>NC_090941.1:1086791179-1096791179 GCF_040938575.1 Ambystoma mexicanum
TGAGGCCTTACCTTCTCGGGCTGGCGGCCTACAAGTCCAGGAAAGAAGCAGGCCCAGTAACAGCAGCTGAGGCCCCCAGCCCAGCCCAGCCCAGGCAGGCATCAGCTTAAGGCTGACTCTCTACCCCACTGCTGCCCCAAATTGGTTTGGCAAAAGTTTGCAAAGAAGATGCCTGTAAATTTAACTCACGCCACACTAGCACTCACCCAGGCGTCGGTTCCTTACAAAAATAGAAAGCACCTCTAAAAAAGAAGAAATAAACACACACACAATTTTCCTGCTGGGGTCTCCTCGACTCTTTGAAAGGCAGAGGGCGATGTTGGTTGAGGCCCTTACCTTCTCCGGCTGGTGGCCTACAAGTCCAGGAAAGAAGCATGCCCAGTAACAGCAGCTGAGGCCCCCAGACCAGCCCAGCCCAGCCCAGGCAGCCATCAGCTGAAGGCTGACTCTCTACCCCAGTGCTGGTCCAAGTTGGTTTGGCAAAATTTTGCAAAGAAGATGCCTGTAAATGTAACTCACGCCACACTAGCACTCACCCAGGCGTCGGTTCCTTACAAAAATAGAAAGCACCTCTAAAAAAAGAAGAAATAAACACACACACAATTTTCCTGCTGCGGTCTCCTCGACTCTTTGGAAGGCAGAGGGCGATGTTGGTTGAAGCCCTTACCTTCTCTGGCTGGCGGCCTACAAGACCAGGAAAGAAGCAGGCCCAGTAACAGCAGCTGAGGCCCCCAGCCCAGCCACGCCTAGGCAGGCATCAGCTTAAGGCTGACTCTCTACCCCACTGCTGCCCCAAATTGGTTTGGCAAAAGTTTGCAAAGAAGATGCCTGTAAATTTAACTCACGCCACACTAGCACTCACCCAGGCGTCGGTTCCTTACAAAAATAGAAAGCACCTCTAAAAAAGAAGAAATAAACACACACACAATTTTCCTGCTGCGGTCTCCTCGACTCTTTGGAAGGCAGAGGGCGATGTTGGTTGAAGCCCTTACCTTCTCTGGCTGGCGGCCTACAAGACCAGGAAAGAAGCAGGCCCAGTAACAGCAGCTGAGGCCCCCAGCCCAGCCACGCCTAGGCAGGCATCAGCGGAAGGCTGACTCTCTACCCCAGTGCTGCTCCAAGTTGGTTTGGCAAAAGTTTGCAAAGAAGCTGCCCGTAAATTCACCTCAAGCCACACTAGCACTCACCCAGGCGTCAGTTCCTTACAAAAATAGAAAGAATCTCTAAAAAAGAAGAAATAAACACACACACAATTTTCCTGCTTCTATCCCCTCGACTCCTTGGAAGGCGGAGGGCAACCTTCGCCGCTGGTGGCCTTCACATGCAGGAAAGAAGCACACCCAGGAACAGCAGCTGAGGCTCCCAGCCCAGGCAGGCTTCAGCTGAAGGCCGACTTGGGAAGCACTGAGGCCAGACCCTGGGCTCCTGGGTCCCTCGGTTGAAGGCTCGAGGCCAGACCCCTTGGCTCCTGTGTCCCTTGGCTGAAGGCTCGACCAGTGCTCGACCAGGCTCGATCAGGCGAGATATTAGGTAGCATGGGGCCCAGCTGGGACTTCTAGGAAGCTTAGGGTGACGGCCGCTTCTGCCCCATCATCCAGAGGCCTGGCTATGGAGAGGCATGATGTGGCCTCCCTCCCTTCCTGCCTCTTGTAGGCACTTCTCCCCCGTGAGCACTTCCCGCTCCAAGTGTCCCCTTGTCTCCCAGGGTGCACTCTTCCTCTAGAGCCCACATATGCAGATGAGGCCCATCCACTTGCCTCCCCTAGCTGTAGGGGGCCTTGCGCGTCCACTGGAGAGAAAACGGGGAGACGCTGGAGGTGCTTTGCCAGGGACACGAGTGGCCCTTTCTGGCTGCATCCACCCACCCGAGGCGGCGAGCTGCTGCCCTGGCTTCAGTCTCCTGCTGCTCCAAGTTAGTTTGGCGACAACGTGTCCGCCTCTGACGGGGCTCTGCATTGGAGCGAGGGCTGCTGTCTGCCCCTGTGCCTTTTTCACGCGCCGTGTTTGTTAAAATTAAAAGCGGAATGGAGGAAAAATGTAGTTCAAGACGGGGAAGACGAACGCCGCCTATCGGGCACAGAGTAGCAAAATGCCTACAGCACCTGGTATTCCCAGGCGGTCTCCCATCCAAGTACTAACCAGGCCCGACCCTGCTTAGCTTCCGAGATCGGACGAGATCGGGCGCATTCAGGGTGGTATGGCCGTAGGCGAAGAGTGCGCCGATTCCGAGCCTCTTGTGCTGTGTCGGCTCCTCCGACGTCCACTGCCCTCTTGCAAGGCTGAACGCTGTCCTCTGCAGTGTGCTTCTGCCCTTCTTTTTGCCTCAAGCTCAGGAGCCACAGCTGCCAGCTTGGAAAAGCAACGAGCGGCTCCATGCACCCACTTTTGAAATACCCACTTGCCTACTCATGTTTGCAAAGAAAGTGTCTGTAAATTCAGGCCAAGCCACACTTGCACTCACTCACCCAAGCATCCGTTCCTTACAAAACTTTAAAAAAAAACTCGGAAAGAAAGATGGAAATAAACACACACACAATTTTCCTGCTGGGGTCTCCTCGACTCTTTGGAAGGCAGAGGGCGATGTTGGTTGAGGCCTTACCTTCTCGGGCTGGCGGCCTACAAGTCCAGGAAAGAAGCAGGCCCAGTAACAGCAGCTGAGGCCCCCAGCCCAGCCCAGCCCAGGCAGGCATCAGCTTAAGGCTGACTCTCTACCCCACTGCTGCCCCAAATTGGTTTGGCAAAAGTTTGCAAAGAAGATGCCTGTAAATTTAACTCACGCCACACTAGCACTCACCCAGGCGTCGGTTCCTTACAAAAATAGAAAGCACCTCTAAAAAAGAAGAAATAAACACACACACAATTTTCCTGCTGGGGTCTCCTCGACTCTTTGAAAGGCAGAGGGCGATGTTGGTTGAGGCCCTTACCTTCTCCGGCTGGTGGCCTACAAGTCCAGGAAAGAAGCATGCCCAGTAACAGCAGCTGAGGCCCCCAGACCAGCCCAGCCCAGCCCAGGCAGCCATCAGCTGAAGGCTGACTCTCTACCCCAGTGCTGGTCCAAGTTGGTTTGGCAAAATTTTGCAAAGAAGATGCCTGTAAATGTAACTCACGCCACACTAGCACTCACCCAGGCGTCGGTTCCTTACAAAAATAGAAAGCACCTCTAAAAAAAGAAGAAATAAACACACACACAATTTTCCTGCTGCGGTCTCCTCGACTCTTTGGAAGGCAGAGGGCGATGTTGGTTGAAGCCCTTACCTTCTCTGGCTGGCGGCCTACAAGACCAGGAAAGAAGCAGGCCCAGTAACAGCAGCTGAGGCCCCCAGCCCAGCCACGCCTAGGCAGGCATCAGCTTAAGGCTGACTCTCTACCCCACTGCTGCCCCAAATTGGTTTGGCAAAAGTTTGCAAAGAAGATGCCTGTAAATTTAACTCACGCCACACTAGCACTCACCCAGGCGTCGGTTCCTTACAAAAATAGAAAGCACCTCTAAAAAAGAAGAAATAAACACACACACAATTTTCCTGCTGCGGTCTCCTCGACTCTTTGGAAGGCAGAGGGCGATGTTGGTTGAAGCCCTTACCTTCTCTGGCTGGCGGCCTACAAGACCAGGAAAGAAGCAGGCCCAGTAACAGCAGCTGAGGCCCCCAGCCCAGCCACGCCTAGGCAGGCATCAGCGGAAGGCTGACTCTCTACCCCAGTGCTGCTCCAAGTTGGTTTGGCAAAAGTTTGCAAAGAAGCTGCCCGTAAATTCACCTCAAGCCACACTAGCACTCACCCAGGCGTCGGTTCCTTACAAAAATAGAAAGAATCTCTAAAAAAGAAGAAATAAACACACACACAATTTTCCTGCTTCTATCCCCTCGACTCCTTGGAAGGCGGAGGGCAACCTTCGCCGCTGGTGGCCTTCACATGCAGGAAAGAAGCACACCCAGGAACAGCAGCTGAGGCTCCCAGCCCAGGCAGGCTTCAGCTGAAGGCCGACTTGGGAAGCACTGAGGCCAGACCCTGGGCTCCTGGGTCCCTCGGTTGAAGGCTCGAGGCCAGACCCCTTGGCTCCTGTGTCCCTTGGCTGAAGGCTCGACCAGTGCTCGACCAGGCTCGATCAGGCGAGATATTAGGTAGCATGGGGCCCAGCTGGGACTTCTAGGAAGCTTAGGGTGACGGCCGCTTCTGCCCCATCATCCAGAGGCCTGGCTATGGAGAGGCATGATGTGGCCTCCCTCCCTTCCTGCCTCTTGTAGGCACTTCTCCCCCGTGAGCACTTCCCGCTCCAAGTGTCCCCTTGTCTCCCAGGGTGCACTCTTCCTCTAGAGCCCACATATGCAGATGAGGCCCATCCACTTGCCTCCCCTAGCTGTAGGGGGCCTTGCGCGTCCACTGGAGAGAAAACGGGGAGACGCTGGAGGTGCTTTGCCAGGGACACGAGTGGCCCTTTCTGGCTGCATCCACCCACCCGAGGCGGCGAGCTGCTGCCCTGGCTTCAGTCTCCTGCTGCTCCAAGTTAGTTTGGCGACAACGTGTCCGCCTCTGACGGGGCTCTGCATTGGAGCGAGGGCTGCTGTCTGCCCCTGTGCCTTTTTCACGCGCCGTGTTTGTTAAAATTAAAAGCGGAATGGAGGAAAAATGTAGTTCAAGACGGGGAAGACGAACGCCGCCTATCGGGCACAGAGTAGCAAAATGCCTACAGCACCTGGTATTCCCAGGCGGTCTCCCATCCAAGTACTAACCAGGCCCGACCCTGCTTAGCTTCCGAGATCGGACGAGATCGGGCGCATTCAGGGTGGTATGGCCGTAGGCGAAGAGTGCGCCGATTCCGAGCCTCTTGTGCTGTGTCGGCTCCTCCGACGTCCACTGCCCTCTTGCAAGGCTGAACGCTGTCCTCTGCAGTGTGCTTCTGCCCTTCTTTTTGCCTCAAGCTCAGGAGCCACAGCTGCCAGCTTGGAAAAGCAACGAGCGGCTCCATGCACCCACTTTTGAAATACCCACTTGCCTACTCATGTTTGCAAAGAAAGTGTCTGTAAATTCAGGCCAAGCCACACTTGCACTCACTCACCCAAGCATCCGTTCCTTACAAAACTTTAAAAAAAAACTCGGAAAGAAAGATGGAAATAAACACACACACAATTTTCCTGCTGGGGTCTCCTCGACTCTTTGGAAGGCAGAGGGCGATGTTGGTTGAGGCCTTACCTTCTCGGGCTGGCGGCCTACAAGTCCAGGAAAGAAGCAGGCCCAGTAACAGCAGCTGAGGCCCCCAGCCCAGCCCAGCCCAGGCAGGCATCAGCTTAAGGCTGACTCTCTACCCCACTGCTGCCCCAAATTGGTTTGGCAAAAGTTTGCAAAGAAGATGCCTGTAAATTTAACTCACGCCACACTAGCACTCACCCAGGCGTCGGTTCCTTACAAAAATAGAAAGCACCTCTAAAAAAGAAGAAATAAACACACACACAATTTTCCTGCTGGGGTCTCCTCGACTCTTTGAAAGGCAGAGGGCGATGTTGGTTGAGGCCCTTACCTTCTCCGGCTGGTGGCCTACAAGTCCAGGAAAGAAGCATGCCCAGTAACAGCAGCTGAGGCCCCCAGACCAGCCCAGCCCAGCCCAGGCAGCCATCAGCTGAAGGCTGACTCTCTACCCCAGTGCTGGTCCAAGTTGGTTTGGCAAAATTTTGCAAAGAAGATGCCTGTAAATGTAACTCACGCCACACTAGCACTCACCCAGGCGTCGGTTCCTTACAAAAATAGAAAGCACCTCTAAAAAAAGAAGAAATAAACACACACACAATTTTCCTGCTGCGGTCTCCTCGACTCTTTGGAAGGCAGAGGGCGATGTTGGTTGAAGCCCTTACCTTCTCTGGCTGGCGGCCTACAAGACCAGGAAAGAAGCAGGCCCAGTAACAGCAGCTGAGGCCCCCAGCCCAGCCACGCCTAGGCAGGCATCAGCTTAAGGCTGACTCTCTACCCCACTGCTGCCCCAAATTGGTTTGGCAAAAGTTTGCAAAGAAGATGCCTGTAAATTTAACTCACGCCACACTAGCACTCACCCAGGCGTCGGTTCCTTACAAAAATAGAAAGCACCTCTAAAAAAGAAGAAATAAACACACACACAATTTTCCTGCTGCGGTCTCCTCGACTCTTTGGAAGGCAGAGGGCGATGTTGGTTGAAGCCCTTACCTTCTCTGGCTGGCGGCCTACAAGACCAGGAAAGAAGCAGGCCCAGTAACAGCAGCTGAGGCCCCCAGCCCAGCCACGCCTAGGCAGGCATCAGCGGAAGGCTGACTCTCTACCCCAGTGCTGCTCCAAGTTGGTTTGGCAAAAGTTTGCAAAGAAGCTGCCCGTAAATTCACCTCAAGCCACACTAGCACTCACCCAGGCGTCGGTTCCTTACAAAAATAGAAAGAATCTCTAAAAAAGAAGAAATAAACACACACACAATTTTCCTGCTTCTATCCCCTCGACTCCTTGGAAGGCGGAGGGCAACCTTCGCCGCTGGTGGCCTTCACATGCAGGAAAGAAGCACACCCAGGAACAGCAGCTGAGGCTCCCAGCCCAGGCAGGCTTCAGCTGAAGGCCGACTTGGGAAGCACTGAGGCCAGACCCTGGGCTCCTGGGTCCCTCGGTTGAAGGCTCGAGGCCAGACCCCTTGGCTCCTGTGTCCCTTGGCTGAAGGCTCGACCAGTGCTCGACCAGGCTCGATCAGGCGAGATATTAGGTAGCATGGGGCCCAGCTGGGACTTCTAGGAAGCTTAGGGTGACGGCCGCTTCTGCCCCATCATCCAGAGGCCTGGCTATGGAGAGGCATGATGTGGCCTCCCTCCCTTCCTGCCTCTTGTAGGCACTTCTCCCCCGTGAGCACTTCCCGCTCCAAGTGTCCCCTTGTCTCCCAGGGTGCACTCTTCCTCTAGAGCCCACATATGCAGATGAGGCCCATCCACTTGCCTCCCCTAGCTGTAGGGGGCCTTGCGCGTCCACTGGAGAGAAAACGGGGAGACGCTGGAGGTGCTTTGCCAGGGACACGAGTGGCCCTTTCTGGCTGCATCCACCCACCCGAGGCGGCGAGCTGCTGCCCTGGCTTCAGTCTCCTGCTGCTCCAAGTTAGTTTGGCGACAACGTGTCCGCCTCTGACGGGGCTCTGCATTGGAGCGAGGGCTGCTGTCTGCCCCTGTGCCTTTTTCACGCGCCGTGTTTGTTAAAATTAAAAGCGGAATGGAGGAAAAATGTAGTTCAAGACGGGGAAGACGAACGCCGCCTATCGGGCACAGAGTAGCAAAATGCCTACAGCACCTGGTATTCCCAGGCGGTCTCCCATCCAAGTACTAACCAGGCCCGACCCTGCTTAGCTTCCGAGATCGGACGAGATCGGGCGCATTCAGGGTGGTATGGCCGTAGGCGAAGAGTGCGCCGATTCCGAGCCTCTTGTGCTGTGTCGGCTCCTCCGACGTCCACTGCCCTCTTGCAAGGCTGAACGCTGTCCTCTGCAGTGTGCTTCTGCCCTTCTTTTTGCCTCAAGCTCAGGAGCCACAGCTGCCAGCTTGGAAAAGCAACGAGCGGCTCCATGCACCCACTTTTGAAATACCCACTTGCCTACTCATGTTTGCAAAGAAAGTGTCTGTAAATTCAGGCCAAGCCACACTTGCACTCACTCACCCAAGCATCCGTTCCTTACAAAACTTTAAAAAAAAACTCGGAAAGAAAGATGGAAATAAACACACACACAATTTTCCTGCTGGGGTCTCCTCGACTCTTTGGAAGGCAGAGGGCGATGTTGGTTGAGGCCTTACCTTCTCGGGCTGGCGGCCTACAAGTCCAGGAAAGAAGCAGGCCCAGTAACAGCAGCTGAGGCCCCCAGCCCAGCCCAGCCCAGGCAGGCATCAGCTTAAGGCTGACTCTCTACCCCACTGCTGCCCCAAATTGGTTTGGCAAAAGTTTGCAAAGAAGATGCCTGTAAATTTAACTCACGCCACACTAGCACTCACCCAGGCGTCGGTTCCTTACAAAAATAGAAAGCACCTCTAAAAAAGAAGAAATAAACACACACACAATTTTCCTGCTGGGGTCTCCTCGACTCTTTGAAAGGCAGAGGGCGATGTTGGTTGAGGCCCTTACCTTCTCCGGCTGGTGGCCTACAAGTCCAGGAAAGAAGCATGCCCAGTAACAGCAGCTGAGGCCCCCAGACCAGCCCAGCCCAGCCCAGGCAGCCATCAGCTGAAGGCTGACTCTCTACCCCAGTGCTGGTCCAAGTTGGTTTGGCAAAATTTTGCAAAGAAGATGCCTGTAAATGTAACTCACGCCACACTAGCACTCACCCAGGCGTCGGTTCCTTACAAAAATAGAAAGCACCTCTAAAAAAAGAAGAAATAAACACACACACAATTTTCCTGCTGCGGTCTCCTCGACTCTTTGGAAGGCAGAGGGCGATGTTGGTTGAAGCCCTTACCTTCTCTGGCTGGCGGCCTACAAGACCAGGAAAGAAGCAGGCCCAGTAACAGCAGCTGAGGCCCCCAGCCCAGCCACGCCTAGGCAGGCATCAGCTTAAGGCTGACTCTCTACCCCACTGCTGCCCCAAATTGGTTTGGCAAAAGTTTGCAAAGAAGATGCCTGTAAATTTAACTCACGCCACACTAGCACTCACCCAGGCGTCGGTTCCTTACAAAAATAGAAAGCACCTCTAAAAAAGAAGAAATAAACACACACACAATTTTCCTGCTGCGGTCTCCTCGACTCTTTGGAAGGCAGAGGGCGATGTTGGTTGAAGCCCTTACCTTCTCTGGCTGGCGGCCTACAAGACCAGGAAAGAAGCAGGCCCAGTAACAGCAGCTGAGGCCCCCAGCCCAGCCACGCCTAGGCAGGCATCAGCGGAAGGCTGACTCTCTACCCCAGTGCTGCTCCAAGTTGGTTTGGCAAAAGTTTGCAAAGAAGCTGCCCGTAAATTCACCTCAAGCCACACTAGCACTCACCCAGGCGTCGGTTCCTTACAAAAATAGAAAGAATCTCTAAAAAAGAAGAAATAAACACACACACAATTTTCCTGCTTCTATCCCCTCGACTCCTTGGAAGGCGGAGGGCAACCTTCGCCGCTGGTGGCCTTCACATGCAGGAAAGAAGCACACCCAGGAACAGCAGCTGAGGCTCCCAGCCCAGGCAGGCTTCAGCTGAAGGCCGACTTGGGAAGCACTGAGGCCAGACCCTGGGCTCCTGGGTCCCTCGGTTGAAGGCTCGAGGCCAGACCCCTTGGCTCCTGTGTCCCTTGGCTGAAGGCTCGACCAGTGCTCGACCAGGCTCGATCAGGCGAGATATTAGGTAGCATGGGGCCCAGCTGGGACTTCTAGGAAGCTTAGGGTGACGGCCGCTTCTGCCCCATCATCCAGAGGCCTGGCTATGGAGAGGCATGATGTGGCCTCCCTCCCTTCCTGCCTCTTGTAGGCACTTCTCCCCCGTGAGCACTTCCCGCTCCAAGTGTCCCCTTGTCTCCCAGGGTGCACTCTTCCTCTAGAGCCCACATATGCAGATGAGGCCCATCCACTTGCCTCCCCTAGCTGTAGGGGGCCTTGCGCGTCCACTGGAGAGAAAACGGGGAGACGCTGGAGGTGCTTTGCCAGGGACACGAGTGGCCCTTTCTGGCTGCATCCACCCACCCGAGGCGGCGAGCTGCTGCCCTGGCTTCAGTCTCCTGCTGCTCCAAGTTAGTTTGGCGACAACGTGTCCGCCTCTGACGGGGCTCTGCATTGGAGCGAGGGCTGCTGTCTGCCCCTGTGCCTTTTTCACGCGCCGTGTTTGTTAAAATTAAAAGCGGAATGGAGGAAAAATGTAGTTCAAGACGGGGAAGACGAACGCCGCCTATCGGGCACAGAGTAGCAAAATGCCTACAGCACCTGGTATTCCCAGGCGGTCTCCCATCCAAGTACTAACCAGGCCCGACCCTGCTTAGCTTCCGAGATCGGACGAGATCGGGCGCATTCAGGGTGGTATGGCCGTAGGCGAAGAGTGCGCCGATTCCGAGCCTCTTGTGCTGTGTCGGCTCCTCCGACGTCCACTGCCCTCTTGCAAGGCTGAACGCTGTCCTCTGCAGTGTGCTTCTGCCCTTCTTTTTGCCTCAAGCTCAGGAGCCACAGCTGCCAGCTTGGAAAAGCAACGAGCGGCTCCATGCACCCACTTTTGAAATACCCACTTGCCTACTCATGTTTGCAAAGAAAGTGTCTGTAAATTCAGGCCAAGCCACACTTGCACTCACTCACCCAAGCATCCGTTCCTTACAAAACTTTAAAAAAAAACTCGGAAAGAAAGATGGAAATAAACACACACACAATTTTCCTGCTGGGGTCTCCTCGACTCTTTGGAAGGCAGAGGGCGATGTTGGTTGAGGCCTTACCTTCTCGGGCTGGCGGCCTACAAGTCCAGGAAAGAAGCAGGCCCAGTAACAGCAGCTGAGGCCCCCAGCCCAGCCCAGCCCAGGCAGGCATCAGCTTAAGGCTGACTCTCTACCCCACTGCTGCCCCAAATTGGTTTGGCAAAAGTTTGCAAAGAAGATGCCTGTAAATTTAACTCACGCCACACTAGCACTCACCCAGGCGTCGGTTCCTTACAAAAATAGAAAGCACCTCTAAAAAAGAAGAAATAAACACACACACAATTTTCCTGCTGGGGTCTCCTCGACTCTTTGAAAGGCAGAGGGCGATGTTGGTTGAGGCCCTTACCTTCTCCGGCTGGTGGCCTACAAGTCCAGGAAAGAAGCATGCCCAGTAACAGCAGCTGAGGCCCCCAGACCAGCCCAGCCCAGCCCAGGCAGCCATCAGCTGAAGGCTGACTCTCTACCCCAGTGCTGGTCCAAGTTGGTTTGGCAAAATTTTGCAAAGAAGATGCCTGTAAATGTAACTCACGCCACACTAGCACTCACCCAGGCGTCGGTTCCTTACAAAAATAGAAAGCACCTCTAAAAAAAGAAGAAATAAACACACACACAATTTTCCTGCTGCGGTCTCCTCGACTCTTTGGAAGGCAGAGGGCGATGTTGGTTGAAGCCCTTACCTTCTCTGGCTGGCGGCCTACAAGACCAGGAAAGAAGCAGGCCCAGTAACAGCAGCTGAGGCCCCCAGCCCAGCCACGCCTAGGCAGGCATCAGCTTAAGGCTGACTCTCTACCCCACTGCTGCCCCAAATTGGTTTGGCAAAAGTTTGCAAAGAAGATGCCTGTAAATTTAACTCACGCCACACTAGCACTCACCCAGGCGTCGGTTCCTTACAAAAATAGAAAGCACCTCTAAAAAAGAAGAAATAAACACACACACAATTTTCCTGCTGCGGTCTCCTCGACTCTTTGGAAGGCAGAGGGCGATGTTGGTTGAAGCCCTTACCTTCTCTGGCTGGCGGCCTACAAGACCAGGAAAGAAGCAGGCCCAGTAACAGCAGCTGAGGCCCCCAGCCCAGCCACGCCTAGGCAGGCATCAGCGGAAGGCTGACTCTCTACCCCAGTGCTGCTCCAAGTTGGTTTGGCAAAAGTTTGCAAAGAAGCTGCCCGTAAATTCACCTCAAGCCACACTAGCACTCACCCAGGCGTCGGTTCCTTACAAAAATAGAAAGAATCTCTAAAAAAGAAGAAATAAACACACACACAATTTTCCTGCTTCTATCCCCTCGACTCCTTGGAAGGCGGAGGGCAACCTTCGCCGCTGGTGGCCTTCACATGCAGGAAAGAAGCACACCCAGGAACAGCAGCTGAGGCTCCCAGCCCAGGCAGGCTTCAGCTGAAGGCCGACTTGGGAAGCACTGAGGCCAGACCCTGGGCTCCTGGGTCCCTCGGTTGAAGGCTCGAGGCCAGACCCCTTGGCTCCTGTGTCCCTTGGCTGAAGGCTCGACCAGTGCTCGACCAGGCTCGATCAGGCGAGATATTAGGTAGCATGGGGCCCAGCTGGGACTTCTAGGAAGCTTAGGGTGACGGCCGCTTCTGCCCCATCATCCAGAGGCCTGGCTATGGAGAGGCATGATGTGGCCTCCCTCCCTTCCTGCCTCTTGTAGGCACTTCTCCCCCGTGAGCACTTCCCGCTCCAAGTGTCCCCTTGTCTCCCAGGGTGCACTCTTCCTCTAGAGCCCACATATGCAGATGAGGCCCATCCACTTGCCTCCCCTAGCTGTAGGGGGCCTTGCGCGTCCACTGGAGAGAAAACGGGGAGACGCTGGAGGTGCTTTGCCAGGGACACGAGTGGCCCTTTCTGGCTGCATCCACCCACCCGAGGCGGCGAGCTGCTGCCCTGGCTTCAGTCTCCTGCTGCTCCAAGTTAGTTTGGCGACAACGTGTCCGCCTCTGACGGGGCTCTGCATTGGAGCGAGGGCTGCTGTCTGCCCCTGTGCCTTTTTCACGCGCCGTGTTTGTTAAAATTAAAAGCGGAATGGAGGAAAAATGTAGTTCAAGACGGGGAAGACGAACGCCGCCTATCGGGCACAGAGTAGCAAAATGCCTACAGCACCTGGTATTCCCAGGCGGTCTCCCATCCAAGTACTAACCAGGCCCGACCCTGCTTAGCTTCCGAGATCGGGCGCATTCAGGGTGGTATGGCCGTAGGCGAAGAGTGCGCCGATTCCGAGCCTCTTGTGCTGTGTCGGCTCCTCCGACGTCCACTGCCCTCTTGCAAGGCTGAACGCTGTCCTCTGCAGTGTGCTTCTGCCCTTCTTTTTGCCTCAAGCTCAGGAGCCACAGCTGCCAGCTTGGAAAAGCAACGAGCGGCTCCATGCACCCACTTTTGAAATACCCACTTGCCTACTCATGTTTGCAAAGAAAGTGTCTGTAAATTCAGGCCAAGCCACACTTGCACTCACTCACCCAAGCATCCGTTCCTTACAAAACTTTAAAAAAAAACTCGGAAAGAAAGATGGAAATAAACACACACACAATTTTCCTGCTGGGGTCTCCTCGACTCTTTGGAAGGCAGAGGGCGATGTTGGTTGAGGCCTTACCTTCTCGGGCTGGCGGCCTACAAGTCCAGGAAAGAAGCAGGCCCAGTAACAGCAGCTGAGGCCCCCAGCCCAGCCCAGCCCAGGCAGGCATCAGCTTAAGGCTGACTCTCTACCCCACTGCTGCCCCAAATTGGTTTGGCAAAAGTTTGCAAAGAAGATGCCTGTAAATTTAACTCACGCCACACTAGCACTCACCCAGGCGTCGGTTCCTTACAAAAATAGAAAGCACCTCTAAAAAAGAAGAAATAAACACACACACAATTTTCCTGCTGGGGTCTCCTCGACTCTTTGAAAGGCAGAGGGCGATGTTGGTTGAGGCCCTTACCTTCTCCGGCTGGTGGCCTACAAGTCCAGGAAAGAAGCATGCCCAATAACAGCAGCTGAGGCCCCCAGACCAGCCCAGCCCAGCCCAGGCAGCCATCAGCTGAAGGCTGACTCTCTACCCCAGTGCTGGTCCAAGTTGGTTTGGCAAAATTTTGCAAAGAAGATGCCTGTAAATGTAACTCACGCCACACTAGCACTCACCCAGGCGTCGGTTCCTTACAAAAATAGAAAGCACCTCTAAAAAAAGAAGAAATAAACACACACACAATTTTCCTGCTGCGGTCTCCTCGACTCTTTGGAAGGCAGAGGGCGATGTTGGTTGAAGCCCTTACCTTCTCTGGCTGGCGGCCTACAAGACCAGGAAAGAAGCAGGCCCAGTAACAGCAGCTGAGGCCCCCAGCCCAGCCACGCCTAGGCAGGCATCAGCTTAAGGCTGACTCTCTACCCCACTGCTGCCCCAAATTGGTTTGGCAAAAGTTTGCAAAGAAGATGCCTGTAAATTTAACTCACGCCACACTAGCACTCACCCAGGCGTCGGTTCCTTACAAAAATAGAAAGCACCTCTAAAAAAGAAGAAATAAACACACACACAATTTTCCTGCTGCGGTCTCCTCGACTCTTTGGAAGGCAGAGGGCGATGTTGGTTGAAGCCCTTACCTTCTCTGGCTGGCGGCCTACAAGACCAGGAAAGAAGCAGGCCCAGTAACAGCAGCTGAGGCCCCCAGCCCAGCCACGCCTAGGCAGGCATCAGCGGAAGGCTGACTCTCTACCCCAGTGCTGCTCCAAGTTGGTTTGGCAAAAGTTTGCAAAGAAGCTGCCCGTAAATTCACCTCAAGCCACACTAGCACTCACCCAGGCGTCGGTTCCTTACAAAAATAGAAAGAATCTCTAAAAAAGAAGAAATAAACACACACACAATTTTCCTGCTTCTATCCCCTCGACTCCTTGGAAGGCGGAGGGCAACCTTCGCCGCTGGTGGCCTTCACATGCAGGAAAGAAGCACACCCAGGAACAGCAGCTGAGGCTCCCAGCCCAGGCAGGCTTCAGCTGAAGGCCGACTTGGGAAGCACTGAGGCCAGACCCTGGGCTCCTGGGTCCCTCGGTTGAAGGCTCGAGGCCAGACCCCTTGGCTCCTGTGTCCCTTGGCTGAAGGCTCGACCAGTGCTCGACCAGGCTCGATCAGGCGAGATATTAGGTAGCATGGGGCCCAGCTGGGACTTCTAGGAAGCTTAGGGTGACGGCCGCTTCTGCCCCATCATCCAGAGGCCTGGCTATGGAGAGGCATGATGTGGCCTCCCTCCCTTCCTGCCTCTTGTAGGCACTTCTCCCCCGTGAGCACTTCCCGCTCCAAGTGTCCCCTTGTCTCCCAGGGTGCACTCTTCCTCTAGAGCCCACATATGCAGATGAGGCCCATCCACTTGCCTCCCCTAGCTGTAGGGGGCCTTGCGCGTCCACTGGAGAGAAAACGGGGAGACGCTGGAGGTGCTTTGCCAGGGACACGAGTGGCCCTTTCTGGCTGCATCCACCCACCCGAGGCGGCGAGCTGCTGCCCTGGCTTCAGTCTCCTGCTGCTCCAAGTTAGTTTGGCGACAACGTGTCCGCCTCTGACGGGGCTCTGCATTGGAGCGAGGGCTGCTGTCTGCCCCTGTGCCTTTTTCACGCGCCGTGTTTGTTAAAATTAAAAGCGGAATGGAGGAAAAATGTAGTTCAAGACGGGGAAGACAAACGCCGCCTATCGGGCACAGAGTAGCAAAATGCCTACAGCACCTGGTATTCCCAGGCGGTCTCCCATCCAAGTACTAACCAGGCCCGACCCTGCTTAGCTTCCGAGATCGGACGAGATCGGGCGCATTCAGGGTGGTATGGCCGTAGGCGAAGAGTGCGCCGATTCCGAGCCTCTTGTGCTGTGTCGGCTCCTCCGACGTCCACTGCCCTCTTGCAAGGCTGAACGCTGTCCTCTGCAGTGTGCTTCTGCCCTTCTTTTTGCCTCAAGCTCAGGAGCCACAGCTGCCAGCTTGGAAAAGCAACGAGCGGCTCCATGCACCCACTTTTGAAATACCCACTTGCCTACTCATGTTTGCAAAGAAAGTGTCTGTAAATTCAGGCCAAGCCACACTTGCACTCACTCACCCAAGCATCCGTTCCTTACAAAACTTTAAAAAAAAACTCGGAAAGAAAGATGGAAATAAACACACACACAATTTTCCTGCTGGGGTCTCCTCGACTCTTTGGAAGGCAGAGGGCGATGTTGGTTGAGGCCTTACCTTCTCGGGCTGGCGGCCTACAAGTCCAGGAAAGAAGCAGGCCCAGTAACAGCAGCTGAGGCCCCCAGCCCAGCCCAGCCCAGGCAGGCATCAGCTTAAGGCTGACTCTCTACCCCACTGCTGCCCCAAATTGGTTTGGCAAAAGTTTGCAAAGAAGATGCCTGTAAATTTAACTCACGCCACACTAGCACTCACCCAGGCGTCGGTTCCTTACAAAAATAGAAAGCACCTCTAAAAAAGAAGAAATAAACACACACACAATTTTCCTGCTGGGGTCTCCTTGACTCTTTGAAAGGCAGAGGGCGATGTTGGTTGAGGCCCTTACCTTCTCCGGCTGGTGGCCTACAAGTCCAGGAAAGAAGCATGCCCAGTAACAGCAGCTGAGGCCCCCAGACCAGCCCAGCCCAGCCCAGGCAGCCATCAGCTGAAGGCTGACTCTCTACCCCAGTGCTGGTCCAAGTTGGTTTGGCAAAATTTTGCAAAGAAGATGCCTGTAAATGTAACTCACGCCACACTAGCACTCACCCAGGCGTCGGTTCCTTACAAAAATAGAAAGCACCTCTAAAAAAAGAAGAAATAAACACACACACAATTTTCCTGCTGCGGTCTCCTCGACTCTTTGGAAGGCAGAGGGCGATGTTGGTTGAAGCCCTTACCTTCTCTGGCTGGCGGCCTACAAGACCAGGAAAGAAGCAGGCCCAGTAACAGCAGCTGAGGCCCCCAGCCCAGCCACGCCTAGGCAGGCATCAGCTTAAGGCTGACTCTCTACCCCACTGCTGCCCCAAATTGGTTTGGCAAAAGTTTGCAAAGAAGATGCCTGTAAATTTAACTCACGCCACACTAGCACTCACCCAGGCGTCGGTTCCTTACAAAAATAGAAAGCACCTCTAAAAAAGAAGAAATAAACACACACACAATTTTCCTGCTGCGGTCTCCTCGACTCTTTGGAAGGCAGAGGGCGATGTTGGTTGAAGCCCTTACCTTCTCTGGCTGGCGGCCTACAAGACCAGGAAAGAAGCAGGCCCAGTAACAGCAGCTGAGGCCCCCAGCCCAGCCACGCCTAGGCAGGCATCAGCGGAAGGCTGACTCTCTACCCCAGTGCTGCTCCAAGTTGGTTTGGCAAAAGTTTGCAAAGAAGCTGCCCGTAAATTCACCTCAAGCCACACTAGCACTCACCCAGGCGTCGGTTCCTTACAAAAATAGAAAGAATCTCTAAAAAAGAAGAAATAAACACACACACAATTTTCCTGCTTCTATCCCCTCGACTCCTTGGAAGGCGGAGGGCAACCTTCGCCGCTGGTGGCCTTCACATGCAGGAAAGAAGCACACCCAGGAACAGCAGCTGAGGCTCCCAGCCCAGGCAGGCTTCAGCTGAAGGCCGACTTGGGAAGCACTGAGGCCAGACCCTGGGCTCCTGGGTCCCTCGGTTGAAGGCTCGAGGCCAGACCCCTTGGCTCCTGTGTCCCTTGGCTGAAGGCTCGACCAGTGCTCGACCAGGCTCGATCAGGCGAGATATTAGGTAGCATGGGGCCCAGCTGGGACTTCTAGGAAGCTTAGGGTGACGGCCGCTTCTGCCCCATCATCCAGAGGCCTGGCTATGGAGAGGCATGATGTGGCCTCCCTCCCTTCCTGCCTCTTGTAGGCACTTCTCCCCCGTGAGCACTTCCCGCTCCAAGTGTCCCCTTGTCTCCCAGGGTGCACTCTTCCTCTAGAGCCCACATATGCAGATGAGGCCCATCCACTTGCCTCCCCTAGCTGTAGGGGGCCTTGCGCGTCCACTGGAGAGAAAACGGGGAGACGCTGGAGGTGCTTTGCCAGGGACACGAGTGGCCCTTTCTGGCTGCATCCACCCACCCGAGGCGGCGAGCTGCTGCCCTGGCTTCAGTCTCCTGCTGCTCCAAGTTAGTTTGGCGACAACGTGTCCGCCTCTGACGGGGCTCTGCATTGGAGCGAGGGCTGCTGTCTGCCCCTGTGCCTTTTTCACGCGCCGTGTTTGTTAAAATTAAAAGCGGAATGGAGGAAAAATGTAGTTCAAGACGGGGAAGACGAACGCCGCCTATCGGGCACAGAGTAGCAAAATGCCTACAGCACCTGGTATTCCCAGGCGGTCTCCCATCCAAGTACTAACCAGGCCCGACCCTGCTTAGCTTCCGAGATCGGACGAGATCGGGCGCATTCAGGGTGGTATGGCCGTAGGCGAAGAGTGCGCCGATTCCGAGCCTCTTGTGCTGTGTCGGCTCCTCCGACGTCCACTGCCCTCTTGCAAGGCTGAACGCTGTCCTCTGCAGTGTGCTTCTGCCCTTCTTTTTGCCTCAAGCTCAGGAGCCACAGCTGCCAGCTTGGAAAAGCAACGAGCGGCTCCATGCACCCACTTTTGAAATACCCACTTGCCTACTCATGTTTGCAAAGAAAGTGTCTGTAAATTCAGGCCAAGCCACACTTGCACTCACTCACCCAAGCATCCGTTCCTTACAAAACTTTAAAAAAAAACTCGGAAAGAAAGATGGAAATAAACACACACACAATTTTCCTGCTGGGGTCTCCTCGACTCTTTGGAAGGCAGAGGGCGATGTTGGTTGAGGCCTTACCTTCTCGGGCTGGCGGCCTACAAGTCCAGGAAAGAAGCAGGCCCAGTAACAGCAGCTGAGGCCCCCAGCCCAGCCCAGCCCAGGCAGGCATCAGCTTAAGGCTGACTCTCTACCCCACTGCTGCCCCAAATTGGTTTGGCAAAAGTTTGCAAAGAAGATGCCTGTAAATTTAACTCACGCCACACTAGCACTCACCCAGGCGTCGGTTCCTTACAAAAATAGAAAGCACCTCTAAAAAAGAAGAAATAAACACACACACAATTTTCCTGCTGGGGTCTCCTCGACTCTTTGAAAGGCAGAGGGCGATGTTGGTTGAGGCCCTTACCTTCTCCGGCTGGTGGCCTACAAGTCCAGGAAAGAAGCATGCCCAGTAACAGCAGCTGAGGCCCCCAGACCAGCCCAGCCCAGCCCAGGCAGCCATCAGCTGAAGGCTGACTCTCTACCCCAGTGCTGGTCCAAGTTGGTTTGGCAAAATTTTGCAAAGAAGATGCCTGTAAATGTAACTCACGCCACACTAGCACTCACCCAGGCGTCGGTTCCTTACAAAAATAGAAAGCACCTCTAAAAAAAGAAGAAATAAACACACACACAATTTTCCTGCTGCGGTCTCCTCGACTCTTTGGAAGGCAGAGGGCGATGTTGGTTGAAGCCCTTACCTTCTCTGGCTGGCGGCCTACAAGACCAGGAAAGAAGCAGGCCCAGTAACAGCAGCTGAGGCCCCCAGCCCAGCCACGCCTAGGCAGGCATCAGCTTAAGGCTGACTCTCTACCCCACTGCTGCCCCAAATTGGTTTGGCAAAAGTTTGCAAAGAAGATGCCTGTAAATTTAACTCACGCCACACTAGCACTCACCCAGGCGTCGGTTCCTTACAAAAATAGAAAGCACCTCTAAAAAAGAAGAAATAAACACACACACAATTTTCCTGCTGCGGTCTCCTCGACTCTTTGGAAGGCAGAGGGCGATGTTGGTTGAAGCCCTTACCTTCTCTGGCTGGCGGCCTACAAGACCAGGAAAGAAGCAGGCCCAGTAACAGCAGCTGAGGCCCCCAGCCCAGCCACGCCTAGGCAGGCATCAGCGGAAGGCTGACTCTCTACCCCAGTGCTGCTCCAAGTTGGTTTGGCAAAAGTTTGCAAAGAAGCTGCCCGTAAATTCACCTCAAGCCACACTAGCACTCACCCAGGCGTCGGTTCCTTACAAAAATAGAAAGAATCTCTAAAAAAGAAGAAATAAACACACACACAATTTTCCTGCTTCTATCCCCTCGACTCCTTGGAAGGCGGAGGGCAACCTTCGCCGCTGGTGGCCTTCACATGCAGGAAAGAAGCACACCCAGGAACAGCAGCTGAGGCTCCCAGCCCAGGCAGGCTTCAGCTGAAGGCCGACTTGGGAAGCACTGAGGCCAGACCCTGGGCTCCTGGGTCCCTCGGTTGAAGGCTCGAGGCCAGACCCCTTGGCTCCTGTGTCCCTTGGCTGAAGGCTCGACCAGTGCTCGACCAGGCTCGATCAGGCGAGATATTAGGTAGCATGGGGCCCAGCTGGGACTTCTAGGAAGCTTAGGGTGACGGCCGCTTCTGCCCCATCATCCAGAGGCCTGGCTATGGAGAGGCATGATGTGGCCTCCCTCCCTTCCTGCCTCTTGTAGGCACTTCTCCCCCGTGAGCACTTCCCGCTCCAAGTGTCCCCTTGTCTCCCAGGGTGCACTCTTCCTCTAGAGCCCACATATGCAGATGAGGCCCATCCACTTGCCTCCCCTAGCTGTAGGGGGCCTTGCGCGTCCACTGGAGAGAAAACGGGGAGACGCTGGAGGTGCTTTGCCAGGGACACGAGTGGCCCTTTCTGGCTGCATCCACCCACCCGAGGCGGCGAGCTGCTGCCCTGGCTTCAGTCTCCTGCTGCTCCAAGTTAGTTTGGCGACAACGTGTCCGCCTCTGACGGGGCTCTGCATTGGAGCGAGGGCTGCTGTCTGCCCCTGTGCCTTTTTCACGCGCCGTGTTTGTTAAAATTAAAAGCGGAATGGAGGAAAAATGTAGTTCAAGACGGGGAAGACGAACGCCGCCTATCGGGCACAGAGTAGCAAAATGCCTACAGCACCTGGTATTCCCAGGCGGTCTCCCATCCAAGTACTAACCAGGCCCGACCCTGCTTAGCTTCCGAGATCGGACGAGATCGGGCGCATTCAGGGTGGTATGGCCGTAGGCGAAGAGTGCGCCGATTCCGAGCCTCTTGTGCTGTGTCGGCTCCTCCGACGTCCACTGCCCTCTTGCAAGGCTGAACGCTGTCCTCTGCAGTGTGCTTCTGCCCTTCTTTTTGCCTCAAGCTCAGGAGCCACAGCTGCCAGCTTGGAAAAGCAACGAGCGGCTCCATGCACCCACTTTTGAAATACCCACTTGCCTACTCATGTTTGCAAAGAAAGTGTCTGTAAATTCAGGCCAAGCCACACTTGCACTCACTCACCCAAGCATCCGTTCCTTACAAAACTTTAAAAAAAAACTCGGAAAGAAAGATGGAAATAAACACACACACAATTTTCCTGCTGGGGTCTCCTCGACTCTTTGGAAGGCAGAGGGCGATGTTGGTTGAGGCCTTACCTTCTCGGGCTGGCGGCCTACAAGTCCAGGAAAGAAGCAGGCCCAGTAACAGCAGCTGAGGCCCCCAGCCCAGCCCAGCCCAGGCAGGCATCAGCTTAAGGCTGACTCTCTACCCCACTGCTGCCCCAAATTGGTTTGGCAAAAGTTTGCAAAGAAGATGCCTGTAAATTTAACTCACGCCACACTAGCACTCACCCAGGCGTCGGTTCCTTACAAAAATAGAAAGCACCTCTAAAAAAGAAGAAATAAACACACACACAATTTTCCTGCTGGGGTCTCCTCGACTCTTTGAAAGGCAGAGGGCGATGTTGGTTGAGGCCCTTACCTTCTCCGGCTGGTGGCCTACAAGTCCAGGAAAGAAGCATGCCCAGTAACAGCAGCTGAGGCCCCCAGACCAGCCCAGCCCAGCCCAGGCAGCCATCAGCTGAAGGCTGACTCTCTACCCCAGTGCTGGTCCAAGTTGGTTTGGCAAAATTTTGCAAAGAAGATGCCTGTAAATGTAACTCACGCCACACTAGCACTCACCCAGGCGTCGGTTCCTTACAAAAATAGAAAGCACCTCTAAAAAAGAAGAAATAAACACACA
Source organism: Ambystoma mexicanum (assembly GCF_040938575.1). Taxonomy (NCBI): domain Eukaryota; kingdom Metazoa; phylum Chordata; class Amphibia; order Caudata; family Ambystomatidae; genus Ambystoma; species Ambystoma mexicanum. The sequence continues at coordinate 1,086,812,471 of NC_090941.1, forward strand.
CACAATTTTCCTGCTGCGGTCTCCTCGACTCTTTGGAAGGCAGAGGGCGATGTTGGTTGAAGCCCTTACCTTCTCTGGCTGGCGGCCTACAAGACCAGGAAAGAAGCAGGCCCAGTAACAGCAGCTGAGGCCCCCAGCCCAGCCACGCCTAGGCAGGCATCAGCGGAAGGCTGACTCTCTACCCCAGTGCTGCTCCAAGTTGGTTTGGCAAAAGTTTGCAAAGAAGCTGCCCGTAAATTCACCTCAAGCCACACTAGCACTCACCCAGGCGTCGGTTCCTTACAAAAATAGAAAGCACCTCTAAAAAAGAAGAAATAAACACACACACAATTTTCCTGCTTCTATCCCCTCGACTCCTTGGAAGGCGGAGGGCAACCTTCGCCGCTGGTGGCCTTCACATGCAGGAAAGAAGCACACCCAGGAACAGCAGCTGAGGCTCCCAGCCCAGGCAGGCTTCAGCTGAAGGCCGACTTGGGAAGCACTGAGGCCAGACCCTGGGCTCCTGGGTCCCTCGGTTGAAGGCTCGAGGCCAGACCCCTTGGCTCCTGTGTCCCTTGGCTGAAGGCTCGACCAGTGCTCGACCAGGCTCGATCAGGCGAGATATTAGGTAGCATGGGGCCCAGCTGGGACTTCTAGGAAGCTTAGGGTGACGGCCGCTTCTGCCCCATCATCCAGAGGCCTGGCTATGGAGAGGCATGATGTGGCCTCCCTCCCTTCCTGCCTCTTGTAGGCACTTCTCCCCCGTGAGCACTTCCCGCTCCAAGTGTCCCCTTGTCTCCCAGGGTGCACTCTTCCTCTAGAGCCCACATATGCAGATGAGGCCCATCCACTTGCCTCCCCTAGCTGTAGGGGGCCTTGCGCGTCCACTGGAGAGAAAACGGGGAGACGCTGGAGGTGCTTTGCCAGGGACACGAGTGGCCCTTTCTGGCTGCATCCACCCACCCGAGGCGGCGAGCTGCTGCCCTGGCTTCAGTCTCCTGCTGCTCCAAGTTAGTTTGGCGACAACGTGTCCGCCTCTGACGGGGCTCTGCATTGGAGCGAGGGCTGCTGTCTGCCCCTGTGCCTTTTTCACGCGCCGTGTTTGTTAAAATTAAAAGCGGAATGGAGGAAAAATGTAGTTCAAGACGGGGAAGACGAACGCCGCCTATCGGGCACAGAGTAGCAAAATGCCTACAGCACCTGGTATTCCCAGGCGGTCTCCCATCCAAGTACTAACCAGGCCCGACCCTGCTTAGCTTCCGAGATCGGACGAGATCGGGCGCATTCAGGGTGGTATGGCCGTAGGCGAAGAGTGCGCCGATTCCGAGCCTCTTGTGCTGTGTCGGCTCCTCCGACGTCCACTGCCCTCTTGCAAGGCTGAACGCTGTCCTCTGCAGTGTGCTTCTGCCCTTCTTTTTGCCTCAAGCTCAGGAGCCACAGCTGCCAGCTTGGAAAAGCAACGAGCGGCTCCATGCACCCACTTTTGAAATACCCACTTGCCTACTCATGTTTGCAAAGAAAGTGTCTGTAAATTCAGGCCAAGCCACACTTGCACTCACTCACCCAAGCATCCGTTCCTTACAAAACTTTAAAAAAAAACTCGGAAAGAAAGATGGAAATAAACACACACACAATTTTCCTGCTGGGGTCTCCTCGACTCTTTGGAAGGCAGAGGGCGATGTTGGTTGAGGCCTTACCTTCTCGGGCTGGCGGCCTACAAGTCCAGGAAAGAAGCAGGCCCAGTAACAGCAGCTGAGGCCCCCAGCCCAGCCCAGCCCAGGCAGGCATCAGCTTAAGGCTGACTCTCTACCCCACTGCTGCCCCAAATTGGTTTGGCAAAAGTTTGCAAAGAAGATGCCTGTAAATTTAACTCACGCCACACTAGCACTCACCCAGGCGTCGGTTCCTTACAAAAATAGAAAGCACCTCTAAAAAAGAAGAAATAAACACACACACAATTTTCCTGCTGGGGTCTCCTCGACTCTTTGAAAGGCAGAGGGCGATGTTGGTTGAGGCCCTTACCTTCTCCGGCTGGTGGCCTACAAGTCCAGGAAAGAAGCATGCCCAGTAACAGCAGCTGAGGCCCCCAGACCAGCCCAGCCCAGCCCAGGCAGCCATCAGCTGAAGGCTGACTCTCTACCCCAGTGCTGGTCCAAGTTGGTTTGGCAAAATTTTGCAAAGAAGATGCCTGTAAATGTAACTCACGCCACACTAGCACTCACCCAGGCGTCGGTTCCTTACAAAAATAGAAAGCACCTCTAAAAAAAGAAGAAATAAACACACACACAATTTTCCTGCTGCGGTCTCCTCGACTCTTTGGAAGGCAGAGGGCGATGTTGGTTGAAGCCCTTACCTTCTCTGGCTGGCGGCCTACAAGACCAGGAAAGAAGCAGGCCCAGTAACAGCAGCTGAGGCCCCCAGCCCAGCCACGCCTAGGCAGGCATCAGCTTAAGGCTGACTCTCTACCCCACTGCTGCCCCAAATTGGTTTGGCAAAAGTTTGCAAAGAAGATGCCTGTAAATTTAACTCACGCCACACTAGCACTCACCCAGGCGTCGGTTCCTTACAAAAATAGAAAGCACCTCTAAAAAAGAAGAAATAAACACACACACAATTTTCCTGCTGCGGTCTCCTCGACTCTTTGGAAGGCAGAGGGCGATGTTGGTTGAAGCCCTTACCTTCTCTGGCTGGCGGCCTACAAGACCAGGAAAGAAGCAGGCCCAGTAACAGCAGCTGAGGCCCCCAGCCCAGCCACGCCTAGGCAGGCATCAGCGGAAGGCTGACTCTCTACCCCAGTGCTGCTCCAAGTTGGTTTGGCAAAAGTTTGCAAAGAAGCTGCCCGTAAATTCACCTCAAGCCACACTAGCACTCACCCAGGCGTCAGTTCCTTACAAAAATAGAAAGAATCTCTAAAAAAGAAGAAATAAACACACACACAATTTTCCTGCTTCTATCCCCTCGACTCCTTGGAAGGCGGAGGGCAACCTTCGCCGCTGGTGGCCTTCACATGCAGGAAAGAAGCACACCCAGGAACAGCAGCTGAGGCTCCCAGCCCAGGCAGGCTTCAGCTGAAGGCCGACTTGGGAAGCACTGAGGCCAGACCCTGGGCTCCTGGGTCCCTCGGTTGAAGGCTCGAGGCCAGACCCCTTGGCTCCTGTGTCCCTTGGCTGAAGGCTCGACCAGTGCTCGACCAGGCTCGATCAGGCGAGATATTAGGTAGCATGGGGCCCAGCTGGGACTTCTAGGAAGCTTAGGGTGACGGCCGCTTCTGCCCCATCATCCAGAGGCCTGGCTATGGAGAGGCATGATGTGGCCTCCCTCCCTTCCTGCCTCTTGTAGGCACTTCTCCCCCGTGAGCACTTCCCGCTCCAAGTGTCCCCTTGTCTCCCAGGGTGCACTCTTCCTCTAGAGCCCACATATGCAGATGAGGCCCATCCACTTGCCTCCCCTAGCTGTAGGGGGCCTTGCGCGTCCACTGGAGAGAAAACGGGGAGACGCTGGAGGTGCTTTGCCAGGGACACGAGTGGCCCTTTCTGGCTGCATCCACCCACCCGAGGCGGCGAGCTGCTGCCCTGGCTTCAGTCTCCTGCTGCTCCAAGTTAGTTTGGCGACAACGTGTCCGCCTCTGACGGGGCTCTGCATTGGAGCGAGGGCTGCTGTCTGCCCCTGTGCCTTTTTCACGCGCCGTGTTTGTTAAAATTAAAAGCGGAATGGAGGAAAAATGTAGTTCAAGACGGGGAAGACGAACGCCGCCTATCGGGCACAGAGTAGCAAAATGCCTACAGCACCTGGTATTCCCAGGCGGTCTCCCATCCAAGTACTAACCAGGCCCGACCCTGCTTAGCTTCCGAGATCGGACGAGATCGGGCGCATTCAGGGTGGTATGGCCGTAGGCGAAGAGTGCGCCGATTCCGAGCCTCTTGTGCTGTGTCGGCTCCTCCGACGTCCACTGCCCTCTTGCAAGGCTGAACGCTGTCCTCTGCAGTGTGCTTCTGCCCTTCTTTTTGCCTCAAGCTCAGGAGCCACAGCTGCCAGCTTGGAAAAGCAACGAGCGGCTCCATGCACCCACTTTTGAAATACCCACTTGCCTACTCATGTTTGCAAAGAAAGTGTCTGTAAATTCAGGCCAAGCCACACTTGCACTCACTCACCCAAGCATCCGTTCCTTACAAAACTTTAAAAAAAAACTCGGAAAGAAAGATGGAAATAAACACACACACAATTTTCCTGCTGGGGTCTCCTCGACTCTTTGGAAGGCAGAGGGCGATGTTGGTTGAGGCCTTACCTTCTCGGGCTGGCGGCCTACAAGTCCAGGAAAGAAGCAGGCCCAGTAACAGCAGCTGAGGCCCCCAGCCCAGCCCAGCCCAGGCAGGCATCAGCTTAAGGCTGACTCTCTACCCCACTGCTGCCCCAAATTGGTTTGGCAAAAGTTTGCAAAGAAGATGCCTGTAAATTTAACTCACGCCACACTAGCACTCACCCAGGCGTCGGTTCCTTACAAAAATAGAAAGCACCTCTAAAAAAGAAGAAATAAACACACACACAATTTTCCTGCTGGGGTCTCCTCGACTCTTTGAAAGGCAGAGGGCGATGTTGGTTGAGGCCCTTACCTTCTCCGGCTGGTGGCCTACAAGTCCAGGAAAGAAGCATGCCCAGTAACAGCAGCTGAGGCCCCCAGACCAGCCCAGCCCAGCCCAGGCAGCCATCAGCTGAAGGCTGACTCTCTACCCCAGTGCTGGTCCAAGTTGGTTTGGCAAAATTTTGCAAAGAAGATGCCTGTAAATGTAACTCACGCCACACTAGCACTCACCCAGGCGTCGGTTCCTTACAAAAATAGAAAGCACCTCTAAAAAAAGAAGAAATAAACACACACACAATTTTCCTGCTGCGGTCTCCTCGACTCTTTGGAAGGCAGAGGGCGATGTTGGTTGAAGCCCTTACCTTCTCTGGCTGGCGGCCTACAAGACCAGGAAAGAAGCAGGCCCAGTAACAGCAGCTGAGGCCCCCAGCCCAGCCACGCCTAGGCAGGCATCAGCTTAAGGCTGACTCTCTACCCCACTGCTGCCCCAAATTGGTTTGGCAAAAGTTTGCAAAGAAGATGCCTGTAAATTTAACTCACGCCACACTAGCACTCACCCAGGCGTCGGTTCCTTACAAAAATAGAAAGCACCTCTAAAAAAGAAGAAATAAACACACACACAATTTTCCTGCTGCGGTCTCCTCGACTCTTTGGAAGGTAGAGGGCGATGTTGGTTGAAGCCCTTACCTTCTCTGGCTGGCGGCCTACAAGACCAGGAAAGAAGCAGGCCCAGTAACAGCAGCTGAGGCCCCCAGCCCAGCCACGCCTAGGCAGGCATCAGCGGAAGGCTGACTCTCTACCCCAGTGCTGCTCCAAGTTGGTTTGGCAAAAGTTTGCAAAGAAGCTGCCCGTAAATTCACCTCAAGCCACACTAGCACTCACCCAGGCGTCGGTTCCTTACAAAAATAGAAAGAATCTCTAAAAAAGAAGAAATAAACACACACACAATTTTCCTGCTTCTATCCCCTCGACTCCTTGGAAGGCGGAGGGCAACCTTTGCCGCTGGTGGCCTTCACATGCAGGAAAGAAGCACACCCAGGAACAGCAGCTGAGGCTCCCAGCCCAGGCAGGCTTCAGCTGAAGGCCGACTTGGGAAGCACTGAGGCCAGACCCTGGGCTCCTGGGTCCCTCGGTTGAAGGCTCGAGGCCAGACCCCTTGGCTCCTGTGTCCCTTGGCTGAAGGCTCGACCAGTGCTCGACCAGGCTCGATCAGGCGAGATATTAGGTAGCATGGGGCCCAGCTGGGACTTCTAGGAAGCTTAGGGTGACGGCCGCTTCTGCCCCATCATCCAGAGGCCTGGCTATGGAGAGGCAGGATGTGGCCTCCCTCCCTTCCTGCCTCTTGTAGGCACTTCTCCCCCGTGAGCACTTCCCGCTCCAAGTGTCCCCTTGTCTCCCAGGGTGCACTCTTCCTCTAGAGCCCACATATGCAGATGAGGCCCATCCACTTGCCTCCCCTAGCTGTAGGGGGCCTTGCGCGTCCACTGGAGAGAAAACGGGGAGACGCTGGAGGTGCTTTGCCAGGGACACGAGTGGCCCTTTCTGGCTGCATCCACCCACCCGAGGCGGCGAGCTGCTGCCCTGGCTTCAGTCTCCTGCTGCTCCAAGTTAGTTTGGCGACAACGTGTCCGCCTCTGACGGGGCTCTGCATTGGAGCGAGGGCTGCTGTCTGCCCCTGTGCCTTTTTCACGCGCCGTGTTTGTTAAAATTAAAAGCGGAATGGAGGAAAAATGTAGTTCAAGACGGGGAAGACGAACGCCGCCTATCGGGCACAGAGTAGCAAAATGCCTACAGCACCTGGTATTCCCAGGCGGTCTCCCATCCAAGTACTAACCAGGCCCGACCCTGCTTAGCTTCCGAGATCGGACGAGATCGGGCGCATTCAGGGTGGTATGGCCGTAGGCGAAGAGTGCGCCGATTCCGAGCCTCTTGTGCTGTGTCGGCTCCTCCGACGTCCACTGCCCTCTTGCAAGGCTGAACGCTGTCCTCTGCAGTGTGCTTCTGCCCTTCTTTTTGCCTCAAGCTCAGGAGCCACAGCTGCCAGCTTGGAAAAGCAACGAGCGGCTCCATGCACCCACTTTTGAAATACCCACTTGCCTACTCATGTTTGCAAAGAAAGTGTCTGTAAATTCAGGCCAAGCCACACTTGCACTCACTCACCCAAGCATCCGTTCCTTACAAAACTTTAAAAAAAAACTCGGAAAGAAAGATGGAAATAAACACACACACAATTTTCCTGCTGGGGTCTCCTCGACTCTTTGGAAGGCAGAGGGCGATGTTGGTTGAGGCCTTACCTTCTCGGGCTGGCGGCCTACAAGTCCAGGAAAGAAGCAGGCCCAGTAACAGCAGCTGAGGCCCCCAGCCCAGCCCAGCCCAGGCAGGCATCAGCTTAAGGCTGACTCTCTACCCCACTGCTGCCCCAAATTGGTTTGGCAAAAGTTTGCAAAGAAGATGCCTGTAAATTTAACTCACGCCACACTAGCACTCACCCAGGCGTCGGTTCCTTACAAAAATAGAAAGCACCTCTAAAAAAGAAGAAATAAACACACACACAATTTTCCTGCTGGGGTCTCCTCGACTCTTTGAAAGGCAGAGGGCGATGTTGGTTGAGGCCCTTACCTTCTCCGGCTGGTGGCCTACAAGTCCAGGAAAGAAGCATGCCCAGTAACAGCAGCTGAGGCCCCCAGACCAGCCCAGCCCAGCCCAGGCAGCCATCAGCTGAAGGCTGACTCTCTACCCCAGTGCTGGTCCAAGTTGGTTTGGCAAAATTTTGCAAAGAAGATGCCTGTAAATGTAACTCACGCCACACTAGCACTCACCCAGGCGTCGGTTCCTTACAAAAATAGAAAGCACCTCTAAAAAAAGAAGAAATAAACACACACACAATTTTCCTGCTGCGGTCTCCTCGACTCTTTGGAAGGCAGAGGGCGATGTTGGTTGAAGCCCTTACCTTCTCTGGCTGGCGGCCTACAAGACCAGGAAAGAAGCAGGCCCAGTAACAGCAGCTGAGGCCCCCAGCCCAGCCACGCCTAGGCAGGCATCAGCTTAAGGCTGACTCTCTACCCCACTGCTGCCCCAAATTGGTTTGGCAAAAGTTTGCAAAGAAGATGCCTGTAAATTTAACTCACGCCACACTAGCACTCACCCAGGCGTCGGTTCCTTACAAAAATAGAAAGCACCTCTAAAAAAGAAGAAATAAACACACACACAATTTTCCTGCTGCGGTCTCCTCGACTCTTTGGAAGGCAGAGGGCGATGTTGGTTGAAGCCCTTACCTTCTCTGGCTGGCGGCCTACAAGACCAGGAAAGAAGCAGGCCCAGTAACAGCAGCTGAGGCCCCCAGCCCAGCCACGCCTAGGCAGGCATCAGCGGAAGGCTGACTCTCTACCCCAGTGCTGCTCCAAGTTGGTTTGGCAAAAGTTTGCAAAGAAGCTGCCCGTAAATTCACCTCAAGCCACACTAGCACTCACCCAGGCGTCGGTTCCTTACAAAAATAGAAAGAATCTCTAAAAAAGAAGAAATAAACACACACACAATTTTCCTGCTTCTATCCCCTCGACTCCTTGGAAGGCGGAGGGCAACCTTCGCCGCTGGTGGCCTTCACATGCAGGAAAGAAGCACACCCAGGAACAGCAGCTGAGGCTCCCAGCCCAGGCAGGCTTCAGCTGAAGGCCGACTTGGGAAGCACTGAGGCCAGACCCTGGGCTCCTGGGTCCCTCGGTTGAAGGCTCGAGGCCAGACCCCTTGGCTCCTGTGTCCCTTGGCTGAAGGCTCGACCAGTGCTCGACCAGGCTCGATCAGGCGAGATATTAGGTAGCATGGGGCCCAGCTGGGACTTCTAGGAAGCTTAGGGTGACGGCCGCTTCTGCCCCATCATCCAGAGGCCTGGCTATGGAGAGGCATGATGTGGCCTCCCTCCCTTCCTGCCTCTTGTAGGCACTTCTCCCCCGTGAGCACTTCCCGCTCCAAGTGTCCCCTTGTCTCCCAGGGTGCACTCTTCCTCTAGAGCCCACATATGCAGATGAGGCCCATCCACTTGCCTCCCCTAGCTGTAGGGGGCCTTGCGCGTCCACTGGAGAGAAAACGGGGAGACGCTGGAGGTGCTTTGCCAGGGACACGAGTGGCCCTTTCTGGCTGCATCCACCCACCCGAGGCGGCGAGCTGCTGCCCTGGCTTCAGTCTCCTGCTGCTCCAAGTTAGTTTGGCGACAACGTGTCCGCCTCTGACGGGGCTCTGCATTGGAGCGAGGGCTGCTGTCTGCCCCTGTGCCTTTTTCACGCGCCGTGTTTGTTAAAATTAAAAGCGGAATGGAGGAAAAATGTAGTTCAAGACGGGGAAGACGAACGCCGCCTATCGGGCACAGAGTAGCAAAATGCCTACAGCACCTGGTATTCCCAGGCGGTCTCCCATCCAAGTACTAACCAGGCCCGACCCTGCTTAGCTTCCGAGATCGGACGAGATCGGGCGCATTCAGGGTGGTATGGCCGTAGGCGAAGAGTGCGCCGATTCCGAGCCTCTTGTGCTGTGTCGGCTCCTCCGACGTCCACTGCCCTCTTGCAAGGCTGAACGCTGTCCTCTGCAGTGTGCTTCTGCCCTTCTTTTTGCCTCAAGCTCAGGAGCCACAGCTGCCAGCTTGGAAAAGCAACGAGCGGCTCCATGCACCCACTTTTGAAATACCCACTTGCCTACTCATGTTTGCAAAGAAAGTGTCTGTAAATTCAGGCCAAGCCACACTTGCACTCACTCACCCAAGCATCCGTTCCTTACAAAACTTTAAAAAAAAACTCGGAAAGAAAGATGGAAATAAACACACACACAATTTTCCTGCTGGGGTCTCCTCGACTCTTTGGAAGGCAGAGGGCGATGTTGGTTGAGGCCTTACCTTCTCGGGCTGGCGGCCTACAAGTCCAGGAAAGAAGCAGGCCCAGTAACAGCAGCTGAGGCCCCCAGCCCAGCCCAGCCCAGGCAGGCATCAGCTTAAGGCTGACTCTCTACCCCACTGCTGCCCCAAATTGGTTTGGCAAAAGTTTGCAAAGAAGATGCCTGTAAATTTAACTCACGCCACACTAGCACTCACCCAGGCGTCGGTTCCTTACAAAAATAGAAAGCACCTCTAAAAAAGAAGAAATAAACACACACACAATTTTCCTGCTGGGGTCTCCTCGACTCTTTGAAAGGCAGAGGGCGATGTTGGTTGAGGCCCTTACCTTCTCCGGCTGGTGGCCTACAAGTCCAGGAAAGAAGCATGCCCAGTAACAGCAGCTGAGGCCCCCAGACCAGCCCAGCCCAGCCCAGGCAGCCATCAGCTGAAGGCTGACTCTCTACCCCAGTGCTGGTCCAAGTTGGTTTGGCAAAATTTTGCAAAGAAGATGCCTGTAAATGTAACTCACGCCACACTAGCACTCACCCAGGCGTCGGTTCCTTACAAAAATAGAAAGCACCTCTAAAAAAAGAAGAAATAAACACACACACAATTTTCCTGCTGCGGTCTCCTCGACTCTTTGGAAGGCAGAGGGCGATGTTGGTTGAAGCCCTTACCTTCTCTGGCTGGCGGCCTACAAGACCAGGAAAGAAGCAGGCCCAGTAACAGCAGCTGAGGCCCCCAGCCCAGCCACGCCTAGGCAGGCATCAGCTTAAGGCTGACTCTCTACCCCACTGCTGCCCCAAATTGGTTTGGCAAAAGTTTGCAAAGAAGATGCCTGTAAATTTAACTCACGCCACACTAGCACTCACCCAGGCGTCGGTTCCTTACAAAAATAGAAAGCACCTCTAAAAAAGAAGAAATAAACACACACACAATTTTCCTGCTGCGGTCTCCTCGACTCTTTGGAAGGCAGAGGGCGATGTTGGTTGAAGCCCTTACCTTCTCTGGCTGGCGGCCTACAAGACCAGGAAAGAAGCAGGCCCAGTAACAGCAGCTGAGGCCCCCAGCCCAGCCACGCCTAGGCAGGCATCAGCGGAAGGCTGACTCTCTACCCCAGTGCTGCTCCAAGTTGGTTTGGCAAAAGTTTGCAAAGAAGCTGCCCGTAAATTCACCTCAAGCCACACTAGCACTCACCCAGGCGTCAGTTCCTTACAAAAATAGAAAGAATCTCTAAAAAAGAAGAAATAAACACACACACAATTTTCCTGCTTCTATCCCCTCGACTCCTTGGAAGGCGGAGGGCAACCTTCGCCGCTGGTGGCCTTCACATGCAGGAAAGAAGCACACCCAGGAACAGCAGCTGAGGCTCCCAGCCCAGGCAGGCTTCAGCTGAAGGCCGACTTGGGAAGCACTGAGGCCAGACCCTGGGCTCCTGGGTCCCTCGGTTGAAGGCTCGAGGCCAGACCCCTTGGCTCCTGTGTCCCTTGGCTGAAGGCTCGACCAGTGCTCGACCAGGCTCGATCAGGCGAGATATTAGGTAGCATGGGGCCCAGCTGGGACTTCTAGGAAGCTTAGGGTGACGGCCGCTTCTGCCCCATCATCCAGAGGCCTGGCTATGGAGAGGCATGATGTGGCCTCCCTCCCTTCCTGCCTCTTGTAGGCACTTCTCCCCCGTGAGCACTTCCCGCTCCAAGTGTCCCCTTGTCTCCCAGGGTGCACTCTTCCTCTAGAGCCCACATATGCAGATGAGGCCCATCCACTTGCCTCCCCTAGCTGTAGGGGGCCTTGCGCGTCCACTGGAGAGAAAACGGGGAGACGCTGGAGGTGCTTTGCCAGGGACACGAGTGGCCCTTTCTGGCTGCATCCACCCACCCGAGGCGGCGAGCTGCTGCCCTGGCTTCAGTCTCCTGCTGCTCCAAGTTAGTTTGGCGACAACGTGTCCGCCTCTGACGGGGCTCTGCATTGGAGCGAGGGCTGCTGTCTGCCCCTGTGCCTTTTTCACGCGCCGTGTTTGTTAAAATTAAAAGCGGAATGGAGGAAAAATGTAGTTCAAGACGGGGAAGACGAACGCCGCCTATCGGGCACAGAGTAGCAAAATGCCTACAGCACCTGGTATTCCCAGGCGGTCTCCCATCCAAGTACTAACCAGGCCCGACCCTGCTTAGCTTCCGAGATCGGACGAGATCGGGCGCATTCAGGGTGGTATGGCCGTAGGCGAAGAGTGCGCCGATTCCGAGCCTCTTGTGCTGTGTCGGCTCCTCCGACGTCCACTGCCCTCTTGCAAGGCTGAACGCTGTCCTCTGCAGTGTGCTTCTGCCCTTCTTTTTGCCTCAAGCTCAGGAGCCACAGCTGCCAGCTTGGAAAAGCAACGAGCGGCTCCATGCACCCACTTTTGAAATACCCACTTGCCTACTCATGTTTGCAAAGAAAGTGTCTGTAAATTCAGGCCAAGCCACACTTGCACTCACTCACCCAAGCATCCGTTCCTTACAAAACTTTAAAAAAAAACTCGGAAAGAAAGATGGAAATAAACACACACACAATTTTCCTGCTGGGGTCTCCTCGACTCTTTGGAAGGCAGAGGGCGATGTTGGTTGAGGCCTTACCTTCTCGGGCTGGCGGCCTACAAGTCCAGGAAAGAAGCAGGCCCAGTAACAGCAGCTGAGGCCCCCAGCCCAGCCCAGCCCAGGCAGGCATCAGCTTAAGGCTGACTCTCTACCCCACTGCTGCCCCAAATTGGTTTGGCAAAAGTTTGCAAAGAAGATGCCTGTAAATTTAACTCACGCCACACTAGCACTCACCCAGGCGTCGGTTCCTTACAAAAATAGAAAGCACCTCTAAAAAAGAAGAAATAAACACACACACAATTTTCCTGCTGGGGTCTCCTCGACTCTTTGAAAGGCAGAGGGCGATGTTGGTTGAGGCCCTTACCTTCTCCGGCTGGTGGCCTACAAGTCCAGGAAAGAAGCATGCCCAGTAACAGCAGCTGAGGCCCCCAGACCAGCCCAGCCCAGCCCAGGCAGCCATCAGCTGAAGGCTGACTCTCTACCCCAGTGCTGGTCCAAGTTGGTTTGGCAAAATTTTGCAAAGAAGATGCCTGTAAATGTAACTCACGCCACACTAGCACTCACCCAGGCGTCGGTTCCTTACAAAAATAGAAAGCACCTCTAAAAAAAGAAGAAATAAACACACACACAATTTTCCTGCTGCGGTCTCCTCGACTCTTTGGAAGGCAGAGGGCGATGTTGGTTGAAGCCCTTACCTTCTCTGGCTGGCGGCCTACAAGACCAGGAAAGAAGCAGGCCCAGTAACAGCAGCTGAGGCCCCCAGCCCAGCCACGCCTAGGCAGGCATCAGCTTAAGGCTGACTCTCTACCCCACTGCTGCCCCAAATTGGTTTGGCAAAAGTTTGCAAAGAAGATGCCTGTAAATTTAACTCACGCCACACTAGCACTCACCCAGGCGTCGGTTCCTTACAAAAATAGAAAGCACCTCTAAAAAAGAAGAAATAAACACACACACAATTTTCCTGCTGCGGTCTCCTCGACTCTTTGGAAGGCAGAGGGCGATGTTGGTTGAAGCCCTTACCTTCTCTGGCTGGCGGCCTACAAGACCAGGAAAGAAGCAGGCCCAGTAACAGCAGCTGAGGCCCCCAGCCCAGCCACGCCTAGGCAGGCATCAGCGGAAGGCTGACTCTCTACCCCAGTGCTGCTCCAAGTTGGTTTGGCAAAAGTTTGCAAAGAAGCTGCCCGTAAATTCACCTCAAGCCACACTAGCACTCACCCAGGCGTCGGTTCCTTACAAAAATAGAAAGAATCTCTAAAAAAGAAGAAATAAACACACACACAATTTTCCTGCTTCTATCCCCTCGACTCCTTGGAAGGCGGAGGGCAACCTTCGCCGCTGGTGGCCTTCACATGCAGGAAAGAAGCACACCCAGGAACAGCAGCTGAGGCTCCCAGCCCAGGCAGGCTTCAGCTGAAGGCCGACTTGGGAAGCACTGAGGCCAGACCCTGGGCTCCTGGGTCCCTCGGTTGAAGGCTCGAGGCCAGACCCCTTGGCTCCTGTGTCCCTTGGCTGAAGGCTCGACCAGTGCTCGACCAGGCTCGATCAGGCGAGATATTAGGTAGCATGGGGCCCAGCTGGGACTTCTAGGAAGCTTAGGGTGACGGCCGCTTCTGCCCCATCATCCAGAGGCCTGGCTATGGAGAGGCATGATGTGGCCTCCCTCCCTTCCTGCCTCTTGTAGGCACTTCTCCCCCGTGAGCACTTCCCGCTCCAAGTGTCCCCTTGTCTCCCAGGGTGCACTCTTCCTCTAGAGCCCACATATGCAGATGAGGCCCATCCACTTGCCTCCCCTAGCTGTAGGGGGCCTTGCGCGTCCACTGGAGAGAAAACGGGGAGACGCTGGAGGTGCTTTGCCAGGGACACGAGTGGCCCTTTCTGGCTGCATCCACCCACCCGAGGCGGCGAGCTGCTGCCCTGGCTTCAGTCTCCTGCTGCTCCAAGTTAGTTTGGCGACAACGTGTCCGCCTCTGACGGGGCTCTGCATTGGAGCGAGGGCTGCTGTCTGCCCCTGTGCCTTTTTCACGCGCCGTGTTTGTTAAAATTAAAAGCGGAATGGAGGAAAAATGTAGTTCAAGACGGGGAAGACGAACGCCGCCTATCGGGCACAGAGTAGCAAAATGCCTACAGCACCTGGTATTCCCAGGCGGTCTCCCATCCAAGTACTAACCAGGCCCGACCCTGCTTAGCTTCCGAGATCGGACGAGATCGGGCGCATTCAGGGTGGTATGGCCGTAGGCGAAGAGTGCGCCGATTCCGAGCCTCTTGTGCTGTGTCGGCTCCTCCGACGTCCACTGCCCTCTTGCAAGGCTGAACGCTGTCCTCTGCAGTGTGCTTCTGCCCTTCTTTTTGCCTCAAGCTCAGGAGCCACAGCTGCCAGCTTGGAAAAGCAACGAGCGGCTCCATGCACCCACTTTTGAAATACCCACTTGCCTACTCATGTTTGCAAAGAAAGTGTCTGTAAATTCAGGCCAAGCCACACTTGCACTCACTCACCCAAGCATCCGTTCCTTACAAAACTTTAAAAAAAAACTCGGAAAGAAAGATGGAAATAAACACACACACAATTTTCCTGCTGGGGTCTCCTCGACTCTTTGGAAGGCAGAGGGCGATGTTGGTTGAGGCCTTACCTTCTCGGGCTGGCGGCCTACAAGTCCAGGAAAGAAGCAGGCCCAGTAACAGCAGCTGAGGCCCCCAGCCCAGCCCAGCCCAGGCAGGCATCAGCTTAAGGCTGACTCTCTACCCCACTGCTGCCCCAAATTGGTTTGGCAAAAGTTTGCAAAGAAGATGCCTGTAAATTTAACTCACGCCACACTAGCACTCACCCAGGCGTCGGTTCCTTACAAAAATAGAAAGCACCTCTAAAAAAGAAGAAATAAACACACACACAATTTTCCTGCTGGGGTCTCCTCGACTCTTTGAAAGGCAGAGGGCGATGTTGGTTGAGGCCCTTACCTTCTCCGGCTGGTGGCCTACAAGTCCAGGAAAGAAGCATGCCCAGTAACAGCAGCTGAGGCCCCCAGACCAGCCCAGCCCAGCCCAGGCAGCCATCAGCTGAAGGCTGACTCTCTACCCCAGTGCTGGTCCAAGTTGGTTTGGCAAAATTTTGCAAAGAAGATGCCTGTAAATGTAACTCACGCCACACTAGCACTCACCCAGGCGTCGGTTCCTTACAAAAATAGAAAGCACCTCTAAAAAAAGAAGAAATAAACACACACACAATTTTCCTGCTGCGGTCTCCTCGACTCTTTGGAAGGCAGAGGGCGATGTTGGTTGAAGCCCTTACCTTCTCTGGCTGGCGGCCTACAAGACCAGGAAAGAAGCAGGCCCAGTAACAGCAGCTGAGGCCCCCAGCCCAGCCACGCCTAGGCAGGCATCAGCTTAAGGCTGACTCTCTACCCCACTGCTGCCCCAAATTGGTTTGGCAAAAGTTTGCAAAGAAGATGCCTGTAAATTTAACTCACGCCACACTAGCACTCACCCAGGCGTCGGTTCCTTACAAAAATAGAAAGCACCTCTAAAAAAGAAGAAATAAACACACACACAATTTTCCTGCTGCGGTCTCCTCGACTCTTTGGAAGGCAGAGGGCGATGTTGGTTGAAGCCCTTACCTTCTCTGGCTGGCGGCCTACAAGACCAGGAAAGAAGCAGGCCCAGTAACAGCAGCTGAGGCCCCCAGCCCAGCCACGCCTAGGCAGGCATCAGCGGAAGGCTGACTCTCTACCCCAGTGCTGCTCCAAGTTGGTTTGGCAAAAGTTTGCAAAGAAGCTGCCCGTAAATTCACCTCAAGCCACACTAGCACTCACCCAGGCGTCAGTTCCTTACAAAAATAGAAAGAATCTCTAAAAAAGAAGAAATAAACACACACACAATTTTCCTGCTTCTATCCCCTCGACTCCTTGGAAGGCGGAGGGCAACCTTCGCCGCTGGTGGCCTTCACATGCAGGAAAGAAGCACACCCAGGAACAGCAGCTGAGGCTCCCAGCCCAGGCAGGCTTCAGCTGAAGGCCGACTTGGGAAGCACTGAGGCCAGACCCTGGGCTCCTGGGTCCCTCGGTTGAAGGCTCGAGGCCAGACCCCTTGGCTCCTGTGTCCCTTGGCTGAAGGCTCGACCAGTGCTCGACCAGGCTCGATCAGGCGAGATATTAGGTAGCATGGGGCCCAGCTGGGACTTCTAGGAAGCTTAGGGTGACGGCCGCTTCTGCCCCATCATCCAGAGGCCTGGCTATGGAGAGGCATGATGTGGCCTCCCTCCCTTCCTGCCTCTTGTAGGCACTTCTCCCCCGTGAGCACTTCCCGCTCCAAGTGTCCCCTTGTCTCCCAGGGTGCACTCTTCCTCTAGAGCCCACATATGCAGATGAGGCCCATCCACTTGCCTCCCCTAGCTGTAGGGGGCCTTGCGCGTCCACTGGAGAGAAAACGGGGAGACGCTGGAGGTGCTTTGCCAGGGACACGAGTGGCCCTTTCTGGCTGCATCCACCCACCCGAGGCGGCGAGCTGCTGCCCTGGCTTCAGTCTCCTGCTGCTCCAAGTTAGTTTGGCGACAACGTGTCCGCCTCTGACGGGGCTCTGCATTGGAGCGAGGGCTGCTGTCTGCCCCTGTGCCTTTTTCACGCGCCGTGTTTGTTAAAATTAAAAGCGGAATGGAGGAAAAATGTAGTTCAAGACGGGGAAGACGAACGCCGCCTATCGGGCACAGAGTAGCAAAATGCCTACAGCACCTGGTATTCCCAGGCGGTCTCCCATCCAAGTACTAACCAGGCCCGACCCTGCTTAGCTTCCGAGATCGGACGAGATCGGGCGCATTCAGGGTGGTATGGCCGTAGGCGAAGAGTGCGCCGATTCCGAGCCTCTTGTGCTGTGTCGGCTCCTCCGACGTCCACTGCCCTCTTGCAAGGCTGAACGCTGTCCTCTGCAGTGTGCTTCTGCCCTTCTTTTTGCCTCAAGCTCAGGAGCCACAGCTGCCAGCTTGGAAAAGCAACGAGCGGCTCCATGCACCCACTTTTGAAATACCCACTTGCCTACTCATGTTTGCAAAGAAAGTGTCTGTAAATTCAGGCCAAGCCACACTTGCACTCACTCACCCAAGCATCCGTTCCTTACAAAACTTTAAAAAAAAACTCGGAAAGAAAGATGGAAATAAACACACACACAATTTTCCTGCTGGGGTCTCCTCGACTCTTTGGAAGGCAGAGGGCGATGTTGGTTGAGGCCTTACCTTCTCGGGCTGGCGGCCTACAAGTCCAGGAAAGAAGCAGGCCCAGTAACAGCAGCTGAGGCCCCCAGCCCAGCCCAGCCCAGGCAGGCATCAGCTTAAGGCTGACTCTCTACCCCACTGCTGCCCCAAATTGGTTTGGCAAAAGTTTGCAAAGAAGATGCCTGTAAATTTAACTCACGCCACACTAGCACTCACCCAGGCGTCGGTTCCTTACAAAAATAGAAAGCACCTCTAAAAAAGAAGAAATAAACACACACACAATTTTCCTGCTGGGGTCTCCTCGACTCTTTGAAAGGCAGAGGGCGATGTTGGTTGAGGCCCTTACCTTCTCCGGCTGGTGGCCTACAAGTCCAGGAAAGAAGCATGCCCAGTAACAGCAGCTGAGGCCCCCAGACCAGCCCAGCCCAGCCCAGGCAGCCATCAGCTGAAGGCTGACTCTCTACCCCAGTGCTGGTCCAAGTTGGTTTGGCAAAATTTTGCAAAGAAGATGCCTGTAAATGTAACTCACGCCACACTAGCACTCACCCAGGCGTCGGTTCCTTACAAAAATAGAAAGCACCTCTAAAAAAAGAAGAAATAAACACACACACAATTTTCCTGCTGCGGTCTCCTCGACTCTTTGGAAGGCAGAGGGCGATGTTGGTTGAAGCCCTTACCTTCTCTGGCTGGCGGCCTACAAGACCAGGAAAGAAGCAGGCCCAGTAACAGCAGCTGAGGCCCCCAGCCCAGCCACGCCTAGGCAGGCATCAGCTTAAGGCTGACTCTCTACCCCACTGCTGCCCCAAATTGGTTTGGCAAAAGTTTGCAAAGAAGATGCCTGTAAATTTAACTCACGCCACACTAGCACTCACCCAGGCGTCGGTTCCTTACAAAAATAGAAAGCACCTCTAAAAAAGAAGAAATAAACACACACACAATTTTCCTGCTGCGGTCTCCTCGACTCTTTGGAAGGCAGAGGGCGATGTTGGTTGAAGCCCTTACCTTCTCTGGCTGGCGGCCTACAAGACCAGGAAAGAAGCAGGCCCAGTAACAGCAGCTGAGGCCCCCAGCCCAGCCACGCCTAGGCAGGCATCAGCGGAAGGCTGACTCTCTACCCCAGTGCTGCTCCAAGTTGGTTTGGCAAAAGTTTGCAAAGAAGCTGCCCGTAAATTCACCTCAAGCCACACTAGCACTCACCCAGGCATCGGTTCCTTACAAAAATAGAAAGAATCTCTAAAAAAGAAGAAATAAACACACACACAATTTTCCTGCTTCTATCCCCTCGACTCCTTGGAAGGCGGAGGGCAACCTTCGCCGCTGGTGGCCTTCACATGCAGGAAAGAAGCACACCCAGGAACAGCAGCTGAGGCTCCCAGCCCAGGCAGGCTTCAGCTGAAGGCCGACTTGGGAAGCACTGAGGCCAGACCCTGGGCTCCTGGGTCCCTCGGTTGAAGGCTCGAGGCCAGACCCCTTGGCTCCTGTGTCCCTTGGCTGAAGGCTCGACCAGTGCTCGACCAGGCTCGATCAGGCGAGATATTAGGTAGCATGGGGCCCAGCTGGGACTTCTAGGAAGCTTAGGGTGACGGCCGCTTCTGCCCCATCATCCAGAGGCCTGGCTATGGAGAGGCATGATGTGGCCTCCCTCCCTTCCTGCCTCTTGTAGGCACTTCTCCCCCGTGAGCACTTCCCGCTCCAAGTGTCCCCTTGTCTCCCAGGGTGCACTCTTCCTCTAGAGCCCACATATGCAGATGAGGCCCATCCACTTGCCTCCCCTAGCTGTAGGGGGCCTTGCGCGTCCACTGGAGAGAAAACGGGGAGACGCTGGAGGTGCTTTGCCAGGGACACGAGTGGCCCTTTCTGGCTGCATCCACCCACCCGAGGCGGCGAGCTGCTGCCCTGGCTTCAGTCTCCTGCTGCTCCAAGTTAGTTTGGCGACAACGTGTCCGCCTCTGACGGGGCTCTGCATTGGAGCGAGGGCTGCTGTCTGCCCCTGTGCCTTTTTCACGCGCCGTGTTTGTTAAAATTAAAAGCGGAATGGAGGAAAAATGTAGTTCAAGACGGGGAAGACGAACGCCGCCTATCGGGCACAGAGTAGCAAAATGCCTACAGCACCTGGTATTCCCAGGCGGTCTCCCATCCAAGTACTAACCAGGCCCGACCCTGCTTAGCTTCCGAGATCGGACGAGATCGGGCGCATTCAGGGTGGTATGGCCGTAGGCGAAGAGTGCGCCGATTCCGAGCCTCTTGTGCTGTGTCGGCTCCTCCGACGTCCACTGCCCTCTTGCAAGGCTGAACGCTGTCCTCTGCAGTGTGCTTCTGCCCTTCTTTTTGCCTCAAGCTCAGGAGCCACAGCTGCCAGCTTGGAAAAGCAACGAGCGGCTCCATGCACCCACTTTTGAAATACCCACTTGCCTACTCATGTTTGCAAAGAAAGTGTCTGTAAATTCAGGCCAAGCCACACTTGCACTCACTCACCCAAGCATCCGTTCCTTACAAAACTTTAAAAAAAAACTCGGAAAGAAAGATGGAAATAAACACACACACAATTTTCCTGCTGGGGTCTCCTCGACTCTTTGGAAGGCAGAGGGCGATGTTGGTTGAGGCCTTACCTTCTCGGGCTGGCGGCCTACAAGTCCAGGAAAGAAGCAGGCCCAGTAACAGCAGCTGAGGCCCCCAGCCCAGCCCAGCCCAGGCAGGCATCAGCTTAAGGCTGACTCTCTACCCCACTGCTGCCCCAAATTGGTTTGGCAAAAGTTTGCAAAGAAGATGCCTGTAAATTTAACTCACGCCACACTAGCACTCACCCAGGCGTCGGTTCCTTACAAAAATAGAAAGCACCTCTAAAAAAGAAGAAATAAACACACACACAATTTTCCTGCTGGGGTCTCCTCGACTCTTTGAAAGGCAGAGGGCGATGTTGGTTGAGGCCCTTACCTTCTCCGGCTGGTGGCCTACAAGTCCAGGAAAGAAGCATGCCCAGTAACAGCAGCTGAGGCCCCCAGACCAGCCCAGCCCAGCCCAGGCAGCCATCAGCTGAAGGCTGACTCTCTACCCCAGTGCTGGTCCAAGTTGGTTTGGCAAAATTTTGCAAAGAAGATGCCTGTAAATGTAACTCACGCCACACTAGCACTCACCCAGGCGTCGGTTCCTTACAAAAATAGAAAGCACCTCTAAAAAAAGAAGAAATAAACACACACACAATTTTCCTGCTGCGGTCTCCTCGACTCTTTGGAAGGCAGAGGGCGATGTTGGTTGAAGCCCTTACCTTCTCTGGCTGGCGGCCTACAAGACCAGGAAAGAAGCAGGCCCAGTAACAGCAGCTGAGGCCCCCAGCCCAGCCACGCCTAGGCAGGCATCAGCTTAAGGCTGACTCTCTACCCCACTGCTGCCCCAAATTGGTTTGGCAAAAGTTTGCAAAGAAGATGCCTGTAAATTTAACTCACGCCACACTAGCACTCACCCAGGCGTCGGTTCCTTACAAAAATAGAAAGCACCTCTAAAAAAGAAGAAATAAACACACACACAATTTTCCTGCTGCGGTCTCCTCGACTCTTTGGAAGGCAGAGGGCGATGTTGGTTGAAGCCCTTACCTTCTCTGGCTGGCGGCCTACAAGACCAGGAAAGAAGCAGGCCCAGTAACAGCAGCTGAGGCCCCCAGCCCAGCCACGCCTAGGCAGGCATCAGCGGAAGGCTGACTCTCTACCCCAGTGCTGCTCCAAGTTGGTTTGGCAAAAGTTTGCAAAGAAGCTGCCCGTAAATTCACCTCAAGCCACACTAGCACTCACCCAGGCGTCAGTTCCTTACAAAAATAGAAAGAATCTCTAAAAAAGAAGAAATAAACACACACACAATTTTCCTGCTTCTATCCCCTCGACTCCTTGGAAGGCGGAGGGCAACCTTCGCCGCTGGTGGCCTTCACATGCAGGAAAGAAGCACACCCAGGAACAGCAGCTGAGGCTCCCAGCCCAGGCAGGCTTCAGCTGAAGGCCGACTTGGGAAGCACTGAGGCCAGACCCTGGGCTCCTGGGTCCCTCGGTTGAAGGCTCGAGGCCAGACCCCTTGGCTCCTGTGTCCCTTGGCTGAAGGCTCGACCAGTGCTCGACCAGGCTCGATCAGGCGAGATATTAGGTAGCATGGGGCCCAGCTGGGACTTCTAGGAAGCTTAGGGTGACGGCCGCTTCTGCCCCATCATCCAGAGGCCTGGCTATGGAGAGGCATGATGTGGCCTCCCTCCCTTCCTGCCTCTTGTAGGCACTTCTCCCCCGTGAGCACTTCCCGCTCCAAGTGTCCCCTTGTCTCCCAGGGTGCACTCTTCCTCTAGAGCCCACATATGCAGATGAGGCCCATCCACTTGCCTCCCCTAGCTGTAGGGGGCCTTGCGCGTCCACTGGAGAGAAAACGGGGAGACGCTGGAGGTGCTTTGCCAGGGACACGAGTGGCCCTTTCTGGCTGCATCCACCCACCCGAGGCGGCGAGCTGCTGCCCTGGCTTCAGTCTCCTGCTGCTCCAAGTTAGTTTGGCGACAACGTGTCCGCCTCTGACGGGGCTCTGCATTGGAGCGAGGGCTGCTGTCTGCCCCTGTGCCTTTTTCACGCGCCGTGTTTGTTAAAATTAAAAGCGGAATGGAGGAAAAATGTAGTTCAAGACGGGGAAGACGAACGCCGCCTATCGGGCACAGAGTAGCAAAATGCCTACAGCACCTGGTATTCCCAGGCGGTCTCCCATCCAAGTACTAACCAGGCCCGACCCTGCTTAGCTTCCGAGATCGGACGAGATCGGGCGCATTCAGGGTGGTATGGCCGTAGGCGAAGAGTGCGCCGATTCCGAGCCTCTTGTGCTGTGTCGGCTCCTCCGACGTCCACTGCCCTCTTGCAAGGCTGAACGCTGTCCTCTGCAGTGTGCTTCTGCCCTTCTTTTTGCCTCAAGCTCAGGAGCCACAGCTGCCAGCTTGGAAAAGCAACGAGCGGCTCCATGCACCCACTTTTGAAATACCCACTTGCCTACTCATGTTTGCAAAGAAAGTGTCTGTAAATTCAGGCCAAGCCACACTTGCACTCACTCACCCAAGCATCCGTTCCTTACAAAACTTTAAAAAAAAACTCGGAAAGAAAGATGGAAATAAACACACACACAATTTTCCTGCTGGGGTCTCCTCGACTCTTTGGAAGGCAGAGGGCGATGTTGGTTGAGGCCTTACCTTCTCGGGCTGGCGGCCTACA
This sequence comes from Ambystoma mexicanum, assembly GCF_040938575.1. Taxonomy (NCBI): domain Eukaryota; kingdom Metazoa; phylum Chordata; class Amphibia; order Caudata; family Ambystomatidae; genus Ambystoma; species Ambystoma mexicanum. Next base: position 1,086,834,873 of record NC_090941.1, read on the forward strand.
AGTCCAGGAAAGAAGCAGGCCCAGTAACAGCAGCTGAGGCCCCCAGCCCAGCCCAGCCCAGGCAGGCATCAGCTTAAGGCTGACTCTCTACCCCACTGCTGCCCCAAATTGGTTTGGCAAAAGTTTGCAAAGAAGATGCCTGTAAATTTAACTCACGCCACACTAGCACTCACCCAGGCGTCGGTTCCTTACAAAAATAGAAAGCACCTCTAAAAAAGAAGAAATAAACACACACACAATTTTCCTGCTGGGGTCTCCTCGACTCTTTGAAAGGCAGAGGGCGATGTTGGTTGAGGCCCTTACCTTCTCCGGCTGGTGGCCTACAAGTCCAGGAAAGAAGCATGCCCAGTAACAGCAGCTGAGGCCCCCAGACCAGCCCAGCCCAGCCCAGGCAGCCATCAGCTGAAGGCTGACTCTCTACCCCAGTGCTGGTCCAAGTTGGTTTGGCAAAATTTTGCAAAGAAGATGCCTGTAAATGTAACTCACGCCACACTAGCACTCACCCAGGCGTCGGTTCCTTACAAAAATAGAAAGCACCTCTAAAAAAAGAAGAAATAAACACACACACAATTTTCCTGCTGCGGTCTCCTCGACTCTTTGGAAGGCAGAGGGCGATGTTGGTTGAAGCCCTTACCTTCTCTGGCTGGCGGCCTACAAGACCAGGAAAGAAGCAGGCCCAGTAACAGCAGCTGAGGCCCCCAGCCCAGCCACGCCTAGGCAGGCATCAGCTTAAGGCTGACTCTCTACCCCACTGCTGCCCCAAATTGGTTTGGCAAAAGTTTGCAAAGAAGATGCCTGTAAATTTAACTCACGCCACACTAGCACTCACCCAGGCGTCGGTTCCTTACAAAAATAGAAAGCACCTCTAAAAAAGAAGAAATAAACACACACACAATTTTCCTGCTGCGGTCTCCTCGACTCTTTGGAAGGCAGAGGGCGATGTTGGTTGAAGCCCTTACCTTCTCTGGCTGGCGGCCTACAAGACCAGGAAAGAAGCAGGCCCAGTAACAGCAGCTGAGGCCCCCAGCCCAGCCACGCCTAGGCAGGCATCAGCGGAAGGCTGACTCTCTACCCCAGTGCTGCTCCAAGTTGGTTTGGCAAAAGTTTGCAAAGAAGCTGCCCGTAAATTCACCTCAAGCCACACTAGCACTCACCCAGGCATCGGTTCCTTACAAAAATAGAAAGAATCTCTAAAAAAGAAGAAATAAACACACACACAATTTTCCTGCTTCTATCCCCTCGACTCCTTGGAAGGCGGAGGGCAACCTTCGCCGCTGGTGGCCTTCACATGCAGGAAAGAAGCACACCCAGGAACAGCAGCTGAGGCTCCCAGCCCAGGCAGGCTTCAGCTGAAGGCCGACTTGGGAAGCACTGAGGCCAGACCCTGGGCTCCTGGGTCCCTCGGTTGAAGGCTCGAGGCCAGACCCCTTGGCTCCTGTGTCCCTTGGCTGAAGGCTCGACCAGTGCTCGACCAGGCTCGATCAGGCGAGATATTAGGTAGCATGGGGCCCAGCTGGGACTTCTAGGAAGCTTAGGGTGACGGCCGCTTCTGCCCCATCATCCAGAGGCCTGGCTATGGAGAGGCATGATGTGGCCTCCCTCCCTTCCTGCCTCTTGTAGGCACTTCTCCCCCGTGAGCACTTCCCGCTCCAAGTGTCCCCTTGTCTCCCAGGGTGCACTCTTCCTCTAGAGCCCACATATGCAGATGAGGCCCATCCACTTGCCTCCCCTAGCTGTAGGGGGCCTTGCGCGTCCACTGGAGAGAAAACGGGGAGACGCTGGAGGTGCTTTGCCAGGGACACGAGTGGCCCTTTCTGGCTGCATCCACCCACCCGAGGCGGCGAGCTGCTGCCCTGGCTTCAGTCTCCTGCTGCTCCAAGTTAGTTTGGCGACAACGTGTCCGCCTCTGACGGGGCTCTGCATTGGAGCGAGGGCTGCTGTCTGCCCCTGTGCCTTTTTCACGCGCCGTGTTTGTTAAAATTAAAAGCGGAATGGAGGAAAAATGTAGTTCAAGACGGGGAAGACGAACGCCGCCTATCGGGCACAGAGTAGCAAAATGCCTACAGCACCTGGTATTCCCAGGCGGTCTCCCATCCAAGTACTAACCAGGCCCGACCCTGCTTAGCTTCCGAGATCGGACGAGATCGGGCGCATTCAGGGTGGTATGGCCGTAGGCGAAGAGTGCGCCGATTCCGAGCCTCTTGTGCTGTGTCGGCTCCTCCGACGTCCACTGCCCTCTTGCAAGGCTGAACGCTGTCCTCTGCAGTGTGCTTCTGCCCTTCTTTTTGCCTCAAGCTCAGGAGCCACAGCTGCCAGCTTGGAAAAGCAACGAGCGGCTCCATGCACCCACTTTTGAAATACCCACTTGCCTACTCATGTTTGCAAAGAAAGTGTCTGTAAATTCAGGCCAAGCCACACTTGCACTCACTCACCCAAGCATCCGTTCCTTACAAAACTTTAAAAAAAAACTCGGAAAGAAAGATGGAAATAAACACACACACAATTTTCCTGCTGGGGTCTCCTCGACTCTTTGGAAGGCAGAGGGCGATGTTGGTTGAGGCCTTACCTTCTCGGGCTGGCGGCCTACAAGTCCAGGAAAGAAGCAGGCCCAGTAACAGCAGCTGAGGCCCCCAGCCCAGCCCAGCCCAGGCAGGCATCAGCTTAAGGCTGACTCTCTACCCCACTGCTGCCCCAAATTGGTTTGGCAAAAGTTTGCAAAGAAGATGCCTGTAAATTTAACTCACGCCACACTAGCACTCACCCAGGCGTCGGTTCCTTACAAAAATAGAAAGCACCTCTAAAAAAGAAGAAATAAACACACACACAATTTTCCTGCTGGGGTCTCCTCGACTCTTTGAAAGGCAGAGGGCGATGTTGGTTGAGGCCCTTACCTTCTCCGGCTGGTGGCCTACAAGTCCAGGAAAGAAGCATGCCCAGTAACAGCAGCTGAGGCCCCCAGACCAGCCCAGCCCAGCCCAGGCAGCCATCAGCTGAAGGCTGACTCTCTACCCCAGTGCTGGTCCAAGTTGGTTTGGCAAAATTTTGCAAAGAAGATGCCTGTAAATGTAACTCACGCCACACTAGCACTCACCCAGGCGTCGGTTCCTTACAAAAATAGAAAGCACCTCTAAAAAAAGAAGAAATAAACACACACACAATTTTCCTGCTGCGGTCTCCTCGACTCTTTGGAAGGCAGAGGGCGATGTTGGTTGAAGCCCTTACCTTCTCTGGCTGGCGGCCTACAAGACCAGGAAAGAAGCAGGCCCAGTAACAGCAGCTGAGGCCCCCAGCCCAGCCACGCCTAGGCAGGCATCAGCTTAAGGCTGACTCTCTACCCCACTGCTGCCCCAAATTGGTTTGGCAAAAGTTTGCAAAGAAGATGCCTGTAAATTTAACTCACGCCACACTAGCACTCACCCAGGCGTCGGTTCCTTACAAAAATAGAAAGCACCTCTAAAAAAGAAGAAATAAACACACACACAATTTTCCTGCTGCGGTCTCCTCGACTCTTTGGAAGGCAGAGGGCGATGTTGGTTGAAGCCCTTACCTTCTCTGGCTGGCGGCCTACAAGACCAGGAAAGAAGCAGGCCCAGTAACAGCAGCTGAGGCCCCCAGCCCAGCCACGCCTAGGCAGGCATCAGCGGAAGGCTGACTCTCTACCCCAGTGCTGCTCCAAGTTGGTTTGGCAAAAGTTTGCAAAGAAGCTGCCCGTAAATTCACCTCAAGCCACACTAGCACTCACCCAGGCGTCAGTTCCTTACAAAAATAGAAAGAATCTCTAAAAAAGAAGAAATAAACACACACACAATTTTCCTGCTTCTATCCCCTCGACTCCTTGGAAGGCGGAGGGCAACCTTCGCCGCTGGTGGCCTTCACATGCAGGAAAGAAGCACACCCAGGAACAGCAGCTGAGGCTCCCAGCCCAGGCAGGCTTCAGCTGAAGGCCGACTTGGGAAGCACTGAGGCCAGACCCTGGGCTCCTGGGTCCCTCGGTTGAAGGCTCGAGGCCAGACCCCTTGGCTCCTGTGTCCCTTGGCTGAAGGCTCGACCAGTGCTCGACCAGGCTCGATCAGGCGAGATATTAGGTAGCATGGGGCCCAGCTGGGACTTCTAGGAAGCTTAGGGTGACGGCCGCTTCTGCCCCATCATCCAGAGGCCTGGCTATGGAGAGGCATGATGTGGCCTCCCTCCCTTCCTGCCTCTTGTAGGCACTTCTCCCCCGTGAGCACTTCCCGCTCCAAGTGTCCCCTTGTCTCCCAGGGTGCACTCTTCCTCTAGAGCCCACATATGCAGATGAGGCCCATCCACTTGCCTCCCCTAGCTGTAGGGGGCCTTGCGCGTCCACTGGAGAGAAAACGGGGAGACGCTGGAGGTGCTTTGCCAGGGACACGAGTGGCCCTTTCTGGCTGCATCCACCCACCCGAGGCGGCGAGCTGCTGCCCTGGCTTCAGTCTCCTGCTGCTCCAAGTTAGTTTGGCGACAACGTGTCCGCCTCTGACGGGGCTCTGCATTGGAGCGAGGGCTGCTGTCTGCCCCTGTGCCTTTTTCACGCGCCGTGTTTGTTAAAATTAAAAGCGGAATGGAGGAAAAATGTAGTTCAAGACGGGGAAGACGAACGCCGCCTATCGGGCACAGAGTAGCAAAATGCCTACAGCACCTGGCATTCCCAGGCGGTCTCCCATCCAAGTACTAACCAGGCCCGACCCTGCTTAGCTTCCGAGATCGGACGAGATCGGGCGCATTCAGGGTGGTATGGCCGTAGGCGAAGAGTGCGCCGATTCCGAGCCTCTTGTGCTGTGTCGGCTCCTCCGACGTCCACTGCCCTCTTGCAAGGCTGAACGCTGTCCTCTGCAGTGTGCTTCTGCCCTTCTTTTTGCCTCAAGCTCAGGAGCCACAGCTGCCAGCTTGGAAAAGCAACGAGCGGCTCCATGCACCCACTTTTGAAATACCCACTTGCCTACTCATGTTTGCAAAGAAAGTGTCTGTAAATTCAGGCCAAGCCACACTTGCACTCACTCACCCAAGCATCCGTTCCTTACAAAACTTTAAAAAAAAACTCGGAAAGAAAGATGGAAATAAACACACACACAATTTTCCTGCTGGGGTCTCCTCGACTCTTTGGAAGGCAGAGGGCGATGTTGGTTGAGGCCTTACCTTCTCGGGCTGGCGGCCTACAAGTCCAGGAAAGAAGCAGGCCCAGTAACAGCAGCTGAGGCCCCCAGCCCAGCCCAGCCCAGGCAGGCATCAGCTTAAGGCTGACTCTCTACCCCACTGCTGCCCCAAATTGGTTTGGCAAAAGTTTGCAAAGAAGATGCCTGTAAATTTAACTCACGCCACACTAGCACTCACCCAGGCGTCGGTTCCTTACAAAAATAGAAAGCACCTCTAAAAAAGAAGAAATAAACACACACACAATTTTCCTGCTGGGGTCTCCTCGACTCTTTGAAAGGCAGAGGGCGATGTTGGTTGAGGCCCTTACCTTCTCCGGCTGGTGGCCTACAAGTCCAGGAAAGAAGCATGCCCAGTAACAGCAGCTGAGGCCCCCAGACCAGCCCAGCCCAGCCCAGGCAGCCATCAGCTGAAGGCTGACTCTCTACCCCAGTGCTGGTCCAAGTTGGTTTGGCAAAATTTTGCAAAGAAGATGCCTGTAAATGTAACTCACGCCACACTAGCACTCACCCAGGCGTCGGTTCCTTACAAAAATAGAAAGCACCTCTAAAAAAAGAAGAAATAAACACACACACAATTTTCCTGCTGCGGTCTCCTCGACTCTTTGGAAGGCAGAGGGCGATGTTGGTTGAAGCCCTTACCTTCTCTGGCTGGCGGCCTACAAGACCAGGAAAGAAGCAGGCCCAGTAACAGCAGCTGAGGCCCCCAGCCCAGCCACGCCTAGGCAGGCATCAGCTTAAGGCTGACTCTCTACCCCACTGCTGCCCCAAATTGGTTTGGCAAAAGTTTGCAAAGAAGATGCCTGTAAATTTAACTCACGCCACACTAGCACTCACCCAGGCGTCGGTTCCTTACAAAAATAGAAAGCACCTCTAAAAAAGAAGAAATAAACACACACACAATTTTCCTGCTGCGGTCTCCTCGACTCTTTGGAAGGCAGAGGGCGATGTTGGTTGAAGCCCTTACCTTCTCTGGCTGGCGGCCTACAAGACCAGGAAAGAAGCAGGCCCAGTAACAGCAGCTGAGGCCCCCAGCCCAGCCACGCCTAGGCAGGCATCAGCGGAAGGCTGACTCTCTACCCCAGTGCTGCTCCAAGTTGGTTTGGCAAAAGTTTGCAAAGAAGCTGCCCGTAAATTCACCTCAAGCCACACTAGCACTCACCCAGGCGTCAGTTCCTTACAAAAATAGAAAGAATCTCTAAAAAAGAAGAAATAAACACACACACAATTTTCCTGCTTCTATCCCCTCGACTCCTTGGAAGGCGGAGGGCAACCTTCGCCGCTGGTGGCCTTCACATGCAGGAAAGAAGCACACCCAGGAACAGCAGCTGAGGCTCCCAGCCCAGGCAGGCTTCAGCTGAAGGCCGACTTGGGAAGCACTGAGGCCAGACCCTGGGCTCCTGGGTCCCTCGGTTGAAGGCTCGAGGCCAGACCCCTTGGCTCCTGTGTCCCTTGGCTGAAGGCTCGACCAGTGCTCGACCAGGCTCGATCAGGCGAGATATTAGGTAGCATGGGGCCCAGCTGGGACTTCTAGGAAGCTTAGGGTGACGGCCGCTTCTGCCCCATCATCCAGAGGCCTGGCTATGGAGAGGCATGATGTGGCCTCCCTCCCTTCCTGCCTCTTGTAGGCACTTCTCCCCCGTGAGCACTTCCCGCTCCAAGTGTCCCCTTGTCTCCCAGGGTGCACTCTTCCTCTAGAGCCCACATATGCAGATGAGGCCCATCCACTTGCCTCCCCTAGCTGTAGGGGGCCTTGCGCGTCCACTGGAGAGAAAACGGGGAGACGCTGGAGGTGCTTTGCCAGGGACACGAGTGGCCCTTTCTGGCTGCATCCACCCACCCGAGGCGGCGAGCTGCTGCCCTGGCTTCAGTCTCCTGCTGCTCCAAGTTAGTTTGGCGACAACGTGTCCGCCTCTGACGGGGCTCTGCATTGGAGCGAGGGCTGCTGTCTGCCCCTGTGCCTTTTTCACGCGCCGTGTTTGTTAAAATTAAAAGCGGAATGGAGGAAAAATGTAGTTCAAGACGGGGAAGACGAACGCCGCCTATCGGGCACAGAGTAGCAAAATGCCTACAGCACCTGGTATTCCCAGGCGGTCTCCCATCCAAGTACTAACCAGGCCCGACCCTGCTTAGCTTCCGAGATCGGACGAGATCGGGCGCATTCAGGGTGGTATGGCCGTAGGCGAAGAGTGCGCCGATTCCGAGCCTCTTGTGCTGTGTCGGCTCCTCCGACGTCCACTGCCCTCTTGCAAGGCTGAACGCTGTCCTCTGCAGTGTGCTTCTGCCCTTCTTTTTGCCTCAAGCTCAGGAGCCACAGCTGCCAGCTTGGAAAAGCAACGAGCGGCTCCATGCACCCACTTTTGAAATACCCACTTGCCTACTCATGTTTGCAAAGAAAGTGTCTGTAAATTCAGGCCAAGCCACACTTGCACTCACTCACCCAAGCATCCGTTCCTTACAAAACTTTAAAAAAAAACTCGGAAAGAAAGATGGAAATAAACACACACACAATTTTCCTGCTGGGGTCTCCTCGACTCTTTGGAAGGCAGAGGGCGATGTTGGTTGAGGCCTTACCTTCTCGGGCTGGCGGCCTACAAGTCCAGGAAAGAAGCAGGCCCAGTAACAGCAGCTGAGGCCCCCAGCCCAGCCCAGCCCAGGCAGGCATCAGCTTAAGGCTGACTCTCTACCCCACTGCTGCCCCAAATTGGTTTGGCAAAAGTTTGCAAAGAAGATGCCTGTAAATTTAACTCACGCCACACTAGCACTCACCCAGGCGTCGGTTCCTTACAAAAATAGAAAGCACCTCTAAAAAAGAAGAAATAAACACACACACAATTTTCCTGCTGGGGTCTCCTCGACTCTTTGAAAGGCAGAGGGCGATGTTGGTTGAGGCCCTTACCTTCTCCGGCTGGTGGCCTACAAGTCCAGGAAAGAAGCATGCCCAGTAACAGCAGCTGAGGCCCCCAGACCAGCCCAGCCCAGCCCAGGCAGCCATCAGCTGAAGGCTGACTCTCTACCCCAGTGCTGGTCCAAGTTGGTTTGGCAAAATTTTGCAAGGAAGATGCCTGTAAATGTAACTCACGCCACACTAGCACTCGCCCAGGCGTCGGTTCCTTAAAAAAATAGAAAGCACCTCTAAAAAAAGAAGAAATAAACACACACACAATTTTCCTGCTGCGGTCTCCTCGACTCTTTGGAAGGCAGAGGGCGATGTTGGTTGAAGCCCTTACCTTCTCTGGCTGGCGGCCTACAAGACCAGGAAAGAAGCAGGCCCAGTAACAGCAGCTGAGGCCCCCAGCCCAGCCACGCCTAGGCAGGCATCAGCTTAAGGCTGACTCTCTACCCCACTGCTGCCCCAAATTGGTTTGGCAAAAGTTTGCAAAGAAGATGCCTGTAAATTTAACTCACGCCACACTAGCACTCACCCAGGCGTCGGTTCCTTACAAAAATAGAAAGCACCTCTAAAAAAGAAGAAATAAACACACACACAATTTTCCTGCTGCGGTCTCCTCGACTCTTTGGAAGGCAGAGGGCGATGTTGGTTGAAGCCCTTACCTTCTCTGGCTGGCGGCCTACAAGACCAGGAAAGAAGCAGGCCCAGTAACAGCAGCTGAGGCCCCCAGCCCAGCCACGCCTAGGCAGGCATCAGCGGAAGGCTGACTCTCTACCCCAGTGCTGCTCCAAGTTGGTTTGGCAAAAGTTTGCAAAGAAGCTGCCCGTAAATTCACCTCAAGCCACACTAGCACTCACCCAGGCGTCAGTTCCTTACAAAAATAGAAAGAATCTCTAAAAAAGAAGAAATAAACACACACACAATTTTCCTGCTTCTATCCCCTCGACTCCTTGGAAGGCGGAGGGCAACCTTCGCCGCTGGTGGCCTTCACATGCAGGAAAGAAGCACACCCAGGAACAGCAGCTGAGGCTCCCAGCCCAGGCAGGCTTCAGCTGAAGGCCGACTTGGGAAGCACTGAGGCCAGACCCTGGGCTCCTGGGTCCCTCGGTTGAAGGCTCGAGGCCAGACCCCTTGGCTCCTGTGTCCCTTGGCTGAAGGCTCGACCAGTGCTCGACCAGGCTCGATCAGGCGAGATATTAGGTAGCATGGGGCCCAGCTGGGACTTCTAGGAAGCTTAGGGTGACGGCCGCTTCTGCCCCATCATCCAGAGGCCTGGCTATGGAGAGGCATGATGTGGCCTCCCTCCCTTCCTGCCTCTTGTAGGCACTTCTCCCCCGTGAGCACTTCCCGCTCCAAGTGTCCCCTTGTCTCCCAGGGTGCACTCTTCCTCTAGAGCCCACATATGCAGATGAGGCCCATCCACTTGCCTCCCCTAGCTGTAGGGGGCCTTGCGCGTCCACTGGAGAGAAAACGGGGAGACGCTGGAGGTGCTTTGCCAGGGACACGAGTGGCCCTTTCTGGCTGCATCCACCCACCCGAGGCGGCGAGCTGCTGCCCTGGCTTCAGTCTCCTGCTGCTCCAAGTTAGTTTGGCGACAACGTGTCCGCCTCTGACGGGGCTCTGCATTGGAGCGAGGGCTGCTGTCTGCCCCTGTGCCTTTTTCACGCGCCGTGTTTGTTAAAATTAAAAGCGGAATGGAGGAAAAATGTAGTTCAAGACGGGGAAGACGAACGCCGCCTATCGGGCACAGAGTAGCAAAATGCCTACAGCACCTGGTATTCCCAGGCGGTCTCCCATCCAAGTACTAACCAGGCCCGACCCTGCTTAGCTTCCGAGATCGGACGAGATCGGGCGCATTCAGGGTGGTATGGCCGTAGGCGAAGAGTGCGCCGATTCCGAGCCTCTTGTGCTGTGTCGGCTCCTCCGACGTCCACTGCCCTCTTGCAAGGCTGAACGCTGTCCTCTGCAGTGTGCTTCTGCCCTTCTTTTTGCCTCAAGCTCAGGAGCCACAGCTGCCAGCTTGGAAAAGCAACGAGCGGCTCCATGCACCCACTTTTGAAATACCCACTTGCCTACTCATGTTTGCAAAGAAAGTGTCTGTAAATTCAGGCCAAGCCACACTTGCACTCACTCACCCAAGCATCCGTTCCTTACAAAACTTTAAAAAAAAACTCGGAAAGAAAGATGGAAATAAACACACACACAATTTTCCTGCTGGGGTCTCCTCGACTCTTTGGAAGGCAGAGGGCGATGTTGGTTGAGGCCTTACCTTCTCGGGCTGGCGGCCTACAAGTCCAGGAAAGAAGCAGGCCCAGTAACAGCAGCTGAGGCCCCCAGCCCAGCCCAGCCCAGGCAGGCATCAGCTTAAGGCTGACTCTCTACCCCACTGCTGCCCCAAATTGGTTTGGCAAAAGTTTGCAAAGAAGATGCCTGTAAATTTAACTCACGCCACACTAGCACTCACCCAGGCGTCGGTTCCTTACAAAAATAGAAAGCACCTCTAAAAAAGAAGAAATAAACACACACACAATTTTCCTGCTGGGGTCTCCTCGACTCTTTGAAAGGCAGAGGGCGATGTTGGTTGAGGCCCTTACCTTCTCCGGCTGGTGGCCTACAAGTCCAGGAAAGAAGCATGCCCAGTAACAGCAGCTGAGGCCCCCAGACCAGCCCAGCCCAGCCCAGGCAGCCATCAGCTGAAGGCTGACTCTCTACCCCAGTGCTGGTCCAAGTTGGTTTGGCAAAATTTTGCAAAGAAGATGCCTGTAAATGTAACTCACGCCACACTAGCACTCACCCAGGCGTCGGTTCCTTACAAAAATAGAAAGCACCTCTAAAAAAAGAAGAAATAAACACACACACAATTTTCCTGCTGCGGTCTCCTCGACTCTTTGGAAGGCAGAGGGCGATGTTGGTTGAAGCCCTTACCTTCTCTGGCTGGCGGCCTACAAGACCAGGAAAGAAGCAGGCCCAGTAACAGCAGCTGAGGCCCCCAGCCCAGCCACGCCTAGGCAGGCATCAGCTTAAGGCTGACTCTCTACCCCACTGCTGCCCCAAATTGGTTTGGCAAAAGTTTGCAAAGAAGATGCCTGTAAATTTAACTCACGCCACACTAGCACTCACCCAGGCGTCGGTTCCTTACAAAAATAGAAAGCACCTCTAAAAAAGAAGAAATAAACACACACACAATTTTCCTGCTGCGGTCTCCTCGACTCTTTGGAAGGCAGAGGGCGATGTTGGTTGAAGCCCTTACCTTCTCTGGCTGGCGGCCTACAAGACCAGGAAAGAAGCAGGCCCAGTAACAGCAGCTGAGGCCCCCAGCCCAGCCACGCCTAGGCAGGCATCAGCGGAAGGCTGACTCTCTACCCCAGTGCTGCTCCAAGTTGGTTTGGCAAAAGTTTGCAAAGAAGCTGCCCGTAAATTCACCTCAAGCCACACTAGCACTCACCCAGGCGTCGGTTCCTTACAAAAATAGAAAGAATCTCTAAAAAAGAAGAAATAAACACACACACAATTTTCCTGCTTCTATCCCCTCGACTCCTTGGAAGGCGGAGGGCAACCTTCGCCGCTGGTGGCCTTCACATGCAGGAAAGAAGCACACCCAGGAACAGCAGCTGAGGCTCCCAGCCCAGGCAGGCTTCAGCTGAAGGCCGACTTGGGAAGCACTGAGGCCAGACCCTGGGCTCCTGGGTCCCTCGGTTGAAGGCTCGAGGCCAGACCCCTTGGCTCCTGTGTCCCTTGGCTGAAGGCTCGACCAGTGCTCGACCAGGCTCGATCAGGCGAGATATTAGGTAGCATGGGGCCCAGCTGGGACTTCTAGGAAGCTTAGGGTGACGGCCGCTTCTGCCCCATCATCCAGAGGCCTGGCTATGGAGAGGCATGATGTGGCCTCCCTCCCTTCCTGCCTCTTGTAGGCACTTCTCCCCCGTGAGCACTTCCCGCTCCAAGTGTCCCCTTGTCTCCCAGGGTGCACTCTTCCTCTAGAGCCCACATATGCAGATGAGGCCCATCCACTTGCCTCCCCTAGCTGTAGGGGGCCTTGCGCGTCCACTGGAGAGAAAACGGGGAGACGCTGGAGGTGCTTTGCCAGGGACACGAGTGGCCCTTTCTGGCTGCATCCACCCACCCGAGGCGGCGAGCTGCTGCCCTGGCTTCAGTCTCCTGCTGCTCCAAGTTAGTTTGGCGACAACGTGTCCGCCTCTGACGGGGCTCTGCATTGGAGCGAGGGCTGCTGTCTGCCCCTGTGCCTTTTTCACGCGCCGTGTTTGTTAAAATTAAAAGCGGAATGGAGGAAAAATGTAGTTCAAGACGGGGAAGACGAACGCCGCCTATCGGGCACAGAGTAGCAAAATGCCTACAGCACCTGGTATTCCCAGGCGGTCTCCCATCCAAGTACTAACCAGGCCCGACCCTGCTTAGCTTCCGAGATCGGACGAGATCGGGCGCATTCAGGGTGGTATGGCCGTAGGCGAAGAGTGCGCCGATTCCGAGCCTCTTGTGCTGTGTCGGCTCCTCCGACGTCCACTGCCCTCTTGCAAGGCTGAACGCTGTCCTCTGCAGTGTGCTTCTGCCCTTCTTTTTGCCTCAAGCTCAGGAGCCACAGCTGCCAGCTTGGAAAAGCAACGAGCGGCTCCATGCACCCACTTTTGAAATACCCACTTGCCTACTCATGTTTGCAAAGAAAGTGTCTGTAAATTCAGGCCAAGCCACACTTGCACTCACTCACCCAAGCATCCGTTCCTTACAAAACTTTAAAAAAAAACTCGGAAAGAAAGATGGAAATAAACACACACACAATTTTCCTGCTGGGGTCTCCTCGACTCTTTGGAAGGCAGAGGGCGATGTTGGTTGAGGCCTTACCTTCTCGGGCTGGCGGCCTACAAGTCCAGGAAAGAAGCAGGCCCAGTAACAGCAGCTGAGGCCCCCAGCCCAGCCCAGCCCAGGCAGGCATCAGCTTAAGGCTGACTCTCTACCCCACTGCTGCCCCAAATTGGTTTGGCAAAAGTTTGCAAAGAAGATGCCTGTAAATTTAACTCACGCCACACTAGCACTCACCCAGGCGTCGGTTCCTTACAAAAATAGAAAGCACCTCTAAAAAAGAAGAAATAAACACACACACAATTTTCCTGCTGGGGTCTCCTCGACTCTTTGAAAGGCAGAGGGCGATGTTGGTTGAGGCCCTTACCTTCTCCGGCTGGTGGCCTACAAGTCCAGGAAAGAAGCATGCCCAGTAACAGCAGCTGAGGCCCCCAGACCAGCCCAGCCCAGCCCAGGCAGCCATCAGCTGAAGGCTGACTCTCTACCCCAGTGCTGGTCCAAGTTGGTTTGGCAAAATTTTGCAAAGAAGATGCCTGTAAATGTAACTCACGCCACACTAGCACTCACCCAGGCGTCGGTTCCTTACAAAAATAGAAAGCACCTCTAAAAAAAGAAGAAATAAACACACACACAATTTTCCTGCTGCGGTCTCCTCGACTCTTTGGAAGGCAGAGGGCGATGTTGGTTGAAGCCCTTACCTTCTCTGGCTGGCGGCCTACAAGACCAGGAAAGAAGCAGGCCCAGTAACAGCAGCTGAGGCCCCCAGCCCAGCCACGCCTAGGCAGGCATCAGCTTAAGGCTGACTCTCTACCCCACTGCTGCCCCAAATTGGTTTGGCAAAAGTTTGCAAAGAAGATGCCTGTAAATTTAACTCACGCCACACTAGCACTCACCCAGGCGTCGGTTCCTTACAAAAATAGAAAGCACCTCTAAAAAAGAAGAAATAAACACACACACAATTTTCCTGCTGCGGTCTCCTCGACTCTTTGGAAGGCAGAGGGCGATGTTGGTTGAAGCCCTTACCTTCTCTGGCTGGCGGCCTACAAGACCAGGAAAGAAGCAGGCCCAGTAACAGCAGCTGAGGCCCCCAGCCCAGCCACGCCTAGGCAGGCATCAGCGGAAGGCTGACTCTCTACCCCAGTGCTGCTCCAAGTTGGTTTGGCAAAAGTTTGCAAAGAAGCTGCCCGTAAATTCACCTCAAGCCACACTAGCACTCACCCAGGCGTCGGTTCCTTACAAAAATAGAAAGAATCTCTAAAAAAGAAGAAATAAACACACACACAATTTTCCTGCTTCTATCCCCTCGACTCCTTGGAAGGCGGAGGGCAACCTTCGCCGCTGGTGGCCTTCACATGCAGGAAAGAAGCACACCCAGGAACAGCAGCTGAGGCTCCCAGCCCAGGCAGGCTTCAGCTGAAGGCCGACTTGGGAAGCACTGAGGCCAGACCCTGGGCTCCTGGGTCCCTCGGTTGAAGGCTCGAGGCCAGACCCCTTGGCTCCTGTGTCCCTTGGCTGAAGGCTCGACCAGTGCTCGACCAGGCTCGATCAGGCGAGATATTAGGTAGCATGGGGCCCAGCTGGGACTTCTAGGAAGCTTAGGGTGACGGCCGCTTCTGCCCCATCATCCAGAGGCCTGGCTATGGAGAGGCATGATGTGGCCTCCCTCCCTTCCTGCCTCTTGTAGGCACTTCTCCCCCGTGAGCACTTCCCGCTCCAAGTGTCCCCTTGTCTCCCAGGGTGCACTCTTCCTCTAGAGCCCACATATGCAGATGAGGCCCATCCACTTGCCTCCCCTAGCTGTAGGGGGCCTTGCGCGTCCACTGGAGAGAAAACGGGGAGACGCTGGAGGTGCTTTGCCAGGGACACGAGTGGCCCTTTCTGGCTGCATCCACCCACCCGAGGCGGCGAGCTGCTGCCCTGGCTTCAGTCTCCTGCTGCTCCAAGTTAGTTTGGCGACAACGTGTCCGCCTCTGACGGGGCTCTGCATTGGAGCGAGGGCTGCTGTCTGCCCCTGTGCCTTTTTCACGCGCCGTGTTTGTTAAAATTAAAAGCGGAATGGAGGAAAAATGTAGTTCAAGACGGGGAAGACGAACGCCGCCTATCGGGCACAGAGTAGCAAAATGCCTACAGCACCTGGTATTCCCAGGCGGTCTCCCATCCAAGTACTAACCAGGCCCGACCCTGCTTAGCTTCCGAGATCGGACGAGATCGGGCGCATTCAGGGTGGTATGGCCGTAGGCGAAGAGTGCGCCGATTCCGAGCCTCTTGTGCTGTGTCGGCTCCTCCGACGTCCACTGCCCTCTTGCAAGGCTGAACGCTGTCCTCTGCAGTGTGCTTCTGCCCTTCTTTTTGCCTCAAGCTCAGGAGCCACAGCTGCCAGCTTGGAAAAGCAACGAGCGGCTCCATGCACCCACTTTTGAAATACCCACTTGCCTACTCATGTTTGCAAAGAAAGTGTCTGTAAATTCAGGCCAAGCCACACTTGCACTCACTCACCCAAGCATCCGTTCCTTACAAAACTTTAAAAAAAAACTCGGAAAGAAAGATGGAAATAAACACACACACAATTTTCCTGCTGGGGTCTCCTCGACTCTTTGGAAGGCAGAGGGCGATGTTGGTTGAGGCCTTACCTTCTCGGGCTGGCGGCCTACAAGTCCAGGAAAGAAGCAGGCCCAGTAACAGCAGCTGAGGCCCCCAGCCCAGCCCAGCCCAGGCAGGCATCAGCTTAAGGCTGACTCTCTACCCCACTGCTGCCCCAAATTGGTTTGGCAAAAGTTTGCAAAGAAGATGCCTGTAAATTTAACTCACGCCACACTAGCACTCACCCAGGCGTCGGTTCCTTACAAAAATAGAAAGCACCTCTAAAAAAGAAGAAATAAACACACACACAATTTTCCTGCTGGGGTCTCCTCGACTCTTTGAAAGGCAGAGGGCGATGTTGGTTGAGGCCCTTACCTTCTCCGGCTGGTGGCCTACAAGTCCAGGAAAGAAGCATGCCCAGTAACAGCAGCTGAGGCCCCCAGACCAGCCCAGCCCAGCCCAGGCAGCCATCAGCTGAAGGCTGACTCTCTACCCCAGTGCTGGTCCAAGTTGGTTTGGCAAAATTTTGCAAAGAAGATGCCTGTAAATGTAACTCACGCCACACTAGCACTCACCCAGGCGTCGGTTCCTTACAAAAATAGAAAGCACCTCTAAAAAAAGAAGAAATAAACACACACACAATTTTCCTGCTGCGGTCTCCTCGACTCTTTGGAAGGCAGAGGGCGATGTTGGTTGAAGCCCTTACCTTCTCTGGCTGGCGGCCTACAAGACCAGGAAAGAAGCAGGCCCAGTAACAGCAGCTGAGGCCCCCAGCCCAGCCACGCCTAGGCAGGCATCAGCTTAAGGCTGACTCTCTACCCCACTGCTGCCCCAAATTGGTTTGGCAAAAGTTTGCAAAGAAGATGCCTGTAAATTTAACTCACGCCACACTAGCACTCACCCAGGCGTCGGTTCCTTACAAAAATAGAAAGCACCTCTAAAAAAGAAGAAATAAACACACACACAATTTTCCTGCTGCGGTCTCCTCGACTCTTTGGAAGGCAGAGGGCGATGTTGGTTGAAGCCCTTACCTTCTCTGGCTGGCGGCCTACAAGACCAGGAAAGAAGCAGGCCCAGTAACAGCAGCTGAGGCCCCCAGCCCAGCCACGCCTAGGCAGGCATCAGCGGAAGGCTGACTCTCTACCCCAGTGCTGCTCCAAGTTGGTTTGGCAAAAGTTTGCAAAGAAGCTGCCCGTAAATTCACCTCAAGCCACACTAGCACTCACCCAGGCGTCAGTTCCTTACAAAAATAGAAAGAATCTCTAAAAAAGAAGAAATAAACACACACACAATTTTCCTGCTTCTATCCCCTCGACTCCTTGGAAGGCGGAGGGCAACCTTCGCCGCTGGTGGCCTTCACATGCAGGAAAGAAGCACACCCAGGAACAGCAGCTGAGGCTCCCAGCCCAGGCAGGCTTCAGCTGAAGGCCGACTTGGGAAGCACTGAGGCCAGACCCTGGGCTCCTGGGTCCCTCGGTTGAAGGCTCGAGGCCAGACCCCTTGGCTCCTGTGTCCCTTGGCTGAAGGCTCGACCAGTGCTCGACCAGGCTCGATCAGGCGAGATATTAGGTAGCATGGGGCCCAGCTGGGACTTCTAGGAAGCTTAGGGTGACGGCCGCTTCTGCCCCATCATCCAGAGGCCTGGCTATGGAGAGGCATGATGTGGCCTCCCTCCCTTCCTGCCTCTTGTAGGCACTTCTCCCCCGTGAGCACTTCCCGCTCCAAGTGTCCCCTTGTCTCCCAGGGTGCACTCTTCCTCTAGAGCCCACATATGCAGATGAGGCCCATCCACTTGCCTCCCCTAGCTGTAGGGGGCCTTGCGCGTCCACTGGAGAGAAAACGGGGAGACGCTGGAGGTGCTTTGCCAGGGACACGAGTGGCCCTTTCTGGCTGCATCCACCCACCCGAGGCGGCGAGCTGCTGCCCTGGCTTCAGTCTCCTGCTGCTCCAAGTTAGTTTGGCGACAACGTGTCCGCCTCTGACGGGGCTCTGCATTGGAGCGAGGGCTGCTGTCTGCCCCTGTGCCTTTTTCACGCGCCGTGTTTGTTAAAATTAAAAGCGGAATGGAGGAAAAATGTAGTTCAAGACGGGGAAGACGAACGCCGCCTATCGGGCACAGAGTAGCAAAATGCCTACAGCACCTGGTATTCCCAGGCGGTCTCCCATCCAAGTACTAACCAGGCCCGACCCTGCTTAGCTTCCGAGATCGGACGAGATCGGGCGCATTCAGGGTGGTATGGCCGTAGGCGAAGAGTGCGCCGATTCCGAGCCTCTTGTGCTGTGTCGGCTCCTCCGACGTCCACTGCCCTCTTGCAAGGCTGAACGCTGTCCTCTGCAGTGTGCTTCTGCCCTTCTTTTTGCCTCAAGCTCAGGAGCCACAGCTGCCAGCTTGGAAAAGCAACGAGCGGCTCCATGCACCCACTTTTGAAATACCCACTTGCCTACTCATGTTTGCAAAGAAAGTGTCTGTAAATTCAGGCCAAGCCACACTTGCACTCACTCACCCAAGCATCCGTTCCTTACAAAACTTTAAAAAAAAACTCGGAAAGAAAGATGGAAATAAACACACACACAATTTTCCTGCTGGGGTCTCCTCGACTCTTTGGAAGGCAGAGGGCGATGTTGGTTGAGGCCTTACCTTCTCGGGCTGGCGGCCTACAAGTCCAGGAAAGAAGCAGGCCCAGTAACAGCAGCTGAGGCCCCCAGCCCAGCCCAGCCCAGGCAGGCATCAGCTTAAGGCTGACTCTCTACCCCACTGCTGCCCCAAATTGGTTTGGCAAAAGTTTGCAAAGAAGATGCCTGTAAATTTAACTCACGCCACACTAGCACTCACCCAGGCGTCGGTTCCTTACAAAAATAGAAAGCACCTCTAAAAAAGAAGAAATAAACACACACACAATTTTCCTGCTGGGGTCTCCTCGACTCTTTGAAAGGCAGAGGGCGATGTTGGTTGAGGCCCTTACCTTCTCCGGCTGGTGGCCTACAAGTCCAGGAAAGAAGCATGCCCAGTAACAGCAGCTGAGGCCCCCAGACCAGCCCAGCCCAGCCCAGGCAGCCATCAGCTGAAGGCTGACTCTCTACCCCAGTGCTGGTCCAAGTTGGTTTGGCAAAATTTTGCAAGGAAGATGCCTGTAAATGTAACTCACGCCACACTAGCACTCGCCCAGGCGTCGGTTCCTTAAAAAAATAGAAAGCACCTCTAAAAAAAGAAGAAATAAACACACACACAATTTTCCTGCTGCGGTCTCCTCGACTCTTTGGAAGGCAGAGGGCGATGTTGGTTGAAGCCCTTACCTTCTCTGGCTGGCGGCCTACAAGACCAGGAAAGAAGCAGGCCCAGTAACAGCAGCTGAGGCCCCCAGCCCAGCCACGCCTAGGCAGGCATCAGCTTAAGGCTGACTCTCTACCCCACTGCTGCCCCAAATTGGTTTGGCAAAAGTTTGCAAAGAAGATGCCTGTAAATTTAACTCACGCCACACTAGCACTCACCCAGGCGTCGGTTCCTTACAAAAATAGAAAGCACCTCTAAAAAAGAAGAAATAAACACACACACAATTTTCCTGCTGCGGTCTCCTCGACTCTTTGGAAGGCAGAGGGCGATGTTGGTTGAAGCCCTTACCTTCTCTGGCTGGCGGCCTACAAGACCAGGAAAGAAGCAGGCCCAGTAACAGCAGCTGAGGCCCCCAGCCCAGCCACGCCTAGGCAGGCATCAGCGGAAGGCTGACTCTCTACCCCAGTGCTGCTCCAAGTTGGTTTGGCAAAAGTTTGCAAAGAAGCTGCCCGTAAATTCACCTCAAGCCACACTAGCACTCACCCAGGCGTCAGTTCCTTACAAAAATAGAAAGAATCTCTAAAAAAGAAGAAATAAACACACACACAATTTTCCTGCTTCTATCCCCTCGACTCCTTGGAAGGCGGAGGGCAACCTTCGCCGCTGGTGGCCTTCACATGCAGGAAAGAAGCACACCCAGGAACAGCAGCTGAGGCTCCCAGCCCAGGCAGGCTTCAGCTGAAGGCCGACTTGGGAAGCACTGAGGCCAGACCCTGGGCTCCTGGGTCCCTCGGTTGAAGGCTCGAGGCCAGACCCCTTGGCTCCTGTGTCCCTTGGCTGAAGGCTCGACCAGTGCTCGACCAGGCTCGATCAGGCGAGATATTAGGTAGCATGGGGCCCAGCTGGGACTTCTAGGAAGCTTAGGGTGACGGCCGCTTCTGCCCCATCATCCAGAGGCCTGGCTATGGAGAGGCATGATGTGGCCTCCCTCCCTTCCTGCCTCTTGTAGGCACTTCTCCCCCGTGAGCACTTCCCGCTCCAAGTGTCCCCTTGTCTCCCAGGGTGCACTCTTCCTCTAGAGCCCACATATGCAGATGAGGCCCATCCACTTGCCTCCCCTAGCTGTAGGGGGCCTTGCGCGTCCACTGGAGAGAAAACGGGGAGACGCTGGAGGTGCTTTGCCAGGGACACGAGTGGCCCTTTCTGGCTGCATCCACCCACCCGAGGCGGCGAGCTGCTGCCCTGGCTTCAGTCTCCTGCTGCTCCAAGTTAGTTTGGCGACAACGTGTCCGCCTCTGACGGGGCTCTGCATTGGAGCGAGGGCTGCTGTCTGCCCCTGTGCCTTTTTCACGCGCCGTGTTTGTTAAAATTAAAAGCGGAATGGAGGAAAAATGTAGTTCAAGACGGGGAAGACGAACGCCGCCTATCGGGCACAGAGTAGCAAAATGCCTACAGCACCTGGTATTCCCAGGCGGTCTCCCATCCAAGTACTAACCAGGCCCGACCCTGCTTAGCTTCCGAGATCGGACGAGATCGGGCGCATTCAGGGTGGTATGGCCGTAGGCGAAGAGTGCGCCGATTCCGAGCCTCTTGTGCTGTGTCGGCTCCTCCGACGTCCACTGCCCTCTTGCAAGGCTGAACGCTGTCCTCTGCAGTGTGCTTCTGCCCTTCTTTTTGCCTCAAGCTCAGGAGCCACAGCTGCCAGCTTGGAAAAGCAACGAGCGGCTCCATGCACCCACTTTTGAAATACCCACTTGCCTACTCATGTTTGCAAAGAAAGTGTCTGTAAATTCAGGCCAAGCCACACTTGCACTCACTCACCCAAGCATCCGTTCCTTACAAAACTTTAAAAAAAAACTCGGAAAGAAAGATGGAAATAAACACACACACAATTTTCCTGCTGGGGTCTCCTCGACTCTTTGGAAGGCAGAGGGCGATGTTGGTTGAGGCCTTACCTTCTCGGGCTGGCGGCCTACAAGTCCAGGAAAGAAGCAGGCCCAGTAACAGCAGCTGAGGCCCCCAGCCCAGCCCAGCCCAGGCAGGCATCAGCTTAAGGCTGACTCTCTACCCCACTGCTGCCCCAAATTGGTTTGGCAAAAGTTTGCAAAGAAGATGCCTGTAAATTTAACTCACGCCACACTAGCACTCACCCAGGCGTCGGTTCCTTACAAAAATAGAAAGCACCTCTAAAAAAGAAGAAATAAACACACACACAATTTTCCTGCTGGGGTCTCCTCGACTCTTTGAAAGGCAGAGGGCGATGTTGGTTGAGGCCCTTACCTTCTCCGGCTGGTGGCCTACAAGTCCAGGAAAGAAGCATGCCCAGTAACAGCAGCTGAGGCCCCCAGACCAGCCCAGCCCAGCCCAGGCAGCCATCAGCTGAAGGCTGACTCTCTACCCCAGTGCTGGTCCAAGTTGGTTTGGCAAAATTTTGCAAAGAAGATGCCTGTAAATGTAACTCACGCCACACTAGCACTCACCCAGGCGTCGGTTCCTTACAAAAATAGAAAGCACCTCTAAAAAAAGAAGAAATAAACACACACACAATTTTCCTGCTGCGGTCTCCTCGACTCTTTGGAAGGCAGAGGGCGATGTTGGTTGAAGCCCTTACCTTCTCTGGCTGGCGGCCTACAAGACCAGGAAAGAAGCAGGCCCAGTAACAGCAGCTGAGGCCCCCAGCCCAGCCACGCCTAGGCAGGCATCAGCTTAAGGCTGACTCTCTACCCCACTGCTGCCCCAAATTGGTTTGGCAAAAGTTTGCAAAGAAGATGCCTGTAAATTTAACTCACGCCACACTAGCACTCACCCAGGCGTCGGTTCCTTACAAAAATAGAAAGCACCTCTAAAAAAGAAGAAATAAACACACACACAATTTTCCTGCTGCGGTCTCCTCGACTCTTTGGAAGGCAGAGGGCGATGTTGGTTGAAGCCCTTACCTTCTCTGGCTGGCGGCCTACAAGACCAGGAAAGAAGCAGGCCCAGTAACAGCAGCTGAGGCCCCCAGCCCAGCCACGCCTAGGCAGGCATCAGCGGAAGGCTGACTCTCTACCCCAGTGCTGCTCCAAGTTGGTTTGGCAAAAGTTTGCAAAGAAGCTGCCCGTAAATTCACCTCAAGCCACACTAGCACTCACCCAGGCGTCAGTTCCTTACAAAAATAGAAAGAATCTCTAAAAAAGAAGAAATAAACACACACACAATTTTCCTGCTTCTATCCCCTCGACTCCTTGGAAGGCGGAGGGCAACCTTCGCCGCTGGTGGCCTTCACATGCAGGAAAGAAGCACACCCAGGAACAGCAGCTGAGGCTCCCAGCCCAGGCAGGCTTCAGCTGAAGGCCGACTTGGGAAGCACTGAGGCCAGACCCTGGGCTCCTGGGTCCCTCGGTTAAAGGCTCGAGGCCAGACCCCTTGGCTCCTGTGTCCCTTGGCTGAAGGCTCGACCAGTGCTCGACCAGGCTCGATCAGGCGAGATATTAGGTAGCATGGGGCCCAGCTGGGACTTCTAGGAAGCTTAGGGTGACGGCCGCTTCTGCCCCATCATCCAGAGGCCTGGCTATGGAGAGGCATGATGTGGCCTCCCTCCCTTCCTGCCTCTTGTAGGCACTTCTCCCCCGTGAGCACTTCCCGCTCCAAGTGTCCCCTTGTCTCCCAGGGTGCACTCTTCCTCTAGAGCCCACATATGCAGATGAGGCCCATCCACTTGCCTCCCCTAGCTGTAGGGGGCCTTGCGCGTCCACTGGAGAGAAAACGGGGAGACGCTGGAGGTGCTTTGCCAGGGACACGAGTGGCCCTTTCTGGCTGCATCCACCCACCCGAGGCGGCGAGCTGCTGCCCTGGCTTCAGTCTCCTGCTGCTCCAAGTTAGTTTGGCGACAACGTGTCCGCCTCTGACGGGGCTCTGCATTGGAGCGAGGGCTGCTGTCTGCCCCTGTGCCTTTTTCACGCGCCGTGTTTGTTAAAATTAAAAGCGGAATGGAGGAAAAATGTAGTTCAAGACGGGGAAGACGAACGCCGCCTATCGGGCACAGAGTAGCAAAATGCCTACAGCACCTGGTATTCCCAGGCGGTCTCCCATCCAAGTACTAACCAGGCCCGACCCTGCTTAGCTTCCGAGATCGGACGAGATCGGGCGCATTCAGGGTGGTATGGCCGTAGGCGAAGAGTGCGCCGATTCCGAGCCTCTTGTGCTGTGTCGGCTCCTCCGACGTCCACTGCCCTCTTGCAAGGCTGAACGCTGTCCTCTGCAGTGTGCTTCTGCCCTTCTTTTTGCCTCAAGCTCAGGAGCCACAGCTGCCAGCTTGGAAAAGCAACGAGCGGCTCCATGCACCCACTTTTGAAATACCCACTTGCCTACTCATGTTTGCAAAGAAAGTGTCTGTAAATTCAGGCCAAGCCACACTTGCACTCACTCACCCAAGCATCCGTTCCTTACAAAACTTTAAAAAAAAACTCGGAAAGAAAGATGGAAATAAACACACACACAATTTTCCTGCTGGGGTCTCCTCGACTCTTTGGAAGGCAGAGGGCGATGTTGGTTGAGGCCTTACCTTCTCGGGCTGGCGGCCTACAAGTCCAGGAAAGAAGCAGGCCCAGTAACAGCAGCTGAGGCCCCCAGCCCAGCCCAGCCCAGGCAGGCATCAGCTTAAGGCTGACTCTCTACCCCACTGCTGCCCCAAATTGGTTTGGCAAAAGTTTGCAAAGAAGATGCCTGTAAATTTAACTCACGCCACACTAGCACTCACCCAGGCGTCGGTTCCTTACAAAAATAGAAAGCACCTCTAAAAAAGAAGAAATAAACACACACACAATTTTCCTGCTGGGGTCTCCTCGACTCTTTGAAAGGCAGAGGGCGATGTTGGTTGAGGCCCTTACCTTCTCCGGCTGGTGGCCTACAAGTCCAGGAAAGAAGCATGCCCAGTAACAGCAGCTGAGGCCCCCAGACCAGCCCAGCCCAGCCCAGGCAGCCATCAGCTGAAGGCTGACTCTCTACCCCAGTGCTGGTCCAAGTTGGTTTGGCAAAATTTTGCAAAGAAGATGCCTGTAAATGTAACTCACGCCACACTAGCACTCACCCAGGCGTCGGTTCCTTACAAAAATAGAAAGCACCTCTAAAAAAAGAAGAAATAAACACACACACAATTTTCCTGCTGCGGTCTCCTCGACTCTTTGGAAGGCAGAGGGCGATGTTGGTTGAAGCCCTTACCTTCTCTGGCTGGCGGCCTACAAGACCAGGAAAGAAGCAGGCCCAGTAACAGCAGCTGAGGCCCCCAGCCCAGCCACGCCTAGGCAGGCATCAGCTTAAGGCTGACTCTCTACCCCACTGCTGCCCCAAATTGGTTTGGCAAAAGTTTGCAAAGAAGATGCCTGTAAATTTAACTCACGCCACACTAGCACTCACCCAGGCGTCGGTTCCTTACAAAAATAGAAAGCACCTCTAAAAAAGAAGAAATAAACACACACACAATTTTCCTGCTGCGGTCTCCTCGACTCTTTGGAAGGCAGAGGGCGATGTTGGTTGAAGCCCTTACCTTCTCTGGCTGGCGGCCTACAAGACCAGGAAAGAAGCAGGCCCAGTAACAGCAGCTGAGGCCCCCAGCCCAGCCACGCCTAGGCAGGCATCAGCGGAAGGCTGACTCTCTACCCCAGTGCTGCTCCAAGTTGGTTTGGCAAAAGTTTGCAAAGAAGCTGCCCGTAAATTCACCTCAAGCCACACTAGCACTCACCCAGGCGTCGGTTCCTTACAAAAATAGAAAGAATCTCTAAAAAAGAAGAAATAAACACACACACAATTTTCCTGCTTCTATCCCCTCGACTCCTTGGAAGGCGGAGGGCAACCTTCGCCGCTGGTGGCCTTCACATGCAGGAAAGAAGCACACCCAGGAACAGCAGCTGAGGCTCCCAGCCCAGGCAGGCTTCAGCTGAAGGCCGACTTGGGAAGCACTGAGGCCAGACCCTGGGCTCCTGGGTCCCTCGGTTGAAGGCTCGAGGCCAGACCCCTTGGCTCCTGTGTCCCTTGGCTGAAGGCTCGACCAGTGCTCGACCAGGCTCGATCAGGCGAGATATTAGGTAGCATGGGGCCCAGCTGGGACTTCTAGGAAGCTTAGGGTGACGGCCGCTTCTGCCCCATCATCCAGAGGCCTGGCTATGGAGAGGCATGATGTGGCCTCCCTCCCTTCCTGCCTCTTGTAGGCACTTCTCCCCCGTGAGCACTTCCCGCTCCAAGTGTCCCCTTGTCTCCCAGGGTGCACTCTTCCTCTAGAGCCCACATATGCAGATGAGGCCCATCCACTTGCCTCCCCTAGCTGTAGGGGGCCTTGCGCGTCCACTGGAGAGAAAACGGGGAGACGCTGGAGGTGCTTTGCCAGGGACACGAGTGGCCCTTTCTGGCTGCATCCACCCACCCGAGGCGGCGAGCTGCTGCCCTGGCTTCAGTCTCCTGCTGCTCCAAGTTAGTTTGGCGACAACGTGTCCGCCTCTGACGGGGCTCTGCATTGGAGCGAGGGCTGCTGTCTGCCCCTGTGCCTTTTTCACGCGCCGTGTTTGTTAAAATTAAAAGCGGAATGGAGGAAAAATGTAGTTCAAGACGGGGAAGACGAACGCCGCCTATCGGGCACAGAGTAGCAAAATGCCTACAGCACCTGGTATTCCCAGGCGGTCTCCCATCCAAGTACTAACCAGGCCCGACCCTGCTTAGCTTCCGAGATCGGACGAGATCGGGCGCATTCAGGGTGGTATGGCCGTAGGCGAAGAGTGCGCCGATTCCGAGCCTCTTGTGCTGTGTCGGCTCCTCCGACGTCCACTGCCCTCTTGCAAGGCTGAACGCTGTCCTCTGCAGTGTGCTTCTGCCCTTCTTTTTGCCTCAAGCTCAGGAGCCACAGCTGCCAGCTTGGAAAAGCAACGAGCGGCTCCATGCACCCACTTTTGAAATACCCACTTGCCTACTCATGTTTGCAAAGAAAGTGTCTGTAAATTCAGGCCAAGCCACACTTGCACTCACTCACCCAAGCATCCGTTCCTTACAAAACTTTAAAAAAAAACTCGGAAAGAAAGATGGAAATAAACACACACACAATTTTCCTGCTGGGGTCTCCTCGACTCTTTGGAAGGCAGAGGGCGATGTTGGTTGAGGCCTTACCTTCTCGGGCTGGCGGCCTACAAGTCCAGGAAAGAAGCAGGCCCAGTAACAGCAGCTGAGGCCCCCAGCCCAGCCCAGCCCAGGCAGGCATCAGCTTAAGGCTGACTCTCTACCCCACTGCTGCCCCAAATTGGTTTGGCAAAAGTTTGCAAAGAAGATGCCTGTAAATTTAACTCACGCCACACTAGCACTCACCCAGGCGTCGGTTCCTTACAAAAATAGAAAGCACCTCTAAAAAAGAAGAAATAAACACACACACAATTTTCCTGCTGGGGTCTCCTCGACTCTTTGAAAGGCAGAGGGCGATGTTGGTTGAGGCCCTTACCTTCTCCGGCTGGTGGCCTACAAGTCCAGGAAAGAAGCATGCCCAGTAACAGCAGCTGAGGCCCCCAGACCAGCCCAGCCCAGCCCAGGCAGCCATCAGCTGAAGGCTGACTCTCTACCCCAGTGCTGGTCCAAGTTGGTTTGGCAAAATTTTGCAAAGAAGATGCCTGTAAATGTAACTCACGCCACACTAGCACTCACCCAGGCGTCGGTTCCTTACAAAAATAGAAAGCACCTCTAAAAAAAGAAGAAATAAACACACACACAATTTTCCTGCTGCGGTCTCCTCGACTCTTTGGAAGGCAGAGGGCGATGTTGGTTGAAGCCCTTACCTTCTCTGGCTGGCGGCCTACAAGACCAGGAAAGAAGCAGGCCCAGTAACAGCAGCTGAGGCCCCCAGCCCAGCCACGCCTAGGCAGGCATCAGCTTAAGGCTGACTCTCTACCCCACTGCTGCCCCAAATTGGTTTGGCAAAAGTTTGCAAAGAAGATGCCTGTAAATTTAACTCACGCCACACTAGCACTCACCCAGGCGTCGGTTCCTTACAAAAATAGAAAGCACCTCTAAAAAAGAAGAAATAAACACACACACAATTTTCCTGCTGCGGTCTCCTCGACTCTTTGGAAGGCAGAGGGCGATGTTGGTTGAAGCCCTTACCTTCTCTGGCTGGCGGCCTACAAGACCAGGAAAGAAGCAGGCCCAGTAACAGCAGCTGAGGCCCCCAGCCCAGCCACGCCTAGGCAGGCATCAGCGGAAGGCTGACTCTCTACCCCAGTGCTGCTCCAAGTTGGTTTGGCAAAAGTTTGCAAAGAAGCTGCCCGTAAATTCACCTCAAGCCACACTAGCACTCACCCAGGCGTCGGTTCCTTACAAAAATAGAAAGAATCTCTAAAAAAGAAGAAATAAACACACACACAATTTTCCTGCTTCTATCCCCTCGACTCCTTGGAAGGCGGAGGGCAACCTTCGCCGCTGGTGGCCTTCACATGCAGGAAAGAAGCACACCCAGGAACAGCAGCTGAGGCTCCCAGCCCAGGCAGGCTTCAGCTGAAGGCCGACTTGGGAAGCACTGAGGCCAGACCCTGGGCTCCTGGGTCCCTCGGTTGAAGGCTCGAGGCCAGACCCCTTGGCTCCTGTGTCCCTTGGCTGAAGGCTCGACCAGTGCTCGACCAGGCTCGATCAGGCGAGATATTAGGTAGCATGGGGCCCAGCTGGGACTTCTAGGAAGCTTAGGGTGACGGCCGCTTCTGCCCCATCATCCAGAGGCCTGGCTATGGAGAGGCATGATGTGGCCTCCCTCCCTTCCTGCCTCTTGTAGGCACTTCTCCCCCGTGAGCACTTCCCGCTCCAAGTGTCCCCTTGTCTCCCAGGGTGCACTCTTCCTCTAGAGCCCACATATGCAGATGAGGCCCATCCACTTGCCTCCCCTAGCTGTAGGGGGCCTTGCGCGTCCACTGGAGAGAAAACGGGGAGACGCTGGAGGTGCTTTGCCAGGGACACGAGTGGCCCTTTCTGGCTGCATCCACCCACCCGAGGCGGCGAGCTGCTGCCCTGGCTTCAGTCTCCTGCTGCTCCAAGTTAGTTTGGCGACAACGTGTCCGCCTCTGACGGGGCTCTGCATTGGAGCGAGGGCTGCTGTCTGCCCCTGTGCCTTTTTCACGCGCCGTGTTTGTTAAAATTAAAAGCGGAATGGAGGAAAAATGTAGTTCAAGACGGGGAAGACGAACGCCGCCTATCGGGCACAGAGTAGCAAAATGCCTACAGCACCTGGTATTCCCAGGCGGTCTCCCATCCAAGTACTAACCAGGCCCGACCCTGCTTAGCTTCCGAGATCGGACGAGATCGGGCGCATTCAGGGTGGTATGGCCGTAGGCGAAGAGTGCGCCGATTCCGAGCCTCTTGTGCTGTGTCGGCTCCTCCGACGTCCACTGCCCTCTTGCAAGGCTGAACGCTGTCCTCTGCAGTGTGCTTCTGCCCTTCTTTTTGCCTCAAGCTCAGGAGCCACAGCTGCCAGCTTGGAAAAGCAACGAGCGGCTCCATGCACCCACTTTTGAAATACCCACTTGCCTACTCATGTTTGCAAAGAAAGTGTCTGTAAATTCAGGCCAAGCCACACTTGCACTCACTCACCCAAGCATCCGTTCCTTACAAAACTTTAAAAAAAAACTCGGAAAGAAAGATGGAAATAAACACACACACAATTTTCCTGCTGGGGTCTCCTCGACTCTTTGGAAGGCAGAGGGCGATGTTGGTTGAGGCCTTACCTTCTCGGGCTGGCGGCCTACAAGTCCAGGAAAGAAGCAGGCCCAGTAACAGCAGCTGAGGCCCCCAGCCCAGCCCAGCCCAGGCAGGCATCAGCTTAAGGCTGACTCTCTACCCCACTGCTGCCCCAAATTGGTTTGGCAAAAGTTTGCAAAGAAGATGCCTGTAAATTTAACTCACGCCACACTAGCACTCACCCAGGCGTCGGTTCCTTACAAAAATAGAAAGCACCTCTAAAAAAGAAGAAATAAACACACACACAATTTTCCTGCTGGGGTCTCCTCGACTCTTTGAAAGGCAGAGGGCGATGTTGGTTGAGGCCCTTACCTTCTCCGGCTGGTGGCCTACAAGTCCAGGAAAGAAGCATGCCCAGTAACAGCAGCTGAGGCCCCCAGACCAGCCCAGCCCAGCCCAGGCAGCCATCAGCTGAAGGCTGACTCTCTACCCCAGTGCTGGTCCAAGTTGGTTTGGCAAAATTTTGCAAAGAAGATGCCTGTAAATGTAACTCACGCCACACTAGCACTCACCCAGGCGTCGGTTCCTTACAAAAATAGAAAGCACCTCTAAAAAAAGAAGAAATAAACACACACACAATTTTCCTGCTGCGGTCTCCTCGACTCTTTGGAAGGCAGAGGGCGATGTTGGTTGAAGCCCTTACCTTCTCTGGCTGGCGGCCTACAAGACCAGGAAAGAAGCAGGCCCAGTAACAGCAGCTGAGGCCCCCAGCCCAGCCACGCCTAGGCAGGCATCAGCTTAAGGCTGACTCTCTACCCCACTGCTGCCCCAAATTGGTTTGGCAAAAGTTTGCAAAGAAGATGCCTGTAAATTTAACTCACGCCACACTAGCACTCACCCAGGCGTCGGTTCCTTACAAAAATAGAAAGCACCTCTAAAAAAGAAGAAATAAACACACACACAATTTTCCTGCTGCGGTCTCCTCGACTCTTTGGAAGGCAGAGGGCGATGTTGGTTGAAGCCCTTACCTTCTCTGGCTGGCGGCCTACAAGACCAGGAAAGAAGCAGGCCCAGTAACAGCAGCTGAGGCCCCCAGCCCAGCCACGCCTAGGCAGGCATCAGCGGAAGGCTGACTCTCTACCCCAGTGCTGCTCCAAGTTGGTTTGGCAAAAGTTTGCAAAGAAGCTGCCCGTAAATTCACCTCAAGCCACACTAGCACTCACCCAGGCGTCAGTTCCTTACAAAAATAGAAAGAATCTCTAAAAAAGAAGAAATAAACACACACACAATTTTCCTGCTTCTATCCCCTCGACTCCTTGGAAGGCGGAGGGCAACCTTCGCCGCTGGTGGCCTTCACATGCAGGAAAGAAGCACACCCAGGAACAGCAGCTGAGGCTCCCAGCCCAGGCAGGCTTCAGCTGAAGGCCGACTTGGGAAGCACTGAGGCCAGACCCTGGGCTCCTGGGTCCCTCGGTTAAAGGCTCGAGGCCAGACCCCTTGGCTCCTGTGTCCCTTGGCTGAAGGCTCGACCAGTGCTCGACCAGGCTCGATCAGGCGAGATATTAGGTAGCATGGGGCCCAGCTGGGACTTCTAGGAAGCTTAGGGTGACGGCCGCTTCTGCCCCATCATCCAGAGGCCTGGCTATGGAGAGGCATGATGTGGCCTCCCTCCCTTCCTGCCTCTTGTAGGCACTTCTCCCCCGTGAGCACTTCCCGCTCCAAGTGTCCCCTTGTCTCCCAGGGTGCACTCTTCCTCTAGAGCCCACATATGCAGATGAGGCCCATCCACTTGCCTCCCCTAGCTGTAGGGGGCCTTGCGCGTCCACTGGAGAGAAAACGGGGAGACGCTGGAGGTGCTTTGCCAGGGACACGAGTGGCCCTTTCTGGCTGCATCCACCCACCCGAGGCGGCGAGCTGCTGCCCTGGCTTCAGTCTCCTGCTGCTCCAAGTTAGTTTGGCGACAACGTGTCCGCCTCTGACGGGGCTCTGCATTGGAGCGAGGGCTGCTGTCTGCCCCTGTGCCTTTTTCACGCGCCGTGTTTGTTAAAATTAAAAGCGGAATGGAGGAAAAATGTAGTTCAAGACGGGGAAGACGAACGCCGCCTATCGGGCACAGAGTAGCAAAATGCCTACAGCACCTGGTATTCCCAGGCGGTCTCCCATCCAAGTACTAACCAGGCCCGACCCTGCTTAGCTTCCGAGATCGGACGAGATCGGGCGCATTCAGGGTGGTATGGCCGTAGGCGAAGAGTGCGCCGATTCCGAGCCTCTTGTGCTGTGTCGGCTCCTCCGACGTCCACTGCCCTCTTGCAAGGCTGAACGCTGTCCTCTGCAGTGTGCTTCTGCCCTTCTTTTTGCCTCAAGCTCAGGAGCCACAGCTGCCAGCTTGGAAAAGCAACGAGCGGCTCCATGCACCCACTTTTGAAATACCCACTTGCCTACTCATGTTTGCAAAGAAAGTGTCTGTAAATTCAGGCCAAGCCACACTTGCACTCACTCACCCAAGCATCCGTTCCTTACAAAACTTTAAAAAAAAACTCGGAAAGAAAGATGGAAATAAACACACACACAATTTTCCTGCTGGGGTCTCCTCGACTCTTTGGAAGGCAGAGGGCGATGTTGGTTGA
The DNA here is from genome assembly GCF_040938575.1 of Ambystoma mexicanum. Lineage (NCBI taxonomy): Eukaryota > Metazoa > Chordata > Amphibia > Caudata > Ambystomatidae > Ambystoma > Ambystoma mexicanum. The sequence continues at coordinate 1,086,865,899 of NC_090941.1, forward strand.
GGCCTTACCTTCTCGGGCTGGCGGCCTACAAGTCCAGGAAAGAAGCAGGCCCAGTAACAGCAGCTGAGGCCCCCAGCCCAGCCCAGCCCAGGCAGGCATCAGCTTAAGGCTGACTCTCTACCCCACTGCTGCCCCAAATTGGTTTGGCAAAAGTTTGCAAAGAAGATGCCTGTAAATTTAACTCACGCCACACTAGCACTCACCCAGGCGTCGGTTCCTTACAAAAATAGAAAGCACCTCTAAAAAAGAAGAAATAAACACACACACAATTTTCCTGCTGGGGTCTCCTCGACTCTTTGAAAGGCAGAGGGCGATGTTGGTTGAGGCCCTTACCTTCTCCGGCTGGTGGCCTACAAGTCCAGGAAAGAAGCATGCCCAGTAACAGCAGCTGAGGCCCCCAGACCAGCCCAGCCCAGCCCAGGCAGCCATCAGCTGAAGGCTGACTCTCTACCCCAGTGCTGGTCCAAGTTGGTTTGGCAAAATTTTGCAAAGAAGATGCCTGTAAATGTAACTCACGCCACACTAGCACTCACCCAGGCGTCGGTTCCTTACAAAAATAGAAAGCACCTCTAAAAAAAGAAGAAATAAACACACACACAATTTTCCTGCTGCGGTCTCCTCGACTCTTTGGAAGGCAGAGGGCGATGTTGGTTGAAGCCCTTACCTTCTCTGGCTGGCGGCCTACAAGACCAGGAAAGAAGCAGGCCCAGTAACAGCAGCTGAGGCCCCCAGCCCAGCCACGCCTAGGCAGGCATCAGCTTAAGGCTGACTCTCTACCCCACTGCTGCCCCAAATTGGTTTGGCAAAAGTTTGCAAAGAAGATGCCTGTAAATTTAACTCACGCCACACTAGCACTCACCCAGGCGTCGGTTCCTTACAAAAATAGAAAGCACCTCTAAAAAAGAAGAAATAAACACACACACAATTTTCCTGCTGCGGTCTCCTCGACTCTTTGGAAGGCAGAGGGCGATGTTGGTTGAAGCCCTTACCTTCTCTGGCTGGCGGCCTACAAGACCAGGAAAGAAGCAGGCCCAGTAACAGCAGCTGAGGCCCCCAGCCCAGCCACGCCTAGGCAGGCATCAGCGGAAGGCTGACTCTCTACCCCAGTGCTGCTCCAAGTTGGTTTGGCAAAAGTTTGCAAAGAAGCTGCCCGTAAATTCACCTCAAGCCACACTAGCACTCACCCAGGCGTCGGTTCCTTACAAAAATAGAAAGAATCTCTAAAAAAGAAGAAATAAACACACACACAATTTTCCTGCTTCTATCCCCTCGACTCCTTGGAAGGCGGAGGGCAACCTTCGCCGCTGGTGGCCTTCACATGCAGGAAAGAAGCACACCCAGGAACAGCAGCTGAGGCTCCCAGCCCAGGCAGGCTTCAGCTGAAGGCCGACTTGGGAAGCACTGAGGCCAGACCCTGGGCTCCTGGGTCCCTCGGTTGAAGGCTCGAGGCCAGACCCCTTGGCTCCTGTGTCCCTTGGCTGAAGGCTCGACCAGTGCTCGACCAGGCTCGATCAGGCGAGATATTAGGTAGCATGGGGCCCAGCTGGGACTTCTAGGAAGCTTAGGGTGACGGCCGCTTCTGCCCCATCATCCAGAGGCCTGGCTATGGAGAGGCATGATGTGGCCTCCCTCCCTTCCTGCCTCTTGTAGGCACTTCTCCCCCGTGAGCACTTCCCGCTCCAAGTGTCCCCTTGTCTCCCAGGGTGCACTCTTCCTCTAGAGCCCACATATGCAGATGAGGCCCATCCACTTGCCTCCCCTAGCTGTAGGGGGCCTTGCGCGTCCACTGGAGAGAAAACGGGGAGACGCTGGAGGTGCTTTGCCAGGGACACGAGTGGCCCTTTCTGGCTGCATCCACCCACCCGAGGCGGCGAGCTGCTGCCCTGGCTTCAGTCTCCTGCTGCTCCAAGTTAGTTTGGCGACAACGTGTCCGCCTCTGACGGGGCTCTGCATTGGAGCGAGGGCTGCTGTCTGCCCCTGTGCCTTTTTCACGCGCCGTGTTTGTTAAAATTAAAAGCGGAATGGAGGAAAAATGTAGTTCAAGACGGGGAAGACGAACGCCGCCTATCGGGCACAGAGTAGCAAAATGCCTACAGCACCTGGTATTCCCAGGCGGTCTCCCATCCAAGTACTAACCAGGCCCGACCCTGCTTAGCTTCCGAGATCGGACGAGATCGGGCGCATTCAGGGTGGTATGGCCGTAGGCGAAGAGTGCGCCGATTCCGAGCCTCTTGTGCTGTGTCGGCTCCTCCGACGTCCACTGCCCTCTTGCAAGGCTGAACGCTGTCCTCTGCAGTGTGCTTCTGCCCTTCTTTTTGCCTCAAGCTCAGGAGCCACAGCTGCCAGCTTGGAAAAGCAACGAGCGGCTCCATGCACCCACTTTTGAAATACCCACTTGCCTACTCATGTTTGCAAAGAAAGTGTCTGTAAATTCAGGCCAAGCCACACTTGCACTCACTCACCCAAGCATCCGTTCCTTACAAAACTTTAAAAAAAAACTCGGAAAGAAAGATGGAAATAAACACACACACAATTTTCCTGCTGGGGTCTCCTCGACTCTTTGGAAGGCAGAGGGCGATGTTGGTTGAGGCCTTACCTTCTCGGGCTGGCGGCCTACAAGTCCAGGAAAGAAGCAGGCCCAGTAACAGCAGCTGAGGCCCCCAGCCCAGCCCAGCCCAGGCAGGCATCAGCTTAAGGCTGACTCTCTACCCCACTGCTGCCCCAAATTGGTTTGGCAAAAGTTTGCAAAGAAGATGCCTGTAAATTTAACTCACGCCACACTAGCACTCACCCAGGCGTCGGTTCCTTACAAAAATAGAAAGCACCTCTAAAAAAGAAGAAATAAACACACACACAATTTTCCTGCTGGGGTCTCCTCGACTCTTTGAAAGGCAGAGGGCGATGTTGGTTGAGGCCCTTACCTTCTCCGGCTGGTGGCCTACAAGTCCAGGAAAGAAGCATGCCCAGTAACAGCAGCTGAGGCCCCCAGACCAGCCCAGCCCAGCCCAGGCAGCCATCAGCTGAAGGCTGACTCTCTACCCCAGTGCTGGTCCAAGTTGGTTTGGCAAAATTTTGCAAAGAAGATGCCTGTAAATGTAACTCACGCCACACTAGCACTCACCCAGGCGTCGGTTCCTTACAAAAATAGAAAGCACCTCTAAAAAAAGAAGAAATAAACACACACACAATTTTCCTGCTGCGGTCTCCTCGACTCTTTGGAAGGCAGAGGGCGATGTTGGTTGAAGCCCTTACCTTCTCTGGCTGGCGGCCTACAAGACCAGGAAAGAAGCAGGCCCAGTAACAGCAGCTGAGGCCCCCAGCCCAGCCACGCCTAGGCAGGCATCAGCTTAAGGCTGACTCTCTACCCCACTGCTGCCCCAAATTGGTTTGGCAAAAGTTTGCAAAGAAGATGCCTGTAAATTTAACTCACGCCACACTAGCACTCACCCAGGCGTCGGTTCCTTACAAAAATAGAAAGCACCTCTAAAAAAGAAGAAATAAACACACACACAATTTTCCTGCTGCGGTCTCCTCGACTCTTTGGAAGGCAGAGGGCGATGTTGGTTGAAGCCCTTACCTTCTCTGGCTGGCGGCCTACAAGACCAGGAAAGAAGCAGGCCCAGTAACAGCAGCTGAGGCCCCCAGCCCAGCCACGCCTAGGCAGGCATCAGCGGAAGGCTGACTCTCTACCCCAGTGCTGCTCCAAGTTGGTTTGGCAAAAGTTTGCAAAGAAGCTGCCCGTAAATTCACCTCAAGCCACACTAGCACTCACCCAGGCGTCGGTTCCTTACAAAAATAGAAAGAATCTCTAAAAAAGAAGAAATAAACACACACACAATTTTCCTGCTTCTATCCCCTCGACTCCTTGGAAGGCGGAGGGCAACCTTCGCCGCTGGTGGCCTTCACATGCAGGAAAGAAGCACACCCAGGAACAGCAGCTGAGGCTCCCAGCCCAGGCAGGCTTCAGCTGAAGGCCGACTTGGGAAGCACTGAGGCCAGACCCTGGGCTCCTGGGTCCCTCGGTTGAAGGCTCGAGGCCAGACCCCTTGGCTCCTGTGTCCCTTGGCTGAAGGCTCGACCAGTGCTCGACCAGGCTCGATCAGGCGAGATATTAGGTAGCATGGGGCCCAGCTGGGACTTCTAGGAAGCTTAGGGTGACGGCCGCTTCTGCCCCATCATCCAGAGGCCTGGCTATGGAGAGGCATGATGTGGCCTCCCTCCCTTCCTGCCTCTTGTAGGCACTTCTCCCCCGTGAGCACTTCCCGCTCCAAGTGTCCCCTTGTCTCCCAGGGTGCACTCTTCCTCTAGAGCCCACATATGCAGATGAGGCCCATCCACTTGCCTCCCCTAGCTGTAGGGGGCCTTGCGCGTCCACTGGAGAGAAAACGGGGAGACGCTGGAGGTGCTTTGCCAGGGACACGAGTGGCCCTTTCTGGCTGCATCCACCCACCCGAGGCGGCGAGCTGCTGCCCTGGCTTCAGTCTCCTGCTGCTCCAAGTTAGTTTGGCGACAACGTGTCCGCCTCTGACGGGGCTCTGCATTGGAGCGAGGGCTGCTGTCTGCCCCTGTGCCTTTTTCACGCGCCGTGTTTGTTAAAATTAAAAGCGGAATGGAGGAAAAATGTAGTTCAAGACGGGGAAGACGAACGCCGCCTATCGGGCACAGAGTAGCAAAATGCCTACAGCACCTGGTATTCCCAGGCGGTCTCCCATCCAAGTACTAACCAGGCCCGACCCTGCTTAGCTTCCGAGATCGGACGAGATCGGGCGCATTCAGGGTGGTATGGCCGTAGGCGAAGAGTGCGCCGATTCCGAGCCTCTTGTGCTGTGTCGGCTCCTCCGACGTCCACTGCCCTCTTGCAAGGCTGAACGCTGTCCTCTGCAGTGTGCTTCTGCCCTTCTTTTTGCCTCAAGCTCAGGAGCCACAGCTGCCAGCTTGGAAAAGCAACGAGCGGCTCCATGCACCCACTTTTGAAATACCCACTTGCCTACTCATGTTTGCAAAGAAAGTGTCTGTAAATTCAGGCCAAGCCACACTTGCACTCACTCACCCAAGCATCCGTTCCTTACAAAACTTTAAAAAAAAACTCGGAAAGAAAGATGGAAATAAACACACACACAATTTTCCTGCTGGGGTCTCCTCGACTCTTTGGAAGGCAGAGGGCGATGTTGGTTGAGGCCTTACCTTCTCGGGCTGGCGGCCTACAAGTCCAGGAAAGAAGCAGGCCCAGTAACAGCAGCTGAGGCCCCCAGCCCAGCCCAGCCCAGGCAGGCATCAGCTTAAGGCTGACTCTCTACCCCACTGCTGCCCCAAATTGGTTTGGCAAAAGTTTGCAAAGAAGATGCCTGTAAATTTAACTCACGCCACACTAGCACTCACCCAGGCGTCGGTTCCTTACAAAAATAGAAAGCACCTCTAAAAAAGAAGAAATAAACACACACACAATTTTCCTGCTGGGGTCTCCTCGACTCTTTGAAAGGCAGAGGGCGATGTTGGTTGAGGCCCTTACCTTCTCCGGCTGGTGGCCTACAAGTCCAGGAAAGAAGCATGCCCAGTAACAGCAGCTGAGGCCCCCAGACCAGCCCAGCCCAGCCCAGGCAGCCATCAGCTGAAGGCTGACTCTCTACCCCAGTGCTGGTCCAAGTTGGTTTGGCAAAATTTTGCAAAGAAGATGCCTGTAAATGTAACTCACGCCACACTAGCACTCACCCAGGCGTCGGTTCCTTACAAAAATAGAAAGCACCTCTAAAAAAAGAAGAAATAAACACACACACAATTTTCCTGCTGCGGTCTCCTCGACTCTTTGGAAGGCAGAGGGCGATGTTGGTTGAAGCCCTTACCTTCTCTGGCTGGCGGCCTACAAGACCAGGAAAGAAGCAGGCCCAGTAACAGCAGCTGAGGCCCCCAGCCCAGCCACGCCTAGGCAGGCATCAGCTTAAGGCTGACTCTCTACCCCACTGCTGCCCCAAATTGGTTTGGCAAAAGTTTGCAAAGAAGATGCCTGTAAATTTAACTCACGCCACACTAGCACTCACCCAGGCGTCGGTTCCTTACAAAAATAGAAAGCACCTCTAAAAAAGAAGAAATAAACACACACACAATTTTCCTGCTGCGGTCTCCTCGACTCTTTGGAAGGCAGAGGGCGATGTTGGTTGAAGCCCTTACCTTCTCTGGCTGGCGGCCTACAAGACCAGGAAAGAAGCAGGCCCAGTAACAGCAGCTGAGGCCCCCAGCCCAGCCACGCCTAGGCAGGCATCAGCGGAAGGCTGATTCTCTACCCCAGTGCTGCTCCAAGTTGGTTTGGCAAAAGTTTGCAAAGAAGCTGCCCGTAAATTCACCTCAAGCCACACTAGCACTCACCCAGGCGTCAGTTCCTTACAAAAATAGAAAGAATCTCTAAAAAAGAAGAAATAAACACACACACAATTTTCCTGCTTCTATCCCCTCGACTCCTTGGAAGGCGGAGGGCAACCTTCGCCGCTGGTGGCCTTCACATGCAGGAAAGAAGCACACCCAGGAACAGCAGCTGAGGCTCCCAGCCCAGGCAGGCTTCAGCTGAAGGCCGACTTGGGAAGCACTGAGGCCAGACCCTGGGCTCCTGGGTCCCTCGGTTGAAGGCTCGAGGCCAGACCCCTTGGCTCCTGTGTCCCTTGGCTGAAGGCTCGACCAGTGCTCGACCAGGCTCGATCAGGCGAGATATTAGGTAGCATGGGGCCCAGCTGGGACTTCTAGGAAGCTTAGGGTGACGGCCGCTTCTGCCCCATCATCCAGAGGCCTGGCTATGGAGAGGCATGATGTGGCCTCCCTCCCTTCCTGCCTCTTGTAGGCACTTCTCCCCCGTGAGCACTTCCCGCTCCAAGTGTCCCCTTGTCTCCCAGGGTGCACTCTTCCTCTAGAGCCCACATATGCAGATGAGGCCCATCCACTTGCCTCCCCTAGCTGTAGGGGGCCTTGCGCGTCCACTGGAGAGAAAACGGGGAGACGCTGGAGGTGCTTTGCCAGGGACACGAGTGGCCCTTTCTGGCTGCATCCACCCACCCGAGGCGGCGAGCTGCTGCCCTGGCTTCAGTCTCCTGCTGCTCCAAGTTAGTTTGGCGACAACGTGTCCGCCTCTGACGGGGCTCTGCATTGGAGCGAGGGCTGCTGTCTGCCCCTGTGCCTTTTTCACGCGCCGTGTTTGTTAAAATTAAAAGCGGAATGGAGGAAAAATGTAGTTCAAGACGGGGAAGACGAACGCCGCCTATCGGGCACAGAGTAGCAAAATGCCTACAGCACCTGGTATTCCCAGGCGGTCTCCCATCCAAGTACTAACCAGGCCCGACCCTGCTTAGCTTCCGAGATCGGACGAGATCGGGCGCATTCAGGGTGGTATGGCCGTAGGCGAAGAGTGCGCCGATTCCGAGCCTCTTGTGCTGTGTCGGCTCCTCCGACGTCCACTGCCCTCTTGCAAGGCTGAACGCTGTCCTCTGCAGTGTGCTTCTGCCCTTCTTTTTGCCTCAAGCTCAGGAGCCACAGCTGCCAGCTTGGAAAAGCAACGAGCGGCTCCATGCACCCACTTTTGAAATACCCACTTGCCTACTCATGTTTGCAAAGAAAGTGTCTGTAAATTCAGGCCAAGCCACACTTGCACTCACTCACCCAAGCATCCGTTCCTTACAAAACTTTAAAAAAAAACTCGGAAAGAAAGATGGAAATAAACACACACACAATTTTCCTGCTGGGGTCTCCTCGACTCTTTGGAAGGCAGAGGGCGATGTTGGTTGAGGCCTTACCTTCTCGGGCTGGCGGCCTACAAGTCCAGGAAAGAAGCAGGCCCAGTAACAGCAGCTGAGGCCCCCAGCCCAGCCCAGCCCAGGCAGGCATCAGCTTAAGGCTGACTCTCTACCCCACTGCTGCCCCAAATTGGTTTGGCAAAAGTTTGCAAAGAAGATGCCTGTAAATTTAACTCACGCCACACTAGCACTCACCCAGGCGTCGGTTCCTTACAAAAATAGAAAGCACCTCTAAAAAAGAAGAAATAAACACACACACAATTTTCCTGCTGGGGTCTCCTCGACTCTTTGAAAGGCAGAGGGCGATGTTGGTTGAGGCCCTTACCTTCTCCGGCTGGTGGCCTACAAGTCCAGGAAAGAAGCATGCCCAGTAACAGCAGCTGAGGCCCCCAGACCAGCCCAGCCCAGCCCAGGCAGCCATCAGCTGAAGGCTGACTCTCTACCCCAGTGCTGGTCCAAGTTGGTTTGGCAAAATTTTGCAAGGAAGATGCCTGTAAATGTAACTCACGCCACACTAGCACTCGCCCAGGCGTCGGTTCCTTAAAAAAATAGAAAGCACCTCTAAAAAAAGAAGAAATAAACACACACACAATTTTCCTGCTGCGGTCTCCTCGACTCTTTGGAAGGCAGAGGGCGATGTTGGTTGAAGCCCTTACCTTCTCTGGCTGGCGGCCTACAAGACCAGGAAAGAAGCAGGCCCAGTAACAGCAGCTGAGGCCCCCAGCCCAGCCACGCCTAGGCAGGCATCAGCTTAAGGCTGACTCTCTACCCCACTGCTGCCCCAAATTGGTTTGGCAAAAGTTTGCAAAGAAGATGCCTGTAAATTTAACTCACGCCACACTAGCACTCACCCAGGCGTCGGTTCCTTACAAAAATAGAAAGCACCTCTAAAAAAGAAGAAATAAACACACACACAATTTTCCTGCTGCGGTCTCCTCGACTCTTTGGAAGGCAGAGGGCGATGTTGGTTGAAGCCCTTACCTTCTCTGGCTGGCGGCCTACAAGACCAGGAAAGAAGCAGGCCCAGTAACAGCAGCTGAGGCCCCCAGCCCAGCCACGCCTAGGCAGGCATCAGCGGAAGGCTGACTCTCTACCCCAGTGCTGCTCCAAGTTGGTTTGGCAAAAGTTTGCAAAGAAGCTGCCCGTAAATTCACCTCAAGCCACACTAGCACTCACCCAGGCGTCAGTTCCTTACAAAAATAGAAAGAATCTCTAAAAAAGAAGAAATAAACACACACACAATTTTCCTGCTTCTATCCCCTCGACTCCTTGGAAGGCGGAGGGCAACCTTCGCCGCTGGTGGCCTTCACATGCAGGAAAGAAGCACACCCAGGAACAGCAGCTGAGGCTCCCAGCCCAGGCAGGCTTCAGCTGAAGGCCGACTTGGGAAGCACTGAGGCCAGACCCTGGGCTCCTGGGTCCCTCGGTTGAAGGCTCGAGGCCAGACCCCTTGGCTCCTGTGTCCCTTGGCTGAAGGCTCGACCAGTGCTCGACCAGGCTCGATCAGGCGAGATATTAGGTAGCATGGGGCCCAGCTGGGACTTCTAGGAAGCTTAGGGTGACGGCCGCTTCTGCCCCATCATCCAGAGGCCTGGCTATGGAGAGGCATGATGTGGCCTCCCTCCCTTCCTGCCTCTTGTAGGCACTTCTCCCCCGTGAGCACTTCCCGCTCCAAGTGTCCCCTTGTCTCCCAGGGTGCACTCTTCCTCTAGAGCCCACATATGCAGATGAGGCCCATCCACTTGCCTCCCCTAGCTGTAGGGGGCCTTGCGCGTCCACTGGAGAGAAAACGGGGAGACGCTGGAGGTGCTTTGCCAGGGACACGAGTGGCCCTTTCTGGCTGCATCCACCCACCCGAGGCGGCGAGCTGCTGCCCTGGCTTCAGTCTCCTGCTGCTCCAAGTTAGTTTGGCGACAACGTGTCCGCCTCTGACGGGGCTCTGCATTGGAGCGAGGGCTGCTGTCTGCCCCTGTGCCTTTTTCACGCGCCGTGTTTGTTAAAATTAAAAGCGGAATGGAGGAAAAATGTAGTTCAAGACGGGGAAGACGAACGCCGCCTATCGGGCACAGAGTAGCAAAATGCCTACAGCACCTGGTATTCCCAGGCGGTCTCCCATCCAAGTACTAACCAGGCCCGACCCTGCTTAGCTTCCGAGATCGGACGAGATCGGGCGCATTCAGGGTGGTATGGCCGTAGGCGAAGAGTGCGCCGATTCCGAGCCTCTTGTGCTGTGTCGGCTCCTCCGACGTCCACTGCCCTCTTGCAAGGCTGAACGCTGTCCTCTGCAGTGTGCTTCTGCCCTTCTTTTTGCCTCAAGCTCAGGAGCCACAGCTGCCAGCTTGGAAAAGCAACGAGCGGCTCCATGCACCCACTTTTGAAATACCCACTTGCCTACTCATGTTTGCAAAGAAAGTGTCTGTAAATTCAGGCCAAGCCACACTTGCACTCACTCACCCAAGCATCCGTTCCTTACAAAACTTTAAAAAAAAACTCGGAAAGAAAGATGGAAATAAACACACACACAATTTTCCTGCTGGGGTCTCCTCGACTCTTTGGAAGGCAGAGGGCGATGTTGGTTGAGGCCTTACCTTCTCGGGCTGGCGGCCTACAAGTCCAGGAAAGAAGCAGGCCCAGTAACAGCAGCTGAGGCCCCCAGCCCAGCCCAGCCCAGGCAGGCATCAGCTTAAGGCTGACTCTCTACCCCACTGCTGCCCCAAATTGGTTTGGCAAAAGTTTGCAAAGAAGATGCCTGTAAATTTAACTCACGCCACACTAGCACTCACCCAGGCGTCGGTTCCTTACAAAAATAGAAAGCACCTCTAAAAAAGAAGAAATAAACACACACACAATTTTCCTGCTGGGGTCTCCTCGACTCTTTGAAAGGCAGAGGGCGATGTTGGTTGAGGCCCTTACCTTCTCCGGCTGGTGGCCTACAAGTCCAGGAAAGAAGCATGCCCAGTAACAGCAGCTGAGGCCCCCAGACCAGCCCAGCCCAGCCCAGGCAGCCATCAGCTGAAGGCTGACTCTCTACCCCAGTGCTGGTCCAAGTTGGTTTGGCAAAATTTTGCAAAGAAGATGCCTGTAAATGTAACTCACGCCACACTAGCACTCACCCAGGCGTCGGTTCCTTACAAAAATAGAAAGCACCTCTAAAAAAAGAAGAAATAAACACACACACAATTTTCCTGCTGCGGTCTCCTCGACTCTTTGGAAGGCAGAGGGCGATGTTGGTTGAAGCCCTTACCTTCTCTGGCTGGCGGCCTACAAGACCAGGAAAGAAGCAGGCCCAGTAACAGCAGCTGAGGCCCCCAGCCCAGCCACGCCTAGGCAGGCATCAGCTTAAGGCTGACTCTCTACCCCACTGCTGCCCCAAATTGGTTTGGCAAAAGTTTGCAAAGAAGATGCCTGTAAATTTAACTCACGCCACACTAGCACTCACCCAGGCGTCGGTTCCTTACAAAAATAGAAAGCACCTCTAAAAAAGAAGAAATAAACACACACACAATTTTCCTGCTGCGGTCTCCTCGACTCTTTGGAAGGCAGAGGGCGATGTTGGTTGAAGCCCTTACCTTCTCTGGCTGGCGGCCTACAAGACCAGGAAAGAAGCAGGCCCAGTAACAGCAGCTGAGGCCCCCAGCCCAGCCACGCCTAGGCAGGCATCAGCGGAAGGCTGACTCTCTACCCCAGTGCTGCTCCAAGTTGGTTTGGCAAAAGTTTGCAAAGAAGCTGCCCGTAAATTCACCTCAAGCCACACTAGCACTCACCCAGGCGTCAGTTCCTTACAAAAATAGAAAGAATCTCTAAAAAAGAAGAAATAAACACACACACAATTTTCCTGCTTCTATCCCCTCGACTCCTTGGAAGGCGGAGGGCAACCTTCGCCGCTGGTGGCCTTCACATGCAGGAAAGAAGCACACCCAGGAACAGCAGCTGAGGCTCCCAGCCCAGGCAGGCTTCAGCTGAAGGCCGACTTGGGAAGCACTGAGGCCAGACCCTGGGCTCCTGGGTCCCTCGGTTGAAGGCTCGAGGCCAGACCCCTTGGCTCCTGTGTCCCTTGGCTGAAGGCTCGACCAGTGCTCGACCAGGCTCGATCAGGCGAGATATTAGGTAGCATGGGGCCCAGCTGGGACTTCTAGGAAGCTTAGGGTGACGGCCGCTTCTGCCCCATCATCCAGAGGCCTGGCTATGGAGAGGCATGATGTGGCCTCCCTCCCTTCCTGCCTCTTGTAGGCACTTCTCCCCCGTGAGCACTTCCCGCTCCAAGTGTCCCCTTGTCTCCCAGGGTGCACTCTTCCTCTAGAGCCCACATATGCAGATGAGGCCCATCCACTTGCCTCCCCTAGCTGTAGGGGGCCTTGCGCGTCCACTGGAGAGAAAACGGGGAGACGCTGGAGGTGCTTTGCCAGGGACACGAGTGGCCCTTTCTGGCTGCATCCACCCACCCGAGGCGGCGAGCTGCTGCCCTGGCTTCAGTCTCCTGCTGCTCCAAGTTAGTTTGGCGACAACGTGTCCGCCTCTGACGGGGCTCTGCATTGGAGCGAGGGCTGCTGTCTGCCCCTGTGCCTTTTTCACGCGCCGTGTTTGTTAAAATTAAAAGCGGAATGGAGGAAAAATGTAGTTCAAGACGGGGAAGACGAACGCCGCCTATCGGGCACAGAGTAGCAAAATGCCTACAGCACCTGGTATTCCCAGGTGGTCTCCCATCCAAGTACTAACCAGGCCCGACCCTGCTTAGCTTCCGAGATCGGACGAGATCGGGCGCATTCAGGGTGGTATGGCCGTAGGCGAAGAGTGCGCCGATTCCGAGCCTCTTGTGCTGTGTCGGCTCCTCCGACGTCCACTGCCCTCTTGCAAGGCTGAACGCTGTCCTCTGCAGTGTGCTTCTGCCCTTCTTTTTGCCTCAAGCTCAGGAGCCACAGCTGCCAGCTTGGAAAAGCAACGAGCGGCTCCATGCACCCACTTTTGAAATACCCACTTGCCTACTCATGTTTGCAAAGAAAGTGTCTGTAAATTCAGGCCAAGCCACACTTGCACTCACTCACCCAAGCATCCGTTCCTTACAAAACTTTAAAAAAAAACTCGGAAAGAAAGATGGAAATAAACACACACACAATTTTCCTGCTGGGGTCTCCTCGACTCTTTGGAAGGCAGAGGGCGATGTTGGTTGAGGCCTTACCTTCTCGGGCTGGCGGCCTACAAGTCCAGGAAAGAAGCAGGCCCAGTAACAGCAGCTGAGGCCCCCAGCCCAGCCCAGCCCAGGCAGGCATCAGCTTAAGGCTGACTCTCTACCCCACTGCTGCCCCAAATTGGTTTGGCAAAAGTTTGCAAAGAAGATGCCTGTAAATTTAACTCACGCCACACTAGCACTCACCCAGGCGTCGGTTCCTTACAAAAATAGAAAGCACCTCTAAAAAAGAAGAAATAAACACACACACAATTTTCCTGCTGGGGTCTCCTCGACTCTTTGAAAGGCAGAGGGCGATGTTGGTTGAGGCCCTTACCTTCTCCGGCTGGTGGCCTACAAGTCCAGGAAAGAAGCATGCCCAGTAACAGCAGCTGAGGCCCCCAGACCAGCCCAGCCCAGCCCAGGCAGCCATCAGCTGAAGGCTGACTCTCTACCCCAGTGCTGGTCCAAGTTGGTTTGGCAAAATTTTGCAAAGAAGATGCCTGTAAATGTAACTCACGCCACACTAGCACTCACCCAGGCGTCGGTTCCTTACAAAAATAGAAAGCACCTCTAAAAAAAGAAGAAATAAACACACACACAATTTTCCTGCTGCGGTCTCCTCGACTCTTTGGAAGGCAGAGGGCGATGTTGGTTGAAGCCCTTACCTTCTCTGGCTGGCGGCCTACAAGACCAGGAAAGAAGCAGGCCCAGTAACAGCAGCTGAGGCCCCCAGCCCAGCCACGCCTAGGCAGGCATCAGCTTAAGGCTGACTCTCTACCCCACTGCTGCCCCAAATTGGTTTGGCAAAAGTTTGCAAAGAAGATGCCTGTAAATTTAACTCACGCCACACTAGCACTCACCCAGGCGTCGGTTCCTTACAAAAATAGAAAGCACCTCTAAAAAAGAAGAAATAAACACACACACAATTTTCCTGCTGCGGTCTCCTCGACTCTTTGGAAGGCAGAGGGCGATGTTGGTTGAAGCCCTTACCTTCTCTGGCTGGCGGCCTACAAGACCAGGAAAGAAGCAGGCCCAGTAACAGCAGCTGAGGCCCCCAGCCCAGCCACGCCTAGGCAGGCATCAGCGGAAGGCTGACTCTCTACCCCAGTGCTGCTCCAAGTTGGTTTGGCAAAAGTTTGCAAAGAAGCTGCCCGTAAATTCACCTCAAGCCACACTAGCACTCACCCAGGCGTCAGTTCCTTACAAAAATAGAAAGAATCTCTAAAAAAGAAGAAATAAACACACACACAATTTTCCTGCTTCTATCCCCTCGACTCCTTGGAAGGCGGAGGGCAACCTTCGCCGCTGGTGGCCTTCACATGCAGGAAAGAAGCACACCCAGGAACAGCAGCTGAGGCTCCCAGCCCAGGCAGGCTTCAGCTGAAGGCCGACTTGGGAAGCACTGAGGCCAGACCCTGGGCTCCTGGGTCCCTCGGTTGAAGGCTCGAGGCCAGACCCCTTGGCTCCTGTGTCCCTTGGCTGAAGGCTCGACCAGTGCTCGACCAGGCTCGATCAGGCGAGATATTAGGTAGCATGGGGCCCAGCTGGGACTTCTAGGAAGCTTAGGGTGACGGCCGCTTCTGCCCCATCATCCAGAGGCCTGGCTATGGAGAGGCATGATGTGGCCTCCCTCCCTTCCTGCCTCTTGTAGGCACTTCTCCCCCGTGAGCACTTCCCGCTCCAAGTGTCCCCTTGTCTCCCAGGGTGCACTCTTCCTCTAGAGCCCACATATGCAGATGAGGCCCATCCACTTGCCTCCCCTAGCTGTAGGGGGCCTTGCGCGTCCACTGGAGAGAAAACGGGGAGACGCTGGAGGTGCTTTGCCAGGGACACGAGTGGCCCTTTCTGGCTGCATCCACCCACCCGAGGCGGCGAGCTGCTGCCCTGGCTTCAGTCTCCTGCTGCTCCAAGTTAGTTTGGCGACAACGTGTCCGCCTCTGACGGGGCTCTGCATTGGAGCGAGGGCTGCTGTCTGCCCCTGTGCCTTTTTCACGCGCCGTGTTTGTTAAAATTAAAAGCGGAATGGAGGAAAAATGTAGTTCAAGACGGGGAAGACGAACGCCGCCTATCGGGCACAGAGTAGCAAAATGCCTACAGCACCTGGTATTCCCAGGCGGTCTCCCATCCAAGTACTAACCAGGCCCGACCCTGCTTAGCTTCCGAGATCGGACGAGATCGGGCGCATTCAGGGTGGTATGGCCGTAGGCGAAGAGTGCGCCGATTCCGAGCCTCTTGTGCTGTGTCGGCTCCTCCGACGTCCACTGCCCTCTTGCAAGGCTGAACGCTGTCCTCTGCAGTGTGCTTCTGCCCTTCTTTTTGCCTCAAGCTCAGGAGCCACAGCTGCCAGCTTGGAAAAGCAACGAGCGGCTCCATGCACCCACTTTTGAAATACCCACTTGCCTACTCATGTTTGCAAAGAAAGTGTCTGTAAATTCAGGCCAAGCCACACTTGCACTCACTCACCCAAGCATCCGTTCCTTACAAAACTTTAAAAAAAAACTCGGAAAGAAAGATGGAAATAAACACACACACAATTTTCCTGCTGGGGTCTCCTCGACTCTTTGGAAGGCAGAGGGCGATGTTGGTTGAGGCCTTACCTTCTCGGGCTGGCGGCCTACAAGTCCAGGAAAGAAGCAGGCCCAGTAACAGCAGCTGAGGCCCCCAGCCCAGCCCAGCCCAGGCAGGCATCAGCTTAAGGCTGACTCTCTACCCCACTGCTGCCCCAAATTGGTTTGGCAAAAGTTTGCAAAGAAGATGCCTGTAAATTTAACTCACGCCACACTAGCACTCACCCAGGCGTCGGTTCCTTACAAAAATAGAAAGCACCTCTAAAAAAGAAGAAATAAACACACACACAATTTTCCTGCTGGGGTCTCCTCGACTCTTTGAAAGGCAGAGGGCGATGTTGGTTGAGGCCCTTACCTTCTCCGGCTGGTGGCCTACAAGTCCAGGAAAGAAGCATGCCCAGTAACAGCAGCTGAGGCCCCCAGACCAGCCCAGCCCAGCCCAGGCAGCCATCAGCTGAAGGCTGACTCTCTACCCCAGTGCTGGTCCAAGTTGGTTTGGCAAAATTTTGCAAGGAAGATGCCTGTAAATGTAACTCACGCCACACTAGCACTCGCCCAGGCGTCGGTTCCTTAAAAAAATAGAAAGCACCTCTAAAAAAAGAAGAAATAAACACACACACAATTTTCCTGCTGCGGTCTCCTCGACTCTTTGGAAGGCAGAGGGCGATGTTGGTTGAAGCCCTTACCTTCTCTGGCTGGCGGCCTACAAGACCAGGAAAGAAGCAGGCCCAGTAACAGCAGCTGAGGCCCCCAGCCCAGCCACGCCTAGGCAGGCATCAGCTTAAGGCTGACTCTCTACCCCACTGCTGCCCCAAATTGGTTTGGCAAAAGTTTGCAAAGAAGATGCCTGTAAATTTAACTCACGCCACACTAGCACTCACCCAGGCGTCGGTTCCTTACAAAAATAGAAAGCACCTCTAAAAAAGAAGAAATAAACACACACACAATTTTCCTGCTGCGGTCTCCTCGACTCTTTGGAAGGCAGAGGGCGATGTTGGTTGAAGCCCTTACCTTCTCTGGCTGGCGGCCTACAAGACCAGGAAAGAAGCAGGCCCAGTAACAGCAGCTGAGGCCCCCAGCCCAGCCACGCCTAGGCAGGCATCAGCGGAAGGCTGACTCTCTACCCCAGTGCTGCTCCAAGTTGGTTTGGCAAAAGTTTGCAAAGAAGCTGCCCGTAAATTCACCTCAAGCCACACTAGCACTCACCCAGGCGTCAGTTCCTTACAAAAATAGAAAGAATCTCTAAAAAAGAAGAAATAAACACACACACAATTTTCCTGCTTCTATCCCCTCGACTCCTTGGAAGGCGGAGGGCAACCTTCGCCGCTGGTGGCCTTCACATGCAGGAAAGAAGCACACCCAGGAACAGCAGCTGAGGCTCCCAGCCCAGGCAGGCTTCAGCTGAAGGCCGACTTGGGAAGCACTGAGGCCAGACCCTGGGCTCCTGGGTCCCTCGGTTGAAGGCTCGAGGCCAGACCCCTTGGCTCCTGTGTCCCTTGGCTGAAGGCTCGACCAGTGCTCGACCAGGCTCGATCAGGCGAGATATTAGGTAGCATGGGGCCCAGCTGGGACTTCTAGGAAGCTTAGGGTGACGGCCGCTTCTGCCCCATCATCCAGAGGCCTGGCTATGGAGAGGCATGATGTGGCCTCCCTCCCTTCCTGCCTCTTGTAGGCACTTCTCCCCCGTGAGCACTTCCCGCTCCAAGTGTCCCCTTGTCTCCCAGGGTGCACTCTTCCTCTAGAGCCCACATATGCAGATGAGGCCCATCCACTTGCCTCCCCTAGCTGTAGGGGGCCTTGCGCGTCCACTGGAGAGAAAACGGGGAGACGCTGGAGGTGCTTTGCCAGGGACACGAGTGGCCCTTTCTGGCTGCATCCACCCACCCGAGGCGGCGAGCTGCTGCCCTGGCTTCAGTCTCCTGCTGCTCCAAGTTAGTTTGGCGACAACGTGTCCGCCTCTGACGGGGCTCTGCATTGGAGCGAGGGCTGCTGTCTGCCCCTGTGCCTTTTTCACGCGCCGTGTTTGTTAAAATTAAAAGCGGAATGGAGGAAAAATGTAGTTCAAGACGGGGAAGACGAACGCCGCCTATCGGGCACAGAGTAGCAAAATGCCTACAGCACCTGGTATTCCCAGGCGGTCTCCCATCCAAGTACTAACCAGGCCCGACCCTGCTTAGCTTCCGAGATCGGACGAGATCGGGCGCATTCAGGGTGGTATGGCCGTAGGCGAAGAGTGCGCCGATTCCGAGCCTCTTGTGCTGTGTCGGCTCCTCCGACGTCCACTGCCCTCTTGCAAGGCTGAACGCTGTCCTCTGCAGTGTGCTTCTGCCCTTCTTTTTGCCTCAAGCTCAGGAGCCACAGCTGCCAGCTTGGAAAAGCAACGAGCGGCTCCATGCACCCACTTTTGAAATACCCACTTGCCTACTCATGTTTGCAAAGAAAGTGTCTGTAAATTCAGGCCAAGCCACACTTGCACTCACTCACCCAAGCATCCGTTCCTTACAAAACTTTAAAAAAAAACTCGGAAAGAAAGATGGAAATAAACACACACACAATTTTCCTGCTGGGGTCTCCTCGACTCTTTGGAAGGCAGAGGGCGATGTTGGTTGAGGCCTTACCTTCTCGGGCTGGCGGCCTACAAGTCCAGGAAAGAAGCAGGCCCAGTAACAGCAGCTGAGGCCCCCAGCCCAGCCCAGCCCAGGCAGGCATCAGCTTAAGGCTGACTCTCTACCCCACTGCTGCCCCAAATTGGTTTGGCAAAAGTTTGCAAAGAAGATGCCTGTAAATTTAACTCACGCCACACTAGCACTCACCCAGGCGTCGGTTCCTTACAAAAATAGAAAGCACCTCTAAAAAAGAAGAAATAAACACACACACAATTTTCCTGCTGGGGTCTCCTCGACTCTTTGAAAGGCAGAGGGCGATGTTGGTTGAGGCCCTTACCTTCTCCGGCTGGTGGCCTACAAGTCCAGGAAAGAAGCATGCCCAGTAACAGCAGCTGAGGCCCCCAGACCAGCCCAGCCCAGCCCAGGCAGCCATCAGCTGAAGGCTGACTCTCTACCCCAGTGCTGGTCCAAGTTGGTTTGGCAAAATTTTGCAAAGAAGATGCCTGTAAATGTAACTCACGCCACACTAGCACTCACCCAGGCGTCGGTTCCTTACAAAAATAGAAAGCACCTCTAAAAAAAGAAGAAATAAACACACACACAATTTTCCTGCTGCGGTCTCCTCGACTCTTTGGAAGGCAGAGGGCGATGTTGGTTGAAGCCCTTACCTTCTCTGGCTGGCGGCCTACAAGACCAGGAAAGAAGCAGGCCCAGTAACAGCAGCTGAGGCCCCCAGCCCAGCCACGCCTAGGCAGGCATCAGCTTAAGGCTGACTCTCTACCCCACTGCTGCCCCAAATTGGTTTGGCAAAAGTTTGCAAAGAAGATGCCTGTAAATTTAACTCACGCCACACTAGCACTCACCCAGGCGTCGGTTCCTTACAAAAATAGAAAGCACCTCTAAAAAAGAAGAAATAAACACACACACAATTTTCCTGCTGCGGTCTCCTCGACTCTTTGGAAGGCAGAGGGCGATGTTGGTTGAAGCCCTTACCTTCTCTGGCTGGCGGCCTACAAGACCAGGAAAGAAGCAGGCCCAGTAACAGCAGCTGAGGCCCCCAGCCCAGCCACGCCTAGGCAGGCATCAGCGGAAGGCTGACTCTCTACCCCAGTGCTGCTCCAAGTTGGTTTGGCAAAAGTTTGCAAAGAAGCTGCCCGTAAATTCACCTCAAGCCACACTAGCACTCACCCAGGCGTCAGTTCCTTACAAAAATAGAAAGAATCTCTAAAAAAGAAGAAATAAACACACACACAATTTTCCTGCTTCTATCCCCTCGACTCCTTGGAAGGCGGAGGGCAACCTTCGCCGCTGGTGGCCTTCACATGCAGGAAAGAAGCACACCCAGGAACAGCAGCTGAGGCTCCCAGCCCAGGCAGGCTTCAGCTGAAGGCCGACTTGGGAAGCACTGAGGCCAGACCCTGGGCTCCTGGGTCCCTCGGTTGAAGGCTCGAGGCCAGACCCCTTGGCTCCTGTGTCCCTTGGCTGAAGGCTCGACCAGTGCTCGACCAGGCTCGATCAGGCGAGATATTAGGTAGCATGGGGCCCAGCTGGGACTTCTAGGAAGCTTAGGGTGACGGCCGCTTCTGCCCCATCATCCAGAGGCCTGGCTATGGAGAGGCATGATGTGGCCTCCCTCCCTTCCTGCCTCTTGTAGGCACTTCTCCCCCGTGAGCACTTCCCGCTCCAAGTGTCCCCTTGTCTCCCAGGGTGCACTCTTCCTCTAGAGCCCACATATGCAGATGAGGCCCATCCACTTGCCTCCCCTAGCTGTAGGGGGCCTTGCGCGTCCACTGGAGAGAAAACGGGGAGACGCTGGAGGTGCTTTGCCAGGGACACGAGTGGCCCTTTCTGGCTGCATCCACCCACCCGAGGCGGCGAGCTGCTGCCCTGGCTTCAGTCTCCTGCTGCTCCAAGTTAGTTTGGCGACAACGTGTCCGCCTCTGACGGGGCTCTGCATTGGAGCGAGGGCTGCTGTCTGCCCCTGTGCCTTTTTCACGCGCCGTGTTTGTTAAAATTAAAAGCGGAATGGAGGAAAAATGTAGTTCAAGACGGGGAAGACGAACGCCGCCTATCGGGCACAGAGTAGCAAAATGCCTACAGCACCTGGTATTCCCAGGCGGTCTCCCATCCAAGTACTAACCAGGCCCGACCCTGTTTAGCTTCCGAGATCGGACGAGATCGGGCGCATTCAGGGTGGTATGGCCGTAGGCGAAGAGTGCGCCGATTCCGAGCCTCTTGTGCTGTGTCGGCTCCTCCGACGTCCACTGCCCTCTTGCAAGGCTGAACGCTGTCCTCTGCAGTGTGCTTCTGCCCTTCTTTTTGCCTCAAGCTCAGGAGCCACAGCTGCCAGCTTGGAAAAGCAACGAGCGGCTCCATGCACCCACTTTTGAAATACCCACTTGCCTACTCATGTTTGCAAAGAAAGTGTCTGTAAATTCAGGCCAAGCCACACTTGCACTCACTCACCCAAGCATCCGTTCCTTACAAAACTTTAAAAAAAAACTCGGAAAGAAAGATGGAAATAAACACACACACAATTTTCCTGCTGGGGTCTCCTCGACTCTTTGGAAGGCAGAGGGCGATGTTGGTTGAGGCCTTACCTTCTCGGGCTGGCGGCCTACAAGTCCAGGAAAGAAGCAGGCCCAGTAACAGCAGCTGAGGCCCCCAGCCCAGCCCAGCCCAGGCAGGCATCAGCTTAAGGCTGACTCTCTACCCCACTGCTGCCCCAAATTGGTTTGGCAAAAGTTTGCAAAGAAGATGCCTGTAAATTTAACTCACGCCACACTAGCACTCACCCAGGCGTCGGTTCCTTACAAAAATAGAAAGCACCTCTAAAAAAGAAGAAATAAACACACACACAATTTTCCTGCTGGGGTCTCCTCGACTCTTTGAAAGGCAGAGGGCGATGTTGGTTGAGGCCCTTACCTTCTCCGGCTGGTGGCCTACAAGTCCAGGAAAGAAGCATGCCCAGTAACAGCAGCTGAGGCCCCCAGACCAGCCCAGCCCAGCCCAGGCAGCCATCAGCTGAAGGCTGACTCTCTACCCCAGTGCTGGTCCAAGTTGGTTTGGCAAAATTTTGCAAAGAAGATGCCTGTAAATGTAACTCACGCCACACTAGCACTCACCCAGGCGTCGGTTCCTTACAAAAATAGAAAGCACCTCTAAAAAAAGAAGAAATAAACACACACACAATTTTCCTGCTGCGGTCTCCTCGACTCTTTGGAAGGCAGAGGGCGATGTTGGTTGAAGCCCTTACCTTCTCTGGCTGGCGGCCTACAAGACCAGGAAAGAAGCAGGCCCAGTAACAGCAGCTGAGGCCCCCAGCCCAGCCACGCCTAGGCAGGCATCAGCTTAAGGCTGACTCTCTACCCCACTGCTGCCCCAAATTGGTTTGGCAAAAGTTTGCAAAGAAGATGCCTGTAAATTTAACTCACGCCACACTAGCACTCACCCAGGCGTCGGTTCCTTACAAAAATAGAAAGCACCTCTAAAAAAGAAGAAATAAACACACACACAATTTTCCTGCTGCGGTCTCCTCGACTCTTTGGAAGGCAGAGGGCGATGTTGGTTGAAGCCCTTACCTTCTCTGGCTGGCGGCCTACAAGACCAGGAAAGAAGCAGGCCCAGTAACAGCAGCTGAGGCCCCCAGCCCAGCCACGCCTAGGCAGGCATCAGCGGAAGGCTGACTCTCTACCCCAGTGCTGCTCCAAGTTGGTTTGGCAAAAGTTTGCAAAGAAGCTGCCCGTAAATTCACCTCAAGCCACACTAGCACTCACCCAGGCGTCAGTTCCTTACAAAAATAGAAAGAATCTCTAAAAAAGAAGAAATAAACACACACACAATTTTCCTGCTTCTATCCCCTCGACTCCTTGGAAGGCGGAGGGCAACCTTCGCCGCTGGTGGCCTTCACATGCAGGAAAGAAGCACACCCAGGAACAGCAGCTGAGGCTCCCAGCCCAGGCAGGCTTCAGCTGAAGGCCGACTTGGGAAGCACTGAGGCCAGACCCTGGGCTCCTGGGTCCCTCGGTTGAAGGCTCGAGGCCAGACCCCTTGGCTCCTGTGTCCCTTGGCTGAAGGCTCGACCAGTGCTCGACCAGGCTCGATCAGGCGAGATATTAGGTAGCATGGGGCCCAGCTGGGACTTCTAGGAAGCTTAGGGTGACGGCCGCTTCTGCCCCATCATCCAGAGGCCTGGCTATGGAGAGGCATGATGTGGCCTCCCTCCCTTCCTGCCTCTTGTAGGCACTTCTCCCCCGTGAGCACTTCCCGCTCCAAGTGTCCCCTTGTCTCCCAGGGTGCACTCTTCCTCTAGAGCCCACATATGCAGATGAGGCCCATCCACTTGCCTCCCCTAGCTGTAGGGGGCCTTGCGCGTCCACTGGAGAGAAAACGGGGAGACGCTGGAGGTGCTTTGCCAGGGACACGAGTGGCCCTTTCTGGCTGCATCCACCCACCCGAGGCGGCGAGCTGCTGCCCTGGCTTCAGTCTCCTGCTGCTCCAAGTTAGTTTGGCGACAACGTGTCCGCCTCTGACGGGGCTCTGCATTGGAGCGAGGGCTGCTGTCTGCCCCTGTGCCTTTTTCACGCGCCGTGTTTGTTAAAATTAAAAGCGGAATGGAGGAAAAATGTAGTTCAAGACGGGGAAGACGAACGCCGCCTATCGGGCACAGAGTAGCAAAATGCCTACAGCACCTGGTATTCCCAGGCGGTCTCCCATCCAAGTACTAACCAGGCCCGACCCTGCTTAGCTTCCGAGATCGGACGAGATCGGGCGCATTCAGGGTGGTATGGCCGTAGGCGAAGAGTGCGCCGATTCCGAGCCTCTTGTGCTGTGTCGGCTCCTCCGACGTCCACTGCCCTCTTGCAAGGCTGAACGCTGTCCTCTGCAGTGTGCTTCTGCCCTTCTTTTTGCCTCAAGCTCAGGAGCCACAGCTGCCAGCTTGGAAAAGCAACGAGCGGCTCCATGCACCCACTTTTGAAATACCCACTTGCCTACTCATGTTTGCAAAGAAAGTGTCTGTAAATTCAGGCCAAGCCACACTTGCACTCACTCACCCAAGCATCCGTTCCTTACAAAACTTTAAAAAAAAACTCGGAAAGAAAGATGGAAATAAACACACACACAATTTTCCTGCTGGGGTCTCCTCGACTCTTTGGAAGGCAGAGGGCGATGTTGGTTGAGGCCTTACCTTCTCGGGCTGGCGGCCTACAAGTCCAGGAAAGAAGCAGGCCCAGTAACAGCAGCTGAGGCCCCCAGCCCAGCCCAGCCCAGGCAGGCATCAGCTTAAGGCTGACTCTCTACCCCACTGCTGCCCCAAATTGGTTTGGCAAAAGTTTGCAAAGAAGATGCCTGTAAATTTAACTCACGCCACACTAGCACTCACCCAGGCGTCGGTTCCTTACAAAAATAGAAAGCACCTCTAAAAAAGAAGAAATAAACACACACACAATTTTCCTGCTGGGGTCTCCTCGACTCTTTGAAAGGCAGAGGGCGATGTTGGTTGAGGCCCTTACCTTCTCCGGCTGGTGGCCTACAAGTCCAGGAAAGAAGCATGCCCAGTAACAGCAGCTGAGGCCCCCAGACCAGCCCAGCCCAGCCCAGCCCAGGCAGCCATCAGCTGAAGGCTGACTCTCTACCCCAGTGCTGGTCCAAGTTGGTTTGGCAAAATTTTGCAAAGAAGATGCCTGTAAATGTAACTCACGCCACACTAGCACTCACCCAGGCGTCGGTTCCTTACAAAAATAGAAAGCACCTCTAAAAAAAGAAGAAATAAACACACACACAATTTTCCTGCTGCGGTCTCCTCGACTCTTTGGAAGGCAGAGGGCGATGTTGGTTGAAGCCCTTACCTTCTCTGGCTGGCGGCCTACAAGACCAGGAAAGAAGCAGGCCCAGTAACAGCAGCTGAGGCCCCCAGCCCAGCCACGCCTAGGCAGGCATCAGCTTAAGGCTGACTCTCTACCCCACTGCTGCCCCAAATTGGTTTGGCAAAAGTTTGCAAAGAAGATGCCTGTAAATTTAACTCACGCCACACTAGCACTCACCCAGGCGTCGGTTCCTTACAAAAATAGAAAGCACCTCTAAAAAAGAAGAAATAAACACACACACAATTTTCCTGCTGCGGTCTCCTCGACTCTTTGGAAGGCAGAGGGCGATGTTGGTTGAAGCCCTTACCTTCTCTGGCTGGCGGCCTACAAGACCAGGAAAGAAGCAGGCCCAGTAACAGCAGCTGAGGCCCCCAGCCCAGCCACGCCTAGGCAGGCATCAGCGGAAGGCTGACTCTCTACCCCAGTGCTGCTCCAAGTTGGTTTGGCAAAAGTTTGCAAAGAAGCTGCCCGTAAATTCACCTCAAGCCACACTAGCACTCACCCAGGCGTCAGTTCCTTACAAAAATAGAAAGAATCTCTAAAAAAGAAGAAATAAACACACACACAATTTTCCTGCTTCTATCCCCTCGACTCCTTGGAAGGCGGAGGGCAACCTTCGCCGCTGGTGGCCTTCACATGCAGGAAAGAAGCACACCCAGGAACAGCAGCTGAGGCTCCCAGCCCAGGCAGGCTTCAGCTGAAGGCCGACTTGGGAAGCACTGAGGCCAGACCCTGGGCTCCTGGGTCCCTCGGTTGAAGGCTCGAGGCCAGACCCCTTGGCTCCTGTGTCCCTTGGCTGAAGGCTCGACCAGTGCTCGACCAGGCTCGATCAGGCGAGATATTAGGTAGCATGGGGCCCAGCTGGGACTTCTAGGAAGCTTAGGGTGACGGCCGCTTCTGCCCCATCATCCAGAGGCCTGGCTATGGAGAGGCATGATGTGGCCTCCCTCCCTTCCTGCCTCTTGTAGGCACTTCTCCCCCGTGAGCACTTCCCGCTCCAAGTGTCCCCTTGTCTCCCAGGGTGCACTCTTCCTCTAGAGCCCACATATGCAGATGAGGCCCATCCACTTGCCTCCCCTAGCTGTAGGGGGCCTTGCGCGTCCACTGGAGAGAAAACGGGGAGACGCTGGAGGTGCTTTGCCAGGGACACGAGTGGCCCTTTCTGGCTGCATCCACCCACCCGAGGCGGCGAGCTGCTGCCCTGGCTTCAGTCTCCTGCTGCTCCAAGTTAGTTTGGCGACAACGTGTCCGCCTCTGACGGGGCTCTGCATTGGAGCGAGGGCTGCTGTCTGCCCCTGTGCCTTTTTCACGCGCCGTGTTTGTTAAAATTAAAAGCGGAATGGAGGAAAAATGTAGTTCAAGACGGGGAAGACGAACGCCGCCTATCGGGCACAGAGTAGCAAAATGCCTACAGCACCTGGTATTCCCAGGCGGTCTCCCATCCAAGTACTAACCAGGCCCGACCCTGCTTAGCTTCCGAGATCGGACGAGATCGGGCGCATTCAGGGTGGTATGGCCGTAGGCGAAGAGTGCGCCGATTCCGAGCCTCTTGTGCTGTGTCGGCTCCTCCGACGTCCACTGCCCTCTTGCAAGGCTGAACGCTGTCCTCTGCAGTGTGCTTCTGCCCTTCTTTTTGCCTCAAGCTCAGGAGCCACAGCTGCCAGCTTGGAAAAGCAACGAGCGGCTCCATGCACCCACTTTTGAAATACCCACTTGCCTACTCATGTTTGCAAAGAAAGTGTCTGTAAATTCAGGCCAAGCCACACTTGCACTCACTCACCCAAGCATCCGTTCCTTACAAAACTTTAAAAAAAAACTCGGAAAGAAAGATGGAAATAAACACACACACAATTTTCCTGCTGGGGTCTCCTCGACTCTTTGGAAGGCAGAGGGCGATGTTGGTTGAGGCCTTACCTTCTCGGGCTGGCGGCCTACAAGTCCAGGAAAGAAGCAGGCCCAGTAACAGCAGCTGAGGCCCCCAGCCCAGCCCAGCCCAGGCAGGCATCAGCTTAAGGCTGACTCTCTACCCCACTGCTGCCCCAAATTGGTTTGGCAAAAGTTTGCAAAGAAGATGCCTGTAAATTTAACTCACGCCACACTAGCACTCACCCAGGCGTCGGTTCCTTACAAAAATAGAAAGCACCTCTAAAAAAGAAGAAATAAACACACACACAATTTTCCTGCTGGGGTCTCCTCGACTCTTTGAAAGGCAGAGGGCGATGTTGGTTGAGGCCCTTACCTTCTCCGGCTGGTGGCCTACAAGTCCAGGAAAGAAGCATGCCCAGTAACAGCAGCTGAGGCCCCCAGACCAGCCCAGCCCAGCCCAGGCAGCCATCAGCTGAAGGCTGACTCTCTACCCCAGTGCTGGTCCAAGTTGGTTTGGCAAAATTTTGCAAAGAAGATGCCTGTAAATGTAACTCACGCCACACTAGCACTCACCCAGGCGTCGGTTCCTTACAAAAATAGAAAGCACCTCTAAAAAAAGAAGAAATAAACACACACACAATTTTCCTGCTGCGGTCTCCTCGACTCTTTGGAAGGCAGAGGGCGATGTTGGTTGAAGCCCTTACCTTCTCTGGCTGGCGGCCTACAAGACCAGGAAAGAAGCAGGCCCAGTAACAGCAGCTGAGGCCCCCAGCCCAGCCACGCCTAGGCAGGCATCAGCTTAAGGCTGACTCTCTACCCCACTGCTGCCCCAAATTGGTTTGGCAAAAGTTTGCAAAGAAGATGCCTGTAAATTTAACTCACGCCACACTAGCACTCACCCAGGCGTCGGTTCCTTACAAAAATAGAAAGCACCTCTAAAAAAGAAGAAATAAACACACACACAATTTTCCTGCTGCGGTCTCCTCGACTCTTTGGAAGGCAGAGGGCGATGTTGGTTGAAGCCCTTACCTTCTCTGGCTGGCGGCCTACAAGACCAGGAAAGAAGCAGGCCCAGTAACAGCAGCTGAGGCCCCCAGCCCAGCCACGCCTAGGCAGGCATCAGCGGAAGGCTGACTCTCTACCCCAGTGCTGCTCCAAGTTGGTTTGGCAAAAGTTTGCAAAGAAGCTGCCCGTAAATTCACCTCAAGCCACACTAGCACTCACCCAGGCGTCAGTTCCTTACAAAAATAGAAAGAATCTCTAAAAAAGAAGAAATAAACACACACACAATTTTCCTGCTTCTATCCCCTCGACTCCTTGGAAGGCGGAGGGCAACCTTCGCCGCTGGTGGCCTTCACATGCAGGAAAGAAGCACACCCAGGAACAGCAGCTGAGGCTCCCAGCCCAGGCAGGCTTCAGCTGAAGGCCGACTTGGGAAGCACTGAGGCCAGACCCTGGGCTCCTGGGTCCCTCGGTTGAAGGCTCGAGGCCAGACCCCTTGGCTCCTGTGTCCCTTGGCTGAAGGCTCGACCAGTGCTCGACCAGGCTCGATCAGGCGAGATATTAGGTAGCATGGGGCCCAGCTGGGACTTCTAGGAAGCTTAGGGTGACGGCCGCTTCTGCCCCATCATCCAGAGGCCTGGCTATGGAGAGGCATGATGTGGCCTCCCTCCCTTCCTGCCTCTTGTAGGCACTTCTCCCCCGTGAGCACTTCCCGCTCCAAGTGTCCCCTTGTCTCCCAGGGTGCACTCTTCCTCTAGAGCCCACATATGCAGATGAGGCCCATCCACTTGCCTCCCCTAGCTGTAGGGGGCCTTGCGCGTCCACTGGAGAGAAAACGGGGAGACGCTGGAGGTGCTTTGCCAGGGACACGAGTGGCCCTTTCTGGCTGCATCCACCCACCCGAGGCGGCGAGCTGCTGCCCTGGCTTCAGTCTCCTGCTGCTCCAAGTTAGTTTGGCGACAACGTGTCCGCCTCTGACGGGGCTCTGCATTGGAGCGAGGGCTGCTGTCTGCCCCTGTGCCTTTTTCACGCGCCGTGTTTGTTAAAATTAAAAGCGGAATGGAGGAAAAATGTAGTTCAAGACGGGGAAGACGAACGCCGCCTATCGGGCACAGAGTAGCAAAATGCCTACAGCACCTGGTATTCCCAGGCGGTCTCCCATCCAAGTACTAACCAGGCCCGACCCTGCTTAGCTTCCGAGATCGGACGAGATCGGGCGCATTCAGGGTGGTATGGCCGTAGGCGAAGAGTGCGCCGATTCCGAGCCTCTTGTGCTGTGTCGGCTCCTCCGACGTCCACTGCCCTCTTGCAAGGCTGAACGCTGTCCTCTGCAGTGTGCTTCTGCCCTTCTTTTTGCCTCAAGCTCAGGAGCCACAGCTGCCAGCTTGGAAAAGCAACGAGCGGCTCCATGCACCCACTTTTGAAATACCCACTTGCCTACTCATGTTTGCAAAGAAAGTGTCTGTAAATTCAGGCCAAGCCACACTTGCACTCACTCACCCAAGCATCCGTTCCTTACAAAACTTTAAAAAAAAACTCGGAAAGAAAGATGGAAATAAACACACACACAATTTTCCTGCTGGGGTCTCCTCGACTCTTTGGAAGGCAGAGGGCGATGTTGGTTGAGGCCTTACCTTCTCGGGCTGGCGGCCTACAAGTCCAGGAAAGAAGCAGGCCCAGTAACAGCAGCTGAGGCCCCCAGCCCAGCCCAGCCCAGGCAGGCATCAGCTTAAGGCTGACTCTCTACCCCACTGCTGCCCCAAATTGGTTTGGCAAAAGTTTGCAAAGAAGATGCCTGTAAATTTAACTCACGCCACACTAGCACTCACCCAGGCGTCGGTTCCTTACAAAAATAGAAAGCACCTCTAAAAAAGAAGAAATAAACACACACACAATTTTCCTGCTGGGGTCTCCTCGACTCTTTGAAAGGCAGAGGGCGATGTTGGTTGAGGCCCTTACCTTCTCCGGCTGGTGGCCTACAAGTCCAGGAAAGAAGCATGCCCAGTAACAGCAGCTGAGGCCCCCAGACCAGCCCAGCCCAGCCCAGGCAGCCATCAGCTGAAGGCTGACTCTCTACCCCAGTGCTGGTCCAAGTTGGTTTGGCAAAATTTTGCAAAGAAGATGCCTGTAAATGTAACTCACGCCACACTAGCACTCACCCAGGCGTCGGTTCCTTACAAAAATAGAAAGCACCTCTAAAAAAAGAAGAAATAAACACACACACAATTTTCCTGCTGCGGTCTCCTCGACTCTTTGGAAGGCAGAGGGCGATGTTGGTTGAAGCCCTTACCTTCTCTGGCTGGCGGCCTACAAGACCAGGAAAGAAGCAGGCCCAGTAACAGCAGCTGAGGCCCCCAGCCCAGCCACGCCTAGGCAGGCATCAGCTTAAGGCTGACTCTCTACCCCACTGCTGCCCCAAATTGGTTTGGCAAAAGTTTGCAAAGAAGATGCCTGTAAATTTAACTCACGCCACACTAGCACTCACCCAGGCGTCGGTTCCTTACAAAAATAGAAAGCACCTCTAAAAAAGAAGAAATAAACACACACACAATTTTCCTGCTGCGGTCTCCTCGACTCTTTGGAAGGCAGAGGGCGATGTTGGTTGAAGCCCTTACCTTCTCTGGCTGGCGGCCTACAAGACCAGGAAAGAAGCAGGCCCAGTAACAGCAGCTGAGGCCCCCAGCCCAGCCACGCCTAGGCAGGCATCAGCGGAAGGCTGACTCTCTACCCCAGTGCTGCTCCAAGTTGGTTTGGCAAAAGTTTGCAAAGAAGCTGCCCGTAAATTCACCTCAAGCCACACTAGCACTCACCCAGGCGTCAGTTCCTTACAAAAATAGAAAGAATCTCTAAAAAAGAAGAAATAAACACACACACAATTTTCCTGCTTCTATCCCCTCGACTCCTTGGAAGGCGGAGGGCAACCTTCGCCGCTGGTGGCCTTCACATGCAGGAAAGAAGCACACCCAGGAACAGCAGCTGAGGCTCCCAGCCCAGGCAGGCTTCAGCTGAAGGCCGACTTGGGAAGCACTGAGGCCAGACCCTGGGCTCCTGGGTCCCTCGGTTGAAGGCTCGAGGCCAGACCCCTTGGCTCCTGTGTCCCTTGGCTGAAGGCTCGACCAGTGCTCGACCAGGCTCGATCAGGCGAGATATTAGGTAGCATGGGGCCCAGCTGGGACTTCTAGGAAGCTTAGGGTGACGGCCGCTTCTGCCCCATCATCCAGAGGCCTGGCTATGGAGAGGCATGATGTGGCCTCCCTCCCTTCCTGCCTCTTGTAGGCACTTCTCCCCCGTGAGCACTTCCCGCTCCAAGTGTCCCCTTGTCTCCCAGGGTGCACTCTTCCTCTAGAGCCCACATATGCAGATGAGGCCCATCCACTTGCCTCCCCTAGCTGTAGGGGGCCTTGCGCGTCCACTGGAGAGAAAACGGGGAGACGCTGGAGGTGCTTTGCCAGGGACACGAGTGGCCCTTTCTGGCTGCATCCACCCACCCGAGGCGGCGAGCTGCTGCCCTGGCTTCAGTCTCCTGCTGCTCCAAGTTAGTTTGGCGACAACGTGTCCGCCTCTGACGGGGCTCTGCATTGGAGCGAGGGCTGCTGTCTGCCCCTGTGCCTTTTTCACGCGCCGTGTTTGTTAAAATTAAAAGCGGAATGGAGGAAAAATGTAGTTCAAGACGGGGAAGACGAACGCCGCCTATCGGGCACAGAGTAGCAAAATGCCTACAGCACCTGGTATTCCCAGGCGGTCTCCCATCCAAGTACTAACCAGGCCCGACCCTGCTTAGCTTCCGAGATCGGACGAGATCGGGCGCATTCAGGGTGGTATGGCCGTAGGCGAAGAGTGCGCCGATTCCGAGCCTCTTGTGCTGTGTCGGCTCCTCCGACGTCCACTGCCCTCTTGCAAGGCTGAACGCTGTCCTCTGCAGTGTGCTTCTGCCCTTCTTTTTGCCTCAAGCTCAGGAGCCACAGCTGCCAGCTTGGAAAAGCAACGAGCGGCTCCATGCACCCACTTTTGAAATACCCACTTGCCTACTCATGTTTGCAAAGAAAGTGTCTGTAAATTCAGGCCAAGCCACACTTGCACTCACTCACCCAAGCATCCGTTCCTTACAAAACTTTTAAAAAAAACTCGGAAAGAAAGATGGAAATAAACACACACACAATTTTCCTGCTGGGGTCTCCTCGACTCTTTGGAAGGCAGAGGGCGATGTTGGTTGAGGCCTTACCTTCTCGGGCTGGCGGCCTACAAGTCCAGGAAAGAAGCAGGCCCAGTAACAGCAGCTGAGGCCCCCAGCCCAGCCCAGCCCAGGCAGGCATCAGCTTAAGGCTGACTCTCTACCCCACTGCTGCCCCAAATTGGTTTGGCAAAAGTTTGCAAAGAAGATGCCTGTAAATTTAACTCACGCCACACTAGCACTCACCCAGGCGTCGGTTCCTTACAAAAATAGAAAGCACCTCTAAAAAAGAAGAAATAAACACACACACAATTTTCCTGCTGGGGTCTCCTCGACTCTTTGAAAGGCAGAGGGCGATGTTGGTTGAGGCCCTTACCTTCTCCGGCTGGTGGCCTACAAGTCCAGGAAAGAAGCATGCCCAGTAACAGCAGCTGAGGCCCCCAGACCAGCCCAGCCCAGCCCAGCCCAGGCAGCCATCAGCTGAAGGCTGACTCTCTACCCCAGTGCTGGTCCAAGTTGGTTTGGCAAAATTTTGCAAAGAAGATGCCTGTAAATGTAACTCACGCCACACTAGCACTCACCCAGGCGTCGGTTCCTTACAAAAATAGAAAGCACCTCTAAAAAAAGAAGAAATAAACACACACACAATTTTCCTGCTGCGGTCTCCTCGACTCTTTGGAAGGCAGAGGGCGATGTTGGTTGAAGCCCTTACCTTCTCTGGCTGGCGGCCTACAAGACCAGGAAAGAAGCAGGCCCAGTAACAGCAGCTGAGGCCCCCAGCCCAGCCACGCCTAGGCAGGCATCAGCTTAAGGCTGACTCTCTACCCCACTGCTGCCCCAAATTGGTTTGGCAAAAGTTTGCAAAGAAGATGCCTGTAAATTTAACTCACGCCACACTAGCACTCACCCAGGCGTCGGTTCCTTACAAAAATAGAAAGCACCTCTAAAAAAGAAGAAATAAACACACACACAATTTTCCTGCTGCGGTCTCCTCGACTCTTTGGAAGGCAGAGGGCGATGTTGGTTGAAGCCCTTACCTTCTCTGGCTGGCGGCCTACAAGACCAGGAAAGAAGCAGGCCCAGTAACAGCAGCTGAGGCCCCCAGCCCAGCCACGCCTAGGCAGGCATCAGCGGAAGGCTGACTCTCTACCCCAGTGCTGCTCCAAGTTGGTTTG
This sequence comes from Ambystoma mexicanum, assembly GCF_040938575.1. Lineage (NCBI taxonomy): Eukaryota > Metazoa > Chordata > Amphibia > Caudata > Ambystomatidae > Ambystoma > Ambystoma mexicanum. The sequence goes on from NC_090941.1 coordinate 1,086,898,092, forward strand.
GCAAAAGTTTGCAAAGAAGCTGCCCGTAAATTCACCTCAAGCCACACTAGCACTCACCCAGGCGTCAGTTCCTTACAAAAATAGAAAGAATCTCTAAAAAAGAAGAAATAAACACACACACAATTTTCCTGCTTCTATCCCCTCGACTCCTTGGAAGGCGGAGGGCAACCTTCGCCGCTGGTGGCCTTCACATGCAGGAAAGAAGCACACCCAGGAACAGCAGCTGAGGCTCCCAGCCCAGGCAGGCTTCAGCTGAAGGCCGACTTGGGAAGCACTGAGGCCAGACCCTGGGCTCCTGGGTCCCTCGGTTGAAGGCTCGAGGCCAGACCCCTTGGCTCCTGTGTCCCTTGGCTGAAGGCTCGACCAGTGCTCGACCAGGCTCGATCAGGCGAGATATTAGGTAGCATGGGGCCCAGCTGGGACTTCTAGGAAGCTTAGGGTGACGGCCGCTTCTGCCCCATCATCCAGAGGCCTGGCTATGGAGAGGCATGATGTGGCCTCCCTCCCTTCCTGCCTCTTGTAGGCACTTCTCCCCCGTGAGCACTTCCCGCTCCAAGTGTCCCCTTGTCTCCCAGGGTGCACTCTTCCTCTAGAGCCCACATATGCAGATGAGGCCCATCCACTTGCCTCCCCTAGCTGTAGGGGGCCTTGCGCGTCCACTGGAGAGAAAACGGGGAGACGCTGGAGGTGCTTTGCCAGGGACACGAGTGGCCCTTTCTGGCTGCATCCACCCACCCGAGGCGGCGAGCTGCTGCCCTGGCTTCAGTCTCCTGCTGCTCCAAGTTAGTTTGGCGACAACGTGTCCGCCTCTGACGGGGCTCTGCATTGGAGCGAGGGCTGCTGTCTGCCCCTGTGCCTTTTTCACGCGCCGTGTTTGTTAAAATTAAAAGCGGAATGGAGGAAAAATGTAGTTCAAGACGGGGAAGACGAACGCCGCCTATCGGGCACAGAGTAGCAAAATGCCTACAGCACCTGGTATTCCCAGGCGGTCTCCCATCCAAGTACTAACCAGGCCCGACCCTGCTTAGCTTCCGAGATCGGACGAGATCGGGCGCATTCAGGGTGGTATGGCCGTAGGCGAAGAGTGCGCCGATTCCGAGCCTCTTGTGCTGTGTCGGCTCCTCCGACGTCCACTGCCCTCTTGCAAGGCTGAACGCTGTCCTCTGCAGTGTGCTTCTGCCCTTCTTTTTGCCTCAAGCTCAGGAGCCACAGCTGCCAGCTTGGAAAAGCAACGAGCGGCTCCATGCACCCACTTTTGAAATACCCACTTGCCTACTCATGTTTGCAAAGAAAGTGTCTGTAAATTCAGGCCAAGCCACACTTGCACTCACTCACCCAAGCATCCGTTCCTTACAAAACTTTAAAAAAAAACTCGGAAAGAAAGATGGAAATAAACACACACACAATTTTCCTGCTGGGGTCTCCTCGACTCTTTGGAAGGCAGAGGGCGATGTTGGTTGAGGCCTTACCTTCTCGGGCTGGCGGCCTACAAGTCCAGGAAAGAAGCAGGCCCAGTAACAGCAGCTGAGGCCCCCAGCCCAGCCCAGCCCAGGCAGGCATCAGCTTAAGGCTGACTCTCTACCCCACTGCTGCCCCAAATTGGTTTGGCAAAAGTTTGCAAAGAAGATGCCTGTAAATTTAACTCACGCCACACTAGCACTCACCCAGGCGTCGGTTCCTTACAAAAATAGAAAGCACCTCTAAAAAAGAAGAAATAAACACACACACAATTTTCCTGCTGGGGTCTCCTCGACTCTTTGAAAGGCAGAGGGCGATGTTGGTTGAGGCCCTTACCTTCTCCGGCTGGTGGCCTACAAGTCCAGGAAAGAAGCATGCCCAGTAACAGCAGCTGAGGCCCCCAGACCAGCCCAGCCCAGCCCAGGCAGCCATCAGCTGAAGGCTGACTCTCTACCCCAGTGCTGGTCCAAGTTGGTTTGGCAAAATTTTGCAAAGAAGATGCCTGTAAATGTAACTCACGCCACACTAGCACTCACCCAGGCGTCGGTTCCTTACAAAAATAGAAAGCACCTCTAAAAAAAGAAGAAATAAACACACACACAATTTTCCTGCTGCGGTCTCCTCGACTCTTTGGAAGGCAGAGGGCGATGTTGGTTGAAGCCCTTACCTTCTCTGGCTGGCGGCCTACAAGACCAGGAAAGAAGCAGGCCCAGTAACAGCAGCTGAGGCCCCCAGCCCAGCCACGCCTAGGCAGGCATCAGCTTAAGGCTGACTCTCTACCCCACTGCTGCCCCAAATTGGTTTGGCAAAAGTTTGCAAAGAAGATGCCTGTAAATTTAACTCACGCCACACTAGCACTCACCCAGGCGTCGGTTCCTTACAAAAATAGAAAGCACCTCTAAAAAAGAAGAAATAAACACACACACAATTTTCCTGCTGCGGTCTCCTCGACTCTTTGGAAGGCAGAGGGCGATGTTGGTTGAAGCCCTTACCTTCTCTGGCTGGCGGCCTACAAGACCAGGAAAGAAGCAGGCCCAGTAACAGCAGCTGAGGCCCCCAGCCCAGCCACGCCTAGGCAGGCATCAGCGGAAGGCTGACTCTCTACCCCAGTGCTGCTCCAAGTTGGTTTGGCAAAAGTTTGCAAAGAAGCTGCCCGTAAATTCACCTCAAGCCACACTAGCACTCACCCAGGCGTCAGTTCCTTACAAAAATAGAAAGAATCTCTAAAAAAGAAGAAATAAACACACACACAATTTTCCTGCTTCTATCCCCTCGACTCCTTGGAAGGCGGAGGGCAACCTTCGCCGCTGGTGGCCTTCACATGCAGGAAAGAAGCACACCCAGGAACAGCAGCTGAGGCTCCCAGCCCAGGCAGGCTTCAGCTGAAGGCCGACTTGGGAAGCACTGAGGCCAGACCCTGGGCTCCTGGGTCCCTCGGTTGAAGGCTCGAGGCCAGACCCCTTGGCTCCTGTGTCCCTTGGCTGAAGGCTCGACCAGTGCTCGACCAGGCTCGATCAGGCGAGATATTAGGTAGCATGGGGCCCAGCTGGGACTTCTAGGAAGCTTAGGGTGACGGCCGCTTCTGCCCCATCATCCAGAGGCCTGGCTATGGAGAGGCATGATGTGGCCTCCCTCCCTTCCTGCCTCTTGTAGGCACTTCTCCCCCGTGAGCACTTCCCGCTCCAAGTGTCCCCTTGTCTCCCAGGGTGCACTCTTCCTCTAGAGCCCACATATGCAGATGAGGCCCATCCACTTGCCTCCCCTAGCTGTAGGGGGCCTTGCGCGTCCACTGGAGAGAAAACGGGGAGACGCTGGAGGTGCTTTGCCAGGGACACGAGTGGCCCTTTCTGGCTGCATCCACCCACCCGAGGCGGCGAGCTGCTGCCCTGGCTTCAGTCTCCTGCTGCTCCAAGTTAGTTTGGCGACAACGTGTCCGCCTCTGACGGGGCTCTGCATTGGAGCGAGGGCTGCTGTCTGCCCCTGTGCCTTTTTCACGCGCCGTGTTTGTTAAAATTAAAAGCGGAATGGAGGAAAAATGTAGTTCAAGACGGGGAAGACGAACGCCGCCTATCGGGCACAGAGTAGCAAAATGCCTACAGCACCTGGTATTCCCAGGCGGTCTCCCATCCAAGTACTAACCAGGCCCGACCCTGCTTAGCTTCCGAGATCGGACGAGATCGGGCGCATTCAGGGTGGTATGGCCGTAGGCGAAGAGTGCGCCGATTCCGAGCCTCTTGTGCTGTGTCGGCTCCTCCGACGTCCACTGCCCTCTTGCAAGGCTGAACGCTGTCCTCTGCAGTGTGCTTCTGCCCTTCTTTTTGCCTCAAGCTCAGGAGCCACAGCTGCCAGCTTGGAAAAGCAACGAGCGGCTCCATGCACCCACTTTTGAAATACCCACTTGCCTACTCATGTTTGCAAAGAAAGTGTCTGTAAATTCAGGCCAAGCCACACTTGCACTCACTCACCCAAGCATCCGTTCCTTACAAAACTTTAAAAAAAAACTCGGAAAGAAAGATGGAAATAAACACACACACAATTTTCCTGCTGGGGTCTCCTCGACTCTTTGGAAGGCAGAGGGCGATGTTGGTTGAGGCCTTACCTTCTCGGGCTGGCGGCCTACAAGTCCAGGAAAGAAGCAGGCCCAGTAACAGCAGCTGAGGCCCCCAGCCCAGCCCAGCCCAGGCAGGCATCAGCTTAAGGCTGACTCTCTACCCCACTGCTGCCCCAAATTGGTTTGGCAAAAGTTTGCAAAGAAGATGCCTGTAAATTTAACTCACGCCACACTAGCACTCACCCAGGCGTCGGTTCCTTACAAAAATAGAAAGCACCTCTAAAAAAGAAGAAATAAACACACACACAATTTTCCTGCTGGGGTCTCCTCGACTCTTTGAAAGGCAGAGGGCGATGTTGGTTGAGGCCCTTACCTTCTCCGGCTGGTGGCCTACAAGTCCAGGAAAGAAGCATGCCCAGTAACAGCAGCTGAGGCCCCCAGACCAGCCCAGCCCAGCCCAGGCAGCCATCAGCTGAAGGCTGACTCTCTACCCCAGTGCTGGTCCAAGTTGGTTTGGCAAAATTTTGCAAAGAAGATGCCTGTAAATGTAACTCACGCCACACTAGCACTCACCCAGGCGTCGGTTCCTTACAAAAATAGAAAGCACCTCTAAAAAAAGAAGAAATAAACACACACACAATTTTCCTGCTGCGGTCTCCTCGACTCTTTGGAAGGCAGAGGGCGATGTTGGTTGAAGCCCTTACCTTCTCTGGCTGGCGGCCTACAAGACCAGGAAAGAAGCAGGCCCAGTAACAGCAGCTGAGGCCCCCAGCCCAGCCACGCCTAGGCAGGCATCAGCTTAAGGCTGACTCTCTACCCCACTGCTGCCCCAAATTGGTTTGGCAAAAGTTTGCAAAGAAGATGCCTGTAAATTTAACTCACGCCACACTAGCACTCACCCAGGCGTCGGTTCCTTACAAAAATAGAAAGCACCTCTAAAAAAGAAGAAATAAACACACACACAATTTTCCTGCTGCGGTCTCCTCGACTCTTTGGAAGGCAGAGGGCGATGTTGGTTGAAGCCCTTACCTTCTCTGGCTGGCGGCCTACAAGACCAGGAAAGAAGCAGGCCCAGTAACAGCAGCTGAGGCCCCCAGCCCAGCCACGCCTAGGCAGGCATCAGCGGAAGGCTGACTCTCTACCCCAGTGCTGCTCCAAGTTGGTTTGGCAAAAGTTTGCAAAGAAGCTGCCCGTAAATTCACCTCAAGCCACACTAGCACTCACCCAGGCGTCAGTTCCTTACAAAAATAGAAAGAATCTCTAAAAAAGAAGAAATAAACACACACACAATTTTCCTGCTTCTATCCCCTCGACTCCTTGGAAGGCGGAGGGCAACCTTCGCCGCTGGTGGCCTTCACATGCAGGAAAGAAGCACACCCAGGAACAGCAGCTGAGGCTCCCAGCCCAGGCAGGCTTCAGCTGAAGGCCGACTTGGGAAGCACTGAGGCCAGACCCTGGGCTCCTGGGTCCCTCGGTTGAAGGCTCGAGGCCAGACCCCTTGGCTCCTGTGTCCCTTGGCTGAAGGCTCGACCAGTGCTCGACCAGGCTCGATCAGGCGAGATATTAGGTAGCATGGGGCCCAGCTGGGACTTCTAGGAAGCTTAGGGTGACGGCCGCTTCTGCCCCATCATCCAGAGGCCTGGCTATGGAGAGGCATGATGTGGCCTCCCTCCCTTCCTGCCTCTTGTAGGCACTTCTCCCCCGTGAGCACTTCCCGCTCCAAGTGTCCCCTTGTCTCCCAGGGTGCACTCTTCCTCTAGAGCCCACATATGCAGATGAGGCCCATCCACTTGCCTCCCCTAGCTGTAGGGGGCCTTGCGCGTCCACTGGAGAGAAAACGGGGAGACGCTGGAGGTGCTTTGCCAGGGACACGAGTGGCCCTTTCTGGCTGCATCCACCCACCCGAGGCGGCGAGCTGCTGCCCTGGCTTCAGTCTCCTGCTGCTCCAAGTTAGTTTGGCGACAACGTGTCCGCCTCTGACGGGGCTCTGCATTGGAGCGAGGGCTGCTGTCTGCCCCTGTGCCTTTTTCACGCGCCGTGTTTGTTAAAATTAAAAGCGGAATGGAGGAAAAATGTAGTTCAAGACGGGGAAGACGAACGCCGCCTATCGGGCACAGAGTAGCAAAATGCCTACAGCACCTGGTATTCCCAGGCGGTCTCCCATCCAAGTACTAACCAGGCCCGACCCTGCTTAGCTTCCGAGATCGGACGAGATCGGGCGCATTCAGGGTGGTATGGCCGTAGGCGAAGAGTGCGCCGATTCCGAGCCTCTTGTGCTGTGTCGGCTCCTCCGACGTCCACTGCCCTCTTGCAAGGCTGAACGCTGTCCTCTGCAGTGTGCTTCTGCCCTTCTTTTTGCCTCAAGCTCAGGAGCCACAGCTGCCAGCTTGGAAAAGCAACGAGCGGCTCCATGCACCCACTTTTGAAATACCCACTTGCCTACTCATGTTTGCAAAGAAAGTGTCTGTAAATTCAGGCCAAGCCACACTTGCACTCACTCACCCAAGCATCCGTTCCTTACAAAACTTTTAAAAAAAACTCGGAAAGAAAGATGGAAATAAACACACACACAATTTTCCTGCTGGGGTCTCCTCGACTCTTTGGAAGGCAGAGGGCGATGTTGGTTGAGGCCTTACCTTCTCGGGCTGGCGGCCTACAAGTCCAGGAAAGAAGCAGGCCCAGTAACAGCAGCTGAGGCCCCCAGCCCAGCCCAGCCCAGGCAGGCATCAGCTTAAGGCTGACTCTCTACCCCACTGCTGCCCCAAATTGGTTTGGCAAAAGTTTGCAAAGAAGATGCCTGTAAATTTAACTCACGCCACACTAGCACTCACCCAGGCGTCGGTTCCTTACAAAAATAGAAAGCACCTCTAAAAAAGAAGAAATAAACACACACACAATTTTCCTGCTGGGGTCTCCTCGACTCTTTGAAAGGCAGAGGGCGATGTTGGTTGAGGCCCTTACCTTCTCCGGCTGGTGGCCTACAAGTCCAGGAAAGAAGCATGCCCAGTAACAGCAGCTGAGGCCCCCAGACCAGCCCAGCCCAGCCCAGGCAGCCATCAGCTGAAGGCTGACTCTCTACCCCAGTGCTGGTCCAAGTTGGTTTGGCAAAATTTTGCAAAGAAGATGCCTGTAAATGTAACTCACGCCACACTAGCACTCACCCAGGCGTCGGTTCCTTACAAAAATAGAAAGCACCTCTAAAAAAAGAAGAAATAAACACACACACAATTTTCCTGCTGCGGTCTCCTCGACTCTTTGGAAGGCAGAGGGCGATGTTGGTTGAAGCCCTTACCTTCTCTGGCTGGCGGCCTACAAGACCAGGAAAGAAGCAGGCCCAGTAACAGCAGCTGAGGCCCCCAGCCCAGCCACGCCTAGGCAGGCATCAGCTTAAGGCTGACTCTCTACCCCACTGCTGCCCCAAATTGGTTTGGCAAAAGTTTGCAAAGAAGATGCCTGTAAATTTAACTCACGCCACACTAGCACTCACCCAGGCGTCGGTTCCTTACAAAAATAGAAAGCACCTCTAAAAAAGAAGAAATAAACACACACACAATTTTCCTGCTGCGGTCTCCTCGACTCTTTGGAAGGCAGAGGGCGATGTTGGTTGAAGCCCTTACCTTCTCTGGCTGGCGGCCTACAAGACCAGGAAAGAAGCAGGCCCAGTAACAGCAGCTGAGGCCCCCAGCCCAGCCACGCCTAGGCAGGCATCAGCGGAAGGCTGACTCTCTACCCCAGTGCTGCTCCAAGTTGGTTTGGCAAAAGTTTGCAAAGAAGCTGCCCGTAAATTCACCTCAAGCCACACTAGCACTCACCCAGGCGTCAGTTCCTTACAAAAATAGAAAGAATCTCTAAAAAAGAAGAAATAAACACACACACAATTTTCCTGCTTCTATCCCCTCGACTCCTTGGAAGGCGGAGGGCAACCTTCGCCGCTGGTGGCCTTCACATGCAGGAAAGAAGCACACCCAGGAACAGCAGCTGAGGCTCCCAGCCCAGGCAGGCTTCAGCTGAAGGCCGACTTGGGAAGCACTGAGGCCAGACCCTGGGCTCCTGGGTCCCTCGGTTGAAGGCTCGAGGCCAGACCCCTTGGCTCCTGTGTCCCTTGGCTGAAGGCTCGACCAGTGCTCGACCAGGCTCGATCAGGCGAGATATTAGGTAGCATGGGGCCCAGCTGGGACTTCTAGGAAGCTTAGGGTGACGGCCGCTTCTGCCCCATCATCCAGAGGCCTGGCTATGGAGAGGCATGATGTGGCCTCCCTCCCTTCCTGCCTCTTGTAGGCACTTCTCCCCCGTGAGCACTTCCCGCTCCAAGTGTCCCCTTGTCTCCCAGGGTGCACTCTTCCTCTAGAGCCCACATATGCAGATGAGGCCCATCCACTTGCCTCCCCTAGCTGTAGGGGGCCTTGCGCGTCCACTGGAGAGAAAACGGGGAGACGCTGGAGGTGCTTTGCCAGGGACACGAGTGGCCCTTTCTGGCTGCATCCACCCACCCGAGGCGGCGAGCTGCTGCCCTGGCTTCAGTCTCCTGCTGCTCCAAGTTAGTTTGGCGACAACGTGTCCGCCTCTGACGGGGCTCTGCATTGGAGCGAGGGCTGCTGTCTGCCCCTGTGCCTTTTTCACGCGCCGTGTTTGTTAAAATTAAAAGCGGAATGGAGGAAAAATGTAGTTCAAGACGGGGAAGACGAACGCCGCCTATCGGGCACAGAGTAGCAAAATGCCTACAGCACCTGGTATTCCCAGGCGGTCTCCCATCCAAGTACTAACCAGGCCCGACCCTGCTTAGCTTCCGAGATCGGACGAGATCGGGCGCATTCAGGGTGGTATGGCCGTAGGCGAAGAGTGCGCCGATTCCGAGCCTCTTGTGCTGTGTCGGCTCCTCCGACGTCCACTGCCCTCTTGCAAGGCTGAACGCTGTCCTCTGCAGTGTGCTTCTGCCCTTCTTTTTGCCTCAAGCTCAGGAGCCACAGCTGCCAGCTTGGAAAAGCAACGAGCGGCTCCATGCACCCACTTTTGAAATACCCACTTGCCTACTCATGTTTGCAAAGAAAGTGTCTGTAAATTCAGGCCAAGCCACACTTGCACTCACTCACCCAAGCATCCGTTCCTTACAAAACTTTAAAAAAAAACTCGGAAAGAAAGATGGAAATAAACACACACACAATTTTCCTGCTGGGGTCTCCTCGACTCTTTGGAAGGCAGAGGGCGATGTTGGTTGAGGCCTTACCTTCTCGGGCTGGCGGCCTACAAGTCCAGGAAAGAAGCAGGCCCAGTAACAGCAGCTGAGGCCCCCAGCCCAGCCCAGCCCAGGCAGGCATCAGCTTAAGGCTGACTCTCTACCCCACTGCTGCCCCAAATTGGTTTGGCAAAAGTTTGCAAAGAAGATGCCTGTAAATTTAACTCACGCCACACTAGCACTCACCCAGGCGTCGGTTCCTTACAAAAATAGAAAGCACCTCTAAAAAAGAAGAAATAAACACACACACAATTTTCCTGCTGGGGTCTCCTCGACTCTTTGAAAGGCAGAGGGCGATGTTGGTTGAGGCCCTTACCTTCTCCGGCTGGTGGCCTACAAGTCCAGGAAAGAAGCATGCCCAGTAACAGCAGCTGAGGCCCCCAGACCAGCCCAGCCCAGCCCAGGCAGCCATCAGCTGAAGGCTGACTCTCTACCCCAGTGCTGGTCCAAGTTGGTTTGGCAAAATTTTGCAAAGAAGATGCCTGTAAATGTAACTCACGCCACACTAGCACTCACCCAGGCGTCGGTTCCTTACAAAAATAGAAAGCACCTCTAAAAAAAGAAGAAATAAACACACACACAATTTTCCTGCTGCGGTCTCCTCGACTCTTTGGAAGGCAGAGGGCGATGTTGGTTGAAGCCCTTACCTTCTCTGGCTGGCGGCCTACAAGACCAGGAAAGAAGCAGGCCCAGTAACAGCAGCTGAGGCCCCCAGCCCAGCCACGCCTAGGCAGGCATCAGCTTAAGGCTGACTCTCTACCCCACTGCTGCCCCAAATTGGTTTGGCAAAAGTTTGCAAAGAAGATGCCTGTAAATTTAACTCACGCCACACTAGCACTCACCCAGGCGTCGGTTCCTTACAAAAATAGAAAGCACCTCTAAAAAAGAAGAAATAAACACACACACAATTTTCCTGCTGCGGTCTCCTCGACTCTTTGGAAGGCAGAGGGCGATGTTGGTTGAAGCCCTTACCTTCTCTGGCTGGCGGCCTACAAGACCAGGAAAGAAGCAGGCCCAGTAACAGCAGCTGAGGCCCCCAGCCCAGCCACGCCTAGGCAGGCATCAGCGGAAGGCTGACTCTCTACCCCAGTGCTGCTCCAAGTTGGTTTGGCAAAAGTTTGCAAAGAAGCTGCCCGTAAATTCACCTCAAGCCACACTAGCACTCACCCAGGCGTCAGTTCCTTACAAAAATAGAAAGAATCTCTAAAAAAGAAGAAATAAACACACACACAATTTTCCTGCTTCTATCCCCTCGACTCCTTGGAAGGCGGAGGGCAACCTTCGCCGCTGGTGGCCTTCACATGCAGGAAAGAAGCACACCCAGGAACAGCAGCTGAGGCTCCCAGCCCAGGCAGGCTTCAGCTGAAGGCCGACTTGGGAAGCACTGAGGCCAGACCCTGGGCTCCTGGGTCCCTCGGTTGAAGGCTCGAGGCCAGACCCCTTGGCTCCTGTGTCCCTTGGCTGAAGGCTCGACCAGTGCTCGACCAGGCTCGATCAGGCGAGATATTAGGTAGCATGGGGCCCAGCTGGGACTTCTAGGAAGCTTAGGGTGACGGCCGCTTCTGCCCCATCATCCAGAGGCCTGGCTATGGAGAGGCATGATGTGGCCTCCCTCCCTTCCTGCCTCTTGTAGGCACTTCTCCCCCGTGAGCACTTCCCGCTCCAAGTGTCCCCTTGTCTCCCAGGGTGCACTCTTCCTCTAGAGCCCACATATGCAGATGAGGCCCATCCACTTGCCTCCCCTAGCTGTAGGGGGCCTTGCGCGTCCACTGGAGAGAAAACGGGGAGACGCTGGAGGTGCTTTGCCAGGGACACGAGTGGCCCTTTCTGGCTGCATCCACCCACCCGAGGCGGCGAGCTGCTGCCCTGGCTTCAGTCTCCTGCTGCTCCAAGTTAGTTTGGCGACAACGTGTCCGCCTCTGACGGGGCTCTGCATTGGAGCGAGGGCTGCTGTCTGCCCCTGTGCCTTTTTCACGCGCTGTGTTTGTTAAAATTAAAAGCGGAATGGAGGAAAAATGTAGTTCAAGACGGGGAAGACGAACGCCGCCTATCGGGCACAGAGTAGCAAAATGCCTACAGCACCTGGTATTCCCAGGCGGTCTCCCATCCAAGTACTAACCAGGCCCGACCCTGCTTAGCTTCCGAGATCGGACGAGATCGGGCGCATTCAGGGTGGTATGGCCGTAGGCGAAGAGTGCGCCGATTCCGAGCCTCTTGTGCTGTGTCGGCTCCTCCGACGTCCACTGCCCTCTTGCAAGGCTGAACGCTGTCCTCTGCAGTGTGCTTCTGCCCTTCTTTTTGCCTCAAGCTCAGGAGCCACAGCTGCCAGCTTGGAAAAGCAACGAGCGGCTCCATGCACCCACTTTTGAAATACCCACTTGCCTACTCATGTTTGCAAAGAAAGTGTCTGTAAATTCAGGCCAAGCCACACTTGCACTCACTCACCCAAGCATCCGTTCCTTACAAAACTTTAAAAAAAAACTCGGAAAGAAAGATGGAAATAAACACACACACAATTTTCCTGCTGGGGTCTCCTCGACTCTTTGGAAGGCAGAGGGCGATGTTGGTTGAGGCCTTACCTTCTCGGGCTGGCGGCCTACAAGTCCAGGAAAGAAGCAGGCCCAGTAACAGCAGCTGAGGCCCCCAGCCCAGCCCAGCCCAGGCAGGCATCAGCTTAAGGCTGACTCTCTACCCCACTGCTGCCCCAAATTGGTTTGGCAAAAGTTTGCAAAGAAGATGCCTGTAAATTTAACTCACGCCACACTAGCACTCACCCAGGCGTCGGTTCCTTACAAAAATAGAAAGCACCTCTAAAAAAGAAGAAATAAACACACACACAATTTTCCTGCTGGGGTCTCCTCGACTCTTTGAAAGGCAGAGGGCGATGTTGGTTGAGGCCCTTACCTTCTCCGGCTGGTGGCCTACAAGTCCAGGAAAGAAGCATGCCCAGTAACAGCAGCTGAGGCCCCCAGACCAGCCCAGCCCAGCCCAGGCAGCCATCAGCTGAAGGCTGACTCTCTACCCCAGTGCTGGTCCAAGTTGGTTTGGCAAAATTTTGCAAAGAAGATGCCTGTAAATGTAACTCACGCCACACTAGCACTCACCCAGGCGTCGGTTCCTTACAAAAATAGAAAGCACCTCTAAAAAAAGAAGAAATAAACACACACACAATTTTCCTGCTGCGGTCTCCTCGACTCTTTGGAAGGCAGAGGGCGATGTTGGTTGAAGCCCTTACCTTCTCTGGCTGGCGGCCTACAAGACCAGGAAAGAAGCAGGCCCAGTAACAGCAGCTGAGGCCCCCAGCCCAGCCACGCCTAGGCAGGCATCAGCTTAAGGCTGACTCTCTACCCCACTGCTGCCCCAAATTGGTTTGGCAAAAGTTTGCAAAGAAGATGCCTGTAAATTTAACTCACGCCACACTAGCACTCACCCAGGCGTCGGTTCCTTACAAAAATAGAAAGCACCTCTAAAAAAGAAGAAATAAACACACACACAATTTTCCTGCTGCGGTCTCCTCGACTCTTTGGAAGGCAGAGGGCGATGTTGGTTGAAGCCCTTACCTTCTCTGGCTGGCGGCCTACAAGACCAGGAAAGAAGCAGGCCCAGTAACAGCAGCTGAGGCCCCCAGCCCAGCCACGCCTAGGCAGGCATCAGCGGAAGGCTGACTCTCTACCCCAGTGCTGCTCCAAGTTGGTTTGGCAAAAGTTTGCAAAGAAGCTGCCCGTAAATTCACCTCAAGCCACACTAGCACTCACCCAGGCGTCAGTTCCTTACAAAAATAGAAAGAATCTCTAAAAAAGAAGAAATAAACACACACACAATTTTCCTGCTTCTATCCCCTCGACTCCTTGGAAGGCGGAGGGCAACCTTCGCCGCTGGTGGCCTTCACATGCAGGAAAGAAGCACACCCAGGAACAGCAGCTGAGGCTCCCAGCCCAGGCAGGCTTCAGCTGAAGGCCGACTTGGGAAGCACTGAGGCCAGACCCTGGGCTCCTGGGTCCCTCGGTTGAAGGCTCGAGGCCAGACCCCTTGGCTCCTGTGTCCCTTGGCTGAAGGCTCGACCAGTGCTCGACCAGGCTCGATCAGGCGAGATATTAGGTAGCATGGGGCCCAGCTGGGACTTCTAGGAAGCTTAGGGTGACGGCCGCTTCTGCCCCATCATCCAGAGGCCTGGCTATGGAGAGGCATGATGTGGCCTCCCTCCCTTCCTGCCTCTTGTAGGCACTTCTCCCCCGTGAGCACTTCCCGCTCCAAGTGTCCCCTTGTCTCCCAGGGTGCACTCTTCCTCTAGAGCCCACATATGCAGATGAGGCCCATCCACTTGCCTCCCCTAGCTGTAGGGGGCCTTGCGCGTCCACTGGAGAGAAAACGGGGAGACGCTGGAGGTGCTTTGCCAGGGACACGAGTGGCCCTTTCTGGCTGCATCCACCCACCCGAGGCGGCGAGCTGCTGCCCTGGCTTCAGTCTCCTGCTGCTCCAAGTTAGTTTGGCGACAACGTGTCCGCCTCTGACGGGGCTCTGCATTGGAGCGAGGGCTGCTGTCTGCCCCTGTGCCTTTTTCACGCGCCGTGTTTGTTAAAATTAAAAGCGGAATGGAGGAAAAATGTAGTTCAAGACGGGGAAGACGAACGCCGCCTATCGGGCACAGAGTAGCAAAATGCCTACAGCACCTGGTATTCCCAGGCGGTCTCCCATCCAAGTACTAACCAGGCCCGACCCTGCTTAGCTTCCGAGATCGGACGAGATCGGGCGCATTCAGGGTGGTATGGCCGTAGGCGAAGAGTGCGCCGATTCCGAGCCTCTTGTGCTGTGTCGGCTCCTCCGACGTCCACTGCCCTCTTGCAAGGCTGAACGCTGTCCTCTGCAGTGTGCTTCTGCCCTTCTTTTTGCCTCAAGCTCAGGAGCCACAGCTGCCAGCTTGGAAAAGCAACGAGCGGCTCCATGCACCCACTTTTGAAATACCCACTTGCCTACTCATGTTTGCAAAGAAAGTGTCTGTAAATTCAGGCCAAGCCACACTTGCACTCACTCACCCAAGCATCCGTTCCTTACAAAACTTTAAAAAAAAACTCGGAAAGAAAGATGGAAATAAACACACACACAATTTTCCTGCTGGGGTCTCCTCGACTCTTTGGAAGGCAGAGGGCGATGTTGGTTGAGGCCTTACCTTCTCGGGCTGGCGGCCTACAAGTCCAGGAAAGAAGCAGGCCCAGTAACAGCAGCTGAGGCCCCCAGCCCAGCCCAGCCCAGGCAGGCATCAGCTTAAGGCTGACTCTCTACCCCACTGCTGCCCCAAATTGGTTTGGCAAAAGTTTGCAAAGAAGATGCCTGTAAATTTAACTCACGCCACACTAGCACTCACCCAGGCGTCGGTTCCTTACAAAAATAGAAAGCACCTCTAAAAAAGAAGAAATAAACACACACACAATTTTCCTGCTGGGGTCTCCTCGACTCTTTGAAAGGCAGAGGGCGATGTTGGTTGAGGCCCTTACCTTCTCCGGCTGGTGGCCTACAAGTCCAGGAAAGAAGCATGCCCAGTAACAGCAGCTGAGGCCCCCAGACCAGCCCAGCCCAGCCCAGGCAGCCATCAGCTGAAGGCTGACTCTCTACCCCAGTGCTGGTCCAAGTTGGTTTGGCAAAATTTTGCAAAGAAGATGCCTGTAAATGTAACTCACGCCACACTAGCACTCACCCAGGCGTCGGTTCCTTACAAAAATAGAAAGCACCTCTAAAAAAAGAAGAAATAAACACACACACAATTTTCCTGCTGCGGTCTCCTCGACTCTTTGGAAGGCAGAGGGCGATGTTGGTTGAAGCCCTTACCTTCTCTGGCTGGCGGCCTACAAGACCAGGAAAGAAGCAGGCCCAGTAACAGCAGCTGAGGCCCCCAGCCCAGCCACGCCTAGGCAGGCATCAGCTTAAGGCTGACTCTCTACCCCACTGCTGCCCCAAATTGGTTTGGCAAAAGTTTGCAAAGAAGATGCCTGTAAATTTAACTCACGCCACACTAGCACTCACCCAGGCGTCGGTTCCTTACAAAAATAGAAAGCACCTCTAAAAAAGAAGAAATAAACACACACACAATTTTCCTGCTGCGGTCTCCTCGACTCTTTGGAAGGCAGAGGGCGATGTTGGTTGAAGCCCTTACCTTCTCTGGCTGGCGGCCTACAAGACCAGGAAAGAAGCAGGCCCAGTAACAGCAGCTGAGGCCCCCAGCCCAGCCACGCCTAGGCAGGCATCAGCGGAAGGCTGACTCTCTACCCCAGTGCTGCTCCAAGTTGGTTTGGCAAAAGTTTGCAAAGAAGCTGCCCGTAAATTCACCTCAAGCCACACTAGCACTCACCCAGGCGTCAGTTCCTTACAAAAATAGAAAGAATCTCTAAAAAAGAAGAAATAAACACACACACAATTTTCCTGCTTCTATCCCCTCGACTCCTTGGAAGGCGGAGGGCAACCTTCGCCGCTGGTGGCCTTCACATGCAGGAAAGAAGCACACCCAGGAACAGCAGCTGAGGCTCCCAGCCCAGGCAGGCTTCAGCTGAAGGCCGACTTGGGAAGCACTGAGGCCAGACCCTGGGCTCCTGGGTCCCTCGGTTGAAGGCTCGAGGCCAGACCCCTTGGCTCCTGTGTCCCTTGGCTGAAGGCTCGACCAGTGCTCGACCAGGCTCGATCAGGCGAGATATTAGGTAGCATGGGGCCCAGCTGGGACTTCTAGGAAGCTTAGGGTGACGGCCGCTTCTGCCCCATCATCCAGAGGCCTGGCTATGGAGAGGCATGATGTGGCCTCCCTCCCTTCCTGCCTCTTGTAGGCACTTCTCCCCCGTGAGCACTTCCCGCTCCAAGTGTCCCCTTGTCTCCCAGGGTGCACTCTTCCTCTAGAGCCCACATATGCAGATGAGGCCCATCCACTTGCCTCCCCTAGCTGTAGGGGGCCTTGCGCGTCCACTGGAGAGAAAACGGGGAGACGCTGGAGGTGCTTTGCCAGGGACACGAGTGGCCCTTTCTGGCTGCATCCACCCACCCGAGGCGGCGAGCTGCTGCCCTGGCTTCAGTCTCCTGCTGCTCCAAGTTAGTTTGGCGACAACGTGTCCGCCTCTGACGGGGCTCTGCATTGGAGCGAGGGCTGCTGTCTGCCCCTGTGCCTTTTTCACGCGCCGTGTTTGTTAAAATTAAAAGCGGAATGGAGGAAAAATGTAGTTCAAGACGGGGAAGACGAACGCCGCCTATCGGGCACAGAGTAGCAAAATGCCTACAGCACCTGGTATTCCCAGGCGGTCTCCCATCCAAGTACTAACCAGGCCCGACCCTGCTTAGCTTCCGAGATCGGACGAGATCGGGCGCATTCAGGGTGGTATGGCCGTAGGCGAAGAGTGCGCCGATTCCGAGCCTCTTGTGCTGTGTCGGCTCCTCCGACGTCCACTGCCCTCTTGCAAGGCTGAACGCTGTCCTCTGCAGTGTGCTTCTGCCCTTCTTTTTGCCTCAAGCTCAGGAGCCACAGCTGCCAGCTTGGAAAAGCAACGAGCGGCTCCATGCACCCACTTTTGAAATACCCACTTGCCTACTCATGTTTGCAAAGAAAGTGTCTGTAAATTCAGGCCAAGCCACACTTGCACTCACTCACCCAAGCATCCGTTCCTTACAAAACTTTAAAAAAAAACTCGGAAAGAAAGATGGAAATAAACACACACACAATTTTCCTGCTGGGGTCTCCTCGACTCTTTGGAAGGCAGAGGGCGATGTTGGTTGAGGCCTTACCTTCTCGGGCTGGCGGCCTACAAGTCCAGGAAAGAAGCAGGCCCAGTAACAGCAGCTGAGGCCCCCAGCCCAGCCCAGCCCAGGCAGGCATCAGCTTAAGGCTGACTCTCTACCCCACTGCTGCCCCAAATTGGTTTGGCAAAAGTTTGCAAAGAAGATGCCTGTAAATTTAACTCACGCCACACTAGCACTCACCCAGGCGTCGGTTCCTTACAAAAATAGAAAGCACCTCTAAAAAAGAAGAAATAAACACACACACAATTTTCCTGCTGGGGTCTCCTCGACTCTTTGAAAGGCAGAGGGCGATGTTGGTTGAGGCCCTTACCTTCTCCGGCTGGTGGCCTACAAGTCCAGGAAAGAAGCATGCCCAGTAACAGCAGCTGAGGCCCCCAGACCAGCCCAGCCCAGCCCAGGCAGCCATCAGCTGAAGGCTGACTCTCTACCCCAGTGCTGGTCCAAGTTGGTTTGGCAAAATTTTGCAAGGAAGATGCCTGTAAATGTAACTCACGCCACACTAGCACTCGCCCAGGCGTCGGTTCCTTAAAAAAATAGAAAGCACCTCTAAAAAAAGAAGAAATAAACACACACACAATTTTCCTGCTGCGGTCTCCTCGACTCTTTGGAAGGCAGAGGGCGATGTTGGTTGAAGCCCTTACCTTCTCTGGCTGGCGGCCTACAAGACCAGGAAAGAAGCAGGCCCAGTAACAGCAGCTGAGGCCCCCAGCCCAGCCACGCCTAGGCAGGCATCAGCTTAAGGCTGACTCTCTACCCCACTGCTGCCCCAAATTGGTTTGGCAAAAGTTTGCAAAGAAGATGCCTGTAAATTTAACTCACGCCACACTAGCACTCACCCAGGCGTCGGTTCCTTACAAAAATAGAAAGCACCTCTAAAAAAGAAGAAATAAACACACACACAATTTTCCTGCTGCGGTCTCCTCGACTCTTTGGAAGGCAGAGGGCGATGTTGGTTGAAGCCCTTACCTTCTCTGGCTGGCGGCCTACAAGACCAGGAAAGAAGCAGGCCCAGTAACAGCAGCTGAGGCCCCCAGCCCAGCCACGCCTAGGCAGGCATCAGCGGAAGGCTGACTCTCTACCCCAGTGCTGCTCCAAGTTGGTTTGGCAAAAGTTTGCAAAGAAGCTGCCCGTAAATTCACCTCAAGCCACACTAGCACTCACCCAGGCGTCAGTTCCTTACAAAAATAGAAAGAATCTCTAAAAAAGAAGAAATAAACACACACACAATTTTCCTGCTTCTATCCCCTCGACTCCTTGGAAGGCGGAGGGCAACCTTCGCCGCTGGTGGCCTTCACATGCAGGAAAGAAGCACACCCAGGAACAGCAGCTGAGGCTCCCAGCCCAGGCAGGCTTCAGCTGAAGGCCGACTTGGGAAGCACTGAGGCCAGACCCTGGGCTCCTGGGTCCCTCGGTTGAAGGCTCGAGGCCAGACCCCTTGGCTCCTGTGTCCCTTGGCTGAAGGCTCGACCAGTGCTCGACCAGGCTCGATCAGGCGAGATATTAGGTAGCATGGGGCCCAGCTGGGACTTCTAGGAAGCTTAGGGTGACGGCCGCTTCTGCCCCATCATCCAGAGGCCTGGCTATGGAGAGGCATGATGTGGCCTCCCTCCCTTCCTGCCTCTTGTAGGCACTTCTCCCCCGTGAGCACTTCCCGCTCCAAGTGTCCCCTTGTCTCCCAGGGTGCACTCTTCCTCTAGAGCCCACATATGCAGATGAGGCCCATCCACTTGCCTCCCCTAGCTGTAGGGGGCCTTGCGCGTCCACTGGAGAGAAAACGGGGAGACGCTGGAGGTGCTTTGCCAGGGACACGAGTGGCCCTTTCTGGCTGCATCCACCCACCCGAGGCGGCGAGCTGCTGCCCTGGCTTCAGTCTCCTGCTGCTCCAAGTTAGTTTGGCGACAACGTGTCCGCCTCTGACGGGGCTCTGCATTGGAGCGAGGGCTGCTGTCTGCCCCTGTGCCTTTTTCACGCGCCGTGTTTGTTAAAATTAAAAGCGGAATGGAGGAAAAATGTAGTTCAAGACGGGGAAGACGAACGCCGCCTATCGGGCACAGAGTAGCAAAATGCCTACAGCACCTGGTATTCCCAGGCGGTCTCCCATCCAAGTACTAACCAGGCCCGACCCTGCTTAGCTTCCGAGATCGGACGAGATCGGGCGCATTCAGGGTGGTATGGCCGTAGGCGAAGAGTGCGCCGATTCCGAGCCTCTTGTGCTGTGTCGGCTCCTCCGACGTCCACTGCCCTCTTGCAAGGCTGAACGCTGTCCTCTGCAGTGTGCTTCTGCCCTTCTTTTTGCCTCAAGCTCAGGAGCCACAGCTGCCAGCTTGGAAAAGCAACGAGCGGCTCCATGCACCCACTTTTGAAATACCCACTTGCCTACTCATGTTTGCAAAGAAAGTGTCTGTAAATTCAGGCCAAGCCACACTTGCACTCACTCACCCAAGCATCCGTTCCTTACAAAACTTTAAAAAAAAACTCGGAAAGAAAGATGGAAATAAACACACACACAATTTTCCTGCTGGGGTCTCCTCGACTCTTTGGAAGGCAGAGGGCGATGTTGGTTGAGGCCTTACCTTCTCGGGCTGGCGGCCTACAAGTCCAGGAAAGAAGCAGGCCCAGTAACAGCAGCTGAGGCCCCCAGCCCAGCCCAGCCCAGGCAGGCATCAGCTTAAGGCTGACTCTCTACCCCACTGCTGCCCCAAATTGGTTTGGCAAAAGTTTGCAAAGAAGATGCCTGTAAATTTAACTCACGCCACACTAGCACTCACCCAGGCGTCGGTTCCTTACAAAAATAGAAAGCACCTCTAAAAAAGAAGAAATAAACACACACACAATTTTCCTGCTGGGGTCTCCTCGACTCTTTGAAAGGCAGAGGGCGATGTTGGTTGAGGCCCTTACCTTCTCCGGCTGGTGGCCTACAAGTCCAGGAAAGAAGCATGCCCAGTAACAGCAGCTGAGGCCCCCAGACCAGCCCAGCCCAGCCCAGGCAGCCATCAGCTGAAGGCTGACTCTCTACCCCAGTGCTGGTCCAAGTTGGTTTGGCAAAATTTTGCAAGGAAGATGCCTGTAAATGTAACTCACGCCACACTAGCACTCGCCCAGGCGTCGGTTCCTTAAAAAAATAGAAAGCACCTCTAAAAAAAGAAGAAATAAACACACACACAATTTTCCTGCTGCGGTCTCCTCGACTCTTTGGAAGGCAGAGGGCGATGTTGGTTGAAGCCCTTACCTTCTCTGGCTGGCGGCCTACAAGACCAGGAAAGAAGCAGGCCCAGTAACAGCAGCTGAGGCCCCCAGCCCAGCCACGCCTAGGCAGGCATCAGCTTAAGGCTGACTCTCTACCCCACTGCTGCCCCAAATTGGTTTGGCAAAAGTTTGCAAAGAAGATGCCTGTAAATTTAACTCACGCCACACTAGCACTCACCCAGGCGTCGGTTCCTTACAAAAATAGAAAGCACCTCTAAAAAAGAAGAAATAAACACACACACAATTTTCCTGCTGCGGTCTCCTCGACTCTTTGGAAGGCAGAGGGCGATGTTGGTTGAAGCCCTTACCTTCTCTGGCTGGCGGCCTACAAGACCAGGAAAGAAGCAGGCCCAGTAACAGCAGCTGAGGCCCCCAGCCCAGCCACGCCTAGGCAGGCATCAGCGGAAGGCTGACTCTCTACCCCAGTGCTGCTCCAAGTTGGTTTGGCAAAAGTTTGCAAAGAAGCTGCCCGTAAATTCACCTCAAGCCACACTAGCACTCACCCAGGCGTCAGTTCCTTACAAAAATAGAAAGAATCTCTAAAAAAGAAGAAATAAACACACACACAATTTTCCTGCTTCTATCCCCTCGACTCCTTGGAAGGCGGAGGGCAACCTTCGCCGCTGGTGGCCTTCACATGCAGGAAAGAAGCACACCCAGGAACAGCAGCTGAGGCTCCCAGCCCAGGCAGGCTTCAGCTGAAGGCCGACTTGGGAAGCACTGAGGCCAGACCCTGGGCTCCTGGGTCCCTCGGTTGAAGGCTCGAGGCCAGACCCCTTGGCTCCTGTGTCCCTTGGCTGAAGGCTCGACCAGTGCTCGACCAGGCTCGATCAGGCGAGATATTAGGTAGCATGGGGCCCAGCTGGGACTTCTAGGAAGCTTAGGGTGACGGCCGCTTCTGCCCCATCATCCAGAGGCCTGGCTATGGAGAGGCATGATGTGGCCTCCCTCCCTTCCTGCCTCTTGTAGGCACTTCTCCCCCGTGAGCACTTCCCGCTCCAAGTGTCCCCTTGTCTCCCAGGGTGCACTCTTCCTCTAGAGCCCACATATGCAGATGAGGCCCATCCACTTGCCTCCCCTAGCTGTAGGGGGCCTTGCGCGTCCACTGGAGAGAAAACGGGGAGACGCTGGAGGTGCTTTGCCAGGGACACGAGTGGCCCTTTCTGGCTGCATCCACCCACCCGAGGCGGCGAGCTGCTGCCCTGGCTTCAGTCTCCTGCTGCTCCAAGTTAGTTTGGCGACAACGTGTCCGCCTCTGACGGGGCTCTGCATTGGAGCGAGGGCTGCTGTCTGCCCCTGTGCCTTTTTCACGCGCCGTGTTTGTTAAAATTAAAAGCGGAATGGAGGAAAAATGTAGTTCAAGACGGGGAAGACGAACGCCGCCTATCGGGCACAGAGTAGCAAAATGCCTACAGCACCTGGTATTCCCAGGCGGTCTCCCATCCAAGTACTAACCAGGCCCGACCCTGCTTAGCTTCCGAGATCGGACGAGATCGGGCGCATTCAGGGTGGTATGGCCGTAGGCGAAGAGTGCGCCGATTCCGAGCCTCTTGTGCTGTGTCGGCTCCTCCGACGTCCACTGCCCTCTTGCAAGGCTGAACGCTGTCCTCTGCAGTGTGCTTCTGCCCTTCTTTTTGCCTCAAGCTCAGGAGCCACAGCTGCCAGCTTGGAAAAGCAACGAGCGGCTCCATGCACCCACTTTTGAAATACCCACTTGCCTACTCATGTTTGCAAAGAAAGTGTCTGTAAATTCAGGCCAAGCCACACTTGCACTCACTCACCCAAGCATCCGTTCCTTACAAAACTTTAAAAAAAAACTCGGAAAGAAAGATGGAAATAAACACACACACAATTTTCCTGCTGGGGTCTCCTCGACTCTTTGGAAGGCAGAGGGCGATGTTGGTTGAGGCCTTACCTTCTCGGGCTGGCGGCCTACAAGTCCAGGAAAGAAGCAGGCCCAGTAACAGCAGCTGAGGCCCCCAGCCCAGCCCAGCCCAGGCAGGCATCAGCTTAAGGCTGACTCTCTACCCCACTGCTGCCCCAAATTGGTTTGGCAAAAGTTTGCAAAGAAGATGCCTGTAAATTTAACTCACGCCACACTAGCACTCACCCAGGCGTCGGTTCCTTACAAAAATAGAAAGCACCTCTAAAAAAGAAGAAATAAACACACACACAATTTTCCTGCTGGGGTCTCCTCGACTCTTTGAAAGGCAGAGGGCGATGTTGGTTGAGGCCCTTACCTTCTCCGGCTGGTGGCCTACAAGTCCAGGAAAGAAGCATGCCCAGTAACAGCAGCTGAGGCCCCCAGACCAGCCCAGCCCAGCCCAGGCAGCCATCAGCTGAAGGCTGACTCTCTACCCCAGTGCTGGTCCAAGTTGGTTTGGCAAAATTTTGCAAAGAAGATGCCTGTAAATGTAACTCACGCCACACTAGCACTCGCCCAGGCGTCGGTTCCTTACAAAAATAGAAAGCACCTCTAAAAAAAGAAGAAATAAACACACACACAATTTTCCTGCTGCGGTCTCCTCGACTCTTTGGAAGGCAGAGGGCGATGTTGGTTGAAGCCCTTACCTTCTCTGGCTGGCGGCCTACAAGACCAGGAAAGAAGCAGGCCCAGTAACAGCAGCTGAGGCCCCCAGCCCAGCCACGCCTAGGCAGGCATCAGCTTAAGGCTGACTCTCTACCCCACTGCTGCCCCAAATTGGTTTGGCAAAAGTTTGCAAAGAAGATGCCTGTAAATTTAACTCACGCCACACTAGCACTCACCCAGGCGTCGGTTCCTTACAAAAATAGAAAGCACCTCTAAAAAAGAAGAAATAAACACACACACAATTTTCCTGCTGCGGTCTCCTCGACTCTTTGGAAGGCAGAGGGCGATGTTGGTTGAAGCCCTTACCTTCTCTGGCTGGCGGCCTACAAGACCAGGAAAGAAGCAGGCCCAGTAACAGCAGCTGAGGCCCCCAGCCCAGCCACGCCTAGGCAGGCATCAGCGGAAGGCTGACTCTCTACCCCAGTGCTGCTCCAAGTTGGTTTGGCAAAAGTTTGCAAAGAAGCTGCCCGTAAATTCACCTCAAGCCACACTAGCACTCACCCAGGCGTCAGTTCCTTACAAAAATAGAAAGAATCTCTAAAAAAGAAGAAATAAACACACACACAATTTTCCTGCTTCTATCCCCTCGACTCCTTGGAAGGCGGAGGGCAACCTTCGCCGCTGGTGGCCTTCACATGCAGGAAAGAAGCACACCCAGGAACAGCAGCTGAGGCTCCCAGCCCAGGCAGGCTTCAGCTGAAGGCCGACTTGGGAAGCACTGAGGCCAGACCCTGGGCTCCTGGGTCCCTCGGTTGAAGGCTCGAGGCCAGACCCCTTGGCTCCTGTGTCCCTTGGCTGAAGGCTCGACCAGTGCTCGACCAGGCTCGATCAGGCGAGATATTAGGTAGCATGGGGCCCAGCTGGGACTTCTAGGAAGCTTAGGGTGACGGCCGCTTCTGCCCCATCATCCAGAGGCCTGGCTATGGAGAGGCATGATGTGGCCTCCCTCCCTTCCTGCCTCTTGTAGGCACTTCTCCCCCGTGAGCACTTCCCGCTCCAAGTGTCCCCTTGTCTCCCAGGGTGCACTCTTCCTCTAGAGCCCACATATGCAGATGAGGCCCATCCACTTGCCTCCCCTAGCTGTAGGGGGCCTTGCGCGTCCACTGGAGAGAAAACGGGGAGACGCTGGAGGTGCTTTGCCAGGGACACGAGTGGCCCTTTCTGGCTGCATCCACCCACCCGAGGCGGCGAGCTGCTGCCCTGGCTTCAGTCTCCTGCTGCTCCAAGTTAGTTTGGCGACAACGTGTCCGCCTCTGACGGGGCTCTGCATTGGAGCGAGGGCTGCTGTCTGCCCCTGTGCCTTTTTCACGCGCCGTGTTTGTTAAAATTAAAAGCGGAATGGAGGAAAAATGTAGTTCAAGACGGGGAAGACGAACGCCGCCTATCGGGCACAGAGTAGCAAAATGCCTACAGCACCTGGTATTCCCAGGCGGTCTCCCATCCAAGTACTAACCAGGCCCGACCCTGCTTAGCTTCCGAGATCGGACGAGATCGGGCGCATTCAGGGTGGTATGGCCGTAGGCGAAGAGTGCGCCGATTCCGAGCCTCTTGTGCTGTGTCGGCTCCTCCGACGTCCACTGCCCTCTTGCAAGGCTGAACGCTGTCCTCTGCAGTGTGCTTCTGCCCTTCTTTTTGCCTCAAGCTCAGGAGCCACAGCTGCCAGCTTGGAAAAGCAACGAGCGGCTCCATGCACCCACTTTTGAAATACCCACTTGCCTACTCATGTTTGCAAAGAAAGTGTCTGTAAATTCAGGCCAAGCCACACTTGCACTCACTCACCCAAGCATCCGTTCCTTACAAAACTTTAAAAAAAAACTCGGAAAGAAAGATGGAAATAAACACACACACAATTTTCCTGCTGGGGTCTCCTCGACTCTTTGGAAGGCAGAGGGCGATGTTGGTTGAGGCCTTACCTTCTCGGGCTGGCAGCCTACAAGTCCAGGAAAGAAGCAGGCCCAGTAACAGCAGCTGAGGCCCCCAGCCCAGCCCAGCCCAGGCAGGCATCAGCTTAAGGCTGACTCTCTACCCCACTGCTGCCCCAAATTGGTTTGGCAAAAGTTTGCAAAGAAGATGCCTGTAAATTTAACTCACGCCACACTAGCACTCACCCAGGCGTCGGTTCCTTACAAAAATAGAAAGCACCTCTAAAAAAGAAGAAATAAACACACACACAATTTTCCTGCTGGGGTCTCCTCGACTCTTTGAAAGGCAGAGGGCGATGTTGGTTGAGGCCCTTACCTTCTCCGGCTGGTGGCCTACAAGTCCAGGAAAGAAGCATGCCCAGTAACAGCAGCTGAGGCCCCCAGACCAGCCCAGCCCAGCCCAGGCAGCCATCAGCTGAAGGCTGACTCTCTACCCCAGTGCTGGTCCAAGTTGGTTTGGCAAAATTTTGCAAAGAAGATGCCTGTAAATGTAACTCACGCCACACTAGCACTCACCCAGGCGTCGGTTCCTTACAAAAATAGAAAGCACCTCTAAAAAAAGAAGAAATAAACACACACACAATTTTCCTGCTGCGGTCTCCTCGACTCTTTGGAAGGCAGAGGGCGATGTTGGTTGAAGCCCTTACCTTCTCTGGCTGGCGGCCTACAAGACCAGGAAAGAAGCAGGCCCAGTAACAGCAGCTGAGGCCCCCAGCCCAGCCACGCCTAGGCAGGCATCAGCTTAAGGCTGACTCTCTACCCCACTGCTGCCCCAAATTGGTTTGGCAAAAGTTTGCAAAGAAGATGCCTGTAAATTTAACTCACGCCACACTAGCACTCACCCAGGCGTCGGTTCCTTACAAAAATAGAAAGCACCTCTAAAAAAGAAGAAATAAACACACACACAATTTTCCTGCTGCGGTCTCCTCGACTCTTTGGAAGGCAGAGGGCGATGTTGGTTGAAGCCCTTACCTTCTCTGGCTGGCGGCCTACAAGACCAGGAAAGAAGCAGGCCCAGTAACAGCAGCTGAGGCCCCCAGCCCAGCCACGCCTAGGCAGGCATCAGCGGAAGGCTGACTCTCTACCCCAGTGCTGCTCCAAGTTGGTTTGGCAAAAGTTTGCAAAGAAGCTGCCCGTAAATTCACCTCAAGCCACACTAGCACTCACCCAGGCGTCAGTTCCTTACAAAAATAGAAAGAATCTCTAAAAAAGAAGAAATAAACACACACACAATTTTCCTGCTTCTATCCCCTCGACTCCTTGGAAGGCGGAGGGCAACCTTCGCCGCTGGTGGCCTTCACATGCAGGAAAGAAGCACACCCAGGAACAGCAGCTGAGGCTCCCAGCCCAGGCAGGCTTCAGCTGAAGGCCGACTTGGGAAGCACTGAGGCCAGACCCTGGGCTCCTGGGTCCCTCGGTTGAAGGCTCGAGGCCAGACCCCTTGGCTCCTGTGTCCCTTGGCTGAAGGCTCGACCAGTGCTCGACCAGGCTCGATCAGGCGAGATATTAGGTAGCATGGGGCCCAGCTGGGACTTCTAGGAAGCTTAGGGTGACGGCCGCTTCTGCCCCATCATCCAGAGGCCTGGCTATGGAGAGGCATGATGTGGCCTCCCTCCCTTCCTGCCTCTTGTAGGCACTTCTCCCCCGTGAGCACTTCCCGCTCCAAGTGTCCCCTTGTCTCCCAGGGTGCACTCTTCCTCTAGAGCCCACATATGCAGATGAGGCCCATCCACTTGCCTCCCCTAGCTGTAGGGGGCCTTGCGCGTCCACTGGAGAGAAAACGGGGAGACGCTGGAGGTGCTTTGCCAGGGACACGAGTGGCCCTTTCTGGCTGCATCCACCCACCCGAGGCGGCGAGCTGCTGCCCTGGCTTCAGTCTCCTGCTGCTCCAAGTTAGTTTGGCGACAACGTGTCCGCCTCTGACGGGGCTCTGCATTGGAGCGAGGGCTGCTGTCTGCCCCTGTGCCTTTTTCACGCGCCGTGTTTGTTAAAATTAAAAGCGGAATGGAGGAAAAATGTAGTTCAAGACGGGGAAGACGAACGCCGCCTATCGGGCACAGAGTAGCAAAATGCCTACAGCACCTGGTATTCCCAGGCGGTCTCCCATCCAAGTACTAACCAGGCCCGACCCTGCTTAGCTTCCGAGATCGGACGAGATCGGGCGCATTCAGGGTGGTATGGCCGTAGGCGAAGAGTGCGCCGATTCCGAGCCTCTTGTGCTGTGTCGGCTCCTCCGACGTCCACTGCCCTCTTGCAAGGCTGAACGCTGTCCTCTGCAGTGTGCTTCTGCCCTTCTTTTTGCCTCAAGCTCAGGAGCCACAGCTGCCAGCTTGGAAAAGCAACGAGCGGCTCCATGCACCCACTTTTGAAATACCCACTTGCCTACTCATGTTTGCAAAGAAAGTGTCTGTAAATTCAGGCCAAGCCACACTTGCACTCACTCACCCAAGCATCCGTTCCTTACAAAACTTTAAAAAAAAACTCGGAAAGAAAGATGGAAATAAACACACACACAATTTTCCTGCTGGGGTCTCCTCGACTCTTTGGAAGGCAGAGGGCGATGTTGGTTGAGGCCTTACCTTCTCGGGCTGGCGGCCTACAAGTCCAGGAAAGAAGCAGGCCCAGTAACAGCAGCTGAGGCCCCCAGCCCAGCCCAGCCCAGGCAGGCATCAGCTTAAGGCTGACTCTCTACCCCACTGCTGCCCCAAATTGGTTTGGCAAAAGTTTGCAAAGAAGATGCCTGTAAATTTAACTCACGCCACACTAGCACTCACCCAGGCGTCGGTTCCTTACAAAAATAGAAAGCACCTCTAAAAAAGAAGAAATAAACACACACACAATTTTCCTGCTGGGGTCTCCTCGACTCTTTGAAAGGCAGAGGGCGATGTTGGTTGAGGCCCTTACCTTCTCCGGCTGGTGGCCTACAAGTCCAGGAAAGAAGCATGCCCAGTAACAGCAGCTGAGGCCCCCAGACCAGCCCAGCCCAGCCCAGGCAGCCATCAGCTGAAGGCTGACTCTCTACCCCAGTGCTGGTCCAAGTTGGTTTGGCAAAATTTTGCAAGGAAGATGCCTGTAAATGTAACTCACGCCACACTAGCACTCGCCCAGGCGTCGGTTCCTTAAAAAAATAGAAAGCACCTCTAAAAAAAGAAGAAATAAACACACACACAATTTTCCTGCTGCGGTCTCCTCGACTCTTTGGAAGGCAGAGGGCGATGTTGGTTGAAGCCCTTACCTTCTCTGGCTGGCGGCCTACAAGACCAGGAAAGAAGCAGGCCCAGTAACAGCAGCTGAGGCCCCCAGCCCAGCCACGCCTAGGCAGGCATCAGCTTAAGGCTGACTCTCTACCCCACTGCTGCCCCAAATTGGTTTGGCAAAAGTTTGCAAAGAAGATGCCTGTAAATTTAACTCACGCCACACTAGCACTCACCCAGGCGTCGGTTCCTTACAAAAATAGAAAGCACCTCTAAAAAAGAAGAAATAAACACACACACAATTTTCCTGCTGCGGTCTCCTCGACTCTTTGGAAGGCAGAGGGCGATGTTGGTTGAAGCCCTTACCTTCTCTGGCTGGCGGCCTACAAGACCAGGAAAGAAGCAGGCCCAGTAACAGCAGCTGAGGCCCCCAGCCCAGCCACGCCTAGGCAGGCATCAGCGGAAGGCTGACTCTCTACCCCAGTGCTGCTCCAAGTTGGTTTGGCAAAAGTTTGCAAAGAAGCTGCCCGTAAATTCACCTCAAGCCACACTAGCACTCACCCAGGCGTCAGTTCCTTACAAAAATAGAAAGAATCTCTAAAAAAGAAGAAATAAACACACACACAATTTTCCTGCTTCTATCCCCTCGACTCCTTGGAAGGCGGAGGGCAACCTTCGCCGCTGGTGGCCTTCACATGCAGGAAAGAAGCACACCCAGGAACAGCAGCTGAGGCTCCCAGCCCAGGCAGGCTTCAGCTGAAGGCCGACTTGGGAAGCACTGAGGCCAGACCCTGGGCTCCTGGGTCCCTCGGTTGAAGGCTCGAGGCCAGACCCCTTGGCTCCTGTGTCCCTTGGCTGAAGGCTCGACCAGTGCTCGACCAGGCTCGATCAGGCGAGATATTAGGTAGCATGGGGCCCAGCTGGGACTTCTAGGAAGCTTAGGGTGACGGCCGCTTCTGCCCCATCATCCAGAGGCCTGGCTATGGAGAGGCATGATGTGGCCTCCCTCCCTTCCTGCCTCTTGTAGGCACTTCTCCCCCGTGAGCACTTCCCGCTCCAAGTGTCCCCTTGTCTCCCAGGGTGCACTCTTCCTCTAGAGCCCACATATGCAGATGAGGCCCATCCACTTGCCTCCCCTAGCTGTAGGGGGCCTTGCGCGTCCACTGGAGAGAAAACGGGGAGACGCTGGAGGTGCTTTGCCAGGGACACGAGTGGCCCTTTCTGGCTGCATCCACCCACCCGAGGCGGCGAGCTGCTGCCCTGGCTTCAGTCTCCTGCTGCTCCAAGTTAGTTTGGCGACAACGTGTCCGCCTCTGACGGGGCTCTGCATTGGAGCGAGGGCTGCTGTCTGCCCCTGTGCCTTTTTCACGCGCCGTGTTTGTTAAAATTAAAAGCGGAATGGAGGAAAAATGTAGTTCAAGACGGGGAAGACGAACGCCGCCTATCGGGCACAGAGTAGCAAAATGCCTACAGCACCTGGTATTCCCAGGCGGTCTCCCATCCAAGTACTAACCAGGCCCGACCCTGCTTAGCTTCCGAGATCGGACGAGATCGGGCGCATTCAGGGTGGTATGGCCGTAGGCGAAGAGTGCGCCGATTCCGAGCCTCTTGTGCTGTGTCGGCTCCTCCGACGTCCACTGCCCTCTTGCAAGGCTGAACGCTGTCCTCTGCAGTGTGCTTCTGCCCTTCTTTTTGCCTCAAGCTCAGGAGCCACAGCTGCCAGCTTGGAAAAGCAACGAGCGGCTCCATGCACCCACTTTTGAAATACCCACTTGCCTACTCATGTTTGCAAAGAAAGTGTCTGTAAATTCAGGCCAAGCCACACTTGCACTCACTCACCCAAGCATCCGTTCCTTACAAAACTTTAAAAAAAAACTCGGAAAGAAAGATGGAAATAAACACACACACAATTTTCCTGCTGGGGTCTCCTCGACTCTTTGGAAGGCAGAGGGCGATGTTGGTTGAGGCCTTACCTTCTCGGGCTGGCGGCCTACAAGTCCAGGAAAGAAGCAGGCCCAGTAACAGCAGCTGAGGCCCCCAGCCCAGCCCAGCCCAGGCAGGCATCAGCTTAAGGCTGACTCTCTACCCCACTGCTGCCCCAAATTGGTTTGGCAAAAGTTTGCAAAGAAGATGCCTGTAAATTTAACTCACGCCACACTAGCACTCACCCAGGCGTCGGTTCCTTACAAAAATAGAAAGCACCTCTAAAAAAGAAGAAATAAACACACACACAATTTTCCTGCTGGGGTCTCCTCGACTCTTTGAAAGGCAGAGGGCGATGTTGGTTGAGGCCCTTACCTTCTCCGGCTGGTGGCCTACAAGTCCAGGAAAGAAGCATGCCCAGTAACAGCAGCTGAGGCCCCCAGACCAGCCCAGCCCAGCCCAGGCAGCCATCAGCTGAAGGCTGACTCTCTACCCCAGTGCTGGTCCAAGTTGGTTTGGCAAAATTTTGCAAAGAAGATGCCTGTAAATGTAACTCACGCCACACTAGCACTCGCCCAGGCGTCGGTTCCTTACAAAAATAGAAAGCACCTCTAAAAAAAGAAGAAATAAACACACACACAATTTTCCTGCTGCGGTCTCCTCGACTCTTTGGAAGGCAGAGGGCGATGTTGGTTGAAGCCCTTACCTTCTCTGGCTGGCGGCCTACAAGACCAGGAAAGAAGCAGGCCCAGTAACAGCAGCTGAGGCCCCCAGCCCAGCCACGCCTAGGCAGGCATCAGCTTAAGGCTGACTCTCTACCCCACTGCTGCCCCAAATTGGTTTGGCAAAAGTTTGCAAAGAAGATGCCTGTAAATTTAACTCACGCCACACTAGCACTCACCCAGGCGTCGGTTCCTTACAAAAATAGAAAGCACCTCTAAAAAAGAAGAAATAAACACACACACAATTTTCCTGCTGCGGTCTCCTCGACTCTTTGGAAGGCAGAGGGCGATGTTGGTTGAAGCCCTTACCTTCTCTGGCTGGCGGCCTACAAGACCAGGAAAGAAGCAGGCCCAGTAACAGCAGCTGAGGCCCCCAGCCCAGCCACGCCTAGGCAGGCATCAGCGGAAGGCTGACTCTCTACCCCAGTGCTGCTCCAAGTTGGTTTGGCAAAAGTTTGCAAAGAAGCTGCCCGTAAATTCACCTCAAGCCACACTAGCACTCACCCAGGCGTCAGTTCCTTACAAAAATAGAAAGAATCTCTAAAAAAGAAGAAATAAACACACACACAATTTTCCTGCTTCTATCCCCTCGACTCCTTGGAAGGCGGAGGGCAACCTTCGCCGCTGGTGGCCTTCACATGCAGGAAAGAAGCACACCCAGGAACAGCAGCTGAGGCTCCCAGCCCAGGCAGGCTTCAGCTGAAGGCCGACTTGGGAAGCACTGAGGCCAGACCCTGGGCTCCTGGGTCCCTCGGTTGAAGGCTCGAGGCCAGACCCCTTGGCTCCTGTGTCCCTTGGCTGAAGGCTCGACCAGTGCTCGACCAGGCTCGATCAGGCGAGATATTAGGTAGCATGGGGCCCAGCTGGGACTTCTAGGAAGCTTAGGGTGACGGCCGCTTCTGCCCCATCATCCAGAGGCCTGGCTATGGAGAGGCATGATGTGGCCTCCCTCCCTTCCTGCCTCTTGTAGGCACTTCTCCCCCGTGAGCACTTCCCGCTCCAAGTGTCCCCTTGTCTCCCAGGGTGCACTCTTCCTCTAGAGCCCACATATGCAGATGAGGCCCATCCACTTGCCTCCCCTAGCTGTAGGGGGCCTTGCGCGTCCACTGGAGAGAAAACGGGGAGACGCTGGAGGTGCTTTGCCAGGGACACGAGTGGCCCTTTCTGGCTGCATCCACCCACCCGAGGCGGCGAGCTGCTGCCCTGGCTTCAGTCTCCTGCTGCTCCAAGTTAGTTTGGCGACAACGTGTCCGCCTCTGACGGGGCTCTGCATTGGAGCGAGGGCTGCTGTCTGCCCCTGTGCCTTTTTCACGCGCCGTGTTTGTTAAAATTAAAAGCGGAATGGAGGAAAAATGTAGTTCAAGACGGGGAAGACGAACGCCGCCTATCGGGCACAGAGTAGCAAAATGCCTACAGCACCTGGTATTCCCAGGCGGTCTCCCATCCAAGTACTAACCAGGCCCGACCCTGCTTAGCTTCCGAGATCGGACGAGATCGGGCGCATTCAGGGTGGTATGGCCGTAGGCGAAGAGTGCGCCGATTCCGAGCCTCTTGTGCTGTGTCGGCTCCTCCGACGTCCACTGCCCTCTTGCAAGGCTGAACGCTGTCCTCTGCAGTGTGCTTCTGCCCTTCTTTTTGCCTCAAGCTCAGGAGCCACAGCTGCCAGCTTGGAAAAGCAACGAGCGGCTCCATGCACCCACTTTTGAAATACCCACTTGCCTACTCATGTTTGCAAAGAAAGTGTCTGTAAATTCAGGCCAAGCCACACTTGCACTCACTCACCCAAGCATCCGTTCCTTACAAAACTTTAAAAAAAAACTCGGAAAGAAAGATGGAAATAAACACACACACAATTTTCCTGCTGGGGTCTCCTCGACTCTTTGGAAGGCAGAGGGCGATGTTGGTTGAGGCCTTACCTTCTCGGGCTGGCGGCCTACAAGTCCAGGAAAGAAGCAGGCCCAGTAACAGCAGCTGAGGCCCCCAGCCCAGCCCAGCCCAGGCAGGCATCAGCTTAAGGCTGACTCTCTACCCCACTGCTGCCCCAAATTGGTTTGGCAAAAGTTTGCAAAGAAGATGCCTGTAAATTTAACTCACGCCACACTAGCACTCACCCAGGCGTCGGTTCCTTACAAAAATAGAAAGCACCTCTAAAAAAGAAGAAATAAACACACACACAATTTTCCTGCTGGGGTCTCCTCGACTCTTTGAAAGGCAGAGGGCGATGTTGGTTGAGGCCCTTACCTTCTCCGGCTGGTGGCCTACAAGTCCAGGAAAGAAGCATGCCCAGTAACAGCAGCTGAGGCCCCCAGACCAGCCCAGCCCAGCCCAGGCAGCCATCAGCTGAAGGCTGACTCTCTACCCCAGTGCTGGTCCAAGTTGGTTTGGCAAAATTTTGCAAAGAAGATGCCTGTAAATGTAACTCACGCCACACTAGCACTCACCCAGGCGTCGGTTCCTTACAAAAATAGAAAGCACCTCTAAAAAAAGAAGAAATAAACACACACACAATTTTCCTGCTGCGGTCTCCTCGACTCTTTGGAAGGCAGAGGGCGATGTTGGTTGAAGCCCTTACCTTCTCTGGCTGGCGGCCTACAAGACCAGGAAAGAAGCAGGCCCAGTAACAGCAGCTGAGGCCCCCAGCCCAGCCACGCCTAGGCAGGCATCAGCTTAAGGCTGACTCTCTACCCCACTGCTGCCCCAAATTGGTTTGGCAAAAGTTTGCAAAGAAGATGCCTGTAAATTTAACTCACGCCACACTAGCACTCACCCAGGCGTCGGTTCCTTACAAAAATAGAAAGCACCTCTAAAAAAGAAGAAATAAACACACACACAATTTTCCTGCTGCGGTCTCCTCGACTCTTTGGAAGGCAGAGGGCGATGTTGGTTGAAGCCCTTACCTTCTCTGGCTGGCGGCCTACAAGACCAGGAAAGAAGCAGGCCCAGTAACAGCAGCTGAGGCCCCCAGCCCAGCCACGCCTAGGCAGGCATCAGCGGAAGGCTGACTCTCTACCCCAGTGCTGCTCCAAGTTGGTTTGGCAAAAGTTTGCAAAGAAGCTGCCCGTAAATTCACCTCAAGCCACACTAGCACTCACCCAGGCGTCAGTTCCTTACAAAAATAGAAAGAATCTCTAAAAAAGAAGAAATAAACACACACACAATTTTCCTGCTTCTATCCCCTCGACTCCTTGGAAGGCGGAGGGCAACCTTCGCCGCTGGTGGCCTTCACATGCAGGAAAGAAGCACACCCAGGAACAGCAGCTGAGGCTCCCAGCCCAGGCAGGCTTCAGCTGAAGGCCGACTTGGGAAGCACTGAGGCCAGACCCTGGGCTCCTGGGTCCCTCGGTTGAAGGCTCGAGGCCAGACCCCTTGGCTCCTGTGTCCCTTGGCTGAAGGCTCGACCAGTGCTCGACCAGGCTCGATCAGGCGAGATATTAGGTAGCATGGGGCCCAGCTGGGACTTCTAGGAAGCTTAGGGTGACGGCCGCTTCTGCCCCATCATCCAGAGGCCTGGCTATGGAGAGGCATGATGTGGCCTCCCTCCCTTCCTGCCTCTTGTAGGCACTTCTCCCCCGTGAGCACTTCCCGCTCCAAGTGTCCCCTTGTCTCCCAGGGTGCACTCTTCCTCTAGAGCCCACATATGCAGATGAGGCCCATCCACTTGCCTCCCCTAGCTGTAGGGGGCCTTGCGCGTCCACTGGAGAGAAAACGGGGAGACGCTGGAGGTGCTTTGCCAGGGACACGAGTGGCCCTTTCTGGCTGCATCCACCCACCCGAGGCGGCGAGCTGCTGCCCTGGCTTCAGTCTCCTGCTGCTCCAAGTTAGTTTGGCGACAACGTGTCCGCCTCTGACGGGGCTCTGCATTGGAGCGAGGGCTGCTGTCTGCCCCTGTGCCTTTTTCACGCGCCGTGTTTGTTAAAATTAAAAGCGGAATGGAGGAAAAATGTAGTTCAAGACGGGGAAGACGAACGCCGCCTATCGGGCACAGAGTAGCAAAATGCCTACAGCACCTGGTATTCCCAGGCGGTCTCCCATCCAAGTACTAACCAGGCCCGACCCTGCTTAGCTTCCGAGATCGGACGAGATCGGGCGCATTCAGGGTGGTATGGCCGTAGGCGAAGAGTGCGCCGATTCCGAGCCTCTTGTGCTGTGTCGGCTCCTCCGACGTCCACTGCCCTCTTGCAAGGCTGAACGCTGTCCTCTGCAGTGTGCTTCTGCCCTTCTTTTTGCCTCAAGCTCAGGAGCCACAGCTGCCAGCTTGGAAAAGCAACGAGCGGCTCCATGCACCCACTTTTGAAATACCCACTTGCCTACTCATGTTTGCAAAGAAAGTGTCTGTAAATTCAGGCCAAGCCACACTTGCACTCACTCACCCAAGCATCCGTTCCTTACAAAACTTTAAAAAAAAACTCGGAAAGAAAGATGGAAATAAACACACACACAATTTTCCTGCTGGGGTCTCCTCGACTCTTTGGAAGGCAGAGGGCGATGTTGGTTGAGGCCTTACCTTCTCGGGCTGGCGGCCTACAAGTCCAGGAAAGAAGCAGGCCCAGTAACAGCAGCTGAGGCCCCCAGCCCAGCCCAGCCCAGGCAGGCATCAGCTTAAGGCTGACTCTCTACCCCACTGCTGCCCCAAATTGGTTTGGCAAAAGTTTGCAAAGAAGATGCCTGTAAATTTAACTCACGCCACACTAGCACTCACCCAGGCGTCGGTTCCTTACAAAAATAGAAAGCACCTCTAAAAAAGAAGAAATAAACACACACACAATTTTCCTGCTGGGGTCTCCTCGACTCTTTGAAAGGCAGAGGGCGATGTTGGTTGAGGCCCTTACCTTCTCCGGCTGGTGGCCTACAAGTCCAGGAAAGAAGCATGCCCAGTAACAGCAGCTGAGGCCCCCAGACCAGCCCAGCCCAGCCCAGGCAGCCATCAGCTGAAGGCTGACTCTCTACCCCAGTGCTGGTCCAAGTTGGTTTGGCAAAATTTTGCAAAGAAGATGCCTGTAAATGTAACTCACGCCACACTAGCACTCACCCAGGGGTCGGTTCCTTACAAAAATAGAAAGCACCTCTAAAAAAAGAAGAAATAAACACACACACAATTTTCCTGCTGCGGTCTCCTCGACTCTTTGGAAGGCAGAGGGCGATGTTGGTTGAAGCCCTTACCTTCTCTGGCTGGCGGCCTACAAGACCAGGAAAGAAGCAGGCCCAGTAACAGCAGCTGAGGCCCCCAGCCCAGCCACGCCTAGGCAGGCATCAGCTTAAGGCTGACTCTCTACCCCACTGCTGCCCCAAATTGGTTTGGCAAAAGTTTGCAAAGAAGATGCCTGTAAATTTAACTCACGCCACACTAGCACTCACCCAGGCGTCGGTTCCTTACAAAAATAGAAAGCACCTCTAAAAAAGAAGAAATAAACACACACACAATTTTCCTGCTGCGGTCTCCTCGACTCTTTGGAAGGCAGAGGGCGATGTTGGTTGAAGCCCTTACCTTCTCTGGCTGGCGGCCTACAAGACCAGGAAAGAAGCAGGCCCAGTAACAGCAGCTGAGGCCCCCAGCCCAGCCACGCCTAGGCAGGCATCAGCGGAAGGCTGACTCTCTACCCCAGTGCTGCTCCAAGTTGGTTTGGCAAAAGTTTGCAAAGAAGCTGCCCGTAAATTCACCTCAAGCCACACTAGCACTCACCCAGGCGTCAGTTCCTTACAAAAATAGAAAGAATCTCTAAAAAAGAAGAAATAAACACACACACAATTTTCCTGCTTCTATCCCCTCGACTCCTTGGAAGGCGGAGGGCAACCTTCGCCGCTGGTGGCCTTCACATGCAGGAAAGAAGCACACCCAGGAACAGCAGCTGAGGCTCCCAGCCCAGGCAGGCTTCAGCTGAAGGCCGACTTGGGAAGCACTGAGGCCAGACCCTGGGCTCCTGGGTCCCTCGGTTGAAGGCTCGAGGCCAGACCCCTTGGCTCCTGTGTCCCTTGGCTGAAGGCTCGACCAGTGCTCGACCAGGCTCGATCAGGCGAGATATTAGGTAGCATGGGGCCCAGCTGGGACTTCTAGGAAGCTTAGGGTGACGGCCGCTTCTGCCCCATCATCCAGAGGCCTGGCTATGGAGAGGCATGATGTGGCCTCCCTCCCTTCCTGCCTCTTGTAGGCACTTCTCCCCCGTGAGCACTTCCCGCTCCAAGTGTCCCCTTGTCTCCCAGGGTGCACTCTTCCTCTAGAGCCCACATATGCAGATGAGGCCCATCCACTTGCCTCCCCTAGCTGTAGGGGGCCTTGCGCGTCCACTGGAGAGAAAACGGGGAGACGCTGGAGGTGCTTTGCCAGGGACACGAGTGGCCCTTTCTGGCTGCATCCACCCACCCGAGGCGGCGAGCTGCTGCCCTGGCTTCAGTCTCCTGCTGCTCCAAGTTAGTTTGGCGACAACGTGTCCGCCTCTGACGGGGCTCTGCATTGGAGCGAGGGCTGCTGTCTGCCCCTGTGCCTTTTTCACGCGCCGTGTTTGTTAAAATTAAAAGCGGAATGGAGGAAAAATGTAGTTCAAGACGGGGAAGACGAACGCCGCCTATCGGGCACAGAGTAGCAAAATGCCTACAGCACCTGGTATTCCCAGGCGGTCT
Source organism: Ambystoma mexicanum (assembly GCF_040938575.1). Taxonomy (NCBI): domain Eukaryota; kingdom Metazoa; phylum Chordata; class Amphibia; order Caudata; family Ambystomatidae; genus Ambystoma; species Ambystoma mexicanum. The sequence continues at coordinate 1,086,935,316 of NC_090941.1, forward strand.
CCCATCCAAGTACTAACCAGGCCCGACCCTGCTTAGCTTCCGAGATCGGACGAGATCGGGCGCATTCAGGGTGGTATGGCCGTAGGCGAAGAGTGCGCCGATTCCGAGCCTCTTGTGCTGTGTCGGCTCCTCCGACGTCCACTGCCCTCTTGCAAGGCTGAACGCTGTCCTCTGCAGTGTGCTTCTGCCCTTCTTTTTGCCTCAAGCTCAGGAGCCACAGCTGCCAGCTTGGAAAAGCAACGAGCGGCTCCATGCACCCACTTTTGAAATACCCACTTGCCTACTCATGTTTGCAAAGAAAGTGTCTGTAAATTCAGGCCAAGCCACACTTGCACTCACTCACCCAAGCATCCGTTCCTTACAAAACTTTAAAAAAAAACTCGGAAAGAAAGATGGAAATAAACACACACACAATTTTCCTGCTGGGGTCTCCTCGACTCTTTGGAAGGCAGAGGGCGATGTTGGTTGAGGCCTTACCTTCTCGGGCTGGCGGCCTACAAGTCCAGGAAAGAAGCAGGCCCAGTAACAGCAGCTGAGGCCCCCAGCCCAGCCCAGCCCAGGCAGGCATCAGCTTAAGGCTGACTCTCTACCCCACTGCTGCCCCAAATTGGTTTGGCAAAAGTTTGCAAAGAAGATGCCTGTAAATTTAACTCACGCCACACTAGCACTCACCCAGGCGTCGGTTCCTTACAAAAATAGAAAGCACCTCTAAAAAAGAAGAAATAAACACACACACAATTTTCCTGCTGGGGTCTCCTCGACTCTTTGAAAGGCAGAGGGCGATGTTGGTTGAGGCCCTTACCTTCTCCGGCTGGTGGCCTACAAGTCCAGGAAAGAAGCATGCCCAGTAACAGCAGCTGAGGCCCCCAGACCAGCCCAGCCCAGCCCAGGCAGCCATCAGCTGAAGGCTGACTCTCTACCCCAGTGCTGGTCCAAGTTGGTTTGGCAAAATTTTGCAAAGAAGATGCCTGTAAATGTAACTCACGCCACACTAGCACTCACCCAGGCGTCGGTTCCTTACAAAAATAGAAAGCACCTCTAAAAAAAGAAGAAATAAACACACACACAATTTTCCTGCTGCGGTCTCCTCGACTCTTTGGAAGGCAGAGGGCGATGTTGGTTGAAGCCCTTACCTTCTCTGGCTGGCGGCCTACAAGACCAGGAAAGAAGCAGGCCCAGTAACAGCAGCTGAGGCCCCCAGCCCAGCCACGCCTAGGCAGGCATCAGCTTAAGGCTGACTCTCTACCCCACTGCTGCCCCAAATTGGTTTGGCAAAAGTTTGCAAAGAAGATGCCTGTAAATTTAACTCACGCCACACTAGCACTCACCCAGGCGTCGGTTCCTTACAAAAATAGAAAGCACCTCTAAAAAAGAAGAAATAAACACACACACAATTTTCCTGCTGCGGTCTCCTCGACTCTTTGGAAGGCAGAGGGCGATGTTGGTTGAAGCCCTTACCTTCTCTGGCTGGCGGCCTACAAGACCAGGAAAGAAGCAGGCCCAGTAACAGCAGCTGAGGCCCCCAGCCCAGCCACGCCTAGGCAGGCATCAGCGGAAGGCTGACTCTCTACCCCAGTGCTGCTCCAAGTTGGTTTGGCAAAAGTTTGCAAAGAAGCTGCCCGTAAATTCACCTCAAGCCACACTAGCACTCACCCAGGCGTCAGTTCCTTACAAAAATAGAAAGAATCTCTAAAAAAGAAGAAATAAACACACACACAATTTTCCTGCTTCTATCCCCTCGACTCCTTGGAAGGCGGAGGGCAACCTTCGCCGCTGGTGGCCTTCACATGCAGGAAAGAAGCACACCCAGGAACAGCAGCTGAGGCTCCCAGCCCAGGCAGGCTTCAGCTGAAGGCCGACTTGGGAAGCACTGAGGCCAGACCCTGGGCTCCTGGGTCCCTCGGTTGAAGGCTCGAGGCCAGACCCCTTGGCTCCTGTGTCCCTTGGCTGAAGGCTCGACCAGTGCTCGACCAGGCTCGATCAGGCGAGATATTAGGTAGCATGGGGCCCAGCTGGGACTTCTAGGAAGCTTAGGGTGACGGCCGCTTCTGCCCCATCATCCAGAGGCCTGGCTATGGAGAGGCATGATGTGGCCTCCCTCCCTTCCTGCCTCTTGTAGGCACTTCTCCCCCGTGAGCACTTCCCGCTCCAAGTGTCCCCTTGTCTCCCAGGGTGCACTCTTCCTCTAGAGCCCACATATGCAGATGAGGCCCATCCACTTGCCTCCCCTAGCTGTAGGGGGCCTTGCGCGTCCACTGGAGAGAAAACGGGGAGACGCTGGAGGTGCTTTGCCAGGGACACGAGTGGCCCTTTCTGGCTGCATCCACCCACCCGAGGCGGCGAGCTGCTGCCCTGGCTTCAGTCTCCTGCTGCTCCAAGTTAGTTTGGCGACAACGTGTCCGCCTCTGACGGGGCTCTGCATTGGAGCGAGGGCTGCTGTCTGCCCCTGTGCCTTTTTCACGCGCCGTGTTTGTTAAAATTAAAAGCGGAATGGAGGAAAAATGTAGTTCAAGACGGGGAAGACGAACGCCGCCTATCGGGCACAGAGTAGCAAAATGCCTACAGCACCTGGTATTCCCAGGCGGTCTCCCATCCAAGTACTAACCAGGCCCGACCCTGCTTAGCTTCCGAGATCGGACGAGATCGGGCGCATTCAGGGTGGTATGGCCGTAGGCGAAGAGTGCGCCGATTCCGAGCCTCTTGTGCTGTGTCGGCTCCTCCGACGTCCACTGCCCTCTTGCAAGGCTGAACGCTGTCCTCTGCAGTGTGCTTCTGCCCTTCTTTTTGCCTCAAGCTCAGGAGCCACAGCTGCCAGCTTGGAAAAGCAACGAGCGGCTCCATGCACCCACTTTTGAAATACCCACTTGCCTACTCATGTTTGCAAAGAAAGTGTCTGTAAATTCAGGCCAAGCCACACTTGCACTCACTCACCCAAGCATCCGTTCCTTACAAAACTTTAAAAAAAAACTCGGAAAGAAAGATGGAAATAAACACACACACAATTTTCCTGCTGGGGTCTCCTCGACTCTTTGGAAGGCAGAGGGCGATGTTGGTTGAGGCCTTACCTTCTCGGGCTGGCGGCCTACAAGTCCAGGAAAGAAGCAGGCCCAGTAACAGCAGCTGAGGCCCCCAGCCCAGCCCAGCCCAGGCAGGCATCAGCTTAAGGCTGACTCTCTACCCCACTGCTGCCCCAAATTGGTTTGGCAAAAGTTTGCAAAGAAGATGCCTGTAAATTTAACTCACGCCACACTAGCACTCACCCAGGCGTCGGTTCCTTACAAAAATAGAAAGCACCTCTAAAAAAGAAGAAATAAACACACACACAATTTTCCTGCTGGGGTCTCCTCGACTCTTTGAAAGGCAGAGGGCGATGTTGGTTGAGGCCCTTACCTTCTCCGGCTGGTGGCCTACAAGTCCAGGAAAGAAGCATGCCCAGTAACAGCAGCTGAGGCCCCCAGACCAGCCCAGCCCAGCCCAGGCAGCCATCAGCTGAAGGCTGACTCTCTACCCCAGTGCTGGTCCAAGTTGGTTTGGCAAAATTTTGCAAAGAAGATGCCTGTAAATGTAACTCACGCCACACTAGCACTCACCCAGGCGTCGGTTCCTTACAAAAATAGAAAGCACCTCTAAAAAAAGAAGAAATAAACACACACACAATTTTCCTGCTGCGGTCTCCTCGACTCTTTGGAAGGCAGAGGGCGATGTTGGTTGAAGCCCTTACCTTCTCTGGCTGGCGGCCTACAAGACCAGGAAAGAAGCAGGCCCAGTAACAGCAGCTGAGGCCCCCAGCCCAGCCACGCCTAGGCAGGCATCAGCTTAAGGCTGACTCTCTACCCCACTGCTGCCCCAAATTGGTTTGGCAAAAGTTTGCAAAGAAGATGCCTGTAAATTTAACTCACGCCACACTAGCACTCACCCAGGCGTCGGTTCCTTACAAAAATAGAAAGCACCTCTAAAAAAGAAGAAATAAACACACACACAATTTTCCTGCTGCGGTCTCCTCGACTCTTTGGAAGGCAGAGGGCGATGTTGGTTGAAGCCCTTACCTTCTCTGGCTGGCGGCCTACAAGACCAGGAAAGAAGCAGGCCCAGTAACAGCAGCTGAGGCCCCCAGCCCAGCCACGCCTAGGCAGGCATCAGCGGAAGGCTGACTCTCTACCCCAGTGCTGCTCCAAGTTGGTTTGGCAAAAGTTTGCAAAGAAGCTGCCCGTAAATTCACCTCAAGCCACACTAGCACTCACCCAGGCGTCAGTTCCTTACAAAAATAGAAAGAATCTCTAAAAAAGAAGAAATAAACACACACACAATTTTCCTGCTTCTATCCCCTCGACTCCTTGGAAGGCGGAGGGCAACCTTCGCCGCTGGTGGCCTTCACATGCAGGAAAGAAGCACACCCAGGAACAGCAGCTGAGGCTCCCAGCCCAGGCAGGCTTCAGCTGAAGGCCGACTTGGGAAGCACTGAGGCCAGACCCTGGGCTCCTGGGTCCCTCGGTTGAAGGCTCGAGGCCAGACCCCTTGGCTCCTGTGTCCCTTGGCTGAAGGCTCGACCAGTGCTCGACCAGGCTCGATCAGGCGAGATATTAGGTAGCATGGGGCCCAGCTGGGACTTCTAGGAAGCTTAGGGTGACGGCCGCTTCTGCCCCATCATCCAGAGGCCTGGCTATGGAGAGGCATGATGTGGCCTCCCTCCCTTCCTGCCTCTTGTAGGCACTTCTCCCCCGTGAGCACTTCCCGCTCCAAGTGTCCCCTTGTCTCCCAGGGTGCACTCTTCCTCTAGAGCCCACATATGCAGATGAGGCCCATCCACTTGCCTCCCCTAGCTGTAGGGGGCCTTGCGCGTCCACTGGAGAGAAAACGGGGAGACGCTGGAGGTGCTTTGCCAGGGACACGAGTGGCCCTTTCTGGCTGCATCCACCCACCCGAGGCGGCGAGCTGCTGCCCTGGCTTCAGTCTCCTGCTGCTCCAAGTTAGTTTGGCGACAACGTGTCCGCCTCTGACGGGGCTCTGCATTGGAGCGAGGGCTGCTGTCTGCCCCTGTGCCTTTTTCACGCGCCGTGTTTGTTAAAATTAAAAGCGGAATGGAGGAAAAATGTAGTTCAAGACGGGGAAGACGAACGCCGCCTATCGGGCACAGAGTAGCAAAATGCCTACAGCACCTGGTATTCCCAGGCGGTCTCCCATCCAAGTACTAACCAGGCCCGACCCTGCTTAGCTTCCGAGATCGGACGAGATCGGGCGCATTCAGGGTGGTATGGCCGTAGGCGAAGAGTGCGCCGATTCCGAGCCTCTTGTGCTGTGTCGGCTCCTCCGACGTCCACTGCCCTCTTGCAAGGCTGAACGCTGTCCTCTGCAGTGTGCTTCTGCCCTTCTTTTTGCCTCAAGCTCAGGAGCCACAGCTGCCAGCTTGGAAAAGCAACGAGCGGCTCCATGCACCCACTTTTGAAATACCCACTTGCCTACTCATGTTTGCAAAGAAAGTGTCTGTAAATTCAGGCCAAGCCACACTTGCACTCACTCACCCAAGCATCCGTTCCTTACAAAACTTTAAAAAAAAACTCGGAAAGAAAGATGGAAATAAACACACACACAATTTTCCTGCTGGGGTCTCCTCGACTCTTTGGAAGGCAGAGGGCGATGTTGGTTGAGGCCTTACCTTCTCGGGCTGGCGGCCTACAAGTCCAGGAAAGAAGCAGGCCCAGTAACAGCAGCTGAGGCCCCCAGCCCAGCCCAGCCCAGGCAGGCATCAGCTTAAGGCTGACTCTCTACCCCACTGCTGCCCCAAATTGGTTTGGCAAAAGTTTGCAAAGAAGATGCCTGTAAATTTAACTCACGCCACACTAGCACTCACCCAGGCGTCGGTTCCTTACAAAAATAGAAAGCACCTCTAAAAAAGAAGAAATAAACACACACACAATTTTCCTGCTGGGGTCTCCTCGACTCTTTGAAAGGCAGAGGGCGATGTTGGTTGAGGCCCTTACCTTCTCCGGCTGGTGGCCTACAAGTCCAGGAAAGAAGCATGCCCAGTAACAGCAGCTGAGGCCCCCAGACCAGCCCAGCCCAGCCCAGGCAGCCATCAGCTGAAGGCTGACTCTCTACCCCAGTGCTGGTCCAAGTTGGTTTGGCAAAATTTTGCAAAGAAGATGCCTGTAAATGTAACTCACGCCACACTAGCACTCACCCAGGCGTCGGTTCCTTACAAAAATAGAAAGCACCTCTAAAAAAAGAAGAAATAAACACACACACAATTTTCCTGCTGCGGTCTCCTCGACTCTTTGGAAGGCAGAGGGCGATGTTGGTTGAAGCCCTTACCTTCTCTGGCTGGCGGCCTACAAGACCAGGAAAGAAGCAGGCCCAGTAACAGCAGCTGAGGCCCCCAGCCCAGCCACGCCTAGGCAGGCATCAGCTTAAGGCTGACTCTCTACCCCACTGCTGCCCCAAATTGGTTTGGCAAAAGTTTGCAAAGAAGATGCCTGTAAATTTAACTCACGCCACACTAGCACTCACCCAGGCGTCGGTTCCTTACAAAAATAGAAAGCACCTCTAAAAAAGAAGAAATAAACACACACACAATTTTCCTGCTGCGGTCTCCTCGACTCTTTGGAAGGCAGAGGGCGATGTTGGTTGAAGCCCTTACCTTCTCTGGCTGGCGGCCTACAAGACCAGGAAAGAAGCAGGCCCAGTAACAGCAGCTGAGGCCCCCAGCCCAGCCACGCCTAGGCAGGCATCAGCGGAAGGCTGACTCTCTACCCCAGTGCTGCTCCAAGTTGGTTTGGCAAAAGTTTGCAAAGAAGCTGCCCGTAAATTCACCTCAAGCCACACTAGCACTCACCCAGGCGTCAGTTCCTTACAAAAATAGAAAGAATCTCTAAAAAAGAAGAAATAAACACACACACAATTTTCCTGCTTCTATCCCCTCGACTCCTTGGAAGGCGGAGGGCAACCTTCGCCGCTGGTGGCCTTCACATGCAGGAAAGAAGCACACCCAGGAACAGCAGCTGAGGCTCCCAGCCCAGGCAGGCTTCAGCTGAAGGCCGACTTGGGAAGCACTGAGGCCAGACCCTGGGCTCCTGGGTCCCTCGGTTGAAGGCTCGAGGCCAGACCCCTTGGCTCCTGTGTCCCTTGGCTGAAGGCTCGACCAGTGCTCGACCAGGCTCGATCAGGCGAGATATTAGGTAGCATGGGGCCCAGCTGGGACTTCTAGGAAGCTTAGGGTGACGGCCGCTTCTGCCCCATCATCCAGAGGCCTGGCTATGGAGAGGCATGATGTGGCCTCCCTCCCTTCCTGCCTCTTGTAGGCACTTCTCCCCCGTGAGCACTTCCCGCTCCAAGTGTCCCCTTGTCTCCCAGGGTGCACTCTTCCTCTAGAGCCCACATATGCAGATGAGGCCCATCCACTTGCCTCCCCTAGCTGTAGGGGGCCTTGCGCGTCCACTGGAGAGAAAACGGGGAGACGCTGGAGGTGCTTTGCCAGGGACACGAGTGGCCCTTTCTGGCTGCATCCACCCACCCGAGGCGGCGAGCTGCTGCCCTGGCTTCAGTCTCCTGCTGCTCCAAGTTAGTTTGGCGACAACGTGTCCGCCTCTGACGGGGCTCTGCATTGGAGCGAGGGCTGCTGTCTGCCCCTGTGCCTTTTTCACGCGCCGTGTTTGTTAAAATTAAAAGCGGAATGGAGGAAAAATGTAGTTCAAGACGGGGAAGACGAACGCCGCCTATCGGGCACAGAGTAGCAAAATGCCTACAGCACCTGGTATTCCCAGGCGGTCTCCCATCCAAGTACTAACCAGGCCCGACCCTGCTTAGCTTCCGAGATCGGACGAGATCGGGCGCATTCAGGGTGGTATGGCCGTAGGCGAAGAGTGCGCCGATTCCGAGCCTCTTGTGCTGTGTCGGCTCCTCCGACGTCCACTGCCCTCTTGCAAGGCTGAACGCTGTCCTCTGCAGTGTGCTTCTGCCCTTCTTTTTGCCTCAAGCTCAGGAGCCACAGCTGCCAGCTTGGAAAAGCAACGAGCGGCTCCATGCACCCACTTTTGAAATACCCACTTGCCTACTCATGTTTGCAAAGAAAGTGTCTGTAAATTCAGGCCAAGCCACACTTGCACTCACTCACCCAAGCATCCGTTCCTTACAAAACTTTTAAAAAAAACTCGGAAAGAAAGATGGAAATAAACACACACACAATTTTCCTGCTGGGGTCTCCTCGACTCTTTGGAAGGCAGAGGGCGATGTTGGTTGAGGCCTTACCTTCTCGGGCTGGCGGCCTACAAGTCCAGGAAAGAAGCAGGCCCAGTAACAGCAGCTGAGGCCCCCAGCCCAGCCCAGCCCAGGCAGGCATCAGCTTAAGGCTGACTCTCTACCCCACTGCTGCCCCAAATTGGTTTGGCAAAAGTTTGCAAAGAAGATGCCTGTAAATTTAACTCACGCCACACTAGCACTCACCCAGGCGTCGGTTCCTTACAAAAATAGAAAGCACCTCTAAAAAAGAAGAAATAAACACACACACAATTTTCCTGCTGGGGTCTCCTCGACTCTTTGAAAGGCAGAGGGCGATGTTGGTTGAGGCCCTTACCTTCTCCGGCTGGTGGCCTACAAGTCCAGGAAAGAAGCATGCCCAGTAACAGCAGCTGAGGCCCCCAGACCAGCCCAGCCCAGCCCAGGCAGCCATCAGCTGAAGGCTGACTCTCTACCCCAGTGCTGGTCCAAGTTGGTTTGGCAAAATTTTGCAAAGAAGATGCCTGTAAATGTAACTCACGCCACACTAGCACTCACCCAGGCGTCGGTTCCTTACAAAAATAGAAAGCACCTCTAAAAAAAGAAGAAATAAACACACACACAATTTTCCTGCTGCGGTCTCCTCGACTCTTTGGAAGGCAGAGGGCGATGTTGGTTGAAGCCCTTACCTTCTCTGGCTGGCGGCCTACAAGACCAGGAAAGAAGCAGGCCCAGTAACAGCAGCTGAGGCCCCCAGCCCAGCCACGCCTAGGCAGGCATCAGCTTAAGGCTGACTCTCTACCCCACTGCTGCCCCAAATTGGTTTGGCAAAAGTTTGCAAAGAAGATGCCTGTAAATTTAACTCACGCCACACTAGCACTCACCCAGGCGTCGGTTCCTTACAAAAATAGAAAGCACCTCTAAAAAAGAAGAAATAAACACACACACAATTTTCCTGCTGCGGTCTCCTCGACTCTTTGGAAGGCAGAGGGCGATGTTGGTTGAAGCCCTTACCTTCTCTGGCTGGCGGCCTACAAGACCAGGAAAGAAGCAGGCCCAGTAACAGCAGCTGAGGCCCCCAGCCCAGCCACGCCTAGGCAGGCATCAGCGGAAGGCTGACTCTCTACCCCAGTGCTGCTCCAAGTTGGTTTGGCAAAAGTTTGCAAAGAAGCTGCCCGTAAATTCACCTCAAGCCACACTAGCACTCACCCAGGCGTCAGTTCCTTACAAAAATAGAAAGAATCTCTAAAAAAGAAGAAATAAACACACACACAATTTTCCTGCTTCTATCCCCTCGACTCCTTGGAAGGCGGAGGGCAACCTTCGCCGCTGGTGGCCTTCACATGCAGGAAAGAAGCACACCCAGGAACAGCAGCTGAGGCTCCCAGCCCAGGCAGGCTTCAGCTGAAGGCCGACTTGGGAAGCACTGAGGCCAGACCCTGGGCTCCTGGGTCCCTCGGTTGAAGGCTCGAGGCCAGACCCCTTGGCTCCTGTGTCCCTTGGCTGAAGGCTCGACCAGTGCTCGACCAGGCTCGATCAGGCGAGATATTAGGTAGCATGGGGCCCAGCTGGGACTTCTAGGAAGCTTAGGGTGACGGCCGCTTCTGCCCCATCATCCAGAGGCCTGGCTATGGAGAGGCATGATGTGGCCTCCCTCCCTTCCTGCCTCTTGTAGGCACTTCTCCCCCGTGAGCACTTCCCGCTCCAAGTGTCCCCTTGTCTCCCAGGGTGCACTCTTCCTCTAGAGCCCACATATGCAGATGAGGCCCATCCACTTGCCTCCCCTAGCTGTAGGGGGCCTTGCGCGTCCACTGGAGAGAAAACGGGGAGACGCTGGAGGTGCTTTGCCAGGGACACGAGTGGCCCTTTCTGGCTGCATCCACCCACCCGAGGCGGCGAGCTGCTGCCCTGGCTTCAGTCTCCTGCTGCTCCAAGTTAGTTTGGCGACAACGTGTCCGCCTCTGACGGGGCTCTGCATTGGAGCGAGGGCTGCTGTCTGCCCCTGTGCCTTTTTCACGCGCCGTGTTTGTTAAAATTAAAAGCGGAATGGAGGAAAAATGTAGTTCAAGACGGGGAAGACGAACGCCGCCTATCGGGCACAGAGTAGCAAAATGCCTACAGCACCTGGTATTCCCAGGCGGTCTCCCATCCAAGTACTAACCAGGCCCGACCCTGCTTAGCTTCCGAGATCGGACGAGATCGGGCGCATTCAGGGTGGTATGGCCGTAGGCGAAGAGTGCGCCGATTCCGAGCCTCTTGTGCTGTGTCGGCTCCTCCGACGTCCACTGCCCTCTTGCAAGGCTGAACGCTGTCCTCTGCAGTGTGCTTCTGCCCTTCTTTTTGCCTCAAGCTCAGGAGCCACAGCTGCCAGCTTGGAAAAGCAACGAGCGGCTCCATGCACCCACTTTTGAAATACCCACTTGCCTACTCATGTTTGCAAAGAAAGTGTCTGTAAATTCAGGCCAAGCCACACTTGCACTCACTCACCCAAGCATCCGTTCCTTACAAAACTTTAAAAAAAAACTCGGAAAGAAAGATGGAAATAAACACACACACAATTTTCCTGCTGGGGTCTCCTCGACTCTTTGGAAGGCAGAGGGCGATGTTGGTTGAGGCCTTACCTTCTCGGGCTGGCGGCCTACAAGTCCAGGAAAGAAGCAGGCCCAGTAACAGCAGCTGAGGCCCCCAGCCCAGCCCAGCCCAGGCAGGCATCAGCTTAAGGCTGACTCTCTACCCCACTGCTGCCCCAAATTGGTTTGGCAAAAGTTTGCAAAGAAGATGCCTGTAAATTTAACTCACGCCACACTAGCACTCACCCAGGCGTCGGTTCCTTACAAAAATAGAAAGCACCTCTAAAAAAGAAGAAATAAACACACACACAATTTTCCTGCTGGGGTCTCCTCGACTCTTTGAAAGGCAGAGGGCGATGTTGGTTGAGGCCCTTACCTTCTCCGGCTGGTGGCCTACAAGTCCAGGAAAGAAGCATGCCCAGTAACAGCAGCTGAGGCCCCCAGACCAGCCCAGCCCAGCCCAGGCAGCCATCAGCTGAAGGCTGACTCTCTACCCCAGTGCTGGTCCAAGTTGGTTTGGCAAAATTTTGCAAAGAAGATGCCTGTAAATGTAACTCACGCCACACTAGCACTCACCCAGGCGTCGGTTCCTTACAAAAATAGAAAGCACCTCTAAAAAAAGAAGAAATAAACACACACACAATTTTCCTGCTGCGGTCTCCTCGACTCTTTGGAAGGCAGAGGGCGATGTTGGTTGAAGCCCTTACCTTCTCTGGCTGGCGGCCTACAAGACCAGGAAAGAAGCAGGCCCAGTAACAGCAGCTGAGGCCCCCAGCCCAGCCACGCCTAGGCAGGCATCAGCTTAAGGCTGACTCTCTACCCCACTGCTGCCCCAAATTGGTTTGGCAAAAGTTTGCAAAGAAGATGCCTGTAAATTTAACTCACGCCACACTAGCACTCACCCAGGCGTCGGTTCCTTACAAAAATAGAAAGCACCTCTAAAAAAGAAGAAATAAACACACACACAATTTTCCTGCTGCGGTCTCCTCGACTCTTTGGAAGGCAGAGGGCGATGTTGGTTGAAGCCCTTACCTTCTCTGGCTGGCGGCCTACAAGACCAGGAAAGAAGCAGGCCCAGTAACAGCAGCTGAGGCCCCCAGCCCAGCCACGCCTAGGCAGGCATCAGCGGAAGGCTGACTCTCTACCCCAGTGCTGCTCCAAGTTGGTTTGGCAAAAGTTTGCAAAGAAGCTGCCCGTAAATTCACCTCAAGCCACACTAGCACTCACCCAGGCGTCGGTTCCTTACAAAAATAGAAAGAATCTCTAAAAAAGAAGAAATAAACACACACACAATTTTCCTGCTTCTATCCCCTCGACTCCTTGGAAGGCGGAGGGCAACCTTCGCCGCTGGTGGCCTTCACATGCAGGAAAGAAGCACACCCAGGAACAGCAGCTGAGGCTCCCAGCCCAGGCAGGCTTCAGCTGAAGGCCGACTTGGGAAGCACTGAGGCCAGACCCTGGGCTCCTGGGTCCCTCGGTTGAAGGCTCGAGGCCAGACCCCTTGGCTCCTGTGTCCCTTGGCTGAAGGCTCGACCAGTGCTCGACCAGGCTCGATCAGGCGAGATATTAGGTAGCATGGGGCCCAGCTGGGACTTCTAGGAAGCTTAGGGTGACGGCCGCTTCTGCCCCATCATCCAGAGGCCTGGCTATGGAGAGGCATGATGTGGCCTCCCTCCCTTCCTGCCTCTTGTAGGCACTTCTCCCCCGTGAGCACTTCCCGCTCCAAGTGTCCCCTTGTCTCCCAGGGTGCACTCTTCCTCTAGAGCCCACATATGCAGATGAGGCCCATCCACTTGCCTCCCCTAGCTGTAGGGGGCCTTGCGCGTCCACTGGAGAGAAAACGGGGAGACGCTGGAGGTGCTTTGCCAGGGACACGAGTGGCCCTTTCTGGCTGCATCCACCCACCCGAGGCGGCGAGCTGCTGCCCTGGCTTCAGTCTCCTGCTGCTCCAAGTTAGTTTGGCGACAACGTGTCCGCCTCTGACGGGGCTCTGCATTGGAGCGAGGGCTGCTGTCTGCCCCTGTGCCTTTTTCACGCGCCGTGTTTGTTAAAATTAAAAGCGGAATGGAGGAAAAATGTAGTTCAAGACGGGGAAGACGAACGCCGCCTATCGGGCACAGAGTAGCAAAATGCCTACAGCACCTGGTATTCCCAGGCGGTCTCCCATCCAAGTACTAACCAGGCCCGACCCTGCTTAGCTTCCGAGATCGGACGAGATCGGGCGCATTCAGGGTGGTATGGCCGTAGGCGAAGAGTGCGCCGATTCCGAGCCTCTTGTGCTGTGTCGGCTCCTCCGACGTCCACTGCCCTCTTGCAAGGCTGAACGCTGTCCTCTGCAGTGTGCTTCTGCCCTTCTTTTTGCCTCAAGCTCAGGAGCCACAGCTGCCAGCTTGGAAAAGCAACGAGCGGCTCCATGCACCCACTTTTGAAATACCCACTTGCCTACTCATGTTTGCAAAGAAAGTGTCTGTAAATTCAGGCCAAGCCACACTTGCACTCACTCACCCAAGCATCCGTTCCTTACAAAACTTTAAAAAAAAACTCGGAAAGAAAGATGGAAATAAACACACACACAATTTTCCTGCTGGGGTCTCCTCGACTCTTTGGAAGGCAGAGGGCGATGTTGGTTGAGGCCTTACCTTCTCGGGCTGGCGGCCTACAAGTCCAGGAAAGAAGCAGGCCCAGTAACAGCAGCTGAGGCCCCCAGCCCAGCCCAGCCCAGGCAGGCATCAGCTTAAGGCTGACTCTCTACCCCACTGCTGCCCCAAATTGGTTTGGCAAAAGTTTGCAAAGAAGATGCCTGTAAATTTAACTCACGCCACACTAGCACTCACCCAGGCGTCGGTTCCTTACAAAAATAGAAAGCACCTCTAAAAAAGAAGAAATAAACACACACACAATTTTCCTGCTGGGGTCTCCTCGACTCTTTGAAAGGCAGAGGGCGATGTTGGTTGAGGCCCTTACCTTCTCCGGCTGGTGGCCTACAAGTCCAGGAAAGAAGCATGCCCAGTAACAGCAGCTGAGGCCCCCAGACCAGCCCAGCCCAGCCCAGGCAGCCATCAGCTGAAGGCTGACTCTCTACCCCAGTGCTGGTCCAAGTTGGTTTGGCAAAATTTTGCAAAGAAGATGCCTGTAAATGTAACTCACGCCACACTAGCACTCACCCAGGCGTCGGTTCCTTACAAAAATAGAAAGCACCTCTAAAAAAAGAAGAAATAAACACACACACAATTTTCCTGCTGCGGTCTCCTCGACTCTTTGGAAGGCAGAGGGCGATGTTGGTTGAAGCCCTTACCTTCTCTGGCTGGCGGCCTACAAGACCAGGAAAGAAGCAGGCCCAGTAACAGCAGCTGAGGCCCCCAGCCCAGCCACGCCTAGGCAGGCATCAGCTTAAGGCTGACTCTCTACCCCACTGCTGCCCCAAATTGGTTTGGCAAAAGTTTGCAAAGAAGATGCCTGTAAATTTAACTCACGCCACACTAGCACTCACCCAGGCGTCGGTTCCTTACAAAAATAGAAAGCACCTCTAAAAAAGAAGAAATAAACACACACACAATTTTCCTGCTGCGGTCTCCTCGACTCTTTGGAAGGCAGAGGGCGATGTTGGTTGAAGCCCTTACCTTCTCTGGCTGGCGGCCTACAAGACCAGGAAAGAAGCAGGCCCAGTAACAGCAGCTGAGGCCCCCAGCCCAGCCACGCCTAGGCAGGCATCAGCGGAAGGCTGACTCTCTACCCCAGTGCTGCTCCAAGTTGGTTTGGCAAAAGTTTGCAAAGAAGCTGCCCGTAAATTCACCTCAAGCCACACTAGCACTCACCCAGGCGTCAGTTCCTTACAAAAATAGAAAGAATCTCTAAAAAAGAAGAAATAAACACACACACAATTTTCCTGCTTCTATCCCCTCGACTCCTTGGAAGGCGGAGGGCAACCTTCGCCGCTGGTGGCCTTCACATGCAGGAAAGAAGCACACCCAGGAACAGCAGCTGAGGCTCCCAGCCCAGGCAGGCTTCAGCTGAAGGCCGACTTGGGAAGCACTGAGGCCAGACCCTGGGCTCCTGGGTCCCTCGGTTGAAGGCTCGAGGCCAGACCCCTTGGCTCCTGTGTCCCTTGGCTGAAGGCTCGACCAGTGCTCGACCAGGCTCGATCAGGCGAGATATTAGGTAGCATGGGGCCCAGCTGGGACTTCTAGGAAGCTTAGGGTGACGGCCGCTTCTGCCCCATCATCCAGAGGCCTGGCTATGGAGAGGCATGATGTGGCCTCCCTCCCTTCCTGCCTCTTGTAGGCACTTCTCCCCCGTGAGCACTTCCCGCTCCAAGTGTCCCCTTGTCTCCCAGGGTGCACTCTTCCTCTAGAGCCCACATATGCAGATGAGGCCCATCCACTTGCCTCCCCTAGCTGTAGGGGGCCTTGCGCGTCCACTGGAGAGAAAACGGGGAGACGCTGGAGGTGCTTTGCCAGGGACACGAGTGGCCCTTTCTGGCTGCATCCACCCACCCGAGGCGGCGAGCTGCTGCCCTGGCTTCAGTCTCCTGCTGCTCCAAGTTAGTTTGGCGACAACGTGTCCGCCTCTGACGGGGCTCTGCATTGGAGCGAGGGCTGCTGTCTGCCCCTGTGCCTTTTTCACGCGCCGTGTTTGTTAAAATTAAAAGCGGAATGGAGGAAAAATGTAGTTCAAGACGGGGAAGACGAACGCCGCCTATCGGGCACAGAGTAGCAAAATGCCTACAGCACCTGGTATTCCCAGGCGGTCTCCCATCCAAGTACTAACCAGGCCCGACCCTGCTTAGCTTCCGAGATCGGACGAGATCGGGCGCATTCAGGGTGGTATGGCCGTAGGCGAAGAGTGCGCCGATTCCGAGCCTCTTGTGCTGTGTCGGCTCCTCCGACGTCCACTGCCCTCTTGCAAGGCTGAACGCTGTCCTCTGCAGTGTGCTTCTGCCCTTCTTTTTGCCTCAAGCTCAGGAGCCACAGCTGCCAGCTTGGAAAAGCAACGAGCGGCTCCATGCACCCACTTTTGAAATACCCACTTGCCTACTCATGTTTGCAAAGAAAGTGTCTGTAAATTCAGGCCAAGCCACACTTGCACTCACTCACCCAAGCATCCGTTCCTTACAAAACTTTAAAAAAAAACTCGGAAAGAAAGATGGAAATAAACACACACACAATTTTCCTGCTGGGGTCTCCTCGACTCTTTGGAAGGCAGAGGGCGATGTTGGTTGAGGCCTTACCTTCTCGGGCTGGCGGCCTACAAGTCCAGGAAAGAAGCAGGCCCAGTAACAGCAGCTGAGGCCCCCAGCCCAGCCCAGCCCAGGCAGGCATCAGCTTAAGGCTGACTCTCTACCCCACTGCTGCCCCAAATTGGTTTGGCAAAAGTTTGCAAAGAAGATGCCTGTAAATTTAACTCACGCCACACTAGCACTCACCCAGGCGTCGGTTCCTTACAAAAATAGAAAGCACCTCTAAAAAAGAAGAAATAAACACACACACAATTTTCCTGCTGGGGTCTCCTCGACTCTTTGAAAGGCAGAGGGCGATGTTGGTTGAGGCCCTTACCTTCTCCGGCTGGTGGCCTACAAGTCCAGGAAAGAAGCATGCCCAGTAACAGCAGCTGAGGCCCCCAGACCAGCCCAGCCCAGCCCAGGCAGCCATCAGCTGAAGGCTGACTCTCTACCCCAGTGCTGGTCCAAGTTGGTTTGGCAAAATTTTGCAAAGAAGATGCCTGTAAATGTAACTCACGCCACACTAGCACTCACCCAGGCGTCGGTTCCTTACAAAAATAGAAAGCACCTCTAAAAAAAGAAGAAATAAACACACACACAATTTTCCTGCTGCGGTCTCCTCGACTCTTTGGAAGGCAGAGGGCGATGTTGGTTGAAGCCCTTACCTTCTCTGGCTGGCGGCCTACAAGACCAGGAAAGAAGCAGGCCCAGTAACAGCAGCTGAGGCCCCCAGCCCAGCCACGCCTAGGCAGGCATCAGCTTAAGGCTGACTCTCTACCCCACTGCTGCCCCAAATTGGTTTGGCAAAAGTTTGCAAAGAAGATGCCTGTAAATTTAACTCACGCCACACTAGCACTCACCCAGGCGTCGGTTCCTTACAAAAATAGAAAGCACCTCTAAAAAAGAAGAAATAAACACACACACAATTTTCCTGCTGCGGTCTCCTCGACTCTTTGGAAGGCAGAGGGCGATGTTGGTTGAAGCCCTTACCTTCTCTGGCTGGCGGCCTACAAGACCAGGAAAGAAGCAGGCCCAGTAACAGCAGCTGAGGCCCCCAGCCCAGCCACGCCTAGGCAGGCATCAGCGGAAGGCTGACTCTCTACCCCAGTGCTGCTCCAAGTTGGTTTGGCAAAAGTTTGCAAAGAAGCTGCCCGTAAATTCACCTCAAGCCACACTAGCACTCACCCAGGCGTCAGTTCCTTACAAAAATAGAAAGAATCTCTAAAAAAGAAGAAATAAACACACACACAATTTTCCTGCTTCTATCCCCTCGACTCCTTGGAAGGCGGAGGGCAACCTTCGCCGCTGGTGGCCTTCACATGCAGGAAAGAAGCACACCCAGGAACAGCAGCTGAGGCTCCCAGCCCAGGCAGGCTTCAGCTGAAGGCCGACTTGGGAAGCACTGAGGCCAGACCCTGGGCTCCTGGGTCCCTCGGTTGAAGGCTCGAGGCCAGACCCCTTGGCTCCTGTGTCCCTTGGCTGAAGGCTCGACCAGTGCTCGACCAGGCTCGATCAGGCGAGATATTAGGTAGCATGGGGCCCAGCTGGGACTTCTAGGAAGCTTAGGGTGACGGCCGCTTCTGCCCCATCATCCAGAGGCCTGGCTATGGAGAGGCATGATGTGGCCTCCCTCCCTTCCTGCCTCTTGTAGGCACTTCTCCCCCGTGAGCACTTCCCGCTCCAAGTGTCCCCTTGTCTCCCAGGGTGCACTCTTCCTCTAGAGCCCACATATGCAGATGAGGCCCATCCACTTGCCTCCCCTAGCTGTAGGGGGCCTTGCGCGTCCACTGGAGAGAAAACGGGGAGACGCTGGAGGTGCTTTGCCAGGGACACGAGTGGCCCTTTCTGGCTGCATCCACCCACCCGAGGCGGCGAGCTGCTGCCCTGGCTTCAGTCTCCTGCTGCTCCAAGTTAGTTTGGCGACAACGTGTCCGCCTCTGACGGGGCTCTGCATTGGAGCGAGGGCTGCTGTCTGCCCCTGTGCCTTTTTCACGCGCCGTGTTTGTTAAAATTAAAAGCGGAATGGAGGAAAAATGTAGTTCAAGACGGGGAAGACGAACGCCGCCTATCGGGCACAGAGTAGCAAAATGCCTACAGCACCTGGTATTCCCAGGCGGTCTCCCATCCAAGTACTAACCAGGCCCGACCCTGCTTAGCTTCCGAGATCGGACGAGATCGGGCGCATTCAGGGTGGTATGGCCGTAGGCGAAGAGTGCGCCGATTCCGAGCCTCTTGTGCTGTGTCGGCTCCTCCGACGTCCACTGCCCTCTTGCAAGGCTGAACGCTGTCCTCTGCAGTGTGCTTCTGCCCTTCTTTTTGCCTCAAGCTCAGGAGCCACAGCTGCCAGCTTGGAAAAGCAACGAGCGGCTCCATGCACCCACTTTTGAAATACCCACTTGCCTACTCATGTTTGCAAAGAAAGTGTCTGTAAATTCAGGCCAAGCCACACTTGCACTCACTCACCCAAGCATCCGTTCCTTACAAAACTTTAAAAAAAAACTCGGAAAGAAAGATGGAAATAAACACACACACAATTTTCCTGCTGGGGTCTCCTCGACTCTTTGGAAGGCAGAGGGCGATGTTGGTTGAGGCCTTACCTTCTCGGGCTGGCGGCCTACAAGTCCAGGAAAGAAGCAGGCCCAGTAACAGCAGCTGAGGCCCCCAGCCCAGCCCAGCCCAGGCAGGCATCAGCTTAAGGCTGACTCTCTACCCCACTGCTGCCCCAAATTGGTTTGGCAAAAGTTTGCAAAGAAGATGCCTGTAAATTTAACTCACGCCACACTAGCACTCACCCAGGCGTCGGTTCCTTACAAAAATAGAAAGCACCTCTAAAAAAGAAGAAATAAACACACACACAATTTTCCTGCTGGGGTCTCCTCGACTCTTTGAAAGGCAGAGGGCGATGTTGGTTGAGGCCCTTACCTTCTCCGGCTGGTGGCCTACAAGTCCAGGAAAGAAGCATGCCCAGTAACAGCAGCTGAGGCCCCCAGACCAGCCCAGCCCAGCCCAGGCAGCCATCAGCTGAAGGCTGACTCTCTACCCCAGTGCTGGTCCAAGTTGGTTTGGCAAAATTTTGCAAGGAAGATGCCTGTAAATGTAACTCACGCCACACTAGCACTCGCCCAGGCGTCGGTTCCTTAAAAAAATAGAAAGCACCTCTAAAAAAAGAAGAAATAAACACACACACAATTTTCCTGCTGCGGTCTCCTCGACTCTTTGGAAGGCAGAGGGCGATGTTGGTTGAAGCCCTTACCTTCTCTGGCTGGCGGCCTACAAGACCAGGAAAGAAGCAGGCCCAGTAACAGCAGCTGAGGCCCCCAGCCCAGCCACGCCTAGGCAGGCATCAGCTTAAGGCTGACTCTCTACCCCACTGCTGCCCCAAATTGGTTTGGCAAAAGTTTGCAAAGAAGATGCCTGTAAATTTAACTCACGCCACACTAGCACTCACCCAGGCGTCGGTTCCTTACAAAAATAGAAAGCACCTCTAAAAAAGAAGAAATAAACACACACACAATTTTCCTGCTGCGGTCTCCTCGACTCTTTGGAAGGCAGAGGGCGATGTTGGTTGAAGCCCTTACCTTCTCTGGCTGGCGGCCTACAAGACCAGGAAAGAAGCAGGCCCAGTAACAGCAGCTGAGGCCCCCAGCCCAGCCACGCCTAGGCAGGCATCAGCGGAAGGCTGACTCTCTACCCCAGTGCTGCTCCAAGTTGGTTTGGCAAAAGTTTGCAAAGAAGCTGCCCGTAAATTCACCTCAAGCCACACTAGCACTCACCCAGGCGTCAGTTCCTTACAAAAATAGAAAGAATCTCTAAAAAAGAAGAAATAAACACACACACAATTTTCCTGCTTCTATCCCCTCGACTCCTTGGAAGGCGGAGGGCAACCTTCGCCGCTGGTGGCCTTCACATGCAGGAAAGAAGCACACCCAGGAACAGCAGCTGAGGCTCCCAGCCCAGGCAGGCTTCAGCTGAAGGCCGACTTGGGAAGCACTGAGGCCAGACCCTGGGCTCCTGGGTCCCTCGGTTGAAGGCTCGAGGCCAGACCCCTTGGCTCCTGTGTCCCTTGGCTGAAGGCTCGACCAGTGCTCGACCAGGCTCGATCAGGCGAGATATTAGGTAGCATGGGGCCCAGCTGGGACTTCTAGGAAGCTTAGGGTGACGGCCGCTTCTGCCCCATCATCCAGAGGCCTGGCTATGGAGAGGCATGATGTGGCCTCCCTCCCTTCCTGCCTCTTGTAGGCACTTCTCCCCCGTGAGCACTTCCCGCTCCAAGTGTCCCCTTGTCTCCCAGGGTGCACTCTTCCTCTAGAGCCCACATATGCAGATGAGGCCCATCCACTTGCCTCCCCTAGCTGTAGGGGGCCTTGCGCGTCCACTGGAGAGAAAACGGGGAGACGCTGGAGGTGCTTTGCCAGGGACACGAGTGGCCCTTTCTGGCTGCATCCACCCACCCGAGGCGGCGAGCTGCTGCCCTGGCTTCAGTCTCCTGCTGCTCCAAGTTAGTTTGGCGACAACGTGTCCGCCTCTGACGGGGCTCTGCATTGGAGCGAGGGCTGCTGTCTGCCCCTGTGCCTTTTTCACGCGCCGTGTTTGTTAAAATTAAAAGCGGAATGGAGGAAAAATGTAGTTCAAGACGGGGAAGACGAACGCCGCCTATCGGGCACAGAGTAGCAAAATGCCTACAGCACCTGGTATTCCCAGGCGGTCTCCCATCCAAGTACTAACCAGGCCCGACCCTGCTTAGCTTCCGAGATCGGACGAGATCGGGCGCATTCAGGGTGGTATGGCCGTAGGCGAAGAGTGCGCCGATTCCGAGCCTCTTGTGCTGTGTCGGCTCCTCCGACGTCCACTGCCCTCTTGCAAGGCTGAACGCTGTCCTCTGCAGTGTGCTTCTGCCCTTCTTTTTGCCTCAAGCTCAGGAGCCACAGCTGCCAGCTTGGAAAAGCAACGAGCGGCTCCATGCACCCACTTTTGAAATACCCACTTGCCTACTCATGTTTGCAAAGAAAGTGTCTGTAAATTCAGGCCAAGCCACACTTGCACTCACTCACCCAAGCATCCGTTCCTTACAAAACTTTAAAAAAAAACTCGGAAAGAAAGATGGAAATAAACACACACACAATTTTCCTGCTGGGGTCTCCTCGACTCTTTGGAAGGCAGAGGGCGATGTTGGTTGAGGCCTTACCTTCTCGGGCTGGCGGCCTACAAGTCCAGGAAAGAAGCAGGCCCAGTAACAGCAGCTGAGGCCCCCAGCCCAGCCCAGCCCAGGCAGGCATCAGCTTAAGGCTGACTCTCTACCCCACTGCTGCCCCAAATTGGTTTGGCAAAAGTTTGCAAAGAAGATGCCTGTAAATTTAACTCACGCCACACTAGCACTCACCCAGGCGTCGGTTCCTTACAAAAATAGAAAGCACCTCTAAAAAAGAAGAAATAAACACACACACAATTTTCCTGCTGGGGTCTCCTCGACTCTTTGAAAGGCAGAGGGCGATGTTGGTTGAGGCCCTTACCTTCTCCGGCTGGTGGCCTACAAGTCCAGGAAAGAAGCATGCCCAGTAACAGCAGCTGAGGCCCCCAGACCAGCCCAGCCCAGCCCAGGCAGCCATCAGCTGAAGGCTGACTCTCTACCCCAGTGCTGGTCCAAGTTGGTTTGGCAAAATTTTGCAAAGAAGATGCCTGTAAATGTAACTCACGCCACACTAGCACTCACCCAGGCGTCGGTTCCTTACAAAAATAGAAAGCACCTCTAAAAAAAGAAGAAATAAACACACACACAATTTTCCTGCTGCGGTCTCCTCGACTCTTTGGAAGGCAGAGGGCGATGTTGGTTGAAGCCCTTACCTTCTCTGGCTGGCGGCCTACAAGACCAGGAAAGAAGCAGGCCCAGTAACAGCAGCTGAGGCCCCCAGCCCAGCCACGCCTAGGCAGGCATCAGCTTAAGGCTGACTCTCTACCCCACTGCTGCCCCAAATTGGTTTGGCAAAAGTTTGCAAAGAAGATGCCTGTAAATTTAACTCACGCCACACTAGCACTCACCCAGGCGTCGGTTCCTTACAAAAATAGAAAGCACCTCTAAAAAAGAAGAAATAAACACACACACAATTTTCCTGCTGCGGTCTCCTCGACTCTTTGGAAGGCAGAGGGCGATGTTGGTTGAAGCCCTTACCTTCTCTGGCTGGCGGCCTACAAGACCAGGAAAGAAGCAGGCCCAGTAACAGCAGCTGAGGCCCCCAGCCCAGCCACGCCTAGGCAGGCATCAGCGGAAGGCTGACTCTCTACCCCAGTGCTGCTCCAAGTTGGTTTGGCAAAAGTTTGCAAAGAAGCTGCCCGTAAATTCACCTCAAGCCACACTAGCACTCACCCAGGCGTCAGTTCCTTACAAAAATAGAAAGAATCTCTAAAAAAGAAGAAATAAACACACACACAATTTTCCTGCTTCTATCCCCTCGACTCCTTGGAAGGCGGAGGGCAACCTTCGCCGCTGGTGGCCTTCACATGCAGGAAAGAAGCACACCCAGGAACAGCAGCTGAGGCTCCCAGCCCAGGCAGGCTTCAGCTGAAGGCCGACTTGGGAAGCACTGAGGCCAGACCCTGGGCTCCTGGGTCCCTCGGTTGAAGGCTCGAGGCCAGACCCCTTGGCTCCTGTGTCCCTTGGCTGAAGGCTCGACCAGTGCTCGACCAGGCTCGATCAGGCGAGATATTAGGTAGCATGGGGCCCAGCTGGGACTTCTAGGAAGCTTAGGGTGACGGCCGCTTCTGCCCCATCATCCAGAGGCCTGGCTATGGAGAGGCATGATGTGGCCTCCCTCCCTTCCTGCCTCTTGTAGGCACTTCTCCCCCGTGAGCACTTCCCGCTCCAAGTGTCCCCTTGTCTCCCAGGGTGCACTCTTCCTCTAGAGCCCACATATGCAGATGAGGCCCATCCACTTGCCTCCCCTAGCTGTAGGGGGCCTTGCGCGTCCACTGGAGAGAAAACGGGGAGACGCTGGAGGTGCTTTGCCAGGGACACGAGTGGCCCTTTCTGGCTGCATCCACCCACCCGAGGCGGCGAGCTGCTGCCCTGGCTTCAGTCTCCTGCTGCTCCAAGTTAGTTTGGCGACAACGTGTCCGCCTCTGACGGGGCTCTGCATTGGAGCGAGGGCTGCTGTCTGCCCCTGTGCCTTTTTCACGCGCCGTGTTTGTTAAAATTAAAAGCGGAATGGAGGAAAAATGTAGTTCAAGACGGGGAAGACGAACGCCGCCTATCGGGCACAGAGTAGCAAAATGCCTACAGCACCTGGTATTCCCAGGCGGTCTCCCATCCAAGTACTAACCAGGCCCGACCCTGCTTAGCTTCCGAGATCGGACGAGATCGGGCGCATTCAGGGTGGTATGGCCGTAGGCGAAGAGTGCGCCGATTCCGAGCCTCTTGTGCTGTGTCGGCTCCTCCGACGTCCACTGCCCTCTTGCAAGGCTGAACGCTGTCCTCTGCAGTGTGCTTCTGCCCTTCTTTTTGCCTCAAGCTCAGGAGCCACAGCTGCCAGCTTGGAAAAGCAACGAGCGGCTCCATGCACCCACTTTTGAAATACCCACTTGCCTACTCATGTTTGCAAAGAAAGTGTCTGTAAATTCAGGCCAAGCCACACTTGCACTCACTCACCCAAGCATCCGTTCCTTACAAAACTTTAAAAAAAAACTCGGAAAGAAAGATGGAAATAAACACACACACAATTTTCCTGCTGGGGTCTCCTCGACTCTTTGGAAGGCAGAGGGCGATGTTGGTTGAGGCCTTACCTTCTCGGGCTGGCGGCCTACAAGTCCAGGAAAGAAGCAGGCCCAGTAACAGCAGCTGAGGCCCCCAGCCCAGCCCAGCCCAGGCAGGCATCAGCTTAAGGCTGACTCTCTACCCCACTGCTGCCCCAAATTGGTTTGGCAAAAGTTTGCAAAGAAGATGCCTGTAAATTTAACTCACGCCACACTAGCACTCACCCAGGCGTCGGTTCCTTACAAAAATAGAAAGCACCTCTAAAAAAGAAGAAATAAACACACACACAATTTTCCTGCTGGGGTCTCCTCGACTCTTTGAAAGGCAGAGGGCGATGTTGGTTGAGGCCCTTACCTTCTCCGGCTGGTGGCCTACAAGTCCAGGAAAGAAGCATGCCCAGTAACAGCAGCTGAGGCCCCCAGACCAGCCCAGCCCAGCCCAGGCAGCCATCAGCTGAAGGCTGACTCTCTACCCCAGTGCTGGTCCAAGTTGGTTTGGCAAAATTTTGCAAAGAAGATGCCTGTAAATGTAACTCACGCCACACTAGCACTCACCCAGGCGTCGGTTCCTTACAAAAATAGAAAGCACCTCTAAAAAAAGAAGAAATAAACACACACACAATTTTCCTGCTGCGGTCTCCTCGACTCTTTGGAAGGCAGAGGGCGATGTTGGTTGAAGCCCTTACCTTCTCTGGCTGGCGGCCTACAAGACCAGGAAAGAAGCAGGCCCAGTAACAGCAGCTGAGGCCCCCAGCCCAGCCACGCCTAGGCAGGCATCAGCTTAAGGCTGACTCTCTACCCCACTGCTGCCCCAAATTGGTTTGGCAAAAGTTTGCAAAGAAGATGCCTGTAAATTTAACTCACGCCACACTAGCACTCACCCAGGCGTCGGTTCCTTACAAAAATAGAAAGCACCTCTAAAAAAGAAGAAATAAACACACACACAATTTTCCTGCTGCGGTCTCCTCGACTCTTTGGAAGGCAGAGGGCGATGTTGGTTGAAGCCCTTACCTTCTCTGGCTGGCGGCCTACAAGACCAGGAAAGAAGCAGGCCCAGTAACAGCAGCTGAGGCCCCCAGCCCAGCCACGCCTAGGCAGGCATCAGCGGAAGGCTGACTCTCTACCCCAGTGCTGCTCCAAGTTGGTTTGGCAAAAGTTTGCAAAGAAGCTGCCCGTAAATTCACCTCAAGCCACACTAGCACTCACCCAGGCGTCAGTTCCTTACAAAAATAGAAAGAATCTCTAAAAAAGAAGAAATAAACACACACACAATTTTCCTGCTTCTATCCCCTCGACTCCTTGGAAGGCGGAGGGCAACCTTCGCCGCTGGTGGCCTTCACATGCAGGAAAGAAGCACACCCAGGAACAGCAGCTGAGGCTCCCAGCCCAGGCAGGCTTCAGCTGAAGGCCGACTTGGGAAGCACTGAGGCCAGACCCTGGGCTCCTGGGTCCCTCGGTTGAAGGCTCGAGGCCAGACCCCTTGGCTCCTGTGTCCCTTGGCTGAAGGCTCGACCAGTGCTCGACCAGGCTCGATCAGGCGAGATATTAGGTAGCATGGGGCCCAGCTGGGACTTCTAGGAAGCTTAGGGTGACGGCCGCTTCTGCCCCATCATCCAGAGGCCTGGCTATGGAGAGGCATGATGTGGCCTCCCTCCCTTCCTGCCTCTTGTAGGCACTTCTCCCCCGTGAGCACTTCCCGCTCCAAGTGTCCCCTTGTCTCCCAGGGTGCACTCTTCCTCTAGAGCCCACATATGCAGATGAGGCCCATCCACTTGCCTCCCCTAGCTGTAGGGGGCCTTGCGCGTCCACTGGAGAGAAAACGGGGAGACGCTGGAGGTGCTTTGCCAGGGACACGAGTGGCCCTTTCTGGCTGCATCCACCCACCCGAGGCGGCGAGCTGCTGCCCTGGCTTCAGTCTCCTGCTGCTCCAAGTTAGTTTGGCGACAACGTGTCCGCCTCTGACGGGGCTCTGCATTGGAGCGAGGGCTGCTGTCTGCCCCTGTGCCTTTTTCACGCGCCGTGTTTGTTAAAATTAAAAGCGGAATGGAGGAAAAATGTAGTTCAAGACGGGGAAGACGAACGCCGCCTATCGGGCACAGAGTAGCAAAATGCCTACAGCACCTGGTATTCCCAGGCGGTCTCCCATCCAAGTACTAACCAGGCCCGACCCTGCTTAGCTTCCGAGATCGGACGAGATCGGGCGCATTCAGGGTGGTATGGCCGTAGGCGAAGAGTGCGCCGATTCCGAGCCTCTTGTGCTGTGTCGGCTCCTCCGACGTCCACTGCCCTCTTGCAAGGCTGAACGCTGTCCTCTGCAGTGTGCTTCTGCCCTTCTTTTTGCCTCAAGCTCAGGAGCCACAGCTGCCAGCTTGGAAAAGCAACGAGCGGCTCCATGCACCCACTTTTGAAATACCCACTTGCCTACTCATGTTTGCAAAGAAAGTGTCTGTAAATTCAGGCCAAGCCACACTTGCACTCACTCACCCAAGCATCCGTTCCTTACAAAACTTTAAAAAAAAACTCGGAAAGAAAGATGGAAATAAACACACACACAATTTTCCTGCTGGGGTCTCCTCGACTCTTTGGAAGGCAGAGGGCGATGTTGGTTGAGGCCTTACCTTCTCGGGCTGGCGGCCTACAAGTCCAGGAAAGAAGCAGGCCCAGTAACAGCAGCTGAGGCCCCCAGCCCAGCCCAGCCCAGGCAGGCATCAGCTTAAGGCTGACTCTCTACCCCACTGCTGCCCCAAATTGGTTTGGCAAAAGTTTGCAAAGAAGATGCCTGTAAATTTAACTCACGCCACACTAGCACTCACCCAGGCGTCGGTTCCTTCAAAAATAGAAAGCACCTCTAAAAAAGAAGAAATAAACACACACACAATTTTCCTGCTGGGGTCTCCTCGACTCTTTGAAAGGCAGAGGGCGATGTTGGTTGAGGCCCTTACCTTCTCCGGCTGGTGGCCTACAAGTCCAGGAAAGAAGCATGCCCAGTAACAGCAGCTGAGGCCCCCAGACCAGCCCAGCCCAGCCCAGGCAGCCATCAGCTGAAGGCTGACTCTCTACCCCAGTGCTGGTCCAAGTTGGTTTGGCAAAATTTTGCAAAGAAGATGCCTGTAAATGTAACTCACGCCACACTAGCACTCACCAAGGCGTCGGTTCCTTACAAAAATAGAAAGCACCTCTAAAAAAAGAAGAAATAAACACACACACAATTTTCCTGCTGCGGTCTCCTCGACTCTTTGGAAGGCAGAGGGCGATGTTGGTTGAAGCCCTTACCTTCTCTGGCTGGCGGCCTACAAGACCAGGAAAGAAGCAGGCCCAGTAACAGCAGCTGAGGCCCCCAGCCCAGCCACGCCTAGGCAGGCATCAGCTTAAGGCTGACTCTCTACCCCACTGCTGCCCCAAATTGGTTTGGCAAAAGTTTGCAAAGAAGATGCCTGTAAATTTAACTCACGCCACACTAGCACTCACCCAGGCGTCGGTTCCTTACAAAAATAGAAAGCACCTCTAAAAAAGAAGAAATAAACACACACACAATTTTCCTGCTGCGGTCTCCTCGACTCTTTGGAAGGCAGAGGGCGATGTTGGTTGAAGCCCTTACCTTCTCTGGCTGGCGGCCTACAAGACCAGGAAAGAAGCAGGCCCAGTAACAGCAGCTGAGGCCCCCAGCCCAGCCACGCCTAGGCAGGCATCAGCGGAAGGCTGACTCTCTACCCCAGTGCTGCTCCAAGTTGGTTTGGCAAAAGTTTGCAAAGAAGCTGCCCGTAAATTCACCTCAAGCCACACTAGCACTCACCCAGGCGTCAGTTCCTTACAAAAATAGAAAGAATCTCTAAAAAAGAAGAAATAAACACACACACAATTTTCCTGCTTCTATCCCCTCGACTCCTTGGAAGGCGGAGGGCAACCTTCGCCGCTGGTGGCCTTCACATGCAGGAAAGAAGCACACCCAGGAACAGCAGCTGAGGCTCCCAGCCCAGGCAGGCTTCAGCTGAAGGCCGACTTGGGAAGCACTGAGGCCAGACCCTGGGCTCCTGGGTCCCTCGGTTGAAGGCTCGAGGCCAGACCCCTTGGCTCCTGTGTCCCTTGGCTGAAGGCTCGACCAGTGCTCGACCAGGCTCGATCAGGCGAGATATTAGGTAGCATGGGGCCCAGCTGGGACTTCTAGGAAGCTTAGGGTGACGGCCGCTTCTGCCCCATCATCCAGAGGCCTGGCTATGGAGAGGCATGATGTGGCCTCCCTCCCTTCCTGCCTCTTGTAGGCACTTCTCCCCCGTGAGCACTTCCCGCTCCAAGTGTCCCCTTGTCTCCCAGGGTGCACTCTTCCTCTAGAGCCCACATATGCAGATGAGGCCCATCCACTTGCCTCCCCTAGCTGTAGGGGGCCTTGCGCGTCCACTGGAGAGAAAACGGGGAGACGCTGGAGGTGCTTTGCCAGGGACACGAGTGGCCCTTTCTGGCTGCATCCACCCACCCGAGGCGGCGAGCTGCTGCCCTGGCTTCAGTCTCCTGCTGCTCCAAGTTAGTTTGGCGACAACGTGTCCGCCTCTGACGGGGCTCTGCATTGGAGCGAGGGCTGCTGTCTGCCCCTGTGCCTTTTTCACGCGCCGTGTTTGTTAAAATTAAAAGCGGAATGGAGGAAAAATGTAGTTCAAGACGGGGAAGACGAACGCCGCCTATCGGGCACAGAGTAGCAAAATGCCTACAGCACCTGGTATTCCCAGGCGGTCTCCCATCCAAGTACTAACCAGGCCCGACCCTGCTTAGCTTCCGAGATCGGACGAGATCGGGCGCATTCAGGGTGGTATGGCCGTAGGCGAAGAGTGCGCCGATTCCGAGCCTCTTGTGCTGTGTCGGCTCCTCCGACGTCCACTGCCCTCTTGCAAGGCTGAACGCTGTCCTCTGCAGTGTGCTTCTGCCCTTCTTTTTGCCTCAAGCTCAGGACCAACAGCTGCCAGCTTGGAAAAGCAACGAGCGGCTCCATGCACCCACTTTTGAAATACCCACTTGCCTACTCATGTTTGCAAAGAAAGTGTCTGTAAATTCAGGCCAAGCCACACTTGCACTCACTCACCCAAGCATCCGTTCCTTACAAAACTTTAAAAAAAAACTCGGAAAGAAAGATGGAAATAAACACACACACAATTTTCCTGCTGGGGTCTCCTCGACTCTTTGGAAGGCAGAGGGCGATGTTGGTTGAGGCCTTACCTTCTCGGGCTGGCGGCCTACAAGTCCAGGAAAGAAGCAGGCCCAGTAACAGCAGCTGAGGCCCCCAGCCCAGCCCAGCCCAGGCAGGCATCAGCTTAAGGCTGACTCTCTACCCCACTGCTGCCCCAAATTGGTTTGGCAAAAGTTTGCAAAGAAGATGCCTGTAAATTTAACTCACGCCACACTAGCACTCACCCAGGCGTCGGTTCCTTACAAAAATAGAAAGCACCTCTAAAAAAGAAGAAATAAACACACACACAATTTTCCTGCTGGGGTCTCCTCGACTCTTTGAAAGGCAGAGGGCGATGTTGGTTGAGGCCCTTACCTTCTCCGGCTGGTGGCCTACAAGTCCAGGAAAGAAGCATGCCCAGTAACAGCAGCTGAGGCCCCCAGACCAGCCCAGCCCAGCCCAGGCAGCCATCAGCTGAAGGCTGACTCTCTACCCCAGTGCTGGTCCAAGTTGGTTTGGCAAAATTTTGCAAAGAAGATGCCTGTAAATGTAACTCACGCCACACTAGCACTCACCCAGGCGTCGGTTCCTTACAAAAATAGAAAGCACCTCTAAAAAAAGAAGAAATAAACACACACACAATTTTCCTGCTGCGGTCTCCTCGACTCTTTGGAAGGCAGAGGGCGATGTTGGTTGAAGCCCTTACCTTCTCTGGCTGGCGGCCTACAAGACCAGGAAAGAAGCAGGCCCAGTAACAGCAGCTGAGGCCCCCAGCCCAGCCACGCCTAGGCAGGCATCAGCTTAAGGCTGACTCTCTACCCCACTGCTGCCCCAAATTGGTTTGGCAAAAGTTTGCAAAGAAGAGGCCTGTAAATTTAACTCACGCCACACTAGCACTCACCCAGGCGTCGGTTCCTTACAAAAATAGAAAGCACCTCTAAAAAAGAAGAAATAAACACACACACAATTTTCCTGCTGCGGTCTCCTCGACTCTTTGGAAGGCAGAGGGCGATGTTGGTTGAAGCCCTTACCTTCTCTGGCTGGCGGCCTACAAGACCAGGAAAGAAGCAGGCCCAGTAACAGCAGCTGAGGCCCCCAGCCCAGCCACGCCTAGGCAGGCATCAGCGGAAGGCTGACTCTCTACCCCAGTGCTGCTCCAAGTTGGTTTGGCAAAAGTTTGCAAAGAAGCTGCCCGTAAATTCACCTCAAGCCACACTAGCACTCACCCAGGCGTCAGTTCCTTACAAAAATAGAAAGAATCTCTAAAAAAGAAGAAATAAACACACACACAATTTTCCTGCTTCTATCCCCTCGACTCCTTGGAAGGCGGAGGGCAACCTTCGCCGCTGGTGGCCTTCACATGCAGGAAAGAAGCACACCCAGGAACAGCAGCTGAGGCTCCCAGCCCAGGCAGGCTTCAGCTGAAGGCCGACTTGGGAAGCACTGAGGCCAGACCCTGGGCTCCTGGGTCCCTCGGTTGAAGGCTCGAGGCCAGACCCCTTGGCTCCTGTGTCCCTTGGCTGAAGGCTCGACCAGTGCTCGACCAGGCTCGATCAGGCGAGATATTAGGTAGCATGGGGCCCAGCTGGGACTTCTAGGAAGCTTAGGGTGACGGCCGCTTCTGCCCCATCATCCAGAGGCCTGGCTATGGAGAGGCATGATGTGGCCTCCCTCCCTTCCTGCCTCTTGTAGGCACTTCTCCCCCGTGAGCACTTCCCGCTCCAAGTGTCCCCTTGTCTCCCAGGGTGCACTCTTCCTCTAGAGCCCACATATGCAGATGAGGCCCATCCACTTGCCTCCCCTAGCTGTAGGGGGCCTTGCGCGTCCACTGGAGAGAAAACGGGGAGACGCTGGAGGTGCTTTGCCAGGGACACGAGTGGCCCTTTCTGGCTGCATCCACCCACCCGAGGCGGCGAGCTGCTGCCCTGGCTTCAGTCTCCTGCTGCTCCAAGTTAGTTTGGCGACAACGTGTCCGCCTCTGACGGGGCTCTGCATTGGAGCGAGGGCTGCTGTCTGCCCCTGTGCCTTTTTCACGCGCCGTGTTTGTTAAAATTAAAAGCGGAATGGAGGAAAAATGTAGTTCAAGACGGGGAAGACGAACGCCGCCTATCGGGCACAGAGTAGCAAAATGCCTACAGCACCTGGTATTCCCAGGCGGTCTCCCATCCAAGTACTAACCAGGCCCGACCCTGCTTAGCTTCCGAGATCGGACGAGATCGGGCGCATTCAGGGTGGTATGGCCGTAGGCGAAGAGTGCGCCGATTCCGAGCCTCTTGTGCTGTGTCGGCTCCTCCGACGTCCACTGCCCTCTTGCAAGGCTGAACGCTGTCCTCTGCAGTGTGCTTCTGCCCTTCTTTTTGCCTCAAGCTCAGGAGCCACAGCTGCCAGCTTGGAAAAGCAACGAGCGGCTCCATGCACCCACTTTTGAAATACCCACTTGCCTACTCATGTTTGCAAAGAAAGTGTCTGTAAATTCAGGCCAAGCCACACTTGCACTCACTCACCCAAGCATCCGTTCCTTACAAAACTTTAAAAAAAAACTCGGAAAGAAAGATGGAAATAAACACACACACAATTTTCCTGCTGGGGTCTCCTCGACTCTTTGGAAGGCAGAGGGCGATGTTGGTTGAGGCCTTACCTTCTCGGGCTGGCGGCCTACAAGTCCAGGAAAGAAGCAGGCCCAGTAACAGCAGCTGAGGCCCCCAGCCCAGCCCAGCCCAGGCAGGCATCAGCTTAAGGCTGACTCTCTACCCCACTGCTGCCCCAAATTGGTTTGGCAAAAGTTTGCAAAGAAGATGCCTGTAAATTTAACTCACGCCACACTAGCACTCACCCAGGCGTCGGTTCCTTACAAAAATAGAAAGCACCTCTAAAAAAGAAGAAATAAACACACACACAATTTTCCTGCTGGGGTCTCCTCGACTCTTTGAAAGGCAGAGGGCGATGTTGGTTGAGGCCCTTACCTTCTCCGGCTGGTGGCCTACAAGTCCAGGAAAGAAGCATGCCCAGTAACAGCAGCTGAGGCCCCCAGACCAGCCCAGCCCAGCCCAGGCAGCCATCAGCTGAAGGCTGACTCTCTACCCCAGTGCTGGTCCAAGTTGGTTTGGCAAAATTTTGCAAGGAAGATGCCTGTAAATGTAACTCACGCCACACTAGCACTCGCCCAGGCGTCGGTTCCTTAAAAAAATAGAAAGCACCTCTAAAAAAAGAAGAAATAAACACACACACAATTTTCCTGCTGCGGTCTCCTCGACTCTTTGGAAGGCAGAGGGCGATGTTGGTTGAAGCCCTTACCTTCTCTGGCTGGCGGCCTACAAGACCAGGAAAGAAGCAGGCCCAGTAACAGCAGCTGAGGCCCCCAGCCCAGCCACGCCTAGGCAGGCATCAGCTTAAGGCTGACTCTCTACCCCACTGCTGCCCCAAATTGGTTTGGCAAAAGTTTGCAAAGAAGATGCCTGTAAATTTAACTCACGCCACACTAGCACTCACCCAGGCGTCGGTTCCTTACAAAAATAGAAAGCACCTCTAAAAAAGAAGAAATAAACACACACACAATTTTCCTGCTGCGGTCTCCTCGACTCTTTGGAAGGCAGAGGGCGATGTTGGTTGAAGCCCTTACCTTCTCTGGCTGGCGGCCTACAAGACCAGGAAAGAAGCAGGCCCAGTAACAGCAGCTGAGGCCCCCAGCCCAGCCACGCCTAGGCAGGCATCAGCGGAAGGCTGACTCTCTACCCCAGTGCTGCTCCAAGTTGGTTTGGCAAAAGTTTGCAAAGAAGCTGCCCGTAAATTCACCTCAAGCCACACTAGCACTCACCCAGGCGTCAGTTCCTTACAAAAATAGAAAGAATCTCTAAAAAAGAAGAAATAAACACACACACAATTTTCCTGCTTCTATCCCCTCGACTCCTTGGAAGGCGGAGGGCAACCTTCGCCGCTGGTGGCCTTCACATGCAGGAAAGAAGCACACCCAGGAACAGCAGCTGAGGCTCCCAGCCCAGGCAGGCTTCAGCTGAAGGCCGACTTGGGAAGCACTGAGGCCAGACCCTGGGCTCCTGGGTCCCTCGGTTGAAGGCTCGAGGCCAGACCCCTTGGCTCCTGTGTCCCTTGGCTGAAGGCTCGACCAGTGCTCGACCAGGCTCGATCAGGCGAGATATTAGGTAGCATGGGGCCCAGCTGGGACTTCTAGGAAGCTTAGGGTGACGGCCGCTTCTGCCCCATCATCCAGAGGCCTGGCTATGGAGAGGCATGATGTGGCCTCCCTCCCTTCCTGCCTCTTGTAGGCACTTCTCCCCCGTGAGCACTTCCCGCTCCAAGTGTCCCCTTGTCTCCCAGGGTGCACTCTTCCTCTAGAGCCCACATATGCAGATGAGGCCCATCCACTTGCCTCCCCTAGCTGTAGGGGGCCTTGCGCGTCCACTGGAGAGAAA
Organism: Ambystoma mexicanum; assembly: GCF_040938575.1. NCBI lineage: Eukaryota > Metazoa > Chordata > Amphibia > Caudata > Ambystomatidae > Ambystoma > Ambystoma mexicanum. Next base: position 1,086,968,637 of record NC_090941.1, read on the forward strand.
ACGGGGAGACGCTGGAGGTGCTTTGCCAGGGACACGAGTGGCCCTTTCTGGCTGCATCCACCCACCCGAGGCGGCGAGCTGCTGCCCTGGCTTCAGTCTCCTGCTGCTCCAAGTTAGTTTGGCGACAACGTGTCCGCCTCTGACGGGGCTCTGCATTGGAGCGAGGGCTGCTGTCTGCCCCTGTGCCTTTTTCACGCGCCGTGTTTGTTAAAATTAAAAGCGGAATGGAGGAAAAATGTAGTTCAAGACGGGGAAGACGAACGCCGCCTATCGGGCACAGAGTAGCAAAATGCCTACAGCACCTGGTATTCCCAGGCGGTCTCCCATCCAAGTACTAACCAGGCCCGACCCTGCTTAGCTTCCGAGATCGGACGAGATCGGGCGCATTCAGGGTGGTATGGCCGTAGGCGAAGAGTGCGCCGATTCCGAGCCTCTTGTGCTGTGTCGGCTCCTCCGACGTCCACTGCCCTCTTGCAAGGCTGAACGCTGTCCTCTGCAGTGTGCTTCTGCCCTTCTTTTTGCCTCAAGCTCAGGAGCCACAGCTGCCAGCTTGGAAAAGCAACGAGCGGCTCCATGCACCCACTTTTGAAATACCCACTTGCCTACTCATGTTTGCAAAGAAAGTGTCTGTAAATTCAGGCCAAGCCACACTTGCACTCACTCACCCAAGCATCCGTTCCTTACAAAACTTTAAAAAAAAACTCGGAAAGAAAGATGGAAATAAACACACACACAATTTTCCTGCTGGGGTCTCCTCGACTCTTTGGAAGGCAGAGGGCGATGTTGGTTGAGGCCTTACCTTCTCGGGCTGGCGGCCTACAAGTCCAGGAAAGAAGCAGGCCCAGTAACAGCAGCTGAGGCCCCCAGCCCAGCCCAGCCCAGGCAGGCATCAGCTTAAGGCTGACTCTCTACCCCACTGCTGCCCCAAATTGGTTTGGCAAAAGTTTGCAAAGAAGATGCCTGTAAATTTAACTCACGCCACACTAGCACTCACCCAGGCGTCGGTTCCTTACAAAAATAGAAAGCACCTCTAAAAAAGAAGAAATAAACACACACACAATTTTCCTGCTGGGGTCTCCTCGACTCTTTGAAAGGCAGAGGGCGATGTTGGTTGAGGCCCTTACCTTCTCCGGCTGGTGGCCTACAAGTCCAGGAAAGAAGCATGCCCAGTAACAGCAGCTGAGGCCCCCAGACCAGCCCAGCCCAGCCCAGGCAGCCATCAGCTGAAGGCTGACTCTCTACCCCAGTGCTGGTCCAAGTTGGTTTGGCAAAATTTTGCAAAGAAGATGCCTGTAAATGTAACTCACGCCACACTAGCACTCACCCAGGCGTCGGTTCCTTACAAAAATAGAAAGCACCTCTAAAAAAAGAAGAAATAAACACACACACAATTTTCCTGCTGCGGTCTCCTCGACTCTTTGGAAGGCAGAGGGCGATGTTGGTTGAAGCCCTTACCTTCTCTGGCTGGCGGCCTACAAGACCAGGAAAGAAGCAGGCCCAGTAACAGCAGCTGAGGCCCCCAGCCCAGCCACGCCTAGGCAGGCATCAGCTTAAGGCTGACTCTCTACCCCACTGCTGCCCCAAATTGGTTTGGCAAAAGTTTGCAAAGAAGATGCCTGTAAATTTAACTCACGCCACACTAGCACTCACCCAGGCGTCGGTTCCTTACAAAAATAGAAAGCACCTCTAAAAAAGAAGAAATAAACACACACACAATTTTCCTGCTGCGGTCTCCTCGACTCTTTGGAAGGCAGAGGGCGATGTTGGTTGAAGCCCTTACCTTCTCTGGCTGGCGGCCTACAAGACCAGGAAAGAAGCAGGCCCAGTAACAGCAGCTGAGGCCCCCAGCCCAGCCACGCCTAGGCAGGCATCAGCGGAAGGCTGACTCTCTACCCCAGTGCTGCTCCAAGTTGGTTTGGCAAAAGTTTGCAAAGAAGCTGCCCGTAAATTCACCTCAAGCCACACTAGCACTCACCCAGGCGTCAGTTCCTTACAAAAATAGAAAGAATCTCTAAAAAAGAAGAAATAAACACACACACAATTTTCCTGCTTCTATCCCCTCGACTCCTTGGAAGGCGGAGGGCAACCTTCGCCGCTGGTGGCCTTCACATGCAGGAAAGAAGCACACCCAGGAACAGCAGCTGAGGCTCCCAGCCCAGGCAGGCTTCAGCTGAAGGCCGACTTGGGAAGCACTGAGGCCAGACCCTGGGCTCCTGGGTCCCTCGGTTGAAGGCTCGAGGCCAGACCCCTTGGCTCCTGTGTCCCTTGGCTGAAGGCTCGACCAGTGCTCGACCAGGCTCGATCAGGCGAGATATTAGGTAGCATGGGGCCCAGCTGGGACTTCTAGGAAGCTTAGGGTGACGGCCGCTTCTGCCCCATCATCCAGAGGCCTGGCTATGGAGAGGCATGATGTGGCCTCCCTCCCTTCCTGCCTCTTGTAGGCACTTCTCCCCCGTGAGCACTTCCCGCTCCAAGTGTCCCCTTGTCTCCCAGGGTGCACTCTTCCTCTAGAGCCCACATATGCAGATGAGGCCCATCCACTTGCCTCCCCTAGCTGTAGGGGGCCTTGCGCGTCCACTGGAGAGAAAACGGGGAGACGCTGGAGGTGCTTTGCCAGGGACACGAGTGGCCCTTTCTGGCTGCATCCACCCACCCGAGGCGGCGAGCTGCTGCCCTGGCTTCAGTCTCCTGCTGCTCCAAGTTAGTTTGGCGACAACGTGTCCGCCTCTGACGGGGCTCTGCATTGGAGCGAGGGCTGCTGTCTGCCCCTGTGCCTTTTTCACGCGCCGTGTTTGTTAAAATTAAAAGCGGAATGGAGGAAAAATGTAGTTCAAGACGGGGAAGACGAACGCCGCCTATCGGGCACAGAGTAGCAAAATGCCTACAGCACCTGGTATTCCCAGGCGGTCTCCCATCCAAGTACTAACCAGGCCCGACCCTGCTTAGCTTCCGAGATCGGACGAGATCGGGCGCATTCAGGGTGGTATGGCCGTAGGCGAAGAGTGCGCCGATTCCGAGCCTCTTGTGCTGTGTCGGCTCCTCCGACGTCCACTGCCCTCTTGCAAGGCTGAACGCTGTCCTCTGCAGTGTGCTTCTGCCCTTCTTTTTGCCTCAAGCTCAGGAGCCACAGCTGCCAGCTTGGAAAAGCAACGAGCGGCTCCATGCACCCACTTTTGAAATACCCACTTGCCTACTCATGTTTGCAAAGAAAGTGTCTGTAAATTCAGGCCAAGCCACACTTGCACTCACTCACCCAAGCATCCGTTCCTTACAAAACTTTAAAAAAAAACTCGGAAAGAAAGATGGAAATAAACACACACACAATTTTCCTGCTGGGGTCTCCTCGACTCTTTGGAAGGCAGAGGGCGATGTTGGTTGAGGCCTTACCTTCTCGGGCTGGCGGCCTACAAGTCCAGGAAAGAAGCAGGCCCAGTAACAGCAGCTGAGGCCCCCAGCCCAGCCCAGCCCAGGCAGGCATCAGCTTAAGGCTGACTCTCTACCCCACTGCTGCCCCAAATTGGTTTGGCAAAAGTTTGCAAAGAAGATGCCTGTAAATTTAACTCACGCCACACTAGCACTCACCCAGGCGTCGGTTCCTTACAAAAATAGAAAGCACCTCTAAAAAAGAAGAAATAAACACACACACAATTTTCCTGCTGGGGTCTCCTCGACTCTTTGAAAGGCAGAGGGCGATGTTGGTTGAGGCCCTTACCTTCTCCGGCTGGTGGCCTACAAGTCCAGGAAAGAAGCATGCCCAGTAACAGCAGCTGAGGCCCCCAGACCAGCCCAGCCCAGCCCAGGCAGCCATCAGCTGAAGGCTGACTCTCTACCCCAGTGCTGGTCCAAGTTGGTTTGGCAAAATTTTGCAAAGAAGATGCCTGTAAATGTAACTCACGCCACACTAGCACTCACCCAGGCGTCGGTTCCTTACAAAAATAGAAAGCACCTCTAAAAAAAGAAGAAATAAACACACACACAATTTTCCTGCTGCGGTCTCCTCGACTCTTTGGAAGGCAGAGGGCGATGTTGGTTGAAGCCCTTACCTTCTCTGGCTGGCGGCCTACAAGACCAGGAAAGAAGCAGGCCCAGTAACAGCAGCTGAGGCCCCCAGCCCAGCCACGCCTAGGCAGGCATCAGCTTAAGGCTGACTCTCTACCCCACTGCTGCCCCAAATTGGTTTGGCAAAAGTTTGCAAAGAAGATGCCTGTAAATTTAACTCACGCCACACTAGCACTCACCCAGGCGTCGGTTCCTTACAAAAATAGAAAGCACCTCTAAAAAAGAAGAAATAAACACACACACAATTTTCCTGCTGCGGTCTCCTCGACTCTTTGGAAGGCAGAGGGCGATGTTGGTTGAAGCCCTTACCTTCTCTGGCTGGCGGCCTACAAGACCAGGAAAGAAGCAGGCCCAGTAACAGCAGCTGAGGCCCCCAGCCCAGCCACGCCTAGGCAGGCATCAGCGGAAGGCTGACTCTCTACCCCAGTGCTGCTCCAAGTTGGTTTGGCAAAAGTTTGCAAAGAAGCTGCCCGTAAATTCACCTCAAGCCACACTAGCACTCACCCAGGCGTCAGTTCCTTACAAAAATAGAAAGAATCTCTAAAAAAGAAGAAATAAACACACACACAATTTTCCTGCTTCTATCCCCTCGACTCCTTGGAAGGCGGAGGGCAACCTTCGCCGCTGGTGGCCTTCACATGCAGGAAAGAAGCACACCCAGGAACAGCAGCTGAGGCTCCCAGCCCAGGCAGGCTTCAGCTGAAGGCCGACTTGGGAAGCACTGAGGCCAGACCCTGGGCTCCTGGGTCCCTCGGTTGAAGGCTCGAGGCCAGACCCCTTGGCTCCTGTGTCCCTTGGCTGAAGGCTCGACCAGTGCTCGACCAGGCTCGATCAGGCGAGATATTAGGTAGCATGGGGCCCAGCTGGGACTTCTAGGAAGCTTAGGGTGACGGCCGCTTCTGCCCCATCATCCAGAGGCCTGGCTATGGAGAGGCATGATGTGGCCTCCCTCCCTTCCTGCCTCTTGTAGGCACTTCTCCCCCGTGAGCACTTCCCGCTCCAAGTGTCCCCTTGTCTCCCAGGGTGCACTCTTCCTCTAGAGCCCACATATGCAGATGAGGCCCATCCACTTGCCTCCCCTAGCTGTAGGGGGCCTTGCGCGTCCACTGGAGAGAAAACGGGGAGACGCTGGAGGTGCTTTGCCAGGGACACGAGTGGCCCTTTCTGGCTGCATCCACCCACCCGAGGCGGCGAGCTGCTGCCCTGGCTTCAGTCTCCTGCTGCTCCAAGTTAGTTTGGCGACAACGTGTCCGCCTCTGACGGGGCTCTGCATTGGAGCGAGGGCTGCTGTCTGCCCCTGTGCCTTTTTCACGCGCCGTGTTTGTTAAAATTAAAAGCGGAATGGAGGAAAAATGTAGTTCAAGACGGGGAAGACGAACGCCGCCTATCGGGCACAGAGTAGCAAAATGCCTACAGCACCTGGTATTCCCAGGCGGTCTCCCATCCAAGTACTAACCAGGCCCGACCCTGCTTAGCTTCCGAGATCGGACGAGATCGGGCGCATTCAGGGTGGTATGGCCGTAGGCGAAGAGTGCGCCGATTCCGAGCCTCTTGTGCTGTGTCGGCTCCTCCGACGTCCACTGCCCTCTTGCAAGGCTGAACGCTGTCCTCTGCAGTGTGCTTCTGCCCTTCTTTTTGCCTCAAGCTCAGGAGCCACAGCTGCCAGCTTGGAAAAGCAACGAGCGGCTCCATGCACCCACTTTTGAAATACCCACTTGCCTACTCATGTTTGCAAAGAAAGTGTCTGTAAATTCAGGCCAAGCCACACTTGCACTCACTCACCCAAGCATCCGTTCCTTACAAAACTTTAAAAAAAAACTCGGAAAGAAAGATGGAAATAAACACACACACAATTTTCCTGCTGGGGTCTCCTCGACTCTTTGGAAGGCAGAGGGCGATGTTGGTTGAGGCCTTACCTTCTCGGGCTGGCGGCCTACAAGTCCAGGAAAGAAGCAGGCCCAGTAACAGCAGCTGAGGCCCCCAGCCCAGCCCAGCCCAGGCAGGCATCAGCTTAAGGCTGACTCTCTACCCCACTGCTGCCCCAAATTGGTTTGGCAAAAGTTTGCAAAGAAGATGCCTGTAAATTTAACTCACGCCACACTAGCACTCACCCAGGCGTCGGTTCCTTACAAAAATAGAAAGCACCTCTAAAAAAGAAGAAATAAACACACACACAATTTTCCTGCTGGGGTCTCCTCGACTCTTTGAAAGGCAGAGGGCGATGTTGGTTGAGGCCCTTACCTTCTCCGGCTGGTGGCCTACAAGTCCAGGAAAGAAGCATGCCCAGTAACAGCAGCTGAGGCCCCCAGACCAGCCCAGCCCAGCCCAGGCAGCCATCAGCTGAAGGCTGACTCTCTACCCCAGTGCTGGTCCAAGTTGGTTTGGCAAAATTTTGCAAAGAAGATGCCTGTAAATGTAACTCACGCCACACTAGCACTCACCCAGGCGTCGGTTCCTTACAAAAATAGAAAGCACCTCTAAAAAAGAAGAAATAAACACACACACAATTTTCCTGCTGCGGTCTCCTCGACTCTTTGGAAGGCAGAGGGCGATGTTGGTTGAAGCCCTTACCTTCTCTGGCTGGCGGCCTACAAGACCAGGAAAGAAGCAGGCCCAGTAACAGCAGCTGAGGCCCCCAGCCCAGCCACGCCTAGGCAGGCATCAGCGGAAGGCTGACTCTCTACCCCAGTGCTGCTCCAAGTTGGTTTGGCAAAAGTTTGCAAAGAAGCTGCCCGTAAATTCACCTCAAGCCACACTAGCACTCACCCAGGCGTCAGTTCCTTACAAAAATAGAAAGAATCTCTAAAAAAGAAGAAATAAACACACACACAATTTTCCTGCTTCTATCCCCTCGACTCCTTGGAAGGCGGAGGGCAACCTTCGCCGCTGGTGGCCTTCACATGCAGGAAAGAAGCACACCCAGGAACAGCAGCTGAGGCTCCCAGCCCAGGCAGGCTTCAGCTGAAGGCCGACTTGGGAAGCACTGAGGCCAGACCCTGGGCTCCTGGGTCCCTCGGTTGAAGGCTCGAGGCCAGACCCCTTGGCTCCTGTGTCCCTTGGCTGAAGGCTCGACCAGTGCTCGACCAGGCTCGATCAGGCGAGATATTAGGTAGCATGGGGCCCAGCTGGGACTTCTAGGAAGCTTAGGGTGACGGCCGCTTCTGCCCCATCATCCAGAGGCCTGGCTATGGAGAGGCATGATGTGGCCTCCCTCCCTTCCTGCCTCTTGTAGGCACTTCTCCCCCGTGAGCACTTCCCGCTCCAAGTGTCCCCTTGTCTCCCAGGGTGCACTCTTCCTCTAGAGCCCACATATGCAGATGAGGCCCATCCACTTGCCTCCCCTAGCTGTAGGGGGCCTTGCGCGTCCACTGGAGAGAAAACGGGGAGACGCTGGAGGTGCTTTGCCAGGGACACGAGTGGCCCTTTCTGGCTGCATCCACCCACCCGAGGCGGCGAGCTGCTGCCCTGGCTTCAGTCTCCTGCTGCTCCAAGTTAGTTTGGCGACAACGTGTCCGCCTCTGACGGGGCTCTGCATTGGAGCGAGGGCTGCTGTCTGCCCCTGTGCCTTTTTCACGCGCCGTGTTTGTTAAAATTAAAAGCGGAATGGAGGAAAAATGTAGTTCAAGACGGGGAAGACGAACGCCGCCTATCGGGCACAGAGTAGCAAAATGCCTACAGCACCTGGTATTCCCAGGCGGTCTCCCATCCAAGTACTAACCAGGCCCGACCCTGCTTAGCTTCCGAGAACGGACGAGATCGGGCGCATTCAGGGTGGTATGGCCGTAGGCGAAGAGTGCGCCGATTCCGAGCCTCTTGTGCTGTGTCGGCTCCTCCGACGTCCACTGCCCTCTTGCAAGGCTGAACGCTGTCCTCTGCAGTGTGCTTCTGCCCTTCTTTTTGCCTCAAGCTCAGGAGCCACAGCTGCCAGCTTGGAAAAGCAACGAGCGGCTCCATGCACCCACTTTTGAAATACCCACTTGCCTACTCATGTTTGCAAAGAAAGTGTCTGTAAATTCAGGCCAAGCCACACTTGCACTCACTCACCCAAGCATCCGTTCCTTACAAAACTTTAAAAAAAAACTCGGAAAGAAAGATGGAAATAAACACACACACAATTTTCCTGCTGGGGTCTCCTCGACTCTTTGGAAGGCAGAGGGCGATGTTGGTTGAGGCCTTACCTTCTCGGGCTGGCGGCCTACAAGTCCAGGAAAGAAGCAGGCCCAGTAACAGCAGCTGAGGCCCCCAGCCCAGCCCAGCCCAGGCAGGCATCAGCTTAAGGCTGACTCTCTACCCCACTGCTGCCCCAAATTGGTTTGGCAAAAGTTTGCAAAGAAGATGCCTGTAAATTTAACTCACGCCACACTAGCACTCACCCAGGCGTCGGTTCCTTACAAAAATAGAAAGCACCTCTAAAAAAGAAGAAATAAACACACACACAATTTTCCTGCTGGGGTCTCCTCGACTCTTTGAAAGGCAGAGGGCGATGTTGGTTGAGGCCCTTACCTTCTCCGGCTGGTGGCCTACAAGTCCAGGAAAGAAGCATGCCCAGTAACAGCAGCTGAGGCCCCCAGACCAGCCCAGCCCAGCCCAGGCAGCCATCAGCTGAAGGCTGACTCTCTACCCCAGTGCTGGTCCAAGTTGGTTTGGCAAAATTTTGCAAAGAAGATGCCTGTAAATGTAACTCACGCCACACTAGCACTCACCCAGGCGTCGGTTCCTTACAAAAATAGAAAGCACCTCTAAAAAAAGAAGAAATAAACACACACACAATTTTCCTGCTGCGGTCTCCTCGACTCTTTGGAAGGCAGAGGGCGATGTTGGTTGAAGCCCTTACCTTCTCTGGCTGGCGGCCTACAAGACCAGGAAAGAAGCAGGCCCAGTAACAGCAGCTGAGGCCCCCAGCCCAGCCACGCCTAGGCAGGCATCAGCTTAAGGCTGACTCTCTACCCCACTGCTGCCCCAAATTGGTTTGGCAAAAGTTTGCAAAGAAGATGCCTGTAAATTTAACTCACGCCACACTAGCACTCACCCAGGCGTCGGTTCCTTACAAAAATAGAAAGCACCTCTAAAAAAGAAGAAATAAACACACACACAATTTTCCTGCTGCGGTCTCCTCGACTCTTTGGAAGGCAGAGGGCGATGTTGGTTGAAGCCCTTACCTTCTCTGGCTGGCGGCCTACAAGACCAGGAAAGAAGCAGGCCCAGTAACAGCAGCTGAGGCCCCCAGCCCAGCCACGCCTAGGCAGGCATCAGCGGAAGGCTGACTCTCTACCCCAGTGCTGCTCCAAGTTGGTTTGGCAAAAGTTTGCAAAGAAGCTGCCCGTAAATTCACCTCAAGCCACACTAGCACTCACCCAGGCGTCAGTTCCTTACAAAAATAGAAAGAATCTCTAAAAAAGAAGAAATAAACACACACACAATTTTCCTGCTTCTATCCCCTCGACTCCTTGGAAGGCGGAGGGCAACCTTCGCCGCTGGTGGCCTTCACATGCAGGAAAGAAGCACACCCAGGAACAGCAGCTGAGGCTCCCAGCCCAGGCAGGCTTCAGCTGAAGGCCGACTTGGGAAGCACTGAGGCCAGACCCTGGGCTCCTGGGTCCCTCGGTTGAAGGCTCGAGGCCAGACCCCTTGGCTCCTGTGTCCCTTGGCTGAAGGCTCGACCAGTGCTCGACCAGGCTCGATCAGGCGAGATATTAGGTAGCATGGGGCCCAGCTGGGACTTCTAGGAAGCTTAGGGTGACGGCCGCTTCTGCCCCATCATCCAGAGGCCTGGCTATGGAGAGGCATGATGTGGCCTCCCTCCCTTCCTGCCTCTTGTAGGCACTTCTCCCCCGTGAGCACTTCCCGCTCCAAGTGTCCCCTTGTCTCCCAGGGTGCACTCTTCCTCTAGAGCCCACATATGCAGATGAGGCCCATCCACTTGCCTCCCCTAGCTGTAGGGGGCCTTGCGCGTCCACTGGAGAGAAAACGGGGAGACGCTGGAGGTGCTTTGCCAGGGACACGAGTGGCCCTTTCTGGCTGCATCCACCCACCCGAGGCGGCGAGCTGCTGCCCTGGCTTCAGTCTCCTGCTGCTCCAAGTTAGTTTGGCGACAACGTGTCCGCCTCTGACGGGGCTCTGCATTGGAGCGAGGGCTGCTGTCTGCCCCTGTGCCTTTTTCACGCGCCGTGTTTGTTAAAATTAAAAGCGGAATGGAGGAAAAATGTAGTTCAAGACGGGGAAGACGAACGCCGCCTATCGGGCACAGAGTAGCAAAATGCCTACAGCACCTGGTATTCCCAGGCGGTCTCCCATCCAAGTACTAACCAGGCCCGACCCTGCTTAGCTTCCGAGATCGGACGAGATCGGGCGCATTCAGGGTGGTATGGCCGTAGGCGAAGAGTGCGCCGATTCCGAGCCTCTTGTGCTGTGTCGGCTCCTCCGACGTCCACTGCCCTCTTGCAAGGCTGAACGCTGTCCTCTGCAGTGTGCTTCTGCCCTTCTTTTTGCCTCAAGCTCAGGAGCCACAGCTGCCAGCTTGGAAAAGCAACGAGCGGCTCCATGCACCCACTTTTGAAATACCCACTTGCCTACTCATGTTTGCAAAGAAAGTGTCTGTAAATTCAGGCCAAGCCACACTTGCACTCACTCACCCAAGCATCCGTTCCTTACAAAACTTTAAAAAAAAACTCGGAAAGAAAGATGGAAATAAACACACACACAATTTTCCTGCTGGGGTCTCCTCGACTCTTTGGAAGGCAGAGGGCGATGTTGGTTGAGGCCTTACCTTCTCGGGCTGGCGGCCTACAAGTCCAGGAAAGAAGCAGGCCCAGTAACAGCAGCTGAGGCCCCCAGCCCAGCCCAGCCCAGGCAGGCATCAGCTTAAGGCTGACTCTCTACCCCACTGCTGCCCCAAATTGGTTTGGCAAAAGTTTGCAAAGAAGATGCCTGTAAATTTAACTCACGCCACACTAGCACTCACCCAGGCGTCGGTTCCTTACAAAAATAGAAAGCACCTCTAAAAAAGAAGAAATAAACACACACACAATTTTCCTGCTGGGGTCTCCTCGACTCTTTGAAAGGCAGAGGGCGATGTTGGTTGAGGCCCTTACCTTCTCCGGCTGGTGGCCTACAAGTCCAGGAAAGAAGCATGCCCAGTAACAGCAGCTGAGGCCCCCAGACCAGCCCAGCCCAGCCCAGGCAGCCATCAGCTGAAGGCTGACTCTCTACCCCAGTGCTGGTCCAAGTTGGTTTGGCAAAATTTTGCAAAGAAGATGCCTGTAAATGTAACTCACGCCACACTAGCACTCACCCAGGCGTCGGTTCCTTACAAAAATAGAAAGCACCTCTAAAAAAAGAAGAAATAAACACACACACAATTTTCCTGCTGCGGTCTCCTCGACTCTTTGGAAGGCAGAGGGCGATGTTGGTTGAAGCCCTTACCTTCTCTGGCTGGCGGCCTACAAGACCAGGAAAGAAGCAGGCCCAGTAACAGCAGCTGAGGCCCCCAGCCCAGCCACGCCTAGGCAGGCATCAGCTTAAGGCTGACTCTCTACCCCACTGCTGCCCCAAATTGGTTTGGCAAAAGTTTGCAAAGAAGATGCCTGTAAATTTAACTCACGCCACACTAGCACTCACCCAGGCGTCGGTTCCTTACAAAAATAGAAAGCACCTCTAAAAAAGAAGAAATAAACACACACACAATTTTCCTGCTGCGGTCTCCTCGACTCTTTGGAAGGCAGAGGGCGATGTTGGTTGAAGCCCTTACCTTCTCTGGCTGGCGGCCTACAAGACCAGGAAAGAAGCAGGCCCAGTAACAGCAGCTGAGGCCCCCAGCCCAGCCACGCCTAGGCAGGCATCAGCGGAAGGCTGACTCTCTACCCCAGTGCTGCTCCAAGTTGGTTTGGCAAAAGTTTGCAAAGAAGCTGCCCGTAAATTCACCTCAAGCCACACTAGCACTCACCCAGGCGTCAGTTCCTTACAAAAATAGAAAGAATCTCTAAAAAAGAAGAAATAAACACACACACAATTTTCCTGCTTCTATCCCCTCGACTCCTTGGAAGGCGGAGGGCAACCTTCGCCGCTGGTGGCCTTCACATGCAGGAAAGAAGCACACCCAGGAACAGCAGCTGAGGCTCCCAGCCCAGGCAGGCTTCAGCTGAAGGCCGACTTGGGAAGCACTGAGGCCAGACCCTGGGCTCCTGGGTCCCTCGGTTGAAGGCTCGAGGCCAGACCCCTTGGCTCCTGTGTCCCTTGGCTGAAGGCTCGACCAGTGCTCGACCAGGCTCGATCAGGCGAGATATTAGGTAGCATGGGGCCCAGCTGGGACTTCTAGGAAGCTTAGGGTGACGGCCGCTTCTGCCCCATCATCCAGAGGCCTGGCTATGGAGAGGCATGATGTGGCCTCCCTCCCTTCCTGCCTCTTGTAGGCACTTCTCCCCCGTGAGCACTTCCCGCTCCAAGTGTCCCCTTGTCTCCCAGGGTGCACTCTTCCTCTAGAGCCCACATATGCAGATGAGGCCCATCCACTTGCCTCCCCTAGCTGTAGGGGGCCTTGCGCGTCCACTGGAGAGAAAACGGGGAGACGCTGGAGGTGCTTTGCCAGGGACACGAGTGGCCCTTTCTGGCTGCATCCACCCACCCGAGGCGGCGAGCTGCTGCCCTGGCTTCAGTCTCCTGCTGCTCCAAGTTAGTTTGGCGACAACGTGTCCGCCTCTGACGGGGCTCTGCATTGGAGCGAGGGCTGCTGTCTGCCCCTGTGCCTTTTTCACGCGCCGTGTTTGTTAAAATTAAAAGCGGAATGGAGGAAAAATGTAGTTCAAGACGGGGAAGACGAACGCCGCCTATCGGGCACAGAGTAGCAAAATGCCTACAGCACCTGGTATTCCCAGGCGGTCTCCCATCCAAGTACTAACCAGGCCCGACCCTGCTTAGCTTCCGAGATCGGACGAGATCGGGCGCATTCAGGGTGGTATGGCCGTAGGCGAAGAGTGCGCCGATTCCGAGCCTCTTGTGCTGTGTCGGCTCCTCCGACGTCCACTGCCCTCTTGCAAGGCTGAACGCTGTCCTCTGCAGTGTGCTTCTGCCCTTCTTTTTGCCTCAAGCTCAGGAGCCACAGCTGCCAGCTTGGAAAAGCAACGAGCGGCTCCATGCACCCACTTTTGAAATACCCACTTGCCTACTCATGTTTGCAAAGAAAGTGTCTGTAAATTCAGGCCAAGCCACACTTGCACTCACTCACCCAAGCATCCGTTCCTTACAAAACTTTAAAAAAAAACTCGGAAAGAAAGATGGAAATAAACACACACACAATTTTCCTGCTGGGGTCTCCTCGACTCTTTGGAAGGCAGAGGGCGATGTTGGTTGAGGCCTTACCTTCTCGGGCTGGCGGCCTACAAGTCCAGGAAAGAAGCAGGCCCAGTAACAGCAGCTGAGGCCCCCAGCCCAGCCCAGCCCAGGCAGGCATCAGCTTAAGGCTGACTCTCTACCCCACTGCTGCCCCAAATTGGTTTGGCAAAAGTTTGCAAAGAAGATGCCTGTAAATTTAACTCACGCCACACTAGCACTCACCCAGGCGTCGGTTCCTTACAAAAATAGAAAGCACCTCTAAAAAAGAAGAAATAAACACACACACAATTTTCCTGCTGGGGTCTCCTCGACTCTTTGAAAGGCAGAGGGCGATGTTGGTTGAGGCCCTTACCTTCTCCGGCTGGTGGCCTACAAGTCCAGGAAAGAAGCATGCCCAGTAACAGCAGCTGAGGCCCCCAGACCAGCCCAGCCCAGCCCAGGCAGCCATCAGCTGAAGGCTGACTCTCTACCCCAGTGCTGGTCCAAGTTGGTTTGGCAAAATTTTGCAAAGAAGATGCCTGTAAATGTAACTCACGCCACACTAGCACTCACCCAGGCGTCGGTTCCTTACAAAAATAGAAAGCACCTCTAAAAAAAGAAGAAATAAACACACACACAATTTTCCTGCTGCGGTCTCCTCGACTCTTTGGAAGGCAGAGGGCGATGTTGGTTGAAGCCCTTACCTTCTCTGGCTGGCGGCCTACAAGACCAGGAAAGAAGCAGGCCCAGTAACAGCAGCTGAGGCCCCCAGCCCAGCCACGCCTAGGCAGGCATCAGCTTAAGGCTGACTCTCTACCCCACTGCTGCCCCAAATTGGTTTGGCAAAAGTTTGCAAAGAAGATGCCTGTAAATTTAACTCACGCCACACTAGCACTCACCCAGGCGTCGGTTCCTTACAAAAATAGAAAGCACCTCTAAAAAAGAAGAAATAAACACACACACAATTTTCCTGCTGCGGTCTCCTCGACTCTTTGGAAGGCAGAGGGCGATGTTGGTTGAAGCCCTTACCTTCTCTGGCTGGCGGCCTACAAGACCAGGAAAGAAGCAGGCCCAGTAACAGCAGCTGAGGCCCCCAGCCCAGCCACGCCTAGGCAGGCATCAGCGGAAGGCTGACTCTCTACCCCAGTGCTGCTCCAAGTTGGTTTGGCAAAAGTTTGCAAAGAAGCTGCCCGTAAATTCACCTCAAGCCACACTAGCACTCACCCAGGCGTCAGTTCCTTACAAAAATAGAAAGAATCTCTAAAAAAGAAGAAATAAACACACACACAATTTTCCTGCTTCTATCCCCTCGACTCCTTGGAAGGCGGAGGGCAACCTTCGCCGCTGGTGGCCTTCACATGCAGGAAAGAAGCACACCCAGGAACAGCAGCTGAGGCTCCCAGCCCAGGCAGGCTTCAGCTGAAGGCCGACTTGGGAAGCACTGAGGCCAGACCCTGGGCTCCTGGGTCCCTCGGTTGAAGGCTCGAGGCCAGACCCCTTGGCTCCTGTGTCCCTTGGCTGAAGGCTCGACCAGTGCTCGACCAGGCTCGATCAGGCGAGATATTAGGTAGCATGGGGCCCAGCTGGGACTTCTAGGAAGCTTAGGGTGACGGCCGCTTCTGCCCCATCATCCAGAGGCCTGGCTATGGAGAGGCATGATGTGGCCTCCCTCCCTTCCTGCCTCTTGTAGGCACTTCTCCCCCGTGAGCACTTCCCGCTCCAAGTGTCCCCTTGTCTCCCAGGGTGCACTCTTCCTCTAGAGCCCACATATGCAGATGAGGCCCATCCACTTGCCTCCCCTAGCTGTAGGGGGCCTTGCGCGTCCACTGGAGAGAAAACGGGGAGACGCTGGAGGTGCTTTGCCAGGGACACGAGTGGCCCTTTCTGGCTGCATCCACCCACCCGAGGCGGCGAGCTGCTGCCCTGGCTTCAGTCTCCTGCTGCTCCAAGTTAGTTTGGCGACAACGTGTCCGCCTCTGACGGGGCTCTGCATTGGAGCGAGGGCTGCTGTCTGCCCCTGTGCCTTTTTCACGCGCCGTGTTTGTTAAAATTAAAAGCGGAATGGAGGAAAAATGTAGTTCAAGACGGGGAAGACGAACGCCGCCTATCGGGCACAGAGTAGCAAAATGCCTACAGCACCTGGTATTCCCAGGCGGTCTCCCATCCAAGTAGTAACCAGGCCCGACCCTGCTTAGCTTCCGAGATCGGACGAGATCGGGCGCATTCAGGGTGGTATGGCCGTAGGCGAAGAGTGCGCCGATTCCGAGCCTCTTGTGCTGTGTCGGCTCCTCCGACGTCCACTGCCCTCTTGCAAGGCTGAACGCTGTCCTCTGCAGTGTGCTTCTGCCCTTCTTTTTGCCTCAAGCTCAGGAGCCACAGCTGCCAGCTTGGAAAAGCAACGAGCGGCTCCATGCACCCACTTTTGAAATACCCACTTGCCTACTCATGTTTGCAAAGAAAGTGTCTGTAAATTCAGGCCAAGCCACACTTGCACTCACTCACCCAAGCATCCGTTCCTTACAAAACTTTAAAAAAAAACTCGGAAAGAAAGATGGAAATAAACACACACACAATTTTCCTGCTGGGGTCTCCTCGACTCTTTGGAAGGCAGAGGGCGATGTTGGTTGAGGCCTTACCTTCTCGGGCTGGCGGCCTACAAGTCCAGGAAAGAAGCAGGCCCAGTAACAGCAGCTGAGGCCCCCAGCCCAGCCCAGCCCAGGCAGGCATCAGCTTAAGGCTGACTCTCTACCCCACTGCTGCCCCAAATTGGTTTGGCAAAAGTTTGCAAAGAAGATGCCTGTAAATTTAACTCACGCCACACTAGCACTCACCCAGGCGTCGGTTCCTTACAAAAATAGAAAGCACCTCTAAAAAAGAAGAAATAAACACACACACAATTTTCCTGCTGGGGTCTCCTCGACTCTTTGAAAGGCAGAGGGCGATGTTGGTTGAGGCCCTTACCTTCTCCGGCTGGTGGCCTACAAGTCCAGGAAAGAAGCATGCCCAGTAACAGCAGCTGAGGCCCCCAGACCAGCCCAGCCCAGCCCAGGCAGCCATCAGCTGAAGGCTGACTCTCTACCCCAGTGCTGGTCCAAGTTGGTTTGGCAAAATTTTGCAAAGAAGATGCCTGTAAATGTAACTCACGCCACACTAGCACTCACCCAGGCGTCGGTTCCTTACAAAAATAGAAAGCACCTCTAAAAAAAGAAGAAATAAACACACACACAATTTTCCTGCTGCGGTCTCCTCGACTCTTTGGAAGGCAGAGGGCGATGTTGGTTGAAGCCCTTACCTTCTCTGGCTGGCGGCCTACAAGACCAGGAAAGAAGCAGGCCCAGTAACAGCAGCTGAGGCCCCCAGCCCAGCCACGCCTAGGCAGGCATCAGCTTAAGGCTGACTCTCTACCCCACTGCTGCCCCAAATTGGTTTGGCAAAAGTTTGCAAAGAAGATGCCTGTAAATTTAACTCACGCCACACTAGCACTCACCCAGGCGTCGGTTCCTTACAAAAATAGAAAGCACCTCTAAAAAAGAAGAAATAAACACACACACAATTTTCCTGCTGCGGTCTCCTCGACTCTTTGGAAGGCAGAGGGCGATGTTGGTTGAAGCCCTTACCTTCTCTGGCTGGCGGCCTACAAGACCAGGAAAGAAGCAGGCCCAGTAACAGCAGCTGAGGCCCCCAGCCCAGCCACGCCTAGGCAGGCATCAGCGGAAGGCTGACTCTCTACCCCAGTGCTGCTCCAAGTTGGTTTGGCAAAAGTTTGCAAAGAAGCTGCCCGTAAATTCACCTCAAGCCACACTAGCACTCACCCAGGCGTCAGTTCCTTACAAAAATAGAAAGAATCTCTAAAAAAGAAGAAATAAACACACACACAATTTTCCTGCTTCTATCCCCTCGACTCCTTGGAAGGCGGAGGGCAACCTTCGCCGCTGGTGGCCTTCACATGCAGGAAAGAAGCACACCCAGGAACAGCAGCTGAGGCTCCCAGCCCAGGCAGGCTTCAGCTGAAGGCCGACTTGGGAAGCACTGAGGCCAGACCCTGGGCTCCTGGGTCCCTCGGTTGAAGGCTCGAGGCCAGACCCCTTGGCTCCTGTGTCCCTTGGCTGAAGGCTCGACCAGTGCTCGACCAGGCTCGATCAGGCGAGATATTAGGTAGCATGGGGCCCAGCTGGGACTTCTAGGAAGCTTAGGGTGACGGCCGCTTCTGCCCCATCATCCAGAGGCCTGGCTATGGAGAGGCATGATGTGGCCTCCCTCCCTTCCTGCCTCTTGTAGGCACTTCTCCCCCGTGAGCACTTCCCGCTCCAAGTGTCCCCTTGTCTCCCAGGGTGCACTCTTCCTCTAGAGCCCACATATGCAGATGAGGCCCATCCACTTGCCTCCCCTAGCTGTAGGGGGCCTTGCGCGTCCACTGGAGAGAAAACGGGGAGACGCTGGAGGTGCTTTGCCAGGGACACGAGTGGCCCTTTCTGGCTGCATCCACCCACCCGAGGCGGCGAGCTGCTGCCCTGGCTTCAGTCTCCTGCTGCTCCAAGTTAGTTTGGCGACAACGTGTCCGCCTCTGACGGGGCTCTGCATTGGAGCGAGGGCTGCTGTCTGCCCCTGTGCCTTTTTCACGCGCCGTGTTTGTTAAAATTAAAAGCGGAATGGAGGAAAAATGTAGTTCAAGACGGGGAAGACGAACGCCGCCTATCGGGCACAGAGTAGCAAAATGCCTACAGCACCTGGTATTCCCAGGCGGTCTCCCATCCAAGTACTAACCAGGCCCGACCCTGCTTAGCTTCCGAGATCGGACGAGATCGGGCGCATTCAGGGTGGTATGGCCGTAGGCGAAGAGTGCGCCGATTCCGAGCCTCTTGTGCTGTGTCGGCTCCTCCGACGTCCACTGCCCTCTTGCAAGGCTGAACGCTGTCCTCTGCAGTGTGCTTCTGCCCTTCTTTTTGCCTCAAGCTCAGGACCAACAGCTGCCAGCTTGGAAAAGCAACGAGCGGCTCCATGCACCCACTTTTGAAATACCCACTTGCCTACTCATGTTTGCAAAGAAAGTGTCTGTAAATTCAGGCCAAGCCACACTTGCACTCACTCACCCAAGCATCCGTTCCTTACAAAACTTTAAAAAAAAACTCGGAAAGAAAGATGGAAATAAACACACACACAATTTTCCTGCTGGGGTCTCCTCGACTCTTTGGAAGGCAGAGGGCGATGTTGGTTGAGGCCTTACCTTCTCGGGCTGGCGGCCTACAAGTCCAGGAAAGAAGCAGGCCCAGTAACAGCAGCTGAGGCCCCCAGCCCAGCCCAGCCCAGGCAGGCATCAGCTTAAGGCTGACTCTCTACCCCACTGCTGCCCCAAATTGGTTTGGCAAAAGTTTGCAAAGAAGATGCCTGTAAATTTAACTCACGCCACACTAGCACTCACCCAGGCGTCGGTTCCTTACAAAAATAGAAAGCACCTCTAAAAAAGAAGAAATAAACACACACACAATTTTCCTGCTGGGGTCTCCTCGACTCTTTGAAAGGCAGAGGGCGATGTTGGTTGAGGCCCTTACCTTCTCCGGCTGGTGGCCTACAAGTCCAGGAAAGAAGCATGCCCAGTAACAGCAGCTGAGGCCCCCAGACCAGCCCAGCCCAGCCCAGGCAGCCATCAGCTGAAGGCTGACTCTCTACCCCAGTGCTGGTCCAAGTTGGTTTGGCAAAATTTTGCAAAGAAGATGCCTGTAAATGTAACTCACGCCACACTAGCACTCACCCAGGCGTCGGTTCCTTACAAAAATAGAAAGCACCTCTAAAAAAAGAAGAAATAAACACACACACAATTTTCCTGCTGCGGTCTCCTCGACTCTTTGGAAGGCAGAGGGCGATGTTGGTTGAAGCCCTTACCTTCTCTGGCTGGCGGCCTACAAGACCAGGAAAGAAGCAGGCCCAGTAACAGCAGCTGAGGCCCCCAGCCCAGCCACGCCTAGGCAGGCATCAGCTTAAGGCTGACTCTCTACCCCACTGCTGCCCCAAATTGGTTTGGCAAAAGTTTGCAAAGAAGATGCCTGTAAATTTAACTCACGCCACACTAGCACTCACCCAGGCGTCGGTTCCTTACAAAAATAGAAAGCACCTCTAAAAAAGAAGAAATAAACACACACACAATTTTCCTGCTGCGGTCTCCTCGACTCTTTGGAAGGCAGAGGGCGATGTTGGTTGAAGCCCTTACCTTCTCTGGCTGGCGGCCTACAAGACCAGGAAAGAAGCAGGCCCAGTAACAGCAGCTGAGGCCCCCAGCCCAGCCACGCCTAGGCAGGCATCAGCGGAAGGCTGACTCTCTACCCCAGTGCTGCTCCAAGTTGGTTTGGCAAAAGTTTGCAAAGAAGCTGCCCGTAAATTCACCTCAAGCCACACTAGCACTCACCCAGGCGTCAGTTCCTTACAAAAATAGAAAGAATCTCTAAAAAAGAAGAAATAAACACACACACAATTTTCCTGCTTCTATCCCCTCGACTCCTTGGAAGGCGGAGGGCAACCTTCGCCGCTGGTGGCCTTCACATGCAGGAAAGAAGCACACCCAGGAACAGCAGCTGAGGCTCCCAGCCCAGGCAGGCTTCAGCTGAAGGCCGACTTGGGAAGCACTGAGGCCAGACCCTGGGCTCCTGGGTCCCTCGGTTGAAGGCTCGAGGCCAGACCCCTTGGCTCCTGTGTCCCTTGGCTGAAGGCTCGACCAGTGCTCGACCAGGCTCGATCAGGCGAGATATTAGGTAGCATGGGGCCCAGCTGGGACTTCTAGGAAGCTTAGGGTGACGGCCGCTTCTGCCCCATCATCCAGAGGCCTGGCTATGGAGAGGCATGATGTGGCCTCCCTCCCTTCCTGCCTCTTGTAGGCACTTCTCCCCCGTGAGCACTTCCCGCTCCAAGTGTCCCCTTGTCTCCCAGGGTGCACTCTTCCTCTAGAGCCCACATATGCAGATGAGGCCCATCCACTTGCCTCCCCTAGCTGTAGGGGGCCTTGCGCGTCCACTGGAGAGAAAACGGGGAGACGCTGGAGGTGCTTTGCCAGGGACACGAGTGGCCCTTTCTGGCTGCATCCACCCACCCGAGGCGGCGAGCTGCTGCCCTGGCTTCAGTCTCCTGCTGCTCCAAGTTAGTTTGGCGACAACGTGTCCGCCTCTGACGGGGCTCTGCATTGGAGCGAGGGCTGCTGTCTGCCCCTGTGCCTTTTTCACGCGCCGTGTTTGTTAAAATTAAAAGCGGAATGGAGGAAAAATGTAGTTCAAGACGGGGAAGACGAACGCCGCCTATCGGGCACAGAGTAGCAAAATGCCTACAGCACCTGGTATTCCCAGGCGGTCTCCCATCCAAGTACTAACCAGGCCCGACCCTGCTTAGCTTCCGAGATCGGACGAGATCGGGCGCATTCAGGGTGGTATGGCCGTAGGCGAAGAGTGCGCCGATTCCGAGCCTCTTGTGCTGTGTCGGCTCCTCCGACGTCCACTGCCCTCTTGCAAGGCTGAACGCTGTCCTCTGCAGTGTGCTTCTGCCCTTCTTTTTGCCTCAAGCTCAGGAGCCACAGCTGCCAGCTTGGAAAAGCAACGAGCGGCTCCATGCACCCACTTTTGAAATACCCACTTGCCTACTCATGTTTGCAAAGAAAGTGTCTGTAAATTCAGGCCAAGCCACACTTGCACTCACTCACCCAAGCATCCGTTCCTTACAAAACTTTAAAAAAAAACTCGGAAAGAAAGATGGAAATAAACACACACACAATTTTCCTGCTGGGGTCTCCTCGACTCTTTGGAAGGCAGAGGGCGATGTTGGTTGAGGCCTTACCTTCTCGGGCTGGCGGCCTACAAGTCCAGGAAAGAAGCAGGCCCAGTAACAGCAGCTGAGGCCCCCAGCCCAGCCCAGCCCAGGCAGGCATCAGCTTAAGGCTGACTCTCTACCCCACTGCTGCCCCAAATTGGTTTGGCAAAAGTTTGCAAAGAAGATGCCTGTAAATTTAACTCACGCCACACTAGCACTCACCCAGGCGTCGGTTCCTTACAAAAATAGAAAGCACCTCTAAAAAAGAAGAAATAAACACACACACAATTTTCCTGCTGGGGTCTCCTCGACTCTTTGAAAGGCAGAGGGCGATGTTGGTTGAGGCCCTTACCTTCTCCGGCTGGTGGCCTACAAGTCCAGGAAAGAAGCATGCCCAGTAACAGCAGCTGAGGCCCCCAGACCAGCCCAGCCCAGCCCAGGCAGCCATCAGCTGAAGGCTGACTCTCTACCCCAGTGCTGGTCCAAGTTGGTTTGGCAAAATTTTGCAAGGAAGATGCCTGTAAATGTAACTCACGCCACACTAGCACTCGCCCAGGCGTCGGTTCCTTAAAAAAATAGAAAGCACCTCTAAAAAAAGAAGAAATAAACACACACACAATTTTCCTGCTGCGGTCTCCTCGACTCTTTGGAAGGCAGAGGGCGATGTTGGTTGAAGCCCTTACCTTCTCTGGCTGGCGGCCTACAAGACCAGGAAAGAAGCAGGCCCAGTAACAGCAGCTGAGGCCCCCAGCCCAGCCACGCCTAGGCAGGCATCAGCTTAAGGCTGACTCTCTACCCCACTGCTGCCCCAAATTGGTTTGGCAAAAGTTTGCAAAGAAGATGCCTGTAAATTTAACTCACGCCACACTAGCACTCACCCAGGCGTCGGTTCCTTACAAAAATAGAAAGCACCTCTAAAAAAGAAGAAATAAACACACACACAATTTTCCTGCTGCGGTCTCCTCGACTCTTTGGAAGGCAGAGGGCGATGTTGGTTGAAGCCCTTACCTTCTCTGGCTGGCGGCCTACAAGACCAGGAAAGAAGCAGGCCCAGTAACAGCAGCTGAGGCCCCCAGCCCAGCCACGCCTAGGCAGGCATCAGCGGAAGGCTGACTCTCTACCCCAGTGCTGCTCCAAGTTGGTTTGGCAAAAGTTTGCAAAGAAGCTGCCCGTAAATTCACCTCAAGCCACACTAGCACTCACCCAGGCGTCAGTTCCTTACAAAAATAGAAAGAATCTCTAAAAAAGAAGAAATAAACACACACACAATTTTCCTGCTTCTATCCCCTCGACTCCTTGGAAGGCGGAGGGCAACCTTCGCCGCTGGTGGCCTTCACATGCAGGAAAGAAGCACACCCAGGAACAGCAGCTGAGGCTCCCAGCCCAGGCAGGCTTCAGCTGAAGGCCGACTTGGGAAGCACTGAGGCCAGACCCTGGGCTCCTGGGTCCCTCGGTTGAAGGCTCGAGGCCAGACCCCTTGGCTCCTGTGTCCCTTGGCTGAAGGCTCGACCAGTGCTCGACCAGGCTCGATCAGGCGAGATATTAGGTAGCATGGGGCCCAGCTGGGACTTCTAGGAAGCTTAGGGTGACGGCCGCTTCTGCCCCATCATCCAGAGGCCTGGCTATGGAGAGGCATGATGTGGCCTCCCTCCCTTCCTGCCTCTTGTAGGCACTTCTCCCCCGTGAGCACTTCCCGCTCCAAGTGTCCCCTTGTCTCCCAGGGTGCACTCTTCCTCTAGAGCCCACATATGCAGATGAGGCCCATCCACTTGCCTCCCCTAGCTGTAGGGGGCCTTGCGCGTCCACTGGAGAGAAAACGGGGAGACGCTGGAGGTGCTTTGCCAGGGACACGAGTGGCCCTTTCTGGCTGCATCCACCCACCCGAGGCGGCGAGCTGCTGCCCTGGCTTCAGTCTCCTGCTGCTCCAAGTTAGTTTGGCGACAACGTGTCCGCCTCTGACGGGGCTCTGCATTGGAGCGAGGGCTGCTGTCTGCCCCTGTGCCTTTTTCACGCGCCGTGTTTGTTAAAATTAAAAGCGGAATGGAGGAAAAATGTAGTTCAAGACGGGGAAGACGAACGCCGCCTATCGGGCACAGAGTAGCAAAATGCCTACAGCACCTGGTATTCCCAGGCGGTCTCCCATCCAAGTACTAACCAGGCCCGACCCTGCTTAGCTTCCGAGATCGGACGAGATCGGGCGCATTCAGGGTGGTATGGCCGTAGGCGAAGAGTGCGCCGATTCCGAGCCTCTTGTGCTGTGTCGGCTCCTCCGACGTCCACTGCCCTCTTGCAAGGCTGAACGCTGTCCTCTGCAGTGTGCTTCTGCCCTTCTTTTTGCCTCAAGCTCAGGAGCCACAGCTGCCAGCTTGGAAAAGCAACGAGCGGCTCCATGCACCCACTTTTGAAATACCCACTTGCCTACTCATGTTTGCAAAGAAAGTGTCTGTAAATTCAGGCCAAGCCACACTTGCACTCACTCACCCAAGCATCCGTTCCTTACAAAACTTTAAAAAAAAACTCGGAAAGAAAGATGGAAATAAACACACACACAATTTTCCTGCTGGGGTCTCCTCGACTCTTTGGAAGGCAGAGGGCGATGTTGGTTGAGGCCTTACCTTCTCGGGCTGGCGGCCTACAAGTCCAGGAAAGAAGCAGGCCCAGTAACAGCAGCTGAGGCCCCCAGCCCAGCCCAGCCCAGGCAGGCATCAGCTTAAGGCTGACTCTCTACCCCACTGCTGCCCCAAATTGGTTTGGCAAAAGTTTGCAAAGAAGATGCCTGTAAATTTAACTCACGCCACACTAGCACTCACCCAGGCGTCGGTTCCTTACAAAAATAGAAAGCACCTCTAAAAAAGAAGAAATAAACACACACACAATTTTCCTGCTGGGGTCTCCTCGACTCTTTGAAAGGCAGAGGGCGATGTTGGTTGAGGCCCTTACCTTCTCCGGCTGGTGGCCTACAAGTCCAGGAAAGAAGCATGCCCAGTAACAGCAGCTGAGGCCCCCAGACCAGCCCAGCCCAGCCCAGGCAGCCATCAGCTGAAGGCTGACTCTCTACCCCAGTGCTGGTCCAAGTTGGTTTGGCAAAATTTTGCAAAGAAGATGCCTGTAAATGTAACTCACGCCACACTAGCACTCACCCAGGCGTCGGTTCCTTACAAAAATAGAAAGCACCTCTAAAAAAAGAAGAAATAAACACACACACAATTTTCCTGCTGCGGTCTCCTCGACTCTTTGGAAGGCAGAGGGCGATGTTGGTTGAAGCCCTTACCTTCTCTGGCTGGCGGCCTACAAGACCAGGAAAGAAGCAGGCCCAGTAACAGCAGCTGAGGCCCCCAGCCCAGCCACGCCTAGGCAGGCATCAGCTTAAGGCTGACTCTCTACCCCACTGCTGCCCCAAATTGGTTTGGCAAAAGTTTGCAAAGAAGATGCCTGTAAATTTAACTCACGCCACACTAGCACTCACCCAGGCGTCGGTTCCTTACAAAAATAGAAAGCACCTCTAAAAAAGAAGAAATAAACACACACACAATTTTCCTGCTGCGGTCTCCTCGACTCTTTGGAAGGCAGAGGGCGATGTTGGTTGAAGCCCTTACCTTCTCTGGCTGGCGGCCTACAAGACCAGGAAAGAAGCAGGCCCAGTAACAGCAGCTGAGGCCCCCAGCCCAGCCACGCCTAGGCAGGCATCAGCGGAAGGCTGACTCTCTACCCCAGTGCTGCTCCAAGTTGGTTTGGCAAAAGTTTGCAAAGAAGCTGCCCGTAAATTCACCTCAAGCCACACTAGCACTCACCCAGGCGTCAGTTCCTTACAAAAATAGAAAGAATCTCTAAAAAAGAAGAAATAAACACACACACAATTTTCCTGCTTCTATCCCCTCGACTCCTTGGAAGGCGGAGGGCAACCTTCGCCGCTGGTGGCCTTCACATGCAGGAAAGAAGCACACCCAGGAACAGCAGCTGAGGCTCCCAGCCCAGGCAGGCTTCAGCTGAAGGCCGACTTGGGAAGCACTGAGGCCAGACCCTGGGCTCCTGGGTCCCTCGGTTGAAGGCTCGAGGCCAGACCCCTTGGCTCCTGTGTCCCTTGGCTGAAGGCTCGACCAGTGCTCGACCAGGCTCGATCAGGCGAGATATTAGGTAGCATGGGGCCCAGCTGGGACTTCTAGGAAGCTTAGGGTGACGGCCGCTTCTGCCCCATCATCCAGATGCCTGGCTATGGAGAGGCATGATGTGGCCTCCCTCCCTTCCTGCCTCTTGTAGGCACTTCTCCCCCGTGAGCACTTCCCGCTCCAAGTGTCCCCTTGTCTCCCAGGGTGCACTCTTCCTCTAGAGCCCACATATGCAGATGAGGCCCATCCACTTGCCTCCCCTAGCTGTAGGGGGCCTTGCGCGTCCACTGGAGAGAAAACGGGGAGACGCTGGAGGTGCTTTGCCAGGGACACGAGTGGCCCTTTCTGGCTGCATCCACCCACCCGAGGCGGCGAGCTGCTGCCCTGGCTTCAGTCTCCTGCTGCTCCAAGTTAGTTTGGCGACAACGTGTCCGCCTCTGACGGGGCTCTGCATTGGAGCGAGGGCTGCTGTCTGCCCCTGTGCCTTTTTCACGCGCCGTGTTTGTTAAAATTAAAAGCGGAATGGAGGAAAAATGTAGTTCAAGACGGGGAAGACGAACGCCGCCTATCGGGCACAGAGTAGCAAAATGCCTACAGCACCTGGTATTCCCAGGCGGTCTCCCATCCAAGTACTAACCAGGCCCGACCCTGCTTAGCTTCCGAGATCGGACGAGATCGGGCGCATTCAGGGTGGTATGGCCGTAGGCGAAGAGTGCGCCGATTCCGAGCCTCTTGTGCTGTGTCGGCTCCTCCGACGTCCACTGCCCTCTTGCAAGGCTGAACGCTGTCCTCTGCAGTGTGCTTCTGCCCTTCTTTTTGCCTCAAGCTCAGGAGCCACAGCTGCCAGCTTGGAAAAGCAACGAGCGGCTCCATGCACCCACTTTTGAAATACCCACTTGCCTACTCATGTTTGCAAAGAAAGTGTCTGTAAATTCAGGCCAAGCCACACTTGCACTCACTCACCCAAGCATCCGTTCCTTACAAAACTTTAAAAAAAAACTCGGAAAGAAAGATGGAAATAAACACACACACAATTTTCCTGCTGGGGTCTCCTCGACTCTTTGGAAGGCAGAGGGCGATGTTGGTTGAGGCCTTACCTTCTCGGGCTGGCGGCCTACAAGTCCAGGAAAGAAGCAGGCCCAGTAACAGCAGCTGAGGCCCCCAGCCCAGCCCAGCCCAGGCAGGCATCAGCTTAAGGCTGACTCTCTACCCCACTGCTGCCCCAAATTGGTTTGGCAAAAGTTTGCAAAGAAGATGCCTGTAAATTTAACTCACGCCACACTAGCACTCACCCAGGCGTCGGTTCCTTACAAAAATAGAAAGCACCTCTAAAAAAGAAGAAATAAACACACACACAATTTTCCTGCTGGGGTCTCCTCGACTCTTTGAAAGGCAGAGGGCGATGTTGGTTGAGGCCCTTACCTTCTCCGGCTGGTGGCCTACAAGTCCAGGAAAGAAGCATGCCCAGTAACAGCAGCTGAGGCCCCCAGACCAGCCCAGCCCAGCCCAGGCAGCCATCAGCTGAAGGCTGACTCTCTACCCCAGTGCTGGTCCAAGTTGGTTTGGCAAAATTTTGCAAAGAAGATGCCTGTAAATGTAACTCACGCCACACTAGCACTCACCCAGGCGTCGGTTCCTTACAAAAATAGAAAGCACCTCTAAAAAAAGAAGAAATAAACACACACACAATTTTCCTGCTGCGGTCTCCTCGACTCTTTGGAAGGCAGAGGGCGATGTTGGTTGAAGCCCTTACCTTCTCTGGCTGGCGGCCTACAAGACCAGGAAAGAAGCAGGCCCAGTAACAGCAGCTGAGGCCCCCAGCCCAGCCACGCCTAGGCAGGCATCAGCTTAAGGCTGACTCTCTACCCCACTGCTGCCCCAAATTGGTTTGGCAAAAGTTTGCAAAGAAGATGCCTGTAAATTTAACTCACGCCACACTAGCACTCACCCAGGCGTCGGTTCCTTACAAAAATAGAAAGCACCTCTAAAAAAGAAGAAATAAACACACACACAATTTTCCTGCTGCGGTCTCCTCGACTCTTTGGAAGGCAGAGGGCGATGTTGGTTGAAGCCCTTACCTTCTCTGGCTGGCGGCCTACAAGACCAGGAAAGAAGCAGGCCCAGTAACAGCAGCTGAGGCCCCCAGCCCAGCCACGCCTAGGCAGGCATCAGCGGAAGGCTGACTCTCTACCCCAGTGCTGCTCCAAGTTGGTTTGGCAAAAGTTTGCAAAGAAGCTGCCCGTAAATTCACCTCAAGCCACACTAGCACTCACCCAGGCGTCAGTTCCTTACAAAAATAGAAAGAATCTCTAAAAAAGAAGAAATAAACACACACACAATTTTCCTGCTTCTATCCCCTCGACTCCTTGGAAGGCGGAGGGCAACCTTCGCCGCTGGTGGCCTTCACATGCAGGAAAGAAGCACACCCAGGAACAGCAGCTGAGGCTCCCAGCCCAGGCAGGCTTCAGCTGAAGGCCGACTTGGGAAGCACTGAGGCCAGACCCTGGGCTCCTGGGTCCCTCGGTTGAAGGCTCGAGGCCAGACCCCTTGGCTCCTGTGTCCCTTGGCTGAAGGCTCGACCAGTGCTCGACCAGGCTCGATCAGGCGAGATATTAGGTAGCATGGGGCCCAGCTGGGACTTCTAGGAAGCTTAGGGTGACGGCCGCTTCTGCCCCATCATCCAGAGGCCTGGCTATGGAGAGGCATGATGTGGCCTCCCTCCCTTCCTGCCTCTTGTAGGCACTTCTCCCCCGTGAGCACTTCCCGCTCCAAGTGTCCCCTTGTCTCCCAGGGTGCACTCTTCCTCTAGAGCCCACATATGCAGATGAGGCCCATCCACTTGCCTCCCCTAGCTGTAGGGGGCCTTGCGCGTCCACTGGAGAGAAAACGGGGAGACGCTGGAGGTGCTTTGCCAGGGACACGAGTGGCCCTTTCTGGCTGCATCCACCCACCCGAGGCGGCGAGCTGCTGCCCTGGCTTCAGTCTCCTGCTGCTCCAAGTTAGTTTGGCGACAACGTGTCCGCCTCTGACGGGGCTCTGCATTGGAGCGAGGGCTGCTGTCTGCCCCTGTGCCTTTTTCACGCGCCGTGTTTGTTAAAATTAAAAGCGGAATGGAGGAAAAATGTAGTTCAAGACGGGGAAGACGAACGCCGCCTATCGGGCACAGAGTAGCAAAATGCCTACAGCACCTCCCAGGCGGTCTCCCATCCAAGTACTAACCAGGCCCGACCCTGCTTAGCTTCCGAGATCGGGCGCATTCAGGGTGGTATGGCCGTAGGCGAAGAGTGCGCCGATTCCGAGCCTCTTGTGCTGTGTCGGCTCCTCCGACGTCCACTGCCCTCTTGCAAGGCTGAACGCTGTCCTCTGCAGTGTGCTTCTGCCCTTCTTTTTGCCTCAAGCTCAGGAGCCACAGCTGCCAGCTTGGAAAAGCAACGAGCGGCTCCATGCACCCACTTTTGAAATACCCACTTGCCTACTCATGTTTGCAAAGAAAGTGTCTGTAAATTCAGGCCAAGCCACACTTGCACTCACTCACCCAAGCATCCGTTCCTTACAAAACTTTAAAAAAAAACTCGGAAAGAAAGATGGAAATAAACACACACACAATTTTCCTGCTGGGGTCTCCTCGACTCTTTGGAAGGCAGAGGGCGATGTTGGTTGAGGCCTTACCTTCTCGGGCTGGCGGCCTACAAGTCCAGGAAAGAAGCAGGCCCAGTAACAGCAGCTGAGGCCCCCAGCCCAGCCCAGCCCAGGCAGGCATCAGCTTAAGGCTGACTCTCTACCCCACTGCTGCCCCAAATTGGTTTGGCAAAAGTTTGCAAAGAAGATGCCTGTAAATTTAACTCACGCCACACTAGCACTCACCCAGGCGTCGGTTCCTTACAAAAATAGAAAGCACCTCTAAAAAAGAAGAAATAAACACACACACAATTTTCCTGCTGGGGTCTCCTCGACTCTTTGAAAGGCAGAGGGCGATGTTGGTTGAGGCCCTTACCTTCTCCGGCTGGTGGCCTACAAGTCCAGGAAAGAAGCATGCCCAGTAACAGCAGCTGAGGCCCCCAGACCAGCCCAGCCCAGCCCAGGCAGCCATCAGCTGAAGGCTGACTCTCTACCCCAGTGCTGGTCCAAGTTGGTTTGGCAAAATTTTGCAAAGAAGATGCCTGTAAATGTAACTCACGCCACACTAGCACTCACCCAGGCGTCGGTTCCTTACAAAAATAGAAAGCACCTCTAAAAAAAGAAGAAATAAACACACACACAATTTTCCTGCTGCGGTCTCCTCGACTCTTTGGAAGGCAGAGGGCGATGTTGGTTGAAGCCCTTACCTTCTCTGGCTGGCGGCCTACAAGACCAGGAAAGAAGCAGGCCCAGTAACAGCAGCTGAGGCCCCCAGCCCAGCCACGCCTAGGCAGGCATCAGCTTAAGGCTGACTCTCTACCCCACTGCTGCCCCAAATTGGTTTGGCAAAAGTTTGCAAAGAAGATGCCTGTAAATTTAACTCACGCCACACTAGCACTCACCCAGGCGTCGGTTCCTTACAAAAATAGAAAGCACCTCTAAAAAAGAAGAAATAAACACACACACAATTTTCCTGCTGCGGTCTCCTCGACTCTTTGGAAGGCAGAGGGCGATGTTGGTTGAAGCCCTTACCTTCTCTGGCTGGCGGCCTACAAGACCAGGAAAGAAGCAGGCCCAGTAACAGCAGCTGAGGCCCCCAGCCCAGCCACGCCTAGGCAGGCATCAGCGGAAGGCTGACTCTCTACCCCAGTGCTGCTCCAAGTTGGTTTGGCAAAAGTTTGCAAAGAAGCTGCCCGTAAATTCACCTCAAGCCACACTAGCACTCACCCAGGCGTCAGTTCCTTACAAAAATAGAAAGAATCTCTAAAAAAGAAGAAATAAACACACACACAATTTTCCTGCTTCTATCCCCTCGACTCCTTGGAAGGCGGAGGGCAACCTTCGCCGCTGGTGGCCTTCACATGCAGGAAAGAAGCACACCCAGGAACAGCAGCTGAGGCTCCCAGCCCAGGCAGGCTTCAGCTGAAGGCCGACTTGGGAAGCACTGAGGCCAGACCCTGGGCTCCTGGGTCCCTCGGTTGAAGGCTCGAGGCCAGACCCCTTGGCTCCTGTGTCCCTTGGCTGAAGGCTCGACCAGTGCTCGACCAGGCTCGATCAGGCGAGATATTAGGTAGCATGGGGCCCAGCTGGGACTTCTAGGAAGCTTAGGGTGACGGCCGCTTCTGCCCCATCATCCAGAGGCCTGGCTATGGAGAGGCATGATGTGGCCTCCCTCCCTTCCTGCCTCTTGTAGGCACTTCTCCCCCGTGAGCACTTCCCGCTCCAAGTGTCCCCTTGTCTCCCAGGGTGCACTCTTCCTCTAGAGCCCACATATGCAGATGAGGCCCATCCACTTGCCTCCCCTAGCTGTAGGGGGCCTTGCGCGTCCACTGGAGAGAAAACGGGGAGACGCTGGAGGTGCTTTGCCAGGGACACGAGTGGCCCTTTCTGGCTGCATCCACCCACCCGAGGCGGCGAGCTGCTGCCCTGGCTTCAGTCTCCTGCTGCTCCAAGTTAGTTTGGCGACAACGTGTCCGCCTCTGACGGGGCTCTGCATTGGAGCGAGGGCTGCTGTCTGCCCCTGTGCCTTTTTCACGCGCCGTGTTTGTTAAAATTAAAAGCGGAATGGAGGAAAAATGTAGTTCAAGACGGGGAAGACGAACGCCGCCTATCGGGCACAGAGTAGCAAAATGCCTACAGCACCTGGTATTCCCAGGCGGTCTCCCATCCAAGTACTAACCAGGCCCGACCCTGCTTAGCTTCCGAGATCGGACGAGATCGGGCGCATTCAGGGTGGTATGGCCGTAG
Source organism: Ambystoma mexicanum (assembly GCF_040938575.1). NCBI lineage: Eukaryota > Metazoa > Chordata > Amphibia > Caudata > Ambystomatidae > Ambystoma > Ambystoma mexicanum. Next base: position 1,086,999,758 of record NC_090941.1, read on the forward strand.
GCGAAGAGTGCGCCGATTCCGAGCCTCTTGTGCTGTGTCGGCTCCTCCGACGTCCACTGCCCTCTTGCAAGGCTGAACGCTGTCCTCTGCAGTGTGCTTCTGCCCTTCTTTTTGCCTCAAGCTCAGGAGCCACAGCTGCCAGCTTGGAAAAGCAACGAGCGGCTCCATGCACCCACTTTTGAAATACCCACTTGCCTACTCATGTTTGCAAAGAAAGTGTCTGTAAATTCAGGCCAAGCCACACTTGCACTCACTCACCCAAGCATCCGTTCCTTACAAAACTTTAAAAAAAAACTCGGAAAGAAAGATGGAAATAAACACACACACAATTTTCCTGCTGGGGTCTCCTCGACTCTTTGGAAGGCAGAGGGCGATGTTGGTTGAGGCCTTACCTTCTCGGGCTGGCGGCCTACAAGTCCAGGAAAGAAGCAGGCCCAGTAACAGCAGCTGAGGCCCCCAGCCCAGCCCAGCCCAGGCAGGCATCAGCTTAAGGCTGACTCTCTACCCCACTGCTGCCCCAAATTGGTTTGGCAAAAGTTTGCAAAGAAGATGCCTGTAAATTTAACTCACGCCACACTAGCACTCACCCAGGCGTCGGTTCCTTACAAAAATAGAAAGCACCTCTAAAAAAGAAGAAATAAACACACACACAATTTTCCTGCTGGGGTCTCCTCGACTCTTTGAAAGGCAGAGGGCGATGTTGGTTGAGGCCCTTACCTTCTCCGGCTGGTGGCCTACAAGTCCAGGAAAGAAGCATGCCCAGTAACAGCAGCTGAGGCCCCCAGACCAGCCCAGCCCAGCCCAGGCAGCCATCAGCTGAAGGCTGACTCTCTACCCCAGTGCTGGTCCAAGTTGGTTTGGCAAAATTTTGCAAAGAAGATGCCTGTAAATGTAACTCACGCCACACTAGCACTCACCCAGGCGTCGGTTCCTTACAAAAATAGAAAGCACCTCTAAAAAAAGAAGAAATAAACACACACACAATTTTCCTGCTGCGGTCTCCTCGACTCTTTGGAAGGCAGAGGGCGATGTTGGTTGAAGCCCTTACCTTCTCTGGCTGGCGGCCTACAAGACCAGGAAAGAAGCAGGCCCAGTAACAGCAGCTGAGGCCCCCAGCCCAGCCACGCCTAGGCAGGCATCAGCTTAAGGCTGACTCTCTACCCCACTGCTGCCCCAAATTGGTTTGGCAAAAGTTTGCAAAGAAGATGCCTGTAAATTTAACTCACGCCACACTAGCACTCACCCAGGCGTCGGTTCCTTACAAAAATAGAAAGCACCTCTAAAAAAGAAGAAATAAACACACACACAATTTTCCTGCTGCGGTCTCCTCGACTCTTTGGAAGGCAGAGGGCGATGTTGGTTGAAGCCCTTACCTTCTCTGGCTGGCGGCCTACAAGACCAGGAAAGAAGCAGGCCCAGTAACAGCAGCTGAGGCCCCCAGCCCAGCCACGCCTAGGCAGGCATCAGCGGAAGGCTGACTCTCTACCCCAGTGCTGCTCCAAGTTGGTTTGGCAAAAGTTTGCAAAGAAGCTGCCCGTAAATTCACCTCAAGCCACACTAGCACTCACCCAGGCGTCAGTTCCTTACAAAAATAGAAAGAATCTCTAAAAAAGAAGAAATAAACACACACACAATTTTCCTGCTTCTATCCCCTCGACTCCTTGGAAGGCGGAGGGCAACCTTCGCCGCTGGTGGCCTTCACATGCAGGAAAGAAGCACACCCAGGAACAGCAGCTGAGGCTCCCAGCCCAGGCAGGCTTCAGCTGAAGGCCGACTTGGGAAGCACTGAGGCCAGACCCTGGGCTCCTGGGTCCCTCGGTTGAAGGCTCGAGGCCAGACCCCTTGGCTCCTGTGTCCCTTGGCTGAAGGCTCGACCAGTGCTCGACCAGGCTCGATCAGGCGAGATATTAGGTAGCATGGGGCCCAGCTGGGACTTCTAGGAAGCTTAGGGTGACGGCCGCTTCTGCCCCATCATCCAGAGGCCTGGCTATGGAGAGGCATGATGTGGCCTCCCTCCCTTCCTGCCTCTTGTAGGCACTTCTCCCCCGTGAGCACTTCCCGCTCCAAGTGTCCCCTTGTCTCCCAGGGTGCACTCTTCCTCTAGAGCCCACATATGCAGATGAGGCCCATCCACTTGCCTCCCCTAGCTGTAGGGGGCCTTGCGCGTCCACTGGAGAGAAAACGGGGAGACGCTGGAGGTGCTTTGCCAGGGACACGAGTGGCCCTTTCTGGCTGCATCCACCCACCCGAGGCGGCGAGCTGCTGCCCTGGCTTCAGTCTCCTGCTGCTCCAAGTTAGTTTGGCGACAACGTGTCCGCCTCTGACGGGGCTCTGCATTGGAGCGAGGGCTGCTGTCTGCCCCTGTGCCTTTTTCACGCGCCGTGTTTGTTAAAATTAAAAGCGGAATGGAGGAAAAATGTAGTTCAAGACGGGGAAGACGAACGCCGCCTATCGGGCACAGAGTAGCAAAATGCCTACAGCACCTGGTATTCCCAGGCGGTCTCCCATCCAAGTACTAACCAGGCCCGACCCTGCTTAGCTTCCGAGATCGGACGAGATCGGGCGCATTCAGGGTGGTATGGCCGTAGGCGAAGAGTGCGCCGATTCCGAGCCTCTTGTGCTGTGTCGGCTCCTCCGACGTCCACTGCCCTCTTGCAAGGCTGAACGCTGTCCTCTGCAGTGTGCTTCTGCCCTTCTTTTTGCCTCAAGCTCAGGAGCCACAGCTGCCAGCTTGGAAAAGCAACGAGCGGCTCCATGCACCCACTTTTGAAATACCCACTTGCCTACTCATGTTTGCAAAGAAAGTGTCTGTAAATTCAGGCCAAGCCACACTTGCACTCACTCACCCAAGCATCCGTTCCTTACAAAACTTTTAAAAAAAACTCGGAAAGAAAGATGGAAATAAACACACACACAATTTTCCTGCTGGGGTCTCCTCGACTCTTTGGAAGGCAGAGGGCGATGTTGGTTGAGGCCTTACCTTCTCGGGCTGGCGGCCTACAAGTCCAGGAAAGAAGCAGGCCCAGTAACAGCAGCTGAGGCCCCCAGCCCAGCCCAGCCCAGGCAGGCATCAGCTTAAGGCTGACTCTCTACCCCACTGCTGCCCCAAATTGGTTTGGCAAAAGTTTGCAAAGAAGATGCCTGTAAATTTAACTCACGCCACACTAGCACTCACCCAGGCGTCGGTTCCTTACAAAAATAGAAAGCACCTCTAAAAAAGAAGAAATAAACACACACACAATTTTCCTGCTGGGGTCTCCTCGACTCTTTGAAAGGCAGAGGGCGATGTTGGTTGAGGCCCTTACCTTCTCCGGCTGGTGGCCTACAAGTCCAGGAAAGAAGCATGCCCAGTAACAGCAGCTGAGGCCCCCAGACCAGCCCAGCCCAGCCCAGGCAGCCATCAGCTGAAGGCTGACTCTCTACCCCAGTGCTGGTCCAAGTTGGTTTGGCAAAATTTTGCAAAGAAGATGCCTGTAAATGTAACTCACGCCACACTAGCACTCACCCAGGCGTCGGTTCCTTACAAAAATAGAAAGCACCTCTAAAAAAAGAAGAAATAAACACACACACAATTTTCCTGCTGCGGTCTCCTCGACTCTTTGGAAGGCAGAGGGCGATGTTGGTTGAAGCCCTTACCTTCTCTGGCTGGCGGCCTACAAGACCAGGAAAGAAGCAGGCCCAGTAACAGCAGCTGAGGCCCCCAGCCCAGCCACGCCTAGGCAGGCATCAGCTTAAGGCTGACTCTCTACCCCACTGCTGCCCCAAATTGGTTTGGCAAAAGTTTGCAAAGAAGATGCCTGTAAATTTAACTCACGCCACACTAGCACTCACCCAGGCGTCGGTTCCTTACAAAAATAGAAAGCACCTCTAAAAAAGAAGAAATAAACACACACACAATTTTCCTGCTGCGGTCTCCTCGACTCTTTGGAAGGCAGAGGGCGATGTTGGTTGAAGCCCTTACCTTCTCTGGCTGGCGGCCTACAAGACCAGGAAAGAAGCAGGCCCAGTAACAGCAGCTGAGGCCCCCAGCCCAGCCACGCCTAGGCAGGCATCAGCGGAAGGCTGACTCTCTACCCCAGTGCTGCTCCAAGTTGGTTTGGCAAAAGTTTGCAAAGAAGCTGCCCGTAAATTCACCTCAAGCCACACTAGCACTCACCCAGGCGTCAGTTCCTTACAAAAATAGAAAGAATCTCTAAAAAAGAAGAAATAAACACACACACAATTTTCCTGCTTCTATCCCCTCGACTCCTTGGAAGGCGGAGGGCAACCTTCGCCGCTGGTGGCCTTCACATGCAGGAAAGAAGCACACCCAGGAACAGCAGCTGAGGCTCCCAGCCCAGGCAGGCTTCAGCTGAAGGCCGACTTGGGAAGCACTGAGGCCAGACCCTGGGCTCCTGGGTCCCTCGGTTGAAGGCTCGAGGCCAGACCCCTTGGCTCCTGTGTCCCTTGGCTGAAGGCTCGACCAGTGCTCGACCAGGCTCGATCAGGCGAGATATTAGGTAGCATGGGGCCCAGCTGGGACTTCTAGGAAGCTTAGGGTGACGGCCGCTTCTGCCCCATCATCCAGAGGCCTGGCTATGGAGAGGCATGATGTGGCCTCCCTCCCTTCCTGCCTCTTGTAGGCACTTCTCCCCCGTGAGCACTTCCCGCTCCAAGTGTCCCCTTGTCTCCCAGGGTGCACTCTTCCTCTAGAGCCCACATATGCAGATGAGGCCCATCCACTTGCCTCCCCTAGCTGTAGGGGGCCTTGCGCGTCCACTGGAGAGAAAACGGGGAGACGCTGGAGGTGCTTTGCCAGGGACACGAGTGGCCCTTTCTGGCTGCATCCACCCACCCGAGGCGGCGAGCTGCTGCCCTGGCTTCAGTCTCCTGCTGCTCCAAGTTAGTTTGGCGACAACGTGTCCGCCTCTGACGGGGCTCTGCATTGGAGCGAGGGCTGCTGTCTGCCCCTGTGCCTTTTTCACGCGCCGTGTTTGTTAAAATTAAAAGCGGAATGGAGGAAAAATGTAGTTCAAGACGGGGAAGACGAACGCCGCCTATCGGGCACAGAGTAGCAAAATGCCTACAGCACCTGGTATTCCCAGGCGGTCTCCCATCCAAGTACTAACCAGGCCCGACCCTGCTTAGCTTCCGAGATCGGACGAGATCGGGCGCATTCAGGGTGGTATGGCCGTAGGCGAAGAGTGCGCCGATTCCGAGCCTCTTGTGCTGTGTCGGCTCCTCCGACGTCCACTGCCCTCTTGCAAGGCTGAACGCTGTCCTCTGCAGTGTGCTTCTGCCCTTCTTTTTGCCTCAAGCTCAGGAGCCACAGCTGCCAGCTTGGAAAAGCAACGAGCGGCTCCATGCACCCACTTTTGAAATACCCACTTGCCTACTCATGTTTGCAAAGAAAGTGTCTGTAAATTCAGGCCAAGCCACACTTGCACTCACTCACCCAAGCATCCGTTCCTTACAAAACTTTTAAAAAAAACTCGGAAAGAAAGATGGAAATAAACACACACACAATTTTCCTGCTGGGGTCTCCTCGACTCTTTGGAAGGCAGAGGGCGATGTTGGTTGAGGCCTTACCTTCTCGGGCTGGCGGCCTACAAGTCCAGGAAAGAAGCAGGCCCAGTAACAGCAGCTGAGGCCCCCAGCCCAGCCCAGCCCAGGCAGGCATCAGCTTAAGGCTGACTCTCTACCCCACTGCTGCCCCAAATTGGTTTGGCAAAAGTTTGCAAAGAAGATGCCTGTAAATTTAACTCACGCCACACTAGCACTCACCCAGGCGTCGGTTCCTTACAAAAATAGAAAGCACCTCTAAAAAAGAAGAAATAAACACACACACAATTTTCCTGCTGGGGTCTCCTCGACTCTTTGAAAGGCAGAGGGCGATGTTGGTTGAGGCCCTTACCTTCTCCGGCTGGTGGCCTACAAGTCCAGGAAAGAAGCATGCCCAGTAACAGCAGCTGAGGCCCCCAGACCAGCCCAGCCCAGCCCAGGCAGCCATCAGCTGAAGGCTGACTCTCTACCCCAGTGCTGGTCCAAGTTGGTTTGGCAAAATTTTGCAAAGAAGATGCCTGTAAATGTAACTCACGCCACACTAGCACTCACCCAGGCGTCGGTTCCTTACAAAAATAGAAAGCACCTCTAAAAAAAGAAGAAATAAACACACACACAATTTTCCTGCTGCGGTCTCCTCGACTCTTTGGAAGGCAGAGGGCGATGTTGGTTGAAGCCCTTACCTTCTCTGGCTGGCGGCCTACAAGACCAGGAAAGAAGCAGGCCCAGTAACAGCAGCTGAGGCCCCCAGCCCAGCCACGCCTAGGCAGGCATCAGCTTAAGGCTGACTCTCTACCCCACTGCTGCCCCAAATTGGTTTGGCAAAAGTTTGCAAAGAAGATGCCTGTAAATTTAACTCACGCCACACTAGCACTCACCCAGGCGTCGGTTCCTTACAAAAATAGAAAGCACCTCTAAAAAAGAAGAAATAAACACACACACAATTTTCCTGCTGCGGTCTCCTCGACTCTTTGGAAGGCAGAGGGCGATGTTGGTTGAAGCCCTTACCTTCTCTGGCTGGCGGCCTACAAGACCAGGAAAGAAGCAGGCCCAGTAACAGCAGCTGAGGCCCCCAGCCCAGCCACGCCTAGGCAGGCATCAGCGGAAGGCTGACTCTCTACCCCAGTGCTGCTCCAAGTTGGTTTGGCAAAAGTTTGCAAAGAAGCTGCCCGTAAATTCACCTCAAGCCACACTAGCACTCACCCAGGCGTCAGTTCCTTACAAAAATAGAAAGAATCTCTAAAAAAGAAGAAATAAACACACACACAATTTTCCTGCTTCTATCCCCTCGACTCCTTGGAAGGCGGAGGGCAACCTTCGCCGCTGGTGGCCTTCACATGCAGGAAAGAAGCACACCCAGGAACAGCAGCTGAGGCTCCCAGCCCAGGCAGGCTTCAGCTGAAGGCCGACTTGGGAAGCACTGAGGCCAGACCCTGGGCTCCTGGGTCCCTCGGTTGAAGGCTCGAGGCCAGACCCCTTGGCTCCTGTGTCCCTTGGCTGAAGGCTCGACCAGTGCTCGACCAGGCTCGATCAGGCGAGATATTAGGTAGCATGGGGCCCAGCTGGGACTTCTAGGAAGCTTAGGGTGACGGCCGCTTCTGCCCCATCATCCAGAGGCCTGGCTATGGAGAGGCATGATGTGGCCTCCCTCCCTTCCTGCCTCTTGTAGGCACTTCTCCCCCGTGAGCACTTCCCGCTCCAAGTGTCCCCTTGTCTCCCAGGGTGCACTCTTCCTCTAGAGCCCACATATGCAGATGAGGCCCATCCACTTGCCTCCCCTAGCTGTAGGGGGCCTTGCGCGTCCACTGGAGAGAAAACGGGGAGACGCTGGAGGTGCTTTGCCAGGGACACGAGTGGCCCTTTCTGGCTGCATCCACCCACCCGAGGCGGCGAGCTGCTGCCCTGGCTTCAGTCTCCTGCTGCTCCAAGTTAGTTTGGCGACAACGTGTCCGCCTCTGACGGGGCTCTGCATTGGAGCGAGGGCTGCTGTCTGCCCCTGTGCCTTTTTCACGCGCCGTGTTTGTTAAAATTAAAAGCGGAATGGAGGAAAAATGTAGTTCAAGACGGGGAAGACGAACGCCGCCTATCGGGCACAGAGTAGCAAAATGCCTACAGCACCTGGTATTCCCAGGCGGTCTCCCATCCAAGTACTAACCAGGCCCGACCCTGCTTAGCTTCCGAGATCGGACGAGATCGGGCGCATTCAGGGTGGTATGGCCGTAGGCGAAGAGTGCGCCGATTCCGAGCCTCTTGTGCTGTGTCGGCTCCTCCGACGTCCACTGCCCTCTTGCAAGGCTGAACGCTGTCCTCTGCAGTGTGCTTCTGCCCTTCTTTTTGCCTCAAGCTCAGGAGCCACAGCTGCCAGCTTGGAAAAGCAACGAGCGGCTCCATGCACCCACTTTTGAAATACCCACTTGCCTACTCATGTTTGCAAAGAAAGTGTCTGTAAATTCAGGCCAAGCCACACTTGCACTCACTCACCCAAGCATCCGTTCCTTACAAAACTTTAAAAAAAAACTCGGAAAGAAAGATGGAAATAAACACACACACAATTTTCCTGCTGGGGTCTCCTCGACTCTTTGGAAGGCAGAGGGCGATGTTGGTTGAGGCCTTACCTTCTCGGGCTGGCGGCCTACAAGTCCAGGAAAGAAGCAGGCCCAGTAACAGCAGCTGAGGCCCCCAGCCCAGCCCAGCCCAGGCAGGCATCAGCTTAAGGCTGACTCTCTACCCCACTGCTGCCCCAAATTGGTTTGGCAAAAGTTTGCAAAGAAGATGCCTGTAAATTTAACTCACGCCACACTAGCACTCACCCAGGCGTCGGTTCCTTACAAAAATAGAAAGCACCTCTAAAAAAGAAGAAATAAACACACACACAATTTTCCTGCTGGGGTCTCCTCGACTCTTTGAAAGGCAGAGGGCGATGTTGGTTGAGGCCCTTACCTTCTCCGGCTGGTGGCCTACAAGTCCAGGAAAGAAGCATGCCCAGTAACAGCAGCTGAGGCCCCCAGACCAGCCCAGCCCAGCCCAGGCAGCCATCAGCTGAAGGCTGACTCTCTACCCCAGTGCTGGTCCAAGTTGGTTTGGCAAAATTTTGCAAAGAAGATGCCTGTAAATGTAACTCACGCCACACTAGCACTCACCCAGGCGTCGGTTCCTTACAAAAATAGAAAGCACCTCTAAAAAAAGAAGAAATAAACACACACACAATTTTCCTGCTGCGGTCTCCTCGACTCTTTGGAAGGCAGAGGGCGATGTTGGTTGAAGCCCTTACCTTCTCTGGCTGGCGGCCTACAAGACCAGGAAAGAAGCAGGCCCAGTAACAGCAGCTGAGGCCCCCAGCCCAGCCACGCCTAGGCAGGCATCAGCTTAAGGCTGACTCTCTACCCCACTGCTGCCCCAAATTGGTTTGGCAAAAGTTTGCAAAGAAGATGCCTGTAAATTTAACTCACGCCACACTAGCACTCACCCAGGCATCGGTTCCTTACAAAAATAGAAAGCACCTCTAAAAAAGAAGAAATAAACACACACACAATTTTCCTGCTGCGGTCTCCTCGACTCTTTGGAAGGCAGAGGGCGATGTTGGTTGAAGCCCTTACCTTCTCTGGCTGGCGGCCTACAAGACCAGGAAAGAAGCAGGCCCAGTAACAGCAGCTGAGGCCCCCAGCCCAGCCACGCCTAGGCAGGCATCAGCGGAAGGCTGACTCTCTACCCCAGTGCTGCTCCAAGTTGGTTTGGCAAAAGTTTGCAAAGAAGCTGCCCGTAAATTCACCTCAAGCCACACTAGCACTCACCCAGGCGTCAGTTCCTTACAAAAATAGAAAGAATCTCTAAAAAAGAAGAAATAAACACACACACAATTTTCCTGCTTCTATCCCCTCGACTCCTTGGAAGGCGGAGGGCAACCTTCGCCGCTGGTGGCCTTCACATGCAGGAAAGAAGCACACCCAGGAACAGCAGCTGAGGCTCCCAGCCCAGGCAGGCTTCAGCTGAAGGCCGACTTGGGAAGCACTGAGGCCAGACCCTGGGCTCCTGGGTCCCTCGGTTGAAGGCTCGAGGCCAGACCCCTTGGCTCCTGTGTCCCTTGGCTGAAGGCTCGACCAGTGCTCGACCAGGCTCGATCAGGCGAGATATTAGGTAGCATGGGGCCCAGCTGGGACTTCTAGGAAGCTTAGGGTGACGGCCGCTTCTGCCCCATCATCCAGAGGCCTGGCTATGGAGAGGCATGATGTGGCCTCCCTCCCTTCCTGCCTCTTGTAGGCACTTCTCCCCCGTGAGCACTTCCCGCTCCAAGTGTCCCCTTGTCTCCCAGGGTGCACTCTTCCTCTAGAGCCCACATATGCAGATGAGGCCCATCCACTTGCCTCCCCTAGCTGTAGGGGGCCTTGCGCGTCCACTGGAGAGAAAACGGGGAGACGCTGGAGGTGCTTTGCCAGGGACACGAGTGGCCCTTTCTGGCTGCATCCACCCACCCGAGGCGGCGAGCTGCTGCCCTGGCTTCAGTCTCCTGCTGCTCCAAGTTAGTTTGGCGACAACGTGTCCGCCTCTGACGGGGCTCTGCATTGGAGCGAGGGCTGCTGTCTGCCCCTGTGCCTTTTTCACGCGCCGTGTTTGTTAAAATTAAAAGCGGAATGGAGGAAAAATGTAGTTCAAGACGGGGAAGACGAACGCCGCCTATCGGGCACAGAGTAGCAAAATGCCTACAGCACCTGGTATTCCCAGGCGGTCTCCCATCCAAGTACTAACCAGGCCCGACCCTGCTTAGCTTCCGAGATCGGACGAGATCGGGCGCATTCAGGGTGGTATGGCCGTAGGCGAAGAGTGCGCCGATTCCGAGCCTCTTGTGCTGTGTCGGCTCCTCCGACGTCCACTGCCCTCTTGCAAGGCTGAACGCTGTCCTCTGCAGTGTGCTTCTGCCCTTCTTTTTGCCTCAAGCTCAGGAGCCACAGCTGCCAGCTTGGAAAAGCAACGAGCGGCTCCATGCACCCACTTTTGAAATACCCACTTGCCTACTCATGTTTGCAAAGAAAGTGTCTGTAAATTCAGGCCAAGCCACACTTGCACTCACTCACCCAAGCATCCGTTCCTTACAAAACTTTTAAAAAAAACTCGGAAAGAAAGATGGAAATAAACACACACACAATTTTCCTGCTGGGGTCTCCTCGACTCTTTGGAAGGCAGAGGGCGATGTTGGTTGAGGCCTTACCTTCTCGGGCTGGCGGCCTACAAGTCCAGGAAAGAAGCAGGCCCAGTAACAGCAGCTGAGGCCCCCAGCCCAGCCCAGCCCAGGCAGGCATCAGCTTAAGGCTGACTCTCTACCCCACTGCTGCCCCAAATTGGTTTGGCAAAAGTTTGCAAAGAAGATGCCTGTAAATTTAACTCACGCCACACTAGCACTCACCCAGGCGTCGGTTCCTTACAAAAATAGAAAGCACCTCTAAAAAAGAAGAAATAAACACACACACAATTTTCCTGCTGGGGTCTCCTCGACTCTTTGAAAGGCAGAGGGCGATGTTGGTTGAGGCCCTTACCTTCTCCGGCTGGTGGCCTACAAGTCCAGGAAAGAAGCATGCCCAGTAACAGCAGCTGAGGCCCCCAGACCAGCCCAGCCCAGCCCAGGCAGCCATCAGCTGAAGGCTGACTCTCTACCCCAGTGCTGGTCCAAGTTGGTTTGGCAAAATTTTGCAAAGAAGATGCCTGTAAATGTAACTCACGCCACACTAGCACTCACCCAGGCGTCGGTTCCTTACAAAAATAGAAAGCACCTCTAAAAAAAGAAGAAATAAACACACACACAATTTTCCTGCTGCGGTCTCCTCGACTCTTTGGAAGGCAGAGGGCGATGTTGGTTGAAGCCCTTACCTTCTCTGGCTGGCGGCCTACAAGACCAGGAAAGAAGCAGGCCCAGTAACAGCAGCTGAGGCCCCCAGCCCAGCCACGCCTAGGCAGGCATCAGCTTAAGGCTGACTCTCTACCCCACTGCTGCCCCAAATTGGTTTGGCAAAAGTTTGCAAAGAAGATGCCTGTAAATTTAACTCACGCCACACTAGCACTCACCCAGGCGTCGGTTCCTTACAAAAATAGAAAGCACCTCTAAAAAAGAAGAAATAAACACACACACAATTTTCCTGCTGCGGTCTCCTCGACTCTTTGGAAGGCAGAGGGCGATGTTGGTTGAAGCCCTTACCTTCTCTGGCTGGCGGCCTACAAGACCAGGAAAGAAGCAGGCCCAGTAACAGCAGCTGAGGCCCCCAGCCCAGCCACGCCTAGGCAGGCATCAGCGGAAGGCTGACTCTCTACCCCAGTGCTGCTCCAAGTTGGTTTGGCAAAAGTTTGCAAAGAAGCTGCCCGTAAATTCACCTCAAGCCACACTAGCACTCACCCAGGCGTCAGTTCCTTACAAAAATAGAAAGAATCTCTAAAAAAGAAGAAATAAACACACACACAATTTTCCTGCTTCTATCCCCTCGACTCCTTGGAAGGCGGAGGGCAACCTTCGCCGCTGGTGGCCTTCACATGCAGGAAAGAAGCACACCCAGGAACAGCAGCTGAGGCTCCCAGCCCAGGCAGGCTTCAGCTGAAGGCCGACTTGGGAAGCACTGAGGCCAGACCCTGGGCTCCTGGGTCCCTCGGTTGAAGGCTCGAGGCCAGACCCCTTGGCTCCTGTGTCCCTTGGCTGAAGGCTCGACCAGTGCTCGACCAGGCTCGATCAGGCGAGATATTAGGTAGCATGGGGCCCAGCTGGGACTTCTAGGAAGCTTAGGGTGACGGCCGCTTCTGCCCCATCATCCAGAGGCCTGGCTATGGAGAGGCATGATGTGGCCTCCCTCCCTTCCTGCCTCTTGTAGGCACTTCTCCCCCGTGAGCACTTCCCGCTCCAAGTGTCCCCTTGTCTCCCAGGGTGCACTCTTCCTCTAGAGCCCACATATGCAGATGAGGCCCATCCACTTGCCTCCCCTAGCTGTAGGGGGCCTTGCGCGTCCACTGGAGAGAAAACGGGGAGACGCTGGAGGTGCTTTGCCAGGGACACGAGTGGCCCTTTCTGGCTGCATCCACCCACCCGAGGCGGCGAGCTGCTGCCCTGGCTTCAGTCTCCTGCTGCTCCAAGTTAGTTTGGCGACAACGTGTCCGCCTCTGACGGGGCTCTGCATTGGAGCGAGGGCTGCTGTCTGCCCCTGTGCCTTTTTCACGCGCCGTGTTTGTTAAAATTAAAAGCGGAATGGAGGAAAAATGTAGTTCAAGACGGGGAAGACGAACGCCGCCTATCGGGCACAGAGTAGCAAAATGCCTACAGCACCTGGTATTCCCAGGCGGTCTCCCATCCAAGTACTAACCAGGCCCGACCCTGCTTAGCTTCCGAGATCGGACGAGATCGGGCGCATTCAGGGTGGTATGGCCGTAGGCGAAGAGTGCGCCGATTCCGAGCCTCTTGTGCTGTGTCGGCTCCTCCGACGTCCACTGCCCTCTTGCAAGGCTGAACGCTGTCCTCTGCAGTGTGCTTCTGCCCTTCTTTTTGCCTCAAGCTCAGGAGCCACAGCTGCCAGCTTGGAAAAGCAACGAGCGGCTCCATGCACCCACTTTTGAAATACCCACTTGCCTACTCATGTTTGCAAAGAAAGTGTCTGTAAATTCAGGCCAAGCCACACTTGCACTCACTCACCCAAGCATCCGTTCCTTACAAAACTTTAAAAAAAAACTCGGAAAGAAAGATGGAAATAAACACACACACAATTTTCCTGCTGGGGTCTCCTCGACTCTTTGGAAGGCAGAGGGCGATGTTGGTTGAGGCCTTACCTTCTCGGGCTGGCGGCCTACAAGTCCAGGAAAGAAGCAGGCCCAGTAACAGCAGCTGAGGCCCCCAGCCCAGCCCAGCCCAGGCAGGCATCAGCTTAAGGCTGACTCTCTACCCCACTGCTGCCCCAAATTGGTTTGGCAAAAGTTTGCAAAGAAGATGCCTGTAAATTTAACTCACGCCACACTAGCACTCACCCAGGCGTCGGTTCCTTACAAAAATAGAAAGCACCTCTAAAAAAGAAGAAATAAACACACACACAATTTTCCTGCTGGGGTCTCCTCGACTCTTTGAAAGGCAGAGGGCGATGTTGGTTGAGGCCCTTACCTTCTCCGGCTGGTGGCCTACAAGTCCAGGAAAGAAGCATGCCCAGTAACAGCAGCTGAGGCCCCCAGACCAGCCCAGCCCAGCCCAGGCAGCCATCAGCTGAAGGCTGACTCTCTACCCCAGTGCTGGTCCAAGTTGGTTTGGCAAAATTTTGCAAAGAAGATGCCTGTAAATGTAACTCACGCCACACTAGCACTCACCCAGGCGTCGGTTCCTTACAAAAATAGAAAGCACCTCTAAAAAAAGAAGAAATAAACACACACACAATTTTCCTGCTGCGGTCTCCTCGACTCTTTGGAAGGCAGAGGGCGATGTTGGTTGAAGCCCTTACCTTCTCTGGCTGGCGGCCTACAAGACCAGGAAAGAAGCAGGCCCAGTAACAGCAGCTGAGGCCCCCAGCCCAGCCACGCCTAGGCAGGCATCAGCTTAAGGCTGACTCTCTACCCCACTGCTGCCCCAAATTGGTTTGGCAAAAGTTTGCAAAGAAGATGCCTGTAAATTTAACTCACGCCACACTAGCACTCACCCAGGCGTCGGTTCCTTACAAAAATAGAAAGCACCTCTAAAAAAGAAGAAATAAACACACACACAATTTTCCTGCTGCGGTCTCCTCGACTCTTTGGAAGGCAGAGGGCGATGTTGGTTGAAGCCCTTACCTTCTCTGGCTGGCGGCCTACAAGACCAGGAAAGAAGCAGGCCCAGTAACAGCAGCTGAGGCCCCCAGCCCAGCCACGCCTAGGCAGGCATCAGCGGAAGGCTGACTCTCTACCCCAGTGCTGCTCCAAGTTGGTTTGGCAAAAGTTTGCAAAGAAGCTGCCCGTAAATTCACCTCAAGCCACACTAGCACTCACCCAGGCGTCAGTTCCTTACAAAAATAGAAAGAATCTCTAAAAAAGAAGAAATAAACACACACACAATTTTCCTGCTTCTATCCCCTCGACTCCTTGGAAGGCGGAGGGCAACCTTCGCCGCTGGTGGCCTTCACATGCAGGAAAGAAGCACACCCAGGAACAGCAGCTGAGGCTCCCAGCCCAGGCAGGCTTCAGCTGAAGGCCGACTTGGGAAGCACTGAGGCCAGACCCTGGGCTCCTGGGTCCCTCGGTTGAAGGCTCGAGGCCAGACCCCTTGGCTCCTGTGTCCCTTGGCTGAAGGCTCGACCAGTGCTCGACCAGGCTCGATCAGGCGAGATATTAGGTAGCATGGGGCCCAGCTGGGACTTCTAGGAAGCTTAGGGTGACGGCCGCTTCTGCCCCATCATCCAGAGGCCTGGCTATGGAGAGGCATGATGTGGCCTCCCTCCCTTCCTGCCTCTTGTAGGCACTTCTCCCCCGTGAGCACTTCCCGCTCCAAGTGTCCCCTTGTCTCCCAGGGTGCACTCTTCCTCTAGAGCCCACATATGCAGATGAGGCCCATCCACTTGCCTCCCCTAGCTGTAGGGGGCCTTGCGCGTCCACTGGAGAGAAAACGGGGAGACGCTGGAGGTGCTTTGCCAGGGACACGAGTGGCCCTTTCTGGCTGCATCCACCCACCCGAGGCGGCGAGCTGCTGCCCTGGCTTCAGTCTCCTGCTGCTCCAAGTTAGTTTGGCGACAACGTGTCCGCCTCTGACGGGGCTCTGCATTGGAGCGAGGGCTGCTGTCTGCCCCTGTGCCTTTTTCACGCGCCGTGTTTGTTAAAATTAAAAGCGGAATGGAGGAAAAATGTAGTTCAAGACGGGGAAGACGAACGCCGCCTATCGGGCACAGAGTAGCAAAATGCCTACAGCACCTGGTATTCCCAGGCGGTCTCCCATCCAAGTACTAACCAGGCCCGACCCTGCTTAGCTTCCGAGATCGGACGAGATCGGGCGCATTCAGGGTGGTATGGCCGTAGGCGAAGAGTGCGCCGATTCCGAGCCTCTTGTGCTGTGTCGGCTCCTCCGACGTCCACTGCCCTCTTGCAAGGCTGAACGCTGTCCTCTGCAGTGTGCTTCTGCCCTTCTTTTTGCCTCAAGCTCAGGAGCCACAGCTGCCAGCTTGGAAAAGCAACGAGCGGCTCCATGCACCCACTTTTGAAATACCCACTTGCCTACTCATGTTTGCAAAGAAAGTGTCTGTAAATTCAGGCCAAGCCACACTTGCACTCACTCACCCAAGCATCCGTTCCTTACAAAACTTTAAAAAAAAACTCGGAAAGAAAGATGGAAATAAACACACACACAATTTTCCTGCTGGGGTCTCCTCGACTCTTTGGAAGGCAGAGGGCGATGTTGGTTGAGGCCTTACCTTCTCGGGCTGGCGGCCTACAAGTCCAGGAAAGAAGCAGGCCCAGTAACAGCAGCTGAGGCCCCCAGCCCAGCCCAGCCCAGGCAGGCATCAGCTTAAGGCTGACTCTCTACCCCACTGCTGCCCCAAATTGGTTTGGCAAAAGTTTGCAAAGAAGATGCCTGTAAATTTAACTCACGCCACACTAGCACTCACCCAGGCGTCGGTTCCTTACAAAAATAGAAAGCACCTCTAAAAAAGAAGAAATAAACACACACACAATTTTCCTGCTGGGGTCTCCTCGACTCTTTGAAAGGCAGAGGGCGATGTTGGTTGAGGCCCTTACCTTCTCCGGCTGGTGGCCTACAAGTCCAGGAAAGAAGCATGCCCAGTAACAGCAGCTGAGGCCCCCAGACCAGCCCAGCCCAGCCCAGGCAGCCATCAGCTGAAGGCTGACTCTCTACCCCAGTGCTGGTCCAAGTTGGTTTGGCAAAATTTTGCAAAGAAGATGCCTGTAAATGTAACTCACGCCACACTAGCACTCACCCAGGCGTCGGTTCCTTACAAAAATAGAAAGCACCTCTAAAAAAAGAAGAAATAAACACACACACAATTTTCCTGCTGCGGTCTCCTCGACTCTTTGGAAGGCAGAGGGCGATGTTGGTTGAAGCCCTTACCTTCTCTGGCTGGCGGCCTACAAGACCAGGAAAGAAGCAGGCCCAGTAACAGCAGCTGAGGCCCCCAGCCCAGCCACGCCTAGGCAGGCATCAGCTTAAGGCTGACTCTCTACCCCACTGCTGCCCCAAATTGGTTTGGCAAAAGTTTGCAAAGAAGATGCCTGTAAATTTAACTCACGCCACACTAGCACTCACCCAGGCGTCGGTTCCTTACAAAAATAGAAAGCACCTCTAAAAAAGAAGAAATAAACACACACACAATTTTCCTGCTGCGGTCTCCTCGACTCTTTGGAAGGCAGAGGGCGATGTTGGTTGAAGCCCTTACCTTCTCTGGCTGGCGGCCTACAAGACCAGGAAAGAAGCAGGCCCAGTAACAGCAGCTGAGGCCCCCAGCCCAGCCACGCCTAGGCAGGCATCAGCGGAAGGCTGACTCTCTACCCCAGTGCTGCTCCAAGTTGGTTTGGCAAAAGTTTGCAAAGAAGCTGCCCGTAAATTCACCTCAAGCCACACTAGCACTCACCCAGGCGTCAGTTCCTTACAAAAATAGAAAGAATCTCTAAAAAAGAAGAAATAAACACACACACAATTTTCCTGCTTCTATCCCCTCGACTCCTTGGAAGGCGGAGGGCAACCTTCGCCGCTGGTGGCCTTCACATGCAGGAAAGAAGCACACCCAGGAACAGCAGCTGAGGCTCCCAGCCCAGGCAGGCTTCAGCTGAAGGCCGACTTGGGAAGCACTGAGGCCAGACCCTGGGCTCCTGGGTCCCTCGGTTGAAGGCTCGAGGCCAGACCCCTTGGCTCCTGTGTCCCTTGGCTGAAGGCTCGACCAGTGCTCGACCAGGCTCGATCAGGCGAGATATTAGGTAGCATGGGGCCCAGCTGGGACTTCTAGGAAGCTTAGGGTGACGGCCGCTTCTGCCCCATCATCCAGAGGCCTGGCTATGGAGAGGCATGATGTGGCCTCCCTCCCTTCCTGCCTCTTGTAGGCACTTCTCCCCCGTGAGCACTTCCCGCTCCAAGTGTCCCCTTGTCTCCCAGGGTGCACTCTTCCTCTAGAGCCCACATATGCAGATGAGGCCCATCCACTTGCCTCCCCTAGCTGTAGGGGGCCTTGCGCGTCCACTGGAGAGAAAACGGGGAGACGCTGGAGGTGCTTTGCCAGGGACACGAGTGGCCCTTTCTGGCTGCATCCACCCACCCGAGGCGGCGAGCTGCTGCCCTGGCTTCAGTCTCCTGCTGCTCCAAGTTAGTTTGGCGACAACGTGTCCGCCTCTGACGGGGCTCTGCATTGGAGCGAGGGCTGCTGTCTGCCCCTGTGCCTTTTTCACGCGCCGTGTTTGTTAAAATTAAAAGCGGAATGGAGGAAAAATGTAGTTCAAGACGGGGAAGACGAACGCCGCCTATCGGGCACAGAGTAGCAAAATGCCTACAGCACCTGGTATTCCGAGGCGGTCTCCCATCCAAGTACTAACCAGGCCCGACCCTGCTTAGCTTCCGAGATCGGACGAGATCGGGCGCATTCAGGGTGGTATGGCCGTAGGCGAAGAGTGCGCCGATTCCGAGCCTCTTGTGCTGTGTCGGCTCCTCCGACGTCCACTGCCCTCTTGCAAGGCTGAACGCTGTCCTCTGCAGTGTGCTTCTGCCCTTCTTTTTGCCTCAAGCTCAGGAGCCACAGCTGCCAGCTTGGAAAAGCAACGAGCGGCTCCATGCACCCACTTTTGAAATACCCACTTGCCTACTCATGTTTGCAAAGAAAGTGTCTGTAAATTCAGGCCAAGCCACACTTGCACTCACTCACCCAAGCATCCGTTCCTTACAAAACTTTAAAAAAAAACTCGGAAAGAAAGATGGAAATAAACACACACACAATTTTCCTGCTGGGGTCTCCTCGACTCTTTGGAAGGCAGAGGGCGATGTTGGTTGAGGCCTTACCTTCTCGGGCTGGCGGCCTACAAGTCCAGGAAAGAAGCAGGCCCAGTAACAGCAGCTGAGGCCCCCAGCCCAGCCCAGCCCAGGCAGGCATCAGCTTAAGGCTGACTCTCTACCCCACTGCTGCCCCAAATTGGTTTGGCAAAAGTTTGCAAAGAAGATGCCTGTAAATTTAACTCACGCCACACTAGCACTCACCCAGGCGTCGGTTCCTTACAAAAATAGAAAGCACCTCTAAAAAAGAAGAAATAAACACACACACAATTTTCCTGCTGGGGTCTCCTCGACTCTTTGAAAGGCAGAGGGCGATGTTGGTTGAGGCCCTTACCTTCTCCGGCTGGTGGCCTACAAGTCCAGGAAAGAAGCATGCCCAGTAACAGCAGCTGAGGCCCCCAGACCAGCCCAGCCCAGCCCAGGCAGCCATCAGCTGAAGGCTGACTCTCTACCCCAGTGCTGGTCCAAGTTGGTTTGGCAAAATTTTGCAAAGAAGATGCCTGTAAATGTAACTCACGCCACACTAGCACTCACCCAGGCGTCGGTTCCTTACAAAAATAGAAAGCACCTCTAAAAAAAGAAGAAATAAACACACACACAATTTTCCTGCTGCGGTCTCCTCGACTCTTTGGAAGGCAGAGGGCGATGTTGGTTGAAGCCCTTACCTTCTCTGGCTGGCGGCCTACAAGACCAGGAAAGAAGCAGGCCCAGTAACAGCAGCTGAGGCCCCCAGCCCAGCCACGCCTAGGCAGGCATCAGCTTAAGGCTGACTCTCTACCCCACTGCTGCCCCAAATTGGTTTGGCAAAAGTTTGCAAAGAAGATGCCTGTAAATTTAACTCACGCCACACTAGCACTCACCCAGGCGTCGGTTCCTTACAAAAATAGAAAGCACCTCTAAAAAAGAAGAAATAAACACACACACAATTTTCCTGCTGCGGTCTCCTCGACTCTTTGGAAGGCAGAGGGCGATGTTGGTTGAAGCCCTTACCTTCTCTGGCTGGCGGCCTACAAGACCAGGAAAGAAGCAGGCCCAGTAACAGCAGCTGAGGCCCCCAGCCCAGCCACGCCTAGGCAGGCATCAGCGGAAGGCTGACTCTCTACCCCAGTGCTGCTCCAAGTTGGTTTGGCAAAAGTTTGCAAAGAAGCTGCCCGTAAATTCACCTCAAGCCACACTAGCACTCACCCAGGCGTCAGTTCCTTACAAAAATAGAAAGAATCTCTAAAAAAGAAGAAATAAACACACACACAATTTTCCTGCTTCTATCCCCTCGACTCCTTGGAAGGCGGAGGGCAACCTTCGCCGCTGGTGGCCTTCACATGCAGGAAAGAAGCACACCCAGGAACAGCAGCTGAGGCTCCCAGCCCAGGCAGGCTTCAGCTGAAGGCCGACTTGGGAAGCACTGAGGCCAGAACCTGGGCTCCTGGGTCCCTCGGTTGAAGGCTCGAGGCCAGACCCCTTGGCTCCTGTGTCCCTTGGCTGAAGGCTCGACCAGTGCTCGACCAGGCTCGATCAGGCGAGATATTAGGTAGCATGGGGCCCAGCTGGGACTTCTAGGAAGCTTAGGGTGACGGCCGCTTCTGCCCCATCATCCAGAGGCCTGGCTATGGAGAGGCATGATGTGGCCTCCCTCCCTTCCTGCCTCTTGTAGGCACTTCTCCCCCGTGAGCACTTCCCGCTCCAAGTGTCCCCTTGTCTCCCAGGGTGCACTCTTCCTCTAGAGCCCACATATGCAGATGAGGCCCATCCACTTGCCTCCCCTAGCTGTAGGGGGCCTTGCGCGTCCACTGGAGAGAAAACGGGGAGACGCTGGAGGTGCTTTGCCAGGGACACGAGTGGCCCTTTCTGGCTGCATCCACCCACCCGAGGCGGCGAGCTGCTGCCCTGGCTTCAGTCTCCTGCTGCTCCAAGTTAGTTTGGCGACAACGTGTCCGCCTCTGACGGGGCTCTGCATTGGAGCGAGGGCTGCTGTCTGCCCCTGTGCCTTTTTCACGCGCCGTGTTTGTTAAAATTAAAAGCGGAATGGAGGAAAAATGTAGTTCAAGACGGGGAAGACGAACGCCGCCTATCGGGCACAGAGTAGCAAAATGCCTACAGCACCTGGTATTCCCAGGCGGTCTCCCATCCAAGTACTAACCAGGCCCGACCCTGCTTAGCTTCCGAGATCGGACGAGATCGGGCGCATTCAGGGTGGTATGGCCGTAGGCGAAGAGTGCGCCGATTCCGAGCCTCTTGTGCTGTGTCGGCTCCTCCGACGTCCACTGCCCTCTTGCAAGGCTGAACGCTGTCCTCTGCAGTGTGCTTCTGCCCTTCTTTTTGCCTCAAGCTCAGGAGCCACAGCTGCCAGCTTGGAAAAGCAACGAGCGGCTCCATGCACCCACTTTTGAAATACCCACTTGCCTACTCATGTTTGCAAAGAAAGTGTCTGTAAATTCAGGCCAAGCCACACTTGCACTCACTCACCCAAGCATCCGTTCCTTACAAAACTTTAAAAAAAAACTCGGAAAGAAAGATGGAAATAAACACACACACAATTTTCCTGCTGGGGTCTCCTCGACTCTTTGGAAGGCAGAGGGCGATGTTGGTTGAGGCCTTACCTTCTCGGGCTGGCGGCCTACAAGTCCAGGAAAGAAGCAGGCCCAGTAACAGCAGCTGAGGCCCCCAGCCCAGCCCAGCCCAGGCAGGCATCAGCTTAAGGCTGACTCTCTACCCCACTGCTGCCCCAAATTGGTTTGGCAAAAGTTTGCAAAGAAGATGCCTGTAAATTTAACTCACGCCACACTAGCACTCACCCAGGCGTCGGTTCCTTACAAAAATAGAAAGCACCTCTAAAAAAGAAGAAATAAACACACACACAATTTTCCTGCTGGGGTCTCCTCGACTCTTTGAAAGGCAGAGGGCGATGTTGGTTGAGGCCCTTACCTTCTCCGGCTGGTGGCCTACAAGTCCAGGAAAGAAGCATGCCCAGTAACAGCAGCTGAGGCCCCCAGACCAGCCCAGCCCAGCCCAGGCAGCCATCAGCTGAAGGCTGACTCTCTACCCCAGTGCTGGTCCAAGTTGGTTTGGCAAAATTTTGCAAAGAAGATGCCTGTAAATGTAACTCACGCCACACTAGCACTCACCCAGGCGTCGGTTCCTTACAAAAATAGAAAGCACCTCTAAAAAAAGAAGAAATAAACACACACACAATTTTCCTGCTGCGGTCTCCTCGACTCTTTGGAAGGCAGAGGGCGATGTTGGTTGAAGCCCTTACCTTCTCTGGCTGGCGGCCTACAAGACCAGGAAAGAAGCAGGCCCAGTAACAGCAGCTGAGGCCCCCAGCCCAGCCACGCCTAGGCAGGCATCAGCTTAAGGCTGACTCTCTACCCCACTGCTGCCCCAAATTGGTTTGGCAAAAGTTTGCAAAGAAGATGCCTGTAAATTTAACTCACGCCACACTAGCACTCACCCAGGCGTCGGTTCCTTACAAAAATAGAAAGCACCTCTAAAAAAGAAGAAATAAACACACACACAATTTTCCTGCTGCGGTCTCCTCGACTCTTTGGAAGGCAGAGGGCGATGTTGGTTGAAGCCCTTACCTTCTCTGGCTGGCGGCCTACAAGACCAGGAAAGAAGCAGGCCCAGTAACAGCAGCTGAGGCCCCCAGCCCAGCCACGCCTAGGCAGGCATCAGCGGAAGGCTGACTCTCTACCCCAGTGCTGCTCCAAGTTGGTTTGGCAAAAGTTTGCAAAGAAGCTGCCCGTAAATTCACCTCAAGCCACACTAGCACTCACCCAGGCGTCAGTTCCTTACAAAAATAGAAAGAATCTCTAAAAAAGAAGAAATAAACACACACACAATTTTCCTGCTTCTATCCCCTCGACTCCTTGGAAGGCGGAGGGCAACCTTCGCCGCTGGTGGCCTTCACATGCAGGAAAGAAGCACACCCAGGAACAGCAGCTGAGGCTCCCAGCCCAGGCAGGCTTCAGCTGAAGGCCGACTTGGGAAGCACTGAGGCCAGACCCTGGGCTCCTGGGTCCCTCGGTTGAAGGCTCGAGGCCAGACCCCTTGGCTCCTGTGTCCCTTGGCTGAAGGCTCGACCAGTGCTCGACCAGGCTCGATCAGGCGAGATATTAGGTAGCATGGGGCCCAGCTGGGACTTCTAGGAAGCTTAGGGTGACGGCCGCTTCTGCCCCATCATCCAGAGGCCTGGCTATGGAGAGGCATGATGTGGCCTCCCTCCCTTCCTGCCTCTTGTAGGCACTTCTCCCCCGTGAGCACTTCCCGCTCCAAGTGTCCCCTTGTCTCCCAGGGTGCACTCTTCCTCTAGAGCCCACATATGCAGATGAGGCCCATCCACTTGCCTCCCCTAGCTGTAGGGGGCCTTGCGCGTCCACTGGAGAGAAAACGGGGAGACGCTGGAGGTGCTTTGCCAGGGACACGAGTGGCCCTTTCTGGCTGCATCCACCCACCCGAGGCGGCGAGCTGCTGCCCTGGCTTCAGTCTCCTGCTGCTCCAAGTTAGTTTGGCGACAACGTGTCCGCCTCTGACGGGGCTCTGCATTGGAGCGAGGGCTGCTGTCTGCCCCTGTGCCTTTTTCACGCGCCGTGTTTGTTAAAATTAAAAGCGGAATGGAGGAAAAATGTAGTTCAAGACGGGGAAGACGAACGCCGCCTATCGGGCACAGAGTAGCAAAATGCCTACAGCACCTGGTATTCCCAGGCGGTCTCCCATCCAAGTACTAACCAGGCCCGACCCTGCTTAGCTTCCGAGATCGGACGAGATCGGGCGCATTCAGGGTGGTATGGCCGTAGGCGAAGAGTGCGCCGATTCCGAGCCTCTTGTGCTGTGTCGGCTCCTCCGACGTCCACTGCCCTCTTGCAAGGCTGAACGCTGTCCTCTGCAGTGTGCTTCTGCCCTTCTTTTTGCCTCAAGCTCAGGAGCCACAGCTGCCAGCTTGGAAAAGCAACGAGCGGCTCCATGCACCCACTTTTGAAATACCCACTTGCCTACTCATGTTTGCAAAGAAAGTGTCTGTAAATTCAGGCCAAGCCACACTTGCACTCACTCACCCAAGCATCCGTTCCTTACAAAACTTTAAAAAAAAACTCGGAAAGAAAGATGGAAATAAACACACACACAATTTTCCTGCTGGGGTCTCCTCGACTCTTTGGAAGGCAGAGGGCGATGTTGGTTGAGGCCTTACCTTCTCGGGCTGGCGGCCTACAAGTCCAGGAAAGAAGCAGGCCCAGTAACAGCAGCTGAGGCCCCCAGCCCAGCCCAGCCCAGGCAGGCATCAGCTTAAGGCTGACTCTCTACCCCACTGCTGCCCCAAATTGGTTTGGCAAAAGTTTGCAAAGAAGATGCCTGTAAATTTAACTCACGCCACACTAGCACTCACCCAGGCGTCGGTTCCTTACAAAAATAGAAAGCACCTCTAAAAAAGAAGAAATAAACACACACACAATTTTCCTGCTGGGGTCTCCTCGACTCTTTGAAAGGCAGAGGGCGATGTTGGTTGAGGCCCTTACCTTCTCCGGCTGGTGGCCTACAAGTCCAGGAAAGAAGCATGCCCAGTAACAGCAGCTGAGGCCCCCAGACCAGCCCAGCCCAGCCCAGGCAGCCATCAGCTGAAGGCTGACTCTCTACCCCAGTGCTGGTCCAAGTTGGTTTGGCAAAATTTTGCAAAGAAGATGCCTGTAAATGTAACTCACGCCACACTAGCACTCACCCAGGCGTCGGTTCCTTACAAAAATAGAAAGCACCTCTAAAAAAAGAAGAAATAAACACACACACAATTTTCCTGCTGCGGTCTCCTCGACTCTTTGGAAGGCAGAGGGCGATGTTGGTTGAAGCCCTTACCTTCTCTGGCTGGCGGCCTACAAGACCAGGAAAGAAGCAGGCCCAGTAACAGCAGCTGAGGCCCCCAGCCCAGCCACGCCTAGGCAGGCATCAGCTTAAGGCTGACTCTCTACCCCACTGCTGCCCCAAATTGGTTTGGCAAAAGTTTGCAAAGAAGATGCCTGTAAATTTAACTCACGCCACACTAGCACTCACCCAGGCGTCGGTTCCTTACAAAAATAGAAAGCACCTCTAAAAAAGAAGAAATAAACACACACACAATTTTCCTGCTGCGGTCTCCTCGACTCTTTGGAAGGCAGAGGGCGATGTTGGTTGAAGCCCTTACCTTCTCTGGCTGGCGGCCTACAAGACCAGGAAAGAAGCAGGCCCAGTAACAGCAGCTGAGGCCCCCAGCCCAGCCACGCCTAGGCAGGCATCAGCGGAAGGCTGACTCTCTACCCCAGTGCTGCTCCAAGTTGGTTTGGCAAAAGTTTGCAAAGAAGCTGCCCGTAAATTCACCTCAAGCCACACTAGCACTCACCCAGGCGTCAGTTCCTTACAAAAATAGAAAGAATCTCTAAAAAAGAAGAAATAAACACACACACAATTTTCCTGCTTCTATCCCCTCGACTCCTTGGAAGGCGGAGGGCAACCTTCGCCGCTGGTGGCCTTCACATGCAGGAAAGAAGCACACCCAGGAACAGCAGCTGAGGCTCCCAGCCCAGGCAGGCTTCAGCTGAAGGCCGACTTGGGAAGCACTGAGGCCAGACCCTGGGCTCCTGGGTCCCTCGGTTGAAGGCTCGAGGCCAGACCCCTTGGCTCCTGTGTCCCTTGGCTGAAGGCTCGACCAGTGCTCGACCAGGCTCGATCAGGCGAGATATTAGGTAGCATGGGGCCCAGCTGGGACTTCTAGGAAGCTTAGGGTGACGGCCGCTTCTGCCCCATCATCCAGAGGCCTGGCTATGGAGAGGCATGATGTGGCCTCCCTCCCTTCCTGCCTCTTGTAGGCACTTCTCCCCCGTGAGCACTTCCCGCTCCAAGTGTCCCCTTGTCTCCCAGGGTGCACTCTTCCTCTAGAGCCCACATATGCAGATGAGGCCCATCCACTTGCCTCCCCTAGCTGTAGGGGGCCTTGCGCGTCCACTGGAGAGAAAACGGGGAGACGCTGGAGGTGCTTTGCCAGGGACACGAGTGGCCCTTTCTGGCTGCATCCACCCACCCGAGGCGGCGAGCTGCTGCCCTGGCTTCAGTCTCCTGCTGCTCCAAGTTAGTTTGGCGACAACGTGTCCGCCTCTGACGGGGCTCTGCATTGGAGCGAGGGCTGCTGTCTGCCCCTGTGCCTTTTTCACGCGCCGTGTTTGTTAAAATTAAAAGCGGAATGGAGGAAAAATGTAGTTCAAGACGGGGAAGACGAACGCCGCCTATCGGGCACAGAGTAGCAAAATGCCTACAGCACCTGGTATTCCGAGGCGGTCTCCCATCCAAGTACTAACCAGGCCCGACCCTGCTTAGCTTCCGAGATCGGACGAGATCGGGCGCATTCAGGGTGGTATGGCCGTAGGCGAAGAGTGCGCCGATTCCGAGCCTCTTGTGCTGTGTCGGCTCCTCCGACGTCCACTGCCCTCTTGCAAGGCTGAACGCTGTCCTCTGCAGTGTGCTTCTGCCCTTCTTTTTGCCTCAAGCTCAGGAGCCACAGCTGCCAGCTTGGAAAAGCAACGAGCGGCTCCATGCACCCACTTTTGAAATACCCACTTGCCTACTCATGTTTGCAAAGAAAGTGTCTGTAAATTCAGGCCAAGCCACACTTGCACTCACTCACCCAAGCATCCGTTCCTTACAAAACTTTAAAAAAAAACTCGGAAAGAAAGATGGAAATAAACACACACACAATTTTCCTGCTGGGGTCTCCTCGACTCTTTGGAAGGCAGAGGGCGATGTTGGTTGAGGCCTTACCTTCTCGGGCTGGCGGCCTACAAGTCCAGGAAAGAAGCAGGCCCAGTAACAGCAGCTGAGGCCCCCAGCCCAGCCCAGCCCAGGCAGGCATCAGCTTAAGGCTGACTCTCTACCCCACTGCTGCCCCAAATTGGTTTGGCAAAAGTTTGCAAAGAAGATGCCTGTAAATTTAACTCACGCCACACTAGCACTCACCCAGGCGTCGGTTCCTTACAAAAATAGAAAGCACCTCTAAAAAAGAAGAAATAAACACACACACAATTTTCCTGCTGGGGTCTCCTCGACTCTTTGAAAGGCAGAGGGCGATGTTGGTTGAGGCCCTTACCTTCTCCGGCTGGTGGCCTACAAGTCCAGGAAAGAAGCATGCCCAGTAACAGCAGCTGAGGCCCCCAGACCAGCCCAGCCCAGCCCAGGCAGCCATCAGCTGAAGGCTGACTCTCTACCCCAGTGCTGGTCCAAGTTGGTTTGGCAAAATTTTGCAAAGAAGATGCCTGTAAATGTAACTCACGCCACACTAGCACTCACCCAGGCGTCGGTTCCTTACAAAAATAGAAAGCACCTCTAAAAAAAGAAGAAATAAACACACACACAATTTTCCTGCTGCGGTCTCCTCGACTCTTTGGAAGGCAGAGGGCGATGTTGGTTGAAGCCCTTACCTTCTCTGGCTGGCGGCCTACAAGACCAGGAAAGAAGCAGGCCCAGTAACAGCAGCTGAGGCCCCCAGCCCAGCCACGCCTAGGCAGGCATCAGCTTAAGGCTGACTCTCTACCCCACTGCTGCCCCAAATTGGTTTGGCAAAAGTTTGCAAAGAAGATGCCTGTAAATTTAACTCACGCCACACTAGCACTCACCCAGGCGTCGGTTCCTTACAAAAATAGAAAGCACCTCTAAAAAAGAAGAAATAAACACACACACAATTTTCCTGCTGCGGTCTCCTCGACTCTTTGGAAGGCAGAGGGCGATGTTGGTTGAAGCCCTTACCTTCTCTGGCTGGCGGCCTACAAGACCAGGAAAGAAGCAGGCCCAGTAACAGCAGCTGAGGCCCCCAGCCCAGCCACGCCTAGGCAGGCATCAGCGGAAGGCTGACTCTCTACCCCAGTGCTGCTCCAAGTTGGTTTGGCAAAAGTTTGCAAAGAAGCTGCCCGTAAATTCACCTCAAGCCACACTAGCACTCACCCAGGCGTCAGTTCCTTACAAAAATAGAAAGAATCTCTAAAAAAGAAGAAATAAACACACACACAATTTTCCTGCTTCTATCCCCTCGACTCCTTGGAAGGCGGAGGGCAACCTTCGCCGCTGGTGGCCTTCACATGCAGGAAAGAAGCACACCCAGGAACAGCAGCTGAGGCTCCCAGCCCAGGCAGGCTTCAGCTGAAGGCCGACTTGGGAAGCACTGAGGCCAGACCCTGGGCTCCTGGGTCCCTCGGTTGAAGGCTCGAGGCCAGACCCCTTGGCTCCTGTGTCCCTTGGCTGAAGGCTCGACCAGTGCTCGACCAGGCTCGATCAGGCGAGATATTAGGTAGCATGGGGCCCAGCTGGGACTTCTAGGAAGCTTAGGGTGACGGCCGCTTCTGCCCCATCATCCAGAGGCCTGGCTATGGAGAGGCATGATGTGGCCTCCCTCCCTTCCTGCCTCTTGTAGGCACTTCTCCCCCGTGAGCACTTCCCGCTCCAAGTGTCCCCTTGTCTCCCAGGGTGCACTCTTCCTCTAGAGCCCACATATGCAGATGAGGCCCATCCACTTGCCTCCCCTAGCTGTAGGGGGCCTTGCGCGTCCACTGGAGAGAAAACGGGGAGACGCTGGAGGTGCTTTGCCAGGGACACGAGTGGCCCTTTCTGGCTGCATCCACCCACCCGAGGCGGCGAGCTGCTGCCCTGGCTTCAGTCTCCTGCTGCTCCAAGTTAGTTTGGCGACAACGTGTCCGCCTCTGACGGGGCTCTGCATTGGAGCGAGGGCTGCTGTCTGCCCCTGTGCCTTTTTCACGCGCCGTGTTTGTTAAAATTAAAAGCGGAATGGAGGAAAAATGTAGTTCAAGACGGGGAAGACGAACGCCGCCTATCGGGCACAGAGTAGCAAAATGCCTACAGCACCTGGTATTCCCAGGCGGTCTCCCATCCAAGTACTAACCAGGCCCGACCCTGCTTAGCTTCCGAGATCGGACGAGATCGGGCGCATTCAGGGTGGTATGGCCGTAGGCGAAGAGTGCGCCGATTCCGAGCCTCTTGTGCTGTGTCGGCTCCTCCGACGTCCACTGCCCTCTTGCAAGGCTGAACGCTGTCCTCTGCAGTGTGCTTCTGCCCTTCTTTTTGCCTCAAGCTCAGGAGCCACAGCTGCCAGCTTGGAAAAGCAACGAGCGGCTCCATGCACCCACTTTTGAAATACCCACTTGCCTACTCATGTTTGCAAAGAAAGTGTCTGTAAATTCAGGCCAAGCCACACTTGCACTCACTCACCCAAGCATCCGTTCCTTACAAAACTTTAAAAAAAAACTCGGAAAGAAAGATGGAAATAAACACACACACAATTTTCCTGCTGGGGTCTCCTCGACTCTTTGGAAGGCAGAGGGCGATGTTGGTTGAGGCCTTACCTTCTCGGGCTGGCGGCCTACAAGTCCAGGAAAGAAGCAGGCCCAGTAACAGCAGCTGAGGCCCCCAGCCCAGCCCAGCCCAGGCAGGCATCAGCTTAAGGCTGACTCTCTACCCCACTGCTGCCCCAAATTGGTTTGGCAAAAGTTTGCAAAGAAGATGCCTGTAAATTTAACTCACGCCACACTAGCACTCACCCAGGCGTCGGTTCCTTACAAAAATAGAAAGCACCTCTAAAAAAGAAGAAATAAACACACACACAATTTTCCTGCTGGGGTCTCCTCGACTCTTTGAAAGGCAGAGGGCGATGTTGGTTGAGGCCCTTACCTTCTCCGGCTGGTGGCCTACAAGTCCAGGAAAGAAGCATGCCCAGTAACAGCAGCTGAGGCCCCCAGACCAGCCCAGCCCAGCCCAGGCAGCCATCAGCTGAAGGCTGACTCTCTACCCCAGTGCTGGTCCAAGTTGGTTTGGCAAAATTTTGCAAAGAAGATGCCTGTAAATGTAACTCACGCCACACTAGCACTCACCCAGGCGTCGGTTCCTTACAAAAATAGAAAGCACCTCTAAAAAAAGAAGAAATAAACACACACACAATTTTCCTGCTGCGGTCTCCTCGACTCTTTGGAAGGCAGAGGGCGATGTTGGTTGAAGCCCTTACCTTCTCTGGCTGGCGGCCTACAAGACCAGGAAAGAAGCAGGCCCAGTAACAGCAGCTGAGGCCCCCAGCCCAGCCACGCCTAGGCAGGCATCAGCTTAAGGCTGACTCTCTACCCCACTGCTGCCCCAAATTGGTTTGGCAAAAGTTTGCAAAGAAGATGCCTGTAAATTTAACTCACGCCACACTAGCACTCACCCAGGCGTCGGTTCCTTACAAAAATAGAAAGCACCTCTAAAAAAGAAGAAATAAACACACACACAATTTTCCTGCTGCGGTCTCCTCGACTCTTTGGAAGGCAGAGGGCGATGTTGGTTGAAGCCCTTACCTTCTCTGGCTGGCGGCCTACAAGACCAGGAAAGAAGCAGGCCCAGTAACAGCAGCTGAGGCCCCCAGCCCAGCCACGCCTAGGCAGGCATCAGCGGAAGGCTGACTCTCTACCCCAGTGCTGCTCCAAGTTGGTTTGGCAAAAGTTTGCAAAGAAGCTGCCCGTAAATTCACCTCAAGCCACACTAGCACTCACCCAGGCGTCAGTTCCTTACAAAAATAGAAAGAATCTCTAAAAAAGAAGAAATAAACACACACACAATTTTCCTGCTTCTATCCCCTCGACTCCTTGGAAGGCGGAGGGCAACCTTCGCCGCTGGTGGCCTTCACATGCAGGAAAGAAGCACACCCAGGAACAGCAGCTGAGGCTCCCAGCCCAGGCAGGCTTCAGCTGAAGGCCGACTTGGGAAGCACTGAGGCCAGACCCTGGGCTCCTGGGTCCCTCGGTTGAAGGCTCGAGGCCAGACCCCTTGGCTCCTGTGTCCCTTGGCTGAAGGCTCGACCAGTGCTCGACCAGGCTCGATCAGGCGAGATATTAGGTAGCATGGGGCCCAGCTGGGACTTCTAGGAAGCTTAGGGTGACGGCCGCTTCTGCCCCATCATCCAGAGGCCTGGCTATGGAGAGGCATGATGTGGCCTCCCTCCCTTCCTGCCTCTTGTAGGCACTTCTCCCCCGTGAGCACTTCCCGCTCCAAGTGTCCCCTTGTCTCCCAGGGTGCACTCTTCCTCTAGAGCCCACATATGCAGATGAGGCCCATCCACTTGCCTCCCCTAGCTGTAGGGGGCCTTGCGCGTCCACTGGAGAGAAAACGGGGAGACGCTGGAGGTGCTTTGCCAGGGACACGAGTGGCCCTTTCTGGCTGCATCCACCCACCCGAGGCGGCGAGCTGCTGCCCTGGCTTCAGTCTCCTGCTGCTCCAAGTTAGTTTGGCGACAACGTGTCCGCCTCTGACGGGGCTCTGCATTGGAGCGAGGGCTGCTGTCTGCCCCTGTGCCTTTTTCACGCGCCGTGTTTGTTAAAATTAAAAGCGGAATGGAGGAAAAATGTAGTTCAAGACGGGGAAGACGAACGCCGCCTATCGGGCACAGAGTAGCAAAATACCTACAGCACCTGGTATTCCCAGGCGGTCTCCCATCCAAGTACTAACCAGGCCCGACCCTGCTTAGCTTCCGAGATCGGACGAGATCGGGCGCATTCAGGGTGGTATGGCCGTAGGCGAAGAGTGCGCCGATTCCGAGCCTCTTGTGCTGTGTCGGCTCCTCCGACGTCCACTGCCCTCTTGCAAGGCTGAACGCTGTCCTCTGCAGTGTGCTTCTGCCCTTCTTTTTGCCTCAAGCTCAGGAGCCACAGCTGCCAGCTTGGAAAAGCAACGAGCGGCTCCATGCACCCACTTTTGAAATACCCACTTGCCTACTCATGTTTGCAAAGAAAGTGTCTGTAAATTCAGGCCAAGCCACACTTGCACTCACTCACCCAAGCATCCGTTCCTTACAAAACTTTAAAAAAAAACTCGGAAAGAAAGATGGAAATAAACACACACACAATTTTCCTGCTGGGGTCTCCTCGACTCTTTGGAAGGCAGAGGGCGATGTTGGTTGAGGCCTTACCTTCTCGGGCTGGCGGCCTACAAGTCCAGGAAAGAAGCAGGCCCAGTAACAGCAGCTGAGGCCCCCAGCCCAGCCCAGCCCAGGCAGGCATCAGCTTAAGGCTGACTCTCTACCCCACTGCTGCCCCAAATTGGTTTGGCAAAAGTTTGCAAAGAAGATGCCTGTAAATTTAACTCACGCCACACTAGCACTCACCCAGGCGTCGGTTCCTTACAAAAATAGAAAGCACCTCTAAAAAAGAAGAAATAAACACACACACAATTTTCCTGCTGGGGTCTCCTCGACTCTTTGAAAGGCAGAGGGCGATGTTGGTTGAGGCCCTTACCTTCTCCGGCTGGTGGCCTACAAGTCCAGGAAAGAAGCATGCCCAGTAACAGCAGCTGAGGCCCCCAGACCAGCCCAGCCCAGCCCAGGCAGCCATCAGCTGAAGGCTGACTCTCTACCCCAGTGCTGGTCCAAGTTGGTTTGGCAAAATTTTGCAAAGAAGATGCCTGTAAATGTAACTCACGCCACACTAGCACTCACCCAGGCGTCGGTTCCTTACAAAAATAGAAAGCACCTCTAAAAAAAGAAGAAATAAACACACACACAATTTTCCTGCTGCGGTCTCCTCGACTCTTTGGAAGGCAGAGGGCGATGTTGGTTGAAGCCCTTACCTTCTCTGGCTGGCGGCCTACAAGACCAGGAAAGAAGCAGGCCCAGTAACAGCAGCTGAGGCCCCCAGCCCAGCCACGCCTAGGCAGGCATCAGCTTAAGGCTGACTCTCTACCCCACTGCTGCCCCAAATTGGTTTGGCAAAAGTTTGCAAAGAAGATGCCTGTAAATTTAACTCACGCCACACTAGCACTCACCCAGGCGTCGGTTCCTTACAAAAATAGAAAGCACCTCTAAAAAAGAAGAAATAAACACACACACAATTTTCCTGCTGCGGTCTCCTCGACTCTTTGGAAGGCAGAGGGCGATGTTGGTTGAAGCCCTTACCTTCTCTGGCTGGCGGCCTACAAGACCAGGAAAGAAGCAGGCCCAGTAACAGCAGCTGAGGCCCCCAGCCCAGCCACGCCTAGGCAGGCATCAGCGGAAGGCTGACTCTCTACCCCAGTGCTGCTCCAAGTTGGTTTGGCAAAAGTTTGCAAAGAAGCTGCCCGTAAATTCACCTCAAGCCACACTAGCACTCACCCAGGCGTCAGTTCCTTACAAAAATAGAAAGAATCTCTAAAAAAGAAGAAATAAACACACACACAATTTTCCTGCTTCTATCCCCTCGACTCCTTGGAAGGCGGAGGGCAACCTTCGCCGCTGGTGGCCTTCACATGCAGGAAAGAAGCACACCCAGGAACAGCAGCTGAGGCTCCCAGCCCAGGCAGGCTTCAGCTGAAGGCCGACTTGGGAAGCACTGAGGCCAGACCCTGGGCTCCTGGGTCCCTCGGTTGAAGGCTCGAGGCCAGACCCCTTGGCTCCTGTGTCCCTTGGCTGAAGGCTCGACCAGTGCTCGACCAGGCTCGATCAGGCGAGATATTAGGTAGCATGGGGCCCAGCTGGGACTTCTAGGAAGCTTAGGGTGACGGCCGCTTCTGCCCCATCATCCAGAGGCCTGGCTATGGAGAGGCATGATGTGGCCTCCCTCCCTTCCTGCCTCTTGTAGGCACTTCTCCCCCGTGAGCACTTCCCGCTCCAAGTGTCCCCTTGTCTCCCAGGGTGCACTCTTCCTCTAGAGCCCACATATGCAGATGAGGCCCATCCACTTGCCTCCCCTAGCTGTAGGGGGCCTTGCGCGTCCACTGGAGAGAAAACGGGGAGACGCTGGAGGTGCTTTGCCAGGGACACGAGTGGCCCTTTCTGGCTGCATCCACCCACCCGAGGCGGCGAGCTGCTGCCCTGGCTTCAGTCTCCTGCTGCTCCAAGTTAGTTTGGCGACAACGTGTCCGCCTCTGACGGGGCTCTGCATTGGAGCGAGGGCTGCTGTCTGCCCCTGTGCCTTTTTCACGCGCCGTGTTTGTTAAAATTAAAAGCGGAATGGAGGAAAAATGTAGTTCAAGACGGGGAAGACGAACGCCGCCTATCGGGCACAGAGTAGCAAAATGCCTACAGCACCTGGTATTCCCAGGCGGTCTCCCATCCAAGTACTAACCAGGCCCGACCCTGCTTAGCTTCCGAGATCGGACGAGATCGGGCGCATTCAGGGTGGTATGGCCGTAGGCGAAGAGTGCGCCGATTCCGAGCCTCTTGTGCTGTGTCGGCTCCTCCGACGTCCACTGCCCTCTTGCAAGGCTGAACGCTGTCCTCTGCAGTGTGCTTCTGCCCTTCTTTTTGCCTCAAGCTCAGGAGCCACAGCTGCCAGCTTGGAAAAGCAACGAGCGGCTCCATGCACCCACTTTTGAAATACCCACTTGCCTACTCATGTTTGCAAAGAAAGTGTCTGTAAATTCAGGCCAAGCCACACTTGCACTCACTCACCCAAGCATCCGTTCCTTACAAAACTTTAAAAAAAAACTCGGAAAGAAAGATGGAAATAAACACACACACAATTTTCCTGCTGGGGTCTCCTCGACTCTTTGGAAGGCAGAGGGCGATGTTGGTTGAGGCCTTACCTTCTCGGGCTGGCGGCCTACAAGTCCAGGAAAGAAGCAGGCCCAGTAACAGCAGCTGAGGCCCCCAGCCCAGCCCAGCCCAGGCAGGCATCAGCTTAAGGCTGACTCTCTACCCCACTGCTGCCCCAAATTGGTTTGGCAAAAGTTTGCAAAGAAGATGCCTGTAAATTTAACTCACGCCACACTAGCACTCACCCAGGCGTCGGTTCCTTACAAAAATAGAAAGCACCTCTAAAAAAGAAGAAATAAACACACACACAATTTTCCTGCTGGGGTCTCCTCGACTCTTTGAAAGGCAGAGGGCGATGTTGGTTGAGGCCCTTACCTTCTCCGGCTGGTGGCCTACAAGTCCAGGAAAGAAGCATGCCCAGTAACAGCAGCTGAGGCCCCCAGACCAGCCCAGCCCAGCCCAGGCAGCCATCAGCTGAAGGCTGACTCTCTACCCCAGTGCTGGTCCAAGTTGGTTTGGCAAAATTTTGCAAAGAAGATGCCTGTAAATGTAACTCACGCCACACTAGCACTCACCCAGGCGTCGGTTCCTTACAAAAATAGAAAGCACCTCTAAAAAAAGAAGAAATAAACACACACACAATTTTCCTGCTGCGGTCTCCTCGACTCTTTGGAAGGCAGAGGGCGATGTTGGTTGAAGCCCTTACCTTCTCTGGCTGGCGGCCTACAAGACCAGGAAAGAAGCAGGCCCAGTAACAGCAGCTGAGGCCCCCAGCCCAGCCACGCCTAGGCAGGCATCAGCTTAAGGCTGACTCTCTACCCCACTGCTGCCCCAAATTGGTTTGGCAAAAGTTTGCAAAGAAGATGCCTGTAAATTTAACTCACGCCACACTAGCACTCACCCAGGCGTCGGTTCCTTACAAAAATAGAAAGCACCTCTAAAAAAGAAGAAATAAACACACACACAATTTTCCTGCTGCGGTCTCCTCGACTCTTTGGAAGGCAGAGGGCGATGTTGGTTGAAGCCCTTACCTTCTCTGGCTGGCGGCCTACAAGACCAGGAAAGAAGCAGGCCCAGTAACAGCAGCTGAGGCCCCCAGCCCAGCCACGCCTAGGCAGGCATCAGCGGAAGGCTGACTCTCTACCCCAGTGCTGCTCCAAGTTGGTTTGGCAAAAGTTTGCAAAGAAGCTGCCCGTAAATTCACCTCAAGCCACACTAGCACTCACCCAGGCGTCAGTTCCTTACAAAAATAGAAAGAATCTCTAAAAAAGAAGAAATAAACACACACACAATTTTCCTGCTTCTATCCCCTCGACTCCTTGGAAGGCGGAGGGCAACCTTCGCCGCTGGTGGCCTTCACATGCAGGAAAGAAGCACACCCAGGAACAGCAGCTGAGGCTCCCAGCCCAGGCAGGCTTCAGCTGAAGGCCGACTTGGGAAGCACTGAGGCCAGACCCTGGGCTCCTGGGTCCCTCGGTTGAAGGCTCGAGGCCAGACCCCTTGGCTCCTGTGTCCCTTGGCTGAAGGCTCGACCAGTGCTCGACCAGGCTCGATCAGGCGAGATATTAGGTAGCATGGGGCCCAGCTGGGACTTCTAGGAAGCTTAGGGTGACGGCCGCTTCTGCCCCATCATCCAGAGGCCTGGCTATGGAGAGGCATGATGTGGCCTCCCTCCCTTCCTGCCTCTTGTAGGCACTTCTCCCCCGTGAGCACTTCCCGCTCCAAGTGTCCCCTTGTCTCCCAGGGTGCACTCTTCCTCTAGAGCCCACATATGCAGATGAGGCCCATCCACTTGCCTCCCCTAGCTGTAGGGGGCCTTGCGCGTCCACTGGAGAGAAAACGGGGAGACGCTGGAGGTGCTTTGCCAGGGACACGAGTGGCCCTTTCTGGCTGCATCCACCCACCCGAGGCGGCGAGCTGCTGCCCTGGCTTCAGTCTCCTGCTGCTCCAAGTTAGTTTGGCGACAACGTGTCCGCCTCTGACGGGGCTCTGCATTGGAGCGAGGGCTGCTGTCTGCCCCTGTGCCTTTTTCACGCGCGCCGTGTTTGTTAAAATTAAAAGCGGAATGGAGGAAAAATGTAGTTCAAGACGGGGAAGACGAACGCCGCCTATCGGGCACAGAGTAGCAAAATGCCTACAGCACCTGGTATTCCCAGGCGGTCTCCCATCCAAGTACTAACCAGGCCCGACCCTGCTTAGCTTCCGAGATCGGACGAGATCGGGCGCATTCAGGGTGGTATGGCCGTAGGCGAAGAGTGCGCCGATTCCGAGCCTCTTGTGCTGTGTCGGCTCCTCCGACGTCCACTGCCCTCTTGCAAGGCTGAACGCTGTCCTCTGCAGTGTGCTTCTGCCCTTCTTTTTGCCTCAAGCTCAGGAGCCACAGCTGCCAGCTTGGAAAAGCAACGAGCGGCTCCATGCACCCACTTTTGAAATACCCACTTGCCTACTCATGTTTGCAAAGAAAGTGTCTGTAAATTCAGGCCAAGCCACACTTGCACTCACTCACCCAAGCATCCGTTCCTTACAAAACTTTAAAAAAAAACTCGGAAAGAAAGATGGAAATAAACACACACACAATTTTCCTGCTGGGGTCTCCTCGACTCTTTGGAAGGCAGAGGGCGATGTTGGTTGAGGCCTTACCTTCTCGGGCTGGCGGCCTACAAGTCCAGGAAAGAAGCAGGCCCAGTAACAGCAGCTGAGGCCCCCAGCCCAGCCCAGCCCAGGCAGGCATCAGCTTAAGGCTGACTCTCTACCCCACTGCTGCCCCAAATTGGTTTGGCAAAAGTTTGCAAAGAAGATGCCTGTAAATTTAACTCACGCCACACTAGCACTCACCCAGGCGTCGGTTCCTTACAAAAATAGAAAGCACCTCTAAAAAAGAAGAAATAAACACACACACAATTTTCCTGCTGGGGTCTCCTCGACTCTTTGAAAGGCAGAGGGCGATGTTGGTTGAGGCCCTTACCTTCTCCGGCTGGTGGCCTACAAGTCCAGGAAAGAAGCATGCCCAGTAACAGCAGCTGAGGCCCCCAGACCAGCCCAGCCCAGCCCAGGCAGCCATCAGCTGAAGGCTGACTCTCTACCCCAGTGCTGGTCCAAGTTGGTTTGGCAAAATTTTGCAAGGAAGATGCCTGTAAATGTAACTCACGCCACACTAGCACTCGCCCAGGCGTCGGTTCCTTAAAAAAATAGAAAGCACCTCTAAAAAAAGAAGAAATAAACACACACACAATTTTCCTGCTGCGGTCTCCTCGACTCTTTGGAAGGCAGAGGGCGATGTTGGTTGAAGCCCTTACCTTCTCTGGCTGGCGGCCTACAAGACCAGGAAAGAAGCAGGCCCAGTAACAGCAGCTGAGGCCCCCAGCCCAGCCACGCCTAGGCAGGCATCAGCTTAAGGCTGACTCTCTACCCCACTGCTGCCCCAAATTGGTTTGGCAAAAGTTTGCAAAGAAGATGCCTGTAAATTTAACTCACGCCACACTAGCACTCACCCAGGCGTCGGTTCCTTACAAAAATAGAAAGCACCTCTAAAAAAGAAGAAATAAACACACACACAATTTTCCTGCTGCGGTCTCCTCGACTCTTTGGAAGGCAGAGGGCGATGTTGGTTGAAGCCCTTACCTTCTCTGGCTGGCGGCCTACAAGACCAGGAAAGAAGCAGGCCCAGTAACAGCAGCTGAGGCCCCCAGCCCAGCCACGCCTAGGCAGGCATCAGCGGAAGGCTGACTCTCTACCCCAGTGCTGCTCCAAGTTGGTTTGGCAAAAGTTTGCAAAGAAGCTGCCCGTAAATTCACCTCAAGCCACACTAGCACTCACCCAGGCGTCAGTTCCTTACAAAAATAGAAAGAATCTCTAAAAAAGAAGAAATAAACACACACACAATTTTCCTGCTTCTATCCCCTCGACTCCTTGGAAGGCGGAGGGCAACCTTCGCCGCTGGTGGCCTTCACATGCAGGAAAGAAGCACACCCAGGAACAGCAGCTGAGGCTCCCAGCCCAGGCAGGCTTCAGCTGAAGGCCGACTTGGGAAGCACTGAGGCCAGACCCTGGGCTCCTGGGTCCCTCGGTTGAAGGCTCGAGGCCAGACCCCTTGGCTCCTGTGTCCCTTGGCTGAAGGCTCGACCAGTGCTCGACCAGGCTCGATCAGGCGAGATATTAGGTAGCATGGGGCCCAGCTGGGACTTCTAGGAAGCTTAGGGTGACGGCCGCTTCTGCCCCATCATCCAGAGGCCTGGCTATGGAGAGGCATGATGTGGCCTCCCTCCCTTCCTGCCTCTTGTAGGCACTTCTCCCCCGTGAGCACTTCCCGCTCCAAGTGTCCCCTTGTCTCCCAGGGTGCACTCTTCCTCTAGAGCCCACATATGCAGATGAGGCCCATCCACTTGCCTCCCCTAGCTGTAGGGGGCCTTGCGCGTCCACTGGAGAGAAAACGGGGAGACGCTGGAGGTGCTTTGCCAGGGACACGAGTGGCCCTTTCTGGCTGCATCCACCCAC
The DNA here is from genome assembly GCF_040938575.1 of Ambystoma mexicanum. Classification (NCBI taxonomy): domain Eukaryota; kingdom Metazoa; phylum Chordata; class Amphibia; order Caudata; family Ambystomatidae; genus Ambystoma; species Ambystoma mexicanum. The sequence goes on from NC_090941.1 coordinate 1,087,038,238, forward strand.
CCGAGGCGGCGAGCTGCTGCCCTGGCTTCAGTCTCCTGCTGCTCCAAGTTAGTTTGGCGACAACGTGTCCGCCTCTGACGGGGCTCTGCATTGGAGCGAGGGCTGCTGTCTGCCCCTGTGCCTTTTTCACGCGCCGTGTTTGTTAAAATTAAAAGCGGAATGGAGGAAAAATGTAGTTCAAGACGGGGAAGACGAACGCCGCCTATCGGGCACAGAGTAGCAAAATGCCTACAGCACCTGGTATTCCCAGGCGGTCTCCCATCCAAGTACTAACCAGGCCCGACCCTGCTTAGCTTCCGAGATCGGACGAGATCGGGCGCATTCAGGGTGGTATGGCCGTAGGCGAAGAGTGCGCCGATTCCGAGCCTCTTGTGCTGTGTCGGCTCCTCCGACGTCCACTGCCCTCTTGCAAGGCTGAACGCTGTCCTCTGCAGTGTGCTTCTGCCCTTCTTTTTGCCTCAAGCTCAGGAGCCACAGCTGCCAGCTTGGAAAAGCAACGAGCGGCTCCATGCACCCACTTTTGAAATACCCACTTGCCTACTCATGTTTGCAAAGAAAGTGTCTGTAAATTCAGGCCAAGCCACACTTGCACTCACTCACCCAAGCATCCGTTCCTTACAAAACTTTAAAAAAAAACTCGGAAAGAAAGATGGAAATAAACACACACACAATTTTCCTGCTGGGGTCTCCTCGACTCTTTGGAAGGCAGAGGGCGATGTTGGTTGAGGCCTTACCTTCTCGGGCTGGCGGCCTACAAGTCCAGGAAAGAAGCAGGCCCAGTAACAGCAGCTGAGGCCCCCAGCCCAGCCCAGCCCAGGCAGGCATCAGCTTAAGGCTGACTCTCTACCCCACTGCTGCCCCAAATTGGTTTGGCAAAAGTTTGCAAAGAAGATGCCTGTAAATTTAACTCACGCCACACTAGCACTCACCCAGGCGTCGGTTCCTTACAAAAATAGAAAGCACCTCTAAAAAAGAAGAAATAAACACACACACAATTTTCCTGCTGGGGTCTCCTCGACTCTTTGAAAGGCAGAGGGCGATGTTGGTTGAGGCCCTTACCTTCTCCGGCTGGTGGCCTACAAGTCCAGGAAAGAAGCATGCCCAGTAACAGCAGCTGAGGCCCCCAGACCAGCCCAGCCCAGCCCAGGCAGCCATCAGCTGAAGGCTGACTCTCTACCCCAGTGCTGGTCCAAGTTGGTTTGGCAAAATTTTGCAAAGAAGATGCCTGTAAATGTAACTCACGCCACACTAGCACTCACCCAGGCGTCGGTTCCTTACAAAAATAGAAAGCACCTCTAAAAAAAGAAGAAATAAACACACACACAATTTTCCTGCTGCGGTCTCCTCGACTCTTTGGAAGGCAGAGGGCGATGTTGGTTGAAGCCCTTACCTTCTCTGGCTGGCGGCCTACAAGACCAGGAAAGAAGCAGGCCCAGTAACAGCAGCTGAGGCCCCCAGCCCAGCCACGCCTAGGCAGGCATCAGCTTAAGGCTGACTCTCTACCCCACTGCTGCCCCAAATTGGTTTGGCAAAAGTTTGCAAAGAAGATGCCTGTAAATTTAACTCACGCCACACTAGCACTCACCCAGGCGTCGGTTCCTTACAAAAATAGAAAGCACCTCTAAAAAAGAAGAAATAAACACACACACAATTTTCCTGCTGCGGTCTCCTCGACTCTTTGGAAGGCAGAGGGCGATGTTGGTTGAAGCCCTTACCTTCTCTGGCTGGCGGCCTACAAGACCAGGAAAGAAGCAGGCCCAGTAACAGCAGCTGAGGCCCCCAGCCCAGCCACGCCTAGGCAGGCATCAGCGGAAGGCTGACTCTCTACCCCAGTGCTGCTCCAAGTTGGTTTGGCAAAAGTTTGCAAAGAAGCTGCCCGTAAATTCACCTCAAGCCACACTAGCACTCACCCAGGCGTCAGTTCCTTACAAAAATAGAAAGAATCTCTAAAAAAGAAGAAATAAACACACACACAATTTTCCTGCTTCTATCCCCTCGACTCCTTGGAAGGCGGAGGGCAACCTTCGCCGCTGGTGGCCTTCACATGCAGGAAAGAAGCACACCCAGGAACAGCAGCTGAGGCTCCCAGCCCAGGCAGGCTTCAGCTGAAGGCCGACTTGGGAAGCACTGAGGCCAGACCCTGGGCTCCTGGGTCCCTCGGTTGAAGGCTCGAGGCCAGACCCCTTGGCTCCTGTGTCCCTTGGCTGAAGGCTCGACCAGTGCTCGACCAGGCTCGATCAGGCGAGATATTAGGTAGCATGGGGCCCAGCTGGGACTTCTAGGAAGCTTAGGGTGACGGCCGCTTCTGCCCCATCATCCAGAGGCCTGGCTATGGAGAGGCATGATGTGGCCTCCCTCCCTTCCTGCCTCTTGTAGGCACTTCTCCCCCGTGAGCACTTCCCGCTCCAAGTGTCCCCTTGTCTCCCAGGGTGCACTCTTCCTCTAGAGCCCACATATGCAGATGAGGCCCATCCACTTGCCTCCCCTAGCTGTAGGGGGCCTTGCGCGTCCACTGGAGAGAAAACGGGGAGACGCTGGAGGTTCTTTGCCAGGGACACGAGTGGCCCTTTCTGGCTGCATCCACCCACCCGAGGCGGCGAGCTGCTGCCCTGGCTTCAGTCTCCTGCTGCTCCAAGTTAGTTTGGCGACAACGTGTCCGCCTCTGACGGGGCTCTGCATTGGAGCGAGGGCTGCTGTCTGCCCCTGTGCCTTTTTCACGCGCCGTGTTTGTTAAAATTAAAAGCGGAATGGAGGAAAAATGTAGTTCAAGACGGGGAAGACGAACGCCGCCTATCGGGCACAGAGTAGCAAAATACCTACAGCACCTGGTATTCCCAGGCGGTCTCCCATCCAAGTACTAACCAGGCCCGACCCTGCTTAGCTTCCGAGATCGGACGAGATCGGGCGCATTCAGGGTGGTATGGCCGTAGGCGAAGAGTGCGCCGATTCCGAGCCTCTTGTGCTGTGTCGGCTCCTCCGACGTCCACTGCCCTCTTGCAAGGCTGAACGCTGTCCTCTGCAGTGTGCTTCTGCCCTTCTTTTTGCCTCAAGCTCAGGAGCCACAGCTGCCAGCTTGGAAAAGCAACGAGCGGCTCCATGCACCCACTTTTGAAATACCCACTTGCCTACTCATGTTTGCAAAGAAAGTGTCTGTAAATTCAGGCCAAGCCACACTTGCACTCACTCACCCAAGCATCCGTTCCTTACAAAACTTTAAAAAAAAACTCGGAAAGAAAGATGGAAATAAACACACACACAATTTTCCTGCTGGGGTCTCCTCGACTCTTTGGAAGGCAGAGGGCGATGTTGGTTGAGGCCTTACCTTCTCGGGCTGGCGGCCTACAAGTCCAGGAAAGAAGCAGGCCCAGTAACAGCAGCTGAGGCCCCCAGCCCAGCCCAGCCCAGGCAGGCATCAGCTTAAGGCTGACTCTCTACCCCACTGCTGCCCCAAATTGGTTTGGCAAAAGTTTGCAAAGAAGATGCCTGTAAATTTAACTCACGCCACACTAGCACTCACCCAGGCGTCGGTTCCTTACAAAAATAGAAAGCACCTCTAAAAAAGAAGAAATAAACACACACACAATTTTCCTGCTGGGGTCTCCTCGACTCTTTGAAAGGCAGAGGGCGATGTTGGTTGAGGCCCTTACCTTCTCCGGCTGGTGGCCTACAAGTCCAGGAAAGAAGCATGCCCAGTAACAGCAGCTGAGGCCCCCAGACCAGCCCAGCCCAGCCCAGGCAGCCATCAGCTGAAGGCTGACTCTCTACCCCAGTGCTGGTCCAAGTTGGTTTGGCAAAATTTTGCAAAGAAGATGCCTGTAAATGTAACTCACGCCACACTAGCACTCACCCAGGCGTCGGTTCCTTACAAAAATAGAAAGCACCTCTAAAAAAAGAAGAAATAAACACACACACAATTTTCCTGCTGCGGTCTCCTCGACTCTTTGGAAGGCAGAGGGCGATGTTGGTTGAAGCCCTTACCTTCTCTGGCTGGCGGCCTACAAGACCAGGAAAGAAGCAGGCCCAGTAACAGCAGCTGAGGCCCCCAGCCCAGCCACGCCTAGGCAGGCATCAGCTTAAGGCTGACTCTCTACCCCACTGCTGCCCCAAATTGGTTTGGCAAAAGTTTGCAAAGAAGATGCCTGTAAATTTAACTCACGCCACACTAGCACTCACCCAGGCGTCGGTTCCTTACAAAAATAGAAAGCACCTCTAAAAAAGAAGAAATAAACACACACACAATTTTCCTGCTGCGGTCTCCTCGACTCTTTGGAAGGCAGAGGGCGATGTTGGTTGAAGCCCTTACCTTCTCTGGCTGGCGGCCTACAAGACCAGGAAAGAAGCAGGCCCAGTAACAGCAGCTGAGGCCCCCAGCCCAGCCACGCCTAGGCAGGCATCAGCGGAAGGCTGACTCTCTACCCCAGTGCTGCTCCAAGTTGGTTTGGCAAAAGTTTGCAAAGAAGCTGCCCGTAAATTCACCTCAAGCCACACTAGCACTCACCCAGGCGTCAGTTCCTTACAAAAATAGAAAGAATCTCTAAAAAAGAAGAAATAAACACACACACAATTTTCCTGCTTCTATCCCCTCGACTCCTTGGAAGGCGGAGGGCAACCTTCGCCGCTGGTGGCCTTCACATGCAGGAAAGAAGCACACCCAGGAACAGCAGCTGAGGCTCCCAGCCCAGGCAGGCTTCAGCTGAAGGCCGACTTGGGAAGCACTGAGGCCAGACCCTGGGCTCCTGGGTCCCTCGGTTGAAGGCTCGAGGCCAGACCCCTTGGCTCCTGTGTCCCTTGGCTGAAGGCTCGACCAGTGCTCGACCAGGCTCGATCAGGCGAGATATTAGGTAGCATGGGGCCCAGCTGGGACTTCTAGGAAGCTTAGGGTGACGGCCGCTTCTGCCCCATCATCCAGAGGCCTGGCTATGGAGAGGCATGATGTGGCCTCCCTCCCTTCCTGCCTCTTGTAGGCACTTCTCCCCCGTGAGCACTTCCCGCTCCAAGTGTCCCCTTGTCTCCCAGGGTGCACTCTTCCTCTAGAGCCCACATATGCAGATGAGGCCCATCCACTTGCCTCCCCTAGCTGTAGGGGGCCTTGCGCGTCCACTGGAGAGAAAACGGGGAGACGCTGGAGGTGCTTTGCCAGGGACACGAGTGGCCCTTTCTGGCTGCATCCACCCACCCGAGGCGGCGAGCTGCTGCCCTGGCTTCAGTCTCCTGCTGCTCCAAGTTAGTTTGGCGACAACGTGTCCGCCTCTGACGGGGCTCTGCATTGGAGCGAGGGCTGCTGTCTGCCCCTGTGCCTTTTTCACGCGCCGTGTTTGTTAAAATTAAAAGCGGAATGGAGGAAAAATGTAGTTCAAGACGGGGAAGACGAACGCCGCCTATCGGGCACAGAGTAGCAAAATGCCTACAGCACCTGGTATTCCCAGGCGGTCTCCCATCCAAGTACTAACCAGGCCCGACCCTGCTTAGCTTCCGAGATCGGACGAGATCGGGCGCATTCAGGGTGGTATGGCCGTAGGCGAAGAGTGCGCCGATTCCGAGCCTCTTGTGCTGTGTCGGCTCCTCCGACGTCCACTGCCCTCTTGCAAGGCTGAACGCTGTCCTCTGCAGTGTGCTTCTGCCCTTCTTTTTGCCTCAAGCTCAGGAGCCACAGCTGCCAGCTTGGAAAAGCAACGAGCGGCTCCATGCACCCACTTTTGAAATACCCACTTGCCTACTCATGTTTGCAAAGAAAGTGTCTGTAAATTCAGGCCAAGCCACACTTGCACTCACTCACCCAAGCATCCGTTCCTTACAAAACTTTAAAAAAAAACTCGGAAAGAAAGATGGAAATAAACACACACACAATTTTCCTGCTGGGGTCTCCTCGACTCTTTGGAAGGCAGAGGGCGATGTTGGTTGAGGCCTTACCTTCTCGGGCTGGCGGCCTACAAGTCCAGGAAAGAAGCAGGCCCAGTAACAGCAGCTGAGGCCCCCAGCCCAGCCCAGCCCAGGCAGGCATCAGCTTAAGGCTGACTCTCTACCCCACTGCTGCCCCAAATTGGTTTGGCAAAAGTTTGCAAAGAAGATGCCTGTAAATTTAACTCACGCCACACTAGCACTCACCCAGGCGTCGGTTCCTTACAAAAATAGAAAGCACCTCTAAAAAAGAAGAAATAAACACACACACAATTTTCCTGCTGGGGTCTCCTCGACTCTTTGAAAGGCAGAGGGCGATGTTGGTTGAGGCCCTTACCTTCTCCGGCTGGTGGCCTACAAGTCCAGGAAAGAAGCATGCCCAGTAACAGCAGCTGAGGCCCCCAGACCAGCCCAGCCCAGCCCAGGCAGCCATCAGCTGAAGGCTGACTCTCTACCCCAGTGCTGGTCCAAGTTGGTTTGGCAAAATTTTGCAAAGAAGATGCCTGTAAATGTAACTCACGCCACACTAGCACTCACCCAGGCGTCGGTTCCTTACAAAAATAGAAAGCACCTCTAAAAAAAGAAGAAATAAACACACACACAATTTTCCTGCTGCGGTCTCCTCGACTCTTTGGAAGGCAGAGGGCGATGTTGGTTGAAGCCCTTACCTTCTCTGGCTGGCGGCCTACAAGACCAGGAAAGAAGCAGGCCCAGTAACAGCAGCTGAGGCCCCCAGCCCAGCCACGCCTAGGCAGGCATCAGCTTAAGGCTGACTCTCTACCCCACTGCTGCCCCAAATTGGTTTGGCAAAAGTTTGCAAAGAAGATGCCTGTAAATTTAACTCACGCCACACTAGCACTCACCCAGGCGTCGGTTCCTTACAAAAATAGAAAGCACCTCTAAAAAAGAAGAAATAAACACACACACAATTTTCCTGCTGCGGTCTCCTCGACTCTTTGGAAGGCAGAGGGCGATGTTGGTTGAAGCCCTTACCTTCTCTGGCTGGCGGCCTACAAGACCAGGAAAGAAGCAGGCCCAGTAACAGCAGCTGAGGCCCCCAGCCCAGCCACGCCTAGGCAGGCATCAGCGGAAGGCTGACTCTCTACCCCAGTGCTGCTCCAAGTTGGTTTGGCAAAAGTTTGCAAAGAAGCTGCCCGTAAATTCACCTCAAGCCACACTAGCACTCACCCAGGCGTCAGTTCCTTACAAAAATAGAAAGAATCTCTAAAAAAGAAGAAATAAACACACACACAATTTTCCTGCTTCTATCCCCTCGACTCCTTGGAAGGCGGAGGGCAACCTTCGCCGCTGGTGGCCTTCACATGCAGGAAAGAAGCACACCCAGGAACAGCAGCTGAGGCTCCCAGCCCAGGCAGGCTTCAGCTGAAGGCCGACTTGGGAAGCACTGAGGCCAGACCCTGGGCTCCTGGGTCCCTCGGTTGAAGGCTCGAGGCCAGACCCCTTGGCTCCTGTGTCCCTTGGCTGAAGGCTCGACCAGTGCTCGACCAGGCTCGATCAGGCGAGATATTAGGTAGCATGGGGCCCAGCTGGGACTTCTAGGAAGCTTAGGGTGACGGCCGCTTCTGCCCCATCATCCAGAGGCCTGGCTATGGAGAGGCATGATGTGGCCTCCCTCCCTTCCTGCCTCTTGTAGGCACTTCTCCCCCGTGAGCACTTCCCGCTCCAAGTGTCCCCTTGTCTCCCAGGGTGCACTCTTCCTCTAGAGCCCACATATGCAGATGAGGCCCATCCACTTGCCTCCCCTAGCTGTAGGGGGCCTTGCGCGTCCACTGGAGAGAAAACGGGGAGACGCTGGAGGTGCTTTGCCAGGGACACGAGTGGCCCTTTCTGGCTGCATCCACCCACCCGAGGCGGCGAGCTGCTGCCCTGGCTTCAGTCTCCTGCTGCTCCAAGTTAGTTTGGCGACAACGTGTCCGCCTCTGACGGGGCTCTGCATTGGAGCGAGGGCTGCTGTCTGCCCCTGTGCCTTTTTCACGCGCCGTGTTTGTTAAAATTAAAAGCGGAATGGAGGAAAAATGTAGTTCAAGACGGGGAAGACGAACGCCGCCTATCGGGCACAGAGTAGCAAAATGCCTACAGCACCTGGTATTCCCAGGCGGTCTCCCATCCAAGTACTAACCAGGCCCGACCCTGCTTAGCTTCCGAGATCGGACGAGATCGGGCGCATTCAGGGTGGTATGGCCGTAGGCGAAGAGTGCGCCGATTCCGAGCCTCTTGTGCTGTGTCGGCTCCTCCGACGTCCACTGCCCTCTTGCAAGGCTGAACGCTGTCCTCTGCAGTGTGCTTCTGCCCTTCTTTTTGCCTCAAGCTCAGGAGCCACAGCTGCCAGCTTGGAAAAGCAACGAGCGGCTCCATGCACCCACTTTTGAAATACCCACTTGCCTACTCATGTTTGCAAAGAAAGTGTCTGTAAATTCAGGCCAAGCCACACTTGCACTCACTCACCCAAGCATCCGTTCCTTACAAAACTTTAAAAAAAAACTCGGAAAGAAAGATGGAAATAAACACACACACAATTTTCCTGCTGGGGTCTCCTCGACTCTTTGGAAGGCAGAGGGCGATGTTGGTTGAGGCCTTACCTTCTCGGGCTGGCGGCCTACAAGTCCAGGAAAGAAGCAGGCCCAGTAACAGCAGCTGAGGCCCCCAGCCCAGCCCAGCCCAGGCAGGCATCAGCTTAAGGCTGACTCTCTACCCCACTGCTGCCCCAAATTGGTTTGGCAAAAGTTTGCAAAGAAGATGCCTGTAAATTTAACTCACGCCACACTAGCACTCACCCAGGCGTCAGTTCCTTACAAAAATAGAAAGAATCTCTAAAAAAGAAGAAATAAACACACACACAATTTTCCTGCTTCTATCCCCTCGACTCCTTGGAAGGCGGAGGGCAACCTTCGCCGCTGGTGGCCTTCACATGCAGGAAAGAAGCACACCCAGGAACAGCAGCTGAGGCTCCCAGCCCAGGCAGGCTTCAGCTGAAGGCCGACTTGGGAAGCACTGAGGCCAGACCCTGGGCTCCTGGGTCCCTCGGTTGAAGGCTCGAGGCCAGACCCCTTGGCTCCTGTGTCCCTTGGCTGAAGGCTCGACCAGTGCTCGACCAGGCTCGATCAGGCGAGATATTAGGTAGCATGGGGCCCAGCTGGGACTTCTAGGAAGCTTAGGGTGACGGCCGCTTCTGCCCCATCATCCAGAGGCCTGGCTATGGAGAGGCATGATGTGGCCTCCCTCCCTTCCTGCCTCTTGTAGGCACTTCTCCCCCGTGAGCACTTCCCGCTCCAAGTGTCCCCTTGTCTCCCAGGGTGCACTCTTCCTCTAGAGCCCACATATGCAGATGAGGCCCATCCACTTGCCTCCCCTAGCTGTAGGGGGCCTTGCGCGTCCACTGGAGAGAAAACGGGGAGACGCTGGAGGTGCTTTGCCAGGGACACGAGTGGCCCTTTCTGGCTGCATCCACCCACCCGAGGCGGCGAGCTGCTGCCCTGGCTTCAGTCTCCTGCTGCTCCAAGTTAGTTTGGCGACAACGTGTCCGCCTCTGACGGGGCTCTGCATTGGAGCGAGGGCTGCTGTCTGCCCCTGTGCCTTTTTCACGCGCCGTGTTTGTTAAAATTAAAAGCGGAATGGAGGAAAAATGTAGTTCAAGACGGGGAAGACGAACGCCGCCTATCGGGCACAGAGTAGCAAAATGCCTACAGCACCTGGTATTCCCAGGCGGTCTCCCATCCAAGTACTAACCAGGCCCGACCCTGCTTAGCTTCCGAGATCGGACGAGATCGGGCGCATTCAGGGTGGTATGGCCGTAGGCGAAGAGTGCGCCGATTCCGAGCCTCTTGTGCTGTGTCGGCTCCTCCGACGTCCACTGCCCTCTTGCAAGGCTGAACGCTGTCCTCTGCAGTGTGCTTCTGCCCTTCTTTTTGCCTCAAGCTCAGGAGCCACAGCTGCCAGCTTGGAAAAGCAACGAGCGGCTCCATGCACCCACTTTTGAAATACCCACTTGCCTACTCATGTTTGCAAAGAAAGTGTCTGTAAATTCAGGCCAAGCCACACTTGCACTCACTCACCCAAGCATCCGTTCCTTACAAAACTTTAAAAAAAAACTCGGAAAGAAAGATGGAAATAAACACACACACAATTTTCCTGCTGGGGTCTCCTCGACTCTTTGGAAGGCAGAGGGCGATGTTGGTTGAGGCCTTACCTTCTCGGGCTGGCGGCCTACAAGTCCAGGAAAGAAGCAGGCCCAGTAACAGCAGCTGAGGCCCCCAGCCCAGCCCAGCCCAGGCAGGCATCAGCTTAAGGCTGACTCTCTACCCCACTGCTGCCCCAAATTGGTTTGGCAAAAGTTTGCAAAGAAGATGCCTGTAAATTTAACTCACGCCACACTAGCACTCACCCAGGCGTCGGTTCCTTACAAAAATAGAAAGCACCTCTAAAAAAGAAGAAATAAACACACACACAATTTTCCTGCTGGGGTCTCCTCGACTCTTTGAAAGGCAGAGGGCGATGTTGGTTGAGGCCCTTACCTTCTCCGGCTGGTGGCCTACAAGTCCAGGAAAGAAGCATGCCCAGTAACAGCAGCTGAGGCCCCCAGACCAGCCCAGCCCAGCCCAGGCAGCCATCAGCTGAAGGCTGACTCTCTACCCCAGTGCTGGTCCAAGTTGGTTTGGCAAAATTTTGCAAAGAAGATGCCTGTAAATGTAACTCACGCCACACTAGCACTCACCCAGGCGTCGGTTCCTTACAAAAATAGAAAGCACCTCTAAAAAAAGAAGAAATAAACACACACACAATTTTCCTGCTGCGGTCTCCTCGACTCTTTGGAAGGCAGAGGGCGATGTTGGTTGAAGCCCTTACCTTCTCTGGCTGGCGGCCTACAAGACCAGGAAAGAAGCAGGCCCAGTAACAGCAGCTGAGGCCCCCAGCCCAGCCACGCCTAGGCAGGCATCAGCTTAAGGCTGACTCTCTACCCCACTGCTGCCCCAAATTGGTTTGGCAAAAGTTTGCAAAGAAGATGCCTGTAAATTTAACTCACGCCACACTAGCACTCACCCAGGCGTCGGTTCCTTACAAAAATAGAAAGCACCTCTAAAAAAGAAGAAATAAACACACACACAATTTTCCTGCTGCGGTCTCCTCGACTCTTTGGAAGGCAGAGGGCGATGTTGGTTGAAGCCCTTACCTTCTCTGGCTGGCGGCCTACAAGACCAGGAAAGAAGCAGGCCCAGTAACAGCAGCTGAGGCCCCCAGCCCAGCCACGCCTAGGCAGGCATCAGCGGAAGGCTGACTCTCTACCCCAGTGCTGCTCCAAGTTGGTTTGGCAAAAGTTTGCAAAGAAGCTGCCCGTAAATTCACCTCAAGCCACACTAGCACTCACCCAGGCGTCAGTTCCTTACAAAAATAGAAAGAATCTCTAAAAAAGAAGAAATAAACACACACACAATTTTCCTGCTTCTATCCCCTCGACTCCTTGGAAGGCGGAGGGCAACCTTCGCCGCTGGTGGCCTTCACATGCAGGAAAGAAGCACACCCAGGAACAGCAGCTGAGGCTCCCAGCCCAGGCAGGCTTCAGCTGAAGGCCGACTTGGGAAGCACTGAGGCCAGACCCTGGGCTCCTGGGTCCCTCGGTTGAAGGCTCGAGGCCAGACCCCTTGGCTCCTGTGTCCCTTGGCTGAAGGCTCGACCAGTGCTCGACCAGGCTCGATCAGGCGAGATATTAGGTAGCATGGGGCCCAGCTGGGACTTCTAGGAAGCTTAGGGTGACGGCCGCTTCTGCCCCATCATCCAGAGGCCTGGCTATGGAGAGGCATGATGTGGCCTCCCTCCCTTCCTGCCTCTTGTAGGCACTTCTCCCCCGTGAGCACTTCCCGCTCCAAGTGTCCCCTTGTCTCCCAGGGTGCACTCTTCCTCTAGAGCCCACATATGCAGATGAGGCCCATCCACTTGCCTCCCCTAGCTGTAGGGGGCCTTGCGCGTCCACTGGAGAGAAAACGGGGAGACGCTGGAGGTGCTTTGCCAGGGACACGAGTGGCCCTTTCTGGCTGCATCCACCCACCCGAGGCGGCGAGCTGCTGCCCTGGCTTCAGTCTCCTGCTGCTCCAAGTTAGTTTGGCGACAACGTGTCCGCCTCTGACGGGGCTCTGCATTGGAGCGAGGGCTGCTGTCTGCCCCTGTGCCTTTTTCACGCGCCGTGTTTGTTAAAATTAAAAGCGGAATGGAGGAAAAATGTAGTTCAAGACGGGGAAGACGAACGCCGCCTATCGGGCACAGAGTAGCAAAATGCCTACAGCACCTGGTATTCCCAGGCGGTCTCCCATCCAAGTACTAACCAGGCCCGACCCTGCTTAGCTTCCGAGATCGGACGAGATCGGGCGCATTCAGGGTGGTATGGCCGTAGGCGAAGAGTGCGCCGATTCCGAGCCTCTTGTGCTGTGTCGGCTCCTCCGACGTCCACTGCCCTCTTGCAAGGCTGAACGCTGTCCTCTGCAGTGTGCTTCTGCCCTTCTTTTTGCCTCAAGCTCAGGAGCCACAGCTGCCAGCTTGGAAAAGCAACGAGCGGCTCCATGCACCCACTTTTGAAATACCCACTTGCCTACTCATGTTTGCAAAGAAAGTGTCTGTAAATTCAGGCCAAGCCACACTTGCACTCACTCACCCAAGCATCCGTTCCTTACAAAACTTTAAAAAAAAACTCGGAAAGAAAGATGGAAATAAACACACACACAATTTTCCTGCTGGGGTCTCCTCGACTCTTTGGAAGGCAGAGGGCGATGTTGGTTGAGGCCTTACCTTCTCGGGCTGGCGGCCTACAAGTCCAGGAAAGAAGCAGGCCCAGTAACAGCAGCTGAGGCCCCCAGCCCAGCCCAGCCCAGGCAGGCATCAGCTTAAGGCTGACTCTCTACCCCACTGCTGCCCCAAATTGGTTTGGCAAAAGTTTGCAAAGAAGATGCCTGTAAATTTAACTCACGCCACACTAGCACTCACCCAGGCGTCGGTTCCTTACAAAAATAGAAAGCACCTCTAAAAAAGAAGAAATAAACACACACACAATTTTCCTGCTGGGGTCTCCTCGACTCTTTGAAAGGCAGAGGGCGATGTTGGTTGAGGCCCTTACCTTCTCCGGCTGGTGGCCTACAAGTCCAGGAAAGAAGCATGCCCAGTAACAGCAGCTGAGGCCCCCAGACCAGCCCAGCCCAGCCCAGGCAGCCATCAGCTGAAGGCTGACTCTCTACCCCAGTGCTGGTCCAAGTTGGTTTGGCAAAATTTTGCAAGGAAGATGCCTGTAAATGTAACTCACGCCACACTAGCACTCGCCCAGGCGTCGGTTCCTTAAAAAAATAGAAAGCACCTCTAAAAAAAGAAGAAATAAACACACACACAATTTTCCTGCTGCGGTCTCCTCGACTCTTTGGAAGGCAGAGGGCGATGTTGGTTGAAGCCCTTACCTTCTCTGGCTGGCGGCCTACAAGACCAGGAAAGAAGCAGGCCCAGTAACAGCAGCTGAGGCCCCCAGCCCAGCCACGCCTAGGCAGGCATCAGCTTAAGGCTGACTCTCTACCCCACTGCTGCCCCAAATTGGTTTGGCAAAAGTTTGCAAAGAAGATGCCTGTAAATTTAACTCACGCCACACTAGCACTCACCCAGGCGTCGGTTCCTTACAAAAATAGAAAGCACCTCTAAAAAAGAAGAAATAAACACACACACAATTTTCCTGCTGCGGTCTCCTCGACTCTTTGGAAGGCAGAGGGCGATGTTGGTTGAAGCCCTTACCTTCTCTGGCTGGCGGCCTACAAGACCAGGAAAGAAGCAGGCCCAGTAACAGCAGCTGAGGCCCCCAGCCCAGCCACGCCTAGGCAGGCATCAGCGGAAGGCTGACTCTCTACCCCAGTGCTGCTCCAAGTTGGTTTGGCAAAAGTTTGCAAAGAAGCTGCCCGTAAATTCACCTCAAGCCACACTAGCACTCACCCAGGCGTCAGTTCCTTACAAAAATAGAAAGAATCTCTAAAAAAGAAGAAATAAACACACACACAATTTTCCTGCTTCTATCCCCTCGACTCCTTGGAAGGCGGAGGGCAACCTTCGCCGCTGGTGGCCTTCACATGCAGGAAAGAAGCACACCCAGGAACAGCAGCTGAGGCTCCCAGCCCAGGCAGGCTTCAGCTGAAGGCCGACTTGGGAAGCACTGAGGCCAGACCCTGGGCTCCTGGGTCCCTCGGTTGAAGGCTCGAGGCCAGACCCCTTGGCTCCTGTGTCCCTTGGCTGAAGGCTCGACCAGTGCTCGACCAGGCTCGATCAGGCGAGATATTAGGTAGCATGGGGCCCAGCTGGGACTTCTAGGAAGCTTAGGGTGACGGCCGCTTCTGCCCCATCATCCAGAGGCCTGGCTATGGAGAGGCATGATGTGGCCTCCCTCCCTTCCTGCCTCTTGTAGGCACTTCTCCCCCGTGAGCACTTCCCGCTCCAAGTGTCCCCTTGTCTCCCAGGGTGCACTCTTCCTCTAGAGCCCACATATGCAGATGAGGCCCATCCACTTGCCTCCCCTAGCTGTAGGGGGCCTTGCGCGTCCACTGGAGAGAAAACGGGGAGACGCTGGAGGTGCTTTGCCAGGGACACGAGTGGCCCTTTCTGGCTGCATCCACCCACCCGAGGCGGCGAGCTGCTGCCCTGGCTTCAGTCTCCTGCTGCTCCAAGTTAGTTTGGCGACAACGTGTCCGCCTCTGACGGGGCTCTGCATTGGAGCGAGGGCTGCTGTCTGCCCCTGTGCCTTTTTCACGCGCCGTGTTTGTTAAAATTAAAAGCGGAATGGAGGAAAAATGTAGTTCAAGACGGGGAAGACGAACGCCGCCTATCGGGCACAGAGTAGCAAAATGCCTACAGCACCTGGTATTCCCAGGCGGTCTCCCATCCAAGTACTAACCAGGCCCGACCCTGCTTAGCTTCCGAGATCGGACGAGATCGGGCGCATTCAGGGTGGTATGGCCGTAGGCGAAGAGTGCGCCGATTCCGAGCCTCTTGTGCTGTGTCGGCTCCTCCGACGTCCACTGCCCTCTTGCAAGGCTGAACGCTGTCCTCTGCAGTGTGCTTCTGCCCTTCTTTTTGCCTCAAGCTCAGGAGCCACAGCTGCCAGCTTGGAAAAGCAACGAGCGGCTCCATGCACCCACTTTTGAAATACCCACTTGCCTACTCATGTTTGCAAAGAAAGTGTCTGTAAATTCAGGCCAAGCCACACTTGCACTCACTCACCCAAGCATCCGTTCCTTACAAAACTTTAAAAAAAAACTCGGAAAGAAAGATGGAAATAAACACACACACAATTTTCCTGCTGGGGTCTCCTCGACTCTTTGGAAGGCAGAGGGCGATGTTGGTTGAGGCCTTACCTTCTCGGGCTGGCGGCCTACAAGTCCAGGAAAGAAGCAGGCCCAGTAACAGCAGCTGAGGCCCCCAGCCCAGCCCAGCCCAGGCAGGCATCAGCTTAAGGCTGACTCTCTACCCCACTGCTGCCCCAAATTGGTTTGGCAAAAGTTTGCAAAGAAGATGCCTGTAAATTTAACTCACGCCACACTAGCACTCACCCAGGCGTCGGTTCCTTACAAAAATAGAAAGCACCTCTAAAAAAGAAGAAATAAACACACACACAATTTTCCTGCTGGGGTCTCCTCGACTCTTTGAAAGGCAGAGGGCGATGTTGGTTGAGGCCCTTACCTTCTCCGGCTGGTGGCCTACAAGTCCAGGAAAGAAGCATGCCCAGTAACAGCAGCTGAGGCCCCCAGACCAGCCCAGCCCAGCCCAGGCAGCCATCAGCTGAAGGCTGACTCTCTACCCCAGTGCTGGTCCAAGTTGGTTTGGCAAAATTTTGCAAAGAAGATGCCTGTAAATGTAACTCACGCCACACTAGCACTCACCCAGGCGTCGGTTCCTTACAAAAATAGAAAGCACCTCTAAAAAAAGAAGAAATAAACACACACACAATTTTCCTGCTGCGGTCTCCTCGACTCTTTGGAAGGCAGAGGGCGATGTTGGTTGAAGCCCTTACCTTCTCTGGCTGGCGGCCTACAAGACCAGGAAAGAAGCAGGCCCAGTAACAGCAGCTGAGGCCCCCAGCCCAGCCACGCCTAGGCAGGCATCAGCTTAAGGCTGACTCTCTACCCCACTGCTGCCCCAAATTGGTTTGGCAAAAGTTTGCAAAGAAGATGCCTGTAAATTTAACTCACGCCACACTAGCACTCACCCAGGCGTCGGTTCCTTACAAAAATAGAAAGCACCTCTAAAAAAGAAGAAATAAACACACACACAATTTTCCTGCTGCGGTCTCCTCGACTCTTTGGAAGGCAGAGGGCGATGTTGGTTGAAGCCCTTACCTTCTCTGGCTGGCGGCCTACAAGACCAGGAAAGAAGCAGGCCCAGTAACAGCAGCTGAGGCCCCCAGCCCAGCCACGCCTAGGCAGGCATCAGCGGAAGGCTGACTCTCTACCCCAGTGCTGCTCCAAGTTGGTTTGGCAAAAGTTTGCAAAGAAGCTGCCCGTAAATTCACCTCAAGCCACACTAGCACTCACCCAGGCGTCAGTTCCTTACAAAAATAGAAAGAATCTCTAAAAAAGAAGAAATAAACACACACACAATTTTCCTGCTTCTATCCCCTCGACTCCTTGGAAGGCGGAGGGCAACCTTCGCCGCTGGTGGCCTTCACATGCAGGAAAGAAGCACACCCAGGAACAGCAGCTGAGGCTCCCAGCCCAGGCAGGCTTCAGCTGAAGGCCGACTTGGGAAGCACTGAGGCCAGACCCTGGGCTCCTGGGTCCCTCGGTTGAAGGCTCGAGGCCAGACCCCTTGGCTCCTGTGTCCCTTGGCTGAAGGCTCGACCAGTGCTCGACCAGGCTCGATCAGGCGAGATATTAGGTAGCATGGGGCCCAGCTGGGACTTCTAGGAAGCTTAGGGTGACGGCCGCTTCTGCCCCATCATCCAGAGGCCTGGCTATGGAGAGGCATGATGTGGCCTCCCTCCCTTCCTGCCTCTTGTAGGCACTTCTCCCCCGTGAGCACTTCCCGCTCCAAGTGTCCCCTTGTCTCCCAGGGTGCACTCTTCCTCTAGAGCCCACATATGCAGATGAGGCCCATCCACTTGCCTCCCCTAGCTGTAGGGGGCCTTGCGCGTCCACTGGAGAGAAAACGGGGAGACGCTGGAGGTGCTTTGCCAGGGACACGAGTGGCCCTTTCTGGCTGCATCCACCCACCCGAGGCGGCGAGCTGCTGCCCTGGCTTCAGTCTCCTGCTGCTCCAAGTTAGTTTGGCGACAACGTGTCCGCCTCTGACGGGGCTCTGCATTGGAGCGAGGGCTGCTGTCTGCCCCTGTGCCTTTTTCACGCGCCGTGTTTGTTAAAATTAAAAGCGGAATGGAGGAAAAATGTAGTTCAAGACGGGGAAGACGAACGCCGCCTATCGGGCACAGAGTAGCAAAATGCCTACAGCACCTGGTATTCCCAGGCGGTCTCCCATCCAAGTACTAACCAGGCCCGACCCTGCTTAGCTTCCGAGATCGGACGAGATCGGGCGCATTCAGGGTGGTATGGCCGTAGGCGAAGAGTGCGCCGATTCCGAGCCTCTTGTGCTGTGTCGGCTCCTCCGACGTCCACTGCCCTCTTGCAAGGCTGAACGCTGTCCTCTGCAGTGTGCTTCTGCCCTTCTTTTTGCCTCAAGCTCAGGAGCCACAGCTGCCAGCTTGGAAAAGCAACGAGCGGCTCCATGCACCCACTTTTGAAATACCCACTTGCCTACTCATGTTTGCAAAGAAAGTGTCTGTAAATTCAGGCCAAGCCACACTTGCACTCACTCACCCAAGCATCCGTTCCTTACAAAACTTTAAAAAAAAACTCGGAAAGAAAGATGGAAATAAACACACACACAATTTTCCTGCTGGGGTCTCCTCGACTCTTTGGAAGGCAGAGGGCGATGTTGGTTGAGGCCTTACCTTCTCGGGCTGGCGGCCTACAAGTCCAGGAAAGAAGCAGGCCCAGTAACAGCAGCTGAGGCCCCCAGCCCAGCCCAGCCCAGGCAGGCATCAGCTTAAGGCTGACTCTCTACCCCACTGCTGCCCCAAATTGGTTTGGCAAAAGTTTGCAAAGAAGATGCCTGTAAATTTAACTCACGCCACACTAGCACTCACCCAGGCGTCGGTTCCTTACAAAAATAGAAAGCACCTCTAAAAAAGAAGAAATAAACACACACACAATTTTCCTGCTGGGGTCTCCTCGACTCTTTGAAAGGCAGAGGGCGATGTTGGTTGAGGCCCTTACCTTCTCCGGCTGGTGGCCTACAAGTCCAGGAAAGAAGCATGCCCAGTAACAGCAGCTGAGGCCCCCAGACCAGCCCAGCCCAGCCCAGGCAGCCATCAGCTGAAGGCTGACTCTCTACCCCAGTGCTGGTCCAAGTTGGTTTGGCAAAATTTTGCAAGGAAGATGCCTGTAAATGTAACTCACGCCACACTAGCACTCGCCCAGGCGTCGGTTCCTTAAAAAAATAGAAAGCACCTCTAAAAAAAGAAGAAATAAACACACACACAATTTTCCTGCTGCGGTCTCCTCGACTCTTTGGAAGGCAGAGGGCGATGTTGGTTGAAGCCCTTACCTTCTCTGGCTGGCGGCCTACAAGACCAGGAAAGAAGCAGGCCCAGTAACAGCAGCTGAGGCCCCCAGCCCAGCCACGCCTAGGCAGGCATCAGCTTAAGGCTGACTCTCTACCCCACTGCTGCCCCAAATTGGTTTGGCAAAAGTTTGCAAAGAAGATGCCTGTAAATTTAACTCACGCCACACTAGCACTCACCCAGGCGTCGGTTCCTTACAAAAATAGAAAGCACCTCTAAAAAAGAAGAAATAAACACACACACAATTTTCCTGCTGCGGTCTCCTCGACTCTTTGGAAGGCAGAGGGCGATGTTGGTTGAAGCCCTTACCTTCTCTGGCTGGCGGCCTACAAGACCAGGAAAGAAGCAGGCCCAGTAACAGCAGCTGAGGCCCCCAGCCCAGCCACGCCTAGGCAGGCATCAGCGGAAGGCTGACTCTCTACCCCAGTGCTGCTCCAAGTTGGTTTGGCAAAAGTTTGCAAAGAAGCTGCCCGTAAATTCACCTCAAGCCACACTAGCACTCACCCAGGCGTCAGTTCCTTACAAAAATAGAAAGAATCTCTAAAAAAGAAGAAATAAACACACACACAATTTTCCTGCTTCTATCCCCTCGACTCCTTGGAAGGCGGAGGGCAACCTTCGCCGCTGGTGGCCTTCACATGCAGGAAAGAAGCACACCCAGGAACAGCAGCTGAGGCTCCCAGCCCAGGCAGGCTTCAGCTGAAGGCCGACTTGGGAAGCACTGAGGCCAGACCCTGGGCTCCTGGGTCCCTCGGTTGAAGGCTCGAGGCCAGACCCCTTGGCTCCTGTGTCCCTTGGCTGAAGGCTCGACCAGTGCTCGACCAGGCTCGATCAGGCGAGATATTAGGTAGCATGGGGCCCAGCTGGGACTTCTAGGAAGCTTAGGGTGACGGCCGCTTCTGCCCCATCATCCAGAGGCCTGGCTATGGAGAGGCATGATGTGGCCTCCCTCCCTTCCTGCCTCTTGTAGGCACTTCTCCCCCGTGAGCACTTCCCGCTCCAAGTGTCCCCTTGTCTCCCAGGGTGCACTCTTCCTCTAGAGCCCACATATGCAGATGAGGCCCATCCACTTGCCTCCCCTAGCTGTAGGGGGCCTTGCGCGTCCACTGGAGAGAAAACGGGGAGACGCTGGAGGTGCTTTGCCAGGGACACGAGTGGCCCTTTCTGGCTGCATCCACCCACCCGAGGCGGCGAGCTGCTGCCCTGGCTTCAGTCTCCTGCTGCTCCAAGTTAGTTTGGCGACAACGTGTCCGCCTCTGACGGGGCTCTGCATTGGAGCGAGGGCTGCTGTATGCCCCTGTGCCTTTTTCACGCGCCGTGTTTGTTAAAATTAAAAGCGGAATGGAGGAAAAATGTAGTTCAAGACGGGGAAGACGAACGCCGCCTATCGGGCACAGAGTAGCAAAATGCCTACAGCACCTGGTATTCCCAGGCGGTCTCCCATCCAAGTACTAACCAGGCCCGACCCTGCTTAGCTTCCGAGATCGGACGAGATCGGGCGCATTCAGGGTGGTATGGCCGTAGGCGAAGAGTGCGCCGATTCCGAGCCTCTTGTGCTGTGTCGGCTCCTCCGACGTCCACTGCCCTCTTGCAAGGCTGAACGCTGTCCTCTGCAGTGTGCTTCTGCCCTTCTTTTTGCCTCAAGCTCAGGAGCCACAGCTGCCAGCTTGGAAAAGCAACGAGCGGCTCCATGCACCCACTTTTGAAATACCCACTTGCCTACTCATGTTTGCAAAGAAAGTGTCTGTAAATTCAGGCCAAGCCACACTTGCACTCACTCACCCAAGCATCCGTTCCTTACAAAACTTTAAAAAAAAACTCGGAAAGAAAGATGGAAATAAACACACACACAATTTTCCTGCTGGGGTCTCCTCGACTCTTTGGAAGGCAGAGGGCGATGTTGGTTGAGGCCTTACCTTCTCGGGCTGGCGGCCTACAAGTCCAGGAAAGAAGCAGGCCCAGTAACAGCAGCTGAGGCCCCCAGCCCAGCCCAGCCCAGGCAGGCATCAGCTTAAGGCTGACTCTCTACCCCACTGCTGCCCCAAATTGGTTTGGCAAAAGTTTGCAAAGAAGATGCCTGTAAATTTAACTCACGCCACACTAGCACTCACCCAGGCGTCGGTTCCTTACAAAAATAGAAAGCACCTCTAAAAAAGAAGAAATAAACACACACACAATTTTCCTGCTGGGGTCTCCTCGACTCTTTGAAAGGCAGAGGGCGATGTTGGTTGAGGCCCTTACCTTCTCCGGCTGGTGGCCTACAAGTCCAGGAAAGAAGCATGCCCAGTAACAGCAGCTGAGGCCCCCAGACCAGCCCAGCCCAGCCCAGGCAGCCATCAGCTGAAGGCTGACTCTCTACCCCAGTGCTGGTCCAAGTTGGTTTGGCAAAATTTTGCAAAGAAGATGCCTGTAAATGTAACTCACGCCACACTAGCACTCACCCAGGCGTCGGTTCCTTACAAAAATAGAAAGCACCTCTAAAAAAAGAAGAAATAAACACACACACAATTTTCCTGCTGCGGTCTCCTCGACTCTTTGGAAGGCAGAGGGCGATGTTGGTTGAAGCCCTTACCTTCTCTGGCTGGCGGCCTACAAGACCAGGAAAGAAGCAGGCCCAGTAACAGCAGCTGAGGCCCCCAGCCCAGCCACGCCTAGGCAGGCATCAGCTTAAGGCTGACTCTCTACCCCACTGCTGCCCCAAATTGGTTTGGCAAAAGTTTGCAAAGAAGATGCCTGTAAATTTAACTCACGCCACACTAGCACTCACCCAGGCGTCGGTTCCTTACAAAAATAGAAAGCACCTCTAAAAAAGAAGAAATAAACACACACACAATTTTCCTGCTGCGGTCTCCTCGACTCTTTGGAAGGCAGAGGGCGATGTTGGTTGAAGCCCTTACCTTCTCTGGCTGGCGGCCTACAAGACCAGGAAAGAAGCAGGCCCAGTAACAGCAGCTGAGGCCCCCAGCCCAGCCACGCCTAGGCAGGCATCAGCGGAAGGCTGACTCTCTACCCCAGTGCTGCTCCAAGTTGGTTTGGCAAAAGTTTGCAAAGAAGCTGCCCGTAAATTCACCTCAAGCCACACTAGCACTCACCCAGGCGTCAGTTCCTTACAAAAATAGAAAGAATCTCTAAAAAAGAAGAAATAAACACACACACAATTTTCCTGCTTCTATCCCCTCGACTCCTTGGAAGGCGGAGGGCAACCTTCGCCGCTGGTGGCCTTCACATGCAGGAAAGAAGCACACCCAGGAACAGCAGCTGAGGCTCCCAGCCCAGGCAGGCTTCAGCTGAAGGCCGACTTGGGAAGCACTGAGGCCAGACCCTGGGCTCCTGGGTCCCTCGGTTGAAGGCTCGAGGCCAGACCCCTTGGCTCCTGTGTCCCTTGGCTGAAGGCTCGACCAGTGCTCGACCAGGCTCGATCAGGCGAGATATTAGGTAGCATGGGGCCCAGCTGGGACTTCTAGGAAGCTTAGGGTGACGGCCGCTTCTGCCCCATCATCCAGAGGCCTGGCTATGGAGAGGCATGATGTGGCCTCCCTCCCTTCCTGCCTCTTGTAGGCACTTCTCCCCCGTGAGCACTTCCCGCTCCAAGTGTCCCCTTGTCTCCCAGGGTGCACTCTTCCTCTAGAGCCCACATATGCAGATGAGGCCCATCCACTTGCCTCCCCTAGCTGTAGGGGGCCTTGCGCGTCCACTGGAGAGAAAACGGGGAGACGCTGGAGGTGCTTTGCCAGGGACACGAGTGGCCCTTTCTGGCTGCATCCACCCACCCGAGGCGGCGAGCTGCTGCCCTGGCTTCAGTCTCCTGCTGCTCCAAGTTAGTTTGGCGACAACGTGTCCGCCTCTGACGGGGCTCTGCATTGGAGCGAGGGCTGCTGTCTGCCCCTGTGCCTTTTTCACGCGCCGTGTTTGTTAAAATTAAAAGCGGAATGGAGGAAAAATGTAGTTCAAGACGGGGAAGACGAACGCCGCCTATCGGGCACAGAGTAGCAAAATGCCTACAGCACCTGGTATTCCCAGGCGGTCTCCCATCCAAGTACTAACCAGGCCCGACCCTGCTTAGCTTCCGAGATCGGACGAGATCGGGCGCATTCAGGGTGGTATGGCCGTAGGCGAAGAGTGCGCCGATTCCGAGCCTCTTGTGCTGTGTCGGCTCCTCCGACGTCCACTGCCCTCTTGCAAGGCTGAACGCTGTCCTCTGCAGTGTGCTTCTGCCCTTCTTTTTGCCTCAAGCTCAGGAGCCACAGCTGCCAGCTTGGAAAAGCAACGAGCGGCTCCATGCACCCACTTTTGAAATACCCACTTGCCTACTCATGTTTGCAAAGAAAGTGTCTGTAAATTCAGGCCAAGCCACACTTGCACTCACTCACCCAAGCATCCGTTCCTTACAAAACTTTAAAAAAAAACTCGGAAAGAAAGATGGAAATAAACACACACACAATTTTCCTGCTGGGGTCTCCTCGACTCTTTGGAAGGCAGAGGGCGATGTTGGTTGAGGCCTTACCTTCTCGGGCTGGCGGCCTACAAGTCCAGGAAAGAAGCAGGCCCAGTAACAGCAGCTGAGGCCCCCAGCCCAGCCCAGCCCAGGCAGGCATCAGCTTAAGGCTGACTCTCTACCCCACTGCTGCCCCAAATTGGTTTGGCAAAAGTTTGCAAAGAAGATGCCTGTAAATTTAACTCACGCCACACTAGCACTCACCCAGGCGTCGGTTCCTTACAAAAATAGAAAGCACCTCTAAAAAAGAAGAAATAAACACACACACAATTTTCCTGCTGGGGTCTCCTCGACTCTTTGAAAGGCAGAGGGCGATGTTGGTTGAGGCCCTTACCTTCTCCGGCTGGTGGCCTACAAGTCCAGGAAAGAAGCATGCCCAGTAACAGCAGCTGAGGCCCCCAGACCAGCCCAGCCCAGCCCAGGCAGCCATCAGCTGAAGGCTGACTCTCTACCCCAGTGCTGGTCCAAGTTGGTTTGGCAAAATTTTGCAAAGAAGATGCCTGTAAATGTAACTCACGCCACACTAGCACTCACCCAGGCGTCGGTTCCTTACAAAAATAGAAAGCACCTCTAAAAAAAGAAGAAATAAACACACACACAATTTTCCTGCTGCGGTCTCCTCGACTCTTTGGAAGGCAGAGGGCGATGTTGGTTGAAGCCCTTACCTTCTCTGGCTGGCGGCCTACAAGACCAGGAAAGAAGCAGGCCCAGTAACAGCAGCTGAGGCCCCCAGCCCAGCCACGCCTAGGCAGGCATCAGCTTAAGGCTGACTCTCTACCCCACTGCTGCCCCAAATTGGTTTGGCAAAAGTTTGCAAAGAAGATGCCTGTAAATTTAACTCACGCCACACTAGCACTCACCCAGGCGTCGGTTCCTTACAAAAATAGAAAGCACCTCTAAAAAAGAAGAAATAAACACACACACAATTTTCCTGCTGCGGTCTCCTCGACTCTTTGGAAGGCAGAGGGCGATGTTGGTTGAAGCCCTTACCTTCTCTGGCTGGCGGCCTACAAGACCAGGAAAGAAGCAGGCCCAGTAACAGCAGCTGAGGCCCCCAGCCCAGCCACGCCTAGGCAGGCATCAGCGGAAGGCTGACTCTCTACCCCAGTGCTGCTCCAAGTTGGTTTGGCAAAAGTTTGCAAAGAAGCTGCCCGTAAATTCACCTCAAGCCACACTAGCACTCACCCAGGCGTCAGTTCCTTACAAAAATAGAAAGAATCTCTAAAAAAGAAGAAATAAACACACACACAATTTTCCTGCTTCTATCCCCTCGACTCCTTGGAAGGCGGAGGGCAACCTTCGCCGCTGGTGGCCTTCACATGCAGGAAAGAAGCACACCCAGGAACAGCAGCTGAGGCTCCCAGCCCAGGCAGGCTTCAGCTGAAGGCCGACTTGGGAAGCACTGAGGCCAGACCCTGGGCTCCTGGGTCCCTCGGTTGAAGGCTCGAGGCCAGACCCCTTGGCTCCTGTGTCCCTTGGCTGAAGGCTCGACCAGTGCTCGACCAGGCTCGATCAGGCGAGATATTAGGTAGCATGGGGCCCAGCTGGGACTTCTAGGAAGCTTAGGGTGACGGCCGCTTCTGCCCCATCATCCAGAGGCCTGGCTATGGAGAGGCATGATGTGGCCTCCCTCCCTTCCTGCCTCTTGTAGGCACTTCTCCCCCGTGAGCACTTCCCGCTCCAAGTGTCCCCTTGTCTCCCAGGGTGCACTCTTCCTCTAGAGCCCACATATGCAGATGAGGCCCATCCACTTGCCTCCCCTAGCTGTAGGGGGCCTTGCGCGTCCACTGGAGAGAAAACGGGGAGACGCTGGAGGTGCTTTGCCAGGGACACGAGTGGCCCTTTCTGGCTGCATCCACCCACCCGAGGCGGCGAGCTGCTGCCCTGGCTTCAGTCTCCTGCTGCTCCAAGTTAGTTTGGCGACAACGTGTCCGCCTCTGACGGGGCTCTGCATTGGAGCGAGGGCTGCTGTCTGCCCCTGTGCCTTTTTCACGCGCCGTGTTTGTTAAAATTAAAAGCGGAATGGAGGAAAAATGTAGTTCAAGACGGGGAAGACGAACGCCGCCTATCGGGCACAGAGTAGCAAAATGCCTACAGCACCTGGTATTCCGAGGCGGTCTCCCATCCAAGTACTAACCAGGCCCGACCCTGCTTAGCTTCCGAGATCGGACGAGATCGGGCGCATTCAGGGTGGTATGGCCGTAGGCGAAGAGTGCGCCGATTCCGAGCCTCTTGTGCTGTGTCGGCTCCTCCGACGTCCACTGCCCTCTTGCAAGGCTGAACGCTGTCCTCTGCAGTGTGCTTCTGCCCTTCTTTTTGCCTCAAGCTCAGGAGCCACAGCTGCCAGCTTGGAAAAGCAACGAGCGGCTCCATGCACCCACTTTTGAAATACCCACTTGCCTACTCATGTTTGCAAAGAAAGTGTCTGTAAATTCAGGCCAAGCCACACTTGCACTCACTCACCCAAGCATCCGTTCCTTACAAAACTTTAAAAAAAAACTCGGAAAGAAAGATGGAAATAAACACACACACAATTTTCCTGCTGGGGTCTCCTCGACTCTTTGGAAGGCAGAGGGCGATGTTGGTTGAGGCCTTACCTTCTCGGGCTGGCGGCCTACAAGTCCAGGAAAGAAGCAGGCCCAGTAACAGCAGCTGAGGCCCCCAGCCCAGCCCAGCCCAGGCAGGCATCAGCTTAAGGCTGACTCTCTACCCCACTGCTGCCCCAAATTGGTTTGGCAAAAGTTTGCAAAGAAGATGCCTGTAAATTTAACTCACGCCACACTAGCACTCACCCAGGCGTCGGTTCCTTACAAAAATAGAAAGCACCTCTAAAAAAGAAGAAATAAACACACACACAATTTTCCTGCTGGGGTCTCCTCGACTCTTTGAAAGGCAGAGGGCGATGTTGGTTGAGGCCCTTACCTTCTCCGGCTGGTGGCCTACAAGTCCAGGAAAGAAGCATGCCCAGTAACAGCAGCTGAGGCCCCCAGACCAGCCCAGCCCAGCCCAGGCAGCCATCAGCTGAAGGCTGACTCTCTACCCCAGTGCTGGTCCAAGTTGGTTTGGCAAAATTTTGCAAAGAAGATGCCTGTAAATGTAACTCACGCCACACTAGCACTCACCCAGGCGTCGGTTCCTTACAAAAATAGAAAGCACCTCTAAAAAAAGAAGAAATAAACACACACACAATTTTCCTGCTGCGGTCTCCTCGACTCTTTGGAAGGCAGAGGGCGATGTTGGTTGAAGCCCTTACCTTCTCTGGCTGGCGGCCTACAAGACCAGGAAAGAAGCAGGCCCAGTAACAGCAGCTGAGGCCCCCAGCCCAGCCACGCCTAGGCAGGCATCAGCTTAAGGCTGACTCTCTACCCCACTGCTGCCCCAAATTGGTTTGGCAAAAGTTTGCAAAGAAGATGCCTGTAAATTTAACTCACGCCACACTAGCACTCACCCAGGCGTCGGTTCCTTACAAAAATAGAAAGCACCTCTAAAAAAGAAGAAATAAACACACACACAATTTTCCTGCTGCGGTCTCCTCGACTCTTTGGAAGGCAGAGGGCGATGTTGGTTGAAGCCCTTACCTTCTCTGGCTGGCGGCCTACAAGACCAGGAAAGAAGCAGGCCCAGTAACAGCAGCTGAGGCCCCCAGCCCAGCCACGCCTAGGCAGGCATCAGCGGAAGGCTGACTCTCTACCCCAGTGCTGCTCCAAGTTGGTTTGGCAAAAGTTTGCAAAGAAGCTGCCCGTAAATTCACCTCAAGCCACACTAGCACTCACCCAGGCGTCAGTTCCTTACAAAAATAGAAAGAATCTCTAAAAAAGAAGAAATAAACACACACACAATTTTCCTGCTTCTATCCCCTCGACTCCTTGGAAGGCGGAGGGCAACCTTCGCCGCTGGTGGCCTTCACATGCAGGAAAGAAGCACACCCAGGAACAGCAGCTGAGGCTCCCAGCCCAGGCAGGCTTCAGCTGAAGGCCGACTTGGGAAGCACTGAGGCCAGACCCTGGGCTCCTGGGTCCCTCGGTTGAAGGCTCGAGGCCAGACCCCTTGGCTCCTGTGTCCCTTGGCTGAAGGCTCGACCAGTGCTCGACCAGGCTCGATCAGGCGAGATATTAGGTAGCATGGGGCCCAGCTGGGACTTCTAGGAAGCTTAGGGTGACGGCCGCTTCTGCCCCATCATCCAGAGGCCTGGCTATGGAGAGGCATGATGTGGCCTCCCTCCCTTCCTGCCTCTTGTAGGCACTTCTCCCCCGTGAGCACTTCCCGCTCCAAGTGTCCCCTTGTCTCCCAGGGTGCACTCTTCCTCTAGAGCCCACATATGCAGATGAGGCCCATCCACTTGCCTCCCCTAGCTGTAGGGGGCCTTGCGCGTCCACTGGAGAGAAAACGGGGAGACGCTGGAGGTGCTTTGCCAGGGACACGAGTGGCCCTTTCTGGCTGCATCCACCCACCCGAGGCGGCGAGCTGCTGCCCTGGCTTCAGTCTCCTGCTGCTCCAAGTTAGTTTGGCGACAACGTGTCCGCCTCTGACGGGGCTCTGCATTGGAGCGAGGGCTGCTGTCTGCCCCTGTGCCTTTTTCACGCGCCGTGTTTGTTAAAATTAAAAGCGGAATGGAGGAAAAATGTAGTTCAAGACGGGGAAGACGAACGCCGCCTATCGGGCACAGAGTAGCAAAATGCCTACAGCACCTGGTATTCCGAGGCGGTCTCCCATCCAAGTACTAACCAGGCCCGACCCTGCTTAGCTTCCGAGATCGGACGAGATCGGGCGCATTCAGGGTGGTATGGCCGTAGGCGAAGAGTGCGCCGATTCCGAGCCTCTTGTGCTGTGTCGGCTCCTCCGACGTCCACTGCCCTCTTGCAAGGCTGAACGCTGTCCTCTGCAGTGTGCTTCTGCCCTTCTTTTTGCCTCAAGCTCAGGAGCCACAGCTGCCAGCTTGGAAAAGCAACGAGCGGCTCCATGCACCCACTTTTGAAATACCCACTTGCCTACTCATGTTTGCAAAGAAAGTGTCTGTAAATTCAGGCCAAGCCACACTTGCACTCACTCACCCAAGCATCCGTTCCTTACAAAACTTTAAAAAAAAACTCGGAAAGAAAGATGGAAATAAACACACACACAATTTTCCTGCTGGGGTCTCCTCGACTCTTTGGAAGGCAGAGGGCGATGTTGGTTGAGGCCTTACCTTCTCGGGCTGGCGGCCTACAAGTCCAGGAAAGAAGCAGGCCCAGTAACAGCAGCTGAGGCCCCCAGCCCAGCCCAGCCCAGGCAGGCATCAGCTTAAGGCTGACTCTCTACCCCACTGCTGCCCCAAATTGGTTTGGCAAAAGTTTGCAAAGAAGATGCCTGTAAATTTAACTCACGCCACACTAGCACTCACCCAGGCGTCGGTTCCTTACAAAAATAGAAAGCACCTCTAAAAAAGAAGAAATAAACACACACACAATTTTCCTGCTGGGGTCTCCTCGACTCTTTGAAAGGCAGAGGGCGATGTTGGTTGAGGCCCTTACCTTCTCCGGCTGGTGGCCTACAAGTCCAGGAAAGAAGCATGCCCAGTAACAGCAGCTGAGGCCCCCAGACCAGCCCAGCCCAGCCCAGGCAGCCATCAGCTGAAGGCTGACTCTCTACCCCAGTGCTGGTCCAAGTTGGTTTGGCAAAATTTTGCAAAGAAGATGCCTGTAAATGTAACTCACGCCACACTAGCACTCACCCAGGCGTCGGTTCCTTACAAAAATAGAAAGCACCTCTAAAAAAAGAAGAAATAAACACACACACAATTTTCCTGCTGCGGTCTCCTCGACTCTTTGGAAGGCAGAGGGCGATGTTGGTTGAAGCCCTTACCTTCTCTGGCTGGCGGCCTACAAGACCAGGAAAGAAGCAGGCCCAGTAACAGCAGCTGAGGCCCCCAGCCCAGCCACGCCTAGGCAGGCATCAGCTTAAGGCTGACTCTCTACCCCACTGCTGCCCCAAATTGGTTTGGCAAAAGTTTGCAAAGAAGATGCCTGTAAATTTAACTCACGCCACACTAGCACTCACCCAGGCGTCGGTTCCTTACAAAAATAGAAAGCACCTCTAAAAAAGAAGAAATAAACACACACACAATTTTCCTGCTGCGGTCTCCTCGACTCTTTGGAAGGCAGAGGGCGATGTTGGTTGAAGCCCTTACCTTCTCTGGCTGGCGGCCTACAAGACCAGGAAAGAAGCAGGCCCAGTAACAGCAGCTGAGGCCCCCAGCCCAGCCACGCCTAGGCAGGCATCAGCGGAAGGCTGACTCTCTACCCCAGTGCTGCTCCAAGTTGGTTTGGCAAAAGTTTGCAAAGAAGCTGCCCGTAAATTCACCTCAAGCCACACTAGCACTCACCCAGGCGTCAGTTCCTTACAAAAATAGAAAGAATCTCTAAAAAAGAAGAAATAAACACACACACAATTTTCCTGCTTCTATCCCCTCGACTCCTTGGAAGGCGGAGGGCAACCTTCGCCGCTGGTGGCCTTCACATGCAGGAAAGAAGCACACCCAGGAACAGCAGCTGAGGCTCCCAGCCCAGGCAGGCTTCAGCTGAAGGCCGACTTGGGAAGCACTGAGGCCAGACCCTGGGCTCCTGGGTCCCTCGGTTGAAGGCTCGAGGCCAGACCCCTTGGCTCCTGTGTCCCTTGGCTGAAGGCTCGACCAGTGCTCGACCAGGCTCGACCAGGCGAGATATTAGGTAGCATGGGGCCCAGCTGGGACTTCTAGGAAGCTTAGGGTGACGGCCGCTTCTGCCCCATCATCCAGAGGCCTGGCTATGGAGAGGCATGATGTGGCCTCCCTCCCTTCCTGCCTCTTGTAGGCACTTCTCCCCCGTGAGCACTTCCCGCTCCAAGTGTCCCCTTGTCTCCCAGGGTGCACTCTTCCTCTAGAGCCCACATATGCAGATGAGGCCCATCCACTTGCCTCCCCTAGCTGTAGGGGGCCTTGCGCGTCCACTGGAGAGAAAACGGGGAGACGCTGGAGGTGCTTTGCCAGGGACACGAGTGGCCCTTTCTGGCTGCATCCACCCACCCGAGGCGGCGAGCTGCTGCCCTGGCTTCAGTCTCCTGCTGCTCCAAGTTAGTTTGGCGACAACGTGTCCGCCTCTGACGGGGCTCTGCATTGGAGCGAGGGCTGCTGTCTGCCCCTGTGCCTTTTTCACGCGCCGTGTTTGTTAAAATTAAAAGCGGAATGGAGGAAAAATGTAGTTCAAGACGGGGAAGACGAACGCCGCCTATCGGGCACAGAGTAGCAAAATGCCTACAGCACCTGGTATTCCCAGGCGGTCTCCCATCCAAGTACTAACCAGGCCCGACCCTGCTTAGCTTCCGAGATCGGACGAGATCGGGCGCATTCAGGGTGGTATGGCCGTAGGCGAAGAGTGCGCCGATTCCGAGCCTCTTGTGCTGTGTCGGCTCCTCCGACGTCCACTGCCCTCTTGCAAGGCTGAACGCTGTCCTCTGCAGTGTGCTTCTGCCCTTCTTTTTGCCTCAAGCTCAGGAGCCACAGCTGCCAGCTTGGAAAAGCAACGAGCGGCTCCATGCACCCACTTTTGAAATACCCACTTGCCTACTCATGTTTGCAAAGAAAGTGTCTGTAAATTCAGGCCAAGCCACACTTGCACTCACTCACCCAAGCATCCGTTCCTTACAAAACTTTAAAAAAAAACTCGGAAAGAAAGATGGAAATAAACACACACACAATTTTCCTGCTGGGGTCTCCTCGACTCTTTGGAAGGCAGAGGGCGATGTTGGTTGAGGCCTTACCTTCTCGGGCTGGCGGCCTACAAGTCCAGGAAAGAAGCAGGCCCAGTAACAGCAGCTGAGGCCCCCAGCCCAGCCCAGCCCAGGCAGGCATCAGCTTAAGGCTGACTCTCTACCCCACTGCTGCCCCAAATTGGTTTGGCAAAAGTTTGCAAAGAAGATGCCTGTAAATTTAACTCACGCCACACTAGCACTCACCCAGGCGTCGGTTCCTTACAAAAATAGAAAGCACCTCTAAAAAAGAAGAAATAAACACACACACAATTTTCCTGCTGGGGTCTCCTCGACTCTTTGAAAGGCAGAGGGCGATGTTGGTTGAGGCCCTTACCTTCTCCGGCTGGTGGCCTACAAGTCCAGGAAAGAAGCATGCCCAGTAACAGCAGCTGAGGCCCCCAGACCAGCCCAGCCCAGCCCAGGCAGCCATCAGCTGAAGGCTGACTCTCTACCCCAGTGCTGGTCCAAGTTGGTTTGGCAAAATTTTGCAAAGAAGATGCCTGTAAATGTAACTCACGCCACACTAGCACTCACCCAGGCGTCGGTTCCTTACAAAAATAGAAAGCACCTCTAAAAAAAGAAGAAATAAACACACACACAATTTTCCTGCTGCGGTCTCCTCGACTCTTTGGAAGGCAGAGGGCGATGTTGGTTGAAGCCCTTACCTTCTCTGGCTGGCGGCCTACAAGACCAGGAAAGAAGCAGGCCCAGTAACAGCAGCTGAGGCCCCCAGCCCAGCCACGCCTAGGCAGGCATCAGCTTAAGGCTGACTCTCTACCCCACTGCTGCCCCAAATTGGTTTGGCAAAAGTTTGCAAAGAAGATGCCTGTAAATTTAACTCACGCCACACTAGCACTCACCCAGGCGTCGGTTCCTTACAAAAATAGAAAGCACCTCTAAAAAAGAAGAAATAAACACACACACAATTTTCCTGCTGCGGTCTCCTCGACTCTTTGGAAGGCAGAGGGCGATGTTGGTTGAAGCCCTTACCTTCTCTGGCTGGCGGCCTACAAGACCAGGAAAGAAGCAGGCCCAGTAACAGCAGCTGAGGCCCCCAGCCCAGCCACGCCTAGGCAGGCATCAGCGGAAGGCTGACTCTCTACCCCAGTGCTGCTCCAAGTTGGTTTGGCAAAAGTTTGCAAAGAAGCTGCCCGTAAATTCACCTCAAGCCACACTAGCACTCACCCAGGCGTCAGTTCCTTACAAAAATAGAAAGAATCTCTAAAAAAGAAGAAATAAACACACACACAATTTTCCTGCTTCTATCCCCTCGACTCCTTGGAAGGCGGAGGGCAACCTTCGCCGCTGGTGGCCTTCACATGCAGGAAAGAAGCACACCCAGGAACAGCAGCTGAGGCTCCCAGCCCAGGCAGGCTTCAGCTGAAGGCCGACTTGGGAAGCACTGAGGCCAGACCCTGGGCTCCTGGGTCCCTCGGTTGAAGGCTCGAGGCCAGACCCCTTGGCTCCTGTGTCCCTTGGCTGAAGGCTCGACCAGTGCTCGACCAGGCTCGATCAGGCGAGATATTAGGTAGCATGGGGCCCAGCTGGGACTTCTAGGAAGCTTAGGGTGACGGCCGCTTCTGCCCCATCATCCAGAGGCCTGGCTATGGAGAGGCATGATGTGGCCTCCCTCCCTTCCTGCCTCTTGTAGGCACTTCTCCCCCGTGAGCACTTCCCGCTCCAAGTGTCCCCTTGTCTCCCAGGGTGCACTCTTCCTCTAGAGCCCACATATGCAGATGAGGCCCATCCACTTGCCTCCCCTAGCTGTAGGGGGCCTTGCGCGTCCACTGGAGAGAAAACGGGGAGACGCTGGAGGTGCTTTGCCAGGGACACGAGTGGCCCTTTCTGGCTGCATCCACCCACCCGAGGCGGCGAGCTGCTGCCCTGGCTTCAGTCTCCTGCTGCTCCAAGTTAGTTTGGCGACAACGTGTCCGCCTCTGACGGGGCTCTGCATTGGAGCGAGGGCTGCTGTCTGCCCCTGTGCCTTTTTCACGCGCCGTGTTTGTTAAAATTAAAAGCGGAATGGAGGAAAAATGTAGTTCAAGACGGGGAAGACGAACGCCGCCTATCGGGCACAGAGTAGCAAAATGCCTACAGCACCTGGTATTCCGAGGCGGTCTCCCATCCAAGTACTAACCAGGCCCGACCCTGCTTAGCTTCCGAGATCGGACGAGATCGGGCGCATTCAGGGTGGTATGGCCGTAGGCGAAGAGTGCGCCGATTCCGAGCCTCTTGTGCTGTGTCGGCTCCTCCGACGTCCACTGCCCTCTTGCAAGGCTGAACGCTGTCCTCTGCAGTGTGCTTCTGCCCTTCTTTTTGCCTCAAGCTCAGGAGCCACAGCTGCCAGCTTGGAAAAGCAACGAGCGGCTCCATGCACCCACTTTTGAAATACCCACTTGCCTACTCATGTTTGCAAAGAAAGTGTCTGTAAATTCAGGCCAAGCCACACTTGCACTCACTCACCCAAGCATCCGTTCCTTACAAAACTTTAAAAAAAAACTCGGAAAGAAAGATGGAAATAAACACACACACAATTTTCCTGCTGGGGTCTCCTCGACTCTTTGGAAGGCAGAGGGCGATGTTGGTTGAGGCCTTACCTTCTCGGGCTGGCGGCCTACAAGTCCAGGAAAGAAGCAGGCCCAGTAACAGCAGCTGAGGCCCCCAGCCCAGCCCAGCCCAGGCAGGCATCAGCTTAAGGCTGACTCTCTACCCCACTGCTGCCCCAAATTGGTTTGGCAAAAGTTTGCAAAGAAGATGCCTGTAAATTTAACTCACGCCACACTAGCACTCACCCAGGCGTCGGTTCCTTACAAAAATAGAAAGCACCTCTAAAAAAGAAGAAATAAACACACACACAATTTTCCTGCTGGGGTCTCCTCGACTCTTTGAAAGGCAGAGGGCGATGTTGGTTGAGGCCCTTACCTTCTCCGGCTGGTGGCCTACAAGTCCAGGAAAGAAGCATGCCCAGTAACAGCAGCTGAGGCCCCCAGACCAGCCCAGCCCAGCCCAGGCAGCCATCAGCTGAAGGCTGACTCTCTACCCCAGTGCTGGTCCAAGTTGGTTTGGCAAAATTTTGCAAAGAAGATGCCTGTAAATGTAACTCACGCCACACTAGCACTCACCCAGGCGTCGGTTCCTTACAAAAATAGAAAGCACCTCTAAAAAAAGAAGAAATAAACACACACACAATTTTCCTGCTGCGGTCTCCTCGACTCTTTGGAAGGCAGAGGGCGATGTTGGTTGAAGCCCTTACCTTCTCTGGCTGGCGGCCTACAAGACCAGGAAAGAAGCAGGCCCAGTAACAGCAGCTGAGGCCCCCAGCCCAGCCACGCCTAGGCAGGCATCAGCTTAAGGCTGACTCTCTACCCCACTGCTGCCCCAAATTGGTTTGGCAAAAGTTTGCAAAGAAGATGCCTGTAAATTTAACTCACGCCACACTAGCACTCACCCAGGCGTCGGTTCCTTACAAAAATAGAAAGCACCTCTAAAAAAGAAGAAATAAACACACACACAATTTTCCTGCTGCGGTCTCCTCGACTCTTTGGAAGGCAGAGGGCGATGTTGGTTGAAGCCCTTACCTTCTCTGGCTGGCGGCCTACAAGACCAGGAAAGAAGCAGGCCCAGTAACAGCAGCTGAGGCCCCCAGCCCAGCCACGCCTAGGCAGGCATCAGCGGAAGGCTGACTCTCTACCCCAGTGCTGCTCCAAGTTGGTTTGGCAAAAGTTTGCAAAGAAGCTGCCCGTAAATTCACCTCAAGCCACACTAGCACTCACCCAGGCGTCAGTTCCTTACAAAAATAGAAAGAATCTCTAAAAAAGAAGAAATAAACACACACACAATTTTCCTGCTTCTATCCCCTCGACTCCTTGGAAGGCGGAGGGCAACCTTCGCCGCTGGTGGCCTTCACATGCAGGAAAGAAGCACACCCAGGAACAGCAGCTGAGGCTCCCAGCCCAGGCAGGCTTCAGCTGAAGGCCGACTTGGGAAGCACTGAGGCCAGACCCTGGGCTCCTGGGTCCCTCGGTTGAAGGCTCGAGGCCAGACCCCTTGGCTCCTGTGTCGCTTGGCTGAAGGCTCGACCAGTGCTCGACCAGGCTCGATCAGGCGAGATATTAGGTAGCATGGGGCCCAGCTGGGACTTCTAGGAAGCTTAGGGTGACGGCCGCTTCTGCCCCATCATCCAGAGGCCTGGCTATGGAGAGGCATGATGTGGCCTCCCTCCCTTCCTGCCTCTTGTAGGCACTTCTCCCCCGTGAGCACTTCCCGCTCCAAGTGTCCCCTTGTCTCCCAGGGTGCACTCTTCCTCTAGAGCCCACATATGCAGATGAGGCCCATCCACTTGCCTCCCCTAGCTGTAGGGGGCCTTGCGCGTCCACTGGAGAGAAAACGGGGAGACGCTGGAGGTGCTTTGCCAGGGACACGAGTGGCCCTTTCTGGCTGCATCCACCCACCCGAGGCGGCGAGCTGCTGCCCTGGCTTCAGTCTCCTGCTGCTCCAAGTTAGTTTGGCGACAACGTGTCCGCCTCTGACGGGGCTCTGCATTGGAGCGAGGGCTGCTGTCTGCCCCTGTGCCTTTTTCACGCGCCGTGTTTGTTAAAATTAAAAGCGGAATGGAGGAAAAATGTAGTTCAAGACGGGGAAGACGAACGCCGCCTATCGGGCACAGAGTAGCAAAATGCCTACAGCACCTGGTATTCCCAGGCGGTCTCCCATCCAAGTACTAACCAGGCCCGACCCTGCTTAGCTTCCGAGATCGGACGAGATCGGGCGCATTCAGGGTGGTATGGCCGTAGGCGAAGAGTGCGCCGATTCCGAGCCTCTTGTGCTGTGTCGGCTCCTCCGACGTCCACTGCCCTCTTGCAAGGCTGAACGCTGTCCTCTGCAGTGTGCTTCTGCCCTTCTTTTTGCCTCAAGCTCAGGAGCCACAGCTGCCAGCTTGGAAAAGCAACGAGCGGCTCCATGCACCCACTTTTGAAATACCCACTTGCCTACTCATGTTTGCAAAGAAAGTGTCTGTAAATTCAGGCCAAGCCACACTTGCACTCACTCACCCAAGCATCCGTTCCTTACAAAACTTTAAAAAAAAACTCGGAAAGAAAGATGGAAATAAACACACACACAATTTTCCTGCTGGGGTCTCCTCGACTCTTTGGAAGGCAGAGGGCGATGTTGGTTGAGGCCTTACCTTCTCGGGCTGGCGGCCTACAAGTCCAGGAAAGAAGCAGGCCCAGTAACAGCAGCTGAGGCCCCCAGCCCAGCCCAGCCCAGGCAGGCATCAGCTTAAGGCTGACTCTCTACCCCACTGCTGCCCCAAATTGGTTTGGCAAAAGTTTGCAAAGAAGATGCCTGTAAATTTAACTCACGCCACACTAGCACTCACCCAGGCGTCGGTTCCTTACAAAAATAGAAAGCACCTCTAAAAAAGAAGAAATAAACACACACACAATTTTCCTGCTGGGGTCTCCTCGACTCTTTGAAAGGCAGAGGGCGATGTTGGTTGAGGCCCTTACCTTCTCCGGCTGGTGGCCTACAAGTCCAGGAAAGAAGCATGCCCAGTAACAGCAGCTGAGGCCCCCAGACCAGCCCAGCCCAGCCCAGGCAGCCATCAGCTGAAGGCTGACTCTCTACCCCAGTGCTGGTCCAAGTTGGTTTGGCAAAATTTTGCAAAGAAGATGCCTGTAAATGTAACTCACGCCACACTAGCACTCACCCAGGCGTCGGTTCCTTACAAAAATAGAAAGCACCTCTAAAAAAAGAAGAAATAAACACACACACAATTTTCCTGCTGCGGTCTCCTCGACTCTTTGGAAGGCAGAGGGCGATGTTGGTTGAAGCCCTTACCTTCTCTGGCTGGCGGCCTACAAGACCAGGAAAGAAGCAGGCCCAGTAACAGCAGCTGAGGCCCCCAGCCCAGCCACGCCTAGGCAGGCATCAGCTTAAGGCTGACTCTCTACCCCACTGCTGCCCCAAATTGGTTTGGCAAAAGTTTGCAAAGAAGATGCCTGTAAATTTAACTCACGCCACACTAGCACTCACCCAGGCGTCGGTTCCTTACAAAAATAGAAAGCACCTCTAAAAAAGAAGAAATAAACACACACACAATTTTCCTGCTGCGGTCTCCTCGACTCTTTGGAAGGCAGAGGGCGATGTTGGTTGAAGCCCTTACCTTCTCTGGCTGGCGGCCTACAAGACCAGGAAAGAAGCAGGCCCAGTAACAGCAGCTGAGGCCCCCAGCCCAGCCACGCCTAGGCAGGCATCAGCGGAAGGCTGACTCTCTACCCCAGTGCTGCTCCAAGTTGGTTTGGCAAAAGTTTGCAAAGAAGCTGCCCGTAAATTCACCTCAAGCCACACTAGCACTCACCCAGGCGTCAGTTCCTTACAAAAATAGAAAGAATCTCTAAAAAAGAAGAAATAAACACACACACAATTTTCCTGCTTCTATCCCCTCGACTCCTTGGAAGGCGGAGGGCAACCTTCGCCGCTGGTGGCCTTCACATGCAGGAAAGAAGCACACCCAGGAACAGCAGCTGAGGCTCCCAGCCCAGGCAGGCTTCAGCTGAAGGCCGACTTGGGAAGCACTGAGGCCAGACCCTGGGCTCCTGGGTCCCTCGGTTGAAGGCTCGAGGCCAGACCCCTTGGCTCCTGTGTCCCTTGGCTGAAGGCTCGACCAGTGCTCGACCAGGCTCGATCAGGCGAGATATTAGGTAGCATGGGGCCCAGCTGGGACTTCTAGGAAGCTTAGGGTGACGGCCGCTTCTGCCCCATCATCCAGAGGCCTGGCTATGGAGAGGCATGATGTGGCCTCCCTCCCTTCCTGCCTCTTGTAGGCACTTCTCCCCCGTGAGCACTTCCCGCTCCAAGTGTCCCCTTGTCTCCCAGGGTGCACTCTTCCTCTAGAGCCCACATATGCAGATGAGGCCCATCCACTTGCCTCCCCTAGCTGTAGGGGGCCTTGCGCGTCCACTGGAGAGAAAACGGGGAGACGCTGGAGGTGCTTTGCCAGGGACACGAGTGGCCCTTTCTGGCTGCATCCACCCACCCGAGGCGGCGAGCTGCTGCCCTGGCTTCAGTCTCCTGCTGCTCCAAGTTAGTTTGGCGACAACGTGTCCGCCTCTGACGGGGCTCTGCATTGGAGCGAGGGCTGCTGTCTGCCCCTGTGCCTTTTTCACGCGCCGTGTTTGTTAAAATTAAAAGCGGAATGGAGGAAAAATGTAGTTCAAGACGGGGAAGACGAACGCCGCCTATCGGGCACAGAGTAGCAAAATGCCTACAGCACCTGGTATTCCCAGGCGGTCTCCCATCCAAGTACTAACCAGGCCCGACCCTGCTTAGCTTCCGAGATCGGACGAGATCGGGCGCATTCAGGGTGGTATGGCCGTAGGCGAAGAGTGCGCCGATTCCGAGCCTCTTGTGCTGTGTCGGCTCCTCCGACGTCCACTGCCCTCTTGCAAGGCTGAACGCTGTCCTCTGCAGTGTGCTTCTGCCCTTCTTTTTGCCTCAAGCTCAGGAGCCACAGCTGCCAGCTTGGAAAAGCAACGAGCGGCTCCATGCACCCACTTTTGAAATACCCACTTGCCTACTCATGTTTGCAAAGAAAGTGTCTGTAAATTCAGGCCAAGCCACACTTGCACTCACTCACCCAAGCATCCGTTCCTTACAAAACTTTAAAAAAAAACTCGGAAAGAAAGATGGAAATAAACACACACACAATTTTCCTGCTGGGGTCTCCTCGACTCTTTGGAAGGCAGAGGGCGATGTTGGTTGAGGCCTTACCTTCTCGGGCTGGCGGCCTACAAGTCCAGGAAAGAAGCAGGCCCAGTAACAGCAGCTGAGGCCCCCAGCCCAGCCCAGCCCAGGCAGGCATCAGCTTAAGGCTGACTCTCTACCCCACTGCTGCCCCAAATTGGTTTGGCAAAAGTTTGCAAAGAAGATGCCTGTAAATTTAACTCACGCCACACTAGCACTCACCCAGGCGTCGGTTCCTTACAAAAATAGAAAGCACCTCTAAAAAAGAAGAAATAAACACACACACAATTTTCCTGCTGGGGTCTCCTCGACTCTTTGAAAGGCAGAGGGCGATGTTGGTTGAGGCCCTTACCTTCTCCGGCTGGTGGCCTACAAGTCCAGGAAAGAAGCATGCCCAGTAACAGCAGCTGAGGCCCCCAGACCAGCCCAGCCCAGCCCAGGCAGCCATCAGCTGAAGGCTGACTCTCTACCCCAGTGCTGGTCCAAGTTGGTTTGGCAAAATTTTGCAAAGAAGATGCCTGTAAATGTAACTCACGCCACACTAGCACTCACCCAGGCGTCGGTTCCTTACAAAAATAGAAAGCACCTCTAAAAAAAGAAGAAATAAACACACACACAATTTTCCTGCTGCGGTCTCCTCGACTCTTTGGAAGGCAGAGGGCGATGTTGGTTGAAGCCCTTACCTTCTCTGGCTGGCGGCCTACAAGACCAGGAAAGAAGCAGGCCCAGTAACAGCAGCTGAGGCCCCCAGCCCAGCCACGCCTAGGCAGGCATCAGCTTAAGGCTGACTCTCTACCCCACTGCTGCCCCAAATTGGTTTGGCAAAAGTTTGCAAAGAAGATGCCTGTAAATTTAACTCACGCCACACTAGCACTCACCCAGGCGTCGGTTCCTTACAAAAATAGAAAGCACCTCTAAAAAAGAAGAAATAAACACACACACAATTTTCCTGCTGCGGTCTCCTCGACTCTTTGGAAGGCAGAGGGCGATGTTGGTTGAAGCCCTTACCTTCTCTGGCTGGCGGCCTACAAGACCAGGAAAGAAGCAGGCCCAGTAACAGCAGCTGAGGCCCCCAGCCCAGCCACGCCTAGGCAGGCATCAGCGGAAGGCTGACTCTCTACCCCAGTGCTGCTCCAAGTTGGTTTGGCAAAAGTTTGCAAAGAAGCTGCCCGTAAATTCACCTCAAGCCACACTAGCACTCACCCAGGCGTCAGTTCCTTACAAAAATAGAAAGAATCTCTAAAAAAGAAGAAATAAACACACACACAATTTTCCTGCTTCTATCCCCTCGACTCCTTGGAAGGCGGAGGGCAACCTTCGCCGCTGGTGGCCTTCACATGCAGGAAAGAAGCACACCCAGGAACAGCAGCTGAGGCTCCCAGCCCAGGCAGGCTTCAGCTGAAGGCCGACTTGGGAAGCACTGAGGCCAGACCCTGGGCTCCTGGGTCCCTCGGTTGAAGGCTCGAGGCCAGACCCCTTGGCTCCTGTGTCCCTTGGCTGAAGGCTCGACCAGTGCTCGACCAGGCTCGATCAGGCGAGATATTAGGTAGCATGGGGCCCAGCTGGGACTTCTAGGAAGCTTAGGGTGACGGCCGCTTCTGCCCCATCATCCAGAGGCCTGGCTATGGAGAGGCATGATGTGGCCTCCCTCCCTTCCTGCCTCTTGTAGGCACTTCTCCCCCGTGAGCACTTCCCGCTCCAAGTGTCCCCTTGTCTCCCAGGGTGCACTCTTCCTCTAGAGCCCACATATGCAGATGAGGCCCATCCACTTGCCTCCCCTAGCTGTAGGGGGCCTTGCGCGTCCACTGGAGAGAAAACGGGGAGACGCTGGAGGTGCTTTGCCAGGGACACGAGTGGCCCTTTCTGGCTGCATCCACCCACCCGAGGCGGCGAGCTGCTGCCCTGGCTTCAGTCTCCTGCTGCTCCAAGTTAGTTTGGCGACAACGTGTCCGCCTCTGACGGGGCTCTGCATTGGAGCGAGGGCTGCTGTCTGCCCCTGTGCCTTTTTCACGCGCCGTGTTTGTTAAAATTAAAAGCGGAATGGAGGAAAAATGTAGTTCAAGACGGGGAAGACGAACGCCGCCTATCGGGCACAGAGTAGCAAAATGCCTACAGCACCTGGTATTCCGAGGCGGTCTCCCATCCAAGTACTAACCAGGCCCGACCCTGCTTAGCTTCCGAGATCGGACGAGATCGGGCGCATTCAGGGTGGTATGGCCGTAGGCGAAGAGTGCGCCGATTCCGAGCCTCTTGTGCTGTGTCGGCTCCTCCGACGTCCACTGCCCTCTTGCAAGGCTGAACGCTGTCCTCTGCAGTGTGCTTCTGCCCTTCTTTTTGCCTCAAGCTCAGGAGCCACAGCTGCCAGCTTGGAAAAGCAACGAGCGGCTCCATGCACCCACTTTTGAAATACCCACTTGCCTACTCATGTTTGCAAAGAAAGTGTCTGTAAATTCAGGCCAAGCCACACTTGCACTCACTCACCCAAGCATCCGTTCCTTACAAAACTTTAAAAAAAAACTCGGAAAGAAAGATGGAAATAAACACACACACAATTTTCCTGCTGGGGTCTCCTCGACTCTTTGGAAGGCAGAGGGCGATGTTGGTTGAGGCCTTACCTTCTCGGGCTGGCGGCCTACAAGTCCAGGAAAGAAGCAGGCCCAGTAACAGCAGCTGAGGCCCCCAGCCCAGCCCAGCCCAGGCAGGCATCAGCTTAAGGCTGACTCTCTACCCCACTGCTGCCCCAAATTGGTTTGGCAAAAGTTTGCAAAGAAGATGCCTGTAAATTTAACTCACGCCACACTAGCACTCACCCAGGCGTCGGTTCCTTACAAAAATAGAAAGCACCTCTAAAAAAGAAGAAATAAACACACACACAATTTTCCTGCTGGGGTCTCCTCGACTCTTTGAAAGGCAGAGGGCGATGTTGGTTGAGGCCCTTACCTTCTCCGGCTGGTGGCCTACAAGTCCAGGAAAGAAGCATGCCCAGTAACAGCAGCTGAGGCCCCCAGACCAGCCCAGCCCAGCCCAGGCAGCCATCAGCTGAAGGCTGACTCTCTACCCCAGTGCTGGTCCAAGTTGGTTTGGCAAAATTTTGCAAAGAAGATGCCTGTAAATGTAACTCACGCCACACTAGCACTCACCCAGGCGTCGGTTCCTTACAAAAATAGAAAGCACCTCTAAAAAAAGAAGAAATAAACACACACACAATTTTCCTGCTGCGGTCTCCTCGACTCTTTGGAAGGCAGAGGGCGATGTTGGTTGAAGCCCTTACCTTCTCTGGCTGGCGGCCTACAAGACCAGGAAAGAAGCAGGCCCAGTAACAGCAGCTGAGGCCCCCAGCCCAGCCACGCCTAGGCAGGCATCAGCTTAAGGCTGACTCTCTACCCCACTGCTGCCCCAAATTGGTTTGGCAAAAGTTTGCAAAGAAGATGCCTGTAAATTTAACTCACGCCACACTAGCACTCACCCAGGCGTCGGTTCCTTACAAAAATAGAAAGCACCTCTAAAAAAGAAGAAATAAACACACACACAATTTTCCTGCTGCGGTCTCCTCGACTCTTTGGAAGGCAGAGGGCGATGTTGGTTGAAGCCCTTACCTTCTCTGGCTGGCGGCCTACAAGACCAGGAAAGAAGCAGGCCCAGTAACAGCAGCTGAGGCCCCCAGCCCAGCCACGCCTAGGCAGGCATCAGCGGAAGGCTGACTCTCTACCCCAGTGCTGCTCCAAGTTGGTTTGGCAAAAGTTTGCAAAGAAGCTGCCCGTAAATTCACCTCAAGCCACACTAGCACTCACCCAGGCGTCAGTTCCTTACAAAAATAGAAAGAATCTCTAAAAAAGAAGAAATAAACACACACACAATTTTCCTGCTTCTATCCCCTCGACTCCTTGGAAGGCGGAGGGCAACCTTCGCCGCTGGTGGCCTTCACATGCAGGAAAGAAGCACACCCAGGAACAGCAGCTGAGGCTCCCAGCCCAGGCAGGCTTCAGCTGAAGGCCGACTTGGGAAGCACTGAGGCCAGACCCTGGGCTCCTGGGTCCCTCGGTTGAAGGCTCGAGGCCAGACCCCTTGGCTCCTGTGTCGCTTGGCTGAAGGCTCGACCAGTGCTCGACCAGGCTCGATCAGGCGAGATATTAGGTAGCATGGGGCCCAGCTGGGACTTCTAGGAAGCTTAGGGTGACGGCCGCTTCTGCCCCATCATCCAGAGGCCTGGCTATGGAGAGGCATGATGTGGCCTCCCTCCCTTCCTGCCTCTTGTAGGCACTTCTCCCCCGTGAGCACTTCCCGCTCCAAGTGTCCCCTTGTCTCCCAGGGTGCACTCTTCCTCTAGAGCCCACATATGCAGATGAGGCCCATCCACTTGCCTCCCCTAGCTGTAGGGGGCCTTGCGCGTCCACTGGAGAGAAAACGGGGAGACGCTGGAGGTGCTTTGCCAGGGACACGAGTGGCCCTTTCTGGCTGCATCCACCCACCCGAGGCGGCGAGCTGCTGCCCTGGCTTCAGTCTCCTGCTGCTCCAAGTTAGTTTGGCGACAACGTGTCCGCCTCTGACGGGGCTCTGCATTGGAGCGAGGGCTGCTGTCTGCCCCTGTGCCTTTTTCACGCGCCGTGTTTGTTAAAATTAAAAGCGGAATGGAGGAAAAATGTAGTTCAAGACGGGGAAGACGAACGCCGCCTATCGGGCACAGAGTAGCAAAATGCCTACAGCACCTGGTATTCCCAGGCGGTCTCCCATCCAAGTACTAACCAGGCCCGACCCTGCTTAGCTTCCGAGATCGGACGAGATCGGGCGCATTCAGGGTGGTATGGCCGTAGGCGAAGAGTGCGCCGATTCCGAGCCTCTTGTGCTGTGTCGGCTCCTCCGACGTCCACTGCCCTCTTGCAAGGCTGAACGCTGTCCTCTGCAGTGTGCTTCTGCCCTTCTTTTTGCCTCAAGCTCAGGAGCCACAGCTGCCAGCTTGGAAAAGCAACGAGCGGCTCCATGCACCCACTTTTGAAATACCCACTTGCCTACTCATGTTTGCAAAGAAAGTGTCTGTAAATTCAGGCCAAGCCACACTTGCACTCACTCACCCAAGCATCCGTTCCTTACAAAACTTTAAAAAAAAACTCGGAAAGAAAGATGGAAATAAACACACACACAATTTTCCTGCTGGGGTCTCCTCGACTCTTTGGAAGGCAGAGGGCGATGTTGGTTGAGGCCTTACCTTCTCGGGCTGGCGGCCTACAAGTCCAGGAAAGAAGCAGGCCCAGTAACAGCAGCTGAGGCCCCCAGCCCAGCCCAGCCCAGGCAGGCATCAGCTTAAGGC
The DNA here is from genome assembly GCF_040938575.1 of Ambystoma mexicanum. Classification (NCBI taxonomy): domain Eukaryota; kingdom Metazoa; phylum Chordata; class Amphibia; order Caudata; family Ambystomatidae; genus Ambystoma; species Ambystoma mexicanum. Next base: position 1,087,082,089 of record NC_090941.1, read on the forward strand.
TGACTCTCTACCCCACTGCTGCCCCAAATTGGTTTGGCAAAAGTTTGCAAAGAAGATGCCTGTAAATTTAACTCACGCCACACTAGCACTCACCCAGGCGTCGGTTCCTTACAAAAATAGAAAGCACCTCTAAAAAAGAAGAAATAAACACACACACAATTTTCCTGCTGGGGTCTCCTCGACTCTTTGAAAGGCAGAGGGCGATGTTGGTTGAGGCCCTTACCTTCTCCGGCTGGTGGCCTACAAGTCCAGGAAAGAAGCATGCCCAGTAACAGCAGCTGAGGCCCCCAGACCAGCCCAGCCCAGCCCAGGCAGCCATCAGCTGAAGGCTGACTCTCTACCCCAGTGCTGGTCCAAGTTGGTTTGGCAAAATTTTGCAAAGAAGATGCCTGTAAATGTAACTCACGCCACACTAGCACTCACCCAGGCGTCGGTTCCTTACAAAAATAGAAAGCACCTCTAAAAAAAGAAGAAATAAACACACACACAATTTTCCTGCTGCGGTCTCCTCGACTCTTTGGAAGGCAGAGGGCGATGTTGGTTGAAGCCCTTACCTTCTCTGGCTGGCGGCCTACAAGACCAGGAAAGAAGCAGGCCCAGTAACAGCAGCTGAGGCCCCCAGCCCAGCCACGCCTAGGCAGGCATCAGCTTAAGGCTGACTCTCTACCCCACTGCTGCCCCAAATTGGTTTGGCAAAAGTTTGCAAAGAAGATGCCTGTAAATTTAACTCACGCCACACTAGCACTCACCCAGGCGTCGGTTCCTTACAAAAATAGAAAGCACCTCTAAAAAAGAAGAAATAAACACACACACAATTTTCCTGCTGCGGTCTCCTCGACTCTTTGGAAGGCAGAGGGCGATGTTGGTTGAAGCCCTTACCTTCTCTGGCTGGCGGCCTACAAGACCAGGAAAGAAGCAGGCCCAGTAACAGCAGCTGAGGCCCCCAGCCCAGCCACGCCTAGGCAGGCATCAGCGGAAGGCTGACTCTCTACCCCAGTGCTGCTCCAAGTTGGTTTGGCAAAAGTTTGCAAAGAAGCTGCCCGTAAATTCACCTCAAGCCACACTAGCACTCACCCAGGCGTCAGTTCCTTACAAAAATAGAAAGAATCTCTAAAAAAGAAGAAATAAACACACACACAATTTTCCTGCTTCTATCCCCTCGACTCCTTGGAAGGCGGAGGGCAACCTTCGCCGCTGGTGGCCTTCACATGCAGGAAAGAAGCACACCCAGGAACAGCAGCTGAGGCTCCCAGCCCAGGCAGGCTTCAGCTGAAGGCCGACTTGGGAAGCACTGAGGCCAGACCCTGGGCTCCTGGGTCCCTCGGTTGAAGGCTCGAGGCCAGACCCCTTGGCTCCTGTGTCCCTTGGCTGAAGGCTCGACCAGTGCTCGACCAGGCTCGATCAGGCGAGATATTAGGTAGCATGGGGCCCAGCTGGGACTTCTAGGAAGCTTAGGGTGACGGCCGCTTCTGCCCCATCATCCAGAGGCCTGGCTATGGAGAGGCATGATGTGGCCTCCCTCCCTTCCTGCCTCTTGTAGGCACTTCTCCCCCGTGAGCACTTCCCGCTCCAAGTGTCCCCTTGTCTCCCAGGGTGCACTCTTCCTCTAGAGCCCACATATGCAGATGAGGCCCATCCACTTGCCTCCCCTAGCTGTAGGGGGCCTTGCGCGTCCACTGGAGAGAAAACGGGGAGACGCTGGAGGTGCTTTGCCAGGGACACGAGTGGCCCTTTCTGGCTGCATCCACCCACCCGAGGCGGCGAGCTGCTGCCCTGGCTTCAGTCTCCTGCTGCTCCAAGTTAGTTTGGCGACAACGTGTCCGCCTCTGACGGGGCTCTGCATTGGAGCGAGGGCTGCTGTCTGCCCCTGTGCCTTTTTCACGCGCCGTGTTTGTTAAAATTAAAAGCGGAATGGAGGAAAAATGTAGTTCAAGACGGGGAAGACGAACGCCGCCTATCGGGCACAGAGTAGCAAAATGCCTACAGCACCTGGTATTCCCAGGCGGTCTCCCATCCAAGTACTAACCAGGCCCGACCCTGCTTAGCTTCCGAGATCGGACGAGATCGGGCGCATTTAGGGTGGTATGGCCGTAGGCGAAGAGTGCGCCGATTCCGAGCCTCTTGTGCTGTGTCGGCTCCTCCGACGTCCACTGCCCTCTTGCAAGGCTGAACGCTGTCCTCTGCAGTGTGCTTCTGCCCTTCTTTTTGCCTCAAGCTCAGGAGCCACAGCTGCCAGCTTGGAAAAGCAACGAGCGGCTCCATGCACCCACTTTTGAAATACCCACTTGCCTACTCATGTTTGCAAAGAAAGTGTCTGTAAATTCAGGCCAAGCCACACTTGCACTCACTCACCCAAGCATCCGTTCCTTACAAAACTTTTAAAAAAAACTCGGAAAGAAAGATGGAAATAAACACACACACAATTTTCCTGCTGGGGTCTCCTCGACTCTTTGGAAGGCAGAGGGCGATGTTGGTTGAGGCCTTACCTTCTCGGGCTGGCGGCCTACAAGTCCAGGAAAGAAGCAGGCCCAGTAACAGCAGCTGAGGCCCCCAGCCCAGCCCAGCCCAGGCAGGCATCAGCTTAAGGCTGACTCTCTACCCCACTGCTGCCCCAAATTGGTTTGGCAAAAGTTTGCAAAGAAGATGCCTGTAAATTTAACTCACGCCACACTAGCACTCACCCAGGCGTCGGTTCCTTACAAAAATAGAAAGCACCTCTAAAAAAGAAGAAATAAACACACACACAATTTTCCTGCTGGGGTCTCCTCGACTCTTTGAAAGGCAGAGGGCGATGTTGGTTGAGGCCCTTACCTTCTCCGGCTGGTGGCCTACAAGTCCAGGAAAGAAGCATGCCCAGTAACAGCAGCTGAGGCCCCCAGACCAGCCCAGCCCAGCCCAGGCAGCCATCAGCTGAAGGCTGACTCTCTACCCCAGTGCTGGTCCAAGTTGGTTTGGCAAAATTTTGCAAAGAAGATGCCTGTAAATGTAACTCATGCCACACTAGCACTCACCCAGGCGTCGGTTCCTTACAAAAATAGAAAGCACCTCTAAAAAAAGAAGAAATAAACACACACACAATTTTCCTGCTGCGGTCTCCTCGACTCTTTGGAAGGCAGAGGGCGATGTTGGTTGAAGCCCTTACCTTCTCTGGCTGGCGGCCTACAAGACCAGGAAAGAAGCAGGCCCAGTAACAGCAGCTGAGGCCCCCAGCCCAGCCACGCCTAGGCAGGCATCAGCGGAAGGCTGACTCTCTACCCCAGTGCTGCTCCAAGTTGGTTTGGCAAAAGTTTGCAAAGAAGCTGCCCGTAAATTCACCTCAAGCCACACTAGCACTCACCCAGGCGTCAGTTCCTTACAAAAATAGAAAGAATCTCTAAAAAAGAAGAAATAAACACACACACAATTTTCCTGCTTCTATCCCCTCGACTCCTTGGAAGGAGGAGGGCAACCTTCGCCGCTGGTGGCCTTCACATGCAGGAAAGAAGCACACCCAGGAACAGCAGCTGAGGCTCCCAGCCCAGGCAGGCTTCAGCTGAAGGCCGACTTGGGAAGCACTGAGGCCAGACCCTGGGCTCCTGGGTCCCTCGGTTGAAGGCTCGAGGCCAGACCCCTTGGCTCCTGTGTCCCTTGGCTGAAGGCTCGACCAGTGCTCGACCAGGCTCGATCAGGCGAGATATTAGGTAGCATGGGGCCCAGCTGGGACTTCTAGGAAGCTTAGGGTGACGGCCGCTTCTGCCCCATCATCCAGAGGCCTGGCTATGGAGAGGCATGATGTGGCCTCCCTCCCTTCCTGCCTCTTGTAGGCACTTCTCCCCCGTGAGCACTTCCCGCTCCAAGTGTCCCCTTGTCTCCCAGGGTGCACTCTTCCTCTAGAGCCCACATATGCAGATGAGGCCCATCCACTTGCCTCCCCTAGCTGTAGGGGGCCTTGCGCGTCCACTGGAGAGAAAACGGGGAGACGCTGGAGGTGCTTTGCCAGGGACACGAGTGGCCCTTTCTGGCTGCATCCACCCACCCGAGGCGGCGAGCTGCTGCCCTGGCTTCAGTCTCCTGCTGCTCCAAGTTAGTTTGGCGACAACGTGTCCGCCTCTGACGGGGCTCTGCATTGGAGCGAGGGCTGCTGTCTGCCCCTGTGCCTTTTTCACGCGCCGTGTTTGTTAAAATTAAAAGCGGAATGGAGGAAAAATGTAGTTCAAGACGGGGAAGACGAACGCCGCCTATCGGGCACAGAGTAGCAAAATGCCTACAGCACCTGGTATTCCCAGGCGGTCTCCCATCCAAGTACTAACCAGGCCCGACCCTGCTTAGCTTCCGAGATCGGACGAGATCGGGCGCATTTAGGGTGGTATGGCCGTAGGCGAAGAGTGCGCCGATTCCGAGCCTCTTGTGCTGTGTCGGCTCCTCCGACGTCCACTGCCCTCTTGCAAGGCTGAACGCTGTCCTCTGCAGTGTGCTTCTGCCCTTCTTTTTGCCTCAAGCTCAGGAGCCACAGCTGCCAGCTTGGAAAAGCAACGAGCGGCTCCATGCACCCACTTTTGAAATACCCACTTGCCTACTCATGTTTGCAAAGAAAGTGTCTGTAAATTCAGGCCAAGCCACACTTGCACTCACTCACCCAAGCATCCGTTCCTTACAAAACTTTTAAAAAAAACTCGGAAAGAAAGATGGAAATAAACACACACACAATTTTCCTGCTGGGGTCTCCTCGACTCTTTGGAAGGCAGAGGGCGATGTTGGTTGAGGCCTTACCTTCTCGGGCTGGCGGCCTACAAGTCCAGGAAAGAAGCAGGCCCAGTAACAGCAGCTGAGGCCCCCAGCCCAGCCCAGCCCAGGCAGGCATCAGCTTAAGGCTGACTCTCTACCCCACTGCTGCCCCAAATTGGTTTGGCAAAAGTTTGCAAAGAAGATGCCTGTAAATTTAACTCACGCCACACTAGCACTCACCCAGGCGTCGGTTCCTTACAAAAATAGAAAGCACCTCTAAAAAAGAAGAAATAAACACACACACAATTTTCCTGCTGGGGTCTCCTCGACTCTTTGAAAGGCAGAGGGCGATGTTGGTTGAGGCCCTTACCTTCTCCGGCTGGTGGCCTACAAGTCCAGGAAAGAAGCATGCCCAGTAACAGCAGCTGAGGCCCCCAGACCAGCCCAGCCCAGCCCAGGCAGCCATCAGCTGAAGGCTGACTCTCTACCCCAGTGCTGGTCCAAGTTGGTTTGGCAAAATTTTGCAAAGAAGATGCCTGTAAATGTAACTCATGCCACACTAGCACTCACCCAGGCGTCGGTTCCTTACAAAAATAGAAAGCACCTCTAAAAAAAGAAGAAATAAACACACACACAATTTTCCTGCTGCGGTCTCCTCGACTCTTTGGAAGGCAGAGGGCGATGTTGGTTGAAGCCCTTACCTTCTCTGGCTGGCGGCCTACAAGACCAGGAAAGAAGCAGGCCCAGTAACAGCAGCTGAGGCCCCCAGCCCAGCCACGCCTAGGCAGGCATCAGCGGAAGGCTGACTCTCTACCCCAGTGCTGCTCCAAGTTGGTTTGGCAAAAGTTTGCAAAGAAGCTGCCCGTAAATTCACCTCAAGCCACACTAGCACTCACCCAGGCGTCAGTTCCTTACAAAAATAGAAAGAATCTCTAAAAAAGAAGAAATAAACACACACACAATTTTCCTGCTTCTATCCCCTCGACTCCTTGGAAGGAGGAGGGCAACCTTCGCCGCTGGTGGCCTTCACATGCAGGAAAGAAGCACACCCAGGAACAGCAGCTGAGGCTCCCAGCCCAGGCAGGCTTCAGCTGAAGGCCGACTTGGGAAGCACTGAGGCCAGACCCTGGGCTCCTGGGTCCCTCGGTTGAAGGCTCGAGGCCAGACCCCTTGGCTCCTGTGTCCCTTGGCTGAAGGCTCGACCAGTGCTCGACCAGGCTCGATCAGGCGAGATATTAGGTAGCATGGGGCCCAGCTGGGACTTCTAGGAAGCTTAGGGTGACGGCCGCTTCTGCCCCATCATCCAGAGGCCTGGCTATGGAGAGGCATGATGTGGCCTCCCTCCCTTCCTGCCTCTTGTAGGCACTTCTCCCCCGTGAGCACTTCCCGCTCCAAGTGTCCCCTTGTCTCCCAGGGTGCACTCTTCCTCTAGAGCCCACATATGCAGATGAGGCCCATCCACTTGCCTCCCCTAGCTGTAGGGGGCCTTGCGCGTCCACTGGAGAGAAAACGGGGAGACGCTGGAGGTGCTTTGCCAGGGACACGAGTGGCCCTTTCTGGCTGCATCCACCCACCCGAGGCGGCGAGCTGCTGCCCTGGCTTCAGTCTCCTGCTGCTCCAAGTTAGTTTGGCGACAACGTGTCCGCCTCTGACGGGGCTCTGCATTGGAGCGAGGGCTGCTGTCTGCCCCTGTGCCTTTTTCACGCGCCGTGTTTGTTAAAATTAAAAGCGGAATGGAGGAAAAATGTAGTTCAAGACGGGGAAGACGAACGCCGCCTATCGGGCACAGAGTAGCAAAATGCCTACAGCACCTGGTATTCCCAGGCGGTCTCCCATCCAAGTACTAACCAGGCCCGACCCTGCTTAGCTTCCGAGATCGGACGAGATCGGGCGCATTCAGGGTGGTATGGCCGTAGGCGAAGAGTGCGCCGATTCCGAGCCTCTTGTGCTGTGTCGGCTCCTCCGACGTCCACTGCCCTCTTGCAAGGCTGAACGCTGTCCTCTGCAGTGTGCTTCTGCCCTTCTTTTTGCCTCAAGCTCAGGAGCCACAGCTGCCAGCTTGGAAAAGCAACGAGCGGCTCCATGCACCCACTTTTGAAATACCCACTTGCCTACTCATGTTTGCAAAGAAAGTGTCTGTAAATTCAGGCCAAGCCACACTTGCACTCACTCACCCAAGCATCCGTTCCTTACAAAACTTTAAAAAAAAACTCGGAAAGAAAGATGGAAATAAACACACACACAATTTTCCTGCTGGGGTCTCCTCGACTCTTTGGAAGGCAGAGGGCGATGTTGGTTGAGGCCTTACCTTCTCGGGCTGGCGGCCTACAAGTCCAGGAAAGAAGCAGGCCCAGTAACAGCAGCTGAGGCCCCCAGCCCAGCCCAGCCCAGGCAGGCATCAGCTTAAGGCTGACTCTCTACCCCACTGCTGCCCCAAATTGGTTTGGCAAAAGTTTGCAAAGAAGATGCCTGTAAATTTAACTCACGCCACACTAGCACTCACCCAGGCGTCGGTTCCTTACAAAAATAGAAAGCACCTCTAAAAAAGAAGAAATAAACACACACACAATTTTCCTGCTGGGGTCTCCTCGACTCTTTGAAAGGCAGAGGGCGATGTTGGTTGAGGCCCTTACCTTCTCCGGCTGGTGGCCTACAAGTCCAGGAAAGAAGCATGCCCAGTAACAGCAGCTGAGGCCCCCAGACCAGCCCAGCCCAGCCCAGGCAGCCATCAGCTGAAGGCTGACTCTCTACCCCAGTGCTGGTCCAAGTTGGTTTGGCAAAATTTTGCAAAGAAGATGCCTGTAAATGTAACTCACGCCACACTAGCACTCACCCAGGCGTCGGTTCCTTACAAAAATAGAAAGCACCTCTAAAAAAAGAAGAAATAAACACACACACAATTTTCCTGCTGCGGTCTCCTCGACTCTTTGGAAGGCAGAGGGCGATGTTGGTTGAAGCCCTTACCTTCTCTGGCTGGCGGCCTACAAGACCAGGAAAGAAGCAGGCCCAGTAACAGCAGCTGAGGCCCCCAGCCCAGCCACGCCTAGGCAGGCATCAGCTTAAGGCTGACTCTCTACCCCACTGCTGCCCCAAATTGGTTTGGCAAAAGTTTGCAAAGAAGATGCCTGTAAATTTAACTCACGCCACACTAGCACTCACCCAGGCGTCGGTTCCTTACAAAAATAGAAAGCACCTCTAAAAAAGAAGAAATAAACACACACACAATTTTCCTGCTGCGGTCTCCTCGACTCTTTGGAAGGCAGAGGGCGATGTTGGTTGAAGCCCTTACCTTCTCTGGCTGGCGGCCTACAAGACCAGGAAAGAAGCAGGCCCAGTAACAGCAGCTGAGGCCCCCAGCCCAGCCACGCCTAGGCAGGCATCAGCGGAAGGCTGACTCTCTACCCCAGTGCTGCTCCAAGTTGGTTTGGCAAAAGTTTGCAAAGAAGCTGCCCGTAAATTCACCTCAAGCCACACTAGCACTCACCCAGGCGTCAGTTCCTTACAAAAATAGAAAGAATCTCTAAAAAAGAAGAAATAAACACACACACAATTTTCCTGCTTCTATCCCCTCGACTCCTTGGAAGGCGGAGGGCAACCTTCGCCGCTGGTGGCCTTCACATGCAGGAAAGAAGCACACCCAGGAACAGCAGCTGAGGCTCCCAGCCCAGGCAGGCTTCAGCTGAAGGCCGACTTGGGAAGCACTGAGGCCAGACCCTGGGCTCCTGGGTCCCTCGGTTGAAGGCTCGAGGCCAGACCCCTTGGCTCCTGTGTCCCTTGGCTGAAGGCTCGACCAGTGCTCGACCAGGCTCGATCAGGCGAGATATTAGGTAGCATGGGGCCCAGCTGGGACTTCTAGGAAGCTTAGGGTGACGGCCGCTTCTGCCCCATCATCCAGAGGCCTGGCTATGGAGAGGCATGATGTGGCCTCCCTCCCTTCCTGCCTCTTGTAGGCACTTCTCCCCCGTGAGCACTTCCCGCTCCAAGTGTCCCCTTGTCTCCCAGGGTGCACTCTTCCTCTAGAGCCCACATATGCAGATGAGGCCCATCCACTTGCCTCCCCTAGCTGTAGGGGGCCTTGCGCGTCCACTGGAGAGAAAACGGGGAGACGCTGGAGGTGCTTTGCCAGGGACACGAGTGGCCCTTTCTGGCTGCATCCACCCACCCGAGGCGGCGAGCTGCTGCCCTGGCTTCAGTCTCCTGCTGCTCCAAGTTAGTTTGGCGACAACGTGTCCGCCTCTGACGGGGCTCTGCATTGGAGCGAGGGCTGCTGTCTGCCCCTGTGCCTTTTTCACGCGCCGTGTTTGTTAAAATTAAAAGCGGAATGGAGGAAAAATGTAGTTCAAGACGGGGAAGACGAACGCCGCCTATCGGGCACAGAGTAGCAAAATGCCTACAGCACCTGGTATTCCCAGGCGGTCTCCCATCCAAGTACTAACCAGGCCCGACCCTGCTTAGCTTCCGAGATCGGACGAGATCGGGCGCATTCAGGGTGGTATGGCCGTAGGCGAAGAGTGCGCCGATTCCGAGCCTCTTGTGCTGTGTCGGCTCCTCCGACGTCCACTGCCCTCTTGCAAGGCTGAACGCTGTCCTCTGCAGTGTGCTTCTGCCCTTCTTTTTGCCTCAAGCTCAGGAGCCACAGCTGCCAGCTTGGAAAAGCAACGAGCGGCTCCATGCACCCACTTTTGAAATACCCACTTGCCTACTCATGTTTGCAAAGAAAGTGTCTGTAAATTCAGGCCAAGCCACACTTGCACTCACTCACCCAAGCATCCGTTCCTTACAAAACTTTAAAAAAAAACTCGGAAAGAAAGATGGAAATAAACACACACACAATTTTCCTGCTGGGGTCTCCTCGACTCTTTGGAAGGCAGAGGGCGATGTTGGTTGAGGCCTTACCTTCTCGGGCTGGCGGCCTACAAGTCCAGGAAAGAAGCAGGCCCAGTAACAGCAGCTGAGGCCCCCAGCCCAGCCCAGCCCAGGCAGGCATCAGCTTAAGGCTGACTCTCTACCCCACTGCTGCCCCAAATTGGTTTGGCAAAAGTTTGCAAAGAAGATGCCTGTAAATTTAACTCACGCCACACTAGCACTCACCCAGGCGTCGGTTCCTTACAAAAATAGAAAGCACCTCTAAAAAAGAAGAAATAAACACACACACAATTTTCCTGCTGGGGTCTCCTCGACTCTTTGAAAGGCAGAGGGCGATGTTGGTTGAGGCCCTTACCTTCTCCGGCTGGTGGCCTACAAGTCCAGGAAAGAAGCATGCCCAGTAACAGCAGCTGAGGCCCCCAGACCAGCCCAGCCCAGCCCAGGCAGCCATCAGCTGAAGGCTGACTCTCTACCCCAGTGCTGGTCCAAGTTGGTTTGGCAAAATTTTGCAAAGAAGATGCCTGTAAATGTAACTCACGCCACACTAGCACTCACCCAGGCGTCGGTTCCTTACAAAAATAGAAAGCACCTCTAAAAAAGAAGAAATAAACACACACACAATTTTCCTGCTGCGGTCTCCTCGACTCTTTGGAAGGCAGAGGGCGATGTTGGTTGAAGCCCTTACCTTCTCTGGCTGGCGGCCTACAAGACCAGGAAAGAAGCAGGCCCAGTAACAGCAGCTGAGGCCCCCAGCCCAGCCACGCCTAGGCAGGCATCAGCGGAAGGCTGACTCTCTACCCCAGTGCTGCTCCAAGTTGGTTTGGCAAAAGTTTGCAAAGAAGCTGCCCGTAAATTCACCTCAAGCCACACTAGCACTCACCCAGGCGTCGGTTCCTTACAAAAATAGAAAGCACCTCTAAAAAAGAAGAAATAAACACACACACAATTTTCCTGCTTCTATCCCCTCGACTCCTTGGAAGGCGGAGGGCAACCTTCGCCGCTGGTGGCCTTCACATGCAGGAAAGAAGCACACCCAGGAACAGCAGCTGAGGCTCCTAGCCCAGGCAGGCTTCAGCTGAAGGCCGACTTGGGAAGCACTGAGGCCAGACCCTGGGCTCCTGGGTCCCTCGGTTGAAGGCTCGAGGCCAGACCCCTTGGCTCCTGTGTCCCTTGGCTGAAGGCTCGACCAGTGCTCGACCAGGCTCGATCAGGCGAGATATTAGGTAGCATGGGGCCCAGCTGGGACTTCTAGGAAGCTTAGGGTGACGGCCGCTTCTGCCCCATCATCCAGAGGCCTGGCTATGGAGAGGCATGATGTGGCCTCCCTCCCTTCCTGCCTCTTGTAGGCACTTCTCCCCCGTGAGCACTTCCCGCTCCAAGTGTCCCCTTGTCTCCCAGGGTGCACTCTTCCTCTAGAGCCCACATATGCAGATGAGGCCCATCCACTTGCCTCCCCTAGCTGTAGGGGGCCTTGCGCGTCCACTGGAGAGAAAACGGGGAGACGCTGGAGGTGCTTTGCCAGGGACACGAGTGGCCCTTTCTGGCTGCATCCACCCACCCGAGGCGGCGAGCTGCTGCCCTGGCTTCAGTCTCCTGCTGCTCCAAGTTAGTTTGGCGACAACGTGTCCGCCTCTGACGGGGCTCTGCATTGGAGCGAGGGCTGCTGTCTGCCCCTGTGCCTTTTTCACGCGCCGTGTTTGTTAAAATTAAAAGCGGAATGGAGGAAAAATGTAGTTCAAGACGGGGAAGACGAACGCCGCCTATCGGGCACAGAGTAGCAAAATGCCTACAGCACCTGGTATTCCCAGGCGGTCTCCCATCCAAGTACTAACCAGGCCCGACCCTGCTTAGCTTCCGAGATCGGACGAGATCGGGCGCATTCAGGGTGGTATGGCCGTAGGCGAAGAGTGCGCCGATTCCGAGCCTCTTGTGCTGTGTCGGCTCCTCCGACGTCCACTGCCCTCTTGCAAGGCTGAACGCTGTCCTCTGCAGTGTGCTTCTGCCCTTCTTTTTGCCTCAAGCTCAGGAGCCACAGCTGCCAGCTTGGAAAAGCAACGAGCGGCTCCATGCACCCACTTTTGAAATACCCACTTGCCTACTCATGTTTGCAAAGAAAGTGTCTGTAAATTCAGGCCAAGCCACACTTGCACTCACTCACCCAAGCATCCGTTCCTTACAAAACTTTTAAAAAAAACTCGGAAAGAAAGATGGAAATAAACACACACACAATTTTCCTGCTGGGGTCTCCTCGACTCTTTGGAAGGCAGAGGGCGATGTTGGTTGAGGCCTTACCTTCTCGGGCTGGCGGCCTACAAGTCCAGGAAAGAAGCAGGCCCAGTAACAGCAGCTGAGGCCCCCAGCCCAGCCCAGCCCAGGCAGGCATCAGCTTAAGGCTGACTCTCTACCCCACTGCTGCCCCAAATTGGTTTGGCAAAAGTTTGCAAAGAAGATGCCTGTAAATTTAACTCACGCCACACTAGCACTCACCCAGGCGTCGGTTCCTTACAAAAATAGAAAGCACCTCTAAAAAAGAAGAAATAAACACACACACAATTTTCCTGCTGGGGTCTCCTCGACTCTTTGAAAGGCAGAGGGCGATGTTGGTTGAGGCCCTTACCTTCTCCGGCTGGTGGCCTACAAGTCCAGGAAAGAAGCATGCCCAGTAACAGCAGCTGAGGCCCCCAGACCAGCCCAGCCCAGCCCAGGCAGCCATCAGCTGAAGGCTGACTCTCTACCCCAGTGCTGGTCCAAGTTGGTTTGGCAAAATTTTGCAAAGAAGATGCCTGTAAATGTAACTCACGCCACACTAGCACTCACCCAGGCGTCGGTTCCTTACAAAAATAGAAAGCACCTCTAAAAAAGAAGAAATAAACACACACACAATTTTCCTGCTGCGGTCTCCTCGACTCTTTGGAAGGCAGAGGGCGATGTTGGTTGAAGCCCTTACCTTCTCTGGCTGGCGGCCTACAAGACCAGGAAAGAAGCAGGCCCAGTAACAGCAGCTGAGGCCCCCAGCCCAGCCACGCCTAGGCAGGCATCAGCGGAAGGCTGACTCTCTACCCCAGTGCTGCTCCAAGTTGGTTTGGCAAAAGTTTGCAAAGAAGCTGCCCGTAAATTCACCTCAAGCCACACTAGCACTCACCCAGGCGTCAGTTCCTTACAAAAATAGAAAGAATCTCTAAAAAAGAAGAAATAAACACACACACAATTTTCCTGCTTCTATCCCCTCGACTCCTTGGAAGGAGGAGGGCAACCTTCGCCGCTGGTGGCCTTCACATGCAGGAAAGAAGCACACCCAGGAACAGCAGCTGAGGCTCCCAGCCCAGGCAGGCTTCAGCTGAAGGCCGACTTGGGAAGCACTGAGGCCAGACCCTGGGCTCCTGGGTCCCTCGGTTGAAGGCTCGAGGCCAGACCCCTTGGCTCCTGTGTCCCTTGGCTGAAGGCTCGACCAGTGCTCGACCAGGCTCGATCAGGCGAGATATTAGGTAGCATGGGGCCCAGCTGGGACTTCTAGGAAGCTTAGGGTGACGGCCGCTTCTGCCCCATCATCCAGAGGCCTGGCTATGGAGAGGCATGATGTGGCCTCCCTCCCTTCCTGCCTCTTGTAGGCACTTCTCCCCCGTGAGCACTTCCCGCTCCAAGTGTCCCCTTGTCTCCCAGGGTGCACTCTTCCTCTAGAGCCCACATATGCAGATGAGGCCCATCCACTTGCCTCCCCTAGCTGTAGGGGGCCTTGCGCGTCCACTGGAGAGAAAACGGGGAGACGCTGGAGGTGCTTTGCCAGGGACACGAGTGGCCCTTTCTGGCTGCATCCACCCACCCGAGGCGGCGAGCTGCTGCCCTGGCTTCAGTCTCCTGCTGCTCCAAGTTAGTTTGGCGACAACGTGTCCGCCTCTGACGGGGCTCTGCATTGGAGCGAGGGCTGCTGTCTGCCCCTGTGCCTTTTTCACGCGCCGTGTTTGTTAAAATTAAAAGCGGAATGGAGGAAAAATGTAGTTCAAGACGGGGAAGACGAACGCCGCCTATCGGGCACAGAGTAGCAAAATGCCTACAGCACCTGGTATTCCCAGGCGGTCTCCCATCCAAGTACTAACCAGGCCCGACCCTGCTTAGCTTCCGAGATCGGACGAGATCGGGCGCATTCAGGGTGGTATGGCCGTAGGCGAAGAGTGCGCCGATTCCGAGCCTCTTGTGCTGTGTCGGCTCCTCCGACGTCCACTGCCCTCTTGCAAGGCTGAACGCTGTCCTCTGCAGTGTGCTTCTGCCCTTCTTTTTGCCTCAAGCTCAGGAGCCACAGCTGCCAGCTTGGAAAAGCAACGAGCGGCTCCATGCACCCACTTTTGAAATACCCACTTGCCTACTCATGTTTGCAAAGAAAGTGTCTGTAAATTCAGGCCAAGCCACACTTGCACTCACTCACCCAAGCATCCGTTCCTTACAAAACTTTAAAAAAAAACTCGGAAAGAAAGATGGAAATAAACACACACACAATTTTCCTGCTGGGGTCTCCTCGACTCTTTGGAAGGCAGAGGGCGATGTTGGTTGAGGCCTTACCTTCTCGGGCTGGCGGCCTACAAGTCCAGGAAAGAAGCAGGCCCAGTAACAGCAGCTGAGGCCCCCAGCCCAGCCCAGCCCAGGCAGGCATCAGCTTAAGGCTGACTCTCTACCCCACTGCTGCCCCAAATTGGTTTGGCAAAAGTTTGCAAAGAAGATGCCTGTAAATTTAACTCACGCCACACTAGCACTCACCCAGGCGTCGGTTCCTTACAAAAATAGAAAGCACCTCTAAAAAAGAAGAAATAAACACACACACAATTTTCCTGCTGGGGTCTCCTCGACTCTTTGAAAGGCAGAGGGCGATGTTGGTTGAGGCCCTTACCTTCTCCGGCTGGTGGCCTACAAGTCCAGGAAAGAAGCATGCCCAGTAACAGCAGCTGAGGCCCCCAGACCAGCCCAGCCCAGCCCAGGCAGCCATCAGCTGAAGGCTGACTCTCTACCCCAGTGCTGGTCCAAGTTGGTTTGGCAAAATTTTGCAAAGAAGATGCCTGTAAATGTAACTCACGCCACACTAGCACTCACCCAGGCGTCGGTTCCTTACAAAAATAGAAAGCACCTCTAAAAAAGAAGAAATAAACACACACACAATTTTCCTGCTGCGGTCTCCTCGACTCTTTGGAAGGCAGAGGGCGATGTTGGTTGAAGCCCTTACCTTCTCTGGCTGGCGGCCTACAAGACCAGGAAAGAAGCAGGCCCAGTAACAGCAGCTGAGGCCCCCAGCCCAGCCACGCCTAGGCAGGCATCAGCGGAAGGCTGACTCTCTACCCCAGTGCTGCTCCAAGTTGGTTTGGCAAAAGTTTGCAAAGAAGCTGCCCGTAAATTCACCTCAAGCCACACTAGCACTCACCCAGGCGTCGGTTCCTTACAAAAATAGAAAGCACCTCTAAAAAAGAAGAAATAAACACACACACAATTTTCCTGCTTCTATCCCCTCGACTCCTTGGAAGGCGGAGGGCAACCTTCGCCGCTGGTGGCCTTCACATGCAGGAAAGAAGCACACCCAGGAACAGCAGCTGAGGCTCCTAGCCCAGGCAGGCTTCAGCTGAAGGCCGACTTGGGAAGCACTGAGGCCAGACCCTGGGCTCCTGGGTCCCTCGGTTGAAGGCTCGAGGCCAGACCCCTTGGCTCCTGTGTCCCTTGGCTGAAGGCTCGACCAGTGCTCGACCAGGCTCGATCAGGCGAGATATTAGGTAGCATGGGGCCCAGCTGGGACTTCTAGGAAGCTTAGGGTGACGGCCGCTTCTGCCCCATCATCCAGAGGCCTGGCTATGGAGAGGCATGATGTGGCCTCCCTCCCTTCCTGCCTCTTGTAGGCACTTCTCCCCCGTGAGCACTTCCCGCTCCAAGTGTCCCCTTGTCTCCCAGGGTGCACTCTTCCTCTAGAGCCCACATATGCAGATGAGGCCCATCCACTTGCCTCCCCTAGCTGTAGGGGGCCTTGCGCGTCCACTGGAGAGAAAACGGGGAGACGCTGGAGGTGCTTTGCCAGGGACACGAGTGGCCCTTTCTGGCTGCATCCACCCACCCGAGGCGGCGAGCTGCTGCCCTGGCTTCAGTCTCCTGCTGCTCCAAGTTAGTTTGGCGACAACGTGTCCGCCTCTGACGGGGCTCTGCATTGGAGCGAGGGCTGCTGTCTGCCCCTGTGCCTTTTTCACGCGCCGTGTTTGTTAAAATTAAAAGCGGAATGGAGGAAAAATGTAGTTCAAGACGGGGAAGACGAACGCCGCCTATCGGGCACAGAGTAGCAAAATGCCTACAGCACCTGGTATTCCCAGGCGGTCTCCCATCCAAGTACTAACCAGGCCCGACCCTGCTTAGCTTCCGAGATCGGACGAGATCGGGCGCATTCAGGGTGGTATGGCCGTAGGCGAAGAGTGCGCCGATTCCGAGCCTCTTGTGCTGTGTCGGCTCCTCCGACGTCCACTGCCCTCTTGCAAGGCTGAACGCTGTCCTCTGCAGTGTGCTTCTGCCCTTCTTTTTGCCTCAAGCTCAGGAGCCACAGCTGCCAGCTTGGAAAAGCAACGAGCGGCTCCATGCACCCACTTTTGAAATACCCACTTGCCTACTCATGTTTGCAAAGAAAGTGTCTGTAAATTCAGGCCAAGCCACACTTGCACTCACTCACCCAAGCATCCGTTCCTTACAAAACTTTTAAAAAAAACTCGGAAAGAAAGATGGAAATAAACACACACACAATTTTCCTGCTGGGGTCTCCTCGACTCTTTGGAAGGCAGAGGGCGATGTTGGTTGAGGCCTTACCTTCTCGGGCTGGCGGCCTACAAGTCCAGGAAAGAAGCAGGCCCAGTAACAGCAGCTGAGGCCCCCAGCCCAGCCCAGCCCAGGCAGGCATCAGCTTAAGGCTGACTCTCTACCCCACTGCTGCCCCAAATTGGTTTGGCAAAAGTTTGCAAAGAAGATGCCTGTAAATTTAACTCACGCCACACTAGCACTCACCCAGGCGTCGGTTCCTTACAAAAATAGAAAGCACCTCTAAAAAAGAAGAAATAAACACACACACAATTTTCCTGCTGGGGTCTCCTCGACTCTTTGAAAGGCAGAGGGCGATGTTGGTTGAGGCCCTTACCTTCTCCGGCTGGTGGCCTACAAGTCCAGGAAAGAAGCATGCCCAGTAACAGCAGCTGAGGCCCCCAGACCAGCCCAGCCCAGCCCAGGCAGCCATCAGCTGAAGGCTGACTCTCTACCCCAGTGCTGGTCCAAGTTGGTTTGGCAAAATTTTGCAAAGAAGATGCCTGTAAATGTAACTCACGCCACACTAGCACTCACCCAGGCGTCGGTTCCTTACAAAAATAGAAAGCACCTCTAAAAAAGAAGAAATAAACACACACACAATTTTCCTGCTGCGGTCTCCTCGACTCTTTGGAAGGCAGAGGGCGATGTTGGTTGAAGCCCTTACCTTCTCTGGCTGGCGGCCTACAAGACCAGGAAAGAAGCAGGCCCAGTAACAGCAGCTGAGGCCCCCAGCCCAGCCACGCCTAGGCAGGCATCAGCGGAAGGCTGACTCTCTACCCCAGTGCTGCTCCAAGTTGGTTTGGCAAAAGTTTGCAAAGAAGCTGCCCGTAAATTCACCTCAAGCCACACTAGCACTCACCCAGGCGTCGGTTCCTTACAAAAATAGAAAGCACCTCTAAAAAAGAAGAAATAAACACACACACAATTTTCCTGCTTCTATCCCCTCGACTCCTTGGAAGGCGGAGGGCAACCTTCGCCGCTGGTGGCCTTCACATGCAGGAAAGAAGCACACCCAGGAACAGCAGCTGAGGCTCCCAGCCCAGGCAGGCTTCAGCTGAAGGCCGACTTGGGAAGCACTGAGGCCAGACCCTGGGCTCCTGGGTCCCTCGGTTGAAGGCTCGAGGCCAGACCCCTTGGCTCCTGTGTCCCTTGGCTGAAGGCTCGACCAGTGCTCGACCAGGCTCGATCAGGCGAGATATTAGGTAGCATGGGGCCCAGCTGGGACTTCTAGGAAGCTTAGGGTGACGGCCGCTTCTGCCCCATCATCCAGAGGCCTGGCTATGGAGAGGCATGATGTGGCCTCCCTCCCTTCCTGCCTCTTGTAGGCACTTCTCCCCCGTGAGCACTTCCCGCTCCAAGTGTCCCCTTGTCTCCCAGGGTGCACTCTTCCTCTAGAGCCCACATATGCAGATGAGGCCCATCCACTTGCCTCCCCTAGCTGTAGGGGGCCTTGCGCGTCCACTGGAGAGAAAACGGGGAGACGCTGGAGGTGCTTTGCCAGGGACACGAGTGGCCCTTTCTGGCTGCATCCACCCACCCGAGGCGGCGAGCTGCTGCCCTGGCTTCAGTCTCCTGCTGCTCCAAGTTAGTTTGGCGACAACGTGTCCGCCTCTGACGGGGCTCTGCATTGGAGCGAGGGCTGCTGTCTGCCCCTGTGCCTTTTTCACGCGCCGTGTTTGTTAAAATTAAAAGCGGAATGGAGGAAAAATGTAGTTCAAGACGGGGAAGACGAACGCCGCCTATCGGGCACAGAGTAGCAAAATGCCTACAGCACCTGGTATTCCCAGGCGGTCTCCCATCCAAGTACTAACCAGGCCCGACCCTGCTTAGCTTCCGAGATCGGACGAGATCGGGCGCATTCAGGGTGGTATGGCCGTAGGCGAAGAGTGCGCCGATTCCGAGCCTCTTGTGCTGTGTCGGCTCCTCCGACGTCCACTGCCCTCTTGCAAGGCTGAACGCTGTCCTCTGCAGTGTGCTTCTGCCCTTCTTTTTGCCTCAAGCTCAGGAGCCACAGCTGCCAGCTTGGAAAAGCAACGAGCGGCTCCATGCACCCACTTTTGAAATACCCACTTGCCTACTCATGTTTGCAAAGAAAGTGTCTGTAAATTCAGGCCAAGCCACACTTGCACTCACTCACCCAAGCATCCGTTCCTTACAAAACTTTAAAAAAAAACTCGGAAAGAAAGATGGAAATAAACACACACACAATTTTCCTGCTGGGGTCTCCTCGACTCTTTGGAAGGCAGAGGGCGATGTTGGTTGAGGCCTTACCTTCTCGGGCTGGCGGCCTACAAGTCCAGGAAAGAAGCAGGCCCAGTAACAGCAGCTGAGGCCCCCAGCCCAGCCCAGCCCAGGCAGGCATCAGCTTAAGGCTGACTCTCTACCCCACTGCTGCCCCAAATTGGTTTGGCAAAAGTTTGCAAAGAAGATGCCTGTAAATTTAACTCACGCCACACTAGCACTCACCCAGGCGTCGGTTCCTTACAAAAATAGAAAGCACCTCTAAAAAAGAAGAAATAAACACACACACAATTTTCCTGCTGGGGTCTCCTCGACTCTTTGAAAGGCAGAGGGCGATGTTGGTTGAGGCCCTTACCTTCTCCGGCTGGTGGCCTACAAGTCCAGGAAAGAAGCATGCCCAGTAACAGCAGCTGAGGCCCCCAGACCAGCCCAGCCCAGCCCAGGCAGCCATCAGCTGAAGGCTGACTCTCTACCCCAGTGCTGGTCCAAGTTGGTTTGGCAAAATTTTGCAAAGAAGATGCCTGTAAATGTAACTCACGCCACACTAGCACTCACCCAGGCGTCGGTTCCTTACAAAAATAGAAAGCACCTCTAAAAAAAGAAGAAATAAACACACACACAATTTTCCTGCTGCGGTCTCCTCGACTCTTTGGAAGGCAGAGGGCGATGTTGGTTGAAGCCCTTACCTTCTCTGGCTGGCGGCCTACAAGACCAGGAAAGAAGCAGGCCCAGTAACAGCAGCTGAGGCCCCCAGCCCAGCCACGCCTAGGCAGGCATCAGCTTAAGGCTGACTCTCTACCCCACTGCTGCCCCAAATTGGTTTGGCAAAAGTTTGCAAAGAAGATGCCTGTAAATTTAACTCACGCCACACTAGCACTCACCCAGGCGTCGGTTCCTTACAAAAATAGAAAGCACCTCTAAAAAAGAAGAAATAAACACACACACAATTTTCCTGCTGCGGTCTCCTCGACTCTTTGGAAGGCAGAGGGCGATGTTGGTTGAAGCCCTTACCTTCTCTGGCTGGCGGCCTACAAGACCAGGAAAGAAGCAGGCCCAGTAACAGCAGCTGAGGCCCCCAGCCCAGCCACGCCTAGGCAGGCATCAGCGGAAGGCTGACTCTCTACCCCAGTGCTGCTCCAAGTTGGTTTGGCAAAAGTTTGCAAAGAAGCTGCCCGTAAATTCACCTCAAGCCACACTAGCACTCACCCAGGCGTCAGTTCCTTACAAAAATAGAAAGAATCTCTAAAAAAGAAGAAATAAACACACACACAATTTTCCTGCTTCTATCCCCTCGACTCCTTGGAAGGCGGAGGGCAACCTTCGCCGCTGGTGGCCTTCACATGCAGGAAAGAAGCACACCCAGGAACAGCAGCTGAGGCTCCCAGCCCAGGCAGGCTTCAGCTGAAGGCCGACTTGGGAAGCACTGAGGCCAGACCCTGGGCTCCTGGGTCCCTCGGTTGAAGGCTCGAGGCCAGACCCCTTGGCTCCTGTGTCCCTTGGCTGAAGGCTCGACCAGTGCTCGACCAGGCTCGATCAGGCGAGATATTAGGTAGCATGGGGCCCAGCTGGGACTTCTAGGAAGCTTAGGGTGACGGCCGCTTCTGCCCCATCATCCAGAGGCCTGGCTATGGAGAGGCATGATGTGGCCTCCCTCCCTTCCTGCCTCTTGTAGGCACTTCTCCCCCGTGAGCACTTCCCGCTCCAAGTGTCCCCTTGTCTCCCAGGGTGCACTCTTCCTCTAGAGCCCACATATGCAGATGAGGCCCATCCACTTGCCTCCCCTAGCTGTAGGGGGCCTTGCGCGTCCACTGGAGAGAAAACGGGGAGACGCTGGAGGTGCTTTGCCAGGGACACGAGTGGCCCTTTCTGGCTGCATCCACCCACCCGAGGCGGCGAGCTGCTGCCCTGGCTTCAGTCTCCTGCTGCTCCAAGTTAGTTTGGCGACAACGTGTCCGCCTCTGACGGGGCTCTGCATTGGAGCGAGGGCTGCTGTCTGCCCCTGTGCCTTTTTCACGCGCCGTGTTTGTTAAAATTAAAAGCGGAATGGAGGAAAAATGTAGTTCAAGACGGGGAAGACGAACGCCGCCTATCGGGCACAGAGTAGCAAAATGCCTACAGCACCTGGTATTCCCAGGCGGTCTCCCATCCAAGTACTAACCAGGCCCGACCCTGCTTAGCTTCCGAGATCGGGCGCATTCAGGGTGGTATGGCCGTAGGCGAAGAGTGCGCCGATTCCGAGACTCTTGTGCTGTGTCGGCTCCTCCGACGTCCACTGCCCTCTTGCAAGGCTGAACGCTGTCCTCTGCAGTGTGCTTCTGCCCTTCTTTTTGCCTCAAGCTCAGGAGCCACAGCTGCCAGCTTGGAAAAGCAACGAGCGGCTCCATGCACCCACTTTTGAAATACCCACTTGCCTACTCATGTTTGCAAAGAAAGTGTCTGTAAATTCAGGCCAAGCCACACTTGCACTCACTCACCCAAGCATCCGTTCCTTACAAAACTTTAAAAAAAAACTCGGAAAGAAAGATGGAAATAAACACACACACAATTTTCCTGCTGGGGTCTCCTCGACTCTTTGGAAGGCAGAGGGCGATGTTGGTTGAGGCCTTACCTTCTCGGGCTGGCGGCCTACAAGTCCAGGAAAGAAGCAGGCCCAGTAACAGCAGCTGAGGCCCCCAGCCCAGCCCAGCCCAGGCAGGCATCAGCTTAAGGCTGACTCTCTACCCCACTGCTGCCCCAAATTGGTTTGGCAAAAGTTTGCAAAGAAGATGCCTGTAAATTTAACTCACGCCACACTAGCACTCACCCAGGCGTCGGTTCCTTACAAAAATAGAAAGCACCTCTAAAAAAGAAGAAATAAACACACACACAATTTTCCTGCTGGGGTCTCCTCGACTCTTTGAAAGGCAGAGGGCGATGTTGGTTGAGGCCCTTACCTTCTCCGGCTGGTGGCCTACAAGTCCAGGAAAGAAGCATGCCCAGTAACAGCAGCTGAGGCCCCCAGACCAGCCCAGCCCAGCCCAGGCAGCCATCAGCTGAAGGCTGACTCTCTACCCCAGTGCTGGTCCAAGTTGGTTTGGCAAAATTTTGCAAAGAAGATGCCTGTAAATGTAACTCACGCCACACTAGCACTCACCCAGGCGTCGGTTCCTTACAAAAATAGAAAGCACCTCTAAAAAAAGAAGAAATAAACACACACACAATTTTCCTGCTGCGGTCTCCTCGACTCTTTGGAAGGCAGAGGGCGATGTTGGTTGAAGCCCTTACCTTCTCTGGCTGGCGGCCTACAAGACCAGGAAAGAAGCAGGCCCAGTAACAGCAGCTGAGGCCCCCAGCCCAGCCACGCCTAGGCAGGCATCAGCTTAAGGCTGACTCTCTACCCCACTGCTGCCCCAAATTGGTTTGGCAAAAGTTTGCAAAGAAGATGCCTGTAAATTTAACTCACGCCACACTAGCACTCACCCAGGCGTCGGTTCCTTACAAAAATAGAAAGCACCTCTAAAAAAGAAGAAATAAACACACACACAATTTTCCTGCTGCGGTCTCCTCGACTCTTTGGAAGGCAGAGGGCGATGTTGGTTGAAGCCCTTACCTTCTCTGGCTGGCGGCCTACAAGACCAGGAAAGAAGCAGGCCCAGTAACAGCAGCTGAGGCCCCCAGCCCAGCCACGCCTAGGCAGGCATCAGCGGAAGGCTGACTCTCTACCCCAGTGCTGCTCCAAGTTGGTTTGGCAAAAGTTTGCAAAGAAGCTGCCCGTAAATTCACCTCAAGCCACACTAGCACTCACCCAGGCGTCGGTTCCTTACAAAAATAGAAAGCACCTCTAAAAAAGAAGAAATAAACACACACACAATTTTCCTGCTTCTATCCCCTCGACTCCTTGGAAGGCGGAGGGCAACCTTCGCCGCTGGTGGCCTTCACATGCAGGAAAGAAGCACACCCAGGAACAGCAGCTGAGGCTCCCAGCCCAGGCAGGCTTCAGCTGAAGGCCGACTTGGGAAGCACTGAGGCCAGACCCTGGGCTCCTGGGTCCCTCGGTTGAAGGCTCGAGGCCAGACCCCTTGGCTCCTGTGTCCCTTGGCTGAAGGCTCGACCAGTGCTCGACCAGGCTCGATCAGGCGAGATATTAGGTAGCATGGGGCCCAGCTGGGACTTCTAGGAAGCTTAGGGTGACGGCCGCTTCTGCCCCATCATCCAGAGGCCTGGCTATGGAGAGGCATGATGTGGCCTCCCTCCCTTCCTGCCTCTTGTAGGCACTTCTCCCCCGTGAGCACTTCCCGCTCCAAGTGTCCCCTTGTCTCCCAGGGTGCACTCTTCCTCTAGAGCCCACATATGCAGATGAGGCCCATCCACTTGCCTCCCCTAGCTGTAGGGGGCCTTGCGCGTCCACTGGAGAGAAAACGGGGAGACGCTGGAGGTGCTTTGCCAGGGACACGAGTGGCCCTTTCTGGCTGCATCCACCCACCCGAGGCGGCGAGCTGCTGCCCTGGCTTCAGTCTCCTGCTGCTCCAAGTTAGTTTGGCGACAACGTGTCCGCCTCTGACGGGGCTCTGCATTGGAGCGAGGGCTGCTGTCTGCCCCTGTGCCTTTTTCACGCGCCGTGTTTGCTAAAATTAAAAGCGGAATGGAGGAAAAATGTAGTTCAAGACGGAGAAGACGAACGCCGCCTATCAGGCACAGAGTAGCAAAATGCCTACAGCACCTGGTATTCCCAGGCGGTCTCCCATCCAAGTACTAACCAGGCCCGACCCTGCTTAGCTTCCGAGATCGGACGAGATCGGGCGCATTCAGGGTGGTATGGCCGTAGACGAAGAGTGCGCCGATTCCGAGCCTCTTGTGCTGTGTCGGCTCCTCCGACGTCCACTGCCCTCTTGCAAGGCTGAACGCTGTCCTCTGCAGTGTGCTTCTGCCCTTCTTTTTGCCTCAAGCTCAGGAGCCACAGCTGCCAGCTTGGAAAAGCAACGAGCAGCTCCATGCACCCACTTTTGAAATACCCACTTGCCTACTCATGTTTGCAAAGAAAGTGTCTGTAAATTCAGGCCAAGCCACACTTGCACTCACTCACCCAAGCATCCGTTCCTTACAAAACTTTAAAAAAAACTCGGAAAGAAAGATGGAAATAAACACACACACAATTTTCCTGCTGGGGTCTCCTCAACTCTTTGGAAGGCAGAGGGCGATGTTGGTTGAGGCCCTTACCTTCTCGGGCTGGTGGCCTACAAGTCCAAGAAAGAAGCAGGCCCAGTAACAGCAGCTGAGGCCCCCAGACCAGCCCAGCCCAACCCAGGCAGGCCTCAGCTGAAGGCTGACTCTCTACCCCACTGCTGCTCCAAGTTGGTTTGGCAAAAGTTTGCAAAGAAGATGCCCGTAAAATTACCTCAAGCCACACTAGCACTCACCCAGGCGTCAGTTCCTTACAAAAATAGAAAGCATCTCTAAAAAGTTCCTCTGCGTACTCGGAACATCTTCCTTGAAAGATTTGCAAACTAAGATACAACAACATCTGGACAAGGGAGCACAGCAAGCATGGACAGCAAGGAGTAGTCAACACACAATCTCCGAGGGCCTCCATACTTCCAGGGACGTCTGTACCTCCCAAGTAAGGAACTACAAGACCAGGTCATCACCAGCTAACACGACTCCCTGGTAGAAGGTCAACCGGGGATTGCTAAAACACTAGCCAACGTCACAAGGAATTACTGGTGGCCAACCTGGTGGAAGGACATGATTCAGTTTGTATCATCATGTGGAATCTGTGCTCAAAACAAATATCTGAAACAAGAACCTGCAGGAATACTGCGCCCCTTGGGAGTGCCTCCCACACACTGGCACATGCTATCGCTTGACTTCATCACAGCCTCCCCCCCCTGCAATGGTTACAACACCATCCTGGTAGTGGTGGACTTGCTTTCGAAAATGGCCCACTTTATCCCACTGAAGGGCCTGCCAACTGCACTCACACTAGCAAAGACCTTTCTGGGACAAATCGAAGATTCCCTTCAACGTTGATCTCAGATCGCGGCAGCCAGTTCATTTCACATTTTTGGAGAAAAAGCTATGAACTCACTCAAATCGGCGTTCGACTGTCCACTAGTCATCATCCTTAGACCGATGGCCAGGCAGAACGAACGACCCAGACACTGGAACAATATCTGAGATGCATGCTACACCAGACGGAGAGCAATTGGAAGGACGTATTATCGATAGCAGAATATGCGTACAACAACTCAATCCATACCAGTACTGGACAGAGTCCATTCTACGTTGTATATGGACGGCATCCACGCGCCTCCACCTTTGATCCACTCGAGGTATTGGAAAAGTTGGCAGTGACAACCTTACACACCACAATCGACCATGTCCTAAGGAAGCAGCTGAACATCTAGCCATGGCTAAGGAGAGGCATAAGAAATGTTCAGACCAGCACTGGAAAACGGCACCTGTGTACCAAGTCGGAGACGCTATATGGTTGGCATACAGGCATATTACTGTGAGAGAACCCCGAACCTTCCACCCCAGATACCTCGGTCCGTACGTCATTGAGGCGGTTATCCATCCTGTTACAATGAAACTGACCTTACCCCCGAAAATGCAAATCCCCCCTGTGTTCCATGTCTCCCTGCTAAGGTCGGTGCAACCCGGGACTCAGATCAAGACACCCCAGCCCCCGTGATTGTCGATGGCGAGCCAGAATTCGAGGTCAAGGACATCCTGGACTCCAAGGTGGTAAAAAACAAGCTATTCTACCTCGTAGACTGGAAAGTAATCATGACAGGACATGGGAACCTAGCGACCACGTTCATGCTCCACGACAAGTCAAACTCTTCCACCGCAGTAACCCAACCAAACCCGGACCGAGGAAGGACCCATCCTTGGCATCACAGTCGGCTGTCCAGGAATATACAGGCATAGTCCCCCCAGTACAGTGGTAGGGGTATTGGCACCATCTCAGAGACATACCAGCACCTGCAAAAGACCAAGAAGAGCCACCTGGGCCTTGTCCTGGCGCATCTGGCACCAGGCTCATAGGGGATGAAGAGCGCAAGGCCATGACTCTGGCAACTTCCTGGTGTCCCAACATGGTGGGTGGTGAGTCAAAACCCCTTTCTGCTGCATGCAGACTAGTGTTTGGGTGTGGCTGGGTTGATTGAGCGTGGCTGGCTATATAAGCCACACCCCATCCTGAGACTGTGCTCTAGGCAGCGTAACGCTCACTGGTGTAGCTCCTGTTAATCTCTACAGACCGGACCCGTGACTTCAGCTATACTTACCTGTGATCCCTCTCTCACGTATACCAGCTCCTGTCAGCTGCCGCAAGGTGGTCCTGTGGCCCCTGTGATACTTACCTGATGATCCTATTTGGCTTCCTGGTCCGGCAGAATCATCCTGCTACGATCCCGCTCAGCTCCTGTCATCGCGGCTCCATCCGATGCCTGTAAAGGAACAAGAACAATAAAGGAAGAACAGAGAAATAAGCTATGCACGCAAGAAAGTGACAGACATGGAACAACGTCACGCATGCAAGAGAAAGGCAGTGCAGCACGAGGAAAGGCAGTAAATCAAGACACAGAGCACGCAAAGGAAAAACCACACATGTAAGAGCAAGGAAAGGAAAAAACAGTGCTTGCAAGGGGAAAGCAGTGCATGCCAGAGAAAAGACAGTAAGTCAAGTATTGAGCAAGGAAAAAGGAAAAACAGTGCATGCAAGAGAAAAGCAGTGCATGCAAGGACTACATAACGCTGTGATTATGTGCTAAGGTGGCAACAACAGCACCATTCTAACCATCCACCAGCACACGTGCTGGGAAGGCACCACATAAAGACACTGAGAGCCGCAGCAGGTCTGGGCTCGGACTACACCGACATACCGGTGAACCAGTGGAGCAACTTGGTTCATTTGCGCCCCTGCTGAAGGAAGCAGGAAGGAGAGTCTGCCTGCAATAAATACAAGGTGAGGAGAGTCCCAAGGTGAAACCTAGGTTTCACGAATCAGGCACTGGGTTGGTGGAGGGCCCAGGGCTAACATATCTCACACTCATCATAGTCCCTCATTATAGGAATCACGCTCTGGAAACGGGCCAGCAACCAGCGCAGCCGACCCAACCATGAGCAAGCCAGCAGACGCCCACACGCCCAACGGGACCGACGTCCCCGTGGAGATAAGGTGAGAGTAACACTAGGCCCCTCTGGCTCAGGACCCACATCTGGGCATACCTGTCCCACTGATGGTGACTTATGCAAAACAAAGGAGGTGATAGCTGGAAGGTTTGGAATTAATCCTAACCTCTGACATTGTTCTGGACAACCCTGCAGACTATCACAGAAGGGGAAAGACCATATGCAAACCAGGCTTGGTCTCAACCCAAAAGGGGCAGTCCAGCCTGAACTGCTAGGTCACATTCCTTCTACAAGAGACCACAAGTATCCCCAGACATGGTTCAGCCTCATTGGGCATCATCAGTGAGGAGTAGTTTGGGTCTCTAGGCCTGCAGGCTCAGGATCCACGTCTGAGTATACCTGTCCCACTCGGGGTGACTACAGCAAACAAAAGAGGTGATGGCTGGAAGGTTTGGAATTAATCCTAATCTCTGGCAGTGGTCTGGGCAACCCTCCAGACCATCGTTCTTCGCCTGCAAAGCCATTACAGAAGAGGAAAGACTATATGCAAATCAGGCTTGGTCCCACACCAAAAGGGGCAGCCTGGCTGAACTGTTTGGTCACATCCCTTCTGCACGAGACCACAAGCATCCCCAGACATGTTCCGGCCCCACTGAGCGTCATCAGTGAGGAGTAGCTTGGGTCTCTAGGCCCAGCAGGCATGGCTCCCATGTCTGGGCATACCTGTCCCACTTGGGGTGACTTATACAAAACAAAAGAGGTGATGGCTGGAAGGTTCAAGGGGACCCTCCACCAGAAACCTGGGCAGAGGCAGTAACCTGGCAGAGTACACATTGCGGCTAATCTTTTGCCTAGTGAGGTCCCTCATCCTTTTGTGCACCACTTCAGCAGTGCGTCACACCACCCCAGAGGAATGTATCGTGTGTGTGGCCTCCTGCCAAAGTTTCCCCTCAGCTGGGTCATGGATGGGGTACTGCCAGCCCAAGGGTACAGATCTCCTTACGCTCCTCTACAAAATCTGTGAAGATATGCAGTTCCTCCTCTGTGAAGCGCTTTTTTCTTGGTGGCACCTTCTCCCTTACCTGTGCCTGTTCCTGGGTATTGGGTGCTTCCTTGGGCTGTCCCCTTTCAGCACTAGTGGGTGCTGGTGCTGCTGGGACCTTTCCCACAGGTGATGGTACTGGGGCCTTGTTGCCACGTGGTGGGACAGGAGCCTTGTTCCCACAATTGGCTGGTAGCCCCTTCTTCCATGGCTCCACCTCTCTGAGATTCTCTCTTACTTATGATGGTTTGTAGAAGAGAAAATGTGCAAAGTACGTGAATCCTGCATTCTTGCGCCCTCCATCAGATACATCAACGCTTTTAAGACAAGTTCACTGGCTTGGATCTACGTGATCCGACCGCGGCTGATTTGCCCGCGGCTGGAAAGTTTGCATGAGAAAGGTGCGAACCACCAAAAGTTTGCACCTTTCTCATGCGAACACACGTACATACCCACACCCCCACCCCCACCCACAACACCCCCCCACCCACATCCTTAACACACCCCCGCCCACACCCCCAACATAAACAAATCCCACTTTTTTCACGCTGAGTCCCTGCAGTGCCTGTTCCCTTTCACTTCTGTGATCGGGCACCGGCACCACAGGGTCATTTTCTTTTTCTTTTACGGGGGCTGCAGGGGTTTCCCCCGCAACACCCTGCTCACTATAGCACACAGTATAGTGAGCGGGGTGTTGCGGTGGACACCCCCGCAGCCCCAGTTTATTATATTTTATTATTATTTTTTTCACGAATGGGCTGTAGGGGTATCCCCTGCAACACCCCGCTCACTATACCACACAGTATAGTGAGCTGGGTGTTGCGGGGGACAACCCTGCAGCCCCCGCAGTCTTTTTTTTTACTTACCTGCAATGCTACCACCAAAGGTTCGATCTTTTGGTGTTCGAACCTTTGGTGGTAGCATTTTTAGACCTTTTTGTACGTGCGACTGTTTAGATACAGTCAAAACATACAATACCCACTGGCTTCCGATAGAGAAGCGGATCTTGTTTAACTCAATGTACATTGTGCATCAGGCCTTTTACGAAACTGGGGGCGGAATATCTACAGGAAAATGTTTCCTATTATGTTCCTGCTCGTCCTCTCCACTCCCAGTTTGCCCTCTTGCTATCTGTTCTCCGGGTCCGACTGTCACGGATTGGTGGCCGCGCCTTTTTCGTGGCAGCTGCAAAGGCTTGGAACGACCTCCCTTGGGCTCTCCGAGCAACTTCTAATCATCTGGCTTTTCATCGATCTCTGAAATCCCTCCTGTTTTAGGAGTTACTCCCGCTTACCTCTACCTCACCTCTGCCGTTTAGCGCCAAGATGCCTTTGGGACTATGTGCGCTGTACAAATATACATAACATAACATGTGCAAGGCTTATCCGTAATCTGCTCTGCAACCATGACTGTGCCTGTGTCCGTTAGGAAAACGCAACGCAAATCAAATCTTCGCAGAGCACCCTCTATTTGTAGCATTCTGCGGTTGCGTTCGTGAATGCGCTGCATGTGCAGCACTCCGCGTGGTGCACTGAACTTACATGCAAAGGGCCATCCCTCTATTTGCCTCACTCTACCACACATGTGCTTTACTTGTCCTCCTGCCTGTTGGTGACTTGGATTTTTGGAAACTGTATTATTGCAACAACTGGCAATGTAGAGGCTCTACTTATCATATAATGACAATACCTGACATGCAGCTATTACTGGCATAATATGGAAGTAACTGGCCATAAAATGCTGAAGTGGCATATCTATGGCAGTGCCTCAGCCTATGTTGATTCTATTGAGTCTAACCCTATCATATCATTTTATTTATTGTGCATTTGTAAGGCGCTTATACATCAAGACATTTTGTTTCAAAGCGTCGAGCGGGCAAACGGGGAGGGAACATGGGAACAAAAGGCTTATAGAATAAAACTGATGAAGAGGCTGTCCTACTAGGCCTTGTGAGCATTGGGAACATGCAAGTGCAAAGAGAGAGAAGGGCCAAGAGAAGGGGGTAAGTGCTAGGAGTTCCACAGAGGGAAGTGCCATGACCCCAGCAGTCTTGTTAAAATGTGGTTGGCATCTAAAATATTCCTGTCAGATTTAGTACCTATTTGTTATTTTAAAAATGGTATGGTTATGTACCTTTTTTACACCCGCAATGTCACCAGGGTTGAAGAGTTATGCAGCCTGATGAAGCAAGCATTACAAAAAGTCACCTGTCACCCCTCTCACACCACACTTTCACTAAAAATCTGGCAGTGTAAGTTACACAAAACAAGAACCACACCCTTGACACGCACTTGGAACACCTTGGAAAAGTCGGAAACCGTTTTGTTGGGCAGTCACTGTTTTATGACTGGAAAGCGGGGGGTGGGGGGGGGCTATAGGGAGTGATGTGTGGTGTGTGTGTGCACATCTTCACTGTTTTTCAATAAAAGTCGCCTTTTCAGCAACTGGAACCCCATTCTATGTGTCATCTGAATGGGTAAGGTGTGCCCATGCAGTTTAGAATAATAAGGGTGCAGCCGAACTGTTTATCACCTGAAAGGGTAAGTCGTCGTGCATACTGCCCGTCACCCGGGGGAGCAAGTGTGCATAGTGTATTTTATTATTTCGAGTATCATGAGAATGTGTAATGCGTGCACCCAGAGGAGGAAGGGACATTCGTGCTGCTTAACATCAAAGAACGAGAAGGAAGAGAGAACTCTGATGGTTTAGCAGAAAGTGCAGTGTTAATATCGCAGTGAAAACAACTGACACATATGGAAAAAGAGCATAAGACCTGTTTGTTAAAACACCAGCTGCTGCGTTGCTGTTTATCACCAGCATGGAAAATTGCGCACCCTTTCTGCTATCCAGGAATATTTTATCTTCAAAGGAGGGAATAGCGGGGCACTGCTATTGGCACTGCTATTGGCAGTGAGGAAAGGGTGCACGCGTGCATGTTATCGGCAGAAATAGTAATGGGGCATGCATACTGTTCACCAGCAGACTTCAGAAGGCGAGTGCCCGCGTGTGCTACTACAACAGAAGATTGCACAGTTAGTGGCTGCCACCTGAAGGGGGCGCTCGTGTGCCAGCAGAACAAGTGAAGTCGCAACCTCGTGGCACACGAGGATTGTTCGATTTTCCGATGTTTTGATATATAAGATCATCTGTATGATACTTTCACTGGGTTATAAACATTCTGGATCAAAACATACTTAGTGACCTTTCGCCCGAAAGGTGGAATTGAACCACTCTGTCGCTAAACAGCTACAGGTTTGAAGCCTGCACCCCAGACCACTGAGGCTCATCCGGGCAATAACAGAAGCAGGACGGAAATCTATATATGACTCTAGAAAACGCTAGCGTTCATTCTTAGGGTGGGATAAAATGTGCCGCGAAATAACCCTGCTTGTGGATTTCCTGTTCTCTGGCATGAGCACCGCCCTACTATTTTATGATCCTTCCTTTTCTGCTCTGGATGAGCAGTTTAGCTCACTCAAAATTATGCAAATCAGTTCCTGGCCTTCTGGGTAAAAGAGAGTTGCTTGTTTGCCTGTTTCCATGGTGACCAAAGTCCAGGATCTAAGCAGCGACAAACGGAATCCGTGACTTCCGGCCAGTGATTACAAATGCCAACGCCTTTTAATGATCATTTGTAGAGCACCAGAATGAGGGGTGGCGTGTGCACCCCCATCCCACCAGACATGCCCTCTTTACATGTCGTCGCCGCCGCGCAAGACTTCTCTTTGCAGCCATGAAGCGCCGTGAGAAGCGCAGCTTGTAAACTCGCTTGCGCCGGAACTCATTGATCTCACGTGACCTTGTGGGGGACTAGCCGCCCGTTAGAAAACTCGTCCGCCATCTTGGATGAGTTCCTCTTCAATCCTGGGTCAGTTTCTATGAGCCAACCTTGGACGCGACCTCTTGATAACATTTCCTATAATGGCTCATGTCCTGCAAGAACAGTGTACCGTGCAAAAAACAGGAACCAACCATATACTTCAAAACATAAAAGAAAGTAAAAATCAATCTCCAAACGATCCCAAACTCATGTGCTCCATTTCTGTATTCTGTGCCGCATTTTTGAACGATTTGAAGTACTGACACAAATAGACTTTGCAAACTAGACCGTATTGCCAGTGAGTGATATGAACCTCTTAGTTCTCATTTTCTGCAGGTTAAACTATTAAAGAAGTAATAATAGATGATAATTCCCCATTAGGCCAATTTACCAGACGACTCTTTAACCAAGCACTAGTGAGTGTTGCGCTGATTACTTACCGGTAATCTTCATTACTCTTAGTCCTACTCTTCCTCCTCACAGTACTTACCTCATGAGGCCCTGCCTCCGACACAGGACCTTCTTTTATTTCTTTTTATCCCTATAACTCCATCCCCAGGACCTTGTCACTCAGTTTCATATTACCAAGCCGTAGCATGGGACCTTCCCCGCAGGGAGGGTGAGAAGGGTTGTCAGTACTGTGAAGAGGAAGAGTAGGACTATGAGTAATGAAGAGCATTACCTCCACGTCTACTCTTCGTCATCCCATTACTTACCCATACATGCCAACCCTCCCGATTTAGGCAGGGGACTCCCAACTTTTTGTGAAAAAATATTGCTATTTTTCACGTTCTCCCGCCTAAAATATTTCTAGCACCAATGTATCCCTAAGGGAAAATGTGCAACTCCAGATTTCTCTGATGAAATCCCCCACCCAGGTGAGTTGGAATGTTGGCATGTCTGCTTACCTCATGAGGTATACCAAAACAGCAAAGGGGAAAATGTCCCAATGAGATATAGAGACAAAAACAGTGTAGAAAAACACACACCTTTAATAACTCCAATTTCACATCCCCACAGACAAAACTCCAACCCCGAAGGAACCAACCCCGAGACATTCAACCTATAGTGGTTGATGAAAGTGTTTTGATCAGCCCAGGTAGCAGCCCTACAAATCTCCTGCATAGAACCCCCCCGTGCATCGTCCCAAGAAGCCGCCAAACCGCTGGTGGACCGCCCCTGAATGTGCGCAGGCACAGGCCGACCAGAAGCCACATAGGCCATGGAGACCGCAGCACGGATCCATCGGCTAATGGACACCACTGATGCCTTACACCCAGCACCAGCCGGGCCAAAAGTAATCAGAAAACTATCAGAGTGGCGGAAAGGGGCAGTCCTAGCCAAATACTCCAACACCGCCCGCATACTTGCCAACATTCTGTGACCAAAAAGATGTAGGATTTTTCAAGTTTCAAAAATAATACTTAGCATAACAATGACATCACAGGAAATTACAAAACATACATTGTTGGCACCACTGGAGCATTCTAAAAGGCACAACCCATCCAGCACAACATGGAAAGATGCTCGAATGTTTAAAATGTATAATTGTGAAAGGTAAGTTAACACCAAATTCAATTACCTAACTTCACAGAAAATAATCACACATGCCAACATTCAGACACACCTGGGAGGGAGATTTTCACGGGGAAATTGGGAGACACACATTTCCCCATAGGAATGCATTGGGGCTACAGTTATTTTAGGTGGGAGACCGTGAAAAATAGCAATATTTCTCACTGAACGATCGGGAGTCTCCTGCCTAAATCGGGAGGGTTGGTATGTATGGGTAGGCAATGTTTGCCACTGCTCTGTAGCAGCAGCCAGGGCAGTACATATCTATTGCTGCAGTGCAGGTTGAACACTGAACAACATGGAGACTGATACCCTCCTCAGTCTGATAGGCAGATGCTGTGTGATGGTGGTACACTCTGCCACTTGCCTTCACTGGTGGTTCACCTAAGGCATAGCTCTCAACTCACACGCTTTTGGCGGGTGTCACCCGCCTTGTAAACAGCTGCCTCACCCGCCAAGCCAATAAAATCGGGTGTTTTCACCCGCCATTGCCACATAAATGGTTGAGAGCTATGCCTAAGGTCTGTCCCAGCAAGAGTGCAGGGCAGAGTCATGTAGCTGTCAGGTCAGTGGATTGATCTGAGCCCATCATTCAAATGTATCACTTACCCACCCACCGCACAGACAGATTAATTACCTTAGAGTCACATAAATTACCTGCCACTGTAAAAAGCAGTAGGGTGTGTCGCTGAAATCTGTATGCGGTAGGACTGCTTAAAAAGCAGTAGCCTTCTGCCTAAATCAGTAGGGTTGGCAAGTATGCCGCCCGCCGAACATCAATGTTATGCCACGCCATCTCGTCTGGCGTTTGCGGATCCTGAAAAAAGGAAGGAAGAACCAGATCATGAGAGGTGTGAAAACGAGAAACAACTTTAGGGCGAAACTTCGGACCACACCTCAGCACCACCGACTCCGGCAGCACCCTCAGGAAAGGGTGGTGACATAACAGAGCCCCAATCTCGACAAGCCTACAGGCAGAAGTGACAGCAATAAGAAAGGCAGTCTTTAACGTCAGATGTTTTATATCAATCTCGGAAATGGGCTCAAAACGAGGCCCTTGAAGGAACCGTAAAACAGGAGAAAGATCCCAAGGGGCAAGCCCTTTATAAGTACAAGGACGGGAAGAAGAAAAACTCCTTAGCAACTTCCCCACCAACACCTCCCCATCCAAGTGACCATCAGGGTCCCCCAACAGGAATTTAATGAAGGCCCACTGAGAGCGAAGCGTGGAAACCGCCAGGCCCTTGTCAAACCCCTCCTGGCGGAATTGAAGGATAGCGGGGAGGCCAGAATGTAGGGGAGGGTTCCCAGACCATCCACACCAGTCCCGGAAATGGCTCCAATGCCTGCCGTACGCCTTCAGAGTGGAGGGTCTAAGAGCATTCATTATGGACTCAAGTACAGGACCAGAGAACCCCTGAGAAATCAGCCTATCCCGTGCAATACCCACACTGCCCATTGCATCCGGCAACCGCATATCCCCTTGAAGTGGACAAGGCCACTTCGGAACCAGCCAAGGCTCCTGATACCGAAGCTCCGACAGAGAGAGGAACCAAATCCGGCGAGCCAGAACAGGGCCAACAACAATACAGTCTCCCTGGACACTCTGATGTGCTGAACCACCCGGGGCAGAACAGGAATAGGTGGAAAAGCATAAAGGAGACCCCGAGGCCACTGCACCAATAGGGCATCCAACCGCCAAACCCAGAGGCCTGAAACCAAGAGCAGAAGAGGGAAACCTTCGCGGAGGCCGGAGATGCAAACATGTCTGGAACAGGGGTCCCAAATCTGACACAGATCTCTGCAAAGACCCGGGCCGACAGGACCAGTTCCACAGAGGAGGGAAACCGGCGGCAGAGAAGATCTGGCTGAACATTGTCCACCCCTGATATGTGAGGCACCAGGAACACCAGATGCGATTTCCCCCAGGTTCCTATCTGAGCTGCCAGGGCATTCAAGGAGCGGCCGGAACCCCCTTGGAGGTTGATATATGCCAAGGCCATCGTATTATCCGCCCGGACCAAAACCGCCCGGCCTACCAGCAACATCTTGAAGTACGCCAGAGCTCAGGTAATGTCACACAACTCTCGCCAAATGGATGATTGCTGGCTCTCCTCCGGATCCCACAAACCTTGAGCAGAGGGGACCCCCAACTTACCCCCCCAACCCTTTCCGCTGGCGTCGGTAGTAAGAGTGGTCACAGGAGGAAGGACCAGGGACACCCCTGCCTGTAGATTAGGAACCCCCAAACATCACAGCAGGGAGACCCGCAGCGCTGGTGACACCAGAATCAAAGCCTCGAAAACTTGAAATGTCGGGAGCCAGTGCACGAGAAGGTAAGACACCAGGGGACGTAAGTGAAGACGGGCCCAGGGAACTAGAAACACCCAAGAAGCCATGTGCCCCTGCAATTTCCGCAACAGGCGAGCTGTGACATACTGCCTCGTGAGAACCCTGCCCAGAACAGCCAGCAAGCGACAGACCCTCTCTAGGGACAGGAACACCCTCCCCATCCAGGTGCAAACCTGTGCCCCAATGAAAACTAGATCCTGAGAAGGCTCCAGTTGAGACTTCTGCCAGTTCACCAGTAAACCCCAATCCTGCAACGCCTGGCAGACCAATCGGAGATGAGTCATGACAGCCTGCCGGCAGGACGCCTTGATCAACCAATCGTCCAGGTAGGGAAAAATCTGAATGCCTTGCAGATTTAAATGTGCCACAAGGGGAGCCACCAGCTTGGTGAACACCCTGGGGGCCGATCGCAGTCCGAACGGGAGCACTCTGAAATGAAAATGTTGGGATCCCACCACAAAGCGGAAGAACTTCATGTGCCAGGGACTGAGAACCACGTAGTAATAAGCATCCTGGAGACCCAGAGACGCCATCCATTCCCCCTTGAACAACATTGGAAGAATGTTCTGTAAAGTTTACATTTTGAAGCGTTCCTTCTGGATGAAGCAGTTCAGGGCTTTGAGGTACAAAATTAGGCGATACTTCCCTGAAGATTTGAGGACCCGTGAGTAGAAACCCCGACCCTGAACAGGGAGAGGAACGGGCATGATGGCCACCTTCAACACCAATTCGGAGAGAGCGGTGTCCATGGCCGACCTCTTGGTCCATGACCTGGGAACCAGAGTCCGAACCATGCAATGCTGGACAGGAGAAGACAGGAAATGCACTAGATAACCCCTCCGCACTGTGTCCAGGAGTCGGAACACCACCTTTCCCATACCGGAAAAAAATGCCGGAGCCGCCCGCCAACCGGCATGTCCACACCATCAGGATTTAGGTGCCGGCCCCGGACGCGAAGAGCGTGAAGAACCCCGACCCCCTTGCTATCCAAAAAGAATGTGATGAGGAGCCAGGGGAAGACCTGCTGGACACTGCACCAGAACCAAAGTAAGACTTCTTGGCCATTGAAGGAGGCTTGCGTCGAAGTTTGTCAGTATGTTTGTCCGCCCTAAAAACTTTGTACACCTTATCCTCAAGGAAATCCCCAAAAAGCCTGGACCCATTGAAAGGAAGTTTCAGGGCAGCCGCCTTCTGAGACCCATCAGTTTTCCAATCCCTTAGGTGCACATGCCTCCGGTCAGACACACCAGCCCCCATGGCCATGGCTGAACCACGTACCCCATCATAATCCAGATCGAACAAAAGTTCAACCTGTCTCTGCATGTCCAATAGCAAAGGGGCACAATCAGAACCTTCATTGACAGCCTTCTTCAACTTTCTGAAACCACTTAGCACCGTTTCAGCCGTGTAGGAACCGTAGAAATTCGCTCTAAGGGCCTGATGCGCCTCTGCATGAACCTCCTTAAGGCTGGAATTAACCCGGCGGTCCACTGGATCCCGGATGGCCGCCTCCTCGGCCGACATAGAGGAGCGACCCACCAAGCTGGCGAGGATATCGTCGACTTCAACAGGATCAGACAGCAAAGTCTCGCCCTTTAATGGGTAAACTTTGGACATGAAGAGGGGCATTACAATTTTCTCCAGGTCACGCCATTCCCGAAGGATTTTATCCCGGACATCAGAAACCAAAGGCAACCCCAACCTAGGGGTATGCCTATACTGGCGAAAAGAAGTGTTGGCCCCCTCCGCCGGTACCAAGGGCTCTGAAAACCTCATGCAATCCCCAACTTGAGGAAGCACCTCCTCCACTCCCTCTCTGTCCAGGTACTTCCCTTCTGCATCAGACGAAGAGGAATAAGAAGAGGAACAAGAAGAGGTCAAACACTCAGTGCCAGAAGATGAAGAGGAAGAGAGGCACCTGCGCTTGTGTCATGTGCATGTGCACGCCTCTTCCTA
Organism: Ambystoma mexicanum; assembly: GCF_040938575.1. Lineage (NCBI taxonomy): Eukaryota > Metazoa > Chordata > Amphibia > Caudata > Ambystomatidae > Ambystoma > Ambystoma mexicanum. The sequence goes on from NC_090941.1 coordinate 1,087,119,567, forward strand.
TGATGCTTAAGCAGCCTCTTCAACTCCTGCCTGGTTAGGGAAAAACGCTTAGCCTTCTTCTTTCTCGTTCTGCAGACCACAGGAGAAGAGGAAGATGATGAGGAAGAAGACAGGACCAGATGCCTGCTCTTCGTGGAGTGTTTACACATTGTGTATTACCAGAAACAGATGACCAAAGGATGTCCAGGCCTCTCAATACTGATGCAAGCTAAACGCCAACCAGCCGTTAGAGAAGCCTGCTCCCTAAATAGAGGCCAGCCAACCAATAGGATCACATCACTCCCTATGGCAACCCCACTCATAGCACCAGAGGCGGAGTCCACCCGCCTCCGGAGCAACGCAAAGAGAGAGACCAACACGAGCTGTAAATCCGCTCGTAGCGTTTTAGGAGGAAAACATCACACCCGACAGGGTGAGGAGCTGGCCGATTCCTGCTTCAGCCGTCTCCAGAAACTCTTCTCCAACCTGCCAGAAGCAGGAACATTAAACTGGGTGAAATGGTCATGGGGGAGGAGTTATAGGGATAAAAAGAAGGTCCTGTGTCGGAGGCAGGGGCCTCATGATATGATATGATATGATATGGCATTTGTAACGCGCCTATACACAAGTGTTTCAAGGCGCGACGAGGCAGGGAGGGGGGACAAAGGGAGACAGACAAAGATCCTACTAGGCCAGGTGTCATTCAGATCGCCGAAGTTCAAGGTTAAGGGGGCCGGAAAAGTGCAAGGGGGAAAGGGAGGGGGGGAAAGTGCAGTACACGGTTAGTAACAAACAAGATAAATAATAAGGGCCAGCTGGTGGCAAGTGCAAGATAAGTGCAGACAAGTGCTGGGCAGAGGGGCTGTAGAGATACAGAGACAGACCCGCAGTGCAGGGGTTGATGGGAAGGCAGTGCAGGGGAGAGTGGCTGGGCCAAGGACCGAGATTGGTGAGTGGCCCAGTTGCTGATTTAGTACAATTTAAGTGATTTAGCAGGGGAGAGAGGGAGAGAAAGCAGAAGCAAAGAGGAGGGTTTTGAGGCACTTCCGGAACCGGAGATGGTTCTCCTTAAGTTTTAGGGAGGCAGGAAGGCTGTTCCAGAGGGAGGCCCCTGCAACAGAGAGAGATCTCCCACCAACTTGTTGCTTAGAGAAGCGGCTGACCCTGAGGGAGTTGGAGGCGGATGAGTGAAGTGCACGAGAAGGAAGATATTTAGGAAGGGAGAGCTGAAGGTATTTTGGCCCCAGGCGGCAGAAGGCCTTGTGGACAATGCAGAGGGTTTTGAACTTAATCCTCGCAGCCACAGGGAGCCAGTGTAGCGATTTCAGTCCTGGAGAGATACGGTCCTGGGGCTTGAGGCCAAGGACAAGTCTCGCAGTCCTGTTCTGGATGAGTTGCAGAGGGCGGAGAGTAGAGGCAGGCAGATTTAGGGAGAGGCTGTTACAGTAGTCCAGCTTCGAGAGAACCAGGGCTCTGGAGACAGTGAGCTTCTGGGGGAGGAGAGGAAAGGAAGGATACCTCTGAGGAGGTGCAGCAGGTAGTGTTACTTCTTAGAAACGTCAGAAATGTGAGGAGAGAAGGAGAGAGTGGAGTCGAAGATGACCCCGAGGTTTTTAGCCTTGCAGGTAGGAGCAGGAAGAGGGCCAAGAGAGGCCGGCCAGAGAGCTGCAGGGAAGGAGGGAGTGGGTGTGCCGATGAGTAGAATCTCAGTCTTACTGGCATTAAGGCAGAGGTCGTTGGCGGCACACCATTCCTGGATAGCAGAAAGACAGTCAGAGATGAGGGAAGGAGAAGAGGAGGCCGAGGGTAGCCTGAAAATGAGCTGGGTATCATCAGCATAGCACCGAAAGTAGGGGCAGAGAGCAGCAATGCGGTGGGCAAGAAGTGCCAGGTACTGGTTGAACAGCCAGGGAGAGAGGTTAGAGCCCTGGGGGACACCACAGGTAGAGAAAAAGGTGTCAGACAGGAAAGACCCCAGTTGGACCTGGGAGGGACGATTTGAGAGGAAAGAGGTCAGCCAAGCCAGAGCCTGACCAGTGATACCCAGGTTATCACGGAGACGGTTGAGCAGGATGGTATGGTTGACAGTATCAAAGGCAGAAGAGAGATCAAGCAAGATGAGAACACAGGGAATGTTAGAGTCAAGGTTCGAGAGCAGGTCCTCACGGATGTTCAGGAGAGCAGTTTCCGTGCTTCTGGCAGCTCTGAAGCCAGACTGGTGGTCATGAAGGCTACCAACAGATTCAGCATGGAGATTAAGCTGGGAGATGGCACATTTCTCCAGGAGCTTTCCCAGGAAAGGAGTGATAGAGATAGGGCGATAGTTACCTGGGCAGGACGGGTCGGAGGAGGGTTTCTTAAGAAGGGGGTGCACAAGGGAGTGCTTGAGAGGGGATGGGAAGACTCCAGAGGCGAAGGAGTGTTTGCAGAAGTCAGCAAGGGCAGGAGCCAAGGAGTCAATGTGGTCCTTAATAGTTTTGGAGGAGCAGGGGTGGACCTGTGTTGACGAGACTTTCATAGATCGGACTTGTCTTGAAACCTCATCAACAGAAAAAAGGGGAAAGGCAGAGAAGGAAAGAGGAGGGGTGGTTGCAGAAGGGCCAGAGGACGGGCAGGGAATAGAGGGGGGGAGGTGATGGGAGGAGAGTGAGAACAGGATGTCCTGAGTTTTTTAAATGAAGTGAGAGGCCAGAGCCGTACAGAGGGCCTGCGAGGAGATAGGAGAGGTAGAGACTGCAGCAGGGTTGGCCAGCTCCTTGCAGATTTTAAAGAGTTCAGCCGAATTGTTAGATGCCGCAGTGATGCAGGCTTGGATAAGGGCTCTCTTTTTGGTGAGAACGGAGAGCCGGTAATGAGTTAAGTACTGGGACGATGAAGAGTGGACGTGGAGGTCGTAGCTCCCAGGATGTGTGTAATGGTCACATGGTCGTTACCATATGACCAAGTCAATAAAAGGGAGGAGCCGCTTCCCGCTCGTCAGTAGAGCAAAGAACGGACTCGGGTGTGGTTATTTGGAGCACCATGCTGGTGCTACACCGAATGCAGCAGTCCCAATGGCGGGACCCTGCACATGGACGGTGCACCTGCTGAGCAACACCATCCCACCTGATTGGCTATTGGTGCAACCCCGGCCTGGGTGCCCCCAGAGCCGGGTTTGCTGGGTGCCCCCAGTCCATGTGGAGCACACAGGCTGAGTCCTACGGTATCCCTGCTGTGTGGACGCAGCTCCAAGGTCTATGACGGGTGATCCCGGCATCAGGTGAGGCCCGTTCCGGAGAACCGGTAGCGGGCCACAACAATGGCGGCAAGGGCTGGTCTGGGCCCCGCATGCTGAAGTCTGCGGGCTGCTGGAAGCCTGTGTTTTTAAAATTTGGATGTTGGCGGCATCGGCCGCAAAAGATATGAGGAAGAGCTGTGGGTGGTTCAGGGCCCCGTGCTCTGCTATAGCACAGGCCTCTTGTTGCCCGCAAGGTGGGTGAGAAGGGTCGTTGGTACTGTGACGAGGAAGAGTAGGACTATGAGTAATGAAGATTACTGGCAAGTAATCGGAGCATTGCCTCCACGTCCACTCTCCCTCGTCCCAGTACTTACCTCATGAGGTATACCAAAACGGAGTAGGCGGAGTCAGCCGAGTAGGAGAGGGCCTGCGACAACCGCAAGGAGAAGGAGCACGGAGGAGCAGCGGGTCCTCGCGCACCCCCCCTCTGTGAAGAACAAAGGCCGAATCAGGGAGCGGGAGCGCTGAGGCCAGCTGGTGACTCCCTGCTGTAACCGGGCCGCAGCAGTGGACTACAAAGCTCCAATTCACCCGCAACAAAGGAAGGTGGTTGTGGCCCACGCACACAGTGTGTGATGCTGGAAAGGCATAAGTGGGACAGGGCCTCTGAATCCTTGTCCTTTATTGCTTTTTATCATGTGTTCTGTCTTGTTTTCCACACAGTAGTACATGTGGGACTCCTGGCGGTGCGGCTCATCCTGTATTTGGTTTGGTGAACAGACCCATGGGATACCTTTATGGCACCAATGGGTGGGAGTACGACCCTGTACTCCTAGTGTATGTTTTTGGGCACCTGTGTGTGGCCCACAGAGCAGGGTATGTGCTAGTGGCAGCTATGTGCTGAATTGACAGGTGCCCTGAGCGTCCTCCATTTTGGGATGCCCAGGCCCTGTCATTGGAATCAGAGGATTCCGGTTAGGAAATAAGATGGGCCCTGTGGCCTCTTGCTTTCTATCACCTGTTACCTTACGTTTCCCGTAGTCCCATGAAGCCCTGATTCTGTCCCTTCCCCCTGACTGGCTGTTGGGTGGAAGTTCTATATATGGTGTTTTGGGGAAGTCCGGGCCAGACTGGCTGGAGCCTTCCCAATGACTGTATGTTGTGGGTACGCCCGTGGGGTAGGCCCTGGGTGAATGGAGTGTGTGACGAATATGCATTCCGTGTTATAGTATCTGGTGTTTGACCCAATGATGGAGACAGCCCTCCCCGAAACTAGTATGAATGCACTGTGCGCCTGATTAGCTGCCAGACTGCCTGAATGCCCTTCTGAGTGATTGGTTGCCTGAGTGTGACCCAGCAGAGTGAATGGGAGATCAACAGTATATCTGGGGACCTCTCACTGCTAGAAATTGTTCAGAAGCTTAAGTTGAAACTGATGCTTACCTTTGAAGCCCACTGGAAGACGAAGAACTGCTGCTGCTTTCCTTCGCTAATCTGAAAGCTGCGTGACTGTCAAGGAACTGATCCAAGGGAGGACCTGGCTAAGAGACCTCTTCCCGAGCTATGATGGACCATCGTGCACCAGCTCATCTTTGCCAAAGCTCCCTTGTAGACAGACCTACGAAAGGCTGCCGTCTGGAGAAGGGGACAGCCAAGGAAAATGAAGAGAAGCACCGGACAGCCGTCCACCGTTGCCGACTGCTGTCGCCGACCGGAGCCGCCGTGCTCCCTTTGCCTAAGAACATTTTGATCCAAGGACTCCCTTGTTCATCAGTGTCGACTGCTTTTGTTCTGCAGGAGAAAGTCAAGGCCGTCGAAGACCGAGGAGAAACCGCCGGTACGTTTCCCGCCACCCGAAGACCTCAGAGACGCTGACGAAGCTACTGAAGCCAGCAGTGGGCCCGTCCCATTCGCCGACGACAAACACCTATGACCTAACGCCCTTGCTCAGCCCTTGCTCAGCCAAAGCTCTTCATTTACTCTTTGCGGCAACGGACCCTTGTCGTGCACTCAAGAAGGGCCTGTTGATTCTGTTAGGCAGAATCCTGTGCAGTGCCCTTAGGGACCACTACACACAATTAAGACTACAAGTGGTAATACAAGTTCACCTTTGGTACAAGCCTGTACTACACTGTTAAAGTGGTAGCAGTAGGGGAGCAGCCAGACTTATCTCAAGAGCAAATGAGCAGTTGTAGAGATTACACAAAGGACTACAGTTACTATGGTTCAAGCAAACACTGACTCAAGGGTTTTGGTTAAAAAGTAAAAGTACATTTATTTTCAACCATCTGTTCACAAAACACTTCACTTCTATTAGATTAAAATCACACTTCAAATACACTATATACAACCAATTCTCTTTGTGCAGAACAACTCAAGGTAAGTACCTTAGGATTAGACAGACCGGTGTTATGAAACAAAAGGCGTTACTGGGAATACACATGAGAAAACGTTTTGACAGTAATGACAGTTCGGTCTTACTAAAGATACGCCTGCCCGTGGGAAGAAATATTACCGGAGTTAAAACACACTTAGCACCCGAGTTAACACAAGAGAGTTGGGGGCAAAAATCATAGGCAATACTTTTGTCAAGGCAGACAGAATCAGAGAACACTTGCTGACAAGAGGATAAAAGTCAATAGGCCTGCACCAGTGTCAAGTGGAACCGGGTTCCTGTTGTCGAGGATCACACAGTCAACAGTGCACGATTCAAGGTTGCCAGGAGTACTTGGCTATTGTCAACAGAGGAAGCAAAAGTTATAAGAGGGAAGGAAGACAAGGGCAAGCCTTGGGTGAGGAGAAAAGGGTTCACCCTAGTTCCTCGAAGCTGGACACAGTACCTTATTCTTTGAAGAAGCTGGTGCCATGGCAGTTGTTCCTGGTAGTTTCCTGCAGACTCACGGTTCCTGGAGCTTCAGTCATGGGGACAAGAAGAAGGACGTCTGGAGTGATCTGCACTACCCAGGGATGAGGCCAGCAGCAGCGACGGCGAATAAAAGGTGTGCTCCTTTAAAACAGGAGAGGCTCTTCAGATGGCTATCCGGACCACTACAGCAGGGTGCAATGATTTCGACCAAGAAGGGGATCCACTGGCTGTGGAGGTGATCTGGTTGATCCCACCAGGCTCAAGGGAAGAAGACTCCGGACTGGATCTTCTCTTGTCGTTGATGGGTAGATAGCTCAGGACTGCAGCAGGGCTCCACTGGGACTCGGTAGTTGCAGCAGCCGTCTTCTTCTCCGCTTCTCTTCGTTTCCTTGCAGTTCCAGTGGCGACTGTGACTTCCAGCCCACGCGTCCTGCCTTTTATACAGAAATCCCCCATTCACACAGCCTGGCTGTCAATCACACAGCAGGGGAGTTGTCCGGCCCGGACAACCACCTCAGCCAATCATGACAAAGTGCGACTTGGGTTTCCAAGGATACCCTGTGCAGGGGGTGACTACACCCCTCCCTCACATTCAGCCCACCTAGACACCCAGGTGCCGAGAGGAGGGCTTCTTGGCAGAAGCCCGCCAAAAGACAGTGAACAAAGAAGGCAAACCTGGTTTGCTGCACAAAGTAAAACACAAGAAGGACTTTAACAAAAAGAAATGGTGAACAAACCCGACCGCGGCCAAAAGAAAGAGTATTTGGTCAAGCGGGTTTATGTTTGAGGCTACTATGATAGCCTGGAACAGTACCACGTTTGTATAATATAATCACGGTAGAAAAGTTAGGGTAGATACCACTGCCACCAGCCAAGTCTAAATGTTAAAAGAGCAAAACAAAGTTCAGAGAGGCACAGACAAAAAGGGATAGGAGTTAACCCTTGCCAGTACTCCATGTAAGATGGGGTGTACTGGGTCTGTAGTTTTTAAATGACTATGTAAAGTAAATGGCGACTTTACCTATTTTCTGGGGGACAGTAGTCAGTCCGAGAAAATGGAGTCAGTGGGAAGTCTCAAAGACAACCCTGTGTTACTGCACGGAAGGTGCTGTGTAACACACATAAAAAGTGGGGTTCATGGAGTGATGTCCTCCAGAGCCCACTATCACACAAACAGTAAAGATACACATGGCAAAACATAGGTAAGAGTGGGAAAAAGGCTCACACTCTTACCAAGTGGAAAAAATAAACTCCAGAAATCCAGCAAAGCTGCTGGGGAACTCACTAGGTGAGGGAAATTAGCCATAGAATGAGAATTCTCCCTGACACTCGTTCTCCCCCCCAGACTAAGCGACAGGAGGATTTAATCCACTCCTGCATGGTTCTCATACCTCTAGTCAGTTATAAACATCCTAGCGAGACCATCAGCATTTTGGTGGTGACTTTCTGCTCTGTGCTCAATGGAAAAATCAAACCCTTGCAGGCAGATTGACCATCTGAGTAGTTTGGGGTTTTCCCCTTTCATTTGCATCCGCCATCTCAAGGGTTGGTGGTCAGTCAGAATAATGAAGGTAGAACCATACAAGTATGGCCTAAACCTCTTCTGTGACCACACAGTAGCAAAACATTCACGTTCTATTGTTGCCCACCTTGTTTCAGGATCCTTTAACTTCCTGCTGATGAAACAAATGGGGTGTTCCCGACCTTTCTCGTCCAGTTGACTAAGGACTGCACCTATACCTACATTAGAAGCATCAGTTTGTACAATGAAGGGTTGGTGATGGTCAGGAGCTCTTAGGACTGGTGCTTGACAAAGGGCTTTCTTCAGGCCTTAAAAAGCTTGCTTGCACTCCTCATTCCACCTGACCTTTTTTGGAAATGTGGGAGAGGAGATGACATTCAAAGGAGAAGCTACGGTCCCATAGTTCTCTATGAAGTTCCTGTAATACCCAGTGAGACCTAGGAAGGCTCTCACTTGGGCTTGAGTAGTAGGGGTGGCCCAGTTTTGTACAGCTTGTACTTTGCTAGGCAATGGCCATATTTCACCTCCTCCTACCTCATGTCCAAGGTAGACCACTGTGCTCTGACCAATTTGACATTTACTTGCCTTTATGATCAGATGGGCCTGTTCAAGAGCCTGCAAAACATATCCTAGGTGATCAATATGTTCTTTCCATGTAGGGCTGAACACTGCAATGTCATCCAAGTATGCCATGCAGAAGTCCTCCATCCCATTCAGAACTTGATTGACCATCCTCTGAAATGTAGCAGGTGCATTCTTTAATCAAAAAGGCATTACCTTAAATTGGTAGAGGCCAGCTGGGGTGGGGAATGCCGTTTTCTCCTTGGCACGGTCTGTCAGGGCTATTTGCCAATAGCCTGACGTTAGGTCAAATGTGTTGAGGTACTTGGCTGCACCAAGTTTGTCCACCAGCTCATATGTCCTAGGCAAAGGATGGGCATCAGTCTTGGTGACTGCATTTAGAGCTCTATAGTCCACGCAGAATCTCAACTCCTTGGATCCTGCCTTTGGTACAAGCACAAATGGGCTAGACCATGGATAGTAGAAGGCTCTGTGACCCCGAGATCAAGCATCTTGTTGACGTCATTCCTTATATGGGTTCTTACATTGTCTGACATTCTGTACCCCCTGCTTCTCACAGGCAAACAGTCACCAGTGAGGATATCATGCTGGCCCCAAGTGGTCAAGCCTGGTGAAAGTTAGAACAGGAAGGCAAACTGATTCAACAGTAATTTGCACTCATCCTGCTGGTCAGAGGTTAGACTGGAAGAGAGATTACCTCCTTTCACTTGCTCATCTAAAGGTACGCCTCTGATGAGGTCAGGTAGAGGTTCACTCTCCTCCTCCTGAGCTGAAGCTAGGAGCAGTGCTCACAGGTCAGGTCTAGAGACATATCTATCTATCTATCTATCTATCTATCTATCTATCTATCTATCTATCTATCTATCTATCTATCTAAATTTTTGTATTGCGCCATTAACCCAAAGGCCTCAGGGCACACACAAGAGAAAGAAAAGACAGACCACAGATAACATGGACAGTTGAAGAGAAAGGCAGGGAGAGGAAAAAAGCATAAACACAAAAGAACCATGTACAATTAGTGCTCGCAATATACCGTTGCAAGGGTACATACAGTGAGATACAGAATTCAGAGCACCAGCACCATGAAAGGGGGGTAATTAACCTTAACCCTTGTCAAACAGGGAGGTTTTTAGTTGTTTCTTGAAAACATACAAGGAACCACTGTTAGCAAGGTGTTTAGGCATAGAATTCCATATGGCCGGGGCCCATGAATCGAAGCTTGTTCCTCCAAATCTTTTTAAGATGAACAAGGGTTGAACCAGGATAGTGTCGCTACTTGAGCGCAGAGAGCGACCAACCAATTTCTTTTTTAACCTGGCGGTAAGATATGGTGGAGCTTTACCATACAGGCATTTATACACAATGGTCAAGCCTTTATGTTGTAACCGCTGTTGGACTGGCAACCAATGTAAACTACGCCTGGCATCGGAGACATGCATATTGCGCATGAGTCCCATTACAGCTCGCACTGCACTGTTCTGTATTACCTGCAAAGTCTTGAGATTGGCCTTCGAGGTACTGATCAGAAGACTATTGCAGTAATCCAACTTGCAATTCACAATCACAGCTGCGATCACAGCCAGATTTTCTTTAGACAAATATGGACGTATCTGCCATAAGAGCTGAATATAATGGTGACAGGAGGATTTAAAATAATAAGTCTGTCGAGTAAAAGACAATTGAGGGTCAAAAAAGACCCCTACATTTTTATGGATTTTGATATAGGAATAACATGTTGACCAGTCAAAAAGTTGTCATATTTTGTATCCAGATTCTTTAATCTCTGCTGAGTACCTAGAATCAACAGCTCATTTTTGGAGTTGTTAAGAGCCAGAGAGATTAACGCCATCCATTTCTGAATTTCAGCAAAAATGTAGTTAATGTCCTCCAAATCTTTTAAGTACTCACCAGTGAGTTTAATAACAATCTGCGTATCATCAGCATAATTGGCTAAATAAATTCCCATGGCTGACAGGAGGGCGCAGGGGAAGACGTGAGTAAATATTAAAAAGTAAAGGGCGAAAGACATGAGCCCTGCGGGACACCACATAGTATTAGAGATGCTATAGAGTGAGCATTGTCCTTAGTTACCTTCATATTTCGGGGACCCAAGAATGATTTGAAAAAAGCTGATGCTTTAGACAAGCATTTACCAATTGTAATCAGTCTATCCGCCAGAGGTTGGTGATCGACTAAATCGAACGCGGCGGATAGATCTAACAACAGCAGTAAAGCTGTGTTACCTTCATCAATAAAACCAGCGATGTGAGATTTTAAATCCAACAACACTGTCTCAGTCCCATGGTTTGGTCGAAAACCGGACTGTTGGGTGGCTAATATATCATATTCCTCGACAAAGGTTTGATATTGACAATACGCAATTCTGTCCAAAATGTTCAATATGAAGGGGACATTTGTGATAGGACGTTAGTTCCCTGCCTCAGCAGGATCTACATTTTTCTTCTTGAGCAAGGGTGTACCCAGGCCTCCTTTATTTTCTCAGGAACATATGACTCCTGGAAAGATCGGTTAACAAAGGTAGTAATCCATGTAGCAAGAGTGAGGATATTTTCTTTAAATAGGGTAGCTGGGAAAACATCTCCTTTGCAAGAGGTAGGTTTAAGTTTCGAAACAGTATCAACAACTTCTTCTATGGAGACTGTTTTAAAAGAAAATGCGGGGAAGTCTCCAGCAGCATCCATATTCTTGTGGTAGATGACATATGGCCAGAAATGAGTTTAACCTGAGCACTAATAATATTTTGATGGGTTAAGGTTTTATTGACAAAACTATTATGGATGTTTTGACACCATACACTGTCAACCGGAGGCAACGATGTAGTGGTGCAGCCCTTTAATTCCTGAAGGACGACAAAAAGCTCCTTGGAGCGAGATTTAGCGTTAGAGATCCGAGAATTGAGAAACGATTCTTTGGTAGAAAGAATAAGAGATTTGTAATGTCGGACGGCATGCTTGTATGAGGTGAGGCTGATCTCAGATGGATGTTTATACCATAATCGTTCCAGTTGGCGTTTTTTAGAGCAAGCTTCAGTTATTTCTGCTGAGAACGGAATATAAGATGCATTTTTTCCCTTTTTTGTGGAAGATTTAAGTGGAGAAGTATTTCAAAAGCTTCATCAAGCGCAGATCTTATATTTGCTACAAAGACTTCGAGCGGCATAGACTTCTCCAAAGATGGTAATAATGGTATAACCGTGTCATGGAAAGCATCTTGAGAGATTTTACGTACATTCCTTGACATACCGGATGTAACTAGCTGTTTATCAGCATGAATAATATAATTGTAATCTGTCTGGAAACATACAGAAAAATTATCTGACCAGATACATTGATCTACGTTGATGTTACTAACATGAATGTTTTTTGATATAACCCAATCTAGTGTATTACCACCTATATGAGTAGGGACCTTAACATGCTGGATAAAAGATAATGAGGAAAGAGATTCGGCTAGGGAAATAGATGGTCCATCCGATAGATTATCAGCCCGTAGATTGATATCTCCTAATATAATAGAGGCGGAATGAGGTTTACAAGAGTTACCAATATAGGCCAACATTTGGTCTTCAAAAAGAGGAGTGTGGATAGGAGTTCTATAAAGCACTAGTAGGTTGAGAGGGGATGTTGGGGCAAAACTGAGTTTAAGATAGAGAGCCTCACAATGATCAAAGACTGGTTTTCCTGATTCATGTATTTTAAGAGCAGTTCTATAAATTAAAGCCACATCTCCACCACATTTTTCATAAGCCTTTAAACGGTTGGTGTGAAAGACTCTAGGAGCCTCCTTAGGATTGCCTAAGTCCACCAGATAGTTCAACTCTCTAAGTTTACCCACAACTTTGAAGGCTCCTATCAATTTGTCCTGTAAGGCCCTCTGCCTTGTAGGGACCATAACAAGAACAAGCTGGTCTTGAGTAAACTCAACCATGTTAGCCTTCTGGGCATGCCAATGCTTGACCAGAGCTTGACCAGCTTTCAAGTTATCACTTGCTTCTGCCATCATGTGTGACATTCTCCTCCGGAGACCTATCACATAGTCACTCTGACTGGCTTGGGGGAAGGAGCACTCACCAACCCCTCCTTCATCAGGGCCAATGGACCTCTGACTGGATGGCCATAGAGAATTTCAAAGAGACTGTAACCTACTCCCTCCTCAGGGACTTCGCTATATGCAAAGAGAAGGCATGGCAGTAGAAGGTCTCACTTTCCCTTAAGGGGTTCTTCTAAAACACCTATCAAGCTCTTCATAGTTCTGTTAAACCTCTCTACCAACCATTGGTTTGGGGATGGTAGGCAATAGAGAACGTGTAGGTGACTCCACAGGTTTTCCACATGGCTTGCATGTAATGGGACATAAAATGTGATCCCCTGTCAGATATCACCTCCTTAGGAAAACCTACTCTGGTAAAAATTCCAAGTAGGGCCTTAGCCACAGCCTGAGCCGTAACAGTCCTCATAGGTATTGCTTCAGGATACCTAGTAGCATGGTCTACTACAACCAGGATAAACCTGTTACCTGAAGATGTGGGAGGATCAAGAGGACCAACAATGTCAATCCCGACCCTCTCAAAAGGAACTCCCACTACTGGGAGAGGCACTAGGGGTGCCACATTCTTGGCTCCACTCTTGCTAGAGGTTTGGCAAGTGTGGCAGCTCCTACAGAATGTGTCTACTTCTGAACCCATTTTAGTAGAAGTAGAGAGAGAGCCTTTCCTTGGTCTTCTTAAAACTTAAGTGACCAGCCAAAGGTATCTTGTGCGCTAACTGTAGGAACTGGAGTCGGTTCACTAGAAGTACTACACGTCTTTTGCAGTCTCCAGGGGTTGACTCAGTCGGTTCACTGTAGAAGAAGCCATTTTCCCAGTGCAACCTATACTTTCCAGGCTCTGTCCCATTGAGCTGAGAAGCTGCCTGTAGGCGAAGACCTTCAAGAGTAGGACACTCCCTTTGTCCTCTGCTGAAGTCTGCCCTGTTGGGTCCACCTTCTGCCAGTAAAGACTGCAGCTCAGGATCTTCAACTGGGTCAAGATCTCCAATCAGAGTAAGATCTTCTTCTAGATCTGATTCCTCAGTATCTAGTTGAACCATACAGGGTTGAACCTCACACTCAGCCTCAGCTGGTGGAGGAGTCACAGGTGTGACTTTGGACAGTCTTAGAGATGTCCTTCTGGGCACAGGGGTGCTTGCTGGTTTCGTGCTGGCAGACTTGGGTTTCCCCTTTGTCTCTTTCTGACCTGCAAAAGCAGTAAGTAAGTCCTTTGGACTTGGGGTGATAGTTTCCTCTATCAAGTCCCCAGGAGAGCCTCTCAAGTTTCTCTCCCTAGCAGACCTTGTGAGCTCCTGCTTCCTTTTACTGAGAGGCTTGGGGGTACTAGACACAACTCCACGAGTTTTAAGGTCATTACCCAACAGGACTCTCCCAGGTACATTATTCTGCACACTTACAGGTATTCTGACAGTCATGTCATTGCACTGGATGAGAGCTGGTAACTGGGGAACCATTTGCACGGGCCTCCAGCTAACTTGGTTAGGTGTTTGGGTGCCTTAGCAACATCCTCCACCTTGAGAAAACATTCATCAACCACAGTTATGCTGGCTCCAGTGTCTCTGATGGCAGGGGTTTCCTGACCATCCACAGGAACACTATCTTTATAATACTCTTTAGTATTATCTGGGGTTGAGTTATAGACATCTAAATTCTGTAGTTCCCAAAGACCCAAGGACACTAAAGAAACACTAGCTGAGACTCACATGGGCTCACCAGCTAGTAACTGAACGTTTCCACTGGCTATAGGGACCTCATCCACCTGGGAGAAGGTTAAGGAGACAGTGTGGACCTCTGAAGGCTTACCCTTACATCTGGGATCCCCTTTCACATGGTCAGTTGACCCACAAGCAAAACACTTTCCAAATGCTTTAATGAATGGGGGTTTGTTCTGACCTTCATCTGGTTTGGGACCAGATGGTACATTAACCTGATTCAGTTTCCCTTGTGGCTTACCCTGGTTATGTTTGGGGCCCTCTTTTGGATTGGAATTATTGGAATTCTCTTTGGTGTCTTTCTTTGGCTGCTTTCCCTTATCCTTTTTTCTGCGTTGCCCCAGAATCCTTGTGAGTAGCCCTGCTGGCAACCCACAAGTCAGGAGCCTTAGCTAACTTCTCAGGTTCTATCTCCTTTGAATCAGCCAAGTACTATCTAAGCTCCGGAGAGCAGACATCAAAAATAGACTCCAACATTACAAGATTCCTCAAACCTTCATAAGTGTTCACTTTGTAACCCTTAAGCCAACCATCTAAGTTTTCCAAACATTCACACACCCAGGTAGCCCAAGGGGTACCATCATGCTTTTTGAGGGTCCTAAACCTCGTAAAGTACTGGGAAGGGGTCTTCCCAAATCCAGCTATCAGAGCTAGCTTTACACACTCATAATCCTGATTATCCTCCTCCCCCAACTCCATTACAGCATCACGTGCAACAGGGGGATGCCTAGAGAAAAGCCAAGGAATCAACTGATTCCCTGAGATACCCTGAATCCCATGATTGTACTCAAACATTGCTAACCAATTCAAAACATCAAGTGTAGTCTCACACATACCAATCATTTCCTTTGGCATACGGGGTCTCTTAGGGCTGGAAGACCTAGAAGACTCTGGGAGAGAACCATTTTCCAAAGACAATTTCTTCATTTCTAGAGCATGAGCCATCTCCATTTCTCTGAGCCTTAATTCCGGATGAGTGTAGGACCTGTGGGGGTCCCTGTGGACAGAGGTTGTGCTTTCTGAGCAGGCAAGGGAGTTGTAGGGTTTCCTAACAAGGACTCATCTACTTCTTCTAATCCAACACTCTCAGAATCAGAAACATCAGTATCCACATTTGCTGGAGGGGTAGGACCTTCTGACCCACTCTCCAGACTTCGTTTTCCCAATAGCTTAGCAACCAGTTCAGATTTCTTTCCTTTACCAGAGAGGCTCTTCTCTCTAGACATGGTTCTCAGAACCTCAGCAGTATAGTTTAAGAGACTCTCTTCACTGTAGTTTTCCATATTTGGTGTGATTTTTCAGTTAACAGAATAAGTGGTGTTTACCCTTGCTTGTGGTTAGTTGACCCAAGGTACTAGCAGCACTCTAAGTGTAATCACTATATTTAAAAATCCCACCGCTGCCACCAGTGTTAGGCAGAATCCTTTGCAGTGCCCTTAGGGATCACTACACACAATTAAGAATACAAGTGGTAATACAAGTTCACCTTTGGTACAAGCTTGTACTACACTCTTAAAGTGGTAGCAGTAGCGGAGCAGCCAGACGTATCTCAAGAGCAAATGAGCAGTAGTAGAGATTACACAAAGGACTACAGTTACTGTGGTTCAAGCAAACACTGGCTCAAGGGTTTTGGTTAAAAAGTAAAAGTACATTTATTTTAAACCATCTCTTCACAAACCACTTCACTTCTATTAGATTCAAATCACACTTCAAATACACTACATACAACCAATTCTCTTTTTGCAGAACAACTCAAGGTAAGTACCTTAGGATTTGACAGACCGGTGTTATGAAACAAAAGGCGTTACCGGGAATACATATGCGATCAATTTTTGACAGTAATGACAGTTTGGTTTTACTAAAGATACGCGTACCCGTGGGAAGAAATGTTACCGGAGTTAAAACACACTTAGCACCCGAGTTAACACAAGAGAGTTGGGGGCAAAAATCATCACTTTTGTCAAGGCAGACAGAATAAGAGAACACTTGCTGACAAGAGGATAAAAGTCAACAGGCCTGCGCCAGTGTCAAGTGGGACCGGGTTCCTGTTGTCGAGGATCACACAGTCAGACAGTTCATGATTCAAGGTTGCCAGGAGTACTTGGCTATTGTCAACAGAGGAAGCAAAAGTTATAAGAGGGAAGGAAGACAAGGGCAAGCCTTGGGTGAGGAGAAAAGGGTTCACCCTAGTTGCTCGAAGCTGGACACAGTACCTTATTCTTTGAAGAAGCTGGTGCCATGGCAGTTGTTCCTGGTAGTTTCCTGCAGACTCATGGTTGCTGGAGCTTCATTCATGGGGACAAGAAGAAGGACGTCTGGAGTGATCTGCACTACCCAGGGATGAGGCCAGCAGCAGCGATGGCGAAGAAAAGGTGCGTTCCTTTAAAACAGGAGAGGCTCTTCAGATTGCTATCTGGACCACTACAGCAGGGTGCAGCGATTTGGACCAAGAAGGGGATCTTCTGGTTGTGGAGGTGAGCTGGTTGATCCCACCAGGCTCAAGGGAAAAAGACTCCGGACTGGATCTTCTCTTGTCGTTGAAGGGTAGATAGCTCAGGGCTGCAGCAGGGCTCCACTGGGACTCGGTAGTTGCAGCAGCCGTCTTCTTCTCTGCTTCTCTTCGGTTCCTTGCAGTTCCAGTGGCGACTGTGACTTCCAGCCCAAGCGTCAGGCCTTTTATGCGAAAATCCCCCATTCACACAGCCTGGCTGTCAATCACACAGCAGGGAGGTTGTCCTTCCCGGACAACCACCCCAGCCAATCACGACAAAGTGCGACTTGGGTTTCCAAGGATACCCTGTGCAGGGGGTGACTACACCCCTCCCTCACATTCAGCCCACCTAGACACCCAAGCGCCAAGAGGAGGGCTTCTTGGGAGAAGCCCGCCAAAAGACGGTGAACAAAAAAGGCAAACCTGGGTTGCCGCGCAAAGTAAAACACAAGAAGGATTTTAACAAAAAGAAATGGCGAATAAACCTGACGGGAGCCAAAAGAAAGAGTATTTGGTCAAGTGGGTTTATGTTCGAGGCTACTATGATAGCCTGGAACAGTCCCACGTTTGTATAATATAATCACGGTAGAAAAGTTAGGGTAGATACCACTGCCACCAGCCAAGTCTAAATGTTAAAAGAGCAAAACAAAGCTCAGAGAGGCACAGGCAAAAAGGGATAGGAGTTAACCCTTGCCAGTACTCCAAGTAAGATGGGGTGCACTGGGTCGGTAGTTTTTAAATCACTATGTAAAGTAAATGGCGACTTTACCTGTTTTCTGGGGGACAGTAGTCAGCCCCAGAAAATGGAGTCAGTGGGAAGTCTCAAAGACAACCCTGTGTTACTGCACGGAAGGTGCTGTGTAACACACATCAAAAGTGGGCTTTATGGAGTGATGTCCTCCAGAGCCCACTATCACACAAACAGTAAAGGTACACATGGCAAAACATAGGTAAGAGTGGGAAAAAGGCTCACACTCTTACCAAGTGGAAAAAATAAACTCCAGAACTCCAGCAAAGCTGCTGGGGGACTCACTAGGTGAGGGAAATTAGCCATATAATGAGAATTCTCTTCACCAGATTCCCTGACGCAGAACTCTCCAACACAAGGTACATTTGGGTTGCAGAACGATAGAAGAAGATAAGACTTTAATAGACAACATACGGACTGGGCGTCTAGTGCATCTTCATTTACAGGTTGCCCAGGTGGGGGAATCCTCATACAGAACTGTGTCTTCCTCCTAAGTCTATGGTTGATATCGTTTTGCTGTGTTGATCCGTATGCTATTCGAACTGAGTACAGTTGATGCATTTGAATGGAATCAGAGTAATCGTGGTGCCACCTAGAACTGTATATATTTACCATTTTAGAATTGTCGGAGCACAAAGTGTATTATCATGATAGTGTATATAACATAGAACCTTATTTATATAAAGAGCTGTGTTCTAACTAATACAGTGTGTGGCCATTCCTTTGTGGGTGCTTGGGGACTACACTGTATTTAAGAACCAGCCTGAATCACCTCCTGCAAGCTAGGCCTTGATTGCTGGTCCATTGCTATCAACAATAGAGAATCTTGGCTGGGGTCCACTGTGCCTCTCCTCTGCCACATAGAGAGTAGGAGTACAGATACGCCCCTCCGGTCCTTCACACAGTGCCGCGGCAGTGACTAAAACAAATAAATAAAAAATAACATTGCGGCAGAAACCAAGGAAGGTGGGCATGGCCCACGAACACCGGGCTGCGTCGGTGGTTACAGAGACAGCCCCCTCAAGCATCAACAAAGGAAGGTGGCCGTGGCCCATGACACCCAGGCCTGCTTCGGTGATGGTGCGTTGCGCTGCAGCCCAGCTGGACATGGGCTGCTGGCCATCGCGCACCTGCAGTGGAAAAGGTAAAAATAAAAAAAATAAAGTGCTCCACATCGGGACATACTCGGCCCAGCGATAGATCAAAGGAGCAATGTGGTGCAAGGCACCAAGGAGAAGTGGTGTGCAGACAGGGAGGTGTGCTGTTTTCCCTGCCATGACTGCTGACAGAAAGAGCAAGAAGCAGCGGTAGGTGGGAGAGGTGAGTCCCTGCACCCACCCCCGGAGGCGATACCAGCTAAGCCTGTCAGCTGTGCCGGCAGCTCAACAAGACCCTAGGCTACCGGGCAGTAGAAGACGAAATGGAGCTCCGGTGTCGGAGCAGGCTAAGGGAGAAGTGAATGGGTGGTCCCCGACTGAATATCCCGGGCCTATCGGTGGTAACAACCAAGGGGCTCCAAGTTTGGGAGTCCTCCACCGTCAGGAAAACAACTTTAACACTTTGACATGCCCTTGTTGTGATCCTGGGGCGACGATGTTATTGTGCACGACAAAAAAAGGGGTGTGGCCACCCGCATTCGAGGGCCCACCTGACAATGATAGGGACTGTCAAGGAGAACGGCAAGTGGGGGTTGCAGCTCTGGTGAGTGCTTGTGCGCCCTCTCATGACACAGAGACTCCTGCATGGGGGAGCGGAATGCGTGATGTGGCCCAGACACCCTGTCACCAGTGTCTCCCTGCCAGCAGCCCCTAGGTGGAAAGGGAAGTGAAAAGAGCGGTTTGTTATCATACCGCCAGTACCCTGCACCAGTGAGCATACCCATCTATGAACGAAGCCAGTGTAGCCCCTTTTGCTCCCAGGTGTGTGTAATGGTCACATGGTGATTACCATGTGACCAAGTCAATAAAAGGGAGGAGCCGCTTCCCGCTCGTCACTAGAACAAAGAACTGACTCCAGTGTGGTTATTTGGAGCACCATGCTGGCGCTGCACCAAATGCAGCAGTCCCAGTGGCGGGGCCCTGCACATGGACGGTGCACCTGCTGGGCAACACCGTCCCACCTGATTGTCTAGGCTGTGTGACCATGGCTATTGGTGCAACCCTGGCCTGGGTGCCACCAGTCCATGTGGTCTGCTCCGGTGATCCAGAGCACGCAGGATGAGTCCTGTGGTATCCCTGCTGTGTGGACGCAGCTCCAAGTTTATGTCAGGTGATACCGACATCAGGTGAGGCCCGCTCCGGTGAACCGGGAGTGGACCAAAACAGTGAGCTCTACAAGCTTGGTAATGCAATTCCTCATTTTTGATGTATTACTGACAGGGTCGGACTGGGACAAGAAATAGGCCCGGACACCCAAAATAAAGTGGCCCACCCCTCGTCTCAGAAAAGTGGCCCATCGCTCACCTCAAAAAGTGGCCCACCCCTCACCTCAAAAAAAGTGGCCCTCCGGCCATCATCCGTGAATCGCATCAATTCACGACTTAACAGAAAATCTACTTATGGAGGGTTCATGTGTCTGTTGCATGTTATCTTTTGTGTAAATGCTTGAGAAAGTGATAACATTCCTGTTTGTTCTTTTTAAAAAATAAAACATCATCACATAGTAAAATACATATTTTGCAGAACCAGACTCAAAGCATGTCTACTCGTTGACACCATTAATGAAAATAGATTTGCATTTAATAAGCAGTATAGCCAAATGATGACACAATAACAACACAACTCATAACATAACTTTGCATACAGTTCTGTGACAGCCAGGTCCACAGCTCCTGGAAATCCTGCTTCCAGCTTCATGAAAATCCTCGAAATCACTAAATCAAGAGTTCCTGCAACAATGCACTTTTATGTGCAACCAGGTCGATTATGTCGGGATTTTGCAATTGGACAAGCACATTACGCACCACAGACATGAGCATAAAGGCTTCGAGGTTGTCCTGGCAGCGGTGGTTTCTTAGGCGGGTTTTAATATTCTTCAATTTCGAAAAACTTCTTTCACACGCTACCTGTGTGCAAGATAAGGTCAAGATGAACTTGTATGCCAAATACAATTGCCGGTAAGCACTACTAAAAAGTTCATACCTTTTTAGAATTGCATAGCAACATATTGCACAGTTACGGCATGTATTGTATTTCTGTACTAAAGGTAGCTCTACAAAATCTTGTAGTGCTGGATCTTCACTATGTAGGGCTTCAAAGGCATACTCTTCTGGTAGTGTCCTCCTTAGTTTAGTCCACTTGCTTGCAAAGTCTGAGAGTTCTTCCCTTAACCCCTGTAGCGTTATGGAGTCATCCAGTCTTTCAAGCAAGGAACACATATTTGTAAGAGCATTTGTCGGGTAGACTTTCATTGAAATTTTTGGGATCCAGACATGCTATATCTGCGGCAAGAGATGAGTGGGTTTTAAAACGACTAGTTAGGCTTTGAATAATGGTGTCCATAATGGCATTATGTACAGTAACTCTAAACCAGTCTTTAGCCAAGGTGATTGGCTCATCCCTTGCATTCATTCCAGGCATCCTCTTTTTGTGGGACACCCTCCCCTCTGGAAGTGCAGTTTCCACTCCTTTATCATAGCCTCTCTCTTCCAAGCCCAGATTGTCCCATTCTACAAATTTTTCAGCTGCAGAATACACAGAATCAAAATTTCTTGACTGTGCAGCAAGCGTTTTTGTAGTGTCCGAGACCATTCTTTGTGCCTGTAGGATGTCCATTCCACTTGTCTGGAGGTACTTAGATATTGGGGTTGTCGCATTAAATACTCTGAGATATAACCTGGCTGTGAGCACTGTTTGGAATTTGCACAGAGCCTCAGAAAAGTTTAAAGCTTGGTAACAGACGTTTGCATTAGATTTATCCGTCTTTGAGCCAATATTATTGAGTGCAACAACCACATCAATGAACATTGCTTTGTTTGGGTTATTAAAGGAGCCAAAAACTTTCCGTAGTGCTGCATCCTTTGCCCACCACCTTGTTTCTCCTATTATTTGGATTGTGTGGCCTTCCACAGACAGCTCACGCCACACATCCATCCTTTTGTAGGACTCCCTGAAAAAAACAGCACTTGAGTTTAATAGGCCAAACAAAGACGTGGATTCATTCGATACTTGTGTCCCTTCTACAAGTACAAGATTTAATACATGTTCATAGCACCAGACATGTATTTGACCAGGGGATTCCTTACTGAGCCAGGATGTGAGACCATTGTACTGCCCCTGCATATTGGATGCACCATCGGTTGAATTCCCAATGCACTTGCGTAGGTCCAGACCATTATCTTTAATAACACTCTGCACCAACTCAAACAGCCCCTTTCCAGTAGACAAAGTGCAGTTGGTTACTGCTAGTAGGCGTTCATGTATAGTGTCAGTAACATATCTAATAATTATAGAGCACTGACCAGTAACACTCACATCTTGGGTTGAGTCTATCTGAAAAGAAAATATCCCTGCTTCCTTTAGTTCTTGACAGATTACCATTTTGAGCAGTGTGGAAATGGCTTCAATCACAGACCCAACTGTAGTCTTTGATATGAAGGTCACAGAAGCACCCCGTTTTCTTTTTGGATTTGGTTTGAATGGCCTCAATATCTTCCTTTATAGGTCTGTCATATTTACTTAGGAGCAGAAGGATTTCAAGGAAATTGCCATGATCCAGCTCTTCATTATCCAGCTCGGACATGGACTCTGATTTCCCACGAAAACTGAGCCCCTTTTCCCAGTGACTTTTACAACGTCAATAACGCGCTCCAATATGTCTCTCCTTTTTCTGATTAGCTCACTTTGAGCTAATTTCTGTCGGCGAAAGAGTAAACCGCCTATGTCGACCCCTGAAAAGGTCAACATATATGAATCTGTGCACCTCCGATGACCTTGGCCTGTCTCATGTTCTGTAATGCGCTGGTAAATACGCCTCCAGTTTTTCATCCCGTTGATGAAAAGACCCCTCTCTCCATGTTTAGTAAACGCTAAACAAACTGTGCAAAAAAGGGCCTTTTGTATTTCAGAGTAACTTAACTAATACCGTTTCCCCCATCTTTCCTAAACTTGCTTTAATGCGTCTATGTTTTGGGAGGTTGAATTGGATGGTGCTGAAAGAAATAGGAAAGTTGATCGGGTTTTGGACGTTGAAACAAATAGTCTGCCACCTGTAGATCATCTTTCCGTGCTCTGTGCTTCACATCCCCGTTCCTTGAGTCTTCAATATGTTGTAAAGCAGATGAAGATTCTTCCGAATGACTAGTACCTGCCACTTCCTCTGGGGGGATGATGTTGTCTCCAATTAATTCTGGCACACTTGTGTCTGACACTTCCTCCTTGGGGGAATCTTCAATTGTTTGTGGCAGACTGGTACCACCACCGGCTGCCACTTCCCCCTCGAGGAGGACAGCCTCAATTATGTCTGGCAGACTTGATTCTGATACTTCCTCTCGGGGGGCACCTTCAATGATTGATGACATTGTAGTTGCTGCAGCATCTGCCTCTGTTGAGATGTCTTCAATAGTTGCAGAGACCCTGGCTTCTAGTCTTCTGACATCTGGAGCTCTCGTTGATGGGTCGAGTGAAGAACCAGGTTTAACACTTGTACCTGAAGAAGATGGCTGGTCACCCGAATCCACTTTTCTCCCAGCAATATCACCAAGTGACATTTTGATGGTCTGACCTGTAAACAGATCTTCAATTTTTTTGTTTTGCCGGATTTCCTCTTCAATTCGCTTTTTCTTCTTTTCCCTTAGTTTTTCTGCTCCTCCCTTTCTTTTTTTTGGAATCCATTTCTCTCCTAAAAAATAAAATTAGCTTAATTGTGCATCTGATTCCTAACTTTATCACAGTAGGTCTAAGTAACCTGGCTGCCAGTGCCAACATCCAAAATATCATTTCATTAAGAGGAACCAATTGCTTGTCAGCATTTTCAGATTTGACTGTCCACAGCCTCACCATAACCTCCCTCCCAAAAAAGAGAACAATATCCAGCTGGGTCTATAAAATGCTGAGTCTAACAGTAATCCAGTCCCATGGCATGGTAAATTAACTGGATGCATGCATGTCATTTCTCCAGGCCAGCAGTGGCCTGGATGTTGTATTATGGTATGAATTTAAAAAAAAATAGTAGCCAAAAAGGAAAGCTGCATTGTAATTAACTTATGAAAAGTACCAAGGGTGCATATAGCAAGAGGATTCCTGCTGCATGCACACAAATGCACACGTTTGTGTAATCATCCTACCCTCCACCCCAGTGTTTGAGAGAGGTATAATCCTGGTTTTCCTTTTGCCCTAGCACACATTAGGTCTGGATGTAAATTCACAATAACAAAACGTGGCCAGATTGAAAGAGGAGGAATAGGCTAGGAGTTCTGCCTGGTCACTGTGCTGCTTATAGGCTGGACTGGAGCTTAGGGTGGCTGTGCTTCTGGGGGGAGACAATAGGTGTGCATAATAAATGCTGCCAAAGTGGTTTGAGTTTGCTATACAGGACCACCTTACTATACAGAGCATTAAGGATATAAAGTCACTAGTGGTTACTTACCCACAGGGATGGGCTCGCCTGGCTGGCTGTTGGTAGCTCTGCTAAGTCCTTACTAGAGTGGATACTTGAACAGCGACATGCCTGCAAAAAGAAACAAGGTAAAGATGACAAAAACCCAATAAACACAGTATATATCATATAAATACAGTGCATGGCTTGTAACAAAGATATGATGTGCGCCGAAGAAGCATCCCCCAATAGCTAGGGGCTAAACCATAGATAGTCTGTCACGAGCATCCAGGTCCATAAAAGCTGTATACAAATTGTCAAATTGAGCTAAAAAACAATAGAGGATGGTTTGTGATGTGCTGATGTCTTCCTTGTCTCATTTGGAGGATGCAAATTGCTAAAGAATTTCCAGACTGGTGTTGTCTGTACCGCAATAGAGCTTTTCCACTAAGTTGAAACCCCGCTTTTAACAGTGTGGTTTACTCTATGCAGACATGTCATTTCTAAGCTATTTTCAGTTAAATATTAATGCACCAGTCTTTTCGCGGAATTGTTCCCTCTCTTGCAGAACAGCAGCAGCTTGACCCTCCCAATGTCCTTCTTACACATGAAGTTCATGGCTTTTGGCTGAATTAGGTTACTTCATATACTGTAAAAACTAGAGGTCTCACTAAAGAAGGAAAACAGTAGGTGATGGAGCAATGCTCTGCTGAGTGATGAACTGGGTACTTGCATTTATTCTTGCATTTATGTATTACGATCTGGCATTCCTGCTGATGGTATAGAATTGCCAATGATAAATAAGGGTGATGATGAAACTACCACTGCATAAATCACGGGCTAGCATACACTGCATGGCAGAGGCCTCTAAATCCTGTAGCCGGTGTCTAGGGCATTATTACGGTAAATGATATGATTGGCTATTTATAACACGCTTAATACCCACAGGTTTCTAAGCGCCACGGACCAAACCCATGTGTTGCTAGGTGTCGTCTTGCTTCCAAGGCGAGCACGTTGCAACTTGCCCTGCAATAGGTTTATTACTATAGACCCTTTGATTTTGACAGAGACTCCACCAGGACTGCGTTATTATTATCTGCTGGTCGTAGCTTGCTCCCATCCTTAGATTTAGGGCATTCTGATTGGCTGAGAGAAGGTGTATATAATCTATACAGATACATCTGTCACAGGAGTGTGGGTGCACCTTCTCAGCTGAACGAGAAAGAGTAAGACATAATTGCAGCCTTCGGAAATTGAAAGTGACGAGAGAAGGAAAGGTGGTGAGAGAAAGTGAGAAAGAGAAAGAGAGAGAGAGAGAGAGAGAGAGAGAGAGAGAGAGATAGAGAGGGGCATAATTGCTATTATTCCTGCTCTCAATAGTATTAGGCCTTCTCTGCATGCATCAAACTGTACAAGATTACATCAAAGTGACTGGTTTACTATGCAAACAGACCTTCATAAATGCCTTGTGTGAGGAAACCTATTTACAGGACACAGAGGCGGTGCGCTTTGATTCAGCGCACGCTGGTGCTACACAAGTAACCCGCTCGCTTGGAGCAGTTTCGGGTGTGCACCACTGCTCGGTGAGACATTGGACCCCACAGATGCGGGGACCAAGGTGCAGTGTGAAGCCCATGGCCTGTATTGCTCGGCCCATGAAACTCTTCTAATTGGGCTCAGAACTAGCACATTGCTGCTGGTACCATGTGTGTTTGTTTATTATCACATTGCTTAATGCGTGTGCAATGACGCATCTGCTTAATAAAAAACCTTTTTTTGGACATAAGCTCACAGTTGTGGAACTAATATTTTCCCTGTTGAAGGGCATGGCAATGTGTGAAAAATGTGCTGGCCATGACATTTTATAAGCTTGTGCGTGAAATTTGAAAATGCATAAAAAGCAAAGACAGTCAGCTCTATACCGCGTTACAAGCCTCATTTCGGTCCTAATAGCTGTTGGCAAACACTAGTCTGACTAACATCTACACCTCTGTGGAACCGGGCTGACACTGACAAAGGTAAAATGCAAAAGCAGCATGGACCAGTCTTCGTGTTACAAGAACATGGGGCTGATAAACAGCCTTTTACAATGGCACAATCCAACATGCTTTGTAAACCAGGCCCCGTAAGAATGATTGCACCAGTGCAAGTGAAATAAGAAGTATGGCTAATAAATAAATAAATAAATGGTCAAAATTGCCCCAGTGCAAGAAACATATCCTTCCAATGCATTTCTGCACTAAGGCAATGTTTGCCATAGTCCCAGCACTGGTGCAGAATTTGCCCTGGTGCAAAGATGCATTGAAAGAATATGTCTTTTGCACATGGGTCATTTTTTGTCCAAGTGAAGTGCAAGCGCTATACCGTTGCACGATTCTGTAAAATGGCCCTATACAGAACGGAACTTCGGTGCCCCATTATACCAGCACAAAGAAAAACATCATACCTTGCACAGGCCCAGGCAACATGAATTATTCCACACAAAGACATTTAAAAGAGCAAGTTGTAAAATCAAGTCTGGCCAGAACTTGTTGTGCAAGAAAGTCTGTGGCCTCGTGAAAGAAGGTGAGTGAGGCGTTAACATGCTGCACCCAAGCTCACCCGTTTCAGTGCACACAGTCATTCATGCCCAGATAGGAAACACTTCTAAGATGCGCGTGCGTCACGTGTAGCGTAGTGATCAAGGATGGCTGCCCGGCCCCTCAACAACACAAACAGAACACACTGCTCTCTAAAGCCCCCCTTTGCCCACCAGCAGCCCAACTAACGTTTCTAAAATACCAAATGATTATTTGGGGTCAACTTAAGTAAAGGCGGGCGGGACTAAAATAACATGTGACTACGTGGGGATATGGCAAAAACAAACGCAGAACAAGAAAGACAAATAACAAATTACAAAACTTTTCACCCAAAAATGTAAAGTAGCCAACCATAATAAATAAGTGATCAGGCTGCAATGGATGGAGTCGTAACTTGCTGGGGGAGCCACAGATGCAGTGACACTTGCAACTCAACAAACAGGAACACGTTTGAAGGCAAGACCCGATTTGTCGAGGCTAGCGAGAGTGCATGGCCAAATTATAGAACACACACACGGCTTTTCACAGGCAGTTTAGCAAATCTGTTAAACACCCAGAAAACAAATTCCACGCCGTGTTTGTTTCTTTTCGTACAAATGCTGCACATCAATGGCCTTTAAGAACACCAGGTTAAATTAAATTGCTGCTGTTTGAAAGAGCCAGAGCAGAGTGCCGCCGGTGTGCCCCGTCCATGGAAATCAATGCTTGCGTCAGAGAAAGCAAGTAACAGTTGTGTTTGTGTATTACAGAACGTGGATGTCTGTAACATAACATTAACATATCCAGGCAGTGCTACGTTTACATTAGTTCAGGAAGCATGCACGCCAACATCTGGACCGCAATGAAACCTAAAGTCTCAGTGGCTGTTTAATAAGTGTGCTCATAATGAGACAGAAAGAGCAAAAGAGGGGACTAGTTAGGGGTGATGGGTGAGGCAACTTGGCAATGGAAATGAGAGCGGGTGAATTGTTAAGTTTGAGGGAGTGTCGGGAATAAGAGTTTAGGAAGATGGGGGAGAGCAAGAAGATTGGGCAGTCAGAGTAAGAAAGTGTGTAGGGCTGGGGAGAGGACTGGAAAGGAGGGAGAAGCCGAACTCGACGAGGATGAGGTGGGGAAGGATGTATAGGGAAGGGAATTAAGGCAGACATACAAGTGAAGGAGTAAGGTGTGAAATGAAGGACCACCTTGAAGACGAAATGATGGAGAGTAGAAAAAGAAGGAGGGGCCCAGTGTGGCATGAGGAAGAGGAATAGGCAGGAGAGCAAGTTGGAGGGCAGGAGTCAAGAGAAGGAAATGAGGAAAAAAGGGGCGGAGGCGCATATGAGTGGGGGGGGCGTGGGAAGTGCAGCATGAAAGGAGGGGAAGCTGCATTAATAAATAAAATGGACCACTGTACAGACAGAAATGAACAGAGGCCAGGAAGCATGGCAAGGAATGAGGGGTGTCAGACAGAAACAGGTAGGGATCAGAAACGTGGTGGGGCAGGAGGGGTTAGAAACAGTGGGGAGGGTGGGTTAGAAACATGTATGGATTAGAAACAGGTGGGGTTAGAAAAAGGGTAGGGCTTTAAAAACAAGGTCCGAGGAAGGAGCAGGTGGGGGGGAGAGGATGGTGGGCCGGCAGACAAGAGGGGGCAAACTGTTGGAACTTGGAAGAGAGAGGGAGAAGGAACTAATCAGGGATGTGAAGGACGCAGGGTAATGGGGAAGAGGGCAGGCGCGGATAGAAATGGGCAGATAAGGAACGGAGAGTAACAAGGGTGAGAAGAGGTGGGAGGGGGCAGACAGACATTGTCTGGAGGAGGCAACTCTGGGGAGCAAGGTGTTAGTCGGGCCAAGAGTGGATTGAGATGTGCTGGGGGAGGCGGTGAGAGGGGATGGGATGATGGTAAAGTGTCGAGAGTATGGAGTACTAGCAGGAGGGACTGAGGCAGGAGGGGATGGTATGGCAAATGGGGGATATCGGGTTGTGAGAGAGTCAGAGAGAGTTGGGGCATGGTGTGTGTGGCAGGTGGGGCGGTGTGGTATATTCGAGGAGAGGCACGGGCCGGGGCAGGCAGTGGCACAGATGCTGGTGGGGTGTGTTGGGAACCTAGAGTGGAGCGCAACAGGCAAAACAGAGTGTGGCAGAGTGGGGGGAAGTTAGGAGTAGTCAGAGATGGGATGCAATTGATGTGAGAGAGTAGGGAAGGTGAGGGGTGGGTGTAGGAGAGCGTCAGATCCATGGGAGCCCCGCCAGGGTGGGGGAGTTGGGAGTACAGGGAGGATGTCTCATTGGAGTGAATTGGGAGTTCAGGCTGGGTGGGGTCCTGGACGGTCATGGACATGGTCGGGGAAGTGGAGTAGGCGAGGGTTGGTGTACTATGGGGTGCTGGCGGGGCGGGAAATTGGAAGAGAGGTGACAGTGCACATGGGGTGAAGTGATGGGCGAGTGAGGAGGAGCTCAGGAGTCAAGACCTGCCGAAAGGTGGGTGCTAGGCCTAGTCGTCATTTAGCAGAAAAAGTGCTAAATGTTTGCCTTAAAGCATAGGCCCTGTGTGGATCAATCAATCTTTCTTACCTCACGGACAAGGTCGAGAGAGTAGTGGACTCTTCTGTATTTAAGTGTAGCCGCCCGCAGCACCGGTCATAACTGCTGCCTGCCTGCCAGTTGGTGTTGCTGCTGCTGGGCTCAGGCTTGCACTCACTTCGGTGGACGGTCCCTGTCTTCTCGGGCCGGGAGGCCTGCCTGCTGGGCTGCTGCTGCAGTGCGTGTGTGTCCTCCATCGTCAGTGGGCTCTGCCAGTTCACTGGCTGCCTCGTCGTGGGGTCGGGTGACGGGTGGCCAAAAAATAATGCCCAGGGTGAGGAGGGGAGGCCCACTTTATTCTCAGACTCAGAGAGAGAGAGTCACGTGTCTCTCCACCGACTTAATTGTGGCGACACGGAGTCTGTATCGGCCCCCAGGCACAAGTTGCTTTCAACTTTGCAGGGCAAGTAACACGTGACGTAACGTTGTTGTTAGTTCCTGCAAAGTTGAAAGGAACTTGTTGTGTGAACTTACTTCAGCCCTGCCCTCAGCCCAGCCAGCTCTGCTGCTGCAGAGACAGTAGCACTAGGCCGCCGCCCGGGCCCGATACAATGTTCATATTCGTAAGTGTATTAACACTTGAGTCGACTTGACTAGGACTTCATCAATCATCACAAGAGCACGCACGGCCACCGGGCCACCAACCACCACCTGCTGCGCCGCCGCAGGCCTGGTGGCGGCAGCCGGCCCTGATGCATCATGCATGCATGCAATTTGCAATTGCAAATCATCAAAGCAAGGTAACAATGTGTTGTTACCTTGCTTTGATGAATAATTATGTTTCCAGCAGCGCACCAGGCAGCTCCTCCAGCTTGCTCCAGGCTCCAGCCCCTGGGAACATGGCTGTAATTCCCCCCCACCCCCCAGTCTCAATTTCCTTTCTGACGCTGGCCTGGCCCCGGGCCTCAGGCGAGCTGCTCGGGCCGCGCCCAGGCGGCTCCCCACGGCACACACACTTATCTATCTTCAAAATTGATAGTGAGACTGACATCAACAATTTTACAAAAAAATAATAATGATGGCCCAGCTTAGGCCGCGCCGCGCGCGGCCCGCAGGCCGCAGCAGACACTCTGTGAGTGAGTTGCCGACTCGCGCTGCATATTACTAAACATTTTACCGGCAAAAAAAACGGCCCTGGGGTGGCCTCATGAAAACTGGCCCCCCAGGTCCTCAAAGGTCATCGGCCACTGGCCGATGGGCCGATGCGGCCAGTCCAACCCTGATTACTCAATGTATTCATATCCCTCGCGATTTTAATTATAATAGAGTACCTAGTTTGTCTCTATTTTCTGTCCCTTATAGAATGCGTGCTTTACACAGCACGAAGTTGATTTGCTGTGTTTTTCTCTGGCAATTGAACGAGACTCAGGGGGGTTTGTGTACCTTTGTTGAATCTACCATCCTGATGAAGGTGCATGGTAAAAAATGGTGTTCTCCAGCAAAACCGGTTGACGATACACGGATGTATGAGATAATGCCAGACACCTTTTGGATAAATGTGCTTATATTTGCTTAAAGTGAAGGCTTTTATCACATGTTTTCTCTTGCCCGTTCATTCATTGATAAATGAGAAGAAGCGCGGGGGTATGTAGTTTGTAGACAGCAATATTACCCCCTTTTTTTGAGGAATTGCCCTCCTCCTGTTTTAGGTTTTTGGCCTTTGCACAGTCACTATTAAAGTATTCTTAGACTAGGCTCCAACACCATTTTAAAATAATTTGTGAGTGGTTTGATTTACAAACAAGGTAGATTAGATAGGGATAGTTCCCTTCCTATCCTTTCCCTAGATAGGCGGCCCACCACCGCTCTCTAGGGTTAGTCCACGACTTTGCAAGGGCAATGTAGTACCTTTTAAGGGACATTTACCTCGGGATCCCAAATTCAGAAGTACAGTGGTCTTTTCTCTCTTCACATGAATGTAAATATCACAGACAGCTTAATACTTGAATATGTGCCCTGCACAAATGCCCAGAAAAAATCCCAATCCGCATACACGCATACATGCCAACCCTCCCGATTTAGGCAGGAAACTCCCGATATTTCTACTAAAAAGAATGCAATTTTTGACTGTGCCGCTTGAAATAACTATATCGCCAATGTAATCCTATGGGAAAATTATCTTCTACCGATTTCTGTTGGGAAATCTCCCTATTAGGGCTTAAGAATGTTGGCATGCCTGAACACATCTATAACATACTGACGGTGATTGCCACCCCTAAGCCAAAAAATAATGAGCATTGGCAAAGCCAATAGCTCTGACTTTTCTGTAGGCATAGGAATGTCGTTTTCCAGGCACTGCCATTATGGTGTTTTCTGCCCATAACATGGCAACAGCTGGCAAATGGCGTTAGCACTTTGATAGGCGTGCAGTGCACTCCCAACCCTGTTTCTTTTTTTCGCTTGTATTCATTTATATCTGTTCACATTTCTTGAGAACCTCCATGGCTTGTTTCTGAAATTCCTTCATGTTTTGATGTGACTGGCCCTGTGTCAGGTGTCCTCACTGGCACCAGACCTGCAAATAAGCTGTCCACCAGTCACGTTTCCTCCCTGAAAACAGAGAAATACTCCCAACAACTAAAATATAGGCAACAAAAAAATAGTTTCAATAGAAATAGAAGACTAGGAACATAAAGTATCCTCATCCCACCCAGCTCCACTGTGACTCGCTGAGAAACTCTGCATCTCCGGAGGCCTGTGATCCACCAGAAGTAGGGACATGCGACTGCTTGCACTCCGCCGGTGCAGGAAGGGAAGAGCCAAAAGACATGCCTTCTCTGTCTCCTCCCCATCAACATCTCACTCACCCCCTCACTTCTACAATTCAGGAAGGAGCTCGAGACCTTCTTCTTCAAGGAATGTCTCCTCCCTAACACCTCAGTCCACACACCCTGCACTCCACGCCCTACCTGAGACTCTGTGATCTGCTCCCCACTGTTTCCTCCCCATGTTACTTGTAGGTCCCTTGCTACTGGGTTCTCCCTCCCTACGATTGTAAAGCACTCTGTTGCTTCCCAGAAGCTAGGTCTGCACTCAATAAATACCAGAATAGTACAATAATACGAATAATGCTATTATTGTTATATATAGGGCAATTGTTTTGTTTGTTTGCTTGTTCCTCATACAATTCCACACCGTTCCACCAATCTGCACCAAATGTTGCACAGTTATCTCTTAGGACCCTCTGGATGTCACTGGCTACGTTACATGTGGACACCCCACCCCGTTCACCGGAATACAGCCCCTGCACACATGAGACGGTGGGCTGGAAGCGCCAAAACATCAAGGTGATCGTAGTAGCACCTAACAGAGCTCATTTCAAGCGCCTGGAAGCAAGGAACAGAACTCCCGGAAAGCCACGTTTCAAGGTCCTAGGATGCATGGTTTCCGAGATAATTGCACCGCAATGCACAAAACATCAACGTGATCATAGAAGGAACGGACAAAGCTAATTTAAACCATCTCGACGCCAGGAACAAAACTGGGACCTCAAAAACTTTGTTTCAAAGCCCTTGGACACACCATTTCTGGGATATCTGTACTGCAATCAATGCATAGCAACATACTGCACTCCGCCTGGGTGATGCGACAGGTGGGGAGATCGCACAGAAGGTCCGATTATGCTGCAGTATGCCAATTCTTACCTCCTCTGTGATTGTCAACACTTGATGAGAGTGTTATCATGTCTCTCTTCAGAACCTGTGCAAAGTACGGGCACATTTTGCAAGTTATTAATAATTAAGCTTTAACCAAATTCCAAGGGCTGGAACGGGTGTGTTGTGGCCTTGAAGGACGACAGGACGCTGTAGTGAGTCTACTCTACTTTATTAAATAACAACTGGTGTGGACTGGTATATGTCCAAGTTCTCATCAAGCACGTACTTACAGTTCAGTTAAGTTCAGGACTTCCCGAGTTGGATCACTGAGGGAAATGGGTGCACTAGGATGGCACGCTGTAAGCTTCTAGGGCCCCCGGTAGCCTCCTGTGGCTGTGGTTTTACACCCTAGAAGCTGTGATGTACGGCTGCTGGAAGTTCTCACTTTCTTGGCTCCTCATCAGGAGCAGCGCTGTTGTGCGACCGCTTCATCTGGCGGGCTGCCAGCTCTGAAGCGGGAAACGTTTTCCCGCGGAGCGTGGGCTCGCGAGATCACGTTACGTGCGATCTCGCGAGAACACGCTCCCGCGATCGTGTGATATCCCCACACACCTCCTTTGCTGGGAAAAAGGATGGGTGGTCATTCCATGACGAAGTCTGCAAACTTGCTGGGTTTTCTTCTCTCTCTCTGAGGTCTGCTTAGATCTGTATATGGGGCAGGATTTCTGGAGTACCCTTGAGAAGATGTGGGTGATTCAAGTTCTCCTTCCCTTGCTCTTCGCTGTGACTCCCTGGGTGTAGTTGGAGAGTTGGGGCTTGAGAACTCGTTGCTGTGGTGTGGCTCCAAGACACCTCTTTCTGAGCGGCGAGGGTTTTCGGATGTCCCTTGGCGGTCTTGATCTTCTCCGGTGTCCCAGTGTGGTTGTTCCATGTCTTCCTTCCTGTGGTACATGGCCACTCTCTCCAGATTCCATTTCCTTCCGTCGCTGGTGCAGATGTGGTTTGACCCTCTCTCCATGACTTCTATGGGACTGCTGTACTTGGAGCCGGTCAAATTGTCTTTGTGGGGGAGGCGTATCTTCACCAGGTCACCTCTGTTAACTGCTGTGTGTCGAGCGGCTCGACGCAAGTCCCCTTGGGCCTTCATGGCTTCTTTGTTGCGCCGCATGCGAAACGCTACGTCGTCCATGTTCACGTCTTCGTCGGCTCTCACTTGATGGAGCCAAGGAGGTACCAGTGAGGATGCAGCCCTTCTCCCCCTCAGCAGATGGAATGGGGAGAAGCCAGTGACGGCGTTGGGGGTGAGGCGATGTGCCGCTACTGCTTCCTTGACCGTCTTGTACGGGTCTGAGCCCGAGACATGAGCCAGTTGTAGTGCCCCTTTGATGAAGCGGTTTGCTCGCTCAACCAGGCCATTGGCCTGTGGGTGGTATAGGCTTGCTCTCCGTTGTCAATGTTGTTGAGCTTGAGAAACTTCTCCATTTCTCGGGAGACTAGCTGGACTCCGTTGTCTGTAACAAGTTCTTCTGGTAGACCTTCCCGCTGGAATACGGCGGTGAGTGTTTCAATGATTGTGCTCGTGGTGATGTCTGAAGTGAAGTCAGCTTCCACCCATTTGGAGAAGTAGTCAACCATGACTATCCCATATCTGTGCTCTGAGGGGATGTTGTCCAGGGGCCCAATGAAATCCAAACCTAGCTTTCGCCACACCCCTTTGGGTACTTCGGTGGGCAGCATGGGGGCTTGCCTCACGGTTAGTCGCTTGTCACTGTTGGTGCGCTCGTGGCACCTTTAGACCATTTGTCTTATGTCCTGGTCCATGCCTGGCCACCAGTAGGCGTCGCGTATCCTGCGTCTGGTCATGTTGCATCCCAGGTGGCCCGAGTGTGCCCTGCACAATATCACTTTGCGGATGCCGCTGTGCGGGATGATTTGATCGCCTCTGAAGATGAGACCGTTCGTGGTGGAGATTTCCTCGTTCACTTTCCAGTAGGGACGGAGGCCTTCGGGGATCGCTCTCTCGTTGGGCCATCCTTCGCGAACCCAGGTACTGACGTGCCGTAGGGCCTCGTCCTGTTCGAACTCCTCCTGCCAGTGGCGCTCACTCAGGTCCATGTATTCGCCGTTCCTTAAGTCACTGATGGAGGCTACGACACACTCATCCTCCAAGAATGTGGTATCGGGGGCTCTTTGGCTCAGGAGTCTGGACATGCAGTCCGCTTGTGCGTTTTTCCACCCCGCAATGTGTGCTATTTCGTATGTGTATTCTTGAAGCTTTGTGGCGATCCTGGCCAGCCTCGGGTTGGCCGTCTTGGTGCCGCCCGGGCTCAACATGTGGATGAGGGGTTTGTGGTCGGTGAGCAGCTTGAATCTCGTCCCCCATACGTACGATATGAAGTAGTCGACGGCCCATGCACATGCCAACATTTCCTTCTCGACCGTGGAGTAATTCTTCTCCGACGTGGATAGCGCTTTGGATGCAAACGCCACAATATTCTCAGCGTCTCCCTTCTTCTGGGTCAGGGTGGCCCCCAGGCCATACGCGCTGGCGTCTGTGGTAATGCAGGTGTCCCATTCAGGGTTGTATGGTTTCAGGCACGGCGCGTGTAGGATTCTCTTTTTGATTTCACAGAACGCCTCGTTCTGTTCCGGACCCCACGAGTAGGCTGCCCCCTTCTTCAGAAGCTCCCTCATGGGAGACGTGGTCTCGGAGAATCTGGGGACAAATTTGGCATAGTACTCCGCTAGGCCCAGGAATGAGCGTAGCTCCTCTTTGGACAACGGA
Organism: Ambystoma mexicanum; assembly: GCF_040938575.1. Lineage (NCBI taxonomy): Eukaryota > Metazoa > Chordata > Amphibia > Caudata > Ambystomatidae > Ambystoma > Ambystoma mexicanum. The sequence goes on from NC_090941.1 coordinate 1,087,154,814, forward strand.
GCCGGGGCTTCTGTTATGGCCTGCATGAGGTCCTTCTTGGGACTGACGCCGTCACTTGAGATGCAGTACCCAAGGTATTCTACCTTGTTCACTCCGAAGACGCATTTTTCATGGCGTAGGTCAATGCCCTCCTCTTGAAGCCTGCTCAAAACTGCCCTGAGTGCCTTGTCATGGGTCTCGTTGTCTTTGGCATACCCAAGGATATCATCTTGAAAGAAGAGTTGGGGCTTGAGAACTTTGAGTAAGGAGTTCATCATTCTCTGAAATGCGGATGCCGCCGACGACAACCCGAATGGCATGCGGGTATATTGAAAGGTTCCGAAGGGCGTGATGAACGCTGTAAGGTGGCGAGAGGCTTTGTGCAGGGGAATCTGGTGATAGGCTTCACGCATGTCCAGCTTAGAGAAGATTGCCGCCTCTTTCATCATGAGGACGATTTCATTGATACTGGGGAGTGGGAAGCTATCTGTGATTACCTCTAGATTGAGGCTTCTTAGGTCGATGCAGATCCTAAGGTCGTTGCTGGATTTCTTTTTGATCAAAACTACTGGACTCAACCACTCTGAGGATTCCACGGTCTCGATGGTTCCTTCTTCGACCATCTTCCGAAGGTGGGCATCCAATGCGGGTCTCGCTGTGGCAGGTACTGCCCTGACTTTGTGTTTCACCGGTATGGCGTTGGGTTTCAGGTGAATCTTGTGGACATAGTTTCTCACCTTCCCTGGGTTCTCGGAGAACAGGTCCGGGAACATCTCCTTGAAGTTTAGCGCTGCTCCTGAGGAGACCATGAGGACCTGTTCCGGAGTGCTGGGATCCAGTTTCATGCTGAGTTTGTGTTGATCGTCCCATCCCAGTACAGCTGGGCCTTTGGGTGAGAAATACACTTTGGTGGTGGTGGACCTCCCTTTGAATTCGATCCGGGCTTTGATGTAGCCTAAGAGGTCGACAGTTGCACCAACGAACACCGTCGGCTTTTGCCTGGTCGTTCTGATCTCTACTTGTGCTCATCCCATCATCTCCTTATACGTGTTAATGGGGAGGATTGTGAGGTCGGATCCCGAGTCTGCCATGACGCGTGTTTCCATTCCGTCAACTTTAATGGTGCAGTGGGGCTTTTCCCTCCTGGCCTGGGGGGCGTTGACCATGACAAACATGGGTCTGTCCTGGTGGTCGTCATCATCGCTTGAAGCGCAGTCACCATCGACACGGGAAACCGTCTTCTCCCGCCACGTGCATGCCGGAGCCACGTGGCTGATGCATCCACACTTAGAGCACTCTTTATTCCTGGCGGGGCAGTCGCGATCATTCGCCAAGTGCTTGGTGCTGGCGCATCTATAGCATTTGGGTGCCTCCTTTTGCCTGGGACCTTTGTCTCTGGGGCCGTCGCGGGACTGCTTGTCTCTGCGCCCTCTCCATTGGAGCGCCGCAAGTTTGGGCGCGGACAGGTGACCTCCCGCCTCTTTGCGTCTGCTGGAGGTTTCCTCCTCCGCCCTGGCAATTTGGATGGCCTTGTCAAGGGTGACCTCCTTTTCTTGTATGAGCTTGTCCTGCACTTTCCTAGAGTTGGTGTGAACGACGAGCATGTCGCAGATGACCTGTTCTGCGTTTTCGCCAAAGGCGCAAAGAAAGGCCAGCTCCCTCATCCAGGTGATGTAGTCGTCCACGGGTTCGCTCCCTTCTTGTTTGCGGGTGTAGAACCTGAGCCTGTGCAGTACAACGTTCTCCTTGTTGGTGAGCCTCTTCACAATGCGACGGGTCGCTTCCTTGTAGACGTCGTCGTCGTCGTCATCATCGGCCGCAGGTATCTCCTTCAACCCAGCAAAAATGCGCTGTCCTTCAACCCCCAACGCATTTAACAGCATCGCCTTCTTCCTCACGGGGGCATACCGCGTGCCGCCTATCGCTTCCAGATAGGTGGAGAACAGGTGCTCCCACTGCATCCATGGAATTGCTGGTGTCCCTGGTGACGGGAGAAAGGCAGGGGGCGATGTGGCGCCTTGCATGGTGGGGCCGTGGGGTCTTTAGTATCCTCGTCGCCAATTATGTTGTGGCCTTGAAGGACAACAGGACGCTGTAGTGAGTCTATTCTACTTTATTAAACAACAACTGGTGTGGACTGGTATATGTTCAAGTTCTCATCAAGCACGTACTTACAGTTCAGTTAAGTTCAGGACTTCCCCAGTTGGATCACTGAGGGAAATGGGTGCACTAGGATGGCACACTGTAAGCTTCTAGGGCCCCCAGGTAGCCTCCTGTGGCTGTGGTGTTACACCCTAGAAGCTGTGATGTACGGCTGCTGGAAGTTCTCACTTTCTTCGCTCCTCATCAGGAGCAGCGCTGTGGTGCGACCGCTTCATCTGGCGGGCTGCCAGCTCTGAAGCGGGAAACGTTTTCCCGCGGAGCGTGGGCTCACGAGATCACGTTACGTGCGATCTCGCGAGAACACCCTCCGCGATCGTGTGATATCCCCACAGGGTGGTAACGGCCCAGGACCCAAGGTAAAGTCCCCTGTGTGGAATGGGTGGTTCACGCTATTAGCATCCCGGGTTGCCAATCAGGTAACCCGGGGTGCTAACAAAATTGTATTTTCATTCAACAAACTGGACGCGCACGGCGTCCTGTTCGATGAATTAAAATACAATCTCAAGATTGACTCCATGGATATGAAAGGCAGGGCTCCATACAAAACCCATCTTCCATTTCCATGCTGGCCACGGAGTGGAAGGAGAAGCGCGACAGAGGCGGCAGAGGGGCAACAGCCGCCAAAGAAAAGAAATCTGTGGGGCAGGGGTGGAGGGAATAGAAAAGATAAGGGTACATGGGCTTAAAATGGCACTGTGGGACGTGGGAAGCAGCCTCCAGGTTCCATGTCACGTGGACTGAAATTAGCAGTTTCAGCCTGTGATCCAAAGTACCTGATTGACTGCTCTCCAAAGCCCCCCCCATCTCCCCTGCCTCGGGTGCTAACGATAATTGGGGCCCTGATATTATTACTGCCTGATGAAGCGGGCATTACAAATAGTCATCTGTTTTAGCGTCCCACCTCTCACACCACACTTTCACTAAAAAAATTGTGGTGTAAGTTACACAAAACTGAGACACACACCCTTGACACACCCCTTGAAACACCCATTACAGAGGATTAACTGCCGTCAGTGTGTCACTCATACGTGTGCAGTGTGCGACTACGTAGGGCAGGTGGACACTGTTTTGTGACTGGCACATAAAAGGCACTGCCGCTGGTGCGAGTTGCCACTTTTTCGAGGTGTAAGGCAGACTTTCTCCAAAATCAACCTCTTACAGTTGGTCATCAGAAATATTGTGTGTATGTGTGCACATCTTCACTGTTTTTCATTAAATGTCGCCTTCTCAGCAAATGGAACCCCTTTCGATTTGTCAACTGAATGAGTAAGGTGTGCCTATGCAGTTTACCTTCAGAATAATCAGGGTGCAGCCGAACTGTTTATCAGCTGAACGGGTAAGTAGTTGTAAGGTGGTCCTCCCTGTGCTGTCTGAAAGAAAGGTGAGCAGCAACCTGTAGGAGACCTGAGTATGGGATATTACCACCTTACTGCACACATGTGCAACTGAGAACCCCAAGAGGTGGATTTAGTGCCCCTCCTGCAATGGCCCAATGGCAGGTCAGCCCTGAAGACTGACTGAATACTGGTGCACCAGATTAAATGAACAGACACAGCCTTGCTTCTTATGATAAGCTTGGACAGCTTTTGTTTATATATTTGAATTTGTAAGAACCAGCCCTTTGTGTACACAAATGATAACACACTACTACATGTAACGGACAGACATAAATACTTAAAGGTCCTCCTTCCAGTACATCAGGCATGACCTGATTACACATTTGAGGATAACATAGGTAAGGACTTCAATCGCATCACATGGGAGTATGTGTGTTTACTTTAGCTAAATAGATAAGTAATTGGCTTCAGTGTTGTCACACAGAGCATAATACATTCACCCTTGGTAAATAAATAGGTAATTGACATCATGGTTGCTACACAGGGCTTAAATACATTCATCTTTGGTAAATAAATAAGTAATTGGTGTTAGGCAGAATTATATGCAGTACCCTTTGGGAACACCACACACAATTAAGACTACAAGTGACAGTATAATTTCATCTTTGGTACAAGCCTGTACTACACAGTTAAAGTGGTAGTAGTAGCGGAGCAGCCAGACTTATCTCAAGAGTAAGTGAGCAGTATCAAATAGTTACACAAAGGACAGCAATTACTATGATTCAGGCAAACACTGACTCAAGGTTTTCAAGTAAAAGAATATACATTTATTTCACTCTTCAGTTGTATAACATTACACTATTATAAGCAGTCTAAAAATCACACTCTTAATATACCACACAACTCCCAATAAATTCCAGACAAGTTAAGCTCACAAAATGAAGTGGGAGCAAAATAGCACTCCAGCAATTAAAAAGGGAGGGAAAGACAAAGTTAACTGAAATTGAATCACACCAACAGGTAAGTACTCAGGGCAATCGAATAAGAGAGACTACAATCATAAACTCAGATAGAAAAGGCTTAGGGCCAAAGTCAATAGGTCAAAAGTCTTTTGCTCAAGATAATACAGTTCAGGGTAGTTTGCGGTAAAGTTCGTGGCACGGTTTCCGGGCGAGGTTGGTTGGTAGAAAAGGTAGTTCAAAGAGAAGACAAGGACAAGCCCTCGGATTGGAGAAAGTTTTCAAACACTTTCACCGCGGCTGAACGAAACGAACAACCAGATTTGCACAGTACCTTAAAACGGAGAGGGAGCTGTGGCTGAGGCAGATGTTCCTGGTAGTTCCTGCAGGCTCATGGTTCCTCAAGCGACTGTCGGACTGACAAGAAGTAGGAAGACTGGAGGGTGCTGCACTACCCAAGGAAGAAACCAGCAGCAGAGCAAAGCAACCAATAAAAGGTGCACTCCTTAAAACCCAAGCAGGGTCCGACCTTTCCTGGCTATCTGGTCCTCTGTATCTCTGTACAGCGAATTCGACCAGAGGAGGGGTCCTGGCTTATAGTTTGGGTGAACTGGTTGGTCCCACCAGCTCAAGGGAAGAGATTAACTGGAGGATCTTCTCTGTCGTCGGATTCTGCAGCAGGGCTTCACCGGGCGGTCCATTCGTTGTAGGGGTCCTTTCTGCCAGTTCCTCGTTGGTTCTTTCGTTCCAGTGGCGACTCTGCTCTTCCAGTCCCAGAGACCTGCTTTTCATGCAGTTTTCCCCCATTCATACAGCCTGGCTGTCAATCACACAGGAGGGTGGCTGTGCTGGCAAGGACAGTCTCCCAGCCAATCAAACAGGAGTGCGACTTTGGTTACCAAGGGAACCCATGGCAGGGGTCCTAAAACCCCTCCCTCACATCCTGCCTACCCAGACTCTCAGGCGCCTAAAGGAGGGCTTTTGTGTGGAAGCCTGCTAAAAGGCGATGAAGAAAGGGACCAAACCTGGTTTGGCGCGCAGAGTAAAACACGAGAAAGACATTTACAAAAAGAAATGGCGAATAAACCCAGCCGGAACTGTAATAAAATATATACGGTCAAGCGGTTTACGTTTGAGTCTAATATAATAGCCTAAAACAATACCATGGTTATTTAAGATAACCACAGTATAAAAAATAGGGTAGACACCACTGCCACCAGCCAAGTCTTGATGTAAAGGGAGCGAAACAATGCTCCAAGAGGCACAGACAAAAAGGGATAAGAGTTAACCCTTTCCAATACTCCATGTAAGATGGGGTGTACTGGGTCTGTGGTTTAAAGTGACTAAAGTAAAGTTAATGCCAACTTTACCCTTTTCTGGGGGACAGTAGTCAGCCCCAGAAAATGGAGTCGGCGGGAAGTCTCAAAGACAACCCTGTGTCACTGCACTGAAGGTGCTGTGTAACACACATGAAAATATGGTGCCATGGAGTAGGTGAGGCTCCAGTGCAGAACACACTGCGTGACAACACTTGATGTCAATTACTTATTTATTTACCAAAGGCGAATGCATTTACGTGTCGTGTTGTACACTTGAGGTAAATAACTTATGTATTTACCAAAGGTGAATGTATTTATGTTCCGTGTCACAACACTAATACCACTTACTTATTTATTAACTCAAGGTCAAATGTATTTAATCCCTGTGTGACACATTTGATGCCAATTACTTATTTATTTACCAACAGTGAATGTATTTATGCTCCGTGTGACAACACTGATGCCAATTACCTATTTACTTATTTACTTACAGCTCCGTGTGACAACACTGATGCCAATTACTTATTTACTTACCAAAGGTGAAATGTACGTAAGCCCTGTGTGGTGCACTTGATGCCAAGTGTTAGGGAGAATTCTCCAGAATGGCTAATTTCCCTTACCTACTGAGTTCCTCAGCAGCTTTGCTGCATTTCTAGGATTTATTTTGTTCACCTGGTAAGAGTGTGAGACTTCTTTCCCACTCTTACATGGTTTTGCTATGTGTATTTAACATTTTCTTGTGTTCATAGTCTCTGGAGTCTCACCTACTACATAGGCATCATATTTTTACTGTGTGTTACACAGCAGTGACACAGGGTTGTCTTTTTCAGACTTCCCAACTCCGACTCCATTTTCTGACTACTGTCTCTCAGAAACATGTAAAGTTGCCATTGACTTTATTAGTCTTTTAAAACTCACAGACCCAGTACGAACTATCTTAAATGGAGTTCTCGACAGGGTTAATACTTATCCCGTTTTGTCTGTTTCTCTTTGAGCATTGTTTCGCTCTATTTTCATTAAGACTTGGCTGGTGGCAGTGGTAACTACCGTATTTTTCCTACCGCGGTTATCTTAAATAACCCTGGTATTGTTTTAGTCTATCTTGGTAGCCTCGAACTTAAACCCGCTAGACGATATACATTTTTATACGGTTCCGACTGGGTTTATTTGCCAAACTGCTCGTCAGGTCTCCCTTCTCTGGTCGAATTTGCTGTACAGAGCTACAGTGAACCAGATAGCCAGGAGGAATGGATCCTGCCTGCGTTTTAAGGAGCGCACCTTTTATTCGTTGCTTTGATCTGCTGCTGGTTTCTTCCCTGGGCAGTGCAGGACCCTCCAGTCTTCCTAATTCGTGTCAGTCCGACAGTCGCTTCAGGAACCGTGATCCTGCAGGACCTGCCAGGAACGTCCACCTCAGCTACAGCCTTCTTCTCCATTTAAGGTACTGTTCAAATCAGGTTGTTCGTTTCGTCCATCCTCGGTGATAGTGTGTGAAACCTTTTGCCAATCCTAGGGCTTGTCCTTCTCCATTCTTTAAACTAACCTTTCTGCCGACCAACTTCGTCTTGAACTCTTGGCAAAGACCTAACCGCGAACTACCCTGAACTGTGTGATCTTGAGCAAAGGACTCTGACCGATTGACTTTGGGCCAGGCCCTGTTTGAATCTGATTTCCTCACTGAAGTTCCTTTTTCTAGATTGCCCTGCCTACTTATTTTTTGGTGTTGTTCAATTCTTGCCTAACTTTGTCTTTCCCTCCCTTTTAAATTGCTGGAGTGCCTTTTTGCTCGCACTTCATTTGGGCCTAACTTGTCCAGAATCTATTGGGTGTGGTGTAGTGTATTAAGAGTGTGATTTTTCAACTGCTTTACTTTAGTGAAATGTTTTACAACTGATGTGTAAATAAATGTATATTCTTTTACTCAGAAACCTTGAGTCAGTGTTTGTTTGAATCATAGTAATTGCTGTCCTTTGTGTAGCTATTGATACCGCTCACTTTATTCTTGAGATAAGTCTGGCTGCTCAGCGATCGCTACCACTTTACTGTGTAGTACAGGCTTGTACCAAAGGTGAATTTGTACTGTCACTTGTAGTCTTAATTGTGTGTGGTCTTCCCAAAGGATACTGCATATAGTTCTGCCTAATAACACCATGCCCAGAACTAAATGTCCTGACCTCCAATATATTTTAGCACTGTTCTAATGCTGACAGACCTCTAATGTTTAACGTACAAACCTTGTGTTTACAACACAGGTTCACATAGTCACAAATACTGTTCATCACCCAGGAGAGCAAGGGTACACAGTGTATATTATTATCTCAAGTAGGAAGGATGCACCCGCAGTGTTTATCATGAGAATATTTAATGCTTGCACACAAAAGAGCAAGGGTGCATTTGAGCTGTTTACCCTCAAAGATAAGAGTGAACTCTAATGGTTTAGTAGATTTAATATCGTAGTATAAACAAGTGACACTATAAAATATGGAAAAAGAGAATGTGACCTGTTGAGCCCAATACTGTTCACCATCAGACATCGGAAGGTGAGTGCCCTCGTGCTATTCGCTCACAAGATTGCACAGTTAGTGGCTACCACCAGAAGGGGGCGCTTGTGTGCCAGCAGAACAAGTGAAGTCGCAACCAAGATTAATGGCACAAGTGCATTGTTCTTAAACCCATGCCATGAGACCACATTTTCCCCTTTATATAAGATAATTAAAGCTGTATGTATACTCTCAATAGGTAAAACATTCTAGTAGTTATTGGAATAAAACAAAGTTAATAATTTCAAAATGAAAGCTGCTCTTTCCAGCAGTGAGTGATATGTCTTATCCTTATGGCTTCATATGACCAGAACATATACTAATTTATCGCCCAAAAGGTGGAATTGAACCACTCTGTCGTTTAACAGCTACAGGTTTAAAGCCTGCACCTCTGACCACTGTGACTCAACCGGGTAATAACAGATGGCAAACAGAAAGGAGTCTATGACTGGGGACAATTGTAGCTTTAATTCTTAGGGTGATATTAGATGTTCCCTGAAATTACCCTGATTGTGGATTTGCTGCCCCCTGGAATGATGGCTGCTCTATTCTATAATTATCCTTCCTTTCCTGCTCTGGAGGAGGAGTTCAGCGAATACCTCACCTGAAATTATGCAAATCAGTCCCTGAACTTCTGGGTAAAGGAGAACTGCCTGTTTCACATGGTGTTCAAAGTCCAGGTTCTTAGCAGCGACAAACAGAATCCATGATTTCCGGCCAGTGATAACAAATACCAAAGTCTTTTAATGCCCATTTGTAGAGCACCATTAAGAGGGGTGGTGTCACTGCCGCACAAGCCTTCTCTCTTTACAGCCATGAAACGCTGTGAGAAGCACAGCTTAATGTTCAAATTTGCACACAGCCAGATGTCCCGGTTTTCCCGGGACAGTCCTGGGAAATAACCCTCCGTCCTGGTCTCCCGGAAGTTTTTTAATTTAATAAACCCTGTCCGTGCATTGGATGGGTGGCTACGGTCCCAGTTATTGCCGGGAACCGATTCCGAAATCTCGAAATTGGGCACGGCGCGTGAAGGTGGGTGTGAATGCTTTTCACCCCCCCAACATCCTGCCCCTCCCTGGCCGTTCTCCTCCAATGAGAGGAGTGTGCCTGTGAGTACACCCCCACCAAACAGCAACAGGCCAGCAACATAGAAGTAGGACTACCGTTTCATCTGAGTCCTATTTGTGTTTAATGTAGTCCTACTTCTGTGTCTATGACCTGTCTTTTTTTTAATCTGGTCACCCTAACACCACTGTCAAATATATTGTTAAATATGCTAATTTCGCCTCCTACAGACTGCCCACTGACAGATGGTAAATGAAGGATGCAGCTCAGCTTGCAGCAGCTTCAGTCTGTTTCTACATTTGACTAGAGAACAGCCGAAGACCAGGGGGTAACGTTCCGGTATTGCGGTATGGAATACCATATATTACATAACACCGGAACTCATTGATCTCATGTGAGCTTGTGGGCAGGGAGGGGGACTAGCCACCTGTTAGAAAACTTGTATGCCATCTTGGATGAGTTCCTCTTCAATCCTGGGTCAGTATGTGTGATGCTACCCCTTTAAGGTCTGCACGCACTCGGCAGAGTGACGTTGTACTCCGCCGCGTGCAGTACAAATAAAGGGGGCATTGTCTGGCCGCGCAGAGTGACCGGGGAGCCCGAACTGTGAAGACATGTCCTGGGGCAGTTTGTAGCGGGAGGGGGCTCACGGGCAGCGGTGCACACTCGGAGTGCACCACAACAGTGGTGATGAGGCACGGATGCATCCCGGGCCAGGCGGTGAAAATCAGACAATGATTTTTGTTGTTTTGGAACATTAGCATCGTTCGATCATGCCGCAGGGCAGGAAGCAATCCACATAGTCGGCGGCTGTTAGAGAGAATTCTCATTTATGGCTGATTTCCCTCACCTAGTGAGTCCCCCAGTAGCTTTGCTGGACTTCTGGAGTTTATTTGTTTCCACCTGGTAAGAGTGAGAGCCTTTCCCCCACTCTTACCTGTGTTTTGCTATGTGTTTCCATCTGTTTTTGTGATTGTGGACTCTGAAGTACACCACTTCAGTAGCCCCTTTCTTTGTGTGTGTCAAACAGCACCTTCAGTGCCGTGGCACAGGGTTATCTTTGAGACTTCCCTCGACTCCATTTCTGAGGCGACTACTGTCCCCCAGAAAAGGGTAAAGTTACCATTAACTTTACTTAGTCAATCTACCACAGATCCAGTACACCCCATCTTTCATGGAGTACTGGAAAGGGTTAACTCGTATCCCTTTTTATCTTTTCATCTTAGAGCATTGTTTCGCTCTTTTAACATTTAGACTTGGCTGGTGGGCAGTGGTATCTACCCTAACCTTTGTACCGCGATTATATCAGATAAACGTGGTACTCTTCTTGGCTATTACATTAGCCTCAAACATAAACCCGCTTGACCAAATCGTCTTTCTTTTGGCTCTGGTTGGGTTTATTCGCCATTTCTTTTTGTTAAAGTCCTTCTTGTGTTTTACTTTGCACGGCAAACTAGGTTTGCCTTCTTTGTTCACTGTCTTTTGGCGGGCTTCTGCCCAGAAGCCCTCCTCAAGGCGCCTGGGTGTCTAGGTGGGCTGAATGTGAGGGAGGGGTGTAGTCACCCCCTGCACAGGGTATCCTAGGAAACCCAAGTCGCACTTTGTCATGATTGGCCAGGGTAGTTGTCCGGGCTGGACGACCCCCCTGCTGGGTGATTGACAGCCAGGCTGCGTGAATGGGGTGTTTCGCATAAAAGGCAGGTCTCTTGGGCTGAAAGTCAGAGAGTCGCCACTGGAACTACAAGGAACCGAAGAGAAGCGGATAGAACGTCAGCTGCTGCGACTACCCCGTCCCGGTGAAGCCCTGATGCAGTCCTGAGCTATCTGCCCTTCAACGACTCAGAGAAGATCCAGTCCGGACCTTTCTTCCTTTGAGCTTGGTGGGGATAACCAGCTCATCTTCTTCAGCAAGAGGATCCTCTTCCGTGGTCGGAATCACTGCACACTGCTGTAGTGGTCCAGATAGCCACCTGAAGAGCCTCTCCTATTTTTAAGGAGCGCACCATGTATTCCGTGTCGCTGCTGCCAGCCTCATCCCTGTGTGGTGCAGACCCCCTTCAGACGTCCTCCCTTCTCGACGAAGCTCCAGGAATCGTGGGTCTGCGGGAAACCAACAGGAACAATTGCCAGGGCACCAGTTGCACCATTGGAACAAGGTACTGTGTTCTGTTGAGGAAACTGGGTGAATCCCTTTTTCTTCATTTCCAAGGCTTGACCTTGTCTTCCCTCCTTCTTAGAACTTTTGCTTCCGAACATTGACAATATCGAAGTACTTTTGGCTCCGTTGAATCGTGAACTGTTAGATTGTGTGATCTTCGGCAACTGGCCCCGGTGTCTTTCGACCCTGGCTCCGGCCCTTTGACTTTTGAACTCCTGTCTCTGAGTGTTTCTTGATTCTGCTGCCTAACCAAAATATTGCCTGTGATTTTTGCCTCCAACTCCCCCTGGGTATCTCAGGTGCTAAGTGTGTTTTTGCCCCGGTAGCATTTCTTGTCACGGATATGCGTTTGTTTAGTAGACCGAACTGTCAAAAAGTGATCGCAATCATATCCGCGGTAATAGGTTTTTGTGCCTAACACCGGTTCATTCCAACACAGGGTACTTACCTTGAGACTTACTGTACAAAGTGAATTGGTTAGTTGTAGTATATTTAACGTGTGGTTTTTATTGAAGTTTAATAGAAGTGTTGTGTTTATAACGAATGGTTTAAAAATAAATGTTCTTATATTTTTCTACCTGAAACCTTGAGTCAGGGTTTGCTTGAGTCACAGTAAATGTGGTCCCTTTGTGTAATCTCTGCTACTGCTCATATACTCTTGAGATAAGCCTGGCTGCTCCGCCACTGCTATCACCATGACAAAGTAATACAGGCGTGTACCAAAGGTAAAACTTGTATCACCACCTGTAGTCTTAATTGTGTGTAGTGGTCCCTAAGGGCACTGCACAGGATTCTGCCTAACAGCGGCCATTTTGTGACTGGGCCTAGGAAGACCGCGGCAGTGATTTTCTTCACTTCTGAAGGCCATCCAAAGCCAATTTTTGGATCGCTTGGCAACAGAGAGCTGCCTTGACCACATGCTGTGGTTGTTGGACAGAAATGTTGTAATTTTTGTCTGTTTTTGACCGAGTGAATGATGGTCCCTGGAGAGGCCTGCTAAGCCAGTAGGATATCTCTAGGCCCCACCTGGCTTCATTTTTGGGAATCCTACCCACAAGGTGGGGAAAACATTGGGTAACATCTAACCCTGGCATCATCATAGACACTTCACAAAGCCAAGCTGGTGGACAGATCATTCGCCTGCCTGCAAGGAGAAGGGGCCTGCTGACCTGTACTGTGTCCACTACAAGCAGAGAGAGCCTGAGTTGCGGCCTTTGGTGTCCAACACAGAGGTGCCTGTGCGTCTGGGCAATGGACGGCGGTGGACCTGCAGCACTACCAGATCAAGGTCAGCCTCAACCTCCTGCCCAAACTCAAGTGCAACCTCCTGTGGCAGCTGTCCAACCCCCTGCCCAATCTCAAGTGCAACCTCCTGTGGCAGCTGTCCAACCCCCTGTGCAGCCTCCAGTAGCACCGGTCCAGCCCCCAGCACAGCCCCCTGTAATGGCGGCTCCACAGCTACCAGGTGCAAGACCTCCAGGTGCATTACCACCAATGCCTGAGTTTGATATCTCAGGGGCACCTTCGAGCCTAGGGCCACGCTGGAAGATGTGGATGGACATGCTGGAGATGTACTTCCGTGCCACAATGGAGACTAATGATGACAGCAAGTTAGCCACCTTGCTGTATTGTGCGGGTCCAGCTGTGCATGAAGTGGTCCTGTCGCTTCAGCCACGTGATGCCACCTATACTGCAGCCAAAGACGCTGTCCATGATTATTTCTTACCCCTTGCAAACGCGGTCTATGAAAGATTTCTCATGGGGGCAGCACGCCAGAAGGACGACGAGACACTTGACACGTTCTATGGCAGGCTGGGAAGGCTCGCAGTGCCATGTGCATGGGTGGATCCTGACACAATGATCAGAAATCAGCTGATCCAGGGCTGCACATCTGGCAAACTAAGAAAACCAGTCCTGAGGGAACCTGGCATCACCTTGCCATGCATTTTGGAACTTGGTAGGTGCCAAGAAGTCTCTGATTTGCGTGCATCCCGAATGGAGGCAGGGGTGCACCCCAGCAAGTCTGATGAGATCTGTGCAGTCGGACGTGGCAGAGGAGCCAGATGTGGGGGAGGGACCCAACGAGAGAGAGGGTCGGCCTCCACCAACTCGTGTCTGAAGTGTGGTTATGACATTCCCCATCCAGCAGAATGCCCTGCGATTTGAAAGTCTGTGGCAGGTGTGGTGGACCTGACCACTATGCGCAGATGTGCATGGCCACTGCTCTAGTAGTGGTCTCCAGAGGCCCAGTGCGGGCTGGCTTCTTCCGGCAACAGCGATCCTCAAACGCTGCCCAAATTGATCAGGCGGAGGACAATAGAGCGCTCGATGAGGAAGAGGAGGAGGAAGAAGAAAATGTACTTCGTATCCAGTATTGGCGTATCGAAGGCGAAGACAAGGAGGCAGCCTTTTGGTGATGGTGAATGAGTCATCAGTCCCAGTATTGGTGGATACCGGGGCCTCAGTCAACGTGATGGCTCGCAAACATTATGACGCCATGGCATGCCCGCCCGCCCTAACCAAGCCGAAGGCACGCATCTTTACCTTTGGAGGAGTAGACCCAATACAGCTGGACGGTGCGTTAATTGCCGACGTTGAGCATGGTGGGTCAGCCATAAGGGCCCAATTCTATGTGGCACCAGTCAGCAGCAACGCACTGCTGAGCTGTGCGGTGGCAGAGCCACTGAGAATAGTGACATTTGCATACTCCGTGTACGTGGATGATATCCATACCCTCCTCTTGAAACACACAGCCGTGTTTAAAGGTATCGGTCAAATGGTTGGGGACCCGATCAAACTGCACATAACGACTCGGTGCAGCCCATTGCCTTGAAGCACAGACGGGACCCTTTCCACCTAAGAGATCTGGTGGACAAAGAGCTCGATAATCTAGTCAAGTTGGACATCATAGAAAAGGTTCAAGGCCCTACACTCTGGGTGTCCCCAATTGTTGTGGTTCGAAAACCAAATGTGTATCTGAAAGGCACAGGGAACCCCACTCTCTAGATTAGGGTATTAGCGTAACAATTCATCTCAGAAAGAAAATCCAGAGGATACAATTTGAAAATGCCGTATTAAGGATTTTATTATACCTAATACATTTATTATTGTGTGAATTTAATCACAATTTAATCTGCACTCTGGCAATTATTTATTTAACATAGTAGGAACAAATTTAAAAACATAATTCCATAAAATTCATACTATTAAATGCATTCATCAACATCCGTACAACATACATCAATCCACTCATACAAACCACCAATAGGTACAAGATAAAAACATATAACAAATATAACAGTTCGTCAACAATCCAATTATTGTACAAAAGATTATTTGTGCAAACCAAAGTGCATGGCCACAATAGGTTTTATAGATGGTCAACAAACAATAGGGATAGACCAAAACTAAAAGATCTTCACAAGTGGCCTTATCCTGAATTTCTCTACCGGTTTCGACGTATTAACATTGTTTGAGTTACGTCTTCATCAGGAGATAACAATTGGTTTTCTAAAAACAAAACAAACATGAAACCATGAATTCCCTACATGAATAAAGGGACAATGGAAGAGGAAAGAAAGGGAGAGGGAGTGCGGGTACATTACTTAGCAGTGCTCAAATTTAAAATAGAATAATCTACTATTGCCCTGCTCGTGCCCCCAAATATATATATCTCTGGGGTAGACCATGGGTATCATGCAGGGAGTGCTACCATAAGAAATCAGTGTCCCTGGGCAAGGCGGAAGTGAATCATGGCTGTAAATGAATGAATTGTGAAGGAAGTTGAACACAGGCCATACGTGAAGTGAGAACCCAAATAGTGATGTTTCAACCACTCTTGGAAAACTACAAACTAACCTTAGCACAACACAGCCAGACTCAGTTCGCATCTGCGTGGACTTGCGCCTGCCCAACAAGGTCATTAAGAGGGAGCGACACCTCACCCTTATGATTGATGATATCATCACTGAACTGCAGGGTGCCTGGTTCTTTTCTGCTGGACCTAAGGGCCGGATACCATCAGGTGGTACTACACCCCGAATCAAGGTACATTACATTTACCACGCACAAGGGCCTCTACAGATACAAGAGGCTGAGTTCTGGGGTGTGCTCCGCAGTAGAGGTATTCCAAAACATCCTTTGTGGAGTGCTGGCAGACCTGGAGGGTGTCTTGAATATTAGTGATGACATTTTGGTGTTCGCCAAATCCGAGTCTGACCATCTGCTGAAGCTAGCCAAGACTTTTGAGCGCCTACGATCTCTGGGCCTGACATTACACCGAGAGAACTGTGAATTCCTCTGCACGACCCTCGAATTCTTTGGCTTTATTTTTCGGGCGGGTGGGGTATCGCCCGACCCGCGCAAGGTAAAGGACATTGTGGAGGCCAGGGCCCCTGAAAAGGTCACGGAGGTGAGGAGCTTCCTGGGAATGGTCACGTATTGTGGCCGTTTCATACGCAATCTGGCAGCAAGTTCTGAGCCGCTCAGGGCCCTCACAAAGAAAGACATGGCCTGGCAGTGGGGCCCTCTCGAGCAGGCAGCTTTTGAGGATATCCGTCCCATTGCCTATGCCAGCAAAGCACTCTTGGAGACGGAACAAAGATAATCCTAGATCGAAAATGAGGCCCTTGCCGTCCTGTGGGGTTGCCGCCACTTTTGATTGTACATTCTGGGATGACCAATCACGGACCACAATCCTCTGCTGCCCATCCTGGCGGGGTCGTCGTCGAAGCCACCAGCCAGAATAGAAAGGTGGATGCTAGCCCTGTCAGAGTATGGCGTGTCACTGATCTATCACCCAGGGAGTAACAACGCGGCGGACTATCTATCGCAACACCCACTAGAGGGCACTGGTGGTATTCCTTCCACGTGCGCAGAGGAGGCAGACGAGCACGTACGGCTTGTGCTGGAGGCTGAGACTCCTAACTCGGTGCCCATACAGGTCCTGGAACAAGCTTCGGGCGAGGACAACTGTTTCAGAATACTGAAGTCCGCCATCCAACAGAACTCGTGGCGCTTGGTAATTGACTCGCTTGCAGCCAGGATGCAGGAGGCCAAGTCCACCCTGGAACAGTTGTGGAGAGTCAGAGGGGAGCTGACATTCTCTGATAATGGACTCCTGCTGAGGGGTGACCGCATCATCATTCCTCAGAGTCAGACGCAGCAAATGATAGTGCTGGCACATCAAGGCCATCAAGGTGCGTCCAAAACAAAGGCCCGTCTATGCCAGAAGGTCTGGTTCCCTAACCTGGAAAGAAGGGTGGAGGAATTTGTGGCATCCTGTGTGTGGTGCCAGGCGGCATCCCCTGCCCAGAGAGAGCCAGAGATCGAAACCATGCACAGGGGGACCAAACCATGGGAGGTTGTCCATGCAGACTTTGCCTCCACGTCGAGGGGCACACACTTCTTGGTGGTGGTCGATGAGTGGTCCCGCTACCCAGAGCTGGAGTTTATCGAGTCAGTGGCCTTCGAGAAGGTGGCTGTAGCCATTAAAAAGATCTTTTCCACTCATGGCCTACCCACGGTGCTCTGCTCCGATAATGGACCACCTTTTCAAGGGGACAGCTTTGCAGGCCTAATGGAGGAATACGGTTTACGTCATCACAAGGTAACACCGCTGTGGTCCAGGGCTAATGGGGAGGCCGAAAGAATGATGAGAACGCTCAATAAAGTCCTTCGCATTGCCCAAGGGGAAGGGAAGTGCCTCGAAAGGGCACTTTACAAGTTCCTCAGAGGATATCGCAACACTCCCCACCCATCCACGGGGGTAGACACAGCTGAGGCCATGTTCCAGAGGTGCCCCCGAGACCTACTACCAGAGCTAGGCGAGCGAGAGCCCGTTGTAATCAACAACTAAGAGGTGGAGTGGGTGCGCCATGAACGGACATCAACCGAGAACATTCGGAGAGGACTGAAGCCGCAGAGGCCGGTCCCAGGGGACGAGGTATTGGTACGGAACCGGCACCCCCAAGGAAAACTGTCACTGACTCATGAGCCGGCACTGTTGGACGTGGTGGCGGTAAAGGGGTCGATGGTGACCGCCTCTGAAGGAAGCACCTCAGTGATATGCAATGCAAGCTTCTTTAAGCGCTTGGGAGAGCCAAGGACTGAGGCACAGACTTATCCTGCGCCCAGTGGTCCTGCCATTGAGATTCCTGATGAAGGTGGCGGTTCGCCTGGATTTCCTGGATCACCGGCGCAAGAGCCAGGGGGAGAAGGAACTCCGAGCGGAGACAGTGGCAGGAGGTACCACCAGAGGACTGGGGGAGGGAAACCTGCCCATCTCACTGACTTTGTGTTGGAGTGACATTGTGAGTGGGAGCCCTGAATATTTCCGGGGACCCGGGTGGCTGCTATTAAAGGGGCTCTGGGTTGTTGTGTGCATTGATTGTAGTTATTAGAAGGTTTAAATATCCTCTGTTCATTGTTTGTTTTGATATAAAAAAGGAGGAGTGTGATGCTGCCCCTTTAAGGGCTGCACGCAAGCGGCAGATTGACGTTGCACTACGCCGCGTGCAGTACAAATAAAGGGGGCCCAGCCGCGCAGAGCGACCGGGAAGCCCGAACTGTGAAGACGTGTCCTGTGGCAGTCTGTAGCGGGAGGGGGCTCACGGGCAGCGGTGCACACACTGAGTGCACCACAACAGTATATATCAGCCAACCTTGGACGTGCCCTCTTGATAACATTTCCTATACTGCCTCATGTCCTGCAAGAACAGTGTACCGTGCAAAAAACGGAACCAACCATATAGTTCAAAAATAAAATAAAGTAAGACTCAATGTCCAAACGGTCCCAAACTCATGTGCTCCAATTCTGTATTCTATGCCGCTTTTTTGAACGCATTGACGTGCTGACACAAATTGCAAACTAGACCGTATTGCCAGTGAGTAGTTTGAACCTTTTCGTTCCAATTTTCTGCAGGTTAAACTAAAGAAGAAGGAATATACAGCCACTGACCAATTTACCAGCTGCAGACATGCCAACGTTCTAGAAGAGCCCAACAGAGGGAGATTTCAGCACCGAAATCGGGAGAATCTGTTTTCCCCATAGGATTGCATTGGGGTTGTAGTTACTTTAGGCGAGAGACAGAAGAAAATTGCCTCAATCGGTAGGGCTGGCATGTATGCAGATGACTCTTTAGCCAAGCACTCTAGTGGTGAGCTCGACAAGCTTGGTAATGCAATTTCTCATTTTTGATGAATTACTGATTGTATTCATTTCCCTCACGATTTTAACTATAATAGAGTACCTTGTTTGTCTCTATTTTCTGTCCATTATAAATTGCGTGCTTTACACAGCTCGAAGTTGATTTGCTGTGTTTTGCTTTGGCAATTGAACGAGACACGAGGGGGTTCACATACATGCCAATCCTTCCGATTTAGGCGGGAGTCTCCCGATTTCATGTTCTCCGGACAAAAATAATGATTTTCCCAATGCATTTCTATGGAGAAAAATGGAGTCTCCCGATTTCTCTGACGAAATCTCCCTCCCAGGTGCCTTGGAATGTTGGCATGTATGGGTCCAGGTACCTTTGATGAAACCTACGAGTTGTGGGACAGGCTGTGGGCACACGGCCGGCCTCAGAGGGTTCTGGGGGTGCCAGTACCTTAGTGGGTTTGTCAGGATCACCCGGACTTACTCTGGTTGCAGGGCGGGACCCT
This sequence comes from Ambystoma mexicanum, assembly GCF_040938575.1. Taxonomy (NCBI): domain Eukaryota; kingdom Metazoa; phylum Chordata; class Amphibia; order Caudata; family Ambystomatidae; genus Ambystoma; species Ambystoma mexicanum. The sequence goes on from NC_090941.1 coordinate 1,087,173,996, forward strand.
GACAGGCCACGCAGGCAGGGCCTGGGTGCCAGGGGCACTATGGATGCCTGGAGCATCGTAGCTGGAGTGTACCTGGGGTGGACCATGATGACACAGTCATAGCTCTCAACCATTTGTCACAATGGCGGGTGAAAACACCCGATTTTATTTTTGGCCGGTGAGAGGCCCATTGAAATGAATGGGCGTGCAGGAGGCTTGGCGGGTGAGTCAGCTGTTTACAAGGCGGGTGACACCCGCCAAAAGCGGGTGAGTTGAGAGCTATGCACAGTGTGGGCCTGTAGGCCAGGGCTGCAGGCCCGTAATGAGAGACGGACACAAGACTTCCATCATTGGGGCCAGCAGTCGTTCAGAGGCATGAGCATGTAGGGGTCCTTTTATAAGGTCGGGCAATGACCCATCTTAAAAGGGCAACACACTTGGGAGGGTCACACATAACACTCCTCCTTTTTCATAACAAACAAAGAGAAATGTTACTGAAACCAGTTACAGAACAACAATAATTATAACACTCAGGAATTGTAGGGTAGACAAATAGTAGGGTAGACCAATGATACACACACAGGAACTCAGGTAGTTGCAAACATATGACACATATCGAACACTCTACACATATTCAGCAAGTGACAGTTGGGGTTGGCGAACTGCTGGAGGTATGTTGTCAGTTCTACTACATTTTACAAGACCTTTATTAACCTGGGGTGTGTGGAATTTCAACCACTGAATGGCACTTTTGCCTGCTACTGGCACTGCCTAGAGCATACCGACAATCTGCAGGGGCACAGTTTCACATAGAGATCCTTACTGAGACCACTTTAAGCAATGGAATAGCATGCAGACACAAAGCATCTAAACACATGTTTACTCAGTCTTCTCCGAGCACTTGCAGGACTGCAGGAGACATGTTCACTTTGCATCAGTGGCAGTTAAGGATAGTCACTCCCACAGGTACAGTTCCGTTGATGGCACAGTTCAAAGGCCAGCAAAGCGCACCTGGGAGTACCAGGGGACACATCGGCTTAGTCCCTTGATGTTGGGGCAGGAGCGAGACGCGGGTAGCAGGGCGTCGAGGCTGCATCAGATTCAGGCTCAGTCCCTTGACGTTGTGGCAGGCAGTGAGACGCTGGTAACAGGGTGTCTAGGCTGGGCCATGTTCAGGCTCAGTCCCATGATGTTAAGGCGGGCAGCGAGACACTTTGGGCAGGACATCTAAGATGCACCTGTTCTGGCTCCCCCAGGAGTTAATGCCTCTGGATGGTGACAGGGCAAGGTCTAGTTCATGGATGGTGGGGCAGGCAGGGCAACACTGCGCTGCAACCCTCTTTCCTTTCTCCTTTCCATTTTTTTCTTTCTTTTCCCTGGACATCACCATCCACCCCCTGGGGTGCTTGGATAGTACCATCATGGTAGGTGCAGGCAGACGTGGTCGCTGGCAGGCAGGAAGCACACCTACTCTGGTAGCAGGGTGTCAGGCCACCTCTTCTTACTCCCCTTCCAGGCATGGGGCTCTTGGCAGTGGTGCGTTGTGCAGCTGTGAGACACTTGGTACTGGGTTGGCCAGGATTACTGGCATGTTGTGCAGCATTTTCCTGGTTTGATACTCCGATGACAGGAGTATTTTTTTATTCAACCGCCGGGATCTGCAGACAGTCATATGCATTTTGCTTGTAGATGCTTCCACATGGATCACTTCACCATTGTCACCAACTGTTGGGCCCGGTAATTTATTGGGGGCACAGTTCAGCTCCGACATTGGAGCATGCAGTCAGCGACCCTCTTTCCACTGTTAAAGCTCTGAAATTCAGCGCTCTTTTCGTTTTCAAGGCCGGGGGCTCGGTTATGCCATAGAAGCATGCACTTCCCTCTAATGTCTGCACCGACAGAGCGCTGCTCAGTTCAACACCGATGGGCCCATGATTTTCCTTTCTCTGCTCCGATGATTGGAGCATGCACATTTTCCCAGGCAGAGGCCTGGGTTCTCACTGGGGTTTGGTGGTATGGCCGTCCTCATACAGACACTGGCCCTCATTCCGAGGTTGGTGACAGTCATGGCGCTATTAGCGCCATGACTAGCACCATTACCGGTACCGTGTCCACCCTCGTTCAATGGGGACTTACCGGTCTAGTCTGACCTTTGCGGGACCGGTAAATCCCCATTGAAAATGTCAATCCCCATTCCCATTGAGCCCACATAGGGCTCAATGGGAATGGGGAGGGTGCTAATACCTGTACCGTAAATTACGGTACCGTTATTAGCTCTGAAGTCCCTTTGCGGATCCCGTCCATAACGCCTGGTAAAAGCAGGCGTTAAGGACCGGGCCACAAAGGGACCTCGTAGTAGGGCACAGCGGCACCGATGTCCTTAACGGTGCCCGGTATCCCTTTGCGCCCTACTCGGAATGACCCCCACTGTCTTTGTTGTGGGGGCTGAGAACTCACCTCCTGCTTTCCTTTAAATTTGAAAATACAGACCTGGAACTTTCTCTTTCACTGCCCTCATTTACCTCTCCAAGTCGGGGCTCACACTTACAGCAATGTGGCGGTGTTCTTTTCATGCCCTGCTGCTTCTTTGCCTTTTCATCCCCAGCTCTGATCAAGGAGCTATGGCGGATGCCGCAAGGGCTGCGGGCAGCGACCTCACCCTGGTCGCACCCTTTTCATATATGGCCGTGGCCAGGGAGGATCATGGTATCCACTCTTCCTTTTTCATGAAGGTGGATGCCGCTTCTGTTAAAATGGATTTCTAAACTCTGACCTGGTGGGCAGAAGTTTAGCAGGCCACCCTAGGGTAGAGGAACAAGGGAACCTTCTGGACAAACCAGACCAATCTACGGTAGCTTGGCAGGCGGTCAAGACGAAGGGGGTCATTACGACCCTGGCCGTAAGGGGTTAACGCTGCCGTAATAGGTTGCAGCGCTGTTAACCCCTTAGCGCTTAATTACTAGGTCGCTTTGCGGGTTTCGACCTTAACGGCTGCTCTGGACCTTGAAGGTAATTTGCGGTACCGTAATTACCGCCTTCCCCATTCCCATTGAGCCCTATGGGGCAAAATGGGAATGGGGAAGGGCCAATGGTGCAATGGGGAATTACCGCCCTGCCAACCTTGGAATGGGGTGGTAATTCCCCATTACACCATGGCGGACTCCAGGGGAGTTGCTAGGTCTGGAAAAGACCCGGGGCTAAGCTGATGTTGGGACTGGGGGCTAGCTAGTCTTTTGGCTGTAGCACCTGAGATTCTATCAGGGGCTACAACCAAAAGATCAGGGGCTATAGCCCCATTAGCCCCCCCTAGCAACGCCACTGGCAGACTCGTTACAATACCAGCAGCAACCGTGGTGCTAATAGCGCCAATGGTTACCGCCGGTGTTGTAATGAGGGCCTAAGTCTCAAGAGGGGTGAGAGTGATCGGAAGCCCACAAGGAGCACACACAGTAAAACCCCACAGATTACTCTTAGACAGATGTATATTAAACAAATTGTTTATTAGAGGCCTTATAACTAAACACGAATAAACCACAGTAATAATAAAACAGTTACCCCACACACTTTTCACTATGTAACATATATACAAAATTCGCTTAGCCAAATGCTGATGAAAGAGGAGAAAATAACCACAACCTGCAACAGAAGGGGTAAATTCAACACAGATTTCGCATTAGGCAGTTCTTGGAAGTCAATCCCTATCTTATGCAGTACAGTTCTAAGAAGTGAGGAGCCCTATGCTCAATATACAGCAGTGTGTTAACAATGTGCGTTCGTTCATAAAGCGAAAAGCGGGTTCTCTTCAATCCCTATCTTATGCAGTAAAACCCTAAGAAGTGAGGAGCCCTATGCTGAAGATACAGCAGTGTGTTAACAACGCGCGTTTGTTCGTAAAGCGAAAAGCGGGTTCTCTTCAGGGAGCTGTAGCTGTTCAGGAAGGGGGTTGAGTGAATGAAGAATAAAGGCCTACTCCTTGAGGAGCTTCTACCCTTGCAGATAGAGCGACTTTCAGAGTTCGGGAGTAGCTGGGGAGCACAAGCTAGCCGAACTACGGTGAGTATCTTTGGAGGGATTCTCATGCGCAAAAACAGATGGATGTGCCAGGGGGCCACCGGTAAGTGATGCAAGTACTCACTGACCCTCGACACACTCCGGACTGATCTTTGCCAGTCTAATCCACTTCGCTAGTAGGTTTCACCCCTGCAGTTACAGGACACCCCAGTTTTCAACAGCTGCGGGACAGGATGATCATCCGTGGTAGGACAGTAGCCTTTGCTCAGCTCTCGAAGAAAGGCAAATGATAGGTCTGTTGCTGAACGTCTCAGGACAGGTGCAGGTCTGCAGGCACTTACAGCGACAGTCACCACAGATGTGTGACACAGGGCCCATAAATGCTTGCGGCGTGGTGCACTCTCATAAATCAATACCCAGAGGAGCTAGGGCAGTGGGTTTTGGTGGGAGAGGGCCCAGGACCACAAGTAGGTGATGCCCAAAGTCTCAAATCTCTACTTGGGATGGCAGCACTCCTGTACGATACCCCGGGTTGGAGCTGGTCATTTCGCTGGATGGCCCAGGAACACATCCTGCAGAGGCTCTTTGTGAGGGTAAGCAGGAGGTGCTGAGAGTAGTTGGTCCCACTATTCCAAAGGGTCGAAGCACCCTTGCAGCCCTTCTTGGTATGATACAAAACCAGGTGTCCGACGGCACAACAGCGGGGTCAGGGTGCCAAAACTTCCAGCACGTCTCTGGTGGTTCCACAGGTCTGCTCTTTCGTTCAGGATACTTGGCTCCTTCTGTAGTTCTGTGTGAACTTCAGGTGATCGACCTGGAATGGATGCAGAGCCCCTTCTCTTATCCAAGATACGTTTCACGCTCAAATCTAAGATAACCAATGGAAGATCTTCTCTCGTGCATGCACGCCCGGCTTGGGCCAATCGTGACCCACGGTGGTTCCAGTGATTCAGGCCTACCAGACATACTAGCACCAGTAGCGTGGATTGGGACTAGACAGTCCCAACCCTCTTCCTGGGCACTAGCACATGTGTAATGCAGGAGCCCACTGAAAGATTCAGTGTTCGCGGGAGGCTGTGTGTCCAAATAAGGAATACCCGGGTCTCTCGACATGGGGGAATACAAAGGGACAAAATGGCTGAAGGACAGAATAAAAGACTTTGTGGCACAGCCATTTTTGGCACTGGCCACAGTCTTGGTCCAAACACGGTAAATGCGGTATGGTCCATAAAAACAAAGTAAAAATACTTAAAAAGTAAACTGCTGCCACCAGTTCATCCTAGGCCCACTTGTACAAACACCAAAAATCCTTAAAGGGTGGCTAGGGCCAAAAACAAAAGGACCCCTATGCGTGGTACTGTAAGGTACTTGGCACATAGATAAAAAGTTACCAAGAGATGGCAACATAGTCGAAGACAAATGAGCGAAAGCCCAGAGCAGTGCGGCTGAAGGCTGTGCTCCACTGGAAAAAGTCAGGTTAGGTAAGCCAAACAAAAGCAAAAAGTTTGGGGGTCCATAAATGGAAGGAAAATTGCACCCATGGGAAATCTTTCTTAAAACTCCCCTCTCCCATACATAAGGACAGGGGGGAATTAATCCACCCCTGGATGAGTCTCATGTTCAGGTCGACAAAACGTTGTGGACAACCCATCAGCATTGCTATGTTGGACACCTGGCCTGTGCTCAATGGTGAAGTCAAACGCTTGCAGGCTTATAGACCACCTGAGCATCTTTGGATTCTCTCCCTTCATGTTCATTAGCCACTTTAAGGGCTTATGATCTGTTTGCACAGAGGTAGGGCCTCAGCTTCCTTAGGGCCCGGACGACAGAGAAACATTCTTTCTCTACAGTGGACCACCTGAGCTCTCTGTGCTTAGCCGGTGACTAATAAACCCAATTGGGTGTTCCTTGTCTTTCACACCTACCTGTGATACTACAGCTCCTATCCCAGTGTCAGAGGCATCAGTCTGCACAATAATAGCACGTTTGTAGTCAGCGGCCCTGAGAAAAGGGGCCTGGCACCGGGAGTCTTTTAAGCCTTTGAAGGTCTTCTCACACTCATCAGACCAAGAGACCTTCTTGGGTTTCTTCAGAGTACTAAGAGCAGTCAGAGTGGCAGCTATGGTAACTTTGTTTGAAATGACGTTTGGTAATACCCAGTGAGACCTAAGAAGGCTCTCACTTGGGTCTGTGTAGTGGGGGTAGGCCAGTCTTGTACTGCTTGTACTTTACTGGGTAGAGGCTGTATCCTCCCTCCACCTACTTCATGTCAAGTAGACCACATATCCCTGTTCAATCTGGCACTTACTTACCTTTATGGTCAAGTGGGCCTTCTGCAGTACTATCCCTAGGTATTTCACATGTTCTTCCCAGGTGGCACCGAAAACTGCTATATCATCCAGATATGCTGAGCAGAATTCAGTCAACCAATTTAGGACATGATTCACAAGCCTTTGAAAAGAAAGTAGCAGGTGCATTCTTCAATCCAAAGGGCATTACCCTGAACTGGTAAAGACCCCCTGGGGTTGAGAAAGCTGTCTTCTCATTGGCATGTTCTGCTGGGGATGTTTTCCAGTATCCACCAGCTCATCAGTTCTAGGCAAGGGGTGAGCATCTGTCCTGGTGACAGCATTCAGAGCCTTGTAGTCCACATAGAACCTTAGTTCAGAGGTACATGCTTTGGTACCAGAATCACAGGACTGGACCATGGACTACTAGAAGGTTCAATTACCCCAAGATGTTAGATCTTGTTGACCTCTGTGTTGATGTAGGATTTCACCTTGTCTGACATCCTGTACCCCTGTTAGGCAGAATCATATGCAGTACCCTTTGGGCACACTACACACAATTAAGACTACAAGCTTAAGTACAATTTCACCTTTGGTACAAGCCTGTACTACACAGTAATGTGGTAGCAGTGGCTGAGCAGCCAGACTTATCTCAAGAGTAAAGTGAGCAGTACAACAGATTACACAAAGGACTAGCAAATACAGTGATTCAAACAAACACTTACTCAAGGTTTCTTGGTAAAAGAATATACATTTATTTACACAGTCATTTGGAAAACATTCCACTAGTAAGAGCAGCTCAATATCACAATCTAATATACTACAATACACAACCAATCTGTTTCTGAAGTGGGAGCAACATGGCTCTTCAGTTACTTTAAAAAGGGCTAAAAAGACAAGGTTATAAGAATCAACAGCATAAATACTTTGATAGGCAGGGCAAAGGGTTTCAGTTCACTAACACCAGCAATTCAATTCAATAGGCCTGGGCCAAAGTCAATGGTTCAGAGTCTTGTATAGGATAGCACAGTTCTGGTAGTAAACGGTTAGGTCTTTGCCACGGATCTTGGAAGAATTTGGTCAGATGAAATGTAAGACTTTGGTTTAGCGAAGGACAAGCCTTCAAAGTCGGGAAAGTTTCACTAACTTTCACCGCGGGTGAACGGAGTTCTGCACCGCACTTGCACAGTACCTTGTAAGTGAAGAAAAGCTGAAGCTGAGGCAGTTGTACCTGGCAGTTCCTGCAGATCTCGCTGTTCCTGAGCTTCAGTCGTGGGGACAAGAAGGAGGACGTTGGCAGGTTCCTGAAATGCCCAGGGAAGAGGCCACAAGCTTGGCAAAACATTGGTTTAAGGTGTGAGTGCCTTAAAGACCACAAACTGTTACGCTTCCCACTGGCTATCTGGTTTTCAACAGCACTCTGGAGAAAATTCGACCAGTGTGGGGACGGTGTCCAGGCGGCTTACGAGTTGGTTATTCCCGCCAAACTCAAGGGAAGAAGTTAACCTTGAAGGGCTTCACTGTCGATGGACTTTCAGGCAATTCGGACCTGCAGCAAGGCTTCACCGTGGACCAGGAATATTGGAAACTCCATATCCAAAGAACACAAAAGTAAAACACATTGAAAATGAATGAAAAGTTCAAAGTCCCAAAATATAGCAAAAGGTTTAGAGGGCTCTAAGGTAGAGGGAATTTATAACTTGGGTGAGAAATCTCCCTAACAACCCCCTACGTTTGGTAGGTACACTGTCCCCTGTGTCAATTACATGTTTTTACCAAGGTGTCGAACAAGGCATCACTGAGAACAAGGTAGAGAACTGACTAAGCAAAGTTTGTACTTCCTCTCGCTGGGTAGGAGTCATATGAGGGGCCACTTTGACACCCTCAATTGAGCCATCTGAAGGGCTACCTTGGAACAATTTCAACCCTAGGGATGAAAGCCTTCAGCTTATTTATGTGGAACACTTTGGGAGCCTGACCTGGCCTCCTAAGGTCCACTAAATAGTTTACTTCACCCAACTGTTCCACAGCTGTGTAAATGCCTGACCACTTATCCTGTAGGGCTCTATGCCTTGTAGGGTTCATAATCAGGACGTCTTGGCCTAGGGTGAAGTGCATAAACGAAGCCTTCTGGTCATACTAATGTTTCACCAGATCCTGACCTGCCTTCAACTTATCACTGGCCTGAGCCATCAGAGGGAACATTCTCTTCCTTAACCCCAGCTCATAGTCTGCTACCTTCACAGTGATGGAAGGAGTAGGGAGCTTCCATTCTTCCTTGACCATGGCCAGTGGTTCCCTAACAGGGTGACCAAAAAGTATCTCAAAGGGGCTGAAACCAACCCCCTCTTGAGGTACCTCTCTCTAGGCAAAGAGCAGGAGATCCCACTTTCTCCTTTGAGGTTCTTCCAGAGCCCCGATCATGCTCTTGTGAGTTCTATTAAACCTCTCAACTAAGCCATTAGTTTGTGGGTGATTAGCCGATGAAAACGTTTAAGTGACCCCACACTCTTTCCACATGGCTTGCATGTACTTAGACACAACGTTGCTGCCTCTGTCTGACACAACTTCTTTAGGGAAGCCAACCCTAGTAAAAATGCCAATTAATGCTTTTGCAACTGACTTGGCAGTCACAGTCTTTAATGGGATGGTTTCAGGATATCTGTTGGCATGGTCAATCAGCACCAAGATAAACCTATTGCCAGATGATGTCTGAGTGTCAAGGGGACCAACGATGCTGATCCCTAACCTTTCAAATGGCACCCCCACCACAGGGAGTGGCACCAATGGAGCCTGGATTGTTGAGACACGCTTACCAGAAATATGACAAGTGGCACAACTCCTACAATGGCCTTCTACCTGGACCCCCATCTTGTGCAAGTAGAAATGCATGGATAGCCTCTGCTTGGTCCTCTTGATCCCAAGGTGACCAGCTAGAGGAACTTCATGCACCAGTTGTAGGAGCAAGGGTCTTACTTGAAGGTGGACCACCAGCCTTCTATCGTTACCTTCAGTAGACTCTGTGGGCGCACTGTACATGAGCCCGCCTTCCCAATACATTGTATGTTTCCCAGGAGGTTCACCCTCAAGCTGGGAACAGGCCTATCTCCTTAGGCCTTCTAAAGATGAGTTCTTACGTTGGCCCATTACTAAACTCTTCTCTATCAGGACCACCTTCAAAGCAATATGCATTGGAGTTCAGGATGGTCATGTTGTTGAGAATTTCAGGCAGCACCTCTTCCTCAGCAGGTTCAGGTGCTTAGCCAACTACCTACACTTCAGTGGCAGGTGAGGTAGGGGGAATATTTTCTTTCCCTCTTCTGTGTATCTTGACTCCCTTAGCCTTGGGTTTCCCCTTTGGCTTTGGGTCAGCCTTGGACTTGGCCAGGCCAACCTTTAATTGTGACCTTGTGCATGGTCTTTCTGCTGAGTCCCCCACAAGACCTAAGTCTCTGAAGTCATTTCCCAGCAGAACCTTTCCAGGGACTTGCCTCTGAACACTGACAGGTATCCTTACTACTGTAACATTAATGGTTAGATTTGTAGGCATTACTGGGAACTTGAGAGGGGGGCCATCAGCTAACTTGGTGGGCATCAAGGGAGCTCTGGCAAGCTCTTCTTGGTTTAGCAAACTGGAATCCACCACCGTTCTGCTGGCCCCACTATCCTAAGGACAAGAGTGTCAACTCAGTTGATAAGTACACTCTCTTTAAAGTAGTGCCTGGTCTTGTCTGGAATACTAGCATAGGCCTCTGAAACTCTAGCCTCCCAGGAACCCAGGGATACTAAGACCACTTCAGACTCTATCCCGTAGAGGAAAGGGGTCTGAAGAGAAAGATGCCCCTGTGACAATGTCTTCCTCATAAGAGGGGAAGGCCAGACTCACAGAGTGGACCACCAAGGTTTTTCCCTTCCATCTGGGGTCCCCCTTCACGTGGTCACTTGCCCCACATGCCACACAAGATCCACTGGGTCTTGGGACATAGGCAGGTTTACTGTAACCAGAGCTATGCCTGGGGAAATGATTCCCACTATTTTGAACATTCTCGTTTTCGACCTACCCATGTTATGCTTTTTGTGGCCCCTTCTGGGAGGAAGTTTTATCAGATCCCCCACCCTCCTTATCTTCATGCTTTTCCCACTCCTCCTGCTTACCAGAAGCAGACTTGTCCTTATGGGACACTCTGTGTGACAACCATAAATCTGCTGCAATGGCCAGCTTCTTTGGATCTATCTCCTTAGAATCAGCCAAGTGCTGTTTAAGCTCAGGGGAACAAGAAGCACAAATGACTAAACAAATCATACCCTCAAATGTGGTGACCTTAAAACCTTACACCCAGCCAGTCAAGTTTTTTCAAGGAATCAGTTACATATGATACCGAAGTATTACATTCTTTCTTTTTGTAACCTCTGAATCGTTTCAAGTATTGGGCGGGAGTCTTCCCAAACTTTAAGACCAGAGTCTTTTCTATCAGCCTTTGACATTTCCAATAATGGCACCGCAGCCAGAATGGGGTAGTCGACTGAGCAATCATGCAATCTTATAAGCATCCACAACGTCTTGCGCTTCACATGCATACTCAAATGCAGTCAAACAATCCATGATGTCATTCTTGTCATCATACATACTAAGCATATCTTTTGAGAACCGTGGATGAGAGGAGGAGCCAGACCCATTACCAGATCCTATAGAGGAGCCATTGGCAGCTTGCAACTTGACAAGCTCCAACTGGTGATCCCGGTCCTTTTGTTTATCTGCTTTATCCAGTTCCAGCTTAGCCGTGTGGAATTATAGCTCCTTCTGCTTAAACAGCGGCTCTTGTCTTTTGAATTGCAGAAGGGCCCCGGCCTCGGAGCCAGCAAAAGAAGGATGAGACTCTATATCATCCCTATCATCATCCATCTCCTCAATGACGGCAGCAACAGCCCTTTCAGCACAGACTCTGGGAGCAGACCCAGCATCTTCTGCACTGTCATATGAGGGACAAGCTGCGATCTGGGTTTCCTGCCATTCCATGATCTTTTGGATCATCTCAGCTTTTGCGCCAGAGGCTGACAAGCCTCTTTCCGCACAGAAACTCCTTAGCGTTTCTGATTTGGAAGCACTCAAAATTATGATAACAACTGCTTCCATGCTATAAGTGAGGCAGGTGGCTTATGGTTACATTCAAAATAGGGTCACTGTGTTTTCCGTTTTCCGTGTAAGCACAACCCAGGTATTTCACCAGTGCGCAACACTGGCTACCTCCAATCTTATCCCACCGCTGTACACCAATTTGTTAAGATGGATTTCTAAACCCTGACCTGGTGGGCAGAAGTTTAGGAGGCCACCCTATTTTAGTGGAACAGGGGAACCTTCTGGACAAGCCAGACCAATCTACGGTCGCTTGGCAGGCGGTCAAGACTAAGTCAACACTAAGGGCCTCATTACGAGTTGGGCGGTGACGCCGGCAGTATTACAGCCGGCGGTATTAGCCCTATCGCCAAACCCCCTAGCGCTATTAGCACCGGATCGGGTTTGGCAGTAACGGAATTCCCCATTCCCCACTGAGCCCATTCGGGAATGCCAGCGGTAATAGCGCGAATTTTTGGCGGATTTGCCCCTAGCTCAGAGCCGGGGAGAAATCCGCCGAAGCCCTGGTTTGGCGGACCCTTAAATCCGGCGGTAATAGCGAGGCCGCCGGATTTAAGGGTTACCGCCAAACTCGTGATGAGGCCCTAAGTCTCAAGAGGGGGGAGAGTGATCGGAAGCCCACAAGGAGCACACACAGTAAAACCCCACAGAGTACTATTAGACAGATGTATATCAAAAAATAAATGTATTATAGGCCTTACAACTAAACACGAATAAACCACACTAATAATAAAACAGTTACCACACACGCTTTTCACTATGTAACATATATATAAAATGCATTTAGCCAAATGCTGAGGAAAGGGTGGAAAATAACCACAACCTGCAACAGAAGGGGTAAGTTCAGCACAGATATCGCATTAGACAGTTCTTCGAAGTCAATCCCTATCTTATGCAGTACAGCCCTAAGAAATGAGGAATCTTATGCTCTAAGTTCAGCAGTGCGTTAACAACGCACGGTTGGGAGTGAAGAGAAAAGCAGGTTCTCTTCAGGGAGCTGTAGCTGTTCAGGAAGGGTGTTGAGGTGATGAAGAATAAAGCCCTATCCTTGAAGAGGGTTTTCCCTTGCAGGTACAGCGATTTTCAGAGTTTGGGAATAGCTGGGGAGCGCAGGCTAGCTCAGCTAATTTGAGTATCTTTTGACGGATTCTCGTGCGTAACAGAAGGGTGTGGCAGGGGTCCACTGGTAAGTGATGCAAGTGCTCACTGACCCTCGACACAATCCGGACCAAACGTTGCCAATCTAGTAGGGTTCACCCCTGCAGTTACAGGATGCCCCGGCTCTCAGCGACTGTGGGATGGCACAATCATTCATCGCGGGACAGTAGCCTTTGATCAGCTCTCGAAGAAAGGAGAAGTATAGTTCCAGTACAGCATGTCTCAGGACAAAGTGGGGCAGGTCTGCAGGCACTTACAGTGACAGTCACCTTGGGGTGACACAAGGACCGCAAATGCATGCAGCATGGCGCACTCTCATAAATTGCGACTCAGAGGAGCTAGGACAACAAATCTTGGCAGGGGAGGTCCCAGGACGACAAGTAAGCGATGCCCAAAGTCTCGAGTCTCAACTCGGTGTAGCGGCACTCCTGTATGATACACTTGGTTCGAGCTGGTCCTTTTGCTGGATGGCCCAGGAACACTTCCAGAGAGGCTCTTTGCGAGGGTAAGCAAGAGGAGCCGTGAATAGTTAATCCCACTACTCCAAAGGGTTGAAGCACCCTTGCAGGCCTTCTTGGTATGATACAAAAGCAAGGGTCCAACGGGAAAACATGGGGGTCAGGTTGACAAACCTTTTAGCACCTCTCTGGCAGTTCCACGGGTCTGCTCTTTTGTTCAGGATATTGGTTCCTTCTGTAGTTCGGTGTGAACCTCAGTAGATCGACTTGGAATGGATGCAGAGCCCATTCTCTTATCCAAAGTTCATTTTGCACTCAAATCTAGGATAACCAATGGAAGATCTCCTCTCGTGCATGCATGCCAGACGCGGGCCAGTCATGGACCATGATGGTTCCAGTCATTCAGGCCTACCAAACATACTGGCACCAGTAGTGTGGATTGGGACAAGACAATCCCAACTCTCTTCCTGGGCACTAGCACACGTGACATGCAGGAGCCAACGAAAAATGTGTTTTTCGTGGGAGGCTGCATGCCCTAATAAGGAATACCCAGGTATCTCGACCTGGAGGAAGGCAAGGGGAAAAAATGGCCAAAGGATAGAACAAAAGACTTTGTGGCACGGCCATTTTCGGCACTGGCCACAGTCTTGGGCCAAACACAATAAATGCAGTATGGTCCATAAAAATGAAGTAAAAATACTTAAAAAGTAAACTGCTGCCACCAGTTCATCCTAGGCACTCTTGTACAAACACCAAAAATCCTTAAAGGGGGGCTAGGGCCATAAAACAAAAGGACCCCTATGCGCAGTAATGTAAAGGTACTTGGCACATAGATAAAAAGTTACCAAGAGATGGCAACATAGTCGAAGACTAAGGGAAACATAGTTTCCCAGTACTGACACCTTGAACGACGTGACATTTTCCTCATAACAAATGAGTGAAAGCCCAGAGCAGTGCAGCTGAAGGTTTATGCTCCACTGGAAAAGGTTAGGTTAGGCAAGCAAAACAAAAGCAAAACCTTTGGGGTCCATAAATGGAGGGAAAATTGCACCTAAGGGAAATCTTTCACAACAGCTTCCTTCTTTTCCATGCAGCGGTGGATGCCTCTTTACCGCGTTCATATGACGGTGGATGCTGCTTACCTCTCTTCCCCGTCGGGCGGGCAACCACACTGCAGGGGTCCTTCTCCTTCGTCGGCAGTATTGTCGGTCCGGCTGTGGGCACATGGCTGGCGTCACAGGTGCTGGGGGTGCCAGTACCTTAGTGGGTTTGCCGGGATCACCCAGACTTACTTTGGTTGAAGGGCGGGACCGTGATAGGTCATGCGGGCATGGCACGGGTGCCAGGGGCACTATGGATGTCTGGAGCATGGAGGGTGCCTAGGGTGGACCAAGGGCACCAGGCTGCTCTGGGGTGCCCAGACCAGCAGGGACCTGCAGGACCGTGATCACACGGTGTGGGCCTGCAGGCCAGGGCTGCGAGATTGACACAGGACTTCCGTTGTTGGGGCCAGCAGCCGTTCTGAGGCATGTGCATGCAGGGCTCCTTTTATAAGGTCAGGCCATGGCCCATCTTAAAAGGGCAATACCCTTGCGAGGGTCACACCATCCTAAAAGGGAAACACACTTGGGACGGTCAAACATAACACTACCATCCTGATGACGGTGGTCAGAAATTGAGTTCTCCCCCAAAACCGCTTGACGATATACACGGACGTATGAGATATTACCAGACACCATTTGGATTAATGTGCTTTATATTTTATGTTATGTTATGTTATTTGGCATTTTTATAGCACCTTATGCATCATTGGTATGATCTCAAAGCGCTGGTATGTTGAACGCCCTCGGGAACCACAGTTCAGTCAGTAGAGAGAGAGAGTGTGGTATGGTGCGTGGGTCCACCGGATATGTGCGCAGCTGGTGTGGTTGTTGCATGATAGCTGCTTCTTAGCGGGAGGTGTGGTGCTGAGGAAATCAGTTGGATGTGTTCAGTCTGGAGGATTGACACCCAGACGGAGTTCTGGCTGTGTTAGGCCTGAGGAGACACCTAAACTATCTGGTATGTGCTCAGCTAGCTGTGTTTTATTAGGATGATGTGGAGTTTGTGGGGTCATGTCATTATGAGAACAGCTAGACTGAATGTGTCATAGTACAGCTGTGTTCTAGTTGAATGATGGTGTATAGGGGAGAGTAAGCATAGTAGTGTGATATGGTGGTTATCAGTAAAGCGCCTGCGACCAAGCACGAGAGCAGGACGGGGGGCGTACATTAGGCACAATTTCTAAGTTCAAGAGTAAGTGTGAGACATGATATCATTCACAAGTATATCTAAGTGCGGGATATGCTATCATTCACAATTCCAACTAAGTGAGGGATATGCTACAATCATAATTCTAGATAATAGATATTTGCTTAAAGCGAAGGCTTTTCTCACTTGTTCACTTGTTCACTTACTGATATATGAGAAGAAGTGTGGGGTATATAATTGGAAGACGCTGTGGATTAGGATCATTCAGCAGTCCTTCCAGTGGCGTTACTAGGGGGGAGCTGAGGGGCTATATGCCCGGGTCTTTTGGTTGTAGCTCTGGGTAGAAGCTCAGGGACTACAACCAAAAGGCTATCTAACCCCGAATCCCGCCAGTCCCGACATTAGCTTAGCCCCTGATCTTTTCCAGAGCTAGAAACACCCCTGAGTCCTACCCCCTTGATTGAAGGAATTGCCCTCCTCCTCTTTTAGGTTTTAGGCCTTTGGACAGTCACCATTGAAGTATTCTGAGACTAGGCTCCAACACCATTTTAAAATGATTTGTGAGTGGGTTGTTTTACAAACAAGGTAGATTAGATAGGGATAGTTCTCCCCTTTCTATCCTTTCCCTCGATGGGCGGGCCCACCACCGCTCTCTAGGGTTAGTCCACGACCTTGTACATTGTACAATGAACCCGGGTTTGGAAGTACATTGGTCTTTTCTCTCTTCCCATAAATGTAAATGACACAGACAGCTTAATACTTGAATATGCGCCCTGCACAAATGCCTGGAAAAAATCCCAATCCGCATACACGTCTATATCATACTCCTGCTGACTTCCACCCCGAAGCCAAAAACTAACAAGCATTGGCAAAGCCAACAGCTTTGGCATTTATGTAGGCATGGGAAAGGTATTTTCCAGGCACTGCCATAATAGTGTTTTGTGGCCATAACATGGCAACAGCTGGCAAATGGCGTTAGCAGTTTGTTAGAAGTGCAGTGCACCTCCCACCCCTGTTTCTTTTTTTCACTTGTATTCATTTATATCTCTTTAAATTTCTTGAGTAACTCCATGGCTTTTTTAGGAAATTCCTTCATGTTGTAATGCGATTGGTCCTGTGTCAGGTGTCTTCACTGGCACCAGACCTGCAAATAAACCACACATCAGTCACGTTTCCTCCCTGACAACAGGGAAATACTCCCATCAACTACAATATAAGCAAGAAAAAATAGTTTAAATAAAAATAGGACACTAGGAACATATAGGATCCCGCCGACTGCTTCATCCCAATCAGCTCCACCATGGCTGGCTGAGAAGCTCTGCATCTCCGGAGGCCTGCGATCCA
This sequence comes from Ambystoma mexicanum, assembly GCF_040938575.1. NCBI lineage: Eukaryota > Metazoa > Chordata > Amphibia > Caudata > Ambystomatidae > Ambystoma > Ambystoma mexicanum. The sequence continues at coordinate 1,087,190,618 of NC_090941.1, forward strand.
CTCTGTTGCTTCCGGAAGCCTGGTCTGCAACATGCAAATCATCAATGTGGTCATAGACGGAATGGACAGATCTAATTTTAACCGTCTCGATGCCAGGAACACAACTTGAAGATCCCCATGGGACCTCAGCAACTATGTTTCAAGGGCCTCAGATGCTCTGTTTCTACGATATCTGCACCTCAATGCATCACAACAGACTGCAACGCGATGAGACAATAGGTTGGGAGAGCACCATTAGGTCCCATTATGCTGCAGCATGCCAAGCCTCACCTTCCCTCCATGTCCGCTCTGTGATTGTCAACAATTGATGAGAGTGCTATAATGTCTGTCTACCGAACCCGTGTGAATTACAGGGACTTTTTGCTAGTTGTTAATAATTAAGCATTAAACACCCATTGCAAGGGCTAGAATGAGTGGTAACAGCCCAGGGCCGAGCCAAAGGCCCGAGCGTAGCAAGGGCGTTTAATGAGGGACCTGAGACGTTACCACCCGTTCCAGCCCTTGGACAGGGTGGTTAACGCTATTACCACCCAGGGCTGTCAATCGGGTAACCAGGGTGCTAAAAGATTTTTTTTTTCATTCAACGAACGGGACTGTGTGGCTTCCTGTTTGATGCGTGAAAATACAATCTCAGGATGGCTGCCACTGTTGTGACCTGGCCCCCTGCTTCCTCGTGCGCACCTCGCTGCATGGAATACAGAGACGGACACAGAGCTGCTGCAAATAACGTCTTCTTGATTCCTTAAACTTTCTCGAACTAACTAGCCCACCTCCTCTGCGTCACTTCCTGTCCCGCCTTCCGCCTCCCAAGCTCCCGCAACTAGAACGTCAATATGACATCCCCCCCAATTTAAACAGTTACCCAACGTGGGTCAAATGCACAGGAACATTGTCCCTTGAGCATGGGCGTAATTTTAGCGGGGGACAGGGGTGTTTGTCCCCCCCAACTTTCATGGCAGACCATTTTGTCCCCATTCATTTGGCTGGGGCACCTTTTCTTCAGATGTCATGCCCCCCCCAACATTTTCAGCAAAGTTACTCCACTGTCCTTAAGCCATTTCCTCTATGAGGCACGAGGCCTATTTCTGGCTCTCTGAGGCCGACAACTAGAGCGTTCAACAGGACGGCAAGGCCACCACGCACCATCCTCAGCCTCAATAGCAGGAGTGCCACAGCCAAGAGAAGAGCTCACAGCTTGCCAAGCCACAGCCTGGCCCCTACACTTCAACAGAGACACCGCCACGTGCTAGCCCACGCAAGAGACATAGCAACCACTGACCTAAGACCACCAGAACATGATGGATGACATAGCAACCCCGCAAAGGCTACAGGGCCGCAATCCTGACACCAGCATGTGGCTAAACACAACGCAAGGGACGTTCATGCAGTCCTTCCAACCTTTTGGACCACGCACCGGCCTTCGATGGGAGCTGTGGATGCAACTTTTCAAGCTCTGCCTCCTCACACAAAAAATCGACAGTGAAGACATGAAGAGAGGATTCCTCATGCTCAACCTGGACACAATGGCACTCCACATATTCAACGCCCTACCAAACCGGGACACGTCGGATGATTATGAGATAGCGAAAGAAGTACTCACAAAAAAATACAAGCCCAAGGTCCGCGTGGATTTCGAGAGATTCAAGATGAGCCAAGCCAGGCAACGCCGGCAGGAGAGCATAGACGACTTCCACAGCCACCTGAGGGAAATGGTGCTAGCCTGCGACTTCCCACATGAAGAAATCTCAGTGAGACAGCAAGTCATGCACGGGTTGTCGTCTGAAAAACTCAGACGTATCATTCTTGCGGAAACAGACATCCCATTGGACACCATCTTGTCCATGGGGAGACTACAAGAGCAGACGGATGAACACGCAACCGAGATGGAGAAAATCATAAGCCGCCTATCACAGGACACAGAGCTGACAAGGAACGACATTGCGACAATCAATGCACTAAGGCAACAGAGACCCCGATAAAGCCAACCCGCCGCCTGGCCAAAAGACTGCATTTGGTGTGGAGGACAGCACGGCAGGATCAACCCATGCCCAGCATATGCCACCACGTGCCACAATGTAGAAAACGTAACCACTACGCATTGGTGTGCCTGAGCTCCAGACAACCTAAAGACTACCCACCGCAAAGTTCCTCCCCGCACCACAAAGGTGATGCAGGACCCCGCAGGCCGTCAGGCTGCCCTGAGCGACGTGATCGCCAACACAATGAGCTGCCAGGCAGACAGCGCAATGGCAGAAGTGGACTGGCCCGAGACATTGACGGAAACAACACCGACAGTTTCAGCAGCGAAGAGGAGCAGTCCAGCAGGGAACAATCTCCGAGCCACACTGACAAGCACCGCAACCATAGAAGAGAGAAAGTACAGATGATCTCTGCAGTCAAACCCAGACGGGAAAATCAACCAAGCGGGACCCGGTCACGACGACGCTTCATACTAGTAGGGGAAGTCCCTGTAACGATGATGCAACACAGGGGCCACCGTAAATGTCATGCCATCATCCAAATTCAACAACCTTGACCCAAAACCCATTCTTAGCGGGATTCAGTCCTGCTCTACGCCTACCGCTACAAGAAGACCCTCCCCGTGGCGGGCTATTTCAAGACAACCCTCTCCCACTGGGGGATCATGTGCAGAACCCAGATCCATGTATTTGAGGCCGGCATAGAGACACTGCTCAGCTGTGCCACAGCAGAACGCCTGAAGGTCATCCAGTTCAACCTCGCAGTACAATCAAAAGACATTGAACACCTATTGGCAAAGCACAAGAACCTATTCACAGGAATCAGCTGTCTCAAAGGCAGGACAGTAAAGCTTCATATTGACCCCACCATTGAGCCACGGGCAGTGCGCCACAGGAGAGTTCCATTCCACATGAGAGCTGCAGTAGAGGCAGAGCTCAAGAAACTAGAGGATCTGAGAATCATTGAGAAAACCTCAGGGCCCACCCCGTGGGTCTCACCAATGGTGGTCACGGCCAAACCGAAACAACCTAATGCCGTCCGCATATGCATCGACATGCGACTTCCTAACGCTGCAATAGGGCGAGAGAAACACATCATGCCTACTATAGATGAACTGATTGTCGATCTAACGGGGGCAACCATCTTCAGCAAGCTCGACCTCCAATCGGGCTACCACCAGATCCGCCTGGCAAAATACTCACGGCACATTACCACATTTTTCTCACACCTGGGTCTCAGACGCTACCGCCGCCTCAACTTCGGCATCTCATAGGCGGCAGAGGTTTTCCAACATGAGATACGGAAGGTCCTGCAAGACCTACCAGGAGTGATGAACGTCAGCGACAACATCCTAGTCTACGGCACGACTGAAGCTGAACACACCAAATGACTCAACTTCAACGACTGGAGGACTCAGGACTCGCGCTCCACGAGGAGAAGTGTGAATTTGGAAACGATTGCTGAGTTTCTTTGGTTACATTTTCAATGAGCACAGAGTGTCACCGGACCCAAATAAAGTCCGCGACATCAAGAATGCTCAAGCCTCAACCACAGCGATGGAAGTCTGTAGCTTTCTGGGCATGGCCACTTACTGTGGCTGTTTCATTCCAGACCTAGCCACCTCCACCCCCCCTGCGTGTACTTCCGAAAGCCAAGGCCCCATGGGCATGGAGCAGGGAACAAGATCAAGCATTCACAAAGATCAAGGGCTCCCTCTCCGGTGATGCCACCATGGCATTTTTTTACATATCATGCACAACCGAACTACTTGTCGACGGTAGTCCAGTGGGATTAGGAGCAGTGTTAACATAGAAAGACAAAGAGGCAACAGTCTTAACCATTGCATTTGCGAGCAGGGCGCTCACACCAACAGAAAGAAACTACACCCACATTGAAAAAGAGTCGCTGGCAATCATCTGGGGGTGCAAACACTTCCACGTGTACATCCTGGGGCACCCGGTGAAGATGATGACTGACCACAGCCCACTCATCCCTATCTTCGGAGGATCCACACCACACCCCCCTGCCAGGATCAAGCGCTGCCTACTGCAACTACAACAATTTGACCTGCACGTCCAGTACAGTGCAGGTCCTGACAATCCGGCAGACTACCTATCACGACACCCTCGCCCAGCCACCACCTCCCAACATGAAGCCGCAAAAGTGCCAGAAGAACATGTTTGTCAGATCATCGCATGCGCAAAGGCCCAGAACCATGAAAGTCGAAGAAATCCAGGTGGAAACGGACAAGGATCCGTGTCTACAACTTGCGAAGGCAGCGATCATGTCAGGCAAATGGAAAACCTTCCTGACAGTGGTCACATGGAAAACAGCCCTAGCTCAAGAGCTCATACAGGCCCTTTTTGGGATACGCCACAAACTATCCATCTCACTGGATTGCCCAATTCTGACAGGACATCAAATCGTACTGCGCGCCTCCCTCCATGAGAGAGCCCTCAGACTGGTGCATGAAGGGCACTAGGGGATAGTGAAAACGCAAGCATTCCTCAAGTTCCGCGTTTGGCTTCCGCACATGCAACGCAAGTAATAGCACTCATAGAGGCATGCACAGCCTGCTTGTCCACACGCCGACCAAGGCCACCGTAACCCATGGAGTGCCGCCCTGGAGTGACCGCAGGTGGGACGCCATCAGCATCGACTTCTGCACGATTGCAAATGAAATGTACCTACTTGTAGCAATCGACGAACACACCCGGTACCCCGAAGTCGAACCGTTCGCCTCCACAGACGTCACATCCGTGACCACGGGTCTGGAAAAGATGTTTGCGACACATGGCATACCATCATCGATCCAAAGCGACAGTGGGCCGCCTTTCACAAGTAAAGGGTTCAGAACTTTCATAGACAGTCTAGGAATACGCCGTCACCACATCACCCGGTACTGGTCACAAGCCAACAGGGACGCAAAAAGATTCATGGCATCAATCAACAAAACTGTAAGAATTGCCAAAGACAAAAGCCAGCCATGGCTCCCGGAGCTTTACTGATTCCTTCGGGCCTACCAGCTGACCCTTCATTCAACCACCCATGCCAGCCCAGCAGCCATGATGTTTGGAGTACCCATCCAAGGAGGTTTGCCCCAACACCACTCCTAGAAGCCTCCACAGGTAGACCTGGAGGAGATAGAAACCAGAAGACGCAGTCATAACGCCAAAGAAGACGAAGTCAGGAGAGCCGCACCCAGTGAGCTCCAGATAGGAGGCACAGTACTGGTGAAAAACAGGACCCACAAGGGAAAGATGTCCCTACCCTACGAGTCAGCACCGTGGACAATATCACACCGAGAACATGGCCTTGCATCAGCCACCCGAGGACAAGAGACAGTGACCAGAAATGTCTCACACTTCCAAAAAGTCCTGCAGGCTTTGTGGGAAGAAGGGAACGTAGAAGCCAGCCCCACAAGAGCCGAGCCCTCAAAGGAAGACAGCCCCAGCTTAAGGGAAACTCGAGACGGAAGGGTCCAGACCAACAAGAAGAAGAGAGGAACACAGCCACACACCCAACTCCCCACAGAGACCGATGAGAACACTACTCACTCCGGAAGCGACTAGTGCCGTCCACCAGACTGCAAGGATATGTACTGAATGGCATCTACATCCGCAAAGAAGGCTGAACAACGAAAGAAGATCCACTAGACTTTCTGAGACAATGTTGACTTGTGTTAATTGTATGATGATCAAATGTTTGATTTGTTTATCCAAAGTTGAAGAGGGATGTGATGTCCACGTGACAAGGGTCACGTGGATGAGTTAATAAATGGGAGGCGGAGCGCGCCAACAAGGCACTTCCCGCTCCGGACCGTGTGTCCTTTGCCCTGCGCGCAGCGCCCGCTGCCTCCTGTGTGGCCCAGCCCCGCCGAAGCACACCTCACACTCTGCGTCACTTCCTGTCCCGCCTCCCAAGCTTCCGCAACTAGAACGTTCAACATGACAGCCACCACCAAAGAAACGAGGTAAGTGGGGCAGGGGGTGGAGGGAACCAAACAAATTAAAAATAAGGGTGCATGGAGGGAAGATGGTGCAGCATGGCCTGGGAAGCAGCCTCAAGGTTCCATGGAGCGCAGGCTGAGATTACCAGTTTCAGCCCGCGATCCAAGGAACCAGATTGGCTGCTCCCCCCCCCCCACAACCTCCCTCCCTGCTAATAATGATAATGGCACCAGCCGACCAGGCACACAATGGGGCCCTGATATTATTACTGCCTGATGAAGTGGGCATTACAGAAAGTCATCTGTTTTAGCGTCACACCTCTCACACCACCCGCCGTGGTTATCATGCCAATGTGTAATGCGTGCACCCAGAGGAGGAAGGGTGCATTCGTGCTGCTTAACATCAAAGAACGAGAAGGAAGAGAGAACTCTGATGGTTTAGCAGAAAGTGCAGATTTAATATCGCAGTAAAAACAACTGACACAATAACTGCTGCTCCCGCGCTGTTTATCACCAGCATGGAAAATGGTGCATCTTTCCTGCTTATCATTAATAATTTATCATCATAGGGGAAATTAGGTGCCCATACTGCTATCGGCAGTTAGGAAAGGGTGTACACATCAGAAATATTAATGGTGCATGCATACTGTTCATCATCAGAATTCGGAATGCGAGTGCCCTCCGACTATTGGCACATGTAGTGGCTGTCACCTGAAGGGGGCGCTCGTGTGCCAGCAGAACAAGTGGCGGGGCAACCATGATTAACGGCACAAGAGCATTTTTCTCCAACCCCTGGGACCACACTTTCCGATGTTTCCCCTTTTGGTTTTGTACATAAGATCATTACAGCTGTATCGATACTTTCACTGGGTTATAGACATTCTGGAACAAAACATAGTTAATGACCTTTCGCCCGAAAGGTGGAATTGAACCACTCTGTCGCTAAACAGCTACAGGTTTGAAGCCTGCACCCCAGACCACTGAGGCTCATCCGGGCAATAACTGAGGCTGGACGGAACTCTATATATGCCTCTAGAAAATGGTAACGTTTATTCTTAGACTTGGGTTATAAGATGTGCCCTGAAATAACCCTGCTTGTGGATTTGCTGTTCCCTGGCACAAGGGCTGCTCTATTCTATTATTTTCCTTACTTTCCTGCTCTGGATGAGAGGTTCAGCGGATACATGACCCGAAGTTATGCAAATCAGTCCCTGGACTTCTGGGTAAAACAGAACTGCCTGTTTCACATGGTGGGCAAAGTCCAGGTTCTTAGCAGAGACAAACAGAATCCATGACTTCCGGTCAATGATAACAAATACCAAAGCCTTTTAATACTCATGTGTAGAGCACCAGAAAGAGGGGTGGTGTGTGCACCCCATCCCACCAGACATGTAACATATCACTCGGGAGAAACGATAAGTAAAAACAAGCATTGGCAAAGCCAACCGTTTTGGCTTTTGTATAAACATGGAATAGAATTTAGCTCGTCTCTGCCATAATTGTACTACCTGGCCATAAAAAGGCAACAGCTCAAAAATGGTGCGAGTACCTGGGCATATGATGGCAGTGCCTGGCAAATGCCTAATACCTATATAAAACCCAAACTGTTGGCATGGACCGTGATAGTTTTTTAACAGAACTTCAGTGCAAGGGATGGATCTGAGGACACACATATTGCCTATAATATTGCTTACAATACCTAAGCCATTAACGACTGCATTGAAATAACAGTGGCAGGCTCTATAAAGCACCATAATTTATGTTACTGTGTCTGATAGAGTTAGATTATCCCAGGAGGTGTTTTTAGGGCAGAGAGGGGCAGGAAGTGGGTGGGGATGACCAGAGGGAATATTACATGGCCATGGGCGGCCTAAGGGTAGATAAACTACCAAACAATGATCATAAACTGTGTGTCCCTCCTCATATCCCAGCTCCCTATCTGTACTCCAAGGCAATGGGTTTGACTTTCCAGGATAAGACATGTTATCACACCAGAAGCTGCTTCATCTTTGTATTTTGTATTGTGCCTGTGTTTTATGATGCGCAAATTTAGGTCAGGAGCAACAGAGTGTGTCAGGTGCATTTTACAAGAGAATCCCAGGGCAGTGGTAATCTAGGGCCAGTGGATCTCAATTCAGAGCTAGAAGGTCTTCCAAAAGCTGGGGAATGGCTGCAATGAACTAAGTATCTTACAGATATGTTTTTGGAGGAGGAAATAGTTGTTTTGTATCGCTAACATGCAACCTGAATTTAGATAACACAGACAGTTTAATACTTGAATATGCGCCCTGCACAAATGCCTGGCAAAAAATCCCAATCCGCATACACGTCTATATCATACTGATGGTGATTGCCACCCCTAAGCCAAAAACTAACAAGCGTTGGCAAAGCCAATAGCTTTGGCTTTTATGTATGCATAGGAAAGGCATTTTTACATGGCAACAGTAGACAAAGGGTGTCAGCACTTTGGTATATTATGGCAGTGCCTGGCAATGCCTATTCAAGGGCCACAACATTCGGCTTTGTCCATACTTGTTATTAAAAGGAATTCAGTACGAGGACCAGATGCAAGGACACATATATTAATTATGACTGAAGGCACACTTGATTAAGACATTTTATGACACCAGGCACTGGTTTATAGTACCGAATGCACTATTACATTTAAAAAGTTGGCTTGCAAATAACACAGGCTTTCCTTTAAAAGCACAACGCTAGCACAAAGAGATCCTGGGTAAGGGTGTTTTATATGAGCAGGGTAAGGTAGTGGTTGAGAATGTTCATAGGGACTAGCATGACTGTTATAGTCAATACGTGGATTTGAATCCAAACAATACCGACCGCATGTGAGTCCACGCTTCACATCATATCCCTCTCTTACCTTCCCTTCGCTTCCCATCCCGATACTTGCGGGAAAACGTTTGGAGAATCAGACCTGTGTCTCATTATTGTGATAATTTTGAAACATGTAATTCCACAGCTTTTAAGTTTCAAGTGGCCATGCATGAGAAGGCCACACGTCCTGCTTTTTCCCTTTGGATTCTGTGGCTTTTAGTTTTTTCTTTCCAACAAAACCAGCTCTAGCAAACATTGCCACTGAAATGCCAACAAACGAGGAACATTGGCCAAGGATATGAAGCCACCACCCACAAAACCTGTGCAACTGGACAACCCACCAGGAAAGACATGAACAAACTAAATGGAAAACAGACCCAGAATCAAACAAGAAACCTAGCCTCTAACCAGCAAGCCCACATCGCAAATAATCATCATATCAGGAACGACCAAAGCACAAGAAGTAGCCAATCTAGAACACACCTAATGGAAGACGACCACACATCTCAACCACCACATTTGTGAGCCAACCAACATCAATAACATCACATCTAACTGCCCACTGGACCAAAATCCCTCTACTTATCGTGCTAGCTATCAACTTACTGCCCACTCGCAAAACCAACCACTCAGAAACACCCTACACACCTAAGGAGGAATTCCCGACCTGGTTGCAGCACCGAGGGAGTACTTGTCTCAGCAGTTGATGATCTTGCGTGGCTTCAGGACCAGGGCGGCGTGGGAGCTCTCATCTTACTTGATAACTCTGTTACCTTTGATACCATCAATCATTCGGTCCTGCTTGAGCACCTCGCTGGGGCAGGTCTCTCTGGTGCCGTTATACCCTGGTTTGGTTCATTTTTGTCTGGCTGGACTCAGTCACTTTCACTTCTTCCTTTTCGTTCTGCCTTTGCCCACTTGCCTGTGGTGCTCCTCAAGGGTCTGCCATTTCACCTATATCGTTTACTATCTACATTGCGCCTCTGGCCAGGCTCATATCCTCCCACGGCTTCCTGCCACTCCTATTCCGATTGTACCCAAATCATTATGTGTCTGGACCTCTCCTCTGTGGAGACTGCGTCCAGATTTAGGGCGTGCATGGCAGCCATGGGGGAATGGATGAGCGGAATGGTGGCAAGACTAGGTGTTAGTGGTGGCCCCTCCATCTGTGGCTGCCCTTTGACCCCTATGTTTTGGCCTCATACTCTTGGACCTTTGTCCACTCCGGTTTCGGTTGTGATGGATCTAGGAGTCAAAATCTCTGCCACTGTGTAGCTGAAAAGCAGGTCAGCGCTGTGTTCCAGAAAGGCCACTTCCAGCAAAAAAACTTTTATATCTATGCAATTTAGGGTCCCAGTAGTTGCCGCCCTTGTTTTATCTGCTCTGGATTATTGTAATGCTCTGTTCCTGGCGCAGCCCGCCCACCTTATTCATCTGCTTCAGGTTCTGCAGAGGTCTGCAGCTAGGGCGGCCCCATTAGCCCCCTGTTACTCTCATGCTACCCCGACCCTTTGCCGCTTGCACTGGCCAAGCAGATTTCTTTTAAATCCCTCTGCTTGGTCCATTTTGCCTATTATGGGAGGGGCATGGAATATCTACAACAGAAATCTTTTCATTACGTCCCTACCCGGGCCCTGTGCTCAGCTCAATTCTGTTTAGTTGTGATACCCCGCACCAAGTTTGCGCGTATTGGTGGTCGAGACTTTTCTATCGTCACTGCAAAAATTCCTCTGTTGCTTCGCACTGCCAAGGGGCATTTGTCCTTTAGGCTTGTGCTGAAAATGTATCTGTTCTGATTTTGTGCTTTTCTTTGGTAGCTTTCCTCCTAGTGCTGCTCAGCACCAAGATGCCCTTGGGCGAACGTTGCGCTATACAAGTACAACCATGGCAGAGAACATTTGTGACATGCAGAAGTGCTGTCTCAGTAGAGTTTTTACTACGAAAGCCAGATTGAAGTGGATCTCCAAGGCCAGTATCCCCAAGGTACTTAATGGTCCTTTTGAAGACCATCCACTCCAGGACATGGTAAAGGGGGGAACTGGGGGCGTTACTTCACTAGGATTTGGATCAGCAGAAGGTTCCTTCAAAAGTGGTATGAAAGTTACCGATTTGAAGGAGGCAGGAAGGATTCCATTGAGCGGAGAAATGTTTAAGAGCTCTTGAGATTGCCTTTCACCATTGGATATGCAAATGAATCGATAGGAGCACAAGATCGGTTGGTGCTGGAAAGGATGGCTGCTAATTTGGTAGGCGACATACAGGAAAAGTAGTGGAGAGTAGTGGTAGAGGTGGTTGTAAGAAGGAAGACAGAGTTGGGAGAGAGAGGAGGGCTGTGAGAGTGTCACAAATTTTACAAGAAATGTAGTGAGCAAAATCATTAGCAGAAAGGGACTAGGCGATATATATTGTATATTGGCTTGGGTGTTATGAGCAAAGTGTGGAGGGTAGATGAACGTTCACAGCGATGATTGCAAAGGGCGGAGGTTAGGTTTGACAGAGTCTAGTGCAGAGATGAGGGCAGCAAGTGATTGTTTGTACGCTAGGATTAGGGTTGGGGTTCAGTGATTTGCACCAGCGTCATAGGTCACAACACATGTTTATTTTGAGGGTCTGGATCTCAGAGGTGATACAGGGTTTAGGAGAGGAGGTGTAAACGTGTATGCACGATAGTATTAGCTAAAGGGTGTCATAAGTGCATAGTGAAAGCCAGAAAGAGCACGATCAATGGAAAATACATTACTAGAGGATAGAGACAAGAGGGGGGTCCTCACATCATGAAATGGAGGGCCATGAGAGGCCTTCCTGAATTTCCTCTTGGTCATTGAAGCGGAGTGGAGGGTGAAGACATGAAAATGTAAAGTGAACAATGGATGGATCAGACACAGAGGGGTCGATGGAGATGTCAGGGGAGGGCAGGGGAGTAGGGAGGAGAAAGACAAGGCCTAGACATTAGGCAAGCAGGTGATTGAGGGAGTATTGGGGATGGTCAAATAGGATGGCACTAAGTTCATGGCAGGTGGCTCTGGAGGGCCTGGGAAGGGTAAAGCCCACCAGTATGGCAAGTGATTTTAGTAGGAAGTGACTGAAGGAGAAGGTTCAGTTAAGGGAAGGAGTTGAGAAGCCGGGAGATGATAAAGAGCCAGCACAGTAACAGGTCAAACAGGGAGGAGTTGAATAGTGGCATGTTCAAAAGAGGAAGAGGTGATGTCAGAGGAGGAGAAAGAAGGATGTGGTTATGGCCCTATTGATAACTAACCATACTACACCATCCTTCCCAACAGGTCGGGGTGAGAGGGAGAAGGTAGCAGCATGAACATGGTGAGCCGCTGGTGTAGCAGTCATGAGGGGATATCCATGTTTCAGTGATAGCAAGAAGTGAAAGTTGAGCGTGAAAAGAGTCAAAGAGGCCACAGTGTAGGAAGAATTTTGAAAAAGGTTTGTGTATTCCAGAAGCCAAGTGAAAGAGTAATAGGCAGTGGGAAAGAGGAGTAGGTGTTGTACAGTGGTCAAGGGGGACAGATGAGGTTGGAGATCCTAGGTGAACGGGAGCATCGGGTTTGAGAGGTGTACGGGAAGGAAGAAGGGGTGTTGCTAGGTTTGTAAAAGATCTGGGGCTATGCTAATGTCGGGACTCAGGTCTAGCTAGTCTTTTCGTTGTAGCCTTTGAACTTCTATCTGGGGCTACAACCAATCGACCTCAGACTCCCCTAGCAACGCCGCTGGCAGCAAGTAGGAGGGAGATGGGAAGGGGTAGAGTGCGGTAGAAGTTAGACCGAGTTGTGGCTGAAGGCTTTCAGAGAAGCAGAGGAGTAGAGTGAGTACAAGGAGGAATAAAGTGAAGTCAAGGTGCATGATGTAGGGTAGAAGAAATAGGCAAGAGAAGACAGTGAAGGATGGTTGCAACCTAAGAGGGTAGGTGAGTGAGTGGTAGGGAAGTGGAGTAAGGTTGGCGATGAAGGACCAGGTGTAAGTTCTGAGTTAGACTAGAATGGGGCTATAGATAACCAACAGACAGTTAACAGGCCTAACACAGGGATGACGCTTGGTCTTTTGAGGTAACAGCAACTCGGCAGTCAATGGAGAATCATTGGGTCGAAGTATCCCTATCTTTGGAAGCAGGAGTCGGGCGAAGGGAGAACACAGCAAAGTCCTGGCGTGATACGTGGCTGTGGTCCTAGGCCATTTCAGGCCCTTACGGTCCCAAGCAGGGTGATGCTCTTTGCTACATTCACCCCTTAGCTGCAGATGCCCAACAGACACTCAATATGGAGGAAGTGTCGCATGACCCTCTGGGAGCCAATTGGAATGCTCAAGATGGCTTTCAGGCTTCCAATAAGGATGCAGGAGGGTCCTGGGTGTTCTAGGCCCAGAGAGCACAGGGGAACTCTGTGGAGGCTGCATTGATGCGTGTGGAACATGGGGAACACTATGGAGGCTGCAATTAAGTTTATGAGCCACTTGGGAATTCTATCAAGGCTGCTGTTTTTTGTGTTTGGGGCACAGGTGCACACTAAAGAGACTAAGGCTGGGTATGAGAGGAATGGGGAACTCTATGGATGCAGCAATGAGGTGTGTGGATGCAGGATAATTTTATGGAGGAGGCAACGAGGTGAGTGAAGCAAAGAAGAATACTATGGTGTGGCAGCATGGTGTGCGAGGCGCATGGGAACTCTATGGGGCTTCAGTGAGGTGTATGGGGCACAGATGCACTCCGTAAGGGCTGCAGTAGGGTGGCTAGGTGTGTCAGATGTGGGGGACCACTCTGCAGTTTGCAATGAGAGGTGTGGAGCACAGGGGAACTCTACAGAGACTGCAGTGAGGTGTGTAGGTAACAGAACAATGATGGGGAGGCTGCATCGAGGTGTGTGGGGCTCATGGGAACTGTATGGAGGCTGGCATCCGGTGTGTGTGGTACAGGGCACATCCTTGGAGGCTGCAGTGTGGTATGCAAGTCAAAGAAACAATCTATGGGGGCTGTGTTGATATATGCATGAGGCAGTGGAGGCTGCAGTAAGGCATACGACACAATGACAATCCATGGAGGCTGCACTGAAGTGTATGAAAAACAGGGAATATCTATTGAGGCTGAACTGAGCTCTATGAGGCACTTGGAGAAGTGATGTGTGTGAGAGGCAGTCAGTATAGGAACCAGCTCCCCCTGTTTTGGAAGAGGACTCTCAATTGTCATCCCAAAATGTTGAAATGTCACAAACCCTTTTCCCTTTCTCTGACCTAAGTGCAAGTCAATGGGAAAAACAACATCACCTTGGTGCAATATTGCCCTCTTAAAGTTCTCTCTCAAATGTGAGAAGGTTTTGTTATGTCTCTGTGGCATGTGGAACAGAACATGGAGGACCCAGGAGGCAGGCCCTGAGTCTGAATCCAGCTCTGCTTCGCCCTCTTAGAGGGGCGGGCACTGTATTATCTGAGGATGTGGCAACATATGTCACCGCCCATGTATGAGTGCAGGGCTCAAGTTGAGAGTACATGCGGGTGGACAGAGTCCATCCACTTTTTTCAGAGGGTGTACTGAGCCCCCCCCACAGCTAAATGCAAAACATTGAATGTCTTCTTTGAATTTATGAATGAAAGCCGACATCGGGGATCCAACCGCAGTCCTCAGGTTGGACGTTTCACCACTGAACTATATGATCTGATGAAAAATAACAAACAAATAACGTTGAAATGTCCCATTTCAGTACTGCATTTTCCAGGGAAAATATTTGTATTGGTTCTTGGAGTTTAAAACATGCACACCTTTTAACGTGTTCAAAAACACTATTTTTTTAAAAAATTGTATTTAGTTAATTAACTTTTACAATATTTTACTTACACAAGAAATGAAATTTACATAATCATTTTTTCGACATAAGTTGATATGCACATAATAATTTTTCTGACATAAGTTGAAAGTTGAAAACACACTTTGCGGTTTCAAAAATAAGGTATACAATGCAAAATACAAGGTACAAAGATTCAAAAGTACAAAAATACAAAATTTGCAGGGTTAAAAGTTAAAAGTTCAGAAGAATGATTAAAACGCTATTTGACACGCAGTTAATTGTTGGTTCATGTCAATTCATTTCACATCATCTTAGATGTCCACTTGAACTCTCTTACATGAATATTATAGGTTCAGAGCATTCAAAAAATTGGCAGTTGCAATTCTGATTCTCACTAAACGAGCTGAAACGATTATTTTCCAAAGTAGGTCTTGATTTACATCAGTCAAAAAGCCATTTGGATCTGCAAAGTGTGTCATTTTTAGAGAGACCAGCTGAGGGCATTCAATGATGAGATGTTTTAATGTTTCCCCCTCATTAGTCAACTGACAAAATCGAAAAATATTGTGTGACTCTTGAATTATGTCTCTTTCGGCCAAAACTGCCCTCGTAGCCCATAAGTTGAACCTTAGGCACATAATTGCTGATCTCACAGCCACAGAAGGACTTCTTACTAAATAAGGCGACACAGTTCGAAAATGTTTGTCTATCATACAGTCGCCATCAAAATGTTTATAAGTCATGCATCGCTCTCTTGTTTGAATCCAGTCTTTAGTAAAAATCTGCCATTTTACTTTAACCGGGTTCTTAACAAGCAATTCAATTGTGGCATTTGCAGTAGCTAATATATGACATATACTTTGCAACTATTTTTTGGCAAACCCATGTTCAGACTGCAACAAGTAAGATGACAATATTCTCAGGAGAGTTCTAGCATCATTATACAGAAGACATTTTCTGAGTAAAGCGCACATGTGCCAGTGATATTGTGCTACTAAAGAGATTAGGCCCACCTCAGAACAGATCCATACTACTGGGACCGCTTGGGGTAAGTGTAGTATTTGCCTCCAAAATGAGGCTTCTAATTTGTCAAAGAAATGACCCTCAAGTGGTTCCATAGCTTCCATACCATAAAGCAACACAGGGGTGCATTTTTGGGTGTAATATGTCCAGGCCGGCAAGATGGAAGGTTTGCTGTACCTCCTCATTATGATTTTCGTTTGAGATATTGAGGTTTGTAATTTCGGTTGCAATACTTGTAGATGACCCTGATTACGTTGACTCATATCAAGGGTAATGCCCAGATAAACATATTGACTCACAACATTGATTGCAGTGTTCTGTATGGTCCAAACCTTTGTGTTGCGAGCTGTTATTTTCGGGGCGTACATGACAATTTTTGTTTTCTCAAGATTTATACTCAGCAAGTTGTTCTGTATATACTGAGTCAAAAGAGTTAGTAGTGCTTGTAACCCCATCGGACTCTTAGAACAGAGAACTAAATCATCCGCATACAACAATGCAGCTATAGACATACCATTTAATTTTGGGGCGTCTGTCACTTGACCTACAAATACCTCTTGAATGTCATGAATGAAGAAGCTAAATAGCACGGACGCCATTATGCATCCCTGTTTCAGGCCCCTAGCAGTTTCAATTGCTGAGGAAAGGAGCCCTCCTGCATTCAGTCTTATTTGTATAGACGTTTGTGAATGTAGTGCATGAATGATGTCTTTCAGTGTTTCAGGGCAGTTTGCTTTTGATAATTTAGCTATGAGTAACGATCGTGAGACCGAACCAAAGGCCGCATTAAAATCAACAAAGGCCAGATAAATGGGCTGTCTAGTACTTCCTGCTTGATTCTTAATAGCATTTATAAATGTCAGATTTATACTAGTGCCCATACCTGGAACAAAGCCCGTTTGGTTAGGGTTCCATTTTTTCTCAATTTTAGTCCAGGAATTAAATTCTTGGAGCACGATTCTTGCAAAGATCTTGCCCAGTGCGTCGAGCAAGGCAATGGGCCTATAATTAGACGGCTTAGATCTGTCACCCTTCTTAAAGATAGGCACCACAATCGAGGTGCGCCAAAAGTCAGGTAAGCTTTTGGTATGTACGACTGCTCTGAAGATTCTTTCAAGGATGACAGCCCAAGCAGTCGGATTTGCCTTGAACATTGCATTGCTCAGACCATCCGGTCCTGCAGCTCTGGAACTACTTGATCGTACTATCAGTTCTTGTATAGCTGTTATTGAGAACTCTACGTTCCATGTGGTAGCTCTGGGGAATTCATGATTTAAATTCGAGTTGTTAATATCCCTATATAATTCTGAAAAGTGATGTATCCACTAACATTCTAGGACTACATTGATCTGGGCATGATTCTGTTTATCGTATTGTGCGTTATTTAGTAAAGCCCATATTTCAGCAGTGCTTTTATTATTGATACTGCACAACATACATTCACTGTCCACCTGGAACATGAAAGCCGCCCTTACACGAGCCCAATTTCTGAATTTGGTCTTTGCACTTCTAATAGCTTGAGCTGGAAGCTCACGTGGTAATAGTTGCATTGCACGTTTCTCTCTTCTCCAGGCCGCTTTTCGATCTTTTACCTCCTGGTCGAACTGATGTTTGTGATGGAAGGCCTGTTGACCATTTTTGCTAAACACTGTTCTGTATTTGTTCATGGTACCGATGTAAGAGATTTCGTTTTTCCCACACGCATCTAGGTCATTTCCTAGCATGTATAAAGTTTTGTCGGTCCATCTGAATCTGGATTTAGCATTGTTCACCATCAAACACTGTGTCATTCTTCTGTAGGAATTAGAAGCTTGCTGTAAGGGCCATGACCATGTTAATGAGAGCAGATGATGGTCACTATTAGTTTGTTCTACAATTTGGAAGTGGGTGGCTAGACTGAATAGGTTTTCATCTACATAGATGTAGTCAATGATGTTGCTCGATTTGCCACGATGCCAGGTGTTCTTTGCAGGCACATCTCCTGGTAGGGATCCATTGGCCAGTTTCAAATTCCTATCTGTCATAAATCGAATCCACCTTTCAACTTGCACTGGTTTATTTTGTTTTTTGCTAGATATGCAGTTTAAGTTAATATCCCCTAGAACAATAGTGGCCGAGATATCTGAAGTGGCCAGGATTAGGTCTAGAAGTGATGTCAAAGCACAATAGAATGCATCGTCTGTAATGCCCGCCGGATTTCTGTACATATTTATTAGAGCAAAGGACGAATTCTGTAGATTAATCCTTACCAGCTGAAGGAAATCATTAGGAGCAGACCAAGATTTAACAGTTAGGCCACTAGTCAGTTTAACTGCCACTAGCAATCCTGAGGTGGGCCGCCCGTAGATGCCTTAGCTGTTTTTGACAATATGACCTCGTGATTGTTCCAAAGAGGAGTGTTTCTCAGCCATTTTTCTTGTAAGGCTATGATGTCATAATCCTCCAAGCAATTTCCTTTCTCTTGCTGTAGGTGGTTGTGTCCACGTGTGTTCCAGGAGGCGAGGCAGATTTTCTGGACACAAATGGCTGATTGTTATGCTCTCTGGTGCATAGTGGACTCTGATGCAGCTGTTTGATAGATTTGAGGCACATGTTTAGGAGCCAGGACGGATTGTTGATCCACTTGCCCTCTTGCATGCGGATCTTGGGCGATTATGAATCCCAACTGGAATATCTCCATCTTTGCTTTCCACAGGGCTTTCAGCACTACTCTCGATGTTAACCATAATCGTACAATCGAAAGATCCTCATTGTTCAAGAATTCAATCTGGTCGATGTCTGTAGTTGATATATCCCCCAGCTCAGGAATGTCTCCAAATATGTTCAGAACACTCGTTCTGCACAAGTCAAATGTGGAATACGGGGCAGCACGGCATTTCATGATCAATGAATATCTCCTTTCAGTTGTTTTATTTGCTGGTTACTTTTTATTAGCTTTATTTGAGTAGTTTGTGTTCTTATCTCGAGGCTGTTGGCTCTTGATTTCCATGGTGTGTGCATTGCTCTCCTTAGGGCAAAAGGACTGTGGCCATTCTTCAAGACTATGTTGTACTTGTCCTAAAGCACTGGTAGTCAACAGTGTCATTGGTTTGTTCTGATGAAGTCCTTTGAATCCATTGCTGTGTTCCATCTTTCCAAAGTATTCATCTAAGCAAGATTTAATCGACATTTCAATGCGCGTCTGTTCTTGCAGCAAATGTCTTGAGGCTTGTGTTGGACTATTGTAAGTCGTGTCTTTAGTTGGTACGGAAGCAAATCCAACCCTCTTCTCGTGTACTATGAAGCAGTCGGGTTGGGTACTTGTTTTGCGAAGATCGATCTGGTTTCTGAATAATTCTGGGTTTCTCATGTCGAGCGCTGGGAACTGGTTCTCATGATTTTGCGTTATGGATGACATTGCACCTGAGCTGGTCTAATGAGGTTGCTGTATTCTTGAATTTCCACTTCCTTGTTGTACGTTTATGCATGCATCCACAGCTTCCCGATTGGATATTCTTTGGTGATTGGGATGTGCTTCATTGGTCTTAAAAAATGGTTCTCCATACATTGATTTCATTTGGTTCCTTTGATTCATTAACAACAGCTCAGCGCTCGTGTCACTATGACTGAAGTTATTTTCCATATTAGTGTTAACCACTAATAGCTGTTTTTTGCTCACTGGTGCTTCAGCGAAAGTAAAGTTGTGCGACTCTTGTGGTGGCTGATTGCAGACACTGTTTTCTTTGATTTTCAAGGTGTTTAGATATGCTTCAACTTCTTTTCTAATGTCTTGCCTGCGTTGTTCATGATACAAGTCATTTTTTGGATCATTAATTCGTTTTTTCATTGTCAATGGATCTTGCACGTTTTTTTGTTCTTTCAGTGCTTTTGGGCGAACATCTTTAATTACTGTAGTATGGGTCTCATTTTCCAAACTGGCAGATTGCTGGTATTCGTTTAATGCATTAAGCAGGTCATTTAGAGGTGGATGTGTTAATGTGTGATCTCCCAAAGAGGAGGTAGGAGCATTTTCACACACAGTTTCACAGCAATCTTTGTCACCATCCAATTTATTCTCTGTCACTCTGTTTATTTTGTTCTTTCGGGATACTGGCGCTTGTTGTTGTTTCTTTCTCCCTAATCTTGATTTTCGCATGTTTACTGTGAGCTTTTGTTTGGACTGCTGCGCTTTTTTGTTTTTAGCAAAGATTTCAAAATGTCCTTCATCATTCTGTGTTTGATTTAGCTCTGGTATGTTTTCCTGTGAATTTTGTTCTATGCTAATCCAAGAGTTGTTTTTTCTTGACTCAATTTCTACTTGAGGATCTACTTGAGGATCTGGAACCAACTCTGTAGGTAGCACGGGTAATATAATTTTTTCAATGAACGGTACAGCTGTGAGATTCTCATTCCCAGTGCGCGTGCTGACTTCAGTTATTTTTGCAAATTGGATATTATGTCCTCGTTTTTCATTTTCTAGTGCTTGTTTGTTTTTGGATGCTAATTCTTCTGAAATCCATTTCGATATGTCTTGTATCAGCTCCGTTTGCCTTGTCAATTTTGACTCTAACGTTTCAAACAATTTAAAGAGGCTTGCTATGGTCATATTTACTGCTGACAGGGTTATTTCTACCATAGTAGGGAGCACTGGGGACATTGCATGGGGCTCAGAACGAGGGGCTGTACTCCTACGAGGGGTAGGATGCACGAAGGAGACAGCCGGAGACCCTGGAAACACAGAGCCATTTATGCTCGGCGTTGAGGCTGAGCAAGTCTTAGATTCATTTGAGAGATCACAAGCATCAGCATGCAATGAGATATCAGGTATCCGGGCTCTCATCAACAATTCCATGTGTCAGGGTTTCCGCTGGGGGCAAGGGAGGGGGTACCCAAGTGTTTCCCAACAATGTTTCGTCTGAAACTACTGGAACTTTTTCAGTCTCAGTGTCGGCCCAGCCACTCTCCCCTGCACTGCCTCCACGGCAACCCCTGCACTAAGGGACTGTGTCTGTATCCATACAGCCCCCATTCCCAGCACTTGTCTACACTTACCTCGCACTTGCCACCAGCTGGCCCTTGTTATTTATCCTGTATGCTGTATGCTAATAACCCTGTACTGCACTTTCCCCTCTCCCTATCCCCATGCACTTTTCCCTTCCCCTCTACCCTTGCGCCATCTGAATGACACCTGGCCTAGTAAGATGGTTGTCTGTCTCCCCTTGTTCCCCCCCTGCCTCGTCACGCCTTGAAACACTTGTGTATAGGCGCGTTACAAATGCCTTATCATATCATATCAGTCTCAATCTCTTCCTCGGCACTAAGAGCGTCAGAGGTTTGCAACCTTGGTTACACAGAGGTATAATTGTCTGCAAATTGGTGTGACTTGGGAGCACATTTAGAGTTAGGGGAGGTAAAAAGGTGTCAGGGAAAATTTTTCGAATATCGCGTGAGGGATGCGCGATACGCACACGGAGCCGCTTCCCTTTACATTCCCCCCGCCCCCTCCCTTTCTTTGAGGTACAAGTAAGTCCGCAGGCTGTCTGATTTTAGTGAATATAGGTATTGCAACATTAGTATAGTTGCAAATACAAATACTGTTCAACACTGTTCAACACAAAGCAACTCGTACTTGGTAATCTTCAAATAACAAATTCAAACACAAACCTCCACTTATATGAAACTCATCCAGTTACACTGAGCTTTAACTGCTCTGCTTGATAAACATAAAATGTTGTTGTGGTAAGGAACGGGCTGGACACACGAGCACACGACACAGCGGCAAAGTGACAAAGTGGTCCTTTCCAGTCCTTGCCTCGGTGCGCATGCGCTGGTGCGAGCACGTTTCAGATTTATGGCAAACGCCCAAAAAGGGGGCGTGGTCAAAGGTTAAAGCCTAAAACAAGAAAAATATAAGCGATTAGTGTCTCTCCTTAGGCTAGATATATATATATAACAGTGATGTAAGTCCTTAAAAGTCTTTTCACCTCTTGTAAAGCAGCAAAAATCAGAAAAACACTGGGAGGAGCAGGAAAGAGACGTCTGTGACAAAGTGGTCCTTTCCAGTCCTTGCCTCGGTGCGCATGCGCTGGTGCGAGCACGTTTCAGATTTATGGCAAACGTCCAAAAAGGGGGCGTGGTCAAAGGATAAAGCCTCTTGTAAGGCAGCAAAAATCAGCAAATCAGAAAAACGCTGGGAGGAGCAGGAAAGAGACGTCTGTGGCAAAGTGGTCCTTGCCACGGTGCGCGTGAGGCAAACACTATTATAAGAAAATATCCTCTCTTGGTTTTGTATTTGTTGATTTTATGGAAGGCAAATGCCATTCGTCCTGTGCAATTTGGGTGGTCATGCAAAGCCAATTTAATGAAATGTGCATATTTCACCTTGATATTCTAATTTCTAGCGACGCCACATCCCATTGCATTTGTGGATGAGTCCCCCCACTTTTATTTTTAGGACTTGACCCCTGGTGTGCACATGAGGTTCCAAGGATTCGGACTCAAAAGGAACTCAGAAGAAGCATTAAGACAGGCATGACAAGGAGAATCCAAGTTGGCCAGATAGCACAGCGAGGTGAGCGCTCCTTCTGACATCTGTGCTCAGCCTGCTGATGCAGGTTCAAATCCTGGCAGGGGCAACTCCGCCTTTCATCCTTCTGGGGTCGAAATAGCTATGAAAGAGACACCCGTGCATCCAGACTTGTCCATGAACGGGGCTGTAGTATTGCTTAGTGCAGCAGTGCCAGGTGTGACTAAACAATCCCATAGAGAGTACCATCAGAATTCTTGTTCCGTCCCACCCCCAAGACATGTAGGGCTATTATCAAAATTGATTTGGAAGGGGTGGTGGTGTCAAATAAGATCGTGTTGATAAGGAGAGAGGGAGGAGAATGGTGCACTGTCCTTTGTATCGACCCAGCCCAGCCATTGTCTGTCGGTCAGCTGTTTGAGGACATAGACAATTGGCATTATGTGTCCCATGTGAAATAATGCCCTATGATGCTAGCAGGGAGTGCTCCAGCGTTTGCTCAAGATGATTTAGTGATTTAGTGCTGCTGCCCATCAGTGGACAAGCAAAAATCCCCATGACGTAGGACTGTGAAAGAGGGTGTCACCAGTACACATTAACCTCAAACCAGGAGCAGTATTTCCGAGAGTAAGACAGTACCCATTTGTCACATGAAGAGGTATCCGCAACCCCTCTCTAACCACGGAAGAGGAAGGGAGTACGACCCCCCCACCTTGGTTGTGCATGGGTCCCTGATGCGTATAAAGCAGGTCACCACGAGACAGCCAATGGGGGAAGAGGGTTAGGGAGAAGTTTTGGATGGGTAGGAGGAAGATTAGGATCACCGGAAAGAGGGTTAGGAATGCTTGAATGGATAGGTACAGGAATACAGGGAAAAGAACATACAATATATGTGCAAATGCCAAACCGTCTAGAACCTCTCTCGTTTGAGTCAGATGCTTAAAATCTACTGTCTCTCTGCCTCCTAACTTCCCTAAACATGAAAGCACATACAATGGATATGATGTAGCCACATAACACACATGGAGAGCTTGTAGAGGAGGAACCAAGTACCCCCACCTCAACCACGTCGCCTATATAACCTATTGGTTGGGTACCACAGTATGTGACATACACGGAGCAGTTAAAATGACAAAGGTCAGAGTATGAAAACCGTCCAGTACCAGTTGGGATACCAATACCTAAGAGAATCCTAGAAGCAAGATTCCCATTGAGGAAACCATATCTGCATTCAAGGAAGGGTGACCTTCATTTAAATGAGATTCCTGAAGAAGCAGAGCAAATAAACGGCAAAGATGAATGGTGACGTCACACTGAGTCGAGCTGACGTGCATTGAGGATGCAGAGATATAAGAGAATGAAGATATTCTTTAAGGCATCAAGAAAGTATCGCGGATAAGTGACATCTCGGGATCAAGGTGAAGAAATTTATGCCACAAAAACAATGAAGATATCAAGTTATTTTACACGTGTACAGATGCAAGAAACGCAAGCAGACAAAGTAATCTTGAGTCCAGCTTTATAGTGAATAGATTGCGGCAAGCGCCAATATATACATATATGCAAGATGATCAAGTAAAGGATGGATGTTTCCACTACGCATTATAGAAGTGCTGGGCGTTAATAAGAAGGCCTCATTTTCAATGTGTCGCAGTTAAAAAGCAGCTTGAATTACAAAATTAATTTCAGAAAGCAAAATTGGATGAGCTAAAGAAGCCAAGGTCTTATCAAACCAGAGCAAACTGACATTGGATACAAATTGTGTGAAAGAACAGAACTCCTGTTCAGAAGGCATGAACAAAATAACAAAGACGTCAGAGGTCTATTAGAAAATAGTAATTTAAATGCACGAAATGCTCGATTCCATGGTCTCCAGTCACGTGGAAGGATGAAGTTGGACGAACGAGATGGTCACACCTACGCATGAGGGCAGACTGTGCCTTCACTCCCTGAAATACTCAGAACTAAGAACACTCTTGGCCGAGCTTCAAAGCCCTACTTGGCAGTAGACCACTGAGTTGATGATGGATCAGTATGCTAATTGGTGGGAAGCAATGGTTAAGGCGAGCTCACCAGCACCTGGATGGCCAGACTGCATGCTGCTAGACGTAGGTAGAAAAGTACTGACGGAGGTTAGAAGCCAACCAATTGTAGGGGACCGCGATGACGTTAGTAACACGTAGGTTAACTTTATTGATGAAGAACTTTCTGTATCAGAGTTCTGTTTTTTTCTAAATGCTTTGAGTAAGAGGATCGAGCGAGTTCATTGATGTTCGTTGTACTCCCTGTTTTAGACACTTGATAATAAAACAGTTATCCTTTTGCCAAACTACCTCAGTCCTTTCGATTATTGATGTATGATTAAAATCTGCATCCCCATTCATCTCCAGGGTATGGCTACTCGCCTTAAAGGGCTGGGAACATCCAGTTCACATGTTAGCAGAGAGATGATCATTAAAAATCCATCGACATAAGTAAACTTTGAAGTCCCGGAAATATCGCACAACCTTTGCCATTCGGCTGATAGGACATTAAGCTCCCCGTAGATAGTGGTTAGTGTAATTACGAAAACTTGCAAGTTGGGTGTGATGGGTCCCCTGGTTTGCACAAAATCCCCTCCCACATCTACGAGAAGCGGATCGGTCGAAAGTTTGAAGAGGCGGTAAAAGAGGTGTACGATCCCGAGAGTCGGAAGACAAAAATGCGAATGGTGAGAAAAAAATGAGGAGAGTGGCAAAACGATGAATGGGCAGTGAATGAAAAGAAGTGATAAGAGAAAAGAGAGTAACGGAGAGGGAGGCGGGATAAACATAACTTGAGAATACAAGTTTTAAAGAGATATTGACTCGAGCGTGGCCGAGCAATAAGAAGTATCATGAGAGAGGCCACGATAAAGGATACGGCCCGTGCCTGAGTTTTAAAGAACGTTAGAAGAAATCTTAATCTAGAGTCCCATTGCGGATGACGTAGGAGACAGATTTGATTAAAGACGAATCTAAGCAGATTGATTTAAGTTCCCTTTGAAGCATTTTTAGGGGGGTAAGACAGATCCAGAGAAGGACTGTAAAGAAGAATACATGTGATCGGTCGAGTATGTTTGTTTGTTCGTTTTATGTATTCATGTATTGTTGATGATGTTATAATTGAAAAAGATTGGTGACAAATAGAGAAGCGCGAAGTTGAAAAAGAAATTGATTGTTTTAAAATTGAACTTGATGGTTGTTTTTTAGCAAATTAAAGTAAAAACTGTGATCGAAGGGATTGGAGCTGCGACGATTGGTGCACGCTCATATTGTGTTATTTTCTTGAAATGTACTTTTAAATCTGTGAAAAAAGTAAACAAGTGTTAGAAGTCAAAGAGTTACGAGATAAGAATGGAGGAGGTTACTTCACTTATGCATCTCTCCAAGCAGTTGCCGAAACATGCATCTAAGCTCAGACAGTACAGTGCGGAGTGGTTTAAAGGAACCGCAGACAAAATGTTTATGGCGTGGCCACAAGGAGGGTCACTATCGAAGGCAGTCTTGCAGCATATGACGACATATTTGCATGCAACGTATACTGGGAAGAAGCTAGACAAGCGACTTGCGAGCTTAGAGCCCTGGAAGATGTACCAACAGGAGAAAGATGAGCAGCCTCCTTTCGATTGGATACTTAATGTATGCAAAGAGGTGGGTGAAGAGCCCTCTGCTCCACCCGCCCCGGCTGAAATAGAAGGCGAGAATAAGAATGGGTTATACCCATTAAAGGAGTTTAAGGCAGCGGCAGGGTATAGCAACCTGACGTATGAGTAACCTACGCAAAGCAGTGACGAGGGTCCGGTGAAAAATACTGAGAAAGATGTAATCTCTAAGGTCCCATGCGACAAGGAGAGATGCGACAAGGAGAGAAGCAATTGAGCAAGCACATCTCTAGATATAGGAAGAGAAATCAAGAGATGGAAGGAAGAAAGAGATAAAACTGACGAGTTAGCACTTTTACAGAACAAATGTATGGGTGGTCAGATTTGGCTTAAACTCGATGATAAAGGCATCGAGGATTTCAGGCAAAGGGAAGATCGAGATGAGCAAGATAAAAAGGACAAAGAAAGGGAGGAACAATTGAAAGTTAAAGGGGTGAAAAGGAAAGATAGAAAGAGACGGGAGCAATTGCACCAAGACGAGCAATTGAAAAAATAAGAAAGAGAAGAGGAGCAAAGAAAATATAACAAACAGAGAGCGATTGAAGAGCAGGAGAGGCTAGAGAGAAAAAGAATAGAAGTGGAAGAACAAAAGCTAAGAGATAAGAGAATAGAAAGACGAAGAGTTGAGGAGATACGAAGGGCAAATGAGAGAAGGGATACAGAGAAAAAGGAGGAAGACAGGGTGAGAGAGGAAGCAAGAAAAAGAAGAGAATTTGACGATAATATAGAACGCAAATGAAGGCAAAAAGCATGCGATCTTGATCACCTAGAGAAGGAAGTAAGAAATCCCAATCCAGAAGTAGCATGGGAGGACATAGAGGAATTATTTCCAGACTATGTCACTCATTACGAGTTTGGCAGTCATGGCTGCCACCAAACCTGGCTCATTTTCCGGGTTCCTGCAATGACGAATAACCGGGTCATTCCAACATTGGAGGACCCGGTAATTCCTCCTTGCAGGAACCATTCTCCATTCCTATTTGAGCCCCGATAGGGCTCAATGGGAATGAGGATGGAGGTAACAAGGGCCCATTACGAGTGTCCCGTTGTTACCTCCCTCTTCCCCTCGCGGGACCGGGTGTTATGACTTGATGGTCGTGAAGATTATGGGGCCTCTGTGCACACTTTCCGCTCAGAAAGATACAAATAACTTCCTGAGCAATCCTTGAGGCCACAGGTTTTGTGAGTGCCGAAGAACGCCAGGAACCAGGAACACTGGTGACCCCTCGACCGCTGTAAAGCAAGCAATGGGTCAGTACAATGGCAAACAATATTCTGAATAGCGAGGTAACAAATATCAAGGGGCTTACCAAGGGTCTGGGGACAGGAAGAACAAAGATGAAAATGGAGGTGTTCCGTGTGGCTGCAGAGTGTAGCAAGCAGCAGCGGTGAGGCGTAGATTGTTGTAGAAATAGGCACTGCAAAACCTGTATGGAGAGGGTACTCCAAAAGGTAACAGAAGGGGAAAATCTGAAAACAGTCCATTAAGAGTTCCAAGGTCAAAAGCCAGCCAAGTTTGTCGTAACCAGGGGTAATCCAAAAGGAGTCCAATAATACAGTTCAAAGGTCCTGAAACAGCAGAGCAAAATGATATCCAAGGGCTTGACAGAGGAATCCAAGAAGAACAGTCCGTAGTCCAGGTTCAAGATGCGGAGACAGGAAGAAGCTGAACAGTGCCTGATTGGTTCATCTGTGAAGCACTGAATGAGCATAGCGTGTTAAATGCCCTCGTGTGCGCCGCTGCGGTGCTGCTTGAGGGAGTGAGGACATGAGGTCAGAAGAGGAAGGCAGAACAGGACCTGAGATGGAGGGCTTAGTGACTGCACGGGTATTCGTGTGCGTAAGGTGACCAGTGGGTGGTGTAACAGAGCCCCCCCCAAAGGCCCACGACCCGGTGGGCAAGCAGGGAAGTCCCAATGAAACTGGGCCACTAAACGAGGGGCATGCACATCCCGGGCAGGAACCCAAGAGCGCTCCTCAGGACCGTAACCCAACCAATCCACGAGATACTGGAACTGCCCCCTGAAGAGACGAGAGCCCAGAATACCCCCAACCTCCTAAACATCAGGGTCATCCAGTGACACGGGGGCAGGGCGAGAGACCAGGCGCGTAGGGCCAGGGCATGGTTTGAGGAGGGAAGTATGGAAAACTGGATGGACCTTCCAGTTCAAAGGAAGGGATAGGCGATAAGCCACAGGACTCAGGACACCAGACACCCGAAATCATCGGGGATGGGCAATATATGGGGGTGTTGGCCATAAAGGGAGTAGAACGGAGAAAAGCCAGTAGAAGAGTGCAAGGAGTTGTTATGGGCGAATTCAGCGAAATGTAGCAGGTGTACCCATGATTTCTGATGTTGTAGTGTAAGACAGCGTAAATATTGTTCCATGGCCTGGTTTACCCTTTCTGTCTGGTCGTCGGTTTCCGGAAGGTAAGCAGAGGAAAATCGTGCATCAATACCCAATAATTTAGTGAGCGCACGCCAGAAACGGGACGTGAATTATGAACCTCTGTCAGAAACCAAGACTGTAGGGAGCCCAAACAAACAAAAAACGGACTTGAAAAACAGATTTGCCAATGTAGGTGCAGAGGGTATACCAGAACAAGGAATAAAGCGAGCCATCTTTGTGTAGGCGTCTACTACTACCCATACTGTATCATAACCCTGTGAACGAGGGAGATCAGTCACAAAATCCATTGTAAGGGTATGCCAGGGTCTGGGGGTAATCGGCAAGGGCTGTAAAAGACCCAAAGGACGGCCTCTACGGGACTTACACTGGGCACACACTGAGCAG
Organism: Ambystoma mexicanum; assembly: GCF_040938575.1. Lineage (NCBI taxonomy): Eukaryota > Metazoa > Chordata > Amphibia > Caudata > Ambystomatidae > Ambystoma > Ambystoma mexicanum. The sequence continues at coordinate 1,087,219,170 of NC_090941.1, forward strand.
GTGTTGGCATAATTCTCAACGTCACGCCGCATTGAAGGCCACCAGCACCAGCGTTTAAGTAGATCCAGAGTATGCTGTTGTCCTGGGTGGCCATGGATAGCAGCATCATGAGACCAATCCATAGCTAGGTTTCGAGTGTCACTAGAGGGTAGGAACAACTTGTTGTGAACAAAAGGTAGACCATCGTGATAAATGGGATCCCATTCTTCTAATTGGTGTGGATGTTGGGAAACCCATGTGCATATGGCTGACAGCAGAGGAGGCGAAGGAGTGCATAAGCATACTACATGTGTGGTCAACCACCGTTTCTGGGAAGAACGGAAGTGACACCCCTCCAGGGGAGCGGGATAGAGCATCTGCTTTACCATGAGACAGACCAGGACGGTGTTTCACAACAAAGTCATAGCCTGCAAAGAATAAGTGCCAACGCACCTGACGACTGTTGACACACTTGAGAGATGCGAGATCCTGCAAATTCCTATGATCAGTGAAAACTGTGACTTGGTGTTTGGCCCCCATCAAATGGTGTCTCCATACCTGAAATGCGTCTTTAATCACCAGGAGTTCCTTTTCGGTAACTGTATAATGGGACTCAGTAGATGTAAACTTGCATGAATGATAAGCTACAGGGTGTAAATGACCAGAGGTTGGACAAGGTTGTGACAATACCGCTCCCAATGCAAAGGATGATGCGTCTGCCTCGACAACGAATGGCAACTCCGGATCCGGGTGTTGTAGGACCGGGGCTGAGGTAAATGCAGATTTCAAAGACTCGAAAGCGGCTTGATGTTCGGGGGTCCAGATAAATGGGACACGTGGACTGGTCAATTTAGTTAATGGTGCCACTGTAGTAGAAAAACCAGGGGTGAACCGTCTATAAAAATTGGCAAAGCTCAGGAAAGACTGTAAAGACTTCAAGCTTACCGGGACCGGCCATTCCAAAACGGTTCATACTTTAGACTGATTCATAGTCAACCCACCTGGTGAAATATGAAAACCCAGAAATTCTACTTCTTTGGTATGAAACTGGCACTTCTCAGGCTTGGCAAATAGCGCATTCTTGCGCAAACGGGATAGGACTTCTTGAACGTGAAGAATGTGTTTGTCTAAAGAGGAGGAAAAGATCAGAATGTCGTCCAAATAGAGCACCACATAATTGTCCAGAATGTCCCCAAAGACCTCATTCATAAACCGCTGGAAGGTGGCAGGGGCGTTGCACAAACCGAAGGGCATTACTAGGTATTCAAATAAACCCTGTCGAGTGTAAAACGACGTCTTCCACTCATCCCCTTTGCGGACACGTATCAAATTTTATGCTCCCCGAAGATCTAATTTGGTGTAGATGGAGGCGTGTGTTAGTCTATCCAAAAGTGGAGAGATGAGAGGTATGGGGTATCTATCTTTGATAGTGATGGCGTTCAAACGTCTGTAGTCTACACAGGGGCGAAGATCCCCCTCTTTCTTTGGAACGAAGAAGATAGGGCATGCAGCAGGCGAGGAGGAGAGCCGAATGTGGCCTAAACGTAACACCTCCTGCAAGTACTCTTTCAAGGCTTTATCCTCTACTGGTGATAAGGAATAGATTCGGCCCTTGGGGATCTGAGCGTCAGGGACCAGATCTATGGGGCAATCATAGGGTCTGTGTAGAGGTAAACTCTCTGCGGTGCCCTTGTCGAAGACTGACAGAAACTCGTGATAAACTGGAGGTATATTGGAAAAGACAGCACCAACCATATGCAAAGTGGAAGAGTGATGTTCATCAGTCTCGAATAGGATCAGATGTGCTACTGCACCCAACGCTGCAGCAGGTGTATCGATTACCTCCTCTCTCTCGATAAGACAAAAATGTTGACAGATTTCGCATTCAAAACATACCTGGCCAATACCCCAATTGATTAGCGGATTATGTTTTTTTTAACCAAGGGATGCCGAGAATGATACCAAACTGAGGGGTGGTTATGAGGTCAAAGGCAAGTATTTCCCTATGTGTTTCCTGAATGACTACTTCCATTGGAGCAGTCTGTTGTCGAATAGGTCTAGAAGCAAGGGAAGTCCCGTCCACAGCCTGTACAGGCTCAGGAAACTCCTTGGTAACTAGTGGAAGGTTCAAGGCATAAGCCATTTGTATGTCGATAAAGCAGCCAGTGGCCCCGGAATCAATGATAATCTGAACGGGGTGCATTGTGTCAGGAGTCGGCTTTAATATGGCGTGGACTGTGACTGGTCTAATAGGCCCAAACGCCGGAGGAGAAGAAGAGGGGGACTGTGGAGAACTCGTCCTGGCCCCCATATTCAGGAACGAGCAGTCGGAAAACCCTGATTCTTTTGCTTTGGACGGCGTGGACAAGTCTTGACATAATGTCCATTAAGTCCGCAATAAAAGCAAGCATTGTCGGTTCTCCGCCTTTCTCGTTCTGTCATAGTTATAGGGCTACGTATTCCACCCACTTGCATGGGTTCACTGGCTACATCAGGAGAGACCGACAACTGTGTACCTGAGAATCTGACTTCTGCCTTGCGCTCGGTGCGTCGAGCGTCTAACTGGAGTGTTAGATCAACCAGATCAGAGTACTGAGTTGGAAGCGACGGCACCACTGACAAAGCGTCCTTAATGGAGCCACTTAGACCCCTGTAAAACACTACAGCCTTCTTGCTTTCGGGCCAGGATGTTTCTGCTGCTAACTGATTGAACCGTGTTATGTATTCTATGAGGGTGCTTTTTCCCTGAGTGAGGTCTAGTAATTCCAAATCTCTGGATTGAGCTTTGTGTCTAGTGTCAAAAACCATAGAAATTTCAGTCACAAGTAGATCAAAATCATAAAGGGCTGGATGATTGTTTTCAAGTAACGGGTTGGCCCATGTGGCGGCGACGCCAGACAAATAGGACAGCAAAAAAGCAGCCTTGGCAGGTGCATCAGGGAACGCTGAGGGTCTACAAAGGAAATGTAGTTTACATTGATTCAAAAATGTACAGAATTTCCTGGGGTCTCCCTGGAATCTCTCAGGGGGTGCTAAAGGAAAAGGAGTGGGAGCAATTACTGGTGTGATGATGGAAGGGCTGTAAGGAGTGGCAGAAGGACCAGGGGTTGGAGGTGTGGAGTCCCCAAATTCAGAATCAGAAGGTAGGGGGTGTCAAGCACTCTGAAGGGAGTCAAGGCGGTGGTGTAATGCCGTGGTGGCTGCAGCCATGTCGGCTCTCAAGGTAGTAACTGCTTGCAGTAGAGCGGCCACAGGGTCCCCAGCCGATGCCTCCATAATCTGAACGACCTGTCGGCTTCACAGTCTGTTATGACTTGATGGTCGTGAAGATTATGGGGCCTCTGTCCAGAAGTTCCGCTCAGAAAGATACAAATAACTTCTTGAGCAATCCTTGAGGCCACAGGTTTTTTGAGTGCCGAAGAACGCCAGGAACCAGGAACACCGGTGACCCCTCGACCGCTGTAAAGCAAGCAATGGGTCAGTACAATGGTAAACAATATTCTGAATAGCGAGTTAACAAATATCAAGGGGCTTATCAAGGGGCTTACCAAGGGTCTGGGGACAGGAAGAACAAAGATGAAAATGGAGGTGTTCCGTATGGCTGCAGAGTGTAGCAAGCAGCAGCGGTGAGGCGTAGATTGTTGTAGAAATAGGCACTGCAAAACCTGTATGGAGAGGGTACTCCAAAAGGTAACAGAAGGGGAAAATCCGAAAACAGTCCGTTAAGAGTTCCAAGGTCAAAAGCCAGCCAAGTTCGTCGTAACCAGGGGTAATCCAAAAGGAGTCCAATAATACAGTTCAAAGGTCCTGAAACAGCAGAGCAAAACGATATCCAAGGGCTTGACAGAGGAATCCAAGAAGAACAGTCCGTAGTCCAGGTTCAAGATGCGCAGACAGGAAGACGCCGAACAGTGCCTGATTGGTTCAGCTGTGAAGCACTGAATGAGCGTTCCCTCTCCGGTTTTAAAGGGGCATAGGAGTGTCACATGACCCATCACGTGACCGATGATGTAGCACGTTTCTTTGTCACATGACCCAAGTTTCCAAAACACTGCTGCCGGGTCTTCCTGATGGTGTGACGGAGCAAAGGAAAAAGCCGGCATCTCCGTCGACTGTCTCCAAGACGCCAGGGCAGCTGCCAATGTTGCAATGGGTGAATATGACCATAGCGGGTTAAATGCCCTCGTGTGCGCCGCTGCCGTGCTGCTTGAGGGAGTGAGGACATGAGGTCAGAAGAGGAAGGCAGAACAGGACCTGAGATGGAGGGTTTAGTGACTGCACGGGTATTCGTGTGCGTAAGGTGACCAATGGATGGTGTAACACCGGGAAAGGACGCCTGGTTTTACCAGGCGTCCGATCCGGGTCCCGCAATGGGAAGCTCGTAATCGGCCCTGACGGAATGAAGGGGGCCGGTCCCGTACCGGCCCCCTTCATTCCGTCAGCGCCAGCCTCTTAATGAGGCCCAATGAGTCACTACCAGGCCCGTCTAGAGTAAATCTAGAGGATGAGTTTCACTCTAGGAGCATTGGGGAAACGATCAATAAAGTTTATCATGAAATGAGAGCCCAGAAAGAATTGAAGGGGAAGGGAAAAAACAATCGACTCGAAAGTACACAGTTGTACGAAACAGAGGGAACCTCATGCAGCACGAGGCCTAAGGAGCTGTCTTTAGACAGACTGACTCTGAATAGAGATGAAGAGGAGAGAAGTTGCACAAGTTGGGGACAGGAAATGTCAGACGAAGACAGAGATACCTTCCATGGGGAGGAGGGAGGTGACACAGGTGGTCCTGAGGGATGCTTTTCTATGGATAAGGAAGTAAGATGTTCGGGTCTGGACCTACCCATATCTCAGACGTCAAAATCACTGACGCGGACAGATCGACCTAAAGAGCAATTCCATGGTGAGAGGGGGGAATCGCCACCATATGTGAGCAGGTTAAGGTTGCTGCCAGGTAGATGGTGGTGCAAGAATATTGTTCCTGCAATGGATAGAGAAATGAGAGCAGGTTTGGAGCGTCACAGTTTCCCTTGTTAGAGAAAGGGGGAGCCAGACTTCAGTATATACCATATACCATAGCCCCAGATGGAAAAAGATAATCTAAGGTCCTGAGTCTGACTTCCGGTGCGGGAAAATGGATACATTAGTTAGAAAAAATGACGGGAGGATACACATTGGGCCTCATTCCGAGTTAAGGACATTGGTGCCGGTAATCCCTTTGCGCCCTACTACGAGGTCCCTTTGCGGCCCCGTCCTTAATGCCTGATTTTACCAGGCATTATGGACGGGATCCGTAAAGGGACTTCAGAGCTAATAACGGTACCATAATTTATGGTACCGTTATTAGCACCCTCCCCATTCCCATTGAGCCTTATGGGGGCTCAATGGGAATGGGGATTGACATTTTCTTTTTTTTTTTTAAAACTCTTTTTATTGAATTTTATAATATGTCCAACAGGTAACGAAAGAAAACAATCCCTACTGCCCCCCTCTCTACCACAACCCCCTCCCACCCGGCAACAAGCATAAACCTCCCGAATCACCGTCCTACCGGGCAGACACCTCACGCTCATTGTAGGTCCAATAGTCTCAGGTGCTGCGGGCACCACATCACCCTAAATTCATTCTTAAGAAAGTTCATAATCTCTCCCCACTCCGCTGCAAAGCTCTGCACTTTATTGTTCATGGCGTACGTAGCCCATTGCAGAGCCGCTATTTCCCAGATCTTCCGATACCAGTCCTGACACCTAGGCACCTCCGGGCCCCTCCATCTCTGGGCTATTAACAACATAGCCGCCAAGGACAGTATTGTTTTAGCCTTTTCCCTTCCTCTCGGTTCTCCAACCCCCGATGTCTTTCGAATGCATAACAGGATTTGCACTGGCATTCTTTCATCTCCTGCACCAAAGGCCTGCTCCTGCACCTTTCGTATCTCATCCCAGAAAGGTTCAATCATGGGGCATTTCCACCAAATGTGTTCTACTGAACCCGCCATCCCACAACCCCTCCAGCACTTCTCCGATTTTGTCGGCAACATCCTATGAAGTCCGACCGGGGTGTGGTGCCACCCGAGTAGTATCTTATACCAGATTTCCTGTAGTTGTTACACTTTAGCCAGTTCAGGTGTCCTCCTCCATAGCCTCTCCCATTTCGCCCTGGCAATCTCTCGCCCTAAGATTCGTTCCCATTCCCTCATATAAGCCCATTGCGTGCCTGCATTGTTTCTATCTAAGATTTTGTAGATGTTGGATATGAGGCCTTTCGCTCCATCATTAGTGAGTAGAAATCTCTCGAAATGCGTGGGCTCTCGTGTGGCTGCCATTCTGACCCGTGGGTGCAGAAGCCAGTGTCATACCTTTCCCCCTCCTGTATTGCAAATTCCCTCTTGCATTCATAAAAAGACAGCAATTCCCCTCCACGGAACATATCTGCCAGCTTTTTACAGCCCCCTTCCCGCCACTCAACAAATGCTCCCCTCTCTAAACCTGGGGTGAAGTCCCTATTCTCGAAGATGGGCGTGAAGGGGGACGGAAAAGTGGTAATCCCCTCAGTCCCCGTCATCTTATCCCAAATGTCAGCCATAAGTTTGGTAATAGAGCTCTCATACAGATGCCGGGGTCTATGCGATTTAGGGAGCCACAGCACCTCTGCCAGATTAAGGTGCGCCACCGCTCTGTCCATCCTCACCCATAGCTTGTCATGCAATTCTTCCTCTCCCTTCAACCACTCCCTGATTATGCAGAGTTGAGTTGCTTCGTAATAACGTGAAAATTCGGCAAAGCCAATCCTCCTTCTGCCCTGGCCGCCATCAGAAGCCTAATTCCCACCCTAGCTCTTTTCCCCACCCAAATGAAACCCTTAGTCAGCGATTCCAATTCTTTAAAAAAGCTCGCCGGGACCGGCTGCGGGATCGCCTGGAATAAATATAGCAACCTCGGGAGAGTAACCATCTTTACCACGGCTATCCGCCCCAACCATGACACCCTAAGGCCTCGCCACCTTTGGAAATCTTTCTTAATTGCTTTGAGAAGAGGGGGGAAATTACCATATACCAGCCTGGTAGGGACGCCGTGATTTTCACCCGCAAGTAACGAATCCCCCCCGGGCTCCACTGGAAAAGAGTGCTCCCCCTCAACCTATCCCGCTCCGCCGCCCCTAATGTTAAGTTTAACACCTCCGACTTGTTGGCGTTGATCTTTAAGCCTGAGGCTTCACCAAAAGCCTCCAAGAGGGTAATACTAGCCTGAAGTGACTCCCTTGGCGCTGTCAGCATAAGCAGCATATCGTCAGCAAAAGCTGCGACTTTCTGCTGCTCGCCCCCAAAGGGGATGCCCTGGATTTCCACCGCTTCCCTTATTGCTTCTAAAAATGGTTCTAAATAGATAGCGTATAGAATTGGGGAAAGCGGGCAACCTTGTTTAGTTCCCCACTGCAAGTATACCTGTCGCGAGGCTATGCCGTTTACCATTATTCTAATGGATGGAGCCTGATAGTTAGCCCGAACCATCGTCAAGAACTCCTCCCCAAAACCCATCTTTTCCAAAACCCGAAAGAGTAAAGCCCACTCCACGCGATCAAAAGCCTTCTCCGCGTCCAGTGCTACCAAGACCGCGGGAGTGTTTGTCTTCTGCACTTTTTCGACTATATGGGCCACTCTCTTAATATTATCTGCGGTTTGCCTGCCTCTAACTGGTCCGGGTGAATCATGTGCGGGAGGATAGAGTCGAGTCTATACGCCAAGATCTTAGTGTAAATCTTCGCATCAATATTAATCAAGGCTATGGGGCGATACGAAGCTCTCTTTTCTGGGTTTTTATGTGGTTTAAGGAAGAGGGTAACCTTAGCTTCCTCCATGGACGGGGCAATTCGACCAGTCTGCCGAAATGAATTATATAGTGATGTCAAGTGCGGGGCCAGCTGAGAAACAAACAATTTATAAAAAGCGGCGGTGTAGCCATCCGGGCCAGGTGCCTTATCTGCCGGGAGAGCCCTGATAACCCCTCTGACCTCCTCTTCCGAGATTTCTCGGTTGAGGGCTTCCCTCGAATCCCAACTTATTTCCCTCAGCCGTACCTTTTGAAGGAATAGCTCCTGCTTATCAATCCGGGGATGTTGAGAGGCATAAAGAGAGTCATAAAACTGCGCTAGGGCCTCCTGCAGATCTTTTTGCCTAGTGATCCGTTCACCTGAACCTAATTGCAATGCAGAGATAGCGTTTCTTGTCTTTTTGCCCCTTAGGAGGCGTGCCAAAAGGGCATCCGCCTTATTGGCCTTTGCGTAATATTTTTTCCTCACAGCTAGAAGTGCCCCCTCTGCTTTTTTGGTCCGCAATAATTCCAGTTGCCCCACCGCCTTCCTATATTCCCACATCGCTATCCTGGAGGGGGTACCCCCTGCTGCCTGTCTAGCAGCTTCCACCTCAGCCTCTAATTGGCATTCCAATGTTTTCAGTTGCTTCGCTCGGAAGGCAGACAATGCAATTATGTCTCCCCTAAGAGTAGCCTTAAACGCGTCCCATCTTATACCCTCTCCTGTATCCTCTTTACTATTGACGGCGAAGAAGAGCTTGATCTTCTCTTCAATTATTTCTCGAGCATCTGAATCGCTCAGGATGGCCCCCGGAACTTTCCAGCCCCAGACTCCCCTCGCCCTCCGACCCAGGTCCAGCACAGCCGAGACCATTTTGTGGTCCGCTATCCCTATCGGGCCTGTGTGTACTTCCCGTATGCATCCCACCAATCCCGCCGAGACCCATATATAGTCGATTCTGGATTGTGAGCCATGAACCCCTGACAGAAAGGTGTAACCCTCTTCATCTCCCTTTATCTCCCTCCATGCATCATGCAACCACATCTTACCAATCTTGTCTTTCAATTCCGTGGACATTACTGCACCCCGCCCCCGCCTCTCTGATTTGCAGCTCTGTCCCTCTCCCTATCCCAGACTATATTTAGGTCTCCCAATAGAACGATGTGACCCCAAGCTTGCTCTTCCAGTACCTTCAGAACCCGATGCAGGAATTGCTCCTGACCAGAATTGGGTGTGTACACCACCACTAATATGTACGGGGCCTCTTGGTACTTCCCCCTGACCACAATGTACCTCCCTTCTTTGTCCCTGGTAACATCTGAAATTCTAAAATCCACCGTATTTCTAATAGCCAGGGCCACCACCCTTGCCTTAGTTTGCCCCGAGGCGTGGAGGATCCAATCAAAGCCATGCAGTTTCAGTCTGCCCTGATCCTTATATATAAGATGTGTCTCCTGAAGCCCCATTATATCAGGCCCTTCCTTCTGCGTGAAAAGTTCCAGCTTTTTCCTCTTAAGAGGGGTATTCAATCCCCTTACATTATGCGTCAGACACCTAAGAAGATCTTGAACATGGAGAGGTTGCCCCTATGTGGAAGTGCCCATCTGCCCCTCTCTCCTGCCAATTGCCCGTTGCCAGCCCCCTTGTTGTCCCCCCTCCCTCCCTCCCCCCACTGAATGATAACACCTTCCCGCATACTCTCCACTCTTAACTCGGGCATCTTCGCCCTTACCGATTCTAACATGGTTGCTCCACATGGGAACTCCTAGCTTCCATTTTCCCTGTAGAGGCCCACCACCCCTAAGGCTTCCGTTCCAACTCAAGGCCTCGCCGGAGAACCATTCCTTGCCTCCCCCAGTTGTCTTATTTTCTGTGGTTCAGCGTTTCTTGGTCCTCTTCTTCTTTTGTCTCCAACCGTTGACCACTCCCATAGCTTCGGTCTAGGTCGGCCACTTGGGACCCCCGGCCCCGTATTCAAGGGGGTATCCTCCAGTTCTATGCGGAGAAGATCAGCCCCTTCTTGTAGAGAATTGATACGCCTCCGAGAGCCCTCCCACTCAAAGAGTAGCCCGAACGGAAAGGTCCATTTGTACCGTATTGCTTTCTTGTTAAGGGCCTTTAGCAGCGGGCTCATTTGTCTCCTCTTCAAAAGTGTACTACTTGCCAGATCTTGAAATAGAGCAATCTGTTGCCCCTGAAACATGATGGGTTCACGCTGTCTCGTCGCCCTGAGGACCGCCTCTTTCTGGGCGTATCTAGCGAATGCTGCCAAAACATTTTTTGGCCTCGCCGTCCGGCCCTTGGCTATCCACCCGGTTCTATGAACTCGATCAAGCTCTATCGCCTCAGGTCTACTCTCTTCCAGGATGTCAGCGAAGATGCCTTGGAGCGCCGTTTTCAAGTCTTTATCGGGCTCCGACTCCGGGAGCATTTTCACCCTGATATTGGTCCTACGAGATCTATTTTCCAAATCCTCCATCTGGATTTCCAGATTTCTGGTGGCTGCATCCAACCTCTCTATTGCTTCGCTGTTAGCTGTAGTGTCTTTATCTACTTCTTGAAGGCCCTTCTCCAGAGTGTCTGTTCTTTCTCCTAGTTGCTGCATTTCTTGTTCATCTCTCCTATTGCTTCATTAAGGTCAGTCCGCATCAGCTGGAACTGCTCCTGGAATGTCTTTGCCAAATTTGCTTGTAAGGCTTCTAGCTCTCCTAGGAATTCCTGTCGGGGCATTACCGCCATGTCCTCTGCCTCGACTTGGGCGCTTCCTTCTCCCGCCGACCTCCCGGAAGCTCCGGGACCTTCTTTTGGGTTCCACGTCGGCCACATTGCATGGAGGGTGCCCTGAGTGTCCTCTGTAACTTGCAGCGCTTTCCCCCCTTTCCCTTTGAGTTTTGCAGACATGTCACTGGAGCCCCCCTTCCTCGAAGCCGATCTGAACCAACGGTGGCAGGCCTATAAGCTCACTGCGAGCTGCTGCTCCCCTCCTGCGACCGAGCGGCACGGCTGAAACGTAGTGTTGATTCCCCCCTTCCAAGTAGCCAAATTTGCCTTTTGATTTCCACTAGGCTCCTCTAGAATGGAGGAATGTCAGGGTTCCCCCCTTAGCCTGGATGAAGTTGTTGAGGGGATGTTGTTATTCCAACTCTTGCACCTCTCTTCCCAGAGAGAAAACTGTCCTGCTCAGCACCCCTGTCTCTGGCACCAAGCGAATGCGCCTCCCAGCGCTAGTAAAGGCCGGGTAGGGCGCCACTCCGCGGGGGTGTGCAATTCTCGGCCTGTCCGAGGTCCCGCAACAGAGTAGGCCACGCAGATCTGAGGACGTGGGGCCGCTCGCTTCTACGTGCCTTTCCTACCTTCTGTCCCGGCGAGCCTAGAGAGATGCTGTCCGTCTCTCACTCGAGTGTCCTGAGTCTTTCGTCGCGGCCACCTCCCCACTGGCAGCTTCAGCAGAGATTGGGCTTCCCTGCAGTCCGCAGCCTCCTGGCCGCCTCCGTGGGTCCACTCCCAACCCTTGCCCATGTCCAGTCCACCGCAACTGCGAAGACCCGGTTCCGAGCCGAACTGGGTGCCGCAGACTCACAGGAGGGGGCGGGTTGCTCGCCGGGCCGCTCCCGCCCCAATCTCGCTCCTATGCCGGGCTGCCCGCGTTCCTTCGCGGGCACCCTATTACAGTGCGCCGCACGCTGGGCGATTTCCCGGCCGTTCCTCAAGCCTCGGGGCGTCCGCTTCGCTGCGCAGCCCCAAGCCCGATGCACCTCCGGCGGGGGGGCGTCGCTCACAGCACTGTTTTCCACCGGCGCATCCGCTCTACCAGTCGTCGGCGAGCCAGGGGATTTCACCCAGCGGCGCTCCCTGTGACGGCAGCGCGGCAGGCCTCCCACCACCTCTCGGCGGCCACGCCACTCCGGGCCACCTCCAGCGCTGCGGTCCACAAGCTGCCATCAAGGATCCGGGCGGTTCTCCTGGCCTTCCGCCCTTCTCTGCAACACTGCGGGGGTTCCCTCGCCACCCACAGGGGGACCGCTGATGGGGTGGTGGGCACCTTCTTTCAGTCGGGTCCAGGGAGCGCCGTTGGCACGTCTACATTGTGCCGGTGGCCATCTTGGAATCAGGATTGACCTTTTCAATGGGGACTTACCGGTCCCACAAAGGTCGGACTAGACCGGTAAATCCCCATCGAACCAGGGCGGACACGGTACCGGTATTGGTGCTAGTCATGGCGCAAATAGCGCCATGACTACCACCAACCTTGGAATGAGGCCCACTGGCTATAGGGGACTTTAAGGGTCTCCTAATCGCCATACTTGGTGAGAGAGCTGATGACGCTTGGTGGAGGGCAGGATATGCTGGTGTTACTACAGTCAACACTGCTCATGACAGAGCACTGTTCAATAACTGCAGAACGGCAGTATGGAAAGCGCTTAGAGTGCTGTATCCAGACACGTCCGATATGGGAGCTATAATGACGAAAAAGATGCAGGAAGGGGATGATCAGCTTGTTTACATTCAGCATTTTCAGGAGGCTTGGGCAATGGAGACACGCCAAGCTTGGGGAAAATCTATACCGGTATTCTACCATATATCATGTCAAGGGCTGCCAGAACCAGTACATAAGCAGCTCAAGAAGATAGTGGGTATGGAGGCAAAACCGTGGTCGGAAATTCATCTGACCATTGCTCATTATTGCAGACTGCTGCAGGAAAAGGATCGCAAGAAAGACGATGTCAGGAAAGGCGAAGAGGCAAAGCTAGTGCAGAAAAAATGGTCCAAATATACCATTGAAGAGGCAATGCTGACTAGTGTAGATGGATCGAGCTCACAGCAGACAACGAACATGCCGCTGATTAATAATCAAAGGCAGTTTGATCAGGGCACAGTGGATTTACTCCACAGGGACGAGGAGGATTTCGAGGAAGAGGCTGGCAAAATAACCAACGCAATTGGCAGAATAATCTGGGAAGCTTTCAGAATAACCAGGGTGGGTTTCCAAACATGCAGCACGATAATCAAAATATGCAAGATGGGCAGGTTGGGGAGGAATTACCGGTCCCTCCAAACTCGGAATGGCCTGGTAATTCCCCATTCAGGGAACCCGGACCCGCCAAAGCCATAATGAGGCCCTTGATGTGTTAAATACTATCCATGACGCCGAATCCTCATGAGGAACCGAGGGTAGACGTCAGTATAAGAGGCAAATGTTTTTCATTTTTAAGAGACACGGGTGCAACACGCTCGTGTATACGATAGGGGAAGTTTTCAATGTCTGCCAATGCCATGAATTCTCAAGTTTTCACAGGAGGCACAAGCAGAGTTCCTTTTACTGAAGAATTACCAGGCTCTATAGGAGAGTGTGACATGTCGGTGCCATTGCTCTATTCGCGGCAGACACCTGTCAATATATTGGGTTGAGATTTAATGATAAAGTTGAATATGACAATTTCGTTTAGCGATGAAGGCATAGTGTGTTCAACACCAGGAATGCATTATTTAAACGTGAGGGAATTTATTTTGTCGTTTGCAGGACAAATAGCTATGAGAGCAGCACCTTTAGAACCGGAGGTTTTTCATTATGGAGTACGCATCTTGTTGACATGGCTACCAGGCCTAGTAGGCAGAACTATGAGAATACCTGATGAATTTTTATTCAAACCAAGAATACCCATGCTTGAAGAAGAGGGACGAGTCTTTCCCTTAGAGATACAAGCGGCCATAGAGCGAGGAGAAATGGCTTTGCTTGATGGAAATGATGATGAAGGCAGACAATGGTGCGCAGTAATCGCAATCGGGAAGGGTTACAGATTGACTGACAGCACTGATGAAGATCTGTTTGGAGATCATCCATTTGATGATGAAGTAGTATTTGAAATGAGCATTACTTATTGGGTGAGAGCAATAAAACGAGAAGTTCCTCAGAAAATTATGATAGCACAAAAACATCCTAAGTATTTTGACGAGGATATGGCGAAAGCAGCAGTTTCAGTATGGACCACAGGCCCCTATGACGTAGGCCTGCTGAAGGGGGTTGGAGAAGTGAAGATTAAATTGAAACCAGGAGCAATTTTACCTCGAGCACGACAGTATCCCATGTCTCGAGAGGCAGTTGAAGGTATTTTTAAGACGATTTCTGCCATGATTGACCAGGACATTTTAGTGACGTCACCATGCAAAACCACAGTGTACCCTATCAAAAAATCTAAGTGGGGGTTGTGGTGTTTAATTCAAGATTTACACCCGACAAACCAGATTGTAGAGGGAGAGTTCCCTCTAGTTCCTAATCCGGCTACAATCCTATGTAATATTCCTGTTGAGGCACAATATTTCACTGTGATTGAGTTGAAAAATGTGTTTTTCTCAATACCATTGTAAAAAGACTTGTAGGATCTGACGCCACTTACATTCAGAAAAACTCGCCTGAAGAGCACTCGCTTCCCACAAGGGTATTGTGAGTCTCCATCAATTTTCAATAGAGTCCTACAGATGGATTTAAGCAATATTGATTTAAAAAGCGTTATGTTACAATACTTAGATAACATTTTAGTTTGCAGCACTTCAGAGGATGCAATTCTGTTCAGCTGATGATTACACTTGCTGACAATGGATATAAAGTTAACAAAGAGAGGTTTACAATATTGTCAACAGGAAGTGTTGTACATAGGCCAGTTGATTTCACATGAAGGAAAGAAGGTTACTACTGAAAGAGCTGAGGCTATTTTGAAGACAGTAAAGCCACAGACGATAAAACCCATGCAGAGTTTTCTGGAATTATGCAACTACGTCGGGGCATGGGTCTTTGACTATAGCTCATATATAAGGCCTTTATTGCAGGCTTTAAAGAAAGCACAGGCAACTCAAGAAAAAATTGTGTGGACTAAGGAAATGGAAGATGGGTTTGACGAATTGAAAAATGCAATTTGCACAGCTCCAGTTTTCGGGATTTCTAATTATGCTGAGGAATTCTATTTATTTTTGCATACAGATGGCACTGTTATGACAGCAGTCCTCACGCAGAGAACCACACTGGGGTACAAGCCCCTTGCTTATTACAGTGGGATCTTAGACTCAGTAATGAGAGGTCATTTTCTGTGCAAACCATCTTTTGCAGCCATCGCGTTCGCCACAGAGAAAGCTGCAAGCACAGTGATGGGATGTTCCATGATGTTATTTGTTGAGCATGCATTGTTTGCTATTCTAGAGAAACCAAAAGGCACGTTAACATCTCAAAGGGCTTCTGCCTACGAGGTAGTCCTATCGAATCCAGCGATTAAAATAGTCTGATGCAAAAAATTGAATCCTGCCATGTTCGTAGCCGAGCCAATGACAGAAGGAGAACCTGTACATGATTGCGCAAATTATAAAGAGTTCTATGATGAAATCCCTAGGATAAAAGAGAACGCTTTAGTAGGGGGAGAGGGTGGGCAGTCATAATGTCGACAGTAAAAATGTCGACAGTCAAAATTTCGAAAAATAAATGTCGAAAAAAATAATGTCGACAAACAATAATGTCGACATTTTTTCGATATTTTTTCGAAATTTTCTATTTATTGTATAAATAGATAAATAAATAAATATATAACTAAAATGTGTTGAGTATGAGGGGTGAGAGGTTGGTGGGGGGCTTGGGGGGTGGCAGGGGGTATTGGGTGAGGGGGGTTGGGGGGACAACCCCATAGTAAATGATACTCTTTTTATTTATTTAATTATTGAATAAATAAATAAATATATAATTACTATGTGTTGAGAATGAGGGGTGAGAGGGTGGTGGGGGGGTGTGGGGGGGTGGCAGGGGGGTGTTGGGTGAGGGGGGGTTGGGGGGGACCCCCCCATAGTAAATGATACTCTTTTTGTTTATTTATTTATTGAATATATAAATAAATAAATAAATATATAATTACTATGTGTTGAGAATGAGGGGTGAGAGGGTGGTGGGGGGGTGTGGGGGGGTGGCAGGGGGGTGTTGGGTGAGGGGGTTTGGGGGGGACCCCCCCATAGTAAATGATACTCTTTTTTGTTTAATTATGTTTTGAAAAAATAAATAAATAAATAAATATATAATTAGAATGTGTTGAGTATGACGGGTGAGAGGGTGGTGGGGGGTGTGGGGGGGTGGCAGGGGGGTGTTGGGTGAGGTGTTGATAGTTCTAATTGACATTTTTTTGTCGACATTTTTTTTTCTAAAAAATGACTTTACATTATATGTATAGGATGTCGACATTATTGTTTTCGACATTTTTTTTCGACATTTTTGTATGTCGACATTTTTTTTTCGACATTATGACTATAAACCGGGGGAGAGATTGTTTTCATTGACGGTTCTTCAAGGATTGATCAAAATGATGGACAGAGATATACAGGCGCCGCTGTGGTGAAGCACATGGCTGATGGGGAATTTCGGGTACTTATAAGCACATGATTGCCATCTCATTATTCAGCAAAGGCTGCAGAAATATTGCCGTTGATACTCACGCTCGAGAATCACGCAGACCAGGATGTATCAGTGTACAGTGACTCCGCCTATGTGATGTCAACGGTGCACTCAGGATCAGCATGTTGGAAAAGGAGGGGCTACCTCCGAGCAGACAGCATGCCAGTGCAGCACGCTCCCTTATTGGACAGGCTTATTAAGGCACTACAACTCCCAGTGGGCACAGCAGTCGTTAAATGCACAGCTCACACTAAAGGGACAGATTTTATCTCACGTGAAATCAAGCCGCAGACGATGAGACCAAGTACATTGCAGACAAAGTGATGATGAATTTTGAGATGCCAGATGTGAATGAAAGCATGATTGTTATGATGAGTATATCTGAAAGTTATAGTAACCTGTCAAAATACAGCTAGTAGAAGTCCAGGAGGAAGCACCTCAAGATGAAAATAATTTATGGACGCAAAGAGGGTGTTCTTTAAACCCCTCTTAAGCATTGTGGCGACAAAGACTGTACTGGAAAACCGCCGATGCCTGTAGCCTTATTAAGAGTGGCGCTGGAACAGCTACACTACCCCGCACACACAACTAGGGAGAATCTCGCTGCAACTATTGCTGAGGATTGGTTCGTACCAAATCTGTTAGAGCATGTTGCATTCTATGTAGTGAATTGTATAGTGTGTCAAAAATTCATGGCTGGGCATACACTGCACACAGTTAGGAGAGTTATCTCGATACCCAGTGGCCCTTTTCAGCATTTGCATATCGTCTATGTCGACATGTTGCAAGTATGTAATGGATATAGATACATGATTGTAGTAGTTTGTCCCTTTTCAAGATGGATAGAGGCTGGTCTATGTACACACCGAGACTCTACTTGTGCGGCAAAATTCTTAGTACGGGAAGTGTTTCCTGGATGGGGAATATGTGAAGTAATGAGGTCAGACAATGGTCCTCATTTTGTGAATCAGACATTTGAACAGATAAGCTTGTTGCTTGGTATAAAGCACAAGTTTGCTTCGGCTTATCATCCACAAGATAATGGGATCTGTGAACGGCTCAATGGTTTGCTTAAAGAAAGAATAGCCAAATTGAAGCGTGCCTGAAGAAAGGGTAGTTGCATTGCCTACCACTGGCATTATATGCATTAAGGAACCAGCCAGGTTCTGACCACCATTTCACCCCCCATGAAATTGTGACAGCGAGACGAATGAGAACACCCCCCACACCTACAACTAGAGTTAGAAGTGACACTCAGCCAACTGCAGAAGTATTAGGAATGAAGCTACGTGACTATTTGAATTGTATGACTTCAAGTATCTCTGTCATTTCAGGTCAGCTATGTCGAAAAGGGTGTGGGGCAGTGCAGAACACAGAAGGAGATACTTCAACAAACTAATCTAAAGAATTACGCGTTCCCTAACTTTTCCCTGGAGATGCAGTCCTTATCCCCAACCACACAAGAAAGAAGTGGGATGAGCCCCGCTTCAATGGTCCTTTCATTGTGGAAGATGTGACGCCATCCGCTGTCAAAGTGCAGGGCAGGCGTGCTTGGACATTTATAGGTGACGTCAATATCTATGCTGGAGAAACCGCTCTGCCCCCAACCCTACCAGAAGCAAGTACACGCATCGGGGAAGAACCACAGCACATGCAGACTAGATCGATGATTAGGAAGAAGGACGCAGAAGCTGACAAGTGAAAGATAAGGCTTTAATAATTAGGCTCTTTGTCTAGAGGGCTTATCCCATGTGCGATCTTTGACATATGCTTCCTCACGGAATCTGTCACACTATGCAATGTTAAATACTTTTGTCTCTGTAATGTAACCGTCCAAGCAACTGCCTTTAAGTTTTTTCTTGGCCCGCTTATTGTAACCCTCAAGCAAGACTTCTTAAGTATCCTTGATAGCGCCTCGATGCCTATGGGCTGCAGTGCGCTCTACAAATCCAAAAATAATAATAATAAATAAATAATAATAATAATAATGAGTTCATTGGACTGCGGCTTGTTTTGAATACTTTGTGCAGACATTGCAGGGTTAAGGAAAACATCTTTGTTCTTAAGCAATAGGAGCTTGATTAACTTTGGACTGATGCATGCTTAAGCCTTGATAAGAAGAAAAATATGCCAAATCCTGAGTTTATTTTCGATAATTGGAAGAGGATGCAGTACCCTGATTCATTTCACACTGAGTTCCTGTTTGGATTTGCCCACAGTGTTACCCAATGACATTTCAAGGATCATATTTGAAGTTCTTCTCTTTGTTCTGTGCACTTATCCAGCTATCATTGGGAGAACTACGAGTATTTGTATTTTCCTGCAAGTCCTAAAAATGGTCCCATTGTAAGGCGACTACTCACAGCAATTATCGAGCAAGTTTTGCAGTTTCCAGAGTATAGTGGGGACAGCGCAAATGCCCCTATCAGCAGATAATGCACACAGGCTGGTTGGCCTTGTCTTTTACTATTTAATTGAAGAATGCCCACGGCTTGTCAATAGGCACACAGATGTTGGGTCATTTCTAAGGGACCCGAGAAATAATGCAGCATTGAATGAGATCCTGAGGGACATAATCACTCAAGTGAACGCATATTCCGAGCCAACTCTGAGGGACAAATCGAGAGTTGCTGGTAAAGATAGATTTTTGTTTCATGCTGAAAGAAATTCATCATGTCGTCTGGTCTGAAACACATTCAAGGCATAGACTGGGAACTGGTATATCATTGAACTTATCTAGACAGCTGAAGCAGATTAGAACATTCTAAAAATAAACTTTTCTGGAGAAAACGTCTAGAATACATTTGGTGAAATCGTTTTTCTTCATGCTGAGGAGACATTTGCATTTCATCTGATAAAGACTGATACAAGGAGATTGTTGAGAATTTTGTCTTCGATCAGCTAGGACGAGTTGCTGAGTCAAGTCGACAGGTTCCAGAAGCAGTAAATGTTGTTGAAGTATTAAAGTCTGAGTTTTACCTTCCTTTGGCAATAAAGATGGGAATCGTTAGTAGCAACGTCATTATGCCTGACTGAGAAAGACGTCCACGTTGTTCACAAAGTAGATGTTGTAAGATTTCCTACTTATGCATAATCTACTTTCGCATTTTGTTCATAATTGTACTGCTTTCACACACAGTGTGCACGTCGTACTAAATAGACGTACATGGAGCTAAGACTCCTGTGAATCTTCTTGAGCAGAAGGAAGGTACAATCGTGGCAACTACTAGGCAGCCAAGACCCTATGTAGTCTGAGATAAATGTCACTAACAGTCATTCACATGCAAGAAAGGTCGTAAAAATTATATTTGGACATCAGAAACAGGCTTTGCTAGGAAGTGAACCTTCACAGGTAATGCATGCAAACACACCTGGTCCTGTGATAAATGGCCCTAGGTTAGTAATTAAAAGGAAGTCAGACATGGAGATTTTGAGAGACATTTTCATGCCTAAAAGGTATGTTGAGAGAATGAAGCCTCCTGAACTTTCTCCTATACAAGTAGCACATGTGAACCTACCTAGACCACTGATAAATGTTCCTACTATTGATCCAGTTAGGAAGAGTTATGCTGAAGTACTTCATTAAATGATTATAGAAGGTCACAAAATTAGAATGAGACCAAAGAGAAGTACCAAGGAGGATGATTTTGAGCTGAATGATTACCTGGACAGTACAGCACACTTGGGAAACAACATATGGTACCAACATATGAAGGAAGTGGGAAGAAGGACACAAAGGAGGGATGCTTTGTCTGTGCACTCCTGCCTTACAGTATGGGGAAGTCCAAGATTTTCATAGCCATTGAAATTGATGTCCAGGCAGCACATTGCCTGTCGCACGTAGCACTTTGCAGAACAAGAGGCTAGGTCATGGGCCAGGATGCCTATCTCAAATTGGCAACTGAATGGACAGATCCAGATGAAGATGATTATGTGCAAGATACAAAGACGAGAGACAGAGAACACACCAAGAATCATGTGATCAGTTATGAAAAGCCTGGAGAGAAAGGAGTTGGAATCAGATGGGAAGTGAACAAGAAATTAACAGTCTAGGAAAATCTGCAGAAGAAATGAGTAGATGGAAGAACAGAGGTCAAATGCAAATCTGGGGATCAGTGTTATCACCAGACAGATGGGAAGAAGGAGTGGTAATCTGTAGACCCTGGGTGGCTATTGGTTGTTACAAACTTGCCATTGATTTTTTACAGAATGGCTCCAAGCCGTTATGGCCGAGACTTGCCAAGCTACTGACTTGGGTCGAAAATGGAGGAGGATGACGCTTGCAGATTGTCCCGCTGGAGAGTGCGAAATTGTGCTTCAGGAATAACGGCACTAGAAAAATGGGAGAGAATCAGAATTGTGGACGAATCTTTGATGTGCCAGGGATGAAGATTGGGACAGCAGTGATAACGGATCACTACTGGGTCTGAGAATCCAGGGCTTATATAAAGCAGCCAGAGAATCGGGGAGGACTTTGCTCAATAGTGAATGTTCATGTTCCAGATTTTGTGGATTCCAAAAGTGATCTGAATCTTGACAGATTCCCAAAAGCAGATGCTCACCCTAGGAAGAAAAGATCTGTGGAGCTGATGAAAAGAATGAAGAGAGAAAATTATTTTTCAGCAAAGTCAATAGAAGTTTTTGATGCTATTTCATATGAGCACAGACTGTTCAGCCAGACGTCTTCAGTGTTCACGTTGATTTTCATGCCAAGAATCCAGGTTGGAGCAAATACCAAATGGCTGCAGATTACCAGATGGGAATTGCTACAGCCAATCAACATGACTATCAAAGGATTCAATGCAATCAGAGAGGAGATGAGAGCCATAAGACTGATGACTCTCCAGAACAGATATGTCTTGGACATGATCACAGCTATGGATGCATGTGTTTGTGCAAAAATTGGAGACTCATGTTGCACCTTCATACCTTCTCATGATGACAAGAATGGAGCCTTGACAGAGGCCAGAGACATGCTGACGAAGCTACATGGCCAGATGATAGAAGAAGTTGAAGACATTGCTGATGACAGCTGGTTTGGATCACTCTTCTCTTGCATTTCACAATGGATGGCAGACATTTTCAAATTCCTTGGAACCCTGATAGTGATGATATTGCTTGGATTCTGTGTGATCAAGTTGGAACGCCAAAGACTCGACAGATGAAGAAATCAGAGACTTTGTGAAGGCCAGTATCCATGCACCTGAGGAAACAAAGTTCCTGTATCCAAAGAACCATAAGAAATTTGTGGGAAGATTAATCTATTGCAGTCCAAGTGGAGAATTGACAACTCATGGCATGGAATAAAGACGAGCATGTCAAATCAGCAGGTTGCCTGAAGGGAGTCATAAAGATATGGATCCCTAAGAAGTTCTTTTTCAGAAGAGGATGCTTGGATCTGAAGGATGATGAGAAAGTGGTCAATGAATCACCCAGAGGGGGGAGTGTAGATGAGGAGCCAAGTATCCCCACCTCAACCACATCACCCATATTACCTATAGGTTGGGTACCAGAGTATGTGACATACACGGAGCAGTTAAAACGACAAAGGTCAGAGTATGAAAACAGTGCAGTAACAGCGGGGATACCAATACCTAAGAGAATCCTAGTAGCAAGAGTCCCATTGAGGAAACCATATCTGCATTCAAGGAAGTATGACAGTCATCTAAATGAGATTCCTGAAGAAGCAGAGCAAATAAACATACATAGAGGATGCAGAGATATAAGAGAATGAAGATGTTCTATAAGGCATCGTGAAAGTATCGAGGATAAGTGACATCTTGGGATCAAGGTGAAAAAACGTATGCCACAGAAACAATGCGATATCAAGCTATTTTACACGTGTACAGATGCAAGAAATGCAAGCAGATGAAGTAATCTTGAGGCTAGCTTCATAGCGAATAGCTTGCGGCAAGCGCCAATATATACATATATGCAAGATGATCAAGTAAAGGATTGATGTTTCCACTATGCATTATAGCAGTGCTGGACATTAATAAGAAGGCCTCATTTCCAGTGTGTTACAGTTAAAAAGCAGCTTGAATTACAAAATGAATCTCAGAAAGCAAAATTGGATGAGCTAAAGAAGCCAAGGTCTTATCAAACCGGAGCAAACTAACATTGGATACAAAACATGTGAAAGAACAGAACTACTGTTCAGAAGGCATAAACAAAATAACAAAGACGTCAGAGGTCTATTAGAAAATATTATTTTAAATGCACGAAAGGCTTGATTCCATGGTCTCCAGTCACCTGGAAGGATGAAGTTGGACGAACGAGATGGTCACACCTTCGCATGAGGGCAGACCGTGCCTTCACTCCCTGAAATTCTCAGAACTAAGAACGCTCTCAAGGCCGAGCTTCAAAGCCCTACTTGGCAGTAGACCACTGAGGTGATGATGGATCAGTATGCTAATTGGTGAGAAGCAATGGTTAAGGCGAGCTGATCAGCACCTGGACGGCCAGACTGCATGCTGCTAGATGTAGGTGGAAAAGTACTGACAGAGGTTAGAAGCCAACCAATTGTAGGGGACCGTGTGATTAAGGGTCCTATAGTTTGTGTAACCAATGGGACATCGTACATTTAGTGACGTTCATAGTGGTCATTTTTAGGGGAGGGCTTAGTTGCCCACCTGATGTTAAGTAGCCTATCACATTCACTCACTGTCCCATACTAATATAGATCCTAGCACTACTGCCCATACTTTTTTTTAGTTTGCCACGTAGGATGACGTTAGTTTCACGTATGTTAACGTCATTGCATTGATGATAGACTTTCTGTATAAGAGTTCAGTTTTTTTCTAAATGCTTTGAGTAAGAGGATCAAGCAAGTTTGTTGATGTTTGTTGTACTCCCTGTTTTAGACACTTGATAATAAAACAGTTATCCTTTTGCCAAACTTCCTGAGTCGTTTCGATTATTGATGTATGATTAAAATCTGTATCCCCATCCATCTCCAGGGTATTGCTACTCGCCTTAAAGGGATGGGAATATCCAGTTCAAGATGCTTTTCTACCATAAGCCATGCATGATGGCACATAGTTCACATGAGGCAAATAAACATAAATAATACAGCATCAGGATTCTTGACATCTTTCCCCCAACTGGCTTAGAGGATATGAAGAGTTCACACTGAGAGCCACCCAGCTGGGGAATTCCCCAAGGCACTGTCCAGTTATCCTAGGCTTTCCAACCCAGCCCTACTGTTGGTTAACAACCTGTGCCAGATCTTCCTGACACCCAATTCAGCATTGAAAGAAATGTTCAACAAAGAATATTCATATGTTTAACCCTGTTCCCTCACAGGATTGCTTTCTTTGCGTTGTCCACACTTTAAGCAACCATATCCTGTACACACACACTGGATTACCCACTCAGGGAATGTACTTATATTTGGCTCTGAATCTACATGCGGTGACCCCGAGCAAGAAACCGAAGACCATAATATGCGCTCTTGCTGGCAGCACACGGTTCACTGCAGTGGCCCGGGAGCACCAGCCCCTTCAGGGAATCACCATCATGGCCCAGGAGCACCAGACCTCTCCAGCCCAACCTCTCAATCTTGCTTTGTCTGCTCCTGCCACATCACGCCACACCCTGCCCGTGCTCCCGAAGGTCGCAACAATCAGTGCCGGGAACTGGCAGGTGTGGGCCTTTTCAAGCTCGGGTGGCATGTGCTGAATGTGCGTTGCCGCCATGCCTCCTGGGAAATGTAGTTCCCACACTTCCCCACGCTCCACAGCCCACCAATCCTTACAGTACCTCCTCTCCTCGGGCCACCTCAGGTCCTGGTTTCTCTGGATGTCGCTTGTGGAACAACTTAACCAGCCTTGAGGCATGCACCTCATCTGCCGGCTCCCAAGACCAATCCTCAGGACCGAAGCCAACCCAATCCACCAGGAACAACAGGCGTTTATAATGTATCTTGCAATCCATCATTCTTGGTACTTTATATTCTTCCTGCCCATCCTCCAAAATGATAGGTGGTTTCTTGGGCCGTGTACCAGCGGCTGCAGGTTTAAGTAAAGATACATGAAACACAGGATGTATTTTAGTTTTACAGCTGAATAAGACACACTTTTAAGCACCACATATGGTCTGATGAACCGTGGCATACGTTTCCGTGGACCCACCATATGTATGTTCTGAGTGGAGAGCCACACCTTATCCCCTGGCATATACTTTGGGGATTCCTGCCTTTGCTTATCACCATACCCCTTGTATGAATTGTTGGAATGCCTTTTGCCTGATGCTTGAAAGCACCTGGTTGCGCTCTATGACTGCTGGCATGTTCACTGTTCCTGAAGGATGTCCCAGAAGGATATTTTGCTCTTCCCCGCACAAACTCATGTTGGGCAACATTCCCAAGGAGATATGTTCAGAGTTATTGTAGGTACATTCAGCCACCGAAAGGGCGTGTACCCATGAGCTTAGTCTATCAGCTAACAAGCATCTCAAATACTGTTCCATGGTTTGGTTCACCCTTTCTGTTTGTAAATCTGTCTGTGGGTGATAATTTGTGGATAATGCAGAATTGATTTTCCAGCAACCGACAAAATGCTTGCCAAAATTGTGAGATAAATTGCACACCTCAATCAGATACAATTGTGTGAGGTAACCCATTTAGTCATACTATGTTGTGCAAAAATAACTAAATTATTAGCACTTGGAAGTCCAATACAGGGAATAAAATGTGCATGTTTAGAAAAATAGTCAATAACCACCACAATAGTGTCATACTTATTATCCTTAGGTAGTTCTGTCACGAAATCCATAGAAATATGGGACCATGGTTCCTCCGGGTCAGGTAATGATTGAAACAACCTTGGTTTTTTCCCATGATCCACCTTGTTTCTCATACAAAAATCACAATGTTGAATGTAACTATGCACCTGTGTGTTCATACCTGGCCACTAAATGTATTTACTAAACATCTGTCGAGTCTTCCATTCCCCTGCATGCCCTGCTAAAAGAGACTTGTGACACCATAGCAATGCTGTGGCCCTCAGGCTTGCGGTTGGCAGGAACAGTTGCCCCGCATGTTAAGGTAACCAATCCAATATGGACCTGAGAGAATTCTTCCTCAACCACTCCTGCAACTCTTTCTCCCTGAACAGATTCAGTACCTCTTCTTGCAGACCTTGCGTGACTGCTCCTACAATCCTGTCTACCTTTATTATGGGGCGGGAGTCCTGTGCTGTTGTTTCGGGTGCTTGTTGTCTGGTGAGTGCATCTGTCTTCCCATTCTTTGCTCTTGGCCTGTATGTAATAATAAAGTCAAACTCCTCAAAAACCTGAGCCCATCGGACCTGTTCTGCACTCAAAGTCTTGGCGGTCTTTAGATACTGTAAATTCTTGTTATCAGTCAACACTGTTACAGGATGCCGTGCCCCCATGAGATAGTGCCTCCACTCCTGAAGCTGCTCGAATGGCCAACAACTCATTATCTGTGATGGAATAGTTCTGCTCACAGGTAGTCAATTTGCGTGAGAAGAATGTGACTGGGTGCAGGTCCCCCTCCTGATCCTTCTGTGGTAGAACCGCCCCAGCGCCAAGTTTGATGCATCAGTTTCCACCTTGAAGGGCCTCTCTATGTTTGGATACCGTACAAAGGGGACCCTGGTGAACGCCTCCTTGAGCTCCTGAAAGGCTAACTCTGCCTCCCTGTCCCACCTGAATTGGCTGGTATTTCAAAGCAATCAGGTAACAGGTGTGAGGATCTGGGAAAAAAAGGCCAATAAACCTGCGATAGAAATTGGCAAACCCAAAGAACAACTGCACCTTCCTTACACTCTGTGGAGATGGCCACTCAGTAACTGCCTGCACCTTTTTCCTGTCCATCTCAATACCTCAGGGAGTAGGAATGAATCCCAAAAACTCAATCCGTGAGGTATGAAAAACGCCTTTCTCCAACTTGGCATGCAACAAATGTTCTCTCAAGTGTTGTAACACAGCCTGAACGTGCTGAACATGTTGTTCTCTGGTTTCAGAGTAGATCAAAATATTGTCAATATAGATGATCACAAAGATGTCGATATATTCTTTTAATACATCCTGCATGATATGTTGGACTGCTGCTGGGGCTTACATAACTGGAACAGCATCACCGGGCCTTCATATAAACCAAACTTGATCCAGAATGCTGTCTTCCACTCGTGCCCATCCTTCACTCTAATCAGATGGTAAGCTTCCCTAAGATCCAAATTAGTGTAAATAGCCACGGACTTCACCTAATCTAGCAAAACCGAAATCAAAAGCAGAGGGAATCTGTTTTTAATGGTCACTTTCTTCACAGACACCCTGATAAATCCACAAGCTAACATGCCATCTAGATATTTTGGAAGATGTTGGTTTTGTTGCTCCATAAGGGCATAGATCCGACTACATGGTAACTTGGCATTAGCCTCCAGATCGATCACGCAGTCATAGGGTCAAGATTCCTCCTTCCCCTTATCTAAAACTTCTGAAAATTCTGAGTAGATTCCTGGCAATGTGGTTTCCACTGCCACAATACTTCCCTGGCCTCCCTCCTCGTCAGTAACCCCTTCTACCAAAATGTTGCAGGCCTGCTCCTTCACAAACATGCACAATACAACCTGGAGCCTCAAAAGTCACTGTGCGCTCAACCCAATTGATCGTAGGATTATGAGTGACCAACCAGGGCATTCCAAGAATTAGTTCAAAATGTGGCACTGAAATGAAACCAAATGTTATCATTTCCTTATGCCCTGATAAACACTGCATTTGGAGTTGCTGCGTTTGTGTAGTGATGGGCCCGAGATGAGCATGGAACCATCTACAGACCTCATTAGTTCTTTGACCTCCTTACCCTGTGTGGCCAATTTTAATTTCTCCACTAATAACACATCTACAAAGTTCCCTGTTGCCCCTAAGTCAATCATTTCGAACACAGTAACCTTAGTAGTGGAGAACAACAGAGTGACTAAATTTCTTTCTTTCTTTCTTTCTTTCTTTCTTTCTTTCTTTCTTTCTTTCTTTCTTTCTTTCTTTCTTTCTTTCTTTCTTTCTTTCTTTCTTTCTTTCTTTCTTTCTTTCTTCCTTTCTTTCTCCAAGCCCCGAGGCATCTGGGCACTTAACTTATGAAGATGGTTACAGGTTTGTTTGCAGTGGTAGTAGGTTATAGACATACCACAAAGCTTACATCTCAACCTAGCAAAACCTTGTTAATAGCACCCCCACTCCTCACCAGGAACAAACAGAACATCACAGTGGACCCAGCAACCTTAGTGGGCCTGTATAATTCCACCATTCTGCATGCCCTAGATATCATTGACCCGCTCAAATTGCTTAAGTCTAAACCCAGAGCCCATCTGAACTCAAGGTTTACGCCACAACTAAAAGGCCTTAGAGCAGAAAAAAGGAAAATGGAAGTCCAGTGGAAAAACCTCCTAACTAAAGATAACAAATGTACTCTATTGAAAAATGCCCCTAAATACAAAGCCAAAATATTACTCACTAAATGAGAAACTTACAACAACAGGATCAATAAAGCTCGTTCAAGTACTCAGGAACTCTTTACTATACTTAGAGAACTGGAAACACCTATTGCTCCTGTGGACGCATGCATTAAGGATCAAGTATGGTGTACCAACATCCAGAATCCACTCTCCAACAATATCTCCCTCCTCCAAAGACAAATTTCAGAAAAAAACCCTGAACCTGTCTTCAACTAATCCATATCACAAATTCCAAGATCTTACCCTGAAACCCTTCCATGCTTCAAATGTGCACTAGTTACTACCCATGAAGTGGTAAACATCATTGCTTCACTTAAACCTTCAAGGTGTCAGGGCGATACATGCCCAGCCAAGATCATTAAAGAAGCAGCTAGAGAGCTGGCTCTTTTCATTACCAAACTAATTAATGTTTCATTTCTATCCTGTAATGTCCCTACTACTTTGAAGGAAGCATGGGTCATGCCGCTCCTGAAAAAAGAATCCCTGGACCCGTCCATCCCAACAAACTACAGGCCGATAACTACAGTCCCATTTTTACTTAAGATAATAGACAAAGCAGTATACCACCAGATACAAGCTTATCTGGAGGCTAATAACCTTTTAGGGCTTCGCCAATCTGGCTTCATACCAATACATGGCACAGAAACGGTGCTGATAGATTTAAAGACCCAAATTGACCAAATCAAAGATAACAGGAAACTTGCCCTCCTACTTTTACTGAACCTATCTGCCGCCTTCGATTTGGTGGACCACAACATGCTATGCAAACACCTGGCCACAGCAGCCCACCTCTCCCAGGAGGCTACTGCGTGGATCCACTCATTTCTCAAAAACAGATCAATGAGAGTGTTCTCACCCTTAGCTTCAGCAGATACCACTCCCATTACATGCGGTGTACCCCAAGGCTCCTGCGTATCACCCACAAGGTATAATGTCTTCACTAAAGCACTGTTTGATGATCTGGACCATCTAGGTGTCAACTACACTAACTATGCAGATGACACCCAGATCCTGATCCCACTTACTGGAGACTATGATACCGACTTGGCCCTGGTTAACAAAATATACCTAGTCATCCAAGCATGTATGGCCACTCATGGCCTCTGCCTGAATGACGAGAAGACTGAACTTTTAATTTTAGGAACTTCTGCCAATATTAACAAACTTAGTAGTCAATATTCTGCCTTCAACATCGACAGCATATACATTAATGTGGCTAAAGAGGTCAAAACCCTAGGCTTTTACCTAGATTCAACCCTCGGCCTAGGAAAACAAGTCAAGGATACCGCCTCAGCTATAGCCTACACTTGCAAATTGATACAGGCTTGCAAACCCTTCCTTTCCACTGAAAGCTGTATCATGTAGCGAGAGCCTTAATTCTATCCAAAATTGATTATTGCAATGCACTTTATTTAGGGGCAAGAAAGCACATTGTCAATAAACTTGAAATACTCCAAAATAATGCCATCAGAACTGCCCTTAGTATAACGAGGAGACAACATATCTCAGAGACTAGACAGAATATCAAATGGATCTTCATTAATTACAGAATCCAGTTCAAAACTGTCTCACTCACCTTGAAAGGTCTTAATAACTCAGCCCCTCCTTACTTAATAAAAAACTTCAACAACAAAAAACATCCACTCGCCCTATCAGGACAGCTAATTCCTTTTGCCTCACAGTCCTAAGATTTAATCTGAATAAAGCTGGAGGCAGCAGCTTCCCTGTCTTGGCAGCCCAAATGTGGACCTTGCTTCCAATTGCCTTGAGAACTGACCAATCATTCTATAGTTTTAGGAAAAACACTAAAAGTTGGCTCCTCACGAATGACTCATGAACTACTTGTGGCTACCTTAGGTCGCCTATCACACTACAAAGACTAACTCTTGTTATGTAAACTGTTGATGTAAAGCTAACTATGTATATAGTGTTATATTTTCTTTTTACATTGTCTGTAGATATTTTGTATTTAATGTTCACAACTCTCCTTACTGTAAAGTTTATAACTGATCAACTGTATACAATGTCTGTAAACACACTTGCAACTGAAATTAATGAAACTGTATACAATGTCTTTAAACACACTTGCAACTAAAACTATGACACTACATGCAATGCGCCCAGATACCTAAGGGTTTGATGTGCTTTATAAATCAATAAACAAACAAACAAACATATGTGTTAGGTTACATACAGGTTGTCGTGGAACGGATAAATTGTTTACATATACAGTACACCCTAAACAGTTGCATTACTTGCATATAGTGTAGTGTGTACCCTGGTTGCAGTGATAGCAGGATTGATCATAGGCAAGTTGGCGGTGCTTTAGCCGTCTTGGACGAATAGCCAGGTTTTAATACCTTTACGGAACGACCGGAAAGGAACGTCTGCTCTGAGAGCTAACGGTATGGAGTTACACTGTTTGGCTGTGATCACTGGGAAGCTGCAGTCTCCAGCTTTTTGCAATTTGAATCTAGGGCTAGTGAGGAGGTGTGAGAAGGCAGATCGGGTGGGTCTGTTTGTTTGTTTGTTTGTTTGTTTATTTATTTATATAGCGCTCTTGACCCGGGGGTATATATGCGCTTTGAACATCAGGTTACAGGTAAAAGACAATAGTACAGTATTGATAGGGCATAGATAATAGTATTCAAACAATATACATAAAATTGGACAATCGGAGTGCATACATATGTGGTAGGACAGTTATTTGTTGGTTAACCAGGAAATGACCTTAGTTCTGAAGGGTTGGAAAGTAGGTGTAGATTTAATATCCAGTGGGATGGAATTCCAGAGTTGTGATGCCAAAGTTGGGAAGCTGGATCCTCCAGCTCTTTTGAGGGAGTATTTGGGAACTGTTAGTTGTAATGAGTTGGACGATCTGGTGGTTCTAGTGTTCTGTCTTAGTGTAAATTTGTTCGAGAGGTAGGGTGGGGCAAGATGATTGAGGGCTTTGTAAGTAAGGCATAAGGTTTTCAAGTCAATTTTCTGTTGGATGGACAACCATTTGCAGGCAGTTCTGGTGGCGGAGATGTGTTCCCTTCTAGGAATATTGAGGGTGGCACGGAGTGCGTTATTTTGTAAAACTTGCAATTTATTGATTACTGTTTTGTTGGCACCTACATAGAGGCTATTACAGTAATCCAGTTTAGATTGAATGAGTGCTCTGGCTAGGATGAGACAGTTGCTAGGGGAGATCAGTGGTCTGCAGGCCCTGATTAGTTTACCGGTGTAGGCAGTGGCTGAGGAGGTCATGTTGATTTGTTTAGCTAGGTTGATGTTCGTGTCTAGGTAGAAACCGAGGGTTTTTACGCTCTTGGCAGTGGGTATGGTGTTACCGTCAATAGTGAAGCTAGTGTAGCCGGGACAGAGTTTACTGATAGTGTTCGGTGAGCCGACAAGAAGCAATTCAGTCTTGTCATCATTCAGGCATAGGCCATGTGTGGCCATCCATGCCTGAATGATGGAAAAGACTTCATTGATCCATTTGGCGTCCTTGTTGTAGTTGCCTGATAGGGTGAGGAGTATCTGGGTGTCATCTGCGTAGTTAGTATAGGTGACACCCAGATTGTCTAGCTTGTCGAATAAGGGCTTGGTGAAAATATTGTAAAGGGTAGGTGAGACACAGGATCCTTGTGGGACACCGCAGGTGATGGGGATGGGGTCAGCCGCTGCTAGGGGGGAGAAGACCCGCATGGTTCTGTTGTCCAGGAAAGATTGGATCCATGTGACTGCAGAGTGGGAGAAGTGTGCTGCCAGAGACAAATGGTTGCACAGGATTTTATGGTCGACCAGGTCAAAGGCAGCGGAGAGGTCAAGGAGTAGAAGGATGGCAGCCTTGTTTTTGTCTTTGAGTTCGTCTATCTGGCATTTGAGATCAACAAGGGCCGTTTCTGTCCCGTGTTGTGGTCGAAAGCCAGATTGGCGAGTTCCTAGTAGGTGATTGGCCTCAAGGTAGTCCTGGATTTGTAAATAAGCCACTCTATCCAAGATTTTTAGTAGGAATGGGACGGTGGTAATGGGTCTGTAATTCGTGGGGATGTCAGGGTTGAGAGTAGTTTTTTTTAGTAGCGGTAGGACCCAGGACTGTTTCAGATTGCTGGGGACCATGTTGTTGGCGAAGGACAGGTTTATTAATTTGGTGATAAATGGGGAGAGATCCCTAGCTGCATCTTTTATGATCTGTGCAGGGCAGCTGTCCCCCTTGCAATTCGATGGTTTAAGGGATGCTATAATTTTCTGAACCTCCAATATGGATACCTTTTTGAAGGTGAAGCCTGAACTAGTGGCAGTAGGTGGAGGGGGCATGGGGAAGGAGGTGGGATCGAGAGTGAGTTGTTGTCGTTTGTTGTTGATTTTAGTTTGGAGCCCTGAGATTTTGTTAGCTAGGGCATTCTGGATCCCTGTGCACCAGGGTTTATCCTTAGTGCAAGAGTCAGTGGGGGTAATGGGGTTTTCTAATTCCTTTAGTATGTTAAAGAGCTCCTTAGTACTGGAGCTTGCCTGGGAGATCCTAGTGTTGAGAGATTCTTTCTTGGCCCGTATAATCTCATTTTTGTAGAGGGTGGAGATGTTGGTGAGATTGGTTCTGTTATTTATAGAAGGCACTGATTTCCAGAGTGCTTCAAGTTTGTTTTTTTGTTGACGCAGGGTTTTCAGCTCCGGGGTGAACCATGTGTTCAGGTGCGCTTTGGGTATTCCTTTGCGCAGTTTCAGTGGGGCAATGATGTCAATGGCTTTGGCCATGGACTCATTGTAGGCGTTGACCAGTTGGTTCAAGTCCGTTGTGGCGGGTAGTGCGTTTAAAGTAGGGATCACCAGAGGTATTAGGGCTTCCGCTGTGATATTGCTCTTTTTCCTAGTAGGGCAGGCAGGTGCCATGATAGGCCTTTTATGTGCTGAGTTGCTGGTAAGAATGTCAAACGGGAGGAGGTGGTGGTCAGTCCAGATAAGTTGTGTGGGATCTTTCGTAGTAATGTTGCAGTTAAGGGTAGTTATCCAGTCAAGGATTCTGCCTTTCGAGTGGGTGGGTTTGGAGCAAAGTTGTTGGAGGCCGTGCTCCTCTAATGCCATGGCCAGGGCAGTGGCTGGGGTGTCTAGGGGGTCGTTAAACCCAAGGTTAAAGTCTCCGAGTATAATCAATTGTGCTGATGGTTTGGAGCTTTCAGCAACTAGTGAAGTGATGTCTTCCTCAAATGAGCCAGGAGGGCCCAGGGGTCGGTAAATTAAGTGCAGCGTAATAGTACTTTTAGGGGAGGTTTGAAATTTGACTGTAATGTGTTCACAGGATTTGAGTGGGGGAGCAGAGGATAGTCTGATGTCAAGCGTGGACTTAAAGATGAGTCTGGGCTTTAGAGATTTGGTTGGCAAGGTAGGCTGGGGCGCTATTGGACAAGCATTTATGCGTCAGTGAGAGGACTTTGAATTTAATACAATCACATACTCATAGCAAGTGGAGGTTGTGCCTGGCTGAGGAGATACGATCGTTTTTGGGAATGTTGAGGGCAGCTCTGATTGCGTTATTTTGGATTGTTTGCAACTTACTGATGTTTCAGGTGTTTGCGCCTGCAAAGAAGGAGTTGCAGTAGTCAATTCTGGATAGGAAGGGTGCTCTGGCAAGTGTGATGCAGTTGTCTGTTGTTAGGAAGGGTCTGCTAGCTGTAATCAGTTTGGCAGTGTAGGCAGCTGCTGAGGCAATGACATTGACTTGTCTAGTAAGTCACAGTGATGAGTCCAAATAAACTACTAATGTTTTTACCTCCTTAGCCACTGTAATGATGTTACCATCAATATTGAAGGATTTGTAGGATTGCGGTAGTGAGTTTAATCTGGGGGGGTTGCCAATGATGAGTAGTTTTGTTTTTTCATAGTTCAGATAAAGCTCATGTTGTGCCGCCATCCAAGCTTGGATAGTGAGGTAAACATTATTCAGAGGTTTGGTGTCAGTGACGAAGTTTCCTGAGATGCGTAGGAGTATTTGGGTGTTGTCAACATAGTTAGTATATGTGATGCACAGTTTGTCAAGGAGGTCAAAAGAGGCTTGAAGAACACATTGTAAAGAGTGGGGGAGACACACGATCCTTCTGGGACTACGCATGTAACTGGGACAGGTTGTGCTGCTGCAATGGAGGAGAAAACTCTCGTGGTATGGTCTGCCAGGAAGGATTTGATCCATTTTATTGCACTAGTTGAGAAGTGGGCTGCATGTTTCAAGTGTTGGCAAAGCATATTGTGGTTGACTATATTGAATGCAACGGACAGGTCTAGGAGGAGGCAAATTGCCTGGTCGCCTTTATCTTTGATTTGGTCCATTTGGATTTTGAGGTCCAGGAGGGCAGTTTCTGTCCCGTGACCCGGGCGGAAGCCTGATTGGCAGAGGCATAGAAGGTTATGGGTTTCCAAGTATTTTTGAATTTGTAGGTAAGCGACTCTGTCGAGAATGTTCAAGCGAAACGGCACTGTAGTGATTGGTCGGTAATTGGTCGGGATGCTTGAGTCTAGGGTAGTTTTATTTTAGCAGGGGGAGCACCCATGCTTCTTTCAGGTTTTCAGGTACGTTGCTAGAGGTGAAGGAGTAGTTCATCAGGGTTGTGATAAATGGAGCAAGTTTATCAGCAAAATCTTTGATGAGCATTGCTGAGCAAATGTTGCCTTGGCATCTGGATGGTTTTAATCCCTTGATGATTTTTAAAGTTTCAGCAGTGGAGATCGGGGTGAATTCAAATCTAGGGATAGGGTTATTGTGGGAACGGGTCAGGCCAGGTGGCAGGTTGACTGGGGCAAGCCTAGATGATTTGGCTTTGATTTTGTTGTGAAGTATGACTACTTTGTCAGATAAGGCATTTTGGATGTTGGTGCACCGGAGGAGATCCTTGATACAGTGGTCTAGGGTGGGGGCAGGGGATTCGAGCTCTTGTAATATGGTGAAGAGTTCTTTGGTATCTGAGTTGGCATTCTCCATTCTAGTGTTGTAAGTGTTGCCCTTCGAGTGGATGGTGGCTGCCTTGTATTCCATAGCTAAGAAATTGAACAGACATTTGATTTTGTTGGACTTTTTTTTCTCCAGGTGCTCTCTGCTGTTCTTTTGGCAGTTCAAAAGTTCTTTAGGCTGTCCGTAAACCAAGAGTTGGTGTGAACGATGGGTTTTGCTTTGCAAAAGCCTAGGGGGGGCCACTTTGTCGAGGGCCTCTTGTAGGGTTTGGTTATAGAACGTTACCAAGGCGGTAGGGTTAGAGGTAGTGTTTGAGTGGGTAATGACTGGAAGTGGTAAGGGGAGCATGTTGTCAGGGGTGATGTTCTTGTGGTTTCTTGAGTGCGCCGCTGGGGTAAATTGCGGTAAGATGTTAGGCTTAGATGCAAAGCTAATATCGAATTGAATGAAGTGGTCTGACCACGGGCAAGGTGTATTGGCTAGGATGTTGGTAAAACAATTAAGATCAGCTAACCAATCTAGTGTATGTCCTTTGTCATGTGTGGGGCTCGTGATTCTGAAGGTAAAGCCTTGTGCTTTTATGGTATTGGCGATATTGGCCTTGTTTTTGCAATACTGCTTGGGAAGCTCTCGTGCTTATGACTCGTCAATTCACTTCCCTCTATTAACGAGTCTGTTCTTTTCCCACCTCCGATTTCAACCTAGAGCCTCCCCTCTGCTGTTGTGTGTTCGGGCAGTTCCGAATAAAATGTCCCCCTTCCGGCAATGCAAACAAAGGTTTTCTTTCTGCCTCTTCTCTTTCTCCTCCACTGTGAGAGGCCCCCAAATGCTGCCAATCTGCAAGGGCTCCCCTCCCCCACGTTTGACATTAGTTTCCTGACTCCTATCCATCCATACAAATGGAACTTCTGGTCTCCTTTTTTCACCCTTCTGCTCACTTATTCTATGATCCAGCCTTAAAGCTAAATCAATCAGAGCTGTACACATAGAGGGGTGTGGCTCCACCTGGGCTATTGCATCTTTCAACTCCTCCTTCAGACCTTGATAAAATAGCACGGTCTGCTTTGCTTCTGGCCAATTGGTCTCTATGATAAATCCATTATATTGTGTGATGTAAATCACTATGTTCTGCGTTCCCTGCCGTAACACAAGCAACTCCTTATTTTGGGCTAATGAAACATTCTTACGAATGACTCTGCAGAGTCATTATTGACTCTGCAGAGTCACTAATAAGTCACATCTGTACATTCATCACTTTTATAATCACATGTGAAACACAGTCCAAGGAACTGCTATTAGGTACAGACAATGCACTTCCTTCTTTTGCTGTGGTTTTGAGTATTGTTCCGTCAGCCTTGGAAGTGACCACCAGGAGGGTTGCAGAGTTGTGATAAATTATCATTTCTGCAGGTTCTTTGTCCCTTAATAAGACAGTATCCATTGATTCATTTTGTTAAACTAGATACAACCATGGTCTCTAATGGCAGGATTTAAGACACTGGACCTCATTACGGGTCCGGCGGTCACCCTGCATGTGCTGCTGGCGGGTTGCTGCCAGACCCGTAAAAAATTACTGGCGCCTGACTTCCCGGTGCCACCAGGCTATTCCAAGTCTGGTGGCCGGGAAGTCAGGCACCAGTAATTTTGTTAGTCCCCATTGGACTCCATGGTAATGGGGACATGGGAGCACCGGCACCGTTAACAACGGTGCCGGTGCTCCTGTGAAAACTCTGCTGGCGGGTGCCGCCCCACCCGACAGGGCTGACGTTGGCAGGCAGGATGGCATCCGCCCACAGAGTTGTAGTGTGCTGGTCCGGAAACAACGGTGCCGGTAGGCTTACCGGCACCGTTGTTTCTGGACCGGCACTATTGTAATGTGGCCCACTGTCTCTTCAAGTTGTGATGCTATCTGCGGAGGATAACACACATTTTTGTTTTTTGATTAGGTTCACAGTTTTATTAACAATTGGATTTCTTTGTAAATACATGTCAATACTTCTATTTGTCTCTTTTACCACTTGCCCTCTTGCTCATCAGTTTTGCTCTTGCACACAGTTCTAGCACTAGGTCTCTTTTATTAACCACTATCTATCACAACTCTACTTTGCCTTGTTAATGACTATAGTGCGTTCTTACACTATAGCGATATACGTACTATATACAGGAATATATACTGTATTAAGATTCTCATTTTGGTTTATATACGTAAATGTGTATTGAAATGTACTTTCACTCTCTGTTGAAATATTAGTCAAACAAACCTCATGTTTGATGAATATATGTGAGTGGTCTGTTTGGCGTTTCCGGAATGCATTTATTCTGTTTTGATTCAATCATTGTTAAAATGATGTGTTGATACGAATAGGTTTTGAATAATTACCCACTCTGATATTAACCTATGGCAGCAGTCGCTTCTTCTTTGCTTTAAGTATTATTATTGCCCGGGCATTCCAAATTTTGTTTGTTTTGGTTTATAATACTGACAAACCCAGCAAGCAAAGTGGTGAGATGCAGGGCTATAAATACAGCAGAGCTCATTGCAGAACAAAAAGAGGAGGGAGATAACATACATGACTGCACAGTGTGCAACGACAGGAGCAAAGGTAACCCCCTTGTTAAGCAAGCAGTGATTGAAGGGGGGTACATGATTTTCATTGATGGAAGCTGCACTATTGATAAGACCACGGGACAGTGGCAATCAGGTTCTACAGTGGTAGGGCCCAGACATGGAGAACACAAAGGGGAGGAGATGATGGTGTACTCACAGACACGACTATCAGACCACTACTCTGCACAGGCAGCAACAATGGTGGCATTGATTGAGGCAATGAACATGTCAGAGGGCCAGGTAGTGAACATTTTCTCTGATTCGGCCTATGTTACTTCCAGAGTACACTCAGGACTAGCAAGATGGGAAAGGAGAGGGTTTAGACAAAGAGATGGTACACCTGTTCAGCATGCAGGATTACTGAGTAAAGTATTAGACATGTTAACACTCCCAGTAGAACTAGCTTTAAAAATGTGCAAGGCCCACACAGGATGGCAACATGTTATTTCATTAGGAAATGAAAGAGCAGACAGAGCACCAAAAGAAGTAGCCTATCTAGCAGAAGTAACACATGTGCTGTTCCCTCGTGAAAAGGAACAAATACACCTACTAGCAGTTCTAAAAGTGAGCAAAGAAAAAGATGCATTAACAGAAAACTTTAAGGCAGCCCCGATAATGAAGATAATTGAGTTGAAGGGAGAAGCATCAGATGATGAGAAAGAGTTGTGGAAGAGGAAAGGATGTTCTTTATCCCCAACTGATTTGTCCTGGCAGCATGATAGCACAGAAAACGAGGTAATGCCAAAGAAATTGTTGCAGGTGGCATTGGAGCAGCTTCACTACCCTGCCCACGTATCGACAGAGCATGTGGCTGCAAGGATAAGTGAAGACTGGTTCATACCAAATTTGCATGAGAATGTTGTGGAGTTTGTGAACAACTGCATGATATGTAAGTATTTGCCAGGTCACACATTGAGAGTTGTGCAGGGAACATAGCCGTGACCAGAAGGCCCCTAAAAGCACTTGCATATTGACTATGTTGATATGCATGAGAGAGTAGTGTTGTGTCCATTTCCACATTGGCTTGAGGCTGGTCCCTGTGCCCATAATGACTCCTGCTATGCAGCCACATTTCTTGTGAGGGAGGTGTTCCCAAGGTGGGGGAAACCAGATGAAATTTGTTCTGACAATGGTCAGCATTTTGCTAATTACTTAATTAAGGAAGTAACAACACTCCTGGGGATAAAGCATAAATTATGCATGGTTTACCATCCACAAACTATTGGTTTGGTAGAAAAGATGAATGGACTGCTTAAAATGCGGTTGGCAAAGCTTACGCAAACGCTTGGAAAATCCTGGGTGCACTCCTTGCCTCTTGCTTTGTTTGCACTGAGAAATATGCATGGAGGAGATCATCACTTGACAACTGATGAGATTGTTACAGGGCAGAGAATGCATGTGCCTATTCCGCCGTCGCATACAATCTCTGATGCACATTCTTCTTCTTGCATTCTGGGGGAGGAATTAGATATGTATCTCAAAGAATTTACAAAATCCCTTCGATACATATCCTTGCAAAATGAGGCAAAAACTCAAACCGAGCAATCAGGACAATTTCAACAAGCAGCACCTTTATCCAGGAGAGAAGATATTTGTCAAGAATCACACTTACAAATGAAAGGAGGAGCAATTCACCGGCCTACATACTGTGATCTGCTCGACACTGTAAGGGACTTGTGGTGGCAACAGTAAAGACAGACACAAGTGATCACAGTTAAAGGGTGTTTATTGAACAATGATTGCAGGGTGGAAAAACACCTAACCTAAACCTAAATCTAAGATGGGAGCAAGCGTGGACCAGCAAATGAAAAATAAGGCTGTCCTAGTGGCGTTGTGTCAATTAAAAGGGCCTATACTAAGAAAAACCTATTGCCAATATATATCCTGTATCCTTTAAACTCATTATAGAAAGAGTGTGGGATAGGGTTTCAATAAAGAAATGAGTGTTCTCAAATCATAAGTCAGGATGTGGTTTCCAGGGGTCTCCCTTTGTTACGCTCACCTGGTATCCACAGGGACGCCACCCAGCCGAGCTACTCGTTGGTATGCTTCTCAGCTTTGTCCAGATGTGATCTGTCGGGAAGGTTCTGCCTGAAAATACAGGAGGACTGTGTTCAAGGCTGACCGACCGGGGTAGTATCCTCCCTCCACCCCTGTATGATTTCAGCCCCTCTGGGACCCTCTCCTCACCTTGTGGTAGAGTTAGGCGTGCTCTCCGTCCTGCCTTCTTTGCAGGGGCGCGTTGTCTTTCATGGGCGTGTGCGGTCCAGTTACTTCACTGACGCCGGCCCGTTTGATATTGTTCAGGTAGGTCGTATTGCTGTTCTTTAGTTTTGTTGCTATCCTGCATGCCTTTCGTTGTTTAAAAATGTCTCTTTTTTTCTCCCTTAGGTATGCGGAGCTTCAGCGCGGCAAACTGGCTTGGTTGAGCCCCGCTGGTAAATGATGGCGTATTAAGAGCACTATGATGCAGTAAGTAAGCGCTATCCGCAGCGCTGCAAAGTCTTGCCTTTGCTAACCTGTGTTTTCCATCCTTGTAGGTCACGGTGTTCTTCAGCGCAAGTGGAATGTCCGGAGTGGTGCCAGCCGAGAGGCAACCAGCCAGGTAAGACTTTTGAGCAGTTCGTAACTTGCAAATGTCTCTACTGCTTTCTTTAATGTTGCCTCTATCTTCCTCTTTCAGGTCGTTCTGTCCGGGAGGCGTGCAGATTCGAGGAAGCTGTTCTCAGTAGCTGCGAGAGGCTAAAGATGAAGACTGCAGGTAAGATGCTGCTGCTAATGATGTTCCTATTGTCTCCTTGCAGGTTCTGCTTCTCCGAGGTTCGAGGGAATAGCTGGACACGGTGAGCGTCACGTTGCAAGCAGCAAAGTAACGCGAAGCGTGTTGTCTTGCTCGGGTGTGGTTTAAATAGCCCCAACAAAATAGTCCAGGTAAAGTAGTCCCTAGGCTGCAACACCCAAAACACTAGACCGCATAGCTTGGTTCATTGGAACCAAGATATGTGGAAGCCTCCATGTTGGCTGATAACACATTAAGTAGTTCCCAAGGACATGTTTTTCATGGTGTATGACCTGGCGCCATAGGCGCCAGGAGTGGCCCCAAGAGGGTTTTGGAAAAGGATGCCAGGTTCTAGAGGCCCGAGTCCTGACTCCACCTGGCCAATGGGTTTGCCAGAGGGGGTTTTGGGCGAGGGTTGTGACACCCTTGCCCATGTTTTCAGCACGGGACAAGGTGGGACCGAGGAGCACAGCACACGCTTCAGCTTTCTCAGCATGAGCCGACAGTTCAGTTCCAGCTGTCAGGTTCTTCGATGATAAAGTCTCTTTTCATTAAAAAATGTCTCTCGCCATAGAGGCCTGATGCATTCTACAACAAACAAACAAAAAGTTATTTTCCACAGTTCACGTTGGGTGATAGCTTCACCCTTGGGTCCCCCTCTTCCGGCTGCTGACCCTTCACGTATCGTATTCAACTAATCAATTGACCAGTTCCTTTCTCAATGAACTTTGGGTGATAGCTTTTCACCCCGGGATCCACCTCGACCGGGCTCTGACCCACTTGACAAGGGGGACAATTCACTTCCCCTGGTCTTTCAATACCTGTTACATTCACGAGTCTTAATGTCTTTTTAAACAGTACTTCAGGCTTCGTTCCTGATTGTTGGCTTCCCTCTTTCGGGTACACTCTCGCCAACTTTTACAACACACTGTTCATGCACTAATTTCACCAAGCAGGATTCATTTCCCTTTGCTTCTCAACCATCTGCAGGTCAAAGACTTTTGATGGTACAGAGGATTTTACAAGACCCCTGTATGACCACTTTGACCTCTTTCCGCCTCTTCCCAAGGGCTTCTGGTTCTGTTAGTTTCTACTATCGGTTAATCGCCCAGAGTTTCCTGCCCGAGCACCCACGTGGTGCCGGACTTCTCTGTTGCTGGTTTTCCCCCTCTTTCCTCAATCGTATCTTTAAGTGTTTCAAAGTTCAAATTAGCCATGGGCTACTTTCTGTTCAACACAGTTCGGTCTCTTATCGATTCTTCCCTCAACTCACTGGCTGTGATGAACCGCTTGTCTTTCTTTATCCTTGGAGTTAAGGTTGGTAGCACCAAGACAAACGTCCTTCCCTGGCTTGGTTATCAGCAGAGGAGGGTCTCAAGTAGCATTGACATCTGTTGCAACACATGCTGGCCTTTGTTCACGGTCTTATGTTTCCATCTGCAGAGGTTTCACAGGCCTGGGTTGGAAAGGGCAAGGTCACTTCTCTCCTCGTCACCCTCACTGTATTCGCCATTTTTCGCCAACTGTTGAAATGCTGTGTTGATTTCGCTCTCAAGTCGTGCAATCTACCTTGTTCGCCTTGCTCTAGTGCTCCAACTTTTATGCCTGTGGGGAAGGGAAAGTGCAGTCAGGTGTGTGTTATTCTGGGACATGTCAGGTAAATGGCTCTGGTGTAAGTCCATTGTCTTCCGCGTTGTGTGAAAGTGTTTGTGTTGGAAAAGGGGGGGCAGTGTTTTGGAATATCCTATGTGATAGGATGGGGTAAAGGTGTTGAAAGGAGGGGATACCGCATCTCGCCCGTTGGTGGCACACTCGGACTCCCCAAGGACCCCCCATCTAGGTGATCCTACCTCACTGGTCCACCCCCAGGAACTGGATCCAATAGCGATAGCCATGTCCTAGCCACCTGGATGACTGATCCCCCTGGACTAGCTAGGGAGACATCTTCAGGTTTCTCACCACACCTTCAGCGGTGAAGATAGAAGGGCGGCGAGGATGGGTCCACATCACTGACGTGCTCAAAGGCAAGAGATACGCTTCCCCAAGCACAACATAATGGGAAGTATATGGGAGATTTCTTTAAGTTTCTTTTATGCCTTTAGACTAGAAAATTATGAAATGTCTTTAAAGAAAATGTTGAAGAAGAAAAATATGTTTTCAGTGTTTTGGAGTGTGATGATATTAATATGTTTTAGTGTAGGATTAATAATTTTGGTGTATTTGGTTTTAAGAGAAAAAAGTGAACACAATTGAATGAAAATATAAAGAGGGAAAAAAAGAGTTTAATGAATGAGGAAGGTTTTCATCATGACACTGAAGGAGAGCCAGATTCGTCAACTGGAAATGTTTGGCACGACAAGACATTGGGGGTCATTACGACCCTGGCGTTAAGGGTTTAACGGCGCAGTAAAAGGTGTCGGCGCCGTTAAACCCTTAACGCCTGATTACAAGATCCCTTTGCGGGACCCGACCTTAACGGCTGGTTTTACCAGCCGTTAAAGTAGGGTGCCGCAAAGGGACCTCGGTGCTAATTACGGTACCGCAATTTGTGGTACCGTACTTAGCGCCTTCCCCAGTCCCATTGAGCCCTACGGGGCGAAAATGGGAATGGGGAAGGGCCATGGTGAAATGAGGAAATACCGCCCCGCCAACCTTGGAATGGGGCGGTATTTCCCCATTTCACCATGGCGGACTTGTTACAACACCGGCACCAACCATGGTGCTAATAGCGCCATGGTTTAGCGCCGGGGTTGTAATGAGGGCCATTATGTGTGGGGAGAGAAAGGGTGATTGGCACTTGCTACGTCTGTTCTCTCATCCCACATGTGATGGGGACGCCCAAACGTGTTCTACCCCAAGCTGTGTCTTATGAGGAAGCAGGATGCCTGATGCACCTGTCAATCTGCAGAACTAGAAATGTATTCCAGGTAAAAACGGTAACAGTTCAGTGGGCGGATGAAGGTAAAAGGATTATGAAGACAATTTCGTGAAATTAACAAAAATGATTGAAAAAGCATAAGGTATTGGAATATGTGACAGAAGGTCCTAAAAAAGGGGAAATACAAATAAGAGACCACAAGAGATTATGGTGCAGAAATGAGGAAGGGTAGAGCATACCCTGGTGTCATACAAGGCCATTGATGAGGATACAGGGAGCATTGTGTTATGGGGACAAATGGGAGGGGCGAATAATGCATTGTCGTACTGCGGGATTGGTAGGTTTTGAACAAAAAGTGGCTGCCATGCTGAATGATAGCTGCAAGGCAATCTGGGGAAAATATGTACATGCATTAACTTGGTTACATGAAAAGTATCAACCAGTTTACATCAAGAGCTTTACATGATTCCCTTTGTGTTTCAGGTCGAGTGGGTCTATTTACCTGGGCACTAACTCTGGATGCACCAAGGTAATGTGGAGTGCAGTGCTGATGCAGGGGACTGCCATGGTGGACCTGTGGATCGAGGGTTATGCCCAGCTTCCACCTGACTGGAGTGGTGTTTGTGCTCTTGTCACTTTGCACAGTCCTGTACTGGTGGTGCCTCAAAATAGCACTACCATGGAAACTGTGTTGCAGGAACAAATGGCACAGCAAGAGGAGGAAGAAGCGGGCAAATTATTATTTTTCGGAGGAAAGCGCAATCAAATTGGACGCTATTCCCTGATGAATTTCCGTCTATTCTCCGTGGCTGCAATGTTTTTTACCTCACTACTGTTCCCAGGTGTCCAGGCCACCACTAATGCAAAGTGGCTGCAGCTCACTCGATATGAGCTGCTACACTTTGCGAATTAAATAGCAAATGGTTTAAATGCAATAAAGGTGGAGATGGGGGCATTACGCTTGGTGGTCCTCCAGAACAGGTACGTGTTGGTCCTGTTAACGGCTATCGAAGGAGGGGTATGTGCTAAGTTCAGGAGCACCTGTTGCACAATGATGCCCGATGGAGAGGCTTCAAATGGCACACTGAAGGCAGCCATAACAGGCATATGGACATGCCATGAAAAAATGTCCAGCGAAGTTAATGGACTGGAATCAAGTAATTGGTTGGACAGCCTCTTCACATGGGTACCCACCTGGCTTTCCAGTGACTGTCCCCACATTGGTGCTCATTCTCATCACCTTCTGCATCATTAAAAACATTTTTAGATTATATTCTAACAAGA
Organism: Ambystoma mexicanum; assembly: GCF_040938575.1. NCBI lineage: Eukaryota > Metazoa > Chordata > Amphibia > Caudata > Ambystomatidae > Ambystoma > Ambystoma mexicanum. The sequence continues at coordinate 1,087,263,334 of NC_090941.1, forward strand.
AAACAGGGCAGTTGATGTTACCTTTAAGTGTTGAATAAAATGCCACCGAAAAGAAGGGTGGTCACTAAGTAATTGGGGAAAATGAAAAAGAGGATCCTGATGAGTGGGTCTTTACACAGCCAGCAGATTTAGAAAAGTATCAACAATTTTGGATTTCATGTCTAAAGGATGGAACAGGGTGTATGTGGGTGGGGGAAATGTGGGATGGTTAGGAGGAGACTGGGGAAGACATGACAAGGTTGGAAATAATTTGGATTCACAAAGATATAGTAGCAGAAAGGGAATAGGAGGCACACAAAGAGTTAGTTATTGATAGATCAATAAATGGGGGAATAAAGTAAAACAAATTCACATTTTGCATGGTGTAAAGGTGCGCACTAATAAGTAGCACTGTAAAAGGGGAGGGGACTCCTTTTAATCATTATACAAGTCACTCTCCCAAAATAAAAGTAACTTACATATACAAGAAATGCAGGTGCACAGATAGGTATAACCAAAGTTAGGGGTAGGCTAAAGTAAATAGGCCTTACAAAATGCTTTTGCAGCAACCGTGTTTTAGCTTTTCATTCATCTGTAACGAAGCTGCAGTGGCTGGTAACACATTGCCGGTCCCACAATCCCAGGCTGGTATAGTAATAAGCTAACAATACTTGTTATTTGTCTGAGGTCACAGATTAGAACCCATGGGGCCCGCCGACAGGCAAGGAGAGCATAACCATATAATAATACGAAATGATTTGCAAAACATGATTTTTAGATGGAGTCAAAAGAACCACTGCAGTTTCGAATTGCCCCTTAGTACGTTTCGCCTGGGAAGAAGGTCAAAGAGTTCTTAATATGCGACATTTGTATAGCAGTATGTCCGTGGTTCAAGGCTCTGACAGTGCCATGGTAGAGAGCGCTTCTCACGAGAACGTAGACGAGATGACCGGGACAGATGAATAAAGTTCTGCTGGTCATCTCAAATGATCCAATGAATTGTCATCATAATGTTGGAAGTGCGGCTTCAATTGTGACGTCAAAACATTATAATTGTGGGCAGTGTGGGAAGGTTTGTGGACCCAATTACAGAACATAATGTGTGTTTTTCTATAAGGGTCTGATGTGCGAGCACCAATCAGCTCTGTGTTGGGAGAATTTTCATGTTGCAAAGTTACTAATGGTAATTAGCTTGATTGTTATAAAAGTCTTAGATTTGAGGGCGTCTCCATGACTGCGTCTTTTCACACAGTTCTGTTCTGCGATCTGTTTGAATATAGTTGTCCCAGCAGTGTCTGGGCCCTGAATAAACCTGCGTTATTTCTTGCCTGCGTACAATCCTTTGTTGACTACTTTTGTATATTTTTATTGGCGAGTTCTGAAGCGACCCCCCGACACTGACACTGTGAGATCAATCCTTTGTTGACTACTTTTGTATATTTTTATTGGCGAGTTCTGAAGCGACCCCCCGACACCGACACTGTGAGATCAAGCACACATCGTAATGCATTTAAGAGCCAAACTCAGAAACTGTGACTTTCATCTCTACACCAGTGAAGAGGCAATTAATTCACAAATCTTCACGGGATATGAATCCTTAACGTTCAATAAGAAACTGCTATGGAAGATATACACGCTTGCAGAAATACTGCTTCTGGCTAGTCACTGGAGGGGGGTATCTGTAATTCTGCCCTCTATATGGCAGAGTAGAGGCATGGAGCACCCCGGCCACGGTTCTCTATATGATAGCTATGGGCGAGCAACCAAGGCTTAAGCTCTGAGGAGGTGTTGTGGACTGGATCTTAAGTACAGTGAGTCCCCAAGCCCCCACAAAGGAATGTCCACACACTATGTTATGTGCTAACACAGTTCTTTATATAAAAATAAGGTTCAGAGATATATATCAAATTCAATAACACACTTTGTACTCTGGTAATTCTACAATTAAAAATATACACAATTTCTATATGGTACCAACTTAGGCTTTAGATTCCTTTAGAATGCATCAACTGCTGACAGTTATTAGGTAGCAAACACATCCTGCAGCAAGGTGTATCAACATAGATCATAATGAACTATGACAGGTTATTTTAAACAATGGCAGAATGCCTTTATTTTAGCTATAGAGACACAATTCTGAGTGAGGATCCCCCCACCTGGACAACCTTTAATAAAAGTATTAGAAAGCCCAATCCATACACACTTAATAAATCTTGCTTCCTGGTCAAAAAGTTCAACCACCCCAAAGTACCTGAAGTGCAAGAATTTCTTTGATGGTTTGTCAACGGTATCCCTCGAAGGTGGACTCCCTTTAAAGCAGGAGCCACGGGGCGTTGTGATCCTTGAAGAAAAGTAGAACACTTGTATTTGTATTTGTTTTATTTGTAACGTGCACCGTCCGGCCCGGAGGCATCAGGGCGCAACTTGTACAGGGTTACATAAAGGGACATAGATATATACAAGCTTTGATACAGGACGAGTAAATGTACATAGCATTAGGAGCATACAGCAATATGCATAATTACAGAGTAGAGATTAGAACAGACATTTACTGGGAAAGGGCTCCCAGGTAGATATGAGATCCGAATTTCAGGGCTGATTGAAGAGCCAGGATTTCGTTTTGGACTTGAAGGCACTGAAGCAGTCTTCAGATCTGATGGTGAGGGGGAGGGCATTCCAGAGCTTGGACGCAAGGAGGGGGAAGCTTGAGCCGCCCGCTTTTTGCAGTTTGAACCTAAGGATAGTTAAGCAGTGGGTCTGGGCGGATCTTTGGGGACAGGTGGGTGCGTGGCGAGATATCCGGCTGCAGAGATACAGGGGGGCTTGGTTAGCTAGACATTTGTGTGTAAGGCCTATGGTTTTTAGTGAAGTTCTCTGTTTGACAGGTAGCCAGTGGAGATTAGATCTAGATTCAGAGATGTGGTGGTTGCGCGGGATGTTTAAGGCAGCTCTAATAGCGTTGTTCTGGGAAATTTGTAATTTATTCAGATTCTCTTGGCTGGTTCCTAGGTAGAGGGCGCTGCCATAGTCGATTTTGGACATGATGAGGGTTCTGGCCAGTGTGACCGTGTTTGTGGTGGTCAAGAAAGGCCTGCAGGCTGCAATGAGTTTACAGGTGTATGCTGAGGCAGATCTGACTGCATTTGTTTGTCGAGATAGGGATAGAGTGGTGTCAAGGTAGAAGCCTAAAGTTTTAGTGTCTTTCGAGACTTGGATGGTGTTGCCATCAATGATAAACGACTGGTAGGATGGCTCAAGTTTACTAAGGCGTTGCGAGTGCCCAGGATGAGGAGCTCAGTCTTGTCATCGTTGAGGCATAACTGGTGTTGTGCCATCCAGGCTTGGATGACCAGGTAGATGTCATTCAGGGCCTTGGTGTCAGCCACGTAGTCACCAGTGATGGGAATGAGTATCTGGGTGTCGTCAGCGTAATACGTATAAGAGACACCGAGATAGTCAAGTACATCAAAGAGCGGTTTTGTAAAAACATTATAGAGAGTTGGCGACATGCAAGAACCCTGGGGGACGCCACAGTGAATAGGTGAGGGGTCTGCAGCTGCAGATTGAGAAAAGACCAGCATAGATCTATTACTCAGGAATGATTTGATCCAGGCCGTAGCTGACGGAGAGAAGTGGGCGGCAGAGTGGAGATGCTTGCATGAGATTTGGTTATTGACCAGATCGAATGCCGCAGAGAGATCGAGTAGAAGTAATAAGGCTAGTTTGCCCTTGTCCTTTAAAACTTCAATTTGAGTTTTTAAGTCTAGTAGAGCTGTCTCTGTTCCATGTCTAGGGCGGAAACCAGATTGTCTAAGACCAAGAAGATTATTTGCTTCCAAATACTCTTGGATTTGTAGGTAAGCAGCACGGTCTAGGATTTTCAGCAGGAACTGGACGGTAGTTATGGGTCGGTAGTTGGTGGGTATGCTTGGGTCTAGGGAGGGTTTTTTGAGCAGGGGGATAACCCATGTATCCTTAAGGTTGTCTGGGACAGTTCCTGTTTTAAAGGAGGCATTGATTAAGGAAGTGATAAATGTGGCCAAATTGTAGGCAGATTCCTTAATGATGGGGGCAGGGCAGGGATCGCCCTGGCATTTGGACGGTTTATCATCAAGATAATGCTTTCCACCTCCACAGTAGTGAGCGGTGAGAATGCAAACCGTTTGAGATTAGGCAGGTCAGGGGAGAGGGCCCCAGCCGGGGTAGGAGGACGATTGTCAAGTTTAAGGCTGTCTTGTTTAGTAATGATTTTAGATTGTAGCATAGTGATTTTATTGAGTAACGCTGCCTGAATGTTAGCGCACCATTTACTATCCTTAATGCAGGTGTCAGGGGGGGTAGCTGGAGTTTCGAGTTCTTTTATGATCTTAAAGAGTCCCTTGGAACTGGATTCCGCTTGCAGGAAGCGGTTATTGAGGGACTCTTTTTTCACCTCTGTAATGGCTGCTTTGTAGGTAAGTGATGCCAGGAAGAAGCCATCTTTGTGCGCATCGGAGGGGTGACTTTTCCAATGATTTTCGGTGCACCGTTTGGTTTTACGGAGTACTCTTAACTGTGGAGTGAACCAGGAGTTAAGGTGTGCCCATGATTTAGCTTTCCTCAGCTTGATGGGAGCAATAGAGTCTATAGCTGAGATCATACTACAGTTATAAACGTCAGCTAGGGTAGTGGGGTCATTGTAGGAGTCAGTAGCCATTTTAAGCGAAGGGAGTATCAGAGGGAGAAGGTTCTCCTTGGTTATGTCCTTTTTGTTTCTGGTAGGGAGGGCAGGTGCTATCAGAGTTGGGATATGTGGGGAGGCTTCAATATTGAAGGTGATGATGTGGTGGTCTGACCATAAGCAAGAGGTATTGGCAAGGACCTTAATATTGCAGTTCGAGCTGGTTAGCTAATCAAGGGTCCTGCCTTTAGAATGTGTGGGCTCATGGATGTGCAGGGTGAAGCCAGAGTTGGAGAGGGCATTTTCCAAATCCAGTGCAATAGGATCTTTGGGGTCGCCAAGTCCCAAGTTGAGGTCTCCTAGGATAATAATTTGTGAGTTTGTTTTTGCATTGTCAAGGAGGAGGGTGGAGATTTCGCTGATAAAGGAAGGTGCAGGGCCAGGGGGCCTGTAGATTAGGTGGAGGGTGGCTGTTTGATTGGGAGTTAGTACGAGTTTGACTGATAGTAGTAGTAGTGATTTAGTGTTGGTCAATACTCTTAAATTCAGAGTGGTTTTGTGGATGATGGCCAGGCCACCACCTCTGGTGTGGGGAGCAGAGGTGCGGTCACATCTCATGATACCGAAGCCGGGTGGTAGGGCCAGGGACATGGATGGGCCGGAGGCGGCATGTAGCCAAGTCTCAGCTATGGCAATGAAGTCAAGATCTGAAGATGTTATGAGGTCTGCTATATCTAGTGCGTGCGCTGGGAGGGATCTGGCATTGATAAGAGCGCCCTTGATAACCGGCAATTTCACCTCAGTAGAGGGGGGTTTGCTATTGGTAGGTGTGGTGGGTGAGCCCGGTGGTCCAAGTCGTGATTGCTTAGAGAGGTTATTGCCAGTGGGGCGTATGTGGAATCTAGTGCCTAATCTTATTTTTCTGAGGGATAGAGAGCATGGTTGATTTGGAGTAGGTTTACTTGCGAAGTGTTCCAGCCCAAGGGCTCGGTCGTTGAAGTATGGGTTAGTGTCAGTGTTGAAGTGATGGCGGCCTGTGGTGGGCGTCATAGTGTCCATTGTGGGGGTCATACTGCGCAGAGTCAGGAGGACAGGGCTTGGGAGAATCAGTGTGTCTGATGGCTGATGGTGTGTAGGCCTTTTGAGACGTGTGCGTAGCTGGGGGGTGATTGCTGCTTCAAAAGGCAAAATGTGGAGCAGTATAAGGAGCGCCCTGAGGAGCATGGTGGGGGGCGCCTAGGGGAAGAAGCGTCAAAATGCATCACACCCGGAGGAGGGAGCACACTGACACTTGATCACAGTAAGTATGACCCAATACATAGGCTTAAGAGTGCACTGGAGGCAGATTAGCAGTAGGCAGGTTCCCTATGGCTAGAGGCAGATTAGCCGTAGGCAAGTTCCCTATGGCTAGAGGCAGGTTCTATTTTAGCTAGAGCAGTGCAAAATCAACAGTAGGCAGGTTCGCAGTGCAAAAACAACAGTGGGCAGGTTCAATTTTAGCTAGAGCAGTGCAGAATCAACAGTAGGCAGGTTGCACTGATGTTGCAGCTTTGACCTTTGCACCGCTCTTTGATGATCGATCGTGGACGTCCTGGGAAGATGAGGCGTGCGGTAAACCTCAATGCAAAGAGTTTGGTGCCGCAAATAAGACTCAGTGATGTATGCAGTCCCGGCAGTGGGCATCGGGTGTCGAGAGCTGCTTCAGCGGTCCTCTGGCCTGTTGGTGCTGCAGCCGCAGCATGTACCTTGGGATAGTTTCAGCGATCAGGACTCGACCACAAACTGGACCTCGGATCTTCACTCCGTCTGTGTCCTTGGGACATCTTTGTCGGCTTCAGTGGCGAGAAACCCACCAGCGGACTTTCCTCGGTAGCCGGTGACCTCGACTTTCTCCGGTGGGACAAAGTGGTCGACGGTGATGGCAAGGGAGCCCTCGTTCAAATGTTCTTAGGCACAAGTGCAGCTTTCTCTGCTCTGGGCGTCAAGCAGCACAGCTTCACAGTGTCCCTCTCTTCTGGGCAACACAATACGATGGGCTTCCAGCAGTCACGGAAATCTTCCGAACCCCGGCAGATGTCAATGGACTTCGATGGACTTGATGTCCAGGCGTTTCACTTCAGGATTCTCACCAGACCCCTTCGCTGGACGTCAGACTCACAGAACTGGCTTCCAGGTAGCTTCGATGAAGAATAGTTGTGCACGATGATCCCTCGTAGCTCGGGGAGAGGTCTCCTAGCCAGGTCCTCTCTCGGATCAGTCCTCGACAGACAAAATAGCTTTTAGATTACTTCGAAGGAATACAGCAGCAATCTTCTTATTCCAGCTGGGCTTCAAGGGTGAACTTCAAGTTTCAACTTCAGCTTCTGAAAAAATTGATAAGTGAGAGGTCCCCAGATATACACATCTGTCTCTCATTCACTCTGGCTGAGCCAGGCTCAGTCAGCCAATCACACAGAAGGGCATTCATGCAGGCAGGCAGCCAATCAGGCTCACAGGCATTCAGGCTATTAACTTCCACCCAGACACCTATAACAAGGACTATCATTGGGCCAAGCACCCAGCCTTTCAGCACACTACATTGCATTCATTTCAGTTTCGGGCAGGGCTGATCCATTCATTGTGTCACACACACAGAAACCATAACATAGAATGCATATTGGTCACACACTCCATTCACAAAGGTCCCACCCCAATGGTGAAACCAGAACATACAGTCACTGGAAAGGCTCCAGCAAGTCTGGCCTAGACTTCCTCACAATACCACATATGGTCCTTCCACCCAACAGCCAGTCAGGGGAAGGGACAGAGTCAGGGCTTCCTAGGACTTTGGGAAAACAAGGTACCAGGCAATAGAAGCCAAGAGGCCCAGGGGCCATCCATTGATTCCTGTGGAAGGGCCTGGGTATTACAAAATGGAGGATACTCAGAGCTCCTGCATTTCAGCATGAAGCTGCCACCAGACCATACCCTGCTCTGTGGGTAAACCACAGTTGCCCAAAAACATACACTAGGGGTACAGGGTTGTATCCCCACCCATGGGTGCCATAAGGGTATCCCAAGGGTCTCTGTTCACCACAACCAAAAAGAAGAAGAGCTGCACTGCCAGGAGTCCCACATTGACTCCTGTGCAGAAAATAACACAGAAAACACATGATAAGGGAGTACAGGACAAGGACATGGAGGCCCTGTCCCGCCAATGCATTTCCAGTACCACAGCTAGAACAAACACAGCACTAGAATACTAGGAATCAAGCATGATCAAGATACAAATAACACCCACACCAAAGATAAAAGAAGAAGTGCTACACAAGCTTGTGACACAATCCACCTCATCGAAATAATAAAATAATAAAAAGAATCAATGCGGGGGGGCGTGACTCTGAGCCGCCATGACTAGTACGGCTTCCTAGGAGCTCCTGCAAGGCCCGTTGCGTCGACACAAACTCCGCCGCTGCCAGCCCACGTTATGGAGCACAAATGACAGAGATTGCATATGAACCCTCTCCGTGGCTATCGCTCAAGCAGGTCCTCGCTCCGAGCCCGATTCACCAGGTTTCGGCTCGTTTCTCCTTGCGGGACCCGCTCGGCCCCAAAATGGCACCTACGAGACGAACTATGGAGGCTTCTCCATGAAGGGGAGGGGCAGGCGCGCTAAAGCAACTGAAGCCGGCTTGCACTCCCAGCTCACTTTCCTGCACTGTCGGACCCTATCCTGCACCTCCTTATTGTGGTCGGCACCAACAGCGACTGATCCCCTGGGCAGCATGCCACATAGCAGCTGCAGCGGTACCACCGAGGCGATCCCCGTCACCGGCACACCCACCGCTGCAGAATCGGGAGCAGAGCACCGGTGTCCGCGGACCATCCTCTCCGTCTGAGCCTTCGAGCCCTGCACTCCTCCCATCTCTCTCCCCGCACGAAGAATGGAGCTTTCACTGCTCCCCCGTCCGAAGGCACTGGGCGTGGGGCCGCGCACCCATCAGCAGCCGCGAGCAGAGGGAGAGACGCTCTGCAGGCCCCTTCGTCCCCGCCGGTGACTACAACAAGCTACCAGCCGCCGTGCCATCCCAGCGTTCAGGCAGGCACCGGACAATCACCCTGGTACTCCTATTGACATCATACAGCGAGTCCTCATTTCCTGCATCCGGGGATCTCTAACGAAGCTCATCTACACCTGCGACTCAGCGGGCGGACCAGAGCGTAGGGCTCCCACGTGCCCTCCAGCCCTAGTGTCTCGAACACCCACTGCACAGGATCACTGCATCAACCCCCTCCTGGGGCCCTTGGTGTCTCAACGTCCCACAAAGATCGCATCTAAGCGGGACCTGTGAGGTAAGGAGCGGGGAGGGGCGAGAGGACCTGCCTGAGCCCACCATAACTTATAGCCCAACACTAAGCGGGCTCCATGTCCCTACTCCTACTGGGCACCCCTGGTTCGCTTCAGCCAGTCTCAGGCACACCTATCCTTCCTGCTCGCTGCCTCCCCCCCCCCTCCAACCACCTGGACCCACCAAAACAAACACGGAGACCGCCGGTGCCCAGCTGGGAACAGAAATCGCCCACTCATAATCGCTCCCTCCCCCCCTGCAACCGATCTCCCGAGCTTGAGCCTAGCTGGACAGGAACTCAGGGGGGGCTCTCGAACTCTGCTCCTTCGAAGTGACATCAAAGAACCTGCGCTGATAGTTCGACCACAGACACCCAATCAGCATGTCCAAAAGCAGCAAAGCATCCAAACAATCAGACATTGTCTCCCTAATGGCCAAATCCTGGCCGAAAGACCTAAAAAGGGGGACCCTCCAGAAGACTCCACCAACATCCCCGTCTCTGCGGTGACCACTTCAGCTCAATGTCCCTCCCAAATGGTCACCAAAACCGACCTACAAGATCTCCTATCAGCCCTAACTAAAGAAATACATAAGAGTACACAAGAGGTCACAAAGAAGATCACGGTCTTGGACAAGCGGGTGGGCGAAATGGAACACCGTACGACTGAACTGGAATCTGAGATCTGCGACCAAAGATTTGAGGGAGAACAGGACAGGGACCGGATAACAGCCCTAGAGGCGAGATGCAACCTACTAGAAGCCAAACAGGAGGATGCAGAAAATCGCTCTCTGAGGAACAGCATCCGCCTACGGGGCATCCCAACATCCATCACAGACGCAGAACTGAAACGCTATGGGCCTCATTACGAGTTGCCCGGAAAATCCGGCTCAATGACCGGCATGGCGGGAAGTGCGTGTCCGTGCACTCAAGAACCCGCTAACAGCGGCCGATCACGAGTGCGCGAGCACGCGCGTCCCCCCATGCCGGTAGTGGAAAAACTGCCATCCCGGTAACGGCCCACCAACCCCCCTATACCGGCATTGTGGCTTGCGTCCACTCCGTAACCGCCTTCAATGAACCACTAAAAACCGGCACGGTAACTCCGGCACGGAATCACTGTGTTCGCAAAACCGGACCCGGAAATTATGTCATCGCGCAGGAACAGGAAATGGGCCGGCGGCCATCTTTAAAAGCACAATCCATTGCAATCCTCCACAACCTCCACTCCTTCCGTGTCGTCGTGTGTCAGAATAGCATCATCATGTCCAAGGCCAGCAGGAAATCCACCCAGAGGAAGAGGAAGCAGCGTTTCTCGGACGCAGAGCTCACCATGCTCGCCAACACCCTGGAAGAGCATGCTGACATAATCCGGAGCACAGACCTAAAGCATGCAGCCCAAAGCCGCAAAAAAGAGGTCTGGCTTGAGGTCGCTCAGAGGGTGTCAGCAGTGGGGAGCGCCCCAAGGAGTGTGCGTGACTGCCGGAAGCGCTGGGACGACCTCCGCCTCCGTGTCCGGAGGATCCTGTCAGAGAACCGGAATGCCGCAAAGGCGACAGGCGGTGGCCCACATTCCCCAGTCAAATTGATGCCATGGGAGGAGACGGCAAGTGGATTCATCGACCCTGAATCCATTGAGGGGATCGGAGATCAGGTGGCCGGTGCAGCAATCACCACAGGGGAAGCTGAGTGTACCATCACAACCACGTATTACGACACATGATGTGGCCGAACTGATGGGGAAGTTAGAGTGGGTAAGGTGACACATCAACATATCCATATAATAATCATTGTCACTCCCTGCACCACATGGACGCTGAGTGACGACCCCAATCCCAACAGAGGTGCCACATGACCCAACCATGCCCATGCACCCACCACACTAATGCTACCCCACCAGCCATGCATTGATTCCCCACACACCCCCTCAGTACACCTAAAGCAACAACCCAGAAATGAAATGATGGCTGAATGCATGAACATGTCCCACCGCAATGCATCATAGCTGCCATTTGACAACATCACTGATGACCTGCATCTCTTCAATCCCGCAGGCACCGATGACGAAGGTGGACCACTGGACAGGGTTGCAAGCACATCCAGTGCACGCAAGGGGACCAGGCCCACCGCAACCCACCAGGCCAAGGAAATTACATCTGCCAAAGCCAGTGTGGCACGCAAGGCACCAACCCTGCAGGGGACACCTGCACCCACTGTACAACAACAGAGAACCACAAGAGTGGGAGCCGTGCCGCCAGCCACCAGGGACGTTGTGTCCACAGAGGTGGAAGATGATGCAGATTTGATGTCTGGCACACCCACCACAAGCCACATTGCCAGCCCCCAACCTCTTGCGGAGTCTGAGTGCCTCAATGATCCCTGTCTACATGACTCTGACCTTGGGGAATCAGACTATGCGCTGTTTGAGGACAGTGCCCCGGATGAGGGCTCCGTGCAGGCGCCTTCCACCACCCTGCTAGCCACCACCCTGCCAGCCACCACCCTGCCAGCCACCACCTTGCCAGCCACCACCCTGCCAGCCACCACCTTGCCAGCCACCACCCTGCAAGCCACCACTCTGCATTCCTCCACCCGGCCAGCAACCATCACACCTGCGGACGACACCTCGTTGGAGTCCCGCCTGACAAGGGTAGAGGCCCGGCAGGAGTCCATGCTCCAAATCATGCACCAGCAGGTAGAAGCAGGGAAAGAGGCCATGAGTGCCATTGTAATGGCTATTACAGCCAATACTGCTGCAGTGGAGGCACATACGCGTGCCTTCAGGGAGTGCATGGGGTCACTGACAGAGGCCCTCCTTGCAGGTAACGCTCAGATGCAGCAGCCACACCTTGCCACAGACAGTGGATTGACAATAGATACCTCCGCAACAACTACCCCTACCACCTTGTCGCAATCCAGTCCAGTGCGTCTGATGAGGAGGAGCGCACGACGGTCGGCCATGGCACCCCCCGAACCAAAACTTCCAAAGAAGTGAATGCACAGAGAATGACATTGTGGAGAACCACATTGGGGAAGGGAGCACTGTTCGTTGCACATATGGGGACACTTTGCATCTGTGGGGTGGGAGAGGGAGTTCACAGGGGTGTTTTGAGGGTTTGTGGGGTGGGAGAGGGAGTTCACAGGGGTGTTTTGAAGGTATTATGTCCGCCACATCACGTTTGATTGAAATACACCGTAGTGTGCAAGCATATCATTGTTTGGACTTCATTCTTTTCAGACATGTGCATTCATTTTGTTTGGTGTACAGTGGGCCAATTGGGAACATCAAGGTGTGCATGTCCTGATTCAGTGTGTCGTAGACACATTACTCACATCGTCCATGCGTTTCTATGGATTGTGTATATTTTGCATTGGCGTACAGCATGTGTATCCCGTGCAGGACGTACTGGCAGGGGGACTCCTTCGCCTCTGTCTCCATCCCCTTCATCCTCACCCAGGCCATGCCTGTGAATGTGAGGTGGCAGTGTTACATTCCTTCAGACGCACATGTTGTGCAGCATGACACAGGCCATGGTCATCTGTGCCGACTTCTCCAGCCTACATGGGAGTGCCCCACCAGGCCTGGTTATGCTGCGGAAACGCACCTTCAGCAGGCCAAAGGCCGGCTCAATGTCTACACGGGTACGAGTGTGCACACAACTGTACTCCCCTTCATGGCAGTTCTGCGGGTTACGCACAGGGGTAAGTATCCAAGGCCTCACGGGATGTCCTCCATCACCTGCAGGTGGAGACGAATCGGTATGTGTTGCTCAGAACTACCACCTTCAGGGAGCACAGTCATGTCAGCAGCTACTTGATGTGGGCATGCACATGTCCCAGTACGTGTAGGAAATGGTCACCTAGATGCAATGTATACTGTAATGGGATGTGGTACATTGGATGGGATTGAATGGAAGATACAGGGTCTATTCCTGCATGCTGAGGGTCATGTGCTGCGGTATTGCGACAATGTGTAGTCTGGAGATTCATGAGGGATATTGTTTGCTATGCATGGTCAGACTAGCCGCATTGCCGTAGTTGCCATCCCATTCAGTCATGCATTGCTTGCCAAGACTATGCTGCCCTGGTTGTGCCTCTTACATATTTTCATCCGTATGCATCATTTGGGATGTGTGGCACAGTGATGTGTCCTGTTCCGTTCGGCTGGTTCAGGTGAGGAGTGTTTGCCTCTGCATGCATTCCCAAGTCAGTGGCTATTGACGCACTAGTGTGCTTTCGCACACACACCTTTCCCACCCTGGTGCAGTGGGCCAACCCCCCTACTGCATCCGCACACATCAGTACCCCACAGCATGGCCATGGCCTTGTGGTTCGACTCAGCAAGCTGCCAGGCACGTGGTCCAGCATGATGGTGTAGGGTTGACTTGTGCAGTACCATGGCATCATGTGTGGATCCAGGGATTCGGGGACAGCAATGGGTGATGATCTTGCTTGAGTCACATGCCATTTGCACATTGAGGGAATGGTATTGCTTGCGATTGCAGGACACAGCCTCTATGTTATGGGAATATTACTATTCTACATGGGTGCAGTCGATGGCACCTACGAATTTGGGCATGCATGGCAGTGCATGGAAGCATACTTTGGTTTTGGGTACATCCTGGCCAGTCCGTGATGGGGATTCATGGCTGCCTGTGTGCTTCCTGAGGGCATTGTGCACTTGGTTCAGCATACGTGTAGATGGTGGTTGTGAACTGCCATGCAGCTGGCCCGTAGGTGCCTGCGGACAGGTAGTGTAGCACAGAAAGCACCCTTGGTGGTGGGGGGATGGCAGTGCGTATTTATACGTGGATGAAAATGTATCATGTACACTATGGTGGTGATGGTGTCACAGTCCAACCGGTATAGGGTGTGGATGTGCCAGGGGTTTGGTTGGATGGCTGGGTCTGGTGCGAGGGATTGGTGGCTGCCTACAAGGCACTGGTGTCTGCACTGGTGGTAATTGCTGGCCCTGTTTCACCCTCCTTCTCCTCCTGCGTCTCCTCTGTGCTGCCTATTGTTGCTGCTGTGTCAGTTGTTGCTATAGTTGCTGTTGTTGGAGCAGTATAGGCATGTCCAACAGTGCCATGGTTGCAGCTGATACTTGGGGCATTTTGGTGTGGGAAGGGTTGTTGTGTGTAGGTGTGCTCAGTTTATACTGGCTCAGCCTACATTGACTGATTCTGTGCTCCTGTGGCAGCTGCCTTGTATCCTGATTACTGTTTGCGGGTGGTCTGAGATGCCTGTGTGGCCGGCATCGTGCAGCACGTGATTACCGGGTTCACAATGCCGGTATTTCCATGTATGCGTAGGTTGTGATTCCCCCCTTATACCGGCATGCCGGTATTTACTCAATGGAGGGGCGCGTGTACGCGCCTATGCCGCAGTTAACGGAACTGTGGTTTAGGGTGCCATTCATTCCGGGTTTGGGGGTCGGAATGCAACTGAACGGATGACGATGCCGGTATTAGCATACCGGCATCGTTTTTCACTTACCGGTAAACCTCGTAATGAGGCCCTATGTCTCGGACCTCCTCAGGTTTATAGTTACCCTCCCGGACACCTCACCCCTGGAGCTGGACCGAGTACATAGAACATCCCCGAGAAGGGAGTCCAACTTCCCCCCGGATGTCCTGGTCAGAGTACACTTTTTCCAGCTAAAAGAGGAAATTATACGCGAGGCAAGACAAATGCGACAGATCACTTTCCAGGGAGCCACAATTTCGTTCTATCAGGATTTGGCCACCTCCACTCTACAAAAACGAAAAACTATGTGACCATTAATGGAATGATTACGCGAAAAACAAACCCCATACCAAATGGGACGGTTCTCAGAAGCAAATTAGCTCACCAAAAGAAGCAGCTAAATTCATGGGCCCTGGAGGTTCAGACGGTGAATCGGGCCCTGAGGAATCGAACTGCCCCCAACGGGACAAGCCTTCAGTAGGTGATTGGTCAAAAGCAGGCAGGTGACGCAGACCCTGAGATCCCCCTAAGAAAGACAACATCCCGGGATGACCAACCAACAACAACCTCGGAGGACCCCGGTTTTTAGACCTCTGGCACAAATCCCTTGCCGGCCACCAAGCTCAAAGAAAAGCGCACCACTTAGCCCGCATGGGCCCGAAGCATTATCCTCAGCAGGATGAAGCCCACAACGGATACTACGTGCAAGCACATCGACAGTTCAGGAGCAAAGTTCGAGCTCCAGTGTATTTCGTATCAGCGGCCCAGTTGGCCATTGTTATGCGCTTTGGTGCCACCAGTTCCCCAGTGGAAGTAGGATGACAGTCCTCCTACCAGTTCTTGTTGGGGGGAGTGGGGGTGGAATGGGTTTCAGGGGACCCAGGCCATGGAGGGGAGCTCCTGCTCCACCAGATACCAGCCTTACACTCAAAACAGCAGCACGAAGTTACAACAATGTCTTTACGAGTTCATTGCAGCTATCACTCTGTACCTACAGACTCTCGACCCCGGGGGAGGGGATCATGGACAGAGGCACATCTAGCACAAAAACACAAAGCCAATGTCAGGAGCCAATGAAATAATAATCCTCACTTGGAACGTCCATGGCCTAAACTCGCCACGCAAGCGCAAATCAGTGGAACACAGACTGGGTCAGTTACGGGTGATATCGTACTTCTCCAAGAAACTGACCTGCTGCAAGAAGACGAATGCCGGGTGAGATTCAGCAGGTATAAAAGAAGATACTTCGCCTCCTCCGGACAAAAGAAAAGAGGTGTAGCAATTTTACTTAGCGATAAAATTCCTCTGTCAAAGATCACTATAAGGAGGGACCCAGACGGACGCTTTCTCCTTCTAAAGGGCTTTTTCGAAGAACTCCCGATCACCATTGCCTCTATCTATGGCCCCAACACGTCTCAAGCTAATTTCATAGCAGATCTAACGCCAACCATCATAGCTTTCCACGAAGGCCACCTTATCATGGGCGGGGACTTCAATTGCATGCCGAATCCACAAATGGATAAAACTTTACCCCCCACAAACGCAGACTTTACGCAAGCTCTATCCATTGCCAAACTGCTCAGAGAAACTGAAACCGTTGATGCCTGGAGGTTATTCAATGACACTGTGAAAGACTACACTCACTACTCCTGTGTCCACAAGGGATTCTCAAGAATCGATCTCATACTAATCTCCAGAGTCCTTTTGCCCTGTCTTAACAACGCAGAAATCCACACTTGCATGATATCGAATCATGCCCCAGTTTCAGCTACTCTAGCCATCTAAGGCCAAAAGCACCCTGTTCAAAGACACTGGAAGCTTAATGACGCACTGTTATTAGACATATGCATTAGATCAGAAACTATTTCCAACTATTTCAAGGAAAACACGACGGAGCAATCCCCCATCAACATTATCTGGGATGCCATGAAAGCAGTCGTCAGAGGCACGCTAATCAGCGTTGGAGCAGAACAGAGAAGAGTCTCAAATATCATGTCGGCCAACCTGGAGGAAAAAGTAAAGCAACTAGGGAACGAACTGAAATTACACAGCTCCAGAAAGACAGAAAGAGCCCTGAGGAAAGCAAAAACCACGCTTGAAATGCACTGTGCCGATCGCACGGCCAAATCCCTACCGTTTACAAGACAATTTTATTACAGTAAAGGTAATAAGGCGAACAAAGTGTTAGTGCAAAAACTGAAAAAGATTCGCACCCGGAACAACATTCTCAAACTAAAAGGGGAGGACGGAAATCTGCACTACACCGAGGCAGAGAAAATTTAAGAACTATTGAAACACCACAAATCTATAATGTCAGGGAAACCCATACTAAACAACCTGCCAGACTGCCTGCGCTCCACTCTCTCTAACGACACATCCCAGTTGGAAGCCCTAGAATCCCTCATCACTAGTGAAGAAATCCTGGAAGTCATAAAAACTCTCAAAACCGCCAACCTGGGCCAATACGGCCTGTCCGCAAACTTCTATATAATCCTAGCCCCCCAAATGGCAATCCTATTCAACTCCTTCCTATCCTCTAAGTCAGTCACCGATTCAATGGCAGAATCTTTCACAGTTTTGCTGCTCAAACCCGGGAAAGACCCCGAACTAGTAGCCTCTTACCGCCCAATCTCACTCCTTAACAACAATGGCAAAATCTTTGCCAAAGTTCTGGCCAGTAGGCTAGGCCCGATTCTACCATCCCTGATTGACTGAGATCAAACAGGTTTCATCCCAGGGAGAGCGACCCATGACAACAGCAGGAGAACGATAAATGTCATTGAAAGCGCTCATAGATTAAAGGTGGGAATGGCGGTTATCTCGTTAGACGCACACAAAGCCTTTGACTTGGTCGACTGGGGGTACATCCGGGCAGTCCTCAAACACTTCGGGTTCGGCCCAAACTTTATCACATGGGTAATGGCTAACTACCAATCTCCTACCACGCAGCTGCGAGTCAATGGCACCAGGTCAGGGACAATCCACATATCCAGGGGCACCAGACAAGGCTGCCACTCTCACTGTTAATCTTTGCTCTATCCATGAAGCCCTTCGCAGCAAAAAATCAGACAAAACCCTAGAAATAGTGGGATACCTGTGGGAAACCAAGAATATAAAATAGCACTATATGCGGATGACGTGTTAATAACGGCATCAAGCCTGGCAATGTCCTTTGGCGCCCTGTGGGAGGAGATCACAGAATTCGGGACCATATCAGGGTTCAAGGTGAACCTCAACAAATCTGCTGCGCTCGCAGTCAATCTATCTACACAAGAATAAGCCTCCCTCAGCCCCCTAATGCCAATCCCATGGTCAACGGGCCCAATCGCTTACCTCGAGGTACAGATACCTAATGACCCATTACGCTTGTACTCAAGCAATTTCCTGCATCTGATTAAAGAGCTCCAAGAGGATCTTAAACGATGGAAGCCCCAGGAAATCTCCTGGTTCGGGAGGATTTCCGCCATCAAAATGAACCTTCTCCCTAGATGGCTGTACCACTGCACAGCCTTATCCATCCAGATCCCAGGCCCAGCTCTGGTAGCCCTTCAAAAGAAAATCCAAGAATTGGTATGGAGGGGAAAAATCCTCGCATCGGCAAATGAATATTGATGAGGGGGATAACGCAGGGCGGGATGGGAGTTCCAGATCTGACCAGATACACCTTAGCGGCGCAATTGTCCCCCGCATTCTCATGGGTCCAAGAATCAGACAAACCAAAATGGACACATCTCGAAGAAGCTTGGTGTCCGGTCCCGCCCTCAGCACTCCCACACCTTCCCAACATACAACCCCAAGCAACTACCGCCCCCCTGCTGACAACTAGAACAACAGTCCGATGCTGGAAGGCGCAGTCCGGAAATGGGGCATTCGCGGCTCCCTAGGCCCCCTAACCCCTATCTGGAAAAACCCCAAATTCTCCCCAGGCTTGTCCCCACAGAGCTTACAACCATGGATAGAGGTGGCTTGCAAACAACCAGTGATTCTCTAGAGGCAGGAGCCCCCATTTCATTCGAGAGGTGCAAAGCAAAATTCGGGGTAAATTAACGAGAACGATTCCATTACACACAAATCCGACACTGGCTTTCCCACAGGGCGACAAGAGAGAAATGCTCCAGAGAACTAACTCTGATGGAACTATCCCTCACGTCACCTACTAGCAAAGGCAGAACCTCGACCCTCTACCGACTCCTAGACAGGTCAGACCCATCTAAAAAAGAAAGATATATGCTTGAATGGGAAAAGGACCTGCGCAAGCAAATCGATGTGGAAAACTGGGGGAAAATCTGGACCAGGCTGCATAAAAGCTTGCAATGTATCACGAATAGGGAAGGGGGCTAAAACTCTGTTACAGGCACTATATAACCCCGCACAAATCAACAGGGCCAACCCGAACATTCCCGGATCATGTTGGTGCGGGTGCTCGACACCAGGCTCACTATTCCACATGGTATGGACGTGCCCGAAGGCCGAACTGTACTGGAGAGAGGTAGTTAAACATATTAAGGACATCTCGGGCCTCTCCATCCCCTGGGACCCTGGAATCATCCTACTGGGCGACACAGGTGATGGCGCTTTCCCACTCTCAGGCCAAATCCCCCGGCTATGCACACACCTACTCCTAGCAGCGAAAATCGCAATGGCCCGGGTGTGGAAAGATAAAGAAGGTCCCTCAGTGGCACTTTGGTGGGCTAAATGCTGGGACATAGCGGTCGCCGAAAGAATCATGGCAATTCGATCTGGCTGTCTGAACAGAGCCCTAAACATCTGGGACCCATTCGTGGACTATGCTGCCAAATTCCGGACTCTCACCAGAAGGCCTCCACTAACTAGATGGCTCCAAATCAACCCACTCCACTGATCCTCAGCCTTAAGCCATAACAACCCAACGCGCCAATTGCCCCCTAGCCACCAAGTGCAGATCGGGCCACGGACAGGATCATTCAACCCATCAATATGCCCCCCCTCCGTTTTCACCGAGAGACATTATCACCCTATTATACTTCGTGATTGCTGATCTTCTGTTGTTGTGCTCAATGTAATGCTTATTTGTAAAAACCCAATAAAATGTTGTTATGAAAAAAAAAAAGAATCAATGCTTCCGCTGAGGATTTGACTTCCCACACAAAGTCACGTGCCGGCTGTAGGGCAATAATGCTCAGCGTGTGGGGGCGAAGACCATTTCAGATCCATGTGCTGATCAACTAGGACATCGGGATCACATTACAGGGAACATAGATCAGACAGAAATAAGTCCCCATCCCGATTCTCAAAGGGGGAGAGACATTGGCCCTCAGAAAAGAGATACTATACCTGGGAACAGCGCAGCACCAGGTCAAGACCATCACCATTGCCTGAAGCTTGTCAGAAAGAGAAAAATCACACATCACCCGTGCACAACGATGCCATCAATGAACGAGTCAGAGACTCCCTCGAGCACAGAGAGAGGAAAAGGATATCTGTGCGCTCTAGGAAACCCGACAGCCATGGCACACAACTCGTGATACAAAGGAAAGCACATGACTTCTTGATAGACTCGGGTGCCAGGGTGAACGTGATGCCAGGAAACGAATTTATGAAAAAGAAACAGCCACCACACATAAAGAGAGCCCAAGTAGAATTAAATGCCTACGGTTCAAACCAACCGCTGCCGTGCAAAGAAACATTCGCCACCAACTGTTATTACAAGGATAAAGCAGACCGCTTCACGATCCATGTCATAGATGCTGAAGCAACATGTGGGTGCATGCTGAGCTTTCATTCTGCCATCCAGATGGGATATCCTCTACCGTATGATGGCCAACAAGTATATTATGCCAAAGTGGAAGCAAAGGTCCCTTCTCTATTCAGAGGAATCAGTAAACTCAAAGGGTGCCAAATAAAACTGCACATTGATCCATCTGTCAAACTGGTAGCCCAGCACTACAGGGGCCTAAGCTTCAACATACAACACGAGGTAGAAAAGTAGCTAGAAGCCCTCATCAAATCGGACATGATTTAACCCACTGTCTTGCTCTATTCTAGCCACGTGGGGGAACTTTATACTTACTCCCCTGTTTCTTTGGCAAAAGCAATCATTGGACTCAGGTAGCCAACAAATTACACATAAAACACGATATAATAATAATATAAATGGCTCGTTATAGGCCCTTTATTCATTCATTACATACGCATAATAAAATAAACACATAGTCAGTTATAAAAGAAAAACAAAGAGAAAAGTCATCACCGTTAACATGGTAGCAGAAGACACCTTCATCTCAGCCACCACAACACTGCTTAGTCTGAGAGCAGGTAGGCAAAGAGATCACTCATGCTAACAGGGTCTGGAGCGGAGCGTTGTCCCTCTCAGTGGGACTCCATCACCCGGGGTCCGAGTTGTAACTGAACTGTTCCAGTAAATACCTTCTCTCTTTATGGGGCTACTTTCGATCCCCGCCCCTTATGGGTTACTAGGCTGCTCCCAGCCAAAGAGCAGACAATAAGCATGAGGGGCAAAGAGTGGAATATTCCTTCTCTCCCTGCTTTCGTTCCCAGTGTCCCAATCACTGCACCTGCAGAGTGCTCCGACTCCCTCTCAGTCTTGTCCTTTGCCGGACAATACAACAACTATTCTCCACTGTTACATTAATATGAAACCTTGCCTGCGCTGCAGAAATACATGTTTACTTGCTAAACCCAGCAAAATGTAGGCTTTCATTGCTGTTTCATTGTGGTAAAGGGAAGTGAGTGTCCAAGATGTTTTTTCCGCACACGCACTGCACTCCACCCCTTGGACAATCAATTGCCATAACCCAATGACCGAAAAGGAGGTTCCCAGAATCTGCGAAATAAACGCCATGAATTCGGAATACATGATATAGAACAACAACAAACAAAAACAGCAAAAACACCAATAATCAAAATTAAAGGTGAACTCAACGCCTCGTGAATACAGAAAAACATTTAACCTCACCAGTCCTCGTCCTCCTCTTGTGTCACTCGGGAAACTAGATCTTTCAATTCATTAATATGATCCTCAATTGAACGGGAACGGTCCTTCAAATCTAAACAACACATGCCTTCTACCGTGTTACACCCTAAATTATGCTTCAGACACAGATAATCAATTGCCACCCTATTTTGCAAAATAGCTTTCCTAAAATTCTTATTATCTAGCAATAGCTCAATTAAAGCCTGCCAAGTCTCATTAAGCCCTTTAACTACCAAGCATGCTAATTTAATCATGGTTTTATAGCCCCCAGCTGCCAGACCCAAATTCCTACTAAAGAAATGGCTAATGCTAACACTTCAGCTTCAGATAGCAAATGAACATCAGAATTACCATCTGGTGATAGGGCGGTGTAAGAGGCGGATCGCGTAGACCGCCAAACAGCAGGATGTAATGGGAATATCATTCAACCAAGGCGTGACAGAGTACAAGGACCACCCGATATATTAGTAGGAATATATGAATAGGTTTGGTTCCCACAGGAGAATAACCAACCCGCAGGAAGTTTCACATGGCTTATGTGGCTAGCAGTTAGGATAGTAAAATTACACCACATATTGTTAGAAACATCAACACAAACAGAAGTAGGCCGAGCACACACACGCTGCTCAAAATCTGTTCTTTGCTCAGCCTGATTCAAATTCAGTTTCTGGCTTTTGTCAACAAGATTTGTATAACAAACATCAGAAGGAGCAATATTGTAAGTAATGATGCTAGCCATATTTCTCCATTTTTGATCCGTGTCCACACAAAATGTACAATATTCATACACGGAAAAAGAACTTCGTACATCAGAATTCTCCACCAATGCATCCTTATGCAGGACCCCAAATAAATCACGTAGCACCGGGACAGGTGTTGGTATCGCCACAAGGCAGGTGGAAACCAAAGTTGGGCAATCATGCACATCTGACACATGATAAGATATGGCATTTATAATGCGCCTACACGCAGGTGTTTCAAGGCACGACGAGGCAAGGGATGGGAACAGAGGGAAGACAGAGACAACGATCTTACTAGGCCAGGTGTCATTGAGATCGCGCAAGTGCAGAGGTGGGGAGGGGAAAAGTGCAAGGAGGAAGGGGGAGTGGAAGTGCAATACATAGGGTGACTGTAATAAATAAAACAATAAATAAGAACAATAATAAGAAGTGCAGACCTCAGGTGTCAAGTGCTGGTAGGGGGCTGTAGGGATACAGAAACAGCCCCAAGTGCAAGGGTTGCCAGGGGGCAGTGCAGGTGTGCAACTGGCGGGGAGGGGACCTGGGCCTGATACCAGAGGGTAGCCAGGTGACCAGTGCAGATTCAGCCAGGAGTTCAGCAGGGGAGAGGAGGAGAGAAAGCAGAAGCAAAGAAGAAGGTCTTGAGGTGCTTCAGGAACCGTAGATGATTCTCCTCAATTTCCTGAGAGGGAGGGAGGCTGTTCCAGAGGGAGGCCCCAGCCAAAGAAAAAGATCTACACCAACTCGTTGCTCTGAGAAGCGACTGACCCTGAAGGAGTTGGAGGCGGATGAGCGAACTGTGATGAGAAATGTGAAATATTTAAGAGCTGCCGAGCCAGGTATACCCATATATTTTCAGTCTGCCTTATAATGGCGGGATAGTTATTTTGCCCCGCGGACACGGAGAGAGCAGATATGGATAAAACATTATGCTTTTGTCCTCGTTGTTTCCTCAAAGCACAGCGATATGCAGCAATAGAAGCATCATCAGGCTCAAAAGTGGTAACCGGTGTATCATTCTTGATCCAGATCCCCGACTCCATCGGGAGAATAGAGACACTCGCCACTTTTTCCACCAGCATGTCCCCAGACCCCCCCGAAGACACTCCACTGTGCCTCACAGAATTCAAAAACAAGATATCAGCGGTGTACATTACCTGCGTAAATAACATTTGTCAGCGGGAATATGAGTCCATTTCCTTTTCCCAGGTTACATCACAAGAAGCACCTGAACATCGCCTGCTGCAATTGCATCCGCTGGAACGGGTGGACCATTAGGATTTTCGACCCATACCTTAGCATCCGGAACCATTGTATCGGATGATCCAAAACCTGTCATGATCTCTGCTTCCAAAAGATCAGGACTTGCCCGACTCCCTTGGAAGCAGACCCATAACACCGGTTCCGAGTGCCAGCCAGTCCCAATTGGGACCTTTTGGACCCTGTCCTGGCGCCAGTGGCACCAGGCTCATAAAGATGCCCAGTCCCAGCGCTGGAAGCGCCGGGCTCATAATGCTTGGGTGGAATTACCTGCAGCAGACCATGCTGCTTACTTACCTGCCAGTTGAACCCCTGATCCTCTTCTGTTTGGGACTACTTTTCCTGTTGGGTGGGGCAGGAGCCACTCCCTATGTTCAGAACACTGGAACTCTTCTGGAAAGCAGGAACTCTTTTCTTACCTAGGCGTGGCTGTGGAAGGAGACACCTAAGCACTACAGGAGGCTATTTAAACCACACCCGATGGATGAATCTTGCTTTGCGTTATTCTGCATTCTCTGCAGCAGAACGCTCATCGTGTCTTCTGCTTCTGATCCTGGGCCTAAGGGAACAAAGGCTTACCATCCTGGAATCCAGTCTTCAGCAGCACCTGTAAAGACAAAGAAAGAACAGGTTAGCACTACGGTCTTCATTGGCAGCGCATCTCTTACCTGGTCCATTGGCTGTCACCAACGCCTCGCGCTGCATTCCGGCATCTGAAAGACAAAGGCTTACCTACTCTTCGCATGCACCGGAGGTCTTCGCACTGCATTCCGGCATCTGAAAGACAAAAGCTTACCAGCTCTTCGCACGCTCCGGAGGCCTTCGGCGCTACATCCCGCATCTGAAAGACAAAAGAAGGTGCGTTTAAAGACATTGGGCAACTTTATTACTCACGTGCCATTACTCCTTCCCACGCCGAATCCAGTGGGTATTCCAGCACCCTTCAGCTTCTCTAAAGCTCCGAACTTGTACCTGCAAGATAAAAGGGACAGTTAGTGCGCATCGTGAAGCAGGCTACAAGCGCTTACTTACTTGCTTCCAGGCGCTTCTATTCCTCACGCGGGTTCGATCCTCAACTCTCATCAGCCCGCCATCCGCCATCGCCGGAACCCTGCAAAACAAGAGATATCATTACAAAAGACTTTTAAGACATTTGAAGTGCCCAGAACTTACCGTTCGTGCAGTTAACGACGGACAGCAGTCCTCTGAGGTCAAGAGGCCTGCACCCTTATCCAGTGAAGAAACTGGTTACGGCACCCTGCCCCGAGGCAGATGGAGAGCTCGGCGTTCACTTACCTAAGGTGAGGGCGTTAACCTTTGGGGTTCTACTGGAGAAGAGAAAGGAAAGAGGAGAGAGGCACCCAATAACCCCAGTTCATTAATCCCATATTTTCTATCTGCAGACATCTTACTCTTCGAGTCAGACATACAGTGCACAGAGGTCCAGCCCAAAGAGACAACCGTGTGTTACACATCACCTTTGAAGATACGGCATTCACCCAGTCAAGACCGGCGCCTCTGCGGGAATCAGGTGAGCGTTACAGAACGCAAAACCTACCGCAAAACTCCCACCCAGGCGCTATGGAAACCTCGGATACCGACCAGCTAGCCCAGTTACTTGGGGAACTAAGAGCAGAAGTGCATGCAGCCCGTCAGGAAACAAATGCTCTAAGAAGGGAACTGATTATTTCCAAGGAGCGAACAGACGATCTCGCTAGACAATTGCTACAGTCACAAGCCGGACAAACTCCGTTACCCGCATCAGGGGCAAATCTTCCTTCAACATCCTCTACGAACCCAGTGCAGATCAACCTACCTGGGAATGTACCTCTGGCTCCGCCCGAACGATTTTCTGGTGACCCAAAGAGGTTTGCAGTATTTATTAATCAGTGCCGGTTGCACTTTTTATGTCGGCCAGCAGCCTTTCCAACTGATCAAGCTAAGGTAGCTTTCGTGCTTTCGTACCTTGGTGGCAATGCGGCAGACTGGTCGATCCCTCTAGTTAATCAAGATGATCCGGTTCTCCATGATTTTCAAGCTTTTCAGCTCAGTATGGAAAAACTGTTTGCAAGACATTCACAGGGGCAGGCCTTGGACAATGAGCTCCTTTCATTGCGACAGGGTAATCAAGACCTTTTGGCTTATATTGCGTCTTTCAACAGACTGATAGTGGAAACTCGATGGCCTGAGGACAAAAGGATTACGCTGTTTTATAGAGGTCTACGTGGAGAGCTCAAAGATGCGTTAGCCCAAGTAGTGAATCCCCCGCAAGACTGTTCGGACTATATTGACTTAGTCGTTCAAATTGACCACAGACTGCAGAACAGGAAGGCCGATCGTTCCAAGTTTGATGCTCGAGTATTTTCCAAACCACCAACTCCTACCAAAGGAGTAGACTCCAGGGAACCCATGCAAATAGGGGGCCTGAAAGGACCACTAACACAAAAGGAGCGGGAAAGGAGAAAACGGCTGCAATTATGCCTCTATTGCGGAAACTCGGGGCACTTTCTTCGAGACTGTCCGGTGAAACCAGCCAAGAAGGCAGTAGGAGCTGCAGTTACCAGGGTCACAAACTCTGAGCAGGGAAACGACCTCGCCCGACAAGAATAGAGGTCCTCTTGCCGAGCGTTAAAACCAGTTCCGTGACCTCGCATTTCGTGATACCTATGGTCCTCATTAGCCCTGAACATCCGGATCGATTACATGCGATTGAAGCTTACGTCGACAGCGGTGCCATCGGCAATTATGTGGATCATGAAATGGTTTTGAGGATGAATCTGACTCTTTGTCCAAAGGCTGTAAAGGACGTCATTACTATGGTGGATGGTACGGAGATAGCCTCCGGACCAGTAATGCATACCACCCAAGAAGTGACGCTAGTAAGTCAAGATGGACACCATGAGAAGATCGTGTTCGATGTGATCAAGGCCCCTCAGTTCCAGATTATTCTAGGAATTCCTTGGTTAGAGAAGCACAATCCTCAGATCGATTGGCGAGCAAGAACGGTTCAGTTTCCAGAATGTGTCTCTACTTGTCACCCTCGACCTGGTGTTGCACTGGCAGCAATTTCCTCGGAGGCTCCCCAGTTACCTCCTGAATACCTAGAATTCCAAGATGTTTTCCGGAAGGATCAGGCTAACTCTCTACCTCCTCATAGGTCTTATGACTGCCAGATAGACCTGATACCTGGATCTACTCCACCTTGTAGTAGAATTTATGTCCTCACCGAGCCTGAGAATCTTCACCTCTGACAATACCTGGATCAATACCTAGCGAATGGGTTTATTCGTCCTTCCAAGTCCCCTGCTTCCTCAGCTTTGTTCTTCGTTCCAAAAAAAGAAGGGGACCTTAGAACTTGTATAGATTATCGCGCCCTGAACCAGATCACCGTTAAGAATAGATATCCGTTACCTTTGATCCCTGAACTCCTGGACCAAGTCAGAAAAGCATGCATATATACAAAGCTGGATCTTAGAGGAGCCTACCACTTGGTACGAGTAAAAGAGGGCGATGAATGGAAGACGGCCTTCCGCACCAAGTATGGGCTATTTGAATATCAGGTCATGCCCTTCGGACTTGCAATGCCCCGGCCTCCTTTCAATATTTTATGAACGATGTCCTCAGAGAGCTCATAGATGTGTGTGTTGTTGTTTACATTGACGACATCCTCGTTTATTCTTCATCGGAAACTGAACATCGGAAACACGTGAAAATGGTCCTCGAGAGATTGCGTCAACACAAACTTTTCGCTAATTTGGAAAAATGTGTTTTCAACGTGACTGAAGTTGAATTCTTGGGATTCATATTATCACCTAGCGGAGTGCGTATGGATTCAAAGAAGGTCGATGCAATTCTCAAATGGCCATCGCCATCCTCCGTAAAAGGTGTTCAAAGCATGTTAGGCTTTGCTAACTTTTACCGCAGGTTTATCCCCGAATTCTCTCAAATAGTCCAGCCCATCACCGCCTTGTTAAAGAAAAACAAACGTTTTGAATGGTCTACCGAGGCGGAACAAGCTTTCCAGAATTTGAAGACTAGATTTATCTCTGCACCGATCTTAAAACATCCTCGCCCAGAACTCCCCTACATCGTTGAAACTGATGCTTCGAGCCTTGCCATGGGGGCAGTTCTATCACAAAAGGACCCAGTAACCAATCAGTTGCATCCCGTGGCATTTTGGTCCCGCAAATTCTCGCCTCCTGAAATCAATTACACTATTACTGATAAGGAACTTCTAGCTATCAAGTCCGCCTTTAAGGCTTGGCGGCATTATCTTCTGGGGGCCCGACACACCGTTACTGTGATTACAGATCACCGAAACCTGCAATATTTGAAAACCGCAAAAGCTCAATCCTCTAGGCAACTCCGTTGGGCACTATTCTTTGCCGAGTTTGACTTCATAATTACCTATCGACCTGGTACAAAAAACGGTAAAGCTGATGCCCTTTCTCGGATGGGAGTGGAAGAACATTTGATCAATCCTAAACCTGTACCTATCATTCCCGAACAAAGAATTCTAGGTGTAATCGCCACACAATCCATAGAGGAAGTTAAGGATAAAGCCAGGCTACTGGTAACTCCAGCAGACATACAGAATTGGCATCTGCAGGGAAAAGACTTTACGGTGAAGGACAACCTATTATATTTCCAAGAACGGTTATACCTGCCCAGCACAGATTTACAGAAAAAGGTTATCTCTTGTTATCACGATTCTTTAATGGAAGGACATCCCGGTATGACCAAGACCTCGGAAAAGATCAAGCGCTACTTCTGGTGGCCGTCTTGGAAAAAAGATATCAGAGACTTTATAATGTCCTGTGGAGTATGCGCCCAAAACAAGAGTCAAAAGGAAAAACCAGCCGGCCTCTTACGCCCTATTGACATCCCGCCTCGCCCTTGGCATACGCTTTCTATGGACTTCATCACCGATCTACCTCCATGCTCCCGATACAATACGATCCTAGTAATCGTGGACCTATTCTCCAAGATGGCGCATTTCATTCCACTCAAAGGCTTACCAACAGCAGCAACTCTGGCCCGAGAATTTCTCGAAAACATCGTCCGACTGCACGGTTTTCCTTCAGTTCTAATTTCGGATCGAGGTAGTCAATTTATTTCTCATTTTTGGCGAAGTTGCTGTCGGTCGGCTCAAATTGATGTGAGACTTTCGACCAGCCACCACCCTCAAACCGATGGACAAACCGAGAGGACCAATCAAACTCTGGAACAGTATTTGCGCTGCATGCTACAACAAACTGAAAAAACTTGGAAAGATATCCTTTGGATAGCCGAATATGCCTACAATAACTCTGTCCACTCGGGAACTGGGAAGACCCCGTTTTTTCTTTTATACGGTAGTCACCCTCGAACCTCGGAGTTGGATCCACTCCAAGATCTTGGAACACCAGCAGTAGACCACCTGCATTCTACAATCACCCAAGCCTTTAAGGAAGCCGTTTCTCACCTTCAAAGGGCTAAAGAACAATACAAGAAAGGAGCAGACCAACATCGGAAGGAAGCCCCCCAATATCAAGTAGGAGATCAAGTCTGGTTATCCACCAAATATCTACCTCTAAAAGGACCATGCACATTCAACCCAAGATACCTTGGTCCCTATTCCATCACTACCATAGTAAATCCAGTAGCGGTCAAGTTGGACTTGCCCCCTCACATGAAGATACATCCGGTCTTCCACGTCTCTCTATTAAAACCTGTGCAACCTCAAACCTGACTAACTACATCTCCAAAACCTATTCTAGTTGATGGAGAACTCGAGTTTGAAGTCAAAAGCATCCTGGATTCCAAGATCTCCAAATCTAAACTATTTTACCTGATTGACTGGAAAGGCTACGGTCCCCAAGAAAGATCCTGGCAACCTGCAGAATATGTCCACGCGCCTCGTCTAATCAAAAGATTTCATCGAACATTTCCTAACAAGCCCAAACCCCCGGAGAAACCCGGTTTGGGAGGGGCCTTGAGGGGGGGTGCTGTCATGATCTCTGCTTCCAAAAGATCAGGACTTGCCCGACTCCCTTGGAAGCAGACCCATAACCCCGGTTCCGAGTGCCAGCCAGTCCCAATTGGGACCTTTTGGACCCTGTCCTGGCACCAGTGGCACCAGGCTCATAAAGATGCCCAGTCCCAGCGCTGGAAGCGCCAGGCTCATAATGCTTGGGTGGACTTACCTGCAGCAGACCATGCTGCTTACTTACCTGCCAGTTGAACCCCTGATCCTCTTCTGTTTGGGACTACTTTTCCTGTTGGGTGGGGCAGGAGCCACTCCCTAGGTTCAGAACACTGGAACTCTTCTGGAAAGCAGGAACTCTTTTCTTACCTAGGCGTGGCTGTGGAAGGAGAGACCTAAGCACTACAGGAGGCTATTTAAACCACAGCCGATGGATGAATCTTGCTTTGCGTTATTCTGCATTCTCTGCAGCAGAACGCTCATCGTGTCTTCTGCTTCTGATCCTGGGCCTAAGGGAACAAAGGCTTACCATCCTGGAATCCAGTCTTCAGCAGCACCTGTAAAGACAAAGAAAGAACAGGTTAGCACTACGGTCTTCAGTGGCAGTGCATCTCTTACCTGGTCCATCGGCTGTCACCAACGCCTCGTGCTGCATTCCGGCATCTGAAAGACAAAGGCTTACCTACTCTTCGCATGCTCCGGAGGTCTTCGCACTGCATTCCGGCATCTGAAAGAGAAAAGCTTACCAGCTCTTCGCACGCTCCGGAAGCCTTCGGCGCTACATCCCGCATCTGAAAGACAAAAGAAGGTGCGTTTAAAGACATTGGGCAACTTTATTACTCACGTGCCATTACTCCTTCCCACGCCGAATCCAGTGGGTATTCCAGCACCCTTCAGCTTCTCTAAAGCTCCGAACTTGTACCTGCAAGATAAAAGGGACAGTTAGTGCGCATCGTGAAGCAGGCTATAAGCGCTTACTTACGTGCTTCCAGGCGCTTCTATTCCTCACGCGGGTTCGATCCTCAACTCTCATCAGCCCGCCATCCGCCATCGCCGGAACCCTGCAAAACAAGAGATATCATTACAGAAGACTTTTAAGACATTTCAAGTGCCCAGAATTTACCGTTCGTGCAGTTAACGACGGACAGCAGTCCTCTGAGGTCAAGAGGCCTGCACCCTTATCCAGTGAAGAAACTGGTTACGGCACCCTGCCCCGAGGCAGATGGAGAGCTCGGCGTTCACTTACCTAAGGTGAGGGCGTTAACCTTTGGGGTTCTACAGGAGAAGAGAAAGGGAAGAGGAGAGAGGCACCCAATAACCCCAGTTCATTAATCCCATATTTTCTATCTGCAGACATCTTATTCTTCGAGTCAGACATACAGTGCACAGAGGTCCAGCCCAAAGAGCCAACCGTGTGTTACACATCACCTTTGAAGATACAGCATTCACCCAGTCAAGACCGGCGCCTCTGCGGGAATCAGGTGAGCGTTACAGAACCTTTGTCCCCTGAATAGGTAATACTGGGGGTGGCTCTCCTTTCCTCACAATGGATAATTTTACAGGCACTAATATCAATTGGGCCACTCAATCTCTGTTATGTATAGGAAACATATTTTCTCCACTTTATGAGAATAACCTTGATTTCTCCCTGGTAATCCGCATCCACAATTCCACCCAACACTTGAATGCCTTTCAGGACCAGTCCAGATCTAGGGGAAATTAATTAGTTCTGATGGAATCTGCACCCGTATTCCCGTATCAATTACAACAATGCCTTAGGGTGCCAGTTTTATTTTCTTCCCTTGCATGCAAGTCCACCCCAGCAAATTAAGGAGTGCCACGATAAGGAGCCAGTGTCCAGGAGTAATTTCCCAGTATAACAGAGTTTCCACCGCTTTAATGGGTCTGGATTGCAAGGCTGGAGTTAACATGCGCATCAATGGAGTCTCAACATTCGCTATGAGACCGTTATTGAGAATCTGAACTACATCCAGCAAACGTTCCTGCCATCCTTTCAATGTACCCTCAACAGTTTTGCGCAATTGTGCTTCCAACAATCCATAAATTCTCTCAATTAAACCTGAAGCCTCCGGATGATAGGGGACATGGAAGATCCATTCAATTCCCCTTTCTTGACAATAGTCTGACACCAACCTTCCCTTAAAGTGAGATCCGTTGTCACTGTGAATCTGTAAGGGAATACCATAGTAGACAGCCACTTGATTAAACAATTTACTGGTGTTCAATTGGGTGGCTCTTTTGCACGGCAGCGCCATTAGATAACCGGCGTATGTGTCCACAATGGTGCAAGCATATTGACATCCTTTGCTAATAGGCATGGGACCAATATAATCGATCTGCCAAATCTGTCCAGGTAATATACCCCATTTCAGTGTGCCGTGGATTATATGTGGAATAGGTCTTTGCTTCTGATGTTGACATATGGGACATTGTAGAATTATGGTTTTCACTATCTCTAATGGAATGCTAATTCCCCTGTCTTGTGCCCACCTGATAGTAGCCTTCTCTCTGAGATGTCCAATCTTCTGGTGGGCCCATTTAGCAATTCCCTCCAAATCCTCTTCCTCAGCCCTCGCGTCCATGATTGAATTTTTTGCATATTCGTCTGCAACAGAATTTAACCATTGTTCTAATGAATATGTTGCACAATGTTCATCTACTTGATACACAGTTACTGTAGTATGCATTAGCATCTCAGCAATGTCTTGCCTTAATTCTTTTCCCCATACTTCTTTAGCATGAATTTTCCATCCATTCTTTTGCCAAGTAGGCAGCCATACCACCAACCCATTTGCAACAGGCCATGAGTCTGTATAAATGTAACAACTCCTGGTTGTTTCCTGCTTCAAAGCTTGATATAGAGCATACAATTCTGCAAATTGGCTACTCTTCCCTTTGCCGGAGGTGGTTAACACCTTTTTGGATTTGGGATTATAGACTACAGCTTTCCAGTGCTGCTCTACTCCCACATATTTAGCTGAACGATCAGTAAAGCAGGCATGCTCAATTTGTTCACTTGGTAACTCTCCATATGGGATGCCCCATTTGACTGGAGAGTCAGCAATCATCATCTCTCCTTTGGGTTCTAGGTCTATTAACGAAACCCCCACCACTTGCTCATGAAATTCTGCTACCCACTTTCCTGTTTTAGCATGATCTTGAATGTACCATTTCCATTTTATGATACTAGCCTCTTGTGCATGCCCAATTCTAAACGTTTTGGGGGAGTTTAGTACCCACTGCATGATTGCTATCTCCAGTCGGATTAGGATATCATGACCCATTGGGCCTCATTACAAGGTTGGTGGTCCGGTAGAATCGATGCTGGTACAGGAATACCGGCATCGTTTACCAGACCGGGCCATTACGACCCATGATGCCGGTGTTACCGGCATTGGCAGGGGCCTGCTGTGACCGGGTTCCACCTTGCCGGTATGAGCGCGGACACGCAGCAGCAGTGCCAGTGACACCAGCATTCCGCAAGGAAGAGCACATTGCAGGTGGCACGGACATGCAATTACCGGCATGGAGATGCCGGTAAGACCGGATACCATGGTGCCGTTAACAACGGCATTGTGGGGCAGGCGTTAATAGTAATCTGCTGTGTTGAAACCTGCCACAGGTGCACACAATCAGCACAGGTGGAGGCAATGGAGTCTGGCACAGCACAAAAGGAGCACTCCTACACACCCCACCCAAATCCAAAACACTACTATTAGCCATCCCAATACTGGGGATGCAGGACATGCCTGCACTGCTTCTACTTCAGCAAGCAGTGGACTAGGGAATGCAGCGGAGGCGCAGGAAGAGAAGGAGGGTGAGACTGGGACAGCACATACCAACAGTGCAGGCAGTTGTACCCGGCAGGCAGCCACTAATCCCTCACCTAAGGGCCAGTCCATTTGACCTAACACCTGCACAGATCCACACCCTGTAACGCCTGGACAGGGACACCATATGCACAATAGTGGACCTCATCCATGATGACCTGGTGAGCCTCATTAACATCCGGACAGCCATCCCCCCTTGCTGAAGGTAGTGTCTGTGCTACACTTCCTTGCCACAGGCACTTACCAGCACACAGTGGGGCAGCTGCATGGCACCTCACAACCATGTTTCTCCCGCATGCTCAACCAGGTGCTAGATGGCCTCCTGAAACAAGCAAGCGACCACATACATTTACCATGGACTGCGGAGTAGGTGAATGCTACCAAAATAGCATTCTGTGCACTGGCAGTCATGCCAAAACATAATAGGTGCCCTCGACTGCACCCATGTGGAGCTGGTAGGCCGGCATTCCGTGGAGGTAGTGTACCGCAACAGGAAGCTCTACCATTCCCTGAATGTCAAGATGGTGTGCAATGCAAGCAAAATCATAACGCATTGCTGTGCAAGATTCCCGCGCTCCACACATGATGCCGTGGTGCTGAGCAACTCCACGCTTCCCGCTACATGGCACGACATGCTGCACAATGTACCTGGCTGCTGGGTAAGTCTAACCACACAGCCATGAGGGGTGTTGTTTGCGTGGGGGGGGGACCACAGGCATAGGCAACCTGTCTGCTGGCTGGGACATGAGAGGTGTTGTTTGGGGGGACCACAAGCATAGGCAACCTGTCTGCTGGCTGGGCCATGAGGGGTGTTATTTGGGGGGGGAGGACCACAAGCATAGGCAACCTGTCTGCTGGCTGGGCCATGAGGGGTGTTGTTTGGGGGGGGACCACAGCGTCCTGGGAGCCTAAAACTGTGACCCCAATGAATTCAACCGAATGTGGGACACTGCCAATGGATGCAGATGTGGCATGCCTACACAGCTGTGTGCACATGGAAGCAACATACACAGTGCCCACACCAGCACATGCATCTGGAACATCATCAGACATGAACCACAGGTACCACAATGTACCACCCTGCAGTCACAATGCATGAATACATGAGCGCAGCAAAGTAAATCACGGTAAACAGCCATGCCTGAGATAAATCCAACTGCCACACAGGGGAATCTCTGTCACTGCACCCACCCCACAGGTATACCGCAGACCTGTATACATGTCCAGGCACCTTGAGGGACCATTCAAAATGCAATGGGTCAAGCATGGAAACTATGCAATCATCAATCAGTTACCACCACTAACATATGATCAAGTTGTCCAGGACCCATCCACAGTACCTCAGTTCCACCATGCCAGTACACACCCAGCCTTATCACAGAAACGTTACCCTTCACTGGCAGACCATGCCACCAATGTGATTGTGCCTGGGTCATATGGGGGGAAGGTGTTGATGGCCATGTACATACAGACATCAAGTAGTCGACAGCATGATTAGCAAACCACTGTGTATCATGAAGCACATCAGGCCAATGTGTCCTTATGCACTGTACATGTATTGTACATTTTCATTTGCAACACATCCATCAGATGTGAGTACATCATGGAACTTTTGGCTTCATTTGTGTGAGTGCTGTATCTGATGGAAAGGTCCCTGACACGTGAAGAGCATTAATCTCCCCAACCATGGATCATCCCTAAGTACACCCGGGTCTTTGCATAAGGAACATGTCAAGTGTAGTCATGAATAATCAGTGCCATGCGATCATGAACACTGTACAGGCAGTGCACACAAGGAACGACCAAAATATTTACTAGTACACTTTCTATTGCTCCCATGCAGGTGATTCTGGGCATCCCCTGAAGCCGTGCCTCCTGACCCCCATCAGGCAACCAGTGAACAGGTACCAGGAGGACTACAGCCCTGCACATTCATGCACTCGTGTCACAATTGAACAGACTTTTGGCCTGTTGAAGGCCGGCTTTCGCTGCCTCAGCAGGTCGGATGGGGCACTCATATACAGGCCTGAGAAGGTGGGCAAGATAGTGTTGGTATGTGCCATGCTGCACAACATGTGCATCCGGCGCAACATACCCTTTCCCCCTGACATGGACCAGATGCCACCTGAAGGTGAGGATGAGGACTGGGAAGATGCTGAAAATCTCCATCAGCACGATGTGAAGGACGTGCGGCTCGCCGAGATTTGATTGTACAATACTTTTGACACGGACTGGGAAACTCAAGCCACTGAGAATGGGGAACTCTGGGCACTGGGAATGGTGAACACTGGGCACTGGGCACTGTAAAAAATTAAATTGACACACTCAGGAAGCAATGTCCAGTCAAGTGTTTTTCTTACGCACACCAGCTGTATTGATCAGATGTGAACTATGTACAATTACAATGAATTAACGTGCACCTTTATCCAAAATAAATCAGTCCCACCACCCACACCCCAACACACCCACCCCAACACCCCCCCACCCCAACGCCCCCAGCCCCACCACCCACACCCCTAACACCCTACCCCCAACACCCCCACCACCCCCACCCCAACACCCCGACCTCCGCCACCCACACAACTACACCCTCACCCCCACCACTCACACCCCAAGACCCCCACCCCCACCCCAATTGCCCCCACTGCAACTTCAGTTCAGCTCCCTCCCGAAATGCACACCTGAGTTTGACTACTCATGCCCCCTTTTTGATGGAGGGGGTTGAGGGTCTGTGCGGCGCAAACATCGCAGTGACCGCCGAACCGGGCTTGTTTGGGTGGAACTTGCGGGGGCGTGCCTGATGATGGAGCAGGTTGTGGGTTTGTGTTTGCATTCCTGTGCTCTGCCATCGTGGCCATCAACTGCGTGACGACCTGGGTCATGGCTGCCATCCCTTCCCGCAAGTGCCGGGCCACGCGATACACAGCCCGGCTGACCACCCTAGCATTATACTGCAGGGCCTGCCATGTGGCTTAGCCGTCCGCCCCATACTGCCTGACCATGTCCTGCATGGCCAGCTGGCATTCTTCCATGCGGGTCAGCAGCCACTCCGGATCCCTGATGTTTTTGTGCTACAGGTGGTTGCACGGGAGGTGGGGTGTGTGGGCTTCCGGGGCTGTATACACCTTCTTCCATGTTTCTGTCCTCCACTGAGCTGTGGCCACCTGAGCTATGTTCCGGTGAGTCACGTGGGGTTGCCTGCATGAGTGGTGTACTTTCCTGCTCCTCAGGTGTGCTGTTGCCTGGGGTGCCTGTCAACTCCTCCTCACTGTGTTGGGTCGATTGGGCCGCCTCACCCAGCACACTTATTGCCATTGATTGTGGCTCCTCCATGTCACTGGCCATTGGGGATTGCAGCTCTTCCACCTGAGTTGGTTTCCGTGCCCCAGATGTGGTTTTTTGGCATAGGGGCTTTGTGCCAGGAGTGCTTTTTGGCTGGTGGGCCTTGCTGGCAGCAGTGGGTCTTGCTAGGTGTATATTGTTCCTGCTCTGCCTCCACATGTCTCCCAAGTGTGTGGGGTCCATGACTGCCTGACACAATGGAGCATGACCCTTGCTGTGATGACACGGTCTCTGCTTGCAGGACCTCAACCCTCCCATGGACATCTGGCCCAGGACCAGAAACCAATACATGGGAGCATGGACTTGCATAAGTAACCACCACAGATGGTCCTGACACCACTGACTGGCCTTGTGAAGGCACCTGACCCCCGGCAGACTCACGGACCCAACTGCTCCAACACTTGGTGCACTCAGCTCCACTAGCATCGAGGATTGCACATCCGGTTCAGCACCATAGCTACTGGATTCCCAAGAGTCTGTGTCGAATGCAGAAAGTCCCAGGATGGTCTGAAGCACCACTGGATTCTCTTGGCCTGCAACACCGCATCCGCAACTGGTGCTCTGGACGGGCACAGACTCTTCTTCCTCCTCTTCCTCCTCCTCTGCATCTGGTGGGTCCTCACCTGCACAAGGACATGAAAAGGCATGAGGATTCATGTGAAACGTGTGTACAGTAAACATGTGTATAACATTGCTGTCATGCAACAAAATGCAGGGGATGTCACCATGAGAGAAATAGCATACACACACTATGTACAAGAAGCCCTCCGTTCATGGCATATGCAGACTGGCAACAACGTTCTTTGTTCGGGCCAATGTAGCCAATGGACACATTGCCAACAAACATGGTTCTCAGCAAGTGCATTATGGAACATGGCACAGCAAAGTATTGACAAATCCATGCCAAATCATCCCCCACCAACGCTCAGCAACATGCTATTACATTTCATGTCAACAGGTACACACACACATTCACATCCAAGTATGCATCCATCACATGCCACACCAGTGTTGAACTGGCACAAGGACTGCACACAATTTGGACATGGCTTGAGTGTGGAAAAAAGGAAACAGTCCCAGTTCAAGTATGATTGTAAGGGTAACACCTAGACAAGGTCTGTGATGTGGAGAGAGTAATTACATGCACTTGGAGATAAAAAGAAGGGACAGTGACCCACAAGATAGACAGGAGCATGGACCCATGGAGTGTGTGCTGAGTGTGGGAGGGTAACAGGGATCAGTCCTCACAACAATTTCGCACAGGTGTCAATGCCATAGCTGCAGTGGGGATGTGGTGCACAATCCAATGTCACTCATGACATGCTGTGAGGCATGTTGGTAGTCTTCTTGCAAGTTCTTTGTAGCATGGAACCACCTACGTACATATGTGAATAGAGAATCTACACGTTGCAGTGCATGGAGTGTAACTTGGGCTTCACACACAAGCACATGTCTAGGAGAGCATAGTCACTGACATGACTGATGCAAGTAACTAGATGGCACGTTGTGGTAGCATGTTGCAAGTGTTGGTTTGGTATGCTGGTGGGGGATGACTACTGTCACACAGCCATGTGCAAATAATGTGCTACACATGGGTTGTACCCAGTCTTCAGTACACTGGACTTGAGTCAGTACACCATGACATGGTTCAGCCAGGGCAGTCATCAAAATGCAGGCATGAGCACAACACAATCATACATCTTTGTGTTTGGATTCCCTACACATAGTCAGGATGAACAATCTTGGTCACTCACTGGACGTGCCCTCGTAATCTGGCAGGCCTCCCACGCCTTGCACCTGATCCATATGAATGAGTTGGCTCATAGCCTGTTCATGCGGGGTGAGCTCCTCCTCCTCTGGTGACCCCCCTCCAGTTGCCATAGCAGAGGCGAGGTTGGCACCCATCTTGGACTTGGTATGATGGTTGAGGTCATTCCAGCACTTCATGACCTGAGCAGCAGTGCGCTTCTCATACCCCAAGGCGTTTATCTCATCCGTGACATGCTGCCAATGCACCATACACTGAGGAGGTGTATGTGTGCTCCCTGATTGCAGGCACATGTCATGGTGGTGGTTGGTCACATAGTCCATGACGATCTGGAGTTCTTCATCATTGAAGTTCCTCTTCTGCAACGTACCGGTGTCCTGTGTCGTGCCATGGGGTTGAGCCTGTTCCTGCTGTGCAGGCTTTGCCATCTTGGCACGGAGTGTTGGCCCTGTGTGGCTGGGACCACTTAGGGCCCCAGATGATGGAACACTAGTGGCCTGGGGCATGGCATCACCCACTGGTGCTTGGATAGCAGCTTCCAGTGCAGGTCCCTTATCCTTCAGGGCTGGGAAAGCAGCTTCCACTGCAGGTCCCGGAACCCTTGGGGATGGGGTAGCAGCTTCCACTGCATGTTCCTTACCCTTCAGGGATGGGACAGCAGCTTCCAGCTTTCACTGCAAGTCCTGGTACCCTTGGGGTTGAGACAGCAGCTTCAACTGCACGTCCCTTACCCTTCAGGGCTGGGACAGCAGCTTCCACTGCACATTGCTTGCCCTTCGGGGCTGGGACAGCAGCTTCCACTGCACGTCGCTTGCTCTTTGGGGCTGGTATAGCAGCTTCCACTGCAGGTCCCGGAACCCTTGGGGGTGGGACAGCAGCTTCCACTGCACGACCCATTACCCTTCAGGGCTGGGACAGCAGCTTCCAGCTTCAACTGCAGATCCCGGAACCCTTGGGGTTGGGACAGCAGCTTCCACTGGACGTCCCTTACCCTTCAGCTATGGGACCGCAGCTTCCACTGCACATCGCTTGCCCTTTGGGGCTGGGACAGCAGCTTCCACTGCAGGTGCCGGAACCCTTGGGGGAGGGACAGCAGCTTCCACTGTATGTCCCGGAACCCTTTGGGATGGGACAGCAGCTTCCACTGCACATCCCTGACCCCGACCCAAGCCACCTCTGCCACCTTTCCCTCTTGGGGCCTTTCCACTCATGTAACAGGTGTACTTGAACAATGGAAGGCACACCAAGCAACTGTCCTGGGCAATTTGAGTCAGGGGGCAGTGTACAGGATGGAAAACGTACTTCTGTTGTCCAGCAAGGCTCAAAAGTACCCCAGGTGACAGAAATACGCCAATTATGTAAAAAATGTGTACGTAAGAACTCGATAGCTTCAGTGAAAAGAAAAAGCATTATGCGATACGCTGTGGCACCGAGCAACACAAAAAATGTGTACACCAACCCTAGAAAGTTACTGTAAAGATAAGAATAGAGGTACAAAATGCACAGGGGCACCCAGAGAATGGTAAATGCGTACGCAACTCACTTTTAGCCTCTGGGGAAAAAATAAATTGATGCGTGTATGCGCTCACCAAAATAAGAAGTTTGTGCAGTCACTGAAGTGAATGAATTGCGAGGCACCCCAGAAATCGCAGTATTCCACTCGTCCGTCTACTCCCATTCATATGTACGATCAGAGTTGCTTCTACGCATACTTATGTATCCCCCATTCTGGCATGCTCAACTCCAGATGCAGCGTGTGTCACGTAAGTTACACGCTGAGGTCCTTTCCTCTCATTTCACATGTCTATGCTAATTTCAAACGCGCAAAGTAACCATCACTCTGTTTCCGGCTTCCCTGCATTATACACGGAAGACCTACGCTCCTGCCTCCAAGTCATTTTACCTGCCTCCTACTGCCCTGAGCTGCCTCCTAACGGGCCATTTGCTACTGCATGCACAGTGTGTATGCCTGCTGCCCACTTGCCCACCTGCCCTGCATTTTGAGTGCCTGCTGTCCAGCCATTGTCAGTGCTCCTGTCATTGGCCCTGTGACCACCTCAGCTGATTCACTGGACTCCCACTGTGCCATACCACCACCACCCCTCCACAGCCCATCTCCGGGACCGTCTTGCCCACCTACTTCCTCCGGGGTTGCCATGTCAGCACCACCATCCCCTGGCCAGAGTGGTATCCCCATGACAGCGAGGCAGAGTGCTGTCAACTTCACTGCCAGGGAAGTTTACAACCTGGTGGAGAAGGTCCTGGAGAATTATGATGCCCTCTTCAACCCATCGATGCAAGTCGGCAAGGATGGACGTCAGCGGATCTGGGACAGGATAAGGGATGCCATCAACGCCAAAGGGGTGGCATCCCAGACCATCAAGAACGTGCATAAGCGCTGGGAGGACCTTAAATCCAGGGCCCACAGCAAGGCCATGCACTTCATTGAGGCCGGTGCATTCATGAAGGTGGACCGTGCACACAGGTGCCGGCTGCCGATCACCAACATGCGGGTCCTGGAGAAGTTTTACTCAACGCTGCACACCCAGGTCTGTGAGTTGTGCGAACGTCTGGAGTCGACTCGTGATTAGCCATGTCTTGCAATGCTCTACAGTGCATGTGCATGTTGTCAGTGAGCCCCTTAGGCATGCAGCAAGTATGCCTCTGAGATGGATGTCTTCTTGCATGCCCCAGACATTGCTCTCCATGTGTGCATTGGACCATATGTAATTTGAATGTGATATCAGTTGCATTGTGTGTAGTACTGCTGCCTTTGAGACCGTGCACATGTATTGTTACTTGTGTCTGAGACGTGCCGGTATGACAAGTGTGACGGTTGAGGTAGTGTTGCCTGCGTCATCTGCATGCATGATGTTCATGTGTATGTTGTAAAGATGGGAATGTGTGACTGGGCATCACTTATGGCTGGATGCTGCATGTGCATTTCAATGTCTGACGTAGACATGTTGCGGGATTACAGTCGACAGGACTCTGATGTGATTGCTCATCACACTGCTTGTGGACTCTCTGTTGATGTGTGTGCATGACATGTGTATGTGCAAATGATGCATGTGTGTGTAGCATACGCAATTGATTGCTCATGAGAGTGGCACGTAGCCTGATGTGAATGTCTGGAGTGATGGACACACATGCATGTGCATGGATGTGGTTTGCATGTCCATGTGTGTGGGGTTGGAGGATGATGGCTGTTCACTTGACTAGTCAACTTCATGTGAATGTTTGTATTGCCACACACACATTGGTGCAGTACAATGATGTTTCTGTTCTGTGTCTCCTTTTCCACAGTTGCATCGGATGAAGAGGGTAAAAGCAGTGCTGTGGAGCATGGCAGCAGGGATGCCTCCAACAGGCAGAGGCACAAAGCCCTGCCACTCCACCCATGAGAGCACATCCTTGGGGAGCGAGGTGGCTGGGGCCGTGCCAGTACCAATGGGCAATGCTGCTGGGGGTAAGTCCAAGAGGGTGAAGGTGGGAATGGACTCCTCAGTAGCGGGGGGACAGGTGATGTCACACAGGGGCCATCTATTGCGGAAAATGCCCCGTAGTCATCCAGGTTGGCGGGGAGGTGGAGGAGGTGGCCATTGAAGCACAGCCCATGGCACCGACAGGGTCACCGGCAATGAAGGGACAGCAGGCACCCAGAAGCAGGGTACGGGCCGTACACCCCCGGGTATCGTCATCAGCCCGGAGGGCGTACACACAAAGCAGCCACCAGGCGCTGTGGCAGCAGGCTTTAAGGAGGAGGCTAAATATCTCAGGGCCAACCATCGCAAGGGGGCAGGTGCACGGTGTGAGGCAGAAAGAAAACATGGACCTCAGACAAAGGATGTCTTCCCTGTTCCAGGGCTATGCGTTGCAAATAGGATCAGAGAGGCAGCCGGCTCGGGAGGCAAGGATTTTGATGGCCAGGGCTGAGGTTGCACTGCGTCGGGCAAGGAGGCGGGCTACCATCCTGGAGGCTACTTGCAGGGAAGCATTGGTGATAGAGACACATATGCTGGAGGCCCTGCAAGCCCTCCAGGCAACAACAGAGGCCTGCCTTGGGGATGAGGATGTGGCCCTTGAATCAGCCCTGGTGGAGAAACTGAGCAAGATTGGGGACAAGGAGATGGACTAGCCCGCTGCCTGTGTATATAGTTATTTAGGTGTAGGTTTCTTTTTTATTTTCACCAGACTTTTCGGACATTCCTTCCCCTTTTTTGCTGTATATAGTTATTTGGCATTAAAGATTTTCTTTTTTTCCAAATTTAACATGGACAATGTTATGTTTCATTTGTACATTTCTGCTGTACATATTTATTGAATATTTAACATTGTGTTTGTTAAATTCCACACTTTGTGCAGTTCATTTGTGTGTTTGCCTGGTTGTTAGTTCTATTTTTAGGCAGTGCATCTCTCCATTGGAAGTCATGTGTCTGGTTAGGCGCATGCTTGTGTATTGTTGCTGGAATGGTTGCGGATGGCAGGATGCACTGTGCCTG
This sequence comes from Ambystoma mexicanum, assembly GCF_040938575.1. Classification (NCBI taxonomy): domain Eukaryota; kingdom Metazoa; phylum Chordata; class Amphibia; order Caudata; family Ambystomatidae; genus Ambystoma; species Ambystoma mexicanum. The sequence goes on from NC_090941.1 coordinate 1,087,306,166, forward strand.
ACATGTGGTGGTATGTCAATCAGGCGAATGGGTGTGCACTGTCTAATTGGATTTCCATTGACCTGTGCTGCATCAACCTGTGTTTGGCATCACTGTGGTTGGGGTGGAGGGAGGTGGGCTCACTGTGGAAGTGTTCCATGGTCACCATCATAGCACATGACTTTGTTATTGCTGTGTAAAACATATGTCATGCATACACCTTCAGCAGCATGTGGTATCACACAATGCCTTCTCTCAGGTGTTGGTCAACCTCTGCCACTGCAATGCAGTAGTGGAGCATTTTTGATATTCCAGAGTGGATGCCCAATTCACCAGTCTCTGTGAGTCATGCTCTCTCTGACTGCCCTACCATCATCCATGCATGGACCAGTCACGTGATAGTTCCCTGACCGTTTTTTTTCCACTCAGCTCACTCATGCTCAGGCTGTGACACGCCTGGCCTTTGTCTGTGGATCTTGCTACAATTTTTGTTATGTTTGCTTCTGTTGTGGTTACATTCTGTCACCGTGCTTTGATGCCATGGCAATGTCATGTTTTTGCAATCATTTGTCACATGTGTATGTTGGGGGATGATTAAGGCCTGGAAGGGTGTGTGAGCAGATGCTCGAGTCCTGGATGGAGCTCCGGAGATTGCAGTTATTTGGATTAGTAGGATGCATGTTCATGTTGCAATTCATGGTGCGGTCACACCACGGACGTTCATGTGAGCAACAGATATTCAATGCAGTGGTGATGTGTCACACTGTCAGGGTACTGCCTGTGGGGGTGTCCTGTCTGGAGGGGGCAGCCTGCGGGGGGTAGTCATAGGTGAGGGGGCCAGTGGGGGGTGTCCTGTCCGGAGAGGGTTGCCTGTGGAGCGTGCCACAGGCGAGATGGGCTGGGGGGTGTCACAGGTGAGGGGGGTTGAGGGGCATCCCGTCTGGAGAGGGCTGCCTGTGGGAGGTGTCCCTTCTGGAGGGGACTGCCTGCGAGGCCTGTCACAGGTGAGGGGGCTGGGGAGTGTTCCGTCTGGAGGGGGCTGCCTGTGAGGGTTTCACAGGTGAGGGGGGCTGGTGGGGTGTCCCGTCTGGAGAGGGCTGCCTGTGGGAGGTGACACTTCTGGAGGGGGCAGCCTGTGGGGGTTGTCACAGGTGGGGGAGCTGGGGGTTGCTGTGTGTACTACAGTGGTTCATGTGCAGTAAGTGGGTATGTGGGCAGGATGGGTGTAGGGGGGAACTCACATTTTTGTAAGGGGTGTAGCCTACACTTACGAGGGGGCGTGCGTTTCACTGTGGTACGGCCTGGATTGCAAGGTTTTGTCACGCGAGTTTGCAGGGGTATGGCCTGGAATTGCGAGGGAGGGCACGTGTTTTCTCTGGGGTGCGGCCTGGGATTGCTAGGTTTTGTCTGCTATTTCGATGGGGTACAGCCTAGGATTGTGAAGGAGAGCACACATTTTCTCTAAGGTGCGGCCTGGGATTGCAAGGTTTTGGCGTGCGATTTCGCTGGGGTACGGCATGGGATTGCGAGGATTTTGTTGCACGATTTCGCAGGGGTACAGACTGGGATTGCGATGTTTTGTCACGTGTTTTCTCTGGGGTGCTGGATACTGGCCCTGGGATGGCGAGGAGGCTTGGGCCGTGTTAGTCCTTTAACTTGCTTTTTGGTGTGCGTAGGGGCATGTTGGGGGTGTTCCTCGGGCAGCTTGTTGTTACTTGTGCAACAGCTAGTAATGTCTCTTGAAATCCATGAATACGCATGCCGCGCAAATATTTCTCTGTGCCACGGCTCGCGCAGGTTCCCTTGCGGCGTGTGCTGACAATTCACTCTGATTCACAAAGGAAGCGAAAGATAAGCCTGTGCTCCTGAGGTTAGCAGCACTGGTTGCTGCTTCTGGCAGATCTCTGCTATGCCTTTCTTGAGGAAAGACAGGTTGGCTGTCAGTTCCTCCAAGACAGGTTGGCTGTCGGTTCCTCCTAGTGCAGCTGCCTCTGCAGCACTGGACGCTGCTGCTGGGAGAGGATGCAGCATGTTTGCTGAGCATGATGTGTGCAGCTGTCTCTGCAGCACTGAATGCTGCTGCTGGGAGAGGACAGAACGTGTGTGCTGGGCAGGCTGAGTGCAGCTGCCTCTGCAGCACTGGACGCTGCTGCTAAGAGAGAGCACAGCGTGTGACCAGGGCAGCTGCAGCAGAGAAGGGTTGGCAGCAGGGAGAGGATGCAGCGTGTGTGTTGGGCAGGCTGAGTGCAGCTGCCTCTGCAGCACTGGACGCTGCTGCTAAGGGAGAGCACAGCGTGTGACCAGGGCAGCTGCAGCAGAGAAGGGTTGGCAGCGGGGAGAGGATGCAGCGTGTGTGTTGGGCAGGCTGAGTGCAGCTGCCTCTGCAGCACTGGATGCTGCTGATGGCAGAGGACACAGCGTGTGTGTTGGGCAGGCTGAGTGCAGCTGCCTCTGCTGCACTGGACGCTGCTGCTAAGAGAGAGCACAGCGTGTGACCAGGGCAGCTGCAGCAGAGAAGGGTTGACAGCAGGGAGAGGACACGGCGTGTGTGCTGGGCAGGCTGAGTGCAGCTGCCTCTGCTGCACTGGACGCTGCTGCTAAGAGAGAGCACAGCGTGTGACCAGGGCAGCTGCAGCAGAGAAGGGTTGGAAGCAGGGAGAGGATGCAGCGTGTGTGCTTGGCAGGCTGAGTGCAGCTGCCGCTGCAGCACTGGACGCTGCTGCTGGGAGAGGACACAGCGTGTGACCAGGGCAGCTGATGGGCGGCAGGTGCCTCTGCAGCAGAGAAGGGTTGGCAGCAGGTAGAGGATGCAGCGTGTGTGTTGGGCAGGCTGAGCACAGCTGCCTCTGCAGCACTGGACGCTGCTGCTGGGAGAGGACATGGTGTGTGTGTTGGGCAGGCTGAGTGCAGCTGCATCTGCAGCACTGGACGCTGCTGCTAAGAGGGAGGGCAGCGTGTGACCAGGGCAGCTGCAGCAGAGAAGGGTTGGCAGCAGGGAGAGGATGCAGTGTGTGTGTTGGGCAGGCTGAGTGCAGCTGCCTCTGCAGCACTGGACGCTGCTGCTAAGAGAGAGCACAGCGTGTGACCAGGGCAGCTGCAGCAGAGAAGGGTTGGTAGCAGGAGAGGATGCAGCGTTTGCACTGGGCAGGCTGAGTGCAGCTGCCGCTGCAGCACTGGACGCTGCTGCTGGGAGAGGACACAGCGTGTGACCAGGGCAGCTGATGGGCGGCAGGTGCCTCTGCAGCAGAAAAGGGTTGGCAGCAGGGAGAGGATGCAGCGTGTGTGTTGGGCAGGCTGAGCGCAGCTGCCTCTGCCGCACTGGATGCTGCTGCTGGGAGAGGACATGGCGTGTGTGTTGGGCAGGCTGAGTGCAGCTGCATCTGCAGCACTGGACGCTGCTGCTAAGAGGGAGCACATCGTGTGACCAGGGCAGCTGCAGCAGAGAAGGGTTGGCAGCAGGGAGAGGATGCAGCATGTGTGTTGGGCAGGCTGAGTGCAGCTGCCACTGCAGCACTGGACGCTGCTGCTGGGAGAGGACACAGCGTGTGACCAGGGCAGCTGATGGGCGGCAGGTGCCTCTGCAGCAGAGAAGGGTTGGCAGCAGGGAGAGGATGCAGCGTGTGTGTTGGGCAGGCTGAGCCCAGCTGCCTCTGCAGCACTGGACGCTGCTGCTGGGAGAGGACATGGCGTGTGTGTTGGGCAGGCTGAGTGCAGCTGCATCTGCAGCACTGGACGCTGCTGCTAAGAGGGAGCGCAGCGTGTGACCAGGGCAGCTGCAGCAGAGAAGGGTTGGCAGCAGGGAGAGGATGCAGTGTGTGTGTTGGGCAGGCTGAGTGCAGCTGCCTCTGCAGCACTGGACGCTGCAGCTAAGGGAGAGCACAGCGTGTGACCAGGGCAGCTGCAGCAGAGAAGGGTTGGCAGCAGGAGAGGATGCAGCGTGTGCACTGGGCAGGCTGAGTGCAGCTGCCGCTGCAGCACTGGACGCTGCTGCTGGGAGAGGACACAGCGTGTGACCAGGGCAGCTGATGGGTGGCAGGTGCCTCTGCAGCAGAGAAGGGTTGGTAGCAGGGAGAGGATGCAGCATGTGTGTTGGGCAGGCTGAGCGCAGCTGCCTCTGCAGCACTGGACGCTGCTGCTGGGATAGGACATGGCGTGTGTGTTGGGCAGGCTGAGTGCAGCTGCATCTGCAGAACTGGACGCTGCTGCTAAGAGAGAGCACAGCGTGTGACCAGGGCAGCTGCAGCAGAGAAGGGTTGGCAGCAGGGAGAGGATGCAGCATGTGTGTTTGGCAGGCTGAGTGCAGCTGCCTCTGCAGCACTGGACGCTGCTGCTAAGGGAGAGCACAGCGTGTGACCAGGGCAGCTGCAGCAGAGAAGGTTTGGCAGCAGGGAGAGGATGCAGCGTGTGTGTTGGGCAGGCTGAGTGCAGCTGCCTCTGCAGCACTGGACGCTGCTGCTAAGGGAGAGCACAGCATGTGACCAGGGCAGCTGCAGCAGAGAAGGGTTGGCAACAGGGAGAGGATGCAGCGTGTGTGTTGGGCAGGCTGAGTGCAGCTGCCTCTGCAGCACTGGACGCTGCTGCTAAGAGAGAGCACAGCGTGTGACCAGGGCAGCTGCAGCACAGAAGGGTTGGCAACAGGGAGAGGATGCAGCGTGTGTGTTGGGCAGGCTGAGTGCAGCTGCCTCTGCAGCACTGGACGCTGCTGCTGGCAGAGGACACGGCGTGTGTGTTGGGCAGGCTGAGTGCAGCTGCCTCTGCTGCATTGGATGCTGCTGCTAAGAGAGTACAGCGTGTGACTAGGGCAGCTGCAGCAGAGAAGGGTTGGCAGCAGGGAGATGATTCAGCGTGTGTGCTGGGCAGGCTGAGTGCAGCTGCCTCTGCAGCACTGGACGCTGCTGCTAAGGGAGAGCACAGCGTGTGACCAGGGCAGCTACAGCAGAGAAGGGTTGGCAGCAGGGAGAGGATGCAGCATGTGTATTGGGCAGGCTGAGCGCAGCTGCCTCTGCAGCACTGGACGCTGCTGCTGGCAGAGGACACAGCGTGTGTGTTGGGCAGGCTGAGTGCAGCTGCCTCTGCTGCACTGGACGCTGCTGCTAAGAGAGAGCACAGCGTGTGACCAGGGCAGCTGCAGCAGAGAAGGGTTGGCAGCAGGGAGAGGATGCAGAGTGTGTGTTTGGCAGGCTGAGCGCAGCTGCCTCTGCAGCACTGGACGCTGCTGCTGGCAGAGGACATGGCATGTGTGTTGGGCAGGCTGAGTGCAGCTGCCTCCGCAGCACTGGACGCTGCTGCTAAGAGAGAGCACAGCGTGTGACCAGGGCAGCTGCAGCAGAGAAGGTTTGGCAGCAGGGAGAGGATGCAGCGTGTGTGTTGGGCAGGCTGAGTGCACTGGACGCTGCTGCTGGGAGAGCACATCGTGTGACCAGGGCAGCTGCAGCAGGGAAGGGTTGGCAGCAGGGAGAGGATGCAGCGTGTGCGCTGGGCAGGCTGAGTGCAGCTGCCTCTCCAGCACTGGACGCTGCTGCTAAGGGAGAGCACAGTGTGTGACCAGGGCAGCTGCAGCAGAGAAGTGTTGGCAGCAGGGAGAGGATGCAGCGTGTGCGCTGGGCAGGCTGAGTGCAGCTGCCGCTGCAGCACTGGACGCTGCTGCTGGGAGAGGACACAGCATGTGACAAGGGCAGCTGATGGGCGGCAGGTGCCTCTGCAGCAGAGAAGGGTTGGCAGCAGGGAGAGGATGCAGCGTGTGTGTTGGGCAGGCTGAGCGCAGCTGCCTCTGCAGCACTGGATGCTGCTGCTGGGAGAGGACATGGCGTGTGTGTTGGGCAGGCTGAGTGCAGTTGCATCTCCAGCACTGGACACAGCTCCTAAGAGGGAGCACAGCGTGTGACCAGGGCAGCTGCAGCAGAGAAGGGTTGGCACGAGGGAGAGGATGCAGCGTGTGTGTTGGGCAGGCTGAGTTCAGCCGCCTCTGCAGCACTGGACGCTGCTGCTAAGGGAGAGCACAGCATGTGACCAGGGCAGCTGCAGCAGAGAAGGGTTGACAGCAGGGAGAGGATGCAGCATGTGTGTTGAGCAGGCTGAGTGCAGCTGCCTCTGCAGCACTGGACGTTGCTGCTAAGGGAGAGCACAGCGTGTGACCAGGGCAGCTGCAGCATAGAAGGGTTGGCAGCAGGGAGAGGATGCAGTGTGTGTGTTGGGCAGGCTGAGTGCAGCTGCCACTGCAGCACTGGACGCTGCTGCTGGGAGAGGACACAGCGTGTGACCAGGGCAGCTGATGGGCGGCAGGTGACTCTGCAGAAGTGGAGGATTGGCTGCTGGGAGAGGATGCAGCGTGTTTGTTAGGCAGGCTGAGTGCAGCTGCCGCTGCAGCACTGGACGCTGCTGCTGGGAGAGGACACAGCGTGTGACCAGGGAAGCTGATGGGCGGCAGGTGACTCTGCAGCAGTGGAGGATTGGCTGCTGGGAGAGGATGCAGTGTGTGTGTTGGGCAGGCTGAGTGCAGCTGCCTCTGCAGCACTGGACGCTGCTGCTAAGGAAGAGCACAGCGTGTGACCAGGGCAGCTGCAGCAGAGAAGGGTTGACAGCAGGGGGAGGATGCAGCAAATGTGTTGGGCAGGCTGAGTGCAGCTGCCTCTGCAGCACTGGATGTTGCTGCTAAGGAAGAGCACAGCGTGTGACCAGGGCAGCTGCAGCAGAGAACGGTTGGCAGCAGGGAGAGGATGCAGCGTGTGTGTTGGGCAGGCTCAGTGCAGCTGCCGCTGCAGCACTGGACGCTGCTGCTGGGAGAGGACACAGCGTGCGACCAGGGCAGCTGAATGGTGGCAGGTGACTCTGCAGCAGTGGAGGATTGGCTGCTGGGAGAGGATGCAGCGTGTTTGCTGGGCTTGCTGAGTGCAGCTGCCGCTGAAGTACTGGATGCTTCTGCTGGGAGAGGACACAGCGTGTGACCAGGGCAGCTGATGGGCGGCAGGTGACTCTGCAGCAGTGGAGGATTGGCTGCTGGGAGAGGATGCAGCGTGTGTGTTGGGCAGGCTGAGTGCAGCTGCAGCATTGGACGCTGCTGCTGGGAGAGGACACAGCGTGTGACCAGGGCAGCTGATGGGCGGCAGGTGACTCTGCAGCAGTGGAGGATTGGCTGCTGGGAGAGGATGCAGCGTGTGTGTTGGGCAGGCTGAGTGCAGCTGCCTCTGCAGCACTGGACGCTGCTGCTAAGGGAGAGCACAGCGTGTGACCAGGGCAGCTGCAGCAGTTAAGGGTTGGCATCAGGGAGAGGATGCAGTGTGTGTGTTGCGCAGGCTGAGTGCAGCTGCCTCTGCAGCACTGGACGCTGCTGCTAAGGGAGAGCACAGCGTGTGACCAGAGCAGCTGCAGCAGAGAAGGGTTGGCAGCAGGGAGAGGATGCAGCGTGTGTGTTGGGCAGGCTGAGTGCAGCTGCCTCTGCAGCACTGGACGTTGCTGCTGGGAGCGGACATGGCGTGTGTGTTGGGCAGGCTGAGTGCAGCTGCCTCTGCTGCACTGGACGCTGCTGCTAACAGAGAGCACAGCGTGTGACCAGGGCAGCTGCAGCAGAGAAGGGTTGGCAGCAGGGAGAGGATGCAGCGTGTGTGTTGGGCAGGCTGAGTGCAGCTGCCTCTGCAGCACTGGACGTTGCTGCTGGGAGCGGACATGGCGTGTGTGTTGGGCAGGCTGAGTGCAGCTGCCTCTGCTGCACTGGACACTGCTGCTAAGAGAGAGCACAGCGTGTGACCAGGGCAGCTGCAGCAGAGAAGGGTTGGCAACAGGGAGAGGATGCAGCGTGTGTGTTGGGGAGGCTGAGTGCAGCTGCTGCTGCAGCACTGGATGCTTCTGCTGGGAGAGGACACAGCGTGTGACCAGGGCAGCTGATGGGCGGCAGGTGACTCTGCAGCAGTGGAGGATTGGCTGCTGGGAGAGGATGCAGCGTGTGTGCTGGGCATGCTGATTGCAGCTGCCGCTGCAGCACTGGACGCTGCTGCTGGGAGAGGACACAGCGTGTGACCAGGGCAGCTGATGGGCGGCAGGTGATTCTGCAGCAGTGGAGGATTGGCTGCTGGGAGAGGATGCAGCGTGTGTGCTGGGCATGCTGAGTGCAGCTGCTGCTGCAGCACTGGATGCTTCTGCTGGGAGAGGACACAGCGTGTGACCAGGGCAGCTGATGGGCGGCAGGTGACTCTGCAGCAGTGGAGGATTGGCTGCTGGGAGAGGATGCAGCGTGTGTGCTGGGCATGCTGATTGCAGCTGCCGCTGCAGCACTGGACGCTGCTGCTGGGAGAGGACACAGCGTGTGACCAGGGCAGCTGATGGGCGGCAGGTGACTCTGCAGCAGTGGAGGATTGGCTGCTGGGAGAGGATGCAGCGTGTGTGCTGGGCATGCTGAGTGCAGCTGCCGCTGCAGCACTGGATGCTTCTGCTGGGAGAGGACACAGCGTGTGACCAGGGCAGCTGATGGGCGGCAGGTGACTCTGCAGCAATGGAGGATTGGCTGCTGGGAGAGGATGCAGCGTGTGTGCTGGGCATGCTGAGTGCAGCTGCCGCTGCAGCACTGGACGCTGCTGCTAAGGGAGAGCACAGCGTGTGACCAGGGCAGCTGCAGCAGAGAAGGGTTGGCAGCAGGGAGAGGATGCAGCGTGTGTCTTGGGCAGGCTCAGTGCAGCTGCCGCTGCAGCACTGGACGCTGCTGCTGGGAGAGGACACAGCGTGCGACCAGGGCAGCTGAATGGCGGCAGGTGACTCTGCAGGAGTGGAGGATTGGCTGCTGGGAGAGGATGCAGCGTGTGTGCTGGGCATGCTGAGTGCAGCTGCCGCTGCAGTACTGGATGCTTCTGCTGGGAGAGGACACAGCGTGTGACCAGGGCAGCTGATGGGCGGCAGGTGTCTCTGCAGCAGTGGAGGATTGGCTGCTGGGAGAGGATGCAGCGTGTGTGTTGGGCAGGCTGAGTGCAGCTGCAGCACTGGACGCTGCTGCTGGGAGAGGACACAGCGTGTGACCAGGGCAGCTGATGGGCGGCAGGTGACTCTGCAACAGTGGAGGATTGGGTGCTGGGAGAGGATGCAGTGTGTGTGTTGGGCAGGCTGAGTGCAGCTGCCTCTGCAGCACTGGACGCTGCTGCTAAGGGAGAGCACAGCGTGTGACCAGGGCAGCTGCAGCAGAGAAGGGTTGGCAGCAGGGAGAGGATGCAGCGTGTGTGTTGGGCAGGCTGAGTGCAGCTGCCTCTGCTGCACTGGACGCTGCTGCTAAGGGAGAGCACAGCATGTGATCAAGGCAGCTGCAGCAGAGAAGGGTTGGCAGCAGGGAGAGGATGCAGCGTGTGTGTTGGGCAGGCTGAGTGCAGCTGCCTCTGCAGCACTGGACGTTGCTGCTGGGAGAGGACATGGCGTCTGTGTTGGGCAAGCTGAGTGCAGCTGCCTCTGCTGCACTGAACGCTGCTGCTAAGAGAGAGCACAGCGTGTGACCAGGGCAGCTGCATCAGAGAAGGGTTGGCAACAAGGAGAGGATGCAGCGTGTGTGTTGGGCAGGCTGAGTGCAGCTGCCGCTGCAGCACTGGACGCTGCTGCTGGGAGAGGACACAGCGTGCGACCAGGGCAGCTGAATGGCGGCAGGTGACTCTGCAGCAGTGGAGGATTGGCTGCTGGGAGAGGATGCAGCGTGTGTGCTGGGCATGCTGAGTGCAGCTGCCACTGCAGCACTGGATGCTTCTGCTGGGAGAGGACACAGCATGTGACCAGGGCAGCTGATGGGTGGCAGGTGACTCTGCAGCAGTGGAGGATTGGCTGCTGGGAGAGGATGCAGCGTGTGTGCTGGGCATGCTGATTGCAGCTGCCGCTGCAGCACTGGACGCTGCTGCTGGGAGAGGACACAGCGTGTGACCAGGGTAGCTGATGGGCGGCAGGTGACTCTGCAGCAGTGGAGGATTGGCTGCTGGGAGAGGATGCAGTGTGTCTGCTGGGCATGCTGAGTGCAGCTGCCGCTGCAGCACTGGATGCTTCTGCTGGGAGAGGACACAGCGTGTGACCAGGGCAGCTGATGGGCGGCAGGTGACTCTGCAGCAGTGGAGGATTGGCTGCTGGGAGAGGATGCAGCGTGTGTGCTGGGCATGCTGAGTGCAGCTGCCGCTGCAGCACTGGACGCTGCTGCTAAGGGAGAGCACAGCGTGTGACCAGGGCAGCTGCAGCAGAGAAGGGTTGACAGCAGGGAGAGGATGCAGCGTGTGTGTTGGGCAGGCTGAGTGCAGCTGCCGCTGCAGCACTGGACGCTGCTGCTAAAGGAGAGCACAGCGTGTGACCAGGGCAGCTGCAGCAGAGAAGGGTTGACAGCAGGGAGAGGATGCAGCATGTGTGTTGGGCAGGCTGAGTGCAGCTGCCCCTGCAGCACTGGACATTGCTGCTAAGGGAGAGCACAGCGTGTGACCAGGGCAGCTGCAGCAGAGAAGGGTTGGCAGCAGGGAGAGGATGCAGCGTGTGTGTTGGGCAGGCTCAGTGCAGCTGCCGCTGCAGCACTGGACGCTGCTGCTGGGAGAGGACACAGCGTGCGACCAGGGCAGCTGAATGGCGGCAGGTGACTCTGCAGCAGTGGAGGATTGGCTGCTGGGAGAGGATGCAGCGTGTGTGCTGGGCATGCTGAGTGCAGCTGCCGCTGCAGTACTGGATGCTTCTGCTGGGAGAGGACACAGCGTGTGACCAGGGCAGCTGATGGGCGGCAGGTGACTCTGCAGCAGTGGAGGATTGGCTGCTGGGAGAGGATGCAGCGTGTGTGTTGGGCAGGCTGAGTGCAGCTGCAGCACTGGACGCTGCTGCTGGGAGAGGACACAGCGTGTGACCAGGGCAGCTGATGGGCGGCAGGTGACTCTGCAGCAGTGGAGGATTGGCTGCTGGGAGAGGATGCAGCGTGTGTGCTGGGCATGCTGAGTGCAGCTGCCGCTGCAGTACTGGATGCTTCTGCTGGGAGAGGACACAGCGTGTGACCAGGGCAGCTGATGGGCGGCAGGTGACTCTGCAGCAGTGGAGGATTGGCTGCAGGGAGAGGATGCAGCTTGTGTGTTGGGCAGGCTGAGTGCAGCTGCCTCTGCAGCACTGGACGCTGCTGCTAAGGGAGAGCACAGCATGTGATCAAGGCAGCTGCAGCAGAGAAGGGTTGGCAGCAGGGAGAGGATGCAGCGTGTGTGTTGGGCAGGCTGAGTGCAGCTGCCTCTGCAGCACTGGACGTTGCTGCTGGGAGAGGACATGGCGTCTGTGTTGGGCAAGCTGAGTGCAGCTGCCTCTGCTGCACTGAACGCTGCTGCTAAGAGAGAGCACAGCGTGTGACCAGGGCAGCTGCATCAGAGAAGGGTTGGCAACAAGGAGAGGATGCAGCGTGTGTGTTGGGCAGGCTGAGTGCAGCTGCCGCTGCAGCACTGGACGCTGCTGCTGGGAGAGGACACAGCGTGCGACCAGGGCAGCTGAATGGCGGCAGGTGACTCTGCAGCAGTGGAGGATTGGCTGCTGGGAGAGGATGCAGCGTGTGTGCTGGGCATGCTGAGTGCAGCTGCCACTGCAGCACTGGATGCTTCTGCTGGGAGAGGACACAGCGTGTGACCAGGGCAGCTGATGGGTGGCAGGTGACTCTGCAGCAGTGGAGGATTGGCTGCTGGGAGAGGATGCAGCGTGTGTGCTGGGCATGCTGATTGCAGCTGCCGCTGCAGCACTGGACGCTGCTGCTGGGAGAGGACACAGCGTGTGACCAGGGTAGCTGATGGGCGGCAGGTGACTCTGCAGCAGTGGAGGATTGGCTGCTGGGAGAGGATGCAGTGTGTCTGCTGGGCATGCTGAGTGCAGCTGCCGCTGCAGCACTGGATGCTTCTGCTGGGAGAGGACACAGCGTGTGACCAGGGCAGCTGATGGGCGGCAGGTGACTCTGCAGCAGTGGAGGATTGGCTGCTGGGAGAGGATGCAGCGTGTGTGCTGGGCATGCTGAGTGCAGCTGCCGCTGCAGCACTGGACGCTGCTGCTAAGGGAGAGCACAGCGTGTGGCCAGGGCAGCTGCAGCAGAGAAGGGTTGACAGCAGGGAGAGGATGCAGCGTGTGTGTTGGGCAGGCTGAGTGCAGCTGCCGCTGCAGCACTGGACGCTGCTGCTGGGAGAGGACACAGCGTGTGACCAGGGCAGCTGATGGGCGGCAGGTGACTCTGCAGCAGTGGAGGATTGGCTGCTGGGAGAGGATGCAGTGTGTGTGTTGGGCAGGCTGAGTGCAGCTGCCTCTGCAGCACTGGACGCTGCTGCTAAAGGAGAGCACAGCGTGTGACCAGGGCAGCTGCAGCAGAGAAGGGTTGACAGCAGGGAGAGGATGCAGCATGTGTGTTGGGCAGGCTGAGTGCAGCTGCCCCTGCAGCACTGGACATTGCTGCTAAGGGAGAGCACAGCGTGTGACCAGGGCAGCTGCAGCAGAGAAGGGTTGGCAGCAGGGAGAGGATGCAGCGTGTGTGTTGGGCAGGCTCAGTGCAGCTGCCGCTGCAGCACTGGACGCTGCTGCTGGGAGAGGACACAGCGTGCGACCAGGGCAGCTGAATGGCGGCAGGTGACTCTGCAGCAGTGGAGGATTGGCTGCTGGGAGAGGATGCAGCGTGTGTGCTGGGCATGCTGAGTGCAGCTGCCGCTGCAGTACTGGATGCTTCTGCTGGGAGAGGACACAGCGTGTGACCAGGGCAGCTGATGGGCGGCAGGTGACTCTGCAGCAGTGGAGGATTGGCTGCTGGGAGAGGATGCAGCGTGTGTGTTGGGCAGGCTGAGTGCAGCTGCAGCACTGGACGCTGCTGCTGGGAGAGGACACAGCGTGTGACCAGGGCAGCTGATGGGCGGCAGGTGACTCTGCAGCAGTGGAGGATTGGCTGCTGGGAGAGGATGCAGCGTATGTGTTGGGCAGGCTGAGTGCAGCTGCCTCTGCAGCACTGGACGCTGCTGCTAAGGGAGAGCACAGCGTGTGACCAGGGCAGCTGCAGCAGAGAAGGGTTGGCAGCAGGGAGAGGATGCAGTGTGTGTGTTGGGCAGGCTGAGTGCAGCTGCCTCTGCAGCACTGGACGCTGCTGCTAAGGGAGAGCACAGCGTGTGACCAGGGCAGCTGCAGCAGAGAAGGGTTGGCAGCAGGGAGAGGATGCAGTGTGTGTGTTGGGCAGGCTGAGTGCAGCTGCCTCTGCAGCACTGGACGCTGCTGCTAAGGGAGAGCACAGCGTGTGACCAGGGCAGCTGCAGCAGAGAAGGGTTGACAGCAGGGAGAGGATGCAGCGTGTGTGTTGGGCAGGCTGAGTGCAGCTGCCGCTGCAGCACTGGACGCTGCTGCTGGGAGAGGACACAGCGTGTGACCAGGGCAGCTGATGGGCGGCAGGTGACTCTGCAGCAGTGGAGGATTGGCTGCTGGGAGAGGATGCAGTGTGTGTGTTGGGCAGGCTGAGTGCAGCTGCCTCTGCAGCACTGGACGCTGCTGCTAAAGGAGAGCACAGCGTGTGACCAGGGCAGCTGCAGCAGAGAAGGGTTGACAGCAGGGAGAGGATGCAGCATGTGTGTTGGGCAGGCTGAGTGCAGCTGCCTCTGCAGCACTGGACGTTGCTGCTAAGGGAGAGCACAGCGTGTGACCAGGGCAGCTGCAGCAGAGAAGGGTTGGCAGCAGGGAGAGGATGCAGCGTGTGTGTTGGGCAGGCTCAGTGCAGCTGCCGCTGCAGCACTGGACGCTGCTGCTGGGAGAGGACACAGCGTGCGACCAGGGCAGCTGAATGGCGGCAGGTGACTCTGCAGCAGTGGAGGATTGGCTGCTGGGAGAGGATGCAGCGTGTGTGCTGGGCATGCTGAGTGCAGCTGCCGCTGCAGTACTGGATGCTTCTGCTGGGAGAGGACACAGCGTGTGACCAGGGCAGCTGATGGGCGGCAGGTGACTCTGCAGCAGTGGAGGATTGGCTGCTGGGAGAGGATGCAGCGTGTGTGTTGGGCAGGCTGAGTGCAGCTGCAGCACTGGACGCTGCTGCTGGGAGAGGACACAGCGTGTGACCAGGGCAGCTGATGGGCGGCAGGTGACTCTGCAGCAGTGGAGGATTGGCTGCTGGGAGAGGATGCAGCGTGTGTGTTGGGCAGGCTGAGTACAGCTGCCTCTGCAGCACTGGACGCTGCTGCTAAGGGAGAGCACAGCGTGTGACCAGGGCAGCTGCAGCAGAGAAGGGTTGGCAGCAGGGAGAGGATGCAGTGTGTGTGTTGGGCAGGCTGAGTGCAGCTGCCTCTGCAGCACTGGACGCTGCTGCTAAGGTAGAGCACAGCGTGTGACCAGGGCAGCTGCAGCAGAGAAGGGTTGGCAGCAGGGAGAGGATGCAGCGTGTGTGTTGGGCAGGCTGAGTGCAGCTGCCTCTGCAGCACTGGACGTTGCTGCTGGGAGAGGACATGGCGTCTGTGTTGGGCAGGCTGAGTGCAGCTGCCTCTGCTGCACTGGACGCTGCTGCTAAGAGAGAGCACAGCGTGTGACCAGGGCAGCTGATGGGCGGCAGGTGACTCTGCAGCAGTGGAGGATTGGCTGCTGGGAGAGGATGCAGCGTATGTGCTGGACATGCTGAGTGCAGCTGCCGCTGCAGCACTGGACTCTGCTGCTAAGGGAGAGCACAGCGTGTGACCAGGGCAGCTGCAGCAGAGAAGGGTTGGCAGCAGGGAGAGGATGCAGCATGTGTGTTGGGCAGGCTGAGCGCAGCTGCCTCTGCAGCACTGGACGCTGCTGCTGGCAGAGGACACGGCGTGTGTGTTTGGCAGGCTGAGTGCAGCTGCCTCTGCAGCACTGGACGCTGCTGCTAAGGGAGAGCACAGCGTGTGACCAGGGCAGCTGCAGCAGAGAAGGGTTGGCAGCAGGGAGAGGATGCAGCGTGTGTGTTGGGCAGGCTGAGCGCAGCTGCCTCTGCAGCACTGGACGCTGCTGCTGGCAGAGGACACGGCGTGTGTGTTGGGCAGGCTGAGTGCAGCTGCCTCTGCTGCATTGGATGCTGCTGCTAAGGGAGAGCACAGCGTGTGACCAGGGCAGCTGCAGCAGAGAAGGGTTGACAGCAGGGAGAGGATGCAGCGTGTGTTGAGCAGGCTGAGTGCAGCTGCCTCTGCAGCACTGGACGCTGCTGCTGGGAGAGGACACAGCGTGTGACCAGGGCAGCTGATGGGCGGCAGGTGACTCTGCAGCAGTGGAGGATTGGCTGCTGGTAGAGGATGCAGCGTGTGTGCTGGGCATGCTGAGTGCAGCTTCCACTGCAGCACTGGACGCTGCTGCTGGGAGAGGACACAGCGTGTGACCAGGGCAGCTGATGGGCGGCAGGTGCCTCTGCAGCAGAGAAGGGTTGGCAGCAGCGAGAGGATGCAGCGTGTGTGTTGGGCAGGCTGAGCCCAGCTGCCTCTGCAGCACTGGACGCTTCTGCTGGGAGAGGACATGGCGTGTGTGTTGGGCAGGCTGAGTGCAGCTGCATCTGCAGCACTGGACGCTGCTGCTAAGAGGGAGCGCAGCGTGTGACCAGGGCAGCTGAATGGCGGCAGGTGACTATGCAGCAGTGGAGGATTGGCTGCTGGGAGAGGATGCAGCGTGTGTGCTGGGCATGCTGAGTGCAGCTGCCGCTGCAGCACTGGACGCTGCTGCTGGGAGAGGACACAGCGTGTGACCAGGGCAGCTGATGGGCGGCAGGTGACTCTGCAGCAGTGGAGGATTGGCTGCTGGGAGAGGATGCAGCGTGTGTGCTGGGCATGCTGAGTGCAGCTGCCGCTGCAGCACTGGACGCTGCTGCTGGGAGAGGACACAGTGTGTGACCAGGGCAGCTGATGGGCGGCAGATGACTCTGCAGCAGTGGAGGATTGGCTGCTGGGAGAGGACGACGCCTATAAGCTGGGGATGGCTCTTATAGAGCAGAAGCTCCTGCCAGCATCATCGTTTTAACATCCTGAGGTCGATGTGTCAATGCATCCGTGAAGTGCTTTCCAGGGCCGGTGGAAGACAATAATGACCTGTACGCTGAGCTGCATCTTTCATTGGCGGGTGAGTCCACTGCACGGAGAGCAGAGCTCGCTTCATTCCTTGATCTCCAGAGGTCCTTGCTTGTGATGGCTGCATTGCTGCATGCGCCGCCTGAATTCACCTGCCTGTGTTTACGCCATGCTGCATTCGCCATGCGTGAAAGGGGGTCTTACTTGCACATTTGTCTGGGTTTATATGCATTGTTTATTTATTTATGTGCTTTGGTTTACAAAACCGTAAACATTTAGTCCAAAATATAATTGAGTACAATTCAAAAACCATTCCTTATGAAACAAAGGGAAAGAAAAGAGGGAGGAAGAAAAATCACCCTAATATAAATTGCATTCCAATTGCGATGCAATCTTGTCAGTTGTCGCGTAGGCGAGATGTCTTCCTTTAATGTGGGTAACTCACTGGTGACCCTTTCTGATGATTCGCCTAACATGCTGTGTGACTCTCCCTCTGTGGTGGCACTAAGTCTAGAGTTGTACCCACGCTAGTCCCCATTTTTTTTAAAACACCCACTTTCCTTGTTTTCAACATTCATTTTAAACACCCCCTGCTCTCGAAATCAAGGCGTCCGCACACAATGACAACACCCCGATGCTTGAATATGTCCGACCTGCACTTGCCGCTTTTTACCTACCTGCAACTGCATGATTTTATGCAGCACCCCATACCAAGAGGCGACGTTCCCCTATGCAAGTGTCCTGTAACCAATGTAAGCGAGCGAATCATGCAATGACTGTACATTTTGACCTCTGTAAGTAACCACTGTAACCAACTTCTTAAGCTAAAGCGCCTAGATACCTCTGGGTTTTGTGCACTATACAAATGACAAAATAAATTAATAAATAAATAAGACAGTCATCGGAGTGCCCTGCCCTACTTGTCTTCACATCACAGAATTCTTTTACACAAGCACCTTCTGAATAGAACGTGCAGGTGTGCATGCATTACAC
Organism: Ambystoma mexicanum; assembly: GCF_040938575.1. Taxonomy (NCBI): domain Eukaryota; kingdom Metazoa; phylum Chordata; class Amphibia; order Caudata; family Ambystomatidae; genus Ambystoma; species Ambystoma mexicanum. The sequence goes on from NC_090941.1 coordinate 1,087,323,109, forward strand.
TGTTCCAGGCTCATGCGGTGCACCCACTTACTGTGGAGAATAGGCAGAATGAGGGGCTTTGGAATGCTTATGGCCCCTTCCCAGTGAGCTGGGACTCATCAGGGAAAGCGGCCACTAGCACTCTCCAATTCACAGGTGTCTTCCCCAGGCAAATAACAAATGATATGACATCAAAGAAACAGACTTGGGGAATGACCTGGGGGCCTGTGAAGCCCAGGCATGGCTTTAACCACAGCTTGTCTTCGTTACTTCAACACCCTCATTAGTGCCAACCTGCATTAAGTAAAAAAACAACCCTTTGGTTAGGATTTCGAGGGGGCAGATCTCCATGTTTTACACATCGAAAAAGCACCCCTTTCCTCGTTCTGGGGGATGAGGATGGGTACCAGAAGCAGTTTGAGTGCCACCAGCGGGGAACCTCCTCAGTTAGATGTACAAGAGATATGAGGATAGACTTATGAGTACCGGCTAGGAGGTGGATCCTTAGTAGTTTGTTGTTACTAATAACAACACTAGAAGAATATTTTGTCCAGCCAACAAATTTTAAGGATTGGGCTCTGAACATTTAAGTAAGAGGTGTCTCCAATTTTCCTTTTTATTCTTGCAAAGCTGACAGGTTCTAAGACAGTATGCAATTCCTCTACGGTGGCCCCAGACGTCCAATGTGCACAGAATATTTAAACAAAACCTCAAGAAAGTTGTCTGTATTCTTTGATAAGGAAAGATAGTCAGTGTTTTCTAATCCTCTAATGATGTATTTATAACGATCGTAAACCTTGTACTTCGATAATTGTTCATGTTGGATGGACTAGTCCCACCGGGTAACTTTAGTTTAGTCTGGTTGGGATTGGAACCTATATAATCTAAGGTTGTCAGGCAGTCCATGTGCATTTTAGGTATTAGGGGTGCTATGCCTGCCAGACAGGCACATTTCAAATCTTCATACAGTGCTCTTTTGGGTGGTTCAGGATCACCCCAGGTGTCTTTTTCAATCTCTTTCTCATCTACTTATACCTCCTACCCCTGATAATTCCCTCCATTCTACTCTAACTGCTTCTGATTTTGCAATGTATGTTTCTACTAAAGTTGCTTCTCTTCGTGCTGCTAATATTCTACCATCCTTTTCCTCTGCTTTTTCATCGCCACCTTCTTAATCTCTTCCTTTTCCACCATTACTAACTTGTAGACCTCATCTCTTCTGACTCGCTCCCATCCCACGGGTTCAACTTCTGATCCTATTCCCTCTTCTCTAATACCCAAAGTGTATCCTTCTCTTGTTTTCTAAATTACCACTCTCCTTAATACCTCTTATTTCACATCAATCTTTCCTTCTTGCTATAAGCCTGCTTTTATTCTCCCTATTCCCAAGAACCATCTCTTGACCCCTCTCTTCCTTCCAATTTCCATCCAATTTCTCTTCTTCCCTAATTCTCGAAATTGCTTGAACTATTAATCTATACTCAGGTTTCAACCTTTGTTAATGATAATTGTATCCTTCCTTCTCTCCCGTCTGGCTTCCGTCCCTGTCACTCAACTGAAACTGCTCTTCTCTCTGTTTGCGATTCCTTGCTCTCTGCCCGTTACACCAAGCACTCTTCTCTTCTTATGCTTTTAGACTTGTCCGCTGCATTTGACACTTTTGATCACACTGTGTCCTTGTTTGGTTTCGTCCTTATCTCTGTAACTTACTCTGTTTCCTGGGCTGGTTCCTCCTCTGAAACATTTCTTCTTCTTCGTGGTGTCACCCAAGGCTCTGTTTTGGCCTTTTTCTCTTCTCTCTTTACACTTCTCCTCTTGCTGCAATGATCTCATCATTTGGGATTTGTCACCACTTATACGTCAATGACACACAACCTTTTCTCTCCTACTATTCATTTACTCTGGCTACCCACGAAAGTCCTGGATGTCAGACCACTTCCTTGTCCTGAACTCATTTACAACTGAAGTTGTCGTCTTCCTTGCAGCACTGTTCCCCCTTCCCCTCCCTCCTCTGTGTTTTTCCTTTCTTATTCTTTTTCTCTTTCCAACACTGCTCGTAATCTTGGCCTCTACCTTGACACAGACTTATCCTTTTCCCTTCAAATTTCTAATATTCCCCGTTCTCGTCGCATCCATCTCGTTAATATTTGCAAAGTTTGTTCTTTTCGGACTTTCGGCGCTATCAAACTCCTGATCTCATCTCTTATTTTTCTCACCTTGTTTACTGTACTCCTATTCTTTTCGGTCTTCCTTTTTTTCACTTGCCCCCTGTTAAGTCCATCTTCAATGCTTCTATTCGCCTTCTCTAGCAGCTACCCCACTGTGATTCCATTTCTCAATCTCTGTCTTCGCTTGGCTGGCTTTCTTTCTCCTCTCGGCTCAAATTTAATTTTCTTTGTATTATGTTCAAATCCCTTTATGGTCTTGCTCCCAGTTATTTGTCATTTTTGGTCTACTTCTGTGTCCCCACTCACTCCCTTGCTTTCAATCTCAATTTCTATTATTTGTCCCTCGCCTTCCACATGCCCAATCCTGATTCCGTTCGTTTTCTCTTCTTGCCCCTTACCACCGGAACTCTCTCCCTTTCCCCCACCGTTGTACTACTTCCTACTCTTCCTTCCGTACTTCTCTAAGGAACTATCTTCTCCAGTCTTAATTCTCTGCTTGAAAATGTTTGTAATTGAATCAATCTTCCTTTTGATTGTACTGAAACTCTTGTGTACAGCTATTTGGAGTACAAAAAAAAAAGTGAAATAGCATCGGCCTCTTGTACAGTATGATGGAATCAAGAGATTGGAGGACCAATTCGATTCGTATTAAAGTCATCGGTAGGCAGAGGGGAAGGTATAGAGTTATTTTCCATAAGTAGCCTTCCAATATATCTTGGGAAGACTTCCATGGGATCTTTAGGACCTCAAATCCATACAGCAAAGTTGGAATTATTTTGTCCCTTATAATTGTTTTGTAGCGGTTTAATCGCACAATTATTAATGTAAATTATTCTCATTTGGGCAACTAGGTGAACTAGTTTAGCTTTTAGTCTTGCCAAGATTTGTTTAGGTCTTCTTTCGAAGTACAACAGAAACCCAGAGTAAGCAAATCGATCTGTGGTTTACAAAAGACGTTTGTTTAAGCACTACTTAAACTTGATGGGTTTCTTGTTGTTTCTACAAATCATCACAGACACATGTTCCTGCATTAATATTCAGACTGTTTTCTCTTTTGAACATCTCTAATCTTAATATAGAGCGTTCCAAGCCAATAGGTGTTGAATCAAAAATCATAATGCCATCTGTAAAGATTAGCGTTCTTAAGTGTCCGATTCTTGGGGGAAAGGACCTAGTGGCATCTAAGCAGTTAAATATAAGTAGAAGATGCAGAGCGCCAATACACAGACCTGCCTCAACCCTAATAATGAATATATTTCCTTTGTAAGGTTTCCTGACATGGTTAAGTGCACTTGAACAGAGGTGTGTAATCAAGATATTCAGTAACCCTCCTGGAATGCCCCAATTAAACAATTTGTTCCAAAGGAGGGTCTTGTCAACACAGATGAATGCTGGTTATCTAAGATTATGTTTGAAAAGGTGTCAAATGACCAGACACATGTCTATATTGATCTCTTAAAGTTGTCTTTCAAACGTCCATGCCAAATGTTCTAGGTGTCTCAGTTGTCGTGGGTCATGGATGGGATTCAGGTCAGCACCTTCAGAATGTCTCCTGTTGTTTTGCTGAAAACCAGGTGTGGATCACACTAATGCTCACATCCCTACATTTCCTAGTAAAGACAGGGTGTGGCCTGAGAGGCAATCTCCATCCTCTTTTCCTCAGGGTTAACCTGCTGCTCCAGGCCAGCACACACTGTCTGCTAGTGCCACTGTCACTAATGAAGTGCTGGCACTCTTGTGCAACATAGACATGGTGTGGCCTGAGTGACCAGACCCATCTTCTTTTCCTTGGTGCAAACATGTCGCTCCAGGCCATCACACCCTAGCTGCCAGTGCCGCTGTCACCAAGGGAGTCATGTTACTCTGCCACAGCATACGTAGAGGGTGGCCTGAGGGTGAAGGACCGTTATATGCTCTCTTGATCGAGAGCTGATGTGGTACACCCATCGGAATTGATACACTCAATCAGAGGATGCAGGTATAACTAGTACTTCCGCAGAAGGTAGGTTTTCTTTTATTCTCTCACTGCGTCATGTTCGCGTGTGGCTCGCACGACATGCAGCATTACGTTACAACATCCCTCCGTCACTATAAATGAACAAACATTAACATCTATGGCTATAACTTGTTCCGCTCAGAGTCCTTCCTTAGTCCCTTAATGTAGTTGATCACAGTTTCGCTCTTGGGCATCGTCTCACATCTCTATTATACAGTCTGTAAGTCTGGCAGGCACCTTTCTGCTGTCTCTTCGGGGATATCTGGCCAGAGGGGCTCCCTCATTGTCGTTGAGTTGAGGTAGCATGTCTTTGTCACCTCTCATGATATCTTTGTTCTCTGCACTGTCCCTGGCACCCATTAGATTGCCATGCTATCTATCCCTTTCTGTTTCGTACTCAGTCATTCTCTCGTCTGTGTCTGATGTGCTAATTGTGATGCTGGAAATGCTTTAGGAGGGATAAGGCCTCCTCACCCTTGTCCTGACACTTCTCTGTTGGTATCTTCTCTGCACAGAAGTCCAGTTTGGACCCTTGGCAGTGCAGCTCTTCATCCTTACCTTTTAGTAAACAGTACCCATGGGATACCTTAGGGAACCCATGGGTAGGGGTACACCTTTGTACCCCTGGTGTATGTTTTAGGGCTCATTTGTGTTGCCCACAGAGCAGAGTTTGGGCTGGTGGTAGTTACATACTGGTTTGACAGTGGCCCTCCTTATACCCCATTTTTGGAATACCCATGACCTGCCATAGGAATAAATGGATTCCTACACAAAGGCAAGAAGGCCACTGGTGGCCTCTTGGTTTACTTTGCCTTACCCCCTTGTTTCTCAAAGTCCTGAGCTCTGTTCCCTTCCCCTTAATGGCTTTTAGGTGGAAGGACCATATATGGCCTCGGGGCTGCCTCCTGCCAGAATGGCTGGAGCCTTCCAAGGGACTGTTTGATTTTGATTTGATTTTGATTTTGAGTATTTATATCGCTCTCGTGACGGACTAAACCGTAAAGTGGCGCAGCTGGAAGTTGAAAGAAAGTTGACCAGACAGATTGTAGCCAAACTCTAATTTGAAGCAGAAGTTCTTGTCATAACATGATGATATTCAGTTATCTGAAAAGGAACTTTTTAGAGCCCTATGGAAATTGATAAACAGTGTCCAAAGCCCTGATCTCTCTAGGAATACTATTTCAGAGCTTTGGGCAGGAGACAGCAAATCTTCTATCCCCCCTTGATACAAAGACAAATGAGGGGACACTCAATAGTAATTGGTCTTTTGAATGTAGGCACCGGGAATGCTGGTAGCGGCTAATCTTGTCCCTCAGGTAGCCCAGAGCCGATCCATTTAGGCATTTGAATATAAGACATGCCACTGTAAAGTTGATACGCTCTTCCACTGCCAGCTAATGAAGTGCTCGGCAGTAAGACGATACATGGGCTGATTTACTCAGCCTACAGACCAATCTAACCGCTGCGTCCTGGGCCTTTTGAAGCCTATAAAGTTATTTTGCTGGAATGCCCATCAACAGACTGTTGCAGTAGTCCAGATGCGCATTGGTCAAAGCCCCAACCACTGTTGCATGATCTTCTTCTGGGATGTATGGCAAGACCTGCCGAAGTAGTCTCAGCGAATAGAAAATTGCCTGTACCTTGGCTCCAACTTGGCCTTCACTGCCCAAGTTGTCCTGCCAAATACATCCCAGGTTCTTTACCTTAGAGGCACCGCTTAACTTTACGACCAAGCGGTTGGGCACTGGCTGTTCTTTGAAGGCTGTGAGTAGATGTCTAGGTCCGAACAGGATAAACTCTGTTTTTTCTGGATTTATTCAATTGCAGCTGGCCAGTAGACATCCACTCACTGACTTCTTCCAGGCAGTGCTTAACCCTATTAAAGGTTTCCTCAAAGTTGCCGATTTTGATGAGGATCTGGGTGTCATCAGCATAGGAATGGTAACTCATCCCATGACGCCTCAAGATCCCCATCAACGGTTGAAGGTATAGATTGAAAAGTAGTGGTGACAGAGAGTACCCCTCTGGTACACTACATCCCATGGTAAGGGTGTCCGAGGTGAAACCTCCAAGTTTGTTATTGCCGATTCTCCAGGAATTATTTGAAGCATTTGATGGTATGCTCTGATATTCTGCCAACCGTATTCAGCCGGTCAAGCAAGGTGGTATGATTGACCGTATCGAAGGCGGCGGACAGGTCTAGCATTACCAGAAGTGAGAGCTCACCCTGGTCAGCAACTTCCAGAAGCTCATCCAGAACCGCTAACAAGGCTGTCTCATTGCCGAACTTGGGTCAAAAACCCAATTGAAAGGGGTCAAGAAGTGACCCTTATTCCACAAAAACGTGAAGCTGGTGGGTAACCACTTTCTCCAGGACTTTCCCCGGCCATGGAATCCCTGCAATTGGTCGGTAGTTCTGGAGGACCAAGGGATCCAGATTAGATTTTTTAAATAAAGGTGTTAAAATTGTCCTCTTGTTGTTGGGTACATCCTTGGGCTGGAGCTTGCATGAATGGAGTGAGTAGCCAATATGAATTCTGTGTTGTGGTGTCAGGTTTTGATTGTTTGACACAATGCCTGAGCCCGTCCTGACTGAAACTGGAATGAATGCAGTGTAACGCACTGAAAGGCTGGGAAGTAGCCCCCCAATCCACATCCTGTGTTGTGGGTGTCTGGTTTCTGGTGAATGACTTGAATACCTTTTTGGGTGCTGCCTGCATGAATGTATTTCAGTGGGATTGGCTGGCTGAGCCTTGCTCAGCCTGAGTGAATGGGGAGCATTTTGTATAACGGGGGGCCTCACCCCCACCTCCTTGTCAGAAGCTGAAACAAGAAACCTGAAGCAGAAGCTGAAGTCATCTTAAGCTTGCATCCTGGAGTCCAGCTGGAGGAAGAAGCCTGTGACTGCAAATCTTCAAGCAAACCAAAAGCTGCTCTGCTGACTCAAGGATTGAACCAGAGTGGACCTGGAAATGCGACATCTTCTAATAGCTATGAGATAACATCGGGCAACTGCTGCTCTTCACCCGAAGTGACCTGAACCCAGTCCTGTCTGCCTGCTGTATGGAGAAGGGATCTCCATGGGTCCAGAGGAGGCGTGCCTGGACATTTTGAAGCCCTGGATTCCATCTGTGTCTCCCAGGGTCCGGGAAGCGCATTTGGGACCACTGGAAGCCAAGTTGCTGAGCATTGCCCAGAAGAGGGGGACCCTGGCATAGTGCTGCTTAACACCCAGAGCTGTGAAAGTTCCAAATTAAAGAAGAATCCTTCAAGGGGCATCCCTGCCATGACATCTGCCCACTTTTCCATGCCAGAGAAGGCCCAGGGGCACTGCCTGATGAGGTGTGTCTGGCGTTGGGTTTCCCATCACCAAAATTCAAAGAAGATGTCCCGGCGATCCAGACTTGGTGAGGTTCCGCAGTCCAGTTCAGTGTTCATGTCCAGGTTGCCAGAATCCATCCTGAGGTTTGTGTTGTTCAAGAAGTTCCACAAGTCTTAGAATTACCTTTCGTCCACTCAACATAATACAGTTCCACACAATCCTCAGGCTTCCCTTCCCCAAGTTCCAAGCAATGTAGTTCAAAGGAAAATGGTCTTGAAGCTTTGCCCCAAGACAACAGGTATAATGACCCACATCTCCCAGCTTCCTTCCCCATGACTTCAACTCTACCAGTTATAGTTAATTCAATCTTTCAAACAACAAGGTCAACACAACATAAGGTCAGCTGACCATATTTTTGGATTGAGTCATCCATTCACTGGCAGTGCCCCTTTTTAGTATTGTGCCACAATGTCTTTTGGTTCTCGCAGTTCAGGGCTCACTGGTCTAGGCACAGTTGTCAGACCACATGGTCCACCCACCACAGGTCGCGTAACCAGGATCCTTCTCCTTGTGTCCTCTTGGCTTTGTGTATAATATTCACACTTCTCTGGTATCTCCTTGGCATCCACCTGGCTCTGACAGAGTATTTCACACACCTTTCACCATTCTTTGGCCTTGTCGCACTGCAATTGTTCATGACATTCACTTTGTGGTGGTCTTACTTCTGTGCCTCCTTTTATGGCCCTCTTTCATACTAATGTAGTTTCCTAAATGTTGTTGTTACATAGGCACTTTCCCTTTTGTAGTCTTTTATCATTTGCTTTGCACATAAAGCTTCCTTTAGTTTTATATTCCACAAGCTTAATTGCTCGGTATTTACCAGATATGCAACATGCTCAATGGTTAAGTTTCATTCAGCTCGTTTTGTAATACATGTTCAATATGCTTAATTTCAATTTCCCTTCAGTGTTCCATACGCATCTAGCTGCTTTAATTGTAAGTTTTCCTTCCGTTCGGTAATTTATTGCTGCTTTGCCACCCGCTAGGAATGCTCCCCGGCTGCCGAGTGCCTCCACTGACACTCACGGTCTGCAGCGATGTTCCCCGGCAGCTCACGCTTTCTTTTCAAGCTTTGCTGGTCAGTGGGCACACTGGTACGAGCCCTGCTCTCATTCAGGGACTTGTCTCTGCCCCACTGCCTCAGACTGGATATGGACAGCGTCCCACTCCCTTCAATGCTTCTGCAGCTCTTGCTGCAAGGCTCTTGTCGCAGGGGCTCCTGCTCCTGCACACTGGACTTTGGGCTGTCATGTGGCTGTACCACAGGTCCCACCACCACTTCTTCCTCCAAACACGGGTGTCCTGTTGGTCTCCTTCCCACATATCTCCCTGTCTGTCTATTGCCTGCACATCCTGCCTGATTTTATACACCTGTAACCTTTTAACAGGTTGAAGATGTGTACTTCCAATGGGATTTGCTGACACTGATTAAGAGGACATGTCTGACCTTCGCTACACTTTACAGGCATCTTCATCGTCCCAGTACTAAAGTGCTGAAATGGTCTGGTGTGCATTACTCTGTCTCCTCTTCCTCGTTTCAGTACTGTCAAGTGTCACATGTGGGGAAATGATGGGGTTGGCTTATAATAGCCCATAAAGTTCGGGGGAGGGTTAGGTTGGTTGTCAATGGGAGAAGAGGAATACCATGTCTTGCCCAAGGGCACCCCACTCCCAGTCCTTTTCCTTTTCCTTCTCCTTTTGATACTTCTGGACTGTTGATATCTCCTGTCCTTTTCTTGGACAAGGGGACATGAGGAACAATATCCCATAACTGGCTCTGGGATAGGGGTTTCTTCCTGGAAGGGAAATGTGGAATACCACGTCTCGCCTGAGAGCAACTATTCCCCATCCCCAGGGACCCTCTGCTCAGGTGATCCTCCCTTGCTTCTCAACTCCCAGGGTCGGGTTGCAAAAGTGATGGCCGTTCCCAAGCCACCTGTGCAGAGGATCCCAGGGGAGTAGGAGTGAGAATATCTTCAGGCTTCTCACTATATATATATATATATATATATTAAATTAAAGTTACCTACCTACATTTCTAGTACAAAGGGAGGCGTATTTATTTGTATATATCTACCTGGCGTGTATCCTTTAATAAAAGGACTGTGTTATGAAATATGATCTGGCATTTATAGCACGCCTATACCCAAGTGTTTCAAGGCGCGACGCGGCAAGGGAGGGGAACAGAGGGAGGACAGACAGGCCAGGTGTCATTCAGATCACGCAAGTGCGTGGGAAGGGGGCAGGGAACAGTGCAGTACATGGGAATAGATAAACAGTAAGTAACGGCCAGCATGTGGCAAGTGCAAGAGTAAGTGCAGACATCAGGTGTCAAGGGCTGGTAGGGGGGACGGTAGGGATACAGGAACAGTCCCCAAGTGTGGGGGTTGATGGGAGGGCAGTGCAGGTGTGTGATGCTGGCGGTGGGGGGGGGCCTTGGCCCGAGATCAGAGGGTGTCCAGTGCTGTTCCGGTAACAGCCAGAAAGTCAGCAGAGGAGAGGAGGAGAAAAAGCAGACGCAAAGAGAAAGGCTTTGAGGTGCTTCCGGAACCGGAGATGGTTCTCCTCAAGTTTAAGGGAGGTAGGGAGGCTGTTCCAGAGGGAGGCACCAGCCGAAGAAAGAGATTTACCACCAACTTGCTGCTTGGAGAAGCGACTGACCTTGAGGGAGTTGGAGGCAGATGAGCAGAGAGCTCGAGAAGGAAGATATTTAGGGTGAGAGCGTTGAAGATATTGAGGCCCCAAGTCCCAGAAGGCCTTGTGGACGACATAGAGGGTTTTGAACTTAATCCTCGCAGCCACTGGGAGCCAGTGTAGTGATTTCAGTCCTGGAGAGATACGGTCCCTGGGCTTGAGGCCAAGGACAAGTCTCGCAGTCCTGTTCTGGATGAGTTGCAGAGGGCAGAGAGCAGAAGCAGGCAGATTTAGAAAGAGGCTGTTGCAATAGTCCAGCCTAGAGAGAACCAGAGTATGATAGAGATTCAGAACTCTAGCCACCCATTTCATAGAGATTCACCTACCATAGTGTGTGGACATTCCGTTGTGGGGGCTTGGGCTCACACTGTACCTAAGAACCAGCCTGGATCACCTCCTTTGAGTCTCAGCCTTGGTTGCTCATCCATAGCTACCATTAGAGAGCCTTGGCTGGGGTGCTCTGTGCATCTAACCCAACCATATAGTGGGCGAAGTACAGATACCCCTCCAGTCTTTATAGTAATCGCCGGAATGAGGTGCAGTTTTCTGTAGTAACCGTTACCACCGTTCCTTTGGTTTTGTTTACTGTTCACAGTGTTGATTCATGAGGTAGGCTCATCTTGTGAAGAGGTGTCTTCATTAGAACCTCATCGTCCACCTGAGTACTGCACAGGTGAATCTGTGAGAAGGCCACCCGAGAGGTTGTGTATGGTGTTGTTCTGTATGCCATTAGAAATGTGATTAGTGCAATATCCATGTAATTTCCTTAATCAAGTGCAATGCGGAACACCTTATTAGGGGTACACATGCCGCGTTCTACGTCACCATCATGGGGTGATGCGTTGAGCTCTGACTCATCAAAACCTTTGCTATTAAATCACTGCCCCCCTGTCCGTCTTCAACATCTGTGGTAGGCCGTGCATGGCAACTACTTTTTCAAGTATGTGTTGAACCGTTACCGCAGATGTAGAGGGATGAAACAACAAAGTGCCTTTTGTGTAGTATGGTCCCAAAGTCCATGCTCACTGCTTGCCATGGGGCCATCACCCTGACCGTTGATTCAATGGGTGGTGGGCATAGGTGATTGATTGATTGACTGATTGATTGATTGATTGATTGATGTATTTGTAACATGCAAAACTGAGTGGAATTAACCTAAGCGTAGATGGTTCAAAGAGATAAGCTCCATTATTTCAGACATGAACACAGATTCCAATCACCACCAATCTAACTTAGTTATTGGAAGAGGAATGTTTTCAGTGATTTACAGACTGGACAATTCTTTCCTTCTTTGTGAACTCTGAAGGCCATATGATGCAAACCATCTAGCTCCCTTGGATACACCACGGGTGGGTGGACAAGCAACAGATGTTTATCACAGATTTCAGTGTTCTGGATGGTTGGCATTGCATTAATTTTTCAGCCAGATATAGCACCATTTATCGATCAGGCAGAGGACCTTAACCTCAATTCTATCACCTACCGACAGTCAATTTTGGGGGTGCGGCAAAAGGCAGACATTGGGGATGATTTCAGGACTTTACAGATCAACCTTACTGCTGCATTTTGTGCCTTTTGTAGCCGGTTGGGTTGTTTGCGTGGAATACCAGATAGCAGGCCATTACCATAGTCCAACTGGGAGTTGGCCAGTGCCTGCACAACAGTGGCATGATCTTCAGATGAACATATGGTAGGGCAAGCTGCAGTTGGTGCATGGAGAAGAAAACAAATTGAAATTTGACTCTTACCTGATTTCCGCGTCCTAAATTATCTTGCCAGATGCAGCCTAAATTTTTGATTTTTGGAGCAAAATTCAAGCAAGGGCCTAGATAGCATGGGGTGGGCAGACGCTTCTCATCATCAAGTAGAAGATGTTTCAGCCAAATAGAGCCACCACCGTTTTGCTGGGGTTGAGTAGGAGCCAGTGGAGAGGCATCCTCCAAGCATTGCCCAATTTTAAGTTCCACTGTCAGTTTCGAGTTCTGCTTTTTGGGCTGACCTCCATCCCGAGGGTCTTCACCAAGTTGATGGCATTGGTGGCAGAGAATCCATCTTTCCCTACCTAGAGGTTTTGCTAATCAGAACCCGTTCTCCCGAACAGGCATTGGGACATCTCAACAGCACTTGCCACTCTTCTCACAAACTGGGCTTCTCCCTCAACTTCAAGAAGTCCAAGGAGATACCTTCCCAAAGGCTGCAATTGATTGGAGCAGTTCTGGACTCTTCCTCAGGGAAGGCCTTGCCTCCCGAGATGAGGGCTCATCATTTCTTGTAGATGTTTACGATATTTCGGAACGCCCAACATCTACCAGCATTCGACTTTCTGATGTTGCTGAGCCTCATGGCATCCTGCATTTTCCTGGTGCCAGAATCCTGTCTAAGGATGAGGTCCCTATAGTGGACCTTCAGGTCCCAATGGTAACAATTCTTGGGTAGGATGATGGACCTTCTTCAGGTCCCAGGCATGGTCGCACAGGAATTCCTGTAGTGCACCCGCGGGGTGAATGTGATGATAGTGAACCTTTTTGGCAACCCTGGTCAGAGATAACAGTAGTGACAGATTCTTCCCTCATGGGCCGGGGAGCTCTCATGAGCAATCTTACAATCAGCTGCGTTTGGTCTCCATCAGAATCCAGACTAAACATAAATCTATTAGAGCTGCGGACAATCAGATTGGCGCAAATTCCCTTTTTGGCATTCAAACAGGGGAAGAATATCATGATAATGACGGACACCACAGTGGCCATGCATTACTTCAACAAGACAGAAGGTGTAGGGTCACTACCACTGTGCAGGGAGGCAATGCAGCTCTGGTTTTGGGATCTACAGAACAGGATTTCTCTGTTGGCTGTTCACCTAGCCGGAGAAGAGAATACACTGGTGAATACTCTGAGCAGGAAGAGAACAGTATTCCCCCAATGGGGATTAGTCCAGGAAGTCCTTCTAGAGATCTTCACCCTTTGAGGAACCCCTCAAGTAGAATTGTTCACGTCCAGAATTAACAGGAAATTCGACCTGTTCTGGTCCAGGGAATTAGTCAGGAATGTTCTCAGAGAGGAGCTCTGGGGAACGTGTTCGTAGTGGACTGGGAATTTCCACTCCTGTATACGTTCCTGTCATTCCTCATGTCATCAGGAGGTTGAGGAAGATCGGGAAGTCCATAATCCTAATTTCTCTGGATTGGACCAGGAGGACGATGTACCCGGACCTTCTAGACATGTCAATCTGCCCTCCCTTACATCTTCTCCAGAGAATGGACATACTCTCACAAGAGGGAGGCTGTCTTCTTCACCCAGAAATCAGAACCCTGAACCTTCACATCTGGTTTCTGAGAGGTTAAGATACAAAGATTGGGACCTCCTGAGAGACTGATGGAGGTGTTGCTTTTTGCCAGAAGACCAGGAACAAAAGCACTGTACTGCTGCCATTGGAACAAGTTTTGCAGCAACACACCTGCAGTGATTTCTTTTTTGCTGCACCTTTCCCATCAGTGGCTGTAGGTAGCTATCATCATAGATTACCTAGCAGCATTATCCATTTTTAAATGCATGCAGAGCATTTAAGTTGGAGCCAGTTCAGAGATATCCAGTTTCCAACATTCTACAATCACTGACCACTTTTAAGAAACGGGTCCTTAAAATTACCCAGCTTCACAAAACTCTAGGTATCATCGGCATACAATTAAAGTCTAACCTAAAGATTCTTCAGAATGTCCATTAGAGGTTGCAGATACAAGTTAAACAGCAGAGGGGAAAGTGACAAACCCTGGCATGTTGCTTGACACCATATTCTGCTTGTTAACAGAGATTCAACAACTTTCTACAACTATGCACACCATACTTTCTCCCTCTGTCGGGCCTTCATGGTATTAGCTCTCTGGTGCCCTTTGTGAGAAATGTGCACCAACTTCGTCACTAGGTCTGGTGGAATGACTTTTGGAGTTCCTCCGAGAATGATTGCTTCCAATCCCATCGACACGCCATAGTCGTTGCGTCAACGCTTGTGTGCCTGGTATGTAATGTGCATGATCTGTAAGAAAGGAATGCCATTCTGCACCTCTCAATGGTTCTGCTACATGCTACATGCCAGCGTGATGTGTCAGAGTTTCAGCAATCATTTGACACGAAAGGACCAAAAAGAGGGTCTCATGCCTGAGTGTTCCCTTATATATTCGCACAATAGAGGACTCAGGTTGATCGGTTCTATGGGGGATATTGTAGTCAAATATCTAATTCAGAGTTTGGGTTCGCCCTCTTGTGAGGTACTTGAGATTGCTTTAAAAACTGCGTCATAGATGAAAAAAGAATTTTTATTAGATTTCTCTATCCACAGGGTATAAAAAGAGGATACACATGTATGTATTTCTATTGGATACTTGTATTCATTTTTTAAATTTCCTCAGAATTCAGGTCTCCCTTGTTATTTCTTCTGCTCTTGTCTTTTTCATAATTTTACCAGAGTCTTTTTAGAGATAATGGTGATTCGCATCTTTTTTGAGGGGGTGTGAGAGAATTTGATGAGAAGCCCGACGAGTTTCAGGAAAAAATGTATATCTGCTCGTCTGGGTTTGTTCCTGGAAAGGCGCCACAAAAAGCCTACCGGTTTCAGTGGCACAGGCTAGATAAAGGCCACATTCATCAGGGCTGGGCTGACACTTAAAGGTTGCTGTCTCGACAAATGGGTAAATGGTCGGATAATGCCAGGAGATCCCACCTGCAGATGGAGGGGGAAGAGAGGGACAGAAAAGGCACCATTAATGTTGTTACACAATAGGAAATTGCATGGGTGCTATCATCTAGTAGACTGGGCCTAGGTCTTACCTAGTTACAGGGGTCCCCACGAGTATCTGTGTAGAAGGGAAGATTAGGTAGTGCACTCTCCAATGAGACATGGGACATTTGGCATGCTCAAAGATCTGCAAGAAGAGATGGTGATTTAAGTCTTATGGCTGAAGGAGCGAACAACGTAACATTATTTAAAGCAATCAGTTAAAAATTAGAAAGTGCTAGGTTAACAAAGGTCAAATCACATTGAGATGACCCCCGGCAAAATTTAGTCAAAGGGGTCAGAAAATCTGGACCGCACACAATAAATATTCTAAAGGGCATGCCATGCCTCTCGGTGTTAGGATTTTGCACGCTTCTTAAAGGTGTACTTGTTACCCCAGGGGAAGGGTCCTATTAAGGTCCATAAAGTGGTGTCAATATGCATCCAAGACACAGAGATTGCCCAAGATGTATGAGCAAATACACTTGCGCCCATTATTGTAGTCAGCGACTCCAAGTGAAACTCACCTTATCCGCATAGGTCGAACATTCACTAAGGGCCGGCTCGCAGGAGATGCTGGTCCGTATAGAGTTGCTTGCAGCTCTACGCGAATTGGCATACGGCCGTTTGTTATGATGTGTATTCGGCACATTCTACAATCCGCGCCGAGCGTGGCCAGAAAAAGAAAGAGGACTTGTTCATAGTCCACGCCATCTTACGTGGATACACGTTGATGCTAGGAACAGTACGATTGTTCCACTAGTTAACGCTCGGGGGCCATATTGTATGTGGTTAATAAATGTATCTAAGCATATTACCACAGACAAGGGGATAAATCGAATTAAGTTAGTATAGGGGGAATGAACGTTGTCTAAAACTTGTTCAACAAACATGGGAAGCCAAGCCTAACGTTCAGAAGGTACGGGCAATGTTAGGGGATGCAGACCATACTAACGGGCCACCCTGTGGTTGTGGGTTACGTGATTTAGAAATTACAAAGTGTGATGGGTCATACTGTTAATTATTAAGAGGGCATTAATTAGGACTCAGAGTAGTACCTGAAGGTTCATGCCTCTGGGTTTCCTGGTGGTTGAGGAACATCAGGACTTATATGGTAGCCAGGAGAGCTAGAAAAGTTAATTGTAGGTAGAACATACTGTTAACAGTGGTATGAGAAACACAGCAATCAATCGTACGGAATCATTTGTGGAATATTACACACATTGTAAACCAACATAAATATGAGCATGGTAAACAGGGTTGAGAGACTGAAATCGGCCCTGATGGTTCTTGTCACAAGGTGGCCAGGGTCTGCCAGCTGGTTAGTTCGTTCAGGCCTGTTTTAAAACGGAAAATCCATAATTGTTCTCTATTAAAGAGTAAGTCATGAATGTTTCCCCCCCATTTCGGGACATTGATTTTTTTCAATAATAGTCCATTTAAAGTCCATCGCTTCATGTTCGTATTCTACGAAGTGAGTGACCATGGGGGCAGTCAATTTTTTGGTGCGGATGCATGATCGATGTTCGGCCAATCTGATTTTAATAGACCGAGTAGTCATGCCCACATATCGCTTACCACAGGGGCAGGTGATCAGATATATGACGTTCTTACTGTTACAATTTGTGAAATTTTTCTGAATCCATCGGTAGTGCCAGCCAATGTTAATGGAAGTAGTTCTGGTAGTTCCTGTACAGGCACTGCAGGAACAGCAAAACAAACGATGAGTTTCCCCTACTTCGCTGGCTGAAGGGAAGCAACAAACAATAATACATGGAGGTCAAGCCAACGGAAAGGCAAAGGAGTTCACTCAAAGGACATCATTCAACCATGTAGACAAGGTAAAGACCCCCCTAACTGCCCCACAGATCATCATACATAAAGCAAACAATTGAGTTACAACAATATATTTATATTTATTAGTTGCAAATAAAGTCTTAAAAAAGTATTAAATTTGTCTAAAGCTCTAGTACAATATACAGAAATATATTTAACAATTAGCTAAAAAGGTGCATACTGTTTAAATTGCTAGTATCAAATAATGTCTGCTGTAATAGGTCACCAGCCAATCAATCGCATGACACCTAAGAGTTAATCTGGGCATGCCATGGGTGGAGCCCCAAGTGAGTGAAGGGAATCACTCAAGTGGGGGACCCCCAGTCGCTTTGACCAGACTAAATATATAAACAATGAAATTAATATAAAAAATAAATAAATTAAAAAAAACACAGTCCAAATAATATTAAATCCAGAAAACCGAACAGAGAAAATTTCATTTCAGTAATCAAATCAGGAACACAAAACAAAAACTAGAAAAAGAAATATATCGAATTCCAAAATAAACAGTCAAGCACACACACTAAAATCTAACTATGGGGTGCTGTGCGTCAACTACTAAGGTGTCATGGAAAAAGAAAAAGCAAATAATAAATGTGAATGACATGGCACTGTTATAAAATAGTAGTTTCGATGGAAGTAACACATCTAACAAGACATGCAGGTGATGTCCATCTTCATCAGGACATAGCATTCCCTTGAGTTTCATAGATTCTGGATCGTTCATCTGTGTTTTTCTGAACGTGCCCAGATGTAATTAAAAAACCTTTTTACCTTCTATATGTTTACACATATTTAACAGTAAACAAATTTTTCACCTGAATGTGCCAATGTGTGTCTTCAAAACTTTGGGAACGTAGCGTGGAAAAAGACAGCGCAAATGAGATTCAAATTCCAATATAGTTGTAATCTCAGTAGGAGCAATGAATCCCATGGTCCACAGGGCTTGTTAATTCCCCAGCTGACCAAGAGCCAACCTGTCATTAACACTGCTGCAGACGTAGATTGTGCTCAAACTCTGCCAAAACCGGAAATGCCGGAAATTTGCAACTAATAAATATATTGTTATAAATCAATTGTTTGCTTTATGTATGATGATCTGTGGGGCAGTTAGGGGGGTCTTTACCTTGTCTACATGGTTGAATGATGTCCTTTGAGTGAACTCAGGCACTGCAGGAACCGCATGGCGCATTTGCCGTGGGTTTTGCCTGGTTCCATAAGGTATTTGTGATGGGGTCCCTTGGTTCTGTGTAGGTGTGGATGAGAGAATCTCGAAGATTCTTGCCTCGTTTTATCGCAAATCTTGGTCTCTCTAGATTGGACTCGCCTACATTCAGGAGCGGCCACAGTTTAATCACTTCTTTCTTGATTTTATTAGTTAATGGTGAGAAGCTGAAGATGGCAGTTATTTTCTCCTCTTATTCTTTTTCTCTCAGGTGTTGTTCTAACGTGGTGTCTCGTGGGATATTTTTTGCTCTTTTTCTAGCTCTTTTTATCGTGCACTTCGGATCGCCAAGGTCCTGATGTTTGTAGCACAGTTGGCCTGACTGTTCTTCATAAGCCTGCAGCGTTGAGCAATTCCTCCGGTACCTAAGGAATTGTCCAAAGGGTAAATTGTTTCTCAGGCTGGATGGGTGGTAGCTTGTATATTTCAAAAGAGAGTTTCTGTCTGTGGTTTTGTTATATACCTTGGTGTTTATTTGATTGTTTCTTATCTCCAGATCCAGATCTAAAAAGTGAACAGATGTTTTACTGTGTGTTTCAGAGAAAGTGAGAAAAGGATTCTGTTCATTAAGCCAGGTGAGAAAGATAGTTAGTTCTTGTTCATTGCCTTGGAATATCATCAGGACATCATCGATGTATCTCTTCCACAAATTTATATGTGTTCCCCATGGGTTAGTGGTGGGGTAGATGGTTTTCTCTTCAAAATCCGCCACTAAAGGTTCGCCAGGCTTGGCGCAAAGGTCGCACCCATCGCAGTGCCCGATATTTGTTTGAAGAATTAAGTTTCGTACATGAAATAATTTTTTGTCAAGGCAATCTCAGCAAACCGTGGGGTAACTAGTACACCTTTAAGAAGCATGCAACATCCTTACACCGAGAGGCATGGCATGCCCTTTAGAATATTTATTGTGTGCGGTCCAGATTTTCTGACCCCTTTGACTAAATTTTGCCAGGGGTCATCTCAATGTGATTTGACCTTTGTTAACCTAGCACTTTCTAATTTTTAACTGATTGCTTTAAATAATGTTACGTTGTTCGCCCCTTCTGCCATAAGACTTAAATCACCATCTCTTCTTGCAGATCTTTGAGCATGCCAAATGTCCCATGTCTCATTGGGAAGTGCAATACCTAATCTTCCCTTCTACACAGATACTCGTGGGGACCCCTGTAACTAGATAAGACCTAGGCCCAGTCTTCTAGATGATAGCACCCATGCAATTTCCTATTGTGTAACAACATTAATGGTGCCTTTTCTGTCCCTCTCTTCCCCCTCCATCTGCAGGTGGGATCTCCTGGCATTATCCGACCATTTACCCATTTGTCGACACAGCAACCTTTAAGTGTCAGCCCAGCCCTGATGAATGTGGCCTTTATCTAGCCTGTGCCACTGAAACTGGTAGGCTTTTTGTGGCGCCTTTCCAGGAACAAACCCAGACGAGCAGATATACATTTTTTCCTGAAACTCGTCGGGCTTCCTCATCAAATTCTCTCACTCCCCCTCAAAAAAGATGCGAATCACCATTATCTCTAAAAAGACTCTGGTAAAATTATGAAAAAGATAAGAGCAGAAGAAATAACAAGGGAGACCTGAATTCTGAGGAAATTTTGAAAAATGAATACAAGTATCCAATAGAAATACATATATGTGTATCCTCTTTTTATACCCTGTGGATAGAGAAATCTAATAAAAAATCTTTTTTCATCTATGAAGCAGTTTTTAAAGCAATCTCAAATACCTCACAAGAGGGCGAACCCAAACTCTGAATTAGATATTTGACTACAATATCCCCCATAGAACCGATCAACCGGAGGCCTCTAGAGTTTCAGCAATGTCTGCCAATGATATTGACTTGGGAATTGTCAGCACGGTTATCACGTTCACTTGGGCTTCTGCCTCCCGTTTTATGTCTCCTGGGAGCATTGTTGTAACTTCTGGGGATCTGATTGATTATCCACAGTGTTTCCTGCCCTCACCTAAAACTGTAGGGTAACACCATTGCCCAGCAGTTGTAGCACCCATCACTCCAGTCTCAGTGGTGGCCGCAGAGCTAAGCCTTGTAGAATTGGTATCAACAGCTTATGATCGGCTAGTGCCGTAATGGGATGGCCTTATACATACAGATGGTAACGTCTTCATTCCCACAGCACCGCAAGCATTTTACTACTCACCTCTAAGATCTACAGCGTCCTAACCACCCACTTCATCCTTCCTTCCTTCTCCCTGCTCCGTCTCACTAACCTTGTCCAGAGTTTACTCCTTCTCCCCTCACCATCTGTCAAGTTAGCTCCCATACTTCCGAGACCTAATCCTTTGTGTTCCCTAGTGAACTCTTTTTATCTGCAAACTATCAAGAAACTGGTAATCATTTCCAGTCACACTTTCATTTTTACCCTCTCTCTAGCCATTGGAATATTTTCAGCTTCCTCAATATAACCTTTATCATGCCCATCCTTAAAAAGCCCCCTGCTGACCTAAACTATCAGGCCTTCTCTGCCACTGTGGTAAAATCATGGAGCGTGTGTTTTCAAGAGGATCACTAGTTACCTTGAGACTAACAATCTCTGCAACACTTTTCAATCCCAGTTTTGCATCCGTCACTCCAGTGAAATGGCACTCACCCATATCTCTGACATTCTAACCTCTGCTCACCACTCTAAGCTCTTCCGCATCCCCACCCATCTCGATCTTTCTTCTGCTTTCAACACTGTTGACTACTCTTTCCTCTTACTTGAAAGCCAAAACAATGCCTTTCCCTAAATGGCCTTCTTCCTCGACAGGCATTCCGTCTCCATTTCCGGAATCACTGAAACCTCTAATTCCCCATTGGCTCTCATGACGGGAGACTCAGTACTGGGAACACTACTCCCTCTCTGCCCCTTCTCCATAGAGAAACTCATTTCCTAATTTAGGTTCTCCTATCATCTATCTTTTTAATGATGATACCCACATATCCTTCTCCTTTCCTTCCTGCACACCTGTCTTCTCTACAGGATATCAGCTGCCTCTCATCCCTCGTCATTGGATGGTGTTTCACAGTTTGGCCCAACGCCACTAAAAGCAAATGCATCTTCCTGCCGACACTCACTGGCCCACCTCGCCTCTCTGCCCTAGTTTGTTTTCCCCTGACCTCTTGTCAAATCATTCTCCTTTAAGTCTCCTTTAAGTCTGGCAATTATTATTCCATCCACCCCTAAGAAGTCTATTAATAGGTGGGCTTCGGACATGGTCAAGGTCTTTATATGGGAATTTGCAACATCATATTTTCTCAAGCAGAGGTGATACAAAAAGGGAGTTCAATTAGCTAATTAAGGATAAACTTATCAGAGCTCAAAGGGAGCCTTTTCAGGCCATCATGAATGGGAGTGACTGCGTACTGAGAGGGGAACGTTTCATTGCGATTAAGGTCGAAGTTAGGGCACCTTATCAAGCTGAGATTGAGTGTAAGGCAAAACAACATAGGGATATTATGTGGAGATGACCTCAGCCCACAGGAGTACAAGGATAAGTAGTGGCTCAGTCCTCACACTTCTGCAAATCAACAGTGGACCGAACTATAAAGGTGAAAGAGGCACATCTAAGAGAAACATCTCCTTTGCCTATTGTGGTAACGCGGGCTGAGTAAAGGCTATACTCTCAAGAGGGGTGTAAATGTCAAACAGTAGCAACCCAAACAGTCCAGAATAAAGGAATGTCGAATCAAGGTTCTATGAAAATATATATGCTTTAATTAAACACACCATATAACTAAATACAACAGTACTACACAACTGCCCCCCACCCACGATGGAAAGAACACAAAATATGCAAGGGAAGGAAATATGCACTAATTTTCATGAAGCAGGGGTGAAAGGCAATCAATACCCACAATGTTTATAAAATGATATGTCTTGTGTGAGAAAAAGGGTTTACAGGTGAACTAGCCAGTCTCTATGGCACAAAGTTGGACCAGAGGGCAAGATAGGTGTCAATAATACTGTATCGTAGTTTTTGGTGATTTAACAGCGTTCAAACAGACTTCATGCTGCTGTGCAAGCTGTTTGAGGATTAAGAGAGTGACAAAAGAAGCCATGGTGGGTCCTGGTTGTCCGAATGTGTGCAACACGCTTGAAATGCGTCACAAAGCAGTTTAAAAAACTGGGATCCTGGCTGATCTGGCTCTCAGGTTGCTGTGAGTCCCGATCCAGGGACTCAGGGACAAACAAAGTCCTTGTTCTCATTCTTCCAAACAAAGGAGAGGCTGACAAACACCTGCAGGGATCCTTCAGTGAGGCCATGGGTATCATTGCAGCTGACCTGTTTCTGATCTTTCTCCAGAAACAGGTCACCCCCAATGTGCCCTGGGGATGATTAGGGGAAAGAGCTTGCCTCTGCCTTGGATCACCCACGTTCGCCTCACTGCTATAGAACTAGAGAATTGCTCTCTTAGCAGGATCCAACAAGTTCTTCTTGAAGGATTGAAGTCCAGAGATGAATCCAAAAAGGAGTTGAAGACTCCCTCTTTTAAAGGCAAAAGTCCACATGTGGTTTGACAAAAGCAAGTCTTTAAAGGGATGGTCTAGTAAAAAAATTTTATTTAAAAAATAGATAGGTCACATAAAAAAAAAATATACTAGCATCCTCCGGTTTAAAACTTCCTATGTAAAATTTTGAGCTATTCAAGCTCAAAATTCGAAAAAGCAAGCACAGGGGCGCCGCCATTTTGTGAAATGGAGGCCCTCCTGTGCTGGCTTTTGCTTTTGCGGCACTAATGAAGGAAAAGCCAGCCAGCTGTAGTAAACAAAGTCTACCTCTGGGTGGCTTTCCCTTCATTAGTGCAGGGACTCGGAGGACGCGGACCGGAGACCAGAGTAGAAAGAGTGCAAAGAATGGAGAGCCTTCAGATCTTCAGGAGGCCACATATGTGGGAATTGTATGAACTAAGATGTGGATGCTATCTGCAGAATTCTGAGCGATGTTTTCTATGGAAGACGAGGAATGTGGGAAACATTGAGGTACCTTTCTTTTTAATATAAAGGGCCATCGACATTTGAAGAAAATGACTGCCCTGACAAAACATTTGCATTTGTTTAGGGGTGTTCCCGTTTAACCACATGACAGCTTAAACTATAAAATGCCCTTTGGAGAGGTCTTAAGAAGATGCATTAACAATGAACAAAGGGAAGGCTGCTGCTTCAAACCTCTCTGTTTTTAGTTTTGGCTATTAGGTGGCTCTGAAAGCGCCACCTATAAAGCAGAAACTATTGTCATTATAATAAGAGCTTTAACATGAGAGCTTGAAACAGGGGCTTTGGATGCAGGTTTGTTGTAATGCTTTTCAATGCAGGTTGGCATATAAGGATGGATACATGGTAGTTGGACTATGCGTCCCACCCATTTAACGCCCATTGCTAAGTGAAATGGATGGGATTTCCCACCCCTCCCCACCTATCTCCAACTAGACATGCCTCTTTTTCCACTCTGTGACTGAATTTCTACTGTGTGGTGGATTTGTCAGCCATATTTACATCCAAAATAGCGGCTGCCATGTTTTTATGTTGTAAACAAGTAATTTCACTTGATTGACGGTTTTAAAAATATTTACAGCATCTTTTAAGCTATGTTGCACATTTTGATGCATTTTGTATTTTAAATAAACCAGTTAATATAATATTTTCGTTTTGGTTTAAAATGTCTTCGAAAATGCTCATATAGTGATTTGTGTGGTGTTGGTGCAGTGTTTTTGATGTAAGCAGCACCTGATTGGCTGATTAGTTGGTGATGTCATTAGTATCTGATTGGCTATGCAGTGTGTGTTTGTTTCTTCAAGTAAGCCATTTCGTTGCTCTGTGATTTTCACTTGCCTCCACTGCCCTGTGTTGCCGAGCTCCTTGCTCTGTGCTTTTCCCTTGCCTCCACTGCTTTGCCAGTGATTCTTTATGAGTTCTTGTGCTTCCTTGGCTTGGCTAATGTGTTCCTGGTCTTACGCAGTGCTCCCCTTACCATGTCCACTTACGTCTCCTTGTAGACCTCCTGTGACTGCTAGGAGTCTCTGACGATCATTATTTGTTAATCTTTAGCCCCCGGGACCTTCTCGCACACCATCCCCTGCGGCTCTCGGAAGACTGTGCAACTCCATGACATCGCTGCTGGCAAAAAGGCAGTCTCTGCTCTATTACTTCCTGATCCTGGCAGATCGCGTCTGTGTCATAGCGCAACTCTGTGACGTCAGGCGGTGACACAGGGCACCATGTTTATAGGCGGGACAGGGGGTTTTGTCCCCCCAACTTCTGTGCCATGCCTTTCTGTCCCCCCCAACCTTTGGAGGTTGGGCAGGGGGGCTGCAATCATCAATTATGTAATTGGACAGCGCGAGGATGGCTGAGGTGCCCAGCAAGGCTTGCGCTGTCTCATTACATAATTCAGAGATGCCTGGCAGCCGCGCTGCAAAACATTCAGGGCCAGGATGCCCTGCATGGCTCAGTCCCTCACCCTGGCTGGCCTGACTCAAAGTCAGCAGCCATGGTGCTGAACTGTGTGTTGCAGGACCTTGCGCCTGTGCTGTCATGCTAGCAGCAGCACTTCCAGGGGCTGCAGCGCAGAGAATCGCTTTCCGTCTTTGTATTCGTACGACACACAGACAGGAACTAGGAAGCTCATTCAGCTTGCTGGTTTCTGTCTGGAGGTGCGTGAGTGCGAAGAAGTTAGGTCGGTGTAACAGGAGACGTGGCCCGGGTGAAAAACGGGAAATGCAGTGTGTGGAATTCCACATGGTCTCATTGGCGCCCCCAAACCGCCCACCCCCGCCCCAATCTACTTTTTTGGTAACAAAAGTGGAAGATGGCATTTTAACACACAACAACAAAAGTAAAACCGCAGGATCATTCCAGATGCAGGAAACTCATCTATTAGAACTCTGTCCAAGCCCTCTGAGGCAAAATACATGCAAACTCCTTATTATTATATGGATTACACCAACAGAAGTGACTTCACAGAAAAGGACATTGCAAGGCGCATCATCAGTTCTTGATACTTGGAGGCACCATGGAAGTGACTTTAGAATAAGTGACCATGAATAAGCCAAGTGACAAATAACTTTGTGGTGCAAACTACCTAAATTGCACTTTTGTTATATGTGGAGCAACTCTATAGTCATTAGGCTTTTCCATTATAATACCATGATACATTAACATAAGCTTTGAAGTGATTCAGAGTCACTTTCAGAGCTGCAGATAAGGCACAATGTGATTAAATGATTTGCTCAGGATCACACACTTGGTTAAATGGTGACACTGGGATGTTGACAATTTGAGCGACCGTGCACATCTTTCCAGGTTTAGTTGATATTGATATTTATTAAGGTTTTGCTTTACATTTCATGTGCTTAAATAATTATTTATAGCAATGCCTTGGAAGCAAACCACATTACATAAAAAACTAGCCTTTCATAGTAAACTAACCATACACTATATACATTGTCATAGAAATATGTTGAGCAATGGGAGCATGTCTTTAGTTTGATTCTCCCCATACTGCATGCAAAGTCACAATAGCATCATGTAGATTAATGTGAGCCTAACAAATCCCTCTTGGTTTTAAAGCATGGCCTCATTACGAGGTGGGTGGTAAGGGGTTAAAGGTGCCGGTGCCGTTAACCCCTTACCACCCTATTATGAGGGCCGCTCGCGTGACCCTCTCTGGACGCCTGGTTTTACCAGACATCCTTTGCGGGTCCCGCGAGCGGGCCAGCATGCTAACAATGGGCCCGTCATTAACGGGTCCGTTGTTAGCATGCTCCCCATTCCCATTGAGCCCTAAGGGGGATCAAATGGGAATGGGGATGGTTCGGGTTCCCCTAAATGGGAAAATACCGGGCCCTCCAAGGTCAGAATGGCCCGATATTTCCCCATTCAGGGAGCCCGGACCCGGGTTTGGAGGCAGCCATGCCCTTATGAAGGGCATGGCTGCCTCCAAACTCGTAATGAGGCCCATATCATTATTTCATAAAGCATGCAACATTATGCACCCTTCTCACTTCTGATCACTCCCTCCCATTCACATTTCTAAAGGGACAAAAGTCCCTATAATAGTACCCTCCTCGCTCCCATCAGTGCCTAATCGCTCACATTGTAATGCTCGGTTGATACAGAGCAATGTGAGGATCCTCTGCTGCCCGTAGCTCCTTGGGACATTGTCCTTGCAGCAGGACACCTCTACCATTCCGAATGGGTAAGGTGTCCTGCTGCCAGGACAATGAGCGTGCTGAGCAAGAATTTCTCAGCACACATTGTCCTGCCAGTGACACCTTTGCCGTTGGGCACCCTCTCGGATCTGCCGAACGGGAGAGGCATCCCAATGACAAATGTCCCGGTCTGGCTCTTAAAAGATCCGTGGGGGCAGCTTCCTCCTCCCCCCGCCTCTCCCGCTTGGTACTCCACTGCTTGGAGCCATTTGAACACAGGAAAACATACCTTAATTTGAATCTGTTCGAATCTTGTAGAAAAAATCTATCAGCACATACACATACAATGTGCTGTGCAGAACCCAAGTTTGGAGATATATGGCATTTAAAAATTGATACCAAGTATACTTGGTTGCCCATTGCACTGCATTGACCGATGGCTTCTGCCTTTGAATGAAAGGAAAAATCAAGGGAATTGCTGACATTCTAGTGAATCTGTTCCTTTCGGGTATGGCTTTATAGTTCAGCTAGGACAAGTCAACGTAGCTCTACATTTCAGGGATCAGGGGGTGATAAAGTCGGGTCTGCTCAATGAACGTTGCGCCACTGTTTCCATGTGTTATTGTATATGTACATATAAAGGTTGTGTGCACACAGTGTATTTCAATGGAGGTGCTGGGTGCATTTGTGTGTGAGAGTGTATGCAAGCATACGTGTGTGGACTTTTGTGTCTGAATGAATGATAAATAATGCATTGTTTGTATGTTGTATTGGAATTAAGTTTGTGAACGTTATGTTTTGTCACTGGGTGCAAGGCAGGCCGGCTAGAGAAGTGTGAGGGCTCAATTAATTTTTAAATATAGGCCACCAGTCTTATGAAAGTTATAACAGAGCGTTAGCAATGGACTCTTGTGGTGTAGTAGTCTAGTGTTATCCCTCAGGGATTTAGGTTGTTTGACCGAGGTAGTCATTTTCGCTGCAAAATACGTTTTTACCTCGGTACAAAAAAACAAACCCATGTCCCCCCAAACCGCCAGTACACCCATAAACCCCCCTACTTACCTTTTCTCCATCCGCCGCTCTCCTGTACCCTGAAGCGTCTGATCCATCCCTCTAACGCGGGTCAGTTCTGACGTTGCAGGGTCCCTTTTTCTTCTTATTTTTTGTTGGGTCCCCTACCACCAATGCTGATGAAGCGGGAGACACCCCTGTAACCTCCAAAGACAAAATTACCAAACATGAGGGGCGTGGGACACCCCCGCAACCCCAGCTCGTCATGTTCGGTATCTTCGGCTTCAAACTAATCGTGGTGACCGAATTTAGTCAAATCTATCATTCAACCAGATTTTATGGAACAATTTGGCCAAAACGATCCCTAAGAGTCAGCACTGCCCTCCCTCCACCACACCCATGCTCCCCCCCAACATTTCCAGCAAAGTTACTCCACTGACCCCGTGCATGGTGCTCCTTTGCCATGCAGGTACACAAGGTGATAGCAGTTTGTCAGTTTCCTGTTTGTCAACAATGCAGGGAGGTTTGGGGCATTAGGGACATGGGCACTTAATGTAAAAGCAGTATTAAAGGGGAGCACCAAGAGGATTCGCTGGACATTATCCTTTAACGTTTTCTTTTAAAAACAACAATGCATACCAGGCTCTTCCCTCACTCACTCCCCCAAAGGGGTCGCTTCCACCTTGCGAATGGGATTACTGCTATAAATGCGATTTGTTGCATCCTGCGCCAGCCGGAGCATGAAATGCAGCTCACAAGCACGTCACCTAATTGTTTTTCCAAAGACGCAACCAACTTTGACCCCTTTTCCCTCAGAGCACAATAGGCACATTCTAACTGCCTTGAGAATGATAATATTTGCCGTCCCACTGGGTTCCATTTCTAGTACTTCTGACTGTAACCTAAGAATCCACCCAGACACCATATTCAGTGTCCCTTGGTCCCGATACACAGCAAAGCGGGGATTTAAATGAGTGCAGAGGAAGGGATATCCTTGCATGCCTGATCTTCGGAAATGCCACGTCACCTTATTCACAAAGGTGACCTGTGCATTTCCGGCGTTGTGCACCGGTAAATGATGCGCTGACCTGCTCCCTTGCAGAGTGCTCCTAGCACTAATGTTTGACATGAAAGTGTGCGCTGGGAGCACATTCCTCAGCGGCAAAGCCATGTTTGAGGGATAGAATTGCAAGTGGGAGCGCAGCAGTTCATAGTAGCCATACAGAAATGATCCTCGTGTGCATTGCACACCCCTGTGGGCCTCTTCCAGGCAGGCAAAGGTGAAACTCCCGCTGTCTGCTCATTTAAAAACACATCCCATTTATGAATTTGGGATGAACTTCAAAAATGCATAGAAACACCCCTTGATGTGCACAATGGAAGTGAAACAAGCATTGGCAATACCAACAGTTTGGGCTTTTGTGTAGGCAAAGGAAAGGCACTTGCCAGACGCTGCCATAGTGGTATTAACTGGCCATTAATGGTAGTAGGTGCGAAATGGTGCAAGTACCTGGGAATGTAATAGTTGTGCCTGGCATATACTTAATACTTATACACAAGCCAAAACTGTGGGCTTTGCCAATGCTTGTTTAATGGGCATTCTTGTTGGAAAGACTCCAGGGCAATATTAGAAAGGCAACCTTATTATTCTGCAGTGTAGGACTTGTGCAATGACACCCCCAATATAGGAAGCAAAACTACTTTAGGGAGGTCCATTTAAAGAGTCTTAAAAATGTGGCCCAGATTGGTAAAATCGTCGAAAATCTGTAGTTAAGCTATAAACCCAAACCATAGTTTCATCCGGGACTCTGAAGACATTGCTTCTGCTGTAATGGATGAGTAGTGGTGAAACCGCGTACTCTGCTCCCACATTTCTACAAACCAACAGTAATCCCAAGCATAAAGAGACACAGCCAAAATATATAATTCCCTCGCCTTTTGTGGCAATGTGAAAGAAAACCAAAAGTTGATGGCTAGAAGGTTTAGAACAACAGATTACAATGTGAACATCTCTCGTGGGGACAATAGACACGAAATCTCTACATGAATTGCTTGATTAATCCCCAGGGACTCATTTCTACTATGAATCAGCACTGGGCCTTTATACCAGTTCACAATTGGCGAACGCTGACAGATATATTCTGTTTTAATTATAGACACATTGATTGTGACTGCTGGTTCGCTCGGATTTTGTGAAATCCATGGATGCTGCTCCAGATCAGTATTATGTCCTGAGGAAGGCTGCGCCATATATATTCTGCATGGGAATAAGGACCGTTTGCAGCCGAAACTCAAGCGACTTGAGTCGACATTTTCGTCCTTTTGCCCTGAATGTTTTTTTCATTTATTTTATTTGGCACTAGCAACGATGTGTGCGTTTTGTCATCACCAGTGCATTCCAAGGTTAAGCGTCCCTGTGTTTGTGATACATATGTCTGTTCCGTTGCCTCATTAGGTAGTGCGTTTTGGGAGCCACAGTCAATATAACACTACTCTTTGGTATTCATTTGTGTTGCACTAGGTTGCCACCACTTCCATTGAAGTTCTATAGAGTGTGAGCGTCATGTTGGAGCGGCAGGATAGTTGGGTCAATTTGTTCAGTATTTATTTGATCTCGCATTGTTAGGCAGTCTTATTTTTCTTTTTGAATTGCTCGATTATGTTTTTTTAAACATCGCACTAGATGAATTCATGTTACACCACTTTGCAATACTATGGTAGCTCTTTCTGC
Organism: Ambystoma mexicanum; assembly: GCF_040938575.1. Lineage (NCBI taxonomy): Eukaryota > Metazoa > Chordata > Amphibia > Caudata > Ambystomatidae > Ambystoma > Ambystoma mexicanum. Next base: position 1,087,353,056 of record NC_090941.1, read on the forward strand.
TGCATTCTCAGGCTGAGAAACATGTATATAGGTTTATTTGTTTCCATAGTGTACTTTGATATGTCTTTTTGAACACAGTGCTTCTTCGCTTCCTTTCCTAAATCATGACCACGGGCACAGCTCTGGGCAACCCTTCACACCATCTTTTGGGGTGGGACCAAGCCTAATTTGCCTATGGAATGGGTTGGCAGGCGAAGAACGATGTTCTGGAGGGTTGCCCAGAGCAATGCCAGTGATTAAGATTGATTCTAAACCTTGCAGCCATCACCTCTTTTGTTTTGCTCTTGTGGTAACAACTATACTCTCAGAAGGGGTATGAATGTGAGCCAGCAGCAACCCAAACAGCAACGGTACAACAGTTCCAAGATCAAGGTTCTATAAAAATTTACATACTTAAATTAAACAAAACAGTTATACAAGTAACTATCAAAAACCCACCCCTGTAAAAGAAGACAGAAGCTACAGAACAGAAATGTGCAAACACTCTGCAGACTGTCAGGGAGGAAAACAGGCAAGAAATGCAACAATGTGTTCAAAAGGAAATGATTTGCAGAAAAAGGGTGAGAAGCGGACTTAACCAGTCTCTAGGGCCCAAAGGGAGGCCAGCGCATAGGGTCTCTTGTAAGTAACTGATTCATTCCAATTTTAGATGATCCAGTGGTGTCAAACTAGGGCTCTACATGATGTAGATGTGAGTCAAACCAGTTTTGGATGTGGTGAGTCTTACTGGTTCAGGCAGTAATCTGGCATCGATTCGGTTCAAAGTTGGTGCTCAGTGCAGTTCAGATGCGGCTATCACGCGATGCAGTCGGATTGCTCGCCAGGGCATGTCCAAAGGTTGAGTCAACTCGAGATGTTTGGTAGCCACTGCTTCGGGAGGACGAGTGACAGGATGCGCCAGCGGTTCTAGATGAGGTCCACCAGTTCGAAGCTGTGATCCTGATAGCCCGATGCAAGGCTCGAAGAGGCAGTGATTCTAAGTCATCTGCACTGGCAAGCTGGTTATTGAAGCCAAACAGGTGATGTGTTCTACTTGGTGTGATGCTGCGGTGAGCCTGATTGACCGATGCAAAATAGTAGTGGTTCGAAGTTTGTGAGAGTGCCAAAAGCAACACTGGTGACTCCCTTGGGTTCGAGTGATGCCAACGTGGCAGGAATGGGGTTCGATCAGTTTGATCCAATGAAAATAGGGATCCCAGCAGTTCTGAATATCAGGATGATGTGTGGCCCACTGCATGGATCTCTAGCACAAGCTGACTCTTTGCAGTGTCTGTTCTCGCAGCCTAGGGATGCTTGCAAGCAGAGTGGCAGGCTTTGGTCCTCAGCAAGAATGTCATCAATGTGCCCTATGAGTGGGTAGTGGGCAGAGCTTGCGTCTTCCCTGAAGGACTGCTTTTTCATCTCAAAGGCTGAGCACTTCGGGAAAGATCAACCGTCCCAAAAGAGGCTCACATGAATTATTCCTTAAGTCCTGGATGGTCCAAAAGTGAATCAGGCATGGAGCAGACGATCCCCTCTTTTATAGATACAATGCCACAATTTATTGGGGGACAGCAAGCCTGTGTGGTCCAAATCCTGTCCTTGTGCAAAGTGCCCCGTGCCTTCTGAAGTCATACCCAGAGTGCCTTGTTCCGCAGGAAGTGGAGTGTACAGGAAAGACGGAAAAGTAGGATCTAGGAACCCTTCTTCTAACCCACCTGTGCTGCCCAGCTGTCCTATGTATGCCCCTTTGCCAGTGTGAAGTTTAAAGGCTCTCTGGGGTGTAGCCCCCTAGGGTTAAACAGGCCTTTGTTATGGACTTTTCTTGAAGCCAGGCTTATAGGGTGTGTCCATCTCGATGATCCCTGGCCTGGCAAGGAGGCCAGTTCCTTCCCTAGCAGAGAGTGAAAAAGAGGCATGCATCCTGCCTTTTGTCACATTCACTAGAATGCAGATAGGCAGGTGCCTGTAATCCAGATGGCATCCAATAGCAGTCTGAGCTCATAGGGATGACACTGGTATGCTACAAATCAGACGTGCCTTTAATGATTATGAGATCTCCCCACCACCACCCAAAGAGGTATGGCTTATGTGTTCATATTCCCCTGCCACCAAGTGGTTAGTATATCATAATTATATAGAGGTGGAGAGTGACATACATCCGCTTTACTGCAGTGACTTGTTTTTCATCCGCAGCTGTCAAACAGGTCACCTGCGTCCCTTAATCCTGCTCTGTGCCATGGGAGAGCAGGAGCCACAGCTCAGGCTTCTGAGGAAGCAGGGCGTAGGTGCCCACTATGCTTCTGGCACAGTTTATTGAAAGGAGATTCTGGTTAGCAGGCCATCATTTCTGGGATGGATTACACACATCATTGTATTATTAATTAAAATTTAAAAATCTAGGGATGGTACACCCTTGCCAGATGGCAAACCTACACATAGGCTCCTAGGGATTTTTCTCGGATGGGGCAGCCAAGATCTGGGCACAGGTGGGAATTTGGATTTTGGATGTGGGTAATGACAGCATTTCTGCCCTTAATATGGGTTGGTTGGAGCTGATCTTATGCACATGTTATTTTGTGTGTTACACTGCAAGGTTTGTTGAGGAGAATTTGAGGGTAATAGCTGGGGTAGGCTCTACTCTAATGAATGGGTTCCCTCAAGATGAGCCTCAAGGAAGCATCCACTGCACTGGATTTTTATTTAAATCATTTATAAGAGCATGTTTAATTATTGCTGGAGTTGGAAGGGGAGGCGGTATCCAGAACCTTTATAAAATTACCATTTTGAGAAACTTAGTTATATAAATATATGGCAGGTGCCCACATTTTATAGGATATGAGGATAATTTAAAGAATTTGTGGAAGGGGTGGATAGGGTAGTGGGGTTGTTCCACCTGGCCAATAGGTTGACCATTTATGTCTAAACTTTAGTTTTTTGGGTATACATTGCGGAAATTGTATTGGTTTTTGGATGTATATTCTGGAAAATGTGGAAGCGCATGTCATATTAGCTATATTGGACACATGGTATTGGCGGGGCTCACGTCATGCAACGGGTTTGCAAGAAGGCGATGCTTTTTGTATACTTTTCCTTCCATTAAGGAATAAATAATATATGCAGAAGTAATGAGGGCAAAGTAAAGACAGGATGTAAAGCGCCAGCATTTCCTCACCCTCATAGCCACTGATTCCAGGATCCACCTGCTTATCATGATCAGGCCCACACGCACCTCCTCACCTTCTGAATAGCTGCTCTCCACCGTTGACTGCTGCTCAAGCCTCATTCTAGTCCCCCCATTGCTACTTTTGCCCAAAATTCGAAATTTCGTACCTACACTCTTTACAATCTCGCTCGCTCCGCTCACTCTACATGTTTTTAGTAGTCTTTGAATCTATTTGTAGACTCCCCACCCCCACCTAGCTGGCTCTATCTTTCACACTAGCATCGCTCCTCAATCTATCTGCCTCTCAAGCAGCCTGTACAGTGATAGAAGTGTACCAAAGAAATAGTGGAACTGTGACTCCGGCGGGGGACAGAGTAGGAAGGGAGCAACATGCAACGCAGTTTTTCAAGGGTTGCATCTAGGCTGGTTGACAACCAATTGAGTTGAAACAGATTTCAGTTTAGCTGTAACTGATATACGGTGGTGATATGGAGAAATGGGCTTTAACTTCAAAGAACAGTTCCAGAATGGGGAAAATGGTTGCAAAATGTAGTGGAGCTGTTAACAGTAAAAAATGAAAGTAGTGGAACTCTGCTCCCGACTGTTCACACTCACTTCGGCCACTGAGCCTGTGCATCTTCTCCTTCCGACTCGTTCTCTCAGTATTTGTTTTTTCCTGGGCTACCTTTGAGTTGGTGAGCAGGTGCAAGTGGATCTAGGTCACCTGGCCTAAGACCCGCCCACCTGTCAATCACTTTAAACGTGTGGCACCTCCCAGGGCCCGAACATCTGCTCAGACAACAAGCAAGCATGAACTGACATGTGTTCTCTCCCTCCTTCCACACTGGCCATCCCCACCATTACCAGACAACGCCAACAACATTGCCCCTCCTCTAATGCACAGAATCCGCAATGCAGCAACTTTACCAACATCAGCCTCAAGCCCACCATCACCCCCTCACCATCCAAAACATGGAAGTCGATGCTCGCCAGCGTCCGCTCAGCTATCACCCATGCAGAAGACATTGTTGACCTCATCACTACACACGACATTGTCGCCATCTTCATCAACGCAACCTGGCTGACACCCACCTCACCCACATCCTAAATGTCCTTTTCCCCACGATTGCTACAGCATCCAACAAAGAGGCTGGCCGAACAAGACCTTGTGGCCCTGCACCAGACTGGGCATCTACAACATTGGCTCCTTCGAAGCCCTGCTCTCCTCAGCCTTCTGGATACCCTCAGCCTCACACAGCACACGAAAGACCCAACACACAAGAAAGGTAACATCCTCAACCTAATCAACACTGCACTGTCTTCCCTCCTCTACAGCTCTCCTCTCCTGCTTGACTGGTCTGACCACCTAGCCGTGCCTTTCAACATCCTGCACACCACCCCAGTCATGCACTCTCAGTAGAAACCCAGCAGACAAATCTTCAGGTCCTTCAAGAACTTCCCAGTGGAAGCCCTCACAGAAGACATCGCCAACCTACACCTTACATGGACCGAACACCCCTAAATGAACGTCTCTCTACTGGGAGCCCTCAATGCCACCCTCTCAGCCTCCATTAACCAACACACCTCTGAAATAACGCACCTGCTAACCGAAATCGTCAGCACCATGGTACACACAAGAACTCAACCTCAAAAGAGTCATCAGGAAACAAGAGAAAACTTGGCGCCACTCCAGGACTGCATCTGACCTTGCGCTCCTCAAGGAACTCCGAGCAACCCACCGACACCTAATCAACATAGCCAAGGCCTCCTACTATCAGAATACCATTTGGGTTTTTTTGTATTTTTATTTACAGCGCACATAACCCGTAGGTATCTAGGAGCTAGTTTCATTTATGATAAGCTCAGTTTAAAAAAATATATATATTTTATTTTTTTTCCTTTTAAGCATGGTTCCGTGATTTGAACCCTGTGTTTGCTCAGCATTGTCTTGTTTCCAACACCCGCGCGTTGCCACAGAGCTATCCTGTGGCAACGCATAGCCATAGCATAGCCATGGCAGAAGCCGACAACAATAGCAGAACCCTCTTTAAAGCGGTCAAGCACTCCATCGAAGAATCCACTGCCATCATGTCTTCCATCCTCTACAGCTCTCCTCTCCTGCTTGACTGGTCTGACCACCTAGCCGTGCCTTTCAGCATCCTGCACACCACCCCAGTCATGCACTCTCAGCAGAAACTCAGCAGACAAATCTTCAGGTCCTTCAAGAAAGGTCCTCAATGACGAAAAGACGGAGCTCCTCATCTTGGGCTCCGCTCAACGGCTTAATAAACCAGATCATTTGTATCAATATTTCACCATTGATGGTAATGTCATTAAGGTGTCCAAGGATACCAAAACCTTGGGCATCTATCCTGACTCCACCTTATCCCTATCAAGACAAACTAATGCTGTTAGATCAGCGTCTGCATACACCTGCAAACTCACTGCAGCCTGCAGACCTTTCCTGACCACGCCCAACAGCATCATCCTAGCGAGAACGCTTGTCATGTCTAAGATCGAATACTGCAGTGCCCTCTACTTGGGGACCAGCCAGTCCAACCGGAACAAGTTACAAATTACCCAGAATAACGCCATTAGAGCGGCGTTAAATATCCCAAGAAACCAACACATATCTGATACAAGGACTAATCTGCACTGCCTCCCTGTCAAACAAAGAATCGAGCTGAAAACACTTGCCCTCACCCATAAATGTCTGACTAGCAAGGCCCCACCTACCTCTCCAACCACCTTTCTGTGCAGACCTCCTCTCGACAACAAAGAACGGCCCAGCTACACTGCCTATCGGGGCCAAGATTCAAACTCCAAAAAGCTGGAGGCTCTAGCTTCCCTCTACTGACCATGAAGCTGTGGAACTCACTTCCATCTCATATCAGGACCGAGCCTTCTCTCAATTCCTTCAAATCAAAAACCAAACCGTGGCTTTTCACTCATATCGGAGGGAGCCTCCACCTTAGCAATCACCTTTGAACAATCTGCCTTCTGACTATTTTTGCCTAGCCCAATTTTGCTGACTTGATAACCATTTACTGTGACTCTGTACCATTATTGTAAATTCTGTGCTATACTGCTTTTTGCACATGTTGTAGAATAAATGTAAATAGGCTTAACAAGCAATATGTTTATGTTATGTAGCTATGTAATATATGCAATTTTGTTGTACCAAATTTCAGTGCCCGGATGCCCACGGGCCTGGCGCGCGTTACAAATAAATAAAATACAAAAATACAAATCATCACCATTTTCATCGACAAAATCTGCAAGATACACCAGCACATAGAGTCCAGCTCTGCATCCACAGACCCACCTCATGTCCCTCCTCGTGAAATCCCCACACACTGGACAACATTCAAGACACTCTCGACAGAAGACCTGGTAGAAACCCTATCTGCCCTTGAAGCCACATCGTATACAGATGACATCCTCCCAGCATCCATCCTCAAGGCAGAAGCTCTCCTTCCCTACCTGGAGGTCATCAACAGCTCCCTAACTCAATGCACCTTCCAATTGACTCTAAAAGCAGGACAAATCCTCCCTCTACTAAATAAACCCACTTTGGATCCCCTCAACCTGGGTAGCTATCACCCCATCACTCATCTTCCCTTCATAGGTAAGATCATCGAGAAAGCTTTAGCCGCACAACTGCAGAAACAAATCGACACCAACAATCTCTACCAATCCGAATTCAGATCCAGATGCAGCACGGAGACAGAAACCATAAAGGTGGTCAATGACTCCCTCAACATCCTTGACGACAGCCGCCCCTGCCTCCTGGTTCTACTCGACCTCTCAGCCACTTTCGACACAGTAGACACCAGGTACTTACGGACACCTTACATCAGCTCATGGGGATCAGCAACCTTGCCCTACGCTGGTTCAAGTCCTACCTCACCAACTGCAACCAAAAGGGTTCTGATCGACTCCTCTAGATTGCCAATGCTACCCGTCACCTGAGGAGTCCCGCAGGGTTCCATCCTCTGCCCAGTGATCTTCATTCTATACATGGAGCCACCAGGAGCCCTTCTAGCCACACACAACATCCACATCCACCAATACGCTGACGACATACGGCTATACGTCAAGATCGACTCAATCAAGGACACCCATATGCTTAAAGCCTGCCTCTCGCTGATCCAGTCTTGGATGTCCAGTGCATTCTTAAAGCTCAACCCCTCCAGGACCGAATTCCTACTCCTCACCAACAACACTGAACACCCAGACATGCAGAACTGGCTATCACCCACAATCGTTGATGGCTTCACACCTGAGCTCACCTCCTGCACCAAGTCCCTCGGGTTCCACATCGACAAACACCTCTCCTTCAAGACACACATAGCTAAGAAAATGAAGGCAGCTTGGTATGAGCTCTCCCTCCTGCAGAAAGTCAAATTCTTCCTTCCTCCGGACAGCTTTACATCCACTGGTCAAACACTGGTTCTATCCCACCTGGATGGGGCAATGCACTCCTCGAAGACCTCCTGTCATCCTCCCTTGTGCCTCTGAGAAGAGTCTTACATGTAGGCCGCACGTCTCATTATTGGTCTACGAAGATACGACCACATCACCCCAGCCCTCATCGACCTTCACTGGCACCCACTGCATGCACGAATCACCTTCAAGTCTTACTGCATAATCTATAAGGCAGTCACCGGCAAGTCACCCAGCTACCTTGCAGAGAAACTCTGAATCTCCAGCGGACAGCGCACCACCAGAAGCCAGGACAGGTGCAGGCTTCAAATCTGCTGCTGCAAATAGGAAAGCACCAGGAAAGGAGCCTTCTCTGTCTACACCCCAAGACTATGGAACCTCCTCCCATCAGCATCAGACTCGGCCCGCTGTCCTACAATTCGAGGGGGAAGTCAAGACCCACCTCTTCAAGGAGTCTCTCCTCCTCAACACCTTGGCCATCACATTGCCCCTCGTGTCACCTAAGTCTCTAGACATCGCCCACCCCTCTCTTACCCACCAGCTGTACCTCTCCTCTGCCCCTCTCTGTATCCTACCCCCTTCTGCATATCTGTTTGGGTGTTACCTCTGTAAAGTGTTCCGTTATGCATCTGTACTGTTGAATACCTCTATTAAGCGCTCGATTGCTTCTCAAAGCTAGGTTCACGCTCAATAAATACCATAGTAAAAAAAAGTTTCCTGGAAGATGATGTCTAAATGGCTCAGTGCAGGAACAATAAGCGCCAGCTGCTCGGAAGAGGGTAGATGTTGATGTGGCTCATCAGGTATCTGTGTGTGTGGCAGCAAGGCTAGGTCATGGGGGTGAAATCTCCCCAGCACAGGAGCTGGTATGTGTGTGGGGGGGCGGGGATAGGGCATGTTTTCTGCGGGCGGGGGGGGTACCTAGTGGGGGTGGAATGGGGAATGGTTCCAAGTGGAATTTGGGTGCTAACCCCCCAAAGCACTGCGCCTTTAGAGGCAGCTCTGGCACAGCCAATAGTCGATGGTCTTTCGGAGGAACCTCCATTGGACTGCATTAGGACATAGAACCAGGAGGTTTTGTGTTTTTTTCCATACTCTCCCTTCTAGTCTCTCCCATGACGGCTGGCATGACATCGGCTCTATTTCAGTCCCATATAGTATCCTTGGTACTACTTCACCAACATATAATCTGAGCAATGGTTTAATTGAGAACGTGCAATATTTGCGATAGATGTTCTTTATGTGATAGACCAATTGATCTATTTTGTTCTCTAGTCTCTTAACAATGGTTTCCTCCTTTGGTTGCGCTATAATCATGAAGTCCAGATATATAATTTCTCTCACTGAATCAACTTTTAGTGTATTAATCGAACGTTTAAAATGTACACCTTTTTTATAATGTTTAGCGAAATGAATAACGTTAGACTTTTTTTTAATTATAAGATCATTATGACCTGCATATAGTCCCAGGGCTGTACGTTGCCTCTGTGGACCTATGGGAGATACATCTAAGAGGGCAACGTCATCTGCATATGCCATCCAGTTAATTCATTGTCCTCCTATTTTAGGACTAACCCCCACTCCCTTCTCTCTCTGTCTGTCAGCCCAGCACCACCCTGTCCCCGACTACGGCTTCCACCAGCCCCCGTTCCCCTCATGCGGTGCTGCATGGAGTCCAGCCCACCATTTCCATGGTCACCACGTTAGGTGAGGAATAGGATGCCTTTGTGTGGATGAAGGGAATGTCACGACCAGTTGTTTCACACAAATGCATTGGTGTTCACACCCCGGGGGTCATATCACCCTGGGCTGTTACCACCTGGTGAAGCCCCCCAGAACAGTTGCTTATTGCTATAGTATTAACCTACCTGTTGCATATTCCATTGCTCGATCATTTTTCTATAATAAATGGATGAAGTAGAGTTGGAACTACGTGGGGGATTCCAGGAATTCTAGTTCTAGTCATTGGTTGGGATTCAGATGATTTGTGAAATGTTATGAACATTTAAAGTAACATGGTCCGTGTTTTTAGCAGAGGTATTTAATATCAGATTGGTCCTCGATATGGTGTCATCAAAAGGCCTTTTTCCTCTCCTTCATAGTCATTACAAAATGTCTTGGCTCTCTGAACTTATTGGATATGAACTATGTGACCTGTTCAGTTTTGTGAGTTCAGCTTATTTATTACATGTATTGGTTGGTGTGCAGCAGTGTTCAGGAGTTCGAGCTGGACTTAGGGTGGCCAAATGATCTGTTTGCATCTTAACATCATATCCGGCAGCTCCTGGATCCAGCACAGAACTCCGAATAGGCTGGCTGATGTGCTGGGGATCAGTTTCTTTGTAGATCTGCGGCTTTGTATTGTTTTAGCCTTTTTCTGGCTGTTCTTGTTTTTGTTCTGAGGTGCTTCGTTTTTTGTTTTTTTGCTTTACCTGTTGGTGTTCCGCAAGGCTCTGTCTTGGGTCCTCTCCTCTTTACACTCTACAAATCTGCTCTTGAGGCTCTAATCGCCTCCTTTGGGTTCTTGTACCAGATCTTTGTGGATGGCACCCAAATCTTCTTCTCTTTTCCTGAACTCTCCTCTGATCCCTCTATCACATTGATTTGGCAATCTGAATGTCTGTGACAATATGATTGTTATATAATATTTGGAGGGAGCCAGGAGTGCAGGGATCTATTGTGGCCTTGGGTGAGGTCACAGGCTATCATTAGACCCTGTTTGCATCCTCACAATCCTGAAGTGGTGACATACAGATTAGCTTTTTCCCTAGGTTAATACATAGGTAGTCATCTGAACCAGATATTAGCCCCAGCAGTGACTTATTAATTCTATATCAGTGTTGAGCTTTACATTGGTCACCTAACAGGGCAGAATATGTAACACTCAGAGATGAGGATATTAAGGCGCTATTCTCCCCTAGAGGCAGTACATGTAATGCCTTTAGGAATTCAAATAACGCAATAGAAACCTTAAGACAGAAATGTGTTCGATTAGAGAGACTGTCTAAAAAAGAAATCAATAAATGTCTATGAACCAATCATTTGAATAACAAAAACATATGAGTTGATTTGGCAATCTGAATGTCTGTGACAGTTTGATTGTGACATAATATTTTCAGGAAGTCAGGAGGGCAGGAGTCCAAGCTATACAGGGAAATATACTCATTGTGTTGCTTTCAACATGAAAGAAGGATGTTCGCTGCAAGAGCGCCATGCTGGAATGTACATGGTTTTGAAGTTTACTATCGTTCCATGCATTTAAACTATGTGATCTTTGACGCTGATAGGATACACGTGTATAAAGTCACTATATTTGCAAGATTCAAACCATTGGTGAATTTGATTGCTTTGTGGTGTCAGACTGATACATATGGAACTCACATTCTGTGGGAATCCCAATGATAAAGCTGTCAGGCATAGAGGCCATACTCTGTACAAGGTGTTGCAATAATGGCATTTGCCTCCTTAAAGGTAATAATGGTTTATTGAGACTCGAATCTACCTTGTCTGTCCGCTGTCCCTTCCCAACTGATGAGGAACCTGGAGAGAGGAGTCTAACAAGAGAAGATCCTAGAATGCACATGCATCGTAGGGTAGGTGGAAGGGGAAGAGAGGTGGCAGGGCAGGATACACCTTCCTTCTCCAGGAGGGGAAGGGCATCGGGACATGATGATCCATGACCCAGCGAAGTAGGAATATCTACCAAACAACAGGTGAGTGATACGACGGGAGTGGCCAGCCTGGAGATGAACTGGTTTCAAACCTGAAGGAGCTGGCTTCAGTCTTGGTAAGAGGGAACTGAATGGAGACATGCTTCTCTCTCATTGAATTTGAGTCTTGCAGCAATAGAGGCAAGCAACCTTGGAACTTTAGATGAATCAGATTGAAATTGGGAAGACCCAACATGGGTGGAGGCAGATCTGCTGCACGAGGTGTCGAACGGATTGAAACACTGGTTCAAAATTCCTGGCATTGGTAGGAAGTCCAGCAAACTCTGCTGTTCTCTCTGCATTCCACACCCTTCCAACCTCTGTCCTCACTTTTGGTGGTTGTGATTTCTAAGTGACCAGCATGGGCATTGGGTGTGAGTTGTTCCCTGACTCTTCCTGGTTGGGCAATGAGATCCCCTTTAAGCAGATGGGACCCATCCATAGTGAGTTCATGGCAGATGCCACTGAAGGGACAGCAGTCTTGAGGCATGGTCTGGGAAGGGAACCAGTCGTTCTTCACCATGCGCCTGGTTACCTGGAGCAGTCCCTTGGGCCTCCTGCGCTTGCAACCTCCTGTCTTCAAAATGTCCCCACCTAAGTTACAAATCTCGAGGGAAGATAAAATCTCTTCATCCTTGTACAGGCCTTGGCGAGGCCTGGCAAAGAAATCCTGGAGCTTCTTGGGGGAACATTTGATATAAGAAGTGTATTCTTGAAGACATGAGGCTGTGCTGGCAAGTCTTGGTGATTGTATTGTATTGTATTTTGTTTATATGGCGCACCTAGCCCTTAGGCATCTGGGCACATTTCTTATGGTTACATGAGATCATAATTAAATGACTGAACAATTACATTTTCTTAAAGTTACAAGATCACATAGAAGCATGGACATAATTTACTTATTTACAGTTACAAGAGAAAATTTCAATTATAAAGGAAGGTGTTTACATAGCCAGACATATATACAACAAGATATTTAGTAGTAGCAGCAGCAGCAGCGCGGTGGAAAGGTTTCCGGCTTTGATACATATAGCGAGTGGGGAGTTAGGCTTCATAATTGATGAACCAGAGTTTAACATTCTTTCTGAATTTTTGGTAGGAAGGTTCCAATCTAATGCTAGAGGGTAGGGCATTCCAAGTTTTAGCTGCAAGTACCAGGAAGCTTTTGCCTCCTGCTTTTTGGAGCTTGAACCTTGGTACGATGAGGACATTGGATTGGGATGATCTGGTTAGTCTGTCCATCGTGTGGAGTTTAAATGTATCGCACAGGTAGCTGGGTGCTAGATTGTTCAAACATTTGTAGGTAAGTGAGAGGTTAGGTTGGTTGGTACCTAAGTATAGGGCATTACAGTAGTCTAACTTAGTTAGTACTAACACCGTAGCTAAGGTAAGGGACTTGTATGTGGTCAGAAAAGGCCTACAGGCATTGATGAGCTTGCAAGCGTATGCAGTAGTGGAAGCCGCAGCGTTGATTTGTCTGTCTAGTGATAGGGTTGAGTCCAAGTACATGCCTAGTGTTTTGACATCCTTAGATACCTTGATGATGATGCCATCAATATTGAAGGTGATAAACTGGTTGTCGAGTTAATTAAGTCTAGCTTGGGTTCCTACAAGGAGAAATTCTGGCTTGTCATCATTAAGGCAAAGTCTGTGTGTCACCATCCATGCTTGGATTATGAGGTATATGTCATTAAGTCATTTATAGTCTGTTATGTAGTTGCCTTTGATGGGGATAAGAATTTGGGTATCGTCGGCGTACTTCGGATATGAGATACCCATGTCATTCAAGAGCGGCTTTGTAAATATGTTATAAAGCGTCGGGGAGACACAGGAGCCTTGAGGGACCCCGCATGAGACAGCAACTGGTGAGGCAGCTGCTGTCGGGGTGAACACTCTAGTGGTTCTATTGTTGAGGAACAATTGGATCCATGCAGTAGCGTCATTAGAGAAGTGAGATGCAGAGGAGGGATGGCTACAGAGAGTTTTGTGGTCCACAAAGTCGAAAGCAGCCGAAAGGTCTAATAGTAGAAGGAGGGCGAGGTTGCCTTTATCTTTTATTGTTTCCATTTTGGTTACTAGATCTATCAGTGCTGTTTCAGTGCCGTGCCTAGGGTGGAAGCCCGATTGGCGTAGCCCTAGTAAGTTTTTGCTCTCTAAGGGATGCTGGATCTGCAGATAAGCCGCTCTGTCAATAATGTTAAGAGAAAGGCCACTGTATTGATCGGTCTGTAGTTCGTCAGGATATTTGGGTCGAGGGACGGTTTCTTGAGGAGAGCCATGACCCAGGCGTCCTTAAGGTTAGTGGTTACTGTATTAGATGTGAAAGAGGCATTTATCAACGAGGTAATAAAACGTGGAAAACTCCTGTGCTGTTTCTTTAATGATTGAAGACGGGCAGGCATCGCCCATGCATCTGGAAGGTTTTAGGCTTAAGATTATCTCCTCAACTTCCTTGATACTAAGGGAAGAGAATTTTAATAAATTGGAATGATCTGGTAGTGGAGTTTGGATTGTAGGTTGGGGTAGGTTATTGACTAGGCTAGGTTTTTTGTTTCAATTTTCTTTTGGAGGAGCTCAATTGTATCAGATAGAGCTTTTTGAATGTTGTGACACCAAGTGGTGTCTTTGGTGCAAGAGGCAGGAGGGGCTGTGGGAGTTTCAAGCTTTCTGAGTATGTTAAATCAGTCTTTAGTATTAGGTTTGACCTTTTGAATCCGGTCATTGTAGGAGTCGCATTTGGCTAGGAAGATTGCAGTCTTGTAAGTAGAGAAGGCTTTGTGAAGTTTTCTTTGTTGGCTGTTGAGGGGAGGGCTTTCCAGATTCTTTTGGCTGCCCTTTTTTTCTCAAGGTTCTTAGGTGAGGGGTGAACCAGGTGTTCATATGGGTATGAGGTTTGGCTTTGCAATTTTTTTGAGGTGCCATCTTATTGATGGCATCAAGTATAGTTGCATTATAGAGGTCCACGAGGTGAGTAGGGTCATCTAGGGACTCCATGGCAGTGGAGGAGTTTGTGAGAGGTTGAAGAAGTGGGAGTAGCTTGTGAGCTGTTACATTTCGCATGTTTCTGGCTAGTCTAGGCGGTGCTATTTGTTTGTCAGGGTTAAGGTTAATGATCTTTTGTATGGTGAAGAGGATTGCATGGTGATCTGTCCATGCGCACGGCTGGTTCGACAGGATATTAATATTGCAATTAGTGTCTGCAATCCAGTCTAACTGTCTGCCTTTGTTATGGGTCGGTTGTGAGACTCGTTGTGTGAAGCCTAATTCGGCGACACTATTGCTGATGGCTAAGGTTCCATGTGTTAAAATCGTGGCAAAAATGGCCGTTTAGACAAAGAATTGTGGCAAAAAGGCTGTGGTTTTGCCGTCGCAATCCGTGTAAAGTATGCTGGGGACACCCCGGCAACCCCTGCTCCCTTTAAATGGTATAATGGGGTACACCAGGTCAAACCTCAGCATTTTTGCCATGATTTTTTAAACGCGACATCTTTGCAACGCTTTTATTACTGCATACCATGGCTAATGCATTGAGATCTTTAGTGTCATAGAGTTCTAGGTTAAAGTCACCTAGGAGCAGGATTTGTGACCCTGGCTTGGAGTTAGTTGTGAGCAGTAGCGATAAGTGTTCCTCAAAGGAGAATAGAGGACCGGGAGGTCTATAAATCAAATGAGATGTTACAGTCTTTGTTGGAGATAAGGGTAGTTTGATAGAGAGGAGTTCTCCTGAGGAGAAGATTTGGACGGAGACCTGCCTAATGCCTAAGGACTTTTTTGCAATGATGGAAATGCCACCACTCTTTCCTGAGTTTTTATGTTGCCTGATAATAGTGTACTGGTCAGGTATAGGTAGAGAGAGTAGAGGTCCAGATGTAGTTTGGAGCCACGCCTCCGTGATGTCTAGGAGGTTGAGGTAATTGTTTAGTATGAGGTGTAGGGGAGGATTGGTCCAAAAAGACCCCCCTTGCCTACATCCCTTCCCCAGGTGAGGGCCATGGCTCATCGGGTGTACCCTCATTACCACCAGGGCCCAGGTGGTGGCGGGTTAACCTGCTGAAGACATTGCCCAAACGTATTGAATTTAGGTAGGCCTCAGAAACCATTTTGTCTAATAAAGATGGTGTGAGCTCTGCGCACTGTAGCGCGGCCCCCACCTTTGGAGAGTTTCAATTATCCCTGTAGCCACAACTCCCTGGCAGATCCGCTGTGAGCCCGTTCCCACGAGCAAGACGGCCATGAGCTAGTGTAAGATACCAACACTGTAACATTTCACCTTCCGCAGTGTATCACTGCTCCCAGCATGACCTGGCCAGCGAAGCCGGGGTGAAAAAGAGAACTGTAAAATGGCCCGCGAATAAAAGCAAAAGTTCCCAAACACTAATGCCAAAACTACTTGCAATGCGCACATTTTTCTCTACAAAACTTCTCCTATTAAGGAAACCTGTAAAATGTACAAAATATGGTAGAATGCATGTTTACATGACATTAGCAATGAAGCACCCACACCACTGCAGTTGTGTGCAAATAATAAAAAGCGTCCCGGGGGGCTATTCGTTATATGCATCATTGAAAAGCTTACACCCCACGGTCCCGCGCCATAACCAAACTAATGCTGCTAGAGTGCCAGGAAAGACAAATGCAACCATACAGAGGGCTCATGTGAAGGACGTGCGAGAATGCACCCTCCATGTGTGTATGTCTAAGCCCCTTATGTGCCACTACCGTCACATACGGTGGCGAGTCGTTTCCTATGTGCTCCACCAACCTCACTACTACCTCACTTACTGCAAATGTATATGCATAATAACCAAATATTGTAGTTGTTAAAATATAGTGTACAAATAATGTGCTCAGACTGACTATATTTGAGAGACATTTAGCAAAGTTAAAATGTATGTTTTGGAATGATTTGAATGAGTATTGTACAGTATTCAAATGTTATGATGCTTTCACCTAAAACCGGCAACACACGAGGAAGATACCTTTGTGAGTATGTGCAAGGCCATTCCACCTCCCTCCCTGCAAAGACTGCCAAACAAGAGAGCTGAGGCCCGCGCCGCGCTGCTCCACCTCCCCCAACTAGGCTGGAGCCGCTTCAAAGATTTGTAGTCCCCTCTGCAGCTACCAAGGCCATGGCCCGCCACCTGCATTATTTACAGCCCAGCAGTAAACCTCAGCCTGAAAACACAAATCCAAAGGCGCCCTCTCTTAAACCCCACAACCCACCGGATCACCTTAGGCTTATGGCCCCTGTACAATTAGGACACCCAATACTATGGCAACATACAGCAGCACATTCATAATGACTTCTAACAAGACAGAAAGACAAGTACCGCCTGTCCCATGCCCCGAGACCTAGCCCCACGACCTATGGTACCCGGTCAACAGGACACTGGTAACCATGCACTGATGAATCGCCACCAAACCCCTCTCAAGGTGCATTCCTCCTGTGTTGCATTAACCTGTAGAATAACCTATTGAAAGATTTACTAAAGAAGATAATATTGCAATAACCGAATGACTGCGGTATGCATGGCCTAGGACAGATAAGTCAGGAAAAGACATTCATCTCTGACACTGGCCACAATGGCACAACAACACCGTCCGGATGAACCCAGCAGCCCTGCCAGGCCCAGCCCAACCCACGAGGCTGACCAGTGACGTCCTCCAGCCAAGGCCAACCACATCGCAGCAGCACCTATAGCTAGTCGTCGCCACCCAATCCCATTGAACTTGTGCCCCCTATAGTGTGTAGGTTCTGATGACGTTTTTTGTAAATATATACGCCTGTCTTTGCTATTGTCAGACAGAGCGCTCTCGGAGTTTGCAGAGTTCTTTGCATGCCCTATTCTGATTGATAAACTCCCATTTACGCTCACCCGCACTCTGTCTTGGCCTTATTCCCATTTTGGGAGAGTCCTTCATTGTCTCTCATTGCGGGGAGGATCGTGCTGGTTGGGGACGCTTGCCTTCAGAGGTCATTAATGTTGAGCGCATGGGCTGTCAGTGATCTGGCATTAATGAGACATCCTTTGATAGTGGTGGTGATGTTGTCAATGGCCAGTTTGGAAATTTTAAGGTTTAGGTCAGGAGGGCTCATTTTAGAAGCTGACTTATTGGATGTGTTGTCACTATTCTGGGCAGTTGTTGATCGTTTAGTCATGGTGTGATGGGGGTATTACTTGCTAAGTGATATTTTATGTGGAGTCTGTGGGTGAGTCTACGATTCGTGGCTGCAGTTGGGCAAGGAAAATTCAGTGCAGGTTTGCAAGAGTGAGGTTTTGTACATTGGTCAGGCATTTGTAGATGGTTTGTAGTTGGTCTCTGTGTCATTTGTGTCTTATATTTTGTACCATATTGCTCACAGGCAGGTAGGAAGGAGGTGAATTTAATACTGTTTGCACAAGGTAGTAGTGTGGCCATGAATAAGGTCTGCCCCCCTCTTGTTGGTGAGATTTGGGTATGCCATTATGGGATTTTGGCCATAATTGGAGCAGAGGTGCTATGGGCAGGGTCCGTCATGGTGTGCAACGTAAACAGAACCAGGTTCGCATTAGAAGTGCCTCAGAAGTGGCTGTTGGGCTAGAGTGACTGCGCGTTTGCTCCTACTGCGGACCCTCCTCGTGGTCTCTGAATCTTTTGGATCCTTTGGAATATCACCATCCGCAAGCGGAAGCTTGCTTGTTGCCGTAACATGGCACAAATCTGACAAGTAATAACTGTATTTCGCTGGACTTCATATCTTGTTGAACTTGTAACCTTCACCGCTGTGGCTGCGTCGCAGCTTGCAGTGTATTCCTGCCAGTGATTTCCTTCCTTTATTTTTACTCCTGTTTGTTTCTGATTCTCCTACAGCTCTACTTCTCACGTACGCCCCTCTGCCCGCCCCCTTCTCCACGTCATTAACTAGATCAGGGAGGTGCGCGCGTGCATTCGAAGTGCCTCAGAAGTGGCTGTTGGGCTGTTTGACAAGGGGCGAGCGGTGCGGCAACCCCGAATCCCACTCTGTCACACATTCGTTCACCCATGTTATGACTACACGAGTGTGCTATATTAGTATCTCTGTGTTTTGTGTGACTTATATTATATAGGTTTCTAGTGCTGACTTGCTTGAATAC
Source organism: Ambystoma mexicanum (assembly GCF_040938575.1). NCBI lineage: Eukaryota > Metazoa > Chordata > Amphibia > Caudata > Ambystomatidae > Ambystoma > Ambystoma mexicanum. The sequence continues at coordinate 1,087,371,472 of NC_090941.1, forward strand.
AGTTGCATATATCTTGTAGGCACTCTATTTCCTACTGTTTTATTGTAGATTTCACAATGGAAATTACACTGAGGAATGGGAAGCGTTTTCGTGACCCTCCCAAAAAAGCATTTGGTAGTAAACTGCCTGCTCCACATGATAATTCTAAGAATGTACTTCTCAGCGGCAAACAATTGTTACTATCAGTCTCTGTACAGGACGATGGGCCTCATTCCGAGTACGGTGCTAACCAATGGCGCTATTAACGCCTTGGTTGACGCCGTACCCGGACCGGCAGCGCCTTGGTGGATGGCGGAATCACCGCCCCATTCCAAGGTTGGCGGGGCGGTAATTCCCCATTCATCAAGGCTCTTCCCCATTCCGGAATGAGCCCCCATAGGGCTCAATGGGAATGGGGAAGATGCAAATAACGGTGACCGTTCATTACGGTCACCGTTATTGGCTTGGAGGCCCCTTTGCGCCCTCGACTTTAACACCTGCTCAAAGCAGGCGTTAAGGGCGAGGGCGCAAAGGGAACTCGGAGTATGGCGATAAGGGATCACCGCCACCGGTCTCGTTACCGGTGGCCGCTATCCCTTACCGCCATACTCGGAATGAGGCCCGATGTGTCTTAAGCACCCAAAGCCACTTCTCCTCTTACCTCTCCCGCAGATTAAACACAAGTACGTGATGTGCCGATAGTGGCTAAACAAGTACAATTGAACCTACCATTTTCCCTAAAGGCAGCCAATGATTCAGAAATAAAATTTAGAGCGACAGATACTGGTGTATTAAATGATATTCATAACCAGAAAGAAGGAGCAAATGATGTCACATGTGCACCTGTTTCAGACACCTCTATGCTAGCGCCTGGTATAATAGCAGCACTAGAACGACGCATAAGTCTCTCGCTTGGGCCTTCGACTCCAGCTTCGTCCTCAAGTGCGTTTCGTGAACAGGAGCACTTTCATCCTGTATTTCTACCTCCTCCTACCTCCCTAGTTTTACCTGTTAACAGCACTAAAGTTACCTCTTCATTTCGTCCTTCCCGTAGGTCTGTGAGTTCGCCCTCAAGAGAACTCTTTGTCCAACAGGACATACTTTCTCTGGACAACAGTGCTTGAATCCTCTTCTAAACACAATAATTGTGATTCCTTATCTGATCCCAACTCGGACCACTCTCCAGTCTCCTCTGATCCCAACTCGGACCACTCTCCAGTCTCCTCTATTCCTCAAGACGGGGATTCGTCTCAAGCACTGGAACAAGAGCTTCACAATTTTCCGGTGCTTACCAGAATCCTCGACCTTTTGGATAAAGGACATAAATATACACATCACTTGCTTAAAGAATTGAGAGGTATTATTACATTCAGTACAGAAAAGCTCTCCAAATTGGAAGGCTTTATTCTTGCCATAAATGTCATTTAGCATGTCCAGAAAGAGCAGCTGTAAATGTAAGCAAGAATCGCATTCCTATGACTCCCCATGCAGTGTTGTTTACCACAGGCACCCAAACCTGTGACGATCTCTTATTAGCAAATGGTATTCCTACCTCCTTTACCAACATAATATCTCAAAACAATGGTTCAGGTGAAATACTGTCTGCATCACCTTCCATAGATCTTTTAGCAGTTGCAAAACTGCAACATGAGAGACCATTGCAAGTGGAACAAATTTTGTTCAACGCAAAGTTAGTCCTTACAGTTTTTCTTCCAGTTCCTCTGTTGGCTCCTGAAGACGCTCAAGATGTTGAATCGCCAGATAGTCCATCTGCCATCACAGACATCATACATCAAGTGGTTACAGCCCCTGTGACAAATATTGAGCTGACAGGGACTGAACATGCAACATTAAATGCACTTCTCGCAGAACTAAGAAAACTTATCAAAAAGCTTTAAAAAGAGGACACAGAGCGAAAACCAATAACAAAGTGTCTAACAAGGAATCAAATGCTGGTTCCTTTTTCAATCGGTCGGCAAATACACACAATTTGAAAACCTGTCCTGATAAAGTTGGTCTGTTTAAACTGAAGACCACCATTTGAATCTCAGTCAACTTAACAAAGAAAGTAAAAATGCACTACAAATTAAGACGAAGCAAGTGGCCCATTCTTTCACATTCGATAACACATACTGTCGTTATTGAAGTTGAGCCTGAAAATAACTGTGCTCTTCCTGTGATGCCCACAAATCTAGCTCAAGAAGCACCTACTACGTTGGTACCGGCAAACATGAGTACCTACTTTCCCACCATAGAGAACAAAAAAACCTTGCTGCTGACTCACACAATTCCATCTACGGCGACTAATATGGGGTCGGTTCAACCTACCCCTATTCTAGCACAGGCAGTCATTCATGCGCCCCCTTCTTCCACTATTACTGAGCCTGTTGGTCCTCTACCTCCTATTAGTAGCAGCTCTTCCAGTCCAGAATTTCAATGCAACCGGAATCCCAACAACAACATTTCTATACGTGATCCTCCAAGACGTCCTCATGTAATGTCTGCACAAGCCTCTGTTATTGCCAATTTTGAGAATGTTGCCTCTATAACATCACCATCTTTTCCTGTGGTTATACATAACTCTACACTTTTATCTTTTCATGAAATTCCACGTGAAATGCAAACTACCATCAGATGGATTAGCAATTCTCGAATGAATGGTTCGGCACGCATAAACCGTGCATACTTAATGACCTGCCTTTATAAAATTCCATCCTTGCGGAAACTTATTTCTCAAGATGTGGAATGGATCCGGCTTGCTAATACCAATAACAATCGAATGCAATGTAAAGTACAATCATCAATCATAGCAAAACTACTTTGGGAGTTTAAATCTGATTTTGCCTTATTAGGGCTTGAACTTCAGGTTTTTTCTTCTCTTGAAACTGCTTGCTCATTCGTGGAATTCCAACCTCCTATTGTGGTTACTTATCCTATTGAAACGGAATCCTCTTCCTCTAAATTGAATGACAACTCTAAGATTCTTGCCCAATTGGCCTCTCTTACAACAACACTCAATGGTATAATAGGGTTAGCACCCTTTACGAAAACAGTAGCTCCAAATTCACTAGCTACTACTTCTTCATAATCGCATGAATTGTGCATTCAGCCTTGGAACTGTTGCAGGTTTAAAAACCTTAAAATATGTTTTTCTTCTATCGCTGCTCACACAGCTCCTGCGATTCTATTCATCCAGGAAGCCATGAGTATAAATGACATTCAGTTTGATGCCTTCACCTCTTTTCACAAATCAGCTATTCAAAAAAGCATTGGGCGACCATCTGGAGGTCTAGAAATGCTTCTCAATAATAACTTACGTATTACAATAAATCTTATTTCCTGTCTTTCTTGGTTGCTTTTGGATGATCTGAGTCTATTTACTCCTCTTCCTAAAAATCTCATAGTCATTTCCCTTTATTGGAATCCTATAACTCTACCTATTGATTCTGCGATGAATGCACTTAATAACATTTTCCTTGAACTAGTGATAAGTAGTCCTCACGCGGAAATCCTAATAGGAGGTGATTCAATGCCTTTCTTTATTCATTCAACAAAATCAAAGGGGACTACTTATGGGTATCTCAACTGTGTGTTGCCCAAAAACGTTTTCACACTAGGGAGGACACAGTTATGTCGAGTGGGGAGGAGTTTGCCAAAAAGCCAAATTAGCTAATTGCGCTTTCCAAGAAGTCTCATGTGCACATGTGTTGTGCTAAAAAACACATGCTCTACCGCCTTGGTTGTTGCATGTGTTAGCTGTCATCCAAATGAAAAATGAACGTTAATTTTAATAGGTTTTCTCTGGATGGACAGGTGCAGGTTAGAATTGTAAAAAAAAAATGAAGAATTTTGCTTCAGCAATGTTCTCTCTGGAGGTAATTACAGGGAAGACCCCTAAAGACTTGGACAGGGGGTCCTTAATCTGAATCAACAACCAAGGCGGTAGAGCATGTGTTTTTTAGCACAACACATGTGCACATGAGACTTCTTGGAAAGCGCAATTAGCTAATTTGGCTTTTTGGCAAACTCCTCCCCAAATTTCTTTATTCATTCTCACGCTTTGACACTTTACCTCCTGCATCTGCACACAACAAGCGCTCTTTCTCTAATGGCACAATATGGTCCCATTTCTTCAAAGTCTGGGACTTATATCCTATACCTCCTAAATTGTTTATATCATTCCACACATGGCAGAGAGGATCTGCTTTTTCTACGATTGATTTTATAGTGGCCTCAAGAAATTCATCAGGCCTTCTTTCGCCTGTTGCCATTTTTCCCTGCTTGTTCAGTCATTATTTTCCGATAAGAACTGCGATGACGTTAGCTGTTTAGAAATTTTCTTCACCATCTAACCGAGCTTTAGCTCACATTGATCGCGCTGCATTGTGCAGACACTGGAATGCCTCAACATGTAGACGACTAACTTTCCTTGTTAACTGTGATCTTTGGTCTTATTCACACAAGGAAGCCTGTCGGTCTGAAAAACTTCTTACATGGAACCTAAATATGATTCAGACTCATCTTGCTTCTCTAGTCTCACTTCCCAAACCTTGCTCATCAGTGTCTGCTTATTGTGCACTTTTTTCTATTGCTATTGCAAATCTAAAAACGAAAAAGAATCTTGAATTAAGAACATTAAAGAAAGGGATGGCTTTACTTAAACATGAGGCCTATATCGGCACCAAGAAATCTCTCACACAAAAATATAAAACCGAAGCAAAAAGATTATGCTTCTTTGCCTCTCACCATGTCAATCAAAAAAATGGTTCGACATATATGCAACCATAATATCAGAGACATCTGGAGGGTTTCATGTACAACAAGTGGCGTGGAACCTTCCACCTTCAACTCTGCCATTGACGGCACTACTTGGTTCTCTTTCTTTGAGCAGAAATACTCTCTACCCTCTATGTTTCCTTCATTTGAGATCTTTAAGATACTCCATCACATTCCTAATATATGCCCTTGGTCACAGGCTGACAATGTCTTCGCTATCAACAAGCTTAAACCATCAAAATGTGCAGGGCCTGATGGTCTTCCGCCATGTGTGATCAAAGATGATCCTTTATTCTGGGTGAACATTTTTCTAAAACTATATCAATCTATCTTTAAAACCAAATCAATTCCAACATCATGGTTAACAACCATCATTATACCCCTTCACAAAAAAGGTCCACTGAATGACCCTCTTAACTTTCGCCCTATTGCGCTCATTGACGGAGCAGCTAAAGTTTTTGGACTCCTGATCCTTCATGAGGTAGACATTTTCATAGCTAAGTAATCTATACTTAGTAAAGCACAAATAGGTTTTCGCAAATTGATGGGGACTCAATTGAATGCTACAATTTTGACTCATTTGACGGCTTCTTCATGCTCTTCCATTTGTGGTCCTATTATATCGCCCCGTTGGACCTCTCATCCGCTTTTCATAGCGTGACCAGAGGAACACTTTGGCAAAAAATGTTGGACTATACATTTCCTCCGTATTTGGTTGCACTTGTAGCATTATTGCACCACAACACTAACTTCAAAGTGCGGATCTCAAGAGAGGGTCATTTGACTGAAGCCATCCCAACTTCCATCGGTGTCAAACAGGGGTGCAACCTCACTGCGGTACTGTTTAATCTCTACTTAGCAGACATCGATCGAATTTGGGATGTTAACAAGTCGTTTGCTGTCCGAATAGGCAACCTACATTTATCTTGGTTGGCTTATGCCAACGACATTCTTCTTCTGGACTGCACTCATGCAGGTCTTCAAAACAAGCTTGAACGCTTTTTTCGTTAATGCACCGAAAACAACCTTTCTATGAATTCCTTGAAATCTAATATCTTAATTTTATCCTTACGTAAAAAATTGCGTACATTTTGTTGGTCATTTAACTCAAAGGAAATCCATTTGGTCTCACCTCTAGCATATTTGGGGTATAATCTCTCCAATAACACCTCCGCTCTGCACTGGCAGAAACTTCTTGCTGGGAAAGTTGGCCCCCTTATTGGACAAATGAAATTAATCTTTCATAAATATTGTAGATTTTCTCTTGTTTTCCTTACTTGAATTTTATGCCAAGAAAGTGGAAGCTGTTATTCTTTATGGGCTAGATCTTTGCCTCACAGATTTGGACTCGTTTTTGAACAGGCTCCAAGGGAAAATCTGGAAGTCAACCCTTGGTTTGCCAAATTATCTCCCTAATGCATTATTGAGACCTGAACTAGGGCTTAATTCTTTATCATCACGTTTTAATTGAAGAATGCTAAATACATATACGAAAATGCTATCTCCACCTTCGAGTTCCAAGGATTTCTTCATCATGCTAACCAAATCCAAGCCAATCTCAATTGAGCTTTTTCAGAAACGAGTTCATATACTGTTAGGGCAAATTAATATTCTCCCAGAAAAACTGCAATGGAAGATAGATCTTGCAAAAAAAAGATTCTTTTTGAATGATTGGGCTATCACCTCTGCCTTAATTTCGACTTATTCTTCCTTTTCTGAATATTCTAATTTCAGGCATAGTCAATGTCCCTGATTGCCATACTGTAACGCTCACCTGACTCCCACGGAGGCGCTGGACTGGTTGAGCTGCTGTGACCTCTTCTAAGGTGATGCGCAGGGTTCGGAAGACGGACTGGACCGGGCCCCCAAATCTGGCTTGTCTGGCTCGCAGAAGTATCCTTCTGTAGGCGAAAATAGGGGATTAACTGTCTGCGGGGTAATGCAATCATCCCCCCACTTTCCCCTCTCACCCTCCTCGAAACCCTTCTGTGATTCCTCGTAGCGTCTCACCTCAGGGTCTGGAAGGACGAGCTCTCCATCCTGCTTCTGATGCAGGGGCGCGTTGGTATCCAGTTACTTCACTGGATTTTCGGATTGGTGAGAACCAAACTTGCTTGGCTTCCAGGTAAGTTTTTTGATAAGAGGTTCCCCTTGTGTCCATGCATTAATGTACTAATGCTAGTGTCTTTTTCCCCATAGGGGCCGGGGTACGGAATGCCGGGGAACAGGCACCGACCCGAGATGAGAGGTGAAATCCTTGTAGAAATCAGGTAAGTCTTTAAAGAGCGTTTTTTGGTAATGTCTTTTCATTCGCTCATTAACGCTGATGTCTCTTTTTCCCCTTAGGGGCCGGGGTCCGGAAATGCCAGGAAGCGGCGCGGGCCCGAAATGAAGAGGGAATGAATCAACAGGTAAGTCTTAACATGGAGATTTAGCTTTCCTTATTCCCTTCTCTCTCTCACCTTTTGTTCTGGTCTTTTTCTCCCTAGGCGCTGGGGCGTGACTGCGAATCCGGATGATCGCTGCTGAACATGGAGGCGCCCTGTAAAGGTGAGTGGAATGCGGCGCTGCAGCGATCGACGCGATGAGCTTTTAAATAAAAGTCTTCCTTTTCAGGATTGTCGGCGAGATGTCTTCGGGATGCGGATTTAGCAGGTAAGGACTTTTCCTTCTTCTGTTCTCTTCTTCTCTTCCTTTGCAGGTGATCCAGGATGCTGGCAGGCGTGGCAGAAGTCAGGATGCAGGAGCAGACACGGTGAGCGTCCAGCTGCTAGATGCAGAACAACGCAAAGCACGTGTGGCTGTTCGGGTGGGGTTTAAATAGCCTTGGAAGAAGTTCCAGGTATGTATCCTTCCTCCAATCAGGTATGTATCCTTCCCCGACCACGCCCGGATGGTAAATTAGTCCCACAGGTAAAGTAGTTCCTTTCAGGCCTCAAGGAGGCCGTGATCCTGCAGCATGGTCTGCATCAGGTAAGTGCACCCAAGCACTTCCATAATGAGCCTGGCGTCTATGGCGCCAGGACCGATGTCTTTTATGAGCCTGGCGCCATAGGCGCCAGGACACTGTCCAAAGGGCCCCTATATGGGGTTGCTGGGTCCTTCCTTGGGGACTGGATGTCCGCTTTCGGGGACGCAGGGCTTGAACCGGCTCCCCGGGAGCAAGCATCATGACAGCACTCCCCCCCCAAGGCCCCTCCCAAGGTTGTTCCCTCCGGGGGTTTTGGTTTGTCTGGGAAGAGTCGGTGGAATTTCCTGACTAATCGAGGTGCATGCACATGGTCGCTGGGTTTCCACGACCTCTCCTGAGGTCCGTACCCCTTCCAATCAATTAGGTAGAACAGTTTTGACCTAAACATTTTTGAGTCTAAAACGTTCTTCACTTCGAATTCGGGCTCCCCATCTATTAGAATAGGTTCTGGAGGTTTGAGTAGTTGGGTTCCGGGTACCACTGGTTTCAGAAGTGATACATGAAAAACAGGGTGAATTCGCATACTAGCTGGTAAATCAAGTTTAACAGCCACTGGGTTAATTATTGCCGTAATAGAATAAGGTCCCAGATATTTTGGGTTAAAAGTTCAAGGCCCTTTGAGTGGTAAATGTCTGGTAGCTAACCACACTTGATCCCCAATCTGATACGGAGGTGCTTCACTCCGATGTAGATCAGCATTCTCCTTGTATTTTCTCTTGGCTTGTTGTAAATGCGTAGTTGCCTCTTTGAAGGCTTGGGTAATTGTAGAATGCAGATGTTCTACTGCAGGCATTCCGCGGTTCTGAGGTGAGTCAAGGTTTGAGGTTCGAGGGTGATGCCCAAACAAAGTATAAAAAGGACTGTGGCCAGTTCCAGAGTGTACCGAATTATTATATGCGTATTCGGCTATCCAAAGAATGTCTTTCCTGTTGCTTTCAGATTGCTGTAACATACACCGTAAGTATTGCTCAAGGGTCTGATTTGTCCTCTCGGTCTGACCATCGGTCTGAGGGTGGTGACTGGTCGATAATCTTACGTCGATCTGCGCCATTTGACAACATTTGCGCCAGAAGTGGGAAATGAATTGGCTTCCCCGGTCAGAGATTAGTATAGATGGGAATCCATGTAGCCGAACAATATTTTCGAGGAATTCTTTGGCTAGGACAGAAGCTGAAGGTAAACCCTTCAAAGGAATAAAGTGGGCCATTTTGGAAAACAAATCCACAATTACCAGAATAGTATTGTACCCCGAACAAGGAGGCAGGTCCGTAATAAAATCCATTGATAGGGTGTGCCAGGGTGCTGGCGGTATGTCTAGAGGTTGAAGGAGACCGGCTGGTCTTTTCTTTTGACTTTTATTTTGGGCGCAAACACCACAGGACATCACAAAAGATTTAACATCTTTTCGCCAAGAGGGCCACCAAAATTGTCGTTTCACCTTTTCCTCTGTCTTGGCAATACCGGGGTGTCCCTCTATTAATGCATCATGATAACCGGAAATAACTAGTTCGTGTAATTTCTTATGTGGCAGGAATAAGCGTCCTTGGAAATAAGGTGAACCATTATCTATGGTAAAGTCTGATCCCTTTTGTATCCAATCCTGTAAGGTTGTAGGGTCCAGGAGTTGTTTCACTCTGGCTTGAATGTCTTCAAGCGTCTATAACGAAGTCATGCCTAGAATCCTCTGTTCGGGAATTATTGGTACTGGTTCTGAGTTTGTATCAGATTCTCCCATTCCAATTCGGGATAAGGCGTCTGCTTTGCCATTCTTGCAGCCAGGTCGATAGGTAATCACAAAATCAAATTCAGCGAAAAACAAAGCCCATCGGAGCTGCCGTGATGACTGAGTCTTGCCGGTTTTCAAATACTGTAAATTCCGGTGATCAGTGATCACTGTGATGGTATGTCGAGCGCCAAGCAGATAATGCCGCCAGGCTTTAAAAGCGGACTTAATGGCTAACAGTTCTTTGTCCGTGATTGCATAATTAACCTTGGGTGCCGAGAATTTTCTGGATCAAAATGCTACGGGATGCAGTTGATTGGTTTCGGGAACTCTTTGGGACAGGACAGCTCCCATGGCTAGGCTGGATGCATCAGTCTCGACGACATAAGGGAGATCTGGACGCAGGTGCGGAGGTAAACTTAGCTTTTAAATCCTGAAAGGCCTGCTCGGCTTCTTCAGACCATTCAAAACGTTTATTTTTCCTCAAGAGTGCAGTAATGGGTTGTACCACGCGTGAAAATTCCGGGATAAACCTGCGATAGAAATTGGCAAAGCCGAGCATGCTTTGAACCCCTTTTACAGAGCTAGGTGATGGCCATTTGAGGATGGCATCCACTTTTCTTGAGTCCATTCGGACTCCTTTGGGTGCCAGGATGAAACCTAGAAACTCGACTTCTGTGGTATGGAAAACACATTTCGCCAATTTAGCAAATAGTTTGTGTTGGCGCAGTTTTTCAAGTACTGCCCTGATGTGTTTTCTGTGATCAGATTCCGAAGAGGAGTACACCAGAATGTCATCGATATATACGACAACACAAACATCGATGAGTTCCCGAAGGACATCATTCATGAAGTATTGGAAGGCAGCCGGCGCGTTACACAATCCGAAAGGCATCACCTGGTACTCGAATAATCCGTATTTAGTACGGAAGGCAGTTTTCCATTCGTCGCCTTCTTTAACTCGTACCAGATGATAAGCCCCCCGGAGATCTAACTTGGTGTATATGCAAGCGTCCTTCACCTGGTCAAGGAGATCAGGGATCACAGGCAGAGGATAACGGTTTTTAACTGTTATCTGGTTCAATGCGCGGTAATCGATACAAGTTCTAAGGTCGCCTTCTTTTTTGGGCACGAAGAACAAAGCCGAGGATGCCGGGGACTTTGACGGGCGAATAAAACCATTAGCTAGGTATTGATCCAAATATTGTCTCAAATGCAGATTCTCAGGTTCGGTAAGGGCATAAATCCTGCTACAAGGGGGTTGTGCACCGGGCACCAGATCGATTTGGCAATCGTACGATCTGTGAGGAGGTAACGTGTTGGCCTGTTCCTTTTGGAAGACGTCCTGAAAGTCTTGGTATTCCGGAGGTAGTTGCATGGAGGCAGAGGTTACAGATGCTAGATTAATCTTCAGGTTTTCTGGGTAGCAGGTTTGTGTACAATCCGGGAAGGTTATTCTCTTAGCTCACCAATCTATTCGAGGATTATGTGTCTCTAACCAAGGGATTCCAAGAATAACCTGAAACTGTGGAGCCTTGATTACATCAAACACAACACCCTCCTGATGGCCGTCGGGACCAATAAGAGTCACCTCAGTAGTGGAATGTGTTACCGGTCCAGAGGCAATTTCAGTTCCATCGACTGTGGTGATGACATCTTTGCTGGTTTTAGGATGGAGAGGGAGGTTAATCCTAGAGACCAATTCACGATCCACATAGTTTCCAATAGCCCCACTATCGATGTATGCCTTCATTGCATGCAACCGCTTAGGCTGTTCTGGATCTACGAGAACCATTGGCACAATGAAATGCGAGGTCTGAGAGTTCGTTTTCAAGCTCGGCAAGCGGACCCCTACACTTGTCGGGCGGAGTCATTTCCCGAAACAGAATCTTCATGGTTTTTATCAGCGGCTCCTACCGCCTTTCGGGGCGGTTTTGCCAGGCAATCTCGTAGAAAGTGTCCAGAATTCCCACAATAAAGACATACTTTTAACTGCCGCCTCCTTTCACGTTCCTTTTGAGTTAAGGATCCTTTAACCCCTCCAATTTGCATAGGCTCAGAGACATCAACTCCCTTGGGATTAGCATGGGTCTTGACCAACACCCGGGTCTCAAACCTGGACCGATCTGCTTTTCTGTTTTGAAGTCTGTGATCCAATTGGACCACTAAGTCTATGTACTCTGTGCATTCTTGGGGCGGATTTACAACTTGGGCCAAGACATCTTTAAGTTCTCCGCGTAGGCCTCGATAAAACAACGTGACTCTTTTATCCTCTGGCCATCCCGTTTCCACAATTAGTCTATTAAAGGTTGCAATATAGGATAGGAGGTCCTGATTGCCCTGTCGCAGGGATAGAAGTTCATCATCCAGAGCCTGCCCCTGAGAGTGTTGAGCAAATAACCTTTCCATGCTTGCTTGAAACCTTTGAAAATCACAGAGAATCGGGTCATCTTGAGTAACCAGTGGAACTGACCAATCGGCAGCGCAGCCGCTGAGATATGACAATACAAAGGCTACCTTGGTCTGAACATTAGGGAAGGCCCCAGGTCTGCATAGGAAGTGCAAACGACACTGATTCATGAATACGGCGAATCGTTTGGGGTCCCCAGCAAAGCGTTCGGGTGGGGCCAGCGGCATGTTTCCAGGTAGATTAATCTGCACAGGGTTACTGGAAACCACAGGAGCGGGGTTCCCTCCGGAACCGGGTAGAGGAGTTTGCCCAGCTTGACCTTGCAAAAGCTGTCTGGCCAGGTCATCAGTTCTTTCCTTTGATATTATTAATTCCCTCCTGAGGGCATTAGTCTCTTGACGAGCGGCATGTACTTCGGCCCGTAATTCCCCCAGTAATTGGGCCAACTGATCAGTCTCAGAACTTTCCATAGCGCCTGGGTGGGAATTTGTAGGAAGGCTTCGCGTTCTGTAACGCTCACCTGACTCCCACGGAGGCGCTAGACTGGTTCGCGCTGCTGTGACCTCTTCTAAGGTGATGCGCAGGGTTCGGAAGACGGACTGGACCGGGCCCCCAAATCTGGCTTGTCTGGCTCGCAGAAGTATCCTTCTGTAGGCGAAAACAGGGGATTAACTGTCTGCGGGGTAATGCAATCAGCCTCCCACTTTCCCCTCTCACCCTCCTCGAAACCCTTCTGTGATTCCTCGTAGCGTTTCACCTTAGGGTCTGGAAGGACGAGCTCTCCATCCTGCTTCTGATGCAGGGGCACGTTGGTATCCAGTTACTTCACTGGATTTTCTGATTGGTGAGAACCAAACTTGCTTAGCTTCCAGGTAAGTTTTTTGATAAGAGGTTCCCCTTGTGTCCATGCATTAATGTACTAATGCTAGTGTCTTTTTCCCCATAGGGGCCGGGGTACGGAATGCCGGGGAACAGGCACCGACCCGAGATGAGAGGTGAAATCCTTGTAGAAATCAGGTAAGTCTTTAATGACCGTTTTTTGGTAATGTCTTTTCATTCGCTCATTAACGCTGATGTCTCTTTTTCTCCATAGGGGCGGGGTCCGGAAATGCCAGGATGCGGCGCGGCCCCGAAATGAAGAGGGAATGAATCAACAGGTAAGTCTTAACATGGAGATTTAGCTTTCCTTATTCCCTTCTCTCTCTCACCTTTTGTTCTGGTCTTTTTCTCCCTAGGCGCTGGGGCGTGACTGAGAATCCGGATGATCGCTGCTGAACATTGAGGCGCCCTGTAAAGGTGAGTGGAATGCGGCGCTGCAGCGATCGACGCGATGAGCTTTTAAATAAAAGTCTTCCTTTTCAGGATTGTCGGCGAGATGTCTTCGGGATGCGGATTTAGCAGGTAAGGACTTTTCCTTCTTCTGTTCTCTTCTTCTCTTCCTTTGCAGGTGATCCAGGATGCTGGCAGGCGTGGCAGAAGTCAGGATGCAGGAGCAGACACGGTGAGCGTCCAGCTGCTGGATGCAGAACAACGCGAAGCACGTGTGGCTGTTCGGGTGGGGTTTAAATAGCCTTGGAAGACGTTCCAGGTATGTATCCTTCCTCCAATCAGGTATGTATCCTTCCCCGACCACGCCCGGATGGTAAATTAGTCCCACAGGTAAAGTAGTTCCTTTCAGGCCTCAAGGAGGCCGTGATCCTGCAGCATGGTCTGCATCAGGTAAGTGCACCCAAGCACTTCCATAATGAGCCTGGCGCCTATGGCGCCAGGACCGATGTCTTTTATGAGCCTGGCGCCGTAGGCGCCAGGACAGTGTCCAAAGGGCCCCTATATGGTGTTGCTGGGTCCTTCCTTGGGGACTGGATGCCCGCTTTCGGGGACGCAGGGCTTGAACCGGCTCCCCGGGAGCGGGCATCATGACACATACTTAAACCTATGCCCCTGTCCTGAGTCTCGTAAAATATATATGAGATTTAGACTTGAGCTGTTTCATACCAAATCGCGAACAAAGCATTGGTTTTCGAACGCAGCGCTATCTTGTGATCTATCTTGTCGTTTTTGCTGTGAGGCAGAGGAAACGTTAAAACATCTCTTCCTCTTTTGCCCTCATTTTGAACAAAACAGATTACATACACTGAAAGATTTTCAAAATGCACATACAGCATGTGGGGAACTAGCAACGCTATAATATTGGCAACTGTTAAACTCTTACGGATCATCGAAACAGCTCTTTCTGCAAAATAGCAGAATGAAGATGACATAAACAGTCCATGCTGTGAAACCTAAAGGAAACCTTTTTGTTTATTTTTACAGGTTTTAGTAATGTAAAAGCTACATGGCACAGATAAATGAGATTTCATTGAGGTTTCAGGGAAATATGTTTGATAGAGCTGTTACTATTCATGCCTTTTTCCTTCTCCGTTTTTCTAAATTTGTTTTGACTATGATGCTTTGTGAAGATACTATGCTGTGTTACGTTTTAATGATTTGTTACTGTATGCACATTGTTGTATCTTAAATATTTCTTATTGTGGTTGTACAACAAACAAATGTTTTTATTCTGTAAAAAAATAATTTTTTGTTCTTGCGTCCTTTTTTGTAAAGGTGCATAAGTGCCAAAAACAAAAAAAAAAAGAGAAAAAAAAAGAACCAGGTTAAATAATGTAGTAGTAGTTAGCCAGAGTTGGAACATGACTAAGTTCTGAATAACAAGGTCTGTAACAGTACAGGCTGGGTTCTATACTGATAGACTGTGCAGTGGGTATAGTACAAGTTATGCTAGATGGTTAAATGTGAGCAGTGGAAGCCTCATTTAGCAATAAGTAATCAACAGTAAAAGCATAAACAGTAAGGTTGGATGCAGTACAGCCAAGCAGTATTAGTGACACGCGAGGTATCAACAGAGTAACTGTTAAGGGCTGTTGTATTTGCAGAACTACATCAGGTTACTGTTACAATGGGGAAATATGTGACCATCCATTTCACTGTTTCAAGTCGGCGAGGCAGAGACAACCTAAGGCGATAGTCCGGTGGGGCACAGACCATACAGGTGCATTATGCAGGATTGCAAATGGCACGCAGGCCGATCTTTGATATGGCAGCAAGGAGGTGATTACATTGACATGAAATTGGTAGGGGAGTAGGTCAACACTCTCGTGAACACTGGAGAGACGGCCATTTGTGGAGAAGACAGGTGATCTTTATGTTTAGCAACAAACATGCAGCGCGAACAGTGATTAACTGTTAGGGAAATCGGGAGCTAGTGCAAAACAAACACTGAAATGCGTCCGGACGGCAGTGCAAAGTTTACCAATTAGTGACTTGTCGCGGGCGGAACAGTGGCCAGGAAAGAAACCTCTTAAGGATCAAATAGGTGTCATTAGAAATGGACAAAATAAGTAACAACGTATCAGCAAGAGGGAATTAGTAGAGTGAATGGTGAAGCAGTGTACGTTACGTGAATGTCCGTGGTGCTTACAATGCAAGTGGTAGTGCGGATGGCTTCTTCTCTTTGCCTTCTCTTGGGCAAAATCAACTTGCCTTCTCTTGGGCAAAGAGAAGAAGCCTCAAGAAACCTAAGACCAAGACAAAAACCAAACAGATAATCGTTAATAGTTTAAAGAAAAATCTGACAAGCACCAAATTAGACACACTAAATCTTGGTTTATCTTTTGTACCTACTCAAAACTCGAATCTGTTGGAAGAAAAAATTAATTTGCATAGACTTGCACGGAAAATGAGACTTAAGGTGTTTTTCAATACATAGACAGGAATGGAGTATTCACAGGAGGAACATAAATATTTGGAAATCAAACCAAAGAGTTGTTTTGACCCACAAATCAATAACTTGACTATCAAGATATTTGAAGAACAAGTGTTAAAGGATATCAGAAGGGTGAACTTTACAAAATCCAAGTACTACAACATCAGGAGATGCCAAAGTGTAATCATTAAAGCACTAGCAAAATGATCGTAGCCTGACTCTAAATCCTGCTGACAAGGACGGTGCGATAGTCCTTATGGATACCACCTACAACGACACTAAAATTACGAACTATTGCCAGACCAAGACACATACATTAAAATTGACCAGGATCCTATTAAAGACATCACAGAAATGTTGATAACTGTACTGGATCAAGCATTGGAAAATGAATGGATCTCAGAGAAAACCAGAACATTTTTAACTAATGAGCATCCGATTACTCCTGTCTTTTACGGACTCCCCAAAATACATAAGGTATTACAAACTCCACCAATGAGACCCATTGTAGCGGGAACTAATAGCATTTTTAACCCGTTGCAACCTATGTGGACAAAGCCTTGCAACCCATAGTCCAGAGTACTAGTAACTATCTGAAGGACACTACGGATTTTCTTAACCATCTTGCTACACTCACAACCATCAAGGCGGACGACATACTAGTCTCCTTCGATGTACAAAGTCTTTATACATCAATTCCGCATCAGGACGGATTGGAAGCACTAGAGTGGGCATTGCTGAATAATAATTGTGAAGCCAACAAAACTTTCATTCTGGAACTCAGTAAGATTATATTGGTCAATAATTATTTCAGAAACAAATCACAATTTTATCTACAAGCATCAGGCACGTCAATGGGCTCCTCAATGGCCCCGGCGTATGCTAATTTATTCATGTTTCATTTAGAGAGCAAACATATACTCAATGTACATCAATGGCAACAGAATCTAATAACATGGAAACGTTACATAGACAACATTTTTGTCGTCTGGAGAGGATCAAAAGATGATTTACAAGCTTTTTTGGATTTCATTAATCACCTTCACAATCGGATTAAATTTACAATGGAGGTGGGAGAACCCAAACTACACTTTCTAGATGTTGAACTGTGGATTGGACCAGATGGAGGAATAATCACGAATGTTTATCACAAACCGACAGATGTGAACAATTCATTACATTACTTGAGCCATCATCCTGACCACCTAAGGAATAATTTACCTTATAGCCAATTCTTACGGCTTAAAAGAATAACGTCAGACACTACAATACTACAACAAGAAAATCAACTGCTGTCCGAGAAATATAGACAAAGAGGTTACCCTAGCGACATCATCGAAAAGGCTAAAGACAAAGTCGATAGACTTGAAAGAAAGGATCTCCTCATTAATAAGAAGAAATCTAAGGATATTCCATTTCTCCATACTTTGAGATATTCTGCACAAAGTCATCACATTACTAGGATCATCAAGAAAAATTGGAGTATCATCAAAATGGATCCACAACTGGACAGGCTATTCCCAAAACCTCCCCTAATTGCATACAAGAGGGGAAGACATTTTAAAGACCAACTGGTGAAAGCAGAAAAAATCAAACAACAGACTTTGAAGAAGAGGAAGACAGGCACATTCCCGTGCTTAAATTGCGGCAATTGCAACAATGTGATGAAGGGTAGCTATGTGAGGCACCCCAACAGTGGACAAAAAATTTGATTGAATAATTACACCACATGCGACACTAAATCAGTCATCTACGGTCTCAGCTGCCCCTGCGGTATATTTTACGTGGGTCAAACTATCAGGAAAGCTAAAGAAAGATGGAACAAACATAAGAGCAATATCCGTACCAACAGTATCAAATCTCCTGTCGCTAGACACTTTACTCAGAATAAATACACAATAGCCCATCTTAAAGTAATTATTCTTGAGGAAGTGAAAAAATCACCTAGAGGGGGGGACCATGGCAGACGCATGGGTCAGAGAGAATTACACTGGATTGAAAAACTGAACAGTCTTTGCCCCAATGGAATGAACGAAGAATATAATTTGGGTGTTTTCTTATAAGTTTTCTTATAAGCTTACTGTTAGACTCTTGAATTTTTTTGAGATTAAGACATGCACGACTAGCTGTACTAACACACATTTTTAATTTGACGTATAAATATATCTAACAGTGGAATATACATTCACTGTTCCTTTACCATCCAAGCAATAGTCACTGAAGTTGCAAAAACATCAAGGTCATTAGATTGTTTGTGTTCTCAACACTATAAATGCTTGATATATCTTGAGTTTCTATTTTCTACTTGAAACGATGAAATAAACATACACACCCATATAGATGTTGTCCAACTGTAACTAATTGACATAGAGGATGTACATTTATTTTTGACAACAGATAGACTGTGAGCATGCTGGATTTTTCCTCTAATCACGAGACTGTGATAATTTTAAATGTCATGTTTTTTAGATCGATGTAATAGCTTAATGGACCTACATTATCCACCATTAGACACGTTTAAAAATAGAGGTTCCAACAGTCTTTTAGACTCTACCCTGTTTTATAAATACCGCGCATTATATCGCATCAAAAGTAAACATAGTGACGTCATGACGTTGTCACGCATTAACGTCATTACGCAATATAAACATTACGATGGCCATTTTTCTCAGTCGCTGTTCGTACGAGCATCACCACAGGGCACATGCACAAGGGCGTCCCATTTTCAGGTAAGCTTTGTTAGAACCTTACATCCTTTTTCAAATAAAGATTACAAGAGACTAGAGGACACTAGTCACACTGACCTCTTAGCCTATAGGGTTTCAAATAATTATATATCTATGGATCACCGCAGGTATGCCATTAAATAACTGACTGATGCCATACCTTGATACTTTGACACCACAGGAAATTGTCCATGGACAGTGCATGCTTTCTTGAATTTATAGGAGAGTATATATATTTTTTTCACATACACGGGCTAGCTAATATCTCTCCACATATATGCAGAGAACAACGTGACCATAATGACGCTTTCTGATATTCCTAGGAGGTACTATACTGATTGGAACATGGGCTGTTGTGACATTTATACTCACCACATAGAATGATTCTATAGCGTTTTTTCTAACTGGTAAGAATAGCCTCTGAGAAACCTCTTTCCATCTACAGGGCCCCCAATACTTCTGATTGTGCTGTTAAGACCCACTACAGGATTACAGAGCTTAAATAAAGTGGGATATTATCCAAAATCCTGACTACGACCTGCAGATCAGGTAATTACTAACACCCTTTTTCTAATTGACATGTTTGAGAATACAAACGTGGTTGTTTATATCTAATACCCATACTTCTCATTACGGTTGGGACTTATAGCCACTTTTTTAAATCATTTTTTGGGATTGACAAGAACATACTAATCAGGATGGAACTTGAATTTCAAATTGAGAGTACACTGAAACACTAACAGGTGATTATATATAAGGAAATATCCAGTCATGACGGACAGGTATTAACACATCACATATTACTGTGAATGTTGGACTATGAGTTAAAATCAAGAACAAACTGTCTACTATAAGCCACATGAATTGTAAATGGAAGGTTTTGGTTGTCTGGACTATAAAAAGTAGTTACCATTTGTACCATGTGCTGTAAAAAACAGTTTACTTTATGTTATATATGTTGGCTATGAATTGATACAAATTGAATGTTGAATTATTGTTTGTCTAAATTAACCCTAACTGGGGTATAGAACTCGCGGATGACAAGATCATCCCTTTATAAAGTTTTATTTTGAAATTACGCAAGAGAATTTGGTTGTTTTTTCAACTACAGGGTGCGCAAGGGACAGGAGTGTTCCACAAAGGTTGTGGACACCTGCTGTTTTCACATAATTTGTAGCTGGCATGAACAGAAATTATGGTTAGACGGCTGCTGCTCAAATACTGTAAAACTGGAAGGTTGACAGTGCCTTCTTTGGACGGTATCCTTAATGACTTGTTGGTGTTTGTCTGTCCAACTGAACGTCACCTATTACTTGGGGAGTTTCCATAAGCATTTAACCTTCAACCAAACCCTCTGCCAAATTTTGCATAGCACTTGCAGGGTTCAAAGAAGAAACATAGTCCATTCTTACCATGGGCGCAGGAGCTCATGATCGAGTCGTGCCTGGGAAGAACCCCTTTGGTCGATCATGAGTGACCAAGGTACTCAACCTCACATCAGAATATGGTGCACTTGTCTTGTTGGAATGTGAGTCCGCTTCCTGGGAGGTTGCTGAGCGTATGATTTATCTCCAGCTGGTATTGCTCTGCATGGCCTGAGAAGAATTGGATTGCCCTGGAAATACATGACCTTCTTGAGACCTCCGGACACATGATCCCTGGTTTACTGGAGACAGAGGAGGTGGTAGTGAGGCCAAAAGATATCCGGGGGAACTAGTATGCTATTTAGGGTATTTTGAATGCAGTAAGAGCTTTGTAGTCTGTCATTAACTCGATCTGGTGGCATTCAGAGTGGAGATTTAGCTTGGAAAAGAAGGCTTCCCCAGCAACTCAACTGATCATGTCCATATGATTTCAGGAGTGTGAGAGTCCACCAGGATGCCCTGATGAAGGCTGTGAATATCTACACATATTCTGAGGTTGCCTTCAGACTTATTTGAAAGCGCAATTGGAATGAGCCACTCCAAGGATTCTCTGTATACAATGAACTTGTCCTTCTTCATTTGGCCGAGGAGATGCCACAGTTCGTCATGAAGCCTTAGTGGGACTCTGTGTGTAATGTCCTTCACTAAATAGGCTACTTGTTTGAATTTGATTTGGTGTCTAAAGACAGATAGCTTTCTGAGATTCCCATAGAAGGCTCCTTGGAAGGAATGTAGCATCTGAGTGGCCAGGGCTGCCCAGTTGTGGCCCACTGTGAAGACTTTTTAGAAATTCCTAGGGTCTCAATTTATTCCTAACTTGGCTTTATGCGGCCAGCTGACTATTATAATCCTAGTGGAGTCTACTTGTACCTTATCCCACGCTGACTTCAGGTATGTCAGAAAACCATATTACTCTGCCAATGATGTGCCCTGAATAACCTCAGAGGGTGATGTCAGGTGTCTGCAGCACACTCCATTTGCCTCGGAGTGTGGTAGTGTAAGTGTTGATGGATATGACAATGTGGAGGGAACCCATGTTCTTCATCATCATTAGCAGCATGGCTGCAATTCTTATGCAGCATGTTGGCCTCAACATACCTTTATCCTCATCAAGTAAAGAACTGTCCGTCACCATCAGCACTGTGTTCTTCGTAGCTTCCTCCAATTCCATTGGGCCGTTGCCTTCTTGAGCATAATCTGGTGATCAGATGAGCGCTATGTGGGGTTGACAATCCCTGGTCTCCCCTGATGGTGCGGGAGTGCCCCGCAACACACAGCAGCAAAATAGTTTGCATTCCTACACTGGGTGCATAGTTTGACAATGGCAGGGCAGACAAATAGACCTGCCTTATCATTTTAAGCCTTCCTGCCCTGCTAGAACCTGACACACTTCATTGTGCCCTTACAACATCTCACCACCAATCCAACTCCCTGATGTGTAAAAGGCTCAAGCCTGATCAACACCGATGTTCTTGATGCTGTAAGTGGGACAGCTCACCAAGCATGCTTGGGTTTGTTCTGCAGGATGCAAGGAGAAATAAGCATTCATACCAACATGTCCCATTCCATTCAGGAGATGGCAGTCCAGTCCTGGTTTTAACTTTGCAGTCTGGCACTTATGGCATAGAAATCCAGACCTAAAAAGAATGGAAAGTTAAAACCAGGACTGGAATTAGTAGCTCCTGCATGGAATGGGGCAGATTGGCATGTATGCATGGGGCAGCTGGGAAAGCTGGGCAGCACTCCATTCTCTTTCTGGACCAGTCTGCTCATCTACCATGCTAATGTGCTGATACTTCCTGTGATTGCAGCTCGGTGGCACTGCTCCAGCCCATGCAATGGCTTCCGCACTCCAGGAGGGACATACACTTTGGTGACTCCAAGTACTTCCCATTTTTCAGTTTTGTTAATGTGTACTATTTACGCAATCATTTTCTTGAATAATTACTTCTGGATTTGAATTTGGTTTTCATTCATTTTCAATTACAATTTTATTTGTGTTGGGGGTGGCTCTTTGATGTTGTCTTTTTTTGTGATTGACTTTTAGGGAGATCTACAAGATCCCCCCATCTTTTTCTCCATGGACGTTTGATTTAGTGAAGAGAGGGGATTTTCAGGGACACATTTGTAAAAATAAATCTCACAACCAAAATTGTTACTGAATGTCATCATTATAAAGTTATGTCCACATCTTTGGAACCTTGTACTTCTAAAATCAGCCATACCCTTTCCAACTGCCTGGCTTAAACATATTCTCATGGTGGAAACTCACCCTTTCGCTTCATTCTCCTGACTACCCCCATCCTTGTACCATTATCCCAGACAATTGCGTCTCCATGCTCACAGTCTGCATGCCGTGGCACTGGAAGCCTTGGTCACAAAAGGGTGCACACAGAAATGTGCCGTGCTGTGCCCAAGTCTTCTGGCACCACGGCACACAGACTGTGAGCAGGCGAGAGAAGCAGGCAACCGGAGGTCGGAGCCTCATCAGGTACGTGGGGGAGGGAAGAGGGTGCAAGGTGCCGTGTAGCAGCTGGGGGTATGGGAGATCCCCTGACATGGACCTGGGAGAGGATCATTCACAAAAGGTTGCACTTGTGGAATTGCTGCCTTCTGTGCTGGAATCACTGGTGCAACCTTTTGTGCATGACCCAGAGTCAGAGAACCGCGTCTCCCACCCCATCTGCTTACCTACTTCCAACCTTTAACCTCACTCCCTATCTCAAACTCCTTCTATTATTTTCCTTCTCTCATTCTTCAGTGGCCAGCTGGTCTTCCGAACGCTGCTCAGCACGCAGGCCCACCTTGATCCTCACCCTAATTGTAAGCATGTGTTTGAAGACTTTTGTTACTGGTAAAAAATTAGGAAGGTTGGATATTGGCGTGGTCATTCTTGTTCTATCTCATGTTGTGCAGATTCATTTTTGTAGGTTGACATTTGTATAAGATAACATTTAAATCTCATGTCTTTGCTCCTAGGAACAGATACAGAAGTAACCTTTGATATCCCTTACATCGTGAGAAACCAAGAAGAACTTCAGCCTCAAGATGTCCATCTTTGACTCCGGGGAGTTTATCTTCAAAGACATAAGCAGCAAAGTCTTGAAGGTGGGTGACAGAGGACCCAGATGGCATGTCTTACAAAATGGAAAATTGGGAGCAAAATAATGATTTAGACTTCAACTGTAATTGAGATTACAATGGGCCTCATTACGAGTCTGCCGGTCTGGGAACTATGGTACCGGTAAGCTTGCTGGTACTGTAGTTCCCGGACCGGCAGACTACGAGTTGTACTCGCGGGTCATTGTGTGCCCGCCAGGTCTGACCTGGCGGGCACACAGGCACCCGTGAGCACAACACGTCGGATTCACCAGCACCATTCACGGATGGTGCCGGTGCATCAGGCTTCCCCATTCCTATGGGGCTCAATGGGAATGGGGAAGAAATGTTTCCGGCGCTCTGGAATGGGCAATTACCTGGTCCACCTGGGTGGTAATAACTTGGTAATTGCACATTCCAGGGCGCCGGAAAAAAAATGACTCAGACACGGCTGTCCGCCAGGGTCGTAATGAGGCCCAATGTTAATTTATTTAAGAATTCACTTTAATAATCATACAATACAGACAGCGTGGGAATTTGAAGCAATCATGGCCCCTTCCCATTGCTGCTGGAATTGTAGGGAGCCTTCTTAATTAGGAACATTTTTTAGTTCAAGGCACAATGGCTCTGATTTAAAAAATGTGTTGTCCCAAGTGATGAAATATGCTTGCACATGCCAATCACTTACTAAAACAATATTTACGGGCAATTTACAATGTGTATTCAAATATGAGTAGTGGTACAGATCCGGGTGCAGAAAGGGCATTGACACCTATGAATGTCTGTTCAATATCCACAATTTGGATGTGCTTGGCCAATCACTGATTGGCATAAAGCAGTGGTTGGCATGAGGCAGTGGGAACACGATACATTTGATGAATCTGCGCAGGGCTTCAGCTTCACCACAAGCTAGTAGTTGTGCATGTAGTTGTAGAATTGGATTGCATAAGAGTGAGCAGTGCACACCAAATAATCAAAGTTAACATGAGAAAGCTCTGGAAGCCCGGTGTACACCTGAGTAATACTGTACTGGAGATATGAAAGGCGGCAGCGACAATGCATATAGTCTGTATTTTAGAAAAGGTTAAATTAATTGTAGTAACCGATGCCCAGTTCCCAATTACTTCAGTCAAACCAGTAAGCGTCATGAACGATAGTGTCAAATGCTTCTGACAACTGCGTATAGACTAACACACCAATGCTCTGAGAGTCTGTCTCCATCTTGGGTTCTACTAATATCGTCTCTGTACTACCCATCGGCCGAAAACCTGTCTGTTGAGCCTCCTGGAGATTTTCGTATTCCCGAGATTACTGAAGTCATGTTATTACCCGTTCAACTGTTTAACAATAATTGGGTGGTCATTTGCATTCCCTATTGGATCTGCTTGAGATTTTCAGGCAAAGGTTATATAATGCATATTTTACAGGGTGAAGGACGTATCCCCTGAGTAAGGGAGTTATTAATTGAATAACTGGCGATTGTACGTGGTTTGTAAGTGTTGGTGGAAAGTCAGGTATTAAAGACTGTTGTTACACAGCGATCTAACAGCTACCATTGCATCCTTGAACCAGTATATCAAAATGAAACTCTGCAGAGGGTAGAAAAGGAAATGTGACTATTGTCCCAGGGTTTAGGCTCAATCAGCAAAACCTGGTGAGGAAGAAGCAGGAGTCCAAGCTATTTTTCACTAATCCCCTCAGTATCCGAATACATTTGTCCAATTTAACATTTTATTGTATAGGGAAAATGAGCACATGGTTTTTGTTTGATTAAAAGTTGAGCTTCCAAGCTTTTTTAGCATTGAAAGAAATCCTTCTGAGGTGAGATGGCATTGCAAATTCTAGCGATTATGTATTCCTTCTTTCAACTGTAAAGCAGTAGCTTAGTTTGCCTGAGATTTCTTAAGCATTTCTGTTTTGAAAGCGCATTTTATTTTGATCTTAACAATCATTCTAATTTGACCTTTGTAGTTGTGGATAAGGACCATTTGGTAGCTTGTTTCTTATTTGGTGTATTGCAATATTTAGCTGGGACAGAGTGGTCCAAGCAACTGTTGAGCCAGTTTGTGGAATGATTTAAGTTATTGGCGCATTGATACAAAATAAGCAAATAATGTGAGGGCTTCAATAACAGTCAAAGTGATATTGAATAGAGAAAGGAGCACAGCAAACATCATACTGCTAATCCATGAACCTTTATTCAAACCAATCTCAGCAGCTCAATCAGACCCACCATCAAGAACTGTGAGCCCTCAGGAGGTTCAGAGAGTGTGACAGTGACAGGAAGGCTGATGTTTTAGCCAATCATATTTCAGCTTGAACGAAGCCTAGGCATTACCTTTACCCCAGAGAGCAGCAGCACCTAGGGTTATGTCTATTTGCCTGATCCATATAGGAGGAAAAGAGCTTCAGACAGCCAGAAGACTGCCTTTAGATACATTCCCATAATCCTGCTCACATTGAAAGAGTACACAAATGGTTCAAACCCTGGTTCCACAGGGTAAGAGCGGAAGAACGATCTTCTCAGAGCATTTGCTTGAAAGTTATAGAACAGTCTGAGTTCTAATCCCTTATAGAGGGTCCTCAGAAATTGAGACATGTCTCTCTTTACTCCACAAGTCAGAATGGAGTGGGGAGTCTAGCATGCTAAGGTCCCAGCTCTACCTCTAGTACCCAGTCTGTCATCATCTCCTCTTCAAATAGCTCTGCACGACTACTCACAGATCCTCACTGCTTTATATAGCTTCTCTGAGATTTTTTTGCAAAAGCCTGAGTGTTAGTATAAACAAAATCCTCTGGCGCATCTGGCCTTGCCCGGAAGCCACCTCAAATGTAGTTTACTATATTCCATCAGGACATTGCTTATAGTTTGATGGAGCATTGGGTACTATTTACATAAACAAAACTACCACTGGATTGCAGCACAGACTCAGCACAGACTCTTTGTTTACTATATTCTCCCTGTATTTCAAAGTACTTGGCTTGCAGCCTGGACTTCTCACTAGAAAGTAAGGGAATGTGTAATTACTTACTTGTAGAATACAATTTAAATGAAAACCTGTCACATTTTACTAAAATACTTATATACATGCCAATCTATTTAAGTCCCATGTGTGTTGTGACGAATCCCAGAATGTTGTCACTGCTTCCGAAGGGGAAGCCCCTTCCCACATGAGCCAGGTAGGGGAGGCCACTACCCAATAGTCCCCCTTGGGCTGGTACTCATTGGGAGGATCTCATGGGAGAGGAACCCCGATTAGGGCCAGTGATGCCCATATCGGGAAAATACAGTATTTCACCAATGCCATGTCTCTAGACCCCCTTCCCACATTTACCCCACTTTTAAGTCACCTCATTCATCTTCTCTCCTTTTTTCATACCCTATGTACTTTGCAAAACCAGTTCATGTAGAAAGTACTGAGATTAGGGAGTTTAACACTGAGACAAGGAAGATTCCCAATTCCCAATGAGTCTCGACACCCACACTCCTTTAGTACTGAGATGAGCAGGAGAGGCAGAGTAATACTGAGTTACCATTGGAACCACTGTTACCAGTCAAGTGGTTCAAAGACATTGATTGGAAGAAACAGAATAAAAACTAACAAAGGACTTAACATAACGTCAAGCCCTCCCTGGAGGAGCCGCTAAAACCAGGAGGAACCAGACGTCCACAAAGGTATTGACCAGGACACCAAGGAGAAGAAAAGAGAGCCTGAAGGTGGTCCAGGATGCTAGGACCGGACAACCCATGAGCAAACTAGTGTTCTGGGGGCCCCAGAGGCCCAGGAAGCATGGGAGCTGGAAGTCTCACTAACCCAGAATGGAGAAGCATTGTGGAGCTGCCATAGAGCAGGGGAAGCTGCGAGAAGGCAGAGGAGCCCAGCGACCACCACAGAGCCGACAACCACGCAGCCTGCTGAAAGAGGTACGCAAGTAGTCACGAAGATGGTTGCGGCTCAGGCAAGTTGTGGCAACAGGGTATGGGACCCAAATACAAAAAAGGAAGCAAAAATGTACACGCAGCTGTACTACGGCTTAAAAGGCAAGTAAATCAAGCCATAGGAAATACAAACTTAGGCCAGATTTGCAGGTCTGGGGCTTGCACCGAAATAAAGAGAACTGGGACTTGTTGAACAATTTTTACACTGCTTGGCAGGTTAGTGAACCAAGGCTGTATTACCCACCACAGCCTTGGAAGCCTCCAGGACAATCCTCTTTGTCGCAGTACCTGGTGAGAATGAACCAGGTCTGCCCACCAGGTTAAGGACTCACCACAGCCTGGGAAGCATTTAGTCCAATCTTCTTCATCATAGTGCCTGGTGAAAGGGGACCAGGTCTGCTCACCAGGGTCAGAGACCCAGTGCAGCTTGGGAAGCATACACGCTATTCTTCCTCAGAGCAGTACATGGTGAGAAGGAACCAAGGCTGTCAATCAAGGGTCTGGGACCACATGGAACTGTATTACAAGCCTGAGAAGGGCTGGGGAAGGGAGACATTCGTCCTTAACAGCTGAGGAGTAGTTGAGACCACACAGGGAAATCTACAAAGCTATGACTGCCTTTTGTCTAGGGGAAGGGAGTCATCCCTCTGGACCAATAAAACATCACTTCGATTTAGTTAGCTTATTGTGTCAGGGACAGATTTAGGATGTTGTCACTGGACATTGGAACGTTTTACTTTGGACATTCTGACACTAATTATTTAAGTTGAGGCTGTGGGATATATTGACCCACTCAACAGTATTTCACCACATCACCAAGCTGCATTTGCGCAAGAAATAGCAACTTGGCTGCGCTGGCTCCTGTGCGCACCAGGACCTCAAAACTGCGTTTTGGCAGCAACAAAAAGATGGCTGCACCGTCCTGCCAAGCACAATTCAGGCAGTATGGAACAAGGGGACACACTGAAGGAGCGTGCCAGTGTGTTCTGAAACATAAATGGAATGAAGTGAAAAGGCAGCACTGATTTGCTGAAAACCCGAAAATCCCCTTCAAAATTAAACTTTTCACCCTTTAAAAATGCTGCTTTGACGCTAATTCCATCTGCTCATTCTGAAACCATTGTGATTAAAAGGCCCTGTCATGCCCAGGATATTTGCTTCACCAAAACCAGGCATAATTCCTGAGTAACAGGCCCAGTCAAACCAACTCTGAGAGAAATCAATAAGCAACTTCAATTTCACTCGCATGGGAACACACGTTTATTTCTTTGCAAAGTATCCAGGCTCAGCAGTTCAAAGAGGCTTTACCTCTCTGAGCCAGGTCCGTGTCAATGTATCTATGCTTCAGATAAAACTCCTGCATTCAAGGAAATGACTATAGCTGGAAAGACAGTGTGGGAATCTGAGGGAGCTGCCAAACTGAATTTAAAGAAAGAAATCCTAACAGTTTTCAACACGTGGTTTGTTTTAAACGCAAAATAAGAAAATAAAGAGTTTAAACCACGTGGGCTGAATTTGCAAGCTCTCAAAAAACCAGTTATTCCAGTTGTCAGCCCTGAAACTTTCCCCCAAAGGAAGGGAGCCACACAATAAGCTCTCAGCAGAGACTAACAACCCACTGATAATTACAGGGTGGGAAAGAATCTAGTCTACAGGAACCCACTGATAATGGGACTCCCAGGGCAAGGAAGTTGGAAGTGTGAAGGGGCAATAAAACCTCCAATCAAGATGAGAAACCCCCACTTTGCTTTGAAGGAAATGACAGTTTGTTTCAGTTGGAGGAAGGGAAAGAAATGATCTAGTGACAATGGACTGCCTTTTGGTTCCAAAGACTGTTTCATAAATAAACTTTAAAGACTTTTATCTTAACAGCAAGACTTTGTTAAAATGTAGAATTTTCGCAGTGCAAAAGTGAATTTTTGGGCTTTCTTTTAAGACTTGGTAGAATTTACTGACACCTTGGGAACAGAAATGGCAAAATATGTCAGATTCCCCAAAAAGTATCCATGTTGCAAATTTTTGTCCATACATCCTTGATGATCATCCACATCCATGTATAAAGTTATAGAATTTTGTGTAATCTAAATCCCAGTGAAAAGCGGGAAAAACTGGTAGGAGGGTGAAACTGACTGGAGGATTGGACTGCAGTGTGCTGCACAAAATCTGTAACCTGTGTATATAATATGCTAAGAGATTGCAATTGTATAAATGTATGTTTGTGGCAAAATCGGATTTTAGTTAAAGTAACTTTGGGAGGTTTTTGGACATTGTAAAACTCACACTATGAATCTGACATAATTTTTCTGAAATCCAACCAACTGAGAACGAGGCGGAGATTATCACCCTTGTCCAATATTGTTGTTAGAGGCGGGTTTAGTTAAGCCTGCCCCAGTCATATAATGTGATGATGTCATTAGGCATTATATGTAAGACTCTAGACACACACCCACAGACACTCTTCCTGATTCTCCTACGCCGGCGTCCTGTTCCTGTTCCAACCATCCAGAATCCAGATCCCACTACCAGGCCAAAGCATTGCTGACCCTACTCCAGGGCCCACTGCAAAACCCAAGCATTGCTGATCCTGCTCCAGCAAGGCCTACATTATGAAAAACACTAAATCCCCAAATAACCAGAAAGCTGCGGTGTTTTTGGGAAGCATCATGATCCCCCTAACTGCATCCAGAGGTATCTGTGCCATCCAGCTGATCTGTAGTATTCAGTGACCAGAATTGCCAGTCCAGAAGGGCTACCAGGTGACCAGAACTGCCCAGCTGTTTGCCAGGTGTCCTACCGTGTAGTGACCAGAACCGTTGACTGTCCAAAATCCAAAAACTAAAAAGTGGACTGTAAGTATCAATTGGCACCCTATCTAAACCCATAGTCTATCTTGTCTTTGTTCTCATCCCACTCTCTAAGTCATCCTTATCCTGATACCTTGTTCAAACTGTCACAATCATTCTTGAAATCCTGCCCTTGATTTCTAGTGTTAGCACCACATTTCTCTTCATTTCTGTCTAGCATAGATCCTAAACCATTAGCGATATTGTGTTTAAATAAATTAATTTTCCCTTAAGAAAAGGGGAACACTGCGTGAAGGGTTACAACTGCAACATAACTTGTTATATTCACGGGTGCTGTTCCTCTTTTCTTAGCCATTAAATCTAGTTTAAGTGAGATTTGCCTTTCAATTTTAAAGCCGATTCCTCTTTTCACTGCTCTATTTTCCTAAAAATGAACCTCACTCTACCTTCCATATCTCTTTCAATTTATCAGCTAGAGACTTACTTTCACTTCCATAGTGTACCTGTAATCTATCGCTACACCCCAACCAAATAAAACGCACTCCGAACAGTTTGATTAATTTTAAGCGGGAATGGAAAAAATTCAACTTTCACACATGTCATTTTGCTGCAACATGTTTTAAACTTGCCACTCATTTTCGAACTGTATGCTTTTGGTAATCCATTCTTTGTGATTGTTATTGTATTTACATTGTGGCTTTGCGAGGAATTATATTTGCTTCAAGGTTTTTCACACACATTCATTATTTAATTGTCCATTTCCGAGTGTCATTTCATCAACATTGCAAGGGGTTTAAAATCTGTTTTTCTCTCTTATTTGGGGGAGGGAAGGTCAGATTTGAACTCTGATTTCTATTTGTCATTCCTGATTACCTGCTGCTTCTGTTTATCCACTTAGAATTGATTATTTGTGGGTTGATAGAACATTGCAGGGGAAACTTAAGTGCTATCTTACCTAAACCAAAAATGCTCCTACACACACAATCGCCTGATTGAAATCCTTATCAAATTTTGGAAACCCCTCTTAGAGTTAGGGCAAAATAGGCTTTTTTCTTTTCCTTTTTATCTTCTCATAAAAGTGTATAGCCAAAGCTATTACCCTTCAGTGTCAGGGTCTTATTTCTGCATACTCACAGTGTCCTAACAATATTAATATACATAACAGAACTTCACGGATTGTGAATAATGCTGGGTTCTCTTAGCTGTATTGTACCCTGTTCAGCTAGAATATATACCAAGTGGTGACAGGTGTATGCCAGGGGTCTGTTCCATCAGTTCCCCCCTATGGTTCTCACTGTGAACCCTTTAAGGAAGGGTATTTTCTTATTTTGTATTATTATCGAGATGGCATTGCGTTCTTGTATTCTTGTGTGATGAACTTGTTTGCTTTTTTTTGCAATGTTAAATGTCTATTTTATTTGATATCCACTAAAATAGACAATACTAAAAGTGAACAATTGAAATCTAGGGCCCATAAATATCATTGTTTGAAAATCCTGGGCTAGATAAAGGTGTCCCTCCTGGCCTGGAGCAAATTGACATCTAGTGTTATGTAATGAAACCCAAGTAGTTGGTAGCTTGTTCGTTAAGAGTTCATCCTTCTCCGGGGTCTTTTTATACACAGTATGCCCGAGTCTCCCATGACACACCACCTGAGGACCTGTTCAAGATGATGAGAGATGAGTGGGACCTCAGCGTGCCCAACCTGCTGCTGTCGGTGACGGGTGGAGCCAAGGACTTCATCATGAAGCCGAGACTGAAAAATCTCTTCAGCAAAGGCCTGGTCAAAGCCGCTCAGACCACAGGTGAGAAAGCCATGGGCATATATGTTTCTCAAAGGTTTGGTATCCAGGGACGTCAATTGGGGGTGGCCATGGGTAAAAGCTGCTACCCCTGGCTCCCCCTCTGGTACCCCTAGACCTGTCCTTTCTGCCACTGGGCCAATGGACAAAGAGGCAGTCCCAAGAGCAGATATCTGTGTTGCACTTGGAAAAGGCGATTGTAAATGCAGCTACACCTGCCATAGCTTTTGTCACCTGGAATCTAGATCTTGTTAGATGGAGAAATAACAGGGATGCAGGAAAAACCATGAAGCCGCCATCACTAACAGGTTGGCAGTCCATTAGTGAAGAATGCCTGAATGGTGGTATTCAGAGGCAGGACAGTCTGTGCAGCTCATACCCAGTACCGTAGCGACAGGAAGGGTATAGGGTCTAGATCTAGCTAGCTAGGAATGGGTAAATCAGCCTACAGTACTTAGTGACAGCACAGCAGGAACGCAAATCTCAGTTGTCTGCTTTGTACATCCAGTGAGCTACTGGGCCTGTGATGGGAGTGGTGTGCCCCAATGTCTTCTGTCACCAATCCTGACTGGGCACTGTGAGACCTGACCCAGATCTGCCAGACCTGCATCGGGGGCACACTGTAGATAGACGCACGGTGAGATCATTTCCATGCTGTTGCCCTCCGCCTTTGAAGTAAACCATCTATTGCTTCCTCAAGCAAAAAAAAATTATATTTGGAAGGGTAACTAATGGGCAACACACCTGCCTTGGGAGCAAGAGAATGCACTGCAACATGTGTTCAGTTCCTGTTCCAGTGCTTAGAAGCTCGAGGAGGCTGGCACTAAGCAACATATAGAGGACCAAAGAAGATAATCAAATCTGGTATCTCTAGGGGTGTTGTCATGGACCTGCTGCTGCTGTTTACATTTTAACATTTAAAAAAAGCTGTAATTACAATGACCTGTAACACATCCTTCCCCTCTACCTCCCATTTTACCAAACAAGCAAAACAGAAAGGTGGTGTCTGGAAGGTTTCAAAGCATTCGTAACCACTGGAACAGCTCTTGGTTTGAGGTGTGTGCTTGAGGCGCAATGGTATGGACCACGTACAGGAGACTTGACATGTTGTACTAGTGACTTACAGATGTTGAGAGAGAATGTTTGAGATGTAACGTGTTTTAAGAGAGTATAAATGCATTGAATGCAGATATAAGATGTTTAAGGAGGGTAATTGAGACTAACACTGTTGGGGTGTTGACAGAAGTTACTGGAGACTTAAACTGCTAGTTTGCTCGAGGTTGATGGTGTTGGAGAATGCTGGAGACTTAAGTTGCTGGAGGGTGTCACTGTGTAAAGATGAAGGTGTTGGAGCAAGGCATTAGAGGTGGAAGGTATTGGAGGGTGGGAGTGGGTGCCAGACATTTAAAGCTGTAGCGGGAGGGCCCTTAGCGACTTGCAGTGGACGGTGGGGGGCCTGTGGTGAAAATGGTTGGAGGATATTCAGACTGTGGGTGACTGGAGGGAGTGGGTTGCTGCGCTATGTTTCAAAGTGCACTATTGACAAGAACATCCCTGCACGTGTTGTTCAAGTGTAAAAGCATGAAGTGGTACAGCCTCTGATTTTCTACTGGATGGACTTGTGCTGGTCAGTTGCTGTTTCCAGTCTGTGGCCAGACACATGGCAGGCACTGGATATCTGCGCTTTGGGGTTTAGGCCTCTTTGAGATGCTCTGTCTGTTTACAGTTTAGCCCGAGTGATCTACAATAGTCTAGGTTGTTGTGCTGGACGTCTGCTTATGTTCACAGTAATTTGATAATATGGGCCTATACACACTGATATTAACGGTACATATGGTGATCTATTCTTATATGAAATATATATCATATTGCAGTGATATCTTAACCATTACCGTATTTTCTTAGTCATAATGCACTGAGGAACAATGCTATGTGATGCCACTTTTTTGGGTGAAAGGTCATGTGCCATCACTTACCGTGATGTCACTTGGGGGGAGTCAAATGACATCCCTTCCTGTAATGTCATCAGAGGTCAAAGGTCATGCACTGTGACTTCTGCTACCCCTGGCATTTTGGGGAAATGTCGTCCCTGTTGGTATAACCACTTCATGGCCTTGTAGGCAGAAATAAGAAACAAAAACAGCTACCATTTTTTTTCTAAGCGTGTGGAATATACATCTCCCACCTGCCAGTAGCATGATGGGTCCCAAAATGTTAATTGCAGTGTGGTGCCCAGGGGCCAATGTATGATGGTCCTGAAGGTTCAAAGAAAGCCTGCTGCCCACCCATCGATGGGAAGAATGAATGTCCCATGGATGCTGACAGTAGGAGAAGAAAGCAGTGGGCATGGTTTTCTTGCTGAGCACAGAACTCTAGGGGGAAATGTGCTTGCAGCCTCAGTGCGCCGACGA
Source organism: Ambystoma mexicanum (assembly GCF_040938575.1). NCBI lineage: Eukaryota > Metazoa > Chordata > Amphibia > Caudata > Ambystomatidae > Ambystoma > Ambystoma mexicanum. Next base: position 1,087,405,300 of record NC_090941.1, read on the forward strand.
TAGTCCTCCCCAGTAGTGTGTGAGCAAAGGGAATAAAATGGCCACACATCCTGTATACTACTTGCATCCTTTGAATGTGTCTCCCCAGGTACACTAGGGCAGGGAGCACACAGATACTTTCTCTAAGGTCACATTCTGGCCATACTGTACATCAACACACGTATAGTATAAACACGATGAACATGTTAAGACCTGCAGCGACTGGTCACCAATAAGTGATCGATAGAAAACATCTGAGCAAAAATGTGATAAATGTAAGGTATCTAGAAATTATCATTTCATGTATTAGTTTTGTCTACCATGTTGCGTTATGTTATGTTACTTGGCATTTATATAGCGCTCTATATATCATTGGTATGACCTCAAAGCGATGGTAGGTTGAACACCCTAGGGAACCGTAGTTCTGGTCAGTAGAGAGAGAGAGATAGTGTCGTAGGGTGCGTGGGTGCACCAGATAAGTGTGCAGCTGGTGAAATTGCGGGGTGGTAGCTGCATCCTAGCGTTTAGGTGTGGTGCTGGAGATGTCAGTTGGATGTGTGCAGTCTGGTCGGTGGACATCCAGACTGGGCTCTGGCTGTGTTAGGTCTGAAGGACACATATGTGAGCAACTATGCCGGAATGTGCTCGGCTAGCTGTGTTTTATTAGGGTGATGAGGTCGTATTCGTATGTGGACTGCTAGGCTGAATTAATCAGGGGTATAGCTGAGTTCTAGTTGAGTGATGGTGTATAGTAGAGAGTAAGAGTAGTGATGTGATGGTTATCTTTAGAGAGCCAGAGACAAGGCACGTGAACAGGATGGTAGGAAACATAGTGACACACAGAGACAGGGGGCGATACGGATATATAGGGGGATACAGATATATAGCATATATAGGGGGGATGCAGATATATAGCAACAGCATGGGGAACAGGGAGGCAGGATGCACAGTGATACACGTGTGGGGCAAATTCCATCAAATTCCGCTCATTCGATCTGCCTCATACATTCCGTCCGCTCCATCCATTCCTTCTACTTCATCCACTCCATTCCAACCACTCTATGCATTCCACCCATTACACCCACTCTATCCATTCCATCTATTCCATCCACTCTATCCATTCCACCTATTCCATCCATTCCATCCAGTCCACCCATTTCACCTATTCCATTTATTCTGTCTATTCCATCCACTCTATCCATTCCATCTATTCCATTCACTCTATCCATTCCACCTATTCCATCCATTCCATCCAGTCCATTCCACCTATTCCGTTTATTCCGTCTATTCCATCCACTCTATCCATTCCATCCGTTGCATCTACTCCTTCGGTTCCATCCACTCTATCCGTTCCATCCTCTCTATCCGTTGCCTCCACTCTATTCATTGTATTCGTTACATCTATTCTATCCATTTAATTCATTCTATCCATTTCATTAATTCCATCGATTCCATGAACTCCATCCGATCCATCCACTCTATCGATTCCATCCGCTCCATCCACTATATTGATTCCATCCACTCCATCCACTCTATGAACTCCATCCACTCTATCCATTCGATCCACTCTATCCATTCCATCCACTCTATCCATTCCATCCACTCCATCCGCTCTATCGATTCCATCCACTCCATCCGCTCTATCGACTCCATCACTCCATCCACTCTATCGGCTCCATCCACTCTATCGATTCTATCCACTCTATTGATTACATCCACTCCATCCATTCCATCCACTCCATCCACTCCATCCACTCCATCCATTCCATCCACTCAATCCATTCCATCTATTCCATCCATTCAATCCACTCAATCCATTCCATCCATTATAGCCACTCTAGCCACTCTATCCAGTCCACCCACTTTATTCACACACCCACTACACCCACTCCACCCCCCACTCCACCCACTCCACCCGCTCCATCCATTTCATCCACTCCAACCGTTCCATCCACGCCATCCAATCCATCCAATTCCGTCCACTCCATTCAATTCTATCCACTCCATCCAATTCCATCCACTCCCTCCAGTTCCATCCACTCTGTCCAGTTCATCCACTCCGTCCAATTCCATCCTCTCCATCCAATTCCATCCACTCCACCCACTCCACCTACTCCGCCCACTCCATCTACTCCACCCACTCCATTCAATCCACCCACTCCATTCACTCCACCAACTCCACCAGCTCCACCCACTCGGTCCATTCCATCCATTCCATCCACTCCATCCACTCCATCCATGCCATCCTATCCTGTGGGTAGGATTGGAGGTCCTTGGACACCAGGTTGAGAGTCTCATGTGTTTCGTCATTGGGTTTTTGTGAGTTCAGACATATCTTTAGGGTGGTCGTTGGTGTTATGGGAAGAGCCATGTTTTTAGTAATTTGCGGAATGACATATAGTCTTGGGTGTGTCGGATGTGAGGTGGAAGCGAGTTCCACAGAGTCAGGGCCAGTGCTGAGAAAGAGGATCCTCCGATCCTGACGGAGTTGGTGGTTGGGATCACTAAAAGGAGGGCGGAGCTTGATCTTAGGGTGCGGGGTGGGAGGGAAGGTTTTAGTTTGTCTTGCAGGTAAGAGGGCCGGTCTTGTGCACTGCACGATGAGTGATGCACAGGGTCTTGAAAATGGCCCTTCGTCCAACTGGGAGCCAGTGGGGGGTTCTGAGAGCTGGAGAGGTGTGGTCTCTTGAACCCAGGGATAGTAGCATTTTGGCAGCAGCATTTTGCGCTCTTTGCAGTTTATTAAGGTGGTATGCTGGGACTCCAAGGTAAAGGGAGTTGGCATAATCCATTCTTGACATTACAATGGGCATAACAGCGGCAAGTCTGTTCGGGAAGGAGAGGTAGGGAAAAATGCGCCTAAGAATTTGGAGATGGTAATGACAAGATTTAGATATGTTGTTGATTTGTCGGGAGAGGGTTAGGTCAGAGTCCATAGTGCATCCAAGGTTTTTTACTGTGGCGGAGGGGGTGGGCGGTTAGCCCATGGATGGGGGCCAAGGCAGTGGATGGGGGAGAAACTCAGTGTTGCTGCACACCATGATTTCGGTTTTTGTGGGGTTTAGGAGGAGGTTGTTTGTAGTCATCCAACGGTCAATATCAAGGAGGCAGGCTGCGAGGTCGGTCTGAGAGTTGGAGTCTGAGTTGAGGAGTCGAAAGATGATTTGTGTATCATCTGCGTATTTGCAGCACAGGATATTGTGCGGGCGGATGATTCCAGGGAGGGTGGACATATGGAGGTTGGATAGGAGGGCTGATAGACATGCGCCTTGCGGTACTCCAGTATTAACTGGGCGAGCACCCGAGGCAAAAGGGGAGAGGAGGGTTATTTGTTTCCTGTTGTTGAGGAAGGAGGTAATCCATTTGAGAGTGGTTCCATAGATTCCTAGAGAGTGGAGGCGGTCAAGAAGGATTGAGTGGTTTATTGTGTCGAAGGCGGCAGACAGGTCTAGGAGAATTAGTGAAATGCCTCCTGCAGAGCTGCAGTGATATTAAGATCGTCCCAGATTGAGGCCTTAGTGGTTTCAGTTCTGTGTCGAAGTCTGAAGCCTGATTAGGCGGGGTCAAGGAGGTTGTTGGATTCGACAAAGGCGTTTAGTTGGGAGTATACCGTTTGGTCGATGAGTTTTACAAGGAATCTGGTGTTCGAGATGGGGCAGTAATTTATGGGGCCAAGGGGGTCGAGGGATGGTTTTTTAAGAAGAGGCCTGACATGTGCAATTTTGAAGGCATCGGCGAAGATTCTAGAGCTGAGGGAGTCATTTAGGATGGTTCTTGCGTACTCTCCTGCGCAGGTGGATGACAATATTGCTTTGAGGACTGAGGCAGGGCAGGGGTCTAGGGGGGAACCAGAGGGTTTGCAAGCAGAAAGAAGGTCGAGAAATTCTTCTCTGGAGATTGGTTTGAAGGAGTCAAAAATGGGTACGGTCGATGTTGTGGCGGCGGGTGTGGGGGGTTGTTAGGGTGGTCGGTTTTTGGGGCGGAGCAGGGGTGTTGCTAGGTGTTACGATCACCAGGTATCCACGGGGACACCACCCAGCCCTGGTTGGATGATTTGCACTCTCGAAACCTCTCCCGGTCCCTTGGTAAGGCCTCTGGTTAAAGATGGGTCTGCAATATAGGAGAGCTGGATTCAGTACCAGATTGTCTTTATGTTTTCCCACCTCCCTTGGCCTCAACTCCTTCCTCCCCCTTGGGCCTGCTCCTCACCTTAACATTGTAAGAGGTGGATTCTCCGTCCTGCTCCTCGTGGCAGGGGTGCCTAGATGTGGGGGGCGAGCAGCGACCAAGTTACTTTACTGGTGCAAGCCCCCATGTGGGAATCCAGGCCTGCTGCGACTCCGTAGGTTTGCTGCTTTACAGTCTTTATTTGCAGTTCTTATGTTCCTCTTAGTTCGAATAATAATGTCTTGCTTCTTTCCTTTTAGGTATGGAAAGGTATTTTGGTGTTGTCATGCAGTTTGAAGATGAGCATGGGCCGGTAGGCGAAAGCGCGGGTTGCGCAATGCTGTCCGGTGAGTAATGCGCGGTGCTGTTTCGCCTTTTATTTTGCTAACCTGTATCTTTTCTCTCCTTGCAGGTTGCAATGTTCCTCGCCGAGTGCCGTAATGTTCCAGCAGTGATACTGACCAGGAGATGACTACCCAGGTAAGAATTGTGTGGGTTTCTTCATTCAGGAGAAAACGTGAGTAAACGCTTACTAATGCTGTCTTTCTTTCTCCTCTTTCCAGGTTATGGTATTCCAGGATGCATGCGGTGCCGGATGATGGAGTTCGTACCTTCAGGTGAGTGGATATGAAGTCAGCGGTGAATTCAAGACAGGATACTGTTCCAGGTAAGTTTCATAGTGTTCTTTCTCTCTCTGCAGGTTCTTGGTTTCAGGTAAAATGGCATCAAAGAACTGGACACAGTGAGTGTTACGCTGCCCAAAGCAGAATAACGCAATGCATGTTCTGCTGTTTGAGTGTGGTTTAAATAGTCTCAGGTAAAGTAGTCCAGGTAAAATAGTCCCAGGCCTGCCACACCCAAAGTAGTCCAGGTAAAATAGTCCCAGGCCTGCCACACCCAAAAGACTAGACCGCATAGCTCAGTTCCTTGTAACTGAGCTATGTGTGTGCCTCGATTTTGGCTGAACCCACCCAAGTTAAATAGTCCCAAGTAAATAGTCCCATTCTAATGTTGGTCTTCATGATGGTTATGAGCCTGGCGCCAAAGGCGCCAGGACTGACTCCGAGAGAGTCTTGGATGAGGTTTTAAGGCCTTTGACCTGGCCCTAACTGGAAGGCTGACTTGCCAGTGAGAGCCAGGGGCAAGGGTCATGACACTAGGTCTGGAAAAGATCCGGGGCTACGCTAATGTTGGGACTGGCGGGACTGGAATTAGCTAGCATTTTGGTTGTAGCACCTGAGCCTCTACCCGGGGCTACAACCAAAAGACCTGGGGCTATAGCCCCCTCAGCCCCCGCCCCCTAGAAACGCCTCTGGGGCAGGGAGAGGAGAGACAGTTTGTTGTTAAGGGAAGTCGTTCTGTCGAGAGCAGTGATGTAGAAGCAGAGTGAGAGAGAGTCGCAGAGCCATTGTGATGGGGTAGATTGGCCAGAGGTACAGGTGGGTTTGATGAATTCAGATATGATTCTGTGGAGTTCCTTGCTGCGGTTTCCATAGTTGAGAATCCGATTGTTGTAGTGGCCTTCTTTGGCTTTTCGGATTTCTGCTTTATAGTTGCGATGGTGCATGGTGAAGGTGGATCTGCTGAGATTGTTTTTTTTCCTCGCCATTTGCGTTCCAAGGATTTACTAAAGCGCCACCTACAAGCCAAACTATTGTATTGGAGTGCAGCTAGGAGAGAGATGACATGTGAGGAAGGTCAAACAGTTTGTAGGTGGTGTATAAATGTGTACCATCTGATCAAATGTTCATGTCCATACTAATCCCTACAGCCATTCCCACCCATCAGCTGCCCCTCCTCACACAAAACCCATCCTCCTGGGACCTCTTTGAGCTAGCTTTATCAAGTACTAACTTCACACTTTCTCAGTTTTGCTTGTAAGCAGTCTTCTGCGAGTTAACAGCTTAATTGCAGCTGTTAATGTACGTCTGATGTAATAAAAATGCCTCCACCAAGTGTCAAATACATAAACAAAGACACCATTTTCCAAATGTTGCTATTTTCTGGCCAGCTACAACCACAATGGCAGTGCTTTGAAAATGCCTATCCCATGCCTACAAAAAAGCCAAACCTGTGGGCTTTGGAAATGCTTGTTTTTTAGGGATCAGCCACCTCTATCAAGATGTGGCACAGATACCTGCAGCATACATGCCAACATTCTGACATGCCTGGGAGGGAGATTTCTACAGAGAAATCAGGAGACAACAATTTCCCCATAGGAATGCATTGGGGAAATAATTATTTTAGGCGGGAGGTGGTGAAAAATAGCAGTATTTTTCACTAAAAAATCGTGAGTCTCCCGCGTAAATCGAGAGGGTTGGCATGTTTGCTGCAGATGCACAGGGTTTCACGCGCCCAATCGCTGTGATCAAAAAAACAAAGCGTCCGCGCTGACCAAGGACCTATCACATTGCACAGAAATCAAATTAAAATTCTGAAAGTGACTGTGAGGATTTCCAAGTGCAGTAATTTCCACTTAGCGAGGCCTGCCCGTCTTTTCCAAGCTCGCCTTGGAAAGCTCACATCCGAACCTTTCCACATAGCATCGTTATTTCCCCATCTCAGATCCCTGGGCACCCCTTAATTGACCAAGCTTATATTTTTTTCCAGTAAGTAACCATCCGTACATAATAAGAAGACATTAACGACGAGCAAACCTCTCCCAAGTGCTGAGGCATTGCTTGAGTGCAGCTGGATCGATCACAACGTCCAGCACTGCAAGATTGCATTATTTCAGCTTTCCTTCCGGGCGCTCAAGATGGCCGACTTGCTGTCCCGCCGCCATTTTCAGGATGCTTTCACATGATTAAAGGCTTCACTTTCTCCTGCGCCTCCACATAACTCCTGCTGTTCTCCCACTGTGCTCAACAATTTTAAACTTCATGGGAAAATACTAAAAACTCTTTTAAAAGTCACATTATGTATAGTGTGATTGGCACCAATAACTAATTGCATCAGTTAAATGTGCACTTTGAACATCATATGTAGGTGTGCATGTTTGCATGCATGGATGAGCGCTCAGCTAGCTAGGAAGAAACACCACGTGCCACAAAGGGAACACTGGTCACAAGACTTTTCTTATCCACTAACATTCAGGTATAGAAGTGCCGACCTGCTCAGCGCCGATAATGAAAAGGGCTGCAGACAACTGCATGCTGAGGAACTGGGAATTAGTGAAGGGGCCTTATTTTCTAGCACTGAGCACTGCAACGTAAATGGCTCCCAGCCGCCACATTTTATTCATTTCTTCATTTCAACGTTGGAATGCAAATATGCAGGGCAAAAGGCGGCGTACCTACACGTTTGCACTCAGCCGTACAAAGCGAGTAAACGCTGCCGACAATTTGACCTGGGAATGCTGCTTGCCATTCACGCATGGCAAGCTGTGTTCACAGTTATAAGTAAAAGCTACCTGACATGCCAGCAAGTGGGCAGCACTTAATTGTAATTATACATGGTGCCTGCCATGCGAACATGGCAGGCAGCACGTGCATAAAGCAGGCAAACTCCATAGGGATCTCCACCATTTGCCACGGCCTGAAAATTCACGCCGGCGGAAAAGCTGGAGCATTTGTATGGTTGAGAGGAAAAGCAAGGCGGCAGAAACGCAAGTTGCGTTACGTGCCTTCTCTCCGCCATACGAATGATTGAAAATGTGGCATGTATGGCGTGAATGAAATGCGCTAAGCTTTTGCGCCTTTCATTCACGGCACGCCACTGAAGATTTGTTTCAATTGCTCCAGCTCGGTTATTTAGATGGCTGCCATCATGAGGGGCATGAAATATCCGCAGATCGAAGCCAGATCAAGGTTCTCCATGTTTCTTAGCAATTTCTCTCACAATTTTGTCTCTCAGAGACTAGCATTTTCAGCGATGGATAAGAGCGACATGTGCAAATTTAGCTCTCAAATACTGTGCCAGGTGAGGCCTGTGGGTTTGGAGTAGTAGGGGAGAATGCTACCTACTATGCTCTGTTGGTCAGGGATAATTTGCAGGCCTGTGTTGTTAATCAAGTCCCTTCTTAGGTCTTCAATAAACACGTTATGGTTCCCTGTGTCAAGTGCAGCCAACATTACACGCAAGATCAGAGAGCATTAGCCCCCAGTGTTAGCTAAACGCAGTCAACATTACAGGCAAGATCAGAGAGCATTAGCCCCCGGTGTTAGCCACATGCATCCAACATTACAAGCAAGATCAGAGGGCATTAGCCCCCGGTGTTAGCTTCATGCAACCAACATTACAGGTAAGATCAGAGAGCATTAGCCCCCGGTGTTAGCCACATGCATTCAACATTACAAGCAAGATCAGAGAGCATTAGCCCCCAGTGTTAGCTTCATGAAACCAACATTACAGGCAAGATCAGAGAGCATTAGCCCCCGGTGTTAGCTAAACGTAGTCAACATTACAGGCAAGATCAGAGAGCATTAGCCCCCAGTGTTAGCTAAACGCAGTCAACATTACAGGCAAGATCAGAGAGCATTAGCCCCCGGTGTTAGCCACATGCATCCAACATTACAAGCAAGATCAGAGAGCATTAGCCCCCAGTGTTAGCTTCATGCAACCAACATTACAAGCAAGATCAGAGAGCATTAGCCCCCAGTGTGAGCTAAAAGCAGTCAACATTACAGGCAAGATCAGAGAGCATTAGCCCCCGGTGTTAGCCACATGCATCCAACATTACAAGCAAGATCAGAGCGCATTAGCCCCCGGTGTTAGCTTCATGCAACCAACATTACAGGTAAGATCAGAGCGCATTAGCCCCCGGTGTTAGCTTCATGCAACCAACATTACAGGTAAGATCAGAGAGCATTAGCCCCCAGTGTTAGCTTCATGCAACCAACATTACAAGCAAGATCACAGAGCATTAGCCCCTGGTGTTAGCTAAATGCAGCCAACATTACAGGCAAGATCAGAGATCATTAGCCCCCGGTGTTAGCTAAATGCAGCCAACATTACAGGCAAGATCAGAGAGCACTAGTCTCCGATGTTACCCACATGCATACAACATTACAAGCAAGATGAGAGCGTTTAAGCCCCCGGTGTTAGCTGCATGCAACCAACATTACAAGCAAGATCAGAGAGCATAGCCCCCAGTGTTAGCTAAACGCAGTCAACATTACAGGCAAGATCAGAGAGCATTAGCCCCCGGTGTTAGCCACATGCATCCAACATTACAAGCAAGATCAGAGCGCATTAGCCCCCGGTGTTAGCTTCATGCAACCAACATTACAGGTAAGATCAGAGAGCATTAGCCCCCCAGTGTTAGCTTCATGCAACCAACATTACAAGCAAGATCAGAGAGCATTAGCCCCTGGTGTTAGCTAAATGCAGCCAACATTACAGGCAAGATCAGAGATCATTAGCCCCTGGTGTTAGCTAAATGCAGCCAACATTACAGGCAAGATCAGAGAGCACTAGTCTCCGATGTTACCCACATGCATACAACATTACAAGAAAGATGAGAGCGCATAAGCCCCCGGTGTTAGCTGCATGCAACCAACATTACAAGCAAGATCAGAGCGCATAAGCCCCCGGTGTTAGCTGCATGCAGCCAACATTACAAGCAAGATCAGAGCGCATTAGCCCCCGGTGTTAGCTAAACGCAGTCAACATTACAGGCAAGATCAGAGAGCATTAGCCCCCGGTGTTAGCCACATGCATCCAACATTACAAGCAAGATAAGAGCGCATTAGCCCCCGGTGTTAGCTTCATGCAACCAACATTACAGGTAAGATCAGAGAACATTAGCCCCCAGTGTTAGCTTCATGCAACCAACATTACAAGCAAGATCAGAGAGCATTAGCCCCTGGTGTTAGCTAAATGCAGCCAACATTACAGGCAAGATCAGAGATCATTAGCCCCTGGTGTTAACTAAATGCAGCCAACATTACAGGCAAGATCAGAGAGCACTAGTCTCCGATGTTACCCACATGCATACAACATTACAAGCAAGATGAGAGCGCATAAGCCCCCGGTGTTAGCTGCATGCAACCAACATTACAAGCAAGATCAGAGCGCATAAGCCCCCGGTGTTAGCTGCATGCAGCCAACATTACAAGCAAGATCAGAGCGCATTAGCCCCCGGTGTTAGCTGCATGCAGCCAACATTACAGGTAAGATCAGAGAGCATTAGCCCCCAATGTTAGCTGCATACAGTCATTATTACAAGCAAGATCAGAGAGTATTAGCCCCCGATGTTAGCAACATGCAGCCAACATTACAGGCAAGATCAGCGAGCATGAGCCCCTACATGCAGCAAACATTACAAGCAAGATCAGAGAGCATTAGCCCCTGGTGTTAGCTACATGCAGCCAACATTACAGGCAAGATCAGAGAGCATTGCCCCCGAAGTTAGCTACATGCAGCCAACATTACAGGCAAGATCAGCGAGAATGAGCCCCTACATGCAGCAAACATTACAAGCAAAATCAGACAGCATTAGCCCCCGTGTTAGCTACATGCAGCCAACATTACAGGCAAGATCAGAGAGCATTAGCCCCTGGTGTTAGCTACATGCAGCCAACATTACAGGCAAGATCAGAGAGCATTGCCACGAAGTTAGCTACATGCAGCCAACATTACATGCAAGATCAGAGAGTATTAGCCCCGGTGTTAGCTAAACACAGCCATCATTACAGGCAAGATCAGAGAGCATTAGCCCACAGTGTTAGTTACATGCAGCCCACATTACAGGCAAGATCAGAGAGCATTAGCCCATGCTGTTAGCTATATGCAGCCAACACTACAAGCAAGATCAGAGAGCATTATCCCCAGTGTTAGCCACATGCAGTCAACATTACAAGCAATATCAGCAGTCAACATTACAAGCAAAATCAGAGAGCATTAGCCCCCGGTGTTAGCTACATGCAGCCAACTTTACAGGCAAGATCAGAGAGCACTGTCCCCCGGTGTTGCCTACATGCAGCCAACATTACAAGCAAGATCAGAGAGCATTAGCCACCAGTGTTAGCTACATGCAGCCAACATTATGAGCAAAATCAGACGGCATTAGCCCCCGGTGTTAGCTACATGCAGCCAACATTACAAGCAAGATTAGAGAGCATTAGCTACCAGTGATAGCTACATGCAGCCCACATTACAGGCAAGATTAGAGAGCATTAGCCCATGGCGTTAGCTAAATGCAGCCAACATTATAAGTAAGATCAGAGAGCATTAGCCCCTGGTGTTAGCTACAGGCAGCCCACATTACAGGCAAGACCAGAGAGCATTAGCCCATGGTGTTAGCTAAATGTAGCCAACACTACAGGCAAGATCAGAGAGCACTAGCCCCCGATGTTAGCCACATGCATCCAACATTACAAGCAAGATCAGAGCGCATTAGCCCCAGGTGTTAGCTTCATGCAAAAAACATTACAGGTAAGATCAGAGAGCACTAGCCCCCAGTGTTAGCCACTGTTAAGTTGTGCGTCCCGAGGACGAGGCGTACCTGTATCTCCAGGAGTCTTGCGTGCCGAGGTAGCCAGGTCGTGGTAGGTGTAGACAAGTAGCTGATGAAGTCTTTCGCTAATGAAGAGAAGTGACGCAAAGAACCGACCCCGGACCCGTCCTGTAATACAGGATTGAACTGGGGCCAGCTCCTGGCGCCACGAATGACACTTCCCAATATTAACGTGGCGCCAGAACAGTGCAAGCACTGATCGGGAAGGTCGTAGATGTTACTGGCAAATACTGGCAAAGGATCCCAAGCAGCTCTCCAGGATGGTGAAGGTTCGAGATAGCCAGTACAGGTAAGCAGAATGTTCAAGGTACCTAAATGCGAGTAGCAGCAAGTCCAAGTTACCAATGCAGGTAAACAGTGAGTCTAAGGTACCGGTGCAGGTAAGCAGAGAGTCCAAGGTACCAATGTAGGATGAAGAACAGGGATCCACAGAAGCCGGAGAAGCGGGCCAGGACCACAGGAACCCCAGCAGGAGGCGGGCAACTCAGGCAATATGAAAAGGAGCAGGAAGGGGAAGAAGGCTGCCTGACTAGAGGAGGAGCAGAAAAGGACCCAGCCCAGGACCAGGATCAGGACCCAAAACCCCAGAACCAGGGAAGCGAAGCGGAAGGGAACCAACCGCGTTGAGACGAGATGAAGAACTAAATCGGATCGCTTAAGTAGCGATCCTGTGTGAAACCGAGGCTTGAACTGCGCTGCAATGCGCATGCGCGAATGGGTGCCGCCGCGCGAACGAGTCTTGGAACGCAAACTCGCTCGAACAGCTACGTGAACGGCACCCGTGCCCTACACGGGTCAGGACAGAGAAACTCCGCCGGGGGAATGTGCCCAGAGCGGTGCGTCGTCTCCACAACCTGAGACGTGGGTACAACTGCCAGGAACCAGCACGCCCCCTAGAGCCCCGTCGCCCCGCACAGGTAGGTGTTCTAACACTATGCTCCCCACCAGAAAGACCCGGAGCACCTGGTTTCCAGGGATTCCTGCGAAAAAATTCCCACAGTAGTCGGGGGGCATGGACGTTCTCACAAGGCTCCCAAGTACGATCACAAGCAGGGTAACCCTTCCAGTCCACCAAAAATTGAAGCCTACCCCGGAAGAAACGGGAGTCACAAATCTCCTGCACCTCAAATTCCTGAGTGCCCCCAACATCTATAGCTGCAGGTCGGGGATGTGAACGACCGTACGGATCAGACCGGAATGGCTTAAAGAGGGACACATGAAAGACGGGGTGAATCCGCCAAGTCTGCGGCAGATCCAATTTGAATGCCACAGAGGAAATTCGTCTGATCACCCGGAAGGGTCCCAGAAAACGGGGTGCTAATTTAGTCGGGAGATTGTGTACTGGTAAATTCTTAGAAGAGAGCCATACCATGTCCCCAACCTGGAATGCTGGCTCACTACTCCTTTTCTTGTCCGCCTGTGCCTTCATACTCTCACATGCCTTAGCGAGGGCTCCCGTGGCCTGGATCTGATTCATCTGAATGTCAGCAACCATCTGATCCGCAGAAGGAACCGTACTGGAAGGAACAGGATGAAATGGAATCAACTTGGGATGAAGACCTGAGGAACAATAAAAAGGACTCATACCAGTGGCAGAGTGTTTAGAGTTGTTATAAGCCACCTCCGCTAGGTCCAGATGTTTTGCTCAGTTGGATTGAGAAGCATTGGAAAAACAGCGTAAGTATTGCTCCAAAGTCTGATTAGTTCGCTCAGTCAGGCCATTGGATTGTGGATGATAACCGGAACTGAGAGCACGCTGGATTCCCAAGTGACGACAAAGTTGCTTCCAAAAGGCAGAAATGAACTGAGATCCGCGATCTGAAATAATCTTCTCAGAAGTCCATGCAAGCGATAAATGGAATGTAAAAAGGCCTGGGCCATACTACCGCCTGAAGGCACCTTCCGGAATGGAATGAAATGGGCTAACTTAGAAAAACAATCGATGACCACCATGATGCAAGTATATTCTTCCGAGGGAGGGAGGTCCACAATAAAATCGGTGGCAATAGTATGCCAAGGATATGGTGCTCTCTCGGTGGGTTGGAGAAGTCCAATAGGTTTCTTTCGTGGAATCTTGACCTGGGCACACACTGGGCAACATTCCACATACTCTCTTGTCTGCCTAGCCCATCCTGGCCACCAAAATTGGCGAGAAATCAGTTCCTGAGTGGATCGAATGCCGCGATGCCCCCCAATCCTAGAATCGTGTAAAGCTTGCAGGACGGCAGTCCGAAGTACCTCAGTGGGAAGATATAACCGATTGTGAAAGAAGAGTAGGCCACCGTTCTCCCTCATTAGAGGGTGTTGTAGAAGTAAGGAATACTTGGGATCCTTTAAAGTGTCCTGTAGGATGGTATCTAAGCATTGAGATGTAACCAACAAGAAGTGTTTAGAAGGAAGTAATTGTTGAGCTCGATGATCCAGTTCAACGTTGTTCTCCAAAGAGCGAGAGAGAGCGTCAGCCTTCAGGTTGCGTGACTGAGGAATGTAAGAAATCGTGAAATCAAATTGGGAAAAGAACAAGGCCCAACGAGCCAAACGAGAAGTATGACACTGTAAGGAGCGTAAATACTGTAGGTTCCGGTGATCAGTGCGTACTTCCACTGAGAATCTTCCCCCCAGAAGATGGTGACGCCATTCCTCAAATGCAACCTTTATGGCCAAAAGCTCCTTTTCAATGATTGCATAATTTTGTTCACTGGATGTTAACTTCCTGGAATAATACGCAACAGGAACCTCCAACCCTGTCTGTGGATCGTCTTGAAGTAGGACAGCCCCAACAGCAAAATCGGAAGCATCTGCCTCCACGATGAATGGCCTGTTCTCATCAGGATGATGTAAAATCGGGGAAGTACTGTATGCCTCCTTAAGTTTCTTGAAAGCATTAGTCGCTACTGAATTCCATATGAACGGAGTCTTATTGCTAGTCAAATCTGACAAAGGAGCGGTTACTTCAGAATAGGCAGGTATGAAGCGCCGGTAGAAGTTGGCGAATCCTAAGAAACGCTGAAGAGATTTCAAATCATAAGGCTGTCTCCATTCCTGAATCGCCCGTACCTTGGCAGGATCCATGTGTATTCCGGATTCACTAATGACATATCCAAGAAATTCGATACTACCCTGATGAAAGTGACATTTCTCGGCTTTGGCATATAAGTGATTCTGATGTAACCGACCAAGAACCTCCTTCACATGACGTAGATGTTCCTCCTTCTCCTTGGAGAATATCAATATATCATCGAGATATATCCATACGGATACTCCAATCAGATCCGAGAAAATGTCATCCATAAGGCGTTGAAAAACGGCCGGAGCGTTGCACAGACCAAACGGCATTACACGATACTCAAAATGCCCTGCTGGGGTCTTAAAGGCCGTTTTCCATTTGTCGCCGGGTTTGATACGTACTAAATGGTATGCCCCTCGGAGATCCAATTTAGAAAATATTCGGGCATTCCGCAAAGATTCCATAATGTTGCGTATCAAAGGCAGCGGATATCGATCCTTTCGTGTGATGTCGTTTTACTGCCTATAATCCACACAAGGCCGTAAAGTGCCCTCCTTCTTTTTCACAAAGAACAAAGGGAATCCCGCAGGTGACTTAGAAGGTGTTATATAACCTTTCTGAAGACAGTCATCCAAGTATTCTTGCAGAACTTCTCTTTCGTGGGGTGATAAGGAATACAATTTGCCATGGGGAATTACTGCATTGGGCAGTAGTTCTATGGCACAATCAAAGACTCTGTGAGGTGGCAAAGGAATGGTACCAGGTTCAGAAAAGACCTCATGGTACTCATTGTAGTCGGAAGGTACCGAAGACAAGGTACACACTCGGAGCGGTCCTGATCCTTCCGTCTGAGTGGCAATGGTGGAAGATCTGGTACTAGGTCCGAAGATACAACACTCACGACCACATCGATTGGAAGCGAAGGTCAAGGTACGGGAAGCCCAATCAATAATGGGGTTATGATGTAATAGCCACGGTAACCTCAGAATTATCGGGTATGAGGGTGACTTAATCACATCAAGAGAAATCAATTCACGGTGTTCAGCAATCTGTAGCTGTAGAATTCCGGTATGTTGGCGAACCGGACCGGAGGCCAAAGGGGTTCCATCAATTACCTCCACCAGAGTAGCACAACCTTTATCAAGCAGAGGTATCCCGTTCTTCTTGGAAAATTCAAAGTCCACATAATTACCTGAGGCTCCACAATCCAGAAGACCCAATACTGTCACTGATTTACTGTGCCAGGTAACCCTGATCTGAAGAGCCATAAGGGCCACCGGAGTCATGGGTGGATGGGTCGTCACAGGAATGGGAAGGACTGAAGAAATCAAAGGGCCTGTCACTGCCTTCCTCCGTCGTGACAGGCCTATTAGTTTTCCAACTTCTTGATTGGTCGCAATGGACAAGTACTGAGAAAATGTCCGGCAGTCCCACAATACAAACAAAGACGGAGATCTCTCCTGCGTTTCTTCTTGGCCTCCGATAATGGTCCTCTTAGTGCCCCTAGCTGCATTGGTTCTAGACCCATCTCCGAACTGGCAGGTACGCCTCCAGCCTGAGGAAGAGGTCTGGGAAGGAACCTCTCTAGCCGACGTCTCTCACCTCTTCGTTCAGCCAGGCGATGGTCAATACGTAGGACCTGCCCCTGGAGTAACTGCAGAGTCTCAGGTTCGGGTATGTGAAGTAACTCGTCTTTATATTCTTCTCTTAGACCACGTCTGAACAGAGTCTTTTGCGTTACTTCGGGCCATTGAGAGTCCGTAGCCAATTGGCGGAACCGGCTTATATAAGTGATAATATCGCTGGATCCCTGTCTTAAATCCATCAACTGATTCTGTGCCGTAGCCGCTAAATTGGGAGACTGAAAAACCTCCAAAAATGCTTTCTCGAATGCCACAAAATCATTAAGAATGGGGCTGTTAGCAGACACCAAGGGAGAAGCCCAAGCCACGGCACTTCCCGTTAGATTTCCCAAGATGTAGCCAATCTTAGCCCTTTCTTGTGTGAAATGTGATGCCCGGAACAAAAAATGTATCCTGCAATGGTTGCAGAATTCTGCCACACGCCTAGGATCACCATCAAACTTCATAGGTGCGGTAGTAGCCATTGGTGTCTCCACTTGTGGATTAGCAGGGGTGCCTTGCATGACCATCTGGCGGAGATTGAGATTCTCCTGACGTAATGCCGCCATTTCAGCTCTTAAGGCTCTGACCTCGTCATGGATATCCTGGGATTCCTCCATCTCAGTCTCAGGACTGGGGGTAAGGCGTCTCAATCTGTTAAGTTGTGCGTCCCGAGGACGAGGCGTACCTGTATCTCCAGGAGTCTTGCGTGCCGAGGTAGCCAGGTCGTGGTAGGTGTAGACAAGTAGCTGATGAAGTCTTTCGCTAATGAAGAGAAGTGACGCAAAGAACCGACCCCGAACCCGTCCTGTAATACAGGATTGAACTGGGGCCAGCTCCTGACGCCACGAATGACACTTCCCAATATTAACGTGGCGCCAGAACAGTGCAAGCACTGATCGGGAAGGTCGTAGATGTTACTGGCAAATACTGGCAAAGGATCCCTAGCAGCTCTTCAGGATGGTGAAGGTTTGAGGTAGCCAGTACAGGTAAGCAGAATGTTCAAGGTACCTAAATGCGAGTAGCAGCAAGTCCAAGTTACCAATGCAGGTAAACAGTGAGTCTAAGGTACTGGTGCAGGTAAGCAGAGAGTCCAAGGTACCAATGTAGGATGAAGAGCAGGGATCCACAGAAGCCGGAGAAGCGGGCCAGGACCACAGGAACCCCAGCAGGAGGCGGGCAACTCAGGCAATACGAAAAGGAGCAGGAAGGGGAAGAAGGCTGCCTGACTAGAGGAGGAGCAGGAAAGGACCCAGCCCAGGACCAGGATCAGGACCCAAAACCCCAGAACCAGGGAAGCGAAGCGGAAGGGAACCAACCGCGTTGAGACGCGATGAAGAACTAAATCGGATCGCTTAAGTAGCGATCCTGTGTGAAACCGAGGCTTGAACCGCGCTGCAATGCGCATGCGCGAATGGGTGCCGCCGCGCGAACGAGTCTTGGAACCCAAACTCGCTCGAACAGCTACGTGAACGGCACCCGTGCCCCACACGGGTCAGGACAGAGAAACTCCGCCGGGGGAATGTGCCCAGAGCGGTGCGTCGTCTCCACAACCTGAGACGTGGGTACAACTGCCAGGAACCAGCACGCCCCCTAGAGCCCCGTCGCCCCGCACAGGTAGGTGTTCTAACAGCCACATGCATCCAACATTACAAGCAAGATCAGAGTGCATTAGCCCCCGGTGTTAACTTCATGCAACCAACATTACAAGCAAGATCAGAGAGCATTAGCCCCCGGTGTTAGCTAAATGCTGCCAACATTACAGGCAGGATCAGAGAGCATTAGCCCCCGAGGTTAGCCACATGCATCCAACATTACAAGCAAGAACAGAGCACATTAGCCCCCGGTGTTAGCTGCATGCAGCCAACATTACAAGTAAGATCACAGAGCATTAGCCCCAGTGTTAGCCACATGCAGTCAACATTACAAGCAAGATCAGCACTCAACATTACAAGCAAAATCAGAGAGCATTAGCCCCCGGTGTTAGCTACATGCAGCCAACTTTACAGGCAAGATCAGAGAGCATTGTCCCCCGGTGTTGCCTACATGCAGCCAACATTACAAGCAAGATCAGAGAGCATTAGACCCTGGTGTTAGCTACATACAGCCAACATTATAAACAAGATTAGAGAGCATTATCCCGGTGTTAGCTACATACAGCCAACATTATAAGCAAAATTAGAGCGCATTAGCCCCCGGTGATAGCTACATGCAGCCAGCATTACAAGCAAGATCAGAAAGCATTAGCCACCAGTGTTAGCTACATGCAGCCCACATTACAGGCAAGATCAGAGAGCATTAGCCCATGGTGTTAGCTAAATGCAGCCAAAGTTACAAGCAAGATCAGAGAGCATTAGCCCCGGTGTTAGCTACATGCAGCCAACACTACAGGCAAGATCAGAGAGCACTAGCCCACGAAGTTAGCCACATGCATCCAACATTACAAGCAAGATCAGAGTGCATTAGCCCCCGGTGTTAGCTTCATGCAACCAACATTACAGATAGGATCAGACAGCATTAGCCCCCAGTGTTAGCTTCATGCAACCAACATTACAAACAAGATCAGAGCGCATAAGCCCCCGTGTTAGCTACATGCAGCCAACAATACAAGCAAGATCAGCCCCAGGTGTTAGCTGCATGCAGCGAACATTACAGGTAAGATCAGAGAGCATTAGCCCCCAGTGTTAGCACCATGCAGTCAACATTACAAGGAAGATCAGCAGTCAACATTACAAGCAAAATCAGAGAGCATTAGCCCCCGGTGTTAGCTACATGCAGCCAACTTTACAGGCAAGATCAGAGAGCATTGTCCCCCGGAGTTAGCTACATGCAGTCCACATTACAAGCAAGATCAGAGAGCATTATCCCCCGATGTTAGCCACATGCATCCAACTTTACAAGCAAGATCAGAGAGCATTAGCCCCCAGTGTTAGATACATGCAGCCCACATTACAAGCAAGATCAGAGAGCATTAGCCCCCAGTGTTAGCTACTTTACAATTCGAAGCAAGGAGGGACTCTTGGGGAGATTTAGTTCCTCTGGGGATGCAAAACCATACCTGCAAAAAGTAAAGGTGATTCGGTTTTCCACAAAATATTTCAATTACGGGGAATTAGTGCGTTACGGCTGGTTGGAGATTGGTCCAAGAATGGTGGACTTTGAGGGAACTGACTGTTTCAGCAGTGGGTAGTGACTTGATATTTGAGGGTTTGTGAGATAATGTCAGATGATACTACAGAGTTGATGCTTACATTACTTAGCATTCATTGCCATAACTCAAAGTCCTACTGTTTCTCTTCCCGGTCCACAGAAAAAGGGTGATCACATCCAAAGAATGGTACTCCGGTGCCTAAAGTGTACTAACATGTTTAGCTCCTCCCCCAGAGTGGAGGTTGTAGAGGGCATCACCTTCAATAGTAACTCCTCTATATGGAGGCATATAGTACCTTGAACATCTTCAATAGCTCTCAGAGAGGGGAGTTAGGGGGCAGGAAAGGGGCAAGAAGAAATAGGGCTTGGAGTAATGAGTACTACTGTTAAGTACTCATAGCATTACCCCTTTGCCCTCCTTTCTCATCTCAAGAATGACCATCTAATGATCATTTCCAAGCATATTGAGAATTCAAGTCACAGCAGGAAGCATGAAATGAGCAGCCATCCCAAAGGTTGCAGAGGCACCAATCAACAACCATTTCTAATGAGATATTAATGTATGTGGTGAGGCCCATGTGACTTTCCAACAAATGCAAGCCTAAGAAGCTCCCCTGGTGTCTGTTCAGGACATGGACATCTCCATAGTTGAGCATTCCTAGTTACCCGAAACAGGAGTGGACGCCTTGCAGCAATGTAAGCTAAGTGCTTTGTCATATGTATCCACCGACTACGGGTAGAGTAGGGGGCTTATGCCCCACATCTCGGGAACCATAAGCATCCAGAAAAGCCTCTTTGGATTGAAGAACATCAGTGCGGTCCAGCCATGTTGGGGCTAGGATCAGATCAAGTATCAAGTATATGGCCCTTGGCTCAGGGATAATGGGAAGGAGTATTCCTTTGATAATGTGGGAGGAAGAAACAACCTTGGCTCTAACGTAGGGGGACAGTCATTTTGCCTAACGTTGAAGCGGACTATTGCAGTCATTTCACTGTTAGAGCGGTTGCTATGCAACGGGCCTGCTGGCCCCTCTCTCTCCCACTAAATAATTGATGGTACTTGACACCTCTGCATGGTCATTATTACCTCCTGCGGTCTCTGACCCTCGTACAAAAAGATGCCCAAAGATGCAAACAAATTCCTCACACCTCACTCCCTCACCTATACCACTCTGCTTACTCTCCTATTCTGACTTTCCATTCCCCCCCCTTACACCTCACCAACTACTCTGCAACTAACACCCTTGAACATCTTTCCGGCTCACCAGCCACCTACTGCCATGCACACCTCAATTTCACCACAAAAACCCTACCACTCTCACACAGCCACATCCTCTCCAGCACCACACCTCAGCACAGCGTGCAGATTTGACAGACTCAGAGCTCGCACTACTAGAATACAGCCTCCACCCCACGGCCTCTAGAAATATCAGACTAGGCTCCTGCTCCATCTACAGGTACAACCCCCACATCGAACAGTACATCACACTCAAACATTCAAACATCAATCACAGCAGGCCCCGCACCTCCACTACACCTGCCACACCAAACACAGCATCCACCCCCACCACCACAAACACCAAAAATATACCCACACCACACATCAAATGTGCCCTCCTCAATGTTCGCCCCCTCCCTCCCGGCTCATGCTTTAGAAATTCACAACCTCATAACCAACAATAACATAGACCTACTGGCCATCACAGAAACCTGGTTACATGAAGCCTGCGGCCCCTCTGTCGCTCTTGCACTCCCATCAGGCTTTACCATCCTCAGACAAGACAGACCAGCCCGCTTGGGAGGCGGAACTCTCATTTTCAAAGAAAGTCTCCCTCTTCGACTCATCAGTCACCCATCGACTAGCAACTCAGACATTCTATCTGCTAAGCTTGCACTGTCCCCTAGCAGCACCATCAGCATTCATGTGCTACACCGCCCCCCAGGTCTCCGATTAGACTTTCAGGGACTCCTTATCCACCTACTCAGCAACAACATCAAAAGCTGCACCAAGACCCTTCTACTTGGAGACCTAAACTTAGGTTTCAATGATCCTAAAGATAAAGCTGCTGATACCCTCACTAAGGAACTTATTGACTTAGGATTCACACAAAAAGTCTTGAATCCCACGCATTCCAAAGGCCGCTCCATAGACTGGGTCGCAGACCATAATTGCCTTACCACTATCACCTCCAATACAGCCATGCCATGGACTGATCACAACTGCATTGAATTCACTCTACCTGCCACCCAAAGCCACACAATTCTCACCCCTGCCTCCGCAGCTCAAGTGAGGAGCTCCACGAAAAAAATTGAGGATAAGCTTCGGCCATACCTTAATATCCCAGAGATAGCCCGCACTTTCTCGAATGACCCGAATACCTTAGCAGAGATTTACAGGGATACCCTCACCAAAGCCATTAATGCAATAGCACCACTTGAATGCAAAAACGAAAAGAAATCATTACATTCCAATTCTTGGTTCACTGAAGAACTACAGTCCCTGCGCTGCTGCAAAAGAGAGGCACAAAAAAACGGGCAAATTAACCCTAATGACAATGCCAAAAACAGCTTCAATGTAATCTCCTGCCAATACAAAGCAGCCATCACCAAAGCCAAAGCCAACGCATTCAATGTACGCATTTCCAATGCCAAATCGCACTCAAAGGAAATCTTCACTATCTTCAATGAGCTCATCTCACCACCCAACACCCCAGATGAAATCGTCAAAAATGAAGCCTGGTGTGCCAGTATTCAATCTGCCATGCTAAATAAAATCGATCTCCTCCAAAAGAAAATCCAGGATCACTGCAAAGCCCTACCTCTGCACCTCGGACCTAAGCAAACCAGTTCAACTCCCGCCGCTCCAACTAACTCCACTAAACCAGTCTTGGTTACATCACTGAGCTAGACGTAATGAACCTCCTCAAAAACATCAAACCCACTATGTGTAAAGGGGACATTTGTCCGCCTAAGCTCATCAAGGATTGCGCAGACCGATTCGCACCACTCCTTACGGCCTTTATTAAGGCCTCCTTCAGAACAGGCATTATCTCTGACAGCCTCAAAGAGCCCTGGGTCCGCCCCCTTTGAAGAAAGCCCACTCTCGACCCTCTACAACTGAATGACTACCGACTCATAACCACCGTGCCCTTGCTCCTTAAGATATTGGACAAAGCCGCCCATAGCCAAATCCAACACTTCCTTGAAACACACTCTATCCTCAGGACAAGGCAATCTGGGTTCCGAAAAGGACACAGCACTGAAACAGCCTTGGTGGACTTAAAAAATCAGATCACCCAAATCATGGACAAAGGCAAGCCAACTCTATTGCTACTCCTAGACCTCTTGGCTGCTTTCGATCTGGTGGACCATAAGACCCTCACATCTCACCTTACACACTCAGCCAACTTCTCTAAAGAAGCAGCTACCTGGGTCACCTCCTTCCTTGAAGCAGAGCAATGAAGGTATTCTCAAACATAGCCAACGCTACCCCCACTACCATTCACTGTGGAGTCCCACAGGGCTCTTGCACAGCACCTACACTGTACTTGTTCACAAAGCCTCTCTTCGACAAGCTCGACTCACTTGGTATCGCGTACACGAATTACGCTGATGATACTCAAGTACTCTTACCCCTCTCGGGCTCATACCACAAAGACGCTGAGGCACTCCACTCAATCTACACCACCATCCAGGCCTGGATAGCGGTCAATGGCCTTTGCCTCAATGGGGATAAGACCAAAATAATTATACTAGGTCAAAACAATACTCTACTCAAACTTGATAAACTATATTCCAACTTTATCGTTAATAATACAATCATCCCCGTCTCTACAACTGTCAAGACACTGGGGGTCTACATAGACTCCACACTTTCCATGACTAGACAGGTCAACGTTATCACATCCTCTATCGCACACACCACCAAGCTCATAAACGCCATAAAACCATACCTATCCAAACCCAATTGTCTATCAATAGCCAGAGCAACTATAGGTGCTAAATTAGACTATTGCAATGCTTTACTAGCAGGTACATCTGAAAAAAACTTAACAGACTACAAGTCACGCAGAACAATGCACTTCGTGCAGCTCTAAGCTTCCCAAAAAGGGAGCATATTTCCCAGGCCAGACAATCAGTTCATTGGCTCCTCGTCAAAGAGCGAATCACCCTCAAAATCCTCACCCTCACACATAAATGCCTCACCTTCTCTGCACCATCATACCTCTCAGATACAATCACCAAATCCTCCTCCACACGACCCATCAGGACACAATACACTAACCAACTTCACATCCCTAGAATAAACAAGGCCAAAGCTGGCAGACTAGGCTTCCCCAACATTGCTCCCAAATCCTGGAACGCACTAACCAAAGATATCAGAGCAGAAAACTCTCTCCTTGCCTTCCGAAGAAAACTCAAAACCTCACTCTCTGTATTGTGAATTGAAACCGTTTGTTATTTAACTATTACTATAAATTGTCTGTAACTAAAGCAACCATACTGTATATTGTAAATGCGTCCTTTATCTGTAACTAAGAATTGTCTGTAACAAGTGCCACGATGCCCCCAGGCTGCTGCAGGCTCTACAAATCTGAATAAAATAAACAAAAAATAAATAAAATAAAGGCTAGAAGCTGTGCAAAGGTCTTGTAAATTATCAAGCTAATTCGGTGTCTTGAATGGCGGGAGAGCCGCTTCTCATTTTTTCACTCTCAGTAACTACTTCCAGACGTGAGAGCTCCCCTACAACACAATTTAAAGCACCAAGTGGCAGGACCCTTCTGCCCGCACATTGGGGAATAGGTTCACACTCGATAAACTCATACAACAGAACAAGCACTTAATAGCCTCAAAAGAGGCGAGCGAGACATTCAAGTAGGGTGTCTCTTGCATCGAGAGAACGAGGAGCCTCGTCTGAATAATGCTAGTCAATCCTCTTGACTCTGGATCAACGCACATTCCACCGTGCATGTTCCCAGGGGTCGTAAGGTAGCAGTGCGCTAGTTAATACCACTAGTTATCGAAAATGTGTGGTTCTGCTGAGTTGGTAGCCTTCCACTGGTGCCCCCTAGATAGCACCAGTGAGAATGAAGGTAAGTCCAATGCGCAGCTCCAAATAGTGTGCTAAGAAGCCCAAGTTGGAGAACAGGTTCATGTGCTTGTGTGCAGGATTTATTGATCATAAACAGCTGACACGTGTTTCGACCAATCCGGTCGTTATCAAGGCTGTACATTCATAAAAAATGAATATCAGCATGGCAATGCATAAAAAGAAAAGGTATATACCAATAATTCAAAAAGAATTGCACACTTACATGTATAACCAAAATAGCATCACATCCAAAGAAAAGGTAAAAAAAGAGAGAAAAAAACAAAATCATACCAATGTGCAGTTGTTGGTTGGTGCAGGTAAGGGAAATAGTACTGGTCCAGGGACAGGAAGAAATACAAAATAATATAAGAGAAGCCCAATTAGTGGAAATTCAATGGCCATAAGAAAATGCCAGAAGAAAAATCATCTTCAAGGTCCACAGAAGTGTATGCAGAATAGTGTGTCGAGCAGGAGCTCCAGGTCATGTCCCTGCAGGAGCAGAGGACCCACGAAGCACACCTGCTGCCCAGCCCTGATGCCCTGAAATTATGGTAAGCGCTGATGTCCTCCGCTCGACCATGCAAAAATTGATATGCTAAGCCCCATCTCTCATCCGATGAGCACACTTTGTTCCTAAACGCTGCAAATCGAAAATAAAAGCGTTTATTTTCCAAAAAGGCTCTTTAAAGCCCATCGCCGCCATCAAGGTACACGAGGTACCCTACTCTCCAAGATGGCTGATCGAAGTTCGGATTCAGCTCCATCCACCTAACCCAGGCCCCTGCTACAAGCTGATTGGCTGCCGGCAGGCAGTGCCGGCCCACTCCCTCCAAGGCCCACGGGAGGCAAGGCCAGCTCCTGTTTTGAGCCTGTTTTGCCGTGGTTGCCGTCTGCCAGCCCCCCTGGCTCCTGCACCCGCCCTTATTAAGTGAAGCTATTCACTCTGCCTTTTGACTGCTTACAAGTCTTCTGCTACTCTTTCACTCCGTGCTCCCGCACTATCCTGCCGGCGCCTGTTTCAAGATCGCTGTGACAACAGCTACAAATACACGGCTTCCAGTCCCACGAACTTGACACCAGCCACAGTATCATGCATGAAGCATATGCTCACTGCACTACGCTGGGTATCTCCATTATTACTTGTGCATAGACTACTTTCCAATTGCCCACAAATAACACTTGCCTATACTGTTCTATACCCTTTATGATCACCAGGCCTTGCTGCACATTCATTGCCTTACGCACGATCTGCTACTTATTATACCTTGTGCAATTGTGTACCGTGTCACTTGGATCACTCAGTAGACACCTTTCATCTGTGTACCTTCCAATTACATCATTTGTGCCTGCACTTTACTCTCCTGAGCATAAACGCACCGCCTGCTAATATAACTATAATCACTGCTGACCAGTGTTAGCCTACATAAGCCTTGCTCTTAACCTGCCCTCTATCAAATTCCACGACTTATTTGACGCTGCCTGCCAGTCTCTGTTGCCACTAATGCATGTCAGTCATTTTGCCCGATGCCCAGGTGCCACTCGCTGCCTCTAGCCACTCTTGCCTCATCTAATTTAGATGCTACCAGTGTATTCTTGTTAGTGCATTTTAGTCACTCTGCCTAATGCTACCAGTGTATTCTTGTTAGTGCATTTTAGTCACTCTGCCTAATGCTACCAGTGTATTCTTGTCAGTGCATTTTAGTCACTCTGCCTAATGCTACCAGTGTATTTCTGTTAGTGCATTTTAGTCACTTTGCCTAATGCTACCAGTGTATTCTTGTTAGTGCATTTTAGTCACTCTGCCTAATGCTACCAGTGTATTTCTGTTAGTGCATTTTAGTCACTTTGCCTAATGCTACCAGTGTATTCTTGTTAGTGCATTTTAGTCACTCTGCCTAATGCTACCAGTGTATTCTTACTAGTGCATTTTAGTCACTCTGCCTAATGCTACCAGTGTATTTCTGTTAGTGCATTTTAGTCACTTTGCCTAATGCTACCAGTGTATTCTTGTTAGTGCATTTTAGTCACTCTGCCTAATGCTACCAGTGTATTCTTACTAGTGCATTTTAGTCACTCTGCCTAATGCTACCAGTGTATTCCTACTAGTGCATTTTAGTCACTCTGCCTATTGTTAAATCTAGGTGTAACTCATTGCCTATAGCCACACTGTTCTATCTAACTTAGGCGTTACCTGTGTACTCTAGTCAGTGCTCTCTAGTCATTCTTTCTAATGTCAAATTTAGGTATCACCTGTTGCCTCCAGCTATTTTTGCTTTATCCAATTTAGATGCTACCAGTGTACTCTTATTAGTGCATTCTAGCTACTTTGCCTAATGTCAAATTTAGCTGTCCCCCACTGCCTGCCTCCAGCCATATTGCTCTACCTAATACAGGTGCTACCAGTGTATTCTAGACACTCTACCTGACACCAAATTGTGCTGTTACTCACGGCCATCAGCCCTATTGTATTATCGCAAATCCAGGTGTCACCAGCGCATCCCAGCCACACTGCCCAATGCTAATCTAGGAGTGACCTACTGCCTCTAGCTATACTGCCTTATCTTAAACAAGGACACTACTAGTGCATCGTAACTACACTTTCCTATCCCAAGCGACGCACCTCATCTCTTCAAGTTAACCTACCCAGTCTTATCCAGGCGTCACCCCATTGAAACTTAGCCTACCCGTGATATCCTAACTAGGCACCACATTAACACTGACCGGCCTAACCGGCGTTAACTTAATCATCGCCTCATCACCAAATACTCTCGCCTTACCACCGAGCATGTGTATATCAACCACCCACTTGCTTGCCTACACTCTGATCCTCATCAATACTGCACTACGGCATAGTATGGCTCCTCTGCCACCTAACGCGCGAGACCCATCCACGTCCAACACCAAGTCCTCATACCTAGATCTAAACTACCCACAACCACTACAACGGGCCAGTCTCCCTCGCTCTACCATCAACAGGAACCTAGGACTTAGAGCCAGACTAGCCAAAATTTATGAGCCCTTAGCCCGCTCACTGCCCTCCGTACAGAATGCCAAAACCTTACCGAGGTCCCCCACTAAAAAATTTAACCCGCCCCATAATTCCAACCTTAAACCCTCACTCAGTTCCCCTACTCAGATTATTCCTGAGTCCACACAAGACAAGTGTCACATTACCTCCACCAAAATCACAACCAGCCCCAAAATAAAGGGAGCCCTGATCAATGCCAGATCGCTAGTAGCTCACGCCACTGAAATTGCCGATCTAATCCTCAATGAAGACCTTGACATCCTTGCCATTACTGAGACCTGGTTGCACCCAGCAGCAGGCCCCATGCTCATGTTGGCAGTCCCAGATAATTATTCCATCCTGAGACAAGATTGTCCTAACTCCAGAGGAGGAGGTGTTGCCATCATCCATAAATGTAGTCTCATCATGAGACTTGCAACACCTACTACCGTCCCATCATGTGAAACACTCTCAGTCAAAATCCCACTGACCAACACCCAAACTCTCAACATCCACCTCATCTACCGCCCGCCAGGCCCCATTGGTACCTTCGATGAAGATATCAGTACCATCCTCTCAACCAACCTTACTAGTTCCACCCAAGTCCTCATCCTGGGTGACTTCAACTTGGGCCACAATGATCCTGAAGACCATTCCGCCAGCACCATAATCAATACTCTTTCGGAACTAGGTTTCACGCAAAGAAGCAAGGCACCTACACATGACAAAGGCAGAACACTCGATTGGGTGGCCGATCACAACTGCCTAGCGAACATTACTAACATATCACCCCTAGCCTGGACTGACCACCACCTGGTCTCATTCCTGCTCTCTACTGACAGACCCCCTCCCCCACCCACTATCAGGGCCCCGCCCACCCTCACAAGAAATAAGAAGAATATGACAGCTGAAAGACTTTTACCGCACTTACTCCCTACCCTCAACTCACTCCCAGACAACCTAAACCTGAGACCTTAGTTGAAGAATATAACAAGACCATGGCCACCTCGTTGGACCTAATTGCCCCCCTCAAACTGAGACCTAGCAAACCAAAGACGCATCTAAACAAATGGTACACCCCATTCCTTAAAAACTTAAGGCAGCAAAAAAGGAATTGTGAGGCCACTTGGAAAAAATCCCCCTCAGATGCGAATAAACTTAAACTCTCCAAACTAGCCACACTCTACAAAAAAGAAATCTACCTGGCTAAACGAACCTCCTTTGACTCTCGCATATCCCAAGCAAAATCAAACATGAAGGAACTCTTCTCCATCCTTAAAGAAGTTGAAACCCCTATAGTACCTCTCGACACTTGCACTAAAGATAAAAACTGGTGCTCTGAAATTCAAAGTGCCCTAGCCAACAAAATTGCGACCCTCCAAAGCAAAATAGCCTGCAAAAAAGTGTCCCTCAACGGCTCTCTTCCCTCCAAAACACCAGACACGCCCACACACACAGATCTCCCTCGCTTTAACTTCTCCAAAGTCACGATTCTCGAAGTAGAAAAAATCATCCTGTCTCTGAAACCGTCCAACTGTCAGGGAGACCCATGCCCAGCACAGCTCATTAAAGATGCTGCCCGTGACCTCTCTCCCTTCATCACAAAACTGATTAATGCCTCCTTCACCTCTGGCTCTATCCCCACTAACCTGAAACAATCCTGGGTACTTCCACTATTAAAAAAACCCACACTCGACCCAGCCACGCCTACAAACTATAGACCCATAACAACTGTTCCCTTCCTACTAAAAATCCTGGACAAGGTTGCTTATGTACAAATTCAGAAGCACTTGGAAGAACACCGTCTACTGGGTTCCAGACAATCAGGGTTCCGCCCTCAACATGGAACTGAAACTGCCCTCATTGACTTGAAGGCTCAGATCGATACGCTCAGAGACAACGGCCAAGCCGCCCTACTTCTCCTCCTCGACCTGTCTGCAGCCTTCGATTTGGTTGATCACTCTGTCCTATGCACACACCTCCACATCTCAGCTCACTTCTCGGCCGAGGCTATCACCTGGATCACCTCTTTTCTTAATGATAGAACCATGAGGGTCTTCTCACCTACAGCGGCGGCAGACCCCATACCCATCACTTGTGGTGTCCCACAAGGTTCCTGTGTCTCCCCCACCTTATACAACATATTTACCAAGCCCCTTTTCGATGATCTGGATCATCTCGGTATCACCTACACTAACTACGCAGATGATACCCAGATCCTCCTTCCGCTTTCTGGAGATTATGGAAAGGATTTGGCCTTGCTAAATAGGGTGTACATCATCATCCAGGCATGGATGGCCCTACATGGACTATGCCTGAATGATGATAAAACTGAACTCATCATTCTAGGCACCACATCCAGTCTAAAGAAACTTGGCCCTACCTATAACTCTTTCATGATCGATGGGAACAACATTAAGGATGGACATGAGGTCAAAACTCTGGGCTTTTACCTGGACTCTAACTTCTCCTTCAGAAGACAGGTGAGCTCCTTGGCCTCTTCCACGGCATATACATGTAAATTAATCCGCACAGCGAAACCATTTCTGTCTGACACTAACTGCCTCACCCTCGCTAGAGCCCTTATTCTATCCCGCCTTGACTATTGCAATGCCCTTTATCTCGGATCATCAAAGGCTACCACTAGCAAACTACAAACTCTCCAAAATAATGCCCTCAGAGCGGCCTTGGGCATCTCCAGAAGAGAGCACATCTCAGGACTCAGCGAACAGAACAACTGGCTATCCATCAACGACAAAATTCTCTTAAAAACTGCATCACTCACCCACAAATCCTTAAATAATGCTGCCCCTACTTACCTTATAAATAGATTCCACAGACAACCCTCCCTGAGACCCACCAGAACTGCCTATAAAGACTGCCTCACAGTCCCCAACTTCAAACGAGCCACCATAGGGGGCAATAGCTTCCCAGTGAAAGCAGCCAAACTGTGGAACTCATTGCCACCAAATCTCAGAGCAGACCTACCCTACCAGAATTTCCGATCTAAGGTAGTTTCTTGGTTGAAAACGTAAGCTGTCTAAGATACTCATGCAACCCGCACAGACTGTAACCACGTGCATACTGGCCTATATGTATATTTCATTTATGTAAATCTTTGTTGACTTGTATTTAACTTTGGTGTGCCTTTCTCTACATTCTATGACTATTGTAACTAAGCTTCGCATATTCCTGAAAATGTTGCGCCCTGATACCCTCGGGTACGTTCGCGCATTACAAATAATAAACAAACAAACAAACAAACAAACATACCAACATACCGTGTATCCAAATGCGCGATGACCAGATTGTCAAAGTGTTAGTAAGTGGTGCTTCAGTAGGATTATATATGATGATATTGACCATAATGTTGTAAAAGGGCCAGCGGCCCCATGTGGATGCCGCACGTTATCAGTGAGTCTGCGCGTGCGGGCCTGTGTGGAGGCACCGAGGTTGCGGGGGGAGTGAGTGTGGGGAAACACTAGCCGGATAGAAGCCTTACGGAAAGCAGGCCCATGCTGTTCACGTGTTTACAGGAATGAAACTTGAGCTACGTGGATGTGTGGCGAGGAGGCACCTGTGGTTCTTTCCTCCAGGGCTGCAGGAACGTGGCAGCCTGGACTTAAGGCTTCTCAAAGAGTCCACGCCCAATAGAACAGAGGCCCCACAAGGAGCAGGCGCTGCAGACACTTGCCAGGGGCTTTGTTAGGGTACACCAGCGCATTGGGGGGAAGTGGAGTGACTCTGTGCGGCCAGACTGTGTGTACCTGGCATTCTGTCGGATGATCTGTGCAGTGCATGTTGACACCCAGATTAACACAACCTCGTGAAATGAGAATTGCCCCCCAAATAGACAGAAATACAGGGGGGATGCATTCATAGACTCGGAGCCACGATTCAGGTTGTGGCTAATGCAAAAACCAGTGAACTCACACGTTGAGTTTTGCACCCAATACATGTTGCCATAGAAAGCGGGGCAGCAGTGTGGAGTGTGCTGTTTTAAGTGTGTAGCTTTGTGTGTGTGCGCTGTTTCTTTTCTCCCCTTAAGGTCACGGCAATCACCACTGTGCTGCATTTTGCACTGCTTTTTTCTCTTTTTTGAGAAACTACATTTTGTGATGGTGTTGTGCATGTGCGGAGACCACTAAAAGTGCCCATTCGTCCCAGAGTAGCGTTTCAAGGAGTTTGAGTTAGTACCACTGACTAATAATTAGAATAAATCATGTACACTGCACTTAATACCAACAAGTGGTTTCTGAGCGCAGGGTCGGGATTCGAACCTGTGCTGTATTGTTTTGTTTCCAAGACAAGCTGTTGCCCCTGAGCTATCCTTCCACCCCTTACGTAAGAACTGCCCCATGTCGTCACTGGCGTGTATCCATCAGTCCATTATGCTCCCTGGCAATCCGGACCCACGGATGCATTGTTAAGTCGGGAGGATAGCTCAGCAGCAACGTGCTCGCCTTGGAAACAATTTAAGAAGGCGCGGAGCAACACAGGTTCGATTCCCGGATCCGCGCTAAGAAACCTCTGGGTATTACGAGCGTTATAAATAACCCATTGCAATTACATTACAATCCTCTCCTCCACGGTTTTAAGCGTAGAAGCACACACGTCATCAGTTTAGTGCTTATTGCTGTATTTCTGGAGGCATCAGTACGGGTTTGTTATCAGTGTTCAAGTTTACCTTTTTGGTAACTTCCCTTGAGTGTCACCTGCTTCCGAGGGTCGTGCCCCCTGAGGAATCTGTCTGCCTTGCGTGGCTCCTCTCCTCCTCCTTCCTTTCCACACTCAGGAGTGGGGCGCTACAAGGGAATGGAGCAATTATGGTTAGGAATACCCCACTCTGACAGTCCAACCCTACTGATGCTCCATAACTTGAACTACAAATCCCGTGATCCTTCTCTGTTGGCTTTGATGTCTGGGGTCCATCTGGGAGCCCTAACCGAGGGGATTCCACTGCCTCAGCCGCTCTAAAGCCCTGCCCCACACTTCCGCTACTCTTTGTTATGTTGAGGGCGGCCACCCGTACCTCGGGTGGCCCACACGCACTCACAGCAGGCATGCACACGCATACATCAACAGAGACACGGGACGCGCCGGTGAAAGTTACGCGTCCGGCGGCAACTGCCGTGGTACGCAGTTTATTTAACCTGCGCATGTGCGGGGCCCGAAACGAGGCTCGCGCATGCGCGCACAAACTAACTGGGACGTCACACTCTTTATACATGTAGGCAGCTGTAGTGTTCAGTGACCTGCTGCTGCTGTACAGAAGCTACTATCTGCAAAGTGCAAAATTATATTTATTCCAAATGTTCCTGTTAAAGTAGTCTCTGCCCCTGCCCTGCAGGAATGCTTGAAGTCTGCAAACATACATATATCAAATTGACAGAGGCATCACACTTTCTGTGCGTTGTTACTCTCTCTCTCTCTGCACTGTCACTCACTCTGTCTATGCTGTCACTCACTCTCTATGCTGTCAATCTCTCTACGCTGTCACTCTCTCTGCAGTCACACTCTTTCTGCGCTGTCACTCTCTTTGTGATGTCACTCTCTACGCTATCACTCTCTGCACTGTCACTGTGCGCTGTCACACTCTGCTCTGTCACTCTCTCTGCAATGTCACTCTCTCGCTCTGTGCTGTCACTCTCTCTACGATGTCAATGTCTTCAATATCACTCTCTTTCTGCGCTGTCAAGCTTTCTCTCTGCGCTGTCACTCTCTTTTCACCTTTCCTCCTTACGCCCTTCCTCTCGCTTTGGCACCCTCAAAGATATTGCCTCTTGCACCCGCATTCTTTCTTCCCCAACTCTTCCCTTTGCTCACACCCTGTCTTTTTCTCTTACACTCCCACCCTCACCCTTTCATGTTTCCCCCTTTTCGTCATTAAGGGCACCGTCTCTCTGCACTATCTCTCTCACTGCTTAATATCCCACTCTGCACCCTCTGAACTGTCTCTCTCGCTGCACTGTCTCTCTCTCTCTCTGCATTGTCACTATCTCTCTGTGCTGTACCTCTCTCTACACTATATCTCTCTGCATTGTCTCTCTCTGCGATTTCTCTCTCTTTGCACTGTCTCTCTCCCTCTCTCTCTCTCTCTCTCGGTCTACGTTGTCACTACCTCTCTGTGCTGTGTTTCTTTCTGCGCTTCCCCTCTCTCTCTCAGCACTGTCTCTCTCTTTGCGATGTCTCTCTCTCTGCACTGTCTCTCTCTCTGTGCGTTGTCACTATCTCTCTGTGCTGTGTTTCTTTCTGCGCTTCCCCTCTCTCTCTCAGCACTGTCTCTCTCTTTGCGATGTCTCTCTCTCTGCACTGTCTCTCTCTCTGTGCGTTGTCACTATCTCTCTGTGCTGTGCCTCTCTCTGCGCTTTCTCTCTCTCTCTCTCTCTGCACCATCTCTCTCTCCCTGCATTGTCACTATCTCTCTGTGCTGTACCTCTCCGTGCGCTTCCACTCTCCCTCTCTCTGCACTGTCTCTCTCTCTGTGCGTTGTCACTATCTCTCTGTGCTGTACCTCTCTCTGCGCTTCCTCTCTCTCTCTCTGCACTGTCTCTCTCTGCACTGTCTGGTTCTGCGTTGTCACTATCTCTCTCTGCTGTGCCTGCCTCGGTGCTTCCCCTCTCTCTCAGCGCTGTATCTCCCTCTCTGTGATCTCTCTCTCTCTGCACTCTCTCTCTTTCTCAGCATTGTCACTATCTCTGTGTGCTGTACCTCTCTCTGCGCTTCCTCTTTCTCTCTGCACTGTCTTTCTCTCTGAGTGTTGTCACTATCTCTCTGTGCTTCCTCTCTCTCTCTCTCTCTCTGCACTGTCTCTCTCTCTGAGTGTTGTCCCTATCTCTCTGTGCCTCTCTCTGTGCTTCCTCTCTCTCTCTCTGCACTGTCTGTCTCTCTCTCTGCACTGTCCCTCCCTCTCTGTGCGTTGTCACTATCCCTCTGTGCTGTACCTCTCTCTGCACTTCTCTCTCTCTCTCTCTCTCTCTCTCTGCGCTGTCTCTCTGTCTGCACTCTCTCTCTTTGCGTTGTCACTATCTCTCGGTGCTGTACCTCTCTCTGTGCTTCCTCTATCTCTCTCTGCACTGTCTCCCTCTCTGCATTGTCACTATCTCTCTGTGCTGTGCCTCTCTCTGTGCTTCCTCTCTCTCTGCACTGTCTCTCTCTGCACGTCTGTCTCTCTGCACTGTCTCTCTCTCTCTGTGCGTTGTCACTATCTCTCGGTGCTGTCTCTCTCCCTTTTCACCTTTCCTCCTTACGCCCTTCCTCTCCTTTTCCCCCTGGCATCCTCAGAGATATCTCCTCTTGTGCCCGCATTCCTTCTTCTCCAGCTCTTACCTTTGGTCACAGCCCTTTTCTCTCATCCTTCCTCTTACATCATCTCTTTTTCTCTTACCCTCTCCCTCTCACCCTTTCTCGTTCATGTTTCCTCCTGCTCATCATGGATGGCGCCCTCTCCGAATGGCTTCCTCCTGTGCCTCATTCCCCTTCTCGTTCTCGTTCTCTTGCACCCCTCAAGTTGATGGCAGTTTGGCCCCTGGCGGACAGCAGTGCGAGCTCCAGAAACCCCGAAACCCCACACACATCTTTGGCATAGATCCGGCCGCATGGGTCACGACTTCAGTAACTGCTGACGATTCAGATGCACTCTCAGTCTCATGGGAACTTTCCTTGTTTGTTAACACACCGTGCGCCTATATTATTTATTTATTCTTGCATTTTTAAAGCGTTCACACTGTCCGCGGGCATCGAGACGCTGTTACAGGAATTGTTTTTTTTAGTTGCGTATTTATATTGCGCTTAAATACCCAGAGGTTTCTAAGTGCGGACCCGGGGACCAAACCAGTGTTGCTCCCTGTCCTCTTGCTTCCAAGGTGAGCACGTTGCAGCTGAGCAATCCTCCCAGGATTCTATGTTGTGTTACGCAGAATTATAGCAACCATTATACCACGCACCGCTACCACCCGAGGGCAGTCTATAATGAATTAACACGTGAAACGCAAAAGTACCCCCGCCCCCCGCCGCCCCATATTCCTCTGGAGTAAGATATCTTGCCTCCTGAAACAGATCAAACAATTTGAGAAACCCCAGCTTTGCCAACTCTCTGCACAGGCCTTCATAGGAGAAGAATCCAAATATTGGCTTTAATATTTATTTTGAACTTCGCAGGAGGCTAGGGGGTGGTGGCGGCTATTTTACAGATTAGAGTATTCCAAGCAGCCCTAGGATGGCCCGCCCTCCTAAATAAGCCCCAGTTGAATGGCCCGCAAGTAGGAGGAAGGGGCCATCATGGCATAGGGCAGTTTGGGATGCACCACCATTTTGATAAGGGATGTTATAGCCATTCTTGACAGCAGCCACCTGACCCACCTCTCTACCATGAATTCCATTGCGCCCCGACTAAACGCACTCCCCCAGCCAAGGAACACCAGCAAGGGCAGGCGGGGCTCAGACAAGAATGGTTGGGAGAGCTTTGGCCCACGGTGGACTTGGTTGGGAAAGGGGGAAGCAAGGTTTAGACACAGAGCAGGTGCCGCACCTTCAGAACTATTTTCACAAAGTTTGTTTGCAGTGTTTTGAGTTTATTATGTTGTGAAAATAAATCTGCGGCCTTTTTATGCCAACAAAGAAAACATGTCTCATTCTGCACCTTTCCTGGTTGGGATATCAAAAGGGGCGAATAGAATGAGCAAATGTGTTGATACAAGGAAGGACAAATGCCCAGGTTATTACTATTTTATAGGTGTCAAACTGAAACAGGCCATGGGCTCCACCGCTAGGGCGCGCAGCAGGGGGATGTGCGCCGCCGTGCCTCGTGCCCAGTTCTAACTTAATTAGAATTAATGTGTAACCACTGACCTGGACTTTGCCATGGGCTGGCCATAGAGAAGCATAGCTAATGACAAGAACACCTCGCTGACTCACATCTTGCGCAGTATTGTAAACCGGAATGGCTATTCCAGCGAGTCAAAGACCTTTTCCAGGTCCAGAAGCATGGTAGTGACCTGAATGTTGGCTGGGATAAATCTCACAAAGGTTAGCTAAAAACACCTTGTGTTGTGCTGAGTGGATCTGCCAGAGAGGAAGCCCGACTGGTCAGCCATCACCAGCGTGTCCATCAAAGGCTCGAATCTCGAGTGTCGCATGTTCTCGAAATTCAACAGGGATGGTGGACACTACGAGGAGCAGCTAGTTATGACCTTGCCAGATTTGGGGAGTACTACTCTGGTCACCTCTGGTCACCTCAGCTAATAATGGCACTTACACATCATGGTACTCCCTGTAGCACTCTGCCCTAAGACCATCTCACTCAGGTTCATTGCCACTTGTCGTATGGTATAGAGCTTTGGAGACCTCAGCCGCCGTTCCCAGGGCATTAAGCAAGTCCTTCTTAGTTGCAAACTGTTAAAAAGCAGGTTCCAAGCTCTTTAAGATTTACTTCATGTAAGTTTATTTCCAGCTTAATAGTTACAGTTCCACATGAAGACATTAAGGACATAAGCAGGGACAAACACTGGCTCCCATCACCCAGGGCCAGCCAGCTGTAACTGCCAGTACACAGAACACTCACCCAGAACATTCCAAAACCCACACATAAACATTCCAATGACATCACAAGCTACCTCACCTCAGACAGGCACAATACAACACACCTCCCTCCTTTACTAATCCATACACACAGAACAAGTCACATACCAGAACAACACAACTACCACCAACCAAGATATACGCTGACATGACACTCAACTAGCAGACGGACACTTCCACGGCCAAACCCAACCATCAAAACATCACATCCTGGCAAACTACCTTCCATGTACCAATTGAAAAAAAAATAATGTCATCCATCTGCCTGTTCCTGCCACAAACAAGCAACCGGGCTCTCACCCTAGGACCTGGCAAACCCTGAGGCTGGGCTACTTCACCTACATTCCTAAACCACCACAAAACTACTTCACCTCCTACCACCTGCCCCTACCTACAACAACATGGGTGTCCAGGCTGCCACCCTGGAACTCCAGCAGGCCTCTAGACTGCCACTCTAGAGAGCTGAGACCTCAACGCCTCCAAAAAAACAACCACAACCTCACTCCAATAGGGATTCACAAGTGGAAACATAAGACATAACTAAGACCACAAACACCTATGGACTCAACATCATACACACCACACCAGACCAGGTTGTACAAACATTCCAAACACACTGGGAGTAGTGGCCACGCACTCCCAATGCCAACATCAATGACTGGTAGAAACTAAACGATCTTATTAGCAGGGATGGCATCCTCACTCAAGTCAAACTGTTGAACCCATAGATAAGACGAAATTAAACAATAATAACCACAAGTAACATAGAAAACAATTTACTCATCATCTCGGGACCTACCACTCTCTATGCCAACGGGTCATTGCCAGGCGTCCCCAGCTACCCCTTTACCACCAGCTACCTACTGTCCAATGTGATGAGAAGGATAGAAACCCTAGAGGAGGTGCTACCTCCCTTACAGAACAACCTCATATCTGTTAAACCTTTACCAGAATCAGGTAACTGCAATAAACCAAACTAACACCCAAAAATGCATTTCGAATGTCCTATTCGAAAAATCCTAACATCCTTTATAAAAGAGCCAAGGCGCTACCTCACTCTAGAACAACCGCATGGAAGTCCAACATTTGCCACATCAGGTAAATGCCTAATCCAAACCAAAACAATGTAGAGAAAATTCTATTCCCCACTGACATTACCCAAACAATCCAAACCATGCAGTTCACATAGCACCACCTCCATGCCAAAAGTGAGTTGCTCCCATTACATAACACTCACTGACACTTTCCAAATTATCTGAGTCAGATTCACAACGAGCATACCAGAACCATAAAATGCTACAAACATATGCTATAAGCGATACATAAACTGCGTTGAAAACAAATGCATTGTAAACACTTGAATAACATAAGCCTGTTGCACATACAATCTATAATCCCCCAAAACCAATACTATTATGAACTTAAACATTCATAGCCATTTTCAGGCTTTAAAGAGAACCTATGAGTCCATAGCCATTGGGCTCTAAAGAAAACCCCCACCAAACCATGTTGCGTAGTGTAACTCTAAAATGTGCAAATCCTAAAAGAAACACGTTAGTTTTCACCATCACATACCAACATGTTAATATGTGCATAAAATCTCACCAACACAGTAAGAAATTATGCAAGTAAACGTCCATGTGTTAGGGTGCTTTGTTAGTCACTTCAATTCAGCACTCCAACTAAGTCAATGCCTAGTCTGGGATGCCCAAGGGAAGCCCTTATTTATATATTTTTATGACAAGTTCATAAATCTGGATAAGTTCATAAATCTGGATGATAAACCCTTATATAATGCCCCTGTATTTGAATACCCCCAACCTCACTGAACCAAGAAGTAGGTTTGTTTTGCAAATTAAAAGGTTTATTGAAAAATTAAACAAGATATCATTGTCCTATCATTGTCCTGGCAGAGAGAATCATTCTCTCTCTGTGCTTCCTGGTTAGTCTTGGAGTACTGGGCCAGTCTTTGCTGCAGGAGGGTTACCTCCTGAGTCCCATCCCTACTGGCCTGCTCCTTTCTTGCCAGAGCATCTTCCACCCTTGGTGTGCTCCAACAAGTTGTGATGCTCTTTTTGGAGGTCACCCAGTCCCTGGAGGGCCAAGTGATTATTCTTCCATTTTTCTTTTAAGGTGGCAGACTTCCTGGCCTAAGGTGTCCCTTTCCTGACTAAGAGCCTGCCTCTGTGCCGCCAGGTCGTCCTTCTGCCTTTGAAGGGCACCAGCTTTCTGGCGCTCTTCCTCAAATTCTGTCTGGGTATCCAGGTCTTTCAGAATCAGTTTGTTGCTCTCTGCCTTATCCCTATCTAGGTGGCTTTGCAGGGTGACTACCTGCTCTGCGCATGCCCTATTGAAGTCCAGTTGTTGCTCCAGCTTTTTCTGGCTCTGCAGGGAGGCCAAACCTTCTTGGTACTCCTTCTGAAAGGTCAGAAATCTGTATCCTGGTCAGACTTTTCCTGTTGCAGGATACCCATATCCTCTTTGATTTTAATGAGATACTGTCTACTCCCATTTTCTGACTCCTGGCTCCTGTGCAGCCTCTGCTCAGAAGAGACCAGGTCAGATTTGGCCTTCTGTAATGCCATCTGTTGCCTATTTGCCAGATCTTAGCCTTCAGCACATTTGTCCTGCATGGTTCCCATATATAAATATAAATATGCCGCTATCCTGACAATCTTGTCATGCTCATTTTGGCTTTAGGGGCCATATATAGTTCACTCAGGGCCACATGTAATGGACCCTGATCTCTTCATATGTTTGACCCTGTTGCAGTGATCTGGGGTGCGATTGCCTGCAACCACATCGTCTGGTCCCGTTCAGCCCATTCGCCTCTCACAAATAGCTTATGTAAGAGGTGCTCTCTGGCTATTTTGATATCTACCAAGGTCATCATTCTGGAAATTGATTTCCTTCCTGACTTACAGAAGTTAGTATTTTATTTTGCAAAACAGACCGTCTACTTAGAGCATCCTTCTTTTGAGGGGCGCTTTTACAGTGTAACACAGCGTGGTGATCCTACAGGATTTAGTCAAGTGGCACAGCGAGTAGAGCGCCCGCTTTGACACCCGTGCAGAGCCTGTTAACGCAGGTTCGAATCCCGGCGGGGCCAAACTCAGCCTTTCATCCTTCCGAGGTCGATAAATGAGCACCACACACCGTGGGTAATAATAAGCAGCGCTCAGATACCTGAGGGTTTGTAGCGCTATATAAAAGCCTAATTATTATTATTATTATTATTATTATGTATCCTGTCAGTTAGCAGACTGTGTTAAGCTGCACAAGTGGTAGTTCTAATCCAGATGTCCCGGCTCGAGCCCCCACTCTGTTAGTGACTTCAATTCAGCACTCCAACTAAGTCAATGCCTAGTCTGGGATGCCCAAGGGAAGCCCATATTTATATATTTTTATGACAAGTTCATAAATCTGGATGATAAACCCTTATATAACGCCCCTCTCTCTGAATCCCCCCGACCTCACTGAGCCAAGAAGTAGGTTTGTTTTGCAAATTAAAAGGTTTATTGAAAAATTAAACAAGATA
Organism: Ambystoma mexicanum; assembly: GCF_040938575.1. Taxonomy (NCBI): domain Eukaryota; kingdom Metazoa; phylum Chordata; class Amphibia; order Caudata; family Ambystomatidae; genus Ambystoma; species Ambystoma mexicanum. The sequence goes on from NC_090941.1 coordinate 1,087,445,903, forward strand.
TATATATCACACTTCTATGAATAAATTAATATTTGATAACAAACCTATGAATATGACAGTGATCAACAATGGATAATATTACACTAGCACACTTCTTTAATTACTTAGGAGTTGGTATAGAAAGGATAAGGTAGCTGAGAATACTTTTATGGTTTCACAGAATGCAATGATGGAAAAGAATGCAGCACAGAAATAAACTGATATGGTTTCAACAAGAGATAATATGATCACTTTTTCTTTTGACAATTCACCCCCCCCCCCTATGCAATATAAGGAGATGGAAGGAGAGCACACAGTTTTCAGGAATACAATCAAATGCAATACAAATTCCAGTTCCTCCCTAGCAAGCTTCAGAGCAACCAGTATGCTTTTAAAACAGGCAGAAATACTTTTAAGTGTGATTTGCAATGAAGTGAAAAATATGCTAAAAATGATTTTAATTCCCTATAGGAGATTCAGGGTAGGTGACAGCTACTTTGAATTAGTTCAGGTCAACACTAGCAATTAATCAGGAATGATTATCGGATTGAAAAACGAATTTCATCAGTTGCAAGCAAAAGACAGCTATTATTGACAGGTGGAGAAATTGAGTCAAATTACAATTCGCTGCACTTTTTCCGAGTGCGTCGATCGCGATTACAGAAAACCTATAAACGTCGGTTGGAAAGCAAAAGTTCTTAGCTTTAAAATGAAAGTTAAATCTCGCTTCTAGGACATGCGGTTCAAAAGATACGGACGATTTAGTGGAGGTAGATTCTCAGAAATAAAGTAAGGTTCAAATGACACTTTCACAGGTTTGAAATCACAGAATGGACACACGATTTCTATGATGCAGTTCTAGGTAGGTGGAAATGGTTTGAATTAGGTTATTTTAAACTAAGAGATTGGTTCTGCACAGTTCTGGCTGGATACTCACACTATAAATTTGAAATAGGCCGTCAAGATCTGGTCAACAGGTTTAGACTGGACTTCTCGCGGGTGATTCTGAAGTCACAGCTATCTGGGTCAGCTCTGCTCTGCTGGTCTGGATCTCTGGTTCGGGCAAAAGTTCTTGGCACTGCACAGCGGTCTGGTCTGCAGTTCTGGATAAAGCACTGCTTCAAAGTTCTGGAATCTGGAGTCGTCCGTCAAAGTGCTTGCAAGAAATCAGTTTGAAGTGGGAAGTGAATGTCCCTCGCTGGGTCTCAGTGGCTCTTTTTATGTCTTTTGAAAGTGGGTGGGAAGGCTGACTTTCTATGCCCAAACCACTGAGGATTCTGATAGGTTAGAGGATTCTCTGTCACCTGACTGGAGAACTGAGCTGTGAGTCAGAGTGATGCTACATTTTACAATCTATTGAGGAAAGGCTCCTTTGCTTTTACTTAGAAAATGCATTTTTCATGATCAAATATGTTTCCCAGATACACAAGTGGTTCATAATACATGTACACATCACAGATGAATTGAGACAGGTCTCTGTTCAAGCCCCATGTTCCTGCGAGCTTGGGTTCAGAAACGACAACATTTTGCGCTTTTCGTGGGTTTTGCCATATTGGGTTTTCATCAAATCTTCCCCGGAGGTACACCCCCTCTCTGGGCACATTACAATAAGTTTTCAATTTTCTGAGATCACCACAGTGTCTGTAATATTAATAAATCGCAGGGTTCGGTTTCAGAACATCACACAGAGTTGAGCTTAGTCTCAAATTGTGGGTACATTTTTCATATTAAGAATGTCCAAATCGTACATTTCTGTCAGCTTGATACAATATTTTATAAGCAATTCAATAAAACATATATTTGCTGGGCTCTCTGAATCCACAATGGTTTGTCTTCGCCCCTAGCTGGCTGAGTCAGATGTCACATGGCCTGTCTCTCCCAAAGCAGTTGTTGTTGACAGTTCACACCCAAAATCAGCATACCGCATTCAGCTGAAGGAATCCTTTGTCTGGTTTTTCCTGCTAGCCACTCTCCATTTGATTAACAGAAACTTGTGATTTCCTGCCTTCTGGTGTGGAGTTCTGAGGTGTGACAGCTTCCCATGTACAGAGGCCTCTTGAACTTTTAATTAAATCAGACTGCCTTCTGGTATAGGGCCTGGGAACAGTAGGTGTGAAGAATTCTCATTGACCAGCAAGGCTTTGAAGTCCCAGCTGACTCAGGTTCCTTTTCAGCTCCTGAAATTTAGGTCTCCTGTCAGAGTTTAGATCGCTAGCGCCGGTCAGTGTCAAACACCGGTACTGCACCCATTTTGTGGCAGCTGTCTTGAATTAATGCATTTCAAAAAGGTTATTTTACTTGATGGCATATGATCCTTGCTAACATTGTATTGATGTAGATTCTGCAGTAGAGTACTGTAGAACACCCAACCAGAAGTTGGATTTTTGTTTGGTGGTTTTGTGCCCATGACTTTAGCAATTTTTGACATCAATTAAAACGGATTTTGAACAGCACCATATTCCTTTGCACTGATTTCACTCTGTGTGCAGCCAAAGGATAGGGTCTGGCAATGGTCTCCTGTATTAACTATCTTGCAATGTTTGAAATATGCATTTTAAGCTTGCATTCAGAGAAACAAAGGTGATTTCAAAGGACTTTTTGAGCTACCAGGCACTGCTGTTTTTCCTTTGGCACCACGTTTCACTCATGGCGCTTCTGGCCCATCATGCTCGCACTGGTGGGTGGCAGGTCAGGCGACCATTTTGGTGTGCGCAAAACTGCACGGTTTTCCTGGATTCTGGCGCAAATGTGGTCTTTTTGGCCATCTTGGATTTTCTAAGCCCAGAGCACCAAATGTTGCAGCATAATAACTCGAACATGGGCCAATACACCTGACAAGCCCCCCCGCCCGACTGTGCTTTGATTTCGAGTCAAGGGGGAGTCGGGTACAAAGGATGTTTTGATCCACGCGCTGGGATGTCCGCATCATCTTCTTCCGATTCCGCAAATGGCACAGTTCAGCATCTTTTCCTCCATCAGGGTGGATCGGTCGGTTCTCCTCTCCGGTCCTGATGGGAGTTTGGGGCGGTACCCCGGGCCCCTCTGATCTTGGCTCCCGGTCCCTGGGTCGTCCTTCTTGGGCAGTCTCCATGGTTTATATCTCCTAGGATGACAAAGCAAAGCGGCAGAAACATATTCATAGAAATTTCCCCACCACTATTAATGGTGGGGTAAACATATACATTTAATATATCAGGAGACATTTGCATTCAAGAATCATATCATTTTATAGGCTATATGTGGAATATTTTAGGGTTGGACTTGTATTACTCTGGAGCGGCCCCCTCAGGGATTGCAGAGGACTCCTCCAGTTGCTGCAGAGTGTGCCTGGGATGGCAACACTTTAGCTGATTTATATGGACCCACTTGTCTTCCCCTTCCGCCAAACTGCCTTTGGGGATGCTGATCTTGTAGGCGACTGGTGAGATCTTGTCTACAATTTCAAAAGGTCCCTTCCATGTAGGCAGAAATTTCTGCTGTTTGGCCTGGTTCCTTTGGAAATTGTATAGATAGACCCGGTCTCCCACATTGTATTCTTTCCTAGTAGTCTTCAAATCATAATGAGTCTTCATGCTATCGGCTGATCTTTCTAGGTTTCACTGAGCATAGGCAAACGCATGTTGAAGGTGTTTCCTTAAATTTTCAACATACTCATGAGCTGTGGAGGCATTGATCAATGTTTGCTCTTGGGTCCTGTAAAGCAAATGCTGGGGAAGCACCATCCTGCGTCCAGTCATCAGCTCAAACGGTGACATTTTAGTTGCAGATGAAGGGGTAGATCTGATGGCCATTAGGACCAGAGGTAATCGGATATCCCAACTTGGCCCAGAATCTGCCACAAACTTTTTTAATATGCTCACAATGGTTCGGTTGTAACGTTCCACTGCCCCAGAAGAAGCTGGTCGGTAAGCAATGTGTAGCTTCCTTTTAACCCCCAGTATCTCCCACATCTTTGTCATTACTTCACTAGTGAAATGGCTACCTCTGTCTGACTCCATCCTTTGGGGTAGACCAAAATGGGAATAGATGTGTTTGATCATTAGGGCAGCTGCTGTTTCTGACTTGCAGTTTGGGGCCGGGAGACATTCCACCCATTTGGTAAATAAGCATGTCACAATCAACATGTACTTATTTCCCCTAGAGGAGCGAATCACTGGGCCTATGAAGTTGACTTGCAAATCTGACCATGGCAGGGTCATCCCTCTCTTTTGGAGAGGCGCACAGTGTGTGAGGGATGTTGGCTGAAATTGTGCACACACGAGACACCCCTTCAAGTATTGGTCGAGGTCCTGCCCCATGTGTGGCCAGTATGCAACCTCTATTAAGATCTCAAGTGTTGTATGAAACCCCCTATGACCAGCGGTGGCCGCATCATGGGCATGACTTAACATCAGGCTTCGGAATGAGGTAGGGATCATCCACTGATCATGACCAGCTTGGGAGTTCCTTACCAACAAACCCTCTTGGATTCAGAACATTTTTGGACATTTCATCAACACTCTAAGGCCCTCTTTCCCAATGTAATCGTTATCCGGCAGGGGAAAGTTCTCAGGGTCTCCAATGTGTTGGTAAATCTTACCAATTATTGGATCCCCTTTTTGAGCCGTAATCAAATCAGCATCTGGGGTCTCCTTACTCCATTGTGCAGTTGAAAGATCATTGTGAGCATTTGTCTGGGACCTAGTGATAAGTGACCTGGATTTCCCCCAACAGGGACTCAATCTCTATTAGATTCCCTTGGATGGCCCCGGTTTTGGCTTAGTTGATCAGCTAAGTCATTTCCAGTTTTGTCTGCTCCCTCTACTTTGGAGTGACCCTTGATCTTCTTCCAGTAGATGGTCATCCCATTCACGTTGACCAGATCATCAATGTTTTGAATTAACTTCCCATGTTTCAGGGGTTTGTTATTAGCACATAACATGCCTCTGATTTTCCAATTCACCAGGTGCTCCACGAACCCGTTCCGTACATAAACCGAGTCTGTGATTATGACCAGTTCGCAGAGTTGATGTTGGACAGCAGTGAGGATGGCCTGATGCACAGCCATCAACTCTGCCACCTGACTACTTCGGGGACCAATTTTGTACCCAGCAGAGGGTTCTGGGGACTCCTTCACTAATGCATTCCCTATGCCGGACACAAGTTCTTTTTCCCCGTTGTTGTCAACATGGTAAGAGCATCCACCCACATAGACAGTGGGCATTCCCTCACATTTGTCTTCTTCAAAGACTTTGTGTGGGGAATTAAGGTATGCCTCCATGTTGTCCTTGATTTTTAGACTTTCGTCCTCGAGACAGTTTTCTCTGGCACAATCATGCAAGTCAGCCAGAACTTGCGCGAGGGGACTCTTCTTGTTTTGGCCATATCTGACCTCCACAAGAAAGCCTTGCATTGACAGAATCCAGGAAGTGATTCGGGAATTACTCACATTTCCGGCCCGGATTCTGTCACTTTGGAGATATTGCAGAGGCTGGTGTGGAGTCTCCACTATGATGTGTTCCCCCTGGATAAACGGGCGGTAATTCTTCAATGCCCACACCATGACCAGGAGTGCCTTCTCACAATCGTTGAATTTTTCCTCCACAGAGTATAAAGTTTTGCTTGCATAGGAGATTACTTTATTGACCTTGTCATGCTTTTGATATAATACTGCAGTCAAGCATGTTTTAGAGAACCCTGTCTCAAGAAAAACTCCTTGTTTCTGACAGGGTAAGCTAGGCAAGGCGCTTGTGAGAGGCTTCTTTTGAGCTGTCTTACTGCCTCGGATTGTTATGGACCCCATTCCCTCTTGACCCCCCCCCTTCAAGAGATGAATCAGGGGTCTGGTGATCTCTGCGTAGCCCTCAATGAACTTTCTGCCGTAATTAGTCAGTCCAAGGAGGCTCCTTAGTTCCCGCATAGTTGTGGGGTCTTTTAGTTCTGAAGTGCTTCCACTTTCTTTTCCTGGGGACAGAGACCCTGAGGAATACTCTCATGCCCCAAGAAATGAACACGGGTTCTACACCACTGTGCTTTCTGAAAGGAAAGTTTTGCTCTGGCGGCCCTCAACTGTGTCAGAACATAACGGATCTCCACTATGTGTTCCTCCACAGATGAACTTTTGATGAGGACATCATCTACATAAGCCAGGTTAACCCTTGCACCCAGGTCGGGCATGGCCTTGTGTAGGAAAATGCTGAATTCATTGCCGGAGTTGAGGTATCCAAAGGGAGTCTGGGTCCATGTGTACTGCTGGCCCCCAAAGGTAAAAGCCAGCTTGTATTGGTCCTCCCTATTGACAGGCACAGTCCATATCCATTGGTCAGGTCTATTGCAGTGAATACCTGCGACCCCTGGATCTGGGCCAGCCCTTGGGCAATGTAGGGAAGAGGCCATCAGGAAGTATGGACCCGTTTGTTGAGCTCCTTAAGGTCGGCACAGAGTCTCCACTGGCCGTTTGACTTCAATATTCCCAGCACCGGATTATTGAAGGTGCTGTGGACTGGACGGATTATCCCCCGGGACTCAAGGTTCTTAATTATTTCAGTAAGAGACTCCATTGATGCGAGAGGCAAGCGATATTGCTTCACAAACACTGGAGTCACCCAGGGTCCGTGGGAATTGTTGTTGTGTGGATGTCGGTGCGACCACAGTCATATGAGTCTACTGCAAAGAGATCTTGAAAATCCAAGAAAACTTGTTTCAACGTTTGCTTCTGTTCCAGAGTCACACAGGCATCAGCTAGGTTTACTCTCTCTTCAACCATCTGCCTGAAGCCTGGAAAGACGTCTGGTTTTGCTATCTTAGCGGCCACCTTCAACTGGGCGGAGAAGTCCCTGGTCAGGGTGCTGATTTGGACTGGAGGCTTCAGGTGGGAAAGGCAGCCCTCATGGACCTGGAAAATCACCTTATCCCTTCTGAAGTCACAAGTCACATCTTCCTTACCATAAGGGCAGGAAGTGTACACCAGGAAGTTCCCCCCATGCCGGATAAAGATCCTGTCTGGTGTTGTATTGTCATCACTGTCACTGTCAAAACAGTCCTTGGGATTGGTCCTAACAGTTCAACGTGAATGGAAAAATATCGGTCATCAACTCCCATTCCAATAATGGTGCCTGCGACTAGAGTAATACTCTTTAAGTCGCTGTTATCCACCTCTATTGGAATGGTGTCATGTTCTATGTTGACTAATGGTGTTGGGTTTACCCCCAACCCTTGCTGTTGGAGAGAATCATTTAGATGAATATAAGCATCAGGGTCTTTTGATTTTTGTCCTCTTTTAACTTTCACTTCCAGGGAGAATTGTTGGGTCCTTTCTGGGATGGTGACTTCCTCTTTAATCTGAATTTCAACTGCATATGATAGCAATTGAGCTGACCTAAATGCTTTTTCTGGATCATCAAAGCCCATGGGATTATCGGCTAATCGGGACCAAGCTTTGAAGTTTATTAGGTCCAAACTAATCGCAAAGCGATTGAGAATATCACTGCCTAAGTAACAGGCAGCAGTGACGTCTCGCACGACCCAACAATTATGGACTATGCTCTTGTTGCCAATGGAGAATTTGAGCATACACCTGTTTGGCAGGAGATGTTTGGAATTGGGTGCTTCCAGGTCCATTTCCCATTTGTCTATCAGTTTGAATATGGGAATGGCTGGATCTTTTGGGAGTTGGCGGAACATGGCTTCGCTGATGAAGCTCTTACCGTTGTTCACACACACTCGGGCGAGAACAGAGTCCTTCCCATCATTTAACTGAACAGGGATGAACAACTGCTCTCCAATTTGCTGAATATCAGCCAGGCTCTGAGCTGATTTCACATCTTTCTGGACTATTGGAGTGGGAATGTCTGATTGTGGATTAGTAAAGAATTTCAGAGTGTTTCCTTCCAGTGTGGAATACCACCTTAAACTGGAAGGAAGGTTGATTTTCAGAAATAGAGAGGATCCCCCATCACCAGTCTGTTGTCCTACTGCTATTACTGTCACGTATGTAATTTGATTGTTCTGGGAGTGAAATTCTACTTGGTCAGATTTTTGTTCAACCATGTGGCATGTGCCGTTTAAACTAACATGGTTGACACTCTGTTTTAATTTTATTGGTCGGCTAGTCTGGGTCCAGAGGACCTTGTTTACACAATCTATTAGGGGTGACAACCTTGTCAGGAGGTCATTCCCTAGTAAACAAGGGGTGCCCTCTGGAGTCACTCCTATGACCGGGTGTTTCACCTTGTGTCGCCCAATTTTAATGTCCAAATCTGCAGTCCTCACAATGGGAATTTCCTTCCCGTCAAAGTTCTGAAGTTGTCCGGGAAGAGAGGTGAGAGGAATTCACTAATTCTCCCCCCTTCCTGCATTTAGTTCATCAAAGGCCCTTTTGGACAGAAGAGTAGCTTGGGATCCAGTGTCTACCAGTGTCAAAATTGTGCCCTGCCCCTGCACTTGAACCGGGGCATGGTATCTTCCCTCCTTCTCTTCAAGGGGGCACAGATAATGCACATTTTTGGACAACTGGTGGGCTAATATTTTAGTTTTAGACATTGCGAGAGAAGAGATCTGGGCAGAATTCTGTGGAGAGTCATGGGAATCTGCAAGAAAAAGTTGGCAACTGGAAATCAGAGCCGTTGTGGGTTCCCCTGGTTCCGGTTCTGGGCCGCCCCCCCCCTTTTTGGAGGCAGTCACCAGAATGGGTTTGAACCAGGGGATATTGATGCTGTTGGTTCTGGGATGAGATGATGGGCGGCGCTAGCCCAGTCCCCACATCTACCCAGTCTGGATTTGGATCCCTTGGGACCCATTTTTCTTTGGGAGGTGTTCCCCCATCTCTGAAGGAGAAGATCCTTTTTCCCAGGATCCTCTGAGGATCCCTCTCCCTCAAATTGGAAGATCTGTACCTCCTCCACAAAATGGGTCTGTTTGGGTCCTTTGTTTCGCCTACCTCCTCTCTGCTCCTTGGGTGGCAGACTTTCAGTGGTAGGAGATTTTGTTTCTGGTTCCTGGGTTTCCAGGGGCTGTTTACAAGTGGGGAAGGAAGCTTCCTCCAAGGCTCTACACCCCCGTTCCCCTTGTGCCTCCTCCCTGGGAACCGGTGGGTTATCGGGGTTCTGCCCCCGTCATTGTTCTGGGGCACCAGGCCCAGAGTTTGGGGCATTCTGCACTGGCATGCTCAACTGAGGGTTCTGTTGAGCCCTCAGCATGTGACCCAGATCCCGTGCCATATTTTGGACCTGGCGCTCTAACTGTGAAACCCGCTCAGGCTGATACGGGGTTCAGTTTTCTCCCCTGGGCTGATCCCGGGAAGGGTAGCTATCCCGTCTCTGGTAGTACCCCGGGTTGGGAAGATTTGGGTACCCCCCCACACTTGGCCTCCCCTCTCCCGGATTAAGTGGTCTGGGCTCAGGGAATTGAGGAAAGAAGGATGGATGATTTTGGGGTTGGAAATTGGGTGGATACCTGGGAAAAAAGTTCTGCCCAGTATTTGGGGAATTTCTGCCCTCCTGTGGGAAGTTAGGAGGGGAGTTCCCTGGGTTAGATGCTTGGCTGGATCCCCCTCCTTGGGCTGGAGGAGTCCACACATAACCCAGGATGGGTCGGTTTCCCTTTTAACGGGGACTTACATAATCAGGGGAATGAGGGATCCCATTTGTGGGACTACCTCCTTGACTCCCTGTTTGTGACTGTCCCGAGGGCCTTCTGGGCTTAGAGTTATTCTGCGCAGGCAAGTTTTTAGGCCCCCATCTCCAAATCTAAAATGGGGGCAACCTTTACCTCTGCCACCTTAGCAGCAGGAGGGGTGCTGGTTGATTTGGGGCTTCTCTGGGCGTTATCTTTATTTTCTATGGGCTTCTGCACCTCATAGATCCGGGTAGCCTGTTCAATGACCCAGTCTAGTGACCTTTTCTCGTGAAAATCTCTCACTAGCTGGGTCATTATGTATTTGGGTAAGGCATGGAAAAACGTATTTACAAATTCTTTATGTCCGTGCGCACACTTTTAGTAGTCTACGCAAAGGCATGCTTCAATTCCTGCACAAATTCTGGTGGGGCCTGATCCTCCCCACATTGCAAATTGTAGGCTGCCTTGCGAGTCTCTTGGGGATTTCTGTGCACAGAAAAATGTTTCAAGATGGCTGCCCTACATGTGGACCATCTTGAATGGTTTTGGTCCTCCAGCCCCGCAAAGGAACTGGAGTATTCTGGGAAGAATGTCCATTTTACATACTGAATGCAGCTACTGCTGTCTTTCAAATGGAAAGTCTCCATCATTTGCTCGTAAAGCTCCAAATGTTCCCAAACAGAATACTTGGTGTTCTTGTGATAAGGAGTGATGACACTCCTTATTGCCTTAATCTGTTTTAAGGGGTCCTTAAGCAAGGCCCTTTTTTGCCTTATTGGCCTTTTTGGTTTGGGTAACCCTGGTCCATTCATCCTCTGACTCAGAAGCGCTGCTCGCAGAGGTGCCCGTCTGATCTTCCAGGTTTTCCCAGATTCTGCGGGCCTGGGAATGGCTGGCAGAATGTGGGGACCTGGTCTCCTGTGTCCTGTGACATTCAGAGGAGTCTTCAGATTCCTCATTGCTGCCAGGATTTGATGGGTACCCCCCCACTGACCTAACTGGGCAGAGGTTTTCAGGATGCCCTTGGTGGGCCTACTCTCCTGGGGTTCCCCACTAAATTGCACTGTACTTAGGTGCCCATACCCGGATGCCCGCCCATCCATTCCTGGGTGGTACTGGCCTGTGAGCCCCATACTTTTGGCTGGGTAGTAATCTGCCATCCCTGTGGCCCTGTGCTCATGTGCGCCAGGGGACATGGGGGTGGCAGAGTCCAGGGACTGGGAGGGATGAAGGACTCTGGTACTAGGGCTCCTGAGGTTATGCTCAGGTGTTTCCCTTTCCCAGCGAACCTCATCTCTATCAGCCCCTGATCCCTGTTGCCATGCAAGAGCCTGTGCTTTCAGTTCCTCAATCAAAGCCTTACTAGACTCTATCAGTCTCTCCTGCATGGCTATCTGTTGCTGGAGCCTATCATTGTCCTGGCAGAGAGCATCATTCTCTCTCTGTGCTTCCTGGTTAGTCTTGGAGTACTGGGCCAGTCCTTGCTGCAGGAGGGTTACCTCTTGAGTCCCATCCCTACTGGCCTGCTCCTTTCTTGCCAGAGCATCTTCCACCCTCTTGGTGTGCTCCAACAAGTTGTGATGCTCTTTTTGGAGGTCACCCAGTCCCTGGAGGGCCAAGCGATTATTCTTACATTTTTCCTTTAAGGTGGCAGACTTCCTGGCCTAAGGTGTCCCTTTCCTGACTAAGAGCCTGCCTCTGAGCCGCCAGGTTGTCCCTCTGCCTTTGAAGGGCACCAGCTTTCTGGCGCTCTTCCTCAAATTCTGTCTGGGTATCCAGGTCTTTCAGAATCAGTTTGTTGCTCTCTGCCTTCTCCCTATCTAGGTGGCTTTGCAGGGTGACTACCTGCTCTGCACATGCCCTATTGAAGTCCAGTTGTTGCTCCAGCTTTTTCTGGCTCTGCAGGGAGGCCAAACCTTCTTGGTACTCCTTCTGCAAGGTCAGAAATCTGTATCCTGGTCAGACTTTTCCTGTTGCAGGATACCCATATCCTCTTTGATTTTAATGAGATACTGTCTACTCTCATTTTCTGACTCCTGGCTCCTGTGCAGCCTCTGCTCAGAAGAGACCAGGTCAGATTTGGCCTTCTGTAATGCCATCTGTTGCCTATTTGCCAGATCTTAGCCTTCAGCACATTTGTCCTGCATGGCTCCCATATATAAATATAAATATGCCGCTATCCTGACAATCTTGTCATGCTCATCTTTGGCTTTAGGGGCCATATATAGTTCACTCAGGGCCACATGTAATGGACCCTGATCTCTTCATATGTTTGACCCTGTTGCAGTGATCTGGGGTGCGATTGCCTGCAACCACACCGTCTGGTCCTGTTCAGCCCATTCGCCTCTCACAAATAGCTTATGTAAGAGGTGCTCTCTGGCTATTTTGATATCTACCAAGGCCGTCATTCTGGAAATTGATTTCCTTCCTGACTTACAGAAGTTAGTATTTTATTTTGCAAAACAGACGGTCTCCTTAGAGCGTCCTTCTTTTGAGGGGCGCTTTTACAGTGTAACACAGCGTGGTGATCCTACAGGATTTATGTATCCTGTCAGTTAGCAGACTGTGTTAAGCTGCACAAGTGGTAGTTCTAATCCAGATGTCCCGGCTCGAGCCCCCACTCTGTTAGTGACTTCAATTCAGCACTCCAACTAAGTCAATGCCTAGTCTGGGATGCCCAAGGGAAGCCCATATTTATATAATTTTATGACAAGTTCATAAATCTGGATGATAAACCCTTATATGACGCCCCTCTCTCTGAATCCCCCCGACCTCACTGAGCCAAGAAGTAGGTTTGTTTTGCAAATTAAAAGGTTTATTGAAAAATTAAACAAGGTATATATATATCACACTTCTATGAATAAATTAATATTTGATAGCACACTTATGAATATGACAGTGATCAACAATGGATAATATTACACTAGCACACTTCTTTAATTACTTAGGAGTTGGTATAGAAAGGAAAGGTAGCTGAAAATACTTTTATGGTTTCACGGAATGTAATGATGGAAAAGAATGCAGCACAGAAATAAACTGATATGGTTTCAACAAGAGATAATATGATCACTTTTTCTTTTGACAATTCACCCCCCCCATGCAATATAAGGAGTTGGAAGGAGAGCACACAGTTTGCAGGAATACAATCAAATGCAATACAAATTCCAGTTCCCCCCTAGCAAGCTTAGAGCAACCAGTATGCTTTTAAAACAGGCAGAAATACTTTTAAATGTGATTTGCAATGAAGTGAAAAATATGCTAAAATGATTTTAATTCCCTATAGGAGATTCTGGGTAGGTGACAGCTACTATGAATTAGTTCAGGTCAACACTAGCAATTAACCAGGAATGATTATCGGATTGAAAACGAATTTCAGCAGTTGCAAGCAAAAGACAGCTATTTTTGACAGGTGGAGAAATTGAGTCAAATTACAATTCACAGAACTTTTTCTGAGTGCGTCGATCGTGATTATGGAAAAACTATTTAACTTTAAAATGAAAGTTAAATCTCGCTTCTAGGACATGTGGTTCAAAAGATACGGACGATTTAGTGGAGGTCGATTCTCAGAAATAAAATAAGGTTCAAATGACACTTTCACAGGTTTGAAATCACATAATTGACACACGATTTCTATGATGCAGTTCTAGGTAGGTGGAAATGGTTTGAATTAGGTTATTTTAAACTAAGAGATTGGTTCTGCACAGTTCTGGCTGGATACTCACACTAAAAATTTGAAATAGGCCGTCAAGATCTGGTAAACAGGTTTAGACTGGACTTCTGGCGGGTGGTTCTGAAGTCACAGCTATCTGGGTCAGCTCTGCTCTGGTGGTCTGGATCTCTGGTTCTGGCAAAAGTTCTTGGCACTGCACAGCGGTCTGGTCTGGTCTGGTCTGCGGTTCTGGATACAGCACTGCTTCAAAGTTCTGGAATCTGGAGTCGTCCGTCAAAGTGCTTCGCAAGAAATCAGTTTGAAGTGGGAAGTGAATGTCCCTCGCTGGGTCTCAGTGGCTCTTTTTATGTCTTTTGAAAGTGGGTGGGAAGGCTGACTTTCTATGTCCAACCCATTGAGGATTCTGATAGGTTAGAGGATTCTCTGTCACCTGATTGGAGAACTGAGCTGTGAGTCAGAGTGATGCTACATCTTACAATCTATTGAGGAAAGACTCCTTTGCTTTTACTTAGAAAATGATTTTTTCATAATCAAACATGTTTCCCAGATACACAAGTGGTTCATAATACATGTACAGGTCAAAGATGAATTGAGACAGGTCTCTGTTCAAGCCCCATGTTCCTGCGAGCTTGGGTTCAGAAACGACAACATTTAGCGCTTTTAGTGGGTTTGCCATATTGGTTTTTCATCAAATCCTCCCCGAAGGTACACCCCCTCTCTGGGCACATTACAATAAGTTTTCAATTTTCTGAGATCACCACAGTGTCTGTAATATTAATAAATCGCGGGGTTCGGTCTCAGAACATCACACAGAGTTGAGCTTAGTTTCAAATTGTGGGTAAATTTTTCATATTAAGAATCTCCAAATCGTAAATTTCTGTCAGCTTGATACAATATTTTATAAGCAATTTAATAAAACATATATTTGCTGGGCTCTCTGAATCCACAATGGTTTGTCTCCGCCCCTAGCTGGCTGAGTCAGATGTAAAATGGCCTATCTCTCCCAAAGCAGTTGTTGTTGACAGTTCACACCCAAAATCAGCATACCCCATTCAGCTGAAGGCATCCTTTGTCTGGTTTTTCCTGCTGGCAGGGCTCAGTCCAGGGTGCCATTCTCCATTTGATTAACAGAAACTTGTGATTTCCTGCCTTCTGGTTTGGAGTTCTGAGGTGTGACAGCTTCCCATGGACAGAGGCCTCTTGAACTTTTAATTAAATCAGACTGCCTTCTGGTATAGGTCCTGGGAACAGTAGGTGTGAAGAATTCTCATTGACCAGCAAGGCTTTGAAGTCCTAGCTGACCCAGGTTCCTTTTCAGCTCCTGAAATACAGGTCTCCTGTCAGAATTTAGATCGCTAGCGCCGGTCAGTGTCAAACACCGGTATTACACACATTTTTTGGCAGCTGTCTTGAACTAATGCATTTCAAAAAGGGGATTTTACTTGATGGCATATGATCCTTGCTAACATTGTATTGATGTAGATTCTGCAGTAGAGTACTGTAGAACACCCAACCAGAAGTTGGATTTTTGTTTGGTGGTTTGGTGTGCCCAAAACTGCGCGGTTTTCCTGGATTCTGGCGCAATTGTGGGCTTTTCGTCCATCTTGGATTTTCTAAGCCCACAGCACCAAATGTTGCAGCATAATAACTCGAACATGGGTCAATACACCTGACAGCTTCCAACTCCAAACCTACAATTCCTCAAAAGGGTTATTTCTATCGCAAACACGCACAAATGCATATATGACTAATATCCATCCTGCAATTCCTCAAAAAGTCATCCTGCGAACCACAGTACATGCACTAAATAAAAAAATGTCAAACAGTTAACATAACCATGTTACCCACAAGGTCCATAAAGCACCAGATCCTTCGCCCACTCTAAACAAAACAAAAAATGACATATTTCCAATTCGTATGCACATACACCCTATCAAAGTCACCTCTCATGTTGGCTGCTACCAGACGTCTCACTAGATGAGACGGAGCGGCATGACTTCATCATTCACCATTTAGGTCCTACGAGACCTTATACTCTCAGTGGGCTCGGCTCCTATCATAGGTGAGTCGAGCATTATTCCTGACTTCACAAGTGCGATTCTAACATATACTGGAATACAGTACCCTTGAAAACAAAGCTAATGCCATTTATACAGATAACATTCACATAGTGTGCAACTGATGTGACACCGCTCCCAAAGGCATCACGCTTCCGAAAGTGAAACTACCCAGTTTTTCCAAGACTTCTTGATCATGTGCCATAACGCAGGGTCCATTACTCCAACTGTGGCGCCTCCCATCCAGCTTCATGGCTGTGCAGGGCATCCAGACCTCCATGGAAGAACTCACCACAGGGATCGCTCAATGTAAGTAGAACGTTAATGATTGAGAGTTCCAATCCATCTCTATCTCCCCAGTCTTCAGTGTGACGTAATCAGTCACAAACACGCTGCAGAGCAGTGTATATCCCCTTACTAACCACTGGTCAGTATGCCGGATGCCGATAACAGAGTCATAACGAACAACCACGGGTTGAGTAATTCCCACAATTCAAACCGGGACAATTCACTTGCACCTTAAATGCCTCATTTCGGAGGACCTCCGCCTCCCCAGGCATTCCGCTGCCCCACAAACCGAAATCAATTAATGTTGTTCATAGTGTTTGTCATGCCATGGGCAGCTTCGAATTCTCATTATTCAAACGCAGCACTCCCAACTACTGCAGCTACTGGTCTGAAAACGGGGCTGCCTTACACCTATTGCAGTACAGTGGGGGCCAGTTTCATCATTGCTATTTTGTCCAAACCCACTCTGTCAAGCTCCCCTGTGATTTTGGATAACGGAAAGACATCCAAAGGAAACAGTTCAAAAAATGTGGTATCAAGGATTTTATTAAACCTGATACTAGTTTAATATATCAAACAAATCATGATTAAATCTGCACTTTTGAAAATAATTTACATAGCAGGAAACAACTTTTATTAAAAAGAACACATCTATATAGTAAAAATCATCTTATTCAATCATCCAAGCATACAACCTCATCCATCCATTAGACAAACCACTCATACTAAACACCAATCAATATACAATGTAAAATCTATAAGAAAATTCATCACAGTTGATTCATCTGAAAAATTTGTAGAAAGAATATGAAATCAGTTTGACGGGCCACAACAGGTAACATCAGTGGCATAGGCAATTAAGATGGGTCCCAGAATTTTTTGACCACGACCTCATCTTAATCCAATTAATCCAATTCCGATTAAGATGAGGTCGTGGTCAAAAAATTCAAAGTAATACTCCCATCCAAAGTGTGGGGTCTCCTGTGTCTTTCAGAGAAACACAAGCTCCCCTGTGATGCCATACATATGTAAAAGAATGTGGGCCCCTTTTTCTCCTTCTCTTGCGCCATGGGGAGACATGTCAGGGTTCATCCCTGATGACCCCTTGGGACACAGCATGGCCATAGCTTATGCGAGCTGGTCCCACCGACACTGGGCTTTCTACCTCCGGCATCCTTTGCGCCCTGGCACAGCTTATGAGGGCAGGTACCACCAATGATGGGGCTCTCTAGCATATCACCTCACGCCCTTGGGGGAGGTGTTGTCCTTCTCCAACAGCTTGTCCTTCCTGCACCCCCCGCAGCGGGGTCCTCTGTCCTTCAGGTTGTGGCACGTAGGTTGCCAAAGACCGACTCGTCGGCAATGTTAAAAAGCAGGTTCCAAGCTCTTTAAGATTGACTTCATGTAAGTTTATTTCAAGCTTAATAGTTACAGTTCCACATGAAGACATTAAGGACATAAGCAGGGACAAACACCGGCTACCATCACCCAGGGCCAGCCAGCTGTAACTGCCAGTACACAGAACACTCACCCAGAACATTCCAACATCCACACATAAACATTCCAATGACATCACAAGCTACCTCACCTCAGACAGGCACAATACAACACAAACATTCAGACTAACGCTATCTCAGCAAGGTGCAGCAAGTCGCCTTGGCGGGGTCCTTCTCTGGCTGGCATGAAGGGCATTGTAATAATTCAAGAATGCCTGTGCTATGCCATCTCCAACCTTCACAAAAGCCCCTCCACAAATATTGCGTCTATCCAGCCCTGGCAGGTTTCTTATCCTAACGTTCAGGAAAGTGTTTTACCAAGACAGTCGCCCTCCCCATATGTACGAGTTATTTACAAAATATTTAACATTGTCACAAATACCAAAATATTCACAGTAGAAAATAATGAATACACACTTCATTTCAACATCGAAACTGTCACATCACAAAATTATCAAATTGCCTGGCCTAGCTAGTTGCGTACCTATACTATGAGGACCGAAAAGCCAAATCAGGAAAGTGAAATAAATTCAACAGACAGAGGACCAAAACCATTGGTCTATGCCAGGGGGAGGGGCCCCCTTTCTAGTTGGTGTGGACAGTCCAGCAAGCTCAGGGCTTTGTCCAAAGGCGTTTTGGCTGCTTGTTGGAAAGCCTTCGTCTGGGCCTCTGGATTAGGACTCTCTGGAAGGGTCAGGCAAGGGAAGGAAGGGTGAGACAAAAAGGAGAGAATAAAAGGGAGAATAGGTGAGATCTATAGGAAGTCTCAGAACCCTATTGTTAAAAACCAATACTGTATCTAATAAAACACTGCTGCCTGTCATACAGCCATAGTAAAGGATAGTTGCATCTTAGCAAAAGAACATAATCAGCCGTGGTCTGATGTGTTCATGTGGAACTGAACAAAGGCTAACCTGTGGGGAGGATCCCGCCAGGCATAGCTGGGGTGGGGAAGGTATCCTGGAATCACATTCTTCAGGTCTGTGGGGACAGGAGAATACTGCTTCTGTTTGAAGGTTGCTTCAGCTAGAATCTGTCTAAAAGCTTGAGATGGTGTTCTCAGTTGTGCGGAAAGGAAGAATGGCTTTGAGGAGGTGAGGCTAGAACTGGGCCTTCTTGGCAAGGTCCAAGATGTCAGGCGTGAAAGAGAGAGAGGAATCGAAGATGACTCAGAGATATTTGGCCTCACTGGATGGTGAGAGTAGAGGTCCCAAGGAGGGCGGCCAGAGGGCAGCAGGAAAACAGGGCGCAGGTGTCCCAATAACAAGGAACTCAGTCTTACTGGCATTGAGACAGAGATCATTGGCAGCACGCCATGCCTGGATAGCAGTCATACAATCAGGAATGAGGGAGGTGAACGAGGAGGTAGTAGATGGAAGTTTGAGGGTAAGTTGAGTGTCATCAGCATAGCATTGGAAGTGAGGAGAGAAGGAGGAGATAAGGTGGGCAAGAGGGGCTAGATAGATATTGAAAAGCCAAGGCTGGAGCCCTGGGGGACACCACATGTGGAGGGCAAGGTGGTGGAGGAGAAAGGGCCCAGTCACACATGGAAGGGCCATTAGTTAGGAAGGAGGTCAGCCAGTCCGGTGCCCGGTCCGTGATGCCAAGGGTGTCACAGAGCCTTGCCATGAGGCTCAGGGATTTCAGAGATTAGAAAGTTCTTGCTTCCTCTCTATTAATTCAAGCCTGTCATCTTCTATGTTACGTTAGTTGAAAGAGTGTTTTCAGATTCTGCTGATTTGGAGAAGGCAATTTGTTGTACAGTTGAGTGTTAGAGGTAATTCTTATGGATAATTGTCTACTTTCGGTTAAGTCCGAAAACCATCTTTTAGAGGAAGGGATAAGAACATGAGCTGTCTGCCAACTGCACACAAGTGAGAAAAGGTTCAAATGAGGAATTTTGGATTCAATGCTAATATCTGGTTTCCCTCGCAAATTGCCTGCTGCCACTCTATGAGAAGCACCTAGACTGGTCTGTAATATTAATGCAACATAACCAAATGTCTAAATCCGGTCATGTCAAATGCTAAAGGTTATATCTAAAACATGTACAAGTGGTACAGGCACATCTTATTGACATTTTGAATAAAAAGACCTAACCCCCTTCTCATGGTTACAGCTCTGGTGTTAGCAGGAGGCAAAATGGAAATAAGGCAAGTTACCTGCTACAGCCGATGTACCTCCAATCCCTTGGGCTGCAACGCCATTAAAATATGGCAAAATCACAAGAGAAAATTGTAAACTCTGCCTGGGCATAGACACCTCAGTAGAGTAAAGACAGTTGGAGTGTCCTGATCCATGCCCATGACCCCCTCAGTTATAACAGCCCCCTGGCAGCAGTGGGGCTAAAGCCCTTCACACCGGCCCCAAGGGCCTTAAAACTCCATCAGAAACATACATGGAGTCAGTCCTGGAGCCTTTGGCGCCAGGCTCATTATCAGGAATAAAGCAATACCAGTTTTGGACCTTAATCCAACATGGAGGCCTATTACACAGCTCAGTTCTTTAGAACCAAGCCATGCGGTCTAGTGTTTTGGGTGTGGCTGGGCCCGGAACTACTTGGTCTGGAACTACTTTACCTAGGCTATTTAAACCACACCCAAACAGCAGAAAACGCTTCGTGTTATTCTGCACTCCTGCAGCGTTACGCTCACTGTGTCCAGCTCCTGCTCATCTGCTTCTCTGGCGGCCCTATCCTGAAGCCCTAGATCCGGATTCCTGGAAGAACAAGAACAGCATAGCAAGCAAGAACACTCACCTGTGAAGTAACCGGTCTTGAATCCATCCTGCGCTTCTCTTACCTCACCCATCTCCGGAGTTCACCGCAACCTGCAAAGGTAAAGAAACAAGGACAGCATTAATAACAATTCTTACCTGGACAAGCAGTGAGTCCTGGCAGCACCCTGCACTTCTCTTCCCTCGCCCATCTCCGGATTTCACAGCAACCTGCAAGGGAGAAGGAACAAGGTCAGCATTAACAAAGCACTTACATGGGCAAGCAGCGCTTCGATCGCTCATCACTCCGGAACATCACCGCAACATGTACAAAGAAGAGAAGAGAACACAGGTTAGCAATTAACACCAATAAACAGCGCAGCGCTCCGCGCTTCAATAACTCACTGTGGTCTTCGCCATTGGGGCGGCAACTCCGAGATTGCAACCATCCCTGTGAAAACAAAAAGAGACATTGTTAGGGAACAGCGTAGTGGAGCAAGACGCCAAGAAGACAGAGAAAGTAGAGGGAAAGAAAGAGACAGAATAAAGATGGAAAAGACATTATAACGCACCTGCAAGACAGCAAGCAGAGTCGGAGTCACAGTCGGTCTGGACCGAATAAGGGCACACAGACCAGTGAAGCCACTAGGTCCACGGAACGCCCGCACCAACCACGTGCCCCTGGATGGAGAGTTCAACGCACAAAAACCTAAGGTGAGCAATAACCCCAAGGGAGGGGATTTGGACCAGAGGGAGGTGGGAGTCTGTAATGAGGCAGGTCCACACTTGCTTAGATTGCTTCTTTAAAAGTTTACTTCCAGTTCTTAAGTTACATGTTACAGGACATAAAGACATCAGGTATAGGACAATAAGTCACCGGCACCCATCACCCAGGGAGGGAGGGACCAACTGACCCAATACACAACACTCAACACAGCATTCTCACAATCATACATCAACATTCCATTTGACACTTGTATGACATCACTGAACACATGACCACCTACAGCAGACTCAGACAAGCACATCATAACAGAGTCCACCCATCACAGAAACAGTATCTTAACTCTCCATTCTCCTGTTATAGGCGCTACCCAACGTCTGGCACATAACCAAGCAGAGAGGGCTCCGGGATAGCACTTAGACCTCCATCCAGTATCGTGTGTGAGCGTAACATGGAGAAGGTTCTTGGAATCTTTGGCTGTGCATTCTCATGGTGGAGTAATGGATAAAGGCGACCCTGAACATTCATGTGTGGAAAGCAAAAGCATTCCTCGTAGCCGCACAATGCAGGCACCTTTTATAACAAATGTAGTGGTGCATACTGTTTACATCATTACTGTTTGTGCAATTGTTCAAAATAACCAACACCCCAAGAGTAAAATTGAGGAATGGATTGGGCGTTCCAGCGCAACATTACCTTTGTGGGCGTGGTGTAGGCTATGGGTCTTGCCAGCTTGCGTTTAAGGTAATTTAAAATGTTTGTTAACTCTGTAGAGTTGAATGGACTGTACAATAGATAGGAGCATTTTGAAATGTGTGAGTATATAGATGTCCTGCTGTCATTTGAAGTACAGTAAAAGTCCTACCTTGGATTTAAAATAAAATGATTGTAAAGATCACTTCTAAACATTACAGTTAGGCCTTGTATGACATACTTTGCAGCTGGTTCTCCTGGTAGTACTGAGCGTGCAGCTGAATGTCATCAAAGACACATGATAAACCCAGCAGGGATGCCATTTGCCTCCTTAGCCCTGAGCAGCTTCTGTAAAGATGGCTGAATGGATATCTTTACGGGACACCTTTGCAACTGTGAAACAGTGTGTACCTTTGGCACACACTTATTTTCCTCTCACCCTTCTAAGGCTTTGGGTATCCTTTCACAGGTTTCTTGATGCACTCGCGCATTCAGATTTACTCTTTGCCATTTTAACTTCTCTATGATCTATTTCATGCTTGCACCTTTCGGGTGGCCACAGACCTCTGAAATGTGGTACCCGGGTGGGAAATTAGTGCTTGCTTCTGAACATCATTCAGTTCCGGGAGGATAGCTCAGCGGCAACGTGCTTGCCTTGGAAGCAAGACAACACAAAGCAACACAGGTTCTATCCCTGGGTCCGTGCTTAGAAGTATTTAAGCGTGTTATAAATACACAACTAAGACAAAAAACAATTACACAACTAAAAAACAAACAATTCCCATAACAGCGCTTTGATGGCTGCAGACTGTGTGAGAGCTTTAAAAAAAAATGCAAATCATTTTAGTGCCACCTGTGGGAACGCTGTGTTTGACTTAAGCTTAAGCGTGCGTTTAATATTGTAAAATGATGCATCATTTTTAACCTTTACTTTTCTGAAGGGATTGCCTTCATTTTTGCAACAGTTTAAAAAATGCATGTTGTGTATTTGAATATAAAAGTGATTGCTTAACACAGTGTATGAGTGCATTGATTAGAAATAACTCCAAAGATAATGGGGAGCGGCACCAATAAAACCAAGTTGGTTCTGTCTGTTTTGCATATTACAGAGCATTTTGGAAAGAACTTTATATCTGTCATATATGTCTGTGAAAGATGTATGACGGAATCACCCGATACTTAAAGCACGCTGGGTTTGGTACGCATTTCCTTTTTTTAAAAAAAAAAGGTCACGCAACAAAAAAGGTTTTTTGTAAATATCAAACATATATATAAGTTTGGCCGTCAACAGCTTTAGCTGTCAGAGTGAAATGAATGCTCACAGCTCAAAATTACTAACGCAGTGTAGTGGATCAGCCAGACTCTGAGAAACCGAATTGGCTTTCTATTTATAAAATAACAACTAGTAAATTGAAAATAAACTGCAATAAAATGTTGGTCCTCTGGCAAGCTGCTGCCCTAGGTCTGGGCCTACTCAGTCTTCAGGTAAATACGTCTATGGAACACCTGATTGATTTTTCAATAATATGCACCTGTCATACAGATTACTTATTTTAATATTAAATTCTTCTAGGAATAGACCAATCAGTGGCTAATGCAATGTTGCAGGCTGAGGGTGGTGCTCCAGTCAGACCACTATCCAGCATGATTGCCATCAAAGTACCAAACCCCTGAAAAAGAAAGCACTTTCTAATTTCAGCAACACCTTTGCCACTGCTCCTGAAAAGTGGAAACTGGCTTTTGGGAGATAGGAAAAGCAGGCGTTCCGGCCCAGGCTGATACCCTTCCCTCGAGTGGAAGAGTAAAAGAAAAAAACAATGGCGGCATCGGGGTGCCTGCCTCTGGGAATCTTTTCTGTTTGTCAGCTGCTATTAAGTGCTGTCCAATAGGTGTTATTATTACTAATTTAGCAATACACAATACATCCACCTTGGAAGAATGAAGGACTGAATGACTGCAGCTTGCACACAGATTTTGGAAAGAGCAATTCCCTTTGGTGAACTATCTTGTCTGCTCACCCAGAACACTTTGCAAGACGTGTTTGGGTGTCTGGCTATCCGTTATGTGTATTGGGAGTATTTTGCAGTTCGAATGGGGGCTTGTGTGCTTTTGGAGCTGGCCTTTAGATAAAGTTTTCACAGTGGGTCGTTGACAAAAGTGGACACAACCTAACTGGGTGAATGTACTCTAAAGGGGTTCACTCACTATATTATCCTCAAAATAATAAGTTGAGTTTTATATCATGTTTATGTGCATCCATTGTTATTATAGTTGTAAGAACTAATACATGTTTCGCATTTGTCAACCCTTCATCAAGGCTTCTTTAATTTTGGTCGATATTGTGTCCTTAGATTCTAGTCAGAGTGAACACCAGGCAGTGTGGGTACGCACATTGTTAGGCTGGATGCTGTGAGTGTGTTTCCTTGAGATGTAGCCTCATGATGAGGTCACTGAAGACTTGGTGGAGTGGGCCCTCCAAAGAGAGACAGGCAGCATTGATACTTTCGTGCTTCGTTACAAAGAAGGTTCCAGCGCTCAGACTGTTGCCTCTGGCCTCTTCATGTACCAGATGAATGTTGGCTGCAGTGAGCATTCATCCAATCAGGGTGTGCTGATGTTACCATGTCAGGGCAGGCAAACCCTGATTTAATGACTTTTCAAGGAAACAACAAGCAAAAGTGTGGCAGAGGTCTCCTGCTACAGTACCATTTTGGCCTCCAGCCAACATTTCAATGGCTGTAGTGAGGGATTGTGAATTATCAACACTGGGATAAGTGGACACAAACCCCACAACTACCTCTGCGGTTGCACATCAGATACAACCACTTCTGACCAATTAAACATGTGTATATTAAACAGGGTCAAGCCAGCGGATATGAAACTAAGTTCACTTAGGAAAACATGGTTCCAACAAGAACATGAAGGCAGCAACCCAAATCCAACTCCACTGATCACCCCATACAGACCACAAAAAAACCTATTGTAAAAAGATTAATTCATTTTTATTATTTTAGTCAAATTTCATTTAAAAAGATATTAAATAGTTAGAAATACACACAGGAATAAACATACAAATATATAAAGTGCAAAGCGTGGTAAAAAGTGCTCGCCACAGAGGGAGGCAGCAAACAATTCAATGCCAATTAACTATTCAGGGGAGAAATGACAATAATCCCTCAAATGACTATTCCGTTGCCGAGGCCACCTTCTCCATCGGGGGAAAAAATTATAATCTCTCCGACGAGAGGAGCCAGGTCAAGTGGACACTAATGAATATAACAATTTAATTCATTTAATACATTGATTAGATGATTAAATCAACCTAGCACATAGGCAATTGAAAAAGAGGAACAAAACATTGATCCCAAATAGGGCAGTCCAATGATATATTAGCACTGCAAAGCCTCACAGTTCTAAGGCCATAGACTGAAAAATCTGACATAGGGTGCTATACAATTAAACATGTGCATCATAAACATGGAAAAGTATCAGACCACATTGACCACAATGCCTACATTGAATTCCCCAACTTCACCTCTTCCCATTTCTCTCTAGGTCATTTCTGTGTAGGTCATTTCTGTGTAGGCCTCTCCCCATTTCTCTCTAGGTCATTTCTGTATAGGCCATTTCTGTGTAGGTAATTTCTGTATAGGTCATTTCTGTGTAGGCCATTTCTCTATAGGTCATTTCTGTGTAGGTCATTTCTGTGTAGGCCTCTCCCCATTTCTCTCTAGGTCATTTCTGTATAGGCCATTTCTGTGTAGGTCATTTCTGTGTAGGCCATTTCTCTATAGGCCATTTCTCTATAGGTCATTTCTGTATAGGTAAATTCTCTGTAGGTCATTTCTGTGTAGGCCATTTCTCTATAGGTCATTTCTGTATAGGTCATTTCTGTGTAGGTCATTTCTGTGTAGGTCATTTCTGTGTAGGTCATTTCTCTATAGGTCATTTCTGTGTAGGTCATTTCTTTGTAGGCCATTTCTCTGTAGGTCATTTCTGTATAGGTAATTTCTGTGTAGGTAATTTCTGTGTAGGCCATTTCTCTATAGCTCATTTCTGTACAGGTAATTTCTGTGTAGGTCATTTCTGTGTAGGTCATTTCTGTATAGGTCATTTCTGTGTAGGTAATTTCTGTGTAGGCCATTTCTCTATAGGTCATTTCTGTGTAGGTCATTTCTGTATAGGTCATTTCTGTGTAGGCCGTTTCTCTGTAGGTCATTTCTCTATAGGTAATTTCTGTATAGGTCAGTTCTGTGTAGGCCATTTCTATGTAGGCAATTTCTCTGTAGGTGATTTCTGTGTAGGCCATTTCTGTGTAGGCCATTTCTGTGTAGGCCATTTCTCTATAGGTCATTTCTCTAAAGGTAATTTCTGTGTAGGCCATTTCTCTATAGGTCATTTCTCTATAGGTGTATGCGCGGTCTGTATTAGTAGAGATGATACGTCTTTCTGTTAGTATATGGTGCAGCATAGACTGAGGTCATGTGCACATATTTAAATTGATCATAAAAATTGGTAATTGCATTTAATATTTGCAGCCTGTGGGATGCAATTCTAGGATGTGGGATGCATGATCTAGTGAACCCTTCGACATCTCACTCAACGTGGTGTGAGATGGCATCTAGGTACTAGTTCTGTAGGACATTGTCCATGGATGGGCAATGTTGTGGCATAGTTTTGTGCATCCACAATAACAATTAACAAACCTGCCCAGATCTACAGTGAAACCTATTTTCATGATATCACCAAACATTTCATCCAAATCCAGCGCTGGTTTCTATGCCGGAGTTTCTCCATTGCATTGGAAATTCCCAAATCATCTCTGTTGATGGTGTGCCAACTGTGGAGGTGTTCTGTACATCTCTCAATAGCTCCCATGCTTCAGCTCCTACTGCTCCGCCCATCACCCACTCATTCACTCTTTCACTCACTCCTTCCTTATGCCCTTACTCACGCTCACATTCAGTTACTCATTTCTTATTGAACTCTCTGACTTGCTTGAACACGCACACACACCCATTCTCCCCCACTCAGTCACTCACAGGCCATTCCCGCCCTGCTGATGAACATATCTCATCATATTCAGTTTCAAGATAATTAATTCTGGCAAATATTGGGCTCTGTACCTTATTTACAAGCCCCCCGTGTTGAACTGTTCTGTACGTTGTCCTTATTTAAAAGAGTGCTGCACTTTAGTGACCTTCAGTTATATAGTGCAGTGCAATCAGCACAATGTGATATAAATAGCACCCAGAGGTGCAGTGTGATATGCACTGAGCTTAGCAGGGTGTAAAGTCCATGTGGGGTGCACATAGTGACCATTAGCACAGTGTACTGTACACTGAGCTCAGGAGCTGAGAGTTGTGACCACTCAATCAATCAATCATGTATTTATAGTGCCTGCTGTGACCAAAAGGCATCATGGCGCAATAGGATACCCAAAGAGAGACATCAGTTGCACAAACAAGTGGGATTCAGACTGAGCCCATCAGTGTAGTGTAGAGTACACTCAGATAATCAGCACAGGTTGGTATGCACTGTACCCACCAGTGCAGTGTGGTGTACATTTATCCCATCAGTGCTGTTTGAACTGCACTGTGCCCATCACTGCAGTATGGTGTACACCTAGTCAATCAGCACAATGTGTACACGTTGCCCGCCAGTGCGTTCTCGTACACACAGAGACAATCAGTTCAGTGACCGAGCCCATCAGTGTGATGTACTCCAATACTGTGAGACCAACCTGGTGCACAGTGTCCATCAAAACG
Source organism: Ambystoma mexicanum (assembly GCF_040938575.1). NCBI lineage: Eukaryota > Metazoa > Chordata > Amphibia > Caudata > Ambystomatidae > Ambystoma > Ambystoma mexicanum. The sequence continues at coordinate 1,087,472,887 of NC_090941.1, forward strand.
ATGCGGTGCACACTGTGCACATCAGCACATATTGTTGTACACCGACCCATCAGCATAGTGCTGTGTACTCCAAGCCCATGAGCGGAGTTTAGTGTCTAAGTCTAACTCTCAACCATCTGCATGGTGTGCTGCACACTGTAGCAGTCAGGGATGTGTGCTGCACACTGTAGCAGTCAGGGAGGTGTGCTGCACACTCTAGCAGTCAGGGAGGTGTGGTGCACACTGTAGCAGTCAGGCAGATGTGCTGCACACTGTAGCAGTCAGGGAGGTGTGCTGCACACTCTAGCAGTCAGGGAGGTGTGCTGCACACTGTAGCAGTCAGGCAGGTGTGCTGCACACTGTAGCAGTCAGGGAGGTGTGCTGCACACTCTAGCAGTCAGGGAGGTGTGGTGCACACTGTAGCAGTCAGGGAGGTGTGGTGCACACTGTAGCAGTCAGGGAGGTGCGGTGCACACTGTAGCAGTCAGGGAGGTGCGCTGCACACTGTAGAAGTCAGGGAGGTGTGCTGCACACCGTAGCAGTCAGGGAGGTGCGGTGCACACCGTAGCAGTCAGGGAGGTGTGCTGCACACCGTAGCAGTCAGGGAGGTGCGCTGCACACCGTAGCAGTCATGGAGATGTGCTGCACACTGTAGCAGTCAGGGAGGTGCGCTGCACACTGTAGCAGTCAGGGAGGTGCGCTGCACACTGTAGCAGTCAGGGAGGTGTGCTGCACACCGTAGCAGTCAGGGAGGTGCTGAACACTGTAGCAGTGCACACTGTGCCTATCAGCACTGTGCAGTGTACAGGGAGCCCAGCAGTGCAGCCTGGTGCACCGTGACTCCATCGCTGGGCACAATGGGCGCACTCTGCCCATCATGTCAATCTCTGGGCTCTTCCCTTAGAACAGTGGTATTCAAACTGTGGGTCTCGACCCCCTAGGGGTCCGCGGGTGCATCCCAGGGGGGCCCTGAGAGCTCAGCATGAAAAAAGATTTTTTATTTATTTTTTTTTTTTTTTTTTTTTTTAGATTGGAAGAAATGGGCAGGGGTGGCCCACATGGGCGGGCTGAAGCATGAAACTGTCTCAGGCAACAATGAAAAAGTGGCCCACAGTTGTAAATGGATATTCATTCCTTTAGTCACAGACTGGGCCTCATTACTACTATGGCGGACCAGTAACAACGGTGCTGGTAAGCTACCGGCACCGTTGCTACCGTTCCGCCATAGTAAGAGTTGTGCTCGTGGGTGCTTGACAGCCCCCGCCAGGTCTGACCTCAGCTCGTCGGATGCACCGGCACCGTTATTAACGGTGCCGGTGCATCCGAGCTCCCCATTCCCATTTGAGCCATATGGGGCTCAAATGGGAATGGGGATCTACCGGCACCTTCGAAAGGGCAATTATCATGTCCGCCTAACTCGGCATGACCTAGTAATTGCCCATTCGCGGGTGCCAGACCCGGATGCAAATCCAGTGGCAGCCGTGCCGGTTTTACCGGCACAGCTACCGCCAGAGTAGTTATGAAGCCCACTGTTTCAATAGTACCCAAAGGGGTGCTTTGTGTTAAAATGTAAGTAAATTGTGATATATTCAGCAACAATGGTCAACATTACTAACTGCATAGTTAAGTAACTCATCAAAATGGTCCACATTGGCCAAAATGGTGGCCCATTTTGATTGGCCCAAACTAGCATTTTACATTTTTGGTACAGGCATTGCCCTATAGGCCTGTCCGAGCCTGGCGGCTCATCCATAATGGCAAGAGGCGCCCACCCAGTGGCCCCTCACCCGTTATGGAGGAGCTAAGGAGCCAGCCCAGTGAAACAGTGAGCACTCCCTCAGCTGCTTTATCCAGCTAATGGAGTGCTCCTGGGCTGGCTGAACTGTCAAAGGGAAACACTGTTTCCCTTTGACAGTTCAGTTTAGTTCCCCAGCCGCACATGCTCACTGAGCCATGCAAGTGCTGGGGCGTTTTGCTTCGCCAGCATTGCATAGCTCATTGGAAATGCTGGCTGGGGCACTGCATGTCTGTATGTCCGAGGGGGAGCTCCTGCGCCTCCTCGCACATACGGACAGAGCAGCTGGAGCAGGCCGTTTCAGCACCCAGGACCAGTGGGGCCCAGGGGACAGGGATGGTATCTTTTTACCGGACATCTATCATTCAAAACCCTCTGCCTTGTCCACAAGGCTTTCTGGGGCCTGGGTCCAAAATACCTTCAGCTATTCCTCCGCAAATACCTCCCCTCTCGAGCTCTTCACTCCTCTACCTCCAACTCCCTCAGGGTCAGTCGTTTATCAAAGAAACGAGCTGGGGGTAGATCTCCGTCTTCGGCTGGGGCCTCCCTCTGGAACAGCGCCCTGCCACTCTAAAACTTGAGGAGAACCATCTTTCTTCCTGCATTATCAGACCTACCCTGTCTGCTGCCTTAAACGTAGCACTTGCAAATTGCTGGCTGCACTACCACTGTTTGTTGCCTTTATTATTTATGTATTGTTATTTATCTGTTTCTCCTCTGCTTCGCACTTTCCACTTCTCCCCCCTTCCATGCACTTTTCCCCTCACACTTGCGCGTTCTCAATGTCACTGGGCCTAGTAAGATCGCTGTTTTATTCTCCTCTGTTCCCCTCCCTTGCCTTGTCACGCTCTGAAACACTTGTGTACGAGCGCGATAGAAATAAAATATCAATGCCTGCCCCCTGGACTCCCAGCAACAATTGCAAACTGTTTGGCTATTTACCCATTTTTTGTTAAAAGTATGCTCTACAATGCAACATTTTAACCTATTATTTAAAAAATAATCACAGGGGGAAACCCCCCCGAACCTCCCCTTAATGCCCCTCCACTTAAAAAAGATTCACCAGCCGCCACTGGCCCTCAGACTGTGTTGGGAACGGGATGGGGGAACCGAGGGACTATGGTGGGAGCACAATGGGCGGGAACCATGGGATAGTGATGGGAGCAGAGTGGGGAGAGCCCTGGGTGTGTGATGGGGTGGGGAGAGACCAGCGACTGGGTAGGAGTGGGATGAGGGAGCCCAGCGACTTTGATGGGAGCAGGTGACGGCGCGCAATATATACTGTCCATTTGGCATTTCTGGGGGGTCCCGACCTGCCCAAATTTTGCTCAGGGGGGCCCTGGCCAAAAAAGTTTGAAGACCACTGCCTTAGAACCTACATCAGCACTTTTTCTGTAGTTGCACCTAACACCTTTTCATGGCAGAGATAGCCAATGACGTGCTTCCTTGATGTTGGCACCTAAGATGGACTCCACAGTTTCTTCAGCAGTGAAAAGTAATACGATGGAGCCCTGGACGTTTAGTTCTTCAGACGGAGAAAGAGTTCCCATGGGAGCCCGCCGGGGGGGGGAGGGGGGGCATTCGGTGCACTTACAGCATGCTCGCCTGCAGCCACTCAGGGTCCCGGGGACCCAGGGAAGCCGACCCCCTCCACCATGATACCATGGAAGGCTCTGAATTCTCCTGGAAGCAGGAAGAAAACACAGTGGGTGAAGGGACAAGCAATGAAAACGTTCAGGTAAAAACCTGCGCCCAAAGACAGGAAAAATAGCCAGTAGGTGACGGGAATAAGGAATGAATGCAGTGGGGAGGGAAAGCGCAGAGAGCTTAAGAATGAAGCCATGAACGAGTCTGCATGAGTGTGAATGAATACAGGAACACGTGCACGGATGTCTATCCAGTGAAGGCTCCTGAGGGGGAGGGGAGCTAGAGCAGCAGAGCTTTCCTCCTGTAAATGATACAATGGCTACAATGCTGGAGAAGGGAGAAGGGTGCAGCAGGGGCTGGGGGGGAGGGCGCATGAGGGTGGTGCAATAAAGGGATTGATTCACGGCTCTGACTGTTCTGCTGCTTTTCCCCCAAAGCAGGGACGTCATTTCACCAAAATGGCAGGGATAGCGGAAGTGACATCACACGACCCTTGACCTCTGAGGACATCACCGGGAGTGATGTCATTTGACTCCACCCCAAAGTGACAACACGGAAGCGATAAAACATAACCTTTTACCCCTTGAAAAAACAGGAAGTCGAATCACTTAGCATTCTTCCTAAGCACACTGTGAAAAATATGGTTACATATCACTGTAATGTGATATACATTTCATACAAGAATGGACGACCATATGTATCATTACTACAGTGTGTATAGGCCCATATTACCACATTACTGTGAATGCAAGCAGAAGTCCAAGGCCAAATGGTAATGATGTATTATTATATAGCACTTACTATTAAGCACTTTATATAGATCAAATATGCATACAATATCACCCAATCTGTGTTGGTACTCATTTATCAAGCTCAGAAAGATGAAATGTTGAGTTGACCTTGCTGGGAGCCGAACCTGCAACGGGCAGATCACACTGACATCGCAGCAGTGAGCACTCAACCCACTGAGCTATTTTATCAGCTATAGTGAAAGGAGCAATTACATGTCTGAATGTTCTCAAAGTTAGAAAGTAAATTACACTCTGTAGTGTATACAATTAAACTGATAACAGAATTAACAGCGGGCCAGTTCATCTGCAGGTCTGGTGCAAAGTTGGCCACATGTCAAGCCTGCATGGAACTACTTTTCAGGATTCAGAGCTTGTCAAAATAGGGAGACCAGAACACTCACACGACATCCCATACTCTGGGCACTCCTTACCTCATAAAAGCAAACAAACATCCTGAACAGCATGCCAGGGAGATGGGAAAGATAAACACATTGCAACAAAGCATTAATTGTGGCACAATGAAATCAATGGCCACTTGATGTGCTATGGTCAAATATTTCTACACTGTACACAAGCTTTTAGGCACAAGGATTGTGTCCAGTGCCCGAGGACACTGGGATGGAATGTCTTGTGATGATCGTAACAGAGACAATGGCAGAAAAAAAATTCTATAACTGCAACTTGCAACTTGCGAAAAGCAAAATACATAGTCCGAAATTGATGCTTATTCTACTCTAAATACTTTTTGGAGGATTTTTTCTGCATTGTGAATTTGAGGTGTTTAAGAACAGACTAAATCAGTGGCTCACCCCCTGAAGTGTGCCTGAAATAAACCTTTAATGAGTCTAGCAGTTATTGTATAGAATTCCAGAAAGGCAAATTATTTATTATTCCTATTCTTTCTTATTTAGGGTCACTGCTCAAAGTGTTACACCTGTGGAACCCCCCGTTTTTTTTAAGAGGCCTGAACAAGAAAGCCAGCTACTCCATAAATAAAGAGCCGCATGGCGCTGGCCACAGCCAAGGAGCTTCCATTTAGCAAGGGAGACCACAGGGGTAGCAAGGGAGACATCAGCGGTCGCAGTTGCGACCCCTGGTGACCCCCAAATGATGTCCCTGCCGCAAAGGATAGAGGAGTCAACGAGTTTTTGAGCAAAATATATATCCTCTTTTTTGATAGGGGACTGCTGTGGATGAGGAAATGAGTCTACAGACATAAAGAGGGGTTTCCACAACTAGCTACCCTGCTTCCAAACACACCAGGCGGTAGGTAAATCACAACCCAAATAGCACATAAGGGCTATCGGCAAACATATATATAGCCATTAACCAGGTCTGATAGAAAATCATACTTTAATTAGTATATATATTCACAACCGATTGGAGGAGATGTAATTCCATCGCGTTTTGAAGTAAACACCTCATACACATACAGAGAATTCATTATTAACTATTGCTTCAGTCTTTTGTGAAGTTAGTAACACAAGTGACAACTGAAATTCAATCCATGTGTACATTTTCACGTAGGGCGTTAGCACTAAATTGTGTTTCTGGATGTTAAAGAACACCCGAATAGCATTGGTCTTTTTTACAGTGTGTCTTCAAGACCCGTCTTCAGGGCGCTTTATACAATGGCTATCAAGACAAGTTCATACTCAGCTTCATGCACAAGGCCCTGTGCACCAAACCTAAAACCTACAAATATAATAATGACCAATTAGAAAACCTGGTACAGTGTTTTTTGTGTTTTCAAAAAATGTGCTTGAGGGGGGATTTCACCACTAACCTTATTTTGACTTCACAAAGTGTGTGGAGTGATATTCTTCAATGATTAATTCGGCTCATCAGTTATTTTGTGGCACTTGAATAATTCTGCTACTATAAACAAAGAAAACAGGAATACTACAATGTAGTAAATCATTTGAAAGGGGTGCAGAAGTAAAATTCCTGCCTAAGCAATCTCTCCGGAAGCTTTGCAAACCAGTCCTGGCTAAGCAATCTCTCCGGAAGCTTTGCAAACCAGTCCTGGCTAAGCAATCTCTCCAGAGACTTTGCAAAACAGTCCTGGCTAAGCAATCTTTCCAGAGACTTTGCGAAACATTCCTGCCTAAGCAATCTCTCCGACAGCTTTGCAAAACAGTTCTGGCTAAGCAATCTCTCCGGAAGCTTTGCAAAACAGTCCTGGCTAAGCGATCTCTCCGGAGACTTTGCGAAACAGTCCTCGCTAAGCAATCTCTCCAGCAGCTTTGCAAAACAGTCTTGGCTAAGCAATCTCTCTGGAAGCTTTGCAAAACAGTCCTGGCTAAGCAATCTCTCTAGAGACTTCAATCTCTCCAGAGACTTTGCAAAACAGTCCTGGCTAAGTAATCTCTCCAGAAGTTTTGCAAAGCATTCCATGCTAAGCAATCTCTCTGGAAGCTTTGCAAAACAGTCTTGGCTAAGCAATCTCTCTGGAAGCTTTGCAAAACAGTCCTGGCTAAGCAATCTCTCTAGAGACTTCAATCTCTCCAGAGACTTTGCAAAACAGTCCTGGCTAAGTAATCTCTCCAGAAGCTTTGCAAAGCATTCCATGCTAAGCAATCTCTCCAGAGACTTTGCAAAACAGTCTTGGCTAAGCAATCTCTCTGGAAGCTTTTCAAAACAGTCCTGGCTAAGCAAACTCTCCAGAAGCTTTGCAAAGCATTCCATGCTAAGCAATCTCTCCAGAGACTTTGCAAAACAGTCTTGGCTAAGCAATCTCTCCAGAGACTTTGCACCCTAGCCATTAAGTCAATCCTGAAGCATTATGGGAAACATGAACCAAGCTATCTAGAGCGCTGCAGGGTCCCTACCCTCCTGGTAGCCACTGGTTGCCTTCTGCTGTAAACCAACACATGCGCTCTCCTTTCTTTCCAGGAGCCTGGATCATCACTGGAGGGACGCATGCAGGTGTCATGAAACATGTCGGAGAAGCAGCAAGGGACTTCACACGGACCAGCAGCAGCAGCTACATGCACAGAGAGATTGTGGTCCTCGGCGTCGCCCCCTGGGGCGCTGTGCACAATGCAGACCTTCTGAGCAACAAAGAGGTGCGTATGAGGGGGAAGCCCCAGAAACATGAGCGAGAAAGAAGCACAAGGTGAGATTGGCCTCAAAATGGCAGGTTTGGAAACTTGCCTCTAGGGAGAGGTAGGGCGTGTGATTACATGGAGTGTGGACGATTGCAAGACGCCTTCTTAGTTTGGATTGGAGGAGGATGAAGACAGTGTTTCGAAGGTACAAACTGACAGATTAACACCTTTTTAAAAAGGTGTTTTATTTTGGTCATTTAAGAAGGGGATGGCATTTGCAAATCTGAACGTTGGCAGCTGAAAGGTTTTGAATTATTCAAACATCTCTTCTGCACAAAGACACACAAAAACAGCCTAGTTTCATCCTCATTTTGTGTCATCAGTGTGACATTTGAAAAACTGAAGGTTGGTGTCTAAAAGGTTTCGAGTTAATCATAACCACTGGTGTTGCTCCAGGTAACACTCCATGCCATTGTTTTTTTAGCCTTCCATGTCCTTGCTGAAGGGAAAAGACAATATGCAAATCGGGCTTGACCCCAAACAAAATGTGTCCCTTTTGCTTGAACTTCCGGTTCACATCCCTTCTGCACAAGACCACAAGCAACCGAGGACATGTTTCAGCCTCGTTGGGCCTCCCCAGTGAAGTGTAACTTGGGTCTGTAGGCACAGCAGGCCATGGTCCACGTCTGGACAAACTTACTCCGTTCACAGAGGGCTGTTAGAAAAACCGAAGTTTGATGTCTGGAAGGGTTTGAATTAATCATAAACTCTGGAAAATCTCTGCTCAACATTCGAGATCATTGGTATTCCATTACAGAAGGGGAGAGAGTGCATGAAAAAAAAAATCCAACCCTTCTGCAGATCACATGCAACCCCAGACAGGTTTCAGCCTCACTGGACTTCGTCAGTTAGTTGCAGTTTGAGTCTCTTGGCATAGTTGTTTCGGGACTCACGTCCCGTCCCAATTGGGTGACGTTTGCCAAAGTGAAGGTTGATGCCTGGAAAGTTTTGAATTAATCATAACTATTGTCATTGTTTTTTGTAACCCTCCAGATCTTTGTTTTTGGCTATGCTATTACAAAAGAAATGGGTAAGACTATATGCAAACCAAACGTGGTCCCAGCTAAAATCAGGCCTGCAGCCGGAACCGCTTCATCACACCTCTTCAGCACGGGACCACCCCCAGACATGTTTCAGCCTCACAGGGCATTTTCAGTGAGTTGTAGCTTGGTTCCTGCGGCGCAGCAGGCCAGGTAGCCATGGGATCCATCCCGCTCAGGGTGACATTAGCAACACTGAAGATTGATAGCTGGAAGTTTTTAGATAAATCATAACCACTGGTACTGCTCTTTGCGACCCCACGGACTATCATATTACAGCCCGCTGTGCAATTACAGAAGGCAGAACCCCATATGCACATCAGACGTGGTACCACTGGAAATGGGGAAGACCAGAGTGAACTGCTAGGGCGCATCCCTTCTTCATGAGACCACAAGCATGGCATGTTTGAGCCTCTTTGGTCTTCATGAATGAATACTAATTGTCCTATGTGGAAGGCGTGTGGATTCATGGCGAGTCTCCAGACCATAAGGAACCGGTAGATGGAAGATGCCTCAGCCAATGGGCTGGAGACGCGTGGGTTCTGACATTATGGGGTGGTCTTTTTAAATGGTCTGTTTCGACCACGTGCACAATTCATGAGACATGTGCAACACAAGCCACATCTTCTAGCTCCACAACACAGCAGGTGCGTCTGGGAGCTGCGCTATGGACAGATTAGAGTGCTCTTTGCAGCCTCTAGAAGAGAGTTCTGTGCTCTTGTCCCCCAGCGTGGGGGGGGGGGGGGGTTCTGTGGTCAGTCATTTCATCACACCCTTGGGAGAGCTTCATATGATGAATGTGACGGACATAGTGGGCCCCCGTCTCCACAAACCTGATCCGCGGACCTGCCTAGCCATCCTGGGGTTCTAGTCCGGAGGGGGGAGAGAGGGCAGCATTCTGTCAGATGTCATAGGGACCAGCTGTAGGGCCTTCCCCTCCGCACAGGATCTGATACACACTTGTCAGTCTGACCACCGCTTTTGTTCCTCTGAATCAGTTTGCCTGTTGCCAAATATGTACATGCCTGGCAGTTTGCCCTCATGCTAAGCACACAAGGGAATGGATTCCGTCTTCACCTGGTGCTTGCCATGCCAGCTATCCCTGATCATGGAGATGAGTATTGTTAATCACCAACAATACAGCAGTTCCATGGGACTGATACAAGTTGTGTGATGTTGCACCTTTTTTGGAAACGAATAGGCTTTAGACAAACATACTTCTTCCAGAGGCACTCATGCCCTTGGCATGTGCTTGCGGGTCTTATTGAAACTTTCGCCAGGTCCATTGGTCTGAAGGTGGTAGGGTGTCCTGTCAAAGTTTCGAAAAAATAGTTTTGACAGGTAAAGGTTTCGACAAAAAAGTGCTGAAAACAAGAAAACAAAAGTGTTTTTTTTAATTTTATAAATAGTAAAGGGTTTATTTTAATTTGGTATAGTTAAACAGGTGTTTAAAAAAAGAAACGGGGGAATGGGGAGGACCCCCATAAAAAAATAAAATTGAAAAAATATTCGAAACTTTTTTTTCTACACTTTTGTGTCGGAACTTTCCCCAGTCGAAACTTTGACTGTCGAAACAGTCACTATGAACCGGTGGTAGCTGCCGCAGGGATAACCTTTACCACTGATACGCCACTTGCTGTGCCTGGTACTGAGCAAACAGTGTGCACATCTGCCAGATATGCTCTTCTCAAGTAGGTCTATCCAGGTGAATGCTGCGGGGAGTTTGTGGGTGACCCAGAGTGTGTATCTGAAAGCGCACTACCACCATGGGAAGGGGAACCCGCGCAGTGGTGGGCATCCCTCCAGCTGTCCCTGTGCCCTGGAGCTAATGACAGTGCACGGTAATAGCTGTACCACAAGACACTATGGGGCCGATTCATGAAATTATCTGTGTGGAAAATAGAGTACTTGCACACACAACTGCGTGGAAATCCGCCTTTGTCAATTCATGGAACCGAATGCGCTGTACTTTCCCTGGACTTGCGTGGATTTCGTGCTGGCTCGACACGTCTGTGCAAGCCATCGAGGGCCTTTTGCACGAGACTCCGAGCAGAGTGTGGGCATGGCCTGCACTGAAGGTTGGGAAGGGGGCGGAACACCAAAAATGAGGAAGAAGCTACCATTGGGGAACTAGGAGCTCCAAAAAATCTAACTTCCACATAAGATGCCAACATATCAATGTGTCCATTCTTCTTGACCCCTTATGCCTTCGATGTTGTATAGATTACATGTCCTGATGTTTGTTTATAGATTCAACCAAACGCACAGTTAAATTCACATAGGTGTGTTTGTTCGGCATCAGTTCTTCTGGAGGGCCAAAAGTAGTTCCTGTTAGCGGTTGGTGTCAAGCTAACCAAGGTCCATCCACGTCCCGGAATCCATACCCTCAGTACTGGATGTATGCCCAAAATCGCAAGGGAACTGGTTCGGGGAGCCCAGGTCTTAATGTGAACACCCAGACCAGGATTCCTTGGTCAGAGGCACTCTATAGAGAAACCTTCTTCGAGGCACCATTGCTCTGCATTATGGTGAGAGAATGCGCTTCCAAGCAGTATGTGCCAAGGGGGCATGCCACTCAGCACACCATGTCCTGCAGACCCATGCCCCCGACCACCCTTACTCTGCCAATCAGTTCCTCCCACCTTACTTTCACATGTGCCAAGGATATGCTCTCAGGGCTGCGGCTGGCATAGGTGGCAAACATTGGCTTGCCCAGCATCTGCTCTGGGTGGCCCCCAATGCCATAGGTACGATTCCAGTTGTCTTCTGTTGGGAGCAAGTGGACATAAAGGACTTCAACAGCCATAATGCAGTGTGGGAAATCACATTTTTTCATCAGAAAATGCAGGAGACAGTGCCAATAGTTTAAGTGAGAATCAATGTATACTAACTACCCTGACACACAATTAGTTGCTGAATTGGACTGGCCCATTTGAGGTCGATTTCTGATTGGTTCTTTTTCTGTCGGAATCATAAACATGGCGGCCCTGTGTAAGTGCCTTCTGTGGCGGCAACATATTCAGATCATCGCTGTGTTTCTTTGCATCTCGGCCTAGAACCTTTAAAGAACAGAGAAGCTTTTAGGACAAGATGTGACACAATTACTATTGTTCTGCAGGAGTGCAGGAATGAGTAGTGGATACAACCCCAACTCAGCCCCACAGTACTACTAAATAAGCGATGATACCAATCATAAAGGTGAAACAGGCACAGCCTGAAGGGTATACATCCTTTGCCTCTTAGGGTAGACAGGCTTTACTCTTCCGCAGGGATGTGAGCTGGTACCAAAGCAATCCAAACAACAATAGTAAACAACAGTACTCTGATACCAACACCAAAAAGGTCTAGCCGAAATTCAGCACAAATAGGACATTTGAATGAAACTAGAAAATACACAAAACTAATACAAACACTAATGATTCCCGTCCACCCCCCGCCCACCCTGTAAGGGACAACACAGAGAATACAGACCTTGGACTAAAGGGGCACTCTGGACTTGAAGACAAGGGTGCACAGGCAATAGTTTCAGCAGCAATGTCAAAGACACTTACAATCTCTTTAAAAAAACAGGCAGGGAGTGGAGTTTACTAGTCACGAGGGTCCTATAAAGCAGGTCAAGGGAGACAACCACCATCGGTAACTTTAATCGTGCATTGCAGGTGTTTAGACGCTGAACCAAGGAAGGATTTAGAGACCACTTGCAGGGTAGACACCAGCAAGTCAGACACTGGGTACCAGTGGTCTCATCTGCAATCCAGCAAACAGGTCACCCCATATATTCCCTTGGGAAGGTTAGGGGAAGGAGCTTGCCTCTTCCTTGGCAATCTTGGTCTTGCCTTGGACTTCGGAGCCCATTGAACTCCCCACCAGGTTCAAAATGAATCCATCTTCAAGTGCCCAAAGATGAATCGACTAAAGGAGGGTCTCCCCATTGGCCAAATGCCACAGTGGATGGACTTCTGTAAGGGATCCAATCCTGTTGTTTCAGAATCCTTTTTCCTGGTGATGTCATACCGAGAGTGCTTGGTCTGCAGGAAATGAGGAGGGGGACAGGAAGTTTGCGGGCCCTTGGAAAATCCAAAATGGTGGGACCCTTCTCTACCTGGAAAGTCATCTCCTGAGCTACTCTTCTCCCCTCCTTTCCACTGTCTGACTACGTCAAAGGGTCTCTGTTAATTAACACCCTGGTGCGACTTCCTTCAGCCTGGCAGTGTTCTTTGTGGCACTGGACCACTCCCCGCTCCCAGGGGGGGTGTTCCTGCCTTCCTGGGAGATGACGACCATTTCCCAGGGAAGACAAAGACTTTTGCTGGGGCCAAGCCCAAATGGTCTGTTTTGGGCAAAACTCATTCCCACACAGTGAATGCACAGGAGACCCTTACCAGGAGGGTCACTAGAAACAAAGCGTATAATGAAATGACATCGATAGGTTTTGCCATATAATTGTGGAGTCCCAGAGATCACTATGTCACAACCAGTTATAGCTTTTATTTCAATGTGCCATCTGTCACCAGATCCAGGGGCCTTTAATTAAATTCCTCACAGTTAAAGGCAGATCCTAATTGCTGGACATTTGGCAGGAATGCACTTTTCACTTTGTAACTTCCATGTTGCCAAATCACAAGGTAGCTGCTGAGAGGCGTCAGTAAACAAGCTCAGCAAAGTTAGATGCATACTTTTCTTTTCTAGCATGGATCAGTATGTAAAGGGGGGTCTGATTAGCAGACCTCACTTTTAGTCTCATCGCTCCCTGCATAATTGTATCACATAAAATCACAAACGCTCACGCTATTCTGCCCTCACAGGTGCCATTCTGTCGCACAAGACAGGTTGTAATCTTCACTGGGTCCTCAGGAATAGTTTGCTCCATCTTCCAATGTTTTTGGTCTTTGTGCTGTAAGTCTACGGGTAGTGACGAAAGCAGGCATTTAAGAAGAAGCCCCAGGACATTGTTTGAATACCCAGCAGTCTAGTCTAAAGAGAGAGATGATTCCGACAACCCAGACTGGGGATATGTGCCTGAATGCTGTTCTTGACATGTCAGCCTCAAGTGAAGCTAGAGACAACCACCTAGATTGGACCAATCTTCCTGAGCGCTCGGCGACTCCTGTTCCGATCTTAGTCGTTTCACTGAGTCAATAACCATTGTCACTGATGGCAAAAGGAATGCTACCATTAACACAGTACTGTGATCCTGTCCAAGTGCACTGCAGAGCAGAGTGTGCACATGCTGACACACAAATGCAATGTTTGCTGCCCAATAAAAAGGGGTTTTAGAAGACGTTCTGAGAAGAAAATGTAACCCAGAACCGAGAGTGCTATAGGCAAGGTCACCATGAAGACCAGCAGAGGGCAGGGTGGTTTTTTTGACCTCCACCCCACCCATAGCAGCACCATCCCAGTGCATCTGTCAAGCTGGAATATACTTGTGACAATGTAAGCAAGGTCCTCAGTAATTTTGCTAAAATAGCAGAATGCAAATGTGCAAGTAAATACATCATTAATTGCCAGGTCTTGTTTCTCCATCCTGACTGCAAGCATACAATAAAAAATTGGGTCATTTCCTCAGCTATATTAGGTGAAGGCCCAGCCTTTCTGGGATCAGTGAACTATTTACGTTCTTATTGACATTCACTTGCAGTTTGAGTTCCCATCCACACTTGTGTGTGCGTATTTGCATTTTTCCTCCGCAAAGCTCGACATCTAACTGTAAAATTAGACTTGGGCAGCAGGCCTCAACTCTGTCACGTGCTGCCAAGAGCCCCTCCAGTCCTTGCGGCTGAGCCGTGCCTATGTATACCTTTTCATCTAACATCCTAGACTTTGCTGGACCTCCAAAATAAAGCTATTTTTGGATTCCTATTAGCTTCTAGGTAAGTGAGTCTTCTGCTTGCTTGGACATCACGTTGTCTATCCTTTGACCTGTCTTCGATTTAGCGTGCTCTTGCTTGCATGCCCTCACTCCTCTGCCAAGTATCCGCCTTATGCTCAGTCAAGCTACCAGCAGAGAACCGAACAGCCCTTTGCCTGACCCGGAAGGGAAAAGCTGACCTTTATGTGCTGTGGGAGCATGGCTATTGCTTATTGAGATCATTAAAAGTCTCATTAGTTGAGGTATCTGAACAAGGCATTTCGGTCAAACACTTAAACACAATTTTTATAAGATTGCAGTTCTGGTGTACTTCCAATGATCGCTGCCACCACGCCAGCAAGACTAAGATCCTTCCTATTGGGACTCCTGCTCCTTCTTTCTGTCCCTCACTCTGGCCATCTTCTATGGGCTCTCCCCCCTTCTCCTTCAACTGAAGCCAGAAACCGTGGAGTAATCTGCGACTCCTCTCTTTCCTTCCTCCCTCACATTCAGGACCTTGCCAAGAAGTCCCACTTTCCACTCCACCTCCTCAAAGGAATTCTTCCTTTCCCCCAGAAGCTCAAGGTCTATAGAGCTCTGGTTCTCTCTAGGCTAGACTACTGTAATAGACTTTTCCTTAATCTACCCTTTTCTTTTCTACAACCCTTCCAGCTAATCCAGAATAGGGCTGCAGGATTTATCCTTTGCCTCAAGGCCAGGGACCGCATCTCTCCAGCCCTAAGAACTCTCCACTGGCTCCCGAATGCTGCGAGAATCAAATTCAAATCCCTGTGCATCATCCATAGGGCTGTCTGGGGCCGGGGACTACGCTACCTACAAATTGCTCCCACTAAATACTCTCCCTCCAGATATTTACGTTCCTCCGGCAAAAACTCTCTGGCCCTCATTACGACCCTTGCGGAAATCGAAAAACGATGGCGGAAATGCAATACCGCCATCGAATAGCGCTCGGTGCGACTATGACCCGTCACCGCAAAGTACGAAGCCATTAGCGACACCGTAGTGAACGCCAACGCTAACTGCACCAAGCACGCGCGCGCGCGCCATGCCAAACCGCAAACACCACCATGGTGCAACGGTACGCCAATTCCGACCCTAGCGGACATGTACCTAACGCCATCAGGCATGGCGTAATGTACCATTCCGCCATGGCGAGAAGTACGGCATCGCGAATCAACCGTAAACGGCCCCACTGAGTGCCTGTACACCGCTCCCTGCCCACAAAGTACAACCCCCCGTAGGTGCAATGAAGTCACAATGCAACCATTGAAATGTACAAGTCACCCATGCATGCCAACGAACAAAATAAACACAAGAGGGGCCAATGGGAGCTGCAGGGCACAGATGGCACGAATACAGAAGCAATCCCAATGGACATGACCACAGTCCCCCACCAAGAAACGCACGCAAACACAGGCACCTGTGACCAGCAATATTCCGATAATCACATCATTCCACCAGTCCACCTGGCTGACCGGCATCTGTTACACAAAACCCAATCCCCCGCCCCAGAGCATGACAACATTCAAACTGTCATATAGGCAGCCCCCATCCCTGACCTCACGGGCTTAGTAGGCAAACGCGCCCAGTACAGTACCACGCAACTAAACCCCGAAGCTGGAACCCAATGCAGATCTCCTCACAATACATCGCCCCCCAAATAGGCATATGCCACACCACTTGCAAAGAAAAACGCTACACGGGCCAAATCAGAATAGAAATGTATGCACATCAAAGTCACCAAGCCCATACAGCCATCAGGCCATGAACTCCAAAACACTAATCACCATTGTGGGCTGCATCCGCAAGAAATGACCAGCCACTACTTGTGTGTCGCCCTGTTCCCCCATGGTACACAGAGCCACATTCACGTACGAAAAGGCAACATGGAAGCGCACAGAACCGCAGGGCCGTCCCAATGGGGAGGCACTAGTCCAGCTGAAAGGCCGAAATGTTGCTCCGAGCCACCAGTACTGCGTAAGGGCATGTGGGCCATTGGCGATCGTCCCATAAGATCGTAATGCTGCTCCACTGATTAACACGAAGCAGCAGGTGTCGGGAGTAAAATCCATCTGCAGGAGTGGCATACAGATGGCAGTGGCAAAAGGGGAGGAGATACCTGTCAACCAAAAGAAAAGAAAAAGAACAGAATGGCCATCAGAACTACATTCGAACAACTCACTTCAATGATCACACGAAATCCACAGCCATATGCATGCTAGCCCACTCAAAAGGATCATCACCACCCCAAAACCACTTGCGACTCATAAACATCTATATCGAGGTGGAAACACCATCACAAACGAGTGTACCTGTGCATGCGTCTGTCAAAACAGAATCCATCAGATGGGAATGTTAACGTGCATGGACACAAGTGTCTGAGTGCGCCTCGAGACAGGGAGGGCTCAACAAGGCCAGATAGACGATGGTCCCACTATGGCAGCCCTGCATCACATAGCGTAGGGGAGGCGGATAGATCCCAAGAAGCCCTGTACATGGCAAACTCTGTATCAAATCACCTGCCCATGCATCCATTCATCATTCCCTCATCCCGGGATCAAAACGCCTGAACAATTACTCACATAACATTAGAAACATCCATTGAGTCTGTGCGTTATGCAGCCTGCAAAATCCACAGTGCCCCAGCCCGTAATTCCAGTGTTGTGAAGTAACATGTATTTGGGAACGGCCGGCCTCATCGCCCACGTAGCTATTGCGCATCCCAAACTATTCATATCAATCATTGCTCCCTCGCCATGGGCCCTGTCTCAAGGACATTGAACAATAGAACGTTATATTTGCAGTCAGACCTGTGGGCATCTCCTCGCCGCTAGCTGGAAACCGAAAGCGCCGCCCTTCGAATTCCTCATTTGCAACATCACGTCGGAAAGGCATCTGTGGCCGTTTGAAATCACTAATTATTCCATCGAGTGCGGCTGTGTGTGAAAATGGCAACTGCCTTCACCCACGAATGGGACGCCCCGCCCGTCGTTGCAACTCGGTACAGTGATGCATGAGGGCCCACCGTTACTCGAGTACTACGTTCCACTGACCCTTCACAAGTCTGTTCGCGACTGCACAGATAGTATGGGAAACAATGGGACCACAGCAGAATGAACATATCAATCCAATTTTACACGGCCATCGGGTACAGATACATGATAGCAATAGCAAGATACCATTCCCCGAATTGCAGCGTTGTGCGCGTGACGTGCTCGGCCAAAGGGGAGAGCAGTTTGCACAGGTGGAATGAATCACCACAGGTGGAGGCCATACAGCCTGAAAACACATAAATTGCACAGCCAGTCTCCTCCCACAACCACACCGAAATGCTACCGGCAGGACTCGCGATGTTGGCCCTGGGGGACCTGATAGCACTGCAAGTGCTCCAACTCCAAGAAGAAGACGAACACCAACTACAACCGGCCGCACGGAGGAGACGCAGGAGGAGGAGGAGGCCAAGGCAGGGCCAGCAAGGCCCACCAGCACAGCCACTACCACCACGCAGGCAGCCCGCAATACCACGCCTCCGAGCACATCCGTTCAACCTCACTGATGAGCAGATCCACACCCTCTACCGTCTGGACCGGGACACCATAGCCGCCATTGTGGACATGACACAGGCTGACCTTGTCAGCATGATAGATAGCCCAACCGCCATCCCACCCCTACTGAAGGTGGTGTCTGTACTCCACTTCCTGGCCACAGGCACCTACCAGCACACAGTCGGACAGTTGCATGGCATATCTCAGCCACTGTTCTCACGGACACTATTGCAAGTGCTCGATGCCCTCCTGCAGCACGCAGACGACTACATCTCCCTACCACGCTCGGAGCAGGAAATTACAAACACGAAAGTGGGATTCCATGCACTTGCCGGCATACCGGGTTGCATTGGTGCCATCGACTGCACCCATGTGGAATTGGTCGTCCCACATGCCATGGAGGCCCAGTACCGCAACCGAAAACAATTTCATTCCCTGAATGTACAAATGGTGTGTGACTCCAACAGGATCATTACACATTGTTGTGCCCGATTCCCTGGATCAACCCATGATTCTATGGTCTTGAGGAACTCTACAATACCACGCTACATGGAGCGACACGCAGGGAACAGATCCTGGCTACTCGGTGAGTCTCATTTCATGCATGATGATGTGGGGTATGTGAATTGGCAATGACCTGGCAGGAAGGGGGGGGGGGGGTGTGCGTACGTATCAATGGCATTCCACATCATACGTTTCTCGTCCACATACAGGTGATGCTGGATATCCACTGAAGAGATGGCTCCTCACACCAGTCCGGAACCCACGGGACCAGCATGAGGAGGACTACAACCATGCCCACTCACGTACCCGTGTAGTCATAGAACAGGCATTCGGCCTACTGAAGACTCGTTTCCGCTGCCTCAGCAGGTCTGGCGGGGCACTCCTGTACCGCCATGAGAAGGTTGCAAAGATGGTGATGGCATGTGTCATGCTCCACAACATGTGCGTACGTAGAAATGTGCCCATGCCCCCTGACGCAGAACTGCAAGCACCTGAAGATGGTCATGATGAGGGTGGGGATGTGGCAGCACCTCATGGAGTCTGCGAGGCACCGGAGGCCCGTGACATTCGTCAGCATCTCATTGATGTATGCTTCTAGCACTCACGCCTGGTGGCTGATACATGGACACGGGACTCGTGGCACTGCGTGTGTCTGGGACATGCACAACATGGACTGTACGCCTATGATGGCCTAGTACACAAAGATCAATGTCCACAAATCTCATTGGTTGATCGTGCACTTTTAATGGCATATGTGATGTCATGTTGAACACCCTATCGACCCGCCACCCAAGTGAGCCCAACACACCCCCTCCACCCTCCTACCTCCCCCCCGAACACCAGTGTCCAAAGATGCTCATTGTCAGTGGGCTGTGCTATTGCATGCCCCCTCTGCGGGTATCAGGGGCACCCCTGCCTGTGGAGCGCAGGTTCCTTCCAGATCTACGTTGGGGGCTGCCCTGGACGGAACTTGCAACGGATGATGTGTCTGCCTGCTCACGTCCATGCATGTCCCTAAGGGTTTGCGAGAGCTCAGTGAGCACACGGCGCACTGCGACAAGTTCGGCACATACGTCCTTGGCCGTCGCATGCAGTTCCCCCCTGAGGCTCTCGGTGCTACTCTCCATTTGGACTCTCAGGCTCTCGGTGCTACTCTCCATTTGGACTCTCAGGCTCTCGGTGCTACTCTCGATTTGTGCCCTAAGTGTCTCAGTTGATGTTTCTATGTCTGCCTTAGTGCCCCCACATTCATCAGCATGGTCCTTGAGGAGCGTGGCCAGTTGCTGCTGTTGTTCGATCAACTGGTCGAGGGACTGTTGCCTCTGCTGGGCCATGGCCATTTGCGGGGGTGTCACAGAGGGGCTGTTGTCCTCATGTTGCCTTGCCACAGGGCTTGTGGGGGATGGCCAGTCGTCGTCTTGTGGGTGCCCCTGCGTGGTATCCTCATGTTGTACGGGATGGGACAGACAGGGGGATTGGGACAGGTCATGGATGGATCTGACTTCGGCATCCCCGTTTTCTGTGTCCGAGCATGCTGCCATCAATGGGGTGTCACCTATGGTGCTGCTGCCACCAGAGGCAGTGCCTTCTGTGGCATCCATTGGGGGGACCTGTGGTGGTGGTGTTGTGGGCATGCTGGCTGCTGGGGTGCCTGTTGATGTTCCCTCCTCTGTGCTGCCACCTGATTTGTGCTGCTGCCGTGTCTTGATGCGTGCAGCTGAGGTGGAGGGTCTCTGGCCGTTGGTCTTGGCCCTCTTTGCAGGTGTGCTGGTAGGGGTGTCCTGTAGCTCGTCGTTTGGATCGGACCCTGTGGTGGAGTAAAGGAGGGCGAGGGTTATTGATGGGTCTGTGGGAATTGGAATGGCATTGTATCACATGCATTGGGGTGGTACCTGAGGGTGATTTGGGTCGGGGCCTTGGAGGTGCTTTGATTTGTGTGTGGAGTGAGGGTGCAGTTGTTTGGCAGCCTGCAGTTAGGGTGTGCCTGCTGCACGTGTAGTGCGTGTATTTGGGGTTTTTAATTATTTATGTATTTATTGTGGGTTTTAACGTGCGCTATCAGGCCGATGTGTGTGGGCGTTCTCCTGGACATGTGTTTCTGTTGCACTATGTGGACGCATGGTACTTCACATGGATGGACTGTGTGGATTTGGCATTGTTTTATCTGGCCCACCTACCTGAATCTTCGGATGTCTGCACTCCTTTCTCCATCCCTCCGACTCCCTCTATGCTCTCCATTCCGATGGTGGAGGCACAGATTTCTTCCCAGGGGGTCAACTTGATGGGTGATTCAGGACCTCCCCCGGTGGCTGTGGCAATGTTGCGGTTGGCAGAGAGTATGCTGCGGACGCGTATCCGCAGGTCGTCCCATCGCTTGCGGCATTGCTGTGGGGTGCGGGGTGCGGTCCCCACCGCACTTACCCGCTGTGCCACCAGAGCCCATATGGCCTTCTTGTTTGCAAGTGCCGTCCTGGTCATTTGCGTGCAGAAGACGACGGCAGCATTCTCCTGGAGGGTCTCTGTTAGCACGGTGAGTTCCTCACGGGAGAAGTGGACCTGCCGCTTGCGGTCGCACGCTTTCTTCGCTACTTTTCCCATTTTTCTTGGTTTCGCTAGGGTGGTTGACGGGTTGGGGTGTGTTTCAGGGTAGTGATTTTAGTGGTTGTGTGGTTTTAGTGTATTTATAGGTGTACGCCGGGATGTTTCCCGTTCCGGCCCCATGTTTTGACTTCCGTTTCTGTATATTTCCGGCCACCGTACTTTCCGGTAGGCGCACACTGCGGTGACCGCTAAGTGGGGTGGCGGTATTGCACCTAGGGCGCCGTACGGCGGCGGTGTGGGCCGTTTTGGGGTCATTTCCGCCATCGCGGACTTTGCACTTCCGCCATGCCGTGGTGCTCGTGCCCGATGGGTCGGAATGGCCCGCACTTTGCTCCTTCGTGCAATGGCGGAAACGCTATTTACGCTGTGGCGCTCCGGTCAGTCGCTTTCCGCCAGGGTCGTAATGAGGGCCTCTGTGTTTTAAGCTTCGCTAAATAGCAAACTTGTGGATGATCTCTTTCTTCAGCAGGCTCCGTCCCCTGGAACAGCCTCTGCCTTCCTTTTCGTCTTGAGCCGCATCTCCTCAAATTCCAGAAGCTCCTCAAGACTTTCCTTTTCACCTCCTCTTTCCCTTACTGCCTCCTCCTCTAAATACCACAGTTGTTGAGATTGCCTCGTCGCCAGTTGTTGGCCTCCCCTGTGGGCTTCAACACGCACTCCGAAATGATCACTCAGGATCCGTCCTATAGTTCAACCATCTTTAATGCCCTTCATATAACTAACCCTTTCCTCCCTGTGTCCCTCCCCTTCCTCCCTCCTCTAGCTCCCTCCCACCATTACACGCCCTTTCTTCTTAAAGAAGGCTCCCCCCTATTCACGTGCAACAGTGACCAGGGCCCTTATGTGTCCTCCCGGGTCCTGACCTTCCACACCCAATCGCCTACAGTCTCCACCCCTCCAAGCACTTTGCCTTGGCACCCACTGGCCTATGTCACCACAGGCCTGCACTTATTTATTGGCGGCTGGCCACTCCATCTAGGCACTTACCGGTGCTCACTCGCTAGCACTTCCCTCTTGATACAACCTGCACTTACCGCCCTCCACTCTATCATTCCTCTCTCTCTCTGCACTTGCACGTTCTGAATGCTCACAAGGCATAGTAGTTCCGCCTCTATCTTTCATTGTTCTATTTGTTGTTCATTCCCATGTTCCCTCCCTGTTGCCCTGTGGGTGCTTTGAAACACAATGATGTATAAGCACCTTACAAATGCACTATAAAATAAATTGCACTGGCTGCCTACCACAATCAGTGTAGAACCAACTCTTCACATGACACTCAGCCATTAAGTCTCTCCAACCTTCACCAAGCCTGAGTGTCATGAGGGCGGGGGGCTGGAAGCTATGGTCCCGATGGAAGCACCATTAACTTACACAATACGGCATCTCCTGCGCCGTTCTAGTCGTTACGTTTCTGGAGCATTCATAACGAGGTTAGCCACGCCCCCTCAGTGCGTTGCAACAATCTTCGTTTCCTCGCTCCACTGAAGCCTCGTACTCCAGTCCTCCTAGCGTTTTTCCAGCCTTGGAATCGTCCCCCCCTCCTGTATTTTTTCTTCCTACCTTGTCCTCCTGACTCCAGTTCCTTTCGGTCTTACTATTTCGCTGTGTTATCTTTCGTTTTTATTTCAGACTTGCGTTTGGTCTATCTCTATACTTTCTTTGCTACCGGCAATTCTCTGCCATCTTTATCGCCTTTACCGTCCCCTTTTCTTTTCCCCCTGCTCCTTCTCCTTTGCTTAAGTGTTTCACGATATTCGTTATACACACTTACCTCTAAGGCTCCGGTTTCATAACGGCTCGGTGAGTTTCTTTTTCATTTCATAAGATTGGTAGTATCCTTTCTCTGGGTACGTTTTTCTTCCTTCATTTCTTTCCTCCATCTTTTGTTTACTTGTGTTCCACTTATTCGCCCTCCTGAAGCCCTTCTTCCTTTGGCTTCCTTGTCACTGGCTTGCCTTCCATCTGAATCCCAGGTGGTTTGTGAAATCTTCAGCTCCTGTTTCTACAGACTACATACTTGGAATTCTCCCGCCAGCCTCTACTTCAGAACGTCCACGGAGATCTTCGGCTCTGCCTTTGTTTATGTACTGTTAGCTGGAATCTCAAAACCAAGACTTCAGACACTCCTCCTCCTTCAGTTTCGGAATTGAATACAACCGGGGTTTTTTATGCCACTGGCTTTTTCCCCCATATTGGGCTGTAGAGGGAGGGTGCCATAATTTTTGCAGTCTGTTCTTAAGGCAACCATTGTGGCGCATTCCCGAAACAGACCCTATCTCTTCTCAAAAAAAGGATATTCCGAAGACACAACAGAACTACCCGGATCGGAATTATCCTCCAGTGAATCAGACACCGAGATACAGGTGAGCTCCACTCCTGACAGATTGCAACGCCCAATAATGGCTACGGCAGAACAAGTCCAGGAGCTAATAAACGCTGTTCAGAACTTTTCCCTCGAACTGCAGGGAGTTAAGGCAGAAAACGCTGTTCTCCGTCAAATGGCAGTCGCCAGAGAAGCCCACCAGACGGATTTACCCCCATTGTCTTTGGCAGCAGGAAAGTTTGATGGCTCACCCAAAAAGGTTAAGGAGTTCCTGGATGCGTGCATGATATACTTTACCTTCAGACCTACTACTTATACTCTAGATCGCACTCGTGTAGGATTCCTCATATCCAACATGATCGGTAATGCCCTTGCCTGGGCAACTCCGTTGGTCACATCCAACAATCCCGTTTTACAAAATTATAATGCTTTCACAACCCTGCTACGCCAAACCTTTGAAAGACAAGAGATTGGATTTTCTGCTGGAGAAGCCTTGTTTGATATTAAACAAGGTTCGATGGACCTAATGTCTTATATTTCTACCTTTAAGAAGCTGGCGGCGGAAGTGGGCTGGCCAGACACAGTGCAATACACGGCGTTCAGAAGAGGTCTCCATGACGACCTAAAAGACGAATTGGCCCGAGTTCCTAGACCGGCGACATTAACCGACTTGTACACTTTAGTCCTGCAGATAGATTACCGACTCATGGAAAGACGATCTGAGAAAAGAAAGACCCGAACTCAGACATTTTCGATCCCTGGACCGTCACCTACTTCCACCCAAGGGTCATATCGCTCCAGCGAAGAACCCATGCAGATTGGTACGACCAGGGGTCCTCTTTCAACCACAGAACGAAACCGACGGAAGGAAAAGGGTTTATGTATGTACTGCGCGTCAGATGCACACCTCCTCAGGGATTGCCCGGAGGTTCCCCCGAGACGTCGGGGAAACGACGGACCCCGGTCTTAGAAGGAGCCGCTTACCGGGGTTCAGTGGAAGGCTCACATTGTGCTCAGATGTCAGGAGAAGACGCCCGACTGATGGTCCTTCAAGTGTCACTCCAGTGCAAGAACTGTCCAAAAAAGAATGCATTAGCCCTCATTGACAGTGGGGCGGCTGGTAATTTCTTAGACATCAATTGGGCTAAACAAGAAGGTATTCCTCTGGTAGATAAGACAGAGGAACAGAAGGTGGAAGGGGTGGATGGCCGTCCCTTATGTTCAGGACCTATTGTACAAGCTGCTGTCGACATCAAGATATGCATCTCTCTTCATCAGGAAACCCTCACCTTTGATGTGATAAGAGCAGCACATTTTCCCATAATATTGGGAATCCCTTGGCTTCGTCAACACAATCCTGTTATTAACTGGTCCCTTAACACTATAAAATTCGACTCTGAGTTCTGTTACCAACACTGCTGCTCTTCTAAACAGACGGAAGCAACCGTGATCTCTAGCCCATCCGGAACTTCTGGTTCCCTTCGGGTTCTTAACATTCACCCCATTTTTCATGAGTTTGCTGATGTGTTTGAAGATAGAATACCCAAAGACTTGCCTCCTCATCGGTCCGAAGATTGTGCTATCGATCTCGTTCCAGGTACTACTGTACCCTTTGGACGCATGTTCTCTTTAACCTTACCAGAAAAACAAGCTTTGAGGACATACTTAGATCAAAATCTCCAAAACGGATTGATTCGTCCTTCCAAGTCTCCAGCAGGAGCTTCGTTATTCTTCATAGCCAAGAAAGACACAAGTGAACTACGCCCATGTATAGACTATAGGGGCTTAAACAAGATCACAGTGAGAGATCGTTACCCAATGCCTTTGATAAAAGATATCTTGGAGGCAGTTGAAGGATCATGTATATTCAGCAAGCTAGACCTTAGGGGTGCTTATCATCTCTTAAGGGTCAAGGCGGGGGACGAATGGAAGACGGCGTTTCGTACACCCTTTGGGCTGTATGAATATCGAGTAATGCCATTTGGCTTGGTCAATGCCCCAGCAGCGTTTCAGAGGTTTATGGATCATCTTTTTGCTGATCTCTTATTTGTCTCAGTCATAGTATACCTAGATGACATCTTGGTCTTTTCGAGTAACCCTATTCAACATCAGGGTCATCTCACTGAAGTCATGGGACGTTTGAGACGCCATCAACTCTTGGCTAAACCGGAAAAATGTGTGATTGCAGTACCTTCGGTACCCTATCTAGGTTTTATCCTATCGGAACATGGTATCGAGATGGATCAAAAAAAAGTCTCAGCTATTCTCTCCTGGCCAGCCCCCTCTTCGGTAAGGGAGGTACAGGCCTTTTTGGGTCTTTCAAATTTCTACAGACGATTTATCGTTAACTTTTCTGAGCAAGTTCTTCCAATAACAGCACTTCTCAAAAAAGATATTCCCTTTATTTGGAATCACAAGGCAGAACAAGCGTTCCTAGGATTAAAAAAGGCATTTTGTTCGGCTCCTATTCTCAAACAGCCAGACCAACGAAGGCCCTTTGTGGTTGAAACTGATGCATCTTCAGGGGCAATAGGGGCTGTTCTCAAACAAGAACACGATGGTAAGGAACATCCAATAGCCTACCTTTCTCGCACGCTTACGCCTAGCGAAAACAACTACTCTGTTATAGAGAAGGAGCTACTGGCCATTAAGCAGGCATGTTCAGAATGGAGACATCTCCTCCAAGGGTCAAGACATCCATTTGAGATCCGCACTGATCATAGCAACCTTAAAGTGCTACAACAAATGGAGTGTAAGAATACTCGACAAGCCCGATGGGCTTACTTTTTTGCCCAATATGATTTCTTTATTACATACCTCCCGGGCAGCAAGAATATCCTAGCGGATAGCCTATCTCGTAGCCCTTCCAGTTGGGTCAATCCACCCTTTAAGGGGGAACTTTTGTTACCTGAGGTCCGAATTGTCCATACTATCTCAAGGTTTCTACAGGACGTCAAGGAAGCGACTCCGGTTGCTATACTACCTCTTTCCAAGCCGGTTCAGGAGCAATTAATCAAGAAAGAAGGACTGTGGTTCTACAAAGGAAAGCTTTTCATTCCCAACACCAAGCTACAGTCACGAGTCCTTCATTGGGGTCATGAATCACGGATTGCTGGTCACAAGGGCTTAGCTGCCACTTCCGACCTGGTTAGACGAATGTTCTGGTGGCCTAACATGCTGTCTGACATTAATCTATATGTAGGTTCTTGTCCTATCTGCGCCCGAAGCAAGGGTCTGACTTCAAAACCTGCTGGGTTATTGCACCAACCAAAACTTCCAACAACTCCGTGGGTACATGTCTCTACCGACTTTGTGGTAGATCTCCCTAAGTCTCAAGGATACTCAGCAATCATGGTAACCATAGACAGTTTCAGTAAGATGGGCCATTTCTCACCGCTGAAAGGAGTGCCGTCTGCACCTGAGATGGCGCAGGTATTTCTAAAGGACATCGTCCGACTCCATGGTATCCCAGAAACTATTCTTTCGGACAGAGGTTCTCAGTTCACTTCAACCTTTTGGAAAACCTTATGTGATCTACTGGGAATAGAACGGGCCCTCACTTCAGGATACCATCCTCAGTCTAATGGACAGACGGAACGTCTCAACGCCACTATGGAGCAGTATCTTCGCTGTTTTGTTAACGAACAACAAGATAACTGGGTCTCTCTTCTTCCAATGGCCGAATTTTCTTATAATAATACCCTTCACTCGGCTATTAAAATGACACCTTTTTTTTGTGTGTTTGGTCATCATCCCCGTTCTTTTCCCCTGGGTGATATTCAGGCTTCATGTTTACCCATGATAGACTCTCTCTTGGAAAACATTACCAGAACACAGAAGAACTCCCTTATCAGCCTCCAGGAGAGTAGAGCTCGATATAAACATCAAGCTGATACACATCGGATCCAGAATCCTGATTGGCAAGTTGGTGATAGAGTCTGGCTCTCAACCAGATACTTACCTCGTTGGACACATCCTTCTAAATTCTCTCCCAAATATCTGGGCCCTTATACCATCACTGCTCGCATTAATCCTGTGGCTTTCCGATTGAAACTCTCTTCTCAGCTCAGCAGGATACATCCGGTCTTTCACTCCTCTCTGTTGAAAAAGTTCATCCCAGACCCACACCACAGGAAAAGAAGAACCTTTCACTTAAAAGACACTAATCCCCAGGCAGACGAATATGAAGTGGAGAGGATAATGGATTCAAGATATTACAGAGGTCGACTCCAGTACTTAGTGAGATGGAAAGGTTACTCTCAAGCCGAGGACTCTTGGGAACCTGTGAATAATCTCTCAGCTCCCAGATGTATACGACAGTTTCACACCCTCTATCCGGGTAAGCCTGGGGTCGGTACCCCAAGAAGGAGGCATACTGTCATGAGGGCGGGGGGCTGGAAGCTATGGTCCCGATGGAAGCACCATTAACTTACACAATACGGCATCTCCTGCGCCGTTCTAGTCGTTACGTTTCTGGAGCATTCATAACGAGGTTAGCCACGCCCCCTCAGTGCGTTGCAACAATCTTCGTTTCCTCGCTCCACTGAAGCCTCGTACTCCAGTCCTCCTAGCGTTTTTCCAGCCTTGGAATCGTCCCCCCCTCCTGTATTTTTTCTTCCTACCTTGTCCTCCTGACTCCAGTTCCTTTCGGTCTTACTATTTCGCTGTGTTATCTTTCGTTTTTATTTCAGACTTGCGTTTGGTCTATCTCTATACTTTCTTTGCTACCGGCAATTCTCTGCCATCTTTATCGCCTTTACCGTCCCCTTTTCTTTTCCCCCTGCTCCTTCTCCTTTGCTTAAGTGTTTCACGATATTCGTTATACACACTTACCTCTAAGGCTCCGGTTTCATAACGGCTCGGTGAGTTTCTTTTTCATTTCATAAGATTGGTAGTATCCTTTCTCTGGGTACGTTTTTCTTCCTTCATTTCTTTCCTCCATCTTTTGTTTACTTGTGTTCCACTTATTCGCCCTCCTGAAGCCCTTCTTCCTTTGGCTTCCTTGTCACTGGCTTGCCTTCCATCTGAATCCCAGGTGGTTTGTGAAATCTTCAGCTCCTGTTTCTACAGACTACATACTTGGAATTCTCCCGCCAGCCTCTACTTCAGAACGTCCACGGAGATCTTCGGCTCTGCCTTTGTTTATGTACTGTTAGCTGGAATCTCAAAACCAAGACTTCAGACACTCCTCCTCCTTCAGTTTCGGAATTGAATACAACCGGGGTTTTTTATGCCACTGGCTTTTTCCCCCATATTGGGCTGTAGAGGGAGGGTGCCATAATTTTTGCAGTCTGTTCTTAAGGCAACCATTGTGGCGCATTCCCGAAACAGACCCTATCTCTTCTCAAAAAAAGGATATTCCGAAGACACAACAGAACTACCCGGATCGGAATTATCCTCCAGTGAATCAGACACCGAGATACAGGTGAGCTCCACTCCTGACACTGAGTTCCCCAAGCTCAGCTTCATTAGCGGTATTGGGGGCTGGAGTGAGGGTGGCTGGCGTAGAGTTTAACCACAAATGCACACCAGACCATCTACTTTTTACTTGTTCTATTTATAAAGATTGCATGGATAATGCACGGCTAAACCCCTGCATTCGGCTAGGCTCATCATTTTGGCAGATCCAATTTTTACCCAAGTCACCCAAAATGTAGTTATTTACTGTGAGCTTTGAATAGAGGTGAGCACTGAATCTAGGACACGCAAGAAAAAGAGTTTGGGCCTCATTACGAGTCTGGCGGTATGGGGTTAACAGCGCCGTAAAAGGTGCCGGCGCCGTCAACCCCGTACCGCCTCATTACGAGTTCCCCTTGCGGGACATGGTGAGCACGTATGGGAAAACCAGGCGTGCATACCGGGTCCCGCGAGGGGAAGAGGGAGCAAACAACGGGCCAACTCGTAATGGCCCATTGTTTGCTCCCTCTCCCATTCCCATTCAGCCCTAAAGGGGTTGAAATGGGAATGGGGAAGGACCGTGTCCGGGTCCTTGGAGGGAGGAATTACCGGGCCTTCTGAACTCGGAATGGCCCGGTAATTCCTCATTGCGAGGACCCGGATGAGATTTCGGCAGTAGCCATGCCGCCAATAGTGGCATGGCTACTGCCAAACTCGTAATAAGGCCCTTTGTGTTTGAGCATAACCCGGTCTATACTTGGAGGCCCTCATTTACAGTTACGGTTTTAGCTTTTGTTTCAATCTACTTCATCATTTTGTAATTATTAAACGTAATATTGTTTAATTTTTAAAGGTATTGCGTAGGTTCAATACTGGTTGAAAGCCCCGTCATTCCCAAATTCCCATGAAGGAATGGCCTGTATGAGGAAATAACCAACTGCAATGGTGCCACGCCAAATCACGTCAATCCATTTACCTACCACCAACCTTGTAAACCAGCCCCTGAACCACCAGGCAAACAAACTAAACTTGAGAGCCCTTGATTCCTGGTGAAGACAGACTCCTCCTTGCGCTTCCTCATCATGTACGTATATACTGCCTGACACCAATAATTCTGTGCCTCCTATCATCAGCCAGCCAGAGGTGCACCCCCACTGTAGCATCCCCCAAGAGTCATCCTCTGGATCCACTCTGTAACCAACACCATTCCATTGAGCCCAACAGCAAAACTACACATTTCCTTTGTGTTATGTTGTATTTCATTTTTTTGTTTAGCTCTCACTCCTTTACTGCAAACTGTGGTATGCACCCCAGTGTGTCCAGCATGCCTGACATCTCTGTTCTTATCTAGTAGCACATCCTGTTCTAACCCCTTTTTCTCCCCCCCTCCCAAGTATGCTGCTCTGAGGCCCTCTGAAAATGTTCATACTGAAATAAATATATTACTCATTAACAAAGTAGAAGTACATAATATTGTGCATTTTTGATCACTCTCTTTTTAACATGTTCCATCAATGGGTTTTCCAATTGCCACTTAGGATTTCTGTGCATGATTTATTTTACTGCTTCCTGTGAGGAGTCGGACATATGACACTGACACAGGAAGCATGTTTCTTGCCCAAAATACTTTGATTAAAATAATAAAGGGGTTGGAAAAATGTCGCATTGGCTCTGACACTATGAAGGGTTCCCTACCTCAACAAAACTAACTAATGAAACAGTCTTTTTTCAGGATGTCCAAAATAAAGTTCTCCATCCTGTGTCCAAAACCTAATCTGACCTTCACACTCTGAGTTCTACCCAAAAGGTGTAACAAGGGGAAAATAAAGAGTCTCTCGGCTGCTCTTCTGTAGCCTCGCTTTATCCTTCCAAAAGTAAGTGTTGTGTTCTATATTGAAAGAACCACATAGTAAAAAGGGACAGTTTCTGATCCCTATTGATATCCACTATGTTTCCTATGAATGTTCTTGACCCAGCTTCAGGCCAATTCCAAAACCTATTAATCCCACCAGAATGCTTTGCTTCTCTTTTGTCCTTCGTTGTGGCCGGTACTGTGTATGAATGGGCTCTATTCACCTTAGGCCCGCCACTAAAGAAGCAAGTGCACGTTTGTACATGAAGCAAGTTTATTGTACAATCGTCCAGGAAGCAGAGAGATTACCCTGTCGAGGGAAATTAACCCAAGTCTTGCTGAACCACATAAATTGACACATTATATACATTTTTGCAACAGTTGAAACACTCCAATAAATTTTATTACAATCCACCCCCACATGTGATTGGACAAAAGCTACACTAAGCAATCTCAACTTTCTCCAATTCTCCCATTCTCATTGGCCACTTATAATCTTAACTACCATCTTCAGATTGTATTCATAGCACACCCCTTCTTGGGATTCATCCATGGTAGGTCATGACATCCTCATACAGTTAAACATTTGTGTACAAACATAATTCATTACAAGTAACAACTGGCCTGAAACCTTTAACATTAGTCGTAATCGCACATGGATATTTCAACAACATGAGGAAAGCAGAAAAAAACAAGTTCCCTTTGAACTGGCAATAACTATCTCATCCACCTCAACTTTTACTGGCATCTTGGAACAGTCTAATCTAAATGACTATCATTTCACCATGTACGACACATCTGAGAATATAATTAAAACCCCTGGGTATCAATCCATTTAGCCTAGAGCGTTACTTCACCCCATGTTTATTGCAGGTCAAAACAAATTGCAGATTCCCTCTGCAAAACCTCAATGCACTTAACGAGATTACATCTGCCTCCTCCACAACTACCAAACCATAAACATTGTGTCCTGTTCAATGGCCTGGAGGGTTGCCCAGAGCAATGCCAGTGGTTAAGATTCATTCTAAAACTTCCAGCCATCACCTCTATGTTTTTGCTTTGTCACCCCGAATGGGACAGGTATGCCCAGACGTGGGTCCCGTGCCTGCTGGGCCTAGAGACCCAAGCTACTCCTCACTTATGAGGCCCAACAAGGCCGAAACATGTTTGTTATGTTATGTTATGTTACTTTGCATTTATATAGCGCCTTATGTACCATTGGTCTGAAGGCGCTGGTAGGTTAAACGCCCTCGGGAACCGAAGTTCAAGTCAGTAGAGAGAGTAGAGAGAGTCAAAGGTGCTTGTGAGCACCGGATATGTGTGCAGCTGGTGTGGCATTCGTGTAATAGCTGCTTCATAGTGGTAGGTGTGGTGGTTCAGAGATCAGGGGTATGTGTTCGTTCTGGCAGGTTTTATCCAGACCGGTTCTGGCTGCGTTAGGCTTGAGGAGAACGCCTGGCTGGGGGGTGTGAAACCAGCAGTGATTAGTTAGGGTGATGTGGAGTATGAGGCAGATGTTGGTATGAGAACAGCTATACCGAATGGTGGCATAGTATCTCTGTGTTCTAGTTGAATGGTGGTGTAAGGAGGAGAGTAAGCATGGTGATGTGATAAAATGGTTTACATGCTCTTTCACACGTTGCATGCATTCCAAGCCATTCATGTCTGTCGCGCACTTTTGTGCGCCAAGTCTGCTCTGTGCGCTCCAGTCCTCTCCATGCATTCCAGTCCATTCCTCGCACTCTGAACCATTCTACGCACTCCGAACCATTCCACGCACTCCGAACCATTCCATGCACTCTGAACCATTCTATGCACTCCGAACCATTCCATGCATTCCGAACCATTCCACCCATTTTGAACCATTCTACGCATTCGCTCTACGCACTCATCCGATCTATGCACTCACCCGCTCTTATGCACCTCTCCTCCCTTACGCACTCATTCACTCTTATGCACTCGTCTGCTCTATACATTCCTCCGCTCTACCCACTAGTCTGTTCTATACACTCCTCGGTTCTTACACACTCCTCCGTTCTTACACACTCCTCCGCTCTGCGCTCTCGTCCGTTCTGCGCACTCTTCTGCTCTGCGCACTCTTCCGCTCTTTCCATCCTCTTCTCTTTATTCATTTCACCCGTTTTGATCATTTTGTCCATTGCACTCATTACATCTATTTCATTAATTTAAACTTCATTACTGTTTTTGTACAATTTATTCTTTTGTCCACTTCACTGCCTTGGTCCATCTCACTCGCTCTACTCTGTTTGTCCTTCCAGTTCACACTAGGGATCGCTAGCTGTTGATCTCTCACATGGATCCCGACGTTGTATTGTTATCCGTCTCAAAGCTAGTTAGGGTCTAGTAGTTTGTTGGATTGGTGTCATTGAGCTGCTGTTATTCTGTTTGGTTTAGTTTGCATACGGATTGGTTTTAGGGGAAGAGCCAAGTTTTCAGTAGTTTGCGGAAAGACATTAGATCTTCAGTTAGGCGGTTGTGGGGTGGGAGTGCGTTCCACAGCGTGGGGGCCAAGGCTGAGAATGATGATCCGCCTAACCTGACTGATTTTGTTTTAGGTATGAGTAGGAAGCCGGTGGAGCTTGATCTTAGAGGACTTGGAGGGTGATAGGGTTTTAGTTTGTCTTGAAGATATTGAGGTCCGGTTTTATGCAATGCTCGATGAGAAATGCATAAGGTTTTGAAAGTCACCCTTCTGGCCACTGGAAGCCAGTGCACAGTTTTAAGGGCTGGGGAGATGTGGTCTCTTGGGCCGAGCGCAAGTAGCAGTTTGGCTGCAGCGTTTTGGGCCCTTTGAAGTTTATTCAGTTGGTAAGCGTAGACTCTGAGGTAGAGGGGGTTTGCGTAGTCCAGTCTTGATATAACAATTGATTGGACCGCGGAGAGTCTGTTGGGAAAGGAGAGATATGGAAAGATGCGCCTAAGAGTTTTAAGGTGGTAGTGTCAGGACTTTGAGACGTTGTTGACTTGGCGCGAGAGTGTTATGTCAGAGTCAAGGGTGCATCCAAGGTTTTTTACTGAGTTAGAGGGAGTCGGTGAGTTGCCCATGGCGGATGGCCAGGGTAGTGGGTGTGGAAGAAGTTTGGAGTTGCCACATACCATGATTTCAGTTTTGGGGGGGTTTAACAAGAGGTTGCTTTGGGTCATCCAGAGCTCTATGTCAAGGAGGCAGGAGGCGAGGTCTGGTCGGCAGTTGGGTTTTGAGTTCAGGAGTTTTAGAATTAGTTGAGTGTCATTAGCGTAGGATGTTGTGTGAACAAATTATTGGTGGGAGGGTGGTCAAGTAGAGATTGAACAGGAGGGCAGATAGACATGCTCCTTATGGGACTCACGTGTCGACTCGTCGGGCTTAGGAGGAATAGGTGGAGATTATCGTTATTTGGTACCTGTCTTTGAGGAATGAAGCTATCCATTTGAGAGCGGTTCCACAAAATCCTAGGGATTGGAGGCGGTGAAGGAGGATTGAGTGATTGATTGTGTCAAAGGCGGCGGATAGGTCGAGAAGGATTAATGCGCCGCATCCCGCGGAGTCTGCCGTGATTTTAAGGTCATCCCAGATTGAAGTAAGTGTGGTTTCAGTTCTGTGATGGGCTCTGAAACCTGATTGTGCGGGATCTAGGAGATTGTTGGCTTCAACAAAGGCATTTAGTTGGGAGTAGATGGCTCGGTCAATGAGTTTTGGGGATGCTTGTGGTCTTGTGCAGAAGGGATGTGACCTAGCAGTTTGGGCTGGACTGCCCCTTTTGGGGTGGGACCAAGCCTGATTTGCATATGGTGTTTCCCCTTCTGTAATGGCTTGTCAGGCGAAGAACGATGGTCTGGAGGGTTGCCCAGAGCAATGCCAGTGGTTAAGATTAATTCTAAACCTTCCAGCCATCACCTCTTTGCTTTTGCTTTGTCACCCCGAGTGGGACGGGTATGCCCAGACGTGGTCCCGTGCCTGCTGGGCCGAGACCCAAGATACTCCTCACTGATGAGGCCCAACAAGGCCGAAACATATTTGGGGATGCTTGTGGTCTCGTGCAGAAGGGATGTGACCTAGCAGTTTGGGCTGGACTGCCCCTTTTGGGCTGGGACCAAGCCTGATTTGCATATGGTCTTTTGCCTTCTGTAATGGCTCGGCAGGCGAAGAACGATAGTCTGGAGGGTTGCCCAGAGCAATGCCAGTGGTTAAGATTCATTCAAAACCTTCCAGCCATCACCTCTTTGTTTTTGCTTTGTCACCCCGAGTGGGACGGGTATGCCCAGACGTGGGTCCCGTGCCTGCTGGGCCTAGAGACCCAAGCTACTCCTCCCTGATGAGGCCCAACAAGGCCGAAACATGTTTGGGGATGCTTGTGGTCTCGTGCAGAAGGGATGTGACCTAGCAGTTCAGGCTGGACTGCCCCTTTTGGGGTGGGACCAAGCCTGATTTGCATATGGTCTTTTCCCTTCTGTAATGGCTTGGCAGACGAAGAACGATGGTCTGGAGGGTTGCCCAGAGCAATGCCAGTGGTTAAGAATAATTCTAAACCTTCCAGCCATCACCTCTTTGCTTTTGCTTTGTCACCCCGAGTGGGACGGGTATGCCCAGACGTGGTCCCGTGCCTGCTGGGCCGAGACCCAAGATACTCCTCACTGATGAGGCCCAACAAGGCCGAAACATATTTGGGGATGCTTGTGGTCTCGTGCAGAAGGGATGTGACCTAGCAGTTTGGGCTGGACTG
Source organism: Ambystoma mexicanum (assembly GCF_040938575.1). NCBI lineage: Eukaryota > Metazoa > Chordata > Amphibia > Caudata > Ambystomatidae > Ambystoma > Ambystoma mexicanum. Next base: position 1,087,508,067 of record NC_090941.1, read on the forward strand.
CCCCTTTTGGGCTGGGACCAAGCCTGATTTGCATATGGTCTTTTGCCTTCTGTAATGGCTCGGCAGGCGAAGAACGATAGTCTGGAGGGTTGCCCAGAGCAATGCCAGTGGTTAAGATTCATTCAAAACCTTCCAGCCATCACCTCTTTGTTTTTGCTTTGTCACCCCGAGTGGGACGGGTATGCCCAGACTTGTGTCCTGTGCCTGCTGGTCCTAGAGACCCAAGCTACTCCTCACTGATGAGGCCCAACAAGGCTGAAACATGTTTGGGGATGCTTGTGGTCTCGTGCAGAAGGGATGTGACCTAGCAGTTCGGGCTGGACTGCCCCTTTTGGGGTGGGACCAAGCCTGATTTGCATATGTTCTTTCCCATTCTGTAATGGCTCGGCAGGCGAAGAACGATGGTCTGGAGGGTTGCCCAGAGCAATGCCAGTGGTTAAGATTCATTCTAAACCTTCCAGCCATCACCTCTTTGTTTTTGCTGTTCAATGGCCGACCATCTGTTTAGTTAATCGATGTTTCCCGCATGCGCATTAGGAAACTCCTTGTTGCCTGCTTCTGGGTACTCCGTAGCTTACCATGTTTGAATCGCATTTATATTTCATTTGGTGGGTTTAACATTTTATCTTTCTACGTGCGTTCAAATCTAATATGTATCAATTGAAACAAAAAAGTAACACTAAAGTAGAATATCCTATTCACATTTAACTACACTGGATACATATAAAGGGTTCACTCTCCTGCCCAGCATTAAGCATGTTTTGTTTTATTGGAGACTTCCAGGTGACGTGGGACTTCTCACCCCCTTTGTTCTTGCATTGAGTCCCTTCTCACCCCGGGGTATTGCTCTCCCAAGCCCCCACGGTGCACTCCCTGCCCAGCTTATACCTTGGTATCTGGCTCCACAGCTTTGTCTGTCAAATGGGCTTGGCAGTACTGGATCTGCTCAATACCGCTATGCCTCTTGAAGTTGAACTGGCAAGACTCCCTGGGTTCATCAATGCCTCTACACACCGGCGATGGCACCACTCCAGGAAGCTGACTTCTTCTGGGCTCTTCCCTCCTTCCCCTACTGAAGTCGGGGAATGCAGACCAAATAACTGGTTGTTGGTCTTGAGATCAGCTTCTTTTTCTCCCGGGCTCCGTCGCCCTCCCGTTCTTCTTGGGGAAAGCGGGCTAGTCAGGTGTTCACTGCGCTGGTGATCACAGTCTCTCCTATTCTCTCCCTGTGCTTTGTCATATGGGCTGATGTAATAACCAACAGCAGACTCGAGGCAGAGATCTTTTTTTTCTCTGCCTGTTCTTCTGTTCTTTGCAGCAGTCAGGTAGCTTTTAAATGCTTCCTGACTCCTTCACTTGTAATCCAAGGTGTCTCTACTTACTCTTACATTATTCTGCTTCCACGAGTCTTCCACCTCGAACCACCACCATCACTGCTACTGCTACTGCTTCCACCTCTAATACCACTGGGTGTTTCTTTTTGTCCTTTGTTTCTTTGCATTCCCGAGCTGGTTTCCCTGATGTAAAACAACTAGAACGTTGACAGTTGTTCTGTGCATCCTCCTGGGGCCTCCTCGTCATAGTATTACATATACTTTTGACTGATATCATCTTGCCTAAATATAGTGGCTGATGTGGTATGTGAGTGTGCTTAGTAGGGGAAGTAGAGAAAACCTATTGGTCACGTCAGGTTTTTATTACTCAGACAGTATTTGGGAGTGGGAAAACTGTGACGTTATCCGTGGATTCATCAAATTCCAATCTCGATAGGCTTATATTCATCACAAATCTCAATTTTATGGGTGACGCACAAGCAGCCAGTGGAATTCTAGTGGAAGAAGTTATTTTATTAAAGTTGAAAACATTTTTTTTTTGTGTTTAACCCACACAGCTTGGTGAAAAAAGTTCAGATACAGGTAGAATATTTCCAAACAGGAATACCCGACTGTCCCTCCAGATCACACACGCCCCTAAAGTAACTATATACAGATGCACATATGGTCCAACAGCAATTATTGCCTAGGCATCACACAACTAGACATGAATACAGGAAGAAGTAATTTTTGACTGTAATTGTCATTTGCTGCCAGTAGGGGAAGGACTTTAACACTTTAACCCTTGTCATCTTTCAGGGGGACCGCCCAGCTGAATACATATTGGATGAAAAGAATCAGGGTAGACTGTGCTGCCTGGACACCAACCACACACACTTCATTCTGGTAGATGATGGGAGCCAAGGAAGATACGGTGTGGAGATCCCTCTGCGTACCCGCTTAGAAAAGTTCATCTCCGAGCAAACGGTGACCAAAGGAGGTAAGGAGGCCATTTTAGCAAATTAGAAACTACCAGGCAGCCAGGAGATCAAGCATGACATGGAAGCAGAGATGATGAATCGTGGTGGTATAGGCAAGGATGTTCCGAAGGAATTTTCCTGGGCTCATGATTGTTAAAATGGATTTCTAAACTCCGACCTGGCGGGCAGAGGTTTCGAAGGCCACCCTCAGTTTAGTGCAACAGGGGAACCTTTTGGACAAGCCAGACCAATCTAATCTAGGTAGCTTGGCAGGTGGTCAAGACTGAGGGGGTCATTCTGAGTCCGCCGGTAACCGATCCGGTGCTTCCATGATGGGTCTGCCCACTGTGGCCGCTGTGTCCGGCAGGGTCAGATCGGTCAGGCACAGCGGCTCCGGCAAGCATACTTGTAGTTTGCTGGTTCTGGCAACAACGGTGCCAGTAAGCTTACCAGCACCGTTGTTTCTGGACTTAGAATGAGGCCCAAAGTCTCAGGAGGGGTGAGAGTGATCAGAAGCCCATAATCAGCACACACAGGGCCTCATTACACGGTAGGCGGTGAGCCATGGCGCTATTAGCGCCATGGCTCATGCCGGTAAAATACCGGCACCGCCTTGGTGGAAAGGGGATTTACTGCCCCATTCCAAGGTTGGAGGGGCGGTAAATCCCCCTTCCACCATTGCCCTTCCCCATTCCCATTTCTGCCCCATAGGGCTCTATGGGAATGGGGAAGGCGCTAATTACGGCACCGCAATTTTGCGGTGCCGTAGTTAGCTCCGAGGTCCCTTAGCGGGTTGGATTTTAACGCCTGCAAAAAGCAGGCGTTAAATCCCCCAACCCGCAAAGGGACCTCGTAGTAAGGCGGTAAGGATTTACCGGTACCGGTATTTTACCGGTACCAGTAAATCCTTACCGCCATCCGTGTAATGAGGCCCACAGTAACGGACCACAAATTACTCTTAGACAAGTGTTTATCAAAAATATCTATACATTAATTGTCGGCCAGACCAGTTTACACAAGTAAACATTAGTTATATGAAACAGTTACCACACAATATACTGTACATATAACATATATACACTATGTTTCCTAATGAAACAAATGAGTAAAACACATCCACAACCTGTAAAGAGATGAGAGCGTTAACACACTAGGAGCATTAGACAATTCTTCAGAGTTGTTCCCTAACTTTTGAGTCAGCCCTAAGCAGTGAGGAGCCTTGTGCTCAACAGTACAGTTGGGCATAAAAATGCACAATCGCGCAGTTGGTACAAAAAAGTGGGTCTTGTTGGGAGAGCTGTAGCAAGTCAGGAAGGGGCTTGAGGCGATGAAGAATTAGTTCCCACTATTCGAGTAGGATCTGCCCTTTTAAGCAGAGCAGTTTTCAAAAGGTGAGAATAGCTAGGGAGCGCAGGCTAACCAAGCCAAGATCGAATACATTTTAAGGGATATTTGTGCGTAAAGGAGATCAATTGTGCCAGCGGGCCACTGGTAAGTGATGCAAGTACTCACCAACCCTCAGCACAGTCAGGACCAAACTTTGTCAGTTTAGTCGAGGTCGCTAGTAGGTTCAAGCCCTGCAGTTTTGTGGCACTCTGGCTCTCAACGGCTGTGGGATAGAAGGATCATCCGTGACGGGGCAGTTGCCTTTTCTCAGCTTCCGAAGGAGGTATGAAGAAAAGTCTGATGCAGCAGGCTTCAGGACACAGGAGAGCAGAACAGCAAGGCACCTATAGTGACCGTCAACAACAGGAAGTGACGTGGGAATCACAGGTGTGGGCAGCGCTACGCACTCTTCTAATTCGGGACCTACAGGAGCTAGACCTACACAATTTGGCGGGAGAGGGCATGGGACCACAAGCAAGCGTTGTCCCAAGTCTCAGGTTTCAACTTGAGACAGCAGCGATTCTGCAGGATAACCTGAGGTAGAACTGGACAGTTCGTTGGATGGCCCAGGAACACTTCTGAAGGGGCTTGTTCAGTGGGTAAGCAGGGGGAACCGAGAGTAACTGTTCCCACTACTCCAAAGGGGCAAAGCACCTTGGCAGGCCTTCTTGATCGATGAAGAAAGCAGGGATCGAACAGGACAGCAGAGGGCGAAGGGTGTCAAAACCTTCCAAAGCGTCTCAGGTGTTTCACAATTCCATTTCTTCATGCAGGAGACTTGACTCGTTCTGTAGTTCGGGGAGAACTCAGGTGATCGACCTGGAATGGATGCAGGGCCCCTTCTATCATCCAAAATTAGCTTTGCTCCAAAATTGAGGACTTCCAATCAAAGATCTGCTCTCATGTAGGCACCGGCTCCATAATAACCTGGTTATCACTGATCAGGCCCTGGCCTGGCTGACTTCCTTTCTCTCTACCGACCTTCCCAGATCCAACTCGTGTCCTTCCTCTCCTCAATCTCTCTCTCTACCTGTGGTTTCCCCCAGGGGTCTAACCTTTCTCCCTGGCTGTTCAACCAATACCTGGCACCTCTAGGCCACCGCATAGCTTCTCTCTGCTCCAACTTTCAGTGCTATGTGGATGACACACAGCTTGCTTTTAGTCTACCCTCAGCCGCGTCTTCTCCCTCTCCCATCCTGGATTGTCTGTCTGCAATCCAGGAGTGGTGTGCCGCCAACAATCTCTGCCTTGATGCCAGTAAGACAGAGATCCTCCTTATCGGCACAACAGCACCTTCCTTTCCTGTCACTGTCTGGCCGCCGTCTCTGGGCCCTCTTACTGCTCCCACTTGTGAGGCTAAGAACCTCAGGGACATCTTCGACTCCACACTCTCCTTCTTTCCTCACATATCTGACGTCTCTAAGAAGTCACACTACCAGCTGCACCCCCTCAGAGGTATTCTTCCTTTCCTCACTTTCCCCCAGAAGCTCACTGTCTCCAGACCTCTGGTTCTCTCTAGGCTGGACTACTGCAAAAGCCTCTTTCTAAATCTACCTGCCTCTACTCTCCGTCCACTACAACTCATCCATAACAGGACTGCAGACTTGTCCTTGGCCTCAAGCCCAGGGATCGTATCTCTCCAGCTCTGTAATCCCTCCATTGGCTCCCAGTGGCAGCAAGGATCAAGTTCAAGACATTCTGCATTGCCCACAAGGCTTTCTGGGGCCTGGGACCGCAATACCTCCAAATCTCTCTATGGAAATATCTTCCGACTCAAGCTCTTTGCTCCTCCTCCTCCAACTCCTTGAGAGTCAGTCGCTTCTCCAAGCAATGATTTGGGGGCAGATCTCTTTCTTCTGCTGTTTCCTCCCTCTGGAACAGCCTCCCTGCTTCTCTGAAACTTGAGCAGAACCATCTCCGGTTCTGGAAGTCTCTCAAGACCTTCCTCTTTGTTTCTGCCTTCTCTCTTCCTCTCCCCTGCTGACCTCCTGCCTGATTCATTCACTGGTCACCTCTGAATTCGGGCACAGGTCCCTGCCCATCCAGCTGCATACCTGAACTGCCTCCTGGCACCCCCTGCACTTGTGGTCTGTATCTGTATCCCCACAGTCCCCTTTCCTGCACTTATTAGACACCTGTTGTCTGCAATTCTAACACTCGTACTTGGCTGCACTACTTGTTATGCTGATTCCTTGTCTGGCACATGTAGATCCTCCCACCCCACCTCCCCTGGCACTTCTCCATGACTGAGACAGGGTATTTTTGTAGTGTCTTCCCTCGTCTCTGTGTTGGAACCTCTAGTGAGGGTCTGCATCTGTGGCATGAAATTTGGTGAGGGCTGTGATTCTCTGTTTTCCATGAGTGCACCTAAGCCTTCTTTGGACTCATGAGACTGGACCAAGTCTATAATTGGCTGCTCTGCCATCGTGGCTTCTAATTTATCTGCCCTGTGCTTTGATGAGCTCCTCAATGTCTCCAGCAGATGATTTGGAGGATGGGAAAACCCTCAGTAAGTTTCCAAAACACTTAGGGCCTCATTACGCGGTAGGAGGTAGCCATGGTGCTATCAGCACCATGGCTACCCTGTTACCGCATTCCGGGTCCGGGTTCCCGAAATAGGGACTTACCGGGTCATTCCAACCTTGGAGGATCCGGTAAATCCCCATTCCGGGAACCATTCCCCATTCCCATTCGAGCCACCATAGGGCTCAATGGGAATGGGGATGGAGCTAATAACGGTACCGCAATTTGCGGTACCGTTATTAGCTGTGAAGTCCCTTAACAGTCCTCTGTATATGCTGCAACACACCACTCTGCAGGGGAGCAATATTGAAGTGCTTTTGTAGCTGAAATTAAGGAGCATGAGAAACACTGCCTCCTACCTTAGATGTAACACACACACAACATCTTCCCCTGGCCACCGGCCCCTCCATATTAGTGGCTAGTTCCACTTCTCTCATTTCCCTCCCCACCTTACTTTCTGACCTGTCCTGCAAGGAAACACTTTTCACAGTTGAAAAATAGAACTTAAAAAAGAATCTTATAGACTCCATCTACTTTACATTTCTCAGTAAAGAAGTTAGGCTCAATAAGATTCACCAATATTTCAACTAGCATTTTGTGTTATGCTAATGCAAATAATGTAGCATTTATCCCTGTTTCAGGGGTGGAATGGGGGTTAACGGCCCGGCAGCCCAAAATATCAGCCCAAGCGAAGCGGGGGCAGATCACAAGGGATGCGGGTTGTTATCCCCCTTTCCATCCCCTGCACCGGGGGATGAAGACCATTAGCACCCCGGGTTGCCAAAAGGGTAACCTAGGGTGCAAATAAAAGGATTTTCCTTCCTATAGTGGGACGCGCGCTATAAGAAGGAAAATCCTTTTCCAAGATGGCCACCTTTTATTGGAGTTTTCTTAAAGTCCTACTGGCAGTAAGACTTAAGTAAGCTATCCCAGTGGTTTGTAGATCCCCTAACTCTTAGGGGCCGATTCATAGAACAAACGTGCGCCGAAAATCACAGCGCAAGCTGGCGCAAGGTGGCGCAAGCGTGAGAAAGCAAGCCGACGTGCACGCGTGCGATTCAAGTAAGGGGCTGTGCATGTTTTCCACTGGTAGTGCGCCAAATCCGTGCGTGGCGCACACGGGCGCACACGTCATTGCAACAACCCGAACGCCGTGCGCGACGCTCACAGGGAAAGCACATGACGTCTGCGCACACACCAAAAAGGGGGTGGGACACGGGGCATAACGTGCAGAATGGGGAACAACGTGTGAAAAAGAAGGCGTAACTGGGGAAGTACTGCAGGGAAATACACAGAACACCCACACGCAAGCAAACACCTTGTATTCATGGATTCGAATACGGGAAACAAGCGGACGCTAAAAGACGGGCACAGGCGTCAACACGTCCACCACAGGAAGGCAGGCGTAAGCGTCCCCGCGCACAGTATAAAAGTGCGTGCAAACAACAAACACGTTTATACCGCTACGATGAGTGCCCTATTTGTCGCAGCACTGATCGTGGGACACTGCAGGAGGAGGAGAATAGCCAGGGCCCGCATTTTTTCTGACCTGGACTAGCCTTTTTGGGATGCCTGATGACCAGGTCTACGGCAGGTATAGGTTTCCACCTCGTATGATCCTAGACCTGGTCAGGGAGTGGGAAGATGACCTTACATCCCCCACCCTCTGCTCCCAAGCATTGAGCCCCTTGGAGAAAGTGCTCAATGTCCTGCATTTTGTGGCCACTGGGTCATTTCAGCAGACAACTGCCATAGTGGGGGGGGGGGGGGGTCTCACAGGCCACGCAGTCATGCTGCCTACACCAGGTCATGGCAATCACGACTGCGCGCCCCTCAGTCCGTAGGCACATATACATGACCAGAACACCCGCAGAAAGGCAGGCCATTGTCCAGGACTTTTACAGGGTGGCACACTTCCCCAAAGTGCTCGGTTTCATAGATTGCACCCATGTGGCCCTACATCCACCAAGGGCCACTGAGCACATCTACCGAAACCACAAGCACTGGCATTCCATCAATGTGCAGGTGGTATGCGATGCAAAGGGAATCATCACCTCTGTCTATGCAAACTACCCAGGCTCCACCCATGACAGTTTCATATACAGAATGTCCACCCTGAGCCGGGCCCTGGAAGCAGGGCAGCATGGTGACACATGGCTCCTAGGTGAGTACAAATGCCTGTGCACGTGCATGCATGTCACACACAAATAAATACACAAATCCCAATAATCACAACCATTATCACCTCTCCAGGGGACAGTGCCTACCCTCTGAGCAACCACATGATGATGCCAATCCGGAACCCCACCACGCCACCCCAGGTAAGAAACAACGCTGCCAATTTTGCAACCAGGGGCATAGTGGAGCGCACATTCGGAGTGCTCAAGTCACGCTTCTGCTCCCTTGACTGGTCTGGCGGGCAGCTACTCTATGAACCCCCATTAGTGTGCAGGATCATTGTGGCAGCATGTGTCCTGCACAATGTTGCAACACGGCAGGGCGTACCGGTGGACATGGTGGTGCCCCCACATACCCAAACACAGGCACAGGCGCTGCCCATGGGAGGGGATAGGGCACGTGGCGAGGCATCCCGTACCCAGCTTGTGGCCACATTTTTCACCTAAACTCCCACCCTTGCGGAGTGCACACAGGCTTGGCACATACCAGGTGACAATCGATGATGACAAAGAGACAGTCAACTGTCACAACCTTACCACCCTGAGAATGTTGCCATGGAAGTGCTACGTTGTGTGCATCCCTAGCTGCTCAAACCTAACCAATCCTGTGTGACCAAAAGGAACACATGCAAGGTGTGTATCACACACACCTGCAAAACAGGCCATGACAATCACTGGTATGTCACCCAAACCCTCCAAAACCACATCGCCCTTGCCTGCCACACCATGACATGGCAAGCAATAGCAAAACCCCAACACAGTACCAATAATGAACGAATTGACATGTGAAAAATGGAAAGTGGTGTCAGACAATGAGGCCTGTCATGGAATCAGATGAAATGACTGACCAACAACCTCCCACATAAAACAAGTCATACCCAAATGCATACCAACAGTTGTAGCATGAACATAACAATGAATGCCTGTTTATATGCACATTGGGCACGGCAATATCATCACTGCAGAATCAGTGTGCTGAGTCCATCTCCTGCTACACACTGCTCAGCACACAGCACAGTGACCAGCCATTGTGTGTGACGCACACCCTGAGCATCACATGAAAACGACCAACTAAAATAAAAAACAAATGACACATGTACAGGATCCACACATGTTCATATATCGTGTGCTGCAGGGACACAGTGGGCCCCAGAAGGCAAACTGAGTGCACATGTGGACATGGAAGGGAGGTTGTACATGTTGTGGATCATAGTGCGAGTGCGTGTGTCAGTAGGGACATGCACTGAATACATGCATGTGCAATCAAGTGACCATCAGTGTCCTCTACACATCACATGTGAACATTGCCCATGTATACACCCCAGCATGTCAAACCACACCATTCCCCTCACACCTGAAAGGTAAACACAAGACATGAACAGGCATTGATCAGCAGAATACATAATGTACATAGGACACCACAATTACAATGTCACGGTGTCCATCACACTGCAGGCCAAGCCAACTGTCCAACAACAAAATACCCTCCCCCCCTCACATATCACCATGACCCACTGAACAACTGCGCCTGGGGTATGTAGCCTTCTTCCTTGAAGTCTACATGGCCACAGGATCACCCTTCCCCTTTGTCTCCATCTTCCACCTTGCGTGTAAAAAGTGTCCAGCACCCTCAGAGTCCACCTTGACTGGCAAAAATACCAAATCAAAGAGGACTCAAAGGAGCCAAACACACAAGGCAAGCAAAAAGTCTGCAAGCAGCAAAATACACCAGAAGAGTCTCCAGTAGATGACTTGAAGTAGCAGTAAATCACAAAGCACAAGTGCTAGCACAATGAGGGAACAACCAAGGTAGCACAGTGAAACAATGCCACAACAGGATGTGTACCATGTTTGGTACATAATATACAATGATCACCATGAACTGATGTGTAGTGTCACAGCTCCGGTGTACAGACGGAGGAGTGGCACGAACCAACCACCCCCACCGTGGTCTGGGTGCCTGCAAGGTCAAACTTACACAGGCCTCTGAGACCCCGGTGGGGAAGGAGGGTCAGGGATATGTTGTCGGGACAGGCATTGGTATTCTGGATAACCAGAAAGAGGGGCAGGAGAGGGGAGTAGGATTGTCAAGGGAAAGTAGGGAATGTACAAAAATCTACTATTCACATTAACACATACACAATCAGACAAAACGTGTTCATCATGCACATTGTACCAAATGACTTAAATGGAAGTCAAAGAGAAACCTATCTCTGAGGTGAGTGCTGGCCTCCTGCCTGCACACTCTCAGGTCCGGTAGCAGGAGCAGTTCAATGCTGCAAAGAGAGTCAGAGTTACTAATCTGTGTGTGCCCATAGCACACCACCATACATGCCCCAAAGTAACAAACTCCTCTACAAACAAACAATTTTGTGTGGTGCTTCGTACCCATACATAGGATTCCCCCTGTGATGGTTCATACACAGTAAATGCAATAAGTCCGGCGCACATGGATGCGAGGCAAATGGAAGACCAATGTGTCAAGATTCACACAACATGCAATCTTCTGTGGGTAAGCAGCTAGACACATTTAGCGAGGTACGACTTCAGTACAAGTCGTGTTCTGGCATCCCCCAAATAAAGTAGGTAGTGCATGTGTCAATTTCAACATGCAAATGACATGCACTGCACACGAGTCTGCCCCTCGCTGTGTGTTCCTGTGCGCTGCTACTTTCCCTGGCTCGGAACGCTACAGGGCTAATACATCTACCTCAATGGACCATGGTGGACTGGAGGATATGTGCAACTGCCCCTGCGTGTGCCCCTGACAACTTTGTCATGAACTAGCCATTAGTCCACCAACGCATCTTAGCTGTACTGTGCGCTTCAACACCAATACCTGTCCAAGCTGACCGTCAGTGGCGCTACTTAGCATGCATGTGCAACTGGCCTGGTGTAAGGTTGGCTGCGGTGTGGCCCCCTTGTGCTGCTCACCTTGCCTGGAGTTCCTAGAAATATGTCTGCTTCTATTGGATGTATGAGCGCAATCCCTGTGGCTCCACTTGCACCACCGAACGTGTCCAGCTGCCAGACATCCAATGGCCCATGTCTGCTGTCAAAGGTGGTCTGGAGGCTCATTCCCCTGCAGAAAGGGCACAACACACATGATTAATGCTGGGAATTCCCCTGTGTGTGTCTCTTCAGGCAGGTCATGACTGGACCATGTCAGAGACGTACATCAGAATTCACACCATCAGTGTGACATTGACAGGCAAAGTGTGGTAGCCACTGTCTACAGCATGAATTGCATCAAGCACATGTACAGTAAAGATAAGAAACATACTACACAATGTATAGCAATTAATGTACACATGAATCATGAATCATGAAACCACACATCTCTCAAAAGAATCGATAAGACACCTATAATCCCCACTATGGGTGTTAACACAAGTAGTACAGTAGCAGACACGTCACAGACATGACAGTCCAAAGCCCTTGTGAAATAGGCTGTAACACCGAACCATCCTTGCGAGCTCATGGATAAGGAAAGCAGGAGTGGCTTATGTGAGCCAGGACCCCAAGCTGCAAACACATACACGAGACAAGCTTGAAGGGACAAGCTGGAACAGACAGTGGTTGCTTTCAAAAGCGACAAAGCACAACACCATCACATGAAAGCACAATAGACAAGCAATTTTGAACTATATTAACTAATTACACTAACTATAAAAAAACTATATTACCTGATGAAACTAACTATCAAATCGAAATTTAACTAACTAAACTAAAAAGAAAAATCAAAAATGGCCACATAGGACCCGGGGGGGAGGCACCCAGGAGGGGGAGGTACAGGGTGCAGCTCAACACCCACATGCGATGATGTTGAGGAAAAAAAAAAACCTCCATGGGCTCAACGCCTGCACAGCCCGACCTGTGTGGGAGATACCTCGTCGTCCGAGTCTGGCTCTTCCTGAAAAGGAGGACGTGGCCCAGGAGCCTGGCCATGCCTAGCCGCAGCTTGCCCCTCACCGGCAGCAAGTCTGCCACACAGGTTAGCCTTGGTTCTGTGCGGCGATGACACGTAGGTCTGCATGCAGAACCTCCCATGATACGCGTGCTTCCTTTTGCAAGGTAACACATGTAAAACAAAGTTCTTCCTGCAAGGCCTGGCTGGACAACTGATGCACCTCCCGGGAAGCACGTAGCTCAGCTGAGATGGTACGCTCAAGCTGCTCAAACCTCTCCTCTGACTGCGCCCTCTGGGATATCAAGAGGACACCCAGAGGGGATCTGAGGGACTTATACTCAGCCCTCAGGGTCTCCTGAGGACTGTGCCACCCGCTGCAGGAGAAGCACCTGCCTAGCAGGAGGGAGCACAGATTGGGCCACATGCTCCATGCTCACAGCAATGTTTTCCATTGCTGCCCCCTGGCGTTCTGAATTGGCAGTCATGTCTTGCTCCCACTCAGTTTACCTCGGTGGTGCGCAGCCACCGCGTTGCTGGCTTGACACCTGTGGGACCCAAGGACCGGCCGTCCTCGTTGCGTTGGCACCGCCCGCGGCTGCACGACTACATGCCCCCGTTGACGTGAAGGCCCAGGCTGATCAGCGACTGGTGTGGAGGGTGACCCTGCATCCCGATCCACCACAGACAGAGGTCCCACCACTGTCTGACCCCTCAGTGCAGGTGTTGCGGATAGAGGAGTGTCCACATCAGAATCACTCACCCCTGAAGTATGGACCTGATGCACATCCAACTCGACATGGACGTCAGAGTGGTCATCTAGGCTGGACTCATTGACAGCCAAAGACAAGGTGGTCTGTAGCACATGTGGGTTCTCGTGGCCTACCACCCCACGACCCCCACTTGTGCCGGGTTGCTGTAGTGATAACAACCCTGTGCCTGGCATGACAACACCATCCTCTGGCTCCTGTCCATCATCATCTGAAAATTAGAGAGAAAAACAGATCACTACACATGTTAGAAGACAACACACACACACACACACATGGACATCACACAGACAGCCAACACATGAAGCAAACATGTCACACACAAAAGAGAACCTGCCATGCATGCCGGGTGAACTTGACATTGCTTCTGTGATTAGGCATGTAGAAGGGTGTTAAACTGCTCAGAAGTGGGTCGATGCAGTGCTGTACATTTGTAACTTACTCACTATCTACATGTACAAGTACTTCATGATGTGTATCAGAAAACGTGAAGGCAGTGCAAGGTCAAGTTCAGGCATCACGTGCAATGTGCATGCAATGGGTTGCATGACTACAAGCAAACCACCCCTCACCCGAGGTGGAAATGCAGGGATGCCTTGCATGGTATCAAAAGGATGACCAGAGACCTGTGCATTGGCAGACAGTGTTGACTAGCATCAATTGCATCATCTGAGTCAAGTGACAACACAGCAGATGATGATGGGACAGTAAGCAGGACACATGATGAACCCTCAGGAGTACACCCACGTCTGCAGAAGACACTACACCAGTTGGACAGAGTCAGTGGGCCTGAAATAGGCTGAGGCCTGTGACCCACACAGACTCTCACACCCTAAACATGTGTGGTACGCAGGACTGAGCCACAGTGGCCATGGGAAGGCTGATGAAATTCCATCCAATGTAGGTCACCCTGGACATGTACTACAATGATCATCCAGTCAAGGACACATAGGGACATGCATGGAATGCACATGGAGCATGAATGGGCACTCATGTCCCTGCGGCGCATCTGACATCTGCACAGTCCAAGTGAGCCACCCTGCATCAAGTACAAAGGATGTACCCCACTGCACATGTCTGGCAGGTTGGCTGGTGGAAGTTAGCATGTACATAGGACGCATGAACAGGCCATTGCATTACGGCAAAATGATGCAGACCAGTGCAAAGGTGATATTGGGGTTCAGGGGGGTGGAGGGGCAAGGGAGCATGCCTACGTGGAGTACCCGCATGCAGGCAGAGGACACATGCACGTCAGTCATGCAATGACATAGTCCCAGTGCTGAGAGGAAGGACACCCCAGGCTACATGCAGAAGGGCCAGTGAGCTGGAACATGGACCGGAGGGGCATCCAGGTGACCAGCATGTGAGTAGGCTGCAAGTGTGGTGATGGGGACAGTCCCCGTCTGCTCCACATGTCCACCATCCTGCAGAGCAGCCATGCATCAGTGAAGCATTACATTACTTGCACATCTGAGCCATGTACACATGACATGTAGTGGCAGTCATGCACAACACATCACACAAGTAAAACACACATGGCCTCGACAAACACGCAGCAACATTCACTGGACTGGGCATCAAAGTCTGGCAAATCTCCCACTCCTTCGACCGATTCAGGTGGTATGAACTCCGCAACGAGTGACTCGTGCGGAGTGAGGTCTTCCTCATCAGGTGCCGGCCCACTGCCAGTCACCAGAGTCATGTTGTAATTTGAGGCACGCTTTGCCTTAGCGCTGCGTTTGAGATCATTCCAACGCTTTTTGCGCCGTGCGCACCTCATGGCCGAATGCACTCACATGTTCTGCAACTTGCTTCCAGTGTGTATCATGATGGACAGCCGTAGTTTGACAATTAGGCCCCACTAGCATGTCACGGTTGTGGTCCCGCACGTAGTCCACGAGGAAGTCCAGTTCCTGCACACAGAAAGGCTTCTTCCTCGATGTGCAGGAGGTTGTGGCTGTGTGTGGGGTCCCAGCCTGTCCAAGAGGAGGAAGGTGCAACCTTCCTCCTCTTGGATGTTGGCGCAGACCCTGGCTGGCAAATGCCGCCCTGATCAGTATGGCTAGTGGCCCCGGTGTATTGAGCCAAGGGAGGGGCAGGTGGAAGGACGACCAAAGTCCTAACTTGCGTCAGTGGCAGCTGGATGCCCTCGAATGGACCCTGCGCAGCAACATCCGCTGTGGCAGGGTCATTGACCGCGACTGTCCTGGTTGGTAGACTCACAACCAGGGTGTTGTTGGCTGCATCTGCCCCTGCACTTGACAACAGCCGGATGATCGGGGCAGCAGATGACATTACTGCCCCAGGGACACGTGTCTCGGTCAGGGTAGCCCTGCGTGCACCTACGGTTTTCCTCCTGCCCTGTTGGAAATCTATCATGGACTCTTCAAGTGCCAACGCAGCCTGCTCTGGCAGACCCTGAGCCTGGTTGGTGGTGTCCGCAGCTGCACCTGCGGCTACGACTACCCTTGGGCCTGTGGCAGTCGATGAAATGGACTGCCGGGTCACATGGGCACCTGTGCCAGATGCCGAAGCTGCATCTCCTGGAACCACAGGGGGTGGTGGCATGACTGCACCAACACATGGCACAACATCGTGCCCAAGTGGCGCACCCCTGCCTCTTCCCCCTCTGTGGCCCCTCTGGACACCCAGGAGTCCCCCTACTCCCTGGTCACCCCAGCCACATCCCTGCCAATGCCCGCCACGAGGAGTACGCCCAGCTGAGGCACCCTTCACCTTTGGTGGCCTCCCAACCATAGCACAGATGGAGTAGTGCCGGCACAGATGGAGAAGTGCCAATGGGATGTGTACACAACAATATATGTGACCCCGGTGATGAAGTGACGGGTCACGCAATGCTCAGGCACCCCAAAACTGCAGTAAAACCATGCATGCAATCCCTGCAGCCTACGTGCGTGGAATTAACCTCCCACAGTACGCGGTGGCACCCAGGAACACGAAAAACTATGGGACACGTAGGCTACTATGACCTCAAAAACGGGTACGCAATACACAGTGGAAAAATACAGCAGTGGGAAAAATAGCATGCGCGACTCACTGTCAGACTAGCGTGATGATGAAAAATATGCGTAGCCAATACCCCCGCCAAAAGAAGAGATACGTCCTTGATCCGCTGTGAAGTTGTGATGGCGCGCGAAACAACACGAAGTAGCAACACACACGTCGGTCTCCATGAATGGCACGTACAGCGAACTGCTGGCCCCGCTCACCTTTAACCCGTGCTGAGGGAAACGCCGGCGCGCGTCACGTCACTTATGCGCTTAGGCCCTTTCCTCGAATTACACGCATTCACACACGGACGTGTGGTTTTTTCACGTGATCCAGTATGCACCCATGTTGAGGGAAATGCCTGTGCGTGTTATGTCACAGACGCGCTTACCCGCTATGGGCCTTTCCTCGAATTACACGCTGACGTGCACTTTTTTCACGTGCCAAATCACTATGTATCAAGCTGGCCACGCAACAACACATGGAAGACCACGCTCCTGCCCAAAAGGCCATTTCCCTGCCCCCAAGAGCAGCGAACACGCTCCCACCTGTCATCTGCTGCTGCCTGCCTGCCTGCTGCCCACGTGCCCTGGTATTTGGTGCCTGCACATTAGCCATCTGCAGGGGTCCAGTTGCTTGTCCACCCCTGCTGGAACAGAAGACTCCCGACTGGGATACCATCGCTCCACAGCCCAGCCCCAGGACCCAGTTGCCCACCCACACCTGCCTCAGTGGTCGCCATGTCGGGGCAAACACCATCCGAGACCACTGGCGACCCCCAGCCAGAGAGGCAGAGGGCCACCAGCTTCAGTGAGAAGGAAGTTGGTGTCCTGGTGGAGCAAGTTCTGGCGCATTATGATGCCCTATTCACACCATCGCGCGCCGACAAGGAAGGACGGGAGAGGATCTGGGAGGACATAGTGGTTGCCATCAACGTAGAGGGGGTGGCAACCCGCGACATCAGGCACGTCCGGAAGTGCTGGGAGGACTTCAGGTCCAGGACCCTCAACAAGGCCTGGTGCCTCATGAAGGCAGAGGATGCAGAGGGGTGCCGGGTCAGCCTGACCAACAACCAGATGAGGGTCCTGGAACGCATAAGCCCAGCGCTCCACGCCCAGATCCTTTGGAGGAAGACCTGTCTGGAGTCGAGCGGTAAGTGGCCATGCATTGCTGTGTGAAACAGGGCATGTTGCAGTGTGCTGGTAGTCAGCTACTTGCCTGTATGTGTAACATAGGCCATCATGGTAATGCATGTGGGACCAGTAATGCGTGAACCACATGGATGGTGCATGTGTTCCAGTGCAACATGGGGAGCAGCATGCGAAATGCACACATGAATGCATGCCTGGCTGTCATGGGCGCTACTCCCGAGGGGCCAGGACTGGCCCAGCGCCCTCGGAAGCAGACCCGTCTTCCACTACTCTGGACCCAGCAGACCCCTACAGGGGCCCTTTGGACCGTGTCCTGGCGCTTTTGGCGCCAGGCTCATGAAGGGTTTCAGTCCCGGCGCCATAGGCGCCGGGCTCATATTGATAAACAGTGTAATAATGCTTGGGTGGACTTACCTGAGGCAGACCATGCTGCATATTTACCCAGAACAATCCAGTCTGGTTGAAGTCCCCAGCCATCAGGGCTGGGAGGAACTATTCCCTCCATTCAGGAACTCTTTTCTTACCTGGGTGGAATCGGTGGAAGAACACACACTGGAAGCACTTCTCTGCTATTTAAACCACGCCCGATGGAAAACAAGTGCTTTGCGTTATTCTGCAGCAGCAGCAGGACGCTCACCGAGTCGGCTCCTGCATTCCAGGTCCAGAGTCATCTTCAGCTTCCGCGCAGCAACCTGTGGATGAAGAAAGACACAAAACAATACTTACCAGATCCCGGAATCCAGTCACCGGCAAAACCTGCAAAGAATAAACATAAGGTTAGAAAAGTGCAACTCGCTCGCAGCCACGCCCGCTTACCTGATCCAACCGTGATTGCAACGGAGCTAACCGCGGCCTTCTCTCTCGGCAGCTTCTCTGCACCTGAAAGGCAAAGGACATAATTAAAAAGGGGTTCGGGTGAAGGCAGTCGCATTCATCTTAACTTACCAGTTTTTGCACGCGCAGAAGCGGCCGCATCAACCGCAGCATCCCGGCACCTGAAAACTAGAAAAAGGACATTATTAGAGGTGCCATTAAAAGCGGCCAACGAACATTATACTTACGTGCATCGGCACGTGCAGCTGCAACGGAAAACTACGCCCACAGCATCCCGAGGCCTGAAACAAAGGAAAAGGGACATTATTGAGGTGCCCATCTTTTAAAGCCTAAAGACTACAGTATACTTACAGGCATCCGTTCGTGCAGTAACGGCGGCATCGCTCTTCGGCATCCCAGCACCAGTGCCACAACTAAGGCCGCAAAAGACTTGAGCCTCAACACTGAACTCATCCAGTGACATAACTGGAATCCACGCACCCCTGCACCAAACGCAGGATGGAGAGCTCAGCATTTATACGCCTAAGGTGAGAGCTCGCCGAGACAAGTAGAAAGCTAGGCTGTGGGAGAAACTGGCGATTGGTGGGAGAAGGAATCCCATCAAACGGTGATTAACCCTTTTTCTTCCACCTGCAGAAAACTTACCCTGCAAGTCAGACATTCGATAAGAGGAAGCCCAGTCCTGAGAGTCGTCCGAGCTCTACGCTTCTCAATTGAATAAACGATAGCAGCCCAGCGGGGATCAGCGCCTCCGTGGGAATCAGGTGAGCGTTACACTGTCCCTGTTCTTGGACATGGATGGGGGGTGAGAGATGGGTGCTGCTCTCATGTACATGTATGGTGTACATGTCTGTGTGTCTGAGAAGCGTGTGTGTGACTTTGAAACGCCTTGGATGCATGAAACATGCCCATGACAATGTGTAGAATCACTTATGTCGTCTGGTCACCCTTGTATCCACTGTGTCTGTGGTGTATGAGCCATGATGCATGACCCTCCGTTGATGTATGTGCATGGGATCAGTATGAGCCATGATGCATGTGAGTTTTAAGGCAACATTTATGTCAATAGAGGCCCTTGTACATGGATTCTGATGTTGATTGCATGCGCCGTGCCTGTTTCTGCATGTGTGTTGCCTGCATTGACCCATGTGTTGTGGAGGAACAGGATGGAAGTGACGTTTTACCATGCCACTCATGTGTTATTGCTTCCTGTCTAGGGGACTATTGTACAGTACGCTGATGCTTGTGTTCTATGTCTCCCTCTACGCAGCGTTGAGTGAAGAAGAGGGCGGAGACGGCGCTGTGGAGCTAAGCGGCGGGGTTGCCTCCACCAGTCGGCGACGCAAGGCCCAGCCACCCTTCCAGGTATAGCCATCATCGGTATAGCCATCATCTGGGAGTGAGGGGACTGGTGCCATGTCTGCCACTACGGCTGTAGCGGAAGGGCCGGGTGAGCCCCCACAGGGGCTTACAATGGCGGAAGACGGTGCAGAGACATCCAGGTTGGTGGTCTCCACAGAGGAGGAGGAGCCCGCTACTGAGCCGCACATGGGGCCTGGTGGGGGTAGTACCACTGGTGCAAGTGGTGCAGTCCAGGGCCAGGGTCAGGAGGCAGCACAGGTCACCACGGAAGGCCCTGTGCATGTCGCTGTCCCTGGCCGTGTGACTGCATCACCATGCACCAGCAGGAATGCCCCGTCCCAGGCCTGTCCGCAGGTCGGGTGGAGGCCCACGTCATCTGGCTCTCCACTACCTGCGGACGAGGAGTCCCATGACCGTATGGGCTCCGTCCTGATTGGTGTCGCGCTGCGCACGCGTGTCATTCGTGATGACGTGCGTGCTCCCTGAGGGGACCACGCATGCCATCATGAAGAGCTGCGTGGCAACGTGGCACAGTTGGGAGGGGCCAAGGTCGGTGGGTTCCTACATGTGTAGCGCACTCGGGCGGACCTCTCCTCCTCTGTGGAGACTATGCGCCATTCGTTCTCCCTGCCGTCTTCCGGCCCAGATTCCACCAGGGCCCCCTGTGGACCTGGCCTGACCAGCACAGCCAGCTTGGTGGAGATCCCATCCCTGCCACAGTCGGGAGTCGGCGGTCCAGCAGGGTGGACACCCCAACAACTGGAGACCAGCAGATGGAGGATGTGCAGGCACCATCGGACAGGGCACATGGACAGCAGCAGCAGCAGCAGGCTCTTGGTGGGAGCAATGTTGGCTCGTGGCCATCAACATCAGAGGGGCTGGTATCAGCCAGAGGCCAGGAGGACCCTGGAATGGGGGTGTTTCCGTGTGGCTGCGGTTGGGCCAGCGGATAGATGCGGAGCGGCGACGGGCGGAAGAGGCGTGGCTCACCATGGTCAGGGCGGAGTTCTCCATGCGTCAGGCGTTGAGGCGGGCTGAGTGCCTCAAGGCAACTCACAGGGAGTTGGAACAGGCCATGACTGCGAGACCTCGGGGCCAGGGCAGAGGCCCGCCTCGAGGAGATTGACATGGAGTTCGATGATGCCCTGGCCCACAACATCACAGAGTGAGCCGTAGGACTTGCCCGCCGCCATTGTATATAGTTAGTTAGTGTTAGGTTTCCTTTCTCTTTTTTTTTCTTTTGGGGTGCTTGGACAATGCCACACGTTTCTGTATATAGTTCTTAACTAGGTAGGTTTTTTTTTATAGGTTTTATTTAATTTGTTGGTTTCATGGACCCTGGTTTCAATCTTTGTACATAGTTGGACAGTGGATTTTTTTTCGAACATCATTTACCCTCACCATGGATCAATGGATTTTTTGGATTTTGGTTTCCTTTGGATTTACTTTGGTGCACAAGGATTTTTGCCAAACTTTATTTAGGATTACTTTGGATTGTGACTTCATTATTTTCTTTCTCCTTTTTTGGACATGCATTTTTTTCTTGTTTAAAATTATTTTCATGCATTAATTCCATTTGCTTCATTTTGTGCATAATACATTTTGATTTGTTACCATGTGTGGTATTCACTCATTGGTTTACTGCATGTCACAATGTGGGTTTACACAATCACTGGCACCCAGTGTGTGTGTGTGACAGACAGGTGTTGATGTGCATAGTTGACTTTTGGTTTGTGACAAGACATAGGCCTTTCAGTGTGGGGTGGATGGGAAACTTGATTGTGTCTCAAGAATGGGGTGGCGCGCAGTGGGAATTTGGTGGACATGAGGCCCATGAATGTGCATCTTTATGACATGTTGGGTGGGGACATGAGTCAGGGCCTGCTGGCAGGTGCCCGTCAATGCTGGGTGGGTGGGGGTGCAGGGGGACATGTGTCGGGGCCTGCTGGCAGGTGCCCGTCAATGCTGGGTGGGTGGGGTGCAGGGGGACATGTGTCGGGGCCTGCAGGTGCCCGTGTTACACTCACCTGGTTCCCACGGGGGCGTAGATCGGAACTGGACTTCTACGGTCTCCACCAGCGTTATTCGTAGTGCTGAGAAGGCTGATTGGACCGGCCCTCCTAGCTTCGTTTGCTTGATTCGTAAAAGGAGTTTCCTAATAGCAGGAGAAGGGAATTAGCCACCCAGTGGATGCGAGGAAACACTCGCTTAATTTGTTCCCTCTAAGCACCTATGATATTCCCTTTTGCTCCCTCACCTTATTGTTTGTAATGATGAGCTCTCCATCCTGCACCAAACGCAGGGGCGCGTAGAATTCCAGTTGCTTCACTGGTTTGAAGATCTTGGGTGAGTTCCAGACGTGTTGGACTCCGTGGCAAGTGGCAAGGAGCTGTAAGTATAATATCTATAGAGTTCAATCGTCTGTTATTCACTCGTTTTTCCCCCTTTTGTCTTGCAGCTTGAACCGAGAGGAGTTCACCTGAAGTGCTGCAGGTTGCGCGCAGATAAGAGTCTATATTACCCAGCGCTGTCCGGTAAAAAATAAATAAAATGTCTTTAACAAGTGTCTTTTCCTCGCGCAAGTGCGGCATTAAAGATGTTGCATGCCGATGAAAGATGACTAGGGCGGTAACTCTGGTGAGTATAATATGGTTGTTTTGATTGTCTTTGTTGGCACCCGGCTCACCTTGTTATCCTTTGTCTCTCCCAGGTGCCACGTATGCAGCGACGAAATGATGGCAGCAGCGCTGGACCGTGGAGATGAAGACTGGTAAGTATGGCAGGGCGCTACTGCTTGCGATACGATGCGATGCTTTTATTTCTGAAGTCTTTTTCCCATTTCGGAAGTGCGGCGAGTTCGGGAACAGATGAAGATTAGAAGGTAAGTTCTTGTTCTTATCTTCCTTTCTTCTAGGATGATGTCCAGGTTCGAGGCGGGCATGGCAGAAGAAAGGATGTTGCAGGCACGGTGAGCGTTACGCTGCTGAAATGCAGAATAACGCGAAGCGTGTGTTGCTGGTCGGGCGTGGTTTAAATAGCCTCAAAAAGTAGTCCCAGGTAATAAGTCCCTAGAACCACACCCAAGTAAAAAATAGTCCCTGTAGTAAAATAGTCCCCTCCAGACTTCACGTTGGCCTGGATTCAATTGCAGCATGGTCTGCCTGAGGTAAGTAATGACTATGAGCCTGGCGCCTTAGGCGCCAGGACTGATTTCTATTATGAGCCTGGCGCCTAAGGCGCTAGGATTGAACCCAGATAGCCCCTAGCCGGGGCTGCTGAGGTTTTAATAAACGTATGGATGCCTGCTTCCGGGGCTGATGGGCTAGGTCCAGATGCCCGGTGGTAGGCATCATGACAGCACCCCCCCCCAAGGCCCCTCCTAAGGTTGTTCTTCCCCTGGGCCCTGGTTTGTCTGGGAAATTCCGATGGAATCTCTTCACCAACCCAGGTGCATGAACGTGGTCACTGGGCTCCCATGACCTTTCTTGTGGTCGGTAATCCTTCCAATCGATTAAATAAAAAAGTTTTGATTTAACCATCTTAGAGTCTAGGATATTTCTTACCTCGAATTCAGGTTCTCCTTCTATCAGGATGGGGTCAGGTGGTTTGATTAATCTTGTTCCGAGTTGAACTGGTTTTAGAAGTGAAACATGAAAGACTGGATGGATCCGCATATTAGAGGGTAATTCCAATTTGACGGCCATCGGGTTGATAATGGCTTTAATGGTGTAAGGTCCCAAATATCCAGGATTAAAAGTTCGAGTTCCTTTTAGAGGTATGTGTTTTGTAGCCAACCAAACTTGATCTCCAATCTGGTATTGGGGAGTGTCACTTCTATGTTGATGAGCATTTTTCTTGTATTTCTCTTTTACTTGTTTCAAATGTTCAGTTGCCTCCTTAAAGGCTTGTGTAATAGTAGAGTGCAGATGGGTCACTGCTGGCATTTCTAAGTGCTGGGGCGAATCGAGTTCTGAGGTTGGAGGATGAATGTCTATATATGGTATAAAAGGGGCTTTGTCCGGTTCCTGAATTTACTGAGTTATTGTATGCGTATTCAGCAATCCATAAAATATCCTTCCAATTGCTTTCGGTATGGTGTAGCATGCAACGTAGGTATTGTTCAAGAGTCTGGTTGGTCCTCTCCGTCTGACCATCGGTCTGGGGATGGTGACTGGTAGATAACCTCACGTCGATTTGCGCCAATTGACAACATTTCTTCCAAAATTGCGAGATGAATTGACTACCTCGGTCAGAGACCAATACGGAAGGAAATCCATGTATTCGAACAATGTTTTTGAGAAATTCCTTGGCCAAAATTGAAGCAGAAGGTAATCCCTTTAAAGGAATAAAGTGGAACATCTTGGAAAAAAGATCAACAATAACTAGAATGGTGTTAAACCCATTACACAGAGGTAGATCTGTAATAAAGTCTAAGGACAAAGTGTGCCAGGGTGTGGGTGGAATATCCAAAGGTTGTAAAAGACCGGCTGGTTTTTTCTTCTGACTTTTGTTTTGGGCGCAGATACCACAAGACAGCACAAATTACTTTACGTCTTTTCGCCAGGTTGGCCACCAGAATTGTCTTTTAATTTTAGCTTCAGTCTTTGCAATACCTGGGTGTCCTTCCATCAGAGCATCATGGTAATTGGAGATGACTAGTTCTTGTAGTTCCTTGTGTGGTAGAAATAGACGCCCTTGATAGTAAGGTAAGTCATTGATGACTGAATAATCTTGGCCCTTTTTCACCCAATCCTGCAGGGCTGCTGAATCGAAAAGTTGTTGGATTTTTAAATGAATATCTTCTAAAGTCTGTAGAGTAGTTATGCCAAGGATTCTTTGTTCTGGAATAATAGGCACCAGTTCTGGGTTCGAATATGCTTCTCCCATCCCTATTCGGGATAAGGCATCTGCCTTACCATTCTTGCAACCTGGTCGATAAGCGATCACGAAATCCAATTTGGCGAGGAATAATGCCCATCGAAGTTGACACAATGATTGGGCCTTGGCTGTTTTTAAATACTGCAGGTTCCTGTGATCGGTGATTACAGTAATGGTGTGCCTGGCACCGAGAAGATAATGCCGCCCAGCTTTGTAGGCAGATTTGAAGGCTAACAACTCTTTATCGGTAACCGCATAGTTTAACTCGGGGGCCGAGAACTTTCTGGACCAAAATGCTACTGGATGAAGTTGACCGGTTTCAGGATCCTTCTGGGACAGGACAGCTCCCATGGCTAAACTGGATGCATCGGTTTCGACTACGTATGGGAGTTTGGGGCGTGGATGCTTCAAGACAGGTGCTGACGTGAATTTCCATTTCAGCTCTTGGAAGGCCTTTTCAGCCTCTTCGGTCCACAAGAAGCGTTTGTTTTTTCGTAAAAGTGCTGTGATGGTGTGTACCACATGTGAGAAGTCAGGAATAAATCTTCGGTAGAAATGAGCAAATCCAAGCATGCTTTGTACCCGTTTAACTGAACTGCTTGATGGCCATTTGAGAATTGCATCCACCTTTCGAGAGTCCATTCAGACTCCTTTTGGAGTCAGGATAAATCCAAGGAATTCAACTTCTGTAGCATGAAAAACACATGTTTCCAATTTTGCATATAACTTGTGCTGGCGTAGTTTTTCAAGGACTGCACGAACGTGCTTAACATGGTCTGATTCTGAGGAGGAGTACACTAGAATATCGTCGATGTATACGACAACACAGACGTCAATGAGTTCACGAAGGACATCGTTCATAAAAAACTGGAAGGCTGCTGGTGCATTGCACAACCCAAAGGGCATCACCTGATATTCGAACAATCCGTACTTGGCACGAAAGGCAGTCTTCCATTCGTCGCCTTTCTTTACACGTACCAGATTATATGCCCCTCGGAGATCTAATTTAGTGTAGATGCAAGCGTCCTTTACTTGGTCTAGTAATTCGGGGATCAGAGGCAATGGGTATTGGTTCTTCATCGTAATCTGATTTAATGCGCTGTAGTCTATAAACGTTCTGAGGTCACCTTCCTTTTTAGGTACGAAGAATAAAGCTGAGGATGCAGGGGACTTGGATGGACGAATGACGCCATTAGCAAGGTATTGATCCAAATATTGTCGTAGGTGTAGGTTTTCGGGTTCCGTAAGGGCATAGATCCTGCTGCATGGAGGTTGCGCACCGGGTATGAGGTCGATTTAACAATCGTATGATCTGTGTGGCGGTAAGGTGTTTGCCTGTTCTTTTTGAAAAACGTCCTGGAATTCTTGGTATTCCTGAGGTAACTGCACGACTGAATTAGTGATTGTGGCCAGGCCTTTGTCCAAGGTTTTTTCCGGGTAACAGGTGTGCGCACAATCCGGGAAGGTTATTCTCTTCTCTTGCCAAACAATACAAGGATTATGTGTTTCCAACCAAGGTATCCCCAATATTATTTGGAACTGCGGGCTTTGATTAAATCAAACACAATAGTCTCTCGGAGCCCATCCTGACCCAACAATGTCATCTCTGTAGTGGAATGAGTTACAGGCACAGAGGCAATTTCATTTCCATCGACTGTGGTGATGACATCCGAAGTGGTCTTTTTGCAGAGAGGTAGATTTATCCTAGAAGCCAATTTGTGGTCCATATAGTTTCCTACGGCCCCGCTATCGACGTATGCCCTTACTGCGTGCAAACGTGATGGCTGCCTTGGGTCAATAAGATCCATTGGTATGATTAGGTGCGAGGTCTGAGTGTCCTTCTTAAAGCTCGGCAAGCGGACCTCTACGCTTGTCGGGCATGGTTGCTTCCCGAATCAGGCTCTGTTTGATTTCTAACAGCAACTCCGACTACTTTCTTGGATGGTTTTATAGGGAAATCCCTTAGAAAATGTCCTGAGGCCCCACAGTACAGACATAATTGCATCTGCCATCTCCTTTCTCTTTCCTTTTGAGTTAGGGGTCCCTTAACGCCCCGGATCAGCATAGGTTCTGATGCATCTGTTCCTTTAGGGGTAACATTGGGTTTAACCAATACCCGATTCTCGAATTTAGCTCGATCAGCCTTTCTATTCTGAAGTCGGTGGTCTAACTGCACCACTAAGGCTATATATTCTGCGCAATCCTGGGGTGGGTTCACAACTTGGGCCAAAACATCTTTGAGTTCACCCCGAAGTCCACGATGAAATAATGTAACTCATTTTTCCTCTGGCCATCCGGTTTCCACCACCAACCAATTGAAGGCTGCGATATAGGTTAGCAGATCCTGATTACCTTGTCGTAGGGATAAAAGTTCGTTATCCAGGGCCTGTCCCTGTGAATGTCTGGCGAATAGTTTTTCCATGCTCAATTGAAAACCCTGAAAATCCCGAAGAAGAGGGTCATCCTGGTTGACTAGTGTAATTGACCTGTCCACTGCGCTGCCACTAAGGTATGATAGTACAAAGGCTACTTTGGCTTGGTCGTTTGGGAAAGCTCCAGGTCTGCATAGAAAGTGCAAGCGGCATTGGTTCATGAACACAGCAAACCTTTTCGGGTCCCCAGTAAAACGTTCGGGTTGAGCTAAAGGAATGCTCCCTGGTAGAACCACTTGCACAGGATTGTTCGATGAAACAGGAGTTGGATTCCCCACCGAGTCCAGGTAGTGGGGTTTGCCCAGCTTGGTTTTGCAGCAGTTGTCTAGCAAGATCATCAGTGCGCTCCTTTGACATAATCAGTTCTCTCCTGAGGACATTAGTTTCTTGGCGCGCGGAGTGCACTTCTGCCCTAAATTCCCCTAACAATTGGCCTAGTTGGTCAGTTTCTGAGATTTCCATTACGCCCGGGTGGGGATTTATAGATAGGCTTCATGTTCTGTTACGCTCACCTGGTTCCCACGGGGGCGTCGATCGGAACTGGACTGCTACTGTCTCCACCAGCGTTATTCGTAGTGCTGAGACGGCTGACTGGACCGGCCCTCTTAGCTTCATTTGCTTGATTCGTAAAAGGAGTTTCCTAAGAGCAGGAGAAGGGAATTAGCCACCCAGTGGATGCGAGGAAACACTTGCTTAATTTGTTCCTTCTAAGCACCTCTGATATTCCCTTTTGCTCCCTCACCTTATTGTTTGTAATGATGAGCTCTACATCCTGCACCGAACGCAGGGGCGCATAGAATTCCAGTTGCTTCACTGGTCCGAAGATCTTGGGAGAGTTCCAGACGTGTTGGACTCCATGGCAAGTGGCAAGGAGCCATAAGTATAATGTCTATAGAGTTCAATTGTCTGTTATTCACTCTTTTTTCTCCCTTTTGTCTTGCAGCTTAAACCTAGAGGAGTTCACCTGAAGTGCTGCAGGTTGCGTGCAGGTAAGAGTCTGTATTACCCAGCGCTGTCCGGTAAAAAATAAATAAAATGTCTTTAACAAGTGTCTTTTTCTCGCACAGGTGCGGCGTTAAAGATGTTGCATGCCGATGAAAGATGACTAGGGCGGTAACTCTGGTGAGTATAATATGGTTGTTTTGATTGTCTTTGTTGGCACCCAGCTCACCTTATTATCCATTGTCTCTCCCAGGTGCCACGGATGCAGTGACGAAATGATGGCAGCAGCGCTGGACCGTGGAGATGAAGACTGGTAAGAATGGCGGGGCGCTACTGCTAGCGATGGGATGCTTTTATTTCTGAAGTCTTTTTCCCAGTTCGGAAGTGGGGCGAGTTCGGGAACAGATGAAGATTAGAAGGTAAGTTCTTGTTCTTATCTTCCTTTCTTCTAGGATGATGTCCAGGTTCGAGGCGGGCGTGGCAGAAGACAGGATGCTGCAGGCACCGTGAGCGTTACGCTGCTGAAATGCAGAATAACGCGAAGCGTGTGTTGCTGGTCGGGCGTGGTTTAAATAGCCTCAAAAAGTAGTCCCAGGTAAGAAGTGCCTAGAACCACACCCGAGTAAAAAATAGTCCCTGTAGTAAAATAGTCCTCTCCAGGCCAACGTGAATTCAATTGCAGCATGGTCTGCCTGAGGTAAGTAATGACTATGAGGACTGATTTCTATTATGAGCTTGGCGCCTAAGGCGCCAGGACTGAACCCAGATAGCCCATAGCCGGGGCTGCTGAGGTTTTAATAAACGTCTGGATGCCTGCTTCCGGGGCTGATGGGCTAGGTCCAGATGCCCAGGGGTAGGCATCATGACACGCGTCAATGCTGGGTGGGTGGGAGCGCAGGGGGACATGAGTCGGGGCCTGATGGCAGGGGTCCATCAATGCTGGGGGGGTGGGTGTGCAGGGGGACATGTGTGACGGGGCCTGCTGGCAGGTGCCCGCCAATTCTGGGTGGGTGGGGGTGCAGGGGGACATGTGTCAGGGCCTGCTGGCAGGTGACTGTCAATGCTGGGTGGGTGGAGGTACAGGGGGACATGAGTCGGGGCCTGCTGGCAGGTACCCGTCAATGTTGGGGGGGTGGGGGTGCAGGGGGACATGTGTCGGGGCCTGCTGACAGGTGCCTGTCAATGCTGGGTGGGTGGGGGTGCAGGGGGGCATGTGTCGGGGCCTGCTGGCAGGTGCCCATCAATTCTGGGGGGGTGGGGGTGCAGGGGGACATGAGTCCGGGCCTTCTGGCAGGTGCCCGTCAATGGTGGGTGGGGGTGCAGGGGGACATGTGTCGGGGCCTGCTGGCAGGTGCCAGTCAATGCTGGGGGCGTTGGGGGTGCAAGGGGACATGACTCGGTGCTCACTGGTGCATGGTGACATGTGGGCTGGCTGGGGTGCATGGCCAGGGTGGATGGGCTGCCTACGGGACATGACCAGGGGTGTAGGGTAGTCCCCTGTGGTGTGTGCTGGCTGCAGGGGCTGGGGAGGGGGTACAGGGCACACCTGGGAGGACACACACTCCAAAATCACGTTTGGAACTCCCCGCGCACCCCTCAGAATACACGTACCCCGCTTGCACAGGGCCTATCGCGTATGATTCTCCATGCGCACCTCCAAAATACACGTACCCACTCGCACAGGGCCTATCGCGTGTGATTCTCCACGCGCACCCCCGAAATACATGTACCCTGCTCGCACATGGCCTATCGCATGTGATTCTCCACGCGTACCCCGAAATACACGGACTCTGCTCGCACAAGCACTTTCGTGTGTGAATCTCCCTGCGCACCCCTCAGAATACACGTACCCTGCTCGCACAGCGCCTATCGCGTGTGATTCTCCACGCGCACCCCCGAAATACACATACCCGCTCGCACAGGGCCCATCGCGTGTGTTTCTCCATGCGCTCCCCCGAAATACCCCTCTTACACAAGGACTTTCGCATGTGATTCCCCCACGCACCCCTCAGAATACACGTACCCTGCTTGCACAGGGCCTGTCGTGTGCGATTCTCCATGCGCACCCCCAAAATACACGTACCCGCTCGCACAAAGCCTG
Organism: Ambystoma mexicanum; assembly: GCF_040938575.1. Classification (NCBI taxonomy): domain Eukaryota; kingdom Metazoa; phylum Chordata; class Amphibia; order Caudata; family Ambystomatidae; genus Ambystoma; species Ambystoma mexicanum. The sequence continues at coordinate 1,087,537,832 of NC_090941.1, forward strand.
TCGCGTGTGATTCACCATGCGCACCCCTGAAATACACGTACCTGCTCGCACAAGGCCTGTCGCGTGTGATTCTCCACACGCACCCCCGAAATACACATACCCCGCTCGCACAAGGCCTGTCGCGTGTGATTTTCCACGCGCACCCCTGAAATACACATACTCCGCCGCACAAGGCCTATCGCGTGTGATTCTCCACACGCACCCCCGAAATACACATACCCCGCTTGCAAAGGGCCTATCACGTGTGATTCTCCACACGCACCCCCGAAATACCCATACCTGCTCGCACAAGGTCTGTCGCGTGTGATCATGCACACCCCCGAAATACACGTACCCCACTCGCACAAGGCCTATCGTGTGTGATTCTCCACATGCACCCCCGAAATACACGTACCCCACTCACACAGGGCCTATCGCGTGTGATTCTCCACGCACACCTCCGAAATACACAGACCCCGCTCGCACAAGCACTTTCGCGTGTGATTCTCCCTGCGCACCCCTCAGAATACACGTACCCTGCTCGCACAGGGCCTATCGCGTGTGAATCTCCACACGCACCGCCGAAATACATGTACCCCGCTCGCACAGGGCCTGTCGCGTGTGATTTTCCACGCGCACCCCTGAAATACACATACTCCGCCGCACAAGGCCTATCGCGTGTGATTCTCCACACGCACCCCCGAAATACACATACCCCGCTTGCAAAGGGCCTATCACGTGTGATTCTCCACATGCACCCCCGAAATACCCATACCTGCTCGCACAAGGTCTGTCGCGTGTGATCATGCACACCCCCGAAATACACGTACCCCACTCGCACAAGGCCTATCGTGTGTGATTCTCCACATGCACCCCCGAAATACACGTACCCCACTCACACAGGGCCTATCGCGTGTGATTCTCCACGCACACCTCCGAAATACACAGACCCCGCTCGCACAAGCACTTTCGCGTGTGATTCTCCCTGCGCACCCCTCAGAATACACGTACCCTGCTCGCACAGGGCCTATCGCGTGTGAATCTCCACACGCACCGCCGAAATACATGTACCCCGCTCGCACAGGGCTTATCTCCAAAGCCTCCTCCCAATACAAGAAATTCTATTAGCCAAACAGGAAACTTATAATGCTAGAATATCTAAATCGAAATCTAGTGTCAGAGAACTGTTCAGCATTCTGAAAGAACTGGAAACTCCCGTTGTACCTCAAGAAAACTGCACCAAGGACAAAAAATGGTGCTCTAGTATACAACTTTCCTTAACAAATAAAGTAGCTAATTTACAAACTAAAATTGCTCTCAGGAAGGCATCCCTAATGCCTCACATCCCTCAGAGCTTAGCGCCACCACCACAGCCTAATCAAGAAGCCCGATTCTGCTTTTGTAAGGTATCGACCATTGAGGTAGAAAAAGTCATTCTGGGACTTAAACCGTCCAACTGCAAAGGCGACCAATGCCCAGCACAATTTATGAAGGATGCTGCGAGAGAACTATCGCCATTTATAACCAAACTTATCAACTCCTCCTTTACCACAGGCACAGTACCGAATAACCTAAAAGAGTCTTGGGTACTGCCACTATTAAAGAAACAAACCCTCGACCCTGCCATTCCTACAAACTTCAGGCCCATCACAACTGTGCCCTTTCTTCTAAAAATTCTAGACAAAGTGGCTTACATTCAAATACAAAAATTCCTAGAATCCAACCACCTACTCGGAACCCGCCAATCAGGATTCTGCCTTCAACATGGGACTGAGACAGCTCTAATAGATCTTAAGGCCCAAATAGACGAATGCAGAGATAATGGCCAAGCAGCCCTTCTCCTCCTTCTGGACCTATCAGCGGCATTCGACTTAGTTGACCACACAGTCCTATGTAGCCACCTTGACTCTGCAGCCCATTTCTCAAAAAAGGCGATAACATGGATCAAGTCATTTCTGAGTAACCGGACCATGAGAGTATTCGCTCCATCAGCCTCAGCAGACCCGATCCCTATAACATGCGGTGTACCACAAGGATCTTGTGTGTCACCCACCCTCTAAAATGTTTTCACAAAGCCCCTCTTTGATGAAATGGATCATCTGGGTATCGCCTACACTAACTACGCAGACGATACCCAGATCCTCCTCCCGCTCTCAGGAGTTTACGCCAAGGATCTGGCCCTAGTGAACAGAATCTATAATATCGTTCAGGCATGGATGGCCACACACGGCCTATGCCTGAACGATGACAAAACCAAGCTTATCATCCTAGACACCCCAACCTATATATCCAAACTCAGCCCTGACTATGCCAACTTCATTATTGATGGGAACAACATAAAAGTAGCTAACAAAGTGAAAACCCTAGGATTCTACCTAGACGCCACCATGAACTTTACCAAACAAGTTAACTCGCTAGCCTCTGCTACAGCATACCCATGCAAACTTATCAGAGCTAGTAAACAATTCCTCTCCACAGACAGCTGCATTACACTTGCCAGAGCCCTTATACTATCCAAATTGGATTATTGTAACAGACTCTACATTGGGGCTAATAAACAGACCATCCACAAAATTCAAGTCCTTCAGAACAATGCCTTGAGAGCAGCCCTCAAGATTAACAGAAATTAGCATATATCCGCTATAAGAAAAGAACACAAATGGCTTTCCACCTCTGATAAAATTTAACTTAAGATCGCCTCCCTCACCCACAAATGCCTCAATAATAAAGCACCACCCTACCTCATGGAGAGGTTATGCAAAAGAACCTCTTCCAGACCAACAAGAACAGCTAACGCAAACTGCCTCCAAGTTCCACGGTTCAAACTCTCCACTATAGGAGGACATAGCTTCCCAGTCAAGGCTGCGCAGCTATGGAACTCCCTCCCCCATGACATCAGAGAACCTCAGCCCTTCGCCAATTTCAAACAGAACCTAACTAGGTGGCTGAGAGCCAATGACATCTAACGACTCTAACCTGCATGACCCTTTAAATGCTCCTCCCTTGACTCCCACTCCCTGCTCCTCGAGACTACTTACCATGCGATTGAAGCTCCGTGCGCAGCACATCATTCTGACATTGGTGACCTGATATGTCACACTGTACATAACTGTATATTACTACCTTATGACTATGCAGAAAACACGTACCGTTACCCTTTGTTCCTTGACCCTGACCTTACCTTGTACATACCTGCCTATATTGTAACATTGTTGATGTCTGTATTTTTTTTCCTACTTTTCATGTACTTGTAACTAAGTTGAGCATATCCTTGTCTGTTTGTGCCCTGATGCCCCAGGGTATGGCGCGCATATAAATAATAAACTAAACTAAACTGAACTAAACTAAACTAAACTATTGCGTGTGATTCTCCATGCACACCCCGCTGCGAGCGGGGTTCGTGTATTCGGAGGGGTGCGCAGGGACTTTTACAGACGTTTTCGTGGTTGGGGGGCTGTATGCTGGTCCACTGGCCTGTGCGCCATGTATGAGATTTGTGTGCTGTTCATGGCGCACGGGGCGGGGTTGGGGGCGTAACTGGCACTGCTGCAGGTTCGCTGCGCCACTCTGCACCACGGCTCATTATGGATGTTAGAATCCATGAATACGCTGTGCGCGGAAATTGATTTTGGTGCACGCGGCTGGTGCAGACTGCCGCACGCGCACACTGTGCGCCAGCCGCTTGCGCCACTTGTGCGCTGATTTCTATGAATTAACCCCTTAGTATCAGTCTGTACTAGCTCAGGACCTTGGTAGTGTGGCAGAGCAGTCAGGCTTATCTTAAGAGGAAGATGTGAGCTGTAGGTAAGTACTCTGAATCTTAGTTAGACAGGCACAACAAAGAAGCACTTAGACATATATTTATATAAAAGATGTATATTTATTATATTTACACCAGAAACATTTTAAATTCTTGAGACGGTAGAACACTTAGGAATACCAGATAATATACTTCAAAGGGCACTTTCACTTTTGTGTTTGTTCACGGTTACATTTGTAGCAAAGTTAGAAAGGGAAAAGACAAGGTTATCGTATTATCGGTAACTGGGAACTGATGTGGTTTTCAACAGGTCACATGGTAATGCATTTACTCGGCAAACACATATAGAAAAGTCACTTAAAGGGTGAAAAATAAGTGGTTAGTGTGACATGAGCTTAGGTCAAGGTTCTAGAGATGGTTTCTTCGCCTGGCAAGTCTTTTAAGGCCAAAAACGCAACCCTAGCTAAAGACAGTTTGGAGAGGGCTTGATGTCTTGACAAACAAAAAATAATGAAGAGTTCCTGCGGATTTCTTCCAATGTCTAAAGCTATTGAAGCAGCAAGTTAGCAACTAACAAAGGAGACCTAAACATGAACTTGAGAAGGGGGCACAAGCAGCAGCTTGGGTCAGACGTAAGAGGGGGTTGCCCTGGACACCTCTATGTGCACTCCAACACTCTGGAGCGACTTCTTGGAATCAGATAAGCAATACCTTTTTCCACACAGTACCTTGAGTTTGAAGAAAGTGTTCATGTTGGCTCCTCTGTGATGTGGCAGCTCTGAACCCAACCTCCGGATTCCTTTGTCTGGTGATAAAAGGCAGGACAATGGATGGTGTCTTTCAGCACAAGTTTCAAGGGGGACCTGTGGCACGACTTTCAGCAACTTCTTGGTTCACTCTGCAGTTTTGGCGCCTTGTCAGCAGCACCAACAAAGGACACCGATCGCCCGGTAAATCTTCTTCGCTTCCTGCAGTCCCAATTACTGGTTAGGGGTTCTGGGCGAGTTGGATCAGATCTCTGGAGTGTCCTTATGGGCTCAGCACAGATTTGGATGGATTTAGCATTTTCCTGACAATGCACTCGAAACGGGCAGCAATTGTCCTTGCTATCGTTACAAAGTTCGTCTTGAGACTGGTTGTTCCCATCAGGAAAGGAGTCATCCTCTTTGGAGCTGTTCGGTTGCATAGAAAACAGGGTCAGGACAGCAGTGGTTGCTTCACGGTCTCGCAAAGGGTCTGCAGGCGTCTCTGGTCTTCTTCTTCTTCGGTTACTTCTGTTTCATGTGGTTGACTTGCTTTACACTCCAGAAACCTCACCTTTTATACAATTCCAGTACACACTACTCTGCATTTTCCCTCAGCATTTTACAGAAGGCAACGTTTGGCTGTCCAATCAGGACAGCCAGACCCCCTGTGGGAGCTGGTCCTATTCAGGCGCTCTGGCAGACAAAGGTCAGGGGGGTGGAAGACTACTCCCCCTCATCTGCCTGCCCAGACACTCTGGAGCCTAGACAAGAATACCTATTGGTTCCCGCCAAAGGCAAAACACACACACAGACCTCCCCCTCCCAGAATGGTAGAAGGAGGGGGCTAACAAATAACAACCATTCTAGTAATGGCGAAAAAAGAAGGGAGACCCAAGTTCGTACTTGGGTGTCCCTATTGAGCACTACTGAGGCTATGGACATAGCCTGCAGTATAATAAATACACACTAGAACACGTCCACTGTCACCAGCCAGAACTAGATGATTGTCTATGTGACTAAAATGTCAGAGGAGGAGCAGAGAGACAGGGGATACTAAGTATCCCGTTGGTACTCCACTGAAGGTGCTGTGTGCCAATCTCTCAGACTATACAGTTTCGGGAGAGATCTATACTTAAGAATTGTAGTTTACTTAAGGATATAGTAACATAATCTTAAAGGAGGACCCAAAGGGTCCCCAGCAACACTGCCCATAAGGAGCTGTGTGCTGCAGTAGTAAAACACAGATGCCTTTAAGAGCTATGGAGCAGACAGAGTCCATAGAACAGGTAAAACAGCTCGACTCATTCAGGATTAAAAGAAAAAGGTCCAGAAGTTCAGAAAAAAACTGATGGGGTCTCACTAGGAAATGGGATGAAGAAAAATGATAAATATATGTATGGAGCCCCTCCTTCCCCTTCCATGGCGGCCTCAGGAGGCAAAGAGAAGGAGCGAATGTGGCAGCGGCACCCGTTGCCGTCGAAATAAGTTAAGTGGGGGGGTGAAAAATAAATGGGACGAAGCAGGGTGGTAGCAGGGTCAGGGGTAGGTGGCGGCGAGGAGAGCCGGCCATCAGGTGGCTTTGAACGCGGAATTGTACCAGCGGTTCAAGCCTGTGTTCCTAGCCACCTCATTGGCTGGCTCCCCCGCCCAGAGTCCTAATGAACAATTGTATTCTAGAGAAAAATATAAAACGACATATAAAACGACAACAGCAATTTTCTGTCCCACATACTTTTCTCTAACGTACAATAAGGACCAAAATCGATGAACCTTTATGACTATCCACGGTCTCCACAAAACTCTTTCCATGCCATGGAACATTAAAAAGACCCAAATGGCACGTGCACACCATTGCACAGGGAAGCCCTTCTACCATTTTTAATTTTTATGTTTGTAACATTCCCTCAATGGCTGCTTTCAAACAGTCACACATCCATCCACCAATCACTTCCAAAAACTGTACATATAACCCTATGACAATCTTTTGCAGCTGCATTTCCCTTGCTTATACAAAATGATTGTAGATAATGCTATTATAAATACACATATGCATTGTGCAGTGAGAGAAGTGCATAAGTAGAAGGGGCAGTACGAATGGGCAGGTGCTCCTGAGAACCCAGGAGGGAAATGCCTAGGTATGCCAAGGTGGGACGCCACTGGCTAACTACTGGAGCAGAGAAGTCCCAAGGGTAGGATGCATCTTAACCGTAACATCCCTTTGACAGTTTTTTCTGTCAATGTAATAGGTGTTTGTAAGTCCAAATGTTTCATGGTGTTACATCCATGTATATAAGTTATTAATAATTCCTCCTTTCATATATAAAAAGAACTATAAAACTCCTTTAAGAAACATATTTTTTGCAACACATACTTATGTCTGTCGTTATCAGCAGCTCATTCTGGGGATGGAAAGCATTGTTCAATTGCCTACGGCATAAGACTCCACCATAACCCCAGGCAAACAAAACCACCCCTATTATTCACTGCGCCTACCCTGCTTCCTAGCTCAGTGTGCACTATACCCTAATAATGTAACCAATGGCCAGTACTCATGGCTTGCAGCCATTGCCAGTCTCCAGATCCTTGGGGCATAGGCTTCGGCTATGCCGCATTCCCCAATAAGCAAATCAGAGTACACATTTGTGTGTTTGGCAAGGGCCAGGCCCACTACCCAAACACCAAATGTATATCACTAGTTTGCCACAGTTGGCACACATCATTTCCAGATGCACCGCCTTGTCTCATTTCACATCTGCCTTTTACATCTACACCTTCCTCGTGTGCTTTGGAGAAATATATGTCTTTGAACCTGTTAGGCACGTTCCGCAGTATGAGAGTTTTAAGGCAAGATTTCTATTCCATTCACCAGAGGGCCTTTCAATTGCCACCCATGAATATCGCACGTGAGGCCTAGCTTGGCCTTTTTGTTCACATCATCTTGGGGCTGAACTTAAACACTGCAATCTCAAGTCGCAGACACAGAAATGGAGGTGCTTCAGATGAAGTTTGAAGACTAGGAGGGCAGCTCGCTTAGGAACAGCACACACATCATAAGCCTGAGAGAAGGATTGGAGACCCGAAACGCAGACCTCTGTTAAATAGAGATGGAAGATAATTGGAATGAAAGTTCTCACTAGCGAACACAGTAAGAACTAAGTATGCAAAGAGGTGTGTGCATTGTTTAAGAACACCATTTACTGGTGGTTTGTTTACTGTCAGATTTATTTTCTGAAGATGGTGTACCTAATTCTGTGGTAGCTTATAATGGTGATAAATAGTGGTATTTACTGTAGCATACCACCTCTTGTGATAATCCACTTCTATAATATTGTCACTTTCCTCATAATATATAACAAATGTCCCCTTTCATCCCGGGTCAACTGTAATATCAGATGCCGGACTTAATACACTTGGCTTGGGAGGTAAATACCATTCAGCAACTTATCTACGATGCGGAAAAATGCCCTGATGGCAGATCTGCACAGCTGTAAGCATTCACAATGAAATACCGCACACTCACTTTCTATCTATAGAGGTCGCATCAAATAATTCCCATGAAAGTATTCACTATCGCGCACTTTTCTGTGTGTGTAGATTAAGTAGAATGACCAAAGGTTACAAAATTCATCAGAACATGACGTAATTGTTATACTGTGTCGTTATCATGACATATAGACTTACCAATTACACATGGTAACAGCATGGCATACATTTGCCAGTGTGAGCATGAAAAAACAATAATTTTAAAAGGCACATCTCAAGAATAGAATGAACTGTAATCAGCCCAGGCAACCTGGGCTTGAGTTAAAGGATTTGGCAGGAGTTAGGCTTTCTGAATATCCAACTATAAAAAAAAGTATACTTTCAGAACTGCATGCACTTTTAACACTGAAATATTACACATGAAATGACCCCCTCCTGACTATCGGATAGGCATCCATCACCGCCGCACTTAGAACCATAATTACCTAGAAATTGATGAGATTCCTTGCACTGCTAACAGTGAATGACCCCTCTCTCTTGGCTCGCCACTGATAAGAAATATCCCGATCCTAGCAGCTACCAGCACTGCCTCAGCCCACCTCCTGGACACGACCTGGATGTGAGAGGATCCCTGCTTCCCAAGTCACTCCTGCACCTCTGCCTGCACTTCTGAACTCACACCCTCTCCCAGCTTCTTTTAAAACTTCCCACTGTCACTCAAAAAGAACTCTTGCCCTTGCTTAGCTCATGTCTCCTCGTCCTTTCAGCCCAGAATTTTTCCCCTCGAAAAGAACAGTTTTGCTAACTACAAATGTTACAACGCTTCCTGCACACACACAATGGTGTTTTTCAAAAGGGTATATTCCATCTTGGCGGCTCATGCCATGCTGCACGAAATTTCGAATGAAACCACACAGCTGATAACTGCCAGTACGTTTAAATCTCCATTGCAGAAGAGCATTTTCCCAAAATCATTTTCAGGTTATTTCATCTGGATCCATTTGCACTAATTTGTTAATGACATGTTAAAGGGATTGTTAGTTCATGTTAATATTTAGATATAATGCAAGCCAGACCAATGAAATGTTACCCGGAACTTTAACATTTTTAAAACATGTGCTCACTGCAAGGATATGTGCATTTCCACTTATAATGCACGCCGGTCATTTATGATGTTTGTATTACTACATGAACCCCCTACCACTACATATGCAAAAACCCCTGTATCTCACAGCACCCTGTTAACCTTACATACCTATCCCTACTTACACTAGGAGAGGCAACTAATATAAGCATATCAAGTGGCAAGTTGAGGCAACTAATTCAAGATGCCCGGAAGGTGAATCATCTGGTGTACCCATGACTATGACCGCTGAAAGTTGGGGATTTTTGGGCATTGCACTATCACTACCCTTTATGCTCCTTTACCCTACCCCTCCCTTGCCCTTAACCATGGACAGCCTTAGTCATCCAACAGCTAAGCATAGACCTCCACCTATGCCAATGTGAAACCATTGACACCCCTAGCCATTCAACAGCTAAGCATACACCTCCACCTATGCCAATGGGAAACCATGGACAGCCCTAGCCATCCCACAGCTAAGCATACACCTCCATATATGCCAATGTGAAACCATGGAGAGCCCTAGCCATCCAACAGCTGAGCATACACCTCCACCTATGCCAATGTGAAACCATGGACAGCCTTAGCCATCCAACAGCCAAGCATACACCTCCACCTATGCCAATGTGAAACCATGGATAGCCCTAGCCATCCAATAGCTGACCATACACCTTCACCTATGCCAATGTGAAACCATGCAAAAACAAAGAGATGATGACTGGAAGGTTTAGAATGAATCTTAACCTCTGGCAATGTTCTGGGCAACCCTCCAGACCATCGTTCTTCACCTGCCAAGCCATTACAGAAGGGGAAAGACCATATGCAAATCAGGCTTGGTCCTACCCCAAAAGGGGCAGGCGAGCCCGAACTGCTAGGTCACATCCCTTCTGCACGAGACCACAAGCATCCCCAAACATGTTTCAGCCTTGTTGGGCATCATCAGTGAGGAGTGGCTTGGGTCTCTAGGCCCAGCAGGCACAGGACCCACGTCTGGGCAGGCACGGGACCCACATCTGGGCATACCCGTCCCACTCGGGTTGATAAAGCAAAAACAAAGAGGTGATGACTGGAAGGTCTAGAATTAATCTTAACCTCTGGCAGTGCTCTGGGCAACCCTCCAGACCATTGTTCTTCGCCTGCCAAGCCATTACAGAAGGGGAAAAACCATATGCAAATCAGACTTGGTCCAACCCCAAAAGGGGCAGTCCAGCCCGAACTGGTAGGTCACATCCCTTCTGCACGAGACCCAAAGCATCCCCAAACATGTTTCCGCCTTGTTGGGCATCATCAGTGAGGAGAAGCTAGGGTCTCTAGGCCCAGCATGCACGGGACCCACGTCTGGGCATACCCGTCCCACTCGGGTGACAAAGCAAAAACAAAGAGGTGATGACTGGAAGGTTTAGAATGAATCTTAACCTCTGGCATTGCTCTGGGCAACCCTCCAGACCATTGTTCTTCGCCTGCCAAGCCATTACTGAAGGGGAAAGACCATATGCAAATCAGGCTTGGTCCTACCCCGGTCTTACCCCAGTGGCAGTACCTGACTGATTTGCATATGGCAGGACCCCTTTTGCAATGGCGCAGACGGGCTAAAAAACGGTGGTGTGGAAGGTTTCTCAGAGCAATGCCAGTGGTTCAGATTAATTCACAACCTTCCACCCATTACTTTTTTGGTTTCAGTTTGTCTCCCTATGTGAGAGAGGGTATGCCCAGACGTGGGTCCCTTGCTCGCTGCGCGATAGGGAACCAAGCTGCACCTCATTGAGGAGGCCCAATAAGGCCGAAAAATGTCTGGGGTTGCTTGTGTTTCCGTGCAGAGGGGACATGGCCTAGCAGATCCTGCAGGGCTGCTCCCATTAGTGGGAGTACCTTACTGATTTGCATATGGCTGGACCCCTTTTGCAATGGCGCTGATGGGTTGAAAAACGGTGGTGCAGAAAGTTGCCCAGAGCAATACCAGTGGTTCAAATTATTTCAAAACCTTCCATCCATCACTTTTTTGGTTTCAATGTGAAACCATGGACAGCTGTAGCCATCCAACAGCTGAGCATACACCTCCACCTATGCCAATGTGAAACCGTGGACAACGCTATCCATCCAACAGCTGAGAATACACCTCCACCTATGCCAATGTGAAACCGTGGACAGCGCTATCCATCCAACAGCTGAGCATACACCTCCACCTATGCCAATGTGAAACCATGGACAGCCCTTGCCATCCAACACCTAAGCATACACCTCCACCTATGTCAATGTGAAACCATGGACAGCCGCCCTAGCCATCCAACAGCCAAGGATACACCTCCACCTATACCAATGTGAAACCGTGGACAGCCCTAGCCATCCAAACACCTAAGCATACACCTCCACCTATGCCAATGTGAAACCATGGACAGCCCTAGCCATCCAACAGCTGAGCATACACCTCCACCTATGCCAATGTGAAACCGTGGACAGCCCTAGCCATCCAACACCTGAGCATACACCTCCACCTATGCCAATGTGAAACCGTGGACAGCCCTAGCCATCCAACAGCTGAGCATACACCTCCACCTATGCCAATGTGAAACCGTGGACAGCCCTAGCCATCCAACAGCTGAGCATACACCTCCACCTATGCCAATGTGAAACCGTGGACAGCGCTATCCATCCAACACCTGAGCATACACCTCCACCTATGCCAATGTGAAACCGTGGACAGCCCTAGCCATCCAACACCTGAGCATACACCTCCACCTATGCCAATGTGAAACCGTGGACAGCCCTAGCCATCCAACAGCTGAGCATACACCTCCACCTATGCCAATGTGAAACCGTGGACAGCGCTATCCATCCAACACCTGAGCATACACCTCCACCTATGCCAATTTGAAAAATAATATTAACCCCACTGCCTTTTTTGCGTACAAAGACTCTCTGCTTCATTTATTACCACCCTTATTCTGTCATATCTACTACACCAATCTAATTTCTTGTCTCCACTATCACCCTCAAAAGCTCTACATGACCCTCCAGGCTAGCACACTCCTCCTAAAAAACCACTACCAATCTACCTCTATCACAGCTGATTACTTTGCCTCCTGCTTCTCACTCAAAATCAAAAATATATGTGATGGCTTAACAACCCTTCTATCTGTCCCTGATCACCCCTCCTTATTTGCACTGCCTTTCTCTTCCTGCTCTTCTCTATCTCACTCCGCCCCTTCTCCCCGTGAACTCCTACCCAACCTCCGATCAGCCAATCCATCATGTGCACTCATTGACCCCTTTGCACCACAAACAATCAATGAACTTGCATCTATCACCTCCTCTCAACCATCCTCACCTTTCAATCTCTCTCCCCCTCTTCTGACATGTTCTCTTCCTACTATATAAACATTGTCTTCCTCATTCTTTAGAATACCAATGCTGAGTCCATCAGCTCCTCTACCTACGGACCTGCCCCTGTTCTGCCCCACCACTTCTAACTCCCAGAGAGAGCTGTCTTTACCTGCATTTTCAGGTACCTTAAGGACCGCTCTTTCTGGGACTCCTTATAATCAGGATTAGAGAGCAAGCACTCCACCGAAATAGCACTTAATCATGTCTCCACTAGTCTAACCGCAGCTCACCCCTACCAACTATCCCTCATTCTAATCCTACTTGATCTCTCTGCAGCCTTTGACAATATTGATCATCTCTTGTTCCTCCAAATATTATTTTCTGTTGGCTTTATTGGCACAATGCTCAGATGAATTTCCACCTACCTTTTTGACTGCCCGTTCTTCATTTCCTGGAATCTAAACACCCTGTCCCTCACTTACCTTCTTGTCAGTTTCCCCCAAAGAGCTGTCCATGCCCTACACTCCTCCCTGGGTAAGCACATCTTGCACTTTAGGTTTTGCAACCATCCCCGGATCATGTTCTTCTTTCCATCCTTGACGCAAGCCATCTCTCAAAACATCACCAGGTGTCTCACTGTCATCGATCACTGGATAGCATTACGCTGCCTGACGATATCCTCAATCCTTCACCCAGTTCTCTCAACCTGGGAGTATTCCCTGACAGCGGCATTAAACTCCAACGGTTCAGCCATCTCTACATATGTCAAAATAAATCCCCTCAATATCAGAAATGTTCCCTCCCACACATCCTCCACCAAAATGGTAATCTCTACTCTTGTGATCAGTAAACTCGATAGCTGCTGAAGCGTTCTCCTTGGTCTCCCCCTCTACTCCTTCTCACCCCTTAACAAAGCCCTGATCTTCCATACTCGTACCCTCTACAACATAAACCATTCCTCCCCCTCTCTTCACACCACCACCATGCCAGCTGGCTTTCAGTGCAAAGTTGCACTCTATTAAAATTCCACCTTCTTGTCTTCAAATCCATCCAGCATCTTGCCACCCCCTGCCTTGCTGACTGTGTCACCCCGTTACCCATGAACCCTGTGTTCCTTCTCTCTCCTTAACCACTCCGGGCCCTGACCCGGCACCTCCTCCTGCTTTCACTCCTTCTCCTTACTTGCCCCCTTCACTGGAATTTACTCCACCCAGATATCCAAATGATCCTACTTCTTGAATGCTTCAAGACCAGACTCAATCTCCTCCTTCTTTTCGGCTGTAAGGGGCTCCCTCAGCTCTCAACAAATGACTCCAGTCTACCCAGGCCACAATACTCCATTACTATGTTGAGCTGTATATCTGTGATATAATGCGATATATCGTGGCAATAGGCCTTTGGTGTGCTATCTTAGTCTGTTACATGTTCCATGTCCCAGCTTTCGATATCCCATGACATATGAAAAATGTAGTCCTTTTGAAATCAGTTCCTTTCTGTGTAATCATTTGCTGTATTTCTTTCTTGCTTGTAATTTCTTATATTTTCTTATTGTTTTTACTTTTACTTCTATTGCTTTTATGATATGATAGGTTTTTTATAATGCGCTTAATACCCAGAGGTTTCTAAGTGCGGACCCGGGGATCGAACCTGTGGTGCTCTGTGTCATTTTGCTACCAAGGCGAGCCCCTGAGCTGTACTCCAGAGACAGTTTTTTTTTTTTGTTCTATCTTTAACTGTTGATTGGTGTGGTTTAATTTTGACTTTGTTCTTTTCTGCTTCAGATGTCCACATCAAGGTCCCTGTTGTGTGTGTGGCGCTGGAAGGAGGAAAAGGCACTTTGGATGTAAGTATTGCAGGGAGTGGATGTGCCACAGACAGAACTTGAAAATGTCTGCAAACCTTGCTGATTAGGAAATACAGCAGGACAAGCAACAAATAAAAGGTGAATGTGGAATGAAACAGAGCACAGGGACATTCAGGTGGCATTAGGAAAGAGGATAAAGAAGACCGCAGACAGTGCTGCAATAGGGCTGACCATGGGCAGGATTGGAGTGGAGATTACATAATGCATATGGCAGGTTGACTGTTGTTAGGTCAGTCAAAAGAGTACAATGTTAGCCCTTGAAGATGTTTGAGTGTGAGTACCCGAAGTGCAACCTTATTCTGGGTAAATTGCAGTGTGTACATGGTACAGAAAGAGGATTAAGTACAGATTGTTGCAGTAATCCAACCTGGACAACACTAATGCTCTAGGAGCTTCCACCTTACGTTGCATACTGAGGATGCAGAGGATGCATTGGAGCATGTGCAGGTGGAAGTAACACAATATGGCTGCCTCTCTGTGGCATGTCTGATGATGAAGGAAAAGCCCAAGTTCTTGCCTTCAATAAAGGGGATACGCTTGGGCCTATGATGGTGGGCTAGTGGACATGGAAGGCTGTAGTGCTGCTAGACCCAATTACGTAAACAATTGCATGATCAAATGAAGAGCATTTTGACATGAGCAGGTTGGGGCTAGAGTGGCAGAGAAGAGTGAAAAGGGGAACATGACTCCTGAGGGTGAGCCAGGCCTGAGACCTAATCCAGGCCCAAAGGTCTATCAACATCCCTGACACGGAGAGAGAGGGAGCCAGATCCCACGGCAGACTGGAGAGGTAAGAGGAGGCACTACTGAGATACAAGAAAAGGGTACTGGAGATTGTACTGGGGACATCCGCATAACCTGAAGACTGATTGGGGCGGCACAGACAGCTTAGCTGCAGCGTTTCTGGGGAGCGAAAGGTTATCAGGCCCAATGACACACGCCATCAAAAGGGCTGGGGCAATCAGCGCAGGGCCCCTATGCCGGCGCAGGAGATCGACACTGATCAGTGGAGCGAGGCGGTTTGTGAACACTCCACCTATGTAAAGAGGTTCTGAGGTTGACGACCCCAGAGACAGTGCTGCCGCTTGATGGATTATGGACCACTAAGCCTTGAACTAGTGGGGTGGCAGGAGGTGCTGGTGCAGCCCGGCTCATGGGGAAGGAGATGGAGAAGACGAAGGGTGCTATGAAAGACATGGGGGCCTCAGTGATCTGCAACAGGATGTCCAGACCATTTTACTGGAGGTAAAAGCATTCACGGCTGAGGTACAGTTGATCACGGGTGCCGTCAACGAACGTATCATGAAGGTGGAAGAGAAGTGCTAGAAAGCAACCAACGCTCACCGGACATCATAGAAGTAGGCATGGATGCGAGAATTAAAGAATTGTTAATCTGGGAAAGGGAAGCCAGAAGCAAACTGGACGATTTTGAGAACAGGGAGAGGAGGAATAATCTGAGAATTTGGAGGCTCACAGGAAAGGACACTGAATCGCCCCAAGAACTGGAACAACATCTGAGACAAATGTCGCAGAAGCTGCTCGACCCCACACACGAAAGAGAAATCCGGTTTGACAGGGTTGACAGAAGAGCAGGATCTGGAGAGGGGGTGTGATCAGTAGTGGTACGTGCCACTACTATAGGGACACATAAGAAATACTGCAGCATCCTGAGAAGTGGGCACAGATGAATATGAAGATTCTTTGATTAAAAACAATTCCAGGATCTCTCCTCTTACTTTGGATCAAAGGCTGAAGTGTAGACCCTTAACAATATGGCTCCAAGAAGAGGGGGGTGAGATATCGATGGAGATTCCCCTTTGCATTATCCTTTGAATATAAAGGTGAACAATATGAGATATAACAGAGGGAGGAGGCTAGCAAGCTCCATCAAGAGCTGCAGAAAGAGGGGTCACCAATAGATCGAGAAAGTCAATGCCAGCTCAGGGAGCAGTTTAAGAGTGCATTCGTACAACCGAAGGGTTGCAGAAGGGATGGCAGTGGATGATGATGATGATAGGTTACTTATAATGCGCTTAATACCCAGAGGTTTCTAAGCCGAGACCGGGGATCGAACCTGTGGTGCTCCATGTTATCTTGCTTCCCATGCGAGCACGTTGCCCCAGACCTATCTTCCCAAGACAAGTTCAACAAGAACTAAAAAGACTTGGGTCCCGCAACCGGCAGACCTGAGATGACGAATGGGCCTGGAGCATGGCAGGTCAACTAAACCTGAAGAACAGGAGGTGATAATGTTTGAAATGTCTTGGATAGAGAGGCTGCTGGCTGGAGGGTGGTTTTCTTGTTAACCTTGTGACCTAAAATGATCTGGGTGTCTCGAATTGGTAGGGTACATTGCTCTGACGGGTTATAGTTTGTTACACGTTTTGATGTTGATAATGAGGGGAAGGGAAGGGTGGGGGGAGTTAGATGGGGACAGGTGAATTTCTCATGCAAAAACGTTCCTTTTGCAAGCATGGTTCAGTATCTCCCCAGGGCATTTATGAAAGAGAGGTTTCTAATACAGGGGCGTGGTTGCGTTAAATGTTGCTACCTTAAATGTTGTGTTGTGGGGCTCACCTCCCCTAACAAGAGGTCATTAATGTATGCTATGTTTTGCAAAGCCAGACTGTTGCTGCTTTTCTTGCAGGAAACCCATTTTAGGCAGGGAGGTGAACGCCCATAGAAAGGGAAGGAAATAGGAGAAATGTATTGGGCCTAGCAAATGGATCATAAAAAAGCAGGAGTGGGGATTGTGCTTGCCAAATCCTTTCTGATGAAAGATATGCAGGTCAGGAGGGACTTTGGGGGGATGTTTCTTGTGCTCAAGGGACGTTTTGAGAGCGCAGTGATTACATTGGCCACGGTATATGCTCCAAATGCGGGCCAGATCCCATTCCTATGGAAAGCTTTCAATGTGCTAGAAGACTGGCCGGAGGGACGCACGCTACTGGGGGGAGACTTCAATATGTTTGCTGACCCCAAGGTAGATTGCTGGACAGCAAGAGGAGACGCGGGGTAGACAATTGAAAAGGGAAACAAGGAATTTGCATGCCTGATCAAGGAACATGATTGGATAGATGTATGGAAACCGAGACAAACACTAGAATAGATCTCCTGATTGTGCCTCAAGAACAGAAGGGGTGCGTTGCTTCACTCAGGGTGGAGACCGTTACGTGGTCTGACCACAAGATGGTCACTGCAATATAGCTGGAAGATAAAGGACGTAGGGGAAACCCGGCGTGGTGTTGCAATGAGGTCCTCCTTAGAGACCCGTTTTGAGGAATTCCAAGTAGAGATGGTCCACAGTTATTTTGAAACCAGTGATACGGGTGAGGTGCACATGAACACTGTGTGGGAGGCAGTGAAGGGCACAGTGAGGGGACTGCTCATTGCAGAGGGTCCCAGGAAAAAAAGGGGATGGGTACTAAATGAGAATCGATTAAGGGGTGAGATAAAGGGAATGAGAAGGTCTGCGACAGAGAGGGCTTGCTAAATGAAATGAGGGAAACGAGAAAGGAACTGCACTCACTCCTGAAGGGGGCATTTCTCTGCATCCTTGCAGTACAGAATGCAAGCGATGACACATGTACGCCAGTGGAAACATTCACCTGCCAGTCAAGCGAGGATGTACCCAGGGGTGGACTCCTGTTGTTGAAATTGTCGACAACCAAAGGGGGACTACTACCACATGTGGAGGGGGTACTCCCATATACAGAGATACTGGGGGGGAGGTACTCTCGTGGATAAAGGAACTGATGGGATCACAAGGAGGCTTTGACCATGGTTACTGCTATTTGGAGGAGGGGTGAGGATGATGAGGGGGGGATGAAATGGGCATATGGTATGCAACCTGTTGGTGGCTACCAGAAGCTGTATTGCTCAGTCCAGGACACGAAATAGTATCCCCAGAGAGAAAGAATGGTTCCAGAAGGTTAGAGCGATATATGATGTGGACTGTTAAACACACCTCCTAGATGCATCGAGGCAAGTATAGAGGGAGCCTGCCTCCCCTTTTTCACCAAATATGAAATGTAACCCGCCAGCGGGCAGAACCAAGCATTGTATCAGAATGTTTCAGGGAGTTGATATATAAGGAGTTACAAGTGAGTTGCACGAAGGATGGGTGGGGGTAAAAGGGGTTTTGATGTTTACAAGTGAAACATGTTGCTGGTTGTAACCTGTTGAAACGTTTGCACCAATATTCAGAAAACGATCATAAAATTTGATTTTGAAAACAAATGATTATAATATAATAGCAGTCACACATACAGGAAAGAGTCGTTTAGCGCAATAGCTGTTGGTGAAATCATTTAGCAGACTGTGCAGCATATTGTTCTAACCGCACACCATACGACAGATATAGAAATGAATGCTTATCCAAGAAACATTTATTTCTGATCCTTAATGTAATGACCCCCACTGCCTTTGGAGGGCACCTCATTGAAAGTATCAGAGGTTTAGAAGCAGTGACAGCACCAGGGGTCACACAGATGCACAATGGGGTTCCAAACACAAACGATTTACCAAAAATACACACATTTGGAAGTACATTAATGAACAATCCACTAAATTCAAGATTTTATTTTTCAAAATGTAAGCAGAACGTATCTGATAAAACCAGCCAAACTCCATTATGCTGGCCGCTCCACTAAATGTGATGAAGGAGTCATGCCTGGGACCAAATCCATAACACAATGCATCAATGTTTTATATGTATTTGCGATGTGCAAAACTATTAAGTGGTTATATGTGTATTAAATAAAATAAATAAATAAATAGCACAAGGTACTCAAAAGATGCCTCAGTTCTCAATGGGCCATATTGCTTCTGAACACATGTTAAGATGTTGGTGCAGAAAAGAAAGGTGCGCTGACGTCTGGGACCATTGACCAGTACCCTCTGTGCTTGCATTTCCTACCCAAGAGTCGAAGCCCTGCTCACTGCACAAGGATAATGCCTGTATAATTAATATAATACATATAAGCCTTATATCAACATCGTCCTTATCATCCATCTAATGTTTGTTCTCAAACATTGGACAAGAGACAAGACTGTCCTCGACCAAAGCAGCAAAGCAGTACCCTCATGCTCATTTCGTTTCTTTGTTCCTTAAAGGTTTTTTTTGAGTGGAATACCCCCAAAAACTTCAAACAAAATGGCGCCTACACATAATAAAATATACAATGACGCAGCACAATCCATATGGACATCTTTAATAAACTACCTATACGCCTTAAAAACGTTGGCTACAAATATTACATTCTTATTGATTTGTAATACAGCACTGGCTGATAAAAAAGAAAATGAGCAAAAAGAAAAAAGAATATACAAATGATTAAACATGCAAGAACATGCAAGTGCCGATTAGGCACTTTGTCAATAAACCCAATGAAATTGATTGGCCAGTGTGTCCCATCTCTGTCCTCTATGACATGTGTTCCCTACATAGCTTGCAGAAACGACACTGCTGTTTGGTGGGTGTGTAGGGCGTCAACGCAGAAGACACAATCCTAATTCCCTCTCTGGGTAATGTGCGTCTGAGACATTGTTACCTTATGCACAGGCACAATGGGCATTGGAACATAAAATGTGCTTCTGGGTCTTCTAGCCACCCCCTCTTCTTCTTCCCCCCTCCCCCTCCCCAGCACTATCTGAAATGTCGTTAGGCCTAGTACGATAGTCGCTTGGTTTGTTCCTCCCCTCCCTTTCTCCCTTGTCCTATCTCCTCCACTCCTCCCCTTACTTTCTTCTATGCACTTACTCTATCAGAATTATCCCTGGACCTAGAATGATAGCAACCTCATCTGTCTCCTCCCCCCTTACCGGTCCCCCCTCCCACCCTTCAGCACTATCTGAAATGTCGTCAGGCCTAGTACGATAGTCGTTTGTATTGTTCCTTCCCTCCCTTTCTGCACCCCTCTCCCTCACCTTTTGTTTTTCTCTGGCTCTACCAGAAATGTCGTCAGGCCTAGTACAGTAGTCGCCTGTCTGTTTCCATTTCCTTCCCACTCTCCCGCTCCCTTCCTTATCTATGCCTTAGCTCTTGCACATCTGAAATGTTGTCAGGCCGAGTACGATAGTTAATTTCCCATGCTTACTGATCATGGCCTGTAAGAATGACATTGTATTTTCCCTTGTTCCCTCCCTTGCCTTGAAGCGCTTTGAAACACATTGTGTACAGGCGCTATATAAATAAACATATCATATCATATCACCCTCCCAACCCAAAACAAAGAGCAATAGGGTTTTCCCGCCCTAGACCACTGCACGCAGTATATGCAGAAAAGCGTCAGATAACCAGACACAA
Source organism: Ambystoma mexicanum (assembly GCF_040938575.1). Classification (NCBI taxonomy): domain Eukaryota; kingdom Metazoa; phylum Chordata; class Amphibia; order Caudata; family Ambystomatidae; genus Ambystoma; species Ambystoma mexicanum. The sequence goes on from NC_090941.1 coordinate 1,087,558,415, forward strand.
CTTCAGGCTCTGAACTGGATCTGAAAGGTCTGATCCAGTTCAAATGCTATTCTGGACAATTGTTAGATTGTATGTCTACAAGTCAGTGTTTGCCTCGGGCCCAATCATGGGATACCAACTCAGACCCAGTTATTATAATTCCCTTTTGCCCATGCAATATCCTGCATACAAATGCAATCATGGGGACGGGTTAAATTAGTACGCCCTGTGCCAGCCAGGGCCACCTTCACATGCACCCACCAAGGCCACTCTGTACTACCAGCTGTAGCAAGCACGACAATCAAAGCCTCTTTATATGGGCAACATTCTGGCATTGTGCATATCAGTATCCGTGGCAGCACAGGCTTGAGACAAAGTCTCTGGGATAATACTCTGGGAGGTTATAACATTAAACAATTAGTTAAAACGTTAATAAAAAAAGGCAGTCGACAATGTATCCAGACCGGATGCCTTCTCGGCTTTCCCTGCTGCTAGAACGAGCACCATTGCTTCCTGAAGCGAGGCCTACACTCAATAAATACCCTAAGAATAATAATAATATTAATGACGGTGCTAGTTACATTCCCCTAAGGGAAAGTGCCAACGGATCCTCTTGGACTATTGGACCAATCACTGCCTCACGGTTAATGGCCACCGGCTCCTCCCTATTACTACTGGCATTGTTTGACCTATGCAGAGCCCAAACATATTACAAGTACTGTTTTGCTGTGACCTGTGTCTCCTTCCTTTCTCAGGCCAGAGCTTCCCAACGTTACTCTTTCCCAGAAACGTATTGGGCCTTACTATTTGCAACGTCCAATTACTATTTTCCGGTTCTTCCTTTTTCCTAACTTTTCAATATTTATATTCAACCCACCAAAGTCTTATTTGCTGCTGATTGTCTAGAGTTCAAAGCTAGCATGAGAACCCCTTTCTTTTTTATTTTTTTTATTTTATTGTGCATTAGTCAATATTTTTTGACTGTTCACACATTGTAAGACAAAAGGCAAAAGAAAAAGAAATCAATTTAAAACAATTTACAACATAAAAAGTAAAGTAGAAAGAAAAGAAATTAAAAAAAGAAAAAGGAGTAAACAGTACAGTTACAACTATTAACAAATCACAATTCTTAATGACCGTCCAAATTCAAATCTCTTAAAATTCTGACCACTTCTGTGGTCAAGAATGTTTCATTGCTAGATGATAATCTGAGCCAAAATTCATCCGTGCCTAACCACCAAACATCATGAACAAATCTTTTAAGTCTAGCGACTCTCACATCCCAGGTGCCTAAACACCTAGATAACAAATGTTTTATCGTTTGGTGTTCTTTGGCCTCACATTTATCAAAACAATCATCAGATAGGACTTTGTCTGGTTTATAGTGATATTTTCGAATGCCATAGTTTCAAAGGGCAAAGTTTCAAATGAAAATGCGTCAAAAAAATGCATTTTTTATTTTTTTTAATGGGGGTTCCCCCCTACTCCCGTTTTTTTACCCCTTAACACCCATTTTAGTAATAAAAAAAACTAAACCTACAAACAAAATGCATTTTTTCGATGCATTTTTTTCGAAACTTTTGTCATTCGAAACTATGTTTTTGAAAAAATGACTGGATACCCTTTGTCTCTAACAGATCGAATTTCTGAAGTCAGGAGTATGTTCAATCTAAATCTTAGAAAGAGATCCCTTGCTCTCCCGTCGTGTCTTATTGAACAAACAGTCCTGTGTATTCTGACTCAAACCTTTTCATGTATAAACACACCATATGTAGGCATACAAAAGAGAACATTATATCACTTAGTTTATTAGCACTCTTGTGCATCTAGTTATAAATCTAAAATTGCGTGTGACGATTGACAGAAAAAGTAGAATGTGCAGATTTTCTAAGGATGTGACATCCATTGAGACGTTGAAGCGTCTTTTGACAATTGGTCCCCAAACGCTCCCATCTCGGTTTAAATAATTGAATATGTTTTTGTGTGACAGAAGGCCCTATAATCCAACTTGCTTTTGCAATGAAATGTTTTGTGGGGAGCAAGTATCATTGATTATTGCTGCAACGAGATGTATTGAAGAAATACTGAATTTGTCTTAGTGTAACAGATTTTATGACACGGAACACTGCAGCCAGGAAATTATTCCACTGACACTGAGGGTGGCGCACAATAAAACAAATGAAGCAGGAGACTAGGGAAAAAACCAAGTCACACAGCTGCTCTCCGTTGCACCCAACTTGGGTTGTGTGATTATAGGGTTCTTCAAAACTATATATGTTCAGTATGTAAATAGGTATTCAAAATTCAATGAGCACATTTTCAAAAGAAATGAGTCTTCGTTGTTTTACAACAATAATTTTTATTGAAAAAAATCTCAAGAAGCATCACTAATAAATTCTTAGTGAGGAAGCGGCTGACACATCTATTGTATACAACAGACTTAACATGCCAATGCATTTCGGAGAATCTTCTCCTTCATCAGGGCTAGTCTATAGTAACGTAAATGAATACATAACATCAATGCATTTTAACACAAATCCACATAATAGGTAAAGCAAATAGAAATGGTAGCACAAATGAAAATGGTAACATACCGTTTGCGGAAGGTTTAAAAAAATGAGTGGTTGGTTGTACAGAAAAAGGAAGAGAAAAGCCAAAGTATGAGGGACAATTTCATACGTAGTGTTAAAATAGGAAGAAAAAAAATTGCATCTATTACCTGTAGAATGTGTACAGCCTTAATCTAAGGCGAAGTAGTGTAGTGTCCGTACAAAAAACAGAGTGTGGTGTTCGAAATGGCCATCCGGTGTCTACAGGGCGGTAGGATCATGCCGCTCTGCGAAACGGATAAGGAATTCAAGATCAGTGGCAAGATTAAGTGGCAGGAGCCAGGTAATGAGAGTAGTGGTGGGAGCGTACCTGGTGATACACGGGTGGTCTGTCTGTCAACTCCTCGGCAGACGTGTGAATGCGGCCAGGGGCTGCTGTGTTTAACCGTTGCTAAGGCAACAATGCTCGTAAATGACACGTGACCGCATCACGTCTATGGAGAGGCGCGATGCGAGGGTTCTGTCAGAACACTGTTAGTGTAATCAGTGGATAGAAATGTACCTCAGCAATCATTAATATTATCAACTGCTGTGATGACAAGAATTGTGGTGGGTCAAAAAAATAAAAAGAAAATCAGGCGTTATCATGGAAATAAAAAGAAATACTCAGCATAAAATGTGCGAGGAAAAAGTACATAGCTTCCTACAAGCTACTAAACAGAAACATGTTAATGTAATGTAAATGTGCACCATGGTCATGGGCGGTGTCACCAACGGGTGGCACCTTGGGTCCCAGACATAAGGTCTGGGATCAGTGACAATGATGCTCAAAATTAGCAAAACCTTCCCTCGAGGGGAGTGAATAAGAATAGAATGATACAAGATGTACTGTACTGACAATATTGGGTGCTAATAATAGAGTCACAGACAGCGGGTCCGCAATCAAAGCGATGATAAGCCGTAGCTTGGCAGAGTTAAATCACGGGGAACATAAGATGTATTGCAAATACCGTACATTAAAGCAATCAACTGAAAAGCATATCAATGTGAATACATAATAGATCAAGATAGTAAGATGTGAATTAGTCCACATGTAATGGGATGCATAATAGATTAAAAAAGTGAATATGACAGGAAACACATCAAATTTCAAATATCACAATGATAGTCGATCTCTTCATTGAGAACATTCGGAGCCAGGCTACTGAGTTTATCGATCCAAAAATGTTCTCTCCTGTTGAGTTGTAAGCTCAAATCTTCATGTGGATTGTTTTTAGATAGAACTTCTACAATCAGAAACCTAATTTGTGTCAAGTTATGGCTCTTTTCAACCTAGTGGCGGGCTACTGCAGAGTTAGGGTTCGCATTATGGATACAGGAGCGATGTTCTTTCCAACGGGTTTTGGCTGTTCTGGTGGATTGGCCCACGTAATATTTCCCACATGGGCATTTGATGCCATATATAATGTTAGTACTGTTGCAAGTGCCAAAAGTTTTCAGGAATATCTTCTGCCTGTACATGGATGGTATATGGTGTTACCTTTGATAACCAAATTGCAGTTAGTGCAGTGAAGACAAGGGAATGTTCCAGTTCGCTGCATGGTTGGTTCTTTTGTTGGTGGTCTTGTGCGCACTAATTCATCCCGTAGGTTCCTACTTCTCTGGTAAGCGAACACCGGTAATTTGTCTAACAGATTCTGTACCCTTACATCATTCTTAAAGATACTCCAATGTTTCTTGATGGTATTTTTAATCTTGTTGCTCTGAATGGAGAATTTGGAAACATATACAGGTGATTTGAGTTCTCTCTTGGTTTTTTTTAGTGTTGGACAGTAGAGTATCCCGGTCGAGAATATTCACTCTTTGGGATGCTGAATCTTATTCTTCTTTCTTGTAGCCGCGTGCTAAGAATGTCTCTTTCATCTCAAATTGTTGTGCCAAACAGTCTTCTGGATCGCTGACAATCTTTTTGGCACATAATAGTTGGCTGTAAAGAAGGTTCTTGAGTAAGCTAGGTTGATGAAAGCTCAAACGGTGTAGTAGATTGTTGCAGTCAGTGTTCTTACAAAAAGGGAGGTACTGTAACTGGTTGGTCTCTTCTCTATTTTGACATCAAGGAAAGTGATCATATTGTGTGATATTTCTCTGGTGAATTGGATACGCCTGTCGATGTTGTTCAGATACTCAGAGAAGACGTTGAAAGATATCTCAGTGTCTGTGCAGATTCCAAAAATGTCGTCAATGTATCGTACCCAGAGGTGGATATTTTTGTTCCATTCCTGTTTGGTAAGTACATAATCAGTCTCAAACTTGTACATAAAGCAGTTCGCATATGTGGGTGCCATAGTGGCACCCATCGATGTTCCTGAAATCTGCAGAAAACACTGGTTGCGATACTGAAAGTAAGAGTTCTCAGCGATAAATTGGAGAAGGGTCAATATGAATTCTTTTTGTGCTTGAACATCGGATATTTGTAGTAGTAACCATTCAACAGATTCAATGCCAAGGTTGTGGGGTATGGATGTGTATAAACTCTTAACATCTATGATAAACATCAAGTGATCTTGTTGAAAAGTTATAGTATTGAGCTTCTGCAAAAAATGAGTGGTATCAGATATAGGTAGGGGTGTTCTGTATCAGCGGTTGCAGGAAGAAGTCGATGTAGACTCCAAGTGGTTGATTGATGCTGTCTATGCCTGCGACTATGAGTCTTCCAGGGGGTTTGCTAAGATCTTTATGAATTTTGGGTAATGTGTAAAAGTTCAGAATTCGGGGATGATTGTTGTTCAAATTTTTTCGAGTGTGTTCGTTGATCCAGTCAAGTTCCATGGCTTTGTCCAAAAGTGTTTCCAAATTCAGTTTGATAGAAATGGTGGGGTCATGATCCAGGGGAGCATATATAGTTCTGTCCTGTAATTGTCTCATGCACTCTTCATCATAATCAACAGTATTCATAATGACCAGAGCGCCTCCTTTGTCGGCTGGGCGGATGGTTATGCTTTTGTCGCTGTAGAGATCTCTAATGAGTTTCATCTCGTGGGGTTTAAGGTTCTTATGCAGCAGGATTTTGTAGCTGATTCGTTCAAGGTCTCTGGTGACAAGTTTCTGAAAGATGTCCATCGATGGTACTGTAATAGGTGGTATAAATCCACTTTGGCCCTGAACTCTTGGAAATCAGGGATGTTTCTAGGATCCTTATGGGTTTCCAATTCTTCGAAAAAGACCTTGAGTTTCTTGACAAACTTGTAAAATTCGATCTTGGAGTCGAATAGTGTCGTACTGTGTGTGGGTACAAAGCTAAGTCCTTTCTGTAATGTGTCTTCTTCTGGTTTGTTCAGTGTTCTATGGGAGATATTAATGACTACAATTTCCTTTGTTGCAATCTCGTTTGTGGTTTGTTTCTTAGATTTCCTCCTCCCCCTGCGGGTTCTTTTGGACGGGTGCCTAAAAAAGTCAAAGTTGAGGGTGTTTGTGCTGGATGACTGGTTGTGTAGTTGGAGTTACCAGTTGTATGTTCTGTTGTTTGTTCTGTGGAAGGCTCAGAATCTCTCTGTGCTTCTGAGTCAGAGCTGGATGTGTTGTCCGATGGATTCTTATAGAGCATTTTGGGTGCTACTGGTGCATATTTATCCATCCAAGTGTTTACTTCTTCATTAATATAATCATAAGTGTCACATTTGAATTTCTTGATTTTTTTTCTGTTGAAACTCAGTCTTGTAATCTTCGAGTTAAGTGTTGCTATCTGCCAAAATGGTATTGTATTCTTCCTTCCCCAGTGAGCCGACTACTTCTTTTTCAATGTCTAGAATTTCAGTGTTAAGGGAAGTCGGATTTTTGGAAAGCTCTTGAATGGTTAATAAAATCAGGTCCAGGGAGCATTTGTTCAAGATAGCCTCCCACTTTCGAACAAACTCTCTGCTCTCCTTGCATAGAGTTGGACGGAGTTGTATGCGTAAGCCTCTGGGGATTCGCTGGTTCTTAAAATAGCGACTCAATGTGATTGCATCCAGTTTCCTGTTGATCTCTTTGCGTATTAAATATTGTAACTGTTTGATCCATTTTGCTGGGTCTTTGGATGTGGTCCCATGTGTGCCAACGGACGTTTCACTAATCAATTCGAGAATTGCAGTCGCCTCCTCGGTTGAAAACCCTAGGGTTTCAGCGCATTTTGATGAAAGTCCTTCAATGTCTTCGAACAACATGTTAGTTCAAAGTAGGTATTGAAGTAAAAAAACTGTGTTCCTCCACTAGTGTGTGTCTCACAAAGGGAGAAAGAAGAAGCAAAAAATGGAGAAAGCGGGCATCACTTCGAAAAATCAGTTTGGATTCAATAATACAAATGTAGAAAAAAATAAAAATGATAACAATCTGACATTTTAAAAAAAATAAGCCTTTTTATTTTTATTTGAACCCTGGGTTCTTTCTTGAGAAGGTACCCAACCCATCTCACACCCACCTTAACAAATACCCTGTGTCGCAATGGACCATGAACCAGGCCGGTGTGTAACAGTGAAATATTTATTTATTTTTAGAATTCAATCAAATCACGGCAAACGAAATTAGGGCAGCAGCCACCGCGGTGTGGCAATACAAATGCAAAATCTTATAGTACAGTTAATTCAACGTTCTAACATCATCTACATAAACCTTTAATAGAAATGAAAACAAAAGCACTTTTTTTTCACAACCACAAATGGCACATAGGTTATGCACTCCCCTTGGAACAATTCCCCCAAACACCTGCTGACTAAATTCTGTGTGGATGGAAAGCAGTGGCGAGGAGTCCAAAAGAAGAGAGAAAAATTGATTTTTATATTCAACCCACCACCCCAGAATGGGAGGCCAAAAACAAAAAATGAAAACCCTCAAAGGAACAAATGGTATACTCAGATTTACTGGTTACTTATAGATCAGTTTACACTGGCGGTAGGTTCGCTAGGACAGAAATTTCTGTGGCCGCACTAAAGAGGCAAGGAAGCTTACAGGCTACTGAGCAGGGTACTAAAGCAACATGAACACAGGTGAGAAAATCAATTTTGGGCAGAGAACACAGCACCTGAAAACACACACGGCAGAATTGCAATTTCTTATTTCACACAGGCTTTAAACTGGCAAACAGCTAAGAAAATGGGATTAGCAGTCAAAATCGGAAATCATTTTTTGGGATGGGCAACAAAGGCACAGAACAGACAGGATACTGAGGGCATGGGATTACCCTTTATAGGATGATAGAATGGGTTTTTCTATAGGAAATGCAAATCGGATTTTAAGAACAGCAAAATACACAGGCCAATTCGGTTTTTGGTTGCAAGATGACTGGTTCTACTGATGCTATATTTTAATGACTATAATTATTTAAAGAAAGGCACTTGACATGAGGTGGTTGAGTTCGAATTGCAACCAGCTCGTCATGAATCTCTTTATAAGGGGATTCGTTAATTTATTTCAAATGATACTAGGGACTTACACAGATAACTGAAAGAATTAGAACAAAAATATGCTAACAGATATGGACTAACATAGATTCTTCTAGGGAAAGGGTAAACAGAGGATACTGACAATTTGGGATGTGACTAGGGATTTTATGGGATTTTAATAGGACTTGAACAGGATGCAAGGTAAAAGAGCGGGATATGCAGTTTTTGGGTACTGGGTGATATAATACGTACAAGGTACACTTGAGTTGGGTAATTTGGACAGCCAGCAAGGTCTCTGGACAGCGGGGCCAAGGATAAGGTCACTGGATTCTCATAAAGTGGATCAGCTGCCTCTCCTCTTTTCTCCCTGGGTTATTGGGTATGCCTGGATCTAGATGGGTGGTTCTGCCTGGATCTGGATGGTCCTGTCTGGATGGGATCAGCGCCTCTGGATCTGGCTTTGGAGTCTCGGAATCTTGAATGTTGAATATTGAATATCCATGTTTCTCCCTGTCTCCCTCTTAAATAGGCACAGTGACATCATAGAATTTACAATCTGGGGGAAGTACTCTGGACTTACCCCTCGAATGGGATAGGCCAGGCTACTTATGTCCCCATCTCCCTCTGGGCTGATTGGTTCAGGGGAAGTGACCTCATTTTATGTGTGTGCATTTTATGACTACCTTTGTCTCACAAGCCTACTTTTTTACAAAATGAGTTATGGAACAATAATCCATATTTACATTAGTCACAATCATAAAAAGCATATAGTCATATCCCATATTTCACAAGGAATTGGCCAGTCTGATCGCCAATTCTGTGGGATGTTGCATCGCCCTTTGGCACAATTTCACCGTTTCCAGGAGAAGCATAACATCTAAAATTCTGCAAATGGCTACATATATGCATACTAGTATTTGGCATATTTTCCCTAAGTTTAATGTCTGTGCCATTTATGCTTCAAACAGAAATGCATTTTTCCTGCCCTTCCAGTTCACCACATGCCAGAACGACACAGATGGTCTCATTGTGCTTGTCCAAAAATCACATAAAATAGTAGCATAATATTGAATTGTTGCTTATTTAGGGTGCTGGGCAAAATGTCTTGATGTACAACAGTTTTTTAAATCAATGGGCCAGATTAGTGCCTTGTGTGGGTGATCCTTCCACTCCCCCAGCCAAACTGTCTTCCTCCTATATCAGCCTGAACAAAGGGTTTTCATGACTCCCCTTTGAAGCCATCCAGTGGGTGCTGGGAGTGATTGTAGAGGAAATCACACCTCTGAGGCAAAACACAGGGCTTCACCCCCTTCCTTTGTCCTTGGGAGCAGTTCTGCCTGGCAGTCTGGGAGAACATGTAATTATCACACACTCAGGCCCATAAGAACAGAGCACATGCCCTTGCAGTATCAGTTCACTGGTAGGTGCAACATTAGCCTTTCTGCCAAGCTGGTTTCACAGAAATTCCTGGGCCTCAGCCAGGCTGATTTGTCTTTTTGGGGGAAAAAGAGCATAATATACACAGTGGTCTTTTGGGGGGAGGAAAGAGCATAATTTACATAGCTTTGCAGCCCCTCTCCCCACATATACACTTGTTTTTCTGTGTGAGCCACAGTATTATTTCACAATTAGTTTTCCAAATGTCATTTTCCTGCATTGCAACAGCATATTTACACATGTTCTTTTTCTCTCATGTAAATTTAACAAAATGTGGTTTCTGCTGCACACAGTTTCCTTTGCATTAACTTTCTGAAAGGCTTTTAAATGTATGGTCAGTTTCTGGACACAGAGATATGCTGAAAATAGTTTCTTGGTAATTGACACAAGGCAAGAGAGAGAGCCACGCTATAGCTTTCCTTGCAAGTAATTTGCGTGTGCTGATTCATTTCAAATGTAACTCCTAGCCGTGCAGAATTCTTTGCTCTTCATGGACTTTATAAAGGAAAACAATGCCGTTCTGGGAGGGATGGCCTTATTTTATGACATTCAAATGAAGTACACAGGCAGGGCTATGATTTAATAGAACAAAACTGTGTGATGTTTAATATGAAAGGAGGCACCAGTGCGATGCCGCCTTGAATGCAGGTCATTTTCTTTTGGTGCAGCCTTGAGTTTTTAAATGACCAAAGGGCAATGCAGAGCCATTCTGAATTTAAGTTATTTACTCTGGATTCATATGAAGGAAAACAAAATGCAGCCATTCTTGGGGTGGCTGTGTTCAAATCTCGCCCCACATGTGCTCAGCAGACAAAAGCACAGCTGTTTTTGGGCATTATTTCCAATGCAATTTTTGTTGTAGGGGGTTCTGCCTTAGACCTTTAATGCACCCCACATTAGTATGTTTTAATGTTTCTTTTTTCATTTTTTTTATTATGTAAAATGTTTGTATGCAACTGTGTAAGGTTTGCTGGAAGCTATGTGCACAAAAATAAAAAATTACCTCTCAGAGGTGGAAAATAAATAAATAAATAGATCTAAAAGAACTTTATAATTCATACAAAGTCAACTGTTTAAATACCAGACACATTCACGGGGAAGGAGAGAATGACATGCACATAAAGGGTAAAGTACTGCGCATACACAAATCCATTCATACAATGCACAGAAAATTACATAACTGTAGAAAAAATGTTTATCGTATAAACCCCTTTCCACTGTTGTATTGAAACCTAATGCTCACCTGTATACGTCAATGTGCATGTTTCAACCCCATTAGAAACAATTGTCAGGGATATTCATCATGGCTCACAATCCCATATGAATGTATGTCACAAAGATTTGTTTAATCCAAGCCATCAATATCATTTACCTGCTAAATATGACTCTATCATTGTTATTGTTATTGTTATTTTGCATTTATATAGCACCTTATATACCATTGGTATGGTCTGAAGGCGCTGGTAGGTTGAACGCCCTTGGGAACCGAGGTTCGGGTCAGTGGAGCGATTCGAGAGAGTCAAAGGTGCGTGTGCGCACCAGGTATGTGTGCAGCTGGTGCGGAATTTCTGTGGTAGCTGCTTCCTAGCGATAGGTGTGGTGGTTGAGGAATCAGGGGTATGTGTTCGGTCTGGCAGGAGTTATCCAGTCCGGGTGAGGCAGCGTTAGGCCTGACGAGAACGCCTGGCTGGGGGTGAGAAACCAGCAATGTTTACTTAGAGTGATGGGGAGTGAGCGGCGGATGTTGATATGAGAACAGTTATACCGAATGGTGTCATAGTATCTCTGTGTTCTACTTGAGTGGTGGTGTAAGGAGAGAGTAAGCGTGGGGTGTGAAGTGAAGTATGCTCTTACCACAGTTCCTTGTGTTCCACATCAAAGTCTGCACATCACGCAACCCATTGGTCCCAGGCATTTAAAAATTTCTGAGTATATAAAATGTAATTGTAATACAAAATGTTTGCATAAGCCCCCATCGTTTACTCCAAACTATCTCATCAGATTTACATCATTATGCAGGTAGATACACTTGAAAGGAACCATCATAATTGACACTCATATAAGAGAAACATCTTAATCATATTGACTTCCATGTTTTCTCAACCAGTCTTAACTGATTGTTCTTTAAAATAAAAAATAAAAAAGTTAATCTCTTCTTATCTTCATAGTCACCTAAAACTAATGAGACCAATGTTCATGTTGCTAAACTCCACTACCATAACGTTATAACCCGTCAATAAAAAAACAGCTTACTTGATCTTATTACGTAGCCGTTCGTCAACTCGAGACAACTTTCTTCTTACTTCTTCTGGTGTTTATCAGTATCATTCGAAAACACTGCAGCACCATTCAAGACTTCTGCATCCTGCACCCGTTGCGAACACGACTTTTCATTCATGTTCTATGTCCCAATGTTAAAGAGAAATTCTCACCATGTCCATGGACGCATCTACAAAAGACTAGACCGACAATGTTCTGCACAGCTAGTATGGTAGCCATAATGGTGGTCTGTGTCTTGTAATAACATATGTACTATGAGTTATATTTCACTACACCCAGGGAAGGGCAATCAACAAATCAGGTGGTGGCAGTGAGAATATACTTCGCACCCCGCTCTATCCAGCCATGCGAGGCCCTTCCCCGGATGCCACCCTCTTGACTGGGGAGGCAACAGGAAGCCTGTTCATGTTGCCTACCCACGTCCCCACCCCTTCTTCCCCCCCAAGAGATGCTGCTACCTTTGCCCTCCCCCTCTCTCCCTCCCCATTTACCTGTTCCAGAGCTTTGTGCTCCGGTCCCAGCACTCGCTGCCATGAAAATGGAAAAGGGACTAAGTCCCTTTTCCTGTGGAGGCAGATATCTGTTTTTTCCGGGAGATCGGGCTTGTGCAATATGCGTAGAGCCCATCACCTGAAAATATAAATTAAACTATTTGTACCCCGGACAAACCCCAGGCTGTGAATAGCTATCACGCACCCAAGTCGAGGGTGCATACATGGACGGTAACAGCCTGCAGCCCTCGCTGAGGCCCTTGCTTAGCTCAGGCCTGCCTAGGCATGGACCGGCGGGTTGTTACTGGCCATGTGCACCCCCTTACTCAGGCATAGTTGCTACATTAATTTATATGGTAAAAACCTCACTTGATTAATACATACTTCCTAATAGTGTATCACAATGACAGAAAAGTATACCAGAAAAGCATGTGTGTCTCTGTTCACAACAGACACTTATTAACTGAACAAGGTCATGCTACTGTGCCACAATTAAGCTTGGATCTATTAGTGCATTCTTCACGTTCAACACTCCCGTTCACAATACTATCTCTAATATTCCAGTACATTTTTCAGTCCATCTCACCTGAGTGTGTTGTCCACCATGCCTATCATTGTTTATGCTGGGGATAGGAAACACAGTCAGTCACATGTTAGACAATGGTATTAATCAGTGAGGCAGTTGGTTACATTTCCAGAATTCCAGACTGAAATAGAGCAAGCCATTTGTCCGGCTGATCCCTTTGTGAGATCGGTGATGGCACAGTAATTTAGGTGCTGGGCTTGAGCCTCCAGAAATCCATTAGGGAGGGGGAACAATCGATCATAATGTTAAGCTTTTGACATATGATTGCTTATGTGAAGAGGCTGAGATCAAATATAATGTGGAGAATGTACTTCTCTACATCCAATAAGGCAAGGGTCTGACATGGAATTGGGCCACTCAAAGGGATCTGACAAGCTTGTGGGGATGGGATTTTAAAGCACTGGTAGGGCTTGAGTTGGAGTGAGTCTAGCACTAGATCACTGCCTAAGAGAGGCTGGTGGGATGCGGACAGTGCCAGCAAGGGACAGTGAAGAGCCTTTGGAAACAGGTACAGAAAGTATCTGGCCAATATGCTGGGAACCCTTATTATCTATCAGTGCAAAGAGTGAGAATTTGGGAATTTTGTAACTGGAATAGTGTCTCCTGAAGTAGTGATGTTTGTTCAAACCATCATCCAGTGTATTGAAAAGCTGCATGCATTTGTATGCATTTTCTTTTGCATTATCTTAACTTTCAGCAGTGTGATTTTAAAGTCATCAAGGGTGTTATTTCCAATGCTTGTAAACATTTCTTTTTATAGGCAATAACTTTGACTTTTTTATATAATAGTCTTTTTCACTGATTTTTATTATTTTTTTAGGTTACAGTGCAGGTTTATGTTAACGTGTTGTGATCTAGGCATTGTGTGGCATACAAAGAGATATGCAAATCTATGACTTTTTCATTGAAAATTATCACAAACACCAAAACAATTGGCTTTACCGATGGTTGTTCATTTGCCCGCTTGCACTTAACAAAATGGCATGTAAAGTTACAACCATTTATTTGTCAATGCAAATCTATTGGCTTGTCAATACCGTTATCACATAATTATTAGGCAGTGATTGGTCTTAGATATTGAAGCTACGACTGTTTGTCAATGAACAACTACAAACACCAAAAACCATTGGGTTTGCCAAAGATAGTTACTTGACATATTTGTATACAACCATACAACCATTTATTTATCAATGAAAAAACGATTGAATTTGACAATGTTTATTTTGTACATTTTTACAGAGTGATTGCTCATAGCAATTGAAGATCTGACCATTTGTATGTCAATGAACCTCTACAAACAGCAAATCTATAGGCTTTTTATTTCGTGCAATTGTACACATTGATTAGTTGTGCTAATTGAGGCTTTGTCAATTTCCAGCAACAAACAGTAAAGTTATTGGCTTCACTAATATTTGCTATTTTGTGCATTGTCACACAAGTTAGTGATTGTAGAAATTGAACTCCAACCATTTGTTTGTCAATGAACAACTACACAAGGCAAAACCTTTGGCCTTGCCAATGTTTGTTATTTTTTACATTTTTACAGAGTGATTGCTCATAGTAATTAAAAATTGAATACGTTATTTTTCAATGAACAGCTTCACTCACCAAAACTATTCCCTTTGCAAATATTTGTTATTTTATACAGTAATTGTATTAATTGAAACCATGACCATTTGTCAATTAACATCTACAAATGGAAAACCTATTGGTTTTGCCAATTCTTGGTATTTTGTACAGTTTTACAGAGTGATTGGTCATAGTAATTGAAGATAGGACCATTTGTTTGTCAATGAACAACTATAAATGTCAAAACTATTGACTTCAACAATACTTATTTTGTACATTTCTATAGAGTGATGGGTCATAATAATTAGAGGTCTGACCATTTGTATGTCAATGATCAACTACAAATGGCAAAACTGTTATCTTTATCTATGTTTTTTATTTCACACATTTGTGCACAATTCTTGGTAATAGTTATTGGAGCCAGGACCATTTGGTTGTCAATGAACAAACGGCATTGGTCATAGTAATTGAAGCTAAAACCACTTGTTTGTCAAGGAAATACTACAAATGGCAGAACATTTGGCTTTACCAATGCTTGCTATTTCACACATATTTACAAAATGTTTGCTCATAGTAAAAAAAAAACCTTATACCATGTGTTTGTCAGTGAACAACTACAAATGCAAACTATTTCCTTTGTGAATGCTTGTTATTTGATACATTTTTACACAATGAATCGTCAAAATAATTGCAACTATGAGCATTTGTTTGTCAATGATCAACTACAAATGACAAAACTATTTACTTTGCCAATGATTATTTCGTACATTTGTACTGAGTGATTGGTTATAGTAACTGAAGGTCTGAGCATTTTGCCAGTAAACACTACACATGGCAAAATGATTGCCTTTATCTTTTTATTATTATAGTGTAATTTATTGAGCGTGGACTTAGCTTCGATAAGCAACTGAGTACTTTATAGAGGTATACAACAATACAGATACAGAACAGAGCACTTTAAGGAGGTATACAACAGTACAGCTGCAACACGTAGTGCTTTTCTGAGGTACCCACAGAACAGATATACTTTCGGGGTAAGATACAGAGGGTAACAGAGTCGGGATACAGCTGTACAGGGTGGTGGGGAGGAGCTGGGCAGTTGCTGTCTAGCAAGTCAGGATGTGTGGGGGCAACGTAATGGCCTAGGTGTTATCTATGCTTTACATATTGATTGGTTGTAGTAACTAAAACTATGACCATTTGTTTGTCAATGAACAATAACAAATAGTAAGGGTATTGGCTTGGCTAATACTTATTAGTTTGTACATTTTCGCAGAAGTGATTGATCATGGTAGGTGAAGCTACTTTTTTGTCAATGAAAACTACAAATGGCACAAGATTTGGCTTTCAAATGCCAATACTATTGGCTTTAGCAATGCTTGTTATTTCATACATTTTGTACACACTGATTGGGCATAGTAATTGAAGATACAACCACTTGCTTGTCAATGATCAACAGCAGTGGAGAGAATTTTGCCAATGATTGTTGTTTTGTACATTCTTGCACACACAATTGTTCTTATTAGCTCAAGTTTTGGCCATTAGTTTGTCAATAAACAACAAACTCCAAAATGATTGGATTTGCCAATGCATGTTGTTTTGTAAATGTTTCAAAGTGATTGATTGTATTAATTGAAGCTACAACAATTTGTCCATAAACTAATGCATTTGAAAAATGCTTGTTGTTTCACACATATTTGAACAATTGATTTCTTGTTATAATTGAAGCTTCAACCATGTGTTTCTCAATGAACAACTTCAAACAGAAAAACTATTGACTTTCCAAATACTTGTTATTTCATATATGTTTCAATGAGTGATTGGGCATAGTCATTTAAGCATCTAACACCCAGACTACTGGCCTTAGTAATGCTTGTTAGATGAGTTTACAGTCACATATATGCTCATATAATCATATTACACGAAGCGAGACATGAAGATGCAACCATTTGGTAAATTAACAACTATGAATGCCAAAACTGTTGACTTTTCCAGTGCTTGTTATTTCATGCATTTTTTTCCAAGGGATTATTGGTGTTGTAATTGAAGCAACAGCCATTTGTCAATGAACTACTACAAATGGCAAAGCTTTTGGCTTTGAAAATGCTTGTTCTTTGGTGTGATTGTTCGTAGAAATTGAAGATGAATAATAATTCTGGTCAAAGTGAAGAAAAATATATTTGTGTGCTTTGGAAATCAAAAATGTAATACTTTGGAAATTCAAATCTGTAAAAATGAAGTTCTATCAACTTTGCAATGTATACCTAAAAGTTATATCTTGCAGCCCACCTAAAACTTACCTGGGAATGGAAAAAAATGAAGAGAAATAGAAAAAATAATGATGTGTGTAAGTACATGACGCACAGGAACCTTTAACATCTTGAATTATTCCTGCTGATCGAGACAAATATTGATCAATATTTTGTTAAATGCACATCCAGAGTTTTTGCAATTAAACAAAATGCATCTCCATAACATGAGTGAAGGTCCCTCCCACCTTTGCAGTCATGGGACTGTTGGAAGCCACACCTCAGTCACAAGATTAATATTTGGAGATGAGCATTGGAGAATAGTTCTGGATACAGCTGGAGATGGGTGTGGAGCTGAAACTATTATCTGGATTACTGACAGGAGACAGAAGTCCTTTCAGAGAGAGGTGATCAGCCCATATTCGAAATTGGGTTCCGGATAGCCAGCAAAGAAGGACTTTGCCAAGACAGTAACTCCAGACTGACTTGGTCCCAGCTGATTCTTTAAAGACGCGAAGTGATATTTAAAATAAAAGTATAGAAACCCCCACTATAAATCCAAATTGCTCATAGTATTATCCATGGTAAAATCCCAGGAATCAAATGAGCTGTGAATCAAAAGGGAGAATGCTAAAGTGACAAGGATACAGGTGCAGTGTTCAATATGGCACCCAAAGTGAGATGCCAATGCCTTAAAACCCAATGCATTTTTGTACTGAGAGGCGCAATTTTGAAGTGACACATTTTGGTGCAACTTAAATGCAGAAGTGTTTTTGTAAAATTAAGCACCATTAAATAGAATTCTTGACTCATGGCAACATAGAATCACACAGCCCATGCCCTTATGAAGTACTGTTGACTAAGGTGAAATCAGGTGTATTTGCGGCCATTATGAGTCTAGTCATAAATGATATGTTGCTCAACAGAAATGAAAACAGAGAATTCATCCTATTCACAGAAAATCATGCACAGTGTTAAACCCCTGAAGTCCCTTATCTTGAAATGCACAAGCAGACCTAGGTGTAATATGAAAGGGTAAGGGTGTTTTAACATGCTATCTGTTTGTGGAGAATATTACATCTCCCGCCCATTAACATTTAGAGGGCAAAAAAATAGTAATACATTGAAAGCTGCAAATACACATATACATTTTAAGCTGTACACACATGTGTAGATTGAAATTTAAACACACATGTTTTGTTTGTTTGTTTCTTTCATTCTTTGTTTGTTTATTTATATTGCGCACCAGACCCAAGGGTATTCGGGCGTGAAGGCAGAAAGAGGGTTGTTCAACTTAGGTTACATGTTACAAATAAACACGGGTACAGCTACGGTTACAATGCTGTAGACATGTAGTGTCAAAAAATCACAGAAGTATGTACAGTGAGTTAACAAGAATGCAGATGTGACAGATAAATAGAGCAGAGCAAATATACAAAATATACATGAGATCCCAAATGACAGTAGGGCGAAGTTAGGCATCATGATCTTTTAGCCATTGGATCAGATTGGATCTGAATTGCTGGTACAGGAGATCTTTCCTTAGAGTAGTTGGAAGGGAGTTCCACAGTTGTGCCGCTTTAACAGCGAAGCTACTCCCGCCAGATTTAGTAAGTTTGAATCTGGGTACTAACAAAAGGTTATAGTTAGCTTTTCGTAAGGGGCGAGAGGCTGTTTGTCTGGTGAATCTGTCTATAAGGTATTGCGGGGCTGCATGGTTGAGGCATTTGTGTGTAAGGGAGGCTGTTTTGAGGAGGAGTTTGTCTTTAGTGGAGAGCCAGTTGGTATATCTCCTGAGGTCTGATATGTGGGCATTTTTAGGGAAGTTTAGGGCGGCTCTCACGGCATTGTTTTGAAGTGTCTGAATTTTGGAGGTGATGTATTTGTTACTGCCTATGTAGAGGGTGTTGCAGTAATCTAGTTTCGACAGGATTAATGCCCTTGCTAGAATGACGCAATTATTAGGTGAGAGGAAGGGCTTGGCTGCTCTAATTAGCTTGCAGGTGTAGGAGGTGGCTGAAGCCATGGAATTCACTTGTTTACCAAAGGTAAGCATGGAGTCTATATAAAAACCGAGGGTTTTAACTACTTTGGCTACAGTAATGATGTTATTGTCAATTATGAAGGAGTCATAGTTGGGGCCCAGTTTTTTGATGTTGGAAGAAGTGCCTAGAATGAGGAGTTCAGTTTTGTCATCATTCAGGCATAGGCCGTGGGCGGCCATCCATGCCTGGATGATGAGGTAGACTCTATTCACAAAGGTCAAATCCTTGTAATAATCTCCCGTCAACGGGATGAGGATCTGTGTATCGTCTGCATAGTTGGTGTAGATGATACCAAGACTGTCTAGATCATCGAAAAGGGGCTTTGTGAAGATATTGTAGAGGGTGGGAGATACGCAGGATCCTTGGTGTACGCCGCAAGTAATGGGTGCAGGGTCAGCAGCTGCTAGAGGAGAGAAGACTCGCATTGTCTTGTTATCTAAGAAAGACTGGATCCATGCGACTGCTTCCTGGGAGAAGCAGGCTGCCATGACCAGATGATTGCATAGTATTGCATGGTCTACCAGATCGAATGCGGCAGAGAGGTCAAGGAGTAGTAAGAGTGAAGTTGTGCCTTTATCTCTTAGGGTGTCTATTTGTGCCTTAATGTCTAGGAGTGCAGTCTCGGTGCCATGCTGTGGTCTGAAGCCGGACTGTCAGACTCCTAGGAGGTGGTTTAGTTCCAGGTGGTGCTGAATTTGTTGGGAAGCTACTTTGTCTAGGATTTTCAGTAGGAACGGCACAGTGGTTATGGGGCGGTAATTGGTTGGGATGGAGGGGTCCAAGGTTTGCTTTTTGTGGAGGGGGAGAACCCAGGAATGTTTCAGGTTGCTGGGTATGGTACCTGATGTGAAAGAGGCATTTATAAGTTTAGTAATGAAGGGTGAGAGTTCACGGACGGCGTCTTTTATGATATGGGCTGAACATGGGTCACCCTGGCAATTAGAGGGTTTGAGGGTGAGGATGGCTTTCTCGACTTCTTTGGTGGAGACTTTGCGAAAGTAGAAGGGGGGGTGTCCAGAGGTTTCAGAGTCAGTGATGGGTTAGTGGTAGCCTTGGAGGGGGGGCCTATGTTAACAGTGTTTGGGGCTGTTATGGATGCTTTTTTGTTGTTGATCTTCGCCTGAAGCATTGTTATTTTGTTGGCAAGGGCATTTTGTATGCCTGTGCACCAGTTCTTGTCCTTGAGGCAGGAGTCGGGCGCTTGGGTGGGGGATTCTACTTCCTTCAGGATGGTGAACAATTCTTTTGTGTTGGATTTGGCTTGAGTGATACGGGTGTTGTAGGAGGTTTGTTTCGCTAAGATGATTTCTTTTTTGTAGAGGTTGGATAATTTCTTCAAGTTGTTTTTGTTGGTGTCTGAGGGGTCTGCTCTCCAGGTTTTTTCACTTAGGCGTTTCTTTTGTCTGATGTCTTTCAGTAAGGGTGTGAACCAGGTATTTAGGAGTTGGCGGGGTTTGCTCTTCCTAATTTTCAGTGGTGCGATAGTGTCCAGAGAGGCGAGCATCACTTCATTGTATTTTTCTACCATGGAGGCTGGGTCAGACTGATCTGAAATGGAATTTAAGGTGGGGACAATGAGGGGGATAAGATTTTCAGGGGTAATATTTTTTTTTTCTAGTAGGTGCAGTGGGGGCTAGGGTACTGTTGTTCATAGGTTTGGTGGCTTCTAAGGTAAAGGATACCATGTAGTGGTCGGACCATAGCTGAGGCATTATAGAGGTGATAGTAGTTGGGCAGTTATGTTCGGCAATCCAGCCGAGGGTCCTTCCTTTGATATGTGTGGGATCTGTGATCTTTCGGGAGAATCCTAGTTCCTCCAGGGTGTTGTTAATTTGTATGGCATTGGGGTCACGTGGGTCATTGAATCCAAGGTTGAAGTCGCCTAGGATGAGACTTTGCGTGGAGTTTTTTAAATTGTCAGATAATAGGTTTGTGAGTTCTTCCTCAAAGGAGCCTATGGGGCATTGTGGTCGATAAATCAGGTGGATAATGATGGTTTGATTGTTGGCAAAAGTGAGTTTAGCTGTGAGGGAATCACAGGAATTGGTTTTATAGGGTGAGGAGAGTCTTAGGGTTAGGTTGTTTTTGACAATTATAGCCAGGCCGCCACCTCTAGACGTGGTGCAATCCATGCATACAAGAGTGTAATTGTCTGGGATAGCTAACATAATGGCTGGTCCTGCTGCGGGATGGAGCCAGGATTCCGTGATGGCCAAGCAATCCTAGTTCTCATTTTGGATTGTGTCCGCTATTTTGGTGGCATGGGCTACCATAGAGCGGGCGTTTAATAAGGTGCCTTTTATTCCAGGTAGGGCGGGTGGGCAGAAGGCGGTTGGGCTTTGTGTTGGCATTTAGGGGAGGAGGAATCTCTAAAGATTTGACTGTTGAGTTGTAGTCAGTGTTGGCCGGTGTTGGTTATATGTAGTGGATTGTTGGTGGTAAGCAGGGTGTGCTTGTTGTGATTAGAGGCGGGTTGGGCATTGGCTAAAGGGTCATAAATTCTTGGGAGTCTGGCGCGGAGTCTAAGGTTACGCTGTTGGAGGCTGCATGGTTTAATGGACATGTTGGTTTGCTCTGGGGTTACATTACCATGATGTAGCTGATTCTGTGGTTGAACTAGGTTCATGTTGTGAAGGGTGATCATCCAATTGTGGCCAATGGTGGTCAAGTGGAGAATGGTTCTGAGTAGAACTGTGTAGAGTAGTGGTAGATACATAATAGTGTGCTAGTGTAGGTCAAGGAACCTAAGCGCACATTACTAAAACAGGCACGCTAGATGCAAGTTTGCAGGGTGCAAGAAGCAGGCAAGAATAGGTGGGCTGGAGGCTAGAGGGCAGATACAGGCTCTTGCAAGCCAGTTACTAAAATAGGCAGGGGTGAGAGTGATAGCAAGTACATATGCGATTGAGCAAAAGGTGTTCGCCTGGATTCAGAGTTTGCGCAATGGTTAGGGATGCATGTGTAAGCAGATATGGTTGAGCAGGGGGGTTCACCTAGATGCAGGATTCAGAATTCACGCTATGGCTAAGAATGCATGTGAAAGCAGATACAGTTGAGCAGGGGGTTCACCTAGGTTTAGAGTTTACGCTAAGCTAGAGGAGGCATATGCAAACAGGGTTCACCTAGATTCAGAATTCAAATTAGGGCAAAAATGCATGTGCAAACAGGGTTCACCTAGATTCAGAATTCAAATTAGGGCGAAAATGCATGTGCAAACAGGGTTCACCTAGATTCAGAATTCAAATTAGGGCAAAAATGCATGTGCAAACAGGGTTCACCTTTTAAACAGTTCCTTGCAGCAATGTGAGTAACAATCTGACAGAATAAACAGCACAACAATGGTTGCAATGAAGGTTTGACCAAAACACTGGTTAGCTGCTTACCCTAATATATGAGTATGCAAGAACAAGATGTTACAAGTGGGTCCCAGGAGGAGCAGGGGCTCTGGCACTCGGCAATTTGCAGCTCCTGACAGGCTCACGACAGGAGGAAGCCTTAGGCAGTGTGCCTTTGGTGGTGGGCCGGCTTAAGGGCCTGCCGGCTTGCTATTGGCCAGGAAATAGGGACTCCAGGCCAATCAGGATGCAGATCTGAGCCTGGTGTTTCCTCTAGTGGAAACTACTGACAAAGGTTGCGGGCGGCCATTTTTAAATGGCTATAGTCCTCGTGGTAGTCAATGGCTGCAATTGCACTCCGGAGTACTGGAGGCAAGCCTGGTGAAAAACGAGTGACATTAAGCACAAATTGTGTGCGTTGGCAAATTATGCAGGGGCTCCAGATATTTAAAATTGATTTTTTCCAAAAGGTGCAGCGGACATCAGGGGGCAGATGGCCTACCTTGAGATGGGGGCAAGCCTCCTGGCTGGGCACTGCTCCTGCAGTGGTGGAAGGGAGCTCCAGCTCCGGCTGGGGTGAGGCAGCAGAAAGCTGCACACACATGTTTTCAGAGGAGAGTGCACAATCCCTGAGAGCATTAATTTCCTAATGCAAACCTGTAGGAGTCAGTTGTAATTTGTTCTTGCCTACATTTAAATGACCTGCACAGATAGCCAATACATTCACAACCCTACAATTATAGAATGGAGCTAAGTAGAAGGAATATAGGTTTACAAATGCCAATGGTTCCAGTAGCTTTTCTCTGATACCATACTTGTCTTGATACTGGAGAAAATCAGCTGTTCCTGAAGAATTTTTAAATAGTTATATTTAAACATGTAAACACACACTAGTCAATACGCGGCAGTGCTGTAATTTAAGTATACTGTGTTGTGTAGATAGAAACAGTCAAAGAAAGAGTGTATTTAAAATGTTTATTATCTTTTAGAGTAAGATATACACCTAGAATTTATTATGGAAATGAATGCTTGTGAGAGTTGAAGTAGCAAGATTCAGATAGGCAGGCACACATTTATTTAGCTGAATATTCCATTGTAGTATTTGCCTTGGTATAAAGCCGGAGACCACTTTTTTTGGAAGTTTACTTACTTATTTAAATACATTTAGAGTTTTGAGAAATCACTGTCTGACTCCTTGTCCAGAATCGCGATGTGGGGCTTTATATCAGGAACATGAAACTAGTTGTGCCACCCTAACAGAACCAATACATACATTCATATATGTTTCTACACAAGTACAAATGTCAAAACTCTTGGCTTTGCAAATGCGTTTTACATTGTACATTATTACACTGATGATTGGTGGTAGTATTTGAAGGTCTGATCATTTGTTTTTCAATTTCCAAATCCAAACACCACAATTGCCTTTGCCAATAATTGTTATTTCGCACATATTTAAATGAGCGATTGGCCACAGTAATCAAATCTACCATTATTTATTTGTCAATTAACAACTACAAACTGCCAACACTATTGGCTGTTCCAATTCTCGTTATTTACCTGCGCGATTGGTCTTCATAGTAATTGTATTTAGAATTGCACTTTATAATAAAGGGTATGTTGTAAAGTGAACATGGCTATCATATAAAGTTGAAGGTGTCTTGTACATTTGTACACATTTTTACGAGTGATTCCTTGTTCAAATTTTATTCGGAATTCTACTTCATAGTAAAGGGGAAATTGTGAAATGAATGCTGCTGTCGTACAATGTGCTTTTCAAAGTGTCTCCAATATATTTTGTACATATGTACACATGTTGATACTAGTGATTCCTTGTAGTAATGATATGATATGATATGATATGATAGTTTATTTATATAGCGCCTATACACAATGTGTTTCAAAGCGCTTCAAGGCAAGGAAGGGAACAAGGGAAAATACAACTACATTTCTACAGGCCGTGAACAGTAAGGATGTGAAATTAACTATCGTACTCGGCCTGACGTCATTTCAGATAGTGCAAGAGAAAACATAGATAAGGAAGGGAGGGGCAGAGTGGGAAGGAAATGGAAACAGACAGGCGACTACCGTACTAGGCCTGACGACGTTTCTGGTAGAGCCAGAGAAAACAAAAGGTGAGGGAGAGGTGTGCAGAAAGGGAGGGGAGGAACAAAACAAGTGACTATCGTACTAGGCCTGACAACGTTTCAGATAGTGCTGGAGGGAGGGGGGCAACAGTAAGGGGGTAGGGGAGCGACAGACGAGGTTGCTATCATAGTAGGTCCAGGGACAATTCTGATAGAGTAAGTGCATAGAAGAAAGTAAGGGGAGGAGGGGAGGAGATGAGAAAAGGGAGAGGGAAGGGAAGGAGAGAACAGAGAGTAAGCCGTCAAAAAGAGTTGAGAAGCAAGAGAGGAGAGCGAATACAATTGCAGAAGTCAGTTGTAACACATAATGTTGCAAGCCTATAATTGCAATTATAGTTCATAGTAAAGGATACATTGAGAGGAGACAGCTACTGTCCTATATATTTGAAGAGATTATGTGTTTTTCAAAATGTTTGCATTAAAATCAAGTGTATAGTAAGCATCAGGTATGTGGCAATAATGAGAAAAATCAAAGCAGACCATTTTGAGAAACTTTTTCTGAAAATCTGTTTTCTCTACAGAGATCCCTATTCAAAGAAAATGTAAGAAATATGCTTTTTTTCAATTTCTCATATATTTTGAACCAGTGCATGGATTGCCTCCATATCTGGCATGCCTAATTGGATGAGGCACGACCAGGTGCTTGCTAAATGTGGTGACAATCCATGTACATGTTCAAACACTGAAGGGAAAAGAACCTTTTAATTTTCCGATGTAACCTTATCTATGGAGCTGTGACCGCCGCGCTATGAAAATATGTTTGTTACTTGTATAGATATATACATTAATTCAGTGAAAAAACTTTAGTTAAGACAGAGTTGCGGTGAAACAGCTCAATACAACATAACCCATAAAAATCAGCGAAAAAACTATAGTTAAAGTGACATTAAGGTGTCAGTTGAACACACCAAAACACCTGAAATTGATTAGTTGTTGAAAGCAACACCACTTTAACTCTGAACCCTGTGTTGCACAGCTTATGAGCACACTGATGGCATCGCAAATGACTTGATGGGTGACATCACATGGGATATCACAGGATAAAGAGAGAAACATTTGGTCTATTCGCTGTAGACGAGGCTTAATGTAAACATAGGTCAAAGGCTGTAGTATTCAATCCACAATCCAATGGAGGTGTATTGCATCTCCATTGGAAATTGTCGGGCACAACACCCCAGCATGGATCCAAGGTAGATGTACTCCTCTCCACACCCTCCAGCAGACAATGTAATGGCACAGTTCGAATTCGAAGGTATTTGGAAATGTGAAAGGAAACTTAATGGTTGGAAGGGATTGAAGGTGGTGATATGATTTCTGAGGAATCCTCTGTGTTTCACTGGAAAGATGGGCTATCGTGGACCAACCATTTCCCTTTCTCTTCATTTCAGACCATTCATCAATCCATGACCAACAACACTCCTTGTGTGATTGTTGAGGGCTCCGGACGGGTTGCCGATGTCATTACGCAGGTGGCCAATCTGAACACCTCAGAAATCACTGTGTCGCTCATCAAAGACAAACTGTGCAATCTATTTGAGGAGAAGTTCGCAGAGGAAGCAGTCACTGAGTGGACCCAGAAGGTGAGGCTCCTGAACCAGAGAGGCCCATGGTGTGCCCCTTTGGGGCCAACATTTCAAGATTTGATATTGAGACCCAAAGTCGAGCCTGGTTCATTTCTTTGACAATTAGACAACCACCTTGTTGGTATCTGTGTACATGCCTTTGGCAGAGGTGTAATGCAACAGGCCCATAGTGACTCTGCAGGTGTGAAACATACCCGTCGCCCCAGCCATTGCGGTTCATAGAATGTGTGCATCTGCACCCCTGCAATGTGATCATATCATTAACATATTAATATCATAGCATTAACATGAAAACCATATGAAACAGTCTGCAAGTAAGTGCAAACAAACTCCAGAACTAAAATATATTGGGATAATTATAATTATTGGGATATGAATTTATATTATTGGTTATAAATCACTTATGACTTGCTTCTTTGTGCCCGATGCCAAAAGGTTTGAGCTTGAGCAATTCAGGGGATGCCGTGAGCGTCTCAGATCATAGCTGACCCAGAAAGCCTATCCTTGGAGCAAATCTGAAGCATTTTTGAGATGCTCGTGTGCATCAGTGATTCACAAAGTGTTGCTCAATGGCATTATAAAGGTCCTCCAGGCGCTAGCTTTGTGGCTTGTGAGTCAGCAGGAGAAAATCTGATATGTTCAGGGAATCTCCCGATTTGCTCCAGTGCAAATATTGTAGAATTGGTCCTTTGAAGTGCGTTATTGTATTGTAACACTAAAAGCTTATTTAAGTAAACTTCATGGAGAAATGTAATCAGGCAAGAGCAAAAATAAAGTGAGTATTGACTAGTGACCTGAAAGGTAACACTCTTGGCGCACCCTGGGGTTAGGGCAGAAGTACAAGTTACTTACCCCTGGTAACGTTCTTTCAACTGGATGTTCCTCCCACATATTCCTCATCTTTGATATCGTATATCAAAGACATATACCTCATCTTTCATATACGATATCCAGCTTCATCTGCTTCCAAAAAGAATTTCGGCAGAGGGTGCTGTGCATCGATGCAGTCGACTCTATATCCCTCGAGGGCCTCCGCCTCGAGGATGATTCCATCGAAGGTATATAGAGCACGCGTTGGCGTCAGTTCTGTTTTCATACAATAGAAACTACCCACATAACCACAGGTTTGAACATACTAACCTTTGAAGGAGCGATAGCTGTAATAGCATGGGAAATTCTACTGGGGGTAGGCTGGGAGGGCGGTGAGGAATACGTGGGAGGAACATCCAGTCGAAAGAACGTTACCAGGGGTAAGTAACTTGTTCTTTGAATGGATTGTGTCCTCCCACGTATTCCTCATCTTTGATAGACTCCCAAAGCAGTGTTTGTTTTGGTGGAGGGAGTAAGAATGTAGCTATGAATGGTTTCCATGAACCGAGTGGAGGACAGCCTTTCCAAAGCTTCCATCCTGACTGTGGGAAGACTCAAGTCAGTAACGCCTCATGAACGTGTGTATAGTAGACCACGTAGCTGCCTCACAAATGTTTTTGATCGGGACACCCCTTTGCAGAGCCGTAGAGGTAGCCTTCTGGAGGATCCTTGTCTGCCATCCTGTAACATTATAAGAGAACCAGAATGATCCATCTGGGTACGGTCTGCTTTGTCACAGCCTGACCCAGTTTGTGACCTGTATAGCCTATAAAAAGCTGATCATATATACGAGGATTGGATAATCTAGAGATGCATAAACTTAAAGCTCTACGTGGATCCACTCTGTAATCTCTCCTCCTCTTTGCCAGGATGAGGTGGAGGATAGAACGAGGGCAATACAATGTTCTGTCCTACATGAAAATCTGAAATGATTTTGGGTAGAAATTAAGGCTTAACCCTGAGAACAACTTTATCCTTATGGAAAATAGTAAAGGGTGGCTTGGATGATAGTGCCTGCAATTCACTCACTCTACGGGCTGAAGTTAATGCTATCAATAGAATGGTTTAAACGTTAGCAACCTTAATGGGCATGAATGTAGAAGTTCAAAAGGTGCACACATAAGACATTTTAATACCAGATTAAGATCCCAAACTGGAATCTGGAAAGGAGATGGAGGGAACACATTGGTGAGCCCTTTAGAAATTGAGTTACCAGTGGGATCTTAAAATAGGAAGATTTCTCTGATGAGCAATTAAAGATGGATTGCACCACCAAATAGCCTTTAATTGTTCCAACCTTGAGCCCCAGATTTGGCTCGGTATAGTAGGAAAGATAACACCTCTGGTGTCTTGCATAGTAAAAGGTCTACATTCTTGTCCTTGCACCAGGTGAAGAATTTGTTCGAACGCTACGGTACAAGGACTTTGTTGCTGGCCTTCTAGCGGAAAGCAAAATCTCCATTACGTCATCCGGGTTAGTCCCAATCCTTCTATCTCAGCCTCTCAGAAACTATGTGTGAAGGCTGAGAGTCTCGACCTCTGGATGGAGAACCCGACCCTCCTCTCACGAGAGAAGGTCCTCTCTTTGTGGAAGACGTATTGGAGGGCAGATGGACATGTCCATATGGTCCGGGTACCACATCCTCGTGGCCTAATCAGGGGCAATTAGGATCCCAAACGATCTCAACCTCCTGATCACGTGAGGAATAACAGGGACTGGAGGAAACGTGTACATGAGTGGAAACTCCCAGTCCACCACAAATGTGTCTCCTAGAGCTCCTCTTGGAGGAAATTCCCTTGAGCAGGACTGTTCGCACTTCCGGTTGACACTGGTCACGAACAGATCCCTTTGAGGCGTTCCCCAAAGGGTGAAGATATCTTTAAGGACTTCCTGAGCTAGTTCCCACTTGTGGGAGATTATGCTCTACCTGCTCAGAGCATGCGCCGCCGTGTTTTCCTCACCGGCTAGGTGAACTGCTGATACAGAGATTCCTTCTTGAATTGCCCAGTACCAGAGCTGCATTGCCTCTCTGCACAGTGGTAGTGACCCTACACCTCCTCTCTTTTGAGGTAGTACATGGCCACTGTGTTTTCCGTCATTATCAGGACATTCTTTCCCCGTACAGAGGGCAGAAAAGCCTTCAGCGCAAGTCTCATTGCCCTCAGCTCTAAAAGATTGATGTGTAGTTTGGGCTCTGATGGAGACCAACGACTGCTGATTGTCAGATCGTTGGCATGGCTTCCCACCCCGTCAGTGAGGCATCCGTCACTACTGTAATCTCTGGCCATAGTTGCCAAAAAGGTTCTCTCTTCAGAATGCTGTCCTCGCAGGCCACCACAGAAGATCCTGTGTGACCCTGATATGAACCTGAAGTAGGTCTGACATGTTTCCTGAAAATTGAGACCATTGTGTCCTGAGAGCCCATTGAAGATATCTCATCTTAAGGTGAGCCTCTGGCACCAGAAAAATGCAGGATGCCATGAGGCTGAGCAACCTCAAAAAGTCAAAGGCGGTAGACTTTGGGCACTTTGAAATTTGGAGACCATCTACAGAATGTCCTGAACCCTCACCTCGGGTGGCAAGCTCTTTCCAAGTTCATATCTAGTACAGCCGGTGTCCAGTCAATTGGTCGACAGCAAACTGGTCGACAGGACATTTGGTCGACACCATTTGGTCGAATGCCAAATGGTCGAATTTTTTTTTTTTTATATATATATGTGTTTTGTGGGTTTTCGTGTGTCGAAAAAAAAAAAATAGAAAAAAAAGGGGGTTGGGGGGGGGACCCCCCCAAAAAAAAAAAAAAAAAAAGTGTAAAAAAAAAAAAAAAAAAATTCGACCATTTGGCATTCGACCAAATGGTGTCGACCAATTGTCCTGTCGACCAAATTTTTTCGACCAATTGACTGGGAACCAGTACAGCCCCGATGAACTGGAGCTTTTGAGAATGGGACTCCTTGTGTAATTGAGGGAGAAGCCCAGTCTGTGAAGAGAGTGGCAGGTGACGTTGAGATGATCCAGGATTTGTTCGGGAGAATGCGTCCTGATCAGCCAATCGTCCAGGTTGGGGTAGACGTGATTCCCCCTCTCCTGAGTCTCGCTGCCACTACCACCATCAGCTTGGTGAAAACCCTTGAGGCGGAGGTCAGCCCGAAAGGTAGAATTTGAAACTGATAATAAGAACCGGCAACAGCGAACCTCAGGTACTTTCTCTGCTTCAGATGTATAGGCACATGAAAGTAAGCATCCTGAAGGTCCAATGACACCATCCAATCCGGGAGTAGGAGGGCCTGAAGGATCTGAGAAAGTGTGACCATCTTGAATTGTCCTTCATGAGGAACTTGTTTAAGAATCTCAAGTCCAAGATGGTCTGAGTCCTCCGTCCTTCTTGGGTATTAGGAAATATGGAGAATACCATCTCTTGTTCCTCTACGCTACAAGCACTTGTTCTATAGTGCCTTTGTCTAGCAGGGTCAACATTTCCTGCACAAGGAGCGGGTCCGGAACTCTCAAAAAGTAGTTCCCCGGTGGATGGTTCTGAGGTCTCTGAATGAAGGCAAGGCAGTAACCTTGGGCTATGGTTTCCAATGCCCAAGCATCCAAAGTAATGTCTTGCCATTCTTTCAGATGCTGAGACAGTCTGCCTCCCACTGGTGTTTCGTGACCCAAGACCTCAGAGAGGTTTTGAGGTGGCTGACGCAGTGACTGTTGGTAAGGAAGCCCCTGCTTGAGCGGGCGTTGCACCTCTTTCTCGTCCATCACGAGGGAATCTTCTTTGGCCTCTTTGACCAGCTATTCCTCTCGCCATTCCAACTGAGGAGTAGTAGCGAAAGGATCTACCCCTCCAAGGCTGAACACTGTAGTGAAAGGGCTGAGGCTGCCTAATAGCGGCACCTAAGGATTTGGCTGCCGCTTCGAGGTCTGCAACTTCTCAAGGCTTCCGTCAGCCTTGTTGCCAAAAAAGTGAGACCCATCAAAAGGCATGTTAAGAAGTCTGGACTGCACATCCGG
Organism: Ambystoma mexicanum; assembly: GCF_040938575.1. Classification (NCBI taxonomy): domain Eukaryota; kingdom Metazoa; phylum Chordata; class Amphibia; order Caudata; family Ambystomatidae; genus Ambystoma; species Ambystoma mexicanum. Next base: position 1,087,588,961 of record NC_090941.1, read on the forward strand.
CACAAATCCCGACTTCCTCAACCACACAAATCTGATGCTGTCAGCAGAATCCAGACCCGATTGAAGAGACTCGCACATGGCTTCTTTGCCTTCTGTAACAATAGCCAAGAATCCATCTCTTTCTTCCCCCTCGGGAATGTGCTCCGCCGTCGTGGAAATACAGTCCCATAGAGTGAATGAGAATTTTGCTAAGGCACATGTGGAGTTGGCTGATTTAAGAGGCATGCTCCCTGCAGAAAATACTTTCCTTGCCCTTGCATCTACTCTTTTGTCATCCCTATCTGGAGGGATGGTAGGATAAGCAATACCATACCATACCATATCAAACCTCTTGCTTTGAGGTTGCCGTAACTGCCTGCACCACCAGACTTTCTGGAGTGGGGTGTTTTTATAGGTAGTTAGGGTCACTACTAGATGGGTGGTATTTTCTAGTCAGGTTTTTGTTTACTTCCGGATTAGACACTGGCGTTTCCCAATTTGATCGATGTGAAATGGTAAAATGGGATCCATTTGCGGGCCCTTATCAAGGATGTCCGTCAGATCATCCTGCTCGAAGGGGAGGGGAGGCCTACACCATCCAAAGTAGTCTACAACTTTAGACATCAATTGTCTATATGATGCATCTTCATGCTCACCAGCGTCAGGTCTACCAATTTATAGCTCTGGTGAAGTGTCTACCCCACTAGTTGTTTGCAAGTTGTCATAAAGATCTTTTAATCTTTATTCTTCCGAAATAAAACTCTCAGGCACGTTTGGTGTACCATATTGAAGCCTAAATGACTCATCGGTATCTGATGGCTAATTTTCCTCTAAATTTGGGTTAGTGACTTGTAGTAATCTTTCCTTGGTAAAAGAATATATGTCTTATCCGGAATGGGCATCGCAGGTTTCAGACTCGATGCTTGAGGAGTTGTTGATATTTTTACTGAAGTCGATTTCGGCTTCAAAGGTTTCAATGGTGTCGAAGGTGCCATAGGTTTCGATGGCCCGACTGGCATCGATTGTGCAGCTGGTGTTGATGGCACAGCTGACGTCGATGGCGCAGCTGGCATCGATGGTGCAGCCGGTGTCGAAGGGTTCAGCTGGCATTGAAGGTGTTGACAACCTCAACTTATGCTTCGACTTCTGGGGTCTCGCGTAGGGGCCTCAATGGCTTTCTATGAGGATCTGGCCTTCGTCCCGGGCTCGAGGGCATGCAGGATTTGGCCTGAGCCTTTTCCTTACCGACTTCTTTGGAATGCACGGTAGGAGCATGGCTAGCTGAGGGTTTTTGCCTGTCAAATATTTTTAGCATTTCTGACTTAAATGCTTCCCATTCGGCTGGAGTGGAGGCCTTTGTGGGAAAAGATATCCTCTCAGGGGAGGTGCCTGATGAAAAAGTCGAAGAAGGCGACCTGTGGTGCCTCTTTTTCAATCTCCTCGATGACGATGAGTGGAGGGAGCCACTCCTCGACTTGTATCTTTTAACCTTCTTCCTTCGAGGAGAGTCGCCTCTCAACTCGTCCGAAGAAGGTTTCTTCAATGAGGTAGCAATGGGGATTTTTTGAGGTTTTTACATACTGCCAATTTTCCCTTTCACTGCTTCAGAGCTTTTCTGGTCACTGACTGCCATTTGGAGCAGTCCGAGGTCTTGTGCTCCACACCGAGACACCACAGACAGATTTGATGTGGGTCGGTTAACAACATCTTGGAGTCGCAGTCCCGACACTTCTTGAACCCGGTCTTCGGGGTATTAGGTTTCGAGGAAGAAGACATTTTCGCAAATAGAACCCAAGAAGCGCACCATAGTTTCTCGAATCGTGAGCTTACACAGAAAAACAGAACTGAAGCCAACAGTCGCTGCACGTGCTATATATACCTTCGATGACATCCCTATCTAGACAAAGGCTCTCGATGGACATCAAGTCGACTGCATCGACGCACAGCGCCCTCGGCCCAACTTTCTTTCTGAAGCAGCTGAAGCTGGATATTGTATATCAAAGATGAGGAATACGTCTTTGATATACGATATCAAAGATGAGGAATACATGGGAGGACACAATCCATTCAAAGAGAGATTCATATGTACGATTCTGGTATGATTCTGACCTTGATTCTGACCTTGCCGTTCTAAAATGCAAGTGTAGGGCGGCGGAGAGGAAGTGGAGGGCATCGGGCGCACCCCCTGACAAACTGACCTGCCGCCTGCTCCAAAGGCAGTCCAGACTCTGTGTCCTCTCTAAGAAGAGAGCCTACATCCAAGCCCGCATCTCTGAGGCATTCAACAATTCGGCCGAACTTTTAAGAATATTCAAGGGCCTGGCCAATCCTGCTTCAGTCTCTACCTCTCCTGCTTCCTCCCAGGCCCTCTGCACAGCCTTGGACTCTCATTTCGTTACTAAAACTCAGGACATCCTGTCCACCCTCTCTTTCTCTACCTCCTCTTCCTCCTCCTCTACCACTCCTGAGCCGTCTGAAGCCGTCTCTCCTCCTCCTTTCTCCTCCTGTCCCCTGTTCACCACTTATGATATTTCTAGACAAGTCCAATCTATAAAAGTCTCATCAAAGCAGGTTCTTCCCTGCTCATCCAGAATCATAAAGGACCACATCGACACCCTTGTTCCAGCCTTGGCCGATTTCTGCAATGACTCCTTTGCCACTGGAACTTTCCCCTCCCCCTTAAGCACTCTCTTGTGCACCCCTTCTAAAGAAGCCCTCGGCCGATCCTTCCTCTCCGGCTAACTATCACCCGATCTCCATCACTCCTTTCCTGGCCAAACTCTTGGAAAAGCTGGCCATCTCCCATCATTAATCTACATACTGAATTTGTTGATTGTCTCCATGACCACCAGTCTGGCTTCAGAGGTGCCAGAAGCAAAAAAACTGCTCTCCTGAACACCCGTGAAGACTTGCTCTCCAATCTTGACTCTAATCTCCCTTCTGTCCTCATTCTCCTCAATCAATCCTCTGCTTTTGACACGGTCAACCATGCCATTCTGCTCAATCGCCTCCGTTGACTACCTTGGTATTACTGATCAGGCCCTGGCCTGGTTGACTTCCTTTCTCACCGACTGACCCTCTCAGGTCCAACTGGGGTCTTTCCTCTCTTCTATCACTCTCTCTACTTATGGTGTATTATTCAATGTTATGCAGATGACACCCAGCTCTCTTTCAGTCTCCCCTCAGCCACCTCTGCTTCTTCTCTCATACCAGACTGTCTGGCCGCAATTCAGGAATGGTGCGCCGTCAAGAATCTCTGCCTTAATGCCAGTAAGACTGAGGTCCTCCTCATTGGACACCTGCTCTCTCCTTTTCTCCCTCTCGCTAGCCGCCCACTCTGGGCCCTCTTTCAGCTCCTTCCTGTGAGGCTGAGAATCTTGGTGTCATCTTTGAATCCACCCTCTCCTTCTCTCCTCACATCTCTGAAGTCTCTAAGAAGTCAAACTATCAGCTGCACCTCCTCAGAGGTATTCTTCCTTTTTTCACTTTCCCCAGAAGCTCAACGTCTCCAGAGCTATGGTTCTCTCTAGTCTGGAATATTGCAACAGCCGCTTTCTAAATCTTCCTGCCTCTACTCTACGACCTTTACAATTTATCCAGAACAGGACTGCAAGACTTGTCCTTGGCCTCAAGGGAAACGTATCAAATTGTCCCCTCGAGTACTGCACCCCCGCAGTTACTGCGACTCTGGGGGCGCACAAAATACTGACTCTTGGGCGCAGTAACAGAAGTCGGGGATTGCAGGGGGTAAGTTATAAAATAAAAAAGAATTTTAAAAAAGGACGCAAGTGAGAGGAACTGATGCAGCAGGGTCGGATGAGAGACAGCGGCACACTTCACTGTGTGCCGCCGAAAATGTAAGTGGATAGGGGGGGAGTTGGGTATGGGGATGCAGGGTACAGTGATCACTGTGCCATGCTATAATGGGAGTCAGCAATTTAATAGTCGACATTATGGGCGGCGCAGTGATCACATAGATTCGGCTCAAGCCCAGGGATCATATTTCTCCAGCTCTGAAATCTCTTCACTGGCTCCCCGTGGCTGCAAGGATCAAGTTCAAGACCCTCTGCATCGTTCACAAGGCTTGCTGGGGCCTGGCACCGCTCTACCTCCAACTTTCTCTTCCAAATCATCTTCCTTCTCGAGCTCTCTGCTCATCCACCTCCAACTCTCTGAGGGTCGGACACTTCTCCAAGCAACGAGTTGGGGGCAGATCTATATCCTCGGCTGGGGCCTCCCTCTGGAACAGACTCCCCTCCTCTCTCAAACTTGAGCACAACCACCTCCTGTACCGAAGCAACTCAAGACCTTCCTTTTCACTTCCACTTTCTCTCATCCTTTCCCCTGCTGATGCACCTGGCTGATCTGTGCACTGGTCACCTGATCACCCTCTGAACTGAGGCCCAGTCTCCTGCATGTCCAATTGCCCTCGCACTGCCTCCCGGCTTCCCAGCACTTAAGGGTCTGTATCTGCAACCCTGCAGTCCCTTCTCTCTGCACTTATGAGCCACCCACTGGCTGCACTTGTGAGATAACTGCACTTTCCCCTTCCCTCTTCCCCGCACTTGCGCGATCGGAATAACACAAGGCCTAGTAAGATTGTTATTTTGTCCTCCCTTTGTTTCCCCCTCCTTGTCTTGTTGCGCTTAGAAACACTGATGTACAGCCATGTTATAAATGCCACATTTTATATCATATCAAATCATATCATGTAAGTAAATATTTGTAAAGGTGTGGAGACTTAGCAGCAAGGTACATAGTAGCTGCGTTCCAGATGTGTCGATAAAACTAAATTCATCATACATTAAAACAGTGACAAAATAGCACATGGGCTGACTTGGTCTGAAACATGCAGGGGGTGAAGAGGGGCCAAGAGGGCAGACATTGTACCTTTTACTAGACATCTCTCATAGATGGGCAGTAAAAAAATAATAACTCTGTCCCCTGGGCTCCACAGCACCTCAGAAGGAGAGCTGATTTTGGTCAGTGGGTAGTTGAGTCGTGCAACAAAGGCATTTTTAAAATTCCTTTGTGGTACAACCAACACCCCCCCTCGCCAAAACCAGCTCCACATAGCAGCACAAACATACAGATACACATTCAAACAACATTCACACAGCAAGCACTTGGCCCCTCAGCGCTTTGCATACACATAATTACTTTGATTGTGTGTATGTATAAGGCGAAGTCATGATGCCTACCCCCGGGCATCCGGATCGAGTCCATCAGCCCCAGGAGCAGGCATCCAGATACTCATTAAAACCCTAACAGCCCCGGCTGGGGGCTGTTTGGATTCAGTCCTGGCGCCTTAGGCGCCAGGCTCATCATAGAAATCAGTCCTGGTGCCATAGGCGCCAGGCTCATAGACTTTACTTACCTTATGCAGACCACGCTGCAAATGAGTCCAAGCCAACGTGAGGCCTGGATGGGACTATTTTAATACAGGGACTATTTTTTACTTGGGTGTGGTTCTGGGGAACTTCTTTCCTGGGACTACTTTGGAGGCTATTTAAACCACGCCCGAACAGCAGCTCATGCTTCGTGTTATTCTGCATCCAGCAGCGTAATGCTCACCGTGTCTGCAAGTCAGCATCCAGTCTTCTGCCACGCCCGCCTCGAATCCGGAGCTCCTAGATAAAAGGAAAAGAAAGGAGAAGAGGTTAGATCACAAACATTATTTGATTCCCTACCTGATTCCGGACCCAGCACATCTCCGAGCCTGGAAAGGACATTTTTTCAGCACATGTCGCTTCGCCAGCAGCAGCGCCGCATTATACTCACCAGTCCACCGCATCTTTCAACTCGGCGCTGCCTCCATCATTTTCTGGGGGGAAAACAAAAGGAATAACAAGGTGAGCCGAGAAAACCGACAAAGACAATCTCTTTGCCACCATAGGCTTACCTGCTTTACCACCGGAGGTATTATCCTTTAATTCGCCGCATCTTTCTATGCCGCACCTATAAAGGGAGAGAAAACAGAAAGTTAAACTCATGCAACTTTTACCGGACAGTGTTTGGTAATACAGACTCTAACCTGAACGCCATCAGCTGCCTCCAGGCAATATTCTTTTGGACCCAGCTGCAACCTAACGAGGGAATGGAACAAGAGTGAACATCGGACATATTGAACTCGTTGAACTTTATAGACACTGGAGTCAATATTCCTCCGGATCTCCTCCAGTACCTTCAAACCAGTGAAGTAACTGGTATCTACGCGCCCCTGCATGCCACGCAGGATGGAGAGCTCATCATTTAAAAACATAAGGAGAATACTTCTACGAGTCCAGCAGACAAGATTAGGCGAGCCAGTCTAGGCTGTCATCTCTTCACTACGCATCACGTTGGTGGAGACCGCAGCTATCTGCGTCCGATCCACGCCCCTGTGGGAACCAGGTGAGCGTAACAGGCGCTGTGGGGCCCAGGGGACAGGGATGGTATTTTTTTACTGGATATCTATGAGGGATGTCTAGTAAAAAGTATCATGCCTGCCCCCGAGCCACCCAGCGTCTGTATACACACATAATCATGTTGTTTGTGTATGTGTGTGTGTGATAGGCGTTGTGGAGCCCAGGGCACAGGCATGATACATCTATGATAGATGTCTTGTAAAAAATACCATGCTTGCATCCTAACCCCCTCAGCGTCTTGTATACACACATAATCACTTTGATTGTGTGCGTGTGTTAGGCGCTGTGCGGCCCAGGGGATAAGGATGGTATTTTTCTACTAGTCATCTATGAGAGATGTCTATTAAAAAAATACCATGCCTGACCCCTGTGCCCCCCAGCGGCTCGCATACACACAATCACATTCATTGTGTGAATGTTTTTTATTGGGAATGCCTAGTAAAGAATGCCAGCCCAGTCTGATTGGATTACTAGCACCTCACATGCAATGGTATGCCTGTCCCCTAAGCCCTCCAGCACCTCGCATGCACACATAATTGATTATCTGTGCATGTGAGGCACTGGAGGGCCCAGGGGGAGGCAATTGATCTGTGATAGACGCTGAGTAAAAAAGGTCATGCCTGGGCCCTCCAGAACCTCGCATGCACACAATTAATTGTGTGCCTGAGAGGCGCTTGGGGCCACAGGGGGCTGGCATGGCAGTTTTTACTGGGCAGTTATGCCTAGTAAAAAAGGCCATGGCTGTACCCTGGAACCCCAGCTCCTGACAAACATCTGCTCCCTGGACCCCTAGCGCCTCACACTCGCATATAATCACATTAATAATTAATGTGATTATGTCTGAGTGTGAGGCGCTGGCGCACCAGGAGGAAGGCATGGCATGCTTTACAGAGCATGGATGAAAAAGCAAGTATGATAAGTGTTATTATGTAGCTAGACTGGCATTTTAATGCAGCCAGTCTAGCCATTTCTTATTGTGGTATGAGATTTTGTATTGGGCATCTTTGATAAAGCAAGTATGATAAGTGTTATTATGGAGCTCGGCTGGAATTTTGGTGCAGCCAATTTGGACATGTTTTCATACTGTGGGACGCATTTCTAATGGAATGGTAAAGCCAGCTGCAGTATGTTCTTATGTGGGGATAGTAAATATATTGGCAGAACAAGCATGGACATGTTTTATTATAGTATCATTACTGACATTATGCAAAAAAGCAAACATGAATATGTTCTTATATGGGAAGAGTAGGGTATAATGGTGCAGTTGACATGGACATGTATGGGCACCGTCAGCATGAAGATGTTATATACTGGCCCATATTTTGGGCAAAGGCATCATGAAAATGTGTTGAACAAATTATCCTGTGCTCTGTTGGTGACTTGCATCTTTTGGATTTTTTCATAAATTACCCTACAAATCCTATTGCAAATTGTTTGGCTTTTTATCCAATTTTTCCAAAAAAAGTGTGTTAAAAATGCACCATTTTAACCCCTTATTTAAACAAATGTCTTGGAGGGGAAAAAACCCCAAACCACCCTTTATTGGTTTGGGCTACTTTGCGACGCTTGGTCGATATGGCATATCTGGGAGAAATATTTACGCCCATCCACTTAAAAAACTCATCAGCTGCCACTGCTGATTCTTCTGTGGCCCTGGAGAACTCTGTCTTTCTCTGTCTTTTTACACTTAATCCCTTTGCTTCACAGCACATGCTGAATGAATTTGCTTCGCACCTATCTCTGGGGCGAGCTGCCTTATCTGCACGTAGCAAAGCACTCTATGTTGGCCTGATTGCTCTTATCTGGTCTGAGTCGCCTGTGTGCTGGAGAGTGCGAGAGAGTGACCCGGTTGCAGTTGGCATCATAGAAATCAACATCAACTGCATAAATAAATGCCCAGGGCATGCATGTTTCAGAGTCAGTGCATTAACTGAATAAGATTGCCACTGCTTTGCTATCACTAAATCTCTATTGTGTTAATGGACATGTGTAAAATCTTTGGGTCAGGACTAATGCATGGCATGGCATTTTGTGAGATCCAGTGGTGCAAATGCTCTAAAATATTTTACAACCATTTCCCTGTATAGTGAGTCAGTCAATAACTTCCATTAATGACTATTTGCACATTATCAGTAACAGGGTGCTAAGCCATTTGGGTAAAAAATAGTGTTTCAATCCAGTGCTGCAAACGTTCCTCCATGTACTTCATTTAGACTGAACTGCCAGCATCTTGGGGGGCCTGGACACAGACACATATGTACTTTAAAGGAAGACACGTAATTCATGTTCTGTGTTGAGGCCTCCACCGATGGCTCTAGGTTTAAAGGTAGATCTGCAAGCAAATATGCCAGAGTGTCAGATGGAGGGTGGCACGGCCAACTGTGTCCAGAGCACGGGCTCTGTGCAGGGTCTGCTGTGGAGTTCAGACTGTGGGGTGTCAGTAGGTCTGTAAGACTCCAGGTAGTTGGCAATTCCATTGCAGACTAAAGATTCTAGAGCTGTGGAATAAAGAGGAAGGGGTAGACAGCTAGATAGATGGCAGGCGTGTTGGTGTCAATACGGCAAAGCCACCTAGAAATATGCTAGGAAAATACCAGAGGGGAGGACGGAGAATGGAGGAAGGAGCAGGTCAGGGGGGCACGTCGTGCAGGGGTTAGGAGGCGCAATTATCTAAATGACCTCTTCGGAGGTAGCCCAAGTTTCTTGTGGATCCGTCTTTGGTTCAGTAAAAGGGCACCTTATGCTAACTACCGTAGTAAGTAAAAGTTCCAGAAAAAGACATTTGTACAGCACCAAAAATGGCCCTGGTTCAGAAGTGCACTGCCACAATAATAATGATGTATTTATATTTTGCGCTTACACCTAAGCACTGTACATAGAACATATTTACATACACAATGAAAGGCAGAGTTGGCCTTACCGGGATTATAACCTGTGACCTGAAGATCACTCATAAATAGCAGCAGTGAGCGCTCAAACCGCTGAGCTATCTTACAGGCAGATTTTCTCTGGGACAATTGCTGTCTCTGTGCAAAATGTAGTCTAATTTGTGACACTGCAAGGCACTTCGGAATTCATTTCGCCTCCTTACAAGTATGCTGGTCCGGAAATAGTGATGCCGGTCGCTTCGTACCGTCACATTTTTCCGGCTACTCTGAGTTGCGATGCCGCTAACACGTCAATGCAAGTGACTTACCCTATCCAGCAACACTGTGACCAGAATCTACGGCAAGAGCGTCGGCTGTGCCTGAGACACTGGCATGGTGTTGGTACATGCACATTCCGAGCAGCACTTACAAGGAAACACCGGCATGGACATGCTGGTAGCACCGTGAATTCCATGCCAGAAACACCAGCATCGCGGACCAGGCGTTAACTAGAGTCAGGTGTACAGTAACAGCCCACAGTTGGCCAAAATCAGCCCAGGTGGCCCCAATGAGCACTGCAAAAGCACAAAAGGACAACTCCCACACCCTTTTCAACACTACCATACTAGCAGTAGCAGTATCAGTACTGGAGCTGGAGGCCCTGCATGCAGGCATACTACTTGAAGAGGCAGGGAGGCAGAAGATGCAGCAGAGGTGCTGGAGGAGAAGCAGGGCCATTGTGGTCCTGCAAAACAACAATGTACAGCAGGTTGCAGCCCGCAGGCAGCCACCGATACCACTCATAATGGCCACACCCTTCAACCTCAGCCAAACCCAGATCCACACCCTGTACCGGCTAGACAGGGACATCATCACATCCATAGTGGACCATGATCCTTGATGACCTGGTCAGACTCATATAGATCCGTACAGCCACCCGCCCAGCCCCCCTTGCTCAAGGAAGTGTCTGTGCTACACTTCCTAGCCACGGACACCTAGCACCACACTGGGTGAACTGTTTCAGGTCATTGATGCACTCCTGCGGCACGTGGCAGATCACATAGGCCTACCCTGAACAGCAGACCAGGTCAATGCCACGAAAATTGCATTCCATGCCCTTGCAGGCATGCCCAATGTGATAGGTGCATTGGACTGCACACATGTGGAGCTGGTGGCCAGGCATGCCGTAGAGGCAGTTTACAGGAACCGAAAACTCTACCGCTCATGCAATGTGCAGATGGTGTGTGATGCCAACCACCTCATCACCCACTGCTGTGCCAGATTCCCTGGTTCAACCCACAACACCATGGTGCTGCGGATATCCACGCTGCAGTGTACATGGCACATCACAAAGGAGAGCATACCTGGCTGTTGGGTGAGTGTGTCTACCAAAGCATGCGCACTGTTGAATGGTGGAATGTACAACACCTATGTGCAGTACATGTGTGAAATACAATGTCCAACACAGAAATATCATGCCTGAGTTCAATTCCTTGACTGGCCTGTATCAATCCTCCAAACAAATCATGCGCATGCATAATAACATCAAATCTGTACTGCAACATCAAAAGCACTACATGTAGCAGAATGCATCACACCAATGTCCCAAAACCCACACCACCTGTTGCACAGAAATTATGCATGTGAACTGAAGTGCAAAAATGTTGCGAGACATATCTATGAATGTGTGATATGCTCATCATAGGACTATAGAATTGGTAAATAATAAGAACACACACCAGTCTCATTTGTGTGTGTTGTAGTGAAAGGTTCAGAGTTCAAGGTGGGTGCGAATGGGCCATGGAAAAGCGACAGCAAACTGCACACCCACCACGCATATTGACAAGGGGTATTGGCAATCATTAGGCTGTCATCACCTTTCCCATCCATACAATTCCCTGTATGGTATCTCTCTGTGAATATAGCCACATCCATCATTTTGCCATAATCTTTGATGCTGTACAACCACTCCCATGCAGAACGAGATGTACATCAGAATGCAAGAACGCCTTCAGGCATGTACTGAATCCCAAAAATATATAACATCTCATTGTAACACAGATTAACATCCTTACCTGTGTTAATCCTGCCTACCAGGTCTGCGGCCCCCAGCAGGGTCTGTCGTATCGGGCACACCGGCTGTGTCAGGCCAAATAGTATTTTGCAGGCCGATAAACATTGCCACCTGGAGATAGCACCGGAACACTTACACCCGGACAAGCCACAATTGCATTTAGAATGTTTCATTACATTGACATTGATGACTGCAGACATATATCCCCAAAAATCACCCTGATCCTGCGCAAAAAATGGTCCATACAATGCATGGACATTCATTCACACTGACAATGCGCATGTTAACATGCCCAAATATAACATATGCTACGTCACCAGCAATTAGCATGTGTAATTTTGCATTGCTTAGGGAACACTATACAGACTGTACCAACATCATACAGGCACAACAATGGCCTTCTAACCTTTCTGTCGCTCCTGTACTTGTTGTAAGATAGAGCAGACATTTGGCCTGTTAAAGGCAAGGTTCCGCTGCCTAAGCAGATCGGGCTGGCACCTATGCTCAGGCCATGTGAAGGTGGGCAAGATAGTCCTGGCCGGTCCCATGTTGCACATGTGTATCAGGGGCAACATCCCACTGCCCCCTGACATGGACATGCAGCCACCAGAGGCGGAGGAGGATGCCATTGATGATGAAGTGCCATTGGCACATCGTAAGGAATCTATGGATGGCCTTGTTGCTCATGATTAATTGATTTAACACTATTTTTGAGCAATTCACACACGCACGTGGCACAGGCCAGCTAGAGCACTGGGCACTGCACAGTAAATAAATCATTCACTTACACTAAAAAGGCAATGTCCAGTCATGATTTCAATGCAACACCAACTGTAATGTGTATAATGAAATGATTGACAAATGTGGAAAAACTCTAACTGCTAAAACTATAGCTCCCCGCCCCCCCTCCCCAACTACCCCTCACCACTCCCCCTCCCCCTCCCCAACTGTCTCTACACAACTCCTGTCATGTTCTGCAAGGAGTACTTGCACAAGTCACAGACAGGGCACATGTGTGCCCTGGGCCATTGTACGTCCCCTATTTGTGTTAGGCGTGCTGCTGTGTGCCGAGCTGGGCAGCCGAACTGAACACTGCCTTGGGCTGCTGGGCACAGAACTAGCAGGTGCTGAACTGGTGGATGATTCATGGGTCAGTTCTGTGGGCCATCTGTCTAGGAAAGCCTGGAGGAACATAGCCATTGTCTCCGCAATTGATGACATCACACTGTTGCCCTCCGGTACCCTCCTGTACTATGGCATTCCCACAACGGTCAAGTGCACAAGCATTCTGACGCCCACTAGCCTGCACACTCTCCGGCATTAACTGTACGTCCTGGAGGTGCTGCTGCACTAGGACAGTCAAGGCATTCTGCCGTTCCTCGATGCACCTGAGTCTGCCATCCATTTCCCTCGTAGTGGGGAAGGGTGGGCATTGTGGGCTCATTGGGGCCATGTGGCTGAATAGCAACGGCACATCGGTGCTGTGGTCGGTGGTCTCCCCTGTGTCCACCCATCCGTTGTCTGCTATGGCCTCTGTACTGGACACATGTGCACGTGCATGTGGCTGTGGTGGGGGTGGTGGTACTGCAGCAGCTGGGGCTGGCCTGAATTGGTGCAGCTGGGGCAACCAGTGCTGCCTGGATGGGTGCAGCTGGGGCAACCGGTGTTGCCTGGATGGGTGCAGCTGGGGCAACCGGTGCTGCCTGGATGGGTGCAGCTGGGGCAACCGGTGCTGCCTGGATGGGTGCAGCTGGGGCAACCAGTGCTGCCTGGATGGGTGCAGCTGGGGCAACCAGTGCTGCCTGGATGGGTGCAGCTGGGGCAACCGGTGCTGCCTGGATGGGTGCAGCTTGGGTGGCATTGGCAGTTGTGCCTGTTGAGGCTGTGGTGTCCTGGGTGGAGGTTTTGGTGCTGGCGGTCCGTTGGGTCCTGCGGCGCTGATGGCTGCTGCCCCTTGAGGTGCTTGGCTCGGCCTCTTCATTGTCAGACGATGTGCCTCAGGGAGTCAGAAAGGCAGGTTGTCAGTGAACAGTGTGGATTGATGAGGCAAAGATACATGCATTATCTTGGTTGTGCATGTGCTGTGTCGGGGACATGGCAGGGTACATGGCATGGTGCACACATGCTTGTGTCATGCGTTCTGTGCGTGTGGATGTGTGATGTTCGTACATGGTAGAGCAGTGTGCCGGAGATACTGACGTGGTTTACTGACAATTGCTGGGTACGGTGTTAGGGGTCTGACCTTCACGCTGTGTGATGTTGGGTTGGGGAGGGGTGTGGTATGGATATGATATGGCATTTATAACGTGCCTATACACAAGTGTATGAAGGCGCGACGAGGCAAGGGAGGGGGGGAAACAGAGGAAAGACAGAGACAATGATCTTACTAGGACAGGTGACATTGAGATCGCGCAAGTGCAGGGGAAGGGGGAAAAGTGCAGGGGGAAGGGACAGTGCGATGCATAGGATAAACAGTAAATAAATAAAGACAATAAATAAAAGGTGCGGTCAGCTGGTGGCAAGTGCAAAGGGATGGGGTCGGCATGTGCCTGCTGCTTGTAGCACTTACAGGGATAGGTGGGCATTTATGCTCATAGGCCGGGCTGGCTGGGACGAGGGAGTCACATGTTGCCTTTGCGTGTGACGCTGGCCATTTGTGGGTGGAGCTGGGTAGCACTGATGTCACTTTGTGCCAGGGGAAGCACAGCGGGCACACATGCATTGAGCTGTGGCAGGGTGATGTTGTCTGTGTGGAAGCAGAAGCATGTTCTGTTGGCAGTACAGGGTGCCTGTTCTGTATTATAGGTGTATTAGTGGTATCTGTCATGTTTTGGGGAACAGGGTGTAAGTCGGTGTATGCATCCAAGTTTCTGGTCTCTTGAGGGGCCTGAAGGTTTCTTTTGGTGTTGTGCATGATGCACTTGACATTCATGTCATATGTTGGTACAGAAGTGGGAGCATGGTTGTCAGGGAGGTTGACATTACATTGAGGTTATGTGTACTCACCAGCCTCTTCATGTGTCCCGTCTCTGGCCTCCGCAGCACCGACCCCTTTGAAGGCCTCGAGGGGCAGCACACTGCTGTACGTCTCCTCCTAGGGCACCAGGCATATTGGGGATGCACTCCTGCCACCTGTAGCCATGCCTTGTCTGCTATGGGCCGAGAGGAGGTTGCGCACCCTCAATCGCAGGTTGTCCCACCTCTTGTAGCAGTCTCGCACTGTGTGGGGGGTTGTGCTAACTGCAGAGACCTTCTGGGCAACCTCCTCCCAGATGCTCTTCTTGCACAGAGGTGCCTGCTCGAGAAGAGCTCTGCAGCATGCTGGACAATGGTATCCGCTAACATATTCAACCCTGCCTCACTGAAGCGTGGCTTGCGCTTTCGGGTCTCACAGACTTTTGATGTCATTGTGAAAGGGTGGTTTCTGTGGTCAGGAAGGGTGGACGTTGCCAGTGCCTTCAGGATTGCAAAGGATTGTGTTTTTTTAATGGCCGCCGGCCAGTTTCCTGTTCCGGCGATCACTTTGTTTCTGGTCACGGTATTTGCGTGACAGCTGTTACCGGTGCCGGTGACTCTGGGAACGTATCGCCGGATTCGGAGTAACCGGCACCGAGGACAATAGTGTTTGCATTTTTGGGGGGTTTTGATGGTGTTTCTGGCATGTCGATACCACAGTTTCAGGCATGCCAGAATGCGCGTGCACGAAAACACGTAATCATCCAGAGATTCCGGCATCACGAGTTGCCGGACACAGAGGCACCGTCATGCCAGAAACTCAGATTTCTTACTAGCATTCTTGTAATGAGGCCCAGTGTCTTATAGAAACTCTTGGTCTGGCCTTGCGCTTCTATAGAGTTTCTGAATTTCTCTGTCATTTACAATATCCTGGTCCCAAATAGTGATCGTCTTTCATTCTATTTCTGGTCGTTAGGCCACACTTTGTTCTATTCATGGGGTAACTGTCCCCCCCCGGGACCCCGCCGCTGTGCAGATGCTCAGTGCGTGGAGATCTGAAATGTACATGCCATGCCCCGATATGACCTGCCAAACCTGAGATTGCTTTAACCTTGATTTACCTGAGCTCCACAGAGGAGAAACAATTGCATTTGGGTTGAAAAATGAATTTGTCATTTGAAGGTATCATTAATAGGTGGGTCCAGAAGTGTTTATTTACGGCACCGTTCATTGGGCTCAAAAGAACTAATTATGAGATGGGATAACCTGAGACAGTTCTGGCACGGGCACGCCACACATCAGTGTAAAATGAGCCTGGCCTCGTCAATGTCCATAGCTTGAGAGGTATCTTTGACCGAATGAATTCCTTTTCATGAAGCCCTCAGTTTTCCGCTCCCTCTATAGCCACTTTAAGCTTCCTCCTGCAGCTGTGCATTCCTCGAGCCTCCCGATTCACTCCAATGGGACCTATCGGCTCTAGGTGTCCAAGTTAATCCCAAAGGTGCCCAGTTCCTGCAGGCAGTCCTCCTGACAGCCAACTGTGCCATTGTTCAACTTGGCAGAAGCTGTGCAGTTCTCATGGTGAAGGTGCCTGGTTTTTACTGAGGAGGCCATGCTCAGCTATTGTCCAGATATTGAGCTGGTGCCTGGGGCATGGTCTTTCATGGGTGAAGCACCCCAGATGTTGTCCGGATATGAAGGATTCTGGTGTTTGGCTTTTGTTGGGAAGTGGGTGCTGAAGTCTTGGCTCCACCTAGAATCCTGATTATACCCCAATCCAGCGTTCAGTTCAATCTAAATGTACGTAAGCATGAAAACTAGCTAGGAAGCAACTGAGGGCCGCACATTGTAAGTATGGAGTTAGTACACGGTATAGTGTAGGCGAAGTGGGCTCCCAGTGCGATGGCAGTAAGTACACTCAGCACTACCCGAGGGGCTGTCTGAACAGTACGGTCTTCAGCTCTGTTGGGGTGCTCTTTCACAGTAACATCCCGTAGAAGTAGAATGATTGTTTCCTGGTCTTTCTTTACATTGTTTTTGGGTTCCAGTCTAGCAATATCCCAGTTTCTGGAAACGCACTGGCCAGCTTAACCGGCTAGCTTTCCAGCCAGTTTAGGTGGCGTTGAAGTTCTTCTCAAGAACAGTAGTTCCGTTTTTGACACATTTGGGAAGCACTGACTGGGCAATGCTGCATGGGCATCCCACAAGCGAGGCAGGGTAACTGCTGTTACCATCGGCAGCTGGGAGAGGGGCAGCCCCAACCCCCCGCGCCTGCTCCTCTCCTTCCCCCCACCTACAGAGACACGCAGTCTCGGCAGCACAAAAGCCACGGAAGGGTAAGGTGCAAACAGTCATCGCACCCTTCATCCAAACACCAAGGTGCTAAGGCGCCACAAGGAAACAACCATCAGGCAGGGCCCAGGTTCAAAGATCTGCCCCCACCAGGGGGTCAGACAGTCGGCTATCCGGCCGGGGGCTGTGACAACAGCGGCCCCCATCACATACACAACAAAGACCCAGGGCCTCCCTGGGTCCTATAAATGAGAGCAGCATGCTCAGAGTAAACACAATCTGTTTGTGGACCCTGAACGGGGACCCAAGCAAACAGGAGACTCACTGTTTACTCAGTGTCTTCCAAATCTTCTTGCTTTTTTAGCAATTCTTGAAGTTCACTGTACATCGCAGTGTCTTTTTCCTTCCTGAACATTGTACTGCTCAAAGCACTAGCAATACAGCTTTAACGAAGGAAGAAGCGGCAACCGAACGGCCAGCGCAGATGCTGTCAACTTCAACAATTTCGGCACAGAACAAAAAGCAAGCGGCGAGCGTGTCCAAAACAAAACAAACAAAAACGTGTGCTGCTGAATCATCCCCAAAAAGCAGTGTGAACGAGGGAGAAGCTGCACACCAACAAGCACGGCACGGACGGCTTCCGATTCAACTCTTTTAAGGTGAGCCACCGCGCTGGGGCTATGAGGGAGGATAAATAGACATTTTAGGTCCTCAGGTTTGATTACAGTGGACCGGAACCCCCGCATTATAAGGCAGACGGGGCAAGATAACACAAGACAGTTTTAAACTCGGGCAGAGTCACAAGCCAGCTTGGGAGCTTGTCTTTGCTTTTACAACCACGTAGAGCTAGCGAACACAGTTCCAAGCACGGCGGGCCCAAAGACTGCAGATTTAAAATAATTTCTGTAATATTGCAGGGCGACCACACAGCAAAACCGATTTAAATCCTGTAAATCAAACCTGGGGGCTGCCCAATTTTCCGGACCCGGGCAAGAAGGAAGCAGTCAACAGTTACCCAGCACGGGCAACAAATAGGACAGGCGCAAAGAACTCGCCGATAACAACGGTTTAACTCCTTGAAAAAACCCCTTTTACTTTTTCCTATAACAGGCATAGAAAAACATGGGGCCCAAACGGAAAACACGGGCACCCCCAACACCGGCGCAGAAGCCCAAATCTCCACAACTGCTAGCAGCCAATGAAGCGGCAGAGCACTACGGTTGGGCATGGGTTAGAGAAAACATGTACGGCCTACCCAGGGAAGGAATTACCAGCCCACCCAGCCAGGAGGATTGTTCTTCACCATTAAAAAGGAGAAAAATATCCAAAGGCGCCAGAAAAGGTACCAAAAAATTGTCAGAACTATGCGAGAATGTAGCGGAATTACAGCATCTAATGGTAGAAATAAGGGGGAAACAGACACCGCCCACAATGGAACCTGGGGCCTCAAACCCCACCATCGCAATAGAACCTACAATAACGGTTGTCAACCCACCCATAACACCACCTATAGCAATCCCGCCACAACAAGTACAGCATTTGCCAATAGCGCCCACAGCTATAAATACAACAGCCTCCACAACTCCAGCAACAGATTCAGCAGGTGCTCTAAAAGCATGGGCAATCCCAGGCACAGACAACACGGGCGCGACAGGGACACCCGGCAGCAATACAACTGACATTGTAACAATTTGTAATGCACAATTAGACCAAAAAATTAAATCCTTCCAAACAGAGATATTAAATAGATACAAAAGATGCCTGGCATGGAGCATTGATACCACAATCAAAGAAGCCATATGGGCCAAAGAATTTATATTTATAGAAATCTTTTCCCTAATAGAAGCCCAGCGCAAAGGGAAAGACGCTTTCAGAGACCCCAAAAAAATAGAAGAAAAAGCTATTGCCAGAAACACCCAGGTCGAACAAAACTGGGACAACTGGTTACAGGCTTTTGCCATCCTAGCAACAATATACAAAGAAAAATTCCCTTTGGACGGCAGGAAGATCTGGGCATACGTTGATAAAATAAGGGACGTAAAAGTAACACAGAGGGGGAAGACATGGCTTGCATACAACATTATATTTAGGAGGAGCATGTCAGAAAGGCCGGCCATTGAGTGGGATGAAGTCCAGAACGATTTATACACCCTCAACGCCGAACCTCCCCAGGAAGAAGATACCATGCATTCTTCTTCCAAAAATAGCAAAAATTCCCAAGTAAGCAAATCACAGGACAATGATAAATCCAAAAACGGGAGCAGCCCTTTCGGAGGAACCAGCCTTGGGCGGCTAAAAATAATGCCCACAGACAGAACAAACAGCAGGCTGTCAAATCCAACATCCCATGCAGAAATTTTGGGAAAAACCAGTGTACATGGGGCAAAGAATGCTGGTACAAACACGCCTGCACAAACTGCAATGGCGACCATGCAGCAAGCAACTGCACTAGACTACCAGCCAAGAAAGAATGATATCCCAGTTTTAGAACCAGGACTAACGCCCATCAACCCGGGCAATTTTAGGGACGCCCTAAACAGCTACCCTGATAAGGAAACCAGCAGGATAATATCGCACGGTTTCACCAAAGGGTTTTTCATCCCATTTAGGGGCACTAGGTCACAACACATCCCGAGGAACCTAAAGTCAGCCAGGGACAACCCCCAGATAGTAGAAACCAAAATCAAGAAAGAACTGCAACTGGGAAGGGTAACAGGTCCCTGGGATTTCATGCCTCTAAAAGACTATTTAATA
This sequence comes from Ambystoma mexicanum, assembly GCF_040938575.1. Classification (NCBI taxonomy): domain Eukaryota; kingdom Metazoa; phylum Chordata; class Amphibia; order Caudata; family Ambystomatidae; genus Ambystoma; species Ambystoma mexicanum. Next base: position 1,087,608,289 of record NC_090941.1, read on the forward strand.
TCTCCACTAGGCCTGGTCCCCAAAAAAGAACCCGGAAAAATGAGACAAATTCATCACCTCTCCTACCCTAAAGGCCAGTCTTTAAACGACGGCATCCCTCACACAGAATCCGCGGTATCTTACACGCATTTTCAAGAGGCGATAAGGCTCGTACAGGAGTGTGGCAGAAACGCTTTGATGGCCAAACTGGACATCGAATCTGCCTTCAGACTCTTGCCAGTCCACCCAGAGTCACAGCAGTGGCTACGTTTGACCTTTAACAACACATTCTACGTAGATAGATGCCTCCCCATGCGGTGCGCAGTATCCAGTGCACTATTTGAACAATTCAGTTCCTTTTTTCAATGGGCTTTCCAAAAACAGGGACCAGGGACAAAAATAGTGCATTACCTAGACGATTTCATAGTCATAGGGCCACCAAACTCCGGGGAATGCGGCCGGGCTTTAGCAAAACTCGAGCACATGGCCGCACAGTGAGGAGTTCCCCTAGCGAAGGGAAAAACCACCAAACCAGACACAAACATAATTTTTCTGGGTATCGAAATAGATTCAGCAAAGGGACTCTGCAGAATCCCCAAAACAAAAATATCAGAACTCCTGGCAAAAATACAAAACCTAATAATGAGAGAAAAGGGCACCGTAAAAGAAATACAATCCTTGGCAGGCAGCCTCAATTTCGCATCCAAAATAATACCTCAAGGAAGGATATTTGCCAGAAGCCTGGAGTTCAAAATCAAATCACTCACCAAACCACACTTGCATATCCGGCTAGGCAGAGAGGTGAAACAAGACCTGGAAACATGGGGAAAATTCCTCAGAGATTTCAACAGGGTTTTGCTTTGGCGAATGCCTTTAAATACTCGATCAAACAGGGTCCTATACACCGACACAGCTGGGAGCAAGGGGTTTGGAGCCATACTAGACTCCGAATGGGTGGCAGGACACTCGCCCAATTCATGGCAAACAGCAGGGTGGACAAGAAACATCACCCTACTAGAAATATTCCCCATCTGGCTAACATTACACATCAGGGGCAGGCAACTAGCGAATACAGAACTTTTGATCTGGTGCGATAACATGGCTGTAGTGGGCTCCATAAACAGAAGGTCTACGAAATGCCCTCTAGTACTAAAAGTATTACGAGCCATTATAACAGTCACACTACAAGTAAACATTGTTCTCAAAGCAAAGCACATTTCAGGGGCAGATAATAACATTGCTGATGCCTTATCTCGTTTCCAGTGGACAAGATTCCGAGAGCTAGCGCCGCACGCCCAAGAACAGATGACGCCAATACCAGCAGAATGCTGGACAATAATGGGAAGACAAGAATAACGGCATCAACGCCAACGCCAGAGAGCATAGGCCGGGATGCCCAATGAAAACCAGGCACCTCTAAAACGAGTGCCAACAACACATTGGCATCAACGCCAGCACCAGAGAGTGCAGGCCGGGATGCCCAATGAAAACCAGGCACCTCTAAAACGAGTGCCAACAACACATTGGCATCAACGCCAGCACCAGAGAGTGCAGGCCGGGATGACCGATACAAAGCAGGCACCTCTAAAACGAGTGTCAACAACACATTGGCATCAACACCAGCACCGGAGAGTGCAGGCCGGGAGGACCAATACAAAGAAGGCACCTCTAAAAGGGGTCCCAGCAACACATTGGCGCTGGCGTTGATGCCAGAGAGCCCAGGCCCGGATGCCCAACAAGAATCAGGCACATCAACAACGGGTGCCAACAACCTCACAGGCTTCCTAACAGAGATGGCAGAGAGGGCGGTGGCAAGCACCACTGCAACGCAGTACAGTAAGTGTTTTCAAACAGTATTTAAGGCCACAGGTGTAAACCATGTAGAATTTATAACGATGAAAGATATAGAAATATTTTGAAAATGGGCCCGGAACAAGGTTTCAAAAGGGATTGGGCAAAAAGACACCTGGTGGCAATTTCATACTTTACAAAAATTCGGGGCGATTCACACCCCACCCAGAACGCCCTCATCTCTTACGCAATGAAGGGATGGGGCAGAATGGAGGGTCCACAAGTGGACACCCGCCGACCCCTTGATTTCAGCAAACTGGTGCAGATAGCAAGCCATTTGGAAGCCATATGCTGGCACCCATACAAGATAACGTTATTTAAAACAGCTTTTTTCCTAGCCTACTTCGGGGCTTTCCGGGTGGGAGAACTCATCGCTCCCAGCACCAAGGCCACAAACGGCCTGGGCGTCATGGAAATCAGGGTGAGGCAAGAGAGTGTTAACATAGAAATGCAACAGTCGAAAACGGGTGCAAAAAGAACCATCACTATTTGTTGCATCGATGAGGCAACAAACGGCCCAGTTTGCATCACCAACCTCTATTACGCGCAACAACCCAAAGTAGGGGGGAGTTTTTTAATCCACAAGGATACATCGGCCCTAAGCCGCTACCAATTTAAAGGAGTGCTGATAAAAGCAATCAGCAGAGCAGGGTGGGATCCCAAACAATTTGGCACTCACTCCTTCAGGATAGGTGCCGCCACCGCAGCATGGCAAGGAGGTTTAGCACCACAACTACTAAAAAACATAGGGGGATGGAAGTCAGAAGATATATCAGACCAAAATTGATGTAGCTTCCCGCCCTAAGATTTTCTTTCTTTTCCCCACCTCCCACCACCACAGAAACAACAGGTGAATCGAGGACCACACTCCGATCAGCATGGATAGTTGGCCACTCATTCGTTTTCAGGACAGGCAGATGGGCAGAAGAGACCAAAGAAGGGCCACCGTTCAGAAACACCAATACTTCATGGTGGGGATGCAGAGGTCTACGCTGGGCTGACATCCACGAAACACTAGCAGAACTGGTGGCATACAGGGACCCCCCTGAATTCCTGATCATCCATCTAGGGGGCAACTATCTATTTAACACAGCTAGACGCACCCTATGCGAAGAAATCTGCTCCTCCCTAGCAGGCATTTCGCACAACTGGAGGGGTACTGAAATATACTTCTCAGCCATCTTACCAAGAAAGAAATGGCTAGGGGCCAACTGCTACAAATCTATAGACATATCTAGAAGAAAACTGAACAGGACGATAGAGAGATTCTGTATGACAAGAGGACTGGGTTTCATTAAACACCCAGCCATTACACTAGGCAACCCAGACCTTTTTCTCCACAATGGCACCCATCTGTCTAGCCAGGGCATGGAGCATTTCTTTCGGGAAATCAATACAACACTTGCTCACAGGGGCTGTCTCTAGGGCATACTCTTGGGGAAACACGGTCAGCCGGGAACCTGCCCGTGTGTGGCGGCACGGGTCCGAGGGGTTAACCTCAGGACCCGGTGCCCAAAAGTATGATACCATCATGATATGTGATATTGTTATTGTCATAACCCATATCTGTACAATAAAATCCTACGGCCTTTTTATTGCCAACACTTGAAACAAGTTGTGAGCCTATCATTATGGGTGAGGGTTCGGCCATTACTAATGCATGCATATCGGTTCAGCAGTTATGGGCAATGCTGCATGGGCATCCCACAAGCGAGGCAGGGTAACTGCTGTTACCATCGGCAGCTGGGAGAGGGGCAGCCCCAACCCCCCGCGCCTGCTCTCTCCTTCCCCCCAGCTACGGAGACACACAGTCTCAGCAGCACAAAAGCCACGGAAGGGTAAGGTGCGAACAGTCATCGCACCCTTCCTCCAAACACCAAGGTGTTAAAGCGCCAGAAGGAAACAAGCATCAGGCAGGGCACAGGTTCAAAGATCTGCCCCCACCAGGGGGTCAGACAGTCGGCTATCCGGCCGGGGGCTGCGACAACAGCGGCCCCCATCACATACACAACAAAGACCCAGGGCCTCCCTGGGTCCTATACATGGGAGCAGCATGCTCAGAGTAAACACAATCTGCTTGTGGACCCTGAACGGGGACCCAAGCAAACAGGAGTTTCACTGTTTACTCAGTGTCTTCCAAATCTTTTTGCTTCTTTACCACAGAACCCACCCACCCTACAAAAGGGAAGAAGAACAAAAAGAAGTACAAGGCACTGTACAGTGCCCACAACAAGTCGTGGGACACAAGAAGGCGGCACGGATCTGAGGGGGTCACCTCAGGACCCAGTGCCCAAAAGTATGATACCATCATGATATGTGATATTGTTATTATCATAACCCATATCTGTACAATACAATCCTACAGCCTTTTTATTGCCAACACTTGAAACAAGTTGTGAGCCTTTCATTATGGGTGAGGGTTCGGGGTTCGGCTATTACTAATGCATGCATATTGGCTCAGCAGTTACACTCATTCAATGGCTGTTGCTCAAATTCCGGCGTTCATTTTCAAGTCTTGCGATTGGTGCTTTCTTCATGTCTATCTTCACATCTTCTTAGAGTTGGGGTTCTATCTTCAAGCAATGCACTGACATGAAAGCATTATTTAGGAATACTGCTCAACGTAATTATGCGTTTCAACAACCACTTACCACAAAAGTCTGCTTGTAAGTAGAGGTGCTACCTGCAACTACAATGGTGGTAAAAGAGCAGGCAGAATTACACATCCTGTGATTAAGCATATCCTCATAATGGTCAATGAGGAAACCTCTAAATGAGACAGTGAATTAAGGTCAACGCACGCAAGAGAAGCAATTCAGTTCGGCAATGGGAGCTTAAGTAATATTGCCAAAACTTTGATGAGTCTCTTGATGTGTGCCAAAATATTGAATATGAATTAAGTGGCAGTATTTTGTACTTGCCACGTATGGGTGTGATCAATTTAACACATTATTTTGTATATAATTTGGCTCAAAAGTAAATGAAATGTGTGAGTCCGTTGATGATTGGGATTTCGTCCACCCTTTGCCTTGGTCTCCCATCTCATCTCTCCAATGCACTCACTTATATTCTGACAGCGTTATCTTCCCTTCATCCCTCGTCTTGCACTTTTTAAAACAGTTCATTCCAATCATTCTGTGGACAACTCTCGAGTCCTTGGTTGAAATCTACAGCATCATACCCCTTCATCCTGCCTTTTCACTTTTCCATCCCTCCGTCTCTCCTCACCAGCACCCACAGAGTCAAGCCTTTGGCCCCCATTAGCAGCACAGCTAATACCGCCAAACTGAATGTCTTATCTGACACGCTGTAATAGTAGATCACAGCACAATATCAGGTTGTTGTTATTCCTCATAGGAGCCCACTGGGGATAGGAGAAATGAGTGAAGGCGGTAATTACCTCCCGTTACCACCATAATACGTGGAGGCGGCAACCCCACCCGACTCATAAGCAGGCTTTTTTTTTAGTTTGGGCTATTATGCATCGCTTGCAACACCTTTAATAGCCAAAACTATTGCATTCAAATACGGATTCTTGTGTACATAGCGATAAGGGATTCTGACAAGGGGCACACGTGAATTACATTTGAGGAGGCATACACAGTGTATAAGGTGTTGTTTGGTTATTGATCCCTCCCATTCCCTGCTCTTAGCCATTCTAATCTGTATGGCTAATTCCCCCATTAGAGCCAATCTCTGGAACTCTTTGAGCTCTGAGCTCTCCCATGGATGCAGCCATCTTGGATGACTGTCTCTAAGGAAGCTCTTTGGAAACAAGCAGAAACTAGCAGCCATCTTTGAATAGGAAAGATACCATGCATCTTCCAAATAAAATGATACATTGAAGCATGTAAGTGTAATCTTTTTTAAAATAGCTAATGTAAATTTATTTTGTTTTTCATGGTTTTGTTATATTTCTGTTTTATTACTGGGTAGGATGCATAAGAGTTACAACATCTACATTTGCATATTGAAATTATTTATATTACATTAGTGACACACTATTTTCAGCTGTCTCTGCACAGGAAAATGAAGTATTTTAAATGTCTTCCATCCAGTGGTAGACTCTTTAAACACAACATTGTGCCAGCTAAATTTGGCAAAGCTGGAAACATCCATAAATAAAGTCCTTCCTTTATTCCATTGACTTCCACGTGTTCAGCATGAAAAGATGAAGATGAGACTACTAGGACTTTAAAATTCTGCCTAGCACCAATGTGCAATCGGGAGCATGCTAGGGAGCCATGTTTGGAGGCAGTATCCCAAAGCCTCCAAAGCCTTGTACAACATTTCTCTCCATGACTACAATGCAATCACCGCCTTTGGGGGAGGGAGGTGGAGTGCAGGTGTTGGCCAAGCCAGGAAGAAGAAATCTCAAGCAGTATTACAGAGGATACGGAAGGTGTGCGCATAGCAGAGTGGAGGAGGGAGAGGCTGGGGCAGATGCAGGCAGAAAGGTGAGCTGTGGAGGCAAGGGGATGGGGATAACTTTGGGGGCTAGCCAAGCTTGGGGAAGACACTTCAGGCCACAATCAGAGATGATTGGCCGGAGTTCAGCCATCCTGATTGACTGGATCACTGCTGTTTCCAAAAAGGTGCTAATAAGCTTCAATTGTGCTTTAAGAGGGACAGACGGCGGGTGAGCAGGAATGGGAGAGTGCCTATACATGCTGTGTGAAACAATAACTCAAGCGCTTGTAATAAAAAAACATTCCCTGGGTCTCTTACAGCGTACATAGTAAATGCAAACCCTGGTTACATTTGTTTAAGCTAAAAGAACTTTGCATGCTGATCATTGCAGTCTTCCTTTCAGGATGTAGAAATGAAAGCTACTAGCATACTCACTTTGCTCAACATGTTACTTTAATGTTTTATATATTGTTAGGATAATTTATTATGGGATCTGTGCATGAAGACAACTCTTAGAAAAGCCAAGAGTTCACCCTTTAGCCCTGCCCCTATCGCCCGACCTGTACCCATAAACTACCGCACCAGGTGCGTCACGGTATTCTTTTTGCCCATTCCCAGAACTATATAGGAGTCGGACGACACCGGTGATATTAGAAAAGGTCAAGCTAGGCAAAGCATCCCAGTGTAATGCCACTCAATAGGATTCTAAAGAACTTAACATGCTAAATAAGCACCTCGTCTCCCTGCACTAGTAAACATTTCGTGGTGAAAGTGTGGTTGTAACGGAAGCCATGAATGGCACCATCGTACATCACTAACTCATTAAGCAAACACTTCAAACAAATAATTGCCTTCTCTGAAGGCAACCGAGGTTAGATATGATATGATATGGCATTTATAACGCACCTATACGCAAGTGTTTCAAGGCGAGACGAGGCAAGGGAGGGGAAACAGAGGGAAGACAGAGACAGCGTTCTTATTTGGCCAAGTGACATTGAGATCGCGCAAGTACAGGGGAGAGGGGAAGGGGAGAAGTGCAGGGGGAAAGGGGAGGGGGCAGTACATAAAAAAACCGTAAAAAATAATAAAGATAAATAAATAAAATAAGGACAATAAATAAGAAGTGCGGCCAGCTGGTGGCAAGTGCCAAGGTAAGGGCAGACATCAGGAGTCAAGTGCTGGTGTAGGGGGCTGTAGGGATACAGAAACAGTCCCCGAGAGCAAGGGTTGCCAGGGAGGCAGTGCAGGTGTGCAGCTGGCGGGGAGGGGACCTGGGCCCACAGAGGGTAGCCAGGTAAACCAGCGCAGTTTCAGTTTCAACAGGAGATCAGCAGGGGAGCAGAGGAGAGAAAGCAAACGCAAAGAGGAAGGTCTTGACAGTTCTCCTCAAATTTCAGAATGGCAGGGAGGATGTTCCAGAGGGAGGCCCCAGCAGAAGAAAGATCTACCACCAACTCGTTGCTTGGAGAAGCGACTAACCCTGAGGGAGTTGGAGGCGGATGGGCAAAGAGCTCGAGAAGGAAGATATTTAGGAAGAGAGAGTTGAAGGTATTGAGGCCCCAGGCCCCAGAAGGCCTAATGGACAATGCACAGGGTTTTGAACTTAATCCTTGCATCCACTGGGAGCCACTCTTAACTCTCGCTCAGCTGTCAAACACTCCTCTGACATCTGCCGTCTCCTGGAGGAGCTTGACCATGATGTCCTCAGTCTCCCTGAGACATTGTTCACGGCCAGCTCTGTCACAAGCTTTGACACTCTCTTCCCTGATGGCTACAAGATCCTCTCTGTACCCAGATCCCACCGTTCCAGAGGGGGTGTAGCCCTCATCGTCCCAGAGTGGATTCCTGCCTCTGTCATTCCTACGCAAGCCTATTCATCTTTCGAATGCCTCATCTGCAGGCTCTCTCTATCTCCTAGTCACTCCCTTACTGTGGCTACCATCTATCGGCCACCTGGTCAGACCTCCCCCTTCCTCTCTGAGTGGGCGGACCTCTCCTCTTCCCTCCTGGCCTCAACCACTCAACGCCTCCTCCTTGGGGACTTAAACTTCCACCTGGATGCTTCCTGTCCTGGCTCTGGACTCTTTCGCGACCTCTGCGATTCTCTCTCTCTCTCTCCTCCCCTCTGCCCTGACTCACTCTGCAGGGCACACCCTGGATGTTCTGATCTCCTCAGACTTTCCCTTTTCGATCCCTCTCACTACTCCTCTCTCCTGGAGTGATCACTTTCTCGTTTCCTCCCACCTCACGCTCTCCACCCCTCAGGCCAAGCCAACTCCAGCACTGCCACCTACCTTCTCGGTTATCCGACCCATGAAGCTTTTGTCAGTTGAGGCTTTCGCCACCACTTTCTCTCCCCCTCCTCCACCCTTGGCTGACTCACACCCTGACACAGCCTTCTCCATGCTCCACTCTGCTATACCTGATACTCTCGATGTTCTTGCCCCTGTCATGAGGATCCGCCTGAAGCCCAAATCCAAGTGCAACTCTTGATTGGTAACAACTCGGCCGAACTCTTAAAAATCTGCAAGGAGCTGGACAATCCTGGTGCAGTATCCACCTCTTTATAACCAAACAAAGGGCAAATTCTACGAAGTTGACAGGGTATTGCACTTAGTAGATAATGTTCACACAAAAGGAGTAGGCAACACACATCTGTGTTATAAGTTATTAGCAGCCGAAAAAGGGACCCAAGAGAGGTCCAGTTGGTAAAACCAAACCCAAGAGTTACTGTGGTATGGACCCTGATTATTATTAGTAGAGTGGGTAACAAGGCTGTGACAGAAGACAGGAGGATAGAGCGAAAAAGAAATGCTATCCCTGCCTACAGTGCACTCTCAACTAGGTTGCGGTGTTACAATGCCTGTCTAATAGTGACAGAATAAGAATGAAATTACCAACTTCAATGATGTGTAATGCATTCAGCCTTGTAAGTCCAATACCACTCTCCTCCAGATTAGTTTAAATCGGAAGAGACTACAAGTAAAAGAAGAAGCACTCCAGGGGGGGTAAAGAGGATAAATTCTTCCTCTTTAGAGACTCGTGTGGCATCTAATGTGATAGACAATTCTTTAATAACCCATTGATTGTCACACTAACCCTGGGTTGCTAGGGTTAAAAATGACGCAAAAAGGAAGAGGATAGATTCCTATTCCGACAACACAAAGACAATACAGTCACCACTTCCCATACAGAACTTATTTTTACTAACGGGAAGTAGGACGAAAACGCTTTGCTCAAGCTACAAAATAGGCAAATTGGTGCCTTCTTAGATGTAACAAACACCGTCGACCGGTTTCAGTAGCCTAACTTTGATAAAGCCACATTCATCAGGACAGTCTAAGCTTCCTCAAACAATGGTTTATTTCGTGACTCGAAAACCAGTTTATGAGAAAATAAAAAACGGTAGATGGAGTAGTACATTACCACCTTGCCGTTGGTGTCATGGGACTGGAACAGTCTGGGAAGGAACCTGTGGGATCAAAACAAAGTAAATCACAGTCACTAGGCGGCTGCTAAATTCCATGTATTGGATTATGGATTGACACTACAGTACGTGTCATCCATGCAAAAACAATCAGACGCTGTCCCAAAACACCACTTCATCTTTCAGTTTTAGTATATAGTTCTCCTCGCCTTGCTGAATAGCATAACACCTGTATCCAATATCTACAGTACTGTATGTTGGAAAGTGAATGTTGATTAAAAATGTTCTTACATCAATACAGGTTACTAATTTGTGGTTATCAGAGAGAACACACTCACCCTAAATGTCCTTCCCTACAGATTTAAAATAGAGTATGCCTCAAATTATGGCATAGCTTGGCTGACCAGTCCACGTGCTGTACATCTGTGAATGAATACAGGGTTATAATCAGATTTGAGGCACTGAGTTCTCTATTGTGCCAGTTTATATAATCCACTGATCTTGGTGCCACCGCCGAGTTAGTGATTCTGTTTGGATTGGGCAGATTTTGGCAAGAAGCAGCGAGATCGGAGACATATCGTGGCAAGTACTCGATTTTGAAAGGGGACACTTACCCGTGTAAACACGGGTAAGGAGATGTTAAATGTTACGTATAACAATGGTTCCCCAGCACTTACTTGTTCGCACCTTCCACGGGCATCTCATGGATTAAAGGAAAAACTCCTGACAGGAGCGCGTCCGCGGCCGTGTAAAGCCCTCCGTGTTATGAAGGAGAGACGGGAAGAAGGGGAGGAGTCGTCTATTATTCCGCATCACGTGACATGGGGAAGCGGGGTGGGGAGCGGGGAACCTGAGTGGCATGCAGCTGAATGTGGGGACTTTGACAAGCACTTTAATGGCAGAGGGTGGGTACTGCTAAATTAGTGCCTGCCTGGGTCTGAACCAGGCGACACCTGGTAAGGTGTTTGAGCTGCCCAGGAGCTGCCCAGGAGTAGAACAGCAGGTCACTTGCAAAGATCATAGGCATTGTGCCAGTACTGGGAATGCTGTGCCTAGGCTAATAGGTGTGCAGCAGTAGCATCGGGTTCCCAGCTGTTGGCGTGTTCACTTCGGTTGTCTTGTCCCCTCACATCCCCTATCTCTCCAAACTCACTGACAGAGGGGAAGGATAAGACACATTATGTTAACAGTTAAGAAGTGTTCTGCCACTAGGTACAACCTCCGCAAGCAAAAGAACATGATTCCTTCAATAGTGAAGAATAAGAATAAGGGCACCAAACTGGTACCATTAGCGCTATTACTGCTTTTTTCCATCCTCCAGGTACCCCTAACCCAATAAGCTCACCACCAACTACGGAGATTGAATCAGTTTGTCATAGTATGATCAACAACTCAGTGGGACTAGGGGAAAGCGAAATTGACAACAATTCACTGCTAGACCTCTGCCTATCGATGCAGAGAGCCATGACCCCACTACCTGGAAGTAATATGGGAAACTTGAGCAACAGCAATCAACTTCAGATGATCGACACACAACGCGATATATTTAACAGATTATCCGTTTCCCCTAATCTGGACGTTCACTCAGATTTACTAGAACCAGAAAATAGCAGTGTTCAAGGAGAATGTTGTACAAGTCTGGGTGATCTGCAAGCCTCTGTTGCGTCTTTACAATTTTCAGTAAATATCCTGCTGAAGATGTGTGGGAAGATACTTGATGTCACCCTTGCACTGTCGACAGGAGACATAGAAAAAGAAAACCAGAAAGAGCCTGAGCTGGAAGAAAGTAATGCTAACATCCCAAAGGACCCTGAACTGGGGGACCAGGACTCAGATGTCATAAATAACTCACAATTTTACTTTTCACGCAAACAGAGACGCTTGACCAAGAGAGCGATTGAAAGGAGTAAGCGACAAATGGTAACAATAGCATTACAGCTCAATCTGTGGAGGAAATCTCTAGACCGACGGAAGGAAGTACGCCCAAAAAGGGGCAGAGAAAAGTGAAACGTAAAGCGGCACGTGCCCGTAAACGCACTACAGGAAAAGAGGGCAAGCTGACCAGCTGGCTCATTACAGATAAGAGCAATACCTCTTATCCAGTAGTGGCGAGGGACCCTGAGCCATCTCTTTGTTCAGATGAGCAGGAAATGAACTCATTTCAAAATAACATAAACAATGCATCGGTTATTTCACTGCTGCTGAATAATGAACCTCCTCCACCTACAATAGAGCCAGCTGAGGATAGGGGTATTAGGACCGTGCCCCAAGGCGGACGAACTTGCCTTATCAAAAATCTATATCAGAGGGCGTGGCCAGCTGGCGATCGATGAAGACGTGAGCCCGTAGAGCTCCCAAAGCCGCCAGCCACATTCTGAAATATCCTGGGAATTTGGACGATTATATCCCTAAAAAGGTTCCTCGAAGGTGGCGGAAACCCAGTAGGAACACCATCTGCAACTGGAGCTGAATCCGAAGCGGCAACCCCAAGATATCTACATCTGGAAAGAGAAGCAGTCGGCGCCAAAACTAAACCAAAATGGCCGACGGCGATACAATCTAGAACTACAGGCGCTGCCTCTCGCGGACGTTGAAGATAATTCGTATAAAACTGGGAGAGACCCAGCCCACAGATCCGACGGAAGCGGTGCCAACCTCCGCCTGGGAAAGTCAGCCGCTCCGACTCTGACACTCGTTGCAGACCGAAAGGAACAAGCACCTCCCTCCCCCCCCCGTGGCCCTCGTTGGGCTAGCCATCCTGCGGGACGACATCCCTGCTCCCCCGAGGCCCACAGCACCAGCGTACCTTAGGAGACTTACCTCCATCCGGCGAGCACGCACGCCTAACACGCGGCAGGCCGATGACCGCGCGCGCGCTCCGGTTCCCCGTAGAGCGCCTGCCGCCAGCAGCAACGACCGCTGCGGTGACGAGGAGAACCTGGAGAGCAGCAAGGAAGAACCGGTAAAGAGAAGGGGGGGAGGGGAACGGCTGTCACAATCTCCTAAACCACCGAGGTACAGCAGACGGCACCCCGGACTGATTGTCTGCCTGCCCGCCTCCGCCCCCCTGACTTCCAAGGCCCGACCTGCTGCCAAGAATATCCGGGGGAAAACCACGCGCTGTGACCCCACGCGTGCCCGGAGCGAACAGGCGAGAACCACCCGGTTCGCCCAATAACCAAGGGGGAGAGGTGCAAGAGCGCAGTGAGCAGACCAATATTCTCCACAATGCAGGCAAGTGCCCAAGACCACAGTCCAGCTTGCAGAGGGCAAGGTAATAGAGGCGAAAAGTGTCCCCTTGCAAGACAACATACTCACTCGTGAACAGAGAGGGCACCCCCCAGAAGGACTGGAATGAAAGGTGGAGGCGCCTAGTATCAGGCCCCACATATAGTGGGTCAACTCAACCATTACATTGCAATCTCTGGGCACCAGGGCACGCAAAGAGACAGGACTCCCCGAGACGAGACCAAGTGGAGAGGGATTGATACAAGGAAATATATCGCACAAACAGCAGTGGCAGTGGGTCATACTGAAAATGTACTAGAACGAGATTGCAACGCTGCGCCACTGAAGCGTGACACATCTGTTTCACTGAGCTGCCCCACCAATATAGCAGGGCAACTAATCTGATAATCCGAGTTGCCTCGTAACAATCTACATACCGGAACCTCACAAGAGCCAAATATATCACGCCAGAAATGGGCAAAGAAAGGATCAAGAAAACTGGCACCCAGAATATAATGGAGCAATACACGACGTCTACCCCGGCACCGCCTACGGACCAGAATAAAACGGATGAATCACCAGAGCCTGGGGACGACATATCCCTTAGAGACGTGATGAACGCCATCTCCAATTCTCGAACCGCCATGGAAGTCAAAATGGACAGCATCTGTACAGAGGTCTCCTTGCTGCGTCATGATCTCCAGAAACTATCGTCTCGAAAAGGGGAGGCAGAAACGCGCATATCAGTGACAGAAGACGAGATAAGAAGCATGGGTCAACAAATGAATACTGCACTAGATCGCATCAAAGCACTGGAGGAGAGGGTGGAAGAAGGAGAAGGCCGATCGAGAAGGAATAATATTCGAATCCTCGGCCTGCCCGAAAAAACAGAGGGACCTAGCATGGAGCTGTTCCTCGAACAATGGCTCGCTGACCTATTCGCTCCCAAATCCCTCTCAAATTTCTTTTCAATTGAGCGGGCGCACCGGATACCAACTGGCAGACAAATCCCCGGAACACCACCACGAACAGTGATAGCCAAGATCCTAAACTACAGGGATCGAGATGCGATACTCCACATGGCAAGGACGAAAGGGACCATGACATACAACGGCTCCAAGATAGCCTTCTTCCCTGACTTTACTAGAGAAGTACAAAGAGCAAGGCAATCCTTTGACCCTCTTAAGAAGCGGCTACAAGGGCTGAATGTGAAATATGGTTTGCTATTTCCGGCACAGATGAAAATATACCATAAGGGTACAACGGTGCACTTCACAGACCCTAAAGAGGCATGGAGCTGGGCGGAACGCAACCTAGAAGGTGACTGGGGCCCATGGAGACGGCAAGAAATCCAGGGAAACAGACCCCGGCCAAACAGACCACCAAATGAGCCGCCACTGCAACAAATGGAAGAAATACCACAGAACGGAGATGATTAAATACAATCAACAGGTATCTGCATAGAAACACATTCCGCAAGTCGATAAACGGAGGCACAAGCTGGAAACAATACCGCACAGAACGGCTGGCGGCTACGATAAGCCACACCACAAACCCCGGCGCCCCCCCCTCGATTGCAAATGGCAAAGAAGATAGCTCGCAATCCCCCACCGTGGCATCTCCAATCCACGGCGACGAAAAGAAAACCCAGAGTCTCCACCGCTGCACCTCCAACGCCACAGTGACAAGAGACACCCCAAGTTCAACAGTTTGATTAAGTTTGGTTGTGTGGGCGACAGATGCTTCAGTTGGGGAAGGAGTATGGGGAGGAGGGAGAGTTGGGACTTGATCACGTTATTTGTTGGCAGCAGGAAAAGCACGGCTTGGACATGCACCTTGAGTTGAAAGGACACCAGGGCAGCCCAAACAGTTACAGCGCAGGACTCCTCTTGTCTAAACTGCAACCACTGACACAGACAATCATACACGACAAGGAATGAGTGTGAATGGACCAAACACCAAAAAGCTTACTCTCATGACATGGAATGTTAATGGCCTGGGAAACAGTATTAAGAGAAGACTGGTAACACAATACCTGAATCGTCATAATCCAGACATAGTACTACTTACCGAGACACACCTGGCTGGCACAAGATGCCAATTTTTCAAGAGAACCAAATACCGTACAGCAATACATGCAGGCTTTTCAATGGGCTCGAGAGGTGTGTTAATACTAATAAATAAGAGAATCCCTATTGAAATATCCAGTATAACCCAGGATACTGGAGGAAGATTTGTCCTCATACAAGGAACACTATGGAACCAAACCATTGCCATACTGGCGGTCTATGCTCCCCCTGCGCTTATAACAACTCTACTCGACGACATCACACCGATCATAGCCAATAATACTGCAGATATACTAGTAATAGGTGGAGATTTCAATGAAGTAATGGATGTCAATAAGGACCGCACACATATAAGGGGGAGAAACCCAGCGATACCAACCAAAATAGCCACCTTCGCAACGGCAATGGGACTGAAGGATGCGTGGAGAGATTTGCACCCGACAGAAAGACAATACTCTTTCCACTCAGGTGCACACGCATCGTTGTCTAGACTGGACTATTTCTTCCTCCCTGGCGAAGACATACACAAGGTAACTGAGGCAACTCTACAGCCCCGAGGGATATCAGACCACTCCCCGTTAATGATCCTACTTGAAACAGAAAGACCCCTGCCCCCACCGACATGGCGACTAAATACATATTATCTAGGATTCCCAGAGCTGGTAGAAAAGATCCAGGAAGCTACCGCTTCATATTTCGACCTAAATCAAGACTCGGTTAACGATGAAAGAACCATATGGGAAGCATATAAGGCAACTCTGAGAGGTGAAATACTGAGTTGGACAGCAGCACACAAAAAAGCATACAGGAAAGAGGTTGAAGACGCTGAAACAGAGGTGAGAAATGCCGAAATGCAATATATAAACACATGTGCATCAGATGACAACAGAACCCTGCAAGTGGCACAAAAGAAACTGCATAACATCACACTCACCTGTGCGAAACAAGCACACAGAGCCATGCCGCTAAACTATATGAGACTGGAGACAAAGCCAGCAAGATGTTGGCGTGGTTGGAGAAGAGAGAGGAGGGGCAATGCCAGATAAGATGCATAACCATCATAAATGCAGAACGGACCTCGACTGATCCAGACATCGCTGAAACCTTCGCAGCGTACTATGAGGCACTATACGCCCCCCCGACGACCCCGATAGACCCCAGCATTCTAGATACACTTACCATTCCACATTTAAACGATACGCAAAGAATGAGTCTAGAAACAGAAATCACTGAAGAAGAACTATCAACCGCCCTATCCCAACTCCAAAATGGGAAAACCCCAGGACCCAACGGCTTCCCAGTAGAGACATGGAAAAAGATCGGCAGTGGACAAATAGTACCACACATGCGTAAAATGTTCCTGTATGCCAAAGGAAGAGGAATCCTGCCCCCGGATTTAAGAAAGGCCACTATAGTTGTGATACACAAGGAAGGAAAACCATCAGACGCATGCAGCTCCTACAGGCCGATTTCACTTATAAACATAGAAACCAAAATACTAGCCAAGGTACTGGCTAACAGGCTCCAGACATTAATAAACACTCTTATCCACCCAGACCAATGTGGCTTCATGCCGCAGAGATCCACACGAATGAACATCCATAGGCTGCACGCCGCTATTGAAAAGACCCCAACACTGCAGGATTCACTAGCACTCCTCACAATTGACTTTGTGAAAGCCTTTGATTCAGTCCACTGGGAGGCCTTGTGGAACATCATGGGTAGAATGGGGCTGGGTGAACAATTCATAGGTTGGGTCAAGCTGCTATACAATGCACCGACAGCTGAGATAAGGGTGAATGGATGGACCTCACGTAGCATTAACTTGGGTAAAGGGACCAGACAGGGCTGCCCCCTCTCTGCGATGCTATTCGCATTGGCAATTGAACCCCTTGCAATAATGCTGAGAGGATCACAGCTGTGGAAAGGGTTCAAATGGGCCCAGGACTGGGAAGATAGAGTCTCCCTCTATGCTGATGATCTACTGATCAACCTGAGTGATCCATCAGTGTCATATCCCATCGTCACCCACATACTAAATAGATATGGAGCATTTAGTGGACTACGGGTAAACTATAGTAAATCCATTCTATTCCCGATTAAAGGAATTGATGCAACAGCTCTAAATAACTGCCCAAACAGAATAGAAACTGGGCAGTTCAAGTATCTTGGAGTACAGGTTATGACGGACCTCACGCAATATGTATCCCAAAACCTACACCCAATTAGAGATAGATTCGCGAACGATGTGAAACACTGGATGACCCTCCCTCTTACCCTATTAGGAAGGGCGGCAATGTTTAAGATGCTGGCTCTACCACGATTTCTATACATCCTCCAGAACGCTCCACTGTATATACCCAAAATAGAATTCCATAAAATAGACGAGATTCTCAGGAAGCTGCTGTGGGGAGGAGGGCACCCCCGAATTGCACTAAAAACCCTACAACGCTCCGTATGGGAAGGAGGTATAGGACTTCCCCACCTGCAAACATACTACTGGGCAGCCCAGATGCCAATAATAAATGACATCCTTCACAACAACCCTGAATTACCACACATTAGAGCGGATAGCCAGATGAGAACAGGGCTCACCCCACTAGAGACCCTCTACCAAAGCAGGACACGCACGATCCCCAACACAACTACAGCACATAGAACGCAAATATGGATAGACGCACACAAGCATCTAGGTTGGGAAGGGAAGATCACACTGGGACAGCCCCTATGGCGGAACAGGCCCCTACCGGAGCTTGGTAAACTTCCGAAATGGGCAACCTGGGAGGTAGCTGGGATAACAAGGCTAGCAGATATAATGCAAGATGGAGTGATAATACCATTCCAGACTCTGAGAGACAAATTCAAGTTATCTTCCACAGAACACTTCCATTACAGACAGATGCGTCATGCACTTACCACATGTGCGATAGACCCACTGAACATTCCAGACTGCACATCAATTGAGAGGAACATTGTGGTAGAGCGTATCGATAGTAAAATAACCTCCATAATGTACAATGCAATAGCCTCTTTCGCTACAACGGAACTTACAGACTTGAAAGCAAAATGGGAAAGAGATGTGGGACCAATACAACCGGAAGAATGGACCAAAGCACTCATGTATCCAAGGAAAGTCGCCATATCGGCTAGAATCAGACTGATTCAACTTAAAATCCTACATAGGGTATACTACCCAAGAGAGGCCTTACATCAGTGGGGCAGAGCAGCGGATCCCAACTGTCTAAGATGCCAACAGGCGAGAGGGACCTTTTTTCACATCTTATGGGAGAGTCCACAAATCCAGATCTTTTGGCAGAAATGTTGTGACAGATTATCATCGGTCCTGAGCCAACGAATACCTATGGACCCCAAACTGCTATTACTCGGGATGGATGAAGACCTAGATATATCCCGATTTGAGAAACTCATGCTGGCAACGACCACAGGGCTCGTAAAGAGGAACCTGGCCCAGCTATGGGGCTCTCCCTCATCCCCACAATATGAACAATGGATAACGGACGTAGATATCTTTGTGCAAATGGAAACAAGAATATACACTACCAGAGGATGCCCAGGGAAAGCACGCAAGATCTGGCAAAAATGGGAGGACACATAAAATGTTGAGAACTCATGAATAGACTCGATAGACGTTTGGAGTCCCTCTGAGACCCACCTGCACTATGTATAAATTGGAAGCACCAAAAACCTATTATATGAAGAACCTTTTGTTATTTGAAATGTGTATGGAGAACCGTGCTTAGAGAATGCTTGTATGTCCGATTGATGTGATCGTATTACTTGTCGTTAATTTGTATGTTTATAAAATCAATAAAACATGTTATCAAAAAAAAAATCTATATCAAACCAGCAAGCATGACTGGATCACCAGATCAGCATTGATGATCAGATTACACTCTATTCCACAGCTGAGAGTCCTACGATCTGAGGATTTTGAATTCATCGAACCACTGAATGTCAAGAACTCTAGTACATCGGCATTACATTGCAAATTCCTAGCTACAGCTGAGCTGCTACTTAACTTCAAAACTAGTCTGAGGGAAGCCGATATGGAAATAGATGCTGACCCTAATAAGATAGACCCGCAATGGCCACCACAGACGCCAAACCCGAAAAGCGAAGATAGTCTTACACCACAGTTACCAAAAGGAGAGTCTGTACAGATGGCCGACGTACAGAAGGTCCTCAATGGCTAGCGAAATCCCTACTGGCATTAACATGAAGACAATGAGATCATACCGTAATAGCATGGAACTGTAGGGGTTTCAGCCATTTGATATCGCCCGATGGCTCCATCCCTTTATTAACTGGTCATACTTGTATTTGCTTCCAGGAGACGTGGCTTACCTCTCAAGTCCTGCTAAATGGGTACACCATACATCAGGAATTGGCAAGAAAGGGGCAGAGGGGAAGACCATATGGAGGTCTACTTATTGGAATTGTAAATCCACTAAGATCCACCCGTATCCACACGAACATGGATGAATATGTGTTAGCGGTGGAAATGGACCTTCCTGGAAAAGAGAAAGTAGAGCAAATACTGCTGGTGAACATTTATAATCCTCCTGAATCTTCTCATAGAGAAGGTATCCAGGAAGCCTGTCACGACCTGATGATTAGCTGGATGACAGATATAAAGAAAAATCGGGTAATATTCGCTGGTGACTTCAATTGCCATCTAATTGGAGAAGCAAGCACAACTAATAATCCCCTGCTGAGGCACATAGGAAAGCTGAGACACGCAGGCACGAACTCTGGGGGATTATTATGGCTCAACTTTTTCAAATCGTGGAATTTAGAAATCTTAAATGGCAGAACTATCAGTGACTACCCTGGACAAGCAACATGGGGAAATACGAAATCCAGAAGTACATTGGATTATATTTTAGTAAGTCCCACTATGGCCACCTGGGTCACTGATATGAAAATTAACGATAATGATTGGAGTGACCACGCTATACTCACACTGACATTCAACTATATGGTACAGCACGTGCAGCACAGATCAGTTGGAGAACTGAAGACGAATCATGCCTCCTCTAACATTCGGTGGTCCGATAAAAACATCAAACGCGCGGCAGAATATACAATCGATAAACCCAATATAGGCCGTGCTGAGCTTTTAGCTATGACTAGTAATGAAATTGAAGAATGGATTACATCATTCTCACACTGCTTCACAATCGTCAATACAAATATGCTAGCGCCTGAAGCTAAGACTAGTAGTACATTCGATATTGAGATCAGAGATGCAAAACGAAGCGCAAGTCACAGCCCTGATGTACCGTTTGTCATCATCTCACTTTGGGTATACCATTTGGGCAGCTCGACAACTTTACCTCCAGGTGCTTGCACCAATGATTACCTACGGCCTTGAGGCACTTCAATTTATAGACATGGACTGGCTACAGATCCTGGAAGGTAAATTCTGGAAAAAAATAGTTGGCCTTCCCAGCTGGATCCCCAAGTCCATTCTTAGACTTGAATTGGGCCTAATTTCCTGGAAATCCCAGGTACTCAGAAAAAGAGCTGAATTATATCTAAAAGCGACACCCCATACAGATAATCTCCTGTTAGCAGCTATCCACTGTGAAATTAAAAAAGACTCTTCATATCTATTCATGAAAAAAAAGATGAATTGTTATTTTGAAATGATTGGCTGGACTCAAAGACAACAAGATGATACAGCCTCTTCTCTTAGAGCACTATAGAAGAAATCAGAATTACATGATTGGATTAACAACTATGTGCATTTGGAAGGCCTAAAGCGCTACAAATTTGTCCAATATATGAACTATACCTTTAAGAAACCATCTACATATCTGGACCTTTGCTCTTCGCCACGCCTGAGACGATTCATCCTCCTGTTAAGGATTGACCAGCTCCCAGCATTGGACATAAACGGAATTAGGAACAACCTTATTCTATCCGAGCGCTTTTGTCGATTGTGCAAAGACAGATTGGAGTCTGAAACTGGTAAACATGTCCTCACCAGGTGCCCGGCTATGATAAAAAAATATATATAACATACTATGCAGACTTTGTCCACAGATTGGAACATGTCAGTAGTAGTGAATTTTGGCTAAGAGCCATTGACGCAAGAGGACTGAAACTCTACATTGCAATGTATAATGTATGGATGATTGTAAAGAAATTATTGGACATAAGCATATAGACAAATTGTAGCCCGTGCATACTAATTCTTTGTCAGAGTTATAGTTATGAATCAACAATAAGTTTTATTAGTAACTACTTTTAGAATTCCTCTTTAGAATATATATGAGATACAAGATAATTAATTTATTCGTTGTTGACTGTAAGATATTAATTATATATTCTTCTGATACTTTTACTCTTTACCTATGGTATGTTGTGTTCATTTAAATTTACTTTGTTTCTTTTCTTTTTCTTTTTCTTTTCTTTTAGCTTTAATTTTCATATTATGTGAAAAGCTTATGTTAAGCTATAACACATTAATAATAAATAAATAAATAAATAAATAAATAAAGTAAACATTTTTGATGACCTTAGAGGAGTGGAAGGAGGCCAGAAGGGCCTCCCACTGGGTGCCACCGTGGGAGAAGAAGAGAAAGGAGAGAGCACAGAGACCATATGTAGCGTCCATAGCTCTGGTGAGGGAACGACAAAGAGGATGTTGGTGAGGGTTTGCCTGGAGGAGGCACTGGTATAGGTATCAGCGATAGGGAGGCCTGGGTTGGAGAACAAGATGTCCTTTCAAACTTCTTCCTACCAGATTTAGGACAGCAGGATAGTCGATAGAGAAGCACTACACGCTGCATTCCTTCAGCGCCTATGCCGTGCCTGCAGCTCTAGGTAGGTGTAACTTCGCCCACACCTAGCCAGGGGAGGGAGACACCCTAGCTGCTTGCAATAGCGGCATAGAGTCCCCCTGGGAAATTCCTTTCTAATACGTGGTTTTGTTACAGGGACCATGGCCCTTTACAGGCTGATTCATTACTGAACACAGCGCGGCGGACCTTCCTGGATTTAAAACCCACCAGCCACACAAGGTAACTCCCATCCTTTACAAGTGATACCCCCTAAAATAAACAGTGGGCAACATTATGCCACTTGGCCTGTCTCTTTGCTGAAAGCCTACATCTCTCCCTTTCCCTTCGTCCACAGGATTCCGCCATGCTTTCACAACTGCCGAGCAAGACAGGCCTTGTTCCTGCACCCATCTAGCAGCACACTACTGTGCCAGCGCAGGTGCCTTCCAGTGATATTTACCTTCACTTAGCTCAGTATCACCTAAGCTGATGGTTTGTATTCCTTTCAGAGTCATTTGACTCCTTTTCGTCTGTGTTTTTTCACCCCTTCCATAGCACCCAGGACAGTAACTCCGGCCCGGTGCACTATACCACACAAGACTCAAGATCCCCTGCTTCCATTTCTCAGGAAGACGTGTCTTATAGTGAAATAGATCAGGTCTGTCTACCGCTGGGTAACCTCTGGTGAATAGGAACCGCCTACTCTCCAGAGTTCGGTTTTTAGACTTGTTTATATTCACGTGTTTTTATGTATAAATTAGTAGGATTTTAGAAGAGCCACACACTAATTTTATCCACCTTGTATGTTCCCTCCTCTGGGGAGACCCGGTCTTGGCCCCAGATGAAGGCTTACAGACCAACGTGCCGAAACGTCACGGGACGGAACACCCTGTGTGTTTGAGCAGAGCAGTCCCCAGTTAGAAAGACCTCTAGTTGATTTACAAGAAGGTGTTGACCGTTGACTAGGTCACCCCTTAGCCTGGCTTCACTGACGATTCAGTGGCATTAAGAAAAAGAGACATATCAATACAAGCCTCCAAAATACTTGCTTGCCATTGTAATAATTCTTGCCACATTGAATATAAGAATGTTTAAGCGACTTTCGGTACAAACATATAATGTGTATTGAAATTGGTTTCACATCCTTAAATGTGTCTATGTCTGTTTTTGTTCTCTCACCAGTTTTTGCACAATGTGTTATGCACTGAAAATGTTTTGTATATATAAAAAAAGATTAGAAGAATACAGTATATATTGAGGAAAAAAAGCCTAAAAAAAATACATATGCTTTGAATGAATATTGCATTGTTTCACAAGCTAAATAATTAAAAGCTATGTGAGTTCAGTCCTGTTGCTCCTCTATTTTACAATGTATGCACAGTTGATACAGAGCAGAGCCTGTAAAAACAATAAAGCGTGACAAAATAAGTACTATTTACAATAAAATGTTTGTAAAACCCTACTATGTGTGGCAGGACGCCACCTCTTGTTTTAAAAGAAAAGATAGGAGAGACAGAGAGCACCATAGAGTAGGTAGGGGGAGAGGAGGAAAGGTGAGAGGGGGCGGGGGTGGGGAGAACACTAGACACAGGACGAGGCGCAAGCAGACGGGACTGAGGGAGAGGAGACAAGTAGACAAATGGACAAGATGACAGAAGCTTAGATAATGGTAGAAACGTTCACTAGATGAAAGCTGGGGACAAAACCACAGAACGGTACAACTTCAAAATGCAATTTTAAATACTATCACAATGCAATCTTTAAACACTGGAGAAACACCAACGTCTGAGAGTCCTGTATAGTGGGGACAAAGGCCTAGGTTTCACAGTGCAATGCAATTTTAAAATACTTTCACAGTGCAGTTTAACATCATAGAAAAATAAAACACACCTAAGCCTGCAAAGCTGCTATGTGCCGGGTTAACAGGGTTGAGTGAGGCTCTATGCCCGACCTGGGCCACTCCTACCTTACTGGTTGACGGCTGGCAGCTGGATTCCCCTGCTGACAGCTGCAGAGAGTAGCTGGAGCCGGCTTCATGGGATCCGCCCTTTGCATGGGGCCCTTAGCCGCAGGGGGCTGCGTGTTGGGGGCGGGTCGGAGCCCCCACGCGGTCCCGTAAGCCCCCACCACATGAAGGAGTCAACACGACACCAGTCCTTCGTGTTCGGGCTTCCCGGTCGCTCTTATGCGGCCGGGAACGCCCCCTTTATTTATATTCAGCGCGGCGGCGTGAGACGTCACGCCGCCGCGTAAGCCCGTCATCGGGCAGCGCCACACTCCTCCTTTTCCGGGAGGAACAAGAACATAGATTAACAGTAACTTTATTAACCAGGTAACCACACATCTATCATAAACACTACTGCACACCCAAAAAAACAAAGAAACCCCTTTAATGTCATCCACCCAGATCTTCTCACCCCAGTTCACTAATCAAACGTCCCACAACATATTCGCTGAGGTAGGCAGGTTTCCCTCGCCCAGTCCTCTGGGGGTACCTCCGGCCTACCTCCGGCACGTGACGTCCTTCCGCCGCGTCTCCCCGGACTGGGGATTCGGGTCCTTCGTCCCAGCGACCTCCGTCAGCAGGCATGTCTGGTGGATCAGGTTCGGGTGGGGTTTCAGTTCGTGGATCACCCAGCTTCTTAAAGAAACTCACGTTTCGGGTGACAGCAGATCGTCCATCCGAGGCCGTCACCATGGATCCTTTCACTGCCACTACATCCAATGGCTCCGGTTCATAGGGGAGCGAGAGCTTCCCGTGGGGGTGTCGATTACGGATAAGGACCTCATCTCCCGGTTCAAGTCTCTGAGGTCGGAGACCCCTGCGCAGGTTTTCTTGTTCCGTTCGGACTCGCCTTTCAGCCTCCACCCGAGGATTATCGATGACCCCTGGCTCTTTCTCCCCAACTTCCGGCAGTAGTCCCCTGGGGCACTTCTTGAATAACGCCTCTGCCGGTGCCACTCCCGTGGCGGCATGTGGGGTGGTGCGGTACACCCGCAGAAACTGATAGAGGGCGCGTTGTAAGGATTGCCCCTGCCCCTGAGCAATTCGGAATGTTTTGTTCAGAGTCCTCATCAGTCTTTCAGCGTCCCCGTTTGCTCGGGGCCACAGGGGGGAGATCTTCCTGTGCTGTATTCCGCAGCTCTCCATCAACTCGGAGAACCGCTCACTTTGGAAGGGCGATCCGTTGTCAGAACATATAGTGTGGGGGAAACCATGGGCCGCAAATATCTTCGCCATGGCCACCACCACATGCTCAAAGGCCACAGACTCGACGAACTCAACCTCCGGGTATCTCGAGTGTTCATCGACTATTACCAGGAAGTGAGTGCCCACTGATGTTGAGCCAAAGTCGGCGTGGACGATCTCCCAGGGCCTCGTGCCACGGGGCATTGCCTCAATTGCAGGTTCTCGTTGCAGCAGAGAGGCCGCCTGACACCACACGCAGGCCGCCACAAAGTCGTCCACCCTTTTCTCCAACTCCGGAAACCAGACTTTCGAGCGGAGCCGCGCCTTGGTCTTGGCGGCGCCCTGATGTCCATGATGGGCGAGACTGATCACATCGCTCACCTTTGACCGCGGAATGACGATCCGGTCACCCCGGAGTAGCAGCCCTGAGTCGGAGAACGACAATTCCTCCTTCACCTTCCACAACTGCTCCAGCGCTGTTTTGGCTTCCGGCGTGCGCCCGGACATGGCTCCGAGGATGGACTTCCAAGACCCGTTCTGCATTGTGTCCTTCAAGATTCGAAAACACTCGTCCTCAGCCGCAGCAGCCTCCAACTCCTCTAGGGACATCGCATTTGGCGTTGCCGCCTCCACCACCATTCGTACATAACTGTCCGCTTCTTCTCCGCAGGTGCCATGTCCATCTCCCCCACCTACTCCCGGATGACGAGACAGGTAGTCCGCGGCATTGTTGGCCCCTGGCCTATATACCAGGGTGACTGAATACTCGAGGAGGGCGAGCATCCACCTCTCAATCCTAGCTGGTGGTTTTGACGATGAGCCCACTAGAATCGGAAGCAGTGGTTTGTGGTCAGTTACCACCGTCACTGGACGTCCCAAGACATAGAGCCGGAAATGTTTGCAGCCCCACAGCACTGCCAGGGCCTCCCGCTCGATCTGGGAGTACCTCTGTTCCGTTTCGGTGAGCGCTTTGCTCGCATATGCCACAGGTCGAACAGTCCCGTTGTGATCCACTTGAGTCAGCACTGCCCCCAACCCGAAAGGACTTGCATCAACCACAATCTCCGATTCCAAGGCGGGGTCGAAAAACGCCATAGTATCTCCCGTTGTGAGGGCACCCTTAATGTCCTCAAAGGCGGCCTGTTCGAGAGGGCCCCAATGCCAAGGTGACTCCTTCTTGGTCAGCGCCCGGAGTGGTTCAGATCTCGAGGCTAAGTTCGGGATGAACCGCCCACAATACGTTACCATCCCCAGGAAGCTCCTCACGTCCGTCACAGACTCGGGGGCCTTCGCCGCTTTGATGTCCTGAACCTTCTTCGGGTCTGGAGACACCCCCCCTCCTTGAATATGAAGCCAAAGAATTCAATAGAGGTGCGCATGAACTCGCACTTCTCCCTGTGCAGGGTGAGGCCCAACGATTGAAGTCGTTTCAGAGTATTATCGAGCCTCTTCATGTGATCCACTTCGGTTTTGGCAAACACCAGAATATCATCGCTGATATTGAGGACGCCCTCCAGATCTGTTAGGGCGCCCCTGATGATGTTTTGGAACACTTCAGCGGCAGACGATACTCCAAAACTTAACCGCTTGTATCGATATAGTCCCCGATGGGTGGTAAAAGTTGTTATGTACCGGGACTCTGGATGAAGGACGACCTGGTGATACCCGGCTCGGAGGTCCAGTTTCGAGAACACTCGAGCCCCTTGAACATCAGCAATGATATCATTGATCGTTGGAGTAAGATGGCGCTCCCTTTTGATTGCCTTGTTGGGGAGCCTCATGTCCACGCAAATGCGTACCGAGTTGGGTTGCTTGGGCTTTCTGGCCACCACGATCGGAGACACCCAGGGGGTTGGGCCCTCAACCTTTTCGATGATATCGAGGCTCACCAAATTGTCGAGCTCCTTATCGACCTGCTCCCTTAAATGGAATGGTACTCGGCGGTGTTTCAATGCGATGGGCTTCACTGACTCATCGATGTGTAATCGAACTGGTTCCCCGTCATCTTTCCGATCCCACTGAAGAGTGCAGCATATTTGTCGAGGAGATCATTAATGTCCTCCAGGTGGACGGAGTATGCAAAGCTGACGATACCTAAGGCCTCCGCAGCTGCGCAACTGAGCAGGGTATTGCTGCTCACCGGGGTCACATAAAATCGAGCCTTGATTTGTGAGCCATCATGTTCCACGTCCGCCACGAAGGCACCGTCGAGCGGTAGCGGTTCCTGACCCCCAAAGGCAAATATGCGGGCCTTCGGTGCGACCAGACCTGGGAGGGGTTTGAGAGAGTCAGAATGCCCTCTGGCCATCACATTGACAGAGGCGCCCGTGTCAACGAGCACTGGGACTGGGGAGTGGTTGATCTCGACCACACATCTCGGCTGTCTCCGGCTT
Organism: Ambystoma mexicanum; assembly: GCF_040938575.1. NCBI lineage: Eukaryota > Metazoa > Chordata > Amphibia > Caudata > Ambystomatidae > Ambystoma > Ambystoma mexicanum. The sequence goes on from NC_090941.1 coordinate 1,087,635,645, forward strand.
CTTCCTTTGAGTACTCCCACGCTTGAGACGAAAAAGATGTTTTCCTCGTCTTCCTCTTCGGCTCCTTCCGGATGGGACTCAACTTCACCCTGTCCTACCTGGGCAATACTGGGCTGTTGGCTCTGGCGCGGAGTCCATGTCCATGCCTGACCTCTCGGCACCATCACCGGCATGGCTGCACGACATACTCTCGAGAAATGATCGGCCAGTCCACACCTCCCACAGGTTTTTCCAACCGCCGGGCATTCTGCCATGTGAGGGAGGTCGTACCCACACTTCTGGCACGACTCCCCGGCTCTTCCTGCCCTGTCTCGGGATCCTCCACCCGGGCGTCTCACTCCTCGGCTACCCCGCCACACGACACACACCTCCTCCGACCTCACCGACCGAGACCCAGCTTCCATCTTGTTGGCTCGTGCTTCTGCTACCTCGTGGCACCTGCCCAGCTCCAGTATGCGGGGCAGCGTGATGCCCGGCTCTCTCAGGACTTGCCTCCTGAGCTTGCCGGAGGAGCATGCCTGGATTAGCATTGTGCGTATCATGTCGTCTGCATCACCCCATGCACAACCGAGGGAGAGGCGGCGTAGGCGACCATAAAAAGTGTCCAGTGTCTCCTCCTCCTTCTGCTTCGCCGAGAGCATGACAAACCTCTCATATTCCACGTTTGCAAGGGGAAGGAAATGTGCGAGGAGGGCCGCCTTGGCCGCATCATAAGAGTTGTTGATAGGAGTGAGCGATTCAAATATCTCCTGGACTGTCGGCCCTGCCGAGTACAGCATGGTGGCAATTCTGCTGTCATCATCCGTCACCTGAGCAGCCCTGAAATACATGTCGAGGCGACTCACCCATCTTCTCCATCGGGGCCCCATGCTCGAGGGTGGGCCCGACGCGTCGAATTCCGGAATGGGCTGCAAGGCGGCATGGGCCGCGGGTGCTCGTGCTTGAGCCATGATGGGAAACCCCGGTTGTCCAGGTGGCGGTCCTGCAGGGACTTGAATCACCGGAGGTAGGGCGGCCTGTTGTTGAGCCGCTGCCTGGCTACGATCGCGGGGAAGGGACGCTGCTGCACCACCACTGTCCGAATCCTCAGAGTCACCCATGGGCTTGAGCGCACAGGCACCCCCACCTACTGTCCTGAGGGCCGCAACTCAGACACCCACCATCATAGTGCGACTCACCCCTCCTTCCCGGGTACACGAACAGTTCCGACACGGGGAGGCTTCCGGACAAGGCACCAGTGGATGAACAAAAGACTCAGGTACCCAGAGCAGCCAAGCTTGATGATGAAGAAGACAAAGAGAACAAAAAACCCACGGCACTCTGATGATGAAGGGGACAAAGAGAACACCGTGGATCCACCTTGCCGCAATCCAAATGGACTTGGAAGTTCCAAAAATTGAGCCACAGGTGATGGATTGGCCTAGACAGGCCCTGTCATATAAGTCCTCTCCTGGCTTTCACACGACGTAAAAGACCCAAAATCGGGTTAAAACCCACAAATTAGACATGGGCGTGCAGGGTAGACCTCCTGCTATGAATGTGTCCAAAAATTAGGCCCGCGTTGACTTCACGCTCCAAACCGGAGCCTCGTGAAGTTTCACGGCCTCCAAGACAAAATGGCCGCCGGCCGCGTGTGCGTCCCGCGACCCGGCATGAAACGAAACGAAGGTCCGTTCCGCTTCGTTCAAAAAAAATTTAATCTTCCAGATTATACCGCCGGGCCCGGGTCTCCCTCACCACTCGTCGCCACTGTTGGGGGCGGGTCGGAGCCCCCACGCGGTCCCGTAAGCCCCCACCACATGAAGGAGTCAACACGACACCAGTCCTTCGTGTTCGGGCTTCCCGGTCGCTCTGATGCGGCCGGGAACGCCCCCTTTATTTATATTCAGCGCGGCGGCGTGAGACGTCACGCCGCCGCGTAAGCCCGTCATCGGGCAGCGCCACACTGCGGGGCAAGGGGCTGCCCTGAGAGGTCAGTTAAGAGCAGCGATCTAACCAATCACGGAGGAGGGTGGGCTGGGAGGAGGGAGGGAAGGAGGGAGAGAGTATAGAAGGAAACAGAGCAGGGGGGGGCTGGAGGGGGCTCAGAAAGTATTTAGCCACAGTTCTTAAAGGACCACGAGGGTACCAAACAACCACTCATCTGGGCAAAATGTATCCCATCGCCAAAATGGACCCAAAATACCCAATGAAATGTATGTATGATGTGTACAGTTCGAAGAAAAAAAAACAGAGAAACTATGATCTGCAAAGGTTGATGTTTTATATAGAACACGCTAGTTGATAAAACTAAGAAGACAATGCCCACAACCTAGAGCGCGTTCACACGCAACGTCGGGTGACGTAGCAGAGCACCATTGCACTTTGCTTAACACAGCACGTGATCTAGTTCTTTAAACATGCAGTCACACTTCATGCGACTCGGCACCGCACCGCCGTGATGGATTTGAGTCATTGCTTTCGAGGGGCTGAGTTTTCACTTTCTTTCCTGATTATCAGGAATGCTGCTCGCCCAGGAGCTCCATCCACTTCCCACTCAGCAGATCTTTAGTTTCAAGCCCTGCTTCTGTGCATCGCATCCATCCACCTCCACAGACGCTTGTGGGCACCAGTCACCCATTATCCTTGTTTCCAGACGTCTGTATGAATCCAAAATGGGCATCATTATTGACCACGGGGTGGTGGGCAGACATCTTTTGGCCTTCTGATTAATACATTTGAAGCAAGTCTGTGGACACTTGTGCTCGGCTTGCATAACCCCCATGGACCGCATTCACGCACACACGCATACACTAAAAAGCAACGCATTTACAAGTACCCGCAATATATCCCTATGGGTGTGCGCAATCCAAGTGACTGCCACTACTCGACTTCTCGAAAAAAGTATCAGAATAATCTTACAATATTGGAAGAATGTTCATTCCTGGTTAGAAACATTGTCTATTTTTTCCAAATAAGGCATTAGAGTACAAATAGGGAACAATGGCACGTGAGGAGGCACACACAGTTTGTGATTTATTTGCCCACCCATTGACTGTACATGCTAATCCATGGGGCCATTTCCACCCAGTTCCTGCCCCTCCCCACCCAAAAAACCTCCTTGTGGGAAGTTTTCGAGCTCTTTTTAATCCAGCCTTACCAAAGCAGTCATCTGAGAGTTAATGGCTTAATTTACAGTTGTAAACCTGCTGCTGATGTAATAAAAATGTCTTAACCAGGTCTGCTTCAGCCACTGGATTTATGAGCACTCCGAGTGCCCTTCTATGGAATCCTGTCAAAAACAAACATTGCCAAAGCCAATAGTTTTGGATTGTGTATAAGTATTAGGCATTTACCAGGCAGTAAAAACCCAAACGGTTGGCATTGACAATGCTTGTTTCTATGTGGATTGAAATCCATAATTATGAAGAACAGTACAACGTGGAATTCCAAAATTCCATGATCACATTCCTTGGAATGTGCCACGTTGTATTTCAATGTATTTAACAATAGTGGCGTCCTTTCGAAATTAGGAAGCAGCACAGGTGGTGTGGGTTGGCAGCCTTTACAACAGAGAGTGCATTTCTGAATAAGAGTGAACCACTTAGGCTTTACAGATCTTCTTTAGGGTCTTCTACTTTACCATCCTTTGTACCACACCTTCACACTCCAGTTCCTGTGCTCCACCCGGTTTATCGTGCACTAGAATCAGCAGGGGCCTCTTACAGACACTTAGAAAATATGCCACTGATTTTGGAGTTTGTGCGTTTTACAAATGTCCTGATTCACCTTTCTTTGTACACTTACATGGTCACACAATCCCATCTACATATTCACTCACTCTTTCACAGATTCATTTAATCACACACACCCATGCACTCACCCACTTACCACTCACTCACCTTCACTTACACATTTACTTGGCCAGTCTCATTCATCCACAGTACCACTCACTCCTTCACAGTTTCACTCAATCACACAATGTTACACTCACATGCATTCGCTCACCCACTTTCACTTACACACTTAATCACATGCCCACACTAGCTCACCTACAGGCTCGCTCACTCACCCACACATGTACTCACTGTTTTGTTTACCCCCCTAGGTGCAGCATATTGTTGGTATGAGTCAGCTGCTCACCATTTTCACAGCAGATGTCAAAGGCGCTCGCGACATCGATGTGGCTATTCTCCAGGCTCTACTTAAAGGTGAGTAGTGGTCACTTCACACTTCTAGCCACATAGAAAAGTTAACTTACCTGGTATTAGGGACTTCCTTGGAACTTGCGGCACAGACACAAAACAGAACCCATCGTGGTTACCGAGGTGACCCATGCTGTGAAGCCTACTCAATGAACATGTTCTCTTATGGTATGTCATGCTACTTAATGTTTTTATAGCACCTCCTGCCATTGTTATGGCTTCAAAACACGGTGGGGTGAAAGTCCCTTTGGAAGGCCATAGTCTGAACAAACATGAAAATGAAAGAGCATGACACTATATGCGAACAGTGTTTTGAATTCAGGTGACTGTTTAATTACTAAAAGAGATGACTTTGTACCAGCCATGCAATCTTGTGGTCAGGTGCAGAGACATGACTGCAATGTCAGTGACTGTGTGACAGCTGGATCACATTTTTCATGGGAATCAGGACTATTCTCTGGGTCACAGTGCAAAAAGGGCAGCAGGATATTATACAAGAGTCTATCAAACCCAAGGGCAACTGACTACCGTTTAGGGCTCTGCTATGCTGTGCATGCAGAGCACATGCACACTGAATAACATGCCACCACATGCAAATTACATGCACTTTTGTCAGATATGTTAAAGCTTCATTCAGTGCATGTCCACTGATCTGTAACATTGAGTTAATGCAGTAGAAATGTTTTATATTGGATACAAATATAGGGTTGCACTGTTGAACTTAGTGAAGTAAACAAATCTCAAGTTTAAAAAAAACACAACCTCACAGACGATTGCACACCCTGACATATTTTACAACATAAATCGCTCATGACCTCATTTAAAGTGAGCAAACAAGAATGTGTTGACGTCTATCTGGAACAGGGGAAGAATTCCAAAGAAGCAGGCTATAAACTCTGCTTACATGTTTATTTGCCTCTTTGCCTTTGGGAACTCCAGTTTCATGACTCCTGCTTTACATGTGTTGTGTGATTCACTTGATAGCCATAGGTTACTAAGTGGCATAGCCTTATAATACATGGCAGCCTATAATAATACTAGTAAAACAGCCTGGAAATAATGTTCCTATTACAGGCTAATTGTGACATCACAACTGGCCTCCAGTAAGAAAATGACAATTTTCTGTAATCAGTCATTATCCTTCGGGTGTGATGTCACAATGCCTGCTGCCAGACTCAGCTGTCACTGCAACACTTAATTGCAGCCGTGGAAAGCTTTTTAAATTCACTCGTCATTCCCGGCATAACATACGCTGTTCTAGCATATCTTAAAGTTCAATATTTGACGGTAATTCATATGGTCACTTCTGTCCCCCTTCTTAACTGTCGGAATTACCACCGATCGCTTTCAAGAAAGGGGCATAGATCCCTGTGACTTATTAATGGCCATTAAAAAGGCTAAATGTATTGGTAACTGTCTTCTTTTGAATTTGAAAGGCATGTTTGTATCAGATGGAATGAGAGTTATGCACAGTATAAGAACAGTATCTAGTTTCACCAATTACACAGGCCTCTATGATGTGTCTTTGTAGACACGCCATTGTCAACCTTGTTCAACCATGTTCAATTGCAGAGTCCCTGTGATGGCATGAGATTGCCTAGTAGCACAATTACAGAACCTACTTTCCGTTTTAGCTTGTGAGAAGGCAGCATTTCACTCTTTGGAGACTGAAATGTTGAGTCGGTAATTAACTGTTCATTGACACTGGAGCTGCCATGCCCTGTATGAAGAGAGGTAGGGGTGGAAAAAAGTCATTTGAAATTATTCCAAATGTTTGCGAATGTGGCCATGTAGTCCCGTGCTCATTCTGTTTGTTAAAAGGATAGCTGTTGTTGCAGTGGAAGACATAGGTGCACTTTGTGTGAGAAACCTGAAGGTGTCTCACTTACTAGTCCCCGGGGATCTGTCATCCAGGTGGCCAGGACACGGCCATCGCTATTTGATCCAGTTCCTTGGGGTGGACCATTCAGGGAGGATCATCTGGATGAGGGGTTCTCAGGGAGTGGAAGTGGGACACCGAAGGTTGAGACACCATAGCACCTTGCTTATAACACCTTTTCTCCATTATACCCCTCCTTTCTAAACATGAACACTTTCTTACACTGTGAAAGACAACGGACAACACCACTGCCATTTACCTGACATGTCCCAACACAAGGGTCAAGCAGAGTCAGTCAATTGACAATAACTACACACACTTGACATCCCTTTCCCTTCCCCACAGGGATAAAAGGTGGAGCACAAGAGCACACTTGGACCAAGGCAAACCACACGAGGAGACAGCTATTCCAGGATGGCAGTTTAAAAGGAGGAGAATGGTGGCGAGACCTGAAAGGACAACAAGGACAACAAATGTGATCTCACCTGTGCCCACCACCACTGAAACTGCGCCCCCCAGTGCAAAATGTGTGATAAGCAATTCTTCTACCCCCATTGTGAATGCTATTGTGCCAAATGTGATCTCACCTGTGCCCACCACCACTGAAACTGCGCCCCCCAGTGCAAAATGTGTGATATGCAATTCCTCTGCTGCCCCCCACCACAACACCACTGGAGCCCCCAGCCCCACACCGACCATACCCATCACCTCACCCTCTCCTCCCACAGACCCCTCCCTAGTCGTCACAGAACCCCACCTCAAATGTGCCTTGATCAATGCCAGATCCATCAGCGCCCACGCTCTAGACATTCACGACCTCATAACCACCCATGACCTTGACCTGCTCATGATATCTGAAACCTGGCTACACGAGGCCTCTGGCCCTGCGCTCTCCCTGGCACTCCCTTCTGGCTACTCCATCACCAGACAAGATCGCCCCTCTAAAGGTGGAGGTGTCGCAATCATCGCTAAGGACTGCTATAGTATTAGAAAGATAGATAAATCCCTACACAGCAACAACGACTACCTCCAAGTCAAAATTGTCCTCTCCCCCAACTGCACCATTACCGCTCATATTGTCTATCGCCCTCCTGGCCCAATAGAAGACTTCCAAGCCTCCCTCATCCATCTCCTATCTGACAACCTCAAAAAACATTTGAAAGCCATTCTCCTTGGGGACGTCAACCTAGGCCTCCAGGATAAAAAGGACCCAGCAGCCAAATCCTTTGACTCAGCCCTAACAACACTAGGCTATAAGAACACCATCTTTAGCCCAACGCACACTCAGGGCAGAACTCTCGACTGGATTGCTCAGCACAACTGCCCACTCATCATCACTGGAAACACTCCCACCCCATGGTCTGACCACCATATCATCACATTTAGCATCCTCACCACTAGCTCTTCTACCCCGCCACCCCAACCCCTACCATCTTGCCTCACAAGAAGCTCCCGCCAGCTTACTAAGGAAAGACTACTGCCCTTCCTCCAAGGCCCAGCCTTCAGACCACCTTTTTCCACAGACCCAGAAACTCTTGCATCAACCTACGATGCTGCCATTAAAGCAGCTATCAACTCCATTGCCCCACTTAAACTCCGTAAATACAAACCCACCACCCACTCTAACTCTTGGTTCACCCCAGACTTGCTTGCACTCCGAAACAAGAAAAAGGCAGCACTTACTCAGTGGCAAACGTCCCACACTGACAAAGACAAGCTGCTCTTTAAAGCCTGCTCTACGGAGTACAAAAAAGCTATCACCCGGGCAAAATCCAAATCATTTGAATCCAGAATCTCGGAAGCCCAATCCAGCACTAAAGAAATCTTTGCAATATTTAGGGAGCTAGAGACTCCTACTCCCACCCCCCAGAACTTCACCAAAGACAAAGCCTGGTGCGACGAAATTCAAACGGCAATGCTAACTAAACTGAGCCGCCTCCAAAGCAAAATACTAGCTACCAAACAAGCCCTGCCCAATACTCATATCCCTGTCCCACCACCAGCCCAAGACCCTCCCCAACCCTTCTCCTTCAAATCCATACAGGAAAAGGACATCATTAACATAATGAAGAACATCAAAGCATCCAACTGTAAAGGTGATGCCTGCCCAGCCATTCTCATCAAGGACTGCACTGAAGCGCTTGCTCCCTTCCTGAGAGCATTTGTTAATGCCTCCTTCGCAACAGGGAAGGTCCCCACCTCCCTCAAGGAAGCATGGGTCCGCCCCCTCTTAAAAAAACCAACTCTCGATCCCACCTCCCCCAACAACTATAGACCCATAACCACTGTCCCTTTCCTCCTCAAAATACTCGACAAAGCAGCCTATCTGCAGGTTCAGCACTTCATCGAAGAAAACAAACTCCTGGGACTCCGCCAATCTGGCTTCCGCCCTAGACATGGGACTGAAACCGCCTTACTGGACCTGAAAAACCAAATGGACGATGCCAGAGACATGGGCAAACCAGCTCTTCTCCTACTCCTTGTCTTATCTGCAGCGTTCGATCTCGTAGATCATGACGTCCTTTGCCATCATCTCTCCTCCACTGCCAAGTTCTCCCCTGATGCCACAGCATGGATCACATCCTTCCTACAAGACAGAACCATGCAAGTATTCTCCGACCTAGCCTCTGCCTCACCCACTACCATTCTCTTTGGCGTGCCCCAAGGCTCATGCCTCTCCCCCACACTCTACAACATTTTCACACGACCCCTCTTCCTCATCCTCGACGCTATGGGTATATCCTACACTAACTACGCGGACGATACCCAGATCCTCCTTACCCTCACAGGCAGCTACGACACTGACGCCATGACCCTTAACAACCTCTACAACACCATCCAAGCCTGGATGGCAGACAATGGACTATGCCTCAACTCTGACAAGACAGAACTCCTACTGATAGGTTCCCCCGAAACGCTAAAAAAACTTGACTCCCAATTCAGTCACTTCACCATCGACACCATCAAAATACCTGTATCAGACTCAGTCAAAACTCTTGGAGTCTATCTAGACTCTAACCTTTCCATGGACAGACAATTCAACGCCATTGCCTCCTCAGCCGCATATCATGCTAAACTGATCAACGCAGTCAGGCCTTTCCTCTCCAAAGAGAACTGCACAAACATAGCCAGAGCCATCACCGGCTCCAGGCTAGACTACTGTAACATACTCTTCCTAGGAACCTCTAAAAGAAACTTGGAGAGGCTACAAATCATCCAGAATAGTGCTCTCTGAGCAGCCCAAGGTATTGCCAAAAGGGACCACATCTCAGAAGCCAGAAAACTAGCACACTGGCTCCCAATAAAGGAGAGAATAATTTTCAAAACTCTCACACTGACACACAAATGCATCCATCTCACTGCCCCCGACTACCTCTCACAAAGAATCCACCCCGTCGCCTCTACAAGGCCAACAAGATCACCCTACACCAACATGCTCTCTGTGCCACTAGTAAAAAGATCCAGAGCAGGTGGATCCAGCTTCCCCTATCTCGCACCCACTCATTGGAATGCCCTACCTCCCACCATCCGCAGTGAGCCCTCCCTCCTAGCCTTCCGCAAAGCATTGAATTCCACCCTCTTCTCATAAGGTCCCTCGCAGCAGCATGAATACCAACCATAGGACCCTCTGCTTAAGTTGTATTGACCAACCGCATAATCTGCAATGATAACCGTGCTTGTTCCTTTCTGTAATATGCCTCTTGTTGATACCATGCCTGTAACTAAGCTCATGCAAGTAACAGCGCCTCAATGCCCCTGGGCTGCTTGCGCGCTATACAAATTTAAATAAATAAATAAATAAATAAGGAGGGAAGTGCCCTTGCCCTTTTCGACCCCGACCCGCAAAACCTTGTGAAAGGAATTATAAGACTGGGAACTACAGCTAGTGTGTGGTGTAACAGATGTCAACAGTGCACAGGGCCCTCCCACCCTGGTAACCAGGGTGGGGAGAGGCACTTGCAACTGTGGTACCGTCCTTGACTACAGAGACAATTAATGCCAAGAAGTTCAGCACAGCCGGTGAGTCAGAGGGAGAACCAATAGTATACCAAACTGTGTTGAGCGAAGGTTGCAAACGGCAACGTGATATGAATTGAAAGAAGTTATGAACAAAGAACTTGTGTGTTACTGAACTTTTGAAACCCAGAGAAACTCCAGCTGCAGAGTGGTCTGGGGCCACGTGGGCGCACACTCGAAAGAAACCCTTTTTGTTGAAACTACAGTACCAGGAGGCCCTTGGAGAGCCCGATGTAAATAGGTCAAAGAGATCATGCAAGGGTTGAAAAAAAACCCTTGTACAATCGAAAGTCTTTGACCCGTAGCCAAGAGGAAAGCTAAGGGAAGTGAATCCTGCAAATCATAAAGCAAAGTGAACTGTGCACTTGGCAAATGTGAACCCGGCTGAGGGATGCCTGCAAGTTGGGGTGAAGCATAATAACCCTGTGAACATTGTGTTGACAAGCGTGAACCCGGCTGAGGGATGTACATAGTGAAAGATTTATTAAAATGACATTGAGACTAATGAACACTACAGGTGAAAATATATATATATTTATTTAACTTTTTATTTATTATTTAATGCCTCTGGTTACATTTAAAGCCATTTTACACAAAATATTGTGAGTAAAGGGCCATAGTGAACCCGAAGGAAGGAGGCTAACATTCAAGAAGGATCAGAGCCCAGTTGAGGGGGATAATGGGGTGAAGAGGCATCACCCAATGTAAAACATTAAGTATAGGAACTTTTTGTTTTGTTATTGTAAGAAGAATCAGAGCCCAGTTGAGAGGGAACCTGGGGTGAAGAGGCATCCGCCAACGTAAAAGATTACGGACAGGAACATTTGTTTTGTAATTGTTGACACATCAGGCCCTCGGAGGCAAGAGACTTTGTACGAAAGAGACCTGGACACAGAAGGTCCGGATATTGCTAAATAGAACTGTAACCTTGTGCTGGAGAAGCCCAGTTGTGTGTTGTGCTCAGGAGTCCTGCCTTGTCCCATGCTAAAAACCTGGGGAAGGGGCCCCCCAGCTATACCATCTTGACTTATCATTTTGTGAACACTTCTTTCTTTTCTGGTGAACATTATAAAACACTGTTTTGTAATTTAGCAGTAAGGATTGGCAATCTGTTTTTTAGTATAGGCCCTTTTTATTTGACAAGACATCACTAGGAATGCCTTATTATTATTTGATGGTCGTAGTTTGCTCCCATCTTAGATTTAGGGTTATCTTAGGCATTTTTCTCACCCATTTATACAGTTTAATAAACACCCTTGAACTGTGATCACTTGTGTTTGTCTTTAATCTTGCCGCCATGAGTTCCTTACTTTTTCCATTTGGACAGCAGAGGGCAACCTAACACTGATACATTTCATCAGCTGAGTAAAGAAACATACCTAAGCATCTTATACATATAGAGAATAGATTCCTTGAAGAACAGTTTTCTGTGTCAATTTACAGCTATTAATTGCAAATTGCTTTTTTAAATCAAAACAGATTGGATACTGATTACATAGATTGGTAAATTGAACATTTTATAGCTATCTCAATGTAAATGCATATTTGCAACAGATGTGTCGAATACCCAAAGCTCAGATGCCCCTTTCATATACAATATTTGTTCCTTCATATGTGTTTTTAGCATGTCAAAGTCTGGGGAGTGAGAACTGGGACTATCAAATGAAGCTGGCCGTGTCCTGGAACCGGATCCAGGTTGCAAGAAACATCTTTTCCAAAGCCTGGCAGTGGGAGGTGAGAGGTGACATGGGTGTCGTGGAGAGAACCTCTAGATCTATTGCATTTTACAGTTTTGTGCCTCTTACACATGTATCGCTCATTCTGCTCTGTGTCTACATCTATTTCCTCTCTGGCACCTTTTCTGTGATCAAAAGCCTCTACTGCTATTACACATGTTAGTATCAACATTTTTCTTTAGGTCTGGTACAATAGAGTGCAGGGCTCTGGATCTGATCTAATGGAATGGAAATTTACAGGTGGCTTGAGCTCAATAGTCTAAAGTAAATATTTTGTCAAGGGTTCCCTGGGTTTTTGTATTTTTCCTACCTTTTCCAATCTTACACAAGATGAGCCCTCAATAGAAGATTCACCAGGAAAGTGAATTTGCAGTTGAGAGGCCCAGTGCCTCTCAGTGATAGGGTGCCCCAAAGGCCCATATTCCCTGTGTGAGTCTCCTCGCACAGTAGGTTGTTTGGTATCCATTGGTCAGTGGCAGACTATCATGTAGAATTCTAGAGGGATAAAATCTGCATACTCACCCATTTTCCTTAGCAGGGAAGCCTGTGAAAGATCTGGTACAGAGTCAAACATTCTTGCTTTGTGTCCGTGAGAGGACTTGGGACATGGACGTTTTCATATATCAGGGGTTTGCAACCTGCAACTCCCATGATCCCCGGCCATTGACAATTCCAGCTAGGACTGATGGGAGTTGTAGTCCAAAACATCTGAGGAACCATAGGTTGTAGACCCCTCTCTTATATGGTCATGGCTTCTGCCTGCCTGCCAGAGAGGGCTGAAAGGCAAAACCCAGCACCAGATCTGCTTGGATGAATGATGCATGTTGCTACCTGGATTCTACACTTGAGTGAAAGGCTGTAAAGATTCCCAGGAAAGTTTTAATATGGTAGCCCCAGTTTTGGGATGACTGCCAAAAGTTTCAATGGCTACAACCCTGTAATTGGCACTTGAGTCTGCCTCATCCCCAAATATTTCTATTCAATCATCAGAGGGTCTGCACCAACATCTTGTTTAACCCAGTGACTCGTCCTGAAGGCAGGAAAAGAGGCCAAGACAAACATTAAGGGACACCTGCCAGATGTGCACCAGATGTGCACATGTTTCAAGATTCCGTTCTGAGGGGGAATCTCTGACACAGTGTTTGCAGACCAGCCTTATTCAATTATCAGATGAGGACCAGATTGTGACTTCTCCCTTTCACCCAGTGAAACCGGGTGGTCTGTTGGCAAAGTTGCCAGATCCCATTAACATAGCTCTTAGATCAGTGGAATGGATGCAAGACAAACAGAGCAGCAAGATAGTGTGCCCTGTTTCTGAATTTCAAGAATTACATTAAATGTGAATTTCATATTGGAAATCTAGCCCACAACTATGATATTATTTTTTAAGCTAATCTGAAGAAAACCATTAGAGTGATTAATGTGTATCTACCATTAAAAAGAGTTTAAAAGAAGCCCATGGACAGAGGTTCATCAACCCTTCACTTGGGAGAACATTATATTTCACAAAGAATGTGCATCTGTTCCATTAGGTTTTTGTACTGAAGAAAGTTAAATGACTTTTTCAAAAATATATGCCTTCTGGTAATAATGGTCAAGCAAGAAATAAATGCAGCTCAGCTGATGTATAGTAAAATAGACTTTAAAATTGTGCCTTCAGAGTGACAATTACAAATACATTATTAATTATAATTTCTGAACCATTTGTCTCACCAAATCCCAAATACAGATATGGAGTCAGTAGAAACACATACAACATATGTATATAAATATGAAGCATTAAAATGTGTGAAATGTGTGTAATGTACATATTTTAATAACTCCTTCATGCATGAAGTGGCAGAAACATGAATGACATTTCCAGTTAAAGAATATTCAAATGAATCTAAATCTGTCATTTTCACCTATATCATATATGTAGATAATTATTTGAAAAAAGAATGTTCCTGTTCAATATTGGTTTCTCACTCATAAGGGTAGGGCTAGTTCATAGCTGACACATCCCCTTATATGACACATTTCTTTATAATTATGACACAATAGGTCCCATAGGTCAACTGAAGCACGGAGTAGGACTGTGGTGGCAGTGAGAAAGTGAAGGGCACTTTTCACAGGGTCTGCTCATTCCAAAATGCTGTGTGAAACGGTGGTGTGGGAAGAGTTTTCTGGGTATTTAAACTCAAACACATAGTAAGAAGGAAGAGTTGTGGAAAAACTGAGAAGCAAGAAAGCCTGTCCAACAAAAGAGAGGCAGATTTCATGCTAACTGGAAATAGTTGATTGGGCAATCTCTTCAGAAAATGCCCTTTCCATATTGCACTGAATGTAGAGGCCTTTCCCAAAGCAGGACATGATTACCTGATGGATTTTCAGTGCAGGTGTGTAGACTGGTGGGACCCCATTACCTGACAGCGCTACCCAAGGCCTGTCAGTGTTTCTGGCTGTCCTGGGCCTTTGAAAAAGAGAGTCCAGTGGTGTAGATGATGACTGACATGGCATACTCACGATAGCATTGCCACCTCTCAAGCACTTAGTGTACACATTATAACATTTTCTCTATAGGGAACCCTTTGAATACATGTTGATATCTTTGTGATAATTCTCCTTGTTGCTGCTATAGGTCTGGTCTATTTTCGTAATTGATCCACTGATGGCAGCTTTATGTTCTCGAGCTGGTTTGTGATACTCACTTGTCTCCTTCACATTTTATCACTAACTATACTTGTTGCTTTTGTAGGTGTTTTTTCTGAGTTGATCCACTGATGGTGTCTCTGTGTTTTCAAACTGGATTCTTATACTTGCTTTCCTTATTCCCGTTTGGTCACTACTTTTTTCTACAGGCTAAAGATTTGCATCCAGTGATGACTCTTGCTCTGATTGAGAATAAACCCAAGTTTGTGCAATTTTTCCTGGATTGCGGTGTCCTACTGAGGGAGTATGTGACACCAGAGGTTCTGACTGTGCTGTATAACAGTGTCGAAACATCCAGCCTCATCTATAGAAAGCTAAAGAGGTCACTGAAGGAAGAGGAGCTTCCACCCAATTTGAAGGATGCCCCCTTCCATGTAGCACACATTCTGAAAAGGTTGCTGGGCGGTTTCACCAAATCAGGCACTCATCATGGGAGAACATCCTGGACCTGCATTGAGACCAGCGGCAGCGACACGATTAAGGTAGATAATTCCTCCACTGCTCTTTGATCAGTTTATACTAATACTTACATCACAAGCTTGATGAACGCATATGTCTGCTAACACATGTTCTTGAAGATAATATGTATTATTTCCCTTGGAATGTTCATTTGACATTATCATTGAACAGTGTGCAGGCTCTGCCAGTTGGTAAAGCCTACAGAATGCCACATCCCAAGCGAACTGACAGCATGCAGTGCCAATTTCCTACAACTACCCAGGCAGATTTTTGTAATGTCAGGTCCCTGCTTAGTACCTGCAGCCAAGTTCCCACAATAGCCCAGAGCGATTTAAAATGTAACAACAGGTCCTTGACCGCCTATGCTAATGTTAATAGCTAAAGCTGAATAGGCATTATCCCCAGGAAGTAAAGAACACTAATCCATCTGTTAAATAGACCCATAAAGGTATTACTTGCATCCACCCTTTATGCCTTTTTGACTCCTCTTTTTCTTTCACATTAAAGAGTAACATAGGTTACAATAGCTGTAAATATCCCACCCATGGGCTCTGTGTGGTGTAGTAAGTCCATAAACAATGTTAAGTGCCCCTTCTGCGCTCAGTCCTTTAACTTGGTCTTCAGGACACATAACAAGCTTAATAAGCAACCTTGTTTGTGGTTTTACCCAATCCAATTGGATACATTCGGAACTATACCAGCCAATGTAGCCCAGACAATTCCCCAACGTTACTAACCTGTTTACTGCCTATTCCGTTACTGTCACTGTGCAGCTCTGATCCTCATGCAGTGGCCTGCTCTGTACCTCTGCCACCGATGGCCATGCATTCTTTTATTCATGTTTCTTAAATGTAGGCTAGGTAATATAATGAACATTAGTACCCGTCGAGGACGCAATCAGAATGAAAGAGCCATTCTGATTGGCCCTCGCCAAGTCATTACATGGCCGGGAATCCCTCTGTCGGCATTTCACGGCCTTTGTCCCTGGCAGGGGGGGGTGGCAACCCCTCAGCCAATGAGGATGCTCGAAGCGGGGCCATCCCCGCTCCAAGCTTCCCCACGACTGAGAAGCTGCCTTCACCCCCCGCCGGGGACTCAGGTAAGGCTTTGTTTTTCTTTCCTCCCTCCCTTGCTCCCTCCCTCTTTCCACGTCCCTGCCCTTCCTACCCTCCCCACCCCACTTACCTTCTATCCCATGTGGGGAACGATGGCGGCCTCCTGCTGTGTGGAGACTCGGAGCGGGGCCATCCCCTCTCCGAGCCTCCACACGGCTGGAGGCTTCTATCGTCCCCCGCCGGGGACCCAGGTACTTTTTTTTCATTTTTTTCCTCCCCCCCTTCCCCTCCCTTCCACCCTCCCAACCGCACTTACCTTCTTTTTTTTCCGGGAGCGGACACGCTGGAAACACTTCTGTTTCCAGCACGTCCGCTCCCGATGGCCAGCCATGGAAAGGGAAAACGGACTCCGTTTTCCCTTTCCATGGTGGGCATTTTCTTTGTCGTCTTTTTTTTTTCTTTTTTCTCCCGATACGCTGCAGTGTTTTGGGACAGAAAAAAAGCTTTTAGTGCCCCGGTCACGCAGTTTTTGCGGGCAGGGGTACTAATAGCTATATGCCCCTCGCGGCTGCGGCATTACCGACTCTGGTAATTCCCCAGGGACTTCGTTAACTAATGCCCCCGCCGCTCGGGGCATATTGCTTAGTTAAGTATGCACAGCAAAATAACAGGGATTTCTGCTCCCCAAGCGTGCTGTATCAGATAGTACATGGAAATGTTTTTTGTATGACTTTGGTTATTTTTATTTATTTATTTATTGAATATTTGTATGGTGCCTATACAGCAGAACGTGTTTCCAGGTGCTACATGACTAAGGGGGAAGGGAGCAGAGGAGGATAACACAACCACAATACATGGTCCTACTAGGCCATGTGACATTCAGATTGTGCAAGTGCAGCGACAGGAATTGAGGGCTGTGGGGGCAGGAGGGGGCAAGGTAAGGGCAGGAACTGGGGGAAGCAGGAGGGAGGGGGACAGGGGCTGAGTAAGTGCTAGGGGAGGGCTGAGGGGCAAGTACTGGGTGAGGCCTGGATGGCAAGTGCAAGGTGAGGCCTGGACTTCAGACTCAGGAGTTTGAACAGGGTAGACTGGCCAAAGTGAAGTCAGGGTGCTGAGGAAGACTGGTCCAAAGGCAGGCCTGGCCCCTGTGTGAACTCAGCTTATCAGGGGAGGGTCATTAACCGGGAAGGGGAGAGGGAAAGAGTAGGAAAAGAGGAGGAGAAGATCAAGGTCTTGAGAACGTTCCAGAATTTAAGGAGATCCGGCTTAAGTCTGAGGGGGGCAGGGAGGCCATTCCAGAGTGAAGCACCTGCCACAGAAAGAGATCTATCCCCCACTCTCTGCATGGAGAAACATTTGACCTGCAGAGGGTTAGAGCTGGAGGACCGAAAGACTCTAGCAGGGTGGTATTTAGTGAGAGAAAGTTGAATGTAGCATGGTCCCATGCCCCAGAAAGCCTTGTGGGTGATGCAGAGGCTCTTGAATGTGTTCCTTGTATTCACCAGAAGCCAGTATGGTGCTTTTAGGGCTGGATAGATGTGGTCCCTGGGTTTAAGGCCAAGGATAAGTCTTGCAGTCCTATTCTGGATTAGTTGAAGAGGGCGAAAAGAGGAAAGAGATAGATTAAGGAAAAGGCTGTTAAAGTAGTCCAGCATGAAGAGAACCAGAGCTCTAGAAACATTTAGTTTCTGAGGGAAGGCGAGAAAAGGGAGAATGCCTCTAAGAAGGTGAAGCTGAAAGTGACCCTTCTTGGCAAGGTCAGCAATATGAGGTGAGAAAGAGAAAGACTAGTCCCAAATGACCCCTAGGTGTTTTGCCTCACAAGAGGGTGAGGGGAGGGGGGCCCAAAGAGGGAAGCCAGAGAGTAAGGCGGAAGAAAGGGGTGTACCAATAGGAGGACTCTCAGTCTTGCTGGCATTAAGACAGAGATCATTAGCAGCACACAATGCCTGAATAGTCGTCAGGCAGTCAGGAATGAGGGAGGAAGGAGAGGAGGTAGAAGAGGGAAGCTCAAAAGAGAGCTGGGTGTCATCCGCATAGCACTGGAAGTGAGGAGAGAAGGTGGAGATCAGGTGGGCAAGATGAGCAAGCTAAAAGCAGTTTCCGTGCTTCTGGCTGCTATGAAGCCAGACTGGTGTTCGTGAAGGCAGCCAACAGATACAGTGTGATGGATTAGTTGGGAGATGACCAACTTCTCCAAACGTTTGCCCAAGAAGGTGGTAGTGGAGAAAGGGCGGCAGTTTACCAAGCAGGAAGGGTCTGCAGATGGCTTCTTTAGGAGGGAGTGCACAAGGGAGTGCTTAAGAGGTGATGGGAAGGAGCCAGTGGCAAAAGAGTGGTTGCAGAACTCATCCAGAGAGGCCGCGAGGGTGGCTGTCCTTGATAGTTCTGGAGGAGCGGTAGCACATGTTTGGAGGAGACTGTCATAGAGAGAACAGTCTTGGTGACCTCCTCAGATGCTATGGGAGAGAAGGAGGAGAGTAGGAAGGATGGAGAGAGAAGGGGCAAGGGTGGCCTATGTGCAGTTGGAGGAGGTAGGGGGGTAGAGGAGAGTGAGGACAGGATGTCCTCAGGTTTTGTTGAGTGGTGGGAGGCCAAGGCCATGCAGAGGGCCTGGGAAGGAAGAGGAGAAGTGAAGACTGCAGTAGGATTGCCAAGTTCCTTGTTTTTGATGGCCACAGAGATGCAGGCTTCAATATGGGTCCGCTTCTTGGACCGGATGGACAGTCGGTAGTGCCTTTGGAGCATGCGACAGGGCAGTTGGTCAGAGGATGTGCGCAAAGCCAGCCACATCCGTTCCACAACTCTGCACTTGCTTTTCAGCAATTAATCAAATTATGATTAATTGCACTTGAAACAGTTTTATGTGCATGAAAGCTACTAAATAAAGCAGTCATGGCACATTGACTGGCTACCTGGTAGAAATGTGTTCTGGGAGAGAATCAATAGGATGACAAATTTAAGCGTGCTGGCACTGATTGGCACACATATCCTTCAGCCTCTCGCAGCGTGGCTGAGCCGAAACTCTGGTGTCCTTCAGGATGCTGTGTGTAGGCAAGGATATCGTTTTATAAGTGTTCTCAATGTGTGAAACAACAGATCTAAAAGTTTAAAGTGTGCACTGTGGAAATGAATGAAAGACAATGCCCTTGGCAAAGAATGTTGACAATGATGAGGAAATCAGAAATTGTCCAAGCTAGGAAATACAAACGCAAAGAGGAAAAGGACATCAACAATAGGCCTTCTTTTGAACAAGGTTTCTAAAGACCAAGAGCTCTCACACC
Source organism: Ambystoma mexicanum (assembly GCF_040938575.1). Lineage (NCBI taxonomy): Eukaryota > Metazoa > Chordata > Amphibia > Caudata > Ambystomatidae > Ambystoma > Ambystoma mexicanum. The sequence continues at coordinate 1,087,654,950 of NC_090941.1, forward strand.
AGGCACTGGAAAAAGAGCCTTGTGGGTCTTTTTTCTGGTGGGGATACTTCTTGAATGCTATAATTATAATTGAGTTTCTAATCGCAAGAGACCGGCATTCAAACCTGTGTTGCTATGCGTTGTCTTATTTCCAAGACAAATGAGTTGCCCGCGAGCTATCCTCCCGGTCTGTGGTGGGTGGATCAGCACGGGAGAACTTCTGTGGCAATGGGAAGGCTTTTTCTTCCACACGATCCTCTGACCTTGCAGGTTTGTGCACAGAGGCACAGTCTTCGTAAAATAGTCTTTCAGTGATGGATGGAGCCTATCCCATATCCTGAGATGAATGCCCCTTCCTTCTAGAAGCTTCAGGCTGTCCAGCCTCCCTCCCACAGCACTCTGCAGCAGCTTCAATGATACCACACATCAGGATAGTGCATGCCGGCCTTAACAACGTTGAGCTCCCAGATGCCACCTCAGCGGTCTTATCCCTACTTGGATTCCAGACAGTGAGGGGCCAATGTCAGGACATTGATCATTGACCTATGCTTTTACAGTGTAGTTAAAAGTATTAATGTACTTAAAAGTAAAGGTTATACTAATGATATTGCTGAAAACATATTGGGTGGACAATTATGTTCGAGATGTTTGTTGTGCTTTAATTTTGCTCTGATTTCAGACCCTGTCTCCCATCCCAGCCTCTCCTTTTCTTTGGTTCTTCCATACTTGCCAGTGGTACCACAGATCCCCTCTTCCCTGGTCAAGTAAGGAAGAAGGAGGTGCTTGGAACACTCTGATCCTCCACGCACCCAGTGACCATGCCCTTTCTTTTACTCTCAGCATGCAGAGGTCCAGCTAGGAAGGTGGACTTTGGGGGCGAGGGAGGCATAGTATTACTTTTGCCACTCCACGCTATCCTAACTTGCAAGCAGAGCCCCTTTTTACCTTCTTTGAAATAAGGTTCCAGGCCAAAAAAAGAGTAAGCCAGACGAATTCATTATGGTCAGTGAGTTCCAAAATTACTGGATAGTGTTTGGGGAGGGGTAAAGAGGAAATTCTATTTATTTCAAAGCCTTAATTTACATAATAATACAGACTTTAAGGAGCAAAGAAAAGTAAGGATTGTATGTGGGTTATACCATTGTTGTACCATTGTGATACACTGTTTTATTTAAAACTTAAAGTATTTATTTATCTAATATTCTACACTCACTACATATATTCTATGCTGGGGTTACTGTGAGTTATTTATCAAGTCCATCAATATTTACAACTGCATGCACTTGGTATGTATTGATTACTGCTAGTTGAACAATAAACCCCTCTAGGTGGGGCTTTACGGGGCAAGGTACTGGCCAGCCCAGTTATAACTAATATTATACCGGGCATTCCCTGTCCCAGTAAAGCCCCACGCCCAGAGGGGGTTATTGCTAAGAGTATCCCTGCATGTTTTCCGGGATGTTAATAGTTATATACAGTTTCCGTTTCTCAACTTAAAAAAACATATGAGCTAAAATGGCCGCCATGGATTAGGGAGAAGGGAACTACACGTAGTCCATTCTCCCTTTCGTGACAGCAATTGCTGCAACGGAGATGTGCCTAGAACTCTGAGGGTTCCCGACGCTAGAAAGGGACAAGCTAGCACAAGGCAAGTGGGGAGGGGTTAGGGGCGTGTGATGGATGTGGAACTTAGGGTTATGGTTTGGGAGGAAGGAGGGGAAAGGGAGCGTGGGGCCAGGGCCACACTTACCTTCAGTACCGGCAGGGAAGATTCTAGCTTCCCGATTCTGAGGAGGTTCGGAGTGGGGGCTTTACCATGAGGTAAAGCCCATGTTCAAAGCCTCCTGAGTGGCTGGGAGGGTGGTTAAGATCTTTGTGCAAATACCATTGTGCAGTTACCCTGTAGAATTGCGAGAGTGAGCACCTTATGTGTCACCCAGAGTTTAGGAGATTTCTGAAAATACAGCCATAACCTCAAGGAGAGTTTCAAATCTCTACCAGTGGGTTGAATGTTTTTTTTTTTGTTGAAGGCTCTCTATTTATGAATGTATATAATTGCATTGTGCTTAATACCAATTTGTGTTGCAGTAAAAAGGAGGCCTCTGGAGTTCGCTCCTATCATTCACTCTAGGTGGAGGCACTTTACTATACCCTATGCTGGGCTCCTGCCTGCCCCATAGAGGTACACACCCACTTGGCACCCCATAGTGAAAGAACTCATTGAGAAGCAATATGCCCCTCGCGGCGGGGGCATTACCGACTCAGGTAATGCCCCAAGGCCATAGTTATAGGCCCCGAGCGAAGCGAGGGCCTTGACGAAGGCCCCGGGGCATTACCAGAGTCGGTAATGCCCCCGCCACGAGGGGCATATAGCTATTAGTACCCCAGCCCACAAAAACTGCGTGACCGGGGCACTAAAAGCTTTTTTTTGTCCCGAAACGCTGCAGCGTTTTGGGAGAAAAATAAAATGACAAAGAAAATGGCCGCCGCCATTGAAAGGGAAAACGGAGTCTGTTTTCCCTTTCCAAGGCAGCCATCGGGAGCGGACGCGCTGGGAACACATGTACTGTTAATCAGTTATCTCACTTGCCATAGTACCATGTGCGCCCAGCTTTTCCGCTCTGGTTCCGGACACATGTACTTTTTATGATCGCACCAAGGAGCCGCGAATCTTGAATTATCCGACTTGCACAATTCTCACGCTTCTCTCCTCTACACCTCTGGTTCCTTCTCCGTCCATGAGCTGAACCAGAGGTTGACATAAACACCAAAAAGAACTGCGGATCACTTTGTCTTCCGAGGCCACAGGTTGTATCGCCTTGCTCCTGGTATCGTATGATCCGTGAACAGTGCTGGTGCACTTCCAGATTCAGGCTTGAAGTCAGCCTGTAGCGCTACTGCAGGTGCTGGTGAGTGCCGCGCCAATGATGCAGATCCGTTCTTTGGTGTGCTGGCAAGTGCTGGTGGGCGCCAAAGGGGTACACAATTTGGTTTTGCTGGTATTTGCAAGGCAGATTTCACGTCGGTCAGCAGTGATGTCAATTCTGCTGGGCAACGTTGGGGCACTCTTTGCCCTTCCCCCTCTTTGGCAATCTTCTCAGGCTTTGTTTCGAGGTTCACTTCTCGTTTTGGCAGATTAGGTGGCTGCTTACTGGCAACAGTTTCTTTCATTTCTGGGACCGCTGTCTCTTTCCGGTCATCAGTGTCAGGCAAGTCTTTCAGTGCAGTTGGAACCTTCTTGGCATGGGTGGCATGGATCCACGACTTCCTTCCATCCGCCCGTATTGCCGTCTGCGTTGTCAAAAGTACTTGATGGGGCCCGCGCCACCTGGGTCCTAATGATGACTTCCTTTCAAAGTTCTTTAGCAGCACCCAGTCTCCTGGCTCCGCGCGTGCCCCGGACCGGTGTATCTCACTGGTAATGCCTCCTGCACCTGCTGATGAATCAAACGCAATTTCTGCATTAAAAGGCCACAATAAGTACTAAGCACAGGATGTTCTACCTCACTAAGTCGTTTAGGCTGTGGTGCACACCAACCATTTGCCGGCCTCCCCATTACGATCTCGTACGGGGAGAGCCCAGTTTTAGCCTGTACAGACGTACGCATGCATAATAGTGCTATTGGTAATGCATCCACCCAACTCAACTTGCTTCCCGCACAAATCTTGCTAATCTTTGATTTAAGAATCCCGTTGCGCCTCTACACAAGACCGGCAGAACTCGGATGCCTTGAACTTTGGAATCTCTTATCAATCTGGAGACCAGTACATATCTGTAATACCACTGCACCCACAAAATGCGGTCCATTATCAGACCATAGGACTCGGGGCAAGCCAAATCTGGAAAAGTACTCCTTCAACATTACTTTTGCCGTACTCATTGCTGTGCAGTCTTTCAAAGGATATGCCTCCACCCACTTACTGAATGCACAGATCACCACCAAGACGTATTTTAAACTGCCTGTTGGAGTCACCGTTCCCTTCCCTACATTGTGTTGTAAACACGTGATACAGTTCTGCACCAACCTTTCTGCATTCTTTTTTATGTTTACATTCTGCCAAACTGTAGAAAGGTGCTGTATTATTTTCTTTGCTCAGATGTGCGTAGGGCTGTGGGCCATTGTGACCATTGCAGTCACATACGAATTTGGCAACATCCAGTTTCTAGTTCCCTTGTCCACCCAACAACCCTCCAGATCCAATTCAGCAGATACCTCTGCCCATCCCTGTATTTCATTAGCCGTAGCCTCGGCCTGCATTTCTTTGACAGTCGCAACTCTATCTTCTATCATACAGGGTACTTCCTCTCTCTGAACCTTCATCATCTTGGTATTCAAATCAGTGGCAGTTTGTTGCGCAATTCTGTCTGCAAACGCGTTTCCCTCTCCTACTTTGCATGTTATTTTTTATGTGCCTCGCATTTCACTATTGCTAGGCACTTTGGAAACGTGAGTGCAGACAGCAGTCGTACAATCAAAGGCCCATGTTGAATTCTGGCGCCATGTGATGTCAGAAACCCTCTCTCAGCCCAGAGTCGACCAAAATTATGAACCACTCCAAAAGCATACTGACTATCAGTATATATATTCACATTCAAATTTTCAGAAATCTCGCAGGCTCTGGTCAATGCTATTATTTACGCGACTTGTGCTGAATTATAGGGAATTCTTTTACTTTCTACAACACTCTCTAGAGGAGTGATAGCGTATGCGGCAGTTGTCGTGCCATCTGGAAATTTAAAACATGAGCCATCACAAAATAACTCTCCATCCGGCTCTTTCTGTGGAATATCACTTAAATCAACTCTTACCTTGGTTTCTTCCTCAGTGACCATTAAGCAATTGTGGGGGCGTGATTCATTCTCCCCAATTTCTTTTATGGTTAGTGGCATTAATTCTGCAGGATTCAAAGCGCTACACCTCATAATTTGGATATGGGGCGCGAACAAGATAATCTCATATCTTGTCAATCTAGCAGAGGTGAGGTGTTGCGTCTGTGTCCTATTTAATAGAACGTCTATGGCATATGGCACCATCAGAATTAAAGTGTGCCCCAATACCATTCCTTCCGTTTGTTTCACTGACGCAGCAGCCGCCGCGACAGATCGCAAACATCGTGAAAGCGCGCGCCCTACAGGATCCAGCGCAGAAGAAAAATAGCCGCACGGCCTATTTCTTCCACCTTGTTCCTGTGTCAAAACCGCCAATGCACATCCTTCACTTTAACACACAAATAGTCTAAAAATGTTCTCATAGTTCGGCGTACCCAAAACTGGAGCCAAGCATAATGCAGTTTTCAATCCATCAAATGCTTTCTGACATTCCTCATCCCACTGCAAATACATAACCGCATCCTTTCTAGTTAAATTCACTAATGGTTTCACAATTAACGCAAAATTACCAATCCATTGTCGGCAATATGAAGCCATGCCTATTATGGCTCTGACTCCTTTTTGTGTCTTTGGAATAGGCATACAAGAAATAATTTCTATGCGTTCTGGCGTTAGTCTTCTCCCTCCTTTCGAAAGTAGGTAGCCCAAATAGGCCACCTCTTTTCGATTATACTGAAGTTTCTTCAAACTAGCTTTATGGCCATTTGCCGCTAGGTGTGACAGTAGTAATACAGTGCTTTCTTTACAAATCTCCTCTGTGTCTGCAGCTAGCAATAGATCATCTATGTATTGCAAAAGTGCACAACCCACGGGTAATTCCAGCATGTCTAGCTGCTCTTTTAATGCTCTACTGTAATACTTGAACTTTCCGTGTAACCTTGCGGAATCTGCGTAAATGTAAATGATCATCCTCCTAATGTGAACACGAACAAATATCTGCTGTCCTTGTCCCCTGGAATGCTGAAGAATGCGTTTTTCAAATCTACTACACTAAAATATTCTGCTGAAACAGGTATCATTGTCAATATTGTAGTGACGTCTGGTACTAGAGGAAATTGCAGATCTACTACCTTATTCAATGCTCGTAGATCAATTATGAAACGGTATGGTACCTCATTACCTCCTTTTTTATAAACCGGAAGAATCGGGCTGTTGCATGTACTGCCTGTGATTTCCTCGATTACCCCTAATTTCACCAAATCTGTAACAATACTCTTCAATCCTTTCTCAACTTCAACCGAAATTTTGTATTGGGGTATTCGCAGTAGGGTAACAGCTTCTTTCAAAATAATCTTTACTGGCTCAATCTTTAAACATCCTACATCGCTGTCATGCATTGCCCATATACAGGTTGGTACTTTACTTAGTTCCCCTGGTAACGCTTCGGACATGAATTCTGACACAGGGGCATCGTGTGGCCATATCGTTAGAAACACTCCGTCTGCCGTGCAATGTATAACAGAACCTAGTTTTTTCCACAAGTTTAATCCCAACACATTTTCTCCACAATTTTCGGTTAGAAGGAAAGGACAATGTTCAGTAAATGGTGCTATGGTAACTGGGACTGGTTTGGACACTGGGTTTATGACTGGTGCACCTGCGAACCCTACGGAAATATTATTTCGCCCTGACAGTGGTATATCCGGAACCAAGTGATGGTCTATTGAACACTTCTGTGCTCCTGTATCTACAAGAAAGCGGTGCTCCTCATTCCCGACTCTCATTTCTACGTAGGGTCCTCTCTGATTCACGGGAATAGACACTGGTTCCGACCCCTGTCCTGGGCTGTCCTATTGGGGAAATAACACATCGTCCGATGTGTAATCATTACTATTACTGTAATACGTGTTTGGCTGTGTATCGAAAACATTTCCACTCTTCCCTCTATTTCCCCCACTCTGATTTCCATACTGTTGATTTTGCTGTCCCTGACTCTGGTTTGGGGCATTTTGGTTTTTGCCTTGGTTTTGATTACCTCCGTTATTACGATGCTGCTGCATACTATTCCTATTTGGTCCATTTGCTCCTGGGTGTCCTCTATGCTGTCTCCTATGACCAGACGCATTTCTATTCTGTAGATGCGGACATTGCGCTCGCCAATGTCCTTCCTCCTTACAATATGCACACTGATTCGGTCCCACTGTGCCCCCATGCATATTCAAATTACTCCTTCCTTGTGCGTTCCCTCGCCCTCTGTTATGTCCCACTACTTGCTGCATTAGTACTCGTCTCTTTAGATTGACCCTCTCTTCTTTTTCTTTTCCTGCAGTCAATCTGCGCTCATAATATTGGGCTATATGCAGTACTTCGCCCAACGTTTTTGCTTGCCATGCACTCTCTGATGTCATTATTAAATCCTGAATTGGAAGTTTTAACCCCCTCACATATTTGTCAACAAATAACCTATTTCCTGCTTCCGAACCTATATCCTGCCCACTGAAGTCTGTGAATACTTCTTCAAATCTATTAAAATAATCTGTAGCCAACTCATCCTTGCCTTGTACACATGCAGTCAATTTGTCCCATTGAATTCTTTTCTCTGGGACAATTGCTTTTAACTTCTGCACTATACGTGCTGGTAACGCCGCCAGGTTCGCTCCTGGTGTCCCTCCAACCGCTTTATTTCTATCTTCTATTATCAAGTCCGCCCATGTGGCGACAAAGGCTGTTGTGTCATCTACCTTCCTTATTTGTTTCCATATGTCTGCTGGCAGGATCACCGGGAATATTAGGTCTATATCACCCACGGTAAACACGGATGATTGTAGGCAGGACTCTACTTCCTTGTAAAACCCTGAAGGATTCTTTCTTTTATCAGGAATCGTCTGCTTTATGTTGTTCACCTCCTGATTGGAAAAGGGGACATGCACATATTGGGCGGTGTAATGGGCTGGTGTCACCTGCGCCGCTGCACCGCCCACTGCGGGAACCTCCACTTTGGGCACAAAGGTAGGTGGGACCTCTCTCATAGGAAATGCCCCACTTACCGTCCCCCCCCCTTCTCTTAGATGTAACAATATTCCCAGATCCAATGATAGGGCTGTTTCTCCTGTCCCTTGCTCTAGTGCTCTTCTATATACTGCCATTATTTCGGGTGGGCTGGCCTTATCGTTTTTTATATCTTTGTCTAATAAATGTTCAGCCATCGACTGTAGTGCTTTTCTTTTCATGGGGATGGAATATTCATCAAATATCTCGTGTATCTCCATTGTGGGGATACTAGGATCCGACATCCATCTAAACGCTTCTCGTATACATACTTTTATTAACTTATCGCCCCTTTGTACTGACAACATTGAATGTCGTCGTTGCATATATGGCTCTACAATTTCCTTCCTATTTCGCCCGATATCCCTACTCCTGTACCCAGGTGTAGCAAACATTTCAGCATAATCACTATCTAATTCATCTTTAAGCTCAAAAAGTCTATATACATGTTCTCTCACTTCTTCATCCCTCTCCCTACAGCGTGCTAATGCATTCAAATCTAACAATCGCTGCAGTGGTAATTTCCCAATTAGCTGTTTCAATCTCTCCACCAAATATTCACCCATGCATTCCAACACTACCTGTCTTTCGTTGCTTCTACGGAAGTCATATATCGAAGCCAATGTTGTCGTCCCATCATTCCCGTCTATATACATCTCTGCCTGTTGCTGCAATTCCACCTTTCTTTCTTTGCTGATTGCGCTGCGGGTTACCCTCGTGCACCCCCGTTGGTCAGTCCCGCCTCTTGCCCCCGTGGTTTCAACTTCAACCCCGGGAGGAACGGACGGTACCGAGTCTGTGCCTGAGGCGGGAGGTGTGGATGGGACAATGGGAACAGGGAGTGTCTGTTGTGGGCCTGATTGGCTAATAGGAAGTGTTACGCGCACGGTCTGTGGCTGTGGGAGGGCTTGAGCTACCGGAGGGGGAGCTTGAGCTCGGGCGGGGTCTGGGCAATAGCTGCTGACGTGTTTGGTCTTACTTCTGATCTTGGGCCTTGTTTTGTATGGGTCAATATAATTTCTATCAATTCATCTGCTATGTGTAATTCTCATTGTGGGTATATCTTTTCTATATTCAACTGGTCACGCCTACCTGTCCTTCTTAGACTCTCAGTCCACTCCTCCTTTTCTTTTTCTTCCGCTACTTCACCTTTCGATTTATGCCTGTGCGCATGCTTTGCTCTGCTTTTGAATTGGAGCATTGCTTCCTTTCTCCAGTCTTTAATAGTCTCAAATGCTGCAGGACGCGCTTTCTTTCTTATCAACACCCTTTCCAGGTTATCTATCCTCGCTATCTCAAAACTACCATTAATCGGCCACTGATGATCTTGTTGCTTTCTGGTTTGCCTATGACAAGTCTCACAGAATATTATCGCACCCACTCCATACTTCACATACATCTCATACGCCGGCGTTCCCCCAGGTGGTACAATTTGGCCATCTTCCAAAGATTGTCTACCACAGCGGAAAAACCCAGCTAGGGTGGACAATACCCCAGGCATGTTTCAACCTTCCCCCTGGTTAATCAACCTTACCTAGGGAGTTTGATTTTGCAAAGTCAACTCTCAACCAATATCAGGATACTTTGAATAGGGGAATGACTCACCTGATAAATCAAGTTGTCTGTATACTGACGCACCAAAGGACGTTGTGTCTGCGTTTCTTGGCTTCCACCTCGTTTCGGGACCCTCGCCTCCTTGTTCTCTAGCCAGGCACGTCGATCAGGGATCAGATGTGTGCAGATCTGCAAAGGAGTCTCTCATCACTTTTACAGGGCGCCCCGAACACCTCTTGATCCCGGCTCGATCGTCCCGTCCTCGCCGTTCTCTGCCTTACTGAATTACAAAGTTACGCGATGGAACAAGTGGGGGAGGGTCCCTATTTGGGTGCCATCTTGAAAGGGGCCCCTAGGGACCCTGACATCTATGGAAACAAGGCGATTCACCACACACGATAGAGACGCCAGACACAAGGTTGTATTCCCAAAGCGAGGGTTTTATTGCAAAGCAAAAGTCTCAGTTGGCCAACTCGGTCTCACGCCCCGCGACGTGTATCTCTAGACCTCGAGGGACGCAAGAGAGTGAATTACGTACATCAGTTACATATATACAAAATGCATATCAAACAATCAGCTATGACATGTTTAACACCCCCCTTTATTGGGTTTCTTTGAACTTGGTGTGATGATGGACATCTCCCACCACTATGACACCTTCAAACATCTATTCTAGTAACAATTTGTAATTTGTGAGTGCAAAGGCATCTTTTAGTTGTTGAATAGAACACAGCGCTTCTGTTCTTGGAAGCGAACTACATACGGGGGGAGTTGCATTCCAGACCTTGCTATCTATCAGGTGCTATTCGCGTCCTGGGAGCCGACATGCTCGAGCGGGCTCAACAAAGGGGGGCCGTAAGAAAATCATAATTCAAGCCTTCAGCGATATTATTCTAACATATTCTACCATATAACGAGGCTGGCTGGCAGCTGTGAAATGATTAGATGCCCTGCAGCTCTGCTTCAAGGCTTCATTCGGGAGGGAGCTGGGCATTCTTCCTGGCGCTGCCTACGTTTGTGTTTCAGCAAACTCTTGTTATCCTCACGGCCCTGCGGCCTTGTCCTTTTCACATACAGACAACAATGTTTCACAGTCGAGCAGTGTAAGCGGAAAATATACTGCAAAGCAATAGGAACAGAAAGCAATGAGCAATGGTTAGAATACAAAATGGCGATTCTTGTTACATCAAAATGGCCGTTCATTGGCAAACTCGAAAACCTATATTTTGTCATATTGTGCATGAGACGGTTGGCCCACGGCCACCAAAATGCGTTTGCGGTCTCAAAGTAGAGGTATCCGTATTTTTAGACTGACACTCTCCTGAAAAAGGATCAAAAAGAAGGTAAGTGGGGTTGGGAGGGCGATAGTGGGATGGGGGAAGAAAAAAAAAATACCTGTGTCCCCGGCGAGGGAAGCCTCCAGCCGTGTGGAGGCGTGGAGAGAGGATGGCCCCGCTCCGAGTCTCCACAAGGCTGGAGGCTTCCCTCGTCCCCCCCCGGGGACGCAGGAACAATAAGGTAAGTTGGGGGGGGGCGGTGGGAGGGAAGGGAATAAAAAAATATATACTTACCCGAGTCCCCAGCGGGGGGCGAAGGCAGCCTCTCAGCCGCGGGGAGGCTCGGAGCAAGGATGGCCCCGCTTCGAGCCTCCTCATTGGCTGAGGGGCTGCCACGCCCTCCGCCAGGGACAAAGGGCGTGGAATCCCGATGGAGGGATTCCCGGCCTGGTAACAACTCGGCGAGGGCCAATCAGAATGGCTCTTTCATTCTGATTGCGCCCTCGCCGGGTACTAATATCACAATCTCATCATAGAGGTTGCTGCATCACTGTATTTACATTTGATCAAACAAAAGGGCTCCTGGTTGTGCCCCTATTCTAGCACTGTGTAAACATCATAAAGGGCAACTACATTACACATACCCATTCAGGCAAGCATATACAGCTACGTCATTCATGCACCTGTGATGCCCAAAACTTAGTATACGCATTGAAATGCCCATGTGGCCTCTACTATGTAGGGATGACTACCAGAAAAGCCAAAACTAGATGGACTGAGCACAAGTCCAATATTCGTACAAAAAGTTCAAAATCCCCTGTGGCAGTCCATTTTTTAGAGGCACGACATACAGTAGCACAACTACAATGTGTTATCCTTGAACAAGTAACAGCAGACGGGAGAGGGGGCGATATGCAAAGAAAATTAGCACAACGTGAGATACAGTGGATTGAACTTCTGGACTCTCTAAACCCTCGAGGTATGAACTCGGAGTTTGACCTCATGTGTTTTTTGTGAATTCCGCCCACCCTAGCGGGTGATAAATGGCCATATTACATAAATGATGTTCTCTGTCCGATGTTGTATGTTGTCAACTTGCAAGTCCTTCTGTACCTTGTAATGATGAACAATTCTTTTAATGTTGTTGTGATGTATTATACTTGTAGTTCACTAGATGATACTGTTGTTGTTGACTAATCTACACACAAATAACAGGTCCATCATCACTCTGAAGAGCGACAGATTAAGGTTACCCTCACTTAACAACTTATACACAGATGTGAGATGGGGGGCACCCCGCGGTTACAGATTCGTTCCGCAATTGGTGCCCCCACTCACATCCATTACGTCCTAGGTAAACAATCACAATGGCTGTGATTCATGGGAATCGTGTGTTGCCTCCTTATATAGGCACGTTTTAGTATCCTTAGTTACTTACATCTATTGCGGCAGACATAGTTCACTTTGAAACCCTCAGTAAACTCTTACAATGGCCGTGCATGTTGGGAATCGTGTGTTCCCTCTATATATAGGCACTTTTTAGTATCCTTAATTACTTACATCTTCTCTTTTCAACCTTTTGGCATAAACCTGGGTACCCTTGGACCTTTGAATCTTCCAAGTGAGTAAAAGCCTATACATGCACAAAACGAACTGTGCTAGATGAAGAGCGTGGCACGTCGCCATGACTACTCAATGGCGAACCTGTGCCCACCCCAACATGACCGACTCCGAACGGGCCTCACACGCACGCGGGTCGTTGCCAGGACTACAGTGAACGCTACCGGCATTCGGTCAGCGGACACTGCAGCAGCCGGCACGGAGCGAAGAGCTCCTGTAGACTGGTGAGCCTCGGCAAACTTCCGTACAGCTTCCTAGAGCGGTCTTCTCTGAAGTCGCCCTAGGAGTCATGAAACATCAGTGTGCACTATGCGCGCCTTTTGTTTGAATGTTGAATCTGGCCTCAGAGGGCCATTTTGCTTTCCCTTGATCGGCTTCTAGCAAACACACTGTATTACTAGGGTGCATATAAACCCATGAATAATTGACACTAACATTACCTTTAGGGTTTTTCGTGCCGCTATCTGACGCTTTCCAGTCTCCTGAGAGCTACATTCTGAAGACTGGGTGAGTGATTGAAATTAGTTAACTATAGACCCTTCAATCTTGTGAGATTAGCACGTTACAAATGAGACTTTTTGCCTTTAGTTACCGTTGTACTTTCCTTTGAATAGGTTTTGATCCCGAACCACAGCAACCACCCGGGAGAGGTCAGTGACATTTAAACCCCCTATTCTGTTAGTTTAGCTTTGGGAGTTAACCTCTTAATACAAATAGATTAAAATACTTGTTATTCATAAATTCCCCACAGAGGAAGATTTAAAGAAAATACAAACCATTATTTGCCTGTATGGACACAAGAACAGTGAAGCCCCACCCTGAAGATGGATCTGTAGGATCCGAAACACGTTTGTTACTTTAGCAATATCTACAAAAGGGCTTCCCTGGAGGGAGCTGTTAGCTTATAAGAACTCCCACAAACTTTCCCAGATGGGAATCGATGCACACATGAAAAGTTGTTTCTAACCTATGCACTTGATTTTGCTTGTATTGGTCGTTTGATACGACACACAGTAATGATTGCATGACTAGATGAAGGTTCATGTCATGCGGAACAAATGTGTATAACATATTATTTGTCGATATATCCTTGTTTGGAAATTTCTTTTTTGAAAAAAAGGGCGATGGGTTAATTAAAACGAACCTTATCACTGAAGAGTGTTATAAATGCCTTTTTGTTATTTCTGGTCTATTGTATCTAAAGTTTAATTTGAAGTAATTACTATTACATTGACTGAAGAAGTACCATTCAATTGAATGATTTTTATGAAGCCAAATACATCAACATAAGCCTAATGTTACACAGTAAATTGAAATTATTGTTGTGTGAAATGAATCATTGAACTTAGGTTCTCCAAGAGTGCATCTGGGCGTACTGCTTAGCAATATGCAGTTCTGGTTGTGGTCCTATTTTGTGTCCCAAGTGGTCTTGTGACAACAGCCCGCCTGCACCTGAAATAACATTACAATACCCCTACTAAATCCAAATCTGGATTCCCAAAAATGTTTCTTTTTCTTTGAACTTTAAACTACACGGCAGTGCACTCCCGCTCCCATTTTCTGCTTTTGTCTTTTTTCTGGCCACACAAAGGGAGTTGCACGCACCAATTTAATCATTTGAGTTATAATTTACTTAACCTTTTGAGTTACCTTATTTGCCCGATTTAATATGTCCTTTTCCAAAATAGACCAGACCACAAATAACAGAGCTGAAACTCTGGCCTTCAGCAAAGAGGAGGCTACAAGAATACTAGGGCTGATCAAAACAGCCGGCACTGAACTCATATCAACGGATAAACCTGAGGCACTAATTCGACAATTAGAGTGGAAAATCCGTAGAGAGATCAATCTTAAGTTACACGCACCGACGCTGGTACAATACTATACTACAAAAAGGATACCACGAGGATTACGTGTAAACCTGGAACCCACGTTATGTAGAGAAAACCCAGCTTTTGTCAAGCGGTGGCACTTAATTCTTAATAAGTGCTCCCTTGACCTAATAATCTTAACGATTGAAGAATTAGCACGCTCCCTTACAACACTGAACGAGGATATAGAGGGATTAAAAAACAAACTAAGTAAGGCCTATACAGCTGACCAGTTGAAACAAATTCTTGAGGAAACCAACCAGAAACTGGCAAGTTATAAACAAGAACTTGAGGTAAAAAAGATTAGGAAATTCAGACGAGACACACAAGATTACAAACTTGATATAGTTTACAGTTGGCAAGCTTACTACGGTCATTACCCAAAAAAACCTACCCCAAATAATCCACGCAGAACAGGATCACCGTCGACTGGCAACACCTCCTCTGAAGCCTCCAGTACAGAATTAGAAGTCACACCAGACCGAACGGTAGAAGCCACATGAGGGCCCTCAGGCACTCCAGCTAGCGATCAAATAAATAAGGACGCTGCGGCTTTTTTAGAAAAAAAACGTTCAGAAGAGAACAAAAGAAGAAATCCCCAGAGGAAGAAGGGGTCGAAGAAACCCTGATAGTTAATATCTCATCGTACCGCCTTTCAAAGATGGAAATACAAGTTCTTAAGAAGGGCTTGTCCTTTGTTCCAAAGAACAACAGTACCCTCTTACGTGAAAAAATCGATTTCTTCAAACTGATGCGCAAATTGAAGCTTGAAGTTTTCTTCAATTTTTTGGAGGAAGACAGTACAGATAATGAACCACATACATTTCTGGAAGACAGTCCCAAAAGCACCTTCAATCCGCCAATACAAAACCATATCCTGTCAACCTTTGAAAAAACAGTTCTGGATGAGTTTAAGAAGATTCGATTTAAAACCGATGCTCAAGGAAATTTCTCAAAAATAGAGCGCCAGACACTGTGGAACGTCCTAGACAATCAGACCATCATCCTCAAACCAGCAGATAAAGGGGGAGCCCTCGTCTAATGGACAAACAAGACTACCTTGATGAAATTGAATGCCAGTTGAGTGATGAAGACACTTACTTGGAAGTACCTATGAATCCTACAGAAACAGTGCGAGCATTAATCAAAAGAGTGTTAGATTAGGCTGAAGAGAATGATGTCATCTCTGAAAAAACACGACGCTTCCTCGAAAATCAACATCCAATCATGCTGGTGATGTACAATTTACCAAAAATACATAAGAGACTGACAAAACCTCCAGGACGTCCGATCATAGCAGCTACCAACAGTATCCTTGAACCCCTTGCACAATATCTGGACAAAATTCTCCAACCTTTGATTCAAGAAACACCAACATACGTGAAGGACACAATGCACTTTTTGCAACTCTTGAAAAACACACAATTCATTAATGGAAGATACACATTATTCACCATGGACGTCACGTCTCTTTATACCAACATAGCCCACAAAGCCAGATTAGAGGCAATTGAATGGCTCATACTTAAAACCGATAAATGCCAAGGTGATAGACTGTTTGTCCTTACCCTCTTGAAACTGGTTCTAAGTAACAACTTCTTTAAATTTCAAGACAGATATTTCATCCAGACATCGGGCACCAGCATGGGAGCAGCTATGGCACCATGTTACGCAAATGCTTTTATGTACTATTTAGAAAATGAACATGCCCTCACATCACCAAGGTGGATGAGACACCTTTCTCTATATCGGAGGTATATAGATGATATCTTCGGTATCTGCACAGGCCCTCAAGAAGAGTTAGAAGAATACTTTACAATGATGAACGGGATGAATCCACGTATCAAGTTTACAACGGAAACAAGCACGACAACCATCCATTTCCTTGATGTAGAAGTATATGTGTCTGAAGCGAAATTGGAGACTAGGATTTACACCAAACAAACTGATAGGAACAGTTTACTACTCGCTACAAGTTTTCACCCTAAATGGACGATTGACAGCGTACCTTTCAGCCAGTTTTTGCGCTACAGGAGGAACATCTCTGAAAATACGGAATATGTTCGTCAGGCAACTACATTGGAAACTAAATTCACAGCAAGAGGCTACAACCCCACTCTGATTACCGGAGTCGCAGAAAAAGTCAGAAACATCGACCGAGAAACATTACTGGTACCTAAACCTACTAAATCTGGAGAACCACTGGTATATGTCACCACCTACTCGGTTCAGAGCACGAGAATAAAGAGGGTGATCAAGAAGAATTGGCCAATGCTACAACTAGACCCACAGTTGCAACATCTTTTTCCAGACCTACCAACATTTGCATATAGAAATAGTAAATCTCTTCGAAAGAGTCTGGTGAAAGCAGAGATTTCATCTTCCAGTACCTCAACTCAATACAAAGGAAATATTCTGTGCTACAATTGCCAGCACTGTGGCAACATCATAAAGGGCAGCTACATTACACATCCCCATTCAGGCAAGCATATACAGCTACGTCATTCATGCACCTGTGATGCCCAAAACGTAGTATAAGTATTGAAATGCCCATGTGGCCTCTACTATGTAGGGATGACTACCAGAAAAGCCAAAACTAGATGGACTGAGCACAAGTCCAATATTCGCACAAAAAGTTCAAAACCCCCTATGGCAGTCCATTTTTTAGAGGCACAACATACAGTAGCACAACTACAATGTGTAATCCTTGAACAAGTAACAGCAGGCGGGAGAGGGGGCGATATGCAAAGAAAATTAGCACAACGCGAGATACTGTGGATTGAACTTCTGGACTCTCTAAACCCTCGAGGTATGAGCTCAGAGTTTGACCTTATGTGTTTTTTGTGAATTCCGCCCACCCTAGGGGGTGATAAATGGCCATATTACATAAATGATGTTCTCTGTCCGATGTTGTATGTTGTCAACTTGCAAGTCCTTCTGTACTTTGTAATGATGAATAATTCTTTTAATGTTGTTGTGATGTATTATACTTGTAGTTCACTAGATGATACTGTTGTTGTTGACTAATCTACACACAAATAACAGGTCCATCATCACTCTAAAGAGCGACAGATTAAGGTTACCCTCACTTAACGACTTATACACAGATGTGAGATGGGGGCACCCCGCGGTTACAGATTCGTTCCGCGGTGGTGCCCCCACTCACATCCATTACGTCCTAGGTAAACAATCACAATGGCCGTGATTCATGGGCATTGTGTGTTCCCTCCTTATATAGGCACGTTTTAGTATCCTTAGTTACTTACATCTATTGCGGCAGACATAGTTTACTTTGAAACCCTCAGTGAACGACTTATACACAGATGTGAGATGGGGGCACATCACGGTTACAACTTGTGCCGCGGTGGTGCCCCACTCACATCCATTACGTCCTATGTAAACTCTTACAATGGCTGTGTATCTTGGGAATCGTGTGTTCCCTCTACATATAGGCACTTTTTAGTATCCTTAATTACTTACATCTTCTCTTTTCAACCTTTTGGCATAAACCTGGGTACCCTTGGACCTTTGAATCTTCCAAGTGAGTAAGAGCCTATACATGCACTAACGAACTGTGCTCGATGAAGAGCGTGGCGCATCGCCATGACTACTCAATGGCGAACCTGCACCCACACCAACATGGCCGACACCGAACGGGCATCACGCGCATGCGCGGTGTTGCCGTGACTACAGTGAACGCTACCGGCATTCGGTCAGCGGACACTGCAGCAGCCGGCACGGAGCGAAGAGCTCCTGTAAACAGGTGAGCCTCGGCAAACTTCCATACAGCTTCCTAGAGTGGTCTTCCCCTGAAGTCGCCATAGGAGCCATGAAACATCGGTGTGCACTATGCGCGCCTTTTGTTTGAATATTGAATCTGGCCTCAGAGGGCCATTTTGCTTTCCCTTGATCGGCTTCTAGCAAACACACTGTATTACTAGGATGCACATAAACCCATGAATAATTGACACTAACATTACCTTTAGGGTTTTTCGGGCCGCTATCTGCCACTTTCCAGTCTCCTGAGAGCTACATTCTGAAGACTGGGTGAGTGATTGAAATTAGTTAACTATAGACCCTTCAATCTTGTGAGATTAGCACGTTACAAATGAGAGTTTTTGCCTTTAGTTACCGTTGTACTTTCCTTTGAATAGGTTTTGATCCCGAACCACAGCAACCACCCGGGAGAGGTCAGTCACATTTAAATTTAAACCACCTATTCTGTTAGTTTAGCTTTGGGAGTTAACCTCTTAATACAAATAGATTAAAATACTTGTTATTTATAAATTCCCCACAGAGGAACATTTAAAGAAAATACAAACCATTATTTGCCTGTATGAACACAAGAACAGTGAAGCCCCACCCTGAAGATGGATCTGTAGGATCCGAAACACGTTTGTTACTTTAGCAATATCTACAAAAGGACTTCCCTGGAGGGAGCTGTTAGCTTATAAGAACTCCCACAAACTTTCCCAGATGGGAATCGATGCACACATGAAAAGTTGTTTCTAACCTATACACTTGATTTTGCTTGTATTGGTCGTTTGATACGACACACAGTAATGATTGCATGACTAGATGAAGGTTCATGTCATGCGGAACAAATGTGTATAACATATTATTTGTCGATATATCCTTGTTTGGAAATTTCTTTTTTGAAAAAAGGGGTGATGGGTTAATTAAAACAAACCTTATCACTGAAGAGTGTTATAAATGCTTTTTTGTTATTTCTGGTCTATTGTATCTAAAGTTTCATTTGAAGTAATTACTATTACATTGACTGAAGAAGTACCATTCAATTGAATGATTTTTATGAAGCCAAATACATCAACATAAGCCTAATGTTACACAGTAAATTGAAATTATTGTTGTGCGAAATGAATCATTGAGCTTAGGTTCTCCAAGAGTGCATCTGGGGGTACTGCTTAGTAATATGCAGTTCTGGTTTTTGTAACCCTATTCTACCCAGGAGGGCTAAATTGTCATCAAACACAAATGAACGGGTCAGTGAAACAAACCCTTGAACACGTGAGAAAAACAAATCACACAAATCAATTACGATTACACACCTCAGTTGTTTCAAAATGTTTCTATTTTAGTTTGAAACAACCACATATACATGTCTTCTGAGAGACACAACACAGAAACCCATTTGAGGTATTTGTAGAGCACTGTGAATTGTAAAGGATATGCAGTTAAGATGCACTTCTTGGGGTGAAGTACATAAAATCTACACAGTACATATCCTACTGTCAAGGTACAACAAGACAGGGGTCATAACAAATGAACAGGTACAACATCGAGTACAATTTAACACAATCATGAAAAAAAGAGACGGTGAGTGTTTTACAACACTGTGACTAGAAAGTCGAAGTCTACACCAAGGTGTTTTGGCCCTCAGGTGTTAGAGTGTCAGCGTTTCTTATGTGGGCCTTCGTCAGGACAAGGTGACTGAGGCGTCTGGGTGTTCTGTGTGTGCTGTCAAAACAAATGAAGCACAGTGAGGGATTTGTGCTGCAAGGGTCAGTTGCAAAATGTCAATAGTGATTCATAAGGCACAATAAATGGGATAATTGATATAATACCTGTCTTAGTACAACAAGTAGAGCTTACCGTGTCTGCAAAGAGCTGGAGCATGGGAAGAGAAGGGGTGAAGCCCTGAATAAATCGGGTATCACTGTGTGAGCATCACTGGTCAAAAGACACGGGTCCCATCGGCAGAGAAGGACTGTGTGTAAATGCGTGGCCGATAATAAAATGCATGTAACGCACAACCAAATGGGTATATTAGGGACATATATACCATCTGCTGCTTACCTCCGTGGTGGCAGCAAGATGTGTGTCACAATTTGGGCAGGGAAGCTTGTTTTAAAACCTGCAAAAATGGGCAACAGTCAGATCTAGATCCCACCGTAGCCCCCCTTGAGTTGCAGGAGTAATAATCGAGAATAAACATACATCAAAATTAATATAGCGCATAGATACCTGAGCGATTTTTGGTTTGGATGTTTTCAACATAGAGAGGTATCGCCGGCTGCGTGGTGCCGTCAGGATGGAAAGTGCATAAATCACAGTCGTTAGCCGCGCGGTACAATAATTTCTGTTCACTTGGCCCCTAGAGTGGAGAGGTTCGGGGGCATCGTTAGTGCGAGAGCATAGATCAGGGGTGCTGAAATGCTTGTGTGCGTACCAAAGATGCTAAAATTAATGCTGTTGTTACACTTACCTATCCGATGCGGACTGGATCTGTAAGAATGCTGCCGGCATCTCCTAGAGATGAACGCCATTGTCATGGCCACCGCTGTTTAATGGTCTACTTAGTGGGGTATTTGGCTCATCACATTACATTTGAGGCAGACTCCACTTTTATTATTATTATTAATATTATTATTATTATTATTATTATTATTATTATTATGGTATTTATTGAGCGTGGAACAAGAGAAACGGTCCACCACTAATCGGTGGACAAACACAGGGCACACTTATGTCTGACAAACGTCAGTCAATATTAGATTCGTTGTTAAGTAAACATTGTATTTTTTATTTTTAATTATATTTTAGTTGATTTCATTCGAGACAACTATCTCAACTGAATTATACATGTATATCCTACAGAGAGTAACATTTAACGTACACTTTGTGTAAAGTAAATACATTGTACATAAAGAAATTTAACAATTTATAAACATTATGAGCAAACATGAGAATTTATGACATTCACATTATCTCAGTCAAGAACATGAGGTTCATAATCTCACAAAACGTATGTACGACGCGTTTCGGGACTAGCCCTTCTTCAGGTACAATTTTGAAGCTTTACTTTTCTTGTAGTCTAAAATACAAATAAGAAAATATCGGGCTTGTATTCAGTTTTAAAATATATATTGGATTTTAACAATAACCATAGTCGAAAGTCAAAAGGTACATAACTGACCTGTGTTCATAGGGTACCAATGAAAACTGGACCAAATTAGGTGGCATCAGAGAGTTGATAAGGTCTTCTAGATGTTAGTTTATGAATCAGGCTGATACCTAATAGAGAATTACATATTTACAAAAACTCGTCATGAGTCTTATATGTACAAAAAACCGCGAGTGGGACCGAGTCGCTCTGAAGAAGCGCTGGGTCCCACTCCACGGTTATGTCATCTGTTATTTCAAAACCAAAACATTCGTCTCACCGTATTCCTATGTAATATTTGGTTGAGTGCGAAGATTTCAGTGCACAGAACGTCACTTGTAAAGTTCGGCTACATGTCAATACTGGTATTGTTCGTGTTTGCCTTGCGATTCTATCCACAACAATGCTCTCTGAAAGGTGACAATAAATATTGATTACGATAATATCTCAACTACTCTAGGCTTGCATTGCGGCTACTTTGCCGTGTCGTTGCACCCGTTTGATAAACGGTCAACTTACTTGTATTGCTTGATATTCACAGACGGCTGGAAATGGAAGTCGTCTTCATGTCACAAATGCGATAAAGCAGTAGAAGTTCAGCTATCTGCTCAAACCAAGAGGCACCGGGTTTGTTCTTCCTTATTCCTGCACTGCTTCACGTGATCCTTTCCTATCCGGGGGAGACAGGTGGGCGTTCTCGCTTTCGATGTGACGTAATTCGCTGCGCAACCGAGAGGGTTGTTGGGTAATTGAAACCCAACTCCAAACTTTGTCGATGCAGAGCGCCATTTTGGAATGTCCTGCCACATAACGAAACTCAATGAATTGTAGACGTTCAATTGTATAGATGTTGATAAAAAGCGCACTGAATTCGAGATTGTTAGTTGTTGTAACCTAATATTCCCCACTGATATAATTAAGTTCACCGTCGGTGTTCTTCAGTTTCAAATGTATGGAGTTCAATCATTTACAGGTGACAGCTCATGTCCCAATCAACGTTCATTCCTTTTGGGTACATTGATTCTAATTTGTCAATCCAGTATAATTCACTCTGTAACAGAGTTTTAGCCAGATTGCCCCCTCTCCTTGGTAAAATTACCTGCTCCATAATGATGAATTTGATTTGGGCAATAGTGTGAGATTCTTTTAAAAAATGTTGTGCTACTGGTGAGCGTTCGTTTTTGAGTCTAATATTAGACTTGTGTTCAGACCAACAAGTTTTTGCGTTTCTCGTTGTCATCCCTACGTAAAAAATTCCGCAGGGACATTTTATGCCATAAATAATGTTCTTTGAATCACATGTGGTTGTATGACGTAACTGGATCTTGTTTCCCCTATACGGATGATTCAAATATTCACCTTTTATCAGGTTGTTGCAATTATTGCAATTATTGCAGGGCAGGGTCCCCTTGAAGGTTTGCTTAGTTGTTCTTTTAGCAGCAAAATCCGCTTTAGTCAAGTTGTCTTTTATTGACCTACTTTTGCTGTATGCAAACAGAGGCAGAGATGGAAAGAGTTCAGCCAATGTTGGATGCAATGATAAAATTTTCCAATGCTTTTTCACAATATTCTTAATTTTCATTCTTTGTTTCGAGTAAGTGGTCACAAATACTAGACTTTCTGTTTTTTTCTTTTGATGTGATTTAAGAGCTTCCTGTCTTTGGATCTGTGTAGCTTTAATTGCACTTTCATTTACTTTTATCCGATCACATCCTCTCAGTTCAAATTTTTTGGCCAAATCTTGAGACTTGTTCGTATAATCCGTTTCATCTGAGATAATTCTACGATATCTCAGGAATTGGCTCAGCGGAATACTTGAAATTGTGTTCCATGGATGAAAACTTCTTGCGTGTAGCAAACTATTTCTGTCTGTTTCTTTGGTAAAGATCGTTGTACATAAATTCCCATTTTTAATGTAGACTCTCACATCTAGAAAGTCAATCGATGTCTTACTCATTTTTTAGGTGAATTTGATCCTTGGGGCCATTGTGTCCATGAATCCCTAAAAATGTTTTAATTCTTCCATTGAACCTTCCCAGATACCGAAAAGGTCATCAATGTATCTCACAAAAATTTTCAAATGTTGGTTCCATTTGCTGTTATTGATCACATTTATTTCTTCTAAATATGCCATGTATGTATTGGCATAAGTAGGCGCCATCGAGGCCCCCATTGATGTTCTGGAAATCTGGACAAAATACCTTTTCTCAAACATGAAAAAGTTATTATTCAACACGATCTTCAGTAGTTTCAAGACAAAAAGACAATCTGCAGGACATGTTTCTGTCGTATTAAGAAGTAGCCATTCCATAGCTTCAAGTCCTCCATGATGTGTGATATTTGTGTAGAGGCTAGCTACATCCATAGTAAACAGAATATTGGTTGCTTCATTGAATTGAATATTCTGCAAATGTTTTTTAATTATTACAAGATTTAAAAAAATACATGCTGCTTTATTGAAATGCAAACTACTGGTTGGGCCAGAACTTTTAATTGCTTTGATTTGAATGATATACAACAGGACACTCTGAGCAGAGATGAGAGAGGATCGCTCCGGGGCAACGTGCTCCCCTCCGAAGCAAGATGACACGGGGCACCACAGGTTCGATCCCCGGGTCCGCGCTTAGAAACCTCTGGGTATTAAGTGCGTTATAAATAACCTATCATATCATGCATTGTTTTCTGGAATCAATTATCTGCATGGCTTGGGAACAGAGGGGAGCTGAGGGTGTTGCATACTTTACTTAACATATAGAAGTGACTTGCCCCATTCTGTACTCTCACTTACAGCTGTAAAGAAGGCTTGCACTGTCTGCATGTTCATGTCGTATGTTGTGTTGAGGTTTGGATGCTGGACATGGTAAAATGAGCAACACTTGGAACTGAGTGCTTTTTGCTATTGTTGTTTCCCCCTCTTTTTCCTTGCTTTTATAATACTGACTGGGGTGCCCAACTGCTATGAATCATAGGTTAACCCCTCAATGATTGCCCTGTCGGTTACTCCATTTAGTGGACCCTGTTTTGAAGACGACTGTGCAGCATGGGTATCAGGTAATAAAATTGCGGCAAAAATATTGCGGTAAAAAAAAATCGCAGCAAAAATGACGTGGTTCGACCAGGTAAAGGTATGCCTCATTATACCATTTAAGGGGAGCGGGGGATGCGGGGGTGTCCCCTTCTCCCCTTAAATGGTATAATGGGTCCAGGGATTGCGGGGGTGCCCCCCGCATCCTTTACATGGATTGCGGCGCAAAAACCACAGCATTTTTGCCGTGATATTTTGCAATCACAGCAATTTCTGCCGCAATTTTATCACATCGAACCGCAGCATGGCAGCCTATGAACAATTGTAACTCCACTCACACAGTCTGCCATCTACTGCCACATGCAATGGGGATTCCCATCCTCAGAATAAGAGAATTAAGTATCAGGGCCAATACGTGCTATGGGGTTGCATACAGTATACCACAGGAGGTTCGGGTACCACTCCTGTATGTGGAGCCAAATGTCTTGTGTGTGTTTTTGTATAGCTCTGAAAATTACAGTAGCATCCCCTTTCCTTTGCTGTACTTTTATGGAGTTGTGTGAGAAGGATAATGAAATAACTGTGTCCCAGTTCAGTTCTCTGCTGTCTTTTCTTAATTGGATTCAAGTTGCATACCATGTAATCTACCAGGATCAAAGTGATTTGGGTAGGAAATGGAAGCCTGCAATGTTAGTTAGATGTTACAGTGGTTTTGCACCCGGGGTGATGGAGGATCTCTTGTGCTGTGGGTTTGCCAAGTGTTTATCTATAGTAAAGTAAGGGTGTGTTTTGTTGGGACGTCGTAGGGTCCTGGTTCATTCAGGAAGAGTAGGCCTGTATGGTATTGTTGCCTGAAGGGGTTAAAAAGGCAACCTTACTGATTAATGGGGAGCTGGCTGAGCCGGTGAAAATCTCAAGGGGCACAAAGCAAGGATGTCCGCTATCCCCACTTTTATATGCCATCTACCTGGAGCCCATCCTGAGCAGGATTAGGTCTAACCTATAAATTGAAGGAGTCCCATTTGGAGGGAAAGAACATAAGGTCGCTGCGTTCGCAGATGACATGCTGCTAACATTAACCATCACGGGGAATTCGCTGGAGGCGGTGGATAGGGAACTGATTCAGTGTCGTAGCGGGGCTGAAAATAAATAAGAGCAAGTCGGAGGTCCTCGGCTTACAGTTGTCAACGGAGGGGAAGGGGAGGTAAACTCCAGATCACCATATGCATGGGCCAAGAACAAATTGAAATATTTGGGAATATACCTGACTAAAAACATGGATCAACTTTTCAAGGCTAACTATCTCCTTCTCCTGGACTCCATAAAAAAGACGCTCTCTAGGTGGTGCCCACTATCAATATCCTGGCTTGGCAGGATAAATCCCATAAAAATGGCAGTTCAGCCGAAGCTACTATATGCGTTTATGGCTTTACCTATAAGGATATCAAAGTCCTTCTTTAGACCAATACAAAAACATATGCAAGCCTTCATCTGGGATCGTAAGAAACCAAGGATCCCTTACAAACTGATGCTCCTACCCAAGAATTAGGGGGCATGAGAGGTGCAAACCCTATAGCTTTTTAACGAGCATCCGAAATTAGAATGGTCAGGGACTGGTTGAGAGAGGATAGAGAGAAGAGATGGAGGGAAATGGACAAGGCGGTACTGGGCCCCAACATAGAGGTGGTACTATGACTACCCCGGGAGGACACACCACAAAACATGTACTGTAGCTCAATTGAAGCCTTGGTTGGTGATACGTGGGATAAAGTTATAAAACACTCTAAAATAACCAAGTTTCCCTCACCACTCACTCTGATCTTCAGGAACCCACAATTCACACCAGGGCGGGAGGGGAAGGGGTTTGAGAAGTGGCAGGAAGGGGGATGCAATAAGCCATGTGACCTATTTGAAGGGGGAGAGATAAAAACTTTCATTAAATGGAAAAGCGATTTTGGACTGGGGGAAAACGCAAGATTCCAATATGCACAGCTGAGACATTGCACTCTAAATCCACGAAATTTGTGACATCTAGCACGGGGAGCAAGCATTTGGTTGGGGACCTTTATAGGTTGATCAAAGAGGGGGAAGAGGGAGGGGTGAGAAAGTTCATGGGAAAGGCAGGCGGAACATGAGATCGAGCTAGATCAATGGACTTCCTTGTCGAAGAATATCCCCAGGCTGGCCCACTCTTTGCAAATCCAAGAAATATGAATGAAAAAGATGCATCAGTGGCATCTCACCCCCAGCAGACAGACGAAAATGTTCCGGACAGCCTCCGGCCAATGCTGGAGGAGGTGCGGGGCTGAGGGAACCTGGAGTCACATTTGCTGGAGCTGCCGAAGGGTTGGAAAATTCTGGGACATGATCCAGGAAGCAATCACGGGTATATTGGGTGTAGAGAAAAGGCCAAATGTGGGTCTGTTCATACTGGGGTTGGATGGAGAGTTACAAAAACTGGCCACAAAGGCTCAGCGGAAGGTCTATGTCATTCTAGTAATGGAAGGAGCCTTATTAGTCGAACAAAAATGGAAAAGCAAAAGAACCACCAACTGAACATGAATGGGGGGCCAAAATATGGAATTTTGCTACAATGGAGAAAGTAATTTATGAGATCAGGGGAGAACATGCTAAATTTATAGCGGACTGGGATTTGGTTCTGCAATTCCTAATGAAGGACTACACGGGGGCATGGTGCCCAAGGAAGGTGCAGCTCCTGGGCCTGGCATGAGAATCACCCCGAACAGGTGGCGAGGAGAGGCCACGGAGATGAAAATAGGAGTATGAAAGGGGAAGGTGAAAAAGTTGAACACACGCAATATGGTAGAGAGGACTACACCGAGCCTGGGAGGGAGGGGATGTTGGAGGGGGGTTTTGTTTGGGGGGGGGGAGTTTAATGTTGATTGTAACAATGAAAAAATGCCAATAAAAACGTATTGGAAAAAAAAGGCAACCTTATTTCTTGTGTGCATTGTTTGTTTGTCTGTTTATATACTGCACAATAATAGTGTATTATTGCTAGGTTCTAGGCTGTCACTTATGACTCGTGGCATTAATAAGAGGAAATGACTGTTGCAGCGTATTGAGACAGGCGAGGACCTTACAGACATACATTTTAGGGACAAGACATCTATCATTCTAGAACATTTCAGTAGGGTAGTATTTCACATTAGAGGTGTGAGATACCTGAAGGTGTTCCACTGTCTGAACCCTTGGGATCTCTTTCTCAGGTGACCAGAGCATGGCCATCGCCCTTGGATCCAGACCCTGGGGGTGGACAAGTGCGGGAGGATCACCTAGGAGATGGGCCCCCAGGGAATGGGGGTGAGACATCCAATGGCGAGACACAGTATGTCCCCCCTTTTGACACTTCCTCCACCTTTATAGGTTATTCTAAATCCTGTACCGTTACCCCACACCATAATTTCAACAAGTATCAACTCCGAAAGCAGACGTGGGAGAACCAGGAGAAAGAAATTACAATTACCACCTCATTTATTACAACTGCAAGACTATCACCCTGTCTCAGATATGACCCTACCCGACATTTCTTCAGTTGAAATAGAATATTGTCAAACCAGTTCCATTACGTCCCCATACCTTTCTATAAAACCACACCAACACATTTATTTACTGTCAGACGCTCACCCTGTTTATTTTGACAAAACCCTACACAGTTTTTCCCTAATTAATCAGAAAAACCACAACTCCCACAATCCCTCCACACTGGCTTTCTCTACAAACACTGAGATGAGGAAGAGGGGAGCTGACAGAATGAAGATCTCTCACAGTACTGGACTATCCCTCTAATGAGGCCAGGCAAGGTCAGACCTCCTTTTCTAACTACTCACACCTGACTCCACTTGAGACTCCCAGGAAGTATAAAAGGCGGAGCAGGAGAACACACTGGGAGTGAGCTGGAAACGCTGGAAGGCGTCGAGACGGCAGAGGAAGATCAGTTGAGCTGCAGAGACCCTGGGAGACCTGGAGGAGGAGGAGGGAACCACCACACTGGACCTTTGAATGCAGGGGAGGCTGCAGTGAGGGGAGAGACCTGTACCTCCAGGAGGCAAAAACAGGGGCAGCTGGGATCTCCTGACTGTGCCACACCAGTGCTCCTCCCCTCGGCCCAGCAGGTAAGCACGGGTCTCTGAGGGGCAGGTGATGAGTCCCTGACCTCAGGACACCTCCCCTTTGAGACTCTTGGAGCCCCCAAAGACACCAGACTGCCGATTTGGAGAGTTTTGAAGTAGGAGCAAAATACACTGCAATGCATTCTGGGACTGATAGTCCACAACTGTGTTTTTATTTTTAACTGAAGAAGGGTCCGCACCCATCAGAGGGAGACCCTTAAAGCGTTGCAGCCCAGAAGAGGGGGACCTGCAGGTCTGCACCTGGCCGAGGGAGACCCTGAGAGCGAGAAGGTCTGAGCCCGGAAGAGGGGAACCTGAACTTTAAGAAAACCCGGTGATGGACAAACAGTAGAGTGGTCCGGCGCGACATGGGCGCTCATTTGAAGGACTCTGGCTAGTCCCCTTTGTTGAAACTACAGGTCAAAGTGGTCATAGGAGGGTCGAGGAAATCCCCTTGAAAGTCTTTGACACGCCGAGGAAACAAAGTGAATTCTGTTACTGGGGCCAAATGTGAACACGACTGTGGGATGCCTACAAATTATGGTGACCAGTTACAACCCGAGAACATTGTGTTTATAGAACTGCGTGAAGCCTGGCTGGGGGCTTTAAGGAAAGCCTGACTGGGGTCTGAGACCCAGACCTGGGTAAGAAGCAAACCTAGTGGGTCTAGAGGGATTTTCTTATGAACTGTGGCTAGTGTGAACCCGACGGAGGGATGCCGAAAGAAAGCTAGGGACAGGGATCCCCACTTTCTGATGAGATGATTAAATCGCAAACTATTTAGAATGGCTATGTGAAGCCGACGGAGGGATGCCAGGAGTAAGGCTAAGGGAAGTGAGTCCCACATAGTGATAAAGCAAAGTGAACTGTGCATCTGGCCGTAGTGAACCCGACTGAGGGAGACTAATATTAAAAAAGGATCCGAGCCCGGCTGAGGGGGATCCAGGGGTGAAGAGTCATCACCCAACGTAAAAGATTATGGAAAGGAACTTTTGTTCTGTTATTTTGACACATCAGACCCTCTGGGGCAAGAGACTTTTGTATGAAAGAGACTTGGCCAAAGAAGGTCCTGATATCGCTGAAAAGAACTGTAACCTCGTGTTGGAGAAGCCCAGTTGTGTGTGTGTACTCAGGAGTCCCACCTTGTCCCCTTCTGAAAAGGTGGGGAAGGGAGACCCCAGCTATACCATCCTGACTTATCATTCTGTGAACACTTCTGTCTTTTCTGGTGAACATTAGCCACACTATTTTGTAACTTAGCAGTAAGGATTGGCACTAATTTCTTTTTAGTATAGGCCCCTTTTATTTGACAGGACACCACTACAGCGGCCTTATTATTATTCGATGTTCACAGTTTGCTCCCATCTTAGATTTAGGTTTAGATTAGGCGTTTTTCTCACCCATTTATACAGTTTAATAAACACCCTTGAACTGTGATCACTTGTGTCTGTCTTTACTGTTGCCACCGTGAGTTCCTTACAGAGGGCAGCTATCTAGTAAACCACAGCCAAAGCATTTCATGAACATCTGTCTAGTGTTCATTGCCAAAGATGGCCCAGATCAGATGGTCAAATATGGGAAAAGGTGTTTTACCCAAGACGCCAAAATTCAGAAAACATCTGGACAGCAACTAAAACATTCCTCAGCTCCAGGATTAATGTGAGAGCAAGGGCCTTTATGCGTTCAAGACTCCACCTGAATCTCCGGACACAAATACCACTGAAATTGTATGGGATATTTAAGGAGGGCATAAATCCAAGAACAAGTGTGAACTAATCGATGGCATTGCAAAGTTCTAATATGAGACATTTGCTGCATGACAATTGTTCATGTTAAAAAGGTCCTTTAGTGGCCGTTGAAAGAAATGGGGCAGATACAAATAGGTCATCCTGAATCAGAATACTTTTTATGGATTCCTTCCCCTCACAGATCCTCATCAAACACATCCCCACAGATCCTTATCAAAAACATCCCCACAGATCCTCATCAAACACATCCCCACGGATCCTCATCAAACACATCCTCCCAGATCCTCATCAAACACATTCCCACAGGTCCTCATCAAACACATCCTCACAGATCCTCATCAAACACATCCTCACAGGTCCTCATCAAACACATCCTCCCAGATCCGCATCAGACACATCCTCCCTTTTTAGAGGTAAGGTCTCCCTGAGCTCCTCCACCATAGTGTTTCCCACCAAAAGTAATGTTCATGTTCTTAAAAGCACGTAATGTACACTGCTAGCATGGATTCTCCCTCCATGGCTTCTCGCCTCATGGTATCCAGTTCCCCGTCTTCCCAATGTGATTGGCCCATGGAAGCCAGGGCAAACTGAGGCCTAAAGACCTGCTGCTCGTGCCGCACTAACGCCATTTCTGGCAAAACCCTTTTAGAGGTAAGGTCGGCCTGAGCCCCTCCACCATAGTGTGCCCCCAAAAGTATTTTTTGTGTGCTTAAAAGCACGTCATGCGCAATGCTAACACAGATTCTCCCTCCATGGCTTCCCGCTTCATGGTATCCATTTCCCCACCTTCCCGATCTCCCTCCCGACGTGATTGTCCCATTACGCCCTCATAATGGCACTCGCGGGCAGCCCCCTGCCCGGCAGTCCCTTGCCCGGCAGCCCCTTCGGCTAAGGGCCTTGAGACAAAGTGCGGCTCCAACAGAGGCGGCTCCAGAAAGTGTCAGCAGGTGTCTGCTGGGGAAGCCAGTGAAGCCAGCGACCAGCCGTCAACCAGCAGCAACCAAAAAGTAAGTGTGGCATGGGTGGGGAGTAGAGCAATTACTCTACTCCGGAAAACCCTGTCACTCAACATTACCTTACCTCAGAACTGTGAATGTGAGCAATGCCGCACCTATCTATAAGTGTGAACATTAGCCTGCATCACATCTAGATTGGATTGTGAATGTTAGAAAATGCCGCACTTAATTAGAATTTTGAACATTAGCCTGCACCAGACCCAGACAGGATTGTGATTGTTGTGAATGTAAGGAAACTTCTAGCGGTAAGGGTGCTTGTGCACCTATCGAGGTAAATTGGGGCCAAAGTAGTGGCAGGATATGTTGGTTAGATGGCCATTTTAGCCAAAAAAAAGTTATATGGATAAATGTTGCTCTGAAGTGCAGTATTTAACATGTCCTTATGTTTAAAACTGTAATAACTTCAGAGCAAGGGTGCATTTCGACTGTGGTCTCTTTATTTTTAGAGGCTATCCATATGATTGAATCGTTTTTGTATTAGTATACGTTTTCTCATACTTTTTGATTGTTTGAACGGAAACATTCAATTTTGTCATTAAACCACCATATCTAGCCTTCAGAGAGGGATGACCCAGGCTGCTCAGCGAGCCTACCCAGAGGCCTTTGTCCTAAACATAGAACTAACGCCATGCAACATTCTACAGGAATTTGTAGTAGTTATGAATTGTTGATCTATCATTCTATTGCTTCATACATGTGTCTCCCTAAGTGCAAGGAGTCAATTAGTTACTATCAGAGGATTAAGGATCTGCTATAATGTCAGAGACGAGCTAAACATACTAATGAGTAGAACAGGACCCAGAGGAAACAATAGTTGCTGTCAGAGGATTAAGGCTCTGCTGTAATGGCATTGACCAGCTAAGCATACTAATGAATAGAACAGGACCCAGAGGAGTCAATAGTTACTGTTAGAGGATTAAGGCTCTGCTGTATAGGCAGAGACGAGCTAAGCGTACTAATGAATAGAATGGGACCGAGAGGAGTCAATACTTACTGTCAGAGGATTAAGGCTCTGCTGTAATGGCGGAGACGAGCTAAGCATACTAGTGAATAGAACAGGACCCAGAGGCGTCAATAGTTACTGTCAGAGGAATAAGGCACTGCTGTAATGGCAGAGACGAGCTAAGTATAATAATGAATACAATGGGTCCCACAGGAGTCAATACTTACTGTCAGAGGATTACGGCTCTTCTGTAATGGCAGAGATGACCTAAGCATACTAATGAATACAATGGGTCCCACAGGAGTCAATACTTACTGTCAGAGGATTACGGCTCTTCTGTAATGGCAGAGATGACCTAAGCGTACTAATGAATAGAACGGGACCCAGAGGAGTCAATACTCACTGCAAGAGGATTACAGCTCTTCTGTAATGGCAGAAAAAAGCTAAGCGTACTAATGAATAGAATGGGACCCAGAGGAGTCTTGGGTGGATAATATTTAATTTCAAAGTCTGTTTGTTAACAGCAAAAGAGAATTAGAGAAACCAAGAAGAGGCTTAGAAACCTTTGGCAATATTGAACTAAACATTTATCTCTCACAAATTTGCAAAATTGATCCAAACCTGGATATTAAATACACACAGCATAGAACCTTGATAAGAATCTACTAATAAGAAGCTACTGGACACCTGAGAAATATTAAAACTAGAACTTTCCCCAAGAGATAAACATTGGATTGTAAATAACCTAAAGCCAATTCACTACATGCACATGTGGGTGGACTTTAAAATAGTTAGGGGAACAGTGAGTGGAGTTATAGTAATAAAAACAATCTTGCTTCCAACTGGAATTCAAATGGAAATCTCAGACGGAATCCTGGCTGCCGTTAAATGACGATCCTGGTTTCTCTGGAATGATTATATCAGACCTTTGGGTCTAACATGTGTCTTCCTAATGATTTGCAGCCTTTGTGGTGCGGTAGAACTCGCAAAAACATATAGCGTTGCTAATCAAGTGGTATTGCAATGGAGCTGGGATACTGGAAAGGACCTGCCTGTATCATTCTATGCATGTGCTTTCCTCTTGTGTATCCCTAACACTCTAACCCTTGTTTCTCACAAAATGATATTTCATCAGTGATTCAATTATCTTTTTTTTGGGGAGGGCTGCGAAAGTCATAAAATCACTCAGCATTGGGGGACCTTAATCTAGGTCCTCTGGACCCTGATGACACTCTGGCCTTAGCGTTAGAAAATTCCATCTCCCTACTTGGCTTCAAACACAGAGTCAAAGAACCTACTCACATCAAGGGGAGAATCCTGGATTGAGTGTCAGACCTCAATTGTTCCTTAACAATACTTCAGAATGAAGCTGTAGCTTGGTTGGACCACCATTTCAAATTGTTCACTATCCAAGGAACAACACCCCCTAACTCACCTAGGCACCCCCTATCCTTTCCAGAAATTGTCGAAATGTCACAATCTCAAGTCTCTGGCCTCTTATCAACAACATCCTTGACGAGTGCAATTATAAGAACCTAGACTCAAATAAGTTAGTGGATCTATGTAATGACACTCTTGAATCAGCCCTAAACGTCTCTGCACCACTCAAGCTAAAAAAAGCCAAACCAACCACCCAACTCAATAAATGGTACACCCCCGGATTAAAAACCCTAAGGAACACCAAAAGGACGGCTGAATCCACTTGGCGAAACTCACCTACAGCCCATAACAAAGTAGTGTTCGCTACAGCTGCGGCATCCTACAAATCTGCCATCTTATCCACAATAAAAGAAGCCTATAGCACTAGAATCCTTAATGCCAAATCAAGCTCCAAAGAGCTTTTTAGCATCTTAAAGGAACTAGAATCACCAGCACCTCTTACTGAGGATTGCATCAAGGATGCGGCTTGGTGCACTAAAATCCAGCAAGCCCTATCGGACAAAATAGCGCCACTACAAATTAAGATGGAAGCTAAAAAGAACACCCTCCTAATCAACCAGCACGTCGATCAAGCTCATAAGCAGTCTCCCCCTCAATGCCCGTCTTTTGTGTTCTCCCAAGTGTCACCAAAAGAAGTGGAAGACATTATTAAGAACCGGAAACCCTTACGCTGCCAAGGAGATACTTGCCCAGCTTCCATCATTAAGGAAGGAGCCAAAGAACTGTCCCCTTTCATTGCCACATTAATAAATTCCTCATTCAAGACAAGCCAAGTACCTAACAATCTCAAGGAGGCCTGGGTCATGTCCCTACTAAAAAAAAACGAACTTAGACCCAAACATTCCAACTAATTACAGACCAATTACCACTGTCCCCTTCCTCTTAAACATTTTGGATCGAGTTGCATAATTGCAAATCCAGAATCATTTTGAAGCAAAAACCTATTAGGCCTAAGACAATCTGGTTTTAGGCCAAGACATGGAACAGAGACAGCACTCCTGGACTTGAAAATCCAGATGGACGAGTTGAAGGACAAAGGCAAACTAGCGATCCTTCTGCTGCTAGACCTGTCTGCGGCTTTCGACCTAGTCGACCACCAAATCCTCACTGGACATCTCACCTCAGAAGCAGCCTTCTCCAATGCCTCTAACGGGATAAGATCCTTCTTATCCAATCAAACCACCAGAGTCTTCTCACCTACTGCCTCCACCAACCCGATCCCTATTCTCTGTGGAGTCCCCCAAGGCTCCTGCATTTCCCCAACGCTTTACAATATATTCACGAAGCTCCTCTTAGACCGTTTGTATAACATGGGTGTCATCTACACTAACTACCCAGATGACACCCAGGTCCTCATCCCGCTTACTGGCCACTACGATGAGGACTCCAGGTTAATCAATTAAATCTACCTAGAAATCCAATCTTGGATGGCCACTAACAGTCTGTGCCTTAATGACGAAAAGACTGGACTGCTGATTGTCGGCACTCAAGCCTGCTTAAATAAACTCGACCAAAGATACATATCCTTCAACATCGACGAGAACTGGATCAAAGTCGCCAAGGAAATAAAAACCTTGGGTGTCTACTTGGATTCAACTCTGTCCCTAAAGAAACACGTCCGTGCTGTGGCATCCGCTACCGCCTACACAAACACGTTAATCTACAGCTGCAAATCCTACTTGTCCACTAGCAGCTGCATAACACTTGCCAGAGCTCTAGCGCTGTCAAAGATTGACTATTGTAATATGCTCTTCCTAGGATCCTCTGAACAGAATCTAAATAATTCATTTAGAGCAGCACTTAATCTTCCCAGATCCAGCCACATCTAAACTATCAGACGAGAGGCCAACTGGCTTGCTGTTCGCGATAGAATCACTCTCCGCACTCTGGCAATCACTCACAAATGCCTATCAAACTCTGCTCCTAAATATCTGTCCGATAAATTCAGCAAGCACCAACCTTCCCGGCCCACCAGATCTGCCCAATCCAATCGCCTCGCTGTACCAAGGTTCAACTTAAAAACTGCATGTGGCGCTAGCTTCCCTGTCCAAGCAGCCAATTGCTGGAATTCTCTGCCTCTTTCTTACAGACTAGAACCATCCTTCTTGACCTTCAAAACTGGAGTAAAAAGTTGGCTTAGTGACAAGCCTACCCGATGAGGCCCCCAGATTTGTATTCTCCCCTCTTGCTCTCACATGTAAATGACTGGCTTCAGACCTACCTGTAAACACTGGTCTTCCACCCTTGTCAACGCTTTATTTATGCCTGTAATACTCACCTGTAATTCCCTGTACTCAGACCTTTCTGTAACTACCGGTCTTCTTATCTGTTGTCATTGTCTTATTTATGCCTGTAAGACTCAAGTTTTCTAGCGCCCAGTTACCTCAGGGTTCGGTCCGCGATACAAGTAATAAACAAATACAAAAAGACAAATAAAAAGTTTTTCTATTTGTTTTAAAGTCACAATGCTTCCATGCTTATCATTTGGGCAGTGAATTACTTCACTGAACAGCAGAAACTGCAGAAACGGAATGAAAATAGTTAGGTAAGAAGACAAGTAGAATTCCTCTGACTTCTGATGTCCAAATCTAAGAAGAAACGGTGGCCAATAAAGCAGGTGGCTGGTATAAATCCCAATCAGCTACAGAGTTCGGAAGCAGAGAGTCTGGGACAGGGGCAAGGGGAATAAAAGTAGCATCACAGACGGTGGAAGTCTTTGACTTCTTGTCTCGTATTGCATGGGCCCTTTTGGCTTTTCTCTACTTTGAAACATCCAATAGGCTTACCTAAGGCATTGTATTTGTACACATTAATTTATATTTGACACAGTTTTGCCTTTATACATGATTTGCTTGTTTTGTTCTGCCATGTATACAGCATCCATTGACAAGTATGAACAAAGAAATAGAGAAAAGGTCCTTTCCCTTGCAGTGTAACACTCCAGCAAAACACTACCTACATGAGCGTCAGCTGCATATCGCAGAATTGATAGGATTTGTTGAACGGGTGAACTAATTAATAGTGCGTGCATTTAGCAAATCTCTACGGAGTAACTCACCTCCAGGAGCTGGTCACTACTACCCAGGAACTGAAAGGAGTAGAGTTAGTCAGTAGTTGCTCAGGGATAGGTTAAAGAGATTTCACAAATTGATTGAATTTCATTTAATTCCTGATACTAACTGCTAGGAAGTCCAGTTGGTTTGGGGACTGGGGAAGAGAAGGATCCTTCTCCTTTGATGGGTACATGGAATCTTAGGCTGACTGATGGAGTCCCACTGGGGACATGATGGTGGTCCTTAGTAGGGAGACATTCTGGAGTTGAGGCTTTGATAGCCTTACAATTTCACAAATCACACTTATATTGTCTTCTGGTGTTGATTACTCATCAGTCGAGCAGGCAGGCCCATGTGGGATTTGGTTTCCAAACTCTAAATGACTTGGACTCTGATGATTAGTGTTTTTTTGGTTGACTAAGAACCTTTTTCGTGGACAGAGTAAACCTTATTAACCGGATAATGTCGTCCGTTCACGACTGGAAATAAATAACATCTCATTTCTGAGGACTATGTGATTATCTTGTGCATCTCAGAGTCACTAGGGTGGTGTCTAGGTGACTGACCATTGGCGGGCATGGTATTATACAGAATATGTGGGTTTCTTTCCAAAGCAATTGATAGTCGTAGATGAGAGCATGCTTGCATTAGAATGGTTGCGTTTTAGGTGCTGTTCTTCTTCATACATATAACCCTTTGCAGAACTTTGCCTGAACCCGTTCTTGGTTTGTGCTCCTTTAAGTTTTCATATATTTGTCTTCGTAGTGCATCGTCGAGCCCACGAGCATGCCCGAGACCCTGCAGTACCCCATTCGCGATCTTCTCATCTGGGCCGTCCTACAGAACCGTGCGGAGCTGGCGGAAATCTTCTGGTCTCAGGTACACAGTCTGAGCATGGCTCATAGCGAATGATACAGATTAACAGCGAGGCTCATAGCGAATGATACAGATTAACAGTGAGGCTCATAGCGAATGATACAGATTAACAGCGAGGCTCATAGTGAATGATACAGATTAACGGCGAGGCTCATAGCGAATGATACAGATTAACAGCGAGGCTCATAGCGAATGATATAGATTAACAGCAAGGCTAATAGCGAATGATACAGATTAACAGCGAGGCTCATAGCGAATCATACAGATTAAACAGCGAGGCTCATAGCGAATGATACATATTAACAGAGAGGCTCATAGCGAATGATACAGATTAACGCCAAGGCTCATAGCGAATGATACAGATTAACAGCGAGGCTCATAGCGAATCATACAGATTAACAGCGAGGCTCTTAGCGAAAGATACAGATTAACAGCGAGGCTCATAGCAAATGATACAGATTAACAGCGAGGCTCATAGCGAATGATACAGATTACCAGCGAGGCTCACAGCGAATCATACAGATTAACAGCGAGGCTCATAGCGAATCATACAGATTAACAGCGAGGGTCATAGTGAATGGTACAGATTAACAGCGAGGCTCATAGCGAATCATACAGATTAACAGCGAGGCTCATATCGAATCATACAGATTAACAGCGAGGCTCATAGTGAATGATACAGATTAACAGCGAGGTTCATAGCAAATCATACAGATTCATAGCACGGTTCATAGCTAATCATACAGATTCATAGCAGGGTTCATAGCGAATGATAGATTCATGGCGAGGTACATTGTGAATCATACAGAGTCATACCGAGGTTCAGAGCAAATCATACAGATTCATAGCGAGGTTCAGAGCGAATCATACAGAATCATAGCGAAGTTCATAGCGAAGTATACAGATTCATAGCAGGGTCCATAGCGAATGATAGATTGATGGCGATGTTCATTAGGAATAATACAGATTGATAGCGAGGTTGATAGCGAATCATACAGATTCATAGCAGGGTTCATATCGAATCATACAGATTCATAGCAGGGTTCATAGCGAATGATAGATTGATGGCGAGGTACATTGTGAATCATACAGATTCATAGCAAGGTTCTTAGTGAATCATACAGATTCCTAGCAAGAAGTGCTTTCCAGACACAGCGTGGTCACTGAGCATCAACATGCGCCTTCCTTCTTATTATTGGGGTTCCCCAGCAAGAGCTTGGGACCCATTCTTCCATCTCCCTCATTTTGAGAAAGAATAGTAGATGGAGGGTTGGACCATCCTCTTCTAAATATCAGTTGAATTAATTGGCGTGGGGTGGGGGCAGGATTGATAGGCATATGTCTACGAGGGTGGTGGGACGAGATGGCAACCTGAATCTGGCATTGGCCGGGTGAGTTCCTCCTGCTTCAGTGAACTTGCCTAAGGAAAGGCAATGCACAGAATCCAGTCTTGGTTTCTTGCCTTGATGGGGCTGGTATGGCTTCACTGCTGCGGCTGCTCGACACTTCATGATTGCGAGAAAGCTAATGCCCCAGTTTCTGTGAAATGCTGACCAGATGGTGTGCTGGATGGCCACCACAACGTTTGTGATAGCAACTCAGTATTTATGGTTTTGTTGCACTCCCCCTAAGACAAGCACTTTTCCAGGCGCTCTTATACATCCAATCTTTTGTTGGAAAGTTTTCTCGGGTTGCCTCCAGGGGGATGGCGATATAGGGGGGTGCCAATAGCTCCTAGAGTGAATATTCGCTCTCACCTCCAGGGCAAGCCCCAGAACATGGAAGGGATAGGATATTCCTTACAGGGGTGGAATCTGTCTCTTTTTAACAAAAGGCTGCTGCATTTTGTGGGACACTACATTGATTTGGTCAGGGATTATCGGACCACTCAATGAAAAGGCGGGTAAAATGGTGCTAGTGGAACTCTAACATATGCTCTGATGCAAGGGAGGGCATGGAAATCAGTTGGACATGTGGCATATGGTCTGTAATAGGTGATGTGGCGTAGGCAAAGAAAGAGACGCGTGTAGGATCCGTGGATTTGGGAGTCAATTTGCAAATCTGAGTCTGGAGCCACAGATCAGTACTTAGGTTACAGACTTTTTGAGTTTCTATGTAGTGCCCTGGGCATGACCAGACACCACATCCAGGGCATAGTGTCAGCATGGCACGACCAAAGCCCATTGAAAGTCACCACTATTACTATGTGAAGGTCATGCCCAGGGGATAGTCTCCACTGAGCCTATCCCAAGTGCATGGCCTAGGCACGGTGTCTATTGTCCATGGTGGAATGCAATATCCTGTGGGCACTGTGGGCATGTTTGAGGTACTTGGGGGCATAGCTGAAGGCCTTGTCTCTGACACATTAACCATTGCATATGGCCACATGCCAAGTCCAGTGGGAAGACCACACCATCCGTAGCATTATTGATCATTCCCAGAGGGGTATAAAGTGTCCAGGGAATGATCCCGGAACAGTGTCTACTGTCCATGGCCGATGTAGTTGCTGGGGTGTGTTTATGGTTCTGGGGCATGGGCAAAGGTGCTTTGATCCCGGCATTGAATCCATGCAGCTATGCCCTGTGGGTGTGCTTGGGTGTGGTTGCGATTCCCGGGGCATGGCTGTGGCCACAATGTCTAATTGGCATGGTGAGAGGCAGCACAGTCTTTTCTCTTGCCCACTCCTGTGAAGAGGGTTATGTGTCCGAGAGTCATTATAATATAAAATGGTAGCCAAATGAGTTCTGAACTCAACGGATGTCTCTTTCTTTTAAAAAGACTATGGTGCCCGCTCCATCCTGCCCCGGAGCACTAAGGTCAGCAAGGAAGACACAGCCTCCTTAACCCAGGCCTACAATCTTTGGGGCTCCATCACAGGACACATGCAGACATAGGGCCTCATTACACGGTAGGCGGTAACCATGGCGCTATTAGCGCCATGATTGCCGCCGGTATTTTACTGTGTCCGCTTTGGTGTATGGCGGAATTACCGCCCTACTCCAAGGTGAGCGGGGGCGGTAATTCCCCATTCACCAAGGCCCTTCCCCATTCCCATTTTTGTCCCCATAGGGCATAATGGGAATGGGGAAGGTGCTAATTACGGTACTGCAAATTGCGGTACCGTAATTAGCAACGAGGTCCCTATTCAGGACCCTACTTTAAGGGCTGGTAAAACCAGCCGTTAAGGTCGGGTCGCGCAAAGGGAACTCGTAGTAAGGCGGTAAGGGTTTACCGGTACCGGTGCCCTTACCGGTACCGTTAAACCCTTACCGCCTACCGTGTAATGAGGCCCATAGTGTGAGAAACTTGCAGGTGTCTCACTGTCTGAACCCTGGGGATCTCTTTCTCAGGTGGCCAGGGAACGGCCATCGCCCTTGGATCCAGACCCTGGGGGTGGACAAGTGCGGGAGGATCACATGGGAGAGGGGTCCTCAGGGAATGGGGGTGAGCCATCCGATGGTGAGATGCAGTATTTCCCCCCTTTTAACACTTCCTTCACCTTTTTAGGTTATTCTAAATCCTGTCCTGGTTCCCCCCACCCCCTAATTCCAACAAGTACCAACTCCGAAAGCAGGCGTGGGAGAACCAGGAGAAAGAAATTGCAATTACCACCTCGCTTATTACAACTGCAGGACTATCATCCTGTCTCAAATATGCCCCTACCCGACATTCCTTCAGTTGAAATAAAATATTGTCAAACTAGTTCCATTATCCCCTTTCTGTAAAACCACACCAACACATGAATTAACCGTCACACACTCACCTTGATTATTTTGACAAAACCCTACACAGTTTTTCCCTAATTAAAGGAACTTTTGTTTTTGTTGGTTATGGCACATCAGGCCCTCTGAGTCAAGAGACTTAGTATGAAAGAGACTTGGCCACAGAATGCCCAGATATAGAGAAAAGGAACTAAACGCTTGTGCTGGAGAAGCCCAGAGTGTGCTGTGCTTAATTTCCACCTTGTCTCGTGCTAGAAAAAGTGGGGAAGGTAGAACCCAGCTAAATCATCCTGACTTATCATGTCTGAACACTTCTTTCTTTTCTGGTGAACATTATCCCACAATATTTTGTAACTTAGCGGTAAGGATTGGCAATAGTTTCCTTTTAGTATAGGTCTGTTTTGATTTGACAAGACACCACAAGGACTGCCTTATTTTTCATTTGATGGTCGTAGCTTGCTCCCATCTTAGATTTAGGTGTATATTAGGTATTTATCTCACCCACTTTACTGTTTAATAAACACCTTTGAACTGTGATCACTTGTGTCTGTTTTACTGTTGCCACCATGAGTTCCTTACACTAGACAATCACCTACCTTTCGAATAGGCAATAGAAACTTGGCTCTTCCTAACAAATGTCTACATTCTCTGCCCAACTCTGTGTACCTGTGGTCTCATTTCTCTCTCCCGCTCTCCCTTTCTCTCTCTCTCTTTCTCCCTGCCTTTTCTCTGTCTATTGCTCTCTCTCCTTTTCTCACTCTATTTCTCTCTGGCTTGTCTCTCTCTCTCTGTCTCTCTTTCTATCCCTTTCTCGCTCCCTCTCTCTCTCTCTCTCTCCCTTGCTTTGTCTCTCCATCCCCCTCTCTCTTTCTCTCTGGTTTATCTCGCACTCTCTCTCGTTCTATCCCTCTTTGTCTCCCACTCTCCCGATGCCTCTCTCTCTTTCTCATCTCTCCCTCTCACTCCCTCTACCCCATCTCTCTCTACTTCTCTTTGGCTTGTCTCACTTTCTCTCTCTCTCTCTCCCTCTTTTGCCCTCTGTCTCACTCCCCCCCTCTGTGTCTCTCCCTCTCACTCGCTCTCTCTAACTCTCTTGCTCCCTCTCTCCATCTCTCTCTCTCTCTCTCTCTCCCTCGCTCTGTCTCTCCATCCCTCTCTTTCTCTTTCTCTCTGGGGTCTGTCTGTCTGTCTCTCTCTCTCTCTCTCTCAGACCCTCTCTTTCTCTCTTTCTCTCACTCATTTTGTCACTCCATCCCCCATCTCTCTCTCAAGCTCTCTCTCTTGTAGTCCCAAGGTACCCTATGGGGAATGATGTGCATGCAAAACACATATTAAAAAAATAGTACATTTAAGAAATCCTGGAGTCACTAGGCAACCTGACCTTAAACTTGATATCTGTTTGGAGTATCAGACGATTTGAGCAATTTTCTCCAACGGAAACGAGTCACTGAGTCATCTCATCTTAATGTACCTTAAAACTGGAGTTTTTCGTGTGTGCCCATAATGACATCACCTTCAGCCCCACCTGGTTCTAGAGGTGTAATACTGAGAAAGTTCCGTTTGCTGCCAGCACTGGACTTCCAGCTTTATAAAATCAGGATTGACCGACTTCCTTCTATCCCCACATCCTAGGCCCCTGTAAATAATACTTTGGTGCCTTTAATTGTGCTTAGTTGACATGCCAGTAGATCTTCAGCCGCCAGATGATGTTCAATTGCATTGGATATGCATCTGGCATTGATTGCAAGAACCAGGATGTTTATGGAAAAATGCTGCATATAATGTAAGTTCATGCTATTCCATGGCAACATATAACAACATTTTGGCCCTCATTCCGAGGTTGGGGCTAGCCATGGCACTATTAGCGCCATGACTAGCACCAATACCGGTACCGTCACCGACTTGGTGGTATGGGGATTTACCAGTACAGTCCGACCTTGGCGGGACCGGTAAGTCCCCATTTGTAAAGCCATTCCCCATTCCCATTTGAGCCAATAGGAAGGAGGAAGGCGTCAATAATGGTCCCGCAATTTGCAGTACCGTTATTGACCCCAGTATCCCTTTGCGGGTCCCGTCCTTAAAGAGGATGCTTGTATTTGCCCATTTGATCGAAACACCTAACATATGATGTGTGTGGAGTGCATATGATGCCAATCCCTGTTTGCTGTGAGTCTCTGGCAGTATGATGGCAATCCCTGTTTGTTGGGAGTAACTGGCTGTATGATGGCAGACCCTGTTTGTTGTGAGTACCTGGCAGTATGATGGCAATCCCTGTTTGTTGTGAGTACCTGGCAGTATGATGGCAATCCCTGTTTGTTGTGAGCACCTGGCCGTATGATGGCAATCCCTGTTTGTTGTGAGTACCTGGCAGTATGATGGCAATCCCTGTTTGTGTGAGTACCTCGCAGTATGATGGCAATCCCTGTTTGTTGTGAGCACCTGGCTGTATGATGGCAATCCCTGTTTGTTGAGAGTACCTGGCTGTATGATGGTAGTCCCTGTTTGTTGTGAGTACCTGGATGTATGATGGCAATCCCTGTTTGTTGGGAGTAACTGGCTGTATGATGGTGATCCCTGTTTGCTGTGAGTCTCTGGCCGTATGATGAAAATCCTTGTTTGTGTGAGTGAGTACCTGGCAGCATGATGGCAATCCCTGTTTGTGTGAGTACCTGGCAGTATGATGGCAAACCCTGTTTGTTCTGAGTACCTGGCTGAATGATGGCAATCCCTGTTTGTTGTGAGTACCTTGCCATATGATGGCAATCCATGTTTGTTCTGAGTACCTGGATGAATGATGGCAATCCCTGTTTCTTGTGAGTCCCTGGCCGTATGATGGCAATCCCTGTTTGTTGTGAGTGCCTGGCCATATGACGGCAATCCCTGTTTGTTGTGAGTCTCTGGACATATGACGGCAATCCCTGTTTGCTGTGAGTACCTGGCCGTATGACGGCAATCCCTGTTTGTTGTGAGCACCTAGCCATATGATGGGAATACCTGTTTGCTGTGAGCACCTGTCTCTATGATGCCAATCCCTGTTTGTTGTGAGTACATGGCTGTATGAGGGCAGTCCCTGTTTGTTGTGAGTACCTGGCCATATGATGGCAATCTCTCTTTGTTCTGAGTACCTGGCCATATGATGGCAATCCCTGTTTTTGTGAGCACTTGGCCGTATGATGGCAATCCCTGTTTGTTGTGAGTACCTGGCCGTATGATGGCAATCCCTGTTGTTTGTTGTGTGCACCTGGCTGTATGATGGCAATCGTGAGTGCCTGGCCATATGATGGCAATCCCTGTTTGTTGTAAGTACCTGGCTGTATGATGGCAGTC
This sequence comes from Ambystoma mexicanum, assembly GCF_040938575.1. NCBI lineage: Eukaryota > Metazoa > Chordata > Amphibia > Caudata > Ambystomatidae > Ambystoma > Ambystoma mexicanum. The sequence continues at coordinate 1,087,699,317 of NC_090941.1, forward strand.
CCTGTTTGTTGTGAGTACCTGGCCATATGATGACAATCCCTGTATGATGGCAATCCCTGTTTCTTGTGAGTACCTGGCTGTATGATGGCAATCCCTGTTTGTTGTGAGCACCTGGCCGTATGATGACAATCCCTTTTTGTTGTGAGTACCTGGCTGTATGATGGCAGTCCCTGTTTGTTGTGAGTACCTGGCTGTATGATGGCAATCCCTGTTTGTTGTGAGTACCTGGCCGTATGATGGCAGTCCCTGTTTGTTGTGAGTACCTGGCGTATGATGGCAATCTCTGTTTGTTCTGAGTACCTTGCCGTATGATGGCAATCCCTGTTTATTGTGAGTACCTGTCCGTATGATGGTAATCCCTGTTTGTTGTGAGTACCTGGCCGTATGATGGAAATCCCTGTTTGTGTGAGTACCTGGCAATATGATGGCAATCCCTGTTTGTTGTGAGTACCTGGCTGTATGATGGCAATCCCTGTTTGTTGTGAGTACCTGGCCGTACGATGGAAATCCCTGTTTGTGTGAGTACCTGGCAATATGATGGCAATCCCTGTTTGTTGTGAGTACCTGGCTGTATGATGACAGTCCCTGTTTGATGTGAGCACCTGGCCTTTTGATGGCAATCCCTGTGTGTTGTGAGTACCTGGCTGTATGATGGCAATCCCTGTTTGTTGTGAGTACCTGGCTGTATGATGACAGTCGCTGTTTGTTGTGAGCACCTGGCTGTGTGATGGCAATGCCGTTTGTTGTGAGTACCTGGCCATATGATGGCAATCCCTGTTTGTTGTGAGTACCTGGCCGTATGTTGGCAGTCCCTGTTTGTTGTGAGCACCTGGCCTAATGATGGCAATCCCTGTTTGTTGTGAGTACCTGGCTGTATGATGGCAATCCCTGTTTGTTGTGAGTACCTGGCTGTATGTTGGCAATCCCTGTTTGTTGTGAGTACCTGGCCGTATGATGGCAGATCCTGTTTGTTGTGAGCACCTGGCCATATGATGGCAATCCCTGTTTGTTGTGAGTACATGGCTGTATGATGGCAATCCCTGTTTGTTGTGAGTACCTGGCCGTATGATGGCAATGCCTGTTTGTTGTGAGTACCTGGCTGTATGATGGCAGTCGCTGTTTGTTGTGAGCACCTGGCTGTGTGATGGCAATGCCTGTTTGTTGTGAGTACCTGGCTGTATGATGGCAGTCGCTGTTTGTTGTGAGCACCTGGCCGTGTGATGGCAATGCCTGTTTGTTGTGAGTACCTGGCCATATGATGGCAATCCCTGTTTGTTGTGATTACCTGGCCGTATGATGGCAGTCTGTGTTTGTTGTGAGCACCTGGCTGTATGATGGCAGTCCATGTTTGTTGTGAGTATCCCGCCATATGATGGCAATCCCTGTTTGTTGTGAGTACCTGGCTGTATGATGCCAGTCCCTGTTTGTTGTGAGTACCTGGCTGTATGATGGCAATTCCTGCTTGTTGTGAGTACCTGGCCGTATGATGGCAGTCCCTGTTTGTTGTGAGCACCTGGCCGTATGATGGCAATCCCTGTTTGTTGTGAGTACCTCGCCGTATGATGGCAGTCCCTGTTTGTTGTGAGCACCTGGCCGTATGATGGCAATCCCTGTTTGTTGTGAGTACCTGGCCGTATGATGGCAGTCCCTGTTTGTTGTGAGCACCTGGCCGTATGATGGCAATCCCTGTTTGTTGTGAGTACCTGGCTGTATGATGGCAATCCCTGTTTGTTTTGAGTACCTGGCCGTATGATGGCAATACCTGTTTGTTGTGAGTACCTCGCCGTATGATGGCAATCCCTGTTTTGTTGTGAGTACCTGGCCGTATGATGGCAATTCCTGTTTGTTGTGAGTACCAGGCCGTATGATGGCAATCCCTGTTTGTTGTGAGTACCTCGCCGTATGATGGCAATCCCTGTTTCTTCACGCAAGAGGCGACGTGCTCCTCTTATAGATCGCAGGGAAAAGAGGTCTCTTCATCTATCATTCCATTGTCAAAACTTTCAACCCCTGATATCATTTAGTTGTTTCTGTAGTTTGCAGTAAACAGGACAAAAATAAGAGTTGCATGAAGACAATCACCAAATATACTGTTCCAGCTTCATGGTGACCATTCATGACAGAAACCACCACAGTGCCTTTGAAATCTGGCATCAGCAGTCAGGAGTTCCGCCCCACCATTCAACCCAAGCAGCAGAATACAGGAAGGAGTAAAGACTGTGATGATATATGAAATACCAACCAAACCCCATTGTCAACCAACGAATCCTGCATGCACTAAATTACAATCAGTGTAAACAACTCTAAAATCTGCATTGCTTCCCCCTCCCATCTTAGCTTTCAATGGCAGGACAGTCAAAAGGAGAGAATGATGTGAGGCAAATGTCTCTTTATCCCACGCCCCCGAACCCCCTGCATGGAGCAAGTCGGGGGCAGCTCCTCTCTTGAAGAGCTCAATGTATCCTGAGCAACATTCACAGGAACCTTCGAAAAAAAGGGAAGCGTTCCTATTCGTTCATATGCTCATGGAATCAGCTCTCAGTCCTTCATGGCACACGAGGAGGGATACAAAGCTAGTGTGGTGTTTTCGGTTATTTGCCCACACATTGACTTCCCATGGCCATTCCCACTCAATTCCTGACCCTCCCACCGAAAACACCTCCTCAGCAGTACTCTTTCAGCTCACTTTACTCAAGCCTTACCATCAAACATTGCACTTGAAGAGCCTGCCTGTGTTTTTTAAAAGCAGTCTTCTGGAAGTTAATGGGCCTCATTCCGAGTACGGCGCTAACCAATGGCGCTATTAACGCCTTGGTTGACGCCGTACCCGGACCGGCAGCGCCTTGGTGGATGGCGGAATTACCGCCCCATTCCAAGGTTGGCGGGGCGGTAATTCCCCATTCACCAAGGCTCTTCCCCATTCCCAAATGAGCTCCCATAGGGCTCAATGGGAATGGGGAAGATGCAAATAACGGTGACCGTTCATTACGGTCACCGTTATTGGCTTGGAGGCCCCTTTGCGCCCTCGACTTTAACACCTGCTCAAAGCAGGCGTTAAGGGCGAGGGCGCAAAGGGAACCTCGGAGTATGGCGGTAAGGGATTACCGCCACCGGTCTCGTTACCGGTGGCCGCTATCCCTTACCGCCATACTCGGAATGAGGCCCAATGACTTCATTGGAGCTGTAAACCCACTACCGGTGTAATAAAAATGTCTTAACCAGGTCTGCCTTCAGCCACGCGATTTATAAGCACTCTGCTGTCCTTCACTGAAGTGCTGTTCAAAGCAAGCATTGGCAAAGCCACCAGTTCTGGCTTGTGTAGAAGTATTAGACATTTGCCAGGCACTGCTATTAGATGCCCAGGTACTCGCACTATTTTGCAGCTGCTACCATTGATGACCAATTATTACCACTACAGCAGTGCCTTGCAAGTGCCCATCCCATGCCTGCACAAAAGCTCAAACTGGTGCATTGCCAATGCTTGTTTCTACTGGTCGTGATGCTGTCAGAAATAGGTGGGGTGAGTTTGACGAACACAGAGCTGACAAATAGGCTCACCTCACGCCCACATCTAAAGACAAATAGTGACAGAGTGACAGACTGAACGCATGTGACAGTGGAGAGAGAGACAGAGAGAGAGAGCGAGAGAGAGAGCGATAGAGAGACCTAGATATGTGCATGATGGGCTCGTTCGATATATTCAAAAGTGAAACAGCTTTTACCTTTTGCAACTTTCAGTGCAAGTTGTTTTTCAACTGTTATGAATCCCCGTTCTTTAAAATACAAAGACTGCCATCTGCTTCAATGAGCATGTAATAAGACTTCGGTATACAGTGTTTATAGCGAATGCTCACATCTCTAGTATTTTATAACGAAAACCTTTATAGCCAACGCATTTTCCTGTGGCGTCAATGTTGGGCAATGGGCGTGTCACGTCAATCCCACCAACACGGGTAGGCAGCAGCAGATGTTGGGAAGCCACCCCCCTTTATAATGTTCTATGCACATGTTCTTTGCATTTCAGAGCCAGGACTGCATTCTGGGCGCGCTGGCGTGCTGCGCCATCCTGAAGAAGATCTCCAAGGAGGTGGAGGACAAGGACACGCTGGATGGAATGCGCGCTCAGGTTGAGCGATACGAGGAGCTAGCAATGGGTCAGTCCCTGGCTCGTTGGGACGCACACCCTCTGGGGCCCCGATACTCATCACGCCTCTTGGCGTGCAGCCCTATAGCTTTAAGATCCGGAATAATTGGGTCTGTGAATAAGACTAGTAGGTTCTTGGGGTATTGTTTTTGTGCGTGACTTGTTTCTTTTTTACTCATTGGGGACTCTTTTCAAGTTTGGCGGTATTCAAGCGGCAAATCGGCTGGAATACTGGCAAATGGAAATACCAATACCCCCACTTGGTCAGACAGTATTATCACTGGAGTTATTACCGCTGGCACTAATACCACCTGATTACAAGTGGCAGTTTGCCGGTGTTAATCCCCATTTAATGGACACCACAGGACTACTTTGGGAATTTTTGCCGCAATACCGGCAAACTTGTAGTTTGGGGGTGCGAGAAAAATGGAGCAAAACGGTATTCCCTCCACTTCTTTGCCAAACTCATAATGAGCCCCATTGTATTTTATTTTTCTTATATGTGTGTATTCCTCGAAGAGTACTGTTCTAACTACAGTATGTGTTAACCATACACACATATCTTGTGTTTTCCCAATATTAGTAAAAATGCTGACGTGCTTAAGCTAACTTGCGCTTCTTCATGGCTGACATATTTGTATGAATCATTCGCCCTGTCACATAACTTTCAAGGATTCTTAGCCATGTTCTATGGCTGAAAGTTAAATGGCTACCCTTAGATTTCTGATCCGCTTCCTGTCCTAGTGGCAGGCATTCAGGACTGCTGTTAGCCTTCAGACCTGCTTCCTGTCCTGATGGCAGGCATTCAGGACTGCTGTTGGCCTTCATTTCTGCTTCCTGTCCTGGTGGCAGGCATTCTGAAGTGCTGTTGGCCTTCAGATCTGCTTCCAGTGCCGGTGGCAGGCATTCTGAAGTGCTGTTGGCCTTAATTTCTGCTTCCTGTCCCGGTGGCAGGCATTCTGACGTGCTGTTGGCCTTCAGGTCTGCTTCCTGTCCCGGTGGCAGGCATTCTGAAGTGCTGTTGGCCTTCAGGTCTGCTTCCTGTGCCGGTGGCAGGCATTCTGAAGTGCTGTTGGCCTTCATATCTGCTTCCAGTGCTGGTGGCAGGCATTCTGAAGTGCTGTTGGCCTTCTTTTCTGCTTCCTGTCCCGGTGGCAGGCATTCTGAAGTGCTGTTGGCCTTCAGATCTGCTTCCAGTGCCGGTGGCAGGCATTCTGAAGTGCTGTTGGCCTTCAGATCTGCTTCCAGTGCCGGTAGCAGGCATTCTGAAGTGCTGTTGGCCTTCATTTCTGCTTCCTGTCCCATTGGCAGGCATTCTGAAGTGCTGTTGGCCTTCAGATCTGCTTCCTGTCCCGGTGGCAGGCATTCTGAAGTGCTGTTGGCCTTCAGGTCTGCTTCCTGTGCTGGTGGCACGCATTCTGAAGTGCTGTTGGCCTTCAGATCTGCTTCCTGTCCCGGTGGCAGGCATTCTGAAGTGCTGTTGGCCTTCAGATCTCTTTCCTGTCTTGGTGGCAGGCATTCTGAAGTGCTGTTGGCCTTCATGTCTGCTTCCTGTCCCGGTGTCAGGCATTCTGAAGTGCTGTTGGCCTTCAGACATTCTGAAGTGCTCTGCTTTCTGTCCCGGTGGCAGGCATCCTTCAGATCTGCTTCCTGTCCTGGTGGCAGGCATTCTGAAGTGCTGTTGGCCTTCAGGTCTGCTTCCTGTGCCGGTGGCAGGCATTCTAAAGTGCTGTTGGCCTTCAGGTCTGCTTCCTGTTCCATGGCAGGCATTCTGAAGTGCTGTTGGCCTTCATTTCTGCTTCCTGTCCCGGTGGCAGGCATTCTGAAGTGCTGTTGGCCTTCATTTCTGCTTCCTGTCCCGGTGGCAGGCATTCTGAAGTGCTGTTGGCCTTCAGGTCTGCTTCCTGTGCCGGTGGCAGGCATTCTGAAGTGCTGTTGGCCTTCAGATCTGCTTCCAGTGCCGGTGGCAGCCATTCTGAAGTGCTGTTGGCCTTCATTTCTGCTTCCTGTCCCGGTGGCAGGCATTCTGACGTGCTGTTGGCCTTCAGGTCTGCTTCCTGTCCCGGTGGCAGGCATTCTGAAGTGCTGTTGGCCTTCAGGTCTGCTTCCTGTGCCGGTGGCAGGCATTCTGAAGTGCTGTTGGCCGTCAGATCTGCTTCCAGTGCCGGTGGCAGGCATTCTGAAGTGCTGTTGGCCTTCAGATCTGCTTCCAGTGCCGGTGGCAGGCATTCTGAAGTGCTGTTGGCCTTCATTTCTGCTTCCTGTCCCATTGGCAGGCATTCTGAGGTGCTGTTGGCCTTCAGATCTGCTTCCTGTCCCAGTGGCAGGCATTCTGAAGTGCTGTTGGCCTTCAGGTCTGCTTCCTGTGCTGGTGGCACGCATTCTGAAGTGCTGTTGGCCTTCAGATCTGCTTCCTGTCCCGGTGGCAGGCATTCTGAAGTGCTGTTGGCCTTCAGATCTGCTTCCTGTCTTGGTGGCAGGCATTCTGAAGTGCTGTTGGCCTTCATTTCTGCTTCCTGTCCCGGTGGCAGGCATTCTGAAGTGCTGTTGGCCTTCAGGTCTGCTTCCTGTGCCGGTGGCAGGCATTCTGAAGTGCTGTTGGCCTTCAGATCTGCTTCCAGTGCCGGTGGCAGGCATTCTGAAGTGCTGTTGGCCTTCATTTCTGCTTCCTGTCCCGGTGGCAGGCATTCTGACGTGCTGTTGGCCTTCAGGTCTGCTTCCTGTCCCGGTGGCAGGCATTCTGAAGTGCTGTTGGCCTTCAGGTCTGCTTCCTGTGCCGGTGGCAGGCATTCTGAAGTGCTGTTGGCCTTCATATCTGCTTCCAGTGCCGGTGGCAGGCATTCTGAAGTGCTGTTGGCCTTCTTTTCTGCTTCCTGTCCCGGTGGCAGGCATTCTGAAGTGCTGTTGGCCTTCAGATCTGCTTCCAGTGCCGGTGGCAGGCATTCTGAAGTGCTGTTGGCCTTCAGATCTGCTTCCAGTGCCGGTGGCAGGCATTCTGAAGTGCTGTTGGCCTTCATTTCTGCTTCCTGTCCCATTGGCAGGCATTCTGAAGTGCTGTTGGCCTTCAGATCTGCTTTCTGTCCCGGTGGCAGGCATTCTGAAGTGCTGTTGGCCTTCAGGTCTGCTTCCTGTGCTGGTGGCACGCATTCTGAAGTGCTGTTGGCCTTCAGATCTGCTTCCTGTCCCGGTGGCAGGCATTCTGAAGTGCTGTTGGCCTTCAGATCTGCTTCCTGTCTTGGTGGCAGGCATTCTGAAGTGCTGTTGGCCTTCATGTCTGCTTCCTGTCCCGGTGTCAGGCATTCTGAAGTGCTGTTGGCCTTCAGACATTCTGAAGTGCTCTGCTTTCTGTCCCGGTGGCAGGCATCCTTCAGATCTGCTTCCTGTCCCTGTGGCAGGCATTCTGAAGTGCTGTTGGCCTTCAGGTCTGCTTCCTGTGCCGGTGGCAGGCATTCTAAAGTGCTGTTGGCCTTCATTTCTGCTTCCTGTCCCGGTGGCAGGCATTCTGAAGTGCTGTTGGCCTTCAGATCTGCTTCCTGTCCCGGTGGCAGGCATTCTGAAGTGCTGTTGGCCTTCAGATCTGCTTCCAGTGCCGGTGGCAGGCATTCTGAAGTGCTGTTGGCTTTCATTTCTGCTTCCTGTCCCGGTGGCAGGCATTCTGAAGTGCTGTTGGCCTTCAGATCTGCTTCCTGTCCCTTTGGCAGGCATTCTGAAGTGCTGTTGGCCTTCAGGTCTGCTTCCTGTGCCGGTGGCACGCATTCTGAAGTGCTGTTGGCCTTCAGGTCTGCTTCCAGTGATGGTGGCAGGCATTCTGAAGTGCTGTTGGCCTTCATCTCTGCTTCCTGTCCCGGTGGCAGGCATTCTGAAGTGCTGTTGGCCTTCAGATCTGCTTCCAGTGCCGGTGGCAGGCATTCTGAAGTGCTGTTGGCCTTCATTTCTGCTTCCTGTCCCGGTGGCAGGCATTCTGACGTGCTGTTGGCCTTCAGATCTGCTTCCTGTGCCGGCGGCAGGCATTCTGAAGTGCTGTTGGCCTTCAGATCTGCTTCCAGTGCCGGTGGCAGGCATTCTGAAGTGCTGTTGGCCTTCATTTCTGCTTCCTGTCCTGGTGGCAGGCATTCTGAAGTGCTCTTGGCCTTCAGATCTGCTTCCAGTGCCGGTGGCAGGCATTCTGAAGTGCTGTTGGCCTTCATGTCTGCTTCCTGTCCCGGTGGCCGGCATTCTGAAGTCCTGTTGGCCTTCAGATCTGCTTCCTGTGCCTCTGCCAGGTATTCTGAAGTGCTGTTGGCGTTCAGATCTGCTTCCTGTGTCGTGCCAGGCATTCTGAAGTGCTGTTGGCCTTCAGATCTGCTTCCTGTGCCGCTGCCAGGCATTGTGAAGTGCTGTTGGCCTTCAGATCTGCTTCCTGTCCCGGTGGCAGGCATTCTGAAGTGCTGTTGGCCTTCAGATCTGCTTCCTGTCCCGGTGGCAGGCATTCGGAAGTGCTGTTGGCCTTCAGATCCGCTTCCTGTGCCAGTGGCAAGCATTCTGAAATGCTGTTGGCCTTCAGATCTGCTTCCTGTCTTGGTGGCAGGCATTCTGAAGTGCTGTTGGCCTTCATGCCTGCTTCCTGTCCCGGTGTCAGGCTTTCTGAAGTGCTGTTGGCCTTCAGACATTCTGAAGTGCTCTGCTTTCTGTCCCGGTGGCAGGCATCCTTCAGATCTGCTTCCTGTCCCGGTGGCAGGCATTCTGAAGTGCTGTTGGCCTTCAGGTCTGCTTCCTGTGCCGGTGGAAGGCATTCTAAAGTGCTGTTGGCCTTCATTTCTGCTTCCTGTCCCGGTGGCAGGCATTCTGAAGTGCTGTTGGCCTTCAGATATGCTTCCTGTCCCAGTGGCAGGCATTCTGAAGTGCTGTTGGCCTTCAGATCTGCTTCCAGTGCCGGTGACAGGCATTCTGAAGTGCTGTTGGCTTTCATTTCTGCTTCCTGTCCCGGTGGCAGGCATTCTGAAGTGCTGTTGGCCTTCAGATCTGCTTCCTGTCCCGGTGGCAGGCATTCTGAAGTGCTGTTGGCCTTCAGGTCTGCTTCCTGTGCCGGTGGCACGCATTCTGAAGTGCTGTTGGCCTTCAGATCTGCTTCCAGTGATGGTGGCAGGCATTCTGAAGTGCTGTTGGCCTTCATCTCTGCTTCCTGTCCCAGTGGCAGGCATTCTGAAGTGCTGTTGGCCTTCAGATCTGCTTCCAGTGCCGGTGGCAGGCATTCTGAAGTGCTGTTGGCCTTCATTTCTGCTTCCTGTCCCGGTGGCAGACATTCTGACGTGCTGTTGGCCTTCAGATCTGCTTCCTGTCTGGGGGCAGGCATTCCTAAGTGCTGTTGGCCTTCAGATCTGCTTCCAGTGCCGGTGGCAGGCATTCTGAAGTGCTGTTGGCCTTCATTCGTGCTTCCTGTCCTGGTGGCAGGCATTCTGAAGTGCTGTTGGCCTTCAGATCTGCCTCCAGTGCCGGTGGCAGGCATTCTGAAGTGCTGTTGGCCTTCATTTCTGCTTCCTGTCCCGGTGGCAGGCATTCTGAAGTGCTGTTGGCCTTCATGTCTGCTTCCTGTCCCGGTGGCAGGCATTCTGAAGTGCTGTTGGCCTTCATGTCTGCTTCCTGTCCCAGTGGCCGGCATTCTGAAGTGCTGTTGGCCTTCAGATCTGCTTCCTGTGCCTCTGCCAGGTATTCTGAAGTGCTGTTGGCGTTCAGATCTGCTTCCTGTGTCGTGCCAGGCATTCTGAAGTGCTGTTGGCCTTCAGATCTGCTTCCTGTGCCGCTGCCAGGCATTGTGAAGTCCTGTTGGCCTTCAGATCTGCTTCCTGTCCCGGTGGCAGGCATTCTGAAGTGCGGTTGGCCTTCAGATCTGCTTCCTGTCCCAGTGGCAGGCATTCTGAAGTGCTGTTGGCCTTCAGATCTGCTTCCTGTGCCGGTGGCAGGCATTCTGAAATGCTGTTCGCCTTCAGATCTGCTTCCTGTGGCGGTGGCAGGCATTCTGAAGTGCTGTTGGCCTTCATTTCTGTTTCCTGTCCAGGTGGCAGGCATTCTGAACTGCTGTTGGCCAGGGACGTCATTTACCCAAAATGCCAGGTAGCGGAAGTGACATCACACGACCCTTGACCTCTGATGACACCACAGGAAGTGATGCCATTACACCCCGCACCAAGTGGCATCACAGGGATTGATGGCATAGATCTTTTCACCCCTTGACAAAACAGGAAGTGGCATCACATAGCAGTGTTCCTCTGTACACTAAGAAAAATAGGGTTCCAATATCACTGTAATGTGATATACATTTCAAACAAGAATGGATCACCTTATGTAGTGTTAATATCAGTGTGCATAGGCCCATATTACCAGACTACTGTGAATGTAAGCATTTGCACTTACCTTGGCTTGCCTGCAGTTACGGTCATCTCGAGGATCCGGATAAGGCAATACAAACCACTCCTGCTTGGTTTCGGTGCGCTCTGGCCGTCCTGCTCTCAGTCCTCTGCCATAGGATGCAGAAACCTGGCATAGAAGAAAATGGCAATGCGTGGTCAGGGTGCACAGTTACACTTAATCGAATGCAATGTGCACCTAACGATAGAAAGAGGCAAAGCAGCATGCAACAGAAGCAACAGGACATCTTGACTGTCTGTAATTGGTAGAGAATTTTTAAAAAACAATGCTGTCAAGAGGATATTAGGGTCAGGTTAGTAGAGGCAATATAATCAATCACATTTTAAATCAAAGGTCGATACACAGACTGAAAGGGAATACATACGTGGGTCACCATCAGGCAGACCAAGAGGCTGACACCACGACATTGCACTCCGATAGGCCGCTGACCTTATATGTTATCAACCATACATCTCTGAGCTTTATGGTCAGTGACATATATGGTTGAGTAAACCTTGCTAGGATTCAAACCTATGATGGGCAGAACACATATAGACCCCAGCAGCAAGCACGTAACCCACTGAGCTGTCTTACAAGCTATTTATCCTTAATTGTGTATACCACAGCATTTGGTAATGTGCTGGCTATGTGGGTTACATTTATTACAGTGCTTAGAAGCAGCAGGGATACGTCCGTGCGCACTAGTAAGCCTGATGATTGTAGTGTAATATAGACGCTAGCGGTTGGTGGGTAGAGATCGTCATAAATGTTTCTTTTTAACTGCACATTGATTCTACAGCATGCTGTGTCACAATTGGATAGTTCAGAGAGTTATTATCATATGGCTTTCTTCTATTCCTGCTGCAAAATGTGCTGCTTAGTGCCTGCCCCTTCGGCACTCGCACTTAGCCTAGTTCCTTGCAGACTCGACTTTCTTGCCCTCGTCCTGTCTTACGTACTTGAATGTAGCATTGTTGTATGTTCTTAACCTACGTTAGAATAAAGGGTAATCCCTATTTTTTGTTGACTGGTGGTCTAATCTGAAGGAAGGGACGATCTGTGAAGGAAAATTATGAAATTCAGATTGACTACCCCTCTCTTTTAGTCTTGTATGGATCAGGATTCAGGGCAACCTGTGTATTTCATCCACTTAGGTAATCGCTTAGTTGAAAGAAATTGCACAATAACTGCAATTTATTACAAAATATCTATCTCTTTAATAGTCATAAAAATATCTTAAAAAACATTTCAGACATGATTATCAATCATACCATTCAGTCATCATTCATATATTCTAACAGGAGAGTTCTAAAACTGAGGAAAAAACTTGTGCATAACAGTTAATCAATGTATGCAATTTAGACATTGGAAAAAGACATTAGATTTTCCTTAGGCAGTCGACATATGTTCTTAACCTATGCAGAATACTGGGCATGTGAACCTGCCATGGCTGTGCTGAGTCCTACCAGGGTGAGGGTGGGAGCACACTGACCTTGCCTGTAACGTTGCAGGATGGGGCTTAGACGCTATTGCGCGCACACCTGCCCACCCACACCCTTGCAGGAGGTATTCCATGTTTTAAAATCCTGCTTGTGTGGTATTACTTTGCTGTGTGCCATGTACTACCTGCCTGCAGCACACGTGCACACACACAGCGCAGAGATTCTGAAACCTTACCCGGGAGTCCCACTGTGAAGGCTACTCCTAATCTAAGTACATTCTCACAAGTCACCCCCTACTGTTTAGGGTTGCCGAGTGTTCGTGCAGGGGGCTAGGGCAGGACGCAGACCAGCATATCGTGTTTTATTATGTGCTCAGAGAGAACTAAACTTGACTCCTGTTTGTTTTGATGATGGCTGCTAGTCGTTCATGGAAATATGGTACTCACGCGCTGTGAGTTATTTTTGTCCGTGGTGTGAGATCTCCACCTCACTAATGAGGCTCGAATAGGATGAAACATGTGTCTGGGGTTGCTGTTGGTACTCTTGTTCAGAGGAGAATTGCCATGGCATTTCGGTGCTTGACTGCCCCTGGGCAGTACAAAGACTGATATGCAGGGATATTTCTACTCTGTGACAGGGACAGTGAGCTAAAGACTTAGCTGAGACTCTCCCGACTGGGCTCTGTTTGTGCGGTAGAGGGACTCCCAGAACCCCCCTTGTTTTGTATATTAAGTAGCTTTGTGTTTCACCCTAAGTTAGCAGGGGAATCCATACGTGGACCCCTTGCTCTCTGTTCTTAAAGAGGCACAGCTCCACCTCACTGATGAGGCGCAACTAGGATGAAACACGTTTATGGGGTTGCTGTTGGTACTCTTACTCAGAGGAGAATTGCCTAGCATTTCAGTGCTGGACTGCCCCAGGGCAGCAAAAAGACTGATATGCAAATGGAAATTTCTCCTCTGTGAAAGGGACAGTGAGCTAAAGACTTGGTTGAGACTCTCCCGGGGCCCATCCACCCAAGATCCACCCAAGAACAGGTCAATGGTCCGTGTTTGTGCCCGTAGAAGGACCCCCATGCCCCCCCTTATCTTGGTGTGAGAGTCTTCTTCCAAGCTCTTAGATCGAAGTCTGAGAGCAGATGAGGTGGATGGACCGATGTGATGCTGTCACCCAATTCTAAACAATCAATACAATACAAAAATAACTAAGCCAATCACGTGAAAAGTACTTTTTGATAACGTCTCTTGGTAAAAATGGGGAAAGTTGGTAGCGTCCTAGAGAAATGGAGAGTTGCAAATGTTCCTCCTCCCATTAACCCGAAATTAAAGGTGGGGGATCAATGAAGTTATGCTGAAAGACGACAGGGGTCTAGTAGGGTAAATGAGTCTGACCAGATAGTTTTGCAATGAGTGCAGTTGATAAGCATGAGGACCTTGCATTTGCCTCTCTTTGATGTGAGTGAGTGCAAGGATATCAGAAGAGGCAGATGGGGCCTCCAAGAGCTGCATTAGTAACCTGGCTGGTGCACACTTTGAGGGTGAATTAATTTGGTTCTTTTAAACAGAATGTTGCATGGATTCAGTTTAGGGGTGGTCGAGCTTGTGAAATGGTTGCAGGTCTGGATGGAGGGCTTTACGTGCCTGAGCAAATTTAAGATGACGTTACCGGATGGCAGGGTGGCGTTAAAATAGCCCTCAGAGGAGAAGGGAGAGTCCAGGATGGCACATAAGCTTTGGTGCCTGTGAAGCTGTTGTGATACAGAAACACATGGTTGGGTCTTCTGAAATTCCTGTTCTTTGGGATCTGAGGGACCAAAACTAAACCTAGTTTATCAAGGGCTCATTATCTTTGATCCAGGACTGGATTTGATTAAGCGTTGAGGAGACGTCGTCTAGATGTTCCTTGGCTTCATGTCTAACGTTGTGTCTGTTTTCGGTAAACGTTGTTGATTGGTGACGCGTTGCTGCATTTGTCACTTGATCTCAGGTCACATGGTCACAGTCCAGCTCTGTTGTACGACTCTACTTTCCGGTATGTAAAATATAGAACCAGAAGTCAGAACTACTGTTCTGCTGTCTTGGGCATTTACATATCTAAGCTCTCACTCAGAAGCAGCAAAGTGCTGCACTTAAGGGGATGTGAGGTACAACCGTAAGGGTATCCAGAGGAGGGAGGGGGAATGGGCCATTCACGTCTATTCCCAAAGTCCAATAAGCCCATTGGTTGTTATAAAAGGGTCAAACCATTGTGATTGGTGGGTTTCTGTTGATTTTAATTGGGTTGTTGATGAACCCCCTAACTTATGAGAATATCTTGTGTCAATTTAGGGGTGCTGTCCGAGTGCTGCAAACAAAATGATGAGCAGGCTGAGAAGCTCCTGACACGCGTGTCCTATCTCTGGGGGAAAACCACCTGCTTGCAGATGGCTCTGAATGCTCACGCCATGAACTTCATGTCTCACGGTGGGGTCCAGGTGAGTTCTCTGCTAGGTTTTCTTGTTCTAAGTATATCTTACTTTTCCCCTCGCTTCATACTCCCACATCCCTTACAAATCATGTGGCCCTTCCGCACAAGTTTCCTCTCGGGAGGATAGCTCTGCGGCAACGTGCTCACCTTGGAAGCAAAACGACACGGAGCACCACGGGTTCGATCCCTGGGTCCGCGCTTAGAAATCTCTGGTTATTAAGCGCGTTATTAATAACCTATTATATCATTGCTTTGAGTTTACCGCACAGGATGTTGGGGTAGGTACACATGGAGAATGGGGGCTTGAAGTCGAAGCCGCACTCAAGCCCTTGAATTTCTCTGTACTATAGTAGAACTCTTCCATGCATTATGGTGTGTCCAACCTTTGTCCAGGTAAGCCTGAGTAGAAAGTCATGTGTCTATCCAGCACGAGCCCAAAGAGTCTGGGACCAGTGAGATAGTTTTGCGCCTCCTTTTCGGTGAACCCTGTATGTTCCATAGGTCTCAGGGCCAAAGTCAGCAAATTCAGCTTCCGTATTTCCTATTCCAAGGTTATATAACCCATATAATAATTAGATGGATAATAATAGCATCTTTTATTCTGATTGCGCAACATAAATTATCAAGGGGCCGCTTGTTGAGAATCTTAGTGAGGATTCTAGAATGGCTGGCAGTGGAGTAGCAGCTTAACTCAACTGCTCTGGACCTCTCCCTGAAGCTATTTATATTGAAATTATAATGAGTTCCAAGAAGAAGATTGTGGAAGCAGAAAACCCAGCCTCAAAGAAATCTAAGCAGGTTCCTGAGATGGAAGAAACCCCTAGCCTTGGAGATGTCTACAAAACCATTCTTCAGGTGGCCCAGGATGTCAGTGATATTAAACTGACAATGGCTGAACTCAATCTGAAGACCGGTCAGCTGGATGGCAGAGTCACAGAACTGGAAAAATCCTCTTCAACTATGAGCTCTGAGATTGCAGGGAGCTTCCAGGCTTATAAGAACCTACAATCTGACTTGAAGACTGAAAGGGAACAACGCTTGGATTTGGAAATGAGAATCAGGGCTAGAAACATCAGGATAGTTGGTGTGGAGGATTCAAATGGAGATGAAGAAGACTTGCCTTCCCTGGTCTTACAAGTTTTTAAAGATAGTTTCCAGTGCTCTTTCATCAGGATTGAGGACATTGATAATATATTCCGGATTGGTAAACATCAAGGGAATCGGGCTCGGCATGTTTTGGTCACCTTTTTACATATAAGATCCAAAGAGCGTGTGATGAGAGCAGCCAGACAGGTTGGGAATGCCCTATTTAAAGGTAGATCTGTCTATATCTACCCTGACTATCCTAAGGAGATCCTGCATAGGAGAAGGTCTTTCCGGAGTGCTAAAGAACTGGCTAGTCAGCTTACTTTAAAAGCCTTTCTTAGCAGGAATAATGTCCTAACTATTGTGTTTCCTGATGGGGACAGAAACACATCTGATCCTGCACTAGCTTTGGACTGGCTAGAAACATACAAAAGGGGCCTGCCAGCACCACCTATGAACAGTGAGTGACATTATTATTAGTCTCCCCCCCCACCACTGTGCCGGTTCTTTTCCAACATTTTTATTTTTATATTTTCGTTTTTTTTCGGTTCTTAAAATGGCGCCGCTGATTTGGCAGTTTGCGTTTTTTGAAAAATTGCATAGAACCCCCCACCGTCATGTTCATCTGATGGAACGGTGTGTTTCTGGATATTCGCCGGTCGAGAATGGCGAGAGAAAGGGACCTTGCAAATTTGACGCACGTGATGTGTGCGTGAATGCGTCATCACGTTCTCGCCGATCACTGACGGGAACCGGACGCTCCATGTAACCCCCCTGTTCTCTTGCTCTCACTCGGCGCAATGTGACCACCTGGCCGGGGGAGAGGCCTGTGAGCTGCTGGTGGGCTACTCTGCCGTGTACAGGATCTGCTTCGGGACGACCTGCTTCTACTACACCCAGGCCCTCTTCCTGCTGAACGTGAGGTCGATCCAGGACCTGCGCGCTGCCGTCCACGACGGGTAAGCCCACCTGGCGCATGCACGCATCCTGCAAGCCTGTGCACACACGAGATGCATGCTGCTGTCGTGTAACTGCGAGTTCGTGTGGAGAAGCTCCGCTTCACGGGACTACAGTTGTTCAATGGCCGGATGAACTTCGGAGGTACGTGTTGCCAGTGCGTGTGTTGCGGAGCCTCAGTGGTAGACAGGGAAATATGCGCTCCCCCCTCCTGCTCTGCTCACCCAGCTTCCTGTTTGGCCGATGGGTTCATGTTCGAATCGACCACTGGGGCATTTCACTCCGGATGACTTTCTTGACCATGGCACCGGTGTCGCACCGGGGAGGAGCTGCCCGAGAGGTGGTTCTTCCCTTTTTGGCTATCACGACTTCACGGCTGGTGCCTTGAATGTGACTCAGGGTGTTGGTTTGGAACAAAAACTTAAACAGATGTGAGATTAACAGTCATTGCTGGACTTGGGTGTGCAATCAGGGCTATGGCTGGGTTGAACTAGCTGAAATGCTACCCTCTTAGTTTTAGATGCACTGGGCGGGTGGTTGGTCATCATTGAATTCCAGTTCTTCATGCGGCTGGAGGGTTTATGAAATTTAAGACTGCTTCATGCACAGACAGCAGCCTGCATAAGAAGTAGTAGGGTATTGTATCGAACTTCTCCCCATGTAAATTTATGTATTACAGATGTGACTATGGTAGCTTCAGTTCACTTCCTTTTTCTCAGCACTTGTTTTCCTGTCTCACTCTATAACTCTTTTCAGTAGATATGTGAGATATGTGAGACATTTGAGTCACACACAGGGTAGGGAACGGATGTGAACTGGGTTATAGGTGGACGTTCAATCTGCCTTGCTGGTTCTCTTCTGTATTATACACCGTTAGTTTATTGAATTCGCTCCATATGGTGGGGTGTCTTGGTGAGCCGTGTTTCCTTGTATTGCCACTGCTAATTGAGGCTTCATGTCATTGTCTGGACAACAGTGAACTCCATGGCTACCGTGCTCTACATAGTATATATAGGCATTTTTAGTAGCCCTCTATGGCCTTCTTATGTTTTTTTTCTCCTGACTTTTCTTGATTTTTCAATGTTGGGGCTGAGTACTGGATTTGATTCCATATCTTTTGTTCTGGAACCGGTTGTTTCCGGAGGTGGGGTTAGAATTTTTTCACAGTGGTGATGTTTTGGGGTACCTATTCTGTGGTTCTGTGATTTGCCTTTCACGATTTCATGTTAGTGGGGTTTTTGAGGATTGACCCGGGATGTTGGGTTTTCTTTTAATTACTAATATTGCTATATTTTCTTGAAACAGTTTTTCTGATGTATATATGGATGGTTTTATTGTATCATTGGGAGGGGTCCTGGGGATGGATCTCAATGTTGTTCAGATTTGCTTTTTGGCTGAATAGACTTCACTGTCTTGTTCGTTCTTTTTATTTTTTACATATTTTCTTTAGTTTTCTTTGTGTTTTTTTCACGTTTGATGTCTTAGATATTCAGAGTGTGATGATGACTTCCCGCTCAGGTGGGACTTCTGATGACTTACGTATTATCTCCTGGAATGTGAATGGGATCAATAACCTGTTCAAGAAAAAGAAGGTATTTCAAATGTTGCAAGACATGCATGCAGACATATGTTTTATACAGGAGACTCACATATTGGAGGATGAAATTTCTAGGCTGGAGAGGGAGTGGGTTGGTGTCGCTGTTGGCTCTTCCTTTTCATCCAGATCGAGGGGGGTGGTCATTTTGTTTAGAAAGAAATTGCCTATGAAAGTTATACGCAAAATTGCAGACAAAGAAGGTCGGATGATTGCGTTATTGATTGAGATTCAGGGGGAATTGTTAACCCTCTGCAATGTGTATGCTCCTACGGTGGATGATGGATCCTTTTTCAGAATGGTGGCACAGACTCTTTTAGAGTTGAATAATTCTAATGTTCTGCTTGGTGGCGATTTTAATACAGTGATTGATCCAAAGATGGATAAGAGTCAGAATAGCCGTGTACTTCGTTGCGATTATCATCACCGGGCACTTAGGTCGCTTTTAGAGGAACATAGTTTGAATGACATATGGCGTCTTGAGCATCCAGATACGAGGCAATACAGTTTTTATTCCAGTGCACATGCAGTGTTTTCTAGACTGGACATGTTTTTCACTGGTGGGACTGTTTCAGACAGTTGGGTTTCTTCCGATATCGGTAATATTGTATTGAGTGACCATGCCCCAGTTGTGTTGCAATTAAGACTTAAATTTCAGATTAAAAGGAGTTTCTCATGGAAAATGAATACCTCTATTCTATTGGATGATGATATTTTGGACCGGATCGTTTCCGAAGCTGATTTCTTTGTAAGGGAGAATCGCTCAGAGGAGATCAGTGTGGCAAATACATGGGAGGCCTTTAAGTGCTGTATGCGAGGTGTGTGTCTGGGACTGTCTAGTGGTAAACGGAAGAGAGAAGAGGGTAAGAGGCGTGGACTTGACATACGTATTAGTGAAATTTCTCGTGATCTGATGCTTGATTCGTCAGATTCAGTGAAACAAGCTGAATTAAAAAAACTCAAAAAAGAAATGGAAGATTTTTTGTCTATGAGGTCCGAACGTAGTTTGTTCTACTCTAGGTGTACATATTTTGAGAAAGGGGAGCGTTGCGACAGATGGCTGGCATACAGGTTGCGAAAAAGGATCTCCGATTCGGCTATAGCTTCTATGTTTGACAAGGAGGGTAGAATCACTTTTGATCCGATTAAAATCAACTCAATATTCCGCGATTTTTATGAGAATCTGTATGGCGATGAGGCTGGTATCACAGGTAGGGGTGAGAGGTTTTTTGGTGATTTGAATTTACCTAAGATCCAGAATGCTGAGCGTGATATTCTAGGTGAAATGATAACAATAGAGGAGATTAAAGGCGCAATATCCGGGCTGAATGTGGGCAAATCTCCGGGACCGGATGGCCTTCCATGTGAATTTTACAGGGTCCTCCCGAACTCGGCCTTGGAACTCCTGAGAGATATGTTTGCGTCAAGCAGAATTGTTGGGTCGTTACCTAAGAGTACTAGCCATGCTTCGATTTCGGTCTTTTTAAAAAAGGATAAGGATTGCAATCAACCAGCTAGTTATCGTCCAATCAGCCTTATCAATACAGATAACAAGATCTTGGCCAAGGTTCTTGCTTTACGCTTAGGTCAGTTCATGCCGGTTTTGGTCGGGGAAGAACAATCTGGTTTCATGAGGGGTCGACGTACGTCCAGTAATATCAGGAAATTATTGGTAACTATGGAATTGGCGGACAGATTGGTCGGTGATGCAGCCATCCTGTCCTTAGGTGCTGAAAAAGCTTTTGACAGAGTTGATTGGAATTATCTATATTCGGTGTTGAGGGTGATGAATCTGGGGGAGGATTTTATTTCCTGGGTAGCTCTTTTATATGCCAGTCCGACGGCTGACGTTAAGACTAATGGAGTGGTGTCTGAACCTTTTCGTTTGAAGCGGGGCACGAGACAGGGTTGTCCTTTTTCTCCTCTGTTATTCATTTTAGCGATTGAACCTCTCGCTACCTGCATAAAGAATGAGCCAAATTTACAGGGCATTGACTGTTGGGGCGTGGTGCAAAAGGCATGGCTTTATGCTGATGACCTCTTATTGGTGTTGCAGAATTTGGATATGTCACTGCCATGCCTGATGAGGATATTGTCGGATTTTCATGATTGTTCGGGATACAAGGTTAACCGCCTGAAGTCAGAAGTGTTGCCTCTGTCCAGCAGATGTGATAAGTCCCTGGTCGAGGGGCTGGGGTTTACTTGGTGTGATGGGCGCTTACGCTACTTAGGGGTATGGTTAACAGTTCCAGTTTCCCGTATGGTTGATGAAAACATGAGTGTGCTGGTACGAGATTGCAGACTGGTTTTGGAAAGGTGGTTTTTACTTAATCTTTCACTGTGGGGTAAAGTCAATGCCCTGAAAATGAATTTGGCTCCCAGGATAAACTTTATAACTAGTATGCTCCCTCTAAGAATAAAGTGTAGTTATTGGAAAGATCTTGACCGCCTTATTCAAGAATTTTTATGGGACAAGAAACCGCCCAGACTTTGTCTATGGAAACTACAGCGTCCGATTTGTTTGGGTGGTCTAGGAGTTCCGAATTTTAAGGCCTACCATTTAGCATTTTCTGCTCATTCTTTTGTTCCGTTTTTGGATGGTAAACTGGACAGTTGGGCGGTGGCGGAGTCGAATGCATATGGGCCACTGGGCCCGGAGGCACTGTTGACCACTAACACAAAGATTCCGGGTGGTAGTTTGTTAACCACGTCCTTTTTGCGCAACTCTTGGATTGAGGTCTTGACATTGTTAGGTAGGGACGCTTTTAAGTATAAGAATGCCTCTATCTGGCTGAATCCTAAGATTAGAGATAACTCCAGGACAATTTTTTGGCCCGAATGGTTCCTAATGAATGTTAAAAAGGTCTCTGACTTGGGCAATGATGTTCGGTGGCTGACTGCTGCTGAACTGAGAGAGAGATGGAGTTTTGAGGATTTGTCAGACTCGGCTTATAGACGACTCAAGAGGTCTGTTGGTGAGGTGGACTGGTCTGACTCCTTTGACATAACTATTTTTCTGACGGATTCTAATGGGCAGGGAGGTGGTTTGGCCAGTAGGTTGTACAAACTTTTTGTGTCCTATTTTCGGAGCAATGACAATTTACGGGAAGTGTGGAGCGAGAGAATCGGGTCTGATATTGATCTTGAGACCTGGCAGAATATATGCGGAAATGTCTCATTATGTTCGCTAAATCTGGGCGAAAGGTCTAGACAAATTAAGATCCTGAATCGTGTGTATTGGTGTCCGGAAACGCTACATAAAAGGGGCATGTCTGACAATGCGGATTGTTGGGGTTGTGCTCAGGAAGTGGGATCATTGGAACACATGCTGTGGGCCTGTGAGAGGGTCAGGGCCTTCTGGATAGACATTTGTGATGTGTGTGTCAGAATTATGGGTGAAGAGTGTGTCCTGGACTTTAAGACAATGATCCTAGGGGAAGATTCTGAGCTGGCCGAAGTCAGCTCTTCCCTCAAGAAATGGCTTTTCATGGCAACCATTGTTGCTAAAAGGTTGATCCTTCGAGGATGGAAGGGTCGGATCCGTCCGTCATTTGAGGAATGGGTTCAAGAAATGCATAGCCTGTCTAGAACAGAAAAAATGATCTACAAATTGAAATGTAAGTTGTCTTCATATGAAAAGGTTTGGAACATGTTCAATGACTTTATGTAATCCGGTTTTTCCATTCCTTGTTGTTGTTCCTCTGTACTATGATGTCGTTTTTGTATATACTTATAAATAAATAAATAAAAAAAAAAAAAAAAAAAAAAAAAAAGAGGCCGACCACTTTCCAGAAACATGCATAGCATTTTAAAGCATTTATAACGTTTTTTTCTCACTTTTTCCATATTCCCTTTTCCTTGGTAACATACATTCTTCAATGTTCTTTTTTTGTAAATATGTTATATTTTTGAGTAAATGTAATATTTGTTATATGGGCTTGGGTATTCTATGACCATTGTTATACATAAGTAGAAATTTTGTGTTTTTGGTATGTGAATGTGTTTTCTAGTGGATTATGATTTAACAGAGCACTGTTATATAGCAATATATAATGTATGTCAATGTTTGTCTTACCCATAATGTATTATTAGTGAATGCCCTCAGGTAGAGTTTAATATGAAGAGAACACATAGATGTATAGTTGTCCACCAATGTAATGACTGTTATTTCCATGTGTGTTGATTGTGGCTGCAAGCCTGCAACTGTTCCAAACTAAAAAGAATCACTCTTGAAAAAAAACAAAAAAAAAAAAAAAAAAGAGAATCTTAGTGAGATTCAGCGGGAGGTCTTTCACGTTGTGTCCCAGGTGCTTGTTTATTATTTATTATTTATTTATACCGCGCCGGTAGCCTGCAGGCATTGCGGCGCCCAATTGCACGCAGGGAACGACCATCAAAGACAGGACACATCTATGATGATCTTAGCTATAACAAGGGTATGGATGGTAGCGGGAGGGAAGCTTAATACCCTCCCGCCAGCACTGCCCCGGCGACCATCCTTTGGGGAGTGAGTAGCAGTAGTGTCTTACTCTGGGTTTAAGTGCGGATAGAATTAAATGTTGGGAATTTGAACGATTGCTGTCCAGTGGTTGTGAACTCATTGGAATCTATCAAAATGGCATTCATGGTTTGCCAAGAATGATGATGATGGATAGTTTAATTGTTGGCACGTGTAGATATAGGAAACGTGCTATATGTGTTTTTAGAAGTTGTTCTTACTGTGTTTATTGCTCATCTTTCTTCTTTATTGATGTTTTATGTAACATGTTTCTGTAATTTTATTTAGGTGTATGTGTGCAAAGCTTTAATAACTATATCACACTAATAAAACTATTTTTTTTCGATATTAACTATACATTTCAATGCAATGTACCCAAAGGAGACGGGGGGTAGGGAAGCACGGGGGCGTCCTCCTCCTTTGCTAGCCTGTATCTTTCCTTATTCCATTTTCTTGCTTTTAAAGTGCAAACCTAGCTCGGGATCCGGGAGCGCCGTCCAGGGTGTGGGTGGCCAGCGTTTGGGCTGGCGTCTTTTAACAGTAGCGCAGTGCTGTGAGTTGCGGTCTGTACATCTCTATAATGTTGGTATGCGCTCATTCACCCCACGCTCCTTGGCTCGCATTTGTGGGTTCTCTTTGACAGAAACTACAGCAGGTATCACGTCCACTTTGATGGCTGCAGGGTTCACCTTTTGCACGTCTATAAAATCGCCCTAATGTCACCTTTCACTCTTCCAAGACCCTCATGTACACTCACCCACAGCAGGTCTGACTGCTGCTGCAGCCTCTTCCTGCGACTGCCCCTCTATCCCTCAATCCCTCTGGAGGATAGCTCCCTTGTCTCGGGAGAATAGCTCTGCGGCAACGTGCTCACCTTGGAAGCAACAATGAAGAAGGTAGTTGTACTTAGTCCTTCATGCGCCAATTTTAGTTAAATGAAAAGAAGAGACTCCACTCAATTGGAATATAGTGATTGTGAATTTGTATTATTTAGAACAAGTGCCCTTTGTGATAACTGTGACACAAAGGGCACTCGTTCTAAATAATACAAATTCACAATCACTATATTCCAATTGAGTGGAGTCTCTTTTTTTCATTTAACTAAAATTGGCGCATGAAGGAATATGTACAACTACCTTCTTCATTTTTAGTTTCTAAAACAGAGGAACCATATTTTTCTCCGTTGTTGCACAATCCATGCGACAATCACTATCTATACGAAGGGCGCTGAGGTCCACTGTTAAGAGTGTCCATTATAAAGGTTCCCCACAGCTTTTCACCTTGGAAGCAAGACGACACGGGGCAACACTGGTCGATCCATGGGTCCACGCTTAGAAACCCCAAGCGTGTTATAAATAACCTATCATACATCCCAATTGAGAAAGTACTTCACTTTGCGAGCCTATGAACGTGGGGTGAATGAGTTGCCATCTAGACTATAGCGATGTGCAGACCGTAACTCACAGCACTGTACTACTGTTAGAAGATGCCAGCCCATACGCCCCAAGTCTATGGAACCTCCTCCCCAGCAGCATCAGGCTCCCCCCACGCTCCTACAATTCAGATAGGAACTCAAGGCCCACCTCTTCAAGGAGCATCCCTTCTCAACTCCTAGGTCATCACGTTGTCCCCTACACCATCTGACTCGCTAGACGCCATCTGCCCCTCTCCTCCCCGCCACCCAGTACAGCTGTACCCCTCCGCTGTGCACCTCTCTATCCTACCCCCCCGCTGTAAATATGTTCTGTTTTTACCCCTATAAAGTGCTGCGTTATGGATCTGTACTGTTGTACACCTCTGTAAAGCACTTTGTTGATTCTGGAAGGTAGGTCTGTGCTCAATAAATATAATAATAATAATGATAATAATTAACTGTGCTACCTGCCCCATCTTCAACCTCCCTCAATCGTCACCCACCCCTCCGCCCCGCCTCCTTGCAATCCCTGCCTCTGGAACGCCCTTCTATTGTCTACAAATCCAGCGATCTGCTAGCCCCTCTGACCCTCCACCTTATTTATTTATTTATTTATTTATTTTACACTGTAAAGCGCACCGAGCCCTGAGGCCTCTGGGCACTGGTTCTTGGCAGTATAGCAAAGTACATATATGCATGGAAATGAACAATACATCATGCATGTTAGGTTACAGAGTCATGCATACAGTTGAAGTTGCTGTGATAGGGAATTACTTTAGCAAATCTTGTGTGAAGAGCCAGGTTTTCAAGCTTTTACGGAATTACCAAAATAAGGATTCCGATCTTAATGATGGTGGCAGAGCGTTCGAGTGTTTGGCAGCTAACACTGGGAAACTCCTGCCCCCCCCCCGCCCCGGTTTCTGTCATTTGAATCTGGGGATAGTGAGTAAGTGGGAGTAGGATGAACGCATGGGTCTGTTAGATTGGTAGAGGGTGAATTTATTGGATAGGTACTTGGGGGCTGAGTTTGACAGCCATGTGAATAGTATTCGCTCTTGGCCTGGTAAGCAGTGTACGTTCTGTCTCAACATTGTGATATTTTCAGGGCTGCTCTTAATGTGTTATTTTGGATCACCTACAATTTTTGTTGATGTTGCGGCTGCCAGTGTAGAGGGCAGTGTAGAGGGCATTGCAGTAGTCTAATCTAGACAGTACAAAGGCTCTGGCCAGCATGACACAGCTGTCGGATGACAGGAAGGGTCTACAGGCATAGATAAGCTCAGAGGTGGACGCTGCTGCAGATGCTGTGGCGTTGACCTGTTTGGTTAAGGTGAGAGTGTGATATTGTCATGTGTAATCACTGTGAGTCTCTGCTGTTCCCTCATGCTGGACCAACATCCCTCTACTCCACCAGGTTAATACATCTCTCTGTGCATCTAATTTACTAATGCATGATACTAGAACCTGCAATTGCTCAGTCAGCCATTCATCCTCATATGCAAAGGGTCCTCTATCGCAATACATATAAATACTAATTGAATAGACAGTGCTGAAATGCCCCATACAGCTCTTGTTCTCATCGTCAAAAGTCTCTCGCACCTTTTAGTGGACCTGACAGCTTTTGACTTAAAGCGCTGGATCTGCCACTGCACTTGCCTTCAAGTCAATATTCCACTGCCCAGTAGTTACTTTTAGTGGACCTGACAGCTTTTGACTTAAAGCGCTGGATCTGCCACTGCACTTGCCTTCAAGTCAATATTCCACTGCCCAGTAATTACTTTTAGTGGACCTGACAGCTTTTGACTTAAAGCGCTGGATCTGCCACTGCACTTGCCTTCAAGTCAATATTCCACTGCCCAGTAATTACTTTTAGTGGACCTGACAGCTTTTGACTTAAAGCGCTGGATCTTCCACTGCACTTGCCTTCAAGTCAATATTCCACTGCCCAGTAAATCATTTTAATGGATATGGCAGATTTAGATTTAAAATGCTAGATATGCCACTGCACTTGCCTTCAAGTCAATATTCCACTGCCCAGTAATTACTTTTAGTGGATCTGGCAGCTTTTGATTGAAAGCGCTGGATCTGCCAACGCACTTGCCTTCAAGTCAATATTCCACTGCCCATTATTGACTTTTTGTGGATCTGGCAGCTTTTGATTTAAAGCACTGGGTCTCCCACTCACTTGCCTTCAAGTCAATATTCCACTGCCCAGTAAATCATTTTAATGGATATGGCAGATTTTGATTTAAAATGCTAGATCTGCCACTGCACTTGCCTTCAAGTCAATATTCCACAACCCAGTATTTACTCTTAGTGGATCTGGCAGCTTTTGATTTAAAGTGCTGGATCTTCCACTGCGCTTACCTTCAAGTCAATATCCCACTGCTCAGTAATTACTTTTAGTGGATCTGGCAGCTTTTGATTTAAAGCGCTGGATCTTCCACTGTGCTTACCTTCAAGTCAATATCCCACTGCTCAGTAATTACTTTTAGTGGATCTGGCAACTTTTGATTTAAAGCCTGGATCTTCCACTGCGCTTACCTTCAAGTCAATATTCCACTGCCCAGTAATTACTTTTAGTGGATCTGGCAGCTTTTGATTGAAAGCACTGGATCTGCCAACGCACTTGCCTTCAAGTCAATATTCCACTGCCCAGTAAATCATTTTAATGGATATGGCAGATTTTGATTTAAAATGCTAGATCTGCCACTGCACTTGCCTTCAAGTCAATATTCCACAACCCAGTATTTACTTTTAGCGAATCTGGAAGCTTTTGATTTAAAGCCGTGAATTGACACTGCACTTGCTTTGAAGTCAAAATTCCACTGCCCAGTATTTACTTTTAGTGGATATGTCAGCTCTTGATTTAAAGCGCTGGATCTGCCACTGCACTTGCCGTCAAGTCAATATTCAATATTCCACATCCCACTATTTACCTTTAGTGGATCTGGCAGCTTTTGATTTAAAGCGCTGGATCTGCCACTGCAGTTGCCTTCAAGTCAATATTCCACTGCCCAGTCATTTACTTTTAGTGGATCTGGCAGCTTTTGTAACCATTGATTTGCCTTGAGGAAAAGTCTTGGATTAGTTGGTCTTCCTGTTTCCTGCAAAAATCCTTTGAAATTGGCATTCGTCCCAAATGAAGCCTCTGTGGTGTGTGTTGGCTTTCATGGACTCCAGCAGGGATGCATTACAGTAGATTTTAATTGTTTGTTGAATGATTTTTCTCTTTGATGTCACTTTCATCCAGAACTTTGTCATATGTTTCTGGGCAGAAGGTTCATCACTCCAGTTCACTACTTCTACCTCCTTTTTTCAGTAGGGATTTCACTAGTGTTTCAATTGTAAGTTTGGAGTTTCACCTCCAGATTGGTACTACTAGTAGGATTGCTTTAAATTCACTCTATTGTATGAGAGTTAGTCCTAGTTTTAAATTGTCTGTCCACATTCCTTTTGTATTTTGTGGGGAGTTTCATACAGCAAGCACAATCACCAAAAAGGCATGTTAGCACTATAACAAAGCGTGCAATGTCAAACAGGCAATAGTCACTTGACATAAGAAGCACATTAAGGATTGGCCCAATAACTGAGTAGCATATTCACAGAAGACTTAAATTACAAATTAGGACCTAAAAAAGAGGGTGTTACATTTTTCGCTGAATGATAAAAAAATTTCATGTCTTCTAAGCACTTGTGGAACTGGGTCCAATTCTTCTAAGCCAGAACAGACCAAGCCCGTCCTCTGAGTTTTATTCTTTTGAAAAGTGGACATGAAAGAGGCATGAGGACTTCTGTTGCCTGACAACGTTACTGAGACCCTTTCTGGCACCAGGACAGAAGTACCTCGTGTTCATCTGGATGGATGAGGGGTGCGGGCTAGACAGGGGACTTCACTTTAAAATGAGTAGCTGGTGCAACTGCACAGAGGAAAGCCTAAGGGACATCCCTTCTGGAATGATGACAGTAAAGATAGGGACCCTCATCCTTCGGCCAAAACAATCCCTAAGGCATCCCCAATAAAGAGAAGAAAGACTTTCTAGGGCATCCCCACTAAAGAGAAGAAATACTTTCCATGAAATCCCCATTAAAGAAAAGAAAGACTTTCCATGCAGCCACTGCAGACCCATCAAACAGTCATCGAAGTTCAAGAAAACAGCAGCACGCCCGCACTCCCCAATCGCTCTATAATGTCCCTCCACCTGACCGCAATCAGTGCCTTCCCATACAAAACTGACTTCCGCAATATTTAAAGCCATCATTACAGTCGGTACAGCACATCAAGCTTAATGTACACTGTGGGACAGATGGTTGCCACCGATCTAACATCACCAGGACACTCGACATGTTACCATCAATCCACAAAAGCAGCACAAATTGGGAAAGTACAATGGGAAAGGTACACATCCCGGAAAGTCCGATCATCCCTTCAATCCTATGAGTTCAACAAAATGAGTACCATTGAGTTGAGTAAGAATTACCATCTGTCATCAGTTCCAGGAAGTCTCTCTGGGGGATAACATGTCTTCTATAAATAGATCTCTTAAAAACTGCACTGATTGACAAAGCAACCAACAAATTGGATTACATTGTCAAGATCTATTGGGAACTTGTACAAGGTCTTCACCTTGTGTTTCAGAGCAACATGACCCCTTAAATCCACAAGAAGGCACAAATATAGTATTGAGCAGCTTTAAACCCCATTTTCTCTGCTATGTGACCCTCACCTCCCACTGTGCACTACTCCCTAATGATCAGGAATGACGTACGGAATGGTGCAAGCAAGACCGAAGCATCTGAGCTGCCGCCATCACCTTTCCTGGCATCCTGCTTCAAGTAAATGTTCCCATCCCTCGCTATAACATTGCCGATATTCAGTGCACATATTTAATCAGGTCTCGGTCTCCAAAAACCATCAAATATCTAGTAATTACAACTACCATTAAAAAACCCAAAGGAGACCCCAAAGACCTGAACACCTTCACCCTTTCAAGATCCTGGAAAGCGAAGTCAGACGCCATCACCAAGAACAGCTTACAGTCCCCCAACACTCGGCTACAAAACCTGAGGACCTGGGACCTAAAAACAAATGGGAATGTCAAGGAATGTTAAGGAACGTTAAGGAATATTAAGGAATGCTGTCCTCGTAATCATTACCAGAGACAGATTTGTGCTTAGGGTCTCCCCCAAGGAGCTGATGACAGCTGGGCTAGGGTTGGGTGGTGGAAGCCACATACAGTTCTTAGGACAAGGAGATTGAATGAGGTTTTGATGATTGAATAATGTACAACTAGGGGTAGACCCAGAATGAATGCAGAGTTGAACGCGCTCATTGCATCAGATGTTATGTTCTGCTATATAACCTTTTAGAGTGTGTCTTAATGTCTCCAAAGGGAAACCTTAGTGCTGAGACATGAATGAAGGAAAGCTTTGAGAGGACAGATATGGATTCCTTATGGTGGTTAAAGGGTCTGCTTTAAAGCTGCATTGAAAGGTGGAGGGTTCATGGTATCTATATGGTCTATGTCCAAATGATCATATTGGGCTGGTTTGGTAAGGAGTGGGGCGACATGTTGATAGATTTGCATGTATATCATCAGCTTACGTCTACAGCGCCTCTGTGTGTTTCATGGACCCTCAGTCTTCACCTGCTCACATAGGCCTCCTGTCTCTTTCCCTTTGGATTTTTAACTTGGCAAGGCTGGGCTGGGCAGAACATCTATCCAATACTGGCATTCTCACAAGTGACCTGGTGGCACAGCTTCGCTCTGTGCCTACAAGGCCGTGTCCAGAGTTTCTTGGAGCTAGCATCCTAGGCCTTTTTAATTAATTAATTGGGGAAACGTCCCTTACCTGTTTGGCGCTGTACGGCGCGGGAGGCAGGGCCATCCTCCCACAGTCCTGACTCACAGACAGTGCTCCTCTGAGTCAGGGATGTCATTTGGTGGTAGCCAGGGGTAGCAATCGCTACCCCTTTATCCCCCTCTGCAACCCCCAGACCTGTCCTTGCAACGCCTGGGTCGCTGGAGAAAGAGCAGATGTCTGTGTTCTGTGTTGCACCTGAAGAAGCTGGTTGTAAATGCAGCTACACCTGCCACAGCTTTTTTCAACTGGAATCTAGATGTTATCTGAAGAAATAACAGGGATGCAAGAAAAACCATGAAGCCATCATTGCTAACAGGTTGGCAGTCCATTAGTGAAGAATGCCTGAATGGTTGGGTTCAGAGGCGGGGCTGTCTGTGCAGCGCATACCTAGTACAGGAAGGGTATGGGGGCTAGGTCTAGCTAGTTGGGAATGGGTAAGTGCAGCCTGCAGTACTTAGTGGCAGCACAGCATGAACGCAAATCTCATCAGTGTTTCTCGTTGTCTGCTTTTCACATCCAATGAGCCACTCAGCGTGTGATGAGAGTGGTGTGCCCCAGTGGCTTCTGCCACCAATCCTGACTGGGTACTGTGTGACCTGCACCCAGATCTGCCAGACCTGCATCACAGGCACACTGTAGATAGACGAATGGTGAGAAGATTAATTTATTTACATGAAGTTGCCCTCCCTCTTTGAAGTAAACCATCTATAACATACTTGCTTTGGGAACAAGAGGCACTGCAACATGGGTTCAGTTCCTGTTCCAGTGCTTAGAAGCTGGAGGATGCTGGCATTAAGCAACATAGAAAGGACCAAAGAAAGTAATTAAATCAGCCTTTTCTAGGGGTGATGTCATGGAGCTGCAGCTGCTGTTTACATTTTGAAATAAAATAAAAACTTCATTTACTGTGACCTGCAACACTTCTGTCCCCTCTATCTCCCATCTAACAAAAAACTGGTGGGTTACTTACCAGCTAAGCACAACTGAAAGGTGATGGCTGGAAGGTTTCAAATGATTCATAACCACTGGCACAGCTCTGGGCAACCCTCCAGACCATCGTTTTTCTGGTTGGACTTGTGTTGGTCAGTTGCTGTTTCCAGTCTGTGACCATACACTTTGCAGGCACGGGATGCCTGTGCTTTGAGGTTTAGATCTCTCTGAGATTCTCTTTCTATTTACCATTTTTACCCGAGTGATGTACAATAGTCCAAGTTATTGTGTTGGACGTCTGCTTACAACAGTCATTTGGTAACGCATACTGATATTAACGCTACATATGGTTATCCATTCTTGTATGAAATGTACATCATATTACAGTGATATTGTAACCATATATTTCTTAGTGTAATGGAGAACAATGTTATGTGATGTCACTTCCTGTTTTGTCAAGGGGTGAAAGGTTGTGTGTCATCAATTCCTGTGATGTCACTTGGGGGTGGAGTCAAATGAAATCACTTCTGATGATGTAATCAGAGGTCAAGGGTCATGTATTTTCACTTCCACTAGCCCTGGTATTTTGGTGAAATGACATCCCTGCTCTGCATTAGGCTCGGGCTGGCCTATGGGGCAATAGGGTAATGCCCGAACCAAAAACACTAAAAGCTGGTGTGGCCCAGTTATTTTGGACAAAGTGGCCCACTTTTTTTGACCAATGTGGGCCAGTGTGATGGGTTAGTTCACTATGCAGCTAATAGCCTTGATCAGTATTACTGAATAAATACATATCTTGGAAAAGCACATTTTTATCAAAAAACATCCCTCTGCGTAATAGTCAGTCTGTCACAAAAGGAATGAATTGCCATTTGCAAATGTGGCCCACTTTTTCATTGGTGTCAGCGACAATGTTATGCCCCAGTCCGACTCTGCTCTGCGTGAGAACATCTGCCACTTAGCGTGGAGAGCCAGACTTCATGGACTGTCGGACTGCTGGAAAAGTAAGGCCTAACTCTCACTTCTTACCCCCATGCCATGCCAGTCCTTTTGAACTGCAATAAATAGCTCAGGCACATTGTTGTGTATCGCCTATTAATTGCCTCACACACAGAAGTGTGCCACTCTCATATACCGTTATACTGCTTACTCCGAGGGAGGGAATCCCTCTGGCAGCCCCGAGTCGTGTGGCCTGCCTCGGCTTATCCCCAGCAAGGGAATCCCTCTGGCAGCCCAGAGCCATGGGGCCTGCCTCTGTTTACTCCCAGGAAGGGAATCCCCCTGGCAGCTCTGAGCCGTGGGGGCTTTCTCAGTTTACTTCCAGGAAGGGAATCCCTCTGGCAGCCCCCAGCTGTGGGGCCTGCCTCGTCTTACTCCCAGGAAGGGAATCCCTCTGGCAGCCCCGAGCCATGTGGCCTGCATCTGCTTACTCCCAGGAAGGGAATCCCTCTGGCAGCCTCTGCTTACTATCAGGAAGGGAATCCCTCTGGCAGCCCCGAACCATGTGGCCTGCCTCTGGGAATCCCTCTGGCAGCCCCGAGCCATGTGGCCTGCCTCTGCTTACTCCCAGGAAGGGAATCCCTCTGGCAGCCCCGAGTCATGTGGCCTGCCTCTGCTTACTCCCAGGAAGGGAATCCCTCTTGCAGCTCGCAGCCCCGAGTCATGTGGCCTGCCTCGGCTTACTCCCAGGAAGGGAATCCCTCTGGCAGCCCTGAGCCATGTGGCCTGCCTCGGCTTACTCCCAGGAAGGGAATCCCTCTGGCAGCCCCGAGCCATGTGGCCTGCCTCTGCTTACTCCAAGGAAGGGAATCCTTCTGGCAGCCCCGAGCCATGTGGCCTGCCTCTGCTTACTCCCAGGAAGGGAATCCCTCTGGCAGCCCCGAGCCATGTGGCCTGCCTCTGCTTACTCCCAGGAAGGGAATCACTCTGGCAGGCCCGAGCCCTGGGACCTGCCTCGGCTTAGTCCCAGGAAGGGAATCCCGCCTGCAGCTCCGAGCCATGGGGGCTTTCTCACTTTACTCCCAGGAAGGGAATCCCTCTGGCAGCCCCGAGCCCTGGGACCTGCCTCGCTTCACATGTGCAGCTCTGCATTAGGCACTCTTCTTATGGGGACAGGGGCCGTTAGATGAAAAACCGGCACCTAGGACTTTAAGCCTTTGATTTGTATTACTGTTGCCGTTTTTTTTTATTTTATGGCCATTTTTAATGTATTCCCAATGCATTAGTACGTTGTTTTGCCCTCATTGTGTTTTAACCAGTTCCAACTTTCAAATCTTGACAAAGGTTAACAAAGGTGCCTTACTCACGCTTGATTCTTGAAAGCGCTTGAAAACGATTTGCACATGTCTAGAATATTGATATGATAAGTCATTTATAACGCGCCTGTAAACTTCTTCTAGGCGCGACAAGACGAGCAAGGGAGGACAGAACAGCGATTTTACTAGGCCTTACGTCATATAGAGGGCGCACGTGCGGGGGGCGGGGAGGGGGGTGAGGCACTGTTTTATGCGCTTTCTCTTTTACACTAATTAATTATATTATTGCATTCATTGCTTGATAAGTATGTTATTGCTGCTCTGTCACTTTTGCTTTTGCCTACTTGGTTGCAAAGGTTGCTATGGTAGAGTTGCATTTTTGCATCCTAGCACTTCAGCACTTTGGCTCTTTAGCACAGTAAACAGTGCTTATGGATAGGTATGTCCCTTCCTGGGAGTAAGCAAAACAGAGGTATGATATGGCATTTGTAACACGCCTATACACAAGTGTTTCAAGTGTTTCAAGGGCGAAGTGTTTCAAGGCCTGGTGGTCGGCACAACCAGCCCCCTCAACTATTGGACACCACTCTCGGCCCGTTTCCATTGCCTTCCCTTACAGTAAGAAATTTGGGGGTTAAGTTCTCATCTTCGATTACGATGACTGAGCAGGTTGGCGCAGTCTGCAAAGCCGGCCACTTTAAACTATGTACGCTGAGGAAGGTTCTCCCCTTCATCCCTGATCATCTCCATGCCCTTGTACTAGGAGCACTGGTTCTTGGTACAGCTGATTATTGTAACTCGCTGTACTACGGCCATACTTGCTAAATCGTATTCAAATACTCCAAAACGCAGCAGTTCAAGCTATACTCCGTCCTCCGGCCCGTACTCATGTGACCCCACTCCTGAAACAACTGCACTGGCTTCCGATTGAACAACGGATCTTGTTTAAATCTATGTGCCTGGTTAACCAAGCCTTCTATAAGGTGGGAGCGCAGTATCTTCAAGAGAAATGTGTTCATTATGTCCCTGCTCGTCCCCTACGCTCACATGCTGCACTACTTCTCTTGGTTCCCCGTGTTCAACGAGTGCAAACCGGTGGGCGTGCCTTTTCTGTGGTAGCCGCTAAAGCCTGGAACCAACTGCCTTGGGCCCTCCAACCATCTAGCCCTCAGGCGTAGACTCTTCTTTTCTAATATGGATTTGCCTCACCTGCTCCTCCTAGTGCCAAGATGCCTCGGGCATATGTTGCGCTTTATATGATCACATACTATAATATCGCTGCTTTTCCCTTTTTGCTATTGACTACTTGGTTGCCATGGTTGCAATGGTAGAGTAGCACTTTTGCATCCTAGTACTTCAGCACTTTGGCTGTTTAGCACAAGTAACAGTGTTAACTTTGGGAAAGTCTCACTGTGAGCAATCTTGCACAGGGAATATTGGCCCGTGGCGGAGCAGGAATTGGCTGCTGTATATTGCATTGTACTGCACTTTAAGTAACTTTATAGTAGCTAATAATTTCCCACTGGGTCCATGTCAAAAAGGAAGGCAGTTGCCCCGTTCTCCCCAGGGACAGGGTCCAAACAAATTATACAAAATGTTTAACCGCATCGATGAGGTAAACGCCTTGATCTCAGAGGTCAGTGATTTACTCCATGATATCGAGGACTGAGGTACAGTGCCACCACCGAGAGTGGCCTCTTCTGACTGTGTCATTCCGGCAGCTGATGAGAATATAATGGGGATAGGAGAGACCCCTCTGAGTGTTGACAACCCCCTGGTGACCAAGGTAGGTAAGGCAAGTGCTCTCCAGAAGGAGTTACTGGTCTCATATGAAACCGGGACAAGAGAGGGCCAGTAAGGGGTCGAAGAACTATCAGCCCCCAGCGGGTAAGGCAAGTATTAACAACCAGCGCTGCCGTGTCGAGCACACATATGAGGGTGACGATAATGACTTGGAAGTTGTGGGCGACATCCTCATTATAGATCAGATAACTCTGATGCCACAGGAACCGGCAGGTAGCACACGGGGCCTCAGTTGCCCCCCCCCCCATAAGTCCAAAGAATAGATTCTCTGCACTCAGAGAAGCTGTCACAAAAGCAGATAAGAAATAATAATTTTGTATTTATATAGCACTACGAACCCTCAGGCATTTGAGTGCTGCTTATTATTACCCACGGTGTGTGGTGCTCACTTATCGATCTCGGAAAGATGAAAGGCTAAGTTTGGCCCTGCCGGGATTCGAACCTGCGTTAGCAGACTCTGCACAGGTGTCAAAGCGAGCGCTCTCGCTGTGCCACTTGACCAGCTAAAAAGGCAGCACTGAAGCAAGTCATGAGAAGTCGGGAAGACTAGAGGCTCTGGGAAGGGCCGAGCCCAGCTAAAACGTGGTTCCAAGCGAAGGAAGGCACCTATGCCACTGAAGCCCGAGAGAAGACGTACTTTGCCTTCAAGGGGGGGCCACTCTGGGTATGGGCCTATCCACGCAACACATAAGTGCAAGTACAAGCACGGGTGGGCCCTTAGGGGACTCGTGTTTAGCAGAGTGGACACAGGAAATAACATCTCTAGAAGATACAGTTCCGAACCTAAAAGTAAAGCTCATGAGGGCAGGGGTAGAGGGACTGGGTGGAATTGTGATGCATTACCCTGGGCACGTGGCCAAACTTAAAAAAACATCTCTTAAGGCTGCTCGCCCGGTGGGTGAGACAATCAAAAGTTCAAATGTTGGCCCATCTGGTAGGTCTCCTGGTACACAGGAGTCTGAGGAGTGGGCGCGCCCAATCACTGATGTCATGAACAAATACGCCAGGAGGAGCGGTGCCGGCAGATGGGTAGGCCCTGAGGAGCAACCTCAATCCCTGGCTGCTCATCGACACCCCAAACCCCTCTATTTACTGCAAAACACTCCATGGGTGCCGAGAGAAAGGGGTGGTGATAGACTATCCCTACTCAGGGGTCCCATGAGGGTCAATAACAAAGACCCCTCTGTAGTTCTGCACAATGTTCCAAAAACTCCAGTAAATACTTACGAAACACAGGATGCCCCTATTAATAAAGTAACTCACTGGTTTCGCCACCAAAAGGGGTTGTCTTGATGTGATTTGTGAGGGCATAACGCACTGCAGACACAACCGAATGCCGGCGGGTCCATATGACTACATTCAGGTGTTCCTTCGAGTTGGGCGATTGGCTCAGGGGCTGTAACTGATCGAGCTCAGAATCTACCGCCCCTCAACTTCTAACATCACAATCAAGCCTAATATTCCTCCCCACAGAGCACACGGTGAGATGGCAAACACTGGTAACCACGGCCCAAGTACAATCATCGTAGGTAACAAAGTGGCTGTGGCAGACTTATAGGCTGTTGACTGAATACGTTCCCACAATAGCCAGTGAAACGTAGATCAGGACCATGCAATACAATTCCTGCACTGGAAAATAGCAGGGCTGAAGAGGCAGTTTATGGGCGGTGAATGGTGTAATTTCATAGAGTCCCATAGTGTTGTGTGCCTTCAGGAAACATAGTCCCCAGAAGAGATTAGGATACAGGGATACCAATCCTTACCCATTTCTGTCCAGCAAGGCATAAGTGGGAGACTGTATGAGGGCCTTCTGGTTTGGGTGGAGACAGATTTGAACTGGGTGATTAAGCAGCTGCATACCGGTTCTCTGGATTTGCAGCAATTAAGCATAACAACTCCTGCTGGGTCGAGAATGTTGCTATTCAACCTTTACTACAGACCCACTTTAGCCAAAGCTTCTGACACTATTATCCTACAGCGGGAGTGTGTGCTCAGCTGGGAGGTTACCAACCAAGGACCATACCAGCTTATTGTTCTGGGGATTTTAACTTAGAGTTGTTGGATGGGCTCTGGTCTGATTAAGATGAAGCATGGGGCCTTCCAAGTCTAGATAGTAGCCCGCTCGCTAGGGCACATCCCTGTGCGGTTGAAACTGCCTGAGTCATTAATAGCCTCGACCTGAGGGCCTGCAATGGCCGTCTTAGAAAGGACCAGTCAGCAAATCACGCATATTATAGCCACAACGGTACGGGTATGTGAATGGACTCGTGCTGAGGAGTTTCATGTCCTTGAAAGACAAGATAGCGACCATTGACCATTCGTACTATCGCTTAAAATGACTTCTGTCCCAAAGGT
Source organism: Ambystoma mexicanum (assembly GCF_040938575.1). Taxonomy (NCBI): domain Eukaryota; kingdom Metazoa; phylum Chordata; class Amphibia; order Caudata; family Ambystomatidae; genus Ambystoma; species Ambystoma mexicanum. Next base: position 1,087,736,510 of record NC_090941.1, read on the forward strand.
ATCATACTCCACTATGACTAGTGGCCTAATGATCATAGGCCACGCTCACAGGTCAGTAAAATTGAAAACTGTGGAATCGAAAGAATGCATGTCTAGTGTATAGAGAGACTATTATACACATTGAACAACTTGCTACCAATAACTGTGGAGACAAAGAAGTGATTGAGCTTTTTGATAAGCTAATCCAAAGCATCCAGCCGTGGGTGGTCAGCTGTAAACCCATTATCAAGGAGGGCACTCTAAAGCGGGAGAACTGGTTCAACGGTGCGTGTAGTGAAGCCAAAAAATCCCTGAAAACATATATTAAGTTGAACCAGGAGATAGACCAAGTCCACTAGGGAACTAAGAAACAACTACAAAAACATATTGAAGAACAAGAAAAAAGACTTCCTGGCAAACAAATGGGGAGAAATGCTGGATACTATTAAGCAAGGAGAATCTGCAGGCTTTTGGAAAACAATCGCAGATAAAAGTCTAGATGGTGACACCCCCATACACGGTTGCCTAACCCCGGACTCTTGGCAGGGCCATTCTGAGGCAATGTATAAAGAATATGAAGGCAGGTCGACTCACTGCCCAACTGAAGATATGGTTGCCAGGCGCCCGATTCACCATCTTCAGCCCTCTTTAAAGGATGTTGAGGGTGCCATTAGGTCTCAAACAGACGGAAAAGTGGCTGACCAGGATAGAATCCCGGTGGATCTATACAAAGGGGAAGTGAGAGTATGGGGGCCAATTTTATTGAGGGCCTTCAATGCCCTGCTCAAAACAAACAAAATCCCCAGATCGTGGCATATAGCAGAAATAGTGCCTATATACAAAAAGGGGGGGGAGGGACAAGTCTGAAAATGATCGCCGATATCCCTCCTGTTCTGGTAAGATCTATGCAAAGGCACTCTTGTAGAACATACAGGCCTGGGACTACTCTGAGGGCTTACTAAGTCACATGCAGGTGGGTTTCCCATCTGGATTGTGCACACTGGACCAGGGATTAGACCTGCATCTGATTGTACAGAAGTATACTATACTGCTGACGGCAAGACTATGCATAATCTTCATTGACCTAAAGACTACCTTCGACAGTGTCCCCAGGAGGCGGCTGTGGCAGTTGTTGGTGGCAAAATTATCCCTAATAGACTACTGGAACCGCTCCAACGCTTATACAGTAAGAACACATCTCTGGTACGTTGGAATGTAGGAGGTGATGTAACAAATTCATTGAATGTAGCTAGAGGGGTCAGACAGGTGTGTGTTCTGGCCCCTCTACCTTTCTGCAGCTACAACAACTGCATTATAGAGGAACTTGTCGCATCTGCCAGGACACACCTCGCCTCTGGGATGACAGGATTCTAGCGTTGTTTTACGCAGATGACAACGTACTCCTGGCAACAACCCTGGTAGGCTTATGCACATCACTCCAGTGTTTCGGAAATAAATGCGGCGACCTGGGCCTAGAAATCAACATCACCAAAACTTAAGTTATGGTATTCTGCCCGCCACATGGGAAAAAGACAATTCTGCTTGTGAAAGTGAGCGGTGAGAAACTAGAACAGGTTGCCTGGTATAGTTATCTTGCGATCCACTTCTCAGGAAACACTAGCTTGGTATGGTTACCTTGGGATCTGCTTCTCAGGTAACACTAGCTTGGTATAGTTACCTTGGGATACACTTCTAAGGTAACAATAGCTTGGAATGGTTACCTCGGGATATGCTTCTCAGGTAACACTAGCTTGGTATGATTACCTTGGGATCCGCTTCTCAGGTAACACTAGCTTGGTATGGTTACCTTGGGATCCGCTTCTCAGGAAACACTAGCTTGGAATGGTTACCTCAGGATATGCTTCTCAGGTAACACTAGCTTGGTATGATTACCTTGGGATCCACTTCTCAGGTAACACTAGCTTGGTATGGTTACCTTGGGATAGCTTCTCAGGTAACAATAGCTTGGAATGGTTACCTCGGGATACGCTTTTCAGGTAACACTAGCTTGGAATGGTTACTTCGGGATATGCTTCTCAGGTAACACTAGCTTGGTATGATTACCTCGGGATCCGCTTCTCAGGTAACACTAGCTTGTTATGGTTACTGTAGTATTCTAATGATGGCTTTATCTCGTAAAAGCTTGCGGTTTCCAGCCAGTGTGTGTGAGAGAACGCGGAGAGTGGTGACGTGAGCAGGGACGGTTGGAGAAGGGATGTCGAGTGAGGCTGGAGGCTGCTGTGCGGGACGCCGGCTCCATTCATGAAGTTATTGTATGCGAACAATAAAGAACAAATTATAACTTTCGCTGTGTAGTCGCATACATCAAATGGCGACGAGGATGCCGGCGCCTTGAGAACCCACGGGCCGACTTTGGTGAAAGCAGCAACAGCAGCTGATTGTAATTGAGTTGTGACGTTGCCGGCACACTTTGGGAAACAACGGAGAGCGGATGCTCCGAACCGCTGCACCACGCCGTGCAGGCTTGTGCTGTAAAGGAGAGCAGGATCACCTTGGGGAATAATGTAGAGCGTATGCTCCGAGCTGCTGTGCCACACGGTGCAGGCTTGTGCTGTGAAGGAGAGCAGACGCTCCGAACCAACGCGTTGGCAGTGCGTTGGTTTGTGCAGACAGTCGGGTCCTAATTTTGTGAGCTGTGCCCCGCCCCCACGTGACAGGTTGTGTGTCATTACAGAGAGTTTGACACAGTAGAGGAAAGGACCCGTAATAATACAAGTCACATGATCTGCCTGACATCTAGGCAGAATGAGGAGTAGACGGTGATCCACTCCTCCTCCTCACAGTGCTTGGAGGAATATATTGTATACAATTGACAAATAAACCGATTTTAGCAATTCCAAGAGTTACACAAGAAACATTTGCATAACAAGAAGATACAAGAGTTTAATACTTAAGGATGCTGCAAGGCATCAGCATACAACCGCCGGCAAGTTTTCTTCCAACTCCTGGTCAACCAGTGGTCCTGTGGTCAGAATGGAAAGAGTTCTGGTTAAATTATGTTCAAGCTGTAGAACAGGAGGAACTCACATCCCGGAAAAAGAAGTTACTACTGCTACACGCATTGGGGTTGGAAGGACAAAGGAAGTTCAGAGAATTGCCAGAATTAACCGTGGATGAAGCTGGTGACGCGGATGAACATGATAGAGCTATTAGGCAATTGGACAAGTATTATGCTCCAGAAACCAATGTAGCTATAAACAGATACAAGTTCTGTACCAGAGTGCAGAAAGAACATGAGAGCATTGAAGAATATGTCTCTGCATTGAGAGTACTGTCACGGACGTGCCAATTTGGCAATGGCATCACCCTGGATGAGTTGATCAGAGATCAAATTATTATCCACTCGAAAGATAATATTATTCAGGACAGATTATGGATAGTGGGCAACCCATCCCTACCGGAAACCATAGCCATAGCAAAGCAAGTGGAACACACTCAATTGTGTTCGAAGGAGATGAGAAGCAAGAAAGAAGAAGCTGTATAAAGTATGCAAAAACATAGCCAGAGCAGCAAGGAGATGCAAGAGAAGGAAACAGAATAGCAAGCTCAGGTGAATGTAATTCGACCTAAAGACAGAGGTGGGATGAATCTTAAGAACAAAGAGAAAGGTGAAATCAATGCAGGACGAAATAACAGAATTAAGGATTCTGAGCAGAAAGGGAACTCATATAGAGGAAAGAATTGGGTGAAGAATGAACCCAGGGCTCAAAATGATCAAAGGGTTCAGCATAACCAACAGAGGGAAGGAGACAGATGTTATAATTGTGGCAGATCTGGCCATTATGCTTATGCTAGGCAATGTCCTGCATTTGGACAAAAATGTGGAAATTGTGGTATAAGAGGCCATTTCGCTGTTACGTGTAGAAGGAGGAAGAAAGTCTCTGCCATTATGGAAGAAGAAGAGGAATCGGATGAAGAAAGAGTGTTTCTGATACGAGAACCACCGAATGGAGAATTTAAATGCCCGAGTTGTGATGTATTCCTGGACAATTGGAAACTCAAGGTGAAAGTGGATAGTTGTTCGCCATGGACAATTATCACAAAGAAAACATGGAAAAATTTAGCAAAACGTGGCCTCAAAACTAAGATGTAAGTATCAGACATATTAAATCCTGGGGGGTTTGAGGGATGCAAAATCAAGATGATTGGTTGGTTCTCGAGTATTATTCAATTCAAAGACAGACGGTCTCAAGTAAAAGTATACGTAGCTAAAAAAGGAGTAGACGTTTTGGGGTGGAGAGATCAAGCTGGACTGAGAATCAGTTTGGATCCATGTAATGAAGAGCAGGTCTTGGTTGTCAATAAGAGTCAAGCACGGGAAAGTAAGGAAGTTAAGGAAAAAGAGCAAGCTGAAAAGGTGGAGCAGGAATTAATTTTATTAGAAATTGAAGGAGTTATAGAGAAAATTGAGTCATCTGAGTGGGTGAACCCTATTGTAGTTGCATTGAAGAAAAATGGCAAACCTAGGATTTGTGTGGATTTGAGAGACGTCAAAAAGAACATTATAACAGATGTTTTTCCACTTCCCATCATTTCTGATATGTTGAATCGTATTGATAATGCTGATGTATTTTCTACTTTGGTCCTATCGAGCGCATATCATCAGATATCATTAACAGAAGATTGTTGAGACATTACAGCATTTGTTACACCTCATGATGGGTTGTATCAATAAGAACGTATGCCATTTGGACTAGCGTCTGCAGCAGCAGTATTTCAAAGAATTACGACGCGTGTGTTGAAAGGTCTGAGTGGAGTGCTTGTATATCAAGATGATATAATAGTATTTGGCAAGGGATCTGTCGAGCATGATGGGAGATTGAAGGAAGTGTTGAAGTGGTTGGAAGAAGTTGGTTTGAAAATTGAGATTAGCAAATGTAAATATGGAGTAGAGGAGGTAGAATATTTAGGGCATGCAGTGAATGATAAGGGTTATAAACCCAAAAGAGATGCATTAGAAGCTATCAAGGAGTCACCAGAACCTAAAAACAAGGACGAATTAAGGTTGTTTTTGGGGTTGTGTGACTATTACAACAGATTTGTAAATAATTTTGCAAGTACAACGGAACCGTTGAGAAAATTGTTAAAAAAGGATGCAAAGTTTGCTTGGAGTGATGAATGTAGTGAGGCAGTTAGAAGTATAAAAGGAGGAATTTGCAATTCTGTAGAATTGGGAGGATTTGTTTATGGGAGGCTGACCAAGATTACAGTGGATGCTAGTGGGAACGGTTTAAGAGCAGTGTTAACACGGATAGATGAGGATGCCAATGAGAAAACCATCAGTCATGCTTCAAGGGCCATCTCAGAAACAGAAGGCAGATATTCTGTAATCGAAAAGGAATTGTTGGCATGTTCATGGGCAGTGAACTATTTCAGAAAATATTTATGGGGAAACAAATTTATAATTCAAACTGACCATAAACCTTTGATAGAAGTTCTCACCATGAGAGGGATGTGTAAAGCCTCACCGAGATTAGCTAGACTCAGTTTAAAATTACAGGATTACAATGTTTCTGTGAGATATGTGCCGGGGAAGAGGAATATCATTGCCGATTATTTATCTAGATTGCCATTGAAGAGTGATGAAGCAAGTGCAGATCCAGATGAGGAAATAGTAGCAGTTATTTTTGAGGTCACGTCCAAAGAGATGTGGATGGAAGAATTGGCTAAAGATGATGAGTTGCAAGAGATAAGAAGGTACACAGAGTTTGGTTGGCCTGAAAAAAAAGTTATCAGCGAAGGTTGTAGGAGATATTGGGAGATTAAGGATGAATTGTCCATGGAAGATGAATTTTTAGTGAGAGGAGATAAGTTAATTCCTCCACACAAGTTCTGGAATGAGCTTATTGAGAAGGCGCACCAAGGCCATCCTGGCATCACAGGCACTAAGAATAATGTGCGGTTGAAATACTGGTGGCCAGGCATGGATATTATGATTGAGAGGTTTATCAGAAATTGTTGGCCATGTCAGAACAGTGATAAGAGTTGTAGGATTGTCAAGTCCAGACCAATTAACATTGACAAAGGTGATGCACCATGGGAGATGCTTGGAATTGACATCATCGGACCATATTTAAAGTTGTTTGGAGAGAAAAAGTTCCTGATTGTGTTTGTGGATTATTACTCAGGTTGGGTAGAAGTCAAAGCAGTGAAGAAAATTGATACAAATTAGATAATAAAGTTCTTAATGCAGATATGCAGAAGGGAAGGATTTCCTAAAATAATAATAAGTGATAATGGAGTTCAGTTCAGAAGTAGTGAAATGAAAGAATTTGCCAAGAAGACGGGAATTGAATGGAGGTTTTCGTCATTATACCACCCACAAACCAATGGGTTGGTGGAGAGATACAACCGTGTAATTGTAGAAGCAGTGGAATTGGCGTTGAGTAACAATATACCGGTTGATGAGGTTCTTAAGGAGAGGATATGGACTACTAGGATGTCAGTTAAAAGAGGAATGGAGGTTTCACCTTTTGAATTAATGAGGGGGAGAGCTCCCAATACGTTACTTAATCCGGAATGGGTTAATCGGAGAAAGGGTGTGAGTACAGGGTCACAAAGTCATGGCAAACAGCAAGAAACACATAATTTACATAGTGTACCTGTTGAAAAGTTTAAGTTGAGGATACTACCGGGAGACTTTGTACGAATCAAGTTTGGAAGGAATGTTAAGAAGGGAGACTCTAAATACAGCAGGCCTGTGAAGGTGATACAAGTGTTCAGGAGAGCGGTTAGAGTTGCAGGAGGATCTGTATGGAATATGGATAGAGTTAGTAAATGGATGTGGAAAGGTGATAAGAGGGGACACATGCAAGTCAAAGTGGAGAGACGAGGGAGTGATTTATTTGGTGATGAATATATTCTAAATAGAAATGATATTGTGGATGGTGGTTTGGGAAGACATGCTGGTGAAGATGTGGTTCAGCGACAACAAGGGGAGGAGGTGATTGGAAGAAGGAGTGTTCGTAATTCAAGAGAGAGGAGATTGCCGTTTTGGTCTAGGGATTATGACATGTAACATATTCTATAATTGCATTTAGCCATGTCATTCTGTTGGTTCCCATACAGCGTTACAATTACGCATTCATTCATATAGTAATATTATTCATTAGGTTTTCCACATTTGTAGTAACCTTCTAGTTGTTATTTTAGGTTGGGTTTATCGTAAGTTTTTTTATTTCTTTAAAATGTTTAGGGGGGGTGATGTAGTATTCTAATAATGGCTTTATCTCGTAAAAGCTCGCGGCTCCCTTAGCTCGCGGTTTCCAGCCAGTGTGTGTGTCATGATCTCTGCTTCCAAAAGATCAGGACTTGCCCGACTCCCTTGGAAGCAGACCCATAACCCCGGTTCCGAGTGCCAGCCAGTCCCAATTGGGACCTTTTGGACCCTGTCCTGGCGCCAGTGGCACCAGGCTCATAAAGATGGCCAGTCCCAGCGCTGGAAGCGCCGGGCTCATAATGCTTGGGTGGACTTACCTGCAGCAGACCATGCTGCTTACTTACCTGCCAGTTGAACCCCTGATCCTCTTCTGTTTGGGACTACTTTTCCTGTTGGGTGGGGCAGGAGCCACTCCCTAGGTTCAGAACACTGGAACTCTTCTGGAAAGCAGGAACTCTTTTCTTACCTAGGCGTGGCTGTGGAAGGAGACACCTAAGCACTACAGGAGGCTATTTAAACCACACCCGATGGATGAATCTTGCTTTGCGTTATTCTGCATTCTCTGAAGCAGAACGCTCATCGTGTCTTCTGCTTCTGATCCTGGGCCTAAGGGAACAAAGGCTTACCATCCTGGAATCCAGTCTTCAGCAGCACCTGTAAAGACAAAGAAAGAACAGGTTAGCACTACGGTCTTCAGTGGCAGCGCATCTCTTACCTGGTCCATCGGCTGTCACCAACGCCTCGTGCTGCATTCCGGCATCTGAAAGACAAAGGCTTACCTACTCTTCGCATGCTCCGGAGGTCTTCGCACTGCATTCCGGCATCTGAAAGACAAAAGCTTACCAGTTCTTCGCACGCTCCGGAGGCCTTCGGCGCTGCATCCCGCATCTGAAAGACAAAAGAAGGTGCGTTTAAAGACATTGGGCAACTTTATTACTCACGTGCCATTACTCCTTCCCACGCCGAATCCAGTGGGTATTCCAGCACCCTTCAGCTTCTCTAAAGCTCCGAACTTGTACCTGCACGATAAAAGGGACAGTTAGTGCGCATCGTGAAGCAGGCTACAAGCGCTTACTTACGTGCTTCCAGGCGCTTCTATTCCTCACGCGGGTTCGATCCTCAACTCTCATCAGCCCGCCATCCGCCATCGCCAGAACCCTGCAAAACAAGAGATATCATTAGAAAAGACTTTTAAGACATTTGAAGTGCCCAGAACTTAACGTTTGTGCAGTTAACGACGGACAGCAGTCCTCTGAGGTCAAGAGGCCTGCACCCTTATCCAGTGAAGAAACTGGTTACGGCACCCTGCCCCGAGGCAGATGGAGAGCTCGGCGTTCACTTACCTAAGGTGAGGGCGTTAACCTTTGGGGTTCTACAGGAGAAGAGAAAGGGAAGAGGAGAGAGGCACCCAATAACCCCAGTTCATTAATCCCATATTTTCTATCTGCAGACATCTTACTCTTCGAGTCAGACATACAGTGCACAGAGGTCCAGCCCAAAGAGCCAACCGTGTGTTACACATCACCTTTGAAGATACGGCATTCACACAGTCAAGACCGGCGCCTCTGCGGGAATCAGGTGAGCGTTACAGTGTGTGAGAGAATGCGGAGAGTGGTGACGTGAGCAGGGACGGTTGGAGAAGGGATGTCGAGTGAGGCTGGAGGCTACTGTGCGTGGCGCCGGCTACATTCATGAAGTTATTGTATGCGAACAATAAAGAACAAATTATAACTTTCACTGTGTAGTCGCATACATCAGTTACCTCGGGACCTGCTTCTCATGTAACACTAGCTTGGTATGATTACCATAGGATCCACTTCTCAGTTAACACTAGCTTGGTATAGTTACCTTAGGATCCACTTCTCAGGTAACACTAGCTTTGTATGATTACCATAGGATCCACTTCTCAGTTAACACTAGCTTGGTATAGTTACCGCGGGATCTGATTCTCAGGTAACACTTGCTTTTCTCAGGTAACACTAGCTTGGTATGTTTACCTTGGGATCCGCTTCTTAGGTAACACTAGCTTGGTATAATTACCTTAGGATCCACTTCTCAGGTAACACTAGCTTTGTATGATTACCATAGGATCCACTTCTCAGTTAACACTAGCTTGGTATAGTTACCTCGGGACCTGCTTCTCAGGTAACACTAGCTTGGTATAATTACCTTAGGATCCACTTCTCAGGTAACACTAGCTTGGTATAATTACCTTAGGATCCACTTCTCAGGTAACACTAGCTTTGTATGATTACCATAGGATCCACTTCTCAGGTAACACTAGCTTGGTATAGATACCGCGGGATCTGATTCTCAGGTAACACTTGCTTTTCTCAGGTAACACTAGCTTGGTATGTTTACCTTGGGATCCGCTTCTTAGGTAACACTAGTTTGGTATGGTTACCTTTGGGATCCACTTCACAAGCACACTAGTTGGGGTCCACAATTGCTCAGTGTGGTCTCTAGCCTGGAGCAATATCCTGGCTCCATCAAGACGTTTTTTACTCTGCAGGTGGGGGCCCTCCTAGACTAGTATTTGAAGTTTGTACGGCACAGGCTACAGCATTTGCTCTATATGGATTTGAAATCTGGGGAGGCATTAACATGAAACCCCAATGTACTGCTGAAAATAAATTCCCACAAAGTGCCCCAATGCGCTTGAGCGTTCCTAATGCAAAATGTTCCTAATTGATAGAGAGGCAGAGTTTAGACCCGTTTTTTACTAGCTGCGGATTTGGGCTTCCCCACAGCTCACCATGTACCGCAACGCTCTGAGTCATGTAATGACATTAGACAGTGGTCATCGTCGGTGGTCATCGTATCTCATTGCGGACCCATGTTAAAAAGCACTTGATTGCTTTAGGCCTGAAACAATACTGGGACGACCCGCAGGCAATCACAAGGGAGACCAAGACAAGGATACAATTGGCTGTTTACCACTGAAATTGTGGTAATCTACAAAACGTGTGCCAGTTTCTATCTGTGGGCCCTGAATACTTGGCAAACAAGGGTGAACATGGATGCGAGGGTCACCTTGATATCCTAGCTCTCCATAGGTGCGGGCTCTCTTTATAGAGTTCCGTCTGGGCTGCCTGAAAGTCGAGAAATGTACACAGCAATGAGCTGACATGTATGACAGTAAATGTCCTGTTTGCAGGGCTAAGGAAGAATCAGTGACGTGCTTTATGTTCCTATGCGATGGCTTAAAACGTCTGAGGATTATGCCGTTGTTTACTCTGCATGGGATTCGCCCATTCAACGAGGCCATGGCCTTTTGTAAATCAATATGTAATTGGGACTGTTTTTATTTTGTCTCCAAATACATCCATGAGGCCTGGCTAAGGAGGCTTCACCTGGCCAAATCTTAAGTTGTTATCTGATCAAATGCGCAATTTCTGCTGTTCTGACAAGAATATTAATGTGGCACTCTGGAAACTGGCATTTTGTATCTGGCAACATATGATATGAAATGTGGACAATGACTGATTGTGATTAAGTGTTAACCTATGTGCAACTAGGGTGTGTCTTAATCTGTCTTAATGTATAACTAGACATGCCCCAGAAGGTACCCTTGGGCACAGATTCTGTATATTGAATTTTAAGATTTGCTTATTCTATCTGTGCTGGAAATGTTGGAATACGATTTTATATTGTATTGTAATTTGTGTGTATTGTGTTCTACCTAAAGACTCTAAGTCAAGAACAGTCAATTCATACTGTCTGGCCATGCTTAGATTTAAACGAAAAAAAGCAGGAGGAAGCTGCTTCCCTGTTATGACAGCACAACCATGGAAGCCCTACCTCATTCATTGAGAGCCAACCAACCCTTCTTCATGTTCAGGGGTAACACTATAAAATGGCTGGTTACTAATGACTCAACTGGATAGTTCTAACCCGAGACTGATAAGAGGTTCCGTCCCTCAACTCGGCCTAGTAACCCCTCCCTGACCACTGCCTCTTCTCCACGATACCTGTCACTTATGTATATATCTTTGCACCTTTACTTCTTTAATTCACTGTATATCCTGTATTTCCATTGTATATTTTGTATAGTTCACTGTATCTGTTTAATATTTGCATGCACTGTAACCAAGTTGAAAGTATACCTGTAACCTATTTTTGAAATGGCGCCCAGTTGGTATGTCATATAAATAAATAAACAAACAAACAAGTCTAATAAAGGTCTCCAAGTCGAATAAAGGTTTATACTACTACTACTACTATTAATTAATCTTGTATAATGCTCTTAATACCGGAGACCAGTCTCTAAGCATGGAACCAGGATTCAAACCTGTGTTGCTCTGTGTTATCTTGCTTCCATGATAAACAAATTGCCCCAGAGCTATCCTCCCAGCCCCTTATTACCAGGAAATTGGCTGGCAAGTGACTACGAGTTATCATGGAGTAAAAAAACAAACATATGTAATATGTACACTTGTCTCTCTCTACATCTCTGTCTCTCTCTCTCCATGTTCAGATGTTGCTCACCAAGGTCTGGTGGGGTAACCTGGCTGTGGATAATGGCTTGATCCAAGTCCTCCTGTGTATGCTGTTTTTCCCATTGATTTTCACTGGGTTGGTCACCTTCAGGTAAGCCCACAGCTCAGCCGGCTTCTTCCGCAATAGTTTTTTTATTGAATATTTTCCATTTCCATACAAGTGCTCAACTTCCACAGTTTTTCCATGTACATTTCACAACAAATAAAAAACACTCCCCAGCCCCTCACCACCCCAAAGCGTTGGTTATGAACTTTCCTGGTCTATGGCATGACGCTAGCACTTCAGTAGGTGCGCAGTCACCCAGTAAGTATGGAACATGTAGGACATAAAGCTACTTTTTCAAATGTAATCAATTATGACTCTGCACCCCTCCAAACTGGGGGAATCATTACCCTCCCCCAGTCCCACCCTACCCAAACCCGGATCCGTGAGTCGGAATACCCTGGATGGGAGACATCTAGTCCCGGCGCGAGGCATACACCTTAACCTGGCTCGCCCTCTCTGGGTCTAGTAACTCCCCATTTAGTTATGAATGGTCCCCATTCCTCCTGGAACGATCCCATGTGATCATGAACTATGGCTGTTAATTTATCGATCATGATACCCTGAGGTCTTTGGGTTAGTAGTGCAATGCAAGAACCTAGATAGATAGATAGATAGATCGATCCCAATGTGTGTTCAGCCCTTCCGTTTTGTTTGGTAACCTATGATCTTCCAATTCTGTAATACGGTCAGTCTACCAGCACGAAGAATTGCCTTGCACATTCTCAGGAATTGCTACTCCTCTGCCTCTTTTGGGGGGATACCCAGTAGCATTTGTAGGGGACTTAATGTCGGCTGAATTCCTTTAACCTCCTTTATCCAGCTCAACACCTCTGCCCAGTATCTTTGGATTTTGGGGCAGTGCCACTGCATGTAAGAGAGAGTGCCCAGTTGCCCACACGCTCGAGCATTGCCAGCAATTATTAATAAAGCCCAGATATTCTTTAGTGTTAAATCTCCTGAGTGGTTGATCGGTTGCTTTTGTATAGGTTTCAAACCAAGTTTATTAGAGGATGTGCGTAAATGTGTTCAAATCCCGAGTCTGATTCCAAAGTCTTACCTTTTTATTATACATGGTAGCCTACAGTCCCCATATACAAATCTTTACATAGTTTCCTAGTAGAACACCGGGATGGTGTCAGTTCCATTGCAGAAAATGCACTGGCAGAGGGGCACAACATCTGGCGTAAGCCTCTGCCAATAGTTAATTATTTCTCCTTTGTCAGCCTTTGTTTGAAACAGAAAATGTTACCGTCGTTGGGTGAAATGTACTAATAGCATTGTAGCCCTATCGCCTCAGGCTAAACAGGCCCTGAACGCTCTCCCCATCGTCCGCGAGCCTTTCTTACGGCTCGTGCTTAAAACGTATAGGGAGGGCAATAATGGGGCGATATACACCAAGGTAGAGGGCTGACACTGTCGGGGATGACCCACCGCCCAAGTTAAGAGCCTGAGCGCAGCGACAGTCCCTTAACAAGGGCAGCGGTGCCCTTACCGACAGGGTCGGCCCGCGGCCGAGGTGTATGTCACAATTAGCACCCGAGTAGGTCCCCTTGCGGTCGATAAGGGTGTTTTTTTAAAAAAAGAAACCTTACCTTGTGGTGTGGCACAGCGATGCTCCGTAGTTCCTGAGGTCCATTTTCTATGTTGATCCCCGTGACGTCATCAACAAGGAAATTGACTTAGGAGACTACGGTGCTGTGCGGCAATGCAACACAAGGTACGTTTTCTTTTCTTTTTTTTTTTAATAAACACTCTTAGCATTCGTGTAGGGACTACATGGGTGCTAAGAGGTGAGGCTGCAAGGGGAGGGGAAGGAGGAGTGGGGAAGGGATGAGGGTGTTGGCTAGCAGCACCCAGGTTGCTCAGAACGCAGGCTTGTACCTGACAATACAGCCCGCGTTACGAGCATCCTGATTGGCCAGCGCCCCCTTCCAGGGTGCTAATGGCTGGTATAGCCTGAAGTGAAACGGCTATAATCAGGGACGTCATTTCACCAAAATGCCAGGGGTAGTGGAAGTGACATCACACCACCCTAGACCAGTGATGACATCGCAGGAAGTGATGACCCCACCCCCACACGGGAAGCGATGGAACACAACCTTTCAACCCATGACAAAAAAAGAAGTGGCATCACATAGTATTGTTTCTGAGTACACTACGAAAAATATTTTTACAATATCACCGTAAAGTGATATACATTTCATACAAGAATTGATCACCAAATGTATCGTTAGTATGAGTGCGTATAGGCCCATATTACCAAACCACTGTGAATGCAAGCAGACGTCCAAGGCCAAACGATAATGATGTGTTAAGCACTTATGCTTAAGTGCTTCATATGGAACACATACACATACAATATCACCCAACCTGTGTTGGTACTCATTTATCAACCTCAGCCGGATGAAGGTCTGAGTTGACCTTGCTGGAAGTCGAACCTGCAACCTGCAGATCACACACACATTGTAGCTGCGAGCATTCAACCCACTGAGCTATCTTACTGGCTATACCAATCAGAAAACCGGCCACTCTAGAAAGAAAGAGGGACATGCTCCTGGCCACAGTCCATGAGCCTCAATGTAAAAAAAAAAAATAAACTTTTTTTTTTCGTTTTATTTTAGGGGTAGCAAGGGAGGTAGCAAGGACGACCTCGGGGGTCACAGTTGCAACCCCTGGCTACCTGTAAATGATGTCCATGGTTATAATGCTATTAGTACATTTCACCCACTTGGCAGTGGGCTACAATGCTATATTATCATCTTGCAATTACATTGCTACTCACCTTTAATAGGATAAGCTCGATGTGGTATTGAGATGTCACATTGAGCCAGCAGAGAGGGTAACCCGAAAACACTTAATTAAAGGCGTGACTTGCATTTCTGATTCGATTCTTCTCAAATATATTTCTGTGACACTTTCTAACCAATAATTGGTAAGGAATATTTGGTGGTAGTATGTTTTTTGTGCACTGAGGGAGTTTAACACAGAAGAGCAGGAATCCTCCTGTATCACTTATTTCAAACCACAAAATGTACTTTAATTACATTGTTTTAGACTGCTCAAAACCTCCCTCCAAACATTAGAAGATACATATTGGTGTGTTTTTCAGCTAAACAGATTATGTGTCAATTAAATGGAATCAGTCTTGCATTAAAGTAAGCAAGTGCATGGAAGTGCGGGAGAAAAGTGTCAGTAATGCAAATACCACCATGTTAGGGAGATTTGTCATTTTTATGCTTCATCCCGTCTCCTAGTGAGACCCCCAGCAGTGTTTCGTGGACTGCTGGACCTTTTTCGCTTAATCCTGAATGAGTGGAGCCTTTTTGCACTCATTCCTTCTCATGGGCTATGTCTTTTGGAACTCTATTCTTTGTAATCTACCTGTACTATGGAGTCTGTCTGCTCCATAGCTCTTAAAGGCATCTGTGTTTTACTACTACAGCACAAAGCTCCTTATGCGTCCCTTAGGGCCCTTAAGATTCTTTTTCTATATCGTCATGTAACTACAGTTCTTAAGGATATCCTTAGTGTCTCTCCCAAAACTCTATAGTCTGAGAGATTGGCACACATCACCTTCAGTGGAGAGCCAAAGGGATACTTAGTATCCCCTGTCTCTCTGCTCCTGTGACTTTTTAGTCACATAGACAATCACCTAGTTATGGCCGGTGGCAGTGGACATGTTTCACCTACTATTGTGTATTTTTTATACTGCAAGCTATGTCCATAGCCTCAGTAGTGCACATAGGGGCGCCCAAGTTCCAATTCAGTGTCTCCCTTCTTTATTCGCCATTTCTAGTGTGGCTGTTCTTTTTCAGCTCTTCTTCTACTGTCCTCGGAGGGGTAGGCCTGTGTGTGTTTTTCCTTTGGCGGGAACCCTTGGGTGTCCCAGCCTAGGCTCCAGAGTGTCTGGGCAGGCGGGAAGTGGGGTGGAGTCTTCCACCCCCCTGTCCTTTGTCTGCCAGAGTGCCTAAATAGGTCCAGCTCTGACAAGGTGCATGGCTGTCCTGATTGGACAGCCACACTGCCCTTTCTGTAAAATGCTGAGAGAGATTGCAGAGGAGTGTGTGCTGGAACTGTATAAAAGGTGAGGCTTTTGGAGTGTAAAGCAAGTCAACCACAGCAAACATAAGTAACTGAAGAAGAAGAAGACGACCAGAGATGCCTGCAGACCCTTTGCACGACCGTGAAGTGACCACTGCTGTCCTGACCCCATTTTCTATGCAACAGAGGAGCTCCCAAGAGGATGTCTCCTTCCCTTTGGCTGGTGGGAACAACCAGTCCCAAGACAAACTTTGAAACAAGCCATCTTCCGAGGTCCCAGGAGCTTCCACAACTGCAGAACCACAATACCAGAAGACCTACTGCTCATTTTGAGTGCATCAACGTGGAAAAAAACGAATCCCTCTAAATCTTTGCTAAACCTGTAAGGACACTCCAGAGATCCGGTCCATCTCACCTAGACCCCCTCACCAGAGTGTGGGACAGCAGGAAGTAAAGATCGACAGGGGGATCTGTGTCCTTTGTTGGTGCTGCTGAAAAGGCGCCAAAACCGTGAGTGAACCAAGAAGTTGCTGAAAGGCGTGTTACAGGTCCTCCCTCGAGACTGCTGCTGAGAGACACTGTCCATTGTCCTGCCTTTCATCACCAGACCAAGGAATCAGGAGGTCGACCCCAGAACTGCCACATTGCGGAGAAGCCAACATGAATACTTTCTTCAAACCAACCCTACTGTGGGGAAAAAGGTATTGCTTACCTGATTCCAAGAAGTCACTCCAGAGCGTTGGAGTGCACATAGAGTGTCCAGGGCAACCCCCCCTTTCCTCTGACCCAAGCCGCTACTTGTGTCCTCTTCTCAAGTCCGTTTTTAGGTCTCCTCTGTTAGTTGCTAACTTGCTGCTTCAATAACTTTAGACACTGGAAGAAAGCAGCAGGAACTCTTCATAATTTGCTATTTATCAAGACTTTAAACCCTCTCTGAACTGCCTCTAGCTAGGGTTTTGTTTTTGGACTGCAAAAGCCTTGCCAGGCAAAGGAACCGTCTTCAGGACCTTGAACTAAGCTCATGTCACACTAACCACTTATTTTCCTCCCTTTAAGTGACTTTCTATATGTGTTTGCAGAGTAAATGCATTACTGTATAAACCTTTTGAAAACCGCATGAGTGTGCAATAACCGATAATACGATGACATTGGGCCTCATTACACGGTAGGCGGTGAGCCATGGCGCTATTAGCGCCATGGCTCATGCCGGTAAAATACCGGCACCGCCTTGGTGGAAAGGGGATTTACCGCCCCATTCCAAGGTTGGAGGGGCGGTAAATCCCCCTTCCACCATTGCCCTTCCCCATTCCCATTTCTGCCCCATAGGGCTCTATGGGAATGGGGAAGGCGCTAATTACGGCACCGCAATTTTGCGGTGCCGTAATTAGCTCTGAGGTCCCTTTGCGGGTTGGATTTTAACGCCTGCAAAAAGCAGGCGTTAAATCCCCCAACCCGCAAAGGGACCTCGTAGTAAGGCGGTAAGGATTTACCAGTACCGGTAAATCCTTACCGCCATCCGTGTAATGAGGCCCATTGTCTTTTCCCTTTCTAACGTTGCTAGATATGTATAGGCGAACAAACACAAAAGTGAAAGTGTCCTTTGAAGTGTATTATCTAGTATTCCTAAGTGTTCTACTGTTACCGTCTGAAGTATTTAAAGTGATTCTGGTATAAACATAATAAATATATATCTTTTGTACGTGTAAGTGCTTCTTTGCTGTGCCTGCCTAATTAAGATTCAGACTACTTACCTACAGCTCACATCTTCCTCTTAAGATAATCCTGACTGCTCTGCCACACTACCAAGGTCCTGAGCTAGTACAGACTGATCCTAAGAGTTGTGGATCTACAAACCACTGGGATAGCTTACTAAAGTCTTACTGCCAGTAGGACTTTAGGAAAACTCCCCTAACACACCACTTTTACCACACTGCCATATCCCCAGTTTAGAAGCTATGTGGAGGACAAACCTCCAGCACTTGGCTGAAGGTTGCCCTCAACATTACCTCCAATAAACGGAGGAGTTCTCACTGGTGTAACTACCGCCCATGGTAATTCCTCCAAAACTCCTACGAGACTCCATAATCGGAATCATACTGCGGCTCCATTACTCGTAGTATGGCGGCTTACCACCAAAAGGAGTGGTGGGAATTCTATATTGGCAGTATTTCCTGCAGAAAAAACACCAATCTCCTAATGAGACGCCAAGTGTTAAAGAGGATGACAGTGCAACAATGTTTTCTATAGAATAAAATACCCGCTACCATACATAAAAATAATATTGCAAGTCAACTTGGAGTTCTGTGGTCTCATGAAGGAACTCAGCCTTCTGCCTCGTTTCTCTATGCAGTGAGTTGTAATATTCTGTGGAAGGTTCCAGATCAGAGGAAATGCACGTGATGTGGACACACACACACAGTCATATCTTGCAAGGTGTGTGACACAAACATTTTGCAATGCACTTCACACTCTAATCTGTGCACATGACGCCTGCATGCTCCAGTGTGAAGCATGCAGAAAGTGCGTAACGCACCAGAATGCACCATTTGCACATGGCTCATAAGGATGGAAGCCATTCACTGGAATAATATTGCCCTTGCCGAAACTACAGTATTCTAATTCATTAGGCGACTGAGCATGAGAAGCAGGGGTGTGTAACTCCAAAGAGGAATTCAAATTTAGCTTTCTAAATTAGGTCCAGAAAGAGGACATATACCTTATTGCCACAGTTCCTTTTTCAGAGTAAAACCCCTCGTTGAATGATAGCTGTGCTTCCCTCTTTGCAGTGGTGATCAGTGCCAAGAGGTGATTACATTTTGCAGTGTGCGCTTTATATATGATCCCACTAACTCAGTCACTCATTCACAATTGCACAGCTCTTCAGGTGCTAAGATACATAGGACAGTACATGCTTTCCTCCAAAACAGCCCCTCACCAACTACAGTACCGGGCTTGGGCGGGCCTAGATACTACCAGCACAGTCCGCTCAGCTTTAAACCAAGCTACAGATCCCTGGGAGCTGCACACGTGCATGCCCATTATGTGGGAAGTTACTCAAAAGTTCTGATTTTGAAAGTGGGACGGAGGTAGGTTTGGCTGCCCCATTTTGGTTGAATCGACCAAAGAGATATTTATACATAGATAAATCCATTTTAGCCAGAAATAAATCCTCTGCGTTCCCTCCTCCAAATACTATTTTGAGCACTTTCTTTTTTGGTTTCCTTTGAGATTACTGTGGAAATTGCTCGGATCAAGGAAATCAAATGGTAGATTTTCATTTCTGAAAAGTCTCAGCACTGCAATGCACCATTTAAGATATATAACAGTGTTTTGGGCCCTGGGGCACCTCCTTTTGCATCAATTTGTAAAACAACAACCTCATACCAAAGAAAAGCACATCTACAGCACTTAGTCTGCAAGTTGTTTCTTATTTGGTGCAAATCTGTCCAGCATTTCTTGCCCTTGGGTGCTCACAGGAAGCACCTTTTTTCTGTAGGGCGAAGTTAATGTGAGAAGGCCGAAAACATGTGTTTTGTTTTCTTGATAGCTTTTGAACTGTTTAATGAATTTTATCCTTTGGAAAATGTCATACGGGCTGTGTGGGGTCACCTCATAACAGAAAAAAAAGCTAACAATAGGGCGATCAATATTAATCGACCAGACCTGTCAACCGTCAAAATGAATCACGTAGAAACCCGATAGGATTCAGTGGAAACACCGGGCCAGACTAAAAATGCTGACCCTAATGGGAAGGAAGCAAGCCCCCCACCACCAGCTCGGTTTTAGTAAGGGCCAGGCACTCTTTTCTTGGTAGTAAGTGGTCGCTGGATCAAAGCTAAGAAAACGTGTTTCTCGTCCGATTACAACACCATGATGTGCTCTGCTACAAAGGTAGATGCGTGAGTGGCTGTAGTTTTGTTTGTTCACCTCATTGGAACTCAAAGCATGTGATCTCCTCCAACTCTCATGCATAAGCATCGCACATTATTGCACGTGCAATCCTTACACATCATTGAGTAAAGTGTTACTTCATGTACTCACTGTGCTCATGTACTCACTGCACCTGTGCACATTTTAGAAAGGGATAGTGAAGAAAACAGAAGGGCATAGTACTTCAACGTAACATTTACATATTGAATCAAGAAGGACTACTATTGTATAAAAGAATACATTTTATTTTACAAAATATCTCAGTTTGCTCTCTAATAATTCACTAACAAATCAAAGAAAATCTACACAACCTTGTGACAGGTTATACTTCATACTTCTATCCCAAAACATAATTATGAGCAGGGTCTGCAAAAACCATCTTTTCAAAAACCAACCATAAAAACTGCTCAGTTCATTACCACGTGGGGATCTCACAATTATTAAGAAAAGCTAAAAGCTAAAAGAAAAAAGAAAAATCCAAACAAACATGTTCAACTCCACTTCTCAAAATACACGCATGCATCAGGGAGACCACATGTAATTAAATGCGAGAATAAAACCACCTTCTCTAGTGCATTAATTCTCATCTGTACCAGAGAAAGACTGGCAGTTTAGCATCATTGCAAGACAAACCAGCATATTAAACACATAGAAAAAACTAACATTTTAGCAGGTTTGTATGGGGCCTGATGGAAAATCCCAAATACTTATCTTACATGTCACCTGATGGGCCGTACCTGGCATTGAACCTTGCTTCATGTTCTATGATATATGTAGCCCTCTGTAGTATCTGGCTTGTTATTGTGTGCACCCATGCAGGTCACAGAATGTGGTGAGGTAGCCTGGAACCTCCCGGGACATCAAGGTTCCAGGTTTGGCAGCTGGGACTCAGGGTGGGAGATCCGACTAGAGAGGGTGTGTATTACCTAGCTCCTGCCTCCCTTTCCCAACATGCCCTGAAAGGACACTTTCCTTTTATACATACCTGCCTCCAGCGTCATCTCTGCTACGTGTGTGCTGCCTCCAGAACCCCCAATGTTACACACTCCTACAGCAACTACGCCGCCCCCCCCCCCGATCAGCACAACGTTTCAAAAACAATGCTTTAGAGTCGCGTGTCCTATCAGCTGTGCGCCAGCCAGGTGCCCAATTAGTCTGGTCACTTTGTGCAATGTATCAAGGACAAGATGCACTAAATGACATCTTCACTAGATCAGATCAACCTGATGCTTGGCGCTCTGAAGTCTACACTTGCAGCCTAGTCAGGTCATCAAGCTATTACCGCTTGGTATGGACGGCATCGTGCTGTGCCAGGTGAAATGTGAAGGCCTTGCCTTGCCTCGGTCAGACGTTTCTAGGTATGCATGCCTGTATATCTGAATAAGCAATAGCAATCAAACATGTATGTGTAAGTAACTTAAACGCACACACCTCACTAGAGGCTGCTTTGCAAATGTAAGGCAAATACTATAGCACCTTGAGCGCTTCCTGTTTCAAAGCAGTACATTCTACTAACAGACATTGGGCCTCATTCCGAGTCTGGCGGAAAAAATCCAGTGTTATCATGATAGCGGGCCCACCGGTTCCACCAATGCTCTCTGCCGGAAATAAGGTAGTATTATTATGCCTCGTCAGTCACACGCATCCCGTATATGTGGAACCAGTGGCACCGCCATGTCTCTGTGTAGGCGGTACTCTGAATGTGCCTGTACTAACGCTGTGCTGGTAATTCAGGCACGTCCGGCGACTCATTCCGTAGTTTACAGTCACGGTGTTGCCGGTTGCGGTGGCGCTGTGGGTGTCACTTTGCAGTAACGATGTTTCCGCATTAGCAACTCTGAATGTGCAGGTGCGCAAAACAGTGCTGGTACGGTGCTACAGGCACCGCTCTTTCCGGACCGGCATACTTGTAATGAGGCCCAATGTTTTACTTTAGGCTAAATTACTTATATGAGGGGAATTCTAGATGTCATGGTATCTTATATGTAGCTTTTGTACCGCATGGGGGGCAGACTGTGCACATACACATGACACTATCCTCAGTTATGACATGCACATCCCGACTACCACAATCCTAGCCCATCCCCTGCTTTCCATTTGTCTTTCCCCTCCAAACGTGTTCACCTTATTGTATACTCCCAATTTCCTATCACTGTCTCTCCCAACCCTACTCTTTTCTACCACATCCTTCCAAAACCCTACTCTTTCGTATCTACAGAATAAGATCTGGTGACACCCTGGTTGGGTGTCAATGTGCCATTTTTCAGACAAGGCATGGCGATGTAGGACCATCACTTTAGAGACAGCCTCCGTATAAATTGGAGTTCATTGGACTGGGCGGGCATTTTGTTGGATTTCCTCTAGCTGGTAATTAGGAGGCGGCAACTTTGATGATACCGAGAGGTGAAGTGGTGGAGTTTAGTTTAGTTTAGTTTATTATTTGATAATGCGCTCCAAACCCAGGGGTAGCCGGGCACAGCCGTTGCAAGAATACTTAGGCTTAGGTTGCATACATATAGATGATACATACAGAGGATATATTATGTGAGTTATTAAAATATATACAATACAGAAATGCAAATATACATTGGTCTGGTGTCAGAAGAATCACGGTGGTTCTGCGCAATGATAGGACCCGGTTCAGTAGGTTAGTTGTCGTTAATCCAGAGCCAACTTTTCACCTTACATCTGAATCTAGAGTAGGGTAGGTTAGCTCTCAATGTGATTGGGAGTGCATTCCAGGCATAGGCAGCTCTAACAGGGAAGCTTGCTCCACCTGCTTTGGTTAGTCTAAATCTGGGCGTTTCAAGTAGGGAGTTGTTAGAGGCTCTGGTGTGGTGAGTAGAGGATTTTCTGGTCAGTCTAGCCGAAATGTATGGGGGCGCAGTGTTGTTCAATCCTTTATGTGTAAGCGATAGCTACCTCTCGACTTCACCTCCAAAGTTGGAACTTGGTAATACTTCCTTTATCACCCACCCAAAAAAGTGGCAGTAATGGAATTCTCACCACAATGTACAGCACCACCTGACTCATGATGAGGCCAAAGACTTAGCGGTACTGCGCGTCCAGTGGCATCGTCCTGGTGGATGCGTCTTATGTTACTTGGTGCCTTGATCATGGAAGCCCACGCCTCTCCTCCACCGAAGGCATCTGGGTAATCACCCACCCTTTCATCAAGGTCATTTCCCTAAAGCACCCCTTTGCAATAGGTCAGAACTGATATAGTTTTGCCCTAATCTCAGCACCTGCTTCTCACCCAGACACATGTTGCACTTTACACATGAAATGAAGGTAAATGGTGTGGCTTCCCAGAAAGGAGAAATTAAGAATACATTATAATCTCTTCCTGCACTAGGACTGAACCGATTCATGCGCACATGAAGGGGGTCCCTCGGCCCAGGAGCTGCTGCCAGCGCCTGGCGGCTTTCTACGCGGCCCCCGTGGTGGTCTTCTACTGGAACGTCATCGCGTACGTCGGCTTCCTGTGGCTCTTCGCCTACGTGCTGATGATCGACTTCCAGACGGCGCCCTCGTGGCGAGAGTACACGCTCTATGCTTGGACGTTCACCATCTTTTGTGAGGAATTAAGGCAGGTGAGGACGTGCAGAAAGCATGAGGCACCAAACACGCTTAAGCAACCTTTCATATGCATGTGCTGCCACCTGTTAGGAAAGGTTGCCCATGCCTCCTTGCAGGAGATGTTTATATAATAATTTGTTTTTTTAATGTACACCATCTTTCAGGCTCGATGGGGGAGTCCCTCCCCACGCACACACTCTTGTTATATCCTCGTCTTATTTGGTTACCAGAATCCATTTTTGGTTTTTAAGGGAGTTTTGCTTTTCTTTTGGTTTGTCTGTGTGCATTTGTATCCCCACCCCTTTACATTTTTTTTATCATAATGGCGGTATTGGTATTCTAGCATGCTATATTGTGTTATATCATGCGGTATGATGCCCTCTTTTGTTATGTAGTGTTTGCAATGTCATGTCACTTTATAAAAACCTGTCTGGGGCTTTGAAACAGCGGGAAGGTGACATGTAGCACTCCACACCCACCCAAATAACTAAATAATACATGTTAGTAGCACTCAGTTCAAGTAACGGGCCACATTGCCCAGTGCAAGCTGTCTAAGAGGGACCGACCCTCCCACACCATTCCATAAAGCTCCTAGAGGGCCTCAGGCCCTTCCAGGCAGCTCAGTCCAGGGCCTTGCTCCCAGGTGTTCCTCCCAGCTTCCCTGGCTGTCTTTGGCTGGTCATGCCCTAAGGAGTAAGTGGAAGAGTGTGTGTCTTCTGCTCCTTGGGACATTGCACTCCAGGAGAACCTGAATGCCTGTGCTTAAGGTACCTGACAACCTCTGCATACAGCCCGCTCATCGGTCATTTCCCTCATAGAGTGTTGCCCTTATTGTGGGGCTCTCCTTGTATCCATCCATCCCATCATGCATTATTTTACAACCTTACCTCCACTTTCATTTTCTCACGTGGCATTCCAGTGGCTTATTTACCAACTCAGTACCTACAAGAGCGGCATCCACTCTCTCCTCCCAAGGCCATCTGGTATGGTTCCGGTGGCAGAGACCCCCTATTTAAATGTTCCTTGTGTGTCCCCCAGCGTTAGCGGAATCAGCTTCACCAGAACCCCCTCCGAGTCTTAGCCGGATGGAATACAATGCCATTATCTGGTTATTTATTTATTTTTACATTTATACCCTACCCTCACGTTGATGCGTTCCACGTGAGGGTAGGGTATAAGCTAGGTTTTGTTGAAGAGCATGAGCATGGTAGCCCCTACACATCCTAGGGACGTATCACACATCTCAAGGCCTTCACGCATCAACACATGTAAAAAGATGTAAAATAAATAAATAACCAGATAATGGCATTGTATTCCATCCGGCTAAGACTCGGAGGGGGTTCTGGTGAAGCTGATTCCGCTAACTCTGGGGGACACACAAGGAACATTTAAATAGGGGGTCTCTGCCACCGGAACCATACCAGATGGCCTTGGGTGGAGAGAGTGGATGCCGCTCTTGTAGCTACTGCCTTACTCAGTGGATTTACTTAGGACATAGTTTATTCTTTCCTAGCTTTTATAGCACTCACACCGCCAGTTGACTGCTTACAAGCACTATAGAGCACATACAGCCCAAAGGCATCGTGGCACTGTTACATGTGGCAGACTTAGTTACATAAGGTTACATACATGTCATGGAGACAGGTTACAGATAGTCAGATAGAGGGTACATGAACACATTGAGAATTTGTTGCACAGTCATTCAGAAATGAGTTATATTTAGGGCACGTTGATGCGTTCCAAGTGAGGGTAGGGTATAAGATAGGTTTTGTTGAAGAGCATGAGCATGGTAGCCCCTACACATCCTAGGGACGTATCACACATCTCAAGACCTTCACCCATCAACACAATGGCTGACTTAATGTAATGCCACCACCACCAAGAATTGCTCCCATGAAAGTTCTGCCAGCCAATAGGGAAAGCTCTTGTCCCTTCTTTTGATTAAATGCCGTTCTGCTCAAAATACAGAAAACTATACATTCATCCCACCGATCGATGTATCTCACCCATAGGCTTTCATTTCCCTGCATGTTGCGACTTAAGTCTGTATATTTCTGTCCGCCTGACTTTTCCCACTCTTCCCCTTTCCCACTGTCCCCAGCCCCATTGGCTTTTCTGCGCACAGACCATGGTCTGCCTGCCACCGCAGGGGGCGGTCACACGTGCCTCTACACAGACAAGTCCACTAAGACTAATGACAGAACTGTGGGTCTGCCTTACTCAGTGGATTTACTTAGGACATAGTTTATTCTTTCCTAGCTTTTATAGCACTCACACCGCCAGTTGACTGCTTCCAGGCACTAACAGATGGCAGGGTGAGCTGCAGACATAGATTATCATGTAAAACAATAGGCAGAGCAGAAGAGGTCACAGCTCTCCTAATTTCATGATGTTCAGCTCGATCCAGATGGGCTTTGGTGGAGAGATCTAGAACCCTGGTAATAAATGCATTTTTCCCCAAACTCTTGTATCTGTGCCAGCTAGTAGTCCAGAAATAATGGTGCCGGGCGCACCATACCAGTATATCCTTTACGGACCGCCACACGACAACTCTACGGGCGTGGGCCATCGCACCAACAGGTCTGACCTGCCGGGAGTAACGGAACACACCTGCAGACTTTTCAGGGAAGCACCGGCACCGTTAGGAACGGTGCCGGTGCTTCTGTGTCCCCATGGGACTCTGTAGGAATGAGCACTTACACTTTCTGTCGCCTGATATTCACGGCCGCCAGGACTTGTTGGCACCGGAATCTGAGGCGGTGGAAACAGTGTTACGAGTTCGGCAACAACCCACCGATAGCACTGGCAGGTTGCCGCCGGACTTGTAACGTGGCCCATCGTCTACCAGTCTGGTAGATGCAGAGGATGTGTGCCAGCAGTGACTTCCACATGTTGAAGAGTGTTGGTGATAAGGAAGATCATGGAGAAACACATGTGATCTGTTTAGGCTCGGACAGGCAGGCTGTTATTTTTGGCTGGTGAATGTATTCATCTAGGAGGGATGGAAAGCAATTAAGGACGGTCCCTTTAATCATAAGGCACATCCACGGAATATCTGAATGTTCACACAGCTTTGCAGTGTCGAATGCGGGGCAAGGTCAAGCACTGTCAGGCTGCATGTTCGCCCTGAGCCCCGCTCCTCGACGAACACTTCCCTGATATCCATGTGGGTCATTGGTGCTTCCAGACGTTTTATGGCCTTCGAGATAAGACAGCAATTGCAGACCTGCTTGACAAGTATACTCTTCCTCTAGCCAATGAAGTTTTCAATGTTCCTTTTTTTCTTTGTTTTGAGAATGATCTGTGCTGTTGCATTCTTTTACTAATCATTTCACCCTGCAACATCTGATGGAGCGGTCTGTGGGACTTCGAAAGCTAATGCTTTGTTCCACCCATGCCTAGTATTTTCAGTTAGTCCAATATAAGGTATCACACCCTTAATCTTGTTTGGTTTTAAAACTGGACTGGCACAGCACTGCATTTTTCTTTGCAAAGTGAAATGAAAAAAGATAGGGCAAAGTCATTCTTATTTTATTATTCGTTCCCATTTAACGTGTGACCAGCTGCGTCCCAGCTCTTTTACACTTTAGAGATAGGTCAGATGTACTCTATGGAGTATTAATGACTTCAATGATACTCCCTTTATTAAGATGCAAAGGATCCAAAAGAAGACCCACGCGCGCCTGCAATGTGACGGGTTCCGCAGGCGTTCTGTGAAATCTCATAGTTGCCCACTCGGCTGTACATAGTTGATCAACTTCTGAAGGCTGAACGCTAAATGGCGAGATTACTGGGTTGGTTGGATAATATGCACAGTTTCCCATTTCATATCCGTGCTCACCCCAGTCCATTTCTCCCACACTTCTCTCCATTCCTGCAGTCTTCTTAAGTATCAACTCAAGCTGGTCGAAAACTTTTCCGCACTTCCCTGGAGAAGGCTGGCTCTTCCAGGGATTCGGGCAGATACGGCATCTCAAGCTAGCCGAAACCTCTGCCGCACTTCCCTGGAGAAGGCTGGCTCTTACAGGGATTCGGGCAGATACGGGCTATAAGGAATATCTGACGGTGTCCTCTAACCTCTCCGAATCTCACTTGCTGATTCACCGATGTTTGCCCAGGCCTATAGAGCTGTATATTTTGCATCACTGACATAGTTTTGTTTTTGTATTCCTCAGAGCTTTTACGATCCTGAACACATGGGATTTGTGAAGAAGTGCAAATTGTACATCCTGAACTTTTGGAACCAAGTGGACGTGCTGGCTCTGTCTCTCTTTGCAGTGGGAATAGTCTGCAGGTTAGTAGAATACCTGGGAATGTCTACACTTCATATTCCATTGTCAATGCTGCTACACTCTGCATGCTTCTGCGTTGCACAGATGTTTGTGGAACCAGGCCCTCAAGGTCTTCATAGCCCCATCCGCCAGCCTATTTTATATGTGACTTCTTCAGAGAACACTCATGTTTAATTTGTAGCTTCTGCTCTCTGCCACAGTAGTGTGTGAGATGGCCATTGCAATATGGCAGCAGTGGGTCCGGGGTGTGATACCACCTACGCTCACTCAGCCCACCTGAGAGCACTGGAGGCAACCAACACCCAATTTGTGATGGTGCACGCTTGCAGGAGGTATTATGGAAGACATACTAGTGGGCTTCATATGCAGAATCTAGCACTGGATTGTCATGAGTGATCAACCATTGCCATGTGATGCGGTAAGACATGAGCTCAGAAAAGGAGTCTTCTATGAATTGGGTATTTCTGAGGGTACCACTTGCTCCATCAGGTGATAGACCAATCCTGGACAGAATCTTGTAGTCAATAGGCATGATGATGGACCTTATTAAAGCCCAGTTGAATATGGAAAAGAAAGGGAGGATCAGTCTACTGCAAGGGGTGGAAGTTGGGGTCTAACCAATTCCACAAAATTCTGTTCCAACAGGACTTCTGGTCATGCCATATCACGGAATTCTGCTTGACTGCAGGTCCGGTCTTGTGCATTTCAGGATCACCACATGGACACTTAATTGTGTACTTTGGTCCAGCTGTGTCTAAATGTTCTTTTGTCCTTCTAGAGGTATTCCATTTTTAATAATGTCTTCTACCTGCCCATATAGTGTCTTCAGATTACAGTGTCCAAAAAAGCTACAAATCTCCCATTACTTAACTCATTTTTTGCAAACTGCACAGAGGTTGCTTAAATGAAATGGCCCATTAATTTCACATTGATCAGTGACTTCACGGTAACATTCTGTAATAACCTCTATTGTATCACTCGATATGTGTCCGCGTTCACAATGTATCTATGCACCAATAGAGCCCCAGTGCACAAGTACCTCATACTTCCGCAAGTCATCTTCATACTAAGACTTTTTATTTTATTTAATACTTTATTTTTCAATTGTTTTCTTGCTGCTAAGGATTATGTATGTAACAAAGTCAAACAAATTGAATTTTAACCCATCTCTTTAGTTATACTTTTTGGTTACCACTTTATATATCAAACTGTACAGACAAGAACCTCATGTTTCTAACAAATTACTTCATTGATTTTGTTTCGTCCAGTTTTTTAAAAACACATTTTTGCTGTTTATCTGGTTTCTATCCTGATTGAAACCTTGTACTCTCAAGAAGTGTGATTTTGTACACACCTATTTAAAACATCTCATTCTAAACGTATACCAACAAATTCATTATTATTTTTGTGGAACAGTCAATATTTCTGAAATATCACTTAATATAAATTGGTTTAACTTTTAATGGATATTATTCTTTGTTTGGTTGCTTGCCTTGCAATATAAATAAATGGCGTTGTTGATATATGTTCACAAATAGATATTTCACAATACAAATTCATAAAAAGTAAACTGTAGGTTGATTTATACTCAAATGTTCAATGAAATTCCAAAATAATGTTTTATAAATAAATCAATGAAGAGATTTGTAATAATAAGCTGACAGTAAGAGACAGTACAACTGATGTTATTCCTTCCTAAATTAGTGCCCAAACTTCATTTAAAAAAAAGAAATAAAAAGTAACAACAGTATGTAACTGTTACGCTGCGACTCCGCAACTCGACGCTGGCGAACAGACACCCAGCACAATATGGGGGCGCTCGCAGTTCGTGTGGCAGCCATCCCAAAATGACGGGTGTAAAGACTGGAGGGGGGTATTTGTAGTCCTGCTCTCTATATGGCGGAGTAGAAGCACAGAGCACCCCAGCCAAGGTTCTCTATTTAGTAGCTTGGACGAGCAACCAAGGCTTAAGATCTCAGGAGGTGATGTGAGCTGGTTCCTAAGTACAGTGTAGTCCCCAAGCACCCACAAAGGAATGTCCAGACACTATGTTCGTGAAAACACAATTCTTTATATAAATAAGGCTTTGATTATGTACACATACAATAACACACTTTGTACTCAAGCAATTCTAAAAGGATAATTATATACAGTCTCTCTGTGATTCCACAATTACTTCCTTTTTTCCATTAAAATGCATCAACTGTGGAGACCACTAGGGGGCCCGGACGGCGATGGTAGCCTAAACCTCAGCTCCCATCTCAACAGGGACTAAAGAGAAGATAAAGAGCTTATTCCAACTCTCCATTTGAGAAAAAATAAATAAAATTGGAGTGAAGAACAATAGGAGTGCCCAGTGCCACACCGAAAGCCTGGGTAAGGGGAGAATTACCCGAGAACCAGAAGAGAAGGGAGGCACAAGCCCCTCCCCCACAAAGATCCAAACACTGAGGCCCATCGCCAAAACGCTGGCCAAGACGCATAAGGGCTGCGAGCCACCTAGAAGACTTGCTCCGAATGGAAGCAATCCACTCATGAACGGACAGCAGCCTTCTGACCCGAAGCTAAGTCTGAGCCAGATCGCCCGCGGGGAGTGAGGGGAGACGGGGTGGGCCATGTAGCACGGCGGCCGAGGTGGGAGGGGAGTACAGGAGAGATCTCGCTGCGGGGTCACTGCGCCAACCCTGCCGGTCGGAACCTCCCATCTCCTGTGGGAAAACAAACTGCTGCCAGAGGGTGAGGAGAAGACAAGGGGACTCAGCGGAGAGCGTACGACCCCCAAAGGAAATGCCACTGCATTCGCTGGAGAGATGCGTGGAACAGGGGACGTGGATGAGGTGATGCAAGAAACCTAGCAGCACCTCCCGAGACCGCAAGAGATGTGTATTGAACATGGGGCTGAGGGGCCTTGATGCAGCTGAGTTACGCCAGAGGTCCGGAGACGCGTAGACAGCCCCCCCCGAGGCTAAGAGAGTCTGCCGTGAAGAGACCGCTGCAAGAGGAAACCGAGCCACACGGGGGCCACTGGACAACAGGAATTCAGCCCACGAGTGAACAGCCAAAAACCCGCAGAGAGCCAACCTGCACCTGCTGACAGCAGCAGCGCCAGAGGAGCTGCACCCCAGAAGGTAACCGGGAAATCCGTTTTCCGGACGCCTAGAGGGAGCCGGGAGTGGAGGAGCCCCACGGAGACGCAGCAACAGGTGAGGTGAAGGTGAGAACCGTGCATACTCTGAAGGGCTCATGACACGGTCACCAGAGAGGAAAATCAACAGCGCCTGCAAGCCCCCGGGCGTAACACAGCCCCCGAGTTGGGCAGAATAAAGGAGTGAAGCCCACAGTGAGTTATTATTATTATTTTACAGGCGCTGTTACAGGAATCGTTTTTTTGTTGTTTTTTTTTAGTTGCTTAACTGTTTTTTTGTGTGTCTTAGTTGTGTATTTATAACACGCTTAAATACCCAGAGGTTTCTAAGCGCGGTCCTGGGGATCGAACCTGTGTTGCTTCGTGTCGTCTTGCTTCCACGGCGAGCACTTTGCCGCTGAGCTATCCTCCCGGGACAGTGGTGTGCGGGGAGAGGTGGTGGAGGGGCAAGATAATCGCACTATGGAACAGTAGGCAAGCGGGAAGAAGCAGCGAGCGCCCCTACCTAACCCGAGGGGCTGAAAGTGAAAAGAGCGAGGAGCAACCATAAAAGGGAGCAGACCCTCAGAGGAGCCTGCATTAAGAACAATAGCTACAAGATCAGACAAGGGGCCACACAGGGCTCGTACTCCAACGCCGGACACTCAGGGTGCGACACAGAGTGGTCGGGTCCCACGGACCACCCACCAAGAGTGCGCCACAAGAATTCCTCCGGGTGGAGTCCCAACCTGCCAAAACAATACAGGAAGATCGCAGCCCTGGAAAGCAGGACAGAAATATCAGGGGGCCCCCACACAAGAACAGCTCGAGACATTTGAAAGGGGATAAGAAGCAGACCAGTACTATCGGCCGGAGGAAGCCTTGATCTACTGCAAAAGTATAGAAGAGAGGGGACTTCAGAAACAAATTACATCAAAATGAGTAAAGGCACCACGAAAGATGATATTGCAGGGATCATGGCGGAAATTCGTGCTCTAAGATCCAGTATACAAACATCTATGTCGGAAATAAGAGGGAAAGTGGAGCGTATCGAGATCGAGGGGAAAGTGGAGAACCTGGAACATAATCAGATTATCACAGACCTAGTGGAAATGAAGCTAAATGCAAGGATGACAGACATAGAACTGAGAGAGGAGGAGCTTGCACTCAAACTGGATGATTTGGAGAACAGAGAAAAAAGGTCCAACCTACGGATTCTGGGCCTAGAAGAGAAAGAAGGAGAAATATACCAGATATTCATGGCAGAAGGAGGTAGAAAAGTGAGCATTGAGAGGGCACCTAATGGAGGACGAGCATTCAGAGGAGGCCCACGCTCAATAGTAGGTAAATTCCTCAGCTACAGGGAGAAAGCGGAAATCCTCCTCAAAGCCAAGCAGGTGCAAGACCTTCAGTTTCACAGCTCCAAAAGTAAGTTATTTCAGGACCTGTCAAACTTCACGTTGGGAAGAGGGAGAGCATGTACACTACTCAAGGCATGGCTGACAGAGAAAGCCATACGCTACAGGTGGGGGTATCCCTTCGACCTTACCTTTGAGTACAAGGGAGAAGATTGCAGAGTGGTCACACCAGAGGAAGCTAAACAAGGGCTGTGCTGACGGACAGAACAGGACAAAGATAGAACTCCGTCAGGGCCCACAGAGCCTCACACATCAGAGGCTCAGAAGAAAGAGGGGCCTCCCCAATGGCACAAAAAAACCATTGGGGACAGAAAGTATGCCACGCTAAACCTGGAATCCCCTACAAAGCCAACTTGAGAAGTAACCCGATCCCTGGGTAACACTAGTTTCAGCACTGCACACACATTACATGGATCAGGATTAATGAAGGGTGTTCCCCAAGAGGAACAAGTTATAAGCCTAGTGGCCCTCAATGCCAAGAGGGCATCTCAACCCCAAGGACCTAGGACATACATAATGGTTGCGGTTCAGTTTGTGGGTTCAGTTTGGTTCATAGTTCAAACAGGGATGGGGGGCACCTACAGACGGACAGAGGCGCACAAAAGACTCAGGGGACAGGACATCACTCGACACAAAGGGACTCACGGGGAAGGAATATACAGAAAAGGTGGGACCCAACTTAAAGATGGCTACCTTAAATAAAACGGTGGCAGGGAAAGCATACCTGAGGGTGGGCTCGTTCAATGTCAAGGGGCTAAACTCCCCCACCAAAAGATAGCTAGTGGCAAGGGAGTTTGAGAGAGCTGACCTGGACATACTATTTATCCAAGAAACCAGACTCAAAGCGCGGGAAGAGAAGTTGCTGAAGAGAAGAGGAGTGGGTCAGATGTACTGGGCCTCAACAGACAATAAGAGAGGGGAAGTTGGCCTGATACTTCATAAAAGAATCAGACTTGAAAACCCAGTGGTGCAACAGCTAATGGAAGGTAGGCTCCTGGTGGTATGGGGTGAATGGGAAAACACACCTATCACCTTAGCAGGGGTATATACTTCAAACCAAGGGCAAGGGAAATTCAATGAAAAGGCCCTCTCCACGATAATAGAAAATACCAGAGGCCTCCCGGTATTAGGGGGTGGGACTTCAATACATGGGCAGATCCTCAGAGAGACAAGCAAACGAAAAGGGTACTAACCAGAGATCTTCCTAGAGAGGAACATAGTGAATTCCAGAATAATCTTATTGAGATGGACCTGGTGGATGTCTGGAGGGCAGCTAACCCGACCAGAAGGGGATACACGTTTAGATCTGCTGTCCATGAGACATTCACCAGAATTGACTACCTGCTGGTTGATAGAGGAACCGCCCCCGGAATTAGGCACAGTGATATAAGTCCCATTGGCTAGTCGGACCATGACATGGTCACAGCGACGCTGGAGGTGAAAGGTCTAAGTTTCCCGTATCCCAAATGGCGATGCAATTAATTCCTATGGAAGGATAAAGTATACTCCAGAGAACTAGATAAGGCGATACAAGAATACTTCCAGATTAATGACAATGGGGATGTGGGGATCAATACACTATGGGAAGCAGGAAAAGCAGTTTTGAGGGGTCACCTAATGAGTCAAGGAGCCATGTGGAAAAGGGAGAGGAGGTTGCAGGAGGCAAAGTTAGGAAAAGAAATCTCAAAGCTGGAGGAAAAGTTTCACGTCCTAGGCTCATACAGGGGTGAACATCTAGAGACACTCAAACAAAAGAGGGAGGAACTGAAAACTTTGCGAAAGGGGGATGTGTTGAGGAAACTAACCCTGTTAAAGCAGAAATTTTACAAAAAGGGCAACAGGTCCGATAGAATGCTAGCTAATAGACTAAGAGCCCAAAGGGCAGAGAGATGGGTGGGAAGGATTAAAACAGAGGAGGGTGGCTGGACACAATCCCCAAAGGATATAGCTAACCAATTTGCCAAATACTACACAGAGCTATACACGACAGAGGGTGTCAATGCCGAAAGAGAGATGGGTGACTATATTAAGAGGGTGGGGTTAACCCACCTAACCAGTCCAGAGCAATCCTTCCTGGATGCCCTTATAGCCCCTGAGGATGTGAAAGCAGCAATACGACACCTCCCCCAGGGAGGAGCCCTGGGAGAAGATGGGTATACCATGGGCTTTTATAAACACTTTGTCGGGACCTTATCCCCACATCTCGCCAAGCTCTTCAATCACATTTGGGACTCCAGCCAAGCCCTCCCTTCCTTCTCAATGGCACACATAGTGGTAATTCCCAAGGCATAAAAAGATCCCACGTCCTGCAAATCCTACTGTCTGATCTCTCTTTTGAATATGGACGCCAAGATTTATGCGAGAGTCCTAGCCACACGTAAGGAAGACCTAATGCCCTGCCAGATCCATCCGGTTCAGGTGGGCTTTATAAAAGGGAGGCAGGGAGCGGACGCTATGCAAAAAACTCTGGACATCAATGAATACTCCAAAGGAACAGAAGGGGATCATGCGCTTTTCAGTGTGGACTCGGAGAAGGTTTTTGACTGAGTGGAGTGGGGTTTTCTCTGGGCAGTCCTGAGAAAAATGGGCTTCGGAGAGAGGTTTATAAAGGGGATAGAGGCAGTCTACAAGATCCTGAAGGGCAGAGTGGCAGTGAATGGGAGACTCTCCGAAAAATTTGACATGACCAGGGGAACCAGACAAGGGTGTCCCCTGTTGCTAGACCCCAGAATAAAAGGAATAGCGGTTGGTGACAAAGAATACAAACTGGCCATGTTTGCCGATGATATCATGCTCTACCTGACAGACCCCAACATAACCATACCGATAGTGTTACGGAAGGTGAAAGAATATGGCAGGTGGGCAGGACTGAAAGTCAATGCGAAAAAGTCCTCACTCTTCCCATGCAAGGCTACAACTGACCCATGAGGGAGAGACGAGACCACAGGAGGAATACCCACCACACACCGGAACTTAAAGTACTTAGGGATCAGAATCACGAAGAAAGGGAAGACCTCTACGAGGCAAATCTACCTCTGTTACTCCTGGAACTAGAGAAAGACCTGGCAAGATGGGGAAAATTAACTATGTCGTGGCTAGTCTGCCTAAATGCCATAAAGATTTTAGTGTTGCCCAAAATTCTTTATTACTATCAAATGCTCCCAATTGCTATTCCTCAAGCACACTTTGCTGAGCTGAAAGCCATGTTTATGAAATTCCTGTGGCAGGGGATGAGACAACGCATTACCTATGGCACCCTAATTCAACCGAAAGAGGAGGGTGGAACATGCCAGACCCCTACACGTATTACCGGGTGCCTCAATTCCACACCCTGGTGCTGCATCTGAGAGGAGAATCGCAGAAGCAATCGGTGACCATTGAAAACCACTTATTTAGGCCAGTGACGCTAGGAGAGTGGCTGTGGGTGCTGAAAAAATCGTTCCACAACTGTGTCATCAACCACTTCGCACTGGGATCACTCCTGAAACTGTGGTGGAGTAAAAGAGAAATGAAAGACCTCAAAACATGGCCTTCCTTTATGAGTTGTGTCTGGGCTCCTCCCGTCAGAGACGAAATCCAAGAACCCAGTCGTTCTCAACAATGGTACGAGGCGGACCTGGAAAGAGTGGGGCAAATCATAAAGCCTAACGGGTGCATACCGATTCAAGAGTTGGAAGCAGGCTTGCAAATAGGGTCACTGGGGACTTTTATGTTCCCGCAGCTAAAGGGAGTGCTCATGATGCCAAAATGGAAAGGGAAGCTCCAAAAGGACCTTACCTTCTTTGAGAAAATACTAAGCGAGGCCAGCTCAACAAAAGGCCTTACCTCCCAACTATACAAATTCCTGATAGGGAAACTAGGAAACTGACTCGAAAGCCTTAAAAAAAGATGGGAGAAGGACCTAGGCCCTCTGATGTCAGGCCAGCTATGGTCGCAAATGTGCAGGTCGGCACAAAAAACCTCCATATCGGCACAATACAAACTGCATGGAATTAAATTATTACACAGATGGCAGTACAACCCCATAAGGCTCTCCAAAATGTTCAAACAAGCCAGTCCGCAATGCTGGAGAGGATGCAGCGCCCCAGCTAACTACTGGCACATGTGATGGTCATGCCCCAAATCCCAAACATATTGGAAAGAGGTGTTGACTTGGATCAAGAAAATTGAAGGGCTATCTCGGGACAGTGACCCTAGACTAATGCTTTTTGGACTTGAAGAACAAGAAGGCTGTTGGAAAAGAGTCTTACACATGACACACTTTCTTCTACCAGTGGCCAGGGTCTGTATCACCATAAACTGGAAAAACCAGTCCCTCCCAACGATATCAACCTGGGTGCGAAAAGCCAGAGAGCTCTATCAAACGGAAAACATCACAGGTGTCATCCATGACATTTCCCAGAGTAGAGAGATGGAATGGGTGTCCTTTCTTGAGTCCTATAAATGACCTGAAGTGAAGCAAATCGTAGACTGTCCCACATAGTCGAACAAAAATAGCCTGAAGACCTTCTTCCTCGATCCGTCATGTCCCAAGAGGGAGGAGGGTTGGGTTACAGTTTAATTTACAAGTTTACATGTGATAACTCTTTGTAGAAACACTACTGTGAATGTGTTGATGTTGTATTTCGAGTTCACATAACATGAAAACACTTAATAAAAAACATTTGGAAAAGAATGCATCAACTGTAGACAGTTTTAAATGACATACAAATCAATTAATAGTGTGAACCAACAATAGACTTGAGGAGGAAAACAAGTTGGTTAAACAATTGGCAGAAGACTGGTCTCATTACCTAGACACAGTTCTGTGTGAGGATCCCCCACCTGGGAAACCTGTAAATAAAGATATACTGACAACCCCAGTCCATATATTGCTTAGCAGAGTCTTACTTCCTTCTATAAATGTTCTAATACCCCAATGTAGCTGGTTTAGCAGAGTTTGACGTCGGGTCGTCGACGGATCCTTCTTGAGTGAACTCCCTTTAAGGCAGGAGCCACGGATCATCGAGATCCCTTGAAGAAAAGGTGAACGATGGCGTCTAGGCAGCAGCTTCGTTCCTGACGGTGCTCATCAATGATCTGTCGTGTACGTCCTGTGAAGATGAGGGTTGCGGTGCATCTCGACGACAATAGTTTGTTGCCGCAAAGAGTCAATGAAGAACTTTTGCCCAGCAAGGGTGTCGGGTCTTCGTCGTCGTCTGGCGTTGGTGATCAGGACTCGACCACGGCTGGCTTCCGTATCTTCGTCAGTGTCTTTTTTGGAGACTTCAGGTGACGGGAAACCATTGGTTTTGTAGGCTGTTTGTGCATGAGACTGAAGGATGTGCGTTGTCTGTCCTAACACAGGAACAAGGTGGAAGAAATAGGCCGTGCGGTTATTTTTCTTCCGCGCTGGACCCTGTAGCGCGTGCACTACCACGATGTTTGCGAGCTGTTGCAGCGGCTGCTGCGTCAGTGAAACAAACAGAAGGGATGGTATTGGGGCACACTTTAATTCTAATGGTGCCACATGCCATAGATGTTCTACTCAATAGAACGCAGACGCAACATCTCACTTCTACTAGATTGACTAGATATGAAATTGTATTGTTCGCCCACACATCCAAATCATGAGGTGTAGCGCTTTGAATCCAGCAGAATTAATGCCAATGCCCGGGGAAAACATTGATGAGACTGAATCACCTCCCCATGATTGCTTAATGGTTACTGAGGAAGAAACAAAAGGGAGAATTGATCTACACGTTACGCCACTAAAAGAACCAGATGGCGAACTGTTTTGTGATGGTTCTTGCTTTAAATTACCTGACGGCACTTCAACCGCCGCATACGCTATCACCACGTTAAAAAGCATTGTGGAGAGTAAAAGAATCCCATACAACTCTGCCCAAGCAGCAGAGATAGTTGCCTTAACAAGGGCTTGTGAAATTTCAGAGAACTTGAGCATAAATATCTACACTGATAGCCAGTACGCCTTTGGCGTGGTTCATAACTTCGGCCGACTGTGGGCCGAGAGAGGTTTCCTAACATCACATGGGGCTAGAATTCAACATGGCCCTTTGATTGTACGATTACTGTCTGCACTTACGTGTCCAAAGCACCTGGCGATAGAGAAATGCGAGGTGCATAAAAAGGTGACATGCAAAGTGGGAGAAGGAAACGCATTTGCAGACAGAATTGCGAAACAAACTGCCACTGATTTGAATAAAATATGTTAACAGTACAATCGAAGGAAGTACCCTGTATGATAGAAAATGGAATTGTAACTGTTAGAGAGATGCAGGCGGAAGGTACCACCGACGAAATACAGGGATGGGCCAAGGGCTTTGCAGAACTAGACTTGGAGGGTTGTTGGGTGGACAAGAAGAGCAGGAATTGGATGTTGCCGAATGCTTATGTAAATGCGATGGTAACAATGGCTCACAGTCCCACCCACATCTGTGCGAAGAAAATAGTCCAACATTTAGCCACAATCTGGGAAAATCCTCTCATAAAAAAGAATGCCGAAAGGCTAGTACAAAACTGCATAATGTGCCTACAGCACAATGTGGGGAAGGGAACAGTGACTCCAACAGGAAGTTTCAGACCTCCCCCTATGCCAATCGAAGTGATCCACTTTGACCTCATAGAAATGGAGAGATGCCAAAACCTGAAGTATGTTCTGGTGATCATATGTGCATTCAGCAAATGGGTGGAAGCGTATCCATTGAAAGACTGCACAGCCATGGGCACGGCGAAAGTAATGCTAAAAGAGTATTTCTCTCGCTTCGGTCTGCCCCGTGTCATATGGTCGGACAATGGTTCGCATTTTGTAGGTACAGTAATATTGCAGATTTGTGCAGGTCTCCAAATCGATAAGCGATTCCATTGCTCCAGGCATCCCATGAGTGCCGGACTTATTGAACGTCATAACGGCATCCTGAAATCCAAAATAAGTAAGATTTGTGCAGA
Source organism: Ambystoma mexicanum (assembly GCF_040938575.1). Classification (NCBI taxonomy): domain Eukaryota; kingdom Metazoa; phylum Chordata; class Amphibia; order Caudata; family Ambystomatidae; genus Ambystoma; species Ambystoma mexicanum. The sequence goes on from NC_090941.1 coordinate 1,087,775,546, forward strand.
CAGCAAGCTAAGTTGGGTAGATGCATTGCCAATAGCGTTACTGTGTATGCGAACATCAGTGCAAGCCATAACTGGGCTCTCACCATAAGAAATCATAATGGGAAGACCGGCGAATGTGTGGTGTGCACCCCAGCCGAAAAGAATGAGAGAGGTAGAATACCCTGTACTCAGCATTTATTGTAATCTGTTAGTAAAAAAAAAACGCGTTTGATTCATCAGCAGGTGCAGGAGGCATTACCGGTGAGGTACACTGGCCCAGGACATGCATTGGAGCCAGGAACCTGGGTGCTGATTAGAAATTATGAGCGGAAAACATTGCTTGCACCCAGGTGGCATGGGCCCTACCAAATCCTTTTGACCACGCAGACAGCGATACGCGTGGATGGGCGGAAAGCGTGGATCCACGCCACGCACGCCAAGAAAGTCCCGCAGCCATTTGACACTTCGACTGATCGGGACAAAGACCAGAAAGAGACAGCAGCGGCTCCAGAAACGAAGAATGCAATTGCCAGTTCCTTGCCACAAAAACTGCCTGATCCTGAAACAAAGCCTGATGAGATTGCCATAAGAGAGGAAGGGCAAAGGGCGCCCCAACGTTGTCCAGCAGATTCTGCATCACTGCTGGCCGATATCAAGCGTATACCTCTGTGGCGCCCACCATCTTCTGTTGCGCCGCAGCCTGCATCGTCGCCTGGGAACTCATCATCATCTGCCATTGTGCCCCAGGCTGACTCCACGCTTGAGACCGGAAGTGCACCCGCACTATTTGTCGACCACACGATACCGGGAGCAAATCGGTATAACCTGCGGAGCAGAAAAAAGGAGTGATCACATCTTCAGCTTTTTGTGATTTTTATGTTTCCTATTCTCGGAAGAAGTAGGAATCGAAGGCCTAGAGGAGAATGGCGTGAGAGTTGTGCAAGCTAGACAGCTCAACAAACGCAACTCCTCGGTGCTAAATCCATGTGTCCGGAACCCGAGCGAACAAGCGGGGCGCACATGGTACAAAAGCAACTGCTCTGAAACTCTAGAGCAGTGTGCAAATGCACGGGAATCTTACCAAACAGATAAGCAATCCAGGCTGAAACGAGAACTGGCATGGAAGAACTGTAGACATTTATCGAGCTCTTTGACATGCCAACAAGCGCATCGGCAGGAGATATTCACGACGAACACGGCCAGAGCAGAACGACGAGGGAAGATGCCGGTGCCAGCCAACATCTACTTCTGCACCAATGCTGATAGCGAGTTAAATGCAGTAGATAGAAAGGTGAAAAAGGGACATGGTCGAAAGAATTGTATGTTGGGTTTAACGATAATAATGTGTATAATGAGTATATTAGCCCCAATATTGACCATATCAGTATTATGGTACCTAGAAGAAATGCACCCCCTTAAAGTACTGTTGCCTATTGTTAACATTTCCACGACGGAAAGCCCAGTCCATGTGATTTCCTACACCTTGTCCCCAATGGAAGAGAGACATAGGGAAGGATATGGGAATAACACATTACTATTGATAATGACAATGACACACTCAATACTAAGAAAGAACAACTGTTGGGTCTGTGCCCACCTGCCACAGCAAGGTGGTAAGGGAATAGGATGGTATGTACAGCCCCTGTCATTGACTTCTGCATGTTATGCTTCTCTGAGTGCCTTATATTATGGGAAATGGAACGAAAGTGAAACTGGTCAATTAGACAAAACAAACATGAATGAATTCGAGGAAGTGATTATGAAACCGGTGGGTTGCTCCATATTCCATAAAAGACAATTAATTACACCAGCAATAATGCCACAGGATAGATTGTCTGTACCTTATAAATCTTCTGTGATCATGTTCCACATGAACCCAGAAGGGAATAAGGATGCAGAACCCCCTTCATATACAGTGAATTATAACCCTCATTCTGTCCCATTCTGTTTAAAGAAAAAGGGTTCTTTCCGGGTAGGAACATTTACCAGATGCAGGAACATAGCATTCCTTGATAGAGAAGTGGAACCAATATATGTGGGAGATCCTGTGTACTTTATATGTGGAGAAAAAGCATATCCTTGGTTACCTAGGAACTGGGGAGGCACGTGTTATTTAGGCTTTCTGTTTCCTGGGGTGTTTCTTTTAAAAACATCAGACATAACCAAATTGACCAGGTCACGACAACATCGTCGGAATATTGAAGACGGGTTGATTGTAGGGGACATAGCTAAATCATACCATTTTGGGGCAAGGCGATAAACTCCTATAACATAAGACGACTGTCTAGAATATTGGAAGAAACAATAAATGGAACCACCGACATATTATATAATATGACTCTTGAGGAAAAAGGAATTAGATTGATGTCACTGCAAAACAGAATGGCCCTTGATATAATCTTAGTTGATCGCGGCAGTGTTTGCAAAATCGTGGGATCAGTGTGTTGCGTATTTGTAAGTGACTCCTCCCCCACGATTTTCAAAGCGATAAGAAAATTGCATGTATTAAGCTCTGACCTTCACCCTCCTGAGAGTGGTTGGGAGTTAAATATAAGCTCCTGGTTCTGGGAACTGTTACGGTCCTGGGGATGGAAGCTATTTACAATCTTAGTAGCAATTTTAGGAATATTCATGACGTGTTGTTGTTGCATATATTGTCTCCCCATAGTATGCACAGAAATTAGTGAGGAATGTGTTCAAATGGTAGAACGAAAACCCATTACTAGAGGAAATACCCACAATGATAATGAACCCAAAACAATTCAAGAATTCATGGCAATTAATATCGATGATGAAAAAGAGGAATCTGAGAGTGTATATGAGTCAGAGTTCGAATCAGATTCCGAGTCTGATCTAAACACTTAGTCAGAGGAAGATGCAATGTATGGATGAGGCGTTTGGCATATGGCCAAGAGGAGGGTTTGTCAGTCTAGAAAAGTAGACACCCCTCGAACAGAAGGCAATGCAGGATAATTGGTTGGCATAGACCAACCGCCTCATTTAAAGTATAAAGAATATATGCCCATTACTTATTACATAGCTATTAGTTCAACTTGAGTGCAGCCATTTTAAGGTGACCAGAATCGCCATTTTGTTTTCTCTACGTTTCTCTTTAACATCGCCACTTTGCCTCATGTAAAACTGCTTTGTTGTAGATATTATTCTGCTTCAATGGTCCAAGGTTATTAAAGACATGTTGAAACATTGCGCGAGGAGCCAGACAGAAAAGCCCGTTTTCCTCCTTCTCATATCCTTAGAAGCAGGGAGCAAGGTATTCTTATCAGTACACAGATGCCAGTGAGTCTCCTTAAAAGAATACCAATGCACGAAACTAATATTAAAGGGTTTGAATTATGTTCTTTACGGCCCCCCTTCTGAGCGCTATGAGCCCCCGGAGAGCAAGCTGACCTCTAGAGCGTGAATCGAAACCAGGAGATAGTAAGGCCTGGCATGTGCCAGTTCCCCTACGCACAGCTTGTCCATGAAAACAGAAGCGCTGTGTTCTCACAAATAAAGAATAGTGTCTCTAAATTCAAGATTGCAAACTGTTACTAAATATGGTGATCTAAAGTGTCATATTCGTCACCATGGTCAATCATCGCCTCCACTTCAAAGGGAATGAATTAGGGGCGGCATCGAATGTGTCAAATGTGTCATTACTGATTGTAAGATGCTCATTTTTGTATATATGTAACTGATGTACGATTTTCACTCTCTTGCGTCCCCGAAGTCTGTTAGACACACGTCGCGGGGCGTGGGACCATTTGGCCAACTGAGACTATTTGTTTTTGCAATAAAGCCTAGATTTTGGGAATACAACCTTGTGTCTGGCGTATCAGTTAGTGTGTGGTGATTGTGCCTTGTTTCCACATCCGAGGGTCCCTCAGCGGCCCCTTCATCGCTTCTGCTCAAATCCCGTTTTCTCCTGTTGCCTCCTGCTGCCTCCTATTCCTCCTGCTGCCTCCTACGGCCTCCTACTGTGTCCTGCTGCCTCCCACTGAGTGCTGCTGCATCCTACCGCCTCCTGCTGCTCTCTTCTGCACTTTTTCTTGGTCCAGTCTGCTCCTCTCCTTATCTGCCTGGACTCACCCTGATCCATCAGCTCTGCAGACCTACATCGACGGATCCTTCTACCAGTGACACCTCTAACACCAGCAGTGTACAGGGGTTTTGCCATTTGGCTTTCTCCTCAGGGACTCACTGTTCTCCAAGTCACCTCTGTGACTGTTCTAGCAACACTAAGTTGGCTTCTGGCACAGGCGACACTTACCTTTGCAGTAGCACTCTGAAAAAGAAGTTAAGGAACGAATGGCGAGACACCCTTAACAATAACACAAACCCAAGTTAACAACTCTTCCAAAGTATTATGAAAGACCAGCATTGATATAAATCCCATTCTTAATGTACAAATGATTGAACTAGGCTAATGCACAAATAATTGGAGCTTTATATTTGTGTAACAACTAGTGTGTAAATGGTGGTGTGTATTAAAGTTGAAATGCTCTGTATATATATATATATATATATATATATATATATATATATATATATATATATATATATATATATATATATATATATTATTCTTTCATTTACACATCCACACTATGTGTGTTTTGGTGTTCTGTGAAGGAGGACAGGCTTAGCTGATCCACTGAGAACTAAATCTGCAGTGATTGATTGGATGAACCCGAGCATTCTCCCATATACACCACTGTCCTATTATCTATCGCTCCTTAGATTTATACCGCTCACGTTATACGCTGGAAGAATTATCCTATCTCTGGATTTTGCTATATTCTGCTTTCGCCTGATGCACATATTTGCAGTCAGCAAGGTCCTGGGTCCCAAAATCATCATGATGTGGCGTATGGTAAGTCCCAGAGCAGCTCAATACATGTTCCTCGTTTAAAGTGTGATGAGACGACTTACCAGACTATATGTCACTGCTTTGATCTTTCTAGATAAAAGACATCTTCTCCTTCCTCTTCCTCTTGGCTGTTTGGATCGCTTCCTTTGGTGTCTCAAAACAAGCCATCACTGTCCACAACGAAAAGCGTCTAAATTGGATCTTCTGGAACGTGATCTACAAGCCGTACCTCACACTCTTCGGTGAAATCCCATCAGATGTTTATGGTACTGAAGCAAAGACTTCTTTCCTTTAACACCTCTAAAGCTACATCCTTTAAAGCTACATCCTGCACAGTTTGTCCTGTATTACAGCTGTCCTCTATTCCTGCAGCAAAGGCAAAAGTAGTATGCCGAGTGTCTGCTTAGCTCTTATTCATAGGTGAGTCAGCAGCGCAACTGTGAACAGGGTCATCAGACCTGCATGATCGCACACACACCCTTTCCGAATAAGGAGATGTGCATAATAAGACTCAAACACCAGGGACATGTATTTGTATTTGTATTTTTATTGTGCTTTATATAGCACCTTTTTCCAAAGCGCTTTACATAGGAGATCAACAGTACATAAAATCAGCAGTGAAAATCATAGTTCAGCTACAGCCGGTAACAATCAATCAGGGTACAGAAGCAGGTGAATTTTTAAAGAGGAACGGTACAAAGAGTAAGTAATAGAGCGAAGAGACAGAGGGAGAAAGTTCCAGTGAAGAGGGGCGCAGAGCTGAAAAGAACGAAAGCGGGATTGAGCGCGGGGAGGACGGGGAACAGTCAGTCTAAAAAGACCTGAGGAACAGAGAGAACGAGAAGGAGAGTAAAATGAGAGAAGATATGTAAGATAGTCGGGGGCAAATCCATAGAGAGATTTAAAAACTTGGCAAAGAAAATTGTATTTAAGCTGAAAATAGAAAGACAACCAACCAAGTGAGGTAAGAGAAGAAGACAGTGAACGAATGGATGAATGATAGATTGATTTAAGAGGAGCAAGACATGAATGAGGAAATCCAAAGAACGTGACAGAACAGTTGAAAAGTCGAGAAAAGTTTAGCGAGGAGATAAGAAGTTTTGTGGCGTGGAAAGTGAGAGAAGGGCGGACTCTTTGAATATTGTAGAGATGAAATCGACAGGCACAGGATTTAAGAGCGATATGATGAGCAAAGGACAGGTTAGAATCGAAGTAGAGACCAAGATTACGGGCAGTAGAGGAGATGTATAGACTGGATGGAGGAAAAGAAATAGATGGGGGAGGAGACTGTGGTAAGGGAGTATTAGCGGGAAAGAATAAAACTTCAGTCTTTCCGGCGTTCAAAGTGTGAAAATGGGAGATCCTGCAGGGTTTAATAGTAGAAAGACAAGTTGAGAGAGTAGAATGAATGTGTCAGTGACCAGCAGAACTGGGACAGCAGAGATCCAATTCCCAAGTAATAATATCTCTAAACATGAACAGAACTTGAAGCTTTAAGCGAGTGCCAGGGGAAAGAGAAAGCACTGCGTTATGATGCACTGGAGGTGGCAGAATAGTAGTGCACACTCTGGCATGACAACTATTTCTTCTAAATTGTGCATATGTGTAGACATATACAAATATGTACAAGGATTAGCCCTTAAACCAGAATTATTGTGCGTCAGAGCACCAATTCAACATATTGCTCTATTTTCTCACCCGAAACGGCTTATTCATCGACACATGTCACTGCTAGGTTGGCTCCAAGATCTCCTTGTAATGCGGCTGATACATTCTTTCATTTCTCCACTACTCAATCAACCAGTGTCTGTCCTATGCCTGCACATGCATGCCCTCTCTATAACGCACATGGCACACATTTCTAAAACACATAAACATTGATGCTTGCACCATACACACAGCATTTGTGGACAAGAGGATGCAGCCCTTGAAAGAGACCAGCCTTAAGTGCTGGGCTCCCTCCTCATCATTTTTTTGACATTTTATTTCCAGTTTTCCTCTTTAACAAGATTTCAAATAAGGGAAATGTAGATTGCAGTTTTGCCAAGCATACACACTACCACCTTCATTCTCAGGAGCATGTTAAATGGCGGAGAATAGGGGAAACACCAGAGAAACAATCTATAAACAAAATGTGCAATAGCAGCACCATTATGGAAGTGATTAACTAGAAGAGCTGGAACCACAGTGGAAAATCTGCCCATATGCTTCCCAACTAAATACAGAAACTCTGAATCATCCATCACAGCATGCATCTGTTTCCTGATGTGGGCAGGGATGTAGGAATCCAACAGACTCTGCCTGCTTTTAGCACATAGTAAAAGAAGGCAAGGTTTACGGAATACATTATAATGGTGTTGACCATGTGTTTACAAGATAGCTGCTATTACTCAATTCACTGTATGATGCACAGGAGCCTGGGGTATGTCCTTGAGTAAAGCCCACGCCACAGAAGCGGTAGTGGTCGAGGTCTTCCTAAGAGATTCTACGCCGCCATTAAAATTAGGCTGTTGGTATAGAGTAGGTACTTACACCCTTACGGGCATATTCAGACAGGGAATTAATAGCCTTGGGGAACTGGTTGTGGGTGTGATCAATAGCCGAAATTAAAAATAATATGCCCTGTTCAATGCATCCTACATGACTAAAGAACAGGTGGATGTCAAATGAAGCTTCACCACCGTGACTATTCATTTGAAAATCTTCAACTGGCCGTTTAGGAAACCGGTGAGAAGGTGCCTACATTTCAGACCAGAAAAAGAATAAACAACACTACGCCCCCCACTCCACTGTAAAAAGCTTTAACCAGCAAACGTCGGGTCGAAAACAATAAACAGGTAGAGAAAATCAGCAAATACACATGATTTGGATGATGTCAGAGAAGTGTGCAGATCCTCAAAGAAAGTGATCTTTGAGGGAAAAAATATTTTACACAACCAACCAAAGACGTTAGAAAATAAGCCAAAGGAAAAATTCCAACTTATCCAAAGTTTTTATCCCCAGGCTATATTGAAAGAGAGTGAAGACAGAGGTCGAAGTGTGGCCCTCGTGACCCCCACTCGACTTGCAGTACGAAGGCAGAATGTTTTAGAGATGTACATCACTCCTGGTCCCTTCATCACCATTGTCAATGTATCGCAGATGCGAGAAAAGTTACTCACTCAGACAGCCATTCAGAACGTACCCGACTGACAATATGGGGGAGCTAGAGTTGTCATCGATCGAACAAGTTGACTAACTAGAACTTCGAAAGCTGATGACGTCACCATTGAGATCACGGCATAGGTGCATTTAGACATGAAGCATATAGGCATCCATGCACAAAGCTACAGGAACACTTTTAGTTTATTGCAGATAGACACAAAACAAATTCTTATGACTCATAGTAGTTAGAGGACGGATACACTTACACCAGTAAATCTTAAGCTACGCAGAAACAGCGAGATGCCAAGAATACGTACAATCAGCTTGCACATGCTTAACTGCAACTAACATGGACGGCAATAAGAACAAAGAAAAGAACAAAACCATCTCCATTCTGTTGAGTGTATGCAGGCGGGTATGTGGTCGCCCCTCTTGAGAATTGTACGTTCTGCAAGAACCCTTGACTTCTACACATGCGTGCAAGACGCCCTGACATACTACATGTCCAACATACAGGAGGCCTCTTAATCTGCCCGTCCTGCATGCCTTAACTATCATTCTGCGTGTTTAAAAACCCACCTTGGTTATTCTGGAAATTTCCCTGATTATTCTGAAAGCTTCCTTGATTATTCTGGAAGCTTCTGTCATGGTCCATGCCCTCAAGTGTCGGATACAGACCACCCTACCAAGGGCATTGGGTCCCATGGGGGTCTTAAAGGCTCCAAGGAATCTCGCAGGGGCTTCCTAGACTCGGTCCTGGCGCCGCTGGCGCCAGGCTCATACTGCCATCGCCAACATGGCATGTTTCAGGCCCAGTGAGGCACGTGTGAACCAATTTGAGGCAGGCTGAAGGGATTATTTGCAGTGGGACTATTTGCTTGGGTGTGGTTGCTGGAACTACTTTACCTGGGTACTACTTTCAGAAGACTATATAAGACACACCCTTCATACAGAACACGCTTCGCGTTATTCTGCACTCCTGCAGCGTAACGCTCACCGTGTCTGCAGCTCCAGGCCAGCCATCAGCCACGCCCGTCCAGTTGTTTTGAGGTACCTGCAAAAAAGAGTGAGAAAGGAGACCAGAACAAGATATTTACCTGACTCTTCACCACGGCCGCTCTGGAGTCCACGCTTTTTCAGAGCTGAAAAGGAAAGGACACCAGATTAGCTTTGCAGACCACGCGATCTTCATCGCAGATCAGCGCCACGCTAATACTTACCAGCGAACCATCGGAACTTCATCACACGATCACCGCTCCATCTTCCGATCGCCCCATCTGTAAAACACAAAGAAGACATCAGGTTAGCAGTGCAGTGGAGAAGGCCTCATTGAGACTTATAATCCTGCGCAAGGCAGCACTCACCTGAAGGCAGCAATCCTCACGGACTTGCAATTCTTCATCACCCAACCTTGTCCAGGAGATTCTGCCCCTTTCAGAATTTAAAAGCAGCAAGTTGGTTGTGCAGAAAACAATACCGGGTGGAAAGACTTTTGCATAGCACTGGCGCAAATCTTACCTTGGGAAGCCAGCTATCAAGGACCTCGCTCCATCGTAAGCACGAAGAAGAAACCTGTAAAGAAAGGTACAGAGTGAACTTTTACAACTTGAACTCTTTAGCTATCCATATCTCTGGAATAAGACTTACCATTGAGTCACAGGTGTCTGGAACTTAATAGGATCAGTGAAGTAACTAGATCCTTGAACTACTACGCACCCCTGCGAACAGTGGCAGGACGGAGAGCCCGCTATTCATAACTCAAAGGCAAGCCTGCTTTCGTAACGAAGCCAGAGGGGGCACAAGACACCACTCATCACCGGATCGTCCTGCTCCGTTCGGCGCCCCTGTGGAGATCAGGTGAGTGTAACAGCTTCTTCCTCGGAAACCTCCCCTACCCCGTGGTACAAACCCATTATTACCTTGATCATACTACCTTTGGTTATTTACCTGTGTGGCATGCCTGCTGCTTGCTGCAAGCCTGACCCTTCTCTGCTAGTCAACATCGCCCCTTCTATGGCGTATTTTGACAATTCTTTCTGCACTAATTAAGCCTCTTCACCTTTCCTAGTGTCATCTTTCTTTTGATTCTTCTCTTGCAACAGTCTGAAATAATGTGTGATGGTCAGCTGTATTTCTGACCATGGCTTTGCTTCCATGCCTACTAACTTCTTGAGCTGCTTCTGCACTGGTTCTGGTAGCCCTTGGCATAATATATGATAAAATACAGGTATAGATTTTCCCCAAGGCTCGCAAGTCTCCAAGCTCCACTGTTCCTGAAAATTCTGAATGTAAACAAGAGGATCATCCCCTTCCTGCCTCTTTTTTGTCATTACAGCTCCCATATCTGACATGTCCAGATAGAGCACTCTATGCGCTTTCTAGACTGCCGCCCTATAGTTGTTAAATGGTGCTCCATCATGAGCCGTGTTCCCCGCAGCGACACTCGAATACCATACCCTTGACCAAATGCCGTCAGCTCTTTCGCCAAGAATGGCGACTGGAAGACCTTTAATGTCCCCTATAGCTAACATGTTTGCTCCTGTAATTTTTTCTAGCTCATGCATCCATTTCCCAGCGCCAGAAGTTAAATTCGGGAGCTTACACCTTAAATTATCCTTATCCATTTGTATATACTGTGGTCTTGCTCCTCCTTTCTTTAACAAGGGAAACTGCGAAATTCCAAACTCACATTCATCCCCCATCGTCTGTCTGTCCATAGCCCTCTTCTTCCTGGCAGCGACCTTAACCTGCTCACATAAGGTGGCAAGTCCCCCCTCTCACCATGGGATCACCCTCTAGGGGATGCAGAAGTTACTCAAACATCAATAATCGAAACGACTCAGGAAGTTGGCAAAGTTGATTGTTTTAATGTCAATTATCTAAAACAGGGAGTACAACAGACATCAACAGACGTCTCACAACATAGTCTCAATGATCTTCATAAAAGACATCAAAGTAGTAAAAGCTCTTCATTGATGACGTTGACCTATGCATTTACTAACGTCATCCTACGTGGCAAACTAGAAAAACGTATTGAAAAGAGTGATTGGATAAGAGGGAACATCAGTCACGCTCACCTGGTGTCCACGGGGGCGTAGCTCGTAGTCGTATGACCGATATCTGTACTGGTGCAGTTTTGATGGTATGTTGGCGTCCTCTCCCTTTTAACCTCCCCAGGAAGCGTTAGCCTGCAATGGCGAAACAAGATGTTAGCTATGAGTGGGTTGGATTGGTCCCACTACTTGCCACCACCTGATGCCCGACTCCTCTCCTCCTCACCTTTGAGTTTGATGAGGCTGGCTCTCCGTCCTGCTTAACCTTCAGCAGGGGCGTGGTAGGCACAGTCTTTTTCTGGGCGCAGTTACCTCACTGTTCCAGGGTGCTGTTACTGTTCGTTTCGGAATTCTGGATTATCGGGTGAGTATCTACCTCAATAGCAGCTTGGTATAGATGCTCAAAGTCTTATTGTCCAAATGTTTAAACATATTTGTTTTCTCTTGCAGATGCAGTTTTGGTGCAGAAATCAAGTAGAAGATTCGACTCTCCCAGGATGCTAAATAGTTGCCTCCAGGTGAGTATAATGCGGATAAAAGGCGCTGAGTGACTGGAATAAATGTTCGTTCAGTACTGAGCGTGACTAACCTGCTGTTCTTTTCCTGTTCCCTTTTGCAGGCGTGGCTCGGTCCCAAGATGCAGAATGGACTGGTTGCATCCAGGTGAGTATAGCGCTTGATGAAAGGCGCTGAGTGGCTGAATAAATGTTCATTCAGTATTGTGCGCTGCTAACCTTTTTCTGTTCCCATTTGCAGGCGCGGCCCCAAGATGAAGAGTGGAAGAACCACTCCAATGAAACCAGGAGGAACGCGGAATCCCGGGTGAGTATCGGCACCTGCATGGACGTCCTTTCAACAGGGGCGGCGATCAGGAAACCAGCTGGAGATGCGCCCGATAGACCGGATTGCAGGTAAGTGTTTGGTCGCTGAAGTAACACCTGTTCTTCGCTTTTTCTATTTCCAGGCTCCGATGGATAGAAGCACTGACGGGCGTGGCTGTGGAAGCTTGAGGACAGAGCAGACACGGTGAGCGTTACGCTGCAGGAGTGCAGAATAACGCAAAGCGTGTTCTGCATGCAGGGTGTGGCTTATATAGCCTTGTAAGTAGTTCCAGGTAAAGTAGTCCCTTTGCCACACCCTGTCTTCCCAAGAAAAATAGTCCCTCTGCCCCTCCCAGGATTATACCGAGGCCCAGCCTCACTAGGCAGGTTAAATAGTTCCACGAGTTCAGCCCATTTTATGAGCCTGGCGCCAACAGCGCCAGGACTGAGTCCATGAGTCTCTAGGGCGTTTCCTTGGGGCCTGACAAGCTCTTCTGGGTGGTGGGGATTGGGATGGGCCCAACAGCTCAAGGGGTTTCAGAGCTCGCACCATGACAGGACTCCCCCCTAAGGCCCCCCTAAAGGCGGGGTCTTCCCTTGGTCCTGGTTTGTTCGGGTGGCTATGATGGAACCTCTTTAACAATCGTGGTGCATGAATGTGTTCACTAGGTTCCCAAGATCTTTTGTGTGGTCCATATCCTTTCCAGTCTATTAGATAAAATAGTTTTGATTTGACGATTTTCGAGTCCAGGATATCCTTGATCACAAATTCGGGTTCTCCGTCGACCAAGATCAGTTTCGGTGGTTTCAGTATCCGGGTTCCTGGTTGTACTGGTTTCAGAAGTGAGACATGAAACACAGGATGAATTTTCATGTGTGAAGGTAAATCCAACTTTAGGCTACCGGATTGATGATAGCCTTAATGGTGTATGGACCTACGTATCTGGGATTGCAGGTTCGGATTCCTTTCATGTGTATGTCTTTGGATGCCAACCAGACTTCATCTCCAACTTGATACCTTGGAGCTTCACTCCTATGGACGTCTGCTGACTTCTTGTATCTTTCCTTGGCTTGTTTCAGCTGGTCCGTTGCTTGCTTAAAAGCTTGAGTTATGGTAGTGTGCAAGCTTTTCACTTCTGGCATTTCCAAAGCTTGGGGAGAGTCAAGATTAGAGGTTTTTGGATGCAATCCACAAAATGGTGTAGAAGGGAGTCTGTCCGATGCTGGAGTGCAGGGAGTTGTTGTAGGCGTATTCGGTTATCCATAAAATGTCTTTCCAACTGTTTTCTGATTGGTGTAACATACATCTGAGGTATTGTTCAAGAGTCTGGTTGGTCCTCTCGGTCTGACCATCGGTCTGGGGATGGTGGCTAGTAGAGAGTCTTACATCGATTTGCGCTAATTCGCAACACTTTTTCCAAAATCGAGAGATGAATTGGCTACCGCGATCTGAAATTAGGATGGAAGGGAACCCATGTATTCGGACTATCTGTGCTAAAAATTCCTTAGCTAGCTTTGAGGCTGAGGGTAGCCCCTTCAGTGGAATGAAATGAGCCATCTTTGAAAACAAGTCCACCACCACCAGGATTGTGTTGAACCCGTCACAAGGAGGAAGGTCAGTTATGAAATCAAGAGACAATGTATGCCAAGGCGTAGGTGGAATACCCAGTGGTTGCAGTTGACCTGGTGACCTCTTCTTCGAGGCCTTGTTTTGAGCGCAAACTCCACAGGATAACACAAATTGCTTGATGTCTTACGCCAAGTCGGCCACCAATAGTATCGCTTGATCTTGGCTTCGGTCTTAGCAGTCCCAGGATGGCCTTCAACTAGTGATTCGTGGTAAGTCGAGATTACCTTCTCCTGAAGTTCCTTGCTGGGTAGCTAGAGACGTCCTTGAAAATAAGGTAAATGGTTTGAGACCGAATGATGAACACTTTTAGTAGGCCAGTCTTTCAGAGTGTCTGTGTCCATGAGATGTGCGATTTCTTCGTGGATGTCGTCTAAGGTTAGAGACGTTGTCACTCCTAATATCTTTTCTCCGGGAATGATGGACACTGGGTCTAGGTTGGTAGATTCCTCTTCTACCCCAATGCGAGATAGGGCGTCTGGCTTGCCATTTCGACAACCAGGTCGGTAAGTAATTACGAAGTCAAATTCGGCGAAAAATAATGCCCATCGGAGTTGGCGAGATGATTGGGCCTTTGCCACCTTTAAATATTGTAGGTTGAGGTGGTCAGTTATTACAGTTATTGTATGTCTTGCTCCCAGTAGATAATGCCGCCAAGCCTTGAAGGCCGCCTTCATGGCCAGGAGTTCTTTGTCTGTAATGGCATAATTCAATTCTGGCGCTGTGAATTTCCGTGACCAGAAGGCCACTGGATGGAGCTGACCTGTCTCAGGATCTTTTTGCGAGAGGACCGCTCCCATTGCTGAACTGGAAGCGTCGGTTTCGACCACATACGGTAGGTCTGGACGTGGATGTTTCAAGATCGGGGCTGAGATGAATTTTTGTTTTAAGTCTTGAAACGCCTTCTCGGCTTCTTCTGACCATTGGAAACGTTTGTTCTTTCGTAGTAGAGAAGTAATGGGATGAACAAGCTGTGAGAACCCCGGAATGAAGCGGCGATAGAAGTTCGCAAATCCGAGCATGCTCTGAACACCTTTAATCGAGGTTGGAGAAGGCCAGTTGAGAATGGCGTCAACCTTCCGTGAATCCATGCGTACACCATGTGGGGTTAGGACAAACCCAAGGAATTCGACCTCCGTAACATGGAAGAATCATTTTTCCAGTTTTGCGAACAATCTATGTTGACGAAGTTTGTCCAAAACTGCACGGACGTGTTTCACATGTTCCTGTTCCGACGATGAATATACCAAAATGTCATCTATGTATACTACGACAGAGACATCAATCAATTCACGCAGGACGTCATTCATGAAATACTGGAACGCCGCTGGGGCGTTGCAAAGTCCAAAAGGCATCACTTGGTATTCGAATAATCCATATTTGGTGCGGAATGCGGTCTTCCATTCATCCCCTTTTTTTATTCGTACCAGATGATATGCCCCTCTAAGATCTAGCTTGGTATAAATTCGGGCGTCTTTAACTTGATCCAGGAGCTCAGGAATCAGAGGCAAGGGATAACTGTTTTTAACAGTGACTTGGTTTAATCCGCGGTAATCGATGCAAGTCCTAAGGTCTCCTTCCTTTTTTGGCACGAAGAACAAAGGCGAGGCTGCAGGGGACTTGGTCGGGCGGATAAAGCCGTTAGCCAGGTACTGGTCCAAGTATTTTTTCAAATGCAGATTTTCAGGCTCCGTAAGTGCGTAGATTCTGCCACATGGAATCTGAGCGCCAGGTATAAGGTCGATCTGACAATCGTACGATCTATGGGGAGGAAGGGTATTCGCTTGATCCTTCTGAAAAACGTCTTGATAATCTTGGTATTCTGGAGGTAGCGGATTAGGCTGATCCATGATTGTTGCAACTTTTTTAACCAAAGTTTCCTTTGTTCGGTAACAGGTACGAGCACATTCGACTGAGAAGGTCAGCCTCTTAGCACGCCAGTCGATACAAGGATTGTGTGATTCTAACCATGGCATTCCTAGGATTATTTGAAATTGTGGAGCCTTCATTAGGTCGAATACGATGTCTTCCCGATGTCCGTCTTGGCACAAAAGTGTCATTTCAGTTGTCGAGTGCGTTACTGGGCCCGAAGCGATTTCAGTTCCATCGACAGTAGTGACTAAATCTGTAGTTGCCTTTTCACACAGGGGAAGATTCATCCTTGTAGCCAAATCGTGATCCATATAATTTCCAATGGCGCCGCTATTGATATATGCCCTGACTGCATGCATTTGGGAAGGCTGCTGGTGATTTATGAGGATCATTGGCAAGACGAGGTGCGAGGTCTGAGAGTCCTTCTTTTCGCTCGACAAGCGGACCTCTACGCTTGTCGGGCGAGGACGTTTTCTGATTCCGGCTCCGTTTCCACCTTGCCGGCAACTCCAACTGCCTTCTTAGGTAGCTTAACAGGACAGTCTCGAAGGAAGTGACCGGCGGAGCCGCAGTACAAACATAGATGCTGTTGTCTTCTTCTGTCTCTTTCGGCCTTAGTTAATGTCCCTCGCACTCCCCCAATTTGCATGGGTTCGGCCAAGTTGGAAGTCTTGGATGCATTCTCCTTTGGGCGTAAAAACACCCGAGTGTCCATCCTAGCTCGATCCGCCTTACGGTTCTGTAGTCTATGATCAAGCTGAACCACCAGATCAATGTATTCCGCACAATCGCTAGGAGGATTGACCACTTGAACTAAAACGTCTTTCAACTCCCCTCTTAAGCCTCGGTAAAACAGAGTTGTTCTCTTATCGTTGGGCCAATCAGTTTCTACTATCAGCCTATTAAAGGTTGCAATGTACGTGTCACGATCCCTGCCCTAAACCTGGATAGCCAGGCCAGGTGGGCTACTTCTACCCCCATCAGGCCCTCAAGGGCCTTGACATTTGCCCCCAGACTCTCTTGGAGTCAGTCCTGGCGCCTTTGGTGCCAGGCTCATATGCTAGAGCAGTAATCAGGGCCCCTAAAGGCATTGCGCAACAACATGGATGCTTCCACATGGCTCAGTTCCTAAACTGAACCATGCGGTCTAGCATTTTGGGTGTGGCAGGCCCAGTGATACCTGGGATGCCTGCAGGCTATATAAACCACACCCTAACTCCAGTACATGCTTCGCGTTAGTTTGCAACTCTGCAACGTGACGCTCACCGCATTCAGCTTCAGCCACGAACCTCGGAAGAACAGCATCTGCAAAAGAGGAAAATACATAGTTAGAAAAGGCAGCAGCTTACCTGAATTTCATCATTAGCAACCCGCAACTCTTCCGACCATCATTCAGGAACCAGCACTCCTTTGGATCGACTGACCTGAAAAAGGGGAGAGACAAGGCATCAGACATTTGCACAATTAACGAACTGTGCCGAAAGGCTTACCTTGCCAGCCGCTCCTCAGTCAGCATCATTTAGAGAATTTCATCCTCCGGCTGACCTCCGCGACCTGTGAAGAGAAAAGACAACAGGTTAGAAAAGGCAAAGCATTTTAGCGTAGCGCATAGTGCCTACTCACGGCATCAAGGCGCTCTAGAAACGCCCATACTTACCGGCAAACTCCTAAATTCAATCCTTGCCACATATTGGACTTCTGCATACACAGAGAAGAGAGAAGACATTTATTTAACCCAAAAGGCATGCTAAGACAACAAAATACCACAGCAATAAGACCTACCTGAAAAAACTCAAGACGGGCCGGCATCAGTGAAGTAACTCGATCGCCTCTGCCCTCCAAGCACAACGCGCCCCTGCCAGACAGCAGGACGGAGAACCCACCAACATCAAGAACAAAGTGAGGAGAAGTCCAGGAGGGCCGCAGACACACGGGGTGGTGGGAGGCTTGTTACCCCAGTTGTCAGTCCTGAACTTTGGTTACCTGTATTTCAGGCTGGACTCTTCAGCTGGTAACACCAGGGCATCGCGAGGAGAGGTACCTGGACCCCAACTGCTGGGTGGCGCCCCCGTGGAACCAGGTGAGCGTAACAGTACGTTAACAGATCCTGTTTTCCTTGGCGCAGAGATAAGAGTTCATTATCCAATGCCTGACCCTGAGAGTGGCGGGCAAACAACTTTTCCATGTCATTTGAAACCCCTGGAAGTCTCGATAGATGGGATCATCCCGATTGACTAGAGGCACAGACCAATCTGCCACGCTGCCACTGAGGTAAGACAATGCAAAGGCTACCCTTGACTGGTCGTTTAGAAAGGCCCCTGGCCTGCATAGAAAATGAAGTCGGCACTGGTTCATGAAAACCGCATACCTTTTCGGGTCTCCTGCAAAACGTTCTGGAGGTGCCAAAGGTACGGCTCCTGGAAGGACCACTTTAAATGGATTGCTGGGTGCAGGCGGAACCGTTGATCCCAGTCCGGGTAGCGGTGTTTGTCCCACCTGGGATTATAGCAATTGCTTAGCAAGCTCATCGGTATGATCTTTAGCCACAATCAATTCCCTCCTTAAAGCATTAGTCTCATGCCGGGCCGAATGTACCTCGGCCCTGAGTTCCCCCAAAAGCTGGGCCAGTTGGTCAGTCTCTGAAGTCTCCATAATGCCCAGGTAGAGAATTTGTAGAAGGCTTTGTGTTCTGTCACGCTCACCTGGTCTCCACGGGGGCGTAGCTCGTAGTCGTATGACCGATATCTGTACTGGTGCAGTTTTGATGGTATGTTGGCGTCCTCTCCCTTTTAACCTCCCCAGGAAGCGTTAGCCTGCAATGGCGAAACAAGATGTTAGCTATGAATGGGTTGGATTGGTCCCACTACTTGCCACCACCTGATGCCCGACTCCTCTCCTCCTCACCTTTGAGTTTGATGAGGCTGGCTCTCCGTATTTGTTTTCTCTTGCAGATGCAGTTTTGGTGCAGAAATCAAGTAGAAGATTCGACTCTCCCAGGATGCTAAATAGTTGCCTCCAGGTGAGTATAATGCGGATGAAAGGCGCTGAGTGACTGGAATAAATGTTCGTTCAGTACTGAGCGCGACTAACCTGCTGGTCTTTTCCTGTTCCCTTTTGCAGGCGTGGCGCGGTCCCAAGATGCAGAATGGACTGGTTGCATGCAGGTGAGTATAGTGCAGATGAAAGGCGCTGAGTGGCTGAATAAATGTTCATTCAGTATTGTGCGCGGCTAACCTGCTGTTTCTTTTTCTGTTCCCTTTTGCAGGCGCAGCGCGGTCCCAAGATGAAGAATGGAAGAACCGCTCCAATGAAACCAGGAGGAACGCGGAATCCCGGGTGAGTATCGGCACCTACGTGGACGTCCTTTCAACAGGGGCGGGGATCAGGAAACCAGCTGGAGATGCGACCGATGGACCGGATTGCAGGTAAGTTTTTGGTCGCGAAAGTAACACCTGTTCTTCTCTTTTTCTATTTCCAGGCTCCGATGGATGGAAGCACTGACGGGCGTGGCTGTGGAAGCTTGAGGACAGAGCAGACCCGGTGAGCGTTACGCTGCAGGAGTGCAGAATAACGCAACGCGTGTTCTGCATGCAGGGTGTGGCTTATATAGCCTTGTAAGTAGTTCCAGGTAAAGTAGTCCCTTTGCCACACCCGGTCTTCCCAAGAAAAATAGTCCCTCTGCCACTCCAAGGATTATACCAAGGCCCACTAGGCAGGTTAAATAAGTCCATGAGTTCAGCCCATTTCATGAGCCTGGCGCCACTGAGTCCATGAGGCTCTAGGGCGTTTCCTTGGGGCCTGACAAGCTCTTCTGGGTGGTGGGGACTGGGATGGGCCCAACAGCTCCAGGGGTTACGGAGCTCGCATCATGACACATCTAGGTATATGTTCCATACTTTTCTTAAGACAGTGATAGGCTCCTTAAAATCAGGTGGAGCAAGTAAGCACTCCCTTCAAACATATCACTATGAACATCACTAAATGTACAATGTCCCATTGGTTACACAACTGTAGGACCCTTAATTACGCGGCCCCTACAATTGGTTGGCTCTCTTACATCCGTCAGTACTTTTCCACCTATGTTAGCAGCACGCAGACTGGACTTCCAGGTTCTTGGTGAGCTGGTCGTGACCATTGCTCTCACCAATTAGCATATTATCACCTCAGTAGTCTACTGTCAATTAAGGCTTTAAACTCAGCCTTGAAAATGTTCTTTGCTCTGGAGAATCCAGGGGAGTAGAGGCACGCTCTGATTCCCTGCGTAGGTGTGGTTTGTCATGTTTGTCCAACTTCATCCTTCCTCGTGACTGAAGACCACAAATTTGAGCTCTGGTGTATTTAAAATACTATTTTTTAATAAGCCTCTGGCGTCTTCCTTGTTTTCATCCATGTCTTCTGAACAGGAGTTTCATTCTTTCACACGATTGTAACTACTTTCTGCTCATCTATGCTGAATACGATCTTGGCTTCTTGGGGTTGATCCAACCTCACCCTTCAGAGATTCACTTCTGTATTTCGATTGCTTTTTCAACTGCAACACACTGAAAAAAGAAAGGCCTTCTTTCTCTGGTCCAGCACTGCTATAACACATAGTGGAATCATCCACACTTTACTTTCTGCTATATATTTATACGTTGGCGCATGCTGCAATCTATTCACTACATAGCTAGCCTCAAGATTACTTTGTCTGTTTGCGTTACTTTGCATCTGTACACGTGTAAAATGACTTGATCGTCATCGTTTCTGTAGCATAAGCTTCTTCACCTCGAGCCAGAGATGTCACTTATGTTTGATACTTTCTTGATGCCTTTATAGAATATAAACATTCTCTTGTCTCTGCATCTTTTCTATGTACGTCCGTCTTGGTTCGTGTGACGTCACCAATCTGCTCTTTCGTTCATTTGTCCTGTTTCTTCTGGAATTTCATTCAAATGGCCATCGTACTCGTATGCTGATATGGCTTTCTCAATGGGAACCTTGCTTCCAGGACTCTCGTTGGTATCGGTATTCTCACTGGTACTGCACGTGTCTCGCACTCTGTTTCCCAACATATAGGCGAGACGGTTGAGGTGGGGGTACTTAGCTCCTTCACTACAGATGATTATGTATGGTTACCTGTGTACAGGTGTTAGCAGGAGACGCTAGCTTAAATCATGGAAGGTTGTTTCTTAATTTATGTCATTGAGATGCATTCCTAAATGCAGCGTTATAGAAGAAGGACCACATTTTTTGGGATACCCTGTGAGCAGGAAGACAGTGGTATGTTATGTTATATTTGTTATTGTGTTTATATTGTCAAAAGCGGAGACCTATCAGAATATTAGGGTTTTTCCTCTAGACAGTTTCAACGTCACAATACAATGAGGGGCTGCTGGCCACATGTGAGGTTGTTAAGTAGGACTTGAGGTGCTTAGAAGGTGGTGGAATCCATTTTGGTGAACTGTTTTTTGAATTGATGAGAAGTGTTGTGCCATTTGGGTGAAGCTCGAGGAGCACATGAATGAAGTCGAAGTTTGGGTCTTAAGGGCAGAAGATACAGTGTGGGCGGTGCACGGGCCACGCTATTGTTGGAGGTGGCGAGCAAGAGAGGCCCATGGTAAGGTTCTTTGGATTGTTATGATTTTGAGAATTTAATCAAAAAGTGATGTTACTTATGCAAACTCATAATTGACAAAAGGTAAATTCAATTTGTCGAAATCCCGATTTTAAGTCAAGTAAGTATTGATGATTACAAAGTAACATGTCATAATGAGGGGTACACCCCATCAACATTTATGCAAGTCCCTCCTGCGATATCAAGACAAAATACGCAAGTATAGCACGGAATGGACACGCGATAGAGAGGCCAAATTGGCAAAGTCATGACCCAAAGACGGAAGCTTTTCCAACTGTGCAGCAACATGTGACCACATTTTTACATTCAGCTTATAAAGGGAGGGAATTAAGTATATTAGAGCTGTGGAACATGTTTCAGGATAAGGAAGGGGACCCATCCCAAAAGCAATGGATGTTGAGTCAATACAATGTGGGAAGCAAATCTCATTTGGCTCCCTCTCCTCTTCCTCAAACTGCAGACATAGACCCAACAGCAGAAAATCAGGGATTTTACCCCTTAAAGTAATTGAAAGCAGAAGCAGAATACACCAATCCTATTTTTGCACCTGCAGCGTATAGCATCAAGGACACACTTAGCAGCGTGAAGCAGGTGAATAAAAAAGCAGAAGCTATCAATGGTGAACATAAGGAGCGCAGGGAATCGCAAGCAAAACTGAGAAACAACGTTGATTGAAAGACAGGATATAGTGGGACTCATGAAGCGATAGTCCCAATAAAGAATGGGTAGACAGACAGATATTGCTTATGAACTAAGACTTATGGGGGAGGAAGCTCCAAATCATAAAGATGCAGAGGAAGAAGCTGAAGAGGCAGAGATAATAGAGGAAGTACAGAGAAGAGAAAGGGAAGAAACAGGGAAATATGCCAGGGTAAGAAGAGAATAAAAGCGAGCAGAAGAAAGGGAAAGGTAAGAGAGGGAAAAGAAAAGGCAGAGGGAGCTAGAGGAGACAACGATGCGGAAGGCCGAAGAAGAGAAGAAGAGACAGCTGTAGATAAAGGAGGAAAAGAGAAGGCTGGAAGTAGAGCGGCTTGTTAAAGAGCGCTGAAGCAGGGAGGAAGAGGAAGACAGGAGACGTGAGCAGGGAAGAGGACAAAAGCAAAGAGAGACAGTCTAAGAAAATAGCAGTCATTAAAATGGGCTTGACACGTCTAAATGATTATGAGGGAGAGGGGAGACGAAGAAGAATAGGGGAACCCTATAGGAGCAGAAGGGACAGTTTGGTTGCCCCAAAGGCAAGTAAGAGTACGACAGGGTCCTCGTTAAGAGGGGAACGCCATTCTTTAGACAAAATGAAGGGGATATAGTGGGAGAAACTTACGTTAAGGAGACTCAGCTTTGAGGACGAAAGAGAAGGAGACAGTGATGATAGTTTTGGGACCATGGGGTCAGATGAAGATCAACAAGAAAGTGACGATGATGAGAGAGAGACGCCTTACCGCCGCTGCAGGGAAGTAAGCCTGGATAGAGACATATTATGGGTCGAAGGGGAAGACACGGGAAGAAACAAGAGAGAACCCGAGGGATGACTGGGGCGTCCCAGGGACAGGTCACATAGTGCAGACACAATGATGCCATATGCACAGAGGCTCAGAGCCCTGCCAGGATGAAAACGGGCAGAGCTGACAATGGCATTTACAGCCACTAGAAACATGGGGAGACGTAATTAGGGAATAAGGCTGGCACAGTTCCAGTTATTAGAGAAGGGGTTGGATGACTGCAGTATATACCTTGGCCACAGATGGATAAGGACAATCTGAGATCTAAGTTACCCTCATTGACTACAGGGGCTGGGAAATGAATTTACGAGATGGAAAGACTGACATCAGGGATGAACTTGGCAGTTGGTGACATGAAGGGTGACATGAAGAGCCTACTTTCAACCATTCTTGGGAAGGTAGCGGATGACCAATGGAAAAGAGCAGAATATCCCAGAGTGACAGCACAGAACACGGCGCACAATGGCGCACCGTTCAATGACTGGCGAGCAGGCAAGCTCGTATGGCAAGCTCTAAGGGTACAGTACCTGGACATATCTGACATAAGCGTGATTATGGCACGCAAAATGCGTGAGGACGAAGACCCACTCCATTACATTCAGGAGATTCAAGAGCATTGGCGTCTTGAGACAAGGGAGCCATGGGATAAAACAGTGGGTTTGTTTTATCATATACTATGTCGGGGGTTGCCAGAGTAGGTACAGAAGAATCTGAAGAAACTAGTAGGGATGGAGGCCAAGCCATGGTCAGAGATCCAGCTAACTATAGAGTACTATTGCTGGTTAATGCAGGAGAACGCAAGAATTACGCGTGAGGAGAAAAGGCAGGAAGAAGCGAAGTTAGTGCAGAAAAAACTATTGAAGTACACAGTGGAAGGAGCGATTTTGCCGATCGGAGAGGGAGTAGTTACCAAGAATATGCAAAATCGAACACAGGCAGTAGGAAGAGGCTTCGTAGGCAGGGGCGACACAAACCACTGGCCATGGGGACAGGGAGTAGTGTCCTGGGGATGCTGGTTTCAATACCCAATACATTGCTGGCTATTTGTGAAGGATAGGTCACATAGCGTGAATGTGTAGAAGCAGGGGTGGGCTGCAATAGAATGGGGGAAAGGCACACCAGCGGACATACCAGACATAACAGACTGGCTATTATGCCCAAGATCTCATGCATGCACAGACATAGGTGCCACAGCCGGCCTGGACACAGAGCATGCTAATGAAGCCATACTAAACCATGACACATGCACCGCAAGCACAGGAACATACACAGCCACCTCAACCAACACAGCAAGCACTGATGCAACAGAACATTGTAGCGACAACACACACAGTCTCCACGATGTAGACTGGTGATATTCGGCTGTCATGCAATACTTAGAGGGACCTGACTCCCCAGTTTGGATTTGAGCATCTTTCACATTTTGTACCGTTGTTGATTTTCCCATCGTCACCATCATCATTGCAGGACTAGGCATTGATTTTGCACAACATCGAATGCCCACCTGGCACACACAGGAAAATAGCAAAAGAAAAACCATGAGTGGAACAAAAACTTTCATCATCACACTGAACCAGGATGGTATCCAATTGAAGATGTTGTCAAATCAGTTGGTTGGCTCTACTTCTCCCCCCTTCCGCATTCTTTCCCCCAAGCTGTGCACTGCCGAGATGACATGGGAAAGGGTCCCATTGTCCGTGTCTTCAGAAGGTACGCATGTACAGCAGGCACTCACGATTTTTCAGCAAACACTGCCATCCATTGCTGTGAGGAGGTCCAGGACGTACCGGTTCTGCATTGTTATTAACTGCAGGGTGCGGAGCACCACTTTTATCACATTAAATCCTTCTTCAGTATCGTTGGTCAGTTGGATCAGCTCCCAGTGGACGATCTGCAGCCATTTGGTGTTTGTTCGCGCCTGAAGTCCTGGCACCAGGAGGGAAGCAAAGAATGTTTCTGCAGAGTTGAAGAGTCCTCTATGATCCTCCACGCCCCGCTCCTCGCTTTTTTGATTGGGTAAATCACTGTATTACAAGGTGAATTGGATGGCACTTTTATACCTTGTTGTAATAATGCATTTTAGTCTCTTTTATTCCTTCCTCTGCTTCTCTTGATAATGGATACTGCTTTACTCTGGCGGAATTGCACCTGGTTTAAATTTTATTTTTATGGGCGTGACCTCTTGCAAAAATACTACATCGTGTGGGCCTATTGTCCATAATCTTGTAATACCTGTTCCATATCCTCATCAAATATGGTGGGTGGTGCATTAATGCTGGCCATGAGGGGGTTTTGTATTTCTCTATGCTGGATCATTATATCACATGGTACACTTATTTCCATTATAATCTCCCCATCTGTATCATTGTCAGTGAACAATTCTTAATCAGTCAGATCACGCAACGCTATATTTGGGTCTAGATGGTCATATTCAATTTGCTCAGGAGGTCCCTTCCAAGAAAATGTATTGGCGAGTCTTTATGGTACAATAGGGGTGCTCGCACTGTTTTTCCCCCCCACCGTTATGTCTAAATCGTTTGTGTAAGGCACTTTCAAAATAGCCCCAGAGAACTGCAGTGTTTCCAAATTTTTTCCTGAAAGCGGGAACCGCCCTTCCATGAGGCACGATTTTTCAGCTCCCGAATCCACCATAAAGATGAATTGTTTGTTGCCTATCTCCGCCCCCACCAGTGGTTCCTCTTCTGCACATAGGGTAGTTGATAGGACTGGACACGCAAGTGCTTTCTGTGGGCTGCCCTAGTCTGGGTATGTCTCTGTTCCAGGTACTGAGAAGAGATTGTCTCCTATTACTGCTGCGCCGCGGAACGGTGCCGGTGCACCATTGGCAGTCGTTGCAAAAATATTCGCCGGTGCGTTTCCCATCGTGTTCTGGCGTGCTATCTGCTGTTGCATACCTGGCTGCTGAGGTTGCTGTCTTGTTGGCATTTGCTGTGCTCTCTGCGGGTACTCATTATAGCACTGTTCGTGCTGCCCACCCCCGCCCATTGGTTACCCATAGGGACTACCTGGATGTGGGTGGCCAAATTGCTATTCGTTTCCCCCGGGAGGTGGCCCTTGGTAATACCCCGTTGGCCGCATCCTGCATTCTCTAGAAAAATGTCCTCACCTCCCACAATTCCAACACGATCCTTGTGGTCCTCCCCTCATTCCTTGTCCTCCAAATCCTCTACTTCCCATTGCCACAAATCCTCCTCTTTGTCCCTGGCACCCACCTCGTCCTCTTGCGGGTCTTCCCTGCCACTGGGGCCCTTGGTATTGCTCCTCCCGTGCCCATTTCTCCTGTCCGTTTGCAGACCAAGTTGCTTCCATCCTCTCTGGTGTATTTCCTGACCCCACCTCCCCTTTTCCCTGCCTTTCATTGGGTAGGGCTGAGTTGATCACCGCAACCTTCACTAACTTATTCTGAACCAAACTTTGCTTTGTATGCCAACCTTCTCTGTGCTATCTCCCTTTCTCTTTCTTTGATCCTCCTACAATGGTGTACTATTATGCTCTGAATCTCCGGCAAGCCTTTGGCTTCAATCCTAGCATTTTTATCCAAGGCCTTCTGTACCTCCTTGGGGAGCCCTCACTTTATTATAAAATAAAATAGGGTGGTGGATTGGTCCCACGCCGTTCCCGTTTCTGATATCCACATGTTCTGCACCCAAAGGATGAATTGCGTAACCTCTTCCTTCTCTCCCATGGTGCATTGCATCACTAAATGTAAGTCTGGGGTGCCTGGGAAGGTTTTCCGCAATGCATCCCTCACATTAATGAATGATAACCCATCATGGCGGTCACAGTTTATCGTTATTCCCGGAAACCCCGCCCTCACCCACACCCCATCTGCTTGGTCACCGACTGCAGACACCAATAAACTCTTAACATCCCCTACGGCCAAGGCACACTCCCCGAACTACCGATTCAAACTCATAAAATATAACACATCCCAGTAGGGAATGAGACTAAGAGAACAGGTTGCAAGATTAATAAGTCTTTATGTAAAATTGGCATCCAGAGAACTCTGCTGCCTCGAGAGCGCCCTGGCAAAGAATACACGTACATGGAATTATAAAGTAAAACAGCATCATCAGTGACGTCACTAACATAGGGTATTACAACAGTGCAGGATTGGTTGGGGAGTGATGTTGCATACGGTCCTGTAGGCGCTGCTTAGTCCGGATAGGCTGCCCAGTTGGCGGGAGGGTGAGCATCACGAGGTCAGGCTGCCTGTGTCCAGGAGGGGTGAGAGTTAGGTCACGACGAGATAAAGTTGACACTAACTAAGCTGCCATGAGAAACTACCATTAGACATATAATAAATGACAATCCTTAATACACCTTTGAGTAAATCTTTTCAAACCTATAAATTGCATTCATTTGATTACTTCGTCTTTCATTGGGACTTTTATGATATACTGGGCTTAGGGGTCTTGTTCTCTGTGATAACCTGGGGGACTGGGTGGGTCTTAGCACATCAAGGCAGGTGGGGAGTATAATGACATATGTTAGTTTTAGAACACAATATACTGTGACAGAGGTCTAGATTTAGTGGGGGCACTCTAGGGTGGGCTTTCACAGCAGGGTCACACTTCTGGTACATCAAGAGAATACCTTAGGAGGGCACAGGGTTATATTGGCAGTAATTTTCCAACAGCGAGGGTGAGGGGTGCAGGAGCAGGTTTGTGGAGATGGATGAGCTATAAGTCATGGTTCGAGCCGGTTCACACCCAGGACAGTGATCACAGAGGAAGGCTGGGATAATACATTTTACTATTTGTTTCAATTATCCCCTGCACATCCATGAGAAAGGGATTTGTGAAGCTTTCAGACAGTGGAAGAAAAGGTGGGGGCCATGAACGCGCTGAAGCCTTTTCATAGTATCGGAGTGAGGCCTAGTCCAAAGATGGAGTCTAGGGCACACAAAATGGAAGCCAAGTGTATCCCGCAATAGCCCCACCTATGCCGATGTTAGCATAAGGGCAATGGGGGCGGCCCCCGCTAGTGTGTGAGCAAATGGTTTGTTTCATGCAGAATGTACGAGGGGGGCCCAAACGGCCCTTCACTCCCAGACAATCGCCAAGACAATGATTCAACAAAGCCTCTTTTCTTTCAACCACGTAGTTTGTACCATACACTGCTCGAACAAATTTCAGGAAATTTCCTTTCCTCTCTTTCCACTTCACCATCTGCTCCCCAGGTTGGGACAAAAATAGCGCTGGCCCTGAAATGTTAGCCATTGCCCAAAATCTCCCAAAGAAATTACAAAATTGAGCTCTTCAAACCAACTGCAGATGTGGATACTATATTATGAACATAAACCAAAGTATCTGTGAGAGATACCTTGAAGTAATGTCACTTCTATATTCCACAGTAAAATGTACTTATCAATGATCGTATTCAAGTACTGGGACAAGGTGGAGGGGTCCTATGATTCAATCTGCACTACGTACGAGAACGTTAGTCCAGAGAGACAGTGTTGTTGTTGCCTATTGTTGCCAGGCAACTAGAAAAGCCGTCCAAAATGGCTGCACGCGACGCTGAGATGATAACAGAGCCTCTCCTCTAATCCATTTGGACGCGTTGGCCAGAGCAACTATGTCACATCGTAGTATGCACTCGAACGCTCCTTCACGGGCCGCTAACACGCGCCTGCATAGGTCTTCGCCAGCTTGCTGAGTTAAGGCCAAGCGGTGCTCACGAGCGCCACAGGATCCTTGCTGATTTATTATATTAAAGCAAGGTGGAGCTTGCGAGCAGTGCCACGTTTTTTAAACAAGGAAAAGGCAATGATACTATATGGACAGTGAGTAAAATCACAACAGCATGCCTCTAGGCACAATATTGGCATGGTCTCGGAACACCAAAACATACGTGAAATCTGTAACCAGGAAAAGAAGAAAAGGAACAAAGCGTTTGTTAAGAAGAACAGCATAAAAAGCATTGGTCACGCAAAACCAAAAACAAAAGTGTAATGGAGACCCAGAGCTAGGAGAGAAGAGAAAAGAAAAAAAACAGTTGGGGGGGCATGATTAGCAAGTTCACACAAGTCATTATACCAGGCCCATATTGCTACATATTTGTCTTCATTAGGTCTCTCCTCAAACGGCATATCTTCATCCTGGCAGACAACAAAGACATATCAGTAAACCAGTCCTCGAAGGAGGGTCTACTGGGGTATTTCCACATCTGAAGGATTTCCTTTTTGGCTGTAATCAGAGCTCGGTAAGTCCACAACACACCCCTATGAAGGAGGTTTAGGGCACATGGGGCGACCCTTAGCAACATAAGATAAGGATCCTGGGGAATCGCATGACCCACAACCAACTGAATCAAGTTAAGGACATCTCCCCAGAAGTGGATTACTCGCTCACACTCCCAGAACGTATGAATATAGGAGCCAACGCTTCTCCTGCATGCCCAGAAAACAACAGAAGAACCCTGTTTGCTCTGCAACAGTCTAGCAGGGATCCATTATAACGTATAAATAAAAAAAAGGTCGACTTCCATGCGTTCCACATTTGATCATGTGACAGAGAAGGTTGCGTCGTTCTTTGACCTACCAAATTCCCTTTCCCCATCGACACACTGAGTGATAGGGAACAACTCTTTCCTACCCAATATGTAGATGTCATTTTGTTACCTCCTCCTTCAACTTGCAGGGCTGTGAAGACCATGTCAAACACTGCCACCCGCTCACCGGATCTAAACCTTTCACATTTCTTCAGCTTAAAAATATAAAATAGGAAGACAAAGGAAAGCAAGGAGCCAAGCACCCAGACTTGGCTGATCTTAAGGATGTCCGCCATTATCCAGTAATGATAGCGGAAGCATTTCCCCATAGAGAGGCCTCACCATGGAGCAAATAATTATGGCATATGTCCAGCACCATACACACATCATCAATCACGTGTGAGCTACCAGTGATATGTGGGAACTGTTACAATTATGCATGGAAAAAAATGCATTTAATCCAGTTGGTGCAACCAAGCTCCATTCTATGCAGACTCGCCCACAATGTCTATCTCTTGGTTCAGCAAGCCAGTTCCCAAGGCTCCTCCAGGAAAATGCAGTAGGGTAGAGTCTCATGGAGTGGTAGTCGAACCCCTCCTCATGCACGGCCTTCTAGTGAACCCACATTGGTACACCCCTCGTAGTCTGTCACGATACAACCCAATGAATGTCGGACACTGACACCGAACATGATTGCCACCCCTCTGGATTTTCTCACAGAACACCTTGGGATCACATGGTTGACATCTTTTGTTCGGGGTGCAGTCTTTACTGGACCCCAATAAGTGTGTCTCCTGCAGAAACACTACAGATGACCCTAACTTCCTCAAACCTGTCAAGACCAACTTGTGTTTAACCTGGGTGTATCTGTAGACATTTCTCCAGAAAATCCTAGTATGGACAAAAAAAACCAAAGATGCGAGCAGGGCATTAAACTGTAAGAATATTTTCGGATTCATGTTATTTAATTGTGCCAATAGTTGAGCCTATAAGTTATTAGTTGCTACGAGTAGTACAAGCATGTGTATACCATTTGTTTGACCGCCTGCGTGCATTAGTGAGTGTGTGGGTGTGTGAGTGGTTTTGGATGATGCGAGTATAAAGCCATAGCTTTGGGGGAGAGGCATTGTAACTGTTGGGGGTGTTTTATTATTTCAGCTCAAAAACTAAACAGCACTCAATGCTCGCCTTATGGAAGGGACCCTACAAAGTCGAAATGCCCCGATAGCGACGGCTCAGGAAACGCCCTTTTTCCAGAATGGCTGACGATTATTCTGCTCTGTCTCTACCTTCTGTTTGCCAATATTCTGCTGGTGAACCTATTGATTGCCATGTTCAGGTGAGTGTCGATTTCCCACATATCACGGACTTTTCATACATGTCTCCAGCTCTCCACTGATATATGCTTTCGTCCCACCCCCTTCCCTTCCCTGACCCTATCATCATGCTCCTTTATTTTCATGTCATTCAATGATTGTCTTTAATGATACAAAGATACCAACCCCCCCCCCAAACTCCCCCACACACACACCTCCCCTTACTCCCACTTTTTATTGCCATGCCCTCTCAACATTCTTTTATACTTTAGGCCTTTCATGGCATGATGTTAGTGGGTAAAGATGGTTCCACGCGTTTTCACCAGAGGCTGATTCCACGTTTGCCTTTTAAACCAATTTTTCGGTCCCCAATGTAAGCCCCCCACCACCTCACCCTGCCACCGACCACCCCAACCCCTACCCCAAACACACAACCCACACACATATATATATTATATATATATTTTTTTAATCGGCTGTGGCGGAAACACAACGTTTAAAAGGCAAGCGTGGAATAAACCGGCGGTGAAAACACGGCATACAGTAAGAAATATATGGGGTAATTTAATAGTCCACCGTGTCAAAAAAGCAAAGTGTAAAAAGATGGAAGCCATTTACACTTTACTTTTACCATCCACGGTTTTTGCGCTGGTTGAAGGCAGAGTGGGCGACCGAGCAGATTGTGCATTTCGCATCACTCTCCTGCTCCGCCTTCGAATATCACCATGTTTTTCTTCCAGTATGTATTTTAATGGTGGAAGAATCCGCCCCACCTTTCCACCTGGTGAAAGGCAGGCGGATTCCATCTGTACAGGCAGCATTTACACTTGTTCCTGGATGGATTGGAAAAGTGCAATTTCCCCTAAGTTTTACTCTTCACATTTCCATTCTCTTTTGGAAATGACAAACGGACTCCCACGCAATTTAGGAGCTCCTTAAAATGATCCCCAGTTGAAAGATTTTATTATAAAAAGTCCATGTTTTCAGACATTTATGAATGAACTTATTCATACGCTTACTTTCATGTAAAATGTGTACTGGATAACTTTTAAGTAAGTTGCTAAAATAAACATTGCTGGGCCGCATGCACTTGTTGCTCTAATTATTGCATACATTTCCATGCTGTGTAAATAAAGAGAAATACATTGAATTTTCCATCAGACATGTTCAGGGCTTCTTGCACATTAATGGGTGTTGTTGTATTGTAACTGCAAATTGCATACATAGAACCGCCAAAGTTATCACATACGCGCTGTTGCGTCGCAGGTATGCAATTTGCAACATTTGCAAAGCAGAGTGTTATTGTGAAGAGTTAAACAAGGCAAAGTCGCCTTTACTGTCTGTTTTGTGAGAATATAAACAACGCCTACAAATTACGCTTTGAAGGTGGC
The DNA here is from genome assembly GCF_040938575.1 of Ambystoma mexicanum. Classification (NCBI taxonomy): domain Eukaryota; kingdom Metazoa; phylum Chordata; class Amphibia; order Caudata; family Ambystomatidae; genus Ambystoma; species Ambystoma mexicanum. The sequence continues at coordinate 1,087,807,248 of NC_090941.1, forward strand.
CTTTCATAATGGAATCTGCCTTTTATTTGGCCGGTGCAAATGCAAGGGGTGTCCAAAGGAATCCATTGGTTTTACGCTTGCATGAAAATCTCATGAAGGCACCAAACCGGGTGCTCCTCCAAGACGGAGGAGGAAAGCAAAACAGATGTGCAAACTCAACCTTGTGCCCACCCCACACCTTGGAAGGGGACAAAAGTAGAGAACAACATTAAATGGAGGCATACAAGCATTAAACCTTTTTTTACGTCGCCATTTAACGCACCGCCCCATAGAAAATGACCCCCAGTGTCTGCACCAACGTTTACCATTTTTTCCCATGTGCCTAGCGGTTGTGTTGATCTCATTTGTATGTGAATGTTATGGTAATTTTGGTGGCCCTCTAGTTATATTGTACTTTTCACAATTGAATTCCCTTTAAACTTTGCAAATGTTAGAGTAAACTTACCAAACCTTAAGATAAGTAGTTGCAATTGGTTATTTATAACGTGCTTAATACCCAGAGGTTTATAATCCCGGACCCGTCGATCAAACCTGTGTCGCTCTGCGTCATCTTGCTTCCAAGGCGAGCGTGTTGCCCCTAAGCTATCCTCCCGGCCTCCCCTAATGGCAAATGTTGTTTGGCATGTGATGAACCCACTATGGGATTCTGCCAGGACAGATTGTCCTGCTATGATTTTAGCAGTGTACATCAGGTGTCACACCTAGATCATAGGTTCCAGCCGGCCCCATGCCATGAAGGGGCCCTTGGTCGGTCTGGTTTCTAGTCAAATCCCCCCCTGAAAAAAGGTGGGAATTCGTGGGATGGCATTTATAATGGTGACAAGTTATCTGCAATTCTCACAGTGGAAAGTGTGATTGGATAAACATGAACACCTAGCAGATGCTGACCGCTTGCCTCGGGACTAGTCTAGTTAGAAAGGGAAAGCGTTCATTGGTGGATACTGAAAGAGAAAATGCTAAAAATCAGTTTGGCGGTTTTCACAAAGAATAAATTATATATAAATTTAACAGTGAAGATTGATGTATATTATTCACATGGGCAATTTGAATGAATCTTGATTACTCAAATGTTAACATAATCTGAACTTGTCTTTTGAAAAATAGAAATGAATACCAAAATTATCGCAACACAATATTTTACACAATATTCTGATACGCTTAATATGATATTATCAAAAAACATTGAAGATAAAAAATATGATTTTGACAGTTCTGTTTTGCAAATGTTGTACCAACAATACTCATATACAAACATTGTTCACTGCTTCATTATACTCATACATCCCGTCCTCTTTCTTCCATCCTGTATGGGTGTCCCTGCACGGGGGCGGGCCTGAACCTTTTGGCAGCCAAAATATTATCTTCCCCTTTAAATTTAGATGTAGTGCATGAGGGTTTGTCTACCTCCACTAGCCTCGCCCTGCCGGTGCCTGACCTCTGTCCTTTATCTGTCCTTTATCCACGTGGAATGGAACAGACCTGGCAGTGATGGCAATTATTTAGCCATGCCACAGCTTCTCCGAGCTTTGGTTTTCAATTTCTTTGTTCATCTTAACCAGCCTCTGGTTCCTCGCCTCCCTGGTGCATGTTGGTCGCTGGATGCTTTACCAGGAGCACCTCATGGGATTGCTCCTTCCCAGCATCAGAATTGCATGCGCTCTGTTTGGAGTGCCTGGGAGTCGATCACCAGTGGGATGCGTGCGCAGATTGAGTTTTCTCACAATGCTGTCTTTAAAGAATGGGTTAGCCCGGTTGAGGAAGATCTTCGCGAGGTCGCCGCCTGACCATATCAAGGTCTTCATCAGTAAATCGTCAAAGTCACAGGAAAAGGTAAGTCCATTATTTTCTCAAGTACCCCAGCAGGGGGACTCCTTTCCAGGGGGTTCCCCAGCTGGGAGGGGTCAGTCAGATCCTTATACCAGTGTCAGACCTGAGCTCCTAGAGCTTCTGGCGTGTGCACAGAGGGACATTGTGGTTCTTCCAAGCCTGGCACTGAGGGGCGTAAATGCTCTACTGCACACGCACGTGTGGGGGGCTTTCAGGCCCTTGACCAGGCAAACGCCGAAGGGGGGGTGCGCCTACACAAGTACCAAGCCAGACTACCAGTAGTTTTCTCAGAGGACATCTCTATTTTAGGTCCACAGACTCTGCTGAGGCAATCTACCAAGGGCACTGTGCCAGACACAAGCTTCCCACACATTCCTTAGGTATCCAGTCATACACACAAAATGGCGGCTACGCACGGAGGTTTGGGAGTAGGTCAGCCTTGTACACCGAGTTCATCATCGTCTCCTTCAGAATGGGCAACAAAAGCGACAAGGGACGCGTCCTCACCTCAATTGTATACTGGTCATCAGGGGTCCAGAGAGGGTTGGTCCTCTCAGGGACAGGAACAACCTTAGGGATATCAGAATCCATCTTCCACGCCTAGGGGAACTGTCCAGAAGTCAGCACAGCAAACCTATTCAGTTTGAGGGGCTTTCTGCTGGAACTACTTCACTGCCTTCTGAGGCAGCCTGCGAGGATACATTTTTTGGGAGTTCCTTAGCCCTTATGAAATCCCAACAAATGTTGGGGCTCTTAAAGGGCCTTAATAAAGAGGTTATTCGTCAAATATTGCCACAACAACCTGGCTGCCTGAGCCTCAGCTGCAACAACCTCTGGTGTTTCCTCAGCCTCAAATGCCACAGCACCCTTCGCTACCTACTCCATGTCAAGGGCCGCAACAGCATGCAGCTCCAGCTGCTATTCAGGCGACTCCAATACACCTTCCGCTGCTTCCACCACCGTCTCCAGCTCCACCTCCTCCTCCCAAACCCTCACAGCTTTTACCGGCGGCAGTATCTGATCCGGTTTCAGATACTGGACATGTGTGGGGCTCACAGAGTGATCAAGATTCAGGACAGGGAGTAACAGATGATGATGCAGATGACGAAGACAAAAACTCGGCTTCAGCCAAGTCATTTCATGATCAGTTAGAGGGCCTAGCACAGTTTTTACAGGTCCCCCAGCCAGACCAGGTACAGCAAGAACCTTGGCGTCCTCTCAGAGATTTTATTTATAAGGACTTCCAACAGATCTGGCATTCCTTTGCAAAAGGATGCCATCGTGTTGGGCAAGAATTGTTGCAGAAATCTCATTCTAAAGCTCTAACCAACAAGAGGCTAGGATCACGTTTTAGACAACTGGACAGTTTGGAAGTGCTGCTGTATAGCCACCCGCTCATCGGTAGTGTCTGCGGCCTCACTATAGTCAAAGCCCTCCAGCTCTTTCTCTGTATCGTTGTCTTTAAATTGTCGATCCAAGGAGGACAGGCTCTTGGAGGCTTTTGGAAGGAAGGTGTACCTCAATTCCAGTCTCCACCTCAGACAATCCAATTCAGATTCCATGTTGGGGGCTGCGAAAATCGAAAAGTGTGGAGAGAGATAGGAGATTTTGTACAAGATTTACCATTAGACAGGCAAGCTTCCTTTACAGCTGGGCTCACAGAGGCAAATATAATTGTGCAAGATCTTCTAGAATCCACAGTATCACACATTGACACGGCCAGTCGAGGGTTGAGTTTGGGTGTAGAGATGCGTAGATCTGCATGGGTGCACGCCACAAGGTTTGCCTCAGATGCACATGAGAGGATAATTGATCTACCATTCGAAGGATATGAGTTATTCCATTCTTCAACAGATAAAGAACTACCCCAAAAAAAGTTGCTCATCATTGTAACAAAGCCAGCGATGAAACCTTACTCACATGATTAAAGCAGGAATGATCAGAAGCACAGATCATTTGGAGGATTTAAGGGGTTTCAAGACTGCAGAGCACAGCAGCCTGACACATCCCCAGGTTTTCAGAGGAGGAAGCAACAGCGTTCTGGTACTAAGGGGTGTTTCCACTCCCCTTCCTCCGCCTCGGACCCCAAAAAACAATGATATTCAGGTCCGGGTCCAAAGTTCTTTAGTCAGGGGCAGATTGACTCTCTTTTTAACAAACTGGCATCAGCACTTCAGGAATCCATAGGTTCTGTCTATAGTTTTGACAGGATTTAGTCTTCCTTTCACCCTTAACCCTGCCCAATCACATCCAGCACTATTTCAAGAGATTTTGCAACTCTATGAGGCTCAGACAGTGAAACCAGTCCCACCTTCAGACAAGGGAAAGGGCTTCTACTCCAGGATATTTGCAATCCCCAAAAAGAATCAGGTAGGCCTGCGAGGAGTGCTGGACCTTTCATTCCTCAACCTATACCTTTCCATGGAGCGATTCAAGATGGTGACTCCATCTCATATTGCAGAGTCTCTCTGTGTGGGAGAATGGATTTTCTCCCTGGATCTAAAGGAAACCTATCTACACGTCCCCATATTTCAACTTCACAGGAAATTGCTTCGGTTTACCATAATGGGGCTGCATTTCTAACACAAGGTTTTTCCATTTAAGCTCAATTCCACCCTTTGTTTCTTTACCAAACTGATGCACACGGTTGGGGGCCTCCTCAGGAATGAGTGACATCACCTGTATCCTTACTTCGATGATTGGCTAGTGAGGGCAAATTTTACACAGGAGGCTCTCCACTTTTGTCAGAGACTAGCTGATGTTCTACAGCAGCTGGGTTTCTCTCTCAGCCTGAAGAAATCTCAGCGCCTCCTTGCACAGAGCATTTTCCTCCTGGGAATTCGGTGGGACATGATATGGGAACTTTTATTCCCTACAGAGGAAAGAGTATCAGGCATTCAGAAAGACGTCCTACATTGATTGAGCAGAAAGGTAATGTCGGCTTGGTGGTTTCAGCACTTACTGTGGCTCATGGCATCATGCATTCTAACAGTACTGCATTCCAGGCTCAAAATGGGGTGCTACTCTAGGCAACAGCTTCATTCACGGGTTATGGTGCAAAGCATACTCGATTCTCCACATACATTTCTCCCCTAATTACATGGCAGAACGGTCCTGGTGAGAACAGATAGCACAAACTTAATGTTTTATATAAATAAGCAGGGAGGTACCATGTCCAGGCTCTTATGCATGATGGTGGTGGCCATCTGGGAGTGGGCACTAGCTCACAGCATCTTGCTCAGAGCAGTACATCTGCGGGGGACAGCAACTCTGAAGTGGACAGATTGAGCAAGTTGGGCACGAATGGGAACTTCGCATGACTTCCCTCAAACCAATTTTTCAGGTAGTCGGGACATCCGCAGGTGGACCTGTTTTTCTCACAGGACAACACCAAATGCCTCCGGTGCAGTTAGCTGCAGAGTCAAGCAGCTGCTGTTGGAGGAGGTTCACTGGTGCTGGTTCTGGTATTGTCTGTGATCACTGTTTTTACTTTGAGGAAGAGCAGGTTCAAATGCCCTTTTACAGCGCGGAGCGCCACAGAGTCAGCTGTAGAGTCAAGCTGCAGTTGTTGGCAGTTTGTGGTGGGAAGTGGTTGAATGGCGAATCTAATAATGCTTAGGCTCCATAAGTCCCGGGCATTAGCAAGACATGGAGCTGCACAAACTTCAAACAGACTTGCACTTCACCCCTACACCCTACTGCAGGGTGTGGTCTGTAATGTGAGATGCCGGCAAGTGGGCCCAGAGTCTTTGTAATTAAATTCAAATAATTACAAACACAGCGTAGAATTTTTTCTAGGATGGAACAAGCAGAGCTGATGGGAGCCCGCACTCGGTGGCACCTGAAATTGCAAGGCACCACATCTATACTGCAGACTTCTGAAGGGGACACTGAGGTGAGACTGTCAACCCTTTACACGCACTTATATGCTAAACGCATAATGTCTGAAAAGTCAAAGCCGGGTCAACTACCTCCCCTTGATGTGACCGATGGAGAAATGCTAGATGTGGGAGAGGTGGCATCCCAGTTGCCCTCTGGGATTCTTGGTCCAGGGGGTACTCTTGGGGGTTTGAATGACTTGAAGAGGGCCAGTCATCAGGATATTCTGGGGACAGTGGGTAAGCGCATTGGTGAAGTGGATCGATATCGTATGGCCTATCCCTTTTTTAGCACTGTTGCCGGGGAGCAAGGGATGGCCGCTACCCCACCGACTACGAGACTGGGAAACGTCCCTGAGTCTGCCTTCTTGGAAAAAGATGGCCCAGCAGGGTGGAGTGGGGGGCACGAATATGCTGTCTGAAAACTCAAACCTGTACAAACTTGATGCTAGCCTGACGTCAATTTCTATGCTAGCGTACAGACTATCGAGTGATATTGCAGTCATCCAAGGTACCCTAGATGAAAAGGCCTTAAGAAAGGGAAATTCTACATGCACCCTGAGCATTATGGAAATGGTTAACTCACCCGCCCCCCCCACAAAGACCATTGGTGCTACTCTATCCAAATCCCCTTAGAGAAGGGGAATTACCTTAGGAGATGCAGGGGGAGCTGGCAATAGTTCCAAACAGACTCCCAATCACGCTATCACTTGAAGATGCTTTGGATGATCTCAAACAGTCTTCTGCTCTCTACTTAACTTCATTCTCAGCGTCAACTGCTTCAAGCTTCTCCAAACCCGTCCCTCTTGGATACCCAGGGTCCAACCACTTCTCCAGCTCAAATTCAAAGCTTGATAATGTCAGCTCTCACTATCTCGCTGGCCCCTTTCATCAAGTTGTATGAATCAATTAATGAGAACTATAAAGACCAAGCCACTCTCTTGGCAATGGTCCATTCTAGGATGACTTACCTGGAGTCATTCACAGTGACAGTTAAGACCAGACTAGATAGGGAAGCTGAGCAATCTAGTCAAGGGCAAAACGATTATGTGACATAGCAAGAGAAGAACTAACTGATAAAAGTGCTATGATGGAGGCTATTCTAGAATCGCAGAAATGGTTGCGAGTTATGTACAACTCGAACAAAGAAGCTATAAAATCCAGCAGTAAGATCTATGCCCTTGCATTGGCAGAACCTGAGACAGTGTCGAAAGATCCTACAGGGATCGCCAATGAGGCAGTTGCTCGACCACAAGGCAAACTGAAAAAGAATGCAGTCCCTGGGAAAACAACTTTAAATAAAACACAAAAGAGGTTGCATTTCTAAAGCTCCCTGAATGGATACTGTGGCAAGGGGAGGCAATTCTACAGAGAACATTGAGGCAAGATATTTAAACCAGTTGGAGACAGAAAATTATCTTGTCTGAGATCCTTCTATGGGTCAAGTCACAACCTGTGATAACAACAGTCCATCCGATCATAAGGGACAGTCAACTTGTAATAAGGAAAGCTTTCCAATTTTTGAGAAAAATGCCATCAAATCGGTGCGTCAAGTGCCTTTGCAACAAAAGAAAAAATCACAAAATACTGTATCGGATGGCCACCAGGGGGCGTGCTGATGGAGGACGCAAGATATAACTCCTCTGTGTTTCTGACCCCCAAATTTAGTAAATGTGCTCCCATTTGCCCCGACAGGCCCAAGATCCTTCAGAAGGCTGAAGCGAAAGGATGAGTAACGATGGACACAGCACGCATCTCCATATTCCAGGATCTGTCCTCCCTCACCCTCGCTAAAAGACGACCGTGCTCTCCTCTGACCAAATTGCTGAGTGAAAAGGGAATACATTACAGATGGGGCTTCCCCTTTTCGATCTCATTCGAACTAGATGGACAGAAACACAAGCTTGAGACAGAATCTGAGATCAACAATATCATACGGGAACTACGTGGAGGTGAAGAATGCATCCCAGGTAATCAGGCGGGAGCCAGGAGTGACACACAATTGCGAGTGAAGGGACCAAAAAGGAGAAGGATTCCTGGCTCGAGAAAATTCATCAAACTCAATGCAACCTCACCTGGCACATCATGAAGACGCAGCGAAATCCAACAACGAATCAGCACAGAGAGTCACCTACGTAGGTGAACCCAGTGCGGAGTCACCAGTGGCGAGTAGAGGAAGGTCCTATACACCATAGAAACATATAGTGTTACATGGCATGGTCTCTTTTAGAGCCTGTCGTTCCATAGGACACCCGATGAAGTTGGAAGTAATCAAAAAACTGTTTGAATTTTTTAATTTAGCATTGAACAAATATCAAGGGACAACGGGGGGGCACCCAACATTGAGGTGCAAAGAGTGGGGGTCAGGATCAAGGACCTCACTGGTGGCTAGGACTCACCTAGTGACAATAACTGGGAGAGGACAGGCGTCCCGGAGAGAGGGAGGGGAAGGGGAAGGAGGGTGGGATGGAGGGAAAGAGGGAGGGGTTCCAGAGAAAACCTCACAAGCAAAATGGCTTGGAAAACAACTTCCATCACATATAAGAATACTAGATTCAGGGTTCCTGTCTGGCACACAGGGGTAGGCGAAGATTACAAACACTACATATGGCGTCAATAAGGGAGGCTCGCAGAGTCCGCAAACTTCGAATATGCACATTGAACGTCAAAGGTCTGAATTCTCTCACAAAAAGATCTCTAGTTGCCAGAGAGTTCAAAAGGTCGGGAATCGACATCCTATTCCTACAGGAAGCCAGATACCAGAGGGGCGATGAGCGTAGGATACCAAGTGGCCTAATAGGCGGTACATATTGGAGCTCTGGAAATAACAAGAAGGCCAGGGTAAGCATTCTGATAAGAAATATGCATGGAAGTCACAAAAACCTGGGTAGACACTGATGGAAGAGCGTTACTGATATCAGGCCGGATCCAAAACACTAAGATCACCTTTGTAACAGTCTACGCGTCCAATCAAGGTCAGAGGAAATTCTTGCAAAGGATCTTTGAGAAGATAATCGGGGAGGCACAGGGATACCATATACTTGGGGGAGACTTTAATGTATGGATGGATGTAACCTTAGACAAACAAGACATAGACTGTGAACCTCAAGGCCAAGGGAAAGCAGAGTTTAACACAGCCATGGAGCCATGTGGTTTAAAATATAGCTGGAGGTATGTCCATCCACAGGAAAGGGGTTTCACTTTCTACTCCACCCCGCATGGTACCTTCTCGAGAATTGATTATCTATACATCTCAACAGAACTGCTAGAGGCGCTGGGGAACTCTGTAATTCATCCAGTTTCGTGGTCAGACCACGATATGGTATGCCCCCGAAATTCAAAATGGCAGTGTAACGATTCCTTATGGAAGGACCCGATTTTCAGGGAAAAAATGGAAAACGAAATTAAGCAATTTTTTTATCACCAATGACACATGGAGGTGAAGAAGGGAGTAGTATGGGACGCAGCCAAGGTCACATGGAGGGGTATTCTCATAAGGGAAGGGTCCCGCGAAAAGAGAAAACATGCACTTATAGAAAAAGGGATAAGAGGTAAAATAGATACAATGGAGAGGCTCGCACAGTCCTCAACCAGGAATAGACAGAAATGTCTCATGGAAGCCAGAAGGCTCAGAGAGGAACTGAAATTACTGGAAGAGGGTAAGATAATCCGCCACTTGCAGTTCCTAAAGCAAAAATTCTATGAAAAAGGAAACAAGGACAACGCCCTTCTCACAGCACGGCTACGTAAACAGCGAGTCGAGAGACGGGTCACTGAAATAGAGCGATGAGATAGCAATAATACGAGCATGGCAGAGGGTGTTCAGGAAGCATTTGCCTCGTTCTACGAAAACCTATACAGCAGTGAAGTGACAGCACCTGCAGGTGCCATTGACAAATACTTACAGAATCTCACCTCCCCTCCCTGTCAAATGCAGAAACCAAAGTCCTCGAGGCCCCAATCACGAGGGAGGAAATACAGGCAGCCATCGGGCACCTTAAACTGGAGAAAGCACCCGGCGAAGATTGTTTTACCCCAGGATTCTTCAAGACATTCTCCTTGACCCTGACCCTCTTCCTCACGGCTCTCTTTAACAACATTATTGAGACAGGAAAGGTGCCTGACTAGTTCACCAAGCCCTCCTCACGGTGATACCCAAAGTGGGCAAGGACCCCAGATGCTGCGGCTCATACCGTCCAATATCACTCCTGAACATTGACGCAAAAATATACGCTAGAGTCATTGCAGCTAGACTAGAAGGCCACCTACAAAAATTGGTACACTCGGACCAGATAGGCTTTGTGGTGGGACGCCAAGGGGCAGACACAATGAGAAAAACACTCCACCTAATACATGAAGCCCAAGGAATGCAAGGGGACCCCACCCTTCTCTCAATAGACACAGAAAAGGCGTTCAACAGGGTGGAATGGGAGTTTTTAGATGGGGTCCTAGCAAAGATAGATGTGGGGCCAAGGCTCCGCTGGGGTATTAAAGCGTTATACTCTTCCCCGAATACTTGTGTAGCAGTCAACGGTGGCTACTCACAACGGTTTAACCTGGAGAGAGGGTCCAGACAGGGGAGCCCACTATCCTCATAACTTTTTTTTTGTTCTCTCGCTAGAACCGCTTGCCCAAAGATTATGACATGATCAGAGAGTGGAGGGAATCGCGGTCGGGGGAATAACATATCAACTGGGGCTTTATGCGGATGAAATGCTGTTGCACGTGACAAACCCGCTAACGTCGATTCCAGCAGCGATCGAAGTAAATGAGGCATATGGTCAACTGGCAGGGCTTAAAATAAACACCGGAAAGTCGGTCCTCTTCCCAATTGCCAAAAGTAGAGATGAAGACGCGAGGCGGTTCACACCTATGGGCATGAAAACTAGTTTGGGAATAATACGATACTTGGGCATCAACGTTACTAGAGAACTTAAAGAACTATACAAAGCAAATCCCCCCCCCCCCCCTGATGACGGTGATAGAAAAAGACCTTGTACGATGAAACCAGATCACGCTCTCCTGGATGGGATGGCTTAACGCCTTTAAAATGGTGATTCTACCAAAGATCTTATACCTATTCCAGATTCTCCCCATACACATACCTGACGACTATTTTGTGAAAATCAACAGCTCCCTATCACGCTTTCTGTGGCAAGGTAAAAAGCCAAGGGCCTCTGGTGCACTATTCCAACACCACAAAGGCAATGGACGGGTGGGGCTCCCTGACATACGTTTGCACTACGCAGCCACCCAATTGAGAATATTAATCCCACACTTTAGACAAAGGAAAGATTTGCAATGGGTAGGTCTTGACAACCACCACTTACGTCCTGCACCGTTAGGCGAAAGGTTATGGGTTCCTAGGCCAAAGTTACTTAGGAGGATACAGGAGCACCCCATTTTGGGTACCCTGTGGAGCATCTGGCAACAGAGGGTGGGGCTGGAGAGAGTCACAACCTGGCCATCCCACCTGGGACACCTGTGGGTGCCAGGAATTAGAGATGATCTTCCAAACCCGGAGAGGTTTCAGGCATGGTTTGAGGCCAGACTCGAAAGAGCAGGACAGCTGTGGAGGGAGGGAACCTTTCTTACGATACGAGAGCTCGAAGAAGCATTGGTGCTAGCACCACTCCCAGTTTTCCTATACTTACAGTTGAAGGGGGTCATGACCAGGGAAATCTGGAAAGACAAACTACAAAGAGAGCTCACTCCCTTTGAGAGGATTCTAGAAACGGGTAAGGGCACCAGTGGTTTAATAGGCGCATTATACAGAGCCCTGGTAGAAACAAAGAAATCCCTGTCCAACAAACTAAGAGAAAAATTGTCGACTTAGGCAGAGAATTGTCTCCACACATTTGGCTTCAGATATGCAGGAGAACCTTGCAAACATCCATTGCTTGCCTATACAATCTCCATGTTATTAAACTCCTCTACAGGTGGCAATATGACCCGGTTAGGCTAGATGTACCAAGGAGCGAGTCCCCTCTGCTGGCATGAATGTGGGATGAAAGCCGACTATTGGCACATGTGGTGGTGCTGCACAGTGGTTCAGGCATATTAGGACGAGGTCCTAAATTGAATCAAAGACCTAGATGCAGTAACAAGGGAGAAAGTACCCATACTGATACTGTTCGGCCCGGAGGAGCAGGACGACAAATTAACAAAAGCACCCAGAATGGTGTATGGTCTCCTCCTGGCTTCCAGGACATGTCTTGCTACATTCTGGAAAAGAGATCTTCTCCCGAGAAAGACTGAATGGATTAATGTGGCACGAAACTTGTATCGAATGGACCGTCTATCCACAGCCATACATGGAGATCAGAGCTCCATTGAACTAGCATGGGTGGACTTCCGTGCAAAATACGACCGCTAAAAGACATGTGCAGACCCGCCCAAAAGAGGTGGATCCCTAGTGAACCTGTAATGAACCTTTGAAACGACGTAAGTGCCGATTGAAACGTGAATATTCAGTGTGCAGCACGGATCCCTATGACGATATCAAATCTAAGTGGAAAACAGCTGAGCCTGTGGTGGAATGGAATAGAACGGGGTGGGGGAGGGACATCGGGACAAATGGAGGAAACATGTAGAAATGCACTTGCATGGTCTGGTTGTTTCATAATGTGCCATGTTTTTTTCTTTTGTTGTTGTTGACCCAAGTGACTGTTCACTTACTGCTTGTGTACGCTGTGATTTCAGAAACTCAATAAAAATAAAATAAAAAATAAAATAAAAAATATGGTATCAGATAGGAGACAAAAATCAAATGCATCTAGATGCTTCTTTCAAAATCTGAAAACACCTTTGAAGACCCCGAGATCTGTTCAGCAAAGATCCAATGGAAAGCGACTAAGGGTACCTAAAACGAAAGTCGCATCTCTAAATCAAAGTGTTGGAAATGAAGTTGAACAAGAGGAGCAACAATCGAACCTCCAAATTGAAGAAAATGTAATTGTATCCCTCTTGGACCTTTCAACTTACTCTATTAAATCCAACAATGAAGCGTTAGAAAGAAATCAGGGAGCGCCAAGTAGGGAATCACAGCTGAGAATAGATCAGACCATGCCCACAACACCGACGAGTAACGACTCCAACTCCTGGAGAGCTTGAGGGTTTTTTTTCCTCAAACCGTGGCCCAAAGAAGAGAGGTGGCAGAAAAAAAATGACAGAGAATTGAGGACTTGGATAAGCATTCACTGGCTATGCAAACATATCCTTGGAAAAATCAGCAAGACAAACGGAAGTCAAATTAAAAAAAAATAATAACATTAACCTTGACACAGCTTTTTCATTCCAATGATGGCCTAATTCTGAATCGTGGGAATGTAATCACTATATTACACCACATTCCTAATCTCACCTAATAAACTCAGATGATATTTTATTGGTCGAGTTTGTGAGGGAATCCAGAATGGAATGGGTGATTCTACATCTGAAACGAACCTGATAAAAAAGACCTTGTTGGAAGCCACCTCATTGTTCTTGCCTTTAGGCTTCAAGCTAAAACAGGAGTTAGGAACTCCAAAATCTCCTTTAGAGAACCATATGAACTTAACCAACATCAAATGTGATCCTTAGAAATTACCAAGGAAACCTCACCAGCAAAGTATATTGTATCCTGGCCCACACACCGTTACACGGTTAAGATCTTCGGAGACAAAGGGTTTTTATCAATCTGCCACCAAAATGCAGACGCTTGAAAGTATCTTTCTCTCGTACAAAAGTGGATTGAAGGAGGGTAGAAGAAATGCATCCCAACACTGATTATGATTTCAAAGTGGAAGAATGGGCATGGCTTACCGAAGGCACTCTTAAACACTCAAGACCGATAGCTTGACATAAAGGACCCCATGGAGACTATGCAAATTGGCTGTTGGAATACAAGACGGTTTCTCCACCTTTTCATTAATGAGGAACAGGACTTGAAATCCTTTGACATTCTATGCTTCCAGGAATCCTGGTTGAGGCAAGTGCCTTGATTCCAGCAAAAAAGGCCTGACTGGTAGACCAAGACCATTCTCTGGTCTCTTAACTTTAATTAAAATGGGGCAAGGAACCACTATGCTAAAACACTATGCTCCCAACCCATGGATCCAAGCGCTTACGCTGGAGATTGGATCAAAGTTAAAAGTTCCTAAACTCATTTTGTATTTTCTGAATTTATATTGGAATTTGGCAAAATTAAAGGAGGAAGAGTTCATAAAGTCTGTGATAGACCTGATTGACCAGGCGCACATAGATTTTGTGAACCCCCATGTCATACTTTGTGAACCCCCATGTCATACTTTGTGGGGATTTGAACGTCAGGTGTTTTGATAATATCAGGTCCCCCATAACAGCTTTTGAAGCTGTATCAGCCTCCTGGAAAGCCAGAACTCAAAGATGGTTGCAAGAGATGGAGGCCAGAGAACTCCAAATGCTTAATGGCCAAATAAGGGGGGATATCCTGGGTCAAACTACCTAGCGGTGTGGCCAACTTAAGATCACATTAGATTACTTCTTCATTTCTAGTAACGTTCCTCGAAGGGGTCACGTCCCTGGAGATACTCCAAAGGGAACATAGTGATCATGCCTTCCTGAAGCTCAGATGGAAAGGAATAACCAGGAAGAAGCCCGAGAAGCCCACATTGACGTCCAAGTCTCCCAAGGCAGAAACAGATTGTGTATGAAACCCCATAACATCTTGAAGGTTATAACGAAATTCAGAGACTGTGTTGATGAGGATAATTCAACCCTGAATTATGTACCCTTATTTTAACTAATCCTGTCTACAGAGAGAACATCTGAGTTTCTTCTGAAACATTGGTAGAGGAGCAGAAGAGATTTAGATCTGAAATGAGGGCGATATATAATACCCCTAGGATCATACAAGCCTTGAATAAGAAAAAGCAAAGGCAACAATATAAAAATGGGCTTTTGTCATTCAAGGCAGAACGATCCCAGTGCGAAGCAAAACACATATTAAAAGTGCTATGCAAAAAGAAAATCCTGTCTACCGTGGAACTGGATAAACAAAGTGGGCACTCCCCAAGAAGCACTACAGATGTCTACAGTTTCGGAACGGTCGGTTGATCAGTTTGGATCCCTCTTTGCCCCCCCTCTCAACTAAGTGGGCCGAACCAGTAGACCATGACTCTACACCGTGGTCATGGCAACTGCACAAAGAGGACATCATGAACTTGATTACGAAATTAAGTACTTCAAGAGCCTCCGGCCCGATGGCCTGACAAACTACATCTTAAAGCATGCTCCTGTTTGGTGGACGGAATTTGTGTTCCTATTATTCCATCGAATAATGATCGAGAAAAGGGTTATACCCATTTTTAAGAAGGGAGACAGATCTAACGCTAAAACCTATCGACCAATTCCTCTGTTGGACATTTTTGGAAAGGTTTTTGCATCCCTTGTATTACAACATCTGATGAAGTGGGCAACTGCATCGGGTCGTCTAGACCCCTGCCAGACAGGGTTTGTTAAGGGGATAGGAACTTCCCTGAACCTCTTTCTGTTAAATCTGCTTAAGCTCCAGGTGACCAGAGAGAAAACAAAACTCTATATTGCATTTGTGGACCTGGAGCAGGCATTTGACAGCATTAACAGGGAAAGGCTCTTGGCCAAACTAAATAACTGAAACTGCTCTCTACATCTGACCGAGGTTATGAGAGAATTGTAGTCAGGAACATCAATGCAGGTCAAAATGAACATGCAGGGCCTGCTATTTAAGAACATTGTGACATATCGGGGATTGAAGCAGGGCTGTGCGTTGGCGCCAGCCCTGTTTAATCTTTATTTACCAGATCTGGCTACAAGCCAAAGCAAAGTCAATGCTTTTCCACCTAAAATCAATGGAACCTTTATACCTTGGATCCTGTACGGGGATGACCTGATTTCATTAGACAAAACCCCCATTGGTCTCCAGCGTAGTTGAAATTCCCTTCAGGAATATATGATTGCTAATGACCTGAGAATTAACATAAAAAAATCACAAATCATGGTATTTGGTGCTAACAAAGGCAGTCGAAAATTTAAATTCAAGTGGTTTGTTGACAATGAGTTCTTTGAGTGCATTCACTCGATTGCATACCTGGGGGTGTGTATTAATCAAAGTCTGGTTGAAACCTCGCGGGCATTAAGACTAAGAGCAAAGGCAAAAAATGTGGCCTTGCAAGGTATGATTATCCATCAGAGGTTTGGCAGGTTTTCACTGATTCCCCTTCTTATCTTCTAAAATCAGAAAGTAAGTGCAATTCTTTTTTATGGTGCAGAAACAGGACTGAACCTCCCTTGGCAAATTTGGGAGATCCTTGAAGAAGGAGTGTTATGGAAGAGAGTTCTTTGGCTCCCGAGAAGCCTACCCATTACCTGCCTCAGATATGAATTGGGACTGTAATCTCTATATTCCATATCTTTATGGAAGTCAATAACCCCGTTCCCAGAAATCTCTTATAGCCCAATCCTCTCCTCCGTTGAATATTCTTAATAAAGAGTTTGATCAAGATGGTGGAATGGCCTTTAGATTGTTGGAAGGTGAAATCCATGGCTTGCTTGTCAGAGCTGAACTCAAACTTCAAGCTCTTAGTTACTAATCCAATGGCGGTTAAAATAAAACTACAACGCCATGACTGGATATTAACTCAAGAGAAAAGAAATCAATACTCTTTGATGAAGGACTATTCGGGGGACTCTAAGGCGTTGAAAGTGATCCCTAAAATACCTGATGAAATTTCCTTGCCCAAAATATAGAGGGCAATTTATGACAATTCGATTCAATCTATACTCAACTAAAGAGCTCCTGGGTGCCTGTAAACAAATTGGAAATCAGACCCTGACCTGTAGGTTCTGCGAACAACGGGGCGTGATTGAAACGTTTAAACATCCAATAGTCTCATGTGTGGGAATAACTGCCATGAGAAACTACTTTTTGGGAGCCTTTATTGACAGCGTCGGCACACTATCTCTGGATGAACGGTGGAAGATGCTTCTATTAGGGGAGAACCCGCCTGTGATTTTTTTCAGTGGTGAAATTCTTAAATGAGCTTTGTAAGGATAATGAGGCCTAGCAGGGGAAAGGTTTGAATATGACAATGTAATTGGGGGGATTTTCTTCTTTTATGGTTTAGAATGTTTAGATCCTTTGGATTGCTTTTTATTTCTTGATATGTCTATTCCTTTTGATTATGAATTAGTGAAGTGATCCACTTATGGAATAGCTTTTTTTTTTAACTAGACAATTTCTCTTTTTCTTCTATGATGAAATGATGTTTAATGAGTTGGGATATGTTAAAGGTTTGAAATAAACCAATAAAACAAAAAACAAAATAACAACAAAAAAAGCCTCCTTTTTTGCATAATGGGAAGGGTAGGGAGCCAATTCCCTGGGAGATGCATTTCAGATCAGCTTGGACAACTTTTACTGCTACGCATTTCCTCCAACTCCCCTGCTGCAGAAATGAATTCGGAAATTCAGGGCATCAGTCGGATGCAAAATGATACTAATAGCTCCCCATTGGCCGACTCGAGCTTGGTTCTCAGACCTGCTACAGCTGGCAAGTCAGGACCCCCGCAAGTTTCCTGTTCACTCCCAATGGTTTCTGTCACAACAGCAGGGGACGGTGCTCCACCCACAGACAGAGGTCTTAGCCCCCAGTATGTGCACATCATACAATCTACTATCACTCGAACACAGTACAAGAGCAAATGGGAAAGGTTCTGTTTGTGGGCCAAGGATAAGGTTATTGACCCACTAACTGCCCCCTTAATGATGTCTTATCATTTTCAGTGCATCTGGTGCAGTCAGGCGTTTAAATAGACACATGTCGCACATATCTAGTGGCTATAGGTGCTTGCAGAAATTCTGGCTATGCCATTTACAGCAGACAATCCAATTGTTAAAAGTCATTTGAAAGGTCTCTCAAGACTATTTCCTCCAGTGCATCGGCTGCATCCAGTCTGGGATCTACATGTTGTCCTAACAGCTTTAGTGCATAAACCCTTTGAGCCCAATTGCTTCTGTGGAATTTAAATGGGTCACCCTAAAGGCAGTCTTGTTTTTAGCATTGACTTCAGCTCGTAGAGTAATTGAGATTCAGGCACTTTCAGCATCAGAGTCGTCAGGACGCATCCTAAGTTTCTACCTAAAATTGTCTCACCTTTTCACATAATTCAAGAGATATGTCTTCCTGTGTTTTTTCCTACCCCACAGTCTGATGCGGAAAAATCGCTACACACTTTAAACCTCCACAGGGTGCTCAAATTCTACCTATCACATACAAGGTCATTCAGAAGGTCAGAGGCGTTGTTCATCACATTTGGTGGTGCCTCTCCAGGATCACAGGCATCCAAGGCATCAATTGCCAGGTGGATGGTAGCAGCCATTGTAGAAATGTATAAAGTGCAAAGGAAGGAATACCCTGAACGGATTCACGTGCACGCTGTGTGGGCAAAGGTTACTGGTGTAGCGTGCTAAGGACACACCCCATGGGATATCATCAGCAAAGCGGCCACATAGGCTACGCCTTCCGCTTTTTGCAAACACTACATATTAGATATAAGCTCCAGACCGGACGCAGCTTTTGGGAAAGCATTTCTAAGGAACTTTTTTCAGCTCATTAGCCACACAGTGCCTCCTTCCAGTCCTTCAGTACGGTGGAATCACCCATGCAGTATGGAGGAAAGGGGACATGACGTATGAGTAATACAAAGTTACTCACCATAGTGACAACAATACTCATAGTCCTAAGTCCCTTTCCTCCATATGACCCACTGTGCATTCCCTTACATCTTTCATGTCTAAAGCCACCTATAATAGTGTCTAGTGTGAAAAAGCAGATTGAGGTGAAACACCAGAGGATGGGGCTAGTGGACGTAGACACGCCTGGTGCAACGCCCCCACGCACTAAATCGAAAGGGAAAGCTCCTAGGTTCTGGTCACGTCCCTGTACGGGGACGCCCATACAGGATGGAGGAAAGGGGACTTAGGACTATGAGAATTATAGTCACTTCGGTGAGTATGCTTTTATTTTTCCAGCAATTTTACAAGACTGCACTACAGAGCATAAAGAATATAAAAGTTGCCAGAAAGACCAGGGCATAATATGTGACACTGAAAGTTAAGCAATATAAACGGCAGCGTCCTTTACTCATGAAACGTACTTCCCTAGTAACCTCTCACACTTAGCCCTAGATCAGCAGGAGCACAGCCAATAATACAGGGAGCAAGCCAGCATTCATGGAGGCGCCGTCCACGGAGAACTTCCACCTCCGTAACATGATGCATTAAAGGAGATGCATGTTATCCTTTAGGATCAGTGAATGGAATTTAAAGAAAAGACATTTATGGTGATACAATAAGAAAAAAGGACTGATTTGAAAAGACTAATAACTAAGGTAGTATTATGATATTATTACACAATTTGGTATAGCATATGGGTCTGTTTGTTCGCATCACTTACAGAACTAATGCCAATAATACCCTGAAAGGAGCAGTTGCCACGCCGTTCTGCAAGTCAGACCAGTCAAGCAGGACGGGTGAATTGCATTACCTCCTTTGGCCTGCTCCAGTCACATCACCCAGGATTCCCAGTATCTCAGTGCGTAAGCGCAAAACTGAATACTGGAAAAAGAAAAGTCCTGAAAAAGAACAAACATCCAAGAAGAGGGGAAACCTAAAGGAATCTTCTTGGAAGGCCACTGATTGGACCTTGTGCCATACTTTATTTACCTTGCAGTAATAATCACCAACTCGCTGTTGTGGAAAGAAAACAGGAACATTGGTCAGAAAAGCTGAGATAGCTTCCGAGTCCAAGGAGGAAAACCCTATCCCAAAATTATACCTACTATGGAGTGAGTTATGCAAGTGACTTACTGGGGCTACAAGCCAAGATGGCCGACCTTTCCAACATTGAACAGGAAACATAAAAAAGATATTAAGAGTTCAAAAATTGTGTCCTATGATGCTCTTGGAAACTGATGTAAGGAACGCTCTGCTACTGTATTCCATCAAATGTGCTGAAAAGGCATCTGTGCCACCCTAAACAAACCTAACTACAGTCATAAACAATGTCTCACCAGAAACACATCTTAACCTGACAATGGCTGGAAAAAAGCTCATCACAAGTCCATAAAAGTCCTTCCAGCAACTCATAAAAATAGGCAAGAAGGTGAAAACAAGTAGGTACATGTATGATAACATCAGGAAACCACAGGGCCGTCAATGCAACCATATATGGTACATTAAGGGCCATAAGAGTGAAGGTTCTTGTTCAAAGCCTGAGCGTAACCCTTCCAAGTAAAACATAGATAGAATCTAATGGGCAACCAATGCTGCGTTGCAAGTAGGGTTGTCATAGAAGACATCCCCCACATGCTCATACACTGCCCACCATACGATATACCAAAACAAAATGTGCATTATTCAGCAATTGAGGCAGACGCATATACATGATTCTGCAGAATCGATTGGGTCCCTTCTTAAAGACCAATGATGGCAGAAAACGAGGACGGTGGCCACATTTCTGCAGATGGCACTAAAAGGAGATGAGAAGACTGAGAAAAACAAACCAAGAGTTCAATTTGCTGAGGTCTAAGGCGATAGAGGATAAGATCGAAGCCACAAGAACAGAACACCTCTAGGCTACAAATACGTATTTCTTTCCTGCTTCATGGGCCTGAAGCCTGCCAATAGACCCTGATGTGAAACAAACAGGGGACAAAGCGTTCCTGTGTACAGAAGGCCCTTGACAAGATAGCAGGAATAGAAGCCAAAGGCTGGCCTGAGATTCAAAGCATCATAGTACATCATTTTCAGAGGAACAAAGAAAGAGAAAAGGAAACTATCCAGAGGAGGTTAGCTGAGGAAGCGAAATTCGTACAGACAAAGATAGTGAAGGTTGCGGCTGTAACAGCAGCGCCGCCCACAGATCTGATGGGAGAAGAGGGAGGTGTCTCTGTAGCCACACAGGCAAGAATGGCAGCGGTGTGGGCAGACAACCGTCAAACAATACATGGGACCCCAGTGGCAAGGAAGACCCGAAAGAGGACGAGGTGGGTCCCAGGGATCGAGGGGAGGAGGATTCAGAGGACAGGGCCCCAGAGGGGGAACCAAGCCAGCCCCCACATGCGATGCAGGCACCCCAAAATTGCCCCAATCAACAAGCAGTGCACAATAATAACCCTTTTTTCACTGCCCCAAATGGCGCGCCTACACCTTATCAGGGAACATGCGTGCTTGGAGAAGACACCTTTTCCTACCCAGCGACAGACACCTATCCCGACTAGGACAGCACACAGAGCGCACTTGCAACAGAACCATCGTCATCCCAGATCTTGAAAAAGGTACTGCAGCACTCGTGGACAATTACTGGGTTTGCAGGCAAAAAGGCGTACTTGCACCTCCCATCGACTTGGAGGGGCTACTGTGCACTTGCAACACTACATTCTGCACTGTTGGTCGTACATGAGGAGCACCTAAAGGGGGGAGCGGTAACTACAGTTGGACAAACTGCACCAAGGCATACAGAAACACCACCCACAACACCACCCCCCATCTTTCGAATACTGTCAGAAGAAGAGCGGCATGATCGCCTGTTCCAGAAGAAACGCTCCTCCAACTACCTATCCCAAGAATCATCTGATTTGCTTGCGCAGATCCCAAATGAATACAAACTTTTGAACTCTGCAGAGACATTTTTCGCTTCCCTTGTGCCCAGCATTCAAACAAGAGCGGATGCCAAATGTCTGCAGATTGTGAGGCGGAAGCTGATCCTGCTGGCGAATGACACGAAAGAAGGGTTCAACGTCATCAAGATGGAACTAAGAGCACTCCGACTGATGATGATGCAGAACCGGGATGTCCTCGACCTCCTCACAGCCATGGAGGGCTGGGATTGCAAAAAGATCGGGAGTTCATGTTGCACATTCGTACCTTCTGTATATGCTGATAATGGGACACTATCACACGTGATAGCAGCACTAGCCGAGCTGGGCGTCAAAATGAAAAAAGTAGGCCAGAGTGCAGGAATATGACTACATAAACATGGCGTTCGGATGGTACCCTCATGGCTGAGGATAACTATGAAGATGCTGTTCCCCATCATCGTGTTCATCTTGCTGATTTTTTGTGTGTGCCAGTTGGGTCTCCGATGCTGCGCAAAAGAGGTACCTAATAGTGCAATGATAATGTTGACTATTGGTAACAGAAATAATAATAAGGTGCCTCACAATACTTAGGAAGCCAAGAACTGGAGGTAAGTCAGGCAGGCCATTAGCAAAAAACAGTCAGTATTACCGGCACCGTTATTACCAATGCCGGCAATACCAGCAATCCCCACATGGAGTTGCGGACTCCATGGAAGGAGGATTTGCTTACCATTACCAGCACCTGTAATATGCTGGTAATTCCGGCTTTTCAGGCTGCAGTAACGGTTATACCGTTTGGTGGTATCCCGCCGGAATTACCAGCGGTATACCACCAAACATATAATGAGGGCCAATGTCTGTAAGCCCTTTCTCTTTATGACTTCCAGTTTTATTCTGCACTGGGAGCCTCCCTGTAGACCCTGATGCACTCAAGCCCAGCCGCAGTATCAGTGTTGACTTGGAAGAGGTGCCAGCCCCATGGATGCAAGCTCTGGGTTATGCTGCTTCATTATAACTCCTCTGTTCTTCAGAACAGCTGATATTGCACTACATGGAGCACAGTGAAGCTCTGCTGACTCAACAGATATCCCCTGTGTCAATTCAGAGGCCAGGCTGCTGGGGGACTCGAAAAGACTAGTTGTGAATGATGGAATCCTGTACAAGGACTCTTAGCGCATCAACACTCATTTGCTTTCACAATTGGTGCTATATACGTAAAGTCCTATATGATCTTCACAATCAAAATGTATATTTGGAGAATTAAAAGATATTAATTTGTAAGAGATTTCAGTGATCTTGCACAAGTAGCTAGGGATCTGAAGGCGTAGCGCACTGTAAGAACAGAGCGTGGTGCACTAGATGGAGGGGGCCAATGCAACAAGCTGCCTACTTGCTGCATCTGGAAAGCACTGGGTCCATTGCATTTATTTTAGTAGCAGTGTATCAACAGTAGAACACGTTCTACAACAATTATTTTAAATATTATAGTATACAGAGTAGTTCAGTCATACGAGGGGTCGCAATTCAAATGGTAGA
This sequence comes from Ambystoma mexicanum, assembly GCF_040938575.1. Classification (NCBI taxonomy): domain Eukaryota; kingdom Metazoa; phylum Chordata; class Amphibia; order Caudata; family Ambystomatidae; genus Ambystoma; species Ambystoma mexicanum. Next base: position 1,087,830,128 of record NC_090941.1, read on the forward strand.
ATATAGAGTGAGTTCATAAATAGAACTCTCAAACTAAAAATGTAAAATCAATTATTACAAAATAATGCAGAACATGGTTTACAGATTTCAAGTAAAAGTGAATTAAACTATTCATATAACAAAAAGAGAATAAAAAAATGCAGTCGCCATTTTATTTTAATAGACATACCATCACATCAGTGATGTAGATCAAAGGATCAGATACGCTCAACTTAAGTTTATGGTGGGATTTAAACAGTGTGTAACAAAATAACAAACAGGGGATGGGATAACGTTTAACTAAAATTGCCCGGATGGCTTCGATAATCAAACTAACTATAATTCCGGGACTGCTTAAATGTTCCAAACAGGAGTTATTCAATTCAGGGTTTCAGCCTTGTTTCCCTTTCCACCAATGGGTTTTGGCCATACTGTCTGGGGTTTCAGAATGTCAGTCCTGGGCTATGTCACCTCATCCTTTACGAGCTGTGCTTTTTGTTTCCCACACTCTGGATCCCGTCTCAATGTTTGGATTTCTCTCTCTCTAAATGCCAGCTTTAGGGTTTTCTGCACCCTTCTTCATATTCTATTGGAACTTGATTTATTTTGAGCCCTGCTTGGGCTTTCCTTTTCCGTGACCACATGGATTGGTTCATGGTCAACGGCAGCTGCTCGTCATGCTTGGGTCGACTAATAAAGGTTATTGGCAGAGGGCTGGCAGCTGAAGAGCCTCAGAGGAAGGCTGGGAGTGGTATGCCATATGTGAGGAGGGGCAACTAGTTTTCTTGTCTACCCTCTAGTCTATCCTCATCCGTCACCTCTGCCTCTCCTGATCACACTTCTGCTCTCCAATCTCCTATCCCTGTTTGGAGTTCCTCATAAACTTCTGATCTCTTGCTACCATCTTCAGTTCATTCCTCGTCACTTCCTATTTTCTTGCCCCTTTCCCTGGGATCTGGCCCATCTTCCTCACCCTCCTGGACACTCCTCATTTTCCAAACTAACTGTTCTGTCCTGCCCTACCTCTTCTGGCCCCATATGAGCACTCTGCTCTTCCTATGCCACCTCTAGCATTGTCCTGTCTCTTCCACCTTCTTCACCTCATTGGACCCCTCTACCATCTTGGAGTCATCTGCTCTTGCCTCCTCCTGGTATTCGTATTTCCTCAACTTGTGATATCTGAAACTCTTCCCCTCCTGATATTCACTTCTCTCTACTCCGGATGTTCACCACTCACCGCCTTCTGGTATTCACTACCTTTGGGCACCACTCCCCCACTCCATGGCTTTTCCTCCTTGTGCATTCTTGCTTCAGCTCTTCTCTTGAGCTATTGAGTTCTGGCTCCATCTCCTCTCTTGACCTCTTGGGCTCCTGCTCCAGAGCGGCTCCCCAGCTTCTGGGCTGTTGCTCCCGCTCCTTTATTGTGCTCTGGGGCTCCTGCTCCAGTGCTGCTCCCCAGCTTCAGGGCTTTTGCTCCCGCTCCTTTATTGTGCTCTGGGGCTCCTGCTCCAATGCCGCACCCCAGCTTCAGGGCTTTTTCTCCCGGTCCTTTATTGTGGTCTGGGCTCCTGCTCCAGTGCTGCTCCCCAGCTTCTGGGCTTTTGCTCCCGCTCCTTTATTGTGCTCTGGGGCTCCTGCTCCAGTGCTGCTCCCCAGCTTCTGGGCTTTTGCTCCTGCTCCTTTATTGTGCTCTGGGGCTCCTGCTCCAATGCCGCACCCCAGCTTCAGGGCTTTTTCTCCCGGTCCTTTATTGTGGTCTGGGGCTCCTGCTCCAGTGTTGCTCCCCAGCTTCTGGGCTTTTGCTCCCGCTCCTTTATTGTGCTCTGGGGCTCCTGCTCCAGTGCTGCTCCCCAGCTTCTGGGCTTTTGCTCCTGCTCCTTTATTGTGCTCTGGGGCTCCTGCTCCAATGCCGCACCCCAGCTTCAGGGCTTTTTCTCCCGGTCCTTTATTGTGGTCTGGGCTCCTGCTCCAGTGCTGCTCCCCAGCTTCTGGGCTTTTGCTCCTGCTCCTTTATTGTGCTCTGGGGCTCCTGCTCTAGTGCTGCTCCCCAGCTTCTGGGCTTTTGCTCCCGCTCCTTTATTGTGCTGTGGGGCTCCTGCTCCAGTGCTGCTCCCCAGCTTCAGGGCTTTTGCTCCCGCTCCTTTATTGTGCTCTGGGGCTCCTGCTCCAGTGCTGCTCCCCAGCTTCTGGGCTTTTGCTCCCGCTCCTTTATTGTGCTCTGGGGCTCCTGCTCTAGTGCTGCTCCCCAGCTTCTGGGCTTTTGCTCCCGCTCCTTTATTGTGCTCTGGGGCTCCTGCTCCAGTGCTGCTCCCCAGCTTCTGGGCTTTTGCTCCTGCTCCTTTATTGTGCTCTGGGGCTCCTGCTCCAATGCCGCACCCCAGCTTCAGGGCTTTTTCTCCCGGTCCTATATTGTGGTCTGGGCTCCTGCTCCAGTGCTGCTCCCCAGCTTCTGGGCTTTTGCTCCCGCTCCTTTATTGTGCTCTGGGGCTCCTGCTCCAATGCCGCACCCCAGCTTCAGGGCTTTTTCTCCCGGTCCTTTATTGTGGTCTGGGCTCCTGCTCCAGTGCTGCTCCCCAGCTTCTGGGCTTTTGCTCCTGCTCCTTTATTGTGCTCTGGGGCTCCTGCTCTAGTGCTGCTCCCCAGCTTCTGGGCTTTTGCTCCCGCTCCTTTATTGTGCTGTGGGGCTCCTGCTCCAGTGCTGCTCCCCAGCTTCAGGGCTTTTGCTCCCGCTCCTTTATTGTGCTCTGGGGCTCCTGCTCCAGTGCTGCTCCCCAGCTTCTGGGCTTTTGCTCCCGCTCCTTTATTGTGCTCTGGGGCTCCTGCTCTAGTGCTGCTCCCCAGCTTCTGGGCTTTTGCTCCCGCTCCTTTATTGTGCTCTGGGGCTCCTGCTCCAGTGCTGCTCCCCAGCTTCTGGGCTTTTGCTCCCGCTCCTTTATTGTACTCTGGGGCTCCTGCTCCAGTGCTGCTCCCCAGCTTCTGGGCTTTTGCTCCCGCTCCTTTATTGTGCTCTGGGGCTCCTGCTCCAGTGCTGCTCCCCAGCTTCTGGGCTTTTGCTCCTGCTCCTTTATTGTGCTCTGGGGCTCCTGCTCCAATGCCGCACCCCAGCTTCAGGGCTTTTTCTCCCGGTCCTTTATTGTGGTCTGGGCTCCTGCTCCAGTGCTGCTCCCCAGCTTCTGGGCTTTTGCTCCTGCTCCTTTATTGTGCTCTGGGGCTCCTGCTCCAATGCCGCACCCCAGCTTCAGGGCTTTTTCTCCCGGTCCTTTATTGTGGTCTGGGCTCCTGCTCCAGTGCTGCTCCCCAGCTTCTGGGCTTTTGCTCCTGCTCCTTTATTGTGCTCTGGGGCTCCTGCTCCAGTGCTGCTCCCCAGCTTCTGGGCTTTTGCTCCTGCTCCTTTATTGTGCTCTGGGGCTCCTGCTCCAATGCCGCACCCCAGCTTCAGGGCTTTTTCTCCCGGTCCTTTATTGTGGTCTGGGCTCCTGCTCCAGTGCTGCTCCCCAGCTTCTGGGCTTTTGCTCCCGCTCCTTTATTGTGCTCTGGGGCTCCTGCTCCAGTGCTGCTCCCCAGCTTCTGGGCTTTTGCTCCCGCTCCTTTATTGTGCTCTGGGGCTCCTGCTCTAGTGCTGCTCCCCAGCTTCTGGGCTTTTGCTCCCGCTCCTTTATTGTGCTCTGGGGCTCCTGCTCCAGTGCTGCTCCCCAGCTTCTGGGCTTTTGCTCCCGCTCCTTTATTGTACTCTGGGGCTCCTGCTCCAGTGCTGCTCCCCAGCTTCTGGGCTTTTGCTCCCGCTCCTTTATTGTGCTCTGGGGCTCCTGCTCCAGTGCTGCTCCCCAGCTTCTGGGCTTTTGCTCCTGCTCCTTTATTGTGCTCTGGGGCTCCTGCTCTAGTGCTGCACCCCAGCTTCAGGGCTTTTTCTCCCGGTCCTTTATTGTGGTCTGGGCTCCTGCTCCAGTGCTGCTCCCCAGCTTCTGGGCTTTTGCTCCTGCTCCTTTATTGTGCTCTGGGGCTCCTGCTCCAATGCCGCACCCCAGCTTCAGGGCTTTTTCTCCCGGTCCTTTATTGTGGTCTGGGCTCCTGCTCCAGTGCTGCTCCCCAGCTTCTGGGCTTTTGCTCCTGGGCCTTTATTGTGCTCTGGGGCTCCTGCTCCAATGCCGCACCCCAGCTTCAGGGCTTTTGCTCCTGGGCCTTTATTGTGCTCTGGGGCTCCTGCTCCAATGCCGCACCCCAGCTTCTGGGCTTTTGCTCCTGGGCCTTTATTGTGCTCTGGGGCTCCTGCTCCAGTGTTGCTCCCCAGCTTCTGGGCTTTTGCTCCCGCTCCTTTATTGTACTCTGGGGCTCCTGCTCCAGTGCTGCTCCCCAGCTTCTGGGCTTTTGCTCCTGGGCCTTTATTGTGCTCTGGGGCTCCTACTACAATCCCTCCCTTGAGCTCTTCAGCTCCTGCTCCAACCCCTTTCTTGAGCTTTTGGGCTCCTGCTCATGTGCCTCTTCCCAGCTCTTGGTGCTGTCTGATGAGCTCTGGGGGCCAGCTCCAGCCCCATATAGGATCTGGCTCAAGCCCCTCTTTTGAGCTCTCAGGCTCCTACTCCGCTCCCTCTCTCCAGCTCTCAGACTCCAGCCTCAGCCTTGTCTTCTTCCACCAGCTCTCTCTAAAGTTGTGTCTTCTCCAAACACCCATACTATCAGACTGAGCCTGCGTTCTTTTACAGGGAAATACCTCAAAAGGCAGCATCCATTTTGTACAAATGGTACAAAAAACTGAAAAAGGCCTGTACCATTCGTCCGCATCCGAAAATGCTGAACATAAGGAGCAGGGGTTGTGGTGGTGTCCCCCGCTCTCCATGTTCGGCATTTCTGGATTCGGGGGTTGAGGGGTTGTCCCCAGGTCCCTCGACATTGGAAGCAGGGAGCTCAAAAGAAAAAAAGAAAAGAAATAGGGACTCTGCAGTGTCCAATCCGACCTGCGTTAGAGGGACAGGACTGACGGGGTACAGGAGGCAGCGGCGGCAAGAAAAAAGTAAGTAGGGTAGATGGAAAGGAGAAGAAAGAGGAATTAGGGTAGTTTAAGTGCTGTTGGGTTGTTTTACCGAACTTGAAATGCAGCAAAATGTACTACGGTCAATCCCGCCACAAACATTTAAACTTCGTAAAAACAACCCAAATCCCTTTTACAGGGGCCAGGCTCCTCCACCGTGGCCTGGGCTTTTTCAGAATATCTTGGGGTCTGAAATTGGTGAGGGGCTGTGATAGACAGCAACTATTTCACTAACATAAAGCCTGACCTAGGTTGTAGTGGCTGGACCAAATCTTTATTTGGCCTGTCTGCCATTTTCAAAATCCCTCACCACCCAGTTAAGCGCAGATCGCTGCCTAAGAAGGGCACAGCCTCTCTGCCTGCTCATTGTGTGAGCTTGGTGCTGGTAAGTCATTTAAAAGTGTGCCTGATTCTTCTGAATGTGAAAGGAATTCTTGCTTCTTATGAAATTGCAGCTTTTTAACTGTTTTTAAACAATGGAATAGTATTAAGGCATCTTGTATAGCATAAACCTAGCTCTGGAGCTACGATGCACTGTACAGATCATAGAGCAAAACATTTATAGTAAGAATTTAAACAGTTATCAAGTAAACATTAGTAATAGTCATCAGAGTGCAAAATGAGGATGGGCGAGGGCACGCAATAGTCGGAATCTAGGTTACATCAAGGTGTTGTTAGAAGAGCCAGGTCTTCAGTTCTTTCCTAAACTGAAGGAAGCTTGGAACTGTCAGGATTGCTACCAGGATGGAGCAGCTGGGAGTCCTGCAAGGAGAGTGTTCCACTCCCACGGTATGTGACATCACTAGGGCCCCACCCCTGCCTGGAAGTCCTGGGGGGATGAATTTGATCTTGCGGTTTGAGGTTTGGTTAGATTGTTTCACTTGTGAGTGGAGATTCTGTAGGGAAAACTGGCAACATTGTATCACTTCCGGGAACACATGTCTCAGGAAAAACTTCTCTGGGACTTTCAAGAAGGGTTTCCTTTACACCAGCGCTCACGGCACCAGCAACAGTGGCTGTTTAGTGGGTATGTGATGGATGGCACTCTATGAATGCCTTTGTTCTAGGGGTGATGGAGTGTGACTGAGGAGAGCCCTAACGGGAAGAGGTTGAACATATCTTTATTGTGTGTCTTTCCCCTGCTCTGTGATGGGGACTAAGTGAGCGTGAGTGGGGGATCTTCGACACGCCATCCCTGGATTCACAGTGCCCTTACTTGGGGAGGTCCCTCCCTAGATGTCCCCAGAGCTAAACAGGGGATTTCTCACAGTACTCACAACACCCCAATAAGTACTCCTAGCCATACACACTTTTCGGAGACAGATACATCGAATATAACTGTCAGCAAACAAGGTCAGTTAAGTGCAAAGAAATGTCCCTTTTTCCTGAAACAAGCAATCTGAAAAAGTAATGGGCCTCTTCCAGCATCGTCTCTAAGTATTGTGTGTAGGAGCAATTGAATCCATCCAACGTGTTTCACCTTTTTCCCAGTCATTAAAATTAAGAATATACGTATACATTTTGGGAGTAAATACAAACTGTGAGTTTTGTGTATATGGGTCAGAAATATTATTCCAATAGTTTTCAAGTTTTTTTATCCCATGTATTGAGCTAAATTGCTCAATACAGCATGCCCATTCTGCATAACTCAGACTGAGAGGGGGGAGTGTATGCCAATGTGGGAGTGTATATCAGACTCAGCGGTGGAGTTCCAAAAGATTGCATGGATGCTGTCTGACCATTTCAATTTCATTGAAATCTTCCAAACGCCAGGCTGTTCAGTCGCAAGATTGATATACTGAAAGTCCTATTTCCCGTTTGGTCTCAAAGAAAATATTTTTGTATAGTCAGTCACATGGTCTAATTCAGAAATATACTGCAAAACCAGTTTCTCAAAGTTCATCCTAAATCGTTTCTTTTAAAACATCTCAAAGTTAAAAGAGTTGAAGGGTGTCTGGAATCTATGTACTTCATGGAATGAAATCTCAACAATATAAATATTAATAGAATGTACAATTTTTACAAGACCTTTTGACTAATTGAGGTTCCATGTTTTCAATATACACAAAGTAAAAGCCAGTACAATTAAATAGTCCCTTTAAGTAGGATCTGAATATTAATCCAGCTGATCCGTAGTAAGGCTTTTTTAGATTATACCTTTGTAAAGAATTGTAACCATGGAAGCCATGATTTGCTGTTAATGCCACTACATCCATGAAGAAGCCACTGGACTGAAGAATGCATTCTTGTAGGGCAACCTGGAAAACAGCCCATTTGATCAATTTGGACCAAGTAAGCGATAACTGTAACTAACATTGAAGCCAAAATGCTGGCAGATATCCCATTATTGCTGTTGCTACCGGGAACAGGTCTATAACTGTTGCGTTCTTTCTTTTCTTTCCTGAATAGAATAGTGCACATCCAATATGTAGAAAATCAGTGTAATCAGACCCCTACTTGCCTTAAAAAAAACGGAACTACAAGTTCTTGGGATTTATTTATTTTTAAAGCACTAATTGCGTGTGAACCCTCCAAAAGAGTAATGTCAGCATGTAGCTCTGCCACTATTTGGCGAGCAAGGATGACATTGGCAAACTCTAGTGTATTTCATAATGTATCTTCCTTTGTGGGTACATCGATTGTTTATGTTAATAGTGATGGCATGCACGAAGATCTAAGTTGCTTCTTTTCTCTTTCATCATATGGACACATCTAAAATCTGGCCTCAGTTCAGCAATATTATCAGCAATGTCAGCAGACAGTTCCTTTCCTAAAGCTTCCAATTCTAACTGACTGAAATGAGGGGGCCAATCTTGCATTCAAGGCATTTATATTTGAACTAAAACGCCATTGTACAGTTTTATATTCTAATTATTTTTCTATGCCAGCATATGCCTTAATGTACTTCCTCCTCATCACCTTAAATACTTCCCATTGAGTAAATGAACTGTTAACACTCAAAACGCCTCAAGACATAGCTAGTTCCCCACACCTTGTCCATTCACAAAATCCCCCCTGCTGTTCTTTCTCTATCCTAATCTGCCTTTTATATCCTGAACATCTTGCAACTTCTTTTTCACCTCCTCACTTCTGATCTTTGGTAGTCCCTCCATAACACGCTGGGTAGGGCCTGCTATGGTCAAAGATTCCCATTAAATAAATAAAATAAAATGTGCTAATGAACATATATTTTTCTATACTTAAAGAGACAATGCCCACTCCCACATAAATGAGCAATACGGGTGGTTGTGAATCTAAAGCAATGTGGTTGAGACATTATTCTCCTACAAGAATTCATAACAATGGGCTAAATGAAATGTGTTCATTTACTGAGTAAGATAGGCAAGTAAGATTGTTGAACTGTGTTACTTCCCACACTGCAGCCAGCATCAATCAAGTGTTTTCAATAGTATAGTTATGGGTCAGAAAAGGATTCAGTCCTTGTAAATTGAATATTAAAATCACCAAGAGCCAAGTAAGAGGGGCAGGTAAACGAGATTGGAGAGAGATGATGATCAAGTTCATCATAAAAGTTGTGTAAGGAGCAGGTGGGCGACAGATAATTGGAATGTGCAAAGCAATAAGAGGAATAAGGAAAGTCAACTGATAGTAAACAGATTGAATAGGAAGACCAGGAACAGAACGCGGTATAACTCAAAATGGATTATACAAAGGCTCACTGCCCACCCTCCATTATGGTAGGTTCTAGGTGCAAGCAAAAAGGAGGAACGGGAAGAAATGCGGGCAGCACAGTAAGCACCCACTAACTCGGTTTCCAAGACTCTTTGAGCATACATGGGCTCTCACATACATTTGGAATAATGACGCCCACCTTTCATTATTCATTTTCTTCATTTCCTAAACCACAAGCATATCCCTGACGAGGACGCGGGAGGGTTTGATGATTAAACACAGACTGTTACCCATGAATATTATAACAGTGGCAATAACTGAACTGTACAATACGTAGGAATAATTCCCCCGACCCAGCACCCCCGTAGCCCCCAAGCGTCGAAACATATGTTCATATGTTTGTGTTAACCAAATCATTTGTTTGGTGTGAATCTATAATTTGTTAAGTAAATCATGTGTGCTTTTGTTTGGTGTGAATCTGGAATGTGTTAAGTAAATCATGTGTGCTTTTTGTTTGGTGTGATTCTAAGGTGTTAAGTAAATCATTTGTGCTTTTGTTTGGTGTAAATATATTGGAGTTAAACAGGTGTTAACTAAATCAGTTCAGCTTTTAATTTGGTGTGAATCTAAAGCATTTGAGTTTTTGTTTAATGTGAATCTAAACAAAGAAAAAGGCAAAACAAGATTTTTTGTGTAAACTAAGTCAGTTTCAGTTCATAGTCGGCTCTACACATTTGTAAATTGTTTCTAGTTCTATGGTCGACTATCATGTATTGTGGTTGATTAGCAAAGACTGATAGCCAAATGAAGTTATGCACTGTACAACACATCGTTTGTCTATTGTTATCTCCTTCTCAGCATTGGCGCGAAAGAGTTAAGCCATTGGTAAATTAACCGTAGCGTAATTGTCACAAACACAGTAGATCGCCCCCTAATTTCTTTGCTCCAGCATAGAAAACAAAGCAGTGTTATATGAGCATACCCATGATTCAGTAAGACAAAGAAAAGTTAATTTCAGATTAAGAAATAAGTCATAGGCAACATCAATCTGTTGACAATATATTTGGGGCTCCAGAGACCCATATTTACACAAAAAGGAAAGGAAGAAGAAATAAAGGATGTTATTAAATTTGAATAAGGAAGCAAGTCCATAAAAAGAAGCATGGACAGGGATGTTTAGAATGACCAAGGATACAGCAGTCACAGGAATAAGCCGCATCATGGGACATAAAGCATGTAGCTGTCCATTTGGGAACACATGGTGCTAAAAGTAATTGCCAATGAAGTGCCGCTGCAAACTGGAGCCAACAGCAATATTTACCAACCCTAAAATTCACTGCTGAACGCTTGCTCTGGGCTAGACACTAGATATACGTACAACAATGCAAGCAGATCATGTGGCCCACGTTGTGGTGGCCAGTGCTGGGAGGCAGGTGGGCAGCCGTTAGGTGGCCGTGGCATGCACGTTGCCCTCGCCGGTCCTACAGTTGTCAGTGCGGAGCAGGCAGCCCAGTACCAGGAATAAAAAGGAGCCCTACATCTAATTTTAAATACTAACACTTACTGTATAAATAACTGCAATATCATCTGTAAACTTGTATGCAGCAAAAAAGTGAGCATCCTCCCACAATTTTCGTGCTAAGTCTAAGGTCCTTTATATTCCCAGACATCAGTCCAGCGAAAGCAAGAGAAACCCAGCTCGCTTCATGCACTTGCTTGTGCGGATAGAAGAAAACATGTATATCTTGCATTCAAGGACCCATCTACATAAAGACAAAAATAATAACTTAAGTGTTCTCAGTATTCACTGAATCAATGTGCTAGATTTTCACAAATATGAATAGGATAGCTCCTTAAACAGTTCTAAGGGCTGTGGTGGTGCTGGGACATGCCGTGCATTTGAAGCAAGGACAGGCGAACGCTCCACTGTGACGGACTTCAGGACGAGGTAGAATCCAGTCGGCCTGATCTCTTCCCACAGATGAAAAACAATACACCCACATTGGAAGGATAGTCATCGAGGTTATTGCTCTGATTACAGCTGAAAATGACAGACACGCTCGATGACAAATATAAGGTCGCTTCATTTCAACTGAAAAGTGACCTTTACGACTGAACTTGAATTGACTGCAAGCCCCTGACGTATGGGACCTACCAGCTTAGACGCCTAATATACACCCCCGCAGAGGGTGACACTTAAGGCCTCATGTTAGGAGTTTGATGTCCTTCCTTTGCTGGAGGAAATTTGAAGCCAACCACAGTAGCAGGAAATAGCTGTTCTTGGTGCTTCGAAGTAGTCCACTGGAGTAAATTGGAAACTCAGCATAGTAGCAGGAATTAGCTGTCTCTGTTGGTGTTCCAAACTAGTCAAACCCCACGCGACATTACGAGTGCGTGGCATGATTGAACACAGTGTGAGAATACTTTATGCTGTGATTGTAACTAATCAGGCCATGTGGCGTAGAGATCAATTTTGCCATTCTTATTGACAACCTTGGCACATATTGTTTTGAAGTGCATGCCCCTGATGAATTTCCCCTGACTGTGTATGTTTGGAATGAGTGAGGAATGAAACATGTTGGGTTGAATGGGAGTGAAGGAGTGTGAGATTTAGTGGTCAATGCAGTTTTGTCATTTTTTAATGTTAGGCAACTTATTTTTAGGTTGGGCTTATAAGGAGACAGTTGACTTCGACTAATATTTTTGCGTTACTGTCTCATCAACTTAATATACTTATATACTTTTTGTATGGTTTATTTACACTCCTGATCCCTGTGTACTTAAGTTGTTATAACTGTGTTTTGGTTTTTTCTTTTTGTGCAATTTCTTATGTACTGTGCCATAGATTTGTATGAATTGAGATGAATTATGCCATCTTGGCATTTTTATTGTGAATTTTATTATTGTTGAATGTCTAAATAAAATTGATATGCAAATAATCTGTTAAATGTGCATCTCTCTGTATCCACTCTCCACTGTGTAGCTCGTGAGGTGGCTACTAATTTTGTAGAGGTTTTGGAAATTGATTCCTCCCTCTCCTCAAGTTTTCCTTAAGTGAGGTTGGACACCACACCCTGTGACGACACACTGTTGACCAATTCTTTAGTCTATGATATTTAGGTGTACCTAAAATTAGGGGGTCAGTTCAGTCAAACAGTTTAATTCCCCCTCCTCTCTTAGGTATTTGAGTGCTGGGACATACAAAGACTTTACATTTCTCATGTCTATTGGAACTTTGAAGGAGTGTTCTGTCTCCCGAACGCTTGCTCCTGTGTGCTTTAATTTGCCTGCAAGCAGCACTGCGAGCGTAGCTCTTTCTGCCAATTCTGCTTCCTGGAGGGGGCGGACCCTATCCTGCACACGTGACGGATCACATGTCACTAATCCGACACAAATTGCCGGCCCAACCGCCCCAGCGGTGTGGTTATTGGAACTTTGAAGGAGTGTTTTGTCTCCCGAACGCTTGCTCTTGTGTGCTTTAATTTGCCTGCAAGCAGCACTGCGAGCATAGCTCTTGCTGCCAATTCTGTTTCCTGGAGGGCGCGGACCCTATCCTGCACACGTGACGGATCACGTGTCACTAATCCGACACATATTGCCGGCCCAACCGCCTTAACGGCGTGTTTATTGGAACTTTGAAGGAGTGTTCTGTCTCCCGAACGCTTGCTCCTGTGTGCTTTAATTTGCCTGCAAGCAGCACTGCGAGCGTAGCTCTTGCTGCCAATTCTGCATCCTGGAGGGGGCAGACCCTATCCTGCACACGTGACGGATCACGTGTCACTAATCCGACACAAATTGCCGGCCCAACCGCCCCAGCGGCGTGTTTATTGGAACTTTGAAGGAGTGTTCTGTCTCCCGAACGCTTGCTCCTGTGTGCTTTAATTTGCCTGCAAGCAGCACTGCAAGTGTAGCTCTTGCTGCCAATTCTGCTTCCTGGAGGGGGCGGACCCTATCCTGCACATGTGACGGATCACGTGTCACTAATCCGACACAAATTGCCGGCCCAACCTCCCTAGCAGCGTGTTTATTGGAACTTTGAAGGAGTGTTCTGTCTCCCGAACGCTTGCTCCTGTGTGCTTTAATTTGCCTGCAGGCAGCACTGCGAGCGTTGCTCTTGCTGCCAATTCTGCTTCCTGGAGGGGGCGGACCCTATCCTGCACACGTGACGGATCATGTGTCACTAATCCGACACAAATTGCGTTAAGCCCTGGAGGCAGTAAGGGCTGGAGCCGCTGTTGTGCTGTTTGGCTGTGACCTGTGAGTAACTTGGTCCAGGGGACCCGAGCTGCAAAATCATTTATATTTTCCTCACCAGTTCTCAGGGTTAGGGGTGGAGAGTCGGACTCTGGCAGCTCCATAAGATGTTGGGCGTTCCCTACCCTGAGACTGAGCGCTTTACTTGGGTCCTTGGATGAATGTAGTTATTTTTAAAAACTCAATTTATTTTATTTTCGTTGTGATAAAGAACATTGTTAACTCTAGCACATAATATATTTGTATCCACCATTTCTTTTAACTCGCATAGATCCATTTTATCTGTATTTTTTTTAAGAGTGCCTTTGGACAAGTTTTATATCTGGTTGAGGTTGCCTCCCGTTTCAAGTGCAATATTTTAGATATCAGTGTCTACAATCCTATTGACTGTTTTGTATGTCATCTTTGTGTATTTCGATGCAAATACTACTTACTGAAACTCAGATTTTTAAGTCTTAACTCCTCACTGTCATTCCTTAAGTTCCCCTATTTCTTTCTGGGATCTGGTTCTGTCTGAATGACACGTAAGGGACTTCGTAGTCAGACAGCTATGGAGGCTTCTCTTGCTGCGACTCCTTCTGCTACTGGTAATCTCCCCTCTGCTTCACTAGTCACCACTGTCTTAGATGAACCCTCCCCTACTGCCCTGGGGAATCTACATCACGTTCCAGCAGATGTTCCCCATAACCCATTTCTCCTTAAAACCCTGGCTCAGGCCCAAATTCATGTTAGCGATAGGTCTGAGGTATTCAATGCTACGGGTATCATTTCACATATCACAGCCTACAATAGTTGTATATTTAATGGGAAACAGGATATCTCAATGGACACACAGGAAGAGCATCTAGCAGCCACTATAGCCTCCAATCCTGAGGAAGGCGTTACTTTATCAAAGGCTAAGGGTTATTTGGATCATTCTAACAACAATTTGGTCAATATTGTGCTTTCAACCCCTGCCCAATCACATCCTAGGACGCCTAAACCATCTGTCATGGCAGATGACTCTGTAGCTAATGCTTCAGAATCATCAACGATGATAAAAGAGGCTGTTGATCGCCTTTCCGCCCCTGTGGTTAATGAGAATGTTGCTACTCCTCCCATTAAATTCTTGCCAGAGGTTAATTCCTCAGCTAGGGGTATAAATCAAACTTCCTCTATCCATGTTAATCTTTCTGCCAATTTGGCTAGAACTCCCCATACTCCCATAGTGAAATCCATTTTGTTCAAAACTCCACTCAATAAATCCCATAATCCCACCCCTAAAATAAAATCCAATCTGGGTATCCAAGGGAAACCGATTCAAGGGAAAAATATCTCACATTTTATTCCGGAAAGAGGACTGCAACTAGCACCCTTGTTAAACCTCTACACTCACTTCCAACAGTGGCCACATTGGATCATACTAATCTAGTTGATGTAGCTAAGAAATTGGAGATTGAAGACCCTCCTGCTCAGGATATTGACGATATTAGCATCATAGAATGTGCAGACAAGGCAATGGTTGACAGCCATCTGGGTCTCAACTCTAATAATGCTAACAATGTCACCCAGCAAATCTCTGATGATTCCTATGTGGGCTCTCCCTCTGATATCATCAACTTTATTGATGAGTATACATAGAAACAAAACTGGCTGAGAGAAAGGGGTTTACTTCCAGACTCAAAAAAGGCTCTGGCCAGCGAGTCCATTTTACATAATACTCTTAAAGAGGCGGATGATAGAATTAAACTCACCCAACCTATTCTCTCGGCTCTGAACATGGTCCTGAGTTCCTTCGTGAGTCTGTATGATAACATATGGTCTGAGGTTAGATCACATTATCTTCTCCTTTCTGAAATCTATTCTAGGTTAGAGGGCCTTGATAGATTCGAAGAGTTAGTTAAAATTATTAAGGAAGAACATCCACTTTTGCCCACACATGGTTCTGATCCAACCTCTTCTAACCAGTTTAAGGCTGAAGCCCAAATGGTACATCAAGGGCTCACTGGGACAACGCCAACTATACAAGGGGCAGTTTTAGATAAGGGTTCGGGTATCACGGTCCCCCAATGCTCGGATCAGGATTTCTGTAATCAGCCTTCTATGATTCCTTCAATTATCGCTGAGGGTGTGCAAGAGGTTATTGGGTCGAAGGTAAAATACCCTACCCCCAAACCAAACTTACTACGGAATTAATGGAGGAGAAAGTCCAAGTAGAGTCGGTAGGCCCTCCTTTCAATCTCACTGTTCCAGCTCTTCCCCCTGTGGGAAGGAATTTGGAACTGGTCGATACACTTAAGGATGTCCACATCGCCTCTTCTGTGGACCTTATATCCATCCCGACTTCAGAGATTCCATCTGATCCTACTGAACCCACTAAAGAAATTATACATCAAAAAGTTCTGCCTTGCATCGGAAGGAAAGGAAAAACTAATCAGCAAATGAAGAAAACTAAAAATCAGAAGAACTTGAAAAATATTAATTCATATACCAACCAATTCTTTAAAAATCTTTTCTTGGCAAATACCTCAGCTTCCTCATCCCCCTCTCCGGTTTACAAGGGGACTGGGAATTCTGCTGAACCAGCGGTTTCTGTGACCTCTATTCCTAATACGGCGGCCAGTCCGGCTACAGCCGACTTACTGCCCATTACAACAGTTCTATCTTGCCTACCGGATGCTTTGGTGGATGGCCCTCCGATCATCAATATTGCCCCCCTAGCAGTGGGGCCTAACACTGAGGGGGTTGTGGACATTGCGGTTTCTAGCTCCTTGACAATAGCTCCAACTTTACTAAAGCCGACTTCCACCAACGCTTCAGTTGAGTTAACCTCCAATACTATTGTCAAGGCGAAGGATTCCTCCTCAGTTGTAGATCTCCTAATTATTCCATCTAACTCCATTTCTGGGAAAGATCCGAGTCATTCAGAGACCACTTTATCATCGATCACAGCAAACCTGGTCAATATTGATATGGTTAAACATCTATTCCAGGCGTTACTGGTTCCTAAACTGCCAGCGGGGCAGAGTCTAAGTCAATTGCTAGCCCGTCTCAGGATGAGGCCACTTTTATTCCTTCTCTATCTCTGGAACCCCCTTTCTCTTCTGTCACTGAGGGACATCCTGCCAACACTGAGCCTATAACGAGGGACTGTGGTATGGGAGCTCAATCAGTGGGGGGTCCTTTTGCTCCTATCTCTCTTGATTCAGCTCATTCAAGTATGCCAAGTATTGGCCCTATTATGGGCCGTGAAGGTGTCCCTTCTGGGCCCGACTTTGTCCATTACAGTAATTCTTTCAAACCATGTGAAAGATTTCCTGTGGGTCCAAATGCAATCCAGAATAGGACTATATTAAGAGGTGCAAGGGGCACTGACTTGGAGGCTGACTCTTTAACTCAGTTCACTAAAAAGATCACTGATTCTCTACCTCATTTATCAGAAGCAAAAGCTCCTCGTGATATTCTACAGCTTACCAGTCTCTGGGGCCAAGACATGCCAACCTGTCTTAATCGTGGTAACATCTTAAAGATCTTTCATCAACTTCCCAAGCTCTCACTCATCTCTAGTTATGACATGGACAGCATTTTATTTCCTATTCAGGGTCGGGTAGATGTGAGTAATATCATTCTTAAATCAAGAGTAATCCTGGAATTGATCATGGGGCATAGGGAAGGGTTAAAGCAACTTGGTTTCGAAGCAAACCTACTAGAATCCACTCAGTTCTCCAGTAATAACGGAGGGGGTGCAGACTATAGGGGCAATCTCACTATGGTATATCATCCGGTAAGAACTCCACAGTCCCAACGGAGGCAATTCACGCCCAGATCAAATGGAAACTTTCGGTCTGTGGAAATGAGTACCTTTTGCCTCATTCGGAACTTTCTCCAAAGGCTCTTCCTGCGAATAGCTTTGTGTTTCTATCTTGGAATTCCAGAGGTAATTCGCATCTCTTCACGAATCCTGATACTGTAACTATGATTAGGGCTTCACACTGTTTTTTCTGCAAGAAACCTGGATGCTCTCAATTCCCGTTCTAGATGGGTTTGATATCTTTTCTCAAAATGCTAAACCCAGTTTGGGAGGGAGGCCCTCTGGGGGTCTTCTTATAGGAATTTAAACCTCTTTTGGTTTTAGGACTAAGGTTCTTTTGAATACGCTTTTTGGCATCTTGGCCCTGGAGGTGTCCTCTCCTGACCTTACGGTCACTCTACTCTTGATTAATGTATATTGGCACAAGGGAATCTCTGCTCTTGAGCCGTTTCTGCAAAAGTTAACGGACATGCTTCTTTCTTGGAGATCGCTGTACTCTAGGGGTGAATTGATTTTGGCAGGTGATCTTAACTCTGATTGCTCTATTTCTTCCGAATCCAAATATGACGACTTGGGACTGGCTATGGAGGATGACTCTCGCCTAGGCCTGAAATACGCATGGGGTCGTCGGTGGAATTCCACCTTGGATTCGGTTGATCTTACTTGTCTTAATGGCTACTATGATGCAATTAACTTACCTTGTCCCACATGGCGCAGATCTTTATCATCATCTACTTTATACTATAGGCCTCATTACGAGTCCGGCGGTAACAAGGCGGTAAAAACGCCTGGTTACCGCCGGACTCGTATTACCATTCCGCCTACGTGATTCCCGGAATTACCGGGGCATTACAACCCCAGTTTTCCGGGAATCACAGAGGCGGAATGGTGTTAATCCCCATTCCCATTGAGTCCTATGGGACTCAATGGGAATGGGGATCGTGGAAACACCGGCAGAATCTCGTAATGCTGCCAGTGTTTCCTCATCCACCTGCAGGCGGGCGGTGTTAAACCCGCCAGGTCAAACCTGGCGGGAACATCACCTCCCGCCTGCAGGAGTCGGGATCAGGCGGTCCGGAAACAATGGTGGCGGTGGGTTTACCGCCACCGTTATTTCCGGACCACCTGATTTGTAATGAGGCCCTATGTCTTTGTAGATCATTCCCTTACTCCGTTTTCGTCCAATGTCGAGGTCTCTTTTAATCCATGGAGTGATCATGGTATCCTCCGGGTTTCATTTATCTGTCCTTTTCCCATTAAGTTTTTGCCCGCGGGGGGTCCTACCCATTTTCAAACTAAGGGACAAGGGACAGGGGTACGTTGGTCACCTCTCAATATCAGTGTACTTAACCGTAAACTGATTTCTTCCTTTAATCATACCTCTTTCTCTTGGAAATTAGCAGTCTTCAATACAGCTCATTTCGATAGTTTTCTTAATGCTCTTCACTGTAGTATTCAAGGTCAGCTCAGGAAGGGTGTTTTCAAAATATCTCACCCTCATAGATTTGATCAAGAATTGGCTAAAGCAAAGGGCCTCACTCGGAAACTTATTAGAGGTGTACAAGCCCTAGATATTGAATGGGTTGATAAAAAAACAAAAATGAAAACTATTCGCCAAAAAATATAAAAATTACTGTAAGTCAAGAAAAGCTACTATGCTACAAAACGACGCGGAGCATATGCTTGCAGTGCTAATAAAACGAGATCTGAGGGCATTCTGGGTTACCTTGTCTAACCTAGACGATATGGCAGAGGCCGACCAGTTGAATGCCATCCCAGAGGTTCAATGGGTAGAGCATTATACCGAATTATTTGATACAGGGGGTGAGGGCTCATATTTTTGTCTTTTCGGGAACAACCTTTCTAAGGACTCTTGGAAGCCTGCAATCGATTCTGAGATAGTACTAGGACTTATCTCTAAAGCCAAGAAATCTAGGGCTCCGGGGCCCAATGGCCTTACTAATAATACATTTAAAGCCGAGCCAGATCTCTGGGCCAACCTCCTCTCCCTGCTTTTTCAAGACGTCGTTAATTCTGGGAAACTACCTACTAGTTGGCAAACCGCTCATATTGTTCCAATTTTTAAAAGAGGTCTGCATACTTTGGTCAAAAATTATAGACCCATTTCACTTATTGATGCGGACTGTAAGCTTTTTGCCTCAATGCTTCTTTTCCACCTTAACGTTTGGATTAAGGAAAATCATATTCTCCCCAAACAACAAACAGGTTTTAGGGCAGGCCACTCAACTAATCTTAATGGTCTTATTATTAGTGCCCTGCAAAGTTCTACCTGGGGTTAATATGATGGTTCCCTCTACGTAGCGTCTATCGACCTGTAAAATGCCTTTGATTTGGTTATCAGGTCAAGACTATGGGAAAAACTAACCAAATGGGGCATTCCGACCGGTCTGTTAACTCTTTTTATGGCTATGTATGAAAACTCGGGGGTCCATATCAGGCTTCATTTGGCAGGAACTCTTTCCAGAAGGATAAGGATCCTTATTGGGGTGAGACAGGGTTGCTCGTTAGCACCCTGTCTTTTTATCCTCTATATGGCTGATGTGGATGATTTCCTGGGAAATACAGGCATGGTGAGTGCTAAACTGGGGGAATTGAGGCTCTCATGGTTGGCCTTTGCTGATGATTTTCTTCTTTTTGATCACACTAAAGTTGGCCTGCAGAGGCTCATTTGCAAATTTGAAGAATATGCCATTCTTAATGGGCTGAAGATTAACCCGAGTAAAAGCCGTACCATGGTCTTCTCAAAGGGGAGAACGGAGAACAACAAAGTATGGAAAATAGGGGGTGAAAACATCATCAGAGCACACAAAATCGTCTATCTCGGTTTTTTGATTCTGGCCCAACCTTCGGCGATTGAGCTTAGAGGATTTCTTACACACAAACTGCTCCCACTCATCTCCCAGTCCATTAGATTAGACAACAAATACTGCATGTTCTCCCTCAAGCCTGTAGTAGACTTTTTTAAGGGTAAGGTTACTCCAAAGCTACTTTATGGCATGGAACTTCACTATTCGGCACTTTTGACTTTTTGGGACTCTCTTGAGGGTATCTATTGGAGGAAAATTCTGAAATTGCCGAATTCTATTCCAATAGTGGCCATTAGGTACGAACTAGGGCTAGTCTCACTACGAGCCAGGATTCTCTGGAGGGTCCTTTCTCTTTTCTCAGCTCTGCTCTCTCCTAAACCTGATACCCTCTATGCTGTTCTGGGTCACACGATTTTTTCTCAGGGACCTCTGGTCCGTAATTTATATCTTAACGCATTCATTGATCTCTGTGATAAGACCCTGTCGGATATCTCCACTGATAGGGTCACTCTACTAACGAATCCCAATAAGGTTAAGGAGTGTCTTTTTAGTCATGATTGGAGTAACACCATTGAATTGCATTCTTATCACTCTCTGAGAGATCTAAAATTCGACCATAAGAAAAGAGGTCTGTTGTCTTTTATTCTGTCTCAATTTCCCAATAGATATTAACGTTCTGTTCTCATTAAACTCAGATGGAATATCCTTCCCACCCGGGAAGTCCTACATAAAAGGAAGGAGTTTTCTGATTTAGACCCTATTTGTCGCTTTTGTAAAACTCCGGGGGTGATTGAAACCTCTCGGCATCTCTTTTTAGATTGTACTGCTCTGACATCTTTAAGGGACAAATATTTAGGTACATTCAGTGTAATGGGTCAAATGGGGGCTGATAATCAGATCTGGTCACAGTGTCTTTACTAATATTAAGGATGGACTTGCTGTGGCAGGTTTTATTAAAGCCCTAGATCTATATGCCCCTCGCCTATGATTATGCTCGACTATATGATATATTAATTCCTAAAGGCTTAATGTCTATTTAAAAAAAAAAAAAAAAAAATTATGTTGGAATTCTATTGTCGAACTGTATTTTGCACTGAATCCTTTAAATTTGTCCCTTAATATTTTGAGATTGGATCTATGTTTCTAATGTTTTTAATGAATGCTTGTATATTTGAAATTTAGATGTAATGAATGTTCTTTTTCTTCTTAATTTTTTGTAAAGGTTTCTTGTAAACCATATACAATAAATAATAAAAAACATTTCTCATTTACATCAGTGTTGGGGGGTAGATTACGCTCGGCAGGATCAGCCAAGTGCTGTTCCACTATGGAACTGGCCAGACTGCCCTTGAGAAAAGAAGTGTTAGGCGCTCCTGCATTTGGATCCCTGTGGGGGAACTATAATGAACAGGCCGGCACCTTAGCATTCAGAGCGGGCTGGCCTTGTGAAATACATAGAAGGGGATTCTTTATGTTAAGTCCCGGTCATCAGTCCAGTCTTTGCTCCATGACTCTTGGATGCCGCAGTCACTCCAGGGGCTATGGCAGACTAACCCTGGACTCTCCATTTTTGGGTGTCTGTCCTGTGAGTCAAGGCCAATACATCAGTTGGTGGTAGGATGAGGAGGGTACTGCTCCCAGAGATTCTACTCCCTAAACTAGCCAGGATGAGGGGCCCCTCTGTTTCAGGACCTGCGTGGGCGTTTACCTTATCTCACATAGGAACAGTTGGGAAACCTCCATTGTTCACTTGCTATAAACCCCACCTTCTCTCTGGGCTGAAGGTCTTACTGCCTCTTTGGAGCAGGTCACTACACAGGGCTGGGTCACTCCACCCCTCTTTCACAAGTGACCGGGGCTGGTGGTGGGCCTGTGATATTCCTGTTGTGATCAGCTGCAGAACTCTTGGGGAACACTGTTGACTTTTACTTACAGGTGCGCCCGTCACCGATTTCTGGAAAAAGTCCCCCAAGTAGTCTGAACGTGTACCAATGGCTTTAAGTTTTCTCTACACTTCTATCTAGTAACTGCAGAAGAGGAGGTATTATCTTTTCTGTAAGCTTCTGTTACTCATAAATGTAAGAGCGAGTGGCCTACAAGCCCAATGTCTACATAGGAGCAGTGGATGGACGTAGTGTCATCATGGCACAACGCATCAATACCTAAAAGAGGGCGCATGGTTCCTTTTCATTTCTTTTACCATGCCTAAAAGTTTGACTGATTGCACCAGTCATGCGGTAGTCAACATTTTTATGGTCTTTGAGTAACCCCACTATTTCGGAATGGGATAGGAGATTATATATACGTTAGCTCTCACTTGCTTTCTGCTTATTTCAGACCTCTGCCTCATCCAGCTCCCTCTTTATCTGTACTATTTCTGCCTGTCTTGTTCACTTGTTTTTTTATTACCTTGGGCTTGTGTTATAATGATGACATTCTCAGGTTTGATACTTCTGCCTTTCCTAGCCACTGTAGTAGCTGCTGCTTTTACTCTCCATTCTAATGTACTCTTACTGCTCACTGCTTTGTTGAGATGTGTGCTGGCTGCTGCTTTTTGCTCCAACACCTTGTTCTCTGAGGGTTTTGTCCACCTCTCTTGGTGTTTTCTGCCTCTCCCAAGTGAATGATCTCTGCTTCCTTTGCATTCCTGCTCTTTGCATCCCTTGGACTGCAGAACGCTACTCCTTCCAAGCCACACTTCTCAGCATCTCATAGATTCCTAGTATCTTTTATTTGGATGCGTTCTCAATGTTGTACAGCACTCCATTGCTTCTGAGCTAAATTTGCACTTTATTAGCAACAAAGATACATGCATGGGTTACAGTTCTGAGTTTCCCTTGGATTTCATGATACTTTTCCTGGAATTCTGCAGTTTGCTGTAGTTCAGGTCTGGCTATTCTGTTTGCAGCCTGCCTCTTTTTTTTTTCTTATGCGTCTGCATCTCTTTGGCTCCTCGTCTTTACCCGCTCTAGGTTCCTCTTGCCTGCCAGCGGAGGTAGGAAAGAAGTAGGAAAGAGGTACAGTGACGCACCCAACGGGCACTGTTTCAGTTCTCGTTTGGTTCCTGATTGCATGTTTCTCTGGTTCCTTTTGCTTTGCCTTTGTTAGGTCCTCACTCTCTTCCTATCCCAAATCCTGCTTTCTAAGTTGCTTCGACTCTTGTGAGTTCATTAGTTTCAGTCTGTTTGCCTCTGGCTTCATTCTTATCCCCTCTCTGACTGCATTGTGTATTCTGACTTCCATGTTGTGTCTCTATCTCACAGGTATTCTGTTTTTTTATTCCTCTAACAGTTATACGTTCTCAGAAGTACAAGGTAACACAGATCAGGTCTGGCGGTTCCAGCGACATAACCTTATCGAAGAGTATTGCAGTCGCCCCCCTGCACCCCCTCCCTTTATTGTCTTCAGTCATCTGTACTTCCTGTTTAAAAATATCATCTTCCGTCCTCCGACCGTAGGCAGGAAGCGCCTCAGTGAGTATCCTGCTCCTCTCTTCTCAATATCACCCTCAACTCAATCTCCATCTTTTCCCATAAATGCAACAAATTAAAAGATGTCACCACCTATTCACATGTGTTCTATAAGGGCTTCCTGCACCTCTAATGATGCAATATTCCTCCATAAACAAGGACTATTAGAATTGTATGTTCTATAAGAGCAATGTTCAACAGGATGGTCCCTAGTGATGGGTCGAATGCCTGCATTATCTCCTCGCCACAGTGATGGGTCGAATGCCTGCTTATCTCCTCGCCACAGTGATGGGTCGAATGCCTGCATTATCTCCTCGCCACAGTGATGGGTCAAATGCCTGCATTATCTCCTCGCCACAGTGATGGGTCGAATGCTTGCATTATCTCGTCGCCACAGTGATGGGTCGAATGCCTGCATTATCTCCTCACCACAGTGATGGGTCGAATGCCTGCATTATCTCCTCGCCACAGTGATGGGTCGAATGCCTGCATTATCTCCTCACCACAGTGATGGGTCGAATTCCTGCATTATCTCCTCGCCACAGTGATGGGTCAAATGCCTGCATTATCTCCTCACCACAGTGATGGGTCGAATGCCTGCATTATCTCCTCGCCACAGTGATGGGTCGAATGCCTGCATTATCTCCTCGCCACAGTGATGGGTCGAATGCCTGCATTATCTCCTCACCACAGTGATGGGTCGAATTCCTGCATTATCTCCTCACCACAGTGATGGGTCGAATGCCTGCATTATCTCCTCACCACAGTGATGGGTCGAATTCCTGCATTATCTCCTCATTGCGTCCATTGCAATCCTTCAACACTCATCTTTGTGTGTATTAATCTCCTTAATCTTGTACATTACTTGTGCTCCCTTCAGAAAATAAAAGATAAATATA
This sequence comes from Ambystoma mexicanum, assembly GCF_040938575.1. Taxonomy (NCBI): domain Eukaryota; kingdom Metazoa; phylum Chordata; class Amphibia; order Caudata; family Ambystomatidae; genus Ambystoma; species Ambystoma mexicanum. Next base: position 1,087,854,007 of record NC_090941.1, read on the forward strand.
TCTCTGAAGGCCTGTGGGTGACGTATGAGAACTCTAAGCATGGGTCACTCTCTCAGAGACTTTGGGGCAGTGTGGAGAAGGTGCCAAAGCTATCCTAGTGCTCAGATATCCATTGGATTACTCAAACTCGGAAATATGTCTGGGAGTCGGTGGAATTGTGTATAAAGGAGGTTGTGACATTGTACGTATATGTGTGCTTAGATGAATGACCCTGTGACCTCCTTCTTCCTCTATAGGTTTTCTGAGGGTATATACGTGTAAGGAAGAGCTGAGTCGCCGACAAGGAGCAGAGAGTAAAGCGCACTCAGGGTCATCACTCAGGCAGTTTTACATTTTTGGGACAGTTAATTCCTGACTTAGATGTGTTACTATACGTTTCATTTTTCAGCATTATTTTGGTTAAAATGGGTTAATTTCTCATATTTGTATTTTTGGTGTTTTCATATTTAGTTTTCATGTTTTTAATTGTACATTTTGTCAAATGAGTTGCAGCAGTCATAGGGGTTCTCTAGAGGGATCAGGAATGGGAAGAGGGATGCAAATAGATAGGAGTGAGCAGAGAAAGCAGAGAGGTTGAAAGCAAAAAGAGTGAGGAACTGGAAAATGAGGAATGAGATGGAGGGAGGCCTTTAAAAAGAAGTAGCACGAGGGAGGGCGGAGCATCAAGGAGAGGGCTTGAGGAGAGAGATAGAGGGAAAGGAAGAGACTGATGGACAAAGAAATAGGGGAAGAGTAGAAAGAAAAGACATAAGATGTGAGAGAGGAGGGGGAGGAAATAGCAAGAGAAATAGTTTGAGAAACTATGAGCGATGAAAGCAGCCTAAGAGGCAGGAGCAAACAAGATTTCCAGGTGGGCAAGCTTCCCAGATCACCATTTCTCTTGCCTGGGAGTTCGTTTTGGAGGACATTCACTTTTGTGTCATGCCAGTTTTCTCTACTTTGGCTGGATGGCTGTCTGGTGGGCCCCTCAGTGCTGATCCTAGGGTGAAGTGGTGTTTGCTTTGACCCTGAAAGCTTCCCACCCTTCCCCTCAGTCCCTGGAGGTGCCTTATGTGGCATAATGCACTGCACAGAGTGTGTTATAGATTAATTGTAACAGTCAAACATTATACACCAGAGAAGGGGCCAATCTCTCACTGCTATAATACCTGATGTCTGGCCCCGTCAGGGGTTAAGCTGTACACAGCTCTCACCCCAGGCCAGCGAAAGTCCCATAGAACCAACCACCCCACACCCCTGGCCAGCTGGATAGGGAGCGGCGCTGCACCTGCAAATTAATTTGATGTTAAACAAGAGATGGCCTACACCCTGAGTTCTTACCTTACTCCACTCCAGTGGGACATCGATACCAAGGTGGATTCCTAGGGATCCCAGCGGGGACTCCTTTTTATTATAAACACAATTTCTCAGCAAACATTCCTTGCAATACCCCTATTCTCTGTTCCCCTGGCATGAGTGCTTTCTGTGGGATCTGCAACATCAGCCGATACTCACTAAGAGGGGTCAGAGCAAGACCCTAGGGTGGAACTAATGAACAGAACCCTAACCTCTACCTGGACCCCCTCACTGTATAGGTGAGCCACTAGATGGCCGCATTGGGTTGCTCCACCTACTAGACAGCCTCTGGCAGGTTGCCCCTTCCCTCACCTACCTCGCACCTGGGCACATAACACCCTATATTTCCTATCCCCTGTTCCTTATCTACACAACTACCCAACACTATTTACATCTCCCTACTTAACAATTAACATTCACTATTCTATTAATAACTATAATTATAAAGAACTATAACTATGAACATACACACATATAAATACATATTTAGACATACAACCAACAACAACATATAAGCACAAATGATGTTACATAGGGGTGACTGCTGCAGTCAGCCGCCTTGCTCAGTACCGCTGCATGCTGCCCTTGACTGGCATTGTGAAATCATCCTGTGCAATGCTCTACAGGACTCTACCTTGGTCGCCCTGTTCTTGCTGGATGGGTGTCACATGGTCACCAACCGCACTTGAGGTACACTCCCTGCTATGGTCTCTCGCATTACATGCAACTTTCCCTCCCTAAATACCTCCCGGCCAGAGTCTTTCCTGTCCCCCACTCAACGACCAGATGCATGGGCCTTTCCAGGCACCCACCGCGCTGCAGCACCAAAATGAGGGACATGGACCCATGGAAATATGATCCTTTCTATTTATTGTACTTTTGCTTTCTGCCTAACACGGTACACATCCGCGCGCATGCGTAAACCTCATTTGCTGTATTCAGCGTGACAAGATAGTCTCATCATGCTGGGTTAACCATGTCCGCACGGGCAAATCAAAATCCCATTACTCGCAGTTCACCTCATATTTCCTCGATCAGTCTCAGGGGCTGTGTAATGCATCTCCTCAGTTTCATTGACCTTTCTACAGGCTGCCCATTCTCTGTCACCACCTCCTCGTCATTCTCAGTTTTTTTTCAGTGATCTTCCTCACTCATCTTCTCGTCCTCAACTTCCTTCTCTCCTTCTCGGTAAAGCCTGAACTGTGACACATTTTGTGTGATCACCCTCTTCGGGTATCAGGCTGTTACCATGGGCCCCTTAATCTGTGTGATGACTAGGTGACTGGTTTCATATCTGGACTCTGATTTCCGTTCCTGCTTTCAACACACAAGAAATCTATCCCCAGTTTGCAGCGATGACGACTGCGCCCTACGTTTTTCATCAGCATATCTTTTCATCTTGAGTTTTCTGGCTGCATCCTCAACGTGTAGCGTTGTGAGTTCGGTCTCCCGGGGCTTCTCTCTGTGGGGCAGTCTCGTCTTCACCTCTCGTTGGTACACTAACTCTGAGGGGCATCTTCCTGTCATCCCATGTGGTGAGTTTGTGTAATCTCGGAGCATGCTGCACACTGCCTGGTTTAGTGACATCGGACTCAACACATGTTGTTGCAGTTTTTTCTTCAAACTCCCCATGAATGTCTCGATCATTCTGTTGGCTTGCGGCCACAGCGGTGTGATCTTCTGGTGTTCTATGCCCATGTGGCTCGTGAACCAAGGAAACTCCAGGCTGCTAAATGGTGGACCATTGTCTGACTTCAGCGTATCGGGAATGCCCCACGCAGAGAATATAATGTCCAGTTATGGGATTACAGTGCTGGCTGACGTAGACTAGATCATTTGTACAAGGGGGAACCGGGAGAATTCGTCCATTAGCACCATCCAGTACTTGCCTCCTGCCAAACGGTCCAAAAAAGTTGCCTCCTGCCAAACGGTCCAAAAAAAATCAACCGCCACATGGGTCCATGGAGCATCTGGCAGCTCGGACATTCTGAGTGGTTCTGGATTGCTGGGCTTTGAAGTGCACTGACACAGGTGGCATTTCTATACAGTGCTTTCCACCATTGAGCCGATCCCTGGGAACCACAGGGTGTCTCCTATCTGCTGTTTTGTGGCTACCATTCCACGATGCCCCTCGTGCTCCAAGTCCACTACATGCTGTCACAGGTCCATAGGTATGGTGATCTTCCTCCCGCGCATCAAGAGGCCATCGGCCGTGACTGACAGCTCATCTTTCACTTGTTTGAAATCCTGCATTTGTTGCTTCCATGCATCTTGCTTCCCTTCTCTTCTTCTAATTCACAGTTTCTCCATCTTCATAAAAGACACACTATCTCTTTCTCTACTTGCGGTTGCTGGTGGACGAGTATCCGCCGAGGATGTAGTGCCACTGGAGGTATAGACACGTCAATGTGAAGGGTGACTGGTTCTCCTTTCAGGCACCTTCTCATCACAGGGATTTCGTACTGCATTGTGTACATCACGTCAGTGATCTTCATTTCTTGGGCCCTGGGTCGGCCTAGCGAATTGTGTTCCGGCACTTCTCACTGCAGAACATGCAGCTCTGCCAATGCATGTCTCCCTTTGTAGTTTAGTTGTGGTGAGACCTTCCCATGGTTCTGAACTGGCCCTCAGGCAGCCCACTGAAACACCTTCTGTTCCGACGCTTCCAATTTTGGTGGATGTGCCATCTTGCAAAATTCTGATATGCTAGTGGGCAAGTGCTGGGCTGGCCGAGGCGTGGATGAGTGCGGTGCACAGGGAGGCCACCGCACTTGAATATTCAGTGTGGCTCCAGTGTCAATGAGAAACTTTGCAGGGTGTTGACCCACTTTGATGTCGATATCTCCTTCTGGGGAAGTCACTACGTCAGTCATCCAATATACATACTCATGGTGATTTCTCTCTTGCTCTGGTCGAGGCGATGGTGATCATCCAGTGATTTGCCGAACATGGCTGACCAAGTCTCTTCTTGCATATGTGTCTCTACTGGGTCCTTGTGTGCGTGAGTTGTATTCTGGTCGAGTCCCGCTAGGACGGCCTCCTTGTGTCCGGTTCGGTGGCGCATTGCACACTCTCGCGATGTGATTTTTCCGCCCGCTGTTGGCACACTTCTGTCCAAACGTGGTGCACTGGTTTCCTTTCTCATGGGGAAACGGCAAACCACACCTGTAATACTTCCCGGCAGTACCATATGTTGTCGGCGGGGCCTCTCACTGCTAGAATTTGTTCAGAAGCTGAAGTTGAACAATATGCTTAACTTTGAAGCCCACTGGAAGAAGAGGAACCGCTGCTGCTGTCCTTCGCTAATCTGAAAGCTCCTGTGCCTTCAAGGAACTTATCCAAGAGTGGGCCTGGCTAGGAGATCTCTTCCTGAGCTACGAGGGACCATCGTGCACCAGCTGATCTTTGCCAAAGCTCCCTGGATGTCAGACCCTCGAAAGGCTGCCGGATGGAGACAGGGCCGCCACGGAATCACGAAGAGAAGCACCCGGACATTGAAGTTTATCACCGTCAACGACCGCTGATGCCGACCGGAGCCGCAGTGCTCCTTTGCCTAAGAAAATTGAAACAAGGACTGTTACACTCACATGGCTCCCACAGAGGCGTCAAATATGGACTGGACTGCTGCGGTCTCCACCAATGTGACGCGTAGGGCGGAGATGACGGACTGGACTGGCCCACCTAGCTTCGTTTGCTTGGCCCGTAGGAATATTCTTCTGCAAGTGGAGAAAGGGAATTAACCACCCGTGGAGTTGAGCGTAAATCCCCCCACCCCGCTGTTCTCCCCACTGATCACCTTGGATGTTCCCTCTTATAGTCTCACCTGATGATTTGAAAAGATGAACTTTCCATCGTGCATTGAGCGCAGGGGCGCGTAGATAACCAGTTGCTTCACTGGCTCGAAGGAATTGGTGAGTTCCAGGACAATATTGACTCCGATATTCCCGGCAAGACGCCGTAAGTATGTAGTGCCTGACTTTCACTCTTGTCCGATTCCTTGCAGGTTGCAGCTTGACCCTACTGAAGAGTTCCTCATGGCAGCCGGTAATGTTCTGGTAAGGATTTGTATTATTCAACACAGTTCGATAAAATAATGTCCATATGTAACCTGTTGCTTTCTCCCTTATTCAGGCGCTGAGAGAAAGTATGAAGTCTCGGGGAATAATGCCTCTGGCGGTAAAATCAGGTAAGTCTTTTGTGTTGAGGAGGGTTCCCCTTGTTAGTCCCTTGTTTCACCTTGCTGTCCTTTTGTTTCCCCTTAGGGGCCAGGGTTCGGCTAGGATGCAGTGGAAGCTGCGCCGACCCGTGAAGAAGAATAGTACCCCCGGTGGTAAAATCAGGTAAGTCTATGGGGGGTATTCCTCTGTGTATTCCCTTGGCTCACCTTGCTGTTCTTGTCTTCTCCTTAGGTGCCGGAGTGCGGCAGTAACATGCAGGAGGTTGCAGTGAAATGTGAAGATGCTGCGAAGGCCGGTGAGTTCAGCTCAGCACTGCAGCAGGCGAGGCGACGTGCATAAAATAACTTCCTTCTTCCAGCTCGAAGGCGCGATGGATCGAGAATTCAGGTAAGGATCAAAGGTATTTCTCTTTTTCTAACCTTTTCTCCTTCTTTCTCCCTTTTTCTAGGAGCTCCAAACTCGAGGCAGGCGTGGCAGAAGACTGGATGCAGACTTGCAGGCACGGTGAGCGTTACACTGCTGGATGCAGAATAATGCAAAGCGTGTGCTGATCTTCGGGCGTGGTTTAAATAGCCTCCAAAGTAATCCCAGGTAAGTCTTCCTCCCCAGCCCCACCCGAGTAAAAAAAAATAGTCCCTAGGTAAAATAGTCCCTTCCAAGCCTCCTTTGGCTTGGAGCTCTTGCAGCATGGTCTGCATCAGGTAAGTTTGCAGCATGGTCTGCATCAGGTAAGTTTTAATCTATGAGCCTGGCGCCTATGGTGCCAGGACTGACTCTCCATATGAGCCTGGCGCCATAGGCTCCAGGACTGCACCCAAATAGCCCCTAGCGGGGGTTGTTGGGCTTGCTTGGGGTAACTTGATGCCTGCTTCCGGGGTTGCTGGACTTGGTCTGGGTCCCCGGGGGTAGGCATCATGACACGGACTCCCTTGCTCATCCTTGTCGAACACTTTCGTCCTGCCGGAGAAAGTCAACGCCGCCAACGAACGAGGAGAATCCGCCAGAGGGTTTCCCGCCACCCGAAGACCGCAGAGACGCTGATGACTCAACGCCCATGCTGGGCCAAAGTTCTTCATTGATTCCTTGTGGCAACGAACACTCATCGTTTAGGTGCACCGCACGCCTCAACTTGCAGGACATTTCGACTGATCGTCAACGAGCAACGCACAAACCGAAGCTGCTGCCGCAAAAACACTGTTTACCCTTTTTCCTCGTGGGATCTCGACGATCCATGGCTCCTGTCTTAAAGAGCCGCTCAAGAAGGATCTGTCGACGACCCGACGTCAAACTCTGCTATTCTAGGTACATTGGGGTGGTAGAACTATTTAGGAGTAAATAAGACTCTTGTGAACAATATATGGACTGGACTTGTATGATATATCTTTATTTACAGGTTGCCCAGGTGGGGGGATCATCATAAAGAAATGTGCCTGGTGGTAGGGGCTTCGTATTCTGCCAATTATTCTAACCAGCTGCTTTCCTCCTATGTCTATTGTTGGTTCACTTTATTACTTGACTTGTGTGACATTTAAACTAAGTACAGTTGATGCACTTTAATGAAATCTGATAGTAATTGTGGTACCACGTAGAACTGTGTAAGTATTTGCCATTGTAGATTAACTGAGCACAAAGTGACTTATTGTGATTGTGTATATAACCTTGAACCTTAATTATATAAAGACTGTGTTTTCACTAATACAGTGTGTGGACATTCCTTTGTGGGTTCTTGGGGACTAAACTGTACTTAAGAACCAACCTGCATCACCTCTGCATCACCTCTGGAGAGCTAGGCCTTGATTGCTCGCCCCCACGTTTTACCAAATAGAGAATCTTGGCTGGGGTCCTCTCCTCTGCCATTTAGAAAGCAGGAGTACAGACACCCACCTCCAGTCTTTACACCCCTGAGTATCTTTCACACCCATAATTGTGCAGAAAGCTTGATTTTGTCTCGCCAACTGCCTTGCCAATAACCGGTCCGCTTTTTTTGCTTGCATATAGTATTTCTGTTCAGCATATAAAAGGCCTTTTTCTGCTTTTGATGTTAACATAAGTTGGAGTCTCCCCCTAACATTCCTATATGCCTTTTTTGTTGCCAGCCCCCAACCGTTTAAATTTTTTTCATAATATCATTAAGCTCAGCTTCTAGCTCCAACTCAGTAGCCATTCTTTGTTTATGTCTATGGGCCTCCTCTGAAATAAAAATCCCACGAAATGTAGCCTTGAATGCATCCTATTATATATTAATTTCAATCTCCCCTGAATCGTTTAACTCAAAGAATTCTATGATCTTTCCTTCTAATTTTTCTTTTATTATTGGATCCCGAAAGAGAGTAGATGGACATGTCCAGAACCATAGTCCGGGGGCAGGCCGAGGGTGATAAAACTCAAATTTTAAGGGCGTGTGATCTGACAGCACAATGGGAAGAATTTCTGATTTAGTAACATTGCCCTTCAATGTAGCCGATGCCCAGATGTAGTCAATGCGCGAAAATGATTTGTGGACGTGTGAGTAATGTGTCAATCCTTTATCTGTTCCATGCATTGTAAGCCATACATCCGAGATTGCCAACTGTTCTATCTTACTACGTAGCCCAAGTGAGGGAGGAGGGTGACCATATTTAGTTCTACTACTTCTGTCCATACCTGGATCCCATGCCAAATTAAAATTGCCAAATATCAGCTGTTTCCCATCCATAAAGAGTTTAGTTCTGCCAACGTCTTCATCAAAAACCTATCTTAACCTGTATTTGGGGCATAAATCAATACTAGGGTTAGCATGGTAGGACCAACATCTGCCATGATAAAAAGTTAGCAGCCTTCGCTATGTGCCTTTATTTTACTTATTTTAATTGGTATCCCCTTCCTTATTGCTATTAATACTTTCGCAGTTGTATTCACTGCGTTGGCTTGGATTATTGTTGGACAATGTCGTATATGAAATTTGGCTTTATCCTGCTGTCTAATGAGTTTCCTGCAAAGCTAATATTTCTGGGTGATGTTGTGTTAGAAATCCCTCAAGTTTCTTACGTTTTACTGGGTTATTTAGTCCCTGAATATTAAGAGATATGCACCTAATTGCCATTAGGTCTGTACCTTACATTAAATACTCTGACACGTTTCCTTGAATTCAAAGCATACATTTTGTCTTCAAGCTTTTGCGGTTTGTCCCCCCCTTTACCCCAAAACTTTGAACCCTCCCACCCCTAACTCTAGCATCTACCAACTCTGCCCACCCTGCCTTTTCCCTCCCCCTACCCTGGTGCGACCCAGCGTACCTAGTGTACCTTACACCACTGCATCTCCACCTTGGATTGCCGCTCTTTGCAGGGACCCCCATACGGTATCCTAAAACCCTATTCACCTCCACACCACAGATTCCAAAATGGGGTAACTCATCTCATGTTATATGCTCTTAAAACTTGACACAGAATCCACATATTGCCCATCCATGCGTCGGATTATCAACCTGATGATCTCCTTTTAGATGCAGGTTGCGGACCTCTGAGGCGCGGATCCCATCGATCCCATTTTACGCCCTTTCTGTAAATTTCTCTAATGTCCCGCGCTGACCCTGCTATTGGCTGTGTAGAGGTGTGGCGAGCCATCGCTTCTTCTATTTTTAACAATTCCATTCCTTCTTCTTTAGAGGTTATTCTATGTTGTTTCCCATCAAGAGTAAATGCCACGCCAAACGGAAATGTCCATCTATATCTTATCTTTTTAGCTTGCAGCGTTTTCACAACTGTTTGCATAGCTCTACACTTCTGCAGGGTAAGAGGGGACAGATCTTGAAATAACTGAATGTGTGAGCCATTGTGTGTAATGGGTTCCGCCTGTTTTGCGGCCCTCAGTATTTGTTCCTTTTGCAGGTACTCCCTGCATGCTGCCAACACATCCCTATGGCACGTGCCTGGATCCAATCTCTTCGGACCCACTCTGTGAACTCGGTCCAACTGTATCCTTTCTTCTTCTTCCCCGCCTAGTAGTTCCTTGAAGATTGTTATTATTGCTTCCTTTAATTCCAGATCGCTCACAGATTCCAGGAGATTTCTGACTCAAATATTTGACCTGCCAGATCTATTTTCTAAGTCTTCGCATTGTAGCTCCAAATTACGAGTAGCCCTCGCAAGATGTTCCACCAATTCTTCAGATTGCCTACTGTCCTGACACAGTTCTTGCATAGCACATTCATTTGCATCAGTTGGGTCTACCAGATCTGTCAGAACTTTCCTAAATTCCGTAAGAGCCTGTTTTATCTCTGATGTAAAAGCCGTGAACTGTGTTTGGAATGTCGCCGTAAACGAGGTTTGAAAGTCTTGGAAACTTTTCGTAAAGTCCTCCTTGGCACATGCCATTTCTATTGCTGCGAGCCTTGTCTGGGTAGGATGGCCTGGATTCTGGGTGTTAGAGTTCTGGCCCAGATATTTTGTAGTGGGCTTTCTTTGTTTGCTTGTGACTCTGTTCGGCCTGCCAAAACCACTTTTTTCTTTGCTCACGGCATATGATAGCTCCCTCCAGCAGGCTATGCCTCCAGTGACTTAAATGGCTGAAGATATGGTAATATCTGTGGGTAGCCCCTCCCTTTACCAATGGATATACCAAGCCCTCAGTATAATTGAGTATCATAGACCTTTCACCTCTGCTGATCCTAATCCCAAGAACTGCTGATATTTTGTCCTCCTGGACGGTACTACTAGCAGTTTTAAAGAAAAAGTGAGACCATATAGTGTGTCCGTTGGCGTGTATCTCTCTGTTTATGGCATACCTTGGTCTCACTGTATTATGGATGTATTATGGAATACCTGTATGGCAGGTCTGTGCGTTCCGCCAAGTTCTCTATATGTCTAATAGACTTGGGTAGCAAATTAGGCCTGACAATTGTACACCTTATAGCTGAAATACCCTTTGCACTAGCTCAGATGTTGTTTACAAATGTCTAATGTTCAAAGTAAGGGCACAGCTGCAACAAAGCTCTTCACACCGAGTATATTGGTGATTTAGCTGTTTCTCAATTACCATGGCCCAAATTCTGAGGCAGTTTTTATGGAATGCACCATTGCTGGGTATATTTTAGCCTAACTATGCAATGTCTAGGCGGAATCATTTCCCCTGTGTTCCAATCAGCAGGAATCAGATTAGGCTGAGTAACGTCTCACATCCGTGTCCTCCGGCGCAGTATACCAGTGGGAGCGTATTACTGACCGTGCACAAATGCTTCAGCAGCACACGCTGTAAACTTTGCTTGGCTTGGCTATAGCTTAGTGTCCGTGGCTCCAGGCCAAGGGCTGTGTTATTATATCCCTCCCCACCGAGACATAAAGCAGCACGCTTCCTTACCAGGAGGGTCCTTGTGAGATTGTCTTGATCTGCGCTCCTCTGCTAATGCACAGCGCTTTCTCTGCAGCGTTTGTGTTGATTCAAACGTTGTTTGCCGTAGCGGTCCGCCACCTGTGACGCATAGCCCGTAGGGCTAGATTGATCCTTGCAGTCTCTGCTCTGCTCCTCTGCCGGTCCCGGAGCACTACGTTGGCGATGAATGTTTCACTATGAGCCCAAATATCCAGAGGGGAGGAGGGTAGAGAGATAGCAGATCCGGCCGATATTCTTTATTACACAGCTTTGAGGTCCAATGCTGATCTTTTCCTCCGTGTCTTCCGATGGTGCAATCGGGTACCTCTTCCTGTTGCAGAATGGGCATCACCCGTTTATATTGCACCTACGCTTGTGGCTTTGTCTGAGTCATGGTCCACTTATTTCTTGTCACATTGGACTCCAGATCGTCCGACACTGCATTTGCACACTTAAAAGTTGGGATATATCTGTAAAATAAGCTGCTTGTTGTGCAAGTGATAAATTAAGCCTGACGAGCTTCGCCTGCACGCATCCTCAGTGCTCGGCGGCCATGCTGGAACCCTCTCTCAGGATTATTTTGAGTGTTTTGTTGAATATTCCTACCACTCCGTTTGTTTGAGGATGATAAACTGAAGTACTTAAGGTGTTGATATGGAGCAGCTCCTTGATTTCACCCATAACCTTGCTCATGAAATTGGATCCTTAATCCATCAGGATTTCCGTCAGAAAACCAACTCTGGAGAAATATGGTAATAAGTGTTTTAAAATCTGCTGGACGGTGTTGTTCCACATGGGAAACGCATCGGGGTATCTGGTTGTGTAATCTACAATCACGGGTACATATGTGTTACCCAGTCTAGAGGTTTCCAAAGATCCAATAATATCCATCCCAATCCTTGAGAAAGGAACTTCTATTACTGGTAAAGGTTTCAGAGGGGCAGGTAATGGAATGTGAGTACTGGTTTTCTGACAATTTTCACATGTCTGAATAAAGATTTCTTATAACAGCATGGATACCTGGCCAGTAAAACCTCCTAATGATATGTGTCTGGGGTTTAGATTGTCCTAAGTGTCCCCTTCTCAGATGACATTTCGCAATTTCTAGTATGATCTTCCAGTACGGTTTGGGGATTACTAACTTAGTTTTACTTGGGCCTTGTGTGGATGTTTCCTTTCTACACAGTAATCCCTGTTTCAGGAAGAAAAGAACTTCCCTTTTCTACTCCCTCTCCTTCAGTAATTGTCCCCACGATATACTTCAAATGGAATTTCACAATCGTTCTGTAAGAGTATGTTTGTGTCTCCCCGGAAGTCAGGATCTATGAGGCCTGCCAAAACGTCTAGACCAAACTTCCAGGCCAAACATTGAGGCCAGTCTTATATACCATCCAGGAGGGGGTATCAAAACTAAGTCTGTGGGAATCATTGCTCTTTTCCCGGGAGGGATAGTAGCTTCTCTGCTGCTACAGATATCAAAGCGTATTGATTCCTTTGTGGCAACGGATGGGTCTGAGGCTCTATGATTAAGCTTCTGGAACTTATGGGTTCCACAATTGAGTCACATCCCATTCCTAACACCACATATAAGGAAGGCATGGCATCAAAAGTAAGACAGACACAAGTGATCACATTTCAAGGGTGTATATTGAACTTCACATAAGGGTGTGCTAAACGCCTATCTAATCCTACATCTACAGATGTGAGCAAGCTACGATCATCAAATGATAATAACTCAATCCTAGTCGTGTCTTGTCAAAATAAAAGGGCCTATACTAAAAAAAACTATTGCCAGTCCTTACCTGTGGGAAACAAGGTTATGAAAAAGAAAGAAGTGTTCAAAATGATATGTCAGGATATTCAGGCCGTTGGCCTCCCTTGCCCATGTTTTCAGCACGGGACAAGGTGGTTCACTCGAGTGTAGCACAATCTCTGTCGTATTTAGCATGAGGATACAGTTCAAGCAATAGCATCATAGCCTTCGACGCACAAGTCTTCTTGCTCTCAAAATGTCTTCACCTAGAGGGACTGATGTAACCAAATAAACAACAAGTACCTTTCCTCTTTAGATTCTCACAATTATTCAATTTAGGTGATTCACTGTTCACCCCAGATCCTCCTCAGCCGGATTCAGATCCCTTTAACACAATGTTCATCACTTTGGATCCATCTCATCTGGGCTCAGATCCCTTCTATGCAATGTTCGTAGGATATTGCTTTTTTGGGTGACTCAGGGTTCATCCCGGATCCTGCTCTGGTGGGCTCTGATCCCTTTAACACAATTAGTCTCCCTCAGCCGGGCTTGGACCAATGTATGATGTATTTTTACATCAAGCATCGAAGACTGTTGAATGTGCACAGGTTTTGGCTTGACCCGTAGCAGGACCCCTTGTTTTCACAATTATTTTTCTTTTAACGTTTGTTACCTTTCAATTAGATACCTAACAGAGACTTTCAAATGGGTACCCACGTGATGCCAGACCACTCTCTCTACGGTATTGTATCTTAGCTTCAAAGTTCAGAAAGTTCAGTCACTCATCTGCTGTTTTAATTATATTTGCAATGCTTGCCACAGATGCTTCATTCGCTGTTCACTTCAATTTTCTTTATACAATGTTGCTGCTTGCAACCTTGGTTTCCACACAGACTGGTCTGGTATCAGTCTCCCCAACTCACCGGCTGTGCGGACTTCACTGGTGCTGCTTTGTTATAGGAGCCAAGGGTAGTACCACAGCGGCAAACGCCTCTCCCGCCTTGACTATCGACGCGGTAGAGTCCTGGGTACCTCCGACACACAATGAAGGAATCTTCAGCTTTAATTTCAGGTTTTACGTTTCCTATTCTCTAAGGCTCATGAAAGATAAAGTCTTTCGGTGAAAAGGTCAAGGGCACTTCCCTCCTTGCAATCCTCTTCGGCCTCGCTGTCTTCCGCCTCATGTTAAACTGCCATCTTGGAACTGCTGCTTCCTCGTGTGCTTTGCCTTGCTCAGAGTGTGCTTTCGTTCTCCGCCTTTTATCCGTTTGGGGAAGTGTGATGGAAGTCAGGTATGTGTAATGATCAGTAACTGCCTGACCCTGCCTGACCATTGCAGTGGGACATGACAGGTATACGGCTCGGGTGCGTTTTCCCTCACAGTGTGTTGTCCGTGAAGAAGTGTTTGTGTTGGAAAAGGTGGGGGGAGGTTGAGTCCCTGTGTATCCTACCGGGTAGGATGGGGTAAAGGTGTTAAAGAGAAGGGGATACCGGGTCTCGCCAGCCGGTGTCCCACATCCACTCCCCGAAGACCCCACATCCAGTTGATGCTCCCGCACTGGTCCACCCCCGGAACTGGATCCAAAACCAATGGCCTTGTTCTGGCCACCTGGATGACAGATCCCCGGTGACTAGCGGGTGAGACACCTTCAGGTTTCTCACAGTAATCACTAAGGAACAGGGTCTTAAGCTTCACCCTGAATTCCAAGAGCATAGGGGTCATCTCAATGTCGATAAAGACAGCGTTGCAATAGGATAGACCAAGCAAGAAAAGGCTTGCTACCTGTTTTTAGTTTGGGCTATTTTAGTTGCTGCTTGTGACACCTATAAGCAAAAAATATTGTATTAGAGTACGGATAGTGAGAAATGGCATATGAGAAGGGACACACAGCTTGTAGGTGTTGTCCAGTTATTTGCCCACCCATTGACTGCCCATGGCCATACTAATTCCTATGGCCATTCTCACCCAGTTCCTGCCCCTCACTGCCCAACACACCTCGTCATGGGAACTCTTTGACCTCGCTTTATTTAGGCCTTAACATCAAACTATGCACTTAAAGTGCCTGCTAGTGTTATTTCCAAAACAGTCTTCTGAGAGTTAATGAATTAATTAAAGTTGTAAAACCGCTACTGGTGTAATAAAAATATCTTAACCAGGTCTGCCTTCAACCACTCGATTTATAAGCACTATGCGTGTCCTTCATTGAAGTCCTGTTAAAAACAAGCATTGGTAAAGCCAACAGTTCTGGCTTGTGTATAAGTATTAGGTAGGTGCCAGGCACTGCTATTAGATGCCCAGGTATTCACACAATTTTGACCTGCTACAAGCAATGGCTAGTTAATACCACTGCATGCCTGGAAAGTGCCTTTCCCATGCCTACAAAAAAAGCCCAAACTGTTGGCATTGCCAATGCTTGTTTTCTTTGTGGGCCAGTTTTACCTCGAGCCTTGCCGATGTTCTGACTGCTGTAGGTGTGTGTACTACCTGAGCTGGGGAGTTTTGAGGAAATGAAGACAGGGTGTTCTGATGGTAGTTGCCTTGTATCTGAAGAGTATCCTGCAGGCTAGGAGAGGTAACCAGTGCAGTTCTCATAGGATCGGACGAGATCATTCTGCCTCCAATGGAGGTTTGCTGGATACCTCAACAAACCCACTGAAACTGAAAAGGTATCACAGCTGTGCATAGGTCTAGCACGATAGCAGTACCTATGTTCAAACATGTAATTGCCACAATGAAGAACAATACATCTCTACAAAAAGTATCACACTGAGGGTAATTATCATGAGTGTCCATAAGCATATATTTACCTGAGCAATTGTTAGGCTAGATTGAATGCAGTACCCTTTGGTGCACTACAACAACCCTGACCTCCTGGCAATAGGAACCCAATCTTTGGTATATGTCTGTACTACACAGGTTGGTAGCGTGTTGAGCAGCCAGGCCTATCTCAAGAGGGGTCAATGTGAGCTGTACAGGAGTATTCAAATAAACTCTTACACACAAGGTCCACACTCTTAGTTTTCTAAATCAGTAAATACCCATTTGGTATGACATACAAGCACTACCTACACCGTCATGTGACTTCAATAGCTAGGGTGCTGTTGACATTAATCAATCACTGTTGCATTTAGAATATTCTTGAGAGTAGTGTTAAAGAGAAGAGAGTTCAAAATAAAACAAGTATTCACACAGTTTTTCTTAATCAGGTAAGTACTTTCAAAACACTTTCCTGGCAGGAAGGCAAAACACATAAACAAGAGAGATGAGTCATTCAGGGAGTCAGGCCAGCCAATGTTAAGTTAGCAAAAGTAAAGGTGAACTGAAGCACTTCTTGTAGGTAAGTAGAAAGTCTTTCACAATGTTTAAAAAGTCTTGCTAGAATAGAAGAAATGTAGGGCCATAAGCTGATTAGGCTTGAGAGGTACAGAAGCTACAAGCAACTCTACAAGAAAAACCAAGATAAGTCTCCAATGAGGACAAGCAAGGTGGCAGAACAAGAGGTAAGTTCTCTCAGACTTTACAGTACCTTGAAGAAAAATCCAGCAGATGACTTCAGTTCCTGTGTAGCTCTGCAGATCCTGGTGTTCCTGGGCCTCAGTCGTGGGGACAAGAGGGAGGACTTCTGGAGACTCCTGCACTACAATGTGATGGTCACAGCTCGCAACAGGCAATTTTCAAACAAGTGCCACTTCAGTGTGGTTCAGCTCCTCGCATATACCGCAAATAGCAACAATGCGGTTCCTGCCTGTCGAGATGGGCTTGCCTTGCTCCTGGGTCAGTCGAGCTGAGTTTGAGTCCATCCTGATCTGGAATTAGGTGTTCTCAGCGTAGGAGTTGAAAGAGAGTCACAATTAACAAATCAGATTTGTCTAGGGTTCGCAAAGTAGGCACTGAGACAGAGAATGGGTGGCGGTGAGCCCTGAGCTATCCTACGGACTGCTACCAGTGCATTTCAGATCTCTATGACCTGGAATGATGGTGGGGTTTGGGGACTATGGTTTTAGGGGAACTCAGTGGTGTAGGCTAGCACAAATGAGGTGACCTAGGAAATGACAATGTATCAATCACTGGCAAGAGATGGAGAAGAATGGTGGGAGCAGCAGAGGGGTTCAATGTAGGTCATTCAACCTTGACAGATCTACATTAGAGGTTCAGTTGCTAGGGACCCTTCCACCTCTACAGTACTTGATGGGGTATGCACTCGGTGATGGGAAACCCCGGGAGTCATACAAAATGGATGCAAGCGAAACAGAGACCAAATCATAAGAGCGACCTCTTCAGGTCATCCTATCCAATGACCTCAAAGGCTCCAAAGACAACACACAGGGTATTTTGGAGAAGACACTATTGTGGGGTCTAATGAAAGCAATAACCAACACATAATAGTACATTTGAGTAATGTTTAAATCATTGTTGAAGTGTCACCTGGAATAATGCGTTCATTTCAGGAGTCTGCATCTCCAAATGAAGAAATAGAGATTGGAGACAGTCCAGAGGAGACATTAGTTAATGCAAGGGTAGAATTAAAAACTCTTGAGAAGAGATGAGAGGACTTACTTCTGCATAGCCTGGGGAGATATTCTACAGCACAGCCATTGAAATACCTCAAATGTAAACATTCCAGCTGAGGTTTAGTTCTACAATAAGCTTTCAGGGACTAACAAAAGAGGTGGTTCTGAAAGCCTGTTAAATATGTGGAACCACCAGGAATCAGGAGAGTTAGGACTAAGTGTGTTGATATAATTTTGACATAGCGGAATAATCATATTTAAGTATGAAGATTAACAGGCTCAGTGGGCCATTTCTGGCCCATTCTAGTCTGTCTCCACGCATGGCAGAGGCAGATTGGGGAGTTGTGGCATGCACGTGGGAAGTTAAGCAGCTGTAGGATTGCCACGCAAGCATGTTGTTCTCTCTGCCTGGCACAATGCAAGGAGCTGCCACCTCAAGCCCTTCACAAGGCATTTTGTCGCATTGCACCTGAGAGTTGTTGACACAGACAAGCCAGGCTCAATCCATCACATTGATATTATGATGCAGTGGGTATTGGAATATGCATCCTTCTTTGCGTGGGCTACCACTTCATTTGTCTGGGGTGCCCCTATACATGCAGTGGTCCACAGACTGCAACGTCCCTGTAAATTCTAGGGCAAAGCATACTGCCGGGAAATTTACCAGCTCAGAATGTCAGAGATTCAGAGAGCAGGTACAATAGATTCTATTATTTTTTAAAATCCTTTTAAATTCATTTTTTCCATAAAATAAAACTAAAATAGAACATGCCATATCCAGTCGTATCCATAATTAACATTGACAAGAACAACCCCCAATGAAACCCTGCTCCTCTTCAATGATGCATAAATGTACAACACCCCCTCAGTTACCCCCTCCCTCTCACTTGAACCCCGCCTCATTGTGCCCTCATCGTAGCCAAAGCAGTACCAGTGTTTACATCTCTACCCAATAATTCTGGTGCTGGCCCCCACATTCCTCTTGTCAATACAGTTTCCACACCTGTAGGGTACAACGTCCTTTCATCAACCGTCTTTTTTTTCAATGCTTTTTTTTATGTAAATATTTCTATGAAAAAATGAATCGAATAATATAGGGTGGAGGGGTGGGAAAGTGCCTATAAGGGGTGGCGGGGTTGGGAATAGAGAAAAAACAACACCCATAAATTTGTTTTTTCATTGAAAAATGTTCTTAAAAAACCCATTAGATAAAAGAATGTTGATGAAATGACATAGACCCACCTGTAGGTGGTGTGCCACCTCCCAGTCTGCCAAATCCTTTGCGTTGGAGAAGAAGACAGTTCTTTTAATAATTGACCACAATCCATCTCTGCCCTCTCCTCCTCATCCTCTTGTCTATTTCTCCTCAAATATTCCACTTCTGCCATTCTCCATCGTTGAACATCATGAAGCCACTGCCCCGTTGACGGACCCAAGGCAGTCTTCCAGACATTGCTACTCTATGCTTGGCCAAGACCATCATAAAGCAAGATATCCTGTGCCGAGGTTTGGGGCATTTTTCCCCACTAATCAAACCCAGCAAACAAACTGTTGGGGAACATTCATAAGTACTCTTCAACACGGAGTTCATTCAATCCATCGCACCCCTCCAATTTCTGCTGGTCACCAGGCACTGCCAGATCATATGCCAAAGTCAGCAGATCCCATTTTACACCACATGCATCAAGGGGTTAGTTCTATGCAGTTTGGCTGGGGTCATGTATGCCCTATGTAATTAATTACATTAAATTAATAGAAAACATGCATTACAAGACCTTCACCTGCTCCCATATTTGGGACCAGTCTTTCTCTGTAATAGAATAGCCCATTTCTTGCTCCCATTTACCTTTGACCACGAACTCCTCCGGTGATCGAACCACCTTTAGGGCACTATACAGTCTAGTAATCCTGTGTCTTTCCTCCTCTAATGTTAACAACGTCTGCATCAGCAACTTCATCTCTGGTTCTTCTGGAATACATTCCCATAATTCAGCTAATCTACTGATCATGGTATACATAAGAAAATGACCAGTCAACAAACCAAATTCCGTCTTTAATTGATCAAATGTCATTAGCTGCCCTACTAAGAAAAATCCCCCAGAACCCTCCAATCAAATCCCTCCAATGTTGCCAACCCTATAGATTTCCTGGATAACACCATTGGTGCATCGAATCCTATCGGTAACTCTGTACAATAAAGTCTCATCACCTTTAACATATTCATCAACTTTTTCCATAGCTCCCGTATCACATGAAGACAACAGAAGTGCCCTTAAACCCTATGCTTAAACCCTATGGGATGCCATAGCAGCTCAACTCCCTGCCGGTGAGTCGTTTTACCTCCCAAAAGACCCACGATTTCTCCTTCCGGTGAGGAATCCCATCTGGCTACAGATTGCAATTGCGCCGCTATAAAATACATCTCAAAATCTGAAAAATGTAGCCACCCATCCTCGTATCTACGTCATTATGTCCTCAGAGCTCCCCCACATCTCCCTGTATTTCACAATAACTTAGCTATTTTTTCATCTAACATTTTGAAAAATAAGAAGGTATGACATATTCATTAAAAAATACAATAACCTGGGGATCACCACCATTTTGCAAGGTGGTACCCTTCCCTTCATGGAAATAGGTAACGTCTTCCAAAAATGAATGGCATCTCCTATGCCCGATAATCTCTTGCCCATATTATATAACAAATGTTTCTATCATCTTATGAAATATTGAAACGATTCCAATTCCCATTTTAGACCCCTATCTGGTAGATCGTCCTTCCGTTTGCACATAATCCTGCCAAAGGGAATAACATTGATTTATCCCTATTAATCTGAAAACCCGGCAACTTCCTGAATTTGTCCTGGACCTTCAATACAATTGGGACATTTTCCAGAGGGTTACTTAGATATAATAACATATCATCTACATATAGCGAAATATTATGCAGCTCCCCTGCCCCACCTGTATCCCTAGTCGATTCTATTGAAGCAGGCAGGGGTAATTTGCAGACTAGAGCTGTCAATGGACGATATATTTTTCCAGCATCTTCAAGCTGTGCAGTTTCTTCCATTAAGGTACGTAACATTTTTACATACTGTAAATGATGATTTTTCCATTCCACCATAAGGTGTTCTTAGTTGATCCCTTGGACGTTCGGACTGCCCAGCACCTTATCAGCAAAATACACTTTTTAAAAATAAAGAAAGGAAAAAATGAAGAAATGTGTGTTTTGGGTGAACTGGATGTTTTTCAGATAAGGTTGAAGCTATTTTTGAACCTTTCCATGGAACACACTTGTGGTCTTCATTGTAACTTATTAATGCCTTTTCTTCCAGTGTACCGGTTCGATGAGGACGAGAATCGATCCCTCTTGTCATGGGAGGCTGAGAGCAGGGAAGATTATCTCCTAAATAAGAGGGAAGAGAAGAGACAGAGCACGGAGCAGAAGACCAGGGAGACCTCTGAGAAGTAAGAACGTATGCACCCCACCCACTCACACTGACCTGTGTTGATCATGCCACCAGCATGTCACATCTACCCATCAGCAAAGGGAAGTGCAGGCTCCAATCAATCACTTAACTCTCAGAGAAGGCAATTGCAGGCATGATGAACAATACAACATAACCATGCTCAACTTTCTGACATGACACCTCTGTAGAGGTTCATCTCCCTATGAGTGGTTTTCCCCTTATCCTGCTTACACCTTCCTGAATGCCCTCCTCCCCCAGCCTACACAATCCTCGAGAAGAGTTGATAATCAGTGGTCACAAAGCATCATACAAGATAGATTGATGGGCACCACTGCAATTAGTGTTTAACTAAAGTTGTGGGCACTTAGGAGCCCAATCCATTACAAGGTTTCCATCAAAAGCGAGATTAGAACAAGGTGACATTAATATCGACTAGAGACTGTTTATTGCATTAGTGAGTCGTGGAGGGATTGAGTGTGTATGTGAGTGAGAGCGGCACCTAACCAAAAGATTTGATGGAAAAATGATAAACAAATAGACAAAAACCGTAGCAATTTTAGAAAAGATAATTCTCAAGCACTCCCAACACTTAACGTTTGGTAACAAATCTGAAGATGGCCAACAGGGTTGGAGCTAATGGTACCTGTCTAATTGGCTATATGCAGTATGGCCCAAAATGGCTAATAGAGCAATAAAGTGACAAGCCGTTTTAAAATGTAAAGGTAACTGTTTTAATGTTACTGAGGATTCCCAGCCTGACGATGGAGAATATTTAAGAGCATGTGAATTCATGAAAGATACCAATGCTGGAGAATAGGAGTTACAGGTAAGTAACTTGTTCCTTCTACCTCTTCAAGACTTCTTTCACAAGATGTCTTCACCGCTGCAGAGAATGTCAATACTGGGACTTCCCATGCAACAATACCATGCAGTGTGTTGGACTGTGCCTGTTCTTTCTGATCCAGCAAAACCAGACAATCAGAGAAGTTACCACATGTATGTTGGCTTCCTAAACCGCAAGGATGTCTGCCGGTGTATGAGAGGATTTATAGTGCAAGACATCTATTACAGAACGAAATAGCGCAGAACCATGTGCCACTGATCTTATTGCTATACTATCATCTATGTGCTAAAATATTGTGCAGTCACTGCTCCTTCTACATGTTCATTTGTAGTGCCCTTGCTGACTTTAGCTTAACCTCTCAGAATGTAAGTTAGCATCGCTACTCCCGTAAGTGACCTATGCTCATCTACATTTGCAGTGCCTATATTTTGCAAACCCACTCAGCTCTCCCTGATCGATGGTGCAGCTTCCTACAGATGGTGCAGAGTACCTTGTGAAAACACCACAACAGTGTGCATAGTGGGACTGGAAACAGGTGCTCAGGGGCGGGGGCTAAATATGTTGTAGTGAACACACAGCTGCAAGCCCCATTGGGCCAGTTACTGGTTGTGTCTGCTGATGATGCCGGTAGCCTTGTGAAAGCACATGCACCAGGGATACCAGGGAATTTGTCTAAGGAATTTCCGGCTATCAGGGAAGAGCCAGAGAGATTGACTGAGGAGTTCAAGACACAGAGCCGGTGTTACAACCCCTTCTGGGCTGTTATAAATGAGCATGTGAGGGTGATAATGGTCACAATTAGGCACCAGCATTTGACTCAAGAGAGCGGCTAACCCACTAAACATGTGGGAACATAATAAAAGTGCTACACGCCTAGGATAATTTAATACAGAAAATTCCAATAATATGATGTCAGAGAATGAAAGATTGGGCAAAAATGATTTATTGCAATCAAACGTAAGATGAGTCATCAGCATCTAATCTTAATTGGTTCAAGGTTGTGTTTGCTCAGCATTCTGGTATGAATAAACCTGCATGAGTATTGTTAAAACCTCTCAAATCTATTTTTGTGAGATGGCAAACAAAGCCCCTTGTGGAACTGGTGTCAGTGGTGAATCATTGTATTTCTTGTCAGGAACAGAAGAAAGAGTTGGTGGGAAGCAAACTGATTTCTTTTCACTTGCTGAGTTTACAACAGCAGTAAGAACAGGAGCAGGCAGTGTACCGGAATGTGGAAGGTAGGGGGTAGCAGTTGCAACAGGAACAGGACACCAACGGGAAGAAGTTGCGGTCAGGGAGGTTGTGCCAGACCAAGAGGGTAATCAAAGTACATTTCTGATGAGCAACACTATGTTCCACTATTGTAAGCATGAAAGGCCATTGGATGTTTGAGTGCCCAAAGTGGCCTTTACTCCAAGCTGTAGTAGCATCTACACCCTCAGACCCTCCTTTTTCATACATAAACGTGAAAACGTTTCAAACACAGGTCAAACAAAAACCCACAGGGAAAGTGATGTCACCCTACATACTCTGATACAAGTTGACTAGGAAGGTACATCTATACATTACAAATATGATGGGGAAATTGTGCTGTTTATGGTAGATAGATCGGCACATTTTCCAGCCATTTAATCTGTAGAGTTCCCGAAGGCACCACTCTCATTCAGGTTCTGGGTATTTCTAATAATACTGTGATTCTTTATCGAGCTAAACTTTATCTGTGTCTATCGCCCCAATCTCAAACAAGCATTAATTTCTTCTGAGCATTTTGTCACTGGTAATTCTATTGGGACGAGACTTATGTAAATTGTGATGTACCATTTACCATTCTCCGGTTGAAGTCCTCCTACATATCCCAAATGAACATGACAATGAAGGGATGGTAAGTGCAAGCAGAACCTGTAGGGAAAAAGAATGATGGGGCAATGGAGGCAGATTTAGAAGAGTTGTTGTCAAAGAGTTGTGGTTTCAACATGGGGTTGATACCGAATGCTGACAGTGTACATTCAAATAGATACAACACAACTATTGCCACAAAATCGACAATATCCTTTGAAACCAGCAACAGAGGAGGGTATCTCAATAGCTATCAAATCAAGGCATCATAGGATTATGGTTCCTACCACAAGACTGTGCAATACCCTAATTCTGTCAGTATAATAACCTGGCTGGGATGTGCACAGATTTGCGCAGGATTTGAGGGCAGTAAATGCAGTTTTTCCTACTTTTCCAATAAACCTAAACCTCTACTATATTTCATGTATTCCAACTACAGCTATATGTATTACGGTAGTCAATTTGTGTTCTTCTTTCTCCTCCTTCTCTATTCACCCAGGCATTCTGAGCACCAGACTACATGAACAAAATAAAAGAAATAAAACATTTTTTTTTAAAAATGAACATGCCTCGCGCAAGGGTACAGAGAGACTCCAACCCTTTCCTCACAAATACTGAAAAAGGATGTGGATGAAATCCAATTTCCAGGGGGTTCAGTTTTAGTCCAATAAGTGGAATATGAAGCATTTATGTCAGACATTTTTGGGGCTTCTGATAGCCTTAGCAGAGAAAGGGCATAAACTGACTTTACATAATTACAGCCAGAAGCGATAGTGACAGACCCGTCAGCCAAGCCGCAGCTACTAATGCGGAAGCAAATGGGAGTTTTAAGTTCCTACCCAAATCAGAGGACGATTTATGTAAGGTCCTAGACAAGATGAAACCGACATCGTGTGCAGAGAATACTCTGCCTAGCAACATTATTTTGGAGCACAAAGAACTCTTCCTACCGGTTTTAACGAAGATAGTAAATGTATCTCTCAGTGAAGGGGTGGTGCCTAAGGACATCAAGGAGGTAACTATTACCCCACTAGTTAAAAAAGCAGGATTGGACCCCAAAGATCCTGGGAACCTACGGCCCATCACTAACTCGACCTTTATTTTTAAGGTGCTAGATAAAGTTGCCACAAACCAACTGCAAAAACATGTGGAAGACCGGAAGCTGTTGCACAATCAACAATCAGGTTTTAGGGCCTCCCATAGCACTGAATCTGCTATGCTGGACCTCCAGTCGCATATGTTGGGCCTGAGAGATAAAGGCAAAACAGGGATTCTCATGCTTCTCGATCTAAGCGTGGCCTTTGATTTGGTGGATCACCAGCTCCTTCAGGAGGCACTGGCCAACATTGTTGGTTGTTCCCCTAGAGCTTTGGCTTGGTTATCATCCTTTCTCAAAGATCGGAGTGCTAGAATACATTGAGGTGATAATTTTTCCAAGGCCGCTCCCATCCATTACGGAGTCCCGCAGGGAGCTAGCCTGTCACCTCTCTCGTTTAATCTATATCTGAGAAGCCTCTGCGAACTCTTGGAACACATCAGCGTTTTCTTTACAAATTATGCTGATGATAAGCAGCTCATCTTTGAACTCACTGGTGATTACACCACTGATAGTGCTAAAATCTCAGAGGTTTATAACATCATAGACCACTGGATGCGACATCATTGGATGTGTTTAAATAATACCAAAACAGAGCTGCTGATTTTCGGCACGCGACAGGCCAGATGCAAACTAGGGAATGAATATAAGTCCTTTACCATCAAGGACGCTAACATCCCGGTGTTGCCACATGTTAAAACTCTCCGGATGATGGTAGAGGCCTCAGTGGGCGCAGAGGTACAGGTAAGATACCTGCAGAAAAACAACACCTACTATCTACGACTTATGAGAGCAATAAGACCCTTCATTAATGAAGTCAATGCTGCGACAATCGCTAGGGCCATCATCCTGTCGCGACTTGACTATGGCAACGCTCTCCTGCAAGGAGCCACAAAAAGGGAGATTCAAAAGTGCCAAGTCATACAAAACGACGCAGTTCGCATAGTTAAAAACATAAATAATAGAGAACATGTGTCAACAGGGAGAAGAGCACTACACTGGCTAAGAGTGGAGGAGAGAGTCAGGTTCAAGGCTATGACTATAATTCACAGATGCCTATATGGAGAGGCCCCTAGCTACTTCAAAAAGCATTTCTCTTTCTATGCTCCTGGAAGATGTCTAAGATCAGCCGACAGGGGCACGCTGAACAGACCCGGGACTAAGTCCGTACTTAGGCAAGGCAAATCTTTCCCGGCGAAAGCAGTAGACCTCTGGAACAAGTTGCCGATGGCAATACGGCTTGAAGCTTATTACCAGAGTTTTAGGAAATCGCTAAAAACCTCATTGTTTCAATCAGTATTAGAGCTTCGTTTCCCTAGGTTTTCTACCTGTCTTAATGAGGTGTTTCGTGTTTCTGATCTTCCTGGTTTCCCGCGCCCTGATACCTGCGGGCTACTGGCACGTAATAAGCACGCACATAACATAACATAACATAAAGCCTCCAAGCTGAAATGACAATTGTGTAAACGTCCACTATTTAGGTCACAACATATCAGCAGGAACCAGGAAAAGAACAAATTCCTGTATAGAAACTATTCCAAAATTGTATAAGCAGACAGCAATTAGACAAATAAGGCTCTTTTGGGGGGTCTATAGGACAGTACCAGCAATTGATATTATTTATTTTTATTGGTTTTTTTAACATGCCTAATGCCGTACCTGAGTTCAGTTTCTAAGTGTGGATCTGGGATTCGAACCTCTGTTGCTTTCGCTTCCAAGACCAGCGCGTTCCCCCTGTGCTATCCTCCGTTCACCACATAGGTTACACCAACATGGTGGGTTTATTACAGGAAATGCCTCCTTTACATATGCCCGAGCGGCTATAGTGGTCAGCAGAAGCTGAGAAAGCATTCATGGAAGTGAAGCGAGCCTTGCTAGTGCATCAAGCGAGGGGGGGGCCTGATTATCAAAAACCTTTTATTCTATATTGCCAAGAGATAGAGGGTTATGCACAAGAAGTATTAACACAGAAACATGATAATAAGCTTCATCTGGATGCATATCACGCCCTACGTTAGATACTGTTGCCGCAGGTTTTCCGTCTTCCTTGTAATCTGTAGCCACAGTCGCATTGGCTGTATATGATGTTAAATTCAGCAAACCACAACCATATCTGTATCATGGCTTACGAAGTATAAATCAATCTTGTTAAACCATTATAAAAATTCTGAGTTTTCTGAGCCTGGCGCACACAGTTTTGGGGCATGTTTTCTATGCAAAATTCTCAGCCCATTTCTGCACATCTTGTCAATATCTTTGATGCCCAGGTTGTTTCCCGGATTACTCAGTGGTCGGTTTCTAACCCCAGAATTCTAGTACCTTTGTACTTGGGCAAATGCTCAGTATTTGAATAAATATGTTAACTTAATATTGAAAAGCAGTGTATCCAATAAACTGTATAATTCTGTTGTTAGTTGATCCATTTCCTAGTGATTGTTGGCAAAGGCTTCTAAATCCTGGCCACCATGTGCTTCACAAGTTGTGCTTTTTCAGGGCCATGTGTTGATGTGTCAATATTTAGTGTTTAAATTATCATAAAACGGTCTCTGCTTATGTTTGTTTTTCATACATGCATTTTCAAGTTCATATAACTTGATAAAAGTTCTTCTTTCTTTTTTTAATTGTATTTTATTTGAATTGTTTAGCGCTGGCCCTACCCAGAGGGTCTCACAGCGCCTTAGATGGTTCAAATATTGAAAAGGCGGGAGCTGAAAAAAGAAGTTACAAAATATTTTCAGGAAAGGATATGAAGATTAGGATAGACAACTGATAGTAGTTGAGGAGGGCAGGGTTATGTGTGGGGAAATGGGTACGTTTTGAGACTCTTTCTGAAAGTGGTGATGGAGGATGCAGTGCATATGTGAAGAGGTGGGATGGTCCATGACCTGGGTGCCCAGTGGGTAAATGCTTGTTTTTGTGTGCATGTGAATTTGCAGAGTGGAATGTGTAGAAGGTGTTGGCTGCATTTTCTGGTGTTTGTGTAGGTGATGGGTTTGAGTATGACATGAAGGTAAGATGGAGTCTTGAGGTGGATGACTTTGAATATGATGCAGAGAAGTTTGAAGGCATTTCTCCGAGCTATGGGGAGTCAATGGAGCTGGGCAAGAGTGGAGATGATGTGTAAATGTTTGGGTAGGTGGAGGATGAGTCTGGCTCCTTCGTGTTGTATGTCTTGCAGGGGGGTAAGGATGTTGTTGGGGAGTCCAGTGAGAAGAGCATTTCCATAGTCCAGTTTAGAGAGAACCATATTTGGACTGCAGAAGTCATCAGGAGGAAGGATATGTCTGATTTTACATAGGAGGTTTAGTTGTAGATTGCATGTTTTGGTGACCATGGTTACGTGGCGTGTGAAGGAAAGGTGGAGGTTGATGGTGAAGCCAATGGATTTAACATGTGTGGAGACATATATGTGTGGGTTGTCCATGGCGAGTGCTTTGATTCTGGGGGTGAGGTCAGGTTTGTGCCTTGGGGGGCAGATGAGGAGGTTTTATGTTTTGGAGGGGTTGGGTCTGAGGAAGTGGGTGGCCATCCAGTTGGAGATAGTGGCAAGACAGCATATGAGGGTGTGGAGTTGTGAAGGGGATGACATTTAGAAGTATATGTGTGTGTAATCTGCATATTAGTGGAAATGTATGTTGTGTTGGCTAAGGGTCTCTCCGAGGGATTCAACATATAGGTTGAAGATGAGTAAAGATAGGGCGGAGATTGGCGGGACCTCACACTTGACAGGGGTGGGGTCTGATCGATAAGGGTGCAAAGGAGCATGGAGACAAAGTGTGTCCTGTCATTGAGAAAGGAGGTGAACCAGTCGAGTACAGTGCCAGAGGGATTCATCCTGTGGACGAGGATGTATAGTAGAATGGTGTGGTTGATGGTGTTGAAAGCTGCAGAGAGATTGAGCGTTAAGAGTAGTGCTGTGTGTCCTTTGTCTGTGTCCTTTGTCTGCTCCCACAATACTCACGTGGGGTACTATGGATATTGGTTCCTTCTTAGAGGATAGAATCGGGGTATCTGCAAAACATGTCAGCTCTCTGATTTGCAGCGTCCAGTTTTTACATCAGTACATAATCAAACTTTATGAAGTACAGGGTATTGTTTTGCTTGGATGTATTCAGTTTTCTGGAATAAAAAGCCACAGGGTGAAGAGGATTTGAGATATTTTCCCTTTGCAGCAGTATATGTCCTAAGGCATAACTGGATGTTTCAGTTTCGACCATGGATGTTTGGGATGAATCTGGAGCACTGATGCTTAGAATCCTAGCTCCACTTGTTGATCTCAGAGGAACATCTTTCCATTTTTTAACAACCGTGTTATGGACACTACCAGCCTTACACATGTTTCAATAAAGCAGCGGTAGATGTTTGCGAACCTCATTAAATCTGGTACTTCTTTTCTGTTGAGGAGGTGGGCCAGTATAAGACTGCCTGGATTTTCTTTCTGTTTAAGACGATAGCTCAAAGCAACAACACAAAGCCCAGGACCTTTATTGTAAAACAATGGAACTTCCATTTTTCGTGCTTTGTGCATAGCATGTGTTCCTGTAATCATTGTAGGACTGTCATCAAGTGCAGTTAGTGTGCTTGTTCACTGTTAGACTATTTCAGGATGTTGTTGATATGTGCTATAACAAACACATCTAGGTAGTCCCTCAAAACGTCATCCAGGAAGTGTTAGAACACTGTGGACCTGTTACAGAGTCCAAATGCCATAAACTGTTATTTGCATAATCCAAATCATGTTCTGAAGGCTGTTTTCCTTCCTTCTGCATGGCATACTAGCACAAGGTGATACTTCAACTCAGACCAGGCTTTGTGTAAAGGGAAGAGTCAGGGATTTAGTCCAGTAATACAGATATTAGCCTCAAATGCCAGTTTGTGATGGTTATCCAGTTGATCGCACAGTAGTCAATACAGATACGCAGATCCCCAGTCTTCTTGGGAATGAAGAACAGAAGTGAGGCGAATGGGGAGGTGGAGTGCAGGATGAAGCAGTTGTGAAGATTTTTCTCAAAGTAATACTTCTGATGCTTGTTTTCTACCTTTGTTAATGTGCATATTTAACTACAAGGCTTCTTGCTACTGGTTTCAAGTCTGTGCCACAGTAGCCTTTCTAATGATTCTTTACTGAAGACATCACAATATTGTTCATATTCAGATCGAAATACCACTTCCAGAATTCTTAAGAATGGCAGGGCTAGTAGCGCATGGCCCTTAACTCTGCCTGAAAGTCCTGCAAGGCCTTAAACATGCGTTCTATCCTGCTAGGGTTTGTGCCGTCATGGCACTGCACGTGCGCAGGCTTGCTCCCACACTTAGATTCTTGAGCACAGAGGCAGCACAAACCAACTACCCCCTCAGATATTTTGGCCCCTGGGTAAAAGCCAAGGACATCACAACCCTGATAGGCAAAGTGGGTTGGGGTCAAATTAGATAGGTAGGGGTTTTTCCTAGGGACCCAGATAGAGGGTTAAGAAGAGGTTTAGGATGGGTAGAGTAGGGGAATGCAGGGAAAGGCAATGATCTTTGTCTCTTGGTGAACCCCCGACTACCTCCAGCTCGAAAATGATGCTTAACCTTAAGCCTTACACTCATTACTCTTACTGTCCACATTCACAGTTGCTGTGTTCACACTCACACCTCCCAGCCCTGCATTTTATGCTGCCCTTAAGTATAGCAATATCATGTTAAAGTAGCTATATTCCTTGATTAGCACAGCATGTAACAGTTTTATGTCAGCATCAGTGTTAGTCCAATAACTGTATTTATCTTTAGTTGTCCAAGAATTAGTGCCCTCACTTCTTAAATGGTCCGCATTGATAGTCATGCAAGCGTGAGTATCTGAAAGGAAGTAGACACACACTCCTGAGTTTCACGCTCATTGGAATCACTGGAATCACCCTGTAAAGTTTAGGTCACTTTTATCTTAACATGCAAGTTAGAACTTTGTTTTCTACAAGCGTGACAATAATGTTCTAGACGGCAGTGCCCTGCATGTGGGACCAAGGGTCTATCACTGAATACTTGCAACATCCTCTGCCAAGTCAAGTGTCCATAGATAATGTGTACAGGACAAACTGTTATGTATTAAAGTGGTATATGGAAGGGCAGCCTTTTAGAAATTGACTTTTGCTCTTGTTCAATGTTAGCATTTATATATTGTTGATAGGCTTTCTGACTTGTTCCTTTTAGGGTTAGCATTTGGGTTATCTACCAATAAGAATTCTTTGTCTATTTACCCAACTCCTTAGGGTCGACAAGGTGCTGAACCTGCTTGAGAGCGACCATGCCAAGCCTCCGAGAACAATGGAGCAGCGTCTAGACGTGCTGGAGACCCAGGTGACCCGACTATGCGACATTGACTCTTGTCTGGGTGAATGCTATGCATTAGGAGCCTCCATTCAGAGAACGGCCATCTTGTTTTTTTTTCCACAGGCGATTGGGATCTTTAGCAAAAAAAAAAAACATTTCAACTATTTGCACGTGAGCACTAGTCCGGCACACCCCCTACAGGGGGGAGATAGCTTTATTTTAAAAAAGAAACATACGTTTACAAAGATTATTTACTAGTGCAGAAGGGCTATCCCAGAACAATAGAAATGTGATGGGGGGCTACCAAAGGATGTTGACAAGAGGGCATATCTGATGCCCACTTTCTCCCCGCTTTCCATCGGAATACAGAGAAGAGTACAAAATAACCCTTGTCTGCATTTTATAAAATTGCACTGTAGCAGTACGGTGTAGTCCTGTACAGATTCCAATTTCATCCTGAAAACAAGGGTGCAAATGGATGAAAGAAAAATAAAGAAAATGCATGCTGTATTTCTGGAAATTAGCATCCGCTAATAACAACCCGGCAGATTTGTTGTAATCAGATGGCGGTCCAATATTCCGAATGTGATACGGGTAATTACCATATGCGGTAATGGTTGGTCGAAATCTGGCAAACTTGTACCATTGGCATATCTATTGCTGATTTAAATCACAAAAGGAGTGTTACAGGATGTATATTATTATAACTCGTGCGAAAGTTAAGAAGGGGACTGTTCCTAAAATGACTGATTTAGTAACACGTTCCCAGCCAGCAAAATTACCCCCATTGCACCCGCCATCAGCTCATACACTTATAGCATGTGTGATGTGTGGAGAATGTGGACTCATTCCTTTCTGTCACCCACTCGCAGGTGTCCCAGTGTTCCCAGGGCTTGAACTGGATCATGAAGGCAATGGCAGAGAAGGGCTTTGGAGCCAACGACACGCCTCCCTTTTTGGGTGAGTGATCATGGTGAGGGTGAGGCAATGGCGGGATGATGGTGAGAGTAATTAACTGGTAAAAGAAGGCAGTTGTTTAAGTAAGATATATGTGTCGTCAAGCCAGGATGGGGTGCCTCTAACAGGGCGGTGGGGTAAAGGAAGCAGGGAGATGTAAGCAAGATGTACAGTAAGGAGGTGAGGGTGCCAGGAAACCCAGTGGTGTTCTGCTGTGCTTCAGCAAGTTGGTGTCAGGGGGGTGTGAGGGATTGTGAGGAAGGTGGCTGAGGTCATTGGTAAAGAAGGTGGTTACTTGTTTTGGGAAGATGTTTTCTAAAAGAGCTAGAATGAGCGAGAGCATGGACATAGCTAGCGGTACACAGACACACATGTGCAGCTTTGATCAGGTGACAGAGATAGTGATAATGCCAATAAGAAGAAGAACAATATCAATATTGCACAATTATTGGGAGTAGCGATCATAGCACAGATGATGAGGATAGTAACAATTCTAGTGTTAATAACTATATTCGTATTATATATTTCTTTATTTAATTATTTTAATTTACATTTATAGAAGCGCACAAAGCCCGTAGGCATCTAGGCACTAGTTACAGACAAAGGTGCATTTGTTGGGAGCAGTATTCGTTAGATAAACAGGTAGGTCTTGAGTTTTTTCCTGAACAACGGGTAAGAGAGTTCGGATCGGAGGTAGGGTGGTAGGTTGGTCCAGAGTCTGGCAGCCAACACCGGATTTGTAATGATAACATTAATAATTGTAAAGGTGCTACTGTAGCTAATAACATTACCAATAATACTGACAGTGGGTGGTTTCATATGTGGCGGAGCAGGCATACAGCCGTCTACGGCTTACAATAGCGCCCAGGACCTTTTCCTTGGGTTTTACAGGCAGAGTGGGAGGCGGGAGGGGAAATAGCCTATACGCTTTACGCCAGCATGACATTTCAGGCAGGCATACAACCAATTGATTCCCATGGAATTTCCCTGCAATTTGCACCAGCTAACAGCAGGCAGAATCCATAAGAATCCATTGGCAAATGCTGTCTGCAAAGCTAGTCTATTTTAAACTATTGCAAAGCTATCTATTTTAACAAGATAGGGAATAAAAGTGAATAGCAAAGGCAGTTTTATTCTTGACATTTGTACTCAATCTTGCCAGTGTTAACAAGCATTGGCAAAGCCAACCGTTTGGGCTTTTGTATAAGCATGGGAATGGCACTTGCCAGCCATAGTGATATTAACTGGCTAATAGTGATATTAACTGGCTATCTGAGCATCTAATAGCACTGCTTGGCAAAAGCCTAATACTTTAACACAAACCAAAACTGTCGGCTTTGCCAGTGCTTGTTTTTCACAGGACTTCAGTGAAGGACACACAGAGTGCTTATAAATCGAGTGACTGAAGGCATGCCTGGTAATACTTTTTTTAATAACACCAGTAGCACGTTTAAAGTCCAATTAAATCATTAACTCTCAGTGTTGCAAGTGTACTGTTAGCTGTGGCTGTGTTGGGGAGACTCTCTGCTGCTGGATTCTTTGAGGAGTGCTGCCCGTGGACTAGCAGAGCACCAGTCGGCAAGAAGAAGCACACGCGCTGAAACGCGTGGACTATACCTTTTGAAAAGTAAACATTGTTGCCCAGTGAGGAAAGCATGGCTTGATGTTATTTCTTGATGTTGCGACTGGAGGTTGCGACCGTACGCTTTGTGGTGCTGTCCCCTTAAGGGAATGCATGCGGCGGTGTGACGTTGCACGCCGCCGCATGCACTATTAATAAAGGGGGCGTTCCCGGCCGCGTCATTCGCGACCGGAGAGCCTGAGCAGTGCACCTCGTCTCCGTGTGAGTCTGTGAGATGGATTGGGGCCCGGGGCTCATGGAGCGCCACAGTGGGGGCCAGGGATTCCCCCACTGCTTTGCAGCACGCTTTACCTACTGAGCTCACGCCCCTTTGCCTTTTTTTTTACTTTTCAGCAACATAAAGCACACGTTGAACCTGCCCCCTAATCTGTTTTAGCTGTGGTTAAATACCTGTGCGGCAGCTATTCTATATTGTAGCATAACGTTGACCTTCATATTTTTAATTAAAGTATATTGTGACGATGGAATTGTGCTCAACAAGTGCCTTGCCTCACAATAGTCAGTCTCTCTGAATCAAGAAGTATTAATAGGGAAAAAATTGTGCGCATGTAAACGTAACATAATTAGCCAACCTGGCCTACTTATTGATAATGTGTTAGCTAAAATGACCACGTTCTTTAGTAAAATTGATCATTCCACCACTACAAAACCTACAATGATGACTTCTAAAGAGATATAAACTAGCACTCAAGAAATAATGGATGAATTAAGTGTTGCATTTCGCTGTATTGGCACTAAGCTATTTGAACAAGCTCTATGTAAGCCTCTTATTAATACAGTAGAGGATAACGGAAAACCTGTGACTTGCAACATCTATTGGAAATAACAATAACTGATGGCAAATCATTTTTACCCTCTGCAATATGTACTGAATTGATTGTATTGAATGCCGGTGATGGTGGCCATATAGACATATGTGATCATGGTCTGACGTATTTAGAAATAAATGAAGAATTAATAGTCTCATCAAATAAGGATAAAATACTTTGCGATAGCTGTGCAGTTAAAATTGAAATTGAATTGTCAAATAACGCAACCTATCTGCCATTAAAGCAGGGCGAACGATTCGATATCGATCCTGTAATGGGCAGATTGTTACAGGCCAATTAAGACTTGCTTTGGAAGGTGGTCTGCCGGTATCCGGGGTTGCTGATACTCCAGAAATAAAGTGGGCAATCAGGCACTTTGGAAGCATCTAGTAATGTCAGCTTTGAAACCATGATTACGATGACCTTTTCCAGGCTTTAAAAAATGTACTTCTATCTATTACTGAAAGATGTGAGTCTATTGAAAGTAAATTAGATATTCATTCACTGCTATTGTATGAAATCAGCAGACAAGCTAATATAAGCTACAAACAAAATAGTACTAACACCTCAACTGACAATCAGTGGGATAGTCCACCACTAGCGACAAATCTTAATGACTCTGTAGCTGCATTCGTACCTAATGAAAATAATGATAATTACACCATATCAGAAATACATTCTACTAAGATTCTTGAGCACATACCCAATTCACATGAAACACTTGTGTATAGGCGTGTTTTAAATGCCATATCATATCATATCATTGGGTAAAAAGACAAAAAATAAGAACAATAAAAGAACATCTACAAAGAAAAAATACTATCAAGCGATAATGTATGGAAAAAGGGTTAAATCTGCCACGGTGAATGGCTACATTGTGGACGAAGCTATATCCTCATGCATTACTAATGCAGAATCTTCTTATAAAGTAACTACACGGGCCATAATTAGTAAAGAGAAACCTATTTCGATAGTTAAAGAACCTAATTATGTTGGAGATCATGCTGTAACAATACACGAACAAGTTATTAATGCTAAGATAGCTTCTAAAAACAAAAAGAGAAAAACCACCAAGAACTCTCATATTAGATTGCTCTTAGCAAGTCCTCGGCACAAAAAGTCTGCCGAAACATCTGAGATCTGGCAAACTGTGGGCAAAACTAAAATTAGAAAGAAAAGAAAAGTTAAGAAAGCCACAGGCATTAATGATGCAATTTTAGTGGATATAGCAGCAATATTTGAAAATTCCGATCTATCTGATACGGGGACAGCAAACAATAATTCAATAGGGTATCTTAGAGCTGATAAATCTGAGCTACCCACAAGAAAAAATTTGAGATTTCACAAAAGATGTCAGTAAATCTAGAGCTCAAATCTAACTTGCTAAATAAGGGAACTGCTAATAGTGTTTGCGCTCTGCAAATTGAAGTGTTAGATCTCACTGATACTATGACAATGGTAAATAGACAAAAAAATGTAGAACTGTGTGCTATGATAGTCCCGCTGAGAATGATTACTTCTAAAGATTTGAAAATTGTAGCTCCTGGACCAACAAATCATGGTTTGTCATCTATCAAAGCAACAATGAAACCTTCCATGCTACCTAGTGATAGTAAAAAAGATAACATCTCTGCAGGTTCTAATATGGATGGCTATTGGCAATGGTTGCCGGTAGCCTTTAAGCCACACTTTGGAAAACAATCCTGATGACAGTGATGTGTTACTATCATGGAATACGAGGGGACATGCCCATTACACAAGCGATGATGGGTTGTTAGCGAATATTGATAGATTCCGTATATTAGCATTACAAGAAACCTGGCTTACTACAGCCTGTGATATGGATGGCCGTTGTACCATTCATACTGAGGCTGGTAAAGGACCCAAAGGAAGACCGAAAGGTGGCCTCCTTGTCTCTATTAAACATCCTTGAACAGAAAGTGAGACCCGATGGTCGAACTTGATGGTTCTGGCAACAATCATAGACTGTAATCATCCACAGACATCAAAGCTTATGATTGTAAATATATATAATCCTCCTTATGGTATCTCTAACCAAGCCAATATTGCTGCAGTAGAGAAATTGCTTAAGGAGAACAATCAAAGCTTTCCCATTATGATAGTTGGTGATTTGAATGCGAGTATCATATATTATAATGAACCAATGTCATTAAGCCTGGATTCAGAACCTGTAACAACCGAGTTTTCCAACAAGATTTGAAAATTGTGGGTCAACCTCTTTAATAAATACCACTTAATTGTTCTCACTGGTAAAACTGCTGGTGATTGCAATAGAAGTGCAACGAGAATAAGTGGTGTTAGCATGAGTACACTCGACTATATGATAGTTAACAAGAGCGCATATCCTCTGGTGTGTGATATGGCAGTAGGCAGTCGAGAAGAGAGTGATCATCTTCCTTTGTGTCTCTTGTTGTCTACCAATATAGAGAAAAGTACAAATGCGTACCAAGCGAATGGTAGTATTGGTGTGAACCCTGCAGGCAATCGAATCACTTGGAACCCAACAAATTTAGAAAAAGGGAAGCTCTTAGCCGACTCCGAATTAGCGAAATTCACAGAAAACTTGGAGTTGTGTATGGAAGGTCCGGCTAATATATTATCAAAGTTTGTACATATGGTTGAGACAATCCAATCCGTTACTGTCCATAGACGCAAATATATATCTAATTGTGAAAGATGGAATATGTCTCATGATAAAAAGCATATGCAATCCTCAAGATATAGGACCTGGAGCCTCACGCCACCAGCTACATCTGCACCCATACCTCCAGCACTATGCCAAAGGCCATTAAAAAAGGTGCATCACGCCAGAGGAAGGAGAGATTTTCAGAGGATGAATTAAGCATGCTGGCTGACACACTGGCAGAGAATGCAGACGTGGTCTTTCCCTCAGACCTCAAGAGAGCTGCACAGTTGAAAAAGAAAGAGGTATGGGAGCTAGTGGCCCAGAAGGTCAGTGCGGTTGGCACCACCCCTGCACCGTAAAGGACCATGTGTGCAATATCTTATCAGCTAATCGGAGCTAGGGTCTGGCTACTGGCGGCGGGTCCAACTCACCCATAAAACTCACCCGATGTGAAGAAACCTGTGCCAGCACCATTGGAATGGAGTCCATAGAGGCAGTGGGAGATATGGAACGTGGAGCGCCGTCATCGGCAGTTGGAGGTGAGTGTCCAAACAAACCACTGTAATGCAAAGTATGATGATGGGCCACCAATGTGACTGTGACATGAGCCAATGCATGGGCCATCACACACACGGACACATCCCTGCCTAAATGCTGTCCCCAGCACCGTCACATTCACATGCATGCAGCATGCTAATGCCATACCTGAGACACACCCCACAAACAGGGAAACGGCATGTGTCACACTTCACGCAGTCCACAACACAAAGGCATGCCACACAGCATACACCACCTTACACGTGTGAACCAGAAGTATGCCTGAATAACCCCACTATATAGCAAGCAACCTGCATGCCACAACTGTAAGACAGCAAGTCATCAAATGTGTACAACTGCACTAATACCATTGTATGCATGATGCATGTACAACCATCACTGATGCCGTCCCTCTTTCGGTCCCCCACAGGTTCTGATACCGACAGCGATGCACAGGACTCTGCTGCACAGGCCACCACTCCATCGAAGAGGGCCAGGGAAGACACCATAAGGCCTTCCACATCCAAGGGCACAGGCAAGCCACATCAGCCACGAGGGCAAAGGCAACACAGGATGCCAAGGCACAGGGGCATCAAGGGACAGCGGCTATACCAACAGTGCCGACACCCATGGAATCCACTACAGTTGAGCCAGTGGCAGATGGGACCCTGTCTGCTGCTAACAGCTCGGTAGGTGAGGCAGCTGCCACAGCGCCCCAGAGTGGCGATGAGGAACAATCACAAGGCGAGGTATGTGTCCCTGAGGAGGACAACCGCTCAATGGAAGTTGGAGGCACACCCAGCCACGGCCAAACACCCCAGTACACCCCAATAAGCACACCCAATGGCACCACACACGTCCAGTCTGGAGGAGAGGCAGACCGGAGGCCTGGAGCCCCACAGAGGACCCACCTGAATTGGGTCCCTTGCCAGACGTCCCATCCACCTTCACAGTGGTCCGGGACAGGGAGTTGAGAATGGCACAAATGGAGAGGCGGCAGCAGGAGCTGACTGTGCTTGTAAAACAATACATCTCAGATGGTGACCTGACAAGGAAGAAGGCCCGAGAGAACACTGCGGCCATGAAAGGGACCATTGAGTCTAGCACCTTACGCATCTATGAAGAGCTGTCGGCAGTGAGGGAGGTCCTTGCCAGGATTGCCGGTGCCTTGGAAGCTCAGCGTCCTGCCCCGACATGTGGAACAGAAGTAGCAGGGTCAGCCTGCATGTGCAGACTTATGCAGACTCGTGTAGCATACCATTGCACTTAAATACATCAGAGGTAGTTTGCTTATATCAACAGCTAACTGTAAAACACTCATTATATAAATACTGTGATTTATACATAATCAGTAATTTATTAATAATCTTTTTTTAAGAAAAGTAGCATGCATGCCATTGCACACCATGTGTGGGGGAGTTGTGGGGGGAGGAGGTGTGTGGGGGAGTTGTGGAGGGAGGGGGCAGGGGGTGTGTGGGGGAGTTATTGGAGGAGGGGATGTGTGGGGGATTTGTGGAGAGAGGGGTAAGGGGAGAAGGGGTATGAGATGGAGGGTCAGAGCACTTTTTTCATATTTCCTGTTTAATACACCCGTTGTGTAGCAAAAAATCCAATGACTGGACATTGCTTATTGTGTATGTGTGCTTTATTGGTTTACAGTGCATAGTGTCCATGTACACCCACACCCAGTGCCCTGAGTCCCACATTCATGGCACCCTCTGCATCCATGTGTCTTAGAAATGTTGGCCTATCACAGACTGGAGCACAGCACGTCCTTCCTGTGCATCGCCACCTGGATGATGTGCAACCCCATCTTCTTCATCATCTTCATCCTCACCTGGTGGTTGCTGTTCAATGTCAGGGGGCAGAGGCACCAGCATGGCATATGCCATGATGATCTTGGCCACCTTCTCATGCCCGTACAGGAGTGTCCCACCCGACCTGCTGAGACAGTGAAACCGTGCCTTCAACAGGCCAAAGGTCTGCTCGATCACCACACGGGTACGGGTATGGGCACGATTGTACGCCTCTTCGTGTATGTTCTGCGGGTTCCGGACAGGGGTGGAGGAGCCACGGCTTCAAGGGATAGCCACCATCACCTGCATGGGTGCTAAAAAAGTTATGTGTAAGTCAATTCCTAAAATGACACCTGTACTTATCACTCACATGCCTGCAGATATTCGTTGTTCACATTCACATGTCCCTGGATGTATGCACACATTTTAACTTGCCACAATGTGTGCTGTCACATGGTCTACAGGTGTGGGTTGCGTCGTCCAGATGATGCAGGGTGTCCACTTCCTTGCTGGTGTTCATGCACTGTAGATGCCTACAGCTGTGTTTGGTATCATTAATGTGATGTGTAGTGATTAGTATGATGTTTCTACTAGCAGCGTTGGCACAAGTCTCATCATGATTTCTCATTCAGCACTTATTATTTCCATGGTGACATGCACCGCTACTGTGGTGGTGGCCCAGTGACAAGTAGTGTATTCTCTTGGTGGGATTGATTTGTGCGCACTCATGGAAGCATGTCCTGTGGTGTGTTTTGCTGAGGTCATTTACATTGTGCATACTCAGAGCATGTTGCTGTATTGTGTTACAGAGGGTAAGGTCTGATGATGTGCAGTGGACGTGTTGTGGGTTGTGGGCTGGTTGCAAGTCAGGCATATTGTCATTGGTGTGCAGCTTCCATCATTACTATGGGGTTTGGGTGTCATGTTCAGTTTGGGATGCTTTGGCGCACAGTGTTTTGCAGTATGGACATTGTGCAGTCACCACCCCAATCACACCAGGGTGGTGTGTGCATCTCTCCCCCCATTACACTGCCATGTGCCTATCATGCAACTTACCAAGCAGCCAGGCACATCGTCCTGCATGTCGGTCCATGTAGCGTGGTAGTGTGGAGTTCCCCAGGACCATTAAGTCATGAGTTGATCCAGGATATCAGGCACAACAATGTGTGATAAACTTGCTGGAGTCACGTACCATCTGCACATTGATAGAGTGGTATAGCTTACGATTGCGGTACACAACCTCCATGGCATGCGGGACCACCAATTCCACATGGGTGCAGTCAAGAGCACTGATACAGTTTGGCATGCCTGCCAGTGCATGGGAGCCAACTTTATTATCAAAGATCTCCTCGGCTGTCCGTGGTAGGGATATGTTGTCGCTTGAGTGCTTCAGGAGGGCGTCCAGCACTTGGTTCAGCATGCATGAAAAACAGGTTGTGATATGCCATGCATCTGCCCCACTGTGTGCTGGTAGGTGCCTGTGGTCAGGAAGTGGAGCATAGACACTACCTTCAGAAGAGGGGGGGTGGCGGTGCGTATTTCAATCAGGCTGACAATGTCGTTGTGTATCATGTCCACAATGTTGGTGATGGTGTCCCGGTCCAGGCGGTACAGGGTGTGGATCTGCTCAGGGGTTAGGTTGAATGGACTGGTTCTGATGTGAGGGATTGGAGGCTGCCTGCGTGGTACCACTGGCTGCACTGGTGGGACTTACTGGGCCTGTCTCACCCTCATTCTCCTCCTGTGTCTCCTCTGTGGTGCCTGTTGTTGTTGCTGGTGTAGCAATGTAAGCATGTCCTTCAGCTCCAATATCGCAACTGAAAGTGGGATCATTTTGGTGTGGAAAGGGGTGTGGTGTGTGGGTGCGCTCCTTTTGTGCAGGGCCAGACTCCATTGCTTCCACCTGTGCTGATTATGTGCACCTATGGCAGTTGGGAACATTGCTCATTGCTGTTAACGGGTGATTTGCGATGCCAGTGATGCCCCCATCCCGGTATCCCTATTACCGCCTTTGTGATGCCGGTAATTGCATGTCTGCATGACTTGTGATGTCCTCCAGTTAGCGCCATCCCGGTATTGCTGGCCCGAAGGGCCGCGTGCCTGCGCACATGCCGGTACAGGGGTACACGGTCTCAGCGGTGGCGCTGATACTGGGTTGTCGACTCGTAATAGGCCTGAGTGGTATGCAGTGCCGGTATTCCCTTACCAGCATCGTTTTCCCATTACTGCGAATCTCGTAATGAGGCCCTGTATATTGGCAGCTACCCTCTTCAACCTATACCTTGCCGATTTTATGAGAAACAATATCGACCCTGATATGAATCATATGCTTGCTTGCCTATGAAATTACTTAATCCAATA
Source organism: Ambystoma mexicanum (assembly GCF_040938575.1). Classification (NCBI taxonomy): domain Eukaryota; kingdom Metazoa; phylum Chordata; class Amphibia; order Caudata; family Ambystomatidae; genus Ambystoma; species Ambystoma mexicanum. Next base: position 1,087,895,438 of record NC_090941.1, read on the forward strand.
CTGGTAATCATAGGGCCTCATTACGACCCTGGCTGTAGGGAGTTAACAGGGCCGGCAGCTCTACTGGCCCCGTTAACGCCCTACAGCCAGGGTCGTAATGAGGCCCTATGATTACCAGTATTGGATTAAGTAATTTCATTGGCAAGCAAGGTGGCATTTCTGTTGGGACTATACTAACTTTATACTCTGCCAAGATTATGGTGCGGAAATATGGGGCACATTTTACAAAAAAGAATTAGAGATTTTTGAAGCAAAAATATTGCAGATATTATTGAGAATGCCAAAAAGTTTGCCTTGTGAATATATATTACTTGAATGCAATGTGATTACTGTGAGTGATGTACTTGAATTTAAAATGGCATCCCTGTAGGTGAAATTAGCCAATCCGGACAATAATACGTATATTGCTGAATTGATGAAGTATTTCAAGATTTTAAACAATCATAGGGATCTAAAATGATTTGATAGATTGTGTAGCACCTATTATAAATGGGCCAAAGATGATGCAAATAAATGGCTAACATTGTGAAATGTTCAACTTAAATGGCAATTGAAATGTGTAATTTATGATCAAAGTAGAGAACAAACCATGGTCAATTTAGCAACAAAGAGTCACAGTGGAATGTTTTTTGTAGCATGGTCAGCGAAGGTGTGTAAACCTAATTATCAGATGGCCTTTCCTGAGAGCGAAACGGTCAGACGCTATTTATTATTTAAATTTAATAGAAGAGATACCATGGAAATATTAGGTGCAAAATTGGGTTTACCTAAAGGAATTAGATATTGTAGCCTTTGTGGAATCCTAACTATAGAAACAGCTAAACATATTATATGTGAATGTGAAAGTTTACGAGATCTATGCTCTAAGTACCTAGTAGTTTATGATAGTACTGGAAAGGAGAAATACATGAATGATATATGGGAATCTTTGTTGCGTGGGAATGACATAAATTTGATCTTTTAGATGATGACATTTTATGAAATACTTTCACTTATTTTAAAAGATTTATCTAGAGGTATTTTATATTTTTTTAAGTTTTTATAATATCCTTTTATTGATGAATTTCTTGTTTTAGAATATTGTGATTCATTATTCCTTGTTCACATGTATGTATCAAGCTGTTTTTATATGTAAAACCATTATTGGTTATGTGCATATTAATGAATTGAATTGAATTGCAAAAGAATAACACAAAAGGCTCACCTGCTAGGTGGACATGGAAATCTTCTGCTCCACACCTAAGCAAAAAAAAAATAGCAATCAGATAAGAAGGAACAATCTCTCTGGATCACCTCAAGATTAAAATTCTCTGGACCAAATACAATTCTAAAAGAATCGATCGACATGGCCTCATGGAACACCAGGGGCTTTGGCCATTTAATGACCAAAAGTGATGTCAACTTAGGCCGATGGGATATAATCTGCCTTCAGGAGACTTGGCTACTAAAGAAACCCGAGCTGGATGGATATACGACTTTCAGCACCCCGGCAAAAAAAAAAAGACCATCGGCCAGCCTACTAACAGCGATTCGTTATGGTAGCGGCCTGGAGGTGGTGGAACAGCTGCAAACATCACATCTATTCCAAGTTTGTATACTTACTTGGAAGCACACAGAGCCACCGGCTACTGGAGAAATTGAAGAAAAGATCCTTTTGATGAATACCTACTGGAACTCCGAATTCATCACCAACGAGGTCTATCTAGAATCTTTGAACAAGTTCTTAAATGAAGCAAGTATAAGTCACCGGCACAACTATACAATAGTAACAGGTGATTTTAACGCCATCTGCCCGGAGATAGGAAACCAAAGACCACATTTGAACAACTCGGTGCCAATAATGGAGAGAGGAAGGAGCCTGGAAAAACCTTTAGTGGCAAGAGATCTTTACACTGACTTGGAACAAAAGCAAATGTGGATCTACCGACTTGGCAAAGGGGCGATAAAACTGGCACAATTGACCACACGTATGTGTCAAAGGAACTCTTAGGGCTGATGACCAAATTTGTAGTAGAGACAACTCATCATAGTGACCACAACCTACTACACACCTGCTGGATTAACAACCAAAAGCGAATGCATTGTTACCATCATGAACTTGAGGTGAATGTGAGGGGCAATCGCCTCAAGCTTAATGATAATTCAATCCCACAATTGACGAAGAACTACACTGTAATGTGTAATAAAAGAACTAGTGGGGGGGGGGACTGAAAATGACATCTAAACTATCCACCTATCCTGCAGAATTTTACGATAAAGGGAAAGAACAAAACCCATACAACCTGAGCACCAACATGCCTATAATCAGGAAGTAGTTGTAAAACGAAGAATCCTGAGAAAAATAAAAAGGCTGGCAACAGCTTCTGGTACACTAGAGAACAAGAGGAGATGGATCACAGCCCAAAAGGAATACAAAGCCTGTATACGACAAAAAAGAGCCCACCTCTCTCAAATGGAATCTGAAAAAATGTTGAAAATTCTTTGTGGACGAAAATCTAAAGACTTCTGGTCCCTTATAAATAGAGCAAGACCCACAACAAACAACATACTCCATAACAGCGTAAGCAACACTAGGTGGATGTCACACTTCGCAAAATGGTATGGTCCAGTCTACAACGCAAGCTGTGGGAAAACATGTAGAAATGACCAAAAAAGCGAGACGAGCCCCTGATAGTGAAGAAGAGATCCTGTTAAAAATCGAAAAACTAAATAATTCAAGGGCACCGGCCCTAGTGGGATTGCCAACAGTGATCTGAAATCAAATCCGGAATTATGGTCAACATTCATCAGCAAGGTATTCAAGAACTGCAACCAGGAACATAACATCCCAGAATCGTGGCGAATGGCTGTTGTGCTCTCAATTTTTAAGCGAGGGGATAGAGAGGACCCGGCGCACTATCGTCCCATCTCGCTTTTGTTTGTCATTGGGAAAATCTTTGGGAGCTTTGCACTGGATGCCTTCCAAACCTGACTGAAACAGGAAAACAGGATTGTCCCCTTTCAAAGGGGCTTTGTCATGACTGCAGGCACCACCACAAACATACTAACGTTGAGTGTAATAAAAGCAAAGGTCGTACAGTCTGGGCAACCAGTGCACATGGCGTTTATTGACCTGGTCCAGGCTTTTGACCAGTTCAATAGACACTCACTATGGAAAAAGCTCGAACCTATAAGCTGCCCTGTCCTCTAGCTCCTGCACCGTATAATTCATGCATCGCAGACTATTCAGATACAGAGACCATAGTGAGATGTTTCCCACGGAAGATCGGAGGAGAACCGATAGCGCATCTCCTCTACGCGGATGACATTATTTTGCTGGACCTAATGGCTGTCGGACTACAGAGGCAACTGTCAAACTTGCCATGTTATTTGAAGAACAACAACCTTGAAAGGAACATAGCCAAAACAAAGGTGATGACATGGAGAAGCTCTGCAAGAACTAATCAAAAACTGAACTGGTTCGTGGAGGGCCAGAAACTTGAAAAAGTTAATATCTTTAAATATTTGGGAGTCATCCTGAGCAATAAAAGCACTGAAAGACCAATGCAGGACGCACTTTGGATAAAACTTAAAGCTTTAAATATACAAGCGCAAATAATCGATAAAAAGTACGGTACATTCTCGCTCGTGGCAGTAATCACCTTTTATAAATTAAAGGTGGTTCCAGCAATACTGTACGGGACAGAGGCTTTGCTCTTTCTCCTGGATAACCACTGGATTTAAATTGGAGAGGTACTTCTGGAGGCAAGTTCTTGGATTGTGAACGACCACCGCTATGCCAATAATCAGAAGCGAGCTATGCCTTTCCTCACTTAAAGCCATCAAAGAGAGAAATACACTGATGATGTGCCGTAAAACCTTATTAGACATCAAACCAAAAGCTCTGTATTTGATTGGAAAAGAAATGGAGGCTGATAATATTCAAGCACTGACACAATGGAAGAACCAGAACATTATTCTATTAAATGAGATTAAAGCCTTGGTAGAACAGCTGCTAACAAACCCAGACAAGGTGTCCAAAAAACTATTTGAACAGGACTGGATATCCACGGTTGACATTTCCAACAACTACAGCTTGACCAAACAATCCCCAACAACAGCTAAGAAATTAAACGATACCAGAAGCTACCTTGAAAAATTCCCGGACAAAACTCGTAGCAGGTTCTTTTTGAGATTCTGCCTAAATCAACTCAAAACAAATGAAATACTCTTCATAAGAAAAGAATCCTCAACGGACAAGTACAGATTCTGTAATAAGGGAGACCAGGTGGAAACAAGTAGGCACCTACTACTGAGTTGTGAAGTGACCCAGCAAATTAGAACTGTAGTTCTGGGTAAAATAATGTCAGCCTTCACAATATTATCAGAAGATGAATGGTGGAGGGTGGTGTCAAATGGGAACGACACTCGCTGTGTGATTGGGGTGACTTCCTTTTTTAAAAATATTGACTTGGATCAAAACGTGAGATGAATGTTGGAGGGCCGGAGGTACAAGGCCCAATACATCTAGGGAGTTTTGGCTCATAAACCCTCAGGGACTACTTGGCCCCAATGGATGTACCAGCCTCTGAATATTGTATGAACTTATAAACCTTCTTGGCTAGTCAAGGTGCTTCACACAAGGGAACTCTGGGTGGGGTACAGACTTGATTGAGGGACTATTTTGACGGTTTAATTCTTCTACTTTGATGGACTTGAGGGCTTTCTGGATAGATTGATTTTATTAATTCTTTTTTTTGTAAAAATTGTTACATCTATTAAACCAAATAAACACATTTAAAAAAAGAAAAATTAACTCTCAGAAGACTGCTTTGAAAAAACACTGGCAGGCACATTGAGTGCAAAGTTTGATAGTCCGGCTTGATTAAAGCAAGATCAAGAGTTCCCATGAGAAGGTGGTTTTGGGTGAGATGGGACAGGAACTGGGTGGGAATGGCCATGGGTAGTCAATGGGTGGGTGCATACCCAAACAACACCTGCAGACTGTGTGTGCCTCCTCATATGCCATTCCTCCCTAGCAGTACTCCAATGCAATAGCTTCGGTTTATAGGTGTGGCAAGGGACACCCCATAGCCCAAACTAAACATTACATGAAGGGGACCAAACAGCATAGAAGTGGTAATATTGGCGGTCCCCTGTATGCAATATGCTTTTTTATATTAAATGCCCCTGTTGCGGCTGGCTATGTACATAGGCAGCAAAGGTTTTATTTATTTAATTTTATTGGACATTTGTATGGCGCCTATACACAAGTGTGTCCAGGCACCACAAGACAAGAAGGGGCGTAGGAGGAGCATGGGATATCATAAGGAAAACAGCAACAAGAAAAGTGACGGTTATATTGGCCTTGTGACAATCCTACAGTGAAAGTGCTTAAGGAGATAAGTACAAAGGGCAGGGGGAAGAGGGAGAAGTGCAGTAAATGGCGGGAACCCCAGAAGGGGTATGTGCTCTACAGGTCAAGGCGGCAAGTGCCAGGGGTAAGAGGGTAGAGGGGAGACAAAGTGCAGTGGGCAGGCGGACTGGGTAAGGATAGTCCGGGAAAGGGAGCCCAAGGGCAAGTGCTGGCTGGCGGAGGATGCTGGGAGAGACTGGTAAGGGGGTGGTCTGGTCCCTGTAAGTCTCAGAGAAGGGACCAGGCCACAGTCGCAGCGGCAAGTGGAGAGTTTAGCAAGGGAGGGGGAGATGGAAGGCAGAGGAGAAAAAGAAGGCATTGAAAAGTTTCCGGAAGTTAAGGAGATCCGGCTCAGATCTGATGGGGAGAGGGAGGCTGTTCCAAAGGGAGGTGCCAGCCATGGAAAGGGATCTACCTCCTAATCTCTGCTTGGAGAAACATTTGACCTGCAGAGAGTTGAGGACCGAAGGGTTCTGTCTGAGCGGTATTTAGGGATGAAAGCTGGATGTAGAGATGTCCCAGGCTGTAGATAGCCTTGTGAATGATGGTCTTGAATTTGATCCTTGCAGTCACCATCAGCCAGTCGAGAGATTTTAGGGCTGGAGAGATGCAATCCTTGGGCTTGAGGACAAGTACAAGGATAAATCTTGCATCCCTATTCTAGATTAGCTGAAGGGGGCGCAGGAAGGAAAGAGGCTGAGTGAGGAAGAGGCCATTGCAGAAGTCCAGCCAAGAGAGAACCAGGGCTCTGGAGACATTGAGCTTCTGGGGGAAGTTAAGGAAAGGTAAAATGCCCCTGAGGAGATGGAGCTGCCAATTCTTGGCAAGGTCTGTGATGTGTGGAGAGAAAGCGAGAGAGGAGTCAAAGGTGATCCCAAGGTTTTTTGCCTCATAAGTGGGTGAGGGGGATGGGGCCCAAGGAGTGTCGCCAGAGAGTGAGGGGGGAAGCTGGGAGCAGGTGTCACAATGAGAAGGACCTCATTCTTGCTGGCATTAAGGCAGAGGTCATTGGCAGAGCACCGTGCTTGAATAGCAGTCAGGCAGTCAGGTATAAGGCAGGAAGTGGAGTAGGAGGAGGTAGGGGAAGGCAGCCGGAAAGAGAGTTCTGCAGCAATAAGATCCGGCTCAACAAAGAACACAGTCTGGGTGCTGCGAGACCAGATATTCTACTCAGTTCAGTCTTCCTGTATGGTACACACATTTTTCTACTAATGAGTCATAGTGCAAAGACTCATCAAATATGTTCATACTCAATGTGTATCCTAAAACCCCCCAAGTCCCACTATGTATCCTGTATTTTTGAGTTATGTAGTCTGCATTGCTGGCTGTCATTGCTCCCCTGTCTGGTCAGAGTATTTTCCAATTGTAAGTGGGTGACCCAGAAATCAGTCATGAGGAAGCCTTGCTGGAACATGCAACTTTCCAAACCCTGTTTTGTTTTCTTTTTATTTTATATTATTGTTTAAAGCACAGACCTAGCTCAAGAGGGGCGGAGCACTGTACAAGGTTTGGGTAGCCAGCGTTTGGGCTGGCATCTTTTGACAGTAACTCACTACTATGAGTTGCGTTCTGTGCATCCATTGGGATTATTCCTTTGTCAGGTGCTCTTGAAAAAGCCACTTTTTGAGAGATTTGTAGAATTGGAGAATTTTGGGGGTATTCCAATTCGATACTGTAATCGAGTTCCAGAGGGTAAGTGTATGACAAGAAAAATATTGTTTGTAGGTCCTGTCTTTGCAGACTGTGATTCAAGCTGGTTGGTCAATTTGATGAACAAGGAGCGTGTGCCTCCAGATAGTTTAGCCGCCAGGTACAATGGTGTGCTACCTGTGACTGCTTTGTAGAGGATATATGCAGTCTTGCATAGTATCCTTGCCTGGAGAGGAAGCTAATGTAGTTTGTGTAGGACGGGTGTGATTAATTCAAATTTCTGCACACCCGTAATAAGACGTGGTGCACTGCTTTTAGGGGATGTGAGAAACCTGAAGGTGTCTCACCTGCTAGGCCCTAGGGATCTGTCATCCAGGTGGCCAGGACATGGCCATCGCTTTTGGATCCATTCCTGGGGGTGGACCAGTGCGGGAGGATCACCTGGGTGAGGAGTCTTCGGGGAGTGAGAATGGGACACCGGATGGCGAGATGCAGTATCCCCTTCCCTGTAACACCTTTACCCCATCCGACCAGGTAGGATATTTAGAAACTCACCCCCCCCCCCTTCATAACACCAACACTTTCTCACGGACAGCTTGCTATGATAGAAAACAGACTAACACCCAGGCCGTATACCTGAGATGTCCCAATACAATGGTCAGGGAATTACTGACCATTACACACACCTGACTTCGCTACACTTCCCCACACGGATACAAGGCGGAGCATGAGACCACTCTCAGAGCAAGGCTAAGCACATGAGGAAGAAGCAGTTCCAAGATGGCAGTTTAACACGAGGAGAAAGACGGCAAAACAGAAGGGGATCGCAAGGAGGGAAGTGGCCTTGACCTTTTCGACGAGGAATCGTTACTTTCATGAACCATCGAGAATAGAAAGAGTAACACCAGGAAACCAGGCGGAAGAATCCTACATTGTGTGTCGGAGATACCCGTGGTCCTCCCGTGTCGATAATCAAGGCAGGGATAATTGCTTGCTGCCGTGGTAATGTCCTTGGCTCCTACAACAAAGCAGCATCTCTGAAATCAACAGTCGGTGAGTTGGGGAGACTGACACCAGACCAATCTTTATTGAAGCCAAGGATGCAAGCGGCAACATTGTATGGTGAGCGCTGAAGCGAACAGTGTATGAAACGCATGTGATAACCAACGTGAGTAAAAATTGAATCGATGAATGATTGAACTTTGAAAACAAGATACAATACCCTTGACAGAGAGGTCCGTCACTGCATGCCTTCTCATTCAAAAGTCTCTGTAAGGTATCCAACTGAGAGTTGAGAAAGGTGAAAGAGTGTCAAAGAACTGTACATCGAAGTGGTCCTGGGACGGGTCAAGCAAGTTGATGGCAAAATAGAATAAGTTGGTCCGAGCCCGAACTAGGGAGATCCATTGAAAGCTTTTGGGCTAAAACAAGTTTGTGTTAAAGTGAATTAAATTGGCCCGAGCCCAGCGGAGGGTGACTGATTGAACATTGCATTAAAATGGATCTGAGCCCAGCTGAGGGGGATCCGGGGTGAATAATGAATCAACTGTGAAATTAGACCCATGAAAATCCTCCGAGGTTTGTATTAAAGGGGATCTAAAACCAGCTGAGGGGGATCCGAGGTGAATAGTGAGCCACCTGAGAAATTGAGTATGTGTGAAATTCAGAAAGGAAAAGAATTTATTGTTTGTTCTTCACATCAGGCCCTCTGCAAGAAGAGACTTTGGAAAGCAAAGAGACTTGGGCACAAAAGGTCCTGATGCAAATGTTTGAACTGCACCCTCGTGCTAAGAGAAGCCAGAGACTGTAATAAGCTTGAGTGTACCGCCTTGTCCTGTGCTGAAAACGTGGGGAAGGGAAGCCAATGGCCTGAACATCCTGACATATAATTTCATGAACACTTCTTACTTTTACGTAACATTGTTTTCCACACAGAGGTAAGGATTGGCAATAGGTTTATTAGTATAGGCCCTTTTATTTTGACAAGACACCACCAGGACTGCGTTATTATTATTGGATGGTCATAGCTTCCTCCCATCTGTAGTTTTGGATTAGATAGGTGTTTTTCAAACCCCTTTTGAAGTTCAATAAACACCCTTGAACTGTGGTCACTTGTGTCTGTCTTACTGTTGATACCATGCCTTCCTTACAGAGTCGAGAGAGTGGCTGGCAGGAGGGCATTTCCCCAGTGAAGTGCGTGACCACAAGGACCTGCACTGGACGTTAATATATGAGAGTCAAACTAACAATGACGCTCACTTGCCTTGATTTTACAGCACCAGATTTCATACAAGGCTTGAATGCTCTGCCCTGGAAAAACAGTAGTGTGTCTATTGGTCTACCAAATACTGCCAGAATGTATTTTGCCTTGTATTTTTTGCTCACATTTTACCACCAAAATGTAGATGGTGGGATGGGGTCAGGCAATATTAGAGGGGGTTTTGTCGAGGTGGGCAGGGGTAGACATGGTAGAGATGTAGGGGATCTCCCACTCATACTGTGGTAAAGAATTAGAACAAAAAAATAGCAACAAAATTAGAGTTGTTTTTAGCAATAGACATACATCCAAAGGAACGTGCTTGCCTTCTTCCTGCCTGAAACCAATGATGAAAAGAAAAGAGCATCAGACCAGGGGCACACCATCATCCAACAGTCTGAGACTTGCAACTGCCTAAGACTAGAGTCCGAACTCAATCAACTACCCACATCCCTACACTCTGAGGATTTCCCTCATTGTCTCCAGTGAGGTATTTTCCAACCCTTTTCATTTAATAAAAGTCTATAATCACAAATATGACTTCATTGCGTCTGTGTCTCATTCCTGGCTTCTCACAACACCCTAATGGCAACCACCCCTGCAGCCCTAGATGGAACCACCAGTCCCATCAACTGGATGGAGATCATTGTGGTGATTGCAAATGCAATTGCAGAGATGGTCATTCACCCCATGGCCACAGTGATGGCAAGGCTCAAGCCTACTCCAGGGAGCGGAAAACAATCGACATGACAGTATCTAAACACGGTTGCTCAATCGTCATGTGGAATGCGAATGGCATTCAAAAGAAAATGGATGTACTTCTTCACCTCATGGAATCGAGGAACGTGCGAGGAACGTGTGCGTGGCTTTACTATCTGATACCGATCTGCAAGGATGCCACAACTGAATCTGTCAAACCAATAGTCGTCCAGGCGTACCGACTAACAGGAACTGGAGGAGAGATTGCTGTGATAGGGAGCACAAGGATCAACCATCACAAGCTAGTGCAGCCAACCCTCAGGACCTTCAAAGCCATTGGAATGCAGGTCAATACTTCAGTTGTACCACTTTGATTGATTGCAACGTATTGACCTCTTAAAGCAAAGCTACATTTGGGAGACTTAGACACGTTGCTTGACTCAACTGTGCCAGCCATTATTGGGGGGGACCTGAAGGCTAAGCACGTATGCTGGAACTCAAGGAATGTCAACTGGAGGCGACATAGGCTGCTGGAAAACTCCAGGGATAATGACTTTGTGGTAGCAAGTCCTACAGACACTATCCAGCCACAGCCAGCCAGCCACAACCACAATGTTCCCATCATTATTGGTCAAACAAAATCTTTACATGTAATGAAAATAATTCATATGCATTGAATTAGACACAGAGAAAAGGGGTTACAGAAGGCAACAAAATGCATTACAACATGTATAGTAGAACCCAATGGAATCTTCAGTTAAGACTTCTTAAGTATTTCAAATGTGAAACAATTGTTTCCACATTATTAGATGTTCACCCCCAAACTTGATTAACTTGACTGATACTTTTGCGTGTCCTTGCTCAGCCTCATGATCCATACCTGCCTAGTCTCTGGGTTTATCCAGGACAGGACACTCTGGGTTTTTACGCTGTTCTCTGGGTCTCTTCGCGATTTCTGTCATCTGCAGGCAAGATATTTCTAGCCTGAGCTCAGGCTAGGGATGCTCCAAGTGCGCACACGTTTAGGTGTGATGTGTCTGGGAAGCACTGACACGGCTGTCGGCCTGCAGTGGCAGGTGTTGAACATGTCATCTCCTGGAGTTCTGCAAACCACTGGGCTATATTATCTTTTTCTATTGTGTTAGCAGAAGAAATTTTGCTTCCAGGCCCGGCCAAAAATGTGCAGAGGCGCACATTTCAACATGATATGTGTCAGGTTTGGGTTTTTTGTGTGTAAATAATGTGGACGGTGTCTTGCTGAAAAGGGGGCAGGCAGGGGGTCGGTGACGTCATTCCCCAGGTTTCTGGTTTACAAATGTAGGCAGGTAGGTCATGAACGCGGGGGCCGAGGATGGTCTGGAGAGGTGGGGCGAGACAATGGATGTTGCCCGGCAGGAGGACTGATGGCTGGCGTGTGCGTCCTGCACTCTGGTCACTCCGAACCCAGGCTTGGATAGTGTGATTTCTCTCAGGTATGGAGATACCTGATTGGCTGACTCACCCGCCGAAGTGCTAATATATGCTAATATTATGACACTGAAATTAGCTTAATAGTCAGTTGAATTTTAATGAAAAGGAATTGCCTGGCGTCTTTTTACAAGCCCCTATCATTATTATTTTCTGATGAAAAAAGAAGATAAGACATGTTTTTTCTCTACATATCCTCAATTCTCTTGACTTTCATCTCTTGCATGAATCAGGCATCAGTTGCTAGGGCTATTTCTTTTGACTTGCAATCATGTTCAAAGCCGGTAGGCTACCAGTCTTTCCCTCACATGTCCTCCTTCTCTCTAGTGGTCTTCTCTTTTTTAGTACCTGATTCCACACAGCGCTTCCCCAGTGCCCCTCCTCATTCAGGATACTTGAAGAAGTTATTTCTTATGATCGCATTTGCAGAGTGTCTCACTCTCAGCCTATCAACAGTCATCTCTCCAAACTTCCCCACCTTATCCATTGACTTTGCAAATATGACGTTGGACTTTAGAGGATGTGACACTGACAGCTGTTCTCAATCTCTCCCCAGTGCCGATGAAGCCACATGAAGGGGAGAGCCCAGGTGCCCAAAAGGCCGGAAACGCCCACGAGCTTCTGCATCCTGACTCCAAACTGATGTGATATCCTGTGCCCAATGAAATGGTTCTTCTCAGGTAAGGCGGCTTCTATTGCTCTAAAGCAATATCAGGTGACCCTAACTGATGGCTAATAAACACATGGGTGATACATTAAAAGCTTGATAATGGAATAATGCTATCACACCAGCTAAGAAATGGTCACCCCTGTTAGAGTCCTGCAGACAGCCAGATACAAACTCACCCCCAGTCTTACTATCATACTGTAGGGTATGAAGAACATCTGCAGACAGCAGAGCTCTCCTTCTTTCATACGCTGGGATGTGGAGGATATCTGCTGACAGCAGAGTTTGGTCCTTCTTCTTTTCATATGCTGGGGTGTGGAGAATGTCTGCTGACAGCAGAGCTTGGTCCTTCTTCCTTTCATACACTGGGGTGTGGAGAATGTCTGCTGACAGCAGAGCTTGGTCATCCTTCCTTTCATACGCTGGGATGTGGAGAATGTCTGCTGACAGCAGAGCTTGGTCCTTCTTCCTTTAATACGCTGAGGTGTGGAGAATATTTGCTGACAGAAGAGCTATGTCCTTCTTCCTTTCATACACTGGGATGTGGGGAATATCTGCTGACAGCAGAACTTTGTCCTTTTTCCTTTCATACGCTGCGGTGTGGAGAATATCTGCTGACAGCAGAGCTTGGTCATCCTTCCTTTCATACGCTGGGGTGTGGAGAATGTCTGCTGACAGCAGAGCTTGGTCCTTCTTCCTTTCATATGCTGCGCTGTGGGGAACATCTGCTGACGGCAGAGTTCTGTGCTCCTTCATTTCATATGCTGGGGTGTGGAGAACATCTGCTGACAGCAGAACTCGGTCCTTCTTCCTTTCATACGCTGGGGTATGGAGAATATCTGCTGACATTGAGCTCTGTCCTTCCGTTCATAAGCTGGGGTGTGCAGAAAGCCTGCTGACAGCAGTGCTCTGTCCTTCTTCCTTTCATATGCTGGGGTGTGGAGAATATCTGTTGACAGCAGAGCTTTGTGCTTCTTCCTTTCATAGGTTGGGGTGTGGAGAATATCTGCTGACAGCAGAGCTCAGTCCTTCTTCCTTTTATACGCTTGGGTGTGGAGAACATTTGCAGACAGCAGAGCTCTCCTTACTTTCATATGCTGGGGTGTGGAGAATATCTGCTGACAGCAGAGCTCTGTCCTTCCTTTCATACTCAGGGGTGTGGAGAACATCTGCTGACAGCAGAGCTCTGTCCGTTCTTTCATACTTTGGGGAGTGGAGAATGCCTGCTAACAGCAGAGCTCGGTTCTTCTTCCTTTCATATGCTGGGGTATGCAGAACATTTGCTAGCAGTAGAGCTCTGTCCTCCCTGTCATATGCTGGGGTATGGGGAACATCTGCTGACAGCAGAGCTTGTCCTTCCTTTCATACGCTGGGGTGTGGACAATATCTGCTGACAGCAGAGCTCCGCCCTTCTTTCATTCATATGCTGGGGTGCGGAGAATGTCTTTTGACCGCAGAGCTTGATCCTTCTTCCTTTCATACACTGGGGTATGGAGAACATCTGCTGACAGCAGAGCTCTGTCCTTCCTTTCATACAGTGAGTGTGGAGAATATCTGCTGACAACATAGCTCCATCCTTCCTTTCATACACTGGGTTGTGGAAAATATCTGCTGACAGCAGAGGTCGGTCCTTCTTCCTTTCATACGCTGGGGTATGGAGAACATTTGCTGACAGCAGAGCTCTGTCCTTTCTTTCATAAACTCATACACTGAGGTATGGAGAATATCTGCTGACAGCAGAGGTTGGTCCCTCTTCCTTTCACATGCTGGGGTGTGGAGAACATCTGCTGACAGCAGAGCTTGGTCCATCTTCCTTTCATACGCTGTGGTGTGGAGAACATCTACTGAAAGCAGAGCTATGACTTCCTTTCATATGATGGGGTGTGGATAACATCTGCTGACAGCAGAGCTCTGTCCTTCCTATCATACGCTGGGGTGTGGAGAAAAAATGCTGATGAGAGAACATCTTCTGACAGCAGATGTCTTTCCTTTCATATGCTGGGGTGTGAAGAGCATCTTCACTTCTGTCAGCAGAGCTCCGTCCTTCTTCCTTTCATACGCTGGGGTGTGGAGAATATCTGCTGACAGCAGAGCTTGGTCCTTCTTCCTTTCATATGCTGGAGTATGGAGAACCTCTACTGACAGTAGAGCTCGACCCCTCTTCCTCTCATACGTTAGGCTGTGGAGAACATCTGCTGACAGCAGAGCTCTGTCCTTCCTTTCATACACTGGTGTCTGGAGAATATCTGCTGACAGCAGAGCTTGGTCCTTCTTCCTTTCATATGCTGGCGTGTGGAGAACATTGCTGACAGCAGAGCTCGATCCTTGTTCCTTTCATGCACTGGGGTGTGGAGAACATCTGCTGACTGCAGAGCTCTGTCCATTCTTTCATAAACTCATACACTGGGGTGTGGAGAACATCTGCTGACAGCAGAGCTTGGTCCGTCTTCCTTTCATACGCTGTTGTATGGGGAACATCTACTGACAGCAGAGCTCTGTCCTTCCTTTCATACGGTGAGGTGTGGAGAACATCTGCTGACAGTAGAGCTCTGTCCTTCCTATCATACGCTGGGGTGTGTAGAACATCTGCTGATGAGAGAACATCTTCTGACAGCAGATCACTGTCCTTCCTTTCATGCACTGGGGTGTGGAGAGCATCTTCTGTCAGCAGAGCTCCATCCTTCTTCCTTTCATACGCTGGGGTGTGGAGGGCATCTGCTGACAGCATAGCTCGGTCCTTGTTCCTTACATGCACTGGGGTGTGGAGAACATCTGCTGACTGCAGAGTCTGTCCATTCTTTCATAGACTCATACACTGGGGTGTGGAGAACATCTGCTGACAGCAGAGCTTGGTCCGTCTTCCTTTCATACGCTGTTGTATGGGGAACATCTACTGACAGCAGAGCTCTGTCCTTCCTTTCATACGCTGAGGTGTGGAGTACATCTGCTGACAGCAGAGCTCTGTCCTTCCTATCATACACTGGGGTGTGTAGAACATCTGCTGATGAGAGAACATCTTCTGACAGCAGATCACTGTCCTTCCTTTCATGCACTGGGGTGTGGAGAGCATCTTCTGTCAGCAGAGCTCCATCCTTCTTCCTTTCATACGCTGGGGTGTGGAGGGCATCTGCTGACAGCATAACTCGGTCCTTCTTCCTTTTATACTCCTCGTTCCTAAGACCACCACATAAAGGAGAGCTTTGTCTCTCTTCCTATTCCTCTCCTCGGTATGGAGAACAGCTACTGAAACCAGAGCCCTGTCTATGTCCCTTTCATAATCCTGGGTGTTGAGGACGTCTGCTGACAGCAAAACTCTACCTCTCCTATCACAGTCTTGTGTGTTGAGAACATATGCTGAAACCAGTGCTCCATACCTCTTCCAATCAGACTCCTAGGTGTGTGTATTTATGCATGTGTTTATGTATGTGATGGGTTTTTATAGTCTGATCCTCTCTGTGAAGCAACACGATGCATTAATTCAGTACAATAGGATGGAAACAATTAGAGGGATAGACTGTTAAGGGCACATAGAGTGGGTTGTGACGAAGGGTATTCTGCCCTGCAGAAGTACAAGGATGAGTTGTCTAAAATACCCACTCAGCCCTCACACTGCTGCAAACCAAGAGTCAACACAATCATAAAGTCAAAACAGGCACAGTTAAGAGATGTACCTCCTTTGCCTTTGTGGTAACATGGAAGTAAAGCTATACTCTTAAGAAAGATGAGAATGTGACTCAGTAGCAGTCCAAAATAAAGGGAATTACCAATCAAGGTTCTATAAAAAATAGATACACCTTAACAAAACACTGCATCTGTTGAATAACCAAAAACAAAAACAGTACACAAAACCCACCCCTGAACAAATAACAGAGAATAAGCAAAGATAGCACGGTACAGCACCCTCTGGTTTTTACTTTCCTTACACCCCTGATTCATTACTCAATATTTTTTCAAAGGATATTTTTCTTGAAGGCAATTTGGGAATTAGTGACCCAACCAGTCTCTGGGGTACTAAACTGTACCAAAGAGTCAGTAGTACTGTCTTGTGGTTCTTGGTGGTTTGACAGTATCACACAATGCTTTTGGGTGCTGGTCAAGCAGTTTGAATACGGTTAGACTGGGTCAGCAGTGATGTTCCAGATGGGGATCAGGTGTCGAGCCGGGGTCGAGCTGATGTTTGTTGCGGTTTGAAGAAGTGCAGATCATGAGGGCCACCAGCATTGGTTCGATAGTGAAGCGGCTGATGACTAGATACACAGTTCGAGTCGAATGGGTAGAGCGTGGTGTTCAAAGATCGGTGTTTGAAAGTTCCTCCTTCATCTGGCCTGCTGATGAAGATCTGCAGTGTAGATGCTGGTGTTTCGAAGATGCGGTTCAAAGAAGGCGGGTGCAACAATAAGCTTCAGGTTGGAGTCGGGCAATGACACGCTCAGCTGGTGTGGTGCGACAGCAAACTGGTTTGAGTTTCAGTTCAGCGGTTCGGGAGTAGCAGTCACATTGTTCTAGATGGGGAGAGGAGTCAAGCTGGGTTGGAACAGGGGCTTGCTGCTTTTCAAACACGTTGATCGAGAAGAGCGAATCTTAGGGACCGCCAGGGTCAGATCGACAGTTGGTTCAACTGTGAAGATGCTGGAGACTGGACGTGTGGTTCCACTTGAGCAGTTGAATCGAGCGCTTGAGGAGCTGCAGATCCTAATGGCCACCAGGGTCAGTTTGACAGTCGGTTTGTTGGCGAAGATGCTGGAAACTGAATGCAGAGTTTGGTTGGAGCAGCTTGATGGACCATCAGGGTCAGTACGGCTTGCGATGGCAATTGGCAGGGAAGAAGCTTCTGATTCAAGCCATGGTTCGAAGGTTGCAGGTGCAATGGTGAGCGTGTAGTTCCAGCAAAGGCAATGACGTGCTTGGCTAGAGCTGTGCAGTGGCAAACAGGTTCAAACACGTGGAACGGCAGTTCGAGGAGGTAGAGTGCCAACAGCAACTCCGGAGGGTCCTGTAGGTGTGAAGGCATTGAACAGCTTGAATCATGGCTCAAATAGGTTTGACTGTAGGAACCCAGGTTTCTTGGCTGTCTCGGTCCTCTGGTTGCTATGAGTCCCAGTCCAGGGGCTCACTGGGAAGTTTTAGTCCTCGTTTTCATTCTCTAAAGCACCACGAAGCATGGACCACAACTGCAGGTGTCCTACAACGTGGTGAGGTCGTGCGTACCATTATGGCTGGCAGAGAGGCAGGTCTTGTCCCACCTGCAGGTCATCCCCAGTAGTCCCTGGTTAGGGGACAAAGTCCACCTCTGCCTTGGATACTCAGTCCTCCCCTCACTGGCAGAAGACTTTGGAGAGATAAACTGATAAACTCTCCCAACAGAGGCCCAATGAATTCTTCCTCAGGTATATCGTTAAGAGTGAATCAAAGAAATAGTGTGAGACCCCTTCTCTTAAAGGTAACAGTCTACATGTGATTGGACTAAAACTAGCCTGCCTTAGGGGTCCAATCCCTGTTCTTGAAAGAAGTGAACTTTACTCTTCTGACATCACACAGGGTCAGGATGTCAAAGCCGTACTGACCCTGATGGTCCATCAAGCTGCTCCAACCAAACTCTGCATTCAGTTTCCAGCATCTTCGCCAACAAACCGACCGTCAAACTGACCCTGGTGGCCATTAGGATCTGCAGCTCCTCAAGCGCTCGATTCAACTGCTCAAGTGGAACCACACGTCCAGTCTCCAGCATCTTCACAGTTGAACCAACTGTCGATCTGACCCTGGCGGTCCCTAATATTCGCTCTTCTCGATCAACGTGTTTGAAAAGCAGCAAGCCCCTGTTCCAACCAACTTTGACTCCTCTCCCCATCTAGAACAATGTGACTGCTACTCCCGAACCGCTGAACTGAAACTCAAACCAGTTTGCTGTCGCACCACACCAGCTGAGCGTGTCATTGCCCGACTCCAACCTGAAGCTTATTGTTGCACCCGCCTTCTTTGAACCGCATCTTCGAAACACCAGCATCTACACTGCAGATCTTCATCAGCAGGCCAGATGAAGGAGGAACTTTCAGACACCGATCTTTGAACACCACGCTCTACCCATTCGACTCGAACTGTGTATCTAGTCATCAGCCGCTTCACTATCGAACCAATGCTGGTGGCCCTCATGATCTGCACTTCTTCAAACCGCAACAAACATCAGCTCGACCCCGGCTCGACACCTGATCCCCATCTGGAACATCACTGCTGACCCAGTCTAACCGTATTCAAACTGCTTGACCAGCACCCAAAAGCATTGTGTGATACTGTCAAACCACCAAGAACCACAAGACAGTACTACTGACTCTTTGGTACAGTTTAGTACCCCAGAGACTGGTTGGGTCACTAATTCCCAAATTGCCTTCAAGAAAAATATCCTTTGAAAAAATATTGAGTAATGAATCAGGGGTGTAAGGAAAGTAAAAACCAGAGGGTGCTGTACCGTGCTATCTTTGCTTATTCTCTGTTATTTCTTCAGGGGTGGGTTTTGTGTACTGTTTTTGTATTTGGTTATTCAACAGATGCAGTGTTTTGTTAAGGTGTATCTATTTTTTATAGAACCTTGATTGGTAATTCCCTTTATTTTGGACTGCTACTGAGTCACATTCACATTCTAGAGGAAGTGGGGGGGGGTGCAGGAAGGAGAGGCAGAGAGAAACAAGATGGCGGAATCTTCCCCAGCTGTACAGCACTCTCCCGGTCTACACTAACCCAACCCCTTCCCTTCTCAATAGGATCAACGGCGCGCGCTTGTTTGTGAAGCGCTGTTTGGCAAGGGCTGTCTACGGCTGGACTCGCTGAAGGATTGCTGCTAGCTGTGCCTTTCTGCTGCCTCTTTCCCGTGACTTCAAAGGAAAACGAAAACAAAGAAGGGACTTTGTGTTTTTTTTTTCTTCGAGCCCCTCGGCCCCGCCCTCCTTTCCCACAATCCATTTAATTCTGGACACCCGCGCTTTTTGCGCGCGCTTGTTTGTGAAGCGCTGTTTGGCAAGGGCTGTCTACGGCTGGACTCGCTGAAGGATTGCTGCTAGCTGTGCCTTTCTGCTGCCTCTTTCCCGTGACTTCAAAGGGTATGGGACTTTGATGCTGACACGATCCGTGCAAGCCGGAAATAGCCTGATTGACTATTTTTCTGATACTATTTTTCTTTCTCCCTAGAAAACGAAAACAAAGAAGGGACTTTGTGTTTTTTTTTCTTCGAGCCCCTCGGCCCCGCCCTCCTTTCCCACAATCCATTTAATCCTGGACACCCGCGCTTTTTGCGCGCGCGCTTGTTTGTGAAACGCTGTTTGGCAAGGGCTGTCTACGGCTGTCCACGGGTGTTGAGGGCGTTGAGGGTGCTCCATTTTGTTTGCTGTTGTCTTTTATATATATTATTATTATTACTTCTTTTTCTCCTTCTTATTTTTCTTTTTTTCAAATTTTTTTTGCATAATTTGCTATGTTTACCCATCTTCAGTCTCTCAAAGTAGGCATGCCCGATGATTCTGTAATTGCTGCTAATCTGACAAATTCTGTGATGAATAATTTTTGTGCGTTTCGTAGGTTGCCGTCCCTATCAGCTCCTCCATTGCAATCACAACAGAGAATCACAGATAATTTTTCTCTGTCAACCCATGGCTCAATTATCACGGAAAGCAACCACACTCGCACATCTCTTTGTCAACCCATAACTCCAGTGCATGGCACGTTTGACACCTCTCAACATGTGGTGCATGCTCCGTACCGTGCTGCTGGTCCCCGTCAATGGACAGGGTCTCCAATAGCCCCAATGTCACAACTTGTTTCTGATTCAACTTTGATTGCTGCCGATAACCATCATTTTAAAACGCATGTCCTGCCAATAGCTCCTACTTTAGATACTATTCATGAATGTCTTACCCCTGCAAATAAGGAGACCATCTCCTCTTATGATGATTTACCTCACTCCCCTTTCTCTGTGGCTAGTATTCACGATCTAGCCCAGCCACATGAAATCTCATCCATCAGTAATGCTCCAAGTGATGCTTCTCTTTACGCGCATCCGACTCCGCGTGCGCAGCCTCAACCATCTTCACCGGTTTCTGCGTCTATCACCTTACCCTCCATGCTTGAAATCACGCTTGCTGCTTTAAATACCACGGTGTTAAGTCTTTATAAACTGTTTGAACGCCTTGACAACAACATTTCTACTCAATCCTTGCAGATTGACACCATGTATGATTGGATAACCTCCCTAAATCTTGTGCCAACTCAAGTGCCTGTTCATCCAGTCTCTACCCAGTTGGGACCCTTTCCGACTGTTCCCTCATTTGAAGAAATCATTCGCCCCACTGAGGACGATCTCGTTAATGAAGCCATTGTTGTCAATGATTCCTCTTGGGAGAACATCTCCACGACTCAAGGAAATCTACCTAACGAGATTCCTGAGTTGGTGGTTACTGACTCTATTCAACCAACCCCCTCCACTAGCCCCCCTCCTGTTTCTTGTCCTGACATTGCTCGGGAGCCTTTAAAAGGCAATCGTCAAAAGAAAAAGAAATTGCCGCTTAGGCAATCACTTATCAAGAAATCTAAGAACATGATTGCCCCGAAGCTCCCGAAGAATTCCATTGCTTCTTTCTTTAAACCTTCATCTGCATGTGTTCCACAGGCTCCATCTATCAATCAACCCAAGCCTGTGTGTCAAATTGATAAGAGTGGCCCGTGTGGTAGTCTACCTCCTTTCAATAATTCTCATTATTCTCCTCTACATAATTTAATTAATGCTTTGGAAAACTCTGTGCCTCCTGCATGTTCAAAGGCTGCTACTTCTATCACCTCCATTCCAATTTCTGTGCCTGCTTTGATCACTTCCGGCGCCATAATTTGCCCTGATAATTCATCTACTGCAAAAATTGTTCTCATTAAAAATGCCATTGATGAATATCTTTCCCTGAAAAACCAGGCTATTCCTCCCACCTGTGTTCCCACTCAGTCTACTGATGCTGTTCCTCTGATTACAACCAATAATCCTTCAGAATGGCACCTAGAAGTACAATGCCTCCCCCTTTAGTTCCTATGTTACCCCCTACCACAGTCCAAGATCAAGCTCCTAACAACATGCTGTGTGACAACTCTTTACATAATTCTGATTTGATGACCTCTCAGTTTAAATCTTTGATGGACGCTTTTCTTGAAACCCACGGTGTTCCATAAATTGGTTCTTCCAATAATAATGCGCTGGCTATCACTCATGTCCAAAGTGGTCCGCGCCTTGGTTCCTCAATAGCAGTTCCACATCAATCTCAGGACTCATTACGTAGCCTTCCTACTCGCCAGTCCTGGTCTGTCACCACCCCTGCACCGACAAAGTTGAATTACCACCCCCTTCCCCGCCCTGTCACCTTGCAGTCATCTAAAAATATGAACTTTAGTAAAATACCTCCCAAAACTCTATCTCAAGCCTCCAATATTCGTGCACCAAATGGCCACTCATTGATCATGAAATGCTGTGGTGGTTCTCATCCTCTGTACGATCTCAATAGACAGTGTGTATTAAACATCCTGAACGATGTTAACACCTTGGAACATATCTCGTCAACAGACATTGACCTGGTGGAATTCATTGCGAATGCTGACTTCACCATTGTCCGTTTATGGATTCCTTCAGCTACTGTGGCGAAATTGCTTTGGGATGCTAAACTGATATTGTTTGAGATGGGATTTCTTATCTCTTAGGACCCCGATCGATCACAATCTCTGTTCACCTCAACAAATTTAGCGGCTAGTGACTCAGGTAAATCCCTTCAAACCACACGTAATACCAATCTACCAAAAATGGCTGTCCCAATTTATAACCTCAAGATTTTCCGAAATATCGTTCCATTTCATTAGGTTGTTGGAATACCAGAGGCCATGTCCATTTACAACATTCTATTGATGTGTTCACTCACTCTTATGATATACTGGCTTTTCAGGAAACATGGTTTCTAACTCCTCCTGTTTGGGACAATTATGCAATTGCTCTTATTGCGGCTGTAAGAGGTGAGAAAGGTCGTCCAATGTCGGGCCTCTTGGTAGCAGTTAGACAATCTTCTGACCTAGAAATAGTTCCATGGTGCGCCTTCGACCTCTATATACAACTAGTCCGAGTAATTGGTTGCGGAGGCAATATGGCCATTTTCAATATATGCCGGAATCTGGCAAAACTCTCTTTGAATTTATTCCTTAGAGAACTTTCCTATATGTTGGAAATAGTTGCTCAGGCATCTGATGTTACTGCCACTTTTCTTCTTGGCGATCTTAATCTTGATTGTTTTAATCCAACTTCTGAATCTACAGCCCAGGAGGTGCTGACTTGGTCTACCTTTATGTCACACTATAACTTTATGATGATCAACGGGTCTATGCCTGGTGATCTTCCACCCGCAACTACTTGGCGCCGTGATTTAAGCACCAGTACAATTGATTACATATATGCTGATTCAAATTTGTTGGATAATATCACTTCACTAAACATCACTCCTCAGATGTATAGTGAGCACAAGCGTTTGACACTACATTTCCTAAGACCACTGGCGTTAGCGCCTTCTTATACTAAAAGGTCCTCTCAACAACTTGTTATCAATCCCTCTGGTAATCGCCTCTCGGTGTCCTCTAGAATGTTTTGGATGTTAAAACAATCTCTTGCCCCCTCTACGGTGCCCAATTCCAATTCCAAGGTCGAATATACACACCTGTTACAACAATTTCAGAACAACATTCTTATCTCTAAACAGAGGTCGATTACTCACTTACACTCCTTTGATCATGAATTACATCATAGAAGGTCTAGTTATAGGCAAGAACGGAAATTATTGCTCTCCTCGTCACTAAGCTCTCGGTTTGACCATGCAAGGCAGGCAAAAACCCGCTATACCAACTGGGTCCGTGGACATAGAGCCTTGTTATTTCAAAAAGATAGTGAGCTTATGCTTAACATTCTAGCTACAAAAAATTCTGCAAGTGTATGGAAATTACTTAAGCATAAACATTGTAATCATCAACTAGATGCACAAGCCAATGGCGTGCAAGAAGCGCAATGGGTCCAACATTTCTCCGAATTATATTCTGATCCGGAGTTCAGTAATTTTAAATACCAAATGCAGTCCACCACGCAATGGTCCCTGAACTGCGAGATGGAAACCATTATTAATTACATAAAAGTGGCTAAAAATTCAAGAGCTGCAGGACCCGATGGAATCAGCAATCTAATGCTTAAATCCAACATAAACCATTGGGCCCAAATGCTCTTCCTTTTATTTCAAAATATTTTGATCTCTCGAACACTCCCATCTTCATGGCACTTGTCTATTCTCGTGCCCATTTACAAGAAGGGAGATCGCTCGCTCCCTGAGAATTATCGACCCATCGCACTCCTTGACTCGCCGAGCAAGATTTTTGCAAAGTTTTTATTGCTTGAATTTTCTGCATGGACATCAATCCATCTACATCGCAACCCATTCCAAATAGGTTTTGTTGCCAGAATGGGCACAGCAGTTAACTTGTTCCTTCTAAATTCCATTAAATCTTTGTGCCACATTAAAAAACAGCAGATTTACTTTGCTTTTGTGGACCTGCACTCTGCATTTGACTCAATTTCTAGAGTCAAACTTATGTCTAAACTTATTCATGACAAATGTCCCCCCTCCATTACTGATCTTATTTATCACTTTCATTCTACTACCACGGTTCAGGTTAGATTGACATTGAATGGCTTACTTTCCCATCCGATTCCGACTACACGCGGCCTTAAACAAGGCTGTCTGTTAGCGGCAGCCATTTTTAATTATTGTATCCAAGATATCAAATTTTCCTTTGAACCCATCCAATCAGATTCTCCGAAAATGAATGGTGTCTCAATTAAAGCTCTCTTCTATGCCGATGATATCGTTCTCATCTCAAAGACTCCCAATGGTTTACAAAAACTTTTATCAGCCCTAGACCACTATGTCATAGAGAATGATTTAAAAATTAACTCCACAAAGACTCAAGTCTTGATGTACAACCCTCATTCTGGTTTCCATACTCGGAAACATTGGCTGATTGGTAATAATATTTCGTTGTCCATGGTTTCATCATATACCTACTTAGGTATTATTTTTGAAGCCTCTCTCCATCCACTGAAACATATGGCTCAAATCGAAGTTAAACTTCTTACAGCGATTTCACAATCACGTATTCTTCTGGCAAAATTTGGAAAATTTTCCATAATCCCGGCCTTAACATTTTGGCAGATGAAAGTCATTCCCACCGTATTATATGGTTTGGAAACAGGATCCCCCACACCATCTACTACTCTTGATAAATGGGAGGCTAAATTTTGGCGGAATGTGTTGCATCTGCCGCAGTGTATTCCCATCTCATGGTTACGATATGAACTAGGCCTCTCTTCTCTGTCTGCACATCTTAACTGGAAACAATGTTCATTTTTTAGGAAATGTCTAATATCATCTCGGATAGACAACCTACTTAAGGTATTGTCGAACTACATCTTTACGACAGATCACGTTTTTATCCGAAGATGGCTGTCAGTAGTTTACAAGATCTTGGCTGACGCAGATATCTCAATTGAAATTCTTCTGCAAAATCCTGATAAGGCTAAACAAAAAATCCATCAGACCTCCTGGATCATGAATCATCAAAAATGTCTAACTTATAAACATGCTTCGAGCTTTCGTTTTCCACCACATACGAGAGGCACAACACAATCCTATTTATCAAGAGCCCCTTCACCAAAATATAGAAATTTAATTCTCCGTTTCCGGCTACATATATGGGAAACGAGAGATCTGCTCTATACGCGTCACCTAATAGGACCTCTTCAAAACTTCTGTCGGTTTTGTCAAACAACCAAAATCCCAGAAACATTAGCACATTTAATCACTGCATGTCCAATTCTTACCAGTCTGGGGCAATTGCATTTTCATAAATACTGTCCTGGATACGCTATGTATGAACCTGATGATTGTTGGGATCGTATTTTTGGCTCGTCAGATTTGAAAATTCAGATAGCAACGGTCCATTTTCTTCTCTCTTTAAACTTAGATCAAGGAAAAATTGATTATTCTTAGTTGAACCGAGTACGATGAACTTTATGTCACTGTGTCCTCTTTTTGTTTTTTGAAGAAACTCTGATCAAATTGTGAATACCAGATTATTAATATCTATCTTGTATTTACTGTTGTCCACCCTGAATGGTCCTTAGAGAAATGATCTTAAATTGTTTTTAATATTATTTTAATCTACCATGTTCAGACTGTGTTGATGTGTCATGTTTATTGAAAAGTTGTAACATAAAAATAATGCAACTAAATCAATAATAAAAAAATAAAAAAAAAATAGGATCAACGGCTCCTTTGGTATCCAGCACCCTGGCGTGAGGCTTCCCATTTTGAATGGGTGCACTCCTTTGATTCCTGGGCCAAGAGCAGCTTCCTGTTGAGTGCCTATCTCTGGGGGAGGGTGTTACCTACCCTCACAAAGAGATCAAAGAAGAGGCATGGACATTCAAGTTCCTGTCCTGTCACTTGGCAGGACCAACCTGTCTGGCCACAATACACATCACCTTCGACTGCTGAGCTGGCTCTCAGGAGGAGCTAAAACATGTGTGATATTAAATTGGATGCAGCTGCAATGATTATGAGCAGCGCCATGCACTATGCCCCAACTCAGGCATAGCTTACTTTTAGAGTTTACCGTGCCACCACCATGACCAACTTATACATACATAATATTTTGGAACAGGGGTGCATATCTTAAATGCAGCCCCTCTGTTGCTGCAACTTGGCTGTCACTGCAGCTGTCAAGAGGACACTTGTGACCTCTAAACCTGCTCTGTGCCACTGGTAGAGCAGCCACTGGAGATCAGGATACTGATGCAGGACGGCATAGGTACACACTATGCTTTTGGCATGGAGCTTATCAAATAGGAATCAGATAATCAGATTACCCTTTCACAGATGGAATTTCAGGGGGGAAGGAACAGCGAGTTGTGGAGGATTTTCTGGAGAAGGCGAGTCATGTGCTAAGGAGTGGAAGTAGTATTGGAGGGTGAGTGAGCATGCAAGTGTGGCGAGTTTTGGTAGAATACATAGTGTAGGGAGTGATTGTGAAGTGTATGTTTCCTAGTGAAAAGGGGGGTGGTTGTGTGGAAGTAGTAGCGTGGATGAGGGATGATAAGTAGTGTGGATACAGGTGTAGTAGTGTGGAAGAAGAAGTAGGGTGGTGAAGGGAGTAGCGTGGAGGAGGGTGGCATGACATCAAAGGATTAAGGCAGGGTTTCTAAGGGGTGTGTCACAACCCTTGCCCAAAACCCCCTCTGGCAAACCCATTGGCCAGGTGGAGTCAGGACTCGGGCCACTAGAGCCTGGCATCCTCTTCAAAAGCCCTCATGAAACCATGAAAAAACAATGTGCTTGGGAACTACTTTATTGTATTGTCAGCCAACATGGAGGCATCCACATAGCTTGGTTCCTAAGAACCAAGCTATGCGGTCTAGTGTTTTGGGTGTGGTAGCCTAGGGACTACTTTACCTGGACTATTTTGTTGGGGATAGTTAAACCACACCCAAGCAAGACAACACGCTTTGCGTTACTTTGCAGCTTGCAACGTGATGCTCACCGTGTCCAGCTATTCCCTCGAACCTCGGAGAAGCAGAACCTGCAAGGAGACAAAAGGAGCATCATTAGCAGCAGCATCTTACCTGCAGTCTTCATCTTTAAACACTCGCAGCTACTGAGAACAGCTTCCTCGAATCTGCACGCCTCCCGGACAGAACAAACTGAAAGAGGAAGATAGAGGCAACATTAAAGAAAGCAGTAGAGACATTTACAAATTACAAACTGCTCAAAAGGCTTACCTGACTGGTTGCCTCTCGGCTGGCACCACTCCGGACATTCCACTCACGCTGAAGAACACCATGACCTACAAGGAAGGAAAACACAGGTTAGCAAAGGCAAGACTTTGCAGCGCTGCGCATAGCGCTTACTTACCGCATCATAGCGCTCTTAATGCACCGTCATCTACCAGCGGGGCTCAACCAAGCCAGTTCGCCGCGCTTAAGCTCCGCATACCTAAGGGAGAAAAAGAGACATTTTAAACAATGAAAGGCATGCAGGATAGCAACAAAACTAAAGAACAGCAATAAGACCTACCTGAACAATATCAAACGGGCCGGCGTCAGTGAAGTAACTGGACCGCACTCACCCATGAAAGACAACGCGCCCCTGCAAAGAAGGCAGGACGGAGAGCACGCCTAATTCTACCACAAGGTGAGGAGAGGGCGCCAGAGGGACTGAAATCATACGGGGGTGGATGGAGGATACTTACCCCAGTCGGTCAGTCTTGAACACAGTCCTCCTGTAATTTCAGGCAGAACCTTTCCCGCAGACCACATCAGGGCAAAGCTGAGAAGCATACCAGCGAGTAACCCGGCTGGGTGGTGTCCCTGTGGATACCAGGTGAGCGTAACAGGGTGAGAGTCATCTGAGGGATAAGAGAGTAGAGGGAGGAGAAAAGAGAGGAGAAAAGAGAGGTGGGTGGAGTTGGAGCAGGACAGTAGTAAGAGGTATAGGGAGGGGAATGTAGATGAGAGCGTGAGCGTGACAGATTCAATAGTGAATCAATCATGGTATCTGCAAGGCGCACTCGCTATCACTGTAGAACAATAATCTCTGGATAGAGCAGGGACAGTCTTAGGAAGTCCCTGAGGGAGTCTAACGAGTAAAGGCATCTTGCCTTGAGGTCCTCACAACTAGTATAAGGCAGTGATTAGTCAGTAGGGCTTGACATTCGCTGTACACTGACCGGGAGGCCATACACGCCTGGGTTTTGAGTAGGTGCTTCTCAAGACGAGATCTATCCGGTATGAGGGCATCATGAAGCAAGACACAGACAACAGACCTAAAGTTCAAACAAAAGATATGTATTAACTTAAATGTCAGCATGGCAGAAGGCCTAACTTGCCCTGCGCTAAGGTGGGATTGCCCTACCTGAACGAAACTAAGGACAGCTTGAGTCAAAGAGTTCAACTTATAAGTTTGTCTGTGTCCAAAACCTACTCTTGCCCTCCCAACTAAAGCTAACCAATGTGTAGGGATATTATCAACAGAGGAAATAGTGTTTAACTCGAAATTCAGAGCTTCTTGCATCTCCCCTTCCCCAAGTGCAAGAAAGTTCCACAAAAGGCTCAAGATTACCTTTCTCAAGTTCAAGGCAATACAGTCCTAAACATTCCTCAGGATTCCCTGAGGAGGTCTTGAGACTCTGTTCCCAAGATGGTACATGCACTTCTTCAAATCTCAGAGTTCCCTTCCCCAAGACTTTTCTTTTTGCCACGTTTCTTTGTTTTTTCCAAAGTGTAACATCGAGGTCAGCCTGGGCCTCCTTCTGGTTTGCTTCACCAGCTCATCGCGCAACCAGGATCCCTTGGTTCTGCAGCCCACAACGGTTTCACAGCTCCTGCCCCTCTGTGTCAAGTCACTTTCACTTAATTACTCTTAATTACTCTTGGTCAGGCTCTTGGCTTTGTGGGCAATGCTGTGCTTCTCTGGCTTCTCCTTATCAACCTCTTGGGTTCAGCCACCACATGCCACACATCTCCTGCCACTCTTTGGCCTTGCAGAACTGCCTTTATTCATACCAGTTAACTTTATAAGGGTTTTGTTCATACCCCATCTTCCAATGGCACGCTTTCACACTTGTGCCCCTCTTTCAGCAGTTCATTTTCCCATGGACACTGTGGCTGTCCTTCAGTATTCACTTTGTCCATAAAGTTTGATTGCATTCAATATTTAATATGTCTAACTTCAAGGTTTCATTGAGTTCAGGATTCAATATGCATCCATTAGGTTCAATTTCATACTTTTCATCAGTTCAGCATTCAAGTTATTCATGTGTTATGAGTAATTTCACCTTTCTGTTCAATTCAGTGTTTAAGATTCATTAATTAAACTTAATTTTGTAGTTCTATTCAGTTCGGTATTCAACATACATTTGTTGTATTAAGTTTCAAGTTCCCATTTAACTTGGGGTTTAAATTGCATTTGTTATACTTAAGTTCATATTTCTGTTGTATTCCAAATACATTGGTAGCATTAGTTTTCATGCTCTCATTTAACTCTGGGTTTAAATTCCATTTGTTATGCTTACGTTAATATTTCTGTTCAGTTCAGTATTCAATATATATTGGTTGCATTCGTTTTCAAGACTGTTACTTGTTTATGGTCTGTTATGAGTGCCCAAGTGCTTTCTCTAACACTCCCCGGCTCTCTGTGTCTTCCTCCGAAGGCCTCGGTAGCTCTTGGCTTATGAGGCTGGCGGGACATCTGTTGCGAGCCCCGCTCACACGCCAGTCATTTCCTATGCATGCCAGGATTGAAGGAGGTTTCTCTCTGGACGCGGAAAGCATCACTTCTCTCCTTGGTTTTCCCGCAGCTCCTGCTGCTGGCCTTCAATTCGGGAGGCTCCCATGCCTGTGGAAATGATATGGCCCACTTGTGTTGGTCCCCACAAGTTCCCTGGGTGATCTGCCAGTGTCCTGGCTACTGCTCCTATCCCACCATCGCTGCCCCCACACGCAACAGGTCCTCTGCTGGTCTCTCCCACACAGGTCTCCCCATTCGTCCTCAACCTCCTCTGTTCTCTCACCCTCATTTTATATACCTGCAACCACTTAACAGGTTGCAGGTGTGGCTCCTTGCCTGGCTATGATTAAAGAGACATGCCTGACTCACCTTACACTCTGCAGGCATCTTCCTCGTCCCAGTACCAAAGTGGTAACATGGAGGTGTAGTGTTTACTACTCTCATTCTCCTCTTCTTTGTCCCATTACTTTTAAATGATACATGTGGGGAAGTGGGGAAGAGGTCTTGCAATAACCCATAAAGATGGGGCAAGAGATTAATTGGTCATCAGTAGGGAAAGGGGATACCATGTCTTGCCTGTGTGCCCCTTCCTCTTTCTCACTCTCCTTCTGCGTCTTTGAGACTTATCATTCTTCCCGATGCTACTTTGACCAAAGCAAATGGGGCAACAACATCCCACAAAGGCTTCTGGTACTATGGGGTAATTATGGAATGGGAAGGGGAAGTACTATGTCTCCTTCAGGGCCGTCCTATCCCCACTGCCCAAGGATCCTCCACCCAGGTGATCCACCCTCGCTTCTCCACCCCAGGGTGGGACTCCAAAAGTGATGGCCTTTCCCTAGCCATCTGAGAAGGGGATCCAAGGGGAGTAGATATGGGGACGCCCTCAGGTTTCTCACACTGGCCTTTTGAAAAATCAATAAACACAGTTGAACCACCTGGAAGTATTGAAGTGAGTCCTGTACCATCTGGGACAGTAAGCAATTCATCCTGCATTTAGGTGCATATCGCTAATGCAGAATCAGGTATCCCTCGGATCGGGAACATATGTTCTGTTCCTCTCACCAGCCAATAGTTCATGGTGAAGGAATGATTACTTTTTCACAGGGAAACGCCTGATGCATTATGAAAACTGTCATAAGGGTAGAAATAAGTTCTGTTGTGTGTCAGATGATGCACCAGCCGACAATTCAGCTGCTTGCGGGAAGTTTAAGGCCCAAATAGGAGAAACTAAATACTGATCTGCTTAAGGATCAGGGCTTTGTCAGGTCCATTACTGACTGTATGATAGATTTCTTGAGTAGAAATAACACAGATGTCCTTTGATACGCTCTGGTGTAGGATGCTTATAAGCAAAATAAAAGAGGTGATGGCTCGACGGTTTAGTTCAGAATGAATCTTAAACCTTTGGCAATGCTCTGGGCAAACCTTCAGGCCATCGTTCTTCATCTGCCAAGACATTACAGAAAGGGGACAGACCATAGCAAATCCGGCCTGGGCCTACCCCCAAAGGTGCAGTACTGCCCAAACTGCTAGGTCACATCTCTTCTGCATGAAACCACAAGCATCCCCAGACATGTTTCGTCTCATTGGGCCTCATCAGTGAGGCGCAGCTTGGGTCTCTAGGCGCAGCAGGCACGGGACCCACATCCTGCATTTGCCATTGCGCAGAACATTCTTTTTAGAAAGATATTGGTCAGTGACCAGAAAATAACAAATATGCTTGAAACAAGTGAAAACCTAATGAAAAACGAATGTATGCCTATACCCGCCATGTTTACATGAAGCCTGCACGAGTTATAGCCTTTCAAATGATCTTTGGAATAGTTTGTGTTGTCTTGTGAGACAGACGTGTAAGCACTATATTTGTGTATATAATAATAAATATCAGTTCACTTTATTTTTCCTAACATCTTCCCATATCAGTTTTTATTTTTGTATCAAGAGTGCTGTTTTTTCTCCATTTTTATTTAATTTTCGTCTGTTATTTTTATTTGTATTCTGTATTAACAAACAGACACAAGCTTTTATTCCCCCAAGATTAAGTTATCCCGTAGTTCATGTGTCAGAGTCGCTTGAATTTCCCGTGTGAGTGTAGCTTGAATTTCCTGTGTGAGGATTGCTTGAATTTCCTGTGTGAGGGTCGTTTGAATTTCCTGCGTGATAGTCGCTTGAATTAATTTCCTGTGTGAGAGTAGCTTGAATTTCCTGTGTGAGAGTAGCTTTAATTCCCTGTGTGAGAGTCGCTTGAATTTCCTGTGAGGGTCGCTTGAATTTCCTGTGTGAGAGTAGCTTAAATTGCCTTTGTGAGAGTAACTTGAATTTCCTATGTGAGAGTAGCTTGAATTTCCTAGGGTAGCTTGAATTAACTGTGTGAGAGTAGCTTGTCCATTCCTATTTTGTTTCTGTTTCCCACAGCCTGTTTTTTCTTTCTTCTTTGAAAAGGTAGGGGGATTGACAACAGAATTCCAAAAAACATGGATGGGTGCAGAGCATTAGGTGATTTGATGTCAGAAGTGTATTTGCTTCCACATAGTGTTTCCTTTGCCATAACATGGGCCTACGGGTCCCAGAAAGCAAGACTGCCGTTGAATGTTAAAATACAGCTGCCTGCATGCGACTCTGATGAGATGCACCAGTTGGCATCTATGGCGTTCATCATCGGCTATGTAGGGTGCTAACATATTATTCTGTGTTTCCCAGTGTGAAGGTGCTTTTGAATGTCACTGTTGTTTTGGGCTCAGTTGGGACCGGAAGGGCACATCCTCCTTGGAGGAGTACAATACAGTGGCAGGGAAGATGTGCCTGCTCTATATGTAAGCAATGTGTAAGGGTGTCCCGAATTACACTCACAGCAGAATAAATACACCCACCCCTCTACGGAAATAAGGCCAAAAGTCTATCTTGTAAGGATAACAAGTTTAATCTTACAAAAATGAGGATGGTAGCAAAGGATTCTGCTGCCTGAACGGTCTTCTCCTGTCCCTCTCTCTTTCCTTCCCCTGCCAAAGCAGTGTCAGGCAGGAGTTAATATAGGCCTGTCTTGTGTTTCTTCTTTGTCAGCGGTTTTGTCAGAGCGTGCTGTTCTACATTTTGCTAGCTTACGCAAGAATACACTGTAGCTCATGCTTTCCTTCATTTTGCTACTTATTAACATTTTATGTATAAAAACATTTTCCAGTCATTCTCTCCATATTCCACTCATTCTACTAATTTTATCTGGTCATGTAATCTTCTTTACACCTTATGTGTCCCATTTCTGCAGTTCGTCGCACAGAGCATGTAAATCCCATTTTCTGCCTCCATGAACAGTAGCCAGCTGGTGAGTCAGTTTGTATGCTCTGCCAGTTCTAACCTTAGTAGCGAACACCGCAGAAGCGCCTGTAGTCAATTTTTAGCACAAGCCACATTCTTTCTGGGAGGGAGGGGGAGTTTTTGACTCATACCGCACTAAGATTTTACAATGCATAAGATCTGACATTACAAATCTATCCAACTAATAGTGTTTTATATTTAAACAATACCTGCCTTTTTCATTGCCTGCCCATGTCCTTCTTCAGTGCCTGCCCTTGTTTGTGTATGTGTTTATATCTGCATGAGAGAGACTTCCCAGTGCCCCTCCCCCCTAGTCCATTATAGCGCCTAAAAGGGGTCTCACCTAACTCTGAAGTCCTTGGGGGTGCAGGAGGACTCTGGTTTCTTCCCAACATTTGCAAAATCAAAAAAGTAGAACTGGAAAATATGCAGCAGTCGTAGATTTCTGGCATAACACATTTGATAAATTGAGTCCCCTTCCTCTAATCCTGCTTTTTTGATGACAGTGCTTGGCTTGCTGCTACTTGTAGACCCAAATGTAGAAGAGAAACTGCAAGCCCCAGAATGCAAAGGGCCATTGACTTTAAGGTCAGAACTGGACGATGCAGATCATCATGAGGCATTCTCAATGTTATGAGCTCTGGGGAGGCCGGGCCCTACACTAGTGCCTGTACCACACAGGAGTCGGATAGAGGGTAAAGTAACTGGCGAACGGGAAGCCGCTCGCCGTTTTTATTGGGAGCAAACACATGATCACAGCTGCCTCTGTGGGTGACATGTTGTGATCACGCAAACATTAACCTGTGACTGCACACACAATGGTGGTGGCATACCTCAGTCACAACATCCCATGCCATGGGTAAGAACACGAAAACATGAACACAACTTTTCCATGACACAACAAGACAGGCAGAGTTAATTTTCACTGCTAGCCTTGTCTACTCGCATTCTTGCACTGGCGGGCGCAAGCCTTCTTTGCCTTCTTCTTCAGCTTTTTCCTTGCTGCTGCTCCTGCATCGATTGCCAGTGGTCGGTGCACTTGCTCCGTCAGCAAGAATACCTGCTCATCATACTCAACTTGGGCTGCCAGTTCGGCCTCGTTCCGGCGCACCCCTCCTTCGTGCCAGTGAGCATCCTCTGTGATGACTGCCATGTGGGAGCCACCTCCATCTGCCTATTTCTCCATGGCTCAGGTGCAAGGACATCCCGCAGCGGTAGCACTGTCTTTGTAGACGCGGGGTGGACGTCGGGAGAGGTAGTCTGCGGGGTTGAGGTCGCCCCCCGGGCGGTGTACAATGTCATAATCATATTCCTGGAGGCGGATGCCCCACCTCTCAATCCTCGGTGGCATCTTGGTGTGCGGGTTCCCGAACAGTGATAGAAGTGCCTGGTGGTCGGTGATCAGCGTGAACCTTTTGCCGATTATGAAGTTGTGGAAGTGCTCACACGCCCAGACCGCTGCCAAGCTCTCCTTCTCGGCCTGGGAGTAGGCTAGTTCAGGCGTCGACAGCGCTCGGCTCGCGTATGCAACCACGTGTCTGGGGTTAACATCCGCGCCACTGGTTTGGGCCAGGATGGCACCGAGGCCTACAGGGCTGGCATCCACTACCACCTCGGTGTGCCACAGTGGGTTGAAATATGCGAGACGGTGAGCCTCCGCAAGGGCTTGCTTGACAGGCCGGTGTCCATTCGAACGACGACTCCTTCTGCAGCAGTTTCCTCAGCGGGTCTGTGATGGAGGCGTAGTGGGGGATGTACCTCGCACAGCATCCTGCCATGCCGAGGAACGAGCGGACGTCCGCCACCTGCCGGGGCTCGCCGAGGTTGGTGATCGTCTCGACCTTCTCGGGGTCAGGCATCATGCCATCCTTGGAGAAGATGTGTCCAAAGAACTTGAGTTTCGTTTTACTGAACCGGCACTTCAAGATGTTAAGCGTGAGGCCGGCTCTCTGAAGGGCTTCGCAAGTGTCGTGTAGTGCCCTGTCATGGGCTTCCTTGGACGATCCAAAGACGAGAATGTCGTCGCTGTAGTTGAGAGCCCCTTTTATAGGTCGGATGATCTGGCGTATTGCTTCCTGGAAAATCTCAGCGGCCGATGAGATTCCAAAGTTCAGTCTCCAGTATCTGAAGAGCCCATCGTGTGTCGCAAACGTGGTTATGGGGCGGGAATCAGGGTGGAGCTCCAACTGATGGTATCCCTGATTTAGGTGCAGTTTGGAGAACATTTGGGCACTGTTCAGCAACACAATCATATCCTCGATACATGGTCCCGGGTGTCTCTCCCGTTGAATCGCCGTGTTGGCCACCCTCATGTCCACACACAACCGGATCTTTCCCCCTCCCTTGGGTACCACCACAAGGGGGGACACCCACGGCGTCGGCCCCGTCGCCGGTTCGATGATGCCGTCGCGGAGCAGTTGCTGGAGTGCCTCCGAAACTGTCTCCTGAAGATGGAAACCAACCCTTCTGGGATGTTGCGGCACTGGTCGTACGTCGGGGTCGATGTGGAGCCTGATGGGGGGTCCCCGGAGCTTTCCTAGCCCCTCGCATAGCTTGGGGAAGGCACCCACGATGTCTTCTTGTGAGACGAGCGATTGAGTCTGATGAGAAGCTATCGATCCTACAGCGTTCCCCGGGCTGGGGTTGGCCGCTGCGGCGGTGATTACGTCTCCCACATTCACGTGGATCTCGATCAGCCCCAGATGTGACGCCGTGTGGTAGCTGAGGAGGCATCGACTCCTGGCGAGAGACCGTATCACGTGAATGGTCGCATGCACTTTCCGCCCATTCAGGAGAAGGCATTGGGTGAATTGGCCCACCGTCTGTAACGGGGTGGCAGCTCCCCACTGGAAAATTCTGGAACGGGACGGATTAAGCTGTGGTGGGCACGGTATACGGTCATAGTCTTGTTCACCCATGATGTTCACTGTGGCCCCGGAGTCAATCATAAATTGAAATTGGCAGTTCCCCATCTTGAGTGGGATTTGCGGGGCCTCCCTGGCCTCTTTGTTATCGAGTATAAGGTTCACAAACTCGTCGTGGTCGTATTGGTCCTGCGGTGCGTAGTAGGCCATCGCCTGGTCTTCTTGGTAGAGGGTCTCAGGCCTGTAGTCTGCAGGAGGGTTGTCATATTCGTCCGTGAAGTGTCTAGGTTGTTCAGCCTGGTCATACGGTGGGGCATATCCTGCCGCTTGGTATTCATCCATCGCTCGAACGTAGCGCCTCTGCCCGAGGCCCTGTTGGTATGGTCTTGGCTGACTGTACTGCAGGGGCTGCGGCCGGAAGAGCATTCTGGGGGCCGCCTGGGGTCGCATCGGGGAAAAGGTACGCCCTCCCTGCAGACGGAGTGAAAGTGTCCTTCTCTCCCGCAGTTGGTACAGCGCTGGGACAGGGCTGGGCAGGACCCCGAATGGGGGAAGGACAT
This sequence comes from Ambystoma mexicanum, assembly GCF_040938575.1. NCBI lineage: Eukaryota > Metazoa > Chordata > Amphibia > Caudata > Ambystomatidae > Ambystoma > Ambystoma mexicanum. Next base: position 1,087,931,699 of record NC_090941.1, read on the forward strand.
CCCGCAGCGGTAGCACTGTCTTTGTAGACGCGGGGTGGACATCAAAGAGGTTGTCGGCGGTCTGTATGGCTGAGGGCCCCTGTCGCCTTGACGGGGGGGCAGTATGGCGGCTACAAGTTCCCCCGTGTCTGCTTTAGGGTTGTTGGAGTGTTCCATGGCTGAGGCCTGTGCATCCACTCTCTCATGGATGCGGGCAAGTTCGCTGACCTCGGGTATGGTGAACGGTTTTTTGAGTAGCTGTTTCTTGAGTGCGGGGGAGAGGCACCCTTCGATCACCCTCAGCCGAATGGCTTCCTCTAGCGAGAACGCATCAAATTGGCAGTTCGCCCCTTTCACTCGTAGACGTGTGATGAATTCGTCGACAGTCTCTTGTGGGAGTTGGGTGCACTGGTTGAACAAATATCTTTCATAGTCCCGGTTGAACTCGATGATCAGCAGTTTGTCCAAAGCACCAATCAACTTGGGAAACGTATCTTGGTCTGCGGCCGGAATAGCCTTGACAACCGTTTTGATTTCCCCCCCTACCAGGTTGAGGAAGATGTCTCTCATGTTGGGGGAGTCCCCGTCGCCGGATCCTCTCACGAAATGACGAAAATCATCCATCCAGTCGGTCCACCTGGGGCCTTTGGTGGCTTGAGGAGTCATGGTGAACGGCGGGGGCAGACGTAGTTGTATCGACTTCGCCACCCGCGGCAGTTGAGGAGAGCCCTGGTTGGACCCAGGGTTGGATGTGCTCATGGCGCCTGGGAGACGAGGCCCGCATGTGCGTAGGTGACGCGTGGGGCGAGGTAGTCGGGCCTAGGACGAGCCTACGTGCACCCGGCGCCCGGCAAAAGAGGGTCCGCCGCTTTTGCCGATTCAGGCTTCTTCTACGGCCAGGCGTCGACGGGCAGGGTACAGGATGGAGGCGCGGGCGGGATCGCTTCCGCGGAGCTTCGGAGGAGGAGGTCCGGCGAGGCGGATCCGGCGGAGTGCCGTGTTGCGCGGAGGTGGAGCAGGAGGAGGAGGTTCGCTGGGTTGCCCACCACGAGCGGACTGCTACAGGAGGAGGACTCCAGTGTGCGGGAGAAATCCTCGTCGCCAAATGTTGCCTAAGGGCCTAGGCCCAATGAAGGACGCACACACGGAGAGATAGGAGGAACTTCTTTATTCTTTTACAACCAAGCAGGAACTGGCGCTTGCTGCGCACATGCCCCTTAACTCCCTTGCCCAGTCAAAACTCCGCCTTTCCAACGGAGGGGGCTCATGAGCGTTAACCCCTTGAGCCCCGGGTAACAGTGATCGAAGTCCCGGAGACCTTGCAGAAATTGCCATAATGTCCTGCCTTTTGGCACCTACCACATTGCCGTCCTATCGGCAGACAGAGCCCTAGATGCAGTAAGCTGCCTGGAAAAAACTCACAATTTCTCTGGGGTGCCTCCTCCTTGCCCCTCTTTGGCATGGCTCCACTGCCGGCCCCTTTCGCTGGATCAACCTTGCTCTGGGGTCGGGTAGCATGTACCTCCTCCAGTTACATCCCCTTCATGGACACCTCCATTTCTGTCGATCACACCACTGCAATCTCTTGAGCTCTCCCTAGTTCTAGGATCCTCGCAAGGGTAATTCCTGGCTCTTTCAGGATATTGGTGCAGAGCTTGTTGGACCCGCACTTTTGAATTACGTAGCCTCACAACTCCCCCTCTTCATTGATAAATGCGCACGTTGCTGCTAACTGGTGCATCCTGGTATAGAACCTGCCAATTGACTCATCGGCCCCTGAGCGGCCTGCCGGAGAGGAAACTTCGTGATCAATGTTAACAATTGGTGCAAAGTTGTTAGACAGCGCCCCTCCTGCACCCCGATAAGACCCATCACCTGGGGGCAGCACCCTGTACAACCTATGAATCTCGCTCCCAGCATAAAACAGCAGGAGCGTCTTCTTTTCGCATCCTCTGTCACTTCAGCCACTTCAAAATAACATGTCCAGCCTCTGCAGTCAATGTGCCCAACTTGGGCCCAGGGTCGCTGAATTCCATTTCACGTCAAATTCTGGCACTGAGTGGTTATAGAATGACGTGCCCACAGACTGCACTGCACTCCTCGGATTTAGGCTCCTTATCGGAAATTGAGAGACCCTGGGGTCCTGAGGTCCTGAGTATGGCCCCACTGGGATCTGCACCTCTGCCATTGCCATGTGTCTGGAATGATACATGCTCATCATTTTTCAGCCTGACCAGATTAGTACTTTCCTTATCCAGTGCTTCAAACCTCGCCACATAACAGACATGTCAGCAGACCCAATAGTGGCACTTGTCTGACTGCTGCACTTCACTTGAGTGTTTTCCACCTGAGATGGGGAAAATGCACAGAGATCCTTTCTTTGTTTTGCACGTCTGCCAATGGTCCACATTTCATACACCTGTGTATGCTTAGAATGTAAGAGTTACAGGAATTGCATTGCTTTTGCTGTGTGAATTTTGCATCTGATGTTTTCCCGCAGCTTGAACATTATTTTGTGTAGTTTTAATGCAGTTTGGGGGCATAGAGGTAGTGCTAGCCGCCTCTATGAGAAATAAGGATTGGCAGTGAAAGCATATGCGGCTTTGGCACTATTTTCGGCTATTTGTGGAGGAGCACATATTCTATAGTAACACGACTTGTGGGGAAGTCTGTGTAAGCTAATTGTATGCCACATTAAGGTGATTTAAATCCACCATTCATGTCTATAAAACAGATGTGTGATAGATAATGAGTTAACTGCAGCTACTAAGCCGCGCATTATCTAAATTCTTGTCACATTAGTGGTATTCGAAAGAGCCCTTTCTTCTTGGAAAAGCAGCTGTCTCAAAGTTAAAGGGTTCATTGGGGCTATCAAACAGCCCCTGGTTTTGATAAAAAACATCTCAACCAAGTGGGCCCTCAGACACTTAATTGCTAAGCAAAACAGCACACATGTAGAAAGCCGAGAATTCAAATGCTTAACATGTCTCATTTTTTTTATTTTGAATGGAAAAGGTAAAGAAGAGTAGCAATGTGGTTTAATTGTACTGAAGGAGTTGATTGTAATGTTAAAAATATATGAGGATAGGGAAAATAAACAGTTGCTGCTGCCAGTATTGCCCTTCCTTGCATTAGCACAAATGCATTTTAACCCTTACAGTTTGCTGGAGGGCCTTGCCATCACATTCACTGTATTCTTCTGAAGAGTTCAGGGAAAAATGAGGGTCACATAGAGGTTACTTAACATGGCACATATTTTGCACACTCATTCTTGCCAGGAATCTTCCAAGACATGGCTTCCACCTGTGCCATCTGCATTATCGTCATGTGGTCACTGCAAGCACGCAATTAAAAGGACTATTTAGTATGAAAATGGAGGTACGTTAAACAAGAAGATTTACAAAAAATGTGCATTTACTCGACGCTCAAGCTTGACTGTTTTTGCTCTTTGCTACCTGTGTGCAAAGCTATATGTTATGCCACTAAAATACCTGAACATGCCTTTGCCACCATTAAAAAATGATTTGAATTGCTCTGTGAATGTACATTTAATGAGTGTCATGGAGGTGTTCTTGCTGATGTTTGTGTTTGTTTTACTGTTGTTAGGCTCACATCCACAGTGTCAATGAAGAAGTAAAGCTGTGCCAGGCGAAGAATAAAAGGAAGCCGAAAATGCACTCTTTGGCCTCATGGTCTGAATCTAGAGCAAGAACTAACTATACACGCGTGTCCTAATGAGCCATGACCAAAGATTGCTGCTTACGAGTTAAAAAAAATCTAAGATCATAAGATATACTGGTACACACAGCTCTTCAATGTGCTTTTTTATTTATTTCTAGAGCCCTAGCCAGAAAATAACACGGATTGTACCACTAGATGGCACTCAAATACAATGTAAATATTCAAAGCACATTTCTTTTTTATTGGTTAAGAGAGTTTTCAAATGAAATTCCTGTATGCTATTAGTGTGTCTCTCCTGGAATAAAAGAACTATGCACGGCAATGTGAGCTTGTGGTCCTCCTCTCTTTCTTCCTTTGTGTCAGAGGTTGATTGCGTGTTGGCAGCTGGTACTGTAGTGACATTTCCATGCCAGCTCAGGAGACGGAGCATTCACAGGGCTCTCCTGTTTTCGAAGATTGTCACTCTGTTGTGTTCTTTCCCCTTTCAGAGGGAATCACACTTGTGTTGCCTGTCATATTTCATAGGTATTGTCAGGTACACAGTTATAGGAGTTTGTGCTTCGCTGGCCAGCCAGCCTGGATCCCATTTTCAATGGTGCGTAACGTTAATGGAAGGTGTGAAAACCTTGCGTAAGGTGACTTCCGTTAATGTCACGCCCCATTTCCATTCATTGTATAGCAGAGAGAAGGGGGGAACACAACTTTAATATCCACCACCTCCCTTCCTCTCAGACATTCAAACAAATGAAAATGTGGCGTGACAATAATGGAAGTCACCTTACGCAAGGTTTTTACGCCTTCCATTAATATGGTTCAAATGAGTTGGCACACATCCTGGGGATCCCTAGGGAGCCTACCGGCTTTATGCCCCAGAATAAAGCAAGCAGATCCCATAGAGATCCATTGTAAACGCTGCCAACCATATTGTACTAACGCCATCAGAACCACACAAACACTATATTTAGCATTGGCAGAAATATTATTGACATCTTGGCAAGAGTGCCATATATGGCGCTTTTGCCAAGATATCACTTTTTTCAAAACCCTGCCTGGCTTGTCGATTCTTCTTCATAAGTTCCCAAGTGCTACTTATATTGGCTAGTAAGCTCAGTTAAACTGCAAATATGCTAAATTAAGGTGTACTGGTGTCAACAGATGTCATTTTCTGAGTTTTTAAAAGTGAACCAAGCAATAAGGTCTCAGAATGGAATTGTCAAGTTTTGAAGAAAAAAACCGTTTTGTATATATATAGGTTAGATACATATGCGGGGCACTCCATCTACACCAGTGGTGGGTTCTGAGTTGTACTAACGCCGTCAGAAACACAAAAATTATATTTTGCCTTGTTAGGAAGAATTCTCGTAAATGTGCCAATTCCTCTCTACCTTAGAGACCCCCAGCCCTTTTTGCTGGACTTTAGGACTTTTACATTTTTTACCCGTAGAGAGTGAGACCTTTTTAACACTCTCTCATGTATTTAACTGTAATATAAACTATGTGTTTCTTTTAGCCGTGGAGTCTAACAAACTCCATAGGCATCATCTTTACATAGTGTCACACAGCACCTTCAGTGCAGTGGCACAGGGAAGTCTTTCAGATTTCCCAAAGGTGTAAATACCTTCTCTTGGATAAACTACTGTTTCCAGAGCATTGAAGTGAAATTGACTTTACTTACATTTGTAACTTTCTAGACGCAGCACACATTATCTTACAATAGGGTGCTGGATGGGGTTACTTAGTATCCCCTTTGTACAGTTTCTCATGTAACAATTTTATGTTACCCTTTCTACAAATAATAGCTGGTGGCAGTGGTTTACTTTTAACTACAATTGGGAGTTTTTACTGTGGGCAGCGTTCGCTGCTGCAGTAAAGCACCCATGGGTGCCTATTTCGTCAAAATTGCCCCGGTCCTGTTTTTTCACCATTTCTTGTTGGAAAGGTCCTTCTTAAGATTTACTCTGCGTGCCAAACCAGGTTTGGTCCCTTTGTTCGTTTTGTCTTTGGCGGGATTCACGAGTGAAGCCCGCCTCTGGTCCAGTATGTCTGGCAGGGGCATGAAGTGAGGGACGTGCCCAAAACTCCCTGTGCTTAATCCTCCTGGTTACAGCAATGCACCCAAAGGTGATTTGTCGGCTGGCTGTCCGGCAAGGATAGCCACCCGGCTGTGTCATTGACAGCTAGGCTGGAATGAATGGGAGAAACCTGCATAAAAGGCAAGTCTTTTTGGCTTGGAAGGCAGGGTCGACCACTGGACGAAGGAATCCAAAGAAGAACTTGGAAGAGACCCCTGCTACAACTCCTGGACCATTGGTTCGCCCGGTGAATCCCTGCTGCTGTGCTGAAGTTCCGAATTCGCCTCGACTATAGAAGCCCTGCAAGGACGACTTCTCCCCCTGAGTTGGTGGGACCAATCAACTCCAAGGTAAGCCTGTCTGGACATCCTCTCAGAGCTGGCTGAACTTCCACTGCTGCTGCTGGAACCGAAATGCCAGGGAGAGGAACACCAGATTGTGTATGTTGCTTTTATGTCAGACCTGAGCGCCAGGAAGATCCTCCGGACTTCCCTGAAGCAGGACTGACCAAGCCTGAGCCACCTCAACAGAGTGCTGGACCCCAGATGCGAGGAAAGTCCAGAGTAGTATCTAAGAACTGCAGTGTTGCTATTTGCTGTCAGACGCGAGGAGCTGAAACATTGAAGGACCGCTGAATTGAAGTTTGCCCATTGCTGCCGCTGACCTTCCCATTGCAGAGCAAGAGTCACCAGACGTCCTCCCTCTTGTCCCCACGACTGAGGCTCAGGAACAACAGGATTAGCAGAGCTGTACAGGAACAGAAGCCAGCTGGAACCATTTCTTTTAACCTCTTGTTGTATAGCCTTACTTGCTCTCAGTTGAGACCTGCCTTGGTTACCTTGCAGAGTTGCTATAGCTCTGCCCCTCACAAGCCTCCCAGCATGTGGCCCTTCAAGTGTTCTATCCTCTACAAACCTTTCAAAAAAACGTTGTGCAAGACATTTGACCTACCTACAAAGAAGACCTTCAGCTCCCCTAGACATTGTGCAATTCAGATTGGCTGTCCTGGCTCCCTGAGAGACTCTTCTTTACCTCTGTCCTTGTGCTTTGGCCTTTCTCCCAGGAAAGTGTTAATTTACTCTGCATTGGAAGGTTCCAAAAGTACTTACCAGTTTGTGAATTATGTGTTAACCTTTGTTTTATTCCCCTATCTATCTTTTACACCAAACTCAGTATTGATCTAAATTTACCAGTGATAAATCAAAGTCCACAGTGTCCTAGCTATTTAAGTTAAGTCACCTGAGGAAGTGTCTGTGTGCCATCCCCAATGGGTGTCATCTGATTTAGAGAAACAGAGTGTGTTTTGAAGTGTATTGCTCCCTTCTGAAGAAGGCTTATATAACTGACTGTGAAATAAATTAATAATTGTTTTATCAAGAAACCTTGAGTGTAAGAGTTTATTTGAATAACTAATACTGTGAAACTCTGTTACAACATTATTTCTCAAATTGAACCCTCTTGAGATAAGCCTGGCTGCTCAGCCACACTACCAACCTGTGTACTTCAGACCTATACCAAAGGTTGGGTCGCTATTGCCAGGAGGTCAGGGTTATTGTAGTGCACCCAAAGGGTACTGCATACAATCTTGCCTAGCATGCCTTGACATGTAAATGTGTGACATCTTGGCAAATGTGCCATATATGACCCATTTGCCAAAATGTTACTTTTCTTAAACATGATGCTCGACTCTTGGGCAGCAGTATCACATACGATGGTCTCAGAAAACCTGAAAGGCTCCAGCAAATGACACTTTTAACAAAAGTGCTGCAAAGCACACATTTAAAACGAAGAGATGCACCCTTGGGTTAATATCGGCCGATTATCACTAGACGGCCAACCAGCAGGGAGCTGAAACACTAAATGCCCACTGAAAAGCTTGAAATCCTTTGTTGACAGCAAGGAACTGATGTGGAGGAACTGGTGTTAAAAGGAACCAAGGTGATAATCAGTGGGTATTTAGTGTTTCAGCTCCCAGCTGGCTGGTAGTCTAGGTATAACCTGTGACTATTAACTGCTGTGTGTATTTCTGTCTCTGTTATAATGTATGCACCTCTGACTGTTTCCGGCTCCAAAGAAGGGCCCCCAACGATTATGTTGAAATGGGCCCCCACACATCATCAGAAGGGCCTGATCGTATGTGAGACTGCCCATTACGGTAAAAAAGCACAAGAGATGCACAAACAACACTCAGAAACAAAAGGTGACTCCCAGAAATCCTGAACTTCGACTCAAGTCCAGAAAGAAAGTTGTGTTTTGTTTTAGGACACACCCGTTCATTTGAACCTCACTTGATTTAAAAATATTGAGGGGTGGATGTTTTCTGAGCGCATCATTGTTTCTTTGGCCTCAGGTCTGGTGCTTTTAAACAAGACCTTTTTTGTTAAAATCGTCAAATGTATGAATTTACTGCAAACTTTTATTTTCACTGTTAAAAGTGAAAAATAGTGATTTTTTGTGTAAAAAAGTGAGTTTACATGGTTTTTTCACAAGACCTAGTTTTTCTTGTTGCTCAGAATCATGTTAGATTTTGTGCCAGTATGCTTTTATGATTTTCCATTTGTCATCAACAAAATACTTTGGGGGATGCAAGCATCACATATGAAGCACTCTAAAAAATGCACCCTCAATATGTTTTTACAAAGTGGGGTTCAAATAAACGGGGGTGTCCTAAAACATTAAATTACACAACTTATTTTTCTGGACTTGAGTCGAAGGTCAGGCTATTAAGATGACCTTGTGTTCAGGGGTGTAGTTTGGGTTGCACTCGTGACATCTCTGTTACACCTCTGCCGCTTTCTCGAAACTTTTTAATATATACATTTAATGCAGCTTGTTCTGAAGCCACGGTATACATTCTTTATTTTTGCATTTAGTGCATGTTCCCCAAAAAATGTAAACTGTTTCGCACTTTGCATCACTGCTGACAAGAAGAGAAACATTTGTTTTTCTCAGTGAAAGAAACACTTAGAGTGCTGAAAATTAATTTGTGAGCTCACTAGTACCATGCCATTGTAGCCATCTAATTTAAATTCAGGAGACATGTAATACATTTTTGAGGCTCCAAGGGGGACAAACTCAAAATTGTACACGAAGCAGTGTTCCATGACATCGGACCGAAGAAGTCCTTCGACACAATATTTTTATTTTTGGTTCCTGTGCACTTCTTAAGATTTGGAGATATACATCCAATGAAGCTTGTTCTAAAGCCCCTGGGTACAGGCTTTCTTTGCATTTAGTGCATTTCTCAGAACAATGTTGAACATTTTCGAACACGCAGAGAGAAATATGCGTTTTCGCATTGATGGAAGCATTTAGAGCTCTGCAATTTTATTTGTGAGCTCACCAGTGCCATGCCATGTCAGCCATACAATTTAAATTCAGGAAACATGTAATACATTTTTTAGCCTCCTAAGTGGACATACTCAAAATGTACATGGCAAAGACTTTCAGGGCATAGGAGCAAAGAAGCCCTATGACACAAAAAGTGAATAAAATATGACACAGGCTACCCATGTATGTGATACGGACCACCTGTGGGTTAATTGATTTTAAAATGCCTAAGATTCAAGCACTCCAAATCTCCTGGATATGAACATTAGTGATACAATAAGGTCTTACACTGGAATTTACAAGATTTTAAAAACAAAATATTTTATATATAGGTTAGATTCATATGCGGGACACTCCATGTACACCAGTGTTGGGGTTTGAGTTGTACTAACGCCACCAGAAACATAAAAAATATATTTTGCCTTAATAAGAAAATTGACATCTTGGCTAAAGCGCCATATACGGCGAATTTGTCAAGAAATAACCTTTTTCAGAAAGCCACCTTGCTTTTCAAATCTTCTTCATAAAATCCCAAGTGATAAATATATTGGCTAGGATGCTCGGTTAAGCTGCAAATATGCTAAATTCAGGTGTACTCGTGTGTCAACAGATGTCAGTTTTAGAATCAGCCTTCAAAACTGAACCGAGCAATAATGTCTCAGACTGGAATTATCAAGTTTACAATAAATCAAAGAATGTTGTATATATCGCTTAGATAGATATGTGCAATACTCCATCTACACCAGTCGTGGGTTCCGAGTTGGGTTCTGAGTTCCGACTATTAACCGCTGGGTGTATTTTTTTGTCTCTGTTATATTAAATGCACCGCAAGAGCACCTCAGACTGTTTTCGGCTCCAAGGAGGGGCCCCCAACCATTATGTTGAAATGGGCCCCCGAAGAGCATCAGCAGGGCCTGATCGTATGTGGGACTGCCCATTAGGAGAAAGTGGACAAACATCACTCAGAAACAAAAGGTGGCACCCAGAAATCCGGACCTTCGACTTAAGTCCAGAAAGAAAGTTGTGTTTTGTTTTAGGACACCCCTGTTCATTTGAACCTGGTTCTAAAATTATGGAGGGCATCAATGTTTCTCTGGCCTCAGGTCTAGTGCTTTAAACGAGCCTTTTTTGTAAAAATCATCAAATGTATGAATTTACTGCAAACTTTTATTTTCACTGACAAAAAGTGAAAAATAGTGAGTTTTGTGTAAAATAGTGAGTTTTCATGTTTTTCTTTTTAACCAGAACTAGTTTTTTATCTGCCCAGAATCATGTTAGGCTTTGGGCCACTATGTTTTTATAATTTTACATCTATCATCAACAAAATCCTTTGGGGGCGCAGGCCTCACATATGGTGCTCTGTGAAAAAATGCACCCTCAATATTCTTTTACAAACCAAGTAGGGTTCAAATGAACGGGGGTGTCCTAAAACATTAAAAACACACTTATTTTTCTGGCCTTGGTTCGATGGTGAGGCTATTAGGTTGACCTTGTGTTCAGGGGTGTAGTTGGGTTACACTCGTGACATCTCTGTTACACCTCTGCAGCTTACCCGATATTAGCTGATATACACATTAATTAAAAAAAATCTTTTTTTTTCCTGTGCACTTTTTTAACATTTGGAGATATACATTTAATGAAGCTTGTTCTAAAGCTACTCAATACAGTCTTTGTCTTCCAGTTACCGCAACTAAAAATGTTTATGCTACAGTAAGAACGTGTGTAAATAATTGCTGCACCAAATCAGGCAAGTACCCCCAGGTAAGAACGCTCATCGTGTTGGCTTTGCCCATAATGCCATTAAAATTACTGTGCACTATAAATAAATGTACATACTGGCTGCAACAATGTAGGCCAGTATTGTTGCATAGGACTTATTTTGCATCTTTTGTTTTGGTGATTTTTTTCCTCTTTTTTCTACGAACAAGAATAGATAGAATAGAGATGTCAATATGGTTTAATTCCCACCTGCTTTGTCTTCTCTATATCTATCTTTTCCACTGAAACAGCCCTCATCCACGTCTCCAGAATTCTGACCTCTGCACTTCTCAGTAAACTATCATGTATGCTCATCCTCCCGGATGTATCCACTACACAGTGGACCACTCTCTTCTTTGGACTCTTGCCGGCACTGCTCTTGAACGGATTACCTCCTACCTCTATTGGGGACATTTCTACAATTGGTGGAATACAGGAATCCATGAACATTCCACCCTCCCTCTTGGTTTCCCCTAATGCCCCTTCCTTGGTTCTTTGCTCTTCACATTCTAAAACCCCCTCCAAGGGTCAACTGAGCTCCTCCTTTGGATTCTCCTACCACCTTTTCACAGATGACCCTACTTTCACTCCTGATATCTTCATGCCCCTCTGCAATCCATCACCCAGTGGCACTTGGATGTTTGATGCTTAATTCCTCCAAAACTGAAGAGATCTTTCTTCCTGCATCCAATACCTCATCCCACCACCCATCCCTTTTCCAAGTGACCTGATCACTTCCTCCCTGAAGGCATACAATTTATGGACCTTCTTGGACAGTGACTTCAGGCGGTAGGCAGTCCCACTCTGCTATAGAAGACCTTTTGAATGCTCCTGCCACAATCCATTTCCGCTGCAACGTATCTGTAGCTAATAGGCACTTAGGGCACTTCGTCTCCCTAGTATCACCTCCAGTTTCTCCTGCAAACGTTCCACAGGCGATCTCCTCCTCCTCCTCACTTGAGCGGGCCATTTATACCACCCCCTTGGCCTCAGGTGCAGGCAATGTTCCTTTAATGCATAATTTTTATTTTTTATTTATTTTTATTTATTTATTTGTATAGCGCTAAAGCCCGCAGGCATCAGAGCCCTTTTGAAAAGACAGGACAACAGAAAATTAAGACGGGACAAGATATGGAGTGGCCAAAATTACCTCATACTCGGTTTGTTCAACTACCAGGATTCATTTGAAAAGTAATGTTTTCAATTTTTTCCTGAAGAGGATGTAATTGGATTCGAGCTTCAGTGAGATGGGAAGTTCGTTCCATTTTTTGATACTTAAGGTCGGGAAGGCCTTGCCAAGGCCGTGCTTCTTTTTCGTTTTGGTGGTTTGCAATTTACTTGTGTTGGAGGATCTGAGCCGCCTAGGTGGCTCGTACCACTTGAATTGTTTTTTGAGGTAGACCGGGGCTTTGCCATGTAGGCAGCGATGAACCATGGTGAGAGACTTGAAGGAACTTCTCTCTTTCATAGCCAACCAATGGAGAGCCTTCCTTTCTCCAGTTCTCCCCAAGATCTTCCTGTGATCGTTCTGATGGCATTATTTAGGATTATTTGGCATTTTTTCACACATTAGCTCCTAAGAGTAGGGAATTTCCATAATCTAATCTAGATAATATGGTAGCACTAGCAATGATTGTGCTGTTTTTTTGATCTAACAGTAAGTATTTGATGGTACTGGCAGTTTTTCTTTAGGTAGGCTGTGTGTGCTTCAGCGCCTAATGAAGCTTGAAGATACACTCCTAGGGTCTTCACTTTTTCTGATGTTGGAATTTGGGTATCTTTGATAAAGAATGAAGAGTAAGATGGGCTCAATTTCTTTCTGGCCTGTGTGGAGCCGAATATCATAAGCTCGGTCTTGGAGCCATTTAAGCACATCCAGTTTTCTTTCATCCAACACTCTATGGTGTTGTATAGGGATGAGAGTTTGTCACTGTCCATTTTGTAATCCCCACTAAGTTCAAACACTAGTTGGGTATCATCGGCAAAGTTGGTAAAAAATATACCCATCTGGGATAGCATGGTGCAAAGGCAGCGCCTGTAAAGATTGAAAAGCAGAGGAGAAAAACTGGCCCCTTGAGGGACACCGCAATCGACCGGTTTAGTGTTTGATGTTTTGTCTCCCCAGACAATCCTGGATTGCCTGTTTTGTAAGAATGAGGCTATCCATTCAATTGCCCCTGGTGAACAATTGCCTGAATTTTCAAGGGCCTCTCGGAGTTTTGTATGATCTAGCAAATCAAATGCTGCCGAGAGGTTCAATAATATTAACAGGCCTGATTTGCCTATGTCCAAAATGGACAGCATTTTGGTCTGGAGGTCTAACAGCGCGGACTCGGTACTGTGGCTGGATCTGAACCGGGACTGCTGTGGGTGTAATAAGTTGTTTTCATCCACATAGCTTTGGAGTTGTTCATTAGCTATCTTATCCAGAATTTTCAGCAGAAAATTGCAGTTAGTAATAGGTCTGAGATTGGCTGGGTCCTGTTGGTTGAGGTCAGGTTTTTTTGGTAGAGGAGTGACCGTGACCATTTTAATGATATTGGGTACAGATTGGTCCCTAAAAGAAGCGTTTACCATTCTTGTGAAGAAAGGGGCAAAGATATCGGAATTTTCTAGAATGAGTTTTGGTGGTAAAATATTTTCCGAGCATGAGGTGCACCTCATATTGGAGAGTGTTTTCTTCATTTCATCGAGTGTGATGGACCTGCATTGTAATTTTGAGATTTCTATCTCGTTTTTATTTTCTGTGAGGTGGGTTTTAAATGAGGTATTTGTGGTCATGCAGTTAATGATGGTTTCTCTGGCTTTGGCAATTTTATTTTGAAATGCAATTTGGACTTTCTCGCAATCTATTTCAGTGGGTTGGAAGGGTGGGGTGAGTGTTATGGGTTTGTCTATGGATTTGAGGATCTGGAAGAGCTTTCTGGTGGAGTTTGCCGCAGTGCTAATGATGTAATTGTAGTAATTTTTATTCAAATCTATGAGTTTAGATTTGTATATGTGGTCTGCAATGTTCCAATTCGTTTTATTTGTTTCAGTGGGTTCTTTTAGCCATTTCCTCTCAAGGTTCCTTTTGTCCTTCTTAAACTCAGTCGCTTCGGCGGTGAACCATTTTTGGTGATTGGAATTGGGTCTTGGTCTTGGTACTCAGCATCCCTCTTCCTCGTCCCAGTACCAGAGTGGAGACTGTATGTGTGAGTCAATAGAAGGAGGATGCATGCTCTAGGTTTACTCTTCCTCGTCCCAGTACCTGATTGGTGTATACTCAGAGATGGTTTTCTGGAAAAATAGGGAAGGGACTGGTAATACCCTACAAAGGCTTGGGGGATACCCGACTCCTTATAAAGCGGAAATGGGGGATACCGTGTTTCACCCAACGTTGCCTCACCCACACTCCCCAAGTCTCCTCCACCCAGGTGAGCCTCCCTCGCAGATCCACCCCCAGGGTCAGGATCCGAGAGCAATGGCCTTTACCTGGCCACGTAGGAGGAGGATATATTGGGGAAAGAAGTGAGGACGCCCTCAAATGCCTCACATACCCTTCCCCTATGCGGGTTGGATCTGGATGTTTCACAAGGAATTGAGAAAGGAAGGCAACATTTACTTGATCCCAACCCTTCCGGTGTTGCACAGTGAAACAGTATGGTTGACGATCCAAAAACCACTGCATAACTCATGGATTTGACTCCTTCCTTTGGCTAATCCATACCAGAGGTGAATGGTCGGTGACTAATCTAAGCCTCTGCCCCAACAGATACTACATTATGTGGATAATAGCCAATTTGATGGCAAGGACTTCCAGCTCGATTACAGAATAGTTTTTCTCTCCCGGGAATAGCATCCTATGTATGTAGATTATTGTGTGTTCCAGGCCGTCGTCGCATTGGGAAAGGACAGCTCCTAGTCCTGTTAGAGAGGCATCCATCTGAAGGATGAACTCTATTGAGAAAATCATCAACTTTTAGGATGCAGCTCTGACAAAGGGTACTTTTCAAGGTTGTGTAACACTTCTGATCTTCTTCATTCCACCTGATCTTCTTGGGTTCTGCATTTTTCAATTTGTCAGCGCGTCTAACGGTTTTACTCAAAAAGTTGGGGATGAACCTACTGTAACAGCCAAATAGTCCTAATAAAACCCTAAGATCTTTTTTGTTCTGGGTATGGGTGTGTCTAGGACTGCTTTAACCTTCTCTTATGGTGGCTGTACCGTGCCATCCCACACAAAAAAGCCTAAGTACTTAACTGCAGATTGAGACAATTTGCACTTTTTAGGATTAGCTGTTAACCCTGCTGATCCTAAGGCCTTAATGACTGTATAGAGGTGATAGACATGATCTTCTCAGGTCTTACTGTGGATCACAGTGTCGTCTATGCAGGCCCAACAAAGGTCGGAGTAGGGTTGTAAGGTCTTATCCATTTGGCTCCTATTTGATATGATATGATAAGGCATTTATAACGCGCCTGTACACAAGTGTATCAAGGCGCGAGGAGGCAAGGGAGGGGAACAGAGGGAAGACAGAGATAACGATCTTACTAGGCCAGGTGAAATTGAGATCGCGCAAGTGCAGGGGAGGGGGAAGGGGAAAATTGCAAGTGGGGGAAGGGGAGTAGAAGTGCAGTGCATACGATAAACAGTAAATAATAAAAACAATAAATAACAATAAATAAGAAGTGCGGCCAGCTGGTGGCAGGTGCAAGGGTAAGTGCAGACATCAGGTGTCAAGTGCTGGTGGGGAGCTGTAGGGAAACAGAAACAGCCCTAGAGTGCAAGGGTTCCCAGGGGGGCAGTGGAGGTGTGCAACTGGCGGGGTGGGGACCTGGGCCCGAGATCAGAGGGTTGCCAGGCGACCAGATCAGTTTCAGCCAGGTGTTCAGCAGGGGAGAGGAGGAGAGAAAGCAGAAGCAAAGAGGAAGGTCTTGAGGTGCTTCCGGAACTGGAGAGTGTTCTCAATTTTCAGAGAGGCAGGGAGGCTGTTCCAGAGGGAGGCCCCAGCCAAAGAAAGAGATCTACCACCAACTCGTCACTTGGAGAAGCGACTGACCCTGAGGGAGTTGGAGGGGGATGAGCGAAGTGCCCGAGAAGGAAGATATTTAGGAAGAGATATTTGAAGGAATTGAGGCCCCAGGCCCACTAGGCCTTGTGGACAATGTAGAGGGTTTTTAACTTCTTCCTTGAAGCCTCTGGGAGCCAGTGCAGAGATTACAGTCCTGGAGAGATACGATCCCTGGGCTTGAGGCCAAGGACAAGTCTTGCAGTCCTGTTCTGGATGAGTTGCAGAGGGCGGAGAATAGAGGCAGGCAGATTAAGAAAGAGGCTGTTGCAGTAGTCCAGCATAGACAGAACCAGAGCTCTGGAGACAGTGAGCTTTTGGGGGAAGGAGAGGTGGTGTTGGAATCAAGGTTGGAGAGCAGGTCTTCACGGATATTCAGGAGAGCAAATTCCATGCTTCTGGCAGATCTGAAGCCAGACTGATGGTCATGGAGATAACCAACAGATTCAGTGTGAAGATTAATCTGGGAGATGGCCAGCTTTTCCAGGAGTTTGCCCATGAAAGGAGTGATGGAGATTGGGTGGTAGTTAGCCAGGCAGGACGGGTTGGCAAAGGGTTTTTTAAGAAGAGGGTGCACAAGGGTGTGCTTCAGGGGGAAAGCAAATACTCCAGTGGCGAAGGAGTGGTTGCAGAAGTTAGCCAGAGCAGGAGCCAGGGTGTCAATGTGGTCCTTGATGGTTTTGGAGGAACAGGGGTGAACCTGTTTTGACGAGACTTTCATAGATCAGACTTGTCTAGAAACCTCATCTGGGGAGAACAGGGGAAAGGCAGAGAAGGAGGGAGGAGGGGTGGCTGAAGAAGGGAAAGAGGAAGAGTAGGGAGTAGAGGAGGTTCGGGGGAGAGGAAGTTTTAGAGATGAAATGAGAAGCCAGAGCCATGCAGAGGGCCTGGGAGGGGACAGGAGAGGTAGAGACTGCAGTATAATTGGCCAGTTCCTTGCAGATTTTAAAGAGTTTGGCCAAGTTGTTAGATGCCGCAGAGACGCAGGATTGGATGTGAGCTCTCTTCTTGGTGCGGACAGAGAGCCGGTATTGCCTTTGGGGCAAGCGGCAGGCCAGTTTGTCAGAGATGTACCGGAACCACTTGGCTTTGGGCTTCAAGCGGATCCTCATGACAGGGGCAAGAACTTCAAGAGTATCAGATATAGCAGAGTGGAACATGGAAACGGCTGTGTCAGGGTATGAGTCAGCCAAACAGGGAGGGGGCATGAGAAAGTGGCGGCGAAAACCTCAACTGACTCACGCTACATGCATCGGATAACCAAGAAGGTGGGTGGCAGTGCTGGAGTTGGCTTGGCCTGGGGGGTTGAGAGAGTGTGCTGGGCGGAAGGGAGAAAGTGATCACTCCAGGATAGAGGAGTGGTGAGAGGAATAGAAAGGGGAAGGTCTGAGGAGATCAGAACATCCAGAGTGTGCCCAGCAGAGTGAGCCGGGCCAGAGGGGACAATAGAGAGTTAGAGAGAGTCACAGAGGTCGCAAAAGAATCCAGAGAAAGGACAGGAAGCATCCAGGTGGATGTTAAAGTCTCCAATAAGGAGGAGTTGTTGAGTGGTCGATTCCAGGAGGGAAGAGGAGAGATCCGCCCACTCAGAGGAGAAGGAGGAAATCTGACCAGGTGGCCAATAGATGGTAGCCATAGTAAGGGAATGGCCAGGAGAGAGAGAGAGCTTGCAGAGGAGGCATTTGAAAGAGGATTAGGCCTGCATAGGAATGACAGAGGCAGGGATCCACTAGGGAAGATCAGGGCTACAGCTGCACCGGAACGGTTGGATCTGGGTGCGTAGAGGATCTTGTAGCCATCCCAGAGGAGAGTGTCAAAGCTTGTGAAAAAGTTGGCCGTGAACCATGTCTCGGTGAGACCAAGGACATCGAGGTCAAGTTCTTCCAGGAGACGGCCGATGTCATAGGAGTGTTTGACAGCAGAGCGAGAGTTGAGAGTGGCAATATGTCATTAAATGTCCTTGGTCTGTCAAGACATGCTCATATTATTGCGTCCAGGCAGGACTTCCATTGACTGCCAGTGAAGCTCAGAATTATACATAAAACCCTTACCCTGACCCACAAATGTCTCCTCAACCTAGCTCCTAAATATCTGGTGACACGTCTTCAGCCATATGCTCCAGTCCGTGCCCTCGGGTCGCAGAACCTACTTAAACTTGTACAGCCAAGATTCAAATTGGTGAAGGCTGGTGGGCGCAGCTTCAATGTTCAAAGCTCAACTGCTTTGAATCTGCTCCCATTTTGCCTTAGAGCTATTCTGACAATGGTAGAAGTCAAGAAAAAGCTGAACACTTTTCTCTTTATTGCCTGACTAATTGCCTCAGCTCTCTCTCTGCTGTTCCCCCGGCCATCTGATTGATCGTTTTTTTCGTAATGCTCTGTTTATTTGCCTGTTGTATGTGTGCGCCCTGAGGCCCATGGGCATGTGCCGCGGTATACATGAATTTGTAATAAATAAATTCAGTTCAGGAGGCATACGTACCTTTCTATCAGAGTCATCGCGTAATAAACACGACAGAATGGTGGTAGTAGATTCTGTAGGGTTTTCTTTCCACTTTTTTAAAAGGTTGATGTGGTATATCTGTGTTTTTAATCGGCTGTCAGGTTGAGAGATTTTGTAGTTACAGGGTCCTGTCTATTCTCGCACCTCATAAGGCTCATGACATTAAGACATCAGTTTATTCTCAATTGCATGAGGTTTTCTGCTGTTCTTGTGCCTTGGCCATATGGGTTTGGACTAAAGATCTTACCACAGTCATATGTTCTTTAAGATGGTGGAAGGTTTGGTAAATTAGAATCGGGGCTTCCTCTCTTTCCTCCCAGGTCTCTCTCAACATGTCCTGGATATCTTGGGGGTTCCAGTCTGTAAAGAAATTCAAACTGAGAGAATCCTGTAGAAGCCTGGGGGGAGGTATTTCTAACAGAAAATAAAGCCCAAGCTGCATCTGATCCCAATTGCTTCTGTTCTGTTCCACTAGCTTCCGAAATATCTTTTTAAGGCTCTTATTAAACCTTTCCACAAGGCCATCTGTTTATGGATGGTATACTGAATGAAGTTCTGATAATAATAATATTTGTTTCACTTCCCCCATGAGTTTGCTCATGAATGTAGGGCCCTGATCCATTAAGATCTCTTTGGGAAACCCTATTCTAGAAAAGAAGGGGAGTAGTGTAAGGAAGGCATGGTATCAAATGGTAAAACAGACACAAGTGATCACGGTTCAAGGGTGTATATTGAACTTCAATTGGGTTTGAAAAACACCTTTTTAATCCTAAATCTGAAGATGGGAGCAAGCTACGACCATCAAATAATAATAACTCCAAGTGAAGTCTGTCAAAATAAAAGGGCCTATACTAATAAACCTATTGCCAATCCTTACTTCTAAACACAAATAGTGTGGGAAACAATGTTATGCAAAAGAAAAGTGTTCAGAAATGATATGTCAGGATATTCAAGCCGTGGCTTCCCTTCCCCACGTTTTCAGCATGGCACACTTGAGCATAGCCTACTCTTTGGCTACTCTGGCATGAGGATGTATTCCAAAACATCAACATCGGGGCCTTCTGTGCCAAAGTCTCTTTCTCATTCAAAGTCTCTTATTTCACAGGGCCTGATGCAACTCGAAAAACTTTAAAGTTCCTTTCTTCTTAGGATTTCACATATACAACTTCTCAGGTGATTTACTGTTCACCCTGGGTCCCCCTCTGCCAGGCTCGGACCAAATGTATATACTTTTACAAACTTTCTCTACTCAATCGAAGCCTTTTGACTGTGCGCAGGATTTTGCTTGACCCGTGGCAGGACCACTTCGATTCACAATTACTCGATGCCTTCTTTATATATTCTTTTTCTCACTTTCACTTCTGCCACTTCTCAGCTGGACACCTTACAGAGACCTCTGATTGCGCACCCACGCAGTGCCAGACCACTCTGACAAAGGTATTGTATCTTGCTTTTAAAGTTCAGTCACTCATCGGCAGTTCATCTTTACTGGAGTCTCTTATCACACGCGTTTTAACAATGTTCGCTCCGAAGATCTTCAAAAAGGCCAGAAAGAAGTCGAACCGCAAACAGAGCAGCTTGCCAGTCTTCAGGCACCTTCGCAAGTTGGTTCATCAAAAGTAATTGAGTGGATGTAGCGGCCCTGCAGACGAATTCCAACACATCAGAGTAGCAACTATAAATGCTCCTGTCTTCACGACAAAATGGTCGATTCAAAGCAACCCCAAGAAAAGCCCAAATTGGCCTGACCTATTGAAGCTGCTGCGCTAGATCCCACCACTGCGCATCCTTCACACATCTCATGTGGACTTATCATCGGAGTTAGGAATCATCTCACGGTGGTGGGCATTGAAAACGCTGCTTGGACCAACATGTCTTGGCTGTGGTAACTGGATCCCTGGGCAGCAGAACTCAACAATTAATGTATATGGTACCCCGCGTGGCAATTTTAACAAAAATAAGAAAATATTGCTGGCCTGCTCTGTGATGCTAAAATCATGGATCAAAACAATATGATTTCAATTGGAGGGGATCTCAATGCCAGGTGCACATGTCTGAAAGGGTGCGAGGAGAAGGATGGTGTTAGTACAGCAAAGAATGCAATAAAGCAACAAGCTGCCAATAGTCAATGCCGATTCTAGTGTGATTACTTATATGACTGGGGGCTCATTATGATGAATGGTGGTGTGCAGTGAAAAAGTCAAAAACATTAGGTCGAATGCCAAAGATTTTGAAAAAAAAGTCCCACATTTTTTTTCTGAATGTTTTCTTTTTTTATTTTTTGGGTTCTGCAAGTAAAAAAAAGGGGTAAAACAAAACAAAATTACAAAAAAGGGGGTTGGGAGGAACCCCCCCATTTCGAACAAAAAACAAACAAAAATAGACATTCGAAATATTTTTTTTCAACTTTATTTTCGACATTATGACTTTCGACATAATGTAATTTGAAAATATCACTATAAACCATGAATGGTAGAGCCAATGGAGATCGCCTGGGGAAAACACATGGTGCGTTGGTAATACAATTGCAACACTTGGTTACATCTTTATTAGTAGCAACACTTGATGATCACAAAAAATTAGCATAGTGGTCATAGCATACTCAACATTTGTATAGAGGGCTGGGGCGAGATCAGTGCAGATGAGGAAATTGGCGATTTAGAGATAAATCATAATGGAAACAGAATAAGCAGGTCGAACAGAAATTTAGAGAAAGTCCACAATTTGTTATGTATCCTCAGCACTATAGACTTAAATAAACGTATCAGTCTATGTATTTATTTATTAATGTATTGAGCCTTTATAAAACGCCTATACAGCAAATGGTGTTTTAAGGAGCCACAAGAGAAAAGGGGGGGCGGGGCAGGAGAGAAAAAACAACTATAATGATCCTACTAGGCCTTGTGTCATTCGGATCGTGCAAGTGCAGTAACAAGAAGTGCAAAGTGGAGATGAGTGGGGAGGCAGGGATGGCGGGGGGTGCCAGTCATGGCAGAACGGAGAATGCTAGGGTATGAGGAAAGTGTGGGGCAGAGGGTGGGATACAAGTGCAGGGGGAGGGAAAGAAGAGGGCCCCAGGGGCTGGGCAAGTGCTAAGGGGAGGCCAAGTGGCGAGTGCAAGGGGATGCCAGGGGTGCGTACCACATGCTAGGTGCGAGGACCAGACTTGGTAAGGAGGCACACCACGCTAGGCTGGTCAGGGGAAGGGGACCCAGAAGGGCAAGTTCAGGTTAGGGTGGGTGCTGGGTTAGACTGGTCAAGGAGGGAGTGGTGCCCAGTAGGACTCAGTATGAACCAGGCAGCCAGTCGAGGCAGCAGAGGGGGCATTAGCAAGGGAAGAGGAGAGGGAAGGAAGAAGAGAAAAAGAGGGTCTTGAGAAGCTCCGAAAACGTAAGGAGATCCGGCTCAAGACTGAGAGGGGCAGGGAGGCCATTCCAGAGGGAGGATCTTGCCGAAGAGAGAGATCTACCCCCCACTCTCTGCTTGGAAAAGCATCTGATCTGCAGAGAGTTTGAGCTAGCATACCAAAGGACTCTAGCAGGGATGTATTTAGGGAGAGACAGTTGGATTTAGTGGTGTCCCAGACCCCTGAAAGCCTTGTGGATGATGCAGAGGTTCTTGATCTCGGAGAGATTTTAGGGCTGAGAGATGTGGTCCCCGGGCTTGAGGCCAAGGATAAGTCTCGCAGTCCTGTTCTGAATTAGTTGACGGGGGGAAGGGAGGATAAGGAACAAGTTACCTACCTGTAACTGTTGTTCTCCAGCATGGGTCTGGCATGGATTCATATGCTCATGAATATTCCCCGTCGTCAGGTTGGGAATCATCGGTAAAAGAAGAAATCAGTTTCAATTTCATTTCTGAACGGTCTTTCTCCTAACAACCAATCACCGAGCTCTGGGTCATACTGCTCCAGCCAATGACTGCCCTCTCCCTAAGCCCCTCCTCTGGCAGCCATCTTCAGATTTGGTAGCACGTAAAGTGGCAGTAGGACCAAGAGAAGAGCCGCTGAGGGGTAGGCGGGAGGATTCGCATGTGAATCCATGCCAGACCCATGCTGGAGAACAACAGTTACAGGTATGTAACTTGTTCCTTCTTCAGAATGTGGTCTGGCATGAATTCACATTCTCATGAATAAAGAATACATAGCAGTACACACAAGCACAACCACGGGAGGTGGCAAGGCTCAACATAAGCATCTCTTACCTCTTCACTAGGCTCACCTTCATGCAAACAGGTTGTGCAACACTGCTTGGCCGAGTCTGGACTCCTCTCTGGAATACCGGTTGATGCAGTAGAATTTCGTGAAGGTGTGCGTCAACCTCCACGTAGCAGCCCTGCAGATGTCCAGCAGGGGTACACCAGACAGGAACGCTGTTGTAGAAGCGATCACCCTGGTGGAATGGGCACTCAGACAGCCAGGCAGCGGTCGGTTTGCCAACCGGTGACAGTAGGTGATTCAGCCGGAGAGCCATCTGGAAATGGAAGCCTTGGACAGGGCATTCCCATGGTTCACAGGGCCAAAGTTCACAAAGAGCTCAGAAGTCTTCCGGAAACTCTTTGTGCGGGCCACATAAAACGTCAGCGCTCTAGCCACATCCAGCGAGTGCAAAGTCCTTTCAGCCGGTGACAAAGGCATCGGAAAAAAAACACAGGCAACACCAAGGACTCGTTTAGATGAAAGTCCGACGGTACCTAGGGCATGAAGGAGGTGTGCACCACCCTTGTCTCGTGCAAAGTCAGATAGGGTTGTCTACAGGAGAGGGCCTGGATCTCACCCACCCGTCGTGCAGAGGTGATGGCCACGAGAAAATCTGTTTTCCATGACAGAAACTTGAGTGGAATAGAATGCATAGGCTCGCACGGGGGTCCCATGAGCCCAGTAAGTACCACATTGAGCTCCCACGCCAGGACAGGAGCATTCACTGGCGGGAATGAGTGAAATAGTCTCTTGATGAATTCCTTGACCAACTGGTGCGACCACAAGGAGGGTCGTCCTGGGGATCTGGTGTAGCGGGAGATAGCCGGCAGATGAACCTTGATGGAGGCATGAACCAGCCCCGATTTGGCCAACGACAGCAAATACGGAGCAGCTGAGGGGCTTTGACCCTCAGAGGGTCGATCTTCTGAGAACGGCACCAAATAGCGAATCTCTTCCACTTGAGTCAGCATTTCAAAACAGACGATGCCCTAGCCTTGGCGAGAACTTCCTTGCAGTCCGCCTGGAGATTGTAGCCACCAAATTCTATCGCTGTAGGGGCCAAACCTTCAGATTCAGGGACCCTGGATCATGGTGCAGAATGGCGTCTCCTTACCTGGTGAGGAGATCCATGACCATTGGCAACTTGACTGGTGGGGACGCTGACATGCTGAGAAGGTCCGGGTACCAGATCTGTCTCGGCCACGCCGGAGGCGATGAGGATCATCTGGCACCGGTACCATCTAAGTTGACTGATGACTCAAAGTAACAATGTCAACGGAGGGAACGCATACAGAAAGAGACCTTCCCAAGTGAATGAGAATGCATCCCCCATGCTCCCCTGCTGGGGGAACCTGCTGGCAAACCTCTGGCACTTGGTGTTCGTCACCGTCGCAAACATGTCAATCGGGGGTCGCCCGATTTGAGGAACAGGTTCTCCACTAGGTCCTGCCGAAGTTCCCACTTGTGGCAAGAGCAAAGCTCCCTGCTCAGAGAGCCGACAACCATGTTCTTTACGGATCAAACGGAATGAGGAACATCCTCTGGGCGAAAGCGCAGTGCCATAAGTCCTGCGCCTCTTTGGAGAGTGCTGGGGATCTCGTGCCCCCTTTTTTCCTGATGTAAAACATTGTGGTGGTATTGTCTGTGAGATCCACACCACCTTGCCCTTGAGGGACAGCAGGAATGATTTGAGGGCCCAAAACACCGCCCATAGCTCCAGAACATTGATGTGCAACATCTTCTCCTCTAGCTGCCACAGGCCTCTTGCGTGAAGACTTCCGGTGTGGGCTCCCCATCCTTCCAGGGAAGCGTCCATCGTGACTGTCTCCTGTTGTGGTGGGCCCTGGAAATCCGTGCCTCTGGTCGGATGTGAGCGCACGCCCCACCACCTTATCGCCTGACGGGACCCCTCGTTGAGGATGATCTTGTCCTGGAAGCTTCTGGATACCTGAATCCAGCAGGCGTCGAGGAACTCCTGCAGAGGGCGCATCGGTAACCTGCAGAGTCAGATGAGATAAATTCATGACAACATCATGCCGAGCAAAGACTTGATGGCGCTCACTGTGGCGATCTTCAGAGCTAGCAGCTGTTGCATCTTGCCCAGGATGGCTGCTTCTCTCTTCTCCGATGGTGACGCCAGGCATGCCACCGTGTTGAGCCGGGATCCCAGGAACAGCGCCTCCTGTGATGGAATCAAGCAGGACTTTGCATAATTCACTGAGAACCCTTGATCCATCAGTTGGCGGACGGTCCTCGCCGTGTGGTCAACGCAATGTCCCTTGAACTGGCCCAGATGAGCCAGTCATCCAAATATGAGTAGATGTGAATCCCTTGCAGGCATAGATGGGCTGCCACCAGCGCCAGGCCCTTGGTGAAGACTTTGGGTGCCAGCTTCAGGCCTTGAATTGGTAATGCTTTCCCTGAAAGATAAAGTGCAGAAACTTGCGGTGTCCCTTGTGAATGGGGATGTGGAAATACGCATCCTCCAGAACCAAACAACGACAAAAAGTCTCCCTCTTGTAGCTGTCCAAGCACATGTTGAAGAGTGACCATTTGGAACTTCTGGGACTTTATGTATTTGTTTAGTCATTGTGGGTCGAGAACGGGCCTCCAGCCCCCAGTCTTCTTTCGCACGAGGAAGTAGCTTCAATACACTCCATAGCCCCATAGTCGCTTTGGAACTAGCTCTATGGCCCCCCTTCTTTAGCATGGCCCAAACCTCCAGCAGCATCTGAGGGATGTAGTTTTCCTTTTGGGCCACCGGTGGTATTTGGGGACACTTCCGTTGGAACTCTAGAGTGTGTCTGTGGGTGAGAGCGTCCAGCACTCAACGGTCAGTGGGGATGGTCTTCCACACGCTGAAGAAGTTCGGCAGCCGGCCTCCCACTGGGGTGCATGTGTGGGGGCCCGATGTCCCGGCCGGTTCATTCTTGCTTGGAGGTCGACAGGCCGTCTTGGGGTCCCTGGCGACGACAGCATCCTCCACCGAAGGCCTTGGAGCGGCCCCTGTTGGTTTCCTGGGCAGAGGAGTGGGGGGTGCTGGCGGTAAGACGAGGAGCCCCCACCGTAACCCTTTGAAGATCGGGGAGACTTGCCTCCTGAGGACCGAAAGGACGGCAGTCGCTGCTGTAGCATGCCCAGGGCAAGTGCTGTCTCCGTGTCCGCTTTGATGGCTTGTAGAGACTCATCTACAGCCTTCCCGAAAAGATTGTCTCTGTCAAAGGGCATGTCCAAAACCCTTGTCTGGACCTCCTGTCGAAAGTTGGCGGCCTTGAGCCAGTAACAGCAGCGAAGGCAACCGCTGTTGCCCATCTAACGGAAACCCACGTCCGCAATGTCTGTGGCCACCGTGATGGCGTGGTCCGAAGCCACCTCGCCCTCATGAAGAATCTACAACACCTCTGCCCTCTTATCATCAGGGAGGAAGTCCAGCAGAGGTGCGAGCTTGAACCACAGCTCCTGGTTGTAGCGCACTACGATTGCAAGGGCGTAGGCGGCTTTGATGTTAATCACTGCAGAGGAGATAACATGCATCCCCATCGCATCCAATTTCTTCCCCTTGCTGTCCGGAAGGGGTGGATGCTGCAGAAGACGTAAAGCCTGACGACTTCTTCTTGGCCGCTACAGAAATCACAGAATCCAGCGACGGTTGGGCCTGCAAGCACTTAGGGGCGGAGTACGGCACCCTGTACTTCTTCTCTAAGCGGGCCCTCTTTGCCGGGGCCATTGACATGTTCTTCAAAGGTGTCAGTCTTCATTCCAAATGTCATCCAAGAGGGGGACTGAAAGGATGGTCTTCCCTTTCGTCTCGCAGCGCTGGTATAAGAAGCCCTCCTACTTCTTCTCCTCTGGAACAAGTTGGAAGAGCGCTGATGCTCTGGAGATCATTGCATGGAATCAATCTATCTTGTCTGGTGGTGAGAATCTGGGCAGAGGCGACGGGAGGTCCCCCATCCCACTGTCGTCATCGTCCATGCCCATCGTCACTGTGTCTGGCCCTGTCATGAACCATCGGACGTGTCCTTCCTGGACTTCCTGGTCCCTGACCCATAGGGGCTTGCACCCAGCAGTACTCCCAACATGGCCACCAAATGCGGAATACTGTTTACCAGTTTCCGCCCCATACGCATTACGTTCTATAAAGTGGACATGCCCCTGTGACCCTGCGCGTCTCAACGCTACCGCTTGCCGTGGCTAGACCTATGCTGCCGTAGTTCGCTTGTGTTTTTCCTTTGATTCCTGGTTCCCGGTTCCCCTAAATTCCTCCTCCTTCATCCCCCCTCCTTTTTGTCCTCCTTGCATCCCGGATCTCCGTGCACTCGTCTTCCGTGTGCTGTTTCCTGGATTTCCTCGGACTTCCCGGACATTTGAACGTTCCCAGGACGCACGCTGGAACCCGAGGACCTGCACACTGGGTTATACAAGACACAAACTCTACGAAAGAAGACTCCATCAAAGAACTCCAACTCCAACAAACAACAAAGACAGGTGAGAAGGGGGGAAACCTGTAACATACCCCGTCTCACCCGTGGGGGGCAGCAAGTGCCTCTTCCTCTTCTTGGATGGAGGTTCCCCCATCGTCAGCAGAGCCTTCGGCACCGGCATCGCTGGGAGAGTGGGCCGCGGGTCACCGGCATCTTCTTCTGTATCTCAGATACAAGTGTATGAAGGGTAAAGAAGATGTCCATTGAAAGATCTCTAGGTGTCGGCTGTGGTGCAGGGACCGGCAGCTGGGGCGTAGGTGCAGAGCCAAGGCCTTTGTCATCCTGAGGCCCTCCGTCGCCCTCCTCGACGGTATCTCTGTGGTCATCGCCCTCATCGTCACCCTCATCCGCTCCCTCGTGGTAGGGCTCGACTCCGACATTTTGTCATGATCTCTGCTTCCAAAAGGTCAGGGTTTTCCCAACTCCCTTGGAAGCAGATCCATAACCCAGGTTCCGAGTGCCAACCAGTCCAAATTGGGACCTTTTGGACCCAGTCCTGGCGCCAGTGGCACCAGGCTCATAAATATGCCCAGTCCCAGCGCTGGAAGCGCCGGGCTCATAATGCTTGGGTGGACTTACCTGCAGCAGACCATGCTGCTTACTTGCCTGCCAGTTGAGCCTCTGATCCTCTTCTGTTTGGAACTACTTTTCCTGTTGGGTGGGGCTGGAGCCACTCCCTAGATTCAGAACACTGGAACTCTTCTGGAAGGCAGGAACTCTTTTCTTACCAGGAACTCTTTTCTTACTTAGGCGTGGCTGTGGAAGGAGACACCTAAGCACTACAGGAGGCTATTTAAACCACACCCGGTGGATGAATCTTGCTTTGCGTTATTCTGCACCCTCTGCAGCAGAACGCTCATCGTGTCTTCTGCATCCGGTCCTGGGCCTAAGGAAAAAGGCTTACCATCCTGAATCCAGTCTTCAGCAACACCTATAAAGACAAGAAAGAACAGGTTAGCATTCCGGCATCTGAAAGGCAAAGGCTTACCTACTCTTCGTGCGCTCCGGAGGTCTTCACACTGCATTCCGGCATCTGAAAGACAAAAGCTTACCAACTCTTCGCACGCTCCGGAGGCCGTCAGCGCTGCATCCCGCATCTGAAAGACAAAACAAGGTGCGTTTAAAGACATTGGGGAACTTTAATACTCACGTGCCATTACTCCTTTCCACATCTAACCCAGTGGGTATCCCGGCACCCTGCAGCCGCTCCGAACTTGTACCTGCAAAATAAAAAGACAGTTAGAGCGCATCGTGAAGCTGGCAACAAGCGCTTACTTACGTGCTTCCAGGCGCTTCTATTCATCACACGGGCTCCATCTTCAACTCACTTCAGCCCGTCATCCGCCATCGCCGGAACCCTGCAAAACAAGAGACATCATTATTAAAGACTTTAAAGACATTTGAGTTACTCGAAACTTACCGTTCGTGCAGTATACGACGGACAGCAGTCCTCTGGAGTCAAGAGGCCTGCGCTACCTATCCAGTGAAGAAACTGGTTACAGCACCCTGCCCCGAGGCAGATGGAGAGCTCGGCATTCACTTACCTAAGGTGAGAGCGTTAACCTGTGGGGGTCTACAGGAGAGGAGAAGAGGAAAGAGATAGGGACACCCCAATAACCCCAGTTCATTAACCCCGTATTTTCTATCTGCAGACATCTTACTCTGCACGTCAGGCATACAGGGCACAGAGGTCCAGCCCAAAGAGCCAACCGGGTGCTGCACATCACCTTTGAAGATACGGTAGTCGCCCAGTCAAGACCGGCGCCTCTGCGAGAATCAGGTGAGCGTTACAGAACGCAAAGCCTACCGCAAAACTCTCGCCCAGGCGCTATGGAAACCTCGGATACTGACCACCTAGCCCGGTTACTTGGGGAACTAAGGGCAGAAGTGCATGCAGCTCGTCAGGAAACGAACGCTCTAAGAAGGGAACTAATTATTTCCAAGGAGAGAACAGATGATCTTGCTAGACAATTGCTACAGTCACAAGCCGGACAGACCCCGCTACCCGCATCAGGGGCAAATCTTCCTTCAACATCCTCTATGAATCCAGTGCAGATCAACCTACCTGGGAATGTACCTCTGGCTCCGCCCGAACGATTTTCTGGTGACCCAAAGAGGTTTGCGGTATTTATCAATCAGTGCCGGTTGCACTTCTTATGCCGGCCAGCAGCCTTTCCAACTGATCAAGCTAAAGTAGCTTTTGTACTTTCGTACCTTAGTGGCAATGCGGCAGACTGGTCAATCCCTCTAGTTAATCAAGATGATCCGGTTCTCCATGATTTTCAAGCCTTTCAGCTTAGTATGGAAAAACTGTTCGCAAGACATGCACAGGGGCAGGCCTTGGACAATGAGCTTCTTTCGTTGCGACAGGGTAATCAAGACCTTTTGGCTTATATTGCATCTTTCAATAGACTAATAGTGGAAACTCAATGGCCTGAGGACAAAAGGATTACGCTGTTTTATAGAGGTCTACGTGGAGAGCTCAAAGACGTTTTAGCCCAAGTAGTGAATCCCCCACAAGACTGTTCGGATTATATAGACTTGGTCGTTCAAATAGATCACAGACTGCAGAACAGGAAGGCCGATCGTTCCAAGTTTGATGCCCGAGTATTTTCCAAACCGCCAACTCCTTCCAAAGGAGTAGACTCCGGGGAACCCATGCAAATAGGGGGTCTGAAAGGTCCTCTAACACAAAGGGAGCGGGAAAGGAGAAAACAGTTGCAATTATGCCTATATTGCGGAAACTCAGGGCACTTTCTTCGAGACTGCCCGGTGAAACCTGCCAAGAAGGCAGTAGGAGCTGCAGTTACCACAGTTACAAACTCTGAGCAGGGAAACGACCTCGCCCGACAAGAATAGAGGTCCTCTTGCCGAGCGTGAAAACCAGTTCCGTGACCTCGCATTTCGTGATACCTATGGTCCTCATTAGCCCTGATAATCCGGATCGATTACATGCAATTGAAGCTTACGTCGACAGCGGTGCCATCGGCAATTATGTGGATCATGAAATGGTTTTGAGGATGAATCTAACTCTCTGTCCCAAGGCTGTAAAGGACATCATTACTACGGTGGATGGTACGGAGATAGCCTCCGGGCCAGTAACGCATACCACTCAAGAGGTGACGCTAGTAAGTCAAGATGGACACCATGAGAAGATCGTGTTCGATGTGATCAAGGCCCCTCAGTTCCAGATTATTCTAGGAATACCTTGGTTAGAGAAACACAATCCTCTGATCGATTGGCGAGCAAGAACGGTCCAGTTTCCAGAATGTGTCTCTACTTGTCACCCTCCACCTGGTGTTGCACTGGCAGCAATTTCTTCAGAGACTCCCCAGTTACCTCCCGAATACCTAGAATACCAAGATGTTTTCCGGAAGGAGCAGGCTAACTCTCTACCTCCTCATAGGTCTTATGACTGCCAGATAGACCTGATACCTGGATCTACTCCTCCTTGTAGTAGAATTTATGCCCTCACCGAGCCTGAGAACCTTCACCTTCGACAATACCTGGATCAATACCTGGCAAATGGGTTTATTCGTCCTTCCAAGTCCCCTGCCTCTTCAGCTTTGTTCTTCGTTCCAAAAAAGGAAGGAGACCTTAGGACTTGTATCGATTATCGCTCCCTGAACCAGATCACCGTTAAGAATAGATATCCGTTACCTTTGATCCCTGAACTCCTGGA
This sequence comes from Ambystoma mexicanum, assembly GCF_040938575.1. NCBI lineage: Eukaryota > Metazoa > Chordata > Amphibia > Caudata > Ambystomatidae > Ambystoma > Ambystoma mexicanum. Next base: position 1,087,962,436 of record NC_090941.1, read on the forward strand.
CCAAGTCAGAAAAGCATGCATATACACAAAGCTGGATCTTAGAGGAGCTTACCACTTGGTACGAGTAAAAGAGGGCGATGAATGGAAGACGGCCTTCCGCACCAAGTATGGGCTATTTGAATATCAGGTCATGCCCTTCGGACTTTGCAATGCCCCGGCCGCCTTTCAATATTTTATGAACGATGTCCTCAGAGAGCTCATAGATGTGTGTGTTGTTGTTTACATCGACGACATTCTCGTTTATTCTTCATCGGAATCTGAACATCGGAAACATGTGAAAATGGTCCTCGAAAGATTGCGTCAACACAAACTTTTCGCTAAGTTGGAAAAATGTGTTTTCAACGTGACTGAAGTTGAATTCTTGGGATTCATATTATCACCTGGCGGAGTGCGTATGGATTCAAAGAAAGTCGATGCAGTTCTCAAATGGCCATCACCATCCTCCGTAAAAGGTGTGCAAAGCATGTTAGGCTTCGCTAACTTTTACCGCAGGTTTATCCCCGAGTTCTCTCGAATAGTCCAGCCCATCACTGCCTTGTTAAAGAAAAACAAACGTTTTGAATGGTCTACCGAGGCGGAACAAGCTTTCCAGGATTTGAAGACTAAATTTATCTCTGCACCAATCTTAAAACACCCTCGCCCCGAACTCCCCTACATCGTGGAAACTGATGCTTCAAGCCTTGCCATGGGGGCAGTTCTATCACAAAAGGACCCGGTAACCAATCAGTTGCATCCCGTGGCATTTTGGTCCCGCAAATTCTCGCCTCCTGAAGTCAATTACACGATTACTGACAAGGAACTTCTGGCTATCAAGTCTGCCTTTAAGGCTTGGCGGCATTATCTGCTGGGGGCCCGACACACCGTTACTGTGATTACGGATCACCGAAACCTGCAATATTTGAAAACCGCAAAAGCCCAATCCTCTAGACAACTCCGTTGGGCATTATTCTTTGCCGAGTTTGACTTCATAATTACCTATCGACCTGGTACAAAGAACGGTAAAGCCGATGCCCTTTCTCGGATGGGAGTGGAAGAACACTTGATCAACCCTAAACCTGTACCAATCATTCCCGAACAAAGAATTCTGGGTGTAATCGCCACAGAATCCATAGAGGAAGTTAAGGATAAAGCCAGGCAACTTGTAACTCCAGCAGACATACAGAATTGGCATCTGCAGGGAAAGGACTTTGCAGTAAAGGACAACTTATTGTATTTCCAAGAACGATTATACCTACCCAGCACAGATTTACAGAAAAAAGTAATCTCTTGTTATCACGACTCTTTAATGGAAGGTCATCCCGGTATAGCCAAGACGTCAGAAAAGATCAAGCGCTACTTCTGGTGGCCGTCTTGGAAAAAAGATATCAGAGACTTTATAATGTCCTGTGGAGTATGCGCCCAAAACAAGAGTCAAAAGGAAAGACCAGCAGGCCTCTTACGCCCTATTGACATCCCACCTCGCCCTTGGCATACGCTTTCTATGGACTTCATCACCGATCTACCTCCATGCTCCGGATACAATACGATTCTAGTAATCGTGGACTTATTCTCCAAGATGGCGCATTTCATTCCGCTCAAAGGCTTGCCAACAGCAGCAACTCTGGCCCGAGAATTTCTCGAAAACATCGTCCGACTGCACGGTATTCCTTCGGTTCTAATTTCGGATCGAGGTAGTCAATTTATTTCTCATTTTTGGCGAAGTTGCTGTCGGTCGGCTCAAATTGATGTGAGGCTATCGACCAGTCACCACCCTCAGACCGACGGACAAACCGAGAGGACCAATCAAACTCTGGAACAGTATTTACGCTGCATGTTGCAAAAAAACTGAAAAAACTTGGAAAGATATCCTTTGGATAGCCGAGTATGCCTACAATAACTCTGTCCATTCGGGAACTGGGAAAACCCCGTTTTTTCTTTTGTACGGCAGTCACCCTCGAACCTCGGAGTTGGATCCCCTCCAAGATCTTGAAACACCAGCAGTAGACTACCTGCATTCTACAATCACCCAAGCCTTTAAGGAAGCTGTTTCTCACCTTCAAAGGGCTAAAGAACAATACAAGAAAGGAGCAGATCAACATCGGAAGGAAGCCCCTCACTATCAAGTAGGGGATCAAGTCTGGTTATCCACCAAATATCTATCTCTAAAAGGGCCACGCACATTCAACCCAAGATACCTTTGTCCCTATTCCATCACTACCATAGTAAACCCAGTAGCGGTCAAGTTGGACTTGCCCCCGCACATGAAGATACATCCGGTCTTCCACGTCTCTCTATTAAAACCCGTGCAACCTCAAACCCGACTAACCAAATCTCCAAAACCTATCCTAGTTGATGGAGAACTCGAGTTTGAAGTCAAAAGCATTCTGGACTCCAAGATCTCCAAATCTAAACTATTCTACCTAATTGACTGGAAAGGCTACGGCCCCCAAGAGAGATCCTGGGAACCTGCTGAATATGTCCACGCTCCTCGCCTAATCAAAAGATTTCACCGAACATTTCCTGACAAGCCAAAACCCCCGGAGAAGCCCGGTTTGGGAGGGGCCTTGTGGGGGGGTACTGTCATGATCTCTGCTTCCAAAAGGTCAGGGTTTTCCCAACTCCCTTGGAAGCAGATCCATAACCCAGGTTCCGAGTGCCAACCAGTCCCAATTGGGACCTTTTGGACCCAGTCCTGGCGCCAGTGGCACCAGGCTCATAAATATGCCCAGTCCCAGCGCTGGAAGCGCCGGGCTCATAATGCTTGGGTGGACTTACCTGCAGCAGACCATGCTGCTTACTTGCCTGCCAGTTGAGCCTCTGATCCTCTTCTGTTTGGAACTACTTTTCCTGTTGGGTGGGGCTGGAGCCACTCCCTAGATTCAGAACACTGGAACTCTTCTGGAAGGCAGGAACTCTTTTCTTACCAGGAACTCTTTTCTTACTTAGGCGTGGCTGTGGAAGGAGACACCTAAGCACTACAGGAGGCTATTTAAACCACACCCGGTGGATGAATCTTGCTTTGTGTTATTCTGCACCCTCTGCAGCAGAACGCTCATCGTGTCTTCTGCATCCGGTCCTGGGCCTAAGGAAAAAGGCTTACCATCCTGAATCCAGTCTTCAGCAACACCTATAAAGACAAGAAAGAACAGGTTAGCATTCCGGCATCTGAAAGGCAAAGGCTTACCTACTCTTCGTGCGCTCCGGAGGTCTTCACACTGCATTCCGGCATCTGAAAGACAAAAGCTTACCAACTCTTTGCACGCTCCGGAGGCCGTCAGCGCTGCATCCCGCATCTGAAAGACAAAACAAGGGGCGTTTAAAGACATTGGGGAACTTTAATACTCACGTGCCATTACTCCTTTCCACATCTAACCCAGTGGGTATCCCGGCACCCTGCAGCCGCTCCGAACTTGTACCTGCAAAATAAAAAGACAGTTAGAGCGCATCGTGAAGCTGGCAACAAGCGCTTACTTACGTGCTTCCAGGCGCTTCTATTCATCACACGGGCTCCATCTTCAACTCACTTCAGCCCGTCATCCGCCATCGCCGGAACCCTGCAAAACAAGAGACATCATTACTAAAGACTTTAAAGACATTTGAGTTACTCGAAACTTACCGTTCGTGCAGTAAACGACGGACAGCAGTCCTCTGGAGTCAAGAGGCCTGCGCTACCTATCCAGTGAAGAAACTGGTTACAGCACCCTGCCCCGAGGCAGATGGAGAGCTCGGCATTCACTTACCTAAGGTGAGAGCGTTAACCTGTGGGGGTCTACAGGAGAGGAGAAGAGGAAAGAGATAGGGACACCCCAATAACCCCAGTTCATTAACCCCGTATTTTCTATCTGCAGACATCTTACTCTGCACGTCAGGCATACAGGGCACAGAGGTCCAGCCCAAAGAGCCAACCGGGTGCTGCACATCACCTTTGAAGATACGGTAGTCGCCCAGTCAAGACCGGCGCCTCTGCGAGAATCAGGTGAGCGTTACACATTTCTATCGTTGCCACCCTCCTCCTGGATGGTCTGCAGGTAGCCGAGTTCAAATTCCTCAGCCGAGGAGATATTTGTGCCCTGGAGGACTTCAACACCCCCCCCCCTTTCTTCGTGTCCAGAGGGGACGTCTCGGGGAGATGACCGGCATCTTCTTCTCCAGGGTCTTCTCAATGGGCTGGAATGAAGACTTCCTGGCAGGGAGGGACACTCTTGCTCTCGGAGGGGCACCCGCGCCTTCGAAAGTGACGCCACCACCACCACCACCTCAATGGAAGGGGCCGCCTTCGTCTGGTGCACCTGGGCCTTCACGGTCAGGCCAGTCTTGTCCTGCTTGGCCTTCATGGTCCCACCAGACACCTTATCCTGCTTGGCCTTCTCCTTAGGGGCCTGCTCAGAGGCCCTGTCCCCTTTTGCCTTCTCCGTCGAGGGTAGGCTGGACGCCGTACCCTCTTTGGTCTTCTCGTTGGACGCCTCCAGGGCCACTTTCAGCTTGCCCGGGTGATCCGACTTTCTCCTGGATGAAGATCCGGAGCGTTCACTGGAGACCGATGCCGCCAGTGATGTCGAATGTGCCCTGGCCGCCGAGAAGCCCGCTGCAACGGTGCTCCCGATGGTAGTGGACTGGCAGTGTTTGGCCTTTTGTTGGACCCCCGCGGGAGGGGCGCCCTCAAACGCATGCCCCTGGGAACCAGTGCTGAAAAGTCCTTGGCCTGAAGCAACTCTCCCAGCCGCTTACGCCGATCCTTCAACATGCGAGTCGAGAGTTAACGGCAAAACGCACAATCTTCCTCCTTGTGCATCGGGTACAGGCAGTACAGGCACTGGGAATGTTTGTCGTCCATAAAACATTCCACAAACCGCAGTCGGTGCAAAGCTTGAAAAGAGAGAGGGAATCCTTCTCGTCCGACATGATGCACGCAGTGTAGGTCTGAGGAATCTTATGGAAGCCTTCACAAAGAAACTCACCGAAATTCGCCTTTGAGGGTCTAAAGAATCTGAAAATCTGGTCCCTGCTAATCGGTAAAACTCTTCCAAAAAACAAAAATCACAGTAAAAGCTTGAGAGCGAAGTACGATGAGTCCCAACACTTGAAAGTGTGGTAAAAATCTGAAGATGGCTGCCAGAGGAGGGACATAGGGAGATGTCAGTCATTGGCTGGGGGCAGTATGACCCAGAGCTCAGTGATTGGTTGTCAGGAGAAAGGTAGTAGAAATGAAACTGAAACTGATTTTTTCTTTAACGGAGGATTCTCAGCCTGATGACAGGTAATATTCATGAGCATTTCAATCCATGCCAGACCCCATGCTGGAGAAAGGCAGTTTGTGGAAGAAGCTGTCGCAGTAGCCTAGCCTAGAGAGGATGAGAACTCTGGCGACTGAGTTTCTGGGGGAAGGTGAGGAAAGGGAGAATGCCTCTGAGGAGGTGCATCTGAAAGCAGGCCTTCCTGACAAGGTCTGTGATGTGAGGAGAGAAGGAGAGAGAGGTGTCAAAGCTGATGGCCAGGTTTTTAGCCTCACAAGAGGGTCAGGGGAGGGGAACTAAGGAGGGCAGCCAGAGAGAAGGAGGGAAGGAGGGAAGGAGGGAGCAGGGGTCCCGATAAGAAGATAGAGCGTATGGTGCAGAGAGGAAAGGACAGTCAGACAGTCAGGATTGAGAGAGGAAGAAGAGGAGGCAGTGGAGGGAAGCTTGAAGGAGAGCTGCGTGTCGTCTGCATAACACTGGAAGTGAGGAGAGAAGGTGGAGATCAAGTGGGCCAGAGAGGAAAGGTAGATGTTGAAGAGCCACGGTGAGAGGATAGAACCCTGAGGGACACTGCAAGTAGAGCATGAGGATGTGGGGGAGAGAAAAGGACCCAGTTGAACCTGCAAAGTTTGGTCAGATAGGAAAGAGGTCAACCATTCCAGCACCTAGTCTATGATGTCAAGGTTATCACAGAGCCAATTTATAAGGGTAGCATGATTGACAGTATCGAAGACAGAGGAGAGATCAAGAAGGGTGAGAGTGGAAGGAGAGTTGGAATCAAGGTTTTAGTGGAAGTATTCACGGGTGTTCAGGAGATCAGTTTCCGTGCTTCTGGCTGCTCTGAAGCCAGACTGGTGGTCTTGGAGCAGCCAACAGATTCAGTGTGGTGGATCAGTTGGGAGATGACCAACATATCCAGGAGCTTGCCAAGGAAGGGGCTAATGGAGATATGGTGGTAGTTAGCCAGGCAGGAAGGGTCGGCAGGAGGCTTTTTAAGGAGAGGGTGCACAAGGGAGTGCTTGAGGGGTAGTGGGAAGGAGCCAGTTGCAAAGGAGTGATTTCAGAAATCACCCAAGGCTGGAGCAAGGGAGGTAATGTTGTCCTTGATAGTTCTGGAGGAGCAGGGGTGCACCTGTGGAGGAGACTTTCATAGAGAGGACTAGTTTAGAGCCCTCATTCAGTGCTATTGGCGAGAAGGGGGAGAGTGAGAAGGAGGGAAGAAGGGGGCAGAGGGTGGCCTGAGAGCAGGTGAGGGAGGATGGAGGGGATTAGAGGAGAGTGAGGACAGGATGTCCTGAGTTTTGGTTGTTAAATGGGAGGCCTGTACAGTGCAGAGGGCCTGGGATCGAAGAGAAGTGGAGGATTGTATTAGGATTGGCAAGTTCCTTGCAGATTTTAAACACTTCACCCGTGTTGTTAGTGGCCCCAGGGATGTGGGCTTGGCTACAGGCCCTCTTCTTCAAGTGGATGGAAAGTCTTTAATGCCTTTGGAGTAGGCATCCGGAAAGTCAGTCAGTGGATGTGCCTAAAGCCTGCCACTTCCACTCAGTAGCTATGCACTTACATTTCAGAGAGGTTAGGTCAGAGTCATACCAGATGTTGCCCTTGGAGGCAGGCTTCATGCAGATCCTCATGACAGGGGCAAGGATGTCAAGGGTGTTGGAGATGGAGTGGTGAATGTTAGCAAGGGCTGTGTCAGAGTGAGAGTCAGTGGCAGGAGTGTGAGGGGGAATGAATGTGGTGGCAAAAGCAGCAACTGACACTCGCTTCATCGTTCAAATGACGCAGAAGGAGACTGGCAGTGTGGGCAGAGGCTTAGCTGGGGGACCCGAGAGATCCAGGTGAGAGGACAGGAGAGCATGGTCAGACCGGGATAGAGGTATAGTGAGAGGGTTGGAGATGGGGATGTCTGCTGAAATGAGCATATCCAAGGCGTGCCCGGCTGAGTGGGTCGGATCGGAGGGAAAAAATGGTGAGGGAAAGAGAGTCCCAGAGGCTGCGGATTAATCCAGTTGCCACATCAGGAGAGTCCAGGTGAATACTGAAGTCTCCGAGGAGGAGAAGCTTGCAGGTAGAGGACAGGAGAGAAGAGGTGCGGTCGGCCCACTCCAAAATGAAGAGGGAGAATAGACCAGGGGTCCTATAGATGGTGGCGAGGTTAAGCGAGAGGATGGGAGAAACACCAAGCCTTCAGACAAGGCATTCGGAGGAAAAGTAGAAGGATTGAGAGGGTATGATAGCAGCAGGGACCCATTCAGGGAAGATCAGGGCCACTCTGCCTCCAGACCCGTTAGGCCTGGGCTTAGAGAGGATCTTGTAGCCTTCGGGGAAGAGTGTGTCAAAAGCAGTGACAGAGCTGACAGTAAACCACGTCTCAGTGAGAGCGAGGACGTCAAGGTCAAAGTCTTCAAGGAGGTGACAGATGTCAGAGGAGTGTTTAATGGCAAAGCGACAGTTGAGGGTAACTAAGTGAAGCTGGTTGCCACCTTTGAAGGTCTTCCGGAGAGGGGTACAGGGATGAGGTACACCCGGAGTTGACAAAGGGGCCATGGGGTGGCAGAAGGTGGAGTGGCAGGAGAAGGGAGGAAATTGATGAGAGACAGAAGACGCCTATCAAGACGGAGGAGGTTTGGACAGAAAGACCTAAGCCATGAAAGTGCCATTCTGGTAGACATTAATGATGCAGCTAGAGGATGGGAAGTATGCCAAGATTACTTCCCATCTGGTTTCACCGTTAATGGGCAAAGATGAGAAAGGGGAAAGGACTGAGACCATATGGGGAGCCCATAGGTCCAGAGAGGGAGCGACAAAGAGGATGTCTGTGACAGTCTGTCTGGAAGAAGCATTGACGTAGGTGTCAGCAATGGGGAGGCCTGGATTGGAGACTGAGATCTTTCTTGAACTTTTCCCTTCCAGACATCGAAAGAGAGGTAGGATAGGTGATAGAGTATCAGTTCATGGATGGTTCAGTAGATGGAGGCAGAGGGCAGAGAGAAGGAAGGGGGGAGGGAGAGAGAGAGAGAGAGAGACAGAGAAACTGCACAATGCATGATGAACTCACTAGGCAGCCTAGCAGAAAAACAGGCATAGACGAATCGGGTGTACAACGTCACACAGGTCACCGCAACAAGGAGTTGTGTGGCTCCAGCAGCAGAGGGGGAAGGAAGGCAGCTCAGTTGGGATGAACCCTTCTCCTGAAAACTACTTGTGGTTGCATTAATGGCAACTTTAAGCTCAAGGGCTTCTATGGTAGGAACTGAACTGAGCTGCTAAGTGGGCATATATATAGTGCATATGGAGTGTAGTAATCATATGACCAGTCATCAGGTACTTCTTGTGAGTTGCACTGATGGCAACTTTAAGCTCAAGGGCTTCGATATCTCAACTGGGCTGAGCTTCTGAGTGGGCATTTGCAGAATGCATAAGAAATGCAGTATTCTGATGAAGCCTCGAGTGTCCACCACAGGAAGGAAGACCTAATGACCAAGTTCACGGGACAGAGGAAAAACAGCACAGGAACACAGCAGCTCTAGTTGTCTTCAGTGGTCTAACTCCAGACAAGAATGCTACCTTTGAGTTCAAACAAGCAAAGCAGGTGACCTTTCACTGTTAAAGCCTTTCCAGGCTGCAATGAACTTAGGTCAAACCTCCTCCAGGTGGGAATCAGGCAGTCAACTTCGGCGAAGAGGTTCACCGGATGATACAGAAAAACAAGTCCGTTGAAAAACGTGCTTGGGCAGCGCTCGTGCAGCAAAATTCTGGGCTCTCTGCTACACCCACTGTGCTACTGAATCACAGGCACCCGATAGGGGGAGCTTCTCAGCCCTATACATGGTGCCAGTGCTGGTGCCATGCAATCCAGGGCGGGATCTGCACACCACCCTTCTCCTTTGCCTTGTCTCCCTGCTTCAAGTGTCTCTCCACGTGGAGCACATCTCAGGCTCCGAGAGTGCCAGAGGTATTAAATGGCGGACACTATGGAGCACTCCAGATCAATTTGAAGCCGCCAGATTGCCGCCAGCTGACATCTCAGAACCTCACTGTTCGAGGTACCAGTATGCCGATGCAGACCTCGGTCGGCCTGCATGTTAGGAAGAATTCTCATTGTATGGCTAATTTCCCTCACCTAGCGAGACCCTTAGAAGCTTTGCTGGATTGTGCCTCTTTTTCCCACTCTTACCTGTGTTTTGTCATGTGCTTGTTGTGTGATCTTGGGCTCTGGAGCACACCACTCCATGAGCCCAACTTGTGTGTGTTCCACAGCACCTTTCAGTGCAGTAACACAGGGTTGTCTCTAAGACTTCCCAATGACTCCTTTTTCTGGGGCTGACTACTGTCCCCCAGAAACCAGAATCAGGTAAAGTTGCCATTAACTTTACATAGTCAAATAACCACAGATCCAGTACACTCCATCTTACATGGAGTATTTGAAAGGGTTAATCCTTAGCTCTTTTTATCTGTCCCTCCTGGAGCATTGTTTTGCTCTTTTAACATTTAGACTTGGCTGGTGGAAGTGGTATCTACCCTAACTTTTCTACCGCGATTATACTATATAAACGTGGTACTGTTTTAGGCTATTATATTAGCCTCGAACATAAACCTGCTTGACCAAATACTCTTTCTTTTGGCATTTCTTTTTGTTAAAGTCCTTCTTGTGTTTTACTTTGCGCGGGTAACAAGGTTTGGCTTCTTTGTTCACCGTCTTTTGGTGGGCTTCTGCCAAGAAGCCCTCCTTTGGGCGCCTGGATGTCTAGGTGGGTTGAATGTGAGGGAGGGGTGTAGTCACCCCCTGCACAGAGTATCCTAGGAAACCCAAGTCGCACTTTGCCATGATTGGCTGAGGTGGTTGTCTGGGCCGGACAACCCCCCTGCTGCGTGATTGACAGCCAGACTGTGTGAATGGGGTGATTTTCGCATAAAAGGCAGGACTCTTGGGCTGGAAGTCAGAGTCGCCACTGGAACACAAGGAACCTAAGGGAAGCAGAGAAGACGACTGCTGCAACTACCCCATCCCGGTGAAGCCCTGCTGCAGTCCTGATCTATCTACCCTTCAATGACCAGAGAAGATCCAGTCCGGAGTCTTCTTCCCTTGAGCCTGGTAGGGTCAACCAGCTCATCTTCCACAGCCAGAGGATCCTCTTTGTGGTCAAAACCGCTACACACTGCTGTAGTGGTCTGGATAGCCATCTGAAGAGCCTCTCCTGTTTTTAAAGGAGTGCACCTTTTATTCTCCGTCGCTGCTGCTGGCTTCATCCCTGAGTGTGCAGACCCCTCCAGAAGTCCTCCTTCTCGTCTCCACGACAGAAGCACCAGGAAATACGGGTCTGCAGGAAACTACCAGGAACAATTGCCGTGGCACCAGCTTCTTCCTTGAATAAGGTACTGTGTTCTACTTCGAGGAACTAGGGTGAATCACTTTTCTCCTCCTCCAAGGCTTGCCCTTGTCTTCCCTCCTTCTTATAACTTTTGCTTCCGTTTTGACAATATCCAAGTACTCCTGGCAACGTTGAATCTTGAACTGTCTGACTGTGTGATCCTCGACAACAGGAACCCAGTTCCACTTGACGCTGGCTCCGGACTATTGACTTTTGTATTTCTGTCAGCGAGTGCTCTCTGATTCCGTCTGCCTTGACAAAAGTATTGCCTATGATTTTTGCACCCAACTCTCTCTGTTTAGCCCAGGTGCTAAGTGTGTTTTTGCCCCCGTAACATTTCTTAGCACGGATACGCTTTTCTTTAATACGACCGAGCTGTCAAAAAGTGATCGCATATGTATTCCCGGTAACGTCTTTTGGTTCACAACACTGGTCCGCCAAAACATAAGGTACTTACCTTGAGTTATTCTATGCCAAGAGAATTGGTTGTTTTAAGTGTATTTTACGTGTGGTTTTTGAATTTATAGTAATGTTGAATCTTGAACTGTCTGACTGTGTGATCCTCGACAACAGGAACCCGGTTCCACTTGACACTGGCTCCGGACTATTGACTTTTGTATTTCTGTCAGCGAGTGCTCTCTGATTCTGTCTGCCTTGACAAAAGTATTGCCTATGATTTTTGCACCCAACTCTCTCTGTTTAGCCCAGGTGCTAAGTGTGTTTTTGCCCCCGTAACATTTCTTAGCATGGATACGCGTTTCTTTAATACGGCCGAGCTGTCAAAAAGTGATCGCATATGTATTCCCGGTAACGTCTTTTGGTTCACAACACCGATCCGCCAAAACATAAGGTACTTACCTTGAGTTATTCTATGCCAAGAGAATTGGTTGTTTTTAGTGTATTTTACATGTGGTTTTTGAATTTATAGCAGTGTTTTGTTTTAGAGATGGTTTAAAAAAAAATGTACTTATATTTTTTACCTGAAACTTTGAGTCAGTGTTTGCTTGAGTCACAGTAATTGTGGTCCTTTGTGTAATCTCTACTACTACTCATTTGTTCTTGAGATAAGCCTGGCTGCTCCGCTACTGCTACAACTCTGTGTAGTACAGGCTTGTACCAAAGGTGAACTTGTATTACCACTTGTAGTCTTAATTGTGTGTAGCGGTCCCTAAGGGCACTGCACAGGATTCTGCCTACCACTGCGCAAGAGAGGGGTCAGGCCCTGCTCACAGGACTCTGGAGCCGGGTCACCGGCTGGAATCACGATGCCTACCAGCCCTCCTCAGTATCCACATAAGCGCAGCTGCACCTCTCGGCGCCAGCTGCCCTCTATCACTGATTTGAACATGCAGGCCAGATGGTGGCTCCTTGCTTGCACCCCAGTCGCACTTCACAACGGTCCGGCAGGCGGCCTCTCCGTCAGCCCAGGCTCTTGCCACTGCCCAGGCCTCAGCAGCCCACTGCCCTGTCGCCAAAAGGAACTATTGCTGGTAGAGCTATAGAAAAAGGAAACTATATAGTATCATCTAAAGTTGTTCCACAACACCGCTACGTTAAGGAAGTTAGAGATGCAAAGATGCAGATGTGCAAGGAATAATCGAAGCATTAAATCCGACCCTCCCATAACATATACTAAGATTAAAGCCATTAGGCAGACTAAAAACAAATACGGGTGGTGGATTGAATGGTGGTGCTCCTCTCATAGAAACATGTCATGGCAGCACTGGTGAAAACTAGGGATTATAAAAAAAATGGAATCTTTTGAATACAACAAGAACTGGCAAATACAACCTACTGGTCAATCCGATGAACTGCACACAATGGTGTAACTACATAATCCAGAATGTTGTATGTCCATATGCTTATAATGATGTTACCAATCTTATTATTACGGTATTTATTGTTTTCTGGTCCTTTCCTTGTTGCAGCAGTGGATTTCAAGTCTTCACATGTCTTAACTTCTGGCGGTGCACTGTCTGTCAGAGATGCAAAGGTTCTCTGCGAGGTAGCTAGGGGACTTTAGGGCGACTGCCTTATAGATGATGCAGTAAGACCTGAAGGTGATTTGTGCGTGCAGTGGGAGCCAGTGAAGGTTGATGAGGGTCGGAGTGATCTGGTTGTATCTGCGTAGACCATTGATGAGGCATGCGGCCATGTGTAGGACACTTCTCAGGAGACCAAGGGAGGACGACGGGAGGCCTTTGAGGAGTGCATTGCCCCATCCAGGTGGGATAGGACCAGTGCTTGAACGGTGGAACTAAAGCCGCCCTAAGGGAGGAAGGGCTTGACTTCTCGCAGGAGGCAGAGCTGATACCAAACTGCTTGATCCCAACCAACTTAAATATGATACCTGGTGGTATTAATCTCATCATAGATAAAGATGACATTTTGAACAAAATTAATACGATTAAATGCTAGAGAGTCCCAGGTCCTAGTGCCGCTATTCCGGAGATTATGTTTGATATAGTATGCTCTGAGGGTATAATGTCGGTATCTTGGAAAACTGCATTATTAGTCCCGGTTTTCAAAAAAGGTAAGTGCACAGACCCCACAAATTACAGCTTGCTTTCACTACTTGATGACACCAGTAAAATATTGTCATTATTTCTCCTTGGTCAAGAACAAAAATGGTGCAGAGTCAACGCGATTATTAGATACATTCCAAACAGGTTTTAGGCTGGGCTCCAGAGTGGTCCATAACATGAGATTTATGGATAAATTAATATTACGTGCAAAGAAGAAAGAAAGCCTTGGATTATGTGCAGCACTGGTAGACTTCTATGCCGCTTTTGACTCTGTAGATCGTCAGAAATTATGGCACAAAATGGAAGCAGTGGGATGCCCTGGTTTCATTCTAAGTGCTATTAACAACCTGCATACAAATTCCAGTGTCCGGGTCAGGTTGGACAGCAGGGGTGCCATCACGGGACATCTTAATAAGGGGGTTAAAGAGGGCTGCGTGCTGGTGCCCCTGCTGTTCAACATATATTTGTCAGACCTGCCGGCATCCTTAGAAGTATTGATCATTATTCACCCAGACTGGACCAGGTAAAGATCAGTTGCCTCTCGTATGATGACGATCTAGTGATCCAGGATTGTATGCATGCAGGGGCTAAAAGACTATTGGATAGTCTCCATAAATATGCAGACCTAAATAGGTTAATCGTCAACTTTGATAAAACTAAAATGATGTACTTTACCGGCAGGAAAACTGGAAAGCCCAAATGTATTAATCAACACAAATTGTGTCAATGTAACGCTCACCTGATTCCCACGGAGGCGCAGGTCTTGGCAGGAAGGTGTCTGTAACACGAAACGTGATGTGCAGGATTCGGTTGGCTTCTGGGGTCGAACCTCTCCGCACTGTGTGTCGGACTCGAAGGGTGAGGTTTCTGCAGGTGAAATAATATGGGCATTAAAGGTCTGGGCTGTGAATGTCCCCATCTCTCTCCTCTCAGACTGACTGTTGAGCCCCCCTCCCAGGTCAACGTGCTCACCTTAGATAGGTGAATGCTGGGCTCTCCATCTGCGTCTAGTGCAGGGTGCCGTTGCCAGTTCCTTCACTGGTGAAACGTTGGCCTCTTGACTTCAGAGGATGGGTACCGTCATTGTCTGCACGACCGGTAAGTTTCTGGACACCTTTATTCTTTATAGTCTTTTTATGCGTGGCGGAGATACGCCTGGAATTGCATAAGTATGGCAAGCGCTCTTACTGTCTCTTTCTTTGTCTTTGCAGGCGACGATGCAGAATGAAGAAATCCGGAATTCGCCGCGTGCCGGTAAGTGTAACACTGCAGTTTATCTTTGCAGGTGAAGATGCAGCGTGAAGAAGCCGGAATGCACAGCGTGCCGGTAAGTAGAATAATGCTGTTTATCCTTGCAGGTGAAGATGCAGCGTGAAGAAGCCGGAATGCACAGCGTGCCAGTAAATATGATAATGCTGTTTATCTTTGCAGGTGAAGATGCAGCGTGAAGAAGCCGGAATGCACAGCGTGCCAGTAAGTATGATAATGCTGTTTATCTTTGCAGGCGAAGTTGCAGCGTGAGACACGGCCGCTGCCGATGGATCAGGTAAGTAAACACTGCGTGTTAAAGTTCGTTCTTCTAACCTGTTGTTTCTGGTCTTTTGCAGGTGCTGATGTTGATCGGGTACAGGAATGGTAAGTATAATTCTTGCAGGTTCAGGATCCAAAGAAGAAAGGCTGGAACAGACTTGGTGAGCGTTCTGCTGCAGATGCAGAATAACGCGAAGCACATTTCATCAATCCGGTGTGGTTTAAATAGCCTAGGAGTGATGAGGCATCTCCTTCCACGGCCCCGCCTAGGTAAGAAAAGAGTTCTTGCTTCCAGAAGAGTTCCAGTGCTGTATCCAGGGAGTGGAGCTGCCCCACCCAGGTAAGAAAGTAGTCCCAGTTCACCGAGGACTTCTAAGAGTCTGGTAAGTAAGCAGCATGGTCTGCCACAGGTAAGTCCACCCAAGCACCTTCACACCAATGATGAGCCCGGCGCTTCCAGTGCCGCGACCGATGCTTCTGATGAGCCTGGTGCCACCGGCGCCAGGACAAGGTCCAAAAGGTCCCTGTGGGGACCGGCTGGTGCCTAGGATCAGGGTTAGGGGCCTGCTTCCAAGGACGTTGGGCTGGTCCTGACTCCTTGGAAGCAGTGATCATGACAGTATCCCCCCTCAAGGCCCCTCCTAAGTGTGTCTTTCCCGGGGGCTTTGGCTTGTCGGGGTGATTCAGATGGAATCTCTTGACTAGACGAGGTGCGTGGACATGTTCTGAGGGTTCCCAAGACCTTTCCTGGGGACCATATCCTTTCCAATCAACCAGATAGTATAATTTAGACCTGGAAATTTTGGAGTCTAGGATGTTCTTCACTTCGAATTAGAGTTCTCCGTCTACCAAAACGGGTTCTGGGCGTTTAGTCAATCGGGTTTCTGGTTGTACTGGTTTTAATAAGGAGACATGGAATACTGGATGTATTTTCATATGCGTAGGTAATTCCAATTTGGCAGCCACCGGATTAATTATGGCAGATATGAGGTAGGGCCCAAGGTATCTCGGGATGAAAGTGCGGGGTCCTTTTAAAGGCAGGTGCTTAGTGGATAACCAGACTTGATCTCCTACAGCGTAGTGAGGGGCCTGTTTACGGTGCCGATCGGCTGCCTTTTTGAATTGAGCTTTAGCTCTTTGCAGATGGGTAGTGGCTTCCTTAAAGGCACAGGTGATCTCCGAATGCAAGTGATGCACAGCAGGTGCTTCAATTTCTTGGGGAGGATCCAGGTTGGAGGTTCTAGGATGGTGTCCATATAATAGGAAAAAAGGAGTCTTCCCGGTTCCAGAATGAGTTGAATTGTTGTAAGCGTATTCAGCGGTCCAAAGAATGTCCTTCCAGGGTTTTTCTGTTTGTTGGAGCATGCAGCGTAGATATTGTTCTAATGTCTGGTTTGTCCTTTCGGTTTGTCCGTCAGTTTGGGGATGGTGACTGGTCGAAAGTCTTACATCAACTTGGGCTAGACGACAGCAACTGCGCCAGAAGCGGGAGATGAATTGACTTCCCCTATCGGAGACTAAAACCGAAGGAAAACCGTGTAAGCGAACGATGTTTGCCAAGAATTCCCGGGCCAATACTGAGGCTGAAGGCAGACCCTTCAAGGGTATGAAGTGAGCCATTTTCGAGAATAGATCCACGACTACTAAGATGGTAGTATATCCCAAGCATGGAGGTAAGTCCGTGATAAAATCCATGGACAGGGTATGCCATGGACAGGGAGGAATGTCAAGTGGCTGTAATAGGCCGGCTGGTTTTTGCTTTTGACTTTTATTCTGGGCACACACACCGCAGAAGATTACAAAGTCTCTAATATCCCTTTTCCACGATGGCCACCAGAAATGTCTTTTAATCTTTTCCATGGTTTTGGTAATGCCAGGGTGCCCCTCCATTAGAGAATCATGATAACCGGAGATTACTTGTTTTTGTAGTTTCTCACAGGGAAAGTGCAATCGTCCTCGGAAATATGGTAGGTATTGATCTACTGAGAATTCTTTTCCCTTTAATTGCCAGTCCTGCAAATAGGTCGGAGTTAGGAGCGATTTCACCGTGGTCTTGATGTCTTCAAAAGATTGAGTGCTGACCAAACCCAAAACCCTTTGTTCTGGGATTATGGGTATTGGATCTGGATTGATCAAATGTTCATACACTCCCATCCGGGAGAGGGCATCCGCCTTTCCGTTCTTACTACCTGGTTGATAAGTAATTATAAAGTCAAATTCTGCTAGGAACAGAGCCCAGCGAAGCTGTCTGGAAGACTGAGCTTTGGCTGTCTTTAGATATTGTAAATTGCGGTGGTCAGTCATTACGGTGACTGTGTGTCTGGCTCCAAGAAGATAATGCCGCCAGGCTTTAAAGGCCGATCTGATGGCCAAAAGTTCCTTGTCAGTAATTGAATAGTTGATCTCAGGAGGCGAAAACTTGCGGGACCAAAAGGCAACCGGATGTAGTTGGTTGGTGACCGAATCTCTTTGTGATAACACTGCTCCCATCGCAAGACTAGAAGCATCCGTTTCCATGATGTAAGGAAGTTCTGGGCGAGGATGTTTTAAAACAGGTGCAGAAATGAATTTAGCTTTTAAGTCTTGAAAAGCTTGTTCCGCTTCAGAAGACCACTCAAAGCGTTTGTTCTTTTTCAACAGAGCGGTGATGGGCTGGACTATCCGGGAAAATTCAGGAATGAATCTGCGGTAAAAGTTAGCGAATCCTAACATGCTTTGAACTCCTTTTACAGAGGTTGGTGATGGCCACTTGATAATTGCATCAACTTTCTTTGAATCCATATGGACTCCGTTAGGTGACAATATGAATCCCAGGAACTCGACTTCCGTTGCGTTGAAAGCGCATTTCTCAAGCTTAGCAAAAAGACTATGTTGACGCAATCTCTCGAGAACCTTTTTAACGTGTCTCTGATGTTCTTCTTCAGATGATGAATATACGAGGATGTCGTCAATGTAGACAACTACACACACGTCAATGAGCTCTCTAAGGACATCGTTCATAAAATATTGGAAAGCAGCAGGAGCATTACACAGTCCAAAGGGCATCACTTGATATTCGAATAGCCCGTACTTGGTGCGGAAGGCCGTTTTCCATTCATCGCCCTCTTTGATCCGTACCAAGTGGTAGGCTCCTCTGAGATCCAGCTTTGTGTATATACATGCATCTTTGACTTGGTCCAGGAGTTCAGGGATCAAAGGTAATGGGTATCTGTTTTTAACAGTGATCTGATTCAGGGCGCGGTAATCTATGCAAGTCCTAAGGTCTCCTTCCTTTTTCGGAACGAAGAACAAAGCCGATGAAGCTGGAGATTTTGAAGGACGGATAAACCCGTTAGCTAGGTATTGGTCCAGGTACTGTCTGAGGTGAAGGTTCTCTGGCTCGGTGATGGCATAGATCCTGCTGCAAGGAGGAGTTGTTCCAGGTATCAGATCTATTTGACAGTCGTAAGACCTATGAGGAGGTAGAGTGTTAGCTTGATCCTTCTGGAAGACGTCTTGGAACTCCTGGTATTCGGGAGGTAATTTGAGAATTTCCTCAGAAGAGATCGCCGCTAATGAAACATCAGGTCGAGGATAACAAGTGGTAGAACACTCTGGAAACTGAACCGTCTTTGCTCGCCAATCAATCTGAGGATTGTGCTTCTCTAACCAAGGGATTCCCAGAATGATCTGGAACTGAGGGGCCTTGATTACATCGAACACCATTCTCTCCCGGTGTCCATTGTGACTCAACGACGTCACTTCTTGGGTGGCATGCGTTACTGGTCCGGAGGCTATCTCCGTGCCATCTACAGTAGTGATGACGTCTTTTACTGCCTTAGGGACAAGGGGTAGATTCATCCTTGATACCATTTCACGGTCCACATAGTTACCGATTGCTCCGCTGTCAATGTAAGCTTCAATTGCATGCAAACGATCCGGACGTTCAGGACTAATGAGGACCATGGGTATCACGAAATGCGAGGTCACGGGACAGATCTTAACGCTCGGCAAGAGGACCTCTACTCTTGTCGGGCGAGGTCGTTTCCCTGCTCAGAATTTGTGGTACAGGTATCCGCGGCTCCTACAGTCTTCTTAGCTGGTTTCACGGGACAGTCCCGAAGAAAGTGTCCTGAATTACCTCAATAGAGGCATAATTGCAGCTGCCTTCTTCTTTCCCGCTCTTTCTGGGTTAAAGGTCCTCTCATGCCCCCTATTTGCATAGGTTCCACAGTGTCAGCTCCCTTATTCGAGGTCTGTGGTTTAGAAAACACTCGGGTATCAAATCTGGAACGATCTGCCTTCCTGTTCTGTAGTCTATGGTCCAGTTGGACAACTAAGTCAATATAGTCCGAACATTCTTGTGGAGGATTCACAACTTGCGCTAGCACATCCTTGAGCCCTCCACGCAGGCCTCTGTAGAAAAGGGTTATTCTCTTGTCCTCGGGCCATTGTGTTTCCACTATGAGTCTATTGAAAGAGGCTATATAAGTCAAGAGGTCTTAGTTACCCTGTCGTAATGAGAGAAGTTCATTGTCCAAGGCCTGCCCTTGTGCATGTCTTGCGAACAGTTTCTCCATGCTGGACTGGAAGGCTTGAAAATCGTGTAAAACCGGATCATCCTGGGTGACTAAAGGGATCGACCAATCTGCAGCGTTGCCACTGAGATAAGAGAGCACGAAAGCCACCTTGGCCTGGTCTGTTGGGAATGCAGCTGGTCGACATAAGAAGTGCAGGCGGCACTGGTTGATGAACACTGCGAATTTCTTTGGATCACCAGCAAAGCGTTCGGGCGGAGCCAAGGGCACATTACCGGGCAGATTGATTTGCACTGGATTTGAAGCTGATGCAGAAGGATAACTCCCTCCTGGAACGGGCAAAGGTGTCTGTCCTGCCTGCGTTTGTAACAACTGCCTAGCAAGGTCCTCGGTTCGCTCCTTAGAAATTATCAGTTCTCTTCTTAGAGAGCTCGTTTCCTGGCAAGCTGCATGTACTTCTGCTCTTAATTCCCCAAGCAACTGGGCTAGTTGATCAGTATCTGAGGTTTCCATTGCGCCTGGGTAGGAGTTTTGTGGTAGGCTTCGCGTTCTGTAACGCTCACCTGATTCCCACGGAGGCGCAGGTCTTGGCAGGAAGGTGTCTGTAACACGAAACGTGATGTGCAGGATTCGGTTGGCTTCTGGGGTCGAACCTCTCTGCACTATGTGTCGGACTCGAAGGGTGAGGTTTCTGCAGGTGAAATAATATGGGGATTAAAGGTCTGGGTTGTGAATGTCCCTATCTCTCTCCTCTCAGCCTGACTGTTGAGCCCCCCTCCCAGGTCAACGTGCTCACCTTAGATAGGTGAATGCTGGGCTCTCCATCTGCGTCTAGTGCAGGGTGCCGTTGCCAGTTCCTTCACTGGTGAAACGTTGGCCTCTTGACTTCAGAGGATGGGTACCGTCGTTGTCTGCACGACCGGTAAGTTTCTGGACACCTTTATTCTTTATAGTCTTTTTATGCGTGGCGGAGATACGCCTGGAATTGCGTAAGTATGGCAAGCGCTCTTACTGTCTCTTTCTTTGTCTTTGCAGGCGACGATGCAGAATGAAGAAATCCGGAATTCGCCGCGTGCCGGTAAGTGTAACACTGCAGTTTATATTTGCAGGTGAAGATGCAGCGTGAAGAAGCCGGAATGCACAGCGTGGCGGTAAGTAGAATAATGCTGTTTATCCTTGCAGGTGAAGATGCAGCGTGAAGAAGCCGGAATGCACAGCGTGCCAGTAAGTATGATAATGCTGTTTATCTTTGCAGGTGAAGATGCAGCGTGAAGAAGCCGGAATGCACAGCGTGCCAGTAAGTATGATAATGCTGTTTATCTTTGCAGGCGAAGTTGCAGCGTGAGACACGGCCGCTGCCGATGGATCAGGTAAGTAAACACTGCGTGTTAAAGTTCGTTCTGCTAACCTGTTGTTTCTGGTCTTTTGCAGGTGCTGATGTTGATCGGGTACAGGAATGAGAAGTATAATTCTTGCAGGTTCAGGATCCAAAGAAGAAAGGCTGGAACAGACTCGGTGAGCGTTCTGCTGCAGATGCAGAATAACGCGAAGCACATTTCATCAATCGGGTGTGGTTTAAATAGCCTAGGAGTGATGAGGCATCTCCTTCCACGGCCCCGCCTAGGTAAGAAAAGAGTTCCTGCTTCCAGAAGAGTTCCAGTGCTGTATCCAGGGAGTGGAGCTGCCCCACCCAGGTAAGAAAGTAGTCCCAGTTCACCGAGGACTTCTAAGAGTCTGGTAAGTAAGCAGCATGGTCTGCCACAGGTAAGTCCACCCAAGCACCTTCACACCAATGATGAGCCCGGCGCTTCCAGTGCCGGGACCGATGCTTCTGATGAGCCTGGTGCCACCGGCGCCAGGACAAGGTCCAAAAGGTCCCTGTGGGGACCGGCTGGTGCCTAGGATCAGGGTTAGGGGCCTGCTTCCAAGGACGGTGGGCTGGTCCTGACTCCTTGGAAGCAGTGATCATGACAGTCAAGTATGTTAATAACTACAGATACTTGGAATTAGAACTATCAAAGAGTGGCGATTACACTGAGATTATCTCAGAAAAGTGACAAATATCTGTGGTGCTCACATCCCTTATTACCAAATTTGTAACAGAGTCCTCAGGCTTCAGTCTAGTGGGTATTCTGGCATTCTACAAGCAGTACTTTTGTGCAATCATGCTTTACGGCCTTGAAGCACTAACTATGCAGAATCTGGCATGGCTGACAGTAGTAGAGAGCACGTTCTGGAGAAGAATCCTTGGAATTACCACATGTGTACCTACTGAGTTTCTCAGACTGGAACTAGCTCTAATTTCACTTCCAGCTATGGCATTAAAGCGGAGAGGGCTGTTCGGTATAAAATCAAGAACTGAGCCCAAATGCCCTTGATTAGGATTACTGGGGATGGTCTCCGACGCAGAGCACCCAAATGAATGCATAATATTGGCCAGATCCACATTTGAGTTAATTAAGTTAGAGAAGGACTTTACTAACAAATTAGAGGAATGCGATTGGTGCTATAATTATGAACATATTTTTTTTTTATTTTTTTTTATTTGGTTGGCCGAGAATATCAACCTTTCAAATACATTGTCAAATACAATTATTTCATAAAAAATATCAACTTAAAACAATTGAGCTAAAAATAAAATTGTCTCAATTTATGGGACCATGTGCACAATAGCAATGACTTTGCTGCGATATACAACATTTTTAAACTAGTCAATGCAGTTCTTAAGACCTTTATCTCATTGTGACTAGTCCTTTGTGCCGAGTAGCTAGGCTTAAGATCAAATTATGCGTTATCTTGAATCTTAGTGCCTTTACAACCATGAGCACGCTTCAAAAACGAATTGAGGTGGATCATAGAGAACATGCCTTGTGCTTCAGAGCTTAAAATATGATGAGGCCCATGGCTCAGTCATTTCTTTATAGGGTAACATGAACAACAGACAACAAAAGCGATGTAAAATACATAGAATGGTTATGAAGCCTCTAGATCAAGTGGTCTGTAGATCCCGTTAATCTCTGGATGTATGATTAGTACCCAGTTTTGTTTGACCTATGGGGGGGGGGTAAGACTGAGTCCATAAATCATACTAGTGCATTTCTGGTCGCAAGTTTGGTGCTGGTGAATATAATTTGCCAGATCTCATTATAGACCACAGGACCATGTATTTTAAGTAGCTTCTTAAACAACACTTGACGTTTTGTGATTAGGCCAGGGCAATTCACAGTTATATACTGCAAAGTCTCTTTCTGCAGCATATTTACACAGAAGCGACAGAAATGTTGCTTTTTCAAAATGAGACCCCTCCTTGCCATATCATTGGTATGCCACAAGTTCTGCCTAAATCGTAGATATTGACTTCTGGTATGCGGTGAGGGACATCTTACCAGATAATCAGCCATCTTCCGATGTTTCTTAAAACCAAATAGGAGTGCATTAAAGTCTTTGTAATTATTACAGTTTGTTTGGGTAGATATCCAATCAAATTGAAATAGTTTGATCTGGGCTCTCCTTGGATTGTCTAGTAAGAGTTCCAGGGTGATGTTTGCATCAGATAGTGTGTCAGTTATAAAATTACGCCAATTGTGAGGAAAAGAATGTTCCGAGGTTAGTAAGTAGTGAGCTACCACACTCAGAATATTATTTGCATTGGGGCCAAACAAACGTTTTCTTAGCAAACTACACATTTTCCAAAGTACTTGAGTGAACACAGACAAGTATCCCAATTCAGAACGTATGATCGGTAATGGGGTGCATTTTGGGAGTTTCAGAACTTGCTTCCAAAAACGGGCCACCAGACCGTCCCAATAATTTTGGTCTCTGGGTAGCTTTGTTTCTGATCCACATAACAAAATTGGAACCACTTTCTGTTGGTAAAACATCATAATGTGGGTGCCAGAAAATTTACCATATTTATGAACCAGGATTTTGGCTTGGGATATCAGAGTCAATAATTTACAGTCCAAACTGAGGATATAAGAATTATCACTTAACTTGTTGTTGATGAGGACACCCAGATATTTATATTGCGGTACAATCTTCAGTTTGGAGTTTTGTAAAGTCCACGTATATTTAGAAGTTTTATATCTGCCACTTTTGTTACAGACCAAAACATTGTTTTTTTCAGTGTTTATTAGTAGGTTATTTGATTGGGCATATGCATCTAGTTTGTCCAAAAGGTTCTGTAATGTTTTGGGTGTCTTGGACAAAAGGGCGAGATCGTCTGCACATAATAACCACGTGATTTGTTGAGTACCAAGTTTTGGGGCGTCTCCTGTTTCCATGAATGAGGCACCCATGTCCAATATGAATAGATTAAAAAGGATGTAGGCCAGAAGGCATCCCTGTTTTAAGCCACGTTCAGTGGAAAAAATTGCAGATAATAAACCTTCAATTGACAATCTCACTTTCATGGAGGTGTTCGTATGGAGAAGCTTGATCAGGGTAAGCAGCGAGATTGGACATTCATAACGGCTAAGTTTCTTGAACAGTTGTCGATCAATAGAGTCAAAGGCCACCCGGAAATCCACAAAGGCCATGTATAGTGGTAGTTTCCAGGTAGCACAGTGAGATTTGATTATGTTTAGCGAGATGATGTTTAAAGATGTTCCAAGACCAGCTACAAACCCTGATTGGAATGGATCTCCATTATTTGCATACAGGGACCATGCGTTCAGGGCCCTGAGCATAATTCGGGTGAAGATTTTTCCAGGACCATCCAAAAGGGCGATCGGCCTATAGCTAGATGGAATTTGCTGATCACCCTTTTTATAGATGGGCAAAATGATGGAATGTCTCTACGTCAGTGGTAGGGTTTGAGTAGTGTTTATGTGAGTAAATATGTTGAACAGGATCGACACCCAGACTTTGGGGTGTTGTTTCAAAATATTATTTGATACGCTATTAGGGCCCGGGGCTCTAGATTGACTTGCTTTATTTATATAAAGTAAAATATCATCTTTATCAAATTCAAGATAAAAATTTGGTGTGATATCCGATTGAACAGTGCACAGGGAACCCTCAGGAGGTGCATGGAGCTGGGAGAAATTAGTTATCCAGTCACGCTCCGTGACACCGTTAGATTGCATTGCAACTTGTGACCCAGATGTGACTTGGTTTAATGTCGACCATATTTGCTCTGTGTTCTCATTCTGAAATTCACTTAGCATCTTCACCCCATCCATTTGATACATTATAGATTCCCGTCCTCTCAACCAATTTTTATACTTGGTTTTAATTAGAGTTAGGGCGGAACCTCTTACATCAATTCTAACATACATAATTATGAACGTATGGCAAGTCTGAAATCATACGAAGCCATAGCAGAGGTCAGTTACAAATTTAAGAAGTCTCAGAGGTTACTTTTGTTATGCCTGGTACCTGATTTGCGTAGATTTATTTTATTGCTATGTACCGATAGGTTACCAGTGCTCATAGTTACAGAACCAGAAGAAGGTGTCCAGAAATCAAGAAGAATAAACTCTGTAAATTAAGTACAATGGACGAGACTGTCACACACTGAGAATATCAACCTTTTTATTATATTAACAGAGTCTAGGGCTGAAGGGTCATTGTACATGTCTTTGCTGGTTGGATTTGCTAATGATTATGACAGTATAAGGACGATCATTTTTGGCAATACTGTTTAAATTCAGAGAATAAGGCTCTACATATGGAAGCAAATAGAGATCTCGCTGGCGGATCAATCTGAGATGAATATGAACTGATTTATTATACATTTAACATTTTAGGCTGAAATTTAATTAATATGATCTGAAATGAACTAATGGAGTATGTAAAAATCAGTTTGTGATATATTTTAATGAATCAATTAGTTTTATAGATTTTATGTAATCTTGTATACGCTAGTGAATTGTATAATGATGTGTATTTTACATGTGTGAAGTTTATTCTGAGATCACCACATTAATAAATCATTATAATAATATGCCATGCAAGAAACTCGTTCCAGAAAAATTCACGTGGAAAACTTGATTGTGAAACTGATGATTTCTCTGGCTGCCTTTGATAATGGGCAGAACACAGTCATGTAGGGTAGCTCACAAGCCAGGACTTTTTAAATTGCCTCAAATTTAGAGAGAAACTTGGTTCTGTAAGCTCATGTTTTTGTGAAAACTGCATGCAATCGAAAGATGTATAAACGGTTCACTATCACTGCATGTATGTTTGTATTTCCAACTGGATGTTGAAGGCATTCCTGGGTTCCCTAGATTACAAAAATTGGGAGGAAAATTAAGATAGCCCGGGCTACCCAGTTCTATGCCAGCTGCCTACGCCAGCAGCCTATGTATACCCCTGGAGATAGAACAAAATCTTATGAACACTGGGAACCAGGCTTATCAAGTGCATGGTGTAGGACCTGGTACAATCTTAGCAATACCTGGAACCAGGCTTATCAAGTGCATGGTGTAGGCCTGGTACAGTCTTAGCAACACCTGGAACTAGGCTTATCAAGTGCATGGTGTAGGCCTGGTACAGTCTTAGCAACACCTGGAACCAGGCTTATCAAGTGCATTACTTAGGACCCGGTACAGTCTTAGGAGCACCGGAAACCAGGCTTATCAAGTGCATGATGTAGGACCTGGTACAGTCTTAGCAACACCTGGAACCAGGCTTATCAAGTGCATGGTGTAGGACCTGGTACAGTCTTAGCAACACTTTGAACTAGGCTTATCAAGTTCATGGTGTAGGACCTGGTACAGTCTTAGCAACACCTGGAACCAGGCTTGTGAAGTGCACGATGTAGGACCTGGTACAGTCTTAGGAACACCTGGAACCAGGCTTATCAAGTGCTTGATGTAGGACCTGGTAAAGTCTTAGGAACACCTGCCACAAGGCTTATCACGTGGCTGACCTCTTTCCTCTCTGATCTACCCTCCCAGGTTCAGCTTGGGTCCTTCCTTTCCTCTATCTCATTCTCTACCTGTGGTGTTCCCCAGGGGTCTAACCTCTCTCCATGGTTGTTCAACCAATTCCTGGCACCCCTTGCCCACTGCATTGCTGCTCTCTGCTCCAAATTTCAGTGCTATGCAGATGACACTCAGCTCGTATTCAGGCTCTCTTCCGCCACCTCTTCTCCTTCTCTCATCTCTGACTATCTGGCAACTATCCAGGAGTGGTGTGCCACCAATGATCTCTGCCTTAATGTCAGTAAGATGGAGATTCTCCTCATCGGCACACCTGCACCCTCCTTTCCTGTCACTCTCTGGCCTGCCTCCCTTGGCCCTATTCCTGCTCCCACCTGTGAGGCTAAGAACCTCGGGGTCATCTTCAAAGCCACCCTCTCCTTTTCTTCTCACATCTCTGACGTCTCTAAGAAATCAAACTACCAACTGCACCTCCTCAAATGTATTCTTCCTTTCCTCTCCTTCCCCCAGAAGCTTACTGTCTCTAGAGCTCTGGTTCTCTCTAGGCTGGATTAATGCAACAGCCTCTTTCTAAATCTTCCTGCTTCTACTCTCCACCCTCTGCAACTCATCCAGAACAGGACTGCAAGACTTGTCCTTGGCCACAAGCGCTGGGATCGTATCTCTCCAGCCCTGAAATCTCTTCATTGGCTCCCAGTGGCTGCAAGGATTAATTTCAAGACCCTCTGCATTGTCCACAAGGCTTTCTGGGGCCTAAGTCCAAAATACCTTCAACTCTCCCTTTGTAAATACCTTCCCACTCGAGCTCTATGCTCCTCCACCTCCAACTCCCTCAGGGTCAGTCGCTTCTCCAAGCAACGAGTTGGGGGTAGATCTTTTTCCTCGACTGGGCCTCCCTCTGGCATAGCCTACCTGCCACTCTGAAACTTGAGGAGAACTATCTCCGGTTCTGGAAGCACCTCAAGACCTTCCTCTTTGCTTCTGCCTTCACTCTTCCTCTCCCCTGCTGATCTATCTGCTTCAGCACCGTGCACCTGGTTGCCCTCTGATTTCGGGCCCAGATCACTGTCCACCCAGCCACTCACCCACACTGCCTCCTGGCAACACTTGCACTTGGGTCTGTATCTGTAACCCTACAGTCCCCTTACCTGCACTTATCAGACACCCCTTGTCTGCGCTTTAAACCTTGCACTTGCCACCTTGCTGGCTGCATTTCCTTTTGGTGTTGCTTTTATCCCTTGTTGTTGTTTTTTATCCCTTTCTCAGCACTTTTCACTTCTTCCTTGCACTTTCCCACATCCCTCTTCCCTGCACTTGCGCGTTCTCAATGTCACTAGGCCTAGTAAGATCGTTGTTTTGTCCTCCCTTGCTCCCCTCCCTTGCCTCGTCAAGCTCTGAAACACATGTGTATGAGCGTGATACAAATAAAATACCATTTCTTGAATTAGGACCTGGTAAAGTCTTATGAACACCTGGAACCAGGCTTATTAAGTGCATGATGTAGGACCTGGTACAGTCTTATGAACACAGGGAACCAGGCTTATCAAGTGCATGATGTAGGACCTGGTACAGTCTTAGGAGCACCGGAAACCAGGCTTATCAAGTGCTTAGCGTAGGACCTGGTACAGTCTTAGCAACACCTGGAACCAGTCTTATCAAGTGCATGATGTAGGGCCTGGTACAGTCTTATGGACACTGGGAACTAGGCGCATCAAGTGCTTAGCGTAGGACCTGGTACAGTCTTAGCAACACCTGGAACCAGGCTTATCAAGTGCTTGGCGTAGGACCTGGTACAGTCTTAGCAACACCTGGAATCAGGCTTATCAAGTGCTTGGCGTAGGACCTGGTACAGTCCTAGCAACACCCGGAACCAGGCTTATCAAGTGCTTAGCGTAGGACCTGGTACAGTCTTAGCAACACCCGGAACCAGGCTTATCAAGTGCTTAGCATAGGACCTGGTACAGACTTAGCAACACCCGGAACCAGGCTTATCAAGTGCTGGGCGTGGACCTGGTACAGTCTTAGCAACACCTGGAACCAGGCTTATCAAGTGCTTGGCGTAGGACCTGGTACAGTCTTAGCAACACCCGGAACCAGGCTTATCAAGTGCTTAGCGTAGGACCTGGTAGAGTCTTAGCAAAACCCGGAACCAGGCTTTTCAAGTGCTTAGCGTAGGACCTGGTACAGTCTTAGCAACACCTGGAACCAGGCTTATCAGGTGCATGGTGAAGGACCTGGTACAGTCTTAGCAACACCTGGAACCAGGCTTATCAAGTGCATGGTGTGGGACCTGGTACAGTCTTAGCAACACCTGGAACCTGGCTTATCAGGTGCTTAACGTAGGACCTGGTACAGTCTTAGCAACACCCGGAACCAGGCTTATCAAGTGCATGATGTAGGACCTGGTACAGTCTTATGGACACTGGGAACTAGGCGCATCAAGTGCTTAGCGTAGGACCTGGTACAGTCTTAGCAACACCTGGAACCAGGCTTATCAAGTGCTTGGCGTAGGACCTGGTACAGTCCTAGCAACACCCGGAACCAGGCTTATCAAGTGCTTAGCGTAGGACCTGGTACAGTCTTAGCAACACCCGGAACCAGGCTTATCAAGTGCTTAGCGCAGGACCTGGTACAGGCTTAGCAACACCCGGAACCAGGCTTATCAAGTGCTTGGCGTAGGACCTGGTA
Organism: Ambystoma mexicanum; assembly: GCF_040938575.1. NCBI lineage: Eukaryota > Metazoa > Chordata > Amphibia > Caudata > Ambystomatidae > Ambystoma > Ambystoma mexicanum. The sequence goes on from NC_090941.1 coordinate 1,087,991,171, forward strand.
CAGTCTTAGCAACACCTGGAACCAGGCTTATCAAGTGCTTGGCGTAGGACATGGTACAGTCTTAGCAACACCGGAATCAGGCTTATCAAGTGCTTAGTGTAGGACCTGGTAGAGTCTTAGCAACACCTGGAACCAGGCTTTTCAAGTGCTTAGCATATGACCTGGTACAGTCTTAGCAACACCTGGAACCAGGCTTATCAGGTGCATGGTGAAGGACCTGGTACAGTCTTAGCAACACCTGGAACCAGGCTTATCAAGTTCATGGTGTAGGACCTGGTACAGTCTTAGCAACACCTGGAACCTGGCTTATCAGGTGCTTAGCGTAGGACCTGGTACAGTCTTAGCAACACCTGGAACCAGTCTTATCAAGTGCATGATGTAGGGCCTGGTACAGTCTTATGGACACTGGGAACTAGGCGCATCAAGTGCTTAGCGTAGGACCTGGTACAGTCTTAGCAACACCTGGAACCAGGCTTATCAAGTGCTTGGCGTAGGACCTGGTACAGTCTTAGCAACACCTGGAATCAGGCATATCAAGTGCTTGGCGTAGGACCTGGTACAGTCCTAGCAACACCCGGAACCAGGCTTATCAAGTGCTTAGCGTAGGACCTGGTACAGTCTTAGCAACACCCGGAACCAGGCTTATCAAGTGCTTAGCGTAGGACCTGGTACAGACTTAGCAACACCCGGAACCAGGCTTATCAAGTGCTGGGCGTGGACCTGGTACAGTCTTAGCAACACCTGGAACCAGGCTTATCAAGTGCTTGGCGTAGGACCTGGTACAGTCTTAGCAACACCCGGAACCAGGCTTATCAAGTGCTTAGCGTAGGACCTGGTAGAGTCTTAGCAAAACCCGGAACCAGGCTTTTCAAGTGCTTAGCGTAGGACCTGGTACAGTCTTAGCAACACCTGGAACCAGGCTTATCAGGTGCATGGTGAAGGACCTGGTACAGTCTTAGCAACACCTGGAACCAGGCTTATCAAGTGCATGGTGTGGGACCTGGTACAGTCTTAGCAACACCTGGAACCTGGCTTATCAGGTGCTTAACGTAGGACCTGGTACAGTCTTAGCAACACCCGGAACCAGGCTTATCAAGTGCATGATGTAGGACCTGGTACAGTCTTATGGACACTGGGAACTAGGCGCATCAAGTGCTTAGCGTAGGACCTGGTACAGTCTTAGCAACACCTGGAACCAGGCTTATCAAGTGCTTGGCGTAGGACCTGGTACAGTCCTAGCAACACCCGGAACCAGGCTTATCAAGTGCTTAGCGTAGGACCTGGTACAGTCTTAGCAACACCCGGAACCAGGCTTATCAAGTGCTTAGCGCAGGACCTGGTACAGGCTTAGCAACACCCGGAACCAGGCTTATCAAGTGCTTGGCGTAGGACCTGGTACAGTCTTAGCAACACCTGGAACCAGGCTTATCAAGTGCTTGGCGTAGGACATGGTACAGTCTTAGCAACACCGGAATCAGGCTTATCAAGTGCTTAGTGTAGGACCTGGTAGAGTCTTAGCAACACCTGGAACCAGGCTTTTCAAGTGCTTAGCATATGACCTGGTACAGTCTTAGCAACACCTGGAACCAGGCTTATCAGGTGCATGGTGAAGGACCTGGTACAGTCTTAGCAACACCTGGAACCAGGCTTATCAAGTGCATGGTGTAGGACCTGGTACAGTCTTAGCAACACCTGGAACCTGGCTTATCAGGTGCTTAACATAGGACCTGGTACAGTCTTAGCAACACCCGGAACCAGGCTTATCAGGTGCATGGTGTAGGACCTGGTACAGTCTTAGAAACACCTGGAACCAGGCTTATCAGGTGCATGGTGTAGGGCCTGGTACAGTCTTAGAAACACCTGGAACCAAGCTTATCAAGTGCATGGTGTAGGACCTGGTACAGTCTTAGAAACATCTGGAACCAGGCTTATCAAGTGCTTAGCGTAGGACCTGGTACAGTCTTAGCAACACCCGGAACCAGGCTTATCAGGTGCATGGTGTAGGACCTGGTACAGTCTTAGAAACTCCTGGAACCAGGCTTATCAGGTGCATGGTGTAGGACTTGGTACAGTCTTAGAAACACCTGGAACCAAGCTTATCAAGTGCATGGTGTGGGACCTGGTACAGTCTTAGCAACACCTGGGACCAGGCTTATCAAGTGCATGGTGTAGGACCTGGTACAGTCTTAGCAACACCTGGAACCAGGCTTATCAGGTGCATGGTGTAGGGCCTGGTACAGTCTTAGAAACACCTGGAACCAAGCTTATCAAGTGCATGGTGTAGGACCTGGTACAGTCTTAGAAACACCTGGAACCAAGCTTATCTAGTGCATGGTGTAGGACCTGGTAAAGTCTTAGCAACACCTGGAACCAGGCTTATCAGGTGCATGGTGTAGGACCTGGTACAGTCTTAGCAACACCTGGAACCAGGCTTATCAGGTGCCTGGTGTAGGACCTGGTAGAGTCTTAGAAACACCTGGAACCAAGCTTATCAAGTGCATGGTGTGGGACCTGGTACAGTCTTAGCAACACCTGGAACCAGGCTTATCAGATGCATGGTGTTAGACCTGGTAGTCTTAGAAACACCTGGAACCAGGCTTATCAAGTGCATGGTGTAGGACCTGGTACAGTCTTAGCAACACCTGGAACCAGGCTTATCAGGTGCATGGTGTAGGGCCTGGTACAGTCTTAGAAACACCTGGAACCAAGCTTATCAAGTGCATGGTGTAGGACCTGGTACAGTCTTAGCAACACCTGGAACCAGGCTTATCAGGTGCATGGTGTAGGACCTGGTACAGTCTTAGCAACACCTGGAACCAGGCTTATCAGGTGCCTGGTGTAGGACCTGGTAGAGTCTTAGAAACACCTGGAACCAAGCTTATCAGGTGCATGATGTAGGACCTGGTATAGTCTTTCATTCTTAGACTTCCACCTGTGAGGTTATGTGCAAACTCATCAGTACAGCTGTAATGTTGTGTTCCTAAAACCAGTGCGTGTTTAACTCCAGTTTTAAATTAAATGTGGCTAGCTCATTATGAAACTCGTTTTGACACCTACATCTGCCAGAGGAGTGTATATTTATAAAACATTTAAAGCTAAAGGCCAAGTGAAGAAACTATTTAGTCTTTATGAGATTCGATCCAGCTATAGAATAGAACTCCTACCTTTCAGTCTATTGGGGAAAATCTGTTGACTTTGTCAATGCTTGTTTTTAACAGCAGTTCAGTCCAGGAAACATAAATCAAGTGGCTGAATACCTGGTTGTTAAGACATTTGTGTTACCCTAGTAGGGCAGTTACAGAGGCAATTAAGCTATTAACTTAACTGTCAACAGATTGATTAGAAAAAACCCCGCATAGAGCAACGTTTGATGGTACTGCTTGATAGAGGTAGCTCAACGAAATCCCAGTAGGTTGTGTTTTGGGTAGGGTGTGGGTGGGAATGGCCATAGCGATTAGGGCAGGAAATGGGGGGGGGGGATAAATCAACAACCAACACCTACAAGATGCCTACCTCTCCTTACAAGTCATCTCCCTCTTAGCAACACTCCAATTGAATAGTTTCAGCTTATAGGTGGTGCTTAAGCGACACCTAATAGCCACAACTGAAAACAGAACACCCCATATAGTAATGGGAAACCCTTTCCTGCCATAGACAGGCGCACATAGGTATGATAGAGTAAGTGTTGGCTCTAAGGGTTACTATTAATTGAAATTCAGAACTCGATGAAAACATCACACGTTTTTGTAGTCCCCGATTTATTTTCTGAAAATGAAATTCGTCAAGGTGTGATTTCGGTGCACCATAAAAGCCAGGAAAGCGCCCATGCATTTCAGGAAGTTGGCAGAGATCCAAGCGTTGCTGGGTCCATGGGAAACTGGACTCTTTCCTCTCCCTGTATGGTTACAGGAAGTCCTCGCATGCCCCTTCCGTGAAGCAGGTGCGGCAGCAGGACTGGCAGAGTGTGTGCACGCCCACATTCAGGGGCCTGGGCGGGCAGGTCCCTGCCTGCCCCAGAGCCCTGCAGCAGGGCCCGGCTTTCATTGCACAAGCAACCAGAGGGGCACGCCCTCCAGCTGCTTTCATTGCACAAGCAACCAGAGGGGCACGCCCTCCAGCCTGCACCAGGATACTTTCCTGAAAGGATGGCGCCACAATAAATATTAACTAACAAGCTGCCACAGCCTCATGGCAACAAACACTGGCAAAGCCAATCGTGTTGGCATTTGCAACTGATCATTGCATTTTACAAAGCTTTTGGTTTCAATATCAGTATTTATTTCTTACAGAATTGGAATTTATTTGGATCTGAGAGGTTTGGGGTAACCTTATTCATTCAAGAAGGGCTGGGGGAAATACCTGTGCAATGGAGAGTGTGAGCCACTTTTATGCGAATAAGCCTGTTTTTATACAGTGCGTAAAACCACCTTTGTGGTTTCATAGCACTGCAAAAAAACAAAGTCAGGCTCGGACTGGCTTATCGGGCAATAGGCCCATGGTCGACCCAGAAACACAAAATGCTGGTGTGGGCTAGTCTCTTTGGTCAAAGTGGGCCATTTTTTGGGCCAGTTTGATGAGTTAATTCACTCTGCGGCTAGTAGTTTTGACCCATGTTGCTGAATAAATATTCTTTAAAATGCACAATATGCATCACATTTTATCCAAAAACTCCCTCTTGGTTACTATTCAAACAGTGTCATAAAAGGAATTAATTGCCATTTGCATTGGTGGGCCACGTTTTCATTTGTGCCCGAGCCAATTGTATGGCCCAGTCCGACCCTGAACAAAGCGGTATTTCTAACAACGATGTGATGCTGTTTGCCTGGCCCATTAGGACTTTGCTAATATATTCTGTACTGAACGCCTCAGGTCGACCAGTGGCTTCCAGCACGTCGGACACCAGCAGTGGTCAACAGGGCACGCTGTAGGGCACTGCATTTACTCTGGCAGCCAGTAGAGGGCAGTGCCCGCAGCAAGCCTTGAAATCGCACAGCCTCCACCTTGTCCAGTGTATGCAGACAAATCTGTTTTCAATTCCACGCCTTTCCATTAAATTAATTACTGCACGATTCGTTAACTAAAAATGCAAGAGAGTCAAAAATGATAGCTTCTTATAAAGTCCGCCTTTCATGTTGGTAGGAGGCGAAGAACAGAAACCTACATGTAAATGTGACCACGGTATCGAGGGACGATAAACATGGTTTCTGATTAATTCCTTCTTCCCATGCATTCCTCATTTATGGAAATCGTATCCCAGCGCAGCTGTTCTTCTGAAACTTCTCTGCCACCAGGACACACAGCTCAGCTGCACATCGGCTCCGCCCGATACCCCCACAGGCTCCGCACAGGACATGGCGTTGAGGACAGTATATATTGAGGTGCCATGCTCGGTAACCTTACTTCCTTTTCCCACGCACTCTGTTTGCTGTGGGAACACGCTACTTTGTTGAAAAATAATGCCCAACCTCACAAAGATGCTAGGCTTCAAGCCCTGCACGGATTGTGGCCTGCAGATGTCAATGTCCGACCCCCCATAGGATTTGTTTACACTGTCTAGCAGAGACACATGATACCCAGGACTGTGAGTCGTACCAATCCCTGTACCCTAAGAGAAGAAACACTGCAAGAGGTCCCACTCACCCACAGGTACCATTTCTGCGCCAATCCTCCACTCCTAGGAATGAGAAGCCAAGCCTTCAGGTAGAAGACGTTCGACATCTTCTCCAAGGCCCCGGCACCGTGGGCACCACTGGGGCCCACTGTGCTTTTTTCAAGTCCACAGTGTAAGGAAGGCATTGTATCAAACAGTGAAGACAGACACACGTGATCACAGTTCAAGGGTGTTCATTGAACTTCAGTGGGTTTGTTGAACGCCTATCTGAGCCTAAATCTAAGGATGGGAACAAGCTACAACCATCAAATAATAAATAATGCAGACCTACTGGAGTCTCTGTCAAAATAAAAGGGCCTGTTTTAATAAACCTATTGCCAATCCTTACTTCTAAACACAAATGGTGTGGGATAACAATGTATGCAAAAGAAAGAATATGTCAGGATAGTTGAGCAGTTGGCTTCCCTTCCCCGCGTTTTCAGCACGGGACAAGGCAGCACATTCGAGCTTGGCACACACTCTGGCTTCTCTGCCACGAGGACACAGTTCAAAGCATCGGTATTCGGGGCTTCTGTGCCAAAGTCTCTACCATTCACAGCCTCTTTATTGCATATAAACAAGCACTTAAGTTCCTTTCTTCCCAGGTTTTTCACATTCACAAGTTCCCGGGTTCACTATTCACCATGGATCCCTTTCCTTCAGGTTCGAACCCACCTTTAGCACACTATTCACAATTGGTCTCCCTCAATCGGGCCCGGACCACGATCACCCTCAATCGGGCTTGTTAATCTCACTGGTGCTGCTTTAATCTTGGAGCCAAGGAGGGTACCACGGCGGCTGCTGCTCCTCTCTGACGCTCACGCTCTACTCTATACCAACGCACGAGCGCAGCTACTCCCAGATCAATTTCGGCCTAGCTGCTCACATAGGAACATTACTCCATGAACACCCAACATGCTGCTAGAACGGAGCTAGACCCCATGAAAATAATCGGCCTAGCTTCACACATAAGTGTCCTACACAGGCCTAATGCCGCGAGAATGCAGTCTCTGAGACGAACCACCAGATTGCACACATTCAACTGATCTCTCAATACCAACACACCTAAGGTTAGGATGCAGCTACCATCAAGCAATCGCATCAGCTGCTCACATACTGAGTGCACCCAAGCACCCTATAACACTACTCTCCCGACTGACTTGGACTGCGGTCCCCGAGGATGTGCAACCCACAAGTGCTTGGAGGTCATACCAATGATATATAGAGCGCTGTATAAATGCCAAATAACATAACATAATTCGATCAGCCATGTAGGAGGTCCCTGAGTATCTACGACACAAAATGCAGGATTTTTTACTTTTGGGGATTGGAACCCTGTAGTACGCCGGCGCTGGATCAGGTTTTAACCTGTTGTCATATAGAAATACTTTGATTCATTCTTCAATAATATTTGACACCATTTAGGCTTTGAGAAAAGGTTGCTTTTAATGTGCCAGTTGGTCAATTGCACTCTTTAGTCAGCAATAGTTGTCACTTGTGTGACATACATCCCGGTGTGTACATTGTTGAAACTATAGTCATATACTGCATGCTTTAGATCCGTGTGCCAACACGTGTTTCAAACAAAGGTTTTTCTCAAGGCAAGGTTAGGTAATTAGGTATCCCGGATGGGTCTCTGTCTGGGTAGTATCAAAATAGTCGGCTGGGTTGCATCCATGCCCGGTTGGGTTTTTGATGCGCTGGTGGTCTCACAGTGATCTGCAGGATTTTTTTGCCTCGTTTCCTGGCCTTACGCCTTTCAATCCGAGGGACTGGTGAAAGTAACAGGTCAAGGTTAACTCCTGGAAGTAGATCCAAAGGCGATGGCAGTGCCCTGGCCACCTGTGAGAGAGATTCCTGGGGACTAGTGGGTGAGACACCACTAGAAGCACAACCATGCACTTAAGGACTCTGCTCCGGCTCACAGAAGTGAATATCCACTCAGGCACCAACGGCCCGGCACCACCCTTTACTTCGGCATCATCGACACCAGATCACCTCTTGATCATGCCTCACTTCCTATGGGGCCTTTAATGTCAAAGATGGGTCAATTCTTTGACGAGGAAGGGAACCACATTCCCTTTGGAATAGATCCCCTGTGCAATACAGAAGTGGGGGACTTCCCAGAGGAGTTCTATGGTGAGGTAGAAGGTTTATTGGAGCTGGCTTAGAAGCCAGTGTGCTTGATACTTCCCTGGAGCGGGACATGCAGCAAGGCCCCAGGGTTATCAGCTTCATTCAAACCAAACGTTCAATATGAACTTACTGACATCCTGGACGAATGCCTCCTTTACACTGGCCAAATTATCTTTTGGCCTCTGGTTCACAATGAGTGGAGCAGCAAAGCACCTCCCTGAGGGTGAGGTGAGAGTTAGTTTTGAGACCCTGATCCACGCTGACAGAGAGGCTTGTCACCAAATTCTTCAATCCACACTGGATACGGCTAACTGTGTGGGGCGTGTAATGCCTACTGCAAAATGTAGTCAGAAGGCACCTTTGGATGAGAACCGTACGGTTCACACAGGATGTGCAGGTGAAGCTCTTGGATATGGCTTAGACAGCCATAACCTCTTATGATCAAAAGTAATGACTCCTTGCAGATGGTCCAATACTCTAAAGTGACAACTAAGTGTTTGGTCCTGGCTGTTCAACAACCTTCAGTACCAACCAATAGACGTCAAGATTTTCAGCCATCTGTCTCCAATGCCACTTGTGGCTGTCCCAACTGGCAATAAATTCACTGTTTTCCCAAGGGTAGGGGTAGCGGAGCTCAGAGGAATGTAATTTCCACCTCCAGTCCCCTCGACCTCTCTAAGTGCAAAGACACTGTGAGGAGACCTGCTTCCATGAGTCCCCTGTGGGCCGGAGAATTCCCCTGTTCAGTTTAAAATGGTTCTGCATCACACCTGACTTTTGGGCCTAATAGGTCATTCAACAGGGGTACTGTCTAATTTCAATCATCAACACTATACCATCCAACTCCCAACTCCGCTTTGCCTCTGCAGTCCCCCCCCTTTTTTTGGAGAAAGTCTGTCAACTTCTGACAAAGGGTGCAATCGAACACTTGGAGCAGGAAGGGGATAGTACTCCATCTATTTTCTGATTGCGAAGAAGGGTGGGAGTTTACGTTTGATCAGGGATCTGGTCACTCTGTCCCAGTTCCTCCAAACCATTGATCTGCAGGACTGGTTGGTGTCACCATGTGAAAACAAAATCAAAATATCGAGGCTGAGTACCCCAAAAGGAAATACACCGAACACGGGTTACAAAGATCTTTTTTATTTTATACTGAACAGTTACAGAGAAAAAAGGTAACAGATAGCTATCGGCCCTCAGTACAACACAACGAACTCCAGCGTGGTTCAGTGTGCTTAGTGAGAGACGCTGTACATTAGAATTCGCTGCTCTTTTATACCATTTGCGAACATGATGTCCAACCCTACTTCGGGTTAATATTCCTCTAATACATTACTGATCTAGCGTTCATGCCGAGTTCATACCACTATATGGATAGGGATTGCCTTTAATACATTCGCCAACAAGCCTACATGGTAACAGTCTATTTTAGGATTTCTCATGAAGGTCTTCTCAAACATTAATACAATGTAGTTAAACAAGTGTTCTTAGTTCAGTATTTGGATGCATTGTTCTTAACATATGCTCGTGGATTAGTTTCATTGCACGAGTAATCCTTTACACACAGGTCAGCGAAGGACAAGGTCTGAGTTGACGACCCTAACAAGTGGCCTGCAGGCAAGTTACATATTAATTACACACAGAGGTCAAGACTGCCATGTTGTATTTCGGAATGACATTGTCCACCATTTTAACTCTCAGGGTGACTTTACAGAGAGATTACAGATTGACCTAAAATGGCGGTTTACATTGATTCTAAGGTCAGGACCTTGCAACACGGATTTCTTCTCAAGTGGCTTATAAGCAGCTTGGCGTAGGCCAATATACATATATTCGTTGCAATAGGTGGTACAAAATAATTTCCCGTTTGACAAACCCTCCTTTTGGCCTATGCCAAGTGCTAAACTACTTTGGATCTCCTTGCAAATAACTCCATGCATCATCGTCCATGCACCCTGAATCGCTGTCAGAAATATCTATTGCCATCAGATCATTCGCTAAAATTTCCTTTAAAGCGTATTCCTTGGAGGTTTTATCTGGGGCATACACTTTATGTCCTATCGTACCTACCGCTTGTGCGCAACATCCCCCTAGCATCGAACATATACTAGGTAGACACTGGATACAACAACAAAGGAACAACAGAATTCCCAAAATGATCAGTAAGACCGAAAGTACCTTCCAACCCCAAGATCGCAAGAAGTCCCAGAACCAAGCGCTAAGATCCCAGTTTCCCTCGGGAACATGCACTTCTGAACTAAGGACGTGCAGATTCTGTATTGCCTTGAAGATATTTGGGGAGGAATCTGGCGCGAAAACACAGCAAGCGGACCCCACTAATTTACACACTCCACCACGTTCAGCCAGAATGACATCTAACGCCATCCGGTTCTGAAGCGCTACTAGTCTTATCGCTTTCTGTTCTAATGTCATATTATAGAGTATGTCCGTGGTCCGGTTGATGGTTCTCTCCAGTACTCTCGCTAGTCTTCTGATATCTGCGGAATTTGCTATCTGTCCCCAAAACGGCACAAATGATTTTGCTACATTTCCCAAGACCTGTGCTGGAGTGTCACCATTCTCGTCCCGCCGTGGACGAGCCTTTGAAACCTCTACTGTACTAGCTATAAATACCCCAGGTAACAGGATACCTAAATAACAGGTTCCCTGCCAATCCCTGGGCAACCATGGAAATGCTACATTACCGCAAAAAAGTAGACAGGTTCGCCTACATACAAAGGTCTGTCTTCCCCAGTCAAATTTGCAACGTTGGCACAACCTCTAAAATCTCCCATTGACTGAGTACCATTCCTCTGTATGCAGAAAGAAACTGAATCGGGGCTATGGTTAACAGTGTAAGAAGGAGGCACAGCATCCTTATTGCCTATCGGAGCTACCTTGAAGGAAATAAAAGATTGGAAAGGACGAGACAGTCTATTAGAAGGCCTAATAGAAGCAACGTTAAGCTTAATCCTATTTGCAAAAAGCGAGCATCCCAGGGGAGTCAGAACAGTTTCTCAAAGCTATTCAAATGAGTGCCATCAAAGTTCCCCGAGATGCTATCGTTCCAATGGCCAAAGAACAGTACTCTAAGAGAAGCATAACAAGCAGTTGTCAAAGGTAAAGGATGAATATACCAACCTAGCTCCTTATCCCCGTGTTGCAGTAAATGTGAACAGACCCAACAGTTGGACTTATTAAAAATGGCATGCGTGGCATTCATGATAAGTAGCAGAGTATTATTGTGGTACCTTTGTCTATGCTAGGAGTCCCTAGGGGACAGAGTGTGCAAATGTACAAAGGGAGTAGGAACAGTAGGTACATTTTCAGTCGGTAACAAGGACTCTAAAGGATGAGTTTCCTCGAGGTACCATAAGCCTAAGACAGTGACTATTATAAAACCAAATATTATTATAAAAACACAGCAATACATTTTCGGGGCCCAAGTACTTTGTCCATTATCCCAGTTGGTCACACAATCATTTACAAGTCCCATATGAGTGGTAGCGGTGGCAGGCATTGTAGTCTTCAAACGGAAACCCCCAATGTTCGTTGCTGGCGACCTCCTGGCCGCGCGACTTCTTAGTCCTTCCACAACCCTAGCCAACAGAATCCCCTTTCTCAAATTTTGGCAAAAACAAGCCCTCAATGATCCTTTCTTCTCCGAATGCACAGCCGAACTGCGCCGTAAGTCTATCAGATGCACAGCAAAACCGTGCCGTAAGTCTATTTTCTGGGACGCAGATAGTACCTTGCTTTTCCCGGTACTGATTGCTCCGGAAACAATGTGTCGTCACTTCCCGTTGGAAGCAACGTATCAAGACGTATCAAGATCAAGTGAAGATGCCGAATTTGAAACAACAGTTTCCGGAAGCAAATCTTTTGGAGAGTGTGGAGACAAAATGTCAGGTTTCCCAAGCCTCGCGGGCTCAGAAAGATTCTCTGATAAACTCTCAATGCTATCTACTGCTTTGGGATCATTGGTTGCAGCGTTAGCAAAGGGTTCTGTTTCTTCTGTATCGTGTGGCACTGGGTGAGGAAGTTTGACGTGCGATGCATGGATCTAGTTCTTTCTGCCAGTAACCCGCACCGCCGTCTGTGTGACCAACAGGACCTGGAATGGGCCCCGCCAGCAAGGTGCAAGGCAGGAGGAACGCTCAAATGCGTTGATAAGCACCCAGCTCCCAGGCCGTATGCTGTGGCCCGGGCCTTCGTATTGCACAGGTAAAGCCTCTCGCACCTGGTGATAAATCAAATACAGGTTTTTAGTCAACTGGCTGCAATAATCTGAAAGTAATACATTTTCAACATTTCTCAAAGATCTACATTTAGGAAGGTTCCAGATATTTGCGGGTCTCCCCATTACCACCTCAAATGGAGACAGCCCAGTCTTAGTTTGAGGGGTTGTACGCATTGGTTAATAACATGATCGGTAAGGCGTCCGGACATTTTAATTTAGTGCCGGCACACGCCTTAGCGAGCTTGTTCTTGATGATACCATTGTGTCTTTCTACCAGTCCGGCGCTCTGAGCGTGTCTAGCCGAATGGAACAGTTTGTCGATTTGTAATGGCGCACATATCTGCAGAATTACAGCAGCGACAAAATGTGGACCATTGTCCGACCAGATGACTCTTGGTAGCCCGAACCACGGGAAGTATTCTTTAAACATGGTTTTCACAGTAGTCATGGCTGTAGCATCTTTGACAGGGAAAGCCTCAACCCATTTACTAAAAGCACAGATGACCACTAATACATACTTCATATTGTTGCACCGTTCCATTTCAATAAAGTCGAAATGGATGACTTCGAAGGGGACAGAGGGTGGCCCAAAACTTCCCCTTGGAATTGCTGTCCCCTTTCCCACATTATGTTGTAGGCAAATCATGCAGTCCTGAACATAGCGCTGGGCAATTTTCGAAATTTTGTCATTTGCCCAAATTTTCTCTAACATTTTCGTGACTTTCTGGGCACATATATGCGTAGGACCATGGGCCATGATGACCATCATCATTACATAAGCGTCAGGGAGTAGCCATTTCCCCTTCAACTATTTCCACCCAACACCCATCATCATCATCATCGAGTTTCCCCAAGCCTTCAGCCCACCTCTTGGATTCCTCTATTGTGGCATCGGCTTGGATATCCTGTACAGACCCAACAACCTCGTCCATTGCATAGGCATTTATAGTCTACCTTGAAACATACATCTCTGTAAAGAGATCGGTAGCAGTTTGTCTAGCTATCTGATCAGCAAAGCATTCCCTTTTCCTATGTCATCTGTAATCTTTCGATGTGCTGCACATTTTATGACAGCTAACTGAATAGGGAGCGCAAGTGCTGAGAGTAGTTGTACTATTAGGGAGCCATTCTGGATTTTTGTCCCATGTGAAGTTAAGAACCCTCTCTCTGACCAAAGTCTCCCAAAGTTGTGAACCACCCCAAAGGCATACTGACTATCAGTATATGTTTACTGTAAGTCCTTCGGAAAGTTCACAAGCTCGGGTCAATGCTATAATCTCTGCGGCCTGCGCAGAGTTATGCGTGAGTCTCTTGGTTTCCACGACCGTGCTTAATGTGGTGATTGCATATGCAGCTGTGGATGTACCATCCGGAAGTTTGAAGCAGGAGCCATCACAAAACAGCTCTCCTTGCGGATTATTCAAAGGAGTGTCTTTCAAATCAATTCTACCCTTTGTCTCTTGTTCGGTAATATACAGACAGTCATGTGACTCTTCATCGCCGCAAGCAATACCTTGCGGGAAAGGTAGGAGTTCAGCCGGATTAAGAACACAACACCTCTTAATTTGGATGTGAGGATCAAACAAGATCAATTCATATCTCGTCAACCGTGCGGAAGTGAGGTGTTGCGTTTGGGTTCGGTTCAGTAGAACATCTACAGAGTGAGGCACCATCAGGGTTAAATCATGGCCTAGGACCATTCCCTCACTCTGTTTTACAGACGCAGCAGCAGCAGCAGCGACAGCTCACCAACATCTTGGCAAAGTGCATGCTACAGGATCAAGGGCAGAAGAAAAGTCACTGCACGGCCTATTCTTCCCTCCAGGTTCCTGCGTTAATACAGCTAAAGCACATCCATCACATTCATGCACAAACAACACAAAGCCCTTTTCATAGTTTGGTGTGCCCAAAAATGGTGCCGAGCATAATGCAGTCTTGAACAAGTCAAACGATTGCCCTTCTATGTCAAAGCCAACATCGGTTTGATCACTAGTGAGAAATACGGGATTCGCAACCTGCAGTAAGAAGCCATACCTATCAATGCTCTAACTTCCTTCTGTGTATTTGGGACAGACATGCCAGAAATGTGTTTTATTCTTTCAGGTGTCAATCTTCTTCCTTCCTTTGACAAGAGATAGCCTAAATAGACGACCTCTGGCAACAATATTGAAACTTTTTAAGCAAAGCTTTGTGACCATGTTTAGCCAGATGAATAAGCAACAACACAGAGCCCTCCTTGCAGGCACTTTCAGAGTCTGCAGCTAAAAGCAAGTCAACAACATACTGAAGCAATGTACAAGTCGAGGGCAATTCAAGAGTATCAAGCTGTTCTTTCAAAGCCCTAATGTAGATGCTAGGACTCTGTGTAACCTTGCGGTGAATGAGTTAATGTAAACAAGCGTCCCCCTAAGGTGAACAAGTATCTACTATCCTTGTGTATAAGAATACTAAGGAAAGCATTCTTCAGGTCCACAGCACTAAAGTAAGTAGCTGTAGCTGCAATTATGGTCAAGATCGTCGTCAGGTCAAGCACAATTGGAAATTGCGGAGCAACAACTTTATTAATGGCAGCTAGGGCGAATACTGAGGACTGCAAGACAGACTCTAGGGCCTCATTACACGTTGTGCGGTAAAATCCGCAAATTACCGGCATGGCGCCCTTAACGTGTCCGCCCTCGTAGGAGGGTGCTAATAGCATACCATTACGAGTACGCGGACACGAGCTTTGCGCCATGCCGGTAATGCCCCTCCAGCCTTGCCGCTAATCTCCCCCAAAAGTCACTTACCGCCTTCCACGACAGTGCAGATAGCAACTCTGCCTTGACGCATCGTGCAAATAGCGGCCACCGCTAATAGCGGTGACCATTAAATACCAGAACCGGAAAAAGCATCATCACAGAGGAACGGGAAAGAGCACAGCGGCCATCTTCAAAAACACAATCCATTGCCATCCTCTGCCCCCTGGACCTGTTTGTGTTAGCTTGCTGCCTGAGATCCATTGCTACACTGTTACCATGCCCAAGGCACTAAAAAAAACCACAGACCGCCAGCGAAAGGAGACGTTCTCCACTGAGGAGTTAGTGATGCTGACTCAGACCTTAGCGGACAATGCAGAAGTGGTCTTTGCAAATGACATGCGGCGGGAGACCCTCCTAAAGAAGAAAGCAATCTGGGCCGAAGTGGCAACAAAAGTGAGCACTGTAGGCACCAGCACGCGCACTGTACGCGAGTGCAGAAAACAATGGGATGACCTGAGACTCCGGGTCAGGATGATCCTGGCCGAGAACCACAAGACTGCCACCGCTGGAGGATCAGGGTCACCGATCAAGTTGAAGGAGTGGGAGGAGACATGCGCAAACCTCATCGAGGTAGAATGTATTGAGGGAGTTGGGAGGATGGAGCACGGCGTGCCAGACACTTCTGATGGAGGTAAGTGCACTGATGCAAGCATGCAATGTGAATGTACAGGTCCCCACAAATGGCAGCCCTGGATCACTGCATGGATGGCCCGGCATCCACACATGCATCCCACCCTGCGCATGTCAGCGCCAGACCCCAACACACACACATGCATACATCAACAGAGCCAAGTGCCACACACAACACTGAATGGATGAGGCTTTGAAATGACACCTCACCTGCTTCCTCCACAATGAAGTTCAAACGGCCCCAAATGAATTCATGATGTAGCCTGCATTGAGTACATGCAACCATAACCAATGACATCCCCCTTCTTGTCCCCGACAGGGTCGCATACAGACAGCGAGGGAGCATCCCAGGCACCCCCTGTGCAAATGAAGAAAAGGCCACAGCCCAGCGAGGACGCACCAACAACATCAAGGGGAAAAAGGCCAAGGCCCCTATTGCAGCGTCCAAAACAGCTCCTGCGCGCCACTGCCAGTGCCACGCAAAACCCTACTGCCCCGCCTCTGGCGGTCCACTCCCCCCCCCAAATCACCGCCACCGAGGGTCCACCCTCAGCTGCTGCCAGTTCGGCAGGGGAGGCGGCAGCCATTGCCCCATTGTCCGACGTGGATGAGCCCACAGATCTCGATCTGCCTATGCACATCCCAAGCCCTGCTGTAACCCCCGAGCAATCACCCCATCAAACACCTGGCTCGCACTTCACTGTTCACAAGTCCATGGAGGCCTTCAGTAGCCCCCCAGAGGCGGCATCTGCACACCAGCCAGCATCAGGATGCGCAGCAGACACACCACCACAGGACACCACTGCCCTTGACCTGGCCAGCGTCATCCAGCGCCAGCAGGCTCTCACAGACCTCGTAGGTCAACATGTGGAGGAGGTTGCCCGTCTCAGGGCTGACCTCGGGGAGACATCCAGGCACTCCAGGGAGGGAATGGAGTCGTGCACAGACAGGCTGTGTGGGGAGCTGATACGCGTCCGGGAGGTGCTAACACGCATCGCAGATGCAATGGAGCGCCAATTTCCACCAGGACAGTCTACCACCTCTTCGACCACAAGTTTGCGGCAGACAAGGCCCCTCAGACGCTCTTCAAGCACCAACAGGCGCACCACTAGCCAGCCCCCAAATGCTGGCCCTGGCAATGAGCAATAGGGCGTGAATGTCCATGGACCTCTGTGCATGCCTGGACACATACATTGTTGGAGACTCATGAGGGACAGTTGTGGGGGGTGGGGGGGGAAGGGTGTGACGGGACAGTTGTGGGGGGGTGCAGGGGGGGAAGGGTGTGATGGGACAGTTGCGAGGGGTGGGGGGAAGGGTGTGATGGGACAGTTGTGGGGGGTGGGGGGAAGGGTGTGATGAGACAGTTGTGGGGGGAGGGGGGGGGAAGGGTGGCGGGATGGTTGGGGACTTGCACATTTTTCTGTTTCTGTTCATTAATACACTGTTGTTTGAGCAAAACACAGGCCTTGACTCCTTCATTGTGTATGATCAATTTATTGACGCCAAGGTCCATTGTGAGCTAACAAACAGACACCAGTGCCCCACCAGCCATATACAGGTGACAGTATGACTACATGTTACTCAGAATATTTGGTTGATCAAATGCTGTCCCACAGCACGTCCCTCCTGGCCATCCCCTCTTGCATGACCTGCATCCCCTTCACCTCCATCCTCATCCCCGTCATCATCCTCATCAGGTGCCTCCATTTCAACGTCATGGGGCAGTGGCACATTCCGTCTCATACACATATTGTGCAGCATGACACATGCCGTGGTGATCTTTGCCACCTTCTCATGGCCATACAGGAGAGCGCCACCAGACCTGCTAATGCACCTAAACCGTGACTTCAAACGTCCAAAAGTCTGCTCGATGACGAGGCGGGTACGGGTATGTGCACGATTGTATTCTTCTTCGTGCCTGTTCTGTACAGGTGTGAGGAGCCACCTCTTCAGGGGATAGCCGGCATCACCTACATGGGGGGAGGAATGGCTTCCTGTTACTTTTTGACACATGTGTGGCCTGTTCATGTCACATACCTTGGCCTATCATTGTGATTCATGTACACATTCAACTGCATCAATGAATATGGTCTGTGTGACTGCTTTGTGCAAAGGTGAGCGCAAGCATGCAAGTAGACATGCCCCATTGATGCCTCCAACAGTGACTGCCATGTCCTGGGTGAGGCCAGGTCATTGGTGTCCCTGTGGGCAGGCACATTTGGTACCACACTGGTGGTGTACTGTCCTTCCGACATTGCTGTTGCCATGCTGAGAGGCAACACTCCAGTGGTGCCATGGGTTTGTGGTGCATTGCCATAGCTAGGGGGTATCCCTTTGCATGCATCCAGGGGCACAATGCATTGTTGATGTTGTGCTGTAGGAATGCTGCATGACTATGTTGACGGCATGGATGACATTTGTGTATTTCGTGGCGTGGAGTGTCGTGCAATGTGGATGAGGATTGATGTTTGATGTCACTAGATTTGGATTGTCAGCTGTGTCGTGTGGCATATACTTGCATGTCTGTTCATCCCAAGTACGTTGCTGCCCTCACAGATGCCCATTAGCGTACATCTGTATGTGCATTTGGGCGACGGACTACAGGCTACACCCAGTTGGAGTATCCATCTACCCCCCAATGCACACCCAGTTGGAGTATCTATCTATCCCCCCCCCAATCACACTGCCATGTGCTTGGCCTGGAACTCACCAAGTAGCCACGAACGTTGTCCCATTTGTCGCTCCATGTACCAGGGGATAGTTGAGTTCCGCAGGACCATGGAAACATGGGTAGATCCTGGAAATCGGGCACAGCAATGTGTGATTATCTTGTTTCCGTCACATACCATTTGGACATTGATGGAGTGGAATTGCTTCCTGTTTCGGTAGACTACTTCATTGTGATGTGGGACGACCAATTCCCCAGGTGTACAGTCGATGGCCCCAATGCAACTTGGGATGCCTGCCAGTGAATAGAAGCCAACTTTGGTGTTTGCAATCTCCTGGGCAGTCCGTGGCATGGATATGTGTTCGGGTGCATGCTTCAGGAGGGCATCGAGTACCTGGTTCAGTATGCGTGAGAATACTGGTTGGGAGATGCCATGCATCTGCCCCACTGTATGCTGGTAGGTTCCTGTGGCCAGGAAGTGCAGCACTGTCACCACCTTGAGTAGAGGGGGGATGGCAGTTCGGATATCTATGAGGCTCACAATGTCGTTGTGTATCATGTCCACGATGCTGGTGATGGTGTCCCGGTCCAGACGGTACAAGGTGTGTATCTGCTAAGGTCTTAGGTTAAATGGACTGGCTCTGATCCGGGGAATTGGTGGATGCCTCTGTGGTATGATTAGGTGGCGTGGTGGTGCTTGCTGTGCCTGTCTGGCCCTCCTCCTGCCTCTCCTCTGTGCAGCCTGTTGTTGTAGCAGCAGCGCTGCAATCAGGTCCTCCAGGCCATGTAATGCTGCCAGTATTGGAACCATCTTGGTGTGGGAAGGGGTGTGGGAAGGGGTTTGGTGTGCTTCTTTTGAGCAGCCACAGTCTCCATTGCCTCCACCTGTGCTGATTTTGGCCACCTGTGGCAGGTGTTGACACTGCTTAGTTCTTTTAACGTGTGGTTCGCGATGGCGGTATTGCCGCCATGCCGGGAAGGGGTTTTGGGGTATTTACCATGGCGCTATTGCCGTGTGCACTAGCCTTGTGATGGTGTGCTATTAGCGGCATGTCGTTATTTACGGGTTGGCGGGTCACGCGGACTGACCGCTATTAGTGGCACCTTAATTAGCGGTGCCGCTAATGGCGGTGAGCCGGGTTGTAATCCGCATGGGCATTTAACGTTACCGGTATTCCATTACCGGTAACGTTAAATACCTACCGCCATCCGTGTAATGAGGCCCTATTTCTTTATAGAATCCTGTCGGATTTTTCCTAATATCAGGAATAGATTGTCTAATAGTATTCACTTCCTGTCTTGAGAACGGGACATGAACAAACTGCGATACATAATGTGCAGGAATGTCCACAGTGACTATACCTGCCACAGCATCGGCCGCAATCTCAACCTTCGGGACAAATGTCGGAGGAACCTCTCTCATAGGCAACTGAGAAGTAGGCAACTCCGAACGCTTACTAAGCAACAGAGCTAAGTCGAGCGCTAAAGCAGTCGAAGAAGTGTCAAGTGAAAAAGCCTTTCATAAATACTCAATAACTCTGTGGGACAACTAATTTTTCTCTTTACACAATCATCCTGTAGGTACGCTATCATTACCTGTATCACTTTCCTCTGCATTTCTGGCGTATACTGACTGTATGTGTCATATACCTCAACTGGAGTTATCGACATATCTGAAATCCATCTAAGCGCGTCTTTGGTACAAATTCATGCTTCCTCAGATATCGATTTTCGAAAAGGAAGGAACCGTTTCTGTACATACATACTTTCTCCCTCGTCAACCGAATTCTGTAATCTTTCCAACTCCTTTCTATACTCAAATAACCTCTCGACATGCTCATTAATTTTCTCCACAGTGTCTCTTGAAAACGCTAAAATGTTTAGATCCCTTAACGCTTGTGGGAGATCTGTATTATTTAATTTGCCCCACATTACAAATAAATGAATCTCTAAACCTTCAATAAACATATTTTTCTCAGGAAAATTATCCATATTAAAAAGTCGGGCAAAAGCATTAGCTTGATCATCTCTCTCCATACAATGCTTAGCCCATGCAATCAAATCCCGTTTCTTCTCTGGCGGTACAGTATTGAGGGTGACAACCCTTGACCCTGCACCCTGATTGGCTACAAGCGGCACAAGACCACTTGGACGAGGGGGAGCAGGCAAATTCAATGGAGGTGCTGGTACTGGTGCAATAGGAAGGGGTGGAGGAATAGGTCGAGGAACAGTAACTGGAGGAGGAGGAACATTAGGAGGAGCAGGAACATTAGGAGGAGCAGGAACAACAGGGAGAGGCAAAGCAGCAGGAAGAGGGACATACGGGGGTGGCGCAGAGGCACCAGGCCTTCGTTCATTTAGCAATTTGTCTTTGAATTTGTCGAAAACATGAAGGTCTTTAGAAGGATACATTTTCTGAATTCCAAGTGAGAAAGCCCTATCCATATTCCTAGTCGACTCAGAATGTTTATCTTGGTCATACAATAATGCCTTTTCGGCATTCGTTTTATGACGGCGCGCATGTTTTTCTCTACTCTTAAGTTGTTGCAATGCTTCTTTTTTCCAATTCTGCAAAACATCGAATGCTGTAGGTCTAGCGTTTTTCTTTAATAGAATTGACTCTAAATACTCAATACGAGGGATTTCAAAACTACCATTGGTTGGCCACTGAAGTTCGGAGGCATGTCTGGTTTGTCTGTGCCAAATATCATTAAACACTATACTTCCAATGCCATGCTTACAGTACATAGTACACGCCGGCGACCCCTCCTGTGGTGCTGGACGGCTAAATTCCAAAGATTGTCTATCACTGCGGAACAACGCCCTGAAGCAGGTAGACAATTTCCCAGGCATATCAAATTATTGGGGTTACCTGGTCAATAATTGTGTCTGCAGATACAATACGCCAAAATCAAATTATCAGGATATTTAAGAATCGGGTCACGACTCACCTGATCAATCCTAAGGAGGTCCAATCGGATTACAAAGAATCTTACCTAACTAATCTGACCTCGTGTTTGGTGATTTCGGCAAATCTGTCCGCCTCGATAAGTGGACCCTCGTCAAGATGCCGTCTCGGACCACAAGCTAATCGACCAGGGATCGGGTTGTGCAGCGCTGCTGAGGTGTCACGTCTCGTTCAGAAGGGGCCCCTTATTTTGTCACACCGTCCAATCCCGGTCCGATAGCATGTGTCAACCTTCGACAATCCGGCATCAATCTTGAGGGTCCCTATTCGGGCACCAACTGTGAAAACAAAATCAAAATATCGAGGCGGAGTACCCCAAAAGGAAATACACCGAGCACAGGTTACAAAGGAATATACAAAGATCTTTTTATTTTATACTGAACAGTTACAGAGAAAAAAGGTAACAGATAGCTATCGGGCCTCAATACAACACAACAAACTCCAGCGTGATTCAGTGTGCTTAGTGAGAGACGCTGTACATTACAATTTGTTGCTCTTTTATACCATTTGCGAACATGATGTCCAACCCTACTTTGGGTTAATATTCCTCGAATACATTACTGATCTAGGGTTCATGCCGAGTTCATACCACTATATGCATAGGGATTGCCTTTAATACATTCGCCAACAAGCCTACATGGTAACAATGTATTTTAGGATTTCTCATAAAGGTCTTCTCAAACATTAATACAATGTAGTTAAACAAGTGTTCTTAGTTCAGTATTTGGATACATTGTTCTTAACATATGCTCGTGGATTAGTTTCATTGCACGAGTAATCCTTTACACACAGGTCAGCGAAGGACAAGGTCTCAGTTCACGACCCCAACAAGTGGCCTGCAGGCAAGTTACATTTTAATTACACATAGAGGTCAAGACGGCCATGTTGTATTTCGGAATGACATCGTCTACCATTTTAACGCACAGGGTGACTTTACAGAGAGAACCTAAAATGGTGGATTGACCTAAAATGGCGGTTTACATTGATTTTAAGGTCAGGACCGGATTCCTTCTCAAGTGGCTTATAAGCAGCTTGGCGTAGGCCAATATACATATATTTGTTGCAATAGGAGGTACGCTATAATTTCCCGTTTGACAACCCGACCTTCAGGATGCCTGCTTCCAATCATGTGAAGCACAGGAGGAAACCGAGATTAGTTGTGGGCCATAATTACCAATTCAAAGTACTGCCATTCTGTCTTTCTTTGGCATGCAGTTTTCACCAAGCTTCTGGTAGTGATGGCTCGCCTCAGGTGTGAGGGTATTCATGTCTTTTCCTACATGGAGGTCTGGCTCATCTGAGCTTGCTCTCCAAACCAGGCGTCAGAACATTTGTTTCGCTTGTGCAGTCTGTTGCACAGTTTGGGCTTTTCCCTGCTCCTCAAAAAGTCTAAGGCTTTGCTTTTCCAGTCCCTCCGGTTTATCGGGGTGGTCTTGAATGCTCACCTGCACAGATGATTTTTGCCCTAGGACCAAGTGGAGAACATTTCTCTGATGGTACAATTCCTCTAATCCCAGGGACAAGTTTTCACCTCACCCTTATTGTGCTTGCTGGGTCTCATGGCCTCCTGCATTCTGGTGGTTCTGGAAGCCCAACTATACATGAGATTGCTTTGGTGACTCCTGTTGACAGTGGTCTCATTGCAAGGAAACTTTACAGATCTTCTGCAGGTATTGAGTAGAGTTTCTCAAGATCTTGCCTGGTTGTCCCCGTCAGATAAGGTTTGAAAAGGTGCGTTGCTTCGGCATCCCTGGCCTCAAGTAAAGGTAGTCACTGATATATCCTTGAAGGGTAGGGCATTTATCTTTTGGATCTAATGGTGAGCAGGCATGGTCTCCCTCTAAGTCTTGGGAAGACATCAACTTGCTGCACTTGAGTGCAATAAGGCTGAGCCTGGTTTTCTTTCTTCCATATGTAAAAGACCGGTCTATGCTAATCCTGGCAGACGATAAAGGGACTGTGCACTACCTCAACAAGCAGGTTGGTGTGCGATCCTTGACGCTATGCAGAGAAGCAATGTTACTGTGGTTCTGGGCTCTGGAGAATGATGGGTCTCTGAAGGCAGTTCACCTTGCTGGAAAAAAAGAATGTCACGGCAGTTGTCTTGAGTAGGCAGACTTCAGCCTCTATGAGCGGGAGCTCTGCCAGGAAGTCCCGGATGAGATTTCTTCCCATTGAACTACTCCTCAAGTGGACCTCTTAGTTTTCTGTGTGAACAGGAAGTGCGAGTTGTTCTGCTCCAGGGAATTTAATTGGCAGGGAGCTCTGGGGGGACGCTTTGACAGTCAACTGGACATTCAAACTCTACTACACGTTCCCGGTCATCCTGCTGGTTCTCAGGAGATGGCACCTGTTTCGGTCCACAAGGTCTTGATCATCTAGACTGGGCTCAGCGAAAATGGTAACTGGAGTTTCAGGACATGTCCATCTGTCCTCCCTAGTGCCTTCCGATGAACATGGATCAATTCTGCCAGTCGAAGGGGAGGGTCCTCCACCCGAACCTTGGTAGCCTAAAACTTCACACTTGGCTACTGAGATGTAAGGAGTAGGACTTCTAGGGTTGATTTCTTGAATGTGTTCCTCTCAGCTCAGAGGGCTGCCGCAAAGCTTATTTATGCCTGCAGATGGCGTACATTCTCGGATTGATGCCAGGAGATGGATTTGGACCCCTTATCCTGTCCCATTTCTTTCTTTTTTTTGTTGCAGTCTTTGGCCCAGACGGACCTTGAAATCAACACTGTGAAGGGTTACCTGGTCACTATCTCTGCATTTAAAAGGACCCTTGAGCAAGGTTCTTTCTTCACATTCCCACTATTATGCAATCTTTGTGCAATTTACCCCATGCCAGTTTGTGGTTCCAGCATGGGATTTGAATTTAGTGTTGACATTTCTTATGGGCACTCCGTTTGAGCCTCTGCATTCATGTTCTTAGATTGCTCACCCTTAGGATGCATTTCCTGGTTGCCATCACTTCTGCGAAGCGGTGGAGTGAGCTTCAGGCTCTGTCTGTTAAACCTCCTTCATTGGTTTTCACCAAAGAGAAGATAACATTGAGAGTGAGACCCCCTTCCGTCCAAAGGTGGCCTCTGAATGTCTTCTCTCTCACAAGATCCATCTTCCAGGGTTTTTCCTCTGCCCCATCCTTGCAAGGCAGAGGAGAGACACAATTGGCTGGATCTGGTGCAGTCTCTCAGCTACTACTTCTCATGGACAAGGGGCGTCAGGAAACATGACCAGCTTTTTGTGGGTTATGCTGGTACCTGTGCTGACAGAGCTGTGACAAAAAAACAGACCTGATCAAGGCAGATTATTCTCTGCATCTTGGAATGCTAGGATCTGGCTAGGACAGATGTGTCTAAGGGTTTCAGGGCCTATTCCACCAGAGGCCTGGCTACCACCTGTGCTCTACCGATTGGGGTCCCTGTCTTGGATATCTGCCAAGTGGCTACGTTGGCTCCTCAACACACCTTTGTCAAAATTACGGTTTGGATTCCCTTTCAGGGCAGGACGCCCGCTTCGGCACGGTGGTCATCCAGAGGTTTTTGATTAAGATATATTCCTCTTGCTCTCCTTCACACTCCAGATCCACGTACTGCTATCAGTGTCCATCCTAGATGAAGAATCCGTGGGAGGAAGGAATCCATTAGAAAAACAAAGTACTTACCTCTCGGTAATGTTCATATTGATGGCTGTTCTCCCAGGGATTTTTCTTTGCTCTTCCTACCTGCCACGCTTTGCGGATAGCTAGTAGACCATGTCTTTGGTTCCACGATCTTCGGAGTCAGAGTGCAAGTGAAAAAAGGTTAAAACTAAGGTCACAGGGCGCTGTGCCGCAATATGTGCTTGCCCTGATGTCATGTCTGCCATGTAGGGTCATCGGGTAGAGTAGACGTGGAGGCAAGCTGCGCTCCTTGGTGGCACACACGTTTCCAAACAACAGCTGTGCTAGGATACGATTATCATAGATGAGAAATCCGTGGGTTGAATATCCATCTGGAAAAACATTCCTGAGAGGTAAGTAATTTGTTCTACCCTCCCATGGGTACTTCACCTTCCGGGGAACATTTAGAAACAGCTCACTGTTAACTTTCAGGTGTCTCTAGCCACCCTAAGCAACCCTGCTGCAAGTTTCCTCGAGTTTCATTGGAGTACTATGATTGGTGATTGGGTTGTGTGGCTGCAGGATCCCACACTCCCAAGCAGGTCAAGCTCTCCATCCTTGCATACATCCACTCATACAAATACCACCACACATATTCAAATCAAACAACTACTGAAACACAAAACATATCTGAACGCGCACATACATTTACTCCTCACCAAGGCACCCATTTGGACAGGTCGCCTCAGAGCTGCATAGAAAGCTAGGTTTACTGGCTTGCTCTGTGCTTGGCTACAGGTATTGTGACTTGCCATTTAGATAATCCAGGAAGATATATCATTACCTTCTTTATTGGAATTGATGGAGGAAGAAAAGGTACCTGCTAGTAGTCAGTATCACAAGGTACCTACGTCGTATGTCTACTTACATAATAGACTATATAATAGTAACATAAGGACTTAACAGTCCATGCCCAATGCCTGTTTTACCAATGACTTTCTCCAGCTGTCAGCGTTAGCTGCCATATTTGTCTATGAGCCATCAGTGACAGTATCTCCCCGGTGAATACAGTGCACCGTGTCAAAGGTGACATACATTCCATGCCATTAAAGAAAGACAGTGGTAAGGCTCTCTCTCTCAATCTCGCACCCCTGCCCCACTAAACACTGTCACATGTATTCATGAGTTACACACATGTGCAGGCACTCTGACTAAAACATGCACAAACACACTCCAATCAAAGCAAGCATGCACACAAAGGGATGTCGGTCACACATCTCAGCACAGGGGGAGGGGAGCTCGACTAGATGGAGGGGACTTTCAATAGGTCCCCTCGGTATGGGATGACAGGAAAAACAATCTAGGTCGTAATTCAATATCATTTGTTAAGGGTTCATTATCAGTTTCACGCATCTTCGCTGTTTCAATGAAAAACCTTCAATTTCATTTTCAAGCCAAGTTTAAGTTTAATCGATTGTAAAAGGACATTCATAAATAGACAATGAATAAAAACAATAAATGAGAAATCACAGTAAACACCATAACATGCGTTCGCTAAAATCAAAATCTGCAGATAAAACAATTTAACCAAAAACATATTTGCCTCCAATTAAGCAATTTCGCTGAGACACGAATTGAGAGCAAGATTTAAAATTACAGTAAGGCATGAATAGAAAAATCGGTCGCTTATTAAAAGGATTCCATTTTCCCCCAATAGTTTGAAAAAGTCATTCCCACCCCTTTACAAATAATGTACACGAATATTGTGGAACGAAACTTTATAATCTAAAGTATCCCAACGGAATGTCTCATTTTCTTAGTCTCTAATTTTTTCTGATATGCATCTTATATCCTGTTCATTGCCTCTAAAGTTATTGTTAATTGATCTTGCGTCAACAAATTAGATAAACAAATCTTAATAAGTTGCATTACCTCAAGCAATTTGTGTAAAGAGTGTGCTATCTCTGATAGTGCGAGAATAATTAAAATCAAGCCTACATTTTTTGATTTGTCGCCATCTTTTAACAAAAATAGTGCAGCGGAAGGTACCTAGCGGAGCTTTGGAAATCTGAACAGTTCATTTGGTTGATATATGGATCACATTGGGTTGCAAAGTTTGATGCCCATTAGTCTCCCACACTAAATGAAAGATGTGCTGCCATTATATCAGCCATGGGCCGTTGTAAGTATTGTTTTTATTTTTTTTATTGCAATTGGTTTATTTAAACCTTTACAAATATTTGAATTATGCCAAACAAAGTCATTTAAAGGAAAAGAAAAATATAAAGAGCCATGAAAATACTCAATAATTAATTATGCACAGAAATACTGTTAAAAATATAACTGATTGAAACACACATTGAAGAAAAAGAAGAAAAGAAAAAAGAAAAACAACAATTAACAGTTATCAGTAAGATTCTATCCAAGTAGTCAACTTCTAATAGTAATAAAACAATTGGTGCGTTAGAAAACGAGACCTAATGTTAAGCAGAAACCTGTGCAGTTCCCTCTCGGACCACTGCAAAAACTTTAGGCCTACAGGTGTTTGGCAGTAAACCCACTTGGTAGCAGTCTGTACCACACAGATTCACCTGGTAGCTGTGGCTGAGCAGTCAGACTTCCCTCAAGAAGAGTTAGGCAGTATGTGGAGTATACAAGATAGGGCAATTTACACAGTAGAACAAGCAGACACGGAACAGAGCTTAGATGTAAAGATATATAATTATTTATTTTAAGGACACATCTATGAAAACACTCTGGCACTAATACGGCAAACAACTTCAATTACAATCACTATAATTAAATCAATCCACTAACAATATTTCGACAAGTCTAGGTTCAACGGCACCACTTATTTGCAGACAGAGGTGAATGCTTTAACCTAGATGGCACTCTAATATTCGTTAGAACGGGAGAGAAAAGGCAGGGTATGAAGCTAACTCAGTACCAACACTCTTACGAAGCAAATGCAAGGCCCGCAAGGCTGGCTTTACGGTGGATTACAAAGTTCAGAGGCCAGGCCCACTCGGAGAGAGGCAAGGCGATATGTCCCAACAAGAATCACAGTGGAAACGCACTTCGAGTCTTTGTAGCAAATTGTCACAGAAAGGTTGGACCAGTTTAGAACAAAAAGTTAAGAAGGTCTGGAGGCGACCCGATGGAGAGGCAAGGATTAAGACACCTCACGCTAACCGTCACAAGGGAAGCCAGGTGGACACGGTACCTTGTAAGTGCAGAGACAGCTCCGGCGGGGGCAGTTGTTCCTGGTGGTGGATGCAAGTCGGGGCTTTGCCAAGAGATGAGATGATCTCATCGTCGAAGGAAAGTTGAAGATCGTTGCACCACCAGGGAAGAGACCAGCCGCGGAGTGCTCCGTCACAAGGCACCACCTTTTGGTCACGGTATGGGCTAGTGGCTATCCGGTTGCCAGGGTGCTCAGCACGGGCAATTCCACCACTATGCCCTGGAAGCGAAGAAAAAGCAAAGGGACTGGTTGTTCCCACCAGTCAGGGGGAGAAGACTCTCCAGCGGGGAGATCTCCTCTGTCGTTGGGAAGTGGTGAGTCGGTTCAGCAGGGCTCCATCGGAGGTGTCGTCGTTGCAGGTCGGCTCAGCTTTACCCTCGTCGGATTCTTAGATCCTGTGGCGACTTCTGAGGATCCAGTCCCAAAAGCCCTGCTTTTATGCAGAAAACCCCCATTCATGCAGCCTAGCTGTCAATCAAAACACGCTAAGTGGTGAGCGGGGTGGTTCACCACTTGGGCCAATCACACCAGAGTGCGACTTGAGTTGGCAAGGCAACTCAGTCCAGGGTGCCTAAACCCCCTCCCATACCCCCTGTGGTACCCAGGCAGAATGGCTCTACTTTGGAGGGCTTCTGTGTAGAAGCCCGCCAAAAGTGGAACAAAGGGCTCAACCTTTGGTTCGGAGTTACAGAGGTGAACACAGACGCCATTTTAAAAACCGAGTTCTGGCAGAAAATACCGCCCGTTAGATTTAATTAAGACAAATAAACCGGCGGTATGTTAGAGACTAACGGAAAAAAGTATTAGCCTCCAACAATGGGAAGAATCCCATAGAGTTATATTCGGGGTCGAATATAACAAGTAGTTTCCACTGCCACCACCCAAAACTCGACGAGGGGGGACGGGACAGTTCCCCCTCGAATAACAGACCCAGGGGTAATCGAATTACCTCTACTAGTACGTCCACAATAGGATGGTTTGTACTAGTTCCGTTAGTAAATTTAGGTCTAGTAAAGCCAATGGTGACTTTACATGCCCTGGGAGACAGTAGTCAGTCCCAGGGTATGGAGTCTATGGTGGGGGTCCCCTAGGACGCCCCAGTGTTACGGCACGGAGGGTGCGGTGTAACACACATAGTAAAACACATGAGACCCTATGGAGTAAAAGACCCCATAGCCCATAGAACACATTGACATTCACAGGAATCAACCACATTCATGTCCAAGAGTGGGAGGAAAAGAGTCTCACTCTTGGCAGGATGAAAAAAACAAACTCCAGAAATCCAGCAAAGCTGCTGGGGGACTCACTAGGTTAGGAAATTCAGCCTAAACAGAGAATTCTCCCTAACACCTAAAAAGCATTAACATGATATTGAAAACAAGATACATTCACATCAAATAATCCATAGAAAATGAAACAGGGTGTACACAATAACCAGATCATTTTAGTATTTTCCAGATCTGCAAGTTCAGGCTTTTGATAAAGCCTGACAGAGCCAACCCCTCATGTATATTGTGCAATTTAAGGCAACGCTTCCATACCAAGTATACATCAAACGTTATTGAATTTACAGCTAAAAGCGCCAGATACTTAGCTCTTAAACCCTGTAGTGGTACACACTCAAGCACCAAATGCCTTAAGGACTCCAATTTCCCCATACAGAACCTACAGTAGGCTGCGTCCGCCATAATTTGTGACCGCCTTAATTGAATTTCCATGGTCTGTAGCAGATTCCACTGTGCCCCAAGTAGAATACCTCTGTAGAATCAATTTAGAAATTGGAGCATAATCTTGGTTAAAGAGCCTCTACGCCTGTGTCAGATGACTCAGCGAGGAATAGGAATAAAAGGCATCAGTGGTCTGGATCCAGTCGAAATCGAATAGGGATCGTTTAGCCTTCAAGGGATTTGAGATCAGGGTCTCCAGTGTCACTCCAATCTCACTGAGTACATGCTGTGATCTCACTTTAAGGGATATTAATACCCAAGCATGGTCCAGATTTCTTCCCATTAGTTGATACAGGGAATCAGGGATAGGAGCCTTAATTTTCGAATATGGAGACAGGCAGGCCCATTGTACCCACGTCCAAAGGGAGACCATCCCCAATTCAAAACAAATAGCTGGTAATGGTACCGCTTTAGGGACTCCAAGAATTCTCCTCCAGATTCTGCCCTCAATTCTGTTCAGGGTTTTACATACATTAGCAGAATTTAATTCCAAGCCATAAATCAGTTTTGGGACACTTTTACATTCAAAGAACATCGCTGCAGGTTTGAGGGAGAATCTACCAAACCTTCGGTCTATCTTGACAATCTGGGCTTCCAAAAGTTTCACCTTATGCACCAGGGACTCAGTAACTATTTTAGACCCTTTATAGGTGGCATAATTGAAGCCCAGCTACCTAACAGTCTCTGAGAGCTTCAAGGGCATGCCTCTGACAAAGCCAGCAGGCCTGAGAGTCTTTGCCCTCGAACTTCGAAAGGAAAGGATCTTGGTTTTATTAGGATTAATAACCAATCCATTATCTTTGGCACAATTCTCAAAATTATTTAGTAACCTTTGCAGCCTGAACTTGGGAAGGTCAAAGATCAACAGGTCATCTGCATAGGCAAGCCATATAATTTTTTCCTTTCCTACCTTTGGGGCAACTGGCCCTTCTTTGGAAAGCGAGAGCGCAACATCAGACAGATATTGATTAAATAGTGAGGGGGCCAGAACACAACTCTGTCTGACCCCCCCCCCCTATAACAGCGTATTCTCCTCGAGATATCCCCTTTTTGGCTGAGGCAGACCTGTATCCTGCAATTTTCATAGACCCCACTGACGAGTCTCAAGAGCCCATCTGGCATACCCAACTTAGTCAATTTAGCCCATAGTCTGCCCTGGTCAACGCAGTCAAATGCAGCAGTTAGGTCAATCGAAGCCATGTAAGTACAACCCCTAGTTAGCAACCAGGCCTCTTCCTGCACACATTTGGGGACAAGGCTGTTAATGTTGGTAGAACGGCACCTCCTAAAGTCGGTCTGAAATTGGTTCAGCGGATGAGTGGTACTTGCCCATTCTTCAAGGTGTGGGAGCAGGAACGCCGAGAAGATCTTGCAGTCGGCATAAATAAGTGAAATAGGTCGATAATTGTTTGTATCCGTCCTGCCACCACACTTGAAGAACGGGACCACATGGGCTGTATTTCCCTGTGGAGATGATGTCCCTAAATTCCAAATACAGGAGATTCGCCCAAATATTTTGGTCTTCTTTCAAAGTGTTATTTGTAAGGCCATTGGGGCCTGGGGCTCGAGACCTCTTACATTTTGTAATCAGGTGATGGATGGTATTAATGTCCAATTGGGGATCCCAAGTAGCAGTTCCAGACAGATCAGGGGCCATCACAGTAGAAATTCATTTTTATTAATAATGTAATTGGAATGCGCTGAAAACCGCGAACCCAACCCAAGCGCATGAGACAAAAAGCAAGATTGAAAATCAAATGATGACCATAGCAGAGGTCAGAACACGGAAAATACTAACAACAAAAGAGCAGGGTCTGAAGTCTCTACTTAAAGGTTCTCTGTAATAAGTCTTTAAGGCCTAGTCGATTCCATAACTGTGGTGCTGTGATATCAAAATAACGACCTCCACAATACACAGCGCTTTGGTAGAAGGGCGCAATTGCCTGCTAGGTCTGTAGAGGGTAATGCGTTTCTTCTTGGAGCGCTGCCGTGGAGACACTTGTGAATAGTGGTCAACACTATATGTCCAATTTGTGCTGCAACTGGAAGCCAATGCAGTTTTGCTAAGGTGGGCGAAATGTGCTTGTCACAGGGAATGTTAGCAGCCAACCGGGTTGCAGTATTCTGCAGCACATTCAGATGTTTAATGTCTGTCCTTTTGACCCCTGCAAGCAGAGCGCTGACATAGTCAATTTTGAAATTGATGAGTGCCCTTGCATTAGTAGTCCTATGCATGACTGTCTCAAAAGCAAAAGATAATAGCTGCAGGAGCTAATAGTGGCATTAATATATCCAACCATAGACGTAGTTGTATCAAGAGTAACCCCAAGTGATTGAACTTTGCGCATAGTTTTAATAGGACAGTCATAAAAAATGAAAGCATTGTATCAAAACACACATTTTTGTACTTCTGAAAAAAAATAAGAATCAGCGCTGTACAATCAGTTTAATGATTACCTGACAGCTCCATCAGAATCGGTGTGTCATCAAACTCTCAAATGCAAAACCATGTTCAGAAAGAAGATCACGTAGAGGCTTCAGGAAAATATTGAAGAGTAGTGGGGTCATTGTAGAGCCCTGAGGAACACCACAACCAAGTGGAAGATCAGGGGAAGAGAATTGACCCAGCACTACCCTAAACGTTCTTTCCCTTACTAAAGAACATTGCATCAGGACTGAAACTCGCAATCTTGATCAGTCTAGGA
Source organism: Ambystoma mexicanum (assembly GCF_040938575.1). Lineage (NCBI taxonomy): Eukaryota > Metazoa > Chordata > Amphibia > Caudata > Ambystomatidae > Ambystoma > Ambystoma mexicanum. Next base: position 1,088,023,538 of record NC_090941.1, read on the forward strand.
CTCATCTGAAAGTCCACTAGGTCGAAAGTGGCCAACGGGCCAAGGAATGTAAGAAGGCCAGACTTGCCTTGATCCAGTAACTGAAGTAAAGATGACTGGAGATTAAGCATAGCCATTTTCAGTTCTAGGTGACTTGTGATAGCCAGACTGATGCAACCTCAGAACGCCGTTTGCATCAATATGACCATTAGTAATTGGCCTATTATTAGCGGGATCCATTGTATCTAGAGAAGGCTTTTTCAAAAGTGCAGTGGCACAGGTTTCTTTCAGTGAAATAGGAACAACATGTGTTCAAAATGAAGAATTAACACAAGGCACAAAGTGCCGGTATAAGCAATGCACAACATCCCTTAACCTTGATCGCTGGACAAAGGTCGGCAGAGCAGGTAGTGGACTTCAGAATGTTTAGAGCCCTGCTCACAGACATTTCTGAAGTAGAACAGAGATGATTTGCTGATGTCCACGTTTACATCTCCCATGGGGGCACACAACAATGGCAGCCCACAAGGGGAGGAATCAACACTACATTTATCCCAGAGTGTCTTAATCTTACCATAAAGTTTCTTTTGAATGGAAATACACCACTCAGTACTGGGATCAGGTAAGTTAGTATTGGGAATAGAACTTTCGAGTTCGCGTAACACAGAAAACCATTCGCTGCGACTAGATTTTGCTTGCAGAGTGTGCATATCACAGTAAGATCTTTTGGCATTTCAAATTCCCTTCTTTTAGTTGACTGCTGCCACATTGAGCAAACAATGGTCAGACGTTGCTTTCATTTTGATCCAGTTGTGCTCAGCCTTGTGCTTGATTGTCCTCAAGTCTCTCAGATTTTCAGAGAGTCGCGCTTTATGTTCAATAGTAGTTGCACCTTCCTAACAACCAAAGGTGCAAGAGAGTTGAGTGCGGAGGACACCCACATTTGTATAGAAAATGAGAATGGAATCAGGCTTTGCATCTACGAGAAGTTCAACATTAAAATCTGCAAGAAAAGCAGCCACAGCTGAAGGAGTGATTTTCCTTAAATTTCGACCAAAAGCCATATGTGTCTTAGACGTAACCTTACTCACAGGACCGATGGAGATATCAAAAGTCACCAAAGAGTGATCCGACCAAAAACAGGGAAGAAAATCAACCACAACAGATGAACAGATGTTATTGTTTGTGACTACCCAATCTAAAGACCGACCCTTTATATGCGTCAGACTCATAACAACCCTAATTCTTCCAGGGTTTGAATCCAATGAGTGGATGCCTTGTCCCCCTTGTTCTTAACTCCGTGGTTAAAATCACCATCAATAACACATTTAGAATTAGTAGAACGTACAGAGAGCAAGGTCTCGTGAATTCACAATTAAAATCAGATAGCATGAGATTACCAAAAACGATGAACTGCCGTGCAAGACTACATCTGCCATAATGCAAAGCTCTGCTGCCCTGGAGGGTGAGGCAGTGAACAGCCAAACAAGTGACATCCTTTCAGATCATAACCAAATGCACATATTCCTACATTCAGACAAAATATATTGATATCACCCTTCAACACGTACCCAAAGACCCCGCCCTTTGAGAATTAATATGGTAAAGGGATACTGTGCCGTGGTCGGCTGTTCCATTCTAGAGAAATCTAGGGTGCTCTTGGGCATGCCCAATTTCTTGAACACTGTATTGCACCATATTGCAATGGCATATTCTGTGCATATCTGTTAATAACAATACATGTAATGTTAACTCATGAAGTGCACCCTCAGGTACACTTGTCAGCAGTAGAATCCAGAAGTGTTTTTGGGTTCACAGCCAGGCATTGTGTGTGTATGTATGTGTGGTGCGCCAAGGTGATATATGCCTGGCTTTGGAGTGCCACACTGTGGCCTACTCCCCTCCCTCCCCCAACGTGGGTGTTTGAGAGTGAGCAGGTTCCCTGCAAACCTAATGACTAGCTACCATAATTCCTTACAGCAGAATCAACATTGATTGATTACACCTGCACTGGCTCTTTGCTGCAAGTGAGACTGCCTCCCTGATGACGTGATAAGCACAGAAACCATCAGTAGCTGTGGCGGTGAATTGTGCAGGGAACCAGAGTGTGCCCCTTCCATCCAGTGCTGTGTATATATATATATATATATATATATATATATATATATATATATTCAGGCTCACCACCATCACACCAAGAGATTCCAGATCTGCTGTGCTCGGTTTGCAAAGGAGTGGGCACCTCATGAAGAGTCTGTGGATTTCAGGGTCCAATAGCATTTCATTGTGAAGTCTAAGGCTCTGACTGTGAGATCTCATATCTGCCTTGGGAGATCTCACGTGCTCTTTGGTGGATCTCATGTCCTCTTTGGGAGCACCCACATCATGTATGGGAGTCATCATGGCCCCATTTGGCATCTTAAAAAAAGAAGCCTTCTCGAAATTGGGAACTTGAAAAGGAGGGGTTCAGACTGATCCATTGATGCCCCCCTGGACAGAACATCAGCCTCCCTGCCCCTGCTCCCATGAACAGTATTCCAGATCAAATCCACACTGCAGGGGAGAGGGAGAGGGAGAGAGAGCTAGCTGGCTGTTGGGGAGTTTTACAAAAGTCCACCTGTGGTAGGACTTCAGAAAACTCACTCTTAGGAGTACAGGCCTCCAATCTTTGATTTGGCCTGAACTACCCAAAAGATTTGATAGCTATGGTCGAGCAGCTATGCTCATTCTAAGAGGGAGGAGAGCTGTAGGTACAAAGACCCTAAAGCACACGTATAGTCATGGAAACACACACTGTAGTTTTATACATATATTGTTATTTATTATAAACACTAAGGCAAATCTCAATACAATACTAGGCTTTCAGGTAAATAAACGTATTCACATGTATACAGTAGGATATATGCTGAGCATTACTGAATTCAGTGGTAGACCTTAGATGGAACACAGGTAAGTAGCCAGAGTACCATTCAAGTTAGCAAATCAATTCTGCAACCAACACTCAATATAATGCAACAATAATACTGGTAGGTAACATTTGGGCAGCCTATCCATTAGGACGTCCAACCCTATTTGGGGGTGAGGGTCTCAAAGTCAGATGGGGCACTGGGTGTATAGGGCCCATGGGTGGAAGAAAAAAGGAAGGCCGATGCTGTTAAAGTTGAAAGTTTAGCAGTATTCTTAAACATTGCAGGTTGGTAACATGTTTAGTATAAGAAGGGTTCAGGGAGGTTAGACGCCCTGAAGGATTGTAGCCCAAAGGACCAATGTTCTTAGGCCTGGGTGAATTCTATTGGGTTGTCCACCCCAAAGTGTCTCAGGAAGCTCAGGAGGAGCACAGATCAACACAGCAAGCACCTAGGGAAGTACCGAAGGGAGGGACAGTACCTTTTCTAAAGAAAGAAGACAATGTCACTGGCTGATCCCCAAGGTGAGGCGGCAGAAGTTCTGGTTTGGATTCTTGGCTTGGAGCTTATTTGGATGTGTCGCCCAGCAGACGATCTTCATGATACCAGCTCGTTAAACTCGACACAGGCTTTGGTGCAATGATGGATGTCACACGGCAGACTTCTCTCCTTTTATCGGTCCCCGATTCAGTTGATGGATAAAGCTGCCAAGGATGACCAGAGGCCCCAGCCAAAACTGCACTTCACAAGAAGATGCACAGCAAGATGGCACCAGTCCCAGGGTTTTGGGAGTTTGCAGCCCTGGACAGTCGCAGGTCTTCAAGGGATAACGCAAACTCAAGACTGTTTAGGCCCACTAATTCAAGGGAGAAAGTCGATCGGTCTGGATCTTCCCTGTCGAGCAGAAGTGGAGGTTGGAGCAATAGCGGTTACTCAGCAGGCACTGGTGGTCGCTGGAAGTGGCTGCAGATGTCCTTCGTATTCTTCAAATTCTTATTTCCAGTGGTCGAGTCTGAGTTTCAGCTCCACGACCTTTGCCTTACATGCAAATAAACTGGCTGAGCCCACCAATCACCATTCAAGCCTTCATGCAAATCTGGGGGGTGGCTGTCCAGGGGGGCAGCCAGCCGCCCAGTATGAACTGGTACCAGGTAGGTACACTACAGGACAAAGACCAGGGGACGTTTGGTCCCATCCCCCACTGCCTGTCCTTTCAGTCACTCAGAGAGCCACTCAGATGAACTGGTCACAGTAACTAGAAAGTTACAGGAGAAGTGGGAAAAGGGATATATTGTGTCCCCTCAGCACTCCACATAAAGTGGGGTGTGCTGATCCCAACAAATAAAGCCAGGTAGGATCAAAAGTGTGCCCCTGTCCTTGGTAACATTTGTTATTGCAAGGAAAAGAAAAAGGGAAGCTGAAAGAGCTCCCAGCAACACCGCACAGAATGTCCTGCATGCTGCAATAATCAATTGAAGATGCCTTAAAAGTTGGAGGAAAGCATTACTCCATAAATATATAACCTAAAGGGTTCCCAAACGTAGAGTGAAAGAATGAGTAAGTGTGGACAAAGGTTCCCACTCACTCAGTAGAACTGGTCAAAAATCCAAGAGTCCAGCAGAAAGTGCTGGGGCTACTCACAAGTGGGGAGAATTACGCCCTAAAAATGAAATTGTACCTAACAGGAGCAAGAGAGGAACAGTGGGACATCCACATAGGGAAAGAAAAGAAAGTGAGTAAAGAATTGTGTTGCAACACACTCACATTTACCTGCCTTCATATAGTATTGGTGTCAGTGTAGAGAAACCCCTTGAAGCTTAGACCAGACAAACTACAACCCACTCAGGAAAAAGGCCCAGCACATCTCTTGCAAGGAGAACAAGGTTTATTTCCAGACAAAAATAAGATGCACCAGCAAAGGACTCCGCTGCTTCGAACATTCTGCCAGAGTCAGCATGAGCAACAGCTTAAAAGGACACACAGCATCATCAGTGACGTAAGCTACATAGATTACATTCCGCGGGTGCTGGTTGGTGAGACCCTATAAATAGGCTACCTTCTCCATACGGAATGCCAGGCCATTGGGCCCAGCTGTTCCTGCTCATCTTCTTCCTCTTGGGCTCCTCCTCATGCATCACCGGTCATGGAATGAGGATTAATTGACAATTAGAAATAAAAAAAAAACAATACACTTCATATCTCTACTCTAGTGTACATCTGGCAATGCACACATGGGCTAGGGGGACACATTTGAGGTCACCGCTCGATTCCAGATGCGCCATCGTCCTTCAAACTCTCCCCACCCTTGTTTTGTATATGTTCTTTTGCCCTTTCCTGCACCTGGCAGCACAAATCACATGACCAAAAGGTGGGGGTGGGAGGGTCACCTGTCTCTGCTTTCTGATAAAATTGGGGGTATAGCAGATTTATGGTCGCTGGTCTTGGACTGGCTGGTACCTTGGAATGCTGGGGTCTTGGGACGGGGGCATCTGGGCACTATAACTTAAGGATTGGACTGGGGCAGGTCGGAGGCTTGTGCCCTCCTTCTCGTGGGGTAGCCTGGCGCAGGTGAAGGACCATCCATCAACCACCAATGGGTCCATTAGCCAGGTTTCTTGGAGTAACACCACGTGGAGCCCATCAACCTATTTAAGTAAACCATCATCCTTGAAAAAGTGCTTGTGCCCCATGGTATTCCAACTCGACATTAAATAATTAGACCTGGTGCCCTGGTTAGGAGTGAGGCACCCCCCTCGACTTTTACCAGGGCCTCCAGCCAAGCCCAGTGAGATTTGCTGGCCTCCTTTTCCTGCAGCCCCCCACCCCCCTTCAGTAGATTCCCTTGTTAAATGAGCAAGCCTAACCTGGCTGGATGGCAACCCTCGTGCTTTATCAATTATTCCATGGATTGCACTCCTTGCTGCATTTATTGGATATTCTATCCCCAAAAGGCCCTCAAGACAGATAATGGAACATTCATAGCCCAGTTGTATAAGGTTTGCTGTGAAATTAAAATGTAGGACAAAAAGTTCCCATCAAAGAAATGAATAATCGATGCGTCATAGTTGGATTCTTTGCACGTCTCCAGAATTCTAGAGCAGTTCAAAAACATCCAACTCCCTCCACAAAACAGACTTCTGATCTTCAAGGCTTCCAACGGCAGTCCCTTGTACTGCTGGTGTGTGGTGACGGGAATCGTCAATTCAAGTTGATCTTCCGTTTACATAACAATGGGGTCTTAGATTTGCCTGCCGATGCGTGGTCTGATACATCGTCCCGTACTATACTGGCCTTGACCCCCACTGCCTCCGTTTATTTGCCGTCTATGTTTGGACTAGGTATCTACTTAGGGTGTAGTTTTATATGGAATTCACATAGAAAAAGTGGGGGAATGGATCGTTAATAATGAGGTTCCTTGACACATGCTGGTATTGATGTTACAAATACCCCTGTAGATGTTAAGGTGACTAAATTCAACAAAACTGCGGCCGCGGTCCTTCCATCAAATCCTAATGCAATTGCTAATAGACACCCTCAAGAAAGTTAAATCACTAGGGGAGATTCTGGACCAACACCTCACTATGAAAGCACATGTGGGAAGTGTGGTATCTGGTGCGGCCTATCATCTGAAACTCTTCACACACCTCAGACCTACGATTTCCCGGGCTAATGCAGAAACTCTGGCGAGAGCCATTGTGGGAGCTAAAATGGACTACTGTTGCAGTCTGCTGACCAGTATCAGCAAAACAGAAATAAACAGACTGCAAGTCATTCAAAATGGAGCATTGAGGGTGGTCACATGCCTAACCAGATGGGACCATGTTACACCAGCCAGAAGAGCACTACACTGGCTCCATGTTGAGGCTAGAATCCATTACTGCCTCATCACCTTTAAGAGTCTGCTGGGCATCATGCCCCGCTATCTCAAGGAATTGATAATGCCTAAGAGTACCCCACGGCTCCTCAGGTCACAGGAGACCAAAATGTTAAAAATCCTGAAAATTAAGTCCAGGAAAGCTGAAAAAGGAGCTTTTGCCATAGCAGCCCAGACAGCCTGGAACCACTTACCTTTGGATCTAAGGTTGGAAACTGAACTTGAGGCCTTCAAAAGAAAGCTCAAAACCTGGCCTCTTCGATCGAAGCTCTACACAAGCGTAGCTCCTAGACACCCCCGACTCCTGACTCATCTATGTTTCTTGTTGTATCAGTCTTGTCCACGCCATCATGCCTAAGGTTTCATTGCTGCGCATTACAAATCGACTAAAATAAAGTAAACACTCGAAACATCCTATGGGAACGCTTGCTAAAGTACGTACGCTGTCTTTATTTCCTAATTTTAATGTTTCTGTCAATGATACCCATGGTAATACATCAAAACGCTTTAAAAGACAATTGAAGCGAGCCAAGTATGATGAGTACAGGGAACGCGGCTTGGACATAATAGAATATGTACACCACCCAGAGTTAAGCAATAGTTGGTATGCAGAAATGCGTTCGGTGGGGAAGCGGAGGTCAATGGGAGCTTGATACCACATGCGTTGTGGGCCCCCAAACTGTTAATGCAGCTAGAAATTACGATTTTGGAGGCTCAATACTTAGTCCATCTGACATTGTGGGGTTTGTACCAAACTTTTGACTAAAAAAAAACTTCAACTGGTACTATAACTGCACCTTTGCGCAGTCCCAAAGCTGTGTCTCCCATTACGCTGACTAAGGGGATCGGAGGTTGCAGGGTTGTCCCCGCTCCTCTTAGTTGGTGTATTGGGGTACAGGGGTTGTGGAGGTATCCCCTGCTTCCATCAAATGGAAGCAGTGGACAATAAAGAAAAAAAAGTAAAAGGTTTTTGCAATGCCAGTTCGGACCCACGCTGCAGGGATGGAGAAGAGACGGTGGCACACTCCTGAATGTGCCGCCATCACAGTAAGTGGGTAGGGGGCAGGAGGGTAGGGGGTTGCAGGGCACAGTGATCTATGTGATCAATGTACTACAATCAGAGTTGGATTTTTCAAAGTCGACATTATGGGCGGCGCAGTGATCACATAGCTTCAAATTGTGTAGGTTGCAAAGCACTTTGCAGGCACAAAGTACGAGGCTTAAGGTGAGGGACCTGGATGAACTGCAATGTGCTCTGAACTCCAAGAGCGTGCAGTGTCTGCAAAAGCGCTACCTGAAGCTGGAAGTGGTAAAGTTCGTGGCAAACAGGTGGCAGGAGACTACAATGAGCTGCATGGCAGGAGGACTAGTGGGGTTCGGTGAAGAAGTGATTGCAAGGGTGAATGAGGTGTGCGATCAGTACTGGAATGAGCATGTGACAAAACTTACATGGATTGAAGAAATGGAGTAACCAGTGAAGGTACACAAACAGGAAGAATATGAACTGTGCTTCTACAAAGAAGGGACAGTCTTTGTGAGGGCCAACAGCAAATGCAACAACACATTGTACATCCCAGACCTCAGCAGAAGTAATGGACACTTACTGGGTGTGCGGTCAGCAAGTGTTTCTGCACCTCCCGTCATCATGGAGGGTCACATGCTCCCTCACCACGTTGCACGTTCTAGTGGTCCCTGGAGAACATTTAATAGTGAGACCCAAAGGTGTATTCACCCCCACCGTAGCATCAACAACGGAATGACCCTCAGTTAATATGCTGGCACCCCCCATTTTCCGCATTTTGCATGAAGAGAAAGGAAAGAAATGTTACGCAGAAGGAGAAGGTCCAATTACGTGCCCCAAGGTTCCTCACATTTGCTTACAGAAATACCTGACCAATATAGAGTATATAGCATGGAAGAGGCCTTTTTTGCATCGCTCCCAGTGCCTGGGATGCAAGCTGCTATGAATGCCAAGTGGCTACAGATCGCCCGCTGGGAGGTGATGCAGCTGGCGAACAATACTGAGCAGGGTCTATAAGCCATCAAATCAGAAATGCGGGCCATCAGGTTGATGACACTCCAGAGCCGCTAAGTGCTAGACCTGATCACCACGAAGGAAGAGGACATGTACTGAAGAATTGGTGATTCTTACTGCACATTCAAACCTCCAGGTGACACGGAAAATGGGTCCCTTAGGCATATAATAGGGGCCCTGTACACCCTCGGCACCCACATGCAAACAGAAGCTGGCATCCAGGCGAATGACTGGTTCAACAGCATTTTTGTGTGGGCACCATCGTGGATGGGGCGGTCATGAAGATACTGGTTCCAGGGATTGTGTTCGTGTTGGTGATCTTCTGCACGTGCCAGTTGGGACTCCGATGCTGTACGAAAGCAATGCTTAGTAGTGCAATGATGATGGTTTCGATTGGCGTACAGGGTTCACTTTGTGGTACAAAAGAAAGCCAGGTCCAGACAGAGGACCCAAACAACCCTCATATGGTTTCCGGTAGAGCAACATTTCACCCCCCTGGCAGCACCACAATACCACCACCAGACCCCAAAAACTATAACGAACACTGGGTAGACTTAGCAGGAGATGGGGGGGGGGTGCATTTATGACATGCACACCAGTGCAGTGTGCGCAGACATGGTGAAAGCTTGTTTCTGTATGGGCACCAAAAGAGTGAACACCACTATGTTTGAAGGCTGAAAGAGTAGAAAGGAATAAAATAAGAAACAAAATGAGAGGTACACATTGCAGTTTATTAATGTGTAAGGAAGCAGGGGTGATCATCCCAAGCCCATAAGAGGTTCCCAGTGAGGAAGAGGCCGCGTAGTGTGATGTAGAGGACAGGGGAGGTGGTAGACATCACTAGAAGCTGCGTGAGTTGTACATTAGTGCATGCGTACCTTTGTAGTGTAGTGGGACAGTACGCCATCTTAGAATTAAGCAGCCATATTGAAATCAAGGTCTAGCGCTGCAGCCTTGACAGTAGTCCCAGGCGGTGTTCATGGAAACAGGCTTGCACAGTAGGATAAATTGCAACATTAGCAGCTGTGAGAAAAGCCAGAGTCACAGATTCATAAACCTTCCATTGTTGAGAGAGAGAGAGAGAGAGAGAGAGAGAGAGAGACCGACCCCCGGGGACTAGTGGGTGAGACACCTTCTTGTTTCTCATAGTACTCAGCTACCGCAAGCACAGGGAGATATGCGGCTCGTTTGGCTGCCGCATCCGAGGCGACGTTCCCGAGTGGGACCTCATCTTTGTCATTAGTGTGGGCAGCGCACTTCATCACCGCGGTCATGGTTGGCTGGGAGAGCGCGTCAATCAATTTCTCGAGTAGGGCAGCATGCTGTAGCATGGACCCGTCAGTCCTCCGAAACGCCTTTTACACCGCGCAAGGTCTGAATGTACTTTTGTGGTAACATAGGCCAAATCAGAATAGATTGACTGATTGTTTATTTGTATAGCGCCTATACCCGATGTGTTTCAAAGCGCTTCAATGAGGGAGGGAACATGGGAGAATACAGTTACATTCTTACAGGTCCTTGAAACAAATCAGAATGTGAAAAAGGCTATCATATCATATCAGATAGTACAAGTGCATGGAACAATAAAGGAGAGGAGGGGAAGGAAAAAAGGAGACAAGACTAGCAGTAGCATTACAATGTCTGACGACAATTGTTGCAGTGCATGAATGAGAATAGGAGGGGGTGGACGGGAGGTGAGGGGAGTGGAGAGAAAGGGTAAGGAGAGGAACAGAAAAAGTGACTATCAGTAACGGTCAACGCCTATTGTAGGTAGTGCTGGGGAGGGAAGGAGAGGAGAAGACAAGGAGGGAAGGGGGGAGACAGACAAGCTGTTATCAGAGATCGTGGGACAAATTATAAGAGTAAGTGCTAAGATAAAAAGAAACATGAGGGGGATCCAGGGGAGGACAAGAAAGGTAGCAAAAGGCAGGCAACTACAATTACGATGCTTAACGGCAAGTGAGGTAGTGCCGAACATTACACAGGACGGGCAGGAAAAGGATGGTAACACAACACCCCTGGGATGCCTGCAGCACCTCAATAAGTGCAATGAGTTCTGCTGCTTGGGCAGAGTAATGCATGGGTAAACTTTTTCACACTAGTGTCTCATACACCCCATCTGTCAATTGAACCACTGCAGCCCCAGTATGCCTCAAACCTGTTCCTTGGTCAATAGTTGCTAACCAGTCAATGAAAAGATCCCACCATCTCTTCAAGCGGGCTGTCCCTTGCTTTCAGGATGTCATCTTCTTCCCCCTCAAAGGTCACACACTTATGTCTCGCAAGGTCCTCATCTGTACACGGTTCAGACAGGAATGTCACTGGGTTTATGGTTTTGCATTACCCAATATGAATATTTGGGCTGGACAAAATCTCATAGGCGGATGCTCTCTGCGTCGTTAGTGTGGATTTAGACTGCTCAAGTATGGCAAATACTGCATGCTTCACGTACAATGTTACTGAGCATCCCGTGACAATCATGGAACTTTCCTCAATAGTGAATGCAGCAGCAGTGAGCGCTTGTTCACATGGGAACTGGCCCTGCACTTTTGGGTCCAACCCCCACTGTAATAGGTCAATGGCTTGTAACCCATTGTACTCTTCTGTGTAAGTACAGCAGTCATTATCTGACCATTTGGGAAAACAGGTAGAACTCTTGTGTGTAGTCGAGGGTTGCTAATATCGGGGCCATGCAAATGACTTCCTTGAGTTAATTGAAACTTGTAAGCATGTCCTCTGTCCATATTATTCTATTGTTTGCTTCTCCACTGGCTCCTGGTGACCGCAAGGATAGAATTCATGACCCTTTCCATAATCCACAAGGCTGTCTGGGGCCTGGGACCTCTTTACATCCAGCTCTCCATCCCTAAGTACCTCCCAACCAGAGTCCTTCGGTCCTTTGGCTCCAACCTTCTGCAGGTCAAACGTTTCTCCAAGCAGAGAGTGGGAGGTAGATCCCTTTTCTCGGCTGGCTCCTCCCTCTGGAACAGCCTCTCTCCCCCCTCAGACTTGAGCCGGATCTTCTTCTTAAGTTCTGAGAACTTCTCAAGACTTTCCTTTTCTCCTCTTCCTTCACTCTCCCCCTCCCGTGCTAACTGCCGCTGGGTCCTGCTCCCTACAGAGTCTTACAGGGGCCAGACCACTGCCTACCACTCCCTCTAGCATCCTTGTCAGCACTTGCTCTTTGCCTCCCTTTCCCAGACTAGACCAACTGATCCTTCCTGTCCCCTATACTCATCCTCCCTTCCCCTCCTTTCCCCCTCGCACTTGCCACCTGGCCTGCCAAGCAGTTGCCTGCCCCCCTACCCTGGGGGCACCCCACTGTTGCACTTCTTCCTCCAACCCCCTCCCCCCTTGCACTTACCACCTTTTCAAGCACTTGCACTGTAGGACTGTCACAAGGCCAATATAACATTTTTTTGTTGATATACTTTTGTGATTCCCATGCCCCCAAACCCCATCTTGTCTTGTGGCACATGGAAACACCTGTGTATCGGTGCCATAGAAATGTCCAAGAAATAAATAAAATAAATAATCTTGCGCAATTTCCGCCGAGCAGAAATAGTGTTTCCGCCTGGTCATGCAGCGGTATAAGTGCCGTATTGTAACACTTTCCTTGGGTACCCTGCAAGAGTGCCTGGTCCAGACTGTTCCGAAGCGTGCGTTGCCCCGATTGGATAACTCTATTAGGATGAATATGCCAGCCACTCCTTTCCCCACTGATCCGCTGGATAATCAAACCCCAGAAGACAGTGAGGTTGGAAGGGGCCCGGATGAACTTGGAACCTCTGATAAGTGGCGCCCGGGAGTCTGGATGAAGACCTATGGGTAAGTAAGTATAAATATTCAGTATTTGTTGTGCTTTCCTTCCCACCTCCCTCTAGGTAGGCTGGCTGGCACGCAGATGATGGAGCTCACCGTATAAAATGTCCGGTTGGTTTGTGGTGGATGTTTGATGTGGTGGTTTTTGAGAGCCTGGCCTATGAATCCTGTTGTGTGTTTAGTTTAGTTTATTCATTTATATTGCGCGCCAGACCCGAAGGTATGAGGGCGCAGGAGCAGTAAGGTTATTCTCAGCTTGGTTACAGTGCTAGTAATTTACAGTGTATGCATAGGTTAATACAGTTGCGATGGATACAATGATATACAGTTTACAAATATACATATTTACATAGATGCATAGAATGCAAAGGCAGGTCAGTTATTGGTCGTTATTCTTTAACCACTGAATGTAGTTACGTCTAAAGAGGGGGTAGGTTTGGGGTGTCCTTAGGGCGAGTGTTAGGGAGTTCCAGTGTTGGGCTGCTTTCAACTGGAAGTTGTTACCACCCATTTTGGATCGATTGAACCTGGGAACTGTAAGCAAATTAGCATTGGAGGTTCTGGTGGGCCCGTTAGGGGTGTATCTTTTTATTCTGTCAGCTAAGTAGCGGGGGCTGCATTATTGAGGCATTTGTGTGCTAAGGAGGTTACTTTGAGCCAGATTCTGTCAGTGGTGGTGAGCCAGTTATGAGATCTCCTGATGTTGGAGATGTGTGCTCTCTTGGGGATGCTAAGCGCTGCTCTGAGAGCATTATTTTGCAAGGTCTGGATTTTATTAGTAATCTGTTTGTTGGCCCCAACATAAAGGGCGTTACAATAGTCAAGTTTTGATAAAACAAGAGCTCTGGCTAGGGTGATGCAATTCTGAGTGGATAGGAAAGGTTTGGCTGCACTTCTAAGCTTACATGTGTAGGCTGTGGAAGAGGCCATGGAGCTAACCTGTTTATGGAAGGAAAGTGCGCAGTCTAGGTAGATTCCTAGGGTTTTCACTACTTTTGCTACCTTGATGTGGTTGCCGTCTTTAGTGAAGCTCGAGTAGTTGTGGTCCAGTTTGTTTAGATTTGGGGTGGATCCAAGGATGACGAGTTCAGTCTTGTCATCATTCAGGCATAGACTGTGGGAGGCCATCCATGCCTGGATGATGAGGTACACCCTGTTCACCAAGGCCAAATCCTTGTTGTAATCTCCCGTCAATGGGATGAGGATCTTTGTATCATCAGCGTAATTAGTGGAGGTGATACCCAGACTGTCAAGATCATCAAACAGGGGCTTTGTGAACACGTTGTAAAGTGTAGGAGAGACACATGAACCCTGGGGGACCCCACATGTAATGGGGATGGGGTCGGCGGAGGCTGAAGTGGAAAAGACATGCATAGATCTGTTGCTCAGGAATTACTCAATCCAGCCGATGGCTTCTTGGGAGAAGTGGGTAGCCGAGTCTAGGTGGTTACAAAGAATTTTGTGATCAACTAGATTGAATGCTGCTGAGAGGTCTAGAAGAAGCAATAAAGCCGTTTTCCCATTATCTCTCAGAGTGTCGATTTTGGCTTTAAGGTCAATGAGAGCTGTCTCTGTCCCATGTTGGGGTCTAAAGCCTGATTGCCGGATTCCCAGGATGTGGTTTTTGTATTTGTTGATAGGGTGTCTTATCTAATATTTTGAGCAAGAAGGGGACGGTGGTAATGGGTCTGTAGTTAAAGGGTATCGTCAGGTCTAGGGAGGGTTTTTTTGAGTAGAGGGAGGACCCAAGATTCTTTAAGGTTATTGGGGATGGTACCTGATGAGGAGGCGTTAATAAGTTTGGTGATGAATGGTGAGAGGTCTCTAGCTGCGTCTTTGATGATTTGTGAGGGGCAGGGGTTGCCCTTACAGTTTGATGGTTTAAGGCTGAGGATGATTTTTTCCTCTTCTAACGTAGAGACTTTGGAAAAGCTGAAGCAGGAGAGTGGGTTAGGTATCGGGTTCTGAGGCGTGGGCGAGGTGTTGGCCGCGTGGGAGTGTTAGGGAAGTTGGTAGAGTTAGTTAGGGATTCTTTCTAGTTGGAGATTTTGATTTGAAGGCCTGCTACTTTATTAGACAGGGTATTTTGGACACTGGTGCACCATTGTTTATCTTTCACACATGTGTCTGGGACTAGGAAAGGTGTTTCCAGCTCTTTGATTATAGTAAACAGTTCCTTACTACTGGATTTGGCTTGTGATTTTCTCTGGTTGTACGATTCCTGTTTAGCGGTGATGACTTCCTTTTTGTAAGTAGAGACTATTTTGTTGAGGATCTGCTTGTTGATGTCTGTGGGAGATTGTCTCCAGGCTTGTTCCTTTATGCGCTTCCCTAACCTGAGGGCTTTTAGATGGGTAGAGAACCATGTGTCCAAATGTTTTTTCGGCTTACATTTTCTCAGTTTTAGGGGTGCGATAGAGTCTAAGGCTGAGCGCATGCTATTGTTGTAGCTTTCTATGAGGTAGTGGGGGTTGGAGGTAGCTGAGAGTTGGTTCAAAGTTGGGAGGATAAGGGGGATGAGTGTTTCAGCTGTGATGTTCTTGCTTCTCGTAGGGATAGCTGTGGCTATAAGGTTGTTAGTAATAGGGCTATGTGTGTGTATGTAAGGAGAGAGGATGTGTAGTATCTGGCCTGTGTTATGTGCGCTGATGCAGGTAGTGAATGTGAGGATTTAGCCTGGAACCTTATGGGTCATCAAGGTTCCAGGACTGTCAGCTGGGACTCAGGATGGGAGATCTGAATAGCGAGGATACATACTGATTAGCTCCTACCTCCCTTCACCCAACTAGCCCTGTAACATAATAAAGTAACCTTCCTTTTATAAATATTAGTCTCCTGCATCATCTCGGCGTACCTGATGAACCCAGATACTACAAATGGCAAGTATGAACCCGACTGAGGGATGTCCACAGTGAGTGGTTGGTCTCAGCCCGACGGAGGGAGGCTGATGACTGAGTGAAGCATCGGAGCCCGGCTGAGGTGGATCCAAGGGTGAAGGGTAATCACCTGACGCAAAAGGATAAGGGAAGGAACTTTTGATTTGTTCTTTTGAAGTATCAGACCCTCTGAAGCAAGAGACTTTGCATGAGAAGATACTTGGGCACAGACGGCCCTGATATAGAGACAAGGAACTGTAAGCTTGTGCCGGAGAAGCCCAGGAGTGTGCTGTGCTGGAGTGTCCCGCATTGTCCCATGCTAAAAACGTGGGGCAGGGAGACCACGGCCATAACATCCTGACTTATCATTTTGTGAACACTTATTTCTTTTCTTGTGAACATTATCCCACACTCTTTTGTAGCATAGCGGTAAGGATTGGCAATAGTTTATTTTAGTATAGGCCCTTTTTATTTGTCTAGACTCCATTAGGAGTGTATTATTATTATTTGATGGTCGTAGCTTGCTCCCATCTTAGATCTAGATTAGGTGTTTATCTCACCCACTTTCCAGTTTAATAAACACCCTTGAACTGTGATCACTTGTGTCTGTCTTACTTTGATGCCATGCCTTCCTTACAACAAGGACACATGTCAGCAGACCCCAAAGCTGGGCATGCCAACTGTGTTGAGTGACTGTGTGGCACATCAGGCAACCTCCACAGTAGCCATGGGGCAGGTCGCCAAGGGCAACCATGAGCATCACAGCAGCGGGAAGGGGTGGCAAGTGACCTAACCAAATGCCATGCACACCACACCTTTACTGGCGCACCCTGTGCCAGCGGGATTGAGATGTGTGAGCGACCACAACTGTGCAGCAGTCACACCAGCATGTTGCGTGCCCAGTTGGCCTGCCCCATGTTGCCATGGAAGACAAGCCACAGGGAAGTGCATGTTTCCCACACCAATATGTGCCCAGTCTGCCAATTACTGTGCACAACAGTGCAGTCTTGCTAGCTGCACAGCAGTGCCCCTTTGAGCTGTCACAGTGCCATGACTTTGCCACCAACCCGACCCACCATGTGAGTGCCACCCAGGGAGGGATGTGGGGGCATGAAGGACCACAGGCATGCCAGACGTCAGCTGACCCAGCATGGACACCCTACCCTCCCCACACACAGGCCACAGATCAACTGCCCATATATCACACACTCATCGCCACAAGCAATCCCATGATGCTGTGCCCACATGCAATACCCCCCGACCAACCATGCCCATTTGCCCGTAGCAAATGTGCTTAGCATGCCAACACATGTGTGCGAACCATATCTGACAACATATCCTATGTTCCCTACAGGCACTCATGCATCGCCAGAGGCTTCAAAGGAGGAGGTGTCACGATGCCCGCTCCCGGAGAGCCGGCTCAGGCCCTGCGTCCCCGAAAGCGGACATCAAGTCCCCGGGGAAGGTCCCAGCAACCCCTTATAGGGGCCCTTTGGACAGCGTCCCATGGCGCCAGGCTCATTATGAAAGTGTTTGGGTGCACTTACCTGATGCAGACCATGCTGCAGAACCCCGGCCTCCTTGAGGCCTGAAAGGAACTACTTTACCTGTGGGACTCATTTACCACCCGGGCGTGGTCGGGGAAGGATACATACCTGATTGGAGGAAGGACACATTCTAGGAACTTCTTCCAAGGCTATTTAAACCACACCCGATCAGCCACACGTGCTTTGCGTTGTTCTGCATCTAGCAGCTGGACGCTCACCGTGTCTGCTCCTGCATCTTGACTTCTGCCACACCTGCCAGCATCCTGAATCACCTGCAAAAGAAGGGAACAAGAGAACAGAAGAAGGAAAAGGCCTCACCTGCTAAATCTGCATCACAGAGACATTTCGCCGACAATCCTGAAAAGGAAGACATTTATTTTTAAAAGCACATCGCATCGATCGCTGCAGCGCCGCATTCTACTCACCTTTACAGGGCGCCTCCATGTTCAGCAGCGACCATCCGGATTCGCAGTCGCGCCCCCGCGCCTAGGGAGAAAAAGACAAGAACAAAAGGTGAGAGAAAGAAGGGAAAAGGGAAGCTAAAACTCCATGTCAAGACTTACCTGTTGGGTCATTCCCCTTTTCATTTCGGGTCCGCGCCGCATCCAGGCATTTTCGGACCCCGGCCCCTAAGGGGAAAAAGACAATCAGCGTTAATGAGTGAATGAAAAGACATTACCAAAACACTCATTAAATACTTACCTGATTTCCACAAGGATTTCACCGCTCACCTCGGGTCGGTGCCTGTTGGGTGCCACGGCCCCTATGGGGAAAAAGACACTAGCATTAGAACATTAATGCATGGACACAAGGGGAACCACTTATAGAAAAACTTACCTGGAAGCCAATCAAGTTTGGTTCTCACCCATCCGAAAATCCAGTGACGTAACTGGATACCAACGCGCCCCTGCATCAGAAGCAGGATGGAGAGCTCGTCCTTCCAGACCCTAAGGTGAGATGCTACGGGGAAGCACAGAAGGGTTTTGAGGAGGGTGAGAGGGGTAAGTGGGAGGCCGATTGCATTACCCCGCAGACAGTTAACCCCCTATTCTCACCTACAGAAGGATACTTCCGCGAGTCAGACAAGCCAGATCTGGGGCCCGGACCAGTCCGTCTTCCGAACCCTGCGCATCACCTTAGACGAGGTCACAGCAGCGCGAACCAGGCCAGCGCCCCCGTGGGAGTCAGGTGAGCGTTACAGGAGGCTTTTGCGAGCTCTGCCACCACTACCACCACCACACCGCAGGTGGCCACTCAGGCCACACCAAGGCAGATGCCCTGCTGTGTTACAGTGCAACTGATCATGGACAATCCAACGGCCACACCACAGGCCACCAGGAGCAGTGCAAAGCCCACTGCACCCACACCTGCAGCTAGAGGTACAGACATCGGAGCCGCAGGGCAACTGAGGAGTCTCAGGGGGACACCAGCCCGGTGCCACCACCTGCCGAAGGGCCACACTGCTTAGATAGCCCTCCACGCCAGCAGAAACATCAGTCCCCAGATAGCCCTCCATGCCAGCAGCATCTGCAGGGCCAAGGCAGCCCTTACTGCCGCCGGCTTGCACAGACACTTGAGACATACGTCAACACACCTTAGGACTCCACTGATGTCAGCCCAGGACCAGTGAACAGCCCCTCACCCATATGCCACATACCACTAAGCAGCACTGTGCGGCAGAGGATTGAAGAGAAGGAGCGCAGACTGAGGGTGTTGGAGGAAATAGGGCACACACACTTCGACCACCTGCAGGCAATCCATGAATGCTTACAGGGGGCCACTGCAGGATTGCGTAGCAAATGTTGAGAAACCGGGCAGAGGCAGCTGCCTATACAGCCGCCACGACATTATAGGGGCAGAGGGTCAGCAAGCTGTCCAAAGGTGTCTCGGCAATCCCTAAGGGCATCCACCAGAGCAATGAATGGACACGGCAACAGCTCTGGGGGCCAGGTTCCATCATTTCAAGTTCTACAACTCCCACGGAGCACGCAGAGCAAAGCACACCAATGCGCCGGTCCCAACTCCATTTGCCCACAAGATTACCGGGGGGTTGCCATGGGGGGCAAGAGGCCATGTTCACAAACAACATTTGAACAGTTATTGCCCTGAGTGGCCATGCGGGGGAGTTGGTGGTGGGTGGAGGGAGAGGCGGAGAGTGTGCTGGGGAGTTGGTGGGATAGTGTGCTGGGTAGTTGGTGGTGGGTGGAGCGAGGAGAATAGTTGGCGCACATCATATCATTAAAACTGTTACATTTCATCAAAGCGGGGACATCCCGATTGTGTCATCGTGGAGTTTATTCACAGAAATGGTCAATGAGTGCCTGGCAAGCCAGTCTCTCATTCATCACGAAATCTCTGACGTTGCATGCTGTGGCACCTGCATCAGTCAATGTGTCATCATCATCTAGGGGTGGCATGTACACGTCAGGGGGTAAGGGTACATTCCGCTTTCTACAGATGTTTTGCAGAGGCGTAAACAGGGTAGGGCCTGAGCAGGAAAGGCCCACCCAAAATCTCTAAATGCCCACTCAGTAGCAATGTGTGGGATTTACAGATGTTAATGCCACTGCAGTGGGCCCTACTACATTAGCTTCAGGCCCCACTTGTTAGACAATCCTCCGATGTTGTGTAGCATAGGACACACAAGCACTATCTACCCTACTTTTTCTGGAGCATAAATAAGTGCTGCACCTGTATGATCTAGGTAGCAAAAATGTGCCTTCAGGAGTCCAAAGGTGGGCTCAATGCACACACAGGTCCTGCTGTATGCTATGTTGTGCAGTGTTCGTGGATCACGCACAGGGGTCATCAGCCAGGCCAACTGCGTGTATCCGGAGTCACCTGCATGAGTAGAGGCACAGGCATTAGTCACTGTGAAATGTGTGGGGGTGGACTTACATATTGTATCAGGGCAATGGACATCATGTGCAGGCATATAGAGCTTCATCACATGGCATGTGCCTCTACAATTTTTGTGCATGCTGTGTCACTGGTTTCATACATTAATTTGCCTTCACATGCACCCTGTCATATAGCAGAAGATGTTTGATAAGGTGTCTGTTGGTGACTTGTGTTCCTGTAGATGGTCTTGTGGCTGTGTATTGCTCTCTTGCTTGTGGCATGCTGGGCTTCCCCATCAGTCTTCCCTACTCTTCTGGGGGCAGTGGGGTAGCATTGCAGGGTGGGTGTTCAAGGGTACATGGCTGTGGCACTGGCAGGGCTGCAGTTGTGCAATGCAATGTTGCCATTTGTTTGGTATTGCTTTGGATCATGCATGATGCATTGTGGTACCTGTAGTCATGTGTGTGGTTTGGATTGCTGCTGTATGTGTTTGGTAGCATGTCCATCCAGGTGTGTCAAACAGGTGCATGCTCCCTGGGCTGTACTCTGATGTTGGTGCCGGGGCTAACCCATGTACTACATTTGCATTTACTTGTCACGCCATGCTTTGTGTCAATCATATCTCCCCCCCCAATTTGGTCAGGCGCTTCACAGTACATGGTGCAGGCAGATTTACTCACCCACTATCCACGTCTGTTGTCCTCTGTGCCTCTCCATGTATCCTGGCAGTGTGCTGTTCCGTACGACCATGGAGTCGTGGGTCGAACATGGGTAGCGGGCGCAGCAGTGCGTGATGATGAGGTTGGGGGTCACAGGGAGTGGTAGTGCTTGCGATTTCTGTACACTGCTTCATGTGCCTGGGGGGCCACCAATGCAGTGCGATGTGGCGATGCACATGGATTCCTCCTCCTCCTCCTCCCTAATCCCTCCTCTCTCTTCCCTCCCCCCCCCCCATGTACTTCTAGGCGCAGCATGTCCAGCTCACAATGGCTATTGACAGCATAGTGTTGGCAACAGTGTTTGGGGAAGGGGTGTGCCTTATGTTGCCCTCTTGAGTGGATTGGGATCACCGGTGAAGCCCCAACTCTGACTGTTTAAAGCCCATTGCTGGATTCCCCCCAACTCTTGCATGCAACTCACTTGCGTGCCTCAAGATACCTTCCTCCACCAAAACTTCAGGCTAACTCGACCTTTGCACTCCCACATCTTCAACTAGATCACCTCCTATTCCCTAATAGGTTATGCCTCGTTATCAACCACTATGTGGTCTCTGGCAACTTATACTGTTTTTTCTAGCAGACATCACACCCGTCCTGACCAAGCCATCATTGGACCATTCTGTACTAAACAACTACCATCAAATTTCCAAGATTCCCTTCCCAGCCAAGCACCTTGAAAATACTGTCAACATTACTCTTACCTAAGAGACAGCAGAAAGACTAGCTTCCACCCTACAAAGTAATGAATCCCCTCCATTGTGGATGAACGAACTACTGCTCGGCAGGAGTTCAGAAATTAGTAGTGGCTAAACCGCCCACTCAGTACCACACTACTGCTAAACCAGCAGTGATCCCAATCATAAAGGTGAAACAGGCACAGCCCGAAAGGTATACTGCAGACCAAGTGCAGGCTATGTATTCAGGAGGAGTGTGAGGTGATAGCAGTAGCAACCCAAACAGCATAAGCACAATGGTCCAAATTAAACAAAACTCCAATCAAGGTACTATAAAAATAGACTTAAGCAGAAAAATAAAATGTATAAACAACTTATCAGAAATCACCAAGAAAACCCAGCCCTGTAACAGGCACAGAGAAGGCAGACAGACTTTCATGAAAGGGCACTCTGGGTAGATGGACAGGGGAGTTCAGGCACGGGATTGCCAGAATATCGGTCTTCAAAAGGATATGTTTTTAAGAATAAGGTGGAGAAGAGGGGGGATTAAAAAAGTACTATGGTCCCAAAAGTGGACCATGGGGGCACGGCCTCTTCAAAGTAGTCTTTGGAGCCCGAAAGCATTGAGCCAGGCTTTTCAGCATGTAGCTGGGAGTCTTTGCACTTTCAGTGCTGGGCTGGTGTTAAGTCGAGGAGTGGCGGCACTGGGTCCAATGATGCAGTGCTCTTCAGCAGTGGCAAGCGGCTTGCGGGCCAAAGATGCTGGGGATGACAGGTGATGTTGGGTCAGTGACGCTTGAAGACTGACGCTTGAAGACTTGGCGGTTTCGACTGCAGAGAAGTGGAGTCTGGCCTTTGGCAGCAAGCAGTGCTCAGCTGGATCATGTGAGAAACCCGAGGTGTCTCCCTTACTAGTACCCGGGAATCTGTCATCCGAGTGGCCAGGACACGGCTATCGCTATTGGATACAGTTCCTAGGGGTGGACCAGTGGGGGAGGATGACCTGGGTGAGGGGTCTTCGGGGGGGTGGAAGTGGGACGAGCGTTGAGACACGGTATCCCCTTCCCTATAACACCTTTTCCCCATCGATATTTAGAAGTTCTACCTCCCCTTTTTCACATGAACACTTTCTTACACTAACACCAGAGCCATTTACCTAACTTGTCCCAACACACAGGTCAGGCAGAGTCAGGTAATTGACCATAACCATACACACCTGACGGCCCTTTACCTTCCCCACGTGGTTAAAAGGCATAGCATGAAAGCACATTTCGAGCAAGGGTGAACGCACGAGGAGACAGCTACACCAAACCACGAGTTAAAAAGGAGAAGAAAGGCAGTGAGATCTGGAAGAACGACAAAGGGGGAATTGCCCTTTCTCTTTTCAACTCATTTCCATGAAACCTCTGAAAGAGAAATAATAAAACCGGGAGTTACAGCTGGCGTGCGGAGCAGAAGATGCCAACGATACACGGGGGCCTCGGCATTGATAATGCAGGCAGAGAGGCAAGCTGGCGACCATGGTACTATCCTTGACTCCAGAGATAAAGAAGCCAACGGGTTCAGCACAGCCAGTGAGTCGGAGGAAACCGATAGCTAACAGCACTGCGTTGAGCCCCAGGTTGAAAGTGGCAACATTTATGAACATGAGGCATTCGCAAGACAAAGAACTTTTGTGTATGTTTGAATTTTAAAGAAAGCCCAGTTGAGGTCCAGGTGCAGAAGTGTCCGGCGCCACTTGTGGTCACTCATTTAGCAAGACTCTGAACGGGATTTGTTTTGAAACTACAAGAGGCAGAAGGCCCTAGGAAAGGGTGATGTAAGGTTTTAGAGTGGTCCTACAAGGGTTACAACAAATCCCTAGTACAATCGAAAGTCTCTGACCCGTTGCCAAAGGAAAGCTAGTGGAAGGGAACCCTGCTTTCCAATAAGGTTTTGAACTGTGAATTGTGGCAAGTGTGAACCCAACGGTGGGATGCCGAAGGAAAGCTAGGGGAAGGGATCACGCTTTCCATTAAGATTGTGAACTGTGTTAAAGGAAGGTCATAGTGAACCCGATGGAGACCCGACTTGCAAGGAGGAACCGAGCCCGGCGGAGGGAGATCTCAGAGGCGAAAAGCAACCGCCTTAAGTACAAGGCTACCGAAATAACTTTTTGTTTGTCTGTCAATTTGAGCAATATATGAACTGTTTTAGAGAACACATGAACGGCGTTAAAGAAAAACCATACTAAACCCGACGGAGGGAGGCCCAAACTGCGAGAAGGATTTGAGCCCGATGGAGGGAGATCCTAGGTCGAAGAGCAATATCCCAAGGTGCAAGATCACAGAGAGAACGTTTTGTTCATTTGTTACCGGAGAAACCCCACAGGCCTTCTAAGGCAAGAGACTTTTTCAAGAAGGAGACTTAGCCTCTGAAGGTTTTTGAAATTGTTGAACTGAACTGTGAACCTCGGGCTGACAAGGCCAAGGAGAGTCCCGTCTTGTCCCGTGCTTCAAACGTGGGGAAGGGAAACCCAGCCATACCATCCTGACTTATCATTTGGTGAACACTTCTTTCTTTTCTTTTTTTTTTTAATTTGTTTTTTATTGACAGTATACATACAAGGTAGGGTGCGTCGGCAAACCCTGCCTGCCATATAGCAAACAAACAAAATGTCAACTTTTTTATCTTTTAATCCCATCCCCCCTCCCCCCTCCCTCCCCACCCCTCCAACTTTGCTCCATACCAAGTCTTGAGGTTTTGCAGGTTATAGAAGTTGCCGAGAGCACATTCAAACATCGCTATGTACATTGTTATAAACTTTGACATTGTGGGATCTGCTTGATTCAAGGCAGACTGAGGGCCAAACTCTAACTCTGGGGCTAGTGCTGAGATGGTTACATGAAATACGTAATAAAGCATTTTTGTACAGACGCATCGAAACAGTCATCATGAAGGAGCACTGCAGTCCATTCCTGCGTAAATTCCGATACTGTGTCATTTGTCACTGCTGTAAGCTTTTCATAGGTGAAAATCGACCTTAATTTACAAAGCCATTCCCCCTTGGATGGTGCTAGAGCGCTTTTCCACTTTTGGGCCAGCGCTAACCTCCCCGCCCTCAACATGGCCCCAATGACCCTTGGGAATGCGTTCTGTTCCGTCTCCGGCATGGGGGTACCCAGGAGAATTTCCAGGGGGAGTAGGGATGGGCAGAACCCCTCTATGTCCTTTATCCAGCTGAGCAGTTCCGACCAGTATACCTGAATAACCGGACATCCCCACCACATATGGAACCACGTGCCCCTTTGGAGACATAACCTCGGACAGAAGGGGGATACCTCTACAAACATCCTGGACAGGGTAGCCTGGGGCGATGCCAGGAATGGAGAATCTTGAAGCTGTGCTCCATGGCAGCGGTATACAGAGAACCCCTGAATATAGACTTGAATATTGCCCTCCATGTGTGGTCATCCAACGTCATACCCAGCCTTTCCTCCCAAATTTGTTTGAAGGGTTGTCTGCCCTCCAAGGTAGCCGTTATCAGTGCACTATAAAACTTAGATAGAGAGCCCTTCCGAGAGACACTTTTAGCTATTACATCTTCAAAGGGGGCGAGGGGGCGTTTAAGGTTGTTAGCCCACCGAGGGTGAGTCAGTATTCCCTTTAAGCGTAGACACTCAAAGATCGAGGGTGGTTTGTCGCCCAATGCCTCACACAGTTGGTCATAGTCTATGAAGCCCTCTTCGCGGGATAGTTGGGAAATCCTCTCCAAACCCATGTCTGACCATGCCTGGGTATCTCGGAAGCCTCTGGTGTCTAGATTGACAGGGGGGCCCCACAGTGACGTTAAGGGGGACGGCCAAGATGACAGTACTTTGTTATCTTTATTCGGTTTCCAGGCTGCTCATAGGGCCGCTAATGTAGGGTGTGTTCTGAGGTGGGAGGGGAGGGCTTTAGGGGAGGCCCATAGCAGGTCTCTGACTTTTTTCGGGTGGGTGTGGATATCTTCAATATATGTCCAATATGTCCTCATATCTTCCCACATGTGTTCCATCATCACCCGGAGCTGAGCTGCTTTATAGTATAGCCTAAAGTCAGGGAGGACGAATCCACCATGAGATTTCGGAAGGGTCAAGGTGGAGAACTTGACTCTTGCTCTCCTCCCATCCCATATAAACTGAAGGACTCGGGATTGTAAAACCTCAAAAAAGGCGTCAGGGATCACCACGGGGAGGGCCGCGAAGAGATACAGTAGGCGAGGCAAGACGTTCATTTTAACCGTGACCATACGCCCAAACCAGGAGAGCGTAAGTGGTGCCCATCGTTTGAGATCATTGCTAAACTTGGCCAAAATTTCAGGGAAGTTACGCTGGTATAGTAGTGAAAGGTCCCTAAGAATGCAGGTACCCAGATACCTAGTGGACACTCGTTCTATTCTTACCCCCAATATTTCAGAGCTATTCCCAATATCGTGGTCCACCAGACCCATGGGCATAATGCTAGACTTGGATGCATTTATTTTAAGTCCCGAAAATGCACCATAATAGTTCATAAGCTCGAACAGTCTGGGTAGTGAAACCTGGAAGTTGGTCAGGTAGCCCAAGATATCGTCAGCAAATAGGGAGAGTTTAAAGTCGCAATCCTCACAGCGTATCCCTGAGATTTCCTGGTCCGCTCTAATCGCTAGGGCCAGGGGCTCCATTGCCAGAGCATATAGAAAGGGTGAAAGGGGGCAGCCCTGCCGGGTTCCTCTGGACAATGCCAGGGGTTCCGATGTGCCACCATTGACCAAAACTCTTGCTATAGGGCCATTATATAGTGCTGAGACCCACCCACAAAACTTTTCCCCCAGGCCCATTTTCTGAAGAACTCTACCCATATAAGGCCATTCGACACGGTCGAAGCCATTTTCACAGTCCAATGCCAGCAAGTAGCCCTCCACCCACTGCCTTGAAGCCGCGTGCGTGAGGTCAAGGGTCTTCCGTATATTATCCGAACCCTGGCATCCCGGAATGAAGCCTACCTGATCTCCGTGTATTAAGGAGGGGAGGAGCTTCGCCAATCTGTTCGCCAGAAGTTTAGCCAGGATTTTAACATCCACGTTAAGAAGGGATATAGGTCGATATGATTGACACTGGGAGGGATCCTTCCCTTCTTTGGGGAGCACTACTATCAGTGCAGACATCATCGAGGATGGAAGGCTGCCCCGATCTAGAACCGAATTAAACATCTTAGCCATAAACGGGGCCAATGTTGACCGGTAGGTCTTGTAAAACTTGACTGTGAACCCATCATCCCCTGGGGCTGTACCACTTTTCAAAGAGGATGTGGTGTCTATTATCTCCTCCGAGGTTACGGGGAGTTCTAATTTACTTGCTTTTTCGGGAGAGAGACCGTGAATCGGGAGCGAATACAGGAAGTTGTCAATCTCGGTTCCATCTCCTGCGTACTCCGAGCAGTGCAGGTGCTCATAATACAGCTGAAACTGTTTAGCTATTTTACTATCTCTAACCGTCGATTCCCCTCCCGGAGAGCGGATGGAATTTACCCTTCTACTGTTTCTGAGTTCGCGAAGCCTCCAAGCTAATATCTTATCCGCTTTTTCCCCTTTTTCCATGTACTTCTGTTTCAGAAAGGACAGTTTTCTTTCTGTTTGAGCCACCTGGAGATCTGCCAACTTTGAGCGCAACCTTTGAAGCTCCTCCCACTTTCCGGGGAACATTTGCATTTTTAATTTCCCTCCCAGTCGGATGGCCTCTACCTTTTCCTTCAATAGTTTCTCCTCATGGCCCCTCTCCCTCTCTTTCCTCGAACCTGTTTCAATGAGAATGCCCCTAATGGATGCCTTGAATGCCTCCCAGACTCCCTTGACCCCGACCTCCCCATTATCATTTATAGAGAAGTATTCTGTAATATCTGTTAGGAGGGATTGGCGTACTTCTTTGTCATGCAGTAGGAGATCGTTACACCTCCATAGGAAGCCAGGTGTCTGGGCCGGGGGGATACCCATTTTTATTCTAACCAAGTCATGGTCCGTCCAAGGGACAACCTCCACCCCTGAGTCTGTGACCTCTCCCCGAAGCGTGGAATCCACTAGAATATAATCAATACGGGAAAATGTAGCGTGAGTTTTTGAGAAAAATTTAAAGTCGGGGTCATGGCCTTCCTTACTGTGGTGTGTATCGGTCAAACCCAGCTCTTCGTTAACTGTTTGGGAAGCCTCAGCCATTTTTTTATGGAGTCGCTGAATAGGACACGGGATGGGCAACCTCCTGTCCCGTTCAGGGCTGAGAACCATGTTAAAATCCCCACCAACCAATAAAGTACCCTCAGAAAAAGCTATAATTTTCTCTCTCATCCCCACCCAGAAGCTATCTTGCCCCTCATTTGGAGCATATACACAAACCAAGGTAAACAGCCGACCCCTCACCTCCCCCTTGACCATGATATATCCCCCTTCCGGGTCTGCCCTCTGAGTTTTGAGTACAAAATGGGTCCCAGGAGAGACCAGCAGTGCAACTCCACGTTTCTTAGCCAAAAAGGACGCTGCATACGTCTGTTCAATAGTTTTAGCCCTCAGCTTCGGTTCCTTGCCCCTAACCCAGTGTGTTTCTTGCACAAATAGGAAGTGGAGCCGGAGCCTTGAAAATTCCCTCACCAGCAGCGACCTTTTAGTGGGAGAATTAAGCACCCGTACATTTAACAAGCCCACTGTCAAAAATTGTAATGAGTCACCCATTATAGCAATGGTGAAAGCTCATGTCTCCCTCCACAAAACAACTAATTGCAGTGCTCCCGCAATATTTCCGCCCCCTACTATATTCAAAAGACAGAACTGTAGTTACGTAACAATACAGAAGACTTGGCTTGCCCCAGCTTAAACCCCATTGAACAAACCTCAACCCCCCCTTCCCCCCCTGAACGCCTGGTAAACCAGCGGCTTCATCCTGTTGCTGAGCCAGGCCACCAATGTCTCCCCCCTCCGGGCTCTTGAACTCTTCAAATACCAACAACTTGAGCCCCCCCACCCCCCTCTTGCATTTAGATTGTAAACATTTACAGCGCTCCCCCTTTTAGAATAAAGTACAAACTTGACCATGAAGCGTCCTGTGGTTCCTCAAGTGTCAGGTTGACCAGGGGATGTCGGAGCCACTCTTCTAAACTTCCTGTGGCCTCAGACTTTACGTCTCTCCTGTGGTGCCTTTGTCCCCCCCCCGGGCCAACCGGTTCTCTTACACTCTCTTGCTCTCCGACCTCCGTGTTTGGTTCATCTAGGAGCTCTCCCGACACCCTACGAATATCATCCTCCGTGACCAGGGCATATTTGTATCCCTCCAGTTCGAAAGAAAGTGAAAAAGGGTATCCCCATCTGTATTGAACCCCCTTGGCCTGGAGCATTTTCGTTAGCGGGGAGCACAGTCGACGTCTCGCCAGGGTGAAGGCAGACAAATCCTGATACACAGAAATCCGGGCCCCCTCCCAGTCCACCGGACCCTTCTTACGTGCCAGTTCCAGGATTTTGCTTTTCTCCGTGAAATAATGGAATCGTACGAGAATGGATCTGGGGCCTCTGTTAGCCGCACCCGCTCTGTGGGCTCTATCGATAGTAGGTTCATTCGTATTTGCACCTTCAAAAAGAGTTCCCACCACCACATTTACAGCTTTGATAATGTCCATTTGCGTTTCACCCTCCCGCTCAGGAAAGCCCAAAAAGCGCAGATTACAGCGGCGTTCCCTATTCTCCAAGCCATCAAGCTTTAGGGAGCATTTCTCCTCTCTCCTCTCGAGCTCTGATAAGCGCATGTCAAATTGAGTCTCAAAAATGTCATTCGAGGCTGTGTTGTTTTCGAGCATTTGGACACTGTCATCTATATTGTCCACTTTTTTATCCAGGGTGTCCAGCCGTACTGCTATGTCCGCTCTGAAGCCTCTTAGTTCCTCCAAAAGGGCTGCCATACCTTTAGTGACTGTACTAGTATCAGACAATTCCTGGTGAGTCAGGGCCGCCATCTCAGGGCTGGTTGGCGGGCTTGGGATCCGACGTCGAAATCTCTGCAGGATTCCTTCCAGTTCATAGGCTCACCCCGACCATCTCCACTAGGTCTCCTCCTGAACGTCTCAGACCAAGTGGGCTGCGTCACTGGGCCACCATGCAACTCCAGAGGGGGGGGAAACCAGGGGTCTTCACTGTATAAGGCCTAAACTTTGTGCTTACTGTTGAGGCGGGAGGTTGCTCGAATCAAATCTCCAGGCCACGGCTTGCAAGGGTCTATCGCTCTCTGTCCCCGCTTTCTGTCGCGATACCTCTGCTTGAAATATTCTCCCGAGGGTGGACACTGTAGTGGGGCCAGCAGCAGCTGCGGTAGGTAGCCCCGGGACGATCCCCTCTGCCCTGGATGTTGATGTATGATTTGGGGCACCCTCATACCGTATGGGGTCCCCAGAGTCCGGTTCACCTCTGGAATCAGGGGGAAGCCCGATGGGGAGGGGCCAGAGAGACCGCCGCTGGCCCCCCTTCCAGGGGGGGCGGGCTCCCGTTCTCCCGCTCCGCTCGTGGGGGCCTGTGCTCCCAGGGTCCTCTGATGAAAAATGGCCCTGCAGGCTGAGAGGAGGTCAATAGTTATAATGGCAAAATCCGCGCCCACTGCGTATGCTCTTACGCCAGCTCCCCGGGCCTCCCGTGTTCCGTGGGGAGAGTCCAAGTCGTAGAGCCCAGCTCGCGTCCCCAGGCTACGGTCCCAGAACAGAACAGTCAGCCCAAAAACACTATGTGTCCTCACCCGGGCGTCAATGGACCTGGAAACCCCCCACCGGGTGTGGGGGGGCGCTCCTCCGCGCCGACCGGCACCGACGTGGGCCTCACGCAGGCCACAGCTCCCCTCTGCCTGGTGTGCAGCCGCCGTCAGGGGAGGCCGGGCTTGCTCTCCTTCCCGATGCAGAGCCGCAGACCGCCCGTGGTGTTGAGTGTCCCGGCGTGGATTCCCATAAGCCGCGGTGGTGGCCAATGCGGCGGGATGTCGCTCCCCTGGGCCCCAGCTCAGCCGTGGCTCTGTTACTTCTCGCGGAGCCGCGGTGCGGGAGAAGGCGGGACTCCCTCTCCCTCCACTCTCCAAGTGCCAGAACTCGGCGAAATCTCTGTGTCGGATGACCGGAGTTGGGGCGCTCAGGGGCCCTGAGGTGTCCGCAGGCTGCGGGGGGGGTGGGGTCGGCTCCTCACTCCTGGGAGTCAGGGGGGGGCTCAAGTCTCTCTAACAGCACCCTGTGGAGGAGACCAGTGCAGATGCGTCAGTGCATCTCATCGCCCCCTGGTGGATGGTCCAAGTCTTCTTTCTTTTCTGATGAACATTATCCCACACTCTTTTTGTAATTTAGTGGTAATGATTGGCAGTAGTTTTTTATTTTAGTATAGGCCCTTTTATTTGACAAGACACCACTAGGACTGCCTTATTATTATTTGATATTTGATTCCCATTTTAGAATTAGGTTTGGTTCAGGCGTTTATCTCACCCATTATAAAGTTCAACAAACACCCTTGAACTGTTATCACTTGTGCCTGTCCTTAATGTTGCCACTCTGAGTACCTTACACTCGACACATCGTTGGGGTAATGCAAAGGAATTCAGCTGATGCTCAAATGAGCTGCATACCAGGTGGTGACAAGAGTTGCAGACGCTAAAAGATTTGGTGAGTCTCAGAAGAAGAACACTTTGGCGTTGAGAAAACTTGGGGATGTGGAGGTGATTGAGCATTGAGGTCAAGGATGACTCTGGTGTTTCTCTTGTAGCTGCTGAGACTGTGTCGAAGGTGCCCAAATCAGAATCAAGGCAGTTCAGAGGTTCAGTGAGAACCAGGGGGTCAGTTCCTCTCTCCTGTGGTTGCTGGGAATCCTGATCCAGGGGCTCGGGACAAGGTGATTCCTTCTGTTCTGCACTACCACTCTGGGAGCTTGGCCGGTACCTACAGCAAATCATTCACCTCCAGTGTACATGGTCCTGGTTCCAGTGCAGTCAGCAGTTGACGTTTGGTCCACAGGATTTCACCCAATGTTCCCTGGGGAAGGTTGGGGGACAGAGCTCTCCTCTGCCTTTGTTGCCTTCTGTCTTCACCTCCCCAGAAGAGGAATTTGGTATAGACTGTATCCCCAGCACGGGCCCAGATCAACTTTTCTTGTCCTTGTGGAAGTCCAGAGATGTCAGAGATGAAGCAAAGAATGAGGCGGTGCCCATCTCCCTTTAACGGCAAAATGCCACAGTTTGCTGTAAGGGGTCAAATGCAGGTTGCGTTAACAAGTCCCCTTTGCCTTATGACATCACACCCAGAGTGACCTGCCTGCAGGAAATGGTGAGGACAAGAAAAGGAAAAGAGCCCCAACGGAAACCACAATAGTGGGGCCCTTCTCTTAGCCAACATTAACACACTGGGTACTCTAACTTCTTCATTGAAATGGTCTGCTGGCTTCAAAGGGACTTCAGTGATTTCCACCCTGGTGTAAGAGTGGCTTTGTTAGGTCAGTGCTGGCTCTGAAGCACAGGCTCCCAAGACCCCTCCATCGTGATGTTATATGCCCTGGGGGAAGGTGTTACGCTTTATGCAGAACAGCCACAGAGGCAGTAGCCTGGCTATCGTTCCACGGAGCAGATGAAGATGCAGTCAGTCCACACATCAATGCACATCAGTCCTCATAGCCTACCCATTCTCTTCTCACAGAGCTACCAAATTGCCGTGGCTGTATCATTGCGTGTTCTTAGCAGTCACCATGCCACAACCAGGCATTGCTTATATTTAAATATTGACATGCAACCAGACTGACTAAGGCATACAATAGTTATAATTTAGATCAGAGGTGCAGGAGATTAAGAAGCCTCCTTTGCGTGCAGGGACGTTGTGTCCCAGTAGCCATCAGGGGTGCACCTGCGACCTTTGGAAACTGCAAAGTTCCACTACAGGGATGGGGGCTTAAGGCATCAACATAGTTGACCACGTTCTTATCCTCTCTGTCCACTAATCTGCTAGGGTCCTAGACCCTGCTCTCTTATAGACCACATCCTTACTGTCTACAAGAATCGCAAATCCTAGCCTGCCCCAATTTACTGCCTGAGCCTCAATCCCTCAGCTGTGCCATTCTGGAACACTGGTTCCCTCCTTTCCTTTTCAACACTGCCTACACCCTTTGGCTTCACGCATTTGATCTTTCAGTGTAACCTTAATGTAGTACTATGCGTCGCTACCCAAATCCTGATCAGAATGGACAAAGACCTTGATTTCACCTTCAACAGTTTCCATTCTGCTTGTCTGCCATCCATGATCGGATGTGTGGTGATTGGCTCAAACCAAATAGTGACAAAGCAGAGATCCTGCTCACCAACCAATACTGGCCACGATCGATCTGGCCCCCAGCTCTTGGTCGCATCCCCACACCCTCATCAGCCACAACCCTAGATGTTACCCATGATGCTGGCCTCCCGCTCATGCCCAGATATATGCTGTAATCAACTCTTGCTGTTTTCATACCTGTGCCTGCCAGAAATTCCTCCACTACTCCATATTTTCACACAAAATGACAGTGGTAAATGCCCTCATCTTCCTTATGGTAACAGTGCTTGCATTCCCCTTCCCTCTGTCACCATTCACTGGCTCCAACAAGGCCAGAACTTTGCTTCATGTTTACTTCTTAGTCTCAAGAAATTTCCAGTTGAGAAATGCATCTAATTTAAGTCATTCCACATGATGTGCAAACTTGGGTTTCCTTTCTTCATCTCCAAATTCCAGCAGATTTCCCACTTCCCACAGAAACCATGGTTCTTCATAGGCAATTTTCTCTTTGTTCCTCACTGCAACGAGTCAGGTTCTCGATAGTGTGCTTTCTCAAACATTCTCCACCAGCGATCGAGCCTTAATCCTTCCACATTTTACTCCAGTCCCAATCCCCCTAGTTTACACTCATAAATTTGACTTTACAAAAAGTAACTACCCCACTGACTTGCCCTCCTCATTTTGGTCACAGTGCCAATAAGCCATCTTGGTGTTCAACACAGCCCTCTATGAACCAAGATATTGGGACACTTCTTCCAGCTGTCATCGCCTCTCTGGCTTCTCTAACTCAGTTCCTTTTCCATGCCTGCTGACTTTGAAGGGGCTGCAGTAGTCGGCATCTTGGTGTGAGAGTGGCTTTGTTATGTCAGTGCTGCCTCTGAAGCACCTGTTCCTAGGAACCCTGCTGGAGGATGTTCCTATGCCCTAGGGGAGGGCGTTACCCTTTCTGCAGAAGAATCAAAGAGGCAGCATTTTGGCAATCTTTTGTTGCATCTACTGAACTCTTTAAAGAGGCTCTCTAGTGGAAGGTTAACCAATAGCTCCTTGCCACCCGAGACACCCTATTCCAGTCCTTTACTTTTACCCAAGGCTACATCCCCTAGAGTGCAATTGATTGAAAGACCAGCTCTGGGGGTGGTGTCCCTGGTGACACAGAGTCATCTGGTACACTCTGTGGTGATGATGAAGGATTGCCTTGTCATTTAACACATCCTAAAAGAGGTGAATGACAAGTGTGGGGGCCTGTACTGATGTTATAGCTATTTGCTAACATAGAGTCCAGAGTGCATTCACCCCTAATTATCTGTGTGAGGTACGGTCCTGTACATGCACTCCAAGAAAGCCATTCAGGAAAATTCTTAAAGCTATGCTTTTTATATTATGATTTAGCAATACAGTGACATGCCACGTCATTGAATTCTACAGGTTTTCACAAAGAATAAGCAAATTGGTATCATTTTGGCATGGCACCTTAAGGCCCATTCCTGAATAGGTCAGCCTGTGCCCACCTGCTCTTACAGCCAAACAAAACCCCCAAATTGAAAGGGAAAGTGAGCTGGTGCATTTATAGGACTCCCGAGCCTCCTAGAGCAAACCAAACCTCACCAGGTGATTCAGTGTCTCTGAACGACCCGCCAAACTGAACCCTTCCACTATGCCCCATGTAGGTAAGGGTGCTGTTCTGTGCTTTCAATGAGTCCGGCAAGATCACACAGATCCACCAGAACCTGCCCTCGGGATTTGGTTCGACCCACAGGTAGGGCTGGGTGAAAGTTTGTCGAGATCTACACAGTAGACACACCTTTTGGAATGGCAAAAAGGACATGTTCCCCTGACCCCAGCTTGGCGGGGATAGGGGGCGGGGAGGCACATGGCTACTTGATGCAAAGGAGGCGTTTCACAATTCTTAAAAATCATAAATAACAGCCACCATGATATTTTATTTGGCGTTGTGAGGGTGTAAACATGCCGCCTAGCTGTTGTTGACAAGTGCATTTCATTCTGATCAATCAATCACGTAATGCTTTCTGATCGCAATGTAGTGCAGTTACTAAAGTACACATCCTGTATTAGTTTCACATTTTTGTGGATAATATGCTGATCAGTTGCAAACCCAAAGTTGAAATACATACTGATAGATTTTAAGACCAGTAAGTGTGAGACACCTAAGGGCATCCTCACACCTACTCCCCTTGGATCCTCTTCTTAGGGGCGAGGGAAAGGCTGTCGCTTTTGGATCCTGACCCTGGTGGTGGAGATGCGAGGGAGGATCACCTGGGAGGAGGGTTCTTGGAGATTGGGGAGAAGATGTTCTTGGGTGAGACGCAGTATTCCCCATTTCCATTCCATGATGAACCCTGAGTCCCAGGCGCATTTATGAGATATTGTTAACCTTTTCCCTCTGGCCGGGATAACACTAGAAGACGTCATCAATTTAGGAACACGAGAAAGAGGATGAAGAAGAGGAGATCCGAAGGCGAGACAAGGTATCCCCTCCACCTTCCTGCCAACTATTTCCCCACATGCACAACATTACAGTACTGGGATGAGGAAGAGGCGACTGGGATTAGTGCACACCAACATGTCATTTCACCACTCTAGTAGTGAGAAGAGGAAGAGGCCTGCAGACTTTTGTGAGGGTCAGGCATGTCCAGAGTACACCACTAACTATGGTCAGGCAATTGGTCCCAAGTACTCACACCTGCAACCTGTCAAATGGTTGCAGGTGTATACAAAGTGGAGCCGACAAGGAGAATGGAAAGAACTGCAGGAGAGAAGCCACGCTGAACATCACTGGCCTGAAGGGAGAGAAATCCTGTGGAGGAGGAGGCAACCAAGTAGGGTTGTATCAGGAAACCAGGATGCTGGCAAGTATTCAGAAGGAACTGTGGAGCTGAAGCCCGAGCGGGCTGTGAGAGGGTCACAGTGGTGGAAGACTCATTGGTCTGTGTCCGCAGCCGGAGCTGTGGGGCACAGAAGATATCTGATAGCTACAAGCTACAGGCAGCATCCGTGGGAAGCAAGCGTAGCTGCCGGCTACTCACAAAGAGAGAGAGGAGCGAACAGTGAGTGGGGCTTGAAATTCAACGGAAGCCTGTATGCTGGGCTGAGCAAAAGGAAGCAACCGCCGGGAGGAGACGCCAGGGACCGGTGCATGAACAGAAGGGAACACTCAAACTGGGGCATTCCTCAGGGATCTTGCATGGCAAAAGTGAATGCTGAATGAACCAAAGATGGTGTGTGAGACACTGTGAATCCAAAGTAAATGGCTTTGATGAATAATACGAATAAGATGAGCTATGAGCAAAAGGATAAGAACTATTGAATACCAAACTAAAAGAAAGCCTTTGACAATCGAAATGAAAGCCTTTATAAACCTACAAAGAGAGGACTCATTTGTGTTAATTATATGTACAATATATTGAAAAGAAAGAAGAAATCTCATGAAATGGAGTGAAAAGCAATTATGGAATATCGCTGAAGAGTGTGAAAGCAATGTGATGAAGGAAAGAGAACACACACAGAACTCATGGTGGCAAAGTGGAAAACACGTTGTGGCAAAGTGAGTGTGAACCAGAACACAGATGCAGTTACAAAAAGAACCTGCGTGGGCAAGGAAGCCTAGGGTTACCGGTTGCGTGACCTGTAAGGGGTGGATCGTGTGGTCCGATAACTGCGCCTAGAGCGGGGATACCCTATATGTGATAGACAAGGAAACATACAAAGAGCAAGGACATGTGTATACAAGAGATGATTCAAGTGAAACAGAAGAAGGCAATCTGTATGAACGGTCAAGAAATCAGAAGCAGTGTAAAGTTAACCTGTTACTGGGTTTTGAATATTGAGAGGCTGAAACTAAATACAAGTTGGCGAGCTGAGCAAGCTAATGTCTTGGGGAAGGGAAACCTGAGACCTTATGAACTTTGTTGCTGCCTTGAGGAAGGGAACCTCAAGGCCCCACTTTTGTGGAAGTGTGTTTTCATCTTGGGGAAGGGACCCAGAGACTTTGTGTAACTGTCTTGAACTTGGGGAAGGGGAGCTGGAAAGTAAGACAGGAGCTGGAAGAAGCTCAGAACTTCATTTTGAACATGGTTTCTTTTATTGCTGACATCCCTATACATCGTTTAGCTTTAGTTGTATAGGTTTTAGACACAGGCAGACCTTTAAGTTGAACTCTTTGACTCAGATTTTCGTTAGTTTCGTTCCGGTAGGGAAATCCCACCTTAGCATTGGGCAAGTTGGGCCATCAATCATCCTGACATTTAAGTTAATAAACGACTTTTCTAAGGTACAGTAGATCGCTCAGTCTCTTCAGTACTTCTTACAGAGATCTTTGTTCATTTGCCAAATCATAGTACCAAATTCTGAAGGCCAACTCTGTTACCACGTGATTTGTGCACTTTCCAAATCAGGTCTGCAGACATGTTTACTATTTTAATTCTTGAAGTCAAACAGTCAACCTTGCTGTAACAAAAGAATTGGAAAACAGTTCGGTCAAGTGTAGAATTTGCACACTGGCCTGAATCCCAGTACATTAAAGTATGTGATCCTGGGCAACTCAATTAACCTGTCACATTTGCAAGTTCCTACATATTTCAAAATTGTCAACCACTAAGAGTGATTTAGTTCTTAGAGCACTGTTCAAAAAACCTCCCTCATAGTTTGGCTATAGAGTTGCCTCATACATCAGTGACCATTGATATATCGCACACCACAAAGTAATGTGTTTATTTGCTCACTAGTGGTGATGGCATTTTCCTAATCTCAGTCTAAATGGCTAAATGTGCACCTTCCTGGTAGCTTCTAATCTGTACGTTCTATTGATGTGGCTGTATGTGCATCTTTGTCGTCGTTTCCGATCGGTCTCCTGTATCCTTGCTTGAGCACTCATATATTCTGTGAGGCGCTCATTGAGTCCTCTGTCCATGCCGGGGTATGTATTCCTTTTTCATACATCTACTGAGCTGTATGCTGCATTTATACTATGGCAGGACATCTTCCTCATGACTGCTTTTATTTTTAAAAAAGTGTCCTGTGTCCATGGTACAACAGACGTCCCCGGGTCATGAGGATGACGTGGGACAGGGCCATTTAATGGAGTAACCTTGCTTATTGCGCCACCCAAGATTCTGGATCTCTTACTTTCTCTACTTTGAGGTTGGCTCCCCAAATATGTCTATGCTCCGGGCCCCAAAACTCCTCCAGATAGCCCTGCTACACAGAGGTGCTCCCCTTCCTACTAGACGTTGTCTCCGTTTTATCCTTTGTACCTCTAGCGCTCTGGTGCAGCCAGACGAAGGTCTGAGAACGCTTCATATATGTGTACACAATAAAACAATGGACGTTCCCTCATTCATAAGGAGTCTGCTCCTTCAGAATGAGGGAATCCCCTTTGCCTGTGCCCACATTCCTATTAGGAAAGCATTCCCATGGCCAAACAGGCTGCTTTAATGTGTATTCATTGTCAACCTACCTCGAAATTGGAAGATTTCCTCACCATCATTCTTTTTACAAGGTTCCAGAGGGTTTTCAGGTACTGTGTAGAGGCAGCACTACAAGCGGTGCAACAGCCGCTTTTACAGAGTTCTCTGCCTCCTCCTTCCAGCCAAACAGCTGCACACATATGCTCAAATCAGAGACTTCAGCAATGGAAGGCCTGAAAGGGGGGGGGCTCATCCATAACAGACAACAGAGCGCTGACCCGCTGCCCTTTCTGGGAAAGCCACGTTAGCCCAGTGAAAACACAGAGCGCTCCCTCAGCTGCTTGCTGCAGGTAAGAGGAATGCTCTGGGCCGGCTTAAACTATCAAAGGACAGCCTGGTTTCCCTATCACAGTTTCTGTTCCCCAGCACCCATGTCCAATGGACCATGCAAGCCTGCGTTGCTTCCCCAGCCTAGCCTTGCCCATTGGGGATGCAGGCTGGGGAACAGCACCTCTGAATGTGCGTACGAGGTACTCCTGTGCTTCCCTACAGATTCAGAGGGCCTGGGGCCTTGAGTTCGGAGCATTATGGCTCCTCCGCACACGAACTAGGAAGTGCGCTTTGCTTCCTTGTTCCTGTTCGTTCTCCGCGCGGGCCAGGTGTTTTTCATGTTAGGTGCCGGCGATGAGAAGCAGAGTCCGGACTGGAGATGAATGTAATAAGAACTTTGGGGAGGACGTATAGCTCAGGGGCAATTAATTTGTCTTGGAAACAAGACAACGCAGCGCATCACAGGTTTGAATACCGATCCCGTGCTTAGAAACCACTTGTTGGTATTAAGCGTGTTATAAAAGAACAATTATATTTGTAATTTTAACTTCAATGTATGTTATGTATGCATGTATGTGTGTGTTTGTGTGAGAATGAGTGAGAGTATGATGTATGAGTTGCTGGGTATGCGTGTGAGTGATTGAGTGAATGCTGTGTGTGAATGAGCAAGTAAGTGTGCAAATTGGTGTGTGCTTGGGTTTGTGCTGGGCTTGGAGTACTCATTTTGATGGGGAGACAGGGAGGCAAGGGGATACAACAGCATAACACTTTTTACAGGGCATCTACGATAAGTGTTATTAAGTGGCTTTGCTGGCATATTTTGGTGTAGCCAGTTTAGCTATAATTTCTTAGTGTGGCGTGACATTTTCTACTGAGAAACTATGATAAAGCAAGCATGACAAGTTTTATTATGTGGCTAGACTGGCACACATTGATGCAGCCAGTCTAGCAATGATTTCTTAGTGCAGCATGGCTGTTTTACTCGGCATCTATGATAAAGCAAGCATGAAAAGTGTTATGAAGTAACTACACTGTCATATTTTGTTGCAGCTATAATTTCTTATTGTGGCATGGTACTTTCTGCTGGGCATCAAGGGTAAAGCAAACTTAAGTATTATTGCGTGTATAGCCTGATCTACATTGGTGCAACCAGTTTGGACATGTTTTTTTATTTCAGCATATCATTTTTAATGGCAAAGCCAAAAGGAGTATGTTCTTAAATGGGGACACTGGCATATAATGCAGCCAGCATGGAAATGTATGGGCACAGGCAGCCTAAACATGTTTTTATACTGGCATATATTGTGGGCAAAAGCATCATGAAAATGCATTGGGAAATGCTCCTGTGCACTGTTGGTGACTTGCATCCATTATTCATTAGTTACCTTACAAAAGTGATTACAAAGTGGCTGGTTTTTACCTGATTTTCCACAGAAAGTGTACTCTATGATGCACCATTTTAACCCATTATTAAGTCAATGTTCTCGGGGCGTGAACCTCCAGAATTGTGCTTGCATTGTTCGGGCTCCCTCACTATGCTAGGTCACTCTGGCATATTTGTTGGAAATATTTATGCCCCTACAATTTAAAAAATGACCAGCCGCCACTGATTTGACGGTAAATATGCAGCTTTGCACTTGCATGAACTATTAGGCACAACGAAGCATGGACTACAGAATGAAACCTATTGCAATGTATCACAATTTCGAACATTTTCATAAAGGGCCCAAAATTGATGTTTGAAGTAATATCTTTGCAACTGTACCATTAAAAGGAATTCAAAATTGGGTATTGACAACAAAGAAGCTATTGAAACATCATACAGGATTTAGGTCGGGCCTAAGGACTTTACATGGGTTCATTCTGCCCCTTCTTAAGGAAAAAGTGATTAAGTCAGGGAAACAAACTGTATTTTGCGAGCATAGATCTATCAGGTGCTTACGACTCAGTTAATCCGCCACCTGCTAAGAGAACTATATTATATGTGGAAAATTCCAACAAGGATGTTGAAACTATTAATGATGTTATAGTCCAACTCGTCTATAGAGGAACGATTTAACAAAAAGGGAGAGCTTACGGAAACGATCCCCATAGGTTGTGGTCTCCGCCAGGGCTGTGTATGGACCTCGTCTATTCAAAATTATACTTATCCGAATTGGATAAAACCTCTGAAGATGAAAGGGCGTTCCCTCCCAGATTAGGATTCACAAAAATCATTTGGCTAGCATTTGCCGATGAGATTGTGTTGTTTGACGGCAACCGAATAGGTCTCCAAAGCAGTCGCTGTAATCTGATGAAATGTACTAAAGCAACCGACCAGAAAATAAATAGTAAAAAAACTGTTATATCTTTCTTTATGTGCCTCAAAATAAAGAAAGACCCCCAAACGGTATATTGGGAGAGACCCACTACTGCTAGTAAAATAATTAAAATATCTATGGTTCATAATAACTAGTAGGATTATCCAGGCAGCCAGTGATCAAAATTTAAGATTGAAAATTGCAGTTTATGTGGCTCAATTGAAAAAAAATAAAAGTACGTCAATTTTTTAATAACACCTATACTGCACTATTCGAAGCATAAAATCATTCCCGGGTTGATTTATGGGTTGGAATTGAATGAATGCATAAAAGAACCATTCCTGAATATATTGGATGGGTTACCATAGAGATCAGTGTTAATATCTTTATCGGCAGGGTAGCGTGGACAAGACTCCAATTGTATGTGAAGCTACAGGAGCCATCAAGTGACACTGTTGAAAAAATAATAATGTATTTCTTATATAGAGCTACATACCCGTAGGTCTCAGAGTGCTGAAATAACAGAAGACATTATTATCGCGCAGAGTGGTACTCAATTTATCGAGCTGGGAAGGATGAAAGGCTGAGTTGACCCTGCTGGGCACATATATCAGGGGAGAGCACTGTGCTATCTGACCGGCACCTACAGACCTTATAAGACTAGTTGGATAGTAGCCTTCTCCAAATACTAATAGTTTTTTTTAATTTATTTTTTTACTTTGTGTTTTATCAAAATGTATTGATTTTACAAAGACAGTCGGTAGATTCAAACTGCTTGTTTGCAGATTGTTGATCATGAGCTGTTTGTCTGTCGTACATTCTTCTTTGCTTTGTTTCTTTCTTTATTTTTTTGTTTCCGCTTCAGAGTTTCTACTTCTGCTTCTTCTTGTCCTCTTCTTAGTTTCTGTCTTTCTTCGTTCTGGCTTTATGCCTTAGGATGGTAAGTTTGTACTTTTCAAACATTCTAGCAGAGCGGCTTCCAGAATATTTGTGGCTGCTATCGTCCAACGTTTTTTTTTCCCACTTATCAGACGGCACCACCAAGTGTCCTCCTCTCTCAGTGCGGCGGATTCCAGCAGCGGGGTTAGGTACGCTTTCCTTAGTTGGGCTGTTTCGGGGCATGTCATCAGGAGATGTCTCACTGTTTCAATTTTGGCGGTGTTCTTGCACAGGTGCCACTGGTTCGTTGTTGATAGCCCTCTTAAGGCTCTTATTTCGTTTGTGTGGAGAAGATTTAACCTAGCCCTTAAGAAGGTGTTTCTTCTGCATTTGTCCGGGAAGCATGTGAAGACTTGGTAGATTTCGTTTAGTTTTTTGATCTGCGTGGGTAGGTGGGCTAGGAGTTTGTTGGCATCTGCCTTTTCCAGGGTATCTATCCAATCGAGTTTGTTTAGTTTCCTCTTCACACGTGTTGGATTCCCAGTTAGGTCGTCCTCATTGCATCCAATCTGTTCCAGGCAAGATTTCTGTTTGAGAGCCCAAGTTGAAAGCGTTTTGCACTTCCCCGCAGTGGTTTCTTCTTTTAGCATTTTGTATTGTGGAGCGGAGTCTGACATGATGATTTTTCTGAAAAGGGCCATTTCGTTCCAGTCGACAGTGGCCTTCAGCGACAGCAAGCCCAGTTCCCTTCTAATTGCAAGTAAGGACATTGACTTCGGTAGGTGTAGTAATTCTCGCCAGAAATGCGCTTCCAGTTGTGGCCAAATGCTTGTAGGGATGTTTGGCATGCCTTCTCCTCCGTATGTTATCGATGGAACGAATTTTCCTATGTAATATTTTATTACTGGCATCAGGGAGAAGCGGCCGAATTTTCTATCCAGGGCCTTGGCCTGTGAAGATAGTTTCCGAGTTTTTTCCCAGAGGTTAGTTTGCATGCTTACCACCTTTGCAGAGGTGTCAATCATGACCCCAAGGTATTTGAATTCTGTTACCTGGTCTATTTTTGAGCAGTCTATCGTCCAGTGATTTGGTTTTTGGTTTGATCGATTTCTCGAGAACCAGGATTTTGGTTTTTTCCTTGTTGATTATCAGATTGTTTTCAGTTGTGTATGTGTTCAACTGAGCAGCTGCCGTTGAAGACCGATCGGTGTCTGGTCGATCAGGATGATGTCATCGGCGTAAAGGAGCCTCGGGATTTCCATGCCTCCTAGTTTTGGTGGAAAAGTTCTGAGTGGGTCGCCGGAATCTTTTAAATCTCCAAGAAAAGCTGTGAAGAGGGCCAGTGCCAGGGGGCAGCCCTGCTTCACTCCTCTGTCAGTTGTGATTTCTTCTGACAGGGTGCCTGTCTGATTGAGTTTCACTCTGATGGATGTTTTTGAGTGTAG
Source organism: Ambystoma mexicanum (assembly GCF_040938575.1). Lineage (NCBI taxonomy): Eukaryota > Metazoa > Chordata > Amphibia > Caudata > Ambystomatidae > Ambystoma > Ambystoma mexicanum. The sequence continues at coordinate 1,088,066,483 of NC_090941.1, forward strand.
AGCGATTATTGGTTCGAGGATCTGCTCGGGGCATTTCCATCTTTTCAGCTTTGCCCAAAGAAGGTCACGATCAATCTTGTCGAAGGCGTGAGTCAGATCCACGAAAGCCAGATAGATCTTTTTGTCTTTTTCTCTTGCCAGGTTTTTTAGCATACTCAGGAGCATAATGTTTGTTGTTGTTCCGACGTTTTTAGTGAAGCCTGCTTGAAGTTGATCGTTGCATGGCGGGTGTTTTGCCCACTGTTGGAAGCTTGCGAGTAGACAAGAGCCGTAGATTTTCCCTATTGTATCCAATAGATCAATCGAGCGGTAGTTTGATGGATCGGATCGTTCGCCTTTCTTGAACATTGCTACTACCGTTGCTTGGGACCAGGAGCTGGGAAGTGATTTTGAACGTTTTATTTCTTTGCAAACGATGCTAATGAAGGAAGCCCATAGGGCTTAATGTGCTTTCAGATCGGAATTTGTTATCCCATCTGGGCCAGGCGCTCTAGAAGTTTTTAGGTTCTGTATCGCTCTTTCAATGTCATCTTTGTTTGAGTAGTCTTCCCAGGGTGTAACGATCTGGGTATGAGTGTAGACCGAGTTTGTCAACGGTTTCTTGAAAAGGGTGGAAAAGTGTTTTATCCAGCATTCTTCGCTCAGTGCATTAGTTATTGTTGTGTTTGAGGATAATCCTACCCCCTTTACGAGGCTCCAGAAGTCACAGGAGTTTTTTCCGTTGACCTTTTTTAACATCATCTCAGCATCTTGCTGATATAAAGTGGCTCGATGATATTTTAGCCAGCCAGTGTGTTTCTTGGCCTCCTCTTGGTATTGTTTCTTGGTCAGTTGTGAGTTTGTTTTTTGTGCTTGCGGTTTTAGTTTTCTGAGGGCTCTTTGTTTCTTGACCAAAAGTTTGTTGTACTGAAGTGGTCCTTCCAAAGCTGTGACGCATTTTTTTGGGTGATCTCTTTGATATGGGATCAGAAGTGGTTGATAGTCTATTGTGTGTGAACTGTTTTCTTCGCCACTAAGTTTTTGGCTGTAGAGCTCGGAAAGTTCCAGGATTCGGTCATTTGTCATCCTTAGCCGGTTTCCTCGTTTGTTCACCTCCACCATTGTTTTCATTGTTGTTTTTGGGGGGTTTTCAGACAGCCATGTCATTTCCACAATGTTGTGATCGCTTGCTTTAGCTCGTGTGACGTCAAAAGATGTTAGGAGGTTTAGCAGGGCTTCAGAGGTGAAGATGTAGTCTATTGTGGCGTTTTGGTGGGCTCTTTCCCATGTTGGTATTTGTTGTAACTTTGTTGACTTTTGGGCTACGTTATAGATATGTCTAGAGTCCATCAGTTTCACCCATTTTTGTCCTCTCGAGTCCCCCTGAAGTGCCTCTCTAGGGTTGGTCGACGGTTCTTTTGTAAAGGGGCAGGACGCATTTAAGTCTCCACAGATGGCGATCCTCGTGATCTCCGTGTTGGCTTGGATGTCATCGATCTCTGCTTCAATGGTCCTTAGAAATCTTTCGTTTGTAGTTGCTTTCGGGTTCCAATACACCGTTATTAGCACCATTGATGATTTCAGTTACTTTTTACTCGTTGGATCTTTCCTTGTCCATTCCACTTGGATTGAAAGATGGCTTTGGGAGAATGAGCGTTTTTTTGTGATTTCAAGGCCGGAACCACTTTTCACTGCAATTAGCAGTCCTGCAGACTGGCGGCCTATCGTTGCTCTATTGGCTATGAGTATCCGTCTATTGCTGGGGCCTCTGCTAGCCAAGTTCCTTGCAGTGCGAAGATGTCATATTCTCCCAGGTTGGTGTCTCCCCGAGTTGTTAGGTGTCTGAAACCCCTGGTGTTCCATGATCCAAGTTTCAGTGAGGCTACTTCTTTTGCGTAAATCGGAGTTTCAAATCTTGTAGACCTCACTTCTAACTGCTATTTGCTTGTCTTGGGAATTGAGGGTTTTGGCAGCCATGCCCAGAGTTGTTTGATTGGGCCGAAGGATATTTGGCTGTTTGTTTTTTCTGAAGTCGGTGGAGGATTCTCATGATTGGTTAAGGTATGTTTTTTTTCCAGAACTGTTACGATTCCTTGCATCTCATCTTCAGCCTGCGATGGGTTGCTTCGCCTTAGTTCTTCTGCTCTTGGTGTCGTCGTGGGTTTTGTCCTTGAGCATTTGCTTGAAGATGCGTTGTGTTTCATTGCTTGAAAGTGCCGGTGGTGATGTTGCGGACTAACATTTGGCCGGCCATTTTCTGGCATCCTTTCTCGTGGGGTTTTTACTGGGGCTCATTTTGACTATGTGTATTCAGTAATGTTGAAACCTTGTTTTAGGAGGATTTCAGAGTCTGTGTTTGATAGAGTTGATCTCGATGACTCCTTTATGTGAATGTTTGCTTTGGCTTTCCTAGCAATGTGGTATGGTTCCACGAGCATAATGTCGTGCGGAGTTAATCATTTGAGGTAATTAGTGCTTTTCAAGATCTTCATTATAGTACCTCTATTCAGGGTTATAGTTTCTTTGTTTGCTTCTGATTGTTCCATTTTTAGAATGATCCTTTTGTGGGGCTTATGATGGGGGCTGTGGGCTGGTCGAAATTTGTTTTGTGGTCTTTTGTCTTTGGTTTGGTCTTGATAGGCTTGGCCTGTTTGTGTTTTCGTTTCGTCTGGCCCTTGAGGTTCAGATTTGTCGTTGGAGGTTCTGTATTTAAAGGACGATTGTTCTGTTTTTTTTGTCGTATTGCTTCTTTCTGAGGGCGATCGGTAATAGAAGGGGTTTGAGTCGTGCTTGTTGAGCTATCACGTCTTCGTTTTTTTGATTGATTTTCCTTTTCAAAGGAGCATGTCGATGTTGGTTTGCATACCCCTGGGTTTTTTTTGTCTCGAGTCTCTGGCGAAGAGTGGAGAGTAATGTTCATTGAGCTTTTGTCCGCCAGAAAGTCTTCAATAGATCTTGGAGATTTTTGTGTTTTGTTGGCGGACACTCCGGTAGGGTTTAACTTTGTGCTTTTCTGGAAATTGAATACAAAGTATTTTTGTTTGTCGGAAGGAGCACTTTTTGAGGTGGTGTGTGAGGGATTTGGCTGATCGATGATGATGCAAGATTGATCATTTGATTTCCGTTCGTGAGTGGTACTCTTTGACACCGCCAGGGATTTTCTGTTTCTTACGGTGGCAGGTTTTTCTTGAATTCCAGAGAATACAAATTGAGTTGGTCCTTGTTGTAGATCGGTTTGGGTGTGGGCGCAGGAGCTCTTTGACTTGGATGTCTCCTTTTCAGTGGTGTCCATTTCTTGACTAAGAATTTCAGAGTTGGGGCAAACCTTGTTTGTTTTTGCGCTGTTTTCTTTAGCAGTGATGAAACCCTCGATGAATGTTAACTTCGTGTGCATCATAGCAATTAGCGTAGTGTGATCTTTTATTGTCTCGTTGAGAGATTTGTACAGTTTCCCGAATGGTGTTAAACCTATCGTGATGGCCGACATTATCGTCGTCCGGTCAGGTTTTTTTGTGGAAGTTTCTTTGGACACTGCAGAGTGGTCAGATTGGATTCTGCTTGGGATAACAAAGGAAGAATCTTGGGGGGCCCTCTGCTCCTGCTGGTGGTTTGATGTCCGGCTTCTCGTGCAAAAAGTGGGAGAGAGGATCTTCTCGTGGGTCTTTGTGAGCCATAGAGCAGCCACTCTGCATCAGCAGATATTCTAGGGTGTAGAAGCATGGGAGCTTTAGATTTATGAAAGACTTCATGGGGGTCTGGCGTAGATGTTATTAGGTTGCGTTGGCGTCCGTCCTCCGAGCTTTCATCGACTGAGTTTCAGGAGTAGGAGGCAGGTCAATGTCTGGGGCTCCCTGGTCATTACTTGGGGGAGTTTGGGAGAGCTGAGTTGGAAGTGAGGACTCCAAAAGGAGGGGGGGGGGGGTTCAGCCGACCGCTTTGCAGTTTTTAGATCAGTTGACGAGTGCTAAAAGGCACAGTTTGCAGGTAAGCTTTCATGTATGTAAGTAGTCAGACTGATATTGTTGTTGTGCGCCCTGCTGACTTTAGGGATCGAAGCAGTCTTTCTTGTTTTCACTGCTGGCTGTAGATTAGTCAGGGCCTCGAGAATCTCGTCGTCAATACGTTCTGTAAGCACCTCGTGCTTTCTTTTCCCTTGTCGGGCAAACAATTCTTTTAAAGAGTTGCAGATCATTGTTTTGGGGGTGACTCCCGCTGGCACTCTTTGTTGTGCCCTCTTGGTTTGACCAGATCTTTGGTATTTTTTGGCCCAGTTGTTTTTTGTGGTTTTTTAAAATTGTTTGGTTCGCCATTGAGGGTCTGGGCACTGGTCTTTTTCTTGTCTGGGAATTTGGTTTGGGGTCGTAGATGTATTCCCATTCCTCTGATGCAACCGAAGGGGTGATTGAGTTTTGGGCTGCAGACGCTATTCCAGCGTGCAGCTCTGCAGTGTTGCTGGTCTCCACCGGGGGAGCTCGCGAGTCGGTGTTTGAGCCAGGTTCGCTTGCCTGTGAACAGCCGGCTGGAGCAATGTTTAGCAGGCGGGAGAGTGAGGTGCTCCAGCGTCCTCAAGGTTTCCCGCGTGTATCTGAGCCCGAATCGCCACGGTTGACTGGGGCGCCACCTCGCCACTGCACCCCGGCGGACCCACCGGTGCTGCAGGCGGCGCTGACTTTTCAGCCTGAGTCGGGACAGGAGGGCCGGGGCTCGCCGAGCAGTGAGGGCTCCTCTGCTCCGGGAGGACGTTCACGGTAGGTGGAAGTTCCTGGATAACGCAGCAGTTTGTTCTAAATTTGATCCGAGTTGGGTTGCGGCTTCTTGTCCATGCCCCGGCTCCTGTGGGGGTATTTCCCTCACTGCCAGTCCTCCGACTGGCAGCACTAGGATACCTGCAACACTGGGCACGGGCTGGGTGTTCGGAGCATTTACAAAATTTCCAGCGTGGTTTTCTTTATTTTCGAGAAAGTTTGTTTTGGGAGCTTTAACTTCATAGCTCGCCCTTTGGATTGTGAGTTTTTGTAAGTTTGTAGTTTCCTTGAGGGGGGTATGAAATTCAGCCCCGAGTTGTTGCCCCTTCTTTGGGGATTTCTGCGTAGTTGCCGCCGCTTTTTTTGGGCGCTGAGCCCCGCTTGGTATGAAACTTGGGCAGGCCCCGCTCAAGGTGGAACTTGTGGAAAGGAGAGCTTATGGTCTGAGTTTGACCGGGTGTTTTGAGGTGAACAAGGGGCTTGAAGGCAGTGGAGTTGGCGCGAGCTTCTAAGGCGCTTTTTTTCCTCTTCAGTTTCCTCGTTGGTGATGTCTAGGCAGCAATTTTGCCGAAAGTCAGGGGCTGATGCCATGTCTCTGCCAGTCCTGACAGGGACTGCAGAGACTGCTTCTGACTCTGCTGTGACTCCGCGGCCGCTCCGCGGTGTAAGTAGGTATTTGTATCCTCCTTCCTTCTGATAGAGAGCAAGAACAGACTCAGGGAAATGGAGGGAGTCCAACCTGCAGAGACTGCTTCTGACTCAAATACTAATCAATCTATGTAAAGCGATGCTTCAAAATTTGAATGTACAAGATGTCTTACTTGTTCAATATCCTATAAGTGTAAAAACTAAGGTATGGAATTATGATTGGGAAAGATCCTTCTCGCAAGTGAAATCATACACATTATTTAGTGAGTGCCGGGAGAGGGGCCAGCCTTGGCTCCATTCTGAGATTTCTAAGTATCTTTCCCTGTCCCAAAATTCATCAGCAAATTCTGAAATGTTGTCATAATCTCAATCTCTACTCAACAAATGATAGCCTCTTGTTCTAGAAGCCCGATTACGCATCAATTTTGCAGGTTTTGTAATTCAAATATACAGCTAGAAACGACAAAACACTTAATTGTAGAATGTACAGGTCTGCAGGGATTAAGATAAAAATATTTTAGCAAATTTGTGAATCATGGAAACTATGTGCTTACTGATATTTTGTGGTACAGAACATGGGGGAAATGTTGTCCCACTAAAAATAGTAACTGTAAAATATTTAAGTGAAAATGTAGAGATAAGATAAAACTGTGCCTGGAAATATTGATGGCAGTGATTTAAAAATAATGGTTATGACTACGCAAAAAGGTACGGAACGTACCAAACACAAAATTCAAAAAGGAAAAGTCTTAAAATATGTTTTCTCGTCTAAAAATAACCTCAGTGGGAAAGGGATCACTACTTTACTCCCTAAAATAAAATTGTACTGCCCCTCCAAATAATAGGGAGTAAAATCCATCCCCCTTTGCTTTATTGAACAGAATCAAAGCATGCTGCCAACCACCCCATGAACCTACGCCTCAGGAGGGTCAATACCGCCAGTCACGTCCTGGTCATTGCTGTGTGATTTCACTAACTCCCAACATGGGTGATCCTAGCTGTGCCTATGCCACTCTACTCTTCTAAGCTTTAGTGTAGCCCTTCTCTCTAATGATGCATGCCTGCTCTGCTATTTTGAACTGCGTTTTGTGCTTAAAGCGCCTTTTCAAATTCATTTGCTTTTACATCGGTGCAGCCATATTCGTTTTTTGTGCTAGGAGTGGCCTCAGAGAATCCTCTATGTGGGTAAGACCTCCTTTATGCTCACTGCTTATCATTCACTTACCTACGGAGTCCTTACTGTGTGGCAGCCCGATTGATTTTGCCCCTCACTCCATGAGGTGTGGCTCTGCCAGTCTGTATAATCGTACCTACTTGACTCGTGCTACCTGATGTAGCCCCCTGTAACATGAGGTGTGGCTTTGCCAGTCTGTGTAATCGTACCTATTTGACACATATGCTGCCTGATGTAGCCCCCTGTAACACGAGATGTGGCTTTGCCAGTCTGTGTAATCGTACCTATTTGACTCATATGCTGCCTGATGTAACCCCCCGGAAACACGAGGTGAGGCTTTGCCAGTCAGCGTAATCGTACCTATTTGACTCATATGCTACCTGGTGTAGCCCCCTGTAACACAAGGTGAGGCTTTGCCAGTCTGCGTAATCGTACCTATTTGACTCATATGCTGCCTGATGTAGCCCCCAGTAACACGAGGTGAGGCTCTGCCAGTCTGTGTAATCGTACCTACTTGACTCGTGCTACCTGATGTAGCCCCCAGTAACACGAGGTGTGGCTCTGCCAGTCTGTGTAATCGTACCTATTTGACTCATATGCTGCCTGATGTAGCCCCAGTAACATAAAACGAGGCTTTGCCAGTCTGTATGCACGCACCTTTTTATGTTTGTAACCGTTTTCTTATTCTCGCACTTCACTAATGTACCATGCACTTTCTGTTACTAGCGTCTAGTTGCCTCCGGGCTTTGTGTGCTGAAATAAATAAATACAATCCTCTCACTTGAAAATCCTTTTTGGAGCCCTGGGTGGGGTTGGGTTCTTTTAGGTACTCACATGGATAAATACTGTCAATGTCGGAGGAGTCCTGTTGAAAATTTGTCTCCACCCTCTAATGATCGGGGTGTTCTCTGCACATATCAGGCCCAAATGAGGCAGCCCATGCAGTCAACACAAGCATACTCACTGGCCAATAACATTTTACTTGTGACAGGATGGCTGAGCCGTTGTGGTGCTTTTCTTTCAAAAAAGTATCTGCTCCTCCTCCCAGCCCTGCCGTCTTTGGAGGTGACGACGCAACAGAGCTGGAGGAGGTGCCCGAATAATGGGGCAGCGTCCTCTTCCCTCCCACCTGGGAAAGGGGGAGGAGTTGGGCCAAGACTAGGAAAAACAGGAGGGGCTGGAAGCCCACCAAACAGGCAGAAAGGCCTGCAAAAGCAAACAATAAAAAGGGCGCCCCTCGGGGCTTATAAGCTATTAGGCTGCTGACTGCCGGAGCATTGCAATCCAGCAACACCAAATAACTACGAGGAAGGAGGCAGCAGTTTTATTTTCCTCCCACCCACCCAGCATAACGACGGTGGTTTTGCAAGGTTTTGCCGTAGCTGTCGCAGAGCGGCGAGGCGGTGTTTGGGTGACCATTGGCACTATACAGACTACTAACGAGCCGTGGAAAAGCGGGAAGGGTTTTCGCTCTTCTCCCGAGCAGCGCCCCCTTTGAGGCCTAAGCGGCAAGGGAGCTGAAGTTATCGATGCGGGCTCGGCTTCCCCCTGACAAAACGGCACTCCTCCAGCCCAGGAACACCTGTAAGGGCAGGTGTGGTTCAGCAAGAATGGTTGGGGGAGTCGGGCCTACAGTGGACGTGGTTGGGAAAGGGGGAAGCAAAGTTTGAACACAGAACAGTCGGCTGGTCGCCGCACCTTCAGAACTATTTTCGCAAACTTTCGCGTGCAGTGTTTTGATTTGGTAGTTATAAGCAATGTTGTGAAAATAAATGTTAATGTTACAGGATATTTGTACCGCACATGTGTGGTTTGTTTTGTTGTTGCGGTGTAGTGAAGTTTGCGCAGTTTGTTGTGCTATAGGGTTGTGGTTGTGTGTGGTTAGAGTTTGAGAGGTGTAGTCAGAGAGGTGAAATTGTTAGTGGGTTGGTTATTGGCATCGCTGTCTAGAAGTGATGTGCTAAATTTCCACCTTCTTTCTAGATGTGGCGCAGGATAATCGCTGTATTTCTATCTAGATCCGGTACTGGCTAATATTCTCAATCCTTTCTATGTATGACAGCCACCAATATTCACAACTGCATCCAAATGTGGCACTGGCCCACCTTTGAAAATCCTGTCTATAAGTGAAGCAAGATCGCATTCACAGTTCTATCTAAATCTGGCCGTGATAGTATTCCCAAAGCAGTCTCGACGTGTCCCTGGCTAACGAGCTAACGATCGCTATTCTATCTGGATGTGGCCCTGGCTGACATTCACAATCCTATCTAGTTGTGACTCAGGCTAATACTCACAATCTTATCGGAGTGTGGCACATGCTAACATTCGCAATTCTCTCTAAGTGTGGTGCTTGCCATCATTCACAATTCTATCTGGGTCCGGCGGAGGCTAATATTCACAATTCTCTCTAAATGTGGTAATTGCTAGCCTTCCTAATTCTAACCAAGTATGGCACTTGCTAACATTCACAATCCTATCTAGATGTGACTCAGGCTAATGTTCACGATTCTATCTAATGTGGTACTTACTAACCCTCGAAATTCTATGTAAGTGTGGAACATGCTGACATGCACAAATAGGTCTAGATGTCACACAAGGCAAAAATGACAATCCTGTCTCGAATAGACTTAGGCTGATGATCACAATTCTATCTAAGTAGGAGTGTTGTAAGTGATGTTGCCTGGCAGTTGTTTTTGGTAAGGTAAGGTAATGTAGAGTGGCAGGGATTTCTGGTGTAGAGTGAATGCTTTACTCCCCGCCCATGCCACACTCACTTTTTTAGTTGCTGTCGTTGACGGCTGGCTACACTGGCCTCCCCTGCTGACACCTGCAGACACTTTCTGGAGTCTCCTCCTTTGGAGTCACCCTTAGCTGCCGGGCAGGGGGCTGCCGGGCAGGGGGCTGCCGGGCAGGGGGCTGCCGGGCAGGGGGCTGCCGGGCAGGTTCAGGATAAAGTTGGCACCGGCCAATAGCAGCCATGGGGAGGCGGGGCAAACAGAGGCGAAGCGGCTATCGAGCCCGCGAGGGTCCTGCAATGCTAGGCGGCCCAAAGATGGTATGGGAGTCCAGGGGGACCACACACACCACTCAGCCGTTTGCCTGATGGAAAGTGGCACAGGGATCGCGTGTACCGAGGGTTAATCTGCGGCCTTTTATGCCAGCAAAAGAAAACATGCATCATTCTGTACCTTTTTCATAGCTGGATAACACGGTGGGCGATTGGAATGAGCAAGTATGTTGGTCTAAAATATGGACAAATGCCCAGGTGAAACTCATCACATATTTCCTTTCAAGACGGGACATTTTAGGACCTGATATGTCGCTCTAGACATGTTAAATCGGACTCCTGCATTCCCCGCCTATTCCAGGACTCCCCTCACCTTTCGCCCGCTCCCACACCTGCCTGGAGTTTCACAGCACAGGCTGCAATGTCTGAGTCATAACTTACCTGCACAGAGACGGAGAGGCGGGAGTGCCGGGCCGGGAGGGGAGGGGTTAGGTCGTCTTCAATGAGGGACGCCCTCGGGCCCTCAACACCTCTCTGGCTCCTCACGGTGTAGGTGAAAGCTGAGCCTGTGGACCTGGGCCCAGGCCACTGCACCCTGCTCCGGTGGGACTCACTGCAGGCGCTGCGGCTGGAGTCTTAGAGAGAGCGCATGCCCCCTAGACGCTTTTTTACTTCAGAGGTAAACTCGCCACTACTGCACGATTCTTGTCATCCTTTTGGGAAATGATTTGAAATGTTCTTTTTTCTTATATCGCGCCAAAGGAGGTACGCCTCCATCCATTCCATTTGGGAAATGCGACTCCAGTACGTGTTGCTTTGCATTCTGGGATTTGTAGTCCCAGATTTCCCTATTATAAATCCAGGACTACAAATCCCAGAATGCAAAGAGAAAAACCGGACAGGACAAGCGGCCCCTGAATGGAACGATGGATGTTGGGATGGATGTGTGTCTGTGTACTACCTTCATGCACCGTGTGCATGCAGCATGATTGGAATTTACCCCGCAGCGTGGCAGCACCCTCTTTTACTGCATCCAGCTGGCTGATTAAAGGGGCTCGAGTCAGGGGCGCCGAGTACGGGGAGCTGCGGGACCCGGCCCCCCCAAAGAATGAAGGGGGGGGGGGGCAAGAGGCTTGCTTTGCATGCGTGTCCCTAAATTTCTAATGATCGTTTTGGGTTGGGTGTATTTGTACATCTGTGCACTCCTCTTGGCAAGAGGGGTGCACAGATGTAGAGGTACACCCAACCCAAAACGTTTTTAGAAATGGAGGCACAGATGCAAAACAAGTCTGTCCCTCAATTTCTAAAAATCGTTTTGGGTTTGGTGTATTTGTACATCTGTGCACCCCTCTTGGCAAAAGAGGGGTGCACAGATGTAGAGGTACACCCAACCCAGAAGGATTTTTAGAAATGGAGGCACAGATGCAAAACGAGGGAGGGAGCAGGGGGCAGGGAGAGGGCACAAATGAGACTGTTTGCATGTCTCTGAGTGTGCACGTGGTGAGGGTGAATGCTATGGGCGGGGAGCGGAGGCGTATGAGCCAGCACTTTCTAGTAGAGCTGCCATATTTGAAATGGGGCAATGCTGGTGCTCCTCAGTTAGCTCGCTATACTCTTGATGGGATATTACTGCTGTAACAGGGCTTCTATAATTGTTGAATCTTCTCAGCGGTAATACTATGCTTTTGTTGAGGTAATGCTAGTTCATCTTAGTGGGGCTGCTATACTTTTGTTGAGGCAGTGCTAGTTCATCTTAGTGGGGCTGCTATAATTTTGATGGGACAACATCAACACTTCTCAGTTTTGCTGCTACACTCTTATTGACAAGGCCCCAGCACTCCTCAACAGATGTATTTCTTTTTATTTTAATTGGTTATTTATAATGCGTGTACTACCCAGAGGTTTCTAAGCGCGGACCGAAGGAGCGAACCTGTGTTGCGCTGACCGAGGGATCGAACTTGTGTTGCTCTGTGTCGTCTTGCTTCCAAGGCGAGCACGTTGCCCCTGAGCTATCCTTCCGATACTCTATGAAGTACATTTAATGATACAGAACCAGAACTATTGAGCAAGTCTAACATCATCAGAATAACTCAACACTGTCGTGGTTATACAAGAGCTCATATATTTAAAGGGATGGAATTACTCAGAATGTAGCAGCACTATTAAAGCTCTATTCAATAACCCAAAGTTCTTAAGCATAGTTAATGTGAAAATACTACACTTCTCACCGTTGGGACAGCACTGCCACTTCTCACAGAGGCTTCTACACCTTTTATGGGGCAGCGCTGATTGTGGGGGTATCCTCCGCTCCCCATTTTTGGCATTGGGGAGTTGCAGGGGTGTCCCACGCTTCCTCAACATGGCAGGATAGGGACCGAAATAAAATACAATAAAAAATAAATAAAAAAATGTAAAAAGGTAGAAGGTAGTCTGCGGAGTCCGATCCGCCCCACGTTAGAGGGACGCATTAGAAGGACGGATCTGTCACCGCAGGGGACGTGGAGTCCCAGACCATCACTAGAGCCAGCTCAGTAGAGTTTCTTTATTTACACATACTCCATTTCTTTGCCCTAGCTTTTGCTCATTGTATGTGTGAATTTACGAATGAATTGCAAATGCGAACACATTTTTTCCGTTTCAGTTCAGCGAGGGAGGCAGCAGAATGTGTGTTTGTTATGGCAAGCATCGGCTGCATCACAGATAATTACTACTGTGGTCCTGCCGCTCAACATTCTTTCTTATTCCAGCCACTGCACAGCCATGAGTAAACCAAGCAGACCTGAAAAGTCCTGTTATTCATGGTGTCTAAATTGTCCCTCATCCAAGTCTCCATTCTCTTGTCCTAGTCCCCATTCTAGACTGTAATCTCTCCTCCTGAGACACTCACCTTTCGTCACTCATTCACGTCACTTAGTCTAGTCTCTCATCCAATTAGTAGTCGTTCACACTAGTCCTAGTATTCCTGTTTTAGTTACTAGTCCCTTATGCTAGTCCTATTCTTAAACTCCCATCCTTTTTATTTTTTTATTTTTTAAACCCTTAATTTATCAATTCAAAATATTAAACACATCACAAACATCTGAATGTTCACCGCGGGGCATACAGGGAAATATTGAGTCCCTACAGAACAAGGGCATACCCTGGATTAGCCATGGAAAGGGATGTCTTTCTATCATCAGAAGTGACATAACATGCTGCTTGCAGGGCAGACACCCCAATCTGACTACGATTACATCACTGTTGAATTTTCATCAAGGTTCCTAGTCGAAGGACTGTTGCCAATAGATTTCAGATGCTGCCAGAAAGGGCCAGTCAGTATTACTTTGAGACCCATTTCCTTCCACCAGAGTCTACTGGGATCAGTCACAAACCACAACATCGTCGGTTTCTGGCCTCGGTGAAAGGTATCCTATTGCAGTCCAGACTATGAATCTAACAGACTTGGAGGTTGATGTTGATTGACTGACAAAGGGGTCTGATGTTAGTGAAACAGTTTTCCAGGGTTTTAAACCTCTTTCCTGGAATAGTGCAGGGGTTGTCAGACTGTTGAATGTCCCATAGTGTTATGCTTTTGTTTGTTGCTTTAATGTCATTGCTTTATTGGAGACCTGGGAAACTGATCCAGGGTTTTCAGATTCCTGCAACCGAGGGCCCGAAGGGTAGAGCTAGTGGTGGCCTCTTGGTTTGGATTGAGGTGTCATTTGGCTGGAAGGTTGAGGTTATTACAACACCTTCCCCTGACCTCCAAATGGACTAATAAGGAGGAATGTCTCTACTTATTCAATCTCTACAATAAGCCCTTGAGGCCGCAGGTTCTTGCTACCCTGGAGTGTCTCCAGGACATGATGTCTACTAAACCTGTTGAACCCTCAATGCATTCTTACACTTTAGTAGTTGGGGACTTTAATTTACAGATGGAACCGCTGGAAACTAGAGGGGAAGTGGGATGACCAGGACCTGGCATGGGACATTCCCAGCCCGAATGGTCCTAACCCCATAGACCACACCGTTTGGCAGTTGATTCTGCATGTATTATGTACAACCCAAGGCTAAGAGCATGCAATGGAAGATTTGCCGATGAACAATCACCGAACTGTCCTTTGACGGTCTATTGGTAAGTCATTTATCAACTATATTTTTATTTCAGCAGCTGACTGGGGTAGGGGGGGAAAGTTTGGGATTTTGGAATGGGCTATTAGTGATCATTTGCCTTTATTTGTTTGTATCCCTGAGGAAAACCATGGGGTGGGCAGTGCGACGGCCTCCCCTGCTACACAGCAGATGAGGATTAATGATCACGAATACAAAGTCATGGCCTACAAAGTTAAACCAAACATCTACCTTTCTATTGCTGACAACCTAAGGTCCATAAACGAATTAGACCTTTAAGACTCTGCCATTTTGGCTGAGTTCGTAAAGTTAAAAATGTAACATTCTTCCACATGTATGTCCAATGTGTGGTGTTGCGAATGAAATGGAGTCTCACTTCCTGCTCATTTGTCCATCAACAATTCGGTTGAGGTATCTGTATCTGAGGCCTATACTACAGGGCGTTGGCTGCCGTACGCTAAGATCCGCTATGCTTTTCTTTTCTTTTTTTTTCTTCGAAATGTATCTGTATTGTCAGTTTTTATAGAGTACAAACTTAAACGACTTACATAGGGTGAATTGGGTAACAGACAGTCAGGACTTCCTACCCTTCTGCCCCTTCTCCCCCTTCTCCCCCATCACTACTGCAACTGTTTCTCCCTCCCCGTCCTACAACCCTCCCCTTTGGTACTGATTCCTTGCAAGTAAATCAATGTTTTAGCCCTTTTGGTAACCAACATGAGTACACAGTAATCTATTAACCTCGGCACCTGGTCTCAGCACAGGTCTAGTGCCCGTATTAGTCCGACATTGGTCCATGTCCTACCCACTTTCATTTATTGCTCCGGATCGAAGCCCTCTCTCTATCATACCCCAACACTGGCCACTGTTGTGCTTGCACCCGGCCTCACATGCTTGGCAATACATTCTCCCCACTCCACTTCCTGTGGTCCAGCCCGAAGAACGATGGTCTGGAGGGTTGCCCCGAGCAATGCCAGTGGTTAAGATTCAGTCTAAACCTTCCAGCCATCACCTCTTTGTTTTTGCTTTGTCACCCTGAGTGGGACGGGTATGCCCAGACGTGGGTCCCGTGCCTGCTGGGCCTAGAGACCCAAGCTACTCCTCACTGATGAGCCCCAACAAGGGTGAAACATGTTTGGGGATGCTTGTGGTCTCGTGCAGAAGGGATGTGACCTAGCAGCTAGGAGCAGGCAGGAGGACCTCTTCGGAAGCCTGACGTAAACCCCATCTAGCCCCTTCGTGTCAAACAGGAGCAGCAATGGCGATTTAGCCCGGGAAATCCCTTCATTCTCCTTAATCCAGCATAGGACTTCATCCCAGTAGTTGTGCACCTTTGGGCATTCCCAGCACGTATGCCAGTAATCGGCCCTACAACATATGCGCTGGCATTCTGAAACATTACAGAGAGTCTGGCTGGATGGTAATGCCTCCTATGAAGAAGTTTGATGGCGTGTAGTTGGTATTCACTAGCGCATTTGGTCTTTGAAACTCCCCTGCAGAATCTGTCCCACAATGGTGGGTCGAGGTCCACCTCCATGTTTTCCTCCCACTTATTATGAGCTTCTCCGTGGACCGATTCCCAGACACCAGTAGGGCCCCGTACATTGCTGGGAGCTGTCCCTTAATTTCAGTGTGTTTGTCTAGGATTTTTTGAAGGGGGTGAGGTCCCTCTGTATCTGTTCCCTCCACTGTGTTCCCGTTAAGACCCCCTTCAGTTGGAGATACTGGGAGTTTACCGAGGTCCAGGGACTCCTCCAAGTCGAGAATAGTGATGAAGTTACCCTCCTTCCAGAGCTGGCCAATCCGTTCCAGTCCCGCCTCGTACCATTTCTGGAAGCGTTTGGGGTCCGGAATAGCGTCCCTTACCCCGGGCACCCATAAATGATCTAGTGGGGAGGGCCACGTTGTGACCCCTTGTTAGGCAGAATCCAGTGCAGTGCCCTTAGGGACCACTGCACACAATTAAGACTACAGGTGGTAATACAAGTTTTACCTTTGGTACAAGCCTGTACTACTATGTTAAAGTGGTAGCAGTAGCGGAGCAGCCAGACTTATCTCAAGAGTATATGAGCAGTAGCAGAGATTACACAAAGGGACCACAGTTACTGTGACTCAAGCAAACACTGACTCCAGGTTTCAGGAAAAAAAATATAAGTACATTTATTTTTAAACCGTTTGTTATAAACACAACACTTCTATTAATTCAAAACCACATGTAAAATACACTACAACTAACCAATTCACTTTGTACGGTATAGCTCAAGGTAAGTACCCTATGTTTTAACGGACCGGTGTTGTGAAACAAAAGACGTTACCGGGAATACATATGCAATCACTTTTTGACAGTAATGACAGTTCGTTCTTACTAAATAAACGCGTATCCGCGGCAAGAAATGTTACCGGGGCAAAACACACTTATCACCTGAGATACCCAGAGAGAGATGGGGGCAAAAATCATAGGCAATACTTTTGTCAAGGCAGACAGAATCAGAGAACACTCATGGACAGAAATTCAAGAGTCAATAGGCCGGAGCCAGTGTCAAGTGGAACCGGGTTCCTGTTGTCGAGGATCACACAGTCGGACAGTTCACGATTCAACGTATCCAGGAGTACATAGATATTGTCAATGGTGGAAGCAAAAGTTATAAGAAGGAGGGAAGATAAGGACAAGCCTTGTAGGATGAGGAAAAGGGATTCACCCGAATTCCTCAAGCAGAACACAGTACCTTATTCAATGAAGACGCTGGTGCCACGGCAGTTGTTCCTGGTAGTTTCCTGCAGACCCACAGTTCCTGGAGCTTCGGCAAGAAGGAGGACATCTGGAGGGGTCTGCACCACACAGGGCTGAAGCTGGCAGCAGCAACGGTGAATAAAAGGTGCGCTCCTTAAAAAAACAGGAGAGGCTCTTCAGATGGCTATCCGGACCACTACAGCAGTGTGCAGTGATTTCAACCATGAAGAGGATCCTCTGGCTGTAGAAGATGAGCTGGTTATCCCCACCAGGCTCAAGGGAGGAGGTCTTCGGACTGGATCTTCTCTGGTCGTTGAAGGGTAGATAGCTCAGGACTGCAGCAGGGCTTCACCGAGACAGGATAGTTGCAGCAGCCAACTTCTTTTCCGCTTCTCTTCGGTTTCTTGTAGTTCAGTGTCGACTCTGACTTCTAGCCCAAGATTCCTGCCTTTTATGCGAAAATCCCCCATTCACACAGCCTGGCTGTCAATCACGCAGCAGGAGGGTTGTCCAGACCGGACAACCACCTCAGCCAATCATGGCAAAGTGAGACTTGGGTTTCCTAGGATACCTTGTGCAGGGGGTGACTACACCTCTCCCTCACATTCAGCCCAGCTAGACACCCAGGCGCCTAGAGAAGCCCGCCAAAAGACAGTGAACAAAGAAGGCAAACCTGGTTTGCCGCGCAAAGTAAAACACAAGAAGGACGTTGACAAAAAGAAATGGCGAATAAACCCGACTGGAGTAAAAAGAAAAAGTATTTGGTCAAGCGGGTTTAAGTTCGAGGCTAATATAATAGCCTACAACAATATCACGTTTATATTGTAATCGTGGTAGAAACTTCAGGGTAGATACCACTGCCACCAGCCAAGTCTAAATGTTAAAAGAGCGAAACAATGCTCTAGGAGGTACAGATGAAAAGGGCTAAGGATTAACCCTTTCCAGTACTCCATGTCAGATGGGGTGTACTGGATCTGTGGTTAAATGACTAAGTAAAGTTAATGGCAACTTTACCCTTTTCTGGGGGACAGAGGTCAGTCCCAGAAATGGAGTCGGTGGGAAGTCTAAAAGGCAACCCTGTGTCACTGCACTGAAGGTGCTGTGTAACACACAAATGAGGGGGGCTACTAAAGTGATGTACTTCAGAGCCCACAATCACAAAAACAGATGAAATACACATGGCAAAACATGGGTAAGAGTGGGGGAAAAGCTCACACTCTTACCAAGTGAAAAAAATAAACTCCAGAAGTCCAGCAAAGCTGCGGAGGGACTCACTAGTTAAGGGAACTTAACACCCCTTTCATGTCTGAGCCTGGACTCCAAATGTCCCAAATAGTTCCGAAGATCGGGTGCTTGCAAATTCTGTGATGGTGTCTGCTTTTCGGCACCCATAGCCATTCCCCGACTGTGGTCGGGCGGAACTGAAAGTTATCCAGCGTTACCCGCCGAAGATCCTCTTGGGCCCTGAGATGAGGTATAAGAACTCTGAGCTGGGCCGCCTTATAGTACAGTTTAATATCAGGGAGGCCCACTCCCCCTTTGTCTGTGGGCAGGATCAGGACTTCCCTGGCTATCCTGGGTCTCTTCCCCTGCCAGGGAAACCTGGATAGCAAACATCTTATGTTCCTGAAGAATGTGTCGGGTATTCGAATGGGGAGCATCTGGAACAGGTAAAGGATCTTCAGGAGATCAACCATTATAATTGCATTAAGGCATCGCAACCATGATATTGTTAATTTAGACCATTTTTCCAGATCAGTTTCATTTTTCGCCATCGGTAAATTACTTCCCAGGTATCGAAGCATTCCCAGATTTACCTTTAGGCCCAGGGCTCCAAATCTCCCCACCTCCCCACCTTTCCTTCTATCCAGCAGGAAGAGAACCGACTTTGCCTTATTAATTTTGAATTCTGATAAGGACCCATATCTCCCGATCAGTTTGATCACCGCTGGAATGGAGGCAAGAGGGTTCACTACATGCAGCAGGACATCATCGGTGTAGAGGGCCACTTTATAGATCTCGTCTCCCACCTGGAAACCCTCTATTTGGGGGTCTTCTCTGATCTTCTGGGCGAGGGTTCAACAGCGAGTGCAAACTGGTCGGCGAGAGGCGGCAGCCCTGTCTGGTGCCCCTTCCCAGACCAAGCCACCGGGAGTATACCCCCATTCACAGCAACACTTGCCCTGGGTGTAGAGTACACTGCCATACTCCCCCTGAGAAACTGTTCTCCAATACTGCATTTCACAAGCACTGCTCTAAGGAACCCCCATTCCACCCTGTCAAATGCTTTCTCTGCGTCTACTGAAAGGAGGGCGGGGTCCCCCAGGAGCCCCTGGATTCGTGGATCAAATGTAAGGTTTTCCTCATTGTGTCGGACCCCTGACATCCCTTAATGAAATCAACCTGGTCAGAGTGAATCAATTTTGGCATATACCCCTCCAGCCATGCTGGCAAGACCCAGGTATAGATCTTGACATCTATGTTCAGGAGGGAGATTGGGCGAAACAAGCCACATGCCCCGGGGTCTCTCCCTTCTTTAGGTATCACCGAGATAAGCGCCAGGGAAAAGGATTCTGGGGCTCTGCCTGTGCTCACTATGTCATTAAATAGTTCTGTCATAAACGGGTGTAGAACAGGGAGAAATGACTTATAGAACCCTGCCAAGAAACCATCCTCCCCTGGAGCCTTTCGTAACGATAGCCGCCTCCCCACTGCCCTCTTGATTTCTTCCTCTGCTATAGGAGCCTCCAAGACACCAGTTTCGATCCTCCGACAGCTTAGGAAGGTGGATGTCTGCTAGGTATGGGTCTGTGTCGCCCTCCCCTGATCTGGCATCTGATTAGTAGAGTTTCACATTAAAGGAGGCAATGGCCTCCTGGATTCCTTCTGCGAAAGACACATGTGCTGTGTCACTCCCTTCAATTTCAGTAACCCATCTTCCAGCACGCTGCCCTCTAAGTCTTGCTACCAGGAATGCATCTGCCTTATCCCCTTCTCATAAAACTTCTGCTTCAAGAATTGCATGTTATGGGTTATTTTCCCCTCTTCCAACAGCCTCAGTTCCTCCCTCGTGCTTCCAAAATCCTCTCCTCACGTCCCGCCGTTAGCTCCAGAGCCCTTCCGATCGAGCTGTGTTCTCTCCTTCTGCAGCCTTTCTTGAATTAGAGCCCTCTCCCTCCTTTTTTTTCTAGCCCCCTCTCTAATCAGAATCCCCCTCCATGTAGCCTTCCGAACTTCCCAAACTGTTCTTATATCCACCTCCCCTGTGTGGTTGGCGTGGAAGTATTCCTCAATTTCCTTAGTCAATTCGGAGAGAAAGACAGGGTCTCCCCACAGGGATTCGTCACACCTCCACTACAAGCCCTTGGGACAGATTCCTCCCCAGCCCAAGTCGACTGTTACCATGTTGTGGTCTGACCATGTGGTAGGGTGGATCTCTGAACCCTGTGCGTCCTCCCACAAGTCCCTTGAAATGTGCATGTAATCGATTCTTGTGGAAGTACCATGGGGGTGAGTAGAATGTATACCCCCTTTCCTGCTGATGGAAGTGCCTCCATATGTCCCTCTAACCAAATACATCCATCATGTCCTTGATATCCCCATATCCGGCCCTTGGGACTTCTTGTTCACTTGTAGACGATGTCTGCCTATCAAGGGTGACGTCAGCTCACATATTGAAGTCTTCTCCCAAAAAGAAAAATATGCCCTGAGCTCTGGAGCATTATTTTTAGCAGGGTGAACTTTAGGAATCCTAATTGTCCCTGGTTAGGGGCATAGATCATGGCAAGTGTAAAGTCAACCTTATTAATGGTGCCCGAGACCAGGAGGGCCCTCCCCTCAGTGTCTGACCAGGTCTTAGGGTTCTCCACTTTAATTGGTCTGCTTATTAGAATACCGACTCTTGCTTTCCGTAGAGGACCAGATCCCCAATATTCCTGTCTGACCATTCCACAGGGGATCCTCCGTTCCTCTCCCTTAAAGTACCTAGTTTCCTGTAAGAACAGGACATCCAAGCCAGATCTCCGAAATGTCCTTGCCACTAGTGACCGTTTTGTCGTTGGAGAGTTCAACTCTTTAACACTGAGGGTACCTATCTGTAGGAGGTCAATCCATGCCCCGACTGCTGTGACTGCCATCATGTGACCCCACTACTGGAACATCCTCCTTCCCACCTGTTGAGCATCCCAGTGCCAATTTGAGCATCTTCAAGAATGTTTAGACCAAAAGGAGTAAACCTGTACTAAGGTCCCCATTCCCACCTCTTCCCCCCCCCCTATTCCCCCAAAGGTGCCCGGTTCTCCCCAGTTATCTTCACTAAGTCGATGCCGGACCACCAGATGAACCCGTAATGACAGGTCCTTTCAGAACAAAGCACATAATCTAGAGCCCCCATCCTCCCCCCTCCCTTTCGACAAACTCTAATAAAACGTTATCTCCAGGTCCCCTCAAACATCGCCCCCTCCCCCAGGCCACACTATAAACATATTGAGATTGATGTGTTGGCAGCGGATCCCTTCCAGGGCCCACACCACTGATCCTCCTTGCCTGCTCAAGGGACCACTGGCATGTCCACTGCCCGTTATATCACATATAATTTCAAGTCCCTGCTGCAGGCGATGTATTCAGTTTTCTGAACCTCCGTCTTTCTCTTTCAAGGAAATCCAGCTTCATTATAACTTCTGCCTCTCTTCTCTCCATTTCTGACATGCGGGTGTCCAATTCAGTGTCCAGGGAGGATTGATTGTGCTCCACCTCCTCCATTTTGTCAATTATGTGGGTTATTCTGCTCACCCTTCCTCCAATAACGGCCCTCATTTCTTCCAGAATGGCTGCTACGACTTTTTTGGTTGCTGCAGTCTCTTCACCCCCTGGAAGCCATGTCGCAACATGGGGGGGCCCCCCTGTGTTGGTCCTCCTCGGCATGCATTCAAATCCAGCTAATTTGGCTCTCCCTTCCATGTGCCGCTAAGAATATCCTGGTGAACCCAAGTCTGTGTGGCAGACCGGCCGGGGGCCCGCGCTACTCCTCCTTTGTATCGCTGGGGGCTTTTATGTTCCTTGAAGGACCCCAGGCCCGAGAGACAGTGGGAGATCCTGGGGTGTCCCTGTGATTTGTTTACTTCCCGGTGTCTCTCCGGTCTCCATGGGCGCCTTCCTCCTATGCGTATTGGCCCACTAACATCACATCTGGGCTGAGGAAGCCGTGGAGCCGCCCTGAGAACCGTGTCACCAACGGAGTGGGGGATCACCCACTCTCCTGCACTTTTGCACCAGTACCTCTCTAGATTAGCCCAGGGAGACTGCACGCCTTGTGCCCTCTGGGTCCTCCGGCACTCTCTCCCCCTGGGGGGGGGGGCAGAGAGGTGGGCACATGCCCCTAGGCAGGGGGCCCACACCTCCTCGCCCCACCGTGTGTCCACTGCTCCTCGGATCTCTGACTCTTTCAACTGCCCTCCGCAGGACCTCCCCACTCCAATGGGGGGACCGCTCCTCATCCATAGCTCACTTGGCTCTCCACCCATGTCCGCCCACACCTCCCTGCCTGCCCTTTATTTGTGTCTCCTCTATGCATCACGGGGGGGGGCAGTTTACGTCCCACTTCCTCCTCCTCCTCGCCGCCCTTAGGTCCTCCCTCACTTAAACTTCACTTTGCCGATGAGGACTGCATCCCGGCAGGCCTGATGGGGTCAGATGCCAGCTCCAAGCCCAGCCCCCAATCTGGCTGTGCGTCCTCACTGCTGCACCTTGGGGGGGGGGGGTTCCACACCTCCGCGGGACACCTCACCATCGGCTCCCCAGCCTGGCATGCATGTGTATGTTACAAATTGCCAGGCATGCATGTGTATGTAGACAATTTTCCTACAATTTATTTTCCTGGGTGTATTTTATTTATTGCTGAGTTTTTAATGTTCTTTTATCTTTTTTAATGGTTTGATTATATTTCTGTATGATTGTTCTGTTTTTTGGATGTACCTGAAGACACAATGTCGAATAAAGGAATCATGACTGACTTTTATTTTTAATTAATTCATACTGTTCTATGAACTGAAAGTTATTAGAGCAAGGGAAGGTTGTGAATGTACCTGAAGACACAATGTCGAATAAAGGAATCATGACTGACTTTTATTTTTAATTAATTCATACTGTTCTATGAACTGAAAGTTATTAGAGCAAGGGAAGGTTGTGAAAAGAGTTTGTAATTCCACACTAGAGTAGGGATTTCTCATTAAGGCAGAAATATGACAATTCAAGGTTTTCATCTTTAATTCCGAGTCTTTGAAGCATGAACTTAGTTCTGTTTGACTGGTTCTTTGGACATTGATATTCGAGGGATTGGCAGCAGGCCATTAGCTATCTGGGAATGATTTCACTTTCATTCTCAGAAGCAGAGGAATTCAGTGCCTCTTGGTGGAGCCACCACTTTCGCTTGGCAGCTTCCTATGTGATTCCCCCCCCCCTTTTTATCACCCCCAGGGTCAGGATGAGGTAGCGTCTGCCTTCTCCTGGCCACATGAGAGCAGGCTTTAAGGTGGGGTTTGGTCATGACTGCAGGATTCAGCACAGAATTCACTGGTAACATAACTGCCTTTGCCCATTCAGGCAAAGAGTTCATCCCTCATCCAGCGTTCAATGTTTGCATTCAAGCTCTCACACAAGGGCAACTCCTATCACTAGACTGGTCTCATGAGACACTTCCACATAAAGGATCTGCCCTTGCGTGACCTCTACCATTGACCCCCGCTAACCTATTACAAAATACTTGAGAGAGTGAAATCCCTGAGGTGCTCCATAGCTGTACACGAAGTGGAGACCAGAATGACTCCATCTTATGCCGGTCAGAGGGGTCACTTAGGAATATGCTCAGCAAGGCCACTTCTGTGCAACTTCTTCTCTAGGGCGTGAGGATCAACCACCCTCTGATCTCGGGCCCAGGTCCCCTCCCCTGCCAGTCACACACCTTCACTGCCTTCCTGGCAACCCCCACACTTAGGGACTGTTTACTGTATCCCTACAGTTCCACTACCAGCACTTGACACCTGATGTCTGAACTTACCATTGCACTTGCCACCATCTGGCCGTACCTCACTTATTGTTTTATCCCATGTACCGCACGTTCCCCCCCTCCCCATGCACTTGCGCGATCTGAATGACACCTGGCCTAGTAGGATCGTTGTTTGTCTTCCCTCTGTTCCCCCTCCCTTGCTGCGTCGCACCTTGAAACACTTGTGTATAGGCATGCCATATGATAGCATATAAAAAGTAGCCTGTACACAACAGGCTGCCTGTCCACCAACTGGTGTACAGCCTAGGGCGTGAGAATCAACCATATAAAAAGCAGCCTGTGTACGGGCAGCCTGTCCACCAACTGGTGTACAGCCTAGGGCGTGCCTGCATTGCCTTTAAATACCCATCTGGCCCTGAGAAGAAATCCAAATCAGGATTTTTTTTTTTCATTTAAAGAATTTGAACTATTATATAGACGAGCTATACTGGAAGCAAAGAGACAATTATTGCTCATCGATTCTTCAGTTTATTCTACTTATTCACTATTCAAATGTTTAAATGAACGTAAAAACCATATGAACAGATCCACGATGTCAGTCCTAAAATGCTTAGTGCAATAGTTCGTAAAACTGTTCTCTAGGAAACATACGTTCTAACATCATTATTTTCTCTATATAACTCTGCAACTACAGACACACATACATACACCCCCTCCCCAGAAGCCTTTGCGTCGACTCCTCGATGACTACTACTGCTGTGGAGGACCACATCGTGTTTAGAAATCTGACGGCAAAAGAACTAGCAATATTATAAGTCTTTACCCGGCCAATTGTCCTGTGGGCCCGTGTTATTCAGTGGTTGTTAAGAAATATGTTGATGTTCCATCGCCGCTTATCAACTCTCTGATAAACTCTTAGTTTAAACAGTCTAACATTCCAGAAAGTTGAAAGCAGTTATGGATAACGCCTCTAGTAAATAAATGGTGCCAGCCATGGGCCCATTTCCTATGCGCCGTCCTTGTTAAATATTCTTGACAAGGCTGCAAAAATCCGACTTCAGCCCGACATGGAATCTTTCCAATTACTGGGGAACAGACCGACCTGGAATCTTTCCAATTACTGGGGAACAGACTGACCTGGAATCTTTCCAATTACTGGGGAACAGACCGACCTGGAATCTTTCCAATTACTGGTAACAGACCGACATGGAATCTTTAATTACTGGGAACAGACCGACATGGAATCTTTCCAATTACTGGGGAATAGACCGACATGGAATCTTTCCAATTACTGGGGAACAGACCGACCTGGAATCTTTCCAATTACTGGGACCAGACCGACATGGAATCTTTAATTACTGGGAACAGACCGACATGGAATCTTTCCAATTACTGGGGAACAGACCGACCTGGAATCTTTCCAATTACTGGGGAACAGACCAACCTGGAATCTTTCCAATTACTGGGACCAGACCGACATGGAATCTTTAATTACTGGGAACAGACCGACATGGAATCTTTCCAATTACTGGGGAACAGACCGACCTGGAATCTTTCCAATTACTGGGGAACAGACTGACCTGGAATCTTTCCAATTACTGGGGAACAGACCGACATGGAATCTTTCCAATTACTGGGACCAGACCGACATGGAATCTTTAATTACTGGGAACAGACCGACATGGAATCTTTCCAATTACTGGGGAACAGACTGACCTGGAATCTTTCCAATTACTGGGGAACAGACCAACCTGGAATCTTTCCAATTACTGGGACCAGACCGACATGGAATCTTTAATTACTGGGAACAGACCGACATGGAATCTTTCCAATTACTGGGGAACAGACCGACCTGGAATCTTTCCAATTACTGGGGAACAGACTGACCTGGAATCTTTCCAATTACTGGGAACAGACCGACATGGAATCTTTCCAATTACTGGGGAACAGACCGACCTGGAATCTTTCCAATTACTGGGGAACAGACCAACCTGGAATCTTTCCAATTACTGGGACCAGACCGACATGGAATCTTTAATTACTGGGAACAGACCGACATGGAATCTTTCCAATTACTGGGGAACAGACTGACCTGGAATCTTTCCAATTACTGGGAACAGACCGACCTGGAATCTCCAATTACTGGGGAACAAATCAAAATTCATACATAGAAGTCCTGAGCTAGTACTGCTGGATGTAAATGATAACCAACTTGATACTTTGGACCACACTATTTTATTACTGCACCTAAATAGTGTGGTACTCGTGTCGATAGCGCCATAGCCAGGATTGATGATTTTCTTATCTAAGAAATCAATCGGGTGGAAATTGAATATTGTGTGTCAGAACACGAGACAGTGAGTTGTGGTGTCCCTCAGGGATCCTGCATTTCACTGCTTCTACTTCACATTTATTTGCCTTTGCATTACTATTACAAGGACGCTTTTAAGATCACATCCCGAGCAATCACAATATCTTCTCTTATAGTGAAGATTGGAGGCCCAGAAACTGACTTGGGTTCAATCGAGATAAGACACTTCTTTTGATAATTCCTCCCTTCGGTACGGTGACAAGGGAAATCGCTATACCTGCAATGTTTTAACAGTATATTGAAAATGTGAAATATGTAAATGCATTTTCGTTTCAATGTTTCCTTCATAAAGTTTTGTAAAGGTTTTTTATTAAACAAACACAAATAAAAAGAAATTGCTATACCGCCTGGTTTTACTCTGCCGGCTGCACGGTTCCAATTTCTGATAAAGTAAAACCTTCTGGAATGTTATTGGATTATTCCCTGTCCATGGCACCACAGTTTAGCAGCTTAGTGAGCTCAACTAATTACCAACTTATGATACTAAGGCAGCTGAGACCCGTTTATTAAGGACACAGGGCACTAATATTGCTCGCACAATTATAGGATCGCAAATTGATTATTGTAACACTTTTTATATGGAGGTTCTGCTAAATCTGTTGTACAGAATCCACACATCCTCCAAAGACTGACCACCATTTTGTAACAAACTCACATGGACGAGACCACCTTTTCCCCCATTCTGAGGAAGCTTCTTTAGCTCCCCATAAAACCAGAAAAAAATCTAAATTGTTAACAAAGTCCTTTATGGTTCTGCCCCTTCTTATCTGAAACCAGGCTTTTCATGCCAGGCACCTCTTTGCCCACAATGATCAACAATACGATTGTGACTGGCGCTAGATTTAGCAGGAGTAGGGTTTATGGTCCGTCTCGGGGCAAGCAGAAAACCTTTAAGAATAGTCTACCAGGGCGAATTTGCGAAATCTCAAATCTTCTATTTTAGAAGGAGGATCAAAAAGCTTTAAAAGAATAGCTAGCCTGCCGCCTATCATGATTGCTGTGTTTTCTGTTATTTGCAAGCGATGATACCCTTAGGTTGTAGACCCTCTTCCAGATCATTACAAGATAAATGCCAATGGCATGATTGCCACTGGCTGGTGGCAAAGCCTCTGTGCCTTGTCTCCTTTCTTCTCGAATGTCCAACAAGGTTGATGCAGTACAGCATGGATAGAGGAGGCCCGACTGTGTTACACTATACAGTTGGGAATGGAGGATTCTGTGGCTAGAACCACTGTCGGGTGCCCAGTCAAGATACCCACTTGGCTTGCCTTATGTGTCCCTGGAACCTTGTGTTGCTTGGCCATCTCACAACCTGCTGCTATAAAGGCAAGAGTGTCAACTTAAGTCGATACTTTCTTCAGCTCCAATAATTGCACAGTGAACTTTGGGGGCTCCCAAGAATTAATCTTAACAGCCAATTGAGAACATCATAGCCCTTACACGGGAATGCATTTTGGACCAGTAGTGCTGATGACTACTACTCCAACAAATGTTCACCTTTAGACCTGCAATAGTACATTATTTGACTCCCCTCCAAAACCATGCTACAAATGCACGTCTTCCACTCCAAGCCTCCATGGAAAATGGTGATTTATAAAATCACATACATGGAGTCTGCTGGGGTATAGTCCGACCACCATGTGCATCGAAGCCCCTAGGTTGTGGAAAGAAAGACACACCACATGACACTCTCCTCTCACTGGCCAACCTCAAACTTGGATCATTAACACTTGCGGGGCATTCACTATCAAGGACGCCAGCTGTAGCTGCAGGTCTGCTGCACCTGCAAGCGCTGCATACACGACAGGAACCAAAGTGGGTTGCCGTTGATCGCGTTTGGCCAGTAATTTGTCCAAAAGTTACAAAAAAGTAATTTGAATTCAATTTCATGTTGAATGTAAGATTTATTGTGTACACTGGTTTTTCCTGATTTTCCATAACATTATTCTTTCCTGGTTATCCCTTGGAAATAGATGCCAAATGCCACATGATGCGTGCAACCTCAAATCAACCCATCTGGGTTACATTTATGGTCATTCTGAAATTTGTATTCATTTCATAGTTTGTAAAGCAGTTGCAGCAAAACCAATAGTTAATAGGTGTTGGTGTGATCATGAGGTAGCAAGAACAGGTAGAGTGTAAGTCACTTGGAGAGTCTGGGGGGGGGGTGTTGGAGATCACAACTGGTTGAAAATGAGTAACAAGAAACTTGATAGATGAAGACGCAAAGTGTTCCATAGAGTAGGGGTCGCTACAGAGAACCGTCTGCCGAATGTCTAGAGGTGGGGACTTTTAGGAGTACTCAGTGAAGCAAACACAAGTCTTTGCTTGGTAGGGTAGGCCTATTCTTGTGCATATGATAAGAGGGTGCCGAGACCTTTCTTTGTTTACATGAAGACCGCAAGATCGTTCCGGAAGGGTGAGATGGAAACTGATTTTCTGGAAGGATATTGAAATAAATAGGTTTTTAGAGCTTTAGCAAATGTCAGTAGAGCGGTGATATTTCTGAACTCCAGGGGCAGGGAATTCCACAATCATGGTCCATAAACAGAAAAACCCCATTGGACACAGTGGGATGTATGTAAAATGTATCGTTTTCTTGTCCTCTGATCTTAGTGATCTAATTACCTGATAAAGGGAAATCCAGTCTGCTAAAAAATGGCAGCACCAGTCCATTCACACATTGATACATTAGACATAGGATGTTCAAGTCGTTTCTTTGACCCACCACCAGCAAATATAAGACCTTCGATGGTTTGGCACTGATGCAAACTTCGAGACCTTAAAGATCAACCTGACGGCCACGATTTGAGCTAATTACAGTCGTCATAGTTGGTATTTTCGGAATACCTATTAGGATGCCGTTGGCATAGTTTACTTTTTAATTCACCAGTGAACTTACAACTACTGGGACATTGGCAGGGCCATAGAATGGATGAGCTGGACCAAAGTAATCAAGTGTGTAATATACCGATTGAACACAGAGGAACTGATTTGGTGTTTACAGCTCGGATCGGACTGCCAGTGGCATCCTAGGTTCTGGAGGAATAAGTAGAAGGTTAGCCAAACGGGTAAGGAGGTGGATGGACTTCCGTTCGATTTTATTTTAGTCCTAGCAGTATAATTTCAAATTTTGTGGGATTGAGTTGAAGCCTGTTCAGTGTCATCCATTGAACACTCTCATCAGTACATTGTACAATGTTTGCAGAGACACACAGGAATCCTCGACCTGCAGATACCACTGAGTATCATCTGTGTATGAATGATAAGACAGATTGCATTTAGAGAGCCTGCTCATCAGGGGTTGCATATAGATGTTAAAAAGGATTGGGGACAGTGAGGAAACCTGTGAAAGATCCAGAGCGTACAGAGGTTCCACAGGTTTCTATTGATAGGAAATTTCTCAGTTTAACACTTGAACGAAACCAAACTAATGCTTGGGTTGCCGCTCCTGCCGCATTAGAGCGGCAGGAGAGCAGGATATTGAAGTCCATTGTATCAAACGCTGCAGAGGTCCAACATGATCAGCAAAGTCAGTGCACCCTCATCAGCATTTTTCAACACAATGTACCACACCGCATCCAGTGCAGTCTCAGTCCCGTGCACAGGATGGAACAGGGATTGATACGTGTCTAAAATGTGATATGTGTCTATATGAGACAGTAGCTGAGAGGTCACCACCCATTCGAAAACCTTTGCCAGAGGAGCAGGGGAGGCCTTTGACTGGCTGATCAATTCTGCAGTATTTCTGGGTGAAGTTATTTTTTTTTATTTTTTTTAGCAGCGATGTAAGAGTGGTAATTTCTAGTGCAGAGGCAACAATCCCCTTAATAAGGGAGAAATTGTCAAAGGTTGTCAAATTCTGTCAAGTACAAGTCATTGTTCCGAGCAACATAAGCAGGAATTCCATCAAACACAAGTCTGGTAGGTTTCAGATTTTGGCGGAGCATGAATGTAGTATCTGGGGCAATCTCAGAAAATTCAAAGCGGGCAACAGCTGGCCCAATTAATGCAGGTTTTAGCTTTAATTTGGCTGCTTTCTGATCAATAGCTTGTTTGATAACTTCTATCTTTTGTTTAAAGAAGATAATGAAGTAATTAGCCAATTGTCAGAGGTAACCAAATTGGAGGATGTATTCTGAGGATTAAGAAATGATTTATTGTTAGGAAGAGTTCACGTGGTCTATTTAATGCTGATGCAATATTACTCAGCAAGAAGGAGGATTTTTCTATGAAGTGTGATTTCTTATCTGTCTTAAAGGCTAAGATTGCCAAGTCTTTAGATTTGGAATCTCTGTTGCCTCCACTTTTTACTTTTTGTCGGAAGTCTTTTTTTGTAATTTCATAAGATCAGGCATAAACCAGGCGTTCATAATTTTCTTGGGGAGTTAGTTTCTGTGGAGCCACGTTGTCGCACATTTCTTCCAATGTTTTAAGCTAACTGCAAAAAACTCCTCATGCCAAGAGCAACCAAGGCCAAGGTGATATTCTCTCCAGAAATATTATCCAGATCTCTCCTGGTCCGTGCCAAAACCAGTGTGTACTGTCTTTTCTTTATTTTTAATGCTCTTTATTTTTTTATTTTTGAGACTGCACAAACATGGCTATGTCCAAAGAACAAATTCTTACCAAATGTTCATACCACGATACTGGTATGGTGTCCAGCATGATGAATTCAGGTCCTCTTGCTGGTAATATGTCGAGGCAATGCCCCATATTATGCATGGGGAGGTCAGAGTTGTTAGGCCATGACTCAAAAGGATTTCTGTTAGTTTGGAAGCTGATGTGGTGTTCTGCCTTTCCAGGCAAATATTAAAATCACCTGCTGCAAGCAGACCAGAATAGTTTAACACCATGGTTGAGAGGAAATTATTTAAGTGTTCTAAAAAAAATATCGTCTGGTCCTGTGGGGCGATAGAGTAGTACCATTTTAAAGGATCGATTGACAGTGGGAGCAATATTTGCAAGTCCAATCTGGGAAGATTTATCCCAGATTAATTGTTCAAGATTCGATATTGCCCAGTACGATTTATAAAAGTGATTTCCCTATCCCCACCTTTTTGGAGGGACCGATTAAACCATTTAATTAAATAGTTATGTGGAATTAAATTATGAAAACTTGAGTAGGAGCTGTCTGTAAACCAGGTTACGGTGATGAATATAAAATCCAGATTCTGCTCTTCAATCAGGTCACGTAGAGTAGAAGCATTAGCTACTGCCAACCTGGCATTAATCAGAGACATGTGCACCTAACATTTATTGTTGCTTGTATGATGATTAATCAATGTTTGTGGCTTGATTTGTAAATTATATAGCCTCATTTTATTCAAAGTTCTAAGGGTAGTTGAAAGTGGGTTAGGTTCAATAGCTAAAATGAGTTCTTTGGTGTAGGTAATCATAATAAGGGGAACATGTGTACCTATATATCATATGCGTGTCAGTAATATTACTGGATGCTCCTTATCTTGGTAGCACATCTTGACCCACCTCTAAGTATGTATAATATAGATTATAGCAGATTAACGGCAGTGGATTGGCCTATGCAAGATTGTATAGCATGTAGCTCCATAGACCCTCTGATAGATTGGCATTCTCTCCCAACCTTGGACTTTTGGCTCGTTAGCAAAACGTAACTCAGGTGCCAAGAGCAACGTCAGATTACTACCCACTTTCCCAATTTGTCCATCATCTCTCATCGGTCAGGCCCTAAGCAAAGGCTTCTCCTTTGTAGTTGACCTTGCAGCCTGTTCTCTGTTCTAGGTCTTTTAAGGGAGTGATGGTACACCATTATCTTTGTCTAGAATGAGTAGCACTTGTTTTAGACTTCTGAATCATGTGTGAGGGGACCACGAACCTGTCCAATTCGACCTTCCATTTAATACCATTTGATTCAATCATGCTGGTTGTCATTACTCCTCTTGGCCTCTGGAGACTTGCTCACTCTACCTTACATTGGCTCGTTGCATCTTTAATTGTCCAATACTTGGCTCTTGAAGATATTTGCTCCTTTACCTAATCTAAGAAAAATATGTCCTATGTACGTGGCTTATCCTTTTGACTCCCCTTGTTGCTTGCAATTATTCCTTCATGTGGCATCCTTGACCCTGGGCCAATAGATTACTCCTCGTTCCTCACACAAAGTTTTTCTTTTTCAGCAGCTTCTGGCTTTGCAGCCCTGATCTGTCTCTGAGGAAGCTCGATTGAGTACAACATGAGTCTGACGTTCATCTTCCTATCACGGCCACCCTAGCCACGTTATGTTTTCTTCTGCAGCAAGCTTTTATAAGTCTGATTGTGGGGTTTTCTTTACCACTCCCCGATGTCCATTGGTGGGTGCAGACATCCTTCCACTCTCTCAGTGCGAGGGCACATTCGCTATGGTTGTCTGAGTGCATATCGTCTCTCATACACTCGATGCAGTATTGGGATGATACCTGGTGTCCCACATAGGGCCCTTCTTCTACTATTGCAGTATGACGGAGGTGAGGGGGAGGAACCAAGGGATGACGTGTCTACCTGCTCCTCTACAGTAATCTCCAATGTTACAAAATTGTGTGAGCTTTCTTCTAACACATAAAGTTGCAGACCGCTAAATGGTATGTTTACGAGGATAAAACAGTGGGAAGGAGTTGACTCTTCAAATGGATATATGCTCTGCCTTCGTACTGATAGCATTTCCTGCAGATCGCAGAACTGGCGGAACAGGTTTAAACCGACTTCATGTCAGGTTAAGGAACTGGTTCTTATCACTGAAGACTCGAAGTAGATTTGGGTGTCATCAATAAAAGGGTGTACTTTGATGTTGTAATCGTGCAGAAGGTCCATGAGCGGCTTCATGTAAATATTCAACAGAAAAGGTGAGAGAGGGGAGCCCTGGGGGACTCTGTATGGGAGGAGAGGGTAGGGAAAAACGCAACCTTCTAATCGCACGTTACATGTAAAGAAAATTAAATGTGCCTTTGCGTACCTTCTAATTTTGGGACTGAGACATATTTGTCAGCTGCTCTGTCTTTCAAATATCTTTTTACTGCTCAGACTTTCTGTAACAAAAGTCTGTCGAGAGTAAATGTTCTTGGGTGTTTACATGCTTTTCCACTATTTCCTTTTCTAGCCCTTGGCACGTTTCCCACATTTATGTTTCACTTTAGCTCAGAAGACAACACCATAGGGATGGATTCACCATTCTGTCAATAGAACCTGGGAAGACATAGCAGTGTATTCTCTCTGTATGCCTAGTGTGCACAGTGCTTCTTAGGCAATCCATTCTTTTGAATGTTTTCTATGCTCCATTTGTCCCAGAATGCTTTTCTTTCTTTGTTTGTAGTGTGTATGGCTGGGCTCAGTACAGCTTTCTTTCTCTTTCTGCAGTGTGCACAGGTGGTTTTCATCTATCTTTCTTTATCTTTCTGCAGTGTGCAGAGGCAGTTTCAGAATACATTTCTTTCTCTTTCTGTAGTGTGCACAGGTGATTTCAGTATACCTTTCTTCCTCTTTCTGTAGTGTGTACTGTTGGGCCCAGTATACCTTTCTTTCTCTTTCTGCAGTGTGTGCTGTTGGGCTGGGTATGCTTTTAATTCTCTTTCTGTAGAGTGCACAGTTGGGCCCAGTATACATTTCTTTCCCTTTCTGTAGTGTGTACTGTTGGGCTAAGAACGCATTTCTTTCCCTTTCTGCATTGTGTACTGTTGGGCCCAGTATACCTTTCTTTCTCCTTCTGTAGTGTGTACTTTGGGCTCAGAACACTTGTCTTTCCCTTTCTGTGGTGAGTACTGTCCGGCCCAGTATACTTTTATTTCCATTTCTGCTTTTTTTACTGTTGGGCCCAGTATACATGTCTTTCTCTTTCTGCAGTGTGCACGGTTGGGTTCAGAACACCCTTCTTTCCCTTTCTGCAAAGTGTACTGTGAGAAACCAAAGGGTGTCTCACCCACTAGTCCACAGGGATCTATGTCAGATGGACGGGGCACAGCCATCGCCTTTGGATCCAGTGCCTGGGGGTGAACAAGTGTGGGAGGTCAGCTGGGTGAGGGTTCTGCGGGAAAACCCCAGGAGTTCCCTACAGGAGGGCGTGGCCTCCAACAGGCTGTGAAAGACAAGTGGAGAAGTCCAGATCCCAGATCAGAAGGCTGCATTGTGTTCCAAGGAGGCCAGCGACCCTCCTGCCTGAACGGCACATTTGGGAGGCGAGGTCAAGCCTGTGGTACTAACTTTGACTCGTGAATAGGAAATCGTAAAACCAAGAAAGAAATGCACACTGCCGATGTTGGCAAGCGACCTGAGAGACTGGTTGTGTTAAAGCAAGATTGTAGTGGCAAAATGATATCAACGTGTGCATGAGATGCAAAAAAAAGCAGACCTGTGAATGAACTTTGAAGTAAAGACAGCTGGGAAATCAGCGATACTGAGTAACAGAGTGGTCCGCTAAAAGGAAGTAGCCCATTCAAGTCTCCGTGAAAGGTGCATTGTTTGTAACGATAAGATGATTGAACTGCAAAAGCGAAGTCATCAAAAATCTGAATATTGAACTTTGAGTCAAAGTGGTCCTGCGGAGGTCTGTAAAGAAAGCCACGCACATTCAAAAGTCTTCGATATCCGAAAACGGTCTGAGCTCGATTCAGGGAGACCCGAAGTATAATAAATTTGGGGAAGGGAGCCGCCTGCAAGTATTGTTGAACTTTGTTGTGAAAGATCTGAGCCTGACAGAGGGGGACCCATGTGAAACTATTTTTTGAAGAGGTCTGAGCCGACAGAGGGGGACTGGCGTGAACTTCTTGTTGAAACGTTATTTGAAAGACATAAATGTGGAAGGCCAGGCAAGCCTCGATCCACGTCTTGAACTGTTTTGGGTAGAAAAACCAAGCCAGAGTGTGTCATCCTGCCTACGGGACTTCCTTACTCCGTGTTGTCTAGCATGTTGAGGTGAGCTAATTCAGCCACATTTATTCTTTTGAACACTTATTTTTCCATTAGATGCATCTCCTTTGTACACTTTTTGTACAAGAGATAGGGCAGGCGTTAGGTTTTTGTTAGCATAGGCCATTTCGATTTGACAGACTCCACTAGGACTGTTCAGTTCATTGTTTGATGGCCGAGACTACTCCCATCTTAGTTATAGGGCAAAGTAACAGTTTTTCCAAACCCATAACTTTAATAAAGGTTTCACAAATTGTACCTTTTGTGTCTGCGTCATACGTGTGATACCATGTGAGGGCAAGTCCCTTTTGTTTACGCACACTCCAGAATAAAGACAGCCCTCTAGGGAAAGAGACTAGGAGATAGCGTTATAAGGATTACAAAGGTTTAGTTGTACAGAATACAATATCAGCAAAGGACTCAGCTGTTTGAGAACACCGGCTCCTTCTGAACCCAGCAAGAGGTTAAAAATCCCAAAAGTGTCATTGCATACAGTACAAACGGGTGCCACTGATTGGTGGTACCCTACACATGGGCCTGCTCCATAGGGGATGCCAGGCTACAATTGGTTGGCTCTCTCCCATCGATCAGGATCCACGTGGGTCATCTGGCCTCATCCGTGAGGAGAACGCCGGGGCACTCATATACTACATTGTTACTTTCTAAACTAAACACGCTAAACCTGGCCACTATATTATAGTGGCATGCACCTGGGCAGCTTGGCGAGTTGGTGCCGGAGGAAGGGAGGATAAAATACAGTCACACTGACCCACACAGTCAGTGCTTCATTGATACGGCAGTTCCCGCACTGAAGATCTCCACCCGGGGTTTGATCTTTAATTTATCCCTCCCTGTACCTCGTGTCACAGCTGCGCATGCTTAGGACTTTTACGGACAATTGATTTGTGCTGGGACAGGAGGGTTGCTTGCTTGTCATGGAATCAAAAGGTGTGGGGGTCAGGTCAGTGGTGTGGGGCTGGCATGAATGCAGCACAGAACCTGGTGTTGTCTGACGCTCGTGCAGGGCGCATTCTTTTGGAAGATACTAAATGTTCGCAACACTGGAGGGACAAGGGGGAAGTGAGCTTCTGTGGGAACGGGGCTATGTGAATTCATTCTGTCCTAATGAAATTGGGCCTAGTGTTAATAGTGCAGTTTGTGCCCCCCCCCCTTATACACTGCATAACTTCATATGGAGTTCGTCTCACCTGAAAGCACCTAGCGGGGTATAGGCTAATTTCCATCCCAACATGCCTACAGCTCAGAACACCTTTCTTTCTCTTTCTGCAGTGTGTACTGTTGGGCTCAGAACACCTTTCTTTCTCTTCCTGCAGTGTGTACTATTGGGCTCAGACCACCTTTCTTTCTCTATCTGAAGTGTGCCTAGTTGTGCACACTGCACTTTATTTTCTATATCTTTAGTGTGCTGTTACGAATCTCTAGATGTCCTCCCTTCTCCCCAAGAGGGAGCCACTTCCCATGAGGCCAGGGTGGTGAGGCCGCTACCTAAAGTCCCCCAGGGGTGGTGCACAGTGGGAGGATCTCATGGGGAAGGACTCCCCCCCCTCTGGGAACAGGGACGACCAACTAGGGTATGGCCTGGGACACCACACCACACATCTTCACTATTGTTCCTCCTCTTCTGATAGCTCAGCACCTTGTAGAAACATGTATTATTGTAATACCCAAGAACTTGTCTATCTGGGAAGTACTGGGATGAAAAAGAACATACTAGACACAGGTAGATCTAGGACTGAGACAAGT
The DNA here is from genome assembly GCF_040938575.1 of Ambystoma mexicanum. NCBI lineage: Eukaryota > Metazoa > Chordata > Amphibia > Caudata > Ambystomatidae > Ambystoma > Ambystoma mexicanum. The sequence continues at coordinate 1,088,102,928 of NC_090941.1, forward strand.
TGGTCCATCTGAGCAATGAAGATCACACCTGGGAAATGGAAGAAGGATTTAACCCTTTACCAAGAGTATGCTTGCAACATAGAATAAGGGTCAGCAAAGGACTAGACCTTCTCTCGAATCCAGCCAAAGGAGGCATCAAGCGTAAGGAATATCGTGGGCGGGAGATTCGAATCCTGTCTGGGAGCCAGCACGGAACGGGGGGCGCCGCAAGACTTCCTTGAGGGCTTTGCAGGAACAGAGCCACGTCAACTGCTCAGAAGAAGGGAAGCTGAGCAACAGGGGATGCCGGACGACCACAGGCGCCGCCGACAACGTCCCGGTGGAGAAGAGAGGCGGAGTCTAGCCCCAAGAAGCCAAGGCAAGGTACTGAGTCCTGAAGCAAAGTAACGGGTGGTATGGGAAAGCAAGAGGGGGCACAGGGGCAGTCACCATGTGGGCGGAGGCAGTTCCCTCACGGCCTAGTTGCGAGCAAGCGGCTACAGGCTCACAGATGGGCAGAAAGGTGCTAAGATGGCATGCAAGACATATAACGGTGGTAGGGGAAACCCAACAAACAGAGAAGACGGGTCTTCTGGGACCCTAATAGTTACACAGCAGCAAGTAATTTTCCTCGTGGCAGTACTTGGCAGGAGAGTGAACCAAATCTGCCGAATCATCAGAGCAGAGAAACACGGGTCTGGGACCTACATCTAAATAAAGAGAGAAGTACAAGTCCTCTTCCTTGGGGCTGTACTCGGCAAGCAAGGAGACCAAGTGGGCTATACTGGGGAAACTTCCTTCTTTCGCAACAGTTCATGTAAAATATGATCCTTAACACAAAACACTGAAACAAGGATCATCGAGGGAGAGTAATTCCCCCTGAGTATTGCTGAAGGTAAAGTGATTGTGAAACAAAGATATCAGGAGAAGGGAGTCATTCTCCTGGTAGTGCTTCATCCACAGGGAAAAAGGCAAAAAGCCTGTATAAGTGAGTCATTCCCCCAGGTAGGAGAAAAGCCGCTGTCAAGGCAGTCATTCTCTTGACCATTAAGAGTACAGAACCTTGAGGCCAGGGGGAGTCATTCCCCCCCCTGGAGTGAAGAAAAAGTTAGTTTTCTGATAAAGAGTGCTATAGGCTTGGCCATCAATTGTTAAGTATTGGGACCAGGGAAAGGGAGTCATTGCCCCTGGTTAAGAACTTCCACCAGAACTGTGCTACCCAGTCCAGGAGAAGGGAGTCATTCTCCTGGAGCAAGAACATTGACACCACCTTCTAATTTAGTTATAGGTGTAAGGGACAGAATTTGAGATTTTGACACAGGATGGTGGACTCTTTAGTTCAAAAGGACATTATGACAGACACCTTTAGTATTTTAGTTGAGACAGGGAAACCCCTCATAGAATTTAGGTTTTCTCTTTATTTTCATGGTGAATAAAAGTATATAAACATTAGTATGTCACCTATGCATCAGACCCCTTCCCTTACATTGCACAGTTAATCTTGGTATACCTTTTTCTTTCTGAAGTGTGAACAGTTTGGTTCAGAGAGAGTGCACAGTCGGGTTCAGTATATTTTTCGTTGTCTTTCTGTAGTGTGCACAGTTGGGCACAGGATACTTTTCTTTCTCTTTCTGTAGTGTGCACAATTGATATCAGTATGCTTTTCCTTCTCCATCTTAAGTGTGCACGGTCTGAAGGCTGGCCACTTGGGTTCATACGTTTCCTCTTTCTGTATTGTGCGCAGATGGGCTCAATGTACTTTTATTTCTGCATCTTTTGCACTGTTGGGCTCCGTACATAACACTTTTGGACTCAGTACACTTTTCATTCTCTTTCTGTAGTGTGCACAGTTAGGATCAGTACACTTTTCTTTCTCTTTTGTAGTGTGCACATTGGGGCTCAGTATAACTTTCTTCCTGCATCTGTAGCACTGCTGTGCTAAGTATGCGTTTAATTATCTTTCTGTGGGGTGCACAGTTGGGCCCAGAATATGTTTCTTCCTGCATATGCATTACTGTTGGAATCAGTCCGCTTTTATTTTCTCTTTCTGTAGCGTGCACATTTGGGCTTAGTATACTCTTCTTTCTCTGTCTGAGGTGTGTGCATAGTTGAGATCCGTACACCTTTCTTTCTGAATATGTAAGATGCAGTTGGGCTCAGTACACAGTTTGTGTACAATTGTAGCATGCATAGTTATTCTCAGTATTCGTCTCCTTTTGCTTATGTACACAGTTACGATAAGTGTACCTTTTTTCTCTGCATGTGTATTGTGCAGTTGGGCTCAGAACACCTTTGTTTCTAAATCTGCAGCGTGCACAGGTTACATCCGTATACCTTTCTTTCTGCCTGTGTAGTGTACATAGTTGTTCTCAGTGTAACCTTTTTGTTATGTTATGTTGATTTATACCAGACACCAATACCACCCTAGGGCAGTCTCCAGGTGCACACATGGCTCTGCAAAGAGGAGGACGGCGTTGGTTAGTGGGGGAAGAATAATAGGATAGGTCTAGAACCAGGAAAAACTGGCATCTGTGTGTTGGTTTGCAGATGAATAGGTTATGTGCACTGGCTTCTTGGATCGATATGTGGAAGGTCCAATGCCTGTATGCCAAAATCTATGTGATTGTTATGTTGGGGCCTGTATGTGTGTTTTTTGTCTAGATTGGCAGGTGTTTAAGGTTGTGCACACTGGCTTGTTGTGTCTGCAAGGGTAAGATCCAGTGTCCAGGTTTGTTTGTTCTAAGTGTTTGTTGCTTGTGCTGGGTGTGTGTTAGCGTAACGGTTGGCTATCCCAATGGGCATGCAGTGTTTGGGTGGTATATTTGAGGAAGTAGAAGCAGGGTGGTTAGTTCTTTGGCTACTCGCTAAATTCTTCTTTGTGGCTAATCTACACAGTCCTATCTGTTGTGACAGATGGCTAATCCCCACAATTCTATATAAATGTGACGCATGGTTAATCGTCACAATTATCATCTAAAGTGATGCATGGTTAAACCTCACACCTCTACCTCGGTCTGGTGCATGGCTAAACTTCATAACCTAAGTGCGATGCACGGTTAATCTTCACCATTCTATCCAAGTCTGAATCCTGGCTAAACCTCATAGTTCTGTCTAAGTATGATGCATGCATAGTCTTCATAAATCATTCTAAGTGTGATGCATAGCTAAACTTCACATTTCTCTTTAAGCGAGATTCATGGTTAATCTTCACAATTCTCTTTACGTCTGACACATGGCTAACTGCCAGATATGGCTGACTATCACAATAGGCCTGATTGCCAGAAATGGCTAGCATACAACTGTGGGCTACGTTTAGCAGACTACAAGATTTTAAGTAATAAGAGTGGCGGGAAAGTTTAATGGGGAGCAGTAATGGCTGCCCCCCTGCCTGGACCGTGCTTACCTTGTCAGTTGCTTCTGCTTGACGGCAGTGCTGCAGGCTCCACCGGCGAACACTGGCAAACACAGTCTGGAGCTGCTTCTGCAGGAGCTGCCCTTTGCCTTGGGGCCCTTAGCCACGGGGGTTGCATGGGCATTGGGCTTCCCTAGAGTAGGTGTCCGATGAAGCCCATAAAGGCCAATCACAATATTGGTGGACAGGTTTGTCGGACTGTAGTGTGCATAGTTGGTCTCAGTAGTCCGTTCTGCATATATAGTGTATACTGGTATGAATAGTTGTGAGTATGCCTGTGTCTTGTTCCCATCTACTTTTCTTTGTATGTTTGTAGTGTCCCCAGTTACCTTCCTTTCTGCATGGAGAGTGGCCATAGTTGGGCTTAGTATACCTTTCTTTGTTTTTTATTAAGCATCAACACAAGGGGCCAATAACAGAAAAAGCCCCCCCCCCCATCCTAGGAGGCTACCACAATGATCTTGCATCAATAAACAAAGCCCCAGCACTGCCCATCCCACCAAAACGTTCTTTCAGTATATGTGTTTTTGCCAAAATAATGAGACTCAAGAGAGGAGTCCAATGGTCCTCAAAAAAGACCCAAAGGTTTTGGTGGAGACTAGAAAGACTCTTTAAAGAATCCAATCACAGATCATGGGAAATATGATCAATCCAAGTTCCCCCTCCCAGGGATTCCCTCTGCCCCCCTATAGTTTCAAGCATGGAACAAACCATGCAGAATCTCCACCATGATAATAGCAACACCCCACTCAGCACACAGTAGTAATTCAAAAGATATGTAACCTCTGGTATCTCTCCAGGTTCACTACCTCCAACAATGACTTTGCAGCAGACAGCACCAATACAGGAGATAAGTAACCTCCAGGTCTCTCTCCTGGTTCACGACCTCTGTATGGTATCCCAAGTATGACACTGACACAAAAGGTATCATTTGTAAAACCTTTATTCAATTTTCGGGGGTTTGGAAAAACTCCTACTTTGTCCTAAACAGTCCAAGTTGAGTCTGTGAAATCAAAATGGCATATAATAACAAAACCTAATGCCTGCCCTATCTCTTGTACAAAAAGTGTCTAAAGGAGAATATGTATGCAAAGGATCAGTGTTAAAATATAAAGAATAAATGTGGCTGAGTCATCTCTCCTTCCCACGTTCGCCAGCACGGAGTAAGGCGGTCCCCGTAGACAGGATGACACACTTTGGCTCAGGTTCTCAAAACAAAGGCAGTTCAAAACGTGGATCACGGTCCGCTTGGCCTTCCACGTTAAAGTCTCTTGTTCCAGCTTTAAAAAAAACAGTTCAACAAAAAGTTCACGCAGGTCTCCCTTGATTGGGCTCGGACCTCCTCAAAGCAAAAGGTTCACCTAGGTCTCCCTCAGTCGGGCTCTGACCTTTCAAACACAGCACTTGCAGATGTTCCCTTCCCCAAGCTCAATTCACATTCTTCTGGGGTTCCTTTCCCCTAACTTATCACACTTCCGCTCTCCCTCAATCAGGCTCAGACCTTTTCCTCATGACAAAGACTTTCAAATCTGTGTGACTTTTACTATAGACCGCTACAGGACCACCTCGACTTTCCCTTCAGATCACATTCTTAATTGCCCCATTGTCTCTTGGTCTGGGTAGTTCGATGTCATAAGCACAAAACCTCAACATTCACCTTTTTACCCCTGCTCCCTTTTCCCGCGGTTCATTTGGATCACTTCGGTTTTTATAGTTCATTCACTTTATCACTTCATAACAAAAGCATTTCACCTTTCAAAGAGACTTTCGATTTGGCTACTTCCTTTCGCTGGACCACTCCGCTACTCAGTATCGCAGGTTTCACAGCTATCAATAATTCAAAGTACACCACAGGTCTGCCTTCCTTTACGTCTCATTCACACACATACAGCCTTCAATTGTGCGATATACTGTTGCAACTTCAATCTTTCCTTCATGCACACCAGTCTTTCATGTCGCTCACCGGCTGTGTGCATTCCTTTCTTGTCTTTGCAGTTTTAATTCACAAATCAAGGTTAATACCACGGGCTTGGCCTCGCCTCCCTAACTCTGCCGTTCACCCAGCAGGGTCGCTGACGTCCTTCAAACACAATGCAGTCTTCTTGTCTGGGATTTGGCCTTCTCCACGTGTCTTTCGCAGCCTTTTGGAGGCAATGACCTCCTGCAGGGAACTCCTGGGGTTCTCTCCCCTTTGCTCCCATCCCACTGTCTGTTGCTCTGCTCCAGAAGGTTCGCCTTTGCCGTGGAAGTTATGCTCTTGCTCGTGTTCCACCTTGCTCAGAGTGTGTCTCTATGTTCTGCCTTTTATCCATGTGGGGAGAGCTAATTGGTATCAGAGGTATGTACTTAAAGTCAAGTGTCTGACTTCGCCTGACCCGATGAGGGTGACATGTCCAATGAGATATGTAAGGGTGAGCCTCTTTACTCTCAGTGACCCTCTTTCTTGGCTTAGTGTTTGTGGGAAAAGGAGGGAGGAGTCAGAAGTTCTTACAAAATAGGGTGGGTCATGGGTACGCAAAGGGGGGAATACTGCATCTCACCATTGGTTGCCTCACCCCCTCTCCCAGAAGACCCCTCACCCAGGTGATCATCCTGCACTGGTCCACTGCCAGGTTCTGGATTCAAAGGCGATGGCCATACCCTGGCCACCTGAGAGAGAGTGAGATCACCGGGGACTAGTAGGTGAGACACCCTTTGGTTTCTCACACCTCCAACAATGACTTTATGCAGACAGAAACAATGCAAGAGATATGTAACCTTCGGTCTCTCTCCTGGTTCACTACCTCCTGTGAAGGCACCATGAAGTAAGACACAGACAACAGATTCAATGTTCTAAATAAGAGCTTTTATTTTCCTTAAATGTCAGGATGGAGTAAGGCCTAACATGCCCTATTCTATAGTGGGATTTCCCTGCCTAAAGAAAACTAAGCATAGTCTGTGTTAGTAAACACTAGGCTCAACTAAAGTCTTTCTGTGTCCAAAACCTATACTTGCCCTCACAACTAAATATATACAATGTGTAGGGATGTCACCAGCAAATGAAATGGTGTTCAAAACAAAGCTTCTTCCAGTTTCTGGTTTACTCTCGGCTTCCCCTTCCCCAAGATCAGAACAGTTCCAAAAGGCCTCAGGATTCCTTTTCCCCAAGAATTTAACAAAGTTCAAAAGATCTTGGAATTCACTTCCCCAAGAAGTCGGCTCCTCCAGCTTCATAATGATAATTGGTCCAAATCTCCTCGCTTTCAAAACAGTTCCAGTTCAATTCCTTATTCATTCAGGCTTTTGAATAGTTCATATGGGTTGCTCTTGTCTGCCTTTCCCATGCACTTCAGCAACTGTTGCACAATACAAGCTTCTTTAAATTTGCTTTTCTTTGCACTTTCCAAGTAGTGGTGTCTTGGTCTAGGCACAGTTTTCGGACCACACAGTCCACCCATCACAGGTCACGCAACCGATAACTCTAGGTACTTTGTTATGCTTCTGTATTCTTCAGGCTTTCGCCAACACAGGTTTTCTCTTTCTGAATATGTGTCCTTGGCCAACACATATTTCAGATTCTCCTTGGCAGTCTCTTGGCTTTGCCATACCATGTATCTCATGCAATTCTATCTGTGTTGTTCACCCTTTTCCACCACCTTGCTTGCACTTGCTTTAACTTTATTCATAAGTGTTCACCACTTGTTTTCCTCTCATACTGTATTCACACATTCTCATATCGTTTTATTAGTTCAAAATTCAATAATGTTTGTTACACTTATTAAAAGTATTTATAACACTTTGCATCTTGTTCAGTATTCAAAATTCAATTGCCTGACCATGGTTTGGCCGATTGGCAGGACATGCCTGGCCATTACACTGGAACTCCTCCAAAGCCTCCTTCCTCGTCTGAGTACTAAAGTGGTGCTAATGAATGGAATTGTGCATAACTCCAGGTTATTTCCTCCTTGTCACAATCTTAAGGTGAAATGACTGTGGGATCTTTTGAGTAGAAGAAAGGGCAGTGGAAATATAGGGTTCCTTTGTACAAGGGGAAAGAGGGATACCATATCCTCTTCCCCACTCCTCAAGTCTTCTCCACGCAGGTAATCCTCCATTGCATATCCACCCCCAGGGGTCGGGATCCAAGAGCGATGGCCTTTCCCTGGCCACCTGAGAGGAGGATTCCGGGGGAGTAGAAGTGAGGATGCCCTCAAGTTCCTCACATACCATTCCCCTATGTGGGTTGGACCTGTATGTATGTATGTATGTATGTATGTATATGATATTTATAAAGCGCACAACGACCGCAGGTTATCAAGGTGCTGAAGAGTAAGAGGGAGACTGATATGTCAGACTAAAACAGATGGGCTTTGAAAACCTTGCAAAATGGGAGAAACTCCTGAAGGATGCTAGGTTCAGGAGGTAAGGTGTTCCAGAGTGAGGGATGAGAAATGAAAATAATCTCCCTCCAGCTCTAGCGTGGCAAAATCTATGAATGCATAGCAAGGATTGATTTGTAGATTGCAGAGACCAGCCAGCAATATAAGGCATGACTTTGGTGCGCAGAAATTCTGCCCCAACATTGGGAATTGCACGATGAACAAGGCAGAGAACCTTAAACTTAATTCAGCTTCTAACAGAAAGCCAATGAAGTTGATGTCGCAATTCTTGAGAATGAGCAAGTTTAGAAGCTCCAAAGGTGAGGCGTTCTGCTGCATTCTGGAGGGCAACCTCTCTGTTTGACCAAGATAGATTGCATTACAGTAATCCAAAGAGCTCATAATAGATGCTGTAACAATTTCTGACTTGAGGGCCACGGGAAGGGAGAACCTTTTTCAAGACCATAGGTTTTATAAAACCCATCTGAGAAATAGCAGAGACCCGTGCTCCCGGAGAGCCAGTAGTCATACATTTAATCCCAAGACTCTTCACGACTGGCGAGGGGTCTAGACAAGGGCCCAAAGAAGAGGGCCAATAGTCACAGGTCCAAAGCTGACAATCAACATTAGAGCCGACCAAGAGAACTTCAATTTTCCGCCGTTTAATTTCAGCTAATTGTTGGCCATCCAGTCTCTGACTGCCGCAAGACAGTTTTTCAGTTTGGTCGGTGGGTCCAAAGAGGGCATGTTTAAGCAGAACAGAATCTGAGTATCAACAGCATAGGAGAAAAAATTAACTCCATGACTCACGATAAGTTTTGCAGTGCATGCATACAAAGATTAAAAAGCAACAGGGACAGGGCAGAGCCCTGGGGTCTCCACAGCTAAGAGCAATAGGGGAAGAAGTGAACGAGGGAAGAGGGACTGTTTGCACCCGTTCAGACAGAAAAGATGAGAACCATTTAAGTGGAGTGCCCGAGATTCCTGCCTCGTAGAGAGTGGATCCGTTTTTATGGACGACAGTACCAAAAGCCGCAGAAAGGTCCAGGAGAATCAAGTCACCCACCTTTCTGTGGTCCTGAAGTAAAGCAATATCGACCATGAGAGCCACCATCACAGATTCAGTGCCCATCCCAGGGCGGAATCCAGACTGAAAGGGATAAAGAAGAGAATTGGCTTTGAAAAAAGCAGACCATTGAGGAGTCGCAATAGATTTCATTAATTTCATCAGCACCAGAAGAAGCGAGATGGGATGATAATTATCCACAACTGCAGGATCGAGATGAGATTTTTTTAATAAAGGAATGATTACTTCCTTCACATGGAAACCGAGAGAGAAAGTCAATGTTACCCTGATCCCGACCCTTTCGGTGTTCCACTGTGAAACAATATGGCTAAAGCTCCAGAAACCAACACATAATTATTGGATTGGACACCTTTCTTTGACTAATCCATACTAAACGTGAACAGTCAGTGATTAGTCTAATTTTGTGGCCCAGTAGGTAGTACTTGAGATGGCGTACAGCCCAATTAATTGGCAGTGCCTCAAGCTCGATAACTGAGTAGTTCCTCTCCCGGGCAAATAGCTTCCTGCTGATATATGATATAGGGTGTTCTAGTCCGTCATTATTTTGATAGAGAACGGCTCGCAGTCCCATTTAAAAAAAAAAAAAAAAAAAAAAAAAAAAAGCATCTGTCTGTAAAATAAACTCCTTGGAGAAATCGGCTACCTTCAAAATGGGGCTCCGGCGCAGGGTCTGTTTCTGTGTGGTCTAACAAATCGCATCCTCTTCATTCCATCTGATCTTTTGGGGCTCAGCATTCTACAGTTTGTCTGTTAGTTGTGTGGTTTTACTGGGGAAGTTTGGGATAAATCGGCAGCTGTAGCCGATTAACTCCAAAAAGGCCCTAAGATCTTCTTCTTTTTTTGTTTTGTTTTCAGTGTGGGGGAAACAAGAACATTCATAACTCGTTCCTGCTGGGCTTGTACAGAACCATTGCATACAAAATACACTAGGTATTTGACTGCGGATTGAGCCAACTTACATTTTCTGGGGTTAGCTGTTAGGCCTGCTTTTCTTAATACTCGCATGACTGTGTAAAGGTGATACAGATGATCTTTCCAAGTTTTATGTTTATCACAATATCGTCTATATGGGCTCTGCAGAAATCAGAGTAGGGTTGTACAATTGTATCCATTAATCTGTGGAATATTGCAGGAGCCCCCTGTAAACCGAATGGTAATACTTTAAATGGTGGTTGGTCATTTTTTCGAAAAAATAATGTCGAATGACAATTTTTTCGAAAAAGAAATATCGAAAAAATAAATGTCGAATTCCGTTTTTTTTATTATATATTTATTTTGGGGTTTGGGATAAAAAAAAATGGGTAAAACAAAAAAAAAATTAAAAAAGGGGGGATGGGGGAACCCCCCCATTTCAAAAAGAAAATGCATTAAAAAAAAAATGGGACATTATTTTTTTCGAAATTTATTTTCTTGAAAAAATGACTTTCGACATTATTGGTTTCGAAATTATGACTATAAACCCTATTTAGAAGCAGACCTATAGGAGTAGCAAAGGCCATTTACGCCTTGTCAGGCCCATATAGCGCAAACTGTCAATAACCTTTCCTGAGGTCTATAGTTGAGAGATAGACAGCATTAGCCAGCCGGTCACTAAGATTGTCAATACGTGACATTAGCGTCTAAGGCTGGTATGGCATTTACCTTTCTAAAGTCGATGCAAAATCTCCAACTCCCATCAGGCGTTGACACTAACACAATGGGAGCGGACCAGGGGCTAATAGATTGTTCAATAATATTAGCCTTGAGCATCTGCTTGACTTCCTGGATGATAGTTTCTTTCGGGCCTCAGATAATCTGTATGGTTTTAAATGTACCAATTTGCTGTCTGGAGTGCGGCTGTGATGATAAATACCCTTCAATCTTCCTGGCTTCTCTCTAATTACATTAGGAAACTGCTTTCAAAGATCATACAGATCTTGCTTTTGGTTTTTACTAAGTTCAGATGGAATTGGGGCGTTGTTATCCAAATCCTACAGTAATAAACAGGACACAATGGTGGCATTATTCTGAAGGGTTTTCCCTCCATTCTTTCAAAAGGTTAATGTGGTAGACTTGTATTTTTAGGCAGCAAACAAGTTGGGAAATGTTATAGTTACAAGGTCCCATTTGGTCTAACACCTCATATGGTCCATGCCACTTAGATATTAGTTTGTTCTCAGAACTGGGTAACAATACTAATACCTTGTGCCCACTGAAAAAGATGTCAGAGAAACGTTTTTTATCATACCGTAATTTGTTCTTTACGCCTGTTGTCAGTTTGAGACAGTGATATGGGGGCTTCTTTTCTTTCTTCCCAGGTTTCTCTCAACATATCTAGGACATCCTGCAGCTCCCATCCGTAGAGTAATTTGAACAGGGAGAATCCTATAGCAGCCTGAGGGGTTTTCCTAACAGCAAATAAACCCCATGGAATCATCTGATCCCAGTTTCTGCCATCCTGTTCCAGCAACTTGAGCATATGGCACTTTTGGATAACATGCATGAAATGGATAGGGATGCGGAATAACTCTGACACCAAATAACTGAACCAACTCAGGAAGATGGCAAAGGTGCTGTTTTACCAACGCACATCAATGGGCGTTCGCTTGAGCTCTCAGTGCCTTCTTCATAAAAACACATTTAAATACAAACATTTGTCAGAGATGATGTCATACTACATGACAAATGATAAAATCCTATGAGGGATTGTGATCTATTCAAGTGGAACATCTAAGTATACTTTCTATAAGGGGTCGGATTGTGATAGGATATCTACCGTCAGGTGGAGAATTTATGCCTACCTCTAACAACATGTCATCTTCAATACTTTTAAGTACTCAGTATATATTGGTCTTCATACTATAAGGCCCTTCATTATGGCCCTCTATAATTGGTTGGCATGCTTGTGCCATGTCTGGAACATTTGGTTTAATTAGCATCCGTAAGCTCTGGCCCAGGTGCCATGAGGTGGACTTGTCTTTACCTCCCCACCCAATTAGCCCAACGTCTCATCACCCATGCCTTCTGCCATGAAGATTGTCTTTGAACTTGGCCTTGAAAAGTATTCCTGTCTCTAGGAATATATGAAAGTTCGAGCATGCACTATCATTGTTCTAGGACTCCATGATTAACTCTGTTTCCTTCCTTGGCTCACTGAACAGGAGACCACATTTTGGTCCATTTTGTAGCATTTAAATGTCTTAAAGGAATAAAACTTGCCACACTTGGTGTTCTTTTTTTGCACCTTAACAAGGGCTGATTCAGCTTCACACGATTACTATCTTCTAGAATAGATAACCGGCCTTGGCTGCTTCAGCTTTGGTACCAGGCCAGACAGCCTCACCCTTCGTTTCCAGGATCTCAGCTAATTCTTGCTGTGACACAGTTCTCGGCCTTTCCTCTCCAGAGGTCCTGGCTTACTAAATTCATGACAGTGATGTCCAGTCTCTATACAATGGCAGCTTCACCTGCAGTCTATTGACTACGTATAGCCAGCTTCTAAAACGACTTAATCTACTTACGTTACAGCATCTGTACAGTCATTGAACGGCTTGCATTTTCTGCAGTGCTTCGCATACATGCAATCTTCTTTTTACATATGAAAATGTACTTGATTCTTAACTTCGTCCTCAGTTTCTGTAAGTTCCATGCATTCTCTTCAGGCAGTATTCTAAGTGTGTCACGCTCATCTCTTGTGACGTCACTGGCTCCACTTTCACTCTTTTTCACATTCCTTCAGGGAGTTTTCCCTCAGATTGTCGTCTCTTTGGGGATACATTTGATGGGGCTTTCTCAGAGGGTACCTTATTTCGAACACTCGCTGCAGAATTGGCACAACTGTTGGTGTTAAGCATGGCATGATCTCCGGCTTCCAAAATATAAGAGGCAGGGGGGCGGGATTTCCTGTAGAGGCATGCATCTGCTCCTCTGCATTTCCGCCCCTCTGGTCGACCACCTCTTCAATTGTCTCCACATATTGGTATTTTCTCTTGAAGTGCTTCTTTGGAATCCAGATCTTCATCTCCCCCTCAGGGTGCCGGCTGATTTAACATGCTCATTGAGAAGGATTGCAATCAGGCGTCACACACCGGACCAGGACCTTCGCCCTCAACCTTAGATGTTGCGTGCAACTAGAATGCTTTTTCTTTATTTTCAACTAATTCAAATTGAGCCGATACCCAACCCATCTCACACCCCCTTTTACAAATACCCCGGGTCACAATGGACCATGAACCAGGCTGGTGGGTGGCAACACAATATTTATTTATTTATTTAAATTTCAGAGAAAATCACACCATGTTTATATGGGGCAGCAGTCACCAATGGGGTGATAATTACAATGAAAACACTTTTGGTAACCTTCTACAAGCACACGTCCAAAGCACAAATGAATAGGAACACTTTTTGAATTAGGATAGATAGCACCCAAGTTAAGGTTCCCCCTGCAATGTTCACCCAAACCCCAATTAATCGAATTTGGAATGGACAGAAAGAAGCAGCAGATAGTCAGGGATATGAGGCAGCAAACAGAATCAAAATCCGACACAAAATAAGAGGCAAAAAAAGCCATTTGCAATGGCATGGAATGACACTCAGATATTGACAAATAATTCATGTGCGGTTAAATCTATGAGGCAAATATGATTTCTCAAAATAGCAGAAGGTATAAACACTGGCAATCACAAGGCAAGGTATCAACAAAGGCATACAGTTCAAAAGCAAGTTGAAAGTAAGAACACAATGCAGCCGAAATCACACGTTGGAATGTTGCATTTTACACAGATGCAATTTTAAATGGCACAAACAGTTTTGAAGAAAAACGGGTGAAATACTCGAAATCGGAATGCGGTTTTGTTGGGCTGGGGGATAGATTCACATCACAGGGACAATATAGAAGTGAAAGGATGGCTATCGCTGAGGAACTGGAGGGGATATGAAAGATAAAAGGAGGTTTGATTTTTGGTAAAATGAAGCCGTGAAAGAGGAAAAAATTGGTTTGGAAAGAAAAAGACAAAGTTTACTTATACTAGTTTAACAAGAAGATAACCCTGCCCATGAAACAGGTTAAGTCGGCCGCATTAACCCGCTCCACGCCGCATATCTCTTTATGTGGAAATTAATTAAATTATTCAAAATATTGCTAAGGAGTTACAAGATGAGGTGAATAAAAGAATGGCACTAACACTAGGAAATCACAGACAAGATGCACAGAGAATTCCAACAGTTGGACAAATTACCAAGGAATAGATGGGGTTGCTTAGAGAGTGGAACAAAGACAATATGTCAAGATGGGGTAGGCTATGTGTTTCTATGGGATGGGGAAATGCTCACAGTCCACGCTTGAATTTGGGATTTTGGGACAGGCAACTGGGTTCTGGTCACCGCACGGTGGGCTCTCCTGGCAAAAGACAGCTGGGCAATGGTCTGGTTACCGCACAGTGACGCCTCCGCTGGATGGGGTGGGTAAGCAGGGCAAGCAGGTGGCACTGGGGAATCCCAAAGCGGCCTCAGCCACCTTTCCCATTTCTCCCTGAAGTTAGTGGGATTTTGTTATGGGGTTTTAGTGCTGAAGGGTAGTTCTGCCTGGATAGGAAGGCCTGGGTCAACTATCCCTTTTCTGGCAGTGGCGTCTGGAATCTTGCAGAGGGAAGGTGTAATATCTGGATATGCAGGCGCTGTAAAATTCAGAAGAGAGTCTGTCCGAGAGTTCTGTCAGCCATCCTTATTTATAAGGCATGGTGACATCATAGAATTATATGGTGGGGCAGGCTTAGCTGGGCATGTCTCTAAAAAACTGAATTGGCCAGGGGTGATTGTTACTGCCTTGCTGTCAGCTGGTTTGACTTTTAGAGACATGACATCAGCTTTATGATGTGGCTTTACAATGCCTAGGATCATCCCACAGCTACTTTAGCTAAAATCCAATTTTGACATAAATGGCACATTTTCTACAGTTGTGGCATCTTCACAAATGACAGGCAGATTACATATTTTACGCAGAGTATGGCAGTCCCACCCACATGTCTGAAGGACTTTGTTTCGCCCATCTAATAGTTTTCTGCGCTTTTCAGTGATAAATATTTGACCTAAATTTCTATTACTTTATACATGCGTAGAGATTATCATAAGGCATGTAAATATTGAATTTCATAGTGGCATCATGTACACTTTCCTCAAACTGTCCAATTCTCTGCCATTTCTGTTCCCAAAATGGCAGTGAAGGCTACCACGTCTTAAATTAAAAACCCACAAAATTACATTTAAACTGTTAACTTTTTACATTCCTGTGAAGTCCAGTTGCAAAGATAAAAGTCTCAAAAGTGTATTAATAAAATAGTCCTTAGAGCCCAAATGTTCAGCATTGTACACTATATAAGGGCATAGTTCCAAGGCTGCTCTTGAGTTGGCTTTGAATCTCGCATTCGAAGTCGCGGGGGTGTGTGATTTCCATTTCACATGTTCGTGTCCCAAAATCTCCATTGTAAGAGGCCTCAGCCCAGACAAAAGTCTGATGCCTAGGCTTTTTAGTTCTTTTGGTCCATTCAAAGTTTTCCAAGGTAACAATTACCACTCCTGTGTCCTAGGATCTATTTTGTTGCTAGCAACCCCCCAAGCAGAAACCTGTTTGACTAGTTTTCAGAAGGCAGCCCATGTCTTTATTTCTTATTTTATTTTGTTTTAAATCAAAAGCAAGCCTGTTGAATGAAACATCCCATATATGTTTCCCAGCAAAAAAAAAACCTTTACATTGCTAGACCAAAACAGGGCCTTCGTTCAACATTACACTTTTAAAATAAGCTTTTTTCCTTATTTACAAAAGCGCATTTTAACACATGATGAAGTCTGCTGGGCTGACCATTTCAAAAGGTTTTCTCTCTGAATTTGCCCCATTATTTTGCAGCCCTTGTCAGTTTCACTTATACCACAATCTGTTTAAGACACAGGTCCATTGAAATTGACATCGGCACAGAGAGGCAGAGTCTCTTTTGCAGCATTGATATTTGACATTTTGTAACTCAAAAGTCAAGCGTTTTCCTGTGTGACTGAACATCAAGCTTCTTTCAATTTCTCAGATTTGACTGACACAGCCTGTCATACAGGGATAATGTTCTATTTTGCCGGAGCGCAATCTGGATATGGGTGGGCATGGCAGGGCCTCATTGATGAAAGCAGTGTGATGTTGAACAGATGGAAATAGCGTCAGGGCGCCATCATTATAATAAAGGCCAAATATATCCTTTTTCAAGGGGAATGTGGATCAAGCAGCAAAGCAGTGCTGCTTCTCAATTTTCTTCTTGGTGCATGTAAGAAACACACTGGCAGGCTTTCTCAGTGTGCCCCCTTGTTCCATCCTGCCCAATGGTGCTTGGAAAAACAGTGTAGCCATCCTTTTGTATCTACAAAATGCAGTTTTGAGGCAAGGCCCTGGTGCTCAAAGGAGCCAACGCAGCCATTTTACTGGTTCTGCTTAAGTGCAGCTTGGTGATGTGAGGAAGTACTGCTGAGTGGATAACTATATCCCACATCATCCACACTCCAGATCATGTAATTGCACTGTTAATTCATATTACAATAGACCCATTATCCCATGTACTTCTTATGATACTTTGGATACAGGAACTTTGTTCCTTCAGGTGCTACGATACTGGCCTCTATGTATTTTCAGACCTCTTCATCAGTCAATTCCTTGGGTCTAAATCCAGATTCGACATCGATCATGATCTTCATTCCTAGTGGTTTATTTGCAGTCTTTTTACATTGGTCAATTATTATCCTGATCACACAGAATCCAAACATCACCATCACCAGTATTGCTCCAAGAAACTTGATGATGTTCGCCATCCACTGCGAAATCCATGAGAATATGGAAACAAACCAACTGTCATCCAC
Organism: Ambystoma mexicanum; assembly: GCF_040938575.1. Classification (NCBI taxonomy): domain Eukaryota; kingdom Metazoa; phylum Chordata; class Amphibia; order Caudata; family Ambystomatidae; genus Ambystoma; species Ambystoma mexicanum. The sequence continues at coordinate 1,088,119,633 of NC_090941.1, forward strand.
AACTTCCTCTGTCTCGTCTTCCATCTTGTTATGCAGGTTTGTCAACAATGTTATGGTCTCTGTCAAGGTCCCATTCCTGTCGTGAGAAGGTATGAATGTTCAACATGATGGCCCAAATATGGCACAAACTCCTCCTTCCATTGCTGTGATCATGTCAAGAACATATATGTTATGTAGGGTCATCAGTCGTATGGCCCGCAGCTCTTCTTTGATAGCATCTAATCCATTTGTAGTGGTATTGATTGTCTGCAGAATCTCCCATCTGGTCATTTGCAATCATTTGGCATTGGCCATCGTCTGGATACCAGGCATGAATATAGTCGTAAATATTGAAGCAGTCTAGCTGAACAACTTGTGTTCAAAAGGAATAGCGTCATATGCTTTTATTGACTTGGATGAGAAGTAATTCTCTCTTCTGGTTCGATTGAGAAATTCAAGCGATCTTCTTTTTCTCAAATGGGCATCTACTTTTGGAAATTCTCCAATGTTCAAGTCACTCTGAGGAATCACTATTGCTGGAACAGGGATGATCACCAAGGAGCACCTCCCTCCCCAATCTTTGGGCAGGTTCATATAGGCCCTAGGCCCGCAAGCCCAATACCAATCCATCGGGACGGCTGTCCCTGCCCCCATTCTGGAAACATGAACTGTAGCTTTGCAGTCTTTGTTGTCTCCCACATGATTCTTTCCATGTCTTCGGAAGCACAATGTTGCATTCGCTAATGGCATCACAACAACCCATGTCAGCAGTTTGTCATGTTAAGCCCATGACTTCAAACATCCATCATTTACTCTCTGTACCTCTTGTACATATTCTGGCTACAGTAAATGAGCTGCACAGGACATCAGTACTTCTTCCCATCCCTTCTTGGATTTCACTCGTCCATAGACTAAGACTTGAGTTCACTCCCAGCATCCTGGCGATCCAGCTATTTCTGTCACATCAGGACAGTTCATTCTCTTCATATCTTTAATGACCACCTTGTCCTGTCCTGCTGCAGAATGCACACACATCTTGCTCTTCCATCCAGGTTCCTTTTCCATCTGTGTAGTCTTGATATAATCATCTTGGCATGGAAGCGACCATTTCGATCTCCATCGCAAAGGGGCCCTACTTCCCTGAAATTGTCCTCTTGTGATACATGCTGCAAGATGAATGAGGCATCTGGCATTGTGTTCTGGAACTTCTCTTGAGATGTATTCATGGCATAAGGGATGAGAGCGCAGATGTAGAAACTCTCCTTAGATGTTCTCACTCCCACCTTTCTCATGTGCTGATAACACATGTTATTACCCAAGTGTGCTGCATTATCTAGATAGGTATTCATCCCCTCATTATCTTCCTATGAATTTCTCTTATGTCTCCCAAATGCAAAGGTTGTGTAATAATCATAAAGTAAATCTACAACAGTTCTCATAGGGACCTCTGCCTTAGCAGGAGTACTAACATGATGGAAACTGTGAAACATGAGGAACAGAAAGACAAAGAGAGTAATCACACAGGCATATATAATGCACAAAAACATAGTCCTCCCCTTTTCGCGCCACCCGGGTACTTGTTGCACTTGTTCATTCTCTAGAACCGTGCAAGTTTCTTCATTTCTCATTTTTAATACAATCATCAAATTTCTTTATACTTGAAACTGTAAAATGTGCTCGACTATTGCAATTAAAAGCCTTCTAATCACAGAGCCATTATTGCAATCCTGTAAAAAAGTGTGAATATCAACGTCTCTCCTGACAAGAGCAGGATAAGCTTGAAGTATAAATATAAAAATAGCAAGCACAAGCCAATGAACATCACTGTCGATATGTACCATATGGTTAACCGCTTAGAACAGGTATGTACCACGAAATGAATCTGGATACTGATCTCATTTCCAATTTCTGATCAAGAACTGACGTTTAGGCTTAACTTTGATATGTCAATGTGTTTCTAAAGTACATTTTTGGCTTACTTAAATTCTCAGCAAGTCTTTGCACTCCTGATAAAGTATCTATAAGGAGTATCCACCAAATTTTAGTCCAAGCTAAATCTGTCTCATCCACTGGTCACTGCTTTATCCTCATTCTTCTTCGTCATCACTCGAGTCTGCATACACTGACATTCTTCTTCTTGCCTTGCTTCTGGACCAGCAATGGTGGGAGGGCGGTTTCTCACCTTTTATAGACCTTCACTTATCCTAAGTGAAGCCAAGCTCGTCTTCCTTGGACCTTTACAGCTGAAGGGGTTATATTCGGAATGCAAAAGGGACCTTTGAAACATGGCTCATGCCACTTCCTAGTAAAATTCTTGATGCGAACTAGATCTCCAACATTTAACTTGGGTGCCGATAGTAATTCAGTTGGGTTGGTTGTTGAATTGTCTTCTTTGTTCTGAGACCAACCCCTCCATGCGCTGAAATGAGAGAGATACTAAAGGTCATACATGTCAAATAGCTACAGTCTGGGCATCACCTCTACTCCTAGATGGAGGTGTAAGAGGCGTTCTCATGCGCTGCCCTGTCACTAGCTTGTGAGGTGATGGTCTGAACCTGACTAATTCCAGAGGATATATAAGGCTAGTGGTAGGCAATATAGCCATCCTTTTTTCAAAGTCAATTTAATCTTGGCAATCCTTTCTTTAAGGAGGCCATTGAGTCTCTCACATGTACCGTTCGCTTGCAGGTGATAAGCAGAACACAACATTTGTTTAATGTTCAATGGAAGCTGTATTCGTTCAAATAGCTCATTAACAAAATATGGCCCATTGTCGGAGATCAGCACTTCACACACACCATCTCGGGAAAACTTTGCACACTAATAACTTTGCTGCGCAAGTAGCATCAGGGTGTGTACACGGACCTGTCTCGATCCAGCTGGAGAAAGGACACACCGCCACTAATAGATACCTATATCCTTTACATATTTCTAGCATATCGAAATAGTTGATAGGTAAATGCTGAAACTGACCATTCAGTCGCGGTATTACCCCTCTAATTGTTCTCGGTGTATGCCCTGCGGTAAACCTTTGACACACAATGCAGTTTACCATAAATAGTGTAACATACTCCAACAAATTCAGAATAAACCAGTCTTCTGCAATTGTAGCAGCAAGACTCTACCTAGTTAAATGCACATGGTACTGCAGCTGTTCAAGCGTAACCTTTAATAATGCTACTGGCATCACCGGCTTTCCAGTGCTGTCTTGTCGCCATAGTGCTTCTGTCGGGGATAAAGAACACCCCTTTGTTTCATTAATTCCTGCTCTTCCTGCGGTGCACTCCCTTGAATCTCCATTAGTTGGGTTATCGACAATTTATTAAATCCTTCTTGCACTAACGTGGTTGTAACTACTTTCTCTTTAGTATTCTCAGTATCAAAACTCTGGGGAATATGCAATTCTTTTGGCTTCTACGTCTGCTGTGTCATTCCTACAAGAGAGAAAATCTGTTTGCTTAGTATGCGCTGTGTAGTTAACGACCGCTATGGTCACTGGGAGTTGTAGTGCCTTAATAAGCCTGTCCAATAAGGATGCTTGCTGCACTGGAGTGTAGTCTGCACAGAGGTAGCCCCTCCTTTTCCACGATGCCAATCCTGCATGTACAGTTGAGGCAACATAGGCAGAGTCACTGTACATGGTCACTTCCTGCCCTTCGTGTGACAAAAAGCACTACTAATTCTGCTGCTTGTGCTGAAAAGTGAGACGGTAGTCTTGCACTTGCTACAACTTCGAATTCTCTATTTAAACTGTGTCTTACTTTTGCAGTGCCTGAATGCCTTTCCCCACTAGTCTGATCAATTTTCAAAGAGCCATCAATAAAAAGAATCTCCCCTCCCGCCAAAGCATTTTCTTTCACTCTGGGTATATCATCATGAAATTCAACAAAATTAGCACAGTCATGCACATGATCGCCTTCTTCTACTGGCTCAGCTATGAACGTGGAATGGTTCACTATTTCACATCTTACAATCTTAATTGTTGGGTTTGAAATCATCACCTCATAAACTGAAGCTTTTTGGGTTGTCAATGTGCCTTTGGGATGCTCTAAAATGGCAAACAGAACATGCTCCACGAAAAGGGTCATGGAGCAGCCCATGACAATACTTGTAGACTTCTAAATTGCGAACGAGCACTGCCAATGACTGGGTCTAAAATCCCACTGTAACATGCTCAAGGCTTGTACCTCAACGTAGTTTTCTGCGGAAGCACTGCTGTCATGACTGTCCCATTTGTGTGCAAAAACAAATACAATTCCTCAACATAATTGGGAATTCCTAAAATGGGGGCTGTACAAATTGCTTTTTTCAGCTCCTAAAAACCCTTTCTCCATTTCTTCAGTCTTTCTATTTTCAATGTATCCACTTGTGCTTGCATTAAAGCTTGACAAAGGGGTCTTGTGTATGAACTGTAATCAAACACCAGGCTCTAACATAGTTGCATAACCCCAAAAACGGTTTCATCTGTTTCACTGTATTTGGCTTCTAGGTTTCAACACCTCTTCTTGGCAGTATTGTAACTTCTCCTTGTCTACCTTATATCCCTTGTCTGCTAGAACAGTCATCAACTGAATAGAATCTTGACTGCACTATCTTCTGTGGTGCTACAAATAAAAATATCATTTACGTATTCTATCGCTGCATTAATTGCCTAAATCTATCTGTTGGACTCTGTTAAAGAACGATGGGGACTCACAATACCCCTGGGGCAAAAGAGTATGTTTCAGTCGAGTTTGGCTGTATGTAAAGGATGTCAAGTCTTGTGAGTCTTTGTGCAACGGGATCAAAATGCATTTTTCAAATCGATCACCGTGAAATATTGAGCTTCCACCGGGTTACTGCATAGTATCGTCACCGGATTAGGAACTAAAGGAAACTCTGCATCTACAATCTGGTTAATCGGTCTCATATCTTGATTAAATCTCCACAACCCTCAAAACAGTGCCCCAATTTTTTGATCGGATACACTGCAGTATTACACGACGATTCCAATGGCACCAGAATCCCTTGTTTCATCAGTGCTGAAATGGTCTGAAATATACCCTCATCAGCCTCTCGAGACATGGGGCACTGTTTTGCTCGAGGTAAAACTGCTACTGGCTTCAGCTTTATTTTAACTTCCCCTATTCCTTTTAATAAACCTACGTCATAAGGGCCTGTGGTCCAAAGGACGCTTGGCACCTTCTACAAGTCTTCCTAAAAAATGCTGCATGCTGCTGCATTATCGCCATTCCCTGTGGGACTTCACTCTTTTCTACCCTTATCCAGTATTTGATGCTCATGAAGAACACCACTTCGTCTGTTCTGTCTTCCTGAACATGTCGTCATCAGTTATGGAAGTCAATCTGTACCCTTCCTCAAGAGCTATTACTGTTCTCCATGGTCTACCCTCATCATCTACTCCTTCGAGCATTGCCATTTCCCTTCGTACTATGGCTGCATTGAATTCTATAGGGATAGTCTGTCCCCCCTCTTCTTTCATAGGTATTTGTGGTCTAAACAAAAAATCAGGTATCCTCACAATTTTTCCCACCAAGCCAGGTAGCCATGTCAGTTGAATGCTAACTCCATATAGAAAAATCTCTGGATCTTGTGGAACGCCTTGCAGAGCCACTTACCCTGTGAACGCAAGTATAATGTTGACCATGTTTAAATAGTGCATCCCTGGATTGGAACAAATTATCTCTTGATCAGTGAATGAAATTGTCATTTTATGTTTTGTCATTAAATCTCTTCCCAAAATGTTAACCGGCGTCTGTCATGAATATAACAACGGAACCGACATGTCACACTCTCCTATAGAGACTGCTAATTCATTAGTAAAATACACTCGACTCGTAGCTCCAGAGAACCGTAAGCATTCATGGCAATTCCTGACAGTGGATATTTTCCCTCTCATATACACTAACAAGTAGCCCTAGTGTCAACTAGAAATGAAAAAGAGTGGCCTCCTATCGTCACATCGACCCTTGGTTCCTCTTGTGGATCTGGTGTCACAGATAGTACTGAACACATCAAGTCCCCCTGTGAGCTGTCCTATTGTGGGTACAGGCTCATCCCCGTCCCTGTGAAAGGATTTCCTCCCACAACAGTGACACCTCCTATTCTGTGTGTCAGCATTTGTCCTGTGTTTGCATACGGCTGCGTCTGCTTGTATAGGGACTTGTTGCGACTGCCCTTGTGGTGGTGTTTGCATACGGCTGTGACTGCTTGTATAGGGGCTTGTTGCGACTGCCCTTGTGGTGCATTCATTTGTACTCGCTCTTGTTGCTGTACCTGCTGTACTCACTGCGCTTGTGTCTGATAAAATGTGTGATCTTGGGTGAACCCTTCCCTAGTTTGTGTAGGAGGATGGTGGAGGATAAGCTGTCCCCCCCTCTTAAAAATTGGACATCCTGTACATTCCCTTGTCTTCCACATACACGTGCAATGTGCCCTGTCATCCCACAAGTCCAACATACTGGGGTGCTCGTCTGACAAGTCCCCCTTTGTTATATCCTGCCTGTGTACTCTGATTCTCATTCGGTGTATTCTGAAACCCATCTTGATTATTTTGGAATCCACCTCCTCTTCCTCTATAGCCCATACCTCTGCCTTGTGGCAAAAACCCATATCACCCTTGATCCATCGGGCGCTATTTATTCACCTCGCCTACAATGTACCCACTGCTTCCTGCATTCCCAATCCTGCTCCTTCTTTGGCGAATGTAGACAATTTTTTCTAAACTAACTTGGCTTCCTCAATTTTCCTAGTCTAATGTTTCTTCCTATGTTTCTCTTGTAATAACCGACAATGGTGTACTATCGTCAGCTATATCTCAGCCTAAGGCTTCGCTTCCATCCCCACTTGTTTCTTCATCTGTCTCTGTACTGGCTCAGGCAACCTCTGGCATAAAATGTGGTTAAAATAATGCCAATGTCTTTTCCCATGGCTCACGAATTTCAAGTCGCCAGTTGTCCCGAATGTAAGCAATAGAGTCTTCATCTTCCTTCATCTTACTTGTCATAATTGCACCCATATCAGATGTATCGGGGTACTGCACCCTGAGAGCCCTCCACAGGTCTGCTCTACAATTATTAAACCGTGCTCGGTCATGCACTGTGTTTTGTGCTGTCACACTTGAATATCCTGCTATTCTCCATATGTCATCAGCCCTTTCCCCAAGAATAGCTGATGGTAGACCTTTTGTATGTCCGCTATGGCCAACGTATTTCCTCCTGTCATTTTTTCTAATTCATATATCCATTTCCCAGCACCCAAAGTCAAACTTGGGAGCTGACACCTTAAATTATCCTTGTCCATTTGTGGCCATGGAATATACTGCGGTCTTGTTCCCCCTTTTTCCAATAAGGGAATCTGCGTGAACCCTAACCCAGAGTCGGCTCCCTTCATTAGTATATCCATGGCAGGGACGATCGTTCCATTCTGTCTCCTTGACGGTAGCGATCTTAACCTGCTCACATATGGTAGAGATTCTCCCTTCTCACTATACAATCATCCTTGGGGACCCTCTGGATATGCTATGGGATCTTGCGTCCTATCCTTAGGTTTTTACAGATCCGATCATCTTACTTCTTTATCGATTTGCAGGCTTACTTCAGGTGCGCACATGTGCCCTCCTTCTACCCCAAGACTAGATTCTCTTTCCTCGTCTGATATGTCTTGTCCCCAACCAGAGTTAATATCATCCCCTTCACCCTTATCCAGATTCAATCTACTTAAAGAAAATGCTCGACGTTCATCACTGAGCAGGCTTCCCTCCTCTCTTTGTGATCGAGGCATTAGGGATCGATCACTGTTGTCTCATGTTTCTTGCTCGCTATTTTGCCTGAACTGTTGATATGCCTTATCGATCCTCCGATGCTTTCCACATTAAATCTTTCTTCGTCTATCACAACTCTAGATGCCCCTGGCATTACATCCTTTATCGGAACAAACTCTTCTGTTCTATCCCATTGTTTTTTCTGGGCTTGGCCCTACTCGTTCCTTACGAGTGAGACTGGTATCAAAACCCTGCTGTCTCCTCCTTTGTTCTATTTCTTCATCTAATTCTCTTCACTTTCTCGCATTCCCTTCTGATTCTTTCTTCCTCTTGCCTTTGTTCTTCTCTCCTTACTCCTTCCCTTCTTTCCTTTTCTTTCCTTTGTCTCTGTATTCGTTTGTTCCTTAATCTTTGCGCCTCCTCCTCTTCCGTCTTCTATCCCCATCGTCTATGGCTCTCTGGCTATTGTCATACTTTCTTTGTTCTTCTGCCTGTTCTTCTTTTCTTTCTTGCTCCTCCTGATATATCTGTTCTTGTCGCTCCCTGCTCTTCCTTTTCTGCTCATCTTTCAATCTCTTCTCTTGTTCTTTGTCCTTTCTTTCTTGTTCGTCCTTATCTTCTCTTTGCCTAACTTCCACTGTTTTTCTCATCTATCTTAAGTAATATGTGTCCACCCATCCATTCGTTCTGCACGAGCGCTATGTCATCAGCTTTATCCTTCTCTCCTTTCCATCTCTTAATCTTTTTGTCTCTTTCTGTCGACAGATTCAGCCGCTTTTCTATTATTCTCCTCTAGACTATCATTGCTGCTATAAGCGGGAGGTTCGTATATTAGATTACCATACCTCGTCACTGCTTTCAACTCCTTTAACTGATATAACCCTATTTCTTCTGTACTAGCACCTTTTATTTCATGCGAGGTAAGGGGAGCTGAGGGCTCAACATCTTCCTCCTTACGCTGACTAAGCACCCACTCCTCAGGTGGTGGATCTTCCCCTTCTTCATGATACATTTTTCAGAGCTCTAGTATTGCTAACCTTTTACCTAATTTCTTAGCCGTGTACACAGTGTGCAAGTATGTCGTCATTTGTTGCCATACCACCTTTGACAATGATCTCCCTTGTAGCCACAGCATGAACATTTGATCTGCTTTTCCGCACTATACTGTTTGAGCTTAGGCATGTGCTTTGGTCATGTTTTGCTTACGTGCATAAGAGGAGTATCTCCCATGAGGACAAGTCTCAATTGACTGTGGGTAAGCAACAGATGAAGTGCATGGTATGGTGAGTGCTACATGGACTGGGTCCATGTTGGTTGTAAGTGCGATCCTCCAGGGCGCAAGATGTACCAAGGCAAGTGCTGAGGGTACACAGAAGCTGGGGCGATTTGGTGTGGGAGGTCAAGGGCCCCAAGGATGCATAAGGGCCCAGAATACCAATCACAGCAACTGTGAGATTAGCAGAGGAGAGGGAAGGAGTGGGTAAAGAGGAAAGTCTTGAGGAGCTTCCGGAATTTAAGAAAGTCCTGCTCAAGGTGAAGAGTGAGGGGGAGGCTGTTCCATAGGAGAGATCCAGCTGAGGAAAGCGATTGACATCCTGCCCTCTGTTTAGCAAAACGTTTTTACACACAGAGCTGGTTCCAGAGGAACGTAGAGGTCTAGAGGGAGAGCAGTTAGTAAGATAAAGTTGAAGATAGTGTGGCCCCCTAGACCAGATAGCCTTGTGGATGATGCAGACTGTTAAGATGGATTTCTGAACTCTGTCCTGGAGGTGCAGAGGTTCAGAAGGCCAACCTAATGACTTGGAACTGGGTAACCTCTGGACATGCTTGACCAATCAGGGTAGCGATCGCGCGGGCAAGACTAGGTCTCAAGAGGGGTGAGGGTGACTGAAAGCCCGCAATGAGCACACTAAGCAAGGACACTTACAAATTACTCCAAACAGTTGTTATATTAAAAATATATACACATTTATTCCAAGGCCTTTGCAACAATGACCGTAGCGAGAAATCACAATACAACTCTAGTAAACCAACACATACCAAACCAATACAATATATATACAAATACAAAGGAGTCTAAAGAGTTAGACGCACAAAATGTGTAGTCCACCTAGAAGGGGAGGAAAACAGGCAGTGCGAAATAATAATTAGACCCAGTCTGCCTTCAGAGGCACCTACCTAAAAGGAAGTCCAAGCCCTACGAAGAGTGGAGCCTTGTGCTCAAAAGTACCTGCACACGCTGGTGCCAACGGGTAAAAAGAGGAGTCTCTTCGAGGGAATCGGGCAGTTCAGTTCGGTGCATAAAAGAAGATGAACAGAGTTCCGCGACTCAAGCGCAGCCTCCACTGTGGGCAGAAGCAGAGCGCGAGTACGGAAAGGCGTGCTGTTTGACACAGCGGGGAAAAGCTATGGGCTCCTGCAGGAGGGCGAAATGTTCCTAGCTATGCTACTCACCGGTCCCCGATGCAAGCAGACCCAGGCTTCTCCGCGTCAGTTTCAGTGCTGGCAGGTTCAGGGGAGCAGGGGACGTCTCGTCGTCGTTTAGATTCTGCAGCAGCAGAGTTGAGTTGAGGGCGTCCCAAACGCAGTGAACCCGCACAGTTTGTTACCACAGCAGGGCAACGGAGCGGCCGTGTGTATCTCAGCCAAATGTACAATACTCACTTCAGACCTGGGAATGCCAAGTGTACGAATCGTGTGAGAGTGACAAGGACTCGATATACAACACAACCTGACGGGGGTTACAGAGCAAGACTCCTGGGTAGGCTGGTCAGTCTGCTGGATGGCCCAGAGACACTCCCGAACGCTTACGTGCAGGAGATGGTGAAGATGCCGAGAATAGCTGTCCCCACTATTCCAAGGGTCGAAGTACCAGTACAGGCCTACTGGTTCGATCAGAGGTAGAAAGGGTTTCACAAAGCGACAGCAGTGCAGAGGAGCAGTCCTTCAGCGGGTCACCAGCAATTCCTCGGTTCAGCCTCGTGGTTGCAGGATACTTTGCTCCTGTATTCCTTTGTTCGTGAGAACTCAGGAGATCGACATGGTAGTGGCGTTTCCAGCCCTCTCTTATCCACGGTTCCCTTTGCGCCAAAACAGAGGGGACCCAATGGGAGATCCGCTCATCAAACACTCATACCATACGTGGATCTATCACGGACCACAGTGGTCCCAGGCATTCATACCACACTAGACTCTCTGGCACCCAGGATGTGTATTGGGACCAGACATCCCAGCCCACATCCTGGAGGCACACACAAGGCCTGTAGAAGCCCGCGAAAGCATCTGTGTTTCGCGGGAAAGTACATGCCCAAATAAGGAAGGCCCCGGGTCGGCTCGACCTGGGGAACGTGAAGGGGGCAAGACGGTCAGCGGACAGGATAAAGGAGCCTTGTGGTCTGGCCATTTTGGGAGCAAGGCCACCATTTTGGGCTAAGCACGAGAAACGTGCTTACAACGCCAAAAGGAGCTCAAAAACACAAACGATCGCTGCCACCATTCCCGTCCGTGATTCACTTGCACCGATCATTTACAATCCAAACAGAGTATCTAGGGCCTGTAGAAGACTAGAGACCCAAGAGAGCAGTAACTTAGCTTACAGTGCCCTCTTGTGTCATGTTGCACGAAAGCTGCAACATGATAAAGAAACTACGGAAAACAGCGTTTCCCGGTACTGACTGTCTTAAGGGCATGTCAGTTTCCCCGTAAGAATGGAGCGAAAGCCCAGAGGAGTGCAGCAGAAGGCTGCACTTCTCTTGCAAAGTCTAGATCACGGTGAAAACAACAGCAAAAGGTTTATGGGTTGCCACATGGAAGGAAAATTACCCACAATTAAGACGTCTTTCCTAACACAGACGTATTTGAATTTAATTTGTGCAGCAACCTGGAGCCAGTGAAGACTTTTTAGGGCAGGAGAGATGTGGTCCCTGGGTTTACAGCCAAGGATAAGTCTTGCTGCACTATTATGGATTAGCTGGATGGATCGCAGAGTGGAAAAAGGTAGATTCAGGAGGAGGCTATTGCAATAGTCAAGCCTAGAGAGAACCAGGGCTCAGGCAACATTGAGCCTCTGGGGGACAATGAGAAAAAGGAGACTTCCTTTCAGAAGGAAGAGCTGAAAGTGGGACTTATTGGCAATGTCCTGAGTTTGGGGGAGGAAGGAGAGAGAGGAGTGGAAGTTGACTCCAAGATTTTTGGCTTCAGACGAAGGAGCAAGGGAAGAGGTCATGGAGGAAGGCCAGAGTGAAGGGAAGAAAGAGGGAGCAGGGGTCCCAATAGGAAGGATCTCAATTTTACAGGTATTGCTGAAGAGATTATTGGAGGTGCACCAGGACTGGATGGCAGATAGGCAGTAAGGGATGATGCCACTAAAAAGGGGGTCAGCAGGAAGTTTGAAAAAGAATTGTGTGTCATCTGCATAACACTTTAAGTTGGGGGGAAAAGGAGGAGATGAGGCGTGCCAGCAGCGCAAGGTAGATGGTAAAGCGACAAGGGGAGAGGATAGAACCCTGGTGGACACCACAGGTTGAAAAGGAAGTAGGAGAGTAGAAGGTGCCCGGGATGACTTGGGAAGAGTGGTCAGTTAGGAAGGATGTCAGCCAGTCCAGTGCCTGTTCCGAGATACCAAGGGTATCGTGGAGCCTTTGTATGAGGGTGGAATGGTTGATTGTGTCAAAGGCAGAGGAGAGATCGAGTAGGATGAGGACAGCTGGGGAGTTGGAGTCTGGAGATGCAAACTGTTCTTCACAGGTGTTCAGAAGAGCAGTTACCCTGCCTCTGGATGCTCGGAATCCAGATTGCTGGTCGTGGAGACCACCAACAAGTTTGGTGTGAGAGTTGATTTGGGGCAAGGCCAGATTCTCCAGCAGTTTCCCCAGGAAGGGGGTGATGGAAATAGGCCAGTAGTTTGTGGGGTGCATTTAAAGGTGCCAAACAGAAGTCCCTTTCACATGAATCACAGGCATTCAAACACTGCAACAAAAAAGGGCTGGCTTTTGCTTTTGTTCATGTAAAGTAAAAGAGCCATGTGGAAAGGGGCCTACCTGTCATTATCAATGGACAAGCAGCAGTTTGATTTACAAAAGGAGGAATCAAAGAATCCTGTAACATGGAAAGCAGGATTTTTCAACATTGAAAGCAAAAACGGCCTGCACATGTGTTTGCAAATAAAGACGCTTTAAAAAAACAAGATGGGGGAAAAAAATATCACTGCTCACAGAAAAATGTCAGGAAAGCAAAACATGATGTGTGAGAGTTGACCAAAGCAATGCATATTATGTTTCACCCACAAAACTCCAGTGATATTCGAAGAGACACAACTTCACAAAGGAAAACTCCACTTCCACCTGGATGTCACATCTCCCATCTAATGACCCCGCAATATAAATTGGTGCTGCTAAAGACATCAAAATTCAGTATGCTCCAGACCTGCTGACTAGGAAAGCAGGGAGTTCAAGAGAAAAACCATCCTTGACTGGAGCATGACTAAAAGGTGTGAATCCTTGTTGCATCCATTTCAAAGAGCCCACACTAACTTCAAAGAGATTCATAAAAAACCTCTGGTCACAGGCTGGCACAGGGGAACAGATGGATGTGCTGGATGAAGCAGCCCTCCCATTTGCTGAACAGGAACACTCACAATTAATGTAAAAGACTATTTTGATTTTAGGCATTTTGCACAGCAACCATACTATGGATTGATTTCATTTTTATACCTTTTCTATGTAATTTCCAGGCGGTTTTAGGGATATACAATGCATCGTCCTGTGGCTCTGTGAACTGTAATGGCCAGTCAGACTAGGTTTATGGCTGATATGAACATGTTACAAATGTGGGAGTTGGTGGAAAGGTGGAAAATGAAATTAGGGATATCTTAATAACTTACATCTTCATAACTGTTGTGCATTTTATGGAAACAACCAAAATGTGACACATGGCCATGCTTTATCATAAGGATTTGGCAGTAAGTTTATCTAATTCCCCATGATCAGCTGAAACAGAAAATATGTTAAGTATGGAAGTTGCTAGTACAATTATGAAGTTGTGATACATAACTAGTTTTTGCCAAAAAGTTGAAAGCAGAACAAAGGAGGATGACAGATGGGGAACAGACAGATGTTTCTCCAAACCCCTACCCTTATCCCGACCGGGGGTGAGAGAGAGAGGGTAACTGTCCAATCCTAGTGGCAGGGATTATTGCAGGGTACTTCCCCTAGATTGTAATGTTGGTGATGTCATTTCTGCTACATAAGGTGGACTGCACTAGGACAGAAACACAAAAACCAGGGAGACAGAAGGAGAAAGACAGGTGGGTGAGAGAAGGCTGCTGAAACTTACCATCTTTGAGAGTGGAGTGACTAGACCCCTGCCCTATCTTTCCAGAGTGTCATGAGACGCAGATGTCTTTCCTGAACCTTAAACAAAGGCTTGCTATGTAAGTATCCATAACCCCAGCCTTAAATTGCATAGGCCCTTCAATCTTGTAGCAGTGCATCCAATATTTCCCCCATTGAAAATTCCCCATTGAAAACCCCAATTGCCAGAGCTATTTAGTCAGCTCCCCATAGAATAATCTCTTGTTTGCCTGTGTATGTTATTATATCCCCATTGAAACCCCCCTCATTTGTTTGTGTAAATCCTTAGTATTATTGTAAGTCAATCAATGAATTCCCCTATTGAATGTGACGGGATCGGGATTGGTGGAATTCGAAGCCTGCAATCATTTGCCCAGTGTTTTTGTTAATTGTTATAAAGTGTTGCCCAAAAGAATGAATCCCTTTGTGATCTGAGAAACACATTTTTACCTGTGTTTAAATTCGGCCCTGATAAACGAATTTCCATTTGCCACTGTCATTCCTCTTTGCATTTGCTATCCTAACCCAAAACCGATTTTCCTTTTGTGAGCTAATGTAAAGACTGGAGGGGGTGTCTGTACTCCTGCTCTCTATGAGGCAGAGGAGAGGCACAGAGCACCCCAGCAAAGATTCTCTATTATTGGTAAAGTGGTTGAGCAATCAAGGCTTAGCTCTCAGGAGGTGATGCAGGCTGGTTCTTAAGTACAGTGTAGTCCCCAAGCACCCACAAAGGAATGTCCACACACTGTGTTAGTAAAAACTTACTTTATATAAATAAGGTTCACGTTATATACATAATCACAATAACACACTTTCTACTCTGGCAATACTATAATGGCAAATATATATACAGGTCTACGTGATACCACTCTTAACTATCGATTCCTTTAAAATGCATCAACTACTAACAGTTCAAACTGGCATATGAATCCAGTTATAAGATGAATCAACGATAGACCACAGAAAGAGAGTTAAATCAAGCAATGGCAGAACAGTCCCCATCTACCTAGAGACAGTTCTGTGCGAGGATCCCCAACACCTGGGCAACCTGTAAATAAAGTGTATTGACAAGTCCAGTCCAATTATGCTCAGTATAGTCTCAATTCCTTCTAAAGGTTCTATGGCCCCAAAGTAGCTGCTTTCGTAGAGTTCCTGGGTGAATCATCGACAGGCTCTTCTTGAGTGCACTGCCTTTCAGGCAGGAGCCACAGGTCGTCGAGAGTCAGTGAAGAAAAAGGGTGAACACTTGTTACGGCAGCAGCTTTCGTTCTCGCGGTGCTCGTTGACGATCGGTTAAAAACGTCCTGCAAGCTGAGGCGTGCGGATCACCTCAACGACGAGTGTTCGTTGCCGCAGAGAGGTAATGAAGAACTTTGGTCCAGCAAGGGCGTTGGGTCGTCGGTGTCTCTGTGCTCTTCGGGTGGCGGGAATCCCACCGGCGGATTCTCCTCGGTCGTCTGCAGCCTTGACTTTCTCTGGCAAGATGAAAGCAGTTGACAAGGATGAGCAAGGGAGTTCTTGTTTTCAATGTTCTTAGGCAAAGGAGCACTGCAGCTCTGGTCGGTGACAGCAGTCGTCGAAGGTGATGGACTTTAATGTCTGGGCACTTTGCTTCATGACTCCATGGCGGTCCCAGCTGATGGTTCCTCGTAGCTTGGGAAGAGGTCTCGTAGCCAGGTCCACCCTTAGATCAGTTTCTTAAAGGCACAGCAACTTTCAGATTACGTGAAAGGGAGCAGTGGCTCACCTTCTTCTTCTGGCTCGGCTTCGAGAGTAAACATCAGTTTCAACTTCAGCTTCTCAATGATTTCCATTAGTGAGAGATCCCCAGATATACTGTTGATCTCCCATTCACTCTGCTGGGTCACACTCGGGCAACCAATCATTCAGCCAGTCAGGCAGTCAGGCAGCCACTCAGGCTCACAGTGCATTCAGGCCATTCTTCTTGATCCAGACACTCTGAACACGGAAATGAGGACTCGGACAAGCACTCTGCCATTCAGCACTCCACACTGCATTCATCCCAGTTTTGGGCGGGGCTGTCTCAGTCATTGTGTCAAACACCTGATACTAGACACCAATAACATGAAATGCGTATTTGTCGCACACTCCATTCACCCAGGTCCCACCCCATGGGCGTACCCACAACATACAGTCATTGGGAAGGCTCCAGCCAGTCTGGCCTGGACTTCCCCCAACACTACCATTTATGGCCCTTCCACACCAACCAGTCAGGGGGAAGGGACAGAGTCAGGGCTTCCCGTGATTTTGGGAAAATAAGATAACAGGCGATAGAAAGCAAGAGGCCACAGGGGCCATAGTGTTTCCCATTAGTAATCAACTGATTCCAATGGCAGGGCCTGGATGGTGTCCAGTCATTTGGTCGACTGAAAACTGGTCGAATGACATTTGGTCGACGCAATTTGGTCGAAAACCAAATGGTCGAATTTTATTTTTTATTTATATATTTATTTTTCGGGTTTTCGTGTTTTAAAAAAAGGGTGTTGGGGGGGGGGGACCCCCCAAAAAAATAAAAAAAAGGGGTGAAAATAAAAAAATAAAAAAATTCGACCATTTGGTTTTCGACCAAATTGGTTCAACCATTTGTCTGGTCGACCAATTTTTTTCGACCAAATGTCTGGTAACCGCCTGGATATACCAAAAATGGAGGATACTAAGTGAACCTGTTAAATTCAACATGGAGCTGCCACCAGCCCATACCCTGCTCTGTGGGCCACATACAGGCACCCAAAAACATACACTAGGGTGCCATAAGAGTATCCCAAGGGTCTGTTCACCAAACCAAAAAGAGGAAGAGCTGCACCGCCAGGGGTTCCACATGAACTCCTGTGCGGAAAACAAGACAGAACACACATGATAAAGCAATAAAGGACAAGGATATGAAGGCCCTGTCCCTCCAATGCATTTCCAGCATCACAGTCGCCACCCTCCACCCCCGAAACTGACATTAGGGCATCTAATCTCCCACGGGATAGACACCCTCATCCAGACGGTCAACATACCTTCTGGAAAGGCCATCTGCATTATCGTGACTCTTCCATGGTCTGTGCTCTATGGTGAAGTCTAGCCCTTGCAGGCTAATGGACCACCTGAGCAGTTTTGGGTTTTCACCCTTCATCTGCATAAGCCACTTTAAGGGCTTATGGTCTGTTTTGACCTTGAAGTTAGACCCTGTAAAGGTAGGGCCTAAAATGCCTAAAGCTCCAAACTATACTGAAACATTCCTTTTCAACAGTAGCCCACCTACGTTCTCTACCTGTCAAATCTCTGAGAGTCTTCCAATACCACAATGAGGAACTTTGTCACAGAATCCCTAACCTGATCAGCAGAGGCGTACAAGAAGATTGTGAGAATCCCCTCGAGGTCCCTACCGTTCCCAGCCTATCAAAGGGGGGGAACTGGGCACTGCAGTAATCCCAGGGAAACCCTCTGGGGTAGAAAACCCTGTTGCTGCTCTTCAGGAGACTGGTGGAGCGTCTTCCTCGAAACGTGGAGTCCTGAAGGTTTACTGGGTTGAGTCTGCTAATGCGGACGACAGGCACGAAGGCTGGAGTCTAATGTATGTAAAAGAAACAGGTTAGAAATGGGAAAAGATGGAGTAAGCAGCAGGTTGGAGGTTTCTAGAGAGAAAGTAGTGTACCTGAATAGGAACCCAGAGGAGATCACGATTTCGTTCCGTAGCTCCGAGGGTGGAACTGGAGGATGGAAACCACGGGAGGAAGGAGGTGAAGTCTAAGGGCAGAATGAAAGAGGGTTGAGTAGGAAGCAGATTATAGCCGCAAAGCCCCCGGAGTGTTTCCTACCGTTGCGGGGCAGAGCACTGTCTTGGATCGCGTTGATTCGCTGAGAGGAAGAAACAGCGGCTGACCGCTGAACGCGGTAACGGATTCACACGAAGAGCGGGGATGGTAGAAGTGTTTGCAGGTAAGATTTCTGAAACAATACAAGGTATAGGTAGTAGGCAGAAAAGAAAGCACATAGAGCTAGGAGGCTGCACGAAGAGGTTCTTAGTTGCGCACTTACGGAGCATCTGTATACGAAGTAGCGACGCAATGCTGGGATTGCGTTCCTGCCAGAAATACGGTCACCTGACCGTTCGGGGGCGGAGGCTCCTCCGCAGTAGACACTGTAGGAGGCTGGTTCGATACAGGTCCGTAAGGTTCCGCCATCTTGGGAGGATCTTGTGCAACATAAGCCCCTGAATGGATGCAACGGACACTCGCATATCGCCGCCGATTCCTCCGCCACCACGACCACCTGGATAGCGGAGTCATGACACTACCTTTGAGTTGTCTACTGATGAATATGATCGGATGTTCCCTCCCTTTGTCATCTAACTGGGACAAGACAGCTCCAATTCCGGTGTCGCAGGCATCTGGCTGGATGATAAAGGGCTTTCTGTAATCAGGCGCACACAACACAGGTGCCCTACACAGACTTTCTTTCAAGCCAACAAAGGCCCTCTGATAGTCTTGTGTCCAATTAACCTTCCTTTGTTGTTTGGGCAAAGTCAGCGCTGTCAGAGGGGCAGCTATTGTTCCACAGTCTGCCATGAAGTGTCTATAATACCCAGTGAGGCCCAAAACGGTTCTCACCTGGGTTTGAGTAGTGGGAGTCTCCCAGTCATGTGCAAACTGTACCTTAATGGGGAGAGGTTGGATTTGACCCCCTCCTACCTCATGACAAAGATGAGTGACTTTCCCCTGTGCTATCTGGCACTTGGTGGCCTTGATAGTGATTTAGCCCTTTTCAAGGCCTGCAACACCTTATCCAGATGTTTCAAATGCTCTTCCCAGGTGGAACTGTAGACGGCAATGTCGTCTAAGTAGGCCACACAAAAGTCCTCCAGCCCACTGAGCACAACATTGACTAATCTCTAGAAGGTGGCAGGTGCATTTTTCAACCCAATAGCCATGACTCTAAACTGGTAGAGCCCCTCAGGTGTTGAGAATGCAGCCTTTTCCTTGGCATGGTCCGTCTGAGCTATTTGCCAATAGCCTGAGGTAAGGTCAAAGGCTCACAAATTTGGCAGCACCTATGGAGTCCACAAGATCATCAGCCCTGGGCAATGGGTGCGCATCAGTTTTGGTGATGGCATTGGCTCCTCTGTAGTCCACACATAACTGCCAATCCTTGGTTCCTGCCTGGGAACTTGCCCTGGGGGCAAGGACCACTGGACCGGAACAGGGACTGGTTGAGGGTTCAATAACACCCAGATCCAACATCTTGGAGACCTCAGCCTGGATGTGGCTCTTCACAGTATCTGACATCCTGTAGCATCTGCTTTTGACAGGTACGCTGTCATCAGTGTCAATTTTGTGCCTGCACCACAGGGGGAGGACTGGTGTCAGCGAGAACATAGGTACATACTGCTGAAGCAAAGCCCTGCAGGCCCTCTGTTGCTGTGTGTCGCTCACCGGTTGGATGCCTGAAGAGACCGGAGTCAGCCCTGGTCCTGATCTGATTGTAGAGCCCAGGTTAGACCTAAACCTTGGCCTCCTCTCTGTTGAGGGTGAAAACTCTGTTCTATGATATGCCCCCAGACTGATCTACCTAGACAGGCAAGGAAGGCCGATCACCTAAAAGAGCGGGAACACCCACGGCCACAAAACCAGCTGCAAGGGAAAGGTCACAGATTAGTATTTGGATGACTCGAAAGATCACAATGCAATAAGATATAGCCAATGAATACCTGCACTATGCTATCTAAATGCACACACACCTAAATTCGATTTTCAAAAGTAGTGGTACAAGTGCAATGCAGAAAGGTGCACAGATGTAAAGGCACAGACCTCTAAATTCGATTTTCAAAAGTAGTGGCACAATTGCAGAGAGAGAAGAGGTAGGTTAGTTGAGGCAAGGAAGGCAGAATACATAAGCACAGTAAAATGGATCAGATAGTTTGTGGAGGAGGCAATGGGAGAGTTCAGACATCACTCGCTGGTAGATCTGCAGGGAGAGTAGAGGTCCATGGGTCCAAGTTCATGATGTGGCAGTATATATCTGGAGGCCGATTTCACAGTTTGAGGAGTGGGCAGGAAGGAGAATGACCTCCAGGCCCGGACAGGAGCGCAACAGGATCCTTACTGCAGGGCCTTGCTTGCAGGAGCCGGCTTCCGCCTGCCGGCATCAGGGATTGGCTACTCGACGAGCACAGCAGCCAATCACAGAGAAGCAGCTTGCAAATAGTGGGTGGCTCCTCTAAACAAGAATCCCATCGCCATTTTGAAGTAGCTTTTCGATCTTTGCAGCAGACAGCAACAATACAGGATATATGTAACCTCTGGTCTCTCTCCTGGTTCACTACCTCGAACAAGCTGTCTCCTGGGTAAATGCAAATGCCTTTCTTCTATAGTCCACCTTGAGCTTGACTGAAATGCTGATGGGTGCAGATATCGCTTTCTCCTTTAAGGCTTTCTTTATTTGCAAGAGGATTCTCTTCCTTTTTCCTTTCCAGTGTTTCAGTTCTAAGGTTTGCCCATATGAGAATCCTGGCACCTGTAAAGCCCATCTCGTCATGTTTTCCTACCACCTGCTGAATCACATCTCACCCATGAGGGGATTACAAACCAGCCATTGCTTTGCCCCTGCCTCCATCATGCTGAGGCAAGGCGCTCAGCTTTTGTTTCTCTAAACGCAATGAACTAAAGGGGCCTTTGTCGCTTTTTGTGCCCCTCTCCAGGCCCCAAAGTATCTAATTCTTTCTACCCCAGGGTGTAAAGGCTCTGTCATTTTATCTCACGAGAAGCCAGAAATCCACAGTTGAGGTAGTCTGCATGCTTTTTCCAGAACTTCCAGCTCTGAGGCAAGTCTCAGTATGTACTTGACACTAAGGGCCTCATCACGAGTTGGGCGGTAACGCCGGCGCTATTAGCGCTGGCGTTAATAGCCCTACCGCCAAACCCCCCGGCGCTAATGGCGCCGGATCACAGGTTTGGCGGAACGGGTGTTGCCCATTCCCCACTGAGCCCATTCGGGAATTCCCCATTCCCCATTGGGCTCAATAGAGAATTTTCGCTCTCTTACCGCCAGCGTATTTCCCGCCGGTGGTATGAGTGCGAAATTTCAGCGGATTTCCCCCAGCTCAGAGTTGGGGGAAAATCTGCCAAACCTGTGATTTGGCGGACCCTTCAATGCGGCGATAATAGCGCTACCGCCGCATTTAAGGGTTACCGCCAAACTCGTGATTAGGCCCTAAGTCTTAAAAATGATCTCTTCAGCAGCTTAATCACACTGCGGGGCATGACGCACCAACAAGTGTACCCTAGGATCCACTTTCAGTAAAGACGGTTCCACACTTCCCACTCTACCAATAATATCCTCCAACTTGGCCTCTGCTGATTTTACTGCTGAATCCTTAGCCTTTGCGTTGTGCTTGAGGGTGGCATTCAAGGCATTTAGAGATTTCAGTAAAGAATTCTCACCCACAGTATACTATCATCTGAGGAATCCTCCGCTGCCTTCCCTCTCCCCGCCTTTTGCTGCTCAAAATCACAGTTCTTCTTCTCCGCCATATTGGACTGGGCTAAAACACACAGTGAACCTCCTCTGCAATTCCGAGAGCCCCTCTCAGGTTCTCTGTCTACATCACAGTATTTGCTTCGCCCAAGAGGGCCACTTCTGGCATACTTTGCCGATCTGCCACCCGACAATGACCATGTCTTGTTACTGGCTGGGAGACTATTTGTCATGACATAGGCTTGGTCCAGTGTTGAGCCCCTGGAACTCATCCAGACCTGCATGGGCCGACCGGCCCCACCCATCAGTGTACCATGCCAGTCAAGTCCAGTTACTCAACTCTGTCATCCATGCCCCAGTGTATCCACCCTATCCATAGCACCAAAAACAGAGTTCAGAACGGAGCTTGCCATAGCAGACCGCCGCTCCATCCACTTGCAGCTCAGCCAGAAACTGAGAGTGGACCAGAGCACCGCTTTGATATTGCATATAGGGACAGCACTGCATGGAACATAGGAATATTGAGAAGATGAGAGCCGAGGCTGCTGTGGGCTGAGTGCTCCCAGCTCCTGGATTCTATTCCGTTGATCTAGAATCTGCAGGGTGCCCCCGCGGTCTGGCTACTGCGTGATTGCAGTGCCATTGTCTACACCAGGTGCTCTCGGTACTCGGTGTGACCTGCCAGGGAGCCAAGGGGCAGGACTGGGCCCTGCATACTCTAGTGTGCGGGCTGCTGGAAGCCCGTTTCCTACCTGTAATGTGGCGTGGCCGTGTGTGAGGAGGAGGAAGAGGAGAAGATGGCGGTAGCTTCAAACCGAAGGAACAAAGTGCTGTGGCCTGGTGGGTGGCTGAGCGCGGATCAGGGAGAGGAGGCAGGGAAGGAACCAAGACTTGCGCATGGTGCACCCTGCCCCACAGAGGAGCTGCATTGCCCAGGCTGCTCCCCCCCCACTACATCAGTATGGTGGGCAGGGGTGGGGGAACACCCCAAAAGTGAATAAAGGTATTGGGGCTGGTGCAGGGGTGCCCAGCTGTCCCCGGAAGGAGGGGGAGACAAACGGTGAGTGTAAAAGGGGCAGGGCCTGCATCTGGTTTGGTGCATGTGTGCAGGCAGAGCATGAGGCTCATCAGCTGGAAAAATAAAATGATAAATCAACCCCAAGATGCTGTTCATCTACTTTCTACCACGAGGAAAGACCAAGGAGGAGCGGCACTCATTGGGTAGGGGCAAAGGACAAAACAGCCCCTCACAGCCTGTCAGCCACCTTCCCTCAAGAGGAAATACGCCTACTGTGGCACGGGATCCGGGTAGTAGGGTGCCCCCCCAAAAAGCCACTGGTGGGGAGACCGGGGAACCCGGAAGGGTAGCGGCTCCACAAGGAGTGCTTGTGCGCCCTCCGTGACAACCAACTAGCTGTGCCACGCCAGATGCCCATCCACAAACCATCCAGACAATGGGCCTCATTACGAGTATGGAGGTAGCCAGGGTGCTATTTACGCCATGGCTGCCTCCATACCGGGCTCCAATACTGGGTTCCTGCAATGAGGAATTACCGGGTCATTATGACATTGGAGGACCCAGTAATTCCTCCTTGCTGGAACCCATCCCCATTCCCATTTGAGCCCCCATAGTGCTCAATGGGTATGGGGAGGGAGGTAAGAACGGGCACATTACAAATGGCCCTTTATTAGCTCCCTCTTCCCCTCGCGGGACCCGGAAAGGACGTCTGGTTTTAACAGATGTCCTTTCCGGGTCTGTCCTTTCCGGGTCCCGCAAAGGGAACCTCGTAATAGGCGCTCCCGTAATAAAGGGTGCCAGGGCCTAATGCCTTCTTATATCTCAAGAGGATGATGCCTAAAGTCACACTCTGAATAGAATCTTACTTTATAGCAGATCAACAAGTGCAATTCCTAAAACATAAAATAATTGAAAGTAGTTGCCCGCGTGGGCAAGGCAGAAACACTCATGTAATGCATACTGCTGGGGCAGGTACTTCCTCAATACCTTAGGCAGCTTCCTTTGGGTTCCTGGAAGGAGTCTTGGTAAAGGCATACCCACTACCAGCCCTAACCCTTAAGCGCTAAGGGTGTGTATGTTCGTCCTCAATTCCCATAAAGAATCATTGGAGGCTCCGCCCACTTCCACATTTCAAGGTAACATCCGAAACTGAAGACAATAGCCTATGTGTGAGATACAGCAACATACATATATCTGAAAGAAAGCACAGAAAAGGGGTCTATTTGTAGAGGCTTCTGAATGATTGGTTAGATACTTTCTACCTAGGCCAGAGATCAGGTTTAAAATACATATATTTTTTTATTTGTTGGGATAACACTTGTCATGTTCTAGACACAGTTCTCGTTATGTGTGGGTGGGGCTCGGGTGGGGGCAGGCTTGGAGGGAAGTGACATACGAAGGCGGGAAGCCTTCGAGAAAAAGAGAGTTACATTAAAGCTGATGTTGAAGCTAGACCTCTTTGTGTGGGCCTCTGTTATTAGTGCACGCTGCGGCATTGCTGTGTTGTGCCCATGTCCTAGTCAGCCCAGCCTGCTAGAAGCTGACATTGGCGAGAAGAGGGGCTTAACGCAACGTACTGGCGGGCCTGTGTGCTGCAGCGTTAACTCTGACGCACGCCGCAGGTGCGGCCTACATCTTTGACCCAGCCCGGGCAGCGATGGAGAAAGCTGCAGTTACAGCGTTTGCCCGCCGTGTGGCAGTGCCTGCCGCAGTGGGGAACGCACACTCCCTTCCAACCCAGGACGCAGTGGTGATGGCGACACGTTTTTTTCCTGTTCCCGGGCAGTGGCAGTGAGCTGTTCCGACCAGTGTGACATCGATATGACACCCGGGAATAACGGGTGCACGTCAGAGTGGAGGCAGCAGCTGGGCTATCCAGCAAGGATCCCTACCACACATATCTCCCCACATACAGCCAGTATGATAGTGGGAATCCAGTACTGCCATTTTGAGGCCACTGAGGAGCTCACCTGACCAAACTGCATAGAGGTGAGGAAAGGGACCCCCACACTGATTAAGGGAATCCAAGGCCTTTTCCCATTTCAGGGCTGTAGAGACAGCCATTTTACACCAATCTGCGGTTGGGGGGTCGAGAAACGCAGAGGAGCAGTAGACGAAAAAAACACGGCTGCCACAATGTCAGATGGAGAAGTACCGGCCATGGTGCCTGCCTGCCCATCAGAGGTGTTTCCAGCTGCGCAGGGGGATATCCCTCCATGGCAACTTCCACAGCATTCGACCTCACCGATACCAGCAATCTCGGCCAACGGTGGGTTCGCTGGGCTAAAGACTTCAAAGTATACGTAGGGGGTATTGGGCCCCATGGACGACGAGGGAAAGAAGAACATATTGACCCTGGTAGCATGGGCATCTGTGCAGGACGTCCTGTACGAGCTGGTTGATGAGGAAAAAGCCATTTTCCTGCCGTTCCTCGATGCGCTTGCTACATACTTCGCCCCCCCACACAAATGTAGACTATGGGAGGCACATTTCTCACTCTACTATGCAGGAGAGAGGTGAAACTCTTATAAATGTTGTTATGCAACTTTGCATCTGCATCGAACACTGCGCTTTCCACCGATACTCGAATGAGGAACCACTGCCCTCTCAAGTTACTGCGGGATGTGAATCCCCTGAATTGTAAAAGAAATTGCTTCAAAAACTATCATCTTTAGACGAGATCCTGACCCAGAATGTTGTCAACTTTAGGCAGAGTGAAAGTATCTTCATCGCCAAGAGACCATCAAGAAACTATCACCGCGCCTCATGACAACACCACACCAAGAGCACCAACAAGACATGCTTCCGGTGTGGGCAAGAGATCCCCCATGAGGCTACGTGCCCTGCACGAGTTAAAAAATGTGCCGCCTGCGGAGGTGAGGACCACTTCTGGGCTGTGTGTAGAAACGTCCCCACGCCAGCACCACAAGGAGCTCTCTGAGGAACATCCAATGAAACCCAAATCCTGATGACTGGAAGCCCGGCCATGAGTACTGGAAATATTGCCCAGTAGAAGGAGAATGGGACAGGCAGCAGTATCGACGGTCGTACAGGTCCCATGACAGGAAGGGCACCTACAGATTAAGACGGAATGTGCGATATGTTGCAGTACGATCCCACTCCGGAAGTGAATCATCCTCATCTCCAGATGATCGGCAGAAGAGAGGTTATGTGTGGGCACTGGGCAATGAAACCGCAGAAAAACGCAGCCCCACGTTGGTCCTCCAGGTTAATGACACACAGACTGAATTTCTGATTGACACTGGCATGACAGTAAATGTCATGAGTGAGGATGCATACAGCCAGCTCACACACCCTCCAAAGCTGAGACCATTCATGGTGGATATATACCCATATGGCTCCAACACCGCGCTACAGAGCAAAGGGATGTTCACTACAGTCTGCGCCTACAAGTCCCACACAGCTTGCATTCAGTTACCTGTACTATCCACTGAAGCCAACAGTTGGTGCACCCTGAGCTTCTGCACAGCCATTAACATGGGTCTTGTCCACATTTCATACAACATGATGGCCCACAAGTATCTGACCCCAGGCGGTTATGTTGTGAAGATTTTACCCAACCTCTTCAAATGTCCTGGCAAGAAGAGGAAGTTAAGGAACTGCTGAGTGTATCTCCACATCGCCCCAACGGTCAAACCAGTTGCACAACAATATTGTGGCATCCCCATAAACGTCTAGAAGCAGGTGGAGGAGATCAGACGCTTACTGGCTCTTAACATCATCGAGCCGGAGGTTGGGCCACAGTGTGGGTCTCTACAATTGTGCTTGTCCTGAAGAAATCGGCCAAAGGGTCCATTCGCCTCTGTGTGGGCATGCACCTTCCAAATATAGCCACACAGCGAGAATGCCCCCAGAATCACAGACATGATCCACCTACTCAATGCAATGGGGCAACCTTGTTCTCAAAGCTGGACTTCAACAAGGGTTATCACCAGCTGGAACTTGACCCCAAGATCTTGCACATCAAGAGAGTCGTGTCCTAAACCAGCCGCTGCCTGACAACCACGGAACAAAAACACTCGCAGGCTGAGAAGGAGAGCCTGGCAGTCATCTGGGCCTGTGAGCATTTTTGTATTTTCCTGTGCAGGAAGGTGTTCACTGTCCCCACAGACCACCATGCCCTCCTTGCCATCTACAGGAACCTAAAAGCCTGTATGCCCCTGCGCATTGCAAGAGGGGGCCTCCGGCTACAGGACTACAAGTGTACCATCTGCCATAGACGGTGAAAGGACCAATACCCAGCCGATTACCTCCAACGCCATCTGGCCGGGACCTACCCGAACACTCCATTGCAGACGCCTATCTGCATTACGTCATCCCCAGATGAAGCCGTTCCCTGCAGCGTGGAGAATGCTCCAACATGAGTCGGAAGCCGACAAAGCCCTTGCCCTCATTGCACAGTGCACCGGCCAAGGATGAATGAAGCACGCTAAATATATGGCCAAACATCTCGATGCCGCATCTCAAGATGACGTCAAACCCATGACGTTGGTGCAGGATGGGCTCACCATTACCGAAGTCCACGTTGTCATGAAGGGATGCAAGATTATTCTTCCCTAGTCACTACCCCAACAGGTCGCGGATTTGGCACATGAAGGGCATCGTCGGGTGGTGTCCACAAAGAAGTTACTCCGTCAAAAGATCTGGTTCCCCAGGCTAGACAACCAGGTTGATGAAACCCTGAAGAACTCTGCCATGTGCTGCGTGGTAGCTCCCCTTCCACAGCCGAATCCATATAATGTCTCCACTGCCAGAGTGAGTTTGGGAAGAGCTGGCGATTGACTTCTTTGGGCCTCTCCGGGATGGCACGTACGCTCTGGTGGTGATGGACGAATATTTGAAATCACGACAGCGGAAGCTCGCATACCAGCACTGGATCGCACACGGAAGGCATACAGCATTCCAAAAGTCATCAAGACTGACAAGGCCCTGCTGTTTACCATCCTAGAGTTTTGAACTTCGCACAATATATGGGGTTGAAACACTGCAAGATCCCACCCCTCTGGCCACAGGCCAACGGTATGGTTGAGCGGTTCATGGGCAATGTCGAGAGAGCGTTGCAGGTCGCCCATGTATTTAACAAACCTTTTGAGCAAACGCTTTATCATCTTCTGAGGGACTACCGACACATGCATCAGAGCACTATGGGCCAATGCCCACCAGACCTCATGTTTGGCCGGAGATTGTGGACTCGGCTTACTCAAGGCCCTTTTGTTGAGGAGTCTAAACTATCTGACCAAGAGTTCGAGAGAAATTGAAGATGAAGGTGGCAGCTGATGAGAAAAGGGGTGCTCGTGAGAGTACAGTTGAGCTAGGAGACAGAGTGGTGATACGCCAGACGCAACATTAGAAAGAAGATTCCAGGTTTGCACAAGGACCCCTCACTGTCACACAAGTGAAAGGCACAATGATGTTGGCAGCAGACCCTGAGGGGCGCAAGATCACTTGAAACATATCCCACTTCAAGGAGTACTGTGGAGCCTTGGAGGAATGCGATGAGCCGTGGGATGAACTCGCAGGGGCTTGGTCCCAAGGATAGTCTGATTCTTACTTAGGAGATGGGAAGGCGTCTGAGGAAGAATGGAGAAACATGGAATTCAGCACCCGAGTCGCAGTCCAGCTCCACCACGTGAAGGACGGTTCGTCCGGGCAAAGACTAAACCCGTAAGACTTATTGAGGAAATGGGTTGACATTTAAGAAGGGTGAAGGTGTCCTGTTTTAGAGACAGTCCTCCTCGTTATGTGCGGGCGGGGCTAGGGTGGGGGCAGGGTGTGGGGAAGTGACGTACGAAGGCAGGAAACCTTTGCGAAGAAGTCAATTATATTAAAGTGGAAGTTGAAGTCAGACCTCTTTGTGGGGGTGTCCGTTATTAGTGCTCGCTGCGCCATTGCTGTATTGTGCCTGTGTCCTAGTCGGCCCATTCTGCTAGAAGCTGACAGCGCTGTTGGCTGTTTCCTCCCTCATAAGCTAGGAACGACTGAGAGGAGGAAGATTGGCAAAGTACTAAAGGCAGCTGTTGGGAGGGCTTCCTGTTTCTGTTTAAGTGGGTGCTATGATCCTTCTGTGCCTTTACAGACGAGGTGAAAAATAAGACCAGCAGCCCAGCCAGGAGCCATATAACTAAAAACCATGCGTTTAGGCATGTTTTATGACATACTTACAAAACACCACCAGTTTTATCACACACAAAGGTTACAGGAGAAAACCTGCAAAATCATTCTACTATGTAATCTACTTGTTAGGTTTCAGCAACTAATTCAGTGGTGTTGCATGAAAACGGCTCCAAAGTAGCACTTAAGCATTACAGTCTTAAAAGTATTTTTCAAACTCCTAAAAAAATATAGGGCCTGATTCACAGAGCATTTTCCTATAGGATTGTGCCATTATAAAACGCTCCCATGAATCAGGCCCATAGTGTTTAAGGCTAGCCTCATGGCAGTTAACGCTATAGCATTGGTTTGTTGCCGCGATATTATCAGAGGAGTAGACCGGGTAGGGCCTGAGCAGGCAAGGCCCACCCAAAATCTGTAAATGGCCCTTCAGCAGCGCTGTGTGGGCCTTTACATATGTTATGTTGCGGGAGGATAGCTCTGTGGCAACGTCCTCGCCTTGGAAGCAAGACCATACGAAGCAACACAGGTTCGATCCCTGGGTCCGCACTTAGAAACCTCTGGGTATTTAAGCGCGTTATATGCAACTAAGACAAAAAAACCTCCTGTAACAGCGCCTCGATGCCCCCGGGCTGTGTGAGCGCTTTAAAAATGCAAAAAAAAAAATATGATAAATGTCACTGCGGTGGGCCCAACTACAATAGCTTCCGGCCCCACGTGTTAGACAATCCTGGCTACGCCTCTGGATGTTGTAAACAATGAGTCAGCAAAGTGCCTAATACTGTTACAGGCCAGCTTTCTCCTCATAACATTGCATATCAGTGCTCAGTCTGTCCCTCAGCCAACATTCCACAGATGCAGTATCCACCCCAATTGTTTTTCACCTGTTTTTAGATTGGCGTTATAAGTATGGGGAAGGGCTTTACCAAGTGTCATCGTCTCTTACCCTCGCTATGCAGCCTCAGATTCTCCTTGGCCCATAAGTCGGGTGTGGGCTGATAACAACTGGTGCAGCCCTCCCTGAGCTGTAATGCCACAATGTTGGAAAATTCAAATGCAGGTCCGCAGCTGTTGAACTCCGCCCCCCCGCCCCCCACAGTTCTCCCCTACATTGAAATGCGTAATAAGAAAATCAATCCGGTTTCAGAATAAAATGTTAACACACAACTTTTACAGCTCAGTGTTAGGCAGAATTATATGCAGTACCCTTTGGGAACACCACACACAATTAAGACTACAAGTGACAGTACAATTTCACCTTTGGTACAAGCCTGTACTACACAGTTAAAGTGGTAGCAGGAGCAGAGCAGCCAGACTTATCTCAAGAGCAAGTGAGCAGTATCAAATAGTTACACAAAGGACAGCAATTACTATGATTAGGCAAACACTGACCCAAGGTTTTCAAGTAAAAGAATATGCATTTATTTCACTCTTCAGTTGTATAACATTACACTATTATAAGCAGTTTAAAAAAAATCCCTCTCTTAATACACCACACCACTTTCTTTAAATTCCAGACAAGTTAAGCTCACAAAATGAAGTGGGAGCAAAATGGCACTCCAGCAATTTAAAAGGGAGGGAAAGATAAAGTTAATAGAAATTAAGTCACACCAACAGGTAATTACTCAAGAAGAACTACAGTGATAGAATCAGGTAGAAAAGGCTTAGGGCAAGTCAATGGGTCAAAAGTCTTTTGCTCTCAAGATCACACAGTTCAGGGTAGTTTGCGGTAAAGTTTGTGGCACGGATTCCGGACGAGGTTGGTTGATAGAAAAGTTAGTTGAAAGAGAAGAGAAAGACAAGCCATCGGTTTGGGGAAAGATTTCAAACTCTTTCACCGCGGTTGAACGAAACGGACAACCGGATTTGCACAGTACCTTAAAACGGAGAGGGAGCTGTAGCCGAGGCGGACGTTTCTGGTGGTTCCTGCAGGCTCACGGTTCCTGAAGCGACTGTCGGACTGGCACGAAGTAGGAAGACTGGAGGGTCCTGCGCCAACCAGGGATGAAGCCAGCAGCAGAGCAAAACAACAAATAAAAGGTGCGCA
The DNA here is from genome assembly GCF_040938575.1 of Ambystoma mexicanum. NCBI lineage: Eukaryota > Metazoa > Chordata > Amphibia > Caudata > Ambystomatidae > Ambystoma > Ambystoma mexicanum. The sequence continues at coordinate 1,088,150,400 of NC_090941.1, forward strand.
TCTTAAAACCCAAGCAGGGTCCGACCTTCCTGGCTATCCGGCCCACTGTAGCTCTGTACAGCGAATTCGACCAGAGGAGGGGTCCTGGCTTGTAGTTTGGGCGAACTGGTTGGTCCCACCTGCTCAAGGGAAGAAGTTTCCTGGAGGATCTTCTCTGTCGTAGGATGCTGAAGATTCAGACCTGCAGCAGGGCTTCACCGGGTGGTTCACTCGTTGTAGGGGTCCTCTTCTACCAGCTCCTCGTTGGTTCTTTCATTCAAGTGGCGAGTCTGCCTTTCCAGTCCCAGAGACCTGCTTTTTATGCAGTTTTCCCCCAATCATACAGCCTGGCTGTCAATCACACAGCAGGGTGGCTGTCCTGGCAAGGACAGTCCCCCAGCCAATCAAACAGGAGTGCGACTTGGGTTAACAAGGGAACCCATGGCAGGGGTCCGAAAATCCCTCCCTCACATCCTGCCTACCTAGACTTTCAGGTGCCTTAAGGAGGGCTTCTGTGCAGAAGTCCGCGAAAAGACAGCGAACAAAGGAATCATCCCCGGTTGGGAGCGCAGAGAAAAACACGAGAAAGACTTTAACAAAAAGAAATGGTGAATAAACCCAGCTGAAGGCAAAATAAAATGTATTTGGTGAAGCAGGTTTATGTTAGAGGCTAATATAATAGCTTAAAACAATACCACGTTTATATAAGATAATCGTGGTAGAAAAGTTAGGGTAGTTACCACTGCCACCAGCCAAGTCTTAATGTAAAGGGAGCAAAACAATGCTCCAAGAGACACAGACAAAAAGGGATAAGAGTTAACCCTTTCCAATACTCCATGTAAGATGGGGCTTACTGGGTCTCTGGTTTAAAGTGACTATATAAAGTTAATGGCAAGTGTACAAGAGGGCGGAGCGACCTCTGACGGGCCCATGGGATCAGAGCTTACCCTTGAGTACTTTAAGATGAGATAGCTGCACCTTGAGGTGGATGGGGTGCGGGTGTCAGGATCCATCCCTGGAAGCTATGGCAGAAGTTTTCGCCGCGGAGAACCTTCACTTAGCAGTCCAGTCCTCATCCAACATGGCTGCCTTTGTTATTTAAGCAAGCCCCGCCCACCTCCCGGCACGTTGTATCTGTGTTTTTACTCCTTGTGATACCAGCGCTCAGCTAAATACTCCGTTTAGCTCCTTCAGTACCCCCCCGTAGTGTTTTCTCCTACCCGCTTGCCTTACCTCCGTTTAATCTGCCTTTCCTTACTCCCTTTGTCCTTTCACGGCACTTGTCCGTTACGCCTTTTCAGTCTTTCCCTTTGCTTTCGGCATCTTGCCACTCGTACTAGTGGTCCGCCGCCATCCTCGCGTATCTACGTGTTCCTCCCTGTGCCTTTCGTGGATCCAACCGTTTCTGGTAAGTAGGGACTTTAACTGCTTCTCCCTCTTTTCCTACCTTTCTCTCTCTGCTCGGCCCGTGTCCCCGTTCCGGGCTCTTTCCCTCTTCTCTTTCCTCCCGCATTGCTTCTCGTTGCTGCTACCTTGTATCCGGCCAAGTCTCCACGGATCGGATCCTGCCTTCTTTTCCTCAAGCCATCTTCATTTTGGTGGACAGAACGAACTTACTTGATCCACTTGTTTCTTGGGTTCACTCCGGATCACTCACTACCACATCCGCTATTGGAGAGTCTCATATTCAATACCATCTCAGGAAGACTACACAGGGTTTTTTACCGTCCATCGGTCTTTTCCCTGTCACGGGGCTTTGGCTCCTCGGGGCCCCCCAAGACAGGTCCCACTTCCTGTCGAGGTGGCCTCCGAGGGAGCCAGACCCTACTTGCATGACAGGAGGTCCAGAGACAAGTCTACAAAGGAAGATACCAGAACTCCCCGAAGATCCTCCAAACACTCCAAGGACAAGCAAGAGGAAGCCACAGGTGAGGAGAAGGGTGGTGAGGGTGAACAGCCTGACAGCGGGATTCTCTTACTCCACACCAATCAATAAGGACAACTCCATGGTTTGGCAAAGGGAAGTCCGATTAATGACAAGTACAAAAACAGGGAAGCAATAGGAAATCAGCAGTGATGCGATCACCCGTCTCGCTTCAACTTCCAAATTCTTCATTCAGACAGCAATAGTTATAGTAAATTCTCATCATCATTGACGTGTAACACTCAAAAGTTTGTTATGCAATTCTATTGGTTAAAAAGAAAACTTAAGTATAGGTGCTATATCTGTATATGGTAACAGAGTGTGAGGATTGGGTAACTCTTATCGGGTGGGCGTCTACGCCCATCCCGCTACTGTAACGCTCACCTGATTCCCGCAGAGGCGCCGGTCTTGACTGGGTGAATGCCGTATCTTCAAAGGTGATGTGTAACACACGATTGGCTCTTTGGGCTGGACCTCTGTGCACTGTATGTCTGACTCGAAGAGTAAGATGTCTGCAGATAGAAAATATGGGATTAATGAACTGGGGTTATTGGGTGCCTCTCTCCTCTTCCCTTTCTCTTCTCCTGTAGAACCCCAAAGGTTAACACCCTCACCTTAGGTAAGTGAACGCCGAGCTCTCCATCTGCCTCGGGGCAGGGTGCCGTAACCAGTTTCTTCACTGGATAAGGGTGCAGGCCTCTTGACCTCAGAGGACTGCTGTCCATCGTTAACTGCACGAACGGTAAGTTCTGGGCACTTCAAATGTCTTAAAAGTCTTTTGTAATGATATCTCTTGTTTTGCAGGGTTCCGGCGATGGAGGATGGCGGGCTGATGAGAGTTGAGGATCGAACCCGCGTGAGGAATAGAAGCGCCTGGAAGCACGTAAGTAAGCGCTTGTAGCCTGCTTCACGATGCGCACTAACTGTCCCTTTTATCTTGCAGGTACAAGTTCGGAGCTTTAGAGAAGCTGAAGGGTGCTGGAATACCCACTGGATTCAGCGTGGGAAGGAGGAATGGCACGTGAGTAATAAAGTTGCCCAATGTCTTTAAACGCACCTTCTTTTGTCTTTCAGATGCGGGATGCAGCGCCGAAGGCCTCCGGAGCGTGCGAAGAGCTGGTAAGCTTTTGTCTTTCAGATGCCGGAATGCAGTGCGAAGACCTCCGGAGCATGCGAAGAGTAGGTAAGCCTTTGTCTTTCAGATGCCGGAATGCAGCGCGAGGCGTTGGTGACAGCCGATGGACCAGGTAAGAGATGTGCTGCCACTGAAGACCGTAGTGCTAACCTGTTCTTTCTTTGTCTTTACAGGTGCTGCTGAAGACTGGATTCCAGGATGGTAAGCCTTTGTTCCCTTAGGCCCAGGATCAGAAGCAGAAGACACGATGAGCGTTCTGCTGCAGAGAATGCAGAATAACACAAAGCAAGATTCATCCATCGGGTGTGGTTTAAATAGCCTCCTGTAGTGCTTAGGTGTCTCCTTCCACAGCCACGCCTAGGTAAGAAAAGAGTTCCTGCTTTCCAGAAGAGTTCCAGTGTTCTGAACCTAGGGAGTGGCTCCTGCCCTACCCAACAGGAAAAGTAGTCCCAAACAGAAGAGGATCAGGGGTTCAACTGGCAGGTAAGTAAGCAGCATGGTCTGCTGCAGGTAAGTCCACCCAAGCATTATGAGCCCGGCGCTTCCAGCGCTGGGACTGGGCATCTTTATGAGCCTGGTGCCACTGGCGCCAGGACAGGGTCCAAAAGGTCCCAATTGGGACTGGCTGGCACTCGGTCCTGATCTTTTGGAAGCAGAGATCATGACAGTACCCCCCCTCAAGGCCCCTCCCAAACCGGGCTTCTCCGGGGGTTTGGGCTTGTTAGGAAATGTTCGATGAAATCTTTTGATTAGACGAGGCGCGTGGACATATTCTGCAGGTTCCCAGGATCTTTCTTGGGGACCGTAGCCTTTCCAGTCAATCAGGTAAAATAGTTTAGATTTGGAGATCTTGGAATCCAGGATGCTTTTGACTTCAAACTCGAGTTCTCCATCAACTAGAATGGGTTTTGGAGATGTAGTTAGTCGGGTTTGAGGTTGCACGGGTTTTAATAGAGAGACGTGGAAGACCGGATGTATCTTCATGTGAGGGGGCAAGTCCAACTTGACCGCTACTGGATTTACTATGGTAGTGATGGAATAGGGACCAAGGTATCTTGGGTTGAATGTGCATGGTCCTTTTAGAGGTAGATATTTGGTGGATAACCAGACTTGATCTCCTACTTGATATTGGGGGGCTTCCTTCCGATGTTGGTCTGCTCCTTTCTTGTATTGTTCTTTAGCCCTTTGAAGGTGAGAAACGGCTTCCTTAAAGGCTTGGGTGATTGTAGAATGCAGGTGGTCTACTGCTGGTGTTCCAAGATCTTGGAGTGGATCCAACTCCGAGGTTCGAGGGTGACTACCGTATAAAAGAAAAAACGGGGTCTTCCCAGTTCCCGAGTGGACAGAGTTATTGTAGGCATATTCGGCTATCCAAAGGATATCTTTCCAAGTTTTTTCAGTTTGTTGTAGCATGCAGCGCAAATACTGTTCCAGAGTTTGATTGGTCCTCTCGGTTTGTCCGTCGGTTTGAGGGTGGTGGCTGGTCGAAAGTCTCACATCAATTTGAGCCGACCGACAGCAACTTCGCCAAAAATGAGAAATAAATTGACTACCTCGATCCGAAATTAGAACTGAAGGAAAACCGTGCAGTGGGACGATGTTTTCGAGAAATTCTCGGGCCAGAGTTGCTACTGTTGGTAAGCCTTTGAGTGGAATGAAATGCGCCATCTTGGAGAATAGGTCCACGATTACTAGGATCGTATTGTATCCGGAGCATGGAGGTAGATCGGTGATGAAGTCCATAGAAAGCGTATGCCAAGGGCGAGGCGGGATGTCAATAGGGCGTAAGAGGCCGGCTGGTTTTTCCTTTTGACTCTTGTTTTGGGCGCATACTCCACAGGACATTATAAAGTCTCTGATATCTTTTTTCCAAGACGGCCACCAGAAGTAGCGCTTGATCTTTTCCGAGGTCTTGGTCATACCGGGATGTCCTTCCATTAAAGAATCGTGATAACAAGAGATTACCTTTTTCTGTAAATCTGTGCTGGGCAGGTATAACCGTTCTTGGAAATATAATAGGTTGTCCTTCACCGTAAAGACCTTTCCCTGCAGATGCCAATTCTGTATGTCTGCTGGAGTTACCAGTAGCCTGGCTTTATCCTTAACTTCCTCTATGGATTGTGTGGCGATTACACCTAGAATTCTTTGTTCGGGAATGATAGGTACAGGTTTAGGATTGATCAAATGTTCTTCCACTCCCATCCGAGAAAGGGCATCAGCTTTACCGTTTTTTGTACCAGGTCGATAGGTAATTATGAAGTCAAACTCAGCAAAGAATAGTGCCCAACGGAATTGCCTAGAGGATTGAGCTTTTGCGGTTTTCAAATATTGCAGGTTTCGGTGATCTGTAATCACAGTAACGGTGTGTCGGGCCCCCAGAAGATAATGCCGCCAAGCCTTAAAGGCGGACTTGATAGCTAGAAGTTCCTTATCAGTAATAGTGTAATCGATTTCAGGAGGCGAGAATTTGCGGGACCAAAATGCCACGGGATGCAACTGATTGGTTACTGGGTCCTTTTGTGATAGAACTGCCCTCATGGCAGGGCTCGAAGCATCAGTTTCAACGATGTAGGGGAGTTCTGGGCGAGGATGTTTTAAGATCGGTGCAGAGATAAATCTAGTCTTCAAATTCTGGAAAGCTTGTTCCGCCTCGGTAGACCATTCAAAACGTTTGTTTTTCTTTAACAAGGCGGTGATGGGCTGGACTATTCGAGAGAATTCGGGGATAAACCTGCGGTAAAAGTTAGCGAAGCCTAACATGCTTTGAACCCCTTTTACGGAGGATGGCGATGGCCATTTGAGAATTGCATCGACCTTCTTTGAATCCATACGCACTCCGCTAGGTGATAATATGAATCCCAAGAATTCAACTTCAGTCACGTTGAAAACACATTTTTCCAACTTAGCAAAAAGTTTGTGTTGACGCAATCTTTCGAGGACCATTTTCACGTGTTTCCGATGTTCAGTTTCCGATGAAGAATAAACAAGGATGTCATCAATGTAAACAACAACACACACATCTATGAGCTCTCTGAGGACATCGTTCATAAAATATTGAAAGGCGGCCGGGGCATTGCAAAGTCCGAAGGGCATGACCTGATATTCAAATAGCCCATACTTGGTGCGGAAGGCCGTCTTCCATTCATCGCCCTCTTTTACTCGTACCAAGTGGTAGGCTCCTCTTAGATCCAGCTTTGTATATATGCATGCTTTTCTGACTTGGTCCAGGAGTTCAGGGATCAAAGGTAACGGATATCTATTCTTAACGGTGATCTGGTTCACGGCGCGATAATCTATACAAGTTCTAAGGTCCCCTTCTTTTTTTGGAACGAAGAACAAAGCTGAGGAAGCAGGGGACTTGGAAGGACGAATAAACCCATTCGCTAGGTATTGATCCAGGTATTGTCGGAGGTGAAGATTCTCAGGCTCGGTGAGGGCATAAATTCTACTACAAGGAGGAGTAGATCCAGGTATCAGGTCTATCTGGCAGTCATAAGACCTATGAGGAGGTAGAGAGTTAGCCTGATCCTTCCGGAAAACATCTTGGAATTCTAAGTATTCAGGAGGTAACTGGGGAGCCTCCGAGGAAATTGCTGCCAGTGCAACACCAGGTCGAGGGTGACAAGTAGAGACACATTCTGGAAACTGAACCGTTCTTGCTCGCCAATCGATCTGAGGATTGTGCTTCTCTAACCAAGGAATTCCTAGAATAATCTGGAACTGAGGGGCCTTGATCACATCGAACACGATCTTCTCATGGTGTCCATCTTGACTTACTAGCGTCACTTCTTGGGTGGTATGCGTTACTGGTCCGGAGGCTATCTCCGTACCATCCACCGTAGTAATGACGTCCTTTACAGCCTTTGGACAAAGAGTCAGATTCATCCTCAAAACCATTTCATGATCCACATAATTGCCGATGGCACCGCTGTCGACGTAAGCTTCAATCGCATGTAATCGATCCGGATGTTCAGGGCTAATGAGGACCATAGGTATCACGAAATGCAAGGTCACGGAACTGGTTTTAACGCTCGGCAAGAGGACCTCTATTCTTGTCGGGCGAGGTCGTTTCCCTGCTCGGAGTTTGACCCTGGTAACTGCAGCTCCTACTGCCTTCTTGGCTGGTTTCACCGGACAGTCTCGAAGAAAGTGCCCCGAGTTTCCGCAATAGAGGCATAATTGCAGCTGTTTTCTCCTTTCCCGCTCCTTTTGTGTTAGTGGTCCTTTCAGGCCCCCTATTTGCATGGGTTCCCCGGAGTCTACTCCTTTGGTAGGAGTTGGTGGTTTGGAAAATACTCGAGCATCAAACTTGGAACGATCGGCCTTCCTGTTCTGCAGTCTGTGGTCAATTTGAACGACTAAGTCAATATAGTCCGAACAGTCTTGCGGGGGATTCACTACTTGGGCTAACACATCTTTGAGCTCTCCACGTAGACCTCTATAAAACAGCGTAATCCTTTTGTCCTCAGGCCATCGAGTTTCCACTATCAGTCTGTTGAAAGACGCAATATAAGCCAAAAGGTCTTGATTACCCTGTCGCAATGAAAGGAGCTCATTGTCCAAGGCCTGCCCCTGTGAATGTCTTGCAAACAGTTTTTCCATACTGAGCTGAAAAGCTTGAAAATCATGGAGAACCGGATCATCTTGATTAACTAGAGGGATCGACCAGTCTGCCGCATTGCCAGTAAGGTACGAAAGCACGAAAGCTACCTTAGCTTGAGCAGTTGGAAAGGCTGCTGGCCGGCATAAGAAGTGCAACCGGCACTGATTAATAAATACTGCAAACCTCTTTGGGTCACCAGAAAATCGTTCGGGCGGAGCCAGAGGTACATTCCCAGGTAGGTTGATCTGCACTGGGTTCGTAGAGGATGTTGAAGGAAGATTTGCCCCTGATTCAGGTAACAGAGTTTGTCCGGCTTGTGACTGTAGCAATTGTCTAGCGAGATCGTCTGTTCGCTCCTTGGAAATAATCAGTTCCCTTCTTAGAGCATTTGTTTCCTGACGGGCTGCATGCACTTCTGCTCTTAGTTCCCCAAGTAACTGGGCTAGCTGGTCGGTATCCGAGGTTTCCATAGCGCCTGGGTGGGAGTTTTGTGGTAGGCTTTGTGTTCTGTAACGCTCACCTGATTATCGCAGAGGCGCCGGTCTTGACTGGGTGAATGGCGTATCTTCAAAGGTGATGTGTAACACACGGTTGGCTCTTTGGGCTGGACCTCTGTGCACTGTATGTCTGACTCGAAGAGTAAGATGTCTGCAGATAGAAAATATGGGATTAATGAACTGGGGTTATTGGGTGCCTCTCTCCTCTTCCCTTTCTCTTCTCCTGTAGAACCCCAAAGGTTAACGCCCTCACCTTAGGTAAGTGAACGCCGAGCTCTCCATCTGCCTCAGGGCAGGGTGCCGTAACCAGTTTCTTCACTGGATAAGGGTGCAGGCCTCTTGACCTCAGAGGACTGCTGTCCGTCGTTAACTGCACGAACGGTAAGTTCTGGGCACTTCAAATGTCTTAAAAGTCTTTTGTAATGATATCTCTTGTTTTGCAGGGTTCCGGCGATGGAGGATGGCGGGCTGATGAGAGTTGAGGATCGAACCCGCGTGAGGAATAGAAGCGCCTGGAAGCACGTAAGTAAGCGCTTGTAGCCTGCTTCACGATGCGCACTAACTGTCCCTTTTATCTTGCAGGTACAAGTTCGGAGCTTTAGAGAAGCTGAAGGGTGCTGGAATACCCACTGGATTCGGCGTGGGAAGGAGGAATGGCACGTGAGTAATAAAGTTGCCCAATGTCTTTAAACGCACCTTCTTTTGTCTTTCAGATGCGGGATGCAGCGCCGAAGGCCTCCGGAGCGTGCGAAGAGCTGGTAAGCTTTTGTCTTTCAGATGCCGGAATGCAGTGCGAAGACCTCCGGAGCATGCGAAGAGTAGGTAAGCTTTTGTCTTTCAGATGCCGGAATGCAGTGCGAAGACCTCCGGAGCATGCGAAGAGTAGGTAAGCCTTTGTCTTTCAGATGCCGGAATGCAGCGCGAGGCGTTGGTGACAGCCGATGGACCAGGTAAGAGATGTGCTGCCACTGAAGACGGTAGTGCTAACCTGTTCTTTCTTTGTCTTTACAGGTGCTGCTGGAGACTGGATTCCAGGATGGTAAGCCTTTGTTCCCTTAGGCCCAGGATCAGAAGCAGAAGACACGATGAGCGTTCTGCTGCAGAGAATGCAGAATAACACAAAGCAAGATTCATCCATCGGGTATGGTTTAAATAGCCTCCTGTAGTGCTTAGGTGTCTCCTTCCACAGCCACGCCTAGGAAAGAAAAGAGTTCCTGCTTTCCAGAAGAGTTCCAGTGTTCTGAACCTAGGGAGTGGCTCCTGCCCTACCCAACAGGAAAAGTAGTCCCAAACAGAAGAGGATCAGGGGTTCAACTGGCAGGTAAGTAAGCAGCATGGTCTGCTGCAGGTAAGTCCACCCAAGCATTATGAGCCCGGCGCTTCCAGCGCTGGGACTGGGCATCTTTATGAGCCTGGTGCCACTGGCGCCAGGACAGGGTCCAAAAGGTCCAAATTGGGACTGGCTGGCACTCGGAACCAGGGTTATGGGTCTGCTTCCAAGGGAGTCGGGCAAGTCCTGATCTTTTGGAAGCAGAGATCATGACAGCTACATCACTTGTGCTAGACATCACTATAAGTACGACGTCTCATTGGTTCTACTAGCTATAGGACCCTAGATTATTTGATTCATTGTGATTGGGTCAGTTACACCCTCAGGCATAAATCTCCACTTTAATTAGCAGCATGCAGAATGTTCACCCAGATGCGTTGTGCCCCATGATTCACCCTGCCTCCCTTCCATCAATCAGCACTTTAGGGCTATGTGTCAATTAGTTGGCTGAGGTTGGCCTCAAAACTGTAGTTTCTTATCGGGAAACGTTATGGCATCCTCTGGTTTTGGGTGACATCAGAGGTTGGTACCTCTTTGCGCTTGGCTGGTCACATGTTAGTACACCGTGAATCTGCTTCATTTTCCCTCTATTTGTGTATTTGATTCTCCCTTCGGCCTTGCCACCTGCCTGGGCCTCATTATGTCGACCTTCACGGGGCAGGCTGCTATGCTCTGAAGTTTCGATTCTTCAAAGTTGCCGCTCTCCTCCCTTCCTTAGGTTGACCTTGAATTCCCAGGCTAAGTTTTGATTCCGCTCTTTCGTCTGGCTTTGTGCTGGTATAAGAATCCTGGCCTGTTGACCCCTACCATTCTGGGCTTGATTCTGCTTTTGTAAAATGGATTCTCACTTCTATAATGTGCTTCTTTGAGGTAGATATATAGTTGGCGCTTGCCGCTCTATTCTTCTACTAAGCATAGCAAGCCGCACTGTATTCTTAGCTTCTTGCATTCCAAGCCTATTTACAGGCATTAGCTAGTTGCAGATTTTCATCCTACTTCATGGTTACGTTTCTTTATATTTGGACATCGTTTCTTCTTCCAAGTCCATTGCATCATTATTCTTTACATTTCGTCTTTGCGTGTCTTCTTTCGATTGTCGTTTACGTTCATCTGTACGTCTGTCCGGGCCCTTGTGTCGTCACCAATCGCCATCAATAAAGGCCCTTTGGGTTTTTTCGGGGACAGTTTGTAAGTAGTCTTCATTTCGTGTCAGCTGCTGGTACGGTTGTCTCAATGGGCACCATGCTGCCCATGGCTGTCTGGCACTTCAACAGGTATTGCTCTCCTGATGGGCACTGGGCAGAGCCCTAGTGCTGCTCTCTGTTGGTTTATTTGCTCCTCATATGTCACATATCTGTGAGTATGTCCCTGGTATTTCAAAATGGGTGGGAGGAGTGCAGGCCATATCTGGGACCTCTACACCCCCCCCCCCTCTGGTCGGTTCATCGACCACTTCTGCTTCCTCCTTTTGGATTTGTCTTGCTTGGTTTTTCTGTATCCATTTCTTTGTCTTCTGGGTTTGTACATGACGGTGTGAAGGAGTGTCTCTTTGGGGTCCAAATTTGTATCACTCCTTTCAAACTTCCTGCTGTTTTTACATGTTCATCTTTGTTCCAGGTCATTAGCTGGCACTGTCCATTCGGGCTGCAATAGATCCATTTTCCTTCATACTTTCTTCGTTTTCTGGGATACACAAACTTTGTTCCATCTGGCGCATATTCGCTGACCTTCACAACGTCTCTTATTTCTTCATCAGTCAGGTCTCTGGGCTTCCATCCTGGTTTGACATCGATCATGATCTTCATCCTTATGGCTTTCTTCACAGCTTTCTGGCACTGTGAGATGATTATCTTGATAACACAAAATCCTAATAGTATCATCAGTAGCAGGGCTCCCAGGAACTTGAATATGTCTGCCATCCAATGTGGGACCCATGAGAATAGTGCTCCAAACTAGCTGTCATCATAAACTTTGTCAGTTTCATCGATCATCTGGTTCTGTAGGTTTGTCAGCATACTTATGGCTTCTGCTAAGGTCCCATTTTCTTCGTCATGTGACGGTATAAATGTGCAACATGATGCTCTGATTTTTGCGCAAACACCTCTATCCATCATTTCAAGTACATATCTGTTCTGCAGAGTCATCCATCAGATTGCTGTTAGTTCTTCTTTAATCGCGTTGAATCCTTTTATGGTGGTGTTGATGGTCTGTAATGGTGTTGGTCAAAGGTTCGAATCCAAAAGGATCGAATGCCATAGGGTCGAGACCTAAAACAAAAGGGTCGCATTTTATTTTTTTAAATTATATATTTTTTTTTGGTTTTCGTATAGGAAAAAAAAGTGGTTTTTCTCCCATCTTCCTCGTGCCATTGTTCCTGAAACACAATTTAGGGCTTTCCAGCGGCACTATCTGCAAGGGTCCTCCTCTGTCTTCGACCCATGTTAGTAGTTTTGTAAGTTTTGGCCATAAAGGTTTGCACAGTTTTTGGGAGTTCTCTATTGCTTCCTTACAGGCTCCAAGGACCATCCAAGCTCAGCAGATCACCACTCCTTCTTCCCATCCGTTTGGGGAAACCACTGTTCCCCAAATCTGCATTTGGCCTCTGTTTTTCCAAATGTGAGCCTCTGATGGGGTTTTTCCCTGGATGTTCAGTCTTAGGTTTATTTCCCATCTTATTTCTGTTCCTTTAACTTCAGGCTTTTCATACCTGATCACGTGATTCCTAGTATGCACTCTATTTCTTGTCTTAATGTCCTGGACGTAGCCATCTTCATCGGGGTAGTCTGTTTCAGTTGCCCATATCAATGAGGCGTCCCTCCCCAAGAACTGTCCTCTGGTGTTGCACATGGCTACATGTGAAAGACAGTGTGCTGTCGGGGTATCAATTTCTACTGCCACGAAGATCTTGGATTTCCCCATGCTGTACAGTAGGAGTGCACAAACGAAACATTCTCCTTCTGACTTTCTTCTTCCAACTTCTTTCATGTGCTGGCATCAAATGTTTTTTCCTAGATGTGCTGTGCTGTCCAGGTAGTCGTTCAGTTCATTGTTATCTTCATGTGGGCTTCTCTTGGTTCTTAGTGTCTTCCTGTAGTTAGGTATAACTACATCTCTAAATTCGTCTGTGTGACTTTTCCTTTCTGGGGGATTCTCTCGGGCATGCTGGTCGGTGGAGCTGGTTTCTTTATCTGCATTGATGTGGTAGGTGGAGGTTTTGCAATTCTCTCCTTCTCTTCTTGCATTCTTTTCCTGCCCTCTATAACTGCCTTTATCAACCACCAGCCTGTCACCGGCCCAGTGAATGGCTGCATCGTGGGCCTGGTACTTGTTCCTTGTGTTGGAACTTGTGTGCTTGTCAATACAGTCTCTGCGGTTTTATTTTTCAGTTCCTCCTGCCGTTTCTTCGCTCTAGCTATAAATGGGAATATATTATTTATTAGCATTTGTGTCCTTACAGTGAATTCTCCCGTAGCCGCTTCTGTCTTCTTGAGGGCTTTTGCTATGTCTGCTTTAGTTGGCCTGTCACTTAATTCTTTTTGGTTTCTTTCATTATTTACTGGGACGGGTTGTTCGGTAGGCAGTCTTGTGCTCTCTGTTGCCTTTGCTTCAGGTTCGGTGGCCATTGACACTAGCCCTGGTTCGTGTGCATTCAGTATGTGGGTGCGTGTAGTTGTCAGTGCTATGTTTTTATCCATTCCTTGCTGACCCTGTCTCCAGCCTTTTTCTTCATTCGTTACCACAAGTGTGTATGTATCACTGCTAATTACATTCATTTTCAGTTCATTTGCTTTACCATTAGATTTCCTCTGGACTGGGATGACTATATAGGGGCTGGGTGCTTTTGTGGGACTCATGTGTACACCATCAGGTGGGTGTACTGAAATTGGAATGCTTTGTGTACCAATAAAAAATGCAGTTCTGATCATTAAAGATAGCAAAATGATGATAAACACAATGCATAAATAAATGATAGTGCGGTAGATTAAACGGCAGCATTTCCTTCCAGAGAAGCGAGGGCGCCCCTCTGCTTGTGGGAGGACCAGGTTACTCTTCTGGGCCACTATCACAATCATTTACTCAATGTCAATGTTATTGTTTTCCGCCAATTTGATATTTTTCTCAACCAGTTTGTACCATAAAGTGCCTGGTGCTTCACAAGTGTCCCCCCTCTTGCGGGTGACGATTGTTCCTGGATACAGGATACAGTTCTCTTGCTATACTATGGAAACATAGATCAGACTCATGCTTTGGTGAGTCACCTTTGCTGTGCATGCTCGAAGTACGTACGTTCCCAGTCCACCCCCTGAATCTCCTTCAGTGCTGAGGACATGCTGGACACTGTTCAATGTGAAGAAATTGAAAAATGGCAATCAAAACAAATAAGGGTGAAGTTCTTGTCTCGGCTGCCTCGATCTGTCCCTCAGCAGAAGGTTTCACTGGAATCTCCTCATATAATCTCTCTGAAAGTTGGACAGCTCCACTTGCAGCATGATGCCATGGAGGAGCGTTCCCATCTGTGCGACGTTAGCTGGGTCTCTGATGAATGTGAGGACGTCAACCTCGATAGGTCTCCCCACCATTTCTGGAAAGTCAGTGACTAGGCGAAAGAGGACGTTGTGCGCCAGTCGGCTGTCCTCGGGTGACAGGGACATTTGTCCTGCCCTTCTGGGTTCTGGATCACCGGTCCTTCCCTTGACGTGAACAGTCCTTGCACTTTCCTGATGCGTGGATTGCGACTAAGTAACTGAGTTTATTCCACAGCTGGCTCAAATGTTCAGAGTTTGCTGGATCTCGAATAAACGTGAGAGTATCTGTGGTTCTCCCGACAATAGCTGGGCACTCCTCTATGATGCAAAAGAAAAGCGTATTGATGACTTCATCTATAATCGCCTGCGGTGGAAGCATTTGTGTCCTTCTCACTGTACTCAGGCAGTACACTGAAGGCTTCCGCGATGATGCTAAGTAGCTGCCAGATTACCTTCTTGTTTGCAGGATCTTGGATAAAGTCTGAGACACTGGTGACCCTCCCTACTAGTGATGGATATGATACCAATACTAACTGAAGATAGGTGAGCACGTCCCTTGTGATGTTTCTGCTGAGGGACGCCATAAGTGCCGTCAAACAAAGTCTTGATATTTGATGATTCAGTATACTGTGTTTAACTCTTAAGGTAAAAGTCCTTGATCACAGTCTATTAGAGTCTTGTTTCTCAACAACGCTTAACTGTGGTTTGATTTACAAGTTTGTGTCAACAAACGTGTTGTGGCTTAAATGCGCAATTGTCTTCTTCACTCTGCAACTAGGATGCACAGAGTCTCCGTTTATGTCCTTATCCCCTTTTGCTTAGAGGAAATGTCCAGTTTAAGCCACAAGTTGCACAAGGGTTCTTTCTGTCTTGGCTTTGCCGCTCATGCCTCCTCCTTCCTCGTCATGGATCTCGTCTGCACATGCTCTGGTTCTTCCCCGTTGTCTGTCGTTTCTTCGCGGTGGGGTGCAGCTAGAGGGCTTTCTCCAATGTAGGGCTTAATGTCATTGAGGAAAATCCATGCTCTCCTACCCTGCAATTTCACAGCTGAAGGAGTGCAATCCTCCACGATGAAAGGACCATTGAATCTCGGTTTGTCCGACTTTTTCCTCGTATGGTTTTTCACCAACGCGGCGTCTCTAGGGAAGATGAGTGGAACATGTAGACCTTGAACTGCATCTGTTTCAGTGTCTCCTGCTGATTTTTGTGCTGCGCTGCACCCTTTTCGTCGTTGCTGCATTGGTCTGAAATTAAAGTAAAGCTGGATGTCATGCAGTTCAGATATTTTTTCATTTCGGTTCCCAGGACCTCTTGGGTTGACTGGGCATCACATCTACCTCTGTCTTGAGGGGTCAGGGGAGTATTCATTCTCCTTCCTGTGACTATCTCGTGTGGCGTAAAATGATGGTCGGAGCCTGGTTGGTTCCGAAGAGTATACAATGCCAGTGGAAGGCATTGCAACCATCCCCTCTTTAGAGTAAGCTTCAACTTGGCTATCCTTTCCTTTAACAAGCCGTTGAGCCTCTCACAAATACCATTACCTTCCGGATGATACGCCGATGAGAACTTGTGCTTTATACCAAGCAGCAAGCTAATCTGCTCAAAGACTGTATTTACAAAATGAGCCCCATTGTCTGATCTCATCACTTCACACACTCCCCATCTAGGGAACACTTTCCTCACCAGGAATTTGGCCGCACAGATAGAGTCTGGGTGTGTACATGGGCCTGCTTCTATCCATTTAGAGAATGGACACACGATTACAATTAAGTATCTGTACCCGTTACACACTTGGATCATGTCGACATAGTCGATATGTAAGTGCTGAAAAGGCCCATTTGGCTGGGGGATGACTCCTCTCACTACTTTTAATGTGTGTCCAGCGGTGAATTGCTGGCAGATTATGCAGTTCACCATAAAGAATGCAACTTTCTCTGCTAAATTTGGTATAAACCAGTCTTCCGCGAGCGTTGCTGCTAGATTTTCTTTTGACATGTGTAATGGATAATGCAATTGCTCCAATGCTATTTTTAGTAGGACTACAGGCATTACCGGTATAACGGTGCTGATTTGCCTCCACAATCCGTCAGAGGGAACCCCTCGATGTTTCCATAGGTTCTTCTCGTCCTGTGGTGCCTCCCCTTGAAGTTCTATTAGTTGTGTCTGCCCCAGATTACTATAGGCTTTGGGTGTGGTACGTGACACCATCATTCTCTCATGGGTACATGCCACTTCCACTTCCATGATCGTCTTTCTTTTGGAGGCCATATGCTTGGCTTCCGTGTCTGCTGCCTAGTTTCCGCGTGACACGAAATCTGTCCCTTTGGTGTGGGCGGCGCATTTCATGACCGCTATGCCCACCGGGAGCTGTTGTGCCTTAATCAGCCTGTCCAATAAGGCTGCGTGCTGCACTGGCCTGCCGTTTGCTCGGAGGTACCCTCTCCTTTTCCAGCGTGCTAGTCCTGCGTGCATTGTGGACATCACATAGGCAGAGTCACTGTACACCGTAACTTCCTGGTCTGCGTGATTCTCAATAGTGAGTATCAACGCCAATAATTCTGCAGCCTGCGCTGAATATTGAGATGGTATTCGTGCACTGACGAGTACTTGAAATTCTCTGTTTGCTATGCGTTTCATTACGGTAACGCCTGTATATCTTTGTCCGTCTTCTTGGTCGACTCTCGAAGATCCGTTAATAAAAACTATCTCTCCTCCCGCCAGGGCATTTTCTTTTACCCTGGGGATTTCATTATAGAATTCTTAATAGTTTGCACAGTCATGTATCAGCTCTCCTTCAGTGACTGGCCCCGCTACGAATGTAGCGGGGTTCACTGTTTTACATCAAACTATTTTGATCGATGGATTAGATATAATCACTTCATAGGCAGAAGCTCTTTGAGATGTTAATGTACCCTTTGGTTTCTCTAAAATGGTGAATAATGAGTGCTAGACGTATAACGTCATAGAACATCCCATCACAATGGTTGTCACGTTCTCTATGGCGAACGTTGCGTCAGCTAAGCTTTGTTCGCATGGGAAGTGGCCTCTCATTACTGGGTCCAGGTTCCCACTGTAATATGCCAGGGGCTTGTACCCTAACAAGGTCCTTTGAGCGAGCCCTGGCGTCATAACGCTGCCATCTGTGTGTGAGAACAAGAATTCCTCTTCATAATTAGGGATCCCGAGGACTGGAGCCGTGCAAATCGCTGTCTTGAGTTCTGCAAACACCCTTTCCATTGCCTCAGTCCATTCAATCTTTTACTTGGTCACCTGGGCCTTCTTCAGGGCCTGGAGCAAGGGCTTGGTATACGAACTGTAATCGAATACCCATGCTCTAACATAGTTGCAAAGGCGTAGAAAGCTCTGCATTTTGTGAGTGGCTGAGCCGTGTGCATGATGGCTTCTGCCCTTTCTAGGGTCACCTTTTTACCTTCATGTGCAATTAGCTGGCCTGTGTACAGCACCTCCTGTTGACAGTATTGTAGCTTTTCCTTGTCAACCTTATATCCTTTCTCAGCCAGTATAGTCAGTAGCTGAACAAAATCGTGCCTGCATTGTTCTTCTGTGGTGCTGCAGTTCAAGATGTCGTCCACGTACTGCAAGACAACACTTTCTAGTGCAATATTGCTTAGGTCCATCTGTAGGACTCTGTTGAAAATGGACGGGGACTCACAGTACCCCTGTGGCAACCTCGTGCTTTTCAGACGCATTTGTCTGAATGTAAATGACGTCAGATTTTGAGAATCATGGTGCAATGGGATTGAGAAAAAGGCATTTTTCAAGTCAATCACCGTGAAATATTTTGCCTCGATGGGTATGTTACATAGGATTGTAGATAGATTAGGGACTAGAGGGAACTCGGCTTCAACAATTTCATTTAATGCTCTTAAATCTTGGATTAAACGCCAAGACCCTCCCTTTGATTTCTTGACAGGATAAATCACTGTATTACATGGTGACTCTGACGTCACTAAGATGCCCTGGTCCGTCATGGCGGAAATTGTCTTCGCAATTCCTTCATCCGCCTCTCTAGACATGGGATATTGTCAGGCTCTCGGTAAAATTGCTTCTGGTTTCAGTTTAATTTTCACTTCTCCCACCCCCTTCAGGAGGCCTACGTCATAGGGTCCTGTAGTCCATACTGAGACAGGCACCTGGGCCATATCGTCATCAAAGTATTCCGGACGTATCGGCGCCAACATCGTTCTCTGAGGCACTTCTCTTTTGATAATTTTTACCCAAAATATGAGACTCACTTCCACCCTTGTCTCTTCTGAGTCTGGTTGTTCTTCAAACAGATAGTCATCGGTAACGTCAGTCACTCGATACCCTTCTTCAATGGCGATAATCGCACACCATTGTCTGCCTTCATCATCGTAGCCTTCGACTAATGCTACTTTCCCTCGCACAGCTGCAGCATGTATCATTAAGGGAAATACTTGTCCCTCCTCTTCATGCATAGGTATTCTTGGTCTGAATAGAAACTCATCAGGGGTTCTCATAGTTCTATCTGAGAGGCCTGGTAATCCTGCCATAAGCACACACATGCCATATGCGAAAACATCTGGCTCTAATAGTTATGTGTGTTGAGTATGCCCTGATAATTTCGCACACGTTTGCATAATGCATTCCTGGAGTGGAGCATACTATGCCCTCCTCCGTGAACGAGATCGTCATGCTCAAGTCTCGACCCAAAATGTTTACTGGGGTCTGATGTGAATATAATAAAGGTACATTCATTTCGCACTCTCCTACGGAGACTGGGAGTGCGTCTGTAAAGGGAACTCGACTGTGAGCTCCTGTAAAACTCTGAGTATCTATGGCCTCGCCGGACAAGGAAAACTTGCCTTCACGTATGCACGAGCCTGTTGCACCCGTGTCAACTAAGAAGGAATATTCTTTGCCCCCTATGATGACATTCACCCTTGGTTCCCTGTTAGGGTCTGGTGTCACTGATAGGACAGAGCACAGGATAGAGCACATCAGGGTTCCCAGTGAGCTGTCCTAGTTCATATATAAGTTTGGTCCACTGTACACTTGTGGATTCCCTCCATTCCCAGGGTTGCCTCCCCTTCCGGAGTGTGTGCCCTGAGACATTTGCGGTGGTGCCTGTTGAAATTGCCCTTGTGGCAACTTCCACATGTTCTGGGGTTGAACACCTTGTTGCGCACCCTGCTGCACGCCTGGTGCTTGCTGTTGCACTGTGTGATTCTGTGAACCGCCCTGTTGTGAGATTGCAGGTGGATTTGCCGTGCCTGCTCCCATTCCTTGGCCATTTTGCCACGCGCCTTGACTTCTGCACGTGCGCGCTAAGTGGCCCGTCATTCCGCACAGCCAATATACTGGTGGTGGTCGGATTATATGTCCGTTTGACATATCTGCGCTGCCCGTTTGCACGTTTTGGAAGCCTCCTTGATTGCCTTGGAACCCTCCTTGATTACTCTGCCATCCTCTTCCTCTAAATCCTCTACCCCTTGGGTACTGTCCTACGTTACCTTGGTTAGTCTGCTGTGGGTTAGCCACCTGTTGTAAGTTCTGTTCAGGTGGGCTAGTTAGCATGGCTCCTTCAAGAGCATACTTTGATAATTTCTTTTGCACCAGCTTCACTTCCTCACCCTTTCGTGTTGCCTCCTTTTTCTGATTCTTTTCTTGCAACAATCTACAGTAATGTGCGATAGTTAACTGTAATTCTGCCCAAGGTTTAGCCTCTACCTCTACCAATTTCTTGAGCTGTTTCTGCACTGGTTCCGGCAACCCTTGGCACAATATGTGTTAAAACACTGGTATAGATTTTGTCCAAGATTCATGTGTTTCGAGCAGCCACGCTTCTTGGAAATTCTGGATATAAATCAACGGATCTTCTGACTCCTTCATTTTTCGAGTCATTATAGCTCCCATATCGGAAGTGTCCGGGTACAGCACTCGCAGTGCTTTCCATACTGCTGCTCTGCAATTATTAAATGGTGCTCCGTCGTGTGCAGTGTTAATTATGGTTACACCAGGGTACCCTGCCCGTGTCCACACATCGTCTGCTCTCTCACCAAGTATGGCGATCAGGAGACCTTTAATGTCCCCTATAGCTAATGTGACACCCCCTGTCATTTTTTCTAACTCATGTATCCACTTCCCGGTTCCCGATGTCGGCATTGGAAGCTTGTTTTTCAGGTTCTCTCGATCCATGTCTGGCTATGGAATATATTGCGGTCTTGCTCCCCCTTTTCTAATAGTGGAAATTGGAATGCGCAGCCTCCTTTCTCTTCCCCCATAGCTCTCCTGTCTATCGCTGGGGTAACATTCTCACATCGCTGTCTGCCTGGCAATGTCCTCAACCTGTCTACATAGGCGGGTGCTGACACCCCCCTCTGACCATGGGGTGTTTCTTCATGCTGGTCAGACTCTGATGTCCTCGGTGCGGACTCACTAGCGTCTGACCATCGCACCCCTTTGTCCGTTGGGAGCTGCTTTTCTCCCATCTTTATTTGTCTCGCACTCCGTTTCCTCTCCGGAGTCGGACATTGATTGTTCACAATTCACGCAACTCCTTGTGTCATCGTTTTTAATGATTTCTAGTCTGTCCAGGGACAGTCTCCTGCTCCCACTACTTCGAGTGACATCCTCCGTGTCATACAACTGAGTGCTTTCCAAGCATTCGTCTTCCCTTTCCCTTTGGGATATTTGTTCTAGCTCCATTTCATCATATATTTTATCGATCGTTTCTCCGATGCTTCTGGTGTCAAAGTCATCTTCAATATTTTCCCCAATCGTGCCTGGTACTGAGTCGTACGCAGGAAAGAATTCTTCAATGTCTTCCCATTCTACAACAGGATCGGGTTTTTTAACTTCCCGCTCCAGATATTCGAGATTTTGTGCCCTCTGTCTACGCTTACGTTCAATATCATCACCAAATTCTTTGCGCTTCCTCGCCTCTTCTCTGACCTTATCTTCTTCCCTTCTCTTTTCATTTCTACGTTCATCTGCCCTTTGAACTTCCTCATCTTTTCATCTCTTTATCCTTTTTTTCATGTACCCTTTTCTCTTCTTCCAACCTTAGCTGTCTCTGTCTGTACTGGTCATAGGCTGCTTTCTGTTTGTGATCGAGCTGCTTTTCTTGCTCCTCGCGATATAGTTGTTCTCGCCTTAGCCTATCTTTCCTTCTTACCCTTTCGTCCCTTAACTACTTTTCCTTCTCCTTCTCCCTTCTCTGTGCCTCATCTGACCTTTCCTTAGGTCTCACATCATCACTTCCTTTTCCATCGAGTTTCAACAATATCTGCCCTCCCATCCATTCGTCTTTTGTGAATGCTATCTCATCAGTTCTGCTTTCACCTACTTTCCATTTCTTTCCCTCTCTCTCTTTATCGAGAGATGCACTAATCTGTGCCTGGTCCTTCCTCTCATCATCACGTCTCTCCTTGTCCCTCGGGACTACGGAAGTAAGATTCTTATCCTGATCCTTCCCTTTATTGTCATCGCTACTGTGCGTAGGTGACTCATATGCAGGGTTGCTATACCCCGTGGCTGCCTTAAGCTCTCTTAATGGATAGAGTCCCTCAGTGTTACTTCCCTCAGTTTCTGTTTCAGGCGGGGCAGGTGGCGCGGTAGGCATCTCACCCCGCTCCGTGCATACGTTTAATATCCAGTCTGCCGGTGGCTCTTCTTCCTTTGACTGTTCGAACATTTTCCAAAGTTCTAAAACAGCAAGGCGTTTCTCTAGTTTCTTGCCTGCATATGTGGCATGCAAGTAAGTTGTCATATGCTGTAAGACGGTTTTAGATAAAGACCCATTTTGTGGCCACGGCATAAACATCTTCTGGGCGGTACCCTTAACCCATCCAGTGCTATATTTCTGAAGCTTGGGCGCATGTTTTGGTAGTTGTTTACATAAGTGTGCTAATGGAGTAATGTCCTCCATGCTTAAATCTGTTTCTAACAATACTTTCATGCAACTTCAACACTCCCAACAATATGAACGAGCACCAAATACTGCAAGCTCCAATCCACTTTTTTCCCGTCAGAACTTTGGTATCACCAATTTACTTCAAGAACACCAATTCGTGTGTGATTCCCTCTTATCTATAGAATCGCGTAAAAACTCTACTTGATTGCAAACAGCAAGGAGACAAATTTCCTTACATGTGACATATGACAGAACACGTACAACAGAAATTTGACAGACTAGACAGACACCAGCTGGACACAAATACCTCTGCCTCTAATTTGTACCCTGACATGGAGTTTAAACGAACCCCTTTTACGACGTCTTTAAACGTGGTAGTAGTCTAGTCGTCCCCTATTATGTGGGCTGAGTTCACGTTTCTTCTGACCGCTATATTAAAGCGCAGGAAATAAGGCGTATCCTCTCTCTTTATCTCAGGTGTCCGCCCTGGTATCCTCTCTTCGGGTGTCTAGCCCGGTATTCTCTCTTTTCTCGGGTGTCACTCCGGTATTCTCTCTTTTTATTCCATTATTCTCAAGTCATTATCCATATATATATATATATATTGTTCTCTACTTCTGACTATTTTGTTTTCTCCACCTCCCTCCGTTACCTTTTCCCTTACTTGTTCTAATGCCTATGACATTTGCCATTTGCCAAAGCATTACATTTTTTGTTTCACTCACCGTTCGCATGTTTTCCTCTCTGAATCCTCAGGATCACTGCCTCCGTTATCGCCTTCTTTAGTCTTAGTCTTTCGCCTGCTCCGCTGCCCCTAGGAATGGAAGGGTTTATGTTTTTAAAACGGTTCCCTTCAGACCCACTGCAGATTTGGATATATTTAAACTATCATTGTCCAAGTGAAGCTTTACAGTCTACTCGGCCAAATGGCGAAGGACTCGTGATATTGCCGAAGACGTAGAGTTACTTAGTGTCGACGGTCAATAGGTGTCTTATTTCAATCAATAATCAATAATTGATGGTCAAAACCATGCTCCCCGCTACCAAGTGTACAAGAGGTCGGAGCGACCTCTGACGGGCCCATGGGATCAGAGCTCACCCTCGAGAACTTTAAGACGAGATAGCTGCACCTTGAGGTGGATGGGGTGCGGAATTCTCTTACTCCACACCAATCAATAAGGACAACTCAATGGTTTGGCAAAGGGAAGTCTGTTTAATGACAAGTACAAAAACGGGGAAGCAATAGGAAATCAGCAGTGATGCGGTCGCCCGTCTCGCTTCAACTTTCAAATTCTTCATTCAAACAGCAATAGTTATAGTAAATTCTCGTCATCATTGACGTGTAACACTCAAAAGTTTGTCATGCAATTCTATTGGTTAAAAAGAAAACTTAAGTATAGGTGCTATATCTGAAAATAGTAACAGAGTGTGAGGATTGGGTAACTCTTATCGTGTGGGCGTCTACGCCCATCCCTCTACATCACTCGTGCTAGACGCCACTATAAGTACGACGTCTCATTGGTTCTAGTAGCTATAGCACCCTAGATTATTTGGTCCATTGTGATTGGGTCACACCCCCAGGCATAAATATCCACTTTAATTAGCAACGTTGCAGAATGTTCACCCAGATGTGGGGTGCCACACGATTCACACTGCCTCCCTTCCATCAATCAGCACTTTAGGGCTATGTGTCAATTAGGTGGCTGAGGTTGGCTTCGAAACTGTAGCTTCTTATCGGGAAAAGTTATGGTATCCTCTGGTTTTGGGTGACATCAGACGTTGGTACCCCTTCGCGCTTGGCTGGTCACGTGTTAGTACACCGCAAATCTGCTTAATTTTCCCTCTATTTGTGTATTTGATTCTCCCTTCGGCCTTGCCACCTGCCTGGGCCTCCTTATCTTGACCTTCACGGGGCAGGCTGCTATGCTCTGAAGTTTCGATTCTTCGAAGTTGCCACTCTCCTCCCTTCCTTAGCTTGACCTCGAATTCCCAGGCATGAGCTGCTTCTTGCTCAGTTTCGATTCCGCTCTTTCGTCTGGCTTTGTGCTGGTATATGAATCCTGGCCTGTTTGACCCCGACCATTCTGGGCTTAATTCTGCTTTTGTAAAATGAATTTGCACTTGTATAATGTGCTTCTTTGAGGTAGATATATAGTTGGCGCTTGCCACCCTATTCTTCTACTAAGCATAGCAAGCCGCACTGTTTTCTTAGCTTCTTGCGTTCCAAGCCTGTTTACATTTTCATCCTACTACTTTATATTTCAACATCGTTTCTTCTTCCAAGTCCATTGCATCATTATTCTTTACATTTCGTCTTTGCGTGTCTTCTTTCGATTGTCGTTTACATTCATCTGTACGTCTGTCCGGGCCATTGTGTCATCACCATTCGCCTTCAATGAAGGCCCTTTGGGTTTCTTCTGGGACAGTGTGTAAGTAGTTTTCATTTCGTGTCAGCTGCTGGTACGGTTGTCTCAATGGGTACCGTGCTGCCCATGGCTGTCTGGTTATTGGCACTTCAACAGGTATTGCTCTCCTGATGGGCACTGGGCAGAGCCCTAGTGCGGCTCTCTGCTGGTTTATTTGCTCCTCATACGTACCATATCTCTGTGAGTATGTTCCTGGTATTTCAAAATGGGTGGCAGGAGTGCAGGCCATATCTGGGACCTCCTCTACACAACTTTACCTGTTTCTGGGGGACAGTAATCAGCCCCAGAAAAATTGAGTTAGTGGGCAGTCTGAAAGACAACCCTATGGCACTGCACTGAAGGTGCTGTGTAACACACATGAAAAATGAGGCCATGGAGTAGGTGAGGCTCCAGTGCCCAAGAACACACAAAAAGTGAAAACACACACAGCAAAACACATGTAAGAGTGGGAAAAAAAGGCTGACACTCTTACCAGGTGAAGAAAATAAACCCGAGAAATCCAGCAAAGCTGCTGAGGGACTCATTAGGTAAGGGAAATCAGCCATTTATGAGAATTCTCCCTAACACTCAGTTCTTAGTGCCCGCTATGCGTTTCCACAAAAACTCAACATTCAAAACTTTCTTCTTCCACCTATCCTTTCATTCACTCATTCATGCATTCACTGATTCTGCCACTCAGTAATTCCTTCAAATCACTCAGGAATGCATCCATTTAGACACTTGTTAGCAGTGCCTACATACATATTTCAAACACTTAAGAGCTGGGCTTTTTGGGAGCACAGTTATAACAGCTGGTCAATTCCTTCATTTTTTGGTTCACGGGGAACTTGTGACAGAACAGGAATCAAACCTACCATAACACTACAGATGTCACGTGCTACCCCCTCCTCCTGTATTTCAAATATGCAGCTTCTGAGCGCATCTCAAAAAGTCCCTTCAATAACTGCGTACATGACTCCTGTATATGAAAGCATAGAATTCAAAATGTATTCAGTTTTCCGGAGACACATCCATCTCTTCTCATTAGAACTCATCTAGTAAATTGACTCCCAGAACATGTCCACTTAATATACTAAAGTGCAATAGGGTAAATGGAGGTTAGTTGTGGTGCCAAATGTGCAAAATTACGCAAATACAGTAAAATATCAATATTTTTAAAAAGTCTTTTTTTATGTTTTCGTACATGATAACACATGGTGACATAGGGAATTGTTGTTGTTTTCTCTAATATATCTGGTCCTTTATTTCTGATGTTTTTTGAGTGGTATTATCAAGCCCACTGGGCTCAAAAAACTAAATAGACACTATTTTTTATTTACAAACTCTCACTCTTTCATAATCATTAGAGAAAACACCCAACAGTTTCCCTCGGGATGGCTATTTTCTAATATCCTGATCTCTGATTTCATTGATCACAGGATGCAGTTAAAACCAGTGTCGACACATAGCGTTTCAGCATTTTCCTTGAGAACCGGCCATCCATTGCGATCTCAGAAAATGTTTCTTCTATGCCTTCGTCAGGACAGAAATTGATTTTCTAGATATAGAGATCCACTCTCTTCTCTAATCCATTAGGTTCTGTTTCATTCCATAAAAACGTACAAAAAATAAGTGGAGAACCCTTATAAGGCCTACTTA
Source organism: Ambystoma mexicanum (assembly GCF_040938575.1). Lineage (NCBI taxonomy): Eukaryota > Metazoa > Chordata > Amphibia > Caudata > Ambystomatidae > Ambystoma > Ambystoma mexicanum. Next base: position 1,088,176,355 of record NC_090941.1, read on the forward strand.
ATATGCCCATATTTATATTCATAAGCTTGCCACTATCCTCAATCTGTCGTCCTGCAGGGGAGCACATTCTATTTTCTGATTCTGCGTTCGATCTATCACAGTGTGGTCTACAAATAAAATCATATTAAATCCTTAATATTAAAAAATTTCACCACATTGGTCTGATTTGTCGTCCTCTATAATTATTGATTCTTGTTTCTTTAACATGGTGTTTACTAACCTTAGATACGTTTGCCAACACCAAGATGGATCACCCCCCCATCTCCAGAATATGGGATGCCTATGTCCCTACAATCCAGGAATAACCAAAGTCGATGGACACCATCTTTCTGTTTTTCCAATAGATGCCACATTTCTCAAGACCTACATGGTAAAATATCACCTAGCTATCAAATGCCATTCTCAATGGATGAAGCAATTGTCTATATCTTTTGATGAGGTCGCTATGCATTTTTGGTAATGCTGGAGTGCTTCTGACATATGCTTGTAAAACGATGATCTTCTTTACTTTTACTTTACTTTATTAGATTTGTACCGTGCACCACTGACCCGGAGGCTTAAGGGCGGGAGCTGCTGACCCAGAGCTGCTTGCTCTATTTCGTGCCGTTTACCATTTACGACTGAGACTAGCCTTTTTGTTGCACGAATTGTGTCTGAACCCAATCTCTGCTCATCATTATATGTGACAACCCCCGAGTTTGCCATCTAAGGCATTGTCCAAGTTCCAACACATTGCGTTTGAAATGGTTTTTGCCCGGCACAAAGCAACTAAACAAAAGTAGCGTGTTGCTTAACCGCGTGCAAGTGGCGTGCTTCTACTCTTTGGGAACACTCCAGCGATTGGGGTCAATGACACAAAAGCATGGAATTCCTACGAAACATCAGTGTGATCACAGAACCTTTGTATTTTACAACACAAGGACACAATCAGCATTCATACAAAAAGAACATGACAGCCCTACCATGAGCAGGGTGCTATTCTGGGTAGGATAGAGTTTGGGTTGCAAATAATATCATTTCTTGATAAAGAAGGTTTTCAAAAGAAATATTCATAATAAAATATTAGAACATAAGCACGACCCCCAATATGATTGGAGGAAATTGTTTACTTGTATTTATTTTATTAGCATTTGGTTTATTACAAGCCTCTCAGCAATTTTTTCACAACCAATTCATTTCAATTTTAAAAGAAAATCATTTCAATTACAGTTCATTATCTTATCCATTATTCAGGTACAAAATATCAAAAACAAACAGTGCAATTCTCTACAGCTTAGATAATTTCCACCATTGCATTACTTTAAAATGATTTTGTCTAAACATTTTATAGTTATCAAAACTGCGTATTTTCTCCGCTAATTAAAATGATCAACCATTTCTCTAGGGATAAAGTGCGAAGTTGTGCAACAAAGCCACAGAGGTATATCACTCTTAAGGACGTTAGTCCCGTACAGAACAACAAGAGGTGCTGAGAGGTTTCTCGCTCTTTTTTTCCCCCAATTGAGTATCTCCAAGTTAATTCCCTTTCACCCTCCCTAGCACGCAAATCTAGCAGCTCCCTTGTCAAGTATAGATTCATTTGTATTCTTAGGAACTGGCTTCTAGAATAGATGTTAGGGAATGTAGTTGAATATCTTGGCACTGAGCTGTATGATTTTGCTTCATGCTTAAAATGGAAGAACATTTAAAAAATGTTTAGCCTCGTCCCGATCCAGTCGTCTTTCCACATTTATTTCTTGACCTTGTCAGGGTTTGTCGCAAAGTCATCCTCCGTCATGCTTGTTTTAGCCGGCAGATTTTTACATGCCCCCGCGCCACAACCAAAATCCCTTCTCTACCATTGTCAAGGGTGGTGTTCAAGATTTGGAATAAAGGCGGAGGGTTTCCCAAAAGCCACTTCTGATATATTGCCAAAGATGTCCAGCACCACAAGGCCTCTGAGGTGGAAAACATTTGGCCTGTCCTATTTATTGGTGTGCCGGTCTGCTTTTATTTTCTGCTGATGGGTGACTGTGACCGAATGCGCACATAGGCAATCCTGATCTTTACAGATTTTTGTAACACAAAATGTTGCTGGTAATTCTCCCTGAGAAAGTGAGCTCTGCTAATCAGGCTAACATTCATAATGCTGCATGCTGAGAAGTATATTGAAACCTTGTAACTCTGCTGGGACTGTTTACTCGCAAACCCAGCAGCTTCAATGTAGTTGGGCAACATGGCATGCAAACAGCCGGCTGAAACCCAAAGTTCCAGCAGCCAGAACATGCACCTAACTATGGGAAACCTGATCGAAATGGTATATAGCTATACATCCCCAAGGCCTGCCGACTGCTTAATTAATACATATAAACCAAATCTGGTGCGATATGGTGGTCTATGGGAATATGCCGGTCAAAACGCTTTTGATGTAATTCTCTTGTCAACCTGGTTTCTAATGACTCATTCAACTGTCAGAGTTTTGTGTACCACTGTCTCGGGCTGAGTTTCACCCACAATGCACTATTGGTCCAGCCCAGGAAGCTGCCTCTGTTCTCTGCTGGTAAAGCTTGTCTATTTTCCAAGTGAACAGGATGTACCCCAGGCGGTAAAGAGGAGACCAGGGCTTCAAATGAAAGCCCTCCCAGCACAATGAAGGAGTCACGTCACAGTGGTATTTAGTGTTAGTCCGCCAGGAAGAAGGAGAAGTTGTAGTAGACCAAGAGATATTACAGCTTGGCCAGGGGTTCCAACATCTTGGAATTTCTTAGGCCACTTGCACTTCCTGTGTCCCATTTACACTTCCAGCATTCAAAACACTCTGACACTGACCTCACCAGGCAAGGAGTCTGGTCACATCAGCCAGGATTGGACCCTTCCAGAAGGCTTGAAATGGACCAATCCGCTGTGAAAAAAAATTCTGTGTAAGGGGTCCTCCCTCATCCCCTCTGGTTGAATCATCTTTGGATACCAACAGAACATTTTCTCACCTGGAACTTTATTGGAGTGCAGTCTGCCCAAAGTCCTCTGCCATAGAGGTGAAGAGAAAGATTCCAAAGAGTTGGCATGATACCCACTTAAGAGTACCATTTGAAGTGACCAGCTATTTGGAAAAGGCCTGTCTGCTGCCTCAACACAGGTAACAAGGACTCTGCCAACTGGAAGTGGCAGCCAATGCAATGTCTTTCTGGCAACCTTCCTGACTGGGACGGGAAGAAGGACTCCATTATCCCTGTAGACCATAGACAAAGGTCCTCAGCAAATAAGTAGCAAAGGGAGCTTGAGTCTCTGCTTACCGACCTAAGCTGCTTTTTAGCTGACTAGACCACTTTCGAGTACCGTTTGAGCCACTGCAAGACCCACAGAGCTGGCTTTTTTCACTCACCACTTTTGGAACCACTTCATGTTGTCTAGCCGTTAAGTGAACTATCTCATGGCTGTTCTCCAGCTGTCTTCGAGCTAATCACTGCTGCAGAACTGCATCATATTGTTGGACAATGACGAACCGACTCAAGCATTTTCAACACCAACTTGATTAACTGGGAGCAACTGACTCAACCATCTTGAGCCCGACTCAACCCGACTCAACCCAGCAATAAGCGCTAAGAATCCCAGGTCAAGGGATGTTGACTCCTTGGCCTGCTTTGAAGGGTCCTAGTGGCAATTTAAGACCCAACTCCATACCCTTTTTCTTTTTAAGGATAAACTTTAACAATGATGCAAACATTATTGCCTTTCTACCCATGTCTTCAGATCTTTCATCCAAAAGTCTGCATTTTCTGTGCCTTCCTTTACAGGAGTGGGTTATTAGTGTTTTGTATTAGTGTGTTGTATGTTTAGTGTTTATGTGTGTACTATTGTTATAGAACCTTGATTGGAGATCACCTTTATTAAGATACCACAGCACTATTGTTGTGTCGGATGCTGCCATGCTGGCTCACACACCTCTTGGAAAGTATAACCTCTTCTCGACCAATTGCACCCTAAGAGGGGAAGGAGGTTTGCCATTCATGTTGCACCTGCTTCACCCTTATGAGTGAGGTCATTTCTGGTTTAGTATCACTGTGAACCTTCGTAAGAGTTTTATCCATTACTCATCTGTGTAGTAGTCATTTCACCAAAGTGGCAAAGCCACCAAATCCAATGTACAGGGCTGAGGAGATGGAATAGGCTCAGTACTGCTTTGCAAACATTAGATGGCTTCGGTAAACAGCATAGGACCGCTCCTCCCTCGCTAATTACCTTAATTTCTCGCCCTTGTTCTGGGAGAGTGCAGGCTCCACCACCCACTGATGACCCCACCCCCATTTAAGTCCATCATACAATACCTTACACGGGCACAGCCACTAAAGGACCTGACTCTGCATGCCAGCTTGGTCACCCTACCCCTTTATATGGGTTATGATTGGGAGTTTCCGATAAAAGGTTGTGGCAGGAGGAAGAAAAATGTACGGGACACTCTATCCTTTTCGGGGGCATGGTTATGCTTAGCTACATGCTGCAACAGTTTGTCGCAAATGACACAGACACTTTAATTCAAGAGCCTTTATTAGTTATATAACTTGCCAAGGTCATGAGCATCTTTTCTTAGTCTTTCTCTAGATTCAGATTCTTCAATTATTTCTTTCTCTCACACTTTCCTATTTCCTGGTGATACTTTGGCTCTGTCCATCCATTCCCGGTAATTCTGGGTTTATTGGGGGATCCCTTACCCTTAGGTTCATTCAGTTCCTTGCTACTTTAGGGTTCTCAAGCCGAGCTCTCTGGCTTCATCTGTAGTACTTTCCTTTCACAGGGTTCTGGTTTTCACTTCTTTTCCTGATTGGTTACTCTCAGAGCCGAAGGAGGACAGGGGGCTCCATCCCATCTTGGATTTGAGGCTTTTGAACTTGTACTTGTGTAAGGACAAGTTCAAGATAGTTACCTGAGCCAGAACCTTCAGGCCCTGTACTTGCAGGATTGGCAAGTCTCCCTGGTTCTCCTGGACGAATACTTCGATGTGCCCATCCACATGAGTCAAAGGACGTACATGATATTCATGGTGAGAAATTGCCATTACCAGTTGATGATCCTGCCTCTCTTTGTCACCCAGGGATTTCCCCGCTGCTGGCAGTGATGGCAGATCGCCTCAGAAGGGAAGGCATTCATGTTTTTCCCCCCACCACCCACTCGCTCCCCAGACCAGACGACAGTGCGCTTGGACCAGACGTGCAGCCTACTGTACAGATTGGGCTTCTCCCTGAGCTTCAAGAAGTCTCAGGTTTCGCCCATCACAGTCTCTCCGATTCATCAGGGTGGTCTTGGACTCTCTCCTGGGCTGGGCCTTCCTGCCTCAGGACCGACTAGCAAAACATCTCCAAGATGGTGCATGTCGTCCAACTACAGGAAAATGTTCCTGCATCGGCTTTTCTGCATTTGCTGAGTATTATTGCGTTGTGGTTCCTAGTGATGCCAGAGGCTTGGCTGCTTATGAGGTCATTTCAGCGGCTCCTCGGTTGCCAGTGGTCCCAATTTCACGGATATACCTGAGAACTTCTACAGGTCTTGGTGAAGGAGTCCAGGGACCAGGAATACTGGTCCCAGAGGGACAAGTTGCTAAATAGTACATTGTTTTGAGAACCCTGGCCACAACTGACCTTAGTCACAGACATGTCCCTAAAGGACTGGGGCAATCCCCTCCAAGATCAGACGGTAAGCGACCTTTGGTCTGCACTGGACTACTGGAAACACATCAATTTGCTGGAGTCGAGTGGTCAGGCTGGCCCTCATTGCTTTACCCCATCTGTACGGCTTTATTGGTCCTGACGGACAACACAGTAGTCATGCACTACCGCAACAAGCAAGGTGGTGTGAGCTCCTTGCCTCTGTGCTGAGACGTAATGTTATTGTGGGCTCTGGAGAACAGTGTGTCTCTGTCGGCTGCTCATCTGGCCGGCAACTAGAACAGATTGATGGATGGCCAAAGTAGACAGTCTTCGGCCTCGCAAGAGTTCTGGAGGTGGTGTTCTCCCATGCGCGGCCACCTCAGATGGACCCCTTCACTTCCAGTGTGAACAGAAAGTGCAGTGGGTACTGCTCCAGGGAATTTCGTTGGCATGAGGCTCTGAGGGACGCTTTGACAGTCGAGTGGGACTTCGAGCTGCTCTTTGAATTTCTGCCGATTCCTGTCATTCCACTGGTTCTAAAAAGACTATGCCTGTTCGGGTTTATGATATTCTTGATCGCTCCGGACTGAGCTTGGAGAATATGATACCGGGAGTGGCTGGACATGGGCATCTGCCCTCCCTGGCACTTTTCGCACAGAGCGGACCTCCTCTCCCATTCAGAGGGAAGGGTCCTACACCAGAATCTCAACAGACAGGACTTTCATGGCTGGCTGCTGAAAGGTTGAGGTATAAAGAGTGGGAATTGTCAAAGGACATCTTGAATGTGCTTCTCTCGGCTTGAAGACGTGCCACAAAATCCATGTATGCATGAGGGTGGCGTAGGTGCTAAGAGAGGGATTTGGACCCTTTTACTTGCTCCACATCCTCTGTTCTCGATTTTCTGCTTTCTTTGGCCCGGATGGGCCTACAGATCGGCACTGTGACGAAGTACCTTTTTGTACCATTTAGGTTTTCGATAGAATGCCAGGGAAGGGCTCTTTTTTTCATAATCCCGCTGGTCATGCACTTTCTACAGGGCCTGTGCACTCAGTTTCCCCCATGCTCGTTTGTTGTCCCAGTGTGGTATTTGAATTTAGTGTTTACATTTCTCGTGGGTTCTCTGTTGGAGCCCCTTCATTCTTGTTCATTAAGATTACTCACCCGTAAGGTGATTTTTCTGGTTGTCATCACTTTAGCCAGGCATGTCTGTGGTCTGTGAGGTCCAGGCATTGTCAGTTAGTCCTCCCTACTAGGTTATTTCCAAGCAGAAGGTGACGTTGAGAGCAAGATCCAAAAGTGGTCTCTGATTTTCATCTCTCTCAAAAGATCCATCTTCCGGTCTTTTTTTTTCTTCTTCTGCCTCACACTTCCAAGGCAGACGAACGATTACATTGACTGGACCCAGTGTAGGCCCTCAGCTACTAGGCCTCTCGAATGAGAGAGACCAGGAAAGATGAGCAGCTTTTCATTGGTTATGCTGGTGCTCTTGCTGTGATCAAACAGACCCCTTAAAGGTAGCTCATCCACTGTGTTTTGGGATGTTATGATCTCGTTGGTAAGGATGTACCTGATGGCATCAGGGCACATCCCGCCAGAGGGCTGGTTGCCACATCAAATCTGTAACGTGGCGTTATGGTTCTGGACATGCACCAGGCTTCTATTGTGGGCTTTTTTGCACATGTTCATAAACATTACTGTCCCTCGGCTTCTGTCCGGGGCTACACCCGAAAGACCCGGGGTTATAGCTCCCCCAGACCCTCCCAGCAATGCATCTGCTAGTAACATGCAACTATTTTGCTCCAGTTTTTTCATCAACAAGAGGCAAACTGATTTTGGTTTCTAAACCCAGGCGCACAGGTTGAATTGAGATGCATCAGTGGCAATGCAGCTTTTCATCCAGAAAGTTTATATTCATTGAAGTTGGTACGGCAAGCTGCAGGCCTTCCATGCTAGGTTTACACATTTAAATGCAGGATGTAGCCACTAGCTTTGCCAACTAGTTCTTCGAAGAAGGTGGTCGCGGTGTAAGATATACTCCAAAATAACCCAGGTTCATACGGTGCAATACGGTATGGAACGAAGTGATCTGGAATAATGCAACACGTCTGTTTTGGGCAGACAAGTGCAGGGGCTAATCAGCACGCGGCGTTAGAAGACCTTTACAATATAAGCTGCAAGCAATACAATAAATAAATAGCATTGACAGCCATTGGCAAACAGATGATGTTACCGTGACCACACATTGCTATTTCCTATCTAGGTGGTCACTGCAATGTTTCCTTGCAAAATACTCTGGTGCTTGTTTGCTCAGGTCAGTCACATTTGGGGATCAACCCATCTCATGGCTCCACAGTTATTAAAAGTAAAGGTGATTTGTCTTACCACCGTAGAACATATTGACTTCTGTTGTAGGAAATTTTGGAATAACCATTTCAAGTTGTTCTTGAAATTTACATCTGATGCAAAATTGCCAATTTATTATAGCATCTAATCACACACGAGGTTTGTTGTTTGTTATGCAACTGTCTTATTATTGCAGGTCTTGTGGCTTCCAATCCTTCTCAGGATTTGTTGTTTGGCATGCCACTGTCTTGTGTTTGAATGCCTTGTGGCCTCCAATCCTTCTCAGGATTTGTTGTTTGGCATGCCACTGTCTTGTGATTGAAGGCCTTGTGGCTTCCAATCCTTCTCAGATTTTGTTTTTTGGCATGAAACTGTCTTGTGATTGAAGGCCTTGTGGCTTCCAATCCTTCTCAGGGTTTGTTGTTTGGTATGCCACTGTCTTGTGATTGCAGCCCTTTGTGGCTTTCAATCCTTCTCATGGTTTGTTGTTTGGCATGCCACCATCTTGTGATTGCCGGCCTTGGCTTCCAATCCTTCTCAGTGTTTTTGTTTGGCATGCCACTGTCTTGTAATTGCAGGCCTTGTGGCTTCCTATCCTTCTCAGGACCAGTTGTTTGGCATGCCACTGTCTTGTGATTGAAGGGCATGTGGCTTCCAATCCTTCTCAGGGTTTGATATTTGGCATGCCACTGTTTTGTGATTGCAGGCCTTGTGGCTTATAATCCTTTTCAGGGTTTGATGTTTGGCATGTCACTGTCTTCTTCACCAGCCTATCATGAGCTGGCAGGCTCAAGCCGGCCCACACGAAGGCACGCACAAAGGCACACAGCCCTGTCGTGAGCCTGTCTGGAGCCGGTGGGCAGTGGGCCAGCCCCCATGCTCCGCGTCACGGTAATGACCGGCGGGTAAGGTAAGACAAGCAAGTTTGCAAATCATTGCTCTTACACTGCCTGGTCACGCTACTTTCAACCTCCGCCACCGTACTGCTACCTATTACAGGTTTACTCTACCACTCGCAACCACAGTGTCTGCGACCTCTCCGGCTACTTCGCACTAAGCTACTAATCTGCCAGCAGCAATGACACTTAACAATGATCTATCTTACAGAGCTGCTCTAAATCGTCTGTGCTCCCTAAACTCTCACCTATTAACAAACATATAGGATGCTAGTTGATTTTATGCAACCCATGCAAAGTTGATTTTGGATATTACTTGCAAAGTTAACTTTAGCCTCTCATGTAAAGTTGTTTCAACCTCCTCAGGCTAAACTGCTTCTAGCCTCTCATGCAAAGTCGATTCTAGCCCTCTCATGCAAAGTTGATTCTAGCCTTCTCATGCAAAGTTGATTCTAGCATCTTCATACAAAGTTGATTCTAGCCTTCTCATGTAAAGATTGATTTAGCCCTCTCATGCAAAGCTGATTTTAGCTTTACCTTGCAAACTGATCTTAGCCTCCCAAGGCAAGTGATCCCTGCCTACCTGCGATTTGGCTCAAACCCTTACCTTACTCAGATTACTGTGAAATACTGAGTTCAGCTATCCTGAACTCCAGCACTTTGCCTTAAACCTATCACCTTATTCCCAGCAACCGGCATTAACCGCCGCACTATGTACCTCAGCACATCCCTGCTGGTAGCTGCATTCTTGCTCCTTTTACACCTAACATTGGCAATTATGAACCAAACCAAATACGTACCAGGTCCGTCCACGATTCGAAACACCAGGCTTTGGGCTAGACTCTCCCCACTCTACAAGCCTAAACCACAAAGTGAAATATATCTAAACCGTCACATCAACCCTAAAAATACTCCTAGGAACTGGTCGCAAGCTAAGTCACAAGCTTCTGCCACTGATGCATTGTATGCTCATACCCCAATACCTATGAACCCTGAATTCCCACCGAAAACGACTACTGTAGTAGGAGCTCTAATCAATGCCAGATCTGCTGTGGCCCATGCCACTGATATAGCAGACATCTTAACCTTAGATAACCTGGATCTCCTAGCAGTCCCAGAAACCTGGCTTCATGATGCAGCAGGACCAGCGCTGTCTCTGGCCTTACCAAAAGAGTACCAACTCCTAAGAGTGGACAGACCTAACGGGTCTAGCGGAGGAGGACTAGCTATCATTGTTAAATCCAATCTTGAACTAAGAGTCTCCACGCTACCACCTCTAAAATCCTGTGAATTATTATCAGCTAAACTGCCTATATCCCCATGTCGCACCTTGACTATCTACCTCATATATAGGCCTCCAGGGCCATTAGGTTCGTTGGAGGAGGATATCTCCAGCTCGCTAGCTAGCAATACTAAAGAATCGTCTCAGATAATGCTCTTAGGCGACCTCAATTTAGGACTAAACGACCCGGTCGACAAACAAGCCCAAGCAATAGCCACCATGCTTAATGAACATGGGCTATCCCAAAATGTCCTTGCCCCCGCCCACAACAAAGGCAGGATCCTAGACTGGGTAGCCACCTCAAACTGCCCAACCAGGATTACTAAAATTACACCCCAACCTTGGACTGACCACTCCCTGATTGCATTTAGTCTAACACTCAAGAAAGAAGCAAACAAGGAAATAATAATGGCACCCCTGCTACCCACCAGATCATGGAAAAACATCACGACTAATAACATCCTACCTTGTCTCCTTCCAGTGATTGATGCCTTACCAAGCAACTCTGACCCAGACACGCTGGTAGACCACTACAATGAAACTATGACCAAGATTCTAGACTCCATCGCCCCACTCAAAAACTGCAAAAGCAAATAACAGGCTCACCTGAACACCTGGTTCACCCCCCCCACCCCCATTTAAAAGAACTTAGAATGGAGAAAAGGAAGCTAGAAAATCTGGCAACATACACCCACAGAAGAAAATAAATTATAATTCAAACTCCTTGCCACTAAATCCAAAAATGAAATCATTCAAACCAAGAAAGAAATCTATAATGAAAGAATTTCTAAAGCAGGTTCTAATACTAAGGAACTATTTGCAATCCTACGTGAACTAGAATCGCCTGTACCTCCACCAGATAACCTACCTAAAGATAAACAATGGTGTACCAATATTCAAAACGCATTCGGAAATAAAACAAAAACACTGCAAACCAAAATCGCTCTTAAAAAAGCCTCGCTCCCACTAACGGAAACCACTACTATCCCCCAGCCTAGTAACAAACCTAGCCCAGCGCTGTTCAAATTCTCTAAAATATCCATCCTAGAAACAGAAAAAATCATCGGCTCACTAAAACCATCTAACTGCAAAGGTGACATCTGCCCTGCCCAAATAATTAAAGATGCTGCCAGAGACCTAGCCCTCTTCATCTCAAAACTCATTAATGCTTCCTTTACTTCCAATTCCGTCCCAAACAGTCTAAAAGAATCCTGGATTTTACCGCTTCTTAAAAAACAAACCTTAGACCCTTCCATACCCACAAATTACAGACCTATCACCACTGTCCCTTTCCTCCTGAAGATAATCGACAAAGTGGCCTACTTACAAATTCAAAAATACTTTGAGACTAACCAACTATTAGGCTCTCGCCAATCTGGGTTCAGACCCCAACATGGCACGCATGACAGCCCTAATAGACCTTAAAGCCCAAATTGATGAACTTAACGATAAAGAAAACACAGCTATGCTGCTCCTCCTTGACCTGTCGGTGGCTTTTGACTTGGTGGACCACGCAGTACTATGCAAACACCTTGCAATGGCAGCCCACTTCTCAAGTGTAGCTATAGCTTGGGTCCAATCATTTCTTGATAATAGAAGCATGAGAGTCTTCTCCACGGCAGCATCTGCAGACTCAGTTATAACAACATGTGGTGTCCCCCAAGGCTCATGCGTCTCACCCACCATGTATAATATCTTCACTAAGCCTTTATTTGAAAAATTGGACAGGCTGGGTGTCACCTACACAAATTACGCTGATGACACCCAGATCCTTATCCCCCTTACGGGCAATTTCACATCAGATACAGCCTTAGTGAATGAGATCTACATCCTCATTCAGGCATGGATGGCAACCCACGGCCTCTGCCTGAATGACGATAAAACAGAGATCCTGATGCTTGGCTCAGCCAACAACCTAAAAAAACTCAACGACAACTATAGTGCCTTCAATATTGATGGCAATATAATTACAGTGGCCAAAGAAGTGAAGACACTAGGCTTCTATCTGGATTCCACACTCTCCCTAAAAAAACAAGTAAACTCCTTGGCCTCTTCCACCGCCTATACGGGCAAACTTATCAAAGCATGCAGACCCTTCCTCTCACCAGCAAGCTGTATCATTCTAGCCAATGCCCTTATCCTCTCCAAATTGGACTACTGCAACGCACTCTATGCAGGAGCCAATAAATACATCACCAACAAATTACAAACACTGCAAAACAATGCGCTTAGAATGGCTCTGAACCTCCCCTCTAGAGAGCAAATTTCTAATACTATAAGAAATCTCAATTGGCTAAAAATCACAGACCGGATCCTGTTCAAAATGGTTACTCTAACCTTCAAATGCCTAAACAATGCAGCTCCACCATACCTGAAGGAAAGAATTACTAGGAAACTATCCTCCCGACCAACCAGAACAGCTAATTCCTTCTGTCTCCAAACTCCCAGATTCCGCCTACAAAAAACAGGTGGCAACAGTTTCCCCGTAAAAGCCGCCCAGCTCTGGAATGCTCTACCACTCAAGTTAAGAAGGAAGCCATCATATAACAGCTTCAGGCGCAACACCCGTACCTGGCTACGCCACAATGATCACTAACCTATTGCCATACACGCTCGCCCTCGCCAGCTCCCACTCAGGGAATCAATAACTCTAATCTCTTTGTGCTTTTGTATATATCTGTACTCTTGAAATTGTAATTATATTTATATGTATATGTCTCATCTATAACAAATGTAACTGTAACTAAGCTATAAGTAATCTTGGTACGCTGTGCGCCCAGCTACCCAAGTGTTTGGGCGCCCTACAAATAAATAAACAAACAAACATAGGCCTTGTGGCTTCCAAGCCTTCTCAGGGTTTGTTTGGCATGCTACTGTATTGTGATTGAATGCCTGGTGGCTTCCAAGCCTTCTCATGGTTTGTTTGGCATGCTACTGTATTGTGATTGAATGCCTTGTGGCTTCCAATCCTTCTCAGATTGTGTTATTTGGCATGCCAGTGTCTTGTGATTGAAGGCTGTGTGGCCTCCATTCCATCTCAGGGTTTGTTTTTTGGCATGCCACTGCCTTGTGATTGTAGCCCTTGTGGCTTTCAATCCTTCTCAGGGTTTGTTGATTTGCATGCCACTGTCTTGTGATTGCAGGCCTTCTGGCTTCCAATCCTTCTCAGTGTTTATTAATTGACATGCCACTGTCATGTGATTGCAGGCTTGTGGCTTCCAATCCTTCTCAGTGTTTGTTGTTTGGCATGCCACTGTCTTGTGATTTCAGGCCTTCTGGCTTCCAATCCTTCTCAGTGTTTGTTGTTTGACATGCCACTGTCATGTGATTGCAGGCTTGTGGCTTCCAATCCTTCTCAGTGTTTGTTGTTTGACATGCCACTGTCTTGTGATTGCAGGCCTTCTGGCTTCCAATCCTTCTCAGTGTTTGTTGTTTGGCATGCCACTGTCTTGCAATTGCAGACCTTATGGATTCAATTCCATCCTTTCTTCGAGGGCAGGGTCTACCCTCAGCTTATGCCCTGCCTCCGGGGTGTTGTGGTGGGTTGCTAAACTTTGCAGGTTTGTTGGTTTGGGTCCCAGGGCCTTGTCATTGCAGACTTCATCACTTCCATCCTACACTGAGTCCTTCCTTGATGGGGTTTGGGGGATTGCGCTGCTCCTGTTCAGAACTGAAGTCTTATCAGTCTTTTCAGTACCACGGGTTTTAAAGGGCTGGCTATGCTTCTGTTATCACCTTGTGTCACAAGATATTGTTTATGGTCAAACTTCAAAATGGCACTGGCCTTAGTTTGGTGATGGATGCCCAGACGCAGCTTCTACAGGCATGAGTCCCAACCACTATATGGGATCTATTTCCCACTCATTTGGCATTTTGAAGGTATGGGGGTTCATTCTGTGCTATACACTATTGTTATATTCCATTTCACACGGCACTGTCCTCCCACACTGCACTGTTCCATTCTCCTGACTGTACTGTTCTGTAACCCCCACATGAACTGCTCTAATCTGTTCTTACCATGCCGGAATTTCTTCTGTAACTACTGCTCTGCACAACTTCAAGTCCCTGAATGCAAAGAAAGAAAACATGACTAGATGAGCATTTCTGAAATAACATAAGGCATGTTGGCCACCCCCATTTATCCATGCCACCCATCCCTAACAAGACTTCTCTAGTTTTGCTTTTTGCTTTCCAGCCTTCTCTCTACTTATTTCTACCTGCCTTCATCCATATACCCTTCCTTTTCAACTCCATTGTAATCTTGTTTGTTTACCCCTCAGGAAGATCCAGTGGGCGGACAAAGGAGCAAAACATGGAGGCGCCTGGAAATTCCTTTCAGATGATGAAACCAAACTGGACCAGGATGGAATCCAGTGGCAATAATTATTCATTTGGAGAGTGCACAATCAAAAAACGGAAAAAGAAAGTGATCAAGGTGGGTAACTGGGAGGATAACAATCAATATCCCGGCCAAGTAAGTGATCAGAGTGGTGTGAGGGGTCAGGAATGTGAAGGTTTTTCAAAAGCTGCCATTGTATTAACTCAAATGGTAGGATCCCCACTACCCCTACCGTGATGAGGGTTTCCCTGTCTAATGTAAACTAGAGGAAACACTCTAACAACGGATATCTGTCCCTACACTTGTACATAAGGTAACTCAATATGGTAATGGGTGGTAGTTCAAAGAGAACATAAATATAACAATTAAGGTCACAATATGACAATTGTCTCTCCTTATTATCTGGTGAATTCCCCTTCCCCAGATTCAAGCAGGATTTTGCTCCACGGTTCCAAAAAGAATTAAGGAAATCCTGGTTTGTAACAAAGTTCTAACCCAGTTCTTGGTGACGTCACCTTAACAACAAAAAGCTCCAACACTCCAGCGGTTCAACAAAATTCTTTCTCTTTCTCTTGTGATAGTAAGAGTCAAAGCAATCTTCTAGACACAAACAAAGAATACCTCCTTAGTTCATCAGTAGTAACATAAATTGTCTTTGTCAGGATGCTTTTGCAACATTTTATTTTCGAAGATATATAACAGTTCTGCAGCAGTTTTATAACGTTCTTGTTTCAGCAATGAAAGTTTGTCAGGATAATTTGTTAACACCACTTCACAGCACTTCATCAACTTCTACCTGGTTTGCTCCCATGCCAGGCCTACTGCTTCAAAATTCACTATTCAGGTATAATCCCCTGCCCGAACAGTGATGTACAAACAACAAGTGCATCTGTGGTTAAGATCAGCTTACAACAGCTTTGCAGTGTTCACCACTTTACAACATCATGCTTTAAGAAATTCTTCAGGGAAGGCAAGATTCACATTGGTGCTCTTTAGTACTCTCTTGTACTTTCCAAAACCTCTGCAATGTATGCTCTCTCCGTCTGAACAACCTTTTCCAGGAGGACAGCCTTGTTGCCACTAG
This sequence comes from Ambystoma mexicanum, assembly GCF_040938575.1. Classification (NCBI taxonomy): domain Eukaryota; kingdom Metazoa; phylum Chordata; class Amphibia; order Caudata; family Ambystomatidae; genus Ambystoma; species Ambystoma mexicanum. The sequence goes on from NC_090941.1 coordinate 1,088,191,920, forward strand.
TTTCCCCACTTCGTTATTAACCAAACACTGACAAGGATATTGTTTTATTCTGCTTCTTCCTTGGATTTGGTAATGTGGGTTTATACCAGCTCTTGTGTGCTTCTTCAAATAAGCTTTACAAGCTTTGGAACTTTCATTAGTCCCCTCCTGACTTTGACAATAGCTGTTGATTTTAAATTGAATTGCTGTTGTTTGTTTTGGCTTGGGTATTGGTTATCTACATTAGATTCCAATAGAACTGCCTTATTGTATTGCTTGGGTATTGGTTGCCTACATTAGATTCCAATAGAACTGCATTATTGTATTGGTTGCCTACATTAGATTCCAATAGAACTGCCTTATTGTATTGCTCGGGTATTGGTCCCCTACATTAGCTTCCAATAGAACTGCCTTATTGTATTGCTTGGGTATTGGTTGCCTACATTAGATTCCAATAGAACTGCATTATTGTATTGGTTGCCTACATTAGATTCCAATAGAACTGCCTTATTGTATTGCTCGGGTATTGGTCCCCTACATTAGCTTCCAATAGAACTGCCTTATTGTATTGCTCGGGTATTGGTTGCCTACAATAGATTCCAATAGAACTGCCTTATTGTATTGCTTGGGTATTGGTTGCCTACATTAGATTCCAATAGAACTGCATTATTGTATTGGTTGCCTACATTAGATTCCAATAGAACTGCCTTATTGTATTGCTCGGGTATTGGTCCCCTACATTAGCTTCCAATAGAACTGCCTTATTGTATTGCTTGGGTATTGGTTGCCTACATTAGATTCCAATAGAACTGCCTTATTGTATTGCTCGGGTATTGGTTGCCTACATTAGCTTCCAATAGAACTGCCTTATTGTATTGCTTTGGTATTGGTTGCCTACAATAGATTCCAATAGAACTGCCTTATTGTATTGCTTGGGTATTGGTTGCCTACATTAGATTCCAATAGAACTGCATTATTGTATTGGTTGCCTACATTAGATTCCAATAGAACTGCCTTATTGTATTGCTCGGGTATTGGTCCCCTACATTAGCTTCCAATAGAACTGCCTTATTGTATTGCTTGGGTATTGGTTGCCTACATTAGATTCCAATAGAACTGCATTATTGTATTGGTTGCCTACATTAGATTCCAATAGAACTGCCTTATTGTATTGCTCGGGTATTGGTCCCCTACATTAGCTTCCAATAGAACTGCCTTATTGTATTGCTCGGGTATTGGTTGCCTACAATAGATTCCAATAGAACTGCCTTATTGTATTGCTTGGGTATTGGTTGCCTACATTAGATTCCAATAGAACTGCATTATTGTATTGGTTGCCTACATTAGATTCCAATAGAACTGCCTTATTGTATTGCTCGGGTATTGGTCCCCTACATTAGCTTCCAATAGAACTGCCTTATTGTATTGCTTGGGTATTGGTTGCCTACATTAGATTCCAATAGAACTGCCTTATTGTATTGCTCGGGTATTGGTTGCCTACATTAGCTTCCAATAGAACTGCCTTATTGTATTGCTTTGGTATTGGTTGCCTACAATAGATTCCAATAGAACTGCCTTATTGTATTGCTTGGGTATTGGTTGCCTACATTAGATTCCAATAGAACTGCATTATTGTATTGGTTGCCTACATTAGATTCCAATAGAACTGCCTTATTGTATTGCTCGGGTATTGGTCCCCTACATTAGCTTCCAATAGAACTGCCTTATTGTATTGCTTGGGTATTGGTTGCCTACATTAGATTCCAATAGAACTGCCTTATTGTATTGCTCGGGTATTGGTTGCCTACATTAGCTTCCAATAGAACTGCCTTATTGTATTGCTTGGGTATTGGTTGCCTACATTAGATTCCAATAGAACTGCCTTATTGTATTGCTCGGATATTGGTTGCCTACATTAGATTCCAATAGAACTGCCTTATTGTATTGCTCGGGTATTGGTTGCCTACATTTGATTCCAATAGAACTGCCTTATTGTATTGCTTGGGTATTGGTTGCCTACATTAGATTCCAATAGAACTGCCTTATTTCATTGCTGGGTACTAAATCAACTTGCATGCACGGGCCTCATTATGAGATGGGTGGTGTAGTAAAAATAAAGGCAGTAATACTGCTACCGCCTCATTACCACACCACCCAGCTATGAATTTGGCATAACGTTGGAGGATTCACCTCCACCTATGAGCTGGAGCTAATTCCGCTGACGTTCCACCCATTTTTGGCAGAATTACCACAGCAGAACTACTGCCGCATTCATTCTGGGCAAAATGCCCCATTGAGTCCTATGGACTAAAGAAAATGGGGTCTTACACTGCCACCACCACTTGTAATCTGGCGGTAATTCTGCCGGACCAAGTGGCGGTGACAGTAATTGCATTGGGTGTTACTCTGGCAGATTTACCGCCCGAATACCACCCAACTTGTAATGAGACCCACAGTCATTTGGTCTTGCAAAATAATGTTTTCTCTGGTTTCTGATAGTTCGGTATTCAAAATTGCCTTTGGTATTAACTTCACACGCAAGTGTTTTGTAAAATGAAAACACCTGTAACGAGCATGCGGGCGGACTCGGAGCTATCCGGTGTCACTATCAGCTGGTGAACTATAAGGCATGCGCTTCCAATTCCCTCGCTGCTCATGGGTACTTCACTTCATCGGCTCCTCGCGACCCGGCACTCTGCTGATTTCAGACTGCCGCCGCCCGCACCACTTGTACATGGAACTTCCTTTCCAGAGACAGTCTTGTGGGGAAGAAAGCTTTCCACACTTTGCTTCCTGCTGTGCAGCTCTGAAAAATAGGTCTTCGGGGGGCAAGCTTCCCACTGCGCGACCTCTGCAATTAATGCTTCTGGAGGCAAAGACTCTCTTAGGAATGGCAGTGTGCCAGCTGTTTGTTTGGAAGAAGTCTGGGAGAAGGAGCTGTTCGTTTTTCCCCCTGAATTCACTTCAATTTGGACTTTCTATTCTACAGTCCTATTTCTATCTCTACCAACGTGAGTCTCTGCCTATAAACACATCACGCATGCGTGGAGCACTGTGCGGTGTGCTAGCAGTGTGTTTGGTGTTCTGTGGTTTGCGAATTCAAGAATTGCTGCAGCCGCCAGCAGAGCTCACGGGCTATTCGGCTATTCGGAGTTACAGACCAATCCATCGGATTTCCCACCCTGGTATCCACCCAAGCCCTGGGGGCACTCGCCTCCTCCTGTACAATAGGCGCCACACGCTCTAAATCAGGTTCCACCATATTATTGCCATCTGTACAACTTGCTTCTCCAGGAGAAAAAAACCCTTTCGACCTAAGACTTGGTAATAATCATTTCAAATACTTTTGATAGAGATTCCTCCACCCTGGAGAGACAACTAGTATTCTCAACTACAGAGTTTTTAATAGGCGTAGGTTTGTAGGAAGCGGTACTCGCTGCAAAACCTTCTAAGTATGCAATTCGATTACAGAAGTTGATAAAAGCAGTTTGTTGGCCCGTAAGGACCCTACCTAAGTTTACTTGGGCTTCCGCTAGAGTTTTCAAAGCAAGATTTAAACTAACATGCAAGTTGGAGAGAAAAGTAAAAATGTGTCCACAATCAGTGGCAGAGAGAGACCCAAAGGGGGAGGCTGCTTCGGAGCAGAATTGCCAAATGGTGCCTCTTTCAGGGGTGAAGAATTAGAAGGCTGTTGGTTAGCCAACCGTCCTCCATTGGTGATCATAAGTAGCACAGTCCCCATTGACGGCATCCCAGTTGAGAGATGTAAATCAAACTCTTCACCACCGGTCTTATCAGTTCCGGTGGCACCTATAGTTGTCGATAACCCTATGTCCTGCTTTCCCGTTGTAGTTACTCCAGAATAAGACTGCATTTTCATGAGACCAACAGGTCTGTTGGCTCCCAGAACAGCGTTATTAGCGTCACGCAATGGGAGATCAGGTGTACTCCCTCCATTAGAAGGATCATCCATTGGATATAGACCAAGTGGGCGGAACCTGCCCTTATTCCCCATGGCTGCCTTTGAAACAGATTCTCTCCTCCTCTTGGCTAGATATACCATATCCTCATGAATGGACACCATCTCCAAGTCGGTAATGTCCTGCAAAAGGCCTTTAGTAGCTGCCTGCAGTAGATGAAATGAGCCATCCAGAAACTCCCCCCTCCTGGGGAGCACAGCTAGGCCCAGGATTCGAGACCAGGGGTGAAATGGGTCTAGACTGTGAGAATGATCTTTGTGTCGGTGTTGAGGAACCAGGCAACCCTACCATAGTCTCCTTAGTAGAGTTTACAAAAACAAAAATAGCAGGTTTCACATTTAGATTTGCATTTGGAAGGGGATGTAGAACTTGTTCCAAAACAGGCGTCTTGGTAGAGCGCTTCATGTTCCCCTCACAGCTGGTTTCGGAGTTCTCATGAAAAAGGTTGCAAATTATTGGGAGAAAATCGAGGATGTTGCTGGGGTGTTGAAGCATGAAATCACACTATTTTCCTAAGAGTTGTCGGAGGAGCTGACAAATCGACTTGTTGTGAAGCATCGTCGGTAATACACTCTCCAGCTCGCAGTAAAGTTAATGGGGGCGGCAGAAAATTGCTTGATTGAGTTACAGTGGTCGAATTGTGCAGAACACTTTGCATAGTTAGTCGAGAGTCGTTTCCTCCCTGTATCAGCACTTCTTTGTCAATATTCCTCATGCTAAAGTGCGCACCTGGAAGCCTTTTCCCTTTCCCACTTCCACTTCTCAAGTCGTATGGGGAAGTCGGCATAAGTAAACTATAAAGGTGAGTGGAAAGTGTACGTTGTTGGCAAACGTGAGGATGGACTAACATAAATGGACACTCACGGGTGGTCTGTGTTTATATCTCTGGCATAGCACTACAGCACAAATGCGCTCACATACCCCCTTTGTGATAAGGTAATGGTAAGGTTCTACCACAGCCAGCCTTCAGCTTTCCGCTTCCAGGTGGACTCCCGTACACCGGAGAGAGATTGCAAAGGCAGGAGAAGCCTCAGAGCCGCGGCACGGCAGGTCCCAAAAGGCAAACTCTGCCACCAGCCACGGCAGCCCTGCTAATCACCTGCCCAACACCGCCTAACACTTTAGTCCGCTTTCGCGGGGGGTAGCCCTTTTGAAACACACAAGGAGTGCAGGTTAAAGCGGTTAAGTTAGCGGTTGCACCTCAGAACATCAGTCACCCTCGAGTCAAATGATACGCAGCAGATAGCAAGAGCTGTAGTGACTCAGCAGAGCCGGTCTTACAACAGATTGCTCCCCAGGCGGGAAGCATCGTTGGCACCCCCCTTCCCATGACCTGTGATCTCATGCATGTGTCATGGGCTGAGCAGCGGGAGTGGGGACTATGAGTTAACAAAATTGTCAATGCTGGCATCTGCTGAATTTCATGATCCTCAGAAAACAGCAATAAGAGGGTCAAACCCGAACAGGCCTGGTTGTTAGTCTGCTTTTGCTCTTCATTTTTAGTAACAATGACCAGTTTGCTGCTATGACTCAGGTCAGAGAATCGACAATTTCAGATCTACACTAATGTCATTCGTATGACCTCAAACATTTAGCCACTCTTAAAAGGTGATGAACTGGTCTTGAACAGTGTTACTCAAACCTCCAAGAACAAGCACCAGCTACATACCCACTGATAGCTGTACAAGCCTGTCTATCTCAGCATTAAAATACATGTATATATGTATTGCATCAAATATTTCACAGGAAGTTAAATATATTTAGGAGGGACACACGTAAACAATATCACTACTCCATGTGAGTGGTGAAGTCTACTTTAAACATATGCAGAGAGTTAACATGCATGTACAATTCAACATAGCTTCCAATGTTAATGTTGGAGAGGTGGCGTTCTAAAATTATGACATTACAATGTGGACTTTACATAGAAACACACTGCAGTGCATTACCGCGGCAGAGAAATGGCAGTTCGAGTATTGGGGTTTGTTTCGCTCATGCTTGTGAACTCTCAAAATTCTTAAATGTTTCCTTCGTGATCACTCATTTTGGCTCCCGACAGCACCATGAAACTGTGTGTATGATCGCAAAGAAAAACGATGTCTACCATCCCAACATAAAAACAAAAACAATCAAATTCTTAAAGGGTGGAAGATGACCTTTTCTTGGGACTCGTGAAGTTTACTTTTTGCAAATTACTAGTCGCGTGCTGCTTGAATACCAGTGGCCCTTGCACATTGTATAGACGAATTTCATTTCAAGGGACTCGGAATACTGCGGGTATCAGGGGAAGCATCTTCAGTGTACCCCAAGCATAGTGCGCTTTGCCCTCTACCCTCACCGTAAAGAACATTGTCCCGAGCTTGGGAGAGAAATGGACTATGCGGAAGGAGCTGCCTCCCCTGGGTGTGTTTAGCTGCTGGTGTATCAAATGCAGAAATGGGTGGCATCAAGAGCCCCACGCTCTGAAACATCTTTTGCGCACTGGTTGGTCACACGACAGAAAGTGTGAGCAGGTGATTCCCCAACATTTGAACCATTCTTCAGAGACCTGGCTTTGATTAATGTGGCGTTAGCTAGTCATGGCAAAAACAAAGAGGTGATGGCTGGAAGGTTTAGAATGAATCTTAACCACTGGCATTGCTCTGGGCAACCCTCCAGACCACCGTTCTTCGCCTGCCAAGCCATTACAGAAGGGAAAGTCCATATGCAAATCAGGCTTGGTCCCACCCCAAAAGGGGCAGTCCAGCCCGAACTGCTAGGCCACATCCCTTCTGCACGAGACCACAAGCATCCCCAAACATGTTTCGCCCTTGTTGGGGCTCATCAGTGAGGAGTAGCTTGAGTCTCTAGGCCCAGCAGGCACGGGACCCACGTCTGGGCATACCCGTCCCACTCGGGGTGACAAAGCAAAAACAAAGAGGTGATGGCTGGAAGGTTTAGAATGAATCTTAACCACTGGCATTGCTCTGGGCAACCCTCCAGACCACCGTTCTTCGCCTGCCAAGCCATTACAGAAGGGAAAGTCCATATGCAAATCAGGCTTGGTCCCACCCCAAAAGGGGCAGTCCAGCCCGAACTGCTAGGCCACATCCCTTCTGCACGAGACCACAAGCATCCCCAAACATGTTTCGCCCTTGTTGGGGCTCATCAGTGAGGAGTAGCTTGAGTCTCTAGGCCCAGCAGGCACGGGACCCACGTCTGGGCATACCCGTCCCACTCGGGGTGACAAAGCAAAAACAAAGAGGTGATGGCTGGAAGGTTTAGAATGAATCTTAACCACTGGCATTGCTCTGGGCAACCCTCCAGACCACCGTTCTTCGCCTGCCAAGCCATTACAGAAGGGAAAGTCCATATGCAAATCAGGCTTGGTCCCACCCCAAAAGGGGCAGTCCAGCCCGAACTGCTAGGCCACATCCCTTCTGCACGAGACCACAAGCATCCCCAAACATGTTTCGCCCTTGTTGGGGCTCATCAGTGAGGAGTAGCTTGAGTCTCTAGGCCCAGCAGGCACGGGACCCACGTCTGGGCATACCCGTCCCACTCGGGGTGACAAAGCAAAAACAAAGAGGTGATGGCTGGAAGGTTTAGAATGAATCTTAACCACTGGCATTGCTCTGGGCAACCCTCCAGACCACCGTTCTTCGCCTGCCAAGCCATTACAGAAGGGAAAGTCCATATGCAAATCAGGCTTGGTCCCACCCCAAAAGGGGCAGTCCAGCCCGAACTGCTAGGCCACATCCCTTCTGCACGAGACCACAAGCATCCCCAAACATGTTTCGCCCTTGTTGGGGCTCATCAGTGAGGAGTAGCTTGAGTCTCTAGGCCCAGCAGGCACGGGACCCACGTCTGGGCATACCCGTCCCACTCGGGGTGACAAAGCAAAAACAAAGAGGTGATGGCTGGAAGGTTTAGAATGAATCTTAACCACTGGCATTGCTCTGGGCAACCCTCCAGACCACCGTTCTTCGCCTGCCAAGCCATTACAGAAGGGAAAGTCCATATGCAAATCAGGCTTGGTCCCACCCCAAAAGGGGCTGGACTGCCCCTTTTGGGGTAGGACAAGCCTGATTTGCATATGGTTTTTCCCCTTCTGTAATGGCTTGGCAGGCTGAAAAACGATGGTCTGGAGGGTTGCCCAGAGCTTTGCCAGTGGTTATGATTTATTCAAAACCTTCCAGCCATCACCTTTCTGTTTTGCTAAAGTCACCCCGAGTGGGACGGGTATGCCCAGACGTGGGTCCCGAGTCTGCCGGGCCTAGAGACCCAAGCTACTCCTCACTGATGACGCCCAACAAGGCTGAAACATGTCTGGGGATGCTTGTGGTCTCGTGCAGAAGGGATGTGACCTAGCAGTTCGGGCTGGACTGCCCCTTTTGGGGTAGGACAAGCCTGATTTGCATATGGTTTTTCCCCTTCTGTAATGGCTTGGCAGGCTGAAAAACGATGGTCTGGAGGGTTGCCCAGAGCTTTGCCAGTGGTTATGATTTATTCAAAACCTTCCAGCCATCACCTTTCTGTTTTGCTAAAGTCACCCCGAGTGGGACGGGTATGCCCAGACGTGGGTCCCGAGTCTGCCGGGCCTAGAGACCCAAGCTACTCCTCACTGATGACGCCCAACAAGGCTGAAACATGTCTGGGGATGCTTGTGGTCTCGTGCAGAAGGGATGTGACCTAGCAGTTCGGGCTGGACTGCCCCTTTTGGGGTAGGACAAGCCTGATTTGCATATGGTTTTTCCCCTTCTGTAATGGCTTGGCAGGCTGAAAAACGATGGTCTGGAGGGTTGCCCAGAGCTTTGCCAGTGGTTATGATTTATTCAAAACCTTCCAGCCATCACCTTTCTGTTTTGCTGTTAGCTAGTCATGGCCATATCCCAGCGTTTGTGTTAAAGGCGATCGGAAGCTGCACTGTGCAGGGTATTTTAAAGGCCATGAATTGATGCTACAGCATGTCGCCCCCAATGGAACAAAGAAAGTGAAGCATGCATCCTACAAGTCTGGGTATTTGCATTATACGGAAGACGGGCCAACCGTCCACAGAGACAGTTTCTACTGTAGTTGCTGAGTCGCTTTCCCAAGCCAGCTGCTGTGCAGACTTCGATCAGCTTTTGGTCCAGCGCCTGCATCCATCCTTCACACCATCATTCACAAGGCGCGTTCGTGTAGGTGTTTGTTTATCTCGTTAGACTAGCGTGATTGCTATTCCAAACAAAAGAAGCACAACGACAAAGAAGAGTATAAGACAAGTCTGAGCGAACAGTGAAATGTATAAAACTCTTTCACTAAGATAAAGTCAGCACTGCATGCCCAGGAAAGAGGGAACGACGAACAATATGCTCGGGAGCGGGCACTAGGGGGGCGTAGTAACCCCCAAACCGGCCCAGGCGTGGTAGCGGCCCCCAGGGCCCTGCCCTCAAACTGATTTTGGCCCGGCCAACGGACCAACCAATCCAACCCTGCTGGAATGTGCAACTGTCTAAGATCTGCTGACGGTGACACTCTGCCCAGAACCAGCCTTTTGATCTCCTGAGGAGAGTCCACTACCAGTGCTCGCTTCCTTTTTCATGACTACTTGAGCCTTGACAAAAGTGTCTAGCTTTGTGGCCTCCAGAGTCTGTTCTTGGAAGGCGCAGTCATCTCCGCAGTACCATTTTAAAATAAATAAAACGCCTATGCAGCAATAGGCCTTGCCTGCGAGGACGGGAGCAGGAGGAAAGAAGTGCGCTTGCCTCCGCAGGCTGTAGTTACTGCCGGGTTTCCTGAAACAAGGCCAATCAGTGAGGGCAGGATGCAGAAACTGTTTATATTTGCGGATTCTGCTGCTGCTTGGCAGTGTGTGCTTGTGATGGGAACAACTTCAGGATTTAGTGACCCACTCGCTCCTCTTTTCTGTAATGGCCGGGGCCGACAACACCAGCCAGCCCCAATCGATCCACACTTCAGTGTCAGTGCGCGCCCATACCCTAGAGGAGGGCACACGGCACGTGCGCCCATGGGCCTGGCTGGCGCCAGCAGCGCTGGCACCACCCGGGGCCGGGGGAAGGTAATAAAGCAACAAATGTTGCTAATTTATTTGCCAATTGCCCTGCCTGAGGGCCGAGGCCAGGCCTGTTTCTTGGCCCGGACGTGGCGGGCAACTGCCTGGGGCTCAATAGCCCTGGGGGACGCAATTGCCTCGGTACCTAGAGCCTTTGGAGGGGATGGAATTCTCTAGTTTGTGGGGCGGCTCATTGACGTGGGGAAAGTTCCGCAGGTCAGGTGCTGGCGCTGCCCCTTCCGACTGTAATGTCACGTAGTACAAAAGTACTACGTGACATTACAGAAGTCAGAGGCTCCATCTGACCACTTTTGCGCCACTTGGGGTGGGGGCATAAGCACACCAATAAAAACACTTTAGGTCCCCCTTCAGCTAAGAGCAGCCCCTTCCATCACAATGCCGGCAGGAAACTTCTAATGGTGGCCCATTAGTCACTAAATGGTTTCGTGCTGGCATTGAGATGGGAGGGGAGGTGCAGTGGGCTGTGGGGAGTGTGCGTGCCTTGCCGGGACGCACCGTGGGCCCCGACCCGTTTGGGCCCATGGTGCGTCCCTGCAAGCCCAGAAAATGGCCAAAAAAATAGTTTAAAGCAGCGCTATTTCTTTCATGCTGCTTCTTTTCCAAACTATATATCAATTACACTTTAAACCACTTCCATGACACTTGTGACGAGTTACTCCACTATGCGGATAATAGTTTTGACCAGTGTTGCTGAGTAAATATTCTTTAAGCTACGAACTGGTTTATTTATTTATTCATGCAATGTTTGTCAGCTACATGGAGATGGATAATTTATTTATGCAGTGTTTGTCGGATACCTGTATCCGACACACATTGCATAAATAAATAAATATGCAGGTACCTGACAAACATTGCAAGAATAAATAAATAATCCTGGTTCATTTATCCTTACAACAGTCAAGACTTTACTGTATCAAAGCATAACTCTTGATTCCCATTCAAAGAATGTTAAAGTGATTGTTTATTGGGTTCAGGTGTCTCCCTGTCATTGCCCTTTTGGCTTAGGTTGCCTACAAACCCCCTTCAGCATCTTGTGTTCTTTGTTGGTTGTATATACTGCATCCTGTGCCATATTCATGGTCTCTTTGTTGGTGTGCCCAGTCCTCATTATCTGCAGCCTAAGTGGGACTGGGGCATAAAATTTCTTGGGCACCAGTGAAAAAGTGGCCCACCGTTGCAAATGGCAATTCATTCCTTGTGTGACAGACTGTTTGCCTTTGGGTAGGAGTTCCTTAACGGTTTAGTTTGGGAATGGTGTGCAGGGTGCAGTGGGAGTGTTGCGCGGGGTGCAGTGGGAGTGGAGCGCGGGGAGCGGTGGGAGTGGAGCGCATGGGATGCGGTCGGGGGGTGCATTCCTAGTGTTTCGCCCTGGGCACCAAATGGACTAGAAACTGCCCTGGCCGAGGCCACAGACTGCAGCAGTGCCAGTGGTAGAATACATGTGTAACACGTTCGTTTCTTAACATTATAAAAATGAACAGGCACATTCACTTTTATAACGTTAGGAAATGAACGTGTTACACGTGTATTCTAGCACTGCCCTGCCTGAGGGCCGAGGCCACAGCCTGCAGCAGTGCCAGTGGTAGAATACACGTGTAACACGTTCGTTTCCTAACATTATAAAAATGAACAGGCACATTCACTTTTATAACGTTATGAAATGAACGTGTTACACTTGTATTCTAGCACTGCCCTGCTGAGGGCCGAGGCCACAGCCTGCAGCAGTGCCAGTGGTAGAATACACGTGTAACACGTTCGTTTCCTAACATTATAAAAATGAACAGGCACATTCACTTTTATAATGTTATGAAATGAACGTGTTACACGTGTATTCTAGCACTGCCCTGCCTGAGGGCCGAGGCCACAGCCTGCAGCAGTGCCAGTGGTAGAATACATGTGTAAAACGCTCGTTTCCTAACATTATAAAAATGAACAGGCACATTCATTTTTATAATGTTAGGAATCAAACGTTTTATATGTGTATTCTAGCACTGTGGACTGCTGGTGCAGCGCCCCCTAGAGGCTGACTGACGTCAGGCAGCCGCCTGGGCTGCCTGATGCAAAGACCGGCCCTGTGACTCAGTGTCTAATATCAGTGTATCGAAATTCGTGAGACAATTTTGTCGTCCAATACCACTCAGTGAAAGGATCAAAGGCACTAGAGCGTTCGTTTCGGGTGATTTCTTTCTGTGTCAGGCGAATCTGGTCAATTTCACTTAACCATCTTCAAAGGTGTACAGCGCAGCAAGGTCACCTACTTGTGATTTCCTCTCAGTCACTTTCTGCCTCTATCGCGGACATGTTACAAGCCAAGCAGTTCAGTTTCACGTGTTCTCGTCTAAGCCCAGTACTGCCCTGAGACTTCCAGCTGTTTCCTCTGATTTATTTGTGCCTGGGGAAGGGCAATCTTCGAGAGGCAAGTTGAAGCACCATAGCCCCAACACCCCACACTGGCCTTCCCAAGGGCCCTGCATTTGATTTACCTGGTTTCCAATTCCACTTAGTTTACCCTGCAGCCCTCCACACATTTCCCCTTTACCATGCCCTCCACCAACACCCCCCCCCCCAGAAATAAGACACTGACTCGGGTTCTAGATGTACAGGTCAGTTCCTTTATTAAGCAGAAGGTAGCTGACAGGTGCTCTGTTACTTGTTACTTGGTAATATAGCATTGGGTTATTCTGCTCTGAGCTGCACACCTTTACACTCCCCGCTTGGTGGCAAGAAGCATCTGATGGGAGGAACTGACCGCGTTACTTTTCCACTGTAACTTATTATTAACTTAAACTTGATGGCGAGCAGCATAGTTAAGCGGAACTGATGCTGTTACTTTTCCACTTTAACTTAGCATGAACTCAAACTTGATGGCGTGCAACCTCCGTTTGTGCGGCGCTGACACCGTCAACTTTTTCATTTTATTAACTTGGTAACTTGTACTTTGAACACTCCCCCTTTCAGCACCGGATTTATTTTGCAGCCGGTTACACTTTTACTACTTTCCCAGGTGCAGGATCATTAAACCTTTTCACCCCCTGTCGCCTGCCCCCCCTTTACTTCCTGTTGGCCAGGTGTATGTGCTCTACACTTTCCCTTCACCTGACCCCTTCCTTACCCCGGCCCCCAGCTTCCAGGTCCCTATCTTATTCCTCGCCCCCAGGGTCCTGCTGCTCTCTCGTCTCCTCACCCCTCCCTCCCTAGGTACCTGACCTCTGCCCCTTCCACCTTGTCTCCAGGCCTACTACTCACTCCCTGTTGCTTGTGTGACTTCCCCACTGTTGTTCCTCCATTAAATTTCAGTTCTCTTTCATTCCCTGTTGCACTTTCCCCACTTCCCTTACCCCCTTGCCTGCTCCTCGCACCCCTGAGGGTTGTCCGACCCCCCACTCTACTCCCCCTTTGCTCCCTCCTGGTACCCGACCACTAGTCCTCTACCAACTCCCCAAGTAGCTGCGCCGCTTTCCGTACATGTGTCCCCTTCCCCATTTCCCGAGTAACTGGATTCCCCTGCACCCTGTTAGCTTGTGCCTGCCAGCCCCTACCGCCAGTTGCCTAGTCCACTGCCAGCCTTGATCCTTGAACCTATCCTCCTCCCATTCCTTCCCACCATTTACACATACCCTCCCCTGCTCCCTGTGACTTGCTGAGTTAAGTACTCTGCTGCCGACAAACTCGGACACTGCCAGTCCCTATGGATGCCAGCAGGCCTACCAGCATGGAGCACCCTGTGCCTCCACTGCGCCAATCTTCTGTAAAATTCAAACACTGATTATTACATTCAACAATTTTAACATTTTGTGTTTTTATAGTTTGGGTGGGCGGGAGGTTCTTTCTTCCTTCTGAGTAGCAGGAAAATGAGGCTGTTTTCTCCACTTTACTGTGCTTATAAGCCCGATATAGGGGATGGTCTAGCTCACCCCCCCATATGCCCCTTTTTGCACCTTGTTGTTCCCTCCCTTCTTCCTGGGACTGGTGCCAGCTAGTCTGAGGAGGCCCCCCCCCCAACGGCCGGCAGGATCCAATTGTTGGAGGGGGATGGGGTACATAGCTACGGCAGCGTATGCTACAGGCCTCCCTGCGCTCGGCGCATCACCTGGCTTAATCCGAGCAGACAGTTTTCTCAATATGGCTCACAGTCCGTACACAGCTTTGCACTTTCTGAATTCTACTGTGCACCTTTCTAGGGACCTATTTTACAATTTCTAGTGGAAATTTGGGGGATTTCACTGAATTATATGATATGATATGATAGTTTATTTATATACCGCCTATACGCAATGTGTTTCAAAGTGCTTCAAGGCAAGGGAGGGAACAAGGGAAAATACAATGACATTCTTACAGACCTTGAACAGTAAGGATGTGAAATTAACTATCGTACTCTGCCTGATGACATTTCAGATAGTGCAAGAGCTAAGACATAGATAAGGAAGTGTTGTAAGTGGAAAAAGCATAGAGCCCCCTTAAGAGGGAAACTGAAGACTATGGGAGGGAGCGGGAAGCGGGAGGAAGGGGAGGAGCAAGGAAAGGGAAAAGGGGCAGTAATGATACGGAGGAATAAAGGGAAGGTGGGAGTGCACAATGGCTCCTGTGTAATCATTTGGTACGCGTGAAGCAGCCCCATTACGGGGGCTAACAACTGCCGACGAGGCCGATGAGGCCCCACGTCGTATGGCAGCCGACTTGGAAGGGTGAGGGACACACATCAGGACGGTCTGTGTGCCCAGCAGAAGTGGCCACAAGGAGCAGGCAACGCTGCCTGCGGCAGAGGAGGGTCATTGGACCCTGCAGAGCAAAGGAGGGCTACGATCTCAAGAAGCCCAGCAGGAACATGAAGAATCAGGTAACTTTGTCCCCAAAGGAGTGATGCAGTCATGCGACCGCAGTAGAGGGGGCCCGCCGCCCGCAGCAACGAGCCCAGCAGCATGAAGAGAGGTTGCCGCCGGACCGTCTGCCCAGCAGAGGGGAACAGATGCTGAGAGCCCTACAGACGGAAGGGAAAGGTGGAGCAGACCCAAAGGCGACTGCAGAGGAGCAGCGCGCCTGGTGGAGCGACACGCAGCAGCCCTGGACGTGCCCAACAGTATCTGAGGAGGAGGGCCCGTGTGCCCGCAGTGAGGCGGGGCCCGTGTGCCCGCAGTGAGGAGGGGCCCGTGTGCCCGCAGTGAGGAAGGGCCCGTGTGCCTGCAGTGAGGAGGGGCCCGTGCCTGCAGTGAGGAAGGGCCCATGTGCCCAGCAGTGTCGGTGGGCCTGTGTGCCCGGCAATAACAGTGGGCCCGTGTGCTCGCACACCCTGCAGGAAAGGTGGAATGGCGGCCAATCCTGGAGAAGGACCCGTAAACCCTGGCACAGAGTAGCCCATCGGAGGAGACCAGGAAGAGGGCCCGTGAGCCCTGTGGAAGAGGAGCTTGAGGTCCATGTGCCCCGAAGGGGAGAAGACCAGGAAGAAGACCTGTGAGCTCTGGGGAAGAGGAGCCCAAGAGGAGGGCCCGCGTACCTGAAGGAAAGGAACCCAGGAGAAAGACTCTGTGAGCCCTCCATCGAAGACATCCGGCACCGGCTGAAGGGCCTGTATGCCCGACAAGAGACGCGGACACTGCGGCGACAGAGCTGCAGATTCAGGAGCTTGCAGGACGCCATTTGAAGAGGGAGAGGATGGACCACCGTGGACGCATCCGTCTACAAGTAAGGAGTACCAACAGAGGTGGGAGAAAGGGAGAGTAACTGGGGACAAGGACCCAATACCCCGTACCTCCCATTTGCGTGACAACAATAACATTACTAAAAGAACAGTAAAGAGCTGGTCAATACTACATACGACCTTAGCCATACAAGGAGTATATATGCACCTACGCACAGTGCATTGCACGCCACAGTGCCTGAGCCCACGTCAGACACCCAGTGCAGCAACTGTGATTTTCCAGTGACGAACACCACCACGAATAGGGCCACCTCGCCAGCCCCAAAACTGGCAGCTGAGTAAGACACCCACGGGAAACGGCTAAAAGCCATCTGAACAGGCCCGGGGAGCCACCCAAACCCAATACGAAGGTTAGGAAACCGACGCCCACACAAACCCACAAGGACTACACACATGATGACAGTGTGTCAAAGGTCAAACACCACCACAAGGACACGTACAGGAAATAAAAAGAAGACAGACCTGGAAAGCTTCCCAAACATATGCGTACCAGCAGCAGAGAAGACCCGTACCAGACAGGACCAGTAACAGCGAAAGTAAACGCAGCACCACCCATACAAACCAAAGGACCAAAACACAGCGATCTGCCGCCAAAGACCGCACACAAGTGCACAGCGACTCCATACCCAAACTAAACACCGGCCACCATGACTGAACAAGCGCAAGCAGATGCCAGCGCATGTGCGCCAACCCTAGGAGACTTGGGCCCCACATCATATGCCGCTGTCATGAGAAGACCCAACCCATTCACCTTGATCCCGCACCACGACCAAGGAACAAGATGGGAGGAATGGGTCGAAGAATTTGAGGACTTTCTAGGTGCAATTGGGAACCAAGACCCGCCAAACAAACTTAGCATATTTAGGAACTTGGCAGGAAAAGAGGTAAAGGACATCATCAAGACAATCTCAGCTACAGACAAAACCACATACCAATGTCTCCTTGATGCAGTCAACGACGAACTCATAGTAGGATCCAACAAAGACTACGAACGACTTGCATTCAACCAACACAGGCAGCGTCCACACAAATCAATTGGAGAGTTCGTCATACGTCTCCAGCAGAAGATAGGAGACTGCGACTTCGCCAACTTCAATGATGAAGAAGCCATAAGACTAAGGATCATAGAAGGGTGCACCTCGTCAATGTTCAGAAAACACCTTCTCAAGAAGCCCCTACCCCTAGCGAAAATACTCAATCTGGCCAAAACATACCAGAGAGTTGACGCACAGGCAGCCGCCATTGAGAGGAAAATTGAATGCGACACCATCGCGGCCCTCAAGGAAGGGCAACTGCAATGCACTAAGCCCACTCGACCCTGGAAAAAGAGTAAACTTAGAATACACCAGCAACAAAGTCTGAGCAAAGAGCAATGCCACGGCTGAGGGTGGAAACACACACACAGACAACCATACCCAGCCTCTGGACGAGCATGCTGGCGCTGTGGCCAGGAATGTCACCTTCAGGGAATGTGCAGAACAGGACCACCCACAAGCTCTGCATGCCAACCCACACCATCAGCCCAGGGAAGACACCTGAGTCCACCAATGGCACGGTTAGACATCAAGAAAGACATCAAGGCCACGAACATCAGCCCACCTAGACGTCACAGGCATGCACACCCCCTCTACCCTGAGTTAGCCCACCAAAAAGGGGACGGACCGGCACTCGGCACACGAACATCACCCGTTCTGCGAGAGGCCTATGCGTTTTGCAACCACCCAGTACCCTTCAAGATATTGTACGGGGGGGGGAGTGGAAGCCACAGGAAACGTCAGTACAAGGCAACTGTACCAGACAAGGGCAGAAGAATGCACCCTAGACAAACCCCAAGACCATGCCGTCCAATGGAGCACGGCACAGACAGAGCAGCCTCAAGGACAGTAGCAACGCAACCCAACCCAAGGAGACCGCAGAGTGCTGGACACCATCCGCACGATACTGAGTCCCGCCATAGGGCACAGCCGTCTCAGCCACCAGACAGCACTACAGCACGCACTCATCCGCGTCCACTATAGGTCATTCAAAGTAACCCACAAGAAGGACCACGTGCCCGAGCAAGATGCAGGAGAAGCAAGCAAAGCCAACTACGGTAAAATGACGCCAAAGGACTCCCTCCTCCACGAGCTATACTTTGAAGAGCATGAACCAACAAAAGGGGAAGAGATCGAGAGGGAGGAAAAGGAGAGCAGAGACCTATGACACACCGCAATGAGAGAGCGCGGAGGAGACCCACGAGCAACCAAGCAGGCCCCATTGTCTCATCGAGTAAATGTAACCCGGGAAGTCTCATGTTAAGCAAAGGGGAGGTGTTGTAAGTGGAAAAAGGACAGAGCCCCTTTAAGAGGGAAACTGAAGACTATGGGAGGGAGCGGGAAGCGGGAGGAAAGGGAGGAGCAAGGAAAGGGAAAAGGGGCAGTAATGATACAGAGGAATAAAGGTAAGGTTAGAGTGCACAATGGCTCCTGTGTAATCATTTGGTACGCGTGAAGCGGCCCATGAAGGGGGCCAACAGGAAGGAAGGGGGAGAATGGGAAGGAAATGGGAACAGACAGGCGACTACCATACTAGGCCTGACAACATTTCTGGTAGAGCCGGAGAAAAACAGGTGAGGAAGAGGGGTGCAGAAAGGGAGGGGAGGAACAAAACAAGTGACTATTGTACTATGCCTGACGACATTTCAGATAGTGCTGGAGGAGGGGGGAAGAAAAAAAAACAAGTAAGGGGATGGGGGAGGAGACAGGCGAGGTTGCTATCATACTAGGTCCAGGGAGAATTCTGATAGAGTAAGTGCATAGAAGAAAGTAAGGGGAGGAGATAGGAAAAGGGAGAAAGGGAGGAGGAGAGAACAGAAAGTAATCAGTCAAAAAGAGTGGAGAAGCAATGACTTAGAATACATTATGTTATGGTTTTAATATAGAGGACCGTACAAAGCATTTGCTCAGTGCTGGCCCCAGGTCTGCCAGCGCCCTGTGTGAGATTTGTGCACCCCTGCCCCGCCCACCACAAATGCAGATCAACAGGGGGCTCAGTTTTGTTGTTAGACGAACAACAGAATGGACATCCTGCTGTTCTTGTAAAGTGTGTTTAAGGGTGCCTTAAACAGTGCCTATTAAAGAATCACTCTGATTCTTTAATAGGTGCTGTTTACATGACAGTGAGCTGGAGGCAAGGTGCCCTTAAACACACTTTACAAGACCAGCAGGTGGGTCTGTCACTCTGTGATTCTTTAATAGGCGCTGTTTACATGACACTGAGCTGGAGGCAAGACACCCTTAAACACACTTTACAAGGCCAGCAGGGGGGTCTATCACTCTGTGATTCTTTAATAGGCGCTGTTTACATGACAGTGAGCTGGAGGCAAGGTGCCCTTAAACACACTTTACAAGACCAGCAGGGTGGTCTGTCACTCTGTGATTCTTTAATAGGCGCTGTTTACATGCTGGAGGCAATGCGCCCTTTATTGGCTGTGCCACGGGGGCACCCTTGTGGGCTGCACCCTTTGAGGGCACCTTGAGCCTGCGCTGCCTTTGCGGACCTGTATAGTCGCAGCTTCTACAACACCTTAGGCTTGGATCTCCTTAAGTCTCCAAACCTGTCTTTGTCCTTTATAATGACTGCCTTATTACTTTTCAAATTCTTTACAAAATGCTGTTACTGTTTTTTTGTATTTTTTATTTTTATTTTTTTATTGTTTTTTTTCAAACCTTTAAAATGACAACGTATAAAAATATAACATACACAGGTATAACACTCATCAATTGTGTACTTTCAGGCGGATTTCCTCATACGCTGTTGTCTGGCATATCGTGCAATTTCGAGTTTTACAGGCTTGTTCACTCTGTTGGTGTCCTCATCAGGCGATTTTCAATTGACTCCAAAAGACGTGTTAACGGGAGTATCAATTTGAAGTCTGTTCTTTGATGCATCTGTTTCCACCAGTAGTCTGCGCATAAGGATGGATGATTTACACTCCGTGGACCCAAATGAATTGTTCTTTCAGATCTTAGCTTAGTGTTTGAGTGATTCATTAGCTTGCAAAGAAAATCTTCATTCGGGTTTTAGATGCTCATTGCTCTTCCATAAGCGGAGACGTTCGATGGTTTTAAACAAATTTAATCTGAACAATAGAAACATCCTTCGGGCTTGCGGATCTGGAAACAATGTAATGTATCGCTGTTGGGTGTTAAAGGGACGTATCTCCAGTGGCGCATCACACATTAATTTGGCCGCAGATCTCTCAATACATGTTTGTTTCCAGTCAGCGCGCCAGATTTTGAGTTTTACCGTATCCGGGTTTTCATGAAGCATATCAATTTTAATATCATGGTTCTGTAATAACACTTCACATCTATTCAACCACATTGAAGCGACGTTCGAGTTACCAGCTGAGACATCATAGAAGATGTCAAATCGAGGGATTTGCACCCGAATACATGTTTTGCGATATAAATTTAGCAGGCTCCAACTAATCCTAGCGTGGATCGATATTAATGATAATTCATATCTTATGCATGCGGTCTTCACACCCTTCGGAAGGGCTAGTACTTTCGACCAAAAGCAGTTTTCTAGTGAGTCCCAAGTTTCATAGGAGCAGCCAAGGGCGTTTTCTGCCCCATATGTCAGCACAGGGATTACCTTTTGATGGTAAAAGGCCAAGACAGGTTTTATCGAGAATTTACCATATCTTTTGTGAATAATGAATGCCTGGCTTGCAAGTTGTTTACATTTCCTTTTTATCTCCACCTGCCACGGTCCATCGTTTATTGATGAATTTATATACATTCCAAGGTATTTAACGCTGGAAGATATTTGCAGAGATTCTTGGCCTAAAGTCCAATTCGAGGTGCATCTAGGCGCCACCCATCCGCCGTTTAGGTTTCGTAGGACCAATATTTCAAATTAATTTGTGTTGATCGATAGGTGATTGGATATAACGTACTGTTGAATAGCGTTTAATTTTCTTTGTAACCCAATGGGCTTTACATCCAAAACGATCAAGTCGTCAGCGTAGAAAAGCCAACTTAAATGTGATTTGGCCACTTTCGGCGGGAAGGATTTTATTGCAACAATTGATTCGCCTATATCCGATATAAAAAGGCTGCATAGTGCTGCAGCTAACGGGCACCCCTGTTTCACTCCTTTAAAGGTGTTAATCACTTTGGATAGTAGCCCAGTTTGATCTAGTCTTATTCAAATTGAGGTGTTGGTGTGCAGTTCTTTCATTGCAGCTATTAGATCTAACGGGCATCCCCAACGCTCCAATTTTTCCCACAAGATGTCTCTGTCGATAGTTTCAAATGCGTATGAAAAGTCTATGAAAGCTAAATAGACCTTCGTATTCGACTTTATTGCTTCCATTTTGATGATGTTTAACAGAAGTAAGTTCAGCCAGCATCCCACCTGCTTTACAAAACCTGATTGGCGATTATCCACGTGGTTCGATGTTAGAGACCAGGCAACCAATTTTCGTTGCAGCATAGTGCATCGATCTTATCTAGGACGTCCAACAGAGCGATTGGTCGGTAATTTTTCGGGTTTGTTCTATCGCCATTTTTGAAGACCGGTACAATGATCGCCGTCTTCCAAGATTTTGGAGTCTGGCCAGTTGTGTTTATTCGATTAAACAACGTTTCACAGATGTCCGCCCATAGCTCTGGATGTAATTTAATGGTAAAATTTGTCAGACCATCTGGACCAGGTGCACGCACATTTTTTGCTTTCTTGATTATGCTCACTATTTCATCTTTCGAGTAAGACAGGGCCCACGGTTTGAACAATTTTTTGGTTGGGCCATCAATTGACTCTGTTGCTTTGTATAAGCCTTCAAAGTGGGTTATCCAATCTGATTCTGACACCATACATGCTTGTATGGATTTTTGTGGGGCATGCAGATTGTTGATGAGCTTCCAGAAGTCACTTGTGTTTTTATTTTTTAGAACCATCAACATCTGTTCTGCATCATTTTGAGACATTGCATGCTTGTGAGATTTTAACCAGTTTTTATATCTTTGCTTAACCGCCTTTATATCGTGCTTTTATATAAAACTTTGAGCTTATAGCACGTAAGGCTGGCACAAGATGTAAAAGCCTAATCGTGTTACTTGAATTCAATATTAAGTTGTCAGAGGATTCTAATCTTTCAATGACAAGTTTGTAGGTGGAGAGCTTCGAACTCGAACTTCGCGACATTATAGGTTGAGGTGTTCGAAAGTCATTCAAAAAAGCCTTTGAGTTTTGTTTTGGACACTCTCAGGTGCCTGTCCTACCACTGATAAGGGTTCTTACAGACTCACTATGTGGCATCACAGCTGCCGTGTTGACAGGAACATGTGAGCTGAGCCAAGTGTTTTCAAGGGATGCGAGCCATGGCTCCTTAGTACAGCGCATCCTTTTTTGTTCTAGAGTCTTAAACACCGGGTTATCAGACGATTTCGATTGCTCCTGATGTTCGTCCTTTTCGACAATAATGTGGCAGGTTCTTCTGGGTGTAGACAGTTTTTCTTGAGTCGTTTGCGTAATGATCTTTGGACAAATACTTGAGTTTGTAATCATTGTACCTATTTTTCCTACGTGGGGCTCAATTACAGAACTCTTTACCATTGCATCAATATTAATTTGGGTGTCTCACTGCATCCCTCAGAGTAGGGTCAGCCTCCACATCTGGGTTTATGCCTGCCACCTCGTCATAACTTGATACATTTAGCAACTCACTGGGTAGGTCATGATCCAGATCTGTCACAATCACTACGTCAGGTGTTAAGTTTCTGTAGCGAGTGATGCTTTGTGCGTTTTCATATTTGTTGAGGAGGCTGCCTTTAGACACTTATTAATGTTGTTTGCCACGTTCTGGACCACATTTATATTACACAGACATTTACGGGCCCCGTGTAGTGTCTTATTTTTAGATCCCTTTTGATTTTTAGATTTCTTCACTTGTTTTAGGGAGGGTTTAGGTGGGGGCTTGGATATCCGCACGTTCGTTTGTGGCGCCCCGTTAGTGTTTTTCAACACATCACAGCTGCTGAAAGGTGACTGTATTTATCACTGTTTTCATGCAAAACTATCTTTACTCTACTTCTGAGGAGTCACTAACAAGAAAAGAAACCTTATTATGGACCTTATTCTTAATTCCACTGGAAAA
Organism: Ambystoma mexicanum; assembly: GCF_040938575.1. NCBI lineage: Eukaryota > Metazoa > Chordata > Amphibia > Caudata > Ambystomatidae > Ambystoma > Ambystoma mexicanum. The sequence goes on from NC_090941.1 coordinate 1,088,214,773, forward strand.
CTTTCTGGTGAAAAGAAGGACACACAAATCAAAAAGATCGGGCACGCCACACATCTTAAGTGGGAAGTTAGAAATGATCTCATAGCCTGCCTTTAAAATGTCTTTTCACTACACGCCACATGCTCTAGAGTACAGCCCTCTCCTAACTGGGGTGCTGGCTGGTAACTAGCGAGCAACCAGGGGTTACTTCTGACAAGGCTGAGACTGGCGTGGTGGAGCCAGGCGGCTCACCGACCAAGAAGAAGAAGCCGCTGCATGAGAAGGACATGCTGTGGGAATGCCAGGAGTTGACGGGAGACTCCTGGGCGTTCGGAGGTGACAAAGCAGCGCTTCACTTACCAGAGCCTGGAACGAAGCAGATGTGTCCAGTGGAAGCCATGAGAGATGGGAAACCAAAGAGGAAGCGGTCGCGAGAATGAAGCAGATGGAAACCCTTCTCTGCGCTGACCACGAGAGAATACAGGAATACCCACAAAAGCCGCTGAGTCGACCCAGAGGCAGAGGGGACACCGTGGCGTATCAGTGGCCACGCCAAATGAAAGTAATTGTAAATAAAGCCACAGAGCAAGAAAGAACAGAAGGACTCATTGTTAAAGGGGGAATTGAAGTACGAGCAAAACTCTTACAAACATGTGAATGTATATAATGGAAGTATATGGAAATCCTAATAAACTAATATATCAAGAGCATGCATTTTCAAACAAAGTATATGTGCAACTGTAGGAGAGGGCAGAGGACCTGTATGATCAGAAGCCCTGGCATGAGAGTATACGAGGCAAGTACAATTGTGTGACTACAAGAGTTAAACAAGTCCTGAGAAGAAATATTAGAACTGAGACATGGGTTTGTGTTAACCAGGAGGAAAGGACCAAAGCCTAGCAGAAAAGTATACCATGTGTACTGACAGAGACAAAATTACAAAGCCAGATCATTTTGTTTGTCAGTATTTATGTTGGCCAAGAAAGGTACAAGGAACTGTTGTTTGTTAAACATCAGAGAGTAAAAAGGAATCTAGGGGAAAGGAACACCCCTCTGAAGCAAGGACTTTTATACTGGAAGAACCTTTGTGTTGGAGCCTTTTATTCTTTCTTTATGAACACTTCTAAACCAAACCACCCACGGCTAAAGACATTTCTTTCTTCAGCTTCACCTTAGAATTTAGTTTATAGTGTGAGGGTCAGAATAGAACGTTGGACACGGGGCAGTTTTGTTTTGGACATTGACACAGACAGATCCTTAGTTTTGGTTCAGGTAGGGAAATTCCTCTTAGAGCAGAATCAGAGAGGCATTTTTCCAACACCTTTTATTTTCAATGAAAGTCTTGAACCAAAATCTTAGCTAGCTTGTGTCCGAGTTTCATTCCTGACTCCTCACAAAAGCCTGTTAGATAATAACAACAATGCGTTAACCCACTTCTGCAGCCAATTATCTGGCAACAAATCAATGCAATGTAAGGGAATGAGATAGAATTAGGTAACACAGCTTCCTTTAGAACTTAGCACTTGAACAATCTGAAGGACAGCAGCAAGGTGCCTTTGGCAGTTGCTGACCATTTCCTGTTGTGATGTGGGCCACCAATGCTTGTGCAACATGAGTGTAGAGAGGGTTGTAAAATGGCCAAAGCACGGATGTAGATGTATCCATCCACAAATGTGATCCTCGTATCCTTACACTAAAAACATTTTGTTTTTCTCTATTAGATGTTACTATAGCTATGAATCTAAACTTAAAAATAACCTGCAGCCAACACACACACACAAACATAAGCACACACACACACCCACATGCACACACATACACACACACACACACTGATAACATTCATGCATATTTACACTTGCAATCAAATAGAAATCTCATTGTTGTATCTCTCCCTTGTTTTATTTGCATTTAGTGACAGCTGCTGCCTTCACTAGCTCACCAGCGATACTGATGCAATTACCAATTAGAACACATGAGGTGTAGATTCAAAACCATTTTAAAGGAACCATATCTTACCTGTTTACTATCCATTGTATATTGGGCATGTGTGCAAAAGGCAATGTTGGTTAGAGTTTGCAATTGAAGACATTGTGGCACTAACATTATTAGTGCTGTTTTCTTTTTCCACTGGTGCTTATTCTCTGCAGTTTGTCCGCATCACCCAAGACCTATCAGCTGAAGCGCTCTTGGACTTGATGCTCCGTAAATGGAAGCTCAGCATGCCCAACCTGTTGCTGTCCATGAATGGTGGTGGTAAAGACTTCATCATGAAACCAAGACTGAAGAAGACCTTTGGCAAAGCCCTCATCAAGGCAGCTCAGAGCACAGGTGAGGAAGCTATTTGCATACACATGCCCCCCCCCCCACTGCTGGACACACTTACCATAAAGCAGATACATGTGGAAGTAAGAAGGAATGGAGATGACATGGCCTGGTCAGTTGCGGTGGCTCTGGTCGTATCTTGTTTCCCCTTATTTAACACAGACCCATTTATTTGCAAGTGAGCAAACCCTCAACTTCCAAGGCACCAAATGTATGACTGGATCCAGAAAGTGACATCCAATCTGTCATTAAGTGTTGCAAGACTCAAATTCATAAAACAGTCCAACCAGGCTCTCCCATTTTTTATTTTTATACCCTGCTTACCAGGTTACCAAGGCTTGCCCTTGCGCACCGACCAGGTATGTCGGTGCGCAAGGGCCCCCATACAATCTGAATTCAAGTCCCGTTGTAACGCTCACCTGGTTCCCTCGGAGGCGCGGGTCTTGGCTGGGCGGTGAAACCGTCTTCAATGTTAGGCGTAGGGTTCGTTTGGCCCCCTTCTCACCGAAAGCTTGACTTGGAGGGTGAGATGTCTACAAGTGGAAAAATCAGGGGATTAGTAGCTGGAAGGTTGGATGAAGTCTCTACCCCCACACTCTCTCCTCCCGTGGTACTCGGTTGCTAACTGTGCTCACCTTAAATAGGTGAATGCCTGGCTCTCCATCCTGCGTCTTGTGCAGGGGCTCTGGGTCCAGTTACTTCACTGGATTTGGGATCAGCCTCTTGATTGCAGAGGGTAAGTAGAGAGCGATGCCGCCGTTAATTGCACGAGCGTATTTTGCATATATCAAAGTCCTTAATGTTCTCTTTTAACGTCCCTTTTCTGCAGGGTTCACTGAGAAGAAATGATGGCGAAAGAATGCCAAAGTTCGTGGAGGCACGTAAGTAGAATGAATGCCACAGTACTTTAATGCGCACCTTAATGTCTTTTCCTTTCAGATGGAGAATGATGAAGGCGCCGGAGATGATGCCCAGGTTTGTGCCGAAGAGTGAACAAGATGATGGAGCATATGAAGGCACGTAAGTAGAAAGTCTGTTCTAGGCCTTTAAACGCACCTTAATGTCTCTCTTTTGCCTTGCAGGTGGCGGAGTGCGGTGAGAGCTGACTTTGGAGCGTACGTCGCACAGGTAAGCCGTTCAGAAACAGGACGTTACTAACCAATGTTCTTTTGTCTTTGCAGGGCTCGATGGCGGAGAAAGAATGCGGCAAATACCTTAAACACTCCGGTGGATCGGGTAAGTTGAAGCGCTGACCTTGACTTTGCTAATCTGTGTTTTTGTTGTTTTGCAGATGCTGCTGAAGACTGAAGATTGGATTCTCATCAGGTAAATCCGGAGATTTCGCGTTCACAGGAGCCGGAATGGAAGATTCCCTGGAGCTGACACGGTGAGCGTCCTGCTGCTGATGCAGAATAACGCGAAGCAAGTTGCACCAATCGGGTGTGGTTTAAATAGTGCACAGGAGTGCTTAGGTGTCTTCTTCCACAGCCTCGCCCAGGTAAGAAAAAGAGTTCCAGTTTCCAGAAGAGTTCCAGTCCTAGGGAGTGGTGCCAGCCCCACCCAGAGGAAAAGTAGTTCCTGCCAGAAGAGGATGAAGACATCATCTTGTCGGTAAGGAAGCAGCATGGTCTGCTGCAGGTAGGTCCACCCAAGCACTTCTGTATTTGCTATGAGCCCGGCGCTTCTTGTGCCGGGACCAGTCCCCACAATGAGCCAGGACAAGGCCCAAAAGGTCCCTAAAGGGACTTGCTGGCGTCTGAAATGAATGTTGTGAGCCTGCTTCCAAGGGCGTTGGGCTGCTCCTGACTCCTTGGAAGCAGTGGTCATGACAGCACCCCCCCTCAAGGCCCCTCCCAAGTTCGTCTTCTCCGGGGGTCTTGGTTTGTCGGGAAAAGTTCGATGAAACTTCTTGACCAGACGGGGTGCATGCACATGTTCCTATGGTTCCCAAGACCGTTCCTGGGGGCCATAACCTTTCCAGTCAATCAGATAGTATAGCTTTGATTTGGAAATCTTGGAGTCTAGGATGTTCTGAATTTCGAACTCCACTTCTCCATCCACTAGGATAGGGTCTGGAGATTTTGTCAAACGGGTTCCAGGTTGCATGGGCTTTAGTAAGGAAACGTGGAAGACGGGATGAACTTTCATATGAGTAGGTAGGCCCAATTTAACTGCCACTGGATTTATTATGGCAGTGATTGGGTAAGGTCCCAGGTATCGTGGATTGAAAGTGCGTGGTCCTTTTAAGGGTAAATGTTTGGTGGACAGCCAGACTTGATCTCCCACTTGATATTGGGGAGCTTCCTTTCGATGTTGGTCTGCACTCTTCTTGTAATGTTCCTTGGCTTGCTGAAGATGAGAAGTGGCTTCCTTAAAGGCTTGAGTGATTGTAGAGTGCAGGTGATCTACAGCAGGTGTTCCAAGAGTCTGAGGTGGATCGAGATTTGAGGTGCGAGGGTGGATTCCATACAAGAGGAAAAAAGGGGTTTTTCCAGTTCCAGAATGGACTGAATTATTATAAGCGTACTCCGCAATCCAGAGGATTTCTTTCCAAGTGCCTTCTGCTTGCTGCAACATGCAGCGTAGATATTGTTCCAGAGTTTGGTTGGTCCTCTCGGTCTGCCCGTCGGTCTGGGGATGATGGCTGGTTGAAAGCCTTACGTCAATTTGGGCTAAGCGACAGCAACTCCGCCAGAAGTGGGAAATAAACTGACTTCCTCTATCCGAGATTAGAACTGAAGGAAAGCCGTGCAACCGAACGATGTTCTCGAGGAATTCCCGGGCTAGAATTGAAGCTGTGGGTAACCCCTTCAATGGAATAAAATGAGCCATTTTAGAAAATAGGTCCACAATTACTAAGATCGTATTATATCCGGAGCATGGTGGTAAATCCGTGATGAAATCCATGGAGAGAGTATGCCACGGGTGAGGAGGAATGTCTATTGGATGTAGGAGGCCTGATGGTTTCTCCTTCTGACTTTTGTTTTGAGCGCACACACCACAGGAGATTACAAAATCTTTAATGTCCTTCCTCCAAGATGGCCACCAGAAATGTCTTTTTACTTTTTCAGACGTTTTAGCAATGCCGGGATGCCCTTCCATTAAGGAGTCATGGTAACATGAGATGACCTGTGATTGTAAATCCGTACATGGCAGATATAATCTACCTTGAGAGTATGGTAAGTCTTTTTCCATTGTAAAATCTTTCCCCTTGAGTTTCCAATCTTTTATTTCTGCTGGAGTTATAAGTTTTTTAACTTTCGCTTCAATATCTTCAAGGGATTGTGTGTTAATTAAACCCAGGATTCTTTGTTCCGGAATTATTGGTACGGGTTCAGGACTAGTCGTGAGTTCATCTACTCCCACTCAGGAGAGGGCATCTGCTTTTCCATTCTTGTTGCCTGGTCGGTAAGTAATTACAAAGTCGAATTCGGCGAAAAATAAAGCCCAACGGAGTTGTCTAGAGGATTGAGCTTTGGCTGATTTCAAGTATTGTAAATTGCGATGATCCGTAATGACGGTGACTGTGTGTCGGGCTCCCAGGAGATAGTGCCGCCAGGCCTTAAAGGCGGACTTAATAGCTACAAGTTCTTTATCGGTAATGGTATAGTTGATTTCGGGAGCCGAAAATTTGCGGGACCAAAAGGCCACAGGGTGCAACTGGTTTGTTTCTGGGTCCCTCTGCGAAAGCACTGCTCCCATCGCGAGACTGGAGGCATCGGTCTCAACAATATAGGGAAGTTCCGGGCGGGGATGTTTTAAAACCGGAGCTGAGATGAATTTAGTTTTCAGCTCTTGAAAGGCTTGTTCGGCCTCCGTAGACCATTCGAAACGTTTGTTTTTTCTGAGAAGGGCTGTAATGGGTTGAACTATTCGGGAGAAGTCTGGAATAAACCTACGATAAAAGTTGGCAAAGCCCAACATGCTTTGGACTCCTTTTACTGAGGTTGGTGAGGGCCACTTAAGAATAGCGTCCACTTTTCTTGAGTCCATGTGAACTCCGTTAGGTGACAAAATGAATCCCAAAAATTCGACCTCAGTAACGTGAAAAAACGCATTTCTCCAGCTTGGCAAAAAGTCTGTGTTGACGGAGCCTCTCCAGTACCGCTGTGACGTGTTTTCGATGATCAGCCTCAGAGGCCGAGTAGACCAGAATATCATCAATATAGACAACTACACACACATCAATGAGTTCTCTGAGGACGTCATTCATAAAGTACTGAAAAGCGGCCGGTGCATTGCATAATCCAAAGGGCATTACTTGATACTCGAATAATCCATACTTAGTACGAAAGGCCGTCTTCCATTCATCGCCCTCTTTTATTCGTACCAAATGGTAAGCTCCTCTGAGGTCCAACTTAGTATAAATACAGGCACTTTTAACTTGGTCTAGTAGTTCTGGGATCAATGGTAACGGATATCTGTTCTTGATTGTTATCTGATTCAGGGCACGGTAATCTATACATGTTCTCAGGTCTCCCTCCTTTTTTGGAACGAAGAACAGAGCTGAAGAGGCTGGGGACTTTGAAGGACGGATAAATCCATTAGCTAGGTATTGGTCCAAATATTGCCTTAGGTGAAGATTTTCTGGTTCGGTAAGGACATAAATTCGACTGCACGGAGGAGTGGATCCCGGAATCAGGTCTATCTGACAGTCGTATGACCTGTGAGGAGGCAGGGTGTTAGCTTGATATTTCCGAAAGACATCATGATATTCCCGGTATTCAGGAGGCAATTGTGGAGTCTCAGAGGAGGTTGCTGCCAGCTTGTTGGGAGGCTGAAGATAACAGGTGGGAGCGCATTCTGGAAACCGAATTGTCTTTGCTCGCCAGTCGATTTGAGGATTGTGCTTCTCCAACCAAGGGATTCCCAGAATAACTTGAAACTGCGGGGCCTTGATCACGTCAAACACGATCTTCTCTTGATGTCCATCTTGGCCTACCAACGTCACTTCCAAGGTGGTGTGAGTTACTGGTCCGGAAGCTATTTCCGTACCGTCCACAGTGGTAATGACATCTCTCACCGTCTTAGGACAAAGAGGTAGATTCATCCTGGCGGCCATTTCACAATCCACGTAATTGCCGATCGCGCCACTATCAATGTATGCTTTTATGGCATGCATACGAATAGGCTGCTCTGGACTCACGAGGACCATAGGCATGACGAAATGCGAGGTCAAAGAACTGGTTTTAACGCTCGGCAAGCGGACCTCTACACTTGTCGGGCGAGGTTGTTTTCCAACTCAGAACCTTCGGCACCTTTATCGGATGCTCCTACCATCTTCTTCTTTGGTTTCACCGGGCAATCTCGAAGAAAGTGTCCTGAATTTCCGCAATAGAGGCATAATTGCAATTGTCTTCTCCTTTCCCGTTCCTTTTGGGTTAGGGGTCCTTTCACGACCCCAATTTGCATGGGTTCCACGGAATCATTTCCTTTAGCGGAGCTCTGTGGTCTTGAAAAAACACGAGATTCAAATCTGGAACGATCGGCCTTCCGATTCTGTAGCCTGTGATCTAATTGAACCACCAGATCGATATATTCAGAACAGTCTTGTGGCGGATTTACCACCTGGGCCAGAACGTCTTTAAGTTCCCCTCGCAGGCCTCTGTAGAAAAGCGTGATTCTCTTATCTTCCGGCCATCCGGTTTCCACCACTAGTCTGTTAAATGACGCAATGTAAGCCAAGAGGTCTTGATTACCCTGTCGTAGTGAAAGAAGTTCATTATCCAAGGCCTGACCCTGGGAGTGTCGTGCGAACAATCTCTCCATACTAGCTTGAAAGTCTTGGAAGTTATGAAGAACAGGGTCATCCTGAGTCACAAAAGGTATAGACCAATCTGCGGCACTGCCACTAAGATATGAGAGCACGAAAGCCACCTTGGCCTGGTCCGTTGGGAATGCGGCGGGTCTACACAAAAAGTGCAAGCGACACTGATTGAAGAATACAGCGAATCTCTTCGGATCACCAGAAAAACGCTCGGGCGGGGCCAAAGGTACATTTCCTGGTAGATTAATCTGCACCGGATTAGTGGAAGTCGTTGGAGCATGGCTCCCTCCCGAGGCGGGCAGAGGAGTTTGTCCCGCTTGGGGTTGTAACAACTGTCTGGCAAGATCATCAGTTCGCTCCTTAGAAACAACTAACTCTCTCCTTAAGGCATTCGTTTCCTGGCGTGCTGCGTGTACTTCTGCCCTCAACTCCCCAAGCAACTGGGCCAATTGGTCTGTGTCTGAGGTTTCCATTGCGCCTGGGCGGGGAATATGCGGTAAGGCTTCGCGTTCTGTAACGCTCACCTGGTTCCCTCGGAGGCGCGGGTCTTGGCTGGGCGGTGAAACCGTCTTCAATGTTAGGCGTAGGGTTCGTTTGGCTCCCTGGTTTGGCCCCCTTCTCACCGAAAGCTTGACTTGGAGGGTGAGATGTCTACAAGTGGAAAAATCAGGGGATTAGTAGCTGGAAGGTTGGATGAAGTCTCTACCCCCACACTCTCTCCTCCCGTGGTACTCGGTTGCTAACTGTGCTCACCTTAAATAGGTGAATGCCGGGCTCTCCATCCTGCGTCTTGTGCAGGGGCTCTGGGTCCAGTTACTTTACTGGATTTGGGATCAGCCTCTTGATTGCAGAGGGTAAGTAGAGAGCGATGCCGCCGTTAATTACACGAGCGTATTTTGCATATATCAAAGTCCTTAATGTTCTCTTTTAACGTCCCTTTTCTGCAGGGTTCACTGAGAAGAAATGATGGCGAAAGAATCCCAAAGTTCGTGGAGGCACGTAAGTAGAATGAATGCCACAGTACTTTAATGCACACCTTAATGTCTTTTCCTTTCAGATGGAGAATGATTTTGTGCCGAAGAGTGAACAAGATGATGGAGCATATGAAGGCACGTAAGTAGAAAGTCTGTTCTAGGCCTTTAAACGCACCTTAATGTCTCTTTTGCCTTGCAGGTGGCGGAGTGCGGTGCGAGATGACTTTGGAGCGTACGTCGCACAGGTAAGCCGTTCAGAAACAGAATTTTACTAACCAATGTTCTTTTGTCTTTGCAGGGCTCGACGGCGGAGAAAGAATGCGGCAAATACCTTAAACACTCCGGTGGATCGGGTAAGTTGAAGCGCTGACCTTGACTTTGCTAATCTGTGTTTTTTTTGTTTTGCAGATGCTGCTGAAGACTGAAGATTGGATTCTCATCAGGTAAATCCGGTGATTTCGCGTTCACAGGAGCCGGAATGGAAGATTCCCTGGAGCTGACACGGTGAGCGTCCTGCTGCTGATGCAGAATAACGCGAAGCACGTTGCACCAATCGGGTGTGGTTTAAATAGTGCACAGGAGTGCTTAGGCGTCTTCTTCCACAGCCTCGCCCAGGTAAGAAAAAGAGTTCCAGGTTCCAGAAGAGTTCCAGTCCTAGGGAGTGGTGCCAGCCCCACCCAGAGGAAAAGTAGTTCCTGCCAGAAGAGGATGAAGACATCATCTTGTCGGTAAGGAAGCAGCATGGTCTGCTGCAGGTAGGTCCACCCAAGCACTTCTGTATTTGCTATGAGCCCGGCGCTTCTTGTGCCGGGACCAGTCCCCACAATGAGCCTGGCACCACCGGTGCCAGGACAAGGCCCAAAAGGTCCCTAAAGGGACTTGCTGGCGTCTGCAATGAATGTTGTGAGCCTGCTTCCAAGGGCGTTGGGCTGCTCCTGACTCCTTGGAAGCAGTGGTCATGACACCCGTACCACTAGCAACTAACCTTCCGGTGCAGCATATAGGCCGCCCACCACGCACGACGTTATTAAGTCCAGTACCCTGTACCAACGGGCCCATACCCATGCGCCAGTACATATTTAACATCAAGATGTTTCGTAACTTAAGTCTAATGTGTGTGACCAGAATTTCAAACGAGAGGTCCCATGAAGAGAGTTTCACATATTGAAGAGGATATAATATGAGTAGCCAGACCTCCAAATGGACGTCCATTATTGCCCTGCTGTGCTGCTTGGTGTTATACTGTACATCCGTCAAATGCCAGTGCCTTCTTTATCCATGTCTCTTGAAGCTTGATCATCATCTATTGTTTCAGTCGAGATGCCAGCTCCCGGTTGTTATATAGGCGAGCATGGCCTCTAGTTGAGAATAACCTTGCATTATTGATTTAGAGACTGGCCGTGGACACTATGTTGGCTGGGCACACAATGGTAGTCTAACTCAAATGAGATAAAATTTTCCAACATTTACATTAGCATTTTGTGTTATGCTAATGGGAATAATGTGGCGTTCATCCCCTGTTCCAGTGGCTGGAACGGGGGATAATGGCATGGCAGGCCAAGTTATCGGCCCAAGAGAAGCCAGGGCGGATATCGAGGGCTCCGGGCCGCTATCCCCCGTTCCAGCCCTTGCAACGGGGGATGAAGGCCATTAGCACCCCAGGTTGGCAAAGCGGTAACCCAGAGTGCTAAAAAAAAAAGGATTTTCCTTCCTACAGTGGGACGCGCGTGGCGTCTCACAGTAGGAAGGAAAATCTTTTTCCAAGATGGCCACCATGGAAAGGGAAGGTGGGGCTCAGTATGGAGCCCCTCTTCCCTTTCCATGGAAGCCTGTGGGAGGCGATCAGGAGGGGCGAAGGCAGCAGCGGCACCCCCTGCTGCCGAAATAAAGTAAGTAGAAGAGTAAAAAAAAAAGGGACGCAGTGTGGAGAAGAAGATGGCGGCGGAGAGAGCTGTCCATCAGGCGGTTTTGAACACGGGTTTGTACCGGCGGTTCAAGCTTGCATTCCTAGCCACCTGATTGGCTGCCTCCCCAACCCAGAGTGCTAATGGACAATTGTTTATTAGAGAAAATTATGAAAGGACAGAAACTAATGCTTTTCGCTAGCACACAATAAGGACCATAATCGATGGACCTTTCTAACTATCCACATTGTCCACAGTTCCCTTTCTTTCCTAGCCATGGATCATTAAAAGAAACCGGATGGCACGTGTACACCATCACACAAGGCAGTCCTTGTACCCTTTTTAATGTAATATTTGTAACGCTCCCGCAATGGCTGCTTTCAAACAGTCACACATTCTTCCACCAATCACTTCCAAAAAATGTACGCATAACACTATGACCATACTATGCTTCCACACACCAACTGCCACTTAACAATCTTCTACACATCTTTTGCAGCTGCATTTGCCTTACGTATACAAATACATTGTATGCAGTGTGCAGTGAGAGAAGTGCATACATAGAAGAGGCAGTACAGATGGGCAAGTGCTCATGAGAACCCAGGAGGGAAATGCCAAAGTGGGACACCACTGGGTAACTACGGGAGCAGAGGAGACCCAATTGTGGGCTGCATCCTAACCATAACATCCCTTTTTAAATACGTTTTTTTCTGTCAATCTAATAGGTTTTCATATGTGAAAATGTTTCATAGTGTTACATCACTGTATATAAGTTATTAATAATTATTTTCATATATATAAAAGAACTATAAACCTCCTTCAAAAAACATTTTTTGCAACACATACTTATGCCTTTTGTTATCAGCAGCACATGCTGGGGGTGGAAATCATCTTTCAATTGCCTACAGCATAAGGCTAAACCATGACCCCAGCACAACCAAACCACCCCTATTATTCACTGCACCTAACCTGCTTCCCAGCTCAGTGTCCACTATACCCTAATAACGTAACCAATGGCCAGTGCTAATGGCTTGCAGCCATGCCCACTCTCCGAATCCGGCTTCGGCCATACCTCATTCCCAAATAGGCAAATCAGAGTTCACATGTATGTTTGTCGAGGGCCAGACTCACTACCCAGACACCAAATGTATATCACTGGTTTTTCAACTTACATTCTTACACTTTCAAAAAATAAAACGCTAGACATATTTCCAAAAACATGCTTTCAGGTCCTCATCATGCAGGTTTGTGGTAATCTGGTCCGCCACTTCAGGCTGCAACTGCAAGTAGAATATTTTTTCCCATTCAAACCTACCGCTTCGGCCATGCCGCATGCCCCAAAAGCAAATTACAGAACACATTTCTCCTTGCTGACGGCCAGGCCCATTGCCCAGACACCAATGTTGTATCAATGTGTTGTGTACATACATTTTACACTTAAAAAAAACAAAACAATGGACATATTTGCAAAACCATGCTTTCCAGTTCTTGCTGACCCTCTTCATATATATTTGTTGCAATCCCATCCAGCCCTTCAACCTGTATCAACAAGCAATTTTGTTTTCCCTTTCAAACCTATGCCAATTTTGAAAAACTTTACCCCATAGCTGGTCTCAGGTGGCCATGCCCACTTTAACCCCATTTCTGATCCATCATGGTCTTGGCCAGTAGCCAAATGGTCTGCGTACTGGCCTTATGCCATGAACCGGACAATTTGGCCACTGCCCAGGCTATACCTCACTCACCAAAGGTATATCGCTATCTTTTGTACCTACATTATGAAACTTATTAAAAAATAAAACACGGATACATTTGTAAAACCATGCTTTCATGTCCTTGCAATGCTCCTTAAACGAGTTTGCTGCAAATCCGCCCATGTTTTTTTTAATTAAGTGTCAAAATGTACATACATACAATAGTCATATAACTTAGTCCCCACTTGACATAATCCATTCAGACTTTGCACAAACATTGAAGGTTGGGTCTATAATCTTCCTGAAAATATTTTTCCACATTCCTCAAATGGCAACAAAGTTATAAGCCATCTAAAAATGTTGAATCCACCTTCTAATTTTTCCCCCACTTGACAAAATCCCACCAAACTTTCAAAAAACATCTATATCTAGATCTAAACTCTTATTGCAAACATTTGTGCAGATTCATCAAATGACACCACATGTGTAAGTCTTTACAATATTTTGGGACCCCCTCTAATTTTGTTCCCTCTTGACAAAACAGCACCACACTTTGCAGAACGATTGTCAATCCGGTCTAGAATAAAATTCTGAAGTTTCATGCAGTTTCATTGAGTGGCGCAAAAGTTATAAGCCACCCAAAAACCACTTTTCACCAACCCGGAAATGCATAGATGTCCCCGAACATCTCAGATGTTAGCGAACATCACAGGACTGCCCGGGACATCAAGACTGTTCGTAGATGTCGGAGAAGGAAAACCACCCGATTTTTGGCCTTTTAAGGCCATATCCCATCCTATCTTCATCTCCCCTCCCCAGTGATTGTTTGACAAGTGTTTTTTAATAAATTTGCACAGTGTTGTTTGCAGACACCAGCCCGTGTCTGCAAATCTAGCATGCGGGCGTTTTGAATAATTACGCACCTCAAGCTTTTTACCATCTAATTAGCGTGTGAGTACGATGTCTGCGGACATCATGCCGCCCTCTGGACCAACCGGAGGCCGGTTTGCGGACTGAACAGGGAAAAGAGTCAGCAGACCGAACCCAGGTATCATACTTTTTTTTTACCTAGTTTTTGACTGTTTTAAATAAATCTTATGTGCAGATTTACACCAAATGTACAAAAGCATGCTTTCGGGACCAAGCCGCCGCTCCTGCCGCAAATTTGGTGAAAATCCATCCAGCGGTTTGGGCTGTAGGCATGAGCAACATTTTTTTTCCATTGCATCTATGGGTAAAACCACACATTTTGGGACCTGCCTATAACTTTGCCCCCCTGCAGGGAACCTCACCAAACTTCGCAGAATCAATTTGACAGAACTGTATACTTTCTTTGCAAAGTTTCATAAGGATTTGTCCAGGGGGGGAAAAGTTATAAGCCGCCCAAAAAGTGTTCTTCCTATGGATTGAGCAACTTAACCATAACTACAGGACAGCTGCCGCAGGCCATGTAATATATATATTTATATAGAGGATGGGTTGATCTATACTGTCAAGATCTTGTGAAAAAACTGCACCTAGGCCATTATGCAAAGCGTCTGTTTGTAGGATGTGCTTCCGGTTGAAATTTGGCAACTTCAAAACAGACTCGCTACATAAAATGTACTTGAGTTTGTCAAAACACAATTGATCTTTGCTACACGATTTAATTTTCTGGGGCTCAGCATTTTTTAGTTTATCAATAAGTCAAGACGTAATAGATGAGAAAGTAGGGATAACGCGCATGTAATATCCTTGTAAACCCAGAAAAGCTCTCAGATCTTTCTATGTTATGGGATTTGGGGTTTCTTTATCAGCTCTGACTTTTTCCATCTGGGGCTGAAACAACCCGTTTCCTATGAGAAAAAAAAAGATACTTGACTGCTGATCTAGCTAAATGGCATTTCTTTGGATTTGATGTGAGCTCAGCTTTTCTTAGTGCCCTGGTAACCAAATACAGATGTGGTAAACATGCACCTTCCAAGACCTGCTGTAGATGATGATATTATCGACGTATGCACCACAGAAAGAGGCATAGGGCCGGAGGATTTGATCCATTAACCTTTGATAGGGAGCTGGTCCCCATGCAAACCAAAAGGCAATACTTTAAATTGGAAAAGCCCAATGGGAGTAGAGAAAGCTCCTATCTGCTCAATTAACAGGGACCCCTTCATCAGATCAATCGTAGAGAGGTAAAAAGAGGACCCCAATAGATCAGTAAGATCATCAATTCTGTGCATGGGGTAGCTATCAAATTGGGGGACCGCGTTTACCTTCCCAAAATCCATGCAGAACTTTCACGATTGATCTGGCTTAGCGACTAACATGATTGGGGATGACCAGGGGCTCTGAGGGGGTTTGATAATGTCAGCCCTTAACATATTTTCTCATTGTTCTTCAATTATGCTTTTTCTAGTCTGTTATTTGATATGGCTTCAGATGGATCACTTTTCTGGGGGGGGGTACGGATGTAATGATATATCCCTTTTACTCACTCAGGTTCCTCTCTAAAAACATCAGGGAACTGTTTTAAGAGGTCCACTAGGTCCTCATTTTGATTCTGAGCTGAGTCGGGGGGAATCTGAGTATTCGTACTGCTTCCATCAGATAACACGCTGGTTATACTGTGGTAGTTTCTTTAATGGGATTTTCTTTCCATTCCTTAAGAAGATTCACTTGATAAATGTGGGTCTTGATTTTTCTGTCTGGTTATCTCACCTTTGTCACTGGATTCTGATTCCTCGTGTGATGTCCTCCTGAGAACCTTGCTGGTTTTGGACTTGTCCCGGTGCTTGTCCTTGAAGAGAGAGGGACTATGACCCACTGTATGTGTCTAGCAGGGGAAGAATGGCGGACGGGTGGGATTCACCCAGCAAGAAGGGAAAAGCCTGCTGGCAAAAAAACACCCTCTGGTCGATAGTTACAGTTGGCAGTAATAGCAGAGAATCAGTGAAATGCCAGCTGTACTCTGCAACCATATGTAGGGAGATGTAAGTCCTGGCTGAGAAGGAGGTATGCAAGACAAAGTAGAGAAGGCACACGAGGTGCAAGAAGCATACAGTGGTGTGATGGAGAAGTGTGCACGGTGCAGGTAGCAGTTAGCTGGAATGGTACAGGAAATGCAAGTATAGCTAGCCGTGTTCAGAGGACAGGCAAAAAGGGAGCGTTTGCGAGGGGCCAGCAAGGAGGGCAAAAGCAATGCGAAAGAGAGAAACAAGAAGGCAGAAAAACAATAGCGTCTCACCCCAAAGATCCACAGAGGTTTGCAACGCGCAGAGCGTACTGTCCTCTCCGATTAAGAAATGGCTGACGCCGGATGGGGTGCTATCTTGAAAGTAGTCCATACAGCTTTAGATCTCTGGAATACGTAATGGACCAAACAGTGTCCATGTTTCCATCTGTACAACAGCAACCATCGGGCTGTGACAAGTTGCGAGACTCTGTAATCGTAAAACCCTGTCTGATCTATTATCTCGTAGGAACCATGCCACCTAGAGAGCATTTTATTTTCGGAAGAACTAGGACTTCTTGTCCAATAGAAAAAGATCTTAAAACTGCTTTTCTATCATGGTAGCCCTTCTGATGTTCCTGAGTTTTAATCATGTTAGTTTGAACTATAGATATAATTGCCGCTATGTGCTCTTTTATTCTCTGGGCTTTTTGGGATAGTGGTAAAGTAGCTTTCTCTCGTTCCTCCCAGGATTCACGCAGCATATCTAAGACCTCTCGCAGTTCTCTCCCATACAAAAATTCAAATGGGAAAATCCTGTGGAGGATTGTTGTGTTTTCCGAATGGCAAAAAAGGCCCATGATGTCATAACATCCCAATTCTTTCCATGAACTTCAACCACTTTCTTTAAGATATGCATCAGTTTGAGGGTGATATATAGAAGTATGCAAAGTTTTAATCTGAAGAATTTCCTTTACATCTGACATGAGTTTACTGATAAAGGAAGATCCTTGGTCTGTTAAGCTTTCCTTTGGAAACCCAACTCTCGAAAGAAATGGAATTAAATGTTTGAGAATCTGTTCTGTCGTGTTGTTCCGTAAAGGAAAGGCTTCAGGGTAATGAGTTGCATAGTTTAATATCACCAATATGTATCGGTTTCCCAACTTTGAAGGTTCTAGGCGTCCAACTATATCCAAACCTATGCATGAAAAAGGTATGTCTATGATGGGTAAGGGCTGCAAGAGAGCTGAAGGGGTCATTTGGATATTGGTCATCTGACATATACCAGTGCCCACAACGTTCTTTACATCTGCATATATCCCGGGCCAATAGAACAGTTTCAGGATCTGTGTTGGGTTTTGGCTATCCCTAGATGTCTCTGTGTCAGGTGGGAATGGGCGATCTCAGCAGTTTTCTTATGGCTTTTGGTCATACAATCGGGTTCATTATCCCCCTAAACAACAGCTCAGTCTTCAAGAAAAAGAATGGTCCACGTTTCTTCCTTCCCTCCTCTTCGGGTAAGACCTGAAGAAAAGGCTCGGCAAGCAAGGGATCATTCCTTTGGGCAAAGGCTAAATCGGGGTTGACTTCAGGTTCTTCTTCCGTCATAGTAGGTGGAGCTGCCTAAAGTGTAATGTCAGGTTCTATGTCTGCTTCCCCAAAGCCCTTGGTTTCTCTTTCGGTTTTACTAGAGGTCTTAACTTAAGGGAACAGGGCCTTCTACAAAATCCCTTGGGCTACTCACTCCCCGGCCTTGGTTTGATAGGCCTTTTTGCCGTTATTTTGCATTAGTATATGTGCATCGCCCCTGTAGTAAGGGTCTAGGATACCGGCTAACATGTCTAGCACATGCAGCCAGCCTAAACCTGACTTGGAGGCGAGTCTAATGTAGATTCCAGGAGGGGGAATGAGGACTAACTCTGTAGGTATTACAACTCAGTCCCCAGATTCAATCAGTTCTTCCCTATTACTGCATAAGTCAAACCTTGTTACTGAGTTTCTCAAACATAAGGGTTCCCCGGTTTATGTCAACTGAGCCAGATCCCACAATACATCACCCCATACGTGAGGGATCAGAAATGAAAACCGGACACACAGTTGTCATGCCTTTGGTTAAAGACATTTATTAAATAGAAATGGGTTGGGAAAACACCTATCTGGCCCTATTCTAAAGAGCATCTTCCCTACTTAGAAACTAAGGATCTGTCTGTGCCAGGATGTCAGTAACTGAAAAGCCATTGGTGTGTCCAACACGTCCTATCCTGGCCCTCACACTATTAACAAAACAACAAAGGGTGCAGGGAAATGTCTTTATTGATATTGGCAAAAGTGTTCAAACCAAAAGCATGAAAATGTCTCCAATGAAAATGTACTCCAAGGTAAAGACCCTTGGATCCAGAGGGGAGCCCACTTCCCCTGTATTCTTTAAATAGCATGGCAACAATGTCTCTTTAGCTAACAGTTCCCTTGCGTCTTCACTTGCCTCACACGGTTCTTATTTAAATAATAAGTTCTGTAACAGTCTTTCTGTAGTATTTCCTGTAACTATGCAGATCGCATGGTATACCCACTGCCAGGAATCTTTATACAATTTCAGGTGCCTAGTATATTCACCTGCCAGGAGTTTGTGTTTCACAGTTCTTTGGCTATACCACAATAGCATATACTATGAGGTGTTGGTATATCTGTCTATGGTAACATTTTCTCAAACCTTTCCCCCATTCTGGCATCTCATGCATCTGTACTTCATTGGGGTTTGCCTTTGTACTTTGCCTTGTCTGCATTCAAACATTCTTATTGGATCTTGAATGTGTACTTTGCCTTGACTGCATTAAAAAAACTTCGGGTATTTTCTGCATCAGCAATTTTGTAGCAGTCAAACATTTGTTGGCGCGCTTGGCGGAGTACCCCCGGGTCCCCAGCTGCTCTGGGCAGACACCAGTTCCTTCCAGCATTTCTGACTCTGCTCGTGCCTCTGTGGTGTGTTTCCTTCGCCCGCTTTCCTATTTGGAGTGTGCAGACATTCTTCTAGTGTCATGCGCGGCTGTGCGATCACACTCAGACATTCCTTGTCCGCTTGGACTGGAGAGCGCTGCTTCTTGGAGCAGCCCAACATCCAGCAGTGCCTGTTCAGCTCCTAATGTCCCCACGGCACTTCTTGCTCCCTCGCAGTGTTTCTCCTCCTTTCCCGGTGGCCTTCTCCGTTCGACCACGCATGTCTGTGTGCCTTGCTTTGGTGAGCCTCAGCATGGGGTTCAATGTCTTCGCCTGCACTGCTTAATTGAATAGTGTGGTTGCCATCTTTAAATGCCCTCCGCACAAGACTTGGAAAAACAACTGGCCTGCATGTTGTACTTTGGGCTCCTATCATTTTGCACAAACTCCCTCCGCCTCCTCATCTCACTACCTGAGTGGTTATTGGAGTTGGAGAACATGGATGTCATTGAACTTTTAACTGTTAGATGATTTTTCTCAGAGGTGTCACGTAAAGGCACATCGGAAACAAAAGGTGTTGTGTGAGTTGTGGGTGTTTGAGTCAAAGGTGGGGGCCTGCCCAGAATGATAATAGGAAATTAAAAACTCAGGTTTTCGAGGGTCTTCTTCATGGGAAAGGGGGGAATACTGCGTTTTGTCCAATAAAGTAAAAAGATATCCCCACTAGTAGTCTCCTCCCATGTGATCCTCCAGGGTCAGGATCAGGTAGTGGTTGCCGTCTCCTGGCCACATGGGAGGTGGTCACAGAGGCCATTTTAGGTGTATGTGTTTGTGCAATAACAGGTTGTGCACCGACAGACTGTATTTTACTCAAAACCATTCCTATTGCTCGTATGAATAATACTTGGTTCCTGGGGTTGTAACAACCCATGCCCCCTCGTTAAAGGCACTTGCATGTTTAAGTGATCCCAGCTCCCTGCCCTTTAATAATGCCTTGCCTGAACAGGCACACCTAAAAGTAAGCTTTTAAGATTCTCTCTCATGCCTCAAGCATCCGATTCCCCACTGCATGACCCCTCGTTCAGTGAGTGTGGCTGGGGCCTTGGTGGCTTGTTGTAGGGACATTGAAAACAGCCAGTGCCAAAAAAGTAACATTGAAGGTGATCACCAGGGACCATACCACTTTCGGCAATCATAACGTTAGCAGCTGAAAAGGGCACGTTGACAGCCGTGTCGCGATAGGAGAAGATGTGAACAAGAATGTGTGATCATATTAAATAGCCTGGAAGTGGCTACCCAAAGTGGCATGGTTGCAGGGGAAAATGGGGTTGTTAGGGTGCATAGAGGGAGGTGTTACAAGTTCAGTAGGAAAAACCGTCCATAGATAGCAATCATAACATCTGGAGCATTTGGTACAGGTTGGGTGGCCTCACCTAAAGCTAAAATAGTATTATTTTTATTAAGAACAATGAAATTGTGTTTCTATATTTCTTGCTTTGTAAGTACTTCAGTTTTATTTAGTGGTCTATATCAGTTACTACTATGACTAACTTAATGGAATTCAATTAAACAATTCTAGTGCTTAACCAGCTGATCAAGCCAAGTGGCTCCCAGTTCTAGAGGGCCCACTTCCAGAAGCACTATGCAGAACAGAAGCTACTGAAACAGTAGGGGGAGATTCAAGAACTACAATATCACTTCAGGATCTGCACACTAAATGTGATGTGATGGGCAAGGAATACGCTGGAGATGTGAATTCCAAAGGGCAATAAACACAGCATGAGAACAAATCATGGCCTAGTAGAAGATGCCTTCAAGACCATGAGGTTAGGACACAAAATGGAAGCAGGAAGTTCAGGACTAAACTTATGACATATACACTTCTCGCTGAGAGAGCTTTGAATGTAGAACAATAATACTGCAAATGAATTAAAAAACCATACGAAAAAAAGGAACCATCATGCATGATAAAAAGGTGCAAGATTT
Organism: Ambystoma mexicanum; assembly: GCF_040938575.1. Classification (NCBI taxonomy): domain Eukaryota; kingdom Metazoa; phylum Chordata; class Amphibia; order Caudata; family Ambystomatidae; genus Ambystoma; species Ambystoma mexicanum. Next base: position 1,088,235,265 of record NC_090941.1, read on the forward strand.
GACACCCACAAAATCTTTGTGTCAGCAGCTGGCAGAATCTATGCACTCTTAATGCACCTTGCCATCCCAATGAACTGTATGATTTTCTGTAAGCTTCTATATTTCTCCATTATAGGAATGTTTTCTTAGCATGCTTTAAGAAGATCAAGTGGAATTTGTGGTACAACAGAATGTGGCCCACATTTGCAGACCTACATGTCAGACAGTTCAGCCAAACCATCCTCCTGTTTTCTGATCTGGAGACATCACTGTGGAGTTAGTGGATTCTAATGTTGATGTAATGTATTTCCAGGAGCCTGGATCATCACTGGCGGGACTCGTGAAGGGGTCACGAAACACGTGGGCGAAGCCGTGAGGGACTTCACCAGAAGCTGCGACACAGACATAGTAGTCCTCGGCATCGTCCCTTGGGGACTTGTGTACAACAACACAGAGGTGAGTCTGGCTTCAGGGCCCAGAAAACCTGAGCGAGATGCACGAGATTAGAAAGATCTCAAGATCACACATGCCTAAAAGGGAGCGAAACTGAAAAGTACTTAGATCTGTCTCGTCCTGAGGCATTACTTGAGAGATTGAGATGATAATGAGGAGGAGGAGGGAGAAGAGGAGGAGGAGGAGGTGGAGGAAGATGATGATGATGAGGAGGAAGATGATGATGAGGAGAAGGAGACTTTGCCAGTTTAAAGCTATGTTGTAAAATGTCACACAATGAGGGTTTTAGGCAGGCCCAAGGATGAATGCAGAGAGTCCTAAATCCAGGAGCTAGCTTACTGAAAGGTTTGTGCGGTCTTGTTTGTAGCAGCCTGCGCAGCGGGTGATTTGCGCTTGAATATCAACTAGAAGTGCCCTGGATGTACTTTAAACCAACAATGAAGGCGGCATCATATTAACCAAATGGCCCTGTCCGCTGAACCGAGAGAGGTCCATTGGTCACTTCTTGCTTGCGGAAGCTCATCTAGTGGTTCATAGTTGAGTAAGGAGCAACATTTATTGCAGAGCACGATTTTAGAACAATTGGACATCTGTGCCATTGACTTTCTCACTCGTGTTTCAGAACCTGCTACCAACGTCCTCAGCTGTAGCTGGATTGCAGTGCCAGCTGTAGGTGTCTAGTACCTCATGCCATGTTGCTGCTACAGGCACATCTTGGCATGGACTTTATTATAATTAACAGGGCAGACCTGCTCATTCATCATGTCACGTCCAGCCAATGGATCCTAAAGGGTGACAGAATTAGGGGTGAGTAAGGGCAGAGGACCACCCTGGCGAGTATCCAATGTCATTGGAATTTATTTGATATTTGTTTATTAATAGATGTGATTGTAATTTCGTCTTTATATAAACATCCTAACTCACCCGAAAGAACAACCAATAGACTTAACACAACATTACAACTGGCATGAGGATTAGATTTACGTCCAATGCCACCAAATCATGCAAACGGGGAGAAGGCAGCCGCTTAGACACACAGGCTTGTAGAAGTGCTCATAGCCCAGTCCCTCCTTTGATGCCATCCTTGTAGATGACAGTGAGAAAAGGTCTCTCCACTAGTCATTGCTGGTCACTCATTAGACACTGCAAGCTTGAAGGTGACAGTGAGAAAAGGTCGCTCCACTGGTCATGGCCCGGCCACTCTCTAGACAAGGTTCCTCCACTAGTCATTGCCGGTCACTCATTGGACACTGCATGCTTGAAGGTGACAGTGAGAAAAGGTCTCTCCACTAGTCATTGCCGGTCACTCATTAGACACTGCATGCTTGAAGGTGACAGTGAGAAAAGGTCTCTCCACTAGTCATTGCCGGCCACTCATTAGACACTGCGTGCTTGATGGTGACAGTGAGAACAGGTATCTCCACTAGTCATGGCCCGGCCACTCTTTAGACACTGCATGCTTGAAAGTGACGGTGGGAAAATGTCTCTCCACTGGTCATTGCCCGGTCACTCATTAGACACCCATGCTAATAGATGACAGCGAGAAAAGGTCTCTCCACTAGCAGCCAATCACAAGACACCATGCTTGTAAACGATAGCGCAAAAATTCTTCGTTGCTCATTGGTTGGCATGCATCTGACAGTGATAAATGATGTATTGAAAAACAGAACATGTATTTGCACACCTCAACCCAGTAATGTTAATAGGATGTATTCACTAGCCAGAATTGCTCATCTGTCGACATCCTTTCTCAAGGCCATGTGAAACACAGATGATTTTCGCCTCCGCAGCGTTCATGGTGGTTGAGCAGCCATACAGAAAGCGAGAGCGTGTGCATCCAGAGTCTCTCATGAGTCTGACCGTGGAAAAAGCTGCTGACCTCAGCCCCAGCAGGGGAGCACCTGCTGCTGCTGGGAGCTCAACTCCTGTAAGACCTCTGACCACAGCCTCTGAAGTCCCAGCCACAATCAACATAAAGCATCACCGCCATGCGTGAATGCCATGTAAATACCCAGACAAGCCTAAGAAAAATGCAGTCCTGACTGTGCCCATCCAAGCATCAATAATGGGTCTGTCATAGGTTCTACGTTTCGATGAAATCCGGATTTAGTCTGGTTGTGTTTTGCTCTCGTTTGTGAGTGTTCCTTAAAACCTATGAGGAGGGTAGGCTTTGGTCATGAACATCCCCCACAGTCACTCCGGTACCCCACAAGCCTGGGTGCATAAAAGAGCATGTTCTTTCCTTTCTTTTTTTATTTGTTTACGTAAAATATTTTAATTAATTTGGACATACAATTACAAAAGTTATAATCAAAACGCCACAACTTTAATAACTTCAAATTCACAAGAAGAGCTTAAAGGTAACGAGTCACAAACAATTGATGATCCAACATCATTCCTGCGTACTTCTCATCCTGCCCTCCTTCCAGGGAGACCCCCTCACCCACTTGCATGAATTGGAACCCTCCACTGCAGCAGGAAGTTCAACATTCCTGATCAAATGCAAAGTCCAGGGCTCCAGTGCTTCCTCGTGGGAAAATAACTCCATTGAAACCACGGTCATGTATGATATTGCATGAATCCATGGTATCTTCCCCCAAATCCTCTGGGATTCTGTGAGACGCCCATCTCATCAAGGGTGGTCCTTGTCTTGTTCATTCCCTCCCTCCTCACGGATCTAACCGTGGGGGTACGACGAGCCCATTTGACAGCAAAATCCCTTTTTGCAATCTTTGCAGCCAGTCTGATGAACCCTTCCATGCCTGCATCGCAGTCTTCTCTATTCCATATCACAAGCTAGTTTAGCTTGGGACTCTCTTGCTAGTTACCTCGGTAAATTCATTTGCAATCTTAATCCAGTTAAACTGAATGTCCAGGCATTCCCATATTGTTCGAAAAAAAAGTAACCAAATTAATTTTGCATCTGAGGCATCGTTGATCCTGCACCTTTTCCATTTTAAACAGTTATCACAGGAATAATTCAAATAATTCAAAGCAAATATTGTCTGGTATAGCCTGAGTTGACAGCTGATAGCAACTGCTACAGGTGATGACATTGGATGCTGCCATTGCTCATGGAATGGAACCCACATCGGCCACCCATTGTGCTGTGAGCTTAAGTAGGACCTTATTGACCTATAATTGTAGAGATTGTTTTCGTTCTGGAGTCTGCAACCTTTGACTCTCCAGATGTTTGGACTACAAATCCCATCAGTCCTAGTCTGCAGGGTCAATGGTGATGTATCATAGGATTTAAAGTCCAAAACATCTGGAGAGCTACAGGTTTCAGACACCTGGTCTGTTGATTTTCGCAATTCAGTAACTCACATCTCCACCGGTGAGTGTGCTGATAGATCAACATTCCTGCGTAGACAGGCTTCTAATCTGTGTCTGAGTTGCATGGATTTATACAAATCTGTCTGTGTTGATGTGAATTCCTTTGCAACTCAGCAAAACTTGTCTAGTTCCTAATGATGTCTCCCATATATACAAATCCATTTGTCCCTTATATTCCCAAAGCCCTAAAGTTTACTGGTCTCTCAAATCCCCCATCCCACCCATAATGGGGTTTTCATCGTGACTTTATGAAACCATCCTATTTTCTAAGTCTCTCCTTTCAAGCTTGTGAGCCCCACCCTTGTGATCATGGGGATTGTAGTAATATTTTAATTGAAATAAGATATCAGTTCAGGTTGTACTAGCCCCATGTATGCCAGTCCAAGATTCGCCACAGGTTCCTCACTTCCCAGAAACATCCAATGGCTCACTATCATGAGAGGTCAAGCCCACCTGAATATTGCCAGTGCTATACCTCCCTCACAAACAGAATTCATGAGTGCGTTAAGGACGCTCCTAGGGATACTTTCCTGCCAGAGCAGCTTCATCGAGGCTGTCTCGATTTCCTTCTAGGATTTCGCAATGAGCATTTTGAAGTAGATTTGAAAATGTATGGAGACTCACCATTTTAAATAACACACTTGGCTCAAGCAGAGATAATTGAGGTTTAGACCAATATTTCATGTTGAGCTCAAAAGTGCTCACTAAAAGAAAGACCCGGCTGAGGACTTCCTTGGGGGAATCTACATTAATCCCCAAATACTGGAATGACTCTGACTCCACCTTAAAAGGACAGTTTGCTGATATTGCACTCTCTCTTCAATTTATCAGGAATGGAACAGACTTTTGGTAGTTTCAGCCCTGAGAGTTTACTACATTCCTAGATGATCTCCAGCAACCTCACTTCTGATGAGGTAGGAGTTCCCAAGTATATCAAAAGACCTCCGCATAGAGGGAAATTATATTGACACCACCCCACAGCCATGCAAATCCCGTTATGTGGCGATCATCGGGCATTTTATTGGCCAATGGTGCAATGATCCTGGCAAATAAAACTATTTGGATAGGAGAACCCTTTCAAGACCCTCTATCCAGCAAAAAAACCTTCAGACGTGTTCATTAATTGGACGCTTGCTAGTAAGTTAGCATAAAGTAGGTCTATCCATTTTATGAATTTGGACCCAAAACCCATTTTCCCTAAAATCACCCTAAAAAATATCCACTCAGCCAAGTTGAAAGCTTTGTAACTCAAGCAAGATTTTTGCTAGAAGCCCAATCAATCTGTACGCCAGCTCTAGGGATAGATAGTCTTACGTAGGTTAGATGCAGTTGATCTGCCCAGGATAACCCCACACTGATCAGGCTGGATTAGGGTTGAAATAATCGTCAACAACCTGTTAGTCAAGGCTCTAGCCAGTATTCTATTTCGACACTCATCAAGGAGATGGGTCTATAAGAGGCACTGCCTCACATATTTGATCTTTTTTTAGGGATTACTGTTATTGTGGCCTGCCAGAGATCAACCACCATCACTCAGTCTTAGACTAACAGAACATATGAAGCATGTGTGATAGGGACTGGTTTTCAATTTTTTCCACAGCTGGGTCAGCATTAAATTAGGGCCTGATGTTTTCACTCAATTACTATAGTCTACAGCAGCCTCCAAATCTTCCAGGAACAGTTTGGCCTCTAATATCTCTAATACAAGTTTTCAAACCTGGATATCACTCATAAAACTCTAACATTCTAGATTTGATCTTTCTCTTTGCTCATGGTGCAGATTCTCATAATACGAGGCAAATGGTTCTGAAATCTGCTCAGGTTAATCCCATGTAGTGCCATTTTCTCCCACAATTGAAGCAACACTTTTGGGTGCTTCCTCCCTTTTTGCTAGCCACATCAGGATTTTACCAGCTGTGTCCCCATATATGTGTAATCTGGCCTCCCAAAGCCACCCCATATTCTGAGCTTCATCAAATAGTTTAAATCTGAAGGCTTTCCCAACTCTTCCAAGCTCCCACAATGTTTCTCCCTATGAGGTATGTTTGTTCCTGTGAAATAATGGATTGCTCCAATTTCCTCACCTGCTGCAGTCTATTCTGCTTCCCATCTTAAAACTGCCTTGTAAGCCCAGAGAGTCATTTTCCTGGGTACTGAGGGTATGTTAATACTAAAACATTGCTCAGTTTGTATCCTAGATATTCAACCATCTGTTCATCTTGAAGATAAAACCTATTCAATCTCCCATTTCCCTAGAACTGTGGGAAATTGCTTGTGAGTACGAGGAGGAGTGGTGAGGGGATTTCTTTAACCCTGTATTTGCCTATACCAGGACAAAATATCTAATTTGGAGAAGAAGGTAGGCACTGTAGAAAAGTATTAGAATCCTTTCTCATTTGAGTAAGCTTTCCTCCAGAGGCCCTGTTACGCCAAGGCCCAAGTGAACGAGTTATAGCTTGGTAGGCCCTGTGTGCCCCTGTGTTGTAGAGCTTGCTCTGGCTCACTGTCAATTCACCATATCATTGAAGTCCCCTCCAAAGAAAACAGATCCCAGTGCATAACCAACCACTAGCTCCTGTAGCTCCTCGAAAGAGGCACTAGATGGAGGGGTATAGGCGCTCAGAATTGACCTTTCAAATGTTCCCTTCTCACCCACCATCAATACATACCAACCGGATCTATGAGGCCAAACTTGAATCAAGTGGAAAGGGAAGGATTTCCTCATCATCATCAACATCATCTCTCTGCTGCTGAAGAAGGAAACAAAAGGGCCCTCTCCAGAGACCACCTAGCCTCCTCCTGCCACCTGTCACCATCAATCTCACTGGGGCTCACCAACACACAAAGATGGCTGCCGCAGCTGCAATGACCACATCCAGCAAATGTGCCTCCCGCCCCTCCTCAGACCATGATTGGTCGAAAGGAGCAACTAATCACAGACCTGCATCTAGCCAGATGGCGACGCCGGCCTGCATTCCACGCCTGCAGCTAAGGCCTTTGGTACTCCCTGCTGCTCTCCGCTGTGACCAGCGAGACCAGCATACTTCTGCCCAGCAAGCCAGTCTCACCAGTGCAAGGCTCTCCTCTACCCGGTTCCTCCCACCGGCGCTCTATCCTATCTGGCCCCAAGTCTTCCGAGACCAGCTGCTTGCACTCAGTTGCATTGGCCACACTACAAACACCCACGCAGACCTCATCTCTGCAGCCTGATACACTTCTCCCCTACCACCTATGACCAAATCCATGCTTCCATGACAAACTAAGCCACAAGCTGCCCACCACATGGCACTGGATGCCGGGTCTCTCGCTGTGGTCTCCCAAACTCCTATAATCAGAGCCCTGTGACATCACAGCTCCACAAGCAAAATGCACAATTAAACCACGCGTCCCCCTCTCCTGGCTACCTCAGCCTCAGTAGCAGTACTAGCCATGAACAATCTCCACCACCACTGGTGCAGCCATGCTCCATGTGCCACTGAGGAACTCCCTTTGCCACAGGTCCTGCGCCAACAGGAGCCCCACCTTGTCCATGATACACCAGCCTCAAGCTACACATGTCACTGTTGTGCACGACTTGCGCCCACTCCCATGGTTGATGCCCATGATCATGACCCGTAGTACTAATCTCCCCTCTCTATACATAACCAATCCATCAGTCAGCATGATCCCAACATCATTCTCGTGGAGAAACAGCAGGCACTGTCTTAGAACAGAAAGAACCCTCCCCGTCCACATATCTCAAAATGTTACATCCCATACTCAAAAACTAGGTGAACGCACTCTCCCCAGACATCCTACCCTCCTAAGCATCTCCAAACCCACCCCAAATGAATGCCCCGGCACACCAAACTACAACGCAGTGGCTCCCACTATCAGTCTACCAGAGCCCCCCTGACACCAACCCCCCCTCATTACAATTGAACAGCCAGGCGCGGACTACCACTCCCTGCCTAAGCCACACCATCAAGCAAGCCACTAAGCCCAGCCTACCATCAGCTGTACCCTCACCACCCACACTTCTCATAAATGCTAGATCAATCCCAGCGCATGCCCTAGATATCAATGGCCTCATCACCTCACACAACCTTGGCCTGATAGTAGTCATGGAAACCTGGCTCCACCCAGCCGCCGGTCCTGCCCTGTCCCTAGCCCTACCTGATGGAGTCACTAAACTCCGTAACGACAGGCCAGACTCCAGAGGAGGAGGTGTAGCACTCATTTACAAAGACTCCCTCCCGATGAGTCCAACCAATATCCCAATAGAAGGCACCCACTGTCACCATTCTGTTACTTTGACCACCACCACCCCCACGGACAGCCTAACCTTCCATGTCATCTACCGCCCTCCAGGCCCTACTAAATAAATTGAGTAGGACCTCCTCCACTCCCTGGGCAGCAACATCAAGCCATCCTCTGGAATCATCGTACTGGGTGACAAAATCTTGACCTCAAGGATCCTGCAGACCTACATGCCAACTGCATGGCCAATGCTCTCTCAGCCTTAGGCCTTACCCACTGTGTTAAAATGCCCACCCACTCCCACTCAGCTTGGACTGGGTAGCTGATCTTAACAGCCAGATCCCCATCACTTCCAATTCCCCTTGCCCTGGTCAAACCATCATATACTGACATTCATCTTCCCACCCTCCACACGCCCCTCCCCTGCTGCTCTCCCACCCACATGGGCCCGCAGCACACGCAAGATGACTATAGAGTCCATCTTGCCCCTCCTCCCGCAACTACAACCTGAATACACTCACTCAGACTACCCTACCATCCTTGCAAATATCTACACCACTACACTCACAAAGGCAGTTAACACCGTAGCCCCATTGGCCCTGCACAAGGCCAAACCTGCAGGCCACATCAACACCTGGATCACTCCTGCCCTCCAGGCACTGCATAGCTCTAAACGCCTAGCAGAAGCCACCTGATAAAATCACCCACTGACGCCCACAAAACCCTTTTCAGAAATTCTGCCAGACTATACAAACAAGCCATCACCAGCACCAAATCCTCAAATTCCAAAGAATTATTCAAAATACTTAGGGAACTCGAATCCTTGTCTGCCCCTCCAACCTCCATCATTAAAGACGGGCAATGGTTCATAAACGTACACAATGCCATGCAATCTAAAATACGTTCCCTACAGGAGAAAATTACACTCAAACAAAAATCCATTATTCCACTCGCAACAACGCTCTCCCAACAACCAGGCAACTTGCCTCAAGAGACCCCAAACGTCCACTTCAGAAACATCACTGAATCAGAACCCAAGAACATCCTCAAATCTCTTAAACCTTCAAAGTGCAAAGGGGATATCTGCCAAGTCTCCATCATTAAAGACTGCTCCGAAGCATTAATCCCCTTTATCACCAAGTTCATCAACACTTCCTTCTCCATTAGCATTGACCAGGTGAGCATTAAAGAATCCTGGGACCTCAGCCTGCCAAAAAAGAACTCTCGACCCAACATCCACCAACAACTACTGCCCAATAATGTCAGTCCACTTCCTGATAGAAATACTGGACACAGCGGCCTACATCCAAATACAAACCTTCTTAGAAACCAGTCTCATCCTAGGTATGTGACAATCAGGCTTCTGACCGGGACATGGTACAGAGTCAGCCCTTCTCGACCTGAAAAATCAGCTGGACTACTTTAGGGATAAGGGCAAACCCACCCTGCTGTTCCTACTGGATCTCTCGGCGGCATTCGACCTGGTAAGACACCAAATACTTTGTCACCACCTCTTGACATCGGTCAATTTATCCCAAAAAACCTCCATGTGGGTTGCCTCATTCCTTGAAAGCAGATCCTTGCAAGTCTTCTCAGAAATAACCATTGCCCCAACAGCTTCCACCGCCAGTGTCGTCTCACAAGGATCCTGTGTCCCCCCACCCTCTACAACATCTTCACAAAACCCCTCTTCGACATCTTAGACTCCCTGGGCATTTCCTACACTAACTACGCGGATGACAAATCCTCCTCCCTTTGATGGGAAACTATGACATTGACTCCCTCTCCCACAACAAAATCTACCGGACAATCCAGGCATGGATGGCCACAAATCACCTATGCCTCGATGATGACAAGACAGAGATCCTGCTGGTAGGCTGCCCAGAAATTCTGAAAAAGCTCAACAAACAGTACACTTCCTTCAAGATTGAGGAAATTCGTATCCCTGTCTCTGACTCAGTAAAAACCATGGGCGTTTACCTGGATTCTACCCTTTCCCTCACAAGACAAGTGAACACGATTGCATCCACCTTGGCCTACATAACCAAATTGAACGCAGCTAGACACTTCCTATCCCCATCTAGCTGCCTCACCCTAGCTCGAGCGATCGTAGGGGCTAGACTCGACTACTGCAATGCCCTATTTGCTGGCACCTCCAAACAAAACCTCAAGAAATTACAAGTAATTCAAAATAATGCCCTATGTTCAGCCCTCAATATGCCGAAACGAGACCATATAACTCCAGCAAGAAGGGAGGCCCCAGGCTCCCCATTCGAGATAGAATCATCTTCAAAATGTCATCTATCACCCACAGATGTCTATCCAACACTGCCCCTGTATATCTCGCACAGGAAATTGTGAGAGCACATTCTACCAGACCAGTAAGGACCGCCCACACCCATCGCCTTGTTCTACCGAAATACACCTGAGCCAGAGCATAATGTTGAAGCATATTTCACCTGAACAATCCCCCCACACATGTTAACTCGCAACCTAATTGAAGTCTGCCGAGCCACAGACCTTCATGCTTCCCTCTGAGGCACAAGTATTTCGTATTTCTCCTTTCTCACACACATTAATTGGATATCACAGAGCTTCGAACCAGTCAGTCACTATCCATGAGATGAGAAGAGGACCGCTTGGCTTCAGTTCGACTGTTGCATGTTGAGTTTATCAGTGAACTGTCTTTTCACATCTGGGTCTGTGAAGAAAGATGTACGACCTTGGTGTATGATCTTTAATTTTGATGGAAACAGCATTGCGTATTTCTAGCCTTTTTGTTCCAGTTCCTCGTTCACTTCAAAGGTTCTGGATGTTTGAACAGCAGGACTGAAGTCTGGAAAAAGTGATATTTTAGCTCCTTCATATTGTAGATTACTGCATTCTCCCGAAGCCTTAAGTGCTTAAACGCTGTCTCTGCAGTTCAGAAAACTGATCAGAACTGGCCATAGATAGACCCTAGGTGGCCCACTTGTTTACATTTTGCTTGTACAATGCTGTATCACAAAGGAGCTGAAATAAAAGAGTTTCCATAAAGATTTCAAAGGATGGCATAATCTGCATGCTTTCATGCAGCCCCATAACTAGCACTTTATTCCTTGTCGAGCGAACCTCCGAATCTTTGTTTTTCACCATCGACTCCATCGATTTTCTCTCGCAGTTTTTGACTGCCTACTGTGGTCTAATGTTCATCTGTAAGGATGCTCGTGTGGTGCTGCACCCTTGTTGACTTTTCCAGTTTAGCATAAGTCAAGTCTATTTTCCCTTAGACAGCATCAAGACTAGCCCTAACATTTGTAAATCCCCCTCTCAATCCTTTAATAATATTGTTTCCAGTCGGTCCTGTAGTTTGATCCCCATTACCCCCTGCCTCTGCTCCCCTTGTTGAGAGTACCAGGAGCAAATGGTCTTTTGGAAGAAAATCCAATTTAGTTGTTTGGTCTTCTCTTTTTGGGTCATCTTTAAATAGTCCCAATGCACAGAATCATGATGGTTGTCTGGTGGTGGCAATACTAATGTAGTGATGCGTGCAGATATTCCTCATCCAAGATGGCCACCAGGACTGGACAGGGGCCTTACTAAAAATGGCTCCCAATTGTATCACAGAGCATAGCCTTACTCCGACCCTCGGTCCCCAACAGTGGTCTTCTTTCTCTCAGATATGAGCCCAGGGAGGAACACACCCAGTGCCTGGCTGATCTGAGCAAGGACAGCCACAATAAGATGGTGACCTCGCTGGAGCCGCCATACCACTCCGCGCAATTCCTTCAGCCTCCTGCAGCACCACTAAACACTGCTGCAGTGCCAACTACCTGAGTGGGCCAGTGAAACATAATCAAGCAAGAGATTTTGCATGAGAAGAGACTTGGACGTACAAGGCCCTGATACTGGAAAGGACACAGTGACACAGTACCATGGGGAATATGACAGGCCCTGGGCCTGTTCATGCACAGGTAGTTCAAAAGGTCCTCAGGCTAGTCACCCAGACCCAGGCCTCAGTGGTTGGGATGTGCCCCATAGGCCCTTCTCTAACCCAAGTAGGATGGGATTGGCATCAAAGTAAGACAACATAAGTGATCACAGTTCAAGGGAGTTTATTAAACTGTCAAATGGGTGAGATAAACGCCTAATGTAAACCTAAATCTAAGATGGGAGCAAGCTACAACCCTCAAATAATAATAATAATACAGCCTTAGTGGAGTCTAGTCAAATAAAAAAGGTACTATACTAAAAAACCTATTACCACTCCTTACAGCTATGCTACTAAAAAGTGTGGGATAATGTTCACAAAAAATGAAAGAAGTGTTCACAAAATGGTAAGTCAGAATGTTACGGCCGGGTCTCCCTTCCCCACATTTTTAGCACGGGATAAGTTGGGACTCTCGAGCACAGCACACTCCTGGGCTTCTCCGGCAAGAGCTTGCAGTTCCTTTCCAGTAATAGGGCCTTCTGCATCCAAGTCTCTTCTCATGCAAAATCTCTTGCCTGATATGCCTAAACAACAACAAAACAAAGGTTATTTCTGTTAACCTTTACGTCAGGTGATTACCTTCATCTTGGATTCCCCTCAGCCGGGCTCCGATCCTTCTCTCAGTCATCAGCCTCCCTCAGTTGGGCTCAGACCAATCAGAGCACTTGCCAATTTAAACAGAGACTTCCGAAGGGCAGTCTTGCTCGGTCACTCTGTTATCCTACGGCAAGCACGGGTCTCACACAATCACAGTTCGCATATTGTTCCACTCAACCAGGTGCAACCACCTGTTTCACAACATCAAAATTATGTGTCAAGGACTTTCAATTGTACAAGGGATTTGACTTGACCCTTGTATGACCACCATAACACCTAATGCCAGCCTTTACTATGGCCTCTTGGTAATTGTAGTTCCTTTACTCACAATGTTCAATGTAGTCGGTTTGTTCAGGAGAGGGCCTGCCAGAGACCTTCGGCTGAGTGCCCACGTGGCGCCGGACCACTCTACCTCTGGTACCTAGTTTGTTCACAAAGACCTCTTGTCTATGGCCTCTTGGTAATTGTAGTTCCTTTACTCACAATGTTCAATGTAGTCGGTTTGTTCAGGAGAGGGCCTGCCCGAGACCTTCGGCTGAGTGCCCACGTGGCGCCGGACCACTCTACCTCTGGTACCTAGTTTGTTCACAAAGACCTCTTGTCTACTTATCTTCTTTACACTGCAACTGCAACCTTGAGCTTAACACAGTCCAGTCGACTATCGGGTTCTTCCGACTCACCGACTCTGATGAATTCATTGGAGGTTCCTTTGCCGCTGGAGACAAGGACAATACCATGATGGCAACCATGTCTCCCCACCCTGGCTATCAGTGCGGGAGGGTGCCATGTACTGCTGACATCCGCTACACCATTCACCAGCTGCCATTCCTGGACTTGTGTTTGTTTCATCTGAGGCCTTGTGGGTCTGGGTTGAAAAGGGCAACGGCAACTCCCTCCTTGATGTCCTTTCAGGTCTCGCTGCCTTTCTGCTCCATCCGAACTGCTGTCCTGGAATGACTGCTTCCTCGTGCGTTCAACCTTGGCTCGGAGTGTGCTCTTGTGCTCCACATTTTATCCCTGTGATATGATATATATGTTATTTATAACGTGCTTAATATCCAGAGGTTTCTAAGCGCGGACCCGGGGATCGAACCTGGTGAGCACATTGTCCCTGAGCTATCCTCCCGGGACATGGGAAAGGGTAGTCTGGTGTGTGTAGTTGTAGTTGTTGACAATTGCCTGACTCTGCCTGACCCTTGTGTTGGGACATATCAGGTAGACGGCTCAAGTAATAGTCCATTGTCGTCATGCTGAGAGAAAGTGTTTGTGTTGGAAATGGAGAAGGGGTGGGGGGGTAGAGTTTCTAAGTATCCTTCTGGGCTGGATGGGGAAGAAAAGCTGTTACATGGAAGGGGATACTGCTTCTCACCTTTTGGTGTCCAACTTCCACTCCCCGAAGACCCCCAACCAGGTTGTCCTCCCGCACTGGTCCACCCCCCAGGAACTGGATCCAATAGCAATGGCTGTGTCCTGGCCATCTGGATGACAGATCCCGGGGACCAGCAGGTGAGGCACCTTCAGGTTTCTCACATACATTTCCTCTGTTTCATAGGAGAACTGGGAAAGGAAGTCGACATTCCCCTGGTCCTCACCTTTTCGGTGTTCCTCAGTGAAACAGTAGGGCTGCAGGTCTAGAAACCATTGCATCACACAAGGGTTGGAGTCTTTGCGATGGCTTATTCAAACTAGGGAAGTGTGGTCTGTGACAGGTGTGAAATTCCATCTTAAGAGGTAGTATCTAAGATGAATAATGGCCCACTTGATAGCCAAGGCCCCTAGTTCCAGCACAGAGTAATTTTGTTCACGTGGGAAAAGCTTGGGACTTGTAAACAAAATGGGATGTTCTAATTCATTGCAAGCTTGAGACAGGACTGCTCCTAATCCTGTAAGGGAATTGTCTGTTTGCAGTATGAACTCTTTAGAGAAGTCTACTACCTTTAGGATCGGGTTCTGGCACAGGGTTTGCTCTAAGGTGTTATAACATATGTCATCCTTGTCCGTCCAATGCAGTTTCTGGGGTTCAGCGTTCTTGTGTTTATCAGTCAGCCTAGCTGTTTTGTCAGAAAGGTTTGGGATTAACCTACGGTAATATCTTATTAACCCTAGAAAGGCTCTAAGATCTCTTAGTTTTTGGGTGTTGGTGTATTTAAGACGGCTTTCACTTTCTCATGTGGAGGCTGTTAGTTCCCATTCCCTACAAAGAAGCTGATGTATTTCATGGCTGATTGGGCCAGTCTGCATTTAGATGGATTAGCAGTTAGGCCAGCCCCTCTGAGGACTTTCATAATAGTATAAAGATGAAAGAGATGGTACACCCAGGTTTTACTATAAATGATATTGTCAAAATAAGCTATGTAGAAATCGAAATAGGGTTGCAGGATCTTATCCATGAGGCATTGGAAAGTGGCTGGTGCGCTGTGGCAGCCGAAATGGAGGACTTTGAATTGAAAAAGTCCTAGGGGTGTATCTCTTTATCTGGCCAGTATACTGGTACTTGCCAGTACCCTTTTATTAAGTCTAAGGTGGATAGCAAGGTGGCTGCTCTGAGTTTATCAATTAGGTCATCGATACATGGCATGGGGTAGGCATCGAAGTCAGAAATTGTTAACGTGACGGAAGTCTTGCAAAACCTCCAGGAACAGTCAGGTTTAGTGACCAACATGATAGGGGAGGACCATGGGCTCGAAAAAGGCTTGATAATATTGGCCTTCAACATTTGATTTACCTCCTCGACCACTATCTGTTTGTGGGCTTCTGTGAGTCGATAGGGTTTTAAATTCGACACTTTTCCCTTGGGTGTTCTAATATAGTGATAGGGGCCTTTTACTCTTCGTAGTATTTCTGAAAATAAATCCAGGTGGTCCTCCCGCACTGGTCCACCCCTAGGAACTGGATCCAGTAGCGATGGTCGTTTCCTGGCCACCTGAATGACAGATCCCTGGGGACCAGCGGGTGAGATATCCTCAAGTTTCTCAGAGCGGTCACAGGCACGCCTCCCCTTTCCTTTGTTATTATATTGCCATTTAATTGACCATTCCCTCTTATTATTTTCTTACCGCTTTTGACTCTATTAAGTGGTGCCAAAATCTGTGAAAGAGATGTCCCCATGTCAAACAATAATACTAATAAGTCTTATTATTGTTTGACAAGAAAACCATGGCCAGGCCTATTTCTACAACTGAGGGAGTTAATAATGTAGTCTTTGAGGGAGAATCGATATTGGAATTATATCCTAAAGGGATAATCAAAGAAGCTTCCATTTCATCTGTCAGGAGCCCGACTGGGCAATGTAAATCACCAAAGCTGTTATATAAATTCAAGTCTAGGTTCTCACAGTGCAAATGGCATTGAAACATGCCTTGGCTCGAGAGTCTTCAAGAGTAGCATCTGTGACTACCTTGTCTGGACTCTGTGAGAAACCAAGAGGTGTTCTCCCATTAAGATCCCCACAGTCCTCTATTCAGGTGGCCAGGGGAGGGCCATCGCTTTTGGATCCCAACCCTGGGGGTGGACGAGCGAGGGAGGATCACCTGGGTAGGGGAATCTGGGGTTGTCTTTGTGGGAATATCCCGGGGGGGGGGCGCTGTATTCTGACGGGGCGATAGAAGAGGAGGAGGAAATCCCGGACGCCTTCATGGGATACGCGGTCACCCTAATCCAGGTCTCATTTTCCCTAATTCCAATCCCGTCATCCATGACCCAAGGGGGAGTAAGGAAAGAGTCAATTGTCCAAAGTGGGGGAGGAAAAAAAAACAACTAAAACAAAGACAGAAGTCTGATATCAATATACATTCATCCTCTACTCATCTAGATCACAGGGAATACCATCAAGACCCATGTTTGTATAATCAACCATCAGGAATATGCAAGGAAGCAACCATCCCCTTGGAGGAAAACCAGGCTAGAGGATTTTCTTATGTCCACTGTCGATTCCTGGATAGAGTAGAAGTAAATAGATTTACCTTCCAAAACCCTTGCATCACCCCTCTCCATTTCCAACTAATACTGGGACGAGGAAGAGGCAACGGGAGTAGTGAAGATTACCCATAGAAACAACATGGGGACAGTAAGGGAAACCTACTATAGAAATAACTCCAGTCGTCCTCTCCTTCTCCCTCTACTCTCTCCTCTACCTCCAGCACCCCTGTGGCCACCTCTCCTCCCTCTTTCTCTTCCTTTCCCCTGTTCTCCCCTGACAAGGTTTCAAGGCATGTCCGATCTATGAGCGTCTCATCAAAACATGTTCTTCCCTATTCTTCCAAAACCATCAAGGACCACATTGACACCCTCACTCCAGCACTGGCTGACTTCTGCAACCACATCTCTTGTGCACCCTCTTCTTCAGAAACCCTCAGCTGACCCCCTCCTGCCCGGCTAACTATCACCCAATCTCCATCACTTCTTCCCTGCGTAAACTCCTGGAAAAGGTGGCCATCTCCCAGCTTAATCTTCGCACTGAATCTGTTGGTTGTCTGCATGACCATCAGTCTGGCTTCAGAGCAGCCAGAAGCACCGAAACTGCTCTCCTGAACATCCGTGAAGACCTGCTGTCTAACCTTGATTCTAATCTCCCCTCTGCCCTCATCTTACTCGATCTTTCTTCTGCCTTTGACACGGTCAACCATGCCATCCTGCTAAATCGTCTCTGTGATAACCTGGGTATCACCTATCAGGCCCTGGCCTGGCTGACCTCATTACTCTCTGATCGACCCTCCTAGGTCCAACTTGGGTCCTTGCTTTCCTTTATCTCACTTTCTACCTGTGGTGTTCCCCAGGCAACTAACCTCACTCCCTGGATGTTCAACCAATCCCTGGCACCTCTCGCCCACCGCATTGCCGCTCTCTGCTCCAACTTTCTGTGTTATGCGCATGACACTCAGCTCGCTTTCAGGCTCCCCTCTGCCACCTCTTCTCTTTCTCTCATCTCTGACTGTCTGTCTTCTATCTAGGAGTGGTGTGCCATCAGCGATCTCTTCCTTAATGCCAGTAAGACCGAGATTCTCCTCATCGGCATACCTGCGCCCTCCTTTCCTGTCATTATCTGGCCGGCCTCCCCTATCCCTCTCCCTGCTCCCACCTGTGAGGCTAAGAATCTCAGGGTCATCTTCGACTCCTCCTTCTCCTTCTCGCTCACATCTCTGTCTCTAAGAAGTCAAATTATCAGCTGCACCTCCTCAGAGGTATTCTTCCTTTTCTCACTTTCCCCCAGAAGCTTACTGTCTCCAGAGCTCTGGTCTTCTCTAGGTTGGACTATTGCAACAGCCTCTTTCTAAATCTTCCTGCCTCTCCTCTTCGACCTATACAATTTATCCAGAACAGGACTGCGAGACTTGTCCTTGGCGTCAAACCCAGGAATCGTATCTCTTCAATGCTGAAATCTCTACACTGGCTCCCTGTGGCTGCAAGGATTAACTTCAAGACCCTCTGCATCATCCACAAGGCTTTCTGGGGCCTGGGACCGCTCTAGCTCCAACTTTCTCTTCCAAAACATCTTCCTTCCTGAGCTCTCTGCTCATCCACCTCCAACTCTCTGAGGGTCAGACGCTTCACTAAGCAGAGAGTTGCGGGCAGATCTATCTCCTTGGCTGGGGCTTCCCTCTGGAACAGCCTCCCTGCCTCTCTCAAACTTGAGCAGAACCACCTCTAGTTCCGGAAGCAACTGAAGACCTTCCTTTTCGCTTCCGCTTCCTCTTCCTCTGCTCTGCTAACGCACCCGACTGCTCTGCGCAATGGTCACCTGGTCACCCTCTGAACTTGGACCCAAGCTCCTGCATGTCCAGTTGCCCTCGCACTGCCTCCGGGCTCCGCAGCACTTAAGGGTCTGTATCTGCAACCCTACAGCCCCTTCTCTCTTCACTTATATGCCTCCCGCTGGCTGCACTTGTGAGTTAACTGCACTTCCTCCTTCCCCTCCCCCTGGCACTTTTCCCCTCCTCTAGTCCCCGCACGCCCCCTTGTCTTGCCGCGCCTAGAAACACTTGTGTCCAGGCGAGTGATAAATGCCACATCATATCATAATGAAGAAGAAAAAGGACAAGAAAAAATAAGAAAAAATAAACATTGTTTCATTGCCCAGTTCCTGATTCTATCCTTACGTGGTCCCTTCTTACAATTCATTTCCAACCATTGATCAAAAAATGACCCACTAATTCTTATTTTTGTTCCCAAAACCACCTCAATGGTGCAAATCCAGTCACTTTCCCACAGCGTAGGTTTTGCCTTAACTGGAGAGTCTAATAATAACTCTATACTCACATCATTTGAGTACATCTGTTCATACATACATACATTCATCATTCAGCTGTTCACTGAAGGATGGAGTCTGTTTGGCATAACATTTTTTAGTAACCACCAAATCGTACCTATTTCTGCGTGCAAGATCTTTTTCATGAGATTCAGATGTTTGCACACTACCATTGATTCCAAGGAGAGCAGCCCAAGCTCATATCTCAATGCTGGCGCAGGCACTCCCTGAGCTAGTTCCACAATCTTCCTCCAGAAAAAGCCTCCAAACACTTTCCAATGCCCAATCAGGCCAAAATAACAATGTTTTTGTGCCCTATAGGTTATTACAGGGACTACTTTTTTACAATAAAATTCCCTGACGGGGACAAAAGGAAAATAACCATATTCCTATTCACCAATGCTGCCTGGGCTGCCAGCACCTGTAACCTTGATTGTTTCTTTGTGCATAATGTTTTCGACTTGTTTAATGGGATCATTGTTCAGCGTCCATCTAAACGGTGTTAGAGAAGGTTTTTTAGGCAGTCTGAAAACTTGTACTTTTGTTTTTGCAACGTTTATCATTAGGTTATTCTTCTTAGTGTAAGACTCTAAGGCAACCAATTGGTGCTGCGGCCCTATGGGTGTTGTAAGGAAGGCATGGTATCAAACAGTGAAGACAGGTGCAAGTGATCACAGTTCAAGGGTGTTTATTGAACTTCAATGGGTTGGTAGAATGCCTATCTGAACCTATATCTAAAGATGGGAGCAAGCTACGACCATCGAATAATAACGCAGTCCTAGTGGAGTCCGTCAAAAATAAAAGGGCCTATACTAATAAACCTATTGCCAATCCTTACTACTAAATACACAATGGTAACGGATAACAAGGAATGCAAAAGAAAAGTGTTCAAGAAATATGCCAGGATAGTTGAGCAGGTGACTTCCCTTACCCATGTTTTTAGCACTGGGCAAGGCGGCACGTGCAGACTTCGCACACACTCTGGCTTCTTGGCCACAAGGTAACAGTTCAGCACATAGGCTTCAGGACCGTCCACCAAAGTCTCTCTCGCAATGACAGTCTCTTATTGCAGAGGGCCTGATGTAACAAACAAAACGCAAAAGTTCCTTTCCTTTGTGAGGGTTTTCACTGTCACAAGTGCAAGACTGGTCTCCCTCCTTCGGGCTCGGACCACAAGCCTCCCTCATCCGGGCTCAGACCCTTTTTCTAAAATGTTCACAGTTGGGTCTCCCTCATTTGGGCTTGGACCATAGATCCCGCTCATCTGGGCTCAGAGCCCTTTTGATACCAGAATTGAAGATTTTCGAATGTGCGATGGGTTTTGCTTAAACCGTCACAGCACCACTTCGATTCACTTCACACAATTTACACTTCACGTCAATCTTCTACTTTCGTTTCTCTTGTCAGGATACCGTAGAGTGTGTTCTCTGAAAGACACAGGGGACCCCACACTCTGGGTAGGAGTATTAATACAGTAATTAATCACAGAAAGACATCCAGAGGATACAATTCAAAGGTTTGGTATCAAGGATTTTTATTAGACCTGATACAATTTAAATGTATGAATCAAATCATGATTTAATCTGCACTTCTGCACTTCTAGCAACAATTTACATCGCAGGAAAAAACATTTTAAGAACACATCTAAATGGTAAAATTCATACTATTCAATCGTCCAAGCATTCATCCACATGCATCCGTCAAACAGTCTACTCCTACCACGCACCAAAGGGTATAATATAAAATCTATAAAAGAATTTCATGACATATAATTCATCAGAAAGCATCAGAAAAGTTTATAGAAAGAATGTTCGATCAATATGTGGGGCCACAGTAGATGGTGTTAGTGGCCAAAGAGTTGAGATGGGTCTCAGAAGTCTCTGACCACGACCTCATCCCAAATTTCACTCTACCGGTTTCGGCGTATGTACTTTATTATAGTGACGTCTTCGTCAGGAGTAAAAAGTTTACATTCTTAGCTTTATCAGAGGAAGACTGTTCATGACTACCTTTTGGTTTTGTTTTTAACTGGGTCCACTTGTGAATTCAAATTGACAACGTCCCAGGGATGGTTCCTGCAAGCAGGGATGCTGAGCGCACAAGAAGGCTTCCACCAGATGTGTCCAATTGGTGACCCAAGGCAGAAGGTAGATATACTGGTGCCCACGAGAGTCCGAAGTAGACTATACAGTTGTTTCACATGCCTGCGAAAGACAGAAGATCTTATTTCACTCGCGACCGCCAACTACGCGTCTGGAAGTGGGCTCCGGCAGACGAAAAACATTCAGCAACCTTCGACTGAGCACATTCACAGTGCCGGACCACTCTGTCAACGGTATTGTATCTTTTTCCTTTTAATGTTCAAATATTCACCAGCAATTTAGCTTCACTCACGTCTTTCATCACACGTGTTTGAAAATGTTGCAACGTTGACTTCAACACAAACCGGTCTGGCATCGGTCTCCCCAACTCACCGGCTGCGTTGTTCTCTGTTGATTCTTTGTTCTTTGAGCCAAGAACGATACCACTGTGTCTGCTGCTCCTGCCTGCATGGACCGCTACGCGGGAGCATCCTTGGTATCTCTGACACGCAATGCAGTATTCTACAGCCTGGTTTCCCAGTGTTACGTTTTCTGCCTTGAAGGTTTCTCGAAAGTAACAGCTTCCTGCCAAAAAGGTCAAGGGCGTCGCCCCTCTCACAAGCTACTCGTGCCTGGCTGTCTTTCTGACTTCATTCAACAGCCAACTCAAAACTGCTGTACCTTTGTGTGTTTTGCCTCGCTCAGTGTGCTCTTGTGCTCCGCTTTTTATCTGTGTGGGGAAGTGTAATGGAAATCAGGTGAGAGTGATTGTTGATAATTGACTGACCTCGTCTGACCATATTATTGGGACTTGTCAGGTACACGGCTTAGGTGTGAGTCTGTTTTCTCCCAGTGTGGTCTGTATCAGCGTAAAAGTGGTCAGGCAGGAAATGGTGGGGGCTGAGTTTCTAAAATAACCCATTGGGTAGAATGGGGCAAGGGTGTTACAGGAAAGGGAGGGATATTGTGTATCACCATCTGGTGTCCCACTCCCCGATGACCCCTCACCCATGTGATCCTCCAGCACTGGTTCACCCCCAGGGTCTGGATCCAAAGGCGATGGCTGTGCCCTGGCCGGCGGAGAGAGAGAGATCCGTGGGGACGAGAAGGTGAGACACCTTCTGGTTTCTCACAGGGTGCAGTCCATTGAAGTCATCTTCATACAGTAAATAGTTAACGGAAGTCTTATCCACCTTGGGAGGAAAACATTGTGTATCGCCAAAGGCTTCCACTATAGCCAAAATAAAGAGTTTAAAAAAGGAGAGGGGCCAATATGCAACCTTTTTTTTAACCCATATCTGTTTTTACTGCTATAGACAGACATCTTTGCCTATCTAGTCTTACACATAAAGAGGTATTGGAGTGCAAACAAACTAAAATGGCCAATAAGGCTGGAGGACAGACCCAAACATCTAACTTAGCCCTTAGCTGGTTTCTGGGAAAGCTATCAAAGGCCATGGATAGATCGATAAAGGAGACATAAAGTGGTTTTGATCATTCCCATGCCTCATGTATTAGGAGACAAAAAATAAACCCATTGAACTCTGTACTTACCCCTTTAAAGAAACAAGTTTGATAAACATCCAGTCTGCTTCATTTATTGGTCCAGCTATCCAGCTCCCTTAACACAATGGCCGCAAATATCTTTGAGGGGATATCCAATAACGATGTTGGCCTATTAGTACAAGGCACTGTGCGTAGTCCCTTCTTATAAATTGGCACTACTACTGAAGTTAGCCAAGAAGGTGGGAATTTCCTTTCTCTGACCACATTATGAAAGATTTCATCAAGGAACTGCACCCAAATAAGAGGTTTCCCTTTCAGTAAATTATTGGTGAGTCTGTCCAGGCCCTAGCACTACTTCTGTGTCTTTGTCAAATTAATATTTCCCTTGATTGACAACCCCTTTGTTTCCTGGGATTTTACCATGGATACTGTAGGGACGGTTTGGTGATAACTGTTTTATACTTACTTTTGAAATGCAGCTTTTCAATTCTGGAGAATTAACAGGGACTAAGTCAGTCTGGAATTTCTCCATCAGAAAGATTTTTTTTTAGCTGGCTATATGGAAACCGATTTCTATCCTGGGCTGGTCATCCCTCTCTCAATAGTGTCAGTCACCAGTCTGCATGGATATCAATCATTAAGATGGTTCAGTTCTCTTCCCCTTGGCCACCTCTCTCCACTTTGTAAGCGACTTCAATTCAACACTACAGCTAAGTCAATGCCTAGTCTGGGATGCTGATGGAAGCCCTTATTGATGTATTTTTATGTCCTGTTCATTTAATCTGGATGACAACCCTTATATAACACCTCTCTCTCAGAATCCCCTCGTCCCCGCTGAGCCAAGAAGTAGGTTTGTTTTGCAAATTTAAAAGGTTTATTTGAAAATTAAACAATATATATATATATATATATATCACACTTTTATAATAAATTAATGTTTGATAGCACACTTGTGAGGATGATAGTGATCAACAATGGATAATGTTACAGTGGTACACTCTTTTTGATGGCTTAGAAGTGATATAGAGAGGATGAAGTAGCTGGGAATGCTTTTATGGCTTCAGGGACAATGCAATGATGAATGAAAATGCAGTACAGAAAATAAACTTGATAGGACTTCAACAAAAGACAATGTAATCACTTTTCTTTGACAATTCCCCCCCCCCCTTTATGCAAGGTAAAGAGATGGGAGGAAAGCACACAGTTCTCAGGAATGCAATCAAATATAATTCAGTTCCCCCCTAGCAAGCTTAGATGAAAACAGGTAGGAGTTTTAAACACAGGCACAATACTTTGATGTGGTTGCAATTTAGTGAAAAATATGCTAAAAAGGCTTTTAATTCCCTATAGGAGGTTCAGGGTGAGTGAGAGATACTTAAATTAATTCAGGATCACTTTAGCAATGCTCTATGAATGATTGTCAGGTTGCACACGAATTTCAGCAAGGAAAGCAAGGACAAATATTTTTACACATGGCTGAAATTAAGCAAAATGTCAAATCACTGCAAATTTAGTCGCGTGCGTCGAGCTCAATTACGGAGGCACTATAAGGAGTAGGAAGTCGGTTCTAGGCTCGTTGGAAAGCTTAGAATCTTAGCTTTAAGTTAAAAACTCGCTCCTAGCCCAAACGGTTCCGGAGATACGGCCAATTTAGTAAAGGTAGTTCTTCGGATTTGAAATTTTAAAGCTTAGAATGACAGATGACAGTTTTCAGTTTTAAAAATGACAGAATGACACGATTTTAGGAGGCAGCTCTAATAGGCTAAAATAGTTTGGATTAGATTATTTTAAACTAAGAGATTGGTTTTGCACAGTGAGTACTCACACTATATTTTTGACATAAGCCATCAAGGTCTGGTCAGGTTGGACCGGACTTCCGGCGAGTGGTTCTAAAGTCCCGGATATCTGGGTCAGCTCTGCTCTCTGGGTCTGTCAAGCACTGGTTCTGCTCACAACGGTCTGGTTTGTGGTTCTCTCTGGTTCCGGATACAGAACTGCCTTCTGGATACTGCTACAGGTTCTTGCAAAAGTTATTGGCAAAGAATTCAAACAGCTCACCCGGCTGTTGAATAGTTTGGTTGGTTTTGAGGCCTGCTGAAGAGGATTCAGCTTGTGGATTCAGGCCTCTCTGCTACAAATTCTGGAGTTAATTTCTGGTCTCTGGAGATTGATGGATTTGAAGTCTGGATCTCTGGATGTGAAGTCTGAAGTCTCCCGGCAAAGCGTCCCGCAAGAAAGTGGAAAGTGAATGTCTCTACCTGGGTTTCAATGTTCCTTTTATGTGTTTTGAAAATGGGTGTGTGCCTGGGCCTATCTAAGCCTGCCCCTCTCACTTATCATTGGCCAAGCTTTCCTCGTTTCCTTGATTGGGGGAAAGAAATGGAGTGTCAGAGTGATGCTGTAGGTTTTATGGTCAGAGGAACCTCCCCTTGTCAAATTGCACACAAATCTATTTCTGACCCAAATACATATTTATCTATGTACTATTTTTCTAATATTATAGGTCCAGTTAACATATTTTCTGTAGCACCAAACCATCCGATCCCTGTCTTTGTACGATGTCGTGTCCACTTATGACATAATTCTCCCCTTTTCATCCAGATAACGACCTCTAAACTTTTCCAGATTTTACACAAATGTGCACCAGGGATATGGGTTTCAGATGATAAAGTGTCAGATTTTTAACATGCATACATTTGGAGTAACAACCTTTTTTCCGCTACTATCCCCAAGAACATACCACAGGGTCCTAACACCTCTTAAAATGTGCACAGAAACATCACAAGAATGATAATGTTATTTATATAATTTTGACAAGTCTGCACTATGAATTATCCATCTTTTTAAAATCATGCTCTGGCCCCAAAGGGGTGTGGTTTTCCAAAGCACATGGTGGAATTTCTGGTTTATCCACTTCCCCCAAGCTCAGCTTGGTCTCACAGGTACTGCCCCTCCCAGTTTCTCCCAAGAGGAAGCCATTTTTCGACCCCCCCAATATAACATTTGCCTGAGTCCAGGACAGGGCTTTGTTTAGTTTCCTGTAGTCCCCAGGTGCCACTCCCCTTATTCAATCAGAGAGGTATCATCTCCTTTTGGCAGGGGCAGCAGGATGCAGCCAGGCCTGGGAACACAGCTGCTGAATTCCCTCTCCTGTCGGGGGTAGTTGTCAGGCAGAATTCAGCTAAATGTCACTTTAGTTCCCAGTTTTCTACATTCAAATCCAACTTACAATTTTTGCACATGCAGCTAGAATGCTGATTCTAAGTTCAAAACTATGACATTTAAACAATTGCAACCTATGTGACACTCACAAGTAGGTCACTCATTTATTCTAAACATTTCGATTTTAGTGGCTTTAAACCCAAATTCACTTAAGCTGCTCACATCCCCAGCTATTTTTTTTTATATATACATCATTTCAGAATATAGTTTTACATTGTATCCACCTCTTAGCAAGTCTTTCCTTGTCCTGGTTTGGGTTCATTTGTTCAGATTTACACAAAAGTCTGGTGGTTTTAAAACGCCGGCTTTCTGATAGTGGTGAGCACCAGTATTGCATCAATTTTTGACATTAAGAAAATGAATTCCCCACAGTTCTGGGTTGCTTTTGGCAATCAGCATTGCCATTCCCAATGGTTTCAGGCTACTGTGTGTGTAGCCCAATGGTGGTTTTAGGCAGTGCCCTCCTGTGCTCACAAGATAGGCAAAAATGGGTGGCAGCCTATTCTTCCTGTTTTCCCTGTGCACTCTCTGGGAGTTCTGGCCATCATGATGTTTTCAATGCCAGTAATGCAGTTTTATGATAGGGCTTGGATGCATGGGTAAAACATCCCACAACTTGAACATTGAAGACTTTCTGGATACATCTCCCCATATTATTTAATAATCCCTCTATTCTGTGTGCATACTATGATATACATTTGACTTGTGGTTTACCCCACTCTAATGACATAGAACAGATGGATATACTCACTCCTAATGTAAAATGGCAATTTCGTTTTCAGGGTGTAACTTTGGATGTGAATGTGCAAGATTCATAACATACAGATCAACATAAACTCTTCTTCTTGCTGAAAGATTTTATCACTCAGGAGTGATTATTGGATACTCAGGCTTGAGCCTCATTAACCATGTTCTTGGGTGAAGTATGTAGTCGTGGGTAAGGATTCTTCATGGTTTGTGTTGACTTGTCACAGTAGGGCTGGTTTCACATGGTTTTCACTGTGATGGGCTGTGAGTAGTGGTTGAAAGGGTTTGCACTGGTGGCAGTGAGTCTTCTGACCAGAGGGTTTCTTGTCTATGTTGGAAGGAACAACTTAAGATGTTAAATGTCCCAGTGCGATGTGTACTTCCTGACAAAAATATTTTCTCCTATTTCTCTTGGTTTTTCAATTAGGCCCTAGGCACATTTTAAACGGTTTGGAAGATCTAATTTTCTGCTATAAAGAGCAATTTGTTTTATATTGATAGTAGCTTCCTATCCAGAGATATGCATTTTCAAATAATTAAAGTTTTGGGTTTAAAATGCAACATGTATCTTTCCTATTTGCTTTGAAAGCGAAAAGATGCCGACTTCGGTCAATAGAGGTCACTGTTGATACATCCCCAGCACACTCCCCTTTGTGCTATGAATACATGTTATGGAAGGATTTATTTTGCTTTTGTTCATGGCGATCATATAAAGTATTGCATAATTTCAGCTAATGGATGGAGGTCTGCAATGATATCTGACAGGTCTCTTTAAAGTTATCCAACAAAACAAGATGGCAGTACTTTATTTGCCTAATCTCCTAAACTACTTTCAACACGATACATCCCTATATGTTGTGTGGCCTGTGTCTTGTGATATGAATTCCTGAATTGGGGCTAGGCTTTAATAAAGGTTAATTATCGAAAGTTTCAAGATACCCAAAGCTACATCCAGCAATATCTTCGGGAATGTTCACTTACAATTTTAAATACAGTAAAACTGGCAGGCACTCAGTCCAACAAAACTACTCTCATTGGTTGAAACATAGCTGGATTTAGAAGAATGTATTGGCAATATTTCAATAATTTATTTTCAAAAAGTGTGGCTTTGGACCCTCACCATTAACAAAGATATACAGCATATATTATTCTGGATGTTAATTCTCTTAGGAAAAGATCTACTGATGGTCTAAAAATATGGATGATTACCTTTCATCGTTCTATGGTGACTGTGAACAATACAGTCTCCTACATCTTAAAGACCTACACTTCTTCTAGATGAGGCAACAGGATCAACTCTGTTTACCACTATTTAATAGCAGATTGTCTATAGTCATTATTCCATATTCCTTCCTGCAGGATTATGGTGGTAGGCTTTCTCTGCGGACAACTATCATTATGAAAGTAGGGAACACAAATACTACTTTTGAAAATCCACACTGTACAATGGAGCCACCTCAAGTGCTTTCAGAATGTTGCGGTAGTTTATCACTGTACACAACATTCACCTGCAAAAGGTCTAAACCGATGGACCAACTCAGGAATTCTGTAGGAGATCCTATAAACTGTTGTTTAGCTGCAAATGGCAGATTTCCAATATATTCCCTCTCTCGTTTCACTTACAGAACCAAGGGGAGAACTTGACCATTGTCTAATTTTATTGGAAAGTGTCCCTTTGCAATTGGTTATTTTGCAGGATTAATGGCATAGCCCGACAATGATCTTTGTCATCTCCAGATTTATATAAGGCTATATAAGCTTACTTTGCTCGAGTATCCCTGGAGACCCACTCTGAATGGGGGTTCCCACCAATCGCAGACCTCTACAGTGGTCTATGCAATACTGCACAGCCTTTTCTGTTATCAATGAGACTATTATGCAATTGAAACATCAGACTGCGATTTTCAATCCTGTTCGCTTAACTGATCACAGGAATATCCAAGTTGGTTTGAGCCTGGCAATTGATCATTTTCTTTTGTTTCTCAATGCCTTTTATTTATTGTTTCTATGAATTAAAAAGCTATGAATACTAATCTAGTGATCACCCCCTCTTAACGTTTTCCATCTCTTGCTTTCTCCTTCATCTTCTAGTGTGTGCAGAATATAAATGTATCTCTTGATGTTACTTTAATTTTAGCCTTGAAAAGCCCACATGGGCGAAACTCATGGCCATAGAGTTGGCTAGTTATGATACATTATCAATGATTGAGGCTGTATGAGTTGTAATTACAACAGCTAAATTGACACTCTACTAACTTCACAAAATTAATATGAACAGATAATTGAACAATCTTATATTATACTATGAATTGCATAAACACACTCATTACTTTTTTGAGAAGAGTGATAATACAATCTTGCTTATGAACATTAAAATAATTTGCAAACTTACAAATTCTATATTCTTTATATAGAGAGCGCTTTTTGCCCCCATACCAACCATCTTTACTTTTATTATGGTGCAATAGGCACATGGGCAGTTGGCTCTTTGTGCATTGAGGCTAGCTTTGAATCATTGAAGCAGAATGTTTAGTGGTATTTTACAAACCCTGTTAATACAACTGTAGACACTGCAAAGCAAAGGGTAGGAGTTGAAAGATCAAGGTTTGACACATTGTATTGAGGGTTTATTTCTGCTGAGCATACCTTTTTAGGTTCACCACCTCACATAACCTTTAACTACTACTCTTAGACACTACCACACTTGCTCAGTTTGTCACCAGGCTTTGCTTCAACAGCACACCAAAAACGTCTTTGTGTAGAGACCCCTCTCTTTATCGAAATCCCCTTAGAAAAGAAATCATATTGCTCTACACAGTATTGTGGGCCTTAAAAGTGTCATTGTGCAGAAACCCTTAAGATAGAAGGCTATGCCCTTTGACGTTCCCATGATTGATCTCAGACGTATATGGCAATTCTGCTGGACCTCTTCTTTTAACTCACATTCCTACATCATCTCTTTCCCTTTTTGTTTACAGTGGAAACCCCCATGTGAGTACACATTGGAGGATGGAAACCTGGGCTGCCTGGACACTAACCACTCACACTTCATTATGGTAGATGACGGGAGCGTGGCAAAACGTGGCATTGAGATCCCACTGCGCAACGAGTTGGAGAAGCACATCTCACAACAAACTGTGACAAAAGGAGGTGAGGTTCCTGTCGTTGGAGAGCCTTGCATTTGACATAATAAATGTTCATTAGAAGCTCAGAGGCAAATAAGAAAAGATACATGCCATGTGTCACAGACGGCCTCAGAAATCTCCAGACAAAGATAGTAGATTTAGTTTTAAAAAGCAGGTCTAGGCAGTCTGGGATGGTTGAAATGAAAGGGGGTTCCCTCCACCATTAGCCCAACATCCCAACCCCCAGAATCTCCCTGACGTACTATTAAGCAAGGGGTATACACCACTTTTGCCGAATGGCAACTTCAACAAATTCGTTTTTTGCCGCTTTTCTTTCCCACAAACGGGTAGATGGTACGCTGCGGCTAAGGTATGTAGTGGGGGGAAGAAAGTGGGATGTGGGGTGTCTCCTCCAGCTGTTTGTGGTAAAACAAAGCAGGAACATCTGGTGATCTTGCCATTTGGTAAAATAAAAATGCAGCAAACATTCATAGAACCAAAGCAAGGAGCCCCCTACTATCTAAGTCTTTCTAATTTTGATGGGGAAACCTGCCATAGCCTATTCGATCTATCTCCCTCCAGGACATTCTAACACATACTTCTGGTCTGTTGGACTGCCCAATATCAAGGTTTCTCTTCGAGACTCTTCCCTTGCACTCTCTCGCATTCCACCTCTATTTCTCTCTATATATTTATCACCTCTCTTCTCGCTCAACGATCTTCGCTGTCTCCCTAACTGTACCTATTTCCTCCTCCTCTCACTTTCACTCTCTTCCCTTCTGCCACCCTCGTACTGCCTGCACCTCTCTCCTCTCCCCTCTCTCTACTCTCTTCCTGCACCCCTCACCTTTCTCCATCAATAGCATGTCTACTCCTGTCTCTTGATATTACATACTCTCTCTGCCTGTCTCTCCCTACTACTACTCCTGCTACCACCTTTTTCTATCTCACCACTCTTCTGCCCCACACTTTCCATCACTTACTTTCATTACTACACTGTTATAGGTCAAAGGTTTGAATGAAAAGGATCGAATGACAAAAGGGTCGAATCAAAAGGACTGAAAACAAAAGGGTCGATTTTTATTTTTATTTATTTATTTATTTTGGGGGGGGTCCCCAAACCCCCTTTTTTGTGGTAAAATCATTTTTTTCCGATACGGAAACCCCAAAAAATATATATATTTAAAAAAGAAATTCAACCCTTTTGTTTTAGGTCCTATTGACTCGACCCTATGGCATTCGATCCTTTTGGATTCAAACCTTTGACCGGACACCTTACTACACTCTCTATTAATTACCTTCCTTCCTCTCTCTATATATCACTCACCTTTAACAGCCCCCTCGCAACAATACACTCAACTGGTACCACTCCCTTCTACACATAATACCTTCCCTGCATTCTTTCAGAACACAGTCGCAGTCCCCTCAACAATCCACTCACACCGTCCACCCTCTGCCTGGTCTCTTGATCCACCCTTTCTCCACCTGAATACCTGTCATGATTTTCCATCCATGGTCCTTGTGGTCTTCATGGTGACTGTCTCCACACTTGACTGCGGGGCCGTCGTTTCCAAGATGGTGCAGCTGCACACCTCTCAGTTCCCGACTATATGCTCTAGTCGTTATCCTTATTCTGCAGGATGAGACCTGCTTCCGGTTTTCATGGACATAACACAGGATGCTGTATCGGGGCCTTCGCGTCTCACTGCTAGGTTGGTACCTGGCTCAGCGCTTACCTTTCTCATTTTCCTTGTTTCTTCCCTGAATCCTGTCTTCCTTGCTGGTTCTCCTTTCTACCTGGCTTCCCTTCTTCTTGGACTCTCTGGTGATTCCCCATTCTTGTTCCTGTTTTGTATTGCTATCTCATTGTTCGTCAACATTCAAGTATCCTCTGAAATTGAACTTGTGGGTTTTTCTCTCCATTCGGAGGGTTTTTCCCCTGTTTCCAGGCAGTCTACTTCAGTTTTCACCTGGCTTGGGTTAATGGTCAAACAGGCAGGGTAGCGTCGGAAGGGTCTCGCTCTTCTCTTCATGGCACCTGCTCACATCAAAGCCCGACGCAGCCAGTCTCTTGTCACTTTGTCTCACAAGAAGTTGCAGACACTACAATCAGGACAGACTCCTGCATCAACCATGGATTCCATGGAGGATGTATTAAGAGTTATGCATGAATTGACCACTGGGGTACAAAACCTTAAAGCAGAATATGCTGCGCTTCGCCAGATGGTCTTGACAAGGGATGTTTTGTCATAGGAGAATCCTTCTTTGGGAACGGTTCTTGAAATGTTTGATGGATCTCCTAGAAAAGTATGAAAAATTCCTGGACTCCTGAGTGATTCACTGTTCTTTTAAGCCTCTCTTTTACACATCTGAGAGGGCTAAAGTAGGATTTGTCATTTCCCATTTAACAGTCAATGCTCTATCTTGGGCTACCCTTTTGGTTTCGGCAGGTGACCCGTTGTTGGATAACTATGCTGGGTTTTTTGCAGCCTTTAAGTCCATGTTTGATTACCCTGAGGTTGTTTTTTCTGCCCAGGAGAAATTAGTTGACTTGGGTTCACAGGACATGTTGACCTATGTAACGAAATCCAAGCAATTAGCCAAAGAGGTTGAATGGCCTCAAGATGCATGTTTCACTTTGTTCTGGCGTGACCTAAACGACAACATCAAGGATGAACTGGACAGAGTTTCGAGAACAGACAGTTTTCATGCTTTGGTTGACATATCATTACAGATAGACTTCCGTATCCAGGAAAGGAAAGCAGAGAAACAAGGACATCATTTGTCTCCTCTTTGACCACCTCCGGTTGTACCCCCGATTCCCAGGGGCAGAAGCTGCTCAAACATTTGAACATTAACCCATGCAGCTGGGATCCCTTTGTCATTTGTTAACCTATGAAGAGATGAGCCGTATGATTGAACAAGGACTTTGCTTTTATTGTGCTTCACCTAATCACATGGTGAGGAATTGCCCCATTGTTCCACGCCGGCATGCGGAAAACGCGAGCTCCCGTTTCTGAATAGAGCACGGAAGTGGGAGGTTGCAACTAGCTCCAACTCTCCATTACCTCTGGAGACTGTTTCACAGACTCCTCTAGTGGTCCTTAGAATTATCGTGGTGCCTAGAGTCAAGGAAGCGATTTCCATCCTAGGTTTGGTGGACTACGGAGCCATAGGATTATTCATGGATGGTATTTGGGTTGCTTGTGCTTGTGGTCTCGTGCAAAAGGGATGTGACCTAGAAGTTCGGGCTGGACTACCCCTTTGGGGATGGGACCAAGCCTGATTTGCATATGGTTTTTCCCCTTTTGTAATGGCTTGGCAGGCGAAGAACGATGGTCTGGAGGGTTGCCCAGAGCAATGCCAGAGATCAAGATTTATTCTAAACCTTCCAGCCATCAACTCTTTTTGCTATTGTCACCCCGAGTGGGAAGGGTATGCCCAGACGTGGGTCCCTTGCCTGCTGGGCCTAGAGACCCAAGCTACTCCTCACTGATGACGCCCAACAAGGCTAAAACATGTCTGGGGATGCTTGTGGTCTCGTGCAAAAGGGATGTGACCTAGTAGTTCGGGCTGGACTACCCCTTTGGGGGTGGGACGAAGCCTGATTTGCATATGGTTTTTCCCCTTTTGTAATGGCTTGGCAGGCAAAGAACGATGGTCTGGAGGGTTGCCCAGAGCAATGCCAGAGGTCAAGATTTATTCTAAACCTTCCAGCCATCAACTCTTTTGTTTTGGTATTTGGGTGGCACAGAACAACATACCACGTCAAGCCAAAGACGTGGAAGGAATAGATGGCAGGCCTCTTTCTTCGGGTCCCATAGTTGACCAAACCTCTTACGTTGATGATTAACCATCACTTTTAAGAGGTTTATTTTGACATCATAAAAGAAGCAGATTATCTTGTGGTCTTGGGTATCCCATAGTTGCAGTATCATAATACTTACATAAATTGGGCTGCCAGAACATTATTCCTCGGATCAGAGTCCTTCAGGAATCCACTGATGTATTGGCTGATACTTCCACTACCTCCCTTGAAGCCCATCCTAGGTCTTTCTCACGTGCAACAGGTTCCAGCTGACTACCAAGACTTCAATTATGTTTTCTCGAATTCACAAGAAAAAGCCTTACCTACCTCTGCAGCAGCCTGAGGATTGTGCAATTAAAACACTATCAGATGTCATCATCCCCTTCAGCAGTATGTTTATCCTTTCTTCTCCTGAAAAAGCTTCATTAAAAAAATATCTGGACATGAATCTAAATAACGGCCTTATCAGGCCCTTTAAGTTTCCAGTTGGAGCTATGCTTTTTTCATTCTAAAAAAGAAACCGAGCTCTGTCAATTTCTGGATTATTGCAGTCTGACCCAAGTTACACAAAAGGACAAGTATCCTTTGCCCATGATTTCAGATATTCTAGAGGCCTTGCAGGGGGCCATCATTTTTTCCAAGCTAGACCTACGAGGGGCGTACCACCTCATCGCATAAGATCCTGAGATGAGTGGAAGACAGCCTTCCAAATGCCCTTCGGCCATTATGAATATTTGGTAATGCCGTTTGACTTGATGAACGCTCCAGCTGTTTTTCAATGGTTCATGGACCAGGTCTTTTCAGACATGTTGTTTCGGTAGCCAATCTTTGCATCGAAATAATTTGCATCGAATGACTATCCATTGAAATGTATTCATTGAAATGCTTTTCCATCGAAAAGCATATTCATTGAATGAATTTCGATGGATTTTTAGGGTTTGGGTTAGGATTAGGGTTAGAGTTGGGGTTAGAGTTAGGGTTAGGGTTGGGTTAGGGTTGGGGGGGTGTCGTTGGGTGGAACCCCCCCCAATAAAGTTAGAGGAAGCTGGCCAGTGCAGAAATACTTTAAAGATTTCAGCACTGGACAGCTCCTTCTATCGTTATAATGTTAGACATGTTTCATCGAATTTCCTTGCAAAAAATGTAAAGTGTTTATATAACGATGGAAGGGTTTCGATGCATAAACACTTTGCACTTTATGTATGGGAATTCGATGAAACATTTTTCGATGGAAATGATTCAATGCATCTAATTCTCGATGCAAAGAATTCGATGCAAAGACTAGTAACTGTTGTTTCAATTCGTCATTGTCTACCTTGATGGCATACTCCTCTATACTAACAAGGTAGAAGAACATCAAGACCATGTCAAACAAGTCCTATCACGATTGCGAGATTACCATCTATTGGCCAAAACAGTCATCCCAGGATGTTCCAATATAGTTTTGCCCATTAATTATTTATTGAAGAAAGGAGTTTCTTTGGAATGGACTACTGTACAACAGAAGACCTTCCAGACCTGGAAGAGGCTTTTCACTGAAGCCCTGATTTTATGCCAGCCTGACATATCAAGGCCTTTTATGGTCGAAACCGATGCATTCGAGGTAGCCTTGGGTGCCGTACTAAAACAAGCTCACGAAGATAGAGAAGAGCGTCCTGTAGCTTATCTTTCAAGAACTCTTTCTGACAGCGAAAGATATTATTCCGTACTCGAAAAAGAATGACTAGCTATATGTCATGCCTTTCTTGATTGGCGTCCTCTATTATTGGGAGCCAAGTATCCTGTGCAAATCAGAACAGATCATCGGAATCTGCAGGTTTTTACAATCTATGGAATGTCACAACAGCTGACAAGCTAGGTGGGCATATTTTACTGCACAATACCAATGTATGCTCACCTATATTCCTGGTTCTCAGAATATAATTGCTGTTGCCTTATCCATGTGACCTGATTTTCATGATCTACCTGCTGTTCAGTATCCTACTATCTTACAAGATAAGGTGTTCTTATTTCATGTGGCCCTTTTTCTGACAAAGGTACAGCAGGATACCTTACTATTACAAGAATGGCAACATTTACACTGTACTAATCCATCGAAAACGGTAAAGAACCAAGGTTTCTTATTCAAGGACAGATGGCTTTTTTTCCCTCGACTACCAACCGGAATGCTGCACTCCGAATGTGTCATGACTGCTGGGCACCAATCGGCTACCTTATAGAAACTTTAGAAAAAGTTTTGGTGGTCTGCAATGGCTATGACCGTAAAGAATCACATTAAAACCTGAGCGGTCTGTGCTCCAATAAAGATGCCAAAAGACAAGCCCATTGGACTCTTGCATCAGCCTACACTGCCCATAAGACCATGGCAAAGGTTCGCTACGGACTTTGTTGTGGATCTCCCACCTTCTGAAAGGTGTACCACAATTATGGTTATGATTGATATCTTCTCTAGGATGGCTCATTTTACTCTGTTGGCCAAGTTACCGTCTGCTGCATACATGACTGTAGGTTTCTTTACTGATATCTTTCGGTTACACAGTCTTCCGATTTCCATCACTTCTGATCGTGGAACTCAATACGTATTGTGAGAAACCTGAAGGTGTCTCAATTAGTCCCTGGGGATCTGTCATCCAGGTGGCCAGGACACAACCCTCGCTATTGCATCCAGTTCCTGGGGGTGGACCAAAGCGTGAGGTTCACCTGGATGGGGGGGGGGGTCTTCGGGGAGTGGAAGTGGGACACCGATGAGTGAGACACAGTACCACTTTCCTTATAACATCTTTTCCCCATCCTACCCCCGTAGGATATTTAAAAGCTCTACCCCCCCTTTTCCTACACAAATTTTTTCTCACACCGTGAAAAACAGTGGACTAACACCAGAGCCGTTTACCTGACATGTCCCAACACAAGGGTCAGGCAGAGTCAGGCAATTATTGATAACTATGCACTCCTGATGACCCTTTCCCTTCCCCAAAGGGATAAAAGGTAGAGCACGAGAGCACAAGGCAGAAAGCACAAGGAAGCAGCTATTCCAGGACTACAGTTGAAACGAAGGAGAAAGACGGAGGAAACTGAAAGGACGATAATGAGGGAATTACACTTGCCTTTTTCAACCCAGACCTGCAAAGCCTTTAAGGAACAGTAAGACCGTGAATCGCAGTTGGCGATTGGTGTGGCAGATGTCAATGGTACACGGAGCCCTCCTGCATTGATAGCTAGGGCGGGGAAAAGAGTTTGCCGCTGTGGTACCATCCTTGAATCCAGCAGAAGAAAAGCCAACCAGTTCTGCACAGCCGGTGAATCGGAAGAAACTTATAGTAGACCGGACTGTGTTAAGCTCAAGGTTGCAGTGGCAACATTTACGTAAAGAAAAGAAGATAATAGACAAAGGCCTTTTGCTAACAACCGATGTATTAGGGTTAGAGTGGTCTGGCGCTGTGTGTGGCGCTCATTCAGAAAACCTCTAATGAATGCCCCACTCCTGAACACAAGGAGAATATGTTGAACTGAAAAAACGACAAGAAACAAGAGGCCCCAGGGGAGGCCAGCAAGAGAGGTCAAAGTCAAAACCCCATGTACCGTCAAAAGTCTTTGACACGTGGTGAATTGAAAAGCTAAGTGAACTGCATTGTGGTGACAGACGTGAACCCAACTAAGGGATGTCCACATTGAGTTCTTGGTCTGAGCCCGATTGAGGGAGGGTGACGTGAAAGGGATCGGAGCCTGGCTGAGGGGGATCCTCAGGTGAAGAGTAATCGCCTGACATGAAAAAAATAGAAGGAACTTTTGTTTGTTGTTTGTGATGCATTAGACACTTTGCATAAATTAGACTTGGGCACAGAAGGCCCTGATAGGAGAAAAAGGAACTGTAAACTCTGGCCGGAGAAGCCCAGAAGTGTGCTGTGCTCAAGAGCCCCGCCTTGTCCCGTGCTTCAAACGTGGGGAAGGGAGACCCCGGCTATAAAATCTTGACTTATCCTTTTGAGAACACTTCTTTCTTTCTTTGTGAACATTATCCAACACTATTTTGTATTTATAGGTAAGGACTGGCAATAGTTTTTTTTTTTTTAGTATAGGCCCTTTTTATTTGACTAGACTACACTAGGACTGTATTAATATTATTTGATGGTCGTAGCTTGCTCCCATTTTAGATTTAGGATTAAATTAGGTGTTTATCTAACCCATTTTTACAGTTTAGTAAACACCCTTGAACTGTGATCACTTGTCTGTCTTGCTTTGATACCATGCCTTCCTTACTGTATCTAAATTCAGGATACAACTCTGCAAATTATTGGGAATAAAGAGAGCTCTGTCCTCAGAATTCATTGAAAGAATAAATTAGACTCTTGAGCAGTTCCTTCATTGTTTTTCGACTCAAGTGGATAATGATTGGGTATCTTTATTGCCGTTAGCTGAGTTTGCATATAATTTCACGTATGGTTTTCACCACATGATTTTCCCTTCAATCACCTGTGTGAAAACAGAGGGTGTCTCACCCACTAGTTCCAGGGGATCTCGCACTCAGGTGGCCAGGGCACGGCCATCGCCTTTTGATTGAGGCCCTGGGAGTGGACCAGTGTGGGAGGATCACCTGGTCAAGGGGTATTCAGGGAGTGGGGGTGAGATAGCCGATGGTGAGACGCGGTATTCCCCAATTTGTTGTTCATCTACCCCAGCCTATTTTTTAGGATTTTCCGAAGTCCCAACTCGCCCCTCCTTTTTACACAAACACTAGATGGAGGAAGAGGGTGACTCGGGGTAACCAGACTAACTCTCTCACATCGTATTGGACATAGCCCATTAATCGGGTCAGGCAAAGTCAGGCACCTTACCCTAAGTGCATACACCTGGTACCAGTTAGCTCTGCTCAAATGAATAAAAGGCAACACCTAAAGACACACTCTGAGCAAGGCGGAACAAGAGAATGAGCAGAACCTCTGGGACGAAGGCACACCTACTGGAACAGAAATCCAGTCCTTTGTTTGCTGTTGGACTTAGTTTGGCTATCATCCAAGTATGTTCCAAGGCATCTGTGTCTGAATAACTTGTCTCCCCGTTATTTTGGACCCTTTTATATTCAACAAATGATAAATCCTGTTGACTTTCGTCTTCGTCCTCCCCCTTCCTGGAAGAGAATCCATCCTGTTTTTCATGTCTCCCTTTTGAAGCCCTACCAGTCTTCACCCTCATTGGTCAGTACTCCACATCCTGTGGTGTCAGCAGATCAACAGATTGAATATGATGTATCAGGAATTTGTGATTCCCACTGCCGACAGGAACGTTTGCAGTATCTGGTAGAGTGGAAAGGATAGTCGCTCAGTGAACGATCTTGGGCACCTGCCTCTTATGTCCATGCTCCACCTCTTTTACGCCAAGTTCATCATCTAAACCGAGGGAAACCGGGAAATGCCAGGTTTGGAAGGGAGCATGCTGTCACGATTTCCCATCCATGGTACTTGTGGTCATCATGGGGACTGTCTGCACGCTTGACTGCGGTGCCAGTCTTTTCCAAGTTGGCGAGCTGCACACCTTTCAGTTCCTGACTGTGCGCTCTATTTATCCTCGCTTTACTGAGACCAATTGAAAAAACACAACTTTATACCAAAAATTTGTCATCACTGACATCATGCTACGTGGCAAAATAAGAAAACCTATGGGGGTTTATGATAAGCTTAAAGGGAACATCTAAGTATACTTTCTATGGGGTATGGGATCGTGATTGGATCTCTAAGGTCTAGTGGACAGCTATGCCCACCCCCAGTGCAAGTCATCTTCTTCGTCATGAAAAACGCAATGTTTTATTGGCTTCTCAAACTATAGGGCTCTCTGCTACATGGATCGCTACAATTGGTTGGCACGCTTGTACCCTTCTGGAATATTCCACTCGCTAGCAGCACACAATCTGGTACCCCAGGTGCCGGAGGGTTGGCTTGGTCATGCCTCCCCACCCAATTAGCCCAACATCGATTATCACTCCTGCGGTCTGCCATTCAATTAGTTCTTTGAACTTGGCCTTGCAAAGGATCACTGTGCCTGAGAATAAAAGGGAGTGAGAGCATGGCCTTATCTTCTGGTCTCGGTGTAGCTCGCCCCAAAGTCTATTTTCAACTTGACCATGTGACAGGAGACTGTGTTTTGAGCTCCTTCGTTGCATTTAATACTATTAAATTAATAAAACCTGGCACTTCTAGTGTTTTTTCAGTACACCTCAAACAGGAGCTTGGCTCGTTTCTCACATTCATTGTATCTCCTTGAGTAGATAACCAGCCTCTTGGCGGCCCCAACTCTTGACACTGGGCCAGACAAGCCTTTTCAAATCTTCCTTCGCTGTCAGCTGTTTTATTCTACTGTGTCACACTTTTCATCCCTTCTATTCACAGGGTCCAAGTTTGCTAAAATGCGTTGTGGAACATCCAGATTATATATAAATATGCCAAATTGGATCGTGAGACGGCACTCAAAGAATTGGCAACAATAGAGACTGAGCTTATTAAAATTCCACCTACAGAGGAAGGCAAACTATTACGCACTAAAATCGATGAAGGCTTAATCTCTTACGAAGATGAAATAAAACAACATAAGCACAGGAGACTACGAGATGGGATGTGTTTTCACTTTTGCCAAACGCTGTGATTCCCTCCGTAAAACCGCTGTCACACAGTTAGCCGCTGTGCAGTCTGGTGACTCAGTTGCTGCTACATCTGAATCAGATGTCTCTGCATCTGAAACTGATGAGCCCACACCCAGACTGAATTTTGTAGACGGAATGTGGCTTCTGCGTCAGGATGGGAAAAATCAAAAAAATAGGCTGGGTTCGTGGCAAATCAAGAGGAAGAGGACAGAAATCCCAGGCAGGAAAATCATCCGCCGAGCCCGACGTGTGAAACGGTCTAAAGGGGCACCAACAGGGCAGGTCAATGCACTCTGGGATAAAAAATTAATAACAAACACCATGAAGTGCTGCCAAATAACCAACCTATCGTCCCATGTCCTCACCAAATCGCAAACCTCGCTCCTGTCTTTAGGTCTCAATTTTTGCTCTACCAAGAACTTTGACTATGTACAAGCACGCATCGATCTTGACAAATTTTTGCATAAAATTAAACTCAAAAAGTTCTTTGCTGCCAATCCAACATCTGCCAAGCACTCGACACCACGTACTGGTGGCACCGATCTCCTTATCTCGGATATACCTTCACTTATGGACCTACCTTGCCTCGATGATGACAAATTTAATTCTGCCAACTTTAATTTGCTTGATTTTGATATTAATCCAAATTGGGACATATGTACCAAATTGAAGAGCAAATCAAGATTCAACCCACAATTTCCAGTAGAGGGCTGCATTGAGGCTTTCTATGATCTCGGTGTAAGTGACCTGAGAAGATTGCGACAAAAAAACAGCATTACCAAGCAGAACCTCACTGTTGCTCAACGCTTGGCCATTGGTGAACTTCAACAGTTATCAAGCATTGTCATCAAACCAGCCGACAAAGGCTCTAACATTGTGATTCAAGACAGAACTAAATATGTGGCTGAAGCCCATCGGCAACTGCATGACCGTCTGTGCTACACTAAGCTTTCCAAAGATCCTTTTGTAGAAATAAGAGCTGAACTCACGGCTCTTTGCACCAAGTGGGCGAATGAAGACTTATTAGAGGGTGATTTGATCAAACTCCTCATCCCTGCATGCCACACAGTTCATTTATTTTCTTCCCAAAATTCACAAATCACTTAGACATCCCCCAGGTAGGCCTATTGTCACCTTATGCGGCTCACTATTAGAACATCTGGCACAATTTATTGATGAAACACTCCTTCCATTTCTATCAGTGCTGCCATCCTACCTGAGGGATACTAAGGATTCTTTACAACACATCACCAACATACCTTGGGAAGAGGGTCTGATTCTGGCTACACTTGATGTAGTCTCTTTATATACCTCTATTGAACACACTGTAGGTATTAATGCATGCAAATATTTTTTGGACACTCGCTCC
The DNA here is from genome assembly GCF_040938575.1 of Ambystoma mexicanum. Lineage (NCBI taxonomy): Eukaryota > Metazoa > Chordata > Amphibia > Caudata > Ambystomatidae > Ambystoma > Ambystoma mexicanum. The sequence goes on from NC_090941.1 coordinate 1,088,276,572, forward strand.
CTCAATTATTTTGGGCACAGCTCTATGATTTCGGATATGCTTTTGTTCTGTCTACAAAACAATGTCTTTCTGTTTGAGGGATCTTTCTTTCGCCAAATTAGGGGGACTGCTATGGGCAGCACTTTCGCCCCGGCTTACGCTAATCTTACGATGGGGTGGTGGGAGGCCACTTTTCTGTCCGATTTGCTCTTGTCTTGTTTTCCAACACAGATTGTCTCTTGGTGGCGGTACATTGATGATGTTTTTATTATTTGGAAGGGCACGGAAAGTGATTGGCTATCTTTTGTTAAGAGTATCAATACCAATAAGGCCAACCTTAGCTTTACTGAATGTCATAACCATTCTGAGATCATCTATCGGGATGTCATCGTCATGTTAGACAGCTCAGGTATTCATACGGCACTCCACAAGAAACCTTCTAACACTGGTGTGCCCCTCCATGCCAACAGCTGACACCCTCCGGCATGTAAAAAATTGATTCCTTATGATGAATTTATCCGATTTCATCGGAACTGCACTAACATTGTCTGCTTTGACCATCACTGTGCCTTGGCGGCTGCTGACTTTGTGAAACAAGGGTATGACAAGAGAACCATCGAAATAGCCTATCTTAAGGCACGTGGAATGTCCAGAGATAAACTGTTGTATAACAACAATTCTGCCATATCTATTAAAATATGATGAACCCAGACTGATTATCTTGTTTGACACTGCCTCAAATAGTATACATAAAATTGTTGAGAGACATTGGCATGTTCTTATCTTAGACAATGACCTCAGGTCTGTATTGACCAGACTACCATGACCTTTAAACGTGGACCATCCCTCAGAGACAAACCTGTGCCCAGCTTCTTATCTCCAGCTGAAAGAAATGTGTCTGCCATGACCTGGCTGCCCACTTCTTCTATGGGGTTTACTAAATGTATGAAATTTAAAGCTTGTGCACATGCCACTGTGTTGAAATAATTTCTACACCCTGTCACCAAAATCCATTACAAGATAAAATATTCCATCAACTGTGACACTACTTTTGTTGTGTACGTCCTCTCATGTCCCTGTATGAGATGGTACATTGGGAGTACCACATGTAAACTCAAGTTGAGAATTCTTCAACATCTCAGAGCCATTAAGAACTTGGACCCAGCGTACCCCATGGCCAGACATTTTAAACAGGAACATGGGAATGACTTCAATTTGTTAACATTCTTTGCAGTGGCACATGTGCCCATACTTCCCAGGGGTGGTGACCGTGTCTTGAAACTCAGACAACTTGAAACAAGATTCATTTTGGACTTTGACACAAAGTATCCAAAGGGGCACAATGTGGATGAGGAATTGTATACTTTTCTGGGGACTTGATTTTTTTCTCCCGTTTGCATTTCTCTTCATTTTGGGGTTGCTCTTCCTGTTTTTTGCTTTTTCTTTTTTTCTCTCTCTGCCTTTCTCTCTTTATTTCTCATTTTGTTCCTTCATGATTATGTCTTTATGGACTTTCACTGTATGCGCCTATTTGGATTTCTTTAGCCTTGGGTATGATTATTTCATTTCTTATCCTTTTAATATTGTTTATTTCCACCTATAATCTGGCTGCTTACTATCGCTATCTGTGGGGAGTGGTATTTATTTATATATTTATATATTTTATACCCTTAGGTTGGGGTTTAATTTTGGTTTTCTTACTTGTGTGGTTTTGACCTGCTATCTCTCTCTGTTGATTGGTGGTCAGTCCAGTCTGTCTCATTTAATGAACTTTATACTGTTTCATGGAATCTGACCTCCGGGCTTCATGCTGTTATGTGTCTACTTTAATTGCCATTGTGGCATTTGTTTGCTAGGACTGTTCCAGCCGCATTTTGCACTTGCACTTTAGTATGGCCCTGTTATCATGAGGCTTACAGATATCCTTGTCGGCTTGCTGCTACTTATGCACTTTATGTTTGAAACATTACCTGTATTTGTATTATATGTAACACTTACCACCTGCTCTTATCCTCTGATCAGAGCAGTAACTACCCTATATACTAGTAGTTCTTGTTGGCTTTTATAGCGGAGTGAAATTTTGTATTTATTATGAAGTGTGCTCTGTTTATCATCACTATTGCAGTGTTTTTATCTCTTTTACATCCCTATCTGTATTTAAGTGTGTAGGTTTTAGTTTTTCTACATAAAGTACCGTTGTGTCCTATGGCTAGGTTTGGCTGGGTTTTTATCTTCTGACTCTGTATTCCGAGTCATTAGTATATTATACCCTTATTGGTGGTGATCTCATCCCCACTCCTGCACTTGCACTTTAGTCCTTTGCTCCATTTAAATTTTTAGCAACTAGCCTACCTTTCTGTTGCATCATTTGGGTTGTGTTGCTAGCATCTGCCTTTTTCGTGTGCACACCTCATATTGATCATTTTATTGCTATTTACAGCTTTGCAGATTTTAATATTCCATATTTTTATTATTCTTCCATCCAGGCATTTCTAATATGTGCTATATATATATATATATATATTTAATGTTATTTATTAATGTTGTTTATTCCATTGTGTGCATGTCTTTTTGAAATCTGGAATTATCTTGCCACATTCTGTTCTTATACTTGCTCTTATTGATGACTGTGTATATATATCTATATACAGTACTCTGACATGTTTTGTTGACTTTAACACTATACGGCTTTATGTATATATATTTTTTTCTTGATGTATTGTCATACATATGTAGCAGTATTTGTGCATTATGCATTTAAGTCTGTTGTTTTATCCTGTGTTTTACCGTTATTGGGGGTTTATTTCAGTCTTCTTTGGGTACTCATGCACTTTACTCCATTCCATCATGGCCGCCAGTGTTTTCATTAATTGCCTGGCCTTAACAGGGTCAACTGACAGAGTAGTAGGACCACCTGCATTGTTTATATTTACACCAGCCACCTCCTCTCTTTCCTCACGTGATCAAGCGCTCAGTGTAGCGCGAAACGCGCTGTGTTGCAGGTCATGCACCACGGCGTCCTGCCTCTGTCTGTCTTTATGTTGTTGCCTGCTCTACTTAATATTTTCTGTACAACTTTGCCCTTTTTTTAAACATTAAAAAAACATCCGTATCCACTACACAGTGTTTCCGCCACTTTTGGAGCTTGCCACTTGCAATTGGCCCGCGGGAGTGGGGTTCGCCTTCTCTTCCTTTTTCCGGAGATATATTACACGGCCACGGTAGTTATGGTTAAGTTGCTGTTTCCATAGGAAGAGCACTTTTTGGGCAGTTTATAACTCTGCTCCCCCTGGATGAATCCTCACCAAACTTTGCAAACCGTTGGACGGATTTTCACCAAATTTGCAGCAGGGGCTTGGTCCCGAAAATGTACTTTTGTAAATTTGGTGACAATCCGTCCAGTAGTTTTCTTTAAAAGGACCAAAAAATATGTCTTAAAAAAATTAGTGATATCTATGTCCACTCTGCGGTCACACTTCCCTGTTCGCTCCGCGGACAAGATACCGATTGGCCAGGGGGTGGCGTCATGACCGCGGACATGCAACGTCTTCGCCGATTGGCTGCAGCGAGCCGTGATGTGCGTCAGAATGTGTGGATGCGCCCGACATCTTGGATCCGACGACAGCGCGGTCGCCACCAGAGGCAAAATGCTGTTTTGGAAACTGTTTTGCTCTCCTACAGTGCTTGGGGAGGTTCAGAGAGTAAGAGATGGGTTAAATACTGTACTTGTTTGGGCGGCAGGTGTTAATAATGTATTCACCATGCCCGCCTTGTCCAGAATGTTTGTAAGTACTGAAAATGAGGGGTCTAATAAGGATAGTACTTCAGTCCATGCTGTGCGTAGGCAACTTCAAACTGTTCTAAGGACACGTGTGGTATTAGCGAAAATTACAATTGAGTACATGCTGTAGTTACTATTTTTGTTTGTATGGGTGTGCTACTAATTTATACACCCCCATGGGTGTGATATGCTGTGGTAGTTGTGGCCAGGGCCTAGAGTCTTGGGTGCGTGGCCGTAGGCCATACTCCCAAGACGCTAGGCCCTGGCCACAACCACTGCAGCATATCACAGCTATACCTACACCCGTAGTCTCGCATGTTGATCAAGTGTTTGTGGGAAGGGCCTAGTGTCTTGGATGCATGGCCAAAGGCCATGTACACAAGATCAAATTTGTACGTAGAGAATGTATAAGGCACTATGGGTGCAATATACTGTGGTAGTTGTGGACAGTATGTAGAGTCTTGACTGCATGGCTGAAGGCCATGCACTCGAAAACACAGTTATAAGCACTGCAGTTATAAGCTACTATGGGTTTGATATACTGGACACCCATGCATTCACATATATATGCCCTTACACCCAAGACTCTAGCTTTTGGCCACAACCACTGCAGCATATCACAGCTACAGATACAACGTACTATTAAACATCAATCATGTGGTTGTGGGGAGGGCCTAGAGTCTTGACCATATTTATACTTAGTGAAGTTACAAGCGAGAATGGGTGCGATATGCTGTGGTGCATGTGGCAGGACTTAGACTCTTGGGTGCATGGACGAAGGCCATTGAAGTTACAAGCCACAATGGGTGCGATATGCTGTGGGGGTTGTGGCCAGGACGTACAGTCTTTGGTGCATGGCCTTTGGCCATGCACCCAAGAACAAAGTTATAAGCACTAAAGTTATAAGGCAACATGGAGTTTATATAGTGCAGTGGTTGTGGGCAGGATGTAGAGTTTTGGGTGCATGGCTACAGGCCGTAGGCCATACGCCATACCCCTAAAACTCTAGGCCCTGGCCAGAACCACCACATCATATTGCAGCAATGCATACACCCGTACTATTGCTTAGCAGTGAGATGGTTCTGGGGAGGGTGTACAGTCTTGGGTGCATGACCAAAGGCCATGCACCCAAGAACGGCCTTATAAGCAGTGGAGTTATAAGCCAATGTACACACATACATTCAAATATCTATGGACATGCATCCAAATCTCTAGGTCCTGCCCACAACCACTGCAGCATATTAGACAGGCACGTTAGTGGCTGTGTAGTTATGGTGAAGTTGCTGTTTCCGTAGGAAGAGCACTTTTTGGGTGCCTTATAACTGTGCTCCCCTTGGACGAAACCTCACCAAAGTTTGCAAAAAAAAATATCGGACACAAAAAAAAATATCGGACACTCTGAATTTCTTTGGAAAGTTTGGTGATGTTTGGTCCCGGGGGGAAATGTTATAAGGGCGGGGTTCTCAAAACGTCTCTTTTCCCCTTAGACTGAATGGGGGAAAGAGTTTGTGCCGGCAGACATGTAGCGCTTTCCCTGATTGGTTGTGGAACAGCGTGAAGTACGTCAGCTTTCTTCGATGTGCCCGCCATCTTTTATTCATGTTTTGGTGTACGCGGACATCGCCAGAAACACATACAAAACAAGACAGCATTGCACTTGTCACACTTATGTAATACTATTTCAGAAGGTGACCTTTAAGGAGGGTGGGATGGGATGTGGGAGCACAAACTGAAAAAGTGGAGTTTTCTTGTCACCAAAGTCATACGTTTAAATGGAAGTTCGTGCTCACTGTACCACTACCAATTGGCGCGTGTGGGTTAAAATGTTTTTGGAATACTATTGCTGTCAGACTGGCGTCCTAAGTTTTGAAAACTAAGGCCACCATCTGCACTGTTTGCTGGAAACAGCGATTCTGGAGGTGTATAGGAGTAGCGGTTCTCATAATTGGATTTCAATATGTTGCTGCAAAGTAATAATGTATTTGCCTTCTGAGTGAAGATCACATGAGTTTCTTTTTGGTTGGACGCTCAATACGCCCACGCATCCGAGAGAATGTACAAGGGCAATTGTTTTTTGACCTTGAGCGAAAGGGAAACCTTAGAAGAAATTCAAGGAATGAAAGGGTCCAAAAAAATAGCAATTGATAAGGTTATGTTTTAAAAAGTTTGTAAGGGACATGCAATATTAGTCCACGAAGATTCTTTGATGTGAATACATTGGTGTTTGACTTGCACAAAAAGAATGGAGGCAGTAAATATTATGTAAGTTTACTTTTGACCACTCTACAGCGAACCGCGCTTTAATTTTACATTACCGAAAATCTAATTGTGCCAATATAACTGAAGTATTATCTTTCTACACTGTTATAGTTTTACTATAATATTGCAGAGTGCACAGGTTCTGCATTTGTAGGGTATAACTACACTCATCCTTTTTTAGCGTTAATATTTCTTGTTTGAAACGTTATGTTTGCCCACATAACTTTGTGTATCACTTTGCACGTTCTTTTGGTCTTGTTTGAAATCATGAGACGTAATTTTTTTTTAATTGTCCATTCATTTTACCTTGATAACTGAATTATCGTCTTCCTGTGTATTTGTCATTTTTTTTAATCTTACGCGCATTCAGAATCTCAGCGTATGTAGACTGTTACTATAGTTACACATGGTCAATAGTAACATTTCACTAAAATGTCATTTTTAACCACTTACATTTGTGTATTACTTTGCACATTTTTTGTGTCTTTTTTGAATTTTTTGTTGGTAGAGGTTGGTTAGTGACACGTATTTTCTGTTGCGTTTTCCGCCCAGGTACATCTTGCCGGACTGTCCGTAGTTGCCAAGTCAGGGCTCTTTTTCAGACGGCAAATACAACTGCTCTTGAGCGGTTGCCTGTCCATAACAATTATGTGGGATGACATCCTAAGCCTGCTTTGCCGTACGCTGAACTCGCTATTCGGAGCAACATCACATCTTTTATGGTGCTGTAGGCTCAAGGTCATGGCGCCTTCTTGGAAATCACTGTGGAAATAAAGTGGCTGCTTTTACCAAGAACCCATATTTTTTGTATGGGAAAAAACCAACGTGTTCCTCATCTTTAACATTTGCAATGCCGCCCTTACAACCATTGTTATCATTGCTTTGAAAATGGAATTACTCCGATGGTCTGACAGTTTGTTGTTAAATAAACCTACTTTACAAACTCTAAAATGTTCACGTTTTCTTTTACAATCCAGTCTATTATTTCAAAATGTAAGTTATTAGGTTGTACGTCGCTGTATGTTTCTTTACAGGTTCTGCGTCACGTCACGTACTTGTGATTTTTGCAGCCTACCATGGAAAGGGAAGAGGGCCTATGTATGAAACAACCGCCTTCCCTTTCTATGGTGGCCATCTTGAAAAAGGATTTTGTTTTGTAATCCGACCCGCCAAAGCCGTTTCGGATTACAACAAGTAATCCTCCTTTTTAGTAGCACACGTTACTGCTTTGCAAATTAAGACTATTACTGGCAAAGATTATTGCGTCTATGTATTTTACTGAGAAATATGAAGTACTTGGGAGTGTATGCAATTTAAAAAAAAAATAATGTATTTATACTGTGAAAGGGCGCTATTAACGGAATATTTACTTTGTTTACGGGTGGCTTTATTTTTTTGTACGTCAGGTAATAAGGCAATTTGCGAACGGCAATGAGCAAAGAGGCAACAAACGGTAATATGGGTCGGTAGATGTACGGCGACAAATTTTGTGCGTTTGCTATTTGCAAGGTAGCGGCACTGTTTCTCATGCTTCTTCATTAGAGCAGTGCTGCTGTTTCTTGGGGAGGAGGGATGGCTTTAGCTGATGTCATTTTCAGATAAGTACAACTTTTGCTAACAATATATAATGTGTAGTGCATTGGTACTCGCTGCATGCCAATACGTGTTGGCGCTGTGTAAGGGAAATGTTGAAGGTGGACGTTCCTACATCAATATAAAATCTATTTCCACACTGTCCACGAGGCACAGATCTTACTGTTAAGTGTGTACTGATTCTGTGATATGTCACTGTGCTGTACGCCAGCATATTGTCATGTGGCATTCTTTGCAAGGTGTATACTGTTTAGCAAAAGACCCTTGCTAAAGGGACGTTATGGTTACATTGCCCTACTGAAAATCTGTGACATTCAGTACAATTTTCTTTTATTAACATGACGTTATACTTAAATTGACCTACTAAAAACCCGTAAAATTCACTAAAAAAAAACTGTGTTAAGGGGACATTATGGTTAAGTTGCACTGCTAAAAACCTGTGCAATTCACAAAAAGAACTTTACAAACATGCGTTATGGTTCAAAGTATAACCTGAAATTCACCAGTTATGGTAGGCTAATCAACCATACCTGCCCGCACCACTGTGAACTGCTAACACTAACACCCAGGACATGAAAGATGGCATCACAAATTTCATTGATGACATCACTGATGATATCACATGTGTAGCCCCTTTGTTTTTGTTCACTGCTAATCTGGGCACTTCACTAAAATAACTTTTCCAGCCTGCCATCACGGTTCACATTACAACCTAAAAACCCCAGAAAATCACCAGTTATGGTAGGCTAAGCACCCACTCCTGCCATTAGCACTGTGCACTGCTACCACTACCACCCAGAACATTAAAGATGCCATCACAAATGTCATTGATGACATCACATGTGCTCTTAATTTTCATGCAGAGTCTCCACAAGGGATTGTCATTATAATATTGGCAGCAAATTGTCAGAGATTATTGCAGAGCTATTTTATGCTAAAAAATTCATTACCTAATCCATTAGTCAACAATTCCATTCCAACACTGATTTCTTGCCTTGCATGAACGACCTCATGAAGTCACGTACACATTGTCTACAGCATGTGCTATAGGTATACCGTCATTTCATCGACGGGCTTTTCATTGCAGGGTTTTTTGCCGCGATTTTTTTTTCGAAAAAAAAACATTGATTTTTTTTTTGGGGTTAAAAATTAAATTAATTTGGTGTGTGTCTAGGGGAATATTAAAATAATTAAACGGATGGGGGGTTTGGCGGGGTAACCCCCCCAAAAAAAGAAATCGATGTTTTTTTTTTCAGAAAAAAAATCCACGGCAAAAAACCATGCGATGAAAAGTCTGTCAATGAAATCACATAGAACCGTGCTATAGAGGTGCAATATTCTAAATCTTTCCATCTAAATTGATATAACCTTTCATTACAGAATTTTTCCATACTGTGACACATAAGCATCTACGCATGCTTCCCTTTCTGTACAATTGCATACAAATATAAGCATATACAGGGAACGCAAAGTAAGCGAAAAAACCTGCAGTATTACCAGGAACTGTTCATAACCGACCTCATTACCTTCATGCACTTTAAAAATTCTTATATCTCAGGATTTCTTTTTCTGCTATGTTTACGTTTGCTATCATGTAAATGTCCCCTAAGGAAAGTATTGTAAGAACATATGAGAAGGGTTGGGACTACAAATATAGTCATTTTTACTTTTTCACTTACTGACTGACTGTGAAGAAATGCACCTGCCATAGATATGTCAGCGAACAACAATAGAGGCAGCTAGACATGTGATGTCATCAGTGATGTCATCAATGACATTTCGGATGTCATCTTTGATGTTCTAGGTGTTAGTCTTCGCAATGCACGTAGGTGGCGCGAGTTATGGTTGTTTAGCGTCCCATATTTAGGGATTGTCAAGTGTTTTTCGGTTATACTTTGAACTATAACGTCCCAGTAACAAAGTTTTTTCACTGAATATACATATATATATGTATGGCAGTGAAGAAAAACAAAGGGGCGAAACATGTGATGTCATCAGTGATGTCATCAATGACATTTGTGATGGCATCTTTCATGTTCTGGGTGGTAGTGGTAGCAGTGCACAGTGGCAGGAGTGGGTGCTTAGCCTACCATAACTGGCGAATTTCAGGGTTTTTTAGGTTGTAATGTGAACTGTAATGGCAGGCTGGAAAAGTTTTTTTTTTTTAGTGAAGTGCACAGGTTTTTGGTTCGACAACTTAACCCTAACGTCCCCTTAACAAAGTTTTTTTTGTAGTGAATATATAATTATATATATTGACAGCACCGCCTGCAGTCTATTCACTATGTAAAGCTAGCCTTATGATTACTTGGTCTACTTGCGTTACTGCATCTGTACAATTATAAAACATCCTTGTATTTTCTTCAGTGCTCCTCTGCACATGCAATCTTCATTTTGCTCCCAAAAGTTGCTTGATTCTTTACTTCACCATCAAATTCTATAAGGTCTATGTACCCTCTTTATTGGCATCTCTTCAGGGTGCGTCATATCTGCTTCATGTGACGTCACCAGTCTTCTCTTTTATTCATCTTCACACTTCTTCTGGAACTTCCTTCAGAAGACCGTAATTTCTTCATCGATATATCAACCATGTTCAATTTCTTTAGTCACTTCTAGGAAAATGCTAAATTGCTCATCATTTAGTTGTGATTTCAGCAGTGCCAAGCTTTCTTCTGATTGCTCATATTGATACATGGTGTTCTCTACTTCAGTCATGGCTAATTCTGTTTAATTTACTATGGGAGGCTCTCCAAGTGGTTCTTGGCTTCCTGTAACAGAAGGTTGACTGCCCTCAGGAGTGTCTTCATTTAGTTTTGCTTGAACTTCTTCCTATTGTTGGCGTTCATTGTCCAACATGTTTTTGTATTGCTTGAAATTGACTTTTGTTATACTGCTTTCATTTGCATTGAATGCAGCTTCAAATTATTCCTGGGTGCCTAATAAATCTTCTTCTTTTCTCCATGGTTTAGAAAGTTGCAGTAGGGCCATGTAGTAAAGTTCTCTATGTTGAGGAGTTTTAAATGATGAACTTCATATGATCAATTAGACTGGGTTTGGTAAGTTTGACGAGGCTCCCTTCGCAAGCTCAGACCATGTATTTCCACATTTTCCATATGGTTTAACAATATTCTTGTAGGAGAAATGTTGGGCTATGTGGTACAGGCACATGTTTTCCAAAGCAGTACTTCTGTTTGGGTAGGATGTGTCTAATAAATCGTTTTTCAAAATTCCCTGGCTGTTGGGATCATTTTTTACTATTATTTCTATGTCTTGGTATGATTCCAGCACTCCTTTTCTGGATGCAGCTTGACCAAGGCTTAGCCAGCCTATGTGTTCAGATTTGCCATATAAGGCTATGCCTGTTAAATGGTCTGCTGCTTCGTAGCATCCACATTCTCTATGGGAGAGCATTTTTATGCCAAAGCTGTACAATTTTTGTGACGCTGTTTTGTCAGATGATATGTCATCCCAGAGGTATTTTAGCTCTGTTTTCTCAGCTTTGGTTAGGTAGGCCGTGACATATCTTGCAACAGCAGTGGAATTGTCTGCAATATATTGTATGTCTATGTCTGCATTCCACAAGAGGGCAATGATTGCATTGTAATCATTGATGTACTTTGAAGCTTCATTTATTTGAATGCAGTATGTGTTTTTAGGCGATTTGCCTTTCAACTGTGTCTAACAGCAGACATGAAGCTGTTTAATTGTTCTTTTGCTGAAACTTGTCTAAGGAAACCAAAGCGGCATTTGGTGTAGTATTTACCTTTGTTTTTATATCTGCATCAGCAGTATTTGCCACACTTATGTTTCTGGAAGCGTAACATTTGTGTACGTAGCTCACTATGTGTGGTTTGTGAAGGGATGTCACAGGTTATGTATTTGTGAATAAACTTCTAAACAGTGGCATCACTGTCATGACCAATTTTAGGAGCATGTTTTATCCACAAAAGCATGTGGATGTGTGGTGCTCCTCTGTATTGATATTCTTTTTTCCAAAAGAAGTGTTCCACTTCTCTGAGGGGAGGGATACTTTTATTACAGATGAAGTGCAGCATGTCAATAAAGCGGCAGTGAAAGTATCTTGATACATTAACTGGGTGAAGAGAGCAGAGTTCGCCTGTTGTTTTTATGTCTAGCCCCTCTTTGTTTTCTTTTGCTTTACGTAGGAAGTCGTGCAAGTCATGCCATGCATATTCTGCACAACTAAAAGTGACAAACCATGTGGGTGGCTTAGCATACACCGTGCATCAGCGTGACGTCGGAACCAGTATTCTTTTGTACCATGCATGTTTGCCAAGAGATATGTGATACTCGACTGCAAAACTTCATCTTTGTCTTTTATCTTTTGAAGTAGTTGGGTAGCAGACATGTTTAAAAAAATTGGAGCCTGTTTTCAATGGGTGTGCAACTCCGTAACATAGAATTGCTAATTCACTTTCGAACAGGAGGTGGAATATGTATTCAACATTTTGTCTGAATCTGGGGTCTTCAGAATACATTTGTAAAGAGCAGTATTCTGATGCTATTTGTGCGCATCTTTCATCATATATTCCCCCGTTTCATGTAGGAAAGAGTAGAGGAAAGGCTTGTGCTTCTACACTTTTCTCCCATATGCTGATTGTTGATCTTTTGGCTTGACGCATTTGATATGTTTCTAATGTTTCGTCTTTGGAGAGCAGTGGGTGAAGTGTATACTGGTCTAAAATATTGGATGCCGTAATAGGATCCACAAGTTCAAATTGGTCCTGAATTATTTGGGTGGTTTCCCTTAGGTTCTGTTCAATGTTTATATCTTTGTAGTAGTCATTGTATTCTTTTAGATATTGTAGGGCTTTTCTAACTTTGTTTAAGTCTACTAGTTGTTGCCAATTCTTTTTTTGTCTTTCGTTGGTACACCATTAACTAGAATAATCAAAGATTGATTTATTGGCCATTGCACTCCTAGAGTTTCTACATTTGTGTTAAGATCTAATGGCAAATAAACTACTTTGCAACAAATGCCTTTTAGTAATTCAGAAGGACGCAATTTGGCTGTTTTGGGTTGAAGGCGTATTATAGCTTGAAATGGGTGTATTGTTTGGATTATAATGCTCTCAATACAAGTTACGCTGCTGGAGAGGTTTGGGAAGTGGGAACATTTCCAAGTTATTAGTGATAGCCTGTGAAGGCATTTGGTTATTATCAAGCTTTTTATTGCAATATATGCAAAGTACTGAGGGGTCCGTTATTTTTTATTTGTTTTTAAAATGTTGCAGTTGTAAAGCAGGACTTTTTACATAGTACAGTCTCTGGAGAAGATTCTGTATAGTGGAATGCTGTGTTGCTAACATTTTGTTGGGGTGGAAGGTGCTTTTGTAAGCAGGTCCCAAATTACAGGCTAATGAATGTCCTCGCAACACAGTGTAATTGCGCACTGGGCAGGAGTCCATGGTTCGCAATGTTTTTATTCTAATTTTGTCTTTTTCTTTTACATAGTGATTGACGAATTGTCATAAAGATTTGAAGGATTGTTTCTCTGTTACACATTGAGTTGCATGGCCATTTTTATACTGGACGAATTGGTTGGGTGGAAGGAACAGTTGATTGCAGGTTTGTTGGGGATGTTTTTTCAATAAGGGTTTCTTGTGGCACAATGGTGTTGTCTAGCATTTTGTATCCTCGACCACTACTATGTATGGCAGTTGGGTTTTCCTGTTCTTGTTTATAAGCCTCTCCATTGAAATATGGTTCTGTGCTGTTTGTGTGAATCCATTCACCTGCAGAGAAGTTTGCACAGATGTCTATGTTCAGATTGCGCATGTTAAGAAGTACGTTTTGCAGTTTACTGATTAATTATGTGAGTGGTTTCATTCTGGTTAAAATTAATATAAACTATTTTCTTTTGAGGAGCATTGCGCTGTCAATGAGAGTTTCCAGGATTTGTCTTCTGCAGTAATTCTTAAGGGTCGAGCGTGACTTTTCTGCTGTTTTTATTAGATTTTGAAGTACTCTACGGTGGAACATTATTTGTCAAATACATTTTTGGAATGCTTAACTGTTTCTATATTAACATTGATAGATATAGTGGTAGCATTATTAGTAGTTTTATTCTTCTTTATACATTTGATTTTTTTTACTTTTGGAAGAGGGGCCCTAGTTTTATTTAGTGCTAGCTGGTTCAGTTTTGTTGACTGGCTATATTAGCAGTTTTGTTTGAACATTTCCTATAAATTCTGATAAAGGTGGATAAGTATTTTACATGATTTTATTTTTATCTGCTCTATTTTTCTTTGTTTTCTACGGACTTGTTTTTTAGTAGGCATTCTGTACTGTCTATTGGAGAAAAAAGGAAAGTGTGGGTTTTAAAGTTGTGCAATATATTTTCGTGCATTGTGAAATATGAGGGCAGACATAAATAGAGGGCTGTGTTGGGAAAGTTGTAAAGGTAGCTTTGTGTGTAGATGTGTGAAGGGCTTGTGTTAGTGCGTAACAGTGCTAGTGTACATGAATAAGTAAGGACATTACAATGGTTTCATGATAATAGTGGGTGTTACGATAATGGTCTTCAGATGAGAATACAAAGAGTGTACCTGCTGAGGTGCAATGAATAAGAGTCAATTAAATGTTGTTGGTTTGAAAGGAGTTTTATAGGCTAGTATGTGGCTACACTGTACTGTATGAGTAACAGAAAGAATACTACTACACTAGTACACTTACCTTGTAGGATGTGAAAAGTAGTTTTCTTCAGGTTGTTATCTTCTAGGAGGTAGGTTGTTGTCTTCCAGGAGGTTGTTCTTCACTTCACTGCAATTGGGAAAGAATAACATTAGTAGGTATGCATGGTAATGGTGTACTCATTTTAGTACAAGAAGGCATTATTTTGCAATGCAGGAGGAGTGGTTGGGAAGAAGAGTTAGTAACATAGGACGTGATTTCAAGTATGGTGGTAACCCTGATGTTGCTGCAGACGGTAGGCACCAGATTTGTAATAATATTTCGGCAGCTAGCTTCCCAGTGGCACCAGGACAGAACCGGTCATATTGGCCTGGAAAGTCAGGTGGTGGAAAATGCTAGTCCCTTTTTTCTGTGGAGTTGCATAGCACTGTATGGCAATGGGGACACGGGAGCACTAGCAGCTTTGCTAATGGGGATGGTGGTTCCGTGATAAGTATGCCCCATGGGGCTTTAGCAAGAAAGTGTGACATATTTATACAATTGAAAGTGGAAATTGCTGAGTGTTTAAAAAGCTTTCATTTTTGGGGGCTGGACATGAAAGGTAAAAAGTGGTTTTGGGGATTTATAGCAGCAGTGTGTGTGTTTTTATTTTTTTTTTTTTTCTTTCTAAAAAAACAAATGGATATTGAAAATATTTGTAGAACACTTTTAAGCTGCACTTGTGTGAAGGTTTGTTATGTAGTCAGTACATACATACATACGAATGGGATGTATTGTAATGTGTACTTGCTTATTAAATGATGGTTCTTTCGTTTGTATTGTGGGAGTTGTGGTTGCACTATTTGCATTAGAAAAGGTGCAATGCAAGTCCAAGAATGCAGAGAAAAATCGAGAAGGCCATAAGCATGTACAGATTAGAAAGGAGAATGTTAGCAAGTATGCATGTGTGGGAAAGTGAATGAAATTGGACACACTGAGTGTTATTGCAATATGCTGAAGAAATTGTTAACATTTTCTTTCATTTATTTATTATAAATTACACACAGCGCTGTTGTAAATGTATACATGCATTTATTTGTTTTACTTGAAATGGTGCTGAAATGAATCGTTTTAAACGCCTTTGCACTTTGCCATTTTTCATTCCATGTATATGCCATGCTTTAGTAACATACATGCAGTTTTCTTTTTCAGTTTGCATAGTGGGAGTTTCAGTGTAACTTTGTTAGTGGGAGAAGTGTTGTGAAAAGTGACAGAATGAAATAAAGAAATAACAGTTTGGAAATTATAATGGGTGATATGGGAAAGTATGCATGTCCTGGTAATATATTGGATTTTCAAACGGGATCTGGCACTTAAACATGCTGTCGAAATGTTTTTAATGTGGTTTTCTTTTCTTTCACAAAAGACATAAACAATGCTGCTGAAATTTGAAATATGTGTTTTGAAACAGTTATGAAAATGCTCATTAAAAGAAAACTTTCCAAGCACACAGCATTGTAAGTAACTGCCACTTCATGTCAGGAGGTGCGACAAATGAGAGTATGATTGTGGAGTAGGTCATGCAGGGTAAGCGGCAAGAACCCTGTTTAAATGCTTTCATAAAAGAGTTGGAAATGTACTTTTCAAAATATATGAATACCTGTACTTTGTGTTGATGGATGCAGATACGGTTGAACCTGCAAATAGAAATCTTGGAGATTCTTATAGTAATTTCTGATGCAGGAGCTTTGGAATAACAGGAGACCTGCACTCTGAGTGTTCAACCACATTAAAGTGTTGAACTGAGATGATAGCGTTAGATGTAGAGTTTTTGGATGTGATTGGTGGATGGGTGTGTGACTGCTTGACAGTAGCCAATGAAGTACTGCAAAGATTGAAGTTGAAAGGGAAGAAGTTCTGTCCTGTGTTACGGTGTCTATGGACACCACGGTAGTCCGTGGACAGGGCATGCCACATACGGGTCTTTTCTGGACGTCTGGCATGGAAAAGGGTTTTTGGGTATTAGCCAATCAGATGTTCAGGTTGTGCTTTATAGGAAGAGAGGACAATCGTTTTTTTTCATTGCTGTGTGTTGGGAAAATGGCTGTGATGGCAGAGATGAAAAGGCTTAATGTGTGGATGGTGGGAGATTGTTACATGGTTAATTTGCAAAGGTACACATAAATATGTGGCATTTCTGGTAACTTTGGATTGCAAGGTGTGGAGGCTTTTTGGTGTGGTGTGCCTGGGCAAAACCTGAAGCGTTTATTTGCACTTTGCAAAAATATGTCTGTTTTCCAAACTCCAGATGTCATTGTGGTGCATTATGGAGTAATGAGTTTTTCGGTATATTAGTGCAATAAGTTTGCAGAGTGCATTGAAAGAATTTCTGAAGGCACTAATGCAGTTGTTTCCATGTGCAAAGGTAATAATTTCACACATACCCCATAGGGCACTATGGAGATGCCCTTTTATCCTGAACAAGACGCAGGAAGGCGCTTTGTCAACAAAGGGGTCTGTTCATTTTTGTACAGTGTTGGGATGTCATCCTTCCCAAATGAGAATATTCTGGAGGATGGTGGACGTACTTTGTTTAGTGATGGCATCACTTTTACATATTGTGGCAATGCAATGTTTCTTGCCAATATTCAGAATGCACTCAGAGTGCATGTTAGTAGGTAGAGCTAAATAAATCTGAAAGGCCCGACACAAAAAATAAAAATACCAACAAACAAAAGGTTATTTTCAGAGCCAACACTAAAGAGTACATAATTTACCTTGCGTTTAATTTCTCTCCCCACTCCCTCAAAATGGATGATCTGTCTGTGGACACCGCAGTAGTCTGCAGACAGCACGTGCCACATCCGGGGCTTTTGAGGATGCCAGGCATGGAAATGGGACTGTGCAGTCCAGTGGATTAGCCAATCAGGTTTCCTGGGTGTGGTATGCAAGGAGAGAGTTTGGGAGAAGGTGTGTTTGCTGAGAGGAGTGCAGATAGTTATGGCTATGGCTGTGTCTTTCAGGAGGCAGAGTATGTGGATTCTGGAGGACTCTTCAATTCACTCATTGAAGGTACATGCAGAGAATCATGGCATTCTTGGAGATATTGGGTAGCCAGAAGTGGAGGTTCCCTGGCATGCAATTTGTGGCTCAAACTGGGCAAGCTAGCTTTCCTTGTGCAAGAGTATGTTGTATTTAAAAATCCAGATAGTGTGATTGTCCATTGAGGAGGGGACAGTTTGAGGTTTGGGACTCGAGTGACTCTGCAAGTTGCGTTGAAGGATTTTTTAAAAAGCCTTATGCAACCGATTCCTGCTGCTAAGATTATTTTTTCAGTAATAAATCAGAGATGCACATGAAGATGTCCAACAAACATTTTTAGTCCTCAAATTGAACAGTCAAGGCAGATTGTCAATAAAGGTGTTTCTGCATTTTTTGTATGCTTCTGGAATATCATATTTTGAAAATGATAACAATTCTCACAGTGTGAATTTTTTGCTCCGAATGGAATTCACTTTTTACAAATTTTTTCCTTTATAATGTAAGGAAAGCATTCAAGAGGTTTCTGTATGGAAAACAACAAGATAAAAGCAAACAATAAAAATAAAAAAGGTGTTTGTTTACAAGCCCTTAAAAAAAGGATTATTTTCAGTTCTTTTCAGAGCCACCACTAAAGAATAAATAACTTACATTGTTTTTCTCCCCACCCCCTTGAATTGGACGATCTGTCTGCGGACACAGCATGTGCCACATCCGGGTCTTTTGAGGATACCAGGCATGGAAATGGGACTGTGCAGCCCAGGGCATTAGCCAATCGGGTTTTCTGAGAGGAGTGCAGATGTCTATGACTATGACTATGTATTTCAGGAGGCAGAGTGTGTGGAGTTTAAGGGACTTGTGTATCCATTGATTGCAGGTGTATGCAGAGCAGTGTGGAGTGGCTGAACATCTTGGATCTCATTATGTTCATATGAAGTGGTATGGAGTGCGCGGCATGAAGTGGATGGACTTGCTCCCATTTTGTGTCAATTTGCTCACACTGCAACATCCGGACATTATCATTGTTCATTGTGGAGGGAACAGTTTTGGGTATGTAACTGGAATTTCATTGCAGTTTGCAATGAAGGAGACATTTGGCAAAATGAAGGAAATGTTCCTGTTTTTGTAAATATAGAAAGTATTTTCCAGTAGGTGAAACTGTTTTGAAGTTGAAAGAAAAAGGTTAGTTTAGTACAATGTTGCTTAGTTTACTTTAAAACTTGGAGACAAAAAAAAATAAAAACAAAAAATACAAAAAAGGCTCTTTTCAGAGCTATCACTTTCCCATGCAAAAGAGTTGAATGATTTTGATGCCCCCACCACCACCTACATTATTTTTATGTCTGCAGACTACCACGCTGTCCTTGGACTTCGCAGGCTGCGTAGTGGCCTGTAACCTTTTTTTGGTACTTCCATTTTTGAACTGTGAAAGGTGGCTCTGAAAAGAATGTTTTTCTATTGATTTTTCTTTTTGTTTTATATTTTTTGAGGCTTTTTTTTCACAGGAGACAGCGAAAGGGAGCGAAGGGGCACCAACCACAGGGATGAAGGGCAGGTGGAGAGAGAAAGATGTTGGGTGGGTCCTAATTAGGTATGGGACAGTGATTCTCATGCTGACCACAGCCTCGAAATCACTTTGAAACTGCTTCCCCCCTACAGAGCGGTCTGTCACAGTTCATACAGAGCACTGTCACACTCAAAAGATGAGGGTGGACTGTGTCATGTATGGCCTGCGAGGCTTCCGCACGGATCCTCTGCCCCACAGGAGTGTCTTTTGTGGTAGCAGGAGTGGATGATGAGGTTGTGGTAGTGGATGTCAACCTACTCGCCCCTTCGAAAGGTACAACCTTTCGTACTGCTCCCTTGTGATTCGACCTGAAGGGGGCGCCGCATGGAGGTGGTCCCATATCTATACAGACCTGGTTTTACGCGACTGAGTACAACCTTGCACTCAGTACATCTAACCTTGTCCATAGGAGCCTTAGGTATCACCCATTATTTACGCTGGGAGCCAGTGAGAGGGATTTCCACTACCTCATCCTTCTCTTGATCCACCTCTGTATCAGGACGCCTGTTCCCCTCTTCAGACCCTCCATATGGTGGTGGTGGTGGGGCATCCGCAGTGGCCATGGATGCCATCCTCTCAAAGAAGCACAAAGCAGAGATAGCTAATCCCAAAGTCAGCAGCAGATGCTCTCTCCTGGACAGCCAGAAACACAATGAGGAGCAGTAGTGGGTGGGCCCCTTTAGAGGGACTGTCCACAGACAGTCAATCCACAGGTAGGGCTCAAAAAGTTATAAAAAAGTTGCTAGATCAACTAGGACACGGTCTAGGATCCCTGCATGGGTGAAGCTTCAGCTTCAAACACCCTGGATTGGCCAAAAACAAAGTTTTAAACTGTCCTGGGGTACGAACAGTGTTTGCGGATACTCCTGACGTGACTTCCCCGGATGACCACAGATATTACAGCTGTCCTACGGACACCTATTTGTGCGGGAGACAGAGGGTGCATGCGTGCCGGTGTCCGTAGGACAGGAGTGGGGTCCCCGAACAAGTGTGACACATGCGAGCGGACAGGTGCAGTGTTCGGGGGCACAGTGAGATCAGGTACGCATATGTCCAGGTGTCCGCAGGACAGGGGCGGAGTCCCCGAACTAATTAAAAGTGTGACACAACCTTGCGGTCATCTCCGGACAGGTGCGATGTCCGAGGGCAGCTCCATTTTGGTTACGGACAGACCGGACAGTCGCGCAGTCCCCGGGGTCCAAATTAGGCTTCATATAAAAAACACACGCACCAAAGGTACACACATACATAGTTATTAAAACAAACAAATACAAAGAATTAGGAAAGAGACGGGGTAGCAGAATGGGAAAAATATATATGGGGGAATTGGACTTTTCTACAGACTGTTCATGAGGGGAGGAAGGGACTGAGGTTTCATATTTGATTTAGGGAATTTGATGGGGATGATTGGTTGGGACAGGGTGAATGGGCACAGGTACAAGTTGGCCAGTGGTATCGGATATTTTCTTTAATATGATTTTTAACAAATGTCAACTGTACAAAATTATTATTTAATTCATCCATTTTTGCAGATAGGTTTAGTAGTTCATTTTCTGCATTTGGAGTTAGGGGCTGTCTGTGGCCATCTTCTGGGTCATTCAATAATAATTGGGGGCCATTTTCTTCATTTGCACTATGTACTGTTAAAAAGAAAACCATGTTTTAGTGACATGTCAACAAATTACATCACTTTTTCTGGTTTAAAAATTGTATTCTATACCATTAGAGTTTCCTTCACTCATTTCGTCATGGGGGAAATGTTCCTCCAACCCCTGCAGTGTGCTTGCCATTTCTGTGGAAAGGAAACAATACTGCTATTTCTTACAGGTTATGTATACATAACAAATTGTAATGGTAAAGAAAGAAATATAGTGTACTTACTATTTTTCAAAGAGTTTCTTCTGGAATAACTGCCAGCTGCTTCTTAATGTGTAAGGAAGGTGTATACTGTTAGGTGCACAGTTGACCTTTGTGCTTGGTGCATTCCATTACATTGTGCAACTTATGCAACATACTTCTAGTTTCTCAAGTACAGAATTTCTATATATATATTTGTTTTTGGATGTTGTACATATATCTGTTATTGTTTCATGTACATGTGTTTGCCCGTTCCAGCATAGAACAATGTATGGTAACCCCTGTGCTTTTGGACACTGTGAATACTGTCCGCAGTCTGCGGACAGTCGCACAGTGCGTGGACTCTCTGGGTATTGCAGTGGGGCAAGGCGGGGGTATGATGTCAGGGACACGTAGAAATATTAAGCGTATACTGGTAAAAACCCATGAAATTCAGTGAAAAAACTTTGTTAAAGGGACGTTATGGTTAAGTTGCACTAATAAAAACCTATGAAATTCAATGAAACAACTTTGTTAAAGGGACGTTATGGTTACAGGTAAAACTGAAAAACCTCAGAAATTCACCAGTTATGGTAAGCTAAGCAACCATAACTCGTACCACCAATGTGCACTGCTAAGACTAACAACCAGGACGTCAAAGATGACATCACAAATGTAATAGATGACATCACTGATGATGGGCCACTTCTTTTTGTTCACTGACATATCTAGGCCAGGTGGTTTTGTTTTGTTCACTGACAGTCAGAATATTAAAATTCAAATGGCGCCATATATCTAAATGTTAACCTTGTTGTATGTTCTTAAAGTACTTTCCTTAGGGTTTGGTCTCAGCTCAAAGTGCACATACAGGGTGCAATAAGCATGCCTAAAACACACAATTCATTTTTATACATGAAGATAAACTTTAATGTTATTATCATTTTCTGGTGATGCTGTTTCTTTCCTCCTCACTTTAGTTTCCCTGTATGTGCCTCTGATTTGTAGGCATTGTTGGTCTTCATATGTATTGTTTGTTCTAGCACAAGTGTGTAGTAAATCTTGAATTGTTAGCTAGTTATTACATTTCTTTTTCCTTTTTTTATTGTATTTGGTTAGTTCAAACCTTTACAACATGAAATTTCACATTATAAAGTACAAAACACATAAAAAGAAAATCAGTAGATACTTCACATCAATAAATGAAATACCATCAATAAGAAAGAAGAAACCAAAAACATTTTTGAAATAAAATAGATACGGTAATAAATCAAGTAAAATACTTTCTAAATTCAAGTAGTACATTTTCCCTGGAATATAGTATTACAAACAATCTGCAATCAAATCAATCCAACCTACAGATGCATAGAGTTAATAAAACCAGCCAGAGCCAGCCCTTCCTGAATATTGAAATTCTCGAGGCATTGTTTCCATATTAGATCTTCATCATAGAGATAGGGACTCAATGCTAATGGTTTCAAGAACTTAGCTCTGAGGCCCTATAGAGAGGGGCATTCAAGGACCAGATGCCTTAGAGTTTCCAATGTTATCATACAGAACCTACAAGAGGCTTTATCCACCGTAATAAGGGATCTCCTGAGTTGGATTTCTCTAGTAGGGAACAGGTTCCATCGCTCCCTCAAAAGTATGCCTCTATAATACCGGTTAGGGAATTGTAGCAAGATCTTAGTCAGAGATCCTCTACGTCGATGCTCATGGGTCAAATGACTCATCGAGGAGTAGGAATTAGATACATCAGTATTCTGTGTCCAGTCATAATCAAATAGAGCCCGTTTTGTCCTCACAGGGTTCAGGGTCAGGGTTTCCACTGTCATCCCAATCTCACTTAGGATAAGGTCTGCCCGGACTCTAAAGGCCTTAAGTACAGGCGAGATGGCCAAGTTTCGACTCATTAGTTGGTAAAGTGAGTTAGGGATGGGAGTAATGATTTTTGAATACAGGACAAGCAAAGCCCATTGGACCCGAGCCCACAGCGACACAGCTCCCAGCTCAAAGCGAATAGCTGAGATCGGTATCGCATTCGGCACGCCCAACATACGCCTCCAGATTTTCCCCTCAATTCTGTTCAGGATATTACAGATATTATCCGATCTTAATTCTAGGCTGTAGATCAATTTAGGCACTATTTTTCCTTCATAGATATCATTGAGGGTTTGAGGGAGAATCTACCGAACTTACGATCAATTCAGATAACCTGGGCTTCTAGAAGTTTTGCCTTATGTAATAGGATCTCATTCGCTATTTTAAGGCATTTAGAGGCAGAAAAATGGAAGCCCAGGCACTATACCGAATCCGCCAACATTAGTGACATACCTCCCACAGTACATAGAGGACCTTTCATTGTCCCCTTCTTTTTTTTAATGCAATAATCTTAGTTTTAATTGGGTTGATGACTAACCCGTTATCAGTGGCAAAGGTCTCAAAATTCTTTAGCGATCTTTGTAGCCCAAGTTTAGTGCAATCAAAAAGCAATACATTGTCAGCATATATTAGGCATACAATTTTCTCATTAACAATCCTTGGAGCAACCATATAGTCACTTCAGAAAAATACTGGTTAAATAGCCATGGGGCCAGGACACACCCTTTTCTCACCCCCCTGAAGGATCGTATTCGCCTTGACAAGTCCTCTTTTAGATTTAGTCGAATCTGGATGCCACAGTTTTCATACATCGCAGAGATAAGTCTTAGCAACCCATCGGGTAGGCCCCACTTAGTTAATATAGTTCACAATCTGCCGCGGTCGATGGAATCAAACACAGCGGTTAAATCAATCGAGGCCATATAGTTACAGCCCCGAGATTGTAGTCAGGCCTCCTATTGTAGACACTTAAGTGCCAGACCATTGATGTTTGTGGAGTGTCCCTTTCTAAAGCCGGTTTGGAATTCATTCAGCGGATGATAAATAGATGCCCATTCTTCCAGGTGTGACAGCAGGAGAGCCGAAAAGATTTTACAATCGACATCGATAAGGGAAATTGGTCGATAATTACTGGGACCAGTCCTGCCCTCACACTTAAAAATGGGAATCACATGTGCTGTATTCCAGGAGCTTGGGGTGTTCCCGGTGGTAATAATATCTTTATATTCGAGGAACAGAAAATGTGTCCACAAGTAACGATCACCCTTAAAGGTATAATTTGTGAGGCCATTAGGGCCGGGTGCAAGAGAGGACTTACTTCTTGTTATTAGTGCATAGATTGTAGCCAGGTCTAAATGGGGTTCCCAAATATCATTGCCATTCATCAGGACTTTTGTGCATCGGGGGCCCAAATCTATTTTCATAGTATTTCACCCACTCTTGTTCTGAAATAGAATTAAGCTGAGATACGGCATAGTTAGGGTCTTGCCCATTAATAAGATGCCAGAATGCGCTAACATCAGCTTTAATCAAGATGCCAAGCATCAGTTGCTGCGTCTTGCTGTTAGATGGTATGTTTATGGGATTTACAGAGATTCCTGTAAGCCTGTCTTACCTTTCTAGTTAATTCATTGCAAGTAGCCTCGTGAGGGTTATTGGACCTTATCTTGCAAATTTCCCTTCTCATAGATCTTTTTTGCTTCGGCTGATTCCGTGCTGAAGCCATGTATATGACTAGATAGTGGTTTACATCTGCTCCCCTGACCTGTCCTAATACCTGTCACTATTCCCCGAACAAGTTTTTGGAACTCATTAGTATTAAAACATCTAATCTTCCAGTCATAGGAGGTCTGGTCAAGCGCATTCCTTACCCTTGCATTCAACAGGAGAATATTTCGATTAGACCATTTGACAACATTCCCAGCCACATTGGCAATTAGTTGTGGTTGAATCATAGATTCTCTGATGTTTTGCAGCAAATCAAATGAGGCTGTCAAAATAGAGTGGTCACGCCAATCTGTTTTCAACACATCAAAAGACTGGCAGTGGTTCATAAGGAAAGAATCAACAAAAATGTAGTTGATCAAAGAGGAGCTTAAACCTCTGTGCCATGTATTCCAGTCTGTAGGGATAATTTGGTTAGATGCTCTTCCCACAAGTGGTTGGAGACCACCTCCCTCAAGCCCTACCTTCCACTTGTTGCCCCGGGATCTCATAGCTGAGTCCCCACCAGTTAGATCTACCAAGTTCCATAACGTACCCAGCGGGTCACAGTCCGCATGGAGATCACCGAGCACCATAATTCTCCCATTCAGATTTCTCTCACTCCAAATATCTATGTTATCGGAGGTTTTCAACTTTATCCCCACTTAAGCGTGATGAATTATCAATTGCAATAAGCAATCCCCCTGAAGGCCTGCCACCAGTGCTTCCTTTTCTTAGTTGCACAAATACTGTGAAGCCATCTAGAATAGGGGCAGAGGTAAGCCATGTCTCTTGCAGGCAAACGCAGATAGCCAATCTTAAATTGTCCATACATTCCTGGTTAGTGAAAAGATGCCGGTTACCTCGAGTGTTCCATGATTTGACCGTAAATTGAATCTCCACCCGAGCAACTGTCGCACCAAGAGTCTTATCACGGGACCAATTTTTGCCAGAGGGAGATGATCGTTGCCCAGTCTACATCTTTCATTTCTCCCATTTCCACATTGTTTGTTGACCCCGATTTACCAGGGATACATCGGCTAGGTTTAATGGGATAGTGAACAGTTTCCCTCTTGTCCTCCTCTGCCCTCTGAACGTCAATACCAATCACTGATAGGGCCTCCCTCTGAGTTAGAATAAGTTCCCCCACCAGTGGAGATGCCAAATCAATGATGCTAATACCCAGTTGGCTCTTCACTGGGAATGAAACTCTTTGTATGTCATTAGATACCACCAATGCAAGTGGGGGGATTTCTGAGAAAATAGTCAGAATATTAGCACGATTCACACAGATATTAAAAGTCGGATTAAAGTTGCTACTAACCTGGATTCGAAATGGCATTGTTTTATTCTGATCAGGATAGAGCCCCATGCCAGGTCGACCCCTGCTGGCAGGTAGCCTATCAGATGTGCCCAAGTTTGCCTTTTGGAGCAGGGGGACATATTTGGGTGGGTAATGGAGACGTTGTAGAATATCCTTTACCCCAGCAGAAATTTGGGGATGTGTTACTGCATCTGGAATATCAGCCTCGGCCTCCAAACACCTAGATTTACCCCCGCCACATCTCTCGGTTAATTGGAGTACCTGAACCTCAAGTGCACTAGCAGTATCGAGCGAAGGGGTAGCCCCTCAGACTTCTCTCGGACCAAAGTAGTGGATCTGCCCGTCCCATGATCTAACTGGGATTTGGCCGAGGAGGAGGCCCCCTTACAAGATCCCCAGACAAACTCAATTTGTTCAATGATTCCCAGAGGAGGGTACACTTCCCTCCCTAAAATAGTAGGGATTACGGTAGGCATAAAAGGTGAAGCTAATGCATCCATACACTTGAAGGAGGGTGGTTTAAATCTGTCCTTGGGTGGAATAATTGCAAGCGGTACTTTAGTACCTTCTAAAGCAGTTAGGGCCCTGGGTACCACAGGCCTACTGTCCACCTCGTCAGCCGACCCACCAGTGGGATCTTCCCACTTAGAATCAGTTTGATTCAGAGAATCCACTTTCTTAGCTACTAATGGTGAAGCCAAGATCGGGGATTCAAGTTCAACAACGGAAGACAGAAAAGACGAATCAAGGAAGTGTGGGCAGTTCTGATGGATAAGAGCCGATTTTTATGAAAGCCCTGTTTAGTTCTTGTCTGTTTACCTCTGGGTACAATCGCCCTTTTATTAGGCAGTTGTTTCAATTTAGGCATTTCATTTATCAATACATTCTTCTCGCCCCTTTCTCCAGCCGAAGTTATGTCATTAGTGAGGTCAATAACATCAGTGGCAGCAGGGTTAATATGAGTCGAATTTTGGGCCAAGTCCACATCAGGGACTGAAAAGATAGGGGAGTCAATTAGTATGGTATCATCTGATATTTCAGTAGTAGCCATAGATACAGCACCCCGGGAGGCAGGTATAGAAGTCACTTGCTCAGCTCCCCGAGATAGCGGGACATGATGACAGGAATGATCCATCCCTATGGCCGCCATCCCCTCCTGCAGTGCTTTAAGTGGGCCAGGGCCTGCCAGGGCCAGGCCCCGGCAGTCTCCAAAAAGTGGGGCTGAGCCGGGGCCCTGCCGGGGCCCACAGTCCCAACACACGCAACATTGGCGGGATGCATTATCCCATTGCGGCCGCAGCCGCGACAGGTTATGCGCCTACCATGAAGTCAGGCGAGCTGACAGAAGTGCCAGCCAACTGCAGTGATGGCTACCACTTCCATCAGTCATAGTAACTGCCTTTGGTGACCCCTCGCGCAAGGGGTCACCAGAGGCAGTTACTGTCCCTTTGTTTCCCCAGGTCGCCGAGGCGTCTTTAACCCTCTGCGAACCTGGGGATTCCTCTAGGTTTATAAAAGATGGCTTGAAAAGTACACAATTCAAGCGATCTTTTATAAAGCTTTGCCAACTGACAATTTTGTCCGTAGTCAAAGCTTTATAAAAGATGGCTTGAATTGTGTACTTTAAAGCCATCTTTTATTAACCCGAAAACATGGCCTGAAAACTAGGAAAACCGTAAGGTACGCACACAAATATATATATACATGTTATATATATGTGTGCGTACCTTACTATGGTTTGTGTACTTTGCAGGCCATCTTTTCTAAACATAGAAATATGTTACATATGTTAAATTACTACCGCCCTTGTCGCCGCCGGGCTTCTCACCACAAGAGTGATGAAGTCTGACTTATATTTCCTGCTTCCTGGGAAGGCGTGTCTTCCTTCCTTCCTTTGGGGCTCTTAAAGGTGCAGAGCACAATGGCACAGGAATCACGGGTGAAATAGAAAAGCACCGGCTTCTGGGTTCTGAATTCAGTATTCCAGTGATCCACAGCACAAACAGCAAATTAGTACCACCCTTGTCGGCGTACATTACTCAATACTCTGATAGGGTAACATTCAGTATTTGTTCATCCAACATTACAAGATTATAAATACTGTACTTCTATGGTGCATGCTGGAGCCATTCCCTATGTTTATGTATGATTAGGTTCCTGTATTAGCAACAACACTCCAATACAATGTTGGTTAGACAAGTACATTCTTTAATAGATTAAGGAGTTCATGATAGGTCTCCCGATCACCCCTGACATCTTGTTACCAACATTATAAACACTACCACTTGTAAGGACTTGTCATCCAAATCAATTTCACAAGTGATGTCATCAGTGATGTCATCAATGACATTTGTGTTGTCATCTTTGATGTTCTGGGTGTTAGTCATAGCAGTGCACAGTGATGGTGCGAGTTATGGTTGCTTAGCTTACCATAACTGGCGAATTTTTTTAGCTTTTTCTGTTTTAACATCCCTTTAACAAAGTTTTTTCACTGAATATATATATATATATTATAATATATATGTATATTATATATATATATATATATATTATGGCAGTTACTAGTAAAGTATGAACTTTTGCCACATAACTACATTTTGCCAAAAAGTTGACATGAAGAAAAGGGGATTTCAAATGGTAGTTGCCATATTTCTGTTTGAGTCTCCTAAACCAATCCTTAGACAGAGGCTGGACTTGGGAGTCAGGGGGGGAGAAGGGTAACTGTCCAATCCTGGTTGCGAGAATTCTTGCAGGGCACTGCCAATATTGAAATCTTGATAGTGTCATTGCTGATATAAAGTGGATGCACTAAGAGAGGGGAAGAGCTTCTAAAAATTACCAACCGACAGCCGCAAGGAAACACCAAAGGAAAATCAAAATTGAATCTGGGTGGTGCCGTCTATTGCTGGAGAGGCCTAAAAGCTGACTGGGCCCTATGTTGAAGAGCTGGGGACCTTCCTTAAGGGTGGTGTGACCAGACCCCTGTCCACTCCTCAAAGAGGGTCGTGAAATGAAGCTTGCTTTTTTGAACTTTAAACAGAGGTTTTCAATGTTAGTAGAATAGATTCCTTTGAAACCAAAAGGTGAGGAAATCTGCTGACCTTAATCCGTTCCCTTTATAGTGGGCGTGGGGGGGAGCAAATTTATGTAGATCCTTAGCCTATTTGACAACATTAATTTAAATAATTCCCCTTTGGCACAACACCACGGGGTGATTTCTGAAAATTCGAAATTAAGAAAGCTCATTACCAGTGTGCGCTGAAAACTATAGACTGTAATGTAATTGGATAATCCTATTTTTCCTGTTAACCCCGACTTCTTTTAGGAAGTGGGGTGTCCTTGTTCTGAACTAAAACAAAAAAATCCCTAGACTGTCAACTTCACCAACACAGGCCTTTCATTGGAGGGGGGACAGAAATCCAAAATTCCTAAATCATTCCAATTTTCCGGTCCGACTTCCCCAACACAGACCAAAGTAGGGGGGAAGGGTCTAAAAAACAAACTGCTAAATCACCCTGTATGTATTTAAAGCAAAAGTGTTAGTGAAATAATTCTTGCCCTATGCATTTGTACACATTTGTAAACAAAAACTGCTAGCCTTTAAAGCTCACTCTATTACCTATAATCCAAATGAATACAAATATATTTCCTGTAAACCAGCCTGGTTCTTGGCTCATTGGTAGCTCAGGGGGAGGGACCCAACGGGCATGAGATGAATCAGAAATAGGGCTGAATAAAGAATTGACATTAAACAGTTTGTTGTGTGACACCTGGATTCGGGAGGGAAGGAACTCCCCGGGTTGAGGGTTGACCTCTCAATAAACCGTTACAATCCATTCCATTGTGGAAGTTATACTCTAAAAATCAGGTGCAGGCCATGTGCTATGGTGTAAGAGCTCTCTTAAGTAACAGTAAAATTCCAGCTGTGCTCGGTCTTGTGGGTAAATGATTTTTAAACATTATTCCATTGATATTTATGAAGTGCTTAAGGTACAGTTCAGTGGGTGCATGAAAGCAGAGGTGCAGATACAGACACCTCTTTCATGCCCTAGGGGAATTGATGTAGGGCGAATCAGGCAGTCCAGATGACAAATGTGGCTTTCCCGTTTATTTAGTTCAACTCTGCCAATCCAGTTAAGAAAATGCTATTGCTCATGTCAACCCAATATGGACCGTTTGACAAGTGCTTGTCCAATTCTCGGAAAGGACGGGGGCTACCAATGTTCAGAAGTAAGCAGTAAACAAGTAAAGTAGATATTTGTGCATTATGCATTTTGGTGTTGATTTGGAATACTCTGTTTTTATTTGCTGCTTTGCCATTTCCTTTCCTCTGCCTCTGATTATTGTTGGCTATAATATGTTCATCATCATGATTGGTTTATTTGGATAAATCCATCAAACATGAGCACAGTTAAAATGCACAACAGTGACACAACGTGGTTACATTAAAACCTAAAATATCCAAACCTATGCAAATGGTCTTGAATAAAACACTTCTACTAAAAATGGTCCCATGACAGTCCTTTCAACTTTGTATCTCTAGCAGTGTTTATCTTGTTTGCCAGTCCCTACGTAGATAGTTAAGAAAACCCCAGGCTACAATACGTGGCTCTGCCTGAAGCAAGAACATTAACGCAGGTCGGCACTGAGTAAGGTTCCATTGCTTCAGGATTAATAAGAGGGTCTGTTTTCTAATGTCCCTAAAATAGGGACACAATAACACAAAGTGAAGTAAGCCCTCTCGAGACGAGCCACAACAAGGGCACTCTGCAGCTTGTACAAAAATGTGATTTGTATGCAATGATCGCTTGACGATTCAACAAATTAGTAGGTCTAAAGAGGCTGAGGGTGTTTATCAGAGCGGTTCTGTCAAAGATATGCTTCAACCATGATATCTTATACCTGGCCAAGCTTTAACTATGTTCTGTGTCACAGTTGCTCTGGGGTTTGCCCATATTCGTAGACAATGTTCTATAGGGGCCCGATACCAATCATCTGCCAGATGTTTAGCACCTGCTTGGCATGGACTGCATAGTTAGGTGCCGAGCTGGGTAGACTCAGTCATTTCTTGAAGAATGTATTCTCTATGGTCTGCAAAATGGCAACATTTTCATGCCCCCCTGTAGTTATTTTCTGCCTTGGTTTGGGCATTATACACCCAATGCCTGAGACATTTTAATTCTCTGTCTCAATGTATGCAAAGCCCCCTGCCAATTTTCCTAAAAAAGTTTACCTAGGTAATCAAACTCCTGCACCCTTGGAACTAAGCAGCCATTACTATGCATACCGTGCATCCACATTTTTGTCCCGCCTCTACCTGCCCTGCAGGCCATAACCGCCGATTTCAGTGTGTTGATTTTTAGATCTAAGTTTACCATCAAATTGGTAGAAACATTAATTTCTGCAATTTGGGGTTCAGACCATGAGCACAGTGTCATCCACATAAGGGGGAACATTTTCTTGCCCACCCGTAGAAAATCTGCCTTGGCGTCTACAAGTGCTTTGAAAAGACCATTTGTGTACAGTATAAATAAAATAGGGGCATGTACACATCCTTGCCTAACACCTTCTGTTCTCATCAAAGTAGCAGGCACATTGTCCCTGCTCCACATAATGGACACCTGCCCAAGTGCCCTCATGCACCAGCCGAAGTGCCCGCAATAGTCCACTCGGGGAACCCATGGGCCCAAGCTCCGCCCCAGGTTTGGTTCTATTAACCTGATCGAACACGGTGCTCAGGTCCATGAAGACCAAATTAATTGGTTCACCCCTCACATAAACCGAGCGGGCCCCCACCAAATATAAATTTAGGGCCTGATTGCATGTCCCCGCACCTGGTCTAACACCATACTGCACATCCATTAATACTGATTCAGCGGCAATCCAGCTCTCAATACGACCCAGCAGTATGCGTCCAAATATCTTGAAAGAAGTGCCCAGAAGCGATATTGGTCTATACGCTAGAGGACTACCACAGTCTCCCTTTTTAAATATAGGCTATATTATTGCACTTTTCCACAACTGTGGAAATTCCCCTGTCTGCAAAAATGCATTAAAACATATGGTCAACCAAGGGGCCCACAGGTCCACCTCCCCCTTGAACAAGTCTGCGGGCACCGCGTCAGGACCGGGCGCTCTGTTGTTAGCTTGTTGGCCAATCGCTTTCACAACTTCCCCCAAAGAAAACTGGACCACTGTACCTTCTGACCCCACAGTAGGTCTCTGCTATGCCCCCATACAAAACCGAGAAGTGGTCCACCCATGCTTTTGCCTCAACAAGTGTTTCTCTATGTGAGTACACTCTTTTATACAATGACCCTCCTGCCACAAACTCCCCAAATGTTTTTGAGTCATTTGTGGTAACTACAGTCAGTAGTTTCTCTCAAGCTTGTTGCTCCAGAAGTGCCTTCCTTTTTTATAATGATTGTTTGTATTCCGCCGATAGGACTGATTTTCTATACTCTGGCCTGGTGGACAGATGTATAGAAGGCCAACCTACATTGTGACTGGGACAACTCTGGGCAGCTGTACCCAAACCAGTTTGGGTAGCAGTGATAGGCGGTCTAGGCTAAGATCTTCAGAGGTGGTGATCTTTTAAGAGGTCCACAATGAGGTCAGATGATGGGAATCACAAATTACACATAGACAGGATGTATACAAATGCAGTTATTATTTAATGGCCAAAACACACTATCAAGAAATTACTACTAGCAAGTAGAGTTAGCACACAAGTCCAATAAACTAAATAGATATATACATTCACTTTGTTATATGGCA
Source organism: Ambystoma mexicanum (assembly GCF_040938575.1). Lineage (NCBI taxonomy): Eukaryota > Metazoa > Chordata > Amphibia > Caudata > Ambystomatidae > Ambystoma > Ambystoma mexicanum. Next base: position 1,088,308,942 of record NC_090941.1, read on the forward strand.
TAATAAATATCAGAAACTCCTGCAAAGGAAATTTAGATCAGTATTATGCACTCCAGGTCCACAGAGATGATCCCTAACAAAAATTGTCCAGCCCTATGTTGTCTTGGGCCTTTTGCCCCATGGTCCAGGTAAAAGTTCCACAGAGGGTATGAAGCAGGAAAAAGGGCAGGTAGAGTCTCTCGGGTCCAGTGAAGGGTTCTTATGGTTAGGATACAAGTTGGACTAATGCCCAAAAGTAGCCCAACGGTCAGATGTCTTGCGCAAGCAAGCAATGACAAAGCCAATTTTCTTAGAATTAAGGTTTATTATAAGCCCATTGACTTATAATGGGATTAGGAGTAGGTTAGAAGCTCTGTAACTTACCCCCCCATACTCCGATTCTTCCCCAGACTTGGCAGGAGAAAGGAAGAGGGTCTAAGGTTGCTTTTCCACTGAAAGTTGCAATCTTCGATTCACAGGGGTTGCAAGTTCGAGCTGATTTCCGGTAGGTGTGTTTCACTGTAACAGGACTCTCGATTGAAGAATGCAGCAAAACTCGATGCAGGACCCCTCTCAGGACTGAACTTGGATCAGGTAAGCCATTTCAGATGGTGGTCAACACAGCACAGCAATGCAAAAGGACTCAGCAGCCGCGGTTGGACTTTCCCTCCTATCTCGGATCCCCTCAATGCCAGGACGCCGACATTTTGTAGAGGTTAGTCTCGTAGGGCCAGCTGAAGATCTCCCAAGTTTCAATCCAAAACTCTGTACGGTGATGCTGGCAGCATGGTAACCCAAAAAACAAAGCTGGTCAGCCCCAGGACGGTTCCATGGCAACTCGGAAGGCTTCCTTTGGCAGGGCACTGAGCAGACGTCGGGAATGGATGGTCCCTCCACTCCAAGGGTTGCAGCTCCTTTCTTGGACTGCTAAAGATCACGAGCAAGACAGGGCTCCTCCAGGACAGCTGCAGAAGTTAGTTGCCAGGCCTCCTTAAGTCTGGTCTCAGGTTTTTTCGTGGGTCTCACAGCTGGACAGGAAACGTGGCTCCTTCAGGTTTCTCCAGAATCTCTGAAGAATGTGTGCAGGGTTCCTCTTCTTGGCCTAAAAGCCTGGTAAGAGCTGAAACTCCCACTAGCCAATAGCAGGACTAGCCCACCCATACACCCCAGCAGTGGTCCAATCGGGACCACTGGCGGGAACATTCATGCATACCACTCGGACACACCGAAAACAGTTTGTGAATTGGGACTAGACAGTCCCAGCTAACATCCTGCCAGCAAACACACAAAGCCCTCCAGTAGCCCGGCAAAAGCTTCTGCTTTCCCGGGCACTGAAAGTCCTTATAAGGATGTTCCTGGCCTCTCGGTCCAGGAAGAAGGCTAAAAGACAAGGTGGCAAAAGGACAAGCGAAAAACCTCATGACACGGCTATGTTTGATCAGTAGCCACAGTTAGTAGCCAAACAGGGTAAGGCTAAAATGATAATTCCCAAAAAGTGGGAAAAGATCACTGCTGCCACCAGGTTATCCTTTTAGCATACCTAGAGTAACCAAAAATACTCTGAATTTTAGTCTAGGGCAAAACAAAAATGTACCTCATTGTCTGCAGTGTGAGCTGCACTGTACAATGATAAAAAGTTACCACAAGTGATACAAAAGTAACCAAAAGTAGTAACATAGTAACACGACTAAGGGAAAGAATGTTTCCCAGTACTGACAGCCTGAGAGGTATGCCAGTTGCCCCATGCCATATGAGCAAAAGCCAGTTCATTTGGGGGTTCCATAAAGATGGAAGGAAGGTGCAGTAAAGAGGAATCTTTCCTAACATGTGCCCTGACCCGTATAATGTCTACCCTACAACTAGCTGAGTCTTCAACAGGCACTTCTTTGCCTGTTTACATCCTGCATCAAACCAGCTATGCATCCCGCTATTGTTCTTTTTAAAGTCGGATTGAAACATGTTCGTGAGGCATCCTATCAGCTCCTCATCCATTTTTGTCACACATCCCAGAGACTCAACAGTATTCAGAATTTACACAATTAAGTGTGTATTAGGATGCACAAATTCATAGTGTGTGGTCCCGGGATCTTGCTTTGCCCATTTCAGTCTTCTCTTGCAAAGAGGGTTGGGTTCACAATGATCTAACTGAGGAAAGATTGGTGTGGTTGTCTCAATGTGCTCCCATTGAATAGTGAACCTCAGAGGAAAATGGTCACTGCAAAGTTCCCTGACCACCTCAAAGGATTGTACCATATGCCAGTGGCAAACCTGCATCAACAAATATGGTGGTACTCAACCATTCGTTGAACGTAGACCCCACTCCAATAACCATTGTTCCACCTGTAGTCCTTTGTGAGTGTGAAATACCATACTCAAAATGCTCTGAATCGTCATACAAATCTTCCTCACCCCCCTTGCCAAGTCCCCCCCCCCAAGCACCAAAGCCGTCCGAGTGTCTAATTCTGGGAGAATGAAAGTAAGTCTCCATGCATTCTTTCAACAGCCCCAGGCGGTTTAATTCAGTTATGCGTGGGCTCTTATACACATTAACAATTAATAGTCTGTCTCCTCGATTACTGGTCATAATAACATATTGAATACAGTTGGATTTTTTATGTACATGGGCTGTTATGGGGTCATTACATCCACCATGAATTGGGTAAAAGAAAGTAAGAGGCACAAATTCACTCCCCCTGCCTTTGTTTTTGCTCCTCATGTAATTGCGAGTCGCTGGGTTAGAAAATGTGACTATCACACAGTCACCCCTCAATGTTTTTTTTGGTTTGCCAACCCAAGCTGATCTTTGTGCCATGAGGATACTGCATGGGTTAATTTTAGGACCGGTTAATTGTGTATTGATCCAATGGCTAGCTTTATTAATTAATGAGGATGCTACACCTCTTCCATTCCACCTTCCAGTGCCGGGACGTTAGTTATTACCCCAACCAATGGTAGGGCATCTGGTGGTAGATCAAGGACTATGTCATTACCTGACAATGCTAATGTGTTCGTGCTCCTGGGTTTCCTGTATGTGGAACACTCATTCACCCTTTCCTTGCCAATAACTAATTGTGCCATACCATTAGTGGTATTTGCCTTTTGTCCTGCCCCTTCTTGTATGACCCTGATTCTATGCCCGTTTTCCTGTTGGGTTAGTGTTGGACCTGCTACGGGGATTACATTCTTTAAATCCAAGAGATTTTTTTATGCCTCTGATATTATCGTCCATTATGGCAAATGCAGTATTGAGAGTTTTTAATTGAGTTAGTTCCTGCTAAAATAGGGTGCAGTTTCCACTCTAGCATCTCTTGAAGGAGCTTAATATGGCTATCCACTGAGGCCAAACCACAGTCCCCGTGGATGGATTTAAGGTAGCTACTATCATCTGCCCCCTTCACTTCGTCTTCCTCTACCTGAAAACAGTTAGGCTTTCATGTATTTATTTATTTAATAATACACTTACAGCTTGGAATAGCTTTGCGTATAAAATTCATTGACATAAATAATAAAACAGGACACTCAATCCACATTTCCACATTAAATATCCCGTGGGATATTGTTCTTAATATTTCCATGCACTCTTCATAAAATGTCATATCAAAAATCAAATTAATCTGCATGCGGGATGCCAAGTTTGGCACCCTTGATCTCTAACACATCACTGACATTAAACTTAAAAAGAAGATATGCTCTAATGGTAGCATTATTTAGGAAGGCACCACTAAGCAGGACATTATGGATTGGATGAATATGCCACTGTTAATATTGTTAATATTGGTAGCCAGGCGTACAACATTGTTTTCCATGCTATTACTGTCTGTCTATACTGACTATTGTAATAGCCTCTTTCCAGATCTACCTGGCTCTACTCTCCGCCCTCTACAACTAATCCAGAACAGGACTGTGAGACTTGCCCTTGGTCTCAAGCCCTGGGATCGCATCTCTCCAGCTCTGAAATCTCTCCATTGGCTCCCAGTGGATGCAAGGATTAAATCCAAAACCCTCTGCATTGTCCACAAGGCTTTCTGAGGCCTGAGTCCAAAATACCTTCAGCTATCCCTCCGCAAATACCTCCCCTCTTGAGCTCTTCGCTCCTCTACCTCCAACTCCCTCAGGGTCAGTCGTTTTTCAAAGAAATGAGCTGGGGGTAGATCTGTCTTGGGCTGGGGCCTCCCTCTGGAACAGCCTCCATGGCACTCTAAAACTTGAGGAGAACCATCTCCGGTTCCGGTAGCACCTCAAGACCTTCCTCTTTTCTTCTGCCTTCGCTCCCCCTCTCCCCTGCTGATCTCTTCTCTCTTGGCACTGTGCACCTGGCCACCCTCTGTCCTCCGGGCCCTGGTACCTGCTCACCCTGCCACCCTCCCGCACTGCCTCCAGGCCACCCCTTGCATTGGGGTCTGTATCTGTACCCATACAGCCCCCCCTTTTCTTCCTGCACTTATCAGACCTACCCTGTCTGCTGCCTTAAACCTAGCACTTGCAAATTGATGGCTGCACTAAAACTGTTTGTTGCCTTTATTATTTATTTATTGTTATTTATCTGTTTCTCCTCTGCTTCGCACTTTCCACTTCTCCCCCCTTCCATGCACTTTTCCCCTCCCCCTCTCCCATGCACTTGTGCGTTCTCAATGTCACTGGGCCTAGTAAAATAGCTGTTTTGTTCTCCCCTGTTCCCCTCCCTTGCCGTGTCGCGCTCTGAAACACTTGTGTACGAGCGCAATAGAAATAAAATATCAATATCTTCTTTTTCAGCCACCTTTTCAGGGTATCAACGGAAGGGTTTATCTTTACTACATCCAACCCTTTCATCCATCCATTATATTTCCCCCACAGGTAACCTTACCTACCAAATAACTCACAATGACCTATATTTCTATAGGCCAACCATAATTGTGCCATTAGCTAATTTCATCAAGTTCTCGTAGCTGATTACTAACTTGTACTCCACTCTTGAAACAATTCTCATTACATTGAATTCCAATGCTTGGAATTCAACAGATAGGGATTTGGGCATTCTGAATAGCATGCACAAGATTTTAGCCTCCAGTAGGGTTAATTCTCTGCCCAATTTACAGCCCCATACTTCTACCCCATGTGTCAAACAAGGGACAATCTTGGGCGTATACAAAACTAAGATGGTCTTTATGGAGCACCCGCCTTGGGTGCCGATAAAATGACTTATCGCGTGACACATCTTCATGCACTTAAATTTGGTTTCTTCCCATTGTGTGGTCCACTTGAGTTTATTGTCAAGGTGTAAGCCCAGATATTTATACCAGGTAACAAGTTGAACTGTTTTCTGGTCCAATGGACAAATGTATTGTCTTTGAAACTTAGTTTCACTTAGAAAAGCTGCGATTTTAGTTCTGGGTATGTTATTCTTAAACCCATTATCTTTCGCATAAAGACCCAAAATATCTAATTTAGCCTGGAGACCTGTTGGAGTATAATCAAGCAATAACAAGACATCCGCGTAGCCAAGCCAGTCAATTTTCAGCCCTCCAATTTTGACCAGACAAGATCTTATAGGTTCAAATGCCCTTGCCAGATCAGTCAGATACAGATTACACAAGGTAGTAGCCAAGATACATCCCTGTTTAACCCCTCGGATGGTGGGAAATGGCTCACTTACTCATCCTTCCATTCCAGTCTGACTTGCACCGAGGTTTCAGACTTTAGTAGCTTAATCATAGACAACAGCCGGGAGGAATCTTCCATGCAACAAGTTTGTTCCACAGTCGATTCCTCATAATCATGTCAAACGCGGCACGGAAGTCTATGAAAGCACCATAAACTGGGAGTTGGCGACGATCTCAAGCATATTTGATGGCACTAACCAGGATCAAAAGGTTATGGGTGGTTCTAGATCTTCATCTGAAACCTGTCTGATTAGGGGGAAGGATTCTATAATCACAGACCCACTAATTCAATTCTTTGAGCAACACTTCTTCGCTGAGATGTCTAACATGGCTAGCATTCAATAATTCAAGGGATCATTCCAGCATCCCTTTTTATGAATTGGGAGTATACTTTCTGTCCATGAGCGTTAGGGAGAAGTCTCACTTATGGCTAATTTCCCTTACCTTTAGAGTCCCCCAGCAGCTTTGCTGGATCTGAAGGATTTATTTCTTTTTACCTGCTAAGAGTGAGACACTTTTTCCCACTCTTAGGCATCTTTGCTATGTGTGTTCTAGGCTATTTTTGTGTTTAATGCCTATGGGATCTTTTTTCTCACCCCTAGGAACCATCTTTATGCACATGTGTTACACAGCTCCCTCCGTGCAATGACACAGGGGTGTCGTAGCGACCCCCAAACATAGACTCCATACCCTGGGGCTGACTACTGTCTCCCAGCGCATGTAAAGTCCCCATTGACTTTACTAGACATTCTCTATGAACTAAACCAGTACAACCCATCTTAATATGGAAATACTGGAAGGGGTTAATAGTTTTTCCCCTATGTTCATTTTCGAGAGGGTACCTTAAAGTCCCCCTCGACAAAGTTTCTGGTTGGTGGCAGTGGTTACTACCTTTTTATATTCGACCGCAAATATTTTCCTATGAGATTTTCCCATTGTTCGAGGCTAATACTTTTACTGACAGCCTCTAACATCCCGCCGGTCTATTTTATTATTAACTTTACTCCGGTAGGTTTTATTTGCCAGAACTTTAATATAACTTCTTTCTCGAGTCTTACTCCATATTCCTAACCCAGTTCGGGGATCCTTTGTTCGCTCTTTTGGCGGGCTTCTGACTAGAAGCCCTCCTTTTTGCGCCTCTGAGTCTGGGTGGTTCTGTTGTTTGGGAGGGGGAGTAGAACCCCTGGACAGAGTTGCCAAGCAACTCAGGAAGCACTCTAACCTGATAGGCTGGAGGGTCTCCCGCCAAGAAGACCACTCCACTGTGTGAGTGACCGCTAGGCTGTATGAATGGGTCTCTTTCTGCATAAAAGCAGGGTCCTGAGGACTGGAAGAGCAAGACGTCGCCACTGGAACTACGGAACCGAAGGGGAGAGAAGCCACAGACATCTTCACCATCTACACCACCGGTGAAGCCCTGCCGGATCGTCTCACCACTTTTCTTCCACACGATGAGAGGAGATCTTCAGCGAAAGAGCCTTCTTCCCTTGAGCTGGTGGCGTCAACCAGTTCACCTATCGCTTCCTCGGACCTGCCTTGGTCGAATTGACAGTGCCCCGCACTTGGAGACCAAATAGCCAGGCAGCTATCGACCCGGACCGCGATTAAAAGGAGCGTACCTTTTAAACTTTCTTTGGCAGCACTGCGGCTGGTTTCATCCCTGGGTAGTGCAGCGACTTGAACCTTCCTCCAAGACTAGAGCCTCTCTTCCTCTGTTGGACCCCTCGACCTGCAGGAACTACCAGGAACAACCACCACCGCAGGAGCCACTTCTTCATATTTAAGGTACATTGTTCTGCCAGGCCGCCCTTTCTCCGTAGTAGCCCTAAAGGTGTTTTAAATCCTTTAACTACTTGTGGGGTCGGCCGTCCTCTCTCTTAACATTGTCTTTCGCCTCGCATCTACCTCTTCAATATTTTTCTACTAAAGACTTGACTGCAGCTACAAGAACATTTTTTGCTCCTAAACTCTTGGTCGTGTACCACTGACTCTGGCTCAGGCCTATTGACTCTGGCTGATTTGTTAGGGTTCTACGTGATTTTGCCGACATATTTTTGGTCGTGGTACTTTTCATCGCCGGATTTTACATCGCCAGAAACCCTGTTTTTGTTTTTTTTATTATGGGGAGGGTTCTCCCCCCCAGACTCCTCCCCCTTACTATTATAATAATACCCCAACCCCAACAAAACACCCCCCAAAATAAAATAATAAAAAAACTGGATTTCTGGCGATGTAAAATCCGGCGATGAAAAGTACCACGACCAAAAATAGGTCTGCGAAATGCTTGTATACCATTTGTTAGATCTGCTCTCACTAGATTGGTTTTCAATGAGAAATGTGCTGATGCACCTAAATCTTCTAAACCCCTCTTCCTTCCTACTGTTTTAACTTGTGGAGTGCCATTTTGCTCAGTTTTCATTCAATTATCTTTCTGCTAAAGTGTTACTGTGCATTACTTGTTCACAAAACTTCAGGGAAGTGTTGCTAGGGGGGTGTCTGAAGATATTTCGTTTTAACTTGTGTTTTCCCTCCCTTTCGTTAAATTATTAGAGGGCCATTTGTAGTTGGTTTTCACTGTGCCGTTTTGCTCAGTTTTCACTCTACCGCAAACTTGTCTACAATAGAATAGGGAGTTGTATATGCTTTTCCTTGACTAAACTTAATTTACTTTATCAGCTGTGATCTATGTGTTGAAACTAGATGTGTGTAGAATAAATATATTCTCTTTTTGATATAAAGCTTTGGTCAGTGTTTCCTTGTTGCATAGTACTGTGATACCTATTGTGTAAACCCTGAATACTGCTCATCTCACTCTTGAGATAGGTCTGACTGCTCAGCCACAGCTACCAACTAAATCTTTGTGGTGCAGACTGATACCAAAGGGGATTTATTGCTCTCACCTATAGTCCTAATCTGGCGTAGTGCTCCCTAAGGGAACTGCACTGGATTCTGCCTAACAATGAGTCAGGAAGATTCCCACATTTGCCGATACATGTAAAGAGAGTATGTAAAACGCTAGCCCATGTCTGGGGAGATAATCGTAAGAGGCCATTGCATGTGCAATCCGCGCCAACGGCCCCCGAGGTAGGAAGCAGCATGATCAGGTTGGTAATTTCAGCCACCATTGATTTGTATGTCCATTTCTGAGTATCCATATTATGCAGTTTATCTACAGGGACAGCAGTACCCAAGATGTTTCAAATGTGGTACTCTCATCACTAACGCTATTAATGGGCAGATTTTTCTTAGCAGCACCTCTCACTACAGACCAGATGCCCCTGCTATTATTAGATCTCCCATGGTTTGCTGAGAGCATCCACAGCTCGTTTTTACTTTGGGCCTTATGGTTTCTTAGCCATCTGCTTTCTGCCATAGGGTGACTTAAGAGATTTAATGTGGGAGGGAAGCGCATCAGCCAGCAGACAATCTTTCTTGGCTTTTCAGTACATCCGCAATGTCGAGCCTCAGTTTCTTTTTAGCAGCTTGAATTAGATGATAATACTTGGATCTATGGCAATTACCCTGGTTCCAACTTTCACTAACACTCTTAAAGCAGCGTTTGTTGGCGGTGGCATCCTTTATTAACATAAACAATCTAGTGAAATCAAGTAGTACCTCTAGATCCAAGTCATTACCTTGATCATGCCATTTCTCAAGAAATTGCGGGAGAGCAAGGTTGGCAATAGCTCTGGCCTTTTCTAGTTTTATCGGATTCCACATGATACGATTAGACCCACTATTTATGTAGATATCACCATTCATATGAAATCGGGTAATACCTGGCTCACACGTTATTAAACACATAATGGTAGGTGATCACTTTAAGCTCGAGGCTCAATGGCCATATCTAGCAGCAATTCCAAGGCTTCATCATTAAAAAAAACATAATCCAGGGTAGATAAATATTTGCCACTGACCCGGGTAAACGCCATGGTTGCGTCCCACCGTGCAATAACCATTTAACATTGTCATGTTATAGGCATGGGACAGGGTTGCCCATCCTTTCCCTTGCCTATTATATTCAGGTTGAGTATAAGGGTTGGACTGAAACCCCTCGCGCTGCCATTCACGACTAAGCCCTATTCTTGCATTGAAGTCACTCACTACTATTATTGGAGTTCCACTCCTATGCAACTCTAGAATATTTTTGACAGCGATATTAATCCTACTGGCATCTGAGTTGGGAGGGTCGTAGATGTTCACCAATAATATTTGATTGACTGCGGGAAGGTCACAATGGATCGTACTACTTGGACCATCTGGGTCGACCACTGAATTTAACGAAGAGTCCATGGGTGACGTACTGAAACCAGCAAGCCTCCCTTGGGTCTTCCAATGGGGCCGTTGACTGCTTTGATCCGCTGTGTACTGCAACCATCAATGTCGCAGGATTCAGTCACCAGGTCTCCTCTAGAGATATGATACAAAATAAATGAATATGTTATGTTATGTTACTTTGCATTTATATAGCGCCTTATGTACCATTGGTATGTCGCAAGGCGCTGGTAGGTTGAACGCCCTCGGGAACCGTAGTTCAAGTCAGTAGAGAGAGAGAGAGCCATAAGGTGCGTGTGTGCACTGGATAAGTGTGCAGCAGGTGTGGCACTCGTATGATGGCTGCATCTTAGCAGTAGGTGTGGTGGTTGGCAGATCTGGCGTATGTGTGCGTTCTGGCAGGGTGATCGTAGACTGATTCTGGCTGCGTTAGGCCTGAAGAGAACGCGTAGGCTGGCAGGTGTGCCGCCCGCTGTGTTTAGTTAGGATGATGGCCAGTATGTGGCAGGTGTTGGTATGAGAACAGCTATACCGAATGTGTCATAGCATCGCTGTGTTCTAGTTGAGTGGTGGTGTATATAAGAGAGTAAGCGTGTTGATGTGATATGGTGGGTTTCAGTAGGTGCTTAGGATCAAGCATCTTCATGCTCTGGTCCATGCTCCATGCACTCTAACCGTTCCATACTCTCCACCCGCTCCACACTCTCCACCCGCTCCACACTCTCCACCCGCTCCACACATGTGCCAACTATCCTTCATCTGCAGTATAGTGCAAACAAACCCTTGTATTCCAAGAACAGATAACGTGTCCTTGAGATATTTTGTTAAAGTGGGCCTTAAAGGCTTTAATTGTCCATTTAAAAAATGGTTGACGAGGTACAGTATTAGGGCGCCTTGTTGCCTCATTCTTAGCAGCTGGCCCTTGCCCAGCCACTGTAGAGCAAGCCAATCCATTGCTACTGACAACTACTGCCTCTATCATGGCTCCTTCAGTGTTCATACTCGTCACATACGTGAGGATGCAAAATAAAGAAACCTCTTGATTAGTTTCATTCGTTTTGCACACTAGACCTATATGACTATGCCGCGGCCCTGCGGCTGTACAGCTGAGATTTAACTGTGGATCTCCCAAGGGAAGATGTTACAGCGCACAACTTTCGTGATGTGCGCGATACGACTTGAAAATCCCTAGGGGTGAAAGGGCTGCAAAGCGGGTTGGTCTGCTTCCGGTTTCCTGCTGCAGGAGAGCGTGACTTTACACGTCTCCGAGACGGATTTAGAACGCATACAGGAGGTGGTTAAAAATGTGGAATGCCAGTGAGACGGAAAAGACATGACCCGGCACGCGGTGACAGCCACGCTAGGCTATGTGGGATCATATATGAACATTAAGTATGATCTCTCAGCCGGAATATCTGATTGTTTCAGGGTATTGCACGGCTTGAATTGCACGCCAAAACTTCTGGCGAGAGTTAGACCATTCAATTCGTCTCATCAACAGCCTCCACTCACCGATTTGAAAAAAGGTGAGTTACAATTTATTGTTTCTTATATATTTTTTTTCCAGTGCAAATCTAGAACCGTACATGGACACAGCTGTGCTAGTTCGTACTCCACTTCTGTTGTAGACGGTCGCTGGAGTTTACTATATTGAGGACCAGGGAATGAGGAGCATTGAAGCCTTCACTATGCACTGACTGGAACGCCGAAGGGACACACCCTGTGTTGTACATGAATAAAGGGACACTACCCCTTTAAGAGCGGCAACAGAGAAGGAGCGGGAGAAAAAGGGAAAAGGAGGGGGCCGGGGAAGGAAACGGCAGTTAGTGTCAGGGAGTGAATAAAGATGGTTCACTGCAGCATTGGCTCCGTGTCATTCTTGAGGTTTGGGTATGCATGAATGAACGGAGCACAACACTGGCGACGAAGCCGATGCGAACCCGTGGGTGCCGGCAGCAGTGAGTGGAGGGCCCGTGTGCCCAGCAGCTTGAAGGGCCCGTGAGCCCAGCAGTGATTGGAGGGCCCGTGTGCCCAGCAGCGTCCGGGGAGGGCCCGTGTGCCCAGCAGCTTGAAGGGCCCGTGAGCCCAGCAGTGTGAGGAGGGCCTGTGAGCCCAGCAGTGAGTGGAGGGCCCGTGTGCCCAGCAGCTTGAAGGGCCCGTGAGCCCAGCAGTGATTGGAGGGCCCGTGTGCCCAGCAGCGTCCAGGGAGGGCCCGTGTGCCCAGCAGCTTGAAGGGCCCGTGAGCCCAGCAGTGTGAGGAGGGCCTGCGAGCCCAGCAGCGTTCAGGGAGGGCCCGTGTGCCCAGCAGTTAAGGAGGGCTCGTGAGCCCAGCAGACCAGGTAGGCCCGTGTGCCCTACAGCGTATCAGGACCGGAGAGCCCAGCAGTGTGGAGCCCAGCAGCGGTGGCCTGCCAGCAGCAGACCAGCCGACCAGAAGATCGGGGAGGACCGTGCGCCCAAGACTGGAGAGCCCGGTGGCGAGGAACCCGACAGCGGAGGACGGCCAGCTAACCAGCCGACCGGAAGATCGAGAGGCCCGTGCGCCCCAACTGCAGAGCCCAGCAGCGAAGAGCCCAGCAGCGGAGGCCCACCGGCAGCTGGCCCAGCCGACCAGGTGATCGAGGGGCCCGTGCGCCCGAGACCGAAGTGCCCGGCGACGGAAGCCCGCCGACAACAGCCCAGCCGACCAGGACCGCAGCGCCCAGCAGAGGAGGTCCCGCGCACCTCGACAAGAAGAGGACCGCGGACGCCAACAACGAGCGGAGCCCGCGGACCAGAAGAGGCCCACAAGAGGAAGGAGACCACGAGGGAACTCAGCAGGCCCACACGTCACGGAAGAGGAGACCCGCAGGCTCGCGGCATCCACCCTCAAGTAAGGAGTCGGAAAGGGGTAGCGAAAAGGGAACCCCGAGTCTCCCGCCCACGTGACACATCAGGGAACCAGTGAAATCACCCGAAGGTGACACCTGCAAAGGGAACCCCGAGTCTCCCACCCACGTGACACATCAGGGAACCAGTGAAATCACCCGAAGGTGACACCTGCAAAAGGGAACCCCGAGTCTCCCACCCACGTGACACACCAGCAGAGACACCCAAAGGTAACACTTGCAAAGGGGAACCCCGAGTCTCCCACCTACGTGACATCGGTGGAAACACCTGGAAAACAAAATTTTGCAAAATCACCCGAAGGTGACACCTGCAAAGGGAACCCCGAGTCTCCCACCCACGTGACACAGCAGGGAACCAGTGAAATCACCCGAAGGTGACACCTGCAAAAGGGAACCCCGAGTCTCCCACCCACGTGACACACCAGCAGACACACCCAAAGATAACATTTGCAAAGGGGAACCCCGAGTCTCCCACCTACGTGACATCGGTGGAAACACCTGGAAAACAAAATTTTGCAAGAACCCGAAGGTGACATTGTCACACAAAAAGTAGAGGGTGAACAACGTGCCCCAGTGGACGAACATACACCGCAGCAGTTCAAGAGAACCACGGTGCAAAAGCCTACCAGAGCACCCCGAGCATCCGCGACGCAGCACTCCACGCTACACACCAGGATACCGCCATGTCATCTGCAGACGCGGCAGACCCGAATGCACCACCACCACCACCAGGAGCTCCCTCCTCTCACGCAAGCCTAATGAGGAGACCTGCCCCGTTCACGCTAAACCCACACCATGACCAGGGGCAGAGATGGGAAGAATGGATGGAGGAATTTGACGACTTCGTGGGTGCCATCGGCACACAAGAACCTCCCAACATACTGAGCATATTTGCAAATGTCGCAGGGAGAGAAATCAAAAATATTATACGCACGATCCCTCCACAAGATCGCACCACATATGCAAGACTCCTGCAAGCCATTCACGAAAAACTGGTCATTTCACCCAACCGGGACTATGAAAGGTACACTTTCAACCAATGTGGCCAGCTACCTCACGAATCAATAGGGGAGTTTGTAATACGTCTTCAGAGGAAAATATCCAAATGTGACTTTGCTAACTTTAATGACGAAGAAGCCATTAGATTACGCATCATAGAAGGGTGTGCATCCTCGATGTTCCGGAAGCACCTTCTCAAGAAACCCCTATCCCTAAAAGAGGTGCTAGACCTAGCCAGGGTATACGAAAGAGTGGACATTCAAGCAGCAGCCATTGAGAACCCAAAAAAGGGAGAAACCATAGCCGCAATACATCCCTACGCCCGCCAGCCAAACACCCAACCAAGGACCAACCAGAGGTACCCGACACAACGAGCACAGGGTGACCGCCAATGCTATCGCTGCGGATTCGAATATCCACACAGAGGACCGTGCCCCGCCATTGGGCAACGATGCATGAGATGCGGAATGGAGAACCACTTCCAAGTGATGTGCAAAGAACTACTACCGGAAGGAGGATCAGCACGCCCACAATCTGCCCCTCGATCGATGGACGCACATAAAGAACAGCATCACCATGTGGACAGGAATGCACCTCTCGCGCCATCATATCAACGCCCAAACACAGTGAGAGCCTTGGAAGGACTTCAGATCGAACCAGACAGGAAAGACCACGAATTATACGATGCCTATCAGGATGACTTCACGCGGGAACTGGAACGCGAAGACACCCGCAGAGCGGAAGCACCAGACAACCGGGAACGTGACAGGGAGCCATACCCTTACCCCCCACCACACTATCCACCAAGTGGAAACGAACAGCCTCCATACCTACAGGACGGCTACGACCGAGAGTATGTATGCCTTCTCAGCGTAGAGGAGGAGGACACCGCGGCTCCCAGAGTAACAATTCAGATGGGAAGAACCCAAAACAGATTTATTGTTGATACAGGAGCGACGGTCAACGTCATGAATGAAGACATCTATCGTGAAATAGCTTCAATATACCCCATCCAAGAGTCTAGGACACACATCTTCCAATGGGGAGCAACCCAACCCATGACATCAAAAGGGAAATTTCAATGCGACCTACGACACAGAGGCATCACAGTAACCGCCACGATACATGTGATAAGAAGCCCAGCTATTGGCCGCTGCCTTCTCAGTTACAGGACAGCTAACGCACTTGCCCTGATTGACCTACACTATGACCAGTCGGAGGTCATTGAAGGACTACCACTACCATGCGAACCCGTCAGGGCAATCATAGACAGACTACTGGCAAAAAGAGAACTCAAGAACACTTTCCCCAAACTGTTCGAAGGGGTAGGGATGCTAAAAGGGCCATGCATCAAACTACATATAGACAAAAACGTCAGGCCAGTTCCACAACACCCACGGAAAGTGGGTTTCCACCTCCAAGAACAGGTATCAAAAGAAATCCAACTTCTTCTTCTCAACGACATCTCAATACCTGGAAGGGATCAAGAGCAACATGACAAAGCCCTAACACCAACCTGTGGGAACACCAAAATGAAAATGCCACCCTGCATAGAACGAGGGGGAATAAGACTGCAAGAGGACGATTATACTATTGTCCACAAACCAGGAGGAGACGCAGACCCAGCGGACTATCCATCCAGACACCCCCTACTGGACAAAGTTGACACCCGGGCACATGAGGTCACTAAAAAAATCTTGCACCTGTCGTCAAATGACAGGCCACCAGCTGAACTCATGGTGAGAGATCAACCCAGAACACGCATTCCCAGATGGAAGGACCACACACCTGAAGAAGACCTAACCGTCAGAGAACGAGACACCGAGAGGAAGAGGAAGGCCAAGCAATGGGCTGACACAAAAAGGAGAGCGAAAGAACAACGACTAGAGATCGAGCAAACAGTCCTGGTGCGACAAACACAACGCAAGAAAACGGACACTCGATACAGCCCAGAGCCACGAACAATCACAGCCATCAAGAGGCCCATGATCACAGAAACCGGAGAACTAGGAGACATTACCCACAACTCCTCATTCCTCAGGGAGTTATATCTGGAGGAACATGAAACACAAGAAACACCCGACGAGAACACCAGCGAGGAAGAAGAAACAGAACCCCCAGTGGAATTGACCGGCGAAAGCCGAGAATCACCAGGGAGACCCCTAGGACAATAAAGAAGCCAGTGAGGCTCATCGAACAGATGTAACTGGACTCTCATGTTAAGTACGGGGGAGGTGTTGTACATGAATAAAGGGACACTACCCCTTTAAGAGCGGCAACAGAGAAGGAGCGGGAGAAAAAGGGAAAAGGAGGGGGCCGGGGAAGGAAACGGCAGTTAGTGTCAGGGAGTGAATAAAGATGGTTCACTGCAGCATTGGCTCCGTGTCATTCTTGAGGTTTGGGTATGCATGAATGAACGGAGCACAACACCCTGCGTGTTTTTAGGTAAGGACAATGTGGTTCACACCAAGCATTTTGATCCACATTTTAAAACTATGGGATTCTGGAGGGGGGCTCATTCTGGCCCTCATTCTTTTTCTCACAGGCCGCTGTTATTTGTACCACAGTTGGTCTGAGGATTTATTTCCGCCGGTGACACCACCCCCAACAGTGCTTCTTGCCGGTGAGTGCCTATACACACAAGTTTTTCTGTCTCCTTCAGAAAGTGCCTGCTGAAATACATGAAAACCCACAGCCCGTAGCCCTGCAGAGACTGCCCCTTTCTGCCCTTCTTCACCGTGGCGTGGAGGCTTTAACAGTGCCACGTGCAGCCACGCCCCTCCTTCTCTAACACTGGAGTGATTCCGACCACGTGGTCACGTGTTGCTCTTCTGCCCGCCCCCACAGCCACGTGCCAGCTCTGAGGGGCAGCGGTAAAGCTGGGCTGCAGTATGACAGAAGTCTGCTTTTGCCCCTGTGTCCTCTGCACTTGCATTTCAAGTGAGGTGAGGCCCTATTGCTGAAGTTCAAGGGGCCTTATATGTGCCTAGGAATGCTTGGAGTTTAGGACCTTTGCCGCAGAGGGACCAGCGCCCGGAGCTCTCGGTTCTATACTCCAGTGCTCTCCATTTTCCCTACTGTTATTGAAACAATTGCAGGATTATGTGCACATATTTCAAGCAATATCAATTGTTTGGTGAGTGCTTAGACATTGATTTTGACTCGTCCAGTCACCCTTTGCATAGTATTGTGAGAAAAGACCACACCAACAGCTTAACCACTTTCAAAGATCCAACATTCTGCTGCTGGACGTCTTCTGAGACTCCATAGATGGGGGTCCATCACTCCAGTCATTTGAGTAATCCACTGGATCACAGTTAAATGTTGGGTACAATTGAAACCCCTCTGTATCGGCTGCTCAGTCTTCTGGGGCTTAGACCCAGAATCCACCAGCAGGAAATTCATTCACTACAAGCCAACCATATCTTATTAATAATTCTTAAAAATCGTATACATTATTATAATACATTTTATTAAACATTAATCCTATTAATAATTAGTAAAGATTTGATGGCGAGGTCTGAGGTGCCTCCCTGTCACTGATGGCATCACGGCAGAGTGTCCCTTCCTCTAATATGCGTGTTGCAGAGGCAGAGCAGCACGATGCTGAGGACGCAAGAAGGACCGACGATGGAGTAGGGGTGCTGTAGATGCGAGTGCTCCGGTGTGGGCCCCGCTGCGGGCCCCGCAGTGCCATCGCAGTCCGGAGGCTTGCTCGATGTTCTGCTACTAGGTGCCTCACAGGTGTCTGCTTGTGGCTGCTTGTGGGGGGCCATGATGCCCTTGCCATGGGCGGTGATGCAGTCGTCTTGCTGTGACTGGCGAAGCCAAGGGAACTTGGAGGTGACCAGTCGTGATGCAGATTGCCGGACTGTCCTTCTGAATATCAGCTCTGATCACTGCCCTTCTGTGTTTGGTGTGGGTAATGGCGTTGTGTTGTGGAACTTTGTCTTGTGCTTTGCTTTTGAGCTCCTTTGCAATGGATCTGCAAGCAGCCGTTGTTATTATCTGGAGGGCCTCACTAAGATGTTCCTTAAATAATTTGAAATACATTTTAAGTGGCTCCCCTCCTTGTTTTAATTTTCAGGCTCGGGGCTTGCCTGTGTCTTTCATGCTACTTTCACATGCTTTTTGACTCGCTGCAATCCAGATCATCCTTGTATGTCTTTCTGTGTGAATTTCTTTGCCTTTTTTCTCTCTTTTGTGTCCTGTCATTGATTGCGATCAATTCTCCCATTATTTTGCCGTACGTCCTTATAGGATCAAAGTAACAACACAATATCTCTCTGATGCAGTAGCACAGTCTTAGTAGGAGTGTCATGATTCAACCAGAAGCTTCACAGAGGCTCTGCCTTCTGATTTCTATCAACCAAGCTCTGCAACTTCATCCACGAGCATCTGCTGACCACCCAGCCTTTAGAAAATCCATCAAGACTTGGACATTTACACAAACACACCTGGCATGCTGGCACAGTACCCTTAAAGGCCAGATAAATTCCAACCAACAGCCAACGCAGATTCGTACCCAAAGCCCACCAGAATTGGTCAAGATAGACGGACATAGAAACCCAAGCAAAAACCACCTCACCATTTTATAACATCACGGATATATTGTTCTGTTCAGCCTCGCAAACCTGAATAAAACAGAAATGGCAGACTTTTGGGCTACTCTCACCCACAAGCCATACAAGGATCAGTGCTTCTTGCCCATCCCAAAAAACAGAATCTGGAACACTAAGAAATCTATATTAGCAGCAGGACAAATGTACACCCCTAATTCGACAACAGACTGCTAATTCAAACAGTTCAGTCTAGTATTAAACTCAATGGAAGAGAGCCCCAACACATCCCTGATGTTACCCACCACTAACCGGCATACCTCTCCATCTCTTACCACCTTACAAGACACACAGACCAACTTTACACACAGCAGCGATGTGCTTCCTACTGCTGCAATGACTTTGATGGAGCAATGCCACTGCTCACATATTTATCTCTATCACACACTCCACCCCACAACAGCTCCTAAATTGGTCTTGCAACACTGTCTTTCAATTTCTCTTTGGCCTCCCCTTCAGGGAAAACACATTGCCAATTGTTACTGCCACAAACCACATACAATCAAACGAGAAGTCAGGACTTGTGTACCTCTGGCATGCACACATCAACACATCAAACCCCAGGCCTTTCTCTTGTCTTACTTATTCACATCCTACGAGGCCACCAATGTGGCAGAGGTGTATTATACAAGACCGCTTTACATTACGTTCAAATGCTCTAGAAGCCTAGGGCGGCAATATAAGGAGCAAAGATAATCGTCAGATATGGCAACCAATCTGAAAGCCCCATGCAAAGAACGGATAAGAGGAACCAATTGGTGGAAATCACATTACAAGAGTTGGGAGGCAGGGCATATAAAAGGAGAGACAGGAGAGCAGAGAGGGGAAGAGTCTGGAATAGTTGATACTGAGGAGGAGGAGTGAGGAGGAGGAGGAGGAGGAGGAGGGAGTCTCTATAAAGCTAAAAGATGAAACCTAACAAATCAAAGAAAATAAACGGGGGTCGAAGACGTCTAACCTTAAGGTACCTGAAGCTCCTGCTGTAGCACTTGAGCCTACACCTGAACCTGACAGGGAAGAGGTGGTGGTTTACAAATGCTAGAAATTGAACTGGCAACTACCTGCAACATATCTATTTTTCAATTTTGCAAAATAATTTGTTCAACTTGCCAATAGCTACTTGTCAGCCTTAAATTCGAGCCTTAAATCATAGTCTCTCTCTCTACCATGTGCTTTAGCCTTCATATCGTGTGTTGCTTCTAATCACGAAGCAGTTTGCCTAGCCCATTCCTGTACCTCCTGTTGTGTCTTCTCAACAGGGAGTTTGTGCCGTCCATGGGTGTACCACTTGGTTGAGATCTCCCCCTTTAATCATATTCTCTGTATATCTAGCTATGAAAGCTTCTTAAGTGTGCTGTAAATAAAATCAGCTTAATTAATGTCAGAGAGTTCGACATTTATGAGTTTTGTCTGATGTGACGGGTCAGAAGAAGGACAAGGACTGCAATCTTCCATTTTGGAAATTTCTTTATTAAACAAAAAGGTTAAATCTCCTAACTTTCCCTAAAATATAGGTTTTCTGTACCTAACACAAACTAACTAGGGTGCTCATCAGTCGTCAGTGACTCATAAAGGAAGATCTGTCCTCCGTCCAAAACTAACCTAACGAGTCCCTGCTACTATCAAAACTAATTAAGGCACAGGAGAATGACTCCCTGCTCCTGTGGGCTGCTTTTCAGCAAGTTCCGTTTAGTAACCTAGTCGTAGGTATTTCTTGGAAACTACTTTGATCAGTTCATATAGTTCGGATATGAGGTTCTTCACTTTATCTACAGTGCCCGCAAAACTTTGGTTTCCCCTTCCAATATTGTCCTTCTCTCTTTCTTTGTTTATTAAACTTGTCACTTTTTCTCTACTCAATGTCCATTCTTTAGTCTGGCTGGGCCAGTTAGAAATGTTGCCCGAATGATTCCCACTCTCCACCACCACTTAATAGTTACTAGGATGAGTATTAGGGTTCCAACAACGGTTCTCACTTATCTCCTCCTCTTTGGTCGTACTGGGACGAATATGAGTGTTCCAGTAACGATTCCTACTTTCCTCCATTATTCCGTCTTCACTGAGACGAGTATGAGTGCTCTCACATAGATTACCACTCTTGTTCTGTAACTTCAACATAAGGTCCTGTGAGAAACCTGAAAGTGTGTCACCCGCTAGTCCCTGGAGATCTGTCATCCCGGTGGCCAGGACATGGCCATCGTTATTGGATCCAGTTCCTGGGGGTGGACTGGTGCGGGAGGATCACCTGGATGGGGGTTCTTTCGGGAGTGGAAGTGGGAAACCGACGGGCGAGATGCGGTACCCCCTTCCTTGTAACACCTGTTCCCCATCCCACCCTGTAGGATATTCAGAAGCTGTACCTGCCAACCCCCACATTTTTCATCACAAACACTTTCTCACAGCGTAACAGACAATGGACTTAACACCAGAGCCATTTACCTGACATGTTCCAATACATGGGTCAAGCAGAGTCGGGAAATTGATAATAACCACGCACACCTGATGGCCCTTTACCTTCCCCAGAGGGATAAAAGGCAGAGCATGAGGGCACACTACAAGCAAGGCCGAACACACGAGGAAACAGCTACACCAAACCAGCAGTTGAAATGGAGGAGAAAGGCGGCGAGACCTGGAAGGACGACGAAGGGGAAACTGCCCTTGCCCTTTTCACGTCAGACTAGCAAAGCCTCCGAAATGGAAATCATAAGAACGGGAGCTACAGCTGGCATGTGGAGGAACATATGTCAACGATGCACGGGGGCCTCCCCCATTGATAACACAGGCGGGGAGGTACGCTGGCTACCGTAGTGCCGTCCTTGACTCCAGAAGCAAGACAAGCCAACAGGTTCAACACAGCCGGTGAGTCAGACAAAACTAATAGCAAACCAAACTGTGTTGAGCCCAAGGTTGCAAGTGGCAATATTATATGAATGCAAGTAACTTGAGAAGAAAGAACTTGTGTGTGTGTTTGAACTTTTGGGAAATCCCAGACAAGGGCCAGCTGCAGAGTGGTCAGGTGCAGCAGGAGTGCTCATTCGAATGACTCTTGCTGGCCCCTTTGGTTTTTAGTTGAACTGCAAGACCAGAAGGCCCAAGGGCGGTGTGAGATGTCACAGTGGTCCTACAAGGGTCACGTCAAATCCCTTGTACAATCAAAAGTCTCTGACCCAGTGCAGTGAAAAATGTAGGGGAAGGGAACCCCCGCTTTCTGATAAGATTGTGAATTGTGTAAAAAGGCAAGTGTGACCCCGACATAGGGATGCCGAAAGAAAGCTAGGTGAAGGAAACCAATGCTTTCTGATGAAACTGTGCAATACCTGAGCTGTGTTAGAAATTCATGAACTGTGTTAAAGAAGGCCGTAGTGAACCTGACAGAGTGAGGCCCACTTTGCAAGAAGGATCTGAGCCCGGCGGAGGGAGATCCCAGGGGCGTAGAACAATCACCCAAGGTGCAAGATCACAGAAGGAACTTTTGTTTGTTGTTTTGATCCAGCAGGCCTTCTAAGGCAAGAGACTTTGCAGAAAAGAGACTTGGCCCTTGAAGGTTCTAGTATCATGGAATGGACTTGTGAGCCTCGTGCTGGAAAGGCCCAGGAGTGTGCTGTGCTCAGGGGTCCTGCCTTGGCACGTGCTAAAAACATGGGGAAGGGAGACCCCGCCATACCATCCTGACTTATCATTTTGTGAACACTTCTTTCTTTTCTGGTGAATGTTATCCCACACTCTTTTTGTAACTTAGAGGTAAGGACTGGCAATGTAGCTACGAATTAGAGACCAATAACTAACTCTCCATTCTTGCTTAAAATATTGGAATGGGTGGCTTATGAGCAAATACTGAGCCACATAAAAAAACGACCCTATCCTGAATGGTGGGCAGTCTGACTTTAGACCAGGTTTTAGCACAGAACCAGCGCTATTGGAGCTTAAATCCAATATGAAGAAACACATTAAGGAAGGAAAAACCATGTTGCTGATGGCTTTGGCTTTGTTGGCTGCATTTGATTTAGTGGACAATGTGTTGCTGTTGAGTAGATTATAGGAAGTGGGCAATTTTAGTGACCTAGCGGTGGAGTGGATGTAGTCCTTTTTAGTAAATAGAACAATGCGGGTCTGCAGCAAGCAAGCAGAGGCCCAGCCAGCCCGCTTAGATTTGGAGTCCTGCAAGGGCCATCTCTGTCACCTGTTTTATATAATGTCTTTACTGTAACGCTATTCCAGCTACTTGAGCATAAAAAGATATGCTTTTCAAATTATGCTGATGACACACAATGCCTCATCCCATTGTCAGGCAACTACGAGGAAAATTCTCCAGTGGTAAGAGAAACCTATTAACTCATACAAGATTGGATGGATATGAGTTGTAGAGGAGGAGCCAAGTACCTCCACCAAAAGCTCTGCCCCCATGTTACCTATATGTTGGGAACCGGAAACTGCAACACGTGCAGTACCAGTGAGGATGCCAATACCGCAAAGAATCCTTGAGACAAGGTGTCCATTAAGAAAACCCTATATGCAGGCACGAAGAAACAATGGTCTTTTGGATGGAGTCCCAGAAGAAGTATGAAAACAAACGAGAAAAAGGACTGGTGACGTCATACGATGCAGAACTGACGCACTCAGAAAATATGAATGAATGAAATGAAGAAAGAATATAGACATTCTTTAGAATCTGAAGATGACGAGTCGAAGATGAGCAACATTTCGGGATCGAAATAAAGAAGCTTGTGCGAAGAAGCACTGAAGAAAATACAAAGTAATTTTACACTTGTACAGATGCAGCAATACAAGTAGACAAAGTGATTTTAAGGCTGTCTACGTAGTAAATAGATTGTGGCGATGCACCAATGTATATTCATATGAATGTATAGAATCTGGATGTTCCACAATGCACTTTAGCAAACTTGAACCCCATGAATGGAAAGGGCTTGAGTGTGGCTCAGTTGGAAAATAGCTGATGGTGAAGGAGAATTCAAGAAAGGCTGGCTGGCCCGGCACCAAGAGTCGGGGCCATCGTGAGCCTGGTTGTCTGTCAAAGAAGTTACATGGATGTGAGAAAGAAACACACTTCTGTTTGAGGTGGAATGAAAAAACACTGACAGTGTCAAGAGTTCATCATATAACAGTATTATATGCAATGGAGAGCTCAGAAACGTGGTCTCCAGTCACATGGTCCAATCGAAATAGACTTTGGATCAAGCTACACCGAAACCAGAAGATAAGACCATGCAATACTCCCTTTTATTCTCAGGCACAAAGAGCTTATCCAAGGCCAAGTTCAAAGCCTAATTGAATGGCAGATTGCAAGAGTGATGATAGATGTTGGGCTAATTGGGTGGGGAGGCATGACCAGGCCAACCCTCACAGCACCTCGTGTAACCAGCTTGCGTGCTGCTAGCAAGTGGAATATTCATGTTACATGTATGCCAAACAATTGTAGAGGACCACGTATCAAAAAGCCCCATAGTTTGCGTAACCAATAGATCGTCATGTATTTTGTGACAATGAAGATGACTTGGTCTAGAGGAGGGCTTAGTTGTCCACCTGATGTTAGAGACTCAATCACAACTCCCGTCAGTAAGGAACATATACTTAGATGTTCCCTGTAAGCCTATCACTTTCCTTAGTAGGTTTTGTAGTTTTCCACGTAGTATGACGTCAATGATGATGAGTTTTTACTATAAAGTCTGTGTTTTTTTATTAAATGCTTTGAGAGATTGCTGTGCAATGTCGGATGATGTCCGTTGTACTCCCTGTTTTAGATAATTGCAAATAAAACAGTATTGAGTTTTGCCAACTTCCTGAGTCGGTTTGATTATTGACAGAAGTTCTGCATGCCCATCCATCTTTAAGTATTGCTACCTCGTCTTAAAGAGCCGCAGGTCTCGGGTTCAGAGTGGTCTGGCCCTGCACCATGAAAAAACAGAACTCATGATGACAGGTTTGAGACTGATGAAGCTTAACACTGAATCTAAAACATTTCGCATTGCAAATCATCATATCCCCATATAAGACAATTTAAAAATATTGGGAGTTATATTTGATCAGACCTTAAGTATGACAGCACAGGTGAACAGCCTTGTTTTGTCTCAAGCTTACTATACAAGATTACTTTCTCATATTCGCCCTTTTCTTTCACAAAATAGCCATGAAACAGTGGCTTGGGCTATTATTTCTTCCAAAATTGACTACTGTAGCAGCCTTCTGGTGGGTATTGGGGAAAGGGGAACTGGCTAAACTATATGTAGTTGAAAATAGCACCATCAGAGCCATTTAGGGAATCAGGAAGTGTGAGCATGTTTCCAAGGTGCTGAGAAGTTTGCACTGGCTTTTCATAATGGCCAGGATAGAATTCAGGTTATTGACTATCACCTATAAATCTCTGGCAGGATTATTTCCATAATACATAACTTAAAACAAAGTAGAATCTAGAACCATGCGTTTGAATAGTCATAAACTCTTGCAAATACCCAAAACTAATTTAGCGCTGGTTAAAAAGGGCGCTTTTTGGGTGGCGGTTCTTGCTCTGTGGAACTCTCTGCCGTTGAACTTAAAATGTGCTTGTCATTAGACTGTTTTAAGAAACAACTTAAAACGCATCTGTTTAGATAATCTATGCACAGGCCAGCACGGGTAGCTTGGCATTCTCATGAGCCCTCATTCTAGATTTCATCGGCGCCCGTGTGCTCCTGGGACACTTTGGCTGCGCCTTATAAATAAAAATAAAGTAAAGTAAAGCAATAGGTTTTTTAGTATAGGCTCTTTTTATTTGACAAGACGCTACTAGGACATTATTGGGCTTCCTTTTTCTCCCAGGGTCAGCGTCACTAGGCCTTTATTCAAGATGGGATCCTCTCCTCAGTTTGTCTGGTTGGTTTCTTGATTTTCGGTGTACTGCTTTACTTCGTTGTACCCGCTGCATGTTGCGGTCAAGTAAGTGGTCTCTGAGTCGTCGTTGGACTCCCCAGTCAACTGATTCTCAGTCACGCCACCACCTCAGACTTGGTCCTTATCTGAGTTTCCTTCCCTCATGTTTTTCTCACTTTGGGTCTTTGCTGTGCAGCGTTTATACGCCAGCTTCCTTCCGAAATCGGAAACTGCGCATCTCGGTCTTCTTTGGCTCTCCTCACACAGCTACCTTGAAACTAACAAGCTTCACTCTCGTTCTGAACTCCTCCTCCTTGATTTATGACACGTTGGCTCTTCCCCGGCAGAGAGTCAAAGTTCTTCTTCTGTGTTATCTGAGTACTCTGTATTATTCGCATGATCTTCTTCTCAGTATTATACAAGTATTTTTTTGTTTTGTTGACTTAAGATTTCTGTATTCAATAACACACATCAGCTTGTTCCTCATGTCTCCTTTGAGTATGAGTTGTTATTGATGAATAATAGATGAGTGATTTAGCAAGTTCCTCATCGGAACCAGAGTCCTTGTCCCCAAGGGGGAGTCGCTCCCAGTGAGGTTGTTTGCCTCTACCCCTAGTGAGGGTATCACATACCGGGCTTACCTCCCTAGCCTCACGGGGAAATTGTCCTACCTGTGGAGAAGTGACTGATTCACGCAATTCATCACACTAAACATTACTCAGCTTTAGTTGTGCTATCTGAAATCTGCTCTCCCTATCTAAAAAACTCTGTAATAGTTGATCAGTTATTGTTTTGTGAATGAGTTCGGTTTTTCCTCTGGAATTGACTTTTTTGAGATCCTCATCATAGTGTCCTTGATCTGTTAAGAGTCCACTAATCAGTAATGGACGTATGGTCATGGCCTCATTTATCTGTCATCTACCAGACCCCTAACTCTTTAATTGTCAAATACACGTCCCTAGCTCAAACTACTGGCCATTGGCTCAGTGTTTTGAGTGAGGGGCTAAGTGGCACTGACACTGAGACAAGAGAAGGCATAATTATGGTTGTGCGCTTACATGTGAACTGAGCATTTTGTGGCAAATATCCCAAAGGGACACAAGAAAAAGAAAGCTAGCCCTAGAAAAGAAATACATGCATGGAATTGTATGGCTACAAATAGGTGATTAATGTAACTGGAAACCCAGAATGTGCAGTAATCATGGATGCTACGCTTGGCAGTGTGGGGTTATACATTTTACATATATTTACATAATGATGTGTCCCTCCCAGAGTCCTGAGTTTGGAGCAAGAGTGCTCACAAGCTAATAAGAATGACTAAACACGGTGGACTAGAGGTAAACAATAATACACCCCATAACCCACTCTATGAATAGTTTACCCACTCTGGCAAACGATAATAAGCTACAGGTGGAAACTAGCAAGCTCTCAAGCATCCTTGGGTAAACTCACCTTATCAAAGGAGGCAAATAATACACTTTTTGAAGACAACTAAAATATACATTGCTTTGCTTCAAGAAACCTATGTGACAGACAATGACACATCAATGAGGAAACTACTGCACGGGGGAGGTGTGCAATAAAAATAGAATACTTTATAGTTTGACTGTGAATACTTGTAAAGATTTACAGGAGCATAAACGTTATTTACATTAGAAAACCAAAAGATTTGCGGGATCTGTCTTCAGTACAATACAGGCGAGCTTTCCAGAATAACTGGGCAATCAGAATCCCCAGGTAACGGTGAATAAGCTTCTCTTGTACAGGCTTCCTTTCAAAGCCAGAGAGTGTTTGATTCGAAGCTAAGCTCCTGTTGGCATTGGCAATTTCCAAAGTCTCTGCATCTGTCCGGGTCCTATTGTAGTAACAACCGACTCATTTGAAGCAAGCCCTTTGGTCGCTTCTGTCACGCCAGTCTAGGACTTGTCGCACCTGATTGGTTCTGCCGGTGGATCGCTGTCATGGCCACTTGCCCAGGATCACAGGAGCAGCACCATCAAGTGGAGGGAGTAAGGGGCACCATGGTTCACGCACGTCCCTTTGGGACGTTTATACATGGGTGCACGGCTGGACTCAGTCATGGCGCATTTGGCACCAGGCTCATGGAAAAACATAAACAAGACACTTTTATTTTGGGCAGGTGTGCTTGAAACAGAAGCAGGACTCTTTTCTTATGGGCAGGAATACATTCAAGAACTTCCACTTGTGTGTAACCAGTCCGGGTGTGGCCTTCTATCTGCAGTTGCACGTGCAACTTCAAGGAGTGGCAGGGTGTGGCAAGCTGGACTGAGCTAGTGGACGTGGCCTTAAGAGCTCAGCTATTAAAGCCAGCCCAACCCCAAGGCACAAGCTTCGCGTTACTCTGCATTCAAATGCAGCGTGACGCTCACCGCTGCCTGGGTTAACTAACACTTACCTTGGGAATCCAGTCTCCTGTTCCTACGCTTACCTCCTGGAGTCAGTTTACACCTGCATCCATCTCCGCTGAGCCTGGCATCCATTCTCCATCTTCCGGATCGCAGGACTTCAGCTCTGGGCACGACATCTTCTTCATCTCCGGCACACAGATCTCCAGCTCCAGGAAAAGCAGCACAAAATCTTCTTCATCTCTGGCACGCAGAACTCCTTCGCTGGAGTCCGCAGCACTACATCTTCTTCCACGAAGGCGGACCCTGTAAAAGGACAAAAGACAAGGTTAGACATACAACTTTGCAGTGTAAAGGCCGCGCTTGCAAAATACTTTGCGCTTGCTCTAAAAAGCACACTTACCAACTGCTGGACCATCGCAGAATCCTCTGCTCCCCATCTAGAGCCATTGCGGGCTCTGTTTTTCTGCTGGACCGCAATCACACCTATGTGGGTAGAAAGATAGACATTGCTACAGAGCTGACCACAGGCTGAGAACAAGAGAATATCAATACTTCACGACAAACAGAAAACAGAAAGACACTTATCAGAAAGGCATGGAATCATTGCAGCTGGACTGGATACCACGTATAAAGGATCAGTGAAGGAACTCGGTCCTCATTCTACAGAAGTAGCAGGATGGAGAGTTCACCTTAAATAAGCCACAGGTGAGCCTTAATGGGACGATGCATGCACGCCACACTATGGGAGGAAGGTGTTGAGAGGGAATTCACTTGCAGGTCAGTAAACGTACGTCCTCTCATATCTACGCAGGAACAGGGTTCCAACTCATCACAGCAGCCCACAGACTATTTGCAGACTATTTGCAGTGGGAGGAAGCAGATCGGGGGTCTTACATCGGTAGAGGGCTGCAACCGTGCCCCAACGTTCCCGCAGAGACCAGGTGAGCGTAACAGAACGCAAATCCACTACGAATCTCTGCCTGGCCGTAATGGATACCTCTGAGACTGACTTATTGGCCCAGCTTTTGGGTGATTTACGGGCCGAAGTTCATGCTTCCAGGCAGGAAACCAATGCCTTACGAAGGGACCTTATTGTGAACCGAGAGTGCACTGATGGTTTGGAAAGACATTGACTCCAGGCACAAGCTTGCCAGGTTCCATTGCCGGGACCTGCTGCCACACCACAACAGTCACCACCAGTCCAGGTGGTTCTTCCAGGAGCAGTTCCTCTTGCCTCACTGGCGACCCCAACAAGTACGCCATATTTATGAACCAATGCTGCTTACATTTTTTGTGCAGACCTGGGGCCTTTCCCAATGACCAAGCCAGAGTGGCGTTCATACTTTTCTATTTGGGAGGCAGTGCAGAAATCAAGATGATCCTTTGCTTCTAGACCTAGGGGGATTCCGGCATGAAATGGAGAGATTGTTTGCACGACACACTCAAGGACAGGCCTTGGATAACAAATTACTGTCACTCAGACAGGGAAATCAGGATTTGTTAACCTACATTGCATCCTTCAATCATCTTATAGCTCAAACAAATTGGCCAGAAGGGAAGAGGACAGCTCTCTTTTATTGTGGATTGCATGGGGAACTCAAGGACGTTTTAGCTAAAGTGGTAAATCCCCCAGAGGGCTGTGCTGACTACATCAACCTAACTATACAACTCGATCAAAGGCTGCAGGATCGAAAGATGGATCGAAATAGGGTGGAAGGGCAATCGGTCTATGTGCGGCCTCATGATAAACCACCCAAAGCACATGAACAGGCCAAACCCATGCAGCTTGGGGGACTACGGAGTCCTCTAACCAAAGCAGAACAGAACAAAAGGAGACAACAACTCTGCTTGTTTTGTGGAAAAGCAGGCCATTTTCTTCGAGAATGCTTGGTGAAACCACCCAGAAAAACAGTCGGAGCAACCGACAATTACGAAGAAGGAGAACAAGACTCAGAAAGCTCCAACGCCCGGCAAGCATAGGGGTCCACTTGTCGAGCGGTAAAAAGAACCTGTACAGACCTCACATCTAGTCATTCCAGTGTTCTTGGTAAACCACAAACAACCGTCAGAAATACACGCTTTGGAAGCATACATTGACAGCAGAGCTGTGGAAAACTACATCAACCAAGATCTGGCTATCTGAATAGGCCTTCCTCTCCGGCAAAAGTTGAAATCGGAAAATGTCACAGCGGTAGATGGTTCTCAACTTTCATCTGGCCCAGTTGCACATTATACCGAAAAAGTCAAGCTTTTGTGTCAGGACGGCCACCAAGAGGACATTACCTTCGATCTCATTGGAGCTCCTCAGTTCCAGATGATATTAGGAATGCCTTGGTTGGAGACCCATAACCCTAAGATTGACTGGCGGAAACAAGTTCTGACCTTTCCCCAAGACTGTTTTGACGCCTGTTATGCTCGAAGGCCCACCAACCCAAAGACTAAGAAAGGAACCGTACTGGGTCTCTTTGGATCCTTGCAACCTGAATACTTAAAATATCCGGACGTCTTTCAAAAAGAACAAGCAAGCGTCCTTCCTCCGCACAGGTCCTATGACTGCAAAATTGATCTCGTACCCGGAGCCCAGATACCCTGCAGTCGGATTTATGCTCTAACTGACCAGTACCTAGCCAATGGCTTCATCCATCCATCTAAATCACCTGCCTCCTCTGCGCTCTTTTTCGTGCCTAAAAAGGAGGGCGACTTACGAACGTGCATTGATTATAGGGCACTAAATTTGACCACGGTGAAGAATAGATACCCGTTACCACTTATCCCAGAACTCTTGGATCAGGTAAAAAAACACCCAGATCTACACCAAACTGGACTTGCGAGGGGTCTAACACCTTGTAAGGGTCAAAGAAGATGATGACTGGAAGACGGTGATCCGTACGAAATATGGTCTCTACGAATACCAGGCAATGCCCTTTGGGTTATGTAATGCCCCGCGGCAATCCAGTTCTTTATGCACAACGTGCTCCGTGAATTACTGGACGTTTGCGCACTTGTCTATATTGACGACATTCTCATCTATTCATCTACCAAATGAGAGCATATTTGTCATGTTCGGGCAGTGTTAAAAAAGCTTCGGCAACATCGACTATTTGCCAAGTTGGAGAAGTGTTTTTTCCATGTAACATAGGTTGAATTTCTTGGCTTTATTCTCACACCATGAGGCGTTCGCATGGATACACGCAAAGTAGACGCCATCCTCCAATGGCCCTCACTGATGTCTACAGAAGGAGTACAAAGTGTGCTTGGATTCGCCAACTTCTATTGTCGGTTCATACCCGGTTTCTCTCAGATCGTCCATCCTATTACCTCTCTGCTGTGAAAAAACAAACAATTCTGCTGGTCTCCAGAGGCTGAGGAAGCCTTTCAGAAACTAAAACAAGCGTTTACCACAGCACCCGTTATACGACACCCACAACCAGATTTGCTGTATGTGGTTGAAACTGAATATTATTATTATTATTTTTGGATTTGTAGAGCGCACTACAGCCCACAGGCATCGAGGCGCTATAAAGGATACTTAAGGCTTGCTTGAGGGATACAATAAGCGGCCCACAAATAAGGCTTAAGACAGTTGCTTACATAGTTATATTAGAAAGTACTGTATATTGCATAGCATAGTTGATAGTCAGTGGTTCATAAAAGGTAACATATGCAATATAGAACTCAAAGGGATAAGTTACGTACAGTCTTTTCATGCACAGGGGTAGGCCCTTTCAGACAAAGAGCATAGTTGTTAATGCCTTGCGTAAGGCAGCATGAGAGTCTATTGATCTAATGTGGGCTGGGAGGTTGTTCCATAGGGTTGCAGCCATTGTTGGGAAGCTCGCGCCTCCAGCACGCACTCTGCGCATGTGGGGAATCGTGATATGGTTCGTATAGGCGGTCCTAGATGGTTTGGATGCTGTTTGTTTGGTGATCCTTTGTGCAAGGTACCTGGGTGCCAGCCTGTGAAGACATTTATATGTTAGGTCCAGTGTTTTGAAGACAACCCTTTCCTTGATGGGTAGCCAGTGTACCTGCCTCCTGATCCCTGAAATGTGCTCCCTGCGTGAGATGTCTGTTGCGGCCCTTCAGGCATTATTCTGAGCTATCTGAAGTTTGGCCAAGTTTCTTTGGGAGGCTCCAATAAAGAGGGCAATGCAGTAGTCCAGTCTGGAGCCAATGATGACTCTGGCTATGGTGATACAGTTCTGTTGGGATAGGAATGGCCTGACGGCATTGATCAGTTTAGAGTAATACACTGCAGAGGAGGCAATGGCATTGACCTGCCTGTCCATGGTAAGGCTAGGTTCAAGGTGAACGCCCAGTGGCTTGATCGCTTGGGAAACTGTGATGGGGGTGTTATCAATAGTGAAAGAGTGATACTCCTTGTCAAGTTTGCCCAAAGTAAATGGAGACCCAATCAGCAGGAGTTTGGTTTTCTCAATATTTAAACAGAGCCAGTTGTCTGCCATCCATGATTGAATGGTGGAATATATGAAGTTGAGGGTGTTAGTGTCAGTTAGATAGTCACCAGAGAGTGACTATCATCTGCATAATTAGTATATGAGATGCCCAGGGCATCAAGGATCCTGAACAGGGGTCTTGTGAAAAGGTTGTACAGGGTAGGGGCTATGCAGGACCCCTGTGGGACGCCACATTTGATGGGGCTGAGGATGGCACTAGAGGAGTCCGAGAAGACCTTCATTACTCTCTCCAGTCACATGCCTTAGGGGAGAAGTTGGCTGTAGAGAAGAGATAGGGTTTTATGCTCTACCAGGTCAAAGGCTGCAGAGAGGTCTAGGAGCAGAAGGAGTGCAGGTTTGCCCTGCATCTCTCAGGTCATCTATTTGATTTTTAAGGTCAAGTAGAGCTGTTTCAGTGCCATGACGAGGACGAAAGCCGGACTGGCGTAGTCCCAAGAGGTGGTTGTCCTCAATACATTTTTGAGCTTGCAGGTAGGCTGCTTTGTCCAAAATCTTTAACAGGAAAGGACGGTGGTAATGGGTCTGTAATTCCCAGGGATCAATGGGTCTAGAGTTGTTTTTTTTAGAAGTGGTCGGACCCAGGCTTCTTTGAGGGTTGTCGGTACATGAGATGTCCGGAAGGACGAGTTGATGAAGGCAGTGATGAAAGGGGCAAGGGCTGGAGAACAATCTTTAATGATGTGAGATGGGCAAGTGTCCCCTTTACAGTTGGAAGGCTTGATAGATTTTATGAGGGCAATGACTTCGGATTCGCTCATGTCAGAGAATTTAAATTTAGGTAACTGGTTTGAGGTGTTATAGGTTGGTGGTGCCGTGGGGCAGGGTAATTAGGATGAAAGAACTTTTTGGTGAGCTAAGATTTGTCAAGTTTGTCCAACATAGCTGCTTGAATTTGGTTACACCATGTCTCATCTTTGATAAGGGTAGGGGGGGCTGAGGGTGACTCCAGTTCCCTGAAAATCGCAAAGATTTCTTTTGTCCCAGAGTTGGCGTTGTTAATCCTCGTTTTGTAAGATTCAGCTTTAGCCTGTGTGATGGCTGTTTTATATTCTCTCGCAATGGTCTTGAAGGCAATTCTGTTAGGTTTGGTGGGGTTTCTTTTCCAGGTGGCCAACAATACCCTCTTTTTTTGTGCGTAGATCCATGAGTTCTTGAGAGAACTAGGCATTGGAATGCTTAGTTTCAGTAAGGGGGGCACTGGTATCTACGGCCGTAGTTATTACCTGTTTGGCTAGGAGGACAGGATCATTGGGGAATGGTGTTTGCAGACCTGGAACAAGCAGGTGAGGTAGGAGAGTATCTTTCATCAGCTTCTTAGACATCCTTGAGAGTGTGGCGGGGAGAAGGATGGAAGGTTGAGATGGTTGTCTGGAGGTGTCTATGTGAAAGTTGATGCAGAAGTGGTCTGACCAGGGTATGGGGGAGATGGTAGAGAGGAGAATGTGGCAGTTGTGTTGGAAAACCCAGTCAAGGGTACACCCTTTAATGTGTGTAGGCTTGGTGACGGCTTGGACAAACCCTAGTGTGGCTAACCCTTTTTGTAGGGCGGTGGCGTTGGCATCTGTGGTGTCGTCTAGCCCTCGGTTGAGGTTACCCAGTAGTAGTACTATGGTTGTTTTTTTCAGGTTGTTCGAGAGAGATTGGATGAGGGCTTCTTGGAAGTCAGTTGTTGGGCCTGGAGGGCGATACACAAGATGGAATGCAATGGTAGAGTTTGGTGAGGTTTTGAGTTTGATGAGGAGGTATTCAGCGTTATATCCTAGTTCCCCCTGAATACTTCTGACATCAAGAGTGTCCTTAGCTATAATGGCCACACACCCCCCCCTTTGTCCTACCAGATCCTGTCTAAATATGGTATAGCCCGTGGGGACGGCCAACGAGAGGGCAGAGCCAGAAGTGTCTTGTAGCTAGGTATAACAGACAAAGAGAAGGTCGAGCTTGTCCCTAATGATGAGATTGTGCACATCAAGAGTGTGCGCTGGTATAGAGCGGGCGTTCACCAGGGCGCAGGCAAGGAGCATGGATGAGAGGCTAGATGGGTTGGCTGAAGAGGGTTGTGTGGTTCTTTGGTTCGTGCCTATTGCAGGTGGGGCGATAGGTGATGTGGTATTGCTATTTTCAGCTACAGCATTTGTTGACATAGTCGCATGGGCATCATTGACCAGCCTCACATTAAGGGCAATAGTTGGCAACATAGCAGTAGGGGCAACCGTGATCAGCATAACATCGGGGGAATCAGTATTAGGCATAACATTGGGGGCATCATTGACCAACATAACATTGGGGGCATCATTGACCAGAATAACATTGGGGGCATCAGTAACCGACATAACATTGGGGGCATCATTGACCAACATAACATTGGGGGCATCATCAGTATTCGGCAAATCATTGGGGGCCTCATTGACCAACATAACATTGGGGGCATCATCAGTATTCGGCAAGTCATTGGGGGCATCATTGACCAGCATAACATTGGGGGCAACATTATTCAGCATAGTATCAGGCAATGGGATTACATTCGTAGAGATTTAACTTACATGTTGTGCTGTGGCCAAAGATCCAGCACGTACAACTGTGGCTGTGGATACACGCATATGGGTACGTTGAGGTGAAGAATCTTGTAGGGTCGTGCACAGTTGTGACTCTTTCAATGGCAAGAGGTTCGTGGCTATGCATTTTATGGCCTCAGATAGCGTGGATGCCATGAGGTCTGGTCCATTGTGCGTGGCAAATAGGATCGCTTAGGTGTTGCTGTAGATGAGGTGTTTGGGTACTTAGGACTTATGGCGTCTATGAGTCTGAGATGATTGTGAGGGGGGGGCCCTTTGGGTAACAACGAGGTTGCAGCCGGCGTCGGAGAGGAGGTTGGACATCCAGCAGACAAGCAGGCTTGCATGGCGGGTAACGAAGCATCGCTGTGCACCCTTTGTACCGAGGCAGCAATTGCGAATAGTGAAGCTCGGTTGGTAGCTGCAAGGGTGCTGATTGGTGGTGCGCATACGGAGGTGCTCGTTTCTACGTGCGACAGAGTGGGGTTGTGCAGTACGGGCAGAGACTATGGAGGGGGCAGTGTGACCCTTACCTTTGGAGTATGCTCGATCTCCAGCGTCCAGAAGCTCCGAGCAGCGGAGAGCTGCAGAGAGAGGCAAAGGCCTTGACCATAGGCCTATGCCAAGTAGTGGCTTTGCCTCATGGCGATCCTCCTCTCCCTTTAAAGCGGGAGAGGAGGGGCTGCAGGCAGCGGTGTGCGAGTCAGCTGACTCTGCTCCCACTCTGTTGTTCTTTGTTGCCATGGTGCTCAGACACAGCTCCTGCTGTATGTTGATTGTGGCGGAGGCCGCAAGGATCAAAATGGTGGCAGGGCTGGCCTGCTTTCTTTCGTTGCAGGTGCGGGCAAGTGGCTGTTCCTGGGTCCATCACTCGCAGCGGAGCTGCAGAGAGCGGAAAAGGCCTTGACCATAGGCCTTTGCCAAGTAGCGGCTTGATGCCTCTAACATAGCAATGGGAGCTGTATTGTCACAACCGAATGCGGAAACTGGACAATTGCACCCCATGGCATTCTGGTCCCGTAGGTTTTCTCCTCCAGAATTGAACTATGCAATTACTGACAAAGAATTGCTAGTGATCAAGGCAGCGGTTAAAGCATGGAGACATTATCTTCTCGGAGCCAGACATACAGTCACTGTCATCACGTATCACTGCAACATACAATACTTAAAGTCTGCTAAAGCGCAATCATCGCACCAACTTTGTTGGGCCCTCTTCTTTGCTGAATACGACTTTGTCATTACCTATACACCAGGAGTTGGTAATGGGAAAGCGGATGCCCTCTCCGGCATGAGCGAGGAAAAGGAAGCTTTCACTACACCGGACCCTGTGGCTATCATTCCTGGAGAGCAGATCCACACTATGATTGTCGCGGCAACCTGTCTGGACGATCTACATTCCAACATGCGATGCCAGATGAATCAATCTGCCCAACAGGAATCGCTTCAAAAAGGAGACCGATAAACTATTAAAGACGATCTACCCATACTTCCAAGGGCGACTGTACATTTCGGATAAGAAACTACGAAACCAGATCATCGCTCTCGCGACAGTGTTTCTAGAACAGATTTTACGACTGCACGGGTTCCCATCGGTATTGATATCAGATCATGGAACCCAATTTCTTTCAGCATTCTGGAGACAGTGTTGTAAAATTGCCAAAATCGACCTTCGGCTATCCACAAGTCACCACACCCAAACCGATGGTCAGACCGAACAAACCAACCAGACCCTAGAGCAATATTTAAGATGCATGTTACAACAATCTGAAGACTCCTGGGAAGACATCCTCTGGTTGGCGGAGTACGCATACAACAATTCCATTTACACCAGTACAGAGCAAAGTCCCGTTTATACTGTGCACGGGATACACCCACGGACATCTGGTTTTGATCCACTCAACACATTAGAAATGCCAGCAATAGCAAACCTGCACAAAACCATCACCCAGGTTTTTAAAGAAGCAAAAGAGCATCTGACCAGAGCCAAGGAGAGACAGAAAAGATTTGCAGATCGACATCGAAGGGAAGCTCCCAGTTACCAAATCAGAGACAAAGTCTGGTTGGCATCAAAGAACATTCCTCTGAAAGGACCAAGAGCTTTTTGCCTCAAATACTTTGTGTCCTACACAATCAAGGCCATAATCAATCCTGCCTCCATGAAATTGGAGTTGCCATCCAACATGCGGATTCATACAGTATTTCACGTTTCACTTCTAAAACCAATGGAACCGGGTACACGTATCAGCATTCCACCAGATCCTGAGATAATTGAGGGGGAGTCGGAGTACAAAGTCAAAAGAATCCTAGACTCTAAGGTAGTCCGATCCAAATTATACTATCTCATAGATTGTAAGGCATATGGGCCTCAAGACCGAACCTGGGAACCCAGCGAATATGTCCATGGCTCCTGATTGGTTAGGCAATTCCATTGCAATAACCCCACCAAACCAGGACCAGGAGGAGAACCTCCCTTGAGAGGGGCCTTGAGGGGGAGTGCTATCATGGCCACTTGCCCAGGATCACGGGAGCGGCACCATCAAGTGGAGGGAGCAAGGGGCACCATGTTTCACGCACGTCCCTTTGGGACGTTTATACATGGGGGCCCGGCTGGACTCAGTCCTGGCGCCTTTGGTGCCAGGGTCATGGAAAAACATAAACAAGACACTTTTTTTTATTTTGGGCAGGTGTACTTGAAACAGAAGCAGGACTCTTTTCTTATGGGCAGGAATACGTTCAAGAACTTCCACTTGTGTGTAACCAGTCCGGGTGTGGCCTTCTATCTGCAGTTGCACGTGCAACTTCAAGGAGTGGCAGGGTGTGGCAAGCAGGACTGAGCTAGTGGGTGTGGCCTTAAGAGCTCAGCTATAAAAGCCAGCCCAACCCCAAGGCACACGGTTTGCGTTACTCTGCATTCACATGGAGCGTGACGCTCACTGCCGCCTGGGTTAACTAACACTTAACTTGGGAATCCAGTCTCCTGTTCCTAAGCTTACCTCCTGGAGTCAGCTTGCACCTGCATCCATCTCTGCTGAGCCCGGCATCCATCTCCACTGAGCCTGGCAACCATTCTCCATCTTCCGGATCGCAGGACTTCAGCTCTGGGCACGACATCTTCTTCATCTCCAGCACGCAGAACTCCAGCTCCAGGTGCCGCAGCACGACATCTTCTTCATCTCTCGTATGCAGAACTCCTACGCTGGACGCCGCAGCATGACATCTTCTTCCACGAAGGCGGACCCTTTAAAAGGACAAAAGACAAGGTTAGACATACAAACCTACAGTCTAATGGCCGCGCTTGCAAAATACTTTGCGATTGCTCTAAAAAGAACACTTAACAGCTGCCGGACCGCCGCGGAATCCTCTGCTCCCTCTGCTAGACTGCAATCACACCTATGTGGGGAGAAAGATAGACATTGTTACAGAGCTGACCACAGGCTGAGAACAAGACAATATCAATACTTCACAACAAACAGAAAACAGAAAGACACTTACCAGAAAGGCGTGGAATCGTCGCAGCTGGAGTGGACACCACTTATAAAGGACCAGTGGAGGAATTCGATCCTCATTCTACATGTGCCCTGGCCAGAAGTAGCAGGACGGAGAGTTCACCTTAAATAAGCCACAGGTGAGCCTTAATGGGACGATGCATGCTCACCACACTATGGGAGGAAGGTGCTGAGAGGGAATTCGCTTGCAAGCCAATAAACTTACGTCCTCTCATATCTACGCAGGAACAGGGTTCCAACTCATCGCAGCAGCCCACAGACAATTTGCAGCGGGAGGAAGCAGATCAGGGGGTCCTACATCCTGGGAGGGCTGCAACCATGCCCCAACGTCCCCGCAGAGACCAGGTGAGCATAACAATCGCTTGAAGAGAAATGGTAGATCCCTCTTCGCAGCCACAAAGCTATCGGGTAGGTAATGACAGCGGGCATCTAGAGTTAAGACCGTGAGGGAAGCCCTTGTGGGGAAGAAAACCCTCTCACGGTCATGGCTGGCAATGGTCTAGGATACAGGAGCCAGTGCTCCTTAATTGGTGTTGTTGGGCGAAGGTCCAGCAGACAAGAGAGATAATAAGGAATCCCAAATGATGATAAGGAGACCTTACAGGATATAAAGGTATGGTGAGGAAGGGAACACCTTCTAGGTAGAAAGGGGCTCATAGGAGGTTTTACGATGGATAAGGAGAGTTCAAACACGAGTAAACTAAAGAGAGAAAGAGGACTGGGAGAGGCACAGAACAGCAAGGAGAAAAGGCAATACTGCCAGAAAAAGGAGGAGGAGCAAACTAGAAGAAGGGGAATACGCCTGCCACATGGCTACAAAGCAAATACACAATTCATGAAAGGACTTCAGTCTGATTCAGGGAGGAATTTAGAGTTTTGGTACTAACTGGCAAGCAAAAGTATGTGTTACCAAGGGAGATCTTGGGGTGTCAAGGAGAAGTTGAATGGGCAGCATGCACATGGCCACAAAAGTGTTTCCTTCCATGTATTCATAAAACTTCCAATTGTTTTACAAATAAAAATTCCATTCTTTTGTGAAAACACATAAACTACTTGAATGTTTTAAGTGTTAGTGTAGATTTCATCATCTGAAAGTGAGTCGGCGTCAGAATGTATGGCAATGTGTGGTTTGTATGGCTTATGATCGGATAGGTGGTGGAAGAATGATTTGGAGTGAGAGAAATACGTTTATGAAATTTCTTTGCAAAATACAACTTTTTTCTATATGATATGAGATATTCTAAAGTGTTACCCTGTGTCCGACTACACATTTTGGATGTCGTGGCCTTTTTTTATGACTGAAGAGTAGGTTGGACAAAGTTTCGGACGGTAGGTGGTTGTAATTGATTTCACGTGTAAGTTATGATCATGATCCTGTCTACCTTAGTTACATTCTGGAGATTGTGTTATTAGCGAGATCCGGGATCACAGACTCATGGTGGAGGTGTAATGGACTGAACAGCTGTTAGAATGGACAAGTTATCACTATTTGCTGTTTGTCTCTTTGTCTTAAGGCACATCCTTGTTTCTTGTCCACTGTTTTCTTCTTTATCTTCTTTTTCCATTTTTGTTTTTGCTTTTGCTTCTCCTGTCACTTTGCAATTGTACTTTGTAGCTTAATTTGTGTATGTGTATCTTTCTGCCATAGATATTCACATCAAGATCCCAGTGGTGTGCGTGGCACTGGAGGGAGGGGAAGGCACACTGAAGGTAAGTATCACATGAGCTGGAACGGGGTCAGGGGCAAAGGAGAGGCGTGGGAGGGGCATTCCAATAACTGCAGAATGGATAGGGAGGATAGAAGACAGAAGGAGAAACAGCAAAGGCAGAAAGTTGGTGTCACTATGCGCCCAATAACAACTTCTAATATGTGGCTAATAACTGCTCTAACCTTCATTTATAAATAGATTTGAGATGTTCGAATTCTACAGATTGATCGCATCTACAGTTCTGGTTATTCCTACCTAGCACTGGTGGTGCTTGTTCTCTCTCGCTCGCTTTCTCTGCCTCTGTGTCTTAGGCTCTTTTTGACGGTAAATGTGCTTAGGTGTGGGCTTCATTCTGATTCTGGAAGATTTCTTGGAAGGCTGATTTCTGTTCCCACATGCAGCAGTTCAGGAAATCTGCTTGATTGCAGTATAGACCTGCTGCTTCTACAACCGTAACAGATTAATTATTTCTATTCATTCCTTTGACTATTTCCACCCTGCTTTTGAGGCTCATGCCACAGGCACTCCAAAAACGTGTGACCACAAATGAAAACTGTGCTGCAGCATAGGAGCTCATGTTCAATGCCACCAAACCTAGCATTAGTGTCCTAGGAGGGGGCAGTTTTCCATCCAAGACCTTTTATTTGAAGATGGCATGGATCCAGATAACCTATTCAAATTCATGGACAAATCATATAAAAGAGGTTGAGCTGTCGATTTCCCAAGTCCAGCTGAGGGACTTCTAAAATCCATTAATATTTTAAATGCTTATGCCCCAATTTAGCCCTACAATCCACAAGGCAATGTTG
Organism: Ambystoma mexicanum; assembly: GCF_040938575.1. Taxonomy (NCBI): domain Eukaryota; kingdom Metazoa; phylum Chordata; class Amphibia; order Caudata; family Ambystomatidae; genus Ambystoma; species Ambystoma mexicanum. Next base: position 1,088,349,631 of record NC_090941.1, read on the forward strand.
TTGGGCATAGCGCTTTATTATTGTTGTGACTTGTGGATCAGCTAAGTGTAAAATGTGCAGTTAATATAGAAGACAGCTTGAAGAGTCTTCTGGCTGTAACATGTTTCATGACTACTAAACTAATTCACTTGGAATTGGGGTAGCCCCGTATTCAGTATTGACTAAAAATGTACCCTGGATTTTTTTTATATAGTTTGTTAAACACATCTTTCTCCATCAGAAATGTTCTGTGATACGCTGTAGCACTCATTGTAACAAAGTACCAATTGGCTGTAACAACAGACAGAAGATAACTTTGAATGACAAGAAACATAGTGAGAATTTCATCACTGAATTTTATGGCAATAAGGAACTGTTACATGTTACACATTTGCTGTCTATTGATTCATATTTCCTGTCATGGAAGCCATTATTACAAGTTTGTCGTTATCCTGGTAGTAGATACCAGCGTAGATGTAAGTCACAAGCGGCTCAAAGAGTGAGGGAGAAACCTCCACCCCACAGTCATTGCTATGGCCAGGGGGTGTAAGCCTAAAGGTAGAGGCGCTCCAGCTTTCCAGATAGACAGTGAGAGGAGCCCCAGCAGAGGTACATCTCCAATGGGTTCACTGTAGTGAAATCAAATAACCAATTCATGAGTACGCAAGACGGATGGGGGAGGCATATGATGAATCGGGAGAAAACAGTCACCTGTGGTCCTTAGTGAGTGCCTTGTTGTTATCCTCACATTGGATATAGTACTGACTGTAGCCACACGGAGGTGGCTGTAAAGAGGGAGCAGATGGCGGTGTCCTAATCCACGATCCATTGAACAGCAAACACTGCCTCGCTCCGCTCCCAGGCCAGGATATTGAACAGAAGGCTCTGCCTAGAAACAATAGGCACTAAACAGACTTGTGCTTCTAGCCAGCAGTGTTTGGCCCTGCACCTAGCCCACACCAAACACTATTTCGTCTCTCTACCAAGCAAAGTGTCTGAACCTGGGATGCCAAGTCTTCTCATCCCAGCATGGTTCAACTCTGACTTGACTAGCTAGATCCACTAGCGAGTCTGCTTCTTGAAATTCCCTGTTGATGTACCTCTGTCTCCTCTACCAGCTGTAGGTACAATTTCAGTTTATCCGGGGGTTGGAGTTAGAGCTAAAAGTCCTGTGATGAATCCTATGGAGTTGTCCCTAGTACCCAGCCTAAAGTCTCCTCCCATGTGGCCAGTGGAAGTCAGCTGCTATCTGATCCTGATCCTGGGAGTGGTATTCTGAGTGTGAATCACGTGGAAGGAGATGGCCGTCAGGCGAGAGTGGTGACTCCAACAGGAGAGAGGTGATATACTTCTCTCTCTTGTAAGGAAAAGCCTTTAATTCCAGAGTTTTTAATGGCTTGCTGTCAGTACTCAGAACCATCTAATTGTAAAACTCTGAAAAAGACTTTGGTTAAACAAAACCCCAATGTGTACGTAGCAAACCTAAAACATATGAAACATCTGATGTTTATGGTGATAGTATGTTAAATGAATCCATGTGATGTAAAACAAATTGAAACTTCCTTGGACAAGAAAGCCTCAGGTACTATGATGAGGAAGAAGAGCAAGTAGTTCATGTAGAGGAAATGTGACTTTAAGAATAATGTCCAGTCTAGTTGTTACAAACCCATTCAGATATGCAGGACATTTAAATGCCCAGATCACCTGTGGCAAGAGAAACAAAGAAGTAGAGAGAAGGAAGGCTGCAGAGTGTGCGGAGCGGGAAGCGTGACTCGAGGCAGAGGAAAACCCACAAAGGACTGTGGCGAGAAGGAGAGAAGCTCGCCAGTATCGGGTCGGTGGCATTCATAGCCAGAGGAGAGGAACTCCGGAAGAGAGAAAGCAGACAGGGCGCAGTGGGGCTGTGAGATGAGACGCAGTCCTGCAGAAGTGTGGGTGTCTTGGAGGCGAAGGACAGGAGAGCAAATACGGTACAATTCTCCTGACATAAGGGGTCAGTTGGAAGAAACCTGGAACCAACTTTCCAAGAGCCAAGAGAAATTGTAAGAGAAATAGAGGCAGCATTTGTACAATTCTTCTGAAATGGGATGTGAGTTAGAGGAAATCTGGAACAAGCATTGCCAAGAGTCAAGAGAGATTGAAGGAAAGGTTGACAGACAGAGCTTGAACAAACCCTCACATGTAGGATGTCAGTATGAGGGAAATTGGCACAAGTAACAAATTAAGTCAACAAAACTGTGCTAGTGAAGAATCACAATTGTGTGATACCCAAGAAGAAAGTAAATGTTGCAGAGAGACCTAAAAAGAGTATCGGGTGATGAACCTTTTTGGAAAGAGATACCTAGAAGGAGAGTGCACCAGGTTGACCCAAAAGGGGAATGTTCCTGGCAGGAGAATAAACCAGGATATCAAGAGTTTTCAGTTACAGAGTTTTCTGGCAGAAGAGTGTACCAGAAATCTCACTTTGAACTGATCTGTTGGTCATATTAAGTTCTTATTTTCAATTGAACATTTTGTTAGCCAGAAACTTTGAAAAGACTTGCCTTTTGCCATACTAGAATCAATGTTGTGAAAAAGATATTTTTTTGAACATCCTGAAAAGTAGGAAATACTTTCCTTTGTCTTCTTTCAACCAATGTTGTGGAAAAGACATTTTGCGTTACCATTCTGAAGTTCCTCTTTGCTACATTCTAACTTATCTTGTGAAAGGAACATTTGTTTTGCCATCCTGAGGAGAGTAATGGGTACAAGAGACATTTGTAATGCCTTTAAGGGACTGGTATTGACAAGAACAATGTGAATAGTTTTCCTGAAACAATCCCGAGAAAGAGAACCAACCCTTGGATATAAGGATTGTTTGGATTGAAGTTATATTTTTGAGTTGTTGAATATTTCTATTGAGTTGAACTTGGGGAAACAATTACCTTTCATTGTTTAATTGTATGTGTTAGTGTGAGGGTCAGATTGCGTTTGGGCACAAGGTCATCCCGCTTTCATGTTAGTTTCATAGGAACGGACATTCACGTTAGGATAGGGAATGAAAGGCCTTCATCCAAACCCCTTTTTGTTAATAAAATGGCTAATCTTGAGAAAGTTATCACTTTTTGTGTCCGCCTCTCATTTCTGACCCTCACAGTCCCTACTACAAGCCTCTAGTCTTCAGGACCCTCTCCATCTTCAGGGTTGCACCACTAGACTTCCCTTCTTCTAGATGTCTCTCTAGACCTGTGCCGCTCTCCCTGCTTGGGTGTTGTACCTCACCCTGCCTTGGGCCAACTTGGCCTCCTCGTTTCTTCCTGCTCTTACTGTATTCATCATCAGCTTATCCAGAACAGGACTGCCAGACTTGTCCTTGGCCTCAAGCCCAGGGATCGTATCTCTCCAGGACTGAAATCTCTGCACTGGCACCCAGTGGCTGCAAGGATTAAGTTCAAAACCCTCTGCATTGTACACAAGGCCTTCCGGGGTCTGAGGCCGCAATACCTTCAACTCTCTCTTCCTAAATATCTTCCCTCACGAGCTCTTCGCTCATCTGTCTCCAACTCCCTTAGGGTCAGTCGCTTCTCCAAGCAACGAGTTGGTGGTAGATCACTCTCTTCGGCAGAGGTCTCTCTCTGGAACAGCCTTCCTGCCTCCCTGAAACTCAAGGAGAACCATCTCCGGTTCCCGAAACACCTCAAAACCTTCCTCTTTGCTTCTTCTTTCTCTCCCCCCTCCCTTGCTGAATTCCTGACTGAAATTGCACTGGTTACCTGGCCACCCTTCTGATCTCAGCCCCAGGCCCTGTCAATTACCCACCTGCACTGCCTCCCTGGCAACCTCTGCACTTGGGGACTGTTTTTGCTGTATCCCTTCAGTCCCCCTACCAGCACTTACGTCTGCACTTCCTTGCACTGGCCACTAGCTGGCTGTTTTATGTGTCTTATTATTCCACTTCCCATGTACTGCACTTTCCCTTCCCCCTTCCCACGCACTTTTCCTTTCTCCCTCTTCCCTTGCACTTGCGCGATCTGAATGACACCTGGCCTAGCAGGATCGCTGTCTGTCCTCCCTTTGTCCCCCCCCCTTGCCTCGTCGCGCCTTGAAACACTTGTGTATAGGCATGTTATAAATGCCATATCTTATCATATCATATCATATCACTACCTTTTCCAGATGTTATTACCTCGTTCAACTCTTTGCCACCGTCTTTTGTTATTCCCACCTCCTCCAGATTCTGACAATCTCCTCCCATTGAAACAGCCTCTTCCAGGTTCTCTCTACTACCTCCCGATGTTACTACTGTCTCCAGACACTTAACCACCACCTCCTACTATAACCATCTCCTCCAAGCCTTCACCACCTTCAAGTTCTTCCACCTTCTCCTACTATAACCCCATCCTCCAGGTTTTCACCCTTTCCTCCCGATGTTACCCCTTCGTTCATATTCACCACCTCCTCCTGGCTCTTCCTTTCACTCCTCCCACAGACTCCACTCCACCACAGTCCTTGTATTGCACTCCAAACACATCAATTGCCAGTCACAACAGTCTCCAACAACCTGCACTCCGTAATTGGAGTTGGCTGTAGTTTGACTGTGTTCTCCCACCCCACTGGGTGGGACCTTTACTGATGGTCTGCACCTGTGACTGCTGATTAAGTGAGAGCTGGTGTTGGCTGTCTTCTCTGCAGCTGGGGCTGTTTTAGGCTCAGGGGTTTGAATCATACCTATACCTGGCCTGTCCATCACCTTGGATTTGAGATTTTCTCATCTGGTACTCACTGAGACTTCCTGCACTGGGCTGGGGACTGAGGTGTTAGAATGTGAATTATAGATTGGAAACACTCTGGGTAAGTATCATATCTTTTCTACCCATATGTACGGATTTGGAATGAAACTCGGACACAAGTGAGTAATGTTTTTGGTCAAAGACTTTTATTAAAATAAAAGAGGTTGGGAAAATGCCTCTGTGAACTTGCTCTAAGAGCAGTTCCCCTGCCTAAACCAAAAATAAATGATCTGACTGTGTCAGAATGTCCACAAAAAATGATGTCCCATGTCCGGAGTATTATTCTGACCCTGACACTTTAATAAACTAAATTGTAAGGTGAAAGAAAGTCTTTGGCCTTGGGTTGTTTAGAAAAGTGTTCACAAAGTAAGAATAAATAACTCCAATACTAAAGTTCTCCAAGGATAAGGGTCCTTGCTCCAGAAGGTGGCCCCCTTGCCCTGGATACCTCTTCACTTTCTGATATTTTCACAATAAGCAGTTCCTTGTGTCTTTCTAGTCCGGCAACAACACTGATCCACAAAACTGTCTGGTTTTCTTATTTTGTCTTGTAAGGACAGCTGGTATACTCTTCTGCCAAGTTTTGTTCCTTTTCTCCGAGTTAACACAATCCCTTTTCTTGTCCTAATATATATATCCTTCTCAGGACCTATTTAACTTCTGTACTTTCTGTAAATGATTCAACTTGTCCTTGTCTGGTGTACTTTTCTCTGAGGATTTGCTTTTCACACACACTTGCCAGTGCCAGGTATACTCTCCTACCAAGGCTTCTTGTACATTTACTTTGTTTGATAATGTATCTGCTTGATATATTATCCTGTCCGGTTTTCCCATATACATGCACTGTATACATTGACAAACTTGAAAGTTTTTCACTTGCGGTTCGTTTCCCTTTCTGACAATGAGCTCTCTCGCGCTCTCTCTCTCAGCTTCTTTAGTCACAATTACTTGCATTTGGCAGGCCGTCGATATTTCCTTTGTTGTCCCTGCTGTCCCAGGGTGGAGTGTCTGGTTCTTGTGGCATTCCTGGTTTCTCCCGCGGCCAGCCGGTGACAGTTTTTTGGTGCTTTCTTTCTCGCAACTGCTTTCTCTCGGCTGTCCCATCTCTCGCGGCTTCTGCTGGGCTCGTCTGCTCCTTTCCAGGCTCCAGTGAGTTAGATGCTCCCTTTCAACACCAGCGAAGGCCCAGGAGTCTATAATCTGCTCCTGGCATTTACGCATTGTGTCCTATTCCCGTGGCAGCTTCCTTCTTCTCGGCTCACTAGCGGGTTGGCTCCATCGCACACGTTCGAGCCTTCAGTTTCTCGATTTGCTCAGGGAGGAGCAACTTTCTCCTGCCAGCAGCAGCACACTTCCATTCGGCTTCTGCTCTTGACATTTCCCAGCACCTTTGTGCACTCAACAACTAGAGCGCTCCTTCTGCTTGTGGCCTCCTCCGCTCTGCATTACTCGGTTTCTCTTCCTCGTCCCAGTATTTTGGAAGTTACGGGATGGAAGTCCATTCTTAACAATTTGAACGATAAACCTGGATAAGTATTCTTAAGAATTTTCAAGGGCAGGTCAGTCCTGGATGATTTATTTTTATTTTATTCATTTATACAGCACACAGTAGCCCAAGGGCATAGTGGAGCTGTTACAGAACCATAAATATATGTTTCATGTGGAGGGCGTATACATACAGTTACAGTTGACATAGAATAGTACACACTTTCCTTATTTGAACAGCCAGGTCTTGAAGTCTTTGAGGAAAGCCCAATAGGAAGGTTCTGTTCTGAGTGAGGGGGCAGCAAATTCCATTGTCTGGAAGCAATACAGGGAAAGCTTGCAGCTCTTGCTTTGGCACGTCTGACTTTGACAAGTAGGAATCTGTGGGTGTACGGTGTTCTCGTGGGTCTGGAAGAGTGGGCTCCGATCAATTTCTGGGAGAGATAGGGAGGGGCTGAGTTGGCGAGGCACTTGTGAGTGATGGCAGTGTTTTGAACAGGACCCGCTCTCTGATATGCAACCAGTAGACTTCCCTTCTTCCCATCTTGTTTTGGGATGCTGAGAGCTGCTCGGAGTGCATTATTTTGGATGAGGATGTGCCAGCGAATCGGACATTGCAGTAGTCCAGTCTTGAGCCTATGACGGCTCTGGCGATGGAGAGGCAGCACGCAGAGGACCAAAACGGTTTGACTGTGTTCAGTAATTTGATGGAGTAAGCTGCAGAGAAGGCAATGGATCTGACTTGGCGAGACATAGAGAGGGTGGCATTGAGATACACCCCTAGGGACATAACCGGAGAAGAGACCGGGATCTGTATGTCGCGCCGGGAGCCCTATTAGCAGGATTTCAGTCCTATCCCCGTTAAGGCTTAGACTGTTTGCTACCATCCATGCCTGGATGGTGGAATAGGGTGTATTTGGGGTGGAATAGGGCTTTGGGGTCTTCTTTGTAGATGCCTGTTAGGGGGAGGAGGACTTGAGTGTTATCAGCATAGTTCATGTAAGCTAAGCCGATGGAATCCAGGATGTCATAGAGGTCTGGTGAAGATGTTATAAAGTGTAGGAGAGACGCAGGAACCCTGTGGGACTCTGCATGGAATGGGGAGGGGCAGTGCTTGCATGCTCTGCAAACACTCTCATGAGTCTACCCTCAAGGAATGAGGTGATCCAGGATGTTGCCTCAAGCGAGAAGCGGGCCAAGTTAATGAGGTGGTGGCAAAGGATTTTGGGATCCACTCGGTCGAAGGCGGCTGATAGGTCCAGAAGGAGGAGCAGAGCTGGCTTGCCTCCGTCTCTGATTTTGTCCATCTAGTAATGGTGATCCAGTGCCATGGCTGGGACAGAAGCACGATTGGTGTAAGCCCAATATGTGGTTTACTTCTAAGAAGTGTTGAACCTGTAGATTGGCTGCTCTGTCACAAATGATTAGTAGATGATTGTCTGTCGTGATGAGCCTATAGTTATTGGGGGCCATGGTGTCTAGTGAAGGTTTTTTTATGAGGGGGAATACCCAGACTTCTTGAAGACTTGATGGGACACGTCCCGAGGTGAAGGAGGCGTTGATGAAGGCCGTGATGAAGGGAGTTAAGATGTCAGAGGATTCCTTAATGATTGTGGCAGGACTGACATTGCCGTTGCATTTCGAGGGTTAGAGGTTTTTTTAGGATGGAGAGGACATCTGGTTCCGAGACGCCCTTGAAAGAGAAGAGAGGGGTGTCTGGGGTGGATATGTTCAGGGTGGAGGCTGCTGCAATGTGAGGGAGTGAGCCCAGACTATTGTGGTTGGTGTGTATTTTATTGTCTATTTTGCTGAGAGAAAAAGGAGTTGTTCGATCACCGTACATGCACCGACATTTGAAGGAAAAGGTAGGGAATATGTGATGTTGTTCAGAACTATTTATTATTCAAAATAGCAGATCAATAGACCGTGGTGCCCAATATAAATTTGAATGGTGCCTAAACGGGTTTCAACCCGCTGGGTCTTTTTCAAGGCACACTTTAAACGTATGCAAATGTATCGAAGGCACCTACAGTGTGCAGTTAGGATCAGCAAAATATATTGACTTGCGTTTTCCTAATGTGATCAGTTGTCAGAAAGCGATCAGTGAGAAGCCACTCAGGAACGGCGAGGTGTCACTATCAGAATCTGTTTACCACAGGAATGAAGAGTTATCACTATCAGAAACCACTACCACAGGAAGGGCAAGGTGTCACTATCAGAATCTTTTACCACAGGAACTGAGAGTTATCACTATCAGAATTTACACCCACAAGAACGGATAGGTGTCACAATCAGAATCTACTACTGTAAGAATGGAGAGGTGTCACTATCAGAATCCGTTTACCACAGGATCTGAGAGTTATCCATACCAGAATCTACTACCACAGGAAGGAGGTGGTTTCACTATCAGAATCTGTTATTACAGGAACTGAGAGTTATCACTATCAGAATCTGCTACCACTGGAAGGGAGACGTGTCGCTTTCAGAATCTGGTACCACAGGAACTGAGAGTTATCACTATCTGAATGTACACCCACAAGAACAGAGAGGTGTCACTATCAGAATCTGTTACCACAGGAACTGAGATTTTTCCCTATCAGAATCTACTACCACAGGAACAAAGAGGTGTCACTATCAGAATCTGTTACCACAGGAATGTAGAGTTATTACTACCAGTATCTACTACTAGAGGAACAGAGAGGTGTCACTATGTCATTATGAGAATCTGTTACCACAGGAATGTAGAGTTACCACTATCAGAATCTACTAACACAGGAATGGTGAGATGTCACTATCAGAATATGTTACCACAGTAATTCAGAGCAGAAGCTTTTACTATAGGTCTAGAGAATGATCACTGTTAAAATCTGTTATTAGAGGAATTTTATAGAGGAGATACGTTGCAGAGGATTCTAAATGTTGGGAGAGTATGGATTTTGGAGAACGGTATGCTGGTTCTGGGTGTTAGCATGAGCTGACAGGCTGTTCCCAATACTGAGTGTCCTGGATAATGATAGCAAACTTTTTCACATCTTGAGCATGCAACCATCCTGTGAGTATTTTGTATAACAAAAATGTCTCTCTTAATTTAAGTCTATTCTTCATTCACTGGAAAACAACACCCCATGTGTGATCATTGAGGGGTCCGGACGTGTTGCTGATGTCATCACCCAAGTGGCGGATGGGAAACACTCAGATATCCACTCCTCACTCATAGAGGACAAACTATGCTGTTATTTCGAGGAAGGGGCGATGCCTGAAATTAGCAAGAAGGTGAGACTTTTGGGGCTCAGGGAACCTATGAGGTGCTGTTTCACTATGTCTAGGGGGGAACAGAGTTGGGGGCAGGATGTAAAGCAAACAAATTTCCGAATAGGGAAGGAATTATTTTACCGTATTTTCCTGTCTCACAGAAACTGTTGCTGTTGGCATGAACTTGCCCACCTGTTCCACTACACCTATATACAATTATGGACCTTACCAAAGCACAAACATTAAAATAAATATTGCAGAATACTAGAATGCATCGTACGCTATCATAAGCATTGCCATAAGTATTATGAGCTTCCATTGTTACCTTAGAATCATCAATGGGTAATAGGATATGTGTTAAAACAGATATTTAATACAATTTAAACATTAGCACTTTAATGAAGTACAATGTCTGAAAAAGAAAATGATTAACAATGAAAAAGCTTGTAGAGTGAGCTGGACTATTGGACTGTCAGAGCATGCCAGATTCTGGCCGCTGGCAGCATCACCTGCCAGGAATTTGTCTAGACTCTGTGGGAGGGCCAACAGCCTTAAACAAGTATGCATGGACATAGCCCAAGTTCCTGATGAAATGAGTGGAGTGCAAGGAGAATTTGGATTACAAGTTCAGAGGAATCTGTTGATTGGGTGACTGTAATGGCTATTTCTTTGATTTATTTAACAGTGAACAGTCTCTTCTTAGCACCCCAAGTGGATAGAGGGGAACAGGTTTCAGGACATTGGGGAGGACTGATCCCTCAAGCTTTGGAACATTCAGTAACATACGTGCCAGGGAGGGGCGAGGAAGGAGTTGAAGATCACTAACTAGGATGTCAATACAAAAAATAAGTCTGTCCTAATAAAGGATAGACCAACCAGGAGACCAGGATTTAGTGGCAAATGCCCTTAAGGCCGAGCTTCCACAAGAATCTTCAAAGTTACTTGAACGTAAGTGTCTTCAGCCGTTTCCAGGCAAATAATATTATGATGCCAACAAGAAGGGTGATTCATTCTTCTGTTAAACTAGTGCATACACAGCCAAGTAGCACATAGCTTGAGTGTCTTACCAGTCGGTGTGCTGTTGAAACTGACAGCATTTTATCATGTAGAGTCCTGGATGTACATGAGCTATGGACCAAGCTAAGACACAGCCATATTTTTGGATTGCGCTATTAGCCTCCGCCATGATTAGGGAGGTGGCACAAAATGAGTGCTGATTGGTTGGCACCAACACAGGAGCCTATAATGCAGTGTGTCTATCACGTCATGCTTGGTCCAGTGCATGCATAACAAACGTAGGTTGGGTTAAATGGCCGGGGGACCTGACCGGGAAGCACACGAGCATAGAGCTTCTGAGTCCTTGTCCATTACACTATACAGATCTAGGCAACACCATCCTTCCATCCGTCAAGACATGAACATGATCCTGATTCTAAACCCCCCATGAGGACATATCACCTGTTCTCCCCCCCTTCTCGGACCTGTACTAGAATGCTGTAGTGCTTATCTGCTTAGCAAGATTGCTTCACTTTTAATGGAACAGCACCAGTACTTCCCAGTAGCACTGCTATGCATTGAATGTACTGATGTGCCTTTCATTGGAGAGTGCAAGTGATTCTCATCGGCTAGCTGTCTCTTTTATGGCACAATACCAGCTCGTAGCAGCACATGAGACTCAGGAGGTGGTCCTTAGATCCTCATCCACGAGGGCATAGTTCACACTCACTCATTTTAGTCTTACGCCTACAGTGACCCCTCAACAACTACCAAACCCAGACATAGGCATTGCTGGCAAGATACAGCCTTTGTCTAACTAGATGACTTCCATGGTTGTACTAAGTTGGGATAGAGTGTAATAAATGGTATGGAATGTTAACAAATATGTTTGGTACAGTTATGTATATAATGTTCTGGATGGATTGTTATGATAAACATATCAGTATTGTGTTAATCTAATGTGGTGATGATCAGTGTGACTGTGTATTTCTACAGAAGACAAAGGGGGAACAGGCGATCTGCCCACCACCCAAACATCGTAAGGCCAGTTGGCTATGTGTGCACTGCCATAAATAACTCTGCATCAAGAAATTAGAATCTTGTGTTGTTATGTTATGTTAATAGGCTTTTATCATACACCAAAACACCAGCTTAGTAGCATTAAAGCGCCTATGCTTGTCCGTTGAGGGGAGTGCTGTGCCCCTGCCAGGAGTATCCAGCCCTTAGTCTGCTAGAAGAAAGAAAATGAGCGAGGGACAGATAATAGGATGGGAAAGCAGGAAATAGATGCTATGAACAGAGGGAGGTGGGGATGCTGCAGGGGTAGAATGGGTGCATGTCAGTCCTGTTAGGTAGACCATGGTTCTGCAAAAAGGCGTGTGTCCTAAAGCGGGGGTCTGCACTCTTTGGCCCCCAAGTTGCTTTGGACTACAAATCGCTTCAGCCCAAGCCTGCATGCTCAATGGTGAGGAATCATGGGAATGATCGTGCAAAACATCTGGAGAACTGCAGGTTGCAGACCCCTGTTCTATAGTGTTGTGATAACTGGGTTATGTTTCCAGGGCAGATTTGGAGAATTGTAAGTTAGTACACAATAAGGCCTGTTACAAGTTTGCCAGAATACTGTCGGTAAATCTGCCAGGATCCCGGCAAACTGTATTACCGTTACCGTCACTCTATCTGGTGAAATGTCTCACTGGAGTGTGAGTGCTGGTAGACAGTGTAACTGCCCATTCCATGGAATCCCATTGAACTCCATGGGGGAGTTTGCTGATATTACAGGCACCTGTAATACCAGCAATTTCTGCCAGTGGGGTGGCGGAATTACCTCCAGCTCTTAGGTAATAACCAGTATTAACGCTCTTAGCTGAGGTCATTCCGCCACCACACCGGCAAACTTGTAGTTGGCCAATGCAGTAATGTGCATTAAACATTAATACCGGCCAACTTGTAATGACCCCCAATGTAATGTTGCATTCATGAGTGGCTCTACAGCGTGCTCAAACAATCCTGGAACTTTGGTGGCTTATTTGCCTGGGTGTCCCTATACCAGTTCAAACTCCAGAATGCTAATGTATGACTGCCAAGCTTGAGCCAGCAGTGTCATAGTCAAGAATAAACTGTATGTAAGAGTGAATGCTGTTGCTAATAGAAAGTAAGGCAATGGAGTGGTCCAATTAAAAATAGGGCCTTGCACCTTGATGTCAGGTTATTAAGAGTTTGCTTCATGTCATTTATTTATTTTAATAGTGCCCATTGTGACAAATCCTGAGGTACTGTCACTGCTTCAAATGGAGGAATCCCTTTCCATGAGGCCAGGGAGGTGAGGCTGCTACCCGAAAGTCCCCCCGGGTGGTACTCAGCGGGTGCATCTCATGGGGAGTATAAGAAAGGCATGGTATTAATAGTAAGACAGACACAAGTGACCACAGTTCAAGGGTGTTTATTGAATTTCAACAAGGCTGTGATAAACGCCTATCTAATCCTGAATCTCCAGATGGGGGCAAGCTGCGACCATCAAATAATAATAATGCAGTCCTAGTGGAGTCTCGTCAAAATAAAAGGGACTATTCTAAAAAAAAAAAAAGCTATTGCCACCCTTAGCTCTAAATATGAATAGTGTGGGGTAGTGTTCATGAAAAAGAAAGAAGTGTTCCCAAAATGATATGTCAGGATGTTCAGGCCATTGGCCTCCCTTCCCCACGTTTTCAGCACAGGACAAGGCAGTTTACTCGAGTAAAGCACATACTCTGGCTTCTTCGGCACGAGGATACAGTTCCATTACCAGCATCAGTGCCTTTTGTGCGCAAGTCTTTTTACTTATCAAAGTCGCTTGATTCAGAGTGCCTGATGTATCAAAAACAAAACACAAAGTTATTTTCCTCTTATAAGTACTCATTTCAGGTGAGTAACCCTGGATCCCCCTCACCCAGGCTCAGATCCCTTTTTATACCACAATTGTTACTTTGGATTCCCTTATTCCGGGATCAGATCCCCTTCTCCAATGTTCAGAGAATGTTCCTTCTTGGATGACTCACGGTTCACCCCAGACCCCCCTCAACTGGGCTCATTTCAATTGCAGTTCATATTAGCTATCAAAGACTTTCGAATGTGCACAGGGATTAGCTTGACCCGTTGCAGGACCACTTCGATTTCACCATTCACAATTTACATTTTCCACCTCTCAGTTGAATACCTAACAGAGACCTTCGAATGAGCACCCATGAGGTGCCGGACCACTCTGTACATGGTATCTATCTTGGTTTCAAAAGTTCTGTCACTTCTTTGTTGTTCAAATATATTCGCGTTGCTCATCACATATGCTTCACACACTATTCTCTTCAGATTTCTTCATACAATGTTCTCGCTTGCAACCTTGGTTCTAACACAGACCGGTCTGCTATCATTTCCCAGACTAACTGGCTGTGCTGACTTTACTGGCGCTGCTTTGTTGTAGGAGCCATGGACAGTACCACAGCGGCAAGCGCTCCTCCCTACCTTGGACACTGACGCGGGAGAGCCCTGGGTACCTCCAACACACAATGCATCTTTCTTCAGCTTTAATTCCAGGTCTTATGTTTCTTATTCTCAAAGGCTTGTGAAAGTAGTGGTTTTTCTACGAAAAGGTCAGGGGGTGTTTCCTTCCATGCAACCCTCGCTGGTCTTGCTGTCTTTCTCCTCGTATTAAAATGCCATCTTGGAAATGCTGCTTCCTCGTGTGTGTTTCCTTGCTCAAAGTGTGCTTTCATGCTCCGCCTTTTATCTGTGTGATGGAAATCAGGTGTATGTAATGATCAGTAATTGCCTGGCTCTGCCTGACCCTTGTGTTGGGACATGTCAGGTATATGGCTCGAGTGTTAGTCCGTTTTCTCTCACAGCGAACTGTCTGTGGGAACGTGTTCATATCGGGAAAGGGGGTGGGGGGGCTGAGTTCCTAAGTATCCTTGTAGGATAGGGAAAAGGTGTTATAGGGAAGGGGATACTGCGTCTCACCATCCAGTGTCACACTCCCATTCGTCGAAGACCCTGCATCCATGTGATCCTCCTGCACTGGTCCACCCCAGGAACTGCATCCAAAAGTAATGGCCGTGTCCTGGCCACGTGGATGACAGATCCCCGGGGACCAGCAGGTGAGACACCTGGTTTCTGACAGAAGGGAGGACCCCATTGAGATTAGTGGCTATTTCCGGGAGAACACAGTATCCCTTTGACCCACCAACCTTCCCTCAAAACCCCTACAATTTCACACTACCCAATGTCCCCAGACAAGAACTACTGGGACGAGGTAGAGGCATTGAGTAATGAAGATCACTGACAAGAACAAATGCGTACGCTCTGCATTTTGAGTGAACCTATTGTTCAGCTGTCATTCAAAGGCATTGAGGGAAGAGAAGGATGGCATCTTGATTGTCGGCTCGTCCAGAGCAGAGAGAGTGTCCTGGGATGTGAAGGACTGCAGAGAAGAGAGGTTGATGGTGCCCAGGGGGGAAGCACACTCGTGGAGGGCCCGAATCGCAGAAAGCAGACCAGAGAAGAGGGAACACACCCAGTGGTGACCAAAGCAGCGGGAGTGCCTCCAAACTGAAATGCGAGCTGCAGGCAGATGCGCAGAAAACTGGGGAAGGTCCCAATCAGCCAAGAGAGCTGCAGATGCGCCTGGGAGACACGAAAACAACTGGAGGAAGACAGACAAGACCCTACAGGTACAAGCGTGGCTAGTCCCAGGGTTGGGGAGACCCAGAGAGTACTTGTAGACCACAGTGAAGGACAGAAGGCATACCCACGGGGCAGAGTGACCTAGTGAAAGGGGTATGGCACCCACATCAGGAATAAATAACCCAACCAAGAATAAAGGGGTTAGAAAAAGGTTTTGGGCACACCTTATTACTGCGCCAAAAACAGTATACGGTGCTTGTGTTCAATTGTTGATATGAACGCTGTTTTAAAAAAAATAACGAGTGCCTCGAAATTGCAAGGTTAGGTGAGTTTTATTGATGGCCCTTCTATGATGACACGTGTTTCGGCGAGGTGCCTTTCTATCACGATAGTCTGTAATATCTTCTTCGCTGGACAATTCCGGTTCACCGCCCTCCCCCGACTCCTCACCTTCTTCCTTCTTTTGGATTTCCCTTTCTTAGAGTCTGAAGGTGTCTCCTTTTTTTTGTGAAGATATGGATGTCCCCGGAAGGATGCCCCTGTGCAACCATATAAGGGTGTAACGGGAGGAACCCTTCCGGAGTCACCAGGAGCGGGGAAAAAGCCAAAGGCACAGAAAACTCTGAAGAAGTCAAATCCAAGGGAATGAGGTTCCGACTCGAGTAGCTGGCGTCTGGTGTGGATGGAGGTTCCAGGAATGAGGGCGCCACTGAAGGATGGTGCTAACGAAGGTACCAACAAGCAAGAAGGTGTAGCGAACAGGTTGCACCAAGGGCTAGGCAGAGGCAGTCCGGAAAAACGGGCAGAGTTCTGTACACAACGGTAAACGTGGATGGAAGGGTTAGACAAAGGCAATCCGTAGGGCATACCGGGTCCTGGTACAGAGTGAACGGGAAGGCAATGTGGAGCGGAGCAGTGCCGATAACGAGATAGCGGCTGCGAAGGGAGAAAAACAGGAAAAGGGAAAAAGAAGAAGTAAAGAGGGAGGAAAGGTAAAGGAAGAGGAAAACTGAAGGCGGCAGAAGGGGCAAGAGAAGGTTAGGGCTAACGGGGGGAAAACAGAAGAAGGTACAAGGTAGGCGAGGGAGCAGAAAGCTGAAGCGAGAAAGAGCGAAAGCAACACCACAGGAGAAACCGGAAACGTTGCAACGCGCTCGCAACCCGGAAGTGGTGGAATAAATACTTCCAGTTACGTGTACGTGCAACAACTAGAGTGATACAGGTAAGAGTGAAGAACGTGATGGGAACGTTCTGGCAGACCAAAGCGCCAGCGGTTCCAAACCCGCCATCCCTGTCTAGATGTAACAGCATGCCCCCTCCGAAGGAGACCACCCCCAGGTTTCCCAGGATGAAGGAAATGGAATTTACGAACCAAGAGTGGGGCATGTATGTTAGAGGCCGGTTCCCAGGAATTTTCAGACCAAGGATACCCTTTCCACCGCACCAGGTATTCTAACCTACCCCTACGGTACCTTGAATCGCAGATCTGGGCCACTTCGAATTCCTCCTGGGTGGAATCTGAAGGCAAGGGGATACTTTTAGGATGGCGATCCCAAGTGTCCTCATGAAATGGTTTTAGTTGAGAAGCATGAAAGACAGGGTGTACTCTACTAAGGCCCTTAGGCAGTTTCAATTTAAAGGCCACGGGGTTGATCAACTGCATGATTCTGTATGGTCCCAAAAACTTAGGGGAGAGTTTGGAGGGGTGAGCCCATCGTGGTAAATATCTAGTGGACAACATCACCCTAGACCCCACCCCCCACCCAGGCACTGGGCGTCGGTGTTTGTCGGCTTGGGTTTTGGATTGTTCTTGGGCTTCTCTGAGATTCTTTTTTGCCTGCATATGGGTTTCCCGAAGGGTGGCTAAAACGGAATACACTGTAGGTAAGTTAGAAGGGGAGTCAGAAATGGTTAATAAGGATCGGGGGTGATAGCCATAGGTACAGAAGAAAGGGCTAAACCCGTGAGCAGAGTGGAATGAGTTGTTATAAGAAAATTCCGCTAAAGGTAGAAGAGAGGCCCAATCATCTTGTTGGAGGTTTACAAAACATTGTAAGTATTGCTTGAGGGT
The DNA here is from genome assembly GCF_040938575.1 of Ambystoma mexicanum. Classification (NCBI taxonomy): domain Eukaryota; kingdom Metazoa; phylum Chordata; class Amphibia; order Caudata; family Ambystomatidae; genus Ambystoma; species Ambystoma mexicanum. Next base: position 1,088,366,839 of record NC_090941.1, read on the forward strand.
ACCGTTGAGTCGTTCAGTCTGTCCATTGGATTGATGGTGGAACCCAGATGTTAAGGCTCTTTCCACTCCTAGTCGACTACAGAGATCCTTCCAAAACCGGGAAGTATATTGGCTTCCCCGATCGGAGATAATCTTCGTGGGTAAACCATGGAGGCGAAAAATGTCCTTGATGAAAACTGCAGCCATATCAGCAGCCGACGGAACCCCCGGTAAAGGGGAGAAGTGGGCCATTTTAGTAAAGGAGTCTATTACCACCATAATACAAGTGCATCCCTTAGATTGAGGCAGGTCCACAATGAAATCGGTTGAGATACAATTCCAAGGTTTGTCAGGAACCGTGCAGGGTTCCAACAGTCCTATCGGTCTTTGACATACACTTTTGCTACGAAGACAGTCTGTGCAGGACTGAGCGTAATGAGAAGCATCTTTACTCATACCTGGCCAGTAAAAATGTCTTTGTAGCTACTCCAGAGTGCCCTTGATACCTCTGTGTCCAGCTATCATGGAATCGTGACACCACGTCAAAGCCTGTTTACGAAAAGATCGTGAGGGTAGGTACAGCTTGTCCTTTACAAAATAAAGGCCATCCTTGATGTCGTATTTAATGCCTTTGGAATGATTATCCACTTCAAATTGACCTCCAGAGGCTTCTCTCACCTGTTCCAAGAATGAGGATACCACACCGACTCGCTTGGTAGCGGGAAACATCAGTTCCCGAGAGGTATCAAATTCGGATAGGTAATCCCCTCGACGGGAAAGGGAGTCAGCCACCAGATTGACATTTCCGGGTATGTAGGTGATGTCGAAATCAAACTGAGCAAAAAAGTGGGCCCAACACACTTGTCGCGTGTTATAACACTCAAATTGTCTCAGTACTTGCAGGTTTTTGTGGTCTGTACTGATTGTGAAACGATGTTCACCTCCCTGTAATAAATGTTGCCACTCCAGACAGGCAGACTTCAGTGCTAAGAGTTTGTGTTCTATAACTGAATAGTTCTTTTGACTAGCATTGAGTGTCTTGGAATGATACGAAATAGGGTGTTCCACTCCTTGATGTTCTTGCAATAGGACTGCCCCTATAGCAGATGGGGAGGCATCAGTCTCGACAATGAATGGTTGGCTTTGATCGGGTTGGCGAAGGATGGGGGTGGTACAAAAGGCTTCCTTGAGGCTGCGAAAACTGTCTTCAGCCTCTGTATACCATTGAAACGGGGCTGAAGATTTATTAAGCAGGGTGGTAATGGGTACAATCCTTTGAGATTGTACCCTCAAAAATTAGAAATGAACTTCCGATAGAAGTTTGCCCAACCCAGAAACCTCTGTATGTCCTTGATAGATCTGGGAGAAGGCCACTCTAGAATGGCATCTACTTTACTAGGGTCCATGGCGATGCCTTGGTTGGAAAGAATCAAACCCAGATATGGTATGGAAGAGACGGAAAACACACATTTGCTCAGCTTAACCGGGAGATGGTTATCTTTTAACCGCCGGAAAACCTCCTTGACGTGCTCTTTGTGTTCTTCAACGGTGTTCGAATATACCAACATGTCATCTAGATACACAATGGTGGTCTGACACAGTAAGTTGGAAAAGAGACGGTCCATGAAACGCTGGAAGATCGAAGGGGCGTTTACCAACCCAAAGGGCATCACCTGGTATTCATAGAGCCCAAACGGTGTCTGGAAAGCTGTCTTCCATTCGTCTCCTTTCTGTATCTGTAGCAAGTGGTAGGCATTCCGTAAATCGAGTTTAGTGAAAATAGTGGCCCCCTGAACGGCGTGTATGATTTCGGCTATCAGAGGCATCGGGTAACAATCTTTAATTGTTACTTTATTCAATCCCCTATAATCGATACAAGGTCTCAATTCTTGTGTATCTTTCTTATGGATAAAAAACAAGGAGGCCCCAGCAGGTGATTTCGAGGGCCTGATCAATCCATTGGCCAAGTTACTGTCCAGATACTCTGAGGTATCGTCTTTCTTCCAAAGTCAAAGGGAACATCTGACCGAAGGGCACCAGAGCTCCAGGAGTGAGTTTGATACAGCAATCTTCAGGTCTGTGCGGAAGAAGCTCTATCGGAGTTTTCTCTGTCACTACTTCCGTGAATTCCTGAAGATGATGCGGAAGACAGTGAACGGTTGTGGCTTCAACACTACAGGAGGTCTGGACAGTCTCGAGTCTTGGTTCAGGTAGACACTCTGCCTTACAAAAAACAGATTGGAAGCTTAATAGATTTCTTGACCAGTCAATAGAGGGATTGTGTTTTCGCAGCCAACCTATCCCCAAGATGAGGGGAAAGTGGGCAGCACGAATGATGTCGAATGAGATCCTCTCCGTATGTTGCTGTACATTGAGAGTGAGTTCCTCCGTAGAATGGGTGATCATTCCAGAACTTGGAGGTTCTCCATCTACTCGTACTACTTTCTGGTCTTCAGGTTTAGCCACTCGAGGAATACCCATTTCTTCTGCCCATAGGGTATCAATAAAGTTTCCGGCAGCTCTGCAGTCCAGTAAAGTCTGGGAGGTTACCTCAGTGTTCCCCAGTCTTAATGTTACAGTAAGGACCATAAGACGGGAATCTTCTGGGATTCTCGGGGAGGACACGGAGATAGTGGTATAAGGACTTGGGATAGGCCCTCGGAAGTGAGTCCTAACACTTACCGAGGGCGATCGTTTCCCGACCTTCTTGGAGGAACTTCTGGGCAGTCACGCAACAAATGGGTTGACGCCCCACAGTACATGCATAGGCAGCCTTCCCTTCGTCTCTTCCGTTCCTCCGGGGTGAATGGGGCTCTGGCAGTTCCAACTTGCATAGGTTCCTCTTTTCTTTGACGTTGAAGAGGCGAAGGAGCTAGTGAAGGTGTGTCAAGAGGAGGGGGTCCATAGAACTTAGTCTTTTTCTTTTCGGCACGTCGTTCCGACAGCCTGAAGTCGATCCGGAGGGATGCAGTGATGAGATCGGTGATGGAGGCTGATCGAGCGATCCGTGCCAATTCATCTTTAAGATCCTCTCATAATTCTTGCCGAAAAATGGTATATTGAGCCTGTTCCTGCCAACCTGCTTCTGCTGCGATTTGTTTGAAGGTAGTGATGTAGGTCAACAAGTCAGAACTTCCTTGTCGGATGTCCAACAGGTCCTCTGATGCAAGGAACGTGCTTTCTGTGCGTAGGAAAGTCTCCTGTAGCAGGGTCTTAAATGCGGTGTAATCCTGCAACACAGGATCCGGTTGGTTGACCAGAGGGGTAGCCCAAGCCAGAGCATTACCCGTCATGTGGGTTATCATGAACCCCACCTTGGCATGGTCAGAAGCAAAGGTTTGAGGACGGAACGAAAAGTGGAGGTTGCAGGCATCTACAAATTCTTTCACTCTTTTCGGTGAGCCGTCAAACTTGCCCGAAACCAAGGGAAGTGGTGGTAAGTCTGTAGAGGGACGTTCTCTTTCCGTCATTCGCTGTTGTAAAGTTGTGTTAGCGGCCTTGAGATTATGTACTTCTAGGTTCAGGCTTTGGACTGCAGCTACCAATTCCTGTACCTGCTGGGGCGTAGCCATCTCAGGTATTTGTTGGCGTTGCAAACTATCACGATAGTCTGTAATATCTTCTTCTTCGCTGGACAATTCCGGTTCACCGCCCTCCCCCGACTCCTCACCTTCTTCCTTATTCTTGGATTTCCCTTTCTTGGAGTCTGATGGTCTCTCCTTTTTTTTGTGAAGATATGGACGTCCCCGGAAGGATGCCACCATGCCACCATATAAGGGTGTAACGGGAGAACCCTTCCGGAGTCACCAAGAACGGGGAAAAAGCCAAAGGCACAAAAAACCCGAAGAGGACAAATCCAAGGGAATGAGGTTCCGACTCGAGTAGCTGGCGTCTGGTGTGGATGGAGATTCCAGGAATGAGGGTACCACTGAAGGGTGGTGCTAACGAAGGTACCAACAAGCAGGAAGGTGTAGCGAACAGGTTGCACCAAGGGCTAGGCAGAGGCAGTCCGGCAAAACAGGCAGAGTTCTGTACACAACGGTAAACGTGGATGCAAGGGTTAGACAAAGGCAATCCGTAGGGCAGACCGGGTCCTGGTACACAGTGAACGAGAAGGCAAGGTAGAGCGGAGCAGTGCCGATAACGAGATACCGGATGGGAAGGGAGGAAAACAGGAAAGGGGAAAAAGAAGAAGTAAAGAGTGAGGAAAGGTAAAGGAAGAGGAGAACTGAAGGCGGCAGAAGGGGCAAGAGAAGGTTAGGGCTAACGGGGGGAAAACAGAAGAAGGTACAAGCTAGGAGAGGGAGCAGAACGCTGAAGCGAGCGAGAGCGAAAGCAACACCACAGGAGAAACCGGAAACGTTGGAACGCACTCGCAACCCGGAAGTGGTATAATAAATGCTTCCGATTACGTGTACGTGCAACAACTAGAGCGATACAGGTAAGAGTGAAGAACGTGATGGGAACGTTATGGCAGACTAAAGCGCCAGCGGTTCCAAACCCGGCATCCCTGTCTAGATGTAACACTTTCTCAAATCAGGGCGTTTCTATGTAAGCATAACAAATTAACACAGTATGGAGAAAGGAACAATAGTAAAGCAATATAACATAAAGTAAAATAAAATAAAATAAAAATGTTGAGTGATAATATTGTGATGACGGATCCAAAATTAAGGTATAAATAAGAAATGTACACATTCCATTCGGGAAAAGATAAGAGGCGTCATGTTCAAAGAATGCACCAAAGTAACATAAAATGGTAGTAAACCCAAAGCAATAGTAAAAAGAAATATCATGTACATACATGGGTAAGTGTAGAATTCACGTCATTCCAAACAATATGACAGAAAAAAAAGGGGGGAGTTGAAGGGAGGAATGGTAGGGCAAAGACAAAATTGCAAAATATAAAAATTAGTTTATTTCTGGTGATTAATGTCATTATTTACATCAAAGAGAAATCGGTTGTAAATCACATGTTTCTTACCCTGCGGTATGAATGTTACATTACAAAGATTGAAACTGTTGAATGTTACTGGGATAAATCCCACTGAAAAAGAATAGAAGAGGAGATCAAGGCGGGAGGAGGAGAAGAGTGGGGGGTGGTAGTGGGGGGTGGAAGAGAAAAATGGTTGTGGAATAAGTAAAAATGATGACGTACTTCAAATACATGGTAAATGTTAGTAAAAGCCATCTCTAGCTCTCTGCTTGGAATGGGCGTGCGCCCGTGCGCTTTGTGAATCAACCTTACTACATGATAGTTGTGGATTTTGTGATGTCAAATCCTGTTAGGGACGTAGTGCCGGCGCTACGGTTCTAAGTAAGTTATGGTGAGAATTAGTCCGAGTAAGATCTCTGACTCGAGACCATCTAAAACAACAGTCAGTCTAAATTGAAAGTCTAAATTGAAAGGCAGGGTCCATGCATTTGGAAGCAGTAATCAAAAAAAGGAAGACTAGAGATATAAAATCATAAAATTGGAACATGCATCGCGCAAAGAAATAGACAAGTACTGGGAAATCATTTCCCTAAAGAACTAATTAACCAAACAACAAATCCCAAGAGGACTTCGAATTTTGATTTAGAATAAAGATGAGGACAAAGACCTAGCGGATGATTGGGAGAAAAACTTAAATACATGCTCAAAACAAATGCTAGAGATGTTGGGAGAGCATGCCACTCGTGAACAGAAAAGAGCTGTAGAACAAATTGAAATTATTAAATAAGAAATTACAGACGCAAAAGCACTAGAAGTAACAAAAGAAAAGAAATACCTCAAAATGTATGAGATACTCAAGGAATAGCAAGATGAGATCAAGCTGCGGAAATTAAGGAAAGTCTTCAGAGATGAGAGAGATTATAACGATGATGGAGTTTACACTTTCCAAGAGAAATACAATAAATTCAACAAACCAGTATCTAGGGAAAGTACCCCTAACACTTTCTCTGCCAGCTCTGACGCAGACGAATCTTCAGAAGGCGAGGGACAAAATACAGGTAACAGACCCAAACCAGGACATGGTTTCCTCAACCAGATAAGAAAGTACAAGAAAGGCAACAGGATGCAAATGCAAAAGCAAGTCCGTTTTCAGCTACCGAATCCACCAGACAAGACCCAACCATTACCCGGAGGAGAGGAAGGAGGGGGTCAGGTAGACTCTGGGAACCCCGATGCATTACAAAACTACCGCAGATTAACGAGAGCAGGAGCCAGGGAAGCAGCAAAAAAGACCAAATAAACAATCTGGTGATGAACCTCAAAAGGGTGTCACACCCGCTAGTCCCCTGGGGGTGGACCAGTGTGAGATAACCTGGGTCAGGGGCCTTCAGGGACGATTCACCCCTATTTTGTTTATCCAACCCATTCTATTTTTTAGGATTCACCGAAGTCCTAACCCCCCTTTTAACAAATTCTGGGCAGAGGAAGAGGGTGACTGAGAGTAACAACATTAACTTTCACACATCGTACTGGACATGTCCCGCTAATCGCTCAGGCAAAGTCAGGAACTTGACTCTAAGTGCATACACCTGATACCAATTAGCTCTCCCCACATGAATAAAAGGCAGAACCCAAAGACACACTCTGAACAGGCAGAACACGAGTACAAGCAGAACTTCCTGGACAAAACCAAACCTATTGGAGCAGAGCGGCGGACCAAGGGGCGAGAGCAGAGGGTCAAAAACCTCAAGAGTTCCCTACCGGAGGCCGTTGCCTACGACAGGCCACAGAAAACACATGCAGTAGGCCATATCCCACAAGTTAAGACTGCATTGTGTTTCAAGGATGCCCGCAACCCTCCCGGGTGAATGGCAGAGTTGGGGAGGCGAGGCCAAGCCTTTGATAAAAACCTTGACTCGAGAATTGGGTATCGCAAAACCAAGAAAGAGACGCACACAGCCGGTGAGTTGGCAAGCGACCTGAGAGACCAGTGTGTGTTTAAGATTCAAATAGCAATATTATATTGCATGTGAAGGCTGCACTCGTGTGGATGAGACGTGAGGAAAGACAGACCTGTGGATGAATTTGAAATAAAAGATAGCTGCAAAATCAGCGATACTAAGTAACAGAGTGGTCCGGCTAAAGGAAGTTGCCCATGGTAGATATAGTCGTGTAGATGGTAGAACGGATCGAGAGTCAATGAGACGGTTGGCGAAACACCAAGCCTTCAGATGAGGCATTTGAAGGAAGAGTGGGTCTGAGTGGGGATGATAGTAGCAGAGACCCATTCAGGGAAGATTAAGGCCACTCCGCCTCCAGGCCGGTTAGGCCTGGGCTTAGAGAGAATCTTGTAGCCCTCAGGGAGGAATGTCAAAAGCAGTGACAGTGCTGACAGTGAACCACATCTCAGTGAGAGCAAGAACATCAAGGTCAAAGTCTTCAAGAAGGAGATGGATATCAGAGGAGTGTTTAACAGCAGAGCGTGAGTTAACAGTAGCTAGGCGGTGCTGGTTGCCACCTTTGAATGTCTTCTGGTGAAATGTGGTACGCCTGTCTGCAGTGGAGTATGGGACAAGAGGAGTGGTAGATGGAGGAGAGAGCGAAGAAGGGAGGAAGTTGATGAGAGACGGAAGATGCCTATCAAGAAGGAGGAGGTCGGGCTAAGAGCCCTGGGCCATGAAAGTACCATTCTGATAGACATTAATGATGCACCTAGAGGATGGGAGGTGTGCCAAGAGTACTTCCCATCTGGTGCCACCTTTAATGGGCGTCGAGGAGAAAGGGGAGAGGATAGAGACCATGTGGGGAGTGCATAGGTATGGAGAGTGAGCAATAAAGAGGATGTTGGTGACAGTCTGCCTGAAAGAAGCGTTGCCATAGGTGTCAGCAATGAGCAGGAGATCTTTTTTTAACTTTTCCTTCCAGGCTTCACGAGAGAGGTTGGATAGCTGAAAAAGTAGCAGTTAGAGTAAATAAGAGAGATGTGCGAGCACCATGGAGGGAGAGATCAGAGAGATTGAAAGGGGGAGAGAGAGAGATTGAGAAACTGTACAATGCACAACTAACTCACCAGGCGGCTTAGCAGTGAGAAATTAGCAAACAAGTCAGTTGCAGGAGACGTCCCAGGTCGCCGAAAACAGGGTGATGCACTGCTCCAGTAACGAGAGGGGGAATGTCCCAAAGCCCAAGCACAAAAGTGGAGTCATCTGCAGTGACTCTTGATCGTAAGGGAGACGCGGGGTGCCAGGAGTCAGAGGAAGCAGGGATCTAACGCAGATGGCCTAGCAGTAGGGTAGGCACCCATGTCCTTGCTGACTCTTAGGAGGGCGCCTACTCCTGCATCTGGGGGGGTCGTATGCGAGCCCCCACTGTCTTCTCTGTCCCCAGCCTCAACAGGGTTAGGTGGTCAGCTACCGCAGCCCACTGTCCTCAATGTGACCTCTCCCCAACCACTTTAAAAGCTATTTACCTATAGGAGCTAGTGGTCATGGGGGAAAGCTATATTGATAAATTGCACTCCACATATGCTGCTCTCTGTTAGGGCCTCTCCTCAGGCGCTCCCATCCCCTGAATGGTGAGGTGACCAGTGTTGAATGCAGGGCTCCGGTCTTTCACTTCCCCACTCGCTAGCCAGTGATGAAATATGCACAGCAGTGTCCACTACCTTGAAGCACAGTGCCTTTGCCGCGCTGGCCTCTGGGGCGGGCTCGCGTGTGCACCCATTGTGATTCTGCAGCGTCTCATACCGCTGTCCCAGCCGGATCCATGCCTGCCACTGGCTCTGCCCCTCACTAGGCTGCTGTTCAGTGCCGGTCAGAAAGTTAGCTTGTTCCGCTGTGCACCCCTGCTCACCTCCTATGACCCTCTCACCTCCTATGACCAGTATATCAAGCAAAAATAGGGCTGGCTAGCCTTGTGCTATGGAAAACTTGGAAGCTCTTAAACGGATGATCGAATCACTGGTCTCTCTTGACCTCCGGATAAGCAACTGATGCTTCCCCAGCCCTGCAAGCCTTCTATATTCAAATGAAGAGGAATCCAAACTTTACATGTACAAGTGGTACTCACAGACCTTTGCAGGAGAGTAATTCAAGGCTGTGTGGTGAAGAGATATGTGAGCAAGAGAACATTGAGAACAACCAAGTGAAGGTGGCCTGGGACCCAAGGTGGGGTCACACACCCCAAACAGTGATTAAGAAGGATACAAAGCGTACGTGTACAAATGACACTCGGAGATCTTGGCAGGAGAATAACCAAGGCTGTGGGTGGACTCGAAGAGAGAAAGAGAGAACTGTGAATCAAAGGACGCGGAGTACCCACCTTGGTAGGAGAGTGGGCCATGATGAGGTGGTACTGAGAAAGGGTTGGGGACCCTCAACACAGCTTGGGAGAGAGAACCAGGCTATCCTTCATTATTGCAATATCTGGGAGCCAGGCCTGCTCCGAAAGGGTCGGGGATCCTCGGCAGAGCTTGGGAGAGAGAACCAGGCTATTCTACCTCTTCTCAGTCCCTTAAAGGAATACTGATAGTAGGGTCTACGAACCATAGTAATTGAGAGGAAAATCGGAGCACAGCTTGGGAGAGAGGACCAGGCTATTCTTTCTCATCCAAATACCTGCGAGACGGGTCTACTCACCAGGGGGCTGGGACCCTCAAAATGGCTTCCTTGTTACAGGGTCTGAAAGCCAGGCCTGATAAGTAAAGATAACGACTCATGCTGACCATTAAAGATGCACAAAAAATCATGGATACAATGAAAAGACCTGGGGGGGAGCGAATCAACCCCTCGGGCCTTGTGGAACTTTCACTTGTTTTTTTGTGCACCTTTTTGGAGCCTTTGTTTGAACTGCAAATCTGGGCTGCAGGTTGACAGCCAAGAGACATTTCACTTTTGACTTTTTGTTGAGTTTTGCTTGTGAGGGGCAGGTTAGGATTTCGACACAGGACGGAAAACCTTACTTTGGACATTGACAGTTTCATTAGATTGTTTTGTTGATGCAGGGAAACCCCTCCTAGAGGTAGGTCTAGTTAGGAATTCCTCCAACCCCCACATGCTTTTGTTATTAATGAATGTCTTTGCCAATCAACTTACCATCCATGTGTCCGTGTCTTACTCCTACACCCTCAACCAATATAGCGCTTTTATCCAAAGCGCTTTACAGTTACGACAATCACGGTACATTCAAATTGTGTAAATGGAGTGAAAAGGCCAGCAAGGTTAAGGTCTTTATTTACATGACGGTTCCAGGAAAGACCGATTGTAGTAAGGAATTTGTGAGACATTTTGTTTTTAACCTGAGCAAGAGAAGAACAGGAACGAATATCAAGAGGTAAGAATTCCAGAACTTGGGATCAAGAAGTTGAAAAGAATGAAAACAAGAGGAGGCACAAGGAGGGCTGTTAACAGTTTATTGAGGGAAGACCCTCAACACAGGGAGTTCCTTCCCTCCCCACTGAAGGGGTCACGCAACTATTTAACAGAATCTTTTCCTCAGTCCTGCATCAGACGCATATCATCCCTCTCCCCTGAGCTAACAATGAGCCAAGAACAAGGGTGTTGTACGGGAAATATATTGGTATTTATTTAAATAAAAGTAACAGAAATTAGCAAGAAAATGTCAAAACACCACTTTTTCCGTGGCACAACACAATCAACTTCTCAGCATAAACAAATCACGAAAGTGAGTTGAAAAGAACACAATCACAATTCTTCATTTTCTACAAATTTCACTTCAATAAATAACTGCACTGATGAAGAGTGAAAGCAATTATGATGTAGTGTTGTACAATTGTGATTTTCCTGCAGGCTTAAAAGGCTAGTAGTAGGATTTTAAGATTGGTACAACTATAGCAATTATAATTTCGCCCACACTTTTGGTTTAAAATGAACACAGGGTGATTTATTGGTTTGTTTTTCAGACCCCCCTACTTTGGTTTGTGTTGGGGAAGTCGGACAGGGACATTGTAATGATTTAAAAACAAAGACCCCCCTCTTCCTTAAAGAAGTCAGGGTCACCAGGACAGCAAGGATTATCCAATTAATGTATAGGCTATAGTTTTCAGCACACACTGGGAAGGGAGCTTTGTTAATCTGGAATTTTAACAAAATTCACCCCATAGTGTTCTGTAAAATAGGGAATTAAAGTAATATTTTTAGTTAAATAGGCTAAGAATCTACACAGTTTTGCCCCCCCGCCCACTATAAAGGGAAAGGTTTGAAGGTAAGCAGACTCCCCCACCTTTTGGTTTCCCAGGGCTCAGTTCTACTTACATAGAAAGCATCTGTTTAAAGTTCAGAAAAGCCAGTTGCATCTTAAGACACTCCAGATGGATAGGGCAGTGGTCTGGTCACTCCACTCTCAAAGATGGCCTCTCGCTCTCCACCATAGAACCCAGTCAGCTTTGAGGCCTTCCTAGAAATAGACAGCTCCACACAGATGCACGCTCAGCAATCTCCTCTGGTGTTTCCTTACAGCTGTCAGATGGTACGTTTCAGCAGCCTTCCTGATGGTCTGTCTCTGGTCTCCCTGTGTGTGCAGACCCCCTTATATAGCAGCGATGACACCACCACTTTTACAATCTTGGGGAAGTACCCTGCAATAATTCCTGCAACTAGGATTGGACAGTTACCCTTCTCTCTCCTCCCAAACCCAGCCTCCAAGTCAGGGTTAGTTCAGGGGTCTGGAGAAACATATGGCAATTCCCATTTGTAATCGGCATTTGTTCTCCTTTCAAATTTTTGGCAAAAGCTAGTGATGTATCACAACTTCATAATTCTACTAGCAATTGCCATAATATACATATTTTCTGATTCAGCTAATCATGTAGAATTAGATAAGCCAACCGCCAGGTCTGTACCATGCAACACGGCCATGTGGCACACTTCTGCCGTGTCCATAACAAGCTTAACAGTTATGAATATGTACGTTATTACCCATATACCTAATTTTATTCTCCACATGCTCACCAACTCTCACATTTGGAACATATTCAGTTCAGCCAGCAACACATCTTAGATAGCCATTACAGTTCCATGAGTCACAGGTAGATGAATTTTATGTCTCCAAAATCGCCTGGAAATTACCTAAAAAATGGTACATACATTAAATCAATCCACCTTATGGTTGCTGAAAGAAAGGCCTAAACAATAAGTCATTTTAAATTAATTGGTAATCTTCATGTGGGACAAATGGCCCTCCTCCTGGCCTCTGGCCATTTGTTTTCACTGGGTCAGCCTGTACCCAGCGTTTTTTTTTATCATCAATCTCTTTGTGTTGGAAGCTTGCTCTTTGAAGTTGCTGCCCCCATTTTCACACATATAAGTCATGCTCCAGCCAAGGGGAATGCCCCTGCAGTCAATGCCTTATCGGCCAGCAGGTCTGGAGAAAACTGAATTTAAACACCTTTAGCAGGACACTTTATTTCAATTGATAATTAGCTGGGAGATGTGACATCCAGACTGGGAATGGGAGATTTTCTTATGAGGTTTCCCACAGCCACCAAATGGGGTTGTCTTGGGCTGACATTTTTTTATGAACGCAAAGTGGCTTTTCAAATGTCACTGGAGTTTTGTATGTGAAACCTAATATGCATTGCTTTTTGTCAACCCGCTCATCATGTCTTTTCGCTAACATTTTTCTGTGAACAGTGATGCATTTCACATTTAAACTGCTTTTATTTGCACACACCTGTGCAAACCGTATTTGTTTGTGTTTAAAAATCCTGTTTTCCATTTGAAATGGATCTTTAATTCCTCCTTCTTTTGTAAATGAAAATGCTGCTTTTCCTTTGGCAATGAAAGGTAGGCCCCTTTCCACATGGCTCTTTAATTTTACTTGAAAAACAAAAACAAAGTCCAAGCAGTTTTTGTTTGTGTTTGACATCAAGCTGTCCATGTGAAAGGGACTTCTGTTTGGGACCTTTTAGTGCACCCCACTGTTCTTCCATGGGGAAGAGCAGGGATGACTGGGGTTTCATTGGGCATAATTTCCTTCATTAGGGAGTGGGAACTCCTGTCCCCCTTCCATCTCTGTATTGGGGGTATGGCATGACTTTTTCCGTCCTTTCCAGGTCCCTGGAGTTCTCACCAGACTCCACTCACACCTCCAGTCTGGATGTTAAGGAGGTTAGTTCTCTAATAAAAGATAGAAAAAGAGTTTCAGTATTTTTTACACAAATAGGATTTACATAGAATTTACAACAACATACACTTATAACCTGACATTTTCATCATTTCACAAAACACATTTGATTTATTTTAGTCATTTGTACAATAACACCAAGTAAATGACTCCCTGTTATATATATATACATTAGTCTTAGTTTCCATCCGTTTTCATCCTTCCTTTTCATTCTTCAGATGGTTCCTCTGCTTGACTTTCATTTTGCTCATCAATCAGTCGTAAAGCATTTCTGGGATGACAGCTTTTCAACTAATTGATGTAGACCTGTTTTTCTTCTGTCTGTTCTCTGTTTGGGATGCAGATATTGTAAGCAACAGGTGATATTTTATCTGCAATTTCAAAGGCACCACACCAAGATGGGTGGAATTTCTGCTCCTTGGCCTGATTCCTTTGAAGATTGTACGTGTAAACCTTGTCACCTACTTCATACTCTTTCTTGGTGGTCTTTTAGATCATAGTAGGTCTTCATTCCTTCAGCCGACTTTTCTAAATTGCGCGGAGCATAAGCAAAACATGCTGGAGGGGCTTTCTTAAATGTTCAATGAACTCATGAGTAGTAGACACATTTATCAGTGTCTGCTCCTGAGTCCTATAGAGCAGATGCTGCGGTAACACAATTTTTTTCCGTTCATGAGCTCAAATGGAGAGATCTTTGTTGCAGAAGAGGGTGTAGACCTAATAGCCATCAGGACAAATGGCAATCGGATGTCCCAACTGGGTCCAGAGTCTACCACAAACTTCTTTAAGACACTCACAATTGTTTTGTTGTATCTCTCTACCCCCCCTGCTTGAGGCTGGGTGGTCGGCAATGTGGAGTTTTCTTTTCAACCCTAGAATCTCCCACATCTTCGCCATCACCTCACTGGTAAAATGGATTCCTCAGTTCTACTCAATCCTTTGCAGGAGGCCGTGACGAGAGAAAATATGGTTGATCATTAGTGCAGCAGCTGTCTCCGCCTTACAATTCGAGGCTGGGAGCTGCTTCATGGGCCTGGTTCAATATCAGGCTTCGTAATTAGGTAGGTACCACCCACTGGTCACAGCAAGATGGGGCTCTACTTACCAACAGACCATCTTGGATCCGGAACATCTGGGAAAACTTCATCAACACCCAGAGATCCTCTTTACCAGTATAATCTGACTCTGTTGGAGGAAAACGTACAGGGTCTTCAATATGTCGATAACATTTCCCAACATTTCCCAATGATCGGGTCCTCTTTCTGTGCAGTGATCAAAGCTGCATCTGTGGTAGTTCTCTGTTAGCACTAGTTTGTGACCTAGTGACAGCAGCAATTTAGATTTCCCCCAGCAGGGATTCTGTTTATATGAAATCCCCTTTCAGAGCCCTGTTTTTAGCCAGCTGGTCAGCCAGGTAATTCCCAGTCTTATCTGGTCCCTCTATCTTGGAATGACCTCTTATCTTCTTCTAATAGATGGTCATCTCATTGGAGGTCACCAGATCATTGATTGACTAGGTCAGTTTTGCACCATAAACTCTGCAACTTGACTTACTTTGGGGTCCTATTTCTTAACCAGTACAGGGTTCCGGGGTATCATTCACCCAAGCATTCCTAATAACAGCCACCAGTTATTTTTCCTTGTTGCTATCAATATGGTAGGAGCACCCATCCGCATAAACTGTGGGTATCCCCTGATACGTGTCTTCTTCATAGACCTTGTGTGGGGAAGTCAAGTACGCCTCCATGTTGTTATTGGTCATTAGACGTTTGTCCTTGATACAGTTTTCTTGAGCACAATCATGCAAGTCCGCCAACCCTTGCGCTAGGGGACCCTTCTTGTTTTGGCCATATCTGACTTCCACAGGAAAGCCTTGCATAGACGGAATCCAGGAAGTATTTCTGGAATTACTAACGTTCCCTGCCTAGATTCTGTCACTTTTTTAGATATTGCAAGGGTTGTGAGAAGTCTCGACAATGATGTACTCCACCTGTATGAATGGGTGGTGATTTTTCAGCACCCACACTGTTGCCAAGAGTGCCTTCTCTGTCATTGACTTTTTCCTCAACAGAGGACAAAATCTAGCTGGTGTACGAGATGACTTTGTTGACCTTGTCATGCTTCTGGTACAATACCGCTGTAAGGCAAGTATCTGAGAACCCCCTGTCTAAGAAGAACTCCTTGCTCTTTATGGGGTAAGCCAAACCAGGAGCCTGGGAAAGGCTTCTTTGCAGTTGTTTAACCACCTCCGATTTTTCTGGACTCCACTCCCACTTGACTCTGGCTTTAATAGATAGACCAAGGGTTGAGTGACCGCTGCATAGTCTTCAATGAACTTTCAACTATAATTAGTAAGTCCCAGAAGTCCTCTTAATTCTCTGAGTGGTAGGGTCTTTTAATTTCAAAAAGGGTTCCACCTCCTTTGCATGGGGGTTAAGACCCTGAAGGGTGATATTGTGCCCTAAGAAGTTCACTCGGGTCTTACACCACTGTGCCTTCTGAAAGGACAGTTTTGCTGCGGCTTTCTGCAACTGGTTGAGGACATAGCAATTTCGGCTATATGCTCCTCCACATTTGAAGGGGAAAAGCAAACGAATTGATGGGGAAGATGAACAGTAAAGTCCCCCACAACAATAAATGAAGGGGACAACAGGGAGACCAAGGATAGAAGAGTCAAGATCCTCAGAAAAGGAACCAAGTGAGCCTGAAGAACAATAGTCAGAACAGAGACAGGTGCAGAAAAAGAAAGTGATATTCAAAAGTAGAAAACAGGCAGAGGTAGTAGTTAGAACAGTGCTCCAACCAGGTTAAAATAGGAGACCTGTTCCACCACCAGGACACAAACGCCTAGGACAATGTGAAAATGATGAACAAGTAGAAGTAAAAGCGGCCTGAGAAGTAGTATGGAAATGATAAATCAAGTTTCAATAATGAGAAAATCAAGTTTGTTTGTTTATTTATTTATAGTGGGCTCCAAACCCGAGGGTATCTGGGCGCATTGCAAGGAATTGCATATTCTTAGTTGCACACAAGGCAATATACATTAAGGCAATACAGTAAGGAAAAGCATATTCTTAGTTACACACAATTGCAACTATACAATATTGTGACTATACAATTTCTTACATGGAAACATAAAAATGCAGTTTTCATTATTTACATATTTAGCAATATACAGTTAGTCAAGCAATGCAGGAGAATACAGTTGCTTTCTTACAGGCAGTCTTTCTGGCACAGAATTATTATACATGGTTCAAGTTCAGGGAGTCTAAGAGGGTCTAGCATGGTGCATCTTTGGAGATGAGCCAGGTTTTAGTGTATTTCCTGAATTTGAAGGACTGGTCGGATCTTAATGTGGTGGGTAGGGAGTTCCAAAGAAGCGCAATCATAACTGGGAAGCTACTGCCGCCTGTTTTTTGAGTTTGTACCTGGGAACTTTTAGGCAACCAGAGTTAGTTGTCCTGGTGGGTTGGGCAGGGTTATTTTTGGTGAATATTTCAGTAAGGTATTGGGTGGCTGAGTCATTGAGACATTTGTAGGTCAAGGACGTTATTTTGCGTTGTATTCTCTCCATAATGGAAAGACAGTTGATGTTGCGTCTAGTTGCAGAAATATGTTGTCTTCTGGGTATGCCCAAGGCATTTATTCTGCAAGATAAATGTTTGTTGATAATATGTTTACTGGCACCTAAGTACAATGCATTGCAGTATTCGATTTTTGACAGTATTAGGGCTTTGGCCAGAGTAGTGCAGCTTTTCGTGGAGAGAAAGGGTTTGAATGCATGGTTAAGCTTGCAGGTGTAAGCTGTTGCTGAGGCTGTAGCATTGACCTGTTTGGGGAGATTCAAGGAGTCTAGGTAGAAACCCAATGTTTTTACCTCTTTGGCTACTTTGATATCATTTCCATCAATGTTGAAGGAAAGGTATTGGTTACTCAGTTTTGTTTTTATTGCTGGGTGTGGCTAAAAGTAGCAGCTTAGTTTTCTCATCATTCAGGCACAGACCATGTGTGGCTATCCAAGCCTGAATGATGAGGTAGATTCTGTTTATAAGAGCTAAGTCTGTCTGTCAGGGGTATGATGATCTGAGTGTCATCTGCGTAATTTATGTAGGTGACACCCAGATCGTTCAGATCATCAAATAATGGATTAGTAAATACATGGTAGGCGATACACAAGAAATGGGGATAGGATTGGCTGCTGCCGACAGTGAAAAGACTCCCATGGATCTGTTGTTTAAGAAGGATTGGATCCAAGCCATTGCTTCAGTTGAGAAATGGGCCGCTGTGGAAAGGTGCTTACACAAAACATTGTGGTCAACCAGATTGAAAGCGGCTGACAAATCCAACAGAAGCAAGAGTGCTGATTTCCCTTTATCTTTCAGGTTGTCAATCCGGATCTTCAGGTCAATCAGGACTGTTCCAGTGCTGTGTTGGGGCCTGAAGCCAGAATGACAGAGATCAAGTAGCTTATTAGTGTCCAGGTATGATTGTATCTCATTGTAGGCTGCTTTGTCGATGATCTTTAGTAAAAAAGGGACTGTCGTAATGGGTGTACCCATGAATTTTTTATATCAGTGGGGACAGTGCATGTGCAGAAGGAGGCGTTAATTAGCGAGGTGATGAAGGGAGCAAGTATATTAGCAGCTTCCTTTACGACAGATGCAGGGCAGGTATCGCCTTGACACTTGGACGGTTTAAGAGAGTATAATATGTTGTACTTCTTGGGAAGACGCTGAGGTGAATTTGAAATGCTGAGATGATTTAGGGAGAGTGGGGCTTTGTTTCCGGGTATTTGCCTGAGGCGGCAAGTTACTTTTTTGGCAGCTTTTTTTTCTTGGAGCATAGTGGTTATATTGGATAATGCATCTTGAATTTTTGTGCACCCATTTTTGTCCTTGATGCAGTTGTCTATAGGGGTGGGGGGAGATTCCAGTTCTCTTAAAATGAACTCAGCTAGCTTTGCCAATCCTGACGTTGTAGGTGTTACGTTTTGCTGAAAGAATTTCTTCTTTATAGTTAGCTGAGATTTTTAGAAGGATATCTTTGTTGGCTGTGGAGGGGTTGTTTTTCCAGGTGCTTTCACATTTCCTTTTTTAATTTCTTAGGTCTTTGAGTTTGGGAGTGAACCAGGTGTTCAGGTGTGCTATGGGTTTACTTTTGCACATTTTTAGAGGTGCAATGGAGTCTGGGGCTGTGGTGATGGTTTGGTTGTAAAGATCCACTAGTTTGGCTGGATTGGGGGAACTGGTAGAGGTTTAAGTAGCAGTTGGAGAAAAGGCTTACGTTTATCCACTGTAATATTTTTCTTATTTCTGGTTGGAATGGGTGGAGCAATAAGGTTCTCTCTAATGGGAAGTATGCAATCTTGCAGATTAAAAGTCAATAGGAAGTGGTCAGTCCAAGATTGTATTTCAATAGAGGTTATGTTAATTACACAGTTGAGGTCTGCTACCCATACTAGGATTCTTCCTTTTTCATGTGTAGGAAGGAGGGCTCTCTGATTGAGACCAAGTTCAGCCAAGGCAAGGAGTTAGCCAAAGTTGATGCAGACTAGTCTGTGGGGTCATTGAAGCCTAGGTTGAAGTCGCCTAATATGAGGATTTGGGAAGAAGGCTTTGTGTTAGTGGAGAGCACGGTCAAAGGAGCCTGTAGGTCCAGGGGGTCTGTAGATTAGATGCATTGTTATAGTGTCAAATGAGAAATTATATCGTGCCTCCTCTCGCAATAAATATATGCCTCCTAAATAGTTGATGAATCTGGCCTAGGGGTGATCATTCAGAGACCCTTTGAACCTTTTGAACTCTACCTTTTGAACTCTAGCATATTTTTGGGGGGCCTCCACCTCTTAGATGAGGAATTACTAAAGGAATGTTAAAGGTTTAACTTTGTCTAACCAATAAAACAAAACAAAAAAAAAAAAAAAATATATGTATATTGGCCTACGCCAAGCTGCTTATAAGTCGCTTGCGAAGAAATCCGTGTTGCAAGGTCCTGACCTTAAAATCAATGTAAGCTGCCACTTTAGGTCAATCCGCCATTTTAGGTTCGCTTTGTAAAGTCACCCTGCGAGTTAAAATGGTGGACAATGTCATTTCGAAATACAACATGGCTGTCTTGACCTGTATGTAGCTAATATGTAACTTGTCTGCAGGCCACTTGCTGAGGTCGTGAACTGAGACCTTGTCCTTCGTTGACCTGTGTGTAAAGGATTACTCGTGCAATGACACTAATCCATGAGCATATGTTAAGAACAATGTATTCAAACACTGAACATAGAAAACTTGTTTAACTACATTGCATTAATGTTTGAGAAGACCTGCATGGGAAATCCGAGAATACACAGTTGCCGTATAGGCTTGTTGATATATGTATTAAAAGCAAATCAGTTACATGAGGATGTGCGAAACTCGGCATCAACCCTAGATCGGTGATGTATTATCAGAATATTAACCCGAAGTAGGGCTGGACATCGTGCTCACAAAGGGTATAAAAGACCAATGCATTCTAATGTACAGCGTCTCTCACTGAACACACTGAATGGAGTTCGTTGTGTTGCAATGTGGGTCGATAGCTATCTGATTTTGCTCTGTACTCAGCCTCGATATTTTGATTTTGTTTTCACAATAGTGCGTGAGTTGGTGAGGGGAAATTTAACCATCATTAGTTCACGTGATTTAGTAGGGGCATGTGGGACAGTTCTGAGTCCCAATGTGGCTTTGGTGATAAAGGAAATACCACCACCTCTAGAGGATTCTCAATCGGATCTAAGGACTCTGTAACTGTCTGGGGTTGCAATAAGGAGGGAAGAGACTGCTTTTGCATGTAGCCAGGTCTCTGTAATTACTAGGAGTCCAATTATTTTTCTATGATCAAGTCAGCAATGTCAGCTGTGTGGCCTACAAGGGATCTGGCATTGATCAGTGCCCCATAGATAGCAATAGGGCTATTACTAAAGGCAGGTAGGTCATGAGTGGTAGGTACCATAGTTCTTTTAGAAATTTTGTGGGTTTTTAATCAGACATTTTTGGAGCATTGTGAGGTGTTATTTATGGGTAGGGTGGCAGGAGGTATTTTGTATGATTTACCCAATCTGGTGCCCAGCCTGGCATTTCTTGCTGTAGATGGGCAAGGGTGATTAGGGGTGGGAGAGGTGGGGAGGGGTTCTAGATTAGTACCAGGTTTGCAAGGTGTAGTATTATGTGTGATGCCCAGTGGCATGTTGAAGGTATTCATATCAAGGGGTTGTAGTATAGCTCTGGTGGGTACTGGCTTCAGTGGTGGTAGGAATGGGGTGGGCTTGATCCTGCCAGTGAGAGTCAAAGGTGGAAGAAAGTTGGTAGGCTTAATGAAGCATTCAATATAGGAATGCTTGGACATTATGAAGGGACTTCTGGACATAAGGGTATGTGTACTGACGCTTGCAAAAGGGGGTTTAGGCAGGATGTTCTAGCGCTATGATGGAGATAAGAGTATGAAGGCTAACCAGAGGTAAGGCAATATAATATCTAGTAGAGACATACATAGGTGCGAGGTCAGGATGAGTGAGTGCAGATTGCAGATATTGGTTACTCAAGACTAGCCAAAATGTGTATGACAGTTTGCAGGTACTGAAATGGGTCTAGGAAGTATGTGTCTAGTAGAACTGGTGGAGGCATGTTGAAATACCGGCCACCCCCGCGGCAAGAGGTTGAGTGCAGTCTGAGTGTTAATTCTTAAGAGTCAGGTAACGAGCTAGCGTTTAGTGAGCAATTCATTGAGAAACGTCATTCAGCCAGCTTGCCCAGTTTGCACACTAGTAAAATATGAGCAGAAGAAATTCAGGCGATTTTCACAGTTTGCACACTAGTCAAATGTGAGTGGAAGCAATTCAGGCAATTTGCAGGTCATAAGGGTCCCATGTATAAGCTAAAAAGGCACCCAGCGACAGAATCATGATGAACACTGTAGGCACACAGGGAGTGGGATGCAACTAGCAGCGAATCGAGACGATTTGGAGGCAGTGAGGCGTGTAGCTAATGTAATGAAACTGGAGATAAATTCTGAGATAGACGAGACATAGGACTATAAGAGCAACATAAAGCACAACACCAGCTCACTAAAATCAAATGGGTACACTGCAGTTAGATGCAGACATAGTCAGTCAGCGCAAAGGTGCTGGGTAGGCATCGGGCAATTTGGACAAGATGATCCTCTACAAGTAGCTAGTGGGTGCATATGCCGGACAGAGCAGTACGTGAGGAATGAGGTTTGTGTTGGGGGCTTCTCAGCCAGAGTGTTATCAGCAGTGTCTGCGGTTACACTAGGAGCGGTGAATAGTCATAACTCTTACCCTATGATGGAATAGGTTGCGCCATATGCGGGATAGTCATCCATGTAGATGCAGAGTTCTACATCCTGCAGCCTCGGGTCGGCCCAGACAGGCACAGACAGGCAAGTGCCTTTAAAGGGTGCCTCCAATGGGAGGGCCGGCTAGTGCCTTCCGGTGGGGCCGGTCTTCAAAAATGAGGAATGCACGCCAATGAGGAGCAAGCAGGTTGGTAGGCAACCTATAAACAATATGTAGCAGCAGCCATTTTGGGGTGGTCTGCGTTGATCTCTGTGTGTGTTATGGCAATTCAAAGCAGATTTTAGGCAATCCAATGCGGAATATGGCAATCATTGCCTGATGAGGGACGAAATGGGCATGGAGGGAAGTTTGAGAGAACTAAATAAATGAAGAACTAGATCAAGTTTAGAAACCATAGAACAAACATTCCATAAGCAAAAGAGGAAAGAACAGAACCATGAGTTAGAGTAAAGCACTCCAAGATCAATGCCATGGATCTTCATTGGCTCCTAGTGTCCGCAAGGATTAAATTCAAGACCCTTTGCATTGTCCACAAGGGTTTCTGGGGCTTGGGTCCAAAATACCTTCAACTCTCCCTCCCTGAATACCTTCACTCTCGAGCTCTTTGCTCCTCCACCTCCAACTCCCTCAGGGTCAGTCGTTTGTCAAAGAAACAAGCTTGGGGTAGATCTCGGTCTTTGGGTGGGGCCTCCCTCTGGAACAGCCTCCCTGCCACTCTGAAACTTGAGGAGACCCATCTCTAGTTCCGGAAGCACATCAAGACCTTCCTCTTTGCTTCTGCCTTCTCTCCTCCTCTCCCCTGCTGATCTCTTCTGCTTTGGCATCATGCACCTGGTTACCCTCTGATTTCGGGCCCAGGTACTTGCCCACCCTGCCACGCACCCGCACTGCCTCCTGGCAACCCTTGCACTTGGGTCTTTATCTGTAATCCCACAGTCCCCCCTTTTTCTGCACTTATCAGACACCCCCTGTCAGTGTCTTAAATCCAAGCACTTGCTGGCTGCACTACCACTAGCTGTTTTTTATTCCTTTGCTAAGAACTTTCCATGTCTCCGCTCCCCTCCTTCATTCTCCCCTCCAAACCCGCAATCTGTCCTGCACTTGCATGTTCTCAAAGTCACTGGGCCTAGTAAGATCATTGATTTTGTTCTCTGTTTTTCAACCCTCCCTTGCCTCGTTGCGCTGTGAAACACTTGTGTACGAGCGCGATACAAATAAAATATCAATATCAATTTCGCCAAAAGTAAAATCATGATGTTCACCCAGAAATGTAGACTCAATCACTTCAACAAGTAAAATCTCATTAATACCTGGGCCTCATCTTTGATGATAACATGAAATAGGATCTACATTGGGCAGATTTAAAAAGGAAATGTAGCATATTGGTCAGTGCACTAAGCACATTCATTGGACACAAATTTATAACGCTAAGATTTTGCCCATGCTATCCTATGCAGTTGCAATCTGGGGTCACACATTTTAAGAAACGCATCATTATTTTTGAAGAAAAACTGCTAAGGAAATGATTTCATCTCCCCCAATGTGTTAGTGTCCAATAGCTCTATCTTGAATTTAATGTTAACGGTATTTGCAATGTTTATATAGCCCAATGTGTACTGCTCTTTGAACGTTTATCCATGATGTTAACGGAAACTATCATTGTCCCTTGTATAAAGGCCTTTTTAGGCTTTGAGGATATGATACCAATAGGCACAATTGGTCTGCTAAAGTCGACTCATACCAAATGGCTATATGACGCGGCTTGAAGATGTCGGGAAACATAGCACATAAATCGGATGTTTGATGTTAAATCCAGCTATTTAGGATTCCATCACGCAATGGTTGCACCACAGTTTTCATAATCAGGGGCAAACTTCAAAGATTCCCTTCTGTGGTGAATTAACCTTTACTTTCTCGCTTTCGGTGGGCCGCACTCACCTGAAGACCTCTCCAACAAGCAGTAAGGGGAACCCCTTCCTTTCCTTGGCTCCATGAAGAAGGCTGTGATCCACTGAAAGCCGAAACGTCCTGGGACCCTTTTCACCCCTCCTGAGGGAGGTTAGGTCCCCTCCACATCTTAGTTTAGATTTATTTCAGTGACGTCGATCTACATTCTGGTCACCCTATAGCCTGGCTAAGCTAGACCTCTACAAGGTCTATTTTTCTTAAAGGAACAAGAGGTGTTGTGTTTTTTGCTACTTAGGTTAGGGTTACACACCCCTCCGTTTTTATCCTGTTGCATCTTTATGGTTAACAATGAGAAATTCAAAATGTATTAGAAACAATGAGATGTCTTGTACAGATGTGTCTCGCTCTCTTATTGTTACCATGCAGCATTTTCTTGCTCGAATGTGTTTTAGGCATTGACCTACACTGACCGCATACATGTTTCTCTATTGTGGTTTGTTATATGGGTTAAATTAATGCACCCTTTCATTTACAAGAAAAAGTTTTTTTCAGAAAATGTTATAAAGGATGAGGACAGCTACTTAATAAAAACTGTACCTCCTCGCACTCATCAGTTTACGCATGTGTATTATTTGCTCCTGCATGTCCACCTACCCTAGGGCATGCTTAAATAACGCTGCCGAAGGGTAGCTATCACACTACGTTGATTTGCAACAAAATTGGTTGCAAATAGCTTTGACTTCAACAGCCAGGACACCCCCTCTTTGTATACATTTATCTATAGCCCTTCTGTCCTGGATTTGTTTAGGGCTCTCCCTCCTGTGTATATCGTTCACCAAATTAGCACATAGCCAACAAAATGTATGTCGATAAGACAATTGGGTACTCCAACACCTGACGATAAAACCACTGTTACATTGAATTTGGTGAACGAGACAGTTTCTCATCTGATTATTGAATGTGAATCTCTTGTCTCGCTGCGAATGAAGTTTTTTAAAGCTTATATTAATGCTATTACGATGAATGAAATACACTCCCTATGGTCTGCTTTTATGCAAGGAAATGACATAAACCTAATATATTTTATTGTTCGGTTTTATATCCATGTAGTTGAAATTTTTAAATGTCTTCAATAGGTCATCTGTGACTTTGCAGCTTTTATATGTATATCATGTAATAATCTTTGTATATGAACTGTATGTCATGTGTTATGCAAAGCCTTGTTGCTATATGTATATCTAATAAACTAATCAAATCAAATCAAAACAATATCAATATCAATAGATAAGTTAGAGGGAGTGGAAGACCATATGTTCAACATGCTGTCTCCTAAGGTTAGAAAAATTAGCGGGAATATTCATAGAGCAGAAAAGATAGCAAAGATGCATGGGAAACATATAAAAGAAGGTATTATGGGTACTTGAGTGGAGCATGCTTATCCATGGCAATTACTGAAATGTATGAAGACTGGCACCATACCTGTGCAAACGGGGGCAAACAGAGGGCTACGGTATCCTTAATGAAGATTGCCCTCAGTGAAGGCTCCCTGGGTGATGGGCACCCTGGGAAATGGACATTTAAGGGTGCAGTGTCACTTGACTGTGATGCTGCAGGGTTAAGGGGTGGCGGAAGCACACCAGGGAAGCTCCCAAAAAGTCCACTGCCAAGGAGCCACAGCAGGATAGTAAGTTGTTCCTTCAGGAGAAGATGAGAGATGTTCAGTCGCGTAACCCCACGCTCAGCAGGTCACGTGACTGCGACACAGTCCAGTTGTGCTAGACCTTTTATTTCAGGGTGAAACAGTGTTGTGACTTACTTAAAAGTAGGCTGTAAATGCATAGTAATGCGTAACCTATAGCGATAGGTTGAGATGGTTGTGCGACCAAACTGGGTAGGAAAGGAGAGAAAGGCCAGATGTCTTTGTGGTTCGATGTGTTAATATCCCCACAAAAATATCGCCATACAAAAATATTGCCATATTTTTGCAGCAATATTAAGACATGGAACCTGTGGGGGACACCCCCACAACCCTTACATTATTTTTAAAGGAGCGAAACCCCCAAAAAAGGAGCGGAACACCCGCTCCCAGAAATCCCCCCAAAAATATCGCCTATGGCCGTTCTAGATGACCATAATATATACGGCGATACTTTTGGTGGGGATACTATGTAGTGATACCGTCTTTCTTATATACGCACATGCACAATTCATTGATTGCAAGTTACACGAAGACAGCACAGATATTAAACCCTGTCCATGTGATTCATGTAGGATAAGGGTATACTTTCGCAAGACACAAGAATGGTGAGGCTTGTATAGGTGAGGATACTGTATTTTGCTCATCTTCTCAGTGTGCCACCTTGGCCTGTTTCCAGGTATATTGAGTCAGCTGCTGTCTCCCACACCACCCCTCCAGCAATCAGGCAGCCCGGATACAGGCAACTGGGTTTGCTGTTTGCGTTTCATGCATGCGCACACTCGTTGGCACACTCACACACTCTGTTTTGTAACCTCCTAGATCCAGGACATCGTTGGATACACCCAGCTGCTCACCATCTTCAGGGCCGACCGTGAGGATGCCCAGGGCATAGATGAAGTCATTCTGGATGCTCTCCTGGCCTGTAAGTACAGACTCTTGCATGTGGGCAGCTGTGCAGTGTGCATCTGAGCCTGAAAGGGGAGATGCTATGTATGGCATGTTAGCAGAAAGGAAATGACATATCGCAGCCTTCTCGGTCATGGAGCTGGCATGACTCATGGTCATGTCCCCTACAGCCGCCTAGAAACGAGGCTAAGGGGTTGGGGCCTTTTATTTGCAGCAATGAGAACTCTTTTAGGATTCATTTAGTTCGCGTGCAACCAAAAGCAAATCCCACAGAACCAAGCGCAGAAGCTCCAAGCAAACAAAAAAGTCATGCGTTGTTTGCATGTACACAATACATTTACAATCCTGATATTACACCAATCAATATTTCACGTATTTAAAACCTTTCTTCCAAGCATTTACAAATGTATGTGTAATTTCCTCACACAAAGTGATCGCTCCAATGTGAATGTGTGTATTAATATCAGGGGCCTGTTCCCAGCTAAAAAGTATGCAGTTTTGGGGGGAACATTGTCAGGCCATTAACCTGTCAGCAGGAGCTAAGGGACAAGGTCACAGGTAGTTAAAAATGGCATTGTCTAACCTATGAAAATGTCCATACGTTTATCCTAATCATGCGTTGGCCGATTGCACTGATAACCACTGGACAACTCCAGAATTTTCAGGTACTCCTTGCTGCTTTCCAGAGAACAGCTACTGAGTTTTCTCCTATAACAGGTTTTGTAAAATCACACCTAAAGATGTGTTGCCTCCTGTTTTGTTCACTAAAGCCCATCCCACCTGTGTGCCATTGCCAGCATGCTTTGTGTGTATTGCTCGGGAGGATAACTCTGAGGCGACGCGCTCGCCTTGGAAGCAAGACGACACGGAGCAACACAGGTTCGATCCCTGGGTCCGCGCTTAGAAACTTCTGGGTATTAAGCGCGTTATAAATAACCTATCATAGCATATGCAGAGGAGAAGAGCCAGTGGAGCTGTCTGTGCGCTGAAGCAGCACCCCCTATCCGATGCTACAGGTTCGGTACCTCCTTTGTGTGTCCTTTTCATCTCTATGGTTAGGCATAACCCACAAGGAGCAAATTGGTTCTTGTTTTTCCTGCTTTTGACTAATTCTTAAATGGAAGGGGGACCCCGGGGGGTGGGGGACACGAGCAAAGGATAGGTAGGGAGGAATTTGAACTGATTTCATTATTTAATTGTTGGGGGAATTGAAAGTGTTTAATTATTACATTTGTTTGGCAAGTTGTTAAAAACGGATATGTTAGTCTGTAAGGCCAGAGAGCCAGGTTAGCGTTTATTTGTGAGCTTTGTCCTGTCACATTAAAGCCACCTTTTCCACTGCAAGCGAGTCTGGGTGTTTTTGTGCAGTAAGCCCAAAGGCACTCTTTCATCGCTGCTTTTGAAGGGAGGAACATTTGATGATTCACTGTAAGTGAGAGTGTGAGTGGGGCACAGCAAAGTAAACACTCAGGGACCAGTCAAGCGTTGAGCACCAAATATTCAAAACTTACCACATAAGAGTAAGTAACCAGAAAAGAGGAGAAATCCCAGGGAACGGGCGGCGATGGCAAAATTAATCATCCAGCCAGCATGCACATGGCCACTACACCCCACGAATAACAAATTTTTTGTGTGTTTTGGTTTACAAAAATAAACCTTTCACACATACATATAAACATGGTGCAATACTACAAATGCATCGGTTAGCAAGTTAAATATAGCAGCAAATGTTTTCAAACGCAACAGATCATTTTTAACAAATAGGTACAATTCGTTTCCATCATTAAAATTCAAGTTTTCCAATTCCACAGTGAGGCAATACGACTGTCGTATTTAAAAGAAAAACGTAATATTCTCATGGTCAATTTGACCTGTCCGAATAACCTTGTTTCTGGAGTAAACCATCTTCCATTTCATAATCACCAAAGTATTCCCCCCAAAAAAGACTCTGGACTTCGGAGAGTCTCACTTATTTATTTATTTATTTATTGTGCACTTGTAAGGCGCTTATACATCAAGTAAATTGTGTTTCAAAGCGCCCACGGGGCAACAGGGAGGGAACATGAGAGTGAAAGGCAAATATAACAATGAAAGAGGGAGTCGGTCCTACTAGACCTTGTGAGCATTCAGAGCGTGCAAGTGCAGAGAGAGAGGCATGAGGGTGGTAGAGTAGGTGCTAGAAGTATAGAGGAGGTAAGTGCTAGGGAGTAAGTTGCAACTGTTAAGTGACTGGCAGAGATCCCTTGCTGAGAGTGGTCAACTGCCAATAAATAAGTGCAGGCCTGTGGTAGCACAGGCCAGTGGGTGCCTAAGGCAAGTTCTGGGTGTGGGCAGAGGCCCAAGACGATTGGGGGTGGGAGCCAGTACTTGATGGACACTTAAGGGCCCTGGTCACCAATCTCGGCGACTGTGGGGTTTAGAACAGGAGCGAGGGGAGAAAGGAGGAGGAGAAGAGGAAAGTCTTGAGGATCTTCCAGAATTTGAGGAGATTCGGCTCAAGACGCAGAGGTAGGGGGAGGCTGTGCCAAAGGAGGGATCCAGCCGAGGAAAGATATTGTCCACCAGCTCCCTGTTTAGCGAAGCGCTTGACACGCAGAGAGTCGGTGCCGGAGGACCGTGAAGATCTAGATGGAGTGTATTGAGTGTAAGCCAGTTGTAGATAGTGTGGTCCCCCGCCTCAAACAGCCATGGATGATGCAGAGGGATTTGAATGTGATCCTTGAAACACTTGTGTACAAGCGCGATACAAATAAAATAATCAGTATCAACCGGGAACCACTGCAACGTTTTTAAGGCTGGAGAGATGCGGTCCCTGGGCTTGAGGCCAAAGAGAAGTCTCACAGTAGGAGTCTCAGTGTCTCTTTAATTGGGTCCATTTTACAAAAACAGCAATATGGATTGGGATGGTCAGTCGCATGACGGATGTTACACATTTCACACATCAAGATGAGGTTGAAGCGAAATCTCATAAACAACACTATTGTTCTTGCATTTGGGAATATTTCTAAATATCCTGGTAACTCTCCCCATTTCTTATCTTGCCCCTGCCAGATCATAGAATAATTTATATTTTCCCAATGTGAACGCGTGTTGATCCAATCCCATTCCCTGAGCAGTTTCTTTACCACTGAGGGGCTTTCTACCAGTTTTTCATAAGTACAACACAACTCCTCTAGTATATGTTTATAATTATCCCAATCTAACAAGATCTCACAGGTTTAATTTAGGAGCGTATCCTTGAGATTGGAGGATAAGGATTCAGAGGGGGCTAATCACTTTCTTAAAAAGGAGTGACATTTTCCATGCCACAAAAGCTTTGAAGGATAACAGTCCAATCTCATAACAAATAGCCATAAAAGGCACACAATTTGGTATACAAAGTGCCTTCCTTCACAATCTTCCTTCTCTGCCTTTTATACATTCCCTATTAAAAATTATCAATTTAGGGACCTCTTTCATCATGTAATATTTAATTACTGACTGATGCCTTATGGTACCATCGCAACTCTGGTTCATCTATACCTCTGTCTATTAGGGTCTTGAGATTTCCGCGCTTCATGGGTCTGGTCGATTGGTAAGAAGAAATTGTCTGCCAGACTTAGTGCGATCGGAAGTATTCCCTTAAGCATATAATGCTTTAAAATACTAATTGTGTTTATAAAATCTTTTCTTCTCTTTTAATAATACTGTATTATTTAATTGATGAATTAAGGTGAGTACTTTTTTGATTGATTTTATTGAAAACTTCATCAATGTACCTTTTACTGTGCAGTTGTATATGAATAATTATTTTTCTTCTTTTGTAATCTGTTATATTGCATATGTAAAATGTTTGTTGAAATAAAACCAAATCAAAATAAAAATGTTTTTAATTAGTGGCCTCAACGAGAACCTCCTATAATTTCTATTAATCTTCTTAATGTTTTAGATAAAACTACCCACTTTTATTTGTAATGACTTTTGTACATCACAATTCCTCATCTACCACGGATTGATGTACCCAACATGAAGTTCTCAACAATATCAATCGGTGTATTCTCAAGCATCCATGTGAACCCCATCTTCCTCCTATTAGGAAAGAACCTCAAAATTGTTGTCCTGGTTTTACTTATCAGGAGGTCATTAGCTATAGTTTAGGAATGTAATGATACTAGCGTCTTCTGCAAGCCCCTCTGAGTGCGATCTAGCAGCAGAATATCGTCCACATACGCTAACCACCTTATTCTAGTTTCACCCAATCGTGGGAAGCCAATACGTTGTCCTTTGTGGCTTCTCCTAAATCAGATATATAAATGTTAAAAAGACGGGGAGTCAGTACACACCCCTGCCTCAGCCCGCGTTATCCGTGGGAATCATTTCCGTTACATTCCCTGACAGATCTAGCCTCACTTGCATAGAAGTGTTTGAGTGTTGTGTGGGTGCAGAAGTAAGACTCTGACACGGATGGGTCATAGTGGATCAAGTGGAAAAATTAAGATAAAACCCTATCTTGCCCAGATATAAGAAGGGGTTCCCTGCCTCAACCAAAATACTAATGTCTCAGTCAGGATGTCAAATCAGGATTGCACAGTACTGTGTGCGATTCCTTATCTCTGTCCCTCAAACTTTACGCTAAACTAAATCAAAAGCGTAGTATACCTAGTGCAAACGAATGACTCCCCTTCCCCTAAAGGAAAGAGTTCTGTATTTGCAAGTTCTCAGTTTCAACTGTTGGGGCAGGGAGCATGTCTCCCTTCTCCCAGCCTTCCTCAGGTTTTTGACACAGTTCAACAATAGGTGGGTCCCAGACCCTAGCTGGCAGACCTGGTTTCCTTCTAACAGGCAATGTGACAAAGAAGAGGAGTTTAGATGCGTCTCCTAATGGTGGTGGACCCATGACCCTGGTTGGTTGACCTGGTTCCCTTCCCTGCCAATTCTTTTGGGTTTAAACGCAGACTTGGTTTACTCAACTGCCAAGTACTGTGTCCATAAATATTATTCTCACAGTTCTCTTCACAATGTCCTAGTCCCACATACACACTTGGTTTACTCTCCTGCCAAGTACTGTCTTCATATATCTAATTTTCATAGTTCGTGTGGCCTTCTACCCTCTTCTATGACAGCTCTGAGTCAACTTCCCCCCTCCAAGTACTGTCACAAGGAAGAATAGGTCTTCTTGCTCTGTGATTATTTCTGTTCAGGTAACGGTCCCTGACCCTGTTCTCCCTTATACTGTCTTGATTAGTTTTCTCTCAAGTTCTCTTCCTCACACATTTTAGGTAATGTAGGCTTTAGGGTTTTTTGTATCCCCTGGGGGTCCCCAAACATAGACTAGATCACCCAAGTACCTCTAGGATCCTGGCTGCAGTCCTCCGGTCAGTTGCAGGTTTCCCTGGGACTCCTCTCAGGTTGCCACAGAGACTTTGTGGCTCCTGTCTCTGCTTGGTGCATCTTTCAGAGCTGGACTGTGTGGTCCTGCAGTGCCTCCCTGCCGGTGCCTTTCCCAGCAAGCCTTCTATTGTTCTCGCTGGGTTCACGGGACAGCATCCTTCCAGCTCCTTGCGGACCTGATCCTCTCCTGCTGCTCTTTGCAGCGAGCATCCGCCACGCTCCCTGTTCCTCCAGGAAGGATTTGTACTTCTGGTAAATCCATTGTCTGTTTTTATGTTGGTATTTAACACAGTCTGTAGTTTGTGGGGAGTCTGATGTCATCACTACTTTCCCAGGGGTAGCCTCTGTTCATGTGACCAGAGGATGGCAGCCTCTACCTGATCCTGACCCTGGGGCGGCTGAGGACCACCTGGGGGTCGATGGCTCTCAGGGGGATGACATGACATTGTTGGAGGAAATCACATACCCTTTATGGGATGTTTTCTCCATTCCTCATGCCCTAATGGCCTATTGTAACACTCTCCCTCAACCTCTTACTAGATCTGCTTTAAGTATTCCCCAAGTTGACGAGTGCCAATTTGCCTGCGACCGATTTGGTTGAATATTGTGCAGCCGTTTTGACCGCAAATATATGTGGGGGGTGGGTTTGGGGTAATAAACAAAATAGGGGATTTGCGGGGGGGGTTTCCCCCGCATATATTTGCATACAAAACAGTCACAACAACAAAAATGGCCAAATCGGCCACATGCAAATTGATACTAACATATCACATACATCCTTCCCCAATATCTCACAAAGAACAGTATATTAACAACTGGGAGGAGGATGAGGCAGGGAGCAGTAATGATCATTCCCAATGAGGTTCAGTATCAATTTCCCCGACGTTATCCAAAGAACGGCCTTGTAACAACTGAGATGAGAAAGAACAGCAGAGCAATGAAGATGACTAAGACCGGTAAACCAACACAACGATCTAGTCTTTGCAAAACTATGTAATCATGCTGGGTAGTTTCAATCCGCTACAGGAGAGGAGAATCTCAAGGAAGATCTATACCCTTCAGATTGTGAACTATTGTAAAATATGCAAGAAGAGTCTGGCAGGGGAAGATACCAGGTGACCTGCGAGTCTAGGACCCACATCCAAATTGTAATACAGTGAAAGGAGAATTCCTAGGAAGATGCATGCCGTTCGGTGAAGAGAAACCTGGGGACAGGAGCTGTTTCCCTGAGAACTGTGAACACGCCAAGAGGAGGGATATTGAATATTCTTTATTTCGAACTTTTTATATTAGTACAAGGAACCTGGGCAAGGGAGCCATTCCATGGAACTGTGAACATTGCCATTTGGAACCTTTTGGGTTGGATTTGAACATGTGTGGACTTTGAGAACAGAGACAATACCCTTTGCACCTTAGAGTTAGTTCTGGAGTGTGAGGGCTAGAATAGGATTCTGGACAGAAGACATATTTTGATTTGGACATCTTGACAAATGACAGACCCATTTGTTTTGTTTTAGGTAGGGACGTACCTCCTAGATTAGGGACAGTGAGGCATTTTCCAGACCCCATTTGTTTCAATAAAAGTTGATAACCAAAAATCATGAGTCCTCTGTGTCCATGTCTCATTCCTAGCTCCTCACAAGTTGTACAGTAGACTGGTTCTCCTGTTTGATCACTGTGGATCAGCGCTTCCTCCTCTTCAGTGTCTTGTCTCTGATCCTCATGGAAGTTACCGCCACTCTTCCTCGTCTCAGTCCTTTCTACCTTTTGGGTTCTGTCAAAATATATTGGATAGTAGTGTAGGGGTGTAGAGAGTGGTGGTGAAGGAGGAGTGTTATGCTGTCACTGGATTCTCCCATGAAGATTGTCACTGGTCCCATAGTGGGATTCCCCTCCATTGAGATTTACCCACTCAGTAGCACCCTCAGGGGCATTATCAGGTAGCAGCCTCCCCTCCCTGGTCCCAAGGGAAGGGGCTCCGCCTACGGAAGCAGTGACGTCATCCTGGGATTTGTCACAGTAGGTAAACTAAAATGCTTAGCAGTCCTGGAGGCAAGCCCCATTTAGCCAAGTTGGCCCATAATCTGTCTCGATTTACGAGTTGAAAAGCGTTAGTGAAGTCAATAAAAATACCCAAAATGAGCCCTGCAGAGTCTGGTCTGGTGTATATTTTTTGGAATATGCTTAAAATTAGTGGGCCTCATTACGACCCTGGCGGTACAGAGTGAACGGCGCTGTAAAAGGTGCCGGCGCCATTCACTCCGTACCGCTGCATTACGAGTTCCCCTCGCGGGACACGGTAAGGAAAACGAGGCGTGCTTACCAGGTCCCGCGAGGGGAAGAGGGAGCAAACAACAGGCCATCTCGTAATGGCCCGTTGTTTGCTTCCTCTCCCATTCCCATTCAGCCCTATGGGGGCTGAAATGGGAATGGGGAAGAACCGTGTCCGGGTCCTCGGAGGGAGGAACTACCGGGCCTTCCGAACTCGGAATGGCCCGGTAAGTCCTCATTCCGAGGACCCGGACCCTGATGCGAATTCGGCGGCAGCCATGTCGCCAATAGCGGCATGGTTACCACCGAACTCGTAATGAGGGCCAGTGAGTTTAGCCTGTTTGATTTCTAAGAAGGCGGCCCAGCCTTAACTACCCAATTTTCCAGTTCTTTAACTATTACTGCAGGCGCACTGCCTGTACATTCATTGCCTATGGGTACAAGGCACCTTCTAGTGCCCTTTGATAGCATACCGAATATAACTGAGCATGTGCCAGAAATGTGTAGTGAATTCAGTTATAGCCACAGAATATATATACAATGGCTGTCTCTCCTGGAGGTCGTGCAAGGGGGGAGTTGTGCAGGTAAGACGAGTTTTCAAATCCTATCTTGAGCATAGCATCACCATTGGCGCAACCTCAGGTGGCAGTGTGAGTCGAATTCCACGCAGGCAGATTCCAAATAACTCTGCAGGTCGCATTCAAAAAGAATGAAGACAGCAGATCTATAGTGGAGGGAATGGTCAATGGCCTGACGGATGGAAAGTGGAGGCGATGTTCAATGTTCCAAACTAATGTTCTGCGCCAAATGTAAAGAATCTCTGCACGTGTGCGTGCATATGGGCTCCTGCTCGCCAGGAGCCTGGTAGGGCGCAGTGTGAGCCACCTGCATGTAAACAGAAGTGGCACAATTGAAAATGCAGCAATGTCTACAACAGGTCTGATAATTCCCACAGGTTCTGCAATACAATTTTCAATAAAAACAAAACTTAAAACAAAGTGTGGTCTGATTCATCGATATCTAAACAGTTGCTCCGCGGTTCCAAGAAGGTCCAGCGGCAAAGATCCCAGAAAATCCAGGCGGAAATGGTCATTAACAGGAGAGTGTAAAGCCAGCCGAGGAAAGACTCTGGGAACAGAGGACTGACTGCAGAAGTGAGTGAGTCAAAAAAGGGTGCCGGGCAGAGTACCTGGCAGTGAGTAGCCAGGTCGCTGAGGCAAGGAGTCAAAGTAACAACACTCCAGGGGAAGGAAGCAGCAGCAGTGCGACAACCAAGAGAGCTGTGGAGCAAAGTGGGCATCCGTCTTTATATAGGCCAGGTGTTGATGCTCAGTGGAAATGCAGGGCTTCCTGGGAATTGTAGTGCGCTTTGATACCCGGCGCTGGCAATGTCTATTCACCTGCGACATAATTAAGGTGTGTTACTGCATGCACAAGAAAATATTGTGACATTATATACTGCGAATACTGTGAAATATTTTTGACAGTGCAAATATATGCAGTATTCATGGTGTTAGCTTTGAATCACACCTGAGCATGTACGCAATAAGGTCCTCATCACGAGTTGGGTAGTTTTCCAAATGGGATACCACTCAACTTTATTTGATTTACCGCCCACCCTTCCGACTGTATTACCGCTGGATCACAGGCTGGGTGGTAAACGTTATTCCCGTTCCTCATTCATTTTCGGTGCAATTACTGCCAGCGGTATCACTGCTCAGTAATTGCTCTGAAAATTTGCATTTTCTGGCGTGTTTACCCCCAGCTTTCAGCTGGGAGTAACCGTGCCATACTCCCCTACAGGCCATAAAGGAAGCTGTGGAGTACAGAGAGTAGAGGGTTCTTGGGGTGTGTCCTTACCCTCTCCGAACTCAAGCCCCACAGGCATATGTTGCCCATATCACAACAGGCCATGACCATTGGATCTGCAGGCACTTGCAAGTACAAGCTTGTGAAGGTAGCCATACTCGATGCTTGTGGTAGACCGCGTCGAAGGACTGAAGCATTAATTCCATAGGAAAATGGAACGATGTTCCCAAACAAGACCATCAAGAGGGAGCGGCACATTACCCCTGCGATAGATGATATCATCGCTGAGCTACAAGGAACCCGGTTCTTCTCCAACTTGACTTGCGCGCCGGATACTTGTGCTGCCCCACAAATCACGGTACATAACGTTTACCACGCACCGCAGCCTTTACCGCTACAAGCATCTGAGCTTTGGGGTGTCATCCGCAGCTAAAGTATTCCAGAACATTATCTGCGGTGCCCTGCTGACTTGTAGGGTGTGTTAAACATAAGCAACGACATCCTGGTGTTTGCGCGGTGTGAGCACCTGGGTAGACTGGCCAGGACACTCGCGTGGCTCCAATCACTGGGGTTGACACTGCACAGGGAAAAATGTGAATTCCTGAAGAAGAAGATTGAGTTCTTTGGTTTTGTGTTCAAGGAATGGTGTGTCACCGAACCCTCGGAAAGTAAAAGACATCGTGGAGGCACGTCCCCCTAAGAACGTGTCGGAAGTCCAGAGTTTTTTAGGAAGGGTCACATATTGTGGCTGGTTCATCAAGAACCTTGTATCCCGGTCGGAGCCGTTGCAGGCTCTGAATAAAAAAGATGTTGCCTGGCAGTGGGGGGCCGCTGGTGCAGGCCGCCTTTGAAGATGTAAAGGGGGCTTTGACAGCGGAGGACACCATGGCCTTTTTCGACCTGTCCCTACAATGGGAAATCGTGGTTGATGCCAGCCCATTTGGCCTAGGTGCAGTGCTCAGGCAGACAGATGTCAATGGTAAGGTTCGGCCAGCTGCTTATGCCAGTAAGGTGCTGTCCAAGACAGAAGAACGGTACTCACAAATTGAAAGAGCAGCCCTGGCGATCCTGTGGGGATGTCATCATTTCCGTCTCTGTGCTGGGAAGACTTGTGACGGTGGTCACGGATCACAAGCACCTGCTGCCCATCTTGGTTGGGTCGTCGTCCAAGCCGCCGGCAAGAATTGAAAGGTGGATACTTGAGTATGGTGTTTCCCGAGTATACCGTCCTGGCAAGAACAATGCAGCCAACTAGGTGTGGAATAACATCAGTGCAGAGGAAGCCGATGAGCATGTCGGATTGGTGGTGGAATTGGCCACTCCCAACTTGATGCCGATTCAGGAGCTAGAGCAGGCGGCAGCTGAGGATGAGTGCTTTATCGCCTTGAAGGTAGCTCTTCAACAGGGCTCCTGAAAGGCGGTAGTGGAGACGCTGGCTCTGAGGATCCAAGTCGGCGCTGGAACAGTT
The DNA here is from genome assembly GCF_040938575.1 of Ambystoma mexicanum. Classification (NCBI taxonomy): domain Eukaryota; kingdom Metazoa; phylum Chordata; class Amphibia; order Caudata; family Ambystomatidae; genus Ambystoma; species Ambystoma mexicanum. The sequence goes on from NC_090941.1 coordinate 1,088,403,674, forward strand.
ATGGAGGGTTAAAGACAAGCTGGCATTTGTAGAGTTAAGGCTGCTGCTCTGAGGGGACAGAATCCTGATCCCACAGTGCAAGATCAAGCAGGTGATTGAGTTGGCACACCAAGGGCATCAAGGAACCGCTAAGACCAAAGCCCGCCTGCAACAGAAAGTGTGGTTTCCAGACCCGGAGAGGCGGGTCGAAGGGTTTGTGGCAGCCTGTGCGTGGTGCCAGGCGGCATCCCCGTTCCAGAGGGAAACCATCATCGAGAGCATGTCAAGAGGAACCAAGCCCTGGGAGATCATTTGCGTAGATTCGGGTCCACAGGCCGGGACACACACTTACTGGTGGTCGTGGATGAGTGGTCCATGTATCCAGTGGGTGAGTTTGTCGAGTCAGTGTCTTTCGAGAATATGGCTGTCGCGATGGAGAAAATCTTTGCCACTCACGGCCTGCCCCAGGTGCTCTGCTCGGAATATGGTCCGTCTTTCCAAGGGGATAGTTTCGAAAAGCTGATGAAGTATGGCGTCCATCACCGTAAAATCACTCCTCTGTAGCCTCGGGCAAACGGCGAAGCGGAGCGCTTCATGAGAACACTGAACAAAGTCTTCTGCATCTCTCATGGTCAGGGGCACAGCCTGCAGAGGCTTCTATACCAGCTCCTGCAGGAGTATCGGGCCACCCCACACACATCCACTGTTGTGGCCCCGGCAGAGGCAATGTTCAGGCGGTGTCCCAGGGGCCTTATCCCAGAGGTGGGTGAGAGAGAACCGGTGGTCGTCAACAACAAGTAGGTGGAAAGGGAGCAGAGCATCGGGAAGGAGCAGCAAAACATCAGAAGAGGACTCCACCCCCAGCATTTCGTCCCCGGCGATGAAGTACTCGTAAACAGACATCTTCAAGGAAAGTTATCCTTGATATACGATCTTGGTCCCTTGGACGTGGTGGCGGTGCACGGCTCCATGGTAACAGCATCGGATGGGACTCCCTCTGGCACCGCGCATAAATGAGGCACTGACACCAGGAGTTGCAGTGGTGATTAGCTGCCGAGTGGGAAGCCGCTCTGCCCTTTTATTAGACCTCTGACATGTCAGCCACATGTCACAGACCACGTGTGCGCTGCCCAAGTCCAGGAGTGACTTCGGGCATAACATCCCATGCCAAGGGTATAAAATAACCAACAATACCAACACTGAACATTATGACATCAACAATATGTTACTGGGTCGGCTTTAAGCATACAGGCTATGCAGGACAACAGTTTAACCCCACTGTTGAATACAGCCATACTAAACAAACAATTGATACAGCCGGCTCGGGCAAACTTTATTAGAAAATGAGATTGGGTTCGGCAGGAAAAGCTGCACCTGGGTACACCAGGGTGCACGTCTGCACTTAGGTCCTTGGGGTAGCGGGGCTGGGGTTAGCAGCAGCAGGATTGCTGAGTCTGAATTGAGCAGCGTGCAGGCAAACAGATTGACACCCACGTTGCTGGTTTACTGGGGGGAGGGTTGAGTTGTCATGGGGGGAGGTGCCATAGCCCTGGCAGGCAAACCTGACTCTTGGTCCCTGCTGCATGTCGTTGGATTGATAGCCTGGTAAAGACCCTGGTCACACGTGTGTGGCGTTGCCCGATGACGGGCACGCACACGGCGACGTGACGTTGCACGCCGCAGCGTGCAACATAAATAAACGGGGCATTTCCCGGCCGCGCAGAGCGACCGGGAAGTCCGAACTGTGAGGACGCGTGTGGAAGTGTCGTCCTTACAAGGTGGGGCTACGGGACCGCATGGGGGCATGGAGGAACCCTCAACAGTGGCGACGAGTGGGGGAAATGATGCCCGGGCCCGGCGGTGACTGTTGATTAATTTTTTCACCGAAACGAGGTGGATGCAACACTTTGTTTCTTTGCCGCAGGTAGTGCGTTACCCACGCGGCTGGCGGCCATTTTGGTAAACAAGCCGTGGGACTTCACGAGGCTACGGTTTCGGCTCGGAAGCGGCCCCAGGCTTAATTTTTGGAACTCCAGATAGCAGGAAGGCATACCTGCAGGACTATATGCCTAATTTCAATTTTGGCTTTTCCTTGGGTTTCCTACGTCGAGTGAAAGCAAGAAAGAAGGCTTAGGGCCAAGGATCTACATAACCCACGCATCTTCTTCTTCTAATTTTTGGGAACAATTGAAAGCTGAATAGTTCATCCTCATCTTTTTCATCATCAGGCTGGTGGACACTCTGTTTTCATCCCCTTCATCATCACGGTGGTGCATCTTCATCAACAGGTTGGTGGCCACACTGATCTTCACCCTCTTCATCATCACAAGGTGTTGCAGTGACTGCGGAGTTTGAGTTGCGGCCCCTGTGTTCCATGTTGGGGTGCCTGTGCGCTCAGACTCATGAGTGACATTGAGGACCAAGGTGGTGCAGCAGCAGTACAGCGGCCCCCTTTGCCCCCGCCACGTGCGCTACCTCAAGTGCAGCCTGTGCAGCAACCTCCGATTGTTCAGGCGGCTCCTCAAGGTCCTCCACCTCTTGTGCAGCCAGTGGCAGGGCCTGCTGCTCCACAGATCCTTCCTGTCATGGCTCAGGTGCGTACCCAGGTAGCTCTGCAGCCCATCCCCGAGTTTGATATTTTGGGCCCACATACTAGCTTAGGGCCCAGATGGAGGAGGTGGGTGGACCGTTTGGACATGTACTTTCGAGCGGCCCAGGTGGTGGATGATGACACCAGGCTGGCAACCATGCTGGATTTGGCGGGACCGTCTGTTCAGGAGATTTTTGAATCACTGACGCCTGGGGATGGATCGTATGGTCAGGTGAAGGCCACCCTGCAAGCTTACTTTCTGCCTCTTGCCAACACGGACTATGAGCGTTTTGTGATGCAATCGGCCAAACAGAAGGACGATGAAACCCTGGACTCCTTCTATGGACGCCTGAGGAGTCTCTCCTTAGCCTGCGCCTGGGGAGATGCAGAGGACATGATTAGGACGATGCTTATCCAGGCGTGTTCATCGGGCAAGCTCAGGCGCCAGGTGCTACGAGAACCAGGCATCACGCTTCAGCGCATCCTTGAATTGGGGAGGTGCCATGAGGTGTCAGAGGCGAGAGCAACCAAAATGGAGGCAGGGTTGCGCTCCATCAAGACTGAGGAGGTATGTGCGATGTGGTGCGGCGGCAGGGGTGTCAGAAGACCTGGAGGTGGTCCCCGAGAAAGGGCCAGAAGGGCAGGGGAAATATGCATAAAGTGTGGATATGACCTACCCCACCCAGCAGAGTGCCCGGCGGCCGTAAAGACGTGTGGACGGTGTGGGTTGCCGGACCATTTCTCAAGGGTATGCAAGGCGGCCACGCCTGTGCTGGTACCGAGAGGCCCAGGGCGGCCAAGCTTCGTCCGCCAGGGTCGACCGCCCAACGTCGCTCAGGTGGATCAGAGCGAGGAGGATGCCCAGGTGGAGGAAGTGGAGGAGGACGAGGAAGAGAATGTTTTCTTTGTCTCAAGTGTGGGGGTCCTGAAGAGTAAGAACAGGAGACAGCCCAGGTGTGTGATCGAGGTAAATCAGTCTCACGTTCCGGTCCTCGTGGACACTGGGGCATCCGTCAATGTAATGGCACGGGGACATTATGATGCCATGAACCAACCCCCCAAGTTGGCCGCGCCAAGGGCCCGCATCTTTGCTTTTGGTGGTCTTGACCCTATCCCCCTGGATGGTGCATTTGTGGCCAAGGTGGAGCATGATGGGTCTCAAATCAAAGCACGGTTCTATGTGACACCTGTGAGCACCAACACTTTGCTGAGCTGTGCTGCAGCAGAGGCCCTTGGCATCGTCACTTTCGCATATTATGTCTATTTGGAGGACATAAATGACTTGTTGGAGAAATATGCGGCACTGTTTAAGGGGATTGGACAGATGGTTGGGGAACCAGTGAGACTACATATTGATGAGTCGGTACAGCCCATTGCCCTGAAGCATCGGAGGGTGCCGTTTCACCTTCGAGAACATGTCGATAAGGAGCTGGACAGCCTGGTAAATCTGGACATAATAGAGAAGGTGGAGGGGCCCACCCCCTGGGTGTCCCCTATAGTGGTGGCACGAAAACCCAATCAACCCGACGCTGTCAGGATTTGTGTTGACATGAGGCTCCCAAACAAGGCCATCAGGAGAGAAAGGCACCTCACTCTGATGATAGATGACATCATTGCAGAGGTACAAGGTGCCCACTTCTTTTCGAAACTGGTCCTCAGGGCGGGGTATCACCAGGTTGTACTCCACCCCGAGTCGAGATATATTACCACCTTCACCACACATCGAGGGCTCTACCGCTACAAGAGACTTAGTTTTGGTGTCTCCTCGGCGGCAGAGGTATTCCAGAATAACATCCGGGGTGCCCTAGCTGATCTGGAGGGCGTTTTGAATATAAGCGACAATATTCTGGTGTTCGCGAGAACGGAGGTCGATCATCTGCGGCGTCTGGCAAAGACATTTGAGAGACTGCAGTCCCTGGGCCTCACCCTACACAAAGAAAAGTGTGATTTCCTGCGACCATCAATAGAATTCTTTGGCTTTGTGTTCAAGGAGGGGGGGTGTCTCCTGATCCCAAGAAGGTGCAGGACATAAAGAAGGCGCAGCCTCCAGAGTCTGTGTCTGAGGTTCGGAGCTTCCTGGGCATGGTTACATACTGTGGACGGTTTATTAAAAATCTTGCCTCCAGGTCGGAACCGCTCAGGGCACTAACGAGGAAGGACACAATCTGGAACTGGGGCCCACTGGAGCAGGCTGCGTTTGACGACATCAAGGGCGCCCTGGCAGCTGAGGACACCATGTCATTCTTTGATCCCATGTTACCATCGGAGATCATTGTCGACGCCAGCCCGTTTGGATTGGTCGCCGTGCTGACCCAGGTAGACCCTGATGGGGGTATCCGCCCAGTGGCGTACGTGAGCAAGGCCCTGTCTGAGGCGGAACAACGATACTCGCAAATTGAGCGGGAGGCGTTGGCAGTTCTCTGGGGATGCCGGCACTTCCGACTCTATGTTCTCGGACGCCCGGTGACGGTGGTAACGGACCACAAACCGTTGCTTCCTATCCTGGCGGGGTCATCATCCAAGCCACCCGCGCAGATTGAGAGATGGATGCTCGCCCTTCTGGAGTATGGAGTCACTCTTGTATATCGGCCTGGGGCGAATAATGCGGCTGATTACCTCTCCAGACACCCTGGGGCGCCCAGTGGAGGAGACCCTGACACTTGTTCAGAGGAGGCAGAAGAACATGTCCGGGTGGTAGTGGAGGCGGTTACGCCGAATGCCCTGCCTCTTCAGGAGCTTGAGGCGGCTGCAGCTGAGGATGAGTGCTTTAACATTCTGAAGCAGTCCATGCAGCAAGGCTCCTGGAATTCGGTGCTGGAGGCCCTGGCAGGGCGCACTCAGGAGGCCAGGACTGGACTTGAGCAGCTATGGAAAGTCCGGGAGGAACTATCGTTTTCAACGTCCGGGCTCCTGCTCAGGGGTGATCGGATTGTGGTGCCCCAGTCGAAGGTGGGCGATGTGTTTGCGCTGGCACATCGTAGTCACCAGGGTGCTGCCAAGACCAAGGCCCGCCTAAGGCTGAAGGTGTGGTTTCTGGAACTTGAGCGTAAGGTGGATGACTTTGTGGCGGCCTGTGTGTGGTGTCAGGCGGCTTCTCCACTGCAGCATGAGCCGGAGATAGAGGCGATGCCTCACGGGACGTGACCATGGGAGGTCGTCCACGCGGATTTCGGTTCCACCACGATGGGCACCCACTTCTTGGTACTAATTGACGAGTATTCAAGATATCCAGAGGTGGAACTTGTGGACTCGGTAGCGTTCGAGCACGTTGTGGTCGCTGTGGAGAAGGTATTTGCGGCCCATGGATTCCCACAGATGTTGTGCTCGGACAATGGGGCACCATTCCAGAGCGAACATTTTTCGGAATTGATGAGAGCTATGGGGTGGTGCACAAGAAGATCAATCCCCTGTGGCCAAGGGCCAATGGTGAAGCTGAACGGCTCATGAGGACTTTAGAATTGCCCAGGGGCAGGGATAACCACTGCAGAGAGCACTGTACCAATTTCTGAGGGTCTATCGTACCACGCCCCACGCATCCACAGGAGTGGCCCCGGCGGAGGCATTGTTCAGGCGTTGCCCGCGTGAGTTGCTACCGGAAGTGGGGGAGAAGGAACTGGGCGTGATCGATGATCAGCAGGTCGAGGCAGACCGAAGAACACGGATCAAGCAGGAGAATGTTCGGAGAGGTTTTCGCCCGCAGCGGCTGGAGCCAGGTGATGAGGTCCTCATTCGTAACAGACACCCACATGGAAAGCTCTCTCTGCCCTATGAGCCAGAGCCGTTGGACGTTGTCGCGGTCAGAGGGTCCATGGTAACTGCATCGAATGGCTGGTCTGCGGTCACGCGCAATGTCAGCTTCTTTAAGAAGCTACGGGATCCAAGAACCGACCCGCCTCCTGAGCCCGACCCCGGGGATCTCCCAGAGGACACTGATGAAACACTGTGCCTGCCTGAGTCCCCGGCCAGACCAACACCTGTGGACAGATCACCCGTGCCGGAGGTGAGCAGGAGGTACCAGCCACCGGGACCTAACAGCGGATTTCCTGCCAAGTCATGGCGTGGTTGTGGGGAGACCGCACCCCTTCTTGTGGCCACCACTATGGCCTTTGGGGCCTGGCCAGTCACGGCTTCACCAACACTGTTGGCTGAGTTTGCCACGCCGGTCGCGTGACAGGGACAGGCTATGTCCCTTCTTCTTAAGGAGCGGACGGGGCCGCATCCCATCCTCACCACCAGATGTTGTGGGGCCCACTGCTTGGTGTCCAGCGCTGGCGCCGTGCATAAATGAGGCACTGACACTGGGAGTTTCAGTGGTGATTAACTGCTGAGCGGTTAGCCGTCTGCCCTTTTTTTTATGCCTGTGACACATCTCCCATGTGTCACAGACCATGTGTGCACTGCCCAAGCCCAGGAGGGGCTTCGGGCATAACATCTTGATGCCGCTCCCTGGGTCATCTCTGTGCAACTCTCAACGCTCCTGCGTGTTTGTTTCCTTGTAGCAGCTCTGGGGGTCATTTGGGTGCCTTACTCGGTGCACCTGCCAGTTTGTTTCCTTGTTGCAGCTCTGGGGGTCATCTGTGTGCCTTACTCAGCGCTCCTGCCTTTTTTGAACTTTTCCTGCAGAATTGCCTTTCTGCTGCAAATACCTTGCTTTGCTTGTCTCCTTCTGCTTTGGGAGCGTTACCTTTCAATTCCATTTCTTCTGTATACGTTTTCCTACCGCCTTGAGATTTTCCTGTACATTCAGCTGTAAAGACACTTCAGCATTGGGATTGATATACAATCCTTTTACTTTGCCTTGGAATTGGGATTCTGCATTTATATACCAGCTACTGGATCCATCTTGCCTTCCAAGAAACATTAGGTTTTTTCCCTCTATCAGAGGGTTTTTCCTGAGACTACCTGGTGGTCTCTCCAGGGTTATTCTGCCAGTGAATTGGCTGAACAGGTAGGAGGGTGGCATCAGGAGAGGCACGGCCTTATCTACAAGACGAAAACCTAAAAGAACCCTGTCTCCTGCTCCATCCTCATGGTGAAAATATCAAGTGAGCCCCTCACTAGAGCAATCCAACAGTTTGAGAAGCCAAGAAGACAATTCCAGGATGAAACCTATGCAGGAACTGTTGAGGGGCATGCAAGAATTAAACACCGAAGTGCAAAACTTAAAGGCAGAAAATGGTGCGCTTCGACGATTGGTACTATCTAGAGATGCTCTAGACCAGCAAGTACCCTCACTAGGTACTGCAATCCAGAAATACGATAGTGCAACAGATAAGTTGCATTCCTTTTTGTACTCATGTATGATTCAAGTCACCTTCAAAGCTCACTTTTATGCCACACCTAGAGCAAAGGTTGGATTCCTGGTCTCTCACCTGATAGGACATTCTTTTACCTGGGCCAACCCAATGTTATCAGAAACAGACCCATTACTGGACAACTACGCTGGGTTTGTTACAGCCTTTAAAGTAATGTTCGATTGTCCAAGTATTGTCTTTTCCGCTCAGGAAAAGCTATTTGTTTTTCAACAGGGATCATTGGACATGTTCACATATGTAAGCAAATTTAAGCAACTGTCCAAGGAAGCGGACTGGTCTCAAGAGGCGTGTTTCATGCTGTTTCGAAGATACCTCTGTGAAGATGTAAAGGATGAATTGACCAGAATGCCTCGACCTCCCAGTTTTAAAGACCTAGTTGATATGGTATCAGGTAATATTAACCCTACCTAAAATATCACCGTATATATGGTCGTCTGGATCGGCCATAGATGATATTTTTAGTGGGGATTATATTAGGGTTTATTGAAAGTGGGGGTGTCCCCCGCTCCTTTTAAAATAATACAAGGGTTGCAGGGGTTTCCCTCGCAGGTTCCATGCCTTAATATCGCCGCAAATATATGGCGATATTTTTGTGGGGATATTAACACATGGAACCTTTGATATGGCACATCAGATGGACTTTCACTTACAGAAGAGAAGGTCAGAAAAAAAGAAGAAAGACATGGGTTATGTCTCCTAGATACCCTCTTCCTTCTTCCGCTGTTCCTTCAATGTCTGTGCCGGGTACCTCAAGTTCCACTGACGTAGAACCTATGAAATTTTGAAATCTCAGAGGTCCTCTATCCAAAGAAGAGAAGAGTAAAAGGCTTGTAAAAGGATTGTGTTCATAAGTGAGGAAACGGGAGGAAAACATCGGCTCCATTATTCAAATAACTCAGACTCAAGTCAGGACTTCTCACGTGATTCTTAAGATCCACATTCTCCTGCAAGATTCGGAACCCATTTCGGCTTTAGCATTGGTCGATTGTGGTGCCATGGGCCTATTTATGGGTGATGAGTGGGCCCAAAAACATAACATACCACGTTAGTCTAAATCTACTGTACAGACAGTGGAAGGAATATATACGGTCAACCATTATCCTCCGGGCCCATAAACCATATTGGTATACTGATAGACCAACATTCAGAGCAGTAACATTTTGATATAATGAAGGCTGCCCATTACCCAGTTGTTCTAGAAGTACCTTGGCTGCATCACCATAATCCCTACATTAATTGGACGGCAGGGACTCTTTTTCTAGGATCCCAATTCTGTACTACACATTGTTTACAAAACACCAATGAGGTACTTCCAGAGTCCAATGACTATCAAAAACCTCTTGCTCATGTTCAACAAGTACCAGAGGAATACTCTGAGCACATCAATGTCTTCTTCATTTCAAGAAAAAGAATTACCTCGTCATCACCCTGAAGATTGTTCAATCGAAACCATCCCAGATGCCATCATTCCATTTGGCAGAATGTGTGTATTGTCTGCTCCTGAGAAGATCGCACTATGAGAATATTTGGACCAAAATCAAAAGAATTACCTCATTAGACCTTCCAAGTGACCGCGGGAGCCCCTTTGCTTTTTGTGCCTAAAAAAGACACCTCAGAACTCCGTCCATGCCTGGATTATCGCATATTGAACCAAGTCCTGTAAAAGATAAGTACCCCTCACCCCTTTTTACTGACATTTATGAGGTCCTACAAGGAGCGTTCATCTTCTCCATACTAGACCTCAGGGGGGCCTATGACGTGGTTCGTATCTGGGCTGTGGATGAGTGGAAAATGGCATTTAGAACACCATTTGGGCACTTTGAATATCTTGTAATGCCCTTCGGGTTAACGGACGCCCCAGCTGTGTTTCAAAGGTTCATGGGCCGGGTGTTCTCGGATATACATTTCCAGTTTGTTATAGTATACCTAGATGATAGTCTGGTATTCTCTATCTGCAAAGATGACCACCCCGAACATGTTAGAACAGTACTCTCTCGACTTCTGCAACATCTGCTCGCTAAGCAAGAAAACTGGCAGTTCAATCACCCAGAAATCCAGTATCTCTGATACGTATTGAGATACTCTGGAATTTCCATGGACCCCCGAAAGGTGATTGCCATTATTGAGTGGCCACAACCTAATTCCGTGAAACAGATTACATTTTTTCTTGGCATGGCCAACTTCCACAGAAAATGTAAACCTGGTTTTTCCAAAATCATGTTACCCATCACTCATCTCTTAAAGAAAAGAATACTGTTTGTTTGGACTGAATATCAAGAAAAAGCCTTCCAATGATTAAAACAGCTGTTTCCTGAGGCCCCCGATATTGATACAACCCAACACCTCCAAATCTTTCATAGTGGAAACAGACGCTTCTGATGCTGCCTTGGGGGAGGTCCTAAAACAACAACACAATGATGGCCAGGAACACTCATTGGCCTACCTATCTAAGACCCTCATTGGCATTGAGAGACATTATTCTGTCCTTGAAAAAGAAAAAGAATTACTGGCCATCCGTCATGCATTTCTGGAATGGCATAATTTGCGACTAGGTGCTTTTTTCCCAGTACTCATTATAACTGAACACCGCAACGTACAAGTTCTCCAGTCTATGGAATGCAGAAACAGTAGGCAGGCAAAGTGGGCATACTTTTTTGCACATTATCAATTTACTATGACATACATTCCAGGTTCACAAAACCACATCGCTGATGCCCTTTGCAGAAGACCGGATCTCTGCACATCTTGGAAGCACTCGCCACCAAAACTATTTCAAGATAAAGGGCCTCATTACGGGTCTGGTGGTTACCATGCCCGTATTACCCGCGATCCGGAAAGTCAGACGCCGGCAAATAGTCATTACCCATTCCCATAGAGTCCCACAAGACTCTATGGGAATGGGGAACACAGAAGCATCGGCACTTTTATTAACGGTGCTGGTGCTTCCGTGATGGCCTGTCTACCCTGGCTGCGGTGTCCGGCAGGGTCAGACCTGCTGGGCGCAGCCGCTCCGGTAGACAGACCTGTGGTATGCTTGTTCGGAAACAACGGTTCCGGTAAGCTTGTTGTTTCCGGACCGGCATGCTTGTAATAAGGCCCAAAGTCTTTGTTTGCTATGCAGATCAATGCTTAGAAATAGTCAAGCAAGAAATTGTAATTGTAATTGGTTATTTATAACACGCTTAATAACCAGAGGTTTCGAAGCGTGGACCCAGGGATCGAGCCTGTGTTACTCCGAGTCGTCTTGCTTCCAAGATGAGCATGTTGCCCATGAGCTATTCTCCCGAGAATGAGCTATCCTCCTGAAACACTTGGATCACACAGCTGGCAACAGACACTTCAGAAAAACCCTTAGCATTTAATAAGGAAGGATTATCTTCGCTTCAAGGATAATTTGTTGTATCTACCATCAAGAAAAATGCAGGATATGGCTTTGAAGTTCTGGCATGATTCACTACCGGCAGGACATAGAGACATAAACACCACTCTTACAACACTTCAGTAGCACCTTTGGTGGCCAGGTATGTCCAAAGATGTCAGGGACTATGTGACAACTTGCAATGTTTGTGCTGAGAACAAAACCTCTCATGAGAAACCGATCTGTCTATTACAACAACCGCATCTCCCTAACAGACCATGGCAAATGATTGCCACTGATTTTATAGTGGATCTCCCACCATCAAAGGGATGCACAACCATAATGGTAACAATTGATCTCTTTATCAGGATGGCACACTTCTCCCCTCTAGTTTTTCTAGCCAACATATTTCAGTTAAATGGACTCCCGACTACAATCATCTCTGAAAGAGGAAGCCGATATGTATCATAATTCTGGACTCAACTTTGCAAGATGTTAGGTATCCAAAGAGCTTTGTCTTACAGATATCATCCACAAACTAACGGAATCACAGAAAGAATGAACAAAACATTAAAACAATATCTCCATTGATTTTCCTCACAAGTACATGACGATTGGGTAATCCTATTACCCATAGCAGAATTTGCGTACAATAACTCCATCCATACATCACTTAAAGCCTCCCTGTTTCTTTGTATTTATGGATTTCACCCTGCAGTCTTCCCTTCTATAGAGTTTGGAACTTCCAGTGTTCCTTACGTTGACCAATGGATCAATGATCTTTGTATAGTCCATAAAGCAACCAAAGAACACCTGGAAAGAGCCCGACAAGCCACTAAACTCTTTTCTGACAAAAAACAAAATCCAGCACCACTGTATTCTATCGATTTGGTGCGGCTTTCCTCTAAATATCTACCTAAATTCCTATGTCCCATCAAGTTATCGCCATGTTTCTATGGACCCTTCTCAGGTCAACCTGTCAACCTGTCATCAATCCTGTGGCTTATCATTTTTCGTTGCCTACATCATAGAAAATAATCCATCCATCTCCTGCTCTTTTTCTGGAAAGCCAAAGAATCTCATCTTGTTCCTTCTCTCTCTATTTTCAAAAGCATCCATTTTAAGGGCTGAATCCTCTTCTCTTCATTCCAGCTCCGAAAGCCTCATGTCTATTTGGGTTTCTAGAACATCTATGGATGATTGATTGGCTTCCATTCCTTGAAGTCTATCATCCATGGCCTCTACTTTTTTGTCGAGGCCATCCAATTGGTGGCCTATTTCAGTTCGGATGCCTTTAATTTCCTCCAGGAGAACTGCAATGTCTTTCTTTGTGGACATCTTGTCTCCTGCCATTTTTGAGTTCTGGGTCAGTAGGACTATTCGGGTGTTTGCCACTGGGGTGGGAAATCCACTCCACCCCATTCCCTCCTCCTCTCTGTAGAACCAAAACTGGGATTTACTATGCAATGTGATCTTGCTTCTTCTGTCTCATGGGAGTAGACAACCCCCAACTCTAGGTCAATGTGTACTGGGTCACTTTGGCAGAAAAGGGAGTCCCAGTTGACCCGGCGTGCCTTTTCCCAGAACAAAATGCCAAAGACAATCAGATCACCTTCTCTGGTTCCACCTGTTTTCACTGGAAGACAATCCACTAGTGTTTTTTTTTCTCTTCAGCTGAATCGCTACTGCTGGATGACGCAGTCTCATTAGCTTCTCCTTGCGAGGTGAGGGTCCTTTGGGTTTCTATTCCAGGGCCCAGGGAAAGGAGGGGAAGCCTCTCACACCTCGCTTCAAAGGAGACTGCCCATGGGGATATATTTCATCACTCTGGTATGCCCGTTCACTCCACTATGACATCAGGGCTCGTCCCTCCAGTTGTTTCGCTGAACCCGTTCCTCACAGTGTTCACTGTTTACTCCAACCCTGACCCAGGGTGTGTGGCCTTTCTCGACATTGAGGTATATATTCCTTACTGCCTCTTTGCTTATGCATCATTCACTCTGACCCTCTCAACTCAGTGAGGACGTCTGGACTGAACGCTGCTCTCCACTCCATGCCTCACTACTCGACAATCCAGCCTTCTCCCAGGGATTCAGGTTGGTGGTGCACCTCTGCATCCCAGGTCCTCTTTGGGACCACTCCACTCCCACTGGATTCCAGTTGCACATCTATGGCAAGCGGGAGGAAAACATTTGGCGGGGCTCAACACTACCGGTTCTCCAGAGTGGGGGTCCAGCTCCTTCACGGTTTGCAGGCCCGCTGGGTTTACGTCCTCATCTCAGGACTATTGGGCTCTGCACCTGATGGAGCCGGACTAATGCTTACAAACCAGCTGGTAACCACACTGCACAGCGGACCATTTGCCAGCCCCCAGGGCCAGCCCCTGCACCGAACAGGCACACTATCATCACACTGTAGGCTGTTTTAACAGGAGTCTGGTGTCACTGTTTCCCCTTGGGTGTGCTACTACAACTCGAGTGCCTGGAGGCCTCCTTGCAGGTCTGCGACGACAGTGGTGGGTTTAGGGATGACTTGCTCTGGAACCGAATCGCTCTGGAGTCGACTCTGGGTGAGCTCTGCAGCTCCTGCCCAGAGAACGCAAAATCGCCTGTATATCAGCTCCCCGAGGTCGGATCGGGACCAGGGTTCATTCGGGTATGAGGGAGGGAGTTCACTTTAAAACAGCAGTCTTTGCATACCTCAGTCACCTCAGAGGAGACAGTATGGGGGCTCGGGTTCCTATCATCCCCAGTGGGCCAAGAGCACAACAGTTAAGCGGTTAGCATTTGTGCACCCTTTTTATAAATTGTCACAAGATGAATTTTCTTCCAAGAGTCTGGGATTTGGCCCCATCTAAAGATGTTAGTAAATAGCCTGTGCAGAATGCTGGATCGCAAGACCTCATCACTCTTAGAAATCAGATTGGACAACCCATTGGGCCCAGCTGCCCTTGATATTTTGGCTTTTCTAATCACTGCCTTGACCCTGTGCTGGCTTAATATGTTCTTCCATTCGCCCAGATGACCCATCGGAAACCCCAAAGGAGTGTCATTGCTGCTGGGAAATGTCCCCAATGAAAATCTATTTCATTGAGCACCTGCAATAGTTTTTCAGGGGCGTGAAGCGGCAAATACGCACCACCATTTGTACTATTAATGCGCTTCCAAAAGAGGTATGGATTGAATTATTACGATTGTTAACATGGATTGGCTGTCTGCAATATCCAAATTGTGATGATAGAATGTCAGCCAATTCCAATATTCTTATTTTAATCTCTCAATGCTCCTTAGGTGTTCATCCTCAGGTATCCCTCCAGCACCAATGACCTTCCTGATGTTTATTTTTAAGGATTCTTTCCAGTCATGGACATTGCATGCAATTTATCTCTACCCCAACATTAAATCACCCTAATGCAGAATCCCTGCTTCAATGACCACAACTTCCCATGAGTTTGACCTCATGAGAAGCCAGGCACCAGGGGACCTGCAGAACCACCACCACAGTGAGGTGCAGCAACAACCAGGTGGGGGAGGTGCTCTGAGCCGCATGGCTCACGAGGTGGGGCAGCTCCTGGGTGCCTGGTACGGTGCCTCAGGGGGAATCCGTGGGTTTCACTGTTACCCTCACTGAGAGGAAAGCAGCAGGGAGGCTACCAGGTGACCTTCTCATCCACAGGAGGTCAGCCGGTATTACCCAAATTGACCTTTTACAATTGACCTTTTGCACAATTGACCTAATTATAGTGGTCCTAATTGACCTTCTGCACAATTGACCATATTTTAGTTATTTTATATATGTATTGGGTTGGTTTTGGATTATAAATAATATAAGGGGATTGGGTGGGGGGTTGCAGGGGTTTTTGCGTTGGGTGGCGGGTTGCAGGGGGTTTCCCCCCGTATATGTCCAAATTGACCTTCTAAATTAGGTCAATTCTCCAGAGGTCAATTCTCCCGAGGTCAATTGTGAAAAGGTCAATTAGTTTACAACCAGTCAGCCAGCACAAGCTCCCAATGGCAGGTGAACAGGCATCCTGTACTGGGCCATGGGGACTCTCTTGGGAGGCAGCCCCGAGGCACTCTTGCGTGGCTCCACATGGGACACAGGACCACCCCACAGAGGGAATGGCACTGGGAGCGTGTGTTAAGATGGATTTCTGAACTCTGTCCTGGAGGGGCAGAGGTTCAGAAGGCCAGCCAAGTTTCTTGGAACAGGGTAACCTCTGGACAAGCCAGACCAATCAGGGTAGCGATCGCGGCGGTCAAGACTAGGTCTCAAGAGGGGTGAGGGTGACTGAAAGCCCGCAATGAGCACACAAAGCAAGGACACTTACAAATTACTCCAAGCAGGTGTTATATTAAAAATATAGACACATTTATTACAAGGCCTTTGTAACATTGACCGTATCGAGAAATCACATTGAAACTCAAGTAAACCAACACATACCAATCCAATACAATATATATACAAATACAAACGAGTCTAACGAGTTAGACGCACAAAATGTGTAGACCACCTAGATGGGGAGGAAAACAGGCAGTGCGAATAATAATTAGACCCAGTCCGCCTTCAGAGGCACCTAACTAAAAGGAAGTCCAAGCCCTACGAAGAGTGGAGCTTTGTGCTCAAAAGTACCTGCACACGCTGGTGCCAACGGGCAAAAGGGGAGTATCTTTGAGGGAATCAGGCAGTTTAGTTCGATGAACAATTGAAGATGAACAGAGCTCAGTGACTCAAGCGCAGCCTCGCCTGTGGGCAGAAGCAGAGCGCGAGTACGGAAAGGTGTGCTGTTAGACACAGCGGGGAAAAGTGATGGGCTACTGCAGGAGGGCGACCAGTTCCTAGCGATGCTACTTACCGGTCCCCGATGCAGGCAGACCCAGGCTTCTCTGCGTCAGTTTCAGTGCTGGCAGGTTCAGATACGATTAAGGGACGTCTCTGCGTCGTGTAGATTCCACAGCAGCAGAAGTTGAGTTTAGGATGTCCCAAACGCAGTGAACCCCCACAGTTTGTTACCACAGCACGGCAACGGAGCGGCCGTGTGTATTTCAGCCAAATGTACACTACTCACTTCAGACCTGGGAATGCCAAGTGTACGAATCGGGTGAGAGTGACAAGGACTCATAATACAACACAACCTGATGGCGGTTACAGAGAAAGACTCCTGGGTAGGCTGGTCAGTCTGCTGGATGGCCCAGAGACACTTCCAAAGGCTTACGTGCAGGAGATGGTGAAGATGCCGAGAATAGTTGTTCCCACTATTCCAAGGGGTCGAAGTACCAGTACAGGCCTTTTCGTTCGATCAGAGGTAGAAAGGGTTTCACAAAGCGACAGCAATGCAGAGGAGCAGTCCTTCAGCGGTTCAGCCTCGTGGTTGCAGGATACTTGGCTCCTGTATTCCTTTGTTCGTGAGAACTCAGGAGATCGACATGGTAGTGGCGTTTCCAGCCCCCTCTTAGCCACGGTTCCCTTTGCGCCAAAACGGAGGGGACCCAATGGGAGATCCGCTCTTAAAACACTCACACCATATGTGGACCTATCACGGACCACGGGGGTCCCAGGCATTCACACCACCCTAGACTCTCTGGCGCCCAGGATGTGTATTGGGACCAGACATCCCAGCCCCCATCCTGGAGGCACACACAAGGCCTGTAGAAGCCTGCGAAAGCATCTGTGTTTTGCGGGAAAGTACATGCCCAAATAAGGAAGGCCCCGGATCGGCTCGACCTGGGGGAGGTGAAGCGGGCAAGACGGTCAGCGGACAGGACAAAGAGCCTCGTGGGAGCCAGGCCACCATTTTGGGCTAAGCGCGAGAAACGCGCTTAAAATGCCAAAAGGAGCTCAAAAACACAAGAAACGATCGCTGCCACCAATCCCGTCCGTGATTCACTTGCACCGTTCATTTACAATCCAAAGAGAGTATCTAGGGCCTGTAGAAGACTAGAGACCCAAGAGAGCAGTAACTTAGCTTACAGTGCCCTCTTGTGCCATGTTGCGCGAAAGCTGCAACATGATAAAGAAACTACGGAAAACAATGTTTCCCAGTACTGACTGTTTTAAGGGCATGTCAGTTTCCCCGTAAGAATGGAGCGAAAGCCCAGAGGAGTGCGGCAGAAGGCTGCACTTCTCTGGCAAAGTCTAGCTCATGGTGAAAACAACAGCAAAATGTTTAGGGGTTGCCACATGGAAGGGAAATTACCCACAATTAAGAAATCTTTCCTAACAGCGTGTGAGGAAAGAGGGGGGCCTGAAACATTGACTTTTCTCAAGTTTTATTCATGAGCTCTTGTAGCTCCTCCCAACTCTTCCAAGATTGTGTCTGCTTGACAATATTACTTGTATAATTAATCTCTTTTAGATATTCTCTTAGACACCTTCCTTTTATTTATGTTGTTCATCACAATCATAGTTCCATCTCTTTATTACGTGTTGCCCCGGAGGCCTTCCGCTTCTGCCGTTCATCCCTGTTTCTTTGTTTGCCACGCCTAATCTAAACGGAAATTTAAGATGGAAGAAAGCTTCTACCATCTAATGTACAATAAAGCAGTCCTTGAGGCATTGTGTCAAAATAAAAGGGCCTATAATAAAGAAAAACCTATTGCCAATTCCTTACAACTAATTACAGAAAGCGTGTGGGATAGGGTTTCAATAAAGAAAGAAGTGTTCCAAATAATAAGTCAGGATGTGATTGCAAAAAGTCTCTTGCGATCCACCAGGGGGTGCAGAGATGCACTGACGCATCTCCACTCGTCTCCTCCGAAGGTTGCCGTCATTGGGACTTGAGCCCCCCCAGGCCCCCCCGTAGTGAAGTGCTGACCCCCACCGCAGCCTTCTAACAACGTGGGGCACCTGAATACCCCAACTCCGGTCTCCCGACGTGGAGCCTTTGCCGCGCAGTGAGCTCTTGAAGACTGGAGGGAGGGAGAGCCCCGCCTCCCCCAGAGCCACTGCTCCGCACGAAAACAACAGAGAGCCGCGGCTCAGGTGAGGCCTGCAACTCCATCGGACAGCGTGGGGAGAGTGCCCCCCCCCTAACTGGACCTCAGCGGTCTCCCGAGCCCCACAGAGCCCAGGCAGGGTTACACGGCGCCTTGGGCTGTTTCCCTCCATTGGGGCTGCATTCCGAGCGGCGCACTGGGCTTGGTGGCTTGCGCTGCTCCCACAGGCTTCGGCGCACAGCGGATCCGGCCCAGTAGAGCACATCGGAGAGCTGGTTAACCTCCGCAACACTTTCAGCCCCCGCCTCACCCAAGGGGCCAGCCCTCATCGGGGGCCATCAAGAGCAGAGGCCCCGCCGGCGATTTGGAAGAGCGGGCGCCCCTCCCTAGGGGGGCCCACAGCAGTCTTCCCATCCCCCCCCACTGCGGGCCCCCCATGGATCTAGCGGTTGATCGAGAGACGTGCCAAGGGAGCACTGGAGCCCCCACGAGGTGAGAAGCTCCCCTAGAGTTCTAAACAACATTAGGGGCGAAGAGGGCCTGTCCCTGGACAATTGCTTTTCGGTCACCGCCTGCCCCCACATCATACTCACCCCCTTTACCCCCCCCAGGGCCCGCCCGAGCAGAGGCGACTAAACCCAATGCTGGGACAGGGGGGAACAGGACCCCCCTGGCTTTGAACTGAAGAAACGGCCCGAACAACCCCCTACCCTAACAGTGAGCACAGGGCCTGGGCCACAGGTAGGCAGGACCTCTTTTAAGTTGTATTGCGTCCCGGTGGTGGTGCCCATTGGGCTTGGGGCTTTTAGGGGTGGACCCCGTGGAGTGGTGGTAGTCCAGGGGGGCCTATGAACCGGAAAGAATCCCTGCAGAGATTCCAACGCTTGGCCCCTGGCTGCCCGACTCTCCCTGAGATGGCGGCCTCGATGCATCAGGAACTAACAGACACTAGCACGGTCACCAAGGGCATGGCTGCCCTCCTGGAGGAGATCACAGGCTTCAGGCGGACATAGCGCTATGACTGGACACACCTTGGACAAAAAAGTGGACAACATAGATGACAGGGTTCAAGCGCTGGAAAACAATACGCCCTCGAATGACATCTTCGAGACGCAATTCGACATGCGCTTGGCGGAACTCTAGAGGAGGGAAGAGAAATGTTCCCTAAAACTTGACGATTTGGAGAACAGGGAACGTTGCTGTAACCTGTGCTTTTTAGGCTTCCCGGAGCGTGAGGGTGAAACGCAAGCAGACATTATAAAAGCTGTTAACGTGGTGGTGGGATCACTCTTTGAAGGGGCCAACACGAACGAACCAACTATTGATAGAGTCCATAGAGCAGGTGCAGCCAACAGAGGCCCCAGGTCCATTCTTGTACGATTCCACTACTTTACGGAGAAAAGTAAGATTCTTGAACTAGCCCACAAAAAAAACACCCAGTGGACTGGGAGGGGGCCCAGATCGCGGTGTATCAGGATCTGTCTGCCTTCACCCTGGCGAGACGTCAGCTCTGCTCCCCGCTGACAAACATGCTTCAGACCAAGGGGGTCTGGTATAGGTGGGGATACCCTTTTTCGCTTTCCTTTGAGCTAGAAGGCTACAAGTATGCCCTGGTCACGGAGGACGATATTCGCAGGGTGTTGGGGGAGCTCCTGGATGATCCGAACATGGAAATGGGCGAGCAGGAACGCGAGAGAGCCCCAGCTGGCCCCAGGGGGATGAGGGCTCTGCAGGAAAGGCGTAAAGTCCGAGGTCACAGGAAATTCAGAAGAGTAGCTTTGGCATCCCCGGATCCGCCCAACACTTGAAGACCCCCGGGAGCTCAACGATCAAGCTTGTACTCGAATCTGTGAGTGGGGGTGCGACGCAATTGTTCATGGACTGGTAGGGAAAAGGGGGTGGGGGGGCTCGAGTTGTTGGTTTTGAAGAGTTAAAGAGCCCGCAGGGGGGAGGAAATGGTGGCCTGGATTGGTGACAAGATGAAGCCGCTAATCAACCAGGCGTTCGGGGGGGTGAAAAGTTGGGGTTTGTTCATTGGGGAATTAGTTGGGTCCCGCCAGGTTTTCAGGTCTATTTTGCACCTATAGAATTGTTTCTGGGCATCAGCAGGGTGCGGAAGTACTGCGGGAGCAATGACATTTCGCGCTCCACGGAGGGAGCCATGAGCTTTTACCATTGCTTTGAGGGATGATCCGCTCCAATTTTTGACAGTGGGGTCGTTAAATGTATGTGCGCTTAACTCACCTACAAAAAGGTTGTTGGTGGTGAGAGAATTTTCGAGGCTCCGGCTTCATTTCCTATTTGTACAAGAAACTCACAGGGTTCGGGGCAAGGAACCAAAGCTAAGGGCTAAAAACATTGATCATGTGTAAGTGGCGTCCTTCTAGGCTAAAAAATGCAGAGTGGCCCTACTGGTCTCTCCCGTGGTCAAAGCTCAGAAATCAGACCCAGAAGGACGATATATTATGGTCAAGGGGGAGGTGAGGGGCCGACTGTTCACCCTGGTTTGTATATATGCTCCAAACGAAGCACAGGATAGCTTCTGGGAGGGGATGAAAGAGAAAATCATGGCTTTCTCCAAGGGCACCCTATTGGTGGGTGGGGATTTTAACATGGTTCTTTGCCCCGAGAGGGATAGGAAGTCAGTCAACCCGTGTCCAAACTTGCGACTTCATAAAAAACTGGCAGAAGCTTTCCAAGACGTTAATGGGGAACTGGGCTTGAGTGATACACACCCCATTAAGTTCAGTTCATTTGGGATGGTAAAAGAACAAGAGTCAAATTTTCTACCTTGACTCTTCCTAAGTATCATGGTGGATTTGGTCTCCCGGACTTTAGACTATACTACAAAGCAGCCCAGCTCCGGGTGATGTTAGAGCACATGAGGGACGATCTGGGGACATACTGGACTTTCATTGAGGATGTCCACACCCACCTGAAAAAAGTCAGGGAATCTCAGAACACACCCCACCTTAATTGGTTTCACATGTGGTGGGGATGCCCGGCTATTCAGGTGTACTGGTCGGAACTCCTCAGATGGATTAAGGACATAGAGGGGTACTCCCCAACACTACTTCGACTGGAAATCCTCCTGGGTACTCTTATGCCGGAGACAGAACAGACTGCATTCCCGAGGGTCATTGGGGCCATGTTGAGGGCTGGGAGGCTAGCACTAGCCCAAAAATGGAAAAGTGTTTTAGCTCCATCCAAGGAGGAATGGCTTTGTAAACTTAGGTCGATCTTCACTTATGAAAAACTCACTGCAATAACAAATGATACCATGTCGGAATTTGTACAGGAATGGACCGCAGTGCTCCTTAACGATGACTGCATCTCTATGCGTTTGTAAAGTACGACCCATAACGCCTCCACTTCACACATCTCACCACCAACCCCAGGGACCTAGTTAGGCCCCCTACTTGCTGTGAACCGACCTGACCCCACTATGTCAAATTGTACGACTAATAACACAATGATATTCAAATGTTCTCTCTGCAGCTTCTATAACCTGCATAGCCTCAAGACTTGGTATGTTGAAAAGTTGGGGGGGGGGGGGTGTGGGGGGTTGGATGGGAGTAAAAGGCGAAAATACTGCCATTTATGTTTGTTCAATGTATCGCTGGAAGGGATTGCTCGCGCACCCTACCATATATGTATGATGTCAATAAAAACAAAGTTAAAAAAAAAAGTCTCTTGCCTTCGAGGGCCTGATGTAGTCGACAACAAACAAGCAAACAAAATGTTCCTTTGCAAATGGTCTTTGGGTGATGACTTTTCACCCCTGGATCTCCCTTGACTGGGCTCGGACCTACTTGACACGGGGGACCATTCACATCCCCTGGTCTTCCAGTACTTCTTACTTTCACGAGTCTTAATGTCTTTTAAAAAGGTTCTTCACCTTCACCCCTGATTGTCGGCTTCCCTCTCGCCAACTTTTACAGACAGTTCCTCTGTGGACACCCCTTGGTAGGGTTTACTTCGATCCACACACTATTCTGGTTGTCGGCTTCCCTCTGCCGGGTTCACTCTCGCCAACTCCTACAGACAGTACACTATGGGACTTTAGACTTCACCCCATCTCGTTAGCATCCCTCCGCCGGGTTCATTCTTGCCAACTCCTTTACAACGCACTGTTCATGTTCTAATTTTCACCATGAAGGATTAATTTCCCTTAGCTTTCACAATCATCTGTCGGTCAAAGACTTTCGACGGTACAGAGGGTTTTACAAGACCCCTGTATGACCACTTTGAACTCTCTTTGCCTCTTCCTAAGGCCTTCTGGTTACGGTAGACTCTACCATCGGGTAATCGCCCAGAGTTTCCTGCGTGAGCACCCACGTGGTACCAGATGCCTCTGTTGCAGGTTTTCACCCTCCATCATTAGTTTCTTTATATTTTTCAGAAGTTCAAATTAGTCATTGGCTACTTTTCATTTAACACAGTTCGGGTTCTTATCGACTCTCCCCTTGACTCACCGGGTGTGATGAACGGCTTGGCTTTCCTCTTCTTCGAGTCAACGTTGGTACCACGAAGACCAGCGTCTCTCCCCGGCTTGGTGATCAATGGAGGAGGTTCTCGTGTACCATTGACATTTTCTGCAATAGACGCTGGCTTTTGTTTGCGGTCTTATATTTCTGTCTGCAAAGGTTTCACGGGCCAAGTTCAGAAAGGGCAAGGTCACTTCTCTCATTGTCACCCTCTCAGTATTCTCCTTCTTTTGGCTCCTCTTGAACTGGCGTGCTGAGTTAGCTCTCACGTTGTGCGGTCTGCCTTGCTCTTCCTGTGCTTTCGGGCTCTACCTTTTGTCTCTGGGGGGAAGGGAAAGGGCCGTCGGATGTGTGTGATTCCATTCAATTTCCTGGCCATTGGGTTGGACATGTCAGGTAAACAGTTTTAGCATTAGTCCATTTTCTTCTTCCGGGTACAAACGTGTTTGTGTCAAAGGGGGGGTGGTTTTGTCATGAGCAGGTTGGGAGTGCGGGAAATAATAATCAGAGGGACAGGAAAAGGAATAGCCAGGAGTATTTCGGGTAGGCAACGGTAAACCAAGGATTCTGGGAATTGTGGTTTTCGAGGGCAACAGGGTTTAGGCTCCTAGTTGGTTTAGCAGAGGTGTAGGGGTGGTTGGATTTTATTAAGGGAGTTTCTTTGGATGCAAGGGAGGCAGATGTGGAATACCCAAAGAAAATGTCAGGTATTTTGTCGTCCTCTCCTTTTTCTGTGATGTAGTACTGCGTCTCACCTTGGGCATTTCCCCGAGCAAAACCCCTGGCTCCCCGGCTCCCCTACCCAGGTGATCCTCCCTCACTCGTCCACCCCAGGGTTGAGATCTGAGAGCACCAGCTCTCCCCAGGCCACCTGAATAAGGGATTACTGAGGCTTAATCGTGAGAATACCCTCAGGTTTCTCACACTCCCTAGACATGGTAAGCACATCCCAGGAACCTAGAAAAGAGAGGGGGCAGATCAAGGTCCCCGTTGAAATCAAGTGATCTCCTCAAGAAAACAAAATGCTCTGGACCTTAAGTATGAGGAGTCTCTATTAAGGTTTGCGGGACCCAACTTGACACGTAGTTCTAATGATCTGCATTTCTGTGCGACATAATAATACTAGTGGTGGGGTTGGAGGTGCTGTGGTCTCAGTGGCGACTCCCTCTCCCCACCCTCGATACCCTATAGGGACATGTTCGGTCGCGGTTATGTAGGGATTTGTATGGTTGGTTTACATTTGCCTTGAAGGTCCACAGAGGTAGGTGGCCCTGCATGTGAGGCCGATTATATACAAACTAACCTGAACTGGGTAGAAAGTACAATGTTTCCTCCTATTTCTCTATTTTCCTTACTCTTTTGCCTCCTCTCTTACTCATGCGCATTGAATTCCTGTTATATTACACTCTGTGATTTCCCTTCATGTACATGCTGAGTGGTTTTCATGGCGCTAACATATGAAATGGATTATCTGTTTGCCTCGCGGATGGTCCTCATCATGCCTCATGGTATCATTTACCCGTGTGTGTCGAAATGCTTAATGTTATTATGTGGAACTTAAACAGGCTCAGGCCCCCAATGAAAAGGCAAAGTGTATTGTCACATCTCAAGAAATTAAAAGCACACATCACTCTAATTCAGGCAACACACCTCCCAGAAAAGGATGCCGAGAGGTTTAAGGGACAATGTGTAGGCCAAGTAGTTAATGCAGAGACTGAGTGGCAGAAGGGTGGGGAAGCCATTATGTTCCACAAATGTTAGCTGTACGTATCTTGGTACTAAGGCGGACAGGGTGGTATGAAGGCATCAGGAAGCAAGACACAGACAACAGATTCAAAATAAAATGGTTATTAACTCAAATGTCAGGATGGTTGAGGCCTAACTTGCCCTGTGCTAAGGTGGGATTTCCCTACCTGAACAAAACTAAGGAAAGTCTGAGTCAGGAAGTTCAACGTAAAAGTCTGTCTGTGTCCAAAACATCTCCTTGCCCTCACAACTAAAGATATACAATGTGTACGGATGGCAACAACAATAAAAGAAATGGTAATCAAAACAAGTTCTGAGCTTCTTCCAGTTCTTAGCTTCCTTTTCAGCTTCCCTTCCCCAAGTTCAAGAAAGTTCCACAAAAGTCTTAGGATTACAGTTCTCAAGTTGGAACAGTTCCACAAATCCTTGGGGTTCCATTCATACATAACAGTTTCAAAGATAAGGGTCTTGAGGGCTCCGTCCTCAAGACTATTAAAGTTCATTAAGTCTCAGGCTCCCCTTCCCCAAGACTTCAACTTGCCAGCTTTATCCTGGTTTCAGTCTTTCAATGTTCAAAACAACGTACTCCTTGTTTTGCTTTGTTAAGGTCTTTCGCAGTTGAGGGTTCCCTGGTCTAGGCACAGTTATCAGACCACACAGTCTACCCATTACAGGTTGTGCAACTAGGATCCCTACGCTCTTTGGTCCACCAGGGTTTTCTGTATCTGCCCCTGTGTGAATGTTCACATTCACTTGGCTTCTCCTTGTCAGCCTCATGGCTTTGCCAGACTGTGTCATATATCCATGGCCAGTACTGGGCCGTGGCACACTGTATTCATGCATAAAGTTCACTTTATGCATGAGTTTACTTCTTTACCGCCTTCCGGCATGCTCTCTCACAATCTTGCACTCTTGCTCTCTTGCCTCTTACTTTGCTTTCAAATGGGCAATATCTTCTTGCCGCTCATATTTATTTATCATCAGACCGTGACTCTGGCCATAATGGTTTTATTCAGTTTGGGCATCATATCTGTAAGCCTTTGCTTTGCCGCTTAATTTTCACCCAACCTGCGGTTCCAGGTTCTTTTAGTTAGTTCCATGCTGTTTAGTTCGTTCGGCGTTCGCACTGCTTTCCCACAGTCCCCAGGAGCGCCCTGGTTAGAGTGACTCTGTCCCTTCACTCACCTGTCTCTGGCGGTCGCTCCGGGCAGCTGCGCTGGTCATTTTTTCTGCTTCTCCCGCTGATGTTCCTTTAACAGTGAGCCCTGCTAGCACTTATGATACTCTTCTACGCTCGCTGGTAGCTCTTCTTCCCTTCTGCGGACGCTGCCAGCAATTTGGCTTCCTTTTCTTCTTCTGCAGCTCTGGGCTCCACAGGTCCTTTGGGTCATCTGCTGGTTTCCTGGCATCTCTGCAGGACCCACAACTGGTGCCTCCTCACTAACTGGACTACTTGCTGGACTCTCCCACGCAGGCCTCCTTGCTGGTCTGTGTGTTGCTGGTTTCCGCCCTTCTTATACACCTGTAACCACTTGACAGGTTGCAGGTGTGAGTCTTCAATTAGAATTGCCTGATTACAATACGAGGGAAATGCCTGACCGTTGGAGTACTCTGCAGGCATCTTCCTAGTCTCAGTACTAGAGTGGTGAAATAACCTGCTGGTGTTTACTACTCCTAGTTGCCTCTTCCTCGTCCCAGTACTGTATTAGTACTGTATAAGGGAAATTGAGGGGAACTGCTGAACAGTAGCCCATAACGGCCGTGGGAGGATTAGGTTGGTTCTTACAAGGAAAAGGGGGACACCATGTCTCGCCTGTGGGTACCCTTTTCCCAATCCCCAAGGAACCTCCACCAAGGTGATCGTCCCTCGCTTCTCTACCCCCAGGGTTGGGATACAAAAGCAATGACCTTTCCCTGGCCACCAGAGAAGGGATTCCATGTGTAGTAGTAGTGAGGACACCCTCAGGTTTCTCACAGTGGGTAGACTGCTTAATAGATCGCAACTTCATGTAGATTCTGAACATATATGGCCCAAATCAGACAAGCTCTAAATTCTGGCAATCCTTAGGTCAGGAGATTCAGACTCTGAATTGCTCATCTCTCGTAGTGAGGGGATCCTGCAACCTTCCTTTAGACCCAGGTTTGGACAGAAGGTCACAGTGTAGGTTTTCTGCCCATCCAAGATGCATAAAGCTCTTAGAACGCTGGAAACGTGTAACCTGAATGCAGAGCGATGATGCGGAATGCCGGCGACAAGATAGGGCGAAACTTCACTTTTTTTAAGTACTCAGGACCAATACCATAGAAGGGGCCATGCACAATACATAGTGCTTTAAAATTAACACTCTTTGATACAGGATGGCAATGAAGTGAATGGGAGACATGAAAACTCAAAACGGTCCACCACTAGCAGCTCTAGCTGCTGTGTTCTGTAGAATTTAGAGACAGTGGAGAAGATAAACAGGTTGGCCAGACATAAAGAATTACAATAATCGAGTGCCCCAGAAACATTAAGAGATACCACCACGGGCAAATATTCTCAGGCAAAAAAGGAACAACTTTACGCACAATTGTGAGCTTAAAGTAAACCGACAGAACTCAACTGTGGATCCAAAGACAAGGAAGAGGACAGCTTAATGCCAGGTTTTTTACAACCTGAACAGGCTTAGGAAGAGGGCCAGTATTGGAAGAGCAAACATCCAGATTGATTATCTATTTTTAAACAAGAGCTTGGTGAAGGTGGTGTCTGACGCAAAGATCTTAGCAATATTGGTGTTGGACCATGCTCCTGAACACATAGACCTAGGGCGGTGTCCGGTCAAATGGTCGACAGACAAATGGTCGACAGAACAATTGGTCGACACAATTTGGTCGACAGGTCAAATGGTCGAATTTTTTTTATTTATATATATATTTTTTTAGGTTTTCGTTTAGGGAAAAAAATAGGTTTTTAGCAAAAAAAAGGGGGTTGGGGGGCACCCCCCCCCAAAAAAAAAAAGTGAAATAACACAACGAAAAGAAATTCGACCAGTTGACCTGTCGACCTTTTGGTGTCGACCAATTGTCCTGTCGACCATTTATTTTCAACCAAATGACCTAGAACCACCTAGGGCCCTTTAAGACGAGGTAGCAATAATTAGAGATAGATGGGGATTCAGAATTTACTCAAACATCAAATATCAAACCGACTCAGGAAGTTGCAAAACTTGGTCTGTTTTATTTGCAATTATCTAAAACAGGGAGTTACAACAGACATCAATGGACGTTCGCTCAATTGCTCTCAGCGCATATTATGAAAAACACATCTCTTATATTCAAAACTCGTCATTAGTGATGTCACACTACGTGGCAAACTACAAAAACCTATATGGGGATGTGATAGGTTTACAGGGAACATCTAGGTATACGTTCCATACTGACGGGAGAAGTGATTGGGTCTCTACTGTCAGGTGGGCATCTAAGCCCATCCCAAGTGCAAGTCCTCTTCTGTGTCATACCAATACTCAACACTTTATTGGTTACACAAATTATAGGGCTCTTTGATACGTGGCCCTCTACCATTGGGTTGGCACCCTTGTACCCTTCTGGAATATTCCACATGCTTGCAGTGCGCAGGCTACCATACCAGGTGCAGGGAGGGTCAGCATGATCATGACTCCCCTCCCAATTAGCCTGACATCTATCATCACTCTTGCAGTCTGCCAGTCAATTAACACTTTGAACTTGGCCTTGCAGAAGCTCTCTGTGCCTGAAAATAAAAGGGAGTATCTTCTTGGTGCAGAGGGTTTTGAACTTAATCCTTGCAGCCACTGGGAGCCAGTGCAGAGATTACAATCCTGGAGAGATACGATCCCTGGGCTTGAGGCCAAGGACAAGTCTTGTAGTCTTGTTATGGATGGATTGCAGAAGGCGGAGAGTAGAGGCAGGCAGATTTAGAAAGAGGCTGTTGCAGTATTCCAGCAAGGGAGAACCAGAGCTGTGAAGACGGTGAGCTTCTGGGGGAAGGAGAGGAAAGGAATAATACCTCTGAGGAGGTGCAGCTGGTAGTGTGACTTCTTAGAGACATCAGAGATGTGAGGAGTGAAGAAGAGTGTGGAGTCGAAGATGACCCTGATGTTTTTAGCCTCACGGGTGGGATCAAGAAGAGGTCCAAGAGAGGCCGGCCAGAGAGCGACAGTAAATGAAGGAGCGGGTGTGATGACGAGTAGAATCTCAGTCTTACTGGCATTGAGGCAGAGATCATTGGCGGTGTTAGGACGGTTTTCTGAAGTCCACCTAAGGGCTTAGTAAAACCATTCAACTGAGGCAGTACACGACTCCACTCTTAGTATAAGACTGTACCACCTGAGTACATGGCAGCGTAGGCAGAACAGCCAGGCCTATTTTAGGAGGGAGAGAGGGCAGTAGATACAGTACAAGTGAACATTGTAATACAAATGATCCAAAGAAACACTGAAATACTATGTATTGTAAAAATAAAGGATTTATTTAAATACAGGTCGGCCCAGATAAATCTAGGGGTTAAGTAAGTACTAACACATTATATGAAATCACACTATAAAACACAACACTATACTTGAAAGTACACAGACCCAAGTATAGACCTTATTTGGAACAACTAATGTAGTTCTAGGGAAGTCAAAACCTTGTTTTACACATTTAGTATAGGTCAAGCCTATTCTTTGGGAGTAAAAGACCAATGTTTACTTTCAGATTGCATTCAGTAATACAAGGACAGTAGGCCCTTCCAGTTGTACAGTGACTCTTGGAACAACTCACATAAACAGTCAACTGGACAATATACTTTTGGTGAATAGTGAAACACTTATCCTAGGTGCAGTAAAAACCTACAACTACTTTTGTCATAACACATAGTTATATCAGGTGAGTAAAACCTGAGGATGTAATATACAATTACAGATGCTTTGGAAATCAGGGAACCCCAGATTGAGGTAAGCAATAACTCTGGTAACTTATTTTGGATGGCACACAGCTAACACAAGGTAAGTAAAACCCACATACTTTAACTTCACAATGAAGGGGAAAGTAAAACCCAATGTCACACTTTACTGAATAGTTATTCTAGTAGGCAACAACGTAATGTAGACTTATTAAGGACAGGCCAGCAGCAAGTCAGGGGAAGAAAGACCCAGTTGGGGGACACTCATACAGTTATCCTAACAGGACTAACCTGGTGATACCAATATTGGGAGGACACTCATACAATTACCCTGCAGGAATAATCTGGTGAAACTAGCACAACCTAATCACAGGAGAGTAAAACACCTTTACATCTACTTTCTTTTAGACTGGCAAAACAGTGGCTAAGGAAGAAAAGATGTTAACCATACTTTTAAGAATAGTGCATCACACATTCAAGATCAGTAAGAACTTTTGTAACTGTTCACTCTTAGACTTACAGTTACCCACCAACTCTTTACAAGTAAGTAAAAACACTTGATTTCTTTTCTAGGCAGAAGTCTCAATCCCTTCAAAGTCTTTCCCTTATTCTTGGAGCATGAGTGTTCTCAGTGGCAGAAGGGGGGTCACTAGGACTAGTGACCAACAGGCAGTGTTAGAATAAGTTCTTCAGTAGCAAAAGTCAGAGTTCCTTAGGAAAACTGGCAACCAAGTGAGTACTTTACTTCTAGGGTTAGAAGAGGGTCCAGGGGCTTCACAGAAGTCACCCCAGCAGGATTCTAGCAGTGGGACTGGGTGTACTGGACGAGGGACCTCCCAATCACAGATAACACCCCAGGACTACACAGAAATCCCAACATGCGTAAGGTAAGTATATACCCAGGCCAACACAGTACCTCAGCAATGAAGAAGAGATTGCAGCAGGAGAACTTCAGGCTCTGCAGCCAAATACCCGGTCAGTGGATTCCTGGTCCTGGAGACTGAACACAAGACCTCAGAAGGCACTTTGCAGCAGGGATCAATGAAGAATGCTCTAGGCAAGATTGCTCTCACGGATGAATGCGGTTCTCTGGGTTTTGCGCCTTTTCAAGGTGCACAGAAGAAGACAGAAAATCACAGTTGAATTCTCGTCGTTTAAAAGGTCCAGCACTCTTGTGAGGGGACTTTTTGGACTCGGTTCGTGTCTCTGGAGATATACCAGGATGCCCATGAAGATTCACCAGGCTCTGGGTTCGGGTCATTGTTTTCGGAGACCCCAGGTCAATTGGAGGGAAGGGCTGCAGCAGGTTCCGGTTACACAGCAGGCTCTCCAGTCGCTGGAAATCATTCCTGTCGCTTTTCCTTCGTCATCCTCTTCGGTTTTCCGTTCCAGTGGTCGACATGACTTCAGCTTCCAGGTTTCCAGTATTTATCAGGAACTACAGCACAACCTCTGCATTCTCTCCCTGCATTTTACAAGAAAGGGGCGTCTGGTTGTCCAATCAGGACAGCCAGCCCCCCACTGGGATTTGTCCCAGCTGAAGGAAGGCGTAAGACAAAGGATGAGGGAGTTTTGGTCTCCTCCCCCACTTCCCCCACTTCCACTGACTGGAGCCTGGGCTGGGTGTCCAGGGGACTCCCGCCTAAGACAAAACTCACACAAAGGAATTTCCTGCCCTGGATGTCAGGGGAAGGAAAAACAAACGACAAACACTAACATGGCAGAAAAAGAAGACAGGGGCCATTTTGGTATGATGACCACCCATAGGGTCCTTTACTGCAGCTGTGATTAGAGCCCGCGGTAAAGGTGCACCAAATTAGTAAAAGCTATCACTGCCACCAGCCATTGAAGGTAAGCTTGTCACTGTAACATAATTGTTTCAGTTGTAATGTGAAAGGGGATACATTGTATCTCCCCAGCACTCCACATAAGGTGAGGTGTGCTGGTTTCACAGAATAAAATGTAAAAGGGATCCAAAGATCCTTTCTACCCTTGGGAACTGTAGTTCACTCAAGGTTAGCACAAGAAAGTTAAATGGGGAGCCCCTATGGCAACCCAGCAACAACAGGCACTTATTGCCAATAAGTTGTTAGACATGATAACTTTAAAACGACACTATGGAGAGTCTTAAAAATGACATCCATAAAAAGAGTTAAAGATTAGGTGAGTGTGGAAAAAGGTTCCCACTCACTGAGGTATTGATGAAAAATGGAGTTGAACCAGAAAAGGAAGATTTACCAGCTCTGTGGAAATCTTATCTAACAGGCGGCACACCACTCCTGGATAGCAGACAGACAGTCTGAGATGAAAGAAAGAGAAGAGGTGGCTGAAGGGAGCCTGAAAATGAGCTGAGTGTCATCCGCATAGCACTGAAAGTTGGGGCAGAGAGCGGCAATTCGGTGGGCAAGAAGTGCCAGATATTGGTTGAAAGGCCAGGGAGAAAGGTTAGACCCTTAAGGAACACCACAGGTAGAGATAGAGGAGAGGAAGGACCCAAGTTGGACCTGGGAGGGTCGGTCGGAGAGGAAAGAAGTCAGCCAAGCCAGGGTCTGATCAGTGATACCCAGGTTATTACAGAGACGGTTGAGCAGGATGGCATGGTTTATTGTGTCAAAGCAGAAGAGAGATTGAGTAAGATGAGGACACAGGGGGTGTTGGAATCAAGGTTGGAGAGCAGGTCTTCACGGATGTTCAGGTGAGCAGTTTCCATGCTTCTGGCAGCTCTGAAGGCAGACTGATGGTCATGCAGACAACCAACAGATTCAGTGTGAAGATTAAGCTGGGAGATGGCCAGCTTTTCCAGGAGTTTGCAGAGGAAAGGAGTGATGGAGATTGGGCGATAGTTAGCTGGGCAGGACGGATCGGCAGAGGGTTTCTTAGGAAGAGGGTGCACAAGGGAGTGCTTCAGGGAGGAAGGGAAGACTCCAGTGGCGAAGAAGTAGTTGCAGAAGTCAGCCAGAGCTGGAGCCAGGGTGTCAATATGGTCCTTGATGGTTTTGGAGGAAGAGGGGCGAACGTATTTTGACGAGACTTTCATAGATCGCACTTGTCTAGAATGGGGGAAAGGCAGAGAAGGAGGCAGGAGAGGAGGCCGAAGAAGGGCCAGAGGAAGAGCAGGGAGTAGAGTGAGTAGGGGGAGAGGAAGAGAGAGAGGACAGGATGTCCTGAGTTTTAGAGATGAAATGAGAAGCCATAGCCGTGCAGAGGGCCTGAGAGGTGACAGGAGAGGTAGAGACTGCAGCAGAATTGGCCAGTTCCTTGCAGATTTTAAAGAGTTTGGCCGATTTGTTAGATGCCGCAGAGACGCAGACTTGAATGTGAGCACTCTTCTTGGTGCGGACAGAGAGCCGGTATTGCCTCTGGGGCATGCTGTACCGGAAGCATGCCATTTCCTCTCGGCCACCCTGCACTTGCGTTTGAGGGTGACGCGGTCTGAGTCATACCAGGAGTTACACTTGGCTTTGGCCTTCAAGCGGATCCTCATGACGGTGGCAAGAACATCAAGAGTATCAGATATAGCAGAGTGGAGCATGGAAAGGGTATGTCAAGGTGTGAGTCAGCCAAAGGGAGAGGAGGGGGCTGAGAAAGGGGCAGCGAAAGCCTCAATTGACACACGCTTCATGGGTCAGATAACCAAGACCATCCAGAGTCTGCCCTGCAGAGTGAGTCAGTCCAGAGGGGAGGATAGAGAGAGCGAAAGAGTCACAGAGGTTGCGGAAGAGTCCAGAGGAAGGACAGGAAGCATCCAGGTGGATGTTGAAGTTTCCAAGAAGGACGTTTGTTTGTCCTGTTTCTCCTCCCTTGCACGAGGTGAAATGCTGTCAGGGCTAGAACGCTAGTTTTTTGTTAGATCATTCTAAAACTTCAAGGTCTAAGAATGACCATTGTATTCCCTTGTTCCCTTCCCGCCTTGAAGCGCTTTGAAGCACTCCAATTCCGTTTAAAGCTGTGCGTGAGTGGAAATTAAGTAGGGGCCGCTCCTTTCTTCCCACAAGCCCCCAACCCATATAGTTTAATGACACCCTCAGATTGAATAATAAACCAACATGTGGGATTTCTGGGGCGGAGCAGGGCATACCATACCTCAACCGGATCGGAACATCCAAAGGGTTACTCCCTTTTCCATCAGTGCAATCAACATTTCACTTTCCGGCTGGTGAATTCCTAAGAAAGCTCCAACTGTCCCATTGTGTGTGCAAATCACTATTTCCTTGTATGCCGATGATGCTTTATTGTATGTATGCAACCCCCTGTACAGTATTCTGCATTATTCTGGAGGTGCTTCAGAATTTTGGAGTGTTGTGCGGATCCCGCATTAATAGAGAGAGACCCATGCTTATTGCCTTAGCTGGTATTATTAGACTCAGGCCCTGGAACACATTTACGGAATGGGGGCTGTGCAACGGGAACATGAATCATTCGAGTATCTGCTGGTTCACGTATTTCATGGGATTGAGGGGGATACGTTCATGCATAATATGGATCTGGCGCGGACTGGGATCAGAGCCGCAGTTTCTTTTTGGCAGAAGCTACCTCTCTCTGTAATGGGCAAAATTTTGGCATTTTTTTCTATAGCGCTACGACCCCTCAGGTATATGAGCGCTGCTTATTTTTACCCACGGTGTGTGGTGCTCACTTATCGATATCGGAAGGATGAAAGGCGGAGTTTGGCCCGGCCGGGATTCGAACCTGCGTTAGCAGGCTCTGCACGGATGTCAAAGGGAGCCATTTGACCGGCTGGGAGTCCTGCTAAAATTACTTTATTTCTTCAACAATATCCCTTATCATCATTGACTTTTATTCGGCTTTAAAAACCATCAACTACAAACCTCGTAGAAGCACAATTCATAAATCTAAAAAACACAATTAGTGAGAAGAGAATATACGTGGTACAGATAATTTTCTAATTTTAAAAAGATCTAAAACGTGCCTATCATTTTTACAAGACTTAAGAACTGTTTAGCATGTTTCCAGGTTCGTAATTGAGGAGAGCAAGCTCGCAGCCTCACACAACCATCGAAGGTTGGGCCATTTGCACACGAGCCATTATTAGTGACGCAAGGAGGCTGCTTGTCATTCCGTCTCTGTTTTCCAGACTCTCATCTATGCATCCAAGCCCTGTGTATATAACGGGCAGTTGCAGCTACCACGTGGGGCACTACAGAGGGCTTCTGTAGATCCAGGGCATCCCTTGCTGTGTAAGTCCCTATTATTTTAAGAATTGCACGCAGGTAAAGACACCTGAGTTTGAGGAGAATTGCACAAATCAGAAGAAAGTGAGTTACTGGTGGAGCTTTTGCCCTGCAGAGCGGCCGTTCTCCTGTCTCATAGCTTCGCCACGATGCCAGTGGCAATATTCCTAGCCTGAATCGAACATGCATTGCTCTTTCAGACAATTGGGGGCGTGGGGGGTTAGTAGATCTAAGTCACATTCAGATCCTGTCCCTGTTTTCTGCAGTAAGTAATCTGGGCCCAGGATTAACCTGTTTGCTGCTTCCGCCCGACAGTCTTTTGATTTTACATCAACCGCTTTAGTCTGGAGTGAGTCAAACCATTCACACTCGGGGACGGGGGAGTGGGGGGGGGGGTATGATCTCCCTGCTTCACTAGCACCTAAATCCGTGAGCGTATCCTTTACATGTTTGGCGCACCCGAGGCTTTTTTCCTCCCTCCAAAGACAGAAGAGGACTTGGGCCTCTTTGTTTCTCTAGGCCAGAGATCTGCAACCTGTGGCTCTCCAGATGTTTTGGACTACAACTCCATCAGCGCTAACCATCATAGTCAATGGTGAGGGATCATGGGAGTCGTAGAACAACACATGTGGATAGCCGCAGGTTGAATACCCCTGCTCTAGGCCCTCTGTGTGCCACAATCTCAACCAGTACAGTACAGATTTAATATAATAGATTCACCCACTGGGAGACCGTTCAATTCTAGCTGCGCGAGTGCTGATGGGGGACTCTGGGGCAGCAATAGATGTTTCAAAAATGTATATTCTACAATACCCTAATATCCCCACGTCCCCAAATTTCTGCCCAATTAAACGTGGCTGGCAGGGTATGTTTTTTTAATTTTCTTTATATATATAGCTCCAATGCGGGGGTGACAGCACTGCTCCCATGTTTATTAAAAAAGGATTTGGTAGCCCCGCTATGTTTGCATAGGTTTATGCTAGACTTTTCCATCTGCGCTGACCACTCCCCATTTTCCTGGAACCTGACTCCTAAGTAATCAAAGAACACTACATGTTCCAGTTTTATTCCATTTATTTCCCATGAAAGGGAGCAGTGTTTTGGGTGTTTTGGTCTGAAAACCCTTACCTTAGTCTTCCCTATATTGACCTCCATTTGGAGTTCGTCACATTTTCTCTTGAAGACGTTCAGAGGGATTTTCAGGTCTTGTGGCGAGGTCGCGAGTATCGCTGCATCATCGGCGTAGAAGAGGGTTGGATATTTTCTGTGTCCATCTTGGGACAGTCCAAACAGCCCTCGAATCGTGCATCTATTACCTCTTGTATGTAGACAGAAAACAATAGCGGGGCAAGCCCACAACCCTGCCTTACGGCTTTCTCTACATCGAAGAGGGCAGTTAGTTCACCTCTGAGTCCGAACCGAACTGTGGCGCAGTTCTCAGAGTAAAGCGGTTGGATTAATGAGATCAGTTGTGTGGGAGCTTTCCATGAACGTACGTTTTCCCATACAGTCTTTCTAGAAACACCATCAAAAGCAGTCCTTAATTCCAGAAATACTGCATATAATTTAACTTTTAATAACACTGTGCACTTCTGGATTAAAAGGAACGAACTAAAACAGTGATCTACAGTCCCCTTATTCTTCTGAAACCCTGACGGTAAATTGGTGATTACGTGGTTTGTGTCTGCCCACTTCTGCAGATAATTTTCCCAACCTTCCCAAATATTTTGCCTGAGCTATCCAATAGGAAATCGGGTGGTAATTGGCTGGCAAATCTCTTCCTCCTTTCCTGTATATGGGGACAATCGGTGCCTGTTGCCCGGAGGATGGCACCTTTCCCTTTCTGATGATGGCATTGCAGACTTTACACAGAACTGGCACCCAGATCCTAATTTCATCCAAATATAAGTCAAATGGGAAATAATCTAGTCCAGCTGCCTTACCCCTTTGTTGGGATTTTAATGCCCTCTCAATATCCCTTACATTGACAGTAAAGTCTACCATTCCTTGTGGTGGTAACTCTTCCTACTGGCTGACAGTGATACACTCCTCTGGCTGGTTGCTATATAGACTCCAATAATGAGACTGCCATGCCTCGGAGGTAATGCAACAGTTAAGAGCCTGTTTACTCCCGAGATCCTTCCCAGTGAACAGCTTTCCTCTCCTCGCTGGCTTTATGAAGCCTGTGCATTGATTCGCAACATATTCTTTCTTTCTCTGGGCAACTATATTTTCGATATTTCAGCGGAAACGTGCTCGCCTTGGAAGCAAGACGACACAAAGTCCACCCGTACGCGCTTAGAAACCTCTGGGTATTTAAGTGCATTATAAATATGCAACGAAGACAAAAACAATTACGCAACTAAAAAACAAACAATTCTTGTAACAGCACCTCGATGCCCGCGGGCTGTGTGAGCACTTTAAAAATGCATAAATAAATAAATAGTCCACTCTGAATAGTTTTGTTACCTTTGTCCAGCTTAGCACCCGGTCTGATACTGTCTATAATCTTCTCGTTTCCCCTATGACAGTCATTGTCGTACCGACCCTATTTCTATAGGTCTTTCTTCTTAATATGGCACCTAGGTAAGGTCATTAAAGGCATGAGGTTTTCCCTGAGTACGTCATCGTCAGGGCTATTGGCACTGCACATAATCCCAGAATTGTCCAAGATGGCCCCATGCATACTTAGTTTTTACACTGTTCAACTATCCTTGGCCATTTTTCAGCTTTACGGCACGCCCAGTTATGCTTATTATCTGTGAGTTGATCTCTGTCTGGCAGCCACCCCCTCCCTTTCATTTTGTTCATTGAGACCCTTAAACTAAGTGGGTTATGGTCGCTATCAGATCTTTCCATGACTTCTAAGATTTGTGCCTTAGCCCAATCTTTACCTGTAATTAGAATGTAGTCTAAAATTGATTGGCCGTTACAGCCCTCAAAGTTGTTTTTAGCAGGCAGGTCCTTTCCAAAGTGGCCATTACAAGCCCTTAAATTCAGGTCACAAAATAATCAGGCTGTTTTCTAGAGCAAACCGATGGGTTTTCGTTGCAGGTCTGGCTAGCAATGTAGGTATACCCCATGCCATGTCCTGGTCTTCCCAAATTCCTTCTAGTTCCCTAATTGGTTCAATCTGTAGGGTTATGTCTCCCGCTAACAGGGTAAACATATTATACTCCTTCATGTTACTCCTCTCTCTTTCCCGGGTATAAAGTCTTTCTAGTGTTTCAATTCCCCTGCATCCCGCTGGCCTATTGTAGACATTGACCGGTGACAATGCTTCTACTTCTTTAGTTTGGGTAGTCAGATGTTGAGGTCAGGCACGCCAGATTGGTCAACTGTCACCTCCCAGTTTAGTGTTGTCTATCCAAATCAGTGGGCCGTCACTCGGCCTACCTTTGGGGCCTTTGTTAGCCAATACATTGTGGCATTGGAAGCAAAGGTGATCCAAATTGGATCTTCAAACCGCCTTTTAAGCCCAGCAATCTTCCAAGATAGAAATCTGTACTCTTTAGGCTCTCCCCCCACTGCTCATGGCAGAGGTCAGTCCGTCATCCTGGGCATGGCTCCCCATTTGTTCGTCAGCCACCACTCTGTCCTTCATCTATACTCTTTCTTATCCCTTATATGATAAAGTGATTTTTTTTCTTTGGATGCTTGGTGTGAAAATCACTGAATTGCTTTGGGGTACTGCTAGGCAGAAAGTGGGGCTGCAGAGACCCTACCAGGAATGCAGTTTGTTCCTTCCAGATTATGAATTGTACTTCCTTGCCGCTCAGTTTACACTGGAATGATTTACCTGAAGGTGAGGTCTGTATTTTATTGGGGGGCCTTATGAAATATCGACAAGGGATTGAACTAATGTGGGAGCAATGGTTCATAAGGGGGGGCCCACGCATAATACGCAAAGTACAGAATGCATGGAAGTGACTTCTAACGCAATTGCGAATGGAGGCCTTTTATCACCCTGATTGACCTATTGGATTTGACGTGTAAGATTAGCGCCCAGATGCCCTAGGGCTTGGTTGCGCTCTACAAATAAATAAATACAAATACAAATACAAAGTCATATTTAGGGATATGGGTCTTCCCACTTGGCTGTCGAAAGGGTGTGGATCATTAGGAGATTTGGTTAAGGATGGTTCACTGCTTTCCTTCGCAATGGGCGGAGGAGTATGGTATGCCGCGTAGTCACTTTTTGAACTATGCTCAAATGGAAGCGGAAATCGCCAAATTGTGGAAGGTTACAATGCAAGAGCCGGAACCCACCCCGTTGCTGAACACTTTCGCAGATTCACAAAGTGTTATTACACGGGAGGCCTACACCTGTTCTGGCAATTAAGAGGAAATGGGAAAATTGATCTGTGATATGGAATATTGGACAGGAGTGGCTCGTGATGCGCGAACATATTAAACAAAATAGTCCAGAAACCCCAGGTTTTAACTGATTGTTTAATTCCCTTTACAGGGTGTATGCACATAACTTCCGCTAGGATGCATGCCATTGCGCCGGAGATGCCGCACACGTGCCCCAGATGCAAGCGCGACTCAGGGAGATTTTGGCATATGGTTTGGGAATGCCCGGTGATCCATCAATATTAGATGGAAGTGATAGATAGGATTACCACATTACTTCATAGCTCTTATGAGTGTAAACTGTATTTCTTCTTGCTGGGCAGATTACCGGGCAGCACGAAAGCGAAACCTAGGAAAAAGATTGCCTATGTTATTGAGTAGATGGCGGTTAGCAATATCTTGTACATTTCCTAGGGGCCTGTTAGGAAAGATTTCATAGTTGTATGCAATTTTCCCTCCATGTGTCAACCCCCAAACTTTTTGCTGCTGTTTAGACACCATTGACTGACTTTGCCAGAGAAGCACAGCCTTCAGCTGCACTCCTCTGGGCTTTCCCTCACTTGTTATGGGGAAACTGACATGCCCTTAAGACAGTCAGTACTGGGAGACTTTGTTTCCCTAAGTCCTTTCTCATCTTGCAACTTTTGTGCAACATGTAACAAGTGTGTAATGTGTTTTACCATACAGCACACTTGGGTCTATGGATTTTTTATGAACTGTGCAGATGTGTCATGGACAGGACTGGTAGCAGGTATAGTTTCGCATTATTTTTAACACGTTCTTGCCATGTTAACCGTGTTAACCGCATTTGGCACGAATTGGTGGCCTGGCTCCAAAATGGCCATGCCACTAGGTTCTTTGTCCTGTCCTTTGGCCATCTTGTCCCTTCACCTTCCCAGGTCGAGTCGACCTGTGTGTGTGCCTCCAGGATGTGGGCTGGGGTGTCTGGTCCCAATACACATCCTGGCTGCCAGAGAGTCTGGAGTGTCCTGAATGCCTGAGACCACCGTGGTCTGTGATTGGTCCACGTGTGGAGTGTGTGTTTGTGAGCAGATCTCCAATTGGGTCCGCTCCGTTTTGGCACAAAGGGAACTTTGGATAAGAGGAGGCTGGATACACCACTACCAGGTCGATCTACTGAGTTCTCACCGAATCCTATCCAAGGATAGGATTCAAGTATCCTGCAACTACGAAGCTGAGTCGAGGAACCGGTGGTGACCCACTGGAAGGTTTGGCACCCTGAGCCCGCTGTCGTCCCGTAGGACCCCTCTGCATCTGGATGTCCTAGAAGGTCTGTGAAGATGCTTCTACCCATTGGAATAGTGGGACCAACTATTCTCGGCACCTTCACCAAAACCTGCGAGTAAGCTTTCTCAGAAGTGTCCCTGGACCAACCAGTGGGCTGACCAGTTTACGCAGGATCTTTGCTCTGTCTCCGCCGTCGTTTGGAGGAGGCCCTCAAAACTTGGTATACTGCTAGCTCTGTGTCCATGGCACCCTCACACTGAATTTCGTATACTTGGTATTCCCTGGTCTGAAGTGAGGCGAGTGCGCCCGGACCGGAGTAAACGCGGTTACCGTGTTGTCCTGCTGCAGGAATATCCTTTGCAAGTCCACTGCATTTGTCACCCTCTTGCCCCTAAAGCCTGCTGCAGTGAAACTGGGGCGATTCATCCACCCAGAGCTGAAAAATCGCCACTGTCCCATTTGGGAATCATCGCTGTATCTCAGGAACTGAAAGGTGCTGAGACGTCCTTTTTGCTGCATTCGAACCTGCAACCGAATTGGACTAACCTGCCGAAGTTTGGGTCTCCTTGCATCAGGGACCAGTGAGTAATCATTTCCCCAACCGGTGGCCCCTAGCGCAAGAGCCCATTTTTATGTATGAGTGGCCCCTGGGTGCTCCTCTCCTGTCCACCGCTATTGCTCAATAGGAACTCCATCCCGAACTCTCGAACTGCCTCTGCCTTCAAGTGGAGGTCCTTCTTGAATAGTGGGAACTTATTCTTCATTGCCTCATCCACCTTCCCGAGCTGCTAGAGACCCCTGAAGAGACCCTGTTTTACATGTACTATTGAGCACAAGGCTCCCCTCTTCTTAGGGCTTGGACTGCCTCTTAGTTAGGTGAATAACTGATGTTGAACTAGGCCTAAAGACTAACTGCACTGCCTGTTTCCTTTCCATCTAGGCTGTCGACATACCTCGTGCAGTCACCCCTTTAGACACCAGTGGTCTTGTATATATATTGTATTGAGTGTGATGTATTGGTTTACTTATTGTTACTGTGATTCTTTGCTATGGTCTATGTTACAAAGGCCTTGTAATAAATGTGACTATATTTTTGATATATACAACTGTCTGGGAGTAATTTGTAAGTGTCCTTGCTCTGTGCTCATTGAGGTCCTTCAGTCACCCTCACCCCTCCTGAGACTTAGTCTTGACCGCCTGCCATAGCTACCCTGATTGGTCTGGCTTGTCCAGGAAACTAGGTTGGCCTTTTGAACCTCTGCCCCTCCAGGTCAGAGTTCAGAAATCCTTCTTAACAGGGCCCTCTTATCCCGCAATCGGTGTCGGATATAAAGGAATGGGTCTTCGACGAATCAGAAGTGTTACGAAAGGATAAGAAGAGTGACACGGACGAGGGGATGTTGATTGTTTGGGGGCAACCAGGGGTGGACCGGGAACTAAGAGGCCCTGGAAATGATTACTGGGGACCAAAAGAGGCCCTGGAAATAATGTTCAAAGTGGGCCCTTCCTTATGACACATTTTCTGCAAGCCCAATGCTTTTCCTATGAGAAAATGTGGAAATACTACACAAAAGAGGCCCTGGGTGCAGAGGCACACCGGGAAACTGTTGCCCTGGGGGCAACTGTTGAACAATCTCACAACCTCTCACGACTTAACGCCGTCGTGAGAAGGGTGTTCCGACTTTATGGGGCTACGTGGGAGAGATGACATTTGGTGCAGGTGACCAGGGGCTTTGTGGAAAATTGTTACTGTGGCCGATATGGGGAGAGGCGAGAAGACATTGTGGGATTTAGAGAAGGCTATGGCCAGGAGCTGATTGTTGTAGCATGTTAGTTTGGGGTTAATACAAGGTCGCGCTTTGGAATGTTTATAAGGTGCAATGTGTATATTTCACCAACACTGTATATGACCAGACTGCTCGTTTGTCTTCCTTTTTGTTTTGTTTCTTCTTCTGTAAATTAATAAAACATAAATAGTTTTAAAAACGATGAAGAGAAGATTTCAGACTTTAAATTATTGTTCGGACGGGAGCCTCAGGCTGGCCCAGGGCTGTGTGGGCCAGAATGGCTGGATGCCCGCTGCTTGAGCCAAATAGTGTTGACTTGTATGCCCCGTCCATTCCTTCCCCTTTCAGTAGCAGAAGTGCTTTCATCTGTCTCCGCATTCTATAGAGCATGAAAGGAGTGTCCTCTCAAAGCTAGTCTGTCCTACTCACCCCTCCTCGCTCTACTGCCTATTTTATTTATTGTACAGAAAATGTGTTGAAGGGGGCCTGGCGTACTTACAGGGGTAAAATGGCTACACCTGTTTTAGCAGCTGCAGGCAGGGCACGCGTGTGGCCTCCACTCGCCAGGAAATCGACAAAATGCACATTAAGGAGGCGGAATCGTGAGGCCTGCGTCGCCATGTCAGTTTCCTGTCCCGCCAGCAAGGGCCTCTTCCCTGAGTTAAGGAAATGTTGAAAGGTGGTTCCGCTCCCTGGCCATAAATATCTGACTAGGTGCGGGGAAATGTGGGTCCCCTGGGCCCAGAGTGAGTGTTAGGGGAAGCATCCTTCA
Source organism: Ambystoma mexicanum (assembly GCF_040938575.1). Lineage (NCBI taxonomy): Eukaryota > Metazoa > Chordata > Amphibia > Caudata > Ambystomatidae > Ambystoma > Ambystoma mexicanum. The sequence continues at coordinate 1,088,446,339 of NC_090941.1, forward strand.
TCACGAATATTGCTTGAATGATTAGCATTTCCCCCTTGTAAGCCAAAGGCCAATCAACAAAGCAGCAACACAGTTGGTATACGGCTACTTGACCCAATAGATCTCCATTGGAGTCAGTCACACTTGGTCACTGCACTCTCAATTAAAATGATTGCCTACCTGTCCTTCCCCGCCCAGGCCCCCTGTTCTGGAAATCCCTCTTAAACATATCAAGCAAGGTCATTCAACTTTTCTGAAATGGGTTCTCTATCGGTAGAACGTGCATTCAAATCTAACACGCGATGATTTCATACAGAGCACGGGTCTTGTGCAAAAATCCACATGTGGGATATGTGTTCCATACAAGTGCAAAATAACATAGCATAACCACCACCTGTCGGCTCCGCCCACCAAATATGATTTATTTATTTATTAAATGTACAACGCGCACTACAGCCCAGGGGCATCGAGGCGCGGTTGCAAGAAAGTCTTATTTACAGGTACGAAGGCTTTGTTAAAGGTTACAGATGGCAAAGGCTTTTAAAACAAAAATGATGTGCACCAAATGCATGGTTAGTTGTGAGTTACAAATGGAAAATCGGCATACATGAGGTGTCCTTTTCTGGTGCTTGATTTGGGGCTAGAAGGAGGTGGGTGGGGTGGGTTCGGGGTTGAAGCCGTTTCTCCCCACCTCCAGAATCCGTCGTGGGACACGCAGCCGCAGATGCGACTGCCCACAACTACCAGACTTAAAACGCGAGGCGCTTTACCTGGTGGCTGAGCTGTGCTTGTTCTCTTAGTTCCCTTTGCTGAATACCATGGGCGACGCTTTGGCTGCCTCTCCTTGTGAGCGATGTGTAATGAAAGCCTCCTGTAGGGATTGCCATCCACTTTGGGAAGTTAAAGGGGACTTGTGTGTGCTCTGAACCTGTCATGTCCCTCCCTGCTTTGACCCGCTGCTCCCACCTGTTTCCTTCAGCGTGTAAAAGGCCAAGCAGTGAGAAGTGGGAGTCTACCCTGGAGCTGGCTGTGTCCTGGGATAAGCTGCACATCGCCCGAAGCATCCTCAACTGTGATTGGCTTTGGGAGGTAACTGACTCACAAATCAATCTGCATGGTGTGACTGCAAGTGGCAGCTCATCGCTTTAGGGGGTGTCATTTCTCCATTTTGCTTGCACACCCTCTACTTCCTGGGCCCACCACCTAGCCATGGCAGCATGCATTTCTATTTCATGCCTCATGTTGGACCATTCTCTCCTATATATGCTTTTGATCCCTACCTGCTGCATTTCTCTGCTCTCTGTATATGATTTATGCTATTAAGCATAGTGTGTGTGTGTGTGTGTGTGTGTGTGATGAAGATTGGGTGCAATGTTCGTAATTGGGGCTTATGTGGGACAGCCATTGGCCTGACGCTGCTGTGTAGTTAACTACCATGTCTGTGCTCTGGCTGCAGGCCTCTCATTATAACTGACCTATCATGGGCCTAGGATGGTCACCAAGTGCTGCTAGTCACAAGAAACTGGTTTGTAAAGGGATGATGGCTGTGTGCGCATAGCACTACATCCGCCCCCCACCCCTCTTGTATTCACCTATGTGATGTGCACAAGTCTGTCACGAATGCACTCACTGGTTCGGGTCACCGACCTGCATGGAGGACTGAAGTCAGCCCCCAGCCCCTGGCATGACCCCATAGGCATTTATAGTAGCAGGCCTTACGGGATCCACCACTGTAAATGCATTACTTTCCCTTACTAGCCCGTGTGAAGGCTCAGATGGGAAAGTGAAGAGAAAGGTTCATGCCAAGCATGAGCGTGTCTATGTTTTGCAAGGAAATGCTGCAGGGGTCTCTAATAACCCCCAAGAGCATTGCACATTCCCCTGCACTTGTAATTAAGCAAGAGATGACAGCCGGTAAAAGTGGCATCCGACAAGTACACGTCACAGCGTACTGCGTAGAGGATCCTAACCTCTCTCCCTGGCTGTTCAACCAGTATCTGGCACTTCTCGCCCACCGCATCGCCGCTCTCTGCCCCAACTTTCAGTGCTACGCGGATGATACCCAGCTCATTTTCAGGCTACCCTCGACCTCCTCTTCTCCTTCCCTCATCTCTGACTGTCTTTCTGCTATCCAGGAATGGTGTGCTGCCAACGACCTCTGCCTTAATGCCAGTAAGACTGAGATTCTACTCATCGGCACACCCACTCCCGCCTTCCCTGCGGCACTCTGGCCGGCCTCTCTTGGCCCTCTTCCTGCTCCTACCTTCAAGGCAAAAAACCTTGGGGTCATCTTCGACTCCACACTCTCCTTCTCTCCTCACATATCCGACGTCTCTTAGAAGTCACACTACCAGCTACACCTCCTCAGAGGTATCCTTCTTTTCCTCTCCTTCCTCGAGAAGCTCACTGTCTCTAGAGCCCTGGTTCTCTAGAAGCTGGACTACTGTAACAGCCTCTACCTAAATCTGCCCGCCTCTACTCTCCGCCCTTTGCAACTCATCCAGAACAGGACTGCGAGACTTGTCCTGGGCCTCAAGCCCAGGGACCGTATCTCTCCAGGACTGAAATCACTGCACTGGCTCCCAGTGACTGTGAGGATCAAGTTCAAAACCCTCTATATTGTCCACAAGGCCGTCTGGGGCCTTGGGCCAAAATACCTTCAACTCTCTCTTCCTAAATATCTTCCTTCTCGAGCTCTTCGCTCATCCGCCTCCAACTCCCTCACGGTCAGCCGCTTCTCCAAACAACGAGTTGGGGGCAGATCTCTCTCCGCTGCAGGGGCCTCCCTCTGGAACAGCCTTCCTGCCTCCCTGAAACTTGAGGCGAACCATCTCCGGTTCCGGAAGCACCTCAAAACCTTCCTCTTTGCCTCCGCTTTCTCTCCCCCTCTCCCCTGCTAAACTTCTGAAACGGCACTGAATCTGCAACTGGGCCACTCACCGTTCTCGGTCCTTGGCCCAGCCACTCTCCCCTGCACTGCCTCCCTGGCAACCCCTGCACCACGGGACTGTGTCTGTATCCCTACAGCCCCCCTTCCCAGCACTTGTCTGCACTTACTTCGCACTTGCCACCAGCTGGCCCTTGTTATTTATCCTGTTTGCTGTATGCTATTAACCCTGTACTGCACTTTCCCCTCTCCCTTTCCCCCTTGCACTTTTCCCTTTCCCTCTACCCTTTGCACTTGCGCGATCTGAATGACACCTGGCCTAGTAGGATCGTTGTCTGGCTCCCCTTGTTCCTCCCCCCCTGCCTCGTCGCGCCTTGAAACACTTGTGTATAGGCGCGTTACAAATGCCATATCATATCATATCATATCTTATCGTGATGCACTGTGAGGTGCACCGTCAGACCCCCTTTCAAGGTGTGGCCTTGATTCTCCAAAGTCAATTCATACCAGTGAATGCATCTGCGCGTCACCAGAATCGGTCTCAGTCAGGTTGCACCTTTTCTGTGCATCTTCTTTTTTGAGAATACGGACTTGTGTTCCTCCACTGAATTAATGGTAGGCTGTCTATATATTTCCTTTGGGAGAGTTACACCCATGCTGCCTTTTACCAGAGTAGAACTGGCCCATATTTATTTATTTATTGATCACTTGTTAGGCGCTTATACAGGAAGCAAATACTGTTTCAAAGCACCCACAGGGCAACAGCAAGGGCACAAGGGATGATAGACAAAGGAATTACAACAATGTTAAATAATTGAATATAACAAAGAAGAAGCGACAATGGGGAGGGGAAGACGGACCTACTATGCCTTGTGAGTGTTCAGAACGTGCAAGTGCAGAGGAGAGAGGGGTGTGGGATAGGTGCTGTGGTTCTCATGGAGAGCAGCGAGTGAGGTGCTATGAAGAAAGGTAAGTGCAACCTCCAGTGGTGGAGGGTGAGCCGAGCCAAGTGCAGAGGATAGACAGCACCTGGAACGAAAGGTGTGGGAGGTCAGGGCCCAGAGGATGCATAAGGGACCTGCACATCAGTCAAGCTACTGTGCGATTAGCAGGGGAGAGACAGAGGGAAGGAAGAGGTAAAGAGGAAGTTATTGAGGCTTTTCCGGAAGTTAAGGAGGTCCTGCTCAAGATGAAGAGGGAGGGGCAGGCTGTTCCAAAGAAGGGTGCCTGCTGCGGAAAGTGATCGACCACCTGCTCTCTGTTTAGAAAACCACTTTACACACAAGGAGTTGGTGCCAGAGGAACGCAAGTGTCTAGAGGGGGGAGTATTTGGTCAGAAAGAGTTGCAGATAGTGGTCCCCAGCCCCAAACTGCCTTGTAGATGATGCAGAGGGATTTGAATTTAATCTGTGCTGCGATCAGGAGCCAGTGGAGACTTTGTAGGGCAGGAGAGATGTGGTCCCTGGGCTTGAGGCCAAGGATAAATCTCACTGCTCAATTCTGGATTAGCTGGAGGGGTCGCAGCGTGGGCGAAGGTAGATTAAGGAGGAGGCTATTGCAATAGTCAAGCCCAGAGAGAACCAGAACCGGGTAACATTGAGTATCTGGGGGAAGGTGAGGAAAGGAAGGATTCCTTTCAGAAGGAAAAGCTGAAAGTGGGACTTAAAGTCTGAACCAAAGGAAATGCATGATTGAAGGCTCAGATGAACTGCAGACAGGGATCATCCAGTGAACATCCTATTCCCAGCTGTCACTGCGAATTCCCCATAACCGGTGCCAAATATCAGTGGTTTTCCAATTTAGTCCACCACGTGCTGTTCAGGGTTTCATATGAATTAAGAATTCTGTGGGTTCAGACCTCCTGGTGCTTGTTTGCAACCAAGGGGAGCTCCCATTTTCCTGGACAAGAAGCAATTAAAACTGTGCTTTCTGGGGTAGCACAGTGGCTCTGCATCCTGGACTACAAGGGACAGCATAGTTCTGTAGTTGGTATTTTAAGTAGTGCTATGGGCTGCTGTTGATTAGCCTAGCTGCAGGGTGAATCCTGAAGCTCCTTACAGTGTGGTTAGCTAGTGCTCCTGGTGTCCATCAGAGGAACCTTGACTTATATTTGCCTAATATGGGTGTCTGATGGATTGTGGGTTGAGTGCATGGGTGCAGCTCTGTTTTCAGGAGCAGTGGGAGGGTCTAAAGATAGAGGCTGAGGTGCCCCTCTGTAGAGTAGAGTTGAACCAGATCATCTCTAGGGAACAGTTGCGGACCCAGTGATATAGCTCAGTTGAACTGGGCCTCTACAGAGTCAGCCAAATAGGTGGACATGGCTCAACCACATGAATGCCTCATTGGAGGAGGGGCTCAGACATGAAGACCCCATTAACTCCTATGCATTGGCCCCCAAGGCTGTCAATCTTATCTCCTCCAGTGCGGGTTGGTTTTGCACAAAGTCCCACTATCATATGTTCCACTGAGGGTTCAAGTCAACCATAGCTTAGCACAAGCACAGTGCTTCACATTAAACACTATTTTAGTCATTAATATTATATGGCGTACCCATAGATACATGAGTTAGTTACATGCATTAAATCCTATGAAGGTCCACCTTAAACAAAAGGAGAGATAGGAAGAGGAAGAGGACGTTCAGCCTTAAGTAGAGAATGGATCCGTTGTAAGGCAAGTGGTGCAGCACAAGGATGCTCCGGGTGTATCCGTATGATGATTTACTGACCCTAGCTACATAACCTGTTGTCATGGTGACTCAAGACATATTGTTTACCAAAAATAAATACTTTTCCAACCTGCTCAGTTCTGAGGCACATAGTAAAAAAGTCTGACCAAGGCCTTGTGATCAAACAAAACTTGCTAATGCATATCAAATAAAGAACATTTGGTCTGAGAAAACAAATTTCACTAATCAAACAAACGTAATAAAGGATGTCGAAATGGAGTCGATGGGATCTGGAAAAAAGCACGAGGCCTTTGATCTCCGTTCTTTTGTATACCCAGTCAACTTATCCTAAACGTCTACTTCAAACACTTACACGTCTTCTTTCTCCTTCTACTCCTGATCACTCTACCAACTCTATTCTATCTGATTCTGATTTTGCTTTGTTTATCTCCTCGAAGGTGGCTTTTCTTCGCTCCGCCATTGAGTCCTCCACTCTGCCATCTGCTACTATCTCATGTGAGAAACCAGAGGGTGTCTCACCCGCTAGTCCACAGGGATCTCTCTCTCAGGTGGCCAGGTGACGACCATCGCCTTTGGATCCAGACCCTGGGGGTGGACCAGTGCTGGAGGATCACTTGGGTGAGGGGTCTTCAGGGAGTGGGGGTGAGACAGCCGATGGTAAGACGCGGTATTCCCCCCTTTTTAGTTAATCTACCCCATCCTATTTTGTAGGATTTTCTGAAGTCCCAACCCCCCCTTTTTCACAAACCCTGAGCCGAGGAAGAGGGTGACTCAGAGTAACCATACTTACTCTCTCACATTGTACTGGATGCATTCCGTTAATTGGGTCAGGCAAAGTCAGGCACTTTACCCTAAGTGCATACACCTGATACCAGTTAGCTCTCCTCACACGAATAAAAGGCAAAACCAAAAGACACACTCTGAGCAAATCGGAACACGAGTACGAGCAGAACTTCTGGGATGAAGGCACACCTACTGGAGCAGAGCAAAGGACCAAGGGACGAGATCAGCGGGCCGAAAACCCCAAAGCTTCCCTACTGGAGGTTGTTGCCTCCGACAGACTGCGAAAGACACGTGGAGAAGGCCAGATACCACAAGTGATGATTGCATTGTGTTTCAAGGATGCCAGCGACCCTCGGGGGTGAATGACAGAGTTGGGGAGGCGAGGCCAAGCCTGTGGTACTGACCTTGACTAATAAATTTGAATTTGCAAAAAAGAATCGCACGCTGCCCATGAGTTAGCAAGCGACCTGAGAGGCTGCTGTGTGTTAAAGCAAATAAAGTAGCAACATTATATCAAAAGTGAAGGTTGCATATGTGTAGGATGAGACGCGAAGAAAGACAGACCTACCTGTGAATTAACTTTGAAGTAAAAGGCAGCTGTGAGATCAGCGATACTAAGTAACAGAGTGGTCCAGTGAAAGGAGTAGCCCATTTGAAAGTCTCAGTGAAAGGTACATTGTTTGAAACTAAATGGCGAACAAACAGTAAAAGTGAATGAAGTGAGAGTAAATGTGAACTTTGAGTTGAAATGGTCCTGCAGTGGTCTGTAAAGTGAGCCATGCACATTCGAAAGCCTTCGATATCCGAAAGGAGTTCGGACCCAGCAGAGGGAGACTGGAAGTACAATAAACTTGGGGAAGTGAGCCCCCTTGCAAGTTTGTATGGAATTGTGACGTAAGAGGTCTGAGCCCGGCATAGGAGGGCACAGACCTGTGAACTGTGTGCTGTAAGGTCTTAGCCCGGCCGTGGGGGACCTTTGTGAACTTTACGTTGGAATACGGTTTTGAAAGTCAAGAAAGATACTTCAAAGTGGAAGGCCAGGCGAGCCTCAATCCACGGTTTGAAACTGCTTAGAGTGTTATAAACCGAGCCAAGGTGTGTCATCCGACAAGGACAGCCTTACTCCGTGAGGTTTAACGTGAGGAGAGTTGGTTGGACTACCTTTATTCTTTTTAACACCGATTTCTCCTTTTACACTTTTTTGTACAAGAGATAGGGCAGGCATTAGGTTTCGGTTAGCATAGGCCATTTTGATTTGACGGACTCCACTAGACTGTTTTGTTTATCGTTTGATGGTCGAGACTACTCCCGTCTTAGTTATAGGGCCAAATAGGAGTTTCTCCAACCCCAACATTTTCAATAAAGGTTTTACAAATTGTATCCCTTGAGTCAGTGTCAATACTTGTGATACCATGCCTTCCCTACACTCTTCTCCTTTGCTTCCTGGCACTACTATTTCTTGCTTCTCCCCAATCCCTAACGACAAGACCTCTCTTGTTCACTCAGGATCACCCCACTCCTTCCCCGTTTGACCATATTCCCTCTACGCATATTCCTAAAATCTACTCCTCTCTTGTTTCCTATCTTACTTCCTTTTTTAATATCTGTCTTTCGACCTCTGTTTTCCACTCATCTTTTAGGCATACCTCTATTATTCCAATCTTAAAAAAAAACCTTCTGCTGACTCTTAACTCGCCTCTAATTTACGTCCTATTTCTCTTCTGCCATATCTTTCTAAACTATGTGAACACCTTGTCTACTCCCAAGTCTCTACCTTTGTTTCAGATAATTCTATTCTCCCTTAGTCAGGATTTCGGCCTTTCCATTCTACTGAATTTGATTTTCTTTCTGTCTTAAACTCTACTTTCTGAACATTACTCTAATCATTCGTCTCTTCTTATTCTCTTAGACTTGTCTGCAGCTTTTGAAACTGCTGTTTGGGTTCTCTGTGTCTGTTCTTTCCTGTTTTAAGTCATACCTGTCCCAAAGGACATTCTCAGTCTCTTGGGCAGGGTCATCGTCTGACACACTGCTGCTTGTTCATGGTGTCCCGAAAGGCTTGGTTCTTGATAATTTTCTCTTTTCCCTCTATACCTCTCCATTGGCTCAAGTTATATCATCCTTTGGTCTCACCACTTTTATGCAGGCGACATCCTTCACTCCTGATGTCCACAATAAACTTTTGACATGCCTATCAGCCATTAATTCCTGGATGTCGGAAAATGCTTTCTTATATTAAACGCTGCTAAAACTGAAGTACTTTTCTTTCTGACTAATACAGACCCACCTCCTCTTCCTCCTTCTATTTGGTTTCCCCCCTATCAGCTTCCTATTTCTTCTATGGCTCACAACCTGGGACTTTTCCTAGGCAAGGATCTATCTTTTAAGTATCATATTTCTGTATCTTCACGCGGCTGTCGCTATTACTTATATCATATTTGTAAAGCTGTCATTTCTTGACTGTCAAGGCCATTAAACTTCTGATATCTTTGCTAATTTTCTTGCGACTCTTTTATCGCTCTGTTTCTCTCTTTGGTCTTTCTCTCACTTGTCTTGCCCCACTGAAATCTGTTTTCAATGTCTCTATTCATCTCCTCTGTCTTCTTGCTCCTTGTGACTCTATTGCTTCTTCTCGCTCTACTCTTGGCTGGCTCCCATTTTAGTCTTGACTCAAATTGAAAGTTCTGTGTCTTGTTTTTAAATCTCTTTACAATTACAACCTTGCGCCTGTCTATCTTTCCTTTCTTCTATCATTCTGTACTCCATCTCATTCTCAAGCTCTCCTTGTAGTTTCTCGTCCTCCTTGTGCTCAGTCACTTTTTCATTCTTTCTCTTTGTTGGCTCCCTTGCATTGGAATACTCTCCCACTTTCCCTTCGCTCCATTCCTTTATATTCTTTGTTTTGTGCTTCCCTGAAGTCTTATCCTCTCTAATCTGATTGACAAAGCTGCTTGCTTTTTGTTACTTGCAGTTTCCATTTTTATGATCTTATGTGCAGCGCTTTGGCTTAAAATGCAAATAAGACAAATACAAAATCTCAAGGACATTTTCACTGAAGAAACAGCACACTTTATTATCCTACATAACTCTAAATCCCATCAGAGGAGACCCATGTCCCACACTAGTGACCTGATAACTCTGGTAATAAACCACACTAACCCCACTCGGATAGTTAACATTCAAAGCATTATCACCACCTTAGCAGGTACTGAGCGCAAGTAATGGAAGCAACGATTGGACATCATCTTCTGGACGAAATAAAATCTCTAGTCAACTCCTAAGAAAGTGAGTACCCAGCCAAGATCCTTCCTTGTAACTACCACCTTACCTGGCACAAACACCGACAGCTCCAAAAATAAGAGCAAACTGGGGACTGCTCTACCCCAACCTTCTAGAAAGCCTGAGACGCCCAATAGCTTTCTTTCTGCAAAGCCGCTCCTGAATGTAGTTAGTCAATACAAGATCTACTATCAAAAACACCCATAACTTTCTCAACCCCATTCAAGAGTTCGAAAGTGACCTACTGCTTTGGATCAATGTACATTTCTCAGAGTCTTTGAGACCGGTTGGCCGAGTTATACACTGGGAGTTCACTCTTTCGCTGGCATCGGTAAGGGTTGAATCGCGTGTATTGGATCTGTTCAGTGTCTGATTCACCAATCCCAATATTCAGTTCATCAGCGAAACTGCTCTACTAAAGCAAGCCCAACTTCCAGCGTTCAATTCCCTTCTTTCTCTTGTAGCTGCCTGGTGGCAGTGCCCTACTGTCAGGTCATTTTATTTAGAACGACAGTTTCACCATTCTGTTTCCGTGGTTCTCTGTTGGCGTTATCAGTGCCACTGCACTACTATCAGCAAACTTACACACACAAGACTCAGCATTCAGTTCTCTGAGTTCATTACTAGTTGCCAGTTGCTAGTGTGCTACTGTCACATAATGTTATAACTACAATTCCCGGCATTCATTCGTCTTGGTTCCCTTGTAGCTGTCAATGCTGTTGCTTCATTCTCAGCTTTCCTGATTCTCCACAGGCCTATCCGGGTCACTTCATAACTCTAACTGTTTGTCAGAATTGCAACTCCTCACATACAGCTTTCTTTATTTTCTTTTAATATGCTAGCACCACTGTAGTACAGTGCATTAGCACCACGACTCCCAGCCTTCAACAGTTGCTTCTCTGTCTGTGCTCCAGGTGGAGCATTAGAACTACAACTCCCAGCATTCAACTCGCTTGGTTCTCCATTCCTCTGTCTGTGTCCCTTTGCTACTGTTTTGGAGTGCTAGAACCACAACTCCCATTTATTGGTTATTTGGGTATTTATTCATCTTTTTAGTTCTCATTTGGTCAGTCAGCACCACTCTGCTACTACTAAGAAGTGAAAGAACCCCAACTGCAAGCATTCAACTCTGTTGGCTTTGTTTCGGCCGCTTTGCTACTATTGAGGGGTATCAGAACCACAACTCTTCACATTCAACTCTCTTGGTTCTGTTTCGGTTTGTAAGCACCACTGTGCTCCACTCTCTTGGGGCTGTTTTGGTCTATAAGCACCACTGTGCTCCACTCTCTTGGGTCTGTTTTGGTCTAAAAGCACCACTGTGCTCCACTGTCTTGGGGCTGTTTTGGTCTATAAGCACCACTGTGCTCCACTGTCTTGGGGCTGTTTTGGTCTGTAAGCACCACTGTGCTCAACTCTCTTGGTTCTCACTCCCAGGATTTACAAGTCTTGATTCTCTTGTGGTTTTAGTGCCACAGCACTGTGGACATGGTGTGTAAGAACCACAACTCTCAGCATTCATGCCTCTTGATCAGATCTCATTGTCTCCCCCAGCTCCTTCCCTAGGGTTAGCATACACCTCCTGAGTAGCCTTTCACCTCCTTCCCTCCCGCTCGGTGTTACCAGGGAAAGAAGATGAGCCCCTTTAAGGAGGAGGGACCCAGGACAATGGGAGGGAACGGGAGGTGGGATGAAGGGAGGGGAACGGCGGGAAAAGGGCAGTACGATTAAGGAGGAATAAATAGAAGGATGACTGGGAACACAGCTTCTGTGTTATGTGTACAGGCCACATGGGGTGCCCAGTTATGGGTGCAACAACTGGCGACGAGGCCGAAGAGCGCCCACGTTGTGCAGCAGGTGGGACAAGCGAGCCCAGCAGAGTGACAGCTGGACAGGCGAGCCCAGCAGAGTGACGGCGGGACAGGCAAGCCCAGCAGAGTGACGGCTGGACAGGAGAGCCCAGCAGAGTGACGGCAGGACAGGTGAGCCCAGCAGAGTGACGGCGGGACAGGCGAGCCCAGGAGAGTGACGGCTGGACAGGCGAGCCCAGCAGAGTGACGGCTGGACAGGCGAGCCCAGCAGAGTGACGGCGGGACAGGCAAGCCCAGCATAGTGACGGCTGGACAGGCGAGCCCAGCAGAGTGATGGCAGGACAGGCGAGCCCAGCAGAGTGACAGCTGGACAGGCGAGCCCAGCAGAGTGACGGCGGGACAGGCGAGCCCAGCAGAGTGACGGCTGGACAGGCGACCCCAGCAGAGTGACGGCGGGACAGGCAAGCCCAGCAGAGTGATGGCGGGACAGGCAAGCCCAGCAGAGTGACGGCAGGAGAGTCAAGCCCAGCAGAGTGATGGCGGGACAAGCGTACCTTTGGGTTGGTTAGCCTTTGCTTGCTGCTATCCAACAGCATCTCTCTCATGACACTCCTCGTCCACTACCACTTCTGGACATGAGGCTCTAAAGGTGCAGATTCCGTTCCTTGCTCCCAGCATGTTGGTTGTCTCTGACTCTTTCCCACACACTTGCCTGGGTTTCCTACATTCAACAGCTTCTGGGTGCCTCTCCTAAGCAGTGCTCTTCACGTGGAAGCAGCAGCCTGCAGATCAAGCCATCCTGTCAGCTAATTTCCATGAAGGCTCTGCTGCATGCTGTGGTGTGGCTCCTGTGCTTCCGACCTTCTCTTGCAGCCAAATGCATCCTCTGGTGGGGTCACGTGGTCACAGTTATGGAAAAAAGACTTCGCTTTTATTGCGGTTTTACCAATACTGTGTGCACTGCTTCCTTTCAGTTCATATTCGCAAATTGTGATTATGCAACTTACCATTGTTCAACAGGACCTCCAGAGAACTATAGTTTAATCCACCATGGCTTGTACTGCTGTGGTTGCTATCAGCAGCCATGTATCTACCATTTCCTTGATGCAGTAGCAGAGTTATCGGAATATTGCATGCAGACCCAGCAGTGTGTTTTTGAACCATTGCTAATTGGTCTGTTGACCAAAGCCCAATATTTTGCGTTTGTCCTTTGAACTTGGATGATGGTGTATTGGCATCTGGAATCCAGTTTTCATCTCTTCCACTAGAAGTGACAAGACATAATACCTCCACTTCTCGTGTGGTATTCCAAGCCACCCATTCAAGATGCATAACCGTACACCACTTTCTGGTGTATGGTAGCCTGTTGAGGCTTATATTAATGTCATGGAAAACAGACGCCAACTCTAATAAGTTAGTTTAGTAAATCTTCAATCGAAGCACTGGATGGTGAACAGAAAAATTAGCAAAAGCAATCCAAGTATGTTACCTCGCCATTTTATCCACAAATACTATAGGTTTTCAGCACATTGAAAGTCTGCAGGTCTTCCAGACCATAGTGCAGGCCCTTGTGGTCTTGCGCATCGATGGGGCAAATGCTCTCCTGACAGGGCTCCAAGCTGCTCACTTGGCTCCCCTGATAGCAGTCCACCACATTGCAGCACATCCTATTGTGGGAGCACGGAAATTTGACAGTTACCCCCATGAACTGCATTGGCTTCCACTTCAAGCCAAGATACTGTTCAAGGGTGCATGTATCATCTACAAAGCAGTCACAAGTAGCACACCAGCGTACCTGCCGGCTAAGCTCCACATATCTGTTGGCACACACTTCTTATGCAGCAAATCAACCAACCGGCTTGAAAGGCAACTTTTCCACAAAGAGAGGACCCCCAAACAATCCTTCTCTTCTTGTCATGCACCCAGCCGCTGTGATCCCCTTCATAGTCTGGGTAGCCTTGCGACAATGCGTATGAGACTTGTCTTGGCGGCGGCGGACCGTCATATTCATCTCGTAGTTGTGTGTTGGGTTCCGGAGTCTCATACTGCGGATAGTCATCTTCCGGATATACTTCTTCCACCACTCTCACGTACCTCCGCGGTCCCTGTGGTAAGGGCAAGTTTGGTATGGCTGGTACAGTGCAGGCCACTGGAATGATCTCTAGGATGGAGTAGTGGTCATGCAGGGTGTGGGGAAAGGTCTCCCTTCTCTGCATACAATTTGGAAGTGTCCTTCCCTGCCACAGTTCCCACACTTCTGTGTGAGGGCAGGACATGAGCCCGCATGGGGGAACGACATCCCGCACCTGTAGCATTGTCTCTGCATTCGTGGGGTAGCCATGCCGCTCGACGCACTGGTTCTTTCACCGCTCTTGACGTTGCCTGTCCGCTGCCTGTCTGGACTGCTGCCACTATGTCATTTTTGTCTTGCTTAGTGGCTGCAGTGTTGGACAGGTGCGTTGTTAGGCAGAATCCAGGGCAGTTCCCTTAGGGAGCACTACCCCAGATTAGGACTACAGGTGAGAGCAATAAATCCCCTTTGGTATCAGTCTGTACCACAAAGATTTAGTTTGTAGCTGTGGCTGAGCAATCAGACTTATCTCAAGAGTGAGATGAGCAGTATTCAGGGTTGACACAATAGGTAGTACAGTACTATGGGGAAAGGAAACACTGACCAAAGCTTTGTATTAAATAGAGAATATATATTTATTTTATACACTTCTAAGTCAACACATTGATCACAGTTAATAGTAAGTTAAGTTTAGTCAAAAGAAAAGCATATACAACTCCCTATTCAATTGTAGACATGTTTGCGGTAGAGTGAAAACTGAGCAAAACGGCACAGTGAAAACCAGCTACAAATGGCACTCCAAAAATTCAACGAAAGGGAGGGAAAGTACAAGTTAGACCGAAATATCTTCAGACACCCCCTAGCAACACTTCCCTGAAGTTTTGTGAACAAGTAATGCACAGTTACACTTTAGCAGAAAGATAAGTGAATGAAAACTGAGCAAAATGGCACTCCACAAGTTAAAACAGTAGGGAGGAAGAGGGGTTTAGAAGATTTAGGTGCATCAACACATTTCTCATTGAAAACCAATCTAGTGAGAGCAGATCTAACAAATCAGCCAGAGTCAATAGGCCTGAGCCAGAGTCAGTGGTTCAGGACCAAGAGCTTAAGAGCAAAAATGTTCTTGTAGCTGCAGTCAAGTCTTTAGTAGAAAAATATTGATGAGGTAGATGCAAGGCAAAAGACAATATTAAGAGAGAGGGCGGCTGACCCTACAAGTAGTTAAAGGATTTAAAACACCTTTAAGGCTACCACGGAGAAAGGGCAGCCTGGCAGAACAATGTACCTTGAACGTGAAGAAGTGGCTCCTGCGGTGGCGGTTGTTCCTGGTAGTTCCTGCAGGTCGAGGGATCCAACAGAGTAAGAGAGGGATTCTCGTCGTGTAGGAAGGTTCGAGTCGCTGCACTACCCAGGGATGAAACCAGCCGCGGTGCTGCCAAACGAAGTTTAAAAGGTACGCTCCTTTTAATCGCGGTCTGGGTCGATAGCTGCCTGGCTATCCGGTCTCCAAGTGCTGGGCACTGTCGATACGACCAAGGCAGGTCAGAGGATGTGATAGGTGAACTGGTTGACCCCACCAGCTCAAAGGAAAGAGGCTCTTTCACTGAAGATCTCCCCTCGTCGTGTGGAAGAAAAGTGGTGAGACAATCCGGCAGGGCTTCACCGGTGGTGTAGATGCTGAAGATGTCTGTGGCTTCTCTCCCCTTCGGTTCCGTAGTTCCAGTGGCGACGTCTTGCTCTTCCAGTCCTCAGGACCCTGTTTTTATGCAGAAAGAGACCCATTCATACAGCCTAGCTGTCACACAGTGGAGTGGTCATCTTGGCGGGAGACCCAGCCTATCAGGTTAGAGTGCGACCTGAGTTGTTGGGCAACTCTGTCCAGGGTTTCTACTCCCCCTCCCAAACAACAGACCCACCCCAGACTCAGTGGCGCTGAAAGGAGGGCTTCTTGGCAGAAGCCCGCCAAAAGGACGAACAAAGGATCCCCGGCCTGGGTTAGGAAAATGGAGTAAGACTCGAGAAAGAAGTTTTATCAATGTTATGGCAAATAAAACCTACCGGAGTAAAGGTAATAATAAAATAAACCGGCAGTATGTTAGAGGCTGTCAGTAAAAGTGGTAGCCTCGAACAATGGGAAAATACCATAGGAAAATATTTGCGGTCGAATATAAAAGGTAGTAACCACTGCCACCAGCCAGAAACTTTGTAGAGGGGGACTTTAAGGTACCCTCTCGAAAATGAACATAGGGGAAAAACTGTTAACCCCTTCCAGTACTTCCATATTAATATGGGGTGTACTGGTTAAGTTCATAAAAATCGACTAGTAAAGTCAATGGGGACTTTACATGCCCTGGGAGACAGTAGTCAGTCCCAGGGTATGGAGTCTATGTTTGGGGGTCGCTACGACACCCCTGTGTCACTGCACAGAGGGTGCTGTGTAACACATGTGCATAAAGATGGTTCCTATGGGTGAGAGAAAAGATCCATAGGAATTAAACACAAAAGTAGCCTAGAACACACATAGCAGAAATGCCTAAGAGTGGGAAAAAGAGTCTCACTCTTAGCAGGTAAAAAGAAACAAACCCTTCAAATCCAGCAAAGCTGTTGGGGGACTCTATAGGTAAGGGAAATTAGCCATAAAATGAGAATTCTCCCTAACACTCGCCCCCCCCCCAACTAAGGGACACAAGGATCTAATCCACTCCTGGATGAGTGTCATACCTCTAGTCGGTTAAAAACATCCTAGAGAGACCATCAGCATTTTGGTGGTGACATCCTGACCTGTGCTCAATGGTAAAATCAAACCCTTGGAGGCAGATTGACCATTTTAGCAGTTTTGGGTTTTCCCCTTTCATTTGCAGCAACCATCTCAAGGGTTGGTGGTCTGTTTGAATGGTGAAAGTAGATCCATAGATGTATGGTCTAAACTTCTTCCAAGCCCACACAATGGCAAAACATTCTCTCTCAACAGTTAACCACCTTGTTTCAGGTTCCTTCAGTTTCCTACTAATGAAGCAAATCGGGTGTTCCCTACCTTTCTCATCCAGTTGACTGAGTACTGCACCTATACCTATATTGGAAGCATCCTTCTGTACAATGAAGGGTTGGTGGTAGTCAGGAGCTCTGAGAACTGGAGCTTGACAAAGGGCTTTCTTCAGGCTTTCAAAGGCCTGATTGCTCTCCTCATTCCATTTGACCTTTTTGGGAGTTTAGGAGAAGAGATTACATTAGTGGAGAAGCTGTGGACCCATAGTTCTCAATGACATTCCTGTAATACCCAGTGAGACCTAGGAAGGCTCTCACCTGGGTTTGAGTAGAAGGGGTTGTCCAATTTTGCACAGCTTCAATCTTGCCGAGCAAAGGCCTTATTTCACCACCTCCTACCTCATGCCCAAGGTAGACCACTTCACTATGACCAATTTGACATTTGCTTGCCTTTATGCTCAGATGGGCCTGTTGCAGAGCCTGCAAAACATATCCTAGGTGGTCAACATGTTCTTTCCAAGTAAGGCTGAACACTGCAATGTCATCCGAGTATGCCATGCAGAAGTCCTCCATCCCATTCGGAACCTGATTAACCATCCTTTGGAATGTAGCAGGTGCATTCTTTAATACAAAAGGCATAACCTTAAACTGGATAAGCCAACTGGGGTGGAGAATGCAGTTTCCTCTTGGCATGGTCAGTCAGGGCTATTTGTCAATAGCCTGACGTGAGATCAAATGTGCTGAGGAACTTGGCTGACCCAAGTCTATCCACCAGCTCATCTGTCCTTGGCAAAGGATGGGCATCAGTCTTAGTGACTGCATTTAGAGCTCTATAGTCCACACAGAATCTCAACTCCTTGGATCCTGCCTTTGGTACTAACACAACTGGGCTAGACCATGGACTAGTAGAGGGCTCTATTACCCTGAGATCAAGCATCTTGTTGACCTCTCCTTTGATGTGGGTTCTTACATTTTCTGACGTCCTGTAGCCCCTGCTTTTGACGGGTAGACAGTCACCAGTTTGGATATCATGTTGGCCCCAAGGGGTCAGACCTGGTGTCAGTGAGAACAGAGGGGCAAATTGATTTAACAAAAGTTTGCACTCCTCCTGTTGCTCAGGGGTCAGATTAGAAGAGAGATTGACTCCTTCTATTTTCTCATCTAAAGGTTTGCCTCTGAGGAGGTCAGGCAGAGGTTCACTCTCCTCCTCCTCTTGAGCTGAAGCTAGAAGCAAAGCTCCCAATTCTGGTCTTGAGACATAAGCTTTTAGACGGTTGATGTGAAAGACTCTAGGAGCCTCCTTAGGATTGCCTAAGTCCACCAGATAGTTTACCTCTCCAAGTTTTCCCACAACCTTCAAGGGTCTCATCCATTTGTTCTGCAAGGCCCTCTGCCTTGTTGGTACCATAACAAGAACTAGCTGGTCTTGTGCGAACTCAACCATGTTGGCCTTCTGGTAATGCCAATGCTTGACCAGAGCCTGACCTGCTTTCAAGTTATCACTTGTTTCAGCCATCATGTATGACATTCTCCTCCGGAGTCCTATCACATAGTCAGTGACTCTGACTGGTGTGGGGGACGGAGCACTCTCCAACCCCTCCTTGATCAGGGCCAATGGACCTCTGACCGGATGGCCATAGAGAAGTTCAATGGGGCTGTAACCCACTCCCGCCTGAGGGACTTGTTTATATGCAAAGAGAAAGCATGGCAGTAGAAGATCCCACGTTTTCTTAAGAGGGTCTTCTAAAGCTCCTATCATGCTCTTCATGGTTCTTTTGAACCTTTCTACCAACCCATTTGTCTGAGGGTGGTATGCTGTTGAGAACTTGTAGGTAACTCCACAGTTTTTCCACATGGCCTTCATGTATTGGGACATAAAATTTGACCCCCTGTCGGATTTTACCTCCTTATGAAATCCAACCCTGGTAAAAATACCAAGGAGGGCCTTAGCTACAGCCGGAGCTGTAACAGTCTTCATAGGAATTGATTCAGGGAACCTAGTAGCATGGTCTACTACAACAAGTATAAACCTGTTGCCTGAAGAAGTTGGAGGATCAAGGGGACCGACAATGTCGATTCCTACCCTCTCAAATGGTACTCCCACCACAGGGAAAGGCACTAGGGTTGCCACGTTCTTGGAGCCACATTTATCAGAGGTTATCAGAGGTTTGGCAAGTGTGGCAACTCTTGCAATACTTATCTACCTCAGCCCCCATTTTAGGCCAATAGAAGTAGAGAGAGAGCCTTTCCTTGGTGGTGTTGAAGCTCAAGTGACCAGCCAAAGGTATCTCATGGGCTAGTTGCAAGAATTGGAGTCTGTTTGCTTGGGGCACTACAAGTCTTTTGTAGTCCCCAGGAGTTGACTCGGTTGGTTCACTATAGAAGAGGCCATCTTCCCACGCCCTTGCCCTTCAAGCTGAGAAGCTGCCTGGTGGCGAAGACCTTCCAGAGTTGGACATTCTCTTTGTCCCTTACTGAAGTCTGCCTTTTGGGGTCCACCTTCTGCCAGTAACGACTGCAGCTCAGGATGGTCCACAGGGTCAAAATCTCCAATGAGTTTCTGGCCTCCTACTAGATCTGAATCTTCTGGTTCTAGTTCAACCACATAGGGTGGTACCTCACTCTCAGCTTCAGCTGGAGGAGGAATCACAGGCGTGATTTTTGCTAACCTAGGAGATTTCCTGGTTGGCAGCACTGGAGTGCTTTCTGCTGGTTTCTTTTTGGAAGTCTTGGGTTTCCCCTTCGCTTCTGGTTGCTTAGGGATAGCAGTAAGTAACTCCAGTGGAGTAGGAGTGATTTCTTTTTTCTATTATCTCCTCAGGAGAGCCCCTCAAGGTCCTCTCCCTTGCAGGTCTGGTAAGCTCCTGTAAGCTCTTACTAGGAGGTCTGGGAGTACTAGATACTACTCCCAGGCCTTTCAGATCATTGCCTAGTAGCACCCTTCCTGGTACTTCAGATTGTACACTCACAGGTATCCTGACAGTCATTTCATTGCACTGGATGAGAGCTGGTAATTGGGGAAGCATCTGCACAGGCCCTCCAGCTAACTTGGTGAGGCGTTTGGGTGCCTTAGCAACATCCTCCACCTTGAAAAAAGATTTGTCCACCACAGTTATGCTGGCCCCAGTGTCTCTAATGGCAGGAGTCTCCTGACCATTGACTAGGACACTGTCCTTATAATATTCTTTAGTATTAGGAGGGGTAGAATTATACACATCTAAATTCTGTTGTTCCCACAACCCAAGAGATACTAAAGATACACTAGCTGAGACTCCAATGGGATCATCAGCTAGTAGTTGAAAGTTTCCACTGGCCATATGTACTTCCTCCTCTGGAGCGAAGGCTAAGGAGACAGTGTGGACCCCTGAAGGTTTGCCCTTACATCTGGGATCCCCTTTCACATGGTCAGTTGAGCCACACACATAACATTTTCCAAATGTCTTTATGAATGGTGGCTTGCTCTGACCTCCTTCTGGTCTAGGACCAGAAGGTACACTAGCCTGATTAGGTTTCCCCGGGGGCTTACCCTTAGAATTTTGTTTGTGGCCCTCTTTGGAATTGGAATTATTTCAATTCTCTTTGTTGTCTTTCTTTTGCTGCTTTCCCTCATCCTTTTTCTGAGTTACCCCTGAATCCTTGTGAGTAGCCCTGTTGGCAACCCACAAGTCAGCAGCCTTAGCCAGTTTCTTAGAATCTAATTCTTTTAAATCAGCCAAGTGCTGTCTGAGCTCAGGAGAGCAGGCATCATAGATAGACTCCAACATAACAAGATTTCTCATTACTTCATAAGTGTTAACTCTATAACCCTTAATCCATCCCTCTAAGTTCTTCAAACACTCATTCACCCAAGTAGCCCAAGGGGTACTATCATGCTTTTTGAGGGTCCTAAACCTCTTAAGGTACTGGGAAGGAGTCTTCCCAAATCTAGCTATTAAAGCTAGCTTTACACATTCATAATCCTTCCTATCCTCCTCCCCAACTCCATTACCACATCAGATGCAACACTGGGGAGCCTAGAGAATAACCAGGGGATCCACTGATCACCTGTGATATCCTGGAGCCCATGATTATCTTCAAACATAGCAAGCCAATCTAATACATCCAATTTAGGTTCATACATACCCACAATCTCTTTAGGCATCCGGGGTCTTTTTGGACTGGAAGATCAAGAGGATTCGGGGAGAGAAGCATTTTCCAAAGAAAATTTCTTCATCTCAAGCTCATGGTTGAGCTCCATTTCTTTGAGCCTTAGTTCTTGGTGTCTCTGTTCAATTTGGGCACTAATTCTTTTGAATTCAAGGTCAAGTCTCATTTATTCTAGGGAGATAAATTCAGGACCTAATGTGGGACCTGTTAAAAGTCCAGTAGCTACAGGTTGAGTCATTTGAGCAGGCAGAGGACCAGAGGGGGTGACATTGGTATCCTCCTCTTCCTCATCTGTCTCAACAATAACATCTTCAACATTATCCTCATTACTGTTTGCTACATTTGCTGGAGTAGTGGGCACTACAGCACCACTATCCAGACTTTGTTTCTCTAACAGTCTATCAATCATTTCTTGTTTCTTGCCTTTGACAGGAAGACCTTTCTGCCTGCACAGATCCCTTAAATAATCAGCAGTATTAGTAAGGACGGTCTCCTGGCTATCACTTTCCATCATTTTGACTTCTGTTAAAATAACTTTTTGTGATTCTTAACCGTGTGGTTAGTTGCACCAAGGCACTAGTAACACACTAAAATGGCAATCCAATACTTTTATCCTCACCGCTGTACATCAGTGTTAGGCAGAATCCAGGGCAGTTCCCTTAGGGAGCACTACCCCAGATTAGGACTACAGGTGAGAGCAATAAATCCCCCTTTGGTATCAGTCTGTACCACAAAGATTTAGTTGGTAGCTGTGGCTGAGCAGTCAGACTTATCTCAAGAGGGAGATGAGCAGTATTCAGGGTTGACACAATAGGTAGTACAGTACTATGGGGCAAGGAAACCCTGACCAAAGCTTTGTATTAAAAAGAGAATATATATTTATTTTATACACTTCTAAGTCAACACATAGATCACAGTTAATAAAGTAAGTTAAGTTTACTCAAAAGAAAAGCATATACAACTCCCTATTCAATTGTAGACACGTTTGCGGTAGAGTGAAAACTGAGCAAAACAGCACAGTGACAACCAACTACAAATGGCACTCCAACAATTCAACGAAAGGGAGGGAAAGCACAAGTTAAACCGAAATATCTTCAGACACCCCCTAGCAACACTTCACTGAAGTTTTGTGAACAGGTAATGCACAGTAACACTTTAGCAGAAAGATAAGTGAATGAAAACTGAGCAAAATGGCACTCCAAAAGTTAAAACAGTAGGAAGGAAGAGAGGTTTAGAAGATTTAGGTGCATCAACACATTTCTCATTGAAAACCAATCTAGTGAGAGCAGATCTAACAAATCAGCCAGAGTCAATAGGCCTGAGCCAGAGGCAGTGATGCAGGACCAAGAGCTTAGGAGCAAAAATGTTCTTATAGCTGCAGTCAAGTCTTTAGTAGAAAAATATTGGAGAGTTAGATGCGAGGCGAAAGACAATGTTAAGAGAGAGGGCAGCTGACCCTACAAGTAGTTAAAGGATTTAAAACACCTTTAGGGCTACCACTGAGAAAGGGCGGCCTGGCGGAACAATGTAACTTAAACGTGAAGAAGTGGCTCCTGCGGTGGCGGTTGTTCCTGGTAGTTCCTGCGGGTCGAGGGATCCAACAGAGGAAGAGAGTCTCTCGGTGTTGGAGGAAGGTTCGAGTCGCTGCACTACCCAGGGATGAAACCAGCCGTGGTGCTGCCAAACAAAGTTTAAAAGGTACGCTCCTTTTAATCGCGGTCCAGGTCGATAGCTGCCTGGCTATCCGGTCTCCAAGTGCTGGGCACTGTCGATTCGACCAAGGTTGGTCAGAGGATACGATAGGTGAACTGGTTGACCCCACCAGCTCAAGGGAAGGAGGCTCTTTCGCTGAAGATCTCCTCTCGTCGTGTGGAAGAAAAGTGGTGAGACGATCCGGCAGGGCTTCACCGGTGGTGGAGATGCTGAAGATGTCTGTGGCTTCTCTCCCCTTCGGTTCTGTAGTTCCAGTGGCAACGTCTTGCTCTTCCAGTCCTCAGGACTCTGCTTTTATGCAGAAAAAGTCCCATTCATACAGCCTAGCTGTCACTCACACAGTGGAGTGGTCATCTTGGCGGGAGACCCTCCAGCCTATCAGGTTAGAGTGCGACCTGAGTTGCTGTGGCAACTCTGTCCGGGGGTTCTACCCCCCCTCCCAAACAACAGACCGGCCCCAGACTCAGTGGCGCCGAAAGGAGGGCTTCTTGGCAGAAGCCCGCCAAAAGGACAAACAAAGGATCCCCGACCTGGGTTAGGAAAATGGAATAAGACTCGAGAAAGAAGTTTTATCAAAGTTCTGGCAAATAAAACCTACCGGAGTAAAGTTAATAATAAAATAAACCGGCGGTATGTTAGAGGCTGTCAGTAAAAGTGGTAGCCTCGAACAATGGGAAAATCCCATAGGAAAATATTCGCGGTCGAATATAAAAGGTAGTAACCACTGCCACCAGCCAGAAACTTTGTATAGGGGGACATTAAGGTACCCTCTCGAAAATGAACATAGGGGAAAAACTATTAACCCCTTCCAGTACTTCCATATTGGAAAATCGACTAGTAAAGTCAATGGGGACTTTACATGCTCTGGGAGACAGTAGTCAGTCCCAGGGTATGGAGTCTATGTTTGGGGGTTGCTACGACACCTCTTTGTCACTGCACGGAGGGTGCTGTGTAACACATGTGCATAAAGATGGTTCCCATGGGTGAGCGAAAAGATCCCATAGGCATTAAACACAAAAATAGCCTAGAACACACATAGCAAAAATGCCTAAGAGTGGGAAAAAGAGTCTCACTCTTAGCAGGTAAAAAGAAACAAACCCTTCAAATCCAGCAAAGCTGCAGGGGGACTCTATAGGTAAGGGAAATTAACCATGAAATGAGAATTCTCCCTAACATGCGTGGCCTGCTTGTCCACTCTCTCAAGTATCCGGGCCATCTCGCTCACTTCCTCAATTGTGATGGGTTTCTTGAGTAGCTGTTTTTTCAATGCAGGTGAGACACATCCCTCAATCACTCTCAAATAGTGAAAATGCATCGAATTGGCTGTGTGCGCCCTTTATCCTGAGTCTTGTGATGAACTCATCAACT
Organism: Ambystoma mexicanum; assembly: GCF_040938575.1. Lineage (NCBI taxonomy): Eukaryota > Metazoa > Chordata > Amphibia > Caudata > Ambystomatidae > Ambystoma > Ambystoma mexicanum. The sequence continues at coordinate 1,088,470,044 of NC_090941.1, forward strand.
GTTTCTTCAATGCGTTGCGTGCACTGAGTAAATAAGTATCTTTCGTAATCCCTTTTGGGGGCGATGACAAGCCGTTTGTTTAAGGCTGTTATTAAGCTTGCAAAGTCAGTGAGTTCTGATGGGGGAATGGTTTTGATTAGCGTTTTTATTTCAGTGCCTGCCGTGTCAATGAACATGCTGCGCAGGCATGGGGAGGTTTCTTCGCCTGCCGCTTCTATGAAGTTATTGAAGTCTTCAAGCCATTCCACCCTTCTTGCCCCTTTGTCAGCCTGGGGTGTCATGGAGAAAGGGGGAGGCATGCGCCATGCCGTTGCAGTTCATCTCGTGGCTGGTGCAACTGGTGGCGTGCTTTGTCCTGCTTGGTCGGCTGATGTGCTCATGGTGTACTTGGGCGGGAACCAGCCGTTCTGTGATGAGTATGCTGATTGGTTTTCCTGTTTTGGTGGGTTCTGCGGAGCCACAAGTCTCTGGTGGCATTGTGTGGGAGGTGTGACCCACCTGTAGACCGCCGGTGGTTGGCTGTGTATCCTTAGAGATGTTGGGCGCTATGCTGCAGTTGGCGCTGCCCTGGGTGCTCAGTGGGCTACCGGGCTTCTTGTGGTGGCGCGTGTAATTTGCCTTGGGTTGGTTTTGTGTCCTTGGAGCGCACTCTCCTTTTTTCCTTTTTATTTTTTTTTCCAACGGCCCCCTGCAGGTGGCGGTGTTGCCGCGGCAGGATCGTGCAGCTGATGGTGTGCGGTCACGGGTGTGACCGCTAGCAGTTACTGGATGTTGGAATGCAGAGGCCGTTGAAGGAGGGCCTCTGGGCAGCTGGATCTCTGAGTTCCGAAAGGGCCGCATGGTGGGATCACCAGCGTGCAAGGAGGACTGCGGGACAGTGGGATCACTGTCTGCATGCGTCAGCCACGTGGCGGCATCACCAGCATGCCATAAGAAGGACCGCTGGCTTGGATGGTACTCGTCACCAGATGATAGCTGCCGTAAATGAAACGCAGGAGCCAGAGGGTACAATCAAACGTCTTCTTTATTCAGGATCTCGTACCATACTGGACTCCTCCCTTTCCCTGCCTTGCATCGGAATGTCACTTCCCGTGTGACGTTCCGTCTCTCTGAGGCTGCTTAAAGGGGCAGCCCACGGCAACACCCTGGAACTCTATCCTGGTGTCGGCCCGGAATGCCCTTACAATTCTCCTGTTTTCGCAAAACTCTCAAAACGTAGCTCTTTCAACAACACCTGACCAAGGACTAATTCCAATGGATGCACATGGCGACGCACAGACCTCGCGGTACTGCGCTACTGTTAAAAGATCGAATCCCGAATGCTGGCTGCCCACACTCTGTACAACGCTCCACTGCTCTCATCTAGGTCCGGGCTTTAAACAATAAACAATCAAAAATATAATAAAATAAAATATGGGTGGAAGACTCTATGACTTCACTAAGGAGGATTTCAGTCTTCCCAATTAGCACAATGGCCTCTGTGTGAAGCCAAACAAACCTAGCCTCCCTTGGTCACTTCCTCAGTTTTCAAGAGATAACCAGCACAGATGTGCACCCTTAGTACAAGTAAAACTCACATTCTCTATCATTAATTGTTTGAAAAAACTATTGTTTGTGCAATACGAGTATATGTTTGGCGTGTAAACATATTTCTAATGAACTTTGCTGGCCAGTAGAATACTAAACATCTCAGAAAATATAGCGTTAGTTGGCAAGTTTCTACTCTCCATCCTGACTGCAACAAATTCAAAATGTAATCTTTATCTAAACTATATGAGGCCTAGTACTGAATACCAGGTCCTAGGCTTTCTTAAATCAATATACTTATTCCACTTACATTTTGAGTTACTTACAAATTGCATTTCCAAGCAACATTCTTTGAAATAGTCCTTTGCATATATCTGCAGTTTCCTTCCACACGTCTTTCTCTTTGTAAATGTAAAGCTGGCAGAAATGCCTGTCTGTTGGTTTACACTTGGTGAGTTGGTTTGTTGGAGAGGTTGCTGTCCTTCTGCCAATGGCTTCAGAAGGGTCTCTCTGGTGGACTCTGATCTTACTTCCACCATAATGTCAAAAGGGTCTCTGGAAAAACACACTTGGGGAGGTTTTTTCTTATACTTTAGTTAACAATGTGGTTGTTTTCTACACAGTCGGTAGATAACTGTTCTGTTTTTTTCTTTTCTTCTCTGGGAAAATTGAGCCTATCTCAGTCTCCAAGTTAGTAGACCCAAGAATAAAAGCCACATTTTCGTTGCTCTGGGTGTCCTCTCCTCCTGGTCCTACCTCACTCTGCCTCCAGAAGCCTCCTTTTAATCTCTGCTGTGATCTCAAGCCCCTCCCCACTGTCCTTCCATTGGTCTATCCACTCCGTGAATCCTCTTATTAGAGGGAATCATTTCAAGCTGGTAGCCAGCCATAAAAAGTAATTTGCCACCTCAGTTCTATACTGCTCTGATTCTAGATCTCTCCCTAGCGGAATGGGTATTGTGTGAAAGACTCCTTTCGCTCCTCTCTGAGTTAGGTTGCATAAGTGCTGCCGTTCCTCTGTCTTTGCTTATGTGGTTTGTTTACTGCACTTTATTTCATTATTTTATTCAGTCATTACTGCTCTACCAAAGAAGGGAACGTTTCTCCCTCTTTCGAAGGTGGGCTTGGTTGATGTGGACAACTTACAGGGTTTAGCATTTCCTATCTGCTCTGTGGTATCTTGTGGCTCCAGGTTGTTTTCTGACACTGCACCATCTCTGGAGGGCTCCCTGCTGCTTCCTGTCAATGTGGCAGCTCTCCATGGCTCCAAGCCATTATCCAGCATCGCGCTGCTTCTCTGTGGCTCTTCACTACCGCATAACACAGTGCTGCCGGTCCGTTTCTCTTTTCCCTGCACCAAACCACCTCCCTCCGCGCTCAGCTCCAGGTCACTCAGTTCATTGTCTTTTCCCACAACTTGTGGCTTCCCAACATCGCCTGCGGTGCCCTCTTCACTGGTCCATTTTCTCAGAATCTCAGTGCATCCTTGTCATGCCTCAGGGTACCTGGCGGCTTTGGTCCAAGTGGAGGCTGCGCCCGCCATTACTGGTTCCAGCACGTTCGGAGAAATGTGGTGTGTAGGTCTAGCTCTTCGTCGCAACGTTCTGACAACGGTATTTTTGCTTCCCATTTCCGGTGTCGGGTGCGTTGCAACGTACAGTGTTTTCCCTGTTCGCCTGCGCTACTTTTTTCTCGTGTTTTCCGCTCCTCCGTCAGTTTTAATCTCTCTACTTTTTCCGCTCTGTATTTTTCTCCCGTCTGTTTCAGGAGCCTGTTTTCGCTCCCGCTTACTGTCGCTCCTCCTCCCTTGTCTGTTCCGTTCCAGTCTATCTCCCTTCCTTCCCTCCCGTCTATTGTGTACTTCCTTCTCTGCTCGTTAGCCTTTTCCTTCTTTTTTCTCTCCCTGTCTTCTCTACCCTCCAGTCTTCCCGTGTACCGACCTCTACCTGCCTTGTGTACTGCCACGCCTTGCCCTCTGGTGGCATCTTCATTGCAATTCCTTTCCTGCAGGATTTCCCGCGTACCGACTTCTGCCCGCCCTGTGGATTGCCTCGCCTAGCCCTCATCCGTCTATCTGTTTGGAACTTTATCCTGTATATCCTGATTCTACTTACCTGTGCTCATTCGGGTACGGTATCCTGGACTTTGCCACTACTAGTCCCTCCTCCATTGCTTTGGCCCCCTGGAGGGGGTTGATGAATACCGGAGTTACCACACTGCAGTAGAGAAAGAACTTTTCTGGGCTTTTTTGTGCCACAGGCTTTTTCCCCATTGTCCAGCGGCCGCGGAGGATAGCCACAGATCACCCAGCGGGTGTCACTGTGGCGGCCTACCTCAGTCGTCCCTACCTTAAAAAAAAAAGGTGAAGACTCGAACAAAGGACAACCCGACGCTGATCCTACGCCGGAAACTCCAAGGTGAGGTGGAAGGGGAGGAAAGGGAATCTGGTTCTTCTCAGGAGGAAGAGGAGATAACAGATCTTTCTGACAGTTTGCAACGCCACGAATCAGCCATGGCCACCCCGCAGCAGGTTCAGGAACTAGTAGCAGCTGTCCAAAACCTGAACCTAGAAGTCCAGAATCTTAAAAGCGCAAATGCTGCGCTACAACAGAGAATTGCAGAGCGTGACCCTCCAACTACCGATTTACCTCCCCTGACATTAGTCTCTGGGAAGTTTAATGGGACACCCAAGAGACTAAAAGAGTTTTTGGATGCTTGTCATCTCGATTTTTCCTTTCGTACACAAGCATTCTCTTCAGGTCAGGCCAAGGTTGGGTTCATGATTACCCACATGTCTGGCAACGCCTTGGCTTGGGCCACCCCGTTGGTCAACAGAGCAGATCCTGTGCTCCAGGACTATGAGGCTTTTAAGACTTTGATGAAACAAACGTTCTTACGGACTGAGAGCACATATATGGCCTCCGAGGATCTGTTGGACATCAGACAAGGAAACTCGGACTTAATGTCCTATATCACATTATTCAAACAGATCGCTGCTGAGGCAGGTTGGCAAGAACAAGCACAGTATGCTATCTTTCGAAGGGGACTGCGAGAGGATTTGAAGGATGAACTTGCACGTATTGAACGCCCTCTCACGTTTGCTGACCTGATCACAGCCACTCTTCGATTCGACTTCCGGCTGTCTGAGCGGCGAGCTGAGCGCTGAAAGATAAAGAGTGGAATTTCTATGCCTCCTGTTCCCCCTCCTTCGGTAGCACCTCCCTCTACATGCCCTTCCCGGGAAGAACCCATGCAGATTGGCACCACCCGCGCCCCCCTCACGGCGGAAGAACGCAGAAGGAGGCGAGAAGGAAGTTTGTGTATGTACTGTGGATCTTCGACTCACTTACTTCGAGACTGTCCAGATGTACCTCCCAGGCGCTCGAGAAACGGGCACCCTCGGTAAGTTTGGGGACTTACTACCGAGCGGGTGATTCCAGTCCCTTTGTTACCCTCTCTATTACTACCTTGGAAGGTTCTGACGATGCCCGTCTTGTGGTGATGGTGGTTACCCTCCTTGTCGGCGAGACCTCGATTCAGACTCAGGCCCTTCTGGATTGTGGAGCTGCCGGTAATTTCATTGATACCCAGTGGGCAGAAAGCCAAGGTCTGACTCGGATAGCCAAGGCAGAAGAATAGAAGGTGGAGGGGGTCGATGGCGAGCCTTTGAACTCAGGCCTCATCACACATTCTACGGAAGTACTCGGCATGCGTATCATGCAACATTCAGAACGTATTTCCTTTGATATCATCCGAGCTGCCCACTTCCCCGTGATTCTGGGCATCGGTTCTGGGGTAGACACAACCCCACAATTGACTGGACCAGAAATCTGTTAAGCTTTCATTCCACTTTCTGCAAAGCAAGCTGTTTGCCCAAACCAACCTTTGCAACAGTACGAACCTCCTGTGAGGTAGAATCTAAGACTATACATTGTTTACCATCCTATCTCAAGGAATACACCGAAGTGGTTACAGAGAAGATGCCTCTGGAACTCCCTCCTCACAGACCCGAAGACTGCAGTATCGATTTACATCCTGGTGCCTTGGTCCCATTTTGTCGGATGTATCCTTTAACTCTGCAAGAAAGGCAATATTTGAGAGATTATTTAGACAAGAATCTGGCCAACGAATTGATCAGACTTTCCAAATCTCCTGCAGGGGCCACGTTATTTTTCATTCCGAAGAAAGAAACTCAGGAGCTACGCCCCTGTATAGATTACAGAGGACTTAACAATGTTACCATAAAGGACAGATATCCTATGCCTCTCATCTCCGAAATCATTCACGCTGTACAGTTGGCCACAGTGTTTACTAAACTAGACTTACGTAACGCGTACCATCTGCTTCGTATACAATCTGGGGATGAGTGGAAAACCGCATTCAGGACTCCTTTTGGTTTGTACGAGTACCAAGTAATGCCTTTTGGCCTTGTCAATGCTCCATCCATATTCCAACGCTTCATGGATAGACTCTTTTCTGATCTCCTTGGACACTCTGTCATTATCTATCTCGATGATCTTCTAATCTTCTCACACACCCAAGAGGAACATCACACACATGTCAAGGAGGTTTTTCACAGACTAAGGAACAACCATCTTTCGGTCAAATTAGAAAAGTGTGTGTTTTCAGCTACGTCCATATCCTATTTAGGATACATACTCTCCTCAGAGGGCATAGCCATGGACCCACAAAAGGTCAGTTTCATTCTTGATTGGCCGTCTCCGAAGTCTGTTAAAGACATTCAGAGATTCTTTGGCGTGTCGAATTTCTATCGGAAATTTATCCCAAACTTCTCACAACTGGTGCTCCAGATGACTTTACTACTCAAGAAGTCTTCCTCTCCATTCCAATGGTCTCCCTAGGCCGAGGAAAGTTTTCTATGACTCAACAGACTTTCTGTTCAGCTCCCATCTTACGACAGCCTGACCAGCACCGTCCCTTTATAGTGGAAGCAGATGCCTCTTCAGCCGCGGTAGGTGCAGTCTTACTACAGGAACATGAGGGAAAGGAACATCCTGTGTATTATTATTCTAAGACACTGAACACCAGTCAACAAAACTACTCTGTGATAGAGCGGGAATTACTGGCGATGAAATTAGCTTGCACCGAGTGGCGCCACCTTCTCCAAGGTGGAGAACACCCTTTTACCCTTCCAACGGATCATAAGAATTTGCAGGTGTTACGTCAATTTGAGTGCTATAACACAAGACAGGCAAGGTGGGCTCAATTTTTCGCCCAGTTTGACTTCAATATAACTTACATCCCGGGTGAACAAAACCTAGTTGCTGATGCTCTGTCCCTTCGTAGTGACTTTTTGTCCGAACATGAACCCACTACTGAATTGATGTTCCCAAGATCCCAGAGAATAGGAGTGATATCCACTTTTTTGCAACAGGCCAAGGAAGATTCAGGAGGAAGATTTGAGGCTGAAATGCATTGCGATAGGATGGATTACGTCATCAAAGATGGTCTATATCTTGTGAATGACAAGCTGTATCTGCCAACTCCATCGTTAAGGAAGACTGCATTATCCTGGTGTCATGATACCAAGGTTGCGGGTCATTGTGGCATTCGTAGTACTCAAGAATATCTACTACGATCTTTCTTTTGGCCCAAGATGAGGGAAGAGACCAGACAATATGTCCAGTCCTGTGTTACCTTTCTTCATAACAAATCCTCCACGCAAAGACCTCTGGGATTATTGGAACCCTGTGCTATTCCTACTGGCCCATAGACCACAGTATCGACCGACTTCATCGTAGAGTTGCCAGAGTCACAAGGTTGTACCTGTATAATGATGGTGATGATTTGTTCACTAAATTGGCACATTTTTCGCCGTTACCCGGAGTGCGTTCTGCCTCTCGTATGGCGGAGATCTTCTTGAGAGACATATTCAAGCTACGCGTTCTACCAACCATGATAATCTCAGACCGTGGCAGCCAGTACACCTCCCATTACTGGTCAGCTTTATGTAAGAGATTAGGCATAGAAAGAGCTCTGACTTCAGGATTCCATCCGCAATCAAATGGTCAAACAGAGGGTCTCAACGGTACTTTAGCGCAATATCTCTGGTGTTTTGTGAACCAACAACAGGATGATTGGGTCCAACTACTCCCGACGGCGGAATTTTCTTATAACACTAAATTCCTACCGCGGTGGGTACGCCCATTTAAGCTATCTCCTAGATACATTGGACCATACAAGATAACACAAGTAATCAACCCAGTTGCCTTTCGTTTACAACTGCCTACACGATTACATCGAGTACATCCGGTGTTTCACACCTCTCAATTGAAGGCCTTTATGGAAGATAAATGGTCCCGGAGAAAGGGCAACACTTCGATGCCTACAGATCTCTCTAAAGACATCTGAGGTTTCCCAAATATGTGACTCCCGATATCGTAGAGGGCGCTTGGAGTACCTGGTCCACTGGAAAGGGTACCCTAGGTCAGAAGATACCTGGGAACCCAAATCCCATTTGAATGCTCCTCTCCTATTGCGCAAGTTCCATTTAAGACATCCGAGCAAACCCGGCGGTGTGGACCTTGGGAGGGGGGCATACTGTCACGCCTCAGGGTACCTGGCGGCTTTGGTCTAAGTGGAGGCTGCGCCCACCATTACTGGTTCCATCACGTTCGGAGAAACGCGGTGTGTAGGTCTTGCTCTTCGTTGTGACGTTCCGACACCGGTATTTTTGCTTCCCATTTCCGGTGTCGGGTGCGTTGCAATGTACAGTGTTTTCCCTGTTCGCCTGTGCTACTTTTCTCTCGTGTTTTCCGCTCCTCCGTCAGTTTTGCTCTCTCTACTTTTTCCGCTCTGTATTTTTCTCCCGTCTGTTTCAGGAGCCTGTTTTCGCTCCCGCTTGCTGTCGCTCCTCCTCCCTTGTCTGTTCCGTTCCAGCCTATCTCCCTTCCTTCCCTCCCGTTTTTGTGTACTTCCTTCTCTGCTCGTTAGCCTTTTTCTTCTTTTTTCTCTCCTTGTCTTCTCTACCCTCCAGTCTTCCCGTGTGCCGACCTCTGCCTGCCTTGTGGACTGCCTCGCCTTGCCCTCTGATGGCATCTTTATTGCAATTCCTTTCCTGCAGGACTTCCCGTGTACCGACTTCTGCCCGCCCTGTGGATTGCCTCGCCTAGCCCTCATCCGTCTATCTGTTTGGAACTTTATCCTGATTCTACTTACCTGTGCTCATTCGGGTACGGTATCCTGGACTTTGCCACTACTAGTCCCTCCTCCATTGCTGTGGCCCCCTGGAGGGGGTTGATGAATACCGGAGTTACCACAATGCAGTAGAGAAAGAACTTTTCTTGGGTTTTTTGTGCCACAGGCTTTTTCCCCATTGTCCAGCGGCCGCGGAGGGTAGCCACAGATCACCCAGCGGGTGTCACTGTGGCGTCCTACCTCGGTCGTCCCTACCTTAAAAAAAAAAAAGGTGAAGACTCGAACAAAGGACAACCCGACGTTGATCCTACGCCGGAAACTCCAAGGTGAGGTGGAAGGGGAGGAAACGGAATCTGGCTTTTCTCAGGAGGAAAAGGAGATATCAGATCTTTCTGACAATCCTAAACAGCACTCATCCAGAGAAGGTGAAGTATGTAGAAGAAAATGAGACTCTTAAAGAATGTTTAGAGAGGGATAGCACCACACCAAGGGAAAGGAATGCAGCTTTATGAAGAATGGGATTGCTAAGATGATCTCGTGCAGTGGCAAAAAGATATGGAATTCCTTTCTGGAGCGCGTGACATCCGTAGAAAATAATTTCTATTTCTATTTCAGGCAAGTGGTCAAGACCTTCCAATACAGAAAGCTTTCCTGGTAGGACTGGAAGTTACCATCCCTTGATCCGAAGACTACTCGATCAGCAGATTGAAAGTGCATTCATCCTCAGCCTGAATAGAAGGTCTTACCAATATCTAAGCCCCCTTTCAATCCTTTTCTGCTTCTCACCTAGGCCATGCTGCTGTTCGACTGACCTGTTTTCAATTGTTGTCTTGTGTAAGGGTGCAGAAAGGACACAAAAGTGGAAAAAACCTACCGATCCCTAATACTTAGGTGGGGTTTCCCGGAGTAAAATAAGCAAAGGAGATTCTCAGAATGTCCAAACATCATTGTGTCAAATCCCATGTCGTTCCCTTGCACTTACAAAACAACTAAGGAAAAAAAATCTGCTGGGTCCAGAAGGATGACTCCCTCCTTCTGGACAGAAGATTCAACATTTTCTTGAAAATGTACAAGACGAGAAGTCTCCCTTCCCATGGTTTCTCTTAAGGTTCTGTGAGGAACCTGATGGCGTACTCCCTTCTTTCCCCCCGGAATCCTCTTCTCAGGTGGTCTGGGTAAGGCCATTACATTTGGATCCCGACCCTGGGGGTGGATATGCGAGGAAGGATCACCTGAGTAGAAGAGACTTGAGGAGTGGGGAGAGGACATCCTTAGGTGAGACATCGTATCCATCCCCCATTTCCCTTTCACCATGAGTCCTCCATCCCTGAAGCCTTTATAGGCTTTTGTCAGTCCTTTTCCTGTGAGTCCCCTAAAGTATTTCCCAAATTGCACCAGTATGGAACTGGGATGAAGAAGAGGACAACTGGAACAACGCATCCTTATTTGGTGAAAGCGAACAGTTCTCAACCCCAGCCAAGCACTGGGACGAGGAGGAGGACAACAAGAGCAAAGCAGGACTACTACTTTGATGGTGAGCGGTCTAGTCCTTTTTGGCATGAAAATAGAGGAAGGAGCTTTAAAAACTGAAAGCTCGAAAAGAAATGGAGTATGCTGTGGGAGAAAGCCCACTAACTTGTGGGTGCAGGTAGACCTCTCCGTTGTGGTGGTGTGGCAGGAGTAGCGCTCAAGACCTGTGGAAAAGTGCAGAGCGTATGCAGCAGGAAGCAAATGCACAGAATGATGGAGGCCGGTGGCAAGCCGTAAGAAGGAGGTTGCGGGACCACGGGAAATGGTTGCCCTGCTTCGCCGTGGAAGCACTGCTGGGTGTGCGTGAGCTGCAAAAAGACTGCTTGGAGAAGACGCGAGCGACCGCATGGAGAAACAGAAACCTGTGACGGATATAAAGTTACGGACATTGATGAAATTGAAAGCAAGGCATTTTTGAAAAACAAACTAAATCCCTACACATTGTATGCAGTTAGTTGCAAGGGCAAGTATAGGTTTTGGACACAGACTGATGTTTTACTTTGGACTTCCTCACGCAGACTATCCTTAGTTCTTTTTAGGTAGGGAAATCCCACCTTAACATAGGGCAAGTTAGGCATTAATTCACCCTGCCTTTTTAAGTTAATTAAACGTGTGTTGAAGAACTTAAGCCTGTTGTCTGTGTCTGACTCATGATGCCTTCATAGTTCCTAATGTTAGGGGGAATATGTTCCTTCCCCTATCTCAACTCCCATAGGACCAGAGGGAATGACTCCATTCCCCTGGGTACTTTGCTTCTCAATGCAAGGAGGAAATGACTCCCTTTTCGCTGGCTTTCTTCTCAGTCTGATATAAAGTGTGGGTCCCAGATTGCAGGTGGCTGGCCTTGTGCTCTCCCTTACCAGGCACTGGAATGAAGTAGAGGGATGCCGCATCTCTTGTTTCTGATGATAATTGGTTCACTATCATGCCAAGTCTCTGTGTGGTTTCTTTCCTTCTCCTACTGATTGCACAGTAGACCTGGTTCACTATCCTGCCAAGTCTCTGTGTGGTTTCTTCCCTTCTCCTACTGATTGCACGGTAGACCTGGTTCACTATCCTGCCAAGTCTCTGTGTGGTTTCTTCCCTTCTCCTGCTGATTGCACGGTAGACCTGGTTCACTATCATGCCAATTCTCTGTGTGGTTTCTTCCCTTCTCCTGATGATTGCATGGTAGACCTGGTTCACTATCATGCCAATTCTCTGTGTGGTTTCTTCCCTTCTCCTGCTGATTACATGGTAGACCTGGTTCACTAGCCTGCAAAGACTCTGTGTGGTTTCTTCCCTTCTCCTGCTGATTGCACGGTAGACCTGGTTCACTATCATGCCAAGTCTCTGTGTGGTTTCTTCCCTTCTCCTGCTGATTGCACGTTAGACCTGGTTTTCTATTATGGCAAGTGTCTGTGGTTTCTTCCCTTCTCCTGCTGATTGCACGGTAGACCTGGTTCACTATCATGGCAAGTGTCTGTGGTTTCTTCCCTTCTCCTGCTGATTGCACGGTAGACCTGGTTCACTATCATGGCAAGTCTCTGTGTGGTTTCTTCCCTTCTCCTGCTGATTGCACGGTAGACCTGGTTCACTATCATGGCAAGTGTCTGTGGTTTCTTCCCTTCTCCTGCTGATTGCACGGTAGACCTGGTTCACTATCATGGCAAGTCTCTGTGTGGTTTCTTCCCTTCTCCTGCTGATTGCACGGTAGACCTGGTTCACTATCATGCCAAGTCTCTGTGTGGTTTCTTCCCTTCTCCTGCTGATTGCACGGGAGACCTGGTTCACTATCCTGCCAATTCTCTGTGTGGTTTCTTCCCTTCTCCTGCTGATTGCACGGTAGACCTGGTTCACTATCATGCTAAGTCTCAGTGTGGTTTCTACCCCTCTCCTGCTGATTGTATGGTAGACCTGGTTCACTATCATGCAAATTCTCTGTGTGGTTTCTTCCCTTCTCCTGCTGATTGCACGGTAGACCTGGTTCACTATCATGCCAAGTATCGGTGTGGTTTCTTCCCCTCTTCTGCTGATTGCACGGTAGACCTGGTTCAATATCCTGCCAAGTTTCTGTTCGGTTTCTTCCATTCTCCTGCTGATTGCACGGTATATCTGGTTTACTATCCTGCCAAGTCTCTGTGTGGTTTCTTCCCTTCTCCTGCTGATTGCACGATAGACCTGGTTGACTATCCTGCCAGGCACTATCTTTCACTTTACTGGGTGACTGGTAGCTTCGACTGCTTTCTGGTTCCCAGACCCTCCTTTCTCGGCTTTCCCTAATCTTTTCTCCTTCCTACCTTCTTCTTAGTTCCCCTTCACCTGTTCTGGAACCCATGTACCTTTTGCTTTGGTCCGTGTGGGTTCCAACCTCTTGTAGGCATCTGTGGTTCTGCAGGGGCTTTTGCCGGCTTTCAGAGATCTCTCATCCTGTGCAGCGGCAGAGGCGTAGACAGGTTGGGCGACAGGGTGGGCCCATGGGCCCACCCCACCCACCCAAAATCTGTAAATGCCCACACAGCGTTGCTGTGTGGAATTTATAGAGGTTAATGTCACTGCGGTGGGCCCAATTACATTAGCTTCAGGCCCTACTTGTTTGACAATCCTGGCTACGCCTCTGTTCAGCGGCTCTTGTCCCACACTCTTACCATGCTTCAAGGACTGAAAAAGCTCCACTCCGTGAGCTCGGTGTGTGGTCTTGCCACTCTGGGTCAGCTGCAGAGCGTTCTGCTCCCGGCTCAGCACCCTGGTCTGCTCTTCTTCTTCCTGTCTTGCTTGGCTTCTCGCGGTTTCTCCAGGGAGAGCTTGACAAAATGTGTTGTTCCTCTTCCCTTTTTATACCACAGAGACCAATAGATTGTCCATATTGACTGGTCCATTCAAGGTGGTTCTGCAGGGTGCTCTTTAGCTCTGTGCACCTCTTCTTCGTCTCAGTATGCATCATGTTGTTCTCCACTGGGTTACCGGAGATCTTCTTCTTCCCATATTATAATATTAAAGTTAGGAAAAGCGTCCTTATCTTGCTGGGTAAGTATATGGATCCTTGTTTTAGTAGGGATCTCAAGCGTTCCCGCTGTAGTTGTTACATGTGGGTTTTATTTAGGTTGAAATAAAGTTCTAGACCCATGGACTTGTGGTTGATGGTCAGCGAAAACATGTTTCAACCCCTGAGGGTCTTTCTCAATGCAAGTTTGGTAATTTCGAGGGTGTGATCCCTGTGGTTCCAATTCCAATTCCAATTCCAATACCAATGGCTAATATTTGTACATTGGAGAACCAAGTTAGTTGAGGCTGCTGCCTCTGGAGAAAGTGCTCCGTACATCGTGACACGATGCACAGAGCTCAGCACAGGAGTGTTTACTATCTAGAACCCAGACTCTCACTTTATAATATTATAGGATTCATACAGATAGTCCCTTCTCCTCGTCTCAGTATAGGGTAGTGAGGTGGAATGGTCTAAATTACAGAGTTATGTGGGACTAGGTTACCCTGCATAGGGGTGGGTGGATACCACGTTCTCAATACCATGTAGTCCCTAGTTTCAAACACAATTTAATTAATGTATAAGCACCTTACAAATGCACAATAAATAAATAAGTAAAAATAAATAAATAAGGATATTCCCTCCCCATGTAATCCTCCCTCGATGCAACACCCCCACGGGGACTCTTGTACTGTGGCCGCACCACCCTGGCCCCATGGTAAAGGTCTCTCCCTATGGGAGAAGGGACGACATCAAAGGGTTCGTCACACTTGACAATTGTATGAGTGGTACTACTGGGGCTGGTCAACCTGTGTGCAACTCTTGTCTTGGGTCACTAATGCACTATTTTATTTACACAGCCCAAGGATTTGTACCCAGTGATGACCATTGCTTTGATTGAAGATAAACCCAACTTTGTACAACTTTTCCTGGATCATGGTGTCAACCTGAGGGAGTACGCAACCGATGAACGCTTGACCTGCTTGTATAAAGAAATTACTCTCTCTGCGATCACCTGTAGCAGCGGCCCCTTGAAGGATCTCCTAGCGGCCTTTCAAACTTCGTCCAATCATGTTGAAACTCCATGGAGCATCCCGTCAACCATTACCAAGATCCTGAAGCTGCTGCTGCACGGTTTCACGCTCACTTCGGACGTGAGGAGCCACATGACCGGCAAGGAGACGGACACGTTGCTAAAGGTAGCTAAAAGTAGAGAATTCCTTCATGATATGGAGCAGGGATCTGCAACCTGCAGCTATTTAGGTGTTTTCCTCTATGAATCCCATGATCCCTCATTATTGACCATGATGGCTAGGACTTAGTTGCCTGAAGAGCAGGTTTGTATTTGTATATTTGTATTTATTTATTTGTATAGCGCACTTGGCCGGGGGCATCTGGTACATTTCTAAATAGGGTTACAGTGACATAGAATCTACATAGCATTTACATACCTTACACAATGTTGCATAGGTAATAAATATTACATGGACATTGATATTTACAAGGCGGTTAGATGCAAGGAGTATAAAGAATTCAAAGAATACAAAGAGTATTTACAGTTCGATTCCCTTGTGTGCAGCCCTCGTTAGTTAGGCGTGTGCAGGGTGGTCCTGAGCTATCAACTCCTGAAGGCTTGGGAGGAGGGTTAAATTCTGAGCGGGGTGGGTAGAGAGTTCCAGGGCCTAGCGGCAAGCACCGTCAAGCTGCAACCCCCCGCCTTCAGAAGCTTGAACCTCGGTAATAGGAGGCAGTGTGCTTGGGCCACTCTATGGGTTCGATCATTAGTGTTACCTGTGAATAGGTTAAATAGGTATTTAGGTGCTTGTTTGGCAAGACATTTGTGCATAGGTGATAGTGATTTAAACGCGATTCTTTAGGAGATGGATAGCCAGTGTAGGTTACGTCTGGTATCTGAGATATGATGGTTTCTAGGGATGTTTAGAGCAGCCCTAATGGCATTATTTTGTGTAACTCGTAATTTAGTTCTGTTGGTTAGTCCCTAGATAGAGCGTGTTGCAATAGTCGAGTTTCGACAGTACAAGGGTTCTAGCTAAGGTGGTGCAGTTGTCTGTGGTAAGGAATAGTCGGCAAGCAGTGATGAGTTTGCAAGTGTAGGCGGAGAAAGATATTATAGCATTCGTTTATCTGGTTAGAGACAGAGTAGAATCCAAGTATATGCCGAGAGTTTTAGTGTCCTTGGATACCTTAATGGTGTTGTCATTGATGAAGAACGAAGGCAGGGTCTAGCTTATTGAGTCTGGGTTGCGACCTAAGGAGTACTAGTTCTGTTTTTTCGTTGTTCAGACAAAGCCCGTTTTGGGCCATCCAGGCCTGGATAACAAGGTATATATCATTCAAGGCTTTGGAATCTGCTTTGTGGTTTCCAGTGATAGGGATGAGCATTTGGGTGTCGGCTGCATAATTAATGTAGGTGACACCCAAATAGTCAAGTATGTCAAAGAGGGGCTTCGTAAACACATTGTACGGGGTTGGTGATACACATGATCTTTGGGGGACTCCGCACGGGACTGGTGATGGAGCTGCCAAGGCCGACGGGGAGAAGAACCTCATTGATCTATTCTCAAGGAAGGAACTAATCCTAGAGGTGGCTTTGTTCGAGAAATGAGCTGCATATTTGAGATGGTTGCAGAGTATTTGGTGATTGACCAGATCAAATGCTGCTGATAAGTCCAGCAATAAGAGGAGGGCCAGTTTACTATTATCTTTTAGGAATTCAAGTTGCGTTTTAAGATCCAACAGCACAGTTTCGGTTCCATGCCTCGGTCTGAAACCTGATTGTCTCAGTCTGAGGAGGTCATGAGATTCTAGGTACTCCTGGATCTGCAGATAAGCTGCTTTGTCCAGGATTTTGAGCTGAAATGGGACAGTAGTGATAGGCCTGTAGTTGGAGGGGCTGTTCGGTTCTTTTGTTGGTTTATTAAGTAGAGGGCAAACCCAGGCGTCTTTGAGGTTGTTGGGTACAATGCCAGTTTCAAATGAGGCATTTATTAATGTGGTGATAAATGGTGCTAGTTCTTTAGTCACCTGCTTAATGATATAGGCTGGGCATGTGTCTCCCTGACAACTGGAGGGTTTGAGTTTCAGGATGATGTTTTCTACCTCTTTGGTGGAAAGTGGTGAGAAGTTAAACGGTTTGTGAGTATGTTGCGGGGGCCTAGAGTGCTGACTGGTGAACTATGCTGTAAGTCCTGAGCTAGACTACTTTTATTAGCGTTGATTTTAGTTTGAAGCATGTTAACTTTATCTAGTAGTGCTTTTTGTATATTAGCGCACCAAAGACTATCTTTAAGACAAGTATCGGTGGGTGCTGCTGGAGATTCTAATTCTTTGAGTATCTTAAAGAGCTCTTTAGTATTCGATTTTGCTTGTGAGATCCTATTGTTTTGGCTTGGAAGGATTCCTCTTTGTAGATGAGGGATGCTAAGGTAAGGCTGTTCTTGTTGGCTGCCATTGGAAGACTTTTCCAGCGGGTCTCTGCAAGTCTTTTTTCCTTACGTAGTGTTCTAAAATGTGGGGTAAACCAAGAGTTCAGATGCGCCTGTGGTTTGGATTTCCGTAGTTTATGAGGGGCAATGGAGTTGATGGCCTTTAGAATAGTTTGATTGTATATATCAACTAGTACCGTAGGGTCTTGGTGGGACTCAGTGGCCTTGTGTAGGATGGGTAATATCAGCAGAAACATCTTCTCACTGGTTATGTTCTTTTTATTTCTGGTGCTGGTGGGTGGGGTGTTGTCCTGTTTAGAACAGAGCTCATCAGCTTTAATGGTGAAGGTGATCAGCTTGTGATCAGACTAGGCACAGGGTGTGTTAGACAGGATGTGGATGCTGCAGTTATCTGCGAACCAATCGAGGATACTCCCTTTGATGTGTGTGGGTTCCTGGATGCGATGGGTGAAGCCAAGTTCTAAAATGTTGTTTGCAACGTCAATGGCTTTGTGATCTTTGGCATCTTTGAAGCCTAAATTAAGGTCACCCAGTAGGATGATTTGTGAGTCAGGCTTGGTGTTGATGGATAGGAGGGTGGTTATGTCTTCTGCAAATGAGGAGACTGGGCCAAGTGGTCTATAGGTGAGGTTCATGGTAGTGGTTGGAGTCGTTGAGATCGGGAGGTTAACCGATAGGAGCTCAGCTGGAGTAAAGTTCTGATTAAGTATTGGTCTAAGGTCTAATGTGTTTCTAGAGATAAATGCGACACCTCCACCTTTAGCTTTGTTAGTATTTCTGTCGCATCTGGTAATGGTGTGGTCGTTAGGGATATCAAGTGAGAGAGACGGTCCTGCTGCAGAGGTCTTGAGTAGTGATAATGTCTGCAATGTCTAAGGCATGTGCTGGGAGGAACCTAGCGTTAATTAAAGCACCCTTAATATTGATGGTTTTGTCCGTGGTGGGTGAAAATTCCTTAGGCATGGTAGGTTTAGTAGGTTTAATTTTAGCTGGCTTTGAGACTGGGACGATGGCTGGTTTAACAACCGTGTTAGGTTTTTTAATGGTGATGGTGGTCTTAGATACTGATGGGGCTGCTGGTGAGAATCTAGAGCCTAGTCTATGGTTCCTAAGATTCAACGCCCCTGCATGTACGAGGACCACAAACAGACTACAGTGGTCATGTGCCACAGAGTTACAGTGATCTAAACAGTTCACGAATGAGTCAAACATAATGGCTGCCCCCGAGTACTCGATGTTCATTGCAACGGCATAAATTGCAGTGCTTTGAAGCCAATCAATTTGTATGTTAACAATAACTACAGAAGATACTTGAGAAACTGTAGGTTATTGATTAATGCACTGCGCTTTCTCATTCTTGTGTAGTCCACATGAACAGAGTTTAAGGATAATTGAACTAATTCAGGGAGGACTGTAAAAAAGGTAGAAGCATGTAAAGTACTTTTCCAAAGCTTACACCCCGATAGGTATCCTGCATATCAAAGTCTCCCCCAGAAAACAAGCACATACCTCTGTACAATTGCAGACTACAGAACCCCGCGGCGTGTCCACAGCATGCACCAAAAAGAACAGGAAAGGTAAATGCCACATATTTGTGTGCTGTGATCCCAAATATCAGAGAATAAAAAGGAAAAACGTACTGGCCAAAGAGTAAATCCTCCAAGTGTAAACAAGGATGTCCAGTTTCTCAAGTGTCTTGCTTAGTTGTCAGCATGCACATTGATTGGGGTTGAAGCCCAGAGCAACATTATTCCAGATAATGCATTCACGCATATTATCATCAATGTGTTAAAAAATCATTGATTTATTTGTAAAATCTATTCTTGATTTTCGTTTAAAGATCAAAGCACAAGTTAAGATGAAAAAGCAGCTTTTACCTTTTGTTTTATTTCTTTTCGACACACAAGTCGGTCTTTGGCTAGACAAGAACATCAGCAGTAACAGGACTACTGACTGCCAGTCCACCAACTTCCAACAGCACTTTCTCAGTTAAGCCTCCATCCCACCGTCTGCATCTCGATCGTATAGATACACAACCTTTTCATGTGCCTTGATGATAGTTTGTGTACATGAACACCCACTTTCTCCTCCCTTTCTGCCCAAGGATCAGTCTGGATTATCAGGAGCTTACGGAAACACGTCCTAATGCATAGCTCCATAGCCACGCCCCTCCACCCCTCAATAGGGAGAAACTTGTTAAATTTATGCCAGGTTCTTTGATGGATTTTCTTCTAAAATTGAACTAGCAGAGTTGAAATGTAGTTTAACTAATGCCAACACATGCTGATTTGTTCAAAGCAGACATAGTTAATGCTGCAACCCTATAGCCATTCCAAATAAACCTACCATAATCCCTGCTGATGCTAGTGCATATGGCCTGGGAGCCACAGTGATGCAGCGAACTGGGTATTGTGACAGTGGTTGTGGCATGGTCAGCAATAGACCATGAGATGTTGGTGTGTGTGTGTGAAAATATATTTAGTTAGTATCCAGTAGGTATGCATATTGACCTAAGCACACTCGCATCACACTACAAATCTATTGCTGCAATAATGATGGTCACGTTGCCATTTTGTTTTATTCGCCATCTTGGATGCAATGTTCATTTCAGTTCCTTGCTCATTTCGCCTTTCTCACTCTGAACGTGGTAGAGGACCGTGGCATGAACTTTCTGTTAATTACGAGACAGGAATGCACATTCTCCTGAGCGTGTTTGTCTTACACTGTAGAACCTTGAAGTCCTTGCAGAAGCACAGCTAATCTATAAGTTAGGTGCCCACCTGTCTCGACCATGTTTCTCCATTGAACCATAAATTGTAACAATATGCAGCTTCAACGTGCTCTTCTGGTGAAAAACCCTGTTTTCTTTTTACAAATTTGGTTTTATTGATTTTCAACATAACATATCATTCCAGCATCGTTATGCATGTAACCAGAAGAGTGTCATGAGCCATAACAGAAAATGGGGTAAACATCTACATTCGTAGTTCAAGATCTTAACATATCAACATTGCTTTCCTAGTCCTTGTGCGACACAGCATAAGCTGCCACACCTTCCCCGGTCAGCATATCCGTTGCTGCATCCTCAGGGGCATGTTCCACTGTACATCTCGCCAAAGTGACACCTTCACTGATGCTGTGCTGCCCGATGTCTCTCGGATTCTGCTCCATTCCCTTATCAACCCTCCTCTGTGTGCCTGTCAATCTGGGGAGAAGCACCTTTCTCCCCAAACACTTAACCAGACGTATGACCCCCCCCCCCCTTCGATTTGCTGCACAGATGCAGGGTTTCCTAAGAGACCCGCATCAGCAAAAAAGGTTTTCAGGAAGCTGCTGCTGCTCGAGCTGTTTGCATTCTGGGCCCTCAAACTTTGGCAGCATTCTAGCCATTTTCAAACCCTGTCTCTGTTCTTTGTATCAAAAGGAGGGACTAATCTTAAATATGGAGGAAGGTGCCGACCGGAGCCTCCTCAACCTCTCCAACACAGCCCTGATGCCCCTCTCCCCATGTGTGCCTCCCTGTCCAAGGTGATGTACCACCTTGAGAGGAACAATATTGGGCGCTGACCGTCGATCAGCCAGTCCCCCGCCAAATCCCTGACCGATGCTCCTCCGATATATATCCCTACCCAACTCTCTATGCCATACTGCAAAGTAGGGCAAGAAACCCTCATTTAGCTTTGTGGCCAGACACCTACACACCCCTGAAATGAGCCCTGCTTAGCCTATCTGAGAGAAGATGGGTGTGAGCTGTCTGACCGCTGCTGTTCTGTTGGTACCCTGCCAGGCCCAGTGTCTTAGCTGTCGGTAATGAAACCGTTCCCTCTATGGGAGCCCAAAGGCCTCTTTACAGGACTTGAACGATCGTTTCTGTCCCTGCACAAAAATGTGCGATAGAAATTCGCAACCCCTGTCTCGCCAAGCCTGGAAGGCGTTATCCCTGTAAGCAGGAAAGAACCCAAAGAGTGGTTCTAGTACATGGGGGCTCACACATTCCCAAGGGCCTCATACTCTGTGCAATCCAGACCATATATTCAGCCAGCCTATCATCTGCCATTCCAGAAGTCACCACTCTTTCCTGGACTCGGGCTTTATCCAGTCCCTTATAATCCTCAATTGACAGGCCTGGTAATATCTCAAAATATATGGCATCGCCAAGCCCCTCCCCCCCCTAGCTTTAGCCTGATGCAGGACAGATGAGGCCACTCTAGGAGGGCTGTTGTGCCATATAAAAGCTATGAATTTCCATTGGAGTTTCTCCAATCTGCCCCTCAGGACCTCTACCGGGAGTGCCTGGAACAGGTATAATAACCTGGGAAGGACGTTCATCTTTATGGCAGATATCCTCCCCAAAAACTGTGATCTCTACCTCCCAATGCGAGATAGTTATCATCGAACAGTTCTGAAAAGCGTGATGTCAGCTGAACCCCCAAATACCCAAATACCCAATAATGTGTGATGTCCACCGAAATGAAGACATTCCCTTCACCATCTCCAACCCCTTCAGGATGAGAGTCAGATTTAGAGCTTAACATTGTCTCGGGAGGATATCTCAGCGCAACGTGCTCGCCTTGGAAGCAAAATGACACGGGGCCACACAAGTTCGATCCCCAGGCCCACGTCCACATACAGGGCAAGCTTATTCGGGACCCCAGTGTATGGGATGCCCTGTATCCGGGGGTCAGACCTCAAATTGACTGGAAAGGGTTCAACAGGAAGAGCAAAAAGCAAGGCTGACAGGGGCCACCCCTTCCCAGTTCCCCTTGCAAGCCGGAAACCCCCTGACAGATACCCATTCACTGCAACCTTCACTGATGGTGACAAGTACAGTGCAAACCCCCCCCCCCCACTCCAAGTTCTCCCCAATCCAAATTTGTTGAGAACTGCCGGCAGGTAGACCCATTCAATGCAGTCAAAAGCCTTTTCCACATCTAAGGACAAGAGAATAGATCACATTTTTTTCCTATGTGCGATGTCTATAAGGTTATTCATTCTCTGTGTGTTATCCGCAGCCTGTCTACCTACCACGAAGCTTGATTCATCTATCCCCAGGGTCGGACTGGGACGAGAAATAGGCCTGGTCCCACCCCTCACGTCAAAAAAGTGGCCCACCCCTCGCCTCACGACCCTTGACCTCTGACATCACCAGAAGTGATGTCATTTGACCCCATCCCATAGTGACATCCCGGGAAGCAATGAAACATAACCTTCACTCCTTGACAAAACAGGAAGTGGAATCAAATAGCATTGTTCCTACGTACACTAAATTATTGTGAATCCAAGCAGACGTCCAAGGCCAAATGATATGTTATTGTATAGCACTTACGCTTAAGCTCTTTTTTATAGAACAAATATGCATACAATATCACCCAACCTGTGCTGGTACTCATTTATCGACCTAAGAAGGATGAATGGCTTTTTCCACACCGGGCATGGCCAGAAACCGGCCCCCACTCCCCAGGGACGATTTCGGCCCGGCTACGTGCCGAAAGGCTGAGGGGCCAGTCCGACCCTGTCTATCCCGGATCTGCATGATTTTCCGTCACGGGCACAGCCATCGCCCTTCAAGTGCAGGAGGATCACCTGGGTGAGGGGTCCTTGGGGAATGGTGGTTTGATATCCGACAGCGAGGCACGGTATTCCCCCCTTTCCGACTCACCCCTACCTGACATTCCCTCCATCTACATAGGGTGTTGTGAGTCCTATCTCATTAACCCCTCCCCTATTCCAACCTATACCAGGACAAGAGGGAGGTATTCGAGGACCAGGAAAGGGAATTACACATATTATCCCATCATTTACAACATGGCAAATGTCCCTCTTTTTCTGACAGCAAGTTACCTATTTTTTTCCACCATCCCTAGAAAAGACTATGACTCCCATAATTACTCCCCAGTGCATTTTCCAGAAACCACTGGGACGAGGAAGAAGAGAACAGAAGCTGTGAAGATTATCCATAGAAATCAATGCACCAGGGATTCCTATGGGCAGTTGCCATTTTGTCCCAATAATGAGTCCAGGCAAGGTCAGGCTTTCCACTACAACTATTTCCACCTGAAATCTATCAAGACTCCCAGTCACTATAAAAAGCAGAACACACAAGCACACTTTAAGCAAGCTGGGGATGCTGGATGGAGCACAGAGGCCAGGAGAAGAATTCGAGCTGAAGGGACCCTGCAAGGCTTGGTGGACCAAGGACTGCCTAATTGCTGGGCCTGTGAGTACAGGGAAGGCCGCAGTGAGGCGAGGGAGTACCAACTCCAGGGAGTCAAACCAGGGGCAGCTGGGGTCACCTGGCAGACCCCACACCAGAGCTCCTGCCCTGGGCAAAAAGGAGGGCCCAGGCCTTAAGGGGCAGGTGGTAGGACCCTGACTTAAACAAAACATCCTCTTGTGCTTTTGCTGCTACCAAAACCGCCAGAGTGCCAAAAGGGGAGCTAGCGAAGTGGGAGCAAAATCGAAGAAAAGTGCATTCTGGGACTTGAAGTCCAAAGACTGTAGATTTGACAAATCATGATCGGTCTTAGCCCGGCTGAGGGAAACCTGTGTGAGAATTGTAAAAAGGTTGTCCAAACCCGACTGAGGGAGATCCCTGAGCAGAGAAAGCCAAATCCTAAAGCAGCAACCTTCCCCCTGGCACTAATCTTGACTTGCCAATTTTGAAAAACACAGCTGATGAGTTGGTAAGCGACCTGAGAGACTGGTGTGTGCCTGAAGAGAAAGATTGAAATTTGCAACAATATATCGCAAGTGAAGACAGCACGCGTGTGGATGAGACATGAAGAAATGCAGACCGGTGAATGAACTTTGAAGTAAGGACAGCTGTTAAATCAGCAATACTGAGTAATGGAGTGGACGGCCAAAAGGAAGTAGCCCAATCGAACATCTCTGTGAAAGGTGCATTATTTGTAACGATAAAGAGAACGAACTGCAAAAGCGAAATAAGCTAAATTAACTCCTAGAAAAGGGGAGAGTGAAAGTTGATCTTGGAACTTTGAGTGGAGGTGGTCCTGAGGAGGTCTACAAAGAAAGCCACACACATTCCAAAGTTTTCAACATCCATAAGCGGTCTGAGCCCGACCTGAGGGAGACCCGAAGTGTAATAAACTTTGTGAAGTTAGTCCCCTGGCAAGTTTTGTTGAACTTTGTTCTGACGAGGTCTGAGCCTGACAGAGAGGGACCTATGTGAACTTTGTTGTGAAAAGTCTGAGCCCAACAAAGGGGGAACCGTGGGAACTTTGTTTTGAAGAGGTGTGAGCCGGACAGAGGGGGACCTATGTCAACCTTTTGTTGAAACATTATTTGGAAGTCTAGAAAGAGAGACTTTGACGTGGAAGGCCAGGTGGGCCTTGGTTCACATTTGGGACCGTTTTTGGGTTAAGAACCTGGGCCAGAGTGTGTCATCCTGTCTACGAGGGCTGCCTTACTCCGTACTGTCTAATGTGGGGAGGAGAGCCAACCCTTTTTCTCAATAAACACACTTGAACCTTATATCTTCTGTGCCTGTCTTCACGTGTGATACCATGCCTGCCTTACATCTCCCAGTCCGGTACGTCAGAGGTGTACAGAGCCCTGTAGTACTCCTCAAAGGCCCTCTGCTTATGCGCCTCGGACTTGGCTGTCTTACACCCCGGACCTTCCATGTCCAAAAGGCTCCCATGGGAAGCTCTCGCCTTTAACTTCCAGGCCAATAATCTGCTGGCTTTATTCCTGTGCTCATTGTCTTTGCCTTATTCGCATTTGTATTTATTTGTATTTGTTTATTTGTATTGCGCACCCTGCCCAGGAGCATCAGGGCGCATGTTTGGAAAGGTAGTTACAGAAAGTGTTACATAGATAGATACAGATTCCATTTTATAGACAAATTTCCATAAAGAATAATAACATGAATCAGAAATATTACAAGGAATGGCAAAATGATCAAATATACAGTATATACAGTGAGTAGCCTGTTTGCGGGTGACCACTGCATGAATTACACAGCGGAGGTCAGTGCATCCTGTTCGTGAAGCCACCGTTTAGTTCTGTTTTTGAAGGATTGGATGGCTGGCACATTCCTAAGATCATTGGGTAGGGAATTCCACAGCTTAGCAGCCAGAACTGGGAAACTCGAGCCCCTAGCTGTCTGAAGCTTGAAACTGGGGATGGATAGTGTGTGCGCCTCTGCAGATCTCAGTGGTCTGGATGCTGTATGTTGTGTGAAGCGCGTGGACAGGTAAGCATGTGCAGCATTATTTTGTGCCTTGTGTGTTAGAACAAGAGTTTTGAGTGAGATGCAAAGTGTAATGGGTAGCCAGTGTAGGTTGCGCCTGGTAGAGGAGATGTGTGAGCGCCTGGGGATGTTAAGAGCAGCCCTAATGGCGTTGTTCTGGGTGACTTGAAGTTTATCAAGGTTACTTTGACTGGTCCCTAGGTAAAGGGCGTTACAATAATCAATTTTGGACATGAGGGTTCTGGCTAGGATCAGGCAGTTGTCCGTTGTCAGGAAGGGGCGACACGCTGTGATGAGTTTATACGTGTACGATGATGCTGAGACTACTGAGTTGGTTTGTCTATTGAGAGAGAGATAGTGGATTCTAGGTAAATTCCAAGTGTTTTCGTGACGTTTGTGACTTTAATAACATTTCCATCAATAATGAAGGAGTTATATTTGGGGTCAAGTTTAGTGAGTTTGGACTGAGAGCCGAGGATGAGTAACTCAGTTTTCTCATCGTTAAGGCAGAGCCCGTGGTGTGCCATCCAGGCCTGGATGACCGAGTAGACTGAGTTAAGTGCGCTGACAACGGTTACATAGTCGCCAGTGATAGGGATGAGTATCTGGGTGTCGTCCGCATAATTCGTGTACGAGACACCCAGATAGTCAAGAATATCAAAGAGCGGTTTAGTAAACATGTTGTACAACGTGGGCGAAACACAAGAGCCTTGTGGGACTCCGCAAGGGACATGTGCTGGGTCGGCTGCAGCTGAGGAAGAGAAGACCCTCATAGATCTATTTGCCAGGAAGGAGCTGATCCAGGAAGTAGCTGCTTCAGAGAAGTGAGCGGCTATCTTAAGGTGATGGCAGAGGATTTGGTGATCGACCAAATCGAATGCAGCAGAGAGGTTGAGGAGGAGCAGGAGAGCTTGTTTGCCCTTGTCTTTTAGGTCCTCGATTTGGGTTTTCAAGTCATTCAGGGCTGTCTCCGAACCGTGTCGTGGACGGAAGCCAGATTGTCTAAGCCCTAATATGTTGTTAGTATCAAGATAATCCTGGATTTGGAGATAGGCTGCACGATCCAGAATTTTGAGTAGGTAAGGCACCGTGGTGATGGGCCTGTAGTTGGAGGGATTGCTAGGGTCAAGGTTGGGTTTTTTAATTAGGGGGATGACCCATGCATCCTTGAGGTTGTCGGGTACTGTGCCGATTTGAATGATGAATTGATAAATTAAGTAATGAATGGTGCGAGGTCATGAGCTGCTTCCTTTACGACCGGCGCAGGGCAGCCGTCACCTTGGCAGTTGGAAGGCTTAAGCTTGATGATGATGTTTTCAACTTCCTTGATGGTAAGGGGTATGAAGCAGAAAGGTTTGAATGAATGCTTCGGGATGGGGGTATTGTAAGACTGGGGGTTGCCCGTTGAATCCGAGAGGTGGCTTTTTTTGCTATTAATTTTGGCTTGGAGCAAGGCAATTTTGTTTAGTAGTGCTTTTTGTATATTGGAACAGCATTCAGCGTCTGGGGTGCATGTATCCAATGGAGCGACTGGGACTCTAGTTCCTTAAGGATCTTAAAGAGTTCCTTAGTGTTAGATTGAGCATTTGTGATCCTGATGTTGTACACTTCTTTGTTGGCCGCTAGGATAGCTTCTTTGTAAGTGAGGGAGGCGATTGTAAGGTTATTTCGATTGACTAGTGTAGGTGAGCTTTTCCAATGTGACTCAGCTTTTCTTTTTGTTTTACGCAGTTAACGTAGGTGAGGGATGAACCATGAATTAAGATGGTTGCAAGGTTTTTGTTTGTGCAGTTTGAGTGGGGCAATAGTGTTGAGAGCTTTTAACATGACACGGTTGTAGGTGTCAACTAAGGCAGTGGGGTCCGAGCAAGTGGAGGAGGCCGAGTTCAGTAACGGGAGTATAAGGGGGATTAGTTTCTCAACCGTAATATCCTTCTTGTTTCGTGTATAGGTTGGCAGGGCAATGTTAGGTTTGTCAGTGGGTGGGCTGGAATTAATGGAAAATATTATTTTACGGTGATCAGACCACGCACATGGTGTCACAGAGGATACCTTTAGTGCATAGTTCATGTCTGAAACCCAGTCAAGGGTGCGACCCTTGATATGGGTGGGTACATTAACATGTTGGGTGAGGCCGAAGTCAGCCAGAACACTGGCTACGTCATTGGCTTTGGCATCATTTGTGTCCTTGTATCCCAAGTTGAGTTCGCCAAGTATGATGATTTGAGATTTAGGCTTAATGCTAGAGGCTAAGATGGATGAGATGTCCTCAGCAAAAGTGGAGGTAGGGCCGGGTGGCTTGTATATGAGATGCACTGAAGCTGTGTGGTTGGGAGAAATCGGTAGTTTAATAGAAAGTAGTTCAACTGATGGCAGCTGCAGGGTGTTGGCAGCTCTGAGATTGAGCAAACTCTTAAATATAATTACTAATC
Organism: Ambystoma mexicanum; assembly: GCF_040938575.1. Lineage (NCBI taxonomy): Eukaryota > Metazoa > Chordata > Amphibia > Caudata > Ambystomatidae > Ambystoma > Ambystoma mexicanum. Next base: position 1,088,497,332 of record NC_090941.1, read on the forward strand.
TGCCCCCCCTTAGTTTGCTTAGTGTCCCTGTCGCATCTAGTAATGGAGTAGTTGTTAGGGATGGCTAGGGTCAGAGCCGGCCCCGAAGCCGCATGCAGCCAGGTTTCCGTGATAGCAAGAAAGTCAAGGTTTTCTGTCACAATGAAATCTGCAATGTCTAAGGCGTGAGCAGGGACAGAATGTGCTTTAATAAGTGCACCTTTGAGTTTGGTCACAGTGTTGGGATAGTTAGCAGTGGGGGTTGCGACAATTATTGGTACCACAGGGTGTCATGCATGCTGGACGTGGTCCTACCTCCCACGCTCGTAGAACAGCTAGACCGTTCTATTCCAAATGGCGGTTGTTCGACACTTTGCTGGGAAAACGACGTTTGCACTTTTCACGTCGCTAACATCACGTGTATTCTGCTTCGTCACGTGAACTACGGCATTACGTATTTAAGCAGTGTGGAAACTTCACTCGCTGCTTCTGATCGAATCATTTGGCGTTGTGTAGCTGATCCTCCGGTCTGCATCCTTGCAGGTTACTACAGCTAACTTTTGGCCTTCTATAGCGTGTTTTCCGCCACACGCTGATTCCTGGAGCTGTTTGGTTGCGTGTAATTCCACACGCGCACGCTATCTTCAAACGCGGCTGGCCTGGGCTGCGTGAATCCTGTTCGCGTGTAAATACACACGCGCACGCTATCTTCAAACGCGGCTGGCCTGGGCTGCGTGAATCCTGTTCGCGTGTAAATCCACACGCGCACGCTATCTTCAAACGCGGCTGGCCTGGGCTGCGTGAATCCTGTTTGCGTGTAAATCCACACGCGCATGCTATCTTCAAGCGCTGCTGGCCTGGACTGCGTGAATCCTGCTCACGTGTAAATCCACACGCGTACGCTATCTTCAAGCGCTGCTGGCCTGGACTGCGTGAATCCTGCTCGCGTGTAAATCCCACGCGCACGCTATCTTCAAGCGCTGCTGGCCTGGACTGCGTGAATCCTGCTCGCGTGTAAATCCACACGCGTACGCTATCTTCAAGCGCTGCTGGTCTGGACTGCGTGAATCCTGCTCGCGTGTAAAATCCACACGCATATGTTGTCTTCAAGCGCTGCTGGGCTGGACTGCGTGAATCCTAATCGCGTGTAAATCCACACGCACACGCTCTTTTCTTCGCGGCTGTCCAGAACCGCGTGTACTTTGTTTATACCTTAAAAGGAGCGCTATTTCCAACTCCTGCACCTGTGTTGTTAACAGGGGGATTGATTCATTTCTATACTTTACACTATGTGGGAAGGAAACTTTTCAAGGATAATTGGAAGGTGACAGTGAACAGTACTTTGGACGCTATCCTGTGGTGCATTCAACCCGGTATCTAGCGTGAGCCTCGTTCCGTTCGGGATAAGTCTCCCTTACTAATCTTCCCTTCCTTGTCGTTTGTTCTACCTTGGATTCCTCAAAAGACTCTGCTGGATTCATCTGCCCTAGAATCAAGGTCAGTGTGTGCATTCATGACATTTCCTATTCCACCATACCCAGGTCGGGGCAGTTATTCATGATACTTTATTTTGTTCTAGGCTGACTTCTTATACCTTACCCACGCCCTTTCCAGTGATCCATCGCTCTGCCTGTTTTACCAGTCAGAGAGTTGTATCATTTGGAAGGTCTTAACTTGACTTCACAACTATCAAAACGCGTGAACAGGGATCCGGAAGACCCTACCACCTGTATCCTTTTAAGTACCGTATCCTTTTCAGTTAATACTTTGGTGCTTTCTGACAGAATCAGAAGCCATGGAGGGTACGGATCCTTTAGCTGTTTTGACTCAGTTGATCAGCGATTTGAGAAATGAAATGGTTACGGCACAGGACATGTTACGGCACCGTATGGACGTTATGCAAGACGCCATGCACGGTAGTCCTCAGGGAGCACAAGTTCCAATGGCCACTGCATCTGGATCTGGGACTATGACACCCCCACAGGAAACTATTAATGTGGTTATGCCCACTCAGTTTCCCTTGGCCCCTCCGGAACGGTTCACTGGTGATCCCAAAACCTATAGAACCTTCGTTAATCAGTGCCGACTCCATTTTCTTTGCCGTCCTACATCTTTTCCTGACCTAACCACAAAAGCAGCATTCGTGCTTTCCCATTTAGGGGGCACAGCTGCTGCTTGGGCTAACCCTTTGTTGGAAACAAATAGCCCTTTGTTGTACGACTGTGACGATCTCTTGGCTGCTATGAGTAAAGTCTTTGACATGCGTTATGCTACTCAAGCCATGGATCTGGAGTTACTTAATCTACAACAAGGCAATCAACCTCTTTTGCCTTACATTGCCCGGTTCAATCAACTGACAGCCGGAACTCAATGGCCTGACGGCAAGAAAACGGCTGTTTTCTACAAGGGTCTTTGAGAAGAACTGAAAGATGCCTTATCTACTGTTCCGGTGGTTCCTACGGGATTCACAGAGTTGCTCGATTTGGTTTTACAAATCGATGCCCGAAGGAATGCTCGGAAAGGAGAGAAAAAGCCTTTCATGCAAGCCTCGGGGCGTTCAGAAACACCGGCAGTCCTCTCGAACGACCCCGAACCCATGCAGATTGGCGTCGTGAGAGGCCGATTGTCCAATGCAGAACGAGAGAACCGAAGAAAGAACCATTTATGTATGTATTGCGGTTCATCCGAGCATTTATTGGCGACATGTCCTAAAAAACCCATCAAGCGTTCGGGAAACGCCAAAACTCGACAATAGCAGGAGTCCCTATGTCGAGTGTTTCATCGGACTCCAGTACCATTCCTAAACACGCACCCGTAAATTGTTGAGGTGACGTTACGTTGTGGTGAACGAGAATTGGTTTCCAAGGCCATGGTTGATTCCGGAGCCACCAACAATTACATAGACATCACATATGCCAAGAACTGTTCCATACCCCTTGTAAACAAAAACAAACCCGAAACGGTTAATACCGTGGACGGATCTGTTTTGACTTCTGGTATGGTAACCCAGGAGACGGTATCTGTTCAGATGACTTTATCAAATAATCATTCGGAAGAAATCATCTTCGATGTCATAGCTGCTCCGCAGTACGAGATCATACTTGGTCTTGCATGGTTAACCCTTCATAATCCCGCCGTTGACTGGGTTTCGGGATTGCTCCAGTATCCTTCGATTCATTGCAATGAACATTGCTTTACCAGTCAGGAGGTATCAAACAAGCAACACATATTGGCCTCTATGGTAGGAGCTTCGACTATCAGCGTGGTACATCAAAGCGACGCTACCATACCATGCGAATACGCTGAGTATGCGGATGTCTTTGACAAGGGCCAGGCAGAACAATTGCCTCCCCATCGACAGTACGACTGTCCTATTGAACTGATTCCTGGTGCCAAAATCCCTACAGGTCGTTTATATTCACTGACCCCAAAAGAAGACGTTGTGTTGAAAGAATACATTGACAAAGCCTTAGCGATGGGTTTCATACGGCCATCACAATCACCTGCTGCGTCTCCTCTATTCTTTGTTCCAAAGAAAGAGGGAGATCTAAGGCCTTGTATTGATTACAGGGCACTTAACGACATTACCATAAAAAACCAATATCCTCTACCACTGATAAACGTTCTATTGGATCAATTAGGTACTTCCAGTTACTTCACCAAATTGGACCTGCGAGGAGCATACAATTTAGTTCGCATTCGTGAAGGCGACGAATGGAAGACCGCATTCAAGACACGGTACGGTCTTTACGAGTATTTGGTGATGCCTTTTGGTCTGTGCAACGCTCCCGCCACTTTTCAATTCTTCATGAATGATATATTCAGGGACATAATGGACCAGTTTGTGGTGATTTATCTGGATGACATTCTGATATATTCATCATCTTTTTCGGAACACGTCAAACACGTTTCTACAGTCCTACAAAGACTAAGGGAGAACCTTCTTTATGTGAAAGCCGAGAAATGCGTCTTTCATTCACAGGAAGTGGAATTCCTGGGCTATGACATTACCAATCTAGGTGCTCGAATGAGCCGTTCCAAGGTGAAGGCCATATTGAATTGGCCGATTCCGCACAATGTCAAGTCATTACAGTCTTTCTTAGGCTTTGTGAATTTTTATCGCAGATTTATTCATTTCTTCTCCAAAACAGTAGCTCCTTTGACGGCCTTAACTAGCTCTAAAGTTCCTTTCTGTTGGAACCCAAATGCCCAAGCATCATTCGAAAAGTTGAAAGAAGCATTTACCACTGCACCCGTGCTTCAACATCCAGATCCAGATCGCCAGTTTATCGTTGAAGCGGATGCATCCGGTGTCGCTACTGGAGCGGTACTCTCACAAGTTTGCACAGAAACCAAGGAGGAGCACCCCGTGGCTTTCTTCTCTCGCAAACTTACCCCATATGAACGGAACTACACCGTCACTGAGCGGGAACTGCTGGCTATCAAGGATGCCTTCCAAGAATGGCGTCACCATCTTCTTGGGGCCAAACATCCGGTGTTAGTGTACTCTGACCATAGAAATCTTCAAGCATTCAAATCCATGAAGTGCCTTACGGCCCGACAGGCCAGATGGCATGTCTTTTTTGCCCCATACGATTTCCAGGTCACATATCGTCCTGCCCGAGAACACGTTAAGTCGGACGCATTGTCCCGTATGAGTGAAGAGGCGAAGGAAGAAGCACAAGTACAGAATCAGTTGTTGGCAGATCATGTAATATGTAGTTGTTCTGTTCAACCATCCTTAAAAACTGAAGTACAAGAGTGGGTGAAAAATCATCCACAAGTTATCCAGGATATGAATCTGGACGTACATAACGGTTTACCATTCACACAAGGAGTGCTCTACCTACCGACGTCTTCAACGCGGAATAAAGCCCTCAAGTGGAATCATGATTCCTTGATCGCAGCCCATCCTGGACGGAAGAAAACACTAGAACTACTCAAAAGATGGTGCTGGTGGCCGTCCATGTCAAAAGATGTCATAGATCATGTATCAACTTGTTCTGTATGCATCCAATGTAAAAACACTCCTGGTAAACCAGTGGGCTTACTCCAGTCCCTACCTGTCCCTAACAAACCATGGGACATGATATCTATGGACTTTGTGGTAGAACTCCCACCAAACCAGGAGTTTGATACCATATGGGTTGTAGTGGATTATTTCACTAAATTGGCTCTTTTTGTTCCCTGTATTGGTTTACCAACCGCTGCTGTTCTGGCTGACCTATTCATCCAACATATATTTCGTTTCTTTGGTCTACCATCAGTAATCATTACAGACAGGGGCTCACAGTTTGCGTCACGCTTCTGGAGAGCACTAACCTCTGCGTTACTGATTGATGATAGAATGTCCAGTGCTTATCACCCTCAAACTGATGGACAGACCGAAAGAGTCAACTGCACTATGGAACAATATCTGCGGTGTCTGTGTCTGCAGTACCAATCGGATTGGCTCACGGTCCTGCCGGCAGCTGAATTCGCCTATAACAACTCCTATCATAGTGCCATAGGCACTTCACCGTTCTATGCGCTTTATGGACAGCACCCTCGATCAATACCTTTGGATTCCAGCTTGTCTTTGGGTACTCCTGCCGCAGGCCGTACCTTTCGTGATCTGAAGAAATTACAGAGGAAAGTGAAGCAGCAATTGGAGCAGGCTAAAAGACGCGACAAGTTCTATGCCGATGCTCATAGAATACCCGCACCCGTCTACAAGGCCGGTATGAAAGTATGGCTGTCCTCTAAGCACTTGAGAATTCCAGGAAAAAAGAAATTATTGCCTAAATACATTGGTCCGTATATAGTGCTCCAAGTAATTAATCCGGCTGCTGTCCGTCTGGCTTTACCACAACGATGGCGAGTGCATCCCGTATTCCACATGTCACTCATTAAGCCATGTTCTGAAGCTACTAGATTGCCTGTACGGCCTGTTACTATTTCTGTACGAGGTTCGGATGAATACGAGGTACAGGACATACTGGATATGAGACTACGTTCTGGTAGGCCGTTTTATCTGGTGGACTGGAAGGGCTATGGTCCCGAAGATAGATCCTGGGAACCTCTTTCTAATATTCATGCTCCTGCTTTATTGAAGCGTTTTCACATGAGAAGGGGAGAGGTTGCCCCTTTGGGGGATGGCACTGTCATGCATGCTGGACGTGGTCCTACCTCCCACGCTCGTAGAACAGCTAGACCGTTCTATTCCAAATGGCGGTTGTTCGACACGTTGCCGGGAAAACGACGTTTGCACTTTTCACGTCGCTAACATCACGTGTATTCTGCTTCGTCACGTGAACTACGGCATTACGTATTTAAGCAGCGTGGAAACTTCACTCGCTGCTTCTGATCGAATCATTTGGCGTTGTGTAGCTGATCCTCCGGTCTGCATCCTTGCAGGTTACAGCTAACTTTTGGCCTTCTATAGCGTGTTTTCCGCCACACGCTGATTCCTGGAGCTGTTTGGTTGCGTGTAATTCCACACGTGCACGCTATCCTCAAACGCGGCTGGCCTGGGCTGCGTGAATCCTGTTCGCGTGTAAATCCACACGCGCACGCTATCTTCAAACGCGGCTGGCCTGGGCTGCGTGAATCCTGTTCGCGTGTAAATCCACACGCGCACGCTATCTTCAAGCGCTGCTGGCCTGGACTGCGTGAATCCTGCTCGCGTGTAAATCCACACGCGTACACTATCTTCAAGCGCTGCTGGCCTGGACTGCGTGAATCCTGCTCGCGTGTAAATCCCACGCGCACGCTATCTTCAAGCGCTGCTGGCCTGGACTGCGTGAATCCTGCTCGCGTGTAAATCCACACGCGTACACTATCTTCAAGCGCTGCTGGCCTGGACTGCGTGAATCCTGCTCGCGTGTAATTCCACACGCGCACGCTATCTTCAAGCGCTGCTGGTCTGGACTGCGTGAATCCTGCTCGCGTGTAAAATCCACACGCATATGTTGTCTTCAAGCGCTGCTGGCCTGGACTGCGTGAATCCTAATCGCGTGTAAATCCACACGCACATGCTCTTTTCTTCGCGGCTGTCCAGAACCGCGTGTACTTTGTTTATACCTTAAAAGGAGCGCTATTTCCAACTCCTGCACCTGTGTTGTTAACAGGGGGATTGATTCATTTCTATACTTTACACTATGTGGGAAGGAAACTTTTCAAGGATAATTGGAAGGTGACAGTGAACAGTACTTTGGACGCTATCCTGTGGTGCATTCAACCCGGTATCTAGCGTGAGCCTCGTTCCGTTCGGGATAAGTCTCCCTTACTAATCTTCCCTTCCTTGTCGTTTGTTCTACCTTGGATTCCTCAAGAGACTCTGCTGGATTCATCTGCCCTAGACTCAAGGTCAGTGTGTGCATTCATGACATTTCCTATTCCACCATACCCAGGTCGGGGCAGTTATTCATGATACTTTATTTTGTTCTAGGCTGACTTCTTATACCTTACCCACGCCCTTTCCAGTGATCCATCGCTCTGCCTGTTTTACCAGTCAGAGAGTTGTATCATTTGGAAGGTCTTAACTTGACTTCACAACTATCAAAACGCGTGAACAGGGATCCGGAAGACCCTACCACCTGTATCCTTTTAAGTACCGTATCCTTTTCAGTTAATACTTTGGTGCTTTCTGACACAGGGGCAGTGGTGTTTTTTGTTTTTTTCCATACTAGGTATGTTGATGTGATAGGACTAGTGATGAGATCTGGATGCTAAAGTTTGGTTTCTAACTGAGGTGTCACAAGGTTGACTCAGGCGGTTAGGCGATGTTAATCTAGTCAGGGGAGACAGTGTAGGTTTATGCGTAGCGGCATTTCGTATGCCTGTATCAGACAAAGTGTGGTGACAGGCAGTTGAGGTGATGCTATTGTACAGATGAGAGCCAAGCCTGGCGTACCTGATGCTAGTAAGGCAGGGTTGGTTGGGGGTAGGTTTGGTGGTGAAATGTTGTAGCCAGAGGGCTGGAGCATTTAGGTATGGATTGAGTGAAGTTGTGTTGCATGAAGGAAGTGCGACCGGTAGATTTGTATCCATTGTAGGAAACATAGTTGTGTGAATTGTAGAGGAAGTTGGTGTGTGGTGTTGGGCAGTAGTGTGGATGAGCTGTGGGCCAAATATGGCTAGAATGGTGAGCAATACGTAGGGGGCGAGATGTAGGTTAGGCAGGTGTGCGAGCTTTAAGGTACTAGCGTACAAGGCTAAGTGATGCGAGTGTGGTCTAGGGGCACAATACATTTAGTAGATGAAGTCGGCTAAGATTTTCGATAGCCTAACTGGGAAAGGGTGCGACAGATAATGCCTGGCAATCTAATGCGGCACAATGAATCTGTCACTGCCTAGCAATGACTAAATTAAATCAGACATAAAGTGACCTGAGCAGGCACAATGAGTGCAAATACCTAGCAATGATTAGATGTAGACAGACATAAAGTAACCTGAGTCTGGAGCATTAGAGTCTGGAGCATTAGAGTGTTCCACCTTATTCCCTTCCATAGTGTTGACCTAGTTGCGAACCGACTGTAGCTCCCGATGGGCTTTGTGGGAACCGGTAGACTACCGGCGGTAGTCCTATATTTCCCTTCCAGTAACTTCAGTTGATTCAAGAGACGTTCATGTTCCTCCCTTCTGATACGATTCAGTGCCGCCCACTTGGATATCAGTGATCCCTGCAAGCAAGCAGGCCTTAACGGCATCCCATCATTGTCCCCCTGAGGATTCTCCCTAACGTACTGGTCAATGCCATCCTCTATCTCCTTATAGCACACAGTGGGCCTCATTACAACCCCGGCGGTAGCCGTGCCAGTACAAACGGCAGGCTGCCGCTGAAGTTGTGCATTTTTTCCGGCGCCTGGCAAGGGGGACTCATCGGGGCATTACAGAAAAAGTCACTCCATTTGAGTCCTATGGGAATGGGGAAGATGGTAGCACCGGCACCATTTATAATGGTTCCGGTGCTACCGTAAAAGTCTGCGAGCGAGTGCCTTTCCGGCCACCAGGTCAGACCTGGCAGGTGGAAAGGCACCCGGCCGCAAACTTGGACTCTGCCGGTCCGGTAACAACAGTGCCGGTAAGCCTACCGGACCGGCAGCGCTGTAATGAGGCCCAGTGTCTTTAATTAACGCCAAACTCAAGTTCCAGGATTTTGGCTTAGGCTCCTGGGGAGGCAGGGCCCACGTATGTGCACCGAGGCATGACCCGAGAAGGTAAAAGGCCCTATGTCTGCTGTCTCACTATACAGAAAAATCCCTGCTGCCAACATGATATGATCGATCCTAGAATAGATCCTATGTACACGCGAATAAAATGTCAACTCTTTCTGGATGAGTATGCCGTCAGGAGTCCGTCAGTGCAGCCTTGGACAACTGACTATGCAGACTCAAAGAAGGTTGGTCGTGCCAATGTACAACCCCCTTGAGACATCCCAATTAGGGTTGAAAGCCATATTTAGTTCTCCTGCCAACACTATTTGGTCCTCAGAGAAGGCGAGAGGCTATAGAGTGCCTCGCCCCATTAAACCAGCCCTCCAAGAAAATAAATCTCCCCTTCCTATCAATTTTAGTGTTGACCAACCTGAATTGACCATTGCTCCCAATCAGGATGCCCACTCCTTTGCTCTTCTTGTTAGCAGAGTGTACGGGTGCAGAAGTAAGACTCTGACACAGAGGGGTTATGTTGTTGGCTATTTATTGAAGGGTGCAAAAGGGAAAAGAATACCCTAACTCACCCTAACACTAAGAGGGGATTCCCTGCCTCAATAGAAATAACTAGTGCCAGAATATCCAAAGTAAAAGGTCCCACTGTCCAGTGTCAAAATCCTAACTCTGTCCCTTGAACACTGAGCTAACTAACTCAAAGGTGAAGTCTTCTTGATCTAGAGGGCGGACTCCCTTCCCTGGACAAAAGGCGGTTCTTGTCTTGATCAGATTCTCCTTGGTTGTCGGACAAATGCCTTTCTTTCCCCAGCCTTCCTCAGTCTTACAAATCAGATATTTGGGATCCCAGACCCTGGTTGGTAGCTTAAGCTTACACTCACAAGCTATTGTGCTGAAGAGTAACAGCCTGGACCCTCTTTCCAAGCTGTTATGGGTCATCGAGCCTTGGGTGCAGACCTGGGTCCCTTTCACCAAAAGCTGCACTGACAAAGCGTTGCTTGGATGCTCTCTCTAAGCTGTATTAGTCCTTGGCCCTTGGGAGCAGACCTGGTTCCTCTGACAAAGTGTTGCACGGAAGAAGCATTGTCTGGATGCTCTCTCCAAGCTGTACACATGGTTCACTCTCCTGCCAAGGTTTAGTACAAGTCCATGTACGATTTGGGTGTGAGTACCATACTTGCCTTTTCTGGCTTTTGCAATACCTCTTTGAGGTTTCTGGGCCCCTGTGGCTTTCGATGTACCTTGTGTAATGTGTTATGCAAGTGCTGGCTCCCTCAATCCAGCTGGGCTCACTTGCGGTACTCCGGTACCTTTCTGGAGATTCCTTCCCCCTGCAGTGGCTCTGCAGGTTTCTTTTGCTTGGGGATGGCATGCTGATGTGTTTTCGTGGTCCTTCGTGGTCCCCCAGTCTATGTGTCGCCAGGAGTCTTGGTCTGCTTCTGGACCGCACGGTCATCCAATCCTTGACCAGCCCCGGACTCTTTCTCCTTCTGCATGGCGTCCAGGTCAGCACCTGTGTGCACCGCAGGCTCGTCTTTCCTCGAGCGGTTCCTCCTGGGAGGTCTTAACAAACTGTCAAGTCGTTAGTTGTTTTTTATCTTACTTCTGCCAATCACTGTTCCTGAACTACTAGACTGGCGAATGTGGTTCCAATGCATAGTCGGCATTGTTCTGCAATCCCTCCATGTCTCAGTACTAGGTGATTATTGAGATGGCAACTCACTAGTACTCCTACTTGTCTCAGTACTCTCTATTTGAGTGTCCTTAGATAGAGTAGATAGGGTGTGAGGGTAAGTATGAAGAGGAATGAGGAGAGATAGAAAAGGTGGGGTAGTTCTGGAAAGGGGCACCAGGGTCATGTGCTGGGTGGGAATACCGCGTTCTCCCGATGTGGTCATCACTGGTCCCAAAGGGGGTCTCCCCTCCTATGAGATCCACCCGCTGAGTATGACCACCAAGGGGACTATCAGGTAGCGGCCTCACCACCCTGGCCTTGTGGAAATGAGCTCCGCCTATGGAAGCAGTGACCATACCCTGGGATTTGTCACAAGAAGCCAAGATTGATGGGGAAAAGGCTTGGACCTCAATATACCAGTATCCACCCTCAGCAGGTGTGTCTCTTGGAGGCATGCAACATCTACGCTTTGTCGCCTAAGGTCTGAGATTAGCTTCATCATCTTTTGAGGGGAGTTGAGACCCCTCACATTATATGTAAGGACTTTGAACTTTCACAGAAAAGGATAAAGGGAAGGCTCCTGACAGAAACAGGCCCTTGACAATACGGGCCTCTCGAGCACTCCTGATGCACAGGTTCAGACTGAACCCTGAGACACATCTGAGGAACAGCAGGCAGGACAATGTGGAAAACATCAACAATCATACTGAGAATAAAGCAACACCTGCATAACTCCATTAAACCAGAGGTTCCCAAATGTAGGTGTGATGTCGTGGATTGACTCCAACCCCATTAGCCAGAGCCAATTCCTAGCCCAGCATAGATCCCAGCCCTCCCATCTATAGCCCCGGGGAACGCCCACCCTCACAGCATTACAGGAGAGCCAGTGGCCTCTTGCCCCTCATGTAAACTGCTGCTGTTCTAAGGCCGGAGGAGTGGGGCCCATCAGCGGGCAACCCCTCTTCCGAGCTGGAGCTTGCAACCACCTCCTGTGAGACCAAATCTGCCGGGGCCCTCATTAGCTGCAGCCCCAAAACCTGCACTGCCTCCTCTAGAGTTGTGCACCAAATTGCCTTCCCATTCCAGTTGAACAAGAGACCAAAGGGGGAAGTCTTTGCTCCTTTTTGCAACTTGTCATTGATTTGGTGGAACACCTGCCGTTTCTGCAGAGTAGGCACTGTAATATCCTGGAAAATCAGAAGAGATTGCCCGTGAGAAGCTACAGGGCCCACTCTTGTTGATGCTCTGAGGATCTCTTCTTTCATTGTGTATGAATGAAATATCATAGCTATATCCTGGGGCTGCACCTTGGAGCCTGCTCGCAGCGTCCCCACTCTGTGGACCCGGTCTAGCACAATACCCTCCTTCGCCACCACCAGGAACATGCATTGGAACACCTGCAGCCCACTTCCTGATATCCGTCCCCTCTATGCCTTCTGCAGCTCCCCAGATCCAAAGATTATCCTCTCTGTGTCTATTTTTCCAGTTCCTTGATCGTCGTCACCAGGAGAGCCATGTTCTGCTTAGCGTCCATGAGTTCCCCTTGAAGATGGAGAACATTCTCCTAGATGGAGTGAACCCGAGATTGTGTCCTCCAGCCTGTTATTCAATTGCTTTGTGTCCTTCGATAGTTCAGATATGGAATTTCTTATTATCTTATTATCTTATTATGTGGCGTTTTACATCACTGCCCTGACTGATTGGGCCAGCTCCTTCTTCAGCTCTTGAAGGCACTCCCGGAGATCACTCTTTGTCAGGGCCTGCAATGCACTGACTCTTCCTACACTAGGAATAGCAGAGGTGGCAATATCCATTCCGTTACCCCACTCGTGGCCTGGTATGCAGAAGGAGCTAAGTAGTTTGCTTCAGCAGGGGTTTTACCAGAGGGCATCTGCCCCAGAGTTGCACTGAACTGGGGCCCAGCTGTCTTTTGCCTGTTTAATGCTTCTCCAGGAGGGCGCAGCACACCAACAGTCCCAGGCACTGCTGACATATTTCTCCTCGTACCTAGTCACCCATGCAGAGGCACTTTCCTCCTGGGGGTTCTCACCCCTCACACGAGAGGGTCCGGTTAAGGCATGGGAGCAAGGAAGTGACAACCCCAACCAGCTCCATGGGGTAAGGCCGCACAGAACCTGGTCTCCCCCCGCACTCTGAAGCTCCAACCGGCCTCCTCCAATGCCATTTTCACTGCCAACGTCAAGCTTTTCCGGCCAAGCTGGGCAGGAGCTGCTGGTGCTTACTCTCAGAGCCATGCTCCCGGTACAGGCCGCAGGCACCTATCTGGAAAGGAGCACGCCGCTCACCCTCCACCCGGGCTCCTCCCTTGCAGTGCAGCGCAGCCACTGCGGGACAGTGTAGGACAGTTGGAGGGCATGTGAGTGTGTGGCTCGCCCTGCGTTTCCTCACAACAGTTAGTCGTGGGGCCACTCCTCGGTGTTCTGATATCCCCAGACCAGCACACTACCCGGCATGCACTGCGTCTGCCGCAGATGGGCCTCTGCGCTCCCGGCTCTGCCCAGGCCCCGACAGGTGGCCTGATTGGTTCAGTTGCAGTCGCGGCACTACAGGAGTATGTGTCTCACTCAGGATCTAGTTAATGCGGGCGTGGCACATTGAAGTTGAAAATATCATATTTATACAGTTAACACGCAGGGCGCGTTGAAGTTGAAGGAGCTTCTAGTGCTTCCTCCGTGTGGGCACGCCCCATGCAGCCTTGCATGCCCCCCGTAGGCAGGCGGCATACTTGCCAACATTCTGTGACCAAAAAGTCTAAGATGTAGGATTTATCAAGTTTCAAAAATAATACTTAGCATAACAATGACATCACAGGAAATTACAAACCATACATTGTTGGCACCACTGGAGCATTCTAAAATGCACAACCCATCAAACAGCACAACATGGGGAGATATTGAAATGTTTGCAATGTATAATTTTGAATGGTAAATTAACACTAAATTTCATTACCCACCTTCACACAAGGTAATCACACAAAGCTGGTAGGCTACGTTTGCCACTCCTCTGTAGCATCAGCCCGGATAGTACATATTTATTACTGCAGTGCAGGTGGAACACTGAACAACATGGAGACTGATACCCTCCTTAGTCTGATAGGCAGATGCTGTGTGATGGTGGTACACTCTGCCACTTGCCTTCTCTGGTGTTTCACCTAAGGTCTGTCCCTGCGTAGAGTACAGGGCAGAGTCATGTAGCTGTCAGGTCAGTGGATTGATCTGAGCCAATCACTCAAATGTATCACTTATCCACTCACCGCACAGACAGATTAATTGCCTTAGAGTCACATAAATTACCTGCCACCATAAAAAGTAGTAGGATCTGTCACCCAAATCTGTAGGCAGTAGGACTGCTTAAAAAGCAGTAGCCCACCTACTGCCTATATCAGTAGGGTTGGCAAGTATGAGGCGGTACACAGGCCCAAAACCGCCGTCAGTCGGGGGCCATGCTGTTTGCGCACAAGTTGAGGGGCAGCCATTCCAGACCTCTTATACCCTGCCGTCCTCCAAAGAACAAACCTATGCTATCTTTGTCTTGCCCTTTTAGGCACTGTTCAGAAAAAAAAACATGTTTTTGCGCAGGACCTGCCCCTACACGACCCCACAAGCATTGCACTGCCTGGCAATCAGCTGCATCTTGCTAGCTGCATGTCCCTGACTGTCTCTGGTTGTAGCATTACTGTGCTTCTTGCTAGGAACGTTGTGAGTTCTGAATTTGAATCCAAACGTATATCTCTTTACATGGGGGCAGTGCCTTTGCCCCCAGACGCAGAGCCACCACTGTTACATCTATCCATGGAGACATGGGCAAACAAGCTTCTTCACAACACCACCCTAACCCTCCTCCCCCTGCACCGCCCCGAGGGAAGAACATCTTTCTTCCTAATCCAACAATATCAACCTAAAAATGTGCACCCAACAAGTATCAACCCTACACACTCAAAAATAAATTCTAGCAAATATTGTAATTTTAAACTGGGGTACCAAAAATAGGCTGCACACACGTTAAACCAGAACATTGCACTCAAACTGTGTGTCATAAAGGGTATCACCCCATCACTGCGCATCCCAAAATGCCAAATTTCCACAGCCCCATTTCACTGCATATATATATGGGGGGGTGGATAAAGTTAATAATAAATGTGAGCGGTTTGGGGCTGCACAGGGTCTCCTCCGCATATATATGCAGTGAATTGGGGTAAAACAAAAACTTCGCATTTTGGTGATGCTCAGTAAAAAATGCATAGTGATCACATAAAGTTAAGGACGTGACCAGCACCTGGGGCAACGCGAGTACTCCTTCTACTCCCCACCACATGCCGTGCATACCAGGTTAGATTATATTTTTCTCAGCCAGATACAACAGTCTGTGTTTGTCGATGCTCACTATTTGCCGAGGGTACTGTCCGATCACTCTCCTCTGTTGGCCACCTGGGAGGTGTTCCCGCCTAGACCCCCACATTCCCACGTGGAGATTGAGAGCCGAAGCTCTACTTGATACAGCATTCAGAGAGCGCATAAGAGACGAGACTGAACAATATTGGGAGAACAACCTGCATAGTGTTAAATACATAAGCACCGCCTGGGAGGCATATAAGGTGGTCATGCGGGGTGAGATGATCGCAGCAGCTGGGGGTGCCCAGAGATCCATCACAACCCTGTTGGAACGAGCCGAGAGAGACCTATGCGCCCTTGAGGGCAGGGCTGACTCATCTCCCGATCATTTACTTAAAATTACCGAACTCAGACAAACCTGCCTAAAGCACTGGGAAGCCCTAGGTAAACTAAGCTACACCAAACACACGGAAAGAGTCCATGCCCTGGGGGACAAACCCGGGAAACTCTTAGCCTGGCTCTACAAGAGGGAAACCCTCAGGCTACCCATATGCCACATACTCACACCGGACGGCACTACCGTGCATACCCAACAGGAAATTAATTCGGTTTTCTCTAGCTGCTACCATAATTTGTACTCTGAGACCCCCCCCTCCTCTGACACGGGGATCGAAGACGCCCTCGACGTCATCGACCTGCCAAAACTAGACTTGCATATGGCTGAGACCCTCGACGAGCCCATCACCCCCGACGAGGTCAAGGTGATAATTATAACGCTACCAGCTGGGAAAACCCCGGGCTCGGATGGCCTCCCGGGTGAGTTCTACAAAACCTATGAAGAAACACTTGCCCCTATATTAGCCCAGGTCTATAATGAGGCCTTCGAGTGTGGCGCCCTCCCGGATTCCCTGAGCGAGGCCGTGATAATACCCCTACTCAAACCTGGGAAGGACGGGGCAGATTGTGCCTCATACAGGCCCCTTTCCATGCTAAATGTAGACTGCAAGATCCTCACAGCACTGCTCGCTAACAGACTACGCAGAGTGATCCCACTGTTGATCCACCAAGACCAAACCGGATATGTCCCCGGACGATCCATCACTGAGAACCTGCGTAGGTTACATCACGTCATTTATAGTACCGAGGGAAGACCACAGAAACTTGCGGTGGCGTCACTGGATGCCACCAAAGCTTTTGATTCCGTGAGGTGGGAATGGCTATATGCTACCATGGCAAAGATGGGAATAGGCCCCGTATTTCTGAAATGGACCCAGCTGGTTTATGCCAACCCTACTGCAAGGGTACGAACCAATAGAACCTTTTCCGCGAAATGGTCCCTACACAGAGGCACCCGTCAGGGTAACCCCCTACCCCCCATGTTGTACATCATCGCCGCTGAGCCTGTAGCAGCCTATCTGAGACAGGAATATGGAGATGGGGGCATCACTATAGATGGGACGACTCACCTCGTCTCTATGTACGCGGACGACACCCTCTTGTATTTACAGGACCCTGAACACCTCCGACCCTACATTCTTGAAACCCTGGACAGCTTTCACAAGCACACCGGGATCCAGATTAATAAGAGTAAATCTTGCCTCTACCCCCTAGCTGCACTACACAGTGAATATTATGGATCTCTCCCTCCCCTAGATCTCGAATGGCAGGTGACATCGTTTAAATATTTGGGGATAACTATACATCGAAACCCCGGCACAGAACATATTCTTAACACCGTAAGGGCCAAAGACTCTCTCTTAAAGTCCATGGAGTTTTGGAGGCGGCTCCCGCTTTCGGTGGCCGGGAGAGCGGGCCTCCTTAAGATGGTCGGCCTGCCCTGCCTATTGCATAACTTCACTAACATTCCCTTCTATATCTCCCCCGCGTTCTTTAAAGACCTCAACAAACTCTGTAGGGGCTTCCTCTGGCAGGGAGGCAGGCACAGGGTGGCATTGGAGACTCTCCAGAGACCATACGAGAGGGACATACGAGAGAGACCCAATTTCGAACTCTATTTCTTTGCCAGCCAGTTAAGACGGTGGATGGCCGACGAAAGCACAACCGACACTCGCCTCCTCCAGCCGGCCCTCCCCAAGCTATTACTTAGGGATTTGCTGTGGACCAGGAAGAGTGCCCTCGAACACTGCCTCGAACACTGCCCTTACCTCGTTAAGCTGGGGCTCCGACTCTGGAAAAGGGCCTGCAAACTGGTCGGGTCCGAGGACCCGTACTCCCCGCAGATCCCCATTGCAGCACTCATGTCCAATCATTCCTGGGGGCAACTTGAGACCCGTACACAATGGGAGCCCTTCGGGGTGGCCACACTGGGGGACCTAATCCAAGAACAGACGGGTTTGGCCTTCCCGGACCTTTGCGACGCCACGGGCCTCCCGGCTGGGCAATTCCTGCTGCACAGAGCGGTCATACAGGCCCTGACTAGCAGATGGCCTGTCGTTATCGACCAGACTGATGAAAACAAATGTATCGAAACAATACTGAATGCGGCCGAGGGGGGCCACGAAACCTCACGTATTTACAAAGGGCCCTACTATGGGGCTCCACCAAAGATGACCTCAAATGCCGGGACAAATGGGAGACCGAATTGAACTTGGTTTTTGAAGACAAAGCCTGGGGCAATATAACCCACTACCACAACAAAAATCTCCCGAAACGCCCGCTTACAGCTCATCCAACTGTATGTTATGAACAGAGCGTACCTCACCCCAGAAGCTATATCCAGATTTACCATTGCGAGCACCCAATCATGTCCCAAATGCAGTGAGCCCAAGGTTGGCATGACCCACATGTTCCGGGGATGCCCAGCGATCAGAGAATTCTGGACACAAGTGAAGGGAAGGGTGGCTGGTGCAGACATAGACATTGAAGTGGACGAACCCTCGGCATGCATCCTGGGCAGGTATGGGCGCAGCAGGGAGAACAAACCCCTCAACAAGCTCAGAGACCTTATTTATATAACGCCCAAAAGGCGAATAGCCAGGGTGGTGGAAGAGCCCCAGAGGCCCGCCTATGCCCCTATGGTGGGGAGATCTTACAAAGTGGATCACAACTGAAACTGCAGCATGGGAGACGGCGATCCAAGTGCAGAGACTTGATTCTAGCGAAGAGCTACACCGTTGGGTGGCCTCAACAGTACCCCTGCTCTATCCAAAATCACAGGAGGGTGAGATAACCGGGGAAGGCGACCCAGGCCTGGGCATGGACTCATGATGAACATAGAATTTACCGTGGTCTTGGAGGGGGAAGGGAGGGATGGGTGGGGGGGAGTTGGGGATTTACCTGCTGATATACTTGACCATTGCCACTGATGCCAGTTTTTTGTTATCTTATGTTATGAAACTAATAAAATATATTTAAAAAAAAAGTTAAGGACGTAAATAGAAATTTCTGGTTGAATGTACCACTTTGTTGATCATTTTTAAGTTACTTACCTTCATGCAATGTGTCTAATACATCAAAAATATTTCCAAAAATATTCTTGAACCAGACATTTGTGTCCCAACAAATGTCATGGCACTACAGTTAGTCTTTTTGGGACACATTTTAAGTATCTCAAAAGTTATCAATAAAGAAAGCGGTGTATTCAGCCTGGAATTTACACGTATATACATGGATAAAGCGCCCAATGTGATAGAATAAAGGAAATGCTGTGCAGTTTGAGTGTAACACTTATGTCCAGCAACAATCGGTAGTACTACAGTACTAATACTAACAAGGGAGACAGTGACCGTGACCTGGCCTGTATGAACAGCAACCACCCGTTCCTTCTCTCTCATGAATGGGGTATTATTTCACTGTCTGTGGTCCGATAAGGGTCAGCATTGATGGGCAACAGTCGTTTGTTACCCTTCTACACCAACCTCTGCTTGGTGAGTCGCTTGGTGACTCATGTGAACTTTAATCTAATTTCTGTGGTTCATACATTTCCATTAAGTCAATTACTTTTGCAACAGCGCAGCCCTTCTCAGCTTCTAGCACACTGTGCAGGTGCATTGAATCACAAAAGGCCTAATCAGGGGTATTGCTGGCAGAGCCCCTTTGGATGACTCTTATTCTGCCGATGCTTCATATTGGTGCTTTCCTGTCCTGTGTCGCATTCCTATGCCTCAATTCTTTCAGCAATAGCAATCCAGTGAACCCTAACCCTCTTTCCTGGGCAGGTTGCGGACAGTTCCCTGTTTATAGTTAAAGTGCAGATGCTATGACCTTACAGGGAGGCAAGGGTTTGTGCTACCTCTGCGCACGACCCACAGGAGATAATGACAGCAAGGCTCTCATAACCCCGCCCATAGAATAAGGCAACACATTCCTCTCAGCTCCTCTCTACCCCCTTTAAAAGGACATTATGTGGCAGCTTGCATAATCACACACTCTTCTCAATACAATCACACTCACAGTGCCGCCACACTGGTAGTTTTTCACAGGCTTTCACTCCCAACTCACCTTCTCTTCACAATGTTCTACATCATAATTAAGGCCCTCCCCATCAAGAAGACTTTGCAAATAGCCCAACAATCTTATTGCGCTATGAGGCTACCATTCCACTGAAAGCTGAACCCAAGTCAGGCTGTAAATCTATAGGTGTAAGAAAGAGAAGACACGCAAAGCCTGTCTTAAGTGTATGACCAAGGATATAGTGTGCTCTCCCCAGTTCTCTCAGGCAGTGGGACTGCATAGTTAAAAAAGGGTAGAAAGGGCGCAGAGGACAGAAAAAGAGAGGAACAAGGGAGGGGAGAGATGGGAACAAGAACGGAGTGCAGATGAAAGATAGGGATAGTTTGCATTAAGGGGTGACCAGTGTGTGCAGGGGAGAGAGGGGTGCAGGAAAGACCAGAACACAGGACAAGTCAGGAATGGTGGGTGGACACCCAATCTTTTTGGGACGAGCTATGCTCAGGCCATGAAAGCCTTTTGACCTGGGAAGTGGTAACATTTTTTACATGAACTGAGCTTTCTGAAGTGAGATGCCAAATTAAAGGATTTTGTACTCTGAACTCCTTTTCTTTTTCTTAATTTTCTTCTGTTTTCTTTTCTTCTTTTCTCTTGTTTTATACAGTGATGATATGTGATTTCATACGTACTGCTATTTTAATTTTGTGAAAAGTCAAGTTCTTCGACTAAAATACAATAAATAAATAAAAAAGCAAAGTCCCAAGGTGTCCCCTATCCCCCCAGATTGTATGGGTTTCCTATGCCCCTGCAGCCAGTGCTTTGATTTTCTCTGTCTCAATATCACCTTAAGCTGGAATACCCTCTTAGAACCTAGACATCTAGAATGCATGCTGTGAACAGCTCTGCGGCATCTAGGCATATACACATGCACATGGTATGTATGGATTCCAAATAAGCTTAATTTTCATAAATGTTTGTCTCACAACATGCAGCTGAAGTTCTGGCTTTCGCTATGAAATCTGGGATTTGTAGTTTGCACATACAATAAAACTATGCATTACAACTGCTGGAGGAAAGCTGCCAGATGTGCAGATGGACCTTTCACAGAAGTCATCCTATAGTGCCCTGCCTGTCTACTGTACCATAACTGCTTCTGTTTTAGGATGTGATGTCTCAAGAGTTAGTGTCATTTTAAGTTCATGGTTTATTTCGAATAATGGAGATTTGATGTGGGTGTAAGGTGGCATGCCCACGCGCCAATCACCAATCGAGCAATAATTATCCAGTTGTGGATTTTTAATTTGCATTATGAGATCTGTAGTCTTTGATTCAGAATAGGAAAAGCAGAAATACACTTCCCATGTCTTAAAAGGCTAAGAAATATTAGTAAGGGATAATGATTCTATGAATGGAATGAGGCCTTCAGCATGTAGTAGGGAGACTTGAGGCTCTTGCATGAGACCTTTTGCTGCAGGACAATTGACCATATGGATAAGGTTCTACCAGTGGAGATTGAGTGCAGTGGGGCTGCGATGAATATATGATCTCAGCATACGCTAGGACACTATCATATCGACCGCCATAACCTCCATGCCTTTGATCCACCAGCATTGCTGCTCAGAGCCCCGAGTCCACTATTTTATCTCCTGCCTTTTAATTACATGATGTGCTTCTGCCAAAAGATTCAAAAACACTTGACTTCATATTGCCAGTTCTGCCCAATTGTTTTGGATTGGTCAGTCATAAGGATTGTGTCAGTGGAAGTATTGCCAGTGGGTGTGCATAGCACTTAAGGGTTGCAGTATATGTTGGTATATGTTGATTGAGCTGTTTCACGAGGCAGAGATCTGCTGTACTTGGGGGTCCCTGGTGCTCACTGTTCCTGTCAACTTTGATGCAAGCATTAGCACAAGGTGGACTGCATGGCTGTGCTCAAAGATAGGGAGTTCCTTATGTGAGGGGAAGGGGACAGAGGGCAAAAGCAATGTCGAACACTCATGGCTGTTGTCACAGACAGCTCAAGAAACACTCCAAGTTTTCGAGGTGGTACATGTTTTTTTAACTTAAGCTAATTAAGCTTTTTAATGGGCCCTGTGGTTGTCCCACTATCCCGTCTTGTAAAGCCCCTCTTCTCTAACCCAGGCATCCCAAAACCCAAGGTTAGTAAATACTGATTATTGATCCCTCCCCTCTAAGTTCTGACTTCCGCTGGAGATGAATATCTCATGGCCGTTGACCTTTCCTATGTATACTCCCTCAGGGACTTCCTAGACGGTCCCTACTCTATCCAATGGTTAGTAATTCTCTAAGGGTATTGGAAACGCTCCCCCTTCCTACTCCTCCTGCCTCTCACTCTACTCCTTACCTCTATCTACCCTGTCCCTCCAGTGTCTCTCAGTCCTTCTAAGTCTCGTCTTCACCCTATAAGGTTATTAATACCTACTCCACACTGCTGCTCCCTCCTCCACACTATTGCTACTACACCCACCTTCTATTCTGACACCCTCCTTTCACTCACACACAAACACTTCACTGGCACTCATTACACTGTCTCACCTAACCACACTTTTTACTCTTTTACGCACACTTATAATGCAGTACAACATGCATTCACTAACCAATGTCTCACCTGCTTCAAAAATCTCCTCCACCAGTCACTCCACCATCCTTCCTCCAGCTAGTCTCTTGGTCTGCCCCCTCCATGCCATCTGATCTCATCTGAACAACTCACAACTTCCTGTTTCCTGGGGGCTTTCTTATACCACTCCCTGTCCTCTGATTGGAGTCTGTCCCTATCAAATTGGACCCTCGCTTCCCCACCTGGGAGGTAATGAAAACAAAGAAGGTTTTAAATGGTGGGTAAGCGCTGCCCCTTTTCCCCGCATAGGAACGCTGTGAGGCAGCAATGGCGGCCAGTGCTGTATATTGTCCAGGTTCGTGTTAGGGGACCCTTGGCAGGCTCTCCCCAAGGTTAAGTGGTGCCACTTAGGGTTTCTGCCCCTTAATTAAGTCTCTGCTGGTTTAGGGGCCCAGCTGAGGACTCCCCTTTGGGTGTTCCATGGCTGGCGTGCGATGCATGACTGAACGCTATGCTATATAAGAGCTTCATGTCTGGTCTCTGTTCCTAATGTGGTGCAGACAACAGGGCGTGCATGCACACGAGTAGCTGGAGGGAACGCCTCTTTCTCTCTCTCTCTCTGTTTCTCTTTCTCTCTCTCTCCCCTAGAATTGTTCTTTCTCACTGGGGTGTCCATAGGTCTGAGCGTGGAGTGCTGTGGCTTCCCTTCTTTGTGGGAGTTCATGTTCTTGCTTCTTCTTCTTTCTGGAGTTAGAAGAGACCTCTGCCAGCATTTTGATTCTTAGGCATTGGGGGATGCAATTCAGTACTACACAGAAACAGACGGCCACTTGGGGGAGCAGCAGTAATTGGGGCCCTCTCAAACTCTACCATCCTCCACAGGTGCAAGACTGGCCCTGGATTTCTCTGTGGTAGCCAGACCCACCCAAGGCTGAGAGGGGTTCCCATCTGCTCTTGACGAGCCCAGGTTACTGGTTCCCATCTGCTCTTGAGAAGCCCAGGTTACTGTCCTTGTTGCACTGTACCCAGAGCCCTGATGTTACTGTGGCAGAGGGGTGGATCGATAATGAGTCTCATCAATGAATAATGGGTTTACAGCAACAAAAGGAGAATAAAGAAACTGTTTCTCAACCTGGAATTAGTCTTTTCCAAAACAATGATTAAACTCTTGCCAAATAATTAATATTGTTTGACGTGAGTGATAATAATATTACTGTAACAACGTTTAAAAAAATGTGAGGACATTGGAGGGGAGGATCAAACCCACAGCTCCTGAATACTGTAATTGCTCAAGGGGCATTTGAAATAAGTCCACAAAGTACTCTGGCTCGACGATATAAACAATTTTGTGTGAGCTCCTTACCAAAGATTTTAGCTGCAAAACATATACACCTGTGAAAAAGCTGCAACCAGTGGTCACTGAGCAAAGTGGGCTCTAATGAAAATGTGATTTGCCGACAGTACTGGTTGTGCACCGAAGTCCATCTTTTGACCTGGGCCCTTTTGGAATACTGTAAATATTTTCTAAATAAAGCAAACCCGTTATATCAAATTGTGAGTTCTATCAGCAAAGTACCCATGTTGGAGGGAGGGAGGTTGTTGTGCTTAGTGAGGAAGAGGTTTATTTTGCAATACTAGAAGGGTAGGAGTTTTGGTGCTAAGAACATGGATTGCCAGTAAAAACTAGCTTCTATTAGCATACAGTTGAAGTCACTTCTGCCTTGAATTGCAAAATGACTATCATGGCTGGCAGCACCTGGGAGAAAGCAGAGCACCGGCGAGTGACTGCGATTATGCAAGGCCATTGTTTTGTTCATGTCTGTGGGGGAGGGCATCAGCAACCGGCAAAGCAACTTTAAGACGACTGCACTGTTCAGAACTCACGTCAAGGATCAGCATTGTCCCCTATCTTATTTAACATTTATATAAGATTTCTCCTGCTCCTTATTGAGTCACATGGGTTTTGTTTCTATTCTTACGCTGAGGATACCCAGATCTTGGTCCGTCTGGACCTGACTAAATCTGAAAACGGCTAGCCGGCTAAGAAAATGTGTTGAAGAACTGGGAACATGGATGACATCGAACTAGTTGAAGTTAAACGGTAGCAAAACCAAGGTCTGGGTTGTAGGTACCCCAACTCTTTAACTGTTTTGGACGGCTGACTTCTGGCCCACTTCCATGGGTCCCCTCCCCACGCCGGTTCCGTGAGTCAGGAACCTGGAGGTGAGGATTTCCGCCCCCCTGACCATGGATGAACAGGTCGATGCGGTCTGTAAAACCAGTGATTTCAAACTTTGCGTTCTCGGGAAGGTCCTCCCTTTCATTCCTTCAGCCAATCAAGCTCCGGTGGTTGCTGCCTTGGTCCTTAGTGTACTGGACTACTGCAATTCACTTTATCTGGATCAACCCGGCTACTTGACTGGGCGCCTGTAGTTGCTTCAGAACGCTGCGGCTAGATCTACCATCCACTCCCCTTTCGGAGCCCATATGACTCCTTTGCTGAGGCAACTGCACTGGCTCCCTGTCACTCGCCGGATTATGTTTAAATCTATGTGTATAGTGCGCCAAGCCTTTTATGGCATGGGAGCAGAATTCCTGCAAACCAAGTTCACCCGCTATAAGTCACTTTGCAGGTGGCAGTGCCACGCTTCAGGTTGGCCCGAAACGTAGGATGGGCCTTCTCGGTTGGGGCCACCAAAGCGTGGAACGACTTGCCCCTTTCCCTGCGGGAGATTACTGACCACTTTGCCTTCCGTCAGAAACTGAAGACCTTGCTTTTTTAGTACAGTAACTCAGAAAAACTCCTCATCTCTCCAGCGTCATGATGCCTTCGGGCGAACGTGCGCTAAATAAATATAGTTAACGTAACATAACACCATTCATTTATCTTATCTGATATTATGTTCATATTTATATGAAATAAGAACAGTTGAAAAAAGCTTTGAAAAGGAAATGAGCATTGGTCATCTAGAGGGAAGTGCATTGTTTGGCCTTTAGGCAGTTGGCGTGACTTCTTGATTGTCCCTTTAGCAGTTGCTCTAGGCTACCAAAAGCGTGACTGAAACTGCATCTCGGCTTTTAAATTATCTACTGTACATTAAGCACTTTATACAGATCAGGAGGAAAGGAGGAGTTAAGTTACTTCAGGAGAGCGCCTTGATGGCTTCGCCCACAGCAGGGACTTTACTTTGGAGGAGAGGGGTATTAGTTCTTCCACAAGCTCTGACAGTCAGTTTAGCATCTTTTGTCTAGAAGAGAAGAATTATTTTTGAAAACATACAATATAGCAAATACTTTGCTGTTGACGTGATAAGATGCCCTTAATAAACAGAGTGAGGGAAAGGTCAGTCTGCAAAAAAAATAAAAGGGTGAAAAAGAAGAAATTAACAGAAAGTAGAAAGAAAAGCAGGAGGAGGGTGAAGACTGAAATGCGGGATGATGTGGTTGGTAGATGTGAGCCACTCCCACAGTAATAAACAAAATTACTTGCAAACCTTTCTAAGATTATATGGTAAAAAATTGTTAGAACTACTGTTTATGCCTTTTTATTACCATTGTTTCTTGAATAAGTATGTGAAAGCGAAACCCTCACACAAACCTTTAATTTAACTTACTATTATTTTGTTTCCCTCTAATCATTTCTCTTGCAAGTGCCCAATTGAAGACGGGTGCGAAATGGAGACATTTGAACACCCTGTACGGGATCTTCTCATCTGGGCGATCCTTCAGAACCGGGTGGTGCTGGCAGAGGCCCTCTGGTCACAGGTAATGAACCCCCATTCCTTCAGCACTGCTACCTTCCAGGAATCGAGATTCCATGCCTAGGGTGCAGTCAGTATGAAAAGGAGGTGATGTGGGTGAAAATGACTTCAAGCTTCATATATATATTATTCAAGTGATTTTAAGACGTACAACCTTTTTTAGTGTATACCTTTTCATTGGTTTTAAGAAAAGTATAGACAAATACATTGAGGACACTTCATAATCCAGTCTATATACAACAGATTGTTCAACAGTACCAGAATTTAGAACACATACTTCTCACTATTCAAAGAGTTAAACCTGGAAGGGGATGGCATGGGGTGGACCATGTATCTGGTTGGAAGCTGCACCGTTCGGATGATTGAAGACGTGACGTTCTCCATGCAGGGTCCGATCAGGGGGGCGGTCGAATCCTACAGGTAGCCAGACGGATATAGTTTTGATCAGTAATTACGCATTGTATTTTATTTTGGAATGTTCAGGGGATATAATATTAGATGCTGTATTATGGGGGTTTGCAGACCTACAGGTTTTAGCACTTTTATGGGGCATTTGGTTGGATTTGGTTCAGGACGTTTTCTAGGGGATTCCAAATATGTGTAAAGTTTGTTAGGGAGATTGGATCCCAACATATTGTTTTTTTCTAGTCTGTGTGACTGGCTTATGGAGTTATGTCCTGTGAGACGGCGGCTCCTGGATTTTCCATTGGGATGTAATACATTGAATGGTTGCTGCTAGCAATGTGTCTAGAAGCTGTATGCGCCTGGGAGTGAGAATTCTATCCTTGTTGAGGCAGAATTCCTTTAGTGATATGTTTGAGTTCCGCTGCAGTATGTCTATGATATTCTTTGCTATCTCTCTCCAAAACCTGGACAGACATGGGCAGAAAAATAGGATATGCTCGATTGAGCCTACTTCTTGTGTACCTTTACATCTCCAGCACGTTGAGTTGGGGAAGATGTTGGCCTTATGCATTATGTCTGGCGACCATAGAGCTCTGTGTAGGACAAATAAGAGGGTTTGGGAATTGTCAGCAGATCTCGAGGATTGAAATGTTCTTTTATAGATGTGTTCCTATTGGGTGGAACCTAGGTTGATGGCCAAGTTTTGTTCCCATTTCGGATTGGTTGTGGAACTGATTTTTGCTGTATTATTAACTAGTGTTCTTTTTATTATAGAATGCACTGACCTTGTATGGTTTACTTTTCAGCAGAATGTCCTTTGAGATGTTATTATCTACTGTCTGGTTGTTTAACTTGAGTTAGTTTATTGCGCTTATTAATTTCAAATAGTTACCAAACTCATTGCAGGTAACGTGATGATCTTGAGGGGTGTATCAATGCCAAAGAGTTGCTATGTATAAAATATTTTCCTTTCACCATATTGAGGGAATACTGAGTTTATTTTGGCTTGTTCTGGGAGTTTTAGTGAATATTGTAAATCTTTTTGATGATGTGGAAAGTCTTAATTGTTCTTTGTGTTCCTTTGGATTTCTCTTTGAAAGTCTGCTGTCAATGTGAACGGACATGAGAGCTGCTTCCAGTTTTAGGCATTTTGGATCCTCCCCCAATTTCAGTAGGGGGGGTGATAAGAAATTTCATTGATTTGAGCGAATATGAAGGCTTGATGTTACGCTAGGAAATTTGGAAAATGGACTCCCCCCTGATCGTTGTCGGTCTGGAGTCCACTTCCCTATACAATTTGCTATTGAAGGGGATAGGAATCATTGCAAGGTGCTAGAGTATTATCGGCGAGATCATCATTTTGATTGTGTCCAGTCTGCCCAACCACGACAAACACAGAGAGGAACATTTCTCTATTTCTTTCTTTGTTTTGAATTGTGGATGTTTGGACTTTGGAAATGGTAGAGTGTATGCTTGGGGTGAACTCAGTTCCCAAGTATTTAATGTCTTTCATCCAACATTGGCCTAACTCATCTAGGTCGTCCTTAATGCATGTAATTGATAATGGAAGGAGTTCTGTTTGTTCTCTGTTTAGCTTATATCCGGATACTTTTGCATAATTTTCTATATGGAACATCGCCTGCCGCACTGTAGTGCTTGGGTTAGAGAGAAAAATAATAACGCTTTGTGCGTAAGCAGCTAGTTTAAAATTGTGTTTTTGAATTTGGATTCCCTTGAGGTTCATGTTGTTCCTGATGGATTCTAGCAGTGGTGCAAGTGGCAGAATGTAATGAAGTGGGGATAACGGGCAGCCTTGTCCAGTGCCTCTGGTGAGAGGGAACAGGGCTAGGACTGTAATTGACTGTGGAACTGTGATTGAAGCCCTGGGGGTGTCATATAGGCATTTAACTAATTTGTAAGGGATTGCCGATGCCATGCCAGCTTAGTACCTGAAAGAACAAATTCCATTCTACGCAGTCAAACACCTTCTCGGCATCTAGACCCATTATAAGTCTGAGTTCTAGGTTAGGGTAAGAGAGGACTAGTATGTCAGATAAGAGTCCAGTGTTTGCATCGGCATGCCTCCCTTTTATAAATCTAACTTGCTTGTTTTTGATCAAGAATGGCAGGTTTTGTTCCAGTCTGGTGGCAAGTATTTTGTTGTAGATGTTACAGTCTACGCTGATAATGAAATTGTTTTTGTTTGTTTTATTTGCTTATATAGCGCAGCGAGCCCGAAGGTATCTGGGTGCATTTTCTTGGGTACAAAGTTGCATAGCATATATACATACAGTATGGGTTACAAAGAATTTACATTTTAACGTAGGCAATACTTTGACAGTACATACATAGAGGGCATGGCATAGTATAACATGTACAGATGAGGGTTCAGATAATCTGGGCAGAGTGGCATATATATAAGATAAAAACTATACAAGATGTACATAGGATAGTGACAAATGAGACCTTTGGGTTAGGGTATTCCGGGCAGGCTTGGTAGCCCAAGAGTGACTCCAAGCCTGAGATTGGGTGGGGTCAGGAGAATAGCTGAGGTCCGTAGGCCAAGGTAATGTGGGTGGGGTTTTAATTAGTTTGCTCAAATAACCAAGATTTTGTTTTGTTCCAGAATGAGAGGAAAGCAGGGTCTCTTCTTAGTGTCAGGGGGAGGTTGTTCCATGATTTGGCCGCTAGCACAGGGAAGCTTGAGCCTCCTGCTTTGTTTAGCTTAAAAGATTGGATGTTGAGGCAATGAGCGTATTGGGATCTAGTGGGTCTGGGAGATTCTTTTCTGGTGAATTTATTCATTAGGTATTTCGGCACTGAATTGTTAAGGTATTTGTGAGTGATGATGAGAGTTCTGAAGGTGATCCTTTCTTGGATTGGGAGCCAATTTGCAGATAGTCTGGTTGGAGTAATGTGGTTGGCGCGAGGAATGTTAAGGGCTGTTCTGAGAGTATTATTTTGCATAACTTGAAGTTTGTGTAAATTCCTTTGGCTGGTACCTAGGTAGAGTGTTGCAATAGTCCGGTTTGGACATTATGTGGGCTCTGGCAAGGGTGAGACAACTATTGGCATTAACGAAGGGATGGCAGGCATTTATCAGTTTTGAAGTGTAATCCGTTGCAGAAGCAGTGGCGTTGATTTTGTTTTTGGAGTTTTAGCGCAGAGTCTAAGTAGAAGCCTAGCGTTTTTGCTGTTTTGTCAACTTTAATCATGTTACCATCAATGCTAAATGCAGAATAGTTGGGGCCTAGTTTACTGAGTTTTAGTTTGGCCACTGAGAAGATTTTTGGTAAGGGTGTTTTGTAGTTCCTTTTTGCTACAACTCTGCTAATTATTATGCCTCTAAGTGTTGGTTTGAATACATCCCAGCAGTTTTCATCCTGGTGTGTTCTGTTTGATTAATGTAGAAAAACTCCAGACAGAAGCCCATTATCTCCTTTGTAAATTGTGCGCTTTGAGCACATATGTGTTAAACTGCCATCTTTTATTATAGTTTGAGGTATGGTTATCTTCCAGAAGTATCACAGATGCATGAACACACAGGACAATGGGCATTAGTGTCCATTATGATATTTCTTAAGGTGCTTCCTGTTAGAAAATAATACATTCTTGGGTACGATTGGTGGGTGTTAGAGCAGAATGCGTAGTCGAGTTCCTATGGATTCCATAGATTCCAAATGTCCGTTAAATGGTATTTATTAACCATGTCAACTAGTGAAACCCCCTGTAGCAGAGGCATGGTATCACACGTATAACACTGACACAGAAGGTACAATTTGTAAACCCTTTATTAAAGTTTCTGGGTTTGGAAAAACTCATACTTTGCCCTAGAACTAGGATGGGAGTAGTCTCGACCATCAAATCATAAATAATACAGTCCTAGTTGAGTCTGTCAAATCAAAATGGTCTATGCTAACAAAACCTAATACCTGCCCTATCTCTTGTATAAAAAGTGTATAAAGGAGATATGTATTTAAAGGAAAATCAGTGTTCAAATATAAAGAATAAATGTGGCAGAATCAGCTCTCCTCCCCAGGATGACACACTGTGGCTAGGGTTTTTAACACAAAAACAGTTCAAAATGTAGATCGAGACCCATCTGGCCTTCCAAGTTAAAGTCTCTCTTTTCAGTCTTCCAAACAACGTTCAACAAAAAGTTCATGCCTGTCCACCTCTGTCGGGTTCAGACCTTTCACAACAAAAGTTCAACAAACCTATTACACTTCGGGTCTCCCTTAGTCGGGTTCAGACCATTTTGAATGTGCTTGGCTTTCTTTCCGAAGGACCACTTCGACTCAAAGTTCGACATCCAGCTTTCTACTCTCCCCTTCTGTGTGGGTTAATTTTAATCACTTTGCTTTTATAGTTCATTCACTTTATCGCTACAAACAATTCACCTTTCACAGAGACTTTGGAGTGGGCTACCCCCTTTCACCGGACCACTAAGTTACTCAGTATTGCTGGTTTCACAGCTATCCTTACTTCAAAGTTCATTCACAGGGCTGCCTTTCTATGTGTCTCATCCACACACTGCAGCCTTCACTTGCGATATAATGTTGCAACTTAAATCTTTCCTTAACACACACCGGTCTCTCAGGTCGCATGCCAACTCAACGGTTGTGTGCGTTTCTTTCTAGTCTTTACAGTTTTCCAATTCATGATTCAAGGTTAGTACCACAGGCTTGGTCTTGCTTCGCCAACTCTGTCGATCACCCGGGAGGGTCACTGGCATCCTTGAAACACAATGCAGCCTTCTGGTTTGGGACTTGGCCTTCTCTGTGTGTCTTTCGCTACCTTTTGGAGGCAACAACCTCTTGTAGGGAACTCCTGGGGTTTTCAACCTGCTGCTCTCGTCCCTTGGTCCGTCGCTGTGCTCCAATAGGTTCACCTTCACACCAGAAGTGCTGCTCTTACTCGTGTCCAATCTTGCTCTGAGTGTGTCTCTATGTTCTGCCTTTTATCCGTGTGAGTAGAGCTAATTCATATCAGATGCATGCACTTAAAATCAGAGCCTGACTTTGCCTGACCCAATTAGCGGATAATGTCCAGTGCAATGTATAAGAGTTAGTCTTGTTATTCTCAGTCACTCTCTTCCTCAGCCCAGTATTTGTGTAGAAAGGGGGGGTTGGGACATCAGAGAATCAAAAAAAAAATAGGATGGGTTAGGTGTACGAAAAAGGGGGAAATACTGCGTCTCACCATCGGCTGCCTCACACCCACTCCCCGAAGACCCCTCACCCAGGTGATCCTCCCGCACTGGTCCACCCCCATGGTCTGGATCCAAAGGCAATGGCTGTGCCCTGGCCTCCTGAAAGAGAGAGATTCCAGAGAACTAGTAGGTGAAGACACCCTTTGGTTTCTCACATCCATGAGAACTTTTGATTTCCTTACTCACTTATGCGCAATATTTCCTTTTTCTTCTCTGGCAGAATACGGAATATGGGGGTGGCGGCGGAATCATGGTGGAGACATCTGGCACTGATGCTGTTGTGGGGCCAAGCAATCCCCTGGTTCCCAGTATCAGGTGTTCTTCCTGGACCACAAGGAGATCAGAGTGTAGTGTGGCAAGCGAGCAGGTGCCCCTCAAAAATGGCAGGAGGTGCAGAAACACTTGCTTCCCACAGATGCAGTAATTGTCCCTCACCACAGCTGTACCTTTCTTGAGGTCTGAGATGTATAATGTCTTATTGCATTTGTTGTTGGCCCCCACAAAGACACGTCTCTCATTGTAGAAACACAGTTCATATTCTTCTTGCTTCTGAACCTTCACTGGCTCTGCCATTGTCTCAATCCATGTGAGCTTTGCCACATGCTCATTCCAATATTTTTGGCATACATAGTTCACCCTTTCAATAACTTCTTCACCAAATCCCATGAGGCCTCCTGCCATGCAGCTCATTGTAGTCTCTTGCCACCGGTTTGCCACAAACGTTACACCTTCCAACTTCAGGTATGGCCTTTTAGACATTGTAAGATTTTGTGATTCCGGGAACACTGCAGTTCATCTGGGTCCATCATCACGAAGTTGTATGCTCTGGGCCAGAAAAGTGCTTCGCAATCTGCATAACGTCAGATGGATCAAACATTGAGCCTCCAAAAGTGGAGTTTCTTGCGGCATCAATAACTTGGGGGCTCCCGACGCATGTGGCATCAAGGAACAAATGTAACCGCTCCATTATCCCTCGTTTTCCTTGCCGAGCTCATGTCTGCGTACCAGTTATTCTGGGTGGTGCACATCTTCTATCACATCCGGGCTAGTCCTCTATACTCTTCATGTTGGGCTCTTTGCAGTTGTCTTTTGAAACCTTTTAATGCGCTTAACGCGTGGAATAGTAGAAGGAAAACTCAAATGTGCAATCATGTCAGAAAACACATTAGGAAAAAATGACATTGCCAGCTTAGAAACTTCCCCATTACTTCCTGAATGATATTTATATTAATGACAGTTGTGTTAATGGCAGATGTGTTGGTTTTCATGTTAATAGCAGCGATGTTGTCTTTCCCAGTTCCCCCCTTCAATGAGGAGATACTGGCAGTATTGGCATCTCCCTGTCCCACCTTTTACATGCTCTCCCCATATAGAACGGTATCTTAAATATGTGCCCAATCCAAACACAGGAAGAGCAAACAGTCCAGCTATATAATGCATAACACAAGTATAAGTAGAAGAAAACACAGTTACTATAGAATGTCCACAAGACCGAGGATATGACCGTTCTCCAGATGTATTTTTATGAATTTGTATTTTCATAATGGAAGAAGAAAGTAGAAAAGATTGCAGAAGTAAAGAAGGAGATAGAAAGAAAGTGCAAATTGTGCGTAGCAGCATTAATATTTTGTGAAGGTAGATAGATTGAAAATAATACACATTGAAAACAATGCCATAAAACGCTGTTTTGTCACAGGTTATATACACATGCTCAGAAATATCAATCGAAGCAATAGACCAGTTTGTGTCACAGTCCTTATACCTCTGAATTATATTCAACCTGCGTGGGTGTTGCAGCATAGGAGGGGACCTTCAGTACATCTAAAAGATGTATCCAATACTGCAACTGCCAAACTTTCACAGCAAGGGGAGTGGCATAGATGACTGTGAAAGGGCCGTTGTACATAGGCTTGCTCCACCGGCAGACGCAATTTTTAACAAAGATTCAGTATCCTAGGAAGAGCTGGCGAGGAGGTGACATCAGTGAATCAGATGCAGTGCTGGTTGTATCTTCAGGTCATGGTGCTGCCATCTGTTGATGAACAATACATGTTACTGCTTTTGTTAAGGCAGAGAGATAATCTTAGAACTAATCACCTAGAACAGATGCAGCCCTGTGAGCATCTGGAGCTTTTCTGATGGGAGAAAGGGTGTGTGCATTTGCTGCCCTGTTACCAACTCATGAGGGGATAAATGATGATCCTGACAGGGCTGCCTGCCCATGCTAAACAATTTCAGGGGCAAGCAGTGCACCCAGTTCTTCTTTGACGTAGTGCACAGCTTTGAACGTTTACTCTTTAATAGACCATTGATCCGTTCTACAACTCCGTTGGCCTGGGGGTGATAAATTGTACACATCCGATGCTTGATGCTCAAATGCTGTTATTTCCTCAAACAGCTCATTAAAGAGGTGGGTACCATTAACGGACCTTAATACATCACACACTACCCAATGAGGGAAAACCACTCTGACCAAAACCATGACAGGACACTTAGCATCTGGATGTGAACAAGGACCTGCCTCCACCCATCGGGAGAAGGGACACACAGTGGCAATCATGTAATGGCTCCCATTACACCTTTCCCTCATGTCTGCTGTGAGACAGGCATGGTATCAAAAGTAGACACAGACACAAGTTATATAGTTCCAAAACCTTTATTGGGTTGGTAGGGATGATAAAATACCTTACTGGCCCTAACTCTAAGGTGCGAGTAGTCTTGAACTTAAAGAAAATAAAAGGAAGTCCAAGTTTGTCAGTTGAAAACAAAGTGGCTGTTTGTGTCGAAACTATGCTTTAACTCACTTCTCTAGAATGACAATGTGCACGGGACTGGATAAACTGAAATAATGTTCAAAGTAAAAAAGGATGACATAGGAGCTTTTTCACAGCTCCTTTCCCCAAGTTCATGATAATCAGGTTTACCAACGTTCTGAAGAGTTATTAAAGTTCCAAACAAATTTCACAATATCTTAAAATTTAGGAGTGCTCCTCCAGGATCCTTTTCCCAGACTCCAAGCCCCTTTGGTTCACACTCCTTCAATTGGCCTCTCAGGCTTTCCTCGCCCAAGCTTAGACCCTCTTGGTTTCACAAAGTTAAGTTTCAAACTTCAAAATATTAAAATCTTCAAACTTCAAATTCAGCTTTTCAAAGTACAAATCCTTTAGGGTTGCCCTTCCCCATATTTCACAAAGTTCTCTCAACTTGGGTTTATAGTTCACACTTTCGGTGGGGTCTCCCTGGGTTGTGGCGCAGTTATCAGACCACCCGGGACCCAGGCTTAGCTCCACCCGCTCTTTGACAATTTCAACTTTATCTCCTTGTTCAGCTTAACTCTTCTATACTTTACTTGTCCTTCAAATATCTCTTTTTGGGGATTACGCTAACATTTCCTCTCTGCTGATGCTCTCTATTTTGCTTGCTTTTCAGTTTTATGCACAGCTCCCTTTCACCTTAGGGGCTTTCTTCACTTTCCTTCATTCAAACAGAGACTTTCAAGACTTTAACTATGCATGGGACCACTCTGTTATTTAGTATCACCCGATTGTTATGATTTCTCTTCTTGTTAGTTTCCCCATCGCAGCTTCACAAAGTTCAATAGGTGCGCCCCTCTTCCTACGTGCTGGCTTGCAACTTTGTATTCAGTTCACTCATGCATTCACAAACCGGGCATTCCTTGGCATACAGACTCACTGGTTGTGATTTGCTTTAGCGGTTCTTTGACATCCAAGGGATCAGCATGGCTTCCATACTTGGACTTTTCTGGCTTGTGGAGACACGGCTCCCTATCTACGCTTTCTCTAGCTGCTTCCTTTTGCTCAACCTCAGCATCTCGGTGTCCCGTGTTCCTCTAGTAGGTCCTGGGCAGTTCTCCTGCTTGTGCTCCTGCTCCCTCTCCTAGTCGTTCCACTTGCCTTCTGTGCTTGCTGTTTTTATACTCCTTTTGAGTGTTAACAGACTGCAGGTAAATGTAGTCAGCTTCAAGTGCTTGACTCTTCACAGACCTCATTAGTAGGACACATGTACTGAGAGTATATGTAGGCCTCAATTTGCATCTTCTTCTTGCCAAAAGCCTTATATGAAATTGAACTGTGTTTTTGTAAAATGAGTAAACGAGTGGCAGAGGGCCCGTCCTAAGAACTTAAGTGCAAGAGGCACAAGCTAAAAGGAAAAGAGCCTGTTGTCAAGCATTGGGGTGAGAATACTGTGCGGTTGCGAATGTCTCTGGCAAAATTATGTTGACAAGAACCCTACTGTCGGAGTGGTCACGCATAGGGGTGAGAATACTGTGCGGTTACGAAGGTCTCTGACAGATAGATTTTGAGAAAAAGGAGTGCAAAGTTTGTTGAAGGGCGTTCTCCCTGAGCTCTATGAAGCAGAGCTTTGTAGCAGGAAATTGATTTAGCGGTGTGGTTAAACATCAACTGCCAGGTGAGGGAAGCCCGAAAGAGTCCATTAAAGAGAATTGTGATGCATATTGAACTGATATTGAGTCAGGCGAGGGAAGGAGGACTTATGTGAATTCTTTGAACTATGCCTACTACCCACCTTGAAGGAACTTTTAAAGAGCCCCAGTGACTTAAACTTGGGGAAGGGAGTTGTGAAACACCTTCATTGCCATTCTGACATTCTTTTGATTGACTTTTATTTTCATACATTTTCGCACACTCAGTTATTGTGAAGCGTGAGGGCAAGCATAGGTTTCTAACACAGACTTTTTCTTATTTTCACTAACTGACATGGACTACTTTATTTTACTTCGATGGTCGAGAATATTCCTATTATAGAATATTGTAATTTTAGAGTTTCCCATAGGAAACCTGCATGACTCCTAGCTTCCTCTTCTTTGTCTCAGTGCTGGAATGGTATATTGGAGATGGGTATCTCGAGATGTATAATTCCCCATGAAGGCTGAGGGGATGCCAGGTAGGTGAGTGTCAGAAAAGAGGGGATACCATGTCTCACCCTCAGGTATCCCCTCTCAATCCCTGAGGACCTCTACGCAGGGGATCCTCCCTCGCTAGTCCGCCCCTAGGGTCAGGATCCAAGAGCAATGGCCCTTACATGGCCACCTGTGGAGAGGATCTCAGAGGAGAAGGAAGGGAAAACCCCTTAGGTTTTTCACACTGCATAGTCGTTGTGCAACTCACGGAATGGCCCATTCGGGCAGAGTACGGTACTTCAGAGGTGGTTCTTATGGTGTGGTCAGTACTGTAAGTTTGACAGGTGATACAATGTATTATTAATTTAGTGAGAATTTCGTGAAGGTTGGGAACAAACCAAGACTCTTGTATGTCTGCAGAAATGTGTTTTTTGGACGAATGCGATGGATGGGGCAGCCGGTTGAAAGTGACCAGCAACAAGTCATGGGGCATAACAACTTCACCCGTGCTGTCTTGCATCCACAATAAATTGGTAGGAGACTGAGTACTGCCTCTTTTCTGCCACATTTTCTTTTCTTCCTGATGTGCTAGGCCTTGCATCTCAATAATTTGTGCTATGGGAAGTGAAGTGTAGGCGGCTGGCAACTGCTTTTGCGCTTGTGCTGCAACCTGATACTCGGAAATGATGGGAACTGGGAGATACGTGGTGTGTTTCGCCGCCTCATCTTCTGTGGCGTTGCAAAGTGAAACTGCGCCTGTGTCATTAGTATGGGTGGTGCATTTTACCACCGCCGTCATGGAGGGTTGGGAAAGCGCTTCGATCAGTTTGTCCAATAATGCTGCATGCTGTACTGGGGACCCGTCCGCCCTCTGTGAAAAACCTGAAGGTGTTTCACTTCTCAGTACGCAGAGATTCCTTATTCAGGTGGCCAGGGAAGGGATATCACTATTGGATCCCGACCCAGCGGGTGGACAAGCAATTGAGGATCACCTGGGTAGAGGGTCCTCGGGGAGTGTAGAAGAGGCACCAGAAGGTGAGACATGCTATCCCCCATTTCCAGACAGTTGTTTACCCCACATCCCCTCTACCTTTATGGCATTGTAGAGGAGACCCAAATATAGCCTGCACTCCAGCCGCCCATTTTGAAGTACCAGGAACGTTCACACCGAGATATGTGACATATGATGAGCAAATAAACCAGCAGAGAGCCACTTTAGGGCTCTGCCCAGTGCCTATCAAAAGAGCAATACCTATTAAAGTACCAATAAACAGACAACCATGGACAGTAAGGTATCCATTGAGAAAACCCTACCAGCAAATAACACGAAATGAAGATTGCTTAAACACTGTCCCAGAAGAGACTCAACAGGCCTTAATTGAAGACGAATGTTGATGTCACGAGGGCCCGGACAGACTCACAGATGAAAGAAATAACAATCAAAAGATGACACACAGAGACGAAACACCATGAATAAGGATATCATGAACTTAGTAGGGAAAACGATGTTGAAATATAAAGAAACTTAAACTGTAAAGCAGGATGAAGCTATTCAACCAGCTAACGCCTGTACATATGCTTGTAACCGCAAGAATCTAAGAAAACATTGCGGCTTACTATGATTAGTAGAAGAATAGAGCGGCAAGCGCCACCTATATGTCTACCTCAACAAAGCACACTATATAAGTGCGAGTCCACTTTATACAAAAGCAGAATTAACCCAGGTTACTAGGGGTCAAACAGGACAGGATTCGTATTCCAGCTAAAACAAGAAAAGAGACGGCAGAATCGAAACTCAGCAAGAAGCAGCTCATGTCTGGGAAATCGAGGTCAAACCAAGAGAGGGAGGGGGACAGTAGCTCCGGAGAATCGAAACTGAAGAACAGAGCAGCCTGCCCCGTGAAGGTCGAGATAAGGAGGCCCAGGCAGATGGCAAGGCAAATAAGAATTAAATGCACAAATAGAAGGAAAAGCAAGCAGATTCACAGTGTACTAGCATGTGTCCAGCAGAGCAAGAAGAGACACCTACGCCTGGCTGTCTCCCAAACAGAAGATACCATAACTTTTCCCGACAAGAAGCTACAGTTTTGAGGCCGACCACAGCCAACTAATTGACACATAGCACTAAAGTGCTGATTGATGGAAGGGAGGCTGGGTGAATCTTGGGGCATCCTGCACCTGGTTGACCATTCTGCGTGCTGCTAATTAAAGTGGAGATTTATCCATGGGTTGAAGCCAACCCAATCATAGTGGGCCAAATAATCTAGGGTCCTATAGATAGCAGAACCAATGGTACGTCGTACTTTTAGTGACGTCCACCTTAGTCATTTTGAGGGCAGGGCTTAGACTCCCAACTAATGATGTTTATCCAATCCTCACACTTCGTTACCATATACAGATATAGCACCTATATTTAAGTTACCTTTTCCAACCAATAGAATTGCATGACAAACCTTTGAGTGTTACACGTCAATGATGGTGAATTTTGAGTATAACTGTTACTGATTGCATGAAGTCGTTGGGAGTTGAAGCGAGACGTACTATCGCATCACTGTTGATTTCCATGTTTCCTGTTTTTTGTACTTGTCATTAAACGGACTCCCCTTTGCCAAACCATTGAGTTGTCCTTATTGATTGGTGTTGGAGTAAAAACCTGCACCCCCATCCACCTCAATGTGCAGCTGTCTCATCTTAAAGTACTTGAGAGCGAGCTCTGACTCTATGGGCCGGTCAGGGGTCACTTTCTCTCCTGTACACTTGGTAGCAGAGGATGGTTGGTGACCATCGATTATTGATTATTTATTAAAATAAGAAGCCTATTGACCGTAAACATAAAGTAACTCTAGGTCTTCGGCAATATCACGAGTCCTTTGCCATTCGGCTGAGTAGACTGTGAAGCTTCCCATAGACAATTGTAGTTTAACCCAAGACTGCAGTCGTGGCCTGAAGGGACCCGTTTTCCAAACACATCCCTTCCCATTCCTACAGGCAGCGGATCAGGTGAAAATCTGAAGGAGGCAGTAACGAAGGCGGTGATCCCGAGGGTCCAGAGACGAACAATGAAAACGGTGAGTGAAGAAAAAAATTGAGTGCTTTGGCAAACAAGTAAAGGGAAAAGATAACGCAGGGAGGAGGAAAAACAAAATAGTCAGAAGCACAGAAGACTGTATATATATATATATATATATAAGGGAATAATGACTCGAGAATAATTGAATAAATAGAGGTTATCGGGGTGGACACCCGAGAAGAGAGAGGTTACCAGGGCGGACACCTGAGAAGTGAGAGGATTTGCCTTATTCCTGCATTTTAATATATCAGCCAGAAGAAATGTGAACCCAGAGTCCCACATAATGGGGAACAATTAGGCGACCACAACGTTTAAAGACGTTGTGAAAGGGGTTCGTTTAGACTCCATGAAGGGGTAATGATTAGAGGCAGAGATATCTGTGTCCAGCTGGTGTCTGTCTAGTTTGTTAAGTGTCTGTTTTACATGTTTTGTTGTGACTCATATGTGAAATTTTGTTAAGAGAACTGATTAAAAAATGTGCACGATTTGATAGCCGAGACAGAATTGCACATGAATTGATGTTTTTGGAGCAAATTGGTAATATAAAAAAGAAATGTTGGAGGAAAATTTGGGTTGGAGCTTGCGGTGTTTGTCGCTCGCTCATATTGTCACAAGGTGTTTGAACCACACAAAAGCATTAACAAGTGTTATATAAGAGGAAAAGGGAACTGATTTAAACATGGAAGACATAACTCCATTAGCACACTTATGCAAGCAGTTACCAAAACATGCACCCAAGCTAAAGAAGTATAGCACAGAGTGGGTTAAGGGTACCGCCCACAAGATGTTTATGCCATGGCCACAAAATGGGTCTTTACCTAAAGCCATCTTGCAAAATATGATGACATATTTGCATGCCACATATACAGGCAAGAAGCTAGAAAAACGCTTTGCGGTTCTAGAACTTTGGAAAATGTATGAACAGACAAAGGAAGAAGAGCCACCAGCAGATTGGATACTAAATGTATGCACAGAGGGGGGTGTGACGCCTACTGCAACACCTGCCCTGCCTGAAACGAAAACTGAAGAAAGTAAGAAAGAGGGATTATACCCGTTGAGGGAGTTTAAAGCACCCACGGTGTACAGCAACCCCACATATGAGTCACCTACATATAGTAGTGATGTAAATCAAGGGAAGGATAAGGACAAGAATCTTACCTCTGCAGTCCCGAGGGACAAGGGGGGACACGATGACGAAAGAAAGGATCAGGCACAGACGAATGCATCTCTCGACCAGGAGAGAGAGGGAAATAAATGGAAATGGAAAGGAAGTAAAGACAGAACTGCTGAGATAGCATTCGCAAAAGACAAATGGATGGGAAGACAAATCATACTGAACCTCGATGGGAAAGGAAGTGATGATCTGAGACCAAAGGAAAGGTTAGATGAGGCACAGAGAAAAGAGAAAGAGAAGGAGTTAAGAGATGAAAGGATAAGAAGGAAATATAGATTAAGACGAGAACAGCTGTATCGCGAAGAGCAAGAAAAACAGCTCAATCGCAAACCGAGAGCAGCCTATGATCAAGACAGACAGAAACAGCAAAGGTTAGAAGAGGAGCAAAGAGTATGTGAAAAAAGGATAAGGAGACAAAGAGATGTGGAAATTCGAAGGGCAGATGTACGTAGAAATGAAAAGAGAAGGGAAGTAGATAGGGTCAGAGAAGAGGTGAGGAAGCGCAAAGAATTTGATGACGATCTCGAACGTAAACAAAGACCGAGAGCATGCAATCTCGAATATTTGGAGAGGGAAGTTAAAAAACCAGATCCGGTTGTAGACTGGGAAGACATTGAAGAATTCTTTCCTGCGTACGATTCAGTACCAGGCACGTCTATGGCGAATATTGAAGATGACTTCGACACCAGAAGCATCGGGGAAATGATTGATAGAGTATATGATGAAATGGTGCTAGAACACATACCCAAGGGAGGGGGGAGGACGAGCACTTGGAAAGCACTCAGTTGTATGATACTGAGGATGTCACCCGAAGTAGCGGGAGTAGGAAACTATCCTTGGACTGATTAGAAATCAGTAGAAACGATGAAGACACAAGGCGTTGTGTGAATTTGGAACAAACCATGCCCGACTCCGAAGGGGAGGAGCACAAGGCAAACGAGGAAGGGAGATGGCACGAAAAGCCGACTCCCAAGGGAAAGAGGGATACGATGGTCAGACACTAGCGAGTCCGCACCAAGGGCATCAGAGTCAGCCGTACAGTCTGACCGACGTGAAGGAGTACCTCATGGTCAGAGGGGGTTGTTGGCACCACCCTATGTAGACAGACTGAGGACATTGCCAGGTAGACGGCGATGCAGGAATATTACCCCTGCGATAGACAGGAGAACTATGATAGAAGAAAAAGAGGGTTGCATATTTCAATTTCTGCTACTAGAAAAAGGGGGAGCAAGAACACAATATATTCCATGGCCACACATGGATCGAGAAAACTTGAAAAACAAGCTTCCAATTGTGACATCAGGAGCC
Organism: Ambystoma mexicanum; assembly: GCF_040938575.1. Taxonomy (NCBI): domain Eukaryota; kingdom Metazoa; phylum Chordata; class Amphibia; order Caudata; family Ambystomatidae; genus Ambystoma; species Ambystoma mexicanum. The sequence continues at coordinate 1,088,539,287 of NC_090941.1, forward strand.
GGAAAATGGATACATGAGTTAGAAAAAATGACAGGGGGAAACACACTAGCAATAGGGGACATTAAAGGTCTCCTGATCGCCATACTTGGTGAGAGAGCCGACGATGTGTGGACACGGGCAGGCTACCCTGGTGTAACCACAATCAACACCATGCATGACGGAGCGCCATTTAACAATTGCAGAGCAGCAATATGGGAAGCACTACGAGTACTTTACACAGATACTTCCGATATGGTAGCTATAATGACGCGAAAAATGAAGGAGACAGATGATCCGTTAATTTATATACAGAATTTCCAAGACGCGTGGGTGCTCGAAACGTATGAATCTTGGACGAAATCAATACCTGTGTTTTACCATATATTGTGCTAAGGGTTGCCAGAACCAGTGCAGAAACAACTCAAGAAATTGGTAGGAGTTGAGGCAAAGCCTTGGCCTGAAATACAGTTGACTATCGTGCATTACTGCACACTGTTGCAAGAAAAGAATCGCAAAAAGGAGGCAACTCGAAAGGGTGAGGAAGCGAAGCTGGTGCAAAAGAAATTATCAAAGTATGCTCTTGAGGGAGCCATGCTAACTAACGCAGCTGAACAGAGCATGCAGCAGGTGGCTAATCCACAGCAGCATAACCAGGGCAACGTAGGGTTTTACCCACGGGGAAGAGGATTTAGAGGAAGAGGATGGCAGAGCAATCAGGGAGGTTTCTAAAATAATCAAGGAGGCTTTCAAAACATGCAAAATGGTAACCCAGATATGTCAAACGGACAAATCATCCGACCACCACCATTATGTTGGCTGTGTGGAATGACAGGACATGTGGCTCGCACGTACAGAAGTCAAGGCAGGATGCAGAACGGCCAAGGAATGGGAGCAGGCACGGCGAATCCACCTGCAGTCTTACAACAGGGCGTTGCACAGAATCACACGGTGCAGCAACAAGCCCCAGGAGCGCAACAAGGAGTGCAACAAGGGGCGCATCTGCAAAACATGGGGAATTTTTCACAAGGACAATCCCAACAGGCACCGTTGCAAGTGTCACACACGATGAGCACAGGGCAGGCCCAGAACCCTGGAAGGGGAAGAAACACTGGGAATGGGTAAAATCCGCAAGTGCACAGTGGGCCAAACTTATATATAAACTAGGACAGCTCACTGGGAACCGTGATGTGCTCTATCCTCTCAGTGACACCAGACCCTCAGATGGAACACAGGGTGGATGTCGTCACAGGGGGTAAAGGATATTCCTTCCTAGTGGACACCAGTGCTGTCAGAAGATGTGGTGAGGCCCGTGGCAAAACATTTGGTGAGACTCCCTTACAGTTTCTTGCACTCAGCCTATTGCAGCACCTCTGCAAACAGGAGACTCGAGAAATCTCCCCTTTAGTTTGTGTGCAGGATCCCAAATATGGTTTATTAATACAACTCGACCATCAACTACAGCAAAGTTAGATTTCTCCACTGAAGAAAGCTCTATGCCGGACTAACTTTTGTATCGTATGCATAAATATATATAGGATGGCATGAGCTCTCCACTCTGCCATCTCCAACTCTCTGAGGGTCAGTCACTTTTCCAAGCAAAGAGTTGAGGGCAGATCTCTTTCTTTGGCTGGGACCTCCCTCTGAAAACAGCCTCCCTGCCTCTCTGAAATTTGAGCAGAACCATCTCCGGTTCCGGAAGCAACTCAAGACCTGTCACTTTGCTTCTGCCTTCTCTCTTCCTCTCCCTTGCTGATCACCTTCCTAATCCATGCACTGGTCACCTGGTCAAGCTCTGAATTTGGGCCCAGGTCCCTGCCTGTGCAGCTGCAATCCTGCACTGCCTCTTGGCTCCCCTGCACTTGTGGTCTGTATTTGTAACCCTACAGTCCCTCTCTTGCACTTATTCTCCACCCGTTGGCTGCACTTATGAGTACCCACACTTGCCACCCATTGGCTGCACTCTTGTTTCTCCTTTGATCCTGCACTTCTGCATCCTACCCCATCCTCAGCATGTCTCCCCTCTCCCCTTCCCTGCTCTTGCACAATCTGAATGACACAAGGCCTAGTAAGATCTGTGTTTTTTATCCTACTCTTTTGTTTCCCCCTCCTTACCTTGTCGCGTCTAGAAACACTTGTGTACAGGCACGTTATAAATGCTATATCATATCATTAAGGAGCACACTGCCCCTGTGTGCACATTAAAACACACATCATACACAGTGACAAATGAGGTACAGTGGAGGCTGGTACATTTCTGAACTTAAGAGCTTAAACGTTTGTGCCAATTAGGCAGGATCAACAGAGCACAGTGAAGCAGCCCACACCAAACAAGGGTTCCTTGAGGGGGGTTCTCACTCCCAAGAACATGTTTGAAACATTGGGATAAATTATACATTTTACAGCACTTTCTTTGCAAAATTGTGTAGAAATCCATACAATTTGCAATTGGTTTTGTATGGAAGCACATGGAAAATCCCAATAGTTGCAAATCAAAAACCGTGCACAGGAAAAAATGTTCAATACATTTCATGCTGCCTTTCCACGCGTGATATGCTAGTATAAAATATATTCATGCTGGTTAATCTTGTGCATGTCCATGCAGGCTGCATCAATATATGCCATTGTTACCATGTACAAACTCCCAGCAAGTAAAAATTCCATGCCACAGAAAGTACGTCCAGGCTGACTGTGTACCATAAGTGCTATTACTGGCTATATTGGCCTACATTCAATGTGGGCCAATTTAGCCAAGTAGTATGTTTGCTTTAACCTTGATACATAGTCCTGTGCATCAAGGGTAAAGCAAAAAGAGCATTGGCAATGCTAACAGTTTGAGCATTCGTGTAGGCATGGGAAAGGCACTTCTGTATTGGTATTAGCTGCCCATTAATAGTGCCAGTGCAAAATTGTTTGAGTACCTGAGCAGCTAATACCAGTGCCTGGCAAATGCCTAATACTTATACACAAGCCAAAACTGCTGGCTTTGCCAATGCTTGTTTTTAACAGGACTTCAGCGAAAGACATGCAGGGTGTTTTTAAATCGAGTGGCCATAGGCAGACCTGATTTAAGACATTTTTATTACACCAGTTCCGTGTTTACAGCTCCGGTGAAGTCATGAACTCTCAAGACTCCTTGAGAAAACAATTGCAGGCACATTGCGGGCAAAGTCTGATGGCAAGGCGTGTTTAAAGCTAGCTCAAAGAGTTCCAGTGAGGAGGTGTTTTGGGTGAGGAGGGCAGGAACTGGGTGAGAATTGCCATAGGGATTAGCATGGCCATGAGACGTCTATGGGTGGGCAAATAACTAAACAACATCTACAAGTCCCTCCTCATATTGCATTTCTTCCCATCTGTACTCGATGCTATCATTGGGACGGATCTTTCCAGACCCAGGATCTGGCAAATAATTACTCACCAGATTGGAAATACAGCTCCACAATCTGTGAAATCCTGGCACTATATGTTTATTTTAGAATGCTCTGATGTATTCGTGCTTTAAACTATGTTGGGCAGGGATTTAAACCATGGCCGCTAGGTTCCAAAGTGAGACACTTCTCCACAAGACCACTTGAGGGTCTGAGCGGGAGCCCTGTGAAATCCCTTGTCAATGTTGCACTGTACTGAAAATATTGATGTGCATTTTGTAGGTTTAAAAGGGGTGCAGATTTTGAACTTTGCTGACGATAAATCCTCTGAGTGGAAGAGGCAAATGTTCATGGGGTGACTAAAATACCTGCCCTACACCCTCCTAATCCTCCCGTCGCTGGGCCTGGCTTCTTTCACTGTGGTAGGAGGGATGCCGCATAAAAAAAGTCTTATTTCCACCACTGTCTGTTCGCTAAAGCAATCGTTTTGGCTTATTGGTAGCACACCTAATAACCAAAACAAAAAGAATGCCATGCAGTGGCGCAACACCATTGAGCAGATTGGGCTCTAGCTCCTTCCTGAAATGTTGGGCCTTGTTGACTCGATCTGGCTCCATGGGCGGCGCCAGCCCCCGGCCACTTTGAGGCAGAAGGCCTCTTTTGATGTGTCGCCAGCTAGCACTCGTTAAGGAACAGCATCAGCATCAAACATGCAGAGCATAAAAACCTATCCATGCAATATCAACAGACTCACTTTGATAAAGCCAGTCTTAACTTCTGGTCTCAGCTTTTAGATGGCCCACCTCACCACAGATTAGCATAGCACTATGAAAGTAAACAGACTCTGAATTGGGGTGAAAGGTACGACTATTGGCCAAAGGGAAGGTGAAATAGCTTTTCAGCTTCCAAGCTGGGCTCAGGGATTTCAGAGGGAAATGGGAGCAGGGCTGGCTAAAGATGTGTCAAGGCTGGTGGGGTCTTATTTCTTTTGATGTTTGGGGCACCCGTTACTGATTGGAACAATGGTCCAAGGCACCTGTGGAGTGCTTCAATCAATAATGAAGTCAAAATAATGCAGCAAGGAGGTTCACAGCTGCAGATTATCAGTGGGTTTCTGTGTCATAAGACTGCCAACATAGGGGCAGCTACTTGGGGGCCCATTTCAACTGTAAAAGGTGAAAGGCCCAGATGCCATCCCTCAGGGGGAGACCGAAAGTGCAATGGGTTTATTGGCCCCACTCAATATCCGCTTTCAAAATTGTCATCCAGTCCCTGCCGGGTTGACCGACAGAGCCGTGGCCAGACGTAACAGGACATGTAAGTTAAACAGTGCCTGGCCTTCGCTGTTAACAAAGGCTGTGCATTTACTAACATAATTCATTTTACTGTGGGCACCTGCATTCATATGCATACATTTTTAGGTAATTGAAATCGTGATGTGGGCTTAGCACTTGCATGCCAGGGGAGTGAATAGAAGGGAAGTGGTCAAATGAGACATCTCATTCTCACAGCAGTCCTTAAGTGTGACGTTTCAGAAATGAAGGTGAGAGGTAGCTGCTTGTAACATTGAAGCTTCACCAGAAAAGTCTCATTCGAATGTGAAAAGATGTTAGATGCCCACACACAAGTAAGTTTGCTCCCTCACAACCTCTGAAGTTAGCGCCTCTCCCAACATTTGCAGTGTTAGTCCCCGCACCCCATCTCCCCACCTCCCCCTGACATTTTAGCCTAGGTGCACCTCGGATGCCAGGAACCCACCCCCAGTGCTGGTTATTGGGCCAGCTCTCGCCGGATCCGAGATCCGGCACCAGATGTGTAGCCGGATCTCGGGATGCGGCCAGAGTCAGCCACCCCAAATCCCTGTTGTGTGCTGTGGAGAAAGGGAAAAAAGAAGCTCTGCGCAAACTAACTTCCTCTGGTGACCCCATGTAAGAGGTCACAAGAGGAAGTTACAGTCCTCAGCCACGACCCGGTTTATGTATTTATTTAATTATGCAAAGTTTGTCAGATACCTGTATCCGACAAACATTGCATAAATAAGTAAATACACAGGTATCCGACACACATTACATAAATAAATACCCCGATTAAAACAATCACACACGATGCAGCCACTCAACTGCTTTCAGAGGGGAGCTGCAGGAGTTATGCCAGGTGGGGTTCAAGTAAAAGAAAATGTTGCTTATGGCGAACAGAAATCACCCTGTTTGAATAGTACCCAAGAGGGAGTTTTTTAAATAAAATTACGGAGCAAATTGTGCATTTTAAAGAATATTTACTCAGCAACACTGGTCAAAACTATTATCCACATAGTGGAGTAACTCGTCACCAGTGCCATGGAAGTGGTTTAAAATGGAATTGATATATAGTTTGGAAAGGAAGCAGCATGAAAGAAATTGGGCTGTTTTAAACTATTATTTTTGACATTTCCTCTAATCAGAGGTCAACTGCCACCTCCGCCCCCATAACCCTGCTTCCTTGGGCACCACCCCCCAGCCCCCAAACGCTGCTCCCACCCTGGAACTTGTGGGATCCACCAACAATTTCTTTCCATTTCCACCACTGCGCACCCATTAATGAAGTGGCTCCCAGGGCGCCTAGATTTAGGGGTCAGTCTGAACACACATTCACATAAAACACTTTCACCCATGCATTCATCCGCCAGTTACACAACTCCATGCATGCATACATAAGACCAAACACAGCATTGACAGAAACACCAACATGCATGCATGCATTCATACACACATATACATACTAATTTGATTTATTTAAATACACATATATACACATTTAATTTAAAATAAAAAAACACTTACCTTACCTCCATGCACCCTTCAAAAGCATCCACGCAGCCGACACATAGACATGCTGCCTGACAGGAGAGAACTCCTCTCCTATCAGTCAGCGTGGTCACGCTGAGCAACGTAAACACACTGACTGACAGGAGAGAACTCCTCTCCTATCAGTCAGCGTGGTCACACTGAGCAACGTAAACACACTGACTGACAGGAGAGGACTCCTCTCTTGTCATTCAGCATGTCCACGTTGTCAGCTGAATGACGGGAGACCGCAGAGCTCACTTCTGAGCCCTGCTGTCTCCCATTATTTTGCTGTTTGTTGCAGAGCCAAACGGCTTCGCAACAAACAGCAAAATCCTCGCAGGGGCAGAGAGCAGACAGCACAGTCCCCCGTGTGAATAAAGGACACGATAGACTGTGCTGCCTTCTCCTTAGGAGAGGGGGCCACGAGGCCCCCCGCAAGTGCAAGGCCTGGGGCAGTTTGCTCCCCCCGCACCTCCCTCGTGACGGCCTGGTGGACAAGGGTGCAACACGCTTGTGCATACGTGAAGGCAAGCAAGTTTTCCTTGTCCGGCGAGGCCATAGATACTCAGAGTTTTACAGGAGCTCACAGTCGAGTTCCCTTTACAGACGCACTCCCAGTCTCCATATGAGAGTGCGAAATGAATGTACCTTTATTATATTCACGTCAGACACCAGTAAACATTTTGGGTCGAGACTTAGTTGAAAATGACAATTTCATTCACGGGGGAGGGCATAGTATGCTCCACTCCAGGAATGCACTATTCAAATGTATGCAAAATGCTTAGAGCATACGCAGGACACATAGCCCTGAGGGCCATACCATTGGAGCCAGAAGTTTTCGCATATGGCATGCGTGTGCTTATGGCAGGATTACCAGGCCTTGCAAACAGAACCATGAGAACCCCTGATGAGTTTTTATTTAGACCACGGATACCAATGCATGAGGAGGAGGGACAAGTATTTCCCTTGATGATACACACAGCAGCAGTGCGAGGTAAAGTAGCATTGGTTGATGGACACAATGATGAAGGCAGACAATGGTGCGCGATTATCGCCTTCGAAGAAGGGTATCGAGTGACTGACGTCACCGATGACGATCTGTTTGAAGAACAATCAAACACGGAAGAGACAAGAGTGAAAGTGAGTCTAATTTTTTGGGTAAAAATGATCAAAAGGGAAGTGTCATGATGCCCGCTCCCGGGGAGCCGGTTCAAGCCCTGCGTCCCCGAAAGCGGACATCCAGTCCCCAAGGAAGGACCCAGCAACCCCATATAGGGGCCCTTTGGACAGTGTCCTGGCGCCTATGGCGCCAGGCTCATAAAAGACATCAGTCCTGGCGCCATAGGCGCCAGGCTCATTATGGAAGTGCTTGGGTGCACTTACCTGATGCAGACCATGCTCAGGATCCCGGCCTCCTTGAGGCCTGAATGGAACTACTTTACCTGTGGGACTAATTTACCATCCGGGCGTGGTCGGGGAAGGATACATACCTGATTGGTGGAAGGATACTACATACCTGGAACTTCTTCCAAGGCTATTTAAACCCCACCCGAACAGCCACACGTGCTTCGCGTTGTTCTGCATCTAGCAGCTGGACGCTCACCATGTCTGCTCCTGCATCCTGACTTCTGCCACGCCTGCCAGCATCCTGGATCACCTGCAAAGGAAGAGAAGAAGAGAACAGAAGAAGGAAAAGTCCTTACCTGCTAAATCCGCATCCCAGAGACATCTCGCCGACAATCCTGAAAAGAAAGACTTTTATTTAAAAGCTCATCGCGTCGATCGCTGCAGCGCCGCATTCCACTCACCTTTACAGGGCGCCTCCATGTTCATCAGCGATCATCCGGATTCGCAGTCAAGCCCCAGCGCCTAGGGAGAAAAAGACCAGAACAAAAGGTGAGAGAGAGAAGGGAATAAGGAAAGCTAATTCTCCATGTTAAGACTTACCTGTTGATTCATTCCCTCTTCATTTCGGGTCCGCGCCGCATCCTGGCATTTCCGGACCCCGGCCCCTAAGGGGAAAAAGAGACATCAGCGTTAATGAGCAAATGAAAAGACATTACCAAAAAAACGCCCATTAAAGACTTACCTGATTTCTACAAGGATTTCACCTCTCATCTCAGGTCGGTGCCTGTTCCCCGGCATTCCGTACCCCGGCCCCTATGGGGAAAAAGACACTAGCATTAGTACATTAATGCATGGACACAAGGGGAACCTCTTATCAAAAAACGTACCTGGAAGCCAAGCAAGTTTGGTTCTCACCAATCCGAAAATCCAGTGAAGTAACTGGATACCAACGCGCCCCTGCATCAGAAGCAGGATGGAGAGCTCGTCCTTCCAGACCCTAAGGTGAGACGCTACAAGGAATCACAGAAGGGTTTCGAGGAGGGTGAGAGGGGAAAGTGGGAGGCTGATTGAATTACCCCGCAGACAGTTAATCCCCTATTTTCGCCTACAGAAGGATACTTCTGCGAGCCAGACAAGCCAGATTTGGGGGCCCGGTCCAGTCCGTCTTCCGAACCCTGCGCATCGCCTTTGAAGAGGACACAGCAGCGCGAACCAGGCCAGCGCCTCCGTGGGAGCCAGGTGAGCGTTACAGGAAGTGCCTCAGAGAATGATGTTGGCGCTAAAGCATCCGGAGTATTTTAATAATGATATAGCTAAAGTGCCTGTCTCAGTGTGGACCACAGGACCCTATGACGTAGGCCTCTTGAAGGGGGTGCGAGAAGTGAAAATCAAACTTAAACCAGGAGCAATTTTACAGAGAGTCTGACAATATCCCATGTCCAGAGAGGCAGATGAAGGGACTTTTAAGACAATTTCTGCTATGATGGACCAGGGCATCTTAGTGACGTCAGAGTCACCATATAATACGGCAGTTTAACCTGTCAAGAAATCAAAGGGGGGGTCTTGGCGTTTAATTCAGGATTTACGAGCAATAAATGATATTGTTGAAGCCGAGTTCCCTTTAGTCCCTAACCCATCTACAATTCTATGTAATATACCCGTCGAGGCAAAATATTTCGCAGTGATTGACTTGAAAAATGCCTTTTTCTCAATCCCGTTGCACCGTGACTCACAAGATCTGACGTAATTCACGTTCAGACAAATGCGTCTGAAAAGCACAAGGTTGCCACAGGGGTACTGTGAATCTCCATCTATTTTCAACAGAGTCCTGCAGATGGGCTTAAGCAATATTGCATTAGAAAGTACCGTCTTGCAGTATGTGGATGACATCCTTATCTGCAGCACCACAGAAAAGCAATGCAGGCACGATTCTGTTCAGCTACTGACTATACTGGCTGAGAAGGGTTATAAGGTTGACAAGGAAAAGTTACAATATTGTCAACAGGAAGTGCTGTACATAGGCCAGCTAATCTCACACAAAGGCAAGAAAGTGACCCCAGAAAGGGCTGAAGCCATACTGAACACGGCTAAGCCACACACGATAAAGCAAATGCAGAGCTTTCTAGGCCTATGCAACTATGTTAGGGCATGGGTTTTTGATTACAGCTCCTATACTAAGCCTTTACTTAGGCTCTAAAGAAGGCCCAAGTGACAAAGGGTTTACTGAACTTATGAGAGCGATTTGAACAGCTCCAGTTCTCAGAATTCCCAATTATGCAGAGGAATTTTACCTGTTTTCGCACACAGATGGTAACGTTATGATGGCAGTGCTCGCCCAAAGAACCTGGCTGGGGTACAAGCCCTTAGCATATTACAGTGGGAACCTGGACCCAGTAATGAAAGGCCATTTCCCATGAGAACAAAGTTTAGCTGCTGCAGCGTTCGCCATATAGAAGCGACAACCATTGTAATGGGTTGTTCAATGACGTTATACGTTGAGCACTAATTATCTGCCATTTTAGAGAAACCAAAGGCACATTGACATCTCAGAGAGCATCTGCCTATGAAGTGATCATATCAAACCCATCAATCAAAATAGTCTGATATAAGATAGTGAACCCAGCTATGTTTATAGCAGAGCCGATACGTGACTGCACAAATTATGAAGCATTCTATGATGAAATCCCCAGTGTAAAAGAAAATGCCTTGGCAGGAGGAGAGATCGTCTTTATTGACGGTTCTTCGAGGATCGACCAAAGTGATGGACAAAGATACACAGGCGTCGCTGTGATGAAACACATAGCAAATGGACAATTTCTAGTACTTGTTAGTGCGCAAATACCATCTCATTACTCAGCACAGGCTGCAGAATTATTGGCGTTGATACTCGCCACTGAGAATCACGCAGACCAGGAAGTAACAGTGTACAGTGACTCCGCCTATGTGACGTCAACAGTGCATGCAGCCTTAGCGTGCTGGAAAAGGAGGGGCTACCTCCGAGCAGACGGCACGCCAGTGCAGCATACAGCCTTATTGGACAGGCAGATCAAGTCACTACAGCTCCCAGTGGGCATAGCAGTAGTGAAATGTGCCACCCACACGACAGGGACAGATTTTGTATCATGCGGAAATCACGCAGCAGACACGGAAACCAAGCGTATGGCATCCAAAAATGAGACGGTTATGGAAGTGGAAGTGGCATGCACCCATGATAGGATGATGGTAGCACAAACCACACCAGAAGCCTATAGCAATCTTGGGCAAATGCAACTAATGGCGCTCCAAGGGGAGGCACCACAGGAAGAGAAAAACTAGTGGGAACGTCAAGGGTGTTCTTTAAACCCCCCTGACAGCTTGTGGAGACAAGACAGCACTGGTAAACCGGTGATGCCTGTAGCCCTACTAAAAATAGCACTGGAACAGTTGCATTACCCGATGCACATGACAAAAGAGAGTTTATCAGCAACGCTCGCGGAACATTGGTTCACACCGAACTTAGCTGAGCATGTTGCATTCTTTATGGTGAACTGCGTAATCTGCCAGCAATTCACCGCTGGGCACACATTAAAAGTAATGAGAGGAGTCATCCCCAGGCCAAATGGGCCTTTTCAGCACTTGCATGTCGATTTTGTCGACATGATTCAAGTATGCAATGGGTACAGATATTTAATTGTCGTGGTGTGTCCATTCTCTAGATGGATAGAAGCAGGTCCATGTACACACCCAAACTCTACCTGTGCGGCCAAATTCTTAGTGAGGTAAGTGTTCCTCAGGTGGGGATGTGTGAAGTGATGAGATCAGATAATGGGGCTCATTTTGTAAATGCAGTCTTTGAGCAGATTAGCTTGCTGCTTGGTATAAAGAACAAGTTCTCGTCTGCGTATCATCCAGACGGTAATGGGATCTGTGAGAGGCTCAAAAGCTTGTTAAAGGAAAGGATAGCCAAGTTGAAGCTTACTCTAAAGATGGGATGGTTGCACTGCCTTCCACTGGCACTGTATGCTCCATCATCTTACTCCACACACTCCACACAAAATAGTCACAGGAAGGAGAATGAGAACTCCCCTCAAACCCTGAGATAGAGCTAGATGTGACGCCCAGTCGACAGGAGAGGTTCTGGGTTCTGAAATGCAAAATGATCTGAACTGCATGACATCTTGCCTTACTGTAATTTCAGACCAGCTGTAGCGACAGAGAACAGGGTGCAGCGCAGTACAGAACACAGAAAGAGACACTGAACCAGACACAGCTCAGGGTCTACGTGTTCCACTCGTCTTCCCTGGGGACACCGTCTTGGTGAGGAATCACACAAGGAAAAGGTGGGACGAGCCAAGGTTCAACGGAACATTCACCGTTGAAGATGTCACACCATCTGCAGTCAAGCTACAAGGTAGAAGAACTTGGATTTTCCTGGGTGATATCAAGCCATACATCGGAGGAACCCCCCCTGCCTGCACCCCACAGCGAAGAGACTACAGACAATGGGGAAGAACCACAGCACGTGCAGACGAGATCCATGACGAGGAAGAAGGACGCATGACCAGAAAAGTAAAGACAAAGAACTTTTGCAAGTTGTGGCTTAACTTGGACACTTCCTCTAAGCAAAAAAGGGGATAAGGACATAAAAACGGACACTCTGTGCATCCTAGTTGTAGGGTGAAGAAGAAGATTACACGTATAAGCCACATCATGTTTTGTTGACTTGAACTTTTGAACAAAGACACTCTCAAGCCGCAAGGAGAAAAGGACTATGACAAACTCAGATCAAGGATACGTACATTGGAAGCAAATACAGCATCTCGATTCATCCAAAACCGAGACTTTGTTTGGAAGCACTTATGGTGTCCCACAGTAGAGACATCACAAAGGATGTGGTTACATACTTCCAACTAGGTAAATATTGAAGTATCTGTACATTTTACTTTGCTGAACGTACTTTGTGCTGACTGCTAAGTTAAATTGTTGTTTAAACTGCTGCAAAGGAAAGCGAGCAGATTCTTAGCAACGCTGCTCTCTGCACACGTTTTTTGACTGCAAGAACTACAATCCCCAGCAGGATTGTAGTCCTCCAATCACATTTCACTTCAAACCCGGCACGAACGCGCCAGCGCGCACGGGCAGGCACAGTCTGCTTCAGTCTGTGCAAGGAGGTGCTGGGAGGTCCTCAGAGGTAAGTGAGGCAGTGCCTAGGTCATCCATTCACAAATCATTGTGTTCTTGTCTGACCTGCACTCCTTAGCAATCTCTTACTTGTGCCCTCGACACCTCTCTAGGTTCTTACTTGCACTCACAGGGCGGGTCTAAAAAAAAAAAAGAAAAAAAGATATGTGGGTGAAACTCCCATAAAGTCTAGAAGCATGCCGGATAGCGTTGCTTTTCAGCAACCCCCCCACACACCATCCCAACAAGACGCTACAGGGATTACAGAGTCCTCCTTAAAACAACCTTTTAAAAAGGCAAGGCAGAGTACAGACCGTACACTAGTCAATACCAGCTTGAAAATAGGTCTCCTAAATACTCGCTCTTTACGAAAACATGCCCAAAATGTCCATGACCTTATTAAAGAGAGGGACCTGTATTTAATCTGCCTAACTGAAACCTGGCTGAAGGAGCCCATCGAGTCAGTTGTTTCAACCGCCGTCCCAGAGGGATACATTATATACAACAAGAATAGAGACAAGGGACAGGGCGGGGGAGTGGCAGTCATAGCAAAAGAAGCCCTGCATCTATTCAAAGCCAGTTTTGAATGTATAGGCTGTGAGTCAATTCAATTAAAATTGACCCATACACCCAATAATTGTCTGAACATTATTGTGGTTTATAGACCCCAGAACTAACCTCAGACTTTCAAAATGAGGTTGCCAGTCAAATCAGCAAGCTAACCTCGGCAAACTCCGCCACCTTATTAGTAGGTGATATGAACAGGTGTAGGGGGGACCCGGCGGATAAAGAGGCATTGCCATTAGAAAGGTCTGTGAATAACACGGGATTTTACGTTATCAACAATGACCCTACTACACCCCAAGGGAACCAGCTGGACTGGGTGTGCACTAACAATGTACAATCAGAACACGTCTCCACTGAGCCATGTATCTGGTCCGATCACAGTCTGGTCACCTTTGAAATAACATTAGAACCCCCCTCAAAAGACAAAAAAACCCACATATAGTAATCCGAAGGAGAAATTTCAAGAAGCTAGGGCCAGAACTTCTGACACCGTGGCTACAGCAAATCCGGTAATCATTTGCAGAAAATGATAGCTGTGAGACCATGCTAGACAAATACACGTCTGGTCTGCAAAAATTAGTGGATAAGCATTCTCCACTAAGAAATAAGTCAGTTAGGAAAAATAACAACCATTGCAAATGGTACAATGATGAAATTAACACACTGAAACAAGAGAAACGTGCCAAAGAAAGAGCATGGTTTCGGAACCAATTACAATAGAATAGAAATGACTGGAAACGCAAGGACTTAGAGTACAGAAAGACAGTTAAAGAAGCCAGACTCAACTATTATAACAAAGAAATAGAGTCAGCTGCTAACTCAACGAGTAAACTTTTAGAAATTCTCAAGTCAATCGAAAAACCAAAGGCACTCTCACTACCACATAACCCTTCTAAAGAAGATTGTGAGAGAGTACAAGAAGCCTTTGCAGCTAAAATTTTAAAAGCCAGAACTAATATAATACAGGCAAGGGAGTCCACCAGTGTGGAAACTTGTACCACAGAAGAGCTTAGACCAGGAAATATAGATAGCTTCCAGTTCAAAGCCATAACAGAGGATGATTTCTGCCAGGTATTGTCTAAAATGAAACCAACATCCTGTGCAGAGAACATCCTGCCCACAAAAATTATCCTGGATAATAAAGAGCTCTTTGCACCAACCCTCACCAAAATAATCAACGCCTCGTTTTCCGAAGGGAAAATACCTAACACCATTAAAAAAGTAACTATAACTCCTCTAGTCAAAAAGCCGGGCTTAGATCCGAAAGATCCCAGCAACCTACGCCCAATAACAAACACCAATTTTTTACTGAAGATTCTGGACAAAATTGCCACGAATGAGCTACAACACGTGGAAAGGCTGGAAATGTTGCACACACAGCAATCTGGCTTTAGAACAGCCCATAGTACGGAGTCAGCTATGCTTGACCTACAATCCCACATGATAGAGCTGATAGAACAGGGCAAGTCAGGGATGCTTATGCTGCTGGATCTTAGTGCAGCGTTCGACCTAGTGGACCATCAACTACTACAAGAGGCTCTAGATAAAACCATAGGCTGCTCTCCTACAGCACTGGCTTGGATAGCGTCCTTCCTAAGTGATAGGAAGGCACGTATCCATTGGGGAGATGCATTCTCAGAAGCAGCTCTCATCCTATTTGGAGTACCGCTGGGAGCTAGCCTGTCTCCTCTGCTTTATGCGTAGCCTATGTGAACTATTGGAAAGCATCGGTGTGTTTTTCACTAACTACGCCGATGATACTCAGCTGGTTTTTGAAATGACAGGAGCTGGATGCAGAAGCACTGGATGTGTTTCAACAATAGCAAGACTGAGCTCATGATCTTTGGATCTCAGCACGCAAGATCCAAACTAGGAGATCGATATAGGGATTTCATGATAAAAGAAGCCAAAATCCCAGTCCTATCCCAAGTCAAAACATTAGGGATGTTGTTAGAAGCATCAGTGGGGGCTGAAGCACAAGTAAATTATCTACATAAAAACAACACATACTACTTGCGCTTGTTGAGAGCCATCAGACCTTATATAAGTGAAACTAACGCTGCAAACATCGCAAGAGCGATCATCTTATCCCGTCTGGATTACGGCAATGCGTTACTGGTGGGTGCCACCAAGAAAGAGTTGCATAGATGCCAGGTCATGCAAAATGAGACCGTCCGCATTGTTAAGAAAATTAAATATGGAAAACACATATCAGCTGCAAGGAAAGATCTTCATTGGCTCAGAATTGAAGAGAGAGTCCATTACAAGGCCATGACGATCGTCCACAGATGTCTACATGGTAAGGCGCCAAGATACTTTAAAGAGAAATTCTCACTCTACACACCTAGGAGAAACCTGAGATCAGCCGACATAGGCCTCCTGGTTATCCATAAGGTGAAACGAGCAGCAGGAGGTGGCAGAGCTTTTCCGTTCAAAGCAGCTAACTTTTGTCCCAGACAATCTAAGACTCGAAGGAAATTAAAGCAAGTTCAGGAAATTACTGAAAACTCATCTATTTCAATAGCCACCTGACATTCCAGGGTCTTCCCTAGGTATACATATGACTACTTGTCCTTCTTGACTTGTCCTCGGTTTTTACTGTTTCTCTATGCTACTTTCTTCTCAGGTTCTCTCCGCGCCCTGATGCCTGCGGGCTGTCGGCGCGTTATAAACACGTAGAGAGATAGAGAGATAGTGTTAAGATCATATCCATCACTGGTAGGGAGGCTCACCAGTGTCACAGACTTTCTTCAAGATCCTGACAACGAGAAAATAATCAGCCAACTGCTTACCGTCATTGCTGAAACATTCATCGTACTCCCTGAGTACAGTGAGATGGAAACAAATGCTTCCACCACAGGCGGAAATAGATGAACTCATCAATACACTTTTCTTTCGCATAATCGAACAATGCCTATCTCTTGTCGGGAGAACAACTGACACATAAACATTCCTTCGAAATCCAGCAAACACTGAACATTTGAGCCATCTGTTAAATAAGACCAGTATTTTGGTCACACTCCACGCGACCGGACAGTGCAAACATTGTTCAAGTCAAGGAAAGAACGTATAATCCTGAATCTCAACAAAGACAGGACAAATGTCCCTATCACCAGAAGACAGCAGATTGGTACACAATGTCCTTTTCTGCCTAGTTACTGACGTTCCGGAATTATTGGTGAGACCTAGCGAGGTTGATGTCCTCACATTCATCAGAGATCCAGCCAATATCGCACAAATGGGAATGCTCCTGCATTCAGTAATACTCCAAGTAGAACTTTCCAACCATCAGAGAGATTATCTGAGGAGATTCTGAAGCGACTTTCGCTGAGGGACAGATCGAGGGAGCAGAGTCAAGAACCTTTATTAGTTGTAGTTGTTGTCATTTTTTCCCTATTTTCCTATACTGACCAGTGTCCAACATGTCCTCAGGACTGAAGCAGATCCGAGAAGTGGACTGGGAACTCACACACTTTGAACATGCACAGTAAAAGTGACTCATTGAAGTATTATTTTAATCTATTCTTCCAATAGTTTAGCAAAGAAACTGACCCTGTATTAAGAGACAATCGTCACTCACAAGAGGGGGGCACTTGTGAAGCACCTGACACTTTTGACACAAAACTCTGAGAACGGTACTGAGTGGGGGAACAATAACATTGACATTTTGGTGAACGATCGAGATGGGGGCCCAGCATAGTAACCTGGTCCTCCCACAAGCAGAGAGGCACCCCCGCATCTCTGGAAGAAAATGCTGCCGCCTTACATATCGAACTATCATCATTATTTTACTGCCATTAACAATCAGAACTGCATTTTTTATTGGTGCTCGAAGTGTTCCGATTTCAGTGCACCCACCTGATGATACACGCATGAAACCCACAAGAGCACCCAGACCTTATACAGTCATTCCAGTCCCTAGGAGATCTGATGGTGGAGCGAATGAACTCGAAATGAATGTGATTAGCATTGATACAAACACACTTGAGGTAACGAATGAAGAAAGAAGCCGGAGACAGGGTCGGCACGAGATGATTGAAGTGAAATCACGAACAACTACACGCACACACACACTGAAGGCACACAAACCAGGCCAAGTGACCAAAGAACCTCAAACGAAAGCAGCAGAGAAGATGAGACTGCCTACCGCAAAAACATTCACAGGAGATAGTGAGAAAAAAGAGAAGAATTAAGAGGAAGGCCAACATAAGCAGTCTTGTCAGAAGCCCTTAAGAAAACAGTAGCAGCCTCAGAAAACCTCTCTGCAAGGACACACATGTTAGTAGACCTTCTATTCCCGCACTTAACCAGAGCGAGAAAACGACAAAAGGAACCGAAGAACAAAACGGCAGAGACTGTATTACCAAGCACGCATATTCCAACACAAGGGACAAGTACCAGGGCTACAATACAGCCATATGCCGGACCAGTGCTAGGCTGGTTGGCATGGGCACTTGCAGGCAGCATAGAAAAGATGTACGAGGACCAGGAAAGAGCTGCCAGACTCTTGTCCACTCAAATGGCGCAGATGAAGAAACCTGCACCATGGGCCAGGATACCTGAGTACCCCCCAGCAAGAAAAAGCCATACAGAGGCATTCAAAGATGTAGTTATAGCAAACTACAGGAAAACATTAAGAATCGAGAGAAGCTTACATGACGATAATAATGAACTAAACGATTACCTGGACAGCACAGCACATCTACAGAACAACATCTGGTACCAGCATATGAAAGAAGTTGCAAGACAAAATTCAGAAGGAGAATGCTTCGTTTGTGCACTTCTACCGTACAGCATGGGGAAATCCAAGATCTTCGTGGCTGTAGAAATTGATGTCCAGACAGCACACTGTCTGTCACACGTAGCAATGTGCAACAGCAGAGGCCAGTTCATGGGAAGAGATGCCTCATTGATATGGGCAACTGAAACAGATTATCCCAATGAAGACGATTATGTTCAGGACATCAAGACAAGAAACAGAGCTCATACTAGGAATCACGTGAACAGGTACGAGAAACCTGAAGTTAAAGGAGCAAGGATAAGATGGGAAATAAACCCAAGACTGAACGTCCAAGGAAAAACTCCAGAAGAAGCTCAAATTTGGAAAAACAGAGGCCAAATGCAGATTTGGGGATCAGTGCTTTCACCAAAAGGATGGGAAGAAGGAGTGGTGATCTGCCGAGCATGGATGGTCCTTGGAGCCTGCAAGGAAGCCATAGAAAACTCAGAGATTGTGCAAACCACTATGGCCAAAGCTTACAAGATTACTGACATGGGTGAAGACAGAGGAGTACCCTTGCAGATAGTGCCACTAGAAAGCCCGAAATTGTGCTTCAGGAACAATGGCACAAGGAAAATGGGAGAAAATCAAAACTGCAGACACATTTTTGAAGCTCCAGGAATGACTCATGGGACTGCAGTAATCATGGATCATTATTGGGCATGCGCATCCAAAGCATACATCAGACTGCTGAAAAACTGGGGAGGCATATGCACAATAGTGAATGTCCACGTTCTAGCACTAGTGATCCCGAAAGGTGACCCGAATATTGACAGTTTCCCGAAAGCAGATGCTCACCTGAGGAAGAGAAGATCTGTGGAACTAACAACTCGAGTGAAGAGAGGAAATGATTTCTCTGCCAAATCAGAAGAAGCATTTCATGCAATTCGATATGAACACCGGCTGTTTGCCTCACCTCATCAGTGTTTGCGAAAATCCTCATGCCAAGATTCCAAGTTGGAGCAAATACTAAATGGTTGCAGATAACCAGATGGGAGTTACTGCAAACCATCAACTCGACAATAAAAGGATTCAATGCAATCAAGGAAGAATTAAGAGCCATCCAACTGATGACTCTCCAGAACAGATATGTACTTGACATGATCACAGCTATGGATGGAGGTGTTTGTGCAAAAATTGGAGAATCATGTTGCACATGTATACCTTCTCATAACAAAGAAAAAGTAACTTTAGGAGAAGCCATAGGTATGTTGACAAACCTGCAGAAGCAGATGATTAAGAAAACCGATGAAGTTGATGATGACAGCTGGTTTGGGTCACTGTTTTCATGGGTTCCACAATGCATGGCAGATGCATTCAAGTTCTTGGGAGCCCTGCTAGTAATGATATTACTAGGATTTTGCGTTATCAAGATAATAATCTCGCAATGCCAGAAACCTGTGCAGAAAGCCATAGGGATGAAAATCATGATTGCTGTCAAACCAGGATGGAAGACCAGAGATCTAACTGACGATGAAATAAGAGGCTTTGTGAAGGCATGCAAGCATGCGCCAGAGGGTACGAAGTTTTTTTATCCCAGGAAACACAGAAATTATGAAGGAAAATGGATCTATTGTAGCCCAAACGGACAATGTCAGCTAATGACATGGAACAGGGATGAACATGTAAAGACAGCAGGAAGCCTGAATGGAGTGATACAAATATGGACTCCAAAGAGACATTCCTTCAAAGCATCATGTACAAACCCAGAAGACGAAGAAGAAATGGATTCAGAAGAACCAAGGAAGATGACTCCAAAAGAGGAAATGGAAGTGGTCGATGAACCGACCAGAGGGGGGAGTGTAGAGGAGGTCCCATATATAGCCTGCACTGCAGCCGCCCATTTTGAAGTACCAGGAACGTTCACACCGAGATACGTGACGTATGATGAGCAAATAAACCAGCAGATTGCCACATGAGGGCTCTGCCCAGTGCCTATCATCAAAAGAGCAATATCTATTGAAGTACCAATAACCAGAAAACCATGGACAGTAAGGTATCCATTGAGAAAACCCTACCAGCAAATAACACGAAATGAAGATTGCTTAAGCACTGTCCCAGAAAAGACTCAACAGGTGTTCATTGAAGACGAATGGTGACATTGCGAGGGCCGGACAGACTCACAGATGAAAGAAATGACAATCAAAAGATGACACACAGAGACAAAAACACCATGAATAAGGATATCATGAACTTAGAAGGAAAGACGATGTTGAAATATAAAGAAACTTAAACTGTAAAGCAGGATGGAGCTATTCAACGAGCTAACACCTGTATACATGTGTGTAACTGCAAGAAGCTAAGAAAACAGTGCGGCTTGCTATGATTAGTAGTAGAATAGAGCGGCAAGCACCACCTACATATCTACCTCAACAAAGCAAACTATATAAGTGTGAGTCCACTTTATACAAAAGCCGAATTACCAGGTTACTAGGGGTCAAACAGGACAGGATTCGTATTCCAGCTAAAACAAGAAAAGAGACGGCGGAATCGAAACTCAGCAAGAAGCAGCTCGTGCCTGGGAAATCGAGGTCAAACCAAGAGAGGGAGGTGGACAGTAGCTCCGGAGAATCGAAACTTAAGAACAGAGCAGCCTGCCCCATGAAGGTCGAGATAAGGAGGCCCAGGCAGGTGGCAAGGCAAATAAGAATTAAATGCACAAATAGAAGGAAAACCAAGCAGATTCACGGTGTACTAGCACGTGACCAGCAGAGCGAGAAGAGGCACCTACGCCTGGCTGTATCCCAAACAGAAGATACCATAACTTTTCCTAACAAGAGGCTACAGTTTCGAAGCCGACCACAGCCAACTAATTGACACATAGCACTAAAGTACTGTTTGATAGAAGTGAGGCTGGGTGAATCTTGGGGCATCCTGCAACTGGTTGACCATTCTGCGTGCTGCTAATTAAAGTAGAGATTTATGCATGGGGTTGAAGCCGACTCAATCATAGTGGACCAAATAATCTAGGGTCCTATAGATAGCAGAACCAATGGGTTGTACTTTTAGTGACGTCCACCTTAGTCATTTTGGGGGAAGGGCTTAGACACCCAGCTAATGATGTATATCCAATCCTCAAACTCTGTTACCATATACAGATATAGCACCTATATTCAAGTTATCTTTTCCAACCAATAAAATTGCATGACAAACGTTTGTGTTACACGTCAATGATGACAAATTTTGAGTATAACTGTTACTGATTGCATGAAGTCGGTGGGAGTTGAAGCGAGATGGACTATCGCATCACTGTTGATTTCCATGTTTCCCGTTTTTTGTAATTGTCATTAAACGGACTCCCCTTTGCCAAACTATTGAGTTGTACTTATTGATTGGTGTTGGAGTAAAAACCTGCACCCCCATCCACCTCAAGGTGCAGGTTTTTACTCCATGGGCCGGCTCTTACTCTATGGGCCGGTCAGGGGTCACTTTCTCTCCTGTACAGCATACAACACTCCCATAATTCCCCTCCTTTCCTTATCAGCCCAACTACTGAGACGAGGAAGAGGAAGACTGACACTAGGAAGATTACCACTAGTGATATGAAATGGCCCTGTCCCATTAATAAGGCCAGGAAGGGTCATGCACTCAGTCACAATCATACACAGAAAAACAAGCGAGACCAAGAACAAGAAAGAGAGCAAGCTGGTTGGTGAAGCAGAGGAGCCGAGAACCAGGCCAGAGAGAGCGGGATGCCGATGCGCTGATAGGCTGTGAGTTGAGGCAGGCGAAAGCGTGGCAAGGGAGCCGTGTCTCCAAGGAGCCAGCAGAGCTCGTAGAATGGAGCCGAGGGGCCTGCTAATACCTTCCCTCCATGTGCCAGAAGATTGCTTATTTCATTCCCGAGGGTGCAAGGCTGTTGGGAGCATCTGAGGGGCAGGTGGGCAAGACCCTGACCTAGATGAGCTGAATAGCCAGTGAGTTCAAGGAAAGGGGGAGCCCGGTTTGTGAAAGCACGATTGTGTTTAGCTACAAAATTGCACGTGAGGCTACGCGTATGGAAAGATAAAGGCATTGCAGTGAAAGATTGTAACTAACTGGCGAGCGAGAAGAAACAAAGTAATGGAGTGGTGCCGAGTGCGTAGACACGTTGTTGAATGCCCCCTGGAGGGATAAAAGAACTGTTAATAATAAAAATGAAATGTAAGGAAAGCCCTTTGAAGAGAAGCCACGGAGTAAAGCGAGCGTGCAGAGATCCCAATAAGGCTTACGTGAAATTGAACTATGTTTTGTAAAATGAATAAAAGAGTGGCCAACGGCCCATCCTAAGAACCAAGTGCAAGAGGCATGAGCTAAAAGGAAAAGACCCTGTTGTCAGAGAGGTCATGCATAGGGGTGAAAATACTGTGCAGTTGTGATGGTCTCTGACAGATAAATATTGAGAAAGAGGAGTGCAAAGATCGGGGAAGGGAGTTCTCCCCAAGCTCTGTGAAGTGGCGCTGTATGGCTGGAAATGGATTCGGCCGTGTGGTTCAACATTAACTACCGGGTGAGTGAAGCCCGGAAGAGTCCATTGAAGAGAACTGTGATACATATTGAACTGATATTGAGTCAGGCGAGGGAAGCCTGAAAGACTTATGTGAATTCTTTGAACTGTGCCTACTACCCACCTTGAAAGAACTTTTAAATAGCCCTAGTGACTTAAACTTGGGGAATAGAGTTGTGAACCCCTTTCATTGCCATTCCGACATTCTTTGGATACACTTTTATTTTGACACATTTTCCCACTTAGTTATTGTGAGGCGAGAGGGCAAGTCTAGGTTTCTGACAGACTTTTTCTTTGTTTGACTGACTGACATGGACTACTTTATTTTACTTTGATGGTCGAGACTACTCCCATTATAGAATAAGGGCCAGGTAGGAAGTCTCCAACCCCCATCCATAACTTAATAAAGGTGTTGAAATGTGTATCTTTGTGTTCTGTGTCTACTTGTGACACCATGCCTGCCTCACACCTCCTATACCCTCCTCTTCCGCTGTGCAAGCCCTAAATGCACCATTGTGATGACGGTGGCTGAGTCAGAGTAAATATTCACGCAGCACCCCTGGGATGCTAGAAGCTCTTCAATAAGCGCTATAAGCTCTGCTGCTTGGGCCGAATAGTACATGGGCAACTTTTATTGCACTATCACCTCATACTCTCTGTCCACTAGGCGGACACCTGCCGCGCCAACATGATATGATATGATATGGCATTTATAACGCGCATATACACAAGTGTTTCAAGGCATGACAAGGCAAGGAAGGGGGAACAAAGGGAAAACAGAGATAACGATCCTACTAGTCCAGGTGACATTGAGATTGTGCAAGTACAGGAGAGGAGAGGGGCCAGTTCAGTACATGGGATCAAACAGTAAACACTATAAAAAAGTGCAGCCAACAGGTGGCAAGTGCAGGGGTAAGTCCAGACATCAAGTGTCCAAGAGCTGGTAGGGGGACTGTAGGGATACAGAAACAGACCCCAAGTGCAAGGGTTGCCAGGGGGCAGTTCAGATGTGCAACTGGCGGAGAGGGGACTTGGGCCTGAGATCAGAGGGTAGCCAGGTGACCAGTCCAGTTTCAGTTTTGGCCAGGAATTCAGCAGGGGAGAGGAAGAGAGAAAGCAGAAGCAAAGAGGAAGGTCTTGAGGTGCTTCCGGAACTGGAGATGGCTTTCCTCAAGTTTCAGAGAGGTAGGGAGGCTGTTCCAGAGGGAGGCCCCTGCCGAAGAAGGAGATCTACCACCAACTCGTTGCTTGAAGAAGCAACTGACCCCGAGGGAGTTGGAGGTGAAGGAGCGAAGAGCTCGAGAAGGACGATCTTTACGAAGAGAGTTGGAAGTATTGAGGCCCCTATCCCCAGAAGGCCTTGTGGACAATGCAGAGGGTTTTGTACTTAATCCTCGCAGCCACTGGGAGCCAGTGCAGAGATTTAATTGCTGGAGAGATAACGATCCCTGGGTTTGAGGCCAAGGACAAGTCTTGCAGTCCTGTTTTGGATGAGTTGCAGAGGGCGGAGAGTAGAAGCAGGAAGATTTAGAAGGAGGCTGTTGCAGTAGTCCAGCCTAGAGAGAACCAGAGCGCTGGAGACAGTGAGCTTCTGGGGGAAGGAGAAGAAAGGAAGAATACCTCTGAGGAGGTGCAGTTGGTAGTGTGACTTCTTAGAGACGTCATAGATGTGAGGAGAGAAGGAGAATGTGGAGTCAAAGATGATCCTGAGGTTTTTAGCCTCACAGGTGGGGGCAGGGAGAGTGGCAAGTGAGGCCAGCTAGAGAGTGACAGGAAAGGAGGGAGCAGGTGTGCCAATAGGAGAATCTCCATCTTACTGGCATTATGGCAGAGATCATTGAAGGGACACCACTCCTGGATAGCAGACAGACAGTACGAAATGAGAGAAGGAGAAGAGCTCGTTGAGAGGAGCCTGAAAACGAGCTGAGTGTCATCCGCATAGCACTGAAAGCGGCAATGCGGTGGGCAAGAAGTGCCAGGTATTGGCTGAACAGCCAGGGAGAGAGGTTAGACCCCTTGGGAACATCCCAGGTAGAGAGAGAGAGAGAGAGCCTGTCCCCTGGTCGATAGTTGCTGACCCGTCAACGAAAAGGACATCCCTCCTTCGAGCGTGCTGTCTTTTGCTTGCGATATGTCCTCCTCCTCCCCCTCAAAAGTTACACAGGCATGCCTGGCAAGGTGTTTTTGGGTACACGATTTTGTTAAAAAGGTAGCAGGGGTTACTGTCTTGCACCTCACTGTGTGGATGTTTGGGCAGGACAAAATGACCTCATTTGGTCAATGATGATTTAGACCACTCCAAAATGGTGAACACTGCATGATCCACATACAAATTTACAGAGCACCCCATGGTAATAGTCGAGCTTTCTCAATAGTGAATGTGGCAGCAGCGAGCGCCAGCTCGGGAGGGAACTGTCCCTGCATCACTGAATCCAAAGCTCTGCTGTAATAGGCCAATGGCGTGTGGCCCATAGTGCTTTTCTGCCATCAACTGACCATTAGAATGGGAGAACAAATACAACTCTTGTGTGTAGTCTGGGGTCGCTAACACTGGGGCAGTAGACCCCAGGCTACAATGAAGGCAATTCATTAAAGCTAGTGAGCTTGTCTTCAGTCAAAACAATCTTATTTTCAGTCTGTTGTGCCTCTTTAAGGCCTTGCAATAGGGGCATGGTGTACGCTCCACAATCTAGAATCTATGCTGTACAGTAACTGCACAATCCAAGAAACGTCTGCATCTCTTTGACAGTTTTTGGCTGAGGCGCGCTGCACACAGATACAACTCGTTCTGGTGCTATTTTATTTGCATGGACAGATATCAATTGCCCCAAATAGAGAACTTCCTGGAGAAAGTAGTGTAACTTTGTTTTGTCTATCTTGTACCCTTTATATGCTAACAGCTGCAAGAGAGCGACAGAATCACTTCGGCACTGTTGTTCATTATCACTGCACATTAGCAATCGTCCACATATTGGATGATAGTGCTGGACACTTGGATGTTCCCTAAGTCTGCATGCAATATTGGATTAAAGATACTGGGGGATTCACAGTACCCTTGTGACATTTGTGTGTGCCCGAACTGTATTTCGCCATGCATAAACGCGGTGGGGTATTGTGAGTCTGGGTGCAAGGGTATGGAGAAGAAGACATTCTTCAAATCCCCTACAGTGAAATGGGATGCTTGTTTAGGGATGCTGCACAAAATGGTTGCAGGGTTAGCAACTACAGGAAATTCTGCTTGTACAATATCATTTAGGGGCAGAGATCCTGAATCATCCTCCAACTTGCCCCTTTTGCCTTTTTTATCGGGTATATAGCTGTGTTGCATGGGGACTTGGAGATCACAATAATCCGCAGATTTAGGAGTGTAGAAATGGTATCCCGTATTCCCTTCTCTGCTTCTTTGGATAGTGGATATTGTTTCACTCTGGGTAAAACCAAGTGTGATTCATATGGGTGCCAATCCCTGCAAAAACCCAACTTTGTGGGAACTGGTTGTCCATAACCTCTCAGGGACTTGCTCTAGGTCTTTACCAGTGGAGGAGTACGGTGTAACAAGGGCTATCATAAAACATTGCATTCTATAGTATTGCACCATTATCTCACAGCGAGCATACAAATAGCCAGCACTATTTCTCCATCATCGACATGATCCTCGTACCTCTTTTAGGGGTACTGTTGGCTCAATGCACAACACAGTGTGCCACTCGCACCCATCTGAATCTGTCCCAACTACAACAATCCTTTTTTCCGACACCACCAGGCCATACAAATCTAGTGAAAGTATCATCCCTGCCACAAGCTCTGGGGTCACAATGAGCCTAAAGATGAAATCTGATGGTATATGCCAACATGTCTTACCAATTTGGGGCACTGCATCAAGTAAAAATGTGATCCCATAGACAAACATATCAGGCTCAACAGGAATGCCATGAATCGCCACCTACCCTCCTCTGGCCTGTATTATCACCATCACCCTCATAGCACACATTTGTGCGGTGACACGTATTCATTTTCGATCTGTGAAGGAGATGGTCATGTTCAATTTGCTCAGGAGGTCATGCCCTAACAAATTAACTGGGGAGACTTCTGAATATAATAAGGGTGCACGCACCACTTTTCCTCCTATTTTAATTGCTACTTCTTTTGTGTATGGAACCATTCTGACAGCCCCAGAAAAGCCTGGCGTGTCAAAAGTTTCACCTGATAGTGGGAAGTTTCCCTCACTGATGGATGATTTAGTGGCACCTGTGTCGACCATAAAGATGAATTGCTTGTTTCCTGATCTCTGTGCCCACCAAGGCTTCCTCATCAGGGTGGGTAGTCACGGACAGCACTGGACACGCAAGAGCTTTCTGTGGGCTGCCCTAGTCAGGGTATGTATTGGTACCCGGGAACATGTAAGGATTACCTCCCGTGACACTCACCCCCCGATAAGGTGCCACCATCCCATTTGGGATGGCATTACCTCTGGTCATTGGACCACCATACAATTGGTTTGGCAGCACTGCTTGTGCTGGGGCACTAGGTGGGGCAGGCAACTGCACCTGTGAGGACTGTGGTGGCAACTGCATGTATGCTTGGTGTATTTTGTATGGTATGCACCTGGCCTTCGGGGGTGCATGGAAGTGTTGCTGTTGTTGTTGTAGGACAGCAGGGTATAAGGATTGTATCTCGCTCCCATTCTGCTTCTACACTTCGTAGCAAAATAACCCCACTTCCCGCATCGCCAGCACTGAACTAGACCTGCTCCCCCTTTCGCCCCATGCCTCCAAATCCACCTCTGCCCCCTCTGCCTTCTTAGAACCATCTTCGTCCATGCTGCTGACCTCCTTGGTACCACTAAGTACACTGTGGCTGAGGTCCATCGCTCCAATGCCCTTGTCCTCCGCCTTGACAGAAAGCTGCTATTCTTGCATCTGTTCATGCTGGTGCCTGTTATGCTGACTCCGTTTGTGTAACTGCTGCTACTGGCCCATCAACTTCTATTTTAGCTATTTATTTCTGTGCCTGTTTCGCTTCCTCAGCCTACAGCATTTGTGCCGCTTTCTTTTCCCTCTACTTAATTCATTTACAGTGGTGTATAACTATAGTCTGTATCCCGTCCCACCCTTTCGCTTCTATGCCCACAATCTTCTTGAGTGATTTCTATACCTTCCTGAGCAGTCCTCTTTTGATAACAAAATAGACGAGCTGAACTGATCGGTCCCACTGGTCCCTCGTCTCCGCCCTCCACATCTCCTGTACTTTTAAAATGTACTGAGCGAGTTCTTCATCATCCCCCATTGTGTACTGCATTATAGACTGCAGGTCTGGCATGTCAGGGTACACCCGCCGCAGTCCATGCCACAACTGTACTCTGATATTATTAAAAGGTGCCCCCTCATGGGTGTCATCATCTGCTTTCACTCCTGGGTGACCAGCTTTGACCCAAACATCTCCTGCCTGATCTCACAGGATTGCTGCAAGCAAAAATTTTATGTCCCTTACCGCTAAAGGGGTTCCAGCTGTTTGTTTCTCAAAAGCATATATCAATTTCCCAGCCCCTGAAGTGAGGGGCAGGAGCACTTTAATAAGGTTATTCTTATCCATCTGGTCCCAGGGTACATACTGCACCCTCCTAGGGCCTTTAGGCAGTGGTGGCAACTGTGTGTCCATTCCCTGTCTTGCCTTCCTGCTGTCACTTCACTTCCCATTTTCCTAAACACTGCTGCCCACCTGAACCTGTTCCTAAACTGCAGACCCCACGAGGTCTCCACCAGTGGTGTAACTGCCAGTGCCTACTCATTATCCTCCAATTCATCTATCGTGTCCCATTCCTCTTACAGCAATGCTCTGTTTGTATCTCCGTCTGACCTCACGGTCCCATAACCTACAGTTTCCGCTCCTCGCTCGTCACTCTTCCCCTTTTCAATATGTACATTCTTGATTGCAGTGCTGTCCAATCTGAACAAAATTTCTCTGTCCCTCCACTCGTCAGTCCACACTCTGATTTGCTTCCTTCTTCCCGGAGGGCCCTCAACCGTGCCAAATCCGCTTGCGCAGCCTTCTAATTCATTCTGGGGTTTCCTACCCAGTGATACTGTGATTTTAGTATTCACTGGATGTGGGGGCAGCAATATTGATGGGGGCAGCGCTGTGGCAGGTGAAGGCACATAGGTTGGGTATGTATACCCAGTGGCGCTAAGGGTTGGGTAAAGCCCTACTTGGGGCGGGGGTGACTGTGTTCCTTCAGGTGCTGCACTTTTAACTGTACTCGGGCTGGGCTGCTGTCACACTGGGACCTGTACTCCTCACTATCCTTTATGTCCTCTACCATCGTCTATAACGCTAAGATCTCTTTCCTCTGTTGAAGCTTTTTACCCTTTTATTTAGCAGTCAAAAATGTATACACGTGTTCCAATATGCCCCCTATTATTCATCCCTTGCTCTGCCCATGGGTGGAACATTTCTCCTTGTGTCTCTGACACCCACTGTTTGGGGTATTTTTCAATCTTATCTTTATACAACGGCAATGCACTGCACATGTATTCTAACCACCCCCCATGTTGACAATCGTTCTATTACAAAAATATTAGACCATACAATAGATACAATTTGTCCTAAATGCTCCTACCAGTCTGTTCTCATTTCCCCTTTCGCCCCTACCCACACTCACACACACACACACATACACACACACACTCACTTCTCACATCCAACACCCACACTACTTCTTCCGCAGGCCCTCCCTTGGTCCCCACTTGCTCCATAATAAAAAGTTAAAACACTAAAAAAACAAGCTAAAACCATGAATTAAAATAACAACCAGTACTTCTTCGCATTCCCCCACCTCGGATATATTGGGCACAGGAATCTTAACTTTCTAATTATACGGAGCCCCTACTTCTGTATTTTCTTCTCACAATTCAAAATATGGCACTATCGTCTTCCCTAACTCAGAAAGGATCCCATTTCTATGTTTCACTTCTCATATACTTATAAAACTAATAATAATAAAGACCGCCACTTGGCCTTAACACACTAGCCACCTCAATCGTACACCAATCTATCATACCCTCTCGCTCCCTCTTCTTCAGCCCACACAAACTGCACACTGTCGTCCACGTTCTCCCACCTCCCGCTTAACATGAACCCTCATTGTCACCCGCAAGAGGTGTACTTATATCTGCATGTTCACCCATGCTCCTCCATCATGGTTTCCCAATAATGGCCTGCACCTTCCTAGGAGCTGCGCAATGCCCCAAAGAGGAGTCAGGAATTCTGTGAAAACGGCTCCACCACTACAGGTTGCGTGCTTGGGGCTGGTCACTACAAGTGGGCGCAGCTCCTCCAGATGTGCAGCCTGGAAGCCTCCGTCTTTGTGGAAAATCTGGAATCACATCGGGGTCACCAACAATGTAGAGAAGCCCCTCAACGCTCACACCATAAAAAAATACATCACTGTAGAGAAAAAGGCCCACATACCTCTTGCAAGGAGAATAAGCTTTATTCTCATAAAAAGACAAGTATGCAGCAACAAAGAACTCTGCTGCCACAGAGGGCTCTGATGAAAACACCATAAGCAACAAGTTAGAAAGGCACACAGTGTCATAAGTGACGTAGGTTGCATAGGTTACAAATCTAGGTGGCTGGTTGGTGCAAGCCCATACATATACCTCCTGCTCCATAAGGGATGCCAGGCCATTGGTCCCAGCTCCTCTTGTCCGTCTTCTTCCAAGTGGGGCTCTTCTGTGTACGTCATCAGACGCGAAGCTCCTAATTGTCAATTACTAACACAAATCATTGCATTCCCTATCTGTGGCCTAATGTGCACCTGGTACTGCAGACATGCGCGCAGAGGATACTTTCGAGGTCACGATAACTTGCAAATCCCCCAACTCGATCTCAGACATGTCAGCGCCTTCCCAAAACATCCCACCCTGGTTTTAGGTTTGTTTCCCCCTTGGCACCTCGAAGCACAAATCACAGAGCTCCAGGGTCTTGTGAACTTCATTCATTTATTTATTTATTTGCATTTGTATCGCGCAACTTGCAGCCCAGGGGCATCGAGGCGCTGTTACAAGAATATGTAAGAAGTTTGACATACAGGTTGAGGCGCCTTTAGGCTTCTTGGTTAATTACAAAATTACATGACAAATTACATAACATACAGAATGATATGGAACAGTATGTTGGTTCTAGCTAAGAAGGGTGGTAACAGTTAAACGCTTTTCAGTTAAAGAGCTTAGTTTTGATGGCTTTCCGGAAAACTTAGTGGGATTCGATCTGTCTTAGGTGAGGAGGGAGTGCGTTCCAGTGTGTAGCGGCCAGTGTGGGAAAGCTGGAGCCGCCTGCTCGGGCTTTACGGATTTTAGGCGTGAGGATAGTGTTAGAATATCCTTCTCTGAGAGGCCTTGATGCAGTATGCCTCGTGATTCTTTGGGATAGTTATGGGGGTGCGAGCTCATGGAGGCATTGTGGGTGATGGCAAGAGTTTTAAAGACAATTCTCTCTTTGACTGGAAGCCAGTGAACCTGTCTTCTCACTTCAGAGATGTGGTCTCTTCTGCAAGTTCCAGTGGCAGCCCTGAGTGCGTTATTTTGCACCAGCTGGAGTTTGTTGAGGTTTTTTTGGGATGTCCCTATGAGGAGAGCATTGCAATAATCAAGCCTAGAACCGATTATAGCCCTGGCAATAGTAAGGCAGTTCTCACGGCATAAGAAGGGTCTAGCTGCGTTTAACACTTTAGTGTAGTACGGAGATGATGAGGCAATGGCATTAACCTGCCTGTCCATAGTCAGGTCGGCGTCCAAGTAGACTCCAAGGGTCTTGACATTGTTAGGGACTTTGATAGGAATGCTGTCAATAGAGAAGGATGAGTACTGCTCATCGAGGTTGCCCAGGGTGGTGGGTGACTCTATGAGCTGGATCTCAGTTTTTTCGCTATTGAGGCAGAGCCAATTGTCTGCCATCCAGGATTGGATGGTGGAGTAAATGGAGGGGAGTGCGTTAAGATCTGCATCATAGTCCCCTGTGAGTGGGATAAGCACCTGCGTATCATCAGCATAGTTTGTGTATGAGATGTGCATTGCGTCAAGGATGCTGAACAGGGGTCTTGTAAAGAGGTTGTAGAGGGTAGGTGCAATGCACGAATCCTGTGGAACGCCACATTTGATGTGGCTGGGGATGGCACAGGCAGTGTTGGAGAATACGTTTATGACTCTCTGCTGGAGAAAGGAGTTAATCCATTCACATGCCTTTGGGGAGAAGTTGGCCTCAGTAGCTAGATGGCGACACAGAGAGTTGTGATCAAGCAGATCAAAGGCTGCTGACAAGTCAAGGAGCAGGAGGAGCGCAGGTTTGCCTGTGTCTCTGATATCATCCATTTGGTTCATTAGGTCTAAGAGGGCCGTCTCAGTACCGTGTCGTGGGCGGAAGCTGGATTGCCGCAGGCCAAGAAGACGGTTCTTTTCCAAAAATTCTTGGACTTGCAGATAGGCTGCTTTGTCAAGAATTTTTAGTAGAACTGGGACGGTGGTGATGGGCCTATAGTTCCCTGGAACCGTTGGGTCAAGGGAAGGTTTCTTGAGGAGTGGGCGAGCCCATGCTTCCTTAAGACCAGATGGAACGTGTCCAGACTGGAAGGATGAATCAATGACTGCAGTAAGGAAAGGTGCTAGGATTTGTGCCGAGTCTTTGATGAGTTGGGCAGGACAGGCGTCTCCTTTGCAGTTTGAGGGTTTGATGGATTTGAGCAAGTTCGGTCATATCTCTAAAGTAGAAGGTGGAGGGTGGGGAGGATATAGTCATGGGCGGTTTAGGCGTAACCTTATGTAGGTTAGCTATGAGGTTATTAAGAGCTTTTTGGTGGCCGCGGATTTTGGTTTGGAGTAGGTTAAGTTTGTCAAGCATGGCTGACTGAATTCTGTTGCACCAGTTCTCATCTTTAAGGAGAGAGGGAGGTGGTGCAGAGGGCTTTTCTAGCTCCCTGAAGATAGTGAATAGTTCTTTGGAGCCTGATTTAGCGTTGATGATCCTAGAGTTTAATGATGAGGATTTGGCTAAGGTGATGTTGGCTTTGTAGGAGATGGAAATGGCTTTGAAGGCATTCCTTGTGGCTTCTGAGGGATTAGCTTTCCAAGCGGAGAGTACAGCCCTCTTCCGTGAGCGTTGGTCAAGCAAATCTTTTGAGAACCAAGTATTAGAGTGTTTGATTTTCTTGGCTTTTTTAGGATTAGTGGAGCTATGGCGTCGACTGCTTGGGCGACGATTTCTTTGAATGTGTTGGCTAGGGTTTCTGGGTCTTTGGAGAAGGGGGCCTGAAGGACTGGCACCTGTAAGAAGGGTGCTAGGTTTTGGGCCGTGAGTAGGCGTGAGCTCCTTGCGAGTGCTACAGGGAGGGGGATAATAAGTTCAGGAGGACCTTTTTTTGTATCAATGTTGAATTAGAGATAGTGGTGATCAGACCAGGGGATGGGGCTGTTAGCGACGATTTGGATGGAGCAGTTATGTTGGCTGATCCAGTCAAGGGTTTGTCCTTTGACGTGGGTAGGGTCTGTGATACATTGTGTGAAGCCCAAGGTAGTGAGGGCCTTCTTGAGGGATCTGGCGTGGGAGTCCTTAGGGTCGTCGAGCCCTAGGTTTAGATCGCCCAGTAGGATGACTTGTGAAGTCTTTTTAATGTTGTCTGACAACGAGTGGATGAGAGCGTCATGGAAGTGTATGATAGGACCAGGAGGTCTGTAGACAATATGCATGTTGATAGTGCAGTTGAGGGAGAAATACATTTTTAGTGGGAGGTAGTCAGAGTTGTGGACCAGTTTCCACTTCTCTAATGGATAGACTTTCCCGGTCAATGAGGGCTACACCCCCTCCTCTCTGGAGGGCCCAATCTTTTCTGAAGATGGTGTACCCTTGTGGAATGGCGAGAGATAGTGCTGAGCCTGAGCTTCAGTGATTATTAGGATAATGAGGTTGTCATTGATGATGAGGTCATTAATGTCTAATGCATGGGCAGGTAATGAGCGGGCGTTAACTAGGGCACACTGGAGGGTCGTTTTGGTCTTTGAAAGTGTGGAAGCATCATGCAGAGGGGCAGCGGAGGCCTTAGGCATGGTCAACATTGCAGCATCAGTAGTGGGCAACATAGCAGTAGACACAGGGGCCACGGAGGGCTTAGGCATGGTCAACATTGCAGCATCATTAGTGGGCAGCACCACAGTAGACACAGGGCCACGGAGGGCTTAAGCATGGTAAACATTGCAGCATCAATAGTGGGCAGCACAACAGTAGACACAGGTGCCACGGAGGGCTTAAGCATGGTAAACATTGCAGCATCAGTAGTGGGCAACATAGCAGTAGACACAGGGGCCACTGAGGGCTTAGGCATGGTCAACATTGCAACATCAGTAGTGGGAAGCACAAATGTAGACACAGGGGCCACGGAGGGCTTACGCATGGTAAACATTGCAGCATCAGTAGTGGGCAGCACAACAGTAGACACAGGGGCCACGGAGGGCTTAAGCATGGTAAACATTGCAGCATCAATCGTGGGGCAACATATTGTGGGGCATTTGGGCCACAGAGGCCTTGGGCGTAGTATGACAAGCCTTCTGAGTAATGTGCATAGGGGCCACAGGGGGCTCAGGTGCTAGATGCATAGCGGTCCCAATGTTTTGGTTCCTTGCTGTCACTGGTGCTTGGGCCTCAGGGTGAAGTGGTGTGATAGTTCGGGTCTCGTAGCAATATAGGGTGATATGTGGGGGTGTTAAGGATGGGGTGCATCTGTAACCTAGCCTTAGGTTACGTAGGGTAAGGCTGGGAATGAGGTGGGACTGTAAATGAGAGCTGGTGCGCGATCGCAGCTGTGCATTTCTATGGCAAACAGTGAGAGGGACTGGTTTCCCTTGTTGGGCGCGCATATCCGTAATGGTAGCTTTTGCAGCCTTCCCTTTGAACAGTGTGCCTTGCAGCTCCTTCCGCGCCGACGAGCAGCGGAGAGCTGTAGAGAGCGAGAAAGGCCTTTTGCAATGGTCTTCTCCTTGCTGCTTCACCTGCCGGTCTCCTCCTCCTCCATATAAGCCAGGAGGGGATGAGCTGGCAGGGTGCAGGGGCCAATGGCGGCAGTCCGACGCTGCTGTGGATTTCGCAGGCAGCTTACCGTTTTCCTGGTTGTTGTGGCGGGTTGCCATAGCAGCTCGAGGCATAGATGTGGATTGGGCGGGCGGCGGGTTCCTGGGGGGTGCTTCCTTCTTCTGGACGACGCAGGTTGGCACCGCTGACACAGTCCCTCGCAGCGGAGCTGCAGGGAGGGAGAAAGGCCTTTTCCAATGGCCTTCTCCTTGCGGCTTGCCTTTCTGCTGTGATCTCCCTGATAAATGGACAATCTAACAGTTTTATGGTCGATGGTCTGGGGCTGAATGGTACCCTGGAATGCTGGTGTCTTGGGACGGGGGCATCTGGACACCATAACTTAGGGTTTGGACTGGTGAAGGTCAGAGGCTCATGCCCTCCTTCTCATGGGATAACCTTTCACATGGAGCTCCCGCCCCCTCATGGCCTTGTAGGGCGCATTCCTACTGGGATACAAGTGCTAATAATGTGAGACAATGAGAGGTTTATGAATCTCTGCGGGTTTGAGCTTTCTCACTGCTGACTATGCTGCAACCCAACCTTGCATGCACACCTTTATACCTATGTTCTGGGCCCGGGCCTACTGCTCTAGCTGCAGCGCAGCGCTAGAACTCGATTTCAAAATGGCTGCTGCTTTCTAAGATGGCGTTTCGCCCCCAGCCCAACCTGTACCAAACATATAATACGCTACCCATAATGTAGCTTCTATCAACACCTCCCTCCCCCTATAGCCTCCCCAACTCCCTACAACACACTCTGATACCACTGTCTCATCTGAAACCTCTTGTGGGACTGGGACGATCGTCCCTGCTTCCCAACAAAAGCCAATAGTTGTAAAGCATCTGCACGGTTCCTTTTGTAGAAATACTTGGCAGGATAGAAAGCCAAGTATGTCTGGGCGACATAGAAGAATATGGTCTGGGACCCACATATAAGACCAGGGAGACTGTCATATTGTTTCCTTGGGGCCTGGCTTGGCAGGAGAGTGAACCAAGCTGGTCCAAAAGCAAAGTCTAAGAAAAGGCCGGGGGACGTGTGAGGGGTCAGCAATGAGAGGCGGTCACAGAGAGATACCTTTCTCAATATTAGTCAATTTATTAACATAAAAAGGGGATGGATGAAGGTCTAACTTTCCCAATCCTAACGTGAATGTCCCTTCCTATGAAATTAAAACTAAACCAGGATGACCTTGTGTCCAAACTCAATCTGACCCTCACACTATTTATTTATTCATTCATATTTGTAGAGCGCGCAACAGCCCGAAGGCATTGTCGCGCTTGTTACAGTGAGTGATTCGAGCTTAGTGACGTATGAAGGCAGACAGTAAAACTTATTGTACAATTTGTAAAGAGGATCTTAGGACATATAACAACATATAGGCATACATATTGTACTCTTTGTGAAGAGCATATTGTGAAACACAAGGAGATCGTGGGCGTTGAGAAAGGTGGGTAGATGGGAGGTGGTTAGTTAAAGAGAACCGTTTTAAGGTCCTTTCGAAAGGAAGGGAGATAAGTTTCTGCTCTGAGGGCAGTGGTGAACATATTCCAGAGCTTGGGGGCTAGAACACTAACATAAACAAGCAAAAACGGCAAGGTAAATGTTTCAAAGTTGAACTAAATAGAAAATTATAACAAGTACAAAAACGCTTCTTGTGTCGAGGGTTAACTCCCTTCTCCTGGATAACCTTTGGGAATTTATTCAAACGGTTCTTGTAACAAGACCAGTGTCTTAAAGCCATTTAGAAATGTCTCTTTCATCTAATACTTCCATCAGGATAACAAAATGTATGTTCTTTTCAGAACGCTGGTTCAGATCAAGCAAGGAAAAGTCTTTACTACTTTTCAGAATGGCGAAGCAAAT
Source organism: Ambystoma mexicanum (assembly GCF_040938575.1). Classification (NCBI taxonomy): domain Eukaryota; kingdom Metazoa; phylum Chordata; class Amphibia; order Caudata; family Ambystomatidae; genus Ambystoma; species Ambystoma mexicanum. The sequence continues at coordinate 1,088,575,773 of NC_090941.1, forward strand.
GTCTTTTTCAGAACAGTGATTCAAGGGTGCCCAAAGTCATGTCTTTTCAAAGCTTCTGGTTACCAAAATGTTTGCAGCTACTTCTGCATGCTCTCCAAAGGTGTATCCAAAAGAGTGCCAGGAGGAACCTCTCCTCCCACTTGCATCTGCATTGCTTTCTTCTCATGGCCCCTGCTGGCATGGCGTGTGTGTGGCGGCCCCCTGCAGCCATGGCATGTGTGTGTGGTGTCCCCCTGCAGGCATGGCGTGTGTGTGACGGCCCCCTGCTGGCATGGCGTGTGTGTGACGGCCCCCTGCAGGCATGGCGTGTGTGTGGTGTCCCCCTGCAGGCATGGCGTGTGTGTGACGGCCCCCTGCTGGCATGGCGTGTGTGTGACGGCCCCCTGCAGGCATGGCGTGTGTGTGGCGGCCCCCTGCAGGCATGGCATGTGTGTGTGTGGCGGCCCCCTGCTGGCATGGCGTGTATGTGGCGGCCGCCTGCAGGTATGGCGTGTGTGTGGCGGCCCCCTGCTGGCATGGCATATGTGTGACGGCCCCCTGCTGGCATGGCGTGTGTGTGGCGGCCCCTTGCAGGCATGGCATGTGTGTGTGGTGGCCCCCTGCAGGCATGGCGTGTGTGTGACGGCCCCCTGCTGGCATGGCGTGTGTGTGACGGCCCCCTGCAGGCATGGCGTGTGTGTGGCGGCCCCCTGCAGGCATGGCATGTGTGTGTGTGGCGGCCCCCTGCTGGCATGGCATGTGTGTGGCGGCCGCTTGCAGGTATGGCGTGTGTGTGGCGGCCCCCTGCTGGCATGGCATGTGTGTGACGGCCCCCTGCTGGCATGGCGTGTGTGTGGCGGCCCCTTGCAGGCATGGCATGTGTGTGTGGCGGCCCCCTGCTGGTATGGCGTGTGTGTGACAGCCCCCTGCAGGCATGGCACGTGTGTGACGGCCCCCTGCTGGCATGACGGCCTCCTGCAGGCATGGCGTGTATGTGACGGCCCCCTGCTGGCATGGCATGTGTGTGGCGGCCCCCTGCAGGCATGGCGTGTGTGTGACGGCTCCCTGCTGGCATGGCGTGTGTGTGACGGCTCCCTGCAGGCATGGCGTGTGTGACGGCCGCCTGCAGGCATGGCATGTGTGTGACGGCCCCCTGCTGGCATGGCGTGTGTGTGACAGCCCCCTGCAGGCATGGCGTGTGTGTGGCGTCCCCCTGCAGGCATGGCGTGTGTTTGGCGGCCCCCTGCTGGCATGGCATTTATGTGGCGGCCGCCTGCAGGCATGGCATGTGTGTGGCGGTGCCCCTGCAGGCATGGCGGGCGCATGGCGGACGCCTGCAGGCATGGCATGTGTGTGGCGGCCCCCTGCAGGCATGGCGTGTGTGTGACGGCTCCCTGCAGGCATGGCGTGTGTGTGACGGCCCCCTGCAGGCATGGCACGTGTGTGACGCCTCCCTGCAGGCATGGCGTGTGTGACGCCCCCCTGCTGGCATGGCATGTGTGTGGCGGCCCTCCTGCACGCATGGCGTGTGTGTGACGGCTCCCTGCTGGCATGGCGTGTGTGTATCGGCTCCCTGCAGGCATGGCGTGTGTGTGACGGCCCCCTGCAGGCATGGCGTGTGTGTGTGTGACGGCCCCCTGCTGGCATGGCGTGTGTGTGACAGCCCCCTGCAGGCATGGCGTGTGTGTGGCGACCCCCTGCAGGCATGGCGTTTATGTGGCGGCCCCCTGCAGGCATGGTGTTTATGTGGCGGCCGCCTGCAGGCTTGGCGTGTGTGTGACGCCCCCCTGCAGGCATGGCGTGTGTGTGGCGGCCTCCTGCAGGCATGGCATGTGTGTGGCGGTCCCCCTGCAGGCATGGCGTGTGCGTGGCGGCCCCCTGTAGGCATGGCATGTGTGTGGCGGCCCCCTGCAGGCATGGCGTGTGTGTGACGACCCCATGCAGGCATGGCGTGTGTGTGGCGGCCTCCTGCAGGCATGGCATGTGTGTGGCGGTCCCCCTGCAGGCATGGCGTGGCGGCCCCCTGTAGGCATGGCATGTGTGTGGCGGCCCCCTGCAGGCATGGCGTGTGTGTGACGCCCCCCTGCAGGCATGGCGTGTGTGTGGCGGCCCCCCTGCAGGCATGGCGTGTGCGTGGCGGCTGTCAGCTCTTTATTGACTCTCGTTTTCTTCATTCGTCTGTTTCAGAGTGAGGACAGCATTGTGAGTGGCCTGGCCTGCTGCACCATCCTGAGACAGCTGTCCAAGTATGCGCAGGAGGACAAAGATGCTTCCGATGGGATGCTGGCTGGGGCCAGTCGCTTTGAGGAGCTGGCTACGGGTCAGTGACATAATGCTTCCGATTCCACCTGTGTGGCAAGCCTGTGTGCGTCCAGGATTGGATTGGGCGCAGCTCTGAATGCTGCTGCTATCATTCCTTCACCACACAAAAAATGGAACCTAGCAGTACGTAATAATGGCAGTACTTCTTCGTTGATCTCGAAAGAAATTTCAAAAATATGTTTCATTGAACAATCTCCATTTCCAGTTTAGTTCTGAAGAAACGCATCGTGCACAATGCAAGACTTAATAGCGAGCACTAGTGCATTTCATTGCACTGTGCACAATGCAAGACTTAATAGCGAGCACTAGTGCATTTCATTGCACTGTGCACAATGCAAGACTTAATAGCGAGCACTAGTGCATGTCATTGCACTGTGCACAATGCAAGACTTAATAGCGAGCACTAGTGCATTTCATTTCAATGCACTATGCACAATGCAAGACTTAATAGCGAGCACTAGTGCATTTCATTGCACTGTGCACAATGCAAGACTTAATAGCGAGCACTAGTGCATTCCATTGCACTGTGCACAATGCAAGACTTAATAGCGAGCACTAGTGCATGTCATTGCACTGTGCACAATGCAAGACTTAATAGCGAGCACTAGTGCATTTCATTTCAATGCACTATGCACAATGCAAGACTTAATAGCGAGCACTAGTGCATTTCATTTCAATGCACTATGCACAATGCAAGACTTAATAGCGAGCACTAGTGCATTTCATTTCAATGCACTATGCACAATGTGAGACTTAATTACGAGCACTAGTGCTTTTCATTGCACTATGCACAATTCAAGACTTAATAGTGTGCACTAGTGCATTTCATTGCACTATGCACAATGCAAGACTTAATAGCGAGCACTAGTGCATTTCATTTCAATGCACTATGCACAATGCAAGACTTAATAGCAAGCAGTAGTGCATTTCATTTCATTGCACTATGCACAATGCAAGACTTAATAGCGAGCACTAGTGCATTTAATTTCAATGCACTGTGCACAATGTGAGACTTAATAGCGAGCACTAGCGCATTTCATTGCACTATGCACAATTCAAGACTTAATAATGTGCACTAGTGCATTTCATTGCACTATGCACAATGCAAGACTTAATAGCGAGCACTAGTACATTTAATTTCAATGCACTATGCACAATGTGAGACTTAATAGCGAGCACTAGTGCATTTCATTGCATTGTGCACAATGCAAGACTTAATAGCGAACACTAGTGCATTTCATTGCACTATGCACAATGCAAGACTTAATAGCAAGCACTAGTGCATTTCATTTCAATGCACTATGCACAATGCAAGACTTAATAGCAAGCAGTAGGGCATTTCATTTCATTGCACTAGGCACAATGCAAGACTTAATAGCGAGCACTAGTGCATTTCATTTCAATGCACTATGCACAATGCAAGATTTAATAGCAAGCACTAGTGCATTTCACTGCACTATGCACAATGCAAGACTTAATAGCGAGCACTAGTGCATTTCATTTCAATGCACTATGCACAATGCGAGACTTAATAGCGAGCACTAGTGCATTTCATTGTACTGTACACAATTCAAGACTTAATAGCGGGCACTAGTGCATTTCATTTCAATGCACTATGCACAATGCAAGACTTAATAGCGAGCACTAGTGCATTTCATTGCATTATGCACAATGCAAGACTTAATAGCGAGCACTAGTGCATTTAATTTCATTTTGAGCGTAAATGGCGTGTCTTGGCCACGCAGAACCAGTTCATGATATCGTTTAACCTTACCGTTTATTTTATGTTTGCGCTCATGATACAAAACACAAAATACATAAAATGCATAGTCCATGTATAAGATCGCAACACAACCTATGTTTAGTTATGCACTAGCACCAGTTCATAGCTGCATGGTTCTCATGTCTAGTCTGCCATTAAAGTTAGAAAAAGCCAAGAAATCTGGATTTCCCTCGTGTAAACGTAAACAAATCCACAGCAGCTGGGACCATCTGTGACTTCCGGTTACACACACTTGTATGTAGCGTGCATCCATTAAACCTTGCTTTAAAGGCCAGGCGCTGCACTTTCTTTTTTTAAACAAGTTGAAACGGTTTGTGTTTCCTCAGTTCAGGATATGTTAGGGGGTAGCTATGTAAGAAGCAGGCTGGCTTTCCTCAGTTCAGGATCTGTTAGGGGGTAGCTATGTAAGAAGCGGGTTGGCTTTCCTCAGTTCGGGGTCTGTTAGGGTGCAGCTATGTAAGAAGCAGTTTGGCTTTCCACAGTTCAGGATCTGTTAGGGGGTAGCTATGTAAGAAGCGGGTTGTTTTTCCTCAGTTCAGGATATGTTAGGTTGTAGCTATGTAAGTAGCGGGTTGTCTTCCCTCAGTTCAGGATCTGTTAGGGGGTAGCTTTGTAAGAAGCAGGTTAGCTTTCCTCAGTTCAGGATCTGTTAGGGGTAGCTGTGTAAGAAGTGGGTTGGCTTTTCTCTGTTCAGGATCTGTTAATGGGTAGCTATGTAAGAAGCCGGTTGGCTTTCCTCAGTTCAGGATCTGCTAGGGGGTGGCTTTGTAAGAAGCGGCTTGGCTTTCCTCAGTTCAGGATCTGTTAGGGGGTAGCTATGTAAGAAGCGGGTTGGCTATCCTCAGTTCAGGATCTATTAGGGGGTAGCTATGTAAGAAACGGGTTGGCTTTCCTCAGTTCAGGATCTGTTAGGGGGTAGCTTCGTAAGAAGCCGGTTGGCTTTCCACAGTTCAGGATCTGTTAGGGGTAGCTATGCACCAAGTGGGTTGCCATTCCTCATTTCAGGATCTGTTAGGGGTAGCTATGTAAGAAGTAGGTTGGCTATCCTCAGTTCAGTATCTGTTACGGGGTAGCTTTGTAAGAAGCGGGTTGGCTTTCCTAAGTTCAGGATCTGTTCGCGGGTAGCTTTGTAAGAAGCGGGTTGGCTTCCTCAGTTCAGGATCTGTTAGGGGGTAGCTTTGTAAGAAGCGGGTTGGCTTTCCTCAGTTCAGGATCTGTTAGGGGGTAGCTTTGTAAGAAGCGGGTTGGCTTTCCTCAGTTCAGGAACTGTTAGGGGATAGCTTTGTAAAAAGAAGATTGGCTTTCCTCTGTTCAGGATCTGTTAGGGGTAGCTATGTAAGAAATGGTTTGGCTTTCTTCGGTTCAGGATCTGTTGGGGGATAGCTTTGTAAGAAGTGGGTTGGCTTTCCTGAGTTCAGGATCTGTTAGGGGGTAGCTGCGTAAGAAGCGGGTTGGCCTTCCTCAGTTCAGGATCTGTTAGGGGGTAGCTGCATAAGAAGTGGGTTGGCCTTCATCAGTTCGGGATCTGTTAGGGGTAGCTTTGTAAGAAGCGGGTTGGCTTTCCTCAGTTCAGGATCTGTTAGGGGGTAGCTTTGTAAGAAGCGGGTTGGCTTTCCTCAGTTCAGGATCTGTTAGGGGATAGCTTTGTAAAAAGAGGGTTGGCTGTTAGGGGTAGCTATGTATGAAGAGGGTTGGCATTCCTCAGTTCAGGATCTGTTAGGGGGTAGCTTTGTAAAAAGAGGTTTGGCTTTCCTCGGTTCAGGATCTGTTAGGGGATAGCTTGTTAAGAAGTGGGTTGGCTTTCCTGAGTTCAGGATCTGTTAGGGGGTAGCTGCTTAAGAAGCGGGTTGGCCTTCCTCAGTTCGGGATCTGTTAAGGGGTAGCTGCATAAGAAGTGGGTTGGCCTTCCTCAGTTCAGGATCTGTTAGGGGGTAGCTGCATAAGAAGCGGGTTGGCTTTCCTCAGTTCACTATCTGTTAGGGGTAGCTATGTAAGAAGCGGGTTGGCTTTTCTCTGTTCAGGACAGGCCCGGCTCCAGGAATTTTTATCTGGGTGGGCCAGGTATGTGATGAGGGGGCCCAACTTCCATTCTGTATGGGTGTAGGAGTACCCTAAAAAAGTGCTGCCGTTAAGCCAGATGTCTCAGATCTGTGATCTGGCAAAAAATGTGTTCCAGGATCTGGAAAAATCAATTTGCTCCCTTAAATTGGTTTAGTCTGTTAAACAGCATTATACACCGGTTGATAGGATCTGGCTTGACACATTTACCTGCAAGGCCTCTTGAATGTCTGATATGCTTGTTAGGATTGCAATCCATAGCACATTTAAGGTCAAGGGATTCTTAGGCAAGGCTGACAGATGGTCCCGGGTAGGTGGGGCATGGGTGTGGAGCTTATGGTGGGAGTAGTTAATCGCTGTCATGAGTGCAACAACTGTTACCTGGTTTTTAAGTTGTCTTTTTCTACTACTGGAGCTGTGTGTTTAGTGGTAGAACTCTGGCTGGATACAGCCTGTTCAACTCACCAGGGTTTGCAGACATAAGATGATTTTCCCAAGTTCACTCAATCTGTTCAAATAGGAAATTTGCGCTCGCCGTCCACCTGCTCATACCTTCCAAAATCACAGGCTCCCCAATACCCTGTCCAAAGTCTTCTGCTCTCTTCTTCCTTTTGATCTTCTGTTTCCTTCCATAAGCTCCCTTAGTGCTTTGACCTTCCAATTGCTACTCGTTTCATCTTCCATATGCTCCCTCATCTTCATAAGGAAAACGATTGCCAAAGCATGAACAATGAAAGCTGTATACTGTAGAAACCTTAACAAGAGTCTCAGAGATTAATCCAAATTAAGCATGCCCTCAAACACATGTTTTGTACCTTTTTTTAACATAGTGCTATAATTGAGATATATAAAACAGTACAGAGCAAAAGAGAAGCAGAAAAATAGTGTGGCAACATCTATCTTCCCTTCCCATATCTTCTCCCCTTTCTATTCTATCCATCCATCCTTCACCTTTCACCCCCTGTTACCTTCCATCAGCTCCCCCTGACCAACATACCATTTATCTCCACCCCCACCATGTCTTCTTGGCCTGGCTGAGGAGAATCGAGGATGATGCCAGCTCCTCTTCTGCAGGGGCTAAGCAACAAGGCCCCCAGTCATTATTCCATCTAAGATGATGTGCACTCAATACCTCCCTGAATACTGTGGATACTACCAGCAGGCCACAGAGAAGGAGCTTGTGTGCCAGCAATTTTGTTGTGAAACACAGCCCCCATCCTCCTCGATAAATATTGAAGCAAGGAATAGGATATTCTGTTTCTTACAAAATTACTTTTTGAAGCACAACATTGTATTTTTTGTTGCAGTTTTGTGGCACATTTTAATTGAGTTGAGGGTGTGTGGGAGTGCCCGCATGCAGGACAGAGTGGGATCAGGAGATAGACAGTGCAGGTATAGGGGTTTCTGGCCTCCTGGTATCACTCCCGTTTGAATGTGGCAGGGAGGAGGGGCCACCGCTCCCCTGCCACCCCCTATACATCATTTTCTGGTATATACTGTTTACATACTGTTTATAATATCCACTTATCCAAGATTACTTCTTATTTGACATGTTTATTTTGCTTTGCTATTGAATGCCACAATTTCATTCAATACACGTGGCCTTATTTTTTCGAAAGAAAGATGTGTGTGTGACTTGGGATTTTTTTTAATAGCTCATAAAGCAAACTGGATCACTTCTAGGGGCTCCTAATTTTGGCAGGAAACACACAGTGAGATGTGATTTGCCCAGGATTACACACTTTGGTCAAGTGGTAAAGCCAGAATATAAACCCAACCCGAAATGTGGGTACTTGATCACACATCTTTCCAGCTCAAGTTGGTACACATATGTTTTGATGTTTGGTTTTAAATACCTAAGATAATAGAATTTTGACTCTTTGCACACAAGTCACTTTTTGTACAGATTTTTAATTGATACTTATAGCCCGCTTACCATAGTTGCTACTCTGTATATAAACATGTTTTAAGTGATAGGGATGATTTACAGAAAAATAATGTTATTGTTATGAATTGTATACTTTTATACTAATGATTGTAAGACATGAACATTAAATGTTTATTATTAACATTTTCTGTATTTCAATTTTTCTCTTTCGTTTTCTTTTTCCATAAATGTAGGGGCTGATTCATGGAATATTTGCGCAAAAAAAAACAGAATTTGTGCACCATTCTGCCCACAAGTCCTTGTTTAACAGATGGGGATTTGCGGGCAGAATGGCGCACAGATCCCATTTTTTTCAGCGCAAATAATCCATAAACAATTAAAAAAAATACTCAATTGTCTACAGATTACTTTAAAAAAAACACAAGTCACATGATAAATCAACCCGACAATGTGTACATCATTGTAGAAACGGTTTGATGAAAAAGAGTTTTGGGGTAATTTTGCTTTGAATCCCAAATTGCATGGACAGGACAACTTCTGTTTGCACATCTTTGCAAAAGGAGCTCTACAGGCAATTTGAATTGTTTGCACAGAGTAATGGAAAAGTAAATAGCAAAACATAGGCAAAATCTCCTTTTCTCTTCACTTTTACACTCCATGGCTGGAAAAGTGTAAATCGCTCCCTCAATTAATGATTTGGAATCTGCTTGCTTTTACCAGTAAAGCTACAATCATAGGTTGTAATTTTCCAAGTCCGAATGGAAAAAGTGGTGGTAGAATTATTTGATTGTAGCTTTATTTTCCCCATCATGAATGGAAGCCTACAAGCTCCAGAATGCAAATTAATTAGAATTTACAAAAAATCTCATACAGACTCAAAGTGTAATAAAATGTATAACAAAGTCATTGTTTGACACAGCTTGTTCTGTACTACCATAGTTTCTAATCACCCAACAATCACTTGTATAGCTTATTAAACGATTATGTAATTTAAAGAAAAAAATACCTTTTCCCATCACTAATCACTTCCTGTTTTAAATAATCTGTCGCTTACCGGCACTGTTGGTTCCGGACTGGCACACTACGTGTTTGCCTGCCGGAGCCACTGTGCCCGACAGGGCTGACCCTGCCGGACACAGCGGCCACAGTAGGCAAGCCATCACGGAAGCACTGGCACCATTAACAACGGTGCCGGTGCTTCTGTGTTCCCCATTCCCATACAGTCTTATGGGACTCTATGGGAATGAGGAATTACAATTTACTGGCGCCTGACTTCCTGGACCGCCGTGGTTGTAATCCCCCGGTGTTACCGGCAAGTCAGGATCCGCTAAATCATTACAGCTCCGGTGGCAACCTGCCGGTAACACTGACACGGTTACCGCTGGACCCTTAATGAGGCCCAGGATCTTGCTACATAGTTGTAGTATGCCTGCTTAAGCAAGTATGCTACCTTACTCATAGGTGTGAATGGGCCTCCATCTCACTGGTAATTTCTGCTTTCATGGCTGTGGGGCATAAATCATTGTCCAAGGCAAGCAAACACATCTTGACCGCACCTCCTCCCCACAGAATGCTAATTGCAAAATCCCACCCGCCTGCAACCCACTAGTTCCCCTGCCACTGAGTCCCAGTGATGGTAACTTTTTTTGTTATTGCTTATGGTTAAAATACATCCAACCGTTAGCAAAAAAAGAAAAAACAAAATGAAACACCAATGACAATGCCTCCTTTCTAGGGGGGGGCGGGGATGGCCTTGGGGGGCCTATCCCCATTGAACACCCTGCTGGAGCTGGGCCTGGTTCAGGATCTGTTGGGGGGTAGCTACGTAAGAAGCAGCTTGGCTTTCCTGAGTTCATGATTTGTTAGGGGTAGCTATGTAAGAAGCAGGGTGACTTTCCTCAGTTCAGGATCTGTTAATGGGTAGCTATGTAAGAAGCAGGTTGCCTTTCCTCAGTTCAGGATCTGTTGGGGGTAGCTTTGTAAGAAGCGGGTTGGCTTTCCTCAGTTCAGGATCTGTTAGGGGTAGCTGTGTAAGAAGCAGGTTGGCTTTCCTCAGTTCATGATCTGTTAGGGTGTAGCTATGTAAGAAGTGGTTTGGCTTTCCTCAGTTCAGGATCTATTAGGGGGTAGCTACGTAAGAAGCGGGTTGGCCTTCCTCAGTTTGGGATCTGTTACGGGGTAGCTATATAAGAAGCCAGTTGGCTTTCCTCAGTTCAGGATCTATTAGGGGGTAGCTACGTAAGAAGCGGGTTGGCCTTCCTCAGTTTGGGATCTGTTACGGGGTAGCTATATAAGAAGCCAGTTGGCTTTCCTCAGTTCAGGATCTGTTAGGGGGTAGCTATGTAAGAAGCAGTTCAGCTTTCCTCAGTTCAGGATCTGTTAGGGGGTGGCTTTGCAAGAAGCGGGTTGGCTTTCCTCAGTTCAGGATCTGTTAGGGGGTAGCTATGTAAGAAGCAGGGTGACATTCCTCAGTTCAGGATCTGTTGGGGGTAGCTTTGTAAGAAGCGGGTTGGTCTTCCTGTCTCTGGGCTCTGTTAAAGGGTAACTATGTAATAGCTGCTTGGCCTTTCTGTGTTCAAATCTGCTAGTTGGTAGCTACGTTGAGCTGTTTAGCTTTCCTGTGTTCAGGATCTGTTACGGGGAAGCTATCCAAGGAGAGGTTTCACTTCCCTGTGTTCAAGATTCATTAGGGGTAGCTATGCAAATAGCGGTTTAGCTTTGCAGTGTGCAGTCTGTCTTCTGGATACACTGAGGTGGATTCAGAGGTAAGTGTGTTTTATTTCAGCAATGCCCTTAGACTCAACTTCCATCAGGTGCATTATCTAGCAGCTGACACTAGAGTGAGAGGCCAGTAGCTTGGCCTTGTCATAGGGGACGGAATCCCCTCTCAGCTGCGGGTGGGAGGCCTACCAGGAAATAAAACGGTGTCCTACCCCAGAGGTGAACGCTGGAAGTAAGGGCCACAATTCTGACCCTGTTTGTGCCAGCATGCATCCAAGCAGTACCCCTGTGTCTCAAGACTTGCCTCAAATACAAGATACTTGAGAGTGTCTCTCTGTTTCTACTAGAGACACATCACCCAAACATTTAACCAAGCAGTAACGTGGGATCCGGATCCAGCGCTATACATTCATGATGAGAAAACTACCAACTCACCTCAGCAGACAGCGCATAGAGAGATAGATTCACAAACAGAAGCTGCAACAGCCTTTCGGGCATGCGCTTCCGGCTTCATTGATCCACGACGTGAAGAGAGCGTCATGATGAAGCACCATTCATATGTGGCCATACATCGCCGACAGAATAACCTCACAGGGCTGCCAATGGACTCCGGAAAGCCTATGCAATGTGCCTCATGCTCTTTCGACAATCAGGGACTAAGAGGGGAGAAATACCAGCCCACCCCTGTAACACTTACCTCAGCAATACCCAGAACCGATCCCCAGAACACAAACACAAACACTTGCCTTCCCAGGCTGCCAAAAAGTGCGTGGGGCTTAACCAACTGCTTATGAATTTTTGTTTTTAATCCATGCTGGATGAGGTATCCGGGACCAGGTGGGCCAGAGAGAGAGAACCAATACCATTAGAGGGGGTGGGGGTATAAGGTGGCAATAGGAAGCAGGAAGTGTGAGTAACGAGTGTGAGGTCAGAGGAGGAGGTGTTCAACCAGAGACCAGCCAGAGGGAGGAAGGAGCGGTGTAGTTCAGAGGTGTTTTTAGGAGCAGGTGCGGTATTGGCTAAGGAGGGGAAGTGGTACTGCAGCGTGAGTGTGTGTTTGTGTTAGTGTGGCCAGTGTGGTAAGAAAAGGTAGTGTAATGAGTGAATGTGAAGTAACTAGTTCAGAGTGAAAGAGGAGTGTTTGAGTAGCAGCTGGAGAGGGGAGTAGTAGTGGGAGGAAGAAATACTAGTATGAAGGAGGGAGTAGTAGTGTTGAGGAGGGAGTAGAAGTGTAGAGGGGGAGTAGTAGTGTGGAGGAGGGAGTAGATGTTGTAGCAGAAGGGAGAAGTAACATCAAAGGGTGGAGGCGAAGTCTAGGTGGAGTGGAAGACATCAGAGGGACAGAAGATGTGATGTTATGTTAAGTTTATATATACCGTGCACTACTGCCATTGTCACGTGGCTTTGAAAGGAAAAGTGGCTAGGGTTGGTTAGTGAGGGAGAGAGGGACTGGATATTTGTTCTGCTCATCTGTTGGCGTGTGCAGAAAAAGAGCAACTTGTGCCTTGTTGTGTCCGGAAGGGTGTCGTCCAGTGTTTGACTAGCTTGTTGTCTGAGGTGGTTGGGTTTCAGGGGGCTTGGTTAGAGTGATGTGCAGTTTGCGTGTTTTGGTGGGTTAATTCACTAGCCCTCTAGGCATGTTTTGTAGGTAGGGAGAGTGTGTTGTGTGGGCGGGAAGAAGGGGTTAGTGGGTTTTGGATGATGTCTGGGTATTTGTAGTTATTTTTTGTTTTATATTCTAAATGTATCCCTTGTTTTCCTTGTTTCCCGTTTATGGTTTGTAGAAGCAGGGATTGTGTGGGTTGGGTGGCCTGTTCATGGGGGGTTGTTAAATTGTTGATCTGTGTTTATCTCAGCAAGTTCAAAAGCTAGGTTTTTAGAATTATCCTGAAAGTGAGGTGATCTTCCGTGGTACTTATTTCCTTAGGGATTGAGTTCCATTTGAAGGTAGGGCCCTTTGGGTAGCGTGCATGCAGTGGATGGGATGCAGAGTAACTCTTACACCAAATATTCGAACCAACTCAGGAAGATGGCAAGGTTTACTGTTTTATTAACAATTATCTAAAATGGGGAGTTACAACGGACATCAACAGACGTTTGCTCAAGTCTCTCATGAACTCACGCAATGCATTTCATAAAAAACATAGTGCCTCATTACAAGGTTGGTGTTCTGGTAATAACGATACCGGTAAGGCAATACCGGCATCATTTACCGGACTGGGCCATTACAACCTTCAATGCTGGTCTCACCGGCATCGACAGGGACCTGCCGTGACCGTGCACCTCCATACCGGACTGCGGACGGATGCGCGGCTGCCGTGCCAGTAACACCAGCATGCCACAAGGAAGAGGACATTACGAGTTGCACAGACATGCACATACCGGCATCCAGATGCCGGTAAGAAGGGTCACCATGATGCCGTTAACACCAGTAATGGCAATCTGCTGTGCTCTGATGTGTTCAGGCCTGCCACAGGGACACACGATCAGCACACATGTAGGCAATGGAGCCTGGCCCAGCACAAAAGGTGCACACCCACACATCACACCCTTTCCAAGACCGAAATGATTCCACTTGCTGTTGAGATACAGGGCCTAGAGGACATGCCTGCACTGCTACTCTTTGAGCAGGGAGTACACCAGAGACTACAAAGGTTACACAGGAGGAGGAGGAGGAGTAGCAGGAGGAGGAGTAGGGTGAGACAGGGCCAGCAAATACCACCAGTGCAGGCAGTGATACCCCGCAGGCAGCCACCAATTCCTCGCACAAGGGCCAGTCCATTCGACTTAACCCCAGCACAGATCCACACCCTGTACCGCCTGGACAGGGACACCATCACCACCATTGTGGATCTAATACATGATGACTTGGTCAGCCTGATCAACATCCACACCGCCATCCCCCCTCTGCTGAAGGTGGTGTCTGTGCTCCACTTCCTGGCCACAGGCATCTGCCAGCACACAGTGGTGCAGCTGCATGGCATCTCGCAACCATGTTTGTCCGGTGTGGTAAACCAAGTGCTGGATGCACGCCTAAATCATGCAAGGGCCTACATATCCCTACCACGGACAGCACAGGAGGTGAATGACACCAAAAATGCATTTCATGCACTGGCAGGCATGCCCAATGTCATTAGTGCCCTTGACTGCACCCCTGTGGAGTTGGAAGACCGGCATGTCGTAGAGATGGTGTACCACAATCAGAAGCTATACCACTCCATCCATGTGCAGATGGTGTGTGATGCAAGCAAGATGATAACACATTGCTGTGCCAGATTCCCAGGATCCACACATGATGCAATGGTACTGCGGAACTCCTCGCTTCCCCACTACATGGAACGACATACTGCACAACGTGCCTGGCTGCTGGGTAAGTCTGATCACAGGGCCATGGGGGTGTTTTTTTGGGGTCTGGGGTGATATGCATATGCAACCTGTCTGCTTTCCTGGCAATGTTTTTTTAGGGTGGGGGTGACATGCATATGTAACCTGCCTGCTTTCCTGGCAATGGTTTTTTTTGGGTGTCTGGACACTGACATTGGTGGCAAACACTGTGCCCTTGTGTAAAAATATTTTTGTCGGGATGAGGTCAGTTCCTTGTTCGTATAATGCCCTTGTGCATTCCAACTTGATGCATGACACTGACAATGGATACTGTACCACATTGATTAATTGATTGATTGATATTTTATTTCTATCGCGCTCGTACACAAGTGTTTCAGAGCCCGACAAGGCAAGGGAGGGGAACAAGGGAGAACAAAACAGCGATCTTACTAGGCCCAATGACATTGAGAACGCGCAAGTGCATGAGAGAGGGGGAGGGGAAAAGTGCATGGAAGGAGGGAGAAGTGGAAAGTGCGAAGCAGAGGAGAAACAGATAAATAACAATAAATTAATAATAAAGACAACAAACAGTGGTAATGCAGCCAGCAATTTGCAAGTGCTAGGTTTAAGGCAGCAGACAGGGTAGGTCTGATAAGTGCAGGAAGAAAAGGGGGGGTTGTATGGGTACAGATACAGATACAGACCCCAGTGCAAGGGGTGGCCCGGAGGCAGTGCGGGAGGGTGGCAGGGTGAGCAGGTACCTGGGCCCGAAGGACAGCGGGTGGCCAGGTGCGCAGTGCCAAGAGAGAAAAGATCAGCAGGGGAGAGGGGGAGCGAAGGCAGAAGAAAAGAGGAAGGTCTTGAAGTGCTTCCGGAACTGGAGATGGTTCTCCTCAGGTTTTAGAGTGGCAGGGAGGCTGTTCCAGAGGGAGGCCCCAGCCGAAGACAGAGATCTACCCCCAGCTCGTTTCTTTGAAAAACGACTAACCCTGAGGGAGTTGGAGGTAGAGGAGCGAAGAGCTTGAGAGGGGAGATATTTGCAGAGGGATAGCTGAAGGTATTTGGACCCAGGCCCCAGAAAGCTTTGTGGACAATGCAGAGGGTTTTGAATTTAACCCTTGCATCCACTGGGAGCCAGTGGAGAGATTTCAGAGCTGGAAAGATACGATCCCAGGGCTTGAGGCCAAGGACAAGTCTCGCAGTCCTGTGCTGGATTAGTTGCAGAGGGCGGAGAGTAGAGGCAGGTAGATTTAGGAAGAGGCTGTTACAATAGTCCAAGCTAGAGAGAACCAGAGCTTGGGATACCATGAGCTTCTGGGGGAAGGAGAAGAAAGGCAGAGTACCTCTGAGGAGGTTCAGTCAGAAATTTGACTTTTTAGAGACCCTCAGAGATGTGGGCGGGGAAGGAAAGGGTGGAGTCAAACATGTCCCCGAGGTTCTTAGCCTCACAGGTGGGGGTATGAGGAGGGCCAAGGGAGGCCGGCCAGAGAGTGTGGGGAAAGGATGGTGAAGGTGTGCCAATGAGGAGGATCTCCGTCTTGCTGGCATTCAGATAAAGATCATTGGTGGAACACCAATCTTGAATGGCAGTTAGGCAATCAGAGATGAGAGATGGAGAGGAGGTGACAGAAGGCAGCCTGAAAATGAGTTGAGTGTCGTCAGCGTAGCACTGGACATTTGAGCAGAAAGTGGCAATGCAGTGGGCGAGAGTCGCCAGGTATTGGTTGAAATGTCAGATACAAATCAGCGCCCACCCCTGCACATGTCCACTGGACATCATCAGACCACAGCCACAGGTACCACAATGCACCATTCTGCAGTCACAAAGCCAAATACGCATGAGCGTATCAAAGGACCTCACAGGTCATGCATCCATGACTGTGCAAGACAAAATACCACTCATGGACACCCCCATCACTGCCCCTCCCTGACAGTAACACTGCATAACACCATGCCAACATGTGCACATGAAGGCAAACTCAAAAATACCATGCCACAAGGTTTGGAAAATAGAATCCATCAAGTAGTGAACATCACCAACGTGTGCAATTTGTGCAGTAACAATCCACAGTACTTAAGTACCAGCATGCCAGTCGACACAAAGCCTCATCCAAGGAACGTATCCCTACAATGGCGGACCATACCAACAACCACATTGTGCGATTGTGTGAAGATGTTGAGGGACATGTGCTTGGCGTCATCAATCATTAGAAAGCATGATTACCAAAACCACCTGTAACATGTTGAACATCAGCCCAATGCATGGCATGGAGAATTTCCCAACATGCATACGGTAACATCCTCTGCCTCACATCCCTCACATGTGAGTACATCATGGACCTTCGCACCTAATCTAGGTGAGTGGTGAATCTGATGTCAATGCCCCTAAGTCGTGTACATCACCCATGCCCCCCATCTTGGATTGCCAAGTAGTACACATTCCTGATATTTGCGCTGATGCATTGTCTATAGCTGCCACTGAAGACCCACTGCATATGAACATGAACAATGTACATGCTGTGCACAAATGGAATGGAATAAATACTCACACACATACATTATTGTGCTCACATGCAGGTGATGCTGGCTATCCCATGAAGCTGTGGCTCCTCACCCCTGTCCGGAATCCACAGAACAGGCGCGAGGAGGACTACAATCGTGCTCATACAAGCACTCGTGTGGTGATAGAACAGACCTTTGGCCTGTTGAAGGCACGGTTTTGCTGCCTCAGCAGGTTGAGTGGCGCACTCATCTACGGGCCTGAGAAGGTGGGCACGATCATATTGGTATGTGCCATGCTGCACACCATGTGCATCCGGCACAACGTACCACTACCACCTGACATGGACCAGCCACCATCGGCCAACTTCTCCACAAAAGCCACTGCGTGGATAAACTCATTCTTGGACCAGAGAACCATAAGAGTCTTCTCACCTACATCAGCAGCGGATCCAGTCCCCATCACCTGTGGAGTCCCTCAAGGGTCATGTGTTTTCCCCACTTTGTACAATATTTTTACAAAGCCTCTCTTTGATATATTGGACAAACTAGGGGTCTCATATACCAACTACGCTGATGATACCCAGAGCCTTATCCCAATCCAGGGGGACTATGAAAAGGACACCAGCCTCATAAATATAATCTACCAAATCATCCAAACCTGGATGGCCACACATGGCCTATGTCTTAACGACGACAAGACCGAGCTATTAATCATCGGATCTACCAGTAAACTTAACAAATTACCCCATCTGTACAACTCCATCACGATTGATGGCATCAAAATCAAGGTAGCCAAGGAAGTTAAAACCTTAGGATTCTACTTAGACTCAGCTCTCACCCTTGACAAGCAAGTAAATGCCACAGCCTCAGCAACCAGTTACACCTGCAAACTTATTCACGCATGTAAACCATTCCTTTCCACAGACAGCTGCACCACCATAGTGCGAGCCCTCATCCTCTCCAAATTAGACTACTGTAATCACTGTACCTAGGCACTAGTAAACATAACATCAACAAACTCCAAACCCTGCAGAACAATGCCCTTAGAACAGCCCTAGGAATTCCCAAAGGGCAACACATATCTGTCCATAGAAGAACCGCCAACTGGCTGGCCATCAATGACCGTATCAAATTTAAAACTCTGAACATTACACATAATTGTCTGAACAACAAAGCACCTGCATACCTCACAGAAAAATTCACAAAGTACACGTTCAAACGACCCATCAGAAAGGCCCCCTCAAACAGCATCAAAATCCCCAACTTTAAAAAACTGGTGGATCCAGCTTCCCAGTTCTAGCAGCTCAGCCCTGGAACTCCATCCCAGACGCACTCAGAGCCACCCCCTCCTTCCATGTGTTCAAAGCTAACGTCAAACTCTGGCTTCACACCAACGATTGCTAAATGCATCAACTGTACCAAATACTCTGTACATTTACTGTAAAATACTTGAAACTGTAACATATCCTACATGTAAGTCATCTGACATTGTAACATAAGAAATGCTTGATATATGATCCTGTAACATAAGAAATGTAACATATTTATGTACCTGTAACCCAGGATTTTATTTTTGCAAGCGCCCAGTTGCTTAACGGCCAGGTGCGCTCTATAAATAAATAAACAATACAATACAATATCACCGGGTGAGAATGAAGATGATGATGATGAAGAAGAAGCTGCACATCAGCCAGGTCGCGATGCACATGAGGGACGTGCTGGCCGTCAATCATTGATTGCCCATTATTTCTGATGCAGATGGGATGCAGAGGGTGCTTGTAATGTGGAACCCTGGGCCCTGGGATTGGGGGACTCTGGTCACTGGGATTGGGGGACTCGGGGCACTGGGATTGGGGGACCCTGGACACTGGACACTGTTGTACAATAAATTGACACACACTCAAGAAGCAATGTCCAGGCATGTGATTTTTTTGACACAACAGGTGGATTGATGTGGTGAAACTATTTATATGAATGAACCCTCCACCCGCAGTATGTCAAAGTCAACCCAACCCCCCACCCCCAACATCCCCACAAACCCAGGCCCCCCCAACAGCCCCACACACCCACGCCCCTCAACCCCCAACAACCCCACAAACCATTGCCCCCACCTCCAACAGCCCCACACACCCATGCCCCCAACAGCCTCACACACCCACGCCCCCACCCCCAACAGCCCGACACAACCATGTCTCCCAGCCCCAACAGTCCCACACACCCATGCCCCCACCCCCAACAGCCCCATAGACCCATGCCCCCCAGCCACCGACAGCCCCACATACCCACAGCTCAATAATTCTTAAAATGGATTGCAAACCAACACGTCCAAGGGTCCCCTGTTATTGCCGCCCCCTTTTTGATGGAGGGGGTTGCATTTCTGGATGGCGCATGCTGCGAAGGGACCTGCGCACAGGGATACTTTGTGTGGAGCTTGCAGGTGTGGTGCTCGTTGATGTAGTTGCTTGTGGTTCAGGTGCGGCAGGACAGCGTTGTTCCATGTTGTTGGCCATGCGATCAAGAGTCTGTGCAACAGATGTGAAGCCCTCATGGACCCGGTTTGCAACACGGTTGACAGCACGGATGATGGCCACAGTGTTGTCTTTGTTGGCCTTGCGCGTTGCCTACCCATCAGCCAAATACTGCTTACCATCTCGTGCATTGATTCTTGTGTCCACTCCATGCGGGTCAACCATCCCACTAGGTCCCTGATTGTTGTGCGTCGGGATGGTTGCATGACCGGTGGTGTCATGCTAAACACAGGGCTGTGTTCCTGTGGAGACGCCTCCTCCTCGCTGCAGCGTCCTTAGGACTCATATTCAGGAGTGCCCTGTGGTGTGTCCTGCGGGCTGGGGGTGTGTCCGCCATCCCCCAACATGCTGACGCCTGCATTAGGATCACCCCCATGCCCCTCGTCCTAGCCAGAACTGTGTTGGGCCGATGCTGCAACCTCAACCACAGAACTGGTGGCTGCTGACTGTGTGCCATCCATGTCACTTGCCACTGATGTTGGCTCATCCTCAGTAAGAGGTGTCTCCTGGGGGCAGATTGTTGCATGAGGCCAAGCTTCCTGGCCATAGCATCTTTAGGCAGGTGTGCCTTGCTGGCACGGGTTCCTCCGCCATGGTGCTCCAAGGTGACAGGGGCAGGTGGCTGCTCAGCCTTTGGTAGGGGCTCTGTACCCTGTTGGGCACTGGTGTGTGTGTTGGCTCTTCCTTTGGTTGGTTCTGCACCCCTGGATGTGGATAGCCTGGTGGCATCGTCCTCACCCCTGGACCTTCGGGCAGGTGTTCTTGGTTGTGCTGTGGCACCATTGCCGTTGCTGTGTGAATTCGTGCCTGTGGGGGATAGAGAGGCAGGGCATCAGAAATGGGAGAACTTGCATCCTGCATGCATCAGTGTTGGTGCAGTTTGGGGCATGTGCTTCGTTGTGTGCTGGTTGGAGTGACGGACATGGTGCTTGTAAGATTGGGGGGATTGTATTGGCATCCCTCAGGTTATGTTATGTTATGTTACTTTGCATTTATATAGCACCTTATGTACTATTGGTATGGTCTGAAGGCGCTGGTAGGTTGAACGCCTTTGGGAACCGGAGTTCGAGTCAGTAGAGAGAGTTGATAGAATCAAAGGTGTGTGTGAGCACCGGATATGTGTGCAGCTGGTGTGGCATTCGTGTAATAGCTGCTCTTAGCGGTAGGTGTGGTGGTTGAGAGATCAGGAGTATGTGTTCATTCTGGCAGGATTTATCCAGACCGAATGTGGCTGCGTTAGGCCTGAGGAGAACGCCTGGCTGGGGGGTGTGTAACCAGCAGTGATTACTTAGAGTGATGGGAAGTATGCGGCAGATGTTAGTATGAGAACAGTTATGGTGTCATAGTATCTCTGTGTTCTAGTTGAATGGTGGTGTAAAGACGAGAGTAAGCGTGGTGATGTGATAAGATGGGTTACATGCTCTTTCAAACGTTCCATGCACTCCAAACCATTCCATGTAAGTTACGCAATTCTATGCGCTCCAATTTGTTCTATGCACTCAGTCTGCTCCACGCACTCCAGTCCTCTACACGCACTCCAGTCCGCTACACGCACTCCAGTCTGCTACGTGCACTCCAGTCCGATACACGCACCCCGTCCGCCCCACGCACTTCCGTCCGCTCCACGGACTCCATTCCACTCCCCGTACGCCAGTCCGCTCCATGCACTCCAATCGCTCCACAGACTCCAATCTACTCCACACACTCCAATCTAATCCACACACTCCAATCTACTCCACACACTCCAATCTGCTCCATACACTCCAATTTGTTCCACACACTCCAATCCGTTCCACGCACTCCAATTCGTTCCACGTATTCCAATCATGCATTAAAATCTTGTCACTGGGGTCAGTAATATCCACGTTTTCAAAAGAAGAGTCCGATTCACCACCCTCCCCAAGCTCCTCACCTTCGTCCTTCTTCTTGGTACCCCTCTTATCTTTTCTTCTGGGTCTCCTCTTTTTTTTGTGGAGATAGGGATGTTCACGGAAGGATGCCACCGTGCCACCTACAAGGGTGACAAAGGGCAATCCGCCGGGAACGTCGAGAAGGGGAAAAAGCCAACGGCACAAAAAACCCCTGAGAGACCTCTTTAGTTGACTGGAGTGGGCCGGTAGATGAGATGGTATACGAAGCGGATTGCAGAGTCAAGGCTGCGAGGCAATCCAAAAGGTGAGCTGAGGTCTGGTAGACAGGCGGGCTGGAGAGTACATAATGTGAGGCAGAGGCAATCCAAACGCGGGCTGAGGTCTGTTACACAGGCGGACAGGAGAGTACAGATGAGTACAGAGGAGTACAAAGGAAGTGAGTACAGTTGAGGAGGGAGAGAAAACACAGGAAACAGAGTAGAATATAAGAAAGAAGGTGGGAGAGGGAGCAGGATTAAATAAACAAGAGATCAAGAGTAGCTGGAGGGAGGAGGAAGGAACGGACACGGTCCGCAAACAACAGGGAAGGAATGCAGGAGAAGCGTTAGGCAACACACAGGTGGGTAACCAGGAAGTGTTGCAACGCGTCCGTAAACCGGAAGTGGTTGTAGAAATACCTCTGGCCACGTACACGACTAGACCAGTAATACAACTCAAAGAACAAACGTGACGGAACTGATTATGGCAGACCATAGCGCCAGCGGTTCCAAATCCGCCACTGTCGCTGAGGCATGACAAATTGTTTCTATTTACTCCGATCCATTCCGTTTATTCTAAGTTGTTTTATGCAGTTCATCCACATATTTCATGAGTACCATCTACATGCTTCATCCGTTCCATCCATATTTTCGCCCGTTCCATCTATATACGTCGCCCGTTCCATCTACATACGTCACCTGTTCCATCTACATACGTCGCCCGTTCCATCCACATACGTCGCTCGTTCCATCCACTTACGTCATCCATCTACATTTGTCACTCGTTTCATCCACATACGTCACCCGTTCGATCCACATACGTCATCTGTTCTATTCACGTACATCACTCGTTCTATCGACATACGTCACTCATTCCATCCACATACTTCGCCCGTTCCGTCCGCTCTACGCATTCAGTGCTCTACGTACTCATCCGCTCTACGCAATCATCCGCTCTACGCATTCTTTCGCTCTAGGCACTCAGCCGCTCTTCATGCATTCTGCACTCATCCGCTCTACGCAGTCATCCACTCTACGCAACACATCCGCTCTAGGCACTTGTCTGCTCTAGGCATTCATCTGCTCTAGGCACTCATCCGCTCTAGGCACTCATCCGTTCTAGGTACTCGCACGCTCTACGTATTCACCTGCTCTACTCACTCACCCGCTCGACACACTCACCCCCTCTACGCACTCATCCGCTCTATGGACTCACTCGCTCTATGCACTCACTCGCTCTTATGCATCCCTCCTTTCTTACGCACTCATTCGCTCAGACACACTTGTTTGCTCCATACACTCATCGGCTCTATGCACTCATCCGCTCTACACGCTCCTCCATTATTACACCTTCCTCCGCATTGCGCACTCTTCCGCTCTGCGCACTCTTCCGCTCGGTGCACTCATCCGCTCTGCTTGCCCATCATGCTCTGCTCACCCATTCATTCTGCTCACCTATTCGCTCCCCACACTCATCCACTCCCCGCACTCATCCACACTCCTCACTCCTACCCACTAGTCAGTTCTACGCACTCATCCGCTCTACACGCTCCTCCATTCTTACACACTCCTCGCACTGTGCACTCTTCCACTCGGCACACTCTTCCGCTCGGCGCACTTTTCCGCTTGGCGCACTCTTCCGATCTGCTTGCCCATCATGCTCTGCTCACCCATTCACTCTGCTCACCTATTCACTCCCTGCACTCATCCGCTCCCGCACTCATCCACTCCCGCACTCATCCACTCCACGCACTCTTCCGCTCCGCACACTCATCCGCTCCACGTACTCATCAGCTTTATGCACTCATTCTTTCCACGCATTCATCTGCTATATGTACTCATCAGCTCTACAAAGTCGTTCGCTCATACGTAGTCATCCGCTCTATACACTCATCAGCTCTATACACTCATCCGCTTTATAAACTCATCCACTCAATACACTGATCCGATCTGTACATTCATCTGCTCCAGCGTTCTACACGTTCTTCCGCTCTACAACCACATCCGCTCTATATATTCATCTGTTCTACACTCATCCATTCTGCATATTCATTTGCTCTACGCACTCCTGCGTCCACACTTCTCTGTATTTACACACTCATCGGCTCTACACACTCGTCAGCTCTACACATTCATCCGCTCAACATACTCATCCACTCAACATACTCATCAGCTCTATACACACATCCGCTCTATACACTCATCCCGTCTGCACATTCATCTGCTCCAGCGTTCTACACACTCATCCGATCTACACACTCATCTGCTCAACACATTAATCCGCTCAGCGCATTTATCCGTTCCACATGTTTAATCCATTTTAACGATTTCATCCACTCCATTCACTTTGTTCATTCATTATGCATTTCAGCAATTTCATTAATTTATATCTCGTTACTGTTTTTGTACGATTTATTCTTAATATCCACTTCACTGCTTTGATCTATTTTACTCGTTCTATTCTGTTTGTCCTTTTATTTTTATATAAGAGGTTATTAGATGTTAATTTCTCGCATCTAGTAGTTTGTAGGATTTGTGTCATTGAGATGCTGTTATTCTGTTTGGGTTAGTTTGCGTACGGGTTGGTTTTAAGGGAAGAGCCAGGTTTTCAATAGTTTGCGGAAAGACAATAGATCTTCAGTTAGGCGGATGTGAGGTGGGAGTGTGTTCCACAGCGTGGGGACCAAGGCTGAGGATGATGATCTACCTAATCTGACTGAGTTTGTTTTAGGTATAACTAGGAGGCCTGCTGAGCTTGATTTTAGAATGCGTGGAGGGTGATAGGGTTTTAGCTTGTCTTGAAGATATTGAGGTCCGGTTTTATGCAATGCTCGATGGGAAATGCATGAGGTTTTGAAAGTCAACCTTCGGGCCACTGGAAGCCAGTGTAGAGTCTTGAGGGCTGGGGAGATGTGGTCTCTTAGGCCGAGTGCAAGTAGCAGTTTGGCTGCGGCGTTTTGTGCCCTTTGAAGTTTATTCAGTTGGTAAGCGTGGATTCCGAGGTAGATGGGGTTTGCGTAGTCCAGTCCTGATATAACAATTGAATCGACCGTGGAGAGTCTCTTGGGAAATGAGAGATATGGAAAGATGCGCCTAAGGGTTTTAAGGTCGTAGTGGCAGGACTTTGAGACGTTGTTGACTTGGCGCGAGAGCGTTAGGTCAGAGTCAAGGGTGCATCCAAGGTTTTTCACTGAGTTAGAGGGGGTCGTGAGTTGCACATGGCGGATGGCCATGGTAGTGGGTGTGGAAGAAGTTCGGAGTTGCCACGTACTATGATTTCAGGTTTTGAGAGGTTTAACAAGAGGTGGCTTTGGGTCATCCAGAGCTCAATGTCAAGGAGGCAGGAGGCAAGGTCAGGTCGGCAGTTGGGTTTTGAGTTCAGCAGTTTTAGAATTAGTTGAGTGTCATCAGCGTAGTTGTAACACAGGATGTTGTGTGAATGAATTATTGGTGGGTGATCAAGTAGATATTGAACATGGTGCAGCCATGATGTCCATGGTGTCTGTTCTGAGGCCTACAGGTGTGTTGTGGCTTGCCTGCTGTGTGCCATGTGTTGTTAGGTTGGGTATCAGAGGTGTATTTGGTAATGAAGAGGCATGCAGCATGCATTTTGATGTGACAGTGGTGAGGCCAGTATCTCGACAGGAATGTGTGTGTGTGTGTGTGTGTGTGTGTGTGTGTATGCATATGTTGGTTGTGTGTTTTAGTGGCAGGAATGTGGTGTTTGGGTTAGGAATGTGGGTAGGTGTGGCTAATGGGCCATGTATTTGCTCTCATCGACTTCACATTTGGTGGATGACTTTGTACTTGGGATGTCAGGGGTGTGTGGGGATGTGGTGCGCAATGGGTCAATCACCGTCATCATCCGATGATGGAACTCCATACTCCGCTTGTCCGACGCTTTCTATTGCTTCCATATCCATGATGGAGCTACATGTTTCCTCCCACCTGGCCAACTTGATGGGGGAGTTAGGGCTGCCACCTGTTGCCTGCTCCTGGCTGCGGTTGGCAGAAAGTATATTCCTGACTCGCAGGCTCACGTCATCCCATCTCTTTCTCAATCCTTAACGGTGCGTCGTGGTGTTCCCACCACACTGACCTTCCTTGCAACCTCCTCCCATATTTGTTTCTTTCGCAATTGCGCTGCATTCTGCAGGTCCGCACAGAACACCACAACCGCCTGCTCGACAAGTGTGTTTGCCAGCATATTGAGTGTGTTGTCACTGAAGCGCGGTTTGCGGAGGTGAGCAGTACCTTTTTCTTGTAGCCTTCAACATTATCTTCCAGAAAGGGTAGAGATTTTTAGTGCACAGGTCCTGTCTGCAGATGATTGCATTGGATTGTGTTTTTCAAGATCGCTGCTGACCGCATTTCCCGTTCTGGCGCAATGACGTTGCTTCCTGTGGCGGTAATGCCAGACCCGGTAACAACGGTGCCGGTATTAATGGGGGCAACGATGGCGGAGGAGGTATCAGCGCATTTCTTGATGCCACTATAGGAGGTTTAGGGATGGTACCGGCATGGCGGTGCGTCCGTTACTGGCATGCCGGTATGTGCGGCACGGTGACTCATAATCAGACTCGGATTACGGAGGCAGTACTACACGGACACGTTCGTACCGGCATGCTGGCAATTGCTGATTATTACCGCCAAACTCGTAATGAGGCCCATACTTTATACTAAACGTTTGTCAGAGGTGACGTCATACTACGTGGCAAATAAGGAAAACCTATAAGGGGTTGTGATTCGCTCAAGGGGAACATCTAAGTATACTTTCTATAAGGGGATGGGTTGTGATTGGATCTCTACTGGTAGGTGGACAACGTATGCCCACATCTAGTGCAAGTCATCTTCATCACTATTAGGTACGCAGTATATCATTGGCTCTCAAACTATAAGGCCCTTCGTTATATGGCCCTTTACAATTGGTTGGCATGCTTGTGCCCTTCTGGAACATTCCACTCACTTAGGAACACGTAAACTGAACCCCAAGTGCCAGGAGGTGGACTTGGCTTTACCTCCCCACCCAATTAGCCCATCATCTCTCATCACCCATGCCTTCTGCCATGAAGATTGTCTTTGAACTTGGCCTTGCAGTGTATTCTTGTCTCTGGGAATATAATGGCATGTGAGCATGCACTACCGTTATTCTGGAACTCCAAGCTGCCATGCTTGGCTCATGTGACCGGAGACCACAATTTGGTCCATTTTGCAGCATAAATTTGTTTTAAATTAATAAAACTTGGCACTCATGGTGTTCTTTCTTTGCACCTTAACAAGGAATGATTCAGCATCTCATGTTCACCGCCTTCGAGATTAGATAACCGGCCTTGACTGCTTTAACTTTGACACCAGGCCAGACATCCCTCCAGACTCTTCCACGATCTCAGCTAATTCATGCTGCGACACAGCCTTCGGCTCTTCTCTCCATGGGTCTGAGCTTACTAAATTT
This sequence comes from Ambystoma mexicanum, assembly GCF_040938575.1. Taxonomy (NCBI): domain Eukaryota; kingdom Metazoa; phylum Chordata; class Amphibia; order Caudata; family Ambystomatidae; genus Ambystoma; species Ambystoma mexicanum. Next base: position 1,088,602,458 of record NC_090941.1, read on the forward strand.
CGTGACACTGATGTCCAACTTCTATATAATGGCAGCTTCGTCTGCAGTCTATTCACTAAGTATAGCCAGCTCCTAAGATTACTTGATCTACTTGCATTTGTAAATTGATTGAACGGCTGGCATTTTCTGCAGTGCTGTTCACACGTGCAATCTTCTCTTCACATATGAAAGTTTACTCGATTCTCAACTATGTCATCAGTTTCTATAAGGTCCATATGTTTTCTTCAGACATTGCGTTTGTCTTTTCTGATGTCACCATCTCCTCTTTTGCTCATTTTCATATTCCTTCGGGGAGTTCCTCCCTCAGATTGTCATCTCTTCGGGGACACATATGATAGGGTTTTCTCAGTGTATACCTTCTTTGAAATATTCGCTGTGGAATGGTCGCAACTGCTGGTTTTAAGCATGACACACTCTTAGGCTTGAAACATATAGCTGGTAGGGTGGTGGGACTTCCTGCAGAGGCAATTAGCTGCTCATCTACATTCCCCTCTCTGGTCAAGTCATCGACCACACCTTCACCAATCTATACATTTTGATATTTTCTCTTGAAGAACTGCTTCTTCGGAGTCCAGATATTCATCACCCCCTTCAGAGTGCCGGCAGATTTAACATGGTCATACACACTCCAGGTCATGTAGCTGCACTGTCCATTCGGATAACAATAGACCCATCGGCCTACATACTTCTTGTGATTCTTCAAATACAGGAACTTCATTCTCTCAGGTGCTACGATGCTGGCCTCTATGTATTTTCTGACATCTTCATCTGTCAACTCCTTGGGTCCAAACGCTGACTCGACATTGATCATGATCTTCATTCCTGCTGCCTTCGTTGCTGTCTTCTTACACTGTGTAATTATTATCCTGATCACACAGAATCCAAACATCACCATCACTAATACTGCTCCAAGAAACTTGAAGATGTTCGCCATCCATTGTGGAACCCATGAGAACAAGGGCGCAAACCAACTGTCATCAGCAATGTGCTCCGTCTCGTCTTCCATCTGGTTATGCAGGTTCATCAGCAAAGTTATGGCCTCTGTCAAGGTCCCATTCTCGCCATCGTGAGAAGGTATGAATGTGCAACATTCGGCTACAAGATCCTCTCCGTGCCCAGGCCCAACCGTGCTGGTGCGGGTGTTGCCCTTATCTTCCCTGAGTGGATTCCTGCCACTGTCACTCCTACGCAGACCTACTCCTCTTTTGAATGCCTTGTCTGCCGACTCTCTCTCTCTCTCTCCTAGCCATTCCCTTACTGTGGCTACTATCTATAAGCCACCCGGTCAAATTTCCTCCTTCCTCTCCGAGTGGGCGGACCTCTCCTCCTCACTCCTGTCCTCAACCACTCAACTCCTCTTTCTTGGAGACTTCAACATCAACCTGGATGCCTCCTGTCCCCCCTGTGGACACTTTCGCGACCTCTGCGACTCTCTCTCACTCTCTATTCTCCCATCTGGGCCGACTTATTCTGCAGGGCACACTCTTGATGCTCTGAACTCTTCTGACCTTCCCCTCTCTGTCCCTCTCTCCACTCCTCTCTCCAAGAGTGATCACTTTCTCCTATCCTCCCACCTCACCTTCCCTACCCCCCAGGCAAAGCCACCTACATCACTGCCACCCTCTTTCTTGGTCATCAGACCCCTGATGCACGTGTCAGTTGAGGCTTTCGCTGCCACCTTCTTATCCCCCCCTCCCTCTTCGGCTGACTCCCACCCTGACACAGTCCTCTCCACTCTCCACTCTGCTATATCTGATACTCTTGATATCCTTGCCCCTGTCATGAGAATCCACCTGAAGCCCAAAGCCAAATGTAACTCCTGGTATGACTCGGATCTCGTCACCCTAAAACGCAAGTGCAGGGTGGCAGAGAGGAAATGGCGTGCTTCATGTTCACCCTCTGACAAACTGGCCTGTCGCCTGCTCCAAAGGCAATACCGGCTTTCCGTTCTCACCAAGAAGAGAGCCCTTATCCAAGCCCGCATCTCTGCGCCATCTAACAATTCGGCTGAACTCTTTAAAATCTGCAAGGAACTGGCCAACCCTGGTGCTCTCCTGTCCCCTCCCAGGCCCTCTGCACGGCACTGGCCTCTCACTTCATTTGAAAAGCTCAGGACATCCTGTCCTCACTCTCCTCCTATAACCTCCCTCCCTCTATTCCCTGCTCTTCCTCTGGCCCTTCTGCAGCCACCCCTCCTCTCTCCTTCTCTGCCTTTTCCCTTTTCTCTGCTGACGAGGTTTCCAGACAAATCCGTTCTATGAAAGTTTCGTCAAAACAGGTTCACCCCTGTTCCTCCAAAACTATCAAGGACCACATTGACTCCTTGGCTCCTGCCCTGGCTGACTTCTGCAATCACTCCTTCACCTCTGGAGTCTTCCCATCACCCCTTAAGCACTTCCTTGTGCACCCTCTTCTTAAGAAACCCTCTTCCGACCCCTCCTGCCCGGCTAACTATCGCCCAATCTCCATCACTCCCTTCCTGAGAATCATCTCTGTTGGTAGTCTTCATGACCATCAGTCTCGCTTCAGAGCTGCCAGAAGCACAGAAACTGCTCTCCTGAACATCCGTGAGGACCTGCTCTCGAACCTTGACTACAACACTCTGTGTGTTCTCATTTTGCTCGATCTCTCTTCTGCCTTTGATACTGTCAACCATGCCATCCTGCTCAACCGTCTCTCTGACAACCTGGGTATCACTGGTCAGGCTCTGGCGTGGCTGACCTCTTTCCTCTCCAATTGACCCTCCCAGGTCCAACTGGGGTCCTTCCTCTCTGACATCTTTCTCTCTACCTGTGGTGTCCTCCAGGAATCTAACCTCTCTCCCTGGCTGTTCAACCAGTATCTGGCACTCCTTGCCCACCACATCGCCGCTCTCTGCCCCAACTTTCAGTGCTATGCGGATGATACCCAGCTCTTTTTCAGGCTACCCTCGGCCTCCTCCTCTCCTTCCCTCATCTCTGACTGTCTGTCTGCTATCCAGGAATGGTGTGCCACCAATGACCTCTGCCTTAATGCCAGTAAGACTGAGATTCTACTCATCGGCACACCCACTCCCTCCTTCCCTGCAGCTCTCTGGCCAGCCTCTCTTGGCCCCTTCCTGCAAGGAAAAAAACCTTGGGGTCATCTTCGACTCCACACTCTCCTTCTCTCCTCACATATCTGACGTCTCTAAGAAGTCACACTACCAGCTGCACCTCTTCAGAGGAATTCTTCCTTTCCTCTCCTTCCCCCAGAAGCTCACTGTCTCCAGAGCCCTGGTTCTCTCTAAGCTGGACTACTGTAACAGCCTCTATCTAAATCTGCCTGTCTCTACTCTCCGCCCTCTGCAACTCATCCAGAACAGGACTGCGAGACTTGTCCTTGGACTCAAGCCCAGGGACCGTATCTCTCCAGGACTGACATCTCTGCACTGGCTCCCAGTGGCTGCGAAGATTAAGTTCAAAACCCTCTGCATTGTCCACAAGACCTTCTGGGGCCTGGGGCCAAAATACCTTCAACTCTCTCTTCCTAAAGATCTTCCTTCTGGAGCCCTTCGCTCTTCCGCCTCCAACTCCCTCAGGGTCAGCCGCTTCTCCAAGCACCGAGTTGGGGGTAGATATCTCTCTGCGGCAGGGGCCTCCCTCTGGAACAGCCTACCTGCCTCCCTGAAACTTGAGGAGAATCATCTCTGGTTCCGGAAGAACCTCAAAACCTTCCTCTTTGCTTCTGCTTTCTCTCCCCCTCTCCCCTGCTAAATTCCTGACTTAAACTGCGCTGAATCTGAAACTGGGCCACTCTCATCGATCTCGGTCCTTAGCTCAGCCACTCTCCCCTTGCACTGCCTCCCTGGCAACCCCTGCAATGCGGGACTGTCTCTGTATTCCTACAGCCCCCCTTCCCAGCACTTGTCTGCACTTGCAACCAGCTGGCCCTTATTATTTATCTTGTTATTCTACTACCCCTGTACTGCACTTTCCCCTCTCCCTTTCCCCTCGCACTTTCCCTTCCCCTCTACCCATGCACTTGTGCGATCTTAATGACTCCTGGCCTAGTAGGATCGTTGTCTGTCTTGCCTGTGTCCCCCCTCCCTGCCTCGTCGCGCCTTGAAACACTTGTGTATAGGCACGTTACAAATGCCATATCATATTATATCATAACATGATGGCCCGGTTTTGGTGCAAACTCCTTCTTCCATTGCAGTGATCATGTCAAGGACATATCTGTTCTGCATAGTCATTAATTGTATGGCTCTCAATTCTTCCTTCATAGCATTGAATCCCTTTATGGTGTTGTTTATTGTCTGCAGAAGCTCCCATCTTGTAATGTGCAACCATTTGACATTGGCCATCGTCTCGATCCCAGGCATGAAGATAGTCGTGAAGATTGACGCTGTCTTGCTGAGCAACCTGTGCTCATATGGAACGGCCTCATATGCCTCTACTGACTTTGCTGAGAAGTAATTCTCTCTTCTGGTTCGATTGAGAAATTCAAGCGATCTTCTTCTCAAATGAGCATCTACTTTCGGAAATTCTCCAATGTTCAGGTCACTCTGAGGAATTACTAACGCTGGAACATGGACGAGCACCAAGGAACACATTTCTCCCCAATTTTCGGGCAGCTTCATGTAGGCTCTAGACCGACAAGTCCAATATCGATCCATCAGGATGGCTGTCCCTGCTCCCATTCTGGAAACATCAACTGTAATTTTGCAGCCTATGTTATCTCCCACACGCTTTCTTCCTTCTCTTGGAATGCACAGTGGCACATTTGCCAATGGGACCACAACCTTTGGACCTGGTTCATCTTCTATCCATGTCAGTAGCTTGGCCTGCTTGGCCCATGACTTCAAACATCCATCGTTTACTCTCTGCACCTCTTGTACATATTCTGACTTCAGTAGATGTGCTGCACCTGACATCACTCCGTCTCACCATCCCGTCTTGGACTTCACTCGTCCATAGACGAAGACTTGAGTTTGTTCCCAACATCCAGGCCATCCAGCTACTTCTGTGTTATCAGGGGAGTGCATTCTCTTAATGTCTTTCATTACTACCTCTTCCTGTGCCTCTGCAGGATACACAAGCATCTTACTCTGCCATCGGGTTGCTTTTCCACGCGTGTGGTCTTAATATAATCATCCTGGAATGGAAACAACCATTTCGATCTCCATCGCAGAGTAGCCCAACTTCCTTGAAATTGTCTTCTAGTAATACATGCTGCAAGGTGAACGAGGCATCTGGCATCGTGTTCTGCGACTTCTCTCAAAATGAAAGTTCGCACTGTATTCATGGCATAGGGTATGAGAGCACAGACATAGTAACTCTCCTTAGATGTTCTCTCTCCCGCCTTTTTCGTATGCTGATACCACATGTTATTACCCAAGTGTGCTGCATTGTCTAAATAGGTATGCATCCCATAACTATCTTCCTCTGAATTTCTGTTATTTCTTACCACTAAATCAGTGTTTGTATACTACTCATGAAGAAATTCAAAGAGAGTTCTCACAGCGGGGTGAACCATAGGAGCCTCTACCTCAGTGGAAGTAAGAAAATCAAAGGCAATTCCTGCAGTGGGAGGAACCATAGTGTCCTCCATCATAGTAGGAGTACCAACATGATAGAGAGTGTGAACAAAGAGGAACAGAAAGACAAAAAAAGTAATCATGCAGACATATTTCATGCACCAAAACATTGACATCCACCTTTTGTAGCATCCTGGTACTGGCTGTGCGTGTTCATTCCCTAAAATCGTGCCAGCTTCTGCATGTCTCATTTCTACTATAATCATAAGAAACATCTTTTACACTTGCAATTTAGTATCTGTTGAGTAATCGCAATAAGAAGCCTTCTAATCACAGGGCTTTTTTAGGATCTTGTAAAAAAGTGTGAATGTCCACGTCTCTTCTGACAAGAGCCAGGATAAGCTTGAAAGATAAATACAAAAACAGCAAGCACAAGCCAATGCACATCACTATCAGTGAGAACCATGTGGTTACCACAACAAGTATTCAGTGTGAAATGAATCTGGATATTGCTCTCGTTTCCAATCTTCAATCTCGAAATCACATTCAGGCATCATTGTAATACGTCAATGTTTTTCCTAAAGTCCAATTTTGTCCCACTAACACTTGCTGTAAGTCTTTGTACTTATTGCCTAAGTTTTAGTCCTAACTAAGGCTGCTTCATTTACTTGCTCGGGGCTTCATCGTCCTCCTTCTTTCTCATCGATTGAGTCTGCACACGCTGAAATTCTTCTTGTCTTGCTGCTGGATCGGCAATGGTGGGAGGGAGGGTCTCTCCTTTGTAGACTTTCACATCGCCTAAGAGAAGCCAAGCTTGCCTGCCTTGGACCTTCACTGCTGAAGGGGTTATATTTTCAACACAAAAGGGGCTGTTAAAATGTGGCTCATGCCACATTCGCATAAAGTTTTTCACTAAAACTAAAGCTCCAACATACAAATTGGGTGCCGATAAACATTCAGATGAACCGGTTGTTGAATCGTTTTCATATGTGTTCTGAGACCGACCCCCATGGCGCTTGACTTGATCTGAAATGAGAGAGATGCTAGATGTCATACATGTCAAATAGTCATATAATTCATCACCTAATGTTTTGGCTACACTCTGGGCATCACTTCTTCTCCTAGATGGAGGTGTAACAGGCATTCTCATTCACCGCCCTGTCACTTGCTGATGAGGGGTGAGGTGATGGTCTGAACCAGGCTGATTCAGAAGGGCATATAAAGCTACGGGTAGGCAGTATAGCCATCCCTTTTTCAATGTCCATTTAATCTTAGAAATCCTTTCTTTAAGGAGGCTGTTGAGTCTCTCACATATTCCGTTTGCAGGGTGATAAGCAGAAGAAAACGTGTGCTTAATGTAGACATCCTATTTGTTCAAACACCGCATTAGCAAAATGTGGCCCATTATCGGATCTCAGCACTTCACACACACCACTTCTCGGGAAGACTTTGCATACTAAGCACTTCGCAGCGCAAGTCGCATCAGGGTGCGTACACGGACCTGCCTCGATCCACCTGGGAAAGGGACACACCACCACTAGCAGATACCTATATCAATTACATACTTGCAGCATATCGACATAGTCAATATGTAAATGCTGAAAAGGACCAGTCAGTCAGTCAAGGTATTACTCCTCTAAATGTTCTCAGTGTATACCCAGCAGTAACCCTTTGACACACAACGCAGTTCACTATAAATAGTGCAACGTGTTCCAACAAATTGGGTAATGAACCAGTCTTCTGCAATGGTTGCAGCAAGACTTTCCCTAGTTACATGCGTGGGGTAGTGCAGCTGCTCAAGCGCAACCTTCAATAACGCTACTGGCATCAATGGCTTTCCAGTGCTGTCTTGTCACCATAATGCTTCTGTGGGGGATAAAGAACACCCCCTTCGCTTCCATAATTCCTGCGATTCCTGCAGGGCACTCCTTTGTATCTTCATTAGCAGGGTTATCGACAATTTGTTAAACCCTTCTTGCACTTGCACGCCTATTACTACTTTCTCTTTAATACTCTCGGTATAAAAATTCGATGCATCAGGAGAATATGCAACCCTTTTGGCTTCTACGTCTGCGACTTTGGTTCCCACAAGAAATAAAATCTGTTCAGTTAGTATGAGCTGCGATTTAATGACCGCTATGGCTACTGGAAGTTGTAGTGACTTAATAACCCTTTCCAATAAGGATGCATGCTGCCCTGGAGTGCCGTCCACTCGGAGGTAGCCCCTTCTTTTCCAATGCGCTAGCACTGTGTGTACGGTTGACGTCACATAGGCAGAGTCAATATACACTGTCACTTCCTGCCCTTCGTGGTTCTCGAGCGCAACAATAAGCTCTAACAATTCTGCTGCTTGAGCCGAAAAGTGAGACGGTAGCCTTGCACTTGCCACAACTTCGAATTCTCCATTTAATCTATGTCTTACTACTGCTGCGCATCAATGCCTTTCCCCACTAGTCTGATCAATATTCAAAGAACTATCAATAAAGAGAATTCTATCATCATAAAACTCAACATAATTAGCACAGTCATGCACTTGATCGCCTTCTGCTATTGGCTCAGATATAAACGTGGCAGGATTCACTATTTTATATCTGACAATCTTAATCGTTGGGTTCGAAATCTTCACCTCAGAAGCTGAAGCTCTTTGGGATGTTAATGTACATTTCAGTTTCTCTAAAATGGCAAACAAAGCATGCTCCACGAAGAGTGTCATAGAGCAGCCCATAACAATACTTGTAGACTTCTCAATTGTGAACGTGGCAGCTGCCAATGATTGTTCGCAAAGGAAAGTGGCCTCTCATAACTGGGTCTAAATCCCACTGTAATCCGCTAAAGGCTTGTACCCCAATGTAGTCCTCTGTGTAAGCACTGCTGACATGACTGTCCCATTTGTGTGTAAAAATAAGTAAAATTCCTCTGCATAATTGGGAATTCCTAAAACAGAAGCTGTACAAATAGCTTTTTTCAGTTCCTCAAACCCTTCCTCCATTCCTTCTCGTGCATGTACTGTAATCAAACACCCATGCTCTAACATAGTTGCATAGCCTCAAAAACTGTTGCATCTGTTTCACTGGGCCTCATTACAAGACAGCCGGACCAGAAACAACGGTGGCGGTAAATCCGCTGCCACCGTTGTTTCCGGACCGGCTGATTCCGAGTCCTGCAGGTGGGAGGTGGCACTCCTGCCAGGTCTGACCTGGCGGGAGTAACGCCACCCGTCTGCAGGCGGACATGGAAACACCAGCTCTGTCATAGACGGAACCAGTGTTTCCATGGTCCCCATCCCCATGGAGTTCTATAGGACTCAATGGGAATGGGGCTTAACAGAATTCCGCCTCCAGAATTACCGGGTCACTGGGGTTGTAATGCCCTGGTGATTCCGGCAATCACAGAGGCAGAATAGAATTACCGGTCCAGTGGCAGCCTGCCAGTTTTTCTGGCACGGCTACCGCCAGACTCGTAATGAGGTCCAGTGTTTGGCTTTGAGGTTTTCATAATCCCCTCAGCTCTTTATGGTGTCACCTTCTCTCCTTCATGTGAAATCAACTGCCCTATATATAACACCTCTTCTTGACAATATTGCAGCTTCTCTTTGTCTACCTTATATCCCTTGTCTGTTAGGCTAGTCATCAACTGAATCGAAACTTGTCTGCACTCATCTTCTGTGGTACTACAAATTAAAATGCCATCTATGTATTCTATCACTGCACTCTTTAGATCAAAATTTCCTAAATCCATCTGTACGACTCTGTTAAAGAGCGATGGGGGCTCACAGTACCCCTGTGGCAAACAAGTATGTTTCAGTGGAGTTTGGTGAAACATAAAGGAAGTCAACTCTTGTGAGTCATTGTGCAACGGGATCGAGAAAAAAGCTTTTTTCAAACCGATCACCATGCAATATCAAGCTTCCACTAGGATACTACACAGTATCGTTGCCAGATTAGGAACTAAAGGAAACTCTGCCTCTACAATCTGGTTAATCGGTCTCATATCTTGTATAAATCTCCACGATCCCCCTTTAGATTTTTTGATAGGATACACCGCAGTATTACACAACGATTCTGAAGGCACCAGAATGCCTTGCTTCATCAGTGCTGAAATAGTCTGAAATATACCCTCATCAGCCTCTCGAGACATGGGGTACTGCTTTGCTCAAGGTAAACTCACCCCTGGCTTCATATTTATTTTGACTTCCCCTATTCCCTTTAATAAACCTACGTCATAAGGGCCTGTAGGCCTAAGTACGCTTGGCACCTTCTCCAAGTCTTCCTGAAAAAATGCTGGTCTGTGCCACATTATTGCTCATAAAGAACACTACTTCATTGTCTTCTTGGTCTTCCCTAAACATGTCATCATCAATTATGTCAGCCAATCAGTACCCTTCAACGAGAGCTATTACTGTTCTCCATTGTCTACCCTCATCAGCTGTTCCTTCAAGCATTGCCATTTGCCTTCGTACTATGGCTGCTTCCATTTCTATAGGATTAGTCTGTCCCCCCTCATTTCGATTTGACATAGAGTGACAAGGACTGTGTTTTCTTTATTATTTGATAGTAGAGACTACTCCCATTATATCTATAGGGCAACGTAGGAGTTTTTCCAAACCCCAAGAATCTAATAAATGTTTTGACACGTGTAACTTTTGTGTCAGTGTCATACTTGGGATGCCTTGCCTCCCTTATGCATGGTGTCAGGGTGGGATACAACTGAATTGAGACAAATTGGGGGACCCTAAAATTCCAGAAACGTAGCCACAGAGCCTCAGACCCCTCTACCACCACAAAATAATCCATATTCTTTGATATATGTAGCAGCCGAGAGGCCACTATCCCTCCCGGGAAAAGAGGGATGATTCCAACTTAGTTTTAATAACCCCTGCAGGTTGTTATATAAGACTGCCCCAAACTCTTGCCTAGCCTGGAAATTTTGTCTGGATGTCCTAGCAGGCATTATAGATCCAGACTTTCAGGGAGACATAAAAGTTCTGTTAAAGAACCATGGCGCGACCCCGTTTGATATATGTCCCGGGGACAAAATTGCACAGGGAATTCTTGAAAAAGCTCTACTCCCACGTTTTGAAGAAGAAACTGTACCCAACGAAACTGAAAGACGTAACTTAGGCTTTGGAGAGGCCGATGAGATATGTACCACCGGAGCAAAAGGGGAAGATGAATCTACCATCCTTTCCGACCTAGGCTTTGTCCAGCGAAATGATCCAGTACTTACAGAGGCTTTCTTGCAAGTGATTCCTGAGGGAGAAGGGCAAGAAAAGGGAAGTCCCTTTTTCTTCCTGAAACAGGGATTATGTTACGCTTACCTTGTCTCTGCGGGAGCACCTGGAGCCTCAGAGAACTTTTCAGCTGTGGCATGGGTTGGGTGACTCCCTCCACGGGACTGCACCTGGTGTGAAAGAACAGGTATTAGCCTATGCCCTCCTAGTCCCTTTCCCTTCTCCTGTCTCCTCTGGTTCTGGTTCCCCCCTAGTGGTCTGCTCACCTGAGCTTTAGTAACAGTGGGCTCTCCATCCTGCTTCCACTTGCAGGGGCGCCAGATGTCCATGCAGCAGCTGATGCACCTTCAGTTACTTCACTGTGGTTCAAGCACAGACCGGCTGTGGCTTGAGATTGCATCTAATGTCTCTCTGCTTTGAGTGCTGCAATGTTCGCTGGTTATTGCTCCCACATGCAGGCGATGTTTATATGAGAAATGACTTGCTGTTGCTTCTTTATTTCAGGGTAGCTGTGTGCCTCTTTAATCACACCTGTACCGTTTGTTGGCTGCGAGGCTTGCCATGTGCCTTCTTAATTCTGGATTATGCACAGTGAGTTTTGCTGGCTACAACAACGCTTGCCATATACTGTTCTTGGTTTGGATACGTATGTGCAGTGCTTGCCGTTTACTTCTCTTAATCCACATTTGGGGTTGGAAGGTCTTCCAAGCCCTATAGCCCTCCCCTTTCGCATGGGCCTCCCCTGAGTTTAATACTCCTGGGCGCCGTTCATTCTAAGCTGATGGCTTTGCAGTCCCCTTGTGGGATCCGCCCGTACTTTCTGAAGGGAACGACCAGTGACTCCGCCATGACTCTCTGCAGGCAACCAGTGGCAGTAAGTTCCCCCTCAGGAACCTGGTTGCTCCCTGATGATGCCCCCCTCCTTCGGGTGGTTACTTGCGAGGCTCTGCTTCCCCCCAAACACACCGTTCCCTGGGCCGTGCCAAATGGGGGCATCGGCACTAAGGCTGGCCCCCGCCTTCATTAATTATCTTTTATTTATTTGACAAAATATGTGATGAGAATGAAATGTCCACAGGTCGAATACAGAAAAGTAATTGTTCTCCCCATTTGAAAGGAGGAAGGTACACGAAAGTCATGAGGATCCAGGTTTGCATGTTCGTCATGGTCCCATTCTGTTCAATGATTAATGGAACCATTTCCACAAGGTTAGTTGTCCTGCAGCAATATTTGGAATGTACCATGGACCATGTTTGGCGCCATTCAACATCTCAGGCTTGTTCATGGGTTTGTGAACACGCTTCTATAAAAACTTGAGCTGTACTTGGACATATTGAGTGGATTAAACTCTAGTGGCTGAGACAAAGTTCTGATCCAACAGAGCCCCAGGCTCTCTCTCAATGCTTCAGCTGAGGTATGTTTTGGGTTGTTGATGATAGTTATCCAGAGTTTTCTGGTGTCCTGGCATGACAGTTTGTCACATACAAAACCAGCACCCAGCAGACAGCGTTCTCCCTGAAGAAGATTGTATCCATTATCCATTCAATGATGGCTCTCGTCATATATGGTGGTGTCTCCCAGACATGGACTTTCAGTTGATATTTCAACTGTGGTCAAGTAGACAGTGTGAGGAATTCTACAAATCCCCCACAGAAACCCTGCCTAAAGTCTGCTCCCAGGTGGTCAGAGGAAGGCAGACACTTCCTGATCCTAGCCCTGGGGTTGATGCACTGTGGGAGGATCACCTGGGAGGAGACAGGGTTTAAGGTGGTGAGGAGATTCCGTTGGATGGGACACTGTATTTTTCATCTAGATGGTAGAATCTTCCCAAAGTACCTAGCGAGGTGATGGCTTATTGTCATTTCAATGTCCCTAACTCTCATGTTAGATCTCGAGTTGTGGACCTTAATGTTGTATAATCTGAGCAAACTTTACCAAAAGAAAGATCCTTTTTGGTATCCCAAACTAAACAATTTCCTTAAACCAAATGGTACACTATAAAGGAATGTGGAAATGTTGTTTTCAATTAATTGGCTTCCTTGGCTAATCTGTATAACCCCTCTTAATAACTTTAAGGGAATTAAACCTACCCTTAAAAATAATTCAAATATGCTAAAAACTTACTTTGTTGAAAGAAACTACAAGTCCTAGAATCCTAGAGGGACTGAGATGATGAAGAGGGCTGAGGAGGCATGTGGTTGTCAAAATCAGGCAATTAAGCCTAGTAGCCATTGCAGTAGTCAGGAAATTGAGGCTGCTAGCCCACACCTGAACATTAGTACTGAACCTGGGAGGCATAAAAGCACCTATCAGGGAGCGAAAGGAGGAAAGCGTTGAAGGAGCTGGAACGCTGGCTGGAGTTCAGGCTGTGGCAGTGGAAGCAGAAGTTAGACACAAGGCTGGCAATCCAAGCAGAATTGGGCGAACAAGAGGGACACCAGAACGTGGAGACAGCAGATTTCACTTGCGTGTTCTATGAGAGTCCTGTCCTCCCAAATTCTGAAGTGCAGAGGCTGTGCAGCGGAAGACGTGCTGGAGAAACAGTTTTCCCCATGTGAGCCTGATTGCTGAGCTGCTGGCGTGTCAAACACTGAGGCAAGAAGCAACTGTCAAGTCGAGGGTCTCAGGAGTGGAGGAAACTCTCAAGATGTGTGGCCGGACCAGAGACACCTGTTCAGGAGAAAGGTGTGGGTCCTCAGCAAGCCAGAAGCAGTAGAAGTTGTAGTAGAAGTCAGGAAAGCAGTGCGACCCGCAGAGAAAATGCTTCAGAAGTGGTGAGTGAAGCACAGCGTTCTAAACCATTGCGCAAGCCTTGCCGATAACAGTAACCAGCTCATTTGCCACTCACGTAAGACTTTCAGCAAGTAGAAGTGGACCGCTGTATTAAAAGATCATTTGAAAGAAAGGAAATGTAACACACATGTATAGTAGAAAAGGCTTCTTGCTCGCGTAGGAAGCTAACGCTATTACAGCCCATTGTTCCACTAACCAAAGACTATTAATGTTCAAGGAGTGGTTGTGTGTCACCAGTTAAAAAAAGGGAAGGCTTTGAAGACCATTGCAGAACACTTAACAGTGACCATTTCAAAGTTACAATCTTTAATGTGGGAAAACTACATTAACGAATGGTCGTGTGTACCTTATTTTGATTCTGCAAGGATGCCTGAACTCTATTCTTTGCTTCTGTGCGATTACAATTACACAACCACCTTTAAGGCTTGAAAAGTATATCAAAGAATTGTTGTTTGTGCATAATTGTTGTTTCTCCTGAAAGACTGCACCTTCTGCTTTGTATACAAAGGACATACCTTTCATTCACAAGAGTGCAAAAGACTTAAGAAGAGAACAAGCATTGCCTAAGCCAAGATGTACCCCATACTAAGAGTGAAGCTGAACCTTTCTAAGAGTTCAAAGCAAACCAGCTGTTTTGTGAAGTTACTAACAATCAAAATGCCTATAGTTCAAGTGTGCAAATATTACCTGAAGCTAAGAGAGCGATACCAAGTCTTCTGTGTAATTGTAGGGGCTGATAGCCAGGAGACAGGCAAATGAGAAGTTGTGGGAAGGGGAATTGGCAGCTTGTAAACATTATCCTGAAGCAGACTTAACCTGTAATGCCCAAGAAGGTCACAGCCAGAGACAAGTGAGTGTTGAAGGCAAACCCAGGTTGTTGTTGCGGCAGTTAGACAAGAAAGGCAGAGAGGCTGCCCCTTTAAAGAAAGCTATTCAAAGGCAGAGTGCCTTGCCTACCTGAGGAGGTTGAAACATTTTGGAAATCTATCTTGTCGAAGTCTGTCTAAAAGTAATTGAAGCTGTGGCAGTAGTCCAAAGCCCTGCAACTAAAGAGGTATATCTGGTTGTCAGTAGATGCTACGTTGCAGTTGTTGAAGCCAAGGTGAAATACTGTGCGACAGGAGGTGTCTGTTCTCTTGGTAAAGCAAGTAGGAGAATCATTGTTGAAGTAGAAGTAGCAGTATTGAGAAAGTGTCCTGATAAACATAGCCGTTTCAATGTCAAACCCTAAAGCAATCCTAAATGTTAATCAAGAACTGTGTAACATTAACAGTGTGGACTTAACCATTATCTTTGAACTGTGGTGAATCTTCCTGGGGAAGTGCTAAAGCATTGTGGCCAAGATTACCAGTGTGGCTATTTTTCCTGGGAGAGAAAAGTGGAAAATACTACCAAAGTCAGGAGATTTGCTACCATTGGAACATATATAACTTTTGTTTGAACTTTAAACATCATCAAGAACTAACCTAAGACATTTTCTTTCATTGATTGAACAATTTTCAGAAAGTGACTTTAAATCCTTGGGAAGGAAATCACCCAGGACAATAGAAATTGCATATTATATATGTCTTGTTTATTTGCCATACCTTTTATTTATGTATTTGTTGCTTAGTGTAAGGGCCAGTTATCCGGTGTTAGTGTTTCCCTTCAGCTTTTAGAATAGGCAGGGAATTCCTCAACAGAGTACGGAAAGTGAGGCATTTTGATACATTTCCTCTTAAAGTAAAATGCCATATTTTTAATGATCTTCAAACAGCTGTACGCCTCGCATTGCTGACCACTCACAACAGGTCTTCAGTGTTATTAATGTATGTTTCTTACTAATGTTTAATTCCTGTGTATTTTTAGGAGTGTTGACAGAGTCCTGCAAAAAGCATGACGCGCAGGGGACGAAGATTTCCTACCTTGTGTTTGGCGCTTCCTCTACCTGGGGGCAGCTGTCATCCTTAGAAATGGCTCTGAATGCTGAAGCTATGAACTTCATATCACACGGATCTGTCCAGGTGGGTTCTGAGAAATCTGTTCTTACTCAATATATTTGTGACATATTTTCACCTGCTCCGTGTTATACTATTTCCTGATCTTTTCCTCTTCGGGACACCACTGCTTTGGGGTGCAATCTTTGGCTCCCCAAATGTTTCGGAGTATCATTCCCATCAGCTCCAGCAGGCATAGTCAATGGTGAGGGCTCATGGGAGTCTTAGTCCAAAATATTTGGCAAGCCAGCGGTTGCAAACTCGTCTCATAGTCCATCTCACAACTAAATATGGGTGGAATGCAGCTCAGCAGATGTTCAGTAAAATGACCACACATTAAAACACATTACAATGGAGGCCTCGAGGGGGCGCGCTCATTGTAGCTGCCTGAGCGTTACACTCCCAGTGCAAGGGGCCATTAAGTGGTTTGAGCCCCACTTGGGACCCGCCCCCGGGCAGTCAGGGTCAGACTGAGACAGGAAATTGGCCCAGACACCTCCAAAAAAGTGGCCCTCACCTAGAAAAGTGGCCCTCAAACCCTCATCCGTGAATCATGTCAATTCAGAACTTTACAGAAAATGCTACTTATGGAGGGTTAATGGTGTTTGTTGCATGTAATGTTTTGTGTAAACACTTGAGAAAACGAGTGATAACATTCCTTTTCCATGGCCCTGGCATTTGATAATGATTTGTTATTTAAATAGCACGTTTGCCAAAGCACTGTACATAGCACATATTTACATACAATCATTCCCAACCGAAGCAGTTACTACCCATTTATCAACCTGTGATTAATGAAAGGCTGAGTAGGTCTTGCCAGGATTTGAAACGGCTACCTGCAGATCATGCATAGATCACAGCAGTGCCAGCGAGCGCTCAACCTGCTGGTCTATATTACTGGAGTAAGCGAGGAGGAGCAATCAGTTCCTTCCTTCTTCTCTCCCATCATCCATCACTCCCTTATCCCTCCCTCCCTTCCTTGCTCTTGGTTTTCTTCTCTCTTTTGATCCTTCCTTTTTTCTTGCTTCCCGTTCCATTCTCTCCCCTTGCTTTCCTGGGCATATTTCCTCTCCTCCTTTCCTTCCTCTCAGATTGTTTCCTTCCTGTCTCCCTACCATCTTTCCTCTTAACTTCCCCCCATCCTTCTACCCTCCTTGTTTTTGTCTCTTCTACCACTCCTCCCTATTTCTTTCCTTCCTCACTCACTGTAATTCCTACCCCATTGTTATATTGGAAAATAGCAGTTAAAGATAAATTATTGTGCATGGGTCAACAGGTTAGGGTGCACTTGAGTCTAGTGCAATGAGGGGCTCTGCAGCATTCTTGAATCACAGCTGATACCAAAGGGCAGCTGCATCACCAAGCCCTTAGTCGAGACAGCTGTCCATGTTGCTTGTCTGTGCATAAGGCGTATATGGTGCAGCTCAGTTGGTAAGTTGGAGGCAGTGTTGGGAAAGTGGGCGGAGGGTTGGGTTTCCAAGTATCATAACTGGTAGGATGGGGTAAAGTTGTTACTGGGAAGGGTATACCACGTCTCGCCATCCAAGGGCCTCTAATTCCAGCACAGAGTAATTATTTCACGTGGAAAGAGTTTGTGACTTGTAAATAAGATATGATGTTCCAAACCATCGCAAATTTGTGGCAAGAATGCTCCTAACCCTGTAAGGGAGGCGTCTGTTTGTCACACAAACTCCTTCGAGAAATCGACTACCTTTAGGATCAGGTTCTGGCACAGGTTTTGTTTTGGGTTATTGTAACATACATTGTCATTACAAGTCCAATTAATTTTCTGGGGTTCAGCGTTCTTTAATTTTTCTGTCAGCCTAGCTGTCCTGTCCGAGAAGTTAGGGCTAAACCTGCGGTAATAACCGATTAACCCAAAGAAGGCTCTGAGATCGCTTTTAGTTTTAGGCTTAAGGGCATCTAGGACGGCCTTCACTTTCTCGCGTTGAGGTTGGACACTCCCATTCCCTGCAAAGAAGCCGAGGTATTTCATGGTGGATTGGGCAAGGCTGCATTTGGATGGATTGACAGCTAGGCCGGCTTCTCTGAGGGCTATCATAATAGTAAAGAGACAGAAAAGATGGTCTTCCCAGGTTTTACTATAAATGACTATATTGTCAATTTAAACTCCACAGAAATCAGAGTAGGGTTGCAATATTTTGTCCATAAATCTTTGGAAAGTGGCAGGAGCCCTGTGTTAGCCCAAAGGGAGGACTTTGAACTGGAACAGTCCCAGGTGTGTCGAGAAAACTGTCTTTGCTTTATCAGGTCCATGCACTGGGACCTACCAGTACCCTTTGGTTTAGTCTAGGGTTTATGGAAAGGTGGCGTTTCTGAGTTTATCAATCAATTCATTGATGCATCGCATGGAATAGGCATCGAAGTCAGAGATGGCATGAACTTAGCAGTAGTCTATGCAAAACCTGCACGAATGGTCAGGCTTTGTGACCAATACTATAGGGAGGAGGACAATGGGCTTGAACACGGTTCATTAATATTCGCTCTTAACATTTTATTTTCTTCCTCAACCACTATCTGTTTACGGGCTTCTGGGAGTCTCAGATGGACCTGGGAACAACAAGCTCAGCAACTATTATCTGGGGAGCAGATCTCAATACACCAATAGACCCCCAGTTAGATAGATCACTCTACGTACCTGGTCGACCATCCAAAGCCAGTCTTGAAATTTGCCATGCATTTGACTAGATAGACGCACGGAGACATTCCAATTAGGACTCGAGGGAATGCCCGTTCCACTCAGCCGTCCACAATACCAGTTCGCGTATAGACTACCTTATGGTGTCTGCTCGAAGCCCATTCCAATGGGGGCCCAGATCCTTTTCCGATCACTCAATGGTGACACTCGAATACATCTTACCCAATACCAGGACAACAGCACCCAACTGGAGGTTTAAGCCTGGATCGCTGTCGGACCATGTGTTCGCAACTGAACTACAACAAGAAATCACCTCCTTCCTAGAGATAATTTAGGACTCTGTCAGCTCTCCAGGCACCTTGTGGGAAACACTAAAATGTTATATACGTGGAGTGTGCATGGCGAAAGAGAACGGAATCTTGAAATTGATAAGACAGGAACTGGTCGATAGTGAGCACCGACTGAAAAAGCTTGAACTCGAGTGCACCACCTCCAATGATCTGCAACATAAAGCCAAACTAAAACAGGAGCTGCTACGTTTCAAAGAAACGGCGATCGAGAGCTAAAGGTCCTAGGGCGCAGACACCAAGTCCGTCAATATGGCGAAGGCCAAAAACCGGGTACCCTACTAGCCCGTCTGATTGCAATCGATGGGAAACCCATCCGCGTAGAACGGGTTTGCGACGCTCAGGGCACGCTAGCATACACAGAGGTAGAAATAGTTAACACGTTTCATGCTTTCTATCAAGACCTATATGGCTCCAAACACAGCATACATCCGTAGATGTTACAAAACTTCATAAATGACACTGAACTCTACTGGGTAGAAAACGAGCTTCACAAGCCCCTAAACGCACCTGTGTCTTTAGAAGAAATCCTATTAGCCATCAAAAATCTCCCAAATACTAAAGCCCCAGGCCCTGACGGCCTTACTGTCATGACTTTCCACGTAGTGGAGAGAGTATGGACCTCCGTTCCCAAGTTCCCCACAGAGAGGTAGAACGAACTCCCTGTGCGAGCCTTGGGACCACATGTGTATGGTATTTCACAGGATCAGCAGCGTCGAGAACCCCAAAGCTGTTGGGAGGAAGGCAAGGTTAACACAAGCAATAACAGTACCTTGAGTCAGTGATAAGTACTAGAATAAGGCTTACCTAAGTTCAAAGTCAAGGCTATGGTGTTCATAGCTGTGGTACGAGGGAACGCCAGCGATCCTGAAAGCCAGATGAAGAAACAACGACTTTGGGAGAATCACCTGAGAGACTAGAGTCTTTCGTAGTACTGTGACAAAACGTGGTTCGAGGAATCCAAAAGCAGTCAGCAAAACGATCCGAGGATCGAAGTCCAGGTTGACAATTCAGAAAAGGGAATATCCAAAGCCAGTCCGTTTCCGTTTAGCCAAAGTCCAAGTATCAAAGTTCGAGCAATATCCAGGGAAGAGTTTTCGATGAGCAAGAAAGCCAGTCCGAGTGTCGTAAGCCGAGGTCTTGAACAAAAGTATCCGTAACGCAAATGCCTAACAGTGTAGAAAACAGCTGTGAAGCGAGGACCGTTTGAATCACCCGGCTTTTATGTCTGTCGACATCCGATCACGTGATTTGGTTTTGTGACACGTGATCGGGATGCCGAAGCGAAACCAGGAAGCTGGCACGATTGGTTGCTCCAGCCCGTTCGTATTCTCCACGGCAGCTGCCAGTGAAAACGGGGAAACTAACTAAGCCGCTTCCTGCCGCTGACACTAGGCCACAGAGGCTGACGTTTCCCACGCACCACAGGTAACGGGGCATAATGAGGAGGCGATTGTGTAGTGGGCATTCTGGCTATGCTAGGTGTCTGGGCGTCCCCATCTCCAGAAGAGGTATGCAGAGCTGTGAGTGAGGAGGGATTCTTCCCTGAGTGTATGACAGAGCCCCTCCTCAATGGCCCACGACCACGTGGGGCAGGCGGGATGGTCCCGATGAAATCGAGAAACGAGCCTCGGGCATGGACATCCTCCGCAGGGACCCAGCTCCGCTCCTCTGGACCAAAACCCGCCCAATCCACCAGGTACTGGAGACCCCCCTGACCAAACGTGAGCCCAAAATGCCAGAAACCTAGTACTCAATGGAACCACCCACAGAAACGGGACCAGGGGCAGGACGGAGGCGGGTAGAAGGAGGGCAAGGCTTCAGGAGAGAGGTATGTACACCGGGTGGAGGCGCCAAGACGCAGGGACTGAAAGGCGATAGGCCACCGGGTTAACGACCCCAGAAATCCTATAGGGACCCACAAAACGGGGAAGCAGTTTACGACAACCCGGCAGCCGGAGATGGCGTGTAGAAAGCCAGACCCTGTCACCTGTCACATAAGAGGGCGCCGCGCTTCTCCGTCGATCAGCCGCTGCTTTAGCAGATATCTGGGCCTCACGAAGGTGAGTGAGTGTTTGAGCATGAACGGGCGACAGATTGCGTGCACAGGCGGCCGCTGCTGGGTTGTCGCAAAGCGCGATATCAGGAATAGGAAGGGTTCGAGGGTGCGACCATACAAGACATAAAAAGGAGAAAAACCCGTGGAAGCATGGACTGTGTTGTTGTATGCAAACTCAGAAAGGTGTAAGACCCTTAACCATGTTTGTTGGTGCTGAAAAATGAGACAACGTAAGTATTGCTCCATGGCCTGGTTCACCCTTTCCATTTGGCCATCTGTCTCCGGATGGTAGGCAGAAGAAAAACGTGAATCAATGTCCAAGAGTTTTGTGAGTGCTCGCCAGAAACGAGACGTGAACTGCGATCCCCTGTCCGAAATGATAACCGTGGGTAACCCAAATAGGCAAAAGACTGATTTGAAGAAGAGGCTGGCCAAGGCAGGGGCCGAGGGGATGCCAGAACATGGGATGAATCGGGCTACTTTAGAGAAGGAATCGACCACCACCCACATGGTGTTAAAACCCCCGGCCTGGGGCAAATCTGTCACAAAATCCATTGAGATCGTGTGCCAAGGGCGAGGTGGAATAGGCAAGGGCTGCAAAAGACCCACGGGGCATCCCCGACAATGTTTACACTGGGCACATATCGCACACAAGTTAACGTATCCTTCCACATCCCGTTTCATAGAGGGCCACCAACACCAGCGCCTGAGAAGGTCTAAAGTGCGTCCTTGCCCGGGATGCCCATTGATAGCATTGTCGTGGGACCATTCCAAGGAAAGATTGCGGGCTTCCGTTGTTGGTAACCACAACCTATTCTGGATGAACGGTAAGCCGTTATGAAACACCGGACTCCAATCGGAGACCTGTTCGGGGTGTAAGGAAACCCACGTCCTTATAGATTGTACTACTGACATAGGGGGCGTGCAAAGGCAGATGACATGCTGGTCCAAAAATCTTTCAGGGTAGACTGGCAAGGAGATCCCACCAGGGGAACGAGATAAGGCATCTGCCTTTCCATGGGAAAGGCCTGACCGATGTTTGATCTGGAAGTCGAAGGCAGAAAAGAACAAATGCCAACGCACCTGACGACTGTTTAAACACTTAAACAAAGCTAAATCTTGGATGTTACGATGATCAGTATATACTGTGATTGTGTGTTTGGCCCCCAAAAGGTGGTGCCGCCAGGTTTGAAAAGCATCCTTGATGGCCAACAACTCCTTTTCTGTGACTGTATAGTGGTGTTCAGCAGAAGAGAACTTTTGTGAATGAAATGCCACCGGATGCAGGTGGCCTGTAAACGGGCAGTTTTGGGACAACACTGCCCCGAGAGCATAGGAAGAAGCATCTGACTCCACGATGAAGGAAAGTTCGGGATCAGGATGTTTTAGTACTGGGGCAGTGGTAAACGCCGTTTTTAGGGTGTCAAAAGCATCCTGGTGGGTATCTGACCACAAAAAGGGCACTTTGGGACTGGTCAAGGCGGTAAGTGGGGCTACTAGGGATGAAAAATCCTGAATAAACCGCCTATAAAAATTAGCGAACCCAAGAAACGATTGCAATGCTTTGAGATTACTGGGTTTTGGCCAATCCAACACTGCGCGGACTTTGGACTGATTCATGGTTAGTCCACCTGGAGATATGTCGAAACCCAGGAATTCAAAGTTGTCAGTGTGGAACTCACACTTTTCAGGTTTGGCGAAGAGGGAATACCGTTGGAGACGGGACAAAACCTCACGGACGTGTAGCACATGTTCTTTAATGTTACGGGAGAAGACCAGAATATCATCGAGATAGACCGCTACACACACGTCCAGTAAGTCATGGAAAATCTCATTCATAAAACGTTGGAACGTGGCTGGGGCGTTACAAAGCCCAAAAGGCATGACCACGTATTCAAATAATCCGTACCGTGTACAGAAAGCCGTCTTCCATTCCTCTCCGGGGCGGATTCTTACTAGGTTATAAGCCCCACGAAGATCGAGTTTAGTATAGATAGAGGCATGACTCAACCTATCCAACAACGGGGTTATCAAGGGAATCGGATACCGGTGTTTTACGGTAACGGTGTTCAAACGGCGATAGTCAACGCAAGGGCGCAAATCGCCCTCTTTTTTCGGGACAAAAAAAATAGGACTGGCCGCCGGAGAGGTGGAAGGGCGTATGTGGCCAATCCTAAGAGCCTTCTGAATGTAGTCCTTTAATGCCTGTTCTTCTGAGGGCGACAATGAATAAATGCGTCCTGAAGGGATGACAGAATCAGGGATCAAGTCAATGGGGCAGTCGTAGGGACGACGTGGTGGGAGTGTTTCAGTCGACCCCTTAACAAAGACGTCATGAAAGTCCTGATACTCTGCAGGTACTCTGATTGAAACCACTCCCACTACGTGAGACCCAAGGGGAGAGCTGGATTCCTCCTGCAATGTGAGTTGTGCAACGGCTCCTAATGCTCGTGAAGGAGATTCATTGTCGTCAGGTGCGATGAGGCAAACGTTCTGACAAACTTCAGATTCAAAATGAACCTGCCCGACTTCCAGTCAATTAAGCGGTTATGCTGTTTCAACCAGGGAAGACCCAGTATGAAACCAAATTGAGGCATAGATATTAGATCAAAGGATATCACCTCCTGATGAGTGTCTTGTATGGTTAGAGTGACTGGAGCCGTTTGGTGTCGGATAGGACCAGAAACCAGTGCTGTGCCATCCACTGCTTGTACCGGTTCAGGATGATGTTTGGTCACCAGTGGTAAATTCAAGGATTCCGCCAGCTTAATATCAACATAATTACCCGGGGCCCCAGAGTCTATAACAATTGATACTGTATGGACAATGTCCGAAGTGGGTTTTGAGGTGGCCTGAACCAACACAGGTCTGACCCTCCCAAAAAAGGGTACTGAGTCCGAGGGAGAAGAAGAACTGCTCGATCCCGCCCCCGGGTCTAGGATCGGGCATTCCGAAAAACCGGGTTCTTTAACTTAGGATGTCGGGGACAGTTCTTTACGTAATGGCCGTTCAACCCACAGTAGTAGCAAGCGTTGTCGGTTCTTCGGCGTTCTCTCTCCATTTGGGAAATCGGACTGCGAATTCCACCTATTTGCATGGGCTCTCCTCCAGTATCCGTGGATGGTGGGTTCAAACCTGTGTTAGTAAACCCTGCTTCGTTTTTACGTTCAGAACGCCTAGCATCAATTTGAGGACGAGATCTACTAAATCCCTGTATGTCGTGGGTAAGGAAGGGATGACTGCCATAGCATCCTTCATGGGATTATTAAGGCCCTTATAGAATACTACTGCCATCTTTGTTTCGGGCCAGGCTGTTTCGGCAGCTAATTGATTAAACCGGGCTATGTAGTCCAAGAGAGACCCTTTCCCTTGAGTTAGATCTAACAACTCGAGATCCCGAGATTGGGTCTTGTGGTGGGTGTCGAATACATTAGACATTTCATTAACTAACAAATCAAAATTATAGAGAGCAGCACTATTGTTTTCTAGTAGGGGGTTAGCCCAGGCAGCGGCAGTGCCAGCTGAACGAGACAGAGTAAAAGCCGCCTTGGTGGTAGAATCAGGGAAGGCCTGGGGTTTGCAGAGGAAATGCAATTTACAATGATTTATGAATGTCCGGAATTTCTTGGGGTCTCCATGGAATCTCTCAGGAGTGGCCAAAGGAAGGGGCGTAGGCAGGAACACTGGGACCTGAGGAGACAGATCAGGTTGTGCTTGTGCTATGGGGTTGGTGCAGGGACATCACCTAACTCAGCATCAGTGGGTAGAGGGTGTTGAGTGCTTTGGATAAGGTCTGAGCGCTGATGTATGGCGGCATTGGCGGCTGTCATATCTGCTCTAAGTATTGTTATTGCCTGTACCAATGCAGCCATGGGGTCATCGGGCACGCCCTCCATACTCTCCGTAATGCAATGGCTTCACAGTCTGTCGTGATTTACCACGTAGTGGAGAGAGTATGGACCTCCATTCCCAAGTTCCCCACAGAGAGGTAGAACGAACTCCCTGTGCGAGCCTTGGGACCTCAGGTGGATGGTATTTCACAGGATCAGCAGCGTCGAAAACCCCAAAGCTGTTAGGAGGAAGGCAGGGTTAACACAAGCAATAACAGTACCTTGAGTCAGTGATAAGTGCTAGAATAAGGCTTACCTAAGTTCAAAGTCAAGGGCTATGGTGTTCATAGCTGTGGTACGAGGGAATGGCAGCAATCCTGAAAGCCAGATGAAGAAACGACGACTCTGGGAGAATCACCTGAGAGACTAGAGTCTATCGTAGTACTGTGACAAAACGTGGTTCTTGGAATCCAAAAGCAGTCAGCAAAACGATCCGAGGATTGAGGTCCAGGTTGACAATTCAGAAAAGGGAATATCCTTCCTCTACATTGTTAACAGTTCTTTGATTTCACTTAATTTGCCATTTTCAACTTTCCCTCAACACAGTTCGGTTTCTTATTGGTTCTCCCTTCAACTCACTGGCTGTGATGAACCGCTTTGCTTTTCTTGTCTCTAGATTCAAGGATGATACCACGGTAGCATGCGTCTCTCCCTGCCTTGCTTGTCAGAGGAGTAGGGCTCTGTGCACCGCTGACATCTGCTACAGCACATGCTGGCTATTGTTTGCGGCCTTATGATTCCTTCTACGGAGGCTTTGCAGGACTGGGTCAAAAAGGGCAAGGCCACCTCTCTCCTTGTCGTTCCTTTGGTTCTCGACGCCTTTCTCCCCCTCTTTAACTGCCGTCCTGGAATAGCTGTCTCGTCATGCTCTGTGCCCTGCTCGTAGTGTGCTCTCATGCTCCATATTTTAAGGGTAAGGGCCATCAGGTGTGTGGTTATTATTATTACTTCCCTAACTCTGCCTGACCCTTGTGTTGGAAATGTCAGGAAGATGGCTCTGGTGTTAGTCCGTTGTCTTGTGTGGTGTAAGAAACAATCTGTGTCGTAAAAGGGGGGGGTAGAGTTTCTGAGAATCCTACGTGGTAGGATGGGGAAAAGGTGTCATCAGAAAGGGGATACCGCATCTCACCTATCAGTGTCCCACTTCCACTCCCCGAGGACCCGCCATCCAGGTGATCCTCCCGCATTGGTCCACCCCCAGGAACTGGATTCAATAGCAATATGCTAATAGGTGTTTTAAAATTTGCTGGGTGGTATTGTTCCACATAGGGACTGCCTCGTGGTATCTTGTTGCGTAGTCGACAATCACAAGGACATATTTGTTACTCAGTCCAGAGATTTCCAAAGCTCCAATGATATCCATCCAAATCCTTGCGAAAGAGACTTCTATTAATGGTAAAGTATTCAAAGTGGCATGCAAGGGAATGTGAGTAGTGGTTTTCTGACATATTTAACATGTCTAAATAACATTTTTTTATATCAGCATGGATACCTGGCCAGTAAAACTTCCCACTGATGTGTGCCTGGGTCTGAGACTGTCCTAAGTGTCCCCCTGTCAGATGAGAATGTGCAATCTCTAGTATGATCTATCTTCTGGTGGGTTTTGGGGGTTACCAAATGAGTTTTACTTAAGCCTTCAGTGGATGTTTCTTTTCTATACAGCTATCCTTGCTTTAAGAATAAAAAATGACTTTCCGTCCCTTCGGGATTTGCTTGTAAGAAAGCCTCAGCGAGGGCTGGATCATTTCGCTAGGTGAAGGCTAGGTCGGGAAAGATGGTGATTTCTTCTTTCCTTTTCTCTTCAGTGTTAGATGGTTCATCAGCTTCTCCAAAGCCTAATGTATCTCTCTCTGTATCTTCTGGTTCAATTTCTTCAAAAACAAGGAAATCGAGCCCTCTCAAGAATTCCTTGTGCAATTGTGTCCTCACAATGTACTTCAAATGGAATTTCACCATGGTTCTGTAAGAGAACCTTTATGTCTCCCCGGAAGTCGGGATCTATTACACCTGCTAAAATGTCTAGACTGAACCTCCAAGCCAGGCCAGAATTTGGGGCCAATCATATATAACACCCAGGAGGGGGTATCAATACTAGGTCTGTGGGAATCATTCCTCTTTTCCCTGGAGGGTTAGTAGCCTCTCTGCTGCTACATATATCAAAGCGTATTGATTCTTTCGTGGCAATAGAGGGACTGGCTCTATGATTAAGCTTCTGGAATTTTAGAGTTCCCCAATTTGTTTCAATTGAGTCACATCTCACTCCTGACACCACATGTAAGGAAGGAATGGTATCAACAGTAAGACAATAGAAAAAAGGGGGCTAGTTGCCTTCTTTTTTGTTTAAGAGGGGCTTGACTCAAAATGGCGTTAATTACAGGGAGAAGAGAGAGTCATAAGCTACCCCTATTACACCGTTTAGGCTGTGGTAGGTTTTCAAAAGGCAGGATGCTAGTTTTTAAATGCTAGCTATCAAAAGTCACAAAAAATGGGAGAGGATAGACGTTTTTGTTTATTCAGACATACATATAGAATATAGAATTCATAGTAAAGAATACATAGTTTGAAACGAAAGATCACATGCAAGCCTCGTTTGGCTTGTAACAGAAAAACACAAAAAATGGAAATGAGTACAAAGTTTGGTAGGTGAGGGTTAGTAACATGTATTATGGATTTCAAATACTACTATCAGATAGGTATCTGATTGTAGTATTTGAAATCCATAATACATGTTACTAACCCTCACCTACCAAACTGTGATGTAACAAGTTTTGTACTCATTTCCATTTTTTGTGTTTTTCTGTTACAAGCCAAACGAGGCTTGCATGTGATCTTTCGTTTCAAACTATGTATTCTTGACTATGAATACTATATTCTATATGTATGTCTGAATAAACAAAAATTTCTCTCCTCTCCCATTTTTTGTGACTTTTGATAGCTAGCATTTAAAAACTAGCATCCTGCCTTTTGAAAACCTACCGCAGCCTAAACGGTGTAATAGGGGTAGCTTATTACTCTCTCTTCTCCCTGTAGTCAACAGTAAGACAGACACAAGTAACCACAGTTCGAGGGTGTTTTTTGAACTTCATAAAGGGTTTGATAAATGACTATCTAATTCTAAATTTACAGATGGGAGCAAGCTACAACCATCAAATAACGCAGTCCTCGTAGTGTCTTGTCAAAATAAAAGTGCCTATACTAATAAACCTATTTCCAATCCCTACCTCTAAATGCAAATAGTTTGGGGAAATAATGTTACGAAAAAGAAAGAAATGTTCACAAAATGATATGTCAGGATGTTCAGGCCGTTGGCCTCCTTTCACCACATTTTCATCATGGGACAAGGTGGTAAACTTGAGCTTAGCACAGTCTCTGGCTTCTCTGGCACGAGGATACAGTTCGATCACTAGCATCAGGGACTTCTGTGCCCAAGTTTCTTTTCCTTTCAAAGTCTCTTCATTCAGAGGGCCTGATGCGACAAACAAACGATAAGTTCTTTTCCTTTTTCAGATGATCACAAGTACTCAAGTTCTTAGGCAATTTGCTATTCACCTCAGATCCCTCTCAGCCGTGCTCAGATCCTTTCGCCACAATATTCATACATATTTTGCATCTAATTCCTCAATGGGTATTCTTTCCCGGGTGACACCCCGGTTCACCCAGTTCCCCCTGAGTCGGGCTCAGATTTTGGTTCCCCCTCGGTTGGGCTCAGATTCCTTTCAACACAATGTTTATAACTTAACACAACCTTGCTTTAACCAAACAATTTTAGCTGATCTCCCTCCGCCGGGCTTGGACCAACTTTCTCTACGATTTCAACAACTATCAAAGTCTTTCAAATGTGCACAGGGTTTTTGCTTGACCTGTTGGACGACCCCTTCAATTTGACAATTCTTTATCACTCTTCACATTTGCCACCTTTCAGCTGATTACCTAACAGAGACTTTCAAATGAGCACCCACGTGGTGCAAGACCACTCTGTTTACGGTATCGTAACTTGGCTTCAATGTTCAATCGCTCATCCGCTGATTAATTATATTTGCATCGCTTGCCAAATACGCTTCATATACTGTTCTCTTCAGTTTTCATTGTACAATGTTGCTGTTGCAACATTGGCTTCAACACAGACAGTTCTGGTATCAGTCTCCCCACCTGACCGGCTCTACTGACTTCACTGGTGCTGCTATGTTGTAGGAGCCAAGGATAGTACCATGGTGGCAAATGATTCTCCCTGCCTTGACTATCGACACAGGAGAGCCCTGGGTACCTCTGTGAGAAACCGGAAGGTGTCTCCCTAGCTAGTCCCTGTGGATCTGTCATCCAGGTGGCAAGGACATGGCCATTGCTATTGGATCCAGTTACTCAGGGTGGACCAGTGAGGGAGGATCACCTGGATGGGGGGTCCTCGGGGAGTGGGAGCTGGACACTGACACGTGAG
This sequence comes from Ambystoma mexicanum, assembly GCF_040938575.1. Classification (NCBI taxonomy): domain Eukaryota; kingdom Metazoa; phylum Chordata; class Amphibia; order Caudata; family Ambystomatidae; genus Ambystoma; species Ambystoma mexicanum. Next base: position 1,088,631,347 of record NC_090941.1, read on the forward strand.
ACGCAGTGTCCCCCTTCTGTCAACACCTTTTCTCCATCCTACCACGTTGGATATTCAAAACCACTGCGCCTCCCCCCCTTTTCCAACACAAACACTTTTGCATGACACACCAGAGAACGGACTACCACCGGAGCCATTTACCTGACATGTCCCAATGCAAGGATCAGGCAAAATCAGGCAATTGATCAGAATTACACAGACCTGATGGCCCTTTCCTTTCTCCAGAGGAATAAAAGGTGGAGCAAGAGAGCACAGTACCGGCAAGGCAGACCGCACAGTGAAACAGCTACCCAGGCCCTGCACTTCAAGAGGAGGAGAAAGGCGGCGAATATCGAGAGGCTGACAAAGAGAGACACGACCTTGCCCTTTTCGACGCAGACCCACGAAACCTCTGTAGGGGGAATCATAAGACTAAGGACAATAGCCCAAGTGTGCTGCAACAGATATCAATGGTAAACGCAGCATGTCAACTCTGATAAGCGGGAGCGAGGGAAACTCCTGCTACCGTGGTACCGGCCTTGAATCCAGTTACGAGGAAAGCCAAGCGGTTCATCACAGCCAGTGAGTGGAGGGGAGAGCCGATAAGAGCCGGGCTGTGGTGAATGATATAGGCAAAGTGGCAAGTTTAACTAAAGTTCAAAGAACTGTAAAAGTGGTAAGGGGAGACCATCTGCAGAGGGAACAGGCACCACATGGGTGTTAAAGTGGGAGACTCTGGTTGATCCCCGTCTGAGTGAAACTACAGATACCAGAAGGCCATAGGAGAGCCATCAAGTTAGGTCTACGTGGTCATACAGGGGGTCAAGCAAAATCCATGTACAGTCGAAATCCTTTGACCTAAGAACTGTAGAGAAAGCAAGGGAAGTGAATCCCGTAAACAAAGCAAAGTGAATGTGAAGTTGGCAAGAGTGAACCCGGAAGAGGGATGCTGATGAGAAGAGGGCAAGTCTTCTAATATCCCGGTGAAACAGTGTGTTGACAAGCGTGAACTCGGCCAAGGGATGTCCACTGGAACCGTTTAAAAAGACATTCAGGTTGGTGAATGAAGGAAAAGCCATAAGTGAACCCGGTGGAGGGAGGCAAAAAGTAAAAAGGGGTCAGCGCCTGCAGGAGGGGGACCCAGGGGTGAACAATCCTCACCCTAAGTGAAACCAGGAAACACACTTTCTTTGTGTGGAAGGAACATTTTGCTTTATTATTTGTCTACGTCAGGTCCTTAAAGGCAAGAGACTTTCAGAAGAAAAGAGACTTTGCCATCGACAGTCCTGATAGCTGCAAGTGGAACTGTCGTCTCGTGCTGGGGGAGCTCAAGACTGTGCTGTGCTCCAATATCCCACCTTGCCTTATGCTCAAACCGTGGGAAAGGGAAAACCAAACTACTGCATCCTGACATGTTATTGGTGAACACTTATTTCTTTTCTTAAGAACTATGCCACACCCTTTTTGTATTAGTTGTAAGGTTTGGCAATAGGTTTCTTAGTATAGGCCCCTTTTATTTGACACAACGCCTCTACGACTGCCTTATTTTCATTTGATGATTGACGCCTGCTCCCATCTTAGGTTTAGGTTTTTCCAAACTGCATACAGTTTAATAAACACCCTTGAACTGTGATCACTTGTGTCTCTCTTTACTGTTGCCACCATGAGTTCCTTACACCTCTAACACACAATGCAGCAATCTTCAGTGTTTATTCTTGGTCTTACATTTCCTATTCTCGAAGGTTCCTGAATGTAACGGTCTTTCGTTGAAAAGGTCAAGGGCACTTCCCTCCTTGCAATCCTCTTAGGTTTTGCCGTCTTTCGCCTTGTATTACACTGCCATCTTGGAACCGCTGCTTCCTCATGTGCTTTGCTTTGCTCAGAGTGTGCTTTGTGCTCCTCCGTTTATCGGTTTGGGGAAGTGTGATGGAATTCAGGTGTGCTTAATGTTCAAGGATTGCCTGATGCTGCTTGACCATTGTATTGGGACATGTCAGGTATACGGCTCAGGTGAGTTCCTACGTATCCTACCTGGTAGGATGGGGTAAAGGTGTTGTGTTGCAAGGAAGTTGATTTCGCGTCTCGCTATCCGTTGTCCCACTTCCACTCCCTGAGGATTCTTCACCCAGGTGATCCTCCCACACTGGTCCAATCCCAGGAACTAGATCCAAAAGCGATGGCCGTGTCCTGACCTCCTGGATGACCGATCCCCAGGGACTAGCAGGTGAGACACCTTCAGGTTTCTCACAATTCCTGGTCCAGGTCGGGCCTGAGGTCACAAGGACAAATCCGGCAAATCAGACCCTGCAGGGTACAATGACCTTGAGGTACTTTTACACAACATTGTCAACTTGTTAACTCTTTATATGGACTGGAAGGCGAAACTGGAGTGTTTTGAATGCCAGTCAGAGAGAGACACCTTAGAACGAAACATGCATGAGGGAGGAGATGATCCAGTGTCCACAAAAACGGACATTGCCTCACTGTTGGAGGAGATTCGGGGGATGAGGGCGGACATTGCAGGCCAGGTGGATCTAATTAACATGAGGATTGACAAAATGGATCAGAGATTACAGGCAGTGGAAAATAATCAATCATTCCTCAATATTCTGGAAACTCAGATGGACATGCAAATGGCAGAGCTGGAGAGGAGGGAAGGGGAGATCGCTCTCAAGATGGACGATTTTGAGAATCAAGAAAGGAGGAACAACTTAAGATTTTTGGGAGTGCCTGAGAAGGATGGCGAAACAGAAAGAGACTTGCAGAGGGTCATACATGAGGTGGCAAAGCTATTATTTGGGGATGACTCCAACGATGAGCCCAAGATTGATAGGGTGCAGAGGACAGGTGGGCAAGTAGAGGCCCAAGGTCGGTCCTGGCCTGCTTTCATAACTACCCGGACAAGCAGAGGATTCTGGAAAAACCTAGGGTGGAAGACACAGTGGTCCTTGGAAGTGCAAAAATGTAAATCTTTCAGGACTTATCCTCACTTACGTTGTCAAAGAGACGCCTCTGCACCCCCCCTTACGAAATGGCTTAACGAGAAGGGGGTGAGATACAGATGGGGCTTCCCCTTCTCTCTCTCCTTTGCGATGGATGGCTATAATTACAAACTGGTCACAGAGGAGGACATACGTAGGGTCACAGGAGAATTAACAGGAGGAGGAGAGCCCATTCCGGAGGGAGGCCCAAAGGAATCTGAGGATTGACGGTGGTGTATTAAGGGGCCAAACAGGTGCAGGATGCCCGGCTCACGGAAATTCAGGGTGCTGAACACTCTCCACAATGGGGGTACTTGACTAGTCTGTAGATGATGGGGAACCTCTTGGCAGTTTGGTACTAGACAGTTCAATATCATATGTTGTTTTATTGCCCCATGGTTATATGGATGTTCATGGGATCCCTGGTGGCGAAGGGGTCTATGTTTTGGATTTGGAGTAATGGTTTCCTAAGATGTTGCCGTGAAGGAGAGGTGGGGGATGTTGGTGAGCTTGAGGAGGGAGTGGGGGGGGCTCTGATCTTAGAGGAGAATGGAGGGATGTCCCGGCTGACCGGGTCCTACTGGTGGTCCGGTGTTCGACCAGTGATGTTAACTGGAAGGAACCGGGCACCACTGAGGGGTGGGGGTGGGAATGGGGGTTAGGAAGGGTATAGGGGCATTTAGGGGTCCTGGTATAGAGTACATGCGGGTGTAATGTGTTATAGCTCGAGTAAATATTGCTTGGAAAGGGAGTGCGAGTGTGCTTCATGAGATGGGCCAAAATGGCAATGGCGGAAATGCGGGAGAGGGGGAGGGAGGACCACCTGCGGACCTGTGAATTGAATGTGAAGGGACTCAACTCCCCAATGAAAGATCCCTTGTGGCTAGAGAATTTTCAGATGATGGGAACAGACGTTCTCTTCTTGCAAGAGACTAGGTTTCTGCAGGGAGACGAAAGGAGGGTCCCCTGTGGTCTTCTTGGGTATATATACTGGGGATCGCGAGACTTCCGAAAAGGGGGAGTGGGTATCCTGATTCACAAGCAGCTGCGGATGGCGGTCCTGAAGGTATGGAAGAGCATGTATGGAAGGGCCCTGTTGGTTTCTGGTCTGATAAAGGGAGTGTGGTACACTTTTGCGACCATGTTTGCCCCTAATCAGGGCCAAGTGGAATTCTTTAAGGCAGTGTTGATGAAGGTTCTAAACGAAGGGGCGAGACACCTAATTGTCGGGGAGAGTTAAATATGTGGGCAGACACCAGTATAGATAGGCGAACAACTGGACCAGTGGGGCACGAGGCATCTGGTGGGAGAGGTGACGGTCTTCTGGAGATTTTAGATGCATATGGACTGTGGGACATGTGGCACTTCTTTCACATGCAGGAGAGGGGTTTCACCTTTTACTGCACACCCCATGGGACTTTTACCCGCATTGATTATCTATGTTTCTCAAGGGAGCTGTGGGAGGCGGTGCTGGGATCAGAAATCCACCCGATCAGTTGGTCGGACCACGACCTGGTATCTTTGGAAAGAGGGAAGAATTGAGGCTGGTAGAAGAGTGCTGGATAGTCCGTAAATTCCAGTTTCTGAAGCAGAAATATTATGAAAAAGGGGATAAGGCGTATTCACTGATGGCGGCACGCCTGAGGGGACAGCAGGCTTATAGGTGGAAACCGAAGGTGTGGGCTAAGAACGATGTGTTAAAGGTGACGTCGGAGCAGACCCTGGAGACCTTCGCCTTCTTCTATGAGGATCTATACGAAGGTGGGGGTCAACCAGATGGGGAGGAGAAATTACAGTTATTACAGTTATTTAAGAGAGGTCCCATTACCAACACTGACACACGAGGAGGCTAGGGGGCTGGACGCACCGATTACTGGGGAGGAGGTCCAGGACGCAAGTGGACAACTGCAGTTGGATAAAGCGCAAGGGGAGGATGGATTCACCTCAGGATTTTATAAAACATTTTCAAATTCTCTGCTCCCATTCGTGGTTGTTGTTCAACAACATCTTGGACCCAGCCAGGCACCAAAATCGTTTGTCCGAGCATTTATCTCTGTAATACATAAAGAGGGCAGGGACCCCTGGGTATGTGGATCTTACCGCCGATCTCACTCCTGAATGTCGACGCAAAGCTATTCACCTGAATCCTGGCCTCGAGGTTGGAAGTGTATATGCCGCGATTGGTACTTTCGGACCAGGTGGGCTTCATAAGGGGACGTCAGGGAGTGGGTACCATGAGAAAATCCCTGCATCTGATTACTGCAGCTCTGGATGGGGGAGGGGACCCCACTCTCCTGTCAGTGGATGCAGAAAAAGCCTTCAAGAGCCGAGTGGAGCTTTCTTAAGGCTGCCCTTCTCAAGTTTGGCAAAGGGGACAATTCCTACAGGGAGTTATGGCAGTATACACAGGACCCAGGGCTTCTGTGTCAGCAAATGGAGACTTCTCCCGCTGGTTTGGGCTGGGGCGAGGGACAAAGCAGGGCTGCCCCTTCTCGCCAATTGTGTTTGCTCTCTCCTTGGAGCCTTTGGCCCAGAAGCTGAGGAAAGATCGACGCATGGAGGGAAGAGCTGTGGGAGGGGTTGAATATAAATTAGTTCTCTATGCAGATGACATGCTATTGCATGTACAGAATCCTGTGACCTCAGTCCCAGCGGTGGTAGAACTGATTGACCATTATGAGAAGTTATCAGGGTTTAAAATCAATAAGGGGAAGTCCATTCTGTTCCCACTGGGTGACGTGGCTGAGGCTGATGCTCAAAGAGTGACTCCCTTGGGGATGTGGATTAGTGTGAAAAAAAGCCCTGATTTGAGAAAGGCTTATGAATATGCCGAAACACATGTTATCACTACACATGAATAAAACACAATGTGTGGATATAATTTTGGCGCTGTCTGTTAGCTGAGTAGCTTTTCAACATATTTCATTGCAAGTGGTTTACTTGGCTTTTCTAACCACAACTCTGGAAGACGCGACAAGTTCTTTATAGTGAGCGAGCGGAACACCTAAGTTAATTTCCACTCAATCAAGCTATTCATGTCGCCTTGATGGACTGACCCCCTAAAAAGCCTACATGATTTTTCTCTAATTGTTTTGACAATAGTCATGAAACATATGCGAGGAATTTGACCATCCACATGGTGGGTAGGCCCTCACCTGGGCTTTTTTAAAATGTTTAATGAAATGGAATGATAGTATTGATTGGGTGACCGTACAGAGGTCGATGCACCGTATAATGAAAGAGATGACACCTCTTGGAAGTAGTTTTTTTCTTTTTAATTGAAAATTATTTGGATGATAGCCTTTGTGGATGACACGTGTTTCGGCAGGTTTACATTGCCTTTTTCAAATCCAGGCTAGATATGCATAAAGGCAAAAATGACAAAACACAGGAGAAATAAATATAAAGGTGCACGAGCAGAACCCATACTATGTCAGTCTTGTGTACATTGTAGACATGCTTCATTAACATATCATTCACTGATGCAAATTAAAGTGCTCTAGTCATTTTCAAGGAGTGTGACTTAATGCTGGAGCCCCGTGGTTAGTATAACCATGCTTTAGATACGGTCGCATTGGAATGCAGAAAAAAGAGAAGAGGGGGAAATAGAAGGGAGGGAGAAGAGATGCAGGAAGTGGTTGGTGCAATGTTTAAAGTGGTAAGGTGTTGATGTACATGGACACAATAAGATTAAGTAAATACATTCTGATGGTTGAAGCATAATAGGTGGTCTTACCCATATTCACTTGCATGAATACCAGCATAATGCAGGAAAAACCAGTAGGTCATGGGTTCAATCCCATCTGTATAAAGATTACGGAAATACCCATTAGTTTCCAATATTTCTGTTATTAAGTACATCTAGAACATTGTTAGAGAAACATTGTCTTATGTAAAACTGGGTCTATTTTTAAATTATAACGCTGGTGCGCTAATGTCCGGTTTTGACCGCACGTCCTTAGGGGTAATTATATTACTTAATATAGATAGCCACAATATAGTTGAGAACATGGCTACATGAATATTAAGTGTTCGTTCCTCGACGCAATCCATAATATGGGAACAAACTTCAAACACGGGAAAAATAAATGTCAAATGACACATGCTCAGCTTTATGCAGCACGTGTAAAATGAGTAGCTAAAGACGAGATGGCAAGACCCCCCCTAGGTATGAGTAGGTGGGGAATGTGGTCTTGCCTAGTACAAATGTGTCCTCTGTGTGCCGGGTGGTCCGCGTCCGAAGCGCTGGCCCCTGTGCGTAAATAAAGAGTCCTTTATTAGTGTTTTAAATGGCGGCCATATTTAGGGAAGTTGCAAGACGTGCGGCCATTGATTTCAAGGGAAAGATGCCCAGACTAAGATGAAGGACAGGGAATGGTGTCAAAAAGCAAAACATGATCATTTAACATAGGTCGAAAATAATTGATTTATTATAATGCCTAATGATTTGGAAATTTAGTATGTTGTAAATAGTATTTAAATGAATCTTCCGTCTAATTTACTGAGTATTCCAGATGAGGATTCATCCCACCACATGTGATGCATTGTGGTTAGTGTAGTTTAGAAAACTCCTTTGTGCAGGGATGGCAGAAGAGAGAGAGCTACAGTTGAAGGTTTATATAAGAGTAAGTGCATTCAAGATTATACAATAAATCAAACATAGTACATAGCACATGACGCCAGTCATATAAAAAAAGAAAGGAATATGTGTCCCCATATATACGCATTCTGTATACTGCACACATTGGAAAATACCAAATGTAAAATAGGAATGATGAATCAACATAGTATATGGCTCATAAAGCCAGTCATTTGGAGAAAAAAGTACTGTGTGTCCACATGTATTAGCATTTGGTAGACAACACCAATTGGAAATACCAAATGCAAAGTTAGGAATGGGTATTACAGGATAAACAACAAATAGTTTGAGGAGGAAAAAAGTACATTATAGGAAATGTACCATTTCACTGTCAGAATTCTGGCCAAGTTCTACAGATTGGTATTGCCAGATAAATCTGGCTTCGGCACTTCTCTGATATGTTGTTCTTGATTGCCACCTCTTTTGTTCCTTTGAATGTTTTGTAGGCCAATAAATTTGATATCTTTCTTATTGTCCATTTGGTGAAGCATTTGCCAGTGCCGAGAGCGGGGCAAATTTCTGTCTTGGCTGCTTATTGCTGAAATGTGTTCCCTTATGCGTGTTCTTCATTCATGTATCGTACTTCCAACATAGATGAGCCTGCATATGCATTGAATGGCATGAACAACATATTTAGAACGACAGTTTATTTGTTGTTTGATAGTTGTTTTTGTCCCATGTTCGTCCACAAATGTGGTGGTTTCTGGTAAGGCATGCTTGCACATAGTGCAGAATCCACATTTTCTAAAGCCCATTGCAGGTTGTTGGAGCCAGTTGGATTTTCCATTTTCGTCCTTGTCTGGTAGTAGTGATGGACTGACACTCATTTTTAGGGTTTTGACTCTTCTGAAAATCATGGTCGGTGTTGCTTTAATATTCTTGGTGATATGAGGGTCTAATTTAAGAAGGTACCAGTTCTTTTTAAGTACTTTCCTAATCACCTTGGTATTTTCACAAAAAGTGGCGATAAATTGCACTGTGTCTTCTTGTTTGATTGTTTTGTTTTTAGGAGTCAGTGTTGCTGTTCTGGTCATTTGTCTAGCTTTGATTCTGGCCTCAGTAATGGCGTTCTTGGAGTAACCCCTGGCAAGAAATCTGCTGGAGAGTAATTCACATTCTGATTCAAAAGATGATATGTTTGTACAGTTTCTTCTGGCCCTGATGTGTTCTCCCTTTGGGATGTTTCTAATAACGGGTTTGTAGTGGCAACTGGTGGCAAAGAGTGCTGAATGGACTTTAGTCTGTTTTCTGTATGTTTTGGTTATCAGTTTGTCTCCTAAAGTGGAAATTGTGAGGTCTAAAAAGTTAATTTCCGAGTCACTTGCAATTCCAGAGAATTGTAGACCAAAGGTATTATTGTTGACTTGTTCCAAGAAAATGTCAAGATCACATTTGGTTCCTTGCCAGATTAGTAGCACATCATCGATGTAACAAGTCCATTTGATTATATGATTTTTGAAGGCTGGAAGTTGATAGATGAACAGATCTTCAAACATTCCCATTACCTGATTAGCGAGTGCTGGTGCAAATTTAACGCCCATTGCGACGCCACATGTTTGTTTTAAAGAAGTTATTATCAAAAATGAAGATATTGTTTTCCAAAGTGGTTAGTAACATTTCCTTTAACATACAAATGTAGCTAAAATGTGATGCATATTTGTCCTTCAAGATATAATCCATCGTTTGTAATGCTTAATTGTGCCCAATAGAAGTGTACAGGGCTTTAACGTCCCAGGTAGCCAGCAAGTAGTTGTCTTGCCATTTGATTTATGCCAGAATCTTGATGATTGATGTTGTATCCTTGAGTTAGGCTTTCACCTGTGAGACCTTCGGTTTAAGTATGCTGTTGATGTACTCAGCAATAGGTTCAGTGGCCCATCCGATGCCACTTACAATTGGTCTGCCCTCAGGAATTGTGAGAAACGGTTTGTGTACTTTTGGAAGGAAATGGATGGTCGGTATGATAGGTTTGGGTATGAATAGGTGCCGTTTTTCATCATCACTAATTAGGCCTTGGCGATGTCATCCATCGATTAAGTTCTTGGATAATTGTTGTTGTGGGGTTACATGTTAGTTTCTCATAGCAGTTGGGGGTTTCAAGATGATTTTGAGCCATCTGTATGTAATCAGATCGATTCATGATGATGATGCCCCCCCCCTTGTCAGCTTCCTTTATTACAGGTTGTTTGTTTGCATGGAGATGTAGTAGTGCAGTTCTTTCCTGATTGATTAGATTTTTAGTGACATGTTTCCCTTTTGTGTGATTAGATTTGTTGAAGCACTGGTGTAGGGCATGAGTGACAGCCTTGTAGAAAGTGTCAATCATATTATCAGGTGCCAATTGGGGTAGAAATTTGGATTTCCGTTTGATTTCTTGGGATGTCAAAGATGCTGAATGGATCCGTAACTCATGCATGGTTTCATGTATTGGGTAGTCAGCCGATTCTTCAATTGATCTTCAATTGATCTCAAAAGGTGGATATTACCCAGTTCCTCTATTGTTATATTGCGTATATATGGGGACACATATTCCTTTCTTTTTTATATGACTGGCGTCATGTGCTATGTACTATTTTTGATTTATTGTATAATCTTGAATGCACTTACTCTTATATAAACCTTCAACTGTGGCTCTCTCTCTTCTGCCATCCCTGTATAGCGGCGTTTTCTAAACTACACTAACCACAATGCATCACATGTGGTGGGACGAATCCTCATCTGGAATACTCAGTAAATTAGACGGAGAAGGATTCATTTAAATACTATTTGCAACATACACATTTTCCAAATCATTAGGGATCATAATAAATCAATTATTTTCGACCTATGTTAAATGATCATGTTTTGCTTTTTGACACCATTCCCTATCCTTCATCTTAGTCTGGGCATCTTTCCCTTGAAATCAATGGCCGCACGTCTTCCAACTTCCCTAAATATGGCCGCCATTTAAAACACTAACAACAGACTCTTTATTTATTCACAGGGGCCAGCACTCAGGACGCGGACCACCCGGCACACAGAGGACACATTTGTACTAGGTAACACCACGTCCCCCACCTACTCATACCTAGGGGTTCTTGCCATCTCGTCTTTCGCTACTCATTTTACACGTGCTGCATAACGCTGAGCACTTGTCATTTGACATTTATTTTTCCCGTGTTTGAAGTTTGTTCCCGTGTTATGGATTGCGTCGAGGAACGAACACTGTATTCATGTAGCCATGTTCTCAACTATATTGTGGCTATCTATATTAAGTAATATAATTACCCCTAAGGACGTGCGGTCAAAACCGGACATTAGCGCACCAGCGTTATAGTTTAAAAATAGACCCAGTTTTACATAAGACAATGTTTCTCTAACAATGTTGTAGATGCACTTAATAACAGAAATATTGGAAACTAATGGGTATTTCCGTAATCTTTATACAGATGGGATTGAACCCATAACCTATTGGTTTTTCCTGCATTATGCTGGTATTCATGCAAGTGAATATGGGTAAGACCACCTATTACCTAATATATCAATGAGGATTCCCTCGACATGGTCTACCTGCACATCAACTCCCAGGCAGTGGAAAACACCTTGCTTGCAGCAAAAGATGAGCTGATGTCATATGGTTTCGACCTGACGATAGAAGCAAAACATCAGAGAGAAGGAAATGGAAAAGATGTGCCAGTTGATCGAGGGCAAACCCACGAACAACGGCGCGAAACCCTAAGGAAACAATTTAACATCAAAGAAAGACCAGTCGGAAACCAAAATACCCTTTATAAACCTGCCACACAGACCCACTCAAATAGAACCTAGCCATTGCAAAATGAAAAGGACGACGAAAATGGCCTTCTATCATGGAATACTGGAGGCTTCAGGCATCTGTTCCAGAATTTCGATATCTCTATGAAAACATTTTTTGCAGTATGTCTCCAGGAAACGTGGCTGCGGGAGGCGCCCTGCAGAGAAGGATATTCAATTATGTTAAATCCGGCTGGGAAAAATCAGTTTGGTCGACCATTCTCCGGTCTCCTGACGATGATGAACAACGCTTCGGGATGGGAGATCATTAAATCGTTTTCTCCCAATCTGTTCATACAAGGAACACTCCTTCAAAACAGTCGTATACCCAGTTCAACATTTAAACATCTATTACTCCGGACCACCTATTGGAATACAGCCATGATCTCTTCATCTAATTTCATTCAATCGATAACAAAACTGATTGATGATAACATGGAATTGCTGCCCGACCTACAGGTGATCGTATGTGAGGACTTTAATTTCTCGTGGTTCGATGATGATCTGAAAACGAAAAAATTCAAGAACCTTGCCCACTCTACCTGCCGAGGGTATCAATTTCAGTCAGCGATGATCGCCAGAAACTGCTATATGCACAACGGTCAAACAAAAGGAGACCGTCCACCGAACTTCAAATGGCAGCGTGACGGCACTGAAAAAATTGACTATTTGATTGACTATTTCTGGGCATCAAACACCCTGTGAAATGAGATCTTACAGCTGAAGGTCCTGAAATCATTAAGTAGTTATCACAATCCGCTCAAATTGACTCTAAAGGCATATCCACCAAGATATGTAGAGCTTTTCAACCAGCCAATTGAGGTGAATCAAAGAGGCAATAGACTAAAAATAATCATCAAGCAACTGCGGAATCTAAATGAAATGATAACCTCAGAAGAGATAGCTGCAAGTGACAAATTAAACTATACTGCTCTGTTGGCAGACTATCAAATGAAATTCAAGCATTCAAACAGTTGCTCTTTTCTAAAAAAAAATACAAATTTAGTCCATTGGTGTCTCTTAAAAAAAAAACAACTGCAACGTGATCTAAGAAAATTAAAAAAAGAGTCAGATCCAAAAAAAATGACGCTAATGAAACAGCTGAAGGCGAAGTATCGAAACTGGCTGAAATGTTTCACAACGATGAGAGACCAAGAACGAGGAGAACGAATCCTGAAGCTCATTATCTGTCATCAGACGAAGGACCTATGGAATATCATAAATAACAAAACAATATTCCAGCAGGCAAAGACTCATCATGGTATCTCTAAGACCAGTTGGGAACAATATTTTGCCAAAGTCTTTGGAAGTAATGTAATCCGGCTGAAAGATGAAACGTTCGAAACAGGCCAGTTTTGGAACGCAGTCGAATCAAAAGAAGATATATCAACAGCAATCAGACATTTAAAAAACTCCCGAGCGGCGGGACCTGATGGCCTTTCCAATGTCACACTCAAAGCAAACAACGAACACTGGACAACTTTTATCTTACATCTATTCCAAGTGATAGCCACTACAAAGATGATCCCTAAATCTTGGAACTCGGCTATCATAGTTCCGATTTTCAAAAAGGTAGTCGCGACGACCCGGCCAATTATCGACCAATTGCCCTTTTGGACATCTTGGGTAAGATATTTGCATCCTTTTTACAGCAGAAGCTATCCAAGTGGGCTCCTAGTTCAGGTCACTTCGACATACGTCAGACAGGCTTTACCAAAGGCGTGGGAACAGAAGTGAACCTGACGATACTAAACCTGCTGAAACTAAAAGCTTTACAACAAGGCAAAAATCTTTCGTTGCTTTCATTGACATGAAACAAGCATTCGATTCCTTAGATAGAGTAAAATTGTGGAATAAATTGATGTCCTGGTCGTGTTCGTCAGAACTACTTCAGCCCACAATGGCGCTCTACAAAGAAACTTCAATCAGAGTGCGAATCAACGAAGCTGGTGAGCTCACTGAGAAAATATACACAAACAAAGGAGTAAAACAGGGTTGCCCTTTGGCTGCTCTGCTATTCAAACTATTCATAGCTGACGTATCCGAAGCTTTCTCACAGACACGTTGTTTTCCCCCAAAGATCAATAGCAATAGTATTAGTTGGTCAATATACGCAGATGACATTGTCCTAATGGATGAAACACCAATTGGCCTTCAGAGACTGTTATTTGCATTGGAAAAGTACTTAAGCGATAATTCTCTGCAAATTAATGTGGAGAAAACAAAGATCATGTCGATCGGTAACACCTCCAAAAGATTAATTAAGAACTTCAGATGGAATCTCGATGCATTACAGATTCAACATGCATCAACTATTCGATATTTAGGCATCGTATATAACACCTCAATTAGAGAACATGACTGGATTTGTGATCTGAAACAACGTATATTGACCTTCGCCCTGCAAGGGGCTAAACTTCATGCTGAATATGGAAAATTTACTTTAAAACCTGTATTGACCTTTTACACACAACTGGTGATCCCTTCAATCACGTTTGGAGCAGAGGCCGGTTGGAACCTGGACTACAATCTGTGGCCAACCCTCGAAGGTATATTCTGGAGACGTATCCTTAAGTTGCCAAAGGGCGTTCCAATGATGTCCATAAGCTACGAAGTTGGAATCGAATCAATGCACAATATAGTTATCTGGAAATCGTTGGCCATGTTACGGAAGATGTCATTAAAAGATCAGGCGCCGGCCTATCAAATCTTCTCAAACATAGCCCAACAACAGCACTGTAGTATTATGCTAAACTGGTCCACCGGCCTAAAAACGATCCTAGACTCTGCAGACATAAAGTGGGAAACACTTATAGCAACCCCACAAATCGCGAAACAAAAATGAAGAAAATGGAATTGGATCCAGAATTTAGAGCAAAGAAATCTTCTATCTTCGTCGATCGGTCCTTTAGCAAATTGTCTAGACTGCTTACCTAGATATCTCCAAAACTTTCCTTCAAGAAAACATTGCAACCAATTTATGAGACTGCGCCTGAACGCATACACAACAAAGGAGAGCCAATGGAGACGAATAGCCATCAACATTGCAAACAATCTCTGTAGATTCTGTGAAAATTCAGTTGTATCGATAAAACATCTGATCACTGAGTGCCCTAAAATTACGCAACAACAAACACGCCATCTGGCTCTTCTGCTCCAGTTGATGAGGATATGGACAAATGGTGGTATTGGATACTATCTGGAACAAACGTTTCGCTCACATGTGCAGTCTGTGAATTTGTGGAAAGCATTCTGAGCGAGGATTACCCTTAATTAATGAGAACATTTGGACAGTACTGTGTGCTTTTCCTGTGGGTTTTCTGTGGGTGCTTTCTTGTTTATTCATGTGTTTTATGTGTAAGTTAGATTACTTTATTGTAATTGAAGTTTATTTATAAACTAATTGTTACAATTAAAAAAAAAAAAAAAATTATGCTTCAACCATCATACCTTTTTGACTTAATTTTATTCTGTCCATTTACACCAACACCTTACCTCTCTAAACATTGCACCAACCACTTTCTCCATCTCCTCTCCCTCCCTTCTATTTCCCCCTCTTCTCTTTTTTCTGCATTCCAATACGACCATATCTAAAGCATGGTTATACTAACCACGGGGCTCCAGCCTTAAGTCACACTCCTTGAAAATGACTAGAACACTTTAATTTGCATCAGTGAATGATATGTTAATGAAGGATGTCTACAATGTACACAAGACTGACCTAGTATGGGTTCTGCTCATGCACCTTTATTTTTGTTTCTCCTGTGTTTTGTCATTTTTGTCTTCATGCGTATCTAGCCTGGATTTGAAAAAGGCAATGTAAACCTGCCGAAACACATGTCATCCACAAAGGCTATCATCCAAAATAATTTTCAATTAAAAAGAAAAAAAAACTACTTCCAAGAGGTGTCATCTCTTTTATTTTATGGCGCATCGACCTCTGTAAGCTCACCCAATCAATACTATTTTGAACAGACGGAGTGGAGGGTCTCTGTGTCTCCATAGTAGCTTACTCGGATGCAACTTCATTTCTAAATATCTATCTACTACAACTAAATAACTAAAAACTCTCAAACTAAAGGTCGCAAGGTGTCAACAAAAAAGTCCCTCAATACATACGTTAAATGGAATGATGTTAGACCGACCTCAGGAAGATGTGTTGGACTAATCCGCACACATCTTCCTATATTTAGTTGGCTTATGACAGCCAGGAGTACACTATGCTATCTCCAGACGGTGGAAGGTCCAACCTTCCACCTGCCATGGCCAGCCTAATTAACTAACAAAGGATGCATGGATCCGCCCTGCTCTTTTGTTGGGCTGTGCAGCTGGTGACAGCGATTAGCTTACCAGTTAGAGGGTACTTCAAACAGGCCCACATGGTGCCTGGTTGCAGAGGTTAACAAAGGAGACATGAAACCCCAACAACCTTTCATATGTAACTGTGTCAACCTGAAGTCAGCTCCCGTCCTCAATATCTATGACAGTGAGCTGTCATGTCTGGGACTGCTTGTTTACTGCGGACCACCCCGCAGGGGAGCCCCATTTATAAGGTATGAGAATGTAGTTGCAGGAGCCTGAGAGTCTGGTCCTGCCGCAGCTCGCCGCTCGCCACTGCAGGTCTCAAGGGAAACCTGCCGCTTTAATAAGGAACCACAGAGAGATGCATTAACCAGAGAGACTCTTTGATTCACAACAGACAGGAGGATGGGTGGGACTTAGCATCACAAGTTTTCACCTCTTTACCTTCCTGTTGCAAAGCACTCTGGTTATGACCTTATGCATATAGGAGATTGTTGGTGGGGACCCCAGGATTGGTTCATTAAAGTGGGCTTAGCCTACACCAATCACTGTGACCAGTGATTTAAGTGGGATTAGAAATTGAGGGGGTGGGGGGCTCTCATTAGTGGGTGTGGCCTAAGTACAGGTGTGCTTACGCCATGCCCTCTGTTGAGAGCTCCCCCTCACCTAAGGGGTTGGGGCTGCTAAAAGAGGCAGAGCTGGGGGCACTGGCATTATTATCTTTGATGCGCCCAGCCCCTCCTTTTAAACAACATGACCACCACTGTTAATGCACTCCAGGAAAGAGAGTTCACAAAGTGGAAGATAAAGTGGAAGCCCTGGAAAATTACCAGCAGTCTGCAGACATCATGGAAATGAGTCGAGAGTCGCCTACAAGACCTTGAACAAAGGAACTTCGACCTGGAAGCGAAAAAGTAGATGATCTCGAAAACAGAGAGCGGAGATCAAATATCCGCATTCAGGGCCTAGCAGATGCACCAGATGAGATGCCGGCAAGCCTAGAGAGGAAGGTGAAAGCACTGGTGAAGTCTCTTTTCCTAACCATCCGACCCCTGCACTGGAGTTCGACAGGGTCAACCGGGCGGGCGGCCTCCCGGGGGCCCTGAGATCGGTCCTAGCAAAATGCCACTACTACAGGTAGGCAGCGGAGATCATAAGGCTAGCAAGACAACGGGATGTCATAGCGTTCAAGAACTCTAGAGTCAAGATCTACCCAGACCTCTCCGCCGCCACCCTCGCCCAGAGAGTGGTTTGCCACCCTCTGACCACATGGCTGCACGAACGAGATGCACGTTATAGATGGTGTTACCCCTTTGCACTCACGTTCAACTTAGCAAACGAGGACTACAGAGTGGTCTCAGGAGGAGGGAGATGAACTACCATCCTCGTCGGAGCCCACACGAAGGTCACAGGGGCCTTATCCGCGACAAGCCTGGGTCAAAGGCTTGAGATAAGTTAAGAGACTTGATCTCTCGTAGAACATACCGATCACCCAATATGTGGCTAAACGGAACTACTGTGGACCGAAGAGACAGTCGCTTACCCAGAGGAGGAGAGGATCGAGCTGCGTTGATCACCCTACAGGACATGGCTCCTGATCCGGGGTCAGTCTAAGCCCTAACCTCCCTGGGCCCTCGTGCGTCAGCAAGCCGGGCTGGGCTCTACACACACGAGACACAGCACAACCATTCAGTTATCAATTACACTGTTAGGCATTTTTGGAACTTGGGTCCCGACAGCGACACCAGTTGAGTGGCCCTATGTTTATCACCAGGGTGTCTCCAAGCCCAATGATTTCTCACTTTTCCTCTCTTTTCTTGTCTTCCTATTTTCTTGTAAGGGGTGTGGAGAGTGATGGGAACGGGGTCATCAAGTCCCGATACATCACACACTTACTATTTCTTCTGTTTCATTTTTTTTTTGGGGTGTGAGGGAAGCACAACTTCACTATAGCAGCTCTCTCAACAGGGAACAACCGGCAGGGGGAAACACATTCCCAACGGGCACATGCAGAAGGGAGATACTATAGACCAAACTCGGCATGCCAGAACCCACGTAGTTTAACAATAAAAGTGTTTCATAAGCATGGGGGAACTGAAAGGAGATGGGGGATTCCACGTCCTAGGCTAGCCACAAGAATCACAAGGCAGGTAAGACAACATTGTGATGATGGCTGATACCATAGACATAGGGTCCCTGAATGTCAAGGGCCTCAATTCCCCCCAGAAGAGATCTATGCTCACGCGGCTATTCCAACAATCCAAGCTGGACATGCTTTTCATTCAGGATACAAAATTTAGAAACAATGAGGAATTCCCTCTACATGGCAGGCATGTGGGTGGGGACGCAATGGGCCTCAGGACCCGACAGGAAGGGAGGGGTCGGCATAATGTATCGCAATACATTCAAGCTAAGCATCTCACAGACCTACAAAGACCCAGGGGGGAGGTATCTCATTATCCACGGGACTATAAAAACAAAGGTCATCACCCTGTGTTCTGCATATGTTAGGGATAATTCTCTGTTTAGGCTGAATTTCCTAACCTAGTGAGTCCCCCAGCAGCTTTGCTGGATTTCTGGAGTTTGTTTTTTCTCCTGCCAAGAGTGAGACTCTTTTTCTCTCACTCTTGGACATGATTTAGGGTGTTCCTTTGACTGTTAATGTGTTTTATGGGCTATGGGGTCCTTTACTCCATAGGGTCTCAAGTGTTTTTACTATGTTTGTTACATAGCACCCTCTGTGCAGTGACACAGGGGTGTCATAGTGACACCCCACCATAGACTCCATACCCTGGGACTGACTACTGTCTCCCAGGGCATGTAAATTCACCATTGGCTTTACTAGTCCCAAATTATGAACAGAAACCAGTACAAACCATCATATTGTGGACGTGCTGGTCGGGGCAATTCGATTGCCCCGGGGTCTGTTAGTCGAGGGGGCACGTCTCCATCCCCCCTGATCGAGTCTTGGCTGGTGACAGTGGATACTACTTTTTATATTCGACCGCGAATATATCCCTATGGGATTTTCCCATTGTTTGAGGCTACCAACTTTAATTATTTAATTCTCATAGCCTCGAACATACCGCCGATTTATTTTTTTAATATTAATTCGCCGGTTGGTATTTTTTGCCAGGACTCGATTCTAAAATGGCGTTTGTGTTCTCTTCTGTGACTCCAACCCAAGTCGAGCCCTTTGTTCCACTTTTGGCGGGCTTCTCCACAGAAGCCTCCAAAAGTGGTGCCACTCTGTCTGGGTACCACAGGAGGTGTGGGAGGGGGTTTAGGCACCCTGGACTGAGTTACCTTGGTAACTCAAGTCGCACTCTTGTGTGATTGGCCCAAGTGGTGAGCCGGCCGGCTCACCACTTAGCATGTTTGATTGACAGCTAGGCTGAGTGAATGGGGGTGTGCTGCATAAAAGCAGGGCTTTGGGGGCTGGAACTTCAGAAGTCGCCACAGGACCTGAGAATCCGACGAGGGAGAAGCTGAGCTGACCTGCTACGACGACACCACCAGTGGAGCCCTGCGGAACCGGCTCACCACTTCCCGACGACAGAGAAGATCTCCCTGCTGGAGAGTCTTCTTCCCCTGACTGGTGGGCACAACCAGTTTACCTTCTTTTCCTCGCTTCCCAGGACGTCTTGTGGTCGAATTGCCCGTGCCAAGCACCCCGGCAACCGGATAGCCACTTACCACTGGACCGCAAATAAAAGGACCGCTCCTTTTAACTGAGACCTCCGCGGCTGGTTTCTTCCCTGGCAGTGCAACAGAGTCCTGTCTTCCTCCCCGACGAGATTCTCTCTTCACCCGGACGAAGCACCGACTTGCATCCGCTGCCAGGAACAACTGCCCCTGCTGGAGTATTCTCACCACTTTAAGGTACTGTGTCCGCCAGGCCTCCCTTTCTAAAGATTGCTACAAGGTAATAATAATCCCTTAACCTTCTGGACTGGGCTGGCCGCCTTGACCATCTAACTGGTCCCTTTCTTTTGGTCCAACTCTTTCTGAACCTTTTTGAGACTTTTGTGCACTTTTCAACCGTGTGACCTTGGACACATTTCGTTCTGATCCTCTTAAAGTGGATCTGGCTTTCTGAACTCTAACTTTACGGTTTGACTCTGCCTTCCTCTCTTGCTGTGTTCTTGTGAAAGTGTTGGGATCTGTTTCAATTTATACTCTGCCTTTCTCTCCCTTTTAAACGGAATTATTAGAGTGCCATCTGCGGTAAGCGCTCACCGCTGTCTGAAAATAAGTGGGGCTTTACTTAAGACTTGTCTAATATTCTTTTAAGGGAGTGTATATCTTTTAGTGACCGTGTTTTTGAACTGCTTAATATTAGTGCCTGTGTGTTTTATTAGATGTGGTTTTAAATAAATAATTATATCTCTTTTACACCAAGCTCTGGTCAGTGTTTGCTTGTTCTACTGTGTTCTTTTGACCAATTGTGAATACTCTGTATACTGCCTAACTCTTCTTGAGGGAAGTCTGACTGCTCAGCCACAGCTACCAAGTGAATCTCTGTGGTACAGACTGCTACCAAGTGGGTTTACTGCCAAACACCTGAAGTCATAAATCTTTTGCAGCGGTCCCAGAGGGAACTGCACAGGTTTCTGCCTAACAGCATATGCCCTCACTACCTGGTAAACAGCCTTTTGCAGGGACCTCCTTACAAGGCTAGACAACAAAAGGTCAGGTTCTCTGATCTGCAGAGGGGACTTCAACCAGATCTCGGACCTGATGCTAGATTGGAAATCTTTCAGGGCGGGAGCCACAGGTGTGTTCCGGGACTTAATACATAAGCATTTGCTGTGAGACGCCTGGAGAACACTTCACCCCACACAAGTCCTACACATTTTACTCTCCCCCGCATAACACCTTCACTCGTATCGACTACATCTTCCTAGAGGGGTACCGGGAGCATTGCCTAAGAAACACGACAATAGAACCAATAGGGTGGACTGACCATGATATGGTCACTGTGGGACTGGACCTGAGCCCCAGCAGCCGGGTTGACAGGCGCTGGATATGCAATGACACCCTCTTCAGTGACGGGCTCTTCAGGGAATTTCTGGACACGGAAATAAGAGAGTTCTTCCAAAGAAATGACACAGGTGACATCCCCTGATCCACAGAACTCATTTAACAACAGGATTGTCTCAGCTAAATCAGAGACTAAGGAGCTCTTTAAAATCCTTTGCCCCTTTGCCCCAGATGCGGACAATGTGGTTAAAGACATGGCCTGGTGTCAGTCAATACAGGATGCCATGGCCGCTAAACTTCAGGGCATTAAGTCTAACATTCTTACTAAAAAAGCTATTGCCTCTACTGAGGCTATCGCCATAAGTTGCAACGAACCTACCAGATCCCCAACTATTCCTGAATTTTCGTATGCCGCTATTACACCGTCAGTGCTGACGGATGTTGTGAAGCATCTCAAAATGACCAGTTGTAAGGGGGACCTTTTCTCCGCCATTATTTTCAAAACCTATCCCCCTCCCTGCTGGACGCAATTCTTCAGTTTGTTAATGCGTCCTTCAGAGAGAGTATTGTGCCCGACAACCTGAAAGGGTCATGGGTGACTCCATTACTAAAAATAGCTGGCCTACCTAAAGAGGACCCCTTGAACTATAGGCCCATTACTAACTCGCCATTCCTGATGAAAATATTGGACAGGGTTGCTTAAAAGCAGATAGCCAATCATCTTGAAAGCTTCCCCATACTTAATTGCCGACAATCAGGCTTCAGAGCCGGGCATAGTACCGAAACAGCTCTCCTGGAACTCATATTTAGGCTTTTGGCTAATATCGATAAAGGAGAGGCCTCCATGCTTATGATGTTGGACCTCTCCGCTGCTTTTGACCTGGTTGACCACCAGTTGTTGGTCACCAGGCTCGAAAAAGTGGCAGCATTCTCTTTAGAGGCCTCCCGTTGGGTAGCCCTTTTTCTCCAGAACAGGGAAAGCTGCGTCTGCCCGGAAATTGCTGAAGAAACCAAGGCGCTGATCGAATATGGAGTCCCGCAAGAAGCAAGTCTTTCCCTGTGTTTTTACAACATCTTCACAGCTCCATTCTTTGCTATGCTTGAGCAAGAAGGCATCTGGTTTACCAACTTTGCAGATTATACTCAATGTATCATCCCCTTGACCGGCGCCCATGCACAAGATGAAGCTCGGATCAACACAGTTTACACATGTATTGAAAATTGGATGGTCATGAACGGATTGGCCTTGAACAGGTCCAAGACGGAACTCATGATTGTGGGGTCACCCAGCATGATTTCTAAGTTGGGATCTCTGTACAGTAATTTTCAACTTTGTGATGTCAAGATCAATACTCTCAAGAAAGTAAAGTCCTTAGGGGTTATCCTAGACCAGCATGTCTCCATGAAGGCCCACGTGGGGAGTGTGGTCTCCGGAGCAGCATACTACCTAAGACTCTCTGCGGACCTGCGACCTCTGATTTCTCAGATTAATACGGAAACGCTAGCAAGAGCCATAGTAGGGGCAAAAATGGATTATTGCTGTAGCCTGTTGATAGGCATTAGCAAAGCTGAATTAAATGGGCTCCAGGTGATTCAAAATGGGGCTGTGAGGGTCGTCACAGGCTTAGCAAGACGTGACCATGTCACGCCAGCCAGAAGAACTCTGCATTGGCTCTATGTAAAAGCGAGAATTCGTTATCGCCTTCTTTTGATCACCTTCAAGAGTCTACTGGGTATTATGCCCTGCTACTTGAATGATCTTATTGTGATCAAGACCACCTCTCGATCACTTAGATCAAATGAAACAAAAATGCTAGTGACTCCTAGAAGCAAATCCAAAAGGGTGGAAAAGGGAGCTTTTGCAACAGCAGCACTGGCGGCTTGGAATGGTCTGCCGCTGGATTTAAGGCTGGAATCTAAACTGGAGCTTTTCAAGAAAAAGTAAAAAACTTGGTTGTTTGACTAATTCTGCTGCTTCTTACCTATCTCCCTCCTTTGACTGACCTCTGCATATGTTCTTCATGTTCGTTCTATATGTTGTCTGCACCATCATGCCTCCAAGTCCATTGCTGCGCATTATAAGTTTAATAAAGTAAAGTAAAGTAAAATGTCTAAATGACCTGTACCAGGAGAATCACAAATCGCTCTGTGCACAAATCAAACAAGACGTAGAAGGTTGGGCCAAACTGCAACTCTCCTGGGCCGGTAGGCTCACAGCGGTCAAGATGAACGTGCTGCCACGGCTCCTTTTCCTATTCCAATCCCTCCCGACTATCTTGCCAGACTCCTTTCTTACCAAAGAAAGGAGAACCCTGCTAGCCTTCTTGTGGGACCACAAACAGCCCTGCATTGCATACAGCACACTGATCCTACCCAAAGAAAAGGGCGGTCTGGGATACCCAGACTTTCAGGAGTATTACAGGGCAGCAGAGCTCCGGGTCTTGGTGGACCATATCAGGGAAACCAAAGACAAACAATGGGTCCACCTGCAGAGTGGGTATTTCTCCCCATTCACCCTGGGACAGTGGCTTTGGGCTCCCTGAAGGTCATTCCCGCGCAGTCTTGGACCATCCGGTCCTGGCAGTCCTATGGTCTATATGGAAGAAAGGAAACCTGTGCATGGCTGGAATTACAACGTGGCCATCCCCCCTGAGTTGCATCTGGGCTCCCCCGATCAGGGACCTTCTTATAGACCCCATACGCTTTCAGTTACAATATGAGCTGGGGCTGGTCAGAGCAGGCCATGTGTGGAAGGAGGGAAACTTCCTATCGAAAGACGAATTGGAACAAGCGCAGTCTGGCCTCAAAATAAGACAGTTTCCCTTTTTACAGTTGAAAGTAGTCCTCGCCGACCCGAGATGGAAGGACCAACTAAGCCGCCCCTTAACCCCATTTGAGAACATACTGAATACACACTCGGGGACGAGGGGCTTGATCGCGAAAATCTACCACGCCCTATTGGGGAGGGGGCATCTCCCGACGCCGCGCACCCAAACACAATGGGATATACTGCTTGGATGGGAGGACAAACAGCAAGGCTGGCGAGCCATCTACCGAGCAGTCTGGAAATCGACTGTTGCGGTCCAGTACAAAATGCACAATTGCAGGATCCTCACTTAATGGCACCTTACTCCTCACCGCCTGGCCAACATGTAGTCAGGTACCAGCCCATACTGCTGGAGAGGAATCCACCAGGTTAGCACATACTGGCATCAATGGTGGGAATGCCCACTCATATTCAGACTCACTGGAAGGAAATCCTGGGATGGATCCATGACATAGAAGGTATCAATAGAAACCTCTCCCCCTCCTGGTCCTGTTTGGATTAGAAAAAGTAGAAGAGCAATATTGCGTCCTCCCACATATGCCACGAATCCTGCTCTTAGCAGCACGAGTGTGCATAACCATAAAAAGGAAAGCACTCAACTTTCCCACCAAGAGGGACTGGCTAGTCAAAGCCAGAGAAATCTATGAAACGGAAAGCCTGGCAGCAGCGCTCCAGGAAACACACACCCACTTCGACATGCAATGGCTCCCCTTCCTTGAATACTGGGAGGCAAACGCTGCAACCCCACAAGCCGACCATCAGGCATCCATTGCAAGCTCGTGAATAGGCATCCACAGATGGGGAGGCATGGCCTTTCAGGGAGCCCCGGCGCAAACTGATTCCCACAGAAATACTAGCATAAATAGAGATCTGAAGCCCCTTCAACGCACACCAGAGTATACTCCTGTGAATGTCCTGTTGCTTTGTTACCAATGGTAATCCCTGAACCATTAGCAAATCCCGGCTATTAGGTCATGTGCTGTCCAAACGGGGATGGGCAGTAAGGTCCTTTTTGGGTCTTTTCTTTTTTTTTCTTTTTCTCTTCTTTCTCGTCTCCGTCCTATCTTGCATCACATATGTTATATTGTTAAAATTGTCACTGATTCTGTTACTGCTCCCCCTTGAGGGGGATCCGAAGTCATGTATGTACAGTTGAAAGTGGATCCGAATAAAAAGAAATAAAAAAATAATAATAATAATAATAAAACTAGAGACTTTTATAGCTGTACCAATAATTATAGACTAGCAAAGAAGAAATTATACGCAGATTATAGCAGGCAGGGTTTTCGTTACAATTGCCCGTGCTCCTACTTAACTAAACTTTGCTCATCCAAATTACGAAGATTTATTATTTATCTTTGGTTGAGCACACGGGCCGATGGATTAACCTGCCTCGGATTAACCTGCCTCGTAATAGTAGGTTAAGTCGTTTATGCAAATTGGAAATTGACAGGCCGATTCATGGAATAATTAGCGCGGCGCAAGTGGCCAAAAACGTGCGAATCGCAGTGGAATAGCGAAAATCGCAGTGCAAGTGCGAAAATCGCACAAAAAGCAGCGCACATCGATTCATGGAAGGCCGTGCGCGAGAAAACCATCGGATGTGCGATAAAAAAGTGTGCGGCGCACGTTGGCGCACAGGCCATTTAACTGCGTGCGCCAGGTCACAGCGAAAATCGCACAGGCCACAGCGAAAATCGCACATAGCGCGGCGCACGCAACAAAAGTAGGCGGAACACGGGGCGTAACACTCGGAATGGGGAACAACTTGTCAAAATGTGGGCGTCATGGGGGAAGTACAGGGTACAAGTGCGCAGAACGCCCACACGCTCGCCTACAACACGTATTCATGGAATAGAATAGGGCAAAAAAGCGCACGCTCAAACCAGCGCACAGGCACAAACACGACCGCCACAAGAAAGCAGGCGGTAGCGTCTCTGCGCCTGTAAGAAATGTGCGCCAAAAGGTGCGCCAACAAATAGCACCTATATACAGCCATGATGAATGTCCTATACTGTGGCCCTCCAGGACAAATGACGTGCAAAGGGGTACCCACAAACACGGACACCCGCTGACAAAAAATACGTGTGCGTGTATACCGGGGTGCGCGGGAAGTCTCACACGCGATTTGTCAGGGTACGTGGATTTCAGGGGTGCGCGGGAAGTTCCACACGCAATTTGTCAGGGTACGTGGATTTCAGGGGTGCGCGGGAAGTTCCACACGCGATTTGTCAGGGTACGTGGATTGCAGGGGTGCGCGGGAAGTTCCACACGCGATTTGTCAGGGTACGTGGATTTCAGGGATGCGCGGGAAGTTCCACACGCGATTTGGCCGGGTACGTGGATTTCAGGGGTGCGCGGAAAGTTCCACACGCGATTTGTCAGGGTACGTGGATTTCAGGGGTGCGCGGGAAGTTCCACACGCGATTTGGCCGTGTACGTGGATTTCAGGGGTGCGCGGGAAGTTCCATACGCGATTTGGCCGGGTACGTGGATTTCAGGGGTGCGCGGGAAGTTCCACACGCGATTTGTCAGGGTACGTGGATTTCAGGGGTGCGCGGGAAGTTCCACACACGATTTGGCTGTGTGCTCCCAGGTATTCCCTGTACACCCTCCACGGCCCCTGCAGGCAGCACACACCACAGGGGACTACCCTGCACACCTGCTCATGTCACCCAGCACCCCCAACCCCCAGCATCCAGGGGCACCCTCCACCAGGCCCCCACTCATGTCTCCCACCACCCCCACCCCCCAGCATCCAGGGGCACCCTCTACCAGGCCCCCACTCATGTCTCCCACCACCCCCACCCCCCAGCCACCAGGGGCACCCTCCACCAGGCCCCCACCCATGTCTCCAACCACCCCCAGCGCCCAGCAGTGCAGGGGCACCCTCCACCAGGCCCCCACCCATGTCCCCTATCACCCCCACCCCCCAGCATCCAGGGGCACCCTCCACCAGGCCCCCACTCATGTCTCCCACCACCCCCACCCCCCAGCATCCAGGGGCACCCTCCACCAGGCCCCCACTCATGTCTCCCACCACCCCCACCCCCCAGCCACCAGGGGCACCCTCCACCAGGCCCCCACCCATGTCTCCAACCACCCCCACCGCCCAGCAGTGCAGGGGCACCCTCCACCAGGCCCCCATCCATGTCCCCTATCACCCCCACCCCCCAGCAGTGCAGGGGCACCCTCCACCAGGCCCCCACCCATGTCTCCCTCCACCCCCACCCCCCAGCATCCAGGGGCACCCTCCACCAGGCCCCCACTCATGTCTCCCACCACCCCCACCCCCCAGCCACCAGGGGCCGCCTCCACTAGGCCCCCACTCATGTCTCCCACCACCCCCACCCCCCAGCAGTGCAGGGGCACCCTCCACCAGGCCCCCACCCATGTCCCCTTTCACCCCCACCCCCCAGCAGTGCAGGGGCACCCTCCACCAGGCCCCCACTCATGTCTCCCACCACCCCCACCCCCCAGCAGTGCAGGGGCAGCCTCCACCAGGCCCCCACCCATGTCTCCCACCACCCCACCCCCCAGCATCCAGGAGCAGCCTCCACAGGGCCCCCACTCATGTTTCCCACCACCCCCACCTCCCAGCAGTGCAGGGGCAGCCTCCACCAGGCCCCCACCCATGTCTCCCACCACCCCCACCCCCAGCATCCAGGGGCACCCTCCACCAGGCCCCCACTCATGTCTCCCACCACCCCCACCCCCCAGCAGTGCAGGGGCAGCCTACACCAGGCCCCCACTCATGTCCCCTATCACCCCCACCCCCCAGCAGTGCAGGGCAGCCTCCACCAGGCCCCCACCCATGTCTCCCACCACCCCCGCCCCCCAGCCACCAGGGGCACCCTCCACCAGGCCCCCACCCATGTCTCCCACCACCCCCACCCCCCAGCAGTGCAGGGGCACCCTCCACCAGGCCCCCACCCATGTCCCCTATCACCCCCACCCCCCAGCATCCAGGGGCACCCTCCACCAGGCCTCCACTCATGTCTCCCACCACCCCCACCCCCCAGCAGTGCAGGGGCAGCCTCCACCAGGCCCCCACCCATGTCTCCCACCACCCCCACCCCCCAGCCACCAGGGGCAGCCTCCACCAGGCCCCCACTCATGTCTCCCACCACCCCCCAGCAGTGCAGGGGCAGCCTCCACCAGGCCCCCACCCATGTCTCCCACCACCCCCACCCCCCAGCCACCAGGGGCACCCTCCACCAGGCCCCCACTCATGTCTCCCACCACCCCCACCCCCCAGCAGTGCAGGGGCAGCCTCCACCAGGCCCCCACTCATGCCTCCCACCACCCCCACCCCCTAGCAGTGCAGGGGCAGCCTCCACCAGGCCCCCACCCATGTCTCCCACCACCCCCACCCCCCAGCATCCAGGGGCACCCTCCACCAGGCCCCCACTCATGTCTCCCACCACCCCCACCCCCCAGCAGTGCAGGGGCAGCCTACACCAGGCCCCCACTCATGTCTCCCACCACCCCCACCCCCCAGCCACCAGGGGCACCCTCCACCAGGCCCCCACCCATGTCTCCCACCACCCCCACCCCCCAGCATCCAGGGGCACCCTCCACCAGGCCCCCACTCATGTCTCCCACCACCCCCACCCCCCAGCAGTGCAGGGGCAGCCTACACCAGGCCCCCACTCATGTCTCCCACCACCCCCACCCCCCAGCCACCAGGGGCACCCTCCACCAGGCCCCCACCCATGTCTCCCACCACCCCCACCCCCCAGCCACCAGGGGCACCCTCCACCAGGCCCCCACTCATGTCCCCTATCACCCCCACCCCCCAGCAGTGCAGGGGCAGCCTCCACCAGGCCCCCACCCATGTCTCCCACCACCCCCACCCCCCAGCCACCAGGGGCACCCTCCACCAGGCCCCCACCCATGTCTCCCACCACCCCCACCCCCCAGCAATGCAGGGGCACCCTCCACCAGCCCCCCACCCATGTCCCCTATCACCCCCAGCATCCAGGGGCACCCTCCACCAGGCCCCCACTCATGTCTCCCACCACCCCCACCCCCCAGCAGTGCAGGGGCAGCATCCACCAGGCCCCCACCCATGTCTCCCACCACCCCCACCCCCCAGCCACCAGGGGCACCCTCCACCAGGCCCCCACCCATGTCTCCCACCACCCCCACCCCCCAGCCACCAGGGGCAGCCTCCACCAGGCCCCCACTCATGTCTCCCTGCACCCAGGTCCTCACAATCACCAACCATGTGCGTAATGGTCAGCCTCCACAGCCAAAAGGCCCTACCAAGTAACCCATTCACCCACATGGAAATGGAAATTACATGTTACACCCCCAACGTACATAAAGCAAATGAACCCATGTCTGTCACACACAATGGTTGCAAATGAATTGGAAAACACCCAACATGACATGCATGAAACCAATGAGATGATACCACAAAGTGAAGTATGAAAACAAAATTGTATTAAAAAAATGTGAA
Source organism: Ambystoma mexicanum (assembly GCF_040938575.1). NCBI lineage: Eukaryota > Metazoa > Chordata > Amphibia > Caudata > Ambystomatidae > Ambystoma > Ambystoma mexicanum. Next base: position 1,088,660,314 of record NC_090941.1, read on the forward strand.
TGCAAATGAAATGAAACAAACTACAATGCCAATGAAAAAAAGAAAAGGTGCATGTCCGTCCAAAAAAATTCAAAACACCAAATCCAAAAAAATGTACTTCAAAGTCACATTAAAAATGAAATCAATCCGACAGAAAAAAAATAAATTCAAACACCATTGCTCCATGGAGAAGAAATAAAAAATTAAAAAATAAAACAATCCAATGAAGAACTATGTACAAAATATCCAAGGGTCCATGAGCCCAACTGAACAAAGGAAACCTACAAAAAACCCTAACAAAAATGCAACTATATACAAAAGGTGGAGCTGTGGCCGTCGACTCCAAATCATAAGAATAAACAAATGAAACCTAAAACTAAAGAACTATATACAAAGGCAGCGGGCAAGTCCAGCGGCTCACTCCGTAGTGTTCCGGGCCAGGGCATCATCAAACTCCTCGTCTATGTCCCGGAGGCGGTCCTGTTCCATGGCCCCGAGGGTCCGCAGGGACGACGCCATCTGCTCCTCCAACCCCCTGCGGATTGCCTCGAGGCACTCGGCCCGCCTCAGGGCCCTCCGCATGGAGTTCTCCGCCCTGACCATCGTGAGCCGCTCCTCTTCGGCCCGCCGCCGCTCCGCACCTATCTGCTGGCCCAACCGCAGCCACACGGAAGACACTTCCTGTCCTGGGTCCTCCTGCCCTCCGGCCGATGCCTGCCCCTCCGATGTTGATGGCCCCGAGCCATGATGCCTCCGACGTTGACTCTGCTGCTGCCTCTGACGCAACTGCCTCTGCCAGCACGACGGCATCCAGGCTGATGGAGTCCACCGACGCCCTCGTGCACGTGCCCTGCCTGATGATGCCGGCACATCCTCCATCTGCTGGGGTACAGTTGCTGTGGTGTTCACCCCTGCTTGACCTCCGATTCCCGACTGTGGCAGGGATGGGATCCCCACCGAGCTGGCTGCATAGGTCAGGGCAGGTCCACAGGGGGCCCTGGTGGCATCTGGGCCGGAAGACGGCAAGGAGAACGACCGGCGTATAGCCTCCACAGAGGAGGAGAGGGCCGCCAGATTGGCCGACACATGCAGGAAACCCCCGAACATGGAGGATCCCAATTGGGCCACGTCGGCACGGTGCTCTTCGTGATGATGTGCGTGCTCCTCCCGGGAAGCACGCACGTCATCACGAATTGCACCCACGCGCATCGCAACCCCAATCAGGACCTTCTCCATACGGACACGGGTCCCCTCGTCCGCAGGTGGAGGGGAGTCAGGTGACATGGACATCCCCTCTACCTGCGGACGGGCCTGGGACGGGGCATCCCTGCTGGTGCATGGTGGTGCACTCACAGGGTCAGGGACAGCGACATGCACAGGCTCCTCCACGGTGACCTGTGCTGCCTCCTGCCCCTGGCTCTGGACTGCACCACTTGCACCAGCAGGGATGCCCCCACCAGGCCCCATGTGTGCCCCTGTGGCGGCCTCCTCCTCCTCTGTGGAAACCACCAACCTGGATGGCTCCTCACCGTCTTCCACCATAGCAGGCCCCTGTGGGGGCTCACCCACCCCTTCCGCTGCAGCCGTGGGGGCATCCCCGCCGCCTTGCTCCACAGCGCCGTCTCCGCCCTCTTCTTCACTAGCCGCTGCATAGAGGGAGACAAAGAACACAAGCATCAGGGTACTGTACAATGGTCCCCTAGACAGGAAGCAATAGCAGATGAGTACCACTGTAAAAGTACACTTCCATCATGTCCCTCCACAACACATGGGTCAGTCCAGGCAAAACACACACAATAACAGGCATGGCGCATGCCATGGACATTTCCATACATGTCCAATGGACTCTTGAAACATACAATGATATGGAACTCACATGGGTCATGCCTATCACATGCACACACTTCACCTCAGTCACATCCATCTGGCCCCATACACCCCAAACACAGCGGATACAAGGGTAACTAGGCTGCATCAGTGAATCTGTGCATTGTCACACACATGTGTCATGCATCCATGGCATGCACAAGTCACAGACACGCAGGTCAGGCACACAGACATGGCTACCATATATGTACCTGGCATCAGCACCCATCCCTCACCCCCACCCATGTCCAGGAACAGAGACTGGCATGCTCTCATGTTTAAAATCTGCATAGGGCTCCCCATGTGGCATTTAAACACATACAACAACCATGTGGTTCACACATCACTGGTCGCACATGCATTACCATGATGTCCCTGCACACATACATGCATACATGGCCTATGTCACACATACAGGCAAGTATCAGAGAACCAGCACACCGCAACATGCCCTGTCTCACACAGCAATGCTTGGACACTTACCGCTCAACTCCAGACGGGTCTCCCTCTCAAGGATCTGGGCGTGGAGCGCTGGGCGTACGCGTTCCAGGACCCTCATCTGGATGGAACTCATGCGGCCCCGGCCCCCCTCCACGAGGCGCCGGGCCTTCACGAGGGTCCTGGACCTCAAGTCCTCCCAGCGCTTCTTGATATTCTGGACGTCGCGGGTTGCCACCCCCTCCGCGTTGATGGCAACCACACAGTCGGCCCAGATCCTCTCCCGTCCTTCCTTGCTGGCGCGGGACGATCAAAGAGGGCATCATACTGCCCCAGGACATGCTCCACCAGGACACCAACTTCGGTGGCAGTGAAGCTGGTGCCCCTCTGCCCCTCTGGCCTGGGGTTGCCACTGGTGCCAGATGTGGAAGTGCCCGACATGGCAACCCCAGAGGCAGGTGTGGGTGGGCAACTGGGTCCTGGGGCTGGGCTGTGGAGCGATGTAATCCCAGTCGGGAGTCTTCAGTTCCAGCAGGGGTGGACACAGCAACTGGACCCCTGCAGATGGCTGATGTGCAGGCACCAAATGGCAGGGCACGGTGGCAGCAGGCAGGCAGGCAGCAGCAGATGGCACGTGGGAGGCCGCTCGGGGCACTGGGGGGCAGTAATTCTGCCTTCTGGGCAGGAGCGTGGTCTTCCGTGTGTTTTCGCGTGGCCAGCTTGATACCGAGTGATTTGGCACGTGAAAATCATGCACGTCAGCGTGAAGTTCGAGGAAAGGCCCTTAGCGGGTAAGCACGCATACGCGATTCTATTGGACCAAAGGCCCTCAGCGCGTAAGCGCGTCTGTGACGTGACCCGCGCGGGTGTTTCCCACACAGCACGTGATGACGGAGCACACGTGGAAAGACTGCACGTCAGAGTGTCATCGCGTGTAATTGGACAGCACGTCAGAGTCTCATCGCGTGTAATTGGACAAAAGTGCGCGTACACGCGATTGGCCTATGTACGTGTATTTCAGGGGTGCGCGGGCACTTACACACGCAAGTACGTCAGCGCACCTGTCTCCCGGGGTGCGCAGGAATTTCCACACGCTATTGGACTGGGTACTGGATTTCAGGGGTGCGCAGGTCACACGCTCGACTACAACACGCGCAACGCATACATTTGCGCGCTAACAAAATAACAAGCTCAGACCCAGGATGAACATACCGTTCCTAGCAGCAGTGGCCGTGGGCTACCAAAGGAGGAGGAGGAGGATAGTCAGGGCCAGAATATTCACACCCAGAACCAGCCTTTTCGGGATGCCTGATGACCAGGTGTATGGGAGGTACAGGTTTCCACCACACATAATACTGGACCTGGTGAGTGAGTGGGAGGATGACCTCACATCACCCACCCTGTGCTCCCAAGCACTCAGCCCCCTGGAGAAGGTCCTCAATGTACTGCACTTCTTAGCCACTGGATCATTTCAGCGGACAAGTGCCATAGTGGGTGGGGTATCACAGGCCACCCAGTCACGCTGCCTACACCAGGTCTTGAACATCATCACTGCACGCCCATCAGTCCGCAGGGACATATACCTGCCCAGAACACCTGCAGAAAGGCATGCTGCTGCCCTGGATTTTTACGGTGTGGCACGATTCCCCAAAGTGCTAGTTGCCATCGACTGCACCCATGTGGCTCTACGTCCCCCCAGGGCATCAGAGCACATCTATAGGAACCGCAAGCACTGGCATTCCATCAACGTGCAGGTAGTATGTAATGCCAAGGGAATCATCACCTCAGTATATGCCAACTATCCCGGGTCCACCCACGACAGCTTCATTTACCGAATGTCCACCCTAAGCCGGGACCTAGAAGCTGGGCGGCATGGCGATACATGGCTGCTTGGTGAGTATGAATGCCACTGCACATGCATGCATGTCAGATACTGAGCAAGGTCACAACCCCACCAATGATACCAATCACCAACTCCACAGGGGACAGTGCCTACCCTCTCAGCCCCCACATGATGACGCCAATTCGGAACCCCACCACGCCACCCGAGGTAAGATATAACACAGCCCACATTACAACCCGGGGCATAGTGGAGCGCACATTCGGAGTGCTAAAGTCACGCTTTCGCTCCCTTGACCGTTCTGGCGGGCAGCTGTTATACGCTCCCCCAGTAGTGTGCAGGATCATAGTGGCAGCATGTGTCCTGCACAACGTTGCAACATGCCGGGGCCTGGCCGTGGACATGGTGGTGGCCCCACATCCCCAACCACATGCACAGCCGCTGCGCATGGGAGGGGAAAGGGCACGGGGGGAGGCAGCCCGTACACAGCTAGTGGCTAATTACTTCACATAGAAATCACACCCCTGTGGAGTGCACACTGCCCTGGCACATTCCATCTGACAATCAATGATGACTCAACCTGACACTGATCCTGAATGTGTGGAGAATCAACCGTGAAAACCATATCAGCCTGAGATTGTTCACCTGGAAGTGTTACAATGTGTGCATCCCTACCCACACAGACACCACCAAGGCAGTTTTGTGAAGAAACACATTCAAGCAGCTAAAATGAATACCCACTTGCAAAATGCAACAAGAGGACAGTGCCATGTCAGCCAACCCATCCCCAGCACCGCCACACGACACACCGTGCCATGTCATGCTATTTGCAGGTAAACAAAGTAATCCCCACAACATGACACAAGTGTCACAATGTACAGTGTCCCTAATTGAAACTTGCAACACCTGAAATGCTCACAGTAATGCAGGACCAACAACAAATTTGAGCAGGTACTACCATTAACATGACATCACAAATGTAATAAATTAGTAGTCTCACCACCTGGAAATGCCTGAACTCCCACCACTTCCAACTGTACAGTGTTGGCGCCATGTAGAGTTGTAGGTGCACTGCTGCCAACATGGACCCGATCTCCAAACTAGAGGGCCTTGTGTAGACATGAGGAAGGGACCTGCAAATTGGGAGGTAGACACAGATGATGAGTTACACATCAATGCAACATGCAGTGTACAACACAACAGCAATATGCACTAGGAATGTATACACAGTATTGACTAGACTACCCACACATGTAGTGGGAGTCCAATGTCACCATGTACGTCAATGTCACTTGGGCACACCCTTTGCAAGCCCATGGAAACGGGAAGCAGGAGGGGTGTGTGTGACTCAAACCCAAGCATCTGAACCAAATACATGACAAGCCTGCATGTGCCCAGCCACAATGCAGCGTATGCCCACAGGAACCACGGAAGGCAACAAATTGTCCCAAAAAAATTGGGAAAAATAAAAATAAAAATTAAAAAAAATCAAAAATGGCCATTGATGGGCCCGGGGGGGTTGGGGAGGCCACCCAGGAGGTCCGAGGACAGGGTGCACACCAAAACCCACCTGTGTGGATCCTGGGGAAAAAAAACACCTCCATGGGCTCATGGCCCACACGGCTACCCTATTGTGGGAGTATCACTGCTGTCGCAATTATCACCCTGTGCAGCTGCATCCGGAGGTGGTTGCACTATGGGAGGCAGCCCACGCAAGGCCCTAGTCTGCTCCTCCATGGCTGCAAGCATGCGGGTGTGGTAGGTCTCGTTCTGGAGGATGAGTGTGCAGAGGTCCCCATGCAACAACTCACGGGATGCCCGGACCTCCGCCCTCGTTGCCTGCATCTCAGCTGAGAGCGTACGGGTGAGACGCTCCAGCTGCTGTTCTGTCCTTTGGTGTGTTGAAGCCTCAAGCTCAACAAGAGTCGTCCTGAGGTGAAGGAGCTCCTGCCTCAGGGCTTCCCTGTGGCCCTGGGACTCTATGGAGATGGCCTCCTGCAGAGTCGCCAGTGCCGCCCGCCTGTCCCTGTTGGACGCCAACATGTCCTCCCTGTGTGACTGGCAGATGGAGTCGGTTGCCTGCTGTAGTCGCTCCATCAGCCTTTCAGGGGGGACAATGGAAGTGGCCACCCTATCCATGGCCTGAGCCATCATCTCGGATGATGCTGCCTGTTGGGTTGCCATACCGTAAATGGATTGCTCCCATGCGGTATTGCCAGGTGGCGTACGGCCACCACGTCGGCGGGCACCACACCTGTCTGGGGCAAGGCGAACTGCGCCTTGCTGTGCCGGCACTGCCTGAGGCTGCAGGACTGCATTCCCCCTCTGATCTGCTGGCCCAGGAACAGGATCAGATGTCGCGGAGTGTGACTCTGCATCCGTAACCACCAAAGGCGTAGCTGCCAACACTGACATCCCCATTGAGGGTTCTGACCCTGGTGCAGGTGGGTGGGACAGAACAGAATCCCTCCCTGGAACACTCACCTGCGACGGCACGTAGGTCTCATCATCCGAATCAACACCTGAGTACAGCTCGGGGGAGGTGCAGCCAGAGACACCCCTTGAGAGCACGACCTGCAGCACTTGTGGGTTCTCACCCACCACCACACCACGTCCCTCACTGGTGGTTGGTCGGCCCTCGGACCCCTCTTGGGTCTGCACCATCTCCACAACCCCAGCAGTATCACACAATGAGGGCTGAGAAGCAAGAGAACCAGTACTTGATTGACACATGTCCCACATGACTAAAACCCTCCCATGCATGCACCCTCACTGCATATGAAGGGCAGGCAAATGGCACACATTGATGACACCAAGATGGAAGATGAACACATTTTCTGCATGCTGCCTGGCAGTGGCATCACACATTGGCCTGTGATTGCCAGGTGAAACACACATGCCATCACACAGATGGCATGTACCATTGCTATTGAGTGAAGATGGAGAGGAGGGCAGCACCTATTCATTCAGTCCAGTTCCCGCATGTAATAGCTTTTCTAATTCAAACAGGTCAGATTTTTCACCTGGAGCTGCCAGGCCAAAATGGTCCAATTGCACAGGGACAAGTGTGAACAAATGATATCCAGGTAACAAAGTCACCCCACTTTACCATAGCCATGTCAGACATGTGACTAGAGGACTGAGAAATGCCTAGTAAAAGTGGTGGAATGCAAACAATCTGCCTGAATGAACAGAGAAAAATAAGCAACAATGTTGTGGCAAGGTGACACTTCAAGGGCAACTGGCGTGCTGTTGAGCTAGATGTCTACTGTTGGCAGAAGGGATACTGCTATGGCCAAATGCAGCTGCGCAGGATGTATTGCATGAAGCACATGGCTGACCCATACGACTCAGGCGCACACACTCTCACCTGGCACACAAACAGAAGCCCTCACACACACACCATGCACATGGATGACACACACATGCATGTGCACTCACCGGGCAATGCCTCGTAATCAGGCAGATCTCCCACGTCTTGGATCTGTTCCTCCGTGACGTAGGTCCCAGCGACTGACTCATGTGGAGTGAGTTCCATGTCCACTACTGGAGACCCACCTCCAGTCACTAGAGTTGCGGCATGACTTGAGGCCAGCTTATTCTTTGCCCTGCGCTTTAGGTCATTCCAGCGCTTATAGCAATCATTGGCTGTGCGCCTCACGATTCCAAGGGCACTTACGATGTCCGCAATGGTCTGCCAGTGTGCCTGGCGTTGTGCAGGTGTGGTCTTGGATCCTGCAACAATGACCATCTCGTTATCATGTCCGGACACATACTCGACAAGTGCATTCAGTTCGTCATCCGTGAAGCTGGGCTTCCTCGACGGGCCGGACTGTGTAGCCGTGTCTGGGGCATCAGCCTGTGCCGGACGAGCACTCTTCCTCTTCCGCTTGGAAGGTGGTGGTGATCCTGAGTGTCCTGCGCCGCTCTGGACACTAGGGGCAGGAGCCCTGGTGGACTCTGTATCAGGAGTGTGGGATTGCACACTCAGCATGGGAGTTGGTGCAGGCATTGGCTCAAGTGTAATGGTGTCAGGGGGAATGTCAGCAGGATGGACTAGGACCGACACTGTCCTGGCTGGGTGTGTGAGAGCTGGGGTGGATGGAGCCGCAGCTGCCCCTGCAGCCTCTCCGCCCTGCCTACTTGGGGCAGCAGATGACCTTGCTGCCCCAGATCCACGTGGCATGATGACATCAACGTACACCAGCGCACGTGTCATAGGCCTGCTGACCTGGAAGTCAGCCATGGAGTCAGCCAGGTCCGGTGCCACAATGGGCTGGTCCAACAAGGGCTGAGCATGGATGGTGTCAGCCACATCAGCCTCAACGGGAGGGGGGGGGGATTATGGGTGCCCTTGACTGGTCCTCCACACATGGGGGGACAGGCTCACCCTGCAAGTAACGACCACATCCCCTACCGGATCCACCACGGCCACCACTTGTGGCTCTTCCACCTTTGCCACCCTTACGGAATCCTCGCCTCCCAGCCATGGCACTGATGTTAATGTGCGTATGGGAGTGGCTGTAAACTATTGTCCTGGGCAATTGGGGGTCAAAGGGGTTGGGTACCAGATGGTAATTGTACCCTAGTGCTCAAGCAAGGCTGAATGTAACCCCTGGGGAAAGATGACGGGTCACGCTACGCACAGGAGGCCCAAAAAAGGGAGATGACGTGCACACAACCCCTCCTAGACCACGTGTGCAGAAAGAAAAACCTACACTACGCTGTGGCACCCAGTAACACAAGAATGAACATATGCGTGTCACACGCAGCCTAGACTGACCTCTGAAGGGGTAGGCTACACACGGGGCAAGCAAAGATGTTAGATACGTGCGTGACTCACCGTCTGCCAGGTAAAAGAGCGTGAAAAAGGAGCGCAACACCCCCGCCAAAAGAAGATTTGTAGATTTGTCTGAGGAGACAGGACAACAGTAGAAGGGAACACTGTTTGAGGGAACAGGCCCAGGTAAACCAGTAAAAGAGGAAAAAGAGAAAAAGCTGTCAGAGGTAACAGGGAGTGCGAACTTGAAACGCCGTGAAGTAAATCGCGTGTGAAACGACAAGAAGTACAGAATTCACCCACTCGCTCTCCACGAAAAGCACGTACAAGGAAATGGTGTTCTACACGTACCTTTTATGCAGGCCCACACGTCCAGCGTCACTTATGCGGCGTGTACGCGCTAGGGCCACTTCCACCAATTACACGCTTTGTCACTTCTGCGTGTAGGGCCATTTCCACCAATTACACGCTTTGTCACTTCTGCGTGTAGGGCCATTTTCACCAATTACACGCTTTGTCACTTCTGCGTGTAGGTCCATTTTCACCAATTACACGCTTTGTCACTTCTGCGTGTAGGTCCATTTTCACCAATTACACGCTTTGTCACTGCCGCGTGTACGCGCTAGGCCCATTCCCACCAATTACACGCTTTGACACTCGGACGTGTCTTTAATTTTTTTCACACGCAACATTTTCCAACGTGTGCCCAATTCAACGTGCACGTGACTTCATAGACGCGCATACGCTGGCGACGCGTTTACGCGCTAAGTGCCTTTCCTCGAATTACACGCAGACGTGTTGGATTTTCACGTGCCAAATCACTCCGTATCAAGCTGGCCACGCGTTCACACACGGAAGACCACGCTCCTGCCCAGAAGGCCAAATTACTGCCCCCCAGAGCCCTGAGCACGCTCCCACCTGCCATCTGCTGCTGCCTGACTGCCTGCTGTCCACGTGCCCTGCCATTTGCTGCCTGCACATCAGCCAGGGGTGCTGTTGCTGTGACCACCCCTGCTGGAACCGAAGACTCCCGACTGATTTTCCATCGCCCCACAGCCCAGCCCCAGGACCCAGTTGCCCACCCACTCCTGCCCCTGGGGTTGCCATGTCGGGCACTGCAACATCTGGCACCAGTGGCAACCCCCGGCCAAGGAGGCAGAGGGGCACCAGCTTCACTGCCACCGAAATGGTGTCCTGGTGGAGCATGTCCTGGGGCAGTATGATGCCCTCTTCGGAAGGTTGCGCGCCGACAAGGAAGGACAGACTCGGATCTGGATGGACATCGTGACTGCCATCAACGCGGAGGAGGTGGCAGTCCGCGACTACGAACGTGTCAGGAAGCGCTGGGAGGACTTCAGGTCCAGGACCCTCAACAAGGCCCGGCGCCTCCTGAAGGCAGCTGATGCTAAGGGGTGCCGGGGCCACTTGTCGGAAGATCAGATGAGGGTCCTGGAACGCATATCCCCAGCGCTCCACATCCAGGTCCTTGAGAAGCAGACCCGTCTGGAGTCGAGCGGTAAGTGTACATTCATACTGATTGTAAGCTGTGCGTGTGGTGGTGTGCCAGGAGTGTGCAGGTTGAACATGTATTTTTATGTGGCCAAGTAGGGGGGGTGTACAGGGCCGTGAGGGTGACACATGCGAGGGGTCTCATGTGTGACACATGGATGGTGCTTGTGTGTGTGGGCTTGCATGGCACAGGATGTGGAGGAATGATTGTCAGGTGTGACATGGATGTCGATCAAAACACTGCGAAAGTTGGCGGAGGTGTACACATGCATGCAAGTTTGGTGTTGTGTGTGCATGTGTAGTGTACTCCCTATGTTGCATGTGATGTGTGGATGACCTTTGGCTGCTCATGCTGTTGTATGTGAATGGATGGTGCTGGCTGTTGCATTATGGCTGTGGTATGGCTCATGTGTGCAAGTTGAAATGACATGTGTGTTGGGGATTATGATGCCATGTCTGAGGTTTACTAATGCCACTCATGTATAACTGTCATGTGTGTATGAGTCCATTTTACAGTGCCCTGATGCCTGTGTTTTCTTTCTCCCTGTCTGCAGCGTCAACTGATGAAGAGGGCGGAGAAGGTGCTGTGGAGCACAGCGGCAGGGGTCGCACCACCAGGCGGAGACGCAAGGCCCGGATCCCCTCCCTGGTTGTGATCTCGTCGGGGAGTGAGGAGTCCGGTGCCGCGTCCCAGGCCGCAGCTGCCGAGGGGAGGTCCAAGAGGCGGAGGTTGGAGTTGGACTCCTCGGCAGCAGAAGGGGCAGCTGGGACCCCACAGGGCCCAACGGGGGAAGATGGCACGGAGTCATCCAGGTTGGTGGGGGGTTTGGTGGAGGAGGAGGCGGTGCAAGCGACAGTGGTGGGGTCTGGAGGTGGGGATTCCACTGGTGCAGTGCAGGATCAGGGACAGGAGTCAGCACAGGCCGCCGTGGAGGTGCCTGTGTGCAATCCTGTCCCTGCTCCTGTCACTGCATCATCTTGCGCCAGCGGGGATGCCTACCTCCAGACCCGTTCTCAGGGAGAGGATTGGCTTACGACACCTGGCCTTCCACTCCCTGCGGATGTGGCTATCCTGCACCAGGTTGTGCCTGTCCAGGGTGGGGTGGCGTTGCGTCAACGGGCCATGCGAGCTGACCTGCAGTCTTTTCATGATGAGTCTGCACGTCTTCTCGCATGGCTCGTTGACCGCGTTGACCCACTGGGACAGCTCACCAGGGCTGGATTCCTCCGTTTCCTGGACCTTGTTCCGACCCCCTTCTCCACAGAACCCCCTATGCCCCAGTCGTCCTCCATGCCATCTTCCCACCCATGTGTCACCTGGGTGCCCTGTGGAGCTGCCTCCGACCGTGCGGCCAGGCTGGTGGACAACAGATCCCTGCCACAGTCGGGAGTCGGACGTCCAGCAGGGGTGGCCACGTCAACGACTGCACCCCAGCTGGAGGAGGATGTGCAGGCACCATCGGACAGGGCACATGGACAGCAGCAGCTGCAGCAGCAGGAGGCTGTAGGTGGGAGCCACGATAGCTCGGGGCCTTCAACATCGGAGGGGCAGGCATCGGCCGGAGGGCAGGAGGACCCTGGACGGGAAGTGTCTTCCGTGTGGCAGCGGTTGGGCCACGCCATAGATGCGGAGCGGCGGCAGGCAGAAGAGGCGCGGCTCACGATGGTCAGGGCGGAGAACTCCATGCGGAGGGCCCTGAGGCGGGCCGAGTGCCTCGAGGCAATCTGCAGGGAGTTGGAGGTGAACATGTCGGCGTCCCTGCGGACCCTCGGGGCCAGGAACAGGACCGCCTCCGGGACATAGACGAGGAGTTCGATGATGCCCTGGCCCGGAACACCACTAAGTGAGCCGCTGGACTGGCCTGCCGCCATTGTATATAGTTATTTAGTGATAGGTTTCCTTTGCAGTTTATTTTTCTTTGGAGTCGACGGACACTGCTCCACCTTTTGTATATAGTTCCATTTTAGATAGGTTTTTTGGTAGGTTTCATTTCTTCTCTTGGGATGATGGACCCTGAATACTTTGTACATAGTTGGACTTTGGATTTGGATATTTTTTTAACTATGAATATTTTTTGCCATGGAGCAATGGTTTTCTATTTCTTTTTTACCTTCATTTACTTTTCATGGACTTGAACTTTGGAAGATATTTTTTCGTATTGTCATTTATTGATTTCATTTTGAAAAGAGACAGCCTGCTTAATTTTTTAATTATTTTACTTGTGTATTTTGGTTGATTTTGATAGCCATTGCTGTTGTTTTTAATACATTATTTTGATTTTTTCATTCTTCAATGTGTGGTTTCATCTCATTGTTTTCATGCATGTCATGATATGGGTTTTCAGGTTCCCTTGCAACCATTGTGTGTGTGTGTGAGACACATGTGTTGATTTACATTGTTTCCATTGGAGTAGTATCATGGGCACATGTAATACTTGGTTGTGTCTTTGGGCTGTGGTGGCTGGATATGAGGCACATGCTTGAGGATTGTCAGGGCCTGTGGGCAGGGGGACATGAGTGGGGGCCTGGTGGAGGGTGCCCCTGGTGGCTGGGGGGTGGGGGTGGTGGTAGACATGAGTGGGGGCCTGGTGGAGGGTGCCCCTGCACTGCTGGGAGGTGGTGGTAGACATGAGTGGGGGCCTGGTGGAGGCTGCCCTTGCACTGCTGGGGGGTGGGGGTGGTGGTAGACATGAGTGGGGGCCTGGTGGAGGGTGCCCCTGCACTGCTGGGGGGTGGGGGTGGTGGGAGACATGAGTGGGGGCCTGGTGGAGGCTGCCCCTGCACTGCTGGGGGGTGGGGGTGGTGGGAGACATGAGTGGGGGCCTGGTGGAGGGTGCCCCTGCACTGCTGGGGGGTGGGGGTGGTGGGAGACATGAGTGGGGGCCTGGTGGAGGGTGCCCCTGCACTGCTGGGGGGTGGGGGTGGTGGGAGACATGAGTGGGGGCCTGGTGGAGGGTGCCCCTGGTGGCTGGGGGGTGGGGGTGGTGGGAGACATGAGTGGGGGCCTGGTGGAGGGTGCCCCTGGTGGCTGGGGGGTGGGGGTGGTGGGAGACATGAGTGGGGGCCTGGTGGAGGGTGCCCCTGCACTGCTGGGGGGTGGGGGTGGTGGGAGACATGAGTGGGGGCCTGGTGGAGGGTGCCCCTGGTGGCTGGGGGTGGGGGTGGTGGTAGACATGAGTGGGGGCCTGGTGGAGGCTGCCCCTGCACTGCTGGGGGGTGGGGGTGGTGGGAGACATGAGTGGGGGCCTGGTGGAGGCTGCCCCTGCACTGCTGGGGGGTGGGGGTGGTGGGAGACATGAGTGGGGGCCTGGTGGAGGGTGCCCCTGGTGGCTGGGGGGTGGGGGTGGTGGTAGACATGAGTGGGGGCCTGGTGGAGGCTGCCCCTGCACTGCTGGGGGGTGGGGGGGTGGGAGACATGAGTGGGGGCCTGGTGGAGGCTGCCCCTGCATTGCTGGGGGGTGGGGGTGGTGGGAGACATGAGTGGGGGCCTGGTGGAGGGTGCCCCTGGTGGCTGGGTGGTGGGGGTGGTGGTAGACATGAGTGGGGGCCTGGTGGAGGGTGCCCCTGCACTGCTGGGGGGTGGGGGTGGTGGGAGACATGAGTGGGGGCCTGGTGGAGGGTGCCCCTGGTGGCTGGGGGTGGGGGTGGTGGTAGACATGAGTGGGGGCCTGGTGGAGGGTGCCCCTGCACTGCTGGGGGGTGGGGGTGGTGGTAGACATGAGTGGGGGCCTGGTGGAGGGTGCCCCTGCACTGCTGGGGGGTGGGGGTGGTGGGAGACATGAGTGGGGGCCTGGTGGAGGCTGCCCCTGCACTGCTGGGGGGTGGGGGTGGTGGGAGACATGAGTGGGGGCCTGGTGGAGGGTGCCCCTGCACTGCTGGGGGGTGGGGGAGTGGTAGACATGAGTGGGGGCCTGGTGGAGGGTGCCCCTGCACTGCTGGGGGGTGGGGGTGGTGGGAGACATGAGAGGGGGCCTGGTGGAGGGTGCCCCTGGTGGCTGGGGGGTGGGGGTGGTGGGAGACATGAGTGGGGGCCTGGTGGAGGGTGCCCCTGGTGGCTGGGGGGTGGGGGTGGTGGGAGACATGAGTGGGGGCCTGGTGGATGGTGCCCCTGGTGGCAGGGGGGTGGGGTGGTGGTAGACATGAGTGGGGGCCTGGTGGAGGCTGCCCCTGAACTGCTGGGGGGTGGGGATGGTGGGAGACATGAGTAGGGGCCTGGTGGAGGGTGCCCCTGGTGGCTGGGGGGTGGGGGTGGTGGTAGACATGAGTGGGGGCCTGGTGGAGGCTGCCCCTGCACTGCTGGGGGGTGGGGGTGGTGGGAGACATGAGTGGGGGCCTGGTGGAGGCTGCCCCTGCACTGCTGGGGGGTGGGGGTGGTGGGAGACATGAGTGGGGGCCTGATGGAGGGTGCCCCTGGTGGCTGGGGGGTGGGGGTGGTGGTAGACATGAGTGGGGGCCTGGTGGAGGGTGCCCCTGCACTGCTGGGGGGTGGGGGTGGTGGGAGACATGAGTGGGGGCCTGGTGGAGGGTGCCCCTGGTGGCTGGGGGGTGGGGGTGGTGGGAGACATGAGTGGGGGCCTGGTGGAGGGTGCCCCTGGTGGCTGGGGGGTGGGGGTGGTGGGAGACATGAGTGGGGGCCTGGTGGAGGGTGCCCCTGGTGGCTGGGGGTGGGGGTGGTGGTAGACATGAGTGGGGGCCTGGTGGAGGCTGCCCCTGCACTGCTGGGGGGTGGGGGTGGTGGGAGACATGAGTGGGGCCTGGTGGAGGGCGCCCCTGGTGGCTGGGGGGTGGGGGTGGTAGTAGACATGAGTGGGGGCCTGGTGGAGGCTGCCCCTGCACTGCTGGGGGGTGGGGGTGGTGGGAGACATGAGTGGGGGCCTGGTGGAGGCTGCCCCTGCACTGCTGGGGGGTGGGGGTGGTGGGAGACATGAGTGGGGGCCTGGTGGAGGGTGCCCCTGGTGGCTGGGGGTGGGGGTGGTGGTAGACATGAGTGGGGGCCTGGTGGAGGCTGCCCCTGCACTGCTGGGGGGTGGGGGTGGTGGGAGACATGAGTGGGGGCCTGGTGGAGGGTGCCCCTGCACTGCTGGGGGGTGGGGGTGGTGGGAGACATGAGTGGGGGCCTGGTGGAGGGTGCCCCTGGTGACTGGGGGGTGGGGGTGCAGGGGGACATGAGCAGGTGTGCAGGGTAGTCCCCTGTTTTGTGGGCTGCCTGCAGGGGCCGTGGAGGGTGTACAGGGAACACCTGTGAGGACCCACCCAGCCTAATCGCGTGTGTAACTTCCCACGCACCCCTGTAATACACGTACCTGGCCAAATCGCATGTGAGAATTCCCGCACACCCCTGTAATACACGTACCCAGCCGAATCGCGTGTAAAACTTCCTGTGTACCCCTGTAATACACGTACCCAGCCAAATCGCGTGTGATAATTCCCACGTACCCCTGTGATACACGTGCCCTGGCTAATCGCGTGTAAAACTTCACGCGTACCCCTGTAATACACGTACCCTGGCCAATCGCGTGTTAAACTTCCCACGTACCCCTGTAATACACGTACCCTGGCTAATCGCGTGTATAACTTCACGCGTACCCCTGATATGCACGTTACCCGCTTTGCGTTCCTTGTTTGGCAGCCCTGTAAACTGGTCCAGGGTTAGCGCAGCCCTTTGCGATGATTTTGCGATTTTGATGGCTTTTCCTTGCGCGAGGGCGTTCTTGGGGGCGTTACTGACGCTGCTGCAGGGTCGCTGCGATACTCTGCGCCACGGCTGGTTTGGGAGCCTAAAATCCATGAATACGCTGTGCGCGGAAATCGGTTTTAGTGCACGTGCCTGGCGCACGCGGACACTCTGCGCCAGCCGCTTGCAACACTTTTCTGCGAAATTCTATGAATTATCCTGTGAGTCTGCACGCCACCATCTCACGCAATGCTCGAAAGTGAGGTCTTGTTATCTAAAGAGCTACTCTAACTTTGATCAGTTCTGGAGTGTCATATATGCTGTCGAGTCTATTGTAATCACTGCTGCTGCTTTTCATGTCCGGAGGGAAGCACTTGCTCAGCTTGCTCTGCCTCGAGTAATGTTAACAATGATATGAATTTGCTTTTCTGTTTAAGACTTTAGTCGATTTTACTCGTGACTATAGTACTGTATTGATTGAAATGTTATGTTTAATGATCTAAATATATTTATGTATATTTATTTGGATCTATAAGGGTAGAATCTATCTGTCTACCTTTTACATTTTTTCACTATGCATGTATTTATTTACCAAAGTACTTGTGCAAAAGGTTTGTTCATAACCAGAAGCGCATAACTAAAAACATTTTGAAATGGGCAGGTTTGTCTGTATTACCAAACGTCTCAGTTTCAACTCGCTTAAGCTGGGAGGCACATTTTTTGCTTTGAGTGAGCAGGGTTTTTTTTGGTAAGAAAACAAGTCTTTTTCCCAGCAAACCCTGAGGAAACACATGTTCTGTGGTGTCCGCGTGTACCCTTACCCAATACAAAGGTGCTTATGTGGAAACATTAGAAAGGTGGATGCTTGAGCTGACTGTGCAGGAATTCTAACCTTTATCTACAGGCCACATCCAGATCTCGATTTTACTGGGTTTGGAATTTCAACATAGAGATTACAGGCACATCTCTTCAGCACCCCAACAGCAGTTTAACTGGGAATGGAACATGTTATCTGCAGTCCACATATTGATCTGTGTGGCAGCCACTTTAACCCCCTGATTTCAGACACACACACAACCATTCACAGACAAACACACTTTGAATTCAAAAGTATACATTAGCCCAACATTATTTTGTCAGTGGACCTGCTGTACATCTTGGAAAGGTTGATGCCTTCTATCATGTCCTTCCTCCTCACTACACCACTAGATTGAAGGCTTGTCCTTACCCACATCAGTAGACAGAGACTTTACCCCCATTTTCAGCCATACTTTTACTCCCGTAGTCAATCCAAGAAGTAGTGACAGATGCCGGTTTTTCATACCATTTGTCTTGCGTTCTGAAGACCGCCTTTCTGTCTGGATCTGCCCTCCTCCAAACAGTGCTTTTGCCATAGAATGTTTGTCAGCTGTGGGGAGACCGAAAGGATCATCACCTCTCCCCAAGGGGGAACCAACCCCTTTGGACAAGGGAGGTGAGCCCAATACGTGCAACACCCCTTAGATGACAGACTAATATAGGGGAGGATTGGTATCACCAGCGGAGACTTACACATTGGGTACAATTTGTAAAACCTTTAAATGGTTTGGATTGGAAAAACTCCTATTGTGCCCTATAACTAAGATGGGAGTAGTCTCGACCATCAAATAATAAATAACACAGTCCTAGTGGAGTCTGTCAAATCAAAATGGCCTATGCTAACAAAAACCGAATGCCTGCCCTAAAGCATGAAAAGGAAAAATGTGGTTCAACCAGCATTCCCCACGTGGCCTCACGGAGTAGGGCGATCCTGGTTGGCAGGATGACAGACGCTGGCTCGACTTTCAACACAATATACACAGGTCAAAAAGCCGTGGATTGAGGCCCGTCTGGCCTTCCACGCTCAAGACTCTTTCTTTTTCATCCAAAATAATTTCTTATCCAAAACATTACCAAAAGATCCCCCTCTGCCTGGCTCAGATCTTGCACTATACATTTCTTTTAGATCTCCCTCTGTCGGGCTCAGATCTCCTACGATAGATTTCAAAACAAGTTGCAAAGGGGGTTCCCTTCCCCAATCTTATTTCACTTCTGGTCTCCCTCTGTCGGGTTGGGACCATTCACAATAGCTTTCAACACAAACTTCGGGTCACCCTCTGTCAGGCTCAGGCCCCTTTCGGATGTCGAAGACTTTCGAATGTGTGTGGCTTATTTGTAAGACCACTGCAGGATCACTTCGACTCAAAGTTCACTTTGTTACTTTCACTCTTCCCTTCTCTAGGAATTAATCTTCTTCCTTTTACTTTTACTGTTCATTTGCTTTCTATCGCTTTAAACAAAGTACCTTTCACTGAGACTTTCGAGTGGGTTACTTCCTTTCACTAGACCACTCAGTTACTTAGTATCACTGATTTCCCAGCTGATCTTTACATCAAAGTTGTTTCACAGGTCTGCCTTCCTTTGCAGCTCATCCACACGTATGCAGCCTTCACTTGTGATAGGATGTTGCTACCTGGTTCACTTTAACACACACTGGTCTTTCAGGTCGCTTGCCAACTCACCGGCTGTGTGCGTTTCTTTCTTGTTTGGCTTTTTACGCTTTTCGAGCCAAGGTTATTACCAGAGGCCTGACCTGGCCTCCCCAACTCTGCCGTTCACCCGGGAAGGTCTACTGCATCCTTGAAGCACAATGCAATCTTCACTTGTGGGATCTGGCCTTCTGCACGTGTCTTTCGCGTCCTATTGGAGGCAACAACCTCCAATAGGGAAGCCTGGGGGTTTTCAGCTGCTGCTCTCGTCCCTTGGTCTGTTGCTCTGCTCCAGTAGGTGTGCCTTTGTCACAAAAGTTCTACTCGTTCTCGTGTTCCACCTTGCTCAGTGGTATCTTTGGTGTCTGCCTTTTATTTGCGTGAGGAGAGCTAATTGGTATCAGGTGTATACACTTAGGATTAAGTGCCTGACTTTGCCTGACCCGATTAACGGGATCTGGCCAGTACAATATATGCAAGTCAGTGTTGTTATTCTCAGTCATCCTCTTCCTCAGCCCAGTGTTTGTGTAAAAAAGGGCGGGGCAGTTGGGATCTCGGAGCATCCTAAAACATAAGATGGGTTTGATAAACAAAATAAGGGTGAATACTGCATCTCACCCTCAGTCCCCAAAGACCC
This sequence comes from Ambystoma mexicanum, assembly GCF_040938575.1. Taxonomy (NCBI): domain Eukaryota; kingdom Metazoa; phylum Chordata; class Amphibia; order Caudata; family Ambystomatidae; genus Ambystoma; species Ambystoma mexicanum. Next base: position 1,088,679,544 of record NC_090941.1, read on the forward strand.
CTCACCCAGGTGATCCACCGGCACTGGTCCACCCCCAGGGTCTGGATCCAAAACAATGGGCGTGCCCTGGCCATCTGAGATGGAGATCCCTGGGGACTAGTGGGTGAGACACCCTCTGGTTTCTCACAGTATGTAGGATCCCCTTAGGGAACAGGAAGATCCCAAAGAGGGGTACAAGTCACTTTCCCTCCCTCCAAGATGCTAACACCTGTTTAGGGTACATAGGAACTAAGGGGGATATATCATACCCCATACAGGTGTTAGCATCTTGGAGGGATGGATAGTGACTTGTAGGGGTCCTAGGTTATTACCTAGGGCCCCTTTAATGGCTACCCTGGCTCTTGAACCTAACTTTAATCCATTCTTATGGGAAACAGCAGAAAGGCGAAGAGAACAACCTCCTGGAGACACCTCATCTGAGGAACCAATCAGGAGGAAGTATCTGCAAAGCCCACAGAGTTCAGTTGCATCACAGCAGACACAGGAGTTGTGCCCGGTAAGAGAGGGGAAATGCCAGCTGAGGCATCCAGGCCTGCAATGTGCACCTGATGAATGCAAATAGGCCTCGTAGTTGGGTAACCGGGACCGTCCAACACGGCAACAGAAGCGAGAAAGACACGGAGTAAAAGCTGCCTACCGGTGCCTGCACCAAGAGAGCAGGAAATAAGAAGCCACCAGCTGACACAGAGTCCAGTTGACGAGTCGCTTAAGGGGATCTGTGGAAAGAGAAGTGCCTGTCAGACTAGGCTACCTTTCCGAAGGGCATCGCTCATCAAAAGCATCGCTCATCACAAGCAGGTACACAGTTGCTCTAGCAAGGTAGATTGGAAGGCAATACAGAAAGAGACAAACCCCAGAGTAGGGAGAAAATGAAGGATCCCCCAAGATGGGAAGAAAGGAAAAGTTGTTCCCAGGAACAGAGAGAGAACTGAGAAGCCTCAGGGTGGGGAGAAAGAAAGAGACAAGCCATGGAGCGGGAGAGCGCCAAAATGCCCCAGAGTGGGGAGAGAGAAAAATGGAAGCCCCGGAGTGGGGAAAGAACCAGGAGACAGAAAGACACCCTGGTGTGGGGGTAGATGGAGAACCAAGAAACCCCAGAGTGGAGAGAGCAAAAGAGTGGATCCGCAAAGTGGAGAAAGAAGGAAGAAACCCCAGGATGGGGAGTGAGAAGGAGCAGAGCTCAACATTGGGTGGGGGTGGGGGAGTGAGGGCTGAAAGGACCCCAGGTTGGGGGAGCAACACAGAGGAAATTATCCCCCCAGAAGGGAGTACAACTGTGAGGAACAAATTTGAAAGAGCAACAGAGAAAACTGTCTGGAGACCTGGGAGGTAGTCCAGCAGTACATGAAATCTAGGCGTGGGACTGTAAACATAGGAAAGGGCCCATGGTAAAGAACACAGGGGTGGGGGGTCAGAATCTAGCAGCAATTTCAAAAAGTATGTCTTCGTTGTTTTGTGTTTTCGTTTGAGCAGTAGGGAAAGAAACTGTGTTAGAATAGGATTCTGGACAGACGGCTTCATTTATGTATAGCCATCCTGACACTCTGACAAGCACCCTTTTTTACTTTCTTTTGTATATAGAAACTGCGACTCAGCCACTGCCCGCTCCCACTCCATTTCGGGCCCCTCCTTGGCGGTCTCCAGCTCGGCCCTCCAGTGCGGCCTCTGAATCTTCTTCACCAGCTTCCGAGTCTGCCTGCCCTCCACGACTCGGGACCTCCTACTGACTACGGCAGGAGCCGCAGCTTCTGGCACACCGGTCCCGTCTTCACTCTTGCTGGACTGCAGCCCCTTTGTCTGTGCCTCTGCCCGCTTCCTCTCCATTGCGGGCCCTCGTCGGCTGCTCCCGGCGCTGCCCTCCGGTGCGGCCTCTGCAAGCTCTGCTGCCTGCGTGGGCTCTCCAGACTACTGATTCTTCTGGCCCTCCTCTGCAGCTCACAACGTCCTACCTGCAATGACAGGAGCTGCTGCTTCTCGTGCCCAGCTCCTGTCTTGACCTCTGCCTGCAGCTCTATCGGCGGACCTCCTCTGGTTCCCTTCTCAGCCACCCAGTACGCCCTCTTCCAGTATGGTCTCCTAAGCGGCCTCTCCGAACTGCAGTGAGTCTTCCCGCCCTTCTTCAAAGACAGTGTTGTCCTTTGGTCAACTCCACCATCCTGGTCCCTGGTTAGGACAGCTGCTGGACCTCCACCCGCTTCCTCAGCGCAAGAGCACTGCAGCCACATCAGCGGACCTACTTTGGCTCCCTTCTTGCCCCCAGTGCGGCCTCTTCCTGTTTGGTCACCTAGGCGGGCTCTCTGGACCGCGGTGAGTCTTCCCGTCCTCCTCCAAGGACAAGGGTGTCTTTTAACCTTCTCCGTCATCCTGGTCCCGGGTCGGGACAGCTTCTGTGCCTCCACCCACTTCCTCAGTGCGGGAGCAGCCAGGATCTCTCTCAAATCACCTTTACGAGGCCGGTCCGGCTCCCTGCCTGCCTGCCGCCTCACAGACCCTGCTGCTGGGCCTCCTCCCCCCTCCTATTCACGAGGGTTCAGTCTGCTACACACCTTCTTACCACATACCTCGCAGTCCTTGCTGCGGGGCCTCCTCCCGCCTCCAAATCACACAGGTTCAACCAGATCCCTCCCTTACCTGCCACCTGCCGCACAGACCCTCCAGCTGGGCCACCTCCCGCTTCCCGATCACACAGGTTCAGCCAGGATCATACCTGCCTACCGCCTGCCGCACAGTCCCTGCTGCTGGGCCTCTCCCCGCTTACTCATCATCGCTGGCTCAGCCTGGAACATACTTTAGGATCATAATCGTGCCCAGCCTGGCTCCTCTATTGAGATACTACCACCTGCTGCACAGTCTCTGCTGCCGAACCTCCACCCGCTCCTACATCTAGGGGTTCACCCAGGATCATTCAGACTGCTCCAGTTCTTGCCTTTCCTGGCTCCTTACCTGCCACTGAATCTCCCTCGCTTCCAGTCCTGCGTGGGATCTGCCAACTTCTCACTATCTGCTCCTGATCTTGCCCCTGTCTCTCTACTTACTTCCTACCAAATAGCCCGTACTGCGGAGCCTCCTCCCGTTCCCACTCCAGTGTGGGCTCAGCTAAGACCCTCTAACTGCTCCTGATCTGCCAACTTCTCGCTGTCTGCTCCAGATCTTTCCCCCTGAATCTTTGCCTACTTCCTACCAAACAGACTCTTCTGCGGAACCTCCACCCACTCCCTCACCAGTGCGGGCTCATCCAGGTCCTGCTAACTGCCCCTCATCTCTCCCTGCTAGGCTCCTTGCCTACCTCCTGCCGACTAGTCTGACTGTAATAGATTCTTTCTCCCCTTCTGTTGGACTTATCCCCTTTACTCCTCTCTCTCGCTTCCTTTCGTCATCCTTTTCACCCACCTCCATTCCTACCACTTTTTCCTTCACCATACCACTTTCATCCCCTCTGTTATGCACCCTCCATAACTCTCTCTCTCCGTCCGCACTTCCCTCCCCCCTCTTTCCCTCCTTCCACCTTCCCCTTACACTCCTACTCTCTCTTTCCCTCCTCCTTATGTCCATTCCCCTCTTCAATCCCCTCCCCCACTCTTCTTGTCCTACACCTACTCTCTCTCACCGTCCTAATCTTCTCTACCCCCCTACTGCACAACCCTCCAACCTCATGAACATTGCTCTCTGGAACGCCAGATCCATCTGCAATAAGACCGCACCAGTTTTAGACATGTTCCTTTGTCTCAACCTTCATTTCCTATGTCTTACTGAAACCTGGATCCCCCTCGCAACACTACTGTCCCTGCTCTCCTAACCACCTCCTCGTCCTCCTTCTCTCACATCTCTCACGCCACTGGCCGCGGCAGAGGTATTGGCCTCCTCTACCATTCCAAATACCTTTCCTCCACCTCCTCACCATCTCTTCCTTCTTTCCCTTCCTTTGAATTTCTTTACAAATCTTTTTCCTCTCCTCTCCCTATCTCCTTTCTTATCATCTATCGTCCCCCTGGCCCTCTTTTTTCCTTCTACGATGACCTTGATCACCTCCTTTCGCTCATCTCTCCCTCCCCCTCTCCTCTCACTGTACTCAGTGACTTTAACCTTCACCTCCCTTCTCCCCCTCATTCCTCACCCCTTTTCTCAATCCTTGACTCCCACCTCCTTTCCCCTCTTCCCTCCTCTCCCACTCTCTCCTCTGGCTCCACTCTTGACCTTATCTTCAACTCTTCCTACCCCTCTTCATCTGTCTCTACACTTCCATCCTATCTCTCTGATCATGCTTTACTGTCCTTCTCCCTTTCTCCCCTTCCTCAGCCTTCCACTTTGCCCTCTCCTTCCTTCTTCTCACAACGTGACCTTCGCAACTTTGATCCCTCCCTCTTTCTCGACACATGCTCTTCCTCTCTTCCCTCTCTCCAAGATTTCTCTTCACTGTCGGCCAATGATACACTATCCACTCTCTCCTCCTCTATCTCCTCCTCTCTTGATCTACTTTACCACCTTTCCTTCTTCCGTCCAACCCGGAAACCATCTCAACCATGGCTCTCTCCTCAAATTCTCTCCATGCGTCGTCTCCTCCGATGTCAAATCTCCTTCGCTATCCAATCAAACCTCATATTTCTCTCACCACTCTCTTTATGATTCTTGTCTCACCTCGGCTAAATGTTCCTACTACTCTAACCTTCTCCACTCCCAAGCCTCTCACCCTTGCTGTATCTTCCAAACTCTCTCTCGTCTTCTCTCCCCTCCTACCTCCGATCCTTCAGCCTCTTCCTCCCTTTCTCCCTCTGACTTTGCAAACTTCTTCTCCTCCAAGATTCTTGCCCTTTGGCAAAAAATCTCTTCTTATTCCCCCCCTTCCCCTTCTCCCTACTCCCCCTCAACCTGCATGTCTGACTTCTCGCCTGTCTCTGCTTCTGACGTGTCCATCCTCCACTCCAAAGCCCACCCCTCGTCTGCTCCAACTGACCCTCTCCCCTCCCTTCTTATCCCTAAAATCTACCCTCTTCTTATTCCCTACTTAACTTCCTTCAACACCTGCCTTTCCACAGCTACCTTCCCCTCCACATTCAAGCATGCCACTATCATACCGATTTTGAAGAAACCTTCTGCTGATCCCCTTCTCACCTCTAACTTCCATCCTATCTCTCTTATCCCATTCCTCTCTAAACTACTCGAACGCCTTGCCTACTCCCAGCTCTCAACCTTTGTCACCAATCTTTCTCTCCTACCCCCCTCTCAATCTGGCTTCCGACCTAAACAAACACTCTCCTGAAACGGCCCTCACCTACATCCTTAACTCCCTCCGCCCGGCACTCTAAGCAATCCTCTGTCCTTATTCTTCTTGACCTCTCTGCTGCCTTCGACACTGTCGATCACCTCCTTCTTCTCAACACTCTTTTTTCCTTTGGATTCAAAGGCTCTGTTCTTAACTGCTATCTTCCTACCTCTCCTCCTGCTCTTTTACTGTTTTCTGGGGAGGCCGGTCCTCTCCTACCCAGCTGCTGGATTACGGCGTACCCCAAGGCTCGGTGCTTGGCCCTTTCCTTTTCTCACTCTACACCTCCCTCCTTGCCCCTGTTATCTCCTCGTTCGGCATTTCCCACCATTTCTATGCTGACAATACTCAGCTCTTCCTTTCCTTCTTTCCCGACCTCCACCTTAAACTCTCTTCCTGTCTTTCCGCTATAAAAAAACTGGATGTCTTCCCGCTTTCTCTCTCTCAACACTGACAAGACTGAAGTCTTATTCTTCCCCTCCAACTCTCTTCCCCCTCCCTCTCCTCCACCTTTCATTCACTTTCCTCCTTCTAATCTTCCTATCTCTGCCCACGCTCGCAATTTAGGAATTCACTTTGACTCCTCTCTCTTTTTCCCACCATATCTCGCTCAACTCTGGTGCCTGTCGCCACCACCTCTTTAACATTTGCAAAGTCCGCCCCTCTCTCACCTTCCATGCTACTAAACTTCTAATCTCCTCCCTTATCTTCTCTCGCCTCTTCTACTGCTCCTCTTACTCTTTGGACTACCTAATTCCCATCTCGCCCCCCTCAAATCTATCTACCATTCTGCCGTCCATACCCTCTGTCTTCTTAACTTCCGTGACTCCATCTCTGCTTCCCTTTCCTCCCTTGGCTGGCTCCCCTTTCACTCCCAACTTAAATTTAATTTCCTCTGCTTAGTCTTTAATTCTGTCCATGGTCTTGCTCCCCCTTATCTCTCCTCCCTCCTCTCTTTCTACACTCCCTCCAGCTCTTTCGTTCTGCAGACCACTTCCTTCTCACCGTTCCTCAATCCCCTTGTGCCCCCTCCCGCTTCCACTCCTTCCAGCTCCTTGCCCCCCTACGCAGGAACTCCTTACCTCTCTCTATCCGCTCTATTCCTTCCTTCTCCTCATTCCACACTTCCCTTAAATATCTCCTTATCCATTCCCCGCCATGAAACCCCTTCCCCCTTCCTTCCTCTTTACCCTTGAACATCTCCCACCCCTCTCCCTACTCTCAAACCTTTTCCCCTTCCCTCCCCCCTCTCCTCCTCAGCCCTCCCTCGCCCTCTCAGTTCTACTGCTCTGCTCTCCCTCTTCCCTCCAGTTTAATTGCTCTTCTTACTGTTTTGTTGGACTGATTCATAATTTGCTTCTACTGTTATAATGTTTTATGTGTCAAGTTGTTAAAATGTTCAGCGCTTTGGTGTAAGGCACTATATAAACCAAATAAATATAAATAATTTCAAATATATTAGGGCTTAGCATCACATTACAGGTTTAGGGAAGGGTTTGGTCTTTTTACTCTAAATAAAGAATAGAAATGATGCACTTCCTTGCCCGTCTCCTGATTCTGACATACTCTATTACAAGAGAATTTATTCGGCTTATAGTGAAATTTAATTCGGAATTAGGCCAAAGCCAAATTTCTCTTTTTGAGCCAGAATTCAGACCCATAATTACTTGAAGCCAAATTTCGGCTAATTCCCGTGAGCATCGTGGTGGTGGACAAAATGTCTTGGCCTCAACGGCACTCCTTCTGGTGTGACTGGACGTGGGAGAGAAGGGCAGTTTGATCAGAAGTGCAATTTTAAGGACGCTTGTTCTGTGGGGAAGGAGGGCAACTCTTTGGGAAGTGTGCTTCTCTCTATGGGGTGCCTTTCCAACCCACATTGTAAACTCTAAGTGGTACAATAAGAGTCCATGGGCCTTATTACGGGTCCGGAGCAACCCTGCCGGTGCCACCGGCGGGTTGCTGCCGGACCCGTACAAATGTACCACCACCTGACTTCCCAGTGCCACTGGCTCATTACTCTATTGGAGTGGGTACACAGAAGCACCGGCACCATTGCTAACGGTGCTTGTTCTTCTGTGAAGGGTTTCCCTACCGTAACTGCTGCGCCCGGCAGGGTCAGACCTGTCGGGCACAGCGGCTCCGGCAGGCAAACACATAGTTATCCAGTCTGGAAATGTGAGTTTACCGGCACCCTTGTTTCCAGACCGGCTACAATGTTTTTATTTATTTTACTGTTTATCCTATGCACTGCATTTGCCCTCCCCCTTTCCCCTCGCACTTTTCCTCTTTCACCCTCCCCTGCGCGATCTCAATGCCACCTGGTCTAGTTAAATGGTTGTCTGGCTTCCCTCTGTTCCCCCTCACCCTTGCCTCGTTGCGCCTTGAAACACTTGTGTATAGGCGCGTTATAAATGCCATATCATATCATATCAAGTTAAAACGTAAACCAAAATGGCACACCTTGTGGGGATAAAGCCCACACAAGCACACCCAAATGTCTTTCCACTTGGCCTGGAATTACAGTATGTACATTATGCACACGATGTCCTTGCAACACATTGGCTGCAGTGGTGTCTGTCTGCAGAATGCACGTGTTGCTTTAAATCAATGCGGTTATATCACATGCTTTCTGGGAAATGTAGTCCTAGATCTCTAATGGGAAAAGTAAAAGCGCAAGTCCCGGAAGGACAAGAGAAAGTCAGGACTCGATGAGTATCTCCCAAATGGCACAGGTCGCCACTGACAGCTGATGGTAGATGTAGTCCAAAACATCTGGACAGCTAAGGGTTGGTGTTGTCCCCTCTCGTACGTCACGCGGCGGCGTGACGCACGCCGCCGCGTGCACTATTAATAAAGGGGGTGTTCCCGGCTGCGTCATTCACGACCGGGGAGCCCTAGTAGAGAACTCCGTCTCTGAGTGAGTCATTCAGGAGGGAGGCGGCCCGGTGCTCACAGAGTGCTACGTGGGGGCCATGGACTCCCCCACGGACCTGTAACAGTGGCGATGAGGAGCACGCTATGCCCGGTCCCGGCGGTGAATTCAGTTATTCAATTTTTTTCTCTGAACGAGGGAGAAATCCTCTCGTTCCATACGCAGGGGGAATTTTGTCCCCTGATACTGGGAGCTTCTCAGAGCTCCGGTGAGGCCTGTGAGTGCCATCCAGGCTCAATTTCTGGAGCATTTGATAGCTGACTGCTGTCCCTACATGCAGATGCCAAATTTTCTCATCTTTTTGTGATTTTTGGACACTTTCACCGAGTGAAGTGTAAGCCCTGGGAGGGAGGCCTGCTATTCTGTGTCTCCTGACCTAGGCTTTTCGCTGACTCAATTTTTGGACAATCCTCATTCACTGGACACCAACAGCTGGCCGCTGGACCAACACTGCGGCTGGAGGCTGGTGAGCATCTGTGCGCACTGGAAGAAGGCTCCTGGGGGTTTTTGAAGATCAAGGTGGCCTGCAGGCCAGTGATCCTGGTGGGGAAGGTGAAGATCAAGCTGGCTGGGTGAGTTGCGGCCCCTGTGCATGAAGAAGGGGTGTCTGTGCGTTTGAACCCATGAATGACCAGGCCAATCAGGACGGGGCCCAGGCTATTTCACAAGGACAAGCTAACCCACCACCACAACCTCCAGCAATGGCCCAGATGAGGGCTCCGGCGGCACTACCACCCATTCCCGAATTTGATGTGTCAGGCCCCCCATCCGGTCTGGGCCCAGTTGGAGGAGATGGGTTGATCGCCTGGACATGTACTTTCGGGCCACTATGGAAACCAGCGATGACAGCAAGCTGGCCACGCTGCTGTATGCCGCCGGCCCAGTGGTCCATGAGATTTTTGATTCTCTTCAGCCAGCGAACAACACCTATGCGGCAGCAAAAGTAGCCCTGCAGAACTACTTCCTTCCCTTGGCCAATGCGGATTACGAGAGGTTTGTAATGCTCTCCACCAAGCAGAAGGAGGACGAGACCCTCGACACATTTCATGGTCACCTCAGGAGGCTTTCTGTGGCCTGTGCTTGGGACAACACCGATGACATGATTAGGAACCAACTGATTCAAGGGTGCTCCTCGGGCAAGCTGAGGAGACAGGTTCTAAGGGAACCTGGCATCATCCTTCCCCGCATCCTGGAGCTGGGCCGCTGCCAGGAGATTTTGGAGGTATGTGCATCATGGATGGAGGCGGGGTCCCACGCAGCCAAGTCAGAAGAAGTGTGTGCGGTGGGCCGGGGTGACAGAGGTGCCCGAAGACCACCTGGGAACCTCCGTGACAGGGGCGGAAAGCCAGGCGAGGCATGTCACAAGTGCGTGTACGACCTTCCCCACCCTTGGGAATGCCCAACTGCAGGGAGGCCATGTGGACGGTGTGGGGTGATGGACCATTTGCAAGGGTGTGCAGAGCGGCCCTGCCAGTGATGGTCCCGAGGGGCCTACCCCGGTCTGGGTTCTTCCGGCAGTCTCGCCCTCCCAACGTTGCGCATGTAGATCAAGGGGAGGAAACGGCCCAAGCCGGGGATGAGGAAGAGGAGGAAGAGGAGAACATCTTCTTTGTTTCTAGCATTGACGCCCTCCAGTCCAAGGGCCAAAGACAGCCGAGATGCATTGTTGCTGTAAATGACTCTCCGGTGTCAGTGCTGGTGGACATGGGGGCCTCAGTCAACGTTATGGCCCGTCAGCATTATGATGCCATGCCCTGCCCCTCTAGACTGTCAACCCTGAAAGGGCGCATCTTCACATTCGGGGGATCACATCCTATTCCCCTGGATGGTCCATTTGTGGCTCGGGTGGGGCATGGATGTTCTGAAATTAAAGCCTGGTTCTTTGTCACCCCAGTCAGTACCAACACCTTACTGAGCTGTGCGGCGGCGGAAGCTCTGGGACTTGTGTGCTTTGCATACTCTGTGTATGTGGAAGACATACAAACGCTCCTGGACAAGTACTCAGGGCTCTTCCAAGGAATTGGCCGAATGGTTGGGGAACCGGTACGACTTCACATTGATAAGAGTCGGTGCAGCCAATTGCACACAGACATCGCAGGGTGCCGTTCCATCTGAGGGATCAGGTGGACAAAGAACTTGACAATCCGTTGAACCTGGACATTATAGAAGAAGTGGAAGTTCCGACACCCTGGGTGTCCCAAATTATGATCGCCAGAAGCCGAAGCAACCGGATTTGGTGAGGATCTGTGTGGATATGAGGCTTCCCAACAAAGCCATCAAGAGAGAACGCCATCTAACTCCCACGATTGATGACATTAACGCTGAGCTGCAGGGTGCTTGGTTTTTTTCGAAGCTTGACCTCAGGGCAGGTTACCATCAAGTCCCTCTGCATCCGGAGTCACGGTACATCACAACTTTCACGGCTCACTGAGGTCTGTATCGATACAAGCGACTCAGCTTCAGGGTATCCTCCGCGGCTGAGGTATTCCAAAACATTATCAGGGGGGCCTTGGCAGACCTAGAGGGTGTTCTCAACATCAGTGACGACATCCTGGTGTTCGCCAAGTCAGAGGTCGACCATCTACAGAGACTGGCAAAGATGTTCGAAAGGCTTCAGTCGCTGGGCCTAACACTCCACCGTGAGAAATGTGAATTCTTGAGGACGAGCATAGAGTTCTTTGGCTTTATGTTCAAGGAGGTTGGAGTGTCGCTGGACCCCAGGAAGGTAAAGGACATCAAAGAAGCTAAACCACCCGAGAATGTGTCTGAGGTGAGAAGCTTCCTGGGGATGGTAACTTACTGTGGCCGGTTCATCAGGAACCTTGCATCCAGGTCGGAGCCACTGCGGGCTCTCACCAAGAAGGAAATGGCGTGGCAGTGGGGCCCATTGGAACATGCAGTGTTTGAGGACATTAAGAGCACCCTCACTGAGGAAGACAATTTGGCCTTCTTCGACCCGGCCCTGCAGTCTGAGATTGTCGTAGATGCCAGCCGGTTTGCCCTTGGGGCGGTTCTGACGCAAGTGGGGCGGGACTCCTGCATCCGCCCCGTGGCCTATGCCAGCAAGGCCCTCTCTGACACTGAACAGCGATACTCGCAGATAGAGCGGGAAGCGTTGGCGGTCCTATGGTGTGCAGACATTTCTGACTTTACATCCTGGTGAGGCCCGTGACTGTGGTGACTGACCACAAGCCCCTCTTGCAGATCCTCGTCCTCCAAGCCACCGGCAAGGATTGAGAGGTGGATGCTTGCCCTGTTGGAGTACGGGGTCTTGTTGGTGTATCAGCGGGGGCAAACAACGCGGCCGACTACCTCTCTCGACATCCCGGGAGACGCGAGGGCAGAGAAGACGACGACTGTGCAGTAGAGGCCAGTGATCATGTTCAGATGGTGGTCGAAGCGGCCACTCCAAATGCCCTGCCGGTAGAGGATCTGGAAGCCGCAGCGGCTAACGACGAGTGCTTCCGTATTCTAAAGGTGGCTCTGCAGCAAGATTCATGGAAGTGTCCTGGAGTCACTGGCTAGGCGCACGCAGGAAGCCAAGGTGCCCCTCGAACAGCTGTGGAAAGTGCGAGAAGAGCGGTCATTCTCAGACAAAGGACTGCTGCTCAGAGGTGACCAAATCGTGGTCCCGTAGGCAAAAATACAGGAGGTGATAGGCCTCGCACACCAAGGCCATCAAGGGGCGGTGAAAACCAAAGCCCGACTCTGCCTCAAAGTCTGGTTCCCTGACCTGTAAAAACGAGTGGATGACTGTCGCTTCATGCGTGTGGTGTCAGGCATCGTCACCTGCCCAGAGGGAGCCTGCCATAGAGGCTATGCCATGTGGCACGAAACCCTGGGAGGTGGTCCATGCCGACTTTGGGTCTACATTGCAGGGAACCCACTTCCTGGTGGTTGTGGACGAGTACTCCAGGTACCCGAAGGTGGAGTTCATCCAGTCGGTGGCCTTCGAGCACGTGGTGTGGCAGTGGAGAAAGTGTTTCACGGCCCATGGTCTCCCCACAATACTCTGTTCTGATAATGGGGCCCCATTTCAAGGAGAGCGGTTTGCGGCCCTAATGGAAGGTTATGGGGTGCACCACAGGAAGGTCACACCCCTGTGGCCATGTGCCAATGGAGAGGCAGAGAGGATGAGGCGCATGCTCAACGAAGTCTTTCGAATCACGCATGGACGAGGACAGAGTCTGGAGAGGGCATTATGCCAATTCCTGAGGGTATATAGAACACCCCCACACACCTCAACGGGGGTAGCCCCTGCTGAAGCCCTCTTCAAGCGATATCCAAGAGGACTGATACCTGAGGTGAGGGATAAGGAGCCAGCGGTCATCGACATGCAACAGGTGGAGCTGAAGCGGCAACTGAGAACTGCAGAAGAGAATGAGAGGAGAGGTCTACAACAACAACAACTTGTGCCCGGGGACGAGGTCTTGATAAGAAACAGGCACCCCCGCAGGAAGATGTCACTAACCTATGAACTTGAGCCGCTGGATGTGGTAGCAGTCAAGGGGTCTATGGTGACTGCGTCTGACGGTCGGGCGTCAGTCACCCGGAACGTTAGCTTCTTCAAGAAGCTGGGTGAGCCCAGGGCTGATGCACCAGCCAACCAGGACTGTGTGGACATACCCGACAAAGGCAGTGGTGCCAAGCCCCTCCCTCGATCCCCGGTGAGGACGCCAACCGACAATGTGACCCCCAACCCCGAGGCAAGCAGGAGGTACCCCCTGAGGCCAGAGCGAGGGAAACCTGCTTGTTTCAGTGACTTTGTATTGGACTTGTGAAGGATCCTGACATGGAGACACCTGCTGAGTGGGGTAAAGGGGTGGCTTTGAATAAAGGGGCTCATTGGGAAGTTTAGTTATTTGGGTTAAGGGTGTTATTGTGTTTATTGTGTTATTTGGATTTGTGCAGTGCGTTATGCTATTGTTGAAAAAGGAGGAATGCCGCGTGCACTATTAATAAAGGGGGCGTTCCTGGCTGCGTCATTCACGACCGGGGAGCCCGATCAGAGAACTCCGTCTCCGAGTGTGTCATTCAGGAGGGAGGCGGCCCGGGGCTCACGGAGCGCTACGGTGGGGGGGCCAGGGACTCCCCCACCGACCTGTAACAGATAGTAGGGTTCCATCCGCTTTACTTCAGAATGTACACTACTTATCGCCTGTACATTGCTTACCTTTGTAATATTGTCCGACACAAAATGCACCCTTTGCCGTGATAGGAGGCCTGTTGTCATGTGCTCCCAGGGGAATTTACAGTACTGTATTTCTATTTTTTCCCATAGCTGAAGGCACAGATGGCTTGTTACTGGTGTTTTTAGGCAGCTGTGCACACATTTCCGTTTTAAAGTTACCCCGGGAATAGGGAACTGTAAACAGGAACGTCTTTACACTAAACTGGATATCATAAAAGCCATTGCTGGTGCAGTGATAAACAGTGTCATGAAACGTTGTGTCGGGCATTCATTGAAGATGAATTTCGGACAAATACTGGCAAGACAGACAGAATTATCCACATGTTGGGAAAGTATTATTACACTCCATAGGAAACGCTTCCCTGTGGTAGTTGAGAGCTACCTGTGTACTTACTGTGGTGTGTGTGATGGGCTTGCCCTTGCCTCGGCCGTCCCGTACTAACACACACGCATGCACACAATCACTGAGCCAACTGCACGTACGTCTGTGCTTTCCAAGGTCCCGGTAGCAACTGCCCGCACGGACCATCTTTATTACAACCGCGCATGCGCGGGCCACAACGAGGCTCGCGCAAGCGCATCTACAACTCAAGACGTCACATCCCTCCTTTTCTTTAAACAGAAAAACAACTTACAACATCAATGAAACATGACAACTTTAAACGGGCCCAACGGGGCCGCTGACCTGACTGCCGCGTCGGCTCAGTTTCCTGAGTCCAGGACGTACTCCTTGAGACTAACAGGCAGTCTGTGACCATGTCGCATGGGATATCGGCTGCTGCTCCTGGGGGTCAGCAGCGGGATGTCCATCGGTGGCATTATGTCCTCTGGTGGATCTACCTCCGGGCTGTCTAACGCTGCATCGGGCGGGGACGCCCCTTCCTGCTCTTCCTCATGATGACGAACGTCCACCTTCTTGAAGAAGGACTGGTTGCGTGTGACGGTCCCTTTTTCCTTCGCCGCGGTGACCATGGTTCCCTTGACATGAGTAACCGTCCACGGTTGCGGCTCATATGGGAGTGACATTTCCCTTCCTGTCGACGGTCCCGCACGAGCACCGCGTCACCCACGGCAACCTCCTTTTCTTGCAGGCCTCTCTGCACACTATCTTTCTCATTGCGTGCTGCTCTCTTCTCTCGGACTCTGTCGTTGTCGATGACCCCTGGCTCACGGCCCTCAACTTCCGGGAGAAGGCCTCTCGGGGAGCGTCCAAACAGAGCCTCCGCCGGAGCAACTCCAGTCGACTGATGGGGTGTGGTACGATATTCCCGAAGAAATTCAACCAGTTTCTTTTTCAGGTCACCCCCTTCATTGGAGGATATTCTGAACACCTCGTTCAGGGTCCTCATGAGTCTTTCAGCTTCTCCATTAGCCCTGGGCCATAGCGGCGATGCCTTGCAGTGCTGGATCCCTTTTTCTTTCATGTACTGCGCAAACTGGTTCCCCGTGAACGGCGGGCCATTGTCCGAGCATAGGATCGCTGGGAAACCATGGGTAGCAAACATCTTGTCCAGGGCCATGATGGTGTGGTCGCTTGCTGTTGATTCCAGGACTTCCACCTCCTGATACCTTGACCTTTGGTTAACTACCGCCAGAAAGTACATGCCCCTCCCGGTCAACCCAAAATCAGCATGGACGGTGCCTCACAGGCTCTCACTTCTTTCCATGGAACTGATGGGTGGCGCTTTCTCAATGGGACTTTCCCAGTATGTACAGACGAAAATGCCGGCAGCCCCATAGGATGGCCAAAGCCTCCCTCTCAATCTGCGAATAGCACCTTTCGGTGTCCGTGAGGGCCTTGCTCGCCTATGCGATGGGTCGCATATCACCTCTGGTGTCTGACTGCATGAGAACAGCCCCCAGTCCCACGGGGCTGGCATCAACGACGATCTCGGACTCAGCGGTGGGATCAAAATACGCCATCGTGTCTCGATCTGAGAGAGCACGCTTGATCTCCATGAAGGCATCCTGTTCTCTCTTCTCCCACACCCATGTGGCGTCATTTTTGGTCAATGCTCGGAGAGGTTCGGATAGGGATGCCAAACCTTTGATAAACCTCCCACAGTAATACACCATCCACAAGAAACTACGCACCTCTGTGGGGGATTGGGGTGCCGCGGCCTCACTGATGTCCTTGATTTTTCCGGGGTCTGGCGAGACACCATTGGCATGGAAAATGAATCCAAAGAATCCAATACGATCCTCGAAAAATGTGCATTTCCCCTTGTGTAGAGTGAGGCCCAGATCTCTCAGCCTCTGGAATGTGAACTCCTGTCTCTTCATATGCTCGGCCTGGGATTCGGCAAAGACCAGAATGTCATCACTCATATTGAGTTCTCCTTTGAGGCCGGCCAAAGCTCCCTTGAAGGCATATTGAAAGACCTCGGCCGTGGAAGAAATGCCAAAACTCAAGCGTTTAAATTGATAGAGGCCTTCATGGGTAGTAAAAGTCGTAATGTATCTTGAGTGTGGGTGGAGCTCTAGCTGGTGATACTCTGACCTCAGATCCAACTGCGAGAATACCCTTGCCCCTTGCAGCTCTCCCACAATGTCATCCAACGTGGGTGTAATGTGCCTCTCCTGTTTGATGGCAGCATTCGGAAGACGCATGTCCACGCAGATGTGGACGGCACCTGGCTGTTTAAGCTTGGACGCCACCACAATAGGCGATACCCAGGGCATTGGCCCCTCAACCCTTTCAATGCCCTGGGTATCGGTATAGCTCCATTTCCACGAGCAATTGCAGTTTCTTCGCGACCTGCGCCCGAAGATGGAACACAATTCGTCAAAGGTTTAGGGCGGTGGGCCGAATAGTGTTGTCGATGTGCAACCGCACTGGGGGAGCCTTCAACTTGCCCACCCCTTGAAAGATACTGGAGAACTTGTCTAGGAGCCGGTCTGTGTCCACCTGATATACTTCGAGGGCAAAATGCACAAGGTCCAGCGCCTCCGACGCAGCACAGTTTAGTAGTGAGTGTGGGCTGACGTCAGTGATGAAAAATCTTGCTTTGATGGTTTTGTCCCCCCGAGTCACCGGTGCCACGAACACACCTTGAATGGGCAGCGTTGTGTCGCCACCAAAAGTAAATATCTTGGCTTTGGACATGTCCATTTGCGGCGGGCCCGGGATGGCCTTGTAGTGGTCAGTGGCAAGTACGCACACAGATGCGCCAGTGTCAATCAGAATCTGCGTGGGGGCACCCTGAATGTCCACGATGCACGTAGGTTGACGCCTTTTCTTTGCCCCTGTCGCAAGATTGGAAATGAAAAAGATCTCTTCCTCATCCTCTTCTTCCTCGGCGATGTTGAGTCTTTGAGTGTCCTGCTCCAGCGTGGCAATGCTGCGTTGTCTCCGAAAGCCACCTCCACTCGCCCTTGCTGGCCCGCTGTGCATGGCATGGTTACCGGGCTGGCTGCGCGACACATTCGGGCATAGTGACCAGGATTGTTGCACCTTCCACAGACTCTCGTCTTGGCCGGACAGTCCTCGGAGTGGGGCAAATCATACCCACAGTATTGAGATATGGCCGCACTACCGTGCGCAGGGGCCGCCTTCTGGCGCTTCTGGCTCCATCGTAAATTTGACTTGGCCTGTCTCCCCACTGCAAACGCTTCTTCACATTTGCCTGGGCGCACAGCTGCATCCATCTTTGCACCCCTCGCTCGGCAAGCTCATACCCCCGGCCACTGTCCAATATTTGGGCTAGAGTCATACCTGGTTCTCGCAGAATCTGCCTGCGACGTTTGCCAGAACTGCACCCTTGTATTACTTGATTGCGGATCATGTTGTCCTCGTTGTCCCACCTGCAGGTGCTTGCCATCTGTCGCAGATGTGCGCAAAACTTGTCGAGAGATTCGTCCTGATGCTGCTTCTCTCTCCAAAAGAGGAACCTCTCGAAGTCAACATTGGATAACGGAATGAAATAGTTCTGGATTGCCGTTTTGACAGCTGCATACGTCACCACCTGCAAGTTCAGGGACTCATATATGCGTAGAACGTCTATGCCTGCTGAATATAGCAGAGTGGCCCTTTTCGCATCGTCATCGGTCTCTCTGGTGGCTGTGAAATACATATCTAATTTCTTGATCCACAAGAGCCATTTTGGGCCGAGTTTCGAGGGTGGGTCGGAGATGTCAAATTCTTGGATTGGGAGCAAAGAGCCCTGTTGCCGAAGCATCACTGTGGGTGGCGCAGTTGCTTCTCCGTCGCTGTCCGCCATGTTTTCACAGGCCGCACAAGCACCTCCCGCTGTCCTGGAGGCCGCAAACCTGATTTTACACAGACACACACACCTTGAAAAATGTCCTGTTGTGCCTCAGCCTTGGCACCTGCCACAAGCACCAGAATGTAGTCTGAAGAGACTCTCCAGCTCTCCACCGTGAAGAGCCCCCATTTCCTGGTAGTTTCTGTGGTCCTCCTGGCTGGAGAACCACAGGGGTTCCAAAAATTGAAGATTTGGATCTTCTTCAGCACATGGGCAGCGCACGAGCATCCGTGCGGGCCGCTACTGCCTCACGCGTGAAAAATGCAAATGGCTGCCATCACTCGTGTCGGGTCTGTTGCGTGTTCGAGGAAGAAATGTACCGTTGACACGCTCGCGCGTGTCGGAATATCCCCCTTTTCACACCCGTCCTTGTCGCCAATGTGATGGGCTTGCCCGTGCCTCAGGCCGCCCCATACTAACACACACGCATGCACACAATCACTGAGCCGACTGCACCTACGTCTGTGCTTTCCAAGGTCCCGGCAGCAACTGCCTGCACAGACCGTCTTTATTACAACCGCGCATGCGCGGGTCACAACGAGGCTCGCGCATGCGTGTCTACAACTCAAGACGTCACAGTGTGGGTCCTTTAACTGGGGCGTGTTGCATGTTTAAGAAAACAAGTCATGACTCAAAAGGAACCTCTGTGTGCACGTGCAGGCACTGCAGCAGAAGACCCGGAAAGTGGCAACCCTGCGTCTGTGTCCTTTTGTGTGGTGTATTGGCTGTGTGCTCATGGCCTGTGTGACCACAGCGCCGAGGACCATGTGAACTGTGTGTCTGTAACAACATTGGATGCTCCCGACCCCAGCAAGGTGCCCCCTGCAGTGTTCTGTACTGTGATCATGCAGTACAATCGGCCCAGCGGGCTGCTCTACGGCTGCTCTGTGTCCTGCTCGGGTGCCCCCAGATCAGGACACAGCACTTACTACTCTTTTTTTATCAACCAAAATGGCCATCGCATGAAAAAGGAGTCCCAATGTATCTCTGATGCAGCGAGACCCAGCCTTCAGAGCAGCTGTTTTTCATTCTGCCACTAGGTGGCTCCTTTTCATTCAGCAGGATTCACTGTACCTGCACCTGCATGCCCTGTCCAGGAGAGGGCAGTGCGATGTAGAGTTGCTTTGAAGCACATTGGCATGCAGGCGTACGCTGGTGTCTGTAACACCGGTGGATGCGAGGTTGAAATAGGAAAAAGATGCATTAAACTATCAGCTCCCCCATACTTGCAGGCTGAATCCTCAAATCTTTGTCTCATGGTTCATGATCCAGATCTGGAATTGGTCCAGGGAGGTCCATTTGCCACTCTCCTACACAGGTGGAAAATGTCTTTGGACAACCAAAGTAAACATCTGTGTGCACAGTGGTATTCAACATGGTGGCCAGCATGTACACACGGGGTAGACACTATTACACTTGATCCTTCTGTACTTATTCAAATTTTCCAAGGTCTTAAAAAGCAAGTCAAATCTAAAACCCATGTCAAAATCTGATGCCTCCGGAAGAGCTGTCGGTTTCCCTGCACAGAGAGGGGAATGCAGGAAGAGGATTTCAATCACTCTGCCCCTGTGATGATGTGTCAAGATTCAACTCGGCACCGCACTACGACTAAACCAGCAGTAGTCATAATGGCGAAACAGGCCCAGCCAACAGTTATACCTCCTTCACCTCTTTTGGTACCATGGGCCGAGGTCAGGCTGTAGTCTTCAGGTGGTGTGTGCTGGCACACATGCAACACAAACAACAATAGTACAGTGGTATCAAAATAAAAGACTGTCCAACCAGGTTCTAAATAAATAGGAAATGTAATCAAAACGTACAAAGCACACCACTAATTAAAACACAAGCGACACACCCAAAGGGAACACAGAGAAGGCAGACCTTGGAATAAAGGGGCACTCTGGGACGATAAGTACTTGAGCAGGCGATGGATTTAAGTTTCAAGTGTCAACCTTTGTGATGATATCTTTAAGAAGGTAGAGCAGTGGACTTAAAGTCTCTATTGTCTTTTAAGACACACCAGGCGACTGGACCTCTTCATATGCCTTATGTTTTTGTCTTTGGTGGGTCAACAGCATTGAGCCATGCTTTTTGGCATCAGACCAGGAGTCTGAGCGCTTTCAGTACTGGACCTGGGTCGAATCGAGGAGTGACAGCAACAGGTTCTAATGATGCAGTGCTGTTCAGCAGTGGCAACTACTTGTGGGTCGAAGATGCTGGAGAAGGCAGATGATGTTTGGTTGGCGCCAGGGGTGTTGCTAGGTCTGGAAAAGATCTGGGGCTATGCTAATGTTGGGACTATCAGGACTCAGTGCTGGCTAGCTTTTTGGTTGTAACCCCTGAGCTTCAATCTGGTGCTACAACCAATAGACCTGTGGCTATAGCCCTTTAGCCCACCCCCCTAGCAACGCCTCTAGTTGGCACCGCTGGAAGACTTAACAGCTCGGTGTGGAGAAGTGAAGACTGACTTTCAGCAGCGAGCAGGCTCGGTTGGCTCAGCAAAAATCTGGTGCACTGTGCCGGATATGGTTTGAAGCTGGAATAAGCTGGTAACCAGGCAGGCAGTGTCGAGTTGCGGACACTAGAAGACACAGATGCAAGGTCTCAGATGCAGAGTTGACAGAAGATTGGCATCAAGCAAAACTTGGAGATGCATAAACAATTTGCATTGAGGTTGTACATGGTTTCCTATAGAACATGCGCCTATAGAACATGGATGATATCATAGGTGCCCAAAACAGCATCAACGCAGTTCGGGATTGAAGGGGGAACCCAATGGCTTATTTCTTGGTTCTATCATTTTGGTGGGCCCAAGTCCATGGTCACAGGGAGAAAGGTAGTCCCTTCTTCTGCAATCCTTTCCAATCAGCAAGGTTTATTAGAGGGTATTTGCAAGGGATCATGTCACCTCCTGTGGCAGGCTCCTGTGTAGCAGTGCCTCCGATGCTGTAGACATTGCCCAGGCAGCAGTTTGAACCCAAACGGGGACTTGTAATGTGAAAGGAGGAGAGGTTTCTTCTTCCTTGGAGCCTTCTGTTTCCACTTCTCTGACAGAGGACTCTGGAATAAATTCTATCTCAAACACAGTTTCAGGTGAATCTGTCTTGTCTTTTAGTCTAAAGATGAATTAACTGAGCGCAGGGCTTCCCTTGTAAGTGGCAAATTGCAACAGGCGATTGGTTCAAAGTAAGCCTGTTGTCAGGACCCCAATCCAGGCTTCTGTAACAAGTGCCCTTTGTCTTATGGAGTACCCAGAGTGCTTTGTCCACAGGAAGTGGAGATGGGGCAGGAAGTTGAGGGAGCCCTACCAGAATCAAAAATGGTAGAACCCCTCCCTTGGGCTAAACCTCCCCTCTGGGCTACTCTAACCTAATCATATTTTCCCGGTATGCCTACTTCAAAAGGACACAAGTGACCATCTCCCTCATGTGAAAAATCCGTTATCATGTAAGGGCTGTCTTTGAAGCACTGGTTCACAGGGGACCGCCCAGTGAGGATTCCTGCGACATGAGGAAGATATTAGCCTTAATGGGGGGTCCAAATGGCAGCTTCCTGGCCAGGGCCAACATGGTTGTTGTGGGTGTACCTGGGCCACACAGCTAATGCAAATCGAGCCCTGTCATGAGACCAAGCTGACAGTATTATGACATTTAAATGCTGTAGTTATATAATTATGTAACCTTCGCAGCTACTATGTATTAACTAGACATGGCTTATATTAGCAGTTTACTGTGTCTCCAGGCACCTGGATTACACAATTATTATTTTATGAACAAGAGGTGTAGATGATTAAATAAGCTACATATGTCTATTAGAACTTTGTGTTTCAGCATATGTCAGGAATGAACATCTGACCGTTTAGTCCACCCTGCTGCCACAGCAGAGCAGTTGATAGAGATTTCAGGAGAAGGTCACAGCAAAGGCACACATTTGTACTATGATTACAGCATGGAGTATTATGAAAGATGGCCTGATTAACAGGCCTCCCTTTCAGAAACAGAATTACCTGTATCATGTTATGTTCTAAACTCACAAGCTATGCTGACCTCACAGGATGGCATTCTGTCAAAGCCCCACTCCATCTATAAAACCCATTCACAAATGGGCTGGAACCGAAGAAATGTGGAGGATCCATTTAAGCATTTTTCGGCCCAACTAAAATTACCATTTCAGTGAAAAAACTATTAATGTTCTAAAATATGTTTGCTCTCCCATGAAAATAACATGTAGGTTGAACATAATATGCTTAATACTAAAATCCACATCATACAATACTTTTCATGCAAACACTGTGATGTCAGTTTAATTAGCTCTTTCCCGTTTGCTCTTCACAGATGTCACTCACACAGTTCTGGTGGGGGAACCTGTCTGTTGACAATGGTTTCATTCAAGTCCTCCTGTGTATGCTGTGTTTCCCGTTGATATTCGCTGGGCTGGTCACCTTCAGGTAATATTCGCAGCGCTACAAGATGACATGTGCATGTGATTGAAATTTCCCATCTAACATGGCTTTGAACAGTATTAAAACTGTCTTAATTTAAGTGTGTGTGTAAGGAGGGTCATTTTACAGCCCTCCTAAATTCCACAGAAGGGGAACGTGTCTGTTTAGATGTCGTATGGCATGCACTTTTTGCCATTTTCAAAACGGAGAGGAAATGTGAAGAGTAAAACAGCCTTTCCTCTTCACTTTTCCAATTCATTTTTGGAAAAAGGTAAATACCGCCTGCAAATAATGCTTTGCTGACAGCATTTATAATGGAACAATGGATTCTATGACGATCCTTCAGATAGCGTCACTTCTCCCCAGGGGAGCATGCCTTCCCATGAGGCTAGGGAGGTGATGCTGCTAACCAGTAGTCCACCTAGGGGTGGTAACATGCAGGAGGATCTCATGGGAAGTGACTCCTCTCCTGCGGATAAGGACTAAATTGGGAGGCACAAAACATGTGAAATCCCAGCATGGAGGCTGACTATAACGCACACATCTTACCAACATAAGATCACCTCCGAAACTGTGTTATTGTGAAATATCGAACCCATCTGATGACAAATATACTGGGACAAAGAAGCATTCAAAGGGGGTCAAAAGCTAGAACAGCTGCTGTCCCATTGGAAGGACGTTACGCTGGGGCCGTCGCCGCTATTTAAACTGATCAGCAAAGAGGGACTTTGTTCCTTCGTCATCTGCTGACCCGTCCGCCATTGGCCCGTGTGGTTTTGGGAAGCTGCGATAAAACCCGAGGGAGAATTAGACGACCGAGCTGGCCGCATCGAAGCCTGGAAATCTGGCGCAGGGCTTCGGGAGATTGCAGCAAGGCTCGTCTTGAAGGTTGAGAAGGGAAATAGCCAGACACCAGAGAAGTGTCTTGTGAGTCATTTGGGAACTGGCCTGATAAATCTGCTGAGACTGAGAGGTGGTGGTGCAACGTGTAGTGGGTGTACCGTGTGGTCCGACAATGGTGCTGTTATTGCCTAACGTAGCCTACAGCAGATCCTTGTAGGTGACTATCCGGAGATAGCGAGAGACAGTGGAAAAGGCGTAACCTGTCTCGGTGGGACCTAGGGGTCCAATGGCTATGCCGAGGTGGTCCACAATAACTTGAGCTGGAGAGATGCGAGACACGGAGGACTACTGATGGAAAACGTTGAACTAAGAAGTGTGGAGCTGTGTCCCCTGGTGAAACCGATGAAGAGTTCCCCAGGAGAAGGTAAAGGTAACAGGATTGCGTACAAGTCTGGGACAGGGCTGGGAAGTTACAAGACTGTAAGCCACAGAGCAGTAGACCACTTTGTGGTACAAGTCCCAGGCCAGTTCCACATAAGCGTGGTGCTGTAGAGTTTTGAGCGACTCCAGGAATAGCTTCATCGTCCCAGTGTGGCCAGATCCAGTGTTGTACAAAACCTAGAGGTTATGAAAGCCTCCCTAAGAGAGTTAAAAACCTTGTTGAGAACTGTGCCCCATGAGCACATTATGGGACTGTTTAATTTTTATTGGGTCACAGAGAACCCAGAACATTTGTGGAACATTTGCTTTGAACAACCCGACGGGCGTTTGGACGCTTTACATCAAGGAGAAGGGAGTCCTTCTCCTGGATTGCGAACAGTAGCTGGACTTTATGGTGTTTTGCTGTAGGGACAATGATAGATAGGAGCCTTTTTGACCGGACATTGCCTTTTTTTCTGACTCACCAGACTTTCTGAGGAGCACCTGAGTTTCTTTTGTTTAGGTAGAGAAACCCTCTCAGAGCTAGCGATAGTTAGGCTTCATTTATTTAATAAAAGTCTATAGCAACCACTATGGCACCACTTGGTCAGTCTTTTCATTCCTTGTAGCTATGGAATCCTCTAGCCTTTATCAGATGCAAAAATCAGGAAGATTCCATAGGAATCCTTAGGTGTTTCCGTCAACTTGAAAATACATGGAACTCCATTTATTGGAGCATGTCATTTGACGATGGGGAGCAGTGTAAGCGGTTCCCCACGGACACATTTTCGCCATTTGCATGGTGGAACGAAGAAGTGCAGGGCAAAATGCGGTGTACAAGCGCGTATGCCACCTTTTGCCCTGCACATTTGCACTGTGCCATGCAAATGAAGTAATGCTGCCCTCCATGTACTCATGGCAGGCAGCATTTACAATGGATCCCTATGAAGTCCGCCTGGTTTTTGTTGGTGCAAAAAGCCGGCATTTGCGCCGGCATGAAAATGCATGCCTGAACAAATGCTGGGGCATTTGTATGGTGGAGAGGAAGGGAGGTGGGGGAAATGCAAGTGGACGGAAATAAGCCTTGACGGATACAGCAGCATACAAGCCTTACACAAGGCTCTTCTTACACAAGAAACACTTGTGTACAGCCACATTATAAATGACATATCATATCAAGGATTTTATGCTGCTGATTCCCATTATGCAACGCATAAGAATCAACTCCATACGGATTGGATGCGATAGTACAATTTGAAAGAGGAGCGAAAGAGCAGCACAGAAACTTATATCCGCCTTCAAATTCTGCCAGATCGTTAAATTGAAGCGTAAAGAGAATACCCCCTGCTTTTATGCTTCATTTTAATGATTATGGGGACTACAAAATGACGCCCCATGTTTCTGTATCACTGCCTGCTGTCCTAGGACTCGACTAGCATACAGTTGCATGCACAATTTGGACATGCGTTAACTCTGTTTGTGCAGCTACAATTACATTCGTATTTGCACTGATGCCAACGCTATTGCGCCTGTGGAAATGTTGTTTGCACTTGTGCAGTTGTACGTCACTCCTGCCAATGGTATCTTATCCTGCACAAGCACGTGAGGGATCTGCGGAATAGGAAATGGCCTGCCCTTAATTAATTCTGTTTCCCTCTTGAGGAGCACTCTTGTTGCAATGCTATTGCACCGTTCCTGGATGACTGGAGCTATGATGTTATTTTATTAGTTAATTAGCTTTTGTAAGTCGCTAATTACCGGATTCCAGTCTCTAAGCGCTGGACTGGGATTCAAACCTGTGTTGCTCTGCATTGCGTTGCTTCCAAAACAAACACAATGCTCCTGAGCTATACTCCGGCTAATAATAGGTCTCTTGTTCTACCCTGTTTTACCACCATCATGTTCTACCCTACCCTGTTTTACCACCATCATGAAAATGCTTGAGGTTGTTGATAAGCTGTAAGTTGCCTGTGCACCAGGAGGATATGTTTCCATTGTGAACATGCTAAGACCCTGTAAGTGTGCAATACGTTTTTCAGGTATTGGCCGCAAGAAGGACACTTACAGAACTTCACAAACGTGGTAACATGTCAGAGTCTGCTAAGTTCTGTAGTTAAACACTTACAGAATGTATTATAACAAACTAAAGAAATTGCTAACTCATGGCTAGTAGAGGGGAGAATATAATGGGGGACACTGAAATCCCTACATCGGGTGAGTCCCCAGGTTTCATATATTTTTCATTTAATTCTTAATTGTTTTTAGTTTATATCAAACCTTTACAATTAGACAAAGCATGTTCAAACCACAACTTAATGCTTTCAATTTCCAGATTTAAAATGCATAAATGGATAGAAGCCATACTGTAGTAACATATTTTAACTTATCTCACACATCTTTAACAATCTAATCACAGCAATTATTAGGGACACAGACTCTCGCACCGATATATATAGCCAATGGTTTCCTATGTTAATACGTGCCAAATCATACACCAATTTACCAAACAATAAAATACCTTGAGGCATTAGAGCTGGACAATGCAACAATAGATGCTGCAGATCTTCCTTCGTATCTTGAGTTTGACCAAATCTGCAGATTGCCACATGTCTCAGAAGCCTATTTCCTATGAACAACATGTTGTTAGTGACTAACACGCTAAATCTACATCGCATGTACAAATGATGGTACTCCCTATCAGGACATTTCATCACATAGGGTTCTGGCTGACCAGCTCTTTTCTGAAATGCACTTAAGTGTTCATTCAGTTTATGATTCCTCAGTAAATCATCTGTGGCTATGCAGTCACATAGCATTAGCCTTAATTTGACTTTCTTGGGATTGTTAACCATAATCTAATCCATCGATCATTTTTGGATGACTTTCCCCTTATAAAATTTTAAAACCAAGCGTTAACAAACATTTCCCAAACTTAGAATTTATATTTTTCATCTGTACTTCTAGCAATTCTGCCTTCTTGGACAGAAAAAATTGACTTTAGAGGTCTAATTTCGGTATTTGCCCCCTCCATTAACTTGAGTAGCAGTCGAGGGATCCCCCTTTTGTCTCATGTTACGTTTTGACACGTGGACACGACTCCTGTTTCCGGTCTTAGACCCATCCCCTTTTGATGTGCTTTGATATAAACTTTAAATACATTTGATATAAAAAGGATATCAAAAAAGTTTATCGAATTTATATCAAATGTATATTTTTATAGGGAGTGTTTTCTAATTTATATTAGTTTTGATATGCTAATATACATTTTATATAAAATCTATATAAAGATGGGAGTAGCACTAGACGATGTTGCTTGGTCGAGCGCCTAGAGCGAAATGAGCTCTGAAGACAGGGACTGTGAATCTAGGGTTTTGCAGAGTGACAAGTTGCTAACATCACAGTGGGGTTCTGCCCCACATTGATAGGAAGCAGATATACATTTTATATCAAATTGATAAGCCCCCAAAGTTTTCGATAGCAATTTTACTGAACCCCAATAATGTCTATATAAACTTTTTAGGAAGCGGAAAATGATATCAAACAAGTTTTATATCTTTTTGATATAAAAATGTATGTAAAAATAGAACAAATATTTTTGGATATACACATTTAGATTAATCAATATAATAAAATCATATTTTGGGATATAAAAATGTATATAAAATAATATTGAAAATCATATTTGTTATAGAAATGTATACACAAATTAATATTTAGGCTAATATTTATATATATATATATATATATCTAAAATTAATATTTTTATATAAAATATTCATTTACATTTTTTATATAAACTTCCCTGAACATTTCCATATCAAACATTTTTTATATCAATTTTGATATAAAATTGTGTACCAATCTTATATGAACTGGCTTTGGTACAGAGTGTCAATAATAGAAAGCAGTTTACTTTATAAGTAAAGTGTGCTTCCCTGAGCCCGTACAAAAGTAAAATGATTGCTTCTAAGGGGTCTACAGCATCTCGTGTGTGGTATAAAAGTGTACTTCTGCTACCAACCAAATAGCCGTGAATCCACTCTGCGAGGGGATTTTATATTTAAGGCCAGCGAAATCCTAGGAATGTGCTGACACACAGAGCGGCATTCTATCCACATCAGCAGAAAGCACAGATGGGTTTTATATTTAGCTCGCCGGAATACAGGGTGTTTGTGCCAGGTGTATTAATAAAGCCACCCATGTGAATACATGTTTACAAACTAAAAACAATGGTAGTTAGTAAGGCTATTTTTAACCTATGACTGAAGGCCGGCACAGGAAGTAGATGCAGTCAGGAACTTAATTTTAGATGCTGTTATAAGGATACAGGAAGCTAACTATTTACAAGCTAAGGTGACACTCGCTAATTCTTGCCCAATATGCAGGAAATAGAATGCTGTGCTTCTGTTGATAAGAAAAATGGCATTAGTCCCAGGAAGACGTTTTTAAAGGGTGGTTGACGGCATCTAGCAATCCCGTGGTGAGAAAACAAAACTAGATTTGTAAGATGTCACTGGCTGACTCCTCCTATTTTGTCTGCCTAATAGTTAAGGTAGTTTAGGTGAAGAGGTGCAGTCAAATCCCTGTGCTTGCTTATATGCAAACCCACAAGTATATCCGGTAGGTAGGCAAAAAAGAGTAAATAATGAAAGTCCTTCAGACTGAAGTGATGAGGTTTATAATAAAGTTTCTTTTATTGAAGATCCTTAATTCATCTTGGATAATTATACAGAGTTCTTAATGCGCTCAAAGAATCCTATTGTGCTCAATTATTATAGTATTTACTCCTCCTTGCACTTGTTGTAAGTGTGCAGTATTAGTCCTAGTATTAGTATTAGTATTAGATAATTGATGGTGTCCAGTCCTCTGCACCTGTTTCACCACTGGTTGTGATAGTGGCTCACCAGGAGGTAAAGAGAGAGTGTTGCTCTGGTGGTGGCAGATGTTTATAGATCCATGGTGATCTTGATGTTGAGCGAGTTTTAATTAGAAAATTCCACTCCTTTAATTTAGTTGTCACCCCTGATAGGTTACGTTGTGGACTGGAAACCTTTCCCATCAGTCCAAATGCAAGAAACGCCGATCCTGATGGTTCCAGGATACATCTGCAGGGGTGAGTTTTGTTTCAGATCTTGCTAAAACATAAAGGAAGAAGTATGCAGGAAATAATATGCTGGATTTTGTTGATACAAAAAAACAATTTCTGCAAACTAAACAGAAATGCACAAATCTGTGCATTATTGATAATGAAACAACATTGAGCTTTCACCCCTTAAAAGGGAGGTCTGACTCCTGCATGGGGTACTGTTGACGAGAATGTCAGAGCCCTGGATTGATGCACCCCTGCAGACACTGGCTAATTGACCTGGGACACTTGATTGTAACTCTGTGAGGTGCCTTGCTTCTGAGCTGAATTTGATTGTTGGTCTGTGGACACTGAGAGAACCACTGCAGAGCCTTTTAATTGGTAGCTGGGCCTGCTGTTTATTCAGAGTTTTATTTCAACATTAGCAAAAAGGTGAGTTTCGGGGGTATTTCAATACCTTAATGTATTGTTTTTGTATTTTTCTAACCTTTCTGACTCATGCCATGAGACGGGCCCTTTCTGAGACAAGCTGTGCATTTTTAACTAAACATTTTTAATGACGTGTTTGAAAATGTATAGTTTACTTAGAATGCTCTGTGGTTATGCATGTCGGCTAGGATAGCACATAGATGTTGACAGTGCCATATTCTATTTGTGCGTGTGTGTATGTGTAGTTTATGAGATTTTAACCTCAATGCTTTGGAAGAAGTTGAAAATGTGTAAAGGATTTTGTTAAGTGTCTAGTGTTTATAGCACTGCTATACAAACAGACACTCAATCAATCAGATACTCGCACAATCAATCAGATACTCACACAATCAATTAGACACTCATTAAGCCGGTAAGATAGCTCAGCGGGTTGAGCGCTCGCTGCTGCGATCTGAGAGTGATCTGCAGGTTGCAGTTTCGAATTCCAGCAAAGGCCAACTCAGCCTTTCATCCTTCTGAGGGCAATAAATGAGTACCAATTTCGGTTGGGTGATATTGTATGTACGTATTTGCTCTGTAAAGCACTTTGGATTAAGGTGCAATATAAATAAACACATAATTATCATGAAATCAATCAGACATGCACAAAATCAATCAGACACTCACACAATCAAACATTTCAATATTAAAGCTTGGACCCCACCCTTATAGCCGTGCAACACATTAAATTAAACATTAAATAAACCCTGACTGCACTTTTGGGGCACTTGTCTTTTTGTAATGGAGCATATTTGCATGCACACAATGCAGTGATTTAACTTCACAGCGCCGATAAAATCAAATCAAACCACCTCATATTGTTTGTTTGTTTGTTTGTTTGTTTATTCATTTGTTAAGCACACCAGACTTGTGAGTAAAAGGGCGCAGTTATATGGAGATGCAAGACTTACAAGGTTGCGTATACACAGGTTACAAAAATGTACATAATAGCAAGATATACAGTTTTTTACATGAATACAGGATATATACAATGTACAAAATAAGACAAAGAAAGAATAACCAATGACATAAATAATCAGTAGACACTGTACAGAGGATAAATGTGCCACGTGGGGCCCTTTGCAGGATACTAAGCTCCCGAGTGGATCACAATGCGCAAGGTCTTCAGAAATTAATGCAAAAGTCAAAATTAGTATAGTAGTCCGCTGTTGCTGCAGAATGACCAAGTCACTAGGGAAGTGGGCAAGTCCTCTGAGGGTGGTGGGAGACTAAGGATCCGTAGCAGTGATATGTTTTATTAAATTCTTCCTAAAATGTAAGTAGGGTTGGTCTGCTCTCAGCTCCTGAGGCAATGAGTTCCAACTTTTAGCTGCCTTAACAGTGAAGCTGTTACCCCCAATGGTGGTGAGCTTATATTTAGGAATAGTCAGACAATTAGTATTCCAAGTTCTAGTAGGTCTGAGAGAAGTTCTTCTCTGGAGTTTATCTATGAGGTAGCTGGGGGCTGCGTTATTAAGAGCTTTATGTGTCAAGGAAAGCGTTTTTAGTAGTATTTTGTTAGATGTGGATAGCCATTTATGTTGACGTCTCAAGGAGAAGATGTGAGTTTTCTTATTTATGCCTAAGGCTGCTCTTAGGGCGTTATTCTGTAGTGTTTGGAGCTTTTGAATGGTAGATTTGTTGGCACCACTGTAGAGGGCATTGCAGTAGTCGATTCTGGAGAGTATTAGAGCTCTAGCCAGGATCAGACAACTATTGTCAGAGAGGAACGGTTTACCAGCTCTGAGTAATTTGCAGGTGTAGGCCGTGGCAGAGGTAAGGGATTTGACCTGTTTATCAAAGGACAGTGTAGAGTCCAAGTAGAATCCAAGGGTTTTTACTTCCCTGGAGACTTTGATGGTGTTACCATCAATATTGAATGATGAATATTCTTGGCCTAGTTTTTTGATATTCGCCTGCGAGCCCAGAATTATAAATTCAGTCTTATCGCTCAAGCACAGGCCATGAGTGGCCATCCATGCTTGGATGATAAGGTAAACTTTGTTCACTAAACCCATGTCCGTACCGTAATCCCCAGAAAGTGGGAGGAGAATCTGAGTATCATCTGCATAGTTAGTGTAGGTGATACCCAGCTTGTCCAGATCGACGAACAGTGGCTTAGTGAAGATGTTGTAAAGGGTGGGCGAGACGCAGGACCCTTGGGGAACACCACATAGGATGGGTGTAGGGTTGGCAGCTGCTGAGGGGGAGAAGACTCTCATGGTTCTCTCACTCAGGAAGGACTCAATCCATTTGATGGCACCCGTAGAGAAGTGAGCTGCAAAATCAAGGTGCCGGCATAAGACCTTGTGGTTGACCAGATCAAATGCGGCAGAGAGGTCAAGTAGGAGCAAGAGTACTGTCCTTCCTTTGTCTCTCAGCTTGTCTATTTGGGACTTTAGGTCGATTAGGGCTGTCTCTGTTCCGTGTAGTGGGCGGAAACCAGATTGTCTGTTGCCTAGTAGTTTACGCAATTCCAAGTATTTTTGAATTCGAATGTAAGCGGCTTTATCCAATATTTTTAGTAGAAATGGGACTGTGGTAATGGGCCGGTAGTTCGTGGGAATAAGAGGATCTAGTGTCTGTTTCTTGAGGAGGGGTAGCACCCAGGATTATTGGTTAGCAGGTATAGTACCTGTAGCAAATGAGGCATTTATCAGTTTAGTTATGAATGGGGAGAGTTCTCTGGCAGCATCTTTTATTAGCTGTGCTGGGCAAATATCGCCTTTACAGTTTGAGGGCTTCAAAGATAGGATGATTTTTTCTACCTCTAAGGTAGACATTTTAGAAAAATGGAAGGTCATATTACGAGCCGATGGTGACTCGTTAGGCAGGAGAGTGTTAGGCGAGTGCTGTAAATTCAGAACTTCTTTTTTTTGTTGAATTTTATTCTGGAGTGTGTCAATTTTATTCGCTAAGGTATGTTGGATGTCTGTACACCAGGATTTGTCCTTAGTGCAGACATCAGGAATAATAATGGGTGACTCTAATTCTTTGAGTATGCAAAAGAGTTCTTTCATACTTGAATTTGAGTTAGCAATACGCTCGTCGTATGAATTGTGTTCTGCCTGGCAGATTTCCTTCTTGTAGTGTGAGGAAAGTGAGGTTAATTTGGCTTTGTTCTCGCTGGAGGGGCAAAGTCTCCAATTGGTTTCACTTTTATTCTTTAAGGTGCGGAGGTCTTTAAGTTGTGGAGTGAACTATTTGTTTAAATGGGCTATTGGTTTGCTAGGCCTAAGTTTGATAGGGGCAATTTTATCCAGTGTGGTAAGCATAATATTGTTAAATTCCTGAACTAGGCTACTAGGGTCAAGATTTTCAGGTAGTGCGTTAAGTGTGGGCAGAATGGCAGGGATAACTTTCTCTACCGAGATACTTTTTTTACTTCTGGTTGAGCATGGTGGCGCTAGTGGTTGGGCCAGTGGAGTAGGTCTTATAGTGGATAGGTGAAAGGAGATCAGAAAGTGGTCTGTCCATGCTAATGGCAGGATGGATGAAATAGTGGCTGAACAGTTAAGGTCCACTATCCAGTCCAAAATTCTCCCTTTAAGGTCAGTGGGTTTATTGACTTTTTGGGTAAGGCCTAATGCTTTGATCGTATTGGCTATTTCCATTGCGTTTTTATCTATTTGGTCATTAAAGCCTAGGTTAAAGACACCTAATAGGAGTAGGTGCGTGGTGGGTTTAAGGTTATTCATAATTATATTCTGCAGGTCTTCCTCAAAGGTACCAAGAGGGCCAGGTGGTCTATATATAAGGTGTATAGTAAGGGATTGCGAGTTATTTATCTGAATTTTGGCAGTGAGTGTTTCACATGATTGTGATAGATAGGTAGGGACTAGTCTGAGGCAAAGAGCAGTTTTAGGGATAATAGCAATACCGCCACCTCTGGCATTATCACGGTCTTGTCTGACTATGGTGTAGCCATCAGGGATAGCTAGCATAAGAGCAGGTCCTGCTGCATTATGGAGCCAAGTTTCTGTAATTGCGAGGAAATCCAGGTTTCCTTCAGTGATTAAGTCGGCAATATCGGTGGTGTGTGCGACTAGTGATCTTGCGCTGAGAAGCGCTCCTTTGAGAGCGAGGGCCTCAGGTGTTTTGTTGACTCGGGTAAGTTTGTCAGAGATATTGCAAACTTTAGGCTTATGGTTGTTGAAATGAGGGGTATTCGCGTTCAAGATGGCCATTGGAAGAGGCAACTTAGAGTGGCTAGGTGGTTGTAAGTTAAGTTTGTAGTTGGTTTTGAGGTTGGTGACCGGAAGGGCTCTTCTCAGTGGTTCATATAATTTAGCTAGTCTAGCGCAAAGTCTGTTGTTTCTATTGGGCGTGGCGCATGGTAAGGAGGCGTAAGGTATTGTCTCTCGGGCCTTGTTGAATATGGAGAGATTAGGTTGCACAATATTTGTAAAGGTTAGTAGGCTAAGGTCTAAGGTAGGTACTGGTGACTGGCCAGTGTATTCTTGGCTGCTGGAGTCCACCTGTATGGCAGTAGCCATGGTACAGAACAGTATTGCTAAGTTTAGCATCCTTCCAATCCCAGTGTCAAGGATAGTGTAGTGTCAAATGTAGGGGATTCCGTTACCGCTAAATGGAACAGATAAGTGGGTAGAACTAGGGAGTGTCTAACGTGATGTGGTCAACAACATTAGGCAAGGCATAGCATGAGGCACGTTAATGTTAACTAGTGACCATAAGGCACAACACAGTCAGGATGTGGTCTGCTAGTGACCATAAGGCACAACACAGTCAAAATGTGGTCTACTAGTGACCATAAGGCACAACACAGACAAGATGTGGTCTGCTAGTGACCATAAGACACAACAGAGTCAAAATGTGGTCTGCTAGTGACCATAAAGGCACAGCAAATCAAATAGGTCAGTTAGCATCCATGATCCATACAGATATTGGGCTCTATAGATAAACAAACACTTGCCACTGTTAAACACTTGTGTAAGCGGGCAGGTGAGGAGCGAGGCAGCATAAGAGGGAAAGACGTAGCAGATAAGGTGTTACATTGTGCATCTTAGCAAGCAAAGCCCAGGTAACCTACGAGCTCTTGCTGGAGCGCCTAGATTTGATGTCACGATAGGATGCAGGGGCACTTAAGAACAGAAATCACAATGTGTACCAGAGTGTAATATGCGGACTGATGTCCTACTAAAGGACGAGGGTGCAACAATACAGTGCAATACAATGGCATGATGGTCGCTAAACGACACTAAGGCGCTACACGTAGCACACTGGGCCATGAGCATCTGTGTTAATAGGGTTCCATAGAGGGCATGCACAGCAGTCAAATGGCTCAGGCAGATGCAATTTAGCAGATTACACATAAGGCAATATGTTGGGTATTGCGGAGTGACAGTTTACTCACATGGCCAGATGGAAATACGGGTGCGTGGTTGCGCTAGATCGACAGTGGCGCCTCGATAGTAGATATAGGATACAATGGAGGCCCAGGACAGTTATGCAGTAAGGCGCTCGGAATTCCCGCATTACATAATATTCCAACCTCACCTTAAACACAAACACCACAATTCACAAACACACAACAGAAAAAAAGACAGGACAAACAACATGAGCAAACACTAGATGCAAAAAGGGACGAGGGTGAGCTCACTGAATTTGTATGTTCTTAATAAGGCCATTCCCCTAGCATCTCTAAGCCCTCCTTTGCTTCCACTGGGCATGGCCTGCAGACATGCCCAGAGGACAGTGTGCCAGGGTCCTGGGCACAGGACTAAGGGCATTGCATATGGTTACTTATGGCCGACCTGCTTTCAGAGAATGTGGTTTCAAGGAAAGCATTTCGGAGCTGTGCATGAAGGAGCCATATCGCGTAGATTTGACCATTTTATTGTGTGTTTGTCATCCTGATAAAAATGTAATGCGAGACTATGTTTATCTGTTCATATTCTAGAAAAGAAGAGGACGAATGCAAAGAAAAAGGGCGTTGCAAGCGCCTAGAAGAGTTCTTCCAGGCCCCTGTGGTGATTTTCTACTGGAACGTGATTTCATACATTGGTTTCTTGTGGCTCTTCGCCTACGTGCTGATGATGGATTTCCACGCGAGTCCCTCGTGGAGGGAGTACCTTCTGTACGCATGGACTTTCACCATATTTTGTGAGGAAGTCAGGCAGGTAAGTGAAGCCAGAAACACTATCCATGGATGGAACCAAAATTATAAATCTGCAGTCCTCATTACCAGTTTGTTAGTAAGACAAAATCAGAAATAGTGCATATATGATAGGTTTGACACTGCATATGGTATCCGGGGTATCTGGGGTGGCTAGGACCCTTTATACGCTCATTGCTAGAAGGGCAGTTAGATGATATTAGCGTGTCTATGGTACATTATAATAAGTGCGCACAATCAAGATTATACACGGTGCAATCATTTTTTACATGGTATACACCTTTTTTTCTCCAAATTTGTGTTCTTTTAAAAAATGGATAATCCCAATAAATGATACTTTTAATGCATAATTGTATTAGGACTTTTTTACACAAATCAGAGTTTTATCCTTTGTTTAATTTGAGGGTTGCAGACTTCTTTGCATACTAGCACTTGAGGGCCATGCAAATAGTAGCAGTGCTCAGTATAAATCCCAGTAAGATACCATATGATTTACAGGTGTGACCCGGTGAGGGGCTTGATGATGTCTGGGCAACGGGGACTACTGCCAACCTGGGCTAGATGGGCTAGATGGCCTACATGGCGCGTGCCAGAGCCAATCTTAGCCCAGAGGTGGAGGGAGAGATTTGGGGAGACCTCAGTTTCTGAACCCCCTGAATGAATTGGCGTACTATTAAAAACTGTACCACTGTCCGTCGCACCACGCCTTCCAGCATCTTGTATGGCCAGGGGCGTTGCTAGGGGGGGCTAAAGGGGCTATAGCCCCTGGTCTTTTGGTTGTAGCCCTGGATGGAATCTCAGGAGCTACAGCCAAAAGACTAGCTAGCCCCCAGTCCCAACAGTACCGACACCAGCTTAGCCCCGGGTCTTTTCCAGACCTAGCAACTCCCCTGCGTATGGCATGAATTTGTTTTAATTTCTTGCAGAACTGCTGGCTCCAGAAAACCTGTTCGTTAGCAGGAAAAATATCTGTGAGTGGAGACCGGAAGGCCGGACGCAGGTCTGGCTCCTCCGACACCATCCAAGCTGCACACGTGAACACTGCATTCCTGGGGCTGCCGGAATGGGGCACGCGCCGTGGATGCCAACCTGAGCTAGCCACGGAAGGGATGAAAATGCCTGAAAGTGAAAAGGGGGTGGGGCCAAATCGGACTTTGGAAATCATGGGTCAGTGTAACGCAGCCTTCCGGGAATAGAAAGGGGCAGTGGTCGAAGTGTACGAAAAGGAATAGTGGAACTAGCTTCCCTGCTGGCCTGCACCCACTCCCCACAAACCTCATCACCACGCCCCCTCCCACACACAATACACACCCCTAAACAAACACACCTGCTATTTGAGGGAAGGATCAGTGGAGTGCACTAAAGTGCAAGTTTAAACAACTTCTTACGCTTTGATTTTAAAAGTAAACCATTGCGGAACGGTTTAGTTTTAAAGTAAAACGTAGAAATAAAAAGGATAGGAGCAACGCTCCCTACCGCTCCCGCCCACTTCAACCCCCGGAAAGGGGTAGATTGACCAAAGCGGTCAGGTGACAGTAGGGACTGATGGAAAGTGGGAGGAAGCAGTAGAGGAGGAAAACCCTGATATGCGAGACCCTCAATCACAAGCAATGGTGAAGGTTGTACGGGTGAGGTCAGGAAGGGGAATTGTTGGCCGAGAGACCAGATGGTGGGGTGAAGTTGGAGAGCTGAGGAGTTGGTGGAGATATTAGGAAAAAGAGCAGTTAAGGTATTGAGTGTGAGAGAGAGTGGTACCAAGCGTGAGAGAGTGGACTGGCTGTTGGAGAGTGAGTGTGAGACTGAATGAAGTAGAGAGAGAGATGTGTGGTAGAGAAAAGAGAAAGAGCATAGAGGGTGAAGACACATATTGAACTGAGAGAGAGATAGATAGAGAGAGAGAGAGAGAGAGAGAGAGAGACATTGGAAGTGAGAATGAAAGGGAGAGGAAACTGGTGTAGAGGGGGAGGTTAGAGAATAAGAGGGAGTAGCAGTAGGGACAGAGAGGGGGAGAGAGAAAGATCAGAGGGACAGAGGTGGAGAAAATATGATGGAGTAACATGAGGGAGCAAGAGATGAGGCAGGATAGAGTGGGGTTAGAGAGATAGAAAGGCAGAGACAATAGGAGGGAGCAGCAGGAAAGAGAGAGAGAGAGCAGAGGAGCGTGCAGACGATTGGAGAGACATTTGGGAAGTAGGAATAGGAGACAGAAAACGAGAGGGAGGAGGGGTTATCTGGAACTAGAGAGAAAGAAGATGGAAGAACATGGGATCTAGAGGGAGAGAGGGGAGACAGGAGAGAGAAATGGGAGTAGGTGGTGCACTAGAAATATAGGAGAAGGGGAAAGTACAGGGAGTTTGTCACCTCTCCCCAAGCGGGAGCCAGCCCCTTTGGGACTAGCGAGGTGAGTCCGCTATGCTTATCACCCTCCAGGGGACAGAGTAAGTGGGATCCCTCTGGAGGTGACTACTCCTTAGGGGACAGAGAACCCCCAGAGAGAGACTTAAGTCATCACCCCTTCCACCAGCGTCTAACATCTTTATGGGCTATGCAGGAACTAATGTGTGTGAAAACCCTTTAACAATGGCTAGCTTGGATTCAGACCCTAACTTCATTTCATCCTCTTTAGGGAAGACAGCAGAAAGGCAGACAAACCAGCCTCCCGGAGTCACATCAGGTGAGGAACCAATCAGGAAGGAGTATCCACTTAGCCCTCAGAATTTAACTGCCCCACAGCGCCCATTGAGAAGAGAGATTCTAGGAGCGATGCACAGAGAGACAAAACGGCTGACGCAGCGTTGCATCTGTCGACCAGGACAGTGTGATGCGGCCCAGATCCGTGGGCTCTGGCAGCCTGAGCGAGAACAGGGTATCTCAACAGGCCCATACAGAGCCCGGAGGAGGAACCTCCCACAAGGACCTGCACCGAGCACGCGGGAACCAGGAGAACATGCCCACTCTCGCATACTCCATTTGTGCAGTGGAATAAGCAGACCTGTGATGAGACAAGGGGCAGTCTGCTTACATAGACCTACCCAGGGAGCACTGCTCATCAAATACAGGTACGCTGTGGTTTCTGAGGAACGAGAAGTGGGTCGCAGGGCCAAAGTAGGAGGCTGTGATGTGGGGAAGAAACAGAGAGAAGCCCCAGAGTGCGGAAAGGAGACAGAGAGAAGCAAGGTGTGGGTCAAAGAACCAAAAGGTTCAAAGTGCGAAATGAGCAAGATCGAACCCCAGAGTGGGCAAGGAAGAGCGGAAAGAGCCACTGACTACAGGAAGGGGAAAGGTAAAAGTCTCCCTGAAGGGAGGAGGTCTGTGAGACACTCAAGTTTCAAGGAGAACCAGGGAACCATAGAGACCCGGTTGGAACCCTGGAATAGCACTCACGCCGTACACAAACTACATGTTTTTGACCTGTGAACTTAGGCAAGGGCCGATGGTAAAGAGAAACAAAGGGGAGAGGTTAGAAGCCAATGAAGCTAACAAGCACCCTTTTTGACCTTCATTTGTATCGAGTAGGACTTAGTATCACAGAGCTAGGGGAAGATTAGGAGTTTTCAGAGCGAATAAAACATCTACAGATCAGGTCTCCTTGTCTGTCTCCTGATTCTGACTTACCACAGAGAGGACAGAGAGAAACAAAAACACATCTGGAATAGTATATCATCCAATTTATCAGAGTTGGGGTTCCTTGGAGAAGTCCCAGCGGTAGTAAAATAGATAAGGGTACCACCTTTAGGCCCTCATGTGAACTATAGGAAAGCCATAGATTGTAGTCATTAAAGATCACTCGGCTTGACTGCCGACCGGCTGCGCATTAGGGCAGAGGGAGCCCACAGGAGGACGAGGGATAGACAATTAGTCTGGCCTTTCTGCAACCAACCAAGTTTTGGAATTTGACAACCAAACCCCTGAACTGTTGAACTGCATCCTTGAATTCTTAAAGCCATCTGTGACTCAGGGCTATATACAAATTCCTTTCTGTACAATTCTCATTTGACAATTGCACCTTTTCCCACATTCTTGCCCGACCTCCATTCATGTTTTGTTTTTAACTTCAATAGTTTAGCTATTTATGTAATTTATTTATTGTTTATTTATACATGCATATACACAGGTAAAGTGTTTCAAAGTGCTTCCAGGTGGGAAGGGAACAAGGGGATACAGTAGTCATTCATAGGCCTTGAAGTTCTGAATGATCAACAAAAGGTAACTAGCGTACTAGGCCTGACAGCATTTCTCCTAGTGTAAGTGTATGAAGTATTACAGGTGCAACCAGACTAGGGAGGGAAGACAAAGGGGGGACAAGATAGAACTTACTAGTCCAAGTAAATTTGGGTCCTGCAGTGTACAGGCGGACATGCGAGGGATGGAGGGTAAGTGCGCCCAGTACAGCAGGGCCCTGGGTTAAGTGCAGAGAGGTTACACCTCTTGTGACGCGTATGCTGAAAGTGCAGTAGTCTGAACATAGTACAGAGGCCGGAGGCAAGTGCTAGACTGGCAGCAGAGCCTGGGATCTATGAGGCTCTGATTGTGAACCATGCGACCAGTTAGTGAGACTGAACAGATTTAAGAATTAAAGGAGGAGTGAGGGAGGAGTGAAAAAAGAGAGGTGTTTAGCAGGTGAGATGGAGAGAGAAGGAGGAAGAGAAGAGGAAGGTCTTGAGGAGTTTCCAGAACTTAAGGAACTCTGGCTCAAGGTGGAGGGATGCAGGGAGGCTCTTTGAGAGGAAGCCACCTGCAGAGGATAAAGATCTACCCCCAAATTTCTGTTTGTGAAAGTGGCTCACCCCCAAAGAGTTGGAGGAGGACGAGCAGAGGTCTCTAGGAGGAGAGTATTTAGTAAGAGAGCGCTGTAGATAGTGCAGGCCCAGGCTCCAGAAAGCCTTGTGGATTATGCATAGGTTCTTGAACTTGATCCTAGCAGCCACAGGGAGCCAGCAAAGGGATTTCAGTGGCGTTGAGATGTGCTCCGTGGGCTTGAGGCCAAGGATAAGTCCTCCGGTTCTGTTCTGGATGAATTGTAGCCACTGGAGAGTGGAAGTAGGAAGATTGAGAGAGAGGATGTTGCAGTTGTTGTGTCTAGAGAGTGTTTGGGGGAAAATGAGAAAAGGTAGAATACCTCTGAGGAGGTGTGTGATAATTCTGCTTTGGAAACCGAGTGTGTCAATGTCCAATCATTCTCTGTCAGGCTAGACAGCTCTATAAAGGGTTAAGACTGTGAAGCCACTGTGGGGGAGGATGATTGACAGTCTTCTATACCAATCAGGGAAGCAATGTAGGGGGCTAGAGTTCTTTCTTCTAGTAAAATCTGTTTTTGTGTCTGTCGTGGGTTGCCAGGAAAATGAAGCGGACGAAAAGGAAAGTGGCCGTTATGTGTGGGCCTACTGAAGACGAATGAAGAAATATTTATTTACTTTATTAGAGAAAAGACGTTGCGCCATTGCGCTTTGTATTCCGTTTGATGTGCTAAAGAAGGGAATCGCTCAACGCGATCCGAAGTTAAAAAGAATATAAACAGAGGACACTTGAATCCAGTACCCACTTGAGTGCGAGCAGTAGCGAAGAGGGGGTGTGTCTCCTACACAGCATCAAGGAAGTCCTTCCTCATTGTGATGGGCGAGCCCGTGCCTCGGGCCGCCCTGTACTTGCACACACACGAACACAATCACTGAGACCGGAGACATACGTCTGTGCTTTCCAGGGTCCCGGCAGCAACTGCAGCACGGACTGTCTTTATTGCCAATGCGCAGGCGCATGCACGGCCCAAAACGAGACTCGCGCATGCGTACTTTCACCATAAGACGTCACATCCATTTTTTTCTTTAACCAACACAAAACTGGCATCAACACCTTAAACATGGTAACTAGAGATAGACCCAACGTGGGTCGCTGACCTGACTTGAATGTCGGTTCAGTCTCCTGAGTCCAGGACGTAGTCCTTGAGACGAGTAGGCAATCTGCGATCATAACGCACCGGATATCGGCTGCTGCTCCGTGGGGCCACAGCGGGGCTATCCACCCGTGGCAGTACGTCCAGTGGCGCATCAGCCACGGGGTTCTCGGCCGCAGATTCTGATGAGGCTCCTTCATCCGGATCAGCTTCTGCACATGGGACATCCACTTTTTTGAAAAAGGACCGGTTGCGGGTGACTGTCCCTCGCTCGTTGGCCACAGTGACCATGGTCCCCTTGACATGGGTGACAGTCCACGACTGAGGTTCGTACGGTAGTGACAATTTCCCTTCAGGTCTACGATCCCGCACTAACACAGAATCCCCGACAGCCACCTCCTTCTCTTGCAAACCCTTCCTCGCACTCTCCTTCGCATTGCGTGCAGCTCGCTCCTCACGGACTTTCTCGTTGTCGATAACCCTGGGCTCTCGGCCCTCAATCTCTGGGATCAAACCTCTCGGACAGCGTCCAAACAAACTTCGGCTGGGGCAACGCCTGTGGACTGTATTCGTAGTTCTGTATTCCCTCAAGAACTCGACAAATTTCTGCCGTAGGTCCTCCCCTCCATATGCCGATATTCTGAACACTTTGTTAAGGGTCCTCATAAGTCTTTCGGCCTCGCCATTTGCCCGAGGCCAGAGGGGTGAGACTTTCCGGTGTTGGATGCCTTTTTCCTTCAAGTACTGGGCAAACTGGCTCCCCCTGAATGGAGGCCCATTGTCCGAGCACAGAAGTTCGGGAAAACCATGAGTAGTGAACATTTTGTCCAAAGCCCTGATGGTGTGATCGGTCGCTGTTGACTCCACCACCTCCATTTCCAGATACCTCGACCATTGGTCAACCACCGCCAAAAAGTACATGCCCCTCCTCGTCGATCCAAAATCGGCGTGGACGGTGCCCCACAGACTCTCACTCCTTTCCATGGAGCTGATGGGCCGAGCCACACCTTCACGTACAATTCCACTAGGCTTTCCAGATCGGGGAACCATACTTTGGGTCTCAGCCACGCCTTCGTCTTGGCGACCCCTTGATGTCCCGTATGTGCCAGTTCTAGGACGCGATTCCTCAGGGCCTGTGGAATGACAATCTGCTTTCCCCGCAGCATTAGACCGTCGTCCGATACCGAGACTTCGTCCTTCACCCTCCAGAGTGCCTGAAGGTCCTTTTAAGCTCTCGCTTCCCGCCTGTCGTTGTTCTGGAGCACCTCTTTCCAATCGCCGCTTCTCACCGCGGCCTGGATGATTCGAAAAACTTTGTCCTTCGACGATTCCTCGGCCACTACTACCCTGAACAGCGCCACAGGCATTGCGCCTTCCACAATGTTGTGCACCAACTCCTGGCAATCCACCATCTCGCTGGGACCCTCTGCCCGCTCGTAGTTCGGGTGGCGGGAGAGGTAATCCGCAGGATTATTAGTTCCTGGTCGGTATGTCAGCTGGACCCTGTACTCGATGAGTGCAAGCATCCTGTGCAATATCCTTGGGGGGGGCTTTAACGATACACCCGCTAGGATGGGCAGAAGCAGCTTGTGGTCCGTTACGACCGTTACAGGCTTGCCAAGAATATACAGACGGAAATGCCGGCAGCCCCAAAGGATGGCCAACGCCTCCCTCTCGATCTGCGAGTAGCGTCTCTCGGTGTCCGTGAGGGCCTTACTCGCGTATGCGATGGGGCGCATGTCACCTCTAGTGTCAGCTTGCATAAGAACAGTGCCCAGTCCCACCGGGCTGGCATCCACCACAATCTCTGATTCTGCGGTGGGGTCAAAATACGCCATTGTGTCATGATCCGACAGGGCTCTTTTGATCTCTTGGAAGGCCTCCTGCTCTCTCTTGTCCCACACCCAAGTGGCCTCATTCTTAGTCAGTGCTTTGAGAGGCTCGGATAGGGACGCCAGTACCTCGTTGAACCGCCCACAGTAGTTAACCATCCCCAGGAAACTATGCACCTCCGTGAGGGACTGGGGCGCCGCCGCCTCGCGGATGTCTTTGACTTTTTCCAGGTCTGGTGAAACACCGCTGGCATGGAAGATGAAGCCAAAAAAAATCAATCCTGTCTTTGAAAAACTTGCACTTTTTACGGTGCAACGTAAGGCCCAGCTCACTCAACCTCCGCAAAGTGGACTCCAGTCTCTTCATATGCTCGGCCATGGACTCAGCAAAAACCAGAATGTCATCACTCATATTGAGTACCCCTTTCAGGCCAGCCAGCGCTCCCCTGAAAGACTTCCGCTGCAGATGAAATGCCAAAACTCAGGCGTTTAAACTGATAGAGACCCTCGTGTGTGGTAAATGTCGTAATATATCTCGAATCTGGGTGGAGCTCCAGTTGGTGGTAGCCCGACCTCAGGTCCAACTTCGAGAATACTCTGGCCCCTTGTAGTTCTTCCACAATGTCATTGAGCGTTGGTGTTATGTGCCTTTCCCGTTTGATGGCAGCGTTCAGGAGACGCA
Organism: Ambystoma mexicanum; assembly: GCF_040938575.1. NCBI lineage: Eukaryota > Metazoa > Chordata > Amphibia > Caudata > Ambystomatidae > Ambystoma > Ambystoma mexicanum. The sequence goes on from NC_090941.1 coordinate 1,088,722,990, forward strand.
TGTCCACACAGATGCGGACAACACCTGGCTGTTTCGGCTTTGGCGCCACTACAATGGGTGATACCCAGGGCGTCGGCCCCTCCATCCTCTCTATGATGTCCATTTCGACAAGCAGTTGGAGTTCCTTCTCAACTTGCTCCCGGAGATGGAACGGAATTCGTCTGTGTTTGAGGGCGGTGGGCCGGATGGTGTCATCAATGTGAAGACGCACTGGGGGAGCCTTCAGCTTGCCCACCCCTTGAAAGATGCCAGAAAACTTGACTAGTAGTTGATCTATGTCCACCTGGTACACCTCTAGGGCAAAGTGCACCATGTCCAACGCCTCCGACGCAGCGCAGCTGAGCAGTGAGTGTGGGCTGACATCGGTGACGAAGAATCAGGCCTTGATGGTCTTGGACCCCTTGGTAACGGGCGCCACAAACACCCCTTGAATGGGTAGCGGGGTATCACCCCCAAAAGTGAAAATCTTTGCTTTTGACACGTCCAACGGTGGCGGTCCCGGGAGTGCCTTGTAGTGGTCGGTGGCAAGCACACAAACAGAGGCCCCTGTGTCTATCAGTACCTGTGTGGGGACGCCTTGAATGTCTACCACACACGTAGGCTGCCTCCTTTTCCGTACTCCTGTCGCAAGATTTGAAATAAAGATTTCCTCTTCCTCCTCCTCTTCTTCTGCAATGTTGAGTCTTTGAGCGTCTTGCTCTAATGTTGCAATGCTACGTTGCCTCCTAAACCCGCCTCCGCATGTCCTCGACCGGCCCTCGGTGAGTGGTCACCTGCGCTGCAGCGCAACACATCCTGGCATAGTGACCAGGACCGGTGCACCTACCGCAGACCCTTGATTTGGCGGGACAGTCCTCAGAGTGAGGCAGATCATACCCACACTACTGGCAAATAGTCGCAGACCCATGCGCTGGAGCTGCCTCCTGGCACTTTTGGCCCCAGCGAGCTTTCGGCGAGGCTTGCCTCCCGATTGCAAACGCCTCTTCCGACTTGCCAGGGAGCACTGCTGCGTCCATCTTCGCAGCTCTCGTTTCGGCCAACTCATATACTCTGCCGCTATCCAATATTTGAGTTACAGTCATGCTTGGCTCCCGCAGGATCTGTCTGCGTAGCTTGCCCGAACTGCAACTTTGGATTACCTGATTGCGGACCATGACCTCTTCATTGTCCCACCTGCAGGTGGCATCCATCTGCCGCAGCCGTGCGCAGAACTGGTGAAGGGATTCCTCCTCACGCTGTTTCTCGCCGCAAAAGAGAAATCTGTCAAAGTCCACATTAGATAATGGAATGAAATAGTTCTTAAGGGTTGTTTTAACAGCATCGTATGTCACCACTTGCAGGTTTAGAGACTCATAAATGCAAAGAACGTCCATCCCTGCTGAGTAGAGCAGTGTCGCTCTTTTTGCGTCATCGTTGGTCTCTCCGGTCGCTGTAAAGTACATGTCTAATTTTCTTATCCACAGTAACCATTTTGGGACCTTCTTCGAAGGAGGGCCCGAAGTGTCAAGTTCCTGCATTGGCAGCAATGACCCATGTTGTCTGCGCACCACCGCCTGCGCCGCAGGTGCTTCTCCATCACTGTCCGCCATCGTCACAGGTCGCACAGGTACCTCAGAACAGGGTTAGAGGCCGCAAATCTGACTTAGACAGATGTTGACATACCTGGATGCATGAGCTGTGGTGATGCAGTCCAGCATTGATGATCCTCCCCGGCACCTGGCTGTCATTCAACACCTAGATGACCATCCTGGCATCAAGACCCTCTGGTCACAGGCTTCACTGCAGTCCCCCTGGCCTGGAGAACTGCAGAAGTTCCAAAAATTGGGTTGTTAGTTATCCCTTAGCACATGGGCAGCGCACGAGCGCCATCGCGGGCCGCTACTGCCTTATGCGCTGGAGAATAACATGGCCGGGTTCGGGATGCCCAATGAAGAAAATGCCGGTGGTTGACACACTCGCGTGTGTCCAACCGCTCCCTCCGTTGGATCCCGCCTCGCCGCCAATGTGATGGTCGAGCCCGTGCCTCGGGCCGCCCTGTACTCGCACACACACGCACACAATCACTGAGACCGGAGACATACGTCTGTGCTTTCCAGGGTCCCGGCGGCAACGTCTTTATTGCCAATGCGCATGCGCGGCCCAAAATGAGGCTCGCACATGTGTACTTTCACCATAAGACATCACACTCCTCAGCTGGGAAACAGCCGAACTGCTGAGCCAATCAGGGAGCACCCCTCTGACGAAGAGGTGGAGTGGAGTCGAAGCTCTGTCTTTCAGCGAGGAAAGCAGATGAACCCGAATATACCTTCCAAGAAAGAGCTGTTCGTCCGAAGAGGTTTGACACGCAGCCCGAAACAAGAGTGTACGGAAGGTATGTGCATGAATCGTCAAACTGATAAAGTAGTCAGCAGAAAGGGAATTAACTTGTAACAAAGTTCAGTTACACTGGAAGGAAGACTTTAAATGTTACAGTACACAGAATTAACTGTTAATGACAGAATGATAAGAGATCGACACTAATGTTTGATGCTTACATTACGCTCAAATCAAGGAGTGTCTACGTGGAAGGACTGAGCATGAGACTAGAAGTCAAGGTGGCTTGGCAGAGCAAAACATTGGGAAACAGGTCACTCTTGAAGCTATATACACTGACCTAGTTACTTACACTGATAAGCAAAGAAGCCTGATGAGTCTTGTTTATGGAGGGAAAGACAATGATAAGAATTAAAAGAGAGAACAAAGAGGACAGAAGAACTCTACATTTCCAACTATAAGTTAGATAAATTCAAGAGACTAGATGAGATAGAATATCAAGAGTTAGAGAATATAAAACAAAAGAAAGAACAAGAAAAATAAACTGAAGCTTATAAACTTACCTGAATACATACTGGAAAAGAAGTGCCTTCGACATATGAGCCTGAAGAAAATACAGCAACAAAAAAGAAAAGAAAGAAAGAGTTCAAGTTAATAAAAGTTGTTTGTTGAAAAAACCTACTGTCTCAGTATCTTACTCTTAAACTCACAAGTGAATCAGCTACATTAGGTGCAGCTGGAAGTTGGACTTTTTGGAGATGTCCGAGATGTGATTAGAGAAGGAGAGAGTGGAGTCGAAGATGACCCTCAGATTTTTCACCTCGTTAGTAGGTGGAGGCGCAGGGCCAACAGAGGCCGGCAAGTGAGAAATTGGGAAAGCGGGAGCAGGGCTCCCAATGAGGACAATCTCTCTCTTACTGGCATTGAGGCAGACACCATTAGCAGCACACCAAGAATGAATTGCGGAAAGACAGTTAGGGATGTACGAGGGGGAGGAAGAGGCTGAGGGTAGTCTGAAAGAGAGCTGTGTGACATCTGCATAACACTGAAAGTTAGAGGCAAAGGTAGCGATCCTGTGGGCCACAGGGGCCATGTAGACATTGAAGAACCATGAGGATAGGTTAGATACCCGGGGGACGCCACAAGTAGAGAGAGTGATAGAGGAGAGAAAGGGCCCAAGTTCCACCTGGGAAGGACGGTCAGAGAGCAAGGCAAGCCACGTCAGGGCACGATCTGTGATATCCAGTCTATCACAGAGACGTGAGATCAGGATGTTGTGGTTTACCATGTCGAAGGCAGAAGAGAGATTTGGATGAGGACAGACGGAGAGTTAGTCAAGATTTGAGAGCAGGTTTTCACGGGTGTTCAGAAGAGCAGTTTCCGTGCCTCTCGATGCTCAAAAGCCAGACTGATGGTCATGGAGACAACCAACAGATTCAGTGTGGAGGGTAAGCTGAGAGATAGCTAATTTCTCCAGGAGTTTACCCAGGAAAGGAGTAATAGATATCGGGCGATACTTTGCGGGATAGAAGGGTCAGCAGAGGGATTCTTTAGCAGAGGGTGCACAAGATAGTGCTTAAGAGAAGTGGGGAAAACACAGTGGCAGAGGAGAGGTTGCAGAGGTCAGCCAAGGTTGGAGCACGATAAGTGATGTTGTCCTTGATGGTTTTAGGAGGGCAAGGATGAACCTGTTTGGAAGAGGCTTTCATGGACCGGACTTGTCTAGAGACCTCCTCAGGTGCGACGGGAGAGAGGAGTTACCAAGGGGTGCCCAGGAGATGTGGGTGCAGGCGAAGGTGCGGGGGAAAGAAAAGACAGGATGTCCTGTGTTTTGGCAGTGAAGTGTGCAGCCAGGGCTGAGCAAAGGGCCTGGGTGGGTGCAGTAGAGGAAGAGGCTGCAGTAGGATTGGCCAGTTTCTTGCAGGCTTTGAAGAGTTCAGCCGTGTTAGATGCCGCTGAGATGCAGGCTTGAATATAGACAATTTTCTTCGAGCGGATGCAGGGTCTATATTGCCTTTGAAGAAGGCGGCAGGCCAGTTTGTCAGATGGTGCACCTGGAGATCCCCATTTCCGTTCCGCTGCTCTGCACTTTCGTTTAAGGGCAGCCAGCTCGGAGTCGTACCAAGAGCTGCACTTTCTGGAGTCAGACGGACTCTAATGACAGGGGCAAGAATGTCAAGCGTGTTGGAGATGTATAGATGAAAGTTTGGAAGGAGGAGAGCTATCTCTTTTTATCACACTCCACGCTTGCCAGTCATCATGGAAACGTTTTGCAACACATGTAACAATAATATGCATTGCTTCTGTGTTGCAATGATGCTTTACTTCATGTGTGACGAAACAGGCCTATTAATAAATATATCGTCCTGCAATGCCTTTGAGGGGGTTCATATCACATGGATAGCTACAGGGCAAGCAGAATGTCCTCATGGCCTTATTGTACCATAATACACATGCTAATTGCTATGTTATCGTACATTAAATATTAAGCAATGCATAGGTTTCACAATGGGTTATTTTCTTGATCCAGGGCAATGTTGGGCAGAAAAGGGGCCCAACATTTAGTTTACATTTATTTTATTGATGTTTTGTAAAGTGCTAAATTACAGCACAGATGCATTGGAGCACCTAAGACTCAGGAAGGGGATGGCGGTTACATGATCCGTATGTTAATCTCTCCTAAAGGTCTTAGTTTAGCCACAGCTATTTGGCTTAGCTCCCTCCTGCTCTCACACTCTGCTTCCTCTACTCCTACCCCAGCTGCAACACCAGCTCTCTGGAAACTCTCTGGAAAGCAGGCTTCTGATGCCTACACTACTGCCTTGCTTCTGCCTGTTTTTGTATTGTGGCTTGGCCACTATTCTGCCTTAGGCCTCAGGGGCCAACCAGCTGTCTATGTGCACTGTCCAGCTTTCGTGTTATGTCATGGAATGGATATTGGATTCACTAACACTGAGATCAAGGCAATGTCAATTGGCCTGAGAGCTTAGGGTTTCTGCAAAATTAGAGGCTACTTCTGAACTACTTGCTGGTGTGTCTCGCCTCTTCACTTGGTAATCATAGCAGGCACTTATTTTATTCAATGAGGGTTCTCATTGTTAGGTCGGTTTTCTCATCAGCCCGGGTTTTCTGGATCCTGTTCCTGATCCTTTTGTAATTGGCAGTGACTGCTCTCGTTCACAAGCCATGCAATACTTATACATACAAGGTTCACTTGAAGGTTTCTGCTGTGAAAAGACTCATGGACAGAGTCCTAAGCAAGCACTGATCTTTCAGCATATACATTAAGTCTCTACTGGGGCTGCTCTTCTCAGGGTTTTCCCCCCGAATTCTGCCTGCTTCTGATAGTACTGGGCATTTTCCCCCATTCCTCATGAAATACATTTCCTGTTGTGTAACACTACAGTGATTTCCCTGAAGGGCTGTCTGTAAGGTTCATGGTAGGGGTGTCCAAGAAGTGACTCGACAAGCTCTGGGAATGCTCCATAGAATCAGCCTCTATGCGTTGCATCAAATTGCTGGTGTCTTCTGCTCTTCTCCAGAGTTACCCATTCCTGCTACGACACAGCCAGTTTTGATTCTGGTTGTACGTTAAAAAAGATAAAATTACAAAATTGTGAAGACCACTTGTTTGCATTTTGTAACTCTGTCTTTGTTTTTGTGCCCCGCCACACTTGTAATGTATGCGGGAGGCACCCCTGCAACCCATGAAACCCTTAATACTGACAAACTAGGGGAGCAGAGGACACCCCCACAACCTCAGCTCCCCTTGTTCGGTATTTTGTGATTCAGTCTTTTGAACCAGACCGAATGCCCACCAATTGTGCATTCAGTCTTTATCGGTCTTTTTGTACAAACCTATTGATTTCTGTCACTGTATGCCCAGAAGTGCTTGCGTTGGGAGGTGAAAAGTAGCAGCACTGGAGATGTGTGTGTCCCTGGTATCCGCACCATTTGCAGGCTTATTAGAGGGTGAGAAAGAGGCACAATACAGAACAGCAAGTTTCCACCACAGAGTCCTCAACCACTCAAACCCCTCCCATTCACCAAAAGGATACAGCAACACGTTTGCTTTCCTATGCTTAGGCATTCGTTGTGCCTGGCCACCACAAATGAACATTGCATTTTCATGAACCAGTGCCCCTAAAATTTTCGGATTCATACTGTCACCGGTGGCGAACACAGAACACAAACACAAAATATGGGTTTGAACACCTTTATTTGTGAACAAACCAGGTTGGGTTGGAGAATGGCCTTTGGGACAGTTATGTACTTCAAAGGAGGTAAATGTAAGCAAGATGGTTTTAGGAAGGCGATTCAACATTCATTTTGGGTAATACCTAATCTAAAATTAAACAAAGCAGGACAGTGTCCTGTAAGGCACCCGCAGTTACAGGGACATAAATGTCTCCCTACACTCTTCTTTCACAATGTATTTATTTCCCTCAATACAAATGTCTTCAACTTCGTTGGTTTGCAATTGTTGTCCCGTCTTTCCTCATTGTATTGATCTTGGCTTGGTCTTGATGGATCATTGTCTTTGCCTTGATTGTTATCTTGGTCCTGGATTTAAGGATGTGGTAATGGCATCATAACATCTAACTGGGCAAGCCCTATATAGGACTCCTTTTGCCCTGGTGGTTTCTTTGCAGATATTGGTATTCTCCCAATCACCACCCCCCCTGCCAGACATGTTTGGGTGGGTTTTCGCCCTCGCTAACTGGGATCGCAAAAGTTAGCAAGTCTACTTTATTTGTGGTCTTGCATTCACCACCAGAGTTTGTACTTGCTCCACCAACTGGCCCAATTCTTACTGCTTAGGCATCTTAAGGTGTGGCCCCAGCCAGTCTCTGTGCTCAGGTTCTCATCAGCACTCAATATAGCCTGTCCCTTCAATCTAACCTTCTTGGATTTACCAACACAGGTTCTGTGCTCTGGGTTTTCCTTAGCTCTCTCTCCTCACTATAATATCATTCACTACCGTCCTATCTTCAACCAAGTCTGGAAGCTTCTGCCTCTTTTCACGCCGGTGATGATAATCATTGGAATAGGGAGGGGTCTGATTTGTGGGTCCCTTTCCCCATTAGCTTTGTACGGTGTGATTGTCCTTTGATTAATGGTTTGACCACCTCCCAATTAGTGTGGCTACTGTTTGTTTGTATTTTCCTGCAGGTATCATGCATGATTTGTTAACAAGCCCCAGGGGCCTGTTTCCCAAGTCCCAAGTATACACATATCCTGGCTGCCATGTTGGAATAAGGCAGCAATTAAAGGACTGTGGCTCTGGTTTATCTCAATGCCTGTCAGGGTCTCTCTTCCTTCATAGGTCGATTGCACTGCGCTCAAGTGAGCACTGCGTGTGTTTTTTGGTGTCTGATGTACCATTTTTGATTAGCTCTACATCGTGGTCCTTGCCAGAGCTTTCATGACTAATGTAGCTTGCTCTTCTACTCCTGCTCTGCATTTGGACTCACACTGCTGATTCTACAGGTTGATTTTCTCAAGACTTTCTCCCTAGTAACATAGAACTGAGGGTGTGGTCTTGTTCTGTCCACTCAATAAGCATATTTCCCTCCTGGCTTACTTAAGGTCTTTTTACTGCTCTAGGGACTAACTGTACTCCTTAACCAAGTGGGGACTGGGGTAGCTCTGGTGGATTCCCTTTATTCCACCTCCACAATTTGGGAGTGGGTGGTTCCCTCTGAACCCAGTGTGCCCCAGTCTTCCTCTATGGGTGAAAAACATGGGACCTGGCCACACACATCATTGCACCACACACCGTGGGTAATAATAAGCAGCGCTCAGATACCTGAGGGTTCGTAGCGCTATATAAATGCCAAATTATTATTATTATTATTATTATTGCCTTGTACCTGCCCCAACTAATTTTGTTTGGTTCTGATAGTGGGGGGTGCTGAAGGAGTCTACATTTAGTCTGTAGTTTCTCACTTTCACCCAGAGGCTCATCACCTCAAGAGCTCTGGTTCTCTCTAGGCTGGACTATTGCAGCAGCCTCTTTCTCAATCTTCCTACTTCTCTCTGTCCTCTATAACTCATCCAGAACAGAACCACATGACCTATCCTTGGCCTCAAGCCCTGGGACTGCATCTCTCCAGCGCTGAAATCCCTCCACTGGCTCCCCGTGGCTGCAAGGATCAAGTTCAAGACCTGCACTATCTACAACGCTCTCTTCCTAAATACTTCATAATGAATGAGTCAGCGGAGTTTAAACTACTTCCAGATAAAGATAATCTAAATACGTTAGATGCTTTAAACAGATCAACAAAGTTTGGTCTGATAAGTGATGTTTCATCTTGCACAGAAAGGATGTCAATAATCTTTGAACCATTTTGAGATTCCGGTGAAGTCCAGGATTCTTCATTTGATACAGTTGAATGCACAAAAGAAATATTAGTCAATGTATTCGGATTAATTGAAATCATCTGAGAAGTTTCAGAAAATGTTTCATAGCATTCATCTAGCACTATCAATCGATCATCTTGTGGGTCTATAGGGTTGACATTGAGTGCATTAGGGTGCACAGGAGTTCCTATATGGGTAACAGGACGAGTCTTTATCAGTTGGATTGATGCCTCTTGGTTAATCACGGCTAATAGTGCATCAAGTTTCATATCCTTGTTTTGGGTTAGTCGTTGTTTCTCTAGTAGGTGATCTTAATTCAACAGATTCTGGATTCAAACGATTTGAAACATGTTCGTTTTTGTTAATATCAATTATTTTTGTTGTAGGTACAGCTCGTGTGAAGGACTTTTGGTCCGATTGAAATTTTCTCAGGAAGGCTCGGGAGGCTGTCAGAGTTTGTTTTAATTCTTTTTTTTTTTTTCAACAACGATTGATTTCCCACATGACCTCGTTTCGTTAGGTCAAAAATATCGAAGGGAGTGCATAGTGCAGGTTCAGCATTGGCGAGGCTCAATGATGGCAGTAGGTCCAGTGGTTTTGTAAGATGAGCTTGAGTTTCGTATTGGGTGGTCTGATCTATTTTAATTGTGTCTACCTGCACTGATATCTCAGTTTGAGTTTGTATTATAAGTTGATCTGGTTTATTGCACGTCTGAGGCTGCTTTTTTGCCTTATCATCCATAAGTTTCTTTGTGATTATTGTTACCGTGTCCATCAGATTTTGTTTATCGGCCCGATCTACTCTTGCGATTTCTGCAAGTCGACTTTGCCATGTCCTGGAAGTTTCTGCTTCGCAGTTTAATCGTTCTTGCAAAGTGCCTATGAAGCCTTCCAATTGAGTTTGTTTAGTCAAAATCATGGCTAGCAATGTTGCTTGATCTTTTGTTGTGTCTACCATTGCTTCTTGGATTTTTAGGAAAGGTACCATTGCTACTGATAACACTGCTACTAGCGGGTTCTGGAGATCAAGCATCATAGTTGGAATTCTTTCAGGGATGTCTGGGCTGGTAGCCATAGGTTTGTCTTTCTTGAGTTGGAGAGGAGATTCTGACTCTGCGTCTTTGTTATCAACCGGTATGGGCTTCGGTTCTTGAGTACATTTTGGGGAAATGTTTGGAGTCACGTAGGTTTCCTTATTTGCAATTGGCGTAGATGTATTAGTTGTTGCATCTGATTTTTTACTAGGCGGCTCTCCGAAAATTTCCGTTCTTTTTTCCTGGGAATCCATGATTGCGTCTATTTCTGTTATGTTGAGGGATAGGCGAGCTACACGGGTAGACAGTTGTTTAGTTTTATAACATTGTGGGGAATCTGGAGGATAATACATTGACTGCCATTGTTGTTTGGCTGTTCGTGCTCTTTCTTGCAGACTTGGTGTAAAAAGATCATCATGGACATTTAGAAGCTTATTTTTGCTTTGCAATTGCAAAATGTAATGGTAAACTGAGCTCTAGTTTTGGGAGTTCAGAAGATATTGTATTAGTAATGGGTTGGAAAATAGGTTTGGGCAACATGGTCCGTTGACTCTCTTGTTCCAATATGTCAATAGAGTCTCGTGGTTTAGAAAGATTGAGCACAGCATTGTCGGAAGTGGGTGGAAATTGTGTCTCTCTCTGTTGTAAAGGATTTGTAAGGGGCTGAAGATCAAAAGTCAAAGGGTTGCTTGTTGAGAGTGTCTTATTTTCAGGCTTCAATATCAATTTCGGTAAAAGTAGACCTTGGTCTCCCGGACAACATAGTGAGGGGGTTCTGTCCATAGCAGATGCTGTGAGAGGCTTGTCCTCATTTTTCCCCTTCGCGGTTACACGCGGAATAGCAGTCATGTCTGCCGTCTTTGTGTGGGTGTTACATGGATCACGCGCAAGGTTTATATGTGAATCCGATAGATTAGTGCCTTTGATTGCGGTTGCTAGTGACTCTTCAAGTTTTTCTTGTAGACATGTACGGGGCTTATTAGAGACCATAATGGGTCTATTGGTAGTTTATTTGAACGTGAGAATACTCTATTCCTGTGAGAGAGTATGTGTTATGAAGATAATTAATTAACACTGGGCAGTCAGTCACTTACCATGTATCCAGCCATAAACAGCAGTAAACAGTGCGAGTCAGATGCCCTTGACTCCTCAGCGGGCTTCATTTACATCGTGGAGAGAGTGAGGAAGGAATTGCCACAGTGAATTGTAATGGAGAGTGGGCGGATGGAGAAACATACATGAACAAGATAGTGGAGGAGATCAAGACAATGAGGAGGAGGTACATAGAAATTGGAAGAGCATGGGTCGCCTGGTCAGGGATTCTGGTTAAGTACTGGTCCTTTAGTTAGGATACCAATTCTAAACAGAGAACAGTGGCCATAATGGTTTAATTTCTCATATCATTGCAATCACAGTGGATCCAGTCAATGTGTCTATTTTCGAAAAATTGGTTTATCATTTGCAATAGGTGTTCACTCATTTGGTGGCATATCTTAATTTATTAGCATGTTTGTTTTTCTTTTTTTCACATGTATTTAATATACTTTGACATTCTAATGCTAGTTCTTGATTCACTAGCAAATTGATAAGGAATTAGGAAAGTGTATGCATGTGGTTATTGCGCCAGTTCACTGGATACATCTCCTTTCTCAAGCATAAAATACCAGCGTAGCAGATTCCTACCCACCGAGGCACCACAATGCAGACCAAAAACCTGGTGCAGGTACTTAGTGCTCAGCATCTAATTCAGTGCTGTCATCTGTGTGCAAATTCTGCTTGGTGATTGGTGGATATTTTAGGCAGCTGCATATCTCCTAGTAGGACAATGGGGACAATGGAGTTAATACAATTAAGCTAAAGTAAGAATGAATTGAGAAGGTCAGGAGGTCGTTAGGAGAGGGTGATGGTGAGAGGGGAGGGAGAAAGTAATTGATTGACAATGAATTCAAAGAAGTGGGCAGAAGTTAGAGGTTACAGTGGCAGTGAGGGTTTGCCTTGTTGATAATGTGACTAACCCCTCCACTTTGTTGGTTGGTCGTGGAGAGTAGCAAAAGGTGACAGGGTAATTATGCAGAACAGCAAGCATGGCGGCGTCATGAGGTGCGATGCACGTCTCAGTAATGTTCATGACTGCCAGCTGGGGATTGGCAGAGTAAAAGTGTTCATTGTTTGTTGTTGTTGTTTATTTGTTTTGGTTTTTCTAAACCTTTATAAAACATATATTACAGATACGTCCTTTCCATTAAAATAATTATTTTACAAAAGTTCTATAACATTTAACATCCCAAATATTCAATGTAGCAAAACCATAAAATTATGACAAAACTTTATGAACCATACATCAATCATCTAATCGAAATGCATCTTACTAATCCTAAACAAGATAAAATCCTAAAATTTTAAAGTTAAAACAACTTACATGTATTCTGCAAGATTCAAGGAGACAGATTTACTAGTCATAATATCTTGCCACAAAATATCCAGTAGCACCCAATGGACATTAGTCATGTATTTACTGAAGGATTGTATACTCTGCTGTCTTAATGCACTACAATAGAGGATCAGATGGGGGAAGTTTTTTTTTTTCACAAAATCTGATGGATAGAATTTTGTTTGTCGGTAGAACATTTTACCTGAAACACATGGATTTTTTTCTCATTTTCCGATCTGGAAATCATTCCAGGTAGGGTTCCATCTTGCTCAATAGTTTATGGGTGCAGATTATCTGTGCATAGAAATGAGACCTGTATCACTAGTGTAAGCCCAGTTATTTCTTTGCAGCATTTTCTTAACTGTTATTGGATTGTCCAACAACATTTCCAATGCTGTACCTAATTTTTCTAGTATGCTTACACATTCCGGGTGTGGGTTATGTACATATCCCTCCTGCAAGGTTCCTTCCCTAACTCTTTTCTTAATATGGAATAAATGCCTTTCTCATGACCAAGATCACATTTTCTAAAAAGTCATAGTTTGTTCCATTCAACAATGCTTTGTAAAGACTGTAGCCCCAATTCATATCGCAAGGCAAAGAAAATATCACATTTAGGAATACAATAAAGCACTGAGCGACAGGTCAGGGCCTCATATTTACACAATTCTGGTATTAACCATCCCAGAAATAATTCCACTTCATAGCACAGCCGAGGAATAATTTTAGCAGCATAAAAATTCAGCACAGGGGATAAAGAAAATGTATCATATTTATTATCAATTTATTTAATCTGTGCAGTCAATTTTAATGATTTTTATTTCAAGTAATTCCTATAAAAGCATTTTGTTGGAGAGTAAAAAAACCTAAGTAAGTCATTGTCGTTTTCATACAGAGTTTTGTGTGGTTGAAGAACCATTAGAATTTTTATCTGGGTTTTTTCTTTACTCATTTTAGGATTACAGATTTTTGAGGGTTTACCCGTTGATCATTCCTTTTCGTATATTGGTTAAAGGCTTCTAATAACCTTTGTCATCCAATAGGAGTTCGGTTGAATACAATGAAATCGTCAGCATATGCCGCCCAGCACATTTTCAGACACTCTATCTCAGGTGGAGTAAATGAGGCTCTCGAATGTATATCATCTACATCTGAAACATTAAGGTTGAACAAACAAGGCACCAAAATACAGCCTTGACTAAGGCTGTGTGTGGTTGGAATAGGTTTTGTTAGTAGCCCGTCATTGTTCAACCTTACTTGTAACTCCGTGTTATCATGTAGCTATACCAGTATGCTTAGTAAGCTGTGCAGCAATACTAGCTTGTTTAGTTTGTTCCATAGTCTATTCCTGTACACTAAATCAAACATAATGACAGATCCATCAAAGCCACATATATTGGAGAGGCTTTTTCTTTCCAGGCTAGCTGCTATAGAGAGCATAATAAGAGGCCTCCACCATCCGCTCCTGTATTTTTCCTAAATCCTAAATGGTAAGTATCCAGAATATTCTCACAGACAGGCCATTCTTCTACGTGCTCCAGTACTAAGAACACCAATATTTTGGAATCTACATCCATCAGGGCGATTGGGCGATAGTGTAGTGTTGATAGTTCGTCCCCCTTTTTATAAATTGGAATGACTAAAGTTGTCTTCTGTGAAGAGGGGGTCAACTTATAGGCCGCAATATCTGTGAACATTACTGTAGGGGAGGCATGGTATCACAAGTATGACATTGTCACAATGGGCACAATTTGTAAAACATTTATTGAAATTGTTGGTGTTGGAGAAACTCCTATTCTGCCCTATAACTAAGATGGGAGTAGTCTCGACCATCAAATAATAAATAACGCAGTCCTAGTGGAGTCTGTCAAATCAAAATGGCTCATGCTAACAAAACCTAATTCCTGCCCTATCTCTTATACACAAAAGTGTAAAAAGAAGAAATGTATGCAAAAGGAAAAATCAGTGCTCAAATGAAAATGTGGTTGAACCAGCTCTTCTCCCCACGTTAGACCTCATGTAATAAGGCTGTCCCTATAGTCAGGATGAAACACTCTGGCTCGGCATCCAATACAATAAACAGTTCCAAAACGTGGATCGTGCCCATCTGGCATTCCACATTTAAGTCTCTTTTCTTGACTTCAAAATAATGTTTGAATCAAAAAGTTCACAAAAGTCCCCCTCTGTCGGGCTCAGACCTCTCACGATGAAGTTGAACACAAACTTGCCCGGGGGCTGCTCCCTTTCCCAAGCTTATTTCACTTCGGATCTCCCTCTGTCGGGCTCAGACAACTATCGGATATCGAAGACTTTCGAATGTGAGTGGTTTACTTTTCAGACCACTGCTGGACCATTTCGACTCAACAGTTTACAGTTCAACTTTCACTCTCCCCTTCTCTAGGAGTTAAACCTTGTTATATCACTTTTGTTGTTCTTCCGCTTTATCGCATCGAACAATCTACTATTCACGCAGACTTTCGAGTGGGCTACTTCCTTTTGCCGCACCACTCCTTTACTTAGTATCGCTGATTTTGCAGCTGTCTTTTACTTCAAAGTTAATTCACAGGTCTGCCTTCCCTCGTGTCTCACTCACATGCGCGCAGCCTTGACTTGTGATAAAATGTTGCTATTTCAAACTTTAACACACACCAGTCTTTCAGGTTGCTGGCCAACTTACCCACTTTCTTGGTTTTGCGATATCCAATTCACGGTCAAGGTTAGCAACACAGGCTTGGCTTCACCTCCCCAACTCTGCTGTTCACCCGGGAGGGTTGCTGGCATCCTTTAAACACAATGCAGTCTTTACTTGTGGGATCTGGCCTTCTCCACATGCTTTCTGTGGCCTGTCAGAAGCAACAACCTCTGGTAGGAAACTCCTGGGGTTTCTGACCCACAGCTCTCGCCCCTTGGTCCATTGCTCTCCTCCAGTAGGTTTGCCTTCATCCCGGAAGATCTGCTCATACACGTGTTCCGCCTTGCTCAGAGTGTTTCTTTGGGTTCTGCTTTTATTTGTGTGAGGGAGAGCTCATTGGTATCAGGTGTATGCACTTAAAATCAGGTGCTTGACTGTGACTTACCCGATTAGCGGGACATGTTCAGTGCAATGTGTGAAAGTGAATGTTGTTACTCTCAGTCAACCTCTTCCTCTGCCCAGTGTTTGTGTAAAAAGGGGGCGGGGAGCTGGAACCTCGGAGCATCCTAAAACATAGGATGGGTTGGATAAACAAAATAATGGGGAATACCGTGCCTCACCATTGGCTATCTCACACCCATTCCCCAAAAAAAACCCAGCCAGGTGATCCGCCTGCACTGGTCCACCGCCAGTGTCTGGATCCAAAGTCGATGGCTGTGCCCTTGCTACCTGAGAGAGAGATCCCCCGGGCCTAGCAGGTGAGAAACCCTCTGCTTTCTCACATTATCCACAAAACACTTCACCATCATTCTTTATTGCTTTTTAAGATCTATTTGTTAGCTGATTAGGTCCTCCTACCTTGGAGTTTCTAGCTTTCCTTATTGTGCTTGGAATATCTTCTATTGAAAAATTCAGGATCCACACCGATTTGTTGTTCTTCAATTGGTTTGAACCAGTATTTGGTTTAACTCAAAATTGTTAATTAGTGACCAAAATCTTCAAGAGTTACTTTCTCTCAAAGCCTCAATCATGGCTTCCCCATTCCTCTGGTACAGACAATGCTGATAGGATTATTTCCAGCTTTTTTGCACTGTCTCACTTTCTGTATGGCTTTCATCTTTAATGCCCTATCCATAGATGCTTTATTCATCTGGTGTATCAATTAGCAAAATAATTCTTTCATATCTTGTACTTGAGGAGGGAATTTGTGCCTGTGAGTTTGAGCCTTTTTTATTTTAATTTTTCCACTTGCCAGGCTACTAATAACTGATCTCAAATATGGATTAAAAGAATTGCAAGAATAGGTAAAATATTTAGTCTCCAATGAGAGGCTTTCAAAATCTTTCAGCAACACCATGGTTTAATATGGTACCCTTGTGCGAAACTGTTCGATTTGCTTTCATGGATGTTGTTACTGTCACCATTGCCTCTCCTCTTCCACCTTAGGCCAATCTAATAACCTACTCAGCATGCTGTGGTCGCTAAAGTCATTTGGTGTAACCTTAGAATCTCTAACAAGATCAACAGTGTTCATTGTTGAAGAACATCTTCTTGCACAAATCTTTAGGCATTCCAGAGTGCACAGATGGGACTAGTCAACAGGAAGTTGGGAGAGGGGGATATTGTGAGAGCTTCGGACCAGAGAAAGTAATTCTATGTTCATCCCTAGTTTTAATATTTGATCTCGGGATGTTTATGTTTATGTTTATTATTTGATAATGCGCACAAAACTCAGGGGTAGCCGGGCGCAGCAGGTACAAGGTTACTTAAGCTTGGGTTGCATACAGAGTATAAAAGTACATAACAGTGCGGTACATACATGTCAATGCAAGCAGTTGGAATGAGGCACTAACACGTTACAGTATTAAGAAAGCAGAATCATCTTGGACTGTATTACAAGGGTGCCACTAGAATTAGTTGTCGTTCGACCAAAGCCAATTTTTTACCTTGCATCTGAAGTTGGAGTAGGGTAGGTTAGCTCTCAGTGCGATGGGCCTTGCATTCCAGGCCTGGGCAGCTCTGTCAGGGAAGCTTGCTCCGCCTGCTTTGGATCGTCTGAATCTAGGTGTTTCGAGCAGGTAGTGGTTGGTGGCCCTAGTGTGGTGGCTGGATGATTTTCTAGTCAATCTGGCTGAGATGTAGGGGGGTGCTGTGTTGTTGAGCCCTTTGTGGGTAAGTGATAGTGTCTTGAGCAGGACTCTGTCACTGATTTTGAGCCAGTGGTGATCTTTCCTAACGTTAGAAATATGTGCTCTGCGGGGTATGTCAAGGGCTGCTCTAAGAGCATTATTTTGGAGGATTTGCATTTTATTGACAATGGATTTGTTGGCACCTGCATAGAGGGCATTGCAATAGTCCAGTTTGGACATTACTAATGCGTTGGCAAGCAAGATGCAGTTAGTTTTAGAGAGGTAAGGTCTACAGGTCCTGACTAATTTACAGGTGTACGCTGTAGAGGATGCCAGGGTGTTAACTTGTTTTTTGAGAGATAGAGTGGAATCGAGGTAAAAGCCTAGAGTTTTTACCTCAGTAGCCACCTTGATTGTGTTACCATCTATGTTGAAGTTGCGATAGTTGGGACTCAGTTTTTTTAGGTTGGAGTCGGAACCCAAGATCAATATCTCAGTTTTTTCGTCATTTAGGCAGAGGCCGTGGGAGGCCATCCATGCCTGAATGAGGAGGTAAATTTTGTTTACTAAAGCTGTGTCTTTGACAAAGTTGCCTTATAGTGGTATGAGAATCTGCGTATCGTCTGCATAATTCGTATAGGTTACCCCTAATTTGTCAAGTTTGTCAAAGAGAGGCTTAGTAAAGATATTATACATTGTCGGGGAGACACATGAGCCTTGTGGGACACCACAAGTGATCTGGATTGGGTCCGCTGCCGCTACAGGGGAGAACACTCTCATCGTACGGTTAGCTAGGAAGGATTGTACCCATGCTATAGCTTCACTTGAGAAGTGAGCGGCAGACGCTAAGTGGTTGCATAATACTGCATGATCCACCAGGTCAAAGGCCACTGATAAGTCAAGGAGGAGGAGCATAGCTGTAGTACCTTTATCCTTCAACTCGTCGATTTGTGTCTTGAGGTCAATGAGGGCCGTTTCAGTACCGTGCAATGGTCTGAAGCCAGATTGCCGAGAACCTAATAGTTGGTGTGTCTCCAAATAGTTTTGGATTTGGAGGTAGGCTACTCTATCGATGATTTTAAGGAGAAATGGGACCGTAGTAATAGGCCTGTAGTTAGTAGGGATTGCTGGGTCAAGTGTCTGTTTTTTAAGTAGGGGCAGAACCCAAGATTCTTTAAGGTTAGTGAGTACAGTACTCGTGTTGAAGGAGGCGTTGATGAGTTTCGAGATGAAGGGTGCTAGATCTCTGGCTGCATCCTTGATGATTTGCGCAGGGCAGCTGTCACCTTGGCAGTTCGACGGTTTAAGGGATAGAATGACCTTTTCAGTTTTCAATATGGAAATATTGGTAAACCTGAAGGGTTTACAGTTACTTTGGGTGGATATGCTGGGTATCTCCTTCAGTGGGGTGGTATGAGTTCCACTAGGGTTCAAGGAGGCTTTTTTCTTAGCAATTTTAGATTGAAGGGTTGTGATTTTGTTAGCTAGGGCATTTTGGATGCTGGTGCACCAAGACTTGTCTTTGGGGACATTGTCTATAGGGGCAATAGGATTTTCCAATTCACGGAGAATAGTGAAGAGCTCTTTGGAGTTCGAGTTGGCTTTACTAATTCTCTCATTGAATGAATCTTTTTTAGTTTGGATTATTTCCTTTTTGTATTTTTTGGCAAAGTTGGCAAGTGTGGTTTTATTGTCAGCAGAAGGAGTATGCCTCCAAATAGCTTGGAGTTTGCGTTTTTGGATGCGCATTTCTTTGAGATGAGGGGTGAACCAGGAGTTAAGGTGAGTTTCGCGTTTACTTTTATGGAGTTTGATAGGGGCGATCGAATCTAGCGCTTTGGTTATGGAATTGTTAAATGATTCAACTAACTCACTAGGGTTGGAATCATTAGGACTAGCTGTGAGAGCTGGTAGGAGAAGTGGAAGTAGTTTTTCAGCTGTGATTTCTTTTGTACTTCTTGTTGGCATGGGGGGTGCTATTTTATTCTTGTTAGGTTTGGGAGGCTCGATGCTGGCTGTAAAGCATATAAGGTAGTGGTCCGTCCATATTTGAGGTAGGATACTAGAGATGGTGATGTTGCAGTTGTGGTTGGCTATCCAGTCTAGTGTACGTCCTTTTGTATGTGTAGGAACTAGGACATTTTGGGTAATGTCGTGATTAACTAGAATGGATTGGATAGCTTGGGCTTGTTTGTCTTTAGCTTCATTAAAGCCTAGGTTAAGGTCACCTAGTAGAAGGAGCTGAGTGGAGTCTTTAATGCTGTTAGTGAGGAGGCTGGATAGGTCTTCCTCAAAGTTGCCTAGTGGGCCTGGTGGTCTGTACATTAGGAGTATCGTTAGTGTGCTATTATTTGAGATAGGTATTTTTGCTGAAAGAAGTTTGCACGATGTGATTGCTGGGTGTGGGGTTAGCCTGGCAGCTAGCTGCGTTTTGGTTATGATGGCCAGGCCGCCTCCTCTGGTGTTAGGTCGGTCGACTCTTAGGATATTGTAATTATCCGGTATGGCAGTCATGAGGGCAGGGCCGGCTGCATCGTGGAGCCAGGTTTCAGTGACAGCAAGGATATCTAAGTTGTCCATGGCCAGTATATCAGCTATTTCAGTATTGTGTGCTATAAGGGACCTAGCATTAATAAGGGCTCCTGATAGTGTCGGGGTTGTAGTGTTGTCTTTGGCAGATCTGGGATTGGGGTTGTTAGGACTCCTCTGTTTGTAGTATAGGTCCTCAAGTGGTTCAGGACGATTTGTCGTCGCTAAATCTAGGAGGTTAGGATTATTGGCAATAGAGGTGCGTCTGGGTACTGGTGGACTGGTTCTTCTATTTTTGGTGTCATAAAGTCGTGGCAGCCTAGCTCTAAGTCGCAAGTTTCTCTCTTGCAAGTTGCAGGGTGTAGAGTTGGTGAGGGCCATTGTTATGGTGATGGTTAGGAGAGTCCAGGCTAGGGACCCACGTGTGTGTGAGAAGCAGGTCTTAGTAGTGCGCATATTGAGAGAGTGGCAAGATAGCGCCTGTATTTTGCAAATGCGGTGGGGACTGGGGTGCAGATGTACTATCACAGGGGCATCTAGATGGGACAATCCTGTTAATATCTATAGGGCAGATATGCTACAGCAGGGCTACTGGCTTAGAGAGTCCTAATCATGGCTAATAATGCATACATGCTGCGACATGGCACCTAGAATTGACGTAAGGCATAAGGCACAACACAATTTAAAGTGGTCTGAAGTGACCATAAAGCATAACACAGTTTAAAGTGGTCTGGTAGCGACCATAACGCATAACACAATCAAAGTGGTCTGGTAGCGACCATAAGGCACAAAACTATAAGGAGTGGTCTGGTAGCGACCATAATGCACAACACTATAAGGAATGGTCTGGTGGCGATCATAATGCACAACACAGTCAGAGTGGTCTGGTAGCGACCATAAGGCACAGCACTATAAGGAGTGGTCTGGTAGCGACCATAATGCACAACACAGTCAGAGTGGTCTGGTAGCGACCATAAGGCACAACACAGTCAGAGTGGTCTGGTAGCGACCATAATGCACAACACAGTCAGAGTGGTCTGGTAGCGACCATAATGCACAACACTATAAGGAGTGGTCTGGTGGCGACCATAATGCACAACACAGTCAGAGTGGTCTGGTAGCGACCATAATGCACAACACAGTCAGAGTGGTCTGGTAGCGACCATAATGCACAACACTATAAGGAGTGGTCTGGTGGCGACCATAATGCACAACACAGTTAGAGTGGTCTGGTAGCGACCATAATGCACAACACAGTCAGAGGTAGAGGCAGCAATGGCTAGGCATAGGCAACATGCCGATGGTCAACAAATGTTGTGTGGATGAATGCAAGTCCTGAAAGGAAATGAGCATTTTGAGGAAAAAACATGTACACACTTAAAACACTTAAAACAAGGCATAACATTTTATAAATGACTTGACTTTTTACTGGAAGCTAGTGACTTTTTGAAGGCTAAAAATCACTCAGACGACTTGGTTCTGAACGTTTTGTAATCAGGTTTGCCAGATAACAAGGAGTTGCAATAATCGAGTTTGGAATTGATAAGGACACAGACGACCATAGGTAATAACGGACTCTCAATATAAGAAGAGTCTTCTGATCAAACCTGCCTTAAGAGAATGACACTTTGAAAAGATGATTGATTTGAGCTGATACATCCAGATCATGCTGAAAAAAATTCCTATTTTTTTTCTTTAGAGATATACTTAGTATTCATGTAGAATGAGGCACATATGTAAAAATAACTTTTAAGTCTGAGGCCTAGGAGAATGACTTCTATTTTTCTGAGATCAAGCTTAAGTGAATTCTAGCATCCAGGATTCATCGCCCCTTAAATAATCCACTGAGTAAATCACATTAAAACTCAAATTTTCAATTCTGAGAAAAACATTCCATAGCTCTGAAAAATATTAAACTGCGTTCTTACGTAAATGTTAAAAAGAAAAGAGGAAAGGGCAGAGTCCTGGGAAACTGCACGTTACCTTTTTATGAGGTGACTGAAGTGGAGCTAAATTGACTTTCTGCTGATTATATTCTCCAAAAACATGAACAAAACCACTTCAGGGAGGGGGATTTTTTCATGTTCTTCCAAAGATGAATGCAGCATATCATGATCAACCACAACGGATGCTGCTGTGAGGTTCAAGATTGCCAAGATAGTTATATCTCCATTTTCCATGCCTTTTAAAATGTCATCCCATACAGTTAAGCGCTCAGTCTCAGCATAATGTGTGTGCCGAAATCTGGATTGTGTAATGTCCATAATACAATTCCTTGCGATAACATTTTATAGCTGTGTGGTAACTATTGATTTAAATATCCATGGAAGACCAGCTACCAGATGATAATTGTTCAAAACCTCTAGATCTAAGGAAGGAATTTTTTAAGCATATAGAGATAATAAACGCTTTTAGGTTGGCTGGACCCATACCTTCATTCAAGGATTTATTAACAAACTAGTCGAAAAGCCTGTATACATGGGCTCATGTCCATAATGAAAGATATTTTCAGAATGACCATATATTATGTGGTGTATTTTAACATAATTAGTTATTCGGAAAAAAGAAATGTTTGTAAAGGATCTTGCTCCTTCTACGTGGAGGAGTAGTAAACTCAAACAAATCTCTCAGAATCTGTTGAAAGTTCAACATAGTACATGCGGCCAATGGTTGTGTCTGCTCCTCATTGTCTTGTATTCCACTTATGGGTTTTGGACACACATACATAATGTTGAGGGATGTCACAGTAACACAATGCTCTTGCAGCATGATTCTCTTCATGCAACATGAAGTATGCTGCTGTTAAAGTGGTTTCCCTGTCCTGGGGTTTTTTCGCAGCTAATTGTATGTTATCATTGTTGAAATACACATTTTTGTTGTTGGAATACACATTGAAATACACATGTTTGTTGTTCAAATACACATTTTTGTTGAAATACACATTTTGTTCTTGTGGAAAATGAACTTGAAGTCTTATTATTGTATGCGTAAGACAACAATGGAAACAACAATGAATGGGAGGAAGGATAGCTCAGGGGCAACTCGTTTGTCTTGGTAGCAAGACAAACTTAGCGCAACACAGGTTTGAATCCCGAACCTGCTCTTTGAAACCACTTGTTGGTATTAAGCGCATTATAAATGAACAGTTATAATTATACATTGTGATGGTTCCTTCTAGCGGTGGAACACACATTTTGTTCACCTTCAAGATGAACTTGAAGTCTTCTCGTTGTGTGCCTAAGGCAACGGCTCCCTCTAGCGGTGGCAACAGACTAAGCGGACATATGACTGCTTCCAGCAAGCATACATCTGCCCTTTTATTATATGGTATGATATAGTTTGCAAAATTCTTTGCTGAGATGTCTGCGATGATATCTTCTGAACGAGAAGTGGAACACATTTTTTCTTTTTTTTTTTTATTAAACATAGGATTTCATCTGTGCGCACACAGTGGAAATCAAACTCCAAACCGGTGAGCTTGCTCAAAAGAGTCCAAAGAGTCCAATGATACGTCTCCAGATTTAGTGATAGCAGATTTTTCAAATGAAATGGATGAGAGAATGTCTTGAATTTTGGAACTAAAACACCCACTAGATGCTGAACAATGACCCTGAGAGATAAAATGCACAAAAGAAAGATCCTCTAGTGATTGAACAATTTGGAATATTTTTCTTGGAGCCTCATCTGCTTTCAAAATTTCATTATGAAGAAAGTTTTTCTTACCTTCAAAAATCACTGTTTTGTACACCACACTGATAGATAGATGTAACTTTATTAAAAGGACCATCTGGTTTTTAAAAAAAATATCTATTTATTTTAAACCATGGCAGAGCGACAACAAGATAGAAAACAATATGGACAGCAAGAAATATAAAACAATATCATGAATCCCTCTTGTTCCCTCCTCCATCACACCTCACAGTCATTAGTCTGGGGGCATAGTCCCCTAGTGTATTTCCTCTTTTCAGGAAGCATTCCAGTCTCTCAAGGCCCACCGGATATTTGTGGGTTTATAAGTCAGTGCAGGGAATCTTTGGTCATACTCCAGCACAGGGGCCCAAGTGTTCTGGAAACGGTGGAGAATTCCGGTCCTCGCCGCAGTGACCTTTTCCGCAATTAGTATGTCCCATACCTTTCCCCACCAATGGACCATGACAGGGCCTTCCGGGGCTTTCCAGAAGCGGACGACTACTATTTGTCCCGGCAAAAGGCATTGAGTCAGAAGTTTGGCTCTGCTTCCGGAGCGTGGGTAAATCCCAGGGACCGAGGCCCCCAAGAGGATGGGCTCAGGCTTCAGAGGGAGAGCTGTCTGGGTGATTTGTTCAATAGTAGCCAAACAAAGTTTCCAGAATTGTTGGATCTTCGGGCATGCCCACCACATGTGGAAGAAGGAGCCCGGCTGGCCTCACCCTCTCCATCAGGCATGGTCGAGGGAGTGATTCATGTGGTGGAACCTGAGGGGGGAGTAGTACCACCACAGCAAGATTTTATATACACATTCTCTGTTAGTGACACAGGTGGATGACGAGTGTGTTCGAGACCAAATGTCCACCCAGGTCTGATCCTCAATCGGGTGTCCTAGGTCGGCCTCCCATTGGACCATACAGTGAGTTTTTGAAGCTAGAAAATCCCACAGGAATCACCTATATAGGGTGGAAATCCTTCCACAAACTGGGAGATCTTTAGGGTTAGTTCAAGGGCCATAAGAGGGCGTGTAGCTGCTTGGAGAGTCTGAGTGTGGGAGCACCAATGGCGCAGCTGAATGTACGTGAGTCTGTCACTTTCCAGGAGTCAAAACTTTTCCTTGCATTGTTCAAAGGTGCAGGGTCAGTTCCCCTCATATAACTGGTCCAGTTTTTCGAGGCCTCCCGCTATCCAATTCTGGAAGCTTTGGGGGTTTTCCCCGGGATGGAAGGTCAGGTTATGGAAGATCAGGGATAGGGGGCTCAGTCCTCTCGGGATTCTCTTCTGTTCCAGTCCCAGGAGTTCATAGTGTGTTTCGTTGCCAGCAGGAGGCCTTGCCATCCTTCCCTAAGAGGAGGCAGAACATGTGGGAGAAACCGCAGGGGAAGGGGGAGCCGTGATTGTTCCCGTTCCACCCATCTGGGGCTGTCAGTGGTTATTTGCCAAGCGCGAATGTGCGCCAGTTGCGCTGCCACCCTGTATGTGTTACGCTCACCTGGCTCCCACAGAGGCGTCGATCTGAACTGGACAGCTGCGGTCTCCACCAATGTGACGCATAGGGCTGAGATGACTGACTGGACTGGCCCACCTAGCTTTGTTTGCTTGGCCGTAGGAATATTCTTCTGCAAATGGAGAAAGGGAATTAACCACCCGTGGAGTTGAGTGTAAATTCCCCACCCCCGCTGTTCTCCCCACAGATCACCTTTGATGTCCCCTCTTATAGTCTCACCTGATGGTTTGAAAGGATGAGCTCTCCATCCTGCATTGAGTGCAGGGGCGCGTTGATAACTAGTTGCTTCACTGGCTCGAAGGAATTGGTGAGTTCCAGAACAATATTGACTCCGAAAAGTATGTAATTCGTAAGAGTTCAAATGCCTGACTTTCACTCTTGTCCGATTCCTTGCAGATTGCAGCTTGACCCTAGTGAAGAGTTCCTCGTGGCAACCGGTAATATTCTGGTAAGGATTTGTATTTCCAACACAATTCGAGAAAGAATGTCAATATGTAACCTGTTGCTTTCTCCCTTATTCAGGCGCTGAGAGAAAGTATGAAGTCTCGGGGAAAAATACCTCCGGCGGTAAAATCAGGTAAGTCTATTGTGGTGAGGAGGGTTCCCCTTGATAATCCCTTTGTTTCACCTTGCTGTCCTTTTGTTTCCCCTTAGGGGCCGGGGTTCGGCGAAGATGGAGTGGAAGCTGCGCCGACCCATGAAGAGGAATAGTACCCCCGGTGGTAATCAGGTAAGTCTATGGGGAGGTAACTAATATTCCTCTGTGTATTCCCTTGGCTCACCTTGCTGTTCTTGTCTACTCCTTAGGTGCCGGAATGCGGCGGGAACATGCAGGAGGATGCGGTGGAATGTGAAGATGCTGCGAAGGCCGGTGAGTTCAGCGCGGCGCTGCAGCAGGCGAGGCGACGCGCATAAAATAACTTCTTTCTTCCAGCTCGAAGGCGCAATGGATCGGGAATTCAGGTAAGGATCAAAGGTATTGCTCTTGTTCTAACCTTTTCTCTTGCTTTCTCCCTTTTTCTAGGAGCTCCAAACTCGAGGCAGGCGTGGCAGAAGACTGGATGCAGACTTGCAGGCACGGTGAGCGTTACGCTGCTGGATACAGAATAACGCGAAGTTTGTGCTGCTCTTCGGGCGTGGTTTAAATAGCCCCCAAAGTGTTCCCAGGTAAGTATTCCTACCCAGCCCCACCCGAGTAAAAAAATAGTCCCTAGGTAAAATAGTCCCTTCGAAGCCCCATTTGGCTTGGAGCTCTTGCAGCATGGTCTGCATCAGGTAAGTTCTACTCTATGAGCCTGGCGCCTATGGCACCAGGGCTGACCCTCCATATGAGCCTGGCGCCAGGACCGCACCCAAACAGCCCCTAGCAGGGGTTTTTGGGCTTGCTCAAAATAACTTGATGCCTGCTTCTGGGGTTGCTGGACCTGGTCTGGGACCCCGGGGGTAGGCATCATGACAGTATGCTTGTAAATCGGGAACCCCTAGGCCACCCAGTCTTGCATCGCCTAGCATTGACTTTTGAGGGATCCTGGCTTTCTTGCCCTTCCAAATAAATGTAAGCATTTTCCTCTGCAAGTCCCGAAGCGCAGGTGCCGGGATTGCCACTGGGAGGGATGAGCAGGCATAGATAATTCGTGGGAGCAAGTTCATCTTGCAGGCTGTTATTCGTCCCATCAGCGAGATTGTTTGGGTTGCCCAGCGTTTAAGGTCGCCCTCCATTTCCTTGATGAGCCGGGGGAAGTTGACTTGATATGTGTCCTTTGGGTTTGCGGGAACCTGTACCCTAAATAGGAAATGGCCTTCTTCTGCCATGCGATTGGGCACATCAGGATTAGTTCTTCTCGTTTCCCCTGGGGAAAGACCCACGCCCAGGGCCTCCGATTTGTTGAAGTTGATGGAGAAGCCAGTGACCTTCCCTTAACTAGCTATTTCAGCTAGGGCGTGCCGTAATGATGAGCGGGCCTCTGTAATTGTGAGTAGGACGTCATCTGCATATAGTGCAATTGTGTGTTGAGATAGGCCAACCCGGGGGCCCTTGATGACCTTATTCAGTCTGATCCTTTGGGTGAACGGTTCCATAGTGAGCGCGAACAGGAGTGGGGACAGCGGGCAGCCCTGCCTGGTTCCACAGGACAGGGGGATTGGGGTAGAAAGTGAGCCATTGATCCTGAGGAGGGTCCTTGGGGATTTATAGTTAGCTAGGACCATAGCCGAAATGCCAGACCGAATCCAAAGGCCTCCAGGGGCAGACTCATGAAGGATCAGTCCACCCTATCGAACACCTTGGTGGTGTCTAAGGCCATCAGGACCAGCCCCTGGGAACTTCGAGAGGCGAGGTCGACCAGGTTCAGGGCTCTATGAATGTTGTCGCCTGCTGCTCTGTTCAGAATAAAGCCTGCCTGATCCGGGTGGATAATCTTGGGTAAGATGCGTGCCAGGTGGGTTGCGAGGATCTTAGAGTACAGGTTGGCATCGATATTAAGCAGCGCTATCGGCCTGTAGGAGGCCAGGTCTCTCTGGTCCTTCCCTGATTTAGGTAGAAGGATGGTGGTGGATTCCTGCATTGAGGGGGTTACCGCCCCCGTCTCCCGAAAGGAATTAAAGAGCACCACCAGGGGGGGATCAGCTGGTGTTTGAAGATTTTGTAGAACCTGGGGGAGAATCCATCGGGGCCCGGGGCCTGGGATTTGAGGGACTTGATGGCTTCTTCGATCTCCTCACTTGTGATTGGAGCTTCCAGGCTCTCCCTGGTTGCAGCGGGCAGCCGGGGGGGGGGCTGCTGTACGCAAGTATTCTTTTTGCTTACTCTGGTCCCGCGGGGACGCCGTCATGACCTGGTTCAAGTGGTCTGCCACCAGCTGTTCTTTTTTCTACTCTGCGTATTGGATCACCCCTTGTTGATCTCGGAGGCCAATGATAGTGTTGCTGCGTCTTACTTTGGCCAACTTAGCTACGAGCAGCTTGTTCCCCTTGTTATTCCTCGCATAGTAGAACTGTTTAGCTTTGACCATGAGTTGCACGGTGTGTTCTGCTTAATGCGCCTCTAGCTTTTTCCTGGCGGTGCGGATCGCTCGCTGAGTCTTAGAAGACCAACCTTTTTTTTTGTGGGTATCCTCGCTGTTTTATGTTCTTCCTCCAGGGCTTGGCGAATCTGCCTTCTGTTCTGGTGGAATGCCACCCCTTGTGTGATCAGCTCTCCCCCGATTACCGCTTTCAGGGCATCCCACGTGTTTGCGGGGGAGGTGTCTTCGACTGGATTTTCTCTAAGAAAATGTTTAATCGCTGTCGCAATCTTGTCCCTCAGCAGCATATTGTTAAGGATAGGGGACTCCATTGAAGTCACCCCCAATTATAACTTGGCCTTCTATAAAGGGAGAGAGGGAGGAACCTAGTGTGTCGTGGAACGCTGCCTGCCCCGAGTTGGGGGCATACACAGAGGCAAAAGTGTATATGTCTCCCGACAGTAGGCATTTCACTGCGACAAATCGCCCTTCCGGGCTTACTTTTGTTTCCATCACCTGGGGGTTTAGTCCTTTTCTGAAAAGAATTGCTGTGCCTCCCTTTTTTGAGCCCTCTGAAGCAAAAAATTGAAGAGGGTAGGATTTGGAGCAGAGGTTCCCAAAGTCCGCTGGTATTAGGTGGGTCTCCTGAATCAGAGCCACTGCCGCCTCCTCGTCCTGGAGCTTTTGTAGGATCGATTTTCTCTTAGCAGGAGAATTCAGTTCATTGACGTTAAGGGTAAGAAATTTCAGGGTTTGATGCTCATGGGCCGGGGCTCCCACCGCTATCTCGCTTGGGGGGGAGAGATCGGTGTGATGCTGGAAATGCATCGGAGGGACAGGGCCTCCGTATCCTTGTCCTTTACTGCTTTTTATCGTGTGTTCTGTCGTGTTTTCCACGCAGGATTTCATGTGGGACTCCTGGCGGTGCAGCTCTCTCTCTTTTGGTTTGGTGAACGGACCTGTGGGATACCCTTATGGCACCCATGCGTGGGGGTACAACCATGTGCCCCTAGTGTATGTTTTTGGGCACCTGTGGGTGTCCCACAGAGCAGGGTATGGGCTGGTGGCAGCTCCATGCTGAAATCGACAGGTGCGCGGAGTATCCTCCATTTTGGGATACCCCGGCACTGCCATTGGGATCAGTTGATTCCTGATGGAAAACAAGATGGCCCCTGTGGTCTCTTGCTTTCTATTACCCATTACCTTGTTTTCCCAAAGTCCTGGGAAGCCCTGACTCTGTCCCTTCCCCCTGACTGGCTGTTGGATGGAAGTGCCATATATGGTGTTGTTGTGAAGGCCTGGCCAGACTAGCTGGAGCCTTCCCGGTGATGTATGTTGTGGGTACCTCCTGTGGGTGGGACCTGGGTGAATAGAGTGTGTGACGAATATGCATTCTGTGTTGTGGGTGTCTAGTATCTGGTGGTTGACACAATGACTGAGACAACCCTGCCCGAAACCGGTATGAATGCAGCTTGGAGTGTTGAACGGCTCGGTACTTGTCCCAATACACATAACCTGTTGTGAGTGTCTGGAGGGAAGTGAATGGCCTGAATACCTTGTGTGCCTGATTGGCTGCCTGCCTGCATGAATGCCCGTAGTCGTGATTGGATGCTTGAGCGAGACCCAGCGGAATGAATGGGAGATCAACAGTATATCTGGGGACCTCTCACTGCTAGGAATCGTGTTCAGAAGCTGAAGTCCACTACGACGAGTAACTGGAGTAACTGACGCTTGACCTTGAAGCCCTGCTGGACGAGAAGAATTGCTGTTGCTCTCCTTCACAATCTGAAAACTGCTGTGCCTCCAAGGACTGACCCAGAGAGGACCTGGTAAACCGCCCTCTTCCCGAGCTACGAGGGACCATTGTGCACAGCTGATCTTTGCCAAAGCTCCCTGGTAGATAGACCTACGACAGGCTGTCGACCCGATACAGGGACTGCTGCGGAACTCCAAGGAGAAGCACTCGGACTGTTGTCTGCCACTGTCGACGACCGCCGTCGCCGACCGTAGCCGCCGTGCTCCCGTTTGCCTAAGAACTTCCATTGATCATCGGACGCTCTCGTCTGCATCGTCACCCGCTTGTCTCCCGCTGGAGAAGGCCTGACCGTCTATGCACAGAGGAGCATCCACCGATGGGTTTCCCGCCACCTAAGGACCACAGAGACGCCGAACTCGATGCCCTTGCTGGGCCACAGTTCTTCATCATCTCTTTGCGTTCTAGAACTATCGCCACCGAGATGCCCCGCACGCCTCTTCCTTGCAGGACACAAACGCTCTGTCGTCGACGAGCACCGCTAGGAACGAAGCTGCCACTTCCCTGCCGTAGTTCACCCTGTTCACCGTCGGACGTTCGACGACCCGTGACTCCCGCCTTAAAGGGAGGGCACTCATGAAGGGCCGTCGATTCCCCGACACCGAACGCCAAGTTCCCAGACACCTCTCGACGATCCGTGGCTCCCGCCTGAAAGGGAGGCACTCAAGAAGGATCGGTCGACGCATCGTCGGAGAACTCTACTCCACCAGGTACATTGGGGGGGTAAAACCTTAATAGGAAGAAGTGAGACTACAGAACATATGGACTGGGCTTGTGCGATATATACTTATTTTGCAGGTTGCCCAGGTGGGGGGGATCTCCACGGAGAACTGTGTCTAGGTTACGGGGCCATTATTCTGCCTATTGTTTCAAGCATCTTACGTTCCTTCCTATCTCTATTGCTGGTTTCCTCGTTATTAATCTGTGTGACATTTTAACCGTACAGTTGATGCACTTTAATGAGATTGGATAACATTAGTGGTACCACTTTAGAATTGTATATATTTATCATTATTGACTTCCGAGTACAAAGTGTGTTATTGTGATTGTGTACATACCTTTGAATATTAATTATATAAAGACTGTGTTTTCAGTAATACAGTGTGTGGACATTCCTTTGTGGGGGTTCGGGGACTACACTGTACTTAAGAACCAGCCTGCATCGCCTCCTGAGAAGCTAGGCCTTGATTGCTCGTCCATTGCTACCTTATAGAGAATCTTGGCTGGGGTCTTCTGTGCCTCTCCTCTACCCTATAGAGAGCAGAAGTACAGACATCCCCTACCAGTCTTTACACTGGTGGCAGCGGTGGGATGCTTATGGTTTTAAGAATCAGTGTATAACCGTGCCACTCACAAAATATCTGCACTTTATTAGATTAAGGTTTGGGTGTGTACAAAATAACTGCATTACAAGCAATGGAGTCTATTGCGAATGGTAAATTGACTCGGATGAGCTTAGAGGCTCTCCAGAGTGCTTGTGAAGCCAGGGAGTTAGACTTTGTGGATAAGTCTAGGGCTGAGCTGATAGCTGCCCTGGTGGACTACCAGACCGATGGTGAAACTCTTGATGAGGGGGGGAATGCAACCAATGAGGACTCTGCCCCTGGGGTTTCTACTAAATCTGTTTCTGGGAATGCTGCCATTCCTGCTGCCTCTGTTCCGAACCCCAGCAATTCCGTGGAACTTGAGTTATTAAGGATGAAATTGGCCTTTGAATATCGCAAGTTGGAAATAGATGCTGAGCTTAAGAAGGAGGAGTTGGCTCAACAAGTGGAGCTCAAGAATAGGGATCTTTTTTTTAACCAACTTTATTTTCATTTTTTAACTTAAGACAATAGTTGAGCTTTCG
Organism: Ambystoma mexicanum; assembly: GCF_040938575.1. Taxonomy (NCBI): domain Eukaryota; kingdom Metazoa; phylum Chordata; class Amphibia; order Caudata; family Ambystomatidae; genus Ambystoma; species Ambystoma mexicanum. The sequence continues at coordinate 1,088,754,279 of NC_090941.1, forward strand.
TCACAACATATATTAAGAACATTGTTATCAACATGAACCTTTTATTCAACTCCCTTGAACTTTCTTGTAGAGTCTAGTATTGTCTTCATACTTTTCCCCACCCCTCCCCCCCCCTCCCTCCAACCCATCCCCCCTTCCTTTTATTAATTGAACCAATCAAAACCATGGTTGTAACCAGAACAGTTCCAAGAGGTAGCCCCTCGCCATATCTTCTGCTGCCTTTATCTGATATGGATGTTTCTAAGAGCCCAGGGTTTAAAGTATTGGTTCTCTCGCTCCCCCATATAGTCCTGGAGTGGGTCCCATATGGCTAAGAATTTCAGATATGACCCTGATTTTGTGGCGCAAATGTTTTCCATTGCCATAACTCCCCACACTTTCACCCACCACCATGGAGTTGTAGGGCCCTCCACTGTCTTCCATCGTTGGGCCACTGTCATCCTTGCTGCAGCCAGAAGGTGGATTATGAGGGCTGCTCTGTTCCCTGAGGCTGCATAGTTCCCTTCTGCCACTGCCCCCAGCAGAATGACTTTCGGGGACCATGGTAGGTCTGTGCCCGTTATGTCCCTGATCAAGCTCATATTTCTTTCTAGTATATTTTTATCCTTGGGCACGACCACCACTTATGGAACATGTCTACTCTTTCTCCACACTGACGCCAGCATTCTGGGGGGTATGTGGGGATCATTCTGTGTATTCTACTTGGGGGTAAATACCAGCGGTAACATAGTTTGTATGCCGATTCTTTGATTGCGTGGATTTGGATAATTTGTGAGCCCTCCTCCAGATTTGACTCCATTCTTCCTGCGTAATCTCCTCTCCTATTTCCCGCTCCCAATCTTTCATGTACTGGAGGGAGTCGTCTGTTTGCGCCTTATCCAGTAGCTTGTATAATCTAGTGATCCCTTTTTCATGTGTCCCCTCCCGGATTGTTAGTTCTAGGCCCACTGGGGGTCGTAACCCTACTCTTTTAACCTCTGGGTGTGAGATCCAGTGGCGTAATTGAATATATTTAAATCTGTGGTGTTTTCGACGAGGCCGAATCTATGTTTACATCCTTCGAAGGAGAGTGGGGTGTCGTTCTGATACATATCTTGTAGGGACAATGTGTCTGCTTCGTTCCAGCCTTCCCAGAATCTTTTGTGAAGGCCAGGTGAGAAATCTGGATTATGCATGATAGGGGATAGTGGGCCCAGACCTAATTTGACCCCCCTGTTACGGATATCCTTATCCCAGCTGTGTAGGGTCGTTTTAGTGGCTGCTAATAGGATACCTCCCGTATCTCTTGCTTTTGTTTTTAGGAATGGTAGCTTACCCAAAGGGATATCTGTCGCAGTCTGTTCTATTTTCCCCCAGCCTGGAAGAGGGTCTTTACCCGCCCATTTCAATGCTGGTGCTAATTGGGCTGCTAACACGTATCTCTCCATATCCGGGACTCCCAGCCCCCCAAGTAGTGTGGGCCGCATCAGGATCCTTTTTTGGATCCTCGGCTTCTTATTTCCCCCAGATGAATTTAAACGCCGCCTTTTGGAGTTCGAGGATCTGTTTTGGGGGGATGACCACTGGGGTTGAGCTTACTACATAGAGTACTTTGGGTAGCAGGGTCATCTTTATCGCCGCTATTCTAGCAAACCCGGACAATTCCTGGGCATCCCATCTCTGCAGGTCTTCCTGCAGGCGCTTCCATAGGGGTGTAATGTGTGCCTTGAGCAGATTCTTGACGGTTCTAGTGATATGGATTCCTAGGTATTCGAGGGAGTGTTTTTCCCATTTCAGGGGATAATGTTCCTTCAGGAAAGCTACGTCCCCACTACCTTCGGTTATATTCAGCGCTTTGGATTTTGAATAATTTATTGTGAACCCTGATGTCTTTTCGAATTTCTGCAGTTCTCTGATTATTCTGGGTAATGTGTGTCTTGAGTCTGCCATATAGAGCATGATATCATCTGCGTAGAGGGCTATCTTGTTTTGAATCTCCCCGGTGCGCACCCCTCTAATTCCCGGGTCTTCCCTTATCTGCAGGCAAATGGTTCCATTGCCATGGCAAATATGAGCGGGGATAGAGGGCACCCCTGCCGAGTACCCCTCCGGATATTGATTCTTTCTGAGGTGTAGCCATTCATCATTAGTTGCGTAGATGGGTGCTGGTAATTTGCCAGAACCATTTTGGTGAATATCGGTACACAGCCAAAACCCTCCAATATCAGTTTTAGGTATCTCCAATCTATGCTGTCGAATGCTCGTATGGCATCTAATGCGGCGATCGAGAATTTTTGGGCCCCCCTGGCCCTCCTGTCTATTATGTCAATTACGTGCCGGACATTATCCTGAGTATGTCTCCCCCTTACGAAGCCTGCCTGGTCTGCATGTATTATCTCGGGCAGTACTGCTGCCAATCGATTCGCCAGTATTTTCGCATACAGTTTTGCATCTGTGTTGAGGAGAGCTATGGGGCGGTAACTGGTGCATTCTACTGGGTCTCTCCCAGGTTTTAGGGGTAATATCGTGGTTGAGTGTCCCATATCCTTTGAAACTGCTCCCCTATCCCTGATTAGATTGAAAAGGCGAGTGAGGGGAGTTGCCAATTGTGTCTGGAATATTTTGTAAAACCCATTCCCTAGTCCGTCGGGGCCTGGTGCCTTTCCCCTGGGTAGTGCTGCTATCGCATCACACACTTCCTGTATTGTGATGGGTTCCCCCAATTTTCCTTTTTGTTGTTCCGATATCTGTGGCAGTTTTACGGCTGACAACTATGACTCCTGTTCTGCTGCATTCAGGTTTTCGCTAATCAGCAGTTTTTTATGAAAGTGGACCATCGTTTCTAGTTTATCCTCTTCTCCCGTCTGCAGTTGCCCTCTACTATTTCTTAGCCTGGTGATATAATTTCGCGCTTTCTGTTTGCGTAGTTTAACTGCCAAGAATTTGCTCGCTTTCCCCCCGTGTATGTAATATGATTGTTTCGTGTTTAGCAGTATTTGCACCGTTCTATCTGCGGTATGGTTTTCTAGTTTGGCTCTAGCCTTTTTAAGGTCTCGCCAGGCTCTGGGCGTCTGACGGGTCTTATGGAGCTTTTCAGCGTTTCTAACCTCTTCTTCTAATTTGCGCATTATAAGGGCTTGCTCCCTATAGTATTGCGTTGCTTGTGCTATGAATTCCCCCCTAATTACTGCTTTCCCCGCATCCCACACCACCCTCCAGTCCACCTTTCCATTGTCATTTTCCAGGGAATAGTTCCCTATGGCTTCTTCCATATGTGCCCTAAGTGCAATATCCCTTAGGATTGTTTCATTTAGCCTCCATTGTGGTCGGGGTCTATGTATTGTCCTTTGCAGTTCTATGCAGGTCACGACTGGGGCGTGGTCGGAGAGGTATTGGACTCCGATTTCTATTTTATTGACATAGGGGATCAATGTAGAGGACACCAGGATCATGTCTATTCTAGAGTAACCCCTGTGCACTGCTGAGTAGTGTGTGTATTCCCGGGTGTCCAGGTGGAAAAATCGCCACGTTTCTATCACATCCAAATCTCTGAAAAGCTTTCCAAGGGCCTGTCTGTTTTGCTGATCTGCTGTGGTTGGGGGGAGTGTTTTGTCCAATTGTGGGTCCATTACACATTTAAAATCCCCTCCTATTATCACTCGGCCTTCGCACCATCCTCCCACCTTCGCACCATCCTCCCACCTTCTGGAGTAATTTAGGGATGTACTGGTCCTGTTTTTCATTGGGGGCGTAGAGTGCTAGTATTGTATACAATTGACCATTAACAGTACCCTTCACCCCCAGATATCTACCTTCCTGATCCTTCAGTGTTTGTTGTTTGCGAAAGTCTAAGTCTCTGCTACATAGGATTGCCACCCCTTTTGTTTTTGTTTGGCTTGAGGTGAAAAACTGAAGAGGGTATGTTCTGCTCTACATCCTTTTTTCATCTTTCTGGAGCAGATGCGTCTCCTGTAGGATCGCTATCTTTGATTGCATGGCTTCCAATCTATCTAAAATCGAACGTCTTTTAGCGGGGGAGTTTAACCCCTGTACATTAATCGAGACAATGTTCACTTCTTCCATTACTCCCTAGGTGGAGATTGTCTGCCTGTGGGTCCCTATGTTCTCGTTCGCTATAGCTTACTCTGCCTGTTCTTGCTTCCGTTTCATACACTTGTGGAGCTGGCTCCTTTTCCTTCCGGGACTTTTGGTTCCCTGCTTTCCTGTCTTTCGTTCCAGTTCCCTCCCTTACCCGCCACCCTCCCCCCTCCCCATCCTGGGGGTGCATGAGGCCTGGGCTCCCAAGGGGCCCCCCGCTGGTCACCGCGGGTTTAGGGCCTCTGACCCTTCCCCAGTTCACAATAGTCAGGAATTGTATTACCTGACCCTGTTTCCAAGAGTTGTGACCTCCTACCTCCATGCAGGTAGTTTCATTCAGCCGTGCTGTTTTCTCACATTTAGTTAACACTTTACTCGTTGTCCGTGTGATGGGCCGAGTCTGGATCTTTTGGGCCTCTCCGTTCCCTGTCATGAGCCGGCTGTGAGCTTCCGGGTCTTCCTCTCCTCCCTCGTCTTTGCTTTCGCTCCGTTGACCATTCCCATGGTTTGCTAGATGGGCCGTTCGTGTTTTGGCGTGGGCGCACAGATGCCTCTGGCTGCTCATCCTCCAGGTGCAGCAACGCCAGGCCCTCTGCGCAATTCCCGATTCTCCTCTGTTTTCCTTCCCATGTAAACGACAGGCCAAACGGGTACGTCCATCTATAACGGATTTGCTGTGTTTGAAGGGCCTTCGTAACAGGTTGCATTAGTCTTCTTTAGTGGAGAGTAATCAGGGCCAGGTCCTGGTACAACTGTATATGGGACCCATTAATCGTAAGGTCTCTGTTTGTTATTGCCGATCGTAGCACCTCCTCTTTCAGACCATACAATGTCATTGCTAGCAAGACATCTCTGGGTCTCGACCCTGGTTCATTGCATAATGGGCCCACGCGGCATATCCTATCGAAGCCGATCGTCTCCGGTTGGACATCTGCTAGCAGGCTGCTGAAGCAGAGTTGCATGGTATCTTTCAGATCCTTGTCCTGTACCGATTCCGCCAGGCCCTTGACCCTAATATTGGATCTCCTTGAACGAATTTCCAAATCCTCCACCTGGAGTTCTAAGTTGTTTGTTACTGTCGCCAACTGGTCCAGTAGCAGGCTATTTTGGTTTGATTCTTCCGTGACATTCGAGAGGCCCCTTTCGACTATGTCCACTCTTTCACCCATCTCCGCCATTTCTTTATTGACCTCCTGGAGGGATGATTTCAAGTCCTCCCTTAATTGTTCCATTTGACTCTGGAAAGCTTTGGTCATTCTGGCCTCCATTCCTTTCAAGCAGTTTAAGAGTTCATCTTTGTCTGTTGCCATTATGCTAGTTGGGGGGTCCTTTATTGCAGGAGTCGGCTCCGGTGGAGGGGATGGTGATTCTGCGTGTGTTTGACGCCTCTGCCTCCAGCACTTTTGAATTTGCCCTTCCTGGGGTCTCACTGGGGTTTTTGCTCTGGTCGTGCCCGTTTTGGATTTGACGCCCGGCATCTGAGTTACTCTGACCACTGTCGGCAAGCTTTATCCCCAGTGTGGAGTATATGTTGCTATCTTTGCCAATGTTCTTTTGGGTTTCGTTTGAGTACTCGGCTATTATATCGTGGAGGTTAGTGCCTGGTATCTGCACCCTTGCCAGGTGGTCCTTTTTTTGCGGGTGTGTAGATTCCTTGCCCTTTTGCACAATAACCTTTATCAGTCCGGTGTTTCACAAAAGTGCCCCCGGTCTCAGATGGCCCCAGTGTGATTCCAGGAGATAGGGATATGGTTTTATGATTTCGCAGGCCTACCGTGTGGCCTTTACTTTCAAAGGTATGCAGTGACACTTCTGTCAGCGCAGCGTTTTAGTTGGTGGCGTACAATGGTTCCATTGTGTGCGCCTCCCGTGTGGAGGGTGAAGCTATGTGCGCTGGGATGCCACTGTTTACAATGAGTGTCCAATGATATTGTATTGTACAGCAAGTAGAGGTTTGCTTCCCTGTTTGCTGTTCCCCCCCCGGGCCTTTCTGTTGGTGTTGTTCCCCACGCTCAGGGTGACCTGGCTCCTGTGGCTTCCGGGTCTCTCAAGGGCCCGTCAATTGTGTTTGATTGCTGTTGTCCGCCTCTGCTTTGTGGTGGCTGACTCCTTACTTTGTTTTGGCGAGTAGAGAGGCATACAGTTCTTCAGCCCGGTATTGAGAACTGGGGGAGGATGTGCTGGCTTGGCGGGGTGTATGTCACAGATTAGCAGCTACTTGGTCGCGGAGGAGGGGGGCTTTAGGCCGGGCCTCTAGCAGTTAGGCTTGTGTTTCCCCCAAAATGCCCCGTACCTGTGGAATGTGTTTCACTGCTGGGCACACTGTCTTTATTGTCGCTTGGCTCTTCCGTTCCGTGCTGGGTCTGTAACGTGATCACCGGCTCGGTCCTCTGGTCTCACACGGCACTGTGTCGGGTCTGGTCGAGTGTGCTGAGGGGGGCCGGGAGGTGGTGCAGATCTTCCTTTCGCCTGGCACCTCCCTCGCGCTGGAGCTCAGTCGTCCGCTCGGCTTCCGCGATGTCTGCAGCGTGAACGGCGGTCTCATGGCGTCCGCTCTGGCCTGGACTTCGGGCGCCTCCGTACGAGGGTTGCTGATGAGGAGGTTAGGGGGGGTCCTTCTCTGATCTTTGTCCCCGGTCTGTGGGTGATCGGCCTGGCCCCACCTTGCGAGGATGCCATAGGGACAAGCAGCCCTCTCTCCGCCCAGGCACGGGCTATTACCTCATGTCCTGGCCTCCGGCGGGCCCACTCGTTTCCCTCGGTGTGGGCGCGGGGGACCGCGTTCAGGGGCTACGGTCCACTGTTTTGGTTCCAAACTTCACTGGGCAGCGTAGCCGAGTCTGATTGGCCAGGATGATTGCTGGTCAGGGTGCTACTATTCCCAAACTGAAGGATTATGGAGGATTAATGATGGGCAGTACGGGAGCTTTCTAGGAGGCAGCTATCTTGGTCCGCACCCGGAACCGGAACCTCAAGAATAGGGATCTTGAACTCAAAGACAAGGACACTGAATGTCAAAGAATCCAGCTAGAGAAAGCTTGAGTGGAGACTTCAGCGAAACCCAGTGAGTGTCAGGTCCCCAGCAACCAGGTTTATGAAGGATTTGGTTGGTGTGTTTTCGGAGGGTCCTGATATTCTCCAATGTATTGAAGCGTTTGAAATGGCTTGTGCAATTCATGATGTTGACAAAAGAGATTGGGCTAAGTGTTTGCTAAGCAGAGTGCCTCAAACTGGATATGACTGTATTCTGAAGCTGAGTGTGGAAGAAAGGGGTCAGTATGAGTGTATGAAATCTGCTTTGATTGCCAAGTTTGGCAAGACGCCTACCCAATACCTTAAAAGGTTCAGGGATTTTAAGAAAAGAGAGAATGTGTCTTGGGTTGACTGGGTGAGTGCTGCGCACATGAATATGATGGGGTGGATTGATGGTTACAAGGTGAAAACCTTTGTTGAATTGTCCCACCTGTTGTTTTTTGAGCATTTTTCTGAAGCCTGTTCACCAGAGCTGCGTCAGTATGTTGCTGACCAGAACATTTTGGATCCCTTTAAGCTGGCTAGGTTGGCTGACAAGTGGGTCTCCCACCGTGTGTCCCCTAAGGACTCCAGTGGGAAGGACAAGGACAAAGAAAAGGGGGCCTCTCAGAAAGCTGAGGAGTCCCAAAAGCAGTCACAGTCGAATAAATCTAAACCATCCTCTCCTAAGACCCAAAAATCTAGTGGGGATAAGTCATCTGTGGGTGGGAATCTGAGTAGTGGTCCACCTGCTGCAAAGCAGGCTCCCAGTGGTTCCAGTACCGTACCCCGCACTCCTGGCACTTGTTGGGACTGTGGGGCTCTGGAACACAAAAGGGGTGACTCCAAGTGTAAAGGTAAGGCACTCGGAGTACAGGCTGTCAGCCTGACCTACCCTTACCCCATGTCTGAGGTGGAGGCCACTGTCCTCCCCTCCTCTACCGGGATCACTTTTGGTGCTCCCGTAGAGATTTCCTTAATGTCCCTTGGGGCCTGGGACCAGTACGTGGAAGTACTGGCGACTATCCCACAGAACACCCGTAGATTTTTGAGAAGTGTCCCCTGAATGGCCAGCCTTCTACTGGTTTGAGAGACACTGGGGCAAGCATGACAGTGGTGGACAGGACCCTGCTCAAGCCAGAGAACAATGTAGATGCTCCTCTGAGAACCACCAGGTTAGCTGGTGGGCCTCCCAAATTATCGCCTGTAGCCCGAGTCACACTCGTAATTGGAGACAAGACAGCAAAGCTTCCTGTCCTGGTTCAGGACAACGTCCCTGCTAACATTCTGTTAGGTAACGATCTAGTCGAGATGGGATTGATCGCAGATGGTCTTCCCATGACTGCTGCTGCGGTCACTAGGTCACAGGTGACACTGGGCCTGGCTGTGAGTCAGGTACCCGAGCCGAAGGCGCGGCCTAAGGCACGACGAAGGAAGGGCAACAAGGCCACCTCTGTGGAGGGAGCTCCTTCTCTTCCTGTTGTTCCTACAGCACCCATTGGGATCCATGCTCCGGACGGGCTGGGTCCAGTGGTAAACCCTGTCTCAACTCCTGTGGGAGAAGAGCCAGAAGACTCTCCTGGGGGAGAGGTTCTCAACCCGGAGGATCATCCCGATCTTCACTGCTTGTTAGCTGAAGGGGGACCCTCCCGGGCAGACTTCTGTAAAGGGCAGAGAGAGTGTCCCCCTCTCGAGGGTCTGAGGAAACAGGCCCTGTCCCAGGCACAAGGAGAAGTGCCTAGGACATTCCGGATTTATTGGGAGGGTGATCTCCTTGTTAGTGAGCCCACTAAGCCTGAACCTGGTGCCCTCAGGAGGTTGGTGGTACCCCAGGTTTACAGGCCCTTCCTACTGCAGTTGGCGCATGAGGTGCCCTTGGCTGGTCATCTTGGCACCAAGAAGACTAAGCAGAGGCCCTCTGCCCATTTCTACTGGCCTCGGATGGGAGTAGAAGTGGAGTCCCACTGCAGGACCTGCCCAACTTGTCAGTTGTCTGGCAAAACTGGAGGCAGTGTCATCGCCCCACTGCAGCCATTGCCAGTGGTGGCACACCGTTTGAGAGGGTGGGCATCAACATCATCGGTCCCCTTGACCGTCCCACGTCAGGTGGACATCGGTTCATCCTGGTTTTGGTAGAACATGCCACCAGGTACTCTGAGGCTATACCCCATAGGACTGTTACGGCCAAGGTGGTTGCCTGGGCCCTCCTGGGCATTTTCACCCGTGTTGGATTCCCCAAGGAGGTTGTCTCTGACCGAGGATCCAACTTCATGTCTAATTACATGAAAACCATGTGGAAAGAGTGCGGGGTAACCTACAAGTTCTCCACCTTTTACCACCCCAGACCAATGGTCTGGTCGAGAGATTTAAAAAAACTCTCAAGGGCATGCTAGGTGCTTTGGAAGAGCCCCTAAGGAGGAACTGGGATCTCCTCCTGCCATGCGTGCTGTATGCTTACAGAGAGGTACCTCAAGAGGGTGTTGGTTTCAGCCCCTTTGAGTTACTCTTTGGACATCCCGTGAGGGGGCACCTTGCCTTGATCACAGAAGGTTTGGAAGCCACCCCTCCCGGCCCCGCCAAGCAAGTGGGGGACTATGTGTTAGGCCTCAGACGGAGGATGACACAGATGATGGGTCAAGCAACGGCAAATCTCAAGGCCAGCCAGGAATTGAACAAATACTGGCATGACCTTAAAGCATCGCAAGTGGATTCGACTCCGGGACAGGAGGTCCTCGTGATGGAGCCTACCAAGCCTCAAGCATTGGCAGATAAATGGACTGGACCCTTCAGGATCATCTCCAAGATGGGCGAGGTCAATTATCTGGTTGATATGGGAATCCCAGGGGTGGCCCCTAAGGTGTTCCATGTTAATAGGCTCAAGCCTTTCCACAGGTGAGCAGAAGTCTCATGTCTCTTGCTGGCTTCAGAGCAAGAAGAGGATGAGAGTGAGCCCCTTCCTGATTTGCTGCATAGCAACCCTCAGGATGGCTCAGTGGAGGGAGTGCAGCTCTCTCCAGATTTGACAACCGAGCAGCAAAGGGCCTGCAGGACTTTGCTACAGCAGTATGCCTCACTGTTTTCGCTGACGCCAGGCCTTACACCGTGGTGTAAGCACGAGATTGACACTGGTGACAGCGTGCCTGTCAAGAGCAGGAGCTACCGAATGTCAGATACGGTTAAGAACCACATCCAGGCTGAGGTCGCCAAGATGTTGGATCTGGGTGTTATTGAACCCTCAACCAGTCCCTGGTCCAGTCCAGTGGTCCTTGTCCCCAAGGCAAGTTCCCAGGCAGGTACCAAGGATTGGAGGTTCTGTGTGGACTACCGGGGAGTCAATGCCGTCACCAAAACTGACATGCACCCATTGCCCAGGGCTGATGAGCTCGTGGACACCATAGGTGCTTCCAAATTTGTGAGCACCTTTGACCTCACCTCAGGCTATTGGCAAATAGCTCTGACGGACCATGCCAAGGAAAACATGGCGTTCCCAACACCAGAGGGACTCTACCAGTTTAGGGTCATGCCTTTTGGGTTGAAGAATGCCCCTGCCACCTTCCAGAGATTGGTCAATCATGCTCTCAGTGGGCTGGAAGTCTTTTGTGTGGCTTATTTAGACGACATTGCCGTCTACAGTTCCACTTGGGAAGAGCACTTGACACATCTGGGTAGAATGTTGCAGGCCTTAAAGAGGGCTAACCTCACTATCAAGGCCACCAAGTGCCAGATAGCTCAGGGGAAAGTCACGTATCTTGGTCATGAGGTAGGAGGGGGTCAAATCCAACCTCTCCCCAGTAAGGTACAGGATGTACAGGACTGGGAGACTCCCACTACTCAAACCCAGGTGAGAGCCTTTTTGGGCCCCACTGGGTATTATCGCAATTTCATGGCGGACTATGGAACCATAGCTGCACCACTGACAGCTCTGACTTCACCCAAACATCCTAGGAAGGTTAATTGGACTGAAGACTGTCAGAGGGCCTTTGATGGCTTGAAAGAAAGTCTGTGTCGGGCACCCGTGTTGTGTGCGCCTGACTACAGCTGACCCTTTATCGTCCAGATGGATGCCTGCGACACCGGAATTGGAGCTGTCTTGTCCCAGTTAGATGACAGAGGGAGAGAACATCCCATCATATTCATCAGTAGACAACTCAAGGGTAGAGAACTTAGGTGGGCTTCTGTTGAAAAGGAATGTTTTAGTATAGTTTGGAGCCTTTGGCGTTTTAGGCCCTACCTTATGGGGTCTACCTTCAAGGTCCAAACAGATCATAAGCCCCTGAAGTTGCTTATGCAGATGAAGGGTGAAAACCCAAAACTGCTCAGGTGGTCCATCAGCCTGCAAGGGCTAGACTTCACCATAGAGCACAGACCAGGGAAGAGTCACGATAATGCAGATGGCCTTTCCAGAAGGTATGTTGACCGTCTGGATGAGGGTGTCTATCCCGTGGGAGATTAAGCACCCTCCACCTCAGTCTGGGGGGGGGCGACTGTGATGCTGGAAATGCATCGGAGGGACAGGGCCTCCGTATCCATGTCCTTTACTGCTTTTTATCGTGTGTTCTGTCGTGTTTTCCGCGCAGGAGTTCATGTGGGACTCCTGGCGGTGTAGCTCTCTCTTTTGGTTTGGTGAACTGACCCATGGGATACCCTTGTGGCACCCATGGGTGGGGGTACAACCCTGTGCCACTAGTGTATGTTTTTCTGGCACCTGTGGGTGTCCCACAGAGCAGGGTATGGGCTGGTGGCAGCTCCATGCTGAAATCGACAAGTGCGCGGAGTATCCTCCATTTTGGGATACCCCGACCTTGCCTCTGGGATCAGTTGATTCCTGATGGAAAATAAGATGGCCCCTGTGGCCTCTTGCTTTCTATTACCAATTACCTTGTTTTCCCAAAGTCCTGGGAAGCCCTGACTCTGTCTCTTCCCGCTGACTGGCTGTTGGATGGAAGTGCCATATATAGTGTTGTTGTGAAGGCCCGGCCCGACTAGCTGGAGCGTTCTCGGTGATGTATGTTGTGGGTACCTCCTTTGGGTGGGACCTGGGTGAATAGTGTGTGTGACGAATATGCATTCTGTGTTGTGGGTGTCTAGTATCTGGTGGTTGACACAATGACTGAGACAACCCTGCCCGAAACCGGTATGAATGCAGCTTGGAGTGTTGAATGGCTCGGTACTTGTCCCAATACACATAACCTGTTGTGAGTGTCTGGAGGGAAGTGAATGGCCTGAATACCTTGTGTGCCTGATTGGCTGCCTGCCTGCATGAATGCCCGTAGTCGTGATTGGATGCTTGAGTGTGACCCAGCGGAATGAATGGGAGATCAACAGTATATCTGGGGACCTCTCACTGCTAGGAATCGTGTTCAGAAGCTGAAGTCCACTACGACGAGTAACTGGAGTAACTGACGCTTGACCTTGAAGCCCTGCTGGACGAGAAGAATTGCTATTGCTCTCCTTCACAATCTGAAAGCTGCTGTGCCTCCAAGGACTGACCCAGAGAGGACCTGGTAAGGCGCCCTCTTCCCGAGCTACGAGGGACCATCGTGCACAGCTGATCTTTGCCAAAGCTCCCTGGTAGATAGACCTACGACAGGCTGTCGACCCGATACGGGGACTGCTGCGGAACTCCAAGGAGAAGCACTCGGACTGTTGTCCGCCACTGTCGACGACCGCCGTTGCCGACCGGAGCCGCCGTGCTCCCGTTTGCCTAAGAACTTCCATTGATCATCGGACGCTCTCGTCTGCATCGTCACCCGCTTGTCTCCTCCTGGAGAAGGCCCGACCATCGACGCGCCGAGGAGCATCCACCGGTGGGTTTCCCGACACCTAAGGACCACAGAGACACCGACGACTCAACGCCCTTGCTGGGCCACAGTTCTTCATCATCTCTTTGCGGTCCAGAACTATCGTCACCGAGGTGCCCCACACGCCTCTTCCTTGCAGGACGCCAACGCTGTGTCGTCGACTAGCACTGCTAGGAACGAAGCTGCCACTTCCCTGCCGTAGTTCACCCTGTTCACCGTCGGACGTTCGATGACCCGTGACTCCTGCCTTAAAGGGAGGGCACTCAAGAAGGGCCGTCGATTCTCCGACACCGAACGTCAAGTTCCCCGACACCTCTCGACGATCCGTGGCTCCCGCCTGAAAGGGAGGCACTCAAGAAGGATCGGTCGACGCATCGTCTGAGAACTCTTCTCCACCAGGTACATTGGGGGTGTAAAACCTTAATAGGAAGAAGTGAGACTACTGAATATATGGACTGGGCTTGTGCGATATATCCTTATTTTACAGGTTGCCCAGGTGGGGGGGATCTCCACACAGAACTGTGTCTAGGGTACGGGGCCAGTATTCTGCCTATTGTTTCAACCATCTTACGTTCCTGCCTATCTCTATTGCTGGTTTCCTCGTTATTAATCTGTGTGACATTTTAACCGTACAGTTGATGCACTTTAATGAGATTGGATAACATTAGTGGTACCACTTTAGAATTGTATATATTTATCATTATTGACTTCTGAGTACAAAGTGCGTTATTGTGTGCATACCTCTGAATATTAATTATATAAAGACTGTGTTTTCAGTAATACAGTGTGTGGACATTCCTTTGTGGGGGTTCGGGGACTACACTGTACTTAAGAACCAGTCTGGATCACCTCCTGAGAAGCTAGGCCTTGATTGCTCGTCCATTGCTACCTTATAGAGAATCTTGGCTGGGGTCTTCTGTGCCTCTCCTCTACCCTATAGAGAGCAGAAGTACAGACACCCCCTACCAGTCTTTACAGTCGGGAGGGCTAAGGTTAACCGCCATCTCGATGAAAGACTGGGAATATGTCACTCTGCTCATGGGATTTTAACACATGCCCCCAACGGGCGGGCCGTAACTTTAACTGGTCGGGGTGCCGACATTGTGGGTCGGCAGTTCCCCTGCCCAACATGGCCAAGCCAATAATGAAAGTTCTGTAAGATTCCAAGGACTCGTAGGCGGAATGTGCCTTAGAAATGGGCATGGGCCGTGGGTGGGGCCCGCAGCAATGGGTACATTTGTTCATGGGCTAGGGCTAGGTTGGAAGATTCTTTTAAGATGGTTTCTGCATTAGACTGAATTCCGTTGGATGCGATCCGGTGCCCAGCTACCGCCGTCTGCTACTCCACGATATTTTTGACCATAAGGCCCGTCTAGGTTTCGGGGGGGGAGACCGCTCCTGGGTCCAAGGTGACCTCTGAATTTGATGACACGGCCTCCTCAGGCGAGGGAGGACGCATGATTTTGTTAGCATCCTCCATGTGGGTGATTCTGCATAGAGTGCCCTTGTATGAGAATTGTAGAGCGGTTGGAAATAGCCAACGGTAGCGGATTTGCTGCTCCTGGAGAAATAGAGCCAAGGGTCGGAGAGCTTTCCTCTTCTGGAGGGTAAGAAGGGAGATGTCTTGGTAAATCTGGAGGGCTGAACCCTGGAAGGAGAGTTCATCTCGTGACCGGCTAATTGCCGAAATTGCCTCTTTGGTGGTGAAAAAGTGCACTCTGGTTATGCTTTCTGGGGGAAGGTCCGAATCCACTCCCCGGCGTGGGCGCAGTGTATGGGTGCGATCCAGAAGAAGCTGGTGTTTGTCCAGCTGCGGGAGCAGAGCTTGAAAAAAGTCCCCAACATATTCCGCAAGGTTCTTGTCTTGAACGGAGGATGGAATCCCTCGGATTCGCAGATTGTTGCGTCGGGCCTTATTTTCTAAATCTTCTTGTTTGTTTTCGAGGATTTCACATTTATCTTGTAAAGATCTGATTGAACGTTGGACCTCCCCTAGAGTGGTTGTATGGTCTTGGGAGCGGTCTTCAATCTCCCACAGCCTCTGCTCCACCTCTGCCACTCTTTGATCGGTGTGCTCTAGCTTGGTGGACAGCTCCGTCATGTAAGATCTAAATTCAGATTTAATGTCGGCCATAAAAGCCTGTATGTCCTCTTTATTGGCAAGCGCATCTTTGTTCTCCTGAGCTTTCTGTGGAGTGAGCTTGGGGGCTTTGGGTTTTTTCCCCTTGTCTGATGACGTGAACAAAGTGGCGATGGCTGCATTTTTACCTACTTTTGATTGTTTCGCCATTGCAGGTAAGTAGATATGGGAGCTCTCAGAGGGGTAAAATGGCGGGTGCTATTGTCCGGGGCCAGGGGGAGCAGGTTGCCAAAGTGCCCTTCTGTGGATTGGGGGCGCAGGGAGCAGAGTCCGGGGAGTGGGCAGGGGTGCCCCAGGAAGGGTCAGGTGCACAGTCTCTCTCGCCAGCGAGGTGTCCTCCAAGGGAAAGCAAACAGGACTCCCACCTAACACCAGTCTCTTTGAAGTCCAGCCCCCGGGTGTGAGGTTCGAGCAGTGGGGGGACGGGGTTTGGCAGGCCACCTCTCGGTGCTAAGTTGCAGTTCCTCCCAGAATGTGAGGGGGACCAAGGGTGCCCCACGCACAGTGGCAGGGTCCTACCTGCCGGGGGTATTCGTGGGCCGGGGCGTGCCAGGATGTAGCTGTAGCTCCTGAAGACTCCGGGCTGTGGGCTTGGGTCTTGTTGAATCGTGCCTCCTTGAGCCCCAGACTACTGCAGAGACATGGACCTCCCCTGGGAGTCAGGTATGGCCTCAGGGGCCTGTGGTGGGGGCCTAGGCAGTTGTGAGGAGTGGGGTCTCCCCTGTGCCCCCCCACCGTCCAGGCAGCGAGAGCACAGGGTGCCGCCAGAGGCTCTGTGGGTGACAAGAGGTGCCTGCTGGGAGTGACAGCTCCTCCCGGGTGCTGGGTTGTTGGCATGCCGGGGACGGCTGTCCTGCCAGCCGTGAAGTAACTAGGGCTATGCAGATGAGAGCTGTTTTAAGTGACCACCGTAATCTTTCTGCCTTCAATAAGATGTGTTTAATTTACTTTATATGTGCCAAGTACCATGGAGAGGTCGGATTAGAAGTCTTAGACAATTGAAGTGCGGTGATATAGTTACACAGATGAAAGGTTGGTAAAATAATCTATGGTGGGATGATCGAAATCTATTTTGATCAATGTTATTTCACCATATCAAGGGAAAGAGGGAAAGAAATGTATTCTTACCAAGATAAAAAGACAGGTTGTTGGGAATAAAATGCTCTGACCATGAAACTTGTACGGTTCCATTATATTGAATGAAAATGTCCATAGAAAGTACTTGGTCCAGAATGTGACCCTTCTGAATCATGGAAACTTCTGGGAGAAAGTTAAAATGTAACCCATTAAGAAGAAATGTAAAAGATTTGACGTTTAACAAATTCTTGATGTACAAAGCCAAGTGTCAAAGCTGTCTAAAAACGCTTTTACTTTCGCTGGACCTGGAGCGCGATAACACAAAGGTGTTTGAAACGTCTTTTATTTACCTAAAGCCGCATTGTAGTAACAGGCATTCCACATGAAAAGAGAGTTCAGCATGGTTGGGCTGATTTCACCTGGAAGCTGTTGCCACCCATTTTGGTTTGTTTGAACCTGGGAACTGTGAGCCGGTTAGCATTGCCATTTCTGGTGGGCCTATTAGGGGGGTATCTTTTTATTCTATTGGCTAAGTAGCGGGGGGCTGCATTATTGAGGCATTTGTGTGTTAAGGAGGCTACTTTGAGCAGGATTTTATCGGTGGTTGTAAGCCAGTTATGGATTCTCCTGATGTTAGAGATGTGGAATAACTCCACCATATGCCCCCGAATGGTGTTGCTGTTCCCCATGGGGAGAATGGAGCATTGTCAACGTACTTCAGAGAGGCCTTGAGTTCAGGGTACCCCGATATAAGGGAAGTTTGGAGTGGATGAGACCAATCGGGCAATCTGGTGGGTTATTTTCAGTCACTCCATCAATCATTCAAAGATTGTTATTTCGAAGGCAATGTTTCCTAAAGTGATACATTACTTGAGATATTATATATGATAGGGTATGATGAGTCATTTATGACGCGCCTGTACACAAGTGTTTCTAGGCACGAGATAAACACATATCACCATTGCATGAAACCTCACTTCACTTCATTAGAGCTTTGTTTCCAAAAAGGCAAACATTTAAAGAAAAAGAAAACTACTTTACACAATAAAAAAAAAATGCAACATTACAACGCATCATTACTAATGGTATTCTTCAATTTAGTAGGGATGGAAAGCAGAAACCTCTTGGCAACACTTAAGGTTCATAAGACATTTTCGCCTTAAATCTTTTAAAATTGGATGAAAAAATAAAATAAATGTTAAGTCGCCCTTAGAATGCATATCACAGGCACATAGGGCTGAAAGGGGCGGATGTTCTTTGAGTTCCACTTGTAAATTGCAGAGGCTAATGGGAGACTGTTCAGAATACTTTGGCACTGAAAGCTTAGCGAGCGTGGGATTAGGACGCTGCAGAGATTTTGGGTGGTCCTATTGACTGGCACTGCTGTAAATGGTTAATAAAGTAGTTTGCAAAGACCCTGCATGAAAAGTTGCGGTGTCATAAATTGCAGCCAGGGACTATACCCATCAACATGGGATGCCTTCAAGTCTTTGATATTCCAAGGAGTCAGGTGACAATCATTTCCCTTCTTACCCCAGGGTCCTGCCCACAATTTCAGTGTTTTAGAAATTAAGTACGTCTGTAATGTGATCTAAATCTGTACCCAGATGGATGAGGTAATCTTTTTTAAAAAAATGTATTTTTATTGTTTTGGTTTACAAACAAAACCTTTACAAATATTTTTCAAAAAAGACATAAAAATACAATAGAAAAACAGAATACATTGGTAAAATAATCTCAAATATAAAAACAAGTTTAAAATTACTTACAATTAACCATTCAAAATTACCTGACTTTGCATAAATAGATGAGCCTACCATCACTTCTCAAAAACAAATAAATAATCACATTTTAAACAAAACAGCGAATCAGGTAATGCATGAGGTAATTGGTGGCACCACCTGAAATTCCAAATAAACCACACAGGAACTGAGGATGTTCTTTGCATTGTATCGAGGCAGCAGGCGACTAACCCTAAACCTCTGCACCGTAACTTGCCCCCAAAACGCTTTTTCTGGGTAAATGGGTCGAATGATGCCCAGGGTGTACCCACCCAGACTCTTACCAAACCTCAGTATTGCATCGTTAACATGTGCTCGTTTCGTGTCACAGTTTGAGACCTGGGCGCTCCACTCCTGATTATTCTTCAACGTAATACCCAAAATAGTTTGCTAGCTGCTGTGAAAATTGAGGGTCGTTTCCCCTCATGGTTACCAACATAAATCCATTTATATTTAACAGTATGAAGACCCAGATCACAGTATGGGGTAACATTGCTGCCATTAAAATCTCTCCGCCCTACATTTCTCTACGTTTTTCATATGCTCCTGCTTCCACTCCCCAGCAAGATTTTGAGGGAGGCACATAAGATATTTAGGGACTTCTTGTGGGGTGCAACAAAGAGACCCCGTACCTCCATGAACATTTTGAGACTTCAGTCAAGCATGGTGGTTTTGGTCATCCAATGTTGAAGAATAACCACGTGCTATACACATTACTTCATGAAAGGCTAAATACTAGTTATGACTCCAATCCGGCTTGGGTCTCTATTGAGAACGATGCTGTGTCTCCTACTCCTATGGGCTGCTTACAATGGAAAAACATTGGATGAATAGATTAGGTGCCACCAACGGTTCATCATACTGTAGAAACTTGGAAAAATATCCATAAAGAAAACAATGTTAAAACCTTGTTGTCACATGAATAATGTCTCTGGCACAACCCGGCTATTACCTGGGGAATTCTTTGATACATCGACGCTCCAGGCTGAGAGCTGGCATTTGGGCACTTAAAGATGTCTTGATTGGAAGTGGCTTGGCAGATTTGGGGGTTTCATGCTTTAAATATAAGTTACATGCATCAGAGGTACAGAAGTATCAATTACTGTCCAGCATCCTTGTGTCTATTTTTTCCCTGCTTAATGCAACATTGCATAATGTACCCAAATTGAGTTGTCTTCTCAGGGTCCCCATGTCTTCCTTAATGTTGTATCGTCTATTGTTTCCAAATTCCTGTATTGCTAACTCAAAGCATCTATTCTGGGAGAACGAACTTCAAGTTCCTACATCAGACACTGTTTAGTCAAGCAGATGTAGAATCATCTTTTGAATAGAGGTAGATCTGTATCAGAGAATTGTTCAATGTTTGTATTGGACGCCATCGAAGATGCAAGACTCTAAACTGTTACCAACGGACTTATGTTGGTCAGGTAAAGCTTCGAGGGGCACAAACTTGCAACCGTTTTGGGAATGTAGCAAAGTTGGAGATTATTGGCATGAAGTTATTAAATGGAGATAGTGACAAATTGTAATAATCCTAGGTCACCAATGCTCATTATTTTGGAACCATTTTCGTTGATTCCAAATGTGTTTTATGAGATGAAATACTGGTTGTATAGAGCTTTGATAATGTCCAAGAAAATTATCTTAAGAAAATGGAAGAGTTCAAATAAATCACTGCCCGAAGTATGGACGCATGGTATGGTTTTATTGTCAGCAAAGGTAAAGGTGGCTTTCATATCGAAAACAATCTCTGGATGATTATAATCCAATATGGGGACCACTTAATGATTTACATGTGCAAACGTTTTTACATTATTATGTGTACGTCCTGTTCATGCATGTTTGGTTTGCCATTTACCTTTTCCCCCCCACCGCCCCCTTTTTCTTTTCTTTATCTCTCTTCTGATTGTTTATAACTCCTTTTTTTGCTTTAGATGTGCTGTATTTATTTAGCTTTTTGTGTTCATATGTTTATGTATTGCATGTCTAGTCCTAGTTTATATACAAGACTTTTGTAATTGAAAATCTTATAAATAAATACAATTAAAAAAATACACCCATGTCATGAGCAGCCACAAATTTCACAAACCTGGAGAGCAGCGACTGTAATGCTCTTGGCATGCGGGCTAGCAGAACTACATCATCATGGTATGCCAATGCACAGAAGTTCCTGTCTGCAAGTTTTGGTGTGTCAGATGTTGTGGCATTCAGCTCACAAAATAGCAAATTAATAAATAGATTAAACAGTAGGGGTGCTAAAATGCACCCTGCCTTGACCCTCAAGTCAAGCTGCAGACAGCTTTCCAAAGAGAGCCCGGCGAACCCTTGCAGTAAGATTATTCTGCAAAGCCATCAAGATGGAAAGTAGGGGCTTGTTGAGACCCATATCCTCAATTATTTACATAGTTTCCCTAGATTAAAATTGTCAAAATGAACTAAATCTGCAACTCTATAAAGCTATTAGAACACCCTCAGTCTTGGCTTGTGGGAGGTTATTAGCAGTGCGTGGGTGGAGTATGTTTTTACAGGTAGGCAAATGTAGCTTTAAATTAATTACACATGTGCATATACCAAATTTATCAGAAAATGTAGGTTTACATTAATTATGATATGATAGGTTATTTATAACTCGCTTAATACCTAGAGGTTTCTAAGAGCGGAGCCGGGGATCGGTCATGTGTTGCACTGTGTCATCTTTCTTCCAAGGCGAGCACGTTGCCCCTGTGCTATCCTCCCGAGACACATGTTAATATACCACATTTAGCACATGAGTATTCATAGCAATTAATATGTGTGTAAACTGTACTTACTTTTTCAATACCGCTTATTTTCTTTGCAGCTTTTCACATACTCTGCTGGACAACAGAACATTTTGCTTCTGTGAGGAGGAGGAGGAGGAGGAGGGGGTAGGGGGCAGGGCTCCTCGTTATGTAATGCAGGCAAAAAATAAAAGCGTTCAAGCCACATTAAACTTCCGTTTTTTATAATCCGAATGTGGTATACTTAGAAAAGCATACATTATAATGCTGATAATGCTGAACGTTACGGATTATGGCCGGTAACACTCGAAAGTGTTTCTTCATGTTTGTTTGTTTGTTTGGTGGGCGGGGCTCCATCAGGCACGCTACTATTGCAACGTGCACTGCGTTCCATTCACTGTTGTCCTTCTGGTATGGGATGCGGCCGGTGAGGAATAGTGCAGCTACTGGGCGGCGGTATGAGCGAAGGCAAAGGTAAAACCCTTCAATTACTTTCCGGCTATTTTCAATCTGCGGGCTATACCAGTTCGAATAGCAGATGCATTTATTTTTTAATGACTCTTGATCTTAATAATTGCACAGGAGTTAGGAACATTGGTCATTACTAGTGAGGGCCAGATATCACCCACACCCACCCGTGGGACAGATGCATTGTTGCTATGCGCAAATGATGGGCATGCAAGGGGGAAAGCAGATGCATAGTTATTGTGGGCTCTAGATTGACATGGGAGGGGCAGAGCATTAGAGCCAGTCAGTGGTGGAGCTCGGACATCTGGGCGGAATGCCCTCCGATTGCTGATCAGCCCATCTAACGGTGCCAGCACTGAATGCAAATTATGACGTGATTTTGGTAAGCTCTTTCCCAATGCTTGTTCTAAATTGCTCAGGGCTGTAAGGAAATCATGGTATCAAACATTAAGACTGACACAAGTGATCACAGTTCAAGAGTGTTTATTGAACTTCAATTGGGTTTGAAAAATGCCTATCTAAACCTAAATGTAAAGATGGGAGCAAGCTACAAACATCAAATAACAATAATGCAGTCCCAGTTGAGTTTGTCAAAATAAAAGGGCCTATACTGATAAACCTATTGTCAATCCTTACTTCTAAAAACAAATAGTGTGGGAAACAATGTTATGCAAAAGAAAAGTGTTCAACAAATGATATGTCAGGATATTCAAGCCAACGGCTTCCCTTCCCTGCGTTTTCAGCTCTGGACAAGGTGGCACAATTGAGCTTAGCACAGTCTCTAGCTTCTCTAGTCTCTTTGCCATTATTTCAGAGGGCCTGATGCAACACGACTAACATCAAAGTTAATTTCTTCTTAAGATTTCACATATACAAATACTCAGGTGATTTTCTGTTCACCCCGGGTCACCCTCCGCCAGGCTCAAACCCACTTTAACACAAAACCTTCTCAGTGATTTACGCTTCACCCCAGGTCCCCCTCCTCCTGTCTCAGACCCACTTTAACACAAAACCTTCTCGGTTGATTTTCGCTTCACCCAGGGTCCCTCTCCGCCGGGCTCAGACCCATTTTTAACACAAAGCTTTTAATGGATCTCCCTCTGCTGGGCGCAGACCAACTTTGTCTACTTTGCCAAGCTTTCTTTACTTAAAAAATCGAAGACGTTTGACGGTGCACAGGATTTGGATCAACCCATCCCAGGACCACTTTGATTCACAATTACTCACTCTCTTCTCAATATAACCTCTTTCTCACTTTTACTTTTGCCACTTCTCAGCTGAATACCTTAGAGAGAGCTTCGATTGAGCACCCACGCTGTGCCGGATCACTCTGTCAAAGATATTGTATCTTGCTCTGAAAGTTCAATCACTCATCAGCAGTTCAACTTTACTTGCGTCTTTTATTGCATGCGTTTTAACAATATACGTTGCCACGCTCGCCATACAATGTTGCTGCTTGCAAACTTGGCTTTAACACAGACCGGTCTTGTATCGTTCTCCCCAACTCACTGGCTTTGTTGATTTCGCTGACGCTGCTTTGCTCTTGGAGCCAAGGTCGGTACAATGGCAGCTTGTGCTTTTCCCCGCCTTGATTATTGATGCGAAAAAGTCAAGAGAACTTCCCTGCTTGCGATCCCCTTCAGTTTTGCAGTCTTTTTTCTATCTTTCAGCTGCCATCTCGAAACTGCTGTATCCTTGTATGCTTTGTCTCGCTCAGAGTGTGCTCTCGTGCCCCGCCTTTAATCTGTGTTGGGAGGCTTAATGGAAGTCAGATGTGTGTGATGGTCAGTAATTACCTGACCTCGCCTGACCATTGCATTGGGACACGTCAGGTATACGGCTCGGGTGTAAATCCGTTTTTCTCTCATAGCGGGCTGTCGATGGTTATACCATCTATCGAGTAAAGGACATGAAGGGCAAACGTGGGAGATATTATTATGGTCTGGCAACTCTGATTAAGTGCTCTTTTGCCTGTAAAATTACTAACGTAGGTGTGCATCTAAATGCCCCCATCCAAGTGTTCAAAATAATTCCTTTGAATGGGCCCCCAATTCACATTATAAATATAGTTATAATAGTCCTTGGATAGTAATCCTATGGATCCCATCACAAACTTGACGGTTTATAGTGAAAGTTTCGAATAAATAGTTTCGAAATGCAATACTTTCGAAACAAAAGGATCGAAGAAAAAAAAAATCAAATGCACTTTTTTTGGTCCCCCCCCAAACCCCTGTATTTTGGGTAAAAACCACACATTTTTCCTATACCAAACCCCAAATAAAAGACATTAAAAAAAAGGCATTCAGTAATTTTTTTTCTCGATCCTTTTGTTTCCAACAAATTGTATTCGACCCTTTTGTTCTCGAAATAATGAATGTACACCAACTTGACATTTGTGATTGATACTCTTCCTAACACATCATCTGACAAGGAACTGATGATTGTATGTGGTGTGGATCTTAATCTAAGGTTAGGCACTGGCCCACCAGAAGGTATTTTTGACTTAGAAGAAGATGTGTTACTGGATATCTGTCCTCCCGAGATGGTGGACTCAAGCATGTGTGGAGCAGGGCTTACGTTTTGGTATTGGTTGATGGAGACTGTTCTGAGAAGTACAAATGGTAGATTCCCAGATGATTTTTCAGGTGCAATTACTTTTAGCAGTGTAAAGACCGGTGGGGGGGTCTGTACTTCTGCTCTCTATATGGTAGAGGAGAGGCACAGAGGACCCCAGCCAAGATTCTCTAATACGGTAGCAATGGATGAGCAATCAAGGCCTAGCTTCTCAGGAGGTGATGCAGGCTGGTTCTTAAGTACAGTGTATCCCCAAGCCCCCACAAAGGAATGTCCACACACTGTATTACTGAAAACACAGTCTTTATATAATTAATATTCAAGGGTTATGTACACTTATCACAATAACGCACTTTGTGCTCAGGAAAATCAGCAATGGTAATTATCTACAATTCTAAAGTGGTACCACTAATATTAGACCTCATTAAAGTGCATTCACAATACTGTTAAAATGGCACACAGATCAATAAGAAGGAAACCAGCAATAGAGAGAGGAGAGATAACAGAGGGTTGAAACAATAGGCAGAATACTGGCCCCTACCGCTGGACACAGTTCTGTGTGGAGATCCCCCCACCTGGGCAACCTGCAAAATAAAGAGATATAACACCAGCCCAGTCCATATATTGTTCAGTAGTCTATTTCTCTCCTATAAGGTTTTTACCCCCCCAATGTACCTGGTGGAGTCGAGTTCTTCGAAGAGGCTTCGACAGATCCTTCTTGAATGACCCCCTTTAAGGCAGGAGTCACGGATCGTCGAGTGGCGTCGAGAAACGTCGAAGACCTCGGGGTTCGGCGACGGGGGATCGACGGCCCTTCTTGAATGCCTTCCCTTTCAAGCGGGAGGCACGGGGCGTCGAACGTCCGTCGACAAACGAGGTAGAACGATGTCAGAGAGGCGGCAGCTTCGTCCGAGCGGTGCTCGTCGGCGTCGGGGCGTCGGCGTCCTGCAAGGCGGAGGTGTGCGGGGCACCTCGATGACAATAGTTCTGGACCGCAAAGATTGTAGAGACGGAAGCCCAGCAAGGGCGTCGAGTCGCTCGAGTCTTTGGGGTCGTGAGGTGGCGGGAAACCCACCGGCGGATTCTCCTCGGCGCGTTGGTCGTCCTCGACTTTCTCCGGCGGGACAAAGCGGTCGACGATGCGGACGAGGGAGTCCTTCAAGGCAAATGTTCTTAGGCAAGGAGCGGACGGCTCCGGTCGTCGGCGGCACGGCGTCAAGTGGTTCCCACGGCTGGGCAACACAACTTCGACGGGCCTCCAGCGGTTACACAGACCTGCGAACCCTGGTCGACGGCAATGGACTTCGACAGCGTCGATGTCCGGGTGCTTCACTTCGATCTCCTCGGCGGTCCCGTCTCGGGTCGGCAGCCTTTCGAGGGTCTGACTTCCAGGGCGCTTCGGCGAAGATTCAGCGGTGCTCGATGGTCCCTCGGAGCACGGGAAGAGGGCGCCTAGCCAGGTCGTCTCTCGGGTCAGTCCTCGACGATTTCGACAACCTTCAGTTTCGGTCGAAGCAAATGCCACAGCAAGTCTTCTTCTTCCAGCTGGACGTCGAGGATCAGCAAATCCAGTTACTCTTGAGTGGAGACTCAGCTTCTGAATGCTTCTGAACGTTCCTGAACGTTCCTGAAAAATTTCCAGTGGTGAGAGGTCCCCAGATATACTATTCTGTCTCTCATCCACACTGCTGGCACACACACAGCAGCCAATCACACAGAAGGGCATTCATGCAGTCAGTCAGCCAATCAGGCACACAGTGCATTCAGGCCACACTCCTCCCTTTCAGACACTCACAACAAGGAATGTGGATTGGGACAAGTACCCAGCCATTCAACACTACACACTGCATTCAGGCCAGTTTCGGGCAGGGCTGTCTCAGTCTTTGTCTCACATGCCAGAAACCAGACAACCACAACAAGAAGTGTATATTGGTCACACACTCCATTCACCCAGGTCCCACCCACAGGAGGTACCCACAACATACAGTCAAAGGGAAGGCTCCAGTCAGTCTAGCTGGGCCTTCACAACAACACCATATATGGAACTTCCACCCAACAGCCAGTCAGGGGGAAGGTACAGAGTCAGGGCTTCCCAGGACTTTGGGAAAAACAAGACAACAGGCCATAGAAAGCAAGAGGCCACAGGGGCCATCTTGTTTTCTATCAGGAATCAACTGATCCCAATGGCAGGGCCTGGGTATCCCAAAATGGAGGACACCCAGAGCACCTGTCCAATTCAGCATGGAGCTGCCACCAGCCCATACCCTGCTCTGTGGGCCACCCACAGGTGCCCAAAAACATACACTAGGGGCACAGGGTTGTACCCCTACCCAGGGGTGCCATAAGGGTATCCCATGGGTCTGTTCACCAAACCAAAAGAGAGAGCTGCACTGCCAGGAGTCGCAAATGGACTCCTGGGCAGAAAACATAACAGAACACACGATAAAAGGCAGAAAAGGACAAGGATTCAGAGGCCCTGTCCCTCTGATGCATTTCCAGCATCACAGTCGCCCCCCCCAGACTGAGGTGGAGGGTGTCTAATCTCCCACGGGATAGACACCCTCATCCAGACGGTCAGCATACCTTCTGGAAAGGCCATCTGCATTATCGTGACTCTTCCCTGGTCTGTGCTCTATGGTGAAGTCTAGCCCTTGCAGGCTAATGGACCACCTGAGCAATTTCGGATTCTCACCCTTCATCTGCATAAGCCACTTCAGGGGCTTATGATCTGTTTGGACCTTGAAGGTAGACCCCGTAAGGTAGGGCCTAAAACGCCTAAGGCTCCAAACTATGCTAAAACACTCCTTTTCAACAGTAGCCCACCTAAGTTCTCTACCCTTGAGTTGTCTACTGATGAATATGATAGGATGTTCTCTCCCTTTGTCATCTGACTGGGACAAGACAGCTCCAATTCCGGTGTCGCAGGCATCCGTCTGGACGATAAAGGGTCGGCTGTAGTCAGGCGCACACAACACAGGTGCCCTACACAGACTTTCTTTCAAGCCATCAAAGGCCCTCTGACAGTCTTCGGTCCAATTAACCTTCCTAGGCTGTTTGGGCGAAGTTAGCGCTGTCAGGGGTGCAGCTATGGTTCCATAGTCTGCCATGAAATTGCGATAGTACCCAGTGAGGCCCAAAAAGGCTCTCACCTGGGTTTGAGTAGTGGGAGTCTCCCAGTTCTGTACATCCTGTACTTTACTGGAGAGAGGTTGGATTTGACCCCCTCCTACCTCATGACCAAGATAGGTAACTTTCCCCTGAGCTATCTGGCACTTGGTGGCCTTGATAGTGAGGTTAGCCCTTTTCAAGGCCTGCAACACCTTATCCAGATGTGTCAAATGCTCTTCCCAGGTGGAACTGTAGACGGCAATGTCGTCTAAGTAAGCCACACAAAAGGCTTCCAGCCCACTGAGCGCATGGTTGACCAATCTCTGGAAGGTGGCAGGGGCATTCTTCAACCCAAAAGGCATGACCCTAAACTGGTAGAGTCCCTCAGGTGTTGAGAAAGCCGTCTTTTCCTTGGCATGGTCCGTCAGAGCTATTTGCCAATAGCCTGAGGTAAGGTCAAAGGTGCTCACAAACTTGGCAGCACCTATGGTGTCCACGAGCTCATCAGCCCTGGGCAATGGGTGCGCGTCAGTTTTGGTGACGGCATTGACTCCTCGGTAGTCCACACAGAACCTCCAATCTTTGGTACCCGCCTGGGAACTTGCCTTGGGGACAAGGACCACTGGACTGGACCAGGGACTGGTTGAGGGTTCAATAACACCCAGATCCAACATCTTGGCGACCTCAGCCTGGATGTGGTTCTTGACGGTATCTGACATACGGTAGCACCTGCTTTTGACAGGCACACTGTCACCAGTGTCAATTTCGTGCTTACACCATGGTGTAAGGCCCGGTGTCAGTGAAAACAGAGAGGCATACTGCTGGAGCAAAGCCCTGCAGGCCCTCTGCTGCTCTGTTGTCAAATCTGGAGAGAGTTGTACTCCCTCCACTGAGCCATCCTGAGGGTTGCTATGCAGCAAATCAGGAAGGGGCTCACTCTCATCCTCCTCTTGCCCTGAAGCTAGCAAGAGACATGAGACCTCTGCTCGCCTGTGGAAAGGCTTGAGCCTGTTGACATGGAATACCTGGGGGGCTACCCCAGAGGCTCCCATGTCAACCAGATAATTGACTTCGCCCATCTTGGAGATGATCCTGAAGGGTCCAGTCCACTTGTCTGCCAAAGCTCTAGGCTTGGTAGGCTCCATCACAAGGATTTCCTGTCCCGGAGTCCAATCCACTTGCGAAGCTTTCAGGTCATGCCAGTACTTATTCAATTCCTGGCTGGCCTTGAGATTTGCTGTTGCCTGACCCATCATTTGTGTCATCCTCCGCCTGAGGCCTAACACATAGTCCCCCACTTGCTTGGCGGGACCTGGAGGGGTGGCTTCCAAGCCTTCTCGGATCAAGGCGAGGGGCCCCCTCACGGGATGTCCAAAGAGTAACTCAAAGGGGCTGAAACCAACACCCTCTTGAGGTACCTCTCTGTAAGCAAACAGCAGGCATGGCAGGAGGAGATCCCATTTCCTCCTTAGGGGCTCTTCCAAAGCACCTAGCATGCCCTTGAGAGTTTTATTAAATCTCTCAACCAGACCATTGGTCTGGGGGTGGTAAGAGGTGGAGAACTTGTAGGTTACCCCGCACTCTTTCCACATGGTTTTCATGTAACTAGACATGAAGTTGGACCCTCTGTCAGAGACAACCTCCTTGGGGAATCCAACACGGGTGAAAATGCCCAGGAGAGCCCTGGCAACCACCTTGGCAGTAACAGTCCGAAGGGGTATTGCCTCAGGGTACCTGGTGGCATGATCTACCAAGACCAGGATGAACCGATGTCCACCTGAAGTGGGAGGGTCAAGGGGACCGACGATGTCGATGCCCACCCTCTCAAATGGTGTGCCAACCACTGGTAATGGCTGCAGTGGGGCAATGACCCTGCCTCCAGTCTTGCCAGACAACTGACAAGTGGGGCAGGTCCTGCAGTGGGACTCCACCTCTACTCCCATCCGTGGCCAGTAGAAATGGGCAGAGAGCCTCTGCTTAGTCTTCTTAGTCCCAAGATGACCAGCCAAGGGCACCTCATGTGCCAACTGCAGTAGGAAGGGCCTGTAAACCTGGGGTACCACCAACCTCTTGCGGGCACCAGGTTCAGGCTTAGTGGGCTCACTAACAAGGAGCTCACCCTCCCAATAAATCCGGAATGTCTTAGGCACTTCCCCTTGTGCCTGGGACAGGGCCTGTTTCCTCAGTCCCTCGAGAGAGTGGCACTCTCTCTGTCCCTTACAGAAGTCTGCCCGGGAGGGTCCCCCTTCAGCTAACAAGCATTGAAGGTCGGGATGATCCTCCGGGTTGAGAACCTCTCCCACAGGAGAGTCTTCTGCCTCTTCTCCCACAGGAGTTGAGTTTGGGTTTTCCACTGGACCCAGCCCGTCCGGAGCATGGATCCCAATGGGTGCTGTCGGAACAGCAGGAAGAGATGGTGTTCCCTCCACAGAGGTGGCCTTCTTGGTCTTCCTTCTTCTTGCCTTAGGCCTCGCCTTTGGCTCGGGTACCGGACTCACAGCCAGACCCGGTGTCACCTGTGACCTAGTGACTGCAGCAGCAGTCATGGGAAGACCATCCGAGATCAACCCCAACTCTACTAGATCATTTCCTAACAGAATGTTAGCAGGGACATTGTCCTGAACCAGGACAGGAAGCTTTGCTGTCTTGTCTCCAATCATGAGTGTGACTAGGGCTACAGGCGATAATTTGGGAGGCCCACCAGCTAATCTGGTGGTTTGCAGAGGAGCACCTTCATAGTCCTCTGGCTTGAGCAGGGTCCTGTCCACCACTGTCATGCTTGCCCCAGTGTCTCTCAAACCAGTAGAAGGCTGGCCATTCAAGAGGACACTTCTCAAAAACCTACGGGTGTTCTGTGGGATAGTCGCCAGTACTTCTGCGTACTGGTCCCAGGCCCCAAGGGACACTAAGGAAATCTCTACCGGAGCACCAAATGTGATTCCTGTAGAGGAGGGGAGGACAGTGGCCTCCACCTCAGACACGGGGTAAGGGTAGGTCAGGCTGACAGCCTGTACTCCAAGTGCCTTACCTTTACACTTGGGGTCACCCCTTTTGTGATCCAGAGCCCCACAATCCCAACAAGTGCCAGGAGTGCGGGGTACGGTACTGGAACCACTGGGAACCTGCTTTGCAGCAGGTGGACCACTACTCTTATTCCCACCCACAGAGGACTTATCCCCACTAGATTTTTGGGTCTTAGGAGAGGAAGGTTTTGGTTTACCCGACTGTGACTGCTTTTGGGACTCCTCAGCTTTCTGAGAGGCCCCCTTTTCTTTGTCCTTGTCCTTCCCACTGGAGTCCTTAGGGGACACCCGGTGGGAGACCCACTTGTCAGCCAACCTAGCCAGCTTAAAGGGGTCCAAAATGTTCTGGTCAGCCACATACTGACGCAGCTCTGGTGAACAGGCTTCAGAAAAATGCTCAAAAAACAAGAGGTGGGACAACTCAACAAAAGTTTTCACTTTGTATCCATCAATCCACCCCATCATGTTCATGTGCGCAGTACTCACCCAGTCAACCCAAGACACATTCTCTCTTTTCTTAAATTCCCTGAACCTTTTAAGGTATTGGGTAGGTGTCTTGCCGAACTTGGCAATCAAAGCAGACTTCATACACTCATACTGACCCCTTTCTTCCACACCCAGCTTCAGAATACAGTCATATCCAGTTTGAGGCACTCTGCTTAACAAACACTTAGCCCAATCTCTTTTATCTACATCATGAATTGCACAAGCCATTTCAAACGCTTCAATCCATTGGAGGATATCTGAACCCTCCACAAACACACCAACCAAATCTTTCATAAACTTGGTGGCTGGGGACCTGACACTCTCACTGGATCTAGCTGAAGTCTCCACTCTAGCTTTCTCTAGCTGGATTCTCTGACATTCAGTGTCCTGGCTTTTGAGTTCAAGGTCCTTATTTCTGAGTTCCACTTGCTGTGCCAGCTCCTCTTTCTTAAGCTCAGCTTCTATTTCCAACTTGCGATATTCAAAGGCTAACTTCATCCTCAATAACTCAAGTTCCATGGAATTGCTGGGGTTTGGAACAGAGGCAGCAGGAATGGTGGCATTCCCAGAAACAGATTCAGTGACAACCCCAGGGGCAGAGTCCTCACTGGTTGCATCCCCCCCTTCATCAAGGGTTTCACCATCAGTCTGGTAGTCCACCAGGGCAGCTATCAGCTCAGCCCTAGACTTATCCACAAAGTCTAACTCCCTGGCTTCACAAGCACTCTGGAGAGCCTCTAAGCTCATCCGAGTCAATTTACCATTTGCAATGGACTCCATTGCTTGTAATGCAGTTATTTGGTACACACCCAAACCTTAATCTAACAAAAGTGCGGATATTTTGTAAGTGGCACGGTTATACACTGAGTCTTAAAACCATAAGCATCCCACCGCTGCCACCAGCTTGTAAAGACCGGTGGGGGGGTCTGTACTTCTGCTCTCTATATGGTAGAGGAGAGGCACAGAGGACCCCAGCCAAGATTCTCTAATACGGTAGCAATGGACGAGCAATCAAGGCCTAGCTTCTCAGGAGGTGATGCAGGCTGGTTCTTAAGTACAGTGTATCCCCAAGCCCCCACAAAGGAATGTCCACACACTGTATTACTGAAAACACAGTCTTTATATAATTAATATTCAAGGGTTATGTACACTTATCACAATAACGCACTTTGTGCTCAGGAAAATCAGCAATGGTAATTATCTACAATTCTAAAGTGGTACCACTAATATTAGACCTCATTAAAGTGCATTCACAATACTGTTAAAATGGCACACAGATCAATAAGAAGGAAACCAGCAATAGAGAGAGGAGAGATAACAGAGGGTTGAAACAATAGGCAGAATACTGGCCCCTACCGCTGGACACAGTTCTGTGTGGAGATCCCCCCACCTGGGCAACCTGCAAAATAAAGAGATATAACACCAGCCCAGTCCATATATTGTTCAGTAGTCTATTTCTCTCCTATAAGGTTTTTACCCCCCCAATGTACCTGGTGGAGTCGAGTTCTTCGAAGAGGCGTCGACAGATCCTCCTTGAATGACCCCCTTTAAGGCAGGAGTCACGGATCGTCGAGTGGCGTCGAGAAACGTCGAAGACCTCGGGGTTCGGCGACGGGGGATCGACGGCCCTTCTTGAATGCCTTCCCTTTCAAGCGGGAGGCACGGGGCGTCGAACGTCCGTCGACAAACGAGGTAGAACGATGTCAGAGAGGCGGCAGCTTCGTCCGAGCGGTGCTCGTCGGCGTCGGGGCGTCGGCGTCCTGCAAGGCGGAGGTGTGCGGGGCACCTCGATGACAATAGTTCTGGACCGCAAAGATTGTAGAGACGGAAGCCCAGCAAGGGCGTCGAGTCGCTCGAGTCTTTGGGGTCGTGAGGTGGCGGGAAACCCACCGGCGGATTCTCCTCGGCGCGTTGGTCGTCCTCGACTTTCTCCGGCGGGACAAAGCGGTCGACGATGCGGACGAGGGAGTCCTTCAAGGCAAATGTTCTTAGGCAAGGAGCGGACGGCTCCGGTCGTCGGCGGCACGGCGTCAAGTGGTTCCCACGGCTGGGCAACACAACTTCGACGGGCCTCCAGCGGTTACACAGACCTGCGAACCCTGGTCGACGGCAATGGACTTCGACAGCGTCGATGTCCGGGTGCTTCACTTCGATCTCCTCGGCGGTCCCGTCTCGGGTCGGCAGCCTTTCGAGGGTCTGACTTCCAGGGCGCTTCGGCGAAGATTCAGCGGTGCTCGATGGTCCCTCGGAGCACGGGAAGAGGGCGCCTAGCCAGGTCCTCTCTCGGGTCAGTCCTCGACGATTTCGACAACCTTCAGTTTCGGTCGAAGCAAATGCCACAGCAAGTCTTCTTCTTCCAGCTGGACGTCGAGGATCAGCAAATCCAGTTACTCTTGAGTGGAGACTCAGCTTCTGAATGCTTCTGAACGTTCCTGAACGTTCCTGAACAATTTCCAGTGGTGAGAGGTCCCCAGATATACTATTCTGTCTCTCATCCACACTGCTGGCACACACACAGCAGCCAATCACACAGAAGGGCATTCATGCAGTCAGTCAGCCAATCAGGCACACAGTGCATTCAGGCCACACTCCTCCCTTTCAGACACTCACAACAAGGAATGTGGATTGGGACAAGTACCCAGCCATTCAACACTACACACTGCATTCAGGCCAGTTTCGGGCAGGGCTGTCTCAGTCTTTGTCTCACATGCCAGAAACCAGACAACCACAACAAGAAGTGTATATTGGTCACACACTCCATTCACCCAGGTCCCACCCACAGGAGGTACCCACAACATACAGTCAAAGGGAAGGCTCCAGTCAGTCTAGCTGGGCCTTCACAACAACACCATATATGGAACTTCCACCCAACAGCCAGTCAGGGGGAAGGTACAGAGTCAGGGCTTCCCAGGACTTTGGGAAAAACAAGACAACAGGCCATAGAAAGCAAGAGGCCACAGGGGCCATCTTGTTTTCTATCAGGAATCAACTGATCCCAATGGCAGGGCCTGGGTATCCCAAAATGGAGGACACCCAGAGCACCTGTCCAATTCAGCATGGAGCTGCCACCAGCCCATACCCTGCTCTGTGGGCCACCCACAGGTGCCCAAAAACATACACTAGGGGCACAGGGTTGTACC
Organism: Ambystoma mexicanum; assembly: GCF_040938575.1. Classification (NCBI taxonomy): domain Eukaryota; kingdom Metazoa; phylum Chordata; class Amphibia; order Caudata; family Ambystomatidae; genus Ambystoma; species Ambystoma mexicanum. The sequence continues at coordinate 1,088,787,725 of NC_090941.1, forward strand.
CCTACCCAGGGGTGCCATAAGGGTATCCCATGGGTCTGTTCACCAAACCAAAAGAGAGAGCTGCACTGCCAGGAGTCGCAAATGGACTCCTGGGCAGAAAACATAACAGAACACACGATAAAAGGCAGAAAAGGACAAGGATTCAGAGGCCCTGTCCCTATGATGCATTTCCAGCATCACAAGCAGCACGGGGGGGAAGCTCCACAATTGATTACTTGCTTGTCACTACCAATATGTGAAATATGGTTAAGAATTTCTGAGTTAATTTAGATCTGCTCAGTGATCATTATGCCCTGGTCTTGGCTTGGAAGTGGGGAGGTCTGGAAGCAATAGGGAACGCATTTGAACATCTGACAGAGATTTCCTGTCAGGGCAAAGGATCATGAGGGAAAACATGGGATGTTTTTTGAAATTACTACATCTGATAACAATCCGTTATGAGACTAATGGGGGACATTCAAGACAGCTCCATGAACATGCAGTCAAATGAGCAAAAGAAAGGTCCCATGGTTGGTTGGCTCAACAAGGATTGCAGGGTGGCAAAGAACCACTTGATACACCTACTAAAAAAGAAAGAGACCACCAAGGGGGAGATTGTTTGGGCCATGGCACATTATAAATGTCAGATTACAAAACAGAAAATAACCCTGGATTGCCAGTATTGGGATAAATCAGAGACAGCGTGTAAAGGCAATGATTCTAAAAGTTTTTGGAAAGCAGCAAATAGTGGTCCAGTCTACAAAGAGCAGTTAATCAGGTTGAAGTCTAGTATTCCTTAAAATAGATAGGTAGAGAACTTTAGAAATGTTTACAAAGCCCAGATATGGGAGGTGGATTCTTGTTCTGTTTTGGCAACAGCTGTGGCCCAAGAGGAAACGTATAAAGTTGGAGTTAGATTCACGTTTAATGAAGTGATCAAAGTGGTCAAGGCTGCAAAACGTAACCGAGCACCAGTATTCAGATGGGGTACCAGTTGTGTATTATCAAGATTCTCCTCATCGGCACACCCACTCCCTCCTTCCCTGTAGTTCTCTGGCCGGCCTCTCTTGGCTCTCTTCCTGCTCCCATCTGCAAGGCTAAGTACCTGGGGGTTATCTTTGACTGCACACTCTCTTTCTCCCCTCACATCTCTGACGTCTCTAAGAAGTCACACTACCAGCTGCACCTCCTCAGAGGTATTCTTCCTTTCCTCTCCTTCCCCTAGAAGCTCACTGTCTCCAGAGCTCTGGTTCTCTCCAGGCTGGACTATTGCAACAGCCTCTTTCTAAATCTGCCTGCTTCTACTCTCGGCCCTCTGCAACTCTACCAGAACCGGACTATGAGACTTGTCCTTGCCCTCAAGCCCAGGGATCGTATCTCTCAGGACTGAAATCTCTGCACTAGCTCCCAGAGGCTGAAAGGATTACGTTCAAAACCCTCTGCATCGTCCACAAGGCCTTCTGGTGCCCGAGGCCTCAATACCTTCAACTCTCTCTTCCTAAATATGTTCCCTCTTGAGCTCTTCGCTCATCCCCCTCCAACTCCCTCAGGGTAAGTCGCTTCTCCAAGCAACGAGTTGGTGGTAGATCTCTCTCTTCGGCTGGGGCCTCCCCCTGGGACAGCCTCCCTGCCTCCCTGAAACTTGAGGAGAACCATCTTCGGTTCTGGAAGCACCTAAAAACCTTCCTCTTTGCTTCTGCTTTCTCTCCCTCTCTCCCCCGCTGAAGTTCTGGCTGATACTGAGACTGCACTTGTTACCTGGCCACCCATCTGATCTTGGGCCCAAGCCCTGCCAGTTGCAGGCTTGCACTGCCTTCCAAGCAACCCCTGCACCAGGGGACTGTTTTCTGTACCCCTACAGTCCCCAAACCAGCACTTATGTCTGCACGCACCCTGCACTTGCCACCAGCTGGCCGTTCTTTATTTATTTTATGTTATTATTTTATTATTCTATGAACTGCACTTTCCCCTCCCCCCGACCCCCTGCACTTTTCTTTTCCCCCTTCCCTTGTACTTGAGCGATCTGAATGACACCTGGCCTAGTAAGATCGCAGTCCCTCTTCCCTCTGTCCCCCCTCCCTTGCCACGTCGTGCCTTGAAACACTTGTGAATAGGTGCATTATGAATGTCATATCATATCATATCATTGATGTCTGAGGCCTGATCCTGTTTATTACCATATTGGAATCCAAAATAACACCAAAAGAATGGACAAGAGCCATCGGTGTCCCTATTTTTAAAAAGGGATGTAGAAAAAGTCCTCAATCATATCGGTCAATCTTCCCAATAAAAAACAAGTTTTAAATTGTTCGGGAAATGTCTCCTCAACAAATTGAAGGATTGGGTAACTCAACAGGATATCCTGTCTCCCATTCAACTAGAGTTTAAGCTCGGTAACATGGAACAGGGTTTAAACCTGTATCTGATAATAGCCCACTCCCTGTTCATTAAAAAACGACCCATTTACCTCGCTTTTAGGGACCTGAGCACAGCCTTTGATAATTTCAATTTCAATTTTTATTAATAAACATACAGCTAAGGGCTTTGTATATACCACATAAAAACAACAATGATGACAATATAAAATGTATTAAATTCACACAATAATACAAAAAATACGTACATACATCCGTTAGAATACATAAAAGTTAAATACATAAAAGATTAAAACACATCTTACACTTAATTAAAATTAGTCAGTGCAGAGGACATTTATGTAGAAGAGAGAGCATAAAAATGTGTGTTCACCCAGAATTTATATAAATCAAATTTTCAGGACATTTCCTATAAAATCTAATCATGTAATGAAATCCTCATCATTCCCATCCATGAACATTTTCCACAATACTTTTGAATCCTCACAATTAAAACAGTTACTATATGATTTCATCATTTGGTGTCTAATACTGGTTAAGCTTTCACATTCTGTCATTATGTGCTCCATGGATTCAATTTTGCTATCTCCACATAACCGGCAATTACCCTCATTACGCCGTTCAATTTTAACAACAAATACTGTCTAGTAACCCACGCTTCAGGAAACGCCGCAATATAGTTAGGGGGCAATTTTGTGAATTGATATATTCGATAAAGGGTCCACTGTGTGAGTTTGTAGCAAGTTGAACCACATCATTTTCATGATCGTACAATCTAATCTTCTTTTTTAGTCATTATTTTAATCGATTAATGTTATTCGCAAGTAGGTCAATTTCACATTAATTCTTCCATTTATTGAAGATAGTGAATATTTTCCCCCATACACCAATCAAGATAAAATTATCTAGGCACAGAAAGGCCTTAGCATAATCCCTTGTAATGGTATTATTATTCGAAGTCATAAAATCTACTGAACACATGAACGATCTATTGATCAGGATGGATTGGATACATGTAAGATTGTATTCAAGATAGAAAAATTCAACTGTTTCAGATTGCGGCATGCGAAACAACTTTCTTAGCATTCTGGCTTCACATTATTTTTACGCCATGTCCCCATATATCTTTACCATATCTTAGGACAGGCCCTATTTTTCATTGTATAGAGTAATAAAACTGTCTTGACCAAATAGCCACCGTTTCTGCAAATAAAAGCACTCACAGCCCCCACCAACGCCCAGCATTTGATCTTAGTTCATCATCAACTAAGAGTCCTAGATAAGTGTAAGAAGTAACACATTCTAATTTCTTGTTATCTAGGTCCCAACTCATGGTCACCTGTTTTTTCTGAGTTCCTGCAAATACCATTATTTTTATTTTTTAAGTGTTGATTCGTAATCCATTCAGTTTCACATAAGTGCCCAGGCCATCAAGCAGGCATTGGAGTCCCTTTGGTGTATAATCTAATAATAGTACATCATCTGCGTAGCCGAGCCAGCTTATGCACTGTATACCAACTTTGATAGGATGTAGCAAATGTAGATTCAAAGACTCAGCAAGATCAGTCAAATATAAATTTAATAATGTTGCTGCGACTGTGCATCCCTGCTTGACTCCCATGCCAGTGGGAATAGATGCAGACAGCTGACCAATTGCATTCAGACGCACTTTAATACGTGTGTTGGAATGAAGTAACATGAGCATTTATAGGAGACCACACGGGATATTCCATGCCTGCAGTTTGCGCCAAAGGATGCTCCTGACTACAGTGTCGAATGCAGCACTGAAGTCTATGAGGCAGCATATATTTTGGCTTTTCTACATATCCAGGCATATTCTAGTGAAGATACAAGTGTAAGTATATTATGACTGGTTCGTGATTTCGCTCTGAATTCTGTCTGGTACTTGCTTAATATTTCATGTCCATTTACCCATGCATTCAGGTCGACTAGTAGTATCCGTTCAAACACCTTTGCAGGGATATCCAACATGGCCAAGAGTCGATAGTTACGGGATCACAATGCTGGCCCTTCTTATATATGGGGAGAATATGACTCTGCTTCCATGATAGCGGTAAAATACCTGACTTCCCAATATCTGTAAATAAGTGCCACAACGCTTCCGCCCGTATTAAATGACATATTTTCATGACACCATTATTGAACCCATCAGGGCCACACGCTCAGGAGCTGTTTAAATGTTCACTTATACCCTGAATATCTGAGCATGTCACGGTATATCAGGAATTACAATATTTGTCTTATTTCCATCAACAATGCCCAAAGTTTTTGTTATCTGATCAGCCCATACCTCTTCAGGAATGCAATTAATTGGTAGTTGCCACTTTTTATTTGCCCTTATTTCCTTCCATATTGCCACTGTATTCTTTGTAGTGGCCAGGTAAGCAATGGTTAACCAACACTCATTTTCACATGATCATTTATGTTGCCGTAACAATTTTCTAGAATGTGATTTAGCCTTTTTAATTTTAATGTTTACTGCCACAGCATCAATTTGCCATGTCGGAGACAAGAGTAGAGTGGCAATTATGGAACAACGTTTTTTTCTTTTCCTGGTTTATTTTAGGGTAAAAATTATTTCGTTTTTTCAGTACCATGTTGGTACGTTCTTGTGCAAATTTGTATTCACATGTACAGGCCACCTGGATCTTAATTTGCTCATTGGTTGACGTGAATACTTCACTTATGTTCCAACCACACCCACTGGCTCTTTGACAATCATCAACAAAGGTGGCCATCAGTTGTTCGCAGACAATGTTTCCGTTGGCGAGATTAACTGGATGCCATTGCATATGATTTCCTTTATTATTTAAGAAAATATGACCAGATTTATCATAACTCTTCTCACAAGGAACTATTTCAAGATTCTTGAGCAATACACACAGGGGAAGGTGGTCACTCTCATCACGCGATGCTATCCCCATGTCTATCACCCTTTCTAGTCCAATTGCATTAGTGAACACATAGTCGAGGGTAGAGGCACTCTTTCCGCTAACACGCGTGAATCCTCTTTGTTTATCACTACGACACCAACCATTTAGACTCATCAGTTCGTGTTCTGCAAGCATGTTGACCCAAGGACTACTGCTACTTATTTGTGTAGTCACTCTGTTTGGGCTGTAACAAAAGTTTACTTCTGTTTCCACATCCGGTAAGATGATATTTGCATTAAAGTCTCCCATCGCATATGAAGGGATTTTCTCTCATATTTCGTCACTATGGGGTCATTCCGAGTATGGTGGTAGCCATGGAGCAATTAACTCCATGGCTGCCTCCCATACCGGTATCGACTCTGGTGTTGTTCAATGGGGACTTACCAGTCCATTCCGACCCTGGAGGGACTGGTAAGTCCCCATTGAACAAACCATTCCCCATTCCCATTTGAGGCCCCATAGGGCTCAATGGGAATGGGGAGGTCGCAAATAACGGGCTCGCGAACGGCAAGCCTGTTATTTGCGCCCTGGTCCCCTAACGGGACCCGTAAGGGACGTGTGGTCCGACCACACGTCCCTTACGGTTCCCGTTAGGGGACCTCGGAATCGGGCAGTAGCGGGTTACCGGCACCGGTCTCCTTACCGGTGCCCGGTATCCCCTACTGCCCGACTCGGAATGACCCCCTATGTCTTTAACGACTTTCAAATTGTTTTTTCTCCTTACTCTTAACGGGGGGTCGTATACATCTATAATGATGATGGTTGTACCAGGCCTTGATAGTTTACCGACCAACACAGATGTGGAGTCACAAGGAATCTCCACAACAGACCACAGTGGACTTACTGTGATCAGCAGACCGCCTTCGGGCCGGCCAAGTCGACCTTTTAAGGCAGCGTTTTGTATGGTTAATCTTCCATCAAGCAGCAAATTGCCTATTAACCAGGTTTCCTGTATCACAAAGATGCTAAAAAAAATTATTTTGCTCCACAAACCATTTTCTCCGAATAGGTGATTAAACCCTCTGATGTTCCATGTGTACAATATATTGACTTAATTGGGACAAATGAGATTTAAAGGCGAGTGGAAGCCATTGCCAGTATCCTGTCTCATCAGAATTTTCAGCATTTGTTTTTACAGTTTTGATTCCATCAGTGGCACTACAATTTATATCACAAACAGTATGCTGGGTTAGGTTGCTAGCTGGTACTTTCATTTTCTTATTTATTTGCTGATTAGTGATGACAGGACTAGGGCTCACTACGCGCTGCAACCTGGCAGCAGGTCCTCCCTTATTAGTAATGTTGTTATTCTCACTGTAAAGGTTGGACATTCTTAATTTCTCAGGACATATATCCACTATGTCACAAGAGAAGCCCAACACGAAATATTTCGGACTCATATTTTAAGATCTGTTCTAGTATAGAAGTAGAATCAAACCAGACATTAGCAATACTAATTTTGCTATGTTCCACCTGATCTACTAAGTCAATCGCAGTAAATGATCGCACGTGATCAGGTCCTATAACTGGCACCTACTATTTCGGATAGTCTAAAAATGATGCATAGTAACAATGATGCATGTATAAAATCAGGTAGCAGTGGGCATTGTACCCCTTGGTTTGCGATTGGCACTGGTGTCAGGCAGCGGTGCGCCCCTGTTGTTTTCCCTGTATATCAATAACTTGCTAGAAAAGCTGGATGAGTGTAAAGCAGATGTCCCAAGCGTTGGAGGGATGTCAATTCCAGCCCTGATATATGCTGATGACCCGGCTCTCATTGCGCGAACACACAGAGCCTTGCAGGTCTTTGTCAATAAATGTGCTTCTTGTATGAGAGACCTGGATTTGCAAGTGAACTCGAACAAGTCAGCAGTAATGATGTGTTGTGGGCAAAAACAAAACCATAAATTCCCTCCGGTATGGTGTGAAGGGTTTTCGGTCTCCAGAGTGAACCAGTTTGATTATCTTGACAGTTGCTTCAACAAGAAATTTGCTGTGGCCGCCCACTCTATTAAACAGGCCTCACTCATGAAACAATCAATTGGGGGTATTGCTAGGTTCATGAAACAACATAAGCAGCAACCTTTAAATATCATAAAAAAGGTCTACAATGTTCGCACCGTGGGGGCAGCTAGATGTGGCGCAGCAATATGGGGCTTTGCGCATAACAAAATGATGCAAAGAGAGGAAAATGGTTTTCTAAAATAGCTCTTCGGCCTCCCAATTTCTGCACCGAACGTTGCTGTGCGTAGTGAGCTAGCTTTGAGTTTCCTTGCGGATTCATTGGCCCTGGAACTCACCCTTTTGTGGCCTTGTGTATGGTCTAACCCGATGGCTATGCTAACCCAGACTTTGTTAAAAGGCCTCCTGGGAAAAAAAGGATATGAATAAAATCGGGTGGCTGACGAATTATATGATATATGATATGGCATTTATAACGCGCCTTTACACAAGTGTTTCTATATAATAATATAGAGTGTATTAATATAAGGAAGATGTTGGCAATATTGATGCCATAAACCTGTCTGATAATCCATCTCAAATAAATATGAGTGTATGCTGCATTGTTAAAATGAAAATAAAAATTGAGGCCAGAGAAACTCAAGAGATGACGAAACCCACTAATAGACGCCTGATGATTATATCAAGTAACACCATTAAGGGCTATGTTATCGGGTCCAACTATACATTTCAAAGGGCACCCAACACAAGAGCCCGGTTTGAGCGCCTGTTGCTGGTTGAGGTCTTAAGCAAGAGGTTGGGCCGAAGCCTAGAGGCAAAATGTCCAATGTTTCAAGCCGCTATCGAGGTTATGGCATACTTGCTCCTCTTTTGGCCCGAGTATGACCATTTTAGGAGGAAGTGTAGACCATTTTTAATGCAAGGTCATCATTGAAAAAGCTATTGGGTTGAATGACCTTTTGATTTCAGGGAATTTGTTTTGTCTTTTCATTACTGAGAATTGGTTTCAAACCAATTGTGTCTCGCATTTCCACTTGCTTGTTCCTCCAGGCTTTCTGATCAAATTTGAAAATTGGGAGCATAAGAGGGGTTGGGGAGGGCATCGCTGTTGTTTTCAAAACAACATTTTGCGGCCTACAATGGGGCGAACAGTCTCAGGTTATTACCTGCCCACTATCGATGTCCTCATTTTGCATATTAGTGACTCTGTGCGGGTTGTGCGTTTGCTATCGACCACTTGGTCCCACTGGGATTTTTTTGAAAATCTAGAGCCATTTCTCACATCAGAGGTGTTACAGTGCGCAAGACTGATGATTCTTGGGGACTTTAATGCATGTTGTTATGACTCTGGTAGTATAGATTGGCTAAGACTTAATGAAATAATGACTGCACACGATTTATTATCTCTGAGTTCCACCACCTCACACAACCTGGGCCACTGTCTGGATATTGTTTTATATAGAGCACTGGGAATTCACCATATAAAAAATATGCCAGTAAGTTGGTCCGATCTTATGGTTGTGATGTTTTCCATACTCTCTGAGCATGTAGACCCGCAGAGAAATATCCATATAAACTCTATTATGTCTCGCAGCGAAAGGGCTCTTCTACCATACAGAGTGGAAAATAACGGTGAAAAATATTAGCTGATTAATATAGCCTCCCTGCAGAACTGCTGTGATACTAGGGCACCCCTGAAGTCTAGGAAGCAAAATAAAAACAGAAATAATGCCTGTTTTTCTTAAGCTTTGAGAACTATAGCTGAATAATCGAAGGAAGGAAAAAATCTGGCTGAAAATTAAAGACCTAACTTCCCGCCATGATGACAAAGAGACATCGGCGGCTTACAAACAAGGAATTGTTCAGGCAAAATCACAGTTCTTTCAAAGTCAAATTATTGCCTCAAAATATTGGGCCAAGGAATTATTTGCCACAATTAAGAACCTCTCCCTTCCATCTTGTGCTTCTTTGAAACTATCCCCCTCCTGCACCCTAGCCAATGATTTAAAAATGTTTTAATCATACGGTTCAAACTATTTGTGAGAATTTTGACTCACAAACCACTACCATAATAATGCCTGACCGAAATGAGGATTGCCTAAAGACTGCTACTTCTGTGTCATCCTCCTTATCATTATCACCAGTAGACTCAGAGGAAATTGAGGCTTTGATTCTTAAGTTGAAACCTACTAATCATCATTATGACACTATCCCAACTTACCTGGCAGTACAACATGCGTCATCTTTGAAACCTTTTTTGAAACATTTTGTGAATGTTTCCGTAACCAAGGGGATGGTGACACAAGAACTTAAGAAATTGGTCCTTACACCCTTGCTGAAAAGACCCACCCTGGATCATCAGGTGTTAAAACTATCAGCCTATTGCAGGCCTGCCCTGGACAACAAAGATTTTGGAAAGAATAGTCCCCACACAGCTGCAGACTTATCTAGATATCTTCCAGTCCAGTTTCAGACCCGGCCATGGGACTGAGACCGCCTTGGTGGCTGTGTGGGATGACATTCTAAGGGCCACTGACGATGGTGATCTAAGCATGTTGATCATGCTCGATCTGTCAGCGGCTTTTGGGGCGGTAGACTTCGGGCCAGCTGCTGAAGAGACTTTCGATGGTTGCTAAGGTCTCGTAGGCCACTTTGAAGTGGTTCTCCTCTTTTCTGGAAAACATAGGACCCAAGTAGGTAAACTTGGAACTTTTTATTCCTCAGGGGTCATCATTGTCTCCAATTTAATATCTATCTTCGCCCTCTGATGGAAATCTTTTCAAGATTTAATCTGGAGTGCCATTGCTATGCGGATGACATGCACATTTATGTCAGATTAAAATTTGTTCTGGAAGCAACAGATCATTTTTTAGCTTGTGCCAATGCCATAAAAAATTGGATGACGGAAAGCAAACTTCAGCTTAATCCTAACAAAACAGGGCTAAAAGTATTTGGCCCAAAAATTCTTTGTAAGGAGGATCATGCCACCTATTCCTTTCCTGCCATCTTTGATGCAAATACCTCCTTTTCCAGCAAAGTAAAAATAAACCTTTGTTGCCTTTGGCAGGTATCCTTCGACTATAATGCACAGGTCTCAGAGAGAGTAAAAGCTGTTTTCTACCAACTAATGATATTAAAACCTACCCTACAGTTCATCCCAGAAATGGATTGGGCGGTGGTTGTGGGGACCATGGTTAAGTCTAGTCCCGACTACTATGGCACCCTTCTTTTGGGTGCCTCAGAAAGTCAACTCCTTGTCTGCAGGTAGGCCAGAACGCTGCTGTTAGATTGATGCATAACCTTTCAAAATGTGCTCCTATCTCCATAAATCGGAGAAAACGGCACTAGCTGTGTGTCAGAAAAAGGATTGAGTTTAGAACATTGAGTTTGATTTACAAATGTATCCAAGGGACGGCACCCAGATACTTGATATCTAAAATTCAGCTTTATCAGCCCCCCTGAGTGTTGCGTTCATTTGCCAATATGTGTTGGTCATCCCTCTCTTACTACGCCACCAGGGGGAATCGCTGTTTCTCTATGAAAGACCCTTGCTTCTGGAATTCTCTCCCAGCTGAGTTGCGGAATGCCCCCTCAATTGGTGCTTTCTGCTCAAAGCTGAAAACCTTTCTGTTCGTCTGATTGAGGAACTCTGTGACTAAACTTAACCTGAGCAAGTATGATAAATGTTGCACCTAGATGCAGTATTCCTGCTTGGCTCCATAATGTTTTGCGCGTAACAAATGTTAAACCAAATCAAATCAAGTACTTGGTTCCGTTACTCAAGTGTGGAGGCTTTCGGCAGTACCGTCTAGCCCCGTACTTTCTGCTGGATGCAGTATCCCCCATCCATAGCTTGGTCTTTGGTTCTATTTATTAAAAGTGCTTGGAGACTTCGAGAACATTTATATTAATGTTAGATTCGTGCCCAGTATTAACAATTAATTACATAGATTTGTGAAACATGAGTTGGGGCTATTTTAACATGTTTATGCAACAAAAATTAAAGAAATGTGTCTTAGGGGGTGGCATTACAGCAAATATTTTGTCTGCATTTCTACGTAAAATATATTGATTAATGATGGATATGGGAATTTGAACGTGTATACAATATTATGAGCTGCTAAATATTAATGACATGCTGCTGCTGTGCAGATTGTTATTATTTTATAGATCGGTTTTTATCAAATTTTTATGGTATTGTTTGATATTATGGTTGTATCTTTTATGGATTGTATTCTTCTGAAATAAAGATTTATCACTCACTCAATCAAATGTATATCAAATTTATATAGACAAGTTCGGGTTCTTATCAAATGTATTGGGGTTCAATTAAATGTATAATGGTTTGAGTAAATCTATATCACATTTGTATAGCAAACTCACTGGAATTCTTATCAAATGTATATACAATTCATATAAAATGTATATAAAATGTATTGGGTCATCAAATGTATTGCGGTTCAATTAAATGTATAGGGGTTTGGATGCATCACCATCAAATGTTATATACACTACAGCAGGGTTCTTATCAGGTTTATATACATTTGGGGGGGCATTACATGTATATGGGCTCAGTCAAATGTATAGGGGTTTAGGGGCGTGATAAAAGGGCAGGGCCAACTGTCACCTGAAACGCTTGATGAAAGGTATCCCACCCTACTACTCGAATCAATGCATTTCAAGCAATATTGAAAACAGTGTATCTGCATGCCCATTTCTTTGAAATTGGCCCAAAGTTTTGTTCTGTTTATGCTGTCAAAGTCGGCACATAGGTCCATGGATGCCAAGTAGATTACGGTTTATGGCCATGAATATACTTATCTTGGATTAATTTACTCTGTCATCCCTGCACCTTCTTGAACGCCTTACTGGGTGTCGTCCAAGTTCCAGTCCATACGTCTGCTGTAGTTGAATTCTGCCACATGGCAGATGAATCCAGGAGGGAGGTGGATTGATAGCATGTATGTCGTTTATACAGCACACGTTAGTTATGCAATCTTCGGTCTTTTCTCATGTGACCTAATTCATTCTACACAGCTTTGAAAACTGTTTGGATGTAAACTGAGAATTATTCATGAAATTGTGGACATTTTTGACATACCTTATTGCGTTTTCGGCAGCTGTTCGATGGACCACAGGAAATGTCACTTAAGAAAAGGTGCAAGTATTACATTGAGTACTTCTGGAACCAGGTGGACATATTGGCCCTTCTCTGCTTTTCAACAGGAATAATCTGCAGGTTGGTATGATGATGTGTAATCCTGTGCATGTGTCCAATGTTAAATAATTTTCTGTCTCTACAATAGTAGAAGGTAGAGCCAGTCTGGGGGGCATGCCATGAACTAGTTTCAATGCTAGTTAATGCACCGGCCCTGCTAATAATGTGAACATTATTAAAGTCTTAATGTGCCTTCTCCCTAGTTCTCACTGTTTATTTACAAAGACAAAATGAACCAAGTCTCATTAAGGCATCAAGCTTGGTAGCTAAGGCGAACCCAAGGCTTCGCACTATAGACAGTGATGGGGCCAAAGATCACATGAAAACAATTTGAACCTTCCACCCCGTCACCTTCTACAGAATGAAGTCTTGAGCTAGACTAAGGCACCAAAATGGGTGCTTTAGAGTGCCTTTTGCCTAGAGGGTGCTGTCAGGAGGCCTATGTAGAATACAAAGAAGATTAACTCGGAATAGTGTGTTCACAAATTTGTATTGATATATAAATTCACCAGGGCAGGTGAAAGGTAAACCAAATGTCTCACTCACCTCACAATGGCACGGTGGGTTTCCTAGTGGTTCCCACCCTGAACCCTTTCTTCCAACCTCACTCATCAAGCATGCAAATATTAGTATTAAGTCTCTCAGACCGGTTGTTCATATCACCACAGCATCTCTGTCACGGTGGTAACGGTCTCCTCTGCTCGTTGGCAATCCGCTCTACCTGAACTCGGGGTTCCTGCTCTCCTCACATCTTAGGACCCCTTTCCAACACACTGACTACTTCCTGCTAGGATCTCTTTCCTCCTGCCACCATCTCTCGGGCATCTCCAGCTTCCTTGTGCCTTTCTAACCTTGCCCACAAAGGGGTTACCGACCTCACTGCTCTCAGCTGTTGCTACTTTCGCTAGCTCCAACCTCCCGATAATTGTTACCATTTCCTCCTCAGTCACTGCCATCTCTTCTTCCTGTTCCAGCACCTTCTAATTGCTACTCTTTCATGCTTATTGTAACACTGACCCACCTCTGGCCACAAACTTCTCCAACAACTCACACTGAATGACTGGGACAGGGTATTTTTTTTTTAGTGTCTTCCCTCGTCTCTGTGTTGGAACCTCTAGTGAGGGCCTGCATCTGTGGCGTGAAATTTGGTGAGAGCTCTGATTGTCTGTTTTCCACGATTGTCTGTTTTGCATGAGTCAGTAAACACTTAGTGAGCAAAATACAGGATGTCCGCTTTTTTATTGGGGGCTCATTGGGAGAGGACTATGAAACATATGTGAGAGGAAGATTCAACAACAAGCTACCCTTCGATGTAGCACTCAAGGTTGGAGACTTGGCCTGACCCCAGGCAAGATTTTGAAATCATCTTTATCAACATATGTTAAAAGATGAAATGGTCGGGATTACAAAAATATATCAACATTTATTCCATAACACACAGTAAAAATGTGACCTCTTGGTCACATTTGCAAATCGCAACAACATAAAACATGATTTTATCACAAAACAATAACTGGTTATTTGATAATAGTATCCTTTTTACTATGTTGGTCTATCCAATTATACACAAAATCTGGACATATGCCTTTATATCGGCACTACATGTGCTTTGGGTAAAACAAGCTCCCCCTTTCTTTCTGCCCCCTCCCTCCCCCGTGTCCAGTTCCACGCGGTTCTGACGCTTCGGCAATGACACATTTTTGTTTAAAGATACAGCGGCAAAAAGAGAAAATTATCCATACATGTCACATCTTTGATGACAATCGCCGTGCACATCAGGTAGGCGCCCACTAAATGACACATGAAAATGGGGCTTGTATAAGATATACCAAACACAAAAATCTAGCAACTTGGTGTTCTCTACTTTGCTTTCGCAGCTTCACTATCAAAAGACGTAGTGTGGTCCTTCCTTGATTTAGCATTGTTTGACAACATCTCAAAAAACTTGGGGGTATGCACCTTGGGCTTCCCCTTTTCTTTGCTTGTAATTAGATTGATCACAGTTAGTGATGAAATAACACGTGAAATACATGTTTCCTTCCCTCCTCTCCTCCCCCCCTCCACCCCTTCCCACCCTCCCTTTCCTTCCCCTTCTTGTATAAATAAATTACTATGGCCCCCTTTTGGGCACAAAGAAATAAATGCAATAACGTTGCGATGCAAAGAACGGCATGGAGTGATCTCACCCTGCATTAGAAACACATGGTCAAATAGTTTGGCTCCAAAGTAATTCATCTGACATAGAATAGAAGCAGAAAATGATGTGCACGAAGATTTGTTTATGTGTTGGTAGAACTGCCTAACCCAGTGTGCAGATATGAGAAAGAGACAAAAATAATTATGATTAGTCAGTAAAATATGAATGTTTTTCTGGTTTATTGTAGATAAGTTGGTACAGAAAGCAATAGGACCTCTAATACGACATCCTACACCCTCACTCTTGGGTTTTTGTGTCCTGAAGAAAGCCTTACACGGATGACCAAATGTTGTTTGAATAACTGATACAGTCTAAACGTGTGCTCAAGAATAAGGCTGGAAACAGACTAATTTCTGTCGACACAACACATATGGGGACCTTTTCAAGATACGAAAATGAATTGTGCTGATTAATGTCACCCATAGGCTACTTACATCACCTTAGCTCTTGTGTATAATTGGATAGACCAACATAGTAAAAAGGATACTATTATCAAGTAACCCGTTATTGTTTTGTGATAAAATCATGTTTTATGTTGTTGCGATTTGCAAATGTGACCAAGAGGTCACATTTTTACTGTGTGTTATGGAATAAACGTTGATATATTTTTGTAATCCCGACCATTTCATCTTTTAACATATGTTGATAAAGAAGATTTCAAAATCTTGCCTGGGATCAGGCCAAGTCTCCAAGCTTTAGTGCTACATCGAAGGGTAGCTCGTTGTGGAATCTTCCTCTCACATATGTTTTCCATGAGTGCACCTAAGACTTCTTTGGACTCATGAGACTGGACCAAGTCTATAATTGGCTGGTCTGCCATCTTGGCTTTTAATTTTTCTCCCCTGTGCTTTGCTGAGCTCCTCAGTGTCTCCAGCAGATAATTTGAAGGATGGGAAAACACTCAGTAAGTTTCCAAAACACTTAAATTCATTGAGTGTGCTGCAAAAAGTCTAATAGTGTGTATCCCCTGTGGGAAACTCCCTTGCTGGAGGATCAGTGCTTCTGACTCTTCGCTTCCCGCATTGAACCGTAAGCGTACGGGACGTCAGAAACTGGCAGGGTTTTCTTCAAGTTTGGTAAATGGATTCTTTTGATGTGTCGGGTGAAAATGTAAGATTACCAAAACACTTTGGCGAAGCTGTGATAGTATCAGAATACTTGCTACTAACATTGAGTTATGATCTGTTGTTTCCCAAAGCTAGGTCTGTGTTCAATAAATACCATAATTATGATGATAATAATAATAATAATAATAATAATAATAATGTGAAAAGAAACCATTCCTCTTAAAGGGAAAGCTTTCTTTTATTGGGTTGGGTTGGAATTTTGGGTCTGCTCAGGGAGAGCTTTAACCTCTTTCAGTTGGGCAGAGATGTGAAAAATTGACATCTGGCATAGGTGTGGAAAGCCTAGCTTTTTTGATTTTTATTACTTATAACATGATGTGGGTAATTCTATCTTAGAAAGGGTGGCCTCCTGAGCAGGTCCCCCTTTCAAGCTAACTCCATGCCTAAAATATAGTTTACACCTGTGCCCTGCTGAATCAGTATCCTGATCTGCAGTGCTTGCTCTCCAGCGGTACAGAGCAGGCTCAGGTCACAGGTGCCCTCTTGACATCTACACTGATAGCCAGCCAAGTTACTTCAGCACAGACGCTGCACTTAGGATATTCACCTCTGTTCGCAAACAACATAACTATGAAAGTTACTATCTTGGTGGCAGTTGTAAACTTTGATTATAAGCCATACCTGAGTTTAGGGTATGATGGCTAGTGTCTCTTATACATATTACAGCCACATCAATTTGATATCATACATGGTCAGCACTGTGAGCCTAACTCAGGTGTGGAAGGGATAACCTTTCCACAGCTGAGTTAGGCTCACAGTATAAGCCAACTCTGCACTGGGAAACTCCAAACCATGTCTAAACAGAGCGGTCTGTCTTGCTTAATGGGCAATTGGGAAGCAATACATTTATCCTCCCCCAAAGCTGCTTCTGTTCTCCTAGTCTGGTGCTCCTTAATTTAATCCACCTACAAATGCAAGATAGTATTTTTCCAGAAAGTGCATCTGTTGCAAGGCTCCACGGGCATTCAGCCGAAATGTCATGTGGACAACTGAGATCCTTCCCATTGGGGCCCCTGCTCCCTCCTTCCATTCACACTGGCCTTCCTCCTTGGCCTCGCCCGCTGTGCCTTCAAATGAAGCCAGAAACCTTGGCGTCATCTTCGACTCCTCTTTCTTTCCTTCCTCCCTCCCACTCAGGACATTGCCAAGAAGTCCAACTATCAGCTCTTCCTTCTCAAAGGAATTTTACCTTTTCTCACTTTCCCTCCGAGGCTCACTGTGACTCAAGCCCTTGCTCTCTCTAGACTTTACTACTGTAACAGCCTCCTCCTGAGCCTTCCTTCTTCCACTCTGCAACCCCTCCAGCTTATCCAGAATATGGCAGCAAGACTTATCCTTGGCCTTAAGCCCAGGGACCGCATCTCTCCTGCACAAAATAATCTCCACTGGCTTCCGTTTGCTGCACAGATTAAATTCAAATCCCTCTACATCATCCACAAGGCTGTCTGGGCCCGGCGACCACACTATCTTCAACTTTATCTCTCTAAATACTCTCTCCCTAGACCACTTCACTCCTCTGGCAACAACTCCTTGTGTGTAAAGTGTTTGCTAAGCAGGCGCAGGGGGTCGCTTACTTTCCTCTATGGGCTTCCTCCTTTGGAATAGCCTCCTCCTCCCCCTGTGCCTCGAGCAGGACCTTCTCAAATTCCAGAAGCTCCTTAATACTTTCCTCTTTTCCTCCTTCTTCCCCCCTTCTCTCCTCTGCTAATCTGACAGTTGCTGAATCAGTGTCCTTGGCCCTTATGCGTCTTCGGGGCCTTGACCTCCAAAACCAATTTCTTCCCAGCTCCTGTCTTTCCACAGCACCTTGCATCTGCATCCCCTCCGCTCTGGATACTTGTCAAGATGTCCCCAAGCACCAGTCAGAGAGGCAATAGCCCCTTGCTGACCGGTTTTTGGGGCCACAGGTGGGCTGGAACCGCAGCACCGGATCCCTGGGTAGGTGAAAAGGAACAGAACAGGGTTATAGACACAATAGCTGACCATACAGTGATTCGCTGAGCCAAATAAACCACTTACCTATGGGGCACCGAGGCTGGGATAGAGGAAGATAGAAGGAGAGAACCCCAGGGACCAGGAAGGTTCCAGGAAGGTTCCCCTTTTCTAGAGATACAGCGAAAGTTGCAGCGAGGAGGTAGCACAGTTCCAGCAACAAGGTCCAGGGGAAATCAATCCAAGTAGGGAGTCCAAAAAGGTACAAAGTTCTTTATCAAGGGAAAAAGGGGCAAGGAAGATCCAGTTCACCAAAGCACAAGGAAGTTCCAAAGGCAGCCCGGAAAGCCAATCCAGGGAAAAATCCAAGCGCAGTCCGATAGAGAAGGCTGAGGTCAGGATCCACAGGAGGAGAAGCAGAAAATGCAAAATGCCAAAAGCTGGTCAGGAAACAGCTGAGAAGCACAGGACGGCCTGTTGTGCATCCTTTTATTCTGATTCCCTGGTTGACTGGCCACGTGACCCCTTGCAGATCATGTGACTGGAGGAGAGCGTTCGCCGAGCATCGAGGAGGCGCCATGGCAACCTCCAACCATGTTGCGGCTTCCTTCGTGACTGTGCAGCTCCCCAAGGGCTCTATCCCAGCCCACTCTACCCCACCTTACTTTACCTCACCCACCCTACTACACCCACACTACCACCACCACCCTGACCACTCTGCCACCACCTAATCCCACTCTGTATCACCTCATCTCACCCTCACCTACCACAGCCCATTCTACCCCACAACATCTCACCCACCCACTCTAACCCCTCATACCAATTCGACCTCACACCACTCTACCCCCACTCACCTTACCTCACATCAGTCTATCAACTCCAGCACACTCTACTTCACCAAGCTATGCGCCATCCCATCCTACCTCAATACACTGTACCCCCACCCAACCCTTGCCACACTACTCCCACAATCCACCCTCACCCCTCTCTATCCAGACCGGCAAATGCTACCTCACCTTTTCTTTATATCCATTCTACCATACTCTGTTCTATCCCTACACATGTACTCTGCTTAACCCACTCTACCTCACCCACTGACTCTAATCCACCCAGGCTTACTCCATCCACTGTACCCCGACCCCACTCTACCCCACCCTTCCTCACTGCTCTCACGCCATCTTACTCTACCTCACCCCTTTCTGCCTCAAGCTACTTTACCTATACCCCTCTATTCTCCACCCACACCTTACCTCTACCCCACCTGCATTACCATCAAATCTCACGCTGTTGATGGCAGTCTCCCCCTATCTCTCCCTTTTCTACCTCACCCAGCCTCTCTTTCTACTACTAGCCACCATACCTCAGCCCGCTCTACCCCACTCAGCTCACCTCTCTATCACCCACCCACTCACTTTGTCTTAATCTATTCTACCCTCCACACCCAACCCAACTCACACCCTCTCTCTCGCACCCTCACCATCCAACCCCTATCCTCCTTACAGTACCTTCAAGAAAGTGTTGTACATATCACTCTTTTTTATCAGCCACATCATGCACAGATCTCGATACTGGTTTGGCCCCAAAGCAACTTTTATATTAGACTTGCGCAGCCTTTTGAAACGCTGTTACGTATTTCACCACTAGGTGGCTTCCTGCCATTTTCCGTTCTGGAAGCACCTGCATATTCATACTCTAGCCTGGCCATAGGCCAATGGGAGTGGGAGGAGAGTGTGACGTGGCCATCCTTTCAAGGAGATAGGCATTCAGACACCTGTCACTCTCTGAGGCAGCGGCGGGCACGCGGGAGTGGGAGGAGAGTGTGACGTGTCCATCCTTTCAAGGAGATAGGCATTTAGACACCTGTCACTCTCTGAGGCAGCGGTGGGCACGTGGGAGTGGGAGGAGAGTGTGACGTGTCCATCCTTTCAAGGAGATAGGCATTCAGACACCTGTCACTCTCTGAGGCAGCGGTGGTTGTGGGAAAAGCTTACCTGGTGCACCAGTGACACAATGGGCAGCATAGTTCAAAACTGATGTGAGCCTTAACAATGTGGCGAATGCCTCATCAGTTGAGTTACCCCAAAATCAACTGGGTCCCAACATTTAATCTGCTGACTGTTACTATTAAAGGATAGTTCCGGGACTTTTTTTTTTATTGTCCCTACGGTTCGGCCATGTGTTTTTAAGCATAAATCGGTAGATCGTAGAAAACTTTCCTATGGACCGTACCCGACTTTTCGTCCATTAACGCACTCGAAATCAGCTGCCATTTTGTGATAATCCTATCATTTCCCCCCATCGACCTGGCTCACCTGCGTTTGCGGCACTAAATCAAATCCCCCGCCCCTGAGCCTGACATCAGCAGACGCGTACCGCCCATTTCCCAACGCCAAAGCACGTTTCGTGTCAACAATCGCTGCGCCTCAGCTAATGAAGTGTCGCCATGGAAATGGCAGGACGCCTCTTTTCTCAATAAGTATAAACACACCGTTTCACAACACACATCAGCAGATTTTCGATTCCATTCCTCTCTCTATGTTACTTTGAGTATTCTGTGACTCGTTTCTGTGCTCTGGTCAGCTACCTTCGCCGCTTCTAGGCCTTGTGAACACCTGTACCATCTCTGTAAATTATTTTACTTTCTTTACCACACAATGGCTACAATAATGCCGTATATGTACGAGCCCGAGTACACTGAGGAGGAACTACTGGAAAGGCAAGCACGCGAAAACGATGGGGATTCGGACGGCAGTTGGGAGGACCCGTCAACGGATGAAGAGCCTGGACCATGTCGCATGGACGGCGTCTCCACCTGGTGCACGTGCAATCGGTGCGAGCTAATGCCAACTGAGGAGGAGAACTGCTGCTGCCGTGAAAATTCCGGGTGCTTGGCCTACATTTCGGAAGGCGAGCCAAGTCCGCAATGCATCACCGAGCTGCCAGAGTTCGGGGAAGCCTGCCTCTCACGGACCGTGTTGAGGATGATGATGGTGCTTATGCACTGTTCGTCCGCGTAATCCGAGTAACGAGTAAGTATACTCTGGTTGTGATGTCAGTGATGACACTACTATTTCATGGTCGTCTCCCACATATAAAATTACATCTACATATCATTCGAACGCATGTAAATTGGTTCCATATTGTGCATTTTCTAGATAGAATTTTTTTCAAAGCAGAATGACATTTTTTACCTGAATCGACATTGATAAGAAAGTTTTGTCATTTTAATACAGTTTGCATCTTTCTTTTTCACAGGTGGTACAGGCTGGTGGCCTATCGTTTCTTCACTTGGTGGCTTCACGGGAGGCTCGGACACCGCGTTCGGAGAGTAATACCTGCCTGTGCGGTACTTGCCATTAGACAACATTTCCCCAGCGACAGTGGACAATACCGCAGATTTTCCCTGGATGTGCTGCAACCGGAACTTTACAATGTGTAATGTTTATTATTTATGTTCAATTGAAATTAAGATCTAAAATAAAACCCAACATATATTTTAACAATGGTTGTTTTGATTTTTTAAATGAATCTAGTGTGTCTCCATTGAATAGTCTTCCTGTGCCGTGTCTTGTCACACCACATGTCTCCGGCCAGCATCCTCCCTCACGCTGGCCGCCCACCTTCAATCCACATAACCGTTGAACCCATATGCAGCAGACATACATATGTTATTTTGCGGGTTGGCATCAAGCCTCCCGGCCTTGCCTCCTCCCCCAAAAATACTTACCACACCACTTTGTTCAAGCGTTGGCAATAAAAGGCCGTTGGATTTTATTGATACAAAACATGGTTATAGGTAAATAATCAATATGGTTGATCATAATAAATCATCCTTTTGGGCACCGGGTACAGGCTGACTAACTGCCTAGGCATCCAGGGTCTCCAGGGTGAACTGCACCCATATATTCTCCTGGGAGGGTGAGGTATTTATAAACTCACCCCCCTGCCTTCCATGTACTAGATCCTGCAGCCTGCCTCTTACATGCAGTTAGATGGCCTCTCCTTGGTGAGGCCCTGCGGCAAACGAGTCTTGTCTGCATGACCACCGCCCCAATCCACCCCCCGCCCTATCAAAGGCAGTTCGCACCGGGGTACTTGCGCTGGCAAATGGAGCTGTCAGGGAGCGATAAAGGCCAAGAGGTGCCAAAGACCATGTACACTTCAAAGTGGTCTATAGAGCATGGGTTGTTGTTCCCATGTCTACCTCCAGACCCCGTGTCTCCTGCCAAGCATCCTCCCTCACGCTGGCCGCCCACCTTCAATCCACATAAGTGTGTCTCCATTCACGAGTCTTCCTGTGTCTAGTCTGCACGACCACCGCCCCAATCCACCCCCCGCCCTATCAAAGGCAGTTCGCACCGGGGTACTTGCGCTGGCAAGTGGAGCTGTCAGGGAGCGATAAAGGCCAAGAGGTGCCAAAGACCATGTACACTTCAAAGTGGTCTATAGAGCATGGGTTGTTGTTCCCATGTCTACCTCCAGACCCGTGTCTCCTGCCAAGCATCCCCCCTCACGCTGGACGCCCCCCTGCAAACCGCATAATGCCACGACATATACACGTCATTCATTCACAAACACACCCCTGTTTCGAATTCTTTATAACCCACTTCATATTTCGAATGAGAACTTCTTTGCGCTTTGCTAGTCAACCCGTGAAGGTGCTGGTTATCTGCTCTTCGTCTCTGTGAACTTCCGTGACCACTTCGAGCAAACACGTCAG
Source organism: Ambystoma mexicanum (assembly GCF_040938575.1). Classification (NCBI taxonomy): domain Eukaryota; kingdom Metazoa; phylum Chordata; class Amphibia; order Caudata; family Ambystomatidae; genus Ambystoma; species Ambystoma mexicanum. The sequence goes on from NC_090941.1 coordinate 1,088,810,189, forward strand.
TTTGCAACCTGTGAACTGCTCCCTATTCTACGACAAGAAACTACTCTGATCCCTGCATCTAACTGTTTGTTCGTCAAGGTAAGGCCATGTACCATAATCATTTTGCGTCCAATTTTTTAATTTATATCTATTTGCTAGTAGTCATCAAATTGCATCCATGTTTTCTTTTCGTTCAAGACAGTACATGCAAGGAACTAGTCACATGTTCTGAGTTTAGTCAAATTATTTTTCTATTTTTTTAAAGTTATTCAAATACTTATCCGCATGTGAATAACGTGTATAGTTCCAAGAACCAAAACGAACCTTGCATTGGACCTTTTATGTGTCATTTAATTTTTTAACACATTGGTATTCATTGAGAATTGTTGATCTTTACTTTTCAGAACTTTCCACAATGCCTGCCTGTTCCATTGGCGGTTGCCCTTCGAAGACCCATAATAAATCTGAAGGTACTATAATGCATGTTTTCCCTAAGACAATAGATCAGATAAGAGAATGGGTCTGATATTGCGGATATCCACCGTCTGAGCTTGAAAGTAGAGTCCTAGAAGTCTTTGCGGACAAGAGGGGTGATCGATACCGCATCTGCAGCAGGCACTTTAGCTCAGACATGTACTCCACATCATTGCTAATAAAGAAGAAAACACCGCGATCGACGCGAAAATTGCTCTCAACCGCTATTCCCACTCTATTCGTCCACATCCCTCCACTGGTGAGTCAAGTTTACGGATTTAGCTCTCGGCCTTGCGGTAGTGTGTAGCATTAGCTAACAATAATTTCCCCATTTATGTATCCACTCAATATGAAGGCGGAAGATTCTCCATCCGTGTCGTTATTGCAGTCATCAGCCACTTCAAGCGCCTATCGGGTAATCTTACTTAGCTATTCTGCCACTGACTTGTTTTAGGCATGTAAATCAATAGTTTTAATTTATCGTGTAATTATTTTACCTAATGGTACACCCTAGTACTCGTCCTCTAGTCTTTGTTTTCAGTTATAATTATTGTTATCCAAAATAATGCAAGTACTGTCTTTCAGGGAGATGCTGAGGAGTCCAACGCATTGACGACAACCGTTGATGTCACTCAGATGCTCGAGGTACGTTTCCGGACAGTTCCATCGATGGAGATCATCAGATCTTGCATTCTTGTAGCGTGATTGTTACACACAATGTTTCTTTCGTTTTTAGCCATTGATATGTCCTTCTGTCGTCGCCCTCCTATGTGTCTTCTTTTTTCAATATTGTGTTCATTACTAATGAAAGTCCCATGTTTCAGGGAGTCGATGGAGCATTAGTCCAAGAAGAAGGGGGAGCATGCAGTTACGGGTCGGCGCAACAGCTTGCAGAAGTGTGCACCGCAGTTACAGCGTCCCTTGATGTTCTTATGCATTTCGAGGTATGGATACTGACAGTTCGATCAAGCGAGATCATATGACGTGATTACATCCACTATACTTCCTTCTTTATTAACGCAAGTACTATGTTTCAGGGAGATGACGGAGCTTCTTCTACAAGAACATCACCCCTGGTAGTGGATGCAGATCTCTGGGTGGTGACACTTCCTACGATCGAGCAAATCGAATCATATTTAGATATCCATTATTTATTTTAGACAACTGATCATTTGTGCAGGTCTATTTAGATGAGCCGTTGACGCCTGCACAAAGTTTATGTTCTTTTTAACAAAATAGAAAACCATACTAATGCAATTACTGTGTTTCAGGGAGTTGCTGAAGCGTCATCTTCAATAATATCATCAATGGAAGTCTATGCGGAGCCCGAGGTATGGATCTTGACAGTTCCATCTAACTAGATCAACAATACGTGAATAATTGTCGTTTGAATGTTCTACACAATGCGTTCATTCGTGTTTTGCTATTGAGATGTACGTGGGTATTGGTCCCCAAGTACATTTTGTGTTTTCAATATTATTATACATAATAATGAAAGTTCTATGTTTCAGGGAGTCGATGGAGCGTCAGTGCGTGATGGATGTGCTTATCATGAAAATATAGTCGTTGCAGCGCAAGAGGAAGTGGAGACATGCACACACGAGTCGGAGCAACAGCGTCCAGATGTTGAAGTTCGAGGCAAGAAAGTTTCAAAGAAAAGAAAGCAAAAGAAGGTTAGTGTCCTGGTCACTATATTATGTTGTTTTTCACTGTTAATAGTTCAATACTGTAAGTTGTGTTTAAACTGAAGATCCCTTTTCCAATCTGTCCTCTAGTTGCGAGTGGGTGTACGAACTACATCTACACAGACAGTGAAGCGAACGAGAGATGTTGCTTGTCTAACCTTTTGGCAGGGACTTGAGACTGGAGATGCATCGTGCCAATGGGAAGAATATGAAGTGATTGAAAACGGAGCTATACCACCACCAGCCATTGATAGCGAATGTCCTCCTGGTAGTTCGGATGCAGTCGGAGATCAATTCACAGAATCCACACCCGCAAAAACTAAGACCGCGAGAAAGTTGAAGAAATTGTTTTATTCTCCCATCGCCGGAGAAGGAACAGATGTTGCAATGGAAGAGAATGTAATGGATGACAATGAAACACCATCAATATCACTGAACATAGCGGAAGACGATATCAGAGATTGTACCTTTAATGTGAGTGACATGTCCTCAACGTTACAGGCCGAACCAGCTGGGATGCAGAGTGACAGTATAAGGAAAGAGGCCAAATTCATTGTATTCGATAGTTGTTTGATTGATATTATTATTATGCTGAAATGTGGGCATTCGGTTGGTGGGGAAGTATGTGGGGAGCCATTGATTAATGTGACTCGTGCAATTCGAGGCACTAACCTTAAATACATGCCACCTGTACACAATATCATCCGTTCTCATGGTCTGCACAACCCATGCTGGGGCAACTGCCAGCAGGCAATCTACTTTGTGCAGCGGCCGCACTTTTTAGTGGTTCAAGTTTCAAAAAGTTAGAGTATTTCTTTCAGTGTGTGGGAATCCATTTCATTGCGAAAACTCAGTTCTACAAATACCAAACCGATTATCTATTTCCAGCCATTAGCGAAGCTTGGAGAATGGAAAAAATGTCTATTGAAAGTACATTCGCGGGCAAACGGTTCAGGCTAGCCGGTGATGGACAGTGCGACAGCCCAGGATTTTCAGCCAAGTACTGCACCTACCACTTTCAGGACATGGAAAGTAAGAAAATTGTGAGTTCGGTGGTCGTGCAGGTGTCACAAAGTACATCCTCAGTGGCCATGGAGAAAGTTGGCTTTGTAGCATCATTGCAAGAACTACAATCGCGGGGAATGGTGATCGGCCTGATAGCCACGGACGGACACGTTTCAATTGCCAAGACAATGAGAGAAGAGTACAAAAATATAAATCACCAATTTGACGTATGGCATCTTTCAAAAACAATCAATAAAAAAATGTCGGCTGCAGGTAAAAAAAAAGATATGCAAGGTATTTCACAGTGGTCCAAGTCAATCAGCAACCATCTTTGGTGGAGCTCAAAAACATGTGAAGGGTCGTTGGAAATTCTACTGGAAAAATGGCGGTCAGTAATGCTACACTGTAGCAACGTTCACCGGTGGACCACAAACCAACATTTCCACAATTGTGAACATGGCCATTTGTCCACAGAGGAGGCACGGAAGAAGAAGTGGTTGATTCCTTCATCACCCACTCACAAAGCCATTGAAAAGATTGTATTTGATAAAACTATAACAAGAGATTTGAGGGGACTCACGGAATTCTGCCACACAGGAGATTTGGAGGTGTTCCACAATATGTGCCTAAAGTACAGGCCAAAACGATTGCATTTTGGCATGGAGGGCATGATAAATCGGACTCTTCTAGCGGTCTTGGCACATAACCATAATGTTGGCCGTCAACAAAGTAGGACGACCGGAACTTTAGGGACGCTTCGCTACAATAAGGCCTTCACTAAAAGAAGTAAACAATGGGTGATCAAACCAGTGTTTGAGGATATGCAATATGAGTTTATTGAGAGACTTATTGTTGATGTCCTAGATAGGCACATACATGGAGTTGTGAACGAACCTGTGCAGGGGACAACTGCATTGCCACCCAACATTGCCTCTGTTCCATGTCCACCTAAAGCAGAGCTCATTGGGAAATACACATCACGGTTTAAATGATTGTAATTTGATTGTCTGTTCTCTCGAGTCTCCTCATGTCGCAGGCCCATTGAATATGTGTAGCTATGTATTGTGTAAATAAAAGTGATTGCTCAGTGTACATGCAATGTGTCTATCCAACCTTGTTCATTTGCGCATTAAATTAAACCAAACAGTAATATAAATCATTTTTCAAAACATATAGAATGTCTCCGTATTTATGGTTCTCTGGGGCTGCAAAGCACGCAGACAAAATGCAAAGATGGAGTGTAAATTTCAAGTCCTGTGAGATGGCCTTACACTGAATGTAGCTAACTAGGAATGTGTGCTCGTTCAAAGTGAAGGTCAGCTGCTTTGATTTTTTGCTCGGGTGCCGGAATGACCCACGACTCAGTATAAGGTTCTATTGTTATTTGACCTTGACAGGCCGGGACCATCCCGAAAGACTTCTTTTTGGGGGTGTGGTGCAATAACGTAAGAAACGATAATGAATAAAATTTCAGAAACGATAGCCATTTAATGTTCGTTCATTAGAAGAAATAACGTCGGCATAGAAGGAGTGGTATTTCGGGGCTGCCCTACGCACAGACACAATGGAAAATGCAAATATAATGTAAGTAACTCTTTAGATGAGTTTATACCGCAATTTAATTACTATACAGTAGCTTTAAAGACGGGTTAAGTTGTACTTGTTCGTTCTATGTGGCATATTGTTTTGTACCGCGCACTATCTTGAGGAGAACCATCTCCTTTTACGGAAGCACCTCAAAACCTTCCTCTTTGCTTCTGCTTTCTCTCTCCCTCTCCCCTGCTACAACTGGTCCACTGTCTGCGACCTCGGTCCTGGGCCCTTCCACTCTCCACCTGCACTGCCTCCCTGTCAACCCCTGCACTGGGGGACTGTCTCAGTATCCTACAGCCCCCCCTTCCCAGCACTTTTTCTGCACTTACCTTGCACTCGCCACCAGCTGGCCCTATGTATTTATTATTTTATGCTACTTACCTTGTACTCCACTTCCCCCCTCCCCTTCCCCTTGCACTTTTACCTTCCCCCTACCCCTGCACTTCTTCTCCTTGTTCCCCCCACCCTCCCTGCCTCACCACGCCTTGAAACACTTGTGTATAGGCGCGTTGCAAATGCCATATTATATCATATCAGTGACGAAGTGGTCCACTGGCGCTCAGGCGGCTCTGAAAAAGGCGGAGGAGAGGGGGTGGGTTACTGGAAATGACGCACTGTCCTAGCTATGAAATAATTTCCCGACCTAATATATAAAATGAATAATTTTAATAAAGATCTGATGGTGAGACTAATTTCATTTTTTATGTTTTTAAAACAGGTACATCCTTCATTATTGTCCGTGTCACGAGTACCAGATACCGGCGGATGGCTTTTACAACCGCCACTTGCTTCTCTGCGTGAACAACGTTACCACCCTGACCATTTTATGGGACGATCGCCAAGTACAAGTATGCCCTTACGCGGTACTAATGGCTAGATGCAACATACATACCGTTGTGGTGGCCTAGTGCCACGTTGTTGGAACAGCCATGCGATTATCAGTGCGACCGAAGAGCTTATTTTATCGTAAACCAACACCCTGTGTACTGCACACGAACATCGCTTGCCTCAAGACGAACTATTTTGGATCGATAGCAAAGAAAAATGCAAATCGCTGAATATTCTCTAAACATTTGATGTCCAATAAATGTACTTTACCAAATGTACTGTGTTGCTGTTTGATTTAAAAGTACAGTTTCATATTCTGAATTGTGGCGCGCTGTGTTGTGAGCTGATCTGTGTTGGTTTCCGGGTTCTGTGTGGAGTCGCGTAGAAGACGCCTGGGCGCGTTTGCCTACGCAGCTCAGTCACGTCATGGATAGAGGCGGGGAATATGAATGTTTTGATAGTCTGTTTCAGGGGCGGGGGATTTGATTTAGTGCCGCAAACGCAGGTGAGCCAGGTCGATGGGGGGAAATGATAGGATTATCACAAAATGGCGGCTGATTTCGAGTGCGTTAATGGACGAAAAGTCGGGTAAGGTCCATAGGAAAGTTTTCTACGATCTACCGATTTATGCTTAAAAACACATGGCCGAACCGTAGGGACAATAAAAAAAAAGTCCCGGAACTATCCTTTAATACTGTCAGTAAATCGTATATTTTACACCTATAGCATTTGTTTCGTATTTTGCTTTTCACTTATCCTCTGTTGTTTGCATGTATTTTTATGCACTTTTATAACTTTCTGGATGTGGAAAATAAGGGCCAGCAAATGTGGGCTGTGTTACTTGTTTATTATTTGTTATTTGTATATATCTGCTTCTATTTTTACAGTACATATTGAAGGCATAGGGCATACTGCACTGGTATGGACTACATACAAACAAATAGGAATAATCTTAATACCCTGTACCTCTCCCTGCTTTCCTCTCACACACTTCTGCCCCTGACAGAAGCAGGATCCCATGTGCAGAGATTGAGGGCGAGGACACCTTGCAAGTGGGCAGCGAGAGTAACATGCACTTCGCAGGAGGGTATTATCTGCGCCCTCCCCCCACAGCCACGATACCCTAAAATGCAAAGGTAAATAATGAAAAAGGCAGTGTTTGGTGGCTGCACTGGTGGCGATGCTACCCTCCTGCAGGGCGATTAATACCTCCTCTGTTCGCTGGTTGTCTTTTCACAGGGACCCAGTACTGTAAGGTGGTAACTGCTATTGTAGGGCAGGTCAGGTGAGTGGGAGATCAAGGTGATGGCTTTACGAACATTTAATGTCAACCCTAACAGTAGCGTGGCTTTTTAAAGTGCCCGTTTGAATAGAGGGGAAAAAGCGGTGTGTTGGCTGTGACGGAGCACCGAACTATAGGCACTTTGCACAGAACACCAGTGTACTGCATTGCCTATTATAAAATTGTTTATTTATTTATGTATACCATATTATAATATGAAGCATAGCACACGTCTGATTCTGTTTTCTACTATTTGCGGATTAAGCTTCAAAATGAAACTTATAACGTAAGATAAAATAGATAACAGCAGTGGGCTGTATTTGGTACTGTAAAAAACGAACAAAAACACAATAAAATCAGCGTTGGATGACAAGCATTTTAAAATGTGGTGAATAAATGGCACAGGAACTGTTACCCCCGCTCAGCTTCACCCCTCTGCTATCCAAGCCACGATATTAGTTGCTTGCTTTTTTAAATCTTTAGTTCTGAAATCATAATTTAAAAAAATACAAGGCCGATTTCCTAAAGACATTGGCAGAAGTGGCATTCAACCCAGCTCTCACGACTGCTCCTCATTCTCAGGGTCATTCAATGGAGCGCGTGCGGAGCCCGCAGAAGTACAGGTGAGCTTCAACACAACCCCCATAAATCACGGTGCACTCGGCTCAAGCAAAACATAACACATTGACAGAGAGGTTTCCATCTAGCGCCACCCCTTGGTGAGAGTAGAGGGGGGCAGTTACCTCCTCTTTATGCATATGAGTAACCGGAAAAAAGAACTAAATCGAGACGACAGGTCTCACATTAAGGCAAAAGTGTGAATTATGTGCCTGCCGATAACACAGCTGCCAATGACAAGTACTGTAACCCCTGCCTACCAACCCTAGGACCTTCTACTCCACCCACACCCCTACCTCACACCAGCCTAACCCTACCAACCCTAGCTCAACTCTCTCTCACCCTACCTCGCCCATGCCTGCCATGCTCTCCGCTTCCTATTGCCTGCCACCTTAGCTCACTCCTATTCCCTTTAACTTTAGCTCATGGGAGAGACCGGAGGGTATCCTCATGCCTAACCCCCCTGGATCCTCTGTTCGGGTGGCCAGGGAAATGCCATCGCTCTTGGATCCCGACCCTGATGATGGAGTAGCGAAGGAGGATCACCTAAGTGGAGGGTCCTCAGTGATTGGGAATGGGCCCACAGGCGTGACATGGTACCCCCTTTCCCTATTTTGGACCAACCTAACCCTCCCCCGACCTTTATGGTTTCATGCAAAACCTCTCCCTTCAATTCCCCACATTTGACAGTTGAAACTACTGCAACGAGGAAGAGGAGACAAAGAGCAATGCACACTACATCTATATTTGACCAATCTGGTACTGGGACGAGAAAGATGCCTGTAAAGTATGGTGAGAGTCAGGCATGTCCCCTTAATCAAAGTTAGGCAAACCTAATGAAGGGTTTACACCTGCAACCTGTTAGAGGTTTGCAGGTGTATAATATGAGAGCCAGAGAATGGTATTCAGAGGGAGAAGGTGACAGAGAACTAAGAGAGGCGGCAGATCTGTAGGAAACCCAGCCCCATGAGGGGAGGAGGCAGCCATGGGGGGACCTCTGGTGGCAACAAGACATCGGTCATCAGCCCAAAGAAGTGCCCCTCTATGTTGCTTAACTATGCAGGAGGAAGAAGAACGCGTCCACGTCTCCATCAAGGCAGCGTAGATGTCAGCGTGAAAGAGGTGGGCCCTGGTATGCGAGCAGGGCTAGTAGGAGCCGGTTTGCTGACCTACCAGGAAGAGAGAAGCAGCGGGAGCTGTTCATGAATGCCAGCAAGTACCGGGGTGAGTGTCGGGGAGATACGCTCAATGACCAGGGCGTTCCTAAGTGGGCTGCGAGTGGGGAATTAATGCATTCCAGTTACCAAACTGCACGGACAGCGGAAATTAAAGCATAATGAACATTTATTGAAAACCAAACTAAATAACAACTTGAACGTAAACCATACCGAGTGTATATTGAACACCTAATTGAAGGAAAACCTTAACCAATGCATGTCTATTGATTATCGAACTGGAAAACATACCAGGTGCAGATTGTAACATCAAAGTGAGGAAAGATTTGAACTTAAGTATAACAAATGCACATCGAACATCAAACTGAATGAATGCTTGAAAAAAAGGAAAGGTAATATTTGTTGAGTGTCGAACTAAATGCAGCCTTGCACTTTCACTTATTGAATTTGGAATTGAATAACACTTTTTATGGGCAAAACAGAGGTCAGCCAAAGAGACAGTGGCCATGGGAAAACAGCGCATAGGAAAGAGAGCATGTGTGAAAACGTGTTATTGCAAAGTGGGACATGAACAAGACTACCACCAAGTGAACTTTATGGACAATTACAGTGTGGCAAGGCCAACAGACTGGCAAGAGGTGTGTGAAACTTTGGGCAGAGCCAAGAGACTAATCAGGAGACGCCAAAGGAGTGTGAACATTGCACATAAGCCAAGATGCCAACCAAGATAGACTACAAGAACACAACTGAGGGTCCTGGTTGCGCGACCCGTGATGGGTGGTCCATGTGGTCTGACAATGCGCCTAGACCAGTGAGCCCAGAACTGTGTGAATCCAAACATATTGTGTAACCTAAAGTCTTGGGGAAGGACACCCTGAGACTCAAAGAATTAGGAACTTTGTCCTGAGGACGAGGTCTCAAGACCCCTTTGCTTTTAGTTGTGAGGGCAAGGATAGGTTTTGGACACAGATTTTTAAGTTGAACTCTTTAGAGTTTCCTTAGTTTCGTTCCGGTAGGAAAATCCCACTGTAGCATAGGGCAAGTTAGGCCTTCAACCATCCTGACATTTAAGTTAATACATCTCTTTTGTTTTAACTTTAAGTATGTTGTCTGTGTCTTGCTTCATGATACCTTCACACTCATCCCGATCCCCTCCACCGTAGCTCACCCCTGAAATCACTATGGTTCCTATAGAAGTCCCAAACATGTCTTCAAGTTAGTGTTTGCTGACAAGTAACATTAGCAAAAAAACGTACAGCAGCAAAGATAAGCCTTTCTATTATGTCTATTACTGTTGTTATGTATCTGCAAACATTCACTTGCAGATATGCTGGTAATTACTGGACATCGAGAGGCTGAGTATTTACTGCATTCTTACTTATAATTGTAAAAGGTAATAAACAACTGAACACATCAAATCTATTCGCTTCACCAATGCTTGTTGACCTTGTTCAAACAGCTGTTGTACATATGGTGCATAATTATCAAATCAAAGCACTGTAAATAATGACTGGTATTTTTATTTAGCAAAATGGAGAATATCTTTTTTTTTTTGCCTAGATTCTTTGCAGTCACCCTCTATACTGGAAAAGTCCTCCTCTCTCTGGATTATGCTGTATTCTGCTTTCGTCTAATGCAAATATTTTCAGTCAGCAGAGTCGTGGGACCCAAGGTCAATATGATGTGGAAGATGGTAAGTGTTCGACATCTCAAGAGATATGTACAAGAAATGATGTGGTAGATGGTATTCTCAATAGATGCATACAAGAGGTGAAGTGGCTGACAGTAAGTGTCCCAACAGATGCATACAAGAGATGAGGTGTCAGAATGTGAGTGCCCCAACAGATGCATATATGATATGCAAGAAGTTTAGTGGTGGATGGTAAGTGCCCCAATAGAAGCATAGAAGAGATGCAAGAGGTTTAGTGGCGGATGGTAAATGCCCCAACAAATGCATAGAAGAGATGCAAGAGGTTTAGTGGTGGATGGTAAATGCCCCAACAAATGCATACAAGAGATGCAAGAGGTTTAGTGGTGGATGGTAAGTGCCCCAACAGATGCATAGAAGAGACGATGTGCCATATGGTAAGTGTCCCAAAAGATGCATACAAGAGATGCAAGAGGTATATTGGTGGATAGTAAGTGCCCCAACAGATGCTTACAAGAGATGCAAGAGGTTTAGTGGTGGATGGTAAGTGTCCCAACAGAAGAATAGAAGAGATGCAAGAGGTTTAGTGGTGGATGGTAAGTGTCCCAAAAGATGCGTAGAAGAGACAATACGGCATATGGTAAGTGTTTTAACAGATGCATAGAAGAGATGCTGCGGCATTTGGTCATTTTTTCAACAGATGCATACAAGAGATGCAAGAGGTTTAGTGGTGGATAGTAAGTGCCCCAACAGATGCATACAAGAGATGCAAGAGGTTTAGTGGTGGATGGTAAGTGCCCCAACAGATTCATACAAGAGATGCAATAGGTTTAGTGGTGGATGGTAAGTGCCACAACAGATTCATACCAGAGATGCAAGAGGTTTAGTGGTGGATGGTAAGCGCCCCAACAGATGCATACAAGAGATGCAAGAGGTTTAGTGGTGGATAGTAAGTGCTCCAAAAGATGCAAGAGGTTTAGTGGTGGATGGTAAGTGCCCCAACAGATGCATACAAGAGATGCAAGAGGTTTAGTGGTGGATGGTAAGTGCCCCAACAGATGAATACAAGAGATGCAAGGGGTTTAGTGGTGGATAGTAAGTGCTCCAACAGATGCATACAAGAGATGCAAGAGGTTTAGTGGTGGATGGTAAGTGCCCCAACAGATGCATGCAAGAGAGACAAGAGGTTTACTGGTGGATGGTAACTGCCCCAACAGATGCATACAAGAGATGCAAGAGGTTTAGTGGTGGATGGTAAGTTCCCCAACAGATGCATAGAAGAGACGATCCGCCATATGGTAAGTGTCCCAACAGATGCATACAAGAGATGCAAGAGGTTTAGTGGTGGATGGTAAGTGCCCCAACAGATTCATACAAGAGATGCAAGAGGTTTAGTGGTGGATGGTAAGTGTCCCAACAGATGCATAGAAGAGATGACGCGGCATATGGTAAGTGTCCCAACAGAAGCATAGAAGAGATGACACAGCATATGGTAGGTTTTCCAACAGAAGCATAGAAGAGATGATGCAGCATTTGGTAAGTGTCCCAACAGAAACACAGAAGAGATGACGCAGCATATGGTAAGTGTCCCAACAGAAGCATAGAAGAGATGACGCAGCATATGTTAAATGTTCCAACAGAAGCATGGACAAGATGATGCAGCATTTGGTAAGTGTTCCAAAAGATGAATACAAGAGATGCAAGAGGTTTAGTGGTGGATGGTAAGTGTCCCAATAGATGCGTAGAAGAGGCAATGCGGCATATGGTAAGTGTTTTAACAGATGCATAGAAGAGATGCTGCGACATTTGTTAAGTGTTCCAACAGATGCATACAAGAGATGCAAGAGGTTTAGTGGTGGATGGTAAGTGTCCCAACAAATGCATAGAAGAGATGATGCGGCATATGGTAAGTCTCCCAACCAATGCATAGAAGAGATGCTGCGGCATATGGTAAGTGTCCCAACAGAACCATAGAAGAGATGACGCAGCATATGGTAAGTGTTCCAAAAGATGCATAGAAGAGATGCTGCAGCATTTGGTCATTTTTCCAACAGATGATTACAAGAGATGCAAGAGGTTTAGTGGTGGATGGTAAGTGTCCCAACAGATGCATACAAGAGATGCAAGAGGTTTAGTGGTGGATGGTAAATTCCCCAACATATTCATAGAAGAGATGCAAGAGGTTTAGTGGTGGATGGTAAGTGTCCCAACAGATGCATAGAAGAGACGATCCGCCATATGGTAAGTGTCCCAACAGATGCATACAAGAGATGCAAGAGGTTTAGTGGTGGATGGTAAGTGCCCCAACAGATTCATACAAGAGATGCAAGAGGTTTAGTGGTGGATGGTAAGTGTCCCAACAGATGCATAGAAGAGATGACGCGGCATATGGTAAGTGTCCCAACAGAAGCATAGAAGAGATGACACAGCATATGGTAGGTTTTCCAACAGAAGCATAGAAGAGATGATGCAGCATTTGGTAAGTGTCCCAACAGAAACACAGAAGAGATGACGCAGCATATGGTAAGTGTCCCAACAGAAGCATAGAAGAGATGACGCAGCATATGTTAAATGTTCCAACAGAAGCATGGACAAGATGATGCAGCATTTGGTAAGTGTTCCAAAAGATGAATACAAGAGATGCAAGAGGTTTAGTGGTGGATGGTAAGTGTCCCAAAAGATGCGTAGAAGAGGCAATGCAGCATATGGTAAGTGTTTTAACAGGTGCATAGAAGAGATGCTGCGACATTTGTTAAGTGTTCCAACAGATGCATACAAGAGATGCAAGAGGTTTAGTGGTGGATGGTAAGTGTCCCAACAAATGCATAGAAGAGATGATGCGGCATATGGTAAGTCTCCCAACAGAAGCATAGAAGAGATGACGCAGCATATGGTAAGTGTTCCAAAAGATGCATAGAAGAGATGCTGCAGCATTTGGTCATTTTTCCAACAGATGATTACAAGAGATGCAAGAGGTTTAGTGATGGATGGTAAGTGTCCCAACAGAAGCATAGAAGAGATGCAAGAGGTTTAGTGGTGGATGGTAAGTGTCCCAAAAGATGCGTAGAAGAGACGATGTGGCATATGGTAAGTTCTCCAACAGAAGCATAGATGAGACAATACGGCATATGGTAAGTGCTTTAACAGATGCATAGAAGAGATGCTGCGGCATTTGGTAAGTGTTCCAACAGATGCATACAAGAGATGCAAGAGGTTTAGTGATGGATGGTAAGTGTCCCAACAGATGCATAGAAGAAATGACGCGGCATATGGTAAGTGTCCCAACAGAAGCATAGAAGAGATGACACAGCATATGGTAAGTGTTCCAACAGAAGCATAGAAGAGATGATGCAGCATATGGTAAGTGTTCCAACAGAAGCATAGAAGAGATGATGCAGCATTTGGTAAGTGTCCCAACAGAAGCATAGAAGAGATGACGCAGCATATGTTAAACGTTCCAACGGAAGCATAGAAGAGATGATGCAGCATTTGGTAAGTGTTCCAACAGATGAATACAAGAGATGCAAGAGGTTTAGTGGTGGATGGTAAGTGTCCCAAAAGATGCGTAGAAGAGACGATGTGGCATATGGTAAGTGTTTCAACAGATGCATAGAAGAGATGCTGCGGCATTGGGTAAGTGTTCCAACAGATGCATACCATAGATGCAAGAGGTTTAGTGGTGGATGGTAAGTGTCCCAACAGATGCATAGAAGAGACGATGCAGCATTTGATAATTGTTCCAACAGATGCATACAAGAGATGCAAGAGGTTTAGTGGCGGATGGCAAGTGTCCCAATAGATGCATAGAAGAGACGATGTGGCATATGGTAAGTGTCCCAATAGATGCATAGAAGAGACGATGTGGCATATGGTAAGTGTCCCAACAGATGCATAGAAGAGGCGATGCGGCATATGGTAAGTGTCCCAACAGATGCATAGAAGAGACGATGCAGCATTTGGTAATTGTTCCAACAGATGCATACAAGAGATGCAAGAGGTTTAGTGGTGGATGGTAAGTGTCCCAACAGATGCATAGAAGAGATGATGCAGCATTTGGTAAGTGTCCCAACAGAAGCATAGAAGAGATGATGCAGCATATGTTAAATGTTCCAACAGAAGCATAGAAGAGATGATGTAGCATTTGGTAAGTGTTCCAACAGATGAATACAAGAGATGCAAGAGGTTTAGTGGTGGATGGTAAGCACCCCAACAGATGCATAGAAGAGACGATGCAGCATATGGTAGTGTTTCAACAGATGCATAGAAGAGATGCTGCGGCATTGGGTAAGTGTTCCATTAGATACATACAATAGATGCAAGAGGTTTAGTGGTGCATGGTAAGTGTCCCAATAGATGCATAGAAGAGACAATGCGGCATATGGTAAGTGTCCCAACAGATGCATAGAAGCGATGATGCAGCATTTGGTAATTGTTCCAACAGATGAATACAAGAGATGCAGGAGGGTTAGTGGTGGATGGTAAGTGTCCCAACAGAAGCATAGAAGAGATGACGCAGCATATGTTAAATGTTCCAACAGAAGCATAGACGAGATGATGTAGCATTTGGTAAGTGTTCCAACAGATGAATACAAGAGATGCAAGAGGTTTAGTGGTGGATGGTAAGCACCCCAACAGATGCATAGAAGAGACGATGCAGCATATGGTAGTGTTTCAACAGATGCATAGAAGAGATGCTGCGGCATTGGGTAAGTGTTCCATTAGATACATACAATAGTTGCAAGAGGTTTAGTGGTGGATGGTAAGCACCCCAACAGATGCATAGAAGAGACGATGCGGCATATGGTAAGTGTCCCAACAGATGCATAGAAGCGATGATGCAGCATTTGGTAATTGTTCCAACAGATGCATACAATAGATGCAAGAGGTTTAGTGGTGGATGGTAAGCACCCCAACGGATGCATAGAAGAGATGACGCAGAATTTGTTAAATGTTCCAACAGAAGCATGGACGAGATGATGCAGCATTTGGTAAGTGTTCCAAAAGATGAATACAAGAGATACAAGAGGTTTAGTGGTGGATGGTAAGTGTCTCAAAAGATGCGTAGAAGAGGCGATGCGGCATATGGTAAGTGTTTTAACAGATGCACAGAAGAGATGCTGTGACATTTGGTAAGTGTTCCAACGGATGCATACAAGAGATGAAAGAGGTTTAGTGGTGGATGGTAAGTGTCCCAACAAATGCATAGAAGAGATGATGCAGCATATGGTAGTGTTTTAACAGATGCATAGAAGAGATGCTGCGACATTTGGTAAGTGTTCCAACAGATGCATACAAGAGATGCAAGAGGTTTAGTGGTGGATGGTAAGTCTCCCAACCGATCCATAGAAGAGATGCTGCGGCATATGGTAAGTGTTCCAAAAGATGCATAGAAGAGATGCTGCAGCATTTGGTCATTTTTCCAACAGATGCTTACAAGAGATGCAAGAGGTTTAGTGGTGGATGGTAAGTGTCCCAACAGAATCATAGAAGAGATGCAGGAGGTTTAGTGGTGGATGTAAGTGTCCCAAAAGATGCGTAGAAGAGACAATGCAGCATTTGGTAAGTTCTCCAACAGAAGCATAGATGAGACAATACGGCATATGGTAAGTGTTTTAACAGATGCATAGAAGAGATGCTGCGGGATTTGGTAATTGTTCCAACAGATGCATACAAGAGATGCAAGAGGTTTAGTGGTGGATGGTAAGTGTCCCAACAGATGCATAGAAGAGACGATGTGGCATATGGTAAGTGTCCCAACAGATGCATAGAAGAGACGATGTGGCATATGGTAAGTGTTCCAACAGATGCATACAAGAGATGCAAGAGGTTTAGTGGTGGATGGTAAGTCTCCCAACCGATCCATAGAAGAGATGCTGCAGCATATGGTAAGTGTTCCAAAAGATGCATAGAAGAGATGCTGCAGCATTTGGTCATTTTTCTAACAGATGCTTACAAGAGATGCAAGAGGTTTAGTGGTGGATGGTAAGTGTCCCAACAGAAGCATAGAAGAGATGCAAGAGGTTTAGTGGTGGATGGTAAGTGTCCCAAAAGATGCGTAGAAGAGACGATGTGGCATATGGTAAGCTCTCTAACAAAGCATAGATGAGACAATACAGCATATGGTAAGTGTTTTAACAGATGCATAGAAGAGATGCTGCTGCATTTGGTAATTGTTCCAACAGATGCATCCAAGAGATGCAAGAGGTTTAGTGGTGGATTGTAAGTGTCCCTACAGATGCATAGAAGAGACGATGTGGCATATAGTAAGTGTCCCAAAAGATGCATAGAAGAGACGATGCAGCATTTGGTAATTGTTCCAACAGATGCATACAAGAGATGCAAGAGGTTTAGTGGTGGATGTTAAGTGTCCCAACAGATGCATAGAAGAAATGACGCGGCTTATGGTAAGTGTCCCAACAGAAGCATAGAAGAGATGACGCAGCATATGTTAAATGTTCCAACAGAAGCATAGAAGAGATGATGCAGCATTTGGTAAGTGTTCCAACAGATGAATACAAGAGATGCAAGAGGTTTAGTGGTGGATGGTAAGTGTCCCAAAAGATGCGTAGAAGAGACGATGTGGCATATGGTAAGTGTCCCAACAGATGCATAGAAGAGATGCTGCGGCATTGGGTAAGTGTTCCAACAGATGCATACAATAGATGAAAGATGTTTAGTGGTGGATGTTTAGCACCCCAACAGATGCATAGAAGAGACGATGCGGCACATGGTAAGTGTCCCAACAGATGCATAGAAGCGATGATGCAGCATTTGGTAATTGTTCCACCAGATGCATACAAAGGACAATGTGACAAATGGTAAATGTCCCAATAGAAAACTTTTCTTAGTGTTGGGGTGACTTAATTATCTTGTTAACCCAATCTTATTGTCGAGTGTTTTTTGGGGGAGTCTTGTAACAAACAGAAACTGTGTGGAAAATAATGATGGAAGCAAAGGATTCAGGGGAAAGATTATCAGACAAAACATATCATTTCGATGTGGGAACTGGTCATAGAAAGGGCTTGGAGGAGTGGGTATGGAGAGGGGATGGGTTGCCAGCTAGAAAGGTGTGTGTGAGTAACACAAAAGCAGAGAAATGCTAATTGTGTATGTAAATGTTATGCGTGATACTACGATGAGAGGCGCGGCAGGAGCGTTGGGCGTCCTGCTTATACACACACATGCAGACACGCGGTGATCTCATGAAACATAACCACACCTAAAAACTGCGTGAGCAGGTGGCTCGGATACCAGCCTACATGGAGCTGATAACGAGTGTGCAGGCATCATTGTTATACCGGCAGCCCATGCCCCCATAACTGCAGAGGACCTCACCACTGGAGCCAGAGAGCCAGGGAACCGTGCACGGCGCAGCAAGGCCTTTGCTGAGCAGGCCCTCAATATCACAGGGTAAACGGGGCTTTGATCCACCTATGCTCATGGAGCTGATTAGCTCACCCCTGGCCTCAGTGCCATTCTTAGCAAGACTAGGAGTACACAACCTTTTCAGAAAACTTAGTGCAGATTGACAAATCAGTCCTAGCCAACTACTTTCAGCCGCAAGCTAATACAGATTTTGAAAGATTTCAGCTCCATCAGGCATGGTAGATGTCACACAAACCAATTGATGTATTTCACGCGGGACTCGACAGCTTGCCTCCACCTGTACTCTACTCAATGAGTCAGATGAAGTTCAAGCCCAACTGAATCAGGGATGCTACTCGAACAAGCTGAGGAGACAGATACTGAGAGAAGCCTGCCTACCCTTGCAGCAAATCCTGGAGCTAGGCCGATCGCATGAGCTCACTGAAAGTGGAGCCGAGAAGATGGAAGCAGCCTTCCAACACATGGCTATGATATAAGTTTAGGTGGTTTCACACAACTACCCATGCAAGAGTGGGGGGAAAGCAGGAGATATCCCTCAAAAGGACCAAATGGTGCAATTCCTGCATGCTGCTACCATGAGATGTGACTACTGTGGTGGCAAAGTACGGCACCCACGTCAATGTCTTGCCAGGGACGCTGAGTGTGCGAAGAGTGACGGACTGAACCACTTTGCAGGGGAGGCACCTTCATACGGCCCCCCCCCATGTCCCACAGACCAATGAGACAGAGAGCCCGCCACGTGAATGCTACGCATGAATTGGACCATGCAGACTCAGACAATGATCACGCCATGTTCTTGATCTCTGCACTCGGGCATAACTCACAGCGATTCTGACCACGATTCTGCAGAATCCCCATAGAGGGCTCTCCGATGCCTGTGCTGATCGACACGGGCGCCTCTTGTAAATGTCATGAGCAGTACGAAATTCAAGAAGCTCAAGGCACGCCCACAGGTCAGGCCCCCCAAAGTAAAGACTGTTTTGCATACTGCAGCGAAACGCCCATTCCGCTGGATGCTGTGGCCAAGGCGACAATCCAACATGTAGTGGTACATAGCAAAATTTACATCACCCCACTGACAAATCTATGCTTCTCAGCTGCGACACCGCTGAAGACCTAGCACTAGTCCTGATCACCTTCAGATTGCATGAAGATGAGATTTTGAGAGCCTGCTCAAAGAATTTGTGGACCTATTCCAAGGTATCGACTGCCGGCGGTCTCAAGAGGTGCACATACATATTGATAATACATATTGATAAGGAAGTCCAACCCATGGCGTTGAAGCAGAGGTACAATCCCTTCCATCTACACTTGCAAGTAGGGGAAGAACTACGCAAGATGGAAAATTCTGGCATCATTGAGAAGGCAGTGAGCCGCACCCAATGGGTATCCCCCATAGATGTGTCCAGAAATCCCAAGCAAATAGAGCAGCTGCGCATCTGTGCCTCCCCAACTGCGCGGTAAAGTGGGAGAGGCATTCAACGTCCACATTGGATGGCTTCCGTGCGGACATTCAGGGACGAAGCACTTCTCGAAGCTCGACCTAACCACAGGATATCATCAGATCCCATTGTACAAAGGCTCTAGACAAATCACGACATTCTCCTCACACATAGGGTGCCATTGCTACAAGAGGCTCAGCTTTGGCATCTCCTCCGCAGCCGAAATATTTCAGAACACCATCAGGGAGGTCATTGCAGGAATCCCAGGTCCCAGGTGTCCTAAACGTGAGTGACAATATCCTGATATTTACGAATAACACCATCTGACCCCATCATCGCCTGACAGCCGTTCTACAGTTGCTGAGAGACCACCGGCTGACTCTCAACAAAAGTAAGTGTGACTTTCACAAAGACCGGACAGAGTTTTTTGGGTTTATCTCCCAGAAGGAAGGGGTCTTACTGGACCTGCAAAAAATGTGAAAGTCATCAAAACTGCTACCGCCCCAAAAAAACGAATAGGTAATGCACACCTTTGTAGGGATGGTGAACTACCACAGGAGTTTTTTAGACCAACTTGGTCACTCTCACGAAGCCCCTCAGAAAGCTGACAAAGTCATCAGCACTATGGGAATGGAATGAGCTACAAGCAAAAGCATTTGAGGACACGAAAGATGCGTTGGCCCAAGACACCAAAATAGCATACTTTGACTTGCGACTTATTAGTCTAATTGTGGATGCCAGCCCCCACAGATGGATGCTCTCCTTAGCCAATGCTCCAGCAGCCATCACAAGCTGAACGATCACCCTGCCAGAGACAATGTATTCTCAAATCAAAAAGGAGGCCATCGCCATCATCTGAGGATGCAGACACTTCCGCCAGTACCTGTACGGTAGACCTTTGAAGCTCATCACGGATCACAAACCACTGATCCCCATCTTTAACCGCTCTTCACTGTGCCCAACCCTCGCATAGAAAAGTGGAAACTCCAGCTGCAGGAGTTTAGCATGAAGGTCAAATTTGCAGAGGAACCGGGAACCCGGCTAACTTTCTTTCCCGACACTTGCACGACGCCATAACACAGGAAAGACGGGCAGCAATCCGCATGCGTGCATCATCGTGATGAGCAGCATCCCCAGCGACCTGTCCCTGGAAAAAAGCATGCCCTCTCCATTGTGAGATTGAACAGATCCCTGAAAGCACAGACACACCTCACAGAATCAGCACAACGCTGCCTGAAAAGCCTCTTCCTCTGCAAAGATGAACTCTCGAGGTCTGAAGAAGGACTGCTTCTAAGTAACTCCCAATTGTCATCCCAGCATCATTGACAAACTGAGTAGTACTCCTAGCCCTGAGGGACATTAAGGTGTTTGCAAAACTAAGGCCCCTCTGAGAGGCCCAGAGGCTCCACTTCTGTAACAACAAACTCCTCGCATTTTAAACCCCAGTCAGGAAGAGGAAACGACACAGACAGTAAGGGAGAATCACACTCCGAAGAGGAAGACCAAACTGCAGAAGAAATACAAAACCGTATCAGAGAAGAACACATATCCATTTGAAACACTTGTGTATAGGCGCGCTATAAATGCCATATCATATCATATCCTAACGAATGAGCCCCAGAAACAGCGGTCGAAAATCACAGCTGCGACGAAGAACGCCAAAGTGAACTCCATTAACTGCCTAGACAAGATGTCGGACTACCTGAGATATTTAAGGACTATGTAACGTGGTAGGACAGCTCTACAGTCAGACCCTTTGTTGTTGGTGGGAAGAGATGTGAAACCACCAGGAGAGATGTAACTGTAGCGATGCACACCCTGCCCTCGCCCACCCTTACACACCCACATGCAGACACGCAGTGACATTACAAAACATCACTGCGCCTAATAAATGTTCAAGCAGGCGGCATGGGTGGCACAGACGCCACCCCAGGCGGAGTGGTTAACAAGAGTGCGTGCAGCATTGTTACACTGGCATCTCAGGCACATAACTGCAGAGGGCCTCACCACACCTGGTGGCAAGGCCTTTCTTGAGCAGGCCCTCCCTGTCACAGTATCAAAGGAGCTGTGATTCACTTAGGCTTGTGGAGCTGAGCTGACAGCACGCTGCATGGAATACAGCAAGGTGGATTACCTCATTGTAGGATCCAACATTATGCGGATATATTAAAAACTGCACTAAGATACATTAGATTGTTAGAGTGTGTGCCCTAAAGAGTGTTATGGAACCTGTATTACAAAGATTGGAATCAGACTTGAATAATACTATAATTTATTAAATCAATGTCCTTGAGTTATGTATTGATATCAACTTATTGTTAGCAGCAGTGGGTGTTTTTTGTGTAATCAGCAAATAATAGTGCTAAAATATGTTCAGTAATGATGACTGCATGTGTCTTATCTGTATATGTAACAGCAAACATCACATTTCCATTATGTATACCAGTTTCTGGAATCAAAGTGTTGTCTGGGAGAGTGCAGAGGTTGGCGTGCACAAATAGAGTTGAGCCTGAATGCAAAAGAGTCGGTAAAATATAATTGAGTGGTGTACAGTGCAGAGGAATGCTGTACTATGTGGCAGTGTGCAATTGTGTGATTTAGTAGAGTGTGGTAGGGTGGAGTGTGATGAGCTACATACCCTGTGATGGTATGAGATGTAGACAGGTTTAGTCAAATGTAAATTTGTGGTGGTTACGCTGGGGCACAGCGTGGCCGAGTGCGTTGGGGTGGGATGGGAGCAGTGGAGGGTGTTGTGTTGTGGTGTGGTGGGGTGTTTAGGCCCAGGGAAGGTGCCAGTAACACGACCACTCTCTTCCTTGCATGCTTCAAATTGACATGCTGTTCCTAGACAGACTTCATGGAGAGAAATATTGTCATTGCTGTCTCACACATTATTTTCTCACAGGCACCAGACATACAAAAAATGATAGCTCTCCATGAGTCACTGTAAATTAATGGCAATCAACTATTCTTTTCGGTCTTCGACACAAAGCAGAGCATTCTCCCATTCACACACATTTTTCTGTCAATCAGTTACATTATTTTATTTAATCTTTTCAAAATAATACCCCCACGACTATAGAAAACACAATATTTCATTTGAATAATTAATTGCAAGATGTCACATGGGTCATTGAGCGTGACGTTTCAGGCAGATGCCCTTACTCTTCATCAGGTGGCTTGTTTAATAAATTAATCAACAAAAATTGCTCTCAACCTTTTAGGAGTCAGATGTAGTCCATACAGTGCTCAGAAGCATGAACTGCATATTCAAAGAAAAGTTTAGAGTTTGCCTAAATCATGTCTCCCAAGCCAAATCCACTTTCAAATGCAATGAGGTGTCTCAGTGGAATAGATGTGCCTGTTTTTTGCATCTCTAGATGAAAGACATCTCCTCCTTCCTCTTCCCGTTGGTTGTTTGGATTGTGTCCTTCGGGGTCGCCAGTCAGGCCATCAAAGTGGACAATGAAGAAAACCTGAGCTGGATCTTCTGGAATATAATGTACATGCCTTACCGCACGCTCTTTGGGGACATTCCAGTGGACTTCCATGGTAAGGAACTGAAATAAAATGCGGAGGCGAGATGAGTGGGGAGTGAGCTTTATTTTACGGCCCCCTTATGGCCCCCGGAGACGAGGGCTGCCAGTTGGATAAAGAGCTCTGGCGTTCCGTGTGGAACCTGGGGGAAAAACGTTCTCTATTCTCTATATAAAGTTCAGTGCTTCACTGTTCAGTCTCTTTAAAACTATTGTTCAGTTTCCTGTACTTGACCATTTGAAATGTTATCTTGTGATATTTTGTTTGTATCCATTGTAAGTCATTTTTTGACAATTAAAAAAAATACCCATTGGCAGCATATTGATGATATCAAGGAATGCCGAACAGTAATAGATTTGGCTGCAAGGAAGATCAGTAAAAACAAGGGGAACAGAAGAAAAGATAAGCACTGAACCCCCATTTTTAAGAAAATGTTTAAAACTAAAAGTTCAACAAGGAGACATGTGGTCAGAAATATGAACTCTTTGGCAATTTGTCATAAGATGTATTTGCCATTATGACATGTCCTTGTGATCTCCACTGTAGACCAGGCCATATGTTGTTAAGCCGTCTCTTACATCCATCTTCCTGATGAGGATTCCTCGCCCCAATGCAACAAGTTGTCGTTGTTGTAATGGGTTTTAAGATATTCTTCTTTATAATATCTATAAATATGGTAATTGTTCCACAAAACGTTATCTGGGCTTCTTCGCAATGGCGTTCTCTTGAGCTAGTATTATTGCACGGAAAATATTGTTTTATTAATAATGTATTCTAAGAAACACAATACCAGTCTTACAAGAGGGATATCCTATAACCCCCTTCCCCATTGCTCCTCAGCCAACCCTGTTACTTTTCTCACAGGTTCTACTGAGTTCTTATTTTCAAACTCTTCTCTTGCGGTCTCATTCTCCCATGTTGGATTTTTTGGGTGTGAAAGTATGTTGTATGCATTCCCTTTGAACTTCCCCATCTAGTCACGCCTCACACCCTCTCTTCCTCAGCACGCCGCTGTCATTGAGCGGCACTGCGAGAGCTTCCAGAAAGCATAGTGCTTCCATAAATGGCTTTGGCACTGGTTCAAACCTGCTCTCAATGTGAGTACCTAGAGATTTTCCCAGGGCAAAATTTTAAATGTCTTCAATATTATTTGTGCCAATGATTTGGCTGGGCTAAGCGTTAATGTTCATACTTTTGTTTTTATTATTGTGTTCCGGCATCAACTTTTTAGATACGCTCACATGACACGTTTTAGGAAAATAAAACATTTCCTCTGTAATTTTAGTCTTCTCCATCTAAATTTACCAACTTTGGCAATATGCTTAATTTAGAGAATTTACACCGACGGGGTTGTGTTATGAAACAATGTCAAAAAAAGTTGGTGTTTTGCATTCTTCTTTCCAATTGCACTATTATGGGACACAATGTTCCACTTGGATTCTTGAGGTTTAGGGCATTCGCATAGCCCTTCCCTAGTAATAGTGCACACTATGTATGTCTTGAAGTCTGATCAAGCAAGCCTATATGTTTTTTAAACTCCCAAACCTTTGTACTAGGTCCAAAGGGCAAAGAAATACATGCGATTTAAGATGAAGCATAAGCATTCAACTCACACGACTACCAACAAAACATTGTGCTCAGAATGAATGTATTCACATACAAAACACTCAAATACAAGCACAGTACACACGGACCATACACTCGGAATAAGTATGCTTCACACACCCACACACAAGACTCCCTCAGAATAGGCATTCACACCTACATTACACTCGGTTATTTGCATAGAATGCCCTCAGAATACGCATAAGCAGATATGATTCGTTTAGGAATATAAGTAAGCGCAATATGCACATTTAGCACACAAAGAAATCAGCGAGCACAATATGCACATGCATTAAATGTGGTCATAACATCAGCACGCAGAATACACACATAGAAAACACACAGAATATCAGTGTGCACAATACGCACATACATACAATATGCTCATAACATGAGCGCGCGGAATACACACATAGAAAACACACAGAATATCAGTGTGCCCAATACGCAAATGCATACAATGTGCTCATAACATCAGCGCGCGGAATACACACATAGAAAACACACAGAATATCAGTGTGCACAATACGCACATACATACAATGTGCTCATAAAATCAGCACGCGGAATACACACATAGAAAACACACAGAATATCAGTGTGCACAATACGCACATACATACAATATGCTCATAACATGAGCGCGCGGAATACACACATAGAAAACACACAGAATATCAGTGTGCCCAATACGCAAATGCATACAATGTGCTCATAACATCAGCGCGCGGAATACACACATAGAAAACACACAGAATATCAGTGTGCACAATACGCACATACATACAATGTGCTCATAAAATCAGCACGCGGAATACACACATAGAAAACACACAGAACATCAGTGTGCACAATACGCACATACATACAATATGCTCATAACATCAGCGCGCGGAATACACACATAGAAAACACACAGAACATCAGTGTGCACAATACGCACATACATACAATATGCTCATAACATGAGCGCGCGGAATACACACATAGAAAACACACAGAATATCAGTGTGCCCAATACGCAAATGCATACAATGTGCTCATAAAATCAGCACGCGGAATACACACATAGAAAACACACAGAATATCAGTGTGCACAATACTCGCATACATACAATATGCTCATAACATGAGCGCGCGGAATACACACATAGAAAACACACAGAATATCAGTGTGCCCAATACGCAAATGCATACAATGTGCTCATAACATCAGCGCGCGGAATACACACATAGAAAACTCACAGAATATCTGTGTGCACAATACGCACATACATACAATGTGCTCATAAAATCAGCACGCGGAATACACACATAGAAAACACACAGAATATCAGTGTGCACAATACGCACATACATACAATATGCTCATAACATGAGCGCGCGGAATACACACATAGAAAACACACAGAATATCAGTGTGCACAATACGCACATACATACAATGTGCTCATAAAATCAGCACGCGGAATACACACATAGAAAACACACAGAATATCAGTGTGCCCAATACGCAAATGCATACAATGTGCTCATAACATCAGCACGCGGAATACATACATAGAAAACACACAGAATATCAGTGTGCACAATACTCGCATACATACAATGTGCTCATAACATCAGCGTGCGGAATACACACATAGAATACACACAGAATATCAGTGTGCACAATACGCACATACATACAAAATGCTCATAACAGCGCGCGGAATACACACATAGAAAACACACAGAATATCAGTGTGCACAATACGCACATACATACAAAATGCTCATAACAGCGCGCAGAATACAGAAATATAAAACACACAGGAGACTGTGGAAATCTCTGCAATTAAAAGAAGATATAATGTCACCAGTGACCTAGTAAGCACTCGTTAATGTATATTACAGTTGTTTGAAGTTATAATGTACTCAAGAGTCCAAAATAGTTAAGGAGCAGAAATATTTTCTATACGGCATCCAACGTTGATGGGGAGTCTTCCCAGGCGAACTGGCACTCTCTGGGCACTCCCTGGTGGCGCCGGTGCAGTGTCGCGAGTCGCGCGGCCAGCTGATTTGAAGGTGGTGGGTGGGTGTTTGGGGCGTGTCTTCTCACAACAATGGAAATCAAAACAGAGAGACAGAATGTAGAGAAAAGACTAGTGTGCAGGGTTATTTGTAATACAGAACCAATGTGCCAATATTTCTAAACAACACATTTGTAATTCTGTGTACTGCTCAAGCTCATAGTCTGTAACACCATAAATGTGAAAGTTGAGCAGTTCAAGTACACTACTCAGTAAACACCTTTTTATAAGTTTTAGAAAAAATGTTCAAGCGTAGTTCATACCCGATCCATGCAAAGTACATGGCACTGGATATGGTGACCCCTGTTTTGCTTAATACATTATTATCATGCATATTTCAGTGTCTTCCTTGCTCACATCACGTTTGTTTGTGGCAAATATGTCCGTACATTGTGCAATCGAGCGACGTCACAAGCACTGTTGCTCATCTGGGCCTCTGTAGCACGTAACTTATATTGTTAATGTATTGTATTGTTAATGTAGCTGTAACATGTTCAAAGTCGGTCATCCCTCCTGGTTCCTCTGGCAGTTGCCATAGGATGCTGTGTATTGCATTCACTAATCAGTGTCTGGCTGTTTATTTTGTTATTGATAAGTTATGAGGCACACACTTTGCTGAAATCTGCTTCATGGAGCTCGAAAGACACAACTGTTAGGCAAGATTGTATGCAGTACCCTGTGGGAGACTGCACCGGCCTTGTCCTCTTGGCAATAGTTAACCCAACCTTTGGTATAAGCATGTACTCCAGAAGTTGGGAGAGTGACTGAGCAGCCAGGTCTATCTCAAGAGGGGCCAATGTGAGCTGTAGGGGTGCAACATAGACTTTCGCAGTGACAGGTCACACTTACACTCAAGGTTTCTTGATTAAACAATTATTTATTTATTTAACAGTCAGTTGAATAAGCCTTCCTCAGAAGGGAGCAATTATGTAACACAAAAATACACTCTCAGTTTCAATAAATCAGTAGATACCCATTTGTGATGGCACACAGACACTTTCCACACCTGAGGTGACTTAAATAACTAGGACACTGTGGCCATTAATATAACACTGGCACATTTAGAGCAATGGTGTGTTTGGTGTCAAAAGGAAAAGGTTAGGCAATGGTTAACAAATATTCTTAAGCAGGTAAGTACTTTTGAACCTCCCAATGCAAAGTAAATGAACCCTTTCCCAACTACACGAGTTATAGAATGTGTGGCTTTTGTTGAGAGATAGTTAAAGCACAAGGTTAGTGGATAGAAGAGTCCTTCGGGGAGCCAGGGCAGCCAATGTCAATTGAGCAAAGTCTAGGGGGGCTGACACACTTCTTGAAGGTAAGTACAGTATTTTAGAAATCTCTGTAGAAAATGAAATCACTGTTGGGCCACGAGCTGGGAGGCTTGTGGGGGGCAAAGCTGCTAGCAACGCTGCAAAGGCAGTAAATGCAAGCCTCAACTAAGGACAGTCAAACAACACAGCAAGAGGTAAGTGCCCCTTAGTTTACAGTACCTTAGGTCTGAAGAAATTGGTTCCAGCTGGCTTCTGTTCCAGCTGTAGTATGGCATATCCTGTTGTTCCTGGGCCTCGGTCATGGGGACAAAAGGGAGAACGTCTGGGGACTCCTGCACTACGGTTTGAAGGTCGGCGGCAGCAATGGGCAAACTTCAGATCAGCAGCACTTTGCGGTTTCAGCTTCTCGCAAATAGCACCACCGCGGTTCTCGGATACCTTATGGGCTTTCCTCGCATCTGGGGTCCAGCACTCTGTTGAGGTGGCTCAGGCTTGGTCAGTCCTGCTTCGTGTAAGTCCGGGGATCTTCCTGGAGCACGGGTCTGTTCTTCTCCCTAGCAATCGGTTCCTGCAGCAGCAATGAAAATACAGCCTGCTCAGAGAAGATTTCCAGATGAGTTCGTCTTGGGGTCGATTGGTCCCACCAACCCAAGGGGCGAAGTCGTCCTTTGCAGGGCTTCTCTAGTCGAGGCGAATTTGGAGCTTCAGCACTGCAGCAGGGCTTCACCGGGCAAACCAATGTTCGAAGAGTTGCATCAGGCGTCCCTTCCAAGTACTTCTTTGGATTCCTTCGTCCAGTGGTCGACTCTGCCTTCCAAGCAAAAGACCTCGGCTGTATTTCCATTGCTGCTGCAGGAAGCGATTGCATGGAGAGGAAAACCAGAATAGAGTATCTCGTCTTTAAGTCAGACTCGAGCTCCAGGAAGATCCCCCAGACTTTATGCAGGTTTCTCCCATTCATTTGCAGCCTAGCTGTCAATCACACAGCAGGGCGGCTGTCCTCCAAGGACAACCAGCCAGCCAGCCAATCACCTTTGGGTACATTCCTGCAACCAAGGGGATTAAGCACAGGGAGTTATGGGCACCTCCCTCACTCCCTGCCTTGCCAGACATGCTGGAGCCAGAGGCGGGCTTTAGCAGTGAACCCTGCCAAAGACAAAGCGAACAAAGGGACCCAAACTGGTTTGGCGCGCACAGTAAATCTCAAGAAGGATGTTTCCAACAAGAAATGGCGAAAAAAGAAGACCAGGGCCATTTTGACAAAATGGGGACACATGGGTGCTTTACTGCAGCTGCAATTGCAGCCTGCGGTAGAAACACACAATGGTAGGAAAAAGTAAACAACTGCCACCAGCCATTAATTGTAGAAAGGGTAACATAAAAATGTTACATGAGAAGCTAGACAAAGGGGATACTAAGTAACCCCTCTAGCACTCTATTGTAAGATAGTGTGTGCTGGGTCTAGAAAGTTACAAATGTAAGTAAAGTCAATTTCACTCCAATGCTCTTGGAAACAGTAGTTTAACCAAGAGAAGATATTTAAACCTTTGGGAAATCTGAGAGACTTCCCTGTGCCGCTGCACTGAAGCTGCTGTGTGTCACAATGCAAAGACGATGCCTATGGAGTTTGTCAAACTCCAAAACCACAAGAAACACAGAGTTCACATTAAACAAAAATGCATCAGAGAGTGGGAAAATGGTCTCACTCTGTCCAGGATGAAAATTAAGTCCTAAAGTCCAGCAAACGAGCTGGGGGTCTCTAAGGTAGAAGGGAATTAGCACATTTCTGAGAATTCTCCCTAACACAACCAAGTTAGGGTTGAAAGGAGGAACAGACAATGTTTATTGTTCCATTGTTTTTTAATAAAACAACAATTTTATCCTAATCCTGTATACCTAACTAACCTGTGTTGCGCCACAATTCAGCTTCTCTTGTACCCCTGAAGGCACTCAACCCCATTAAGGTTTCATCAAGGTCCATCATCTGTTTTATGATATGATATGATACGGCATTTATAACGTGCCTATACACAAGTGTTTCGAGGCGCGACGAGGCAAGGGAGGGGGAACAGAGGGAAGACAGACAACAATCTTACTAGGCCAGGTGTCATTCAGATCTCTCAAGTGCATGGGAAGGGGGAAAGGGAAAAGTGCGTGGGGCAAGTGAAAGGGGAAAATGCAGTACATGGGATAGTAGAATAATAAGATAAATAAAACGGCCAGATGGTGGCAAGTTCAAGGTAAGAGCAGACTTAATTTCTGGTAGGGGGACTGTAGGATACAGAATAACAGTCCCCAGGTGCGGGGGTTGCCAGGGAGGCTGTGCAGGTGTGCAATTGGCGGGGCCAGGGCCTGAGATCAGAAAGGGTGGCCAGGTAACCAGTGCAGTTTCAGCCAGGAATTCAGAAGGGGAGAGGGGGAGAGAAGGCAGAAGCAAAGAGGAAGGTTTTGAGGTGCTTCTGGAACCAGAGATGGTTCTCCTCAAGTTTCAGGGAGGTGGGAAGGCTGTTCCAGAGGGAGGCCCCTGCCGAAGAGAGAGATCTACCACCAACTCATTGCTTGGAGAAGCGACTGACCCTGAGGGAGTTGGAGGCGGATGAGTGTAGAGCTCAAGAAGAAAGATATTTGGGAATAGAGAGTTGAAGGTATTGCGGCCCCAGGCCCCAGAAGGCCGTGTGGACAATGCAGAGGGTTTTTAACTTAATCCTCGCAGCCGCTGGGAGCGAGTGCAGAGATTTCAGTCCTGGAGAGATACGATCAATGGGCTTGAGGCCAAGGAAAAGTCTTGCAGTCCTGTTCTGGATTAAGTTGAAGAGGGCGGAGAGTAGAGGCAGGCAGATTTAGATAGAGGCTGTTACAATAGTCCAGCCTAGAGAGAACCAGGGCTCTGGAGATGGTGAGCTTCTGGGGGAAGGAGAAGAAAGGAAGAATACCTCTGAGGAGGTGTAGCTGGTAGTGTGACTTTTTAGAGACGTCAGAGATGTGAGGAGAGTAGGAGAGTGTGGAGTCGAAGATGACCCCGAGGTTTTTAGCCTTGCAGGTGGGAGCAGGAAGAGGGACAAGAGAGGCCAACCAGAGAGCTGCAGAGAAGGAGGGAGTGGGTGTGCCAATGAGTGAAATCTCAGTTTTACTGGCATTAAGGCAGAGGTCATTGGCGGCACACCACTCTTGGATAGCAGACAGACAGTCAGAGATGAGGGAAGGAGAGGAGGAGGCCGAGGGTAGCCTGAAAATGAACTAGGTAACATCCGAAATTGCACTGGAAATTGGGTCCGAGAGCAGCGATGCGGTGGGCAGGGAGTGCCAGGTATTGGTTGAACAGCCAGTGAGAGAGGTTAGATCCCTGGGGACACCACAGGTAGAGAAAAAGATATCGGAGAGGAAGGACCCAAGTTGGACCTGGCAGGGTCTGTCATGCCTGTGCCACTGGCGCACCCATTGGCAACCATCATGGACTATTTGGAACTTATTTATCTTCATAATACTCTTTGAACAACCCCTATTCACACTTTGGTCCTTAAATTACATTTGCACGACTTTGGTACTTTCTTATTTAATTCAGCTAACTACATGTACCATAATGCACCTTGCTACAGTTATTAATTCCTGGCTATTCCCATTCATCAGTATTGGAACCACAATCCCCAGAAGCCCTAGCGATCAGTGCTGCTTCCACCTTCTCAGGACCAGAGAGGGAGGAGGGAGATTACCTTCAGGTGGGATGCTCCAGGTGCTGCCAATTAGCCTGCCTCAGTACAGGACAGGGCTGTATTTAAGCAGCTGCCTGCAGGAGCTCAGTCTCTTGCATTAAGAGTTCTCCCAGCACCTTTTTGCCTTGTGCCACGAATTGTATGCTGTTCCTGTTGCTGTATTATCCTGCTTCTGATCCAGTGCCCTGGTCCTCTGGGCTTCCTGCCTCGCTGTCCTGCTCCTCTGGGCTCCCTGCCTTGCAGCCTGCTACACTCCTCTGCCTGCAGCCCTGGTCCTCTGGGCTCCCTGCCTTGCAGCCTGCTACACTCCTCTGCCTGCAGCCCTAGTCCTCTGGGCTCCCTGCCTCGCTGCCCTGCTCCTCTGGGCTCGCTTCTTGCTGCCCTGCTCCTATGGGCTCTGTCTGCAGCCTACTACAGCTCTCTGTCCTGCTCCTCTGGGCTCCCTACCTCGCTGCCCTGCTCCTCTGGGCTCGCTCCTTGCTGCCCTGCTCCTCTGGGCTCTCTGTCTGCAGGATGTTCAGGAGAGGAGTTTTCAACTGCCATCAGGCATTACATGGCGTAGTAATTCCGGTTCAGCTCAGCCATCGTGCCAACTTCTGGCTCCATCCTCTTCACATGAGGGGGGCAGATCCACCTCCCCATAATTACATCCGCCCCAAAGGAAAGTCCCATTGTAATGGCTGGATAAAACGGGTGCAGTCCAAACAGTGAAGCTGGATGTCCGTCATCATTTGACAGTAAGAGTCTAAAAAGTGCTGAGCTTAGCACGTCTCATGGCGCATGCTCCACTCACAGCCATATACAAGCATTCTGAAAGGCCAGTAGCACATGTGACAACCCTTAACCAAAGTCCAGTAGGATTGAAATAAAATAATAGACTCTTGGGCCTGTAACATATGGGCGTGGTGAATGCATTCACTCGGGAAGCGTTGGTGATAAACTCGACATCCGTATTCATTTGCCCTCCCCGCACACCATTAGATATCAATGGTGACATCATATCATTTCTCACAGGCACAAGAGGAGAGTGTCAACACTGACAGGTTGTATCATCTCCAGGAGTAGGCTTGCTCCCTTACGTACAGGTTTCAAATTCACTCTGTAGTGTATGAGGTCTATACTCCCATATCTTTCAGCAGCTCTCCTGATTCATGCCATTTTTGGACACCAACTTGCTTTCGATGCGTTAGCTTCTGATTGGAATGATGAAACCATCTCAGAAGGATATCCTCTTTCAAAACACTCTTCACGTTCTTTCCTCTCTAATGGTCTTCTTTAAAGACATGATCATGAAAGTGATGCTTCCCCCGCCTCCTCGGCCAGACCCTTAATTGCCTCTAGTGTCCCAACCTATAACAGCTCCATCTCCACAACCAGAGGTTTTGAAACCTCTTCCACCATCAACCATGGCACCTGCACCCATAGTAGATACTTCATTGCCTTTGTCCATTTTTGAGATCCAAGTGGTTGAGCCTCAAAATGTGTACACCAACAAGCTTATTAATGAAGCAGCAGGAGAAAAGATTTCTGAGAAAGAGTTTTTATCTTCGCAAACTACAGTGTTTCTAAAGAGAATTGTACGTATACTGGAGTTCCCTATTGCAGCACACTGATATCCGACTGCAACCATGCATAATCACCAGGGCTAGGAAGATGAGGGACACACCACCAACTATGACTTATGCAAGCAGAAAGGTAGATGTAAAATATCAATCTCGGCCCCATGAAAGCCATTGTTTGCATCAAGTCATCTATACAGTCAGCACCTTTGTCCCTGGTCAAATGTGAGACTGTGATAGATTTTTCAGTCTGGGTCGACTCTATTGATGCCATAATGACCCAGCCAGAAAGGATGTCAAGAGAGTGTCAAACAGACTATCTGATGACTTGCTTATCTGTTAGTAAGGCAGAGGCAGGCTGCCTAACTGACCCGGAACCTATTAGGAATTTGGTGAATTAATCTTCTGCTATTTCACAGAGTGTAACTACCTCATGAAGACCCCATCATCCCAGTCCGCACTGGCTGGGTCATTATGGCATCAATAGAGTCGACCCAGACTGAAAAATCTATCACAGTCTCACATTTAACCAAATCAAAAATGATTCTATCTTTCACAATTTGCCAACAGCTGTCCACATTTAGCCCCTGTTGACCTGCTCATAATTAGAACGGGCTTCATTGATGACACTGTCCATGTTGTTCGATGGAAATTATAATGCATTACTCAAAGCCAAGTTTATGCAATCTCTTTCCTCCCTTTGCCGATCAGTGATACACTTCTCCGGCTGACTTTGATGTACCAGCTGGGGGAGGTCATGTGATATTACTACCTGCTTCCACCATTAACATAGGATCTTTTTCCAAGTCAAAATTAATAGGCACATGATCTGTAGTCTGACTAAAATCATGGTGCATCAAATCCCTCCTTTCTTTCTGTAGTCGATGTCTACGCTGAGAGCCTCTGGCCAACACGTCAATCAGACGATGATCCCCTGGTGATAGGGGCCACTTGCCCGCTCCCGAAAATGCTGAGGTGGAGAACCCTCTACGGAATCAATAGGACTAGAGGCTTCAGGAAAACCTAGATGTTCCTGCCTCCTAGTAAAAGAACACATATCTGTAGATTTCAATATGGATTTCCCCATTCCTGCTCTGATAAAAGGCATGCCTGAAGGCTGGGTGTATGTAATAACAAGAAGCAGACTTATACTCCCCTTTGAGTCCACACACTGTGGGGATACCCGGCCCTATGCCTTTATCCGCAGAACAGGATATGCAGTGACAGCCCAGGGACTCATTAATAGAACACTATTTGGGGAGACCGTTATACAAGGAAACCGTTGTTCAACTTCCCTGCCACAGCACTCCTATCTGTTCTAGCTGGGAACAGGGCAGGAGCCTACCTGAGTTGCATTACTAGGCCGCACCTCTTGGTCCGAGACAATGTTCGGTGTTCAGCCGGTATTCCGCCGTAAAAACTGCTATGCACCGTGATGTTCCAGGAACGTACCAGTATTTCAGAAAGAACAACCAGAACAAAGACAGCAGAGCACTTTAAACTATGCTCCTTGATGTTCCGAAGACATGGTGGCATTTCAAGACCAAATGACACAGCAGATGGCAGAGCACACACAGCTTCCATGAATTAGAGAAAAGGACCTAGGAAAGTCAAGCCGCACCGTCTAGCGGTCGCTTCCAACAGCTGTAGAATCACTAACAGTGAAGTTACGACCCGAAGTGCCACATTAACTTGCTCTCGGCCCTTCTGGTGTTCCACTGTGAAGCAATAGGGTTGAGGGTCCAGGAACCACTGCATAACCCTGGGATTGGATTCCTTCCTCTGGCTAATTCATACTAAAGGGGAGGGGTCTGTAATAAATGAAAACTTTTGACCCAAGAGGTAGAACTTGAGATGTATCATGGCCCATTTCATTGCCAGTTACTGCAGTTTAATGACTGAGTAGTTCTTCCTGGGGAACAGTTACCGACTGATGTATAATGTCGGGTGATCCAAACCTTCATGGTTTTGAGATAAAATGGCACCTAATCCCATTAAGGAAGCATCAGTCTGGAGAATGAATTCTTTAAAGAAGTCTGCTACTTTTAAAATAGGGCTCTGGCATAGGGCTTGTTTTAAGGCGGTATAGCAAATCTCCTCTTCCTCCTCCCATCTGATCTTTTGGGGCTCAGCATTTTCCAGTTTGTCAGTTAATCATGAGGTCTTACTGGAAATGTTTGGGATGAACTGGCAGTAGTAGCCAATTAACCCCATAAAGGCTCTCGGGTCTTGCTTGGTTTTGGGTGTAGGGGTATCGAGGACAGCTCTAACCTTTTCCTGTTCGGGTTGGACAGTGCCATTACCCACAAAATAACCCAGGTATTTAACCGCAGATTGAGCCTCATTACATTTCCTGGGGTTAGTATTGGAGATTGTCTAATTAAAGCCAAAGATAAAGGTTATGTTCCACCAATCCCTATCTATGAAGGACCAGGTCAGTAGTTTGGTATCATCTTCAGCCTATTATATTAAGTTACTGCACCATATTCGCCCATACCGCTCCCAAAAGAGTTGTGAAACAGTGGCAAGAACCATTATTGGTGCTAAAATAGATACTTGTGGAAGCCTCCTTGAAGGCCTCGGGAAGAAAGAACTTTCAAGACTTTAGATGATACAGAATGGCACAGTCAGGTCCATTCTGGGTCTTAAGAAGTTCGATCATGTCTCCGATGCCAGGAGAAGTCTACCCTGGCTTCCCATTAAGGCAAGAATTGAATTTTGCTTCCTTTCAATCACGTTTAAATGCTTAGCAGGACAATTCCCTTCTTATGTGGTTGATAAATTGAGGAGAAAAAAAATCACCAGGAACCTGAGGTCAAAAAACCTCAAGTTATTGGAAATTCCCACCACCAACTCAGCCTTTGTCAACAGCTGTGCTTTCTGGGCTGCAGCACCCAAAAGCTGGAATGCATTGTCCTTCGGCCTGAGAAGTTGCAAGTCTCTTGAAATATTTAAGAAAAAGCTCAAAACTCACTTATCTGAATAGGAGGTCTCATATCTTGTTCTGACATTACAGGGAGAGAAGAGTAGTGTTTGTCTTTGCCATCTGTGTCTTGAGACCTTTGGCCTTGGCACCCGTATGCCTCTGGGCTCCATATACAAATATAGTAAAGTATAGTAAAGTCTTATATTATCATACAGATCTTGTTTTTGGTTATTAAGGTCAGGGGAGATTAAGGCAGTATTATTCGAATCCTCTAGCAACAGGCAAGACAATATGATGACATTGGGTTCTGAAGGATTTTCCTTCCACTCTTTCAAAAGATTTATATGGTAGACATGGGTTTTTAGGCGACTGTCTGGTTCGAAATGTTATAGTTACACGCAGTGCTTAATTTGTAAAAAAAAATAAGTGGCAGGGCCCAAAAAATCTTGGCCCCCTAATGCTGGGCCCGGGGTCGGTGGGTGCCGCCCACAATGCAGGCTCCGCAGCCTGAACCGGTTCAGTGCTAGACCGAGATTGGCCCGACACCAGCCCATCACACTGCTTCTACTCCATGTTACATGCTGGTGCTGCAGCAACTGCTGGCACAGGCTAGTAGTGGGATGGATGGGGAAGGGCTTGGTATGGTAATGTTTATTTGTATAGCGCCTATACACAGGCAAGTGCCTCAAAGTGCCCAATGGTAGTTCTGGCACCCCTTTATGCAAAAGAGTGTATTTGAACACACTTCTAGACCACACTTGTTAGACGTCTGGACCATACTTGATGTCCTTGTAAGTGATAAATGCATTTGATAAAAGGGCTGCGAACCTATGGACGTTAAGTTATCTTATTGGTCAATTTTGTAAAATTCCCCCCACCGCCCAGTGTCCCAAATGGCTCTGAGTGGAGCTGGGGTCTCTTGTGGCCCAGTGGCAGTATTGGCAACATAGTTGTTCAGTATTTGAGTGTGAAATACCACCAAACACATGATGATGCCCTATGCCCTGCATATTCTTTCATTGATGCTGAAAGATGAATTGGCACACAATTATAACATCACCTCACAAATCTAGATTCGTGGCCCCCTCATTCCATCTTCACGATTATTGCATCATCTCGTTCTTCACAAACATTACCTGATTTTTGCCCCACTTGTTTTCACCTTTCTCAATGTCTTTAACATGTTTCATAGTATGGTTTTAACCGATGACTATTTCCACCACCTCACAAAGATTTCCCAAAAGACATCTCTCCTCTCAAATTCTATTCTGTTTGCACCTTTGCCTAAATTGGTTATGGATGTGCTCCTCATCCGTGTTTCCAAAGTATCAAACTCACCCAAGAACTCTTAATTAAGTGACAAATTATGCACACGTTTCGTATTGATGCCTGGCAAAATAACAAATGTTAAAGGGTCAGTTTACTCAATCGGCCTTGTCATTCTGTTTCCTCAGTTCTGCAACTTTTTTAAGATTGCTTTGTCTTCGAAACCGAAGAGTGATTTCTTTCTCCCTACACTGAAATGTGGCCTGCAAACAGCTAATACATAATGCATGCAACCTCCCTCCCAAGCACTACATTTTACCATTGGAGTGCCATGAGCAGGGGAAAAAATGCAGACCCTGAAACATTCATTTAAAAAATATATATATGTTTACAACAACAAAAAAATCGGACTCAAAAACAGCAAACTCCCAACCACTCCTCAAACGGTTCTACGTTGATATACCCCCCAAAAAACCGAGGCCCAAAACAACAATTTATTTTGGGTAGAATTTCGAACACATTTGATTGATATTTTTGCACTTTTTTTGTTAATAGCGGGGTTAGACCCCTGCCCCACCGCCATCCCTCCACCTTATTTTATACCCTTACTCAACCCCCCCATCAATGTGTTGTAGAAAGCTGCAAAAATCCCACATTTCTTTCAGCAGAAAATTTTGTTTTTGTACTAGTTTTTTCCAGGCGATACCCCTCAAACACAGTTGCCACAATCCCCATTCTGATGCTTGAAATTCCAATGTTGTACAACATTAAAGGAAAAAGGTATTGAACCCTGTTCCTGGACCAGCACAATACAAGGTAAAAGAATTGTAGCCGGTTACTTTTAGAGCCTACCGCAGCCCTTGTTTAAGCTGTCACCACATCGTCCACATGTGTCCAGTGTCACTGGTAGCGGACTATGGTGTAGTATGAAGACCTAGCAGCAAAGCAGAAAGACTGTTCTGTACAGTCAGTAGCTTCCCCCAGGAATGCAATACACTGCCGGCGTGGATTCTGTTCAGTTCTCTGCACTTTTCGCGCCTATTTGTGGGTCAGACTTCCTGATCCACCTATTCATCCTAGCACTGCCTAGCCCTGCAAATGCTGAGATGCTGTTCCGGTGCTTATATTTGCTTCTTGCCGCCCTCTATTAGCAGAGCTACAGGCGCATCTTTGCTTGTGATTTCTATCACTAAAATCACTCGCTGGACTGCCCATCCCCCGGTAGGCCTCTGGCCGCATAGGGCCTCTTTGGACCGGAAGGATACACGTGGCGTGAATCCGCCTGGGTGATTGCGTTGGAATTGGCTGCCGCAGGCGCTGCACATTTCTTTTTTGTCTTCATTGCAGGGCTGACGGCTCGTGCGTGAGCTGGAGGGCCTGGGCACCAGAGAACCGCATGTGCCCTGCACACACATGGTGCCGGTCAGGTGCGGGGTCAGGTTGCAGGCAGCAGCCGCCTCTACGGGAGTGAGGCTTTCGTCTGGAGACTCGAAGGTAAGCAGATGCTTTTAATGAAAGCAGTGCAGTGTGCCATGAAATACACAGGTCCAATGGGCTACCATGGAGTGGTGCAATGATACCCTGAATTTGCGTGTTTAGCTTTATAGATATGTTAAACTCAATTCGCTTTTAATAGCACTGATTTTCTTTTCACTTAGTGGCTGAAGTGGGGCAGGGGAAGCGTCCCACAAAACCGTGGCAGAATAGCTGAGCACGATGAAAGAACATGGGGTGATTTGCTGCACAGGGTGCCAGGGAAAGATATGGTGCTTTCGGCTGCATTGGTAAATACGCAGGTGGCAGTAAAGGGTGGTGTGCCAGTTTAGGGAGTGTTGGCCAACACTTGCGTACATGTAGATGACCGACTGCTCCACGCACTGCCTCTTTTCAGGTCATTGGCATATTCCCAGCATAGCCTGTGCACCCACCACGGAGGCGGGAACAGGCCTCAGCAGTCCCCCCATACCCCTCCCCGAGTTCCTTGATATAAGATGTCATGTGTGTCCTTGGGTACAGTGGGACCATGAGGAATTGGAAGGAGATACCCAACCCGGAAGACATTATTTTACACGCAGAACAGAAATAATATAGAGATTGCGAACTGTGAAGGGTTCAGCCAGGGAAAGGCTTGTGGTGGGATGATCTGGTGAAGAGCAGAGTCACACCCTTTTAAGGGAGTCTACCTGTAGAACTGGGCATCACTGGGTAATCCTGCAGTCAGAAGTGGAAGTGATGTGAGCAGAAATGGTCCCAGTGCAGCAGCAAAGGGCGAACAATAAAGATTGCCCACGCTTACACTTCATTCTAATAAAGACAAGGAGGCGAGAATTATGCTATACTTTCTTTATTACTGCCATAATTAGCTTTTCAAATTAAACTTTTTAAAACTACAATATTTGTAATATTTTTCTGAATATTTTCAAAAAAGATGCAAATTTGGTTTTAAAGGTTCTCCAAATCCCGTAATGTCTTAAAGTTCTAGCTCCAAACCACAACTCCCATGACTCCCAGGGGTTTGGAAGCCTTGACTTCTCCTCCTACACCTATCAGCATGCAGGTCAGTCCTTAAGAACCCTCAACACTAGGTCCTTTCCTCTTTCTTTTCCTTGTTCAAACTTGTCTATGAATTGCAACAGTCTTAATGCCAACTAGCAGCGATCTTTTAAACTGTAACTGTGACTTTGAACTGTTCAAGTCTTGAACTCCCAGGATGACTGGCACTTGCGTCCACCTTAATCTCTCTGTCTCAGATCAGGCCGCTTTGTGGTCGTCTCCTACGAAAAATGGAAAATACTACATCAGGGCGGGTGTCAGACAAAGTTGAACATTTAATACATGATGCATGAAAACAACTTTGTCAATAATCTGGGTGGGATATAATGCTCGCCTCCTTGTCTTTATTAGAATGAAGACTTCCTGAGCTCTAAGCGTGGGCAATCTTTATCCTATGACAAGACAGGAGGCTCGGATTATGCTTGTTCAAAGCTTGCCACCACTCTATTCGTTATATTGGATACAGGCTTGAAATAAAATGTCTTGAGGGTCGACTCAGAGGACCAATCAGCTGATTTCATGATATCCTGAAGGGATACTCCCGCTGAAACACTAGGTCTATCCCTGCCCATTGCATCACCTCTCGCACCCATTGAGCAATTGCCGCTGCTGCTACCACATCGTAAGGCTTTCTACGCGCTATTAGTATTGAGTCACTCCTCGGGGCCTTAGGTGCACTGTCGCAGTTTCGTAATCTTTAATGCACTGAGCTACGCACAATTTTCTATTCTCTACAAAGTAAGGGTATGAGATAACTCTCGAATCTGTCTTTGTTCGCTTAGCTATGGTTAAATCTACTACATCTGGGTAGAAAATCTTTCTATCAATCTCTAGAGCTTTCACGTCGGATACTCTTCAGCACAGTGTGAGACATAACAGCATTGCTAGCTTCCCTGATAGCTGGGAACTAGAAAGATGTTCGTTCTCAGGCCATGCATGAAAAACTTGAAAAACATCTATGAAATCCCACAAAACTGCGTATTTTGTTTCGGTGGGCTTTCTGAGCCTCATTCCTCTCAAGAGACGTAGTACTGTGGGGTGTTCACCAACAGCGGCATTCTCTACTCTGTCATGTCCTGCTGAGATTGCTGATCTAAGCACTCCTATTGTCCTGAAGGCGTTACCCTCTTGAAATTTTTCAGGCAAGAAATTGAGTATCTGCACTACAGGGGCAGAAACGGGATCCATACTATGCTCTGAGCACCAGTGGATCCAACTCTTCCATGCTGCGTTATAGCTCCTAATGGTGGAAGGCGCCCAGGAATGTCTGATGCAATCTGCAGCGAGCTGCGAAATGCCTGGCAATTCCCACTTTCAACTGCAAAGTGTTCGCTATTTTTAATGGGTGTCTCTGTCCGGATGGGCCGAGTAGAAGGTCCTGCAGATATGGAACTATCCTCGGAAAATCCATAGAAAGTTCCATCACTACTGGAAACCAGGGTTGGCATTTCCAGATTGGGCGAATTATCACTAGCTCTGCTTGCTCCCGCCGAACCTTCGCTAACGCCCTTGTGATCATGAGGAACGGTGGGAATGCATAGTGGAGAGTTCCGCTCCATGATTGGAGGAACGCATCCGTGCCAGCTGCACCCGGGTCAATCCTCCAGCTGAAATACTTATGAGTCTGCGTGTTCAGTCTGGACGCAAACAGATCTATGTGTAAGGGACCCCAGAGTTCTTGTAATTTCTTGAAAACTCGTGGGTGCAGTCTCCAGTCGCTGGAGTCCACTAAATATCGTGAATTCCAGTCTGGAACCTCGTTGAGAGTGCCTGGCAGATATTCTGCTGTGACTGTGATCTGATTCTGAAGGCAATAATGCCAGAAGTCTTTCGCTAGTTCTGCTAGCAATTTGGACTTTGCCACCCAGTTTGTTGATATAATGCACTGCTGATATATTTTCCATCTTGAGCAGCATGCAGCATTTGATTTTCTCTTTTGTAAAAGCGCGGACTGCGAATGACCCTGCCAACAATTCGAGACAATTGATGTGGAGACCCAATTCCTGCTCTGATTATTTCTCCCCTGTCTCTATCTGCTCGCATCTGACTCTATGATGAGATCTGGGGAATCCCCGAAAATCACTCGCCATTCCAGGCTTCCATATTCTGGAGCCACCATTGTATCTTGGTAATGGCGTCAGGATCTAGGGTCACTATCTGATGGTATCCGAGCCCTCCTTGAAGGTGCCTGATCTTTAATCTCTGTAACGCTCGATAGTGGAGGAGTCCTGGGAAAATCGCTTGAATGGAGGCTGCAAGCAAGCCCACCACTCTGGCGAGGTTCCGTAATGAAATCACTCTTTTCGCTATCACTAGCCTGAGTTCCTTCTTTATTGCTCTCACTTTGCGATGTGGAAGCTCGAGGGTTGCTTTGATCGCATCTATGTTGAATCCTAGGAATTCTAGGGTCTGGACTAGTACCAACTGGGATTTGTCTAAGTTCACTAAGAATCCTAGAGATGCTGAGAGAAAAAAAATCCACTGGACGCTCTTGGTGAGGGACTGTTTGTCTGGGCCTAGCACGAGAATGTCGTCTAGGTAGATAATGATGCAAATCCCTCTCTCTTATGGCTGCTGCTTCTGGTCTCATCAGCTTGGTGAACGCCCAGGGAGCTGACGCTAGGCCGACTGGGAGACATGTAAAATGCCATGTTTCCTTGTTCCAGCAGAAGCGGAGATACCTCAGAAATTCCTGAGCTATCGGAATCGTAAGGTAAGCATCCCTGAGATCGAGCCAGGCTAAGCAGTCTCCTGTACACAGGAGATCCCAGAGCAGATGGATACCTTCCATCTTGAAGTGATTGTAC
This sequence comes from Ambystoma mexicanum, assembly GCF_040938575.1. Taxonomy (NCBI): domain Eukaryota; kingdom Metazoa; phylum Chordata; class Amphibia; order Caudata; family Ambystomatidae; genus Ambystoma; species Ambystoma mexicanum. The sequence continues at coordinate 1,088,852,613 of NC_090941.1, forward strand.
ACTAGCCATTCGTTTAGACTTTTCAGATTTATGACTGGTCGTATTTTGTCCCCTCTGTGTACTAGAAACATGTTGCTGACGAACCCTGGTCCTCCTTGAACATCTCGCTCTATGGCATTCTTGTCTCTCAGCATGAGCAGTTCGCTGTGTTAACAGCGTTGCTTCTTCGTTTGACAAATTAATGGGCCGAGGTTCTGAGATCTGAACAGGGTTTTCTACAAAATCTAAATGAAGCCCTGCTACTGCTTGCAACACCCATGCATCGCACGATAACTCTTGCCATGCACTCAGATAGTGAATGGTTCTCCCTCCTATTTTCATGCTTATCGCACTCACCTCCTGATGCATTAGGCTGACGGTAGGATCCTATCCCTCTACGACCTCTGGGAAATCTGGCTCTGGCCGGGAAGAAGGTATCTTGTTGCTTCCCCTCCCAGTATTGGGCGCGCAGCCCTTGGGGTCTACGATGGTAATTGTACCGACCGGACGGTCGACCCCTTTGGCGTCCGGTCCCGTAAAAAACACGATTTGGGAAGATTTTCTTTATTGAACTTTGTGCTCTCTCTAGAGCAGAATAAGTTCCCACAAACTGGGCTATCTCCTTAGCGAATGTTTCGCCGAAGAACAGGCCTTTGGCATTTTTTTGCATGCTTCATTGAAGGCAAGGTCACTTAGTTTACCGTCGATCTTTAGCAGAACACCTCTTCTTCTCTCGGAGGAGAGTGCACAATTTGCATTCCCTAAGAGACCCACCTCCCGTTGGGCCCAATTAGCGAGAACGGAAGCGTCCACTGGAGTACCAGATTTTAGCCAATGGACCTGCAATATCGAGGACCTTGTCTTGGCATCCTCGCCATGCACAATCTATCCCTTTCCTTATGTCTTTTGTAGACTTTGTCACGAAAGTGACCATCTTGGGGTCTAGATCTGGTGTCTCAGCTAGCTTCCCTGGTAAGTCTGGCCTGGGGCATTCTGATCTCATGCGAGATTGCACGTCTCGTTCCAGTGGCTTGCGAATGTGCTGCACCATGTAAGCTGCCACTCTAGGAGACGGCACCCACTCCGAAGACTTCGGGTGCCTGATGGCCTCCAAATCAAACAGGTCAGTGGGATTATCCACCCTGTGGGGATCGACTTCTTCTTCCATATGTTGAAAGGTGTCATTCTCGCCTTCGTCGTCAGGCATGTAGCCTTCGTCATTGTCCCCTATATTGTCCGCCCCTGGGGTAGGAGGTCTGTCCTGGCATTCTTTTTTCTTTTCCAGGAAGGCTCTCTTTAGCCTAGTGACAGGGTCGCTTATTCCTTGGGGAGCAGTATCCTCCCTTTCCAAATTGCTCGGGGCGGGTCAAAGAGTTCTGGCTCTTCAGAGCTGCTTTACGCCCCTCAGGTTCAACCCCTGCGGGTGTCTGGCTGACGGTCCCTCTCCAGGGCTCTCGTCTCTTCTCTTCCTTGCAAGGCTTGCTTGCTGTTCCCGCCAAAATAGCCTCCAACACTTCCAACCTTTGTGCGATAGGTTGTACTCTCTGCGAGACTGCTTTTGAGAGCGAGTCTCCCAGCACTTGCTTAAAACTTTGGAAGAGGCCTGCATCTTGATTGTAATGCCCTTCCTCCCACTCTTCTTCCGACCACTCTGATGAAGTGGATGGTGTCTGGCCAGGGCTTCTGCATTGAGCAATGTCTAGGATTGGCAGTGCCAAAATCTGTCTGTCAGCCAAGGGGTCTGGACAAGCTGTTAATCTCTCACTTGCTGTAAACTGACAGGCTTTCCTGCTGGTATATACCCTGTAGTACTGTGAGCAGCTGTCCTTAGATCAGATATAAACGCCCCTTCATTCGTTTTGTTTTAATTATTATTATTTTTCTTTTTGCAGAATTTGGTAAGTGTTTAGGCCATAGTATGAGTTGCTCCGCGATCGCACATTCAACTGCGCGCGAGCATTGGACGTGCAGGGGAAGCTGGGAGATTTACTTCTTCTCCCGCTCCCCTGGGTCCTAATGTTCGCCGGGTTTGCCGGCGCTAGCACGTAGTGTGGAGGAGCAGGGCCGGCTGCCTAAGGCGAGCGTTATTCACTTGCGGCGGCAGCCCCGCCTCTCTCCTGACAAAGAAAACAGACGGATTAACACACTTCACTCTGTCCGCTTCTGCGCGAAAACACACGTGACTCTTCCTTTACACGTGTTGAAACGGACGCGCTCCTGATTATGTTTTTTTTTTAATCACGCTAATATAAAACGCGCACTTATTATCTACAATGACTAAGCAAAGCTCTTTTGTCACAGAAGGTATACATTACTGATAAAACTCAACAGAATAATTAACATATTAACTTCGCAAATATTGAGGTACTTATCTCGACAAGGCAGAAAAAAAGAAAGAGGAAAGGACCTAGTGTTGAGGGTTCTTCAGGAATGACCTGCATGCTGATAGGTGCAGGAGGAGAGGTCAAGGCTTCCAAACCCATGGGAGTAGTGGTTTGGAGCTAGAATAAGACATTACGGGATTTGGAGAACTTTTAAACCAAAATTTGCATCTTTTTTGAAAATATTCAGAAAAATATTACAAATATTGTAGTTTTAAAACGTTTAATTTGAAAAGCTAATTATGGCAGTAATAAAGAAAGTATAGCATAATGTGAGCCTCCTGTCTTGTCATAGAATGAAGTGGCATAATGCTTTACATTTATTTTTAACAAACACTGACATACTTCGAAGGTAATGTGTTTATGCCCTTAATTTACCGATTTTGAAGACTGGAATCCCTATTCATGGGTGCACAAATCTCTACACACAAAGGCAAAACACACACACATGCGCCCACACGCAAAACACAAACGTGATTATCAGTGTGCATGATTTTGTGTGGAGAGTTCATGTACTTTTCTCCGCAGGCACCAAAGTTATGCATCTCAAACAATTCTCTGGTTAATCATAACTGCACACGTGCTATCACCATCTCGGTAATATTACCGTGTTATGGTTGCATGACACTTTACATAGGAAAATAAGAAAACAAACATTCATGCCATGATGGTTCATGGACATTTTCATGTGAAAAATGAATGGTTCCATTTGAATGTTCTAGAATTCTAACATACCGCTATCCCTTTCCTGGAACTGGTGCACACCAAAGTCATTTAAACAGCATTGCCAATGCCAACAGTTTTGGCTTTTGTGTAGGTATGGGAAGACACTCAACAGGCACATCTGTAGTTGTATATTATATACCCATTGTTGGTAGCAGGTGCAAAAGGTGAGAGTACCTGGGCAACTCATGGCGGTGCCTGACAAAAGCGTAAAACGTATGCACTAACCAAAGATGTTGGTTTGTCCAATGCTTGTTTTGAACAGGACTTCAGGAGCTTTGCCAATGCTTGTTTTCAACAGGACTTCAGTGAAGGACATGCAGAGTGCTTATAAATCGAGTCCCGAAGGCAGGCCTGGTAAATCATTTTGACTACACCAGTGGCTTGTTTACAGCTCCAATTAAGTCATTAACTCTCAGAAGACTGCTTTGAACAAACACTGGCAGGCACATTGAATGTAAAGTCTTATGGAATTGAATGTAAAGTCTGATGGAAGGGCTTGATGAAAGCGAGCTCAAAGAGTTCCCACAAAGGAGGCGTTTTGGGCGGGCAGAGGCAGGAATGGGTGGGAATGTCCATAGGGATTAGCATGGCCATGGGCAGGCAATGGGTGGGCAGATAACCAAACAACACCTACAGACTATCACCCTGATTCATGGAATTATTTGCATGTAAAACGAGAATTTGCCTGCCATTCTGCCTGCAAATCCCTGTTTGATGAATGGGGTTTGCGGGCGGAATGGCACGCACATCACCAGGGGTGGACTGGCTGCTGAAAATGTGTAATATGGGGCCACTTTGAACATTATTTCCAGGGCCTCTTTTGCTTCCTAGCCCACCCCTGGTTACTCATCACTACCCTTGCCCCGATCTTTTTTTTTAAAGATAATTTATGATAGTGTATCTTACGCATTTCCTATCTGTATGAAATACTGCCTCCCATAGTTGATCGGGTGTCATATTTACATATTCTTCAAAGTAGCATTTAAAATAACTAATTCTTGGATTTAACAGTTCAACACACTCTACCATTAGATGTTTCATAGTTTCAGGGATAGCTTTACAGAATCGGCAACTTTGTTCTTCCGGAGATATAATTTTCCATCCGTAAAGGGTTTCTTTCGTGAGCCAGATGTTCAGCCTAAAGCGCAAAAAGTCGGCACGAAAGTTGGAATGTGGTGATTGCATGAGATAAAACTCTGGTCTACCACACCTCCTTTAAACCGAATGGATTTTGTTTGAATTTTTGAATCTGCACAAACCCTTGGATCCTACACATGCGTGCAATGTGCCCTGTCATTCCACATGTCCAACATATAGGAGGTCTCCTAATTTGCTCTCCCTGCATGCCTTGACTATCGTTCTGCGTGTCTTGAAACCCTCCTTGGTTATTCTGGAAATTTCACTGATTATTCTGGAAGCCTCTACCTCGGAAGCCTCCTCTACCCCTTGGTTTGAATCCATTATTATCTTGACCAAACTGCCTTTGGTTATTCACCTGTGGCATGCCTGCTGCTTGTTGCGATCCTGACCTTTCTTCGCTAGTCAACATAGCCCCTCCTATGGCGTATTTTGACAATTTCTTCTGCACTCATTTTGCTTCTTCACCTTTCCTAACATCATCCATCTTTCGATTTTCCTCCTGCAGTAATCTGCAATAATGCGCGATGGTCAGCTGTATTTCTGACCATGGCTTTACCTCCATACCCACCAGTTTCTTGAGCTGTTTCTGCACTGGGTCTGGCAGCCCCTGACATAATATATGGTATAATACAGGTATAGGTTTCCCCCACGGTTCGCGTGTTCCCAAGGACCACTCTTCTTGAACATTTTGAATGTAAACAAGAGGATCCTCCCCCTTCCTGCATCTTCTGTGCCATTATAGCTCCCATATCCGATGTGTCTGGATACTGCACTTGCAGCGCTTTTCAGCCTGCCGCTCTACAGTTATTAAACAGTGCTCCATCATGAGCAGTGTTCTGCGCAGTGACACTCGAGTATCCTGCTCTCAACCAAATGTTGTCTTCTCTCTCCCCAAGAATAGCAGCTAAAAGACCTTTAATGTCTCCAATAGCTTACGTGTTTCCTCCTGTCATTTTCTCTAACTCATGCATCCACTTCCCAGCACCGAAAATTAAACTCTGAAGTTTACACCTTAAATTTTCCTTCTCCATCTTTGGCCATAGTATATACTGCGGTCTGGCTCCTCCTTTCTCTAACAAAGGAAACTGGGAGATCCCATACTCACATTCATCCCTCATCGTCTGTCTGTACATTGCAGGAACAATAGTTCTGCACCACCTTCTTCCTGGCAGTGGCCTTAAAGTTGCTCACATAAGGTGGAAAGTCCCCCCTCTCACTACGGGATCGCCCATTGGGTCGATCTAGTCGCACCAGAGGTTCTGAGGCCCGTGATTTGTGTAGATCTAGATCTGGCAATCTCACTTCTCTGTCCATCGGAGAACATCCTTCAGGACCACATGCATTTTCTCCCTCCTGAGGAGAGAAGGGCTGAGAAATCCCTGCTGTTTGGCTGTTACCCGGAGTGGAGAAGAGGAGGTGCGTGTGCCTTTAAACAACTCAGCTGACTCTCAGCAGCTGACTACAAGTGGCCGCCTCCACCGCCCTTGCGGCGTTAAGCCCTGAGGAGAGAAGGGCGGAGAAATCCCTGCTGTTTGGCTGTTACCCGGAGTGGAGAAGAGGAGGTGCGTGTGCCTTTAAACAACTCAGCTGACTCTCAGCAGCTGACTACAAGTGGCCGCCTCCACCGCCCTTGCGGCGTTAAGCCCTGAGGAGAGAAGGGCTGAGAAATCCCTGCTGTTTGGCTGTTACCCGGAGTGGAGAAGAGGAGGTGCGTGTGCCTTTAAACAACTCAGCTGACTCTCAGCAGCTGACTACAAGTGGCCGCCTCCACCGCCCTTGCGGCGTTAAGCCCTGAGGAGAGAAGGGCTGAGAAATCCCTGCTGTTTGGCTGTTCGGCGAGTTGGTGAGCCAGGACACATCAATCATGTCGGACTCCATCCCAACTGCCCTGCGAACAAGGGCGCAAACACGACGCAAGGAGAAGGCGCTGCCTGAAACCACTCCTCGTACACCGGTAAGAAAAGAAAGCCGATTTTTTTCATGTTCATCAATCTCTGACTCTGTTGTGGATGAGCCGCTCTATGCTCACCAAGAATCACCTGACGCCGAAGATACCACTTGCACGTCCGAAAACTGTATACTGCATTCAGACGTGGTGTCGGCTGACTCAATACCTTGTGAGGTGGCGCAACCCCTATCACTTGAGAATCCGTTGATTGAGAACGTGATATGTGTCGAGGGCCCCTCGGCAGCTTCACAAGTGGGCCGGATATCCGTGGGCACCAGCGTATGTGATGGCGACTTGCGCACTGCTGTTCAGGACGCGTGTATAACGTTTGAAAAACCGGTCGGCTTACCCGCTGCTGGGTCGTCTGTTCCTCTGCTTCTGGATGGGGCGGAGGTGCAGGGCCCTGGAGCTGGCGATGTTGGCAGGCGAGCCGTCGTTGCTCCCGCGGAGGCTCATCTGGGGGGAGGGCCTGTGGGAGGGCGCGCCCCCTACGGTTTGGGAGATGTGTGCGTTGCTGTATGCGCAAACCGGGTAGATGGCTGGAGTGATGGAGTGCTTCCGTTGTCTGCAGTGACTCCTGGTGTGCTGCAGCAAGGCAGTAGCCTTGCCCAGCCTACTCCACTAAGCGCTAGCTCCCCGGTTCATCTGTCCCGCATGGCTCTCTGTCGTTCTTTCTCAACTGATGAGACTGCTCACTCGACACAGTCTGTGATGAGCTGGGGTCAGGACCGTGTCCAATACCAACATGATCACCACCCCGACAGACCTGTGTGTACGACACAAGTGGACCCAAATGCGCTTTTCCCTGAAAACAGGAAAGATTCCCTTAGTGTCATGATAACGGGGTTGGAAAATTCTGCAGCAACGAATAAAGAACGTCCTGTTAACACTAAGAAAGGGCCTACCTCCCCTACGTTGAAACCCGACAAACACACCACAAAAAGGCAAATATCACAATTAAGTGGCGCAAATGAAGACATATGGTCTAAGGTGTGCTACAAACGCCTCAAAATCAACAATCTAACTCCAAGGAACTGTGACCCACACGAGGAACTCGAACACGTGTTGACCTCTCAGAAAAGGTTGAAGACGCAACAACATCACCCAAATAGATCCCTCTTGTCTCTTACTCATACTGCACAGCGCTCTGCCACCAATGATTGCTTGTCGGACGACTCACAAGACTCCTCGCTGATGGAACGTCCATTCCCGAAAATACGCCACATCAGAGAAAAGTCGGAAACGGCCAACCGACTTCAGCCACCTGTGCTCAGTGCTGAAAACAGAACTATTATGCCTCAGACTGAGCTACAATCTCTAATAATTTCATCTATGACGATGTCTATGGCCCCCTATATGAAATTATACAAAGCCTTACATGAAGCCACTAAGGACCTGACAACTGTTGTGGCCCTAATGCATTCGAAACTAATCCGGATTGAACAAGTCTGTGACCAGTCTTACAATGACCAACAAGAAGGTTTGAAAAGACTTGACGGATCATGTACGTTGTTAAAAGAGCAAAGGAAAAATGACGCAATTGATAAAAAACTCGTGGCCGAAGTAGCGAGAGAGGCGCTAGCTTTGTTCAAATACGATGGTCCAACCACAAACCGGCAAAAGCAACAAATCACTCAACCAATTGTGAGTAAAACACCGATCCGATGTAATAATTCCTTAAAGGAACACTGTTTAAAGGATGTAATCCAAAACACTCAAGAGCCTTCAGACGTGATTGTAATCCAGGAAGATGTCTCGACGGATCCGACACTGGGAAAGCTAGCAACTGCGCCAACCATAAGTGAGGTGATTCCCCCAAGTCGGACATACATAACGGAGAATCTGCCCACGCAAGAAGCAGAACCCTTGCCCATAACGACGATAACATCTAAAGATAATACTTCTGACCTTTCATTTAATACTGCATTTGAACAGGCGAGGGGCAATTTGAATCAAGCTCTACGCGATTCCCAGGTGGCATCTTCCTCCCAGGGAGATCTGGGCGCTGAAGCTTCTACATCTATTCCCTCTGTAATATCTGCAGTGACCGCAATACCCACTTACTCTGTCTTCAACAAGGCGTCTCAACCCAACCTATAAAACTGGTGAAGAAGAGACGGCCACCAGGGGGCGCACGGATGGAGACGTTCTCCGTGTGAGCTCCGCGCAAGGGTCCCGAAAAGTGGGTTGAGCCCCCACCACGAGACCCCCGCTGGCTAAAATAGCGTCGGAACCCGGTGTCGGAACCACCCAGGCACCGTTTGGTCCCAACTCCGATCAAAATCGGACCTTCCATCCCGGAGAAATACCCTTCTGCGTCATACCGAAGGAAGACGCGCGAGGCCTGGAAGCTTCCAGCACGCGTTGCACTGACACGGTCCCAGGAAACCTGCGACTTCGCGGACCCTCGACTCGGCTGAACCCCGCGAGAAGGTGCGTGCAACTTAAAAGACGCACAGGCCACACCTGACCTGCAGGAAGTCTACAAGGAGTAAGCCCGCCACGGGTTTGGACGCGTATGACTTTAGGCTGTGGCCGGTGCGCGGGTCCTCGCCCGGGCGGTGGCGGAGGAAGGCCTCCCATACGAGGATATACCGAACCTGTGGGGCAGACGCATCCCCATTCCGGGGTACCGGCACTACGCACTTCTCTTCCCTCCAGGGTGCAGTGGGCTGAGGGATGGGCCCCTGGTCTCCAGGGCGTGTGCCCTCCTCGGCCTCCGCCGTCAGCCACTGCTCCTGCTGGTCCCATCGAACTGTCACTCCGACTGGCCGGGGATCTCCGGACGCGGCCGCAGGCCTCAACGGCACTGAAGCTGCCCTGAGAGCACTCCATTGTGTGGTTGTGACCCCACTACCCATGGACCCTATGGACAAACTGGCAAAGTACAAGTTTGCCCCATCGCAAGACGACCCCCGGGGCCCGGACGAGCAAATGATGGCCTCCCAAGGATCTGAGGCCGCCGCAACTAAAGGGGACGTAGCTGATCTACTCAAGGAAATGAGAAGCATGAGGGCAGACATAGGGAGTCGGATTGACAAGATTACGCAAAGGATGGATAAAATGGATGACAGAGTGGAACAGCTCGAACACAATCAAACCTCCCTAAACACGCTGGAAACACAGATGGACCTTTGTATTGCAGAATTAGAGCATAGGGAAGAGGAAATAAAGCTGAGGTTGGACGATCTTGAAAATAGAGAACGTTGTAACAACATACGTGTTCACAGCATTCCTGAAAAAGAAGGAGAGACTAATCTTGACCTGAAACAATCCATTCACAACATCCTGAAACTCCTCTTTAAGGATGACCTGGTAGACGAACCCAAAATCGACCGCATCCACAGAGCAGGAGGCAGGGCAGGTGGCCCGCGTTCGGTACTAGTCAGATTTCATAACTACGCTGATAGGGCCCGCATCTTGGAAAAAGCTAGAAATGCCCCGCCACTTACCATTGGTGACGCGACTGTCTCTCTCTATCAGGACTTATCATCCCTCACGCTTGCCCTGAGGAGAAAATGTATCCCAATTACGAGGATGCTGAAAGACAAGGGAAGCAGATATCGATGGGGGTACCCGTTCTCTCTCACCTTCGAGTGGCAAGGCTCAACGATAAAGCTCGCTTCGGAGAAGGAAATTACAGACTGCACAGCTGACCTCCTGGGCGACCACGTAGGGGAGCCCTCCCAGGGAGATCCAAATATAAAGGAAGCTGAATGGCGCATCAAGGGTCCCCGTCGGAGGCGTATTCAGGGTTCCAGGAAGTTTCGGAGGATGAATGACTCGCGTGACATGGAGCACTAACTTGGACAGGGGTTGTGTGTGCTCAATTGCTGGAAAAAATGGCTTCTTCAGATGGGCGCTTTTCCCCGATCACTCCATTTGGGACCCCGCCCGGGGCCGCGCGAAACCAGGTCGAGGTGTCGACTGGGGTGATATTTGCTCATTGAGGATCATGGTTGCATACGCCTTCCTCAAGGCGTTCCTCGACTGCAATATGTCAACCTACCTATGTGCATTGAGCACTCGATTCTGTTTGCACGGTGAACTTGGTGGAGGATATGAGGTAATATCCATGCAGCATAGACATTCTGTGGGGAGTCGACAGTACCATTTCGAAGCTGCGGTTTACTCAGGTTTTTGTATGATTTGTTTGTTGGGGGCTCACTGTTATGTTTGCTTGTAGTGGGATGGGACCGCTTGTTCTTGCGGTCCCCACTGATGGTCCGAGTTCGACTGGGTGAGGTTAACCCAGGCGGATCGGGCACCGATCATAAAGAAGATGGGAGGGGGTGGGGGGGTGGGGCGGGTGGGCATCATTTCATCTAGCACAACTCAGACTTGAAGGGAGAAATAGCATAATACCCATGAATGTGAGGGCTCCACACACGGCGATGGCACTGACGCAGGCGCACTCGAGGTGCACATACACGTACATAACCTAAAATGACACACACACTCTCTACGGATATGATACGTATCTGCACGCTTAATGTTAAGGGGCTGAACTCCCCCACCAAGAGATCTATGGTGGCCAGGGAATTTAAGAGATCGAAGATCGACATTCTCTTTCTTCAGGAAACGAGATATCGGAAGGGTGAGGAGAGAATGATCCCATCACGGGAGGTTGGGCCCACCTTTTGGAGCTTGGGCACCTTGAAGAAAGCGGGAGTGGGAATCATAATCAGCAAAAGCCTGCGGAGCACAATTATGGAGACATGGACAGATCAGGAGGGGAGGGCTCTCATAGTCATTGCTAACATAAGGAGCACGATAGTCACCCTCGCTACGCTCTACGCACCTAACCAGGGGCAAAACAGATTTCTGCATAGAATCAGTGAAAAGGTCTTTGGAATGGCCAGAGGACACACGGTCCTCGGTGGGGATTTTAATATATGGATGGACAGCTCCTTAGACAGACAATCTAAAGCAGACGCAGCAGACCCACCCGGTACCCCAAACGAGGCAAGCATCAAACTGTCCCTTGACCTCTTTGGCCTCACTGATTCCTGGCGTCACTTACACCCGTTGGAGAGAGGCTTCACCTTCCATTCCCTCCCCCATGACACGCTTACGCGCATTGATTACATTTTTCTCTCAGAGCATCTCTTGCGTATAATGCAGGCAGCTAGTATACAAACCTCCGCATGGACGGATCACGATATGGTGATGGTGGATATACCCTGGCATGATCTAACCCCATGAAACTCCAAATGGAGATGTAATGATTCTTTATGGGCCGATTTGGTCTTCAGAGAAAACCTTGAGACTGAAATCAAACAGTTTTTCCTTACCAATGATACGGGGAGGTGGGAAAGACACACGTTTGGGAGGCCGCCAAAGCGACGCTGAGGGGAATACTAATAAAAGAGGGAGCCGATAAAAAACGTGAACATGCCCTGGTGGAGACAGATATAAGGGAAAGGCTTGGGAGGGCCCAGGATATGGCACAGTCATCCCCATCCGAGAGGTCTGCACATATTGCCGAAGTCCGCCGTCTCAGGGAAGAGTTGAGAATACTCATTGCCGGTAAGACGGCCCAGACCCTGCAATATCTTAAGCAAAAGTACTATGAGAAGGGTGACAGGGCCGGCGCTCTCTTGGCGGCCCGCCTCCGCGCGCAAAAAGCGGAGAGATGGGTGGAAACGATCGAGAGACTGGATGGCACTCTCACAGACACGGTAGTCACAGCTCCCGAGGACATACAAGAAGCATTTGCCTATTTTTACGAAGACCTATATACGTGTGACCCGGCCCCCCCCGTAGGAAGTATAGACGCATATCTGAAAGAATTACGGATCCCCACACTAACACCCACTGAAGCGGACTCCTTAGACATGCCTGTCCTTGAAGAAGAAGTCATAGAGGCCATCAAGAGGTTGAAAACAGGGAAAGCCCCAGGGGATGACGTATTCACACCTGGGTTCTATAAAACGTTCTCCCCCTTTATTGCTCCTTTTCTTACTTCACTGTTTAACCACATTTTTATCACAGGCCATGCACCTCCATCCTTTTCACAAGCCCTCCTCGCTGTCATTCCAAAAGAGGGCCGTGACCCCAGACACTGTAGCTCTTACCGCCCCATCTCCTTGCTTAATATCGATGCGAAGATTTACGCCAGAGTGATTGCAGCCCGGTTAGAGACATTCCTCCCCAGACTGATAAACTCCGACCAAGTTGGCTTCGTCCTTGGCAGACAGGGCGCGGATACAATGAGAAAAACGCTGCATTTAATCCATGAAGCGAAGGAGATGGAGGGAGACCCGTCCCTTCTGTCTCTGGATGCCGAGAAGGCCTTTGACCGGGTCTCCTGGGAATTCCTGGAGAGGGTACTGAGTTCATACCGCTGGGACCACAGCTTTCCCGTGCCATTAAAGCACTCTATAGCTCCCCTGTGACGTCTGTGGCGGTGAACGGGGGATACTCTCGTTGGTTTTCCCTTGAGAGAGGCACAAGGCAAGGTTGCCCACTGTCAGCGATCCTATTTGTGATGTCTCTGGAACCACTGGCACAAAAGCTGAGAAATGACACCAGAGTTAAGGGTATCACAGTGGGCGACCGGGAATATAAATTGGGCCTATATGCTGATGATATTTTGCTACATGTGACCGACCCCTTAGACTCGATCCCGGCAGCATTTAGTATTATTGAGGAATATGGAGCGCTTGCGGGACTGAAAATCAATACGGGCAAGTCTGTCCTCCTTCCAATAGATAGCCGCAGAGACGCGGATGCCGAGCGCTTCGCCCCCCTGGGAGTTAAGGTCAGCCTCACTACGCTCCGGTACCTGGGCATTAACGTCACCCGTGACCTTGGATCCCTGTATGAGGCCAACTTCCCCCCAATGTCCCTTGCTCTCCAGAAAGATGTCCAAAGGTGGTCCAAACTTACCATTTCGTGGCTAGGGCGTCTAAATGCTGTAAAAATGGTCCTGCTCCCTAAACTATTATATCTATTTCAAATGCTCCCTATTAAAATGCCCCCAGACTACTTTAAAGACACAAGGAAACTGATATTAACCTTTCTATGGCAAGGCCAAAAGCCAAGAATCCCGAGATCCCTCCTTCAACTTAGAAAGGACAACGCTGGGGTGGGTCTCCCAGATATTGAGACATACTACAGAGCCACTCAGCTTAGGGTCCTTGTCCCACATTTCAGGCAGCAGTCAGAACCCCAGTGGATAGCGCTTGATAACTATCACCTCCGTCCCTTTATCATGAGTGAATGGCTATGGGTGCCTGGACCACAACTACGTAACACTGTCAAATCCCACCCCATCATAGGCACGATATGGTCGATATGGAAACCAGGGAGGAAAATGGTGGGTGTCACTACATGGCCCGCCCCACTGGGGCATCTCTGGTCACCAGGGATCCGCGATGCTATTCCTGAGCCAGGGAGTTATGAAGCATGGTATCAGGCGGGGCTGGAAAGGGCAGGGCAACTGCGCCGCAATGACTCCTTTATTACCATTCAGGAGTTGCAGGAAGCCCTCGGCATAGGTAGCCTCTCGGTCTTCCTGTATCTTAGACTCAAGGGGGTAATGTCCAGACCCATATGGAAACAACAGTTACAAAGAGACCTCATACCGTTTGAAAAGATTCTTGATTTATGCACTAGCTCCAAAGGTTTGATCAGTGCTATGTACCTCGCACTCATTGAAATCGATATTAAACCCTCCTTGACACTCAAGGGCAAATGGGAAGCTGATATGGGCAGGCAAGTCTCCCCAAAACTATGGTTACAAATGTGCAGAAGAACGGCGAGATCTTCCCTATTGTGTCAATACAAATTACATGCTATCAAACTATTATACAGATGGCAATACGACCCTGCCCGGCTGGCCAAGATGTACCAGGGAGTAAGCCCGAATTGTTGGAGGGGATGTGGGAGGCGGGCCGATTATTGGCATATGTGGTGGGGATGCGCAAAGGTCCAACTCTACTGGTCAGAAGTCCTTAGCTGGATCAGGGACCTTGACGGGGAGGAAAGAGAGACGCATCCACTGCTCGTTTTGTTTTCCTTAACTGAGGACGGGGATAAGATAGTGGTGGCATGCAAAATGGTGCAGGGCCTATTGATGGCTGCTCGAGCATGCCTTACTATGACATGGAAGAGACCCACGCTCCCTAGCAAGAGTGAATGGCGAGCAGTCGCATTGAGCATCTACAGAATGGAGTGCCTGACTGCGGCATTGCATGGGGATCGTCCCACGGTAGAGAACACCTGGTCAGAGTTTCGCTCCGTATATGCTTTGTGAAATGTGTCTGACTCACGCTATATCTAAAGCTATTAAGGTTTAACGCTTGGATTGACTCGAGTACGTGTCTGTTGAATCAATGCGCGACTTTTATGCCCACTGCCATGATTGAAATGACGGTTTATTGGTGTTGTTTAATGCTCTCTCTAATTTCGGGTCTGATATCATGTGCGGGGGGTGGGAATTAGGGGTGGGATATGTTCGGAAACAATGGTTTGGTTTCCTTCAGGTACGCGAAATAAGTGATTGTTATACTACTTACATGCTCGCTTTCTTTGTAACCAAGAGATGTAAGCTGCATTTATGTGACTGCCAAGCCTTTAAAAACCAATAAAAGTGAAATTTAAAAAAAAAAAAAAAAAAAAAAAATGGTGAAGAAAACGAAGAACCAAAAAGGTCTCAGAAACAAGGCACTACACGGTGCACGGAAATTTTTACGTAACATAAACGTGGTCCAGAATGTGGCATGTAACATTAACAAGTGCCTAAAGGCAGCCTCTTCAATCAGTGGGAAATCGCAAAATAAACCCTTAGACAGAGTAGTCCCCGTAAGTCCTGATGCAGTGGCTGCGTCAGGCTCAAACTACGAGTTATCAAGTGAGCTGTTGAACTTATCAACATACGACGATGTAACACACGATATTGAGGATGCAGAAGCCATCTCTTCCCATGAGAACCAAGAGGGCGACGTCGTCCACACCGCGATAGACGTAGAGAACGCCAAACAAATTAACATTGACGCTCCAGCACATGGACCGGGAAACAAACTTCCTGTTAACCAAACTGTTCCAAGTATCATCAACTTAAGCTCTTGTTCCGTGTCTGGCACGCAAACGACTCCGAATGCATGGTCCTCCGCAAGAAGAAGCTGTCAACTAATTAATGAAAAGGAAGCCCAGCAGGGGCTGCTGAAATCGCCGATCAGTCCAGTGTTTATGACCCTACATGAAAAAAGGATGCGGGTCTCTAAGGAACCGGGGTCGTTGGCCCCTGGATACACTCGGAGTAATCCGTTTGTCCCCGCTAATCTGGCGGTAGCAAGGCTACACAATGACACCGTAAAAATCTCAGATACGGATATGACTCTCCATGGTGAGTGCCAAGTTCGCAACTCAAAGGCTTCCCTGAACGAAGCCCGACTGTCTCAGCCCAGAACGTCGGGAGGTGCCAGATGGAAGTGCCCTATCTACAAACTGGTCATCGAAAGGCTAGACTCCTCCGATAAGCTAATACTGAACCGAGGCAACACAATCAGGCTTTTACACCTTGTACCTGCCCTACGAGCCATAAGCTCAAACGATCTGATGATCGTGGAGTTTTTCAACGAAAATAGGAACGATAAGGTGGTGATTCACGTTTCGTCACCTATTGTTGCTTCAACAATTCTGGACGCCAATATCGCCCTGTTTTCCCTTGGCTTTGAAGTCTACAAATACTCTGAAGCGGCTCATAAAACTCTGAATGGAACTGAGGTCCCATACACCCACAAAGCCACAAGCAAGGACGCGTGGGTGAGAATGCCGGAACCCATGGACCAGAGTGTCATCAACGTTCAAGCACCCCCTTGTTTATCAACTCAGAAGGCACCCTTGGATGGAACCAAACAGATCAAACCGGGTAATTCTTGTCACGACCAGATACTGGAGGTCTCTGAAAGGGAGTTACAAAAAGAGAATATATGAATCACTATACTCGGCAACGCCAAACAAGTTGGAGCGAGCGTTGCTGGTAACAAATCCTTTAGCCCCAATGGCGGTAAGCACGAATGGCAATGGCTATCTGCAGCCTTGTGCAGCAAAAATCCCCAATAATGCCGGAATGAGGCCCCTGAAGCGCGGTGCAGATTGGCTTCGTGGAATACCCGTGGCTTTTCACACCTGTTCAACTCAAACTGGCTTACAGCAATTGACATCGCTTGTCTCCAGGAAACATGGTTACGAGAAACCCCAGTAATGGACGACTTTGAGGTGGCCTTAAACCCTGCTCCAAAATCTTTAAAAGGACGTCCGACGTCGGGCTTGGCCACCATGATTAGGAAATCCTCAGGTTGGAGAATTGTGAGTTCAACCAATTACTCCCCTTTCATCCAAGCAACGCAATTGTCAAAACTAAAACACGAAGGGTCACCCACGGAACTGGTGTGTGTTGTAAACCTGTACTGGCACCACACGAATGCTGGGAAACAGATTTTCATCGATCAAACTATGGAAATAGTCGATGAACTGCTAGAAACAAATGGCTGGCTGAACATTCTCATCTGTGGTGACTTAAACATCGACCTTTTTAAACCATCAGGCCCGGAAAAAACTTCTCTTGCCAAGTCGTGGATGGAGGAATTGAACCTTAGAAACGTACAACTTCTAAATGGTAACACGTGTGATGATATGCCGCCAGCCCCCACGTGGCATCGTGATGGGCAAAGGTCAACAATTGATTACATATTTGTATCAGAAGCCCTTCATCCTCGGATAAACTCGCTGAAAATTATTGAAAAGACAGAAAGCGACCACAACATGCTAATAACTGAATTTACAACTACGACAAAAAAGAAACCTGAGCTATGGCCCCATCAACTCCACGTGGTTTCCAATAGAGTAAGACTGAGCCTCGAAATACAGGATGTGGAACATCTGGTAAATCTCTACTGCAAGACCTGCCCAAACGTCGACTATGATCATCTGCTGGCACACTATAAGCCCAAGCAAGTGGGCTTTAAAAATATGGCCTTTGTACGCCAACACTGCTTTGACCGGGAACTGCTGACACAAAAGCGTCGTATGCGTCAAGACATCCGAAGGCTGAAGTGTTCAAAGGGCTGAACTTACTTACGCGACGTAAAGGCGGTTAAGCAGAGATATAAAAACTGGCTAAAAGCTCATAAGCATGTAATGGCCCAAAACGATGCAGAACAGATGTTGACGGTATTAAAAAATAAGAACTCTAGAGACTTTTGGAGGCTTATGAACAATCAGCACGCCCCCCAAACAGCTATTCAAGGGTGCATGGTGTCTGAAGCTGATTGGATTAGCCACTTCGAAGGTTTATACAAAGCACCTGTTCCAACCGACGGCCCTGTCATATTAACACCTAAACCTTGGGCCTTGTCCTTTTCAAAAGATGAAATAGTGACCGTCATCAAAAAATCAAAAAATTCACGGGCACCTGGTCCAGATGGCCTGACAAATTGCACTATAAAACAACATCCAGAGCAATGGGCGGAGTTCTGTGTAATGTTGTTTAATCGAGTAAATTTAAGTGGCCAGACGCCCAAATCCTGGAAGACCGCGATAGTGATACCTATATTCAAAAAAGGCGACAGAGCAAACCCAAAGAACTATCGTCCAATTGCTCTATTAGACGTCCTGGGTAAGATCTATGCCTCGATGCTCCAACAAAAACTCGTAGCCTGGTCACAAACTTCGAACCACGTGGATAAGCGTCAAGCAGGTTTCGTGAAGCAGGTGGGATGCTCGCTGAATTTACTCCTGTTAAACATTATCAAAATGGAAGCGATAAAGTCTAACACGAAGGTCTATCTAGCTTTTATAGACTTTTCATATGCTTTTGATACCATCAATAGAGAGATCCTGTGGGGAAAACTGAAGCGTTGGGGATGCACGTTAGATCTATTAGCGGCAATTAGAGAACTGCACACAAACACCTCCATCCGTGTAAGGCTGGATCAATTAGGGCAATTATCCAAAGCAATAAACACCTTCAAAGGAGTCAAACAGGGGTGTCCGTTAGCTGCAGTACTATTCGGCCTTTTCATCGCGGACATAGGCGAAGCAATTGGAGTAACAAAATCATTTCCGCCGAAAGTGGCCAAATCACACTTAAATTGGCTACTATATGCTGATGACTTGATCATCCTGGACCGGACTCCTATTGGGCTGCAAAGAAAGCTAAATGCAGTTCGACAGTATGTTATTTCTAATCAACTACTGATCAACACGAAAAAATGTGAAATTCTGGTCCTGCAAAATCTAAAAGGCGGCTGGGTGGCGCGGAAACGCACCCCCAACTGGACGCTAGGCCACGAACCCTTGCAAATATCTGCCAGTGTTAAATACCTGGGAATGACCATAAGTTCTTCTTTAACGGATAGACCGTGGCAGGCTGACATAAGTAGAAAATGCAAACAACTAGCTAACCAGGCACTAATTATCCACAAAAGATATGGAAAATTCTCGTTAAAACCTGTGCTGGCCTTCTACCATCAGAAGGTAATCCCCGTACTGACATACGGGGCTGAAAATGCTTTTGGCTGTTCTTACGAAATTTGGGACTCTTTAGAGAACTGCTTTTGGTCCAAAGTGTTAACACTCCCGAAAGGTGTGAAGACTGCCTGTATAATATATGAACTGTCGATAATATCGATTCATGCCAGGATCTGCTGGAGTCTACTAAACTTGTACCGTAAGACATGTTCTAGAGCACAAATTCCTCAATTTGACATCTTCTATGATGGTTCAGTTAGTAACTCCAACGTCATCACAATGTGGTCAAACAGGTGTGAAGAGTTACTACAAAATCTCGACATCAAGAGCGAATTGCTCCATGAAAATCCGGATGCGGCAAAGCTTAAAATCTGGCGAGTCGACTGGGAGCTTACATGCACAAAGAGAGCGATGGCCAAAACGATGTGTGATGTGCCACTGGACGCACGCGCCTTCAATACCCAGCAGCGCTATATCACCCTGTTTCCATATCCACAAGCAAGAAGGCTGTTCTTACTGTTCAGGCTAAATCTGTTCAAAACTACTGATCGTCTTCGCTTATGGAAGAACAATGAGCACTTAAAACCTGAATGTCAATTTTGTCTGCTAGCCAAAGAGTCACTAAAACACCTAGTGTTATTTTGCCCTAAGCTGAAATCTGAAAGATCAATCAACCTGGGCCCATGGAGCGTAAACCATCCATCATTTTGTGCCGATGACTGGTGGAATCAGATGTACCAAGGAACCGACTTGAAACTGATACTTCCACTAACACGTTTTTTGGAGCAAATTGAAAAACATCTGATGATGGCACCATTAGGGGAACCAAATTAGTAAAACCTGTCACGGTATAACCTGTACAATAACTTTGTGAATGGAACTCGCACAAATGGCTAATACGGATGATTGTTTACTTGTATTGTCTAAGTGTTGTTGTTTTGTTTGTACAAGTGTCGTAACTTTTAAAGGTTTGAAAAAAACCAATAAAATAAAAAAAAAACAAAAAAAACAATCGTTTTTACCCTTTCCTTTCAGTTCTTTCTAAGTCCTCATATCATGATAGACTTTATCGATTGCGTCCCCAATGTTTCTTTTATCAAACTCATCCTCTAGATTTGCTTTAGACGGACCTGGCATTGGCTCATGTGTCAGGAAGAATTCTTCTATGTTCTCCCATGCTACTACTGGATTAGGCTGCATTAATTTGTTTTCTATGCAATCAATGTCGCATGCTCTTTGCCTTCTCTTACGTTCTATTTCATCGTCAAGCTCTCTTCACTTCCTTGCTTCTTCTCTTACCCTTTACACTTCCTGTCTTTTCACCTCTCTTCTCGTTTGCCCTATGTATTTCTTCATCTTTTCATCTGTGTATTCTTTTATTTTATCGCTTAATTTCTGTTCTTCCTCTTCCTCTCTTTCTTTCTAGCTTGTCTTGTTCTTCAATTGCCTTCTGTCTCTTATCATACTTCCTTTGCTCCTCTGCCCTTTCCTGCTTTTTCAGCTGCTCATCTTGAGCTACAGCTGTTCCCGTCTGTCTATCTTTTCTTCTAGCCTCATCTCCTTTGAATTGTTCCTCTCATTCTCTGCCTTTTTTATCTTGTTCGTCTCAATCTTCTCTTTGTCTGACCTCCTCAATGCTCTTTCCATCAGGTTTGAGCAAAATCTGACCGCCCATCAATTTATTCTGTATCTCTTTATTTCCCGTCCTATATCTAAGGATGTACATGGTCGATCACTTCTCTCCTTGTCCCGTAAGACTTTAGAGCTCACATCTCTTTCTGGAGTCCTCTCTGGACTCTCTTCGCTGCTATGCGCAGGCAACTCATATGCCAGATTTCTGCACCGTATTGCTGCCTTAAGCTCTTTTAACTGGTACAGTCCGTCGTCCTTTGTATGATCGCCATAAAGAAAGACAGAAAATTTAGCTTTGGAGCTTAATTGTGGGTCCTCTAATATATGTTCTGTTTTTGTCCAACAAGTCCTAATCAAGATTTCCAGATTATTCCAGATGCAAGTTTCTAAGTCAAAAGAAGGGAAGAAGAGGAAACCAACCAGTTCTTTCTTTCCTTACCCCCCCACTTTCTCAAACGTCTCTTTCCGATTGCTGTCCTCATTCTCATTAGTCTCCATGGAAAGCAGACCAATCTTTGTTAGGACTTGTCCTACTGCAATTGTTGAAGCAGTATTATACCCTAAAATTAAGCGATTCCCGAAATGTTCTGAACACAAACATTAAACTCTGTTTACAAACCTTGAAAAATAAATGATTCTAATTTCCCACGTTCCTGCGCAGTCTCGAATCAGATGTTGCAGATTTAGTTTTCTTGGATCTGCGCATGTTTTACAGAGAGTGATAGCTTTGTGTTTTTGGTCTCTAATGCTTAGGATTTTGCCTGTGTGAATTAGGTTTAATCATGTTCTAAAGAATATATTTCTGGAATCAAGATCAGGATGTTTTCGTAAGTACTTTGGCAATTTTCCCAGCTTTTTTTTCTACAGTCAGAAAGCCATTCTTTGGTCTTGCGAGCCGCATTTCTGTCCCTGTTTTGATCCAGTCCACTATTTCTGTTTCTTTCTTTGCCTTCAGAGGGTTTTCTTTCAAGGTTTCCAGCGTTGAATCGGCTTCAGCCATGATGCCCAGAACTGTCTTTTTTCCAGCTTTCGAAGAATGTTAGATCTGTCCAATTGGAGCTGAATTTTTATGTCCTCATAAAGTGAGGTTTTTTTAGGGATTATTATCAGCCTGTATAGTGGAGCAATCTCCATCCCACTTGTTGCTTTAATGATTTTAAGCCAAGTTCAAACTTTAAAACAGCCAAAGGGTGGCAGTTTGACAATCCCAGCAATCTTTTCCAGAGGTGGCCTTCCTTTTTTTGCCAATCAATGTCCCACAATGTCGGTTGTGCCTCCAACCCATAAAGAAGCACCAGTATTATTTTTGCGTCATAAAACTTTACTAGCGGAAGAATTGAAAATGTACAGAGGTCATAGGAGATTTTTTTCATTTGTGACACCGCTTTCTCAGCCTTCTGTCTCATTTCTATTTCCACTTTATTAACTGGCGGTGTGGAGAATACTGTATAGCCCAGATAAACTAGCTCTTCTGTTCTCCCAATTGGCTCTCCTTCAAAAAACCATTTTCCATAGTTAATGTGCTTTGCCGGATGTTTCATCACTAAGATTTTAGATTTCTTGGGATTTATTTGGAGTCCATTCATTTTGGTATATGCACTTAGGCCATTCAGTAGTTGTAGTCCTATTGCTGTCCTGTCAAATAGAGAACTATATCGTCTGCATAGGCGAGCCAAAAAATGTTGGTGGAGTTTAATTTTGGGCTCGCCATTGCCCATGATTGCAGAAAGGCCCCGAGGTCAGAAAGATACAGATTAAAGAAAAATGGCGCTCCCAGACATCCATGTCTCACATCTTGTTCAACACTAATTGAGTCGGTAAGATGACCAGCCTCATCCAATCTTACCATCAACGAAGTTTCCTTATGTAGCTCAATCAGTATTGACAACAGATTTCTTGGTAGTCCCCACTCCCTCAGTTTGGCCCAAAGTTTCT
This sequence comes from Ambystoma mexicanum, assembly GCF_040938575.1. Lineage (NCBI taxonomy): Eukaryota > Metazoa > Chordata > Amphibia > Caudata > Ambystomatidae > Ambystoma > Ambystoma mexicanum. The sequence goes on from NC_090941.1 coordinate 1,088,874,834, forward strand.
CTCTTATTACAAGATCGAAGGCCTATCCAGGCTCCAAATATCGGACCCTCTCCATGTTCTTTGGAGTATTCTGCTAGCAGGTTCAATGTTAAACCATTTAATGTTGTAGACATGCCACGTCTAAACCCTGTTTGGCATTTGGATCGGACATTTGATGTTTTAGCCTTATCCTCTAGTTCTAACAAAAGGATTTGCATGAATATTTTGCTTTCAATGTCAAGGAGGGTGATTGGTCTATAATTCTCTGGTTGAGATCTATTGCCCCCCCCTTGAAGAATGGTAGAACTACTGCCTGGAATCTTTTTGATGGTCTTATCTCATTAAAGAAATTATAGAGGAGGTTTGCCCATGTTTTCGCATTGTTTTTTAGGACCTGGTAGGCAAGTTCATTTGGACCTGCTGCCTTCGATGATGAGGCACTCAAAATGAGTTCTTCTATTAAATTTGTATCATATTTGAGTTCCCATTGTGCGGTTTCCTGCTCCCCGCCTTTGAAATCTGATGTGTTTTTGAAGTTCTTTGTTAGATAATCTGTCCAGCTCTTTTCGTTTACCAAATTACATTGGATATTATTTACACCTGTTTTCTTCCCCACTTCGTTTATAATTGACCAGAAGTTCTGTGTACTATTTTCACAAAGGGCTGAACGCATCTGTTCATTATCTTGTTGGATTCTCCTTGCTTTTCTTGCTCTTGACCATTGCTTATAATCTCTTTTGAGTGTTTGCAGTTCTCTTTGTTATTCTATTTGATCTATGGTGTTTTTCTTCACTTGTCAACACATGAGTGTTGATGATGGCTTATACTCTTCGGTGCTCCTGGGTTTGGTGGATGGACAGACCAAATAAAGGACTGAAAGCATTCAGGCCTGCAATTTTCCTTTTGATCTTTCAGCGGGATGTGGTTCAGTTTGTCACTTAGCTTTTTCCCCTCTCTCCTGTACTTGACCAGTGTTACTTTGCCTTTATTCACAAGTAGGTCGTGGGCGTACTTCTTCTGATCTTTTTTTTTGATGTTTTGAAGACTGTCTTTTATGCAAGCGTGATCACTCCCTTCTCCCCATTTGATCTCCAATGCTATTTCCTTTGCTTGTAGTTTATTGAAGGGCAACATTTAATGCCATGGCTCTCCCTTTTTCCTTCTATTTTCTCTGGGAGATTTGTGGATCTCTTGGCCCCTGTATCTGTGCCCTGCGGGACTTCTGTGGGATCTGTCTGCAGGCCCACATTAGCTTTCTTTTTATTAATGTGACTTGGATTCTTTTTTTTATTTCTTAAGTCTGAGACCTCTTCTCCTCCTTTGTTTTTTTCCTTTACATCTGTCAAGGAATTTCCACTTTTTCCCATAGATTTTTCCCGTCTTCCTTTCACTGTACCCAGAGTTTTGTCACCATTGTCATCCTCTGTTGTTTCTTCCGGAATTGTAATTATCTTCTCCCTACTTTTTATGTGCTCATCACTCGTCAAATTTGGCTCTTTTGTTTTTCCTGATGGACCTTTTTTTTGGTGTCTTCGAAGTGTAACTGGAAATGGTGTTGTGCTTATTCTCTTTGCCTTTTTTTCTTTTCTTTGCTTTCCTTCTTCCCTTAGATCTTTGCTTACCAGCTTCTACACAATCATTTTCATTTTTATTTTCTGATGAAACCCCTTGTTTTATTATGGGGGACTCAGTTGCTCCATCCTCTTCTTCTCCTATGACATGCGTGAGTCTTTTAAATTCTTCCAGAACAGATTCCGAAAGGGGGGTATCGTCAAAGCAGTCAGATCCTTGATCTATATTTCTTGCGACTGCTAGGTCCCTGTTCTTAATTATTTTGTCATCCTTCAATAAGGATAATATTTCTAACAATAAGCAATTTTTCTTGTCTTCATCCTCTTTGTTTTTTGCCAGAGTTCTTTTGAAGGCTGATAAGTCTAGACCTTGTTTTGCAAGCTCCACCCTCTTCTCTTTCAGTGAGGGTATAATTATTGTATTGATTGTTGAAGTCAGCCCGACTATAGCTGGTTCTATACAGGCTGTTTCTCTGGTCACCTACAAAAGAGTTCCAGCTTGTAATTGTACTTCAGATTTCATTTTGTCAAAGACCTTTACCAAAGAGTTTAGTACAAAGTTCAAAGCTGCTAAAGTAGCAGTACTTGATTGCTTCAAAGCCTCTTCTTCTACTGAATTCCTGTGGTCTTGCTCTGCTAGCATAGGTGAATCAATTGCTTCTTTTCCAGTATTTTCTTCCCGCGAGAATATCCCCTCTTCATCTCCTTCCCTCAATGAGTCGTTACTGCATTTTCAATTGAGTTCATTTCTTGCGTAAAGACCGAAGGGGAAACTGCTTTCCTGGATGAAGACTCCATATCTTCATTGTCCGTAGCGGTTTTATTCCTGGAGTGTGTGTCATTCTCGCTTTGGCTTCGTTTTTTTTCTCCCAAAGTGTTCCTCAATTTTCCTTTGTATTTTGTTAGTCGTAGTAATATATTCCAACCCACGCTTCCATGAATGTGCAGATGGGGTGCTAGTAATTGCCAAGCACCCTGTATGTTTCGCATGCACCTGCACTGTAATTGCGTTGGCTGTTGCCAGACTTGAAATGGGAGCACTATGTGGTGTTGGTTCTGCTTCTTGGATTCCTAGTCCCTCTGTTTAGAAGCATCCCATTCAGGGCATCTATGATCATCTTGTAGAACTTTACTGCGCTGTTTCATGTTTAGATCTTCTTGTATGATAACAGTACCAACTGCAGCAGTCTTTATCCCCAAAAACCAGACGAGTTGCAGAATGTTCTCCTGATACTTGGTTTTCTGTAATGACAGTTACAATATTACACACCCAGTCTTGTGTGTTATCGCTGGACTCTCTGGTAGGTCTATGTTTTTTTGGGTCGTCTCTTTCAGGAGTAGAATCCTCGGGTCAAAGGACGCAAAATATAATTGCGGCCCGCAGTCCCCAAGGAGTAATTGGCCCAGAATCAGTATTAAATAGGGTTTTCCTTGATGATCAAGTCAATACAAAAAGCAGATTATATTTAATATGTTTCGTCTGCTTAGAGTGTATTATTAAGTAAGTGGTTAATAGCTTATTTGTTTGTCCAATTCGTCCGTGCAGAGGATGAGCTATTCCGGTCTATAAGTGGGCATAATAACCCCTGTTGCCAGAGGCCAGCTGTGAGGCAGCAAATGGCTGAGTAGCCAGACAGCAAAAAACAGCGATTTTGCCCTTTAAACAGCCGGGCCACAATCAATCCTTTGCCGATCCCACCCAGCTCCAAATAGTAGCTCTGAAAAGCTCTAGGTAGCCGATGAGAGCTGGAGTAGCGTAGAGGAACTTGGCAGCCTACTACTTAATAAAGCAGTTTACAGAATATTTAGGCCAAGTGAAGTTTTCAAAAAAAATAAAAATAAAAAAAGGAAAGTTTCTATCCGGTAAACGCTGCAAATCCCACCCACCCACACTCCGCAAAAAGTGGCTGTGGGCTGTGGGCGTCGTAACAGCGTTATCAACGTTACCAGCTGGCAAAAAACAGCAAGCAGCAAAACAACAAAACCGTGTATACCTTTACAATGTAGACGCCCCTCCAAGCCCTCCGAGCGCTACACCAAGGCAAAGTGTGCACCAAGCTACGGAGCTACGGAGCCGCGAAGCCGCAAAGCCACCTAATTTCCCAAATGTTCCACTGGCGGTTCCACCAGTGCTCGGCTTCCGCTCGGCTTCCACTCCGCTTCCGCTCTCCTCTAGGCTCCTCTATGCACTGGGCGCTGGATGCTGCAGTAGCCGGAGAGCTGGAAAGCCGTGCCGTGCGACCTCTGAGATCCTTGTCAGGTTAGAGAAAGGAACCTCGCCTCGCCTCACGTGATACGTGAACGCCTGAACAGTGAAGAATCAAGCCGCACTGAAGCTCGCACTGAACTCAGCCGCCTCCGATTCTCTCGTGAAAACTCTTCACATATTTCCCCTTTCCACTCTCTCCACTCACTGCCCATTCACAATTTTCCACCTCACTCAGTTCTTCTCACCATTCGCGTTTTCGTCTTCCCACTCTCGGGATTGTTGCCTCCTCAACCAGCTACTTCTGCCTTCCATCCGCTCAGCTTCCTGTAGAAAGCTCTGTTACAATGCGTAGTGGAATCGTCCATAGTTCAGTCTTTCGTATATATATATATATATATATATATATATATATATATATATATATATATATGTATATATTGGCGTATGTCGCAATCTATTCACTACATAGCTAGCCTTAAGAATATTTTGTCTGCTTGTGTTTCTTTGCATCTGTACACATGTAAATTAACTTGATATCTTCATTGTTTCTGTAACAGAAACCTCTTCAACTCGATCCAGAAATGTTACTTATCTTTGATGCTTTCCTTCACGCCTATAGAATATCTATGTTCTCTTGTATCTACATCTCTTCTGGGTGCGTCAGTCTTGCTTCTTATGACGTCACCAATCTGCTCTTTTGCTCATTTTCACACTTCTTCTGGGATTTCATTCAAATGACCATCATACTGCCGTGTATGCAGGTACGGTTTTCTCAACGGGAATCTTGCTTCCAGGATGTTCCTTGGTATTGGTATTTTCACTGGTACTGCACATATTTCACACTCTGGTTCCCAACATGTAGGCAACGTGGGCGAGATGCTTGAGGTGGGGGTACTTGGCTCTCTCTCTACAGTTGAACTCCCTTGGGGACTGTAGTCCAGGTCAGTCAAGAGAGTAGGGTAGTATAGGGTGCTTGAGTGCACTCACTATGTGTGCAGCTAGTGTGATTTGCCTGATGGTAGCTGCATCCTAACACTATGTGGGGTGGTAGTGAGAGATAAGTTGAATGTGTGAGGTCAGGTGGTTGGTCTCTGAGACTGCATTCTTGCAGCATTAGGCCTGTGTAGGACGTTTATGTGTGCAGCTAGGCTGATTTCTTTTCATGGGGTATAGCTGCTTTCTAGCAGGATGTTGAGGTGTTCATGGAGTATTGTTCATATGTGAGCAACTAGGCCAAAATTGATCGAGGGGTATAGCTGCGCTCTATTGTGTGTTGGTGTAAAGTAGAGAGTGAGCATAGTGGTAGGAGAGGTGAGTGTCTGGAGTGGATGGTTTATTCTTACAAACCCGCTGTTCCAGGATTATATTCAGGATCTGGATGAGCTGGTAGTGGTCATCCTCGTGTTTTGCGGTAGTGGCCCTCTGAGGTAGGTTCACAGCTAGGAGCACACTAAGATATGTTTGCTCGGTCAGACGGTAATTATTCTTAGGCTCAGCACTATGCATCTCTGGGGCCCAGTTTCCGGGTCACTGGTTGTGGTTTATGGTGGGTTGCAGGGTAGGATTAGGCAGGATATTTGGTTATATGGCAGGAGGTATCTCGCACCAACATAGTTACATCGAGGCAGTGACGCTAAAGCATAATAATAATTTGGCATTTATATAGCGCTACGAACCCTCAGGTATCTGAGCGCTGCTTATTATTACCCACGGTGTGTGGTGCTCATTTATCGACCTCTGGCCCCGCCGGGATTCGAACCTCCGTTAGCAGGCTCTGCACAGATGTCAAAGTGAGCGCTCTACTCGCTGTGCCACTTGACCGGCATAGGCTGGACAGAGGCATTGTATAGTCTGGGTGTTCTAGGGCCTATGTGTAATCGTATCTTAGGTATGTAGTTGGGCAAGGTATGGAGAAAAAGAGTATTATCAACTTGATGGCGCGAGAGGCTGCTAGGCCTATGTAGAAGACTTGGGAAGCGTAGAGTCAGCAGTTACATATCCTAGAGCCCGAAGAACACTAAGGTTGTCATCTGTGGTATCCATTTCCTAATTCTGTCTTGGTGAATAGTTCAATATACTGTAGAACATGAGTGAAAATTAGCATCACTTTTTTGAAGGTGATTGAAAGGACAAAGGAATATATTAACTCGGGTGTCAGTCAGAAGGAGAAAAGAGCTCTCTCTGGGTCGCACACCCAAATGACCAAGATGTGGAGGTAAGTGTGGACACGCACCCCATTCGGTAAAAGGAAGCCATTGCTGCTACCATTACCTCTGTGAACATTCTAGGGGCTGAGTTCAGGCCGAAAGGGAGAACCTTGACCTGGTACCATAGCGTGATTCTGCTGAGCCATATAACGTTGCAAGTGGGAGGCCAGAACAGAACCCGCACACAGGCATCCTGAAGGTCTATAGTACAAAGCCAATCTCCCTCCAGGGAGGGCAGAACAGAATCCGCACACAGGCATCCTGAAGGTCTATAGTACAAAGCCGATCTCCCTCCAGGGAGGGCAGAACAGAATCCGCACACAGGCATCCTGAAGGTCTATAGTACAAAGCCGATCTCCCTCCAGGGAGGGCAGAACAGAATCCGCACACAGGCATCCTGAAGGTCTATAGTACAAAGCCGATCTCCCTCCAGGGAGGGCAGAACAGAATCCGCACACAGGCATCCTGAAGGTCTATAGTACAAAGCCGATCTCGCTCCAGGGAGGGCAGAACAGAACCCGCACACAGGCATCCTGAAGGTCTATAGTACAAAGCCAATCTCCCTCCAGGGAGGGCAGAACAGAATCCGCACACAGGCATCCTGAAGGTCTATAGTACAAAGCCAATCTCCCTCCAGGGAGGGCAGAACAGAACCCGCACACAGGCATCCTGAAGGTCTATAGTACAAAGCCAATCTCCCTCCAGGGAGGGCAGAACAGAACCCGCACACAGGCATCCTGAAGGTCTATAGTACAAAGCCAATCTCCCTCCAGGGAGGGCAGAACAGAATCCGCACACAGGCATCCTGAAGGTCTATAGTACAAAGCCAATCTCCCTCCAGGGAGGGCAGAACAGAATCCGCACACAGGCATCCTGAAGGTCTATAGTACAAAGCCAATCTCCCTCCACAGAGGGCAGAACAGAATCCACACACAGGCATCTTGAAGGTCTATAGTACAAAGCCAATCTCCCTCCAGGGAGGGCAGAACAGAATCCGCACACAGGCATCCTGAAGGTCATAGTACAAAGCCAATCTCCCTCCAGGGAGGGCAGAACTTAGTGGGGATGGCCACCTTGAACCTCTCTGTATTAAGGAGGCTGTTGAATGGGATCGTTTAGACATCTGCAGGAGATGCAAGATCCCCTGAGCTGTGCAAAATGTTTCAGGGGCTATGGCAATGGGCTATCCAAAATCATATTCTCTCTAGTGGCCACCATTTGAGTGAGTACATTCAGCAAATGTGCCAAATCCCAGAGCAGACCTACTGGAGCTGCCCGTGAATGGGAGCACATAATGGAAATACGCAGACACATGTCCATTCAATGGGGTTTCCTATTGCTGGATCTCTTTCCTACGCAATACTATAGTATCCCTTTAAACGCCATCTAAGGGGTAGGGTCAGGGGCCAGGTCCTACAAATCAAATTGTATTTCCTGAGGCATGCCTTTTCACTTCCATGAGCCGGACAGACAGCCTCTGCATTCACACCACTTCTGCTCATTGCAAAGGTGCTGTACACATTGAAATGCAGTCAGAGTTCCCACATAATCTTATATCGCAGACATTTATAGTCTCAGGAGAAAGACAGTATGCTGTTTCCTATGATACAACACTATGCATCTTGGCAAGCCATCTTTCACACATATATTTTTTTTTTCCCTAAACTAACTACACATCTCAACTCTCTGAACGGTGTGATGGTGGATGAACATTACACTGCCCGTGTGCGAGGTTTAGCCATCCTCAACATGTCACATCATCTACTCCTTTGCCATGCAGGCCCTGACAGTAATCCTTAAAATGCCACCCAACACATAGTGATGTACCATCCTGTATTGATGCATTTAACAAGTGATGTAGATTGGGGTATGCAAAACATTCAACCTGTGTTTACGCTGAAATAAAAAAGAACTTAAAGAAACATGACTTTCATGGTGGAGCTCAAAATCCATGTCACTGATAGGTGAGGGCGCTGATGGGGAAGATGGCGCTGAAACCAGTAAGTGGTCATGAGGCAACAGCAGGCCGTTGGTAGGGAGTGGAACGTGGAGACTGGAGGTCTTGGGTGTGTGGCAAGGCAGGAGTCATTGTGGGCAGGATCTGGAGCAGTCAGTCAATGGGCTGCTGGGAATGCTGGTATGTACCAGTATGCCATGCCCATGACCTAAGAAATGTGCTTTGCTGTTTGGCTCTTGCAGAGTGCTAACTAAGCTCATACACGCTTTATGTGCTTCATACCCTTAGCATAGATGCTGTATAGGTTTGAACGCTCAATTTGAAAAAATAGAGCGGTCTTGAGAGCTGGGTTGAAACCTATCTGCCTGTGCTTTACTTTTTATATGATTTGCTGCCACAATATATATAACATATAAAAACATCTCATATGCTCAAAAATGATATATATTTATTTTTTGTCAGTGAAAAAACTTTAGTTAAGAGAGAGTTAAGGTGATCACATTTAACGCAACAAAATCCTTGCAATTCAGCAGATGTGGGAAGTGATGACCATCTTAACTCGGCGTCCATGTGCAGATGTCTCCCATGATGTAACATTGTAAGTCATTGCAAATACCTTCTTTTATATTATGTATGTGCTCAAGCGCTTTGCAACGGGGGGACGCCAAGTTAAGATGGTCATCACTTTCCACGTTCACTGCATTTCAAGCGTTTTGCTATACTATAGTTTCTTTGGGAGCCCACCATTGGCCACGGCCTTAACATGTTGTACCAGTAAGTTGCTCCCAAAGACCCATTGCCCTCTGCCTAGTAGTTGTGATCTCTGCTGATGAAAGATATTTTTTCCCACGGCCTATTCCTGCAGAATTTCTGATCCCTGCAGTACAGTAGCATTGTGCCGATTCCCTCGATAAAGGAAAGAAATGGTCAAAAATTGCAGTGCTAATCCTGTGAGAGTCCCCCGATAAATTGAATAATGCTTGAAATTTAAAAAAGTGTTCCCCATCCTCACAGCCGTTCACTATGTGCCCCCATCTCTTTTCTTTGTCTGCTCATTCCCCGCAATGGTTTTCCCCCTCCCTAACCCTCTCCCATTACCCCCTATCACTCTTCGGTTCACGTGACGCAGTTTATTTTCCTGGCGCACCTTATGGCACTGCCGCGGTAATCCCACGAGATTCCCCCGGTAACCCCCAACAAGACAAAAAACGCAAAAAAATTAAGAGGTCTTCCCCGTCCTCACAGACACTTGCCATGTTCTCCCATCATCTTTTCTTGTTCCTCCCTACCCTCTCCCATTACCCCTATCACCCTTCAATTTGTGTGATGCAGTTTTCTTTTACAGACGTGTCCTGCAGTATTGCCGAGGCAATCTTGCAAGATTCCCCCAGTACTCGCCCGGTAAGATAAAAATGTTCTATCCGTAGCTGGCTTCCCAGACCACCCCCAAATCTCCAACTTCACATGGTGTCATTGTTCCCTCTCCCCACCTCTAGCCTACTGCGATTGCATCCCCCTTTTTCCTCCTCCCAATGGCTTTTTGAGTACTTTTAATTTTTGGCTTCCCCTGGTATTATCACAGGAATCGCTCCCATTGAGCCAAAAAATAGAGGGGTTTCATTTCTGAAAAGCCTCTCTGCTGCAAAGCACCATGGGAGATAGGAGCGGAGGGCACCCCCTTCCTCGCCAAACTACTGGACGGATTTATCCCAAACCAGTCAAGTAAATTAAATCAACACTTTGTGCCCAAGTTGTTTCTTATTTGCTACAAATGCACTCAATGGTATTCATGCTACAGCTGTTAAAAAAGTGAATTATCGGAAAATTAATCGTAGTAGGCCAAAAACTGCATTTTTGAACTAATCCCCAAATTTCTAGTTTGGAGGGCAGGGGGGCAAGCGTAAAAACGTTTATTGAAGAAAATGTCATCCCACTCCGTTCTACGAGTCAAAAGTTACTAGCAATAGAATTCTGGGAAAAGTCTATGTACACAGTGTTCACCTTAACTATAGGCTGGTGACAGCCGTCCTATAATAAATATAGGCCATGACTAGTGGGTCCCAAAGAAACTTATTTGTACAATATGTACAGGGGCCACAGACGAAGGCCATGGCTTGTGGACCCCCAAGAAACATATTGGTGCAGCATGTACAGGGGCCACAGCCGAAGACCATGGCTAGTGGGCGCCAGAGAAATGTATTGGTGCAACATGGTCAATGGCCACGGCCAAAGGCCGGCACCACTAAGGCTATGGCTATTGGGCCCTAAGAAACCTAATGATGTAACATGTACAGTGGCCAGAGCCAATGACTGTGGCCACCTGCCATGATCAGAGGCCATGGCTAATGGGCACCAAAGAAACCTATTGGTGTAACATGCAGAGTGGCCATGACCGAAGGTCATGGCTACTGGGCTCCAAAGAAATTATAGTACAACGAAAACTTTGACATTCAGTGAAAAAACCTTGGTTAGGAGAGAGTTAAGGTGGTCAGATTTAACACAGCAAACCCCTTGGAATGCAGCACTCGCATTTGAGGCAAGTCCACCTTAACATCACTAATGACATCACTAATTACATCATACATGACATCACTGAAATTACTGGTTTGCTTCATTACATTGTGAAATGATAACTCTGCTTCATTACGTGCCATATATGTACATATTTCATACTTACCCAGTACATTGCTGTCTGACCTTGTTTCTTTAAATCTTTTATCTGGGCATCGAGATCGAGCCCAAGGGGCAATATACCATGTGTAAACAGGTTAGAATCACGCGAGCGGCCCAAGTTACAGCCCTGATATATCGTTTTTCTACTTCTCATTGTGGGTACACCATCTGGGCGGCACGACAATTATACCTGCAGGTGCTAGCACCAATGATAACCTATGGCCTTGAAGCATTACAACTGATGGATTTGGGGTGGCTGCAGATTCTTGAGGGAAAATACTGGAACTCCCGGCATGCATACCCATGTCCATCCTCAGACTAGAACTGGGTCTTATTTCGTGGAAATCCCAGGTACTCAGAAAAAGGGCTGAACTGTATTTAAAAATGACACTGCATACAGATAACCTCCTGCTGGCTGCTATGTACTGCGAAATCAACAAGTCCTCTTTAAATCCACTTATGAAAAAACATATGGACTGCTACCTGGAAACGATTGGTTGGACCCAAAGGCCACTAGGGGCACAGCTTCTTCACTCAGGGCGTTATCTAAGAAATCTGAATTACACGATTGGATTAATAATTTTGCGCATCTGGAAGACCTGAAGCACTATAAATGTGTCCAATATATGAACTACACCTTCAAGAAGCCATTACCATACTTGTCCCTTTGCCCTTCACCGCGCCTGAGACGATTTATCCTCCTGTTAAGGATTGACCAGCTTCCGGTACTGGCTATAAGTGGGATTACGAACAATCTCACCATACCTGAACGCTCCTGCCGATTGTGTATGGACAGATCTGAGACTGAAACTGGCAAACATGTCCTTACCAGATGTCCTGCTATGCTAAAAGTCTATTCTACATTCTATGCAGACTTTGTCCACAGACTGGATCATATCAGCAGCAATGACTTCTGGTTAAGGGCGATCAATGCAAGTGGACTGAAACTTTATATTGTAATGTACAATGTGTGGTTGACTATAGAGAAATTACTGGATATAACTATATAGCCATCCTATAAGTGTCTGTACTAGTAATTTGTCTCTTAGAATTTTCTTTCTAGAACAGGCAATAGATATAGCATATGTAATTACTAATTAATGACAATGTATGGACTGTACACTATCCAGATATCTCTTATCCTTTATTGCTGTTCTTCTATTGTGTATACCTGGTTTTGGCTATTTGCTTGATAACTATTCTCTAATTGTTATTACTATTCTCTATCTCTTATGTTTCCTTTCATTCTTACTTTGTATTCTAGACACTCTGAAAATTGTTTTACATATTATTGCTACTGTCTTTCCTTTAAAAATAATGTTTAATGTATTTTTTTATATGATGTTACAAGAGTATTTACTTTATGTAACTTATGAAATGTGAAAAGCTTATGTTAAGCTATAACACATTAAATAATAAATAAATAAAATAAATCTAACATAAGATAAACAATTGTAAATACATACAGACGTTATTACAAAGAAGCATAATATATAAACATGTAAGTGCTTTGGAAGGAAATCTGTTATATGTTAATACTAAGCATCCTATGGTTAGCCTTTCTGTGTGTTTTTGAATATTGTGAGACTGTTTTATTTTCCATTAAACATTCCACAGGAGACTGCCGGTCCCCCCTTTGAGTGATTTCCTTCACTCATTCGGGGTTCCCGACATTGCACCTGTGGACTAGCGACACGGACCAATTAAATGGCCCTTTCTCTTGTTTTTTTCTTTAAATTAACACTTTATGATTATGCACTTTATTTCTTGACATATCAAATTCATATTAAACATCAGCTCATGATGATTTAATATGCATTTTAATATTGATGAAAAATTAAATAAACAATGTTTTTTATAATGAATTTGGATTCTATGTAAGGTTGATCTGTGGTGTGGACCTGGGGGTCCTTTCATTTCATTTTTTTGTCGGTTATGTCTCTTTGATTGAGTATTACTACATTCCGCTGACATGACCCCCGTTTGTATATATGTGAATACTAATTTATAATTTACTTTCAAAAGTAATGGCAAAGATTACTTGCAATGAATTTGCTATGTCTATAGTTAAATATTTACTTTCTAATCGTCATTTCTATAAATTCAAATATGTAATATAAATAACTGATTATTTTTGTAAATTAACCAAACTTCAAATGCGTAGATTCTAGGCTATCACAATGCACACCGGCACATACTTTCTTTGATATCAGATTATTTTTTATAAAACTGGACATCCAGAAACAAATGTGTTCATGTAACGGTATAACGTTAAGGAGAATTGCAAATGTAAGTGTGAACAGCAACTTTTTCTCATAATACTTACTATTAAATATGTTTCTACTTGTATCTGTTCTTCTTATTTTTTTTTTGCTATTACATATACTATATTATCTTTGAAACACCTGAAATAGATTTAGCTGGATCTGGTTACTTTCCCTGGAATTAAGTATAGTAATTGCTTACTAATATAGGAAATTCAGACTCTTAGTATAATGTTACATATAAAATTTAACTATTTGTATAACATTATATATTTTATTGTACATTTTGTGAGTTAATAAGTGAATGTATATGGTTGCATTGGAAGTCAAATGGAAACCCCTCATGTGAGGCGATAGAACGCAATGACTGCCAGGTCCTTAGGTGGTTCGTTGCTTCAATTAATAATTTGGTAATTGAGAAATTGTATGAACTGTATATGACTTGCTTTGCAAAAGAAATAACATACCCTCGCCCAAACACTGAAGTGATCAGCCGTGTTGAATGCTGTAGGCAAGAGTAATGTCTTTGGTGAGGGGCTGCTAAAGCTGCACAATGCATGCGACTATCACAGAAGACGCATCTGGGCTTCCTGCGCTACAGGTGTCCCAAACAAGGGTTCCAAGAAATAGAGACGCTTCCCAGACTGTTCTCAAAGTCAATTGACAGAATGTTCTTGGATGATATTGGCGTATCTTTTGGGTATTAAGATGAATTATTTAATCGCTGTCATTTAGTCATAGATAGCATATACTCAAAACCTTATTTCCAACTAGATAAATGCAGGGAAATCTATTACCAATAATGCTGCAATCCTTTGATTATTGAAATTTGCTAAATCAAAATATATAACTTATATTAGGGCCTGTAACATTTATGGTTAAGCCTGCACATGTTTAAAGCATTAGCTCTTCTTCACGGGGTCCAACATCGTTTTTTATACACATCACATGTGTTTGAAAATCTTCATTCAGCCACTTCTGATTATAGGGTTGTTCTGTGAGAACAACGTCTGCCACCGGGTGTCCTAATACCTTATAGTTCGGTGTTCACTCTTCTGAAGATAATCGGTCCCAGAATTTGTTGCTAAAAGTTGCCGTAATACTGTGCTCAGTTCTCATACAAGCGGTTCTCCCTATCGTTTTAGCAATATGGCATTTCCTCCACGTGGTACTATTTTCGATAACTTGCATCAAGGGATTCCCCTATAGTTCCTATGTGCTTTGCGGTCCTTGATTGGCACTTCTTTGTCGCATGTTCACGATGTACACCTTGGGATGCTGAGGTACTATAAGTGCAAAGAATTTAGGATGCAAACGTAAGCACAAAGAGGTCTTCATAGCTCTGCTGAAGGTGGTTTTAATGTGATGATGAGGAGGATCCTGGGATGGACCAGTGCGGCACAAAGTGGCAGCAAATATGTTAGATTGCTTGATCGCTGTAAAGGTGGGTGCAATCAGATCCCAAGCAGTCAAGTATGGGTGGTGGCCATTTTGGAACCCCTGCAGGTCCAGCATTGCAAGGTTAAGTTGCTAACAGCCTACTGCACTTTTAAACAAAAGTACTGCACTGTAATTAATCAAAATATTTAAAAAAAAGCAAAATCAGGCTCAAACCCAGCACTTATGTCTGCTCACCTGGCCAGTCAAGTCCAAACTGCCTTCAATCAGCACACTGGTTAAGGGTGTTGCTTTGAAACACTCTGGGGGACTAGAACAACTGTGATTATGAGGGAGGGGTCAGTGTTTATAGTGTAGCTCAGGGTCCCATGAAGACTTCAATGCCCAGAATGTAGTTGATGGAGAAATCAAGGCCCCATCCTGGGACATGCGGTTGTGATTAGCCAGCCCTCATTGCTATCACTCACACTGAGGGGGGGAGGAGGGGTTGATGACCCGTGGCTAGCCACACACGAGCCGCCACTAAAGTTGGGGGGGGGCTATTGGGAAAAATAGGATTGCAGAAGAGCAGCTCCTGGACAATCTACAGCCAGCAGAGAATCGGAAACAGGCAGAGTGATGGTCATTGCGACAAGGGCAAACCTCAAAGAAATTTCCCAAACACCCACTAAATATATACTCTTCATTTGCCTACCTAAAGTAAACCAACTCATTGCTCAGACTAGAAACAGAATTCAAGTCAAGCATTATTGATATTGAGTTTAGTCTTGGAAAATAGAACCTCAAAGCAACACATATGATTTCATTGCCCAGCTTTTCAGTACACCCATAGCAAGATGCAGGATTAATAACGAGTAGTGTAAAATAATATGATGAGAAACTAGGAGCGTGGGCGGACTGGCATCTTATCAGAGGAAAGGCTACCTACTCCTTCTATGAGGTGTATATATTAAAAAGTAAATGGGCAATGGTCATCTAGGGGAAAGGGGAGTTGAACTGGGTACATTAATGCCTGTCAAGGATTTTGTGTCACTGCTGTTGCATACCTGTCTGTCTTCTGGAAGGCGTGTGGGATCTCGGTTCAGGATGAAGATAGGTACTGGCAGAGACAATTCATTAATAGGCCCTGTGATAGACACTAGGGTGTGCCTGAGGCCCACTCCATGCTTCACAGCACATCAAGGTCGGCCAACTTTAATGTAGAGCAAGGACAGTGTGTGGCAACACTGTGATGGGTGACCGTGTTGTTACTCTTGGAAGCAAGGCAAGGTCCAAGCAGAACAACAGAGAATGCATAACCAGGCAGAAATGCAAATACAGAAAGTTGCAGTCAATATGGAGAGCAGAGGAGTCTGGGGCTGCAGGTAGAACATAGATTAACTGTGAGGAGCATCACAAGGACAGGAGGGAGGCAGGAATTGGGCAATTGGAATGGGCAGAATTACAGGAGCAAGTGTCACTCACCGAATGAATACATTAAGAAGCTGGTAGCTCTTCCTACGGTGGCGCCATATGTACGCCTGCATGATAGCCAGACCAGCCTCGTTGTTGCCCAATTCACTGCTCACTGTTCATGCTCAGAACTACAGCACTGATTCTCTGTGCAAGCACCGGACCATCAACATAGCGGCGTCCATACCATTGATTCTACGTGTGGCGCAGCTCCGTCCTTGCTTGCCAAAGCATGATGAGGAGCAGGAATGACGCTGTCCCAGATGGGAGGAGCCACCACTACTGAGGTGGGTGCCCCCAAGGGCAGATATGGCACTATGCCCTCTCCAGAGACCAGCCACGACTCCTGGTTCCCAAGGATAGGAACCATAAAATCATTCAACAAGTTGAGGAGCATATCCATGGGATGCTGGTTCCCAAATCCAGTCAAGGGATGCAATCGCTTCCAGTCCTCATATCTAAATCATGTATTCAATGCCTTCTCGCGTTCTAATCCTTTCATTAGGAGACACTGCACAGGTCTGGGTGAGCCTATTCCTCTGGTGTGAAATCCCTATGTGGCAGGGGGTTGTTGGGGTGTCCTAGTCAATACACCCATTTGAGCCTATGGTATATCAGACTTGAAATATGTCTCATGCAAAACAGTATTTCTGAGGGCCTTCAGCTCTGTGTGCAGAGTTAGTGAAATTGGAGCCCTTTGTTCAGAAAAACTTTATTGGTATCCCACAACAATACACAACACACCCATATTTTCTACCCAGGTTGGTATCAGAGTTTCGCCTTAATCAAGAGACCAGTCTTCTGGTTTTCTTTCTAAACGCAGAGTCAGGGGCTGAGAGATTGCTCCACAGACTAGTAAAGTGTTTTCATACATAAAGTAAGAATAACAAATCTACAAAACACCTCTTTGTTACATATGCAGAACTATACCCCGGCTCCAACGCATCAAAAGGATCTATGTGATTATGTCGACAGCCGGAAATGCAGACTTTTCTTTTTAAATCCCTTTACACCACATATATATGCAGGGGGAGACCCCCGCAGCCCCCCCCATATTAATTTTAAATTTTATACCCCCCAAATATATATGTGGTGTAAGGGGGGGGTCAAAAAAAAAGGCTGTCGTAATTGTGAGGGCGACATTTTGGTACGATTCCCATCAAAAACAACCTCCTGTGAAACCTTGGATAGTATCTACAGGGCGGCTGATGCTCACTGCCAACGCTTTGAGGGTACCAGCTCCAGAGCGAGGCTATTCTGTGCAAAGCGTTTGGCTGAAGCTTTCATGACAGCATTTCTTGTTTTGCCATTCTTCCGTGGCTAAGGGGCTTCAGAATCTCCCGCGGTCATTTGTATCATTATTTGATTTGATTTCCATAGCACTTTTACCAAAGCACTGAACAATGATTTTAGCAAAAAAATGGTACAAACATCATAATACATCAGAAGGCAATAAAGGGAAAATACAGTCAATTGTTGGGGATTGCAAAAAGAAGACTTTTAACTGTAGCTTGGAACATGCGTAAAAAGGGGGGAGAATGGACAGAGTGAGGAAGAAAATTCCAGTGTTTAGGAGCAAGTAAAACAAAGGAAGAGAAACATGAGGAGGCACAGGGAAGATTAGGGACAGAGAGTAGAAACTGGTTTTGGTAACGCAACGAGCAGGCGAGACAGTAGAGTGTTATTACTGAGGAAAGATAGAGCAGAGAAAGACCATGGATACACTTAAAGACAATTGAGAGGAAGTGGTACTCTTTTGCAGAGGAGAATTGCCTAGCATTTCGTGCTGGACTGCCTCTGGGCATGAAAAAGACTGATATGTGGGGACATTTCTTCTCTGTGAAAAGAGCACTGAGCTAAAGACTTGGTTGAGAATTTCCCAGGGGCCATCCACCCATGAACAAGTCAACAGGCTGTGTTCGTGCTGGTAGAGAATTTCCCAGACCCCCCTCTGTTTTGCATACCAAGTAACTTTGGGTCTCACTCAAAGCTACCAGGGGAATCCAGACGTGGACCCCTTGCTCACTGCTCTTAGAGAGGCACAGCTTCACCTCACTGATGATGCCCAACTAGGCTGAAACACGTGTATGGGGTTGCTGTGGTACTCTTGTTCAGAGGAGAATTGCCTAGCATTTCGGTGCTGGACTGCCCCTGTGCAGGACAAAGACTTATATGCGGGGACTTTTCTTCTCTGTGAAAAGAGCAGTGAGCAAAAGACTTGGTTGAGACTTTCCCAGGGGCCATCCACCCAAGAACAAGTCAATGGGCCGTGTTCGTGCTGGTAGAGAGTTTCCCAGACCCCCCTCTGTTTTTCATAATAAAGGAAGCTTCACCTATACTATGGACAGACCACAACCTCCTCTCCTTTGAGCTAAATGTTAACAATCTAGAGACGATAAAAAGTCCTGATGCACCACCCTGCATCACTAGAAATAAACGCAATATCACAGCCGAGGCCATAATACCTCTAGTCATCCCTATACTCAATGCTCTACCTCCGTCGAGGGACCCGAACCAGATGGTAGATCTCTACAATGAATCCATGATCAAAGCCCTAGATACCATTGCCCCATTGAAAATGCGCAAGGGAAAACCTAGAGCACATCTGAACTCTTGGTTCACCCCCGAACTTAAACTCTTACGCTCAGGAAAGAGGACATTGGAAATACTCTGGAAGAACACCCCTTTCACTGAGAACAAAATGAACTTAGCAAACATTATTAATATGTACAAAAGTGAGATTTTCTGCACAAAGAAAGAAACCTTGAATGACAGGATAAATCAAGCAAGCTCCAGTTCCAAAGAACTGTTCAACATCCCAAGAGAATTGGAAAATCCTAGCCTACCCGCAGGCTCGTGTCTGAAGGATAAACCTTGGTGCACCAGTATCCAAAGTGCACTCACCGACAAAAACACTGGTCTTCAGAATAATCCTCTCAGTCCAAACACAACTCCCCTATCAAACAGGGACTTAGGCTTTACATTCACTAATGTAACAGTACCAGAGGTACAACAAATGATAGCCTCACTGAAACCATCTAACTGCAAAGGTGACAGTTGCCTAGCACAGATCATAAAAGATGCTGCTAGAGATTTGGCACCATTCATCACTAAATTAATCAACTCCTCATTCTCGAGTAATGCTGTACCCTGTAACTTAAAGGAATCATGGGTGCTCCCGTTACTCAAGAAACAAACATTAGACCCATTGATACTCACAAACTACAGACCGATCACCACGATCCCGTTTCTCTTAAAAATATTAGACATGGTTGCATATTTGCAGATCCAAGACTATTTGGAAACTAACAAATTACTTGGATCATGACAATCTGGCTTTAGACTGCAACATGGAACGGAAACTGCCCTCGTTGACCTCAAAAGTCAGATTTATGAACTAAAAGATAAAGTTAGAGTGACCATACTACTCCTCCTTGACTTGTCGGCAGCCTTCGACCTGGTCGACCACGAGGTTCTTTGCGACCATCTTGTATCAGCGGGCCACTTTTCGAGCTCAGCTATTATGTGGAGTCAATACATTTTGGACAATAGGACCATGCGGGTCTTCTCTCCTTCGGCAGCTGCTGACCCCATTCCCATTACCTGCGGCGTGCCACAGGGCTCATGTGTCTTGCCCACTTTGTATAATATTTTTACAAAGCCTTTATTTGATAAAGTGGACCATCTGGGTGTCACCTACACTAATTATGCAGATGACACCCAGATAGTCCTTCCCTTATCGGGCACCTATGACTCTGACGTAGCCAGGATTAATGAAATCTATACCATTATTCAGGCATGGATTGCCCTCCATGGCCTATGCCTGAATGATAAGACAGAGATTCTTCTGGTGGGCTCCCATACTAACCTACAGAAGCTCAGCAACGACTACTCCAGTATCTGTATAGACGGGAACATCATACCCATCGCCAAAGATGTAAAAACACTACGCTTTTACTTTGACGCAAACTCTAAATTTACTAAACACGTAAATATGACTGCCTCAGCCAATGCCTACACAGGCAAGCTGATCAGAGCGTGCAGACCTCTATTATCTCCCAACAGTTGTCTCATACTAGCGAGAGCACTTATACAATCCAAACTGGACTACTGTAACGGTCTCTACCTAGGTGCCAACAAGTCCATCTTGAACAAATTGCAGATTCTGCAAAAGAATGCTCTTAGAGTGGCCCTGAACATACCTAGAAGCGAGCACATCTCAGCTACTAGAAAGATATGTAACTGGCTCTCCAGTCAAGATAAAATCAGTCTGAAAACTCTCTGCCTCACACACAAAGCATTGAACCATAGAGATCCCCCTTACCTGACTGACAAAAAAACACCACTAGATCATCCAACACTACCTGCCTCTTAGTACCCAGATACAACCTCAAAAGAGCTGGCGGCTCTAGCTTCCCTGTCCTTGCTGCCCAACTTTGGAACACTCTCCCTCAGGACATATAAACTATCCAAGTATTCGATAAATTCAGAAGATGTGTTATCACCTGGCTACTCAATAAGAACTAACCAATTTCCTTGCCAGCCACTGCACCTAGCCTGCCCATACTTTTTTACTCATCTATGTATGTCTGAATCTAATTGCCGTGCTTACTATGGACTTTGTACTAACCTGCATGATCTACATAATGTGACCTTGTAATCCTAATAACTGAATCATGCACTAAGTGACTCTACATTATGTGACATTTGTAATCCTAATGACTGTAACATGGGACTGTATGTGACATTTATAAGCCTGATGACTGTAACATGCATTAAGTGACTCATGTATCCTTCTAAAGTCTTGTAATGTGTAACCATCTGCTTACTTACCAGCGCCCAGATACCTATGGGTCAGGTGCGATTTACAAATAAAATAAACAAACAAACACACAAGGGCTGAGCAGTACCCTATGGGCAGCATTGGACATGTAAAGAGAGAATGAGAGAGGGGGGTCAAAGATGACACCAAAGATGTCTTCTCCCCTATGGGGAGAAGACACGGCAGGTAACGAGAAGTTTGAGGCGTGAAGAGAAAGATGGGAGCGTGCACTTTGTTCCTTTGAAAGTAGTGTCTATTTATGTTTGAGCCAGTGTGGGACCAAGTGCCTTTGGCTGTCATAAAATCTCTACCTTTCAATGACTAAAAGCCTAATAAATGTTCACATTGTTCACCAACTAACCTTCCCTTGAGTGAGTACCATCTTTTTCCAAATATATCAGAGGTGGTCTCAGTGCGGTTTGGTGAATTCTGTCTTTGAGTACTTTCCAATCAGTGGGTTGGGGTACCCACTTTTCCCTGTTTACCGCTGTTTAACCTCTATCCTATTCAGAAGTTTTTTTAATTAATTGGCCCGGAGCACACAGGTAACCCCTTTTCCCTTCTCTCTTTGCACCTCTTTCTTTCACCTTCACCCCTCTGTTCCACTTATCATTTACTATGAAAGAGTACTTACTGGCATTTCTCCTGCTCGCCACCCCTACTTGCTCTTAGCTGATCGGATATGCTCCAAGGCTGTAAATGATCAGTTCTCTCTTTGCACCTCTTTCTTTCCCCCTCTCCCCTGTGTTTGACTTATCATGTACTATGCAAGAGTATTTACTGGCACCTCTGCTGCTCGCCACCCCTACTGTCACGCACATCGGGCTTGACAACAACCTCTTGGTCGTCACTGAATCCAATATCCCCCTCCCCCACACCTGTGTCTTCAGAAGATGTCGAGCGTAGATTCCCCTTCTTCCGTCGCGTCCGGTGTTTTTTTCTTGAAGAGGTATGGCCTCCCTCGGGTAGAAGCCACTTCGCCGCCTTTCCTCAAATGGCAGGCAAAGGATCCTCTCCCGAGAGGGCCATCGACAGGAAAAAGCCAGGGGTAGAAAAAAACTCTCAAGTTTGTTGAAGAGTGTGGCAAACTGTAGTAGCGATGATGTCATAAATCCATAAGGAATTTCCAGCCTGGTGATAAGCATTAAGTCAGAGAACCAGAGGTCTGAGGAGAGGTGCCCAGCAAGGAGGTCCGCAGTAGGAAGGGCGGAGAGGCACCAGGTTGCAACAAAGTCTGAGGAGGGAGGAGTGTGCTGGATCGTCCACCGCTGGGAAAGATGCAGAGGAAGGCGGTTGTGGGACAGGACTCCAGAGAACAGTAGGAAGTAGGAACCGGACAGGAAAAAGAGAAAGGCAGACCCAGAAGACATCAACAGAAAAGGGTGGAAGGTAAAACAGTAAGGAAAGAGCAAGACTGGGCAGGGCCTCAGCAGACAGATAGTGAGGAATAACAGTCAAGGACTGACACAGGACAAAACGCAGAAGTGGAGCGGAAAAGACTGTGGTTGTCGGTGCGAGGGAAGACCCGCGTAGAGGGTCACGGCCGATACGAGTTACAGCGCGCAATGAGGAGAACCAAAGAGGCAAGGGGGAGCAGGCAGCAAGATAAGCCGGGTAGCATAACACGGGAGTGAGCACAAAAAGCACAGAGCGTAAACCTAGTAGCAAAGCGAAGGGTTGCAATGCACTGCGGCTCAAGTAGGGTGTGGCTTTGAGGAAAACGAAATAACCGACGGAAAAAGACTAGACCTACACACCAGGAAATGGCTGAAAGAGACGGCACATTCTAATGGCGCCTTAACCTCCAAGCACTCCACAAACGCCAGGGAGGGAAGCATGTGGCATCTACTTACAGTTAACTGATTGTGCATGCTCCAAGGCTGTAAATGATCAGTTCTTTCTTTGCACCTCTTTCTTTCCCCCTCCACTCTCTGTTTGACTTATCATATGCAAGAGTCTTTACTGGAACTTCTCCTGCTCGGCACCCCTACTTGCACTTAACTGATCGTGCATGCTCCAAGATCTAAATGATCGGTTCTTTATTTGCACCTCTTTCTTCCCCCTCCCCCTCTGTTTGACTTAACATGTGCTATGCAAGAGTGCTTACTGGCACTTCTCCTGCTCACCACCCCTACTTGCACTTAGCTGATTGGATATGCTCCAAGGCTGTAAATGATCAGTTCTCTCTTTGCACCTCTTTCTTTCCTCCTCCACCCTCTGTTTGACTTATGTACTATGCAAGAGTATTTACTAGCACTTCTCCTACTCGCTACCTTGACTTGCACTTAATGATCGAATATGCTCCAAGGCTGTACATGATCAGTTCTATTTTTGCGTCTCTCTCTTTCCCCCTTCCTCCTCTGTTTGACTTATCATATACTATACAAGAGTGTTTACTGGCACTCCTCCTGCTCACCACCCCTACTTGCACGTAGATGATCGAATATGCTCCAAGGCAGTAAATGATTAGTTCTCTCTTTTCACCTCTTTCTTTCCTCCTCCCCACTCTGTTTCACTTATCCTGTACTATGCAAGAGTATTTACTGGCACTTCTCCTGCTGCCCCCCCGCCTACTTACACTTAACTGATCATGCATGCTCCAAGGCTGTAAGTGATCAGTTCTCTCTTTGCACCTCTTCATTTCCCCCTTACCCCTTTATTTGACTTATCATATACTATGCAAGAGTGTTTACTTGCACTTCTCCTGCTCACCACCCCTACTTGCACTTAACTGATCGGGCATGCTGGAAACTGGAAACGACCCGTTCTCTCTTTGCACCTCTTTCTTTCTCCCTCCAGCTCTGTTTCAGCTATCATGTTCTGTGCAAGAGTATGTACATGCACTTTTCCTGCTCGCCACCCCTACTTGCACTTAACTGATCATGCATGCTCCAAGGCTGTAAATGCATGCTCCAAGGCTATAAATGATCAGTTCTCTCCTTGCATCTCCCTCTGTTTGACTTATCGTTTACTATGCAAGAGTATTTACTGGAACTTCTCCGGCTCGCCACCCCTACCTGCACTTAACTGAACGTGCATGCTGCAAGGCTTTAAATGACCAGTTCTCTCTTTGCACCTCTTTCTTTTCCCCTGCCCCCTCAGTTTGACTTTTCATGTCCTATGCAAGAGTATTTACTGGCACTTCTCCTGCTCACCACCCTTACTTGCACTTAGATGATCCGATATGCTCCAAGGCTGTAAATGATTAGTTCTCTCTTTGCACCTCTTTCTTTCTCCCTCTGCCCTCTGTCTGACTTATCCTGCCTTATGCAAGCGTGCTTACTGGCACTTCTCCTGCTCGCCACCCCTACTTGCACTTAACTGATTGTGTGTGCTCCAAGGCTGTAAATGATCAGTTTTCTCTTTGCATCTCTGCCTTTCCCCCTCCGCCCTCTGATTGACTTATCATGTACTATGCAAGAGTATTTACTAGCACGTCTCCTGCTCGTCACCCCGACTTGCACTTAACTGATCGAATATACTCCAAGGCAGTAAATGATTAGTTCTCTTTTTGCACCTCTTTCTTTCCTCCTCACCCCTCTGTTTCACTTATCCTGTACTATGCAAGAGTGTTTCCTGGAACATCTCCTGCTCGCCACCCCTACCTGCGCTTAGCTGATCGTGCATGCTCCAATGCTGTAAATGATCATTTCTCTCTTTGCGCCTCTTTCTTTCCCCCTACCCCTTCTGTTTGACTTATCATGTTCTATGCAAGAGTATTTACTGGCACTTTTCCTGCTCGCCACCCCTAATTGCACTTAACTGATCATGCATGCTCCAAGGCTGTAAATGATCAGTTCTCTCCTTGCATCTCCCTCTGTTTGACTTATCATTTACTATGCAAGAGTATTTACTGGTACTTCTGATGCTCGCCACCCCTACCTGCACTTAACTGATCGTGCATGCTACAAGGCTCCAATGAGGTAAATGATCCGTTCTCTCTTTGCACCTCTTTCTTTCCCCTTCCCCCCTCTGTTTGACTTATCATGTCCTATGCAAGAGTAATTACTGACACTTCTGCTGCTCGCCACCCCTACTTGCTCGTAACTGATCGTGCATGCTCCAAGGCTGTAAATGACCTGTTCTCTCTTCGCACCTCTTTCTTTCCCCCTCCCCCCTCTGTCTGACTTCTCATGTGCTACTCTGCAAGAGTCTTTACTGGCACTTCTCCTGCTCGCCACCCCTACTTGCACTAAACTGATCAGCATGCTCCAAGGCTGTAAATGACCAGTTCTCTCTTCGCACCTCTTTCTTTTCCCCTCCCCCCTCTGTTTGACTTATCATGTTCTATGCAAGAGTATTTACTGACACTTCTGCTGCTCACCACCCCTACTTGCTCTTAACAGATCATGCCTGCTCCAATGCTGTAAATGATCTGTTCTCCCTTTGCGCCTCTTTCTTTCCCCCTGCCCCTTCTGTTTGACTTATCATGTTCTATGCAAGAGTATTTACTGGCACTTCTTCTGCTCGCCACCCCTACTTGCACTTAACTGACAGTGCCTGCTCCAAGGTTGTAAATGATCAGTTATCTCTTTGCACCTCTTTCTTTCCCCCTACCCCCTCTGTTTGACTTATCATGTTCTATGCAAGAGTATTTACTGGCACTTCTTCTGCTCGCCACCCCTACTTGCACTTAACTGATAGTGCCTGCTCCAAGGCTGTAAATGATCAGTTCTCTCTTTGCGCCTCTTTCTTTCCCCCTACCCCTTCTGTTTGACTTATCATGTTCTATGCAAGAGTATTTACTGGCACTTTTCCTGCTCGCCACCCCTACTTGCACTTAACTGATCGTGCCTGCGCCAAGGCTGTAAATGATCAGTTCTCTCTTCGCACCTCTTTTCGCTCCTTTCCACTTGGGATGCTACAAAGCGACTGCTTTCATGGCATGCACCGTATAAAACTCTCAAGAAACCTCTGGTCTTACCTACCTCCCTCTTTCCCACATTTTGAGGGGCACATGAAGCCATCACCACTTCATTGTACAATGCCTCTTGGTGGCTTGGATAAACACGCCAACATCTGTGCGCAGACTGCATCTCACAGACCTTCGTGTACACAATTTTTTCCTTCAGTTGGTTTATGAATAAAACTATTAATAATAAAGTTATTCAACTTATTTTCTGCAAATGTTATGTGTGAAGTGCTCTGTTGCCCTGCAGGCCCGGTCTGTGCTTTATCTAATCCTTTCATAAGTAACTTGTAATAAAATAATTTAATTTTGAATGTTATGCAAAAATGACGCTCCCTTAAATGATGCTTTCCCGGCTCCTAATGCCCGCTCCCCCCACCCCCCAACAAAAAGGTACTACTGTATGGGGTGTACATGTTGTGTAATTATGGTATACCTTCTTTTCAGCTTCACAAATGAACGATACAGATTGCTCACCAACAGGGGACGACCCACAAATGCCGAAATGTCCTTATAACGACGGCTCGGGGGTGACCCTCTTCCCAGAATGGCTGACCGTCACTCTTCTCTGCCTGTACTTGCTCTTTGCCAACATCCTGCTACTGAACCTGCTGATAGCCATGTTCAAGTGAGTAAAGTATCCCCTCATCTGGGGGCCTTCTCTTTCTTTCCTACCTCTTTTCTTGCTTTCCTTCCTCTCTAATGATATCTGAAGTGTGTCCCTTTCTCCTACTTACCTCTCACTTTAACTTTCCCTATTCTGATACACTCCCATTTTTCCATCAAGGGATACCCATCGGTATTCATCGCCAGTATTGCTTTTTTCAGAAAACATTCCCTATCCATACAAGGACTCATTAAACAACAATAAATTCCACCAAATTCAAAACAGATCTCCATCGATCACAAATCTTTAAAACAAAGCTTAAAATAAATTAAGAAGTTAAAATCATGTGTTTCTTGCAAACTTACAAAGCACAATGCAAACAATGTGCATTCGAAAGAACAGCGTCAGCTAAAATGGCAACTTCAACAAACACTAGCTAGTCAACTGAGTTAATAACCCAATTCTTTACTATATAGGGTAAACATAACTAAATAATCAAAAGTGGATCTCTGTTTCAATGGTTTGGAGCAAACAATGTAGTTGTTAGAAGTCATAGGTCATAGGATAACATCTCAACGTTAAGACTAGCAAGTCGGAGGATTATTTAATCGAAAAGTATCTCTTCCTAGGGTTTGTAAACCCACCCAGATATGGTTAACAACCCCAGAATGTTTTGATACACAAATATCTGTAGTGATAGAGCCTAGTGTACAATCAGACAGGAAGTGTCTAAATGTTCACCCCATAGCTACTCCTATCGGGTGTAACCCAATTATCGTTCCAAAGGTGGGAAAAAACCTAAGTCAAACAAAGAAGAGTTGACATAAGAGAGCCATGTCTACAGTCAGCCCTCCATGAAATGGCTAAGGCCCCATGATATCTTTCCGTGGAAGGACAAATCACTTACAGTATTTAGGCAAAGCCAAAACAAAATGGGTCTGACATGGGTCTCCTTCCAAATTGGCTGCAAACCCAAATCCAGATAGAATGGAACTGTGGAGGCACTTTTGGGGGTACAATAAACTTTTAAAACACACTTTTCACCAAGTTCGATAGAGAATAAAAATAGAATGACTCCAAAGGCGTGCCCCATACAGGGTTGAAAGCTGCCGCAGCGTGTTATAAACTTCAATGGTCACACAGTTGCTATTCCGCTGAAATAACAGGTAAAGATGAGTGCTGCACCTGTTCTTTGCTTTAACACAAATCCACTTTTTTGCACTTAAATGGTGCAGGCTCTGTTTGCTGACAAATTAACTCCCAGATAATCAAACGGATTAACTTGGCGGATCAAAACTTCATTAAACTTAAAAGAAACCTTCCTCTTTCTAGATTTGTGGCACACCATTGATAGAGATGGATGTTTGCTGCATTTACTTCAAGATCCTGATCTTGTAATGCTGATAACTGCTTGCTGACCCTGTCAACGGAATGAAGTATTAGACCTAACGTACTTTCCTCCAGTGCCTGAACATTTCTGCTTCTTCATTGTGACATTGCAGCTCATGCTGATCTCCCCAACACCACACATCACAATTGCACAACTTTATCACATGTGGGGAGCCTGAGACCAGGACCCCTTGATCGTCTGCAGTTCAGCTCAGGTCTTTGTGCAGAACTCTAAATCATGCATTGGTTTCTGGAGTCCAGTGAAGGGGTCTGGGACCGGCGGCTCCACAGATGTTTTGCACTACAACCCCATGGTCTCACATTGTTGCCTTTCCTGGCTTGGCCTGAAGGAGGTTGTAGTCCCCTGGACTGTAGGTTGTCTTCTGTATTTCTGCAAGTTTTTGCTTGCAGGTCTCAGGTTCTGTAGTTTTATTCAATCCAAGCAGCACTTTTCAAGGTATTGTAGGTTTTCATCGGTTAGGATTGCCCAAATATCGTATGCCCAGCACTCTCTGCTTAAGGTGAAATCCAAGTGGGATGAGGAAGTCGAAACTCTAGAGTCAGAAGAATTGGTTAGGGCCCTTTTCTACTCTTGCGAGCTAGCCATCTCCTCTAGACGCCGATTGAATCACTTTAAAATGCTTCATAGGATCTGCCAAAACATTGCTATGACGTGGGGTGTTGAGAAACCCC
Organism: Ambystoma mexicanum; assembly: GCF_040938575.1. Classification (NCBI taxonomy): domain Eukaryota; kingdom Metazoa; phylum Chordata; class Amphibia; order Caudata; family Ambystomatidae; genus Ambystoma; species Ambystoma mexicanum. The sequence goes on from NC_090941.1 coordinate 1,088,902,964, forward strand.
CTGGAATCTGATATAGATTATTGCATGTTTATAGAACATGCGGATACCCCAGAAATGTGCCATGATATAATATGATAAGCTACTTATAACGCGCTTAATACCAAGAGGTTTCTAAGCGCGGATCCGGACCCGGGGATCGAACCTGCGGTGCTCCGTGTCATTTTGCTTCCAAGGCGAGCACGTTGCCCTGTATCTATCCTACCGGCACAATAAAGAACAAAAGGGGGACTTGCTGGATGAACAAAATGGTCATTGCTGATACTGTGCTGTTTCGGGAAAGCCTGGCTAGTCAGAGCCCCTGTAACTACCTGACAGAAACGGCTTGATTTGTTTTTGTATTCACGTTATGTTTCAGAAAACGTAATAAAATGTGGTGTTATAAACAAAAAATTAAAAGCTCAAATATTTTATATGCGTAAGCTGATGGCATCACCACAATTATTTTTTTTTGTGCTAAGTTATTTGTTGTATCGCTTTTGTGCTTCTATTCAGACTTTGAAAAGATCCATTCAATAGGCACACACGAGTCTGCAGTGCCTGGAATGGCTTCAGTCAACAGACTTTTCCTGTGCTTTTTGTGATTTATGTAGCCGTTAACATAGCTCAGCGTGTTGAGCGCTTGCTGCTGCAATCTGTGTGTGAACTTCAGGTTGCAGATTCGAATACCAGTGAATCCAAATCAGCCTTTTCTGCTTCTGAGGTCCATAAGTAGGTACCAACTGCGGTTGGGTGATAATTGGATGTAAAAAAGGGCTATTTACAGCTCTTTGGTGAACGACCTACGGAAATAAGAAATCGTTATCATTTTTTAAATTTTTTCTTTTTATTGATATAGCTAATATTTATCAACTTTTCAATATTGAAATACAATAGAAGAGAAGTGTTGCCGAGGCGTTAAATAATTCACGCCGACTTAAACTTCTGTCGCTTTTGCGAGGACCAAAGTGTAAAAGAAACCTTGCAACATATAATTGTGTCCTGCCCTAATTTGAAGAACATGCGAGAAAAATATTTTAATAATTTGCTGAATTTGTATATGGAAAAGGATGATAATGAGATATCGAGTATTTTATTTAAAAGTGTCAGATTTTCGGTTATAAAGGCGTTGGTGCACTTTTTGGAAGCTGTTTTACCTGCCGAAATATACGTTAGTTTCTGATGTGAATGTTAACATACGGTGAAGCGGTGCTTGTGAACTGTGAAACAATCATCATCGTCATCGCCTTGAAATGTTGCTGTCACTAATTTTAGTCTTCTCATTTAACTGCTCGTTTTCATCTCATTCTTAATGTTTTAATTTGTAAACATTTCTTTCTTTTAGCATGTTTGATTTTTATTTGTGTCAAATGAATTGTTAATTTAGATTTGTTGATGATTTTGTAAAGTTGATTAAGTCAGCTGTATCAAAATAAAAAATAGAAAATAAAAAAAAATACAAAATTAGGTAAAATCTAACACACTACAATTCAACACGTAAAAAAATGCTAGAAAACGATCCAACTGATCTAGCAAAAGAACAAGAATTAAAGTGAAAGAGAAAAGAAAAAAAAATAATTAAAAAGGATAAAGAAAAAGGCATATCATATAATAACAATAAAATGTTTGTTCTTACTTTCATTGCCTCCTAAGCTTGTAGTGTTACATCAAACTTGTATTCATTTAGTTTTAACTCATGTAGAAATGCAATCGCTCTTATTGATACAGGGGTAGAAATACCAGAATAAATTGTTCTCCAGTGTATCAGATGTAGAGACACCAAATGGTTCCGTTATTCGTTTGAAATATTTCACTCGATGGGTGAGGAGTGCATCGCACTCGGTCAACAGATGTCATCTGTTGTTATCATTATTTATTCGGATTTATAAAGCACTTATACCTAAGCAGTGTACATACATTAAAAAGAAGAGCATGAAATGCCTCCGCGGAAATCGGCACGAAGGGACAATTGGAACACTTAGACATGGAGAGAATGTGGATTTTGAGGCAATTGCGAAAGGAAGCTAGAGTGAGGGCAGGATAAAGAGAACAGGGAAGAGAATTCCACAGTTTAGGGGTAAAAACAGGGCAGGGCACCAGGGGTGGGGAGCAGGGAACGGCTAATAAGAAAAGAGACGGTAAACAATGACTGAGGAGGAGAGTAAAGCAAGATAATAGAGATTAAGGTTGAAGGTGCCAAATATGGACGCATATGGACACCAAACGGAGGTAGCTAAACTGAAAATGATAAAAAAAAGACAAACACACTTCAGATGAGAGAAGGCTGAGAAAGAAAGAGGAACAATAATCAAGGCAACAGAAGATTAGAGTGAGAAAAAGAGTCTCTCGGTAGCCGAGAAAGTGGAAAAAGGACAAATCTTGCAGATATCGGCAATAACAAGCCAGAGCTTGAAAGCCCTCTTTTTAAATCCCCTGGTTCTTCCCCGTGTCTCTTGTGTACCCCCCCTTTTTTCACAGCAATGTGTAGGTCACCCCAGATTAGTTATGGATGTGTGGTGCAACATTCCTCTGCAATCGGTAAGTGTGTTGGCTATTTCTTAGTGCGCGCACCTATGCATGGCAATAGAACAGCTCTCGCCTTTCTAACTCCAGACGTACCCTATAACCATTTTAACCATCCTGGGTGCTGTTCCTCGTTCTCTTAATAAAATAGATTAACAAGCACTGGCTTCAGTGATTTCTAATGGTGTCAGTTTAATGTCCATGAAGCATGCGTCAGCATGGGCCTGAGCCCTGCCTGAGCCGCCCACATTAAATACATAGTAAAAAAACGAACAATCAAGGGCACAGGTAGCCATATGTGTTAAGCATGCAAAAGACGATCACTTTAAGGTAGCTACATGCAACACTGACAGGTTGTGGCCGGGAGGTTTTGAATCAATCGTAAGCATGGACGTCACTCTGGGAAGCCCCACAAACAAGTGTGCTCTTTTCTAGCGACCTCCAACTGCAACTATTCATCACGACCACTGCCTCTACTGGTCGTATTGCAAGGCGCAAAATAAGCAGTGTCACGTAGCAATTTGCTATGCAATTCTGCAGGTTTGCTAATTAAATTGACACTTGTGTAGCACAGCTAGCTATTTAAATGACCCTGTTATCACAGCGCAACCTACACTCCCCTCTTGACCCCGGAGCTCCCTACACCCTCTTATCTGTTCACTACAAGTGCAAAGAGGCTAATGGGAGACAGTGGAGATGATTTATGCTGCACTATTCAAAGTGCCAAAGCCCTATTTGGGAGTCCTAGACAGGAAATAATCTCTCTTTTCAAATAACTTCAAACCAGAAATAATCTGGATTATACTTTTATTCAGCTAACAATGCCCTGTCTGGCAAAGACCAGTGTGTGTGATGTTTAAAACATTTTTTAAAGACAGTCCTGTAATTCCCTTCCTAAAATGTTTTGTTAAATAATGCATAATTCCAGTATTGCGACACTGCATTGTCTACTTGGTTTTCAGTAAAGTTTAAGTAATTATATCTGAATCTCATAGTGTCAACTATATTTGATTTTGTTGGGGAAAGTGTATCATGTTGACAAGGGAACACTTTTGGAAGTGTACATGATCACGCAGACAAATGCTTTTGATGCCAAACCTACTTCGGTGAGCTGATGGTTGCATAATCTATGCAACTGGTGCTCAACCCATGAGCTGATCTCAAATTCCTTGTCGTCCTATCATTTCACCCTGTAGCTTTATACCAGTAGTGGTCAATAGTTCTGTCCAGTATGTACAGCCGCAGATCTACTGGTAATAGGATAAATAATGCTTTCATGGATGCGTAGAGATGCAATGCTGCGCTTGTGCTTACCTGACTCAGGCGTGAGGATCGTTAGCAGCACTGCTCTCTCCCTGAAAGTGGTATTTCACGCTATATTGAAAACGGTTGATATCAATGACAGGCAAGGGCCATCTTTTCCACCTGAAGTTGACAATCACCCTCCCTGCCGCAAAACCATACTATGTCTCAGGCTATGACTTTCCTTTCCCATTTTTTTTACATTTTGGTTTTATGAAACTTCTGAACTACGCCTTGCACAGCAAATTAAGAGTCAGGAATACAATTTGAAGGACACTTCCCAGTGCAACACTGACTGCACCGAGCTGCACACAGCATTGCATTTGAAATTGTTTTCAGAGCCTTTTTTATCATATATATTCTTTTTTGTCCATTCTTGCAGCTAACCTTTACATTTTACAGACACTCGTTGCACTGATGTATTACTTCAGAGGTACAGAGAAATGCTTTATTCTTCCAGATGTTATGTCTTGGGTACAAATAACTTCTGGTGCCATTTAAAATATTAGTACAAAATTGCTTATCAAATAAGTTTGTTTGCTAATCAAGAACATTGTAATAAGAACATCTGCTAATCAATTTTTGAAAACTAATTTATGCCTTTTATTGAACTCCTCCACATTTGGAAAATTCATCTTATTCTTAATGAGCACTCTACAAAACTCTTATCTCCTCTCAGCTCAGAAAATTGACTACTGCTCAAGCCTACTCTTGGACATCCTCTCTACTCCTTCCTCTCTCCAGACAAAGTCATCAACTTTGCTACCTGCACTTTCTACAACCTACACAGATCCTCCCCCGACAACATGCTGGTTGGCTTTCTATGCACAACCGGTGCCTTTTCAAGTTACTTCTCCTTATGTACAAAGCTATTAATGGTCTTGCTTCTCAGTGCCTGTCTAATTGTAGCTCTGTTTACTCACCAACCCGTTCTCTCTGATCCTCCTCTACACTCAACTGCACTGTCCCTACCCTCACTGTGCCCCATCTTACATTCTGCTCTTTCTCCCTACTCGCCCGGCTCCACTAACAACTGCAGCCCACCAGAATCAAAGCCAGCCCGACTGTGGATCTCTTGAAAGCTTAGGCTTCACTTACTTGCTAAAGAGGAATCGCCCCCTGCCCTCTCCCCTACCCTCCCTACCTGACCCCACCACTCCCTCTAGTGATGCTTGATAATGTAATTGTGTATGTTTACATAGTACTCCTTTTGAGTTTGAAGCACGTGCCCCCTTTTGTTTAGTGTTGCTGTTGTAAGTCACCTGTTTTCTTATATATTTTGTGTGGGTCTTGTTTTGTCCCTGGTAGTTGTTCCACTTTTTTAACACCCTCATTAACTGGCTAACCCCTTGTTCTCATCTTTGTTCTGTTGGACAGGCTCCCTTCGGGGTAATGCCTCTGCCATCTGTAAATGTCTTCTGTTAAATCATTTCTGATCGAAATTGACATCCCTGTTCTTCAAATAAATAAAAAATAAATAAGATATACAAGGTTAAAATCGTATGCAAATCAGCCTTGATATTATCCCAAAGGAGCCCACCTGCTGCCCACCCCAATCCCACATTGTGCACTCCATTGCCCCATTAAACTATCTGGTGTTTTGACCTTTGCACCCCGCATCAACGTTTTGTACATTAGTCGCGTTCTGCACTTGTTGAACATGGCACATTTTTTTGAAGCGAATAAGTTCCAAAATATAATGAATGGGATCTTCATTAATATTTGCAAACACTGAACACAATGTCAAGCTCAACCCTTATCACCAAGAGTTGGGGAGACCATAAAAAACGCGAAACGAAAGCAGGGACACACTGAAATCCTGCTTCATTTAGCAATGGTTCCACAGAGAGACAGGCCTACCTCACCTGTGCATCTGCTCAGGCAATGGAAGCAAGACATGATTTGGGCAGATTGCTGGGCAGATTGCTGGGAAGATTTCTGAAAGAATGCATTTCTTAGCAGAGCAGCTGCATCCACCTTCACTCTGGCCATGGGGGCAAGAGGCTTGCGTAGGACCCTTTCCTTAGCTTTCTGGTGACATCTGTTTTTTTTGTTGTTTTTTTAAAAATTTATTTGCATTTTTAAAGCGCACAGAACTGCCCAGGGGCATTGTGGCGCTGTTACAGCATACTTGATCTTGAACATAGCATAGGAATATAGTAACAGAGTACAACGGTTATTTGAAGTGGGCCATTGAAGTTGAAGGGTTATGCATTGCTGTGGTTACAGTGCAAGCATAGCTGTGCTTGGGAACATACACATTAGTCTTAAAACCTTGAGCTTAGAGGTTGTGCTATGCTGTGGTTACAGTGCAAGCATAACTGTGCATGTGGAGGACTTTATCGGAATAGGAGGGTTTTGAGGTTTTTACGGAAGGTGTGGTATGATTTTTCGTTCCTTAGTGAAGTAGGTAAGGAGTTCCAGTTTTTAGGTGCAAGGTGTTGGGAGCTGGATCCTCCCGCCCTAGATCTTTGAAACGTGGGGACATGGATCATGTTGGTGCGGTGAGCTCTTGTGGGTCTGATGGAGGCTTTCGGTGTGATTCTTTCTGCAAGATAGGGTGGGGCATCCAGAGAGAGGCATCTATGTGTGATGGCCATGGCTTTGAAGAGTACACGTTCCTTCACCGGTAGCCAGTGAGCATCTGAGGAAGCGCTGAGGAAGAGGCTATGGCGTTGACCTGGCGAGACATAGATAGAGAGGCATCTAGGTGAACACCTAGGGTTTTAACAGTCTTGGAGACTGTGATGGTGGAGTTGTCGATGTTGAAGGATTTGTATTGAGGGGGGAGTTTATTGAGAATTTTGTTGGTCCCTACTATGAGGATTTCGGTTTTGTCCCCGTTTAAGCAGAGGCCGTTGGCCGCCATCAGGTTTGGATGGCTGTGTAAATTTTGGTTAGTGCTGTCACATCTTCATAGGTCCCAGTTAGCGGGAGTAGAACCTGCGTATCGTCTGTGTAGTTGGTGTACGCTATGTTACGACAGTCGAGATCATTGAAGAGAGGGAGGGTGAATATATTGTATAGAGTGGGGGCGGTGCAAGAGCCTTGGGGGACTCCGCAGTGGATGATGGTAGGGGTTGCAGAGGCAGTGTCTGAGAAGACTTTCATGAGTCTGCCATTTAGAAATGAGGCCACCCATGCAATGGCTTCCGGGGAGAAGTGTGCTTCATTTTTTATGTGCATGCCTAGGATATCGTGGTTGACAAGGTCAAAGGCGGCAGATAGATCCAGTTGGAGAAGGAGCGCCGGTTTGCCTTTGTACATAGTGTCTGCAAGCTGTATTTTTAAATCGAGTACGGCTGACTCTGTCCCGTGACCTGGTCGGAAGCCTGACTGTCTTTTGCCTAAGATATGGTTGGTTTCAAGATAATCCTGGATTTGCGTGTAGGCAACGTTATCCAGAATCTTGAGCAGGAAAGGCACGGTGGTGATGGGCCTGTAGTTGGTAGCTACTTCTGGGTCGAGAGTAGGTGTTTTTAGAAGCGGGCGCACCCAGGCTTCTTTTAGACTGTCTGGGACTGTATTGGCGTTGAAGGAGGCATTAATGAATGATTTAAGGAAGGGGGCGAGTGTTTCAGTGCAGTCTTTGATCAGACTGGCGGGGCAGGGATCTCCTTTGCAGTTGGATGGTTTAATCTTGTTCATTATCTCAATAACTTCGTGTTCTGTGACCTCCCTGAATTTGAACGGGGTGGTGGGGGCTTTGGTGGATGGGGGCCCAGAGCTAAGGGTAGGCATGTGGCTCGTGGTGGTGGTAGATTTGAGGTGCTGTGATAGATATTTGTGGTGCTTCTTAATTTTTGTTTGTAGGAGTTCAATTTTATTTAACAAGGCAGATTGTATGGAGTTACACCAAGTTTGGTCTTTAACAATGTCTTGTGATTTGGTGGCCGGTGTGGTGAGTTCTTTGAAGATGGCGAAGAGTTGTTTAGATTCGGAGCTTGCATTCGCAATTCTATCATTATATGAGACTGACTTTGCTGTGATTATGCTGGGAAAGTATCCATCTAGCTTTTGGAATCTCTTTAGCATAGAGAATACTTTCCAAACTTTTCCTTCATTTACAAAGTAAGGTTTGAATATTCTTAGCTTGAAAAGGCCACTGACGTATAGAACAGGGCTGCCACCACGTATCACGTGCACACCTCTGTGGGACATAGGACACAGGTCATGTTCTGACATAAACCAGCTTAGCTTCTATTCATTGTAGTTTTGCTTCATTCTCATACTAATACACCCTCATCACTAGAGCTGCCTACTGCCATGTCCAAAACTGCACCACCTTCAACCCCATTACAAGTCCACTTAAGCTCCGCCTCGTGCGGCCAGAAGCTGGACCACCAGCTTCCCATCACTCTCCCCTCCCTGACAACCCCTCCTTATCTTATTCCTCTGGCAACAGAAACCAGTCAGGGCTCGCAAAAGGAGTGCCAGCCTGCAGAACAGAGTGCTTTACGCTAGATCTTCATGCAGAAGATGGGATACATTACTACAGCAACAGGGAGAATAGGCCCGGGGCAAACACGCTCACCTGCAACATGGACTACATCGGCATAAAGCACTATATAAATTACCAATGAAGAAGAAATGAAATAAAGAATTACACTCCTCAGTAGAACACATGCACCAGTCCTGCCAGAACTGACACGATACAGCCCTTGTTCTGTAAGCAGGCAAAGGTCGTCCGCAGGAGCAGCTTAAAGCTAAAATAACCACAACGCCCATAGCAGTAACCACCCGCCAAGGTGTTGGTGTCCACAGGCTAATGACTAATCTCCCCACCCCCGGTAAAGATTCTGATCAGCACGCATCCTATGTGTTGTGGCCGGCTCGTGGGTGTTAGATAAGATTTTCATAATTATGATACATCTTCCTGACCTGTGTCAACCCCAGAACTTTATCCTTGGACTTGGTGATTATTCTTCCTTGCCCGTAGGTGAAGGGCAATCTTTTCCCCTCTTACCTAGTCTTTTACTCTTTTTATTGGTGACCTGTGTATGCCTCTCTATATTGTGTGATTGGAGTTATAGTTTCCTATAACTTTTGGGCTTAGGCTGGGTTGCCCCTTGGGCTTCCCTGTTTATTTCTCTTTAATGTGTTGGGTGAACTACTGCTCCCAAGAGGTAAAGAGGTAATTTTCATCCCCTTTATATTTTATATAGTGAGCTAGCACACCTCAGCTTAAGTAGAGTTACAATTGCAAGTTTACTTGAATGGCTGGTGGCATTGGTTTTACTTTAGTGACTTTTTAGTCTGATTACTCACAGGCTGTTCAACAGACTCAGTAATGCACAGAAGGGCCACCACTCTGCTAGAATGGTGGGCTCTGTCTTTTTTCGACATATCTCATTTTCTTGTTGTTTCCTGCCATTCTAGGTGGGAACAACCTCGGTTCAAGTTTGGTCTTCGGCGGGAATCCTTTGTATTCCCCAGAAAGGCTCCAAAGTATCTGAGAAGGCACGAAGCGAAGGAGGAGTCAAACCTCTGCAGCCCTTTGTGTTTCCCCTTGCCCGAAAGGAACCAGTTCCCACTGGGTGGCTGGTGGTCCTGATTGGACAGCCAGACCACCCCTTTCTGCAAACTGCAGGGAGATTTTTGCAGAAGGTGTATTGTAGTTCCTGATAAAGACGCCGATTCCGGAAGCTGCCGACAAGTCGACCACTGGAGCTGAATCCAAAGAGGAAGATGAAGAAAAGTCTGCAGCGATTTCCAGTGACAAGAGAGCCTGCTGCGTAACCGCTGCCTGATGCAACCCTTCCTTCCAATCGACCTGGGGTTCCTGAATGCGACGACTCCTACCCAGAGGCTGGTGCGATCAACTCGTCCTGAGAAGACTAGCATAACAAGGCATCCCTCGACATGCTGTCACCTAGCAGGTCTGCACAACGTGTGCAGTGCATGGTCTTCCAAAGTCCGAATCTAGCTGAAACTTTGGTGGACTCCTCCTGCACCATCAGAGACACGATTTGAATCCCTGAAGTCCCCTCAAAAGTGCAGGACCGAAAGAGTGAAGAGAATCTGACCAGTGATATTTGTTCTTCATCTGGCTCCTGTAAAAGGGTGCCAAATTCACAGGGACATGAGATTCATGAAGTAAGCTTTGTTGGAGGCCTCCTCTGACGACTGTTGCTGCAAGTTCCCATCCAGTGTCCAGTTCTTTCATCTCCAGTCCACAAATCCAGGGACCGGGTCCTGTGCTGCTGCATCCTGAAGGCATCCACTCCAATGCTCCTCTTTTCCCCTAAGGTACTGTGTGGGCTTGGGTAATTCCTACCTTAAGTCTGGTTTACATCCTGTGAGGCTGAGTGGGTGATTTGTGTGGCTGGGAGTTTTCTCATACCCCTTGCCCAGGCCCAATGCTGGAACGCATATAGGGAGCCTTCTCTGAAGACCCTGAACATGTTTAACTAACTCTGAAGCTAATACTTACTTGTTAAAGCAGATATCCTCTGGAAATCTGACTTTCCTGCAATTGAAAGCCTACAGCTGGCACCTAAACCACTAGAGTCCCTCTTCTGCCTCTTAGAAAAATCATGGTATAGACTAGGGAAGGACTTTGATGATAAGGATTCTGTCTGGAAATTATAACCAGTATAAATGTACATACTTTAGTGTAAGTATAACAATTGTTGGTGCAAGCCACTGCCATTTAAACAGTGAAACTGTCATTACTGTCATGTTCCTGTAACACATGTGGGCGCAAGCCACTACTATTCGAGCAGTCACATGCAAAAGTATATAAGTTGTTCCACATTCTAAAAAGTAAGACGTATTGGTACTGTTTTAGTATTCTTTACTGAATGTCTATGTCTTTGTGCTTATAACGTGCCGTAAGCCTGCAGGCATCAGTGCGCGGGGAGCGCAGAGAAGTTCAATTCACACTAGAGGAGAACGTTTTCAGAGTCTTGGTAATTTCTTTCTTGTCTTAGGGTCACTGGTAACCCATTCCAATATTTTGCCGCCTTGACAGGAAAAGATCTTCCCCTTCCCGTTGCCCGTTTAGCCTCTGGTATATTTAGGAGACCCGTGTCTGCTGATCTTAGGCATCTTTGGGGCACATACAAAGGAAAATTGTTTTTTGAAGTAGGCCGGTGCCTCTCCAAAAAGACATCTATGGACTATCGTCATTGCCTTAAACTTGACTCTGTCCTCTATTCTAAGCCAGTGCAATTCCTTTGTTCCTTCTGATATATGGTCCCTATGTTTTTTTCTTTTTGATGATGCAAACCGCATCATTTTGCATTACTTGGCATTTTGTCAGCTCTCTCTTAGAGGCTCCCAATAGTAATGCATTACCGTAATCTAAACGGGGCAGCAAGATTGCTCTTGCGATAGTAGCCGCATTTGTCTCATTTATGAAGCGTCTAATTGCTCTCAAAAGGCGCAGGTAGTACAGGTTGTTTTTGGACAGATAGTTAACCTGGGCCCCCGGAGCCCAATGAGGCTTCCACCATCATGCCAAGGGTTTTTACCTTAGATACTACTGGTATGATGGCTTCTTTAATATGGAAAGTCTTGTATTGGGAGTCCAACTTGGACCTGGCCTGATTTGTTCCAAAAACCATTAATTCGGTTTTTGTATTATTTAGACACATCCAGTGCCTCTGCATCCAGGTATCAATGATGTTGTAAATTTCCTCTGTTTTTGCACTGTCTACTGCATAGTCTCCTGTTAATTCGAAGATCAGCTGCTTGTCATCTGCGTAATTGGTGAAAAACACACCGATGTTTTCTAGCAGGGAACAGAGACTTCTTATGTAGAGGTTAAAAAGAAGTGGAGACAAGCTGGCTCCCTCGGGGACTCCAAACAGTATTGGGGTTGCTTCAGAGAAATGTTCACCCCAATGTATTCTCGCCTTCCTGTCCTTTAGGAAGGAAGCTAGCCACACCTGTGCTTTTGACGAACACCCTACTAATTTATCCAGAGTTGATTGGAGTAGCTGGTGGTCTACCAGGTCAAACGCAGCGCTGCGATCCAGCAGCATGAGTAACCCGGGTTTAGCTTTCTCTATCAGTTCGAGCATATGTGTCTGTAAATCCAGCATAGCTGACTCTGTGCTGTGGGCCGCTCTAAAGCCTGATTGTTGTTCATGTAACACATCTGCGGTTTCCACATATTTTTGTAGTTGATTGGTAGCTATTTTGTCTAAGATTTTCAAAATAAAATTTGAGTTTGTTATGGGGCAGAGATTACTAGGATGCTTAGGATCCAGACCAGCCTTATTTACAAGCGGTGTTATTGTGGCATTTTTTATGTCGTCGGGGACTGCTCCCTCTGAGAAGGAAGCATTGACTAACCTTGTCAGGGTAGGTGCGAAGAGTTCTTTATGATCCAAAATGATCTTTGTAGGGAGGATGTTTTCAGCACAAGAGGTTGGCTTCATTTTCGACATCACCCTACATAATTCTTCCTCTGAAACCGCTGAAAAATTAAATCTCTTCCTCTCATTTAGAATGCGATTTTCTCCCGGGGGGGGGGGGAGCTCTATGTTGGTGGTGTCTCAAGCCAGAATGATGATGTTCCTTGCTTTTAATATTTTAGCAGCGAACCCCTCTTGTACCATATCACAGTCTTCCTTTGAAGGGATGTGTGGAGGAGAGAGGATCTTAGGTTTTTCCATATCCTTGAGTATTTCGAAAGGTTTGCTAGTCGAATTCGGAGCTGCCTCAATTTCTTTATTATAATAATTAGACTTTGCTTCTTTAATTGTCTTTCGATACGCTTGGTCCGCGCATTTCCAGTCCTCCCTGTTTTCCTGAGTTTGGCTCCTTCACCATATTCGTTCTTTAGCACGTTTTACTTGTTTAAGTTTATTAGTATGTTCATTATACCATTTGCCCGTGTTGCTGTTTTTCCTTATCAGCTTGCTTTTTAGTGGTGCATACTTCTCTATCATCGTCTGCATGTGTTTGGTGTATTTTGCTAACATATGTTCGCAGTCATCATTTACTGAGAAGGACTCGAGGATCTGATGAAGGCATGGTTTTAATTGCTCGGGTCCAATTTCTTTAAAATTTCTACTCGAAACTTTCATATGTGGGTTCTCTAACTACTTAAATGGGAAGGTTAAGAGTATCTCTAGAGTCACCAGACTATGGTCCGACTATATGCATGGCTCTGTCTTTATCTGTGATGATTGTAGGTTGAGGTTCCTTGAATTGCTTAGTGCATTCTAAAATAGTTATTGAGTGTTCATACTGATCACTGAGTAGCTTAAGGCCCGCCAGAAAGTATGAGTTACTTTACTTGCTCTGAACTGTGCTCTTAAAACTAATACTGTTGGTGTAAGGTTGGTTTATTAAGTGATTTCTATAACTGAGTGTCACTGCATGACTGACAGGGTCTACTACCCTTGAATTACTGATTGTATTCTAAAAGTATATCTAACCTGGTCTTATTCCCCAAGAATAGTATATTACTATCCTGAATGAATAACCTTAGGTCGACTCAACTCGACTTGCTTCTGGCTGGCTCCTCTAAATAAGGCTATACCATGGTTTGCATACCATAGGTATTGAGTTGGTTTGTATGATTTTGGTTATATGATGATATAGTACTTGGCTTAATTGTATTTAAATCAAACCTTTATTTTTATAGTGTTTCAGTGTTTCTTTGGACCATATGTATGCTACAATTTCTTTGTACCAAGCTACAGCCCTCTCTCCCTCCTAAGATAATCCTGGCTGCTCTGTCCACGATACCCACATGCTCAGGTGGTACAACCCTATACTAAGAGTGAAGCTTATGTACTGCCTCAGATATGTTTTTTTTAAGTCTTGGTAGGACTTTAGAAAAACTGTCCTAACAGTGGGCACACGGGCTGCTGGGGGCACCCATGCAGGACCAACGTGGCTACAATCACGCAGCCGTCTCAGAGGCAGAAGAAACTCTGCTCCAACCCTCTGGTCTGTTGTCACATGGCCAAGGACTTTCATGGGATCATTCAGATTCCAGTCAGTGACTCCATGGGCACACGGGACAGGAACCCAGACAGGCTGTCGTCACACAGTTTACACACAAAAGGATACAGACACCAGTTGCCATGTAGGGAGTCTGCTGCTGTACTGCCCCACGTGCCGGCTGAGGCTCCTTTTCTTGGGGAGCCATGCCATGACACAGTCATGACCCACTTCCTTAAAGGGGACAAGATCACATTCCTCCTTTTTCATGACAAATAAAAACAACAACTGCAAACATCAAAACATGTGAACTAGCATTACAACCTTGGATGCATTCCAGTCCGGCCACCCATTCCGTTATCAGACTCAAACAGTCCTCTTATCTCCTGGTGATCGTAGATCCCTGGATCAAACTCCTCACTCTGTGGAATCTTACTCCAGTCGTTCCACAGTTGCTGGTGACGACCCTGATCATCTTTCTGAGCACAAAATAGGAAGAACGCATCCTCGTCCTCATCTTCCTCCCATGCATGCCCTCTTCCTTCTGGTGACACGAGCTGAGCCACAGACGTTCTGGGCTGTCTTTTTCCCACTGCTTGTCAGGTATCCTCCCTTGAGGCAGTGGCTGGTAACAGAGTGACTGAGGCAGTCGGTGATGGAGCCAGACAAACCCTTGCAAAGCGGTCAACCTTTCCGCACCTCCCACACGTGTGTCCTTTGACCGGGCACTCACGTGGGTGCCACAGATCCCAGACACAATGTGGGCATAGTGATGCACCTCCTATGCCAGCATCCTGTCGAGACCAAACCTCTTTCTTGAAGACCTTGCTTCCCTGTCATTTTCCTGTGGCGCATACGTCCTGCAGCTTCACACTTTACATGGATATGCTCTTACCTCGGCCAGTTCATGGGACTGGCCCATCTCTAGGATCCTGGACATTGTTACACCAGGCTCTCTGAGGACCTGCTTCCTCAATTGGCCGAGCTGCAGGCAAAGATGATTTGTTGCTTACTCTCCTTGTCCTCATTGCCCAACACACAGGATAGTGCAATGTGCCACAGCCTTCAATAGAAAACGTCCAGGCTTTCTCCTGCCTTGCTGACCTCAGCCTAAACCGCATACTCATGGTTGATCATGGGAATGAAATAATCATTCAGGACCTCAATGGCAGCTACATATGATAAATCCCTAGACTGTAGCATCTTAAACAGTTTTTGGACTGTGGTACCCGCTGAATATAGCAAGGTCGGCAATTTTGCCTGCTAACTGATTTCAACTGCTTTGAAATAGAGTTCAAGCCTTTCCACCCATGCGTTCCACCGATGCCCAAGGCTTGCTGGTTCTCCCACGTTGTCCAATTCACTCAGCAGCAGCAACTGTCCTTGTTGACCATGCACACTGCCACCTGCCTTTGCGCCATCCCAGTCATCTCCCATAGTGTATTATCTGATGCTAATGTGGCCTGTGCTCATCCTACTGTGGTGTGCTACAGTATTTCCATGTGTGTGTTAGGAAGAGGGTGCACAAGCGCTCACGAGCAGCCGCAACTCTATGGTGTTCTTCCCACCACACCTGACTGATGAGCATAGGTCCCCCACCGCCCGCTCAGTCGACCACCAGCCCAGCAGATGTAACTATCTCCGTGCGTGTATTCCTGGTCCTTAACACAGATGGTCTGAGCCTCAAGCGATTTCAGGGCAGTTGTTGGTTATGTATGTACAGAAGGTGGTCCTACGCCCTCAAAACTGAATGTATTGGAGGTAGACCCCCCACCCCTCAAACCGAATGCAGATAACTTAATTATCGCGTTGATCAATGACTCTAAATGTTGCCAAAATCAGAAATCTAGTGCCTTTCAGAAAAGCGCTTTGAAGGGCGATCTATTTTATGGGATCAGAATGTCATGTGCGATAGAAAGTATGTTAAGTAGTACATGCTTATCATAAGTTACTAAAAATCTAGATTGAAATTGGAGCAGGGACTAAGTTAGAAGTAAAAATAGGTTGGTCAGGCATTTCATACGTGATCAGCCATTTTGGGTGGGACGAAGTCAGTCAAACTCTGAGATAATGCTGGGCTTACAAATAGTGTATTTCTGTAAAAGCATGCTAAAATGATGAAAGAATTACGTCATGGTAGTTCAGTGAGAGTTCATTAGTCAAGGACATGGTGTCTGGACTTCTAAGCTATAATCTTGACAGTGACGTGCCGGGGGAGCGAGGTAGCATTATAGGGTAGATAGTAATTTTTGCATGCAGCTGTTTCAAATTAGCAACAATTGTTGGGTTAGCAGAGAGGGCACACAGCTAATTCCCATATTTGGGCATCTCTGACAGGAAGGCATGATGCTGTTGCTAAAATTATCTCAGGATTGACGTCAGTAGTGTTCCCATTTTTAAAGGTCAGGTACATCACACACAACTTTAATCAGTTACCTACGTAGGTATGACATGGAAGCTTTGTGAATTGACAGTTAAGTCAACCAACCCTAGAAGGGGAAGGGGCTTGTCTTGGAGTTCCTGAACCTATGAGAGTGCACTGCGTCATAAATAGGGAACTGAGCCAACTGAGAAGGACATATAAGGAGGGAAAATTCATAGCTTTTGAGAGATCTGGTGGAGTCCTGGTGTGATGACTGATGTATCCTGCCGTGCTGTACCTCAAGAATGAAGATGTCTTTTGAAGTCCAGTCTCAGTGTCCAGAGCGCAGAGTGGAAAATAAAGGTACTTGTTTTTTTTCTGTAACCCTCACATGGTGCCCTGCCTTCCCGAGGCCCAGACACTGTCCATTAGCCCTGCTCCTTACACGGTGCCCAAATGACTCTCTCCTCCTGCGATGACTCCGATCCAGAGCGCACTTATTCTCTCCTCATTAATGCGCCAGCACGGCAGAGTGCAAGCCTGCACTGCCGCTGGTGTATAATAATGAGCGCAACCTCCTTTCCTTCCCTTTTACAATTCTGTGAAGCTCCGATCATGGAGCTGATGAAATAGACTGACTGCAGCCCAGGAGCAACCAAGGCGCTGCACCACCGTCGGCCCTGATCTCAGCGTGAACACCCTCCTTCCTGCACTGGACTTGTCAAGCTCAGATCACAGAGCAGTTCAATATTCACTGCTTTGCGGCCCAGGGCTGCACTCCTTCATCGCCAATGGTGTGGCTGGCTTGTGGTCACACAAACCAGCCACGCAGCTGCTGTGGGCAGCCAGCAGGGTCCAACACAGCCACGATCAGGAACCCAGAAAGGCTGTGGTCACATGGCATACACACAAAAAGATACAGAGACACGAATTGCCACAGACGGAGTCTGTCGCTGTACTACTGCACGTGCCAGCTGAGGCTCCTTTTATTGGGGAACCAAGTAATGAAAAGGGTCATGACCCAATTCCTTACGGGAGACAACACCACACTATACTTTGCCTTCTGCACGCTCCAGAGAGGAACACGCATCTGCTGTCAGTTTCATTTATATTGGAACAAGCAATGTTTGGTGTGACTTCCTATATAATGCAGGACGTGTTCAAGATGGCTGCCTCGAATAGTGCTAGACCAACCCGGTGCATGTAGGGAGGTGCATTTCCATTCCTAGTCAAATCAACCTGTCCAACAAGTAAACAAGAAGAACACTGTTAGGCAGAATCCAGGGCAGTTCCCTTAGGGTACACTACTACAGATTAGGACTACTGGTGAGAGCAATAAATCCGCTTTGGTATCAGTCTGTACCACAAAGATTTAGTTGGTAGCTGTGGCTAAGCAGTCAGACTTATCTCAAGAGGGAGATGAGCAGTATTCAGGGTTGACACAATAGGTAGTACAGTACTATGGAGCAAGGAAACACTGACCAAAGTTTTGTATTAAAAAGAGAATATATATTTATTTTATACACTTCTAAGTCAACACATAGATCACAGTTAATAAAGTAAGTTAGGTTTAGTGAAAAGAAAAGCATATACAACTCCCTATTCAATTGTAGACAAGTTTGCGGTATAGTGAAAACTGAGCAAAACGGCACAGTGAAAACCTACTACAAATGCCACTCTACCAATTCAACGAAAGGGAGGGAAAGTACAAGTTAAACCGAAATATCTTCAGACACCCCCCAGTAACACTTCCCTGAAGTTTTGTGAACAAGTAATGCACAGTAACACTTAAACCAAAAGACAAGTGAATGAAAACTGAGCAAAATGGCACTCCACAAGTTAAAACAGTAGCAAGGAAGAGGGGTTTAGAAGATTTAGGTGAATCAACACATTTCTCATTGAAAACTAATCTAGTGAGAGCAGATCTAACAAATCAGCCACAGCCAATAGGCCTGAGCCAGAGTCAGTGGGAGCAAACATTTTCTTGTAGCTGCAGTCAAGTCTTTAGTAGAAAACTTTTAAAGAGGTAGATGCAAGGCAAAAGACAATGTTAAGAGAGAGGGCGGCCGACCCCACAAGAAGTTAAAGGATTTAAAACACCTTTAGGGCTACCACGGAGAAAGGGCGGCATGGCGGAACAATGTACCTTAAACTTGGAGAAGTGGCTCCTGGTAGTTCCTGCAGGTCGAGGGGTCCAACAGAGGAAGAGAGGCTCTCGTCGTGGAGGAAGGTTCGAGTCGCTGCACTACCCAGGGATGAAACCAGCCGCGGTGCTGCCAAACGAAGTTTAAAAGGTACGCTCCTTTTAATCACGGTCCGGGTCGATAGCTGCCTGGCTATCCGGTCTTCAAGTGCAGGGCACTGTCGAGTCGACCAAGGCAGGTCCGAGGATGCGATAGGTGAACTGGTTGACCTCACCAGCTCAAGGGAAGGAGGCTCCTCCGCTGAAGATCTCCTCTTGTCGTGTGGAAGAAAAGTGGTGAGACGATCCGGCAGGGTTTCACCGGTGGTGTAGATGCTGAAGATGTCTCTGGATTCTCTTCCCTTCGGTTCCGTAGTTCCAGTGGCGACGTCTTGCTCTTCCAGTCGTCAGGACCCTCCTTTTATGAAGAAAGAGACCCATTCATACAGCCTAGCTGTCACTCACACAGTGGAGTGGTCTTCCTGGCGGGAGACCCTCCAGCCTATCATGTTAGAGTGCGACCTGAGTTGCTGTGGCAACTCTGTCCGGCGGTTCTACTCCCCCTCCCAAACAACAGACCCACCCCAGACTCAGTGGTGCCGAAAGGAGGGCTTCTTGGCAGAAGCCCGTCAAAAGGACGGACAAAGTATCCCCGACCTCGGTTAGGAAAATGGAGTCGGACTCGAGAAAGAATTTTTAACAAAGTTCTGGCAAATAAAAACTACCGGAGTAAAGTTAATAATAAAATAAACCGGCGGTATGTTAGAGGCTGTCAGTAAAAGTGGTAGCCTCGAACAATGGGAAAATCCCATAGAGAAATATTTGCGGTTGAATATTAAAGGTAGTAACCACTGCCACCAGCCAGAAAATTTGTAGAGGGGGACTTTAAGGTACCCTCTCGAAAATGAACATAGGGGAATAACTATTAACCCCTTTCAGTACTTCCATATTAAAATGACGTGTACTAGTTAAGTAAAAATTGACTAGCGCAGAAGCCAAACCCGCGAGGGTAACTGGGCGCAGGCAGTACAAGGATACTTGAGAACTTAGTTGCAATACAAGAAAAGGTTATACAGATGAGAGGAAAGCATATACAGGCAGTACAAAATACAGAACTGTAGATAGAGCAGGTAGTCTAGCGACCTGTAATCTAGTTATGCACATCCGGGAAAAGTGGCGGTGAGGTGGACGGACGGGCTAAGTGTCGAGGGAGCGAATCCAGGAGAGGGCTTTGCGCCTGAAGCTGGTGTATGGTTGGTCTATTCTGAGGTCAAGGGGGAGTTTGTTCCAGGTTTGAGCAGCTATGACCGGGAAGCTAGAGCCGCCCGCTGTGCTCTTTTTGTATCTGGGCACCACTAGTGTGTAGGCATTCGTCGTTCTGGTGGGTCGGTTTGAGATTCTCTTGTTGATTCTGTTTACCAGGTAGGGGGGCGCTATGTGGTTGAGGCATTTGGAGGTAAGGGATAAGGTCTTGAGCGCAATCCTGTCTTTGATTTTTAGCCAGTGAATGTTCTTCCTAGCGGTGGAGATATGAACTCTGTTAGGAATGTTTAAAGCTGCTCTGATAGCGTTGTTTTGGAGCGTTTGGAGCTTGTCATGGATGTATTTGTTGGAGCCAGCGTATAAGGCATTGCAGTAATCCAGCTTGGATATGATGAGTGCGTTCGCTAGGGTAATGCAACTAGCTTCCGTTAGGAAAGGTCTGCATGCTCGGATCAGTTTACAGGTGTATGCAGTGGAGGATGCTAGTGAGTTAGTTTGTTTCTTGAAGTTGAGCGCTGAGTCAAGATGGACCCCGAGAGTCTTAACTGCAGGCATCACTTTAATGATATTATTGTCTATGTTAAATGAGGCATAATTAGGGTCCAGTTTTTTGATGGCCAGCTCTGAGCCGAGGATCAGTAGCTCAGTTTTGTCGTCGTTCAGGCAGAGGCCGTGAGATGCCATCCATGCCTGAATGAGGAGATATATCTTGTTCACTAAGGCTGTGTCCGCCAAGAAGTTGCCTGAGAGGGGAATAAGGATCTGCGTGTCATCAGCGTAATTAGTGTAGATGACACCCAGTCTATCCAGCTTGTCGAACAGGGGCTTAGTGAAGATGTTATACAACGTTGGAGATACACATGATCCTTGGGGGACACCGCATGAAACTTGTATGGGATCAGCAGCTGCTAGGGGGGAAAATACTCTCATTGTCCGGTTTGCCAGGAAGGAATGTATCCAGGCTATGGCATCACTTGAAAAATGAACGGCAGAACTAAGGTGATTGCATAGAACTGCATGATCTACCAAGTCGAAAGCCGCGGAAAGGTCAAGGAGGAGTAGCATGGCTGATTTGCCATTGTCCTTCAGCTCGTCAATTTGGGTCTTGAGGTCAATCAGGGCTGTCTCAGTTCCATGAAGGGGACGGAAGCCTGATTGCCGAGAGCCTAGTAGATTGTTAGTTTCTAAGTAATCCTGTATTTGCAGATACGCTGCTCTGTCAATGATTTTAAGCAAGAATGGGACGGTGGTGATGGGTCTGTAGTTTGTCGGTATAGCAGGGTCAAGTGTTTGTTTTTTTAGGAGGGGGAGCACCCAGGAGTGTTTTAGGTTATTGGGCACTAGGTTTGACTTCAAGGATGCATTGATGAGTTTAGAGATGAAGGGGGCTAGGTCTCTAGCTGCATCTTTTATGATTTGGGGAGGGCAGTTGTCTCCTTTGCAATTGGATGGTTTTAGAGATAGTATGATTTTTTCTGTCTCTAGTATGGTTACTTGTCTGAAGCTGAATGGGTGAGGAGTGTTAGGCTGGTTTAAGGGAGGTTCTGAGTGAGGTATGGGTTCGGTTTGCAGGAGCAGGGCGGCTTTTTTATTTGCGATTTTTGTTTGGAGCAGGCTAATTTTGCCCGCGAGGGCATTTTGTATGTTAGTGCACCAGAGTTTGTTTTTTGGGAAGTTATCAGTCGGGGGTATGGGTGATTCCATTTCCATTGGAGCGTTTGGAAAGTCAATGGGGACTTTACATGCCCTGGGAGACAGTAGTCAGTCCCAGGGTATGGAGTCTATGTTTGGGGGTCACTACGACACTCCTGTGCCACTGCATGGAGGGTCCTGTGTGACACATGTGCATAAAGATGGTTCCTATGGGTGAGAGAAAAGATCCCATAGGCATTAAACACAAAAATAGCCCAGAACACAGATAGCAAAAATGCCTAAGAGTGGGAAAAAGAGTCTCACTCTTAGCAGGTAAAAAAGAAATAAACCCTTGAAATCCAGCAAAGCTGCTGGGGGACTCTATAGGTAAGGGAAATTAGCCATAAAATGAGAATTCTCCCTAACAAACACTCTGTGATGTCTTATGAAATAGGTATAAGCCGCTTAGATTTACGATAGTTCAACCAGCAGAGAGGCACAAGAAGATATCCCAACATATGCACCTTGTGCTATTTATTGCAGTTCCCATATTTTACATGTTTGTTAACACAGACTGCTCCAACAAGGGATTGCTGCTAACATTCATAAGCACTCAATTGGTCATATTCTCAAAAATGAGCACAAATGAAAAAGAGCAGACAGGGCGCTTTTTAGTTTGGGCTATTATGTGTCGCTTCTGACATCTAGAAGCCAAAACCATGCATTGGAGTACAGATAGGGGGGAAATGACATATGAGGAGGGACAAAGAGCCTGTAGGTGTTGTTTGGGTATGTACTCACCCATTGCCTGACCATAGCAATGCTAATCCCTAATGCCATTCCTGCCTCTGCCCGCTCAAAACCCTTCCTCATGGGAACTCTTTGAGCTCTCTTTAATAAAGCCTTAGCATCAGGCTTTGCATTCAAAGTGCCTGCCAGTGTTTGTTCAAAGCAGTCTTCTGAGAGTTAATGACTTCATTGGAGTTGTAAGCATGCTACTGGCGTAATAGAAATGTCTCACCAGGTCTGCCTTCAGCCACTCAATTTATAAGCACTCTGCATGTCCTTCACTGAAGTACTGTTGAAAACAAGCATTGGGAAAGCCAATGGGGCCCTGTTTAAAATAAGCATTGGCAAAGCCAACATTTTTACATAATGCATAGGTTTTAAGCTTTTGCCAGGCACTTCTATTAGATGCCCTGGTACTCGCACCATTTTGCACCTTCTACCAACAATGGGTAGTTAATGCCACTATGGCTGTGCCTGGCAAGTACCTTTCCCATGCCTACACAAAAGCACAAACTGGTTGCATTGCCAATGCTTGTTTCATGTGTGTTCATTAGACAAATGTGCAGTTCCTCTTATTCTCAAAGGTGACCTGCGCGTTTCCGGGCCATGGCAAATATTCATTTTGTGAGCATGCTACCTACAGTTACGTGTCAACGGCTCCCAGCAACCACTTCCTGTCACAGTGAAAAGTGAGCAAAAAGAACCAAGGAATTTCCATCCATGTTTGGGTGATGGAAATGTAAGTGTGACAGCCGGTTGTATACCAATTGTTTGTATTACAACTGTTCGAATGACAATTGACCTTTTCACAATTGACCGAATTGTGAAGGTCAATTGGAAACCCCCCGCTACCCCTCACCCAACCCAAACCCGCTCAAAAACCCTATATATATATATATATATATATATATATATATATATATATTACATGGCCGCGGTAGTGGCCATGTAGTTATGGTTAAGTTGGTGTTTCCATAGGAAGAGCACTTTTTGGGCGGCTTATAACTTCGCTCCCCCTAGACGAATCCTCACCAAACTTTGCAAAAAAAAGTATATGGCGCACTCTGAATCGTTTTGCAAAGTTTGGTGAGGATTCGTCCAGGGGGGGGGAAAGTTATAGGGGGGTCCCAAAACTTTTTTTTTTCCCATAGACTGAATGGGAAAAAACTTTGCGCATGCCTACAGCCCGAACCGCTGGACGGATTTACACCAAATTTGCAGCAGTAGCGGCGGCCTGGTCCCGAAAGCGTGCTTTTGCAAATTTAGTGTAAATCCGTCCAGTAGTTTTTTTACAAAATGACCAAAATGTAAGGCAAAAAAATTAGTGATATCTGTGTTCGCTTCGCGGACGGACAGCACCCCGATTGGCCCATGGCCTTGCGTCATGTCCGCGGACATGTGACGTGTTCGCTGATTGGACGGCGAGGGGCGTGGAGCGCATCAGATTTTCTGTGGCACCCGCCATCTTGTATTCACCGTCGACCGCGTACAGCGCGGTGAAACGTGGATAAAAAATTGTATTTAGTGCCCTGTGTTAGTGTGTAAGAGTGTTTGGGAAGGGTGGGGGAGTATGAGATAGGTTCAATGTTTTGTTTTTTTATGTGCTAGACGTTTTTGTTGCGTCAGATTTTTCCACGGAGAACACGGCTGTTCTAACATTTTGTAAATAAACTAAATGGTGGGGTGTTTAGAGGACGGAGTATGTGTCATTTTTGTTCGCAAGGAAGGTAAAAATGAGCTATGAACACTCGCGATGTACTTAATTGTTCGTAAATACACAAACTGGGGGTGTCCCGAAATGGTTGCAATTACACAAAATGGGGGTGTTCTGAGAACGTTGTTTGTATTGTTCGTTGTCAGGGTGAAAGTGTTTTAAGACCACTCCTTTTGTCCGCTAATAGTACAATTTCCTATGGGCGTCAACAGACTTTTTGTCCACTAAAGAAACGATAAATCCGGCTGGTGTGCGCCGACATTATGTGATAATCCTATGACTGGCGCTATTGACCTGGCTGACTTGCTTTTGCGACACTAAATCATATCTCCCGCCCCTAAGCCTGATATTATCAAAGCATTCATATTCCCCGCCTCCCTCCGTGACGTTACAGGTGCGTCATCAAACGCGCCCAGTCCTCTCCAGTCCTAAGTGACTTTACACAGAACCCGGAAGACAACACATATTATGTCACAACACAGCGCGCCACAATTCGGAATATGAAACAGTGATTTAAAAGCAAACAGCAAGATTGTAAATTTTGTAAAGTACATTTATTTGACATCAAATGTTTAGAGAATATTCAGCAATTTGCATTTGTCTTTGTTGTCGATCCGCAAAAGTTCATGTTGAGGCACGTGATGTTCCTTTGCGGTACAGAGGGCGTTAGATCAGCTTACAACTCAGTGCGCCACAATTCGGAATATGAAACTGTGGTTTAAAAGTAAACAGCAGGATTGTACATTTGGTAAAGTACATTTATTTCACATGAAATGTTTAGTGAATATTCAGCAATTTGCTATCGTCTCTGCTGTCGATCAGCAAAAGTTTATTTGGAGCCAAGCGTTGTTCCTTTGCGGTAGATAGGCTGTTGGTTTATGATAAAAACAGTAAATGGTCGCTCTGATAATCGGAAGGTTGCTCCAACAACGAGCCATTAGACCACCCTATTGGTTGGTATGTTGTTTGTAGCCGCTAGTACTGCGTAAGGGCATATTGGTCCTTGGCGATTGTCCCATAAAATGGTGAGGCTCATGAAGTTGCATATTTGGACCTGCACCTGGCAGTTGAAGACCCCATTCGCTGGAGTCTGTAAATCGTGACATAGGCAAAATGGGGCCACATACCTGTTTTAAAAAACATAAATTTGTTCCACCAGCCGATCTTCATTAAAAATCATCATTTTATTTATTAGGGCGTGAAACTATTTGCTATCGAAGATAGTGCAACGGAGTATGTTAGTAATAAAATAATAATATTTTCCCATTCATATAGCGCTAAGAACCGTGAGGTATCTAAGCGGTGCTTATTATTAACCACGGTGTGTGGTGCTCATTTATCGACCACAGAAGGATGAAAGGCTGAGTTTGGCCTTGCCGGGATTCGAACTTGCGTTAGCAAGCTGTGCACGGATGTCAAAGCGAGCTTGTACTCGCTGTGCCACTTGACAGGCTACAGTGAAGTGGCACAGCGAGTAGAGCGCTTGACCGCCTATAGACCGGTTAAATTATTTCTATTAACCCACCCTGTGTCGTCTGCCTTTTTCAGAGCCCTCTAAATGACAGGGGATCAATTCGGTGGTGATAGTGCGCGGTAGAAAACATTATGCCACTTTCAACGAACAAGTTCAACTTGAGCGGTCTTTAATGCTACGCTATTGTAATTATATTTGGTATAAAATAATATAAAGGGTTACTTACAGTACAATTGCAATTTCCATTGTCTACGAGTGGTGCAGTCCCAAAGTACGACTCTGCGTGTGCCAACGATCTTTCGCATAGTGATATAAAAGTGGTTTCGTTTCAGAAATGTCATCCTTATCTTCTCTTACGTTTTAGCAACACTACTTCAAGAGAAGTCTTTCATCACAATCTCTGTCTGTCAAGGTCAAAACACAATACAACCTTTTAGTCCGCTTCGTGAGCCTCTCCGGGGCCCGAGAACAAAATGGAAGCAGCTGACCTTCACTGTGAACGAGCATAAATTCTTACTTTGCAACATTCTGTGTAAAGCCATCTGTAGAAGTTGGTTTTTGCACGCCATGTTTGTATATTGTTTGCGTGATATTAAAAAAAGTTTGTTTAAAGGACGTTATGGTTCTAAAGTACAGCCGAAAGACCCCTGAAAATCGCAAGTTATGGTAAACTATGAAAAATAACTCGCGCCACCACCGTGCACTGCTAAGACTAACACCCAGGACATCAAAGATGACATTGCAAATGTCACTGATGAAATCACTGATGACATCACATGTGTATGTACTTTTCATGGAATTTGTGTACTAGGGATTTTTATTATAATGTTCCGAAAAAAGTGTCAAGGATATTGCAATAAATATCATACCGTTATTAGTGCTTTGAACAATGCATTGATATAAATAGCATTGTATTATGGGATTCTATCTAGTATACTGAGCTACTAATGGAGAAAGATAGCATTGTGTGCAGAGTACACGATGAAAGTATAATATTTGTAATGTTAATATGTTGAATAATGAAATGATAATTGTCCTGAAATGTTTGAAAATTCACAAAATGGGGGTGTTCTGAGGATGTTATTCGTATTGTGTGATTGCTTAGCTGTATGCAATGAGGGAATGGCACAGAGAGTAAAGTGGACGCCGTCCGCGGACACCGCGGCTGTTCGTGGACAGGGCGTGCTACATCCAGGTTTTTCCAGGAAATCCAACATGGAAAGAAGACTATACGGATCAGCCAATCAGATGTCGAGGTTGTGGATTTGTGTTGAAAGAGCCTGTGTGTGGTGAAGATGGCAGAAGTGGAGAAAGTCAGGGTGTTGGTGCTTGGAGATATGTTTGTGCATGGTTTACAGCAGTACGCTGAATGCAGGCATGTTGAAAAGAACTTTGATGTGAAAGGAGTGGAGGTGGTGTGGAGCACTGTGCCTGATTGCAATGTACAGGGAAATGTACAAGTTTGTGAGGATATGGCCACGATGAACAGTCCGCATGTGGTAGTTTTGCACTATGGTGCTTTCCATTTGGGCAACGTCAGTGCCCCTACTTTGTTGGCTGATTTGGAACGCTTGGTTCAAGCCGTAATGAAGATCCTTCCAAATGCGAAAGTAATTTTTTCTGGATTACTACCTAGGGCAATATGGGACAATAGTTCAGTTTTTTGTCCTCAGCAAAACATTGCTAGGTGTGTCATCAACTGAGGCATCTGTGCCTTCATGCTTAGAGCTGGTATGTTCTTCTGTAACAATGAGAATATTGATGCCAGTAATGCTGTTAATTTTAAAGAAGATGGCATTTCTTTATCTTTTACGGGAAATGCCTTTCTATTTTGGAATGTAAGGGTTGCTCTGGAGAAGGTTATGTGAAGATTTTAGGAGTAAAGTAAGAAAAAAAAACAAGAAAAAAAATACAAAATAACAGGTGTCTGTCAAGCATCTGTAAAAAAAAAAAAAAAACGTCTCTTTTCAGAGCCAACTTCAAAGGGGAAATGGGGCACACTATTTAAATTTGCATTCACCACGCTCAGATTTTCGATGTGTCAGCGGACATGGCGGTAGTCCGCGGATATGAAAATCCCTACGAGGTGGTTAGTATGTTCTATGTTACATGTATATGAGGTCAGGGATATTAGGGTTAAGTTGTGCTACTAAAAACCTATGAAATTCAGTGAAAAAACTTTGTTAAAGGGACGTTATGGTTCAAAGTAAACCCGAAAAACCCCTGAAATTCGGCAGTTATGGTAAGATAAGCAACCATAACTCGCGCCGCCACCGTGCACTGCTAACACTAACACTGAGGACATCAAAGATTACATCACAAATGTCATTGATGACATCACTGATGACATCACATGTGCATTTACCTTTCATGAAAAGTCTGTACAAGGGATTCTTAGTGTAATGTTAATAAAAAAAGTGTCAAAGATTATTGGAATAAATATCAAGTGCTAATCAGTGCATTAAGCTATGCATTGATATAAATAGCATTCTATGATTAACTTCAATCCAGTATACTAAGGTACTCATGTAGAAACATAGGCATTGTGTGCAGCATACATGATGGAGGTGCAATATTCATAAGCTTGCCATGTTGAATATTGAAATGATAACTGTTTTCATATTAGAGTTTTGCATACAGTGAAACTTGTGATAAGTAGGTAATAAAACCCACTTACTACATAATTGCATTATTATACACAAATCACAAAGAGACAGCACCACATTCAAATGTGAATATATACAAGGGAATTGAAGTAGGAAAAAGAAACAGCAATAGTAGCAGAAAGTGTTCATAACCTAACTGATTACCTTTATGGAGAGAAATGATTGCTCTGTTTCAAAGCTGTTACTTACCCTATCTATATATATCACATGATGTGTCTGGACCCTAAGGAAAATAGTGTGAGTACAACATATAAAAATATGAGCATATACAGGGAAAGTACAGTAAAAAAAAACATCAAAAGTATCAGAAAGCGCTGATAAATCTACTGATAATTTTAATGCACAAAAAGGATTGCGGTCTTTCAAGGTTGACTTCTCCTATGTATATGTTTCATATGATATGACTGGACCATAAGGGAATTATTCTAAGAA
The DNA here is from genome assembly GCF_040938575.1 of Ambystoma mexicanum. Classification (NCBI taxonomy): domain Eukaryota; kingdom Metazoa; phylum Chordata; class Amphibia; order Caudata; family Ambystomatidae; genus Ambystoma; species Ambystoma mexicanum. Next base: position 1,088,931,182 of record NC_090941.1, read on the forward strand.
CATACTTGAAGGATAAGTCTACGAATATAGTAATTTACAATTTTTAGTTCCTGACTGTTACTGAAGAAAATCATGTGGCCTAGATATGTCAGGAAAGGAAAAAAGGGGGAGTCAGACATGTGATGTCATCAGCGATGTCATCAATGACATTTGTGATGTCATCTTTGATGTCCTGGGTGTTAGTGTTAGCAGTGCACGGTGGCGGCGCGAGTTATGGTTGCTTATCTTACCATAACTGCCGAATTTTAGGGGGTTTTCGGTTTTACTTTGAACCATAACGTCCCTTTAACAAAGTTTTTTCACTGAATTTCATAGGTTTTTAGTAGCGCAACTTAACCATAACGTTCCTTTAACAAAGTTTTTTTTACTGATATATATATATATGCGGTCAATTGTGAAAGGTCAATTGTGAACCTTTAAATTCGGTCAATTGTTCATTCGAACAATTGTAAACAAACAATTTAGGTAATACCTGACATCCGCAGTTGTCACACTTACAAAAGAAAGCATGACAGGGGAATGTTCCTCTTTTCTGCACATTTCTATTCAGGATGCACTTTTAAATGCGCACAAATCACCCGCTGATATGCGCAAAGGAGTGAAAATGGCATCTGAATGTGTACATCTAAGATGCTCACATTCAGAGGCCCTTTTTGAATTACGCTGCTCCTTGTTTGGCACAAGAGATGAGATGCTTGTAGTTTCCTTCCAGCTAGCACCAGGAACCTGATTGAATGTATCTCCTCGCAAATTCTGTAGAAAAGGTGCTACAGCAACGGAAGTCTCATCCAGGTCCCGGTATCATGTCCAACTCAGTGGTTTCGGTTTTTAAAAAATATATACAGTATGTGCATTAACTGGAATGCAACCTGGGATTAGATCTGTGTGAAAAATCATTTGGCTTAAATAACTGTTTGACATGCCTTTAAGCAGACCCAGAAAAAAGGATAATGGTATCAGTGCTTATAGGGGGATGGAACTGATATTGCCAGACAACGAGTCAGGGCTTCCAAGGTGTGTGCCCAATGCACAGGACAACCACAGATGCACTCATGATTTGTGCATGTGAACACACAAGCTTGAAACTCAACTGCCTCCACTGTGTCAGTGGCTCAGCTGGTAGATATATACTGGAAAGGAGCTGCATTTATATCCTGCTAGATCAGAGGAGATGAGTGCATCATAAAATACATTTGTCGGAAAAAACATATGGAATAAGAAAACCCTCAACTAACTGATGCAGAAAACAAATGTGAGACGTATTTTCAGGTGAGGTTGGTTTGTCAAATCTGTTATAGCAGCACTGCAGGATGGACAAGTGAAACATACGATCCCTGTGACATCTCAGACCAGTTTCCCCGCTCACTTTTTCACCTATACCTTTTCCACTACAATGGATTTAATGCAACGAGTGGAACATTACATGACGTCACTAGGAAGAGTTTCAGTATACCCCAGTTAACACACTGGCTGGCTCTATGGAAACAGGCAAACTTAGACAAGATTGCAAGCGCGCAAGTAAATATTCTATTGGTTGCCAACCTACTGTTCTTCATTCTTCCCGCATACACACACAAAATGGACTTTCTTCAGCTGCGCCGGGCCGAATACTAACATTGAAGTTGATTCTTTCTAAAATCAACATGTTCTTTACAGTTGTATTGAATTCACTTGTTTATACATTTGCATCAACATTCTTTAAGCATACATTTGAATATATTTGCTTTTTGCCTTGACAGATGCCCCACTAGAGGCTTTTTTACCACTGGCATCATACTCTTAAATGGTGGAAATAGTCAGCCCCAAGTAGCCATCATCATTTCTGAAAACCTCTTTGTGAGTAAGTTTCATACCTACTCTTTGAAGCAGATATCCCAGGCCTTCAGCAAATGTCTCCCTGGTTCTCTTTTATCCCTAGGGGGAGATGGCAATTTAGTAAAGTGTCTAATAACAGGTTACACATAACCTATGAAACACCTTCCATCCCAAATCACTGGAAGCCAACTAGGGGGTGAGATGCCACATATACAATAGAAAGTAAGTACTGTGAGAAGTTGCATACCCGGATTCAGTGAAAGAAAACCCCTTACCAAAAGAAAAAGACACACCACTGATAGTAATGTTGATCTTTGGAGACAGAGTGTATTTGTAAGGGTTTATTCACATGAACAGTGAGCCATGATTAATGGAGAAAAGAAGGGCTCTTGATGGAGATGAGAATTGAACAGTAGCTTGTTTTCAGAATCTGGTTGGGGAAAATTTGGCAAACCTGAAAAACCCAACGATGAATAATGAGCTAAACAAGACGCTGGACCATTGGATCTATAAATTAGTCTCAAGTCACTTCAAATGATACCCCAGATAAAAGTGTCTGACGCCACACAGGAATCCAGAATCAAGGTCATGCTGAAGTTGTGTGTGCACTGAACTTTCTGTCACATTCTGTATGCAAGCATACTGCCAGGTAGTGCGCAGGAAGCAGTTTTTTCGTTCAATCCAAGGATGTGTACATCTGGGCCCTCTGTTAGTTGACATGAAAGATTAAAGACATCAATAGTTAATGCAAATATCATGGTCATGAAATATAAGAGGTACATCGTCAAGAACAGGGTAAAGTTAATTTCAATCGGCAATCTCTCCATTACAGGATACTTTGTAGAAGTCAGGCTTCACTGTATCTTCATGGACTTTTGACGAATTCTGTGCTGCATACAAGCCTAAGAGCAGAAGGAATAGCAATACTGACCATATACAGAGAGGATGACCTGTATGTGGCAAAGGAGGAACAGGAAACTCAGCAATGGGTATCTGGTGAAGCCATCGATGGACTTTCCATCAAATTACTTTCCATCGAGGAAATTGCATTGAAAAAATATGCATTGAATGCATGTTTTTAAAGGGTAAAGGGTTAATTTTGGGGGGGTTTAAAAGGTAAAAAACAGGTACGTGGGTGGATTTTAAATGGTAAAAAACAGGAGGTTGGAGGGACCCCACCATTAAAATAAAAAACATTTTAAAAATGCATTAGATGCAAATTTTTTCGATGCAACATTTTCGATGGAAAAGACCCTAGATGGTAAATATTCGATGCAAAGACCATAAACCCAGCAATGTCTTCCATTATTTACAAACCTCACATGCGCACCAAAATTATGATGCCAACTGCGAACAAGAATACCCCAATGATAAATTTCCTGAGAGCAAGCCAGACATTTCTTGTGCACAAATGTTCCTTTTAACACTGTCTTCTATTTCTCACACTCCCAACTTGTTCAATAGCGATCATGTTATGACAATGGCCTTATTGTCTAATGTGATGCAGCCAGCAAAGTGGTTTTCCCCCTTCTTTCTTTTCAAAAGATAACTTGATCACTGCACCGTCCCCTGCATGGCTGGCAATTATACATTCATTGAGATGATTCTGAACATTAGAAAGCAGAAGTGGACTGTTGATCTACCTTGGTTTCTGTGTCAGCACTTACTGGTGCAACTGCACTGTTAACTGACGCTGACAATGAAGCCTGCATTGAAGTAGCATCACCACTCTTAGCAAATGCCAAAGTCGTGGCACTCCTTGCAGCAGGATTGCATGCAGAAGACCATTTGGATGTGGATCACCCTGATGATGTAATATCTCCAGACGAGAGAACATCAAGGATCTTCGGAGAATCTGTAGTTGACTCTGATGTGTCAGACAGAGCCTGCACCTTCTGGTTCAAGGCCCCAGATGCTTGTTCGCTGTCTGTGTTGTAGGCAGGATATGAAATGGTACCCGCTATTGTGGCTGTAGCGCTGATATTTTCGCTGGTGCACTTGCAGGTTAACCCAGTCTCCAATGGTTAATAGAATGGTGTTGTCCATCAGCAGATTTCACCAGTCCTTCCTTGACCTGCAGATAGAGAATTGTAATAGTCTTTACAATAGGCTTACAATAGTTCATAATAACTTAATTCTCCAAATAAAGATTGAAGCTGCTTGCCAGTGGAGGATTTGTAGCCATACGGATATTGCGTCCACTCAGAACTGAATCAGTGACAGTCCACGCTTCCTGTTGGGATTATTTCCAATTTGAATCATAATTAATTGTAAGGCTTCCGGTACTTGTGGTCAGTTCCTTGGCAGACCTTTGAAACCTATTTAACTCGCCATTTCAGCGCTCTACTCCCCCGCAGGAGTGAGGATAGCAAGCTCAATGCAAATGCCAGGAAATATTGAAAGCCTTGTTAATGTCTCTGACTACTTGGCTGGAAATGTGTGTACCTCTGTCATCCTCTATAAATGCAAAACGCCAAATCAAGAAATACATTCTATAAGAATGGCATGGTGGTTGCTTTACATTTTTATTTATAGTAAAAAGAAACCCTCACAATCCCTATCTTCGAAGAGGGGTTCCCTTTCTCAAACTAATACTAAAGGATATGTCAGAATGCCAGTCAAAACCAAACTGCATCGTCCTGTGTCACAACCTACCTCTTTCCCTTGCACTACAACTAAAGAATAATCCAGGAGAATGACTCCCTTCCCCTGGTATTCGGGTGGTGTGCCAAAATGGTATTTTGCAAAAGGATGCCAGGAAGAATGACTCCCTTCCCCTGGCTTGTGGTTCCGACAAAAACTTTGTACAACTCAACTCACGGGACCAGGAGAATGACTCCCTTCTTCTGGTGTTGGTCCACACACTCCAATATAATCCACACCAAAGACAGGGGGAATAGCTCCCTTCCTCTGGCGTTTCTTGAGTGTATTCAAAGGGCTTCAGTTTCTTCTCGAGGAGAATGCTCCCTTCTCCTAGTGTTTGAAAGTTATTTTCCATATCTTTCAACTTGATCTTTGTTCTGCCACTCTTACATGATATTAGCAAAGTCCCAAATCCTGTTTCTGTGTTTCAGTGGACCTATCTCTACCACTGTGATGAGGAAGATTTCCTCTGAGGTCTGCCTTACTAGTATTGGGGTTATAGACCCTTTTTAAGTTGTTAGTGGACTTACCCTACCACTGCAATGAGGATACGTTCCTCGGATGCACAAATATTGTCTTTGAGGGTCAGCAGCACTGGGGCTACCACTGAGATGAGGAAGCTCTCCGCAGATTCACAATTCTTCACTTTGGGGTTCAGTGGTCTTGGGGCTACCATTGAGATAAGGAAACTCTCCAAGGATGCACAAAATGTCACAATGTGGTTTAGTGGCCTTAGGGCTACCACTGAGATGAGGAAGCTCTCCTCAGATGCTCAAATCTTCACTATCTGGTTCAATGGCCATGGGGCTACCACTGAGACGAGAAAGCTCTCATCGGATGCACACATTTTCATTATATGGTTCAGTGGCCTTGGGGCTACCACTGAGACGAAAAAGCTCTCCTCAGATGCACAAATCTTCACTATATGCCTCAGAGACCCTATTCACAATGTTCGTCTTATTAGGAGTTCATTAGGGCTAAACAGAGACTCTCTTACTACCCCCGTGTCCCTACCGGTCCGCCCAGCCTCCAGTTACATTCTCCAGTCTCTTGGCACATCTATGGTTCTTCCAGGGACTCGGATTGGTGTCTCGTCTGCTTCACACGACTTTGCTGTGCCCTGGATGTTCCACGGTGGCACCGCGGCTGCCATTTTTTATGGTCTCGGCATCAGTGATGGAGTATCACATGGGGAAGGAAGCCCCTTATGAGCTTGGGGACGATCATACCCAGAGAACGCAGTATACCCCCAACATCAATACACCTAGACCCTTCTCCAATGCTAAATCGTCCATCCCTTTCTTTTGATAGGGCCAATATGTGCTTTTGTCACGTTAGCCAACCTAATATACTTCAACAGAGTAAAGCCTCAGAGAATACTAAGTATGCTCCTTATGGCTCTATTTGGAGAAGAAGATGACCAGGAGTCCAAGGATCACTCGGGAGGCAGAGTGAATGCTCCAGCTTCTGACGGTATGCGATTGGCCCAAAACAATCCCACTATCTAGCGTGGGAGTTTAAACGGAGTTCAGCTGAGAGAGAGAGAGAGAGAGAAGTACAGCGAGCCATGTACAACCGCAGCAGATGAAAACCAGCGGAGGAGAACCCAAACATAGTCCAGGAAAGAAGGACTGCTCGGGCTTCTGCTGAGTAAAACCTCTGGGCATCCCAAGCACCGGCAAAGTGTCCCAAGAGAAGGGACGCACTACCAGGGAGAAACATATGTCCACCGAGCTGCTGCGGACCGCTCCGGAGCTCTGAACGCAACAGAGCCTGGAGAGATGAAGCAGCTGCTGGAGAAATGCATGTACCTTGTAGGAAGAAGCAAACAGGTACGCGGGTTACCCAAGAGATGCTGGTGGTCCGGGGAACAAAGGGGGTGATGGCAGAAGCCTGAATAAGAGGTTATGGGACCCTGGGAATGAAGTGCAAGTCTGGCAACCGCCCCAGTATGAGAAACAGAAACAAAAGCCATACGGAATATTGTTGCAAGTTTGGGACCCGCCCCTATATGAGAAACAGAAATGAGGCCATTCAGAGTCTGGGACCTGCACCCAAAGAGAGGCAGTCCACGAGAGGACAATTGCTTGGCAGGAGAGTAAACCAAGTAGTGCTGAATATTACGAGTCTGGGACTTGTGATCAAAGAGAGACCGTCCATGAGAGGACAAGTGCTTGGCAGGAGAGTAAACCAAGTTGTTTTGAATGTTGAGAGTCTGGGACCCGCACCAAAATAAGAGAAGATGAATTAGTCAGAAGGAATCCTGCACTTAGTTGAAGGAGTGTGCCAAGTTGTTGGGACAAGTTGATTCTTGTGAACTACCATTTGACATTTGATTAAGAAAATACAGGACAGAGAGGCCCCAGAGGAGAGAAAGTAGTACAAAAAGGAGTCTAGGGGAAAGGATTACAACCGTAGCCTTCGAGTCCTACATTTGTGAGCATTCCTTTATTTTCACAAGTTTTTATTACCCGAGAGAAAAGGAACTTTTCTGTTGGTTGGGTCTACAAAGAACACTTTACTTTGGGAAGAGTACATCCCTGCACAGTTGGCTTAATTTACTAGTGTTAATGACAGAGATAGATTTTTTGGGACACGACAGTAACATACTTTATAGTTTTGGACATTATGACAGTTACTTTAGTTTTCGTTGAGGCAGGGCAACCACTCCTAGCTTTAGGGATATAGAGGCATTTTTACAACCCATTCTTAAATAATACACGTTTCTGCCCTAAAACATGCCACCATTGTGAATGAGCCTTACTTATGCACCCTCACACGAGGCACAAGCACTTTATTTTCTTGTTCAGGTGGAGAAAGAACCAACAATTTGACACTGACAAAACTAGTAGGCCATAAATAAAAACAAAATACCCTGATTAGTATAATGAGCAAAATAACTGGCCCGGTCGGGAGGACCAGACCCTGGATGCCAGTTGATTGGAGGCTTCACCAGGAGAGCATTCTGTGTTTCGCTTCAGATTGTCGTCGCTCCATCTCACAATTATAATTCTTTAGTCCCATTTTACCGCAGCTGTTCTATCTCAAGCAGATCACACCATAGTGCACTTATTTTAATGCATGCATTCGATAAAACACTACAAAATTATATAAATACAAAAATAATGCATTTTTATTTTAAAAAAATGCAACCTTTGGGTATATTCCTTAATATTTATATATTTCCTTGAACTCATTCCCACTTACCACGAGGACAGACACGTTTTCAAGTATTCTCCAGAAGGAGAATCTCAAACACTCATATAGTCCATTTTTTTGTATCTGTCTTTCAAACTTTGATACTTGATGAATCTCCCTCCACCTAGAGGATGAATTAGGAGAGTCTCTTCCTATCCAGGACTTTAATACTTAATATCGTGCAACTAATATCATCTTGCAAATCAAACATTTCTCCAATATTGACCAGACTGCATCTTGCACTTGGGTTCAAATTAAGTATTTTAGGAAGATCCTGCCAGTATGCAAACATATATCATATCTATAGTGTGATGAAGGCTCAATCTTTTATTTTTATGACACATTTGATTGATTTAGAACATATAAGAAGATTCAGCACTTTACATCGACAATCATTAGAGCAAACAAAACAGTATATATGCGAAACAGTAATGCGACTTCAGCATACAATTTCTAAGCTTTAAGTGTGGAAGTAAACTTTTAACTGGACAGCCATGTGCGTTATATATTCTATTTTCAAGCAACATACATATACTTATATACATCTGAAAACCATTGATTATATTTGGGATTTTCAGGTTTCCCCCACATCATAGCAATGTTACGTAAGATTTTTTTTTTTTCTTCAAAGTATTTTATTGGTTTTGTGGTAAAAGTGAAACAATACAAACTTATAGATTAAAACAAACAAAGAGAAAAACAACTTAAACAACAATAGCCATCGTATAATGTAACATGTGGGGTTCGAGATGGTGGTTCAGACCAGGTTTTGACTTCTCAGGAAGTGGAGGGGAACAGTTTCAGGGGACATCTGCATTGTGTTAATGCAAGGAACCTGTTACTACAAAACACTACAGGTGCTCAGGGGGGCTTATGATCTGCGTCGAAGTGCATATCCCTCAGAAGAGCCTTCCAGGCGGCAAGAGTGCCGCTTGTGGCGTCCCCACTGGATGTGGTTCCTTCCTGCCAGGCTCTGGTTTCTGCAGCTGTCCATCTCGCCATTTCGTTTAACCAACGTTCGTGCCTGGGGCCTGCGGGTGTCTTCCAGGCCATCGCTATGGTCCTTTTAACAAGTATACATGAAATGTCCATTAACTTCACAAGGTGTTTGAGTTTGCTTGGTCTGGGGTATGTACCCAGCAGGCATTCTCCGGGTGACCATTCGTATCTCTCTATTCCGGCGTCTCTACAGGACTGCTTGGCTTTTGACCAGAGTGTCATCGCTTTAGTGCAGGTCCAGAACATGTGGATCATGTCTGCCCTGTCGTTCCCGCACCATGGGCACACCGGTGAGTCCTTCGCGTTGAACGAGGCAACTCTGTGGGGAGTCATGTAGGTTCGGTAAAGGACATTCAGCTGTATTTGGCCAAATCTGGAGTTTCTTGACACTTTCTTGGGGAACGTTAATGCTCTTTCCCATTCCTTATCAGTGAGTGGGGCTACGAGGTCTGCTTCCCATTTCGCCCTCAGTGCCGCTCCCTTAGGGTTAGGTTTGTCGATGAGCTTGTTGTACAACCTAGAGACCGGTCTCCATCCATCGGAGAGGTCATACATTTCCTGTAGTAGAGGGTCAGAGGTGGGTTCCTCTGGCCAGGAGTGCCACTGCTTCTTGGCGGTTTGTTTGAGCCTATGGTACCAGAGAAACTGGCCTTTGGATAGTCCTTCGATAACTTGTATCGACTCAAAGTCCCTGAACACTCCTCCTTCGAACAGGTCTCCTATAGCAGCTTCCTCCCACCTCCTTGCTGTGGGGAGGTCGGCCTCCGTTTTACACACGTCTACCATTATGGGGTGGTCTGGAGAGTACGGGTGTTGCACCTTCCTAATGTAGCAAGTCCTGGCCCATATCTGTCTGCCAAGCTCCACAACTAAAGGGGTTTTCAGGGAGCGGCGGAGGGGGTTCCATAGGGTTTCTTTAGGAATTAGGTTGGTGTGAGGTTGCTTCAGTAGCCCCAGTTCAGCTGAAGGTTCGTCTGACAGCCACTTCGTGATGTGACTGAGCTGGGCAGCCAGGTAATAGAGCTGGAGATCTGGGAGTTTTATTCCGCCTTCTTTATGTGGCAGGGTTAACGTAGCTAGTGTCAGTTTATGTCTGTGGGGCCCCCACAAAAAGTCCTTAATGATGGCCTCCAATTTCTTGAAGAAGGGAGGCTGTACGTAGTGGCAAATGTTCACAAAGAAATACAAGAAACGGGGGAGGATTATCATCTTGGCAATCGCCGCTCTCCCCACCATTGCCAGTGGGAGTTTGGACCAGAATTTTATAGATCGCCGGAGGTTAGTGATAGCGACTTCTGTGTTGTGCTCATGTGTGAGCTGTGGGGTGTGGCCGACATCGATCCCCAAGTACCTGAACTTCTCGGGTTGACATTTTATCCCTATATTTGGGAGGTCTTCTGGTAAAACGTCTCTCAATCCGGCTAGGGGGAATGCTGAGGATTTGTGTCTGCTAAATTGGATTCCAGAGTATTTCGCGTAGTTGTCGAGTACCTCCAGTGTTGTCGGTGCGTTGAACTCGGGGTCTTTTAAGTACAGGAGGACGTCATCTGCGTACAATGATATGATGTTATAAACATTGCCCACCTTAATGCCGGCGTCGAAGAGCTGTTGACGGAAGTATATGGCAATCGGTTCCAGTCCCAGTATATACAGCATGGGCGAGAGTGGGCATCCCTGCCTCGTGCCTCTCTGTATTTCCCAGGGTTCCGAGACTATTCCGCCTGTCTTGACCCTGGCCACTGGAGAGTTGTAGAGAACCTGGACCCATCTGATGAAGCCACTTCCGAAGCCAAAACCCCGCAAGACCTCCACTAGCCACTCCCAGTAGATGGAGTCGAAGGCCTTGATGGCGTCAAGCGACAATATCGCTAGGTCTTCCTCGGAATCGTAAGTTTCGGCCATGATGTGTTGAAGCCTCCTCAGATTAGCTGTGGTGTTGCGCCCTGGAACAAATCCGTTCTGATCTTCGTGAATTATAGACCCAACCACTCTAGCAAGTCTGCCGGCCAGTATTGAGGTGAGGATCTTGCTATCGTAGTTGAGCATGGCCAGAGGTCGGTATGAGTCACAATCAGTGGGCGGTTTGTGGGGCTTAAGCATGGGGATGATTATAGTTTCTCTCATGGTATTGGGGAGGATCCCGTTTGCGTAAGCTTCCTGGTAGACTTCGTGTAGGATGGGGGTGAGGATGGGTTCGTATGTTTTGTAAAATTCCGGCGTAAATCCGTCGCTGCCAGGGGTCTTGCTGGCAGCAAGCGACCTGATAGCCCATCTTACATCGTCGAGAGTGATTTCCATGTCCAGTTCAGTTCTCTGTTCGCTGGATATTTGGGGTAGGCCAATCTCCTCCAGGGTATCTATTATTTCTGCGGTGGGGATCCGGGCTTCATGAGCGTAAAGTTTTGAGTAAAACTTAGCGAATGCTTTGTTGATCCCCATTTGTGTCCTGTGGGATACACCTTCTGTGTCAATTATTTCCGTTGGTAGGTGTTTAGGGTGCTCTCTTCTGCACAACCAGGCCAGCAGCCTACCTGGCTTGTCTGATTCTCTGTGGGATCGGGCGATGTACGTGGCAAAGTCGAATTTTTCCAGCCTGTCCCAGGAGAGCTGACATTTTTCACGGGCCGCTTTCAGTTTCGTTTCGACCTCTGGGGAGGCGTCAGAAGTGGACCCCAGACGAGTGATCTCTGATTCTTGGGCCTCAAGTGACGTCTTTAGTTGCCTGCGGGTGCCACCAGCTCTTGATATGATTTCACCTCTGGTAACCACCTTGATGGCTTCCCACAGTGTGCTCCAGGTGGACACCAACCCTTTGTTGATTTCGACGTACTCCTCTAGTCTCTCGGCAAGGTCTTCTCTACACTGTGAGTCCTCTAACGTCGCGGAGGCATTCTCCACATGGGGATCGGGGGTCTGGGTCCCCTCTGCCGCCATTGCATGGTTAACGGAGAGTGGTCGGAGATGGATCTCCCCAGATACTCTGTGGCTATCGCCAGCGGGACCTGGTCCCGGTCAATGAACAAATAATCTATTCTTGTGTAGACGCTGTGTGGGGCTGAGTAATGTGAGTAGATCCTATCAGCTGGGTGTTGTATCCTCCAGATGTCCACTAGATTGAGTTGGTCTAGTGTCTCCGCCATAGTACGGGTTGCGGGATTGCTCGGTTGGGGGGGAGGGAGTGATCTGTCCATAGCTGTATCCATGACACAATTAAAGTCTCCTCCCCATATGAAGGTTTGGCCTCGATGGTGTGCCAACTTGGGGCTCAGTTTACTGAGGTAAGACGGGATTCCGTGTTGTGGGAAGTATGTGTTAGCCAGGCAGACCGGGGTCCGTTCTATAGTTCCCCACATTATTACGTATCTTCCGTGCTTGTCAGATTCGCATCCGTGTAACTGGAAAGGCACATTCGGGTTTATCCATATTAGCACACCCCTCGCGTATTTGGAGTATGGGGATCCTCTCACAGTCCCTTCCCATCGGTCTGCCAATTTGGACAGAGCATCCTCGGTGAGGTGTGTCTCCTGTAGCATCGCAAACGAGACTTTCTTCCTCCTAAGATAAGACTGTATGCAGTTCCTCCTGAGGTACGAGCCCATTCCCCTCACGTTCCATGTCATCACGTTGAGTTGTGATGCCATTGGTTCAGTGTTCTGGGTTTGGCGTGAGGCACAGTCACGATGGCCTGGTGCGACATCAAGGCGTGGTTGGTAGGCTGTAGGCGATGGACCTCTGATTCGTCAATTCCTGGAGCGTATCTTGTGACCATCTCGATTTTTTCGAACATCAGTAGGACGAAGACTGTAAAACTAACTAAACTAGTAACGTAACTCAAACTGGTACGCCCAGCGACTACAACACTGTCGCGGTGCTCAGGCGCTCCCGCGCCGTCTGAACCCATCCGGGAATCGGGCGCGAGTTGGGTCGGGCAGAAACGGACGAACTAGCCCGGTTGGATTTTTCGCTGGGGGCGGGGCTGCTGTGAGGCGGCGAGGCCGAACGAGGGTCGCTTCCATACGATATACTGTTAATTGGATTACCTTCTTGGGTCCGGCTGTTTATGCTTCATGTGTGGGTGGTGTGGAGGGTCCCTGGGGTCCAGTCTTCCTCCCTCGGGGTTCAGTCTTCCTCCCCTAGGTTACCCCCACCGTCAGCGAGGTTATTGTCCTCTAGCCACATGTTGGCTGCTTCCGGGTTTTCGAGAAATATTGCTCGCCCTTTGTGGATGACTTTTAGGCGGGACGGGTACAGCAACCTATATTTGAGGTTCAGTTGGCGAAGTCTTGCTTTAATCGGAACAAACGAGTTCCTCTCCCTCTGCACTTTCTGGGTATAGTCAGGGTATATGGAAATCTTAGAGTCGCCCTGTACGATAGGGCCTGTTTCCCTGGAGTATCTTAATATAGTTTCTCTGTCTTGGAAATTTAGTATCTTGGCTATTATTGGCCGTGGATGCGAGCCGGGGGGAGGTCGTTTCTGGAGGGACCTGTGGGCCCTCTCCACCGCAAATCCCTGAGTCAGCTTGCCGGCCCCAATCTCCTGTAGCAGCAGGGTTTCGACATAGGACGTAGTATTCAGGCCTTCATTTCCCTCCGGGATACCCAGGATCCTGATGTTCCCCCGTCTAGCCCGACCTTCAGCTTCCTCTGCCCTTTCTTCTAGGAATGCGACCTTCCTTTTCAGGTTCGAGACTTCGGATTGTAGGGCTGCTGTGGCCCCGGACTTTTCCTCTGTTGATTTCTCCATGGCCGTCACCCTCTCCATTAGGTTGCGGGCATCTTGGCGAATGAGTTGTATGTCTATTTTGAACTCGTCTATCTTGGAGTCTATATGAGTCTTTAATGAGGCAATAGCGTCCATTATCTGGGAGTGATTATCGTTGGGCTCCGTCTCATGCGAGCGAGTGATTTCAGTGGAGCCAGCCCTGGCTTGGGTGGGAGTCTTTGCCCGGGCTGAGACGAAGGAGTCCATGGTGGCAGCTCTGGTTTTATTTTTAGCGGCCATGTTAGAGGCGCAATAGCGGTTGCCCTGGAGCTCTGAAACTGGTGGGGTGGGAGTGAGGGCCACTCGCCTATGTGGACTGGAATGGCGTTCTAGAGTGGGCTGTGCCCCGAGAGTATATTATTGTCAGTGGTTAGGAGCTGTCCGGGGCGCAGCTCTCTGGAGTTATGTATTCCACTATACGTTCGGATGATTCATCCACTACCTTGGCGCCTATGTCGCTGCCCCTGGACTCGGGCGTGTTAGTGTTGGAGCGCTTAGGGCTCAGCCGTGTGCCGCAACCAGAGGGCAGGAGTTGTCACCCCTTGATGTGTGGGTCTAATTGGGTGACCCGGCCGCTGAGTTAATGCAAGCTGTAGCTGGGGGGAGTAACAGGGGCCGCACTCACAGTTGTTTCGTGGTTTGACGCACCTCGTCTCCCAGGGCTCCGCCGTCGCAGCTTCCCGTGTCGTTTCTGGTTTCTGAGCCGGAATCTGATCCTTTGGGTAAGGCGGCGGATCGCAGTGACCCAGCGGCTGTTGCTCCTCCGACTCTGCTTCCCGGCGGCGGCCTCGTTGCAGTTGGATGTGGGCCCGGGGGGCAGAGGCTAGTGGTGCCTCCGCGTGATCCCGTCCTCGGGATGTGTGCCGTGCTTTTTTTGTAGGTCGCCGGCGGTGGGTAGGAAAAACGAGAGTCTGGTGCGGGCTGTGGTCGGACGTTATATGGAGACCCTCTCCGCCATCTCCGGGATGTATGTTGTGCAGCAGTGGAGCTCCGGGGATACAGCGGCTCTCGCTGTGCGAGGTTCTGGCACGTAGTGTCGACCGGAGCAGTCCGGCGTGGTGAAGGGGGAGAAGGGCGAGGGTCTGGTGCCGACCGCAGTCAGATGTCGCGAGGAGGCCAGCTCCGCTGTGGTACTCCTCCTCAGTGTTCCCAGCCGAGTGTGCTGGTGGGGGTACTCCGCACGGAGGCCCCGCTAGGCTGTGTGGGGCGCCATCTTGGGTCCAGGCACGGCAGGGGGAGGGAGCGCGTTCCAGGACCTGCGCTGTCGTCCAGGGGGCCGGAGATTCGGAAACGGCGTCTCAGCCGGAGCTCGGCGGATCAGCCTCTGCCATCGGCTCCAGGCCATGCCCCCCCTACGTAAGATAATTGTAGTGGACAGAAATATTCTTTCAAATCTATTCTTAGAGTTTTCACCCCATACTTCCAACAGTTACAACTTCAGACCTTAAGGTATAGTATCCCCCGTGACTGTTGCCCATCTACCGAGAGTTCATTCTGTTAGGGGGCAGAAGTATGACTCTGACACAGTGGTGGCATGGTGCTTGGTAGAAACCTTTATTTATACGGAAAAAAGAAAAGACCCTCCAATCTTGCCCGAACTCTAAGAGGGTTTCCCAGCCTCAATAAAAACTTAGGACTATGTCAGAATGTCCAAGAACTAAAAGAGTCCACCATCCTGTGTCAAAAACCTACTTCCAACCCTTACACTTGCAACTAAAACAAAAGGGCTTTGCTGTCCTCTTGATGTTTCAGAAGAATGACTCCCTCCTTCTGAACAGGCAAGGTTCCATGTATCAGAGAAACGAACTGGTTCTTGAGGGGGTGGATCTCTTCCCCAGGTTGCAGTCTTTTCCCCAAAGGTTAAAAGCAGAGTTCCAAAATAGCAAAAGTTCTCTGGTTCAGAAAGAAACAAGAGATCCAACTCAAGGTTCTGGTATCAAGAGAATGGCTCCCTTCTCTTGGCCCCTGCCAATGATTAGAAACACATCAGGGGGGACTGATTACCTTTCCCTGGTTCTCGCTCGGCTGCTTACACTGCCAGGAGAATGCCTCTCTTCTCGAGGCTTTCCTGGCTCTCCCCAGACTTCTTGCAATGCCAGAAGATTGCTTCTCTTCTCCAGCATTAGATTTTTCATAGATTCACATGCTGTGAATATACCCTGTCGTCAGGCGGGGAATCCTCGGTTACCTTTTGATCCCCTTGCTATGGGCAAGCAGAACCTACATATTGTAGCCTTCACACCCTGGTTATGGGTGCTTTTGATCCCCACCAATGGGTCCTCGAGTAGCCCTAGACTAGACCTTCCCCTCAGATTTTAACCGCGTGTTGAGCTGAGGGAGTCCTCTGGTTTTCCACAGATAGAATCTAGGACAAAATCTTCTTCTTCTTCCTACAGCAACAAGTCTACTGCTTCAATGTGTGGTAGATGACTGGGGATGGAGGGCAAAAGGGGACACCTTTTTAAGCCCTGTGCCCCTTGTGGCCTGAAAAACGTATATGAGGGAGATAAAAACTCTGACTGCATATACTGCCTGTACCCCACCACACCATTGAAAACTGCACTATCTGTAGAGTTCTCAGTTCCAAGACTCTCAAAGATAGAAACAGAAGGCTGGTCTGCTGACTCAATGAGGGGAACTACCCTGAGTACCCCTCCAATGTCAAATCAACCAAACTCATGACCACTCCTGCAGGGAAACAACTGCGGTTGAGGGAAATGGCCAGGTCGGAAGAGCGGCCCGTGAAGAAGACCAAGCACACAGTTGCCCATGGCTATGAACCATTGACAGCGGGCGAGAGGAGACCATTTTAGGAGCTGAAGAGGCCGTTGTCGCCTAGAGAAGGGCCGTCAGCACCAGGACAGAAGTCAGGGGTAGAAGGTGGCAAGTCAACAGGAAAATGGAAGCACAAGCATAAGTCAAGGTCAGTGGGGGGTTGCCTCATCCACTCTGCTCCAAAAGTCCAGCTCGTCGACGACGCTCCAAAAAATGAGCTTGTACACAAGACACCATGAAACCGACCCATCGAAAAAGAAACCCATGGAAAAAGACTGCACAAGCATGGTCCCTTCATCTCGGCCTGCAATCAGTGCAGTGGGGAAGGAAAAATCCCTGAGTCCCAAGAAACCATGGTAAAATGGCTTGTCACTGACGCCGTCGATGACACCCCCATCGACAGAGAAGCAAAAACGTCCTCAGGCAGTGCAGCCTACCGAAGCAGATGAGCACACAGTCCCACATGTACGATGTAATTCAAGAGGAGATATTACAGTACGACACTGACACCGACTTCGAGACACAACATCAACAAGCTGAAGGGTCAGAATCAGAACAGTCGGTTATGATACAGAACGAGATTCCAGCTAAGCCACCAACACCACTGTAAGGAAGGCATGGTGTCAATAGTAACTAACACAACAAAGAGGTATGAGGGAAATTAAGTTTTCTCCTGTTCAATGAGTAGCAACCCTCAAAAATAGGCAGTTACCCTTTAGCAGAACACTCAAAAGCTCATTAGCAGCACTCTGATTCAGGGAAGAGCACCAAACCTTCAATAGCTAAAAGGAGCTCAAGCTGAAATAATGAAAATCACTGATAGTCTGTAGGTTTCAACCTGCTATCAGTCAGAAAAGTTGTCAAAAATAATCAATTGTATTAATACACTTATAAATATAAAATGACATACGGTTGTAAGAGACAAATACAATCAATAATTTGTCAAACAGTACATACTCATATCTATGAACAGACAAAAGACGGGTACATAAAATCTTTTATAAATAGGCAGGGAAGTAAATGGTTCCTTCCTCTATACACAAGGATAAAGAAAGATGACCAATGTAGCCTTGTCAGTAAAAAACAATTTCAATTTACAATACACTTCTACAATTCGCAATTAATCCACTCATAGTCAAAAATTATACATACCCACTCATGGTATCAATAGTAGACATACAAAACAACGGATGCAAGTTTCAAAACCTTCATTCGGTATTCAGCAGGTCTGACGTAATTCCTAACTGGCCCTAATCCTAACATGGGAGTAGTCTCGACAATGAAACAAAAGAAAAACCAGTCCCCGTCAGTCCAGTCAAAATTAAAATGCTATACTAAAAAAAAACTGATCTAGCCCTCCTTCTCTAAAAACAAATGGGTACCGGGAAATAAAGAAAAAAGTAGTGTTGCAAAAAGAAATGTCAGAATGGCTTGAATAACAGCTCCCTTCCCCATGTTTAATAGCACGTGTTCATGAGAGTTCAAAAGGACAGGCGGCTGGCACCGTTTTATCAAGTTCAGCACACTCTGGCTTACTGAGACAACTTGATAGTTCAACAAGTCTTTCAGGCTTCCTCGGCCGTAAAATCAATAGTTCACTCCTCAATTGGTATTCAATCACAGTTCCACACAGACTTCCCTCTGTCGGGCTTGAGCTTTATAACAATTTCACACTTCTTCAGGTTCCCTTCTGCAAGTTTCAATTCAACAAATTACAATTCTGTCAATATTGGTTTTCGAAGACTTTCGAAACTGCGAGAATTTATGTAGACCTATGCGTGACCACTTGGACTTTCCCTTTTTCAACAGTTTCCAGCTTTCATAATAGTCAGATAACACTTAGCAGCAATGCATCTTGGTACTTGTAGTTTCCATAATGTTCAATCTCAACTTCAAAATGCTCAGTGACATGCACAATTGCCACTGCTCTTAGCATTCATTGCATCCTTCTCTTTCCTCATTCACGTTCACACATAGTCTTCCGAATGGGCGATTTCGAATGGATTGTTGTCTCCAGCGTATACCACTTCTTTGACATGTAATGTCCACAGCTGAGCTGAGCAGTTCGGAAACTTTTTCGGCAGAGGGCGTCCTGCGTTGATGATGTCGGGTCGATGTCCCTCGAAGGCCTCCGTCGAGGGTGACGTCACCAAATGTTATAAATAGGACGCACGGCACCCACAGCCTCAGTTCTGTTTTTTTCCGCAAACGTTTTTGCTTCAAGAACTTGGCGCGCCTCGTGTGTTTCATCGTAGAGATGTATTTTTCTTCGACCCCTCCGACTCCGCGGTCTGGCTTCAAGACTTGCCGGGACTGCAAGTCGAAAATGTCGATCCCCAACCTGCATTGCATTTGTTTGTGGTGCTTGATTGAGAGTCAAGACACTGACGACTGTTCAAAATGCCAGTCGCTGACTGCCAAGGCCTTGCGGGAGCGTAAGGGGAAGCTTCAGGTAGGTAGGGGTTATAAAGTCCCATAAATCTAAGTCAAAATCCAAAGGGGTGTCCACCGACGACTCGAGGGGTGGCTCACAGCGTCGGGAGGAGGCCAGGGGTTCTCGGTCCTGGAGTGGTTCCCACCATTCGTCTTCCTCGTCGAGGCATTCTCGGAAGCACCATCACCGGTCGCCTTCCCCGTCCTCCACGGAGGATGGAGCCGCGAGGAACGTGGCATGCCCAACAAAGTCCTCGACTCCAGAAGAATGGGCTGCCTTCAAGGAGCAGATGTTGGCGATTTTTCAATGATCTCGTATCGTGGCTCGCACGCCTTCAGGCTCGGGTCAAGGTCCCATTCGGACAAGGCTTCAGATAGTCGCAAGAGACGTGCTTCCAGGTCTCGGTCCTGCTGCAACCTGCTAAGGGCTTGAAGCCGGCATAAACTCGGTTGGCGCCGTGTCTGTACTACTCGGACGTCGATGCTTTGCCTTCTTATCAGCCCACAGCGCCGTCGGCACATGTGTCGACGTCGACGCCGAAGCCTTCGGCGCTCTCGATGCCAAAGTTGTCGACACTCTCGGCATCGAAAGCCTTCGGCGCCCTCGACGCTTTTGGGGATATTTGCCCGGAATTTGCCATTGGAGTTCCCGGATGTGGTGGATCCTCCAAGAAAGGCTTCTGCTAAATCTGTGAGGCCGGTGTTGGACTCCAGGCCCTCTTCTGTCCCCAGGCCAGGTTTTCACCTCCCTCTGGATGACATATGAAGAGGAAGAAAGGTCTGACTGTGAGGACCCTGTTCAGCATGATGTGGCTCTGATCTTTTCTGGAGACAGTCAATTGGAGGAGTCGAGGCAAATCCTTCATGATGCCAGTGGGTTGGATACTTCTCCGGAAGTAGAATTTGGCAGGCCTGAGCCTGGGGCTCATGCTGAGTCTTCATACAGGCAGCATGGCTAGGGTCTAGGAGTATCTGGGCTGGTCCAGTCCTCCTGAAGATTTTGTACAAGATGATCTAACTGACATTTTAGATCAAGGTCCGTCCTCTGACCCAGTGTTACCTATTCATCTCACTTTACAGAAAAGGGTGGCAACTGCTTGGCAGTCACTGGAATCTCTTCCAGCTGTTAGCAAGTATTTGACAAAGAAGTACCACCCTTCTGCTAGCAACCCCAGCTACTTATCCACTCACCCCATTCCCAAGAGTTTGGTGGTTCAGGTGGCTACGGCCACCTCGAGGAAGGCAGCGTACCGTACCATCCCTCCTGATAGGTACGAGAAACGCTTTGACAGTTGGGCTCGCAAGGTATTTTCTGCTGGGATTATGGCGTTGAAATCAGCCAACTCCACTTGTGCCTTAGCAAGGTTTTCACAAACTCTGTGGAACTGTGCTTCTCTAGCGGCTGACCATATTCCCGAGGGGGAAGAAATGGATGGGTTCCTTGCTCTCGTGCAGGTTGGCAGGGGTGCCATGTGCAAATCCCTTCAGTCGGGTTTGGATACGGCCGACAGTGTTAGCTGGTCCATGGCTGCGAGCACCGTTATACGCAGGTTTGCATGGTTGCGGAAGTCGGGATTTGCCCAGGATGTGCAAGCCCGTCTTTTGAACATGCCCATTGATGGCGCGCATTTGTTTGGCAGCAAGGCTGACGAGAGCCTTGAGAGGTTGCAGACCTCAAAAGCGGCGGTGAAGTCTTTAAGCGCAGCTGTACGTCAACCTCTTCCTTTTCATCCTAGGGGACAGCAGTGGAGCATAGGTTCTTTTCGTTGCTACTCCTCCTTTGGTAGAACGAGAGGAGGCGCCAGTCAAAGGGGTCACCGTAAAAGTACCTGTGGTGGTCGGGGAAATAGAGGTGACCATATGGTAAGATGAGTAAGGAAATCGTCTCGATCCCTATTCGCGAACCCATCTGGCAAGAGGGACTTCCCTGCAGTGAAAGGTTGCCTCGATAAAAAGTACAACCCATCAGGAGAAAAAACAAAGTATCTCATTTCTCAGCCGTCTCCCGAGTCGGTAGTCTGGTGGTGGCAATTCGGAAAGCGAAATACAAGAAAGTATTGTGGTACCACCGGACAATGAGGCACGAAAGCAGGATGCCTTTGGGGAAAAAGGTTTTAGCGATTGGGGCCACAACAGTGAAAGCAGTCAACTCCCTGTCCATCATCGCCACATATGATAGGAAGATGTGGCATAAACTGGCTCCAATTCTGGAGCATCTCCCATAGAAGTGTAAGGAGGCAAAGGCAATCCTAAAGGAAGGGGAGGAGTCGTCCAACCTGGAAATCAACATGGCGATGGACCTGGCAGTAACAGGTTTTAAGCAGGTGGCTAACAGGGTGGTCCTGAGGAGACAGGCGTGGCTCCAATGTACAAACTTCTGAGCGGATGTCCACCATAAAGTAGTGGACATGCCCTTTGAGGGCGATGAGCTGTTCGGACAGAAGATCGACAAAGCTCTCCAAACAATCAAAACGGAAACGCCTACACTGTCAAGTCCTTAGCATCTCTACAGAACCGTCGGCTCTTTCAACAGTTTAGAGGAGCCGCAGGCAGAATGTCCCCATCTTCAACCAACAAGGGACAGCAATACTCTAGTGGCTCGACATATTGCTCCCAGGGGTACAACAGAGCGTACAAGGGGTACCACAAATCAAAGGAATACAGACAAAATCAGCATTGCGAGCAGCCCTCTGATCCCAGAGGGGACAGCAGGGCAAATCCCAACAGTGACAATCCATCCCACGGCGCCCTGGGAGGGAGCATCTCCAGGTTTGCCCGAAACTGGAGAGGAATAATAAAGGACAAATGGGTGCTGGAGGTGGTATTGTACGGGCACCTACTAGAATTCAAGCAAAGGCCCCCTCCCATACCTCCAAACCACTGCTTGCAGGCACACAAGGCCGCGCTTCTACAAGAAGTGCAGCTGATGCTGCAAAAAAGGTCCATAGAAAAGGTTCCCAAGGACCAAAGGGGAGAGAGAGTATACTCCCGGTATTTCGTTGTCCACAAACCAGTTGAAAAATGGAGGTTAAACAAATCCATAAAGTGCTAGAAGTTCTCTATGATCACGCTACAGCAAGTCATAGAAGCAATGCAGCACTATAACTACATTGTGTCCCTGGATCTCCAGGACGCATACTTTCATGTCCCCATCCATCCAGGGCATCAGCAATATCTCTGGTTCATGGTCAGAAAGTCGAACAGGGGCCTACCATTCAGCCTGAAGTCGGCTCCATGTACCTTTACAAAGTGCCTCACGCCAGTGGCGACCAGTTCCGCAAACAGGGTCACCACGTCTATTCCTATTTAGATGACTGGCTAGTGAGTGCCCCATCAAGGAAGGGAGCTCGGCCTTCTATGGCAACGACAGTGCATCTCTTACAAACATTAGGCTTTGCCATTGTTAGGAAGAATTCTCTGTTTAGGCTGAATTTCCTAACCTAGTGAGTCCCCCAGCAGCTTTGCTGGATTTCTTGGGGTTTATTTTTTTCTCCTGCCAAGAGTGAGACTCTTTTACCCTCACTCTTGGACATGACTTGAGAGTGTTTCTGTGACTTGCTATGTGCTTATGGGCTAGGGGGTAATTTTCCCCATAGGCCATCATTGGTTTTTGAATGTGTGTTACACAGCACCCTCCGTGCAGTAGCACAGGGGTGTCCTAGAGACCCCCAAACATAGACTCCACACCCTGGGACTGACTACTGTCTCCCTGGGTCTGTAAAGTTGCCATTGACTTTACTAGTCTTAACTTAGGAACTTAACCAGTACAAACCATCTTACTGTGGAAGTACGGGTAGGGGCAATTAGATTGCCCCTGGGTCTGTTGTCGAGGGGGTACTGTCCCGTCCCCCCTCGCCGAGTTCTGGCTGGTGGCAGTGGATACCACGGAAATATTCCACCGGAATATTTCCCAATGGGATTTCCCATTGTTTTTGATGCACCACTTTTTGGTGCAATGTTAAAGATACCGCCGGTTTATTTATTTAATATAAATTCACCGGTTGGGATTTTTTGCCGGAACTCGCCGCCAAAATGGCGTCTAGGTTCACTTCAGTAACCCTGAACCCGAGTCGAGCCTTTGTTCCACTTTTGGCGGGCTTCTGCACAGAAGCCCTCCAAAGTGGTGCCATTCTGTCTGGGTACCACAGGGGGTGTGGGAGGGGGTTTAGGCACCCTGGACTGAGTTGCCTTGCCAACTCATGTCGCACTCTAGTGTGATTGGCCCAAGTGGTGAGCCACCCCGCTCACCACTTAGCATGTTTGAGTGACAGCTAGGCTGTATGAATGGGGGTTTGCTGCATAAAAGCAGGGTTTTTGGGACTGGTTCTTCAGAAGTCGCCACAGGACCTAAGAAGCCGAATAGGGAGAAGCCGAGCCGACCTGCCAAGACGACACCACCGGTGAAGCCCTGCAGAACCGTCTCACCACTTTTCCCGACGACAGAGGAGATCTCCCGCCGGAGAGTCTTCTTCCCTTAACTGGTGGGGACAACCAGTTGCTGCCTTCTTTTCGCCGTCCCGAAGCATCTCGTGGCCGCCTTGCCTGTGCCAAGCACCCTGGCAACCGGGATACCACTTTTTACCTCAACCGCGAAAGAGGGGAAAAATCCTTTGTGACCGGAAAACTCCACGGCTGGCCTCATCCCTGGTAGTGCAACGACCTGCAGCTTTCCCCTACGTCGAGATCACCTCTTCCTCGGGACGACGCCGCGACTTGCAACCACTACCAGGAACGACTACCACCGCTGGAGGAATCTTTCCACTTTTAAAGGTACTGTGTTCCGCCCGGCCTCCCTTGCCACTGATTATACGGGGTAGATTTAGCCCTCGGCTCGCGAACCTGGGTAGGCCTGGGACACCCTAACTAAACTTTTCAGAACCGTAGTAAAACCTTTTTTGCTCACCTGCAAAGACTTGTGACATTGTGTGATCTTGGGTACATTTTTCGCCTGGCTCCCTCAAAAGCGGGCCCCGAACTAATTCTCCTTGTTCCACCATTGACTGTCTTTGCTAACCTTATGTGAAAAGTGTTTTACCTTACTGCTTCCTTTATTTCTGCCTTTTCCCTCCCTTTTGGTAATACTTGTTGGAGTACCATCTAACGTTAAGCGCTCACCTCTGGTTGGAAATAAGTGGGGTTAACTTAGAATTGTCCAACAAATGATTAGGGATGTACATATGAGTAATAGTAACTGTGTTTGACTTTCTTACCTTTTCTAATGTGCTAGTGTAATTTATGAGTGTACCTTTAATAAATAAGTTTATACTTTTACACCTAGCTCTGGTCAGTGTTTGCTTGTGCTACGGTGCCTCTGTACCTATTGTGTATCCTCTGTATACTGCCTAACTCTTCTTGAGGGAAGTCTGGCTGCTCAGCCACAGCTACCACAGTGAATCTGTGCGGTGCAGACTGCTACCAAGTGGGTTTACTGCCAACACCTGTAGTCTTAAATCTTTTGCAGTGGTCCCAGAGGGAACTGCACAGGTTTCTGCCTAACACTGGTGTACAGCGGTGGGATCTGTATTGAGTATACACTTTAGAGTACTTTTGAGATACCTTAGTGCAACTAACCACAAAGCTTAAGCAAAAGAAAGAAAAAGTCATTTTTAACCTGTCTACTATGGAAAGTTATAGTCAAGAGTCCCTTGCTACAAAAACTGCTGATTGTCTAAGACTTCTCTGTAAGCATAAGAATCGCATGACTAAAGGAAAGACAATAGAGCTAATAGAAAGGTTGTTAGACAACCAAAGTCTGGAGGATGGTCCAGAGGAACCTATCACTCCAGCAAATGTAGAAAGCAGCAATGATCTTGATATGGCACAAAGTATTGATGATCTTGGGTCAGAACCAGAAGAGGAGGATGAAACTGTTATAGATAGTCCCTCTAGGCCTCTGTCTGCTCTACCAGCTGTACCTACTTGACCTTTACCAGGTCCCACATTTAGCCCTCAATACTTTGAACTAGAGAAAATGAAACTTGAATTAGAGTACAAGAAACTTAATGCTCAAACTGACAAAGAACTAAGGCTAAGGGAAATGGAGCTCAAGTATGAGCTAGAAATGAAGAAATTGTCTGTTGAGAATGCTTCTCTCTCTGGCTCCTCTAGAAGTTCCAGTCCTAAAAGACCCCGGATGCCTAAGGAATTGATTGGTATGTATGAACCTAAGTTGGATGTGTTGGATTGGTTGTCTATGTTTGAGTATAATCATGGGCTCCAGAACATCACAGGTAATGAGTTACTCACCTGGTTGTTCTCTAAGCTTCCCCCTGTTGCAACTGATGTGGTAATGGAGTTGGGGGAGGAGGATAGGAAAGAGTATGAATGTGTGAAACTAGCTTTGATAGCTAGGTTTGGGAAGACCCCTTGTTCTGACCTCCTTCTGGTTTAGCACCAGAAGGTATACTACTCTGCTGTGGTTTTCCCGGTGGCTTACCCTTAAGAGGTTTAGGAGCCTCAAAAAGCATGATGGTACCCCTTGGGCTACCTGGGTGTGTGAAGGGTTGAACAACTTAGAGGGGTGGATTAAGGGTTACAAGGTGAACACTAATGAAGGAATGAGAAATCTGGTAATGATGGAGTCAATTTATGATGCCTGCTCTCCTGAGCTCAGACAGCACTTGGCTGATTCACAGGAATAAGATCCTAGGAAACTAGCTAAGGCTGCTGACTTGTGGGTGGCCAACAGGGCTACTCACAAGGATTCTGGGGTAACTCAGAAGAAGGATGAGGGAAGACAGCCTAAGAAAGACTCCAAAGAGAATTCTAATAATCCTAATTCCAAAGAGGGCCCCAAACAAAACCATAAGGGTAAGCCACCGGGAAAACCACAGCAGAGTAGTATACCTTCTGGTGCTAAACCAGAAGGAGGTCAGAACAAGCCTCCATTCCAAAGGGCCTTTGGGGCCTGTTATGTTTGTAAGGCTACTGACCATGTGAAAGGTGATCCCAGATGTAAGGGTAAACCTTCAGGGGTCCAACTTGTCTCCTTAGCCTTCGCTCCAGAGGAGGAAGTCACTATGGCAAGTGGAAACTTTCTACTACTGGCGGATGAACCCACTGGAGTCTCCGCCAGTGTTTCTTTAGTCTCTCTGGGGTTGTGGGAACAGCAGAATTTAGATGTATATAATTCTATCCCAGATAATACTAAAGAGTATTATAAGGACAGTGTCCACGTGAATGGTCAGGAGACTCCTGCCATCAGGGACACTGGGGCCAGCATAACTGTGGTGGATGAATCATTTTTCAAGGCAGAGGATGTTGCTAAGGCACCCAAATGCCTCACCAAGTTAGCTGGAGGGCCTGTGCAGATGTGTCCCCAGTTACCAGTTCTCATCCAGTGTAATGATATGGCTGTGAAGATACCTGTCAGTATACAATGTGAAGTGCCAGGAAGAGTTCTGCTAGGAAATGACCTGAAAGCTCTGGGAGTTGTCACATACCCCCAGACCTCCTAGTAAAAGGTTACAGGAGCTCACCAAATCTGCAAGAGAGAAAACCCTGCGAGGTTTATCTCAGGAGATGATGACAGAAATCACTCCTCTCCCACTGGAACAACTTACTGCAGTAACTACCAGATCAGGAGCAAAGGGGCAAACCAAGACTCCTAGGAAAAAGCCTACAGCAAGCACTCCAGTGCTTCCAACGAGGACTTCCCCGAGGTTGTCCAAAGTTACACCTGTAACTCCACCTCCAGCTGAGGCTGAGAGGGAGGTACAACCCTGTTTGGTTGAACTAGACTCTGAAGAAGAGCTAGTAGGAGGCCCAGAACTTATTGGAGACCTGGACCCGGCTGACCATCCTGAGCTGCAGTCTTTACTGGCAGAAGGTGGACCCAGCAGGACAGCTTTCCGTAAGGGACAAAGAGAATGTCCAACTCTGGAGGGTCTCCGCCAGCAGGCAGCTTCTCAGGCTGATGGGCAAGAGCCTGGGAAGTATAGGTTACACTAGGAAGATGGCCTCTTCTACAGTGAACCAACCGAATCTGAACCTGGAGCACACCAACGCCTGGTAGTGCCCCAGGAGAACAGACAACAGTTCTTGCAACTAGCCCACGAGATTCCTTTGGCTGGTCACTTGAGTTTCAAGAAGACCAAGGAAAGGCTCTCCCTCTACTTCTATTGGCCAAAAATGGGGGCTGAAGTAGATAGGTATTGCAGGAGCTGCCATACCTGCCAGACTTCTGGTAAGGTTGGTTCCAAGAATGTGGCACCTTTAGTGCCTCTCCCAGTCGTGGGAGTCCCATTTGAGAGGGTAGGGATTGACATTGTTGGTCCCCTTGATCCCCCAACCTCCTCAGGCAACAGGTTTATCCTTGTTGTAGTAGACCATGCTACTAGGTACCCTGAGGCAATTCCTATGAGGACTGTTACAGCTCAGGCTGTGGCTAAGGCCCTCCTTGGTATCTTTACCAGGGTTGGGTTTCCTAAGGAGGTGATCTCTGACAGGGGGACAAATTCTATGTCCAACTACATGAAAGCCATGTGAAAAACCTGCGGAGTCACCTACAAGTTCTCAACCGCCTACCACCCTCAGACAAACGGGTTGGTAGAAAGATTTAACAGAACCATGAAGAGCATGATAGGTGCCTTAGAAGAACCCCTTAAGAAGAAGTGGGACCTTCTACTGCCATGCCTTCTATTTGCTTATAGGGAAGTCCCTCAGGAGGGAGTGGGTTATTCTACCTTTGAACTTCTCTATGGCCATCCTGTCAGAGGCCCCTTGGCCCTGATTAAGGAGGGGTTGGAGAGTGCTCCTTCCCCCCAGCCAGTCAGAGTGGCTGACTATGTGATGGGTCTCCGAAGAAGAATGTCACACATGATGGCAGAAGCAAGTGACAACTTGAAAGCTGGCCAAGCTCTGATCAAACATTGGCATGATCAGAAGGCTAACATGGTTGAGTTTACTCAAGACCAGCTAGTTCTAGTTATGCTCCCAACAAGGCAGAGGGCCTTGCAAGACAAATGGATGGGACCCTTCAAGGTTGTGGGAAAACTTGGAGAGGTCAACTATCTGGTGGATCTGGGCAAACCCAGGCAAGCTCCCAGAGTCTTCCACACCAACCGCCTCAAAGCCTATGTCTCTAGACCAGAAGTAGGAGCCTTGCTTCTAGCTTCATCGGAAGAGGAGGAGGAGAGTGACGCTCTACCTGACCTCCTGAGAGGCTTACCTTTGGACGAAAAGGGTGAAGGAGTTAATCTCTCTTCAGATCTGACCCCTGAGCAACAGGAGGAGTGCAAAGCTATGTTAAATCAGTTTGCCCCCCTGTTCTCACTTCCACCAGGCTTGACCCCTTGGGGACAGCATGAGATACTCACTGGTGACTGCCTGCCAGTCAAAAGCAGGGGATATAGAATGTCAGAACATGTCAGAACCCACATCAAAGGAGAGGTCAAGAAGATGCTTGATCTCGGGGTAATAGAGCCCTCTACTAGTCCATGGTCTAGCCCAGTAGTGTTAGTACCAAAGGCAGGATCCAAAGAGTTGAGATTCTGTGTGGACTATAGAGCTCTTAATGCAGTCACCAAGACTGATGCCCACCCTTTGCCAAGGACAGATGAGTTGGTGGATAAACTTGGTGCAGCCAAGTACCTCAGCACACTGGACCTTACGTCAGGCTACTGGCAAATAGCCCTGACAGACCATGCCAAGGAGAAAACTGCATTTTCTACCCCAGTTGGCCTATACCAATTCAAGGTTATGCCTTTTGGACTGAAAAATGCACCTGCAACATTCCAGAGGATGGTGAACCAAGTTCTAGCTGGGATGGAGGACTTCTGCATGGCATACTTGGATGACATTGCAGTCTTCAGCCACTCCTGGGAAGAACATGTGACCCACTTAGGACATGTTTTGCAGGCTCTTGAGCAGGCCAATCTGACCATAAAAGCAAGCAAGTGCCAAATTGGTCAGAGTAAAGTGGTCTACCTTGGACATGAGGTAGGAGGCGGAGAAATAAGGCCTTTGCTCAGCAAGATTGAAGCTGTGCAAAATTGGACAACACCTACTACTCAGACCCAGGTGAGAGCCTTCTTAGGCCTCACTGGGTACTACAGGAATTTCATTGAGAACTATGGGACCATAGCTTCTCCTCTGAATGTGATCTCCTCTCCAAAATTCCCTAAGAAGGTCAAATGGAATGAGGAATGCAATCAGGCCTTTGAAAACCTGAAGATAGCTCTCTGCCAAGCTCCAGTACTCAGAGCTCCTGACTACCACCAAACTTTCATTGTACAAACTGATGCTCCCAATGTAGGTATAGGTGCAGTTCTTAGCCAACTGGATGAGAAGGGTAGGGAACACCCCATTTGCTTCATCAGTAGAAAACTGAAGGACCCTGAAACAAGGTGGGCAACAATCGAAAGAGAATGCTTTGCTATTGTGTGGGCACTGAAGAAGTTTAGGCCATACTTGTATGGTTCTACTTTTGTCATTCAGACTGACCACCAACCCTTGAGATGGTTAATGCAAATGAAAGGGGAAAATCCAAAATTATTGAGATGGTCAATCTGCCTCCAAGGGTTTGATTTCACCATTGAGCACAGGTCAGGGTGTCACCATCAAAATGCTGATGGACTCTCTAGGATGTATGTCATCGACTAGAGGTATGAGGTTCATCCAGGAGTGGATTAAATCCTCCTGTCCCTTAGTCTGGGGGGGGCGAGTGTTAGGAATAATTCTCTGTTTAGGCTGAATTTCCTAACCTAGTGAGTCCCCCAGCAGCTTTGCTGGATTTCTTGGGGTTTATTTTTTTCTCCTGCCAAGAGTGAGACTCTTTTACCCTCACTCTTGGACATGACTTGAGAGTGTTTCTGTGACTTGCTATGTGCTTATGGGCTAGGGGGTAATTTTCCCCATAGGCCATCATTGGTTTTTGAATGTGTGTTACACAGCACCCTCCGTGCAGTAGCACAGGGGTGTCCTAGAGACCCCCAAACATAGACTCCACACCCTGGGACTGACTACTGTCTCCCTGGGTCTGTAAAGTTGCCATTGACTTTACTAGTCTTAACTTAGGAACTTAACCAGTACAAACCATCTTACTGTGGAAGTACTGGTAGGGGCAATTAGATTGCCCCTGGGTCTGTTGTCGAGGGGGTACTGTCCCGTCCCCCCTCACTGAGTTCTGGCTGGTGGCAGTGGATACCACGGAAATATTCCACCGGAATATTTCCCAATGGGATTTCCCATTGTTTTTGATGCACCACTTTTTGGTGCAATGTTAAAGATACCGCCGGTTTATTTATTTAATATAAATTCACCGGTTGGGATTTTTTTCCGGAACTCGCCGCCAAAATGGCGTCTAGGTTCACTTCAGTAACCCTGAACCCGAGTCGAGCCTTTGTTCCACTTTTGGCGGGCTTCTGCACAGAAGCCCTCCAAAGTGGTGCCATTCTGTCTGGGTACCACAGTGGGTGTGGGAGGGGGTTTAGGCACCCTAGACTGAGTTGCCTTGCCAACTCATGTCGCACTCTAGTGTGATTGGCCCAAGTGGTGAGCCACCCCGCTCACCACTTAGCATGTTTGAGTGACAGCTAGGCTGTATGAATGGGGGTTTGCTGCATAAAAGCAAGGTTTTTGGGACTGGTTCTTCAGAAGTCGCCACAGGACCTAAGAAGCCGAAGAGGGAGAAGCCGAGCCGACCTGCCAAGACGACACCACCGGTGAAGCCCTGCAGAACCGTCTCACCACTTTTCCCGACGACAGAGGAGATCTCCCGCCGGAGAGTCTTCTTCCCTTAACTGGTGGGGACAACGAGTTGCTGCCTTCTTTTCGCCGTCCCGAAGCATCTCGTGGCCGCCTTGCCTGTGCCTAGCACCCTGGCAACTGGGATACCACTTTTTACCTCAACCGCGAAAGAGGGGAAAAATCCTTTGTGACCGGAAAACTCCATGGCTGGCCTCATCCCTGGTAGTGCAACGACCTGCAGCTTTCCCCTACGTCGAGATCACCTCTTCCTCGGGACGACGCCGCGACTTGCAACCACTACCAGGAACGACTACCACCGCAGGAGGAATCTTTCCACTTTTAAAGGTACTGTGTTCCGCCCGGCCTCCCTTTCCACTGATTATACAGGGTAGATTTAGCCCTCGGCTCTCGAACCTGGGTAGGCCTGGGACACCCTAACTAAACTTTTCAGAACCGTAGTAAAACCTTTTTTGCTCACCTGCAAAGACTTGTGACATTGTGTGATCTTGGGCACATTTTTCGCCTGGCTCCCTCAAAAGCGGGCCCCGAACTAATTCTCCTTGTTCCACCATTGACTGTCTTTGCTAACCTTATGTGAAAAGTGTTTTACCTTACTGCTTCCTTTATTTCTGCCTTTTCCCTCCCTTTTGGTAATACTTGTTGGAGTACCATCTAACGTTAAGCGCTCACCTCTGGTTGGAAATAAGTGGGGTTAACTTAGAATTGTCCAACAAATGATTAGGGATGTACATATGAGTAATAGTAACTGTGTTTGACTTTCTTACCTTTTCTAATGTGCTAGTGTAATTTATGAGTGTACCTTTAATAAATAAGTTTATACTTTTACACCTAGCTCTGGTCAGTGTTTGCTTGTGCTACGGTGCCTCTGTACCTATTGTGTATCCTCTGTATACTGCCTAACTCTTCTTGAGGGAAGTCTGGCTGCTCAGCCACAGCTACCACAGTGAATCTGTGTGGTGCAGACTGCTACCAAGTGGGTTTACTGCCAACACCTGTAGTCTTAAATCTTTTGCAGTGGTCCCAGAGGGAACTGCACAGGTTTCTGCCTAACAGCCATCAATTACAGTAAATTCTTCTTACGGCTGTCGAGGAAGTTTGTATTCCTTGGAGTTGAATTCAACACCCCAGAACCCAGAGTGCGCCACTCTAATGCCCTCGCAACCCTATTAAACGTTCACACCAAACAAGGAATGAACAGTGCGCCAATGCATGCAATGGCTCGGGACAATGGCGTCTTGCATACCTCTAGTCCCACACTGCAGACTCTGTATGAGACCACTACAAGAGTTCCTTGCAGCAGGTAACTGGATCATGGGGGGACAAAGTACGTATCCGTCCCAAATTGTGCTCACAACTTCAATGGTGGCCAAACAAGGCCAATGTCTGCATGTCTGCATGGGGAGGACGATCCAGGACCCCACACCCGACAAAACGCTAGTAACCGACACCTCCCTCCAGGGGTGGGGCGCTCATGTGGATCAACTGCATTTCAGGAGACTATGGACCTCCTGTGAGTCATCCTTACATATAAATGTGCTCTAACTCAGAGCGGTTGGGTGGGCGTACAAATCATTCCTCCCAATACTGAAGAACCGGACAGTCAAAGTCCTCACAGACAACACCACCACAATGTATTATCTGCAAAAGCAAGGAGGAACGAGATCCAGGACATTGTCTAAGGAAGCTCAAATGACCTGGCGCTGGGCCATTACCCACAGAATCAGGATTCAAGCATTCCATTTTCTGGAGACACAGAATCAAACAGCGGACAGCCTCAGCAGACAAGTGTCTCAAAATCACGAATGGAAGCTTGACTCCTCAATGCTGCATTCGCTATTCCAGTGCTGGGGGCAGCTGACAGTAGACCTGTTGGCCACGATCACAACAGAAAGTGTCCCAGATATGCCACCAGGACACCACAAAAGGGCTCAATGGGAAACACTTTTGCTTTTCCATGGGACGGCCTCTTCGCATACATGTTCCCGCCATTCCCAATCCTGTGCAGAACAATACAGATGATCAAGCGGCACTCCTGCAAGGTGACACTCATTTTACTGGACGGGCCCCGCCAGACCTCGTACTCTGACGTGGTCCAGCTCTTCAGGGACAAACCTATCCAACTGAGCAATCATCCAGACCTCATAACCCAAGGCCGGGGGAAAATTCTACACCACGACCCACCTGATGGCGTGGCTCCTGACTTCACGGAGTTTGGAATCCTAAACATATCACAGGAGTGTAGAGACATTCTACCGGTGGCGTGAGCCCCTGCCACCAACAAGTCATACCACCTAAAGTGGAGATGATTTTGCAAGTGGTGCGAAACCCAACATTGGGAACACCATGAAAAGCTTAACCCATTCCGGGTGATACCAGAGGCTATACTACCATACCTGCTTGGCCTCCCCAAACAGGACCTTGCCCACAACTCGGTTAAAGTGCATTTGGCGGCCATCTCTAGGTACACGAGATGGTACAAAGGTGTTCCACTCTACGGATGCAGGCTCGTAAAGCATTTCCTCAAAGGACTTTTTAGAAGTTTCCCACCAGTTAAACGGATATCGCGTGAATGGAGCCTTAATACCGTACTCTCAGGACTCGTGAGGAAACCATTTGAACTTATGGCATCTACACCACTAAGATTTCTGTCGTGGAAAGTGGCCTTCCTAGTGCCTTCCTAGTGGTGACTATATCGGCCAGGAGGCTGTCGGAGGTACAAGCCCTCACAATTAACCAACCCTATCTGCGTTTCCAAAAGGACAGGGTATTCCTCATGACAAACCCACGATTCATTCCCAAAGTCCACACAGACTTTCACAACA
This sequence comes from Ambystoma mexicanum, assembly GCF_040938575.1. Lineage (NCBI taxonomy): Eukaryota > Metazoa > Chordata > Amphibia > Caudata > Ambystomatidae > Ambystoma > Ambystoma mexicanum. Next base: position 1,088,964,340 of record NC_090941.1, read on the forward strand.
ACTCCACGATAGGATTAAGAGCTTTCTTTAGCAAGCCGTTGTCACCGGCAGAGGTGGCATTGCACTCGCTCGACCTCAAGCGAGCGTTAAAATACTACATTGACAGGATGCAGTCCTTCACGAAGTCAACGCAGCTTTTCATAGCATATGGCCCAACAAATAAAGGCAATGCTCTTTCCAAGCAAGGCATAGTGAGATGGATCTCGTCGGCCATTGTTTTCTGTCACAGGTCTGTGGGGAAGCCCCTCAAGGCTCTTCCGCATGCACATTTAACGAGAGCTACTGCAGCATCGGTGGCATGGTGGTTGGGAGTCTCGATCAGATATCTGCCAAGCGGCTACCTAGAGAGGAAGTATGCAGAGGAAGATACAATTTGCTGTAAGGAAATTTGGTGGGTTTTTTACCTGTGTGTACCACCATTGTCTATGTACTGAAACATAATCTATTTACAGCATGTGAATCTATGAAAGATCTAATGCTGGAGAAGGAGAAAGTTTTACTTGTAACACCTGTTCTCCAGCACTGGTATCTTACATAGATTCACATGCTCCCTCCTTCCGCTCCATCAGGTAACCCCACATACAACCTATGGGCATCTATCACCACATGGTCAGAATCTGAGGGGAAGGGGAAGAGGAAGAACATGGTCTAGTCTAGGGCTACCTAAGGTCCCCACCAATCACCCATAAAAAGGGTGTTAGGCTACAAAATGTAGGTTCATCTTTCCTATAGCAAGGGGAATCAAAACGTAACCGAGGATTCCCGGCCTGCCCGTGGGGAATATTCACAGCATGTGAATTTATGAAAGATACCAATGGTGAAGAACAGGAGTTACAGGTAAGAAACGTTTTACTTCTCTGGCTTTTCACAATGTTCACAAACACATCAGGGGGAATGGCTCCCTTCCACTGACTCTCTCAGCTCTGTATCCTATCTGCTTTCACAGCCAGCCTGGGTCACTGCCCTGGCAGGTACTGTGACTATGAAGATCAATGATGAGGCTTTTCCTTCATATGGGTGTGGGTCCCAGACTCGCTTTTCTTCTTTAGGTCTTCTGATAGACTTGGTTTATTGTCATGTAATGTACTATGTGGTCTAATGCATATAACAGTCTCTTCACTCTGGTAGTTTCTGGCCCCAGACCCTGTATTTCAGGCTTTACTCGCCCCTTCTAACTTGGCCCTTCTAACACCAGCTTTCTCTGCCCCCAGCACATTTCTGGCAACCTGCATACCTCATGCCACGGTCCACGAGGGTTCTGGCTCCTTCTGGGCACCAGCAGTCATCCGCGTGACACGTGGGCCTCTCCCAGATTTTCTTTGGTCTGTGGCAGCTCTGCCATGGCGATCTTCCTCCTGGCAACACTCCCTGCACTTGGTGCACTTTCCAGGTTTCGGGGACGCCTAGAGCCTCGCTCCACCAGCTCGCTGTCCCTCCCGCTCACCGGGGGTCAGCTCCGGTCCTTTCGGTTCCCTTCTCAGTGTCCCGGTCCTGTTCTGCCTCCAACTCTGTTTTCTGCTTGCTCTTGCGGTTCCTCCAGGGAGGACTCGCCCAAAAACAAACTCCATCTTCCTTTTTTATGGTATGCTGGAATTCGGTTGGTTTAGGTCATCTAGTCTGTTCATGTTGTTTCTGCAGGGTATTCCACATTGCTCTGTTCCTCCACCTCATCGCAGTGGTGATCCTCTCACTCCCCACTGAGTTGTCAGTGTTCTTCTTCATCCAGTTTCTGAGTCTACCTTCCCTAAGTCAACCATACTCTTCTTTGCCTCAGTATTTCCAGAGGGAGTGATACCATGTCCATGTCTACAGAAACATATGGAAGTGGGTGGGAGAGGTGGAGTCTGGATGGGATAAGTGGATGAGATGGGGGGTACTGTCTGGTGTACATACTGCGTTCTCTATGAGTATTCATCAGTGGTACCATAAGGAGATTCCCTCCCCAGGGGATCCTCCCGCTGAGTACCACCCCCAGGGGGACTATCGGGTAGCGGCCGCACATCCCTGGCCTCATGAGGAGGGGCTTCGCCCATGGAGGCAGTGACGACATCCTGAGATTCTTCACATACCCTCTTTTCCATGACGCTGGCTTCCTCGTCCCCTAAACCGGGATAGGAAATCTACATTCCTCTTTTCGTTACCCTTGTGATGTTATACGCCAAAACAAAAGGGCTGTAGGTCAAGGAACCAGCCCATAATTCAAGGGCAAGTGTCCTTTCTGTTAGAAAGGCATGATATCAAGAGATGACACAGACAACTAAAATGTAGTTCAAAAGTTTATTTTACTGGTCAGGATGGTGTAACATCTAACTAGCTCTAGCTCTAAGGAGGGAATGTTGGTGGGAATGTTCCCTACCTGAAAGTAATTCTCAGCCACCTCTGCTTCTTCTCCCATACCAGAGTGTCTGGCCACAATTCAGGAATGGTGTGCTGCCAATGATCTCTGCCTTAATGCCAATAAGACTGAGTTCCTCCTCATTGGGACACCCGCTCCCTCCTTTCCTCTCTCCCTCTGGCCACCCACTTAGGGCCCTCTTCCTGCTTCTTCCTGTGAGGCTAAGAACGTTGGTGTCATCTTCGACTCCACCCTCTAATTCTCTCCTCACATCTCTGACGTCTCTAAGAAGTCAAACCATCAGCTGGACCACCTCATAGGTATTCTTCCTGTTCTCACTTTCCCCCAGAAGCTCAACGTCTCCAGAGCTCTGGTCCTCTCTAGGCTCGACTATTGCAACAGCCTCTTTCTAAATCTTCCTGCCTGAATCTCTTCACTGGCTACCGGTGGCTGCTAAAGGATCAAGTTCAAGACCCTCTGCATCCTCCTGTACCGCTCTACCTCCAACTTTTTCTTCCAAAACATCTTCCTTCACAAGCTCTCCGCTCATCCACTTCCAGCTCTCTGAGGGTCAGACGCTTCTCCAAACAGAGAGTTGGCGGCAGATCTATTTCCACGGCTGGGGCCTCCCTCTGGAACAGCCTGTCTCTCAAACTTGAGCAGAACCACCTCTGGTTCCGGAAGCAACTCAAGACCTTCCTTTTCGCTTCTGCTTTCTCTCTTCCTCTCCCCTGCTGATGCACCTGACTGCTCCACACACTGGTCACCTGGTCACCCTCTGAACTCGGGCCCAGGCTCCTGCATGTCCAGTTGCCCTTGCACTACCTCCGGGCTCCCCAGCAGTTAAGGGTTTGTATCTGCAACCCTACAGCCTCCGATGTATTTGTTTAATTTTTATATTATTTGTATCGCGCACCTAACCCTGAGGTAACTGGACGCTGGAAAGCTTTGGATGCACTTGTGAGTCAACTGCACTTCCCCCTTCCGCTCTCCCTGGCACTTCTCCCCTTCCCTCTTTCCCGCCCTTGCGTAATCTAAATGACACAACGCCTAGTAAGATCGTTATTAGAAATACTTTTTGCAAAAGTCTTTTGAAACTTTGGTTCGAAAACACTATTTCCATGCTTTCGGGAAGCTGTGAGTGTCCGAAAAGCAAAGCCGAGCGAACGGAGGAAGAACCCTTCAAGGTGCCGGAAAACAGCCTGTGACCCTACCACATGAACGGCGGAGTTGAGGAAAAGCAGAGGAGACGTTGGTAATGGCCTTGAGCTGCAAGAAAAGATGAAAGACATTTTATTAACACGACCGTTGAGTTATCGAGGGGAGCAAAAGCCTGGTTGATGTCAAATGGGAAGTGACTGTAATTTTGAAAGTTGAAGGTTGCACGTGTGCCGATAAAACGCGAATGAAGAGAATCTTTGTTAAAAGAAAAGGATCCAAAGTAGCAGAGTGGTCCTGAGAGGTGAAATCTCACATTCGAAAGTCTTTGTGAAATGTTATGAATTATGAAAGATATTACGGCGGAGAATAAAGGAAAGAACGTTGAATAAGTGCAAAATGGAATATATGAACTTCTGTGAATATGCTAAGAGGGCAAAGATTGAAATATGTGAATTGTGAATATGCCAATGTGAATATGCCAAGGGGGCAAAAGAAAAACATAAGAACTTCGGAAAAGGCAAGTGAGTATTGGTGCCACCAGATGAGTGTTGAGTGTGAAATGAAGGATGAAAGAGAGGTTGAAGTAGTCATGCAGAGGTCTGAGGAAATTCCTTACAGTTTCGAAAGTCTTCGACAGTGGAAAAGAATACCTTAAATAAAACGTGGGGAAGTAAACCCCATGAAGGAAAAACAGGGTGGAGCCCGGCAGAGGGAAGCTTGTGCAGAACTGTGCGAAATTGTGTGATAACATGAAACAAGAACGAGTCCGGCAGAGGGAAGCCTATGCAGAAGTGTGAGAAATTGAGATGAATATTGATAGCAAGGCGGAACAAAGCCAAAAGAAAGTGATTGAACTATCAGAAATTGGAAGCATAAAATTGAACTGTTGAATTGTACCAGTAAACAAAATTGTGCAAGACTGAGAGAACTGTGCCATCCACCTACCTTTTGTTTTTCTTAAAAGAGTCTCTAGACCCCGTGCGGTTGAACCTGGGAAGTGAGCGAGTACTGAAGCCATTCTGACATTTCTTTTTTAGACACTATTTTCCTTTTGTATTCCCTTAACACATTTTGTTATTTTGAGACGGAGGGCAAGGTTAGGTTTTCTTACTATAGGCCTTTTTATTTTGACCATACTGAATTGGACGTATTTGTTATTGTTTAATGGTTGATATTAGTCCACTTTTAGAGTTAGGACCAGTAAGGAATTCTACCATCCCAAGCAAAACATTGAAAAAAGGTTTTCGAAACTTGTATCCACTATGTCTGTGTCTACACCATGCTTTCCTCACAGTACACTTGGAGATCTCTGCAAACTACCTCTTCCAACAGATGTCCTGTACGAGGTCCTCAGGCCTGAGTAAGGAATGTCCATCACAGTTATTACTTGGCTTTATTGGTGTGTTTTAGAAGCAGGATCCTTCTTCCCCTTTATGGGAGCATGTGGGAAAGAGCTCTGAACATGGCTATGCAGCTCATATGTGCACCTGCACAGTGTAGAATGTATATCCAGCACCCTGCATTCAGGGCAGGGACACGCTTCCCGATAATATGTGTTACTCCTGTGCCCAGGCACCATTTGCATACACGGAAGGGACTGAACCAGCTGTAGTAATTGTATGGACTCTTAGGCTGCATCTCCTTGCATTGATGGGACTTCTCTTCTGTGCTGCCTTCTGTTGCCTGTGAGATATTGCCTCCCCAATTTAAGTATGTTCAGTTATGAACACATTGCCAGAAGTGCTGCTCCATGCTCGGCCCCTACCCTGCATGCAATGCCCCAAGCTTGGGCCCTGTGGGGGTGGGAAAGAGAGCAGGCCTTGCCCCTCAAGCCCCCGGAGCAGGAATAGAACCACATCCCCCTATCCCAGCAGCTGCTCTTCAACTGCATATCCCCCTGAAGTTAGGGGGCGTGGGGCTGTGGTTCGGCACTTCAAATGATAGTGGGGAGAGAGGACATATAGTATTCCATAAGCAAGGGGAGACTTACATGTGCTGATGGAGGTGAGATGAGGAGAGATTGCTGCTATAAGTCATTCACATCAGTCTGGGAGGTACATGAAGGTGCAGGAAAAAAACAGAAAAGGTTCCCCAAAATCAGGTCTGCGATAACAGAAAATACCACCCTCTTTTTAGGGGCAGCCACCACCCCAAAATCCAATCCCACATGCTCATACCAAATATTTATGTTAACATGCCGTGGTTTATAAATATAATAATGTGTGCCATTATATACAGTAGGTCACAAATGGACTTATCCTTTGGTGCTTATATATTACATGTTACTGTCAATTCAATGATCTTCATTCAAGTGTGGCTACGCTCTTATACTGCCTTTGGTCTCTCCCAATGACTGGATCTTCTCTTGGCCGTTTAGTGGTTGTGAAATGCCTGCACATGGGGGAAGTCCAGCCAGAACTTCTAGGCCACATCCCTTCTGCACAAGACCACAGCCAACCACAGGCATGTTTTCAGCCTCATTGAGCATCATTAGTGAGGTGTAGTTATGGACCCAAGCTTCACCACACTGATTACATTCTATGCACCATTTATGGGGTTCCGTGTGCTCTCGTGCAGAAGGGATGTGATCTAGCAGTTCTGGCAGGACTGCCCCTTTTGGGATGGGACCAGGTCTGATTTGCATATGGTCTTTCCTCTTCTATAATAGCAGGGTCGGCTGAAAAGCTATGGTCTGGAGGATTTCCAGAGCTATACCCGTGCTTATGATTGTATGATATATTGGTTTTACCTTACAACATTATATCCAAGATGGCAGACAGCCAATATTTTGGTGCTTTTATATAATGTTGCAATGCACAGTTGAGAAGCTTAATCTGCCTTTGTGTGCGTTCATGTTCTCATGCAGCCTCTGGTCTCTTCTAATTGATTTTCATCTGCCTGCATCCTTCTTTTTGAATTTGAGTGGGCTGTGCTTCAGATATGTTTTATGTTTCTCTCTGACATGCATTGTATTTTCTCTTTCCTCTGCTAGCTTCACTTTTCAGCAAGTCCAGGATCAAACGGACCAAGTCTGGATGATGCAGCGCTTCGAGCTTATTGATGAGTACTACAATCGCCCGCCGGCGCCTTCACCCTTCATCATCATCTGCCATCTAATCTCCCTGGTGAAAGCGATCACTTCCTGTACTGAGCAAAAGAAAAGCGGTAAGTACCCTGCCCGCCGGTTCCATGTTCACCCATATCAAATCTGCACCGCTAAAAACTCTGCAGAGGAAGCCAGAGAGCATCCCAACACAAGATGGCCACTTCACTTCCTGTACTCAGCAAAAGAAAAGCGGTAAGTACCCTGCCCGCTGGTTCCATGTTCACCCATATCAAATCTGCACCGCTAAAAACTCTGCAGAGGAAGCCAGAGAGCATCCCAACACAAGATGGCCACTTCACTTCCTGTACTCAGCAAAAGAAAAGCGGTAAGTACCCTGCCCGCCGGTTCCATGTTCACCCATATCAAATCTGCACCGCTAAAAACTCTGCAGAGGAAGCCAGAGAGCATCCCAACACAAGATGGCCATTTCACTTCCTGTACTCAGCAAAAGAAAAGTGGTGAGTACCCTGCCCGTCGGTTCCATGTTCACCCAGAGGAAATCTGCAGAGGAAGCCAGGGAGCATCCCAACACAAGATGGCCACTTCTCCGTGCTTCACTTCCTGTTTTAAGTAGTTCTTTTACTGTAGCCAATGGGTATTGAAGTGTTACCATTTCGCAGAAAAGGGAACAGGATTAATTTGCTATTTTCTTTTTTTTAAATTGTTTTTATGGTATTAAAATAAACACAGTGACAATTCAGCATCATCATATTCAACCATTGACAACACAATAGGGACATGCTACATTCTATAGATGGTGGGCAATACGCAAGGGACAGTTTCTACCTACTACGTCCGTGTACGTATGCTCTTTCCTTATACATTTCCATAACCCCACTGCATCTCCCAACTTTATTCTCTCGTCTCACCTCCCCCGGGGGAACCATTGTCAGGTACCTGATAGAGGCCATGCCCCGGAGTTCTGTTTATCAAGTCATTCTGGTATGGCTGGCCCAATATGTCATCTTTCGCATGCGGTTGAAGCGCCTGGATAGAACCTGTGAAGCAGCGTGGTACATAGTATCTCTGGTACAGATATTTGAAGTGTAGCAGTTTGAAGCAACAACTTACTTTGTTTGCAGGGAACAATACCTCCATGTCTCATCAGGCACCAACTGGTGCAGTCTTCCCTCCCATGCTCTGCCAGTCATATAACCCCATCCTACAAACAACCCTTCTCTATGTGTGCTTCACCAGAGAAGCAACTCCGAGCAACCAGCTGTCACCCTCTATTGGCTTACTAGCAGTGAAAGGAGGATACCATTGTTGTCCCTCATTTATACCCGGGCGCCTATTTCTCCAGGATCATCAGTTTTGCTCACCAGAAGACAAGGAGTGATTCCCTCCTGGACGACCAGGGGGCCGCGGAAGTATCGACGGCAAAGAATCAATAAAGTCGCTGGCAGCATGTGACAAAGAAGAGTCTTCCCCTTCCACTCTAATCTTTGCCAGAAACAACATATAATATTGTATGTCCCTCCGTCTCATCGCTCACTTGAGCTCTACGAATGATTTCCTCGAAGCGTGAACCTTAGTGGAGAAGTCTGGGAAAATGCAAATCTGATCCCCCTTGTATCTCAACAGACCCACTCATGGGCCAGCCTCTAGGCAGTGTCCACACCCCGATAGTTAAGCAGGCAAGCAATAATCCACCTAAGGGATGCCCCCAGAACCGAACGTTGGTCTAGGAATCGTGTGCATGCTCAATGAGGAAGGCAGAGGAAAAACATGTCAGACCAAGAACCTCTTTCAGAAGTTGTTCCACCAGACGTTCTATAGCCTGCGTCTTGCTCGACACCCCATATAATTCGAATGTTGTTCCTTCGGATCTGGATTCTAGGTCATCCTGCTTGTCAGTGAGGATCTTTAGAGTTTTCATGACAGTCTCCATCTCCGAGGACACCAAGGTCATCCCGTCTTGCACTGCCGATATTCAGTCGTCTGCTGTATCCAGCCGTGCTCTGTGTTTATCCAAACACACCTTCATATGATCTACTTAGCAGGTAAGGGAGTCAATTTTAATATCCATGGTTTGTATACTAGCTTGCAGCTGCAGGAACATCTCCTTGATGTCCCCAATCTCCACCATGGCCCCCTCGGGTGCACTCCAGGGGGCGTCCACACTCCAGAGAAAAGGCGCCCGAGGCACTCACCTTTTTTCCAGCAGTTTCTGCTTTGAAGGTGAGCGTAGCTTGATTTTTATTGTGATTATCCATCATGGGTAGCAGGCACCACCATGTCGCAGGCAAGCCCAATGTCACCAACAATCAATCCTACCATGGAACTCCAGCTCACCAAAGTAGGAGCTCCCCAACCAGAGGCCTGCATCCAGACCAACTGTGAGGCCTGAAAATCCAGCCAAATGCAGTCCAGTATACCGCCAGACTGGTCATCAGTGGTGGTCCAGGGGGACAATTCTCTTGTACACATGATCAGATGGACCTCGTTGGGGCCCGATACACTTTCTCTTCCCCCATGTCTGCTTCAGTGCCACTCCCCTCCGATGGGCAGCCGTAACAAGGCAAAGCCGACAACGACAGCCAGGGATCAAGCCTCACCCTTTCTTCTCCTTGGCCATGCTCTGCAGCAAGGCACCACCGGCCCAACCAGTGCTCACAGCCGAGGGCCCAAGCTCCTTCCTGTCACCTTCTGAGCCGCGTGACTAGATTAATCACATGTCTGTGCCACATACTTCTGGAGCCAAACCAGGATTTTCCAGGCCCCGGGTGTTTCCACCACTGGTGCCCTCAGCCAGCACACTGGTATGTGGCTGGTTTCAGGATGGACTTTCAGGATATGCAGAGGGTGTCAAGAGAGCTCACATGAGAGTGGTGAACATGGCTGAGCTCTTGATCACCCGCCGTTAATCTGCTGTTTTCAAAGTATTTCAGTAGTTTTCTGAATGTTAGTAAATTGGCTCCTCTGTGGTAAAGGAGACCCATGCATGCACCAAAACATTTGCAAGTAAACCTACTTTAACGTAGGCTTCACAAACTCTTTTTTTTTTTTTAATACAACGCAAATTGGATTGATATTTCAGTCATTTGTCTCACCTGCGGTACTGTAATGGGTGCCCATCTCTCAACCTCCGGTGGGCTCCCTACACCCTAGCCCAGACTTTCCTAAACCACAGGTTGGTTTCGGACTAAATATCAGTAACACCTAATGTCTTAATATTGCGGTGAGAGCCTAATGGCCGTTAGCCTTCTCTACCTAACTCCCTCCAGGACTTCCAAGTGGTTTCCTAAGACTAAAGGTCATTCCCCAGGTTTGAAATAGCAATGTCAAGGGTTTTTTAATTGTGCCAATAACAGCCACCCTGCTCCTTTTGCTTTCGCCCTCACTTGATCCCTTTTCCTCCTGTCCCTGCTCTCATTCTTCCCTCCTTCCTGTATTCTGTTCTCTCTTCCTCTCCCTCTCTCCCCATCTTCCCCTCTCCCCCCTCTCTCTCCATCTCCCCCTCTCTTCCTCTCCCACTCTCACTCCCCCTTTCTCCCTATCTCTCCCTACTTCTATCCCTCTCCTCCCAAACCTCCCACTGTCTCCCTTTCCCCATCTCTCCCGCTCTTCCTCTCTCCCCCTCTCTCTCTCTTTTCCCCATGTCCTTTCTTACCTTCTACCACTTGCCTTTTCCCTCACTCTAGTGGTTCGCTCTCTCTTCCTTCCCCACTCTCTCTCTCTCCCCTTCTCTCTTCCTCCCTCTCCTCTTCCTTGCTCCACTTTGCTCTCCACGCTGTGAGAAACCTGAAGGTGTCTCACCCGCTAGTCCCCAGGGATCTGTCATCCAGGTTCCAGGAAACGGCCATCGCTATTAGATCCAGTTCCTAGGGGTGGACCAGTGCGGGAGGATCACCTGGATGGGGTGTTTTCGGGGAGTGGAAGTGGGACACTGAAGGGTGATACACGGTATCCCCTTCCTTATGACACCTTTTCCCCATCCTGCACAGTAGGATATTTAGGAAGTCTACCCCCCTACTCCTTTTCCAACGCGAACACTTTCTCCCACCGTAAGCGACAACAGACTAATAACAGAGCTGTTTAACTGACATATCACAATACAAGAGTCAGGCAATTGCCGACAACTACACACACCTGACTGCCCTTTCCCTTCCCCACTGGAATAAAAGGTGGTGCACAGGAGCACACTCTAAACAAGGTCGAATGCATGAGGAAGCAGCTATTCCAGGACAGCAGTTCAAATGCAGGAGAAAGGAAGCGAGACCTGAAAGGACATCAGGAAGGACTTAACCTTGCCCTTTTCAAACCAGACCCGCGAAGCCTCCAGCAAAAGAAACATAAGACTGGGAATTGCGCTGGCAAATTGTGCGACAGATGTCAGCAGTACATGGAACCCTCCCGCACTGATAGCCAGGGCGGGGAGACATGGTTTTCATCGTGGTACCATTCTTGACTGCAGCAGCAAAAGAAACACCAACGAGTTCAGCACAGCCGGCAAGTCGGAAGAACCAGATAGTGGGCCGGACTGTGTTAGGCTCAAGGTTGCAGTGGCATTAAGAAGATTAAGATACAAAGGTCTTTTGTGAACAAACTTGGTACCAGAGATAGAGTGGTCCGGCTCCACGTGGACACACATTCGAAGGTCTCTGGTGGGTACCCTCTCCTTAACAAGTAAAGTATTGAACTGAAAGATAGTGAAACTACAAGTACCAAGAGGCCATAGAGAAGACCGGCATGAGGTGTCAAGGTGGTTATACAAGGGTTAAGCCAAACCCCTTGTACAATAGAAAGTCCTTGACATGTTGTATAAATTGTGAACTGTGAAAAGTGTGAACCCGACTGGGGGAATTGTGAAACTGGCGTTTGCATCCGGCTGAGGGAAATGCCGTGCATACTGTCATATTGTGAAGCACGCACTTGCCATAGAATAACAGAGTGACCCAGTGAGATGTTATCACCCTTCGGACGCCTCTGTTTAAATTGGTAAGTACTTTGAGAGGCTAGCGCTGAAAAGAAGGATCGTGGCCCAGCTGAGGGATCCTAGGGTGAAGAATAATCACCCGATGTGAAGTTTATCAGAAGGAACCATTTGTTTTGTTGTTTTGGCATATCAGGCCCTCTGAAGCAAGAGACTTTGCATGAGAAGAGACCTGGACGCAGAAGGCCCTGATATAGAGAAAAGGAAGCTTGTGCTGGAGAAACCCAGGCGTGTGCTGTGCCCAAGAGTCCGACCTTGTTCCGTGCTACAAATGTGGGAAAGTGAGATCCCGGCCATAACATCCTGACCTATCATTTGGTGAATACTTCTTTCTTTTCTTGTGAAACATAACCCCACACTATTTTGTAGCATAGCGGTAAGGATTGGTAATCGTTTTTTTTTAGTATAGGCCCTTTTAATTGACTAGACTCTACTAGGACTGTATTAGTATTAGATGATGGTTGTAGCTTGCTCCCATCATAGATTTAGGTTAGATCAGGCATTTATCTCACCCATTTTACAGTTTAATAAACACCCTTGAACTGTGAACACTTGTGTCTGTCTTGCTTTGAGCCATGCCTTCCTTACAACGGCTATCTCCTCTCATCCTTCTCCTCTCTCCTTCTCCATTCTTCTCTTGCTCCTCCCTCTGTCCTCTCTATCTCACTCACCCCCTTTTCCCCAAAACCAACTCACTCTCTCAATATCCTGCTACTCTCATTCTCTCAGACATGCACCCATTCACTGCCTCATTCTTACTATCTGGTATCACTCTCTCTTACTCCCAAATACCTCACCTGTAACAATCTCCTGCACCACCACCAGCTCCTCAACAATCCGCTCTCTTGGTTCAGCTCTGCTCCACTTGACATCACCCAAACTCCTTTCCTGCTGTCTTCCATTGCCTGCCCTTTTATACGCTTCTCTTCCTGTTCCTGTCATCCCCCTCTTTTGGTCCTCTGTCTCACCTGACTGTAAGGGACAATCTGTGAATCCTCTTTCCCCTGGAGATGGGTCTTTACACAGTAAGTCTTCATACAACCTTGTTGGTCCTGCACCCTTTCTCACAAAAGATTTGACTTTGTATCTGGCCCCAGTGTTATCCAGTGTTCGTTCACAGCAGCTGTTCTAATGGATTGCCTCCTCCCATGGATTCCTCATCTTAGATATATTCTCCTGCGGTAGCAGATTTAAGAAACTTTTCACCACAAGATGACGCTGTCTGGCAATGGCATTGAGGTTCGTCGGCATAGGGTTGGTGTTCACATTGGTAAAAATAGCACACACTGTGCCCGGGGCTGCAGTTAATTTTTTCTGTATGCTCATCACGCCTTTTGGAAATACTTTGCACTTTAGAAAAATTCTACTGTTCTTGAAATGTTGATGTTTCCCTTTGAAATGTCAAACCCAAAGCCTTCTGACTTCAAGCAATGTGAGGATTGCAACGCCAAAATGTTTCTAACCGATCCTCACAGGATTTGCCTGTTGTGTCTCGGCTCTGGACACAAGGGAACCTATTGCGGCACGTTCCAGGCAATGATGCCAAAAGCTTTGAAGGAGAGAATCAAAGGTGGTTTTCGGATGATCTTTGTTAAGAAGGATTTCTGAACTCTGACCTGGAGAGGCAGAGGTTCAGAAGGCCAACCTAGTTTCTTGGAACAGGGTAACCTCTGGACAAGCCGGACCAATCAGGGTAGCTATGGCAGGCGGTCAAGACTAAGTCTCAAGAGGGGTGAGGGTGACTGAAAGACCTCAATGAGCACACAAAGCAAGGACACTTACAAATTACTCCAGACAGGTGTTATATTAAAATTATAGACACATTTATTACGAGGCCTTTGTAACATCCACCATAGCAAAGAATCACAGTAACACTAGAATAAACCACTACATCTCAATCAATAGCATATATATACAAGACCAGTGGGGTGTAAGGGGTTAAAAGCACAAAATATGTAGACCACGTAGATGGGGAGGAAAACAGGCAGTGCAAGTAATATTTAGACCCAGTTCCACATCAAGAATACACCTAACTAAGAGGCAGTCCAAGCCCTACGAAGAGAGGAGCCTTATGCTCAATAGTACATGCACGCGCTTGAGCAACTGGACAAAAATAGGGTCTCTTCAAGGGTCTCTAGCAGCTCAGGAAGGTGGATAAGGCGATGAAGAACAAGTTCCCACTCTTCAAGCAGGACCTCCACTTGAGGGCAGAGGCAGTTTGAGAGTGCGGGATGGAGTCGCTATTTTGCAATAGCTGTGGAAAGGAAACAGGCCCTCAGGGGCCACTTCGTGCGTATAAATGGGCTCCCGCGCTATGGGCCACCGGTTGGGGTAAGGACTACTCACCAGTCCCCGACGCAGGCAGACCCAAACTTTTCCAGTACAGTCCACTTCGCTGGCAGGTTCGAATGCGACAATCAGGACCTCCACTTGAGGGCAGAGGCAGTTTGAGAGTGCGGGATGGAGTCGCTATTTTGCAATAGCTGTGGAAAGGAAATGGGCTCCTGCGCTAGGGGCCACCAGTTGGAGCTAAGGACTACTCACCGGTCTTCGACGCAGGCAGACCCAAAACTTTGCCAGTACAGTCCACTTCGCTGGCAGGTTCGAATGCGAAAATCAGGACGTCTCTACACTGTGTAGTTCCCGAGAAGCAGTGAGGATTCCCAAACGGGACAGTGGCGATTTCTCCACTCCGGGTGGAGGAATCAGCCCAATTCCACTGCAGCAGGCTTCAGGGTCAAGGGGGTCACAAATGCAGCGAACTTGCACAGGTCGTTGCCACAGCAGGGCAACACTGTAACCGCGTTTACTCCGGTCCGGGCTCACTCATCTCACTTCAGACCTGGGAACGCCAAGTGTGCGTAATTCTGTGTGAGTGTGCCGTGGACACAGAGCTAGCAGTATATCAAGTTTCAAGAGCCTCCTCAAAACAGCGGCGGTATCAGAGCAAACGTCCCGTGTAAGATGGTCAGCCCACTGGTTGGCCCAGGGACACTTCCGAAGAGGCTTACTTGCAGGGTTCAATGAAGGTGCCGAGAATAGATGATCCCACTATTCCAATGGGGTGAAGCGCCTTCGCAGACCTTCTAGGACGATCAGATGCAGAGGGGTCCCAAGGGATGACAGCAGGCTCAGGGTGCCAAACCTTCCAGCGGGTCACCAGCGGTTCCTTGACTCGGCTTCTTGTTGCAGGATACTTGGCTCCTTACCCTTTGTTCGTGTGAACTCAGGAGGTCGACATGGTAGTGGTGTTTTCAGCCTCCTCTTATCCAAAGTTCCCTTCGTGCCAAAACGGAGAGAACCCAATGGGAGATCTGCTCACAAACACTCACTCCATACGTGGACCAATCACGGACCACAGTGGTCCCAGGCATTCAGGGCACTCCAGACTCTCTGGCACCCAGGATGTGTATTGGGAACAGGCATCCCAGCCCACATCCTGGAGGCACACACACAAGACATGCAGAAGCCTGCGAAAGCATTGGGTGTCGCGGGAAAGTGCCTGACCAAATAAGGACTGACCCGGGTCGACTCGACCTGGGGAAGGTGAAGGGGCAAGATGGCCAAAGGACAGGACTAAGAACCCTGTGGCATGGCCATTTTGGAGCCAGGCCACTTATTCGTGCCAAACGCGGCTAACGAGGTTTAACATGGCAAGAAAGGGTTAAAAATATAAGGAACATGATAGCTGCCACCAGTCCTGCCTATGACACATCTGCACAGTTCATAAAAAGTCCAGCGAGAGTTTCTAGGGCCTTTTGAAATCACTAGAGACCCAAGTGTGCTGTATGGTAGGATACATTGCACACTTGTTACATGTTGCACAAAAGCTGCAACATGAAGAAAGGACTAAGGGAAACAAAGTCTCCCCATACTGACTGTCTTAAGGGCATGTCAGTTTCGCCATAAAAAGTGAGCGAAAGCCCAGAGGAGTACAGCTGAGGGCTGCGCTTCTCTGTCAAAGTCAGTCATTGGTGTTAAAACAGCAGCAAAAAGTTTGGGGGTTGACACATGGAGGGAAAATTCATACAAATATGGTATCTTTCCTAACAATCTTCATCCATGTCCCCCAGCACCACTCCCTCAAAGAAAATACCACCCAGAAACTCTCCAAATCCACGGATCGATCACCGGAGACAGGTAACAAAAGGCTAAAGAAGCACAGCAAGAGATCTCCCTCTGGGAGCGATTCTCACCACTCCTACAAGTTCAGGTAATCCTTGACGAACTGCTTGCCTGATAGACAGGTATGAGTCCCCTTTAAGATCACTTTGGCAGAGAAATGGGAGGAATTCTGTCAAAAGATGATAGAAGTTTTCAGCAAATAAACTCCTTCGGCCTCCACTTCAGAGCCAAAAATGAAAAAGAAATGCAACCCACTGCTCCTGACAAAGCCGCCAGGGACTCTGAGAGAGACTCTCTCATGCAGCGAAAAGCCTGGGCTTGAAGTCTACGTGGAAAAGCTCAAACGGCATCTGCATCACCCACACCCATGACTCCTTCAACTTTCTTTGACGCCGCGCTGGTGCCCCTTCCAATGTGCTGTTCGACATGTAGCATCAAGCCACCATCAATGTCGGGATATGTCCTAAACCGAGAAAATAGGTTTTGTCATCTTTTCAAGAAATTTCCAATGAAGAAAGGGACCAAATACCCTTTGGATTCAAGCCAGTGAGATTTTTCTGATAGTAAGACAGGATTGAGGGGTTGCCAAGTGACCTTCAGGATACAAGTGGGCTTAACACTTCTGCTGAGGTGGAGTTCTCAAGGCCCTCCTGCCCATCCAATTCTGCCTATAGGGGTGTTATGGGAAAAGGTTGTACGGTCTGTGAAACACTGCGTGCCCCCCCACAGAAAATAATCTTACTGAATACAACCTCATGTACATCCTTGGGCAAGGGTCCTCCAAACGTCATGCAGCCTTCCAGGACTCTCGCTTAGAGCTATGGATTGAACACTGCTCAGCACCAGCAGTATGGGGTGATGTTGCCAAGAAGTATAAACCAGTGTCTTGTGAGAAATCAGAGGGTGTCTCACCCGCTAGTCCCCGGGGATCTCTCAGGTGGCCAGGGCACGGCCATTGCCTTTGGATTCGACGTGTGCGGGAGGATCACCTGGGTGAGGGGTCTATGAGAAGTGGCGGTGAGACAGCCGATGGCGAGATGCGGTATTCCCCCTCCATTTTCTTTATCCAACCCATCCTTTCTTTTAGGATGCTCCGAGGGCCCATCTCCCCCCCTTTTTACACAAACACTGGGCTGAGGAAGAGGGTGACTGAGAGTAACAACATTAACTTTCACACATCGTACTGGCCATGTCCCACTAATCGAGTCTGGCAAAGTCAGGCACTTATTTCCAAGTGCATACACCTGCTACCAATTAGCTCTCCTCACACAAATAAAAGGCAGAACCGAAAGAGACACTAAGAGCAACGTGGAACACGAGAGTGAGCAGGGCTTCTGGGACGAATGCAAACCTATTGGAGCAGAGCGACGGACCAAGGGGTGAGAGCAGCGGGTTGGAAAACCCCAGAGTTCCCTACTGGAGGTCATTGCCTTCGACAGGCCGCAAGTGACATGTGGAGAAGGCCAGATCCCACAAGTGAGAACTATATTGTGTTTCAAGGACGCCAGCGACCCTCACGGGTGAACGGCAGAGTTGGGGAGGCGAGGTCAAGCCTGTGGTACTAACTTTGACTCGTGAATTGGAAATCATAAAGCAAAGAAGAAACACACACAGCAGGGGAATTGGCAAGCAACTTGAAAGACAGGTGTCTGATAAAGTTTGAAATAGCAACATTTTATCACAAGTGAAGGCTGCATGCCTGTGAAAGAGACGCGAGGAAAGGCAGACCTGTGAATGACCTTTTGAAGTAAAAGGCAGTTGTGAGTTCAGCGGTACTAAGTAACGGAGTGGTCTGGCGAAAGGAAGTAGCCCACTCGTAAGTCTCTGTGAAAGATAAATTGTTCGAAGCGAGAAAACGAATATACAGCAAAAGTGATATGGAATTGTTTAACTCCTAGAAAGGGGAAAGTAAAAGTTGAACCATATATTTTCGGTCCAAGTGGTCCTGCACTGGTGTGAAAAGTAAGCCACGCACATTTGAAAGCCTTCAACATCCGAAAGTGGTCCAAGCCCGACAGAGGGAGTTGCAAGTTTGTGTTAAATTTTATGGTGAGAGGTCTGAGCCAGGCAAAGGGCGGCCTGCGAGAACTGTGTGCTGAAAGGTCTGAGCCCAACAGAAGGGGACGTTTGTGAACTTTTTGATTGATACATTATTTTTGAAAGTCGAGAAAAAAGACTTAAACTTGGAAGGCCAGACGGGTTCTCGCTCCATGTTGTGGAACTGTATTTGTGTTGGAAGCCGAGCCAGAGTGTGTCTTTCTACCTACAGGCACAGCCTTACTCTGTGAGGTCTAACGTGGGGAAGAGAGATGGTTCAAACACATTTATTCATTTGAGCACTGATCTTTCCTTTTGCATACATTTCCCCTTTAGTCACTTTTTTGTACAAGAGATAGGACAGGCATTAGGTTTTGCTAGCATAGGCCATTTTGATTTGACAGACTCCACTAGGACTGTGTTATTTATTACTTTATGGTCGAGACTACTCCCATCTTAGTTTTAGGGCAGGCTAGGAGCTTCTCCAACCCCAACCATTTCAGTAAAGATTTTACAAGTTGTACCCATTGTGTCAGTGCCAGACTTCTGATACCATGCTTCCCTACAGTCCCTGACATCTTGTTGAGGCACCCTAGCCCAGTAAGTCTGGTGGTTCAAATGGCTATTTGCAAAATATAGTGCTTACACTTCTTTTCCCCCAATCAGGGACATTAAAAGGTGAATGCTCTGTCTAAAAAGACCTTTGCTCCAGACAGCATGGCCTTAAAAGAAATGAACATGTCATGCGCTCTAGCAAAGTAGACCCACAGATTTTGGGCAGGGATAGAAGAAGCAGCGGACCACATGTTGGAAGTGGAAATGAGGGATGTTTTCCTTAATATTGTTGGAGATGGTAGGCAAGCAATTTGCCAAGTTCTTCGGTCTGGCCTGGAAGCTTCTGACTGTTTGGGTAGTGCGATGGGCACAAGCTCAGTGACAAGAAGATTTTCCTGGCTCAGAAAATCTGGTTTAACACTGGATATCCAGACAAGATTGCTGAATATACCCTTTGACGGGTTGAATCTCTTTGGACCCAAGGCTGACATTACCCTCAAGGCATTACAAGCCCCTAAGGCAGTGCCGAAGTCATTAGGAGCCACAATGCGACAACAAATAACCCAATCTGCACCACAAAGTTGGAAAACCAGACATTTTCGTTACTATGGCTCCTTTGGCCAAACGGGAAGACAAGGTCAACAGAGGTTTACTATACCTGAAAACGGTAGAGGAGGTAAATATTCACAAACTACATCCTCCTCTGTCCAATCAGGTACAGCACCAGCAACGGAATGTCTCTGAGGTATCCTCACATGCCACCCCAGTAGGAGAGGCTTGATGCATCATTCTGCAGAATGGTGCAGCATTACTACAAATGCATAGGTACTGGGTCCTCAAGCACCCTGTGCCCTGTCCTCCCTAGCCTATCTCCCTCCAAGATCCAAATCTGCTACTCCAGAAGGTGCCTCAAGCATTGAGGGAACCGGTGGTGGTTCTCCCACTACTTCCTGGTACTGAAAAACTGGAGGTGCTTGAACAAGTTCCCCAAGAAAGACAAATTGAAGATGACACTTTTGCAGATCCTTCCGGCTCAGGAGCAACAGGATTGGTTAGTATCGCTTGACCTCCACATCCCATACATCACAAGCACAGGAAGTACCTGAGTACCCACTATCAGTTTCATGTTTTGTTGTTCGGGCTCACCTCCGCCTTGACAAATTGTAGTCAGCGGTAGCAGCCAGTCTAGTGAGAGGATGGATTCACGTCCTCCCTTATCTGGACAATGGAACAATCAGAGCCCATTGACCAGAGCAGGCCCAGGACTACCTAAACCACTTCTACACAAGCATCTCCCTCAACGTCACAAATACTCAAATTCATCAGCGCAATCCTGGACTCTTCCTTGGTAAAGACTTTCCCACCGAAGGACGGAGCATGGCACATCCAGCAGCAGATTGCAAATTCCAGAATGCCCACACGTTGCCAGACCTGGTCTTTCTAGGGTTGCTGGGCCTCATGGCATCCTGCATCTTCCTCGTGGCACAGGACAGACTGAGATTGAGGTCGGCCCTCCGACCTCAGTGGTCAAATTTCTTGGGCAACATGTTGAACCTCCTACAGCTTCCGATCAAGGTCTCACAGGGTCTTCTGTGGTGGACCAGCAGACAGAACTTGATGGCGGGAGAACCTTTTTGACATCTGTCGCCAAAGGCAACCGTTTCTTATTTCCAAAAAAAGGTAGCAGGCGCTCCTCTCCAGAAAGAACATGGCATGATAACCTGTTCTGAGATGAGAGTTTGCAGCACACGCTTTTTGCTCACAGTACCTTTCACAGATGGGAAATGTCCATTTGCATATCAGTCTTTGTCCCGCCCACATGGGCAGTCCAGCACCGAAATGCTATGGCAATTCCTCTCTGAACAAGAGTACCAACAGCAAACCCTGACACGTGTTTCAGCCTTGTTGGGCCTCATCAGTGAGGTGAAACTGTGCCTCTCTGAGCACAGTGAGCAGGAAGTCCCCGTCTGGTTGCCCCCAGGTAACTCAGGGTGACCAACCCCAAGATCCTTACAAATATTTAAAAAAGGTAGCAGGCGTAGTTGTGGATTCTTCTCTGAACCGCTGGGGCAGGCACCTGAAGAGGTGACGGTGAGTGGGTTGCGGTCCCCGCCAGGAATGAAACTCCACATATACAACAGGATGTGCGATCTGGTTAGCTCCAGGGCATTTCCCCCCAACAGCACTTGGAGATGTGTTTGTGGTGGATTGGAACTTTCCACTTCTATAAATGTTCCCACCAATTTCCCTCATCCACCATTTCATCAGGAGGTTGAGAAGGTTTAAAACCATGATCCTTATCCCTCCGTATTGGGCCTGGAGGGCATGGTACCTGGACCTTCTGGACTTGGTCACCTGCCCCCCACAATGAGTGGTTGGTTTTATTCTCGCAAGAGGGAGTCCTGGTTCTCCACCCGAGTGTCAGCATTCTTAATCTCCATGCGTGGCTACTGAGAGGTTGATGTGTAGAGACTGGAATCTGCCCGAAGACATCATAGAGGTGTTGGTTTTTGGCCAGAAGACCAGCAACAAAGGCTCTTTACCGTTGCAGATGGAAGAAATCTTGCAGCTGGTCCAGGGCCAAGGAAATGGAACGCGTTCCATGCAATACCACAGCAGTACGAGTATGTTCCTTTCTGTTACATCTAGCCCCTCTTTCCTTTCAACAGTGCCAAGCATCTCCTAATGGTTCTTGTGCTCTCTAAACTGGACCACTGTGGAAGCATTCTATTTGGGCTCCCCAACTATGCTTTCAGTCCTCTCGTCAAGATCATAAACTTCACTACCTGAACTCCCTTTGAACTCCCTCACTTCACTCCTACTTCCTCTTACCATGACCAGGCTGGATGACTGACGATGTGAAACAAGGCTATATTTAAATGTTATCTCCTGGTTCACACATCTATCTACGGTAAGGCCCGACCGTATCTATCCTCCTCTATCCCACTCTACAAGCCTTCCCGTAATATCCACTCTGCCTCCTTGACTACCCTTGTGGCACTTTGTGGTACTCGTCCGTCCTGTGCGTCCGCTCTTTTTCTGTTCTTGCTCCACTTGCATGGAATTCCCTTTCCCTGTCCAACTGAGAAAAAAATCCACACTGATTTTTTCAATGCCAAATTGAAAGTCATCCTCCTTGCCTTTGAGTTATTCTCTTAACCTACCTCTCATCGCCTCTAACATGCCTCTGTCCCTCACTTTCTCTGCCTATACTCCAACACTTCTTCTATCATGGCCACATTCCTAACATAGCTGGCTGTACCACCTACCTGTCCAATGTTGACTGTCCTTTATCTAAGTCCACCCAAGTTGGCGCCTGGAAACACTTGTGTATAGGCGCCCTAAAAATATCCAATAAAATAAATAAATTGTCCCCAGTAACTGTTCCATTTACTCCAAACAACAAGCTGGTCAGAATGTCAATGGAACTCAATGACCTGTAAATCTCTCACAGATTTGTGTCAAATGTGAACTTATTTAATGTATGTTCTATTGCAATCAAAAGAGCATTGTTCTTCCCTGTATATATAAATGATTAAACAAATAAATGGAATAAGATGTGGAATCCGTGGGGGGTGGCGCAATCCATTAAAAGAACAAATGACTTACCTCTGGTAATGTTCTTTCCGATGGATTTTCCTCCAAAGGATTCCTCATTGTCCTCCCATCCTGCCCCGCAGTAAGAGTGCCTTCATCGTATAGGTCTCTCCTTCATTGCCTTCTTGGCTATAATGAATACAATAGTAATCATTAAAGAGAATTAAACAAAATTCGCCAGGGCGGCTGAGCACACAGGAAATCTTAGTAAGGTCACTGGGTGCAGTGCAGGCTATTTGTACTGACGTCAAGTCTGGCCCTGATTGCGAGAGATGCCTAAGAACCTTGACGCCGATGCTGCACAATGCCCCCTGGTGGCGACAGGTTTCTGAAATCTGCTGCTGCAGGAGAATATATCTAAGATATCTAAGGAGAATATATCTACCATGGCCTTGAGTGCCCTACCAGTGCTTAATGGATTGCATCAGTAAGGCTGCGAATGCCAGGTGCCATGGGCCCCGGGCTCCGTGCAGCCAGGGCTCGCAAGGAGACTGCCACCATGCCAGCCCACCCGGGGGACAGGCTGCGCAATTGCAGAACAAAGGACCTTAGTCTGCATGTGAGCGGCGGCCTAGAGGGATAAACATGGCTGCACTGCTCCGAGCCACGTGTGCAGGGTAGCCCTGGACCAGGCAGTGCCCCTTGTTGGCCTGCCACGGAGCCAGACAGGGGGCGGCCCCAGAAGTGGAACCCTCCCAGGCCGCATATCCCAGAAGCGGCCCAGGAAAAGTGAGGGAGCGGATGACTGAAGTCTACTCCACCCAGTGCCATGTGGGCAGGGTGGCAAAGCAAGGAAGTCTTAGGCTACTGCATTCTTGCAGCCGGGGTGAAGAACTCTGGGTGCCGGAGTGTGAGGGAGAAGGAGCAGGCCCACTGCTTGCTCCACACAAGTGCAGAAGAGGGAGTGGCTGGGCCCTGCCCAAATGAACATTGTGAAGATGTGCTCTCAGCATCCATATACCAGTGGAGATGATTCCTGATGACATTAACGTACCCTTGTACACCTGGTGCAGCAGTGAGTGCAATATAGCCCCCTAGGGCATGGGCAGCTGCAAAGAAGGAGACTGCTTGCCAGGGCCGGCAGCAGTGAATACGGTGCTACCCTAGAGCACGGGGCGCCACCAGAGATTAAAAGACACAGGACAACGTGCAGTGGTTGTGGCGGTACCACTCAGGACATAAAGGCCACTGTGTAATGCACAGGGGCTGTGCCTCAGTGTTTGTGGTACCCTACATGGTGGATAGGGCACCACAAAGGAGAGAGCAGTGCCTAGGGCATGCCATCCCCAACCAACAGCCTGTGGAGCAGGCCTCAACCCACCATTGTACTGGATGCATTTTATGTTATGGCTGGGGATAGAAGTATTATTAATAAGGAGTAATATCCTGGCGTGAGCTAGCAAAGGGAAGCAGCAGCCTGCCATAGGCCGCCAATGGGAGGAGATTGCCCACTGGGGCTATATCCCGGCCCCCTACTGAGTGGGTTGTGCCAGATAGGTTAAAGGGGTCTGTCGTGTCAGTTCCACCCTAAGGGTTTCTTCTCCACCTTGCTCAGGGAGAGTGAGCTGGCGGGACTGATCACTAAAAAGGAAACCCCCTCCAGGTTAGGGAATGAAATGGAATAATAAGGTTAGTGAGTGTTTATGTAGAGTTTCTAATGAGTTGTCTTCAGGCAGGTACGTTTTATTTTCTCTATTCGTCTTAATATCGGTTGTTGCCTCACTATCAACTGTCTGTCCCCCCGAGCCCACGCATTCCAGAATCTTCCCAGAACCAAGGAGTCGCAGGAATGCTACACATCTGCCTTCTTTGAGGTATAATACAAAAGATAGGGGTGGTAAATGTTTGGGGAAAACAAATTTATCAAATGGCGTTTGTGTTGGGGAAGTGCAGGGAAACATACTTGGAAGAGTGGATGTTCACACTTTATACATACACACATGTGCAGGTGAACTGTCTAACTAGAATTGAACAACACACTTTGCTAACTATAATCTATACATAGTCCAATAAATACTTTGGTTTATATGCAAACCTTTTAGGTCTCACCACTGTACCCTGACTCTCTTTAAACATGCCTTGACTTGCTCCAGTGCTACATGGCTTCTCTTCTCTTCCGCCATCTCTATAGCTAACCTCACACCTATTATGTTGTTTCTTACAACCTGAAGCATAACCTAGGGGTTGTGTTGGCCCATGCCATCTGCACACGCGATTGGTGTTCCACTCCCTATTATCTGTGGTTCTCACTGCTCCACAAAGAACGTTCTTCACAAGAGCTGTTGAAACCACTTATGCAAAGCCCTCTGCAAATTTAAAGATATTTTAGTACGAAACCCCTCCCCCATTTTGAATGTTCTCTCAAAAACTGATTTGTGGATATCATAAGCCATGTTATTATTTCTTTGCCTCGCTTCAATCCTGCTTTTGGCATGACTCCAATCTAACTCTGACTTGCATGCTCTGCCCAGCCATTAAGGGCAGACTTTGGTGTTGGGTTTCCTTCCTCTCAAAATCATAAATGGAGAAACCCCTGTCATAGAGTGTGGGGTGCATCTATGAGCAACTGTTGTGTTACCTCTTGCCAGTCCTCTCCTACCGAAACTGTACCTTGTATACTTTCTTTAATGACACAATTTAATCTTTCAACCATGCCATTTGTTTCCTGGTGGTAAATGGAACTCGTGAAATGTTCTATATAATTGTTTTCAAGAAAATACTCTATCTCTCTACATACTAATTGCACCATGTTGTCTGTTGCTAAACAGCGGGATATCCTTCACTCTTAAATATATCACCAAGAAATGTTATAACATCACTGCCTGGTACAAATATTTTGTACAAACCTACCTTCTACCCATCTCGAGAATAAATCAATCAACATCATGCAATTGGTTTTCCCGCTTGTGTTTTTGACTGGCCCCATAATATCAAACCCCACTCTTTACCATGATCAATTTTGAATAGACATTGCTGTCATGGGACTATTCATTGAGGAAAATGTGGTTTAACTGTTTTTGCAAAATATGCATTGCCTTATCAACCTTACTACTTGCACCTCACACGTCGGCCACCAATAACCTTGTCAAATCATCTATTTCATTTTGAAATGCCTTTGTGACCTTCATGCACTAATTCCTGTGATTCTGGCCTTTGTTCCTTCTGTGGAAATAATTTGATCTCCTCTTAGTACCAAACCTTTGGATACATGCAGTTCATCTCGTGCCATCCATAGCGCTACACAATTCAGATTCTTCAACAATTGTTTGTTTATTTTGTTGTTCTGTAAAGCCACTTTCGCTCCACAAAGTGACTTATCACACTCCATTGATTTTTCCCACTCTATGGATACATTGTTCCCAATTACTAGAGCTTCATCCTCCTCTTCACTGTCATTTGTGGCTTCTACATGATCAGTTAGTCTAGATAAACAAACGGCAGCCTTGTTTTCAAATCTTACTTAATGTCCCATGTGCACCCTTGTAAACTGGTGTAAAGACTGGAGGGGGGTCTGTACTTCTGCTCTCTATATAGTAGAGGAGAGGCACAGAAGACCCCAGCCAAGATTCTCTATTGTTGGTAGCAATGGACGAGCAATCAAGGCCTAGCTTCTCAGGGGGTGATGCGGGCTGGTTCTTAAGTACAGTGTAGTCCCCAAGCACCCATAAAGGAATGCCGACACATTGTATTAGTTCAAACACAGTCTTTATATAAGTAAGATTCAAGGTTATATACACAATCACAATAACTCACTTTGTGGTCAGTAAATCTACAATGGCAAATATATACAGTTCTAAGTGGTACCACAATTATTATTAGATTTCATTAAAGTGCATCAACTTTACTCTGGTTAAATCACTTAATAAAGATAACCAACAATAGATATAGGAGGTAAAGCAGTTAGTTAGAACAATTGGCAGAATACTGGCCCCTACTGTTAGACACAGTTCTATGTGGAGATTCCTGTTACGCTCACCTGGCTCCCACGGGGGCGTCGATCTGAACTGGCCAGCTGTTGTTTCCACCAGTGAGACGCGTAGTGCCGAGATGGACTGGACTGGCCCACCCAGCTTTGTTTGTTTGACTCGTAGGAATATCCTTCTTTAATGGAGAAAGGGAATTAACCACCTGTGGAGTTCGAGCGCTAACCCCACCTTCCCCTCTCCCGTTGTTTTTCCCACAGGTCACTTTTGGATTCCCTCTATGCTCTCACCTGATGGTTTGGAAAGATGAGCTCTCCATCCTGCTTCGAGCGCAGAGGCGCGTAGATGACCAGTTTCTTCACTGGCGTGGAGGAGTTGGGAGTTCCAGAACGGTATTGACTCAAAGAATGCTGGCGAGACACCGTAAGTCTGCAGTTCGTAAGAGTTCAAAACACGTCTGACCTTCACTCTGTCCAATTCCTTTTAGGTTGCTGTATTGTCCTTATGAAGAGTTCCACGTGGCAACCAGTAAGATGCAGGTAAGGGTTTATATTATCCGGCTCAGTTCGATAAAATTGTGTCAATGTATAACATGTGGCTTTTCCCCCATTCAGGCGCTGATGTGGTATGAGGTCTTGGGGATTGATGCCTCCAGTGGTAAAAAACAGGTAAGTCTATTTGGAATAAATCGGTTTCCCCTTATTGCGCCTTGCTGTTCTGTTGTTTCCCCATAGGGGCCGGGGCACGGCGGAGATGCAGCGGAGGCTGCGCCGACCCGAAATGAGGTAAGTACCCCCTGTGGTAAATCAGGTAAGTCTTGGGGGGTAGCTTGTACAGTCTTAGAGTATCCCTTGGCTCACCTTGCTGTTTTTGTCTCCTTAGGTGTCGGAGAGCGGCCGCGAGATGGAGAAGAGCGTGATGGAATGCTGAAGTGCTGCAAGGCAGGCGAGTACAGCGCGGCGCTGCAGGATGCGAAGTAAGGCGTTTTTAAAGACTTCTCTCCAGCTCCGTGGCGTGATGAATCAGGATTCAGGTAAGGATTAAAGGTAAAACTCCTGTTCTGACCTTTCCTCCTTCTTTCTTCTTGTTTCCAGGAGCTCCAGACTCGAGGCGGCCGTGGTTGAAGACTGGAAGCTGCTGCAGGCACGGTGAGCGTTACGCTGCTGCATGCAGAATAACACGAAGCGTGTGCTGCTGTCCGGGCGTGGTTTAAATAGCCTTGGAAGTAGTCCCAGATAAGTATTCTTCCACAGCCCCACCCGAGTAAAAAGTAGTCCTTTAGGTAAAATAGTCCCTCCTAAGCCTCATTTGGCTTGTGGCTTCTTGCAGCATGGTCTGCATCAGGTAAGTTTGCAGCATGGTCTGCATCAGGTAGGTTTTCTACTATGAGCCTGGCGCCCATGGCACCAGGACTGACTCTATTCTTATGAGCCTGGCGCCATAGGCACCAGGACTGCACCCAAACAGCCCCTAGCTGGGGTTTTTGGGCTGGCTCCAAATGGCATGATGCCTGCTTCTGGGGTTGCTGGGCCTGGTCTGGTTTCCCGGGGGCAGGCATCATGACAATTCCCCCCACCTGGGCAACCTGTAAAATAAAGATAAATCACAAGCCCAGCCCATATATTGTTCTATTTTCTTCTATAATTTTTCTACCATCCCAATGTACCTGGAATAGCAGAGTTTGACAACGAGTCGTCGACGGATCCTTCTTGAGCGGCTCCCTTTAAAGCATTAGCCACAGATCATTGAGATCCATTGAAGAAAGTGAACTCGGCGTTGAGGCGGCAGCTTCGGTCCCAGCGGTGCTCGTCCAGGATGGAGCGAAGATGTCATTCAAGGAAGAGGCATGCGGGGCACCTCGATGTCGATAGTTCAGGACGGCAAAGAGTTTGTGAAGAACGGTGGCCCAGCAAGGGCGTTGAATCGTCCAGCGTCTCTACGGTCTTTGAGTGGGGGGAAACCCACCGGCGGATGCTCCTCAGCACGTCAACAGCCTGGCCTTCTCCGGCGGGATAAGGCGGGTGGCGGTGCGGATGAGCGCATCCGTGAATCAAAAGTCTTAGGCAATGGAGCGTGCGGCTCTGGTCATCGATGGCACAGGGTTAAGCGGTCCCCTCTTCTGGGCAACTCGGCTTCGACGGGCTTGTGGCGGTTATGCAAACCTGCAAACCCTGGTCGACGGCGGTGGACAGAATGTCTGGTGCTTATCTTCGTTCTCCTCGGCGGTCCCTGTCCTCGGTCGGCAGCCTGTCGAGGGTCTGACTTCCAGGGAGCTTTGGCAAAGGTAAGTGGTGCTCGATGGTCCCTCGGAGCACGGGAAGAGGGCGCCTAACCAGGTCCTCTCTTTGATCAGTCTCGACGGCTTGGTGGCTTTCGGCGAATGGAGACAGCAGTCAACCTTCTTCTTCAGGCTCGGCTTCGAGATTCAGCTTCAGTTTCAATGTTAGTTTCAACTCCAGCTTCTGAATGAATTCTAGCAGTGAGAGGCCCCCAGGTATACTAGTTGATCTCTCATTCATTCTGCTGGGTCACACTCAGGCAACCAATCACTCAGAAGGGCATTCAGCAGTCAGTCAGCCAATCAGGCATACAGTGCATTCAGGCCATTCTCCTCCCTCTCAGACACTCACAACAAGGAATCACTACACACTGCATTCATACCAGTTTCGGTCAGGACAGTCTCAGTCATTGTGTCAAACACCAGAAAGCAGACATCCACAACAAGAAGTGCATATTGGTCACACACTCCATTCACCCAGCTCCCACCCACAGGGCGTACCCATAACATACAGTCACTGGGAAGGCTCCAGCCAGTCTGGCCTGGACTTCCCCCACAATACCATATATGGAACTTCCATTCAGGGGGAAGGGACAGAGTCAGGGCTTCCCAGGACTTTGGGAAAACAAGGTAACAGGCAATAGAAAGCAAGAGGCCACAGGGGCCATCTTGTTTCCTATCAGGAATCAACTGATTCCAATGGCAGGGCCTGGGTATCCCAAAATGGAGGATACTCAGAGCACCTGTCAAATTCAGCATGGAGCTGCCACCAGCCCATACCCTGCTCTCTGGGCCACACACGGGTCCCCAAAAACATACACTAGGGGCACAGGGTTGCACCCCCACCCATGGGTGCCTTAAGGGTATCCCATGGGTCTGTACACCAAACCAAAAACAGGAAGAGCTGCACTGCCAGGAGTCCCACATGGACTCCTGGGCAGAAAACAATACAGAACACAAATGAAAAAGGACTACAGGATAAGGACAGGGAGGCCGTGTCCCTCCAATCCATTTCCAGCATCACAACTGGTGACCAATTTTCCTATGCAGAAAGACAGTTTGTTTAACCCTTTAGAGATTAAAATTTATTTTAAGAGTTTATGATCTGATCTCAGATCAAACTGTGTGCCCAAAAGGGGGGGTCAGAATTTTTCTACAGCCTATTTAATTGCCAATAATTCCTTCTCTATCCCTCCAAGCACCTCAGTTCTTCCCTAAACACATGTTGTCCTTTCCTCAGAGTGTGTGTGAGAACTTCCTGGAGTGTCAGTACCTAGATGGCTTGGTAAAAGTGGGATCTTCCACAGTAGGGTGTAATTGCTGAGAACCCGACTAGAGTCAGTGCCGCTGGAGTCAGTTGAGAATGACCAGATGAACTCTCTCCCGTCCAGTCCACAGCTGCATGATGTTTGATTCTACAGGCTCTTGATATGTAGGGTTGGTAACATTAGGTTGGAATCTATAATGCGATAAGTATGCATAATAAGTGATTTTTGATAAATATCCCCTTCTTTCCCCCCTTCCCATTGATAAGCAATCCCAAAAGGTGTTACTTACAATATGTAGTGTGAACCATGCTGTGGAACGTCTTGTATGCACCAGAGAAGAGCATAACAGGTAAAGGAAAAAAGTGGGGAGACAGTGAAGTTGGATAAGGAATCTCTCTATAAGACCTCAGAGATAACAGGGGACTCGTACGGAACATGCCTGTCAAACACCCAGAAGACGTTAAATCTCCTCTTCAGTTATGGGATTCTCAATCAACGAGAAAAAGTCCAGCCTAGACCCCAGCCAAGTCAAACAATTTCTGGGGGCTCTAATTCAGACAGAAGACAGCCTCATCTTCCCCTTGAAAGAGAGTGTTCAAAACATGCTGTTCCAGATCCCTCATTATATAGCCAATCGCGAGATGACTGTACGCAAAGTCATGCGACTGTTAGGAATGATGGCCTCCTGCATTTACTTAGTCCCACATGCACGTTTGCACATACACCACATACAAGAGTGGCTCAACAGCCAATGGTGTCAGGCCATCGGACAATGGGCCGATCTAGTGGTTGTCTCAGCAGCCTTTCTTCTCTCTCTGCAGTGGTGGTCAAAGGAAAACCTCTTACAGGGGAAAACCTTCACCACCCCCACAGTACAAGCCATTCTCACCACGGACACATCTCTCACGGGGTGGTGGGGGGGGGGCTCACCTCCATCGCACAGCGTTTGGTCCCCAGCAGTAGCATCCAACCATATAAACCTGTTGGAATTGTTAGCAGTGTTCAAAGCCCTGAAGGCTTTTCAGACACAACTACAGGGGAAGACGATGCTAGTCCTCACGGACAGCACCACAGCCATTTACTACCTGAACAAACAGGGGCACACGCACTCTTCACGGCTATTCAATCTGTCCCAGAACATGTGGAAGTGGGCTCTCAAACACAAGATGTTCCTCCTGTCTCAACACATTCCTGGAGAACTCAATCATCTGAAAGAGTGCTCAGCAGAGTCTTCCCACTACCCACAGAGTACAAATGGTGATTACACAAAGACATCGTCTCCAATGTTTTTGCAGAATGGGGCTTCCCAGAGATTGACTTGTTCGCAACTCTGGAGGACACACAATGCCCAGATTATGCCTCCAGGTACCCCCAGAACCGATCCATGGTCAGGGAAATTTGTCTACGTTTTTCCTCCCCCGACTCTCCTACTCAACAAGATTGTGCACAAGATGCACCAGGAACCAGTCACTATAATATTGGTGGCCCCAATGTGGGCCCGCCAACCCTGGTTCTCCCATCTGATGGCGATGTGAATCTCTCCTCCAATTAAGCTACCTTGCCCATACAACATGCTATCACAGGACAGGGGGGAAACACTACATCCATGCCTGCAGACACTCAACTTAGCGGCCTGGCTCCTGAAGTCATAGAGTTCGGGCACCTCCAACTTCCTCAGAGATGCATGGACATACTTAGAGAAGCTAGAAAGCCTAACACCAGACATTGCTACTCCAATAAATAAAAGTGTTGTGGTGGAAGATCCCAGTCATCAAGGCTTTTATGGAAGAGGCTAAAAGACTTCATCCCCATATTTCAAGCCCAGCTCCCGGATGGGACCTAAATGTGGTATTCACTAGACTAATGGGATCTCCCTTTGAACCTATGCCTAAGGCTAGACTTAAAGCACTCACTTACAAGACCACCTTCCTAGTGGCAGTCACTTCAATAAGAAGAGTTGGTGAACTACTGGCCCTTTGCAGTGGCGGCTGGTAGAGAAGGGTACCCGGTCTCTAAATCAGCCATCTCAAAGTGGATTGTAAATTGCATCACACTCTGCTACACTCTTGCCAAGAGAGATCTGCCCTTTAAGCCTAGAGCACACTCTATTCGGGGCACAGGGGCTTCCATAGCCTTAATTGCAAATGTTCCTCTCGAGTCCATTTGCAAAGCGGCAACCTGGAGTTCTGTACACACCTTTACAAAACATTACTTATTTATTTATTTATTCGTATTTTTAAAGCGCACATCAGCCCGTGGGGCATCGTGGGGCTGTTACAGATTAGGACATCATAGCTGGTTACAGAGAAAGGCATAGTGGTTACATGGAGATTTGCATTTCAGGAGCATATTTTGGTTATATATACTTGCATTACAGACTTATTGCATTACAGTACAGCTAGGGGTTGGAGGGGGTGAGGAAAAGGGTAGTGGTTATGTGAATAGTGTAGTTTTAAGGGATTTACGAAAGGACCACAGAGAAGGTTCTGCTCGGAGTGAGTTGGGAAGGGCATTCCAGAGCTTAGGTGCTATGTGGGGGAAGCCAAAGCCACCGGCTTTGGCTCTTCTTATAGTGGGTATTCAGAGTTGGTTAGCATGGTGGCTTCTTTTAGGATGGATGGATGATGAATTCTTGGTTATGGTTTCTGATAAGTAGGATGGTGCTGTGAGATTGATGCATTTATGTGTGAGGGTGAGTATTTTGAAATTGATTCTTTCTTTAACTGGTAGCCAGTGTGCGTTTCTTTCTCTAGTTACTACTACCTAGATACTCACTCACTGTCTGATTCTCAGGTGGAACAAGTGCTACTAAGACATTTCTTTACTACTGTTCCTTCTCACATCCCACCACCAACTCCTGGTTCTGCTCGCTAGTCTATGCACAGCATGTGATTCTAAGCAGATTCACAAGCATTAGAAGACATGCATTACTTACCGTAATAGCATTTCTGATGGTTGTATCTGCTTAGATTCACACGCGCCCACCCTTCCTCCCTGCTTGGAGTAGAAGGAACATAGACATCTTACTACTCTTTCTCTCTATCTGTACTCACTCACAATAGTCATAAGGCTCCCTCACAGCAGAAAAAAACACAACCAGAGGGACCTCGACGCATGAGGGATTTTGGGTACACTACACGTCACCTTAGGGATAGTGTTACAAGCACGCCCATGTCAACGTCCCCTTTCGATCCTCGAGAGACAAGATGCAATACTCTGCGATTACCACTAGATGTCAGACTATATGCACAGCATGTGAATCTAAGCAGATACAATCATCAGAAATGCTATTACAGTGAGTAATGCATGTTAAATTTGGCACCATTTTAAGACGTATAGTTTACCGAAATTGATGCCATTGGTTTCTCAACATCAGCATCTCCATCCCCAACTATCATTGTGTCCTCTGCCAGATACTTGCCTTCCTTTTCCAAGGCAATTCTGGTGGCATGCTCAACTGTAAGTGTGGATTTGTCTAATTCTTCACATAACTCATCTACACAGTTAATAAAGTCATTGACAGTTAAGTCATTGACCTGTCTGTAACATTTTGTGAAATGGCCCTCCTTTTTCATTTCCTGGCTTGTCTTGCAGCCAGACATGTGATATGGACTGTTGAAGCACTTCCCTCCGTCTCCTTTGTTGGTTTGCACAGCCAAGATATCAGCGCAGGATTGTGTTTCATTTATTTTGACCTCTGTTAACAATTTCCTCTTGAGTTCTTTTATACATTTGTTAGTGTGTTCCATTTATTTGACCACCCTTAGTACTTCCTCCATGGATGGGTTCCCTTTTGCCTACAAGGCGTCTCTCACTTTGCTATCCTTGCACTCCAGCATGAATTGGTGCCTTATGCCTTCCTCTATCTTTGTTAGTGTTAACGCGAGAGCATGTGTGGCTGTGACATACTGTTCTACTGACTCTCCTTTGCCTTCTCTAGCAGCTGTACGCATTTATCAGATTCACTTACAGATTGGGTTCCTCTTACTGATGGGGGAAGATTCTCAAACTGTCCCTATACATAGTTCCCCAAACAATGTATTAACAGTGACTTCTACCTTTCTGTAGAGTAGTTTGTGCCGTGTACGGCTTGTGCATAAACTTCGAATCCGATTTGCCATATTTTCCAGGGCACAATTGGCCTTCGGTGGCCAAGAAAATATTGGGTGGGGGTATGCCTTAATATTAAGGTATATAGTGCCCTTTTATTTACTGTTTCTGTTTTTTGAACAGCTGGTTCTTATTTGGTCCCTTGAATCGTATGTTTCCTGTTGATATCCATGTAAGTAGACATATTTGGCTACACTTTGATCAATTGCGTCTGGGGAATAATTAGTCCTTGGTTACACCGTTGATTGTTGCACTGCTCAATGTATACATTATGTGCATTCTTGTACACGTCATTACGGTCGGAGAAGGACCGTAAACACTCCTGAAGCACTGTCGAACATCGCAGGGGTTTCTCAAGTGGAGAGCGCGGCTTGGTGCACACCCGTGTGGTCTGGGAAAGATCTGGGGCTAAGCTAATGTCAGGACTGTCAGGACTCGAGGCTAGCTATAGCCTTCTGGTTGTAGCCCCTGAGCTTCTATCCGGGGAATACAACCAAAAGAGGGATGACTAAGATGATTGCTCGTCTCCGCAAGATGGTATGGTTTCCAGAATTGGAGAGGAAGGTGAAAAATGCCATTGCCACATGCACATGGTGCCAAGCAGCGAGGCCACTTGCCAAGAGACCATTGCATCTCCTCCACAAGCGGATACCCCGGGGAGAGCCTTGAGCATGGATTTTGGCACTGTCTTTTAATGATAGCACTTCCTGGTAGTGTTGGACGATTTTTTACGGTTTCCTGTGGTGCACTTTGTCAACTCGGTGCTGAAGGATATATTTGCAACGTTTGGATTCCCAGATTCTGTGCGGTCAAACAACGGATCCCCGTTCTAAAGTGAAGAGCTGTCCCGATTCCATGACTCTTACAGAGTTCGTCACCGGAGGATCGCACCCTGCTGGCCCTGCACCAACGGGGATGTTGAAAGGTTCATGCGGACCCTCAACAAGGCCTTACGCATCGCCCTGGAAAGGGGACAGGCGCTGGAACCTGCGTTCACAGCGTTTCTACTGGCATACCGCACCACATTCCACTCCACCACACGGTATCCCCGGCCTAAGTGCTTTTCTTACGAAAGGTTAAGTCAACCATCCCCGAACATGAAGTCTGGCAGCCAAGTGTGATAGAGCCCGTCGCAGTACAGACACGGCACAAGCAGTCAAATGGTCAGGGAGTCGATACGCTGTGGGTTGGTGAAACAACCTCTAGTGGCCGGAGATAAGGTACAAGGGACTGTGATCACAGCAACTCGTTGACGTGCAACCCTCACCCGCAACTGTAGTTGGTTTTCCTGCCTCAGGGGCACACCGACAGAGGAAGGCCCTGCAGATGCCGGCAGCGACAGCCCCCCAAGACGAGGACGAGGGAACGGCAAATATAGGAACGGCTCAGAGTGACAATGACCAAGGAGTGGAGGACACCACCACCCCCGAGCCACGTTCAGCAAGGTATCCCCAGAGTTGCAGCCTCCGACCTCCAGAGAGACTCAGAGACTATTTGTAAGAGTGAGATCTGGGGACCCGCAACTATGTTGAGTGTTGGCATCTCTGTAATGTTTGTTGTTATAAATGTTCATGTTAAGAAAGAGGTTGAAGGGGATGTTACGGTGCGTGCCGGCACCGTGTCAGGTGACGGCCACGACACCGGGTAAATAAAAGGGGAGGTCTTCCCGCTGATTGGGTAGACACTCCTTCTAACCATAAAGACGCCTGGTGTGTGTATTCCACTGCCGGGTGACCCCGACCCTACTATACAACAGTGAATAACATAATCAGGTCTGGATCATGAAGATGGCGGACATTTAGAAAAGCACCCTTCTGCGGCTGAGCAGCGCTTTTCTAAATAACAGCATATTTTGCAGCAATATGAAAGTAGTGTGAGTGCATTCTACAGGGACAGCACTGTTAAGGGCCTGCTCTGGGTCACCGGGCAGGCACCTTGCACTTCGGGGGCACCCGACGCAGTCTGACATGGTGGCGATCATGCCGCGAACAGTGGAGTGGGGGTCACCCCACTCGCTCCAGATCACATAGCTGGGGGCGCCCAGCACACGGCGGCGCCGGCTCTGGGGGCACCCAGGCGGGGGTCGCCCCAATAGCCATGATCACATGGCATATGTACCCCACGGGACGGCGTTGCCCAGCAGGGGCACCGTCCTGGTGCTGGGCCCCGTCCTGGGGCCTACAGCACGCGGTGTGGCGCCGACAGGGGGGCAGGACAATGAACGACACCGGAGCTTCATGCTGGTCACACTGACGAGCCGAAAACAGCTTGTACGTTTTGTTAACTTGGTCATATGGGGAACCTGATGTGACCAAGGCACACACACTGGGAGATACCATGTCTCCCTACAATAGAAAATTGGCTTATTTAGATCACCCCAAGAGCTGCACTTACTTCAGAAAAGAAACGGCCATCATTCCAGATCCAGAAGTGGTTGGTTATGTTTTGAGACAAAACCTTTCTATTTGCCTGGCTTCACGTGTAGAGGTAATTCAGAAATAGGCCACCAGATGGCAGAAGAAGACTTAAGTATTAGCCTCTTACAGAGCGGGATTCTAACTGCAGAATCACAGAAGAGCAGTCTGCGATTGATTGATTGTACGGGGCTTGAAACGTAACATAACGCACTATTGCACAGTGGGCAGTGCAGGCCGTGTCCAAATCCGTGAGGCCGCCCTTCTCTGCAACTGCATAGGCGAACCACAAAAAGGCGATAGTCCATCTGGTCTAGTTTAAGGCGTTTAACTACAAACGCACAGTGGGAAATTGTAAATAGATTTTTGGGGCACACGCACTTTTGTTTCCCTGGGGCACGTGCCTGATCACATATTATATTATAAGCTTTCTTGTTAGAGTTGGGTGGGGGCCCATTTCAATCGAGAAAGCTCAAAGGCCCTATCAGTGAGGCTGATAGAACTGCTTGCTTGGGCTGTGTTCTACTTCTACACTACCGGCTGTGCCAGGCGAGTATCTGCAGGACTTGCGACATGTTAGGCAAGGTAAAGATGTGCCTTAGATATGTTCATTGTTCATTTGCTTGCAGGCGGTGCCCTGCACATGCCCGCCCTGCAGCACACAAAATACCGGGCTTCATGATGCAGCTGAAGTTACCTCCCCGCCACTGCCACTGCCTTTTTGGGAGAGATTAGGGAAGAGAGTGCAAGAGGAAAAGTCGGTGTGAAGGGCTGCCAGGGAGACCGAGTTCTGGGGGGAATCCGATTTCAGTAATAACCATCACAGAGAGTTTGAAATTATGTGAATTGAAATGATTAATGAGAAAGGACAATTTTACAGAGGGCTTGGGCATTCCAGGGACCTAATGTGAGGTCAGTAGGGGGAGGTGGGGGGGCAGAGGTAGAAGAGATCAGAGCTGAAGTAGATAAAGGGAGGCCGGCTAGGGTTGATGACATTGGAGTGGGTGGGATGTGGGTGTTTTGTATTTGGGTAGTTTGACCGTGGTAGAATTGTTTGCGGGGGAATTGACCGTAGTCATTTTTGCCGTGAATACGTTTTTACCGTGGCCAAACAAACCAAACCCATGTCCCCCCAAGTCACCAGTACATCCAGGAAACCCCCCCTCCCGTACTTACCTTTTCTCCGTCCGCCATCTCTCCTGGACCCTGCGCCGTCAGTTCCCTCCCTCTAACGCGGGTCAGATCTGACGCAGCAGGGTTCTTTTTTCTTTCTTTATTTTTTTCTTCTGTCACCCGCCTCCAATATTGAGGTATTGAGGAAGCAGGGGACACCGCCTGTTGAGGGTTCCTCCATGCCCCCATGCGGTCCCGTAGCCCCCACCTAGTAAGGACGACACTTCCACACGCGTCCTCACTGTTCGGGCTTCCCGGTCGCTCTGCGCAGCCGGGAAACGCCCCGTTTATTTATGTTGCACGCGGCGGCGTGCAACGTCACGCTGCCGCGTTGCACGCTGCTGCGTGCGTGCCCATCATCGGGCAGCGCCACACTCCTCCTTTTTCCAGGAGAACAACAACACACGCTACAACTATTCACTGCACATCAAACACATCATAACAATAACACTTTAACATTCCCCATCGTGAGAATCACCCCTTTATTACCAGCCACCCGGGTCCCCTTACTTCAACAGGGATTACCACTACAGTAGTCAGCCAAATATCCAAGTACGTAATCGGTGAGGCGAGCAGGTTTCCCTCGCCCAGCCCTCTGGGGGTACCTCCTGCTCACCTCCGGCACGGGTGATCTGTCCACAGGTGTTGGCCTGGCCGGGGACTCAGGCAGGCACGGTGTTTCATCAGTGTCCTCTGGGAGATCCCCGGGATCGGGCTCAGGAGGCGGGTCGGTTCTTGGATCCTGTAGCTTCTTAAAAAAACTGACATTGCGCGTGACCGCAGACCGGCCATCCGATGCAGTTACCATGGACCCTCTTACCGCGACAACGTCCAACGGCTCTGGCTCATAGGGCAGAGAGAGCTTTCCATGTGGGTGTCTGTTACGAATGAGGACCTCGTCACCTGGCTCCAGCCGTTGTGGGCGAAGCCCTCTCCGAGCATTCTCCTGCTCGATCTGTGTTCTTCGGTCTGCCTCGACCTGCTGATCATCGATCACGCCTGGTTCCTTCTCCCCCACTTCGGGTAGCAACCCACGCGGGCAACGCCTGAACAGTGCCTCCGCCGGGGCCACTCCAGTGGATGTGTGGGGCGTGGTACGATAGATGCTCAGAAATTGGTACAATGCTCTCTGCAGCGGCTGTCCCTGCCCCTGGGCAATTCTAAAGGTCTTATTTAAAGTCCCCATGAGCCGTTCAGCTTCACCATTGGCCCTTGGCCACAGGGGAGTGATCTTCCTGTGCACCACCCCATAGCTCACCATCAGTTCCGAAAAACGTTCGCTCTGGAATGGTGCCCCATTGTCCGAGCACAACGTCTGTGGGAATCCATGGGCCGCAAATACCTTCTCCACAGCGACCACAATGTGCTTGAACGCTACTGAGTCCACAAATTCCACTTCTAGATATCTTGAATACTCATCAACTAGTACCAACAAGTGGGTGCCCATCGTGGTGGAGCCGAAGTCCGCATGGACGACCTACCATGGTCGTGTCCCGCGAGGCATCGCCTCTATCTGCGGCTCCCGCTGTAGTGGAGAAGCCGCCTGACACCACACACAGGCCGCCGCAAAGTCATCCACCTTACGCTCAAGTTCCGGAAACCACACCTTCAGCCTTAGGCGGGCCTTGGTCTTGGCGGCACCCTGGTGACCACGATGTGCCAGCGCAATCACGTCGCCCACCTTCGACTGGGGCACCACAATCCGATCACCCCTGAGCAGTAGCCCGGACGTTGAAAATGATAGTTCCTCCCGGACATTCCATAGCTGCTCCAGTACAGTCCTGGCCTCCTTAGTGCGCCCTGCCAGGGCCTCCAGCACCGACTTCCAGGAGCCTTGCTGCATGGACTGCTTCAGAATGTTAAAGCACTCATCCTCAGCTGCAGCCACCTCAAGCTCCTGAAGAGGCATGGCATTCGGCGTCGCCGCCTCCACTACCACCCGGACATGTTCTTCTGCCTCCTCTGCGCAAATGTCCGGGTCTCCTCCACCGGGTGCCCCCGGGTGTCTGGAGAGGTAATCGGCCGCGTTATTCGCCCCAGGCCGATAGACAAGAGTGACCCCATACTCCAGAAGGGCGAGCATCCATCTCTCAATCCGCGCAGGTGGTTTGGATGATGACCCCGCCAGGATAGGCAGCAACGGTTTGTGGTCCGTCACGACCGTCACCGGGCGTCCGAGAACATAGAGTCGGAAGTGCCGGCATCCCCAGAGAACTGCCAGTGCCTCCTGCTCAATTTGCGAGTATCGTTGTTCCGCCTCAGACAGGGCCTTGCTCGCGTATGCCAACGGGTGGATGCCCCCATCAGGGTCTACCGGGTCTACTGGGTCAGGACAGCGCCAAATCCGAACGGGCTGGCGTCGACAATGATCTCCGATGGTAACATGGGATCAAAGAAAGACATGGTGTCCTCAGCTGCCAGGGTGCCCTTGATGTCGTCAAACGCAGCCTGCTCCACTGGGCCCCAGTTCCAGATCGTGTCCTTCCTCGTTAGTGCCCTGAGCGGTTCCGACCTGGAGGCAAGATTTTTAATAAACCGTCCACAGTACGTAACCAAGCCCAGGAAGCTCCGTACCTCAGACACAGACTCCGGAGGCTGCGCCTTCTTTATGTCCTGCACTTTCTTGGGATCAGGAGACACTCCCCCCTCCTTGAACCCAAAGCCAAAGAATTCTATTGATGGTCGCAGGAATTCACACTTTTCTTTGTGTAGGGTGAAGCCCAAGGACTGCAGTCTCTCAAATGTCTTTGCCAAACGCCGCAGATGATCGACCTCCGTTCTCGCGAACACCAGAATGTCGTCGCTTATATTCAAAACTCCCTCCAAATCCGCTAGGGCACCCCGGATGATATTCTGGAATACCTCCGCCGAGGAGACACCAAAACTAAGGGCCTCATTACATGGAAGGCGGTAATGGTTAACGGTCACCGTTAATGGTAACGGTGACCGTTAACCATTACCGCCTTACTACGAGGTCCCTTAGCGGGTTGGTGCTTTAACGCCTGCTTTTTGCAGGCGTTAAAAACCAACCCACTAAGGGACCTTGGTGCTAATTACAGCACCGCAAAATTGTGGTGCCGTAATTAGCTCCTTCCCCATTCCCATCATGCCCTATGGGGCAAAAATGGGAATGGGGAAGGGCAATGGTGGAAGGGGGAATTACCACCCCGCCAACCTTGGAATAGGGCGGTAATTCCCCTTTCCACCAAGGCGGTGTCAGTAATTTACCGGCATGGTCCAGGGTGCTAATAGCACCCTGGATTACCGCCTTCCGTGTAATGAGGCCCTAAGTCTCTTGTAACGGTAGAGCCCTCGATGTGTGGTGAAGGTGGTGATATATCTCGACTCGGGGTGGAGTACAACCTGGTGATACCCCGCCCTGAGGTCCAGTTTCGAAAAAAAGCGAGCACCTTGTACCTCTGCAATGATGTCATCTATCGTCTGAGTGATGTGCCTTTCTCTCCTGATGGCCTTGTTTGGGAGCCTCATGTCAACACAGATCCTGACAGCGTCGGGCTGCTTGGGTTTTTGTGCCACTACTATAGGGGACAGCCAGGGGGTGGGGCCCTCCACCTTCTCTATTATGTCCAGATCTACCAGGCTGTCCAGCTCCTTATCGACATGTTCTCGAAGGTGAAACGGCACCCTCCGATGCTTCAGGGCAATGGGCTGCACCGACTCATCAATATGTAGTCTCACCGGTTCCCCAACCATCTGTCCAATCCCCTTAAACAGTGCCGCATATTTCTCCAACAAGTCATTTATGTCCTCCAAGTAGACAGAAAATGCGAAAGTGACAATGCCAAAGGCCTCCGCTGCAGCACAGCTCAGCAACGTGTTGGTGCTCACAGGTGTTACATAGAACCGTGCTTTGATTTGAGAGCCATCATGCTCCACCTTGGCCACAAACGCACCATCCAGGGGGATAGGGTCAAGACCACCAAAAGCAAAAATGCAGGCCCTTGGCGCAGCCAACTTGGGGGGTTGGTCCATGACATCATAATGTCCCCGTGCCATTACATTGACGGATGCCCCCGTGTCCACGAGGACCGGAACGGGAGACTGATTGACCTCGATCACACACCCGGGCTGTCTCCTGTTCTTACTCTTCAGGACCCCCACACTCGAGACAAAGAACACATTTTCTTCCTCGTCCTCCTCCACTTCTTCCACCTGGGCATCCTCCTGGCTCTGATCCACCTGAGCGACGTTGGGCGGCCGACCCTGGCGGACGAAGCTTGGCCGCCCTGGGCCTCTCGGTACCAGCACAGGCGTGGCCGCCTTGCATAACCTTGAGAAATGGTCCGGCAACCCACACCGTCCACACGTCTTTCCAGCCGCCGGCCACTCTTCTGGGTGGGGCAGGTCGTATCCACACTTTATGCAAATTTCCCCTGCCCTTCCGGCCCTCTCTCAGGGAGCACCTCCAGGCCTTCTGACACCCCTGCCGCCGCGCCACATCGCACATACCTCCTCAGTCTTGATGGAGCATGACCCTGCCTCCATTTTGGTTGCTCCCGCCTCTGACACCTCATGGCACCTCCCCAATTCAAGGATGCGCTGAAGCGTGATGCCTGGTTCTCGTAGCACCTGGCGCCTGAGCTTGCCCGATGAGCACGCCTGGATAAGCAT
The DNA here is from genome assembly GCF_040938575.1 of Ambystoma mexicanum. Lineage (NCBI taxonomy): Eukaryota > Metazoa > Chordata > Amphibia > Caudata > Ambystomatidae > Ambystoma > Ambystoma mexicanum. The sequence continues at coordinate 1,089,005,990 of NC_090941.1, forward strand.
CGTCCTAATCATGTCCTCTGCATCTCCCCAGGCGCAGGCTAAGGAGAGACGCCTCAGGCGTCCATAGAAGGAGTCCAGTGTTTCATCATCCTTCTGTTTGGCCGATAACATCACAAAACGCTCATAGTCCGCGTTGGCAAGAGGCAGAAAGTAAGCTTGCAGGGTGGCCTTCGCCTGACCATATGATCCATCCCCAGGCGGCAGTGATTCACAGATCTCCTGAACGGACGGTCCCGCCGAATACAGCATGGTTGCCAGCCTGGTGTCATCATCCACCACCTGGGCCGCTCGAAAGTACATGTCCAGACGGTCCACCCACCTCCTCCATCTGGGCCCTAAACTAGAGGGTGGGCCCGAAACATCAAACTCGGGGATGGGCTGCAGAGCCGCCTGGGTACGCACCTGACCATGACAGGAAGGATCTGTGGAGCAGCCGGCCCTGCCACTGGCTGTACGAGAGGTGGAGGACCTTGAGGAGCCGCCTAAACAAGTGGAGGTTGCTGCACAGGCTGCACTTGAGGTAGCGCACGTGGCGGGGGAGGCCGCTGTACTGCCGCTGCACCACCTTGGTCCTCAATGTCACTCATGAGTCTGAGCGCACAGGCACCCCAGCATGGAACACAGGGGCCGCAACTCAAACTCCGCAGTCACTGCAACACCTTATGATGATGAAGAGGGTGAAGATCAGCGTGGCCACCAACCTGTTGATGAAGATGCACCACCTTGATGATGAAGAGGATGAAAACAGAGTGTGTCCACCAGCCTGATGATGAAAGAGATGAGGATGAACTATTCAGCTTTCAAATGTCCCAAAAATTAGAAGAAGAAAATGCGTGGGTCATGTAGACCCTAGGCCCAAAGCCTTCTTTCTTGCTTTCACTCGACGTAGGAAACCCAAGGATAAGCCAAAATTGAAATTAGGCATATATTCTTGCAGGTATGCCTTCCTGCTGTCAGGGGTTCCAAAAATTAAGCCTGGGGCCGCTTCCGAGCCGGAACCGGAGCCTCGTGAAGTCCCACAGCTTGTTTACCAAAATGGCCACCAGCCGCGTGGGTAACGCACTACCCGCGGCAAAGAAACGAAGTGTTGCATCCACCTCGTTTCGGTGAAAAAATTAATCAACAGTCACCGCCGGGCCCGGGCATCGTTTCCCCCACTCGTCGCCACTGTTGAGGGTTCCTCCATGCCCCCATGCGGTCCCGTAGCCCCCACCTAGTAAGGACGACACTTCCACACGCGTCCTCACTGTTCGGGCTTCCCGGTCGCTCTGCGCGGCCGGGAAACGCCCCGTTTATTTATGTTGCACGCGGCGGTGTGCAACGTCACGCCGCCGCGTGCGTGCCCGTCATCGGGCAGCGCCACATCGCCATGGAAGAGAGAGAAATGCAAAGAACAGGAAGGAGAAGGGTGAGCAGGAGGGGAGATTACAAGGAGATCTAGGGGACCAAACATTGCAAGTTAAAAACATTGGGTTCTAGGCGATGAAAAATGACGTTTAACAAAACACATAGTTCTAGGTCACCAAAAATGCCATTAAAACAAACCACAAGGCCTAGCTGCCAAAAATACCATAGGAAAAACACAGGTATCTAATCAACCAAAATGCCATTCAAAAAATAAAAGGGATCCTAGGTGACCTAAGATGCCATTTTAAACAATCGCAGCACCAATGCATGAAAAATGCAATTTAAGAAAAGAACACAGGGTCCAGGGTGACCGGGTGTAGGTGATGTGGGCATTTGGGGCTGTTCATAACAGTGATCATGCAGCTTTAGGAAGACTGACTTATGTGCTAGTTCTGTACAGATGTGAAGTGGGACAGAGGGGGAAGTAGGGCAGAATGGGTGGCCGTAGCAACTAAAAGGGCCAAACAGATGTTGCCCTGTGCTGAGAGGCCAAACGGTGTGACGCCGAGGTCATGTTTGATGTGGGCTTGCTGGAAGTACATGACCAATAGGGCATTAGGGGTATGCAGGTTATCTCTGTGCCCAGCCCAAACACAGCTGTACTTGCCTTGGTTATTCTATAGGCAAGCGTGTAAGCTATGATGGTTGCTGGGACTTATATCCTGCCGAGATTTGTCCGCATGGTTCTGCAACCCGTGGCTCTCCAGATCTCTTTGGCTATGACTCACATGATCCCCCACCATTGTCTGTCCTGACTAGGGCTGATGGGAGTTGTAGTCCAAAACATCTGAACAGCCAAAGGTTGCAGCCTGCTGGCTCTACCCCTCTCGTAGTTCTCATAGAGTGTTCTGCAGCCCTGGAAGCCCTTGAGTAGGGCTGGATGGTGCAGGTGAGGAAGGAGGGTGGGATCTCTGAGCACAGCCCAGGGCCAGTTTTAACTTGTTCCAAAATGCCTGCCTTCACTGTTTTTCAATGGGCAAGTGCCCAAGCTGTAAAGGTGGCTGACATCTTTAAACCTAAGATACCAGCAGCCTTAGCTTGAAAATGTGTCCCTTTTTATTAAACATTATAGAAAGCTGGGGGGTTACTGATGAAAAGTGTTTAATAATGTTGATTTGTGGATGTAGTCTGTGACTATGAAATCGCCATTTTCTTACACATTTCTATTTTTTCTGACAGGTGACTGTATTGATATTGCCGATGAGCATGCAAGGCTATCCTGGAGTGCCCAAAACAGAGACGACTACCTCCAGCATCAGGACGAGGAGAAGAGGCAGAGGATAGAATACAAGTAAGACATACCACGCCCTCCACTCACCACATTCAGATACGGTCATGTGGCAGTCCATCACAAAACAGTAACGCCTATCCACTCAAAAACCCGTCTCTACCTGCGAGATGTCCAATGAGAAGGCCTTACCAAGTCTAGGAACAGACAGTCACCCCCCCACAGGACTAAATGATTGACTTTATAAAGCGCCTTTGCCAAAGCGCTGTGCGTAATAGAGGTGCAATGATAGCAGAACAATATTTACAATAAGGTTAACATATTATTGGGAGGAAGGAGCAAGAAAATGCTGCTTGATGCGAGGATGGAAATTAGAATCAAAGGAAACAAGCGAATGGAAAGAGGCAGAAGGCTAAAATAAATCCTAGGACAGCCGAAACGGCGTGCTGTACCTAACTGCCCGTAGAGCTTAAAGTGCTCTTAAGACAGTATACATAACAAGTGTATGAGTAATGCCTTGCATCACAATGGGCCTCATTATGACCATGGAGGTAGCCATGCTGCTATTTGAGGCATGGCTACCCCCATACAGGGTACTGGGTCTGGGTTCCCTGAATGGGGAAATACTGGGCCATTCCGACCTTGGAGGGCCCGGTATTTCCCCGTTCAGGGAACCCGGACCCAGTACATCCCGATTCCCATTCCCATTTGAGCCTCCATAGGGCTCAATGGGAATGGGGAGGATGCAAACAACGGGCCCGTTAATGACGGGCCCGTTGTTTGCATCCGGGTCTGCTCGCGGGACCCGCTAAGGACGCCTGGTTTTACCAGGCGTCCTTAGCGGGTCCCGCGAGGAGACCTCGTAATGAGGCGGTAGGGGGTTAATGGGGCCGGCAGCTCTACCGGACCCGTTAACCCCCTACCACCTAACGTGTAATGAGGCCCAATGTATGTGTTATAGTGCAACAAGACTCAAAAAATGTATAGAGGACAGAATGTTTAATATAACAATAGAGGAGGACAATGTGAATATAGAACAGCACCGTACAAAATTGGAACACAAAAATTCATGAAACAAAATTCTGCAAAAAACGTTGGAGAACACAAGAGAAACTAAAACCAGAGTAACAACACAAAAACCAAAGGAAATTGTTAGACATTGTCGGGAGACAGGTGAACACGTCATCTGCAGTGTCAGCCCCTCCCCCACCTCCATACCAAAGAATAAATGAGGGGGGGCAACATTCATCAAGCTGGTCTGCTCTCTGCCGCCATATCATGGAAATAAAAGATGGTATACACTCAGAAAACCGTACCAGCCATATCCTGAAGTGATCGAAGGGGAGGTGAGCGTGTAGGCACAAGAACAGAATCTGTTGTGACCAGGGTGCCAATGCAATAACGCCACTGTTAAATGTGACACAAGTAGCCACATCCGACACAAAGCAGATATCCATCCACCATGAAGCTACACAGCCAATTGGTCAACCTGCACTTAGACATGAAGAATATGCCTGCATCCAATAGGTTAGAAAACATATACTCTATATGCGCCGAAATGCAAGATGAACAAGAGCACACATAAAGCCTGCTTAACGCGAACGCGCAATAAGAATGAGTGGCCATGTAAAACGAGATAGAAAGTGCAGCCACATCCGAATGAATGGAAGGAGTCAGGAGTCAATGCAAGCTGAACAGGCCTGCTGAATTAGCTAAAATCACTGAGTCGGGTAACACAGAAGCCAGCTGCACAACCTCTGCAAGGTTACAGTAGGAAGAGGAGTCTTGGTTGGCACCAAGGAGGATGGCCCTGGTCCTCCTTCTCCCCTTGTCCGGCCTACGTGGTGCCAGTTTTCCTCTGCAGCTGGTCTCCCCTTTTTTGCTCTTTACAGTTCTTTTATAGTTCATCGAACTTTGGTTCAAAATTTGCCACTTTGTGATTCTCACTCAACACAGTCCGGTTCTTATCGGTTCCTCTCGACTCACCGGCTGTGAGGAACCACTTGGCGTTCTGCTTCACTGGAGTCGAGGCCGGTACCACGGTCGCGGGAGCTTCCCTCACTCCTGCTTATCGGCGTAGGATTGTTCTGTGTACCATTGACATCTCTTGCAAGACACTTGTGCTATTGTTTGTGTTCCTAGGCTCTCTTCCACAAAGGTTTGGTGAGTCTGGGATGAAAAGGGCAAGGTCACTTCTCTCCTCGCCACCCTCTCGATTCCTGCTGCCTTTCTCCTTCTCTTGAACTGCCGCGCCTGATTAGGTGTCTCGTTGTGCTGTCTGCCGTGCTTGCCCTGCTCGTACTGCGCTCTCTTGCTCCACCTTGCTCCACAGCGAGGGAGGGCTGTCAGGTGTGTGTGATTTGAGTCTATTACCTGACTTTGCATGTCCCTCGGGTCGGGACATGTCATGTACACGGTTTTATTACAAGTCCGTTGTCTTGTGTCTCGGTAGAAAAGGTTTGTGTCGGAAAAGGAAGGGTTTGGAGTGTCAGATAAAGCAGATGGTAGAGTTTCCAAATATCCTACAGGGTCGAAAGGGAAAGAGGTGATGCATGGGATTATAACCCTAAGATTAGGGTTTGTGATGACCTCGGGAGGATGGGTTTTGTAGGGTTTATAAAATAAGCAGGAGGGTTTGTGAGAATTCTGAAAATGATAATCAGAGGGACGGTATTGGCAGGGTTTGCGGGGTAAATGGGAATAGCTGGGATTGTGAAATGAACAAAGGGGATTGGGGAATCGTAGTGTTTTGTCTGATCAGGTTGGGAGGGCGGAAAATAATAATCAGAGTGACAGGAAGAAGCATGGGGAGTATTCGAATGGAGATCGGAGAAACAAGAATTCCGGGAGTTATGCTTTTTGGGTGTAACCAGGTTTGGGACGTTAGAGGATTGATTACGTACAGAGGGGTTGTTGGATCTGGGACGGAGAGATCTAACAGGAGGAAGGGAGGCAGATGCAGTACAGCCTATGAAAGCCTCAGACATCTCACACTCCTCTCCTTCTCTGGTACAATAATGCATCTCACCTGGGGTATTCCCTGAGCATAGCCCCGGATTCCCCTACCCAGGTGATCCTCCCCCACTGGTCCACCCCCAGGAACTAGATCCAACAGTGATGGCCCGTGTCCTGGCCACCTGAATAAGGGATGCTCGAGGTCTTACTGGGAGAATGAATATCCTCAGGTTTCTTACAATGCCTGACCTCAACCCACAGATCCCACAAAGCTGCTCGCCAGCGCTGTGCTGTATGGGTGAGTCTTGTGGCACGAGAGAGAGAGAGAAACATGATTTTGTGTTTGTTTCTGGAGTGGGAGCAAAGATTTGAAAGGTAAAAGTGGCATGGAAAGTAGAAAGCAGAAGGAAAGCAAGGAAACAAAGGTGCACTGGCAGTACGAAGACAGAGAAAGACAGAAAGAGAGGGCGCATGCGACCCGAAAACAAGGGAGGGTGCGAGCAAACCGAAAGACAGAGTGTATTTAAAAGAAGCAAAAAACCAAGAGAGGGTGGTAGGAAGGACTTGAAATCTGAAAGAGGGTATGAGTGACCTGAAAGTAGGAATATAAACTGCAAGGTGCACGACTAAGTGAAAGGAGTGTACCAGTGGCACGACAAAGCAAGTGGAGTGCGGGACAGGCACAGCATAGAGAAAGAAGGCGCAGGAGTGCAAGATAAAGTGGAAAGAAAGGCGAAAGTAAAACAAGACAGAGTGTAAGAGGCACCGGAGGGAAAAGGTGCCAGAAGAACAGATGCAAAGTAGAAGGAGAGGGCTCAGAAGGCAGAGTAGTCGCGCAGGGGAGGAGCAAAACGGCAGGTGCTTTCTAAAGACTCTGACACTACCCCATGGAAAGAACTGTATGAATGTTTTGTTTGAGACCAGAGGGGCCTAGACTTCCTGGAGGGAACACTGAGAGGCCTGACAAGAACTGTAAAAAGGTACATCCTGAAAAAAAGAACTCTTGTATGAAAATAGAGGGGCCTAAGCTTGGGGAAGGGAACCCTGAGAGGCCCACCAAGATATTTTTGAACTTTTGTAGGAGAGGCCTATACTTGGGGAAGGGAACCATGAGAGGCCTGACAAGACTTGTGTCTTTGTGTTTGGAACTGGAGAGATTAAAGCTTGGGGAAGGGACCCCCAGGGGACCCAGGGACATTGTGAACGTTATTGACTTGCTACAAGAGCCCTGCGTTGAAGGTTCCACGGGCAATCCTTTGAAGGTGAGCTATTTTATTTGAAACTGGCATAACTATTTTCTTAAAGAAGACCCCAGAACACATTTTGTTTAAGTGTGAGGGCAAGCATAGGTTGCGACACAGACAGACTCTGGACATCGAGAAAGAATATGATGAACTGAGGGCCAGAGAAGCCTCTATGATAAATAAAGGGCGAGACAGAACAGGCCAGAAGAAAGCTGAACCATAAGTCTCCAGGAAAGGAGAATCATCCAGGAAACTATACCCTGCAAGATTGCGCAACAATCATTAAGATTCATCCAAGGATTCGACCAGAGTCATGGAAAGCCATTCATTCATAAAGAGGAAGGTGGCGGTGTCCGGTCGGGTCCTGGACTGGTTTCTATCCTTTCTCTCTCACAGTTCCAAATCTCTTCTTCTTTCTACTTTTACCTCATCTCTCCTTCCCCACACCTGTGGGGTCCCCCAGGGTTCTGACCTCTCCCCTCTTCTCTTTAATGTTTATATTCAGCACCTTATCGTTTTGATTGGCTATTTTGGTTTTCCGTGCTATTAATACGCTGACAACACCTAGATCCTAATGAGGCTTGATCTGGCCCTCCCGTCTTCCGCCGTGTGCTGTCGCCTATGCCTCTCTGTGATTCATGTCTGGATGGGCCACAATTTTCATCGGCTTAACAGCATTAAGACTGAGGTTCTTATCGTCGGTGCCCCTCCCAACGCCTTGCCTTGGTCCTCAGCCTTCTGGCCATCTGCGCTTGGCCCCTTGCCACCTCCCTCCACAGTGGTGAAAAACCTAGTGGTCAAGCTGTCAGCCTCTCTTTCCATGCTGCCCCAGGTCAGCGTGGTTTGTCAAACCATTCACTTGAAGCTTCGGATTTGGCGGAAAGTGCTTCCCTTTCTTCAATCTGCACTCTGTGCCTTAGTTGTCTCTTCTCTGGTTGCGGGTTCCTTTCATTATTGTAATTCTCTTTACCTACCCTGTTATCTTCTTCACTTTCTCCTGCTCCTCCAAAATTTAGCGTCTCGCTTAGCCACTGGGGTTTCTCGTCTTGCTGCTGCCTCGGCTATTCTTAAATCCCTTCACTGACTGTCGGTAGCCAATTAGGTCAAATTTAAGGCTCTCTGCATTGTACTCTGTCCCTTCCATAAAACTGTACTGGAGTACCTGCAGAATACATTTATTTGCTATGTCCTCCTACGTCCTCTCCGCTCTGCTAGCGCGCGGTGCGTTGCTGTATCTTGTGTGAGGCGCTCCCCTGTGGGGGCCGCTCCTTCTCTGTTTCTGCAGCTTTGTTGTGGAATTCTCTATCCTTCTTCACAGAATCCATGATCGTCTGTCATTTAGGCGCGCTATCAAAACATTATTTTCAGCCTAAGCTCTCTTTCTACTGTTTTGCGTTCCCTCTCTGTCCTGCCTTCAGCACTGTGATGCCCTAGCTGGTGTACGTTTGCGCTATACAAGTTTTTATAACATAACATAACAAGGTAAAGTCCACAATCTCATGAACGAGATACAAAACCTTATAAGAAAAGTCACAAAAGACTATTTAAAGTTGCATATTAACAAGAAGCCTAAGGACTAAGTGTGTGAAGCATACATCAGAAAAAGGGAGTCATTCTCCTGACCTTAGTTTGTTAAGTTAGTAGTAGGGCCAGTTAGCATTCGCTTATAGACAGTGGACATATTCCTTTTGGACATTCACAGACGGCTGATAAGCACCTTAGTTATTAATATTGGTAGGGGATACCCCATAAGGATAGGGTTATTTTGGCCTTCATATTATTATTTAATAAATACATCTTGCAAATGTCCTCTGGGATTGCCTCTAATCCGCCACAGTACTCTGTCATCAATGCCGTATATTGTCCTTCAACTCAATGGCAGAACTTACCTGCATCTTCTCCCAACTCTCTAGGGTCGACAAGATGCTGCAGCAATACAAGAGCGATGATGAGAAGCAATGTAGAATGGACCGCCGTCTGGAAAGTTTGGAAAATCAGGTAATGCGGTCATGCAGCATTCTCTACGACCGGCTCCATTTCAGGACGGATTGGAGCCCTGACCTGAGCCCTGATGAAGGCTGTTTGTATGTAGAATATGTTATATCACAATAGTCAAATGCAGAAACATGCTTCTAAGGAGGTCTCATGGTACCAGAGCATGAAATAGTCAAGATTTACTGTGACTTGCCCCATGACAGTCTAAGGGGGGGAGGGGGTACACACAGGAACTGTGGGGTAATCGAGAGCTACTCGCCCATCATTCCCACTTGCCGAGCAGACACTCATATTCTTTACCCTGAAGAATACTGTCCAGTAGGAAACTGACAGAGCAGGTCGGTGATTGTGATCAGGGGTTGGTGATGGTGGAAATGGTTAGGTGTGTTTGATGACAAGACATATCACTAAACAGTTTTTGGGAGTGAATTGATTTTGAGTCTGTGGTAGGTGGGAAAAGGCCCCACTTGCTTGAGGGACATTTCCCTAGATTAGGGTCATGGGGCCGTTCTTTACAGTCATGCTTGAGTTTTCTGTTTGCGACCCTGGCTTGGGAACTGGGCAGTAACAGAAGGCGTGCTTGCTTACACAGGAACATGTCTGTCTCTTGGGGCATTTCAAAGGAATCATGAGTCGCAAAGGGCAGTCAAATATGGGGCAAAGCTGGACTCAAACTAGGGTCTCCAAGTGCTTGATTGACAAGATTGTTATCTGATTATGCTGTTGCACATTATGGGCTCAAGACACAAAATGAGAGTGCACTTCCTCTACTCATGATATACGGTTTATAGTGATTGCATCGAATGCCAAAGCATCTAAAAAAAAGCAACGAAAAAAAATCATCGAAAGCATTTTTTTTTAATGGGGGGGGCTCTTACCCTCGTTATTTTACCACTATAAACCCATTATACTTAAAATAAAACCTTTACTTTTGAAAAAAATGCATTCATTTTCGACGCTTTTGGCATTCAATGCTTTGTATTCGATGCAATGACTGGACACCATGATATACCATGGTGGGAAATTCACACAGGAGGTGAACATCTGAGCATCACTGACGTGCACACTCACATATCACCCTTTTCAGAATAAAGCTTTGCAATTAAGCAATAGGGCAGGCAGCAGAGGGCATTGGCTGGCCTTCCCCTAAACCTGAGAGGGCTGCAGGATGCATAGACTGTTCTGGGCATTGTTTTACACTTGGAAGAGTGAGGGTGGGGGGGCGGGGGACAGGGGAGGAGGGTGCTTTTCTATACCATTCGCCCTTCTAGCAAAACATTTGTCTCTTTAGTACATTTTGACCTGGCAGAACCTCTATTGGTCTACCATGGTAAAATGGGCTTCCAACACCCAATGGAAGCAATGCATTTCTGGAGGGTGCCCTTCGCTTCATCGGGCCAGTGTACTAGTCAGTGGCCTACGCTGCTGGCCAGAAGGGGGTGCCAAATAGCAGGGTTTCCCCTTCTTTATGAATTGCAAAAGGCATGTCAATCAAAATGAGCCCAAGCGCCTGCATGGTGCCCTCTTGCAATTAGGGCATGTCCTGTTGCAACCCACAGAGCTCACATGTCTAGGAGCCTCTAATGTAGGGGTCTGCAGCCTGTGGCTCTCCAGATGTTTTGGACTAGAACTCCCACGATCTGTCACTGTTAGGGAGAATTCTCATTCTATGGCTAATTTCCCTTACCTATAGAGTCCCCCAGCAGCTTTGCTGGATTTGAAGGGTTTGTTTTTTCTCTTGCTAAGAGTGTGACTCTTTTTCTCCACTCTTAGGCATATTTGCTATGTGTGTTCTAGGCTATTTTTTGTGTTTAATTTCTATGGGGTTTATCTCACCCCCATAGAAACCATCTTTATCCACATGTGTTACACAGCACCCTCCGTCCCGTGACACAGTGGTGTCCTAGGGACCCCCAACCATAGACTCCTTACCCTGGGACTGACTACTGTCTCACAGGGCACATAAAGTCCAAATTGACCTTACTAGTTACTCTTTATGAACAAAACCAGTACAACCCATCTTACTATGGAGGTACTGGAAAGGGTTCATAGTTTTTCCTTTATGTTCATTTTCGAGAGGGTACCGTACAGTCCCTCTCTCGAAAGTTTCTGGCTGGTGGCAATGGTTACTACCAAAAATATTCGACCGCAAATATTTTCCTATGGGATTTTCCCATTGTTTGAGGCTACCACATTTACTGACAGCCTCTAACATACCCCCGGTTTATTTTTATATTAACTTTACTCCGGTAGGTTTTATTTGCCAGAACTTTTGTATAAATTCTTTCTGGTGTCTTTCTATAAGATCCTAACCCAGGTCGGGGATCCTTTGTTCGTCCTTTTGGCGGGCTTCTGCCAAGAAGCCCTCCTTTCGGCGGCACTGAGTCTAGGGTGGATCCATTGTGTGGGAGGGGGAGTAAGACCCCTGGACAGGGTTGCCTCAGCAACCCATATCGCACTCTGCCCTGATAGGCTGGAGGATCACCCGCCAGGATGACCACTCCACTGTGTGAGCGACAGCTAGGCTGTATGAATGGGGATATCTTTGCATAAAAGCAGGGTCCTGAGGACTGGAATAGCAAGACGTCACCACTGGAACTAAGAAGCCAAAGAGGAGAGAAGCCAAAGACATCTGCATCAACTGAACCACCGGTGAAGCCCTGCTGCAGCGTCTCACTACTTTTCTCCACACGACGAGAGAAGATCTTCATCTGCAAGAGCCTTCTTCCCTTGAGCTAGTGGGGGCCAACCAGTTTGCCAATTGCCTTCCAGGACCTGCCTTGATCGAATCGCCAGTGCCCTGCACTCAGAGACCGGATAGCGAAGCACCCGTCCACCCGGACAGCGATTTAAAGGAGCATACCTTTTATTTTGATGGCAGCACCGCGGCTGGATTCATCCCTGGGCAGTGCAGGAATCAAACCTTGTTCCACGACGAGAGTCTCTCTTCCTCTGCTGGATCGCCCAAACTGCAGGAACTGCCAGGAACAACCGCCACTGCAGGAGCCTCTTCTACATTTTAAGGTGCTTTGTTCCGCCAGGCCTCCCTTTTCATTTGGTAGCGCTAAAGGTGTTTTAAATCCTTTACCTACCTGCTGGATTGGCCGCCCCTATCATCTAACATTGTCTTTCACCTTCTGCAACCACCTTTTCGAATCGTTTAACAAAGACTTGACTGCAGCTACAAGAACATTTTGCTCCTGGGCACTTTGCCCTGTACAACTGACTCTGGCACAGGGCTATTGACTCTTGCTAAATCTGTTACAACTGCCTTCTCTAGATTGCTTCTCACCTAGAAATGTGTTGGTGCACCTAACTCTTATAACCACCTTTTCCTACCCACTTTTAAACTTGTGAAGTGTCATTTTGCTCGCTTTTCACCTAAGTATTATACATGCTAAAGTACTGCCTTGCCTAAACTTGTTCACAATCTTATTGGGAAGTGTTACTAGGGTGACTAAGAGTATATTCCTGTATAACTTGTTCTTTCCCTCCCTTGTGAGGAATTGATAGAGCGCCATTGATGTTTGGTTTTCACTGTGCCGTTTTGCTCAGTTTTCACTCTTGCTCAAACTTGTCTACAATTTAACTAGGGAGTTGTGTATACTTTTCTTGACTTATTTTAACTTGCTTTAATAACTGAGATTAATGTGTTGAACTAGAAGTGTGTAAAATAAATATATATATTCTTTTTAAGACAAGGCTTTGATCAGTGTTTCCTTGTGCCATAGTATTGTAGTCCTATTGTGTAAACCCTGAATACTGCTCATCTCCCTCTTGAGATAAGTCTGACTGCTTAGCCGCAGCTACCAACTAATCCTTTGTGGTACAGACTGATACCAAAGGGGATTTATTGCTCATAACTGTAGTCTTAATCTTCTGTAATGCTCCCTAAGGGAACTGCACAGGATTCTGCCTAACAGTCACCATTCACTAGGCTGCTATGGACTGGTGGGAATTGTAGTCCAAAACATCTGGAGAGCCAAAGGTTTTAGACCCCTGCTCTAATGGCACTAGAGGAAGGCTATTGCCTACTGATATCTGTTTCTTGACTGCATAATAGAAGGTCTGGCTCAAGTGAAAGCAGGGAACCTAGCAGGAAGAAGTGTTGATAAAGCAGCAGAGTCCGTACCAAGTCGCTCACCCTAGTCAGGTCAGAGTCATATTAAATCCCCCCCGTAACCTCTGGAAGCAGAGCAGTGGTTGGCTGAAGCAGACACACTTGCAGGTGGGAGCAGGAGGTGTGACTGGGTGGACCTCATGCGAGTTCCACCACAAGAATTCGAATGGCCTGTTTCACACAGTCTCAGAATAGGCCACCGTGTGCTGTGCTTGCAGCACATTTTGTCTGAAACATTTTCATTAGCATTAAACAACCTGCTAGATATAACTTTTTAAGCAATGCTGGAAGGGCTACCTCTGAATACTTGCCCCACAATTGACTTGTTGCAGTGTTGGCTCTCAAGTGGCAGTGTATGTATTCGTTCAGCTTTAAAGGAATGGCTAACGCCTGTAATTTTTCTCCACCAATCGTCATTACGCTTGCGCGGCACCGTATAGCGATAAGTTATCAAAAGAATTGGTGGCTCGTAACTTAAATTTTGTAGAACTTATCACTGCAACCTGCGCATCTCTACCACGGCTATCTTGTGGTAACTTTATCTCTAACATAATCTCGTTAACCCCTTAACTGCCAGGCTATTATGCAAGCCTATGCAAAAAGGACATTATTATTTCATGGCATAGTTTTGTACCAAAAAACATAAATTATTGAACATTTTCAGTATTAATTCATACATAACAGTATATCCAAATTAAACCATACAGTTGAAAATCATTTTTTTTCATGTACATCACAATTTAAATAACGTTGTTTTCACGTTTACATTTCTCATGGGTACATTTCCTATTGATGTTTGAGAGAAACTTATAGTCCATGTGTTGAACTTATAATTGACTGATGAGTCAGTAGTCCTTTGTTTTTGAAGTTTCTCTAATGCACTACGCGTTTCGGGTATATGAAACCCTTCATCAGGTGCGGATCTGTACCTTTTTACAACAATTTTTCAATTTCTGCAATTTAAAAAGAAAATTTGCAATTCAGTTCACTAATAATTAAATTCTTGCAATTAGTGTTTGTTATCAATTTTCAGTTCTTAACCTAAAGTACCTCAAAGTTCTGAAGACTTTCATTTCTTCAAAGAGAACGTAGTCATGTCCATGCCTCTGGCTAGCGATTGAGTTTGGTTCTACGGTTATTCTTGCTTCAAGCACCGGGAGGTGTTGAGATCTGTGAAGCGAATGAGAATTTACGTTTTTTTTTGTGTTGTTCCACTGAACGTCGCTTCATTATGTTGGGGTTTTGGACTGGGAACAGTCGTTAAATGAAAGCACTGTGTCCCAGTCACAAAACCCTGGATTAATTAGTTTGGGAAGGAGTTAACTAATTTTGAAGATGGTTATATGAACACTGTTACATTCCGTAAGTACTGCTCACCTTGTTTCATCAAATGACGGGGTGATTCGTCTTGCTTTCTGTAATCTGTTCGTCGACCACGCCTTTAGTCTGGGGTTATTTTGTTCACTCAGTAATACCTCTTAACCCGGTCGTGTTTTTCGTAGCACAGCTCAGCCGACAGAGGTGAGTACTCCGCTTAGCCCGAGTTTGCAAGTGTTCCCATGGTATTGGTAGTTGTGATGGTAACCGATTCTCCTGGGTCCTTTCTCTCTTTTCACATAGGTTAAAGTGCATTGTGTCTTTCTGTTTACTCGGGGGCCATCTTGAAATGACTATAGATGCCAATTGACAAAGGACTGGCAGTGATACTTCGTCTAAACTGGTTTTTGTAAACAGACTCAAGGTGCATATGGGATAAAAACGCTGGTGAATACACACATTCACCTTTTGTAAACTTGTTCTACACACAGCTCAGTTAGAGTCGCAATCGTTCTATGATTTCTGAGATAAACTCAACATTGAAGCGCTCATGCCGTAGTCAATACAGTTTGCACCGTGGTGGTCACAGAAAATGTGACTTGGATTTCTTTAAATAGAACTAAGGATTCATAAAAAACAGCGTAGATCCCAGTCCGCGTTCATTCCATTCGGCTGCATAGAGTTCAATTTCTCGATCCAGAATGTTTCTTTTTGTAATAGCATCCTATTGAGGTTTCCACCTCTTCTTGGTGCTTTTATATGTTCAAGAATAATAAACCTTATTTGGGCAATGTTATGTCTCTCTTTTTTGAAATGTTGGGTTACTGGTGATTTAATGGCGCCTGTTCTTATATTCGACTTGTGTTCTGACCATCTCAATTTTGCTTTCCTTGATGTCATTCCCACATAGTATATGCCACAACGGCATCATATTCCATAGATTACATTCTTCGAATCACATGTAGATGAATGATGAAGATTTATTGTATACCCTTTGTCGGGGTGGGTGATGGTATTGCCTGTTATTAAATTGTTACAATTGTTGCAATTATAGCACGGTGTTGTTCCTTTCCAATTTCCTTGAGTTTGTCTTTCCGCAGAGAAGTCAGCCTTGACTAAATGTTCTCTGATTGATTTGCTCTTACTATATGCAAATAGTGGGGGTTCTGGAAACAATCGTTTCATCACTGGATCAACTGTAAGGGTTGCCCAGTTTTTCTTAATGCTTTTCTTTATTTTAGAACTCTGTTGAGAGTAGGTGGTAACATATACCAGTTTCTCCACTTCTGTTTTTTCTTTTGGTTTTAGTGCCACTTCTCTACTGATTTTGTTTACTTTTTCAACACTCATGTTGATGTTTGCTGACTGATATCCTCTTTTTTCGAATTTGCTTTTGAGACCTTCAATCTTATTTTTGTATTCATTTTCTTCCGAGATGATGCGTCTGTATCTTAAAAATTGACTGAATTGAATACTTTGTATTGTTTTCTGTGGGTGAAAACTGTTTGCGTGTAGCAGACTGTTTCTGTCTGTAGATTTAGTGTAGATTGTAGTCTGGAGTTTTCCATTTTTCTTGTATATTTGTACGTCCAGAAATTCAATTGTCTCTTTACTGGATTTCATTGTTAGTTTTATCCTGGGTGCCATACTGTTCAGATGTTGAAAGAATGTCTCTAATTCTTCTTGAGGACCACTCCAGATGCCAAATATGTCATCTATGTACCGGAAAATACATTTAAGTTGTTGTGTCCACTGTACTTCATTAAAGATGTTGTTGTGTTGTAAGTATGCCATGTATGTGTTAGCATAGCTTGGAGCCATGGCGGCCCCCAATGGTGTTCCTGATATTTGTATGAAGTACTTATCTTCGAACATAAAGAAATTGTTCTGTAAGACAATTTTTAGTAGTTTTATGATAAACAATTTGTCTGCTTTGCATTCAGTGTCTGATTTTAGCAGTAGTCACTCCATGGCAAAGTCGATTTTCAACTGTATGGTTTAATTTGGATATACTGTTATGTATGAATTAATACTGAAAATGTTCAATAATTTATGTTTTTTGGTACAAAACTATGCCATGAAATATTAATGACTTCAAAACGTTGCATTAAAAGTGTTGAAAAATCCTTAATAACTATAACATTTACTTTTGCATCTAGGATGCCCAAAAGTGTGCACAGGGCATAGGTCACTTATGTGTAAGTGATCCCACAACCTTTCTTTGTATACTCGATTTTGTAGCCCAGAATCTCTCTCTGGTAGCACCTAAATACGTTAGGTAATTTCTGTGTAATATTCGAAATTTATTGATAAAGTCCTAATTATCTGAGGTGTGCTCTTCTACACCATTGCTACTGTTATGCAAAAAGGACGAGCACACTCGTCCTTGGCACTTAGGTTGGATGCCACCCCTCCCCGCCAGAGATATATGCAGCTGATGGAGCAAAATGTGCTCTCAATGCGTTTATTCAATAATGCATCGCCACCCAAGTGCGGAATACGCTCAATCCAGGAATGTGTAGCAGCATCGACTTTCTCGCTAATCACTCAGACTCATCTTTCAATAATATCATTTCTTGAATAATTAAAGCAGTCGACAAAGTGAAATGATGCAATGATTTGTGTTAACATGTCATTGTAAAAATGAACCACTGATATCAAAAAGTGGTTTGTGCGGCACAATAAACACGCATGGCATCATTTGATTTGCATGCTTTCGATTCCGAAACCACCGTGTTCTAAAAAAAAGTGGGACCAGTTGAACAAAGTCTTTGGCCTCCTTCTGCTTAAGTCTCTGAATCTGACACATTGGGCCTCATTACGAGTATGGAGGTAGCCATGGTGCTATTAGCGCCATGGCTACCCCATATCGCCTACCGGGTCCGGGTTCTCGGTATGGGGATTTACCGGGTCATTCCAACCTTGGAGGACCCGGTAAGTCCCCATTCTGAAAACCATTATCCATTCCCATTCGAGCCCCCATAGGGCTCAATGGGAATGGGGAAGGAGCTAATAACGGGCCCGCAAATAGCGGGCCTGTTATTAGCTCTCTGATTCTTTAGCGGCTCCCGCTAAAGGCGCCTGGTAAAACTAGGGACCCTTTGCGGGACCCGCTAAAGGTCCTCGAAATGGCAACGGTAAGGGTGCCGTTGCCGTTAACCCCTTACCGCCAACCTCGTAATGAGGTCCATTTTCAGAAAAGTCCACCATGTTGCCCACGGCGGTAGGCTTGCAGCATGTTCAGTAAACCTCATAGTTCTGTAATCTGGAAAACGGAGCGAAGCAAAGCAGTTTTCATTCTTGGTAACTGCCCCAGGATGAGGTGCTGGGCAGTTGGAGTAGACTCTTTGGACTGTGTTGGTGGCTTGGCTACCTGGCAGGTTGACGTCTCGGAGGAAGATGCTATTTGTGTTCGAATGAGATATGATTTCATGACCAAAGGCTTCATTGGTTTGGGTGGGCCATACATCTGCTGGAAGGCGGCTGCCTGAGGGTGCCTGAGCGAGGAGTGGCAGGAGAAACGTTCCTTGAGTGTGCTCTGCTCCTGCATAATGTATGTTTATGAGGATGTCTGGAAAATAGTCAGCCTTCCACCAGTCCCTCCATTTTGCAATCAGTATTTATTACGTTTTGCACAAAGTGCAGTCGCGCCCAGGATGTTTGCTGTGGTGGGGATGAGCCATGCCTCTGTGATAAAGAGGGTGTCTAGGTTGTGAGTGGTGAGGAGGCCAGCAATGCCTTCTTCATGTCCTGCATGCAGGTGGCATGTGGAGACTGGATATTTAGGTGTGTGGACTAAACAGGAATTGCCACCCAGGTGAGAGATGCTGGAGACATTCTACGGGACAAACCCTAGCCACATTATCTATTTGTAGTATAATAGTGAATTTGTTTATTTGTTTATTTTGACATTTGTAAAGCGCACCCAACCCTGCGGCATCTGGGCGCTGAATTGAATTGAGATTTAAGACTATGGGCCTCATTACACGATAGGCGGTAGGGGTTTACCGGTACTGGTAAGGGCACTGGTACCGGTAAACCCCTACCGCCTTACTACGAGTTCCCTTTGCGGGACCCGACTTCAATGGCTGGTTTTACCAGCCGTTAAAGTAGGGTGCCGCAAAGGGAACTCAGAGCTAATTACGGTACCGCAATTTGCGGTACCGTAATTAGCACCTTCCCCATTCCCATTATGCCCTATGGGGGCAAAAATGGGAATGGGGAAGAGCCTTGGTGAATGGGGAATTACTGCCCCCGCTCACCTTGGAGTAGGGCGGTAATTCCGCCATCCACCAAGGCGGACACGGTAAAATACCGGCAGCAACCATGGTGCTAATAGCGCCATGGTTACCGCCTACCGTGTAATGAGGCCCTATGCCCTAAACCTCATATATTAGAAGAGGGGCTGGAATGTAGGCCGGCAACTTGAGCTGCAGGTGATCGTGGATTGCCAGTGAGGTAAGATCTCGGTTTTGCTCGAATAATCTATAAGCAATTCCCATCCATTTACTGATGGCGGTCGTAGCTCCCTCAAAGTTGGTCCCAGAGGGGACTGCTGCACCATCCGGATGTGATAGGATTTGGGTATCATTCTGGTATGAATAGAATGACCTGCCATGGAAGTTGTGTATGCAAGATAACGCATGGCCAAACAGGCCAAATTGGTGGAGAAATTGCATAAGGGTGGTGTGGTCGACGGTGTTGATAGCAGTCTAGAGGTCCTATAGGACCAAAACCCTGACACCGCCGTCATCAATCATTCGCTTGATGTGGAGGTAAAAATATAAGTGTATAAGAGGTTATTTAATACGCGCTTAATACTGAAGAGGTTCTTAAGCATAACCCGGGGTTCCAACCTGTGTTGCTCTGTGTCACCTTGCTGAGCTATACTACCCGTACTATAAAAACCGAAGCCAGATTTAAATCCAGCCTGTTTATCATCCGGATTACAACACAATTCAGTGTGATGGGTCAATTGACAGGTCATAGCAGCATGAAAACATTGACCAGGAAACCAAAGCCTTGAGATGGACAGCGAGAACTAAGCCCTAATTTCAAGAGACAAATAATGAAACAGGGCTAGAGATCTGTCCCTGTGCGGTGTGGGTAGGGACCTATCACAGCCTGGGGTGGGAGGCATCCCAGGGTAGATGCAAGAGCCACTCCAACCGCAGAGGGGGAAGGTGGCAGTCGAGAGGGCCACGTTCCTGTCCCATCCCTTTGTGCCTGGTTGCATGACAGCCGTACCACTGTCTATCACCCCAATGCCTGCACAGCACCATTTTGGCCAGTATCTTTCTGTGTGTTACAATGGAGCATCCAGCAGAAACCCAGAAGAGGAGAGACCCAAATGATAGAGAAGCAGAGAAAACCAGGCATTAACCTGAACATAGCAGAACGCTACGCGATTCACTGCAGTTAACGACTCAGCCCAGTAGCATAGGGGTTCAGGTGGCTCCATCCACCCAGGCAGAGCAACAGGCACTGGTGCACTGGGAGAGCGAGTCAGGGCGTGGAACGCTCAGTCGTACCTGCTAAGTTAGGAATATTACGCATACCTGTCTGGGAGCAGCTTAGTGGCACCCGCATCAAACCGAGATTGCCCACCAGCCGGCAAGGATTTGCATGAACTGGGACATTGAATGTTGCAGGCTGCCATTGCCAGAGACTGGCGGACAAAACTACACAAAAGGGGGGCACGGCTTAAGACACTTGAATGTTCTGATGCTTATAACACCTGTACTGGGGAAAAGAAAGGCAGCGATGGAACCGGGTACCAGCTGAGGCAAAGGGTCAATGGAAGGAAAAAGAGGAGGATGAAAGGGCGCACAGGAAGCAGTGCGTTGTTTGGGTCAGGTAAGGAGAGCAGCAGAAAGGGAAAGAGATCAGGCAGAGGAAGGACGGAGCAGAGGAGCGTGGGAGAAATGTATTGAAGGAGCATGCAAGATGAGGTATTCGTTGGTGAGAGAGAGTGGTGCTGGAGTTTGAGTGGGATTGACAGGTAAGTGAGTAAGATTAGTAGTAGGAGAGTAGCAAGTAAAAGAAAGGTAAAAGAGGGTGGACTGGGAGTAGAAGTAGAGCAGTACGGGTAATAATAGTAGAGTGGAGAGTGGAGAGAGGAGAAGTAGTAGAGTAGAGAGTGGGGTAGTAATAGAGTGGAGAGACAAGCAGTAGAGTTGGGTAGTAGAGTGGAGAGGGGAGAAGTAGTAGAGTGGAGAGTGGGGAAGTAGTACAATGGAGAGAGGAGAAGTAGTAGAGTGGGATAGTAGTAGAGTGGAGAGAGGAGAAGTAATAGAGTCGGGTAGTAGTAGATTGGAGAGAGAAGTAGAGTGGGGTAGTAGTAGAGTGGAGAGGGGAGAAGTAGTAGAATGGAGAGTGGGGAAGTAGTACAGTGGAGAGAGGAGAAGTAGTAGAGTGGGGTAGTAGTAGAGTGGAGAGTGGAGAAGTAGTAGAATGGGGTAGTAGTAAAGTGGAGAGAGGAGAAGTAGTGGAGTGGAGAGTGGGGTAGTAGTAGAGTGGAGAGAGGAGAAGTAGTAGAGTGTGGTAGTAGTAGAGTAGAGAGAGGAGAAGTAGTAGAGTGGGGTAGTAGCATAGTGGAGAGAGGAGAAGTAGTAGAGTGGGCTAGTAGTAGAGTGGACAGAGGAGAAGTAGTAGAGTGAGGTAGTAGTAGAGTGGAGAGAGGAGAAGTAGTAGAGTGGAGAGAGGGGTAGTAGTATAGTTGAGAGAAGAGAAGTAGAGTGGGGTAGTAGTTGAGTGGAGAGAGGAGAAATAGAGTGGAGAGTGGGGTAATAGAGTGGTGAGAGGAGAGGTAGTAGAGCAGGGTAGGAGTAGAGTGGACAGTGGAGAAGTAGTAGAGTGGGGTAGTAGTAGAGTGGGGTAGTAGTAGAGTGGACAGAGGAGAAGTAGTAGAGTGGAGAGTGGGGTAATAGTAGAGTGGAGAAGTAGTAGAGTGGGATAGTAGAGTGGAGAGATGAGAAGTAGTAGAGGGGAGGGTGGGGTAGTAGAGTGGAGAGAGGAGAAGTAGCAAGTAAAAGAAAGGTAAAAGAGGGTGGACTGAGAGTAGAAGTAGAGCAGTACGGGTAGTAATAGTAGAGTGGAGAGTGGAGAGAGGAGAAGTAGTAGAGTAGAGAGTGGGGTAGTAATAGAGTGGAGAGACAAGCAGTAGAGTGGGGTAGTAGTAGAGTGGAGAGGGGAGAAGTAGAGTGGAGAGTGGGGAAGTAGTAGAGTGGAGAGAGGAGAAGTAGTAGAGTGGGATAGTAGAGTGGAGAGAGGAGAAGTAATAGAGTCGGGTAGTAGTAGATTGGAGAGAGAAATAGAGTGGGGTAGTAGTAGAGTGGAGAGAGGAGAAGTAGCAGAGGGGAGAGTGGGGTAGTAGTAGAGTGGAGAGAGGAGAAGTAGTAGAGTGGGGTAGTAGTAGAGTGGAGAAGTAGTAGACTGGGGTAGTAGTAAAGTGGAGAGAGGAGAAGTAGTGGAGTGGAGAGTGGGGTAGTAGAGTGGAGAGAGGAGAAGTAGTAGAGTAGGGTAGTAGTAGAGTGGAGAGAGGAGAAGTAGTAGAGTGGAGAGTGGGGTAGTAGCATAGTGGAGAGAGGAGAAGTGGTAGAGTGGGTTAGTAGTAGAGTGGACAGAGGAGAAGTAGTAGAGTGAGGTAGTAGTAGAGTGGAGAGAGGAGAAGTAGTAGAGTGGAGAGAGGGGTAGTAGTAGAGTTGAGAGAAGAGAAGTAGAGTGGGGTAGTAGTTGAGTGGAGAGAGGAGAAATAGAGTGGAGAGTGGGGTAGTAGAGTGGAGAGAGGAGAGGTAGTAGAGCAGGGTAGCAGTAGAGTGGAGAGTGGAGAAGTAGAAGAGTGGGGTAGTAGTAGAGTGGGGTAGTAGTAGAGTGGACAGAGGAGAAGTAGTAGAGTGGAGAGTGGGGGTAATAGTAGAGTGGAGAGTGGAGAAGTAGTAGAGTGGGATAGTAGAGTGGAGAGATGAGAAGTAGTAGAGGGGAGGGTGGGGTAGTAGAGTGGAGAGAGGAGAAGTAGTAGAGCAGATAAGTAGTAGAGTGGGGTAGTAGAGTGGAGAGAGGAGAAGTAGTAGAGTGGGGCAGTAGTAGAGTGGAGAGAGGAGAAGTAGTGGAGCGGGGTAGTAGTAGAGTGGAGAGTGGAATAGTAGTAGAGTGGTGAGAGGAGAAGTAATAGAGTGGGGTAGTAGTAGAGTGGAGAGTGGAGAAGTAGTAGAGTGGGGTAGTAGTAGATTGGAGAGAGAAGTAGAGCAGGGTATTAGTAGAGTGGGGTAGTAGTAAAGTGGAGAGAGGAGAAGTAGTGGAGTGGAGAGTGGGTAGTAGTAGAGTGGAGAGAGGAGAAGTAGTAGAATGGAGAGTGGGGTAGTAGTATAGTGGAGAGAGGAGAAGTAGTAGAGTGGGCTAGTAGTAGAGTGGACAGAGGAGAAGTAGTAGAGTGAGGTAGTAGTAGAGTGGAGAGAGGAGAAGTAGTAGAGTGGAGAGAGGGGTAGTAGTAGAGTTGAGAGAAGAGAAGTAGTAGAGTGGGGTAGTAGTTGAGTGGAGAGAGGAGAAATAGAGTGGAGAGTGGGGTAGTAGAGTGGAGAGAGGAGAGGTAGTAGAGCAGGGTAGCAGTACAGTGGAGAAGTAGTAGAGTGGGGTAGTAGTAGAGTGGAGAGAGAAGTAGTAGAGTGGGGTAGTAGAAGAGTGGACAGAGAAAAAGTAGTAAAGTGGAGAGTGGGGTAGTAGTAGAGTGGAGAGTGGAGAAGTAGTAGAGTGGGATAGTAGAGTGGAGAGACGAGAAGTAGAGTGGAGGGTCGGGTAGTAGTAGAGTGAAGAGAGAAGTAGTAGAGTGGGGTAGTAGTAGAGCGGCGAAAGGAGAAGTAGTGGAGCGGGGTAGTAGTAGAGTGGAGAGTGGAGAAGTAGTAGAGTGGGATAGTAGTAGAGTGGTGAGAGGAGAAGTAATAGAGTGGGGTAGTAGTAGAGTGGAGAAGTAGTAAAGTGGGGTAGTAGTAGATTGGAGAGAGAAGTAGAGCGGGCTATTAGTAGAGTGGGGTAGTAGTAGAGTGGAGAGAGGAGAAGTAGTAGAGGGGAGAGTGGGGTAGTAGTAGAGTGGAGAGAGGAGAAGTAGTAGAGTGGATAGTGGGATAGTAGTAGAGTGGAGAGAGAAGAAGTAGTAGAGCGGGGTAGTAGTAGAGTGGAGAGAGGAGAAGTAGTAGAGGGGAGAGTGGGGTAGTAGAAAAGTGGAGAGAGGAGAAGTAGTGGAGTGGAGAGTGGGTAGTAGTAGAGTGGAGAGAGGAGAAGTAGTGGAGTGGGGTAGTAGTAGAGTGGAGAGAGGAGAAGTAGTGGAGTGGGGTAGTAGTAGAGTGGAGAGAGGAGAAGTAGAGTGGAGAGTGGGGTAGTAGTAGAGTTGAGAGAAGAGAAGTAGTAGAGTGGGGTAGTAGTTGAGTGGAGAGAGGAGAAATAGAGTGGAGAGTGGGGTAGTAGAGTGGAGAGAGGAGAGGTAGTAGAGCAGGGTAGTAGTAGAGTGGAGAGTGGAGAAGTAGTAGAGTGGGGTAGTAGTAGAGTGGAGAGAGGAGACATAGTAGAGTGGGGTAGTAGTAGAGTGGACAGAGGAGAAGTAGTAGAGTGGAGAGTGGGGTAGTAGTAGAGTGGAGAGTGGAGAATTAGTAGAGGGGGATAGTAGAGTGGAGAGACGAGAAGTAGTAGAGTGGGGGGTGGGCTCCTTTCATGGCATGATTTTAGGGCCTCCACTCTCCTCAATCTGGTGAGGAGAAGAAGAATGAGGGGTTCCTTTTTTTAACGCCGGAAGACTGTTATGTCCATCCCTCTGATAGATGTTTGGGAGGAAGGTTTGGCCCTGAGGAAGACGCCGAACACCTCCACCGCCCTCCACCTCAGTGAGACAGACTGGAAAAGAAGTACATGGTCCCGGACTTGGCCCCTAGTTGCTTGAGATTGCAACCTTCTCCACACTCTGTGGTGTCTGCCACTGCCAGGAAGCATTCGGCGAACCCGTCATCCTCGTCCATGCGCCTCCGGACCATGAGGGGAAGAAGCTTAATGCAGTGGGGAAGCGCATCATGTACACTGCAGCTTCCACTGTCAAGGCCGCCAATGCCCTGGCCATCCTATCCCAGTATGACCGGGAGTCTGGTACAAGCTAGACCCTAAAAGATCTTGAAGACTGGGATTAAACATAAGCAGTTGAAGACATTCCCAAGAGGCTTTCATAAGTACCTTTTTGAATTGGCTTTTGTTGAGCCTCTTACAGTCTCTTCCCTTGTATAGGCTGCTTGTATTAACTTGGCCACAGCATTTGATAGTGTGAATCACTCAATGTTATGGCATAATCTAGTGGGGGTAATATTCTGATTGCATTAAATTCTAATACTTGCATTCAAGTACGTTTGGATAGTGAAGGAAGTTTGTCTTCAAAAACCGAGACACATCGGGCACGCATGATAACATAACAACTTGACTATAAACATTGATAATTCTGATCATTAGCTCTGTACGTTCTAGTAAGGGCAATACATTTGTTTGAAATATCCACAATATAAAACTTGAAACGGTTCAATAGCTGACCTATTTGGGTCTCTGACTTTATTAGAGACATTCTAAACAAGCCGAATAATTGAGATTGAGAACAAGAGACCTTATGTTCTTGGTGTAGCTAAAAAGAATCAATCATAAATATGGTCACCTCTTCTATTGCCAGTAATCAATTATTCCAAAGCTAACACTGTGCCCCACAAACAAACCATTAAAAAACCTGTACGTGCCCTTGAGAATCCAAGTGGTTTTTGTGCCATCTAGGACACATTCTAAGATTGAACCATTTTGGGAAATATTGTTTACAATCCAGTGTTTTTGTCCTCTGCTTACTTTCAGAAGCACATTTTATCAGGAATACAGGTTTCATTAATACTAGCAACTCTTAGATTTATTCAAACTATATTGCCTCCTACTAAGTGGGCATCTGCTTAATTGATATGGTTTTGTGATTTTAATATGTTTCACAATTTGTAAGTATTGTACTATTTATTTTGTATCTCAACAGGTGTTTTTTGCATTGAATGCACTGCAAGTGATGATATTTATTTGTATGTTAGGTATTCCATTTTTGTTATGTAGTTTAGGGTGTTGTCTGTTATCTATTTCTGAGTGATGGATTTATTTTCTATTGTATTGTGTATGTACAGGGATTGTTTGTTTATTGAATGGGTTTTATTTTGTGTACAGTTTATTTTGGAACCAGTACACAATAAAACAAAAGTAAATGACCTGTAACATGTAAATAGGTTTCAACATCTTTATTTTGTTCTTAATATGATAGGTTGGAGGAAAGCATAGTGGTCAGATGGATTCAACTGAAAAGGGAGAGTCTAAGAAACTGTTGGAAGGAGGAAAGATAAAGGGTCTTCTTTGTGATGTCCTATTCTAATAATGTCCTGTGTTGTTCCCCTAAACTCTCAGTCTCTTAGGCACCCACCCATGATGTGGGTTTTCAATTTGCTCAGAACAGTCAGGATGTTTACCTGCCCCAGCAAAATTCTTTCTCTTTGCCTTGGTCTCTGTCGTTGCCTTGATCTTTGCCTTTGACCTGGTCTTTGCCTTTGTCTTGGTCTCTGTCTTAGCCTTGGTCTCCGTCATTGCCTTGATCTTTGTCTTTGACCTAGTCTTTGCCTTTGACTTGGTCTCTGCCTTTGCCCTAAACTCTGCCTTTGACTTTGTCTTTGCCTGGGCCTTTACCTTTGACTTGGCCTCTGTCTTTGCCTTGATCTTTCCTTTGACTTGGTCTCTGCCTTTGCCTTGATCTTTATCTTTGACCTGGTCTCTGTCTTTGCGTGGGTCTTTGCCTTTGACTTAGCCTCTGTCTTTGCCTTGATCTTTCCTTTGACTTGGTCTCTGTTTTTGTCTTGATCTTTAACTTTGACATGGTCTCTGTCTTTGCCTTGGTCTCGGTCTTTGCCTGGGTCTGTGCCTTTGACTTGGTCTCTCTCTTTTCCTTGATCTTTGCCTTTGAATTGGTCTCTGCCTTTGCCTTGATCTTTGCCTTTGCCTTGCTCTTTGACTTTGTCTCTGCCTTTGCCTTTAACTTGGTCTCTGCACAGATACAGTTGTCTACACGTCTTTCGGTTGTCTGTTTTGGACTACAATACATTCATCCATTTGATAATGCAACCTTCGTCAGGACCACAATGGGGAATTCAGTCATTCCCATTTACCAGGTGAGTTACACCACAAATGTATTGCCGTCCAAACAGACAACTGAAACATGTGTAGACAAATGTATCTGTGCAATTGATTACACACAGATAGAACCATCTGTGAGTCAGGTGGAGGGCATTTCACAGTGCAAAGAATATGTATTGTTGACCAAGTGGTCAGAGAGACAGGTGTGATTTGTACAGGTTTTTCAAAAGTGAAACTGAATAGATGGTAGGATTGAATGTATGTGAGTTGAATTTTGAACAAATAGTTTTGATATCTGTTTTATCAATCTATATTATATATTTGTGTATGACAATAAAATGTATTTGAACTTAACGTGTTGCATTTATTGATATATTTAAAAAGATAAATGTTTCAAATGTGCCATTCCCTATTCTATGGGTCCATTATTGTTTGTTCTGAAAGATGCGCAGGCCAGCCCCCTTGCATGCATTATTGTCGGCTAATATACACCCAACACTACTGTATGACCGGCTGCCATTTGAAATGTGCTAATGCATCTCATCATTTGCGTCCCAAAAAAGCTTTTTAGAATTTGGCCCCAAACGTAATGAAGCCTATGACTGCATGGCAGCCTGATTCAGGAGCTGCTGTCCCTGATTTACAGTATGGAGCCTCGATTGCAGCTTCCCAATAAATCTGTCCAACGTCATATGTCTATGATCATGTGCAATGTGTCTTGAGGCAGGTGTGGAATCTTACACTTGATATTTTGTGCATCTCGCATGTAGGTGTCCCAGGTGTCTGAGTCCTTGAACTGGATCATGGACGCACTGGCAGAAGGCGGGCTCGGGTCCAAAGGCAAGCCCCCTGACATGGGTAAGTGAACAGGTTGTTACTGGGGCTATATGAGTCGCCTTGGGTGAGAGGGAGGGCTGACACTTTCAATAAATAAGAAATAAATGGCATTCAGAGAACGCGTGGTAGTGGATCATCATCTCTGTGTTGTGTGGGGAAGAGGTATGTTGTTGTACTTGCTTAGTGCTAGGGCACCGTTGTTGCCGGACCGGCAAACTACGAGTCTGCGGGTGGGTGCCATTCCGCCCGCCAAGATCAGACCTGGCGAGCAGAACGGCACCCGCCCGCAGACTTTCACGGAAGCACTGGCCCCGTTATTAACAGTGCCGGTGCTTCTGTGGTCCCCATTCCCAGGAGTGAGGATCAACATTTTACCGGCGCCTGACTTATCGGACCGCCGGACCCGTAATGAGTGCCATTAATGACACTGGATACCTGAGGGGCCCTGCATCCGAATGGGAGGAGGTGGTTGTTTGCCCTCCCACTGATCCTCATTACATTTGATTGTTTAGGCTCAAGCGTTACCCATGGGACACTGAAATGTGCAACATTTTAGTTAATCTTCCATACTATAGCTCCCTCTGAAAATCCGGGAAGATGACACGAGGATGTGTAGCCCCAGAAATAGTCAGATCCCTGACAACAAAGGTAGCAGTAGTAATGCTTCATGCTTTATCCCGCTTCCGCCATTTACATAGAATACAATAGATACATAACACAAAAGCGTACAACCACACGTTTACATATACACAGTTAAAATACTGTGGTTTAAAAGTTTGCAACTTGTAAAAAATGCAAAATGTTCCGATCTTCGTTAAGGTTTACATATCACGTGAGAAAACTGTGTTACAATGTCCTACCCAGACGTTTAAAAGAGGCATTCATGTATTCACACAGGTCAGATACAGAACAGCTCCGACAAAACGAACTTCATTGCCTCAGAGACTGATCTGATTTTACGGGTACACCGGCCGCTTAGCCACTTACAGCGTCTTACAAATGAACAAATTAAATAAGTGGGGTATGTCCTCAAGCTGTCACAAGAGCAACACTTGTTCTTAAAAAGCCAGGACGTTCGGTCTCTTAGTGGTAAAATGTTTAGTCTGGCCATAGCCGCTATGCGTTTGTGGGCCGGTGATCGGATTGTGCTCTCTAACGTATTTATGGACATTGAGCTGCAAGCAATAGCCAAATATCTTGGCGCGCACACATTTGTAGTAGTGATCAAGGCCTGGTCAAATTCCAGATCCTTGGCATTCATTTTAAGCTGTTTACAAACTGTGCCCGCCTTGAGTTGCATATATCTATAACCCACCTTTTACTTATGGAGGTGCAACTATCAATCCAAGGATAGGTGACCTGAGAGCCTTTTGACATGCTTTCCCCCAAAGCATTTCTGATTTTAAGGTTTGCTGAAGAACCCAAAAATAATTTCCAGAAGTATTCCAAGGATTTCAGTTCTACCCACACACTAATACCTGCAGTACCTATTTCCAGCCGTAAAGTCGCCCCAGGAACACTCAGACCCAAAGCTAGTAGCTTCCGGAAAAATACGATCCAGGGTGCAACAATTCGCGCTGCCCCGTATTTCCATACTGTATAAGACGGACGTGTGTACTTTAGCCTCCATGACCTGGATACATTTGTCAAACCCCAGGCTGCCGAACTTGTAGTAAAACTTCGTCAGGCTGCCTAGGTCTGTCCGGAGACTGTTTTCCACCAGCTCCAGATGTGGGATCCAGGAACGATTGCGTCCAAAAACCAACCCAACGTAGCAATAGATGCCCACTACTTCAATCTTTACTTCGTTCATCGACAATATAAATTTAGATTTATTACTACCAAAGGCCACTATTTGCATATAAAATGGTGGAATAAATCACTCTGTTTAAAGCTGGCAGCAATATGACTCCATCATTGGTGGAGGGATTGAAATCTGAAAGAAAAATAATACAAGCAAGGGGGCAATTGGGCAGCCCTGTCTTACCCCTTTATTGACTATAAACTATGCAGAAGGCCCTTGGCCTGATTGTCTGACAGCAGAGGCCATAGTGTCTGATTTAAGGGCAAAGATCAACTGCAAATAGTGGGTGGACTGGGCACTCCAGTGTTTGGAGTTTACTCCACAGAACTGCTCGATCTACTGAGTCGAATGCCTTTGCAACATCTAAAAAGGCAACACAAACACGGCCACCTTTTAATGAACCACACTTTTCGACTATCATTTTAAAAAAACTTAAGCATGATCAATTGTTGCAAAGCCCTTTCTAAAACCTGATTGGTAGGGAGAGGTATAATGTCATTATCTGCTCCCCAGGACCCATGCCTAGGTGCCAAACAGCTGGCAAACATTTTAGAGGCCCCGTCTAGCAGGGATATGGGACAGTAGCAGTGGGGATTGGCGTGAGAGCCCTTCCTGAAGACAGGTCTAATAATGCTCTTATTCCAAGTGGTAGGAAGGACCAAGGTGCGCGCAATCACGTTAAATAATTTCTGCAAGATTGGAGCCCACCAACCTGGAAACCATCTGTAGATGTCCAACCTGATACCATCTGGGCCGGGAGCTTTACCAAGCTTGCTGTTGTTAATGGTATGAATAACCTCATGGATTGAAAAGACAATCCTGCAATTGGAACAGCTAAGTGTCCAAGATGTAAGGGACACCACTGCTTCCACGTTATACAGGATGGCCCTGTAATGAGACGCCCACTGAAATGGTGGAATTGAGCATCCAATCATGTGGGCATGATTTGGAAACCGATGCGCTATGAGGTTCCCTTTTCATTGTTTTCCTTGACTATCTATTTCAAAAGTTTCCATTGCGTCTCATTACAGGGCCATTGCGTTGTCTGTATGGATTGTTTTTTCTTCACGCTCAGGAGTTTTTTGTACTCTTGTGTCAGAACACCGAATCCTAGTGGACTTTCTCGCTTACCCGACAGACTTTCGGGGGTCAAAATAGCTAGGAACAACATTAATCGCTTCCGTTCCTTTAAAGGCTTGTTTCAAAGGCATTGGGGGTTGCCATGGCGACGCTGGCCGCTAGTACGCCTGCAGTCACGTGTTGCTCCGGTTTCCCGTTCACGTGACTCCCGCGTTGTGGTCATGCAAATTTAGGCCGCCCCGTTTGCTGCTTCAGTGCTTCTGATCGTTTTCCTCGGAACACAACAGTGGCGCTTTTGTTATCCTGGATCTTGCTCCTTCACGACCTTTTGCCTGTCTATTGGATTTGCTCTTGTCTTGCCCACGGTACTTCTGCTACGAACTGCTGCTACGACCCGGACTTCCTTTTGACTTCGATTCACGTCTCCTGCTTCACTTTGCCTGCTTACCTGGATTGTCTACTTACGTCTCTCAGAAGAAGGATCTTTCACCCTAGGCGTACGCGTGCTGGCGGGAATAGGAAACTGGTGCTGGACTAGAGACTACCTACAGCACATTTTGGACTTCGCACAACTTCCTAGGCGTACGCGTTCCGGCGGGAATAGGAAACAAGTGCTGGACTAGAGACTGCCTATAGCACTCTTGGGAACTCGCTGAACACTCTAGGCGTACGCGTGCCGGCGGGAATAGGGTTTTGTACTGGACCCAAGAAACCTTTCAGCACCTGTGAGACTGCTTTCTTCTCAGACTTTCCCTTTGGATCCGTTTAGATCAACTACATCACGCTTTCCTCGTTGCATCTCTTCTTACGGATATACAAGTAAGAAATCTCACCTCGTGTTCATTTTCCAGTTATTGGCTTTTTTTATCCTTGTCTTATGTAAGTTCTTGTATCATTCCAGAGGCTGATTAGTTCCAATCTGCTGTCGTTTTTTCTTGTTGGACATGTTATGCACATTACCCTACTGACACTCAGTGAGTTTCCAGTGTGTCCTGTGCAGTTGCCAAGCACCTTGAAGGAAGTTGCAGTCATCAGGGGTTCCAGAGTGTCCTGTTCCTTCTTCAAACATCTTTCAACCAATTGAATGCTCAGACTGTTTTTTATGCACAACTGAGTGTTACATTGGTGGGAAGAAATAAACTACTGCAGTACGGGTTCAACAGCTCCTCTTCGTTCACCAGGCGCTTTACCCTATTAAAGTTCACTGTTCTGACATCTTGTTTTTAAATTCTACAAGTGACCAGCTGTCATGTTTTTGTAATTAGATGCGGCCCACAATTCGAATGTGGCCCTAAAACATCATACGTCGTACCAGAAGGATCATTAGACTTATTTGTCCGACGGCCAGAAGATAACTCCGACCCCGCTGTTAATTACCAATGATAAGAGTAGTTAATTCCTCATGGATGAGAATTACACTGGATCATCTAGCTGAACCTTGGTAAAAAAAAGTCTTGCTTACCTGGCTCTGCCTCAAAATGCAAACCAACTTGTCCTTGGGTCATTTCAATACACAAGAGGCTTTGAAAGGTTCTTCCAGGTCGACAGGCAGGTTAGATTTTTGGGGGGCTGAGTTCCACAAAAGAACTAACGGGTTTTGGTCACTTTCCGGCTTTCACAATCCTCAAAATCTAATACCCGCCGAAAAGAATACCAGTCTATCAAGCAATAATCAATTAAAGAGGCTATGGTGCCAGACTTGTAAGAAGCCTTCGGTGGAAAGTCACTGTGACACCTCCCATTGAGCTCAGCCAAAGAAGAATGGAGTAAACAAAGAGTTGAGTAAGGGTCCTCTCATGTCTGCTGACAGTAGACACCGGTTCCTCTTTGGAATACCACAGGTGACTTTCAGTGAATTTCTGTTGTTGTCAAGTCTAGCGTTCCCACCCAATTTGTCATTAAAATCCCCCGCAATGATTGTGCGTAACTCCCTAGGAATTTCCAGCAAATTTGCTAACCAGCCATTCAGTGCAAGAAACATTTTAAAATTCTCTTTCAGGTGCAGATAGACGTTAATAATAAAAAGCTTATATTCAGTTAACTGCTGAAAGTGCTAGGGCTTGGTCTGAGGGGCTACACATAAACATTGGATACCAATTAAGAGACCTTCGTATTAAAGTTTCCAAACCCTTTCTCGGGCGACTGGACCCCTTATGGGTTGCAGCACTTGTGAATACCCAAACATCATAAAAAATATGAACTAGCTGGGAATCTTCTTCCAACCAGGTCTCATTGCGCCCATTCTTCAGGATTACTAGGGAGACAGGCAAACTAGTCCTCAATTACGTTGAGAACAACCGGGATGGCTGAAACAATTCTCTCTCCAGCATGACCAACGGCCATTGGAACAAACTGATGTGCAGTAGGGCGAAAAAGCTGGTGCCCCCATCATCACCCTCCTAGCTGACATATCACCAGGTGCCGAAGCCGGGCGTGTATCAACACCCTGATGCACACTCTCACTATCTGTATACACGCGTGCTCATAGTAACGATCAATTGAACGTTCAAGTGCCTCCAAAACTGATCTGTCTGAAGGCACAGCTGAAAAAGAAGCTGCTAAAACTGGCGATAGTTTCTTGAGTAGCGCATAGCGTGGGGTCTGGAAGCAATTTTAAGGGATGCAGCAATGGATGAAATATAACATTCTGAAAATGGCCTGAAATTATTGCTGTACGGGACAGATCTGATTCTGCTCCAGGGCCCATTTCACTTTGCCCGCTTTCACCGTTTCCCGAATGTTCGCCGTCTAAAGTGGTCAGGCTGCAGAGGGTACACTTAATGGAGTATTGCTTCATTGACCCTATCGGTCTTCCACTTAAGCAATTGGGCTGCTTACCCCACCCCCCCTTTGAGAGCACTTGTGTGGGCTTCTTTTGCTGAGGTTTCACCATGGCGGGCACTGAGAACTACTAAGGACCCAGGTAGGTAAGATAAATTGCGGGATGTTGTAAGCTTAGTCACATTAAATAAGGCTTTCTGGTTTAACACCAGTGACTCTGGGAATCACCAGGGCATCCTATAACTGGCACTGTTTGGGGCAGCTCAGACCCCCACCCCCTACGGTGCCAATGCCAGTGCCGTTGGGTAGAGAAGAAGGGGATGGGGTGCCCGTAAAACGCAGAGGTGCTTGATGGGGAGTAACAGCGCTCGGGTGTATTTTAAAAGCAAGAGTGTAATTCAGGGTCTCCCCACATCCCCTTCTGCAAAAACTCCCATCATTTGCATAACTCTCAGTGCCTCCCCCTTAGTATTTCAATGTGAATTATACTTAAGCAAAACCAAGAGAATCTGACTCACAAATAAATGTACTTGGCAAATGTTAGAGTCCACCAACCATGTTAATTGGCATAATGCTACACTGGTGTTTCAGTTGTAATATAAACAGATAGCATCACTTACAAATACCTCATTCCTGTCGGGGCTCTGGGCCATGCAAATATCAATTTGCAAGTTATGTCCCATGTAGAGACTCTATTGTCAGCCTCGCTGCGGTCACGCGCACCCTCGGGTTCTGTTATGGAACGTGGGCCGCGTGACCTGCGTGACCACAGGAGGCGGTTGCAGTTTGAACGAGTTTGAGCCTGGCCATGAAGGGCTCCGGGGGGCTCCTTAAATAAAAGACTTACCCGCGTACCCTGTGTCGTCCAACTTCCTTCATATGGCGACGAGGAAGAGGCACAGGGAGCCCGCCACGGAGCCCAGCGACGTTCCTCTGCATGTGATTGAGGGACGTCCGCAGCGCTGGGGGCGAGTCCTTGCGACCGGCAGAGCAGGTCACACGGTGAGCGGAGGGGCGTGAGGCCGGACTGTCTCCGCGGCGGCCAGGTGCTGTGTGCGAGGTGCTGTGGGGAGACGGTCCATGTGACCCTGCAGGAAGAGCGTCCCTGCCTCTGCTCTGAGCAGCAGAACGTAGCATCAGAAGGATCCCACGCAGCTATTCCTGGTTGGTGCCGCCCACCCCGGCTCCTATTGGGCGGGAAGGTGAGGAGCTGGGGGAGGAGGGGCAGGGCACAACCGGAGGGGGAGGCACAATTTAGTGGCAAGAGTGCCAATCAGAGGCCACAACAAGGGGAGGTGCCTCCCAAAGAATAACATTGGAACTGTTGAATGGCAACTATAGAGGAATTACTACAGTACATTGGGAAGTATTGAAGGACTTGCAAAAGCAAGGATAATATTGAGACTGTTGATTTGGCAACAAGAAGGTTACTGCTACAGGCATTCGGGAGTATTACAGAACTTACAAAAGCAAGGAACAGTTTACCTTAAGAGACATAAGAGAGTACAATTGTATAATTGTGCAGATTGGTGTGACCAGTGCACCATAATAACACATAAAGATGGCAGCTGCAAGTATGTCACCACCACCACCGTTTTTGCCAGAACCAGGTGCTCCATCAATAAGGTGGGACAGGTGGAGGAAACTGTTTGACACCTACCTAATTGCCATAGGAGGTGATAAATTTGCATCGGCAAGAAAAGAGGCAATATTACTCCACGATTTGGGGACTGAAGGCAGAAGTGTGTATGATGGATTGCCTGATCTTCCACAACAGGGACAAGGAGAAGTGGATCAATACTCCATGGCGGAAAGGAAGTTGGAAATCCATTTTGAAGCCAAGAAGAACATAACGTTTGAAAGACATAAGTTCTTCCAGAGGGTGCAAGATGCGCAAGAACCAGTGGAGAACTTTATTGCAGCATTGAGGTCACTTAGCCATACATGCGAGTTTGGACTACTCACTGACTCTCTCATAAGAGGCCAATTGGTCCGGTGCACGAATAATGTGAAAATACAGGAGATGCTATTATCGAAAGATGCATCACTGGAGTCAGCTATAGACATGGCTAGAAGTATGGAACAGACCCATAAGTATATGTCAACAATGAAAGGAGAGAAGCCAGAGGGAGAAGTGGCTGCGGTGAGGGGATTTCGCAAGGGAGTCCCGAAAAAAGGAAGTAAGATGTTACAAGTGTGGGAGCAACCACCACATCTCCACAAGCATGTTTTGTCCAGCCAGAAACATCTCGTGCTTGAAATGCAAGAAGAATGGCCATTTCGCGAGAGTTTGTCGGGAGTCGGGAGTGGTGCAAAATATTGAAACAGGAGCAAAAGTGCCTGAACAAGAAGAGGATCACGCAATGGGAATGAGCAGCCAAGCAAAGCATGTGCTGGAAGTATCGGAAGTCTCAGCCAAGGGCAGTGCACCCACGGGTGTGTTCATGATCAATGGGAGAATAGTAACAATGAAAGTGGACAGTTGCTCGCCGTGGACTTTGATGTCAAAGGCAACATTTCTGGGTTGCATGCAAGGAGATGTGAAGCAATTGAGGGAGCACAATGTTGAACCTTATGCGTATGGGAACGTGAGAACTGAAATTGTGGGGATGTTCAAAGCTTCCATTAAGTATAAAGGGAGGAGCTGCGAATCAGAGATATATGTTACTCAAGAAGGTTCATCACTCCTGGGGTGGGGTGAACAGTGGAAATTGGGAATCAAGCAAATGCGGAGAGAGTTTTTCTTAAGGAAGGTGTACCTGTTGAAATTGTGTCTGATAACGGGGTACAATTTGTATCTGTGGCAATGAAAACATTTCTTGCAGGCTATGGCATAAAACACACGAGGACGGCGCTGTATAATCCCAAGGCGAATGGTCTTGTTGAAAGAGTCAACAGGTACATAAAAGAAGGCCTGCAGATGGCCATGAAATCGGGACAACCATGGAGGGAGGTGTTAGAAATGTTAACATGGAATTATGTTACTACACCGCACTCTGTGACTGGTGTATCTCCATTTGTGTCTATGAAAGGTAGAGAACCTGGAACAAGGCTTTGCCCAGGATGGCTAGGTATGGCCAAAGTTGTTAATGTTGATCGTGAGCACGTAATGAGACTCATTACTTTGAGTCAAGAAAGAAATAAGGAATTGTTTGATGACAGGATGAAGGTGAAGGAACGACAATGGAAGGTTGGAGAGATGGTATATGTTAAAAATCCTAGGGTTGTGAACAAATGTGTGGAAAGTAAATTTCTGGGTCCGAAAAGTATATGTGCAGTAAAGAGTAACGTTGTCATATTGGAAGGAGGAGAAGTCTGGTCAAAAGGAAGATTGGCAAGAGTGGGGAATGGTAAAGAGAATGAGTGGGTTAAGCAAGTGAAAGGAAGGGAAGTGAATGTGAACGAT
This sequence comes from Ambystoma mexicanum, assembly GCF_040938575.1. NCBI lineage: Eukaryota > Metazoa > Chordata > Amphibia > Caudata > Ambystomatidae > Ambystoma > Ambystoma mexicanum. The sequence continues at coordinate 1,089,042,335 of NC_090941.1, forward strand.
AATATGGAATTGGGAGAAGAGATGAAAGGAAGGCTGGTAAATGTGAACAGTGATGGCACCGGCGTGAGAACCAATGAAGAAGGTTTGCATAGGTCTAGATCGAAGCCTGTGTGGATGAGAGATTATGAAACTTGATATACAAATATGAATTACATGATTTTAGCATTTGACTCTTTAATGCTTTAGCATATATTTCTTATATACTGCGTTTGCTACAATTGGTTATATTGTTCTCCTTACTTATTCTTCTTCAAATATTCTGTTTTGTTATGTTTTCCCTAAAGGGGAAAGATGTGTAGAGACTCTATTGTCAGCCTCGCTGCGGTCACGCGCACCCTCGGGTTATGTTATGGAACGTGGGCCGCGTGACCTCAGGAGGCAGTTGCAGTTTGAATGAGTTTGAGCCTGGCCATGAAGGGCTCCGGGGGGCTCCTTAAATAAAAGACTTACCCACGTACCCGGTGTCGTCCAACTTCCTTCATCCCACTTACAAATTCAATATTAATAAAGCACTCCACAGCTACAGTGTTGGGCTTTCTCTTAAGTATGGAGCTGCCTTGGCGCGTGGCTGTACTTGCAGGAATCCCAACACATAATCTAACCCGAATCCACACCCCCTCTCTACAGCATGGGGAAAACACACATAAAGTGCCTGCACTGAAAGACCGTTATCAGGGTCTGGGTTGAGACTTTACAGCACAACCCTTCAAGGGTCAAGCAGAGTTATTACGCAAGACCTTTCCACCAGACTATGGGGTGAGATGATCCTTAATTTATACAGCCTCTCCTGACCAGCTGAAAGGTCTACTGGGAGTGGTACTAACTGGTCAGTATCCATACTGAGGAATGTCATTACGCTACAGTGAGGGAGAAGCCTATGTGCAGAACTGCTACCAAGAAATGCAATCTGCTTAATCATGAAAGCCTACACCCCAGCTGAGCCCCCAAGTAATGTTAGTATTTTCACTTAAAGGGTGCTCTTCCTCATCTCAATTCATGCACATCCACTGAGAATCCCTCTTTCCACCAATTCCAGGATCTTTCCTCCTCCATGGATCTACTCACGTCTCCTTGAAGCCGCTAGGTCAGGAGTCTTTATCCTGCAGTGGCTCACACAGCAGCAAAAGATCCCTTCAGGCTACCAGCTTCAGGGACCTGGGGGAATCCCAGATTGGGTTCCACTTAAGAGACATCGCTCTTCTGATGTACTCCCAGAACAGTCTCAGCCTTTGAGCACCCTGCTCTCTCCCACAAGACCAAGTCAAATGAATACACCCATACCTTCCTCCCACAGCAACTTCTCAGAATCTCCTGGAATATTGCCAGTCCTGACCTTTAAGCACTCTCTCTTCCCGGCCCCTCATTCCCACCACCCAATAACTACACCCATCAGAATCTCTTAGCCTAGCAGCCCCTGCACTTGGTCATACAACTGGGAAACATGCAAGCTTCTTCTAGAAATGTCCTTTCATTCTCACTACTGACTTTGGGGTAAATATTTAATTCTGAAAAATTCGGGGCCACTGAGGCCTATGACGGGAGTGTCAGCCTGCCCTCACCCCACAGAACTACTCATCTTCTCTTACCAGCAGGGGGGACAGTTCATAATACAAATAAATCCCCAAATAAGGCAACCTGCTTACCTGAAGCACCCACCTTTACTCATCACAATCACAATCACTAAGACACGCCCCTCCAGTATTTCAGCTATCCATTTCCTTCTGCATCTTTAAACATCTGCATTTATAATACATCTGGGGTCCTTGGAAGGGACACAGAATTAGTATGATGAAGTCAAGTGCCACTATAGTTGATAATAGAGAAATATTTGAATTAATTCATAGATTCAGCCTGTGTGGCACAATTGATTTCAAGCCCCCTGAAATACAGTCGCACCCCACATTTCCAGAAAATAAACAGTGTGTTTCTCAAAATGTATTTAAAAGAATAGTCAAATTTAAATTGAGGTGTCCTGCAGCTTTGTTCCAGGGAGGTCACTATAATGTTATAGTTGCAAATACAATTGGTCAGTCAAACGAAGTTTACTTGCCTACGTGAATCTCACTACTGTTTCTCCCGCAAGCACTCATTTCCAATTTCCCTTCTACATCTATATTATACTCTAAAAGATATCGGCCATTTTAAATACACTCCTCCTATGACTGCTTCCATCTATGCAACAGTTTATTTCAATGATAACATTGCCACTTTTCAGCCAGCATATGCATTTATCTCGAAACACTATCTCGAAGCAAGTAGGAAAAGTTCCCTGTTAGGGGTTGTGAATGTACTGGCTATGTGCAGGTCATTTAAATGATGTAGACAGTGGCCAGCTCGCCAATGGCTCCTGCAGGTTTGGATTCAGAAAATAATACTCCCAGGTGCCCTGCTGCATGAGTCCTCTAATCTGCAGCACCTTCTGTGCTGTGGTACAGAGCAGGTTCAGAGGTCACATGTTCCCTATTTAACACTTGCTTTGACACAAGGGGCCTCATCACGAGTTTGGCGGTAACCCTTAAATGCGGCAGTAACACTATTACGGCTGCATTTAAGGTTGCGCCAAGTCACTGCTTGGCAGATTTCCCCCCAGCTCTGAGCTGGGGGCAAATCTGCAGCAATTTTGCCAATTTTTGACGCTATTACTGCTGGCGGTAATAGTGCCGGGGGTAATAGAATCAAACATTCCCCATTGGGCTCAATGGGGTATGGGAAATTCCCAATTGGGGCCAATGGGGAATGGGGGCTTACCATTCCGCCAAACCCGTGATCCGGTATTAATAGCGGTGGGGGGTTTGGCGGTAGGGCTAATAGCCCCAGCGGGTTAGCGCCCCATTCGTTATGAGGCCCATGGTCTCTTCAGACAGTTTGCATTTAACTCCTGCACCTACTAAAATGTGATAATTGTGGGCATATCCGTCTGGTGGTAGAATAAGCCATACCTTGATCTGGTATGGTGGTTGATAGTGCACACAGTTATTAAAGTCACATCAATTTAGTGTTGAATTCATATCAACCCTGTGAGGGCAGGCCAGCTATGGAAAGGCTATGTGTATTCATGGCCAAACTGCATGTCTTGGCTTCAGCCAGCAAGACAATAGGTAGAAAGTCTGCTTTTTTCACTCCTTGGGGAAGTGGGAAACACCTCTCCTCCAGCGCGACAACTCTTAGTAGGAGAGCTCCTAGGAACAATGCTTCAAAGAGGCACACCCATAACAAAGGCCAGCCTCATACCAGAGGGCCTTTGAATCTGCAGGCTGAGGAAGGGGGTGGGTTAGAGTATCCAGAAACAGCAGAAGGGAACAGAGGGAAGGTTTCGCCATCTTGCTTTTCTGTGGAGCTCTCTCTTCTTCCTGTCCCTTCCATTTCATGCAGAACAAATCACTGTGGGTATAAGGAAAGAAGGCAAGGGTCACTTGTCACAGCGATAGGGATTGGACTCCTTACAGCAGGCTTGATTTCGTCCAATCCCCTGTGGCCTTTTACCTTTATAAGGAAGGGGTCTACCACTCCTTCCTTGGTTCCTTTGGAACCTTCAAGACAAGAAGAATGCATTGGACCTTTATTGGGAGTGCAGTCTACTCCAGAGTCCTCCGCCAGTGAGGTGAAGATAGCGTTTCCAAGGGAGAGGGGAGCTCTGTCCCCTAACCATCTCTAGGGAATAGTGGGGGTGACTTTTTGTTGGACAAATGCCTGACCTCTGCAAGCTGCACCGGTACCAAGGCCCCTCACTGGACATGAAGGGCTGCTGCAGAGTCCAGCTATGCTCCCTGCACTGGGAGTGAAGAGAAAACAGACTCATCTTATCCCTGAGCCTATGAATGGGACTCGCAGCACAAGAGAAGCCAAAGCAGCTCAATTGCTGTCTTCTGTCACTTTAAACTGTCCTTAAGCCATTCAGGACCCTCAGTGTTGCTTTTGGCACTATCTTTGGAATGATGTTTGCTTCATCGAACCCGTTCTCCACCCAATTGCACCAGCAGAGTTCATTGCCGCTCTGGATTGAACAAGAAGCTAATCACTGTGGAAGTCTTCAATCTGCTGTGTCTTTAAACAGCAATTTGAACCACCAGGATCTTTGCATCAAACCAACCCAGACTTCGACTTGAACCGCTGTAAGCATTGTTTCACCCGTAAACTCGGCCCAGCGGTACCCATCATCTCAAAGTGGCTTGAACATCAAACCTAACCTGGTGGACTCTTTGAACCTCATCAAAGTCCCCAAGCACAGCACTGAGGAACCTAGTTCAACACCCACTAACCAGACAATAACTAGCGTGTTGGACCACTTTTGGGACCCTAGTGACTGATAAGCAACCTTGTGCACCTTTTAAAGTGGCATTGTTGCCATGTATTGCTCTTCACCCCTGATACAGTACTCAGAGATCGGTAATCCCTATGTTCTAAAATCTTTCCAGCTAGTGGTGGGAGCCTAAAGGCAACAGCCTATCTATCTTGCTCCCTCTATGAATGTGTGCTTTCCAACCACCTAGGTGTCACTTGCTCTTGCATCTCACACTCTTGTATTCCTCGCCCTGCTTGTCTTTCCTTCCTTTCCCTTCCTTTTACCCTCCCACTCTTTATTTTCTCTCTCTCATCTGTCTCAATGATAAAAGTGGTTCTTCTGTCTACTCCTTACTCCTGCCCTCCACCTTACTCTCCACTTCTCTCCACTCTACACTGCTCTACCCCATCCTTCTCTCACAGTCGCCTTCTGTTCTCACTCTGCCAGTCACCTTTCTCACTCAGTCTCACTTACTACCTGCTTTCCAACTTAGTCTCACCCACTCACCATAAATGCACTGTCACGCCCAAGTACCACATTCTCTCACTAACCGATAGCTCACCTTCAACACTCTCAACTAGACTCCTCCATGATCTGCTCCACCGTCCTTCCACTGTCTAGTCTCTTGGACCACCTCCTCGCCACTTGAGCTCACCCAATCAACCGACACTGTCCCATTATGCTGCTACCTTTTTATTCTCATACTCCCCCATTGGCTGTCATGCTCACCCGGTTCGCCAGGCCAATCTCTGTCTTGCTCTCCCCCAAGGGATGGGCACACAGGTGTGAAACCATAATGCGCCCTTTAAGCAGCACCCTCTTTTCAATTACAGGTCCACCAGTGTCTGCGATAGTGGCCCATTACAGCAAATGTCATTTTCAGAGTACCAGTGCACATGAGCATCTTGATTTCTGGTCCACAGAGGGCAACGTTCCGCCCGCTTTATGTTCGCAGCTGCATCTCGCACAAGTGGCTTGAAGGTTTGTCCTTCGCCGCAAGGATTTTTTGAGCTTGATAGTTCTGAAATGTGAAAGAGAGAAAACAATGGCCAGAATAGTACAGAAGGCATGGCATGATTAAAAGTGATACTTCCACTTGCAACTAGGCACATAAAGGGGGAACAGAGTCTGGTGCTCCCCCAACTACCTCACCTCTGAAGCAGGACTGCCTTTGACAAACACACTGGTAGGCCACCTGCCCCAGGATGAGAGGGCTCCCCATCCCCCTTGGCAGGGTCAGATCCCATTTCAATGATGTGCCATGAAAGCGTTTTGCTGAGACTAGAGGTCAGATAGTGCAGAGAGGGTTTGGGATCCTTAGGGATAGATATTCGGATGAATTCTGCAATTGTTTTTCCAAGTTGATTATGACTCAAGTAAGGAGTGATTCCAACAAATGGAAGACATGTACTTTAATGTTTTGGGGAAAAATGCATTTAAAAAAATAAAGGTGCTCCCCAGAATGTGTTCAGCTGTATTCTCATTGAGTGAAAAAAAGTCTTATAACATATACACGACATATCGGGTGCATCTTATGAGGACAGGGTAAGAAGGCTTGTTTCATTTGGGATATCTTGAAGAGAAAAAGACAGGAAATGGTCTGGTTTACTGACTTCCGACTGTACAATGAAGTCAGCATGTTAAAGATGTTGAAAGACTGGCTGACTGTACAAGTGTTAAAAATGTGGATGGAACTAGAAGGGAGCCTTGTAGGCCTCCTTGGCACACAGGGGTTGCTGATATTGATGAAATGACAGACTAAGAAAGAGCTCTCTAGACCCTTCAGGGAACTGTGACTCATCTAGCAAGGTTGTCACTACATCACCGGGGGAATTCTCCCCTCATGTGGCCAGGGAAAGCAGAAGCTACCTGACTCTGACCCTGGGGGTGGCTATCCGTGGGAGGACCACATGGGGGAAGACAACCCTTGGGGAGGGGGAGTAGACTTGCTAGATCAAGGCAGGCATTTCCCTATTTTCTTTAGTCTCTGGTAACACCCACTTGCCTCCCTATTCCTGTATGGCATACTGTAGTGTGGGTGTAGAACCTCCAGTCATGACACCAACTGCATTTCCATTCCCCTTTGCTTGATAACAATGAGAAAAGGAAGAGGACTGGAGTAATGAAGATCACTAGAACCGGAAAGCAAACGCTGCACTCTAGTTGTTGGAAAAGGTGAACAGGTGCTGGGATATTTAAAAACACCACATCTGGAACCAGAAGGTTCGCTGCGCTTGTGCTAAGGACAGCAGGAGCTGTCAGGTGAAGAAGGCAAAGCAGGAACCAGAGAGCAGACAGGACGCTCTCCCAGCAGGCAAGCAAGCCGCAGTGGGAACAGTGAGATGGAAGGACGCTGAAGTAGCCGACAGAAACCGGTGAGCCCAGAGATCGAGGTTGGGACGCTGGGGCGCTTCATGGTGGGTGCTGCATACCATGGAAGAACCTGGTAAGCCCAAACAAGGGTGCTGGGATACCGGGCCGTCTGGGAAAAGAGACTAAGACGAATGAGGAGGGGTCGCTGACCAATGTATGAAAAGTATAATTAAAGAATCTTGGAACTATATAAAAGTGAAGGTGTTTACTGATGAGAAGAGAGAGTCTGGGATCCGCACTAAATACTGACGCAATTAAGAATGTCCTGGCAGGAGAGTAAACCAGGCATACAGCAAGTCTGGGACCCACACCCAATTGACCAAGCAAGAAAGTCATTGTATGAGAGTAATCCAGGCACACAACAAGTCTAGGACGCGCACCCAATCAAGATTGCTGAACTTGGAAAATGTGTGGAATCTAGGAAAGGAGAGTCTCCCTCAACTTTTGCAGGTGAAGTCTGTGAACTGTGGTAAAGGCAAGAAAACTCAGGGGTAGGAGCATGCCTCTTGAGCATGTGAGCTGTGAAACTGTGAAACCTGTGAACTGTGGAAAAGCTAAGAAATCTCAGGGGCAGTGGATACTCCTTGAGCCTGTGAATTGTGGAACTGTGAAAATCTCAAGGGAAGGGCCATACCCCTTTAGATTGTGGAATGGTATAGCTGTCACGACCCTTGCCCAAAACCTCCTCTGGCAAACCCATTGGCCAGGTGGAGTCAGGACTCGGGCCTCTAGAGCCTGGCATCCTCTTCAAAAGCCCTCATGGGGCCAGTCCTAGCGCCTATGGCGCCAGGCTCATACACCATGAAAAACAATGTGCTTGGGAACTACATTATTTTATTGTCAGCCAACATGGAGGCATCCCCATAGCTTGGTTCCTAAGAACCAAACTATGCAGTCTAGTGTTTTGGGTGTGGTAGCCTAGGGACTACTTTACCTGGACTATTTTGTTGGGGCTATTTAAACCACACCCGAGCAAGACAACACGCTTCGCGTTACTTTGCAGCTTGCAACGTGGCGCTCACTGTGTCCAGCGATTTCCTCGAACCTCGGAGAAGCAGAACCTGCAAGGAGACAAAAGGAACATCATTAGCAGCAGCATCTTACCTGCAGTCTTCATCTTTAAACACTCGCAGCTACTGAGAACAGCTTCCTCGAATCTGCACGCCTTCCGGACAGAACGACCTGAAAGAGGAAGCTAGAGGCAACATTAAAGAAAGCATTAGAGACATTTACAAATTACGAACTGCTCAAAAGGCTTACCTGGCTGGTCGCCTCCCGGCTGGCACCACTCCGGACATTCCACTCACGCTGAAGAACACTGCGACCTACAAGGAAGGAAAACATAGGTTAGCAAAGGCAAGACTTTGCAGCGCTGCACATAGCACTTACTTACCACATCATAGCGCTCTTAATGCGCCATCATTTACCAGCGGGGCTCAACCAAGCCAGTTTGCCGTGCTTAAGCTCCGCATACCGAAGGGAGAAAAAAAGAGACATTTTAAACAAAGAAAGGCATGCAGGATAGCAACAAAACTAAAGAACACAATAAGACCTACCTGAACAATATCAAACAGGCCGGCGTCAGTGAAGTAACCGGACCGCACTCGCCCATGAAAGACAACGCGCCCCTGCAAAGAAGGCAGGACGGAGAGCACGCCTAATTCTACCACAAGGCAGAACCTTCCCCGCAGACCACATCAGGGCAAAGCTGAGAAGCATACCAGCGAGTAACCCGGCTGGGTGGCGTCCCTGTGGATACCTGTTGAGCGTAACAATAACCCAAAAGGAGATCAAGAGAGAAATCACATATCTTGACTTGATGAACTTTGAAAACTGGAGTCTTCCCCCTTGAAATTGTGGAGTATGCTAATGTGAAAGTGCAGAACATTGAAAACAGATACATCCAGGGGAAGGGAAGAACCCCTTTAATTGGTAGAACTTCATTGGTTTCTTTTACACTTTGGAAATGTATGTTAGAACTTGGGAAAGGAGCTGCAGGTGGTCAGCTAAAATACATTTTCCCCCTCATGTTATATTGAGTTTAGTGTGTGAGGGTCATGCTAGGATTTTGGACAGAAGAGGAAGAAGTTGTTGTTTTGGACATTCTGACATGGGCATTCCTTTGTTTTGAGGCAAGGGAACCCCTCCTAGAGTTAGGGGTCGGTAGGATTTCCCCAACCCTCTCTTTAATTTCATTAATACAAGTCTTTAACAATCACCATAATGCTGCTGTGTCCAAGTCTTACTCTTGATCCCTAACAGAGCTCATGATATACTCAAGAAGGTGTGCGGCACCACAGGGCCAAGACGAGGAAGTGTACAGCAACTTCATGCTTGGACTAACCTAGTTGTTTACTGAGGCATTGAGAAGGAAGTGTAAATGGAGGTGTTCGATAGATCCTGGAATAGTAACAGTACATCAAGTTGTAAGAGGATTCAATTCAACACTACAGCTAAGTCAATGCCTAGTCTGGGATACTGAATGGAAACCCTTATTGATATATCTTTATGTCCAGTTCATGCATTCTGGATGACTACCCCTATATAACACCCCTCTCTTGGAATCCCCCTGACCCCACTGAGCCAAGAAGTAGTTCTGTTTTGCAAGTTCAAGGGTTTATTTGATAATTTAAACAATAGATATATATATCACACTTTATAATAATTTAATAATTGAATATCACACTGAATCTGAGCAGTAATCAATAATGGATAGTCTGGCACTAGCACACTTGTGAATAGGAACAGAAGAATAAGGTGGTAGAGAATGCTTTATATAAGTTCAGATGGATGTAATGTTGAATGAAAATGCAATACAGAAAATACTCAATATGATTTCAACAATACAATGTAATCACTGTTCTCTGGCAATCCCCTCCCCCCTTTATGCAATGCAAGGAAATGGAAGGAAAGCACACAGTTCTCAGAAATGCAATCAAATGTAATTCAGTTCACCCCAGCAAGCTTAGACTACAGAAGTTCGAAACACAGGCCCAAAATGCTTTTATATGTGCTGGCAATGAAGTGGAAAATATGCTAAAATGCTTTTAATTCCCTCTTGAGGTTCAGGGTGAGTAGTATCAAGTTAATATTAGTCCAGGCTCACTCTAGCAATGATTCAGGGATGGTTCTTAAGAGGCAAACGAAATTTTAGCAAGGAAAGCAAGAACTGCTGTTTTCACACGTGGAGAAATTTGCAAATCGCGGCAAATTCGCGATTGCGGCAAAGGTGTATGGAATAGGAATGCGGTTTTAGCCAAGATTCCCAGCTTTCAGAGGAAAGTTACTGCAAGTCTCTAAGACAAACGGTCACGGAGATATGAGCGATTTTGTGAAGGTTGTTTTTCGGATTTGAAATTTTAAAGTTCAAAGTGACAAGTGACAGCTAGCAACTAGAAATGACAGGTGACAGCTTTACAAATGACAGGTGACAGTTAGGAGGCAGTTCTACTTAGATTAAAATAGATTGAATTATATTATTTTAACTAAGAGATTGGTTCTGCACAGTCTGCTAGGTACTCACAATATATTTTTAAAATAAATGGGCCTCGCCACAGATCTGGTCAGGTTTTAGACTGGACTCTGGTCTGGTCTCTGCACTTCACAGTGATCTGGGTCAGCTCTGCTCTCTCTGGGTACAGCACTGCTTCTGGATCTTTCTGCACAGCTTTCTCTGGAGATTGATGGATTTGAAGTCTGGATCTCTGGATGTGGTATGGTCCGGCAGCATGCTCCGCAGCAAATGGAATTGAATGTCCCTATCTGTCCTGTCTGTCTGCTTTTATGTGTTTTGAAAATGGGTGTGTGTGCAGCATCACTAGGCTCTACCCCTCTCCACTTGTCATTGGCCACTTCATCCTCTTCCCCTTGATTGGGGGAATGAAATGAAGTGTCATCATGATGAGGTCTGTTTATGGTACAAAGAACCCACCCCTGTCAAATTACACACAATCCATATTTTGACCCAAAAGACATATTTGCACAGGTACACATTTGTTTAAAATTACATGCACCCATCACATATCACAGGAGGTATACCCTGTCCAAATCTGCTCTTCCTGGGAGCTTGCATTCAGAAATGGCAACATTTGCACTTTTTAACTGGTTTCGTAATATCGGACATTACCCCAAATTTATACACATGTGCGCAAGGAGTATGGACATTACTTGATGAAGTGTCAGATTTTTAACATGCATACTTTTTAAGTAATACCCTCTTAACTGCTAGCTTGCCCCCAGATCATACCACCGGTTCTAAAAACCTCTTAAAATGTGGGCAGAAAAATCACAAGAATTATGGTATCATTTAAATAATTTTCACAAGTCCGTACTATGAGTTATTCATCTTTTTCTAAAACCATATTCTGGCTATGGGGTGTGGTTTCCCCCCAGCACAAGGTTGAATTTCTGGTTTTTCCAGTTCTGCCAAGCCAGCTTGCTCTCACAGGCAGTGCTCCTCCCCTTTCCTTCCACAATTTCCTGCAGAGCCCAGGTAATTCAATCAGAGAAGTGTCATATCCCTTTTGGTGGGAGCAGCAAAAGGGCAGCTAGGCCTGGGAACACAGCTGTTGTGCAAGTCTCATCTCCTGTCGGGGGTAGCTGGTGGGCAGAATTCAGTTCCTTAAGCCAGGCCCCAGCTAATGTCACTTTTAGTTACCTAGTTTTCTGCATTGAAATAAAATTAACCATTTTTACATATGCAGCTAGAATGCTGATTCTAAGTTTAAAACTATGACATTAAAACAATTGCAACCTATGTGACACTCAAAAGTAGGTCACTCATTTATTTTAAACATTTAGATTTTTTAGTGTCTTTCAGTCCAAATTTACTTAAACTGCTGAAATCCACAGCTCAGCCAGTCTTGTTATAAACCTTCAAGTCACTTCAGAATATAACTTTACATTGTATCCACCCCTCAGTAAGTCTTTCTTTGGCATGCTTTGGGTTCATTTATTCAGTTTTACACAAAAACAAAAGTCTGGTGTTGTTTTAAAACGCTGGCTTTCTGCTAGTGGTGAGTACTGGTAATGCAACCATTTTTGGGATTTAAGAAAATGAATTCCCCACAATTCTAGGTTGCTTTTGGCAATCAGCATTGCCATTCCCAATGGTTTCAGGCTACTGTGTGGGTAGTCCAATGGTGGTTTTAGGCAGTGCCCTTCTGTGTCCATAACATCGGCAAAAATGAGTGGCAGCCTATTCTTCATGCATTTCCCTGTGCATTTTCTGGGAAGCTCTGGCCGTCATGATGTTTTCAATGCCAGTACTGTACAGTTTTTGAGGTAGGGCTCGGATGCATGGGTAAGAACATCCCACAAGCCCCCCTCTTGCGATGGCCATTCTGTTTCACTGATGGGACTCGCAAGACCTGGGATGTTTCCTCACCTTCTTCCAATAGATGGCACAGTTCAGCATCTTTTCCTCCATCTGGTACTGATCGATCGGTTCTCCTCGCCGGTCCTGATGGGAATATTGGGCGGTACCCTGGGCCCTTTGCGTCTCTGCTCCCGGTCTCTGGATTGTCCTCCTTGGCCCGTCTCCACGTTTTCTTTCTCCTAGGACGACAAAGGAAGAGCGGCAATACCTATTCATGGACATTTCTCCCCCACCATTGATATAGTGGGTTGGCATATAAATTTATAGTCAAAACATATGAACATGCACATTTCTTTTTGCATTCAAAAACAAAAACACCCACATTGAGAAACTCAGAATTTGATAGGCGATATGTAGGATATTTTAAGTTAGAACTGAATTAATCTGAGACAGTACCCTCTAGGATTCCAGAGGATTCCTCCAGTTGTTGCAGAGTGTGCCTGGGATGGCAACACTTCAACTGGTTAATGTGGACCCACTTGTCTTCCGCCTCTGCCAAACCGCCTTTGGGGATGCGGATCTTGTGGGCCACAGGGGACATTTTGTCTATAATCTCAAAGGGTCCCTTCCATGTAGGCAAACATTTTCGCTGTTTGGCCTGGTTCCTTTGGAAATTGTATAGATAGACCCGGTCCCCCACCTGATATTCCTTCCTGGAAGTCTTCAGGTCATAGTGGGTCTTCATGCTATCAGCTGATCTTTCTAGATTCCGCTGAGCATAAGCAAAAGCATGTTGAAGGTGTTTCCTTAAATTCTCCACATACTCATGAGTTGTGGAGGCATTTATCAGTGTCTGCTCTTGGGTCCTGTAGAGCAAATGCTGAGGAAGCACCATCTTGCGTCCAGTCATCAACTCGAATGGTGACATTTTGGTTGCAGATGAAGGGGCAGATGTGATGGCCATTAGGACCAGAATCTGCCACAAACTTCTTTAATATGCTCACAATGATTCGGTTATATCTCTCTACTGCCCCAGAAGAAGCTGGCCGGTAAGCAATGTGCAACTTCCTTTTGACCCCCAGTATCTCCCACATCTTTGTCATCACTTCACTGGTGAAGTGGCTACCTCTGTCCGACTCAATCCTTTGAGGTAGACCAAAACGGGAAAAGATGTGGTTAATCATCAAGGCAGCTGCCGTTTCTGCCTTGCAGTTTGGGGCTGGGAGACATTCCACCCACTTGGTAAACAAGCATGTAACGGTCAACATGTACTTGTTTCCTCTAGACGAGCGAATCACAGGGCCTACAAAGTCGATTTGTAAATCTGACCATGGCAGTGTCATCCCCCTCTTTTGGAGGGGTGCACGGTGCGTGAGGGATGATGGCTGAAATTGTGCACACACAAGACACCCCTTCAAGTATTGGTCGAGGTCCTGCCCCATGTGTGGCCAGTATGCAACCTCTCTTAAGATTTCCAATGTTGTGTGAAACCCCCTATGACCGATGCGTTGGCCGCATCATGGGCGTGACTTAACATCAGGCTTCGGAATGAGGTAGGAACCACCCACTGATCGTGGCCAGCTTTGGATTTCCTTACCAGCAAACCGTCTTGGATCTGGAACATTTTTGGACATTTCATCAACACCCTTAGGTCCTCTTTCCCAATGTAATCGGTATCCGTCAGGGGAAAGTTCTCAGGGTCCTCAAGGTGCTGGTAAAATTTACCAATTATTGGATCCTCTTTCTGAGCTGTAATTAAATCAGCATCAGGGGTCTCCTTGCTCCATTGGGCAGTTGACAGATCATGGTGAGCATTTGTCTGGGACCTAGTGATAGCAGTGACCTGGATTTCCCCCAGCAGGGACTCAATCTCAATTAGATCCCCTTGGATGGCCCCGGTTTTGGCCAGCTGATCAGCTAAGTCATTCCAGTTTTGTCTGGTCCCTCTACTTTGGAATGACCCTTGATCTTTTTCCAATAGATGGTCATCTCATTCGAGGTGACCAGATCATCAATGTTTTGGATCAACTTCCCATGTTTCAAGGGTTTGTTATTAGCACATAACATGCCTCTGGTTTTCCAATTAACCAGATGCTCCACGAACCCGTTCCGTACATAATCCGAATCTGTGATTATGACCAGTTCGTGGAGTTGATGTTGGACAGCAGTGAGGATGGCTTGATGCACAGCCATCAATTCTGCCACCTGACTACTTCAGGGACCAATTTTGTATCCAGCGGAGGGTTCTGGGGACTCATTCACCCATGCATTCCCTACGCCGGCCACCAGTTCTTTCTCCCCGTCGTTGTCAACATGGTAAGAGCATCCAACCACATATACAGTGGGCATTCCCTCACACTTGTCTTCTTCAAAGACTTTGTGGGGGGAATTAAGGTATGCCTCCATGTTGTCCTTTATTTTTAGACTTTCGTCCTCGAGACAGTTTTCTCTGGCACAATCATGCAAGTCAGCCAGACCTTGCGCGAGGGGACTCTTCTTGTTTTGGCCATATCTGACCTCCACAGGAAAGCCTTGCATTGACAGAATCCAGGAAGTAATTCGGGAATTACTCACATTTCCGGCCCGGATTCTGTCACTTTGGAGATATTGCAGAGGCTGGTGTGGAGTCTCCACTATGATGTGTTCCCCCTGGATAAACGGGCGGTAATTCTTCAATGCCCACACCGTTGCCAGGAGTGCCTTCTCACAATCGTTGAATTTTTCCTCCACAGAGGATAAAGTTTTGCTCGCATAGGAGATTACTTTATTGACCTTGTCATGCTTTTGGTATAATACTGCCGTCAAGCACGTATTAGAGAACCCTGTCTCCAGGAAGAACTCCTTTTTTCTGACAGGGTAAGCTAGGCAGGGTGCTTGGGAGAGGCTTCTTTTGAGTTGTCTTACTGCCTCGGCTTGTTCTGGACCCCATTCCCACTTGACCCCCCCTTCAGGAGATGAATCAGGGGTCTGGTGATCTCTGCGTAGCCCTCAATGAACTTTCTGCTGTAATTAGTCAGTCCAAGGAGGCTCCTTAGTTCCCGCAGAGTTGTGGGGTCTTTCAGTTTCTGAAGTGCTTCCACTTTCTTTTCCTGGGGACAGAGACCCTGAGGAGTAATCTCATGCCCCAAGAAATTAACACGGGTTCTACACCACTGTGCTTTCTGAAAGGAAAGTTTTGCTCCGGCGGCCCTCAACTGCGTCAGAACATAACGGATCTCCGCTATGTGTTCCTCAACAGATGAACTTTTGATGAGGACATCATCTACATAAGCCAGGTTACCCCTCGCACCCAGGTCGGGCATGGCCTTATGTAGGAAATGTTGAATTCATTGCCGGAGTTAAGGTATCCGAAGGGAGTCCGGGTCCATGTATACTGCTGGCCCCCAAAGGTAAAAGCCAGTTTGTATTGGTCCTCCCTGCTGACAGGCACGGTCCAGTATCCATTGGTCAGGTCTATTGCAGTGAATACCTGTGACCCCTGAATCTGGGCCAGCCCTTGGTCAATGTAGGGCAGAGGCCATCGGGAAGTATGGACCCGTTTGTTGAGCTCCCTAAGGTCAGCGCAGAGTCTCCACTGGCCGTTTGGCTTTAATATTCCCAGCACCGGATTATTGAAGGTGCTGTGGACTGGACGGATTATTCCCCGGGACTCAAGGTTCTTAATTATTTCAGTAAGGGACTCCATTGATGCGAGAGGCAAGCGATATTGCTTCACAAACACTGGAGTCATGCCAGGGTCCGTGGGGATTGTTGTTGTGTGGATGTCCGTGCGACCACAGTCATATGAGTCTACCGCAAAGAGATCTTGGAAATCCAAGAAAACTTGTTTCAACTTTTGCTTTTGTTCCAGAGTCACACAGGCATCAGCTAGGTTGACTCTCTCTTCCACCATCTGCCTGAAGCCTGGAAAGACTTCTGGTTTGGCTATTTCAGCGGCCTCCTCCAGCTGGGTGGAGAAGTCCCTGGTCAGAGTGCTGATTTGGACTGGGGGCTTCAGGTGGGAAAGGCAGCCCTCATGGACTTGGAAAATCACCTCATCCCTCCTGAAGTCACAAGTAACATCTTCCTTACCATAAGGGCAAGAAGTGTACACCAGGAAGTTCCCCCCATGCCGGGTAAAAATCCTGTCTGGTGTTGTATTGTCATCACTGTCACTGTCAAAGCAGTCCTTGGGGATTGGCCCTAACAGTTCATTACCTAAATCTATGGAAAAATGTCGGTCATCAACCGCCATTCCAATAATGGTGCCTGCGGCTAGAGTAATACTCTTTAAGTCACTGTTATCCACCTCTATTGGAATGGTGTCATGTTCTATGTTGACTAATGGAGTTGGGTTTACCCCCAATCCTTGCTGTTGGAGAGAAGCGTTTAGATGTATGTAAGCATCAGGGTTTTGCAGATATTGTCCTCTTTTAGCTTTCACTTCCAGGGAGAATTGTCGGGTCCTTTCTGGGATGGTGACCTCCTCTTTGATCTGAATTTCAACTGCATAAGGTAGCAATTGAGCTGACCTAAATGCTTTTTCTGGATCATCAAAGCCCATGGGATTATCCGCTAATCGGGACCAAGCTTTGAAGTTTATTAGGTCCAAACTAATGGCAAAGCGATTGAGAATGTCACTGCCTAAGTAAAAGGCGGCAGTGACGTCTCGCACGACCCAACAATTATGGACTATGCTCTTGTTGCCAATGGAGATTTTGAGCATACACCTGCTTGGCAGGAGCTGTTTGGAATTAGGTGCTTCCAGGTCCATTTCCCATTCGTCTATCAGTTTGAATGTGGGAATGGCTGGATCTTTTGGGAGTTGGCGGAACATGGCTTCGCTGATAAAGCTCTTACCGTTGTTCACACACACTCGAGCGAGAACAGAGTCCTTCCCATCATTTAATTGGACAGGGATGAACAACTGCTCTCCAATTTGCTGAATATCAGCCAGGCTCTGAGCTGATTTCACATCTTTCTGGACTATAGGAGTGGGAGTTTCTGATTGTGGATTGGTAAAGAATTTCAGGGTGTTTCCTTCCAGTGTGGAATACCACCTTAAACTGGAAGGAAGGTTGATTTTCAGAAATAGAGAGGACCCCCCATCACCAGTCTGTTGTCCTACTGCTATTACCGTCACGTCTGGAATTTGGCTATTCTGGAAGTGAAATTCTACTTGGTCAGATTTTTGTTCAACCATGTGGCAGGTGCCGTTTAAACTAACATGGTTGACACTCTGTTTTAATTTTATTGGTCGGCTAGTCTGGGTCCAGAGGACCTTGTTTACGCAATCTATTAAGGGTGACAACCTCCTCAGGAGGTCATTCCCCAGTAAACAAGGGGTGCCCTCTGGAGTCACTACTATGACCGGGTGTTTCACCTTGTGTCGCCCGATCTTAATGTCCAAGTCTGCAGTCCCCTCAACGGGAATTTCCTTCCCGTCAAAGTTCTGCAGTTGTCCAGGAAGAGAGGTCAGAGGAATTTGGTAATTCTCTCCCCTTCCTGCATTCAGTTCGTCAAAGGCCCTTCTGGACAGAAGGGTAGCTTGAGATCCAGTGTCCACCAGTGCCAAAATTGTACCCTGCCCCTGTACTTGTACCGGGGCATAGTATCTTCCCTCCTTCTCCTCAAGGGGGCACAGATAATGCACATTTTTGGACAACTGGTGGGCTAACTTTCTGGTTTTGGACATCGCTAGCGAAGAGATTTGGGCAGAATTCTGTGGAGAGCCTTGGGAATCTGAATGAAAAAGTTGGCAACTGGAGATCAGAGCCATTGTGGGTTCCCCTGGCTCCGGTTCTGGGCCGCTCCCCCCTTTTTGGAGGCAGTCATCAGGATGGGTTTGAACCAGGGGATTTTGGTATTGTGGGTTCTGGGATGAGATGATGGGCGGCGGTAGCTCAGTTTCCATATCTCCCCAGTCTGGATTGGAATCCCTTGGGGCCCATTTTTCCTTGGGAGGAGTTCCCCCATCTCTGAAGGAGAAGATCCTTTTCCCAGGATCTTCTGAGGATCCTTCTCCTTCAAATTGGAAGATCTGTACCTCCTCCTCAAACTGTGTCTGTTTGGGTCTTTTGTTTCTCCTACCCCCCCTCTGCTCCTTAGGAGGCAGACTTTCAGGGGCAAGAGATTTTGTTTCCGGTTCCTGGGGTTCCAGGGGCTGTTTACAAGTGAGGAAGGAAGCTTCCTCCAAGGCTTTACACCCCCCTTCCCTTTGTGCCTCCTCCCTGGGAACCAGTGAGTTATCGGGGTGCTGCCCCCGTCATTGTTCTGGAGCACTAGGTCCAGAGTTGGGTGCGTTCTGCGCCGGCATGCCGATCTGAGGGTTCTGCTGAGCCCTCAGTATGTGACCCAGATCCCGCGCCATGTTTTGAACCTGGCGCTCTAACTGGGACACCCGCTCAGGCTGATACGGGGCCCTGTTTTCTCCCCTGGGCTGATCCCGGGAAGGGTAGCTATCCCTTTTTTGTTAGTACCCCTGGTTGGGAAGATTTGGATACCCCTCCACCCTTGGCCTCCCCTCTCCCAGATTCGGTTGTCTGGGCTCAGGGAATTGGGGAAAGAAGGGTGGAGGATTTTGGGGCTGGAAGTTGGGTGGATACCTGGGGAAGAAGTTCTGCCCAGGGTTTGGTGAGTTTCTGCCCTCCTGTGAGAAGTTGGGAGGGAAGTTCTCTGGGTTAGGTGCTTGGCTGGATCCCCCCCTTGGGCTGGAGGAGTCCACACATAACCCAGGATGGGTCTGTTTCCCTTGTAACGGGGGCTTACATAATCAGGAGAGCGAGGGACCCCATTTGTGGGGCTGCCTCCCTGGCTCCCTGTCTGTGACTGGCCCGAGGACCTTCTGGGCCTAGCATTATTAGGTGCAGGTAGGTTTTTAGGCCCCCCCATCTCCAAATCTAAAACGGGGGTGACCTTTACCTCTGCCACCTTGGCAGCAGCAGGGGTGTTGTTGGCTTTGGGGTTTTTGGGCGCATTATTTTTATTTTCTATTGGCTTCTGCACCTCATAGATCTGGGTCGCCTGTTCAATGACCCAGTCTAAAGATCTTTTCTCGTGAAAATCCCTCACGAGCTGGGTCATTATGTATTTGGGCAAGGCATGGAAAAACGTATTAATAAATTCTCTGCTATCCGTTTGCACCCTTCTTGTGGTCTGTGCAAAAGCACGCTTTAACTCCTGCACAAACTCTTGTGGGGCCTGATCCTCCCCACACTGCAAATTGTAGGCTGCCTTGCGAGCCTCTTGAGGATTTCTATGAGTAGAAAAATGTTTCAGGATGGCCGCCTTATAGGTGGACCATCTTAAATGATTTTGGTCCTCCAGCCCCGCAAAGAAACTGGAGTATTCCGGGGAGAAGGTCCACTTTACATGTTGAATACAGCTTTGGCTGTCCTTCAAATGGAAAGTCTCCATCATTTGCTCAAACAACTCTAAGTGCTCCCAAACAGAATACTTGGCGTTCTTATGATAAGGCGTGATGACGCTCCTGATTGCCTTAATCTGCTTTAAGGGGTCCTTAAGCAAGGCCCTTTTTGTCTTATTGGCCCTTTTGGTCCGGATAACCGTGGTCCATTCATCTTCTGACTCAGAGGCACTGCTCCCAGAGGTTCCCGTCTGTTCTTCCAGGTTTTCCCGGATTCTGCGAGCCTGGGAATGGCTGGCAGAATGTGGGGACCTGGTCTCCTGTGTCCTGTACCGCTCAGAGGAGTCTTCAGATCCCTCCTTGCTGCCAGGATTTGATGGGTCCCCCCCCCCACTGACCTAACTGGGCAGAGGTTTTCAGGATGCCCTTAATGGGCCTACTCACCTGGGGTTCCCCATCAAATTGCACTGTGCTTGGGTGCCCATACCCGGATGCCCGCCCCTCCATTCCTGGGTGGTACTGGCCTATGAGCCCCATGCTTCTGGCTGGATAGTAATCTGCCATCCCTGTGGCCCTGTGCTCATGTGCGCCAGGGGACATGGGGATGGCAGAGTCCAGGGACTGAGAGAAATAAAGGCCAATGGTACTAGGGCTCCTGGGGTTATGCTCAGGAGTTTCTCTTTCCCAGCGAACCTCATCTCTATCCGCCCCTGCTCCCTGTTGCAATGCAAGAGCCTGCGCCTTCAGTTCCTCAGTTAAGGCCTTACTAGACTCTATCAGTCTCTCCTGCATCGCTACCTGTTGTTGGAGTCTATCATTGTGCTGGCAGAGAGCCTCATTCTCTCTCTGTGCCTCCGTATTGGTCCTGGAGCACTGGGCCAGTCTTTGCTGCAGGAGGGTTACCTCCTGAGCTGTGTCCCTATTGGCCTGCTCCTTTCTTGCTAGAGCATCCTCCACCCTCCTGGTGTGCTCTAACAAGTTCTGGTGTTCTTTTTGGAGGTCACCCAGTCCCTGGTGGGCCAGGTGATTTTCTTCCATTTTTCTTTTTAAGTGGCAGACTTCCTGGCCTAAGGTGACCCTTTCCTGACTAAGAGCCTGCATCTGTGCCGCCAGGTCGTCCCTTTGCCTTTGGAAGGCACCAGCTTTCTGGCGCTCCTGATCAAACTCTGCCTGGGTATCCAGGTCTTTCAGAATCAGTTTATTGCTCTCTGCCTTCTCCCTATCTAGGTGGCTTTGCAGGGTGACTACCTGCTCAGCACATACCCTATTGAAGTCTAACTGTTGCTCCAGCTTTTTCTGGCTCTGCAGTATCTGGTATCCTGGTCAGCCTTTTCCTGTTGCAGGATGTCCATATCCTTCTTTATTTTAATGATGTGCTGTCTACTCTCATTTTCTGACTCCTGGCTCCCCTGCAGCCTCTGCTCAGAAGAGACCAGGTCAGATTGGACCTTCACTAACGCCATCTGTTGCTTATTCGCCAGATCTTGGCTTTCAGTACATTTATCCTGCATGTCTCCCATATATAGGTACAGGTATGCCGCTATCCTAACCATCTTGTCTTGTTCATCCTTAGCTTTAGGAGCCATGTATATGTCATGATCTCTGCTTCCAAAAGATCAGGACTTGCCCGACTCCCTTGGAAGCAGACCCATAACCCCGGTTCCGAGTGCCAGCCAGTCCCAATTGGGACCTTTTGGACCCTGTCCTGGCGCCAGTGGCACCAGGCTCATAAAGATGCCCAGTCCCAGCGCTGGAAGCGCCGGGCTCATAATGCTTGGGTGGACTTACCTGCAGCAGACCATGCTGCTTACTTACCTGCCAGTTGAACCCCTGATCCTCTTCTGTTTGGGACTACTTTTCCTGTTGGGTGGGGCAGGAGCCACTCCCTAGGTTCAGAACACTGGAACTCTTCTGGAAAGCAGGAACTCTTTTCTTACCTAGGCGTGGCTGTGGAAGGAGACACCTAAGCACTACAGGAGGCTATTTAAACCACACCCGATGGATGAATCTTGCTTTGCGTTATTCTGCATTCTCTGCAGCAGAACGCTCATCGTGTCTTCTGCTTCTGATCCTGGGCCTAAGGGAACAAAGGCTTACCATCCTGGAATCCAGTCTTCAGCCGCACCTGTAAAGACAAAGAAAGAACAGGTTAGCACTACGGTCTTCAGTGGCAGCGCATCTCTTACCTGGTCCATCGGCTGTCACCAACGCCTCGCGCTGCATTCCGGCATCTGAAAGACAAAGGCTTACCTACTCTTCGCATGCTCCGGAGGTCTTCGCACTGCATTCCGGCATCTGAAAGACAAAAGCTTACCAGCTCTTCGCACGCTCCGGAGGCCTTCGGCGCTGCATCCCGCATCTGAAAGACAAAAGAAGGTGCGTTTAAAGACATTGGGCAACTTTATTACTCACCTGCCATTACTCCTTCCCACGCCGAATCCAGTGGGTATTCCAGCACCCTTCAGCTTCTCTAAAGCTCCAAACTTGTACCTGCTAGATAAAAGGGACAGTTAGTGCGCATCGTGAAGCAGGCTACAAGCGCTTACTTACGTGCTTTCAGGCGCTTCTATTCCTCACGCGGGTTCGATCCTCAACTCTCATCAGCCCGCCATCCGCCATCGCCGGAACCCTGCAAAACAAGGGATATCATTACAAAAGACTTTTAAGACATTTGAAGTGCCCAGAACTTACCGTTCGTGCAGTTAACGACGGACAGCAGTCCTCTGAGGTCAAGAGGCCTGCACCCTTATCCAGTGAAGAAACTGGTTACGGCACCCTGCCCCGAGGCAGATGGAGAGCTCGGCGTTCACTTACCTAAGGTGAGGGCGTTAACCTTTGGGGTTCTACAGGAGAAGAGAAAGGGAAGAGGAGAGAGGCACCCAATAACCCCAGTTCATTAATCCCATATTTTCTATCTGCAGACATCTTACTCTTCGAGTCAGACATACAGTGCACAGAGGTCCAGCCCAAAGAGCCAACCGTGTGTTACACATCACCTTTGAAGATACGGCATTCACCCAGTCAAGACCGGCGCCTCTGCGGGAATCAGGTGAGCGTTACAGAACGCAAAGCCTACCGCAAAACTCCCACCCAGGCGGATACCGACAAGGTAGCCCAGTTACTTGGGGAACTAAGAGCAGAAGTGCATGCAGCCCGTCAGGAAACGAATGCTCTAAGAAGGGAACTGATTATTTCCAAGGAGCGAACAGACGATCTCGCTAGACAATTGCTACAGTCACAAGCCGGACAAACTCCGTTACCCGCATCAGGGGCAAATCTTCCTTCAACATCCTCTACGAACCCAGTGCAGATCAACCTACCTGGGAATGTACCTCTGGGTCCGCCCGAACGATTTTCTGGTGACCCAAAGAGGTTTGCAGTATTTATTAATCAGTGCCGGTTGCACTTCTTATGCCGGCCAGCAGCCTTTCTAACTGATCAAGCTAAGGTAGCTTTCGTGCTTTCGTACCTTAGTGGCAATGCGGCAGACTGGTCGATCCCTCTAGTTAATCAAGATGATCCGGTTCTCCATGATTTTTAAGCTTTTCAGCTCAGTATGGAAAAACTGTTTGCAAGACATTCACAGGGGCAGGCCTTGGACAATGAGCTCCTTTCATTGCGACAGGGTAATCAAGACCTTTTGGCTTATATTGCGTCTTTCAACAGACTGATAGTGGAAACTCGATGGCCTGAGGACAAAAGGATTACGCTGTTTTATAGAGGTCTACGTGGAGAGCTCAAAGATGTGTTAGCCCAAGTAGTGAATCCCCCGCAAGACTGTTCGGACTATATTGACTTAGTCGTTCAAATTGACCACAGACTGCAGAACAGGAAGGCCGATCGTTCCAAGTTTGATGCTCGAGTATTTTCCAAACCACCAACTCCTACCAAAGGAGTAGACTCCGGGGAACCCATGCAAATAGGGGGCCTGAAAGGACCACTAACACAAAAGGAGCGGGAAAGGAGAAAACAGCTGCAATTATGCCTCTATTGCGGAAACTCGGGGCACTTTCTTCGAGACTGTCCGGTGAAACCAGCCAAGAAGGCAGTAGGAGCTGCAGTTACCAGGGTCACAAACTCTGAGCAGGGAAACAACCTCGCCCGACAAGAATAGAGGTCCTCTTGCCGAGCGTTAAAACCAGTTCCGTGACCTCGCATTTTGTGATACCTATGGTCCTCATTAGCCCTGAACATCCGGATCGATTACATGCGATTGAAGCTTACGTCGACAGCGGTGCCATCGGCAATTATGTGGATCATGAAATGGTTTTGAGGATGAATCTGACTCTTTGTCCAAAGGCTGTAAAGGACGTCATTACTACGGTGGATGGTACGGAGATAGCCTCCGGACCAGTAACGCATACCACCCAAGAAGTGACGCTAGTAAGTCAAGATGGACACCATGAGAAGATCGTGTTCGATGTGATCAAGGCCCCTCAGTTCCAGATTATTCTAGGAATTCCTTGGTTAGAGAAGCACAATCCTCAGATCGATTGGCGAGCAAGAAAGGTTCAGTTTCCAGAATGTGTCGCTACTTGTCACCCTCGACCTGGTGTTGCACTGGCAGCAATTTCCTCGGAGGCTCCCCAGTTACCTCCTGAATACCTAGAATTCCAAGATGTTTTCCGGAAGGATCAGGCTAACTCTCTACCTCCTCATAGGTCTTATGACTGCCAGATAGACCTGATACCTGGATCTACTCCTCCTTGTAGTAGAATTTATGCCCTCACCGAGCCTGAGAATCTTCACCTCCGACAATACCTGGATCAGTACCTAGCGAATGGGTTTATTCGCCCTTCCAAGTCCCCTGCTTCCTCAGCTTTGTTCTTCGTTCCAAAAAAAGAAGGGGACCTTAGAACTTGTATAGATTATCGCGCCCTGAACCAGATCACCGTTAAAAATAGATATCCGTTACCTTTGATCCCTGAACTCCTGGACCAAGTCAGAAAAGCATGCATATATACAAAGCTGGATCTTAGAGGAGCCTACCACTTGGTACGAGTAAAAGAGGGCGATGAATGGAAGACGGCCTTCCGCACCAAGTATGGGCTATTTGAATATCAGGTCATGCCCTTCGGACTTTGCAATGCCCCGGCCGCCTTTCAATATTTTATGAACGATGTCCTCAGAGAGCTCATAGATGTGTGTGTTGTTGTTTACATTGACGACATCCTTGTTTATTCTTCATCGGAAACTGAATATCGGAAACACGTGAAAATGGTCCTCGAGAGATTGCGGCAACACAAACTTTTCGCTAAGTTGGAAAAATGTGTTTTCAATGTGACTGAAGTTGAATTCTTGGGATTCATATTATCACCTAGCGGAGTGCGTATGGATTCAAAGAAGGTCGATGCAATTCTCAAATGGCCATCGCCATCCTCCGTAAAAGGTGTTCAAAGCATGTTAGGCTTCGCTAACTTTTACCGCAGGTTTATCCCCGAATTCTCTCGAATAGTCCAGCCCATCACCACCTTATTAAAGAAAAACAAACGTTTTGAATGGTCTACTGAGGCGGAACAAGCTTTCCAGGATTTGAAGACTAGATTTATCTCTGCACCGATCTTAAAACATCCTCGCCCAGAACTCCCCTACATCGTTGAAACTGATGCTTCGAGCCTTGCCATGGGGGCAGTTCTATCACAAAAGGACCCAGTAACCAATCAGTTGCATCCTGTGGCATTTTGGTCCCGCAAATTCTCGCCTCCTGAAATCAATTACACTATTACTGATAAGGAACTTCTAGCTATCAAGTCCGCCTTTAAGGCTTGGCGGCATTATCTTCTGGGGGCCCGACACACCGTTACTGTGATTACAGATCACCGAAACCTGCAGTATTTGAAAACCGCAAAAGCTCAATCCTCTAGGCAACTCCGTTGGGCACTATTATTTGCCGAGTTTGACTTCATAATTACCTATCGACCTGGTACAAAAAACGGTAAAGCTGATGCCCTTTCTCGGATGGGAGTGGAAGAACATTTGATCAATCCTAAACCTGTACCTATCATTCCCGAACAAAGAATTCTAGGTGTAATCGCCACACAATCCATAGAGGAAGTTAAGGAGAAAGCCAGGCTACTGGTAACTCCAGCAGACATACAGAATTGGCATCTGCAGGGAAAGGACTTTACGGTGAAGGACAACCTATTATATTTCCAAGAACGGTTATACCTGCCCAGCACAGATTTACAGAAAAAGGTAATCTCTTGTTATCACGATTCTTTAATGGAAGGACATCCCGGTATGACCAAGACCTCGGAAAAGATCAAGCGCTACTTCTGGTGGCCGTCTTGGAAAAAAGATATCAGAGACTTTATAATGTCCTGTGGAGTATGCGCCCAAAACAAAAGTCAAAAGGAAAAACCAGCAGGCCTCTTACGCCCTATTGACATCCCGCCTCGCCCTTGGCATATGCTTTCTATGGACTTCATCACCGATCTACCTCCAAGCTCCGGATACAATACGATCCTAGTAATCGTGGACCTATTCTCCAAGATGGCGCATTTCATTCCACTCAAATGCTTACCAACAGCAGCAACTCTGGCCCGAGAATTTCTCGAAAACATCGTCCGACTGCACGGTTTTCCTTCAGTTCTAATTTCGGATCGAGGTAGTCAATTTATTTCTCATTTTTGGCGAAGTTGCTGTCGGTCGGCTCAAATTGATGTGAGACTTTCGACCAGCCACCACCCTCAAACCGACGGACAAACCGAGAGGACCAATCAAACTCTGGAACAGTATTTGCGCTGCATGCTACAACAAACTGAAAAAACTTGGAAAGATATCCTTTGGATAGCCGAATATGTCTACAATAACTCTGTCCACTCGGGAACTGGGAAGACCCCGTTTTTTCTGTTATACGGTAGTCACCCTCGAACCTCGGAGTTGGATCCACTCCAAGATCTTGGAACACCAGCAGTAGACCACCTGCATTCTACAATCACCCAAGCCTTTAAGGAAGCCGTTTCCCACCTTCAAAGGGCTAAAGAACAATACAAGAAAGGAGCAGACCAACATCGGAAGGAAGCCCCCCAATATCAAGTAGGAGATCAAGTCTGGTTATCCACCAAATAACTACCTCTAAAAGGACCACGCACATTCAACCCAAGATACCTTGGTCCCTATTCCATCACTACCATAGTAAATCCAGTAGCGGTCAAGTTGGACTTGCCCCCTCACATGAAGATACATCCGGTCTTCCACGTCTCTCTATTAAAACCCTTGCAACCTCAAACCCGATTAACTACATCTCCAAACCCTATTCTAGTTGATGGAGAACTCGAGTTTGAAGTCAAAAGCATCCTGGATTCCAAGATCTCCAAATCTAAACTATTTTACCTGATTGACTAGAAAGGCTACGGTCCCCAAGAAAGATCCTGGGAACCTGCAGAATATGTCCACGCGCCTCGTCTAATCAAAAGATTTCATCGAACATTTCCTAACAAGCCCAAACCCCCGGAGAAGCCCGGTTTGGGAGGGGCCTTGAGGGGGGGTGCTGTCATGATCTCTGCTTCCAAAAGATCAGGACTTGCCCGACTCCCTTGGAAGCAGACCCATAACCCCGGTTCCGAGTGCCAGCCAGTCCCAATTGGGACCTTTTGGACCCTGTCCTGGCGCCAGTGGCACCAGGCTCATAAAGATGCCCAGTCCCAGCGCTGGAAGCGCCGGGCTCATAATGCTTGGGTGGACTTACCTGCAGCAGACCATGCTGCTTACTTACCTGCCGGTTGAACCCCTGATCCTCTTCTGTTTGGGACTACTTTTCCTGTTGGGTGGGGCAGGAGCCACTCCCTAGGTTCAGAACACTGGAACTCTTCTGGAAAGCAGGAACTCTTTTCTTACCTAGGCGTGGCTGTGGAAGGAGACACCTAAGCACTACAGGAGGCTATTTAAACCACACCCGATGGATGAATCTTGCTTTGCGTTATTCTGAATTCTCTGCAGCAGAACGCTCATTGTGTCTTCTGCTTCTGATCCTGGGCCTAAGGGAACAAAGGCTTACCATCCTGGAATCCAGTCTTCAGCAGCACCTGTAAAGACAAAGAAAGAACAGGTTAGCACTACGGTCTTCAGTGGCAGCGCATCTCTTACCTGGTCCATCGGCTGTCACCAACGCCTCGCGCTGCATTCCGGCATCTGAAAGACAAAGGCTTACCTACTCTTTGCATGCTCCGGAGGTCTTCGCACTGCATTCCGGCATCTGAAAGACAAAAGCTTACAAGCTCTTCGCACGCTCCGGAGGCCTTCGGCGCTGCATCCCGCATCTGAAAGACAAAAGAAGGTGCGTTTAAAGACATTGGGCAACTTTATTACTTACGTGCCATTACTCCTTCCCACGCCGAATCCAGTGGGTATTCCAGCACCCTTCAGCTTCTCTAAAGCTCCGAACTTGTACCTGCAAGATAAAAGGGACAGTTAGTGCGCATCGTGAAGCAGGCTACAAGCGCTTACTTACGTGCTTCCAGGCGCTTCTATTCCTCACGCGGGTTCGATCCTGCCGGAACCCTGCAAAACAAGGGATATCATTACAAAAGATATTTTAAGACATTTGAAGTGCCCAGAACTTACCGTTCGTGCAGTTAACGACGGACAGCAGTCCTCTGAGGTCAAGAGGCCTGCACCCTTATCCAGTGAAGAAACTGGCTACGGCACCCTGCCCCGAGGCAGATGGAGAGCTCGGCGTTCACTTACCTAAGGTGAGGGCGTTAACCTTTGGGGTTCTACAGGAGAAGAGAAAGGGAAGTGGAGAGAGGCACCCAATAACCCCAGTTCATTAATCCCATATTTTCTATCTGCAGACATCTTACTCTTCGAGTCAGACATACAGTGCACAGAGGTCCAGCCCAAAGAGCCAACCTTGTGTTACACATCACCTTTGAAGATACGGCATTCACCCAGTCAAGACCGGCGCCTCTGCGGGAATCAGGTGAGCGTTACAGTATAGTTCACTCAGGGCCACATGTAAGGGACCCTGATCTCTCCATATATCTGACCCTGTTCCGTGACCTGTTGCATGATGGCCTGCAACCAGACCATGCGGTCCTGGTGAGTCCACTCACCTCTCACAAATAACTTATGTAAGAAGTGCTCTCTGGCTATTTTCATGTCTATCAAGGTCGTCATTCTGGAATTTGAGTTCCTTCCTGACTTACAGAAGTTTATATTATATTTTTGCAAAACAGACCTTTTCCTTAGAGCGTTCCTTTGAGGAGTGCTTTACAGCGTAACACAGCGTGTGCTCCGACCGGATATGTGTATCTGGTCAGCTGGCACGCTGTATTAATCTGCACAAGTGATAGATCTAATCCAAACGTCCGGCACGAGCCCCCAATTTGTAAGAGGATTCAATTCAACACTACAGCTAAGTCAATGCCTAGTCTGGGATACTGAATGGAAACCCTTATTGATATATCTTTATGTCCAGTTCATGCGTTCTGGATGACTACCCCTATATAACACCCCTCTCTTGGAATCCCCCTGACCCCACTGAGCCAAGAAGTAGTTCTGTTTTGCAAGTTAAAAGGTTTATTTGATAATTTAAACAATAGATATATATATCACACTTTATAATAATTTAATAATTGAATATCACACTGAATCTGAGCAGTAATCAATAATGGATAGTCTGGCACTAGCACACTTGTGAATAGGAACAGAAGAATAAGGTGGTAGAGAATGCTTTATATAAGTTCAGATGGATGTAATGTTGAATGAAAATGCAATACAGAAAATACTCAATATGATTTCAACAAAACAATGTAATCACTTTTCTCTGGCAATCCCCTCCCCCCTTTATGCAATGCAAGGAAATGGAAGGAAAGCACACAGTTCTCAGAAATGCAATCAAATGTAATTCAGTTCACCCCAGCAAGCTTAGACTACAGAAGTTCGAAACACAGGCCCAAAATGCTTTTATATGTGCTGGCAATGAAGTGGAAAATATGCTAAAATGCTTTTAATTCCCTCTTGAGGTTCAGGGTGAGTGGTATCAAGTTAATATTAGTCCAGGCTCACTCTAGCAATGATTCAGGGATGGTTCTTAAGAGGCAAACGAAATTTTAGCAAGGAAAGCAAGAACTGCTGTTTTCACACGTGGAGAAATTTGAAAATCGCGGCAAATTCGCGAGTGCGTTTTTCACGATTGCGGCAAAAGTGTATGGAATAGGAATGCGGTTTTAGGTTCGTTGAAAAGCCAAGATTCCCAGCTTTCAGAGGAAAGTTACTGCAAGTCTCTAAGACAAACGGTCACGGAGATATGAGCGATTTTGTGAAGGTTGTTTTTCGGATTTGAAATTTTAAAGTTCAAAGTGACAAGTGACAGCTAGCAACTAGAAATGACAGGTGACAGCTTTACAAATGACAGGTGACAGTTAGGAGGCAGTTCTACTTAGATTAAAATAGATTGAATTATATTATTTTAACTAAGAGATTGGTTCTGCACAGTCTGCTAGGTACTCACAATATATTTTTGAAATAAATGGGCCTCGCCACGGATCTGGTCAGGTTTTAGACTGGACTCTGGTCTGGTCTCTGCACTTCACAGTGATCTGGGTCAGCTCTGCTCTCTCTGGGTACAGCACTGCTTCTGGATCTTTCTGCACAGCTTTCTCTGGAGATTGATGGATTTGAAGTCTGGATCTCTGGATGTGGTATGGTCCGGCAGCATGCTCCGCAGCAAATGGAATTGAATGTCCCTATCTGTCCTGTCTGTCTGCTTTTATGTGTTTTGAAAATGGGTGTGTGTGCAGCATCACTAGGCTCTACCCCTCTCCACTTGTCATTGGCCACTTCATCCTCTTCCCCTTGATTGGGGGAATGAAATGAAGTGTCATCATGATGAGGTCTGTTTATGGTACAGAGAACCCACCCCTGTCAAATTACACACAATCTATATTTTGACCCAAAAGACATATTTGCACAGGTACACATTTGTTTAAAATTACATGCACCCATCACATATCACAGGAGGTATACCCTGTCCAAATCTGCTCTTCCTGGGAGCTTGCATTCAGAAATGGCAACATTTGCACTTTTTAACTGGTTTCGTAATATCGGACATTACCCCAAATTTATACACATGTGCGCAAGGAGTATGGACATTACTTGATGAAGTGTCAGATTTTTAACATGCATACATTTTAAGTAATACCCTCTTAACTGCTAGCTTGCCCCCAGATCATACCACCGGTTCTAAAAACCTCTTAAAATGTGGGCAGAAAAATCACAAGAATTATGGTATCATTTAAATAATTTTCACAAGTCCGTACTATGAGTTATTCATCTTTTTCTAAAACCATATTCTGGCTACAGGGGTGTGGTTTCCCCCCAGCACAAGGTTGAATTTCTGGTTTTTCCAGTTCTGCCAAGCCAGCTTGCTCTCACAGGCAGTGCTCCTCCCCTTTCCTTCCAGGAGGAAGCCACTTTTACGGCCCCATAATAAAACATTTGCCTGAGTCAGGACAGGGCTTTGTTCAATTTCCTGCAAAGCCCAGGTAATTCAATCAGAGAAGTGTCATATCCCTTTTGGTGGGAGCAGCAAAAGGGCAGCTAGGCCTGGGAACACAGCTGTTGTGCAAGTCTCATCTCCTGTCGGGGGTAGCTGGTGGGCAGAATTCAGTTCCTTAAGCCGGGCCCCAGCTAATGTCACTTTTAGTTACCCAGTTTTCTGCATTCAAATAAAATTAACCATTTTTACATATGCATCTAGAATGCTGATTCTAAGTTTAAAACTATGACATTAAAACAATTGCAACCTATGTGACACTCAAAAGTAGGTCACTCATTTCTTTTAAACATTTAGATTTTTTAGTGTCTTTCAGTTCAAATTTACTTAAACTGCTGAAATCCACAGCTCAGCCAGTCTTGTTATAAACCTTCAAGTCACTTCAGAATATAACTTTACATTGTATCCACCCCTCAGTAAGTCTTTCTTTGGCATGCTTTGGGTTCATTTATTCAGTTTTACACAAAAAAAAAAAGTCTGGTGTTGTTTTAAAACGCCGGCTTTCTGATAGTGGTGAGTACTGGTAATGCAACCATTTTTGGGATTTAAGAAAATGAATTCCCCACAATTCTAGGTTGCTTTTGGCAATCAGCATTGCCTTCCCAATGGTTTCAGGCTACTGTGTGGGTAGTCCAATGGTGGTTTTAGGCAGTGCCCTTCTGTGCCCATAACATCGGCAAAAATGATTGGCAGCCTATTCTTCATGCATTTCCCTGTGCAGTTTCTGGGAAGCTCTGGCCGTCATGATGTTTTCAATGCCAGTACTGTACAGTTTTTGAGGTAGGGCTCGGATGCATGGGTAAGAACATCCCACAAAGTTCACACCGTACCTAGTTTTGAGTATCGGAAATGGAAACACAAGCTCCTGGGGAGGGAGAGAGCAAGATACAAGATTTTCAGGGATGGCCTTGGAACAGGTGTGGAGCAGAGGACATTTATTCTTGAGCAACCAGCCCAAGCTTGCAATCCTACTAGAAAGGGGAAATGTGTCAGTGTTGTCCATTTTATATGTGGTTGAGAGGGTTGTTGAAGATTGACGATTGGTCCAAATAACAGTTTTGGTCTAAGGTGTGGGGTGAACATTTCTGAGAAGGGAGGTGGTCAGCAATGCTAAGACAGGTCTTTGGTTTGTAGATAGACAATAGTTTATGGTATATTCGGCAGAGATTTATACTAAGGGCCTATTAAACATCTGCAAAAAGGCACAGATTAGGGTTGCTCCCCGATGGCAAGTGTTGGTCTTGCAATTATTCGCAGGCTACTCTCGCTCATATGTTAAGTGACTGTCCAGGTGTAGAGCAGTTTCTTTATTAGAATCAACATCCCAATTGTCGACTGTGTGAAAGAATCATGAGAACAGATAAAGTTTGGTATAGATGAATAACTAAAACAGTTAGGCTGGGGAGAAAGAGTTCCTTGAGGGGTGCCTTTGGATGACAAGAAAGGGATTTAAAAATTGTGGAAAACTAAAGCGTGTCCGTAGACAGGCGTTTGGGTGGAGGAGATGGGGCGCTCGCATCAAATCAGAAAATTCAATACAAGAGGCAGGACTGTAAATACAAATTTGAGAGGATGTCGGGAATTTCCTAGAGGTTTACACTTGATGGCTCTGGAGGATTCTGGTCAGGTGATTGTTCTTTCTCTTCATCTTTTTCCTTTTCCTTTGCCCTCTCCTCCTTTTTATCACATGATCCCCCATTACCCTGTTTCTGCCACTTTTCAATCCTTGTTTTTCCCTGCCCTAGTGTGTTCCACACGGTGCTTAAAAACTATGGCTGGGATGTTAATTAGTTGAAATAACAATTCCTGAATGTAATGCCATTGAAATGTCTCATAGTAGTAAAGTTCCATGGTATTAGCTTGAGATGTCTGTGGCCTGTATGCCATCTCTTATTGGGGTTTTGCATGAGAACCATTAATTTGGGTAAAACTAAACTATTATCATGGCTGAAGATGTGCTCCATGAAGCGCTATGTATGAATGTGACATCATCGTTATTATTATTTTATTGAGATTAAGTCATATATTTGTGGAATTAAATGTTGTAAATATTTTGGCAGATTAATTATTCAGCAATATTGTGCTTTGTAACTCCCAGTTGCTATAATTCCCTTTGTTGCCCTGCTATTATTAGTATCATTAGTTCCCAGGGCCTATGTATTCCATAGTTATTGATCACTCAGTCTTGTTTCACTTAGAATCCCAATCACCTTACTCCATAGCTTATCAATGTACATATCTCTTACCCAGTAAACCAAGGTTTGATTTCATAGCCTCCCCTTATCACCCATATTTTTAATCTCTGAATTGATCATGCCCATATTGATGTATGTGTCAATTCTTAATGTATTCCCAGGTTCCATGAAGCCAAAAAACCTTGAGGAATCGGGCCCCCCTAAGCCTGTGGACGTCCAAGATCTGTTGTTTCCAAAGTCCACACTGTAGACATTTCTGAGACCTGATAACCTGCTTCAATCCCAGGTAAAGCTGATCACACAACACAAAAGGGACTCATCAATGCTGAATATTGCTCAGAGAAACCCAGCTCTAAGGTCAATTAGTGATATGCATGTTGCTGTCAAACTAAATGAATCATGTTCTACCCATATATCACAAAATGGACAATATAAGATCTGAGATCGGGACCAGCGCCTTTCTCTTGTCTCCTCTCTATCCTTGTCACATGTTAGTGAGAGTTGAGCCTATGACATGTTTCTTAACACTAGAACTAGTCCAATTTATTCCAGGAAGCTCTGACCCACCTGATTCTTGGTTTCCAGAAATACACACGTTATTGGAGAATCATGAGTGAAAATTGGTGCCTGGTATGCAGTTTGGGAAAATAGGTGGCAAACATTCATATAAGATCATCAGAATCTGCTTTATGTTGGATAGAATGCTTCCTCATAAAATAATCGTACAATATGGCACAGCAAGAAACACATACATATGACATATTCAACACTAGAAATCAACATGAAAATAATGAACTTGGCTCAGAGAGAAAAGGAATTGTACTTACAAAAGCCTTGTGGGTGTTTGGGGTTGCAGCGCAGCATGTAGAATCACATTGCCACAAGGTGCCACCTCGCTTAAACACTCAGCATGTTAAATCCCAAAATAGGACCAATTCAGATTGTAGGCTTTTAAAATACTACTTTGGTGTAGAAAGCACAGGTTTTTAAACCTAAAGGTTGCCATTTCAAGAGTGCCTTTCTTAATACAGTGACGACATGTGGCCCTTGGCCATAATATAATATAATATAGTTTATATAATATATAAAATATATTTGCCATGTAGCAAAGACATCGCTGTTTCACTTTTACAGCACCAACCTTCCCACGGTCTCATTGCGACTGAGAGCCCAGAAAATAAGAAGAGCTTTATTTTTAAAATTCACATTTTCAATGGAGTTTCTTCAAATACAAAATAATTTTCCTAATGGAATAATGGTTCATCTCTGGTCACAATTCTCATTCAGAATTGCATTAGGTGCAGCACTCTTTAAACTGGTTATTTTACTATGAAGTCCAATTTCTAGAATAATACTTTTATGTACTACAATAGACTAAATGTCCGTTTAATGATATACAGATTTTGCAAACCTGTGTATAGTCAATCAAGTGCTCAGTTCTTCCATTCAATATGATAAGAC
This sequence comes from Ambystoma mexicanum, assembly GCF_040938575.1. NCBI lineage: Eukaryota > Metazoa > Chordata > Amphibia > Caudata > Ambystomatidae > Ambystoma > Ambystoma mexicanum. The sequence continues at coordinate 1,089,076,808 of NC_090941.1, forward strand.
GCTCATCAATTAAACCGGTCCAGGTGATTAGGTGTTTGATTATTTCGATTTTTTTTGACAAACATGCTGCTTCTCATATTGGTCCATAAATAAATTGGGGCATATTTTGCACCCATAGTAGTTCCGTTCAGCTGCTGCCACAGCGCTCCATCAAAGGTAAATAAATGATGGTTCATAAGTAAATGCTAACATTTCCAGGGTCATTTGATGATGCATGTAATTACTGGTCCAATAACTAGCTGATTTGCAATTCACATAATATCACTCTGCTGGTATTTCGGTAGTATGTTTGATCAACGTGTACAGTGCTAGCACGCCTAGTGTGACCAATTTATTCAGGTGCGCTGCAAGGTTATATGCTGATTTTTTTCAAGCACGCCTATTGCGTCCTTGGTTTAGGATTTCAGTCATTGAGCTAATGACACCAAGTATGTGTCTATGTTTTTAGACATAAATTCAGTTGACGCCCTGATCCCACTAAAGATTGTGGAACTTCAAAACCAGCTCATAGTGCATCTCCTCATATCAAATTTGATTGTCTGGTTACTGTCTACTAATGTCAACAAACATATTCTCATCCATACCCCTGTTTTATCCGGAACAAATTTACTTGAGAAATTGACATCCGGCGGCATGACACTTACCAGGCAATGTCACATTGCATCCTGTGATGCATTGGGCCTTATTGCGAGTTTGTCCAAAATTCCTGGATCCGCCTGAATGTTGTGTTTAGAACAGATGTTTTTCAATGTAAAGAAAATCCCCTATGGAGGATAAAGTGAGGGCATAGCGAGAGAGAGAGAGAGAGAGAGAGAGGAAGATGGGGAAAAGAGAATATAAAAGGCATTATGGCTAACCTACAGAAATACTGATCAGGAGTAGTAAGAGAAGCAGTATAAAGATGGCCAGTGTGGTAGGAGGCTACATGATGAGAGTTTAAAGTGTCAGGAATATGGAGGAAGGGTGGAATGCCATTTAGAAAAGCAGAATAAAGACAACATGATGGTCCAACAAGACAAGGCAGGGTCATAAAAGCTAGGAGATAGGGATGACCGTCCTGGTCAGATCCAAGCCTGGTAGCAGCTGACACACAGGCTGCTGCAAGAACATGCAACCATCTTGTCCCTGAGCACCAGGATTTGGACTCACAAATCCTGAGAGCCAGAACCACCAGGATCCCTAATTTCAATGTTTGAACTGATTTGAGCCACCTTCAAATCACATTCAACACTATCAAACCAATGTGACCTGCGAGTGTTGCCTTTGGCACTCATTTGAAATTTGAATCACCATTGTTTGCATCTGTCAAACCAGCTCAACACTGCATCACCTCAGCAGAGCCTCATCACACAACTGGCACTAGTACCAGTGTACCATTCAGATGATTTTGAACCACTGTGCCACCGAAACAAACATTGAAACACCAGGACTTCGCATTGCATCTTGACCCAGACCACTGGATCACATTGCTTTGAAACAAATTGTGTATAAGCGCTATATAAATAAACTATCATATCATATCATACGACGTCATTCATCAACCTGAACCAGTGGTACTCATCGTCTCGAACCATGCTCGATCGTCGAACCATTCCTGGATGCTTGGCGACTTACATCACTAGATGCCACCTTAAAACTGTAGAGAGCACCTGCTCGATCCCAAACGATCCCGACTTGCTGCCTGGGTTCCTCGCAACTCGATGCCTTCAAATCTGTTTCAACCCGCAAGAGCAACAGCTTGAAGCCTGGATTGAACCGCCTAACCTTGGAATTGGGTACTGCGAGGCATGTATGGTATCACAAGTTAGACACAGACACAAAGATACAAGTTTCAACACCTTTATTTAAGTTTTGAATGGGGGTCCTTCCTAGCTGGCCCTAATTCTATAATGGGAGTAGTCTCAACCATCAAAGTAAAATGACATAGTGCATGTCAGTCAGTCAAACAAAGAAAAAGTCTATGTCAGAAACCTATACTTGCCCTCACGCTTTACAATAACTAAGTGTGGGAGAAATGCATCAAAAAAGAAAGTCAGAATGGCAACGGAGTTGGTTCACAACTCCCTTCCCTAAGTTTAGTTCAATGGGGATCTGTAAGAGTTCCTTCAAGGTGGGTAGTAGACACAGTTCAAAGAATTCACATAAGTCTTTCAAGCTTCCCTCGCCTGACTCAGCATTAGTTCAATATGTACCACAGTTCTGATATAACAATATTTCGGGTGATTCTTTCCCCATAGGCCCCTTAGGTTTCCCACACCCAAGGGTAGGCCTTTCAGGACTTTATCTTCTTTCGATTTGTCATGGGACTCCCTTCGTCAAACTTCTTGGTTGTCAATTTACTTTCACGTTGAAGACTTTCAAAACTGCATAGCTTTACTCAGGCCTATGCATGGCCACTTTGACACTATACATCTTGCCACTTTCACTTCCTTCATACTTTAAAAATTCACTTTATTCATCACCAAGCACTTTTGGGATCACATCTTATTTTCTAGTCAGCGTTTCTTGCTTCAAACATCCCTTAGGGAGATTACAGTTCACAGAGACTTTCGATAATTCGTCTTTCTTTCTCCGCAGGCCTACTCTGCTACTTTGTATTTCCAAAAACAACAATCATATCGTTCTCTTCTTGTGTCTGCCATCAGACGCGTTGGCTTGCTTGCAACTTTGTTAACATTCGCGTCTTCACAAATCGGGCTCTCTCTTCATTCAAGAATTCACCGGCTGTGATAGACTGTAACTCGCTCTTCTCTGCTATTGCATCTGCGGTCAGGGCCTCTCCCCTTTCCTTCCCAGACCTTCCCCGGCACTCCTGTCACTCTGGGGAAACGAGTAACCTTCAGGCACATCAAAGAAAGGATTCCTCCAGCTTCTTGGCTTTCCTCTGGACCCCTCTTTGGCTTCTTGGAGATACGACTCCCTCGCCTTGCTTTCTCTTGCTTTCGCTTGCAATATGTCAGCGTCTAGGCCTTCCGTGCTCCGCAGCCTGGTGTTCAACAACCCTTGCTGTTCCTTCTCATACCCGGTCTCACTTTCTCTGTCTTCTCTGCTCCACCTCTTATACTCCGGGTAGCCGTCAATGGGTTTCAGGGGTGTGTAATTGTGACTGAGCGCCTGACCGTGCCTGGCCTCATTAGTGGGACAGAGCCATTGCATGTTACTAGTGGTAATCTTCCTAATCTGAGTCTTCCTCTTCCTCGTCTCAGTAGTTGGCTGACAAGGAAAAGAGGGGAATTATGGGAGTTGTAGTATCCCAAAAAGGTAGAGGAAATGTGAGGTAAACAACTGTCATAAAATGGGGGATACAATGTATCATATTCTGGTGTCTCTTCCCCTCTCCTCAAGGACCACCTAGCCAGGGGATCCTCCCTCACTTGTCCACCCCCAGGGTCGGGATCCAATAGCGATCGCCCTTCCCTGGCCATCTGGGGAGTGAGTAGTGAAACACCCTCAGGTTTTTCACAGTACTTTCAAGTGACTCTGTCTCCCTGGGCCAACTTTTGGGACTGTCGTATCTGGTTAAGTCCCTTTTGCACCTTTTTCCCAAAAGAAACATATCCTTTGAAACATTGTTGGTAATTTGTTGCCTTTCCCTCCCTGCTTCCATAATCACATTTCACTGTCTTCATTTACAGGGGTAGCTGTTTTTCTAGTACAGTTTTATTTTATTTTATTTTATTGCATATTGGAGTGATAAAGAGTTGGTACAAATGTAGAATCCATTTAATGAAGGTGTGGAAGTTGGCAGATGTAAAGGCGCTGGACGAATTATCCGGCAGTCAGCGTAGTGGTCTCCTTAAGGAGAGAGCAGCAGAAAAGGAGTATAATGATCTTCATGAAAGAATCAAATCTTTAAATTCATTGGAGAGTTATACTCCATTGCCAAGATGCTTGTGTGTACCCTCTGCTGTACTTATGATTAGGTCCCTCGACTCTGAGGACTTATTCTTATGACCAGACTAAAAATACCAAGATCAAGAACACCCTGGTAGGTTAGAGAAAATGTTTGTCCCAGCGAGTTGTGCCAAATTGAAGATATATGGCATTTTTTAGTAGACTGTGCACTTTTGATCACTTTAAGAAAGCAGTAGTTAAGGCCTGCTTTCATTAAAAATTGATTAAGGACACGCAGGGATACTATGAATTATATTTTAGATCGTGATGATGTGAAATTCTTTATAGACTTAGCTCATTACACTAAGAATGCATTGATTGTTATTAACACTAATAGGTGATGGTTTTTAACCTATATGACAACGTGCTCTTATGTATTTTTATCTTCAGGCAGCTTGCTTTGTATTATTGGCTGAGGATGTGCAATTGTATATTTATTTATTGTATGTGTTTGTATGTGTTTTAATGGATTTTATATCTGAGTAAAGCTTTTATCTGTCTCAATTGAAGTGTTTAATTGAAGTGTGTATATTTTTATAGAACCTTGATTGGACATTAATTTATTATGGACTGCTGTTTAGGTTACTTCTGTTTCATATTCACACCTCTCTTAAGAGCATAGTTTGCCCTTGGTCCATGTTACCACAAAAGGCAAAGGAGGTATAATTTGGCACTTAATAATTTGGCACTTATATAGCGCTATCAAAGCGAGCGCTCTACTCGCTGTGCCACTTGACCGGCGTATATCTCTTACCTGTGACTGCTTAACCTTTACGATTGTGTTGGCTCTTGTTTTGTAGGAGTGTGAGGGCTGAGTATGTGGTTTAGCCACTACTCATCCTTGTACTCGTGCGGGGCAGAGGTGATTTAATCTCTTATGTTCATAACATTTTTTAAATCACAGTGAGTGTAATCTGAGGTGGCATGTATGGTGTGGTTGATAATGGCAGATGTGGTACATTGATTTTTCAAAAGCTGCCCTCAACTATTCGTATGAAGTTAGTGGCACTTCCCTGAACTATCGGTAGAGTCATGATCTCCAAGGCTTGGAATCTCGTGTCCAAGCCAGAACATTAAAGTTGACCAAGGACCCCACATAAACACAACTATTTCCATATGTGGGCGTATCCTCAGACCAAATGAGATCACTCCAAGTCAAAGGTTTTGGGAAATTTCACTGGTTATTATGAAATCCATATTCTGTGTGTTGTGGAGTCCAGCACTGGATGTATAATTAAGACATATGGCTTGTGCATGTCTACATTAGAAATATGTAGGACATTGAGAACCTAACTTGGACCACTTACCTTGGCTTTTGACGTCACCCGTGACATCAGTTATCTCATTAGACAGGATATCAGAATTGATCCATGATCAATGGGTAATAAAACACATCTGTGTAAAATAAAAACTAACAAGTCTTAACTAAGTTTTGTTTTTTTATTTCCAGGATTCAAAATACACAACACTTTATCATAAATTGGAACTGTGAGAAGACTGATTGATGGCTAAAGAAATACACTGTGGCAGTTCAACCCAAGAAGCTCGCTAACATCATGCATCATGCATGAAATACAGCAATCCTGGTCCATAACCCTCCTTGTAAAATACATGACAGTGTTTGCTTGCAGGACCTGCTTTAATGGATTGCTAATGTTGACAAGTGCATGTTATACAGTTAAGAATTGAGGCTGATAGACAGAGCTCCATTCATAGTGTGTGTTGGGCAGTGCAGGCACCTATGCCATCTCCCCACTTCCTTGCTGCTTCATCTCTCTTGCTGATTGCTTGGACAATCAAACAAGCTCAAGATACCCACATTGCCCTGTAAATTGTGCCACCATCATTGACTAGTCAATCTGTCAACTATTGCCATTGCTCTGCCCAGTATTATGTGTGAATCACAGCAAACAACAATGGTTTTTATCTAGTTGATCATCGATTTAGCCGATGTGATCTAGTAAATGTAATCCTCCAACTCTGCGTCGGAGAATCTGCACCCCCTTCGCTTGATACCCTTTTGGTGAAGAATGATTTTCAAATGAGGCTGCTTACTGTGTAAAGCATGGCTCCTTACTCAGCCTACTTATTTGGACCTTAAACCTTCAGCTGCCGGGTGAGGCTCGGGTTGCCTGCAATAGGAACCAATTGATCTTATTTATTCCTAGGATGAGAAAGAGCTGGACCCAAAAGCAGGCCTCGTGCACAGCAGCAGCCAGCTTCTGGAACTCACTGCCTTTAACTTGGAAACTGGCTATCCCTTTAGCTTTTTGTCGAGAACTTACAATTGTTTCTTTTTTTACCATCTCTTTTATTGTTTTCATATAGTTTTTTGGTGACTCAGCTGTAATCTTATTGTACTCTTAAACTGGTTTCCATGTCCATGATTTATTATATGTTTGTTATCATGATGAACAGCCCATTATGAGCCCTTTGGGCAAGGTTTGTGCTTAACTAAATACTGCTAATAAATTAAATAAAAGCATTTAGCCTTGTGTCTTCATATCTTGCGTCCCTGCGTTATGCGCTGGAGGAATAATGTTGTGACTGGCTAGAAATGTTACTCTTCCACCCAGTCTTTCTATTATCTTGTGCTACTGTGAGGAGTCCTGTGGATCCCTCACTGTCCCCCTTGCCTAAAATCTCCTCGTAGCTGGCCAGGAAAAGGCAAACGCTTCTGATCCTGACCCTGGCTGGGGGTGTAGCGTAGGAGGATCTCCTGGGAGCAGACCAGGTCCAGGGCGGTGAGGAGATCCTGTGGGATGAGACAAAGTATTTATCTTTAAAAGGGAAGAACATTTTAAAGATACAGAGAGATGTAATAGCCTATTGTCGGTATGATGTGGCAGAACCACACATCAAGCCTTTTGATGTGGGTAAAGCTGGTGTGACATCTCTAAACATCTTATGAAAGGAAAGACTGTTTGAGACTTCTAAGGTTAAAAATCCCCCTTACTCCCAGAAGTCCAGTGGAAGGAAACATGTAAATAATGGCTGAAGTGGACTGCCCTCTCCATTCCAAATAAACTCTTTTGATTTTTCCTTAAATGCATTTGAGAGAAATTAATCTACATTTAAAATTCGAAAGCTGACAAGAAAACCTAACTTAGGGAATAATGGGACTTGCAGTCCCTTTCAACAAACTACTGGGATGAGGAGGAAGGCTCAAGAACAATGTTTCAGGAGTGGTCAGCTTGTTAAACTTGATGACCCAGACCTGAGGGAAGCAGAGCGGCTTAAAAGCCCCCCACAGGTGTAGGCCATTAGATGGAGAAATAACTGGAGTAGTCGCCGCAGTTGCAACAGTAGAAGGAGAGCACGTTGTTGGCAATCCAAGCAGAAGGGTGGGTGGAAAGAAGGGACGCCGGGACTTTGACCAAACAGATTCCATCTGCCTGAGAGGGTCCTGTTCCCCCTAATTCTGAAGTGCAGAGGTTGCACAGCGGAGAGCGTGAAGGAAGACTGCCTTTCCACATGTGAACCTGACTGCAGAGATTGCACCAGCAGGAAGCATGCAGGAGGCCATGGCTGGCTGAGAGTTGGTGTACAGCCAGGGGTCCCAGGAGCAAGACAGGCTCTGTGACTGTGTGACAGGAATGAAGACACCTTCACTGAGGAAGGGCGTGTGCCCCAACAAAGCCAGTCGTAGTTTAAGTCCTGCAGCACACTTAGGGAGCAATACAGAATCAGGTGAGTGTTAGTGAGAGTTCTGAACACTTGCGCGAACAAAGGCAGGCAACTGTATACAAGCAGAATCACTCGCATGTGAGTGAAAGCAGTTCAAAACTGACGGTTGATTGTAGAACAAGGAGAAGTTACAAAAGTAGCACTCACGCATGAGTGAACTTCTTGAATAACACCTGCGTCAGAGTCATGTTAATTGAATACTAAAACTTCTGAAAACAGATAAAACACTGGTCGCATGTGGTTAAAAACATCTATTGGAATCCTGCGGGGATTGCAACAAACATATTCCTGCAGGCCATTACTGATGTTATTGATGAATTCCATAGCCGATACAACATTGAGTATATGTTTCTGGGGGAGGATTTGAATATTTCTTGTTTGTCCAACAAGGGGGAGAGGATTGCTGAAGAAGAGGGCCAGAAGGGAATTAGAGAGGTGAGAGCCTTAGCGTGGTTGGAGTTATTGAGCGACAAAGAGCTACTAATGCTAAATGGGTAATGTGAGGGAGATCGACTGCCGGGGGTAACCTAGTCAAACAGGGTACACTCCTCCATTCTGGACTATGTATTTGTATCCTCCTACCTAAGTGAAAAAAGAACATTGCTGAGAGTTATGTACACAAAGATTAGCAATCATGCTCTCTTAAGACTTCCATGGAAAAGGTGGGATGGGAAGAAAAGGGAAGAAAAATGGTAATATGATATTGAAGCAGCTAAGGGGTGCAATCGGTTATGTGATGTTAGAGCCCTCTGGGTAAACTTTGAAAAACTAGAGGCTGGTGAGCCTGTGGTTGACTATGTGCCCCTGCTTCTGGAATTCATAGTGAAGAGGAAAACAACTAAGGGCCCTAGAGAAAAACCACATCCATAATATTGATGAAACAATTGCCAAGGAAAATCAAGTGCTGCATAGCGAGATTGGATCATTGGGGCGAAAAAAGGACAAAGGTTCTTGCTTGTTGATTAGAAAGAGAAAGCAAGAAGTTAGGAATTGGCTAGCATCCTATAGGGCAACACTGTTGCACCAAGATGTGGAAGCTACACTAATGATGCTGAATAGAAGGGATGTAAGATCCATATGGCAATTGTTGAATAACCAAAACAAGGAGAAAGGCTCTGCCCTGATGTCCACTCACTATGGCCACCTTCGTCCCTCTATTCCACAACATATCACAATCTAGCCTCCCACTTAACACATAGGACAAAACATTTCCCACTATACCCTCCGGAGCCACTCACCCCCCTCAACCACTTCTGTTACCTTCAGAATGGATCTCCAAATTTGCCACCCCACCCATTCCTCTTACCCCATGCTCCACATATTTGAGAAACGCAAAACTTGGCTCCCGCTTGAACACGGCCAAAATCATGAGTCTTGACCTTGCATGTCCCTTGCACTCAAGAAATGCTAGACTAAGATCCTGCACCAGCCTGAATCATATGCCTTTGAGAACTCCTGCCTTACACTGAGGGGACCTCAAATTGCCACCCCCTACTCCACCAGCATCTTATACTGACAAATACAACAACCTCAGCCCCTCTACATCATGTGATCACACGCTTGGTGACTCAGTGGCTTCTGCCACCACTACAATCAAAGGTGTCCTCATCAAGGCACACTCTTTAGTAGTCCATACTCTTAATATTGCAGACGTGATCACATCCAACAATTTGGACTTCCTTGCAGTAAGAGAAACTTGGTTACATCCCGCTGCCAGACTTTCACTCTCAATTGCCATCCCAGAGAACTACTCTGTTATCAGAGCAGACAGAACATCCGGGATAGGGGGTGGGTTAGCAGTCATTGCAGAATCCAACCTGAATATTAGAGAAATCACCAATATAGACATATCATCCGTCAAACTCCTGTCCTTTAAACTCCCACTATCACCATAACTATACTTTTCACCGTATATACAGACCTACAGGCGCAATCACATTCTTTGAGGAGGACATCTCCCACCTATTGACATTCAATAGAAAACCAAGCTCCCCAATTATCTTATTGGACGACTTCACCCTTGGCCTTCAGGACCCTAATGATGCTAATGCCTCCTTGATTAATGACACTATCACGCAACTAGGTCTGACACAACGCATTAACCAGTCCACACATGCTAAAGGCAGAACTCTGGACTGGCTTGCTGACGTCAACTGTGACATTGCCTTGACTGACATCACACCATGCGCCTGGTCAGACCACCATCTTATCACCTTCACTATAACTAAAGTTACACAAAAAAGCATACCTTCTATAGTCCTATTGCAAACCCTAGCTAGGAACAAACGCAGTATCACCATTGAGAATCTCAGAACACTACTACATCCTATCACCTCTGCTGTTCATACCATCACCAACTCCAATTCTACCTCCTTAGTCAAACTCTACAATGACACATTGGAACTATCCTGAACCAAATAGCACCACTTAAATTAATAAAGGTCAATCCAACTGCCCATGTGAACAAATGGTTCTCGGCAGAACTAAAAGCATTTCGTAATCTCAAGAGAACAGTTGAATCTAGCTGGAGAAAGGCTCTGCCAAAAATTCTCCTTGACAGCAACCACTTACAAAGCTGCTATTACGAACGCCAAAAAAGAGATTTTTAATACAAGAATCCACAATGCCAAATCCGGCACAAAAAGAGTTATTTTCCATCCTAAGAGAATTTGAATCACCTGTGCCCCCTACCGATGACTGCATCAAGGACAAAACTTTGTGCAACAACATCCAACAAGCGCTCACAAATATAATAGCTCTCCTGCAAGCCAAGATAGAATCTAAAAAAGCCAACCTTACTACCAAAGACCACGCTAGCGATACACATTGCTCCACCCCACCCCGACTGCCCCCTCTTCCACTTCCCACCAGTCATAGAGGATGAAGTAATTAACATAATTGCTAACCTAAATCCATCTAATTGTCTAGGTGGCCTATGTCCTGCCTCAGTTATCAAGGATGGGGCCAAAGACCTAGCCCCCTTAATCATCACCTTGATCAACTCCTCGTTCAAAAACGTGGCAGTCCCAAACAACCTCAAAGAGGCATGGGTCCTACCTCTACTCAAAAAACCCAACCTAGACCCTAATACACCTACGAACTGCAGGCCCATCACGACTGTCCCTTTTCTCCTAAAAATAATAGACAGAGTAGCATACCTCCAAATAAAACGACATTTGGAAGACAACAACCTTCTAGGTCTGCGACAATCTGGCTTTACAATATCTTCACCAAGCTCCTTTTCGACCGCCTTGATGACCTGGGTGATGGTTCTAGGTCATTTGGTCGAAAATAAATGGTTGACAGGACAATTGGTCGACACCAAAAAGTCGACAGGTCAACTGGTCGATTTTGTTTTTGTTTTTTCACAATTTTTTATTTTTTTTGGGGGGGGTCCCCCAACCCCCTTTTTTTTGCTAAAAAAACCTTTTTTTCCCTAAACGAAAACCTAAAAAATATATATATAAATAAAAACAAATTCGACCATTTGACCTGTCGACCAAATTGTGTCGACCAATTGTCCTGTCGACCATTTGTCTGTCGACCATTTGACCGGACACCCTGGGTGATACATACACAAACTATGCTGACAACACCCAGGCCCTCATCGCGCTCACAGGGAGCTATCAGGATTATGTTGCAAAACTAAATGAGATCTACCTTGAAATCCAAGCATGGATGGCCACCCATAGCCCCTGCTTAAACGATGATAAGACGGAACTGCTGATCGTCGGTTCACAGGCCCGTCTCAACAAACTTGACCCCAGATACCAATCCTTCGCCATTGATGGCAATATTATAAAAGTGTCAAAAGAAGTCAAAACACTGGGTGTGTATCTTGACTCAACTCTCTCTCAAAAAACAAATTAACGCCACCATCTCATCTGCAGCCTACACCAATAAACGTATTAATGCCTGCAAACCATTCTTATCCACCAACAGTCGCCTCACACCGGCTAGGGCCCTCATATTGTCCAAACTGGACTACTGTAACACACTCTTCCTTGGTTCCACTAACCACAACCTGAACAGACTACAGATACTCCAAAACAATGCCCTCAGATGCTCCCTTAATCTCCTCCGCAAGGCCCACATGTCCACCGTCGGAAAAGAATTTCACTGGCACCCTATCCGTGAGAGAATTTAATTACGAGCACAGGTCATTACATACAAATGCCTCTATCTGACAGCCCCACGTTACTTATCAGACAAAGTTATGAGACATAACTCTACCAGACCAACTAGATCCCCATACCTACACCAACTTAACATCCCAAGGTTCAAACTGAAAACGGCTGGGAGCAAGCTTTCCTGTGCTAGCAGCAAAAGGCTGGAACGCACTACCAATGACAATCAAAGCTGACACGTCGTTCTGGTCATTCAGAGCCAAGGTAAAGGAACTACTTACAACTCAGTAATAGACTGTTAACTGCACTTAGCTGAATCTTGTTTCCTTGTATCAAATGTATCCTTGTATCAAAGGTATGCCACTATGCCACTCGTATCTTTGTATCAAATGTATGCTTCTTCTGAGACAGACCAATGTGTAACCTGGTTCCCCTATAACCTTACTTTGCCACTCCTCACAGACTATTTTGTAACCTGGTCCCTCACATTATTTATTGTACTGTATCATCTTCTGCTGTCTTCTGTATGTGCAACCTTCAGTAACCATTGCTGCTAAGGATAAAGCGCCCAGTTACCCTAGGGATCGGCTGCGCTATATAAATAAACAAACTAAACTAAACTGATGAACATGGTGACAGAAAATCAGTGGATCTCCCATTACGAGAAATTATTTTCTAAGAGAGGAGGGACTCACTATTGTCTGCAACCGGGTACGGGAAGGGGATGGTCTATACCATTTGACAGGATAGACTTGGTGATGCTAATCAAGAATGCGAGTAGATCGAGAGCTCTGGGGCAGATGGCGTCACAAATATGTTGCTTAAAACTGGCCCTGAGGAGTGGGTGGCCTTCATGTCTGTCCTTTTCAAACAAGTTCTGAATGAGGAGGGCTCCCAGAATCATGTCGTTCTGCAGTTGTTGTGCCAATCCACAAGGGAGGCGATAGAGTTGACCCAGAAAACTACTGACTGATCGCCCTCCTTGATGTATTATTGGGAAAGACTTTTGGAGGGGTCTTGGTGGACCATCTGCAGACGTTGGATTGCAAATACTAAAATATATGACCCCAGACAGAGGGGGTTTATAAGGGAAGTAGGAACTGATCTAAATTTGTTTCTGCTAAATGTTCTCAAGGGCAGAGCAATGGAAAAAGGGGTGCACATCTACATGGGCTTTATAGATCTTAAAAAGGCATTTGATAGCATGGATAGACAATTGCTTTGGGTCAAAATGGAATCATGGAACTGCCCAACGGACTTGCTAGCAGCGATTAGGTCGCTTTACACGGAATCAGGCTTAGTGCGCAGGGACTTCTGAGACGATCTATTTATACACAGAGAGGGTTGAAACAAAGCTGCCCGCTGGCCCCTACGCTGTTTAATATATTTACGTCAGACTTGCCCATAACGCTAGACGCAGTCAATGCCTTCCCTCCCAAGTTGGGAGACCACATGATAGGAAGATTGTTATTTGCAGATAATCTTGTCCTTTTGGATCAATCCACAATTGGGCTACAAAGGAGTGTAGAGGCGCTGCAAGACTCCATGGTGAAAAATGGTTTAGAGATAAACCCAGAAAAAACTAAAATAATAACTTTGGAGCAAGAACTAGAAAAGGGGGGCCAAAATTTGAATGGTATTTAGGAAAGATCCCTCTAACACAAGTTCAGTCCTTGGTTTACTTCGGGACACATATTAACAACAGGACTGACGATGGACCGAGACTATTGGTCTTGAAGAAAAAATCAAATACGTTGACGTCGCAGGCAATTTTGATCAATAGAAGATTTGGCAAATTCTCAATAAAGCCAGTATTGACCTTCTATGAAGCCAAAGTTATTCCAGCACTAATCTTTGGGGTGGAGGGCTTTCTCGTTACCCCTTATAAAGTGTGGGCCTCATTGGAGTGCGCTTTTTGGAAGAAGATCTTGAAGCTACCAAACTTGATAGCGACTCCTGCGATTAGGTAAGAGTTGGGACTGATCTCGATATTCACAAGAACGGTTTGGAAGTCACTAGCACTGTTTCGGAAATACATGCTACAGACACCCTCTCCGCCTTTTGAAATTCTTAGTGCAGCATTGGGTAAATTGGGTCCCGGCATTCTGGGACAGTGGGAGGGTTGCTGTAGGGCAACACTAGAATCTCTAGATGCAAATCTCGAAATCCTGGTAAGCAACCGGGATAAGATCCCAAAATCATCAGGTAGCTGGACTGGATTCGCACAATAGAAGATAGGAACACAAATCGATTGCAGTCAGCTCTTGGGAGAGAAACCAAGGCTTATGGCTGTCTACCGAGATATATGCAGCTGTTTTCGTATCGGATACAGTTCCTTAGATTTCACTTCAACTTGCACCCGACCAATGAAATAATGAAAATCTACCACAAAACAAAAGATTCGGCTTTCAGATTCTGCCAGTCTGTGGCTAAGGTAGAAATGGAACAACATGTTAAACAGTGCACTGTAGGGTTTTGTTTTTTTTTTAACTTTATTTTTGAGATTTTCATACCATCAGAAAACAATTGCACCAACATGGTGCATTGTCAAGACAACAAGAGGAGGAAAGGAGGGGAAGGGAAGGGAGAAGAGGAGGAAGGAGAAGGAGGAAACAGGACAAAAAATCATACAACATTCCCCACCCCCGGGTTCGTCTGTATAGCCGCTCCCCCCCCTCCAGCCTCCACAGCAACAAATATCAGTGTATTCTTTGCTTAATGCCAATTAGAATGAGGTCATGAGTATGTAATAGTTCTCAGTTCCAAAGCCCTATGCCAAGTTTAGTTGCTCCCAGCATCAGATGATTCTGTACAGTTTAGCAAATATGCAATATACGGTCCCCAGATGTAATGGTAGGGTTCTTATAAATTCACTCTCCACATCTTGACAATATGTTATGTCTTTTTTACAGTCTTCGATTTTGGGCAGGGGCCCTCTGCTCCTTGCCATGGTGATTCGTCTCCGTGCCAGCACCAGAAGAAGGGCTGCTAGTTTACGGGACATGGGTTGTAGGTATTTAGTGAGGCCAAGAAGGGCTGCTAATGGCAGCGGAGCCACCTGTTCCCCTATAATGTCAGCAGTGATTTGTAAAACTGAAACCCAGAAACGTCGAATTCCTGGACATTCCCAAGCTAGGTGAAAAAAATCTGCGTGTGCCGCCGCACATCGTTCACACTGGGCTGATGCTTCTGAGTGATGCCGATGCTTTTTAGCAGGGGTATAGTATGTTTGGTGCACAAAGTTGTATCAGTTTATAGCGTGTATTCACTGCGACTTTTTGAGTTTGACGTAGGATATAGGACCAGTCTTCAGCGTTTATTGACTCCTGGATGGCTGACTCCCATTTCTGCTGTGTTTTAGCATTAGGCGATGCGGTGTCCGCCACAAGGGATTTGTAGAGCAGCAAAACCAACCTCCCTTCTCCCTGCGCCTCGATGGTGTTGTGTAACAGATCCCATATAGGGGGTTGTTCAGGAAATGTGGGAAACATTCTTTGTAGGGTGTGGCGTAATCTAAAGTAAAGGAAGGTGTCTAGGGAGGTGTTCCCGCCCCTGTCTTTGGCCATTTGTGGGGTTAGGAAGGTGCCCTCTGGGAATAGATCGCCGAAGGAGTGGATATTGATCTTATCGGCTCATATTAAGAATACTTTTTCATTCGTGAGCGGGATGCCCGGGATGAATCGGATTGGTAGTAGAGGGGAACATCTTATGGTCACGCCGTATTTAACAGCCATCCTGTTCCAGATTGTGTATGTGGATAGAACCGTATTTAGTGTGTTGTACGGGACTGGGATTTGACTTATAATAACAGCACTGAGCAAGTCCGGTGAGGCAAGAGCTCGTTCCACCTGCACATGTGGGCGAACGAAGTGGGATATGTACCAGTAGCTTAAAAAATGCGCCTGGGCCGCCCAATAATATTTTTCTATATCTGGGAGCGCTAGACCACCCTTCGACGTTGGTAGAACTAGAGTGTTATACGCTACACGCGCAGGTTTGCCTGCCCATAGCAGTTCCAAGACTGCCGCTTTAACTTTCAGGAGAAAGGATTTGGGGAGGAGTAGCGGAATATTTGTGAACAAATACAGAAGCTTAGGAAGGATGACCATCTTCGTCAGAGAGGCCCTGCCCCAAAGCGTTAGCGGGAGCGTTTTCCACCTATGTATTCGGTCTTGAATGGAATTGAGCGTGGTGACATAGTTATCTTTATATATCTCGTGGTAGTTGCGGGATATATATACCTAGGTAGCGCACCCTCGAGTTCTCCCATTTAAAACCATGATCGTCTAAAAATTCCACTGTGTTAGGGGTCAGGGGAAATACAACAGATTTGGAGTGGTTAATTTTTAGACCCGACATTTCACCAAACCTTATAACTTTGTGCATTACCGGGTTAAGGTTCTCTTGGGGGATGCTGATAAACAATATGACGTCATCAGCGTAAAGGGAGACAATTAATTTATGTGGACCCAGTTTAAGACCCCTGTGTATTTGGAATTTGCGCAGTCGCGAAGCCAATGATTCCATAATAAGGGCAAAGATTAGAGCGGAGAGTGGGCATCCCTGTCTCGTTCCGCGTTCTAGTGATATGCTCGAGGACTTAGTGTTTCCCAGTGTGACATGTGATCGTGGGTCGTTATATAACAGAGACACTAACTAAATGAAGAAGTTGCCAAAGCCCATTTGTCTAAGCATTGCCAGCATGAATGGCCATTCCATAGAGTCAAATGCCTTCTCGGCGTCGAGGAGCACTGCTATTGCCTGCTGTGTTGGGTCTAGAGCCTCTATGACGCCGAACAGCCGTCTGATGCCATAGGTGGTGCTGCGTCCCGGGATTAGCGCTTTGGTGCAAGGCGCTTTATAAATCAATAAAATACAAAATACAAATAAATCCTGCTTGATCTCCAATTGCTAGAGCTGGCATGAGAGGGAGAAGCCATGATGCAAGAATTTTTGCGAGGATTTTATTGTCCAGGTTGATCAAAGAAATCAGCCTGTATGACGCACATTCATCAGCGGGTTTGCCGGCTTCATGTAACACTATTATATTGGCTTCACGTAGTGTGGAGGGAAAGCAACCGCGCTCGATAGATTCCTCATAGACTCGTAGCAGGAGAGGGGCCAAGATGGCCGCGTGGGCCTTGTAAAACTCTCCAGTGAGACCGTCTGGTCCCGGCGCTTTGGAGCTTGGGAGGGATTTTATTGCATTTATTATTTCCTCAGCTGTTATTGGTGCGTTCAATGGCCCTCGCAGGGCTGCCTCCACCCAGTACAGCTCAGTGTCATTGAGATATTCTTGTAAAGAGTTAGGTTCTGAGTTGCCTCTAGAGCTGTACAGGTTCTGATAGAAATCTCGGAATGCGTTGGCGATGTCTCCTTCCGAGTATACCAGCTGCCCTTGTGCGTCTTTAATGCCTTCTACGCGGGTTGGGGTTCGGTCTATCGATTGTAATCGGGCAAGCAGAGCGCCTGGCTTCTGGCCCTCTCCATATTGTCGGATCTGATGCTTGCGGGCGAGGAATTTTAGTTCCCTTTCGGCTGTTTCCCTGAACTTCCGAAGCTCTTCTTTCAGCTCTGCCTGAATTTGGGGGTTTGATGTTGTGGTGGTTTTCGTCTCTAGTTCCTTCAACCGACGTTCGCTGTCGGAGAGTTCTTTACGGATCAACTTTAAAATACCGTTTTCTTTGGCAAGGCATATACCACGTACAAAGCACTTCAGTGCTTCCCAGACGGTGCTGGTTGAATCGACAGAGTCTTGATTTATCTCGATGAAGGCTGTTATTTCTTGACGCAATTCATCTGCGAAGACGGTGTCTGAAAGCGAGCCAGGTTTGAATCTCCAGTTTAGTCCGGGAACTGTTGCGCCTGCCAGGGAGACATCAAGTGTGACCATTGAGTGGTCGGAGAACGTGCGTGGTAGAATTTGACTTGTTACCCAGGAGAACGGACAGTGGGTGGATGCCATAATGTAATCTATCCTGGAGCTAGTGTTGTGAACAGGCAAATAAAATGTGAAGTCTCTTGCATCGCGGTTGTGATGTCGCCAGGTGTCGGATAGATCAAAAGCTCGGCATATTTCTCGAACTTGGATGCATCGCGGTTGTGATGTCGCCAGGTGTCAGATAGATCAAAAGCTCGGCATATTTCTCGAACTTGGATGCTGGCTCTAGACAGGTTCCCGATTGTATTATGGGATTTGTCGAGTTTGGGATCGATTGGCGTGTTAAGGTCAGCTCCCCATATGATGGTTTCAGCGTTGATCCTGCCAAGTTGGGACATCAACCAGTTGAAATTGTCAGGTCCATCAGCGTTTGGAGCGTAAGAATTCACAATCACCACTTCCTTCCCTGCGATTATCCCTCTTACCAGCAGGGCTCTTCCCTCAGTGTCATTCTGCGACTCGATGAGACTAAAGTTTGACTTCCTGTCAATGAGGATTGCAACCCCTCTGGCAAAGGACGAATACGACGAGAAGTACCTGTGGCATCCCCAGGATTTGGCCCACTGCAGTTCCGACGCTGGCAGGAGATGGGTTTCTTGAAGTATGGCGATGTTGATCTTATGTCTACGGAGATACTGGATCCCGGTGGCGATTTTAAACATTGTTACTGCCATTCAGGTGACCAGGTAGGTTCTTACTCGTCACGATGTGAAGGTGAGACTGATATCTTGAACTGAATAAGTGACTGAAGGGCTTGACTTCTGGGGCATCAATGGAGTGCAGCATACTTGCTGTGAAATGAGAGTGGGGTGAGTAAGGCGGGCGCGTAGAACCCGATTCCCTCCCTAGTGTGGGCAACCCCCAACTGGCCCACGAAAATCCCTCCTTTAGAAACAGAACTGTAAACATTGCTGCGCTAGGGGCGCTAGTAGCCCGTCAAGAGGGTACCGGGCTCCCTTTGACAACAGGATTTTGTTCCTGTGGTTATTAGCATGAATGAGAATGGAGGCGTGCTGACATCATCCACCTATTGTTAGAGTCATGGGTTACGGAGGGTCTCTTCTCACTCGATCCTCACGTCGAGGTCTCAGATTGTTCCCATAGGGCCTGCAGCCGGCCCGGTCTAAATAGTCGCTGGCCTCCTCGGGGGTATTGAAAAAATGTGCCCTCCCTTCATGTTGAATACAGAGTTTCGCTGGGTACAACATAGAATAAAGGATATGATTATCCTGCAGGCGCCGCTTGACTGTTATGTATGACCTCCTCTGTGACTGTACTGCCTGGGAAAAGTCTGGGAAGAGCTGAATGGGGTCGCCGTCCTACTGGAGCTTCCCCTTGTCTCTAGCTGCCTTGAGTATTGCATCCCGGACCTTGTAGTTTAATAGCTTAGCTATTATCGGTCGAGGGTTTGCACCTGGCACTGGTCTAGTATTCGGGATTCTGTGCGCTCTTTCTACCACAAAAAGCTGAGACAACATTTCTCTTCCGAAGAGTGCTATGCACATCTGTTCGACATGATCGTCCATTTTACCCGGAAGTTGTTGCTCTCTTACTCCGATGATCCTAATGTTGTTCCTTCGGGAATGGCCCTCTAAATCTTCCTTTTTAGCGCATACTACCTTCATCTGGGTTTCGAGCGCGGAAACTCGGGAGGTCAGTGCCGCTGTCCCGTCGTCCAAGTCGGACACGCGCTGTTCGACGGTGTCGAGTCTATCTGCCTGCTTATCGAGTCTGTGTTGGAGTTGATCTACCTTCGTCGATAAGGTGTCCAACTTGCTTCCCAGGCCACTGATGCCGGCTTTTAGGTCCATCAGGATCTCTCTGATATCTGATTGTGGGGTATGTACCTCCATTGGCGCCGCGTCCGGCGTAGGAGATTCAGATCTGCTGCTGGTCGTGGGTTTGTTCAAGGAGCTAGTTTCAAAATTCAGTTTCTTCTGGGTCTTATCTGTTTTCCCCATGATGGCTTTGGGAGAGGCTCGTGGGAGAAAGCTAGGTTTTGTTTGTTCTGATCAGTGACAGCACCTGGTTGGACCCAGATGATGGTGGCGTTTAGTTCCTTTTGTCGAGGGGCTCATATAATTCGTTCAATGGACGTTGCAAGATGTGTACGGCAGGTAGGGCACAGCTTCTTAGGTCCCGCGGCGATCCTGGGTTGGGTGAAGGCGCACTGGCGCACTCCCGACAGGTTTCCTATGGTCTTGGCGGATAAGGGGGAGCCTTGTGCCTTTACTCGATTTAGGCAATACTTTCTGCGCTTCTTCGCCTCTGGGGGGGGGGCCCAGCTGAACCTGTTGTTTTTCTCCTCTCCAGCAGCGCCAGTAGGCAACAGTGCACATTTATGTTATCAGAGCAGCGTGGGTGCTGAGTTTATGTGACGAAGGATGGAGTGCCTGAGTATGTTTTCAGTTCCCAACAGTGCAACTATGAGATGCGGCTGCTGGTTCGTGGGACCCCGCGGTCGAGGCAAGCCGATTTCAGGTTGTCTGTTGCCCAATTGTCCCCAGGTTTCGTGTAGCTAGAGTATGTCGACTCTTCAGTTGCTTGATGACCCGGTCGGGTCTCGCTAGAGTTGCAGTGAGTCCGATTGACGTTGGGAGTGATTTTGCAGAATTGCGTGTCCTGACTCAAGCCGTTGGCAGGCGGCTTAGAGAGTGGGCCTTCCTGCCGTACTGCGTGCCCACGCCGAGGTGCCCGCCGCCCCAACCCCCCGCCTTCACGGAGAACGTTGTTGTGAGAAATCCAATGTACAGCGGCAATGACTTAGGTGCTTTTGTTGCTGGAGTTCAGAGCCCGTTGGCCCGGGGGGACCTCGCCAGCTGTATGCTGCCGGGTAGGGCTCAAGGGAGATGGGCACGTCCCGCCCGGAGACCACGCGAGGGACCGCTCCCTCGCCTTGGCGTCTCTGCAGCGGGACCCGAGCCCGCAGGAGGTTTGCCCGGGGTGGGGGGAGCGGACCAGGCCCACCCAGCCGCCGCGCCGCCGGCCGTACACGCCACAGCACTCTCCTACCTGGACCGCTACGGAGCCCCAGCGCCCCGGGCTGTTGCACTGCTGGTCCCGCACCAGGCCGCCGCGGGGACGGAGACCACCGTGTCTCTCGAGTGCCGAAATGCACACGTCCACCCGCCTTCTTGAGCAGCACAGTGCACGCTCCGGATGACTGTTTTTGCCAGGTGCCTGCTTCGTCCGACAGCATGAGTCCCCAGGAGGTCCCTCGCACATTGTCTGTCGGCCTGCAGGCCCCGGATTCAAAAGTTTGTATCTCGGGCTGTGATCGAGTGTCAGAGATGAGATTTGTCTCAAATTAATCAGCAGGACACCGTGGATGTACACAGCAGAGGATTGGGATTATCTAGCTACCACAGGAGCGGCGATGTCGCAGGATTCATTAGAGCCGCACAGAGCTCACTCAGGAAGCGCCCATCTTGGGTGGCTCTCTAGCGCCCTCTCGCACTGTAGGGGTTTGACGGCAGTTAGAACTAGACAATTGGGAGAATTGATAAGGAAGAGGCAATGTTGAGGGGCAGACACATTTTGGAATCTCCTGGTGGGTGGAGAGGATTTTTTTGGCCATTTCGTGCTGGTATAGTTTTTGAAAGACTTTTTTCATTTGTAACAGAGGAGGGAGGTGTAGTGGTGGATTCATTTATTGGGGGAGAGTGAAGGTGCTTGTGGGACTGTAGGATGAAGTTGGATTTAATGATGTATTGATAAATGTTTGTAATAAACTATGAACTGAGGTAAAGGTTAATCGAATAGTCAATTGTGAAGCAGTTGAAAATCATGTAACACTAAAGTTAAGTGACTGAACATTGATAATTGTGAGTTTGATGGAATAAGCATTGCCCAAACCAAGAGTGTTACATGCATTCCCCAAGCCCAAGAGTATTACAAGGATTGCCCAAGCCAAGAGAGACTAACAACCAGGAAAACAACTAAGCTGCTCTGGTGGGCAGAAAGTGGAGAGGCAAATGCAAGTCTGTAAATGTGTGAAGCTTGCTGATTATGATTGTTCCCTAAAAGGTGGTATAACTTACATTGTCAAAACCAAGAAGGTGAAGGGTAGAATTACATCCTTAAGGACTTGCTGGATGTTGATGTGGCAGAAGGATAAGAGTGGCAAAGAGACTGCCCTTCTGACAGGTGAATGTTCAGAGGAAAAGTGCCTTGTCTACATGAAGGTGTTGAGGAGCACTAATGTGAACATTGGGCCTCATTACAAGTTTGTTGGTAGCCTTGCCGGTAAAACCGGAAGGCTGCTGCCAAACTTCCAATATTTTCCTGGCACCCACGAATGGGCAATTACCGGGAAATAAAGATGCTCCCCATTCCCATTCGACCCCATAGGGCTGAATGGGAATAGGGAGGTCAGATGCACTGGCACCGTTTACAACGGTGCCTGTGCATCCGACATGCTGTGATCGCGGGTGCCTTTCTGCCTGCCAGGTCCGACCTGGCAGAAAAGCACCCGCGAGCACAACTCGTATTTCGCAAGCTTACCAGTACCGTAGTTCCCAGACTGGCAAACTCATAATGAGGCCCATTGTCTTCTCTGGAAAATTGCTAAAAAGCACAAAGTTACAAACTGTCAAAGCTGAGATAATACTTTTGATTGTGAGTAGATCAAAAACTTAAAAAGCACAGTTGAACGTGGAACACTATCGGGCATGCGAGTAGACCCACATGGTGAACCCCTACAGAAGTTAACCTGGTATGAAAGATAGACAAGGTGCTGTGAAGTCATCCTGACAAAGACATGAACTGTGATTTATGATACCACAAAAAGAAAATCGGGAAGTGCGAACAAGAAGCTGTATTTCTTTAACCTTGACAAGAAGCTGTATTTCTTTGAATTTGACGAGGAGTTGTGTTTCTTCTTTCACATTCATACGTTGTGGCAAAGAATCTTGACTCAGAACACCATTTATGCTATTTGATGAAATGGACGTCATTATTCAAGGATGTAAAGAAATCATTCTGTTGGGTTGAACTTTCTTTTGACAAAAGTGAAGGAGCTAATAATTGAATTGGAGCTTAGTTGTAAAACCAGATTTCCTGGTTCCTTTTTGTTGAACATTGGAACTGAATCTACCCTGAAACCTGGGAAAGGGGAGCTCACCCAGATTATACAGAGAGACTGTGAATATATTAGAATATAGATAATATAGTCCACACCCCATGATAAGACATGTGCAATGATAGGTTCATGTGAGGCTGTAAGTAATTTTGCTCCTAGTAGGAGGCAGGAAGTGAAGCGACCCAGGACGGAGAGGAAAAGTATTTTTCTCCACTAGCCCCTGGACGCTTTTGGATCAGGATGTCTGGTAGCTCCTCCAACCTATAATGTATACTATTTCTGACCTGCCTTCGAACCAAACCTTTTGCAGCTGTGGACACTCAACCACATTTGAATCGTGGTGCCCTCTGGCCCACAACCTCTATAACGTTTGTCATCGTATGAAGGGAAATGCATTTAAATCTGGCAGGTGTGCAATTCCCGATACATATGCTGCACCCAGAGGTTTGTTCTAGGTCCAGGCTCTCCAAGTAGTAGATCGCGAGCCACTAGTAGCTCGTCTAAAGCTTCCCAGTAGCTCCTCGCATCAGACACCGAAATGGGCGCTGTGCATTTATTTTAGTGTCTGAAGTTCCCAGGCTTCTCCCCCAGCCCCCTCCCTCTCCTCTTCCTGCAAAACAAACAGTTCAAAGCCGTGTGGAAGGTTAGAAGAGGGGGTTGAAGGGTTCAGGCCTGTGTCCCAACAAGGGGGTAACTATCAATAACAAAAGTAAATGGGAAACGTGTGTTGTAGCCATTGTCACCAAGAGGTGCACATGATGAGTGATTAGAAAAGGAAGGGGTGCATAAATCTGCATGCTATGTGCAACAAAGCTGGGGCCGTGATTGTTTCAATCGTACTGTCTTTCTTTAGATTTGTTTCAGTTAGCATTACTTTGCATGCTGGTAATTGTAGACTTTCAATTGTAATGGTAGCGGTATGTGATGCTGTTTATGGTAAAACTGAATTTTTTATGTATTTGTAGATACTGAGTTATCTGTTTTCAGGCAGCACTACCCCTATTGTATTACAGGTTAAGATAGGATTTGCTGTGATATGGAGAAGCTCACATCTATGCATGTCCCAATACAGGAATTCAAGCGCTAACAGCAATTCTACGTTTAAGAAAACTACTGGTTGCAGTACTTTCTGGCGCTTGTCCACTTACATTTATAAAACTAAACAGGCATATAAAATGACATGTGCTATCAATGCCAGGACCGAAAAAAACATGATTTGAGAGTTCTGTTTCAGCCTATCTTTTACGAAACAAGTACAAATGAAGTAATTAGGTGAGAAAAGTGAGCAATCTGGACGTCTTCAAGAGAGACTCTCCCTTTGGGGACAAGTACTCCCGTTCTTGTGAGGAACTCTCTAGGAGCCATGCCAATGGTCCACTTTCACAAATAATCAGTAAAAAGAAATATGAAGAACATACTAAGATGTGTTATTGTGATCAAGAAATACAAATGATCCCTTTAAGAGAAAGACTACTTCATACTGAGACAAAGGGAAACCGTTTTGGAGGAATACAGAACCAACAAACAGAAAGAAAGAACTACAACATTGGACTGGGGAAGGCCCACGGCAACACAATAAAGGAAGGAGGTGGAGACTGGAAAAAAGCAATGAAAGCCTCTGAGATTTGAGTTTGCTCGCAAGTGTGTGCTGAGGACTCGCAGCGTCCTATTCCAGAGTGGAACCTGGAAGGAGATTCTGGCTCTTGGCGTCAGTACGAGAGGGGATGGAGAGAAACTAAGTCGGACTCAAGGCGTCCTTACCAGAGGCAAGAAATAAAGCGGAACCTGGATGGAGATTCTGGCACGCAGCATTAGTACGAGAGGAGACGGAGAGAGACTATGTCGGATGTGAGGTGTCCTTACAAGAGGCAAGAAATAGGTGGTGGCATGACTGAGAAAAAAACACAGGCAGACCTGTAGGTTTGTAAACAAATCCAAGACCACTGTAGAGCCGACACCAAAAGTGCTGAAAGATGAGAAGCTGGAAAAGCTGTTGCTGTAAGCAGGGACACTGCATGAGGCCAACCAGACAAGGGAAAGAGAACGTCCCAACCAAACGAGAACCCCAGTGACGCTATCCCGGTACACCACAGGTAACGGGGAAGGCGGGAGAACCAGGAAGGGATGGAGAATCATTACTGTAATACTCCTCCTCCTCCCAGTCCTAAGTTGTTGAGATTGCATGAAGATAAAGAGAATCATTACTGGAATGCTCCTACGCGTCTCAGACTTAAGATATGTTTATGTTTATTGTGTTTATATAGCGCTTTACGCAAAAGCGCTGTACATTATAACAACATGAATACGGCACTAAGTCAAGACAAAAGCCTTTAGATGTTGCAAAATAGGAAACTTTGTGAGAGGGGAATAACTGCAGAACCACTTGAGACCAAGATTAAGCATAAAACCCAAAACAGAGTTAAAGACTGTGATATAAAGATTGAAAACCCAGAAAGTCAGGAGAGAAGTGTTAAGTGTTGGATAAGATTGCCCTATGAGGGGAAAAGGATAAATACAATCCAAAGAGAAGAAGAAGGTCATAAGGATCAGAAGAGCAGACCAAATCAAGAGTGGATTAGAAGCTATGTCAGAACTGTGTGACTTAACAAGAGTAGTTGCCCAGAGCTACTTAAGAATAACCGATTGAGTTGAATTCGGAAGAATACCAACCTACAGGAGAAGGGAGTCATTCTCCTGATTTTTGTTGTTATAGTAGCGGTAGAGTCAGAGCAGGTTACTTAGGACAGTGGACTGATTTGGAGTTGGACTTTCACTGACGATGGACAAGCACTGTAGCTAGTTTTGTTAGGTAGGCATGCTGTATCACTTAGAAAAGGTTAGGCATTACCCCTTTTTTGTTTGATAAAATGATCAGTGAAATGACGGACCAGAGTCCTTGTCCTCCTTCTGACTCGCCACACAGAGCACTGTAAAAAACCAGGGTGGTGAATACAGGAAGAGGTCATTGAGGAGAACCATGTGATGGGAGAACAATGAATAGGGTTGATCCCCTTTGGGTATTTACACAAACTGGGAGATCTACAGAGACCTGTTGGGTTGTTTTATGATTCCTGCACATTTCAAGTCATCGCTATAAAACTGAATGTTATTTTATCCCTGTAATTTACACTTTTCCTACATATAACTGCATGGGTTTCCTTATTTAATTGGTTCAATCTTGTCAATAATTTTGACATAAAAACCTTTAAGGGTAGCCAACATAGTAGGCTTTGGCTTATCTTTCCTTGGATGAATTTTGAGACCTGGCATGTGAGCAATTTGCATGAATTGGCAATATGCAAAAATGCCAGTGGACAGCAGCACCATTAGGGCTGAAGAGGTGAGGCCACTGGAAGCCAAGACCTTTTTTCCTAAAGCCTGAATCTCTTGTGAATGAGCAGGAGCATCAGGCTTTATCGAGAAAAAAAAGGCATCAACTTCCAGCGGCCTCACCTTTTCTTCGATAATGGTGGTGCCGCCGCACGGGTATCTCTTGATTGAAGGGATGCCTCACAGGTAATTTTTTTCTGAAGCCTGAAGCTCTCGCACGTGAACAAGAGCTTCAGGTTTTAGAAAAAATCCTTGTCCTCTGATAGGCAAGGCTGCCAGGGGACATTAGTGAGCCCCGGAAAGGCCCCGCCTTAGAACAATATTTCAGAGCCAGCTGGGGCTTGGCCCCCACCTAGCTCTGGCCAACTTAAAGCCCTGCCAATAACCCTGCCACCCCCACCAGAAGCCGATTTAGGTACAAGGCACACATGGCCATGGTTCCCTGCCTGCTCTTCCTCTCTCACCTCAAAGACAAAAAGCCTGTGTGTGCACAGGGCCGCCCCATGAGGTCTTATCTCTTAACACGTCTCAGCAGCAGAAAAGAAGGAGTTAGTGATGGAAACAGGTGACTGGCAGTGGTAATGCCATGAAAAGGCTACGAATCACGTGTAAAAGTAGAAAAGTGATAAACAAGCATTGTCAAAGCCAATAGTTTTGGTGTTTGTAGTTTTTTATCGCAGTTTACATTTAGCATGGCGGGAGGGAATGAAAGCTCAGGGAGGAAGAAATGACAACATGGGAGGGAATGAAGGGCAGCGCTGGGGGCCGGGGAAGAACTGGGGGCGGAATAAGAAATAAATGGCAATATGAGGGTGAATAAAAAAATCCAATAGATGAAAGGTAGGCCAGCAACAGTGCACAGGGGCATTGTACAACATCTGAAGGACGGAGGGACAGTGCACATGGGGGGAAGGAGTGAGAGGGCAAAGGGGGTCAAAGCAACACTACAAGGGGGGGCAGATTGACAATGCAAAGTTGGCTGAAGCAACAGTACTGGAGGGGGAAGTAGGGACAGAGGTATGCAGTAATAAAATCGCGTCAAAATGTTGCCTTTATAAAACAAATTGCAGCAGAAATGCTGTGCTTTGACCCGGTAAAGGTGTACCCCATTATACCATTTAAGGAGAGCGCGGGTTGCGGGGGTGTCCCCCGCTCTCCTTAAATGGTATAATGGGGTACACCTTTACCGGGGTGTCCCCCGCATCCTTTACATGGATTGCGGCGGTAGCAAAACCACACCCTTTTTGCCGCGATTTTTTGTGTAAATGCCATTATTGCTGTGATTTTAACACATGGAACCGGGACAGAACGAGGGGGGAAGGAGGGACAGCGCCAAGGAGTGAATGAACAGCACAAGGGGAAGATGTAAAGTGCAAGGGGGAGGAGAAAAAGCACAAAAGAGGGCAGCGCAAGGGGGAGGTGGGCCAGCACAAGGGGGTGTGGAGAGACAATGCACGAGAGGGAAGAGGGACAGCGAAAGGGAGGAAGAAGGGACAGTGCATGGAGGTATTGGAGCAATAGTGCAGGGGGAAGGAATGACAGCGCATGGGGTAGAAGTGACAGCACAAGGCACAAGAAGTGACAGCACAAGGGGTGGGGACCCTGGACAGTGCAAAGGAGGGAGCAGTGACAGCACAAGGGGGAAGAAGAGACAGCACAAGGGGGAAGGATCGAAAGCACAAGGGGGAGTGACTGCACGGGGGAAGGAGCGACAGCACAAGGGGGAAGGAGAGACAGCACAAGGGTAAGGTGTGACAGCGTAAGGAGGGTGCTAGGCATGACCGCACAAGGGGGAGGAGGGGCGGCGCAAGGAGGAGGAAGGGCAGCGGAAGGGGAGGTATAGACAGCACAAGGCAGGAGGAGGGAAAGCACAAGGGGAGACACAACAAGGGATGAGGAGGACCAGTGCCAGGGGGTGAGCAGTTCAAAGGAGGGTGGAGGGACAGCATAAGGTAGGGTGGAAGGATGGTGAAAGGGAGGGAAAAGGGATAGCGCAAGGTAGGAATGGAACAGTAGCACAAGGGGCCAGGAGCGATGGAGCCAGGGTGAACAAGCGACAGCCCAAGGGGAAGAAAAGCAACAGTACAGGGGGTGGGAGGATGTACAGTGCAAGGGGGAGGAGGGACAGCACAAGGGGGAAGAGGGAAATCAGGAAAGTAGCCCAACTCCCTCTGGCTGCTAAAAGAAATATCACTACGCCATCCCAGTTTTTCAAGTGACATAGTCACATGACACGGTACAGAACTCCTGATTGGGAGAAAGTGTGTTAAACAAGCCACTGTTGCATTTAATCGGCATAATGGAACAAGAAATAACAAGTTATGCGTCGGCCGAGTGTGCCCCAGCATTTCCAGTTATCATGCCATCCACAAAGTCAGCTTTCTGAGCCCCTTTATCTTCTCTGTAGCCAAAATGTGCCAAAACCCGAAAAGGAGACCTTAAAAGCCATGGTTTTTTAAATCAAATGTGCGCACCGATGCTCCTAGCAGCCTAGTTCGGCCCACGGCATGCAATCGATAGTATTTGTGGCGTTGCCCCTTTAAGGGCGCACACGCAACAGAGTGACGTTCACTCCGTCGCCTGCGGATATAAATAAACGGGCCGTTCCCAGCGGTGGCAGAGCCACCGGGGAGCCCATACAAACAGCACAGAGTCTCCGTGTCTTGTGTCTGGGGAAGTGGGGGGCTCACGGTGCGGCGGTCATGGAAGACCGCTAACAGTGGCGACGAGCGTCGGGATATTCACCCGGGACAGGCGGTGAACCTCGAAAGGTGCGCGATGATCAGATGTGAAGCGCACCTTCCGAAATATGCTGTGGAGAGGGGAGTGACACATGCGGTCAGCGGCCATTATGCATAATAGGCCCTGGGAGGTCACGGCCTCATAGCGAAGCGACGGTGAGCCATCCAATCCACATTTTTGGACAATCAATTAGCGGATAGCTACTAGAAGCAGCACATGCCAATTTTATAGTGTTTCCTTCGCTGTTTCACTGTTTTTCACCAAGTGTTTGGGTGTGGAACCAAAGAGGCCTGCTGTGTTTATATTTTGGGGCCAACCCTGCTCAATCTTTGGATCCTCTACTTTGCCTGGCTACCTGATCCGCTACATGGTAGAACTGCTCATGCCTTACTGCACCCGAGGAATCTTGGCATCTGTGGGTTTGCCAGTGGCTGCATCCAAGACCACCTACTGCAGAGGAATACTGATTGGTGCTGGTGAGTTGCTGCCACATTTTCTACACATTCCTGGGGTGCCTGTGCGCTTGCCACCATGAGCCAAGCTCAAGCTGCGGCTGCTGCCCAACAGCCAGCTGCTCCTGCTGCAGCCCAACAGCAGCCACCCATCCGGCCACCAAGACCTTTACCCAAGCCACCTGGCGCCCTACAGCCAATGCCTGAGTTTGATGTCTCGGGCACTCCATCGAGTCTGGGGCCGAGGTGGAAGATGTCGACGGATGATTAGAGATGTACTTCAGGGCCACAATGGAGACTAGTGATGACAGTAAGTTGGCCACCCTCCTATACAGTGCAGGCCCTGCGGTACATGAAATATTCCTGTCCCTGCAACCAGCTGATGGGTCATATGCTCCACAATCATTTTTTGCCCATGGCGAATGCAGATTATGAACGTTTCCTGATGGGGACTGCACGCCAAAAGGATGATGAGACTCTAGATGTATTCTATGGGAGGCTACGCAGGCTGGCAGTATCATGTGCATGGAATGACCCAGACACCATGATTCGAAACCAACTCATCCAGGGATCCAGGGGTGTGTGTCTGGCAAACTGTGCCGTCAAATCCTGCGAGAGCCGGGCCTCACCCTTCCCCGCATCTTAGAACTGGGGAGGTGCCATGAGGTCTCTGAACTGCAGGCAACCAGAATGGAAGCCGGAGTGCGCTCCAGTAAGGCGGACGATATCTGTACAGTTTGCAGAGGCCGAGGGTCTAGACGCCCAGCGGGTGGCCAAAGACTAAGAGGACAAGCAGTGAACAGCTCGTGCCTCCCACACCCAGTGGAGTGCCTAGCCATTGGTAAAAAACGTGTGGCCGTAACTCCAACAGTGGTTCCCAGAGGGCCCGTCCGGACTGGTGTCTTCCGCCCCCAGAGATAATCCAACCTCGTCCAAGTGGACCAAGGGGTTGAGGGTGCCTCTCCTGAGGGTGACGAGGAAGAAGAGGACGAAGAAAACGTGTTCTTCGTGTCCAGCGTGGGCGTCCTGAATGCTAACTCCAAGAGACAGCCCAGGTGCAACGTGATGCTGAATGGGGACTCAATACCAATGCTGGTGGACACCGGTGCTTCAGTCAACGTGATGGCCAGGGAGCACTATGATACTATGCAATCTCTGCCAGCCCTGGCTGCGCCGAAGGTACGGATCTAGACTTTTAGGGGTGACCAGCCAATACCCCTAGATGGTGTGTTTGTGGTAAGTGTTAAGTATGGTAACACATCAGTCTGGGCCAGGTTCTACGTTACACCGGTGAGCAACAACACCCTGCTGTGCTGTGCTGTGGCAGAGGACATCGTGACATTTGCACACTCTGTATACCTGGACGACATACAGGTTCTACTGGGCAAGCATGCTCCCTTGTTTGAAGGCATAGGAGAGATGGTGGGTGAACCTGTACGGCTACACATAGATGAGTCCATTCAACCAGTGGCCCTCAAACATCGAAGAGTGCCCTTCCACCTTAGAGACCTGGTGGACCAGGAACTGGATAATCTTGTCAGCAAAGACATCATCGAAAAGGTGGAGGGCCCCACCCTGTGGGTATCTCCAATTGTAATTGCCCGCAAGCCCAAGCAACCCGAGGCAGTGAGAATTTGCGTGGATGTGCGCCTCCCCAACAAGGCCATAAAGAGGGAACAGCACTTAACCCCCAACATTGACGATATTATAACGGAACTGCAGGGAGCGAAATTCTTTTCCAAACTAGACCTCAGAGCTGGGTACCATCAAGTGGTCCTGCACCCAGAGTCACGTTACATAACAACGTTCACCACGCACTGGGGGATGTACAGATATAAAAGATTGAGCTTTGGGGTCTCCTCGGCAGCTGAAGTGTCCCAGAACATCATCAGAGGGGCACTTGCAGACCTGGAGGGAGTCCTCAACATCAGCGATGACATCCTGGTGTACGCAAAGTCAGAGGCCGAACACCTGGCACGCCTGGCTAAGACATTCGAGCGCCTACGCTCGCTGGGACTCCCTTTGCACAGGGACAAGTGCGAGTTTCTCAAAACCAGGATTGAGTTTATTTGATTTGCCTTTGAGGCGGATGGCGTGTCACCTGATCCGCGCAAGGTGAGGGACATAAAGGAGGCCAGACCACCAGAGAATGTAGCCGAGGTGAGGAGCTTTCTGGGCATGGTCATGTATTGTGGCTGCTTTGTTCGGGACTTGGTGTCCCGCTCTGAGCCTTTGAAGAAACTAACGAAGAAAGACACTACATGGCAGTGGGTGCCGCTCAAACAGGCAGCCTTCAATGACATCAAAGGCGGCCTTGCTGCTGAGGACACCATGGCGTTTTTTCGACCCGGGGCTTCAGACTGAGATCATTGTGGATGCCAGCTCCTATGGCCTGGGGGCGGTTCTCACGCAGGTCGGGAATGACCAGGAGGTCCGCTCGATAGCCTACGCCAGTGAGGCGCTCTCCGAGACCGAGCAGCGGTACTCGCAAATCGAGCGAGAGGCCCTGGCTGTGCTGTCGGGCTGCAGGCACTTCTGCCTGTACATCTTGGGGAGACCTGTTACCGTTATTACGGACCACAAGCCCCTACTGCCCATAATGGCTGGCTCCTCGTCCAAACCTCCAGTGAGGATAGAGCATTGGATGCTCGCACTCCTCGAGTATGGAGTATCGCTGATCTTCCTCCCAGGAAGTAACAACGCTGCTTACTACCTCTCCAGACACCCGAGAGGGGGCTCCCAATCGTCCACGTTGGCAGAGGAGGCGGATGAGCACGTCTGGCTGGTTATTGAAATGGCCACCCCAAACTCGATGCAGGTGGAGGAACTGGAACACGCATCAAAGAGCGATGAGTGTTTCAGAATTCTGAAGGCCAGAGGACAAATGAGGCAAAGGTGGCGCTGGAGCAACTCTGGAGGGTGTGGGCAGACCTGACTTTCTCAGACTCAGGTCTCCTGCTGAGAGGAGACAGGATTGTGATCCCCAGCCAAAGTTCAGCAAATTATCGCCCTGGCGCACCAAGGCCACCAAAGAGCCCCCAAGACGAAGGCTCGCCTCAGGCAAAAGGTGTGGTTTCCCGAACTAGAAAGGAGGGTGGAGGTGTTTTTTGGCATCCTGTGTGTGGTGCCAGACAGCCTCTCCGGCACAACGTAAGCCATCCATCAAGACGATGCCCTGAGAGACAAGGCCATGGGAAGTTGTCCATGCAGACTTTGTGTCTACAACCAGAGGTACCCACTTCCTAGTGGTGGTGGACGAATGGTCCCGATACCCCGAGGTAGAGTTTGTGGAGTCGGTGTCGTTCGAAAAGGTGGTGGTAGCACTGGAGAAAATCTTTGCCACCCATGAACTGCCCACAGTCTTATGCTCCAACAACGGGGCACCATTCCAAGGAGACAGCTTCGCTGACCTCATGAGTTACTATGGCATCCATCATAGAAAGGTCACCCCGCTCTGGCCTCGTGCAAACGGGGAGGCAGAGTGTATGATGCGCACACTGAATAAAGTGTTCAGGATCGCTCAAGGAAAGGGCGAGTGCCTACAAAGGGCACTGTACGTGTTCCTAAGTGGATATCAGACCACACCTCACTCATCCATGCGTGTGGCACCAGCGGAAGCACTATTTCAGCGATGCCCGAGGGACATAATACCAGAGGTGGGTGATCGAGAGCCGGCTGTCATCAACAATGACCAGGTGGAGGAAGAAAGAAGGGCAAGGACCAAAATGGAAAACAACAAAAGAGGTCTAAGGCCGCCAAGAATTGCCCCGGGGGATGAAGTATTAGTGAGGAATCGTCACCCGCAGGGCAAGCTGTCTGTCACCTATGAACCGGCTCCATTGGACGTGGTGGCAGTCAAGGGCTCTATGGTGACTACGTCCGACAGAACAGCATCGGTTACCAGAAACGCCAGCTTCTTTAAGAAGCTGGGTGAGCCCAGGGCTGAGACCATGGAGGGCATGGACCCCGAGGAAGCACCGGATGAAGGAGGGGGTCGTCCCTCCCAATTGGAGTCTTCGGACCGTGGTGGACCAGGCGAAGGGACACCGGCAGAGAGGCAGGCAGGAGGTACCCCCTAAGAACAGGGCGTGGGAAACCTGCCCATCTTACGGACTATGTGACGGACTGAGACGGCGGTGTTGTGCGGTAAAGACTTTGATGCCGTTATGTGGGGTTCCATCTGGGGATCCAGGGTGGGCAGCAATAAACAGGGAACAGTTGGGTTTTGTTAATGTGTGCTGCTAATGTGTGTTAGCTTAGATCTTCTCTTTTCAGTTTGTTGTTATGGAAAAGGAGGAGTGTGGCGTTGCCCCTTTAAGGGCACGCACGCGACGGAGTGATGTTCACTCTGTCGCGTGCGGATATAAATAAACGAGGCTTTCCCGGCGGTGGCAGAGCCACCCGGGAGCCCACACAAACAGCACAGAGTCTCTGTGTCTTGTGTCTGGTGGAGTGGGGGGCTCACGGTGCGGCGGTCACGGAAGGCCACTAACAGTCTTCATGTCAAGATGCAGATAATGTACAGACCTCTGTGCTGTCCTGGGATTGCGTGCATGTTCACACCTAGCCATGAAAACCACTGGAACGCCGGCCACCATGTCTATGCGTGGCAGACGGCATGCACATGGACCCTGTGGAGTCTGCCTGGCTTTGGTAGGTGCAAAAAAAAGCGGGTTGGATAGGAGGGCATAACACCTATGCCCAGGGGAGTTGCTAGGTCTGGAAAAGACCCGGGGCTAAGCTGATGTTGGAACTGTTGGGAATGGGGGCTAGCTAGTCTTTTGGCTGTAGCTCCTGAGATTCTATCCGGGGCTACAACCAAAAGATCAGGGGCTATAGCCCCCTTAGCCCCCCCCCCTAGCAACGCCCCTGCCTATGCCTGCATCCACATCGTACATGGGCGGAGATGTTGGAGGGTTTGTACCACAGTGTGGCTGAGAGTGGGGGAATGGGTAATTCTAAACTGTGCCCCCGCTTGCTCATACAAATGCACCAAGCGTGAAAAGGATGAATACAACTTCACCCCCCCCCCCCGCCCCCCGCGCCAGGACAAATGACCCCTCAATGCTCTACTGTATATGTAAAGTTTAATATTAGTCCCTTTCCTTTTCCCACCTGCTTCATTTCTGTTAGGAAATCATGTTTGTGACTCTCCATTACAGTAAAGATAAACAAAAAACAAGCTGTCCCTCGCGGTGTCCACTCTTTCAAGGTCCCCGGCAAAACTCCACCCAACGATTTCTCATATTTTATTTTTAACAATTACATTTAGAATTTGTATGGTAATGCCGACTTCCAAATAAACATTTAAAACATAGGCTTCTGCTAGACATCCCAGCTGGAAATCACTCCTTGGGGGCCTAGTAGAAAATATGATACATGCAAATCAAGACATTACACAATCCTCCCCAGCCCTACAAAGAAGCAGGGAACCCTTAAAATAGTTTTAAAAAAACACAGAGCACATTAAAATAGGGATTACAAATCTCCCAACATAAAATAAGAAAGAGTGGACACTTAGGAGCCAGATTCCACCAGCACCTCTCCACGGCTATGTTGCGGTCAGTGGTACTAGCAGAGCAGGGCCAAAGGAGGGAGCTCTAGTGTAATTAGTGCCTGATTGGGGCACGGACATTTTGGTGGACCCAGTTCGGCGCTGGGACGTTTCGCTGCAGGGATCTTATGGTACAAGGGATGCCGGATTTTATACTGTCATCATTTTTTTTTTTAATACAGTATTGCATTATGGTGTTGAAATATGTGATTTGTGCACGTTCAAGTAACCACAAGGCTAAACTGCTCCTGTGATTTGCAAGTACACAAGTTACATATTTCACCACCATCATTCAGTATTTTGATTAAAAAAAATATATATATATATACACAAATTATATATTTCATCGCTGGATTTACATGTTGCAATATACTGTTTGTGAAGGAGACATTTGTTTTAGCTTTGAAGCCTTGCCGTTAATAAGTGGCAGCTCCAGGGTGGTACTTTAAATTCCCATGGCGTCACACTCTGCAAGTAATCCCTTTCCATTTGCCTGAGGGCATTTGTCAGGATGTGTAATAAGTTACACTAGGAAATAACAAGCGGACGCGGAGTCTTCATTCAACACGTCTTTATTTCTTCACACGATCTCCGAAGTGCCCACCCCACGTCATGTCCCGTCCCTCCCCTTCCTGCTGCTCCGTGTTCCCTCACACGTGACAGGGGAGGAATGTGACGACATCACACCCCCCCCGATACTAAACATTAAGTTCACTATCAGGGCATCTCCTCAATGAGACGCGGTGGTCGACGTCGGGATCTCTGAGGCCTCCGGTTACTTCTTTCACGCGACTCCTGAGGTGTCCAGCGGAGCTCATCAGCGTCGGAATTTTCTTGGTCTCCTTCGTAGGGTGCATCTCGCATCAGAGTGTCCATTGGTATGCATGGTTCGATCAGTGGTATGATCCCGGGCATCTTTTTGAAATGAGAGCTGTTTCTTGTTATTGTGTGCGCTGCTCCTTCAGCTGTGATGAGAGAGCCTTTCCTCTGTGTGATGGTGAGGGGCTCTGCATTGAACGACGCCATGTTTTTGCGGTGTTGGGGCTGTCGCACTACGACGATGTCTCCTGGCTCCAAATTATTATCCTCGGCCCTCCTTCTCTTGTCTGCCATGGTTTTCATATTCATTTTCTGGGCCGCATCATGTAGTCTCATTTCAGTGTCTCCTTGGTACCGTTCTTCCTCTAGTTCTATGTGCGGTAGTCTGGTTCGCACATTCCTGCCAAACATGACTTCTGATGGTGACTTGCCAGTGGTACTGTGTGGGGTGTTTCGGTAGTCTCTCATTAATTTGCATAATAATTTTTCCAGCGGCTCTCCCGTCAAGCGAGCTATTTGCGTGGTTCTTTTAATACTTCCCATGAACCGTTCAACTGTGCCGTTCGCTTGGGGCCACAGCGGTGTTACTTTCCTGTGATGGAAGCCCATGTATTCGGCAAAGGTTTTAAAATCTTGTCCAGTGAATGGTGGTCCATTGTCCGATTTTACCACCTTTGGAATTCCATATGTGGCAAACATCCTGTCCAATGCGGGGATAGTGTGATGTGCTGCTGTTGATGACACAATTTGGGCGTCTGGGAATCTCGAGTATTCATCGATGACCACCAAGACATATTCACCCCCTTCCAGAGGACCATAATGATCTACAGCAATTTCTTCCCAGGTTCCGTTGGGCAAATCAGTCATTTTGAGGGGTTCTGGTCTGGTTTGGGGGTTAAGAACTACGCACGTGGGACATGTTTTCAGTAGTTCTTCCACTTGAGTATCCATCTGAGGAAACCATACCCTTTGTCTTAACATCCTTTTTGTGGACATTATTCCTCGGTGTCCTTCATGTGCAAGCTCAAGGACTCTTTTCCTTAGTGAGCGAGGAATAACCAGTTTTGTCCCCTTTAGTAAAAGTCCCTCTGTTTCTGCAAGTTCTTCCTTTACCGTGAGTAAACAGGTGATGTCTTGCTTGGTTTCTTCTTCTGCCCTTTCCTTGAGTTGTTTTGCTTGTTTCCAATGTCCTGTTCCAAGACATCTCATAATGATCTGTATTGCGGGGTCCAGATTGGTTTCTCTGGCTATTTGTTCCATATCCAGTCCTTGTGGTGTGCATTCTTGGACCACGTACATAATGTATTGATCTGCAATGGATGGATTGGAGTTGCAGTCTTGATTGGGATGGCGTGAAAGAAAGTCTGCTGGATTCTGTTCCTTTCCGGGTCGATGAATAATGTTGAATTGATAGTCCTGTAACCTTAAGGCCCATCGAGCTATTCTGGGAGGCATCTTGGCTTGAGCATTGCCATAGATGAATAGTAGTGCCTGGTGGTCGGTGACGATGGTGAAAGGTTTTCCGTATAGGAACAGATGAAAGTGTTCGCATGCCCACACGACCGCCAAACCTTCCTTCTCCGCTTGTGAATACGCTTGTTCAGTCTTTGAGAGGCTGCGACTGGCATATGACACTATGTGTATGGTCTGGTCATCCTTGTGATCTAGTTGAGTTAGAATGGCTCCTAGGCCGACTGGACTAGCATCCACTATCAATTCCGTGTGCTTCTGTGGGTCAAAATATGCCATGTTTTTGGCATCAGCGATGCGATCCTTGATGATTTGGAACGCCCGTTGGCATTCGTCCGTCCATCGGAAATCGACGTTCAGTTTTGTGAGGGCTCTCAAGGGTGCACTGACGGATGCAAAATCCTTAATGTATCTCGTGCAATAGCTTGCCAGACCAAGAAATGATCGCAAGTCGGTGACAGATGTCGGTGGTGTTGTGTTTGTGAGTGCGTTGACTTTCTCGGGATCTGGAGTCATCCCATTTTTGGAGAAGATGTGACCGAAAAATCGCAGGGTTGTTTTCCTGAATTCACATTTGTCCTTATTCAGGGTGAGGTGTGCTTCTTCCAGCGCCATGCATACGCGCATGAGGGTGTCATCGTGCTGTTCTTGGGTCTGTCCAAATACTAGGATGTCATCACTATAGTTCAGACAATTCGGTACGTGCTTTATTATATTGTGAATTTCAGACTGAAATATTTCGGCTGCTGAAGAAACTCCAAAACTGAGCCGCTTGTATCTGTAGAGGCCCAGGTGAGTAGCAAAAGTGGTAATGTACCTGGATCTTTTGTGAAGTTCCAACTGATGGTACCCCTTATTGAGGTCCAATTTTGAAAATACTGTGGCTCCGTTGAGCAAATGCACCATGTCTGTTATTCTGGGAGATTGATGACGTTCTCTTAAGATTGCTTCATTTGGTCTTCTCATGTCCACGCAAATACGAATGTCAGCAGAGTCTTTTTTCGGGACTGGTACGATGGGGGATACCCAAGGAGTGGGGCCTTCAGCAGGTTCGATTATGTCCGCTTCCAAAAGTTTCAATAATTCGTTTTCTACTTGTTTCTGTATGTTGATGGGAATACCACGGTAGTGTTGTGCTACCGGAGGGATGTTGCTGTCTATGTGTAGTTCAATTTGTCTGTCCTTCAATTTTCCAAGTCCTCTGAATAACGCAGGGAAAATCTTGTCAATGTTGGCAGTGGGATCTAGGTGCTTATGCATCATGAGTCTGTACAAAACATGAATTAGACCCATGTCGACTGCGGACTTGTAGCTTAGAATGCATCCACTATCTGTGGCTGCTTCGAGGACGTGCATGGGTATTTCCTTTACGTGATCTTTGTATCGACATGATGCCGTGAAAAAGCCTTTACAAGGTAGTGGCGTCTTGGAGCCATATGGAAAGATGAGTGCTCTCGCTGGTAGTAGTCGTGGTGCATTTGGCATGTTGTTGTACACTTCCTCACTCACTACATTTACAGTGGCTCCCGTGTCGACCAGAAATTCAGCAGCCACTTGGTTGACATTGATGATGAGAGTAGGGCTATTCTCTTTCGCCGTAGGGTTTCCCAGTGCATATAGGTAGCCTTTTATCCGTGGTTCTCCTTTGTGTGGATTTGATTCCTTCTTGGGTTTGTCCTCTGAGGAGGTGCTGGAGATGCTGTCAGAATGTGATTGTTCCACCAGACACCTGACATATCGCCGGGGGCGTCTTCTCCGCCCGGAGGATGAAGGTTTGTTGTCGCGCCACTCATGTGTGGGTTTTGATTGTCTTCTATCTGACAGTTCCTCTCGTTGTCGGCGGCGTGATGCGTCATTCTGGTAGTGTGACTCGCGATTGGGACTCATACGCCTAAATTCTCTTTCTGGTGATGAGCGTCTGTTCCTTCCACTCGCTCTGATTTTGTTGCGATAGATGAAGCATACAGCTTTGTAATGATTTTCCCCTCCGCAGGCAGAACAGATCTGACCCATGGCAGGGCAGATGCCTTCATGAGGGTATTCATGTCCACACCGATAACAGAATGGATCTGTATTTCCTTTGGTGTTGCTCTCAAGTTTGTGTAAACTTTCATGTTTCCCGTGGATGATGGTGATGCCATCAAGACCTTCAACCTGTGCTGTTAGTGCAGCCTCGGAACGAGCTAGGCGTAGAATCTCTTCCAGATTTCGAGCCTTTTGTAGAAGCCTTTTTCTGAAGTCACTGCTTTCACATCCTACAATAATCTGTGAGCGAAGGGCTTCTTCATTCGAGTAATTGTTGAAATCGCAATGCTTCATCTTTATTCTTAACCTCATCACAAATGCATCCATTGTTTCACCCTTTAGTTGTTTAGTGGTGTGAAAAATGTGACGCTCATAGTCCACATTTGTGTGTGGCGTGAAGTAATTGGTTAGGGTTGTTTTCAGTTTGGTGTAGGTGTCTATGTCATCTTCAGGAATTTCATCCAAAATATCTCTCACATTTGATCCTATGGCATGGGTGAGCAAACTGTGTTTCCTTTCATCCTCCAAAGGCCCTACCGCTTTGAGACACACTTCAAAATCTCTCACCCACTTTTTCCACCTTGGTCCCAGTGTGCTGGAGTCGCTCAGGTCAAAATTGGGAGGTAGCTGAGATATTAAGCCGTCCGTCATGCTTGTGCGAGTTGATCTGGCTGGGGTTACTTGTACAGTTAGAGATTCCTCAGATGAATCATCAAGCATGACAGGTGATATATAACTGTGCACTGGTTTGGTGTGGAAGCTTGGATGACACTAGACACGTGTCTTGACGTGACGACGATAGAAAGTCTCTGTGCTATACTAAAATATGTAGTTTGTGTACCTTATATTCTGTGGGGAGCCGACACGCCCCACCCACCGGTGCCACTTTCTTTGGCGCGAACTGCTGTGAGGAGCCGACGCGCTCCACTCACACACTTCACCTGTGTAATTGCGGGGAGCTGACGCGCTCCACCCGCTGAATGATGCCGCCTTTTCTTTTGGCGGGAAACGCTGTGAGGAGCCGACGCGCTCCACTCACACGCTTCAGTGCGAGGAGCCCAAACTGCGCTCCAACTCGCAGAACCAGATCTTTCCCCTGAAGGGCCGTCGCGGGGAGCCGCCGCGCTTCACTCACTGATGTTGCCGCCTTTCTTTATGGCGGGAAGCGATGCGAGGAGCCGACGCGCTCCACTCACACGCTTCAGTGCGAGGAGCCGACCTGTGCTCCACTCGCACGCTAAATCCTTTCCATTGAAAGGCCCGTCGCGAGGAGCCGACGTGCTCCACTCGCGTACCGCGTGTGACAATTGCGGGGAGCCGACACGCTCCACCCGCTGACCACAACTGTCGCCTTTCACAGGCGCCCACGAGACCTCGCTCGGACTTCCAGGAGATTTTCAGCTGGCGGGGAGCGTATCTCCTCACACCCGCCGTATGCTTTCGTGTGATCGCTGCGTGAGTTTCCCTCGTCGCCAGTGTCAGGATGTGTAATAAGTTACACTAGGAAATAACAAGCGGACGCGGAGTCTTCATTCAACACGTCTTTATTTCTTCACACGATCTCCGAAGTGCCCACCCCACGTCATGTCCCGTCCCTCCCCTTCCTGCTGCTCCGTGTTCCCTCACACGTGACAGGGGAGGAATGTGACGACATCACAGCATTTAGACGTGGCTGCAATGTCAACCACTTCCAAACGTCCCCCGCGCCAAATCGCCGGCGTCAAAAAGGCTTGTGCGCCAAAATGGCTGCGCCGAACTGGCCGCCGCGCCCAGGCGGTAACGCCAGACCGGGCCGTGCCGAGTCTGTGGCGCCAAAAAGGGGTGTACCGAGGCACCTGCATCTTTTCCTTGGCAAGAATCATTAGTGGCAAAGAAGTGTGTGCCTTGTGGAAACCCACAGTGTAAAGTGAAGGGTGGCTCAGAAAAAGGTAGAAGGATACAGCCCAGAGGACTCAGACCCATTGACTGCAGGGATCAAGAGCGTCAAAGGATTGGTGCGGCAGGACCAGTGCACTGACGTCACTTCCTTTAAATGGCACCTGCTCTTCACTTGTTTCAGTGACAACTGCTGTTCATTATATCTGAGTCTCGCGCAACCGTATCCCCCCCACCCCTCCCCTTTGAGTCGGCTCTGCAATGTAACGTATCCGAACCCTAACCCTGACCGCCCCAGCCCGTGGTGCTCTGGGAAACCTTTCTCTTGGCAATGTTTGCCTGCAATATGTCTACCCCTGCAGCCAGCTGCCGGTGTCTCAGGTGACCACCGGAAGCTTCTCAAAGACTGCTAAATAAATCCTATGAACAGCTCCAGGGCCTTTCATGAAGGAGGCTGTGTGGGCGTGTGTGCGGGCCTGTGTGTGTACACCTTGCAGGAATTCAGTGTGTTGGAAAAGCTCGCGTGCCATTGTGATTAACTGACAGTTATAGCTTCAGGCGCTCTCTGCTGTATTGAACAATGTGTTCACATGTTAGAGAGGCTGCTTCACAATTCCCAGCTAAGACTTTCTCAGAATGCGCACTTCATACTGTACTGCATGTGCTGGGATTATATAGCAGGAACCTAGCTGTGAACTAACAGGGCACTGCACTGCACCACAAGGTAGTAGAGCAACAGGGTACTACAATTGTTAGGACCAGTCCTGGAGGCAGGTTTCAGCGCCGGGGATAGAGGAAGGTGAGAGGGCACTGGCATTCAAGGGCAGGGAGACCTGGTAAATATTTTTAGTGGAGGTCAATAACCTCATCTCTGTAATAGCCTTAGCATAGCCTGGGTTCAGAATGTACCCACCCCATTCCCCACCGAGAAAATTGCTAAAATAATGGTATTGAAATAGTATATTTTATAACAAAATCTTTAAGAAAAATTGTAAAAAGCCATACATTTCGAGATTGGTTCATTAGGGTGACACGTGAACACATTCAAACGCACAAAGGAGCATTTGAAAACCTTTTCAAGATGCCTTTATCCATAGAGTATGCCAGCATTGCCCATGTAAATCATTAATGATGTTGAGTGCACAATCACAATCTGCGCTGCCGCTGCAAATTACGCTCTGTAATGTATGCCAGCATTGCCACTGAACATCACTTTCGTGATGCTGTGGCCGAAATAAAGGCCAGCATTAACATTATACATCACGTCCATATCATACACATATAGCATGCCTATATACAAAAGCCAAAGGCTGTGTTCCTGTTGTCAATTATGCCCAAACAATTTTAAAGGATTAACATAATAACAACATATTCTCAATTTTTTCTTGATGCTAATACACACATGATTTAGTGTAGGACATTTCAAGAATGGTGACAATAAATAAAACGCTTTGAAAAAATCGAAATACAATTTAATATGAATTACCCATGAAGACATAAGCATGAACAACTATTATTTGTATTAAAAGTAATACGCAAGGACAAACATTGCACAGTATATCACAACAAGAACTGGTAAATCCAAGTGTTTTGGTTTTTGAAGTTGTTTATTGGATTTTACATTTAGGAATGGTTGTGTAGAGTGGAGATGTGGTTGTTACGGCTCTAAAGGTGTAGGCTTGAGGGTGGCCATGTACTCGTGCCACGTAGTGGAGTAGACATTTTTTGGTGTGGAATTGAGTGGAGTGGTGATGGTGTGGAATGGGCATGGTGGAGTGCAGTTGTGGTGTTGGTTGGTGGTGTGGAGTGGTAGTGTAGAGTAGTGGTGTAGATTGGTGGTGCAGTTGTGTAATGGTGTGGAGAGGTGGAGTGGAGTGGAGTGGTGGTTGGAGGTTATGATGCTGGAAATGCCTTATGGAGGGACAGAGCCTCACAGTGCTTGTCCTACCACTTCTCTATGTGTGTTTTCTCGATGTGTTCTGCCGCTGAGGTCCAGCCTGGGCTTCTGGCAGTGCAGCTCTTCATTTGATATTTTGGTGAACAACACCCCTGGGATACCCTTGTTGCACCCATGGGTGGGGGTATGTGTTTTGGGAATCTGTGTGTTGCCCACAGAGCAGGTTATAGGCTGGTGGAAGCTACATGCTGACTTGGCAGTGGCTCTGAGTGTCCTCCGTTTTTGGGATGCCCAGGCCCTGCCATAGAAATCAATGGATTCCTACACAAAGTCAAGATGGTCACTGCGGCATCTAGGTTTCCAATGCCTTTTACCTTGTTTCCCAAAGTCCTGGGAAGCTCTGTCTCTGTTCCCTTCCTCCCGAGTGGCTGTTTGGTGGAAACACCATATATGTTCTGTTCCCTTTCCCCCCTGACTGGCTGTTGGGCTGTTGGGTGGCAATGCCATATATGGCCCTGGGGCTGCCTCCTGTCAGATTAACTGGAGCCTTCCCAGGGGCTGGGTGACATTCTTTGTTGTGGGTGTCTGGTTTCTGTGTGTGTGACACAGCCCTGACTGAAACTGACATGAATGCAATGTAGTGTGCTGAAAGGCTGGGTACTTACCCAATGCATATTCCTTGTTATGGGTGTCTGGGTGTTGCGAATGGCCTGAATGCCTGTGAGCCTGATTGGCTGTCTGCCTGCATGAATGCCCTTCTGCGTGATTGGCTGTCTGAGCCTGGCTCAGCCAGAATGAATGGGGAACAGATGTGCATGTCTGGGTACCTTTCACTTACCAATTTGTTCAGAAGCTGAAGTCGAAGCTGAAGCAAGCATAAGCTGCTTCTTGAAGCCCAGCTGGAGAAGTCTGCTGCTGCCATTTCTTCAATGTAATATGAAAGCTATTGTGTCTCTCAAGGACTGATCCAGAGAGGACCTGCGAAGGAGACATCCCCCCGAGCTCTGAGGGACCATCGTGCAAAGCTGCTGCTCTTCATCCTAAGTGCCCTGGAAGCCAGTCCTGTGTGCCTGGCATCTGGAGAAGGGGTCTTTGTAAGTCCTGAAGAGGAGTGCCCGGACATCTTGAGAATCCAGAGCCGCGGGGTGCAGAGGAATGTCCGCCGGTGGCTTTCCCGCCACCAGAAGCGAATAAAGATGTCCCGTAGGTCAAGATTGGTGAGGGTCCAAGGTCCACTCCAGTAGTCGAGTCCAGGTTGCCATAAACTGTCCAGAAGTCCATGTTGCGGCTGCAACACCAAAGAACCAAAAGTCAGACAACCGTATAAATCCAAAACCC
Organism: Ambystoma mexicanum; assembly: GCF_040938575.1. Lineage (NCBI taxonomy): Eukaryota > Metazoa > Chordata > Amphibia > Caudata > Ambystomatidae > Ambystoma > Ambystoma mexicanum. Next base: position 1,089,121,039 of record NC_090941.1, read on the forward strand.
AACACCAAAAGTGACCAATGCACCCATCGCTGCCTGAAGTCATCGAAAGGTCCCAGTCATCTTACTCTCATCTTCCAAGCCTTTGAGGAGCCCACAGCAAGTTTCATCTTCACAGGACTTCTACAGTCAGAGAAATCGTTGACCAAAGGAGAGCACAGCGAAGAGCCAAACTGATGCACTTCAGAAAGATTTTGGTTCCATTCTTCTTGCAGACTCAACATCCCAGTGGCTCCTTCTTGCAAGGAGAGTGCATCCTCAGAGGGAATCGTCGAATGAAACCTAGAAACTCTACCACTTCGCCTGCCATGGCACCAAAGATACTGTGACGAGGAAGAGCATCTTCTAGCCTCAGGAGTTGTCCGGGGGGTCCTAGATTCATCTTAGATCCTGTTCTGCTGTGGCCTCTCAGGTACTTTGGAGTGGTAGAACCTTTTAAAAGAAGGCACAAGGTTATTGAACATTATTGGACTGGGCTGTAAAAGACAACATAAGTTACTCCCTAACTTTTCCCTTACAGGTTGCCCAGGTGGGGGATCCTCACTCATAATTACTTTTCTAGTCTAGAGAAAGCAATCTGCCACTGTTCGCACCTGCCTTTCTTCCCTAGTCTATGCTGTCGCTGTTTTCCTAGAATTCACCTGCCTATTTAAAACTGTCGGCAGCTTAGTTTATTTCTTATTGAATTTAAGTATTGTGTAGTACCACATAGAGTTATAGGAGTGTTCTTTGAATAAGTATTTCCATGTACTAAGTGTTATTATTTATATGTATATGCTTCTGCTGTTGTCCCCCCGAAGCTTTAACCCCGCTCTGTTTTAAACCTGCATGCAATTCATTTTTCTGCTGCATTTTCTGCTTTTTGTGTAAAGTAGAACTTAGCTGCTCCTTTAAACCTGGAGATGGATTGTGTTTCTGCAACTTTTTTTGCTGACCCACTGCCCCCGGCTGCTAGGCCGCCTGGTGAGTTGTCTTGTGCCTGTGTAGTATCTACTCCTGTCCCTTCACTCCCTTCTCTACCTCCCTCCATTTGGCTCTCTCCATCTCTCCATCTACGCTAACTGCTATACTATCACCTATCCCCCCTCTCTCACTAAGTCTGGAAGGAAAAAATTCAAAAAAGAGCTCCTCTCTTGTAATCCTGGATTACCTATCACTGGCACCTATGTAAGTGCCACATCAAAACAAATTGTCACTGACATCCTCTTTTCTGTCCCCTCTCCAGACCTTTGGACTGCGCATCTGATTTCCATGCTCTCCCCTTTCTCTTCCTCAACCATTAATGGTAGCACTAGGTGAGAAGTTCTCTTGGCTGGCTTCTCTTCCCCGTGGTGCATCATTAATGTCTATCAAAATGGCCCTATCATGGCCCAGGGTCCTCAACCCAACCTCCTCCTCTTTGATCGGCGCCTGCCATCTCTCAACTTCCTTCCTGCTCCTGAAACTCCTCCTGCCTCTCTCTCACCACCTCCTTCACCACCTCTGACGGGTGTACCACTCCCCTGTACCTCATCTCAGAATACCTTTCAGGGTAGTGACCGGCTTTACTTAGCCACACTTAATGCTCACTCTGCTATCAAACACTCTTCTGAAATCTGACTCCTCCTTGAAAACTTTGATCTTGACGTCCTTGCTCTCACCGAGACAGTTACATGTGATTTTACCGAATGAAAAACGAGCAAAAACTTTAACTAAACTTTTTTACAGAAAAAAATACAGGTTTTGTTTTTTAAATTGGGGAGGATCCCCCCAAACTCCCTATTTCACTTTGTTCATAATCCCACCTCAACCCCCTCCCCACTCGTTAAACCCCTTAGCCCACCCCCATATCTATATTTAAAAGAATTCAGTGTTTTTTCAGTAAAAATGTTTAGGTAAAAATGTTGTTCGTTATTTTAGATTCGGTAAAATCATTGCATACTACCGAGACATGGTTCAATGCCAACTCAGTCACTGCTTTTGACTCCCTTCTCCCTGATGGCTACAAGATCATCTCAAAGCCTCGTCCGAACCTCACTGGCGGTGGTGTAGCCTTTTTCTTCCCTGAGTGAGTCTCATCTTCCCTCATACCCAGCCAGCCCTACTCCTCATTTGAAAGGCTCATCTGCAAGCTTGGCATCTCTCCCACTTCCTCGTTGACCATTGCTATTATCTACAGGCCCCCGTGCCCTATCTCCTCTTTTCTTTCAGAATTGGCTGATTACTCCTCCTCTCTCCTGACTTTCACATCCAATCTGCTCTTTCTGGGTGAATTCAACATCCACTTAGACTCTTCAATCATTGCCTCCACTCTCTCTTCTGGAACCTCTGCACCTCTCTCGCCCTCGCCCTACCCACTCGGCTCGACACACTCTCGATGCCTTCCTCCATTTTGACCTCCATCTCTCCACCCCGCTATCCTGGTCGGACCACACACTCCTTTCATTCCACCTGGGACCTCTCGGCCATCTGACTGAACCTCCCCCAGTTCTGCCAGCCTCATTTGCGGACATCCATCCAATGAAACGAGTGTCAGTTGCTGGTTTTGCTTCCACCTTCAGCCCCCTCCTCCAACCTCTGATTCAATTACTGACTCTGCTCTCAACAATCTAGCTCTCGCTATCACTGACACCCTCGATATTCTTGCCCATGTCATGAGGATCCACCTGAAACCTGCCTGCAACTGTAACACTTGGTATGACTCTGATCTAGCCGCCCTGAAACGCAAGTGCAGAGCTGCTGACGGAAGTGGCAGACCTCTGCGCTCATCCTCTGATAAACTGGCATGTGGCCTTCTCCTAAAGCAATATTGTCTTTCCATTCGCTCAAAGAAGAGGGCTCACATCCACACCCATGTTTCTGGAGCTACTAACAACACGGCTGAACTCGTTAAAATCTGCAAGGAACTAGCCAATTTATCTGCAGTCTCTATCTCGCCTCTTCCTTCCCAGGACCTCTGCACTGCACTAGCCACCCACTTCACTGCTAAAACTCAAGACATCCTGAGTTCCCTCTCTTCCTCCCCCCACATCCCCCTGATAGCGTTGGCCTTTCCTCCTCCCTCATACACCCTCTCCTGCTTTTCTCCTATCACACCGGACGAGGTCAATAGAGTTGTCTGATATATGAAGGTCTCTTCCAAACAGGTCTCTCCCTGTTCTTCCAGGACCATTAAGGGCAATATCGGCTCCCTTGCCTATGCACAAGTGGACTCCTGCAATCACTCTCTTACCACTCGGTCTTTCCCCTATTCCCTCAAGCACTATCTTGTGCACCCCCTCCTGAAAGAAACTTCTGCCGACCCCTCATGTCTGGCTAACTACTGACCCATCTCTCTCACTTCCGTCCTGGGGAAACCTCTGGAGAAGTTGGTCTTCCGCGAACTGACCCAGCATACTGAGCTTGTTGGTTGGCTGCACAACCATCAATCTGGATTCCAAGCATCCAGAGTCATGGATGCTGCTCTCCTGAACACCCGTGAAGAATTGCTTGCATCTCTCGACTCCAACTCACCTGTTCTCATTCTGCTCAATCTCTCCTCTACTATTGACACAGATAACCACTCCATCCTCATAAAACGGCTGCATGATATCCTTGGTATCTCAGAGCGGGCACTGTACTGGCTGACCGCCTTCCTCACTAACGTCCCTCCCAGGTTATCCTGGGTTCTTTCTCCTCACCCCCTTCTATCTCCACCTGTGGTGTTCCCCAGGGCTCTAGCCTTTCGCCCTGGCTCTTTAACACCTATCTCGCTCCTCTTGCCTACCTTATCTCCACCTTTTCACCATACTATGCAGATGAAACCCAACACTTCTTCAGACTAAAAATGGGGTGGGGATACCCTGTTGCTTATGGCGCTGGACTTGAGGTATCTTGACCAGTTATGGTAGAACGTAAGGTCCAAATGAATGATGAGTCTCACTACTAGGTTGAGATGCAGTGATGATGTATTGGCAAAAGATTGCTACAAATATATAGCACTTGGGGTGCCAATCATGATGGCCAAACGAGGGAGAATAATAAAATCCAATAGATGAACGGTAGGCCAGCAACAGTACACAGGGGCTTTGTATAACATCTGAAGGAAGGAGTGACAGCGCAAATGGGGGGAAGGAATGAGAGGGCAAAGGGGGCGAAGCAACATTACAAGGAGGGCTGATTGACAATGCAAAGCTGGGCAAAACAACAGTACTGGAGGGGGAAGGAGGGAGAGAGCAGGGGGGGATGGACAGTGCAAGGAGGGAGGATGGAAAGTTCAAGAGTGGAGAAGGGATAGTGCAAGGGGGATGTTGCAAGGGGGACAGTGCAAAGGGTAGGAGGGCCAGTGCAAGGGGCTCTGGAGCGAAAGTGTAATGGAGGGAGGAGGGACAGCGAAAGGGAGGGAAGAGGACCAGCGCAAGGAAGAAAGGAGGGACGACACAAAAGGTGGGGAGGAGGGACAGTGCAAAGGGGAGGAGGAACAGCACAAGGGGGGAGGAGCAAAAGCGCAAGGGGGGCAGCACAAGGGGGAGGTGGGCCAGCATAAGGGGTGTGGAGAGACAGTGCAAGAGAGGGAAGAGGGACAGCGAAAGGGAGGGTGGAGGGACAGTGAAAGGGAGGAAGAAGGGACAGCGCATGGAGATAAAGGAGCAACAGCGCATGGGGAAGGAGCGACAGAGCAAGGGGGAAGGAGTGACAGCACATGGGATAGAAGACAGCGCAAGGGGTGAGGAAGACCAGCACCAGGGACTGAGCTGTGCAATGGAGGGAAAAGGGACAGCGCAAGGTGGGAATGGAACAGTAGCACAAGGGGGAAGGGGCGATGGCACCATGGTGAACGAGCCACAACCCAAGGGGAGGAGACGTGACTGTGCAAGGGGTGGGGTGGAGGGACAGTACAAGTGGAAGAAAGAACAACACAAGGGGGAGGATGGACTGACAACATGCAGGTGTCCTCATAAGAAATCACATTGAGATTGGAGAGGTGCAGTACAACTTACAACATACAGATTCCCTCATCGGAAAATCTTATGGGGACAACTGTATGTTGTCAGTAGTATTGCACCTCTCCAAAAATAATTGCTTGCTTGGTAACAGTATCCAGAAAAGGAAACATACATGTAGCCTAATGGGACCAGGAAAGTAGCCCAAACATAGCCCAACTCCGACTGGCTGCTAAAAGAAAGATCACTACGCCATCCCAGCTTTGAAAGGGTGTCATGATGCCTACCTCCAAGGAGCCAGGCCGGGCCCAGCAACCCCAGAGGCAGACATCATTTTCCCCAGGGAAGTCTCAGCGGGCCCAAGTCGGGGCCCTTTGGACTCAGTCCTGGCGCCTTAGGCGCCAGGCTCATAGCGGACCCCAGTCCTGGCGCCTTAGGCGCCAGGCTCACAGAAGAGGATATGTGTTTAAGTGCTTGGGTGCACACTTACCTGATGCAGACCTTGCTGCTTCATCCAGGCCCTCTTGAGGCCGAATGGGACTACTTTACCTGTAGGACTACTTCACCACCCGGGTGTGGTCGGGGAAGGATACATACCTGATTGGTGGAAGGATACATACCAGGAACTTCTTCCAAGGCTATTTAAACCCCACCCGAACAGCCACACGTGCTTCGGGTTGTTCTGCACCTAGCAGCTGGACGCTCACCGTGTCAGCTCCTGCATCCTGACTTCAGCCACGCCTGCCAGCACCCTGGAACACCTGCAAGGGGAGAAAGGAAGAGAATAGGAGAAGAAAAGCCCTTACCTGCTAAATCTGCATCCCGGAGTCATTTCTCCAACGGCCCTGAAAAGGAAGACATCATTTTAAAGGCATTTTGTTTCGATCGCTGCAGCGCTGCATTTTACTCACCTTTGCAAGGCGCTTCCATCTTCAGCAGCGATCTTCCGGATTCAGCTACGCCCCGGCGCCTAGAGGAAAAAAGACAAGAACAAAGGTGAGAGGGAGAAAAGGAATAAGGAAAGCTCAGTTTCCTTTTAAGTCTTACCTGTTGGATTATTCCCACTGCATTTCGGGTCCTGCCGCTTCCTGGCATCTCCGGACCCCGGCCCCTAAGGGGAAAAAGACATAAGCATTAGCGCTTGCTGCAATTAGACAACGAACATTATTATTAAGCTTGAACTTTTGAACAGAACTTTTACAGCGCCTTACCTGAACAGTCAAGCTTACCTGAACTCCCATCAATCCTCAATCCAGTGAAGTAACTGGGTTTCAACGCGCCCCTGCATCAGAAGCAGGATGGAGAGCTCATCCCTCCAAACCCTAAGGCGAGGCTTCACGGGGAATCGTGGAGGAGGTATCGTGGAGGGTTGGAAGGGAGTGGGAGGCTTGAGCATTGTTCCACAGTTGGTAATACTCCCTTTTCACGCACAGGAGGGTATCCAACGAGCCAGGGGAGCCAGAATAGAGGGGCCCTTCCTGTCCATCTTCAGAGTTCTGCGCCTTCGACGCTGCGCCTCTGTGGGAACCAGGTGAGCATTACAGAACGCGAAGCCTCACCACAATTTCCCACCTGGGCGCTATGGAGACTTCCGAGACAGGTCAGCTGGCCCATCTTTTAGGGGAATTACGGGCAGAAGTGCACTCAGCCCGCCAGGAGACTAATGCTCTCAGAAGGGAACTAATCCTATCCAAGGAAAGAACTGATGATCTGGCCAAAAGGTTATTGCAGGGCCAGGCAGAGCACACTCCTTTACCTGTTTCCGGAGATATTTCTACAACAATGGGTTCGAATAACCCGGTACAAATCAATCTTCCTGGACACATGCCTTTGGCCCCGCCGGAACGTTTTGCGGGGGATCCCAAGAAATATGCCGTTTTTATGAACCAATGCCGTTTACACTTTTTATGCAGGCCCCGGGCCTTCCCCAACGACCAGACCAAAGTAGCCTTTGTACTATCTTACCTCAGTGGCTGTGCTGCCGATTGGTCTATTCCATTGGTAAATCAGGATGATCCCATTCTCCGGGATTTCCAGGGCTTCCAGGCTAGCATGGAAAGATTGTTCACTCGACACTCGCAGGGACAGGCCCTTGACAACGAACTGCTATCCTTACGACAAGGTAATCAGGATCTTTTGTCCTATATCGCCACCTTTAATAGACTAGTTGTGGAAACCGGATGGCCTGAAAATAAAAGGATCACATTGTTTCATCGAGGCCTGCGCGGAGAGCTTAAAGATGTTATAGCTCAGATAGTAGATCCACCCCAGGCCTGTGCAGACTACATAGACTTAGTGGTTCAACTTGATCACAGACTTCAAAATAGAAAAGCAGATCGGCTCAAGTATGAAACCAGAGTACCTATCAAGACCCACGTTAACTCCAAGAGTACTGACGTTTCCGAACCTATGCAAATTGGCAGTGTTAAAGGACCATTAACGCAGAAGGAACGAGAGAGAAGGCGACAAATGCAACTTTGTCTGTATTGCGGAACTTCCGGTCACTTTCTTCAAAGTTGTCCAGTTAAACCACCCAAGAAGGTGGTTGGAGCCACTGATAACAAGTTATTGACACCTGGTTCGGGAAACGACCTAGCCCGACAAGCATAGGGGTCCGCTTGCCGAGCTTGAAAACAAACTCTTTGACCTCGCATTTTGTCATGCCAATGGTGCTTGTGAACCCAAAACAGCCTCAGCAGTTGCATGCTATAAAAGCATACATAGACAGTGGAGCTATTGGGAATTACATAGACCGTGAATTGGCTTCCAGGATTAAGCTTCCTCTCCGCCCGAAAGTAACCCAAGATGTAATTACTACAGTTGATGGAACCGAAATAGCCTCAGGGCCTGTAACGCATTCCACAGTTGAAATCACTCTGGTGGGTCAGGAATGACATCGGGAAGCAATCGTGTTTGATGTGATCAAGGCCCCACAATTTCAAGTACTTCTTGGTATCCCTTGGTTAGAAACACATAATCCGAGAATAGACTGGCGAGCAAAGAAGATAACTTTTCCTGATTGTGAACCAACCTGTTACCCAAGGAATCCAGCTATGGGTCTAGCCTCTGTAACTTCCACCCCTGTACAGCTACCATCTGAATACCAAGAATTCCAAGACGTTTTTCAGAAAGAGCAGGCTAACACCTTACCTCCCCATCGATCTTACGATTGCCAAATCGACTTGGTACCCAATGCACAACTACCTTGTAGTAGGATTTATGCTCTTACTGAACCTGAGAACCTGCATTTGCGCCAGTATTTGGATCAATACCTGGCCAATGGCTTCATTCGCCCATCAAAGTCACCAGTCTCTTCCGCTTTGTTCTTCGTACCTAAAAAGGAAGGAGACCTTAGGGCCTGTATTGACTACCGCGCCCTGAATCAGATAACGATTAAGAATCGCTACCCTTTGCCCCTGATACCTGAGCTTATCGACCAAGTAAAAGATGCTCGTGTGTACACCAAGCTAGATCTCTGAGGAGCTTACCACCTGGTACGTATAAAAGAGGGCGACGAGTGGAAGACTGCATTCCGCACCAAATTTGGGCTCTTCGAATATCAAGTAATGCCCTTCGGTTTGTGCAACGCACCTGCCGCCTTTCAGTACTTCATGAATGATGTTCTTCGGGAATTTATCGATGTTTGTGTCATCGTTTATATTGACGACATCCTGGTGTATTCCTCCTCAGAATCTGATTACAGAAACCATGTTAGGGCAGTTCTTGAGAAATTGCGCCAGCACAAAATTATTTGCCAAGCTCGAAAAATGCGTTTTTCATACCACAGAAGTGGGGTTTCTCGGATTCATCCTGACACCTCAAGGAATCCGAATGGACTCGCGGAAAGTGGACGCCATTCTCAAATGGCCATCTCCTAGCTCTGTGAAGGGAGTGCAAAGCATGCTTGGCTTTGCCAATTTCTATCGAAGGTTCATCCCGGAATTTTCTCGAACTGTTCAACCCATCACAGCTCTCCTAAAGAAAAATAAACGCTTTGAATGGACTCTTGAGGCTGAACAAGCCTTTCAGGACCTGAAAACCAAATTCACCTCTGCACCTGTATTGAAGCACCCGCGCCCAGATCTCCCTTACATCGTAGAAACCGATGCATCCAGTTCGGCCATGGGAGCTGTCCTGTCGCAAAGAGACCCAGAAACTAACCAACTACACCCTGTAGCCTTTTGGTCCAGAAAATTCTCTCCACCTGAACTCAATTACGCAATTACCGACAAAGAACTACTGGCTATTAAATCAGCTTTCAAGGCTTGGCGTCACTATCTTCTCGGTGCAAGACACACCATCACCGTAATTACGGACCACAGAAATTTGCAGTATTTAAAGACGGCCAAAGCTCAATCTTCGCGACAACTCCGATGGGCTTTATTCTTTGCGGAATTTGATTTTGTAATTACCTATCGCCCTGGCTGCAAGAATGGTAAGGCAGATGCCTTATCCCGGATAGGCATGGAAGAACCCAATTCGAGTTTAGAACCTGTGCCAATCATACCGAAACAAAGAATTCTGGGCTTGACTTCATTGCAAACCATTCAGGACATCCAAGCTCAAGTAAAACAGCTTTTTGACTCTTCTGCCTTACTGGAATGGAGTCAAAAGGGTCCTCACTACACCGTTAAGGATGATTTACCCTACTTCCAAGAGCGGTTATTTCTGCCAAGTAAAGAATTGCAGGAACTTGTCATTACCCGTCATCATGAATCATTAATGGAAGGACACCCCGGTATCGCGAAAACAGAAGAAAAGATCAAACGCCACTTCTGGTGGCCTTCTTGGAGAAAAGACATAAAGTCATTTGTGTTGTCTTGCGGAATCTGTGCCCAAAATAAGAGTCAAAAGAAAAGGCCAGCCGGCCTACTTCAACCTTTGGACATTCCACCAGTACCTTGGCACACCTTGTCAATGGACTTTATAACTGACCTGCCTCCTTGTGGTGGTTACAACACGATTCTCGTAATAGTGGATCTATTCTCCAAAATGGCCCATTTTATCCCTTTAAAAGGATTGCCATCAGCTTCCACCTTGGCCAAGGAATTTATGGAAAATATAGTGCGGTTACATGGTTTCCCTTCCATATTAGTCTCAGACCGTGGAAGTCAATTTATCTCCCACTTTTGGAAGAAATGTTGCCAACTAGCACAAATAGACGTGCGGTTATCCACCAGCCACCACCCCCAGACCGACGGACAAACCGAGAGAACCAATCAGACTCTCGAGCAATATCTGCGGTGCATGTTACACCAATCCGAGTTAAATTGGAAAGACATTCTTTGGATTGCAGAATATGCATACAACAATTCAGTGCATTCTGGAACCGGACAGACTCCTTTTTATACCCTGTATGGTCACCATCCTCGGACCTCTGACCTAGATCCACCTCTGACCCTGGAGATGCCTGCAGTAAATCACCTTCATTCCACAATAACCCAAGCCTTCAAAGAAGCTACAACCCACTTACAGCAAGCCAAGAAAAAGTATAAAGAAAACGCTGATTTGCACCGAAGTAAACCTCCTCCTTACCAAGTAGGAGATCAGGTATGGCTAGCAACTAAACATCTACCCCTCAAGGGTCAGCGAACTTTTAATCCCAGATTCATTGGGCCTTACCCCATCAAAGCTATTATCAACCCAGTGGCCTTTAAACTCGATTTACCATCCAACATGCGGATTCATCCCGTTTTTCACGCATCTCTTCTAAAACCAGTACAACCTGGAACCAGACTGTCTGAGCCCCCAAGCCCTGTCCAAATTGATGGAGAATTAGAATTCGAAGTGAAAGACATTTTAGATTCCAAGATAGTTAAGTCGAAACTCTTCTATCTTGTTGATTGGAAAGGATATGGACCTCAGGAAAGATCTTGGGAACCCAGTAACTATGTTCACGCACCACGATTAATTCAACGATTCCATCGAAGATTCCCGCACAAACCAAAACCCCCGGAGGAAAAGACCTTGGGAGGGGCCTTGAGGGGGGGTACTGTCATGATGCCTACCTCCAAGGAGCCAGGCCGGGCCCAGCAACCCCAGAGGCAGACATCATTTTCCCCAGGGAAGTCTCAGCGGGCCCAAGTCGGGGCCCTTTGGACTCAGTCCTGGCGCCTTAGGCGCCAGGCTCATAGCGGACCCCAGTCCTGGCGCCTTAGGCGCCAGGCTCATAGAAGAGGATATGTGTTTAAGTGCTTGGGTGCACACTTACCTGATGCAGACCTTGCTGCTTCATCCAGGCCCTCTTGAGGCCGAATGGGACTACTTTACCTGTAGGACTACTTCACCACCCGGGTGTGGTCGGGGAAGGATACATACCTGATTGGTGGAAGGATACATACCAGGAACTTCTTCCAAGGCTATTTAAACCCCACCCGAACAGCCACACGTGCTTCGCGTTGTTCTGCACCTAGCAGCTGGACGCTCACTGTGTCAGCTCCTGCATCCTGACTTCAGCCACGCCTGCCAGCACCCTGGAACACCTGCAAGGGGAGAAAGGAAGAGAATAGGAGAAGAAAAGCCCTTACCTGCTAAATCTGCATCCCGGAGTCATTTCTCCAACGGCCCTGAAAAGGAAGACATCATTTTAAAGGCATTTTGTTTCGATCGCTGCAGCGCTGCATTTTACTCACCTTTGCAAGGCGCTTCCATCTTCAGCAGCGATCTTCCGGATTCAGCTACGCCCCGGCACCTAGAGGAAAAAAGACAAGAACAAAGGTGAGAGGGAGAAAAGGATTAAGGAAAGCTCAGTTTCCTTTTAAGTCTTACCTGTTGGATTATTCCCACTGCATTTCGGGTCCTGCCGCTTCCTGGCATCTCCAGACCCCGGCCCCTAAGGGGAAAAAGACATAAGCATTAGCGCTTGCTGCAATTAGACAACGAACATTATTATTAAGCTTGAACTTTTGAACAGAACTTTTACAGCGCCTTACCTGAACAGTCAAGCTTACCTGAACTCCCATCAATCCTCAATCCAGTGAAGTAACTGGGTTTCAACGCGCCCCTGCATCAGAAGCAGGATGGAGAGCTCATCCCTCCAAACCCTAAGGTGAGGCTTCACGGGGAATCGTGGAGGAGGTATAGTGGAGGGTTGCAAGGGAGTGGGAGGCTTGAGCATTGTTCCACAGTTGGTAATACTCCCTTTTCACGCACAGGAGGGTATCCAACGAGCCAGGGAAGCCAGAATAGAGGGACCCTTCCTGTCCATCTTCAGAGTTCTGCGCCTTCGACGCCGCGCCTCCGTGGGAACCAGGTGAGCGTTACAAAGGGACATAGGCCCTCATTACGACCCTGGCGGAAAGTGACTGACCGGACCGCCACAGCGTAAATAGCGTTTCCGCCATTGCACGATGGAGCAAAGTGCGGCCCATTCCGACCCATCGGGCACGAGCACCACGGCATGGCGGAAGTGCAAAGTCCGCGATGGCGGAAATGACCCCAAAACGGCCCAGACCGCCGCCGTACGGCGCCCTAGGTGCAATACCGCCACCCATCATAGCGGACACCGCAGTGAGCGCCAACCGGAAAGTACGGTGACCGTAAATATACGGAAATGGAAGTAAAAACATGGGCCCGGAACGGGAAACAACACGCCGTACACCTATAAAACCACAAAATACACACAACCACTAAAAACACCACCCTGAGACACATCCCAACCCGTCATGCACCCTAGTGAAACCAAGAAAAATGGGAAAAGTAGCGAAGAAAGCGTGCGACCGCAAGCGGCAGGTCCACTTCTCCCGTGAGGAACTCACCGTACTCACAGAGACCCTCCAGGAGAATGCCGCCGCCGTCTTCTCCACGCAAATGACCAGGACGGCACTTGCGAACAAGAAGGCCATATGGGCCCTGGTGGCACAGCGGGTAAGTGCGGTGGGGACCGCACCCCGCAACCCACAGCAATGCAGGAAGCGGTGGGACGACCTGCGGATACGCGTCCGTAGCATACTTTCTGCCAACCGCAACATTGCCACAGCCACCGGGGGAGGATCGGAATCACCCATCAAGTTGACCCCCTGGGAAGAAATCTGTGCCTCCACCATTGGAATGGAGAGCATAGAGGGAGTCGGAGGGATGGAGAAAGGAGTGCAGACATCCGGAGAATCAGGTAGGTGGCCCAAATAAAACCATGGCAAATCCACAATGTCCAATCATGTGATTCACATGTGTCCACATAGCGCAACAGCAACACATGGCCAGGAGAACGTCCACACACATTGGCCTGATAGCGCACTTTAAAACTCACAATAAATACATAAATAAGTAAAAACCCCAAAAACACCCACTACACGTGCAGCAGGCACACCCTAACTGCAGGCTGCCAAACAACTGCACCCTCACTCCACACACAAATGAAAGCACCTCCAAGGCCCCGACCCAAATCACCCTCAGGTACCACCCCAATGCATGTGATACATTGCCATTCCAATTCCCACAGTCCCATTAATAACGCTCGCCCTCCTTTACTCCACCACAGGGTCCGATCCAAACGACGAGCTCCAGGACACCCCTACCAGCACACCTGCAAAGAGGGCCAAGACCGACGGCCAAAGACCCTCCACCTCAGCTGCACGCATCAAGACACGGCAGCAGCACATATCAAGTGGCAGCACACAGGAGGGAACATCAACAGGCACCCCAGCAGCCAGCATGCCCACAACAGCACCACCACAGGTCCCCCCAATGGATGCCACAGAAGGTACTGCCTCTGGTGGCAGCAGCACCATAGGTGACACCCCATTAATGGCAGCATGCTCCGACACAGAAGACGGGGATGTCGAAGTCAGATCCATCCATGACCTGTCCCAATCCCCCTGTCTGTTCCATCCCGTACACCATGAGGATACCACGCAGGGGCACCCACAAGACGACGACTGGCCATCCCCCACAAGCCCTGTGGCAGGGCAACATGAGGCGAACAGCCCCTCTGTGACACCACCGCAAATGGCCATGGCACAGCACAGGCAACAGTCCCTCGACCAGTTAATCGTGCAACAGCAGCAACTGGCCACGCTCCTCAAGGACCATGCCGATGGATGTGGGGGCACTAAGGCAGACATAGAAACATCAACTGAGACACTTAGGGCACAAATGGAGAGTAGCACCGAGAGCCTGAGAGTCCAAATGGAGAGAAGCACCGAGAGCCTCAGGGGGGAACTGCATGCGACGTCCAAAGACGTATGTGACGAACTTGCCGCAGTGCGCCGTGTGCTCACTGAGCTCTCACAAACCCTTAGGGACATGCATGGACGTGAGCAGGCAGAGACATCATCCGTTGCAAGTTCCGTCCAGGGCAGCCCCCAACGTAGATCTGGGAGGAACCTGCGCTCCACAGGCAGGGGTGCCCCTGATACCCGCAGAGGGGGCTTGCAATAGCGACTGCCCACTGACAATGAGCATCTTTGGACACTGGTGTTCGGGGGGGAGGTAGGAGGGTGGAGGGGGTGTGTTGGGCTCACTTGGGTGGCGGGTCGATAGGGTGTTCAACATGATATCACATATGCCATAAACAATGCACGATCAACCAATGAGATGTGTGGACAATGATCTTCGTGTACTAGGCCATCATAGGCGTACAGTCCATATTGTGCATGTACCAGACACACACAGTGCCACGAGTCCCGTGTCCATGTATCAGCCACCAGGCGTGAGTGCTAGAAGCATGCATCTATGAGATGCTGACGAATTTCACGGCCCTCCTGTGCCTCGCAGACTCCTTGAGGTGCTGCCACATCCCCACCCTCATCATGACCATCTTCAGGTGCTTGCAGTTTTGCGTCAGGGGGCATGGGCACATTTCTACGTACGCACATGTTGTGTAGCATGACACATGCCATCACCATCTTTGCAACCTTCTCATGGCGGTACAGGAGTGCCCCGCCAGACCTGCTGAGGCACCGGAAACGGGTCTTCAGTAGGCCGAATGCCTGTTCAATGACTACACGGGTACGTGAGTGGGCATGGTTGTAGTCCTCCTCATGCTGGTCCCGTGGGTTCCGGACTGGTGTGAGGAGCCATCTCTTCAGTGGATATCCAGCATCACCTGTATGTGGACGATAAACGAATTATGTGGAATGCCATTGCTACGTACGCACCCCCCCCCTTCCTGCCAGGTCATTGCCGCATCACATACCCCACATCATCATGCATGAAATGAGACTCACCGAGTAGCCAGGTTCTGTTCCCTGCGTGTCGCTCCATGTAGCGTGGTATTGTTGAGTTCCTCAAGACCATAGAATCATGGGTTGATCTAGGGAATCGGGCACAACAATGTGTAATGATACTGTTGGAGTCACACACCATTTGTACATTCAGAGAATGAAATTGTTTTCGGTTGCGGTACTGGGCCTCCATGGCATGTGGGACGACCAATTCCACATGGGTGCAGTCGATGGCACCAAGGCAACCCGGTATGCCGCCAAGTGCATGGAATCCCACTTTTGTGTTGGTAATTTCCTGCTCCGAGCGTGGTAGAGAGATGTAGTCGTCTGCGTGCTGCAGGAGGGCATCGAGCACTTGCAATAGTGTCCGTGAGAACAGTGGCTGAGAAATGCCATGCAACTGTCCGACTGTGTGGTGGTAGGTACCTGTGGCCAGGAAGTGGAGTACAGACACCACCTTCAGTAGGGGTGGGATGGCGGTTGGGCTATCTATCATGCTGACAAGGTCAGCCTGTGTCATGTCCACAATGGCGGCTATGGTGTCCCGGTCCAAACGGTAGAGGGTGTGGATCTGCTCATCAGTGAGGTTGAACGGATGTGCTCGGAGGCGTGGGATTGCGGGCTGCCTGCGTGGTGGTAGTGGCTGTGCTGGCAGCCCTTGCTGGCCCTGCCTTGCCCTCCTCCTCCTCCTGCGTCTCCTCCGTGCGGCCGGTTGTAGTTGGTGTTCGTCTTCTTCTTGGAGTTGGAGTACTTGCAGTGCTATCAGGCCCCCCAGGGCCAACATCGCGAGTCCTGCCGGTAGCATTTCGGAGTGGGTGTGGTTGTGGGAGGAGACTGGGTGTGCAATTTATGTGTTTTCAGGCTGTATGGCCTCCACCTGTGGTGATTCATTCCACCTGTGCAAGCTGCTCTCCCCTTTGGGCGAGTACGTCCCGCACACAACGCTGCAATTCGAGGAATGGCATCTTGCTATTACAATCATGTATTAGTACCCGATGGCCGTGTAACATTGGTTGATATGTTCATTCGGCTATGGTCCCATTGTTTCACATGCATTCTTTGCAGTCGCGAACAGACTTGTGAAGGGTCAGTGGAACGTAGTACTCGAGTAACGGTGGACCCTCATGCATCACTGTACCGAGGTTCACCGACGGGCGGGGCCTCCCATTTGTGAGTGAAGGCAGTTGCCATTTTCACACACAGCCGCACTAGATGGATTAATTTGTGATTTCAAGCGGCCACAGATGCCTTTTCGACGTGATGTTGCAAATGAGGAATTCGAAGGGCGGCGCTTTCGGTCTTCAGCTAGCGGCGAGGAGATGCCCACAGGTCTGACTGCAAATATAACGTTCTATTGTTCAGTGTCCTTGGGACAGGGGCCATGGCGAGGATGCAATGATTGATATGAATAGTTTGGGATGCGCAATAGCGAAGTGGATGATGAGGCCGGACGTTCCCAAATACATGTTACTTCACAACACTGGAATTACGGGCTGGGGCACAGTGGATTTTGCAGGCTGCATAACGCACAGACTCAATGGAATTCTCACATGTTATGTGAGTATGGAAACAGGCGTTATCATTACGGGATGAGGGAATGATGAATGGATGCATGGACAGATGATTTGATACGGTGTTTGCCATGTACAGGGCTTCTTGGAATCTGTCCGCCTCCCCTGCGCTATGTGATGCAGGGCTGCCATAGTGGGACCATCGTCTATCTGGCCTTGTTGAGCCCTCCCTGTCTCGACGCGCCTTCAGACACTTGTGTCCATGCACGTTACCAATCCCATCTGATGAATTCTGTTTTCACAGACGCATGCACAGGTACACTCGTTTGTGATGGTGTTTTCACCTCGATATGGATAGTTATGAGTCGCAAGTGGTTTTGGGGTGGTGATGATCCTTTGGAGTGGGCTAGCATGCATATGGCTGTGGATTTAGTGTGATCATTGAAGTGAGTTGTTCGAATGTAGTTCTGATGGCCATTCTATTCTTTTTCTTTTCTTTTGGTTGACAGGTATCTCCTCCCCTTTTGCCACTGCCATCTGTATGCCACTCCTGCAGATGGGTTTTACTCCCGACACCTGCTGCTTCGTGTTAATCAGTGGAGCAGCATTACGATCTTATGGGACGATCGCCAATGGGCCACATGCCCTTACGCAGTACTAGTGGCTCGGAGCAACATTTCGGCCTTTCAGCTGGACTAGTGCCTCCCTATTGGGACGGCCCTGCGGTTCTAGGCGCTTCCATGTTGCCTTTTCGTACGAGAATGTAGCCCCTGTGTACCATGAAGGAACAGGGCGTCACACAAGAAGTAGCTGGTCATTTATTGCGGATGCAGCCCACAATGGTGAAATGTGTTTTGGAGTTCATGGCCTAATGGCTGTATGGGCTTGGTGAATTTGTTGTGCATTAAATTTCTATTCTGATATGGGCCGTGTAGCGTTCTTCTTTGCAAGTGATGTGGCATATTCCTATTTGGGGAGCGATGTATTGTGAGGAGATCTGCATTGGGTTCCAGCTTCGGAGTATGGTTGCGTGGTACTGTGCTGGGCGCGTTTGCCTACGAAGCCCAGTGAGGTCAGGGGTGAGGGCTGCCAATATGACTGTTTGAATGATGTCATGCTCAGGGGCGGGGGATTAGGTTTTGTGTAACAGATGCCGGTCAGCCAGGTGGATTGGTGGAATGATGTGATTATCGGAATATTGCTGGTCACAGGTGCCTGTGTTTGCGTGCGTTTCTTGGTGGGAGACTGAGGTCATGTCCATTGGTATAGCTTCTGTATTCGTGCCATCTGTGCCCTGCAGCTCCCATTGGCCCCTCTTGTGATTCTTTTGTTCGTTGGCATGCATGGGTGACTTGTACATTTCACTGGTTGCATTGTGACTTCGTTGCACCTACGGGGAGTTGTACTATGTGGCCAGGGAGCGGTGTACAGGCACTCAGTGGGGCCGTTTACGGTTGATTCGCGATGCTGTACTTCTCACCATGGCGGAATGGTACTTTCCGCCGTGCTTGATGGCGTTAAGTACATGTCCGCTAGGGTCGGAATTCGCGTACCCTTGCGCCATGGTGCTAATTACGGTTTGGCATGGCGCGCGCGCGCGTACTTGGTGCAGTTAGCGTTGGCGTTCACTACGGTGTCGCTAATGGCATCGTACTTTATGGTGACGGGTCATAATCGCACCGAGCGCTATTCGATGGCGGTATTGCATTTCCGCCATCGTTTTTCGATTTCCGCCAGGGTCGTAATGAGGGCCATAGTCACATGACATGGTACAGAACTTCTGATTGGGAGAAAATGCATTAAATCGGCATAATGGAACAAGAAATAACAAGTAGTGTGTCGGCCGAATGTGCCACAGCATTTCCAGTTGTCATGCCAGCCACAAAGTCATATTTCTGAACATCTTTATTCTATCTTCTCTGTAACAATGGTATTGGCAATCTTTTGGTGACAGAGTCACCAAATGTGGCAAAACCAAAAAATTATACCTTAAAAGCCATGATTGTTTAAAATCAAATGTTTGCACCGATGCTCCTACCACCCTGGATCGGCCCACTTCATGCAATGGGTAATCTTCATATCGAGATGAAGATAATGCATGCACAGACCTCTGTGCTGTCCTGGGATTGTGTGCATGTTCACCTCTAGCCATGAAAATCACTGGAACAACACCCTCCATTTCTATGCGTGGCAGACGGCATGCACATGGATCCTTGTGGAGTCTGCCTGGCTTTGGTGGGTGCAAAAAAAGCGGATTGGATAGGAGGCCATAACATCTATGCCTGCATCCACATTGTATATGGGTGGAGATGTTGGAGAGTTTGTACCACAGCGTGGAAGAGAGTGGGGGAAAGGGTAATTCTAAATTGTGCCCCCGCTCGCTCATACAAATCCACCAATTTGAAAAGGATGAAAAAAGCCTCTCCCACTTTGCACACCACCTGCCAGGACAAATGACCCCTTAATGCTTTTTCAAGATCCCCGGCAATACTCCACTCAACTGTTGAGATGGGCTAAGTGCCCTCTCTGGGCCTCTGGCGCTTCTGGATCAGGGAAGACAGGCTGGAGACCAAGCAGGAAGACATCAAGACACTCAGGCTAAATTTCAAAAGACATTTTTTACTCTTCACAGCAGACCAGGATACAGCAGACTGCATACATCAGGATCACCAACAACAATCAAATGAGCTCTGAATTCAGCCCCCTTATATACTGTTTCAAAGCTGGTGTAATTGAATAATTAATACATAATCCCTTTCTATTGGTCTTTACAATTAAAGACAAACCCTCATGTGCCGGTGATTTGTTGGCTTAACTGCCAATCACAGGCTCCTATGACATCTATTGGCATACAGGCTAATTAAATTTGTTTGAGATGATCTTGACTTTTAAAATGAATCCTTTGATGTTTGAAGAAAGAACAGACTCCCTGTGAACCCAAAACTGTTGACAACTGACAGGCTGTCTGTACTAATTGCTCCTGCTAGACATCCCAGCTGGAAATCTCTCCTTGTGGGCCTAGTAGAAAATATGATACATGCAAATCAGGACATTACACAATCCTCCACAGCCCTACAGAGAAGCAGGGAACTCTTAAAATAGTTTTAAAAAACACAGAGCACATTAAAATAGGGATTACAAATTCTGCCAACATAAAATAAGAAAGAGTGGACACGTATGACCCATATTCCACCAACACCTCTCCACGGCTATGTTGGGGTCAGTGGTACTAGCAGAGCAGGGCCACAGGAGGGAGCACTAATGTTAGTAGCGCCTGATGTAAAAAGGAACCTGCATCTTTGCCTTGGTAGGAATCATTAGTGGAAAAGAAGTATGTGCTCTGTGGAATCCCACAGTGTAAGGTGAAGGGTGACTCAGGAAAAGGTAGAAGGATTCCAGCCCAGAGGACTTAGACCCATTTGCTAAGGCAGCTCCATAACCCGCTGGCATCAAGAGTTTGAAAGGCAGCGGATTGGTGTGGCAGGATCAGTGCACTGATGTCACTTCCTTTAAATGGAACCTGCTCTCCACTTGTTTTAGTGACAACTGCTGTTCATTATATCAGAGTCTCACGCAGCCCCCACCCTCAACCCACCCTACCTCTTTGGCAAGAGTAAAACATACTTGCCAACCTTACCGATTTAGGCGGTAGGCTACTGCTTTTTATGCAGTCCTACCGCCTACCAATTTCATCCACAGATTCTACAGCTACAGTGGCAGATTTTTGGGGCTCTGACCAGGCCTGGCTTCCTGGTCCCAGGAGAGCCAGCTGAGCTGCAGCAGCAATCATATTCACTCCTTTTACTGTGGGGATTAGGGGCCTAATTAATTTGATAGAATGATTGATTGATTGATTGATTGATTGATGTTTTATTTTTTTATTTTTTTATTTGTTTAGTTGGAAAATCAACTTTTCAAATACATGTTTATAGAAATTTGTAATAACAATTACATTTTAAATGTTTAAATACATCTTCAATTCATCTTATTTCATACATAGCATATTCAACCTAAAAAAATAAAACATACTCAAAAAAGAACAAAAAAGAAAAGGAGAGAAAGATAAAAATGCAACAATATATTTCTTGCCACTTCGTTGGACTAGACCCATAGATAACCATTGTGCTAGTCTACACGCTCTACGGCAGGTAGGACAATATCTAAAAATTGCACAATTGCAATCTGCATTGCCATTCTTGGGTTAAAAAACAACTGTTGCCATATTTGGTACTGAGTTACGTGATTCTGAAACACTAGTTTATCCTTAAGACATCTATTTCTCACATCACTCACTGCTTCACATTCTACCAGCAATTGTTGCAGCGTTTCAATTGGTTCGTATTCATAGAATAACGACAAAAATGTTTCTCAGAAGTTATCATTCCTTTCCTTTTTAAAATGTCATGCGTAGGCCACAAATTCAATCTGAATCTCATATATTGTTTCTGGTGCGTAGAGCAAGGACATTTTTCCAGGTAGGTAGCTGTAGTTCCATACCCTTTGAGCCCAAACATAAATATGTCAAAGTGTCTAAGCAACATGCACTTTGTGATAGTCTCAGCCCAGTCGTGTTGTAGTATCTTAGTCTTAGCACGATCGGGATTCTCTACCAAAAGTGAAACAGACACATTTGCCTTATGCATAGCTTCCATCACATGCTCTCTCCACATGTGTGGAAAATTGTTTTTTGACAAGAAGAGATTATATGCCACAGTTTGCAAAATGCACAATTTATCAACACCTTCCAGCGCTTTCCGAAGGAAGGCACATTGCTTCCATATTACATGAGAATATAGTGACGAAAGTCCCAGCTCATAACGAATGAGTGCTAAGGAAGTGCCATTAGGTAACTGCAGCACTCTTTTCCAATAAGTGGATTCCATATTATCCCAATACTTGCGTTTGATCGGCATCATGGCTTCAGCCCCATACAACATAATTGGTGTCACTTTCATTTTGAAAAACATAATAATGTGTTTCATTGAGAATTTACCACATTTCTTGCACAATGTTAGTTTGAGACACCAATGATGACAATTTAGCCTTTGCTTCGCACATGTACTGCATTTGAGGTTTCCGATGTTGAATCAACACACCAAGATATCTATACTGGCATGTATTATGCAATTGCTGTTGTTGTGAGTACCATCTGTATTTATAGGTCTTGAACTTTAAGCCAGGCTTACAAATCATTACTCGGGTCTTATCTAGATTTATACTTAAATGATTTTCTTGAGCATACAAGTCGAGTCGGTTTAGCATGTTTTGTAAGCCTGTTGGGGTCTGGGATAGAAGCACCAGATCGTCAGCATACAGCAAATAAGGGATTTGTTGATTACCGATTTGTGGAGGATCACCTATACAGTCTCTCAAGAATGCCCCTATGTCCATAATGTAGAAATTAAATTAAAAGGAGGCTAGCGCGCATCCCTGTTTCAACCCCCTGTACGTCGCTATCAGAGGTGATAGCGTCCCATCTGTGGACACCCGCACACGCATCGTTGTGTTTGTATGGAGCATAGTTATCAGTGCTAATAACGATTTAGGGCATCTATGTCTCCTTAACTTCATCAATAGTATGGAACGATCGACTGAGTCAAATGCAGCTCTAAAGTCCACAAAGGCCATATATAACGGTCGCCTATGGGACAATTGCTGCGCTTGAATCATAGTAATTGTAATTATGTTAGGAATTGTACCTAGGCCCTTTACAAAACCAGACTGAAAACAATCTAACAGGTCATTTCTTTCCGCCCAACTCTTCAATTCAATCAGAATCAACCTGCAACAAATTTTGCCTGGAGCATCCAGTAATGAAATTGGGCGGTAACTGTCCGGCAATTGCCGATCACCCTTCTTATAGATCGGGACAGTTATCGCCTGGGTCCATGTTTGTGGCAGTTTCTGACCGTTATTGACCGCGGTGAATATGTGAAACAGAATGGTTGCCCATAATTCTGGATGTTGTTGCATAGCATAATTTGATATTCCATCAGGTCCAACCGCCTTGGATTTACTGCCCGTTTTTATAAGATGCAATATATCTTCTTCATTGAGGGCCAGATTGAATGAATCTGATGTATTTAACTCTGCAATTATACTATCCGAGGTAGCAGCATAAAGACTATTGAAATATGCAACCCACAGATGTGGGACAACAGCAGAATTCTGTACACTAAACTGCTGATGACCCATTGCCTGATTCATCATGACCCACATTTTTTTGTTAGCCAAGAACCCCAACATGTTGGCTCCATCACGGTAGTAAAGCACCATTCTATGTCCTTTAACCCAGTTTGTATGGGTGTTACGTATTTTTTTACTTTCAGCGGCTCTAAGAGCTGGAGGAAGCCCACTAAGTTTCCTTATTTCGGCACGGTACATAGATTTCTTTAATCACATTAAATTGTCAGAGATATGTAGATGATGTTTCCCTTTGTTATTGGCCAATGTTTTTTTTTTCTGACAAAAGGCTTGGATTGCATTGCTATAGACAATGTCAACATTTCCTAATTTGGAGTTATCGCGCATATTTGATTCACTCAATAACTCTTTAAAGTGTATTAGAGCATCCTCCGTCCATCAGAGCCGGTTGCCACTTGCATATACCACTAAACATATACCACTAAACACCTTTTTTTGGGTTGCTTCCCAATTGGACTAGTGGTCACTTGCACACCCCATTCCATTGCCAACATGTTGTGATCACTAACATCCGAGGCAATCACCTTGAATTTCTGCACCTCAGGCCACAAGGCCTGATTCACATATATAAAATCGATGATGGAGGCCAGTGTACCTTTATGCCAAGTGGGCCGAGGAGGGATGTCTGAAGAAAAAGCACCATTAAGTCGGTTAAGCCCTCTATAATGTATCAGACTTTCCCATCGTATTATTCTCTGATTCTTAGATCCACTAATCCCATCCATGCATTTCAGATTTAAGTCACTAGCCAGTATAAGAAATTTGATCTGCTGATCTTCCGTCACCAGGTCTAATAAGGAGTTTATATGTCTAAAAAAGCGTTCATCACTCAAGGCAACAGGATTCCAGTAAATGTTTAGAATTGCAAGGCCAACAGTTTGTGAGATGACTTTGACTAACATCATAAATTTATTCGGTATCACCCATAACGTTGAAATTACACCCCACTGTCTTTTTACAGCAAGTAAGAGCCCCGACATAGGTCTTCCCACAGCTGACTGAATGGCTGGATTCACATGCACTTCATATCCTTCCCAAATCGGCCTCACAGTTACCCATGTCTCTTGCAAGAGGACCACATCATAACTATTCAAATGTTGTTGGTTGTAATTTAACAAATACAAAAAAGGTAGCAGGCGCCCCTCTCTCGAAAGAACAAGGCATGATAACCAGTTCAGTGGTTATTAACCACATTGAGAGTTCGCAGCCATTGCTTTTTGCTCTATTGCTTTTTGCTCACTGTACCTTCACAGATGGTAAATATCCATTTGCATATCAGTCTTTGTCCCGCCCAAAAGGGCAGTCCAGCACCAAAATGCTATGGCAATTCCTCTCTGAACAAGAGTACCATCAGCAACCCCATACACGTGTTTCAGCCTTATTGGGCATCATCAGTGAGTTGAAGCTGAGCCTCTCTAAGCAAATGGATATTTCCCATCTGTGAAGGTACAGTGAGCAAAAAGCAATGGCTGCGAACTCTCAATGTGGTTAATAACCACTGAACAGGTTATCATGCCTTGTTCTTTCGAGAGAGGGGCGCCTGCTACCTTTTTTGTATTGTTATTTAACAAATGTTTATGGCCTCTCGAATTCCAACTAACCAGGGACAAGGCATGACTAGGGGATGCAGGGATGCTAAATCTAGTTATCTCTGCAGTTCATTGCAATGGCAACAGCAAGACTTGTTTATAGGTATCAGTTCATCTACTTTCCGGGGCTTTCCCTTTTTTAAATCAATATTCTTACAAGAGATTACAGTCTCTTGCATATTTAATTGATCCGTGCTTAAGACAAACCCCAATTGAAACAGGGCATCCTTTGCCATCCATATTAAGTTCTGCACAACCCTAGAATGCATCCATATTTTTACTGCATTTAAATTGTCATTATTGACAAATTCCACTAGTGCCAAGTCTGATGACACAATATCTTCTAATTGCTGCACATCTGAGAAAATTGCCATCACCGCTCTACGATTTAAATCGTATTGTATGTACAGAACTGGTTTACATGCTAATATTAAGGCAAATGGGGCAGGGTTTGGTTTATGTTTAACAGATGGTACTTTTTTTGATGTTTCAATTCGGGCGTTCTCAGTATTGCCCGTTTTCAAATTGGTACAATTATTTGATTTAAGATTTCCCAAGGCGCTTTCAATTAGTTGAATAACAGCCCCAGATAGATCACTCAGGGTATGTGAGTCCTTCACTGGTGCATTCAGAGTGTGTGAATCCTCCACTGATACATTCCTGGTTTTATCATGGGGGCATTTTTTTTGGCCCAATAATGCAGGTTCCATTTCCTGCCTATTCAACGCTTCATATGATTTTAACACCCCTTTTGGGTGATCGCCCTCTACCACATTTTTCCGATTGAGCATATTCTCTTTTGTCGCACCACCAACTACAGATGGTGGTGGTGCTAAAAAGTGTACTGACTTCAGGGTCTCTATAGGTGTTTGCGTTCTGCCAGACATATATGCGTCCACTGCCCGCCTTATTGCTTCTTTGCTCTGACTATTGTCTGATGTTTTGTTTGAGCATTTGCTCACAATTTTTCCATTTGACACACAGTCAGTATCTGCACCATCACTGACTGAGCTAGGTGTTTCATCTGACTGTGTGACCATGGTAAGTAGTTCGTCTAGTGGGGGGTAATTTAGCGCATGTTTGGCCTGGAAATTCAGAGACCCCATTCTCTTTTTTGCTAACATTTGCTTCACATATTTATCATTAATTGCCTTGGAAGCCATTACGTTATTATTGTTATTATTTTTCCTTTTGGGCAAGGTGATTGATTTTAAAAATCGTTTCGTTGTCGTACTTCCTGAATGCTTTGTGCTTGCTATGTTTTTCGATAGCTTACCAGTGTGACTCTCCACTAATTTATTTTTGTCCTGCTTTTTTGTGTTTATCCTGGCATTTAGTTGTTGGTGATTATCTCTAGGAACACAGTTCTTTCGACTGGGACGGATTTCAAAGAGCCAGTTTGTCTGACTGCGCTTTCCAATTCGTCTCTGATGCATTGTGTTGTGCTAAAAAACACGTTCTAGACCACATAGGTCCGTGCATGCGTTAGCTGCCGTACAGATGAAGGGTACATTTTCTTTTAATGGGTCTTCTCTGTGTTGGCAGGTGCAGGTTTTGTCTAAAAACAAGGAAGAGATTTCTTCAATGGGTTTCTCTCTGGAGGTTGTTCACCTAAAAGAGGAGGACCCCTGGGTATATAGTCTGGGGGTCCTTATTCGGAACGAGTTGGACCTGTGCAGGAAGCGCTGTGCACTAGGTCAGGTTGTTCCGTAGCCGACCGGTTTCTGTGGAGCAATGCGGGTATGCCACATTCATCAGGGCCAGATAGGAGGCATCTTAGTGTGTGCCCACTGCAAATCGTCTACAGCAGCGTTGTCTGTATAACTTGTGTCTCTCTCCCTGTATGGATGACAGGAGGGAGGGGAGAGAGATGGAGCAGGGATAAATATCCAATTCTAAACCTCAACTCTAGGTGATTCCCAGAACACTGCATAGTATTAGTTATACAACAAACAGAGGCTTACCCTCTCTGTGTGTGTGAATGCTCTCCACGGGGGGGTGAGTCGGCCAGGAGCCTGGGGGCCAAATAACAGTAATTACTGTCAGGTTTAGATGCAGACGTGCATCTAGAAAGCAGCAATGCTATTAAAGCAATTATATCTAATGATAACCAAATTGTGTCAATGACACTGTGAAGCTGCACGCTGAACGCGTTGCAGCTTAGTTTTCAGTGAAGTGCATTCAAAAATCCCCTCGTTCGTTCGAGGGTCCGCGTGCCTGCCTCTCGGCCCCATGTGTGGGGGAGTGGCTAGCCGCGGAGGCGCCCAGTGGGGCCGCTTACCTGGAGCTGACGTCTCTGGTGGTCCTGTGAGCCACGCGCGAGGTGTTTCTTCACCGCGGCCCGCGCCACCACTCTGTTGATGTAACCATGGTGCCCTGAGTCGCGTGGTCAGGTGCGCCTGACTCCAAAATGGCCGCCCCACTGGGGGGTGGCGGCCATCACGGAGCCAGGCGCCGCGAGCAGCGAGCCAGGTGCCGCGGTATGCGATCCCACACACTAGTGTGGGAGGTGATCTACAATGCTTGATGCCTGCTTGGTGTCAGCCGCCTCAATCAATCGAGGCGAAGTGCCCAGGAGGTGCACCCCCGCCTCCACGCTGACGAAGCAAAGAGGCTAAGAGGCACTTCCCGGCACTTCGCTCGGTGCGTGCGCGCTGGTGCGTGTGAGGCGTCAATTATATAGACAGCATCAGAAAATGGGCGTGCTTTAGCTAAAAGAAGGCAAAAACAGGCCGCTGTAATTTAATATATATGCTTAACAGATTAAAGTCTGGGTAGTTAGCATACACGGTAAGTTACCGTAGGTCCTCAAATGAAATCCTCCAATAGTGCGCTCTGGATACAATGCGTGCAGGAGCTCCACAACGCCCAGCGACAAAGCAGCAGCGAAACGAGGCTAAAAGGCACTTCCCGGCACTTCGCTCGGTGCGCGATAGATGTTTTATTTGTATAGCATTTATACACATATGTTTCAAAGCGCTTGAAGGCAAGGAAGGGAGCAAGAGAAAATACAATTACATTCTTACAAGGCCTTGAGATATTAAGAATGTGAAGATAGATAAGGCACGGCATCCTGCTTCACCCATCAATACTCAACTTACTGTAAGCAGAAGTTCTATGTCTACCTTTAACCTACAGAGATTACAAATGGCACCTTCGCTCCCTAACTTGCACAGCATCCCTCCCACACATTTCTTACTGAAACTACACCCCTTTATCTGCCCTCACACCATCATTGAAAACACTTAAAACCCTAAGTTGCAGAACCAATGGCCCACCCCGCATCACTCAATCCCATGCTCAACCATCATGAGAAATAATCGCCTAGCCACCCGCATACACCCAACCTTCAAAGAGTGATCAAAGCCATCCCATCCCATCACTGCTATAAACCAATCCTCTTTCTCCTGATTCAAGCATCACCTTGCACCCAAGTGCTGGAATGCCCCAGAGATTGACGAAACCGGCCTGAACCAACCCATGTACCACAATAAGTCCAAAACACAAGAGGATTCCAAATGTAATATTAAGGACACTGCACAGATCGACACCAAGACACACTTGAAAGGAGCACTTCTCAATGCTAGATCCATTCTTGCCCACTCACTAGACATTGCAGACCTCCTCAAGACTCATGACCTAGACCTCTTAGCAATCACTGAAATGTGGCTGCATTCAAGGCCTTTCCCTAGCCATCCCTGAAGGGTACACCATCTATCGGAAAGACAGAACCACCTCTAAAGGGGGAAGAATTGCACTAATTGCTAAAAAGATTTAAACTTAAGAATATCCACAGACCACAGCTCCCCATCTGCCGAAGTAATCACACTTAAACTCTTACTTACATCCACCTGCTCCCTAACCCTCCACATTGTCTACAGACCGCCAGGGCCACTATCCACATTAGAACATTACATTGCTCCCCTCTTAGCATCTAACACTAAGCCTTTGTCCAAAATAGTCATTTTGGTCCATTTTAATTTGGGCCTGAATGACCCAAAAGGCAACCTAACCTGCCTTCTCACCAACTCGATGGAAGTCCAAGGCTTCACCCACCGCATCTCCCTCACAACACATGAAAATGGACGAACCTTGGACTGGCTAGCTGACCTTAATTCTGTTACTAGTATACTAGACAATACCCCTTGCACATGGTCTGACCATAATGTCATTCTATTCTCCACTGCCATAATCACCAGACCAGTCAAACCTAGTCCACTCACCGTGGCTAAGCCCTCAAGAAGTCAAAGGAACATAAGCTGAGAGAATATGCTGCCCTCTTACTTCCAATAACCAGCCACGCCCACACAAATCCTGACCCCACCTCCATGATGACCCTTTATAACCAAACCGTTCTAGCCGCTATCAACAAGGTTGCCCCATTAAGAACGAGGAAAGCTAAACATATAGCTCACGCTAACCCTTGGTTCCCTGTGAACCTCAAAACCCTGCGTGCGGAAAAAAGATCTGCTGAGTGCAATTGGGAAAAAGCACCTACAAATGTAAATAAGGCTAATTTCCTTGCCTTAGCCAACAAATACAAGGGTGAAACAATGAACGCCAAAGGAAACTCCTACAATCAAAGAATTGCAAATGCCCAATGATATGATATGGCATTTATAACGTGCCTATACACAAGTGTTTCAAGGCGTGACAAGGTAAGAAACAGAGGGAAGACAGACAGCGATCCAACTGGGCCAGGTGACATTGGATGGGAAAGAGAAAAGTGCAGGGGGGAAGGGGAGGGGGCAGTGCAGTAGATAGGATTACAGTAAAATAAATAAAGACAATAAATAAAAGTGCAGCCAGCTGGTGGCAAGTACGAGGGTAAGAGCAGACATCAGGGGTCAAGTGCTAGCAGGGGCTACAGGGATACAGAACAGTCCCCAAGTGCAAGGGTTGCCTCGGGCAGTGAAGGTGTGCAAGTGGCGGGGAGGGGACCTGGGCCCGAGATCAGAGGGTAGCCAGGTAGCCAGTTCAGTTTCAGATTCAGAAAATAGATCAGCAAGGGAGAGGAGGAGACAAAGCAGAAGCAAAGAGGAAGGTCTACAGGTGCTTCTGAAACCGGAGATGGTTCTCCTCACATTTCAGAGAGGTAGGGAGGCTGTTCCAGAAGAAAGGCCCACCAAAAGAAAGAGATCTACACCTAACGCGCTGCTTGGAGAAGTGAATGACCCTGAGGAATTTGGAGGCGGATGAGGAAGAGCTCGAGTTGCAAGGTATTCAGGTCCCGAGCCCCAGAAGGCCTTGTGGACAATGCAGAGGGTTTTGAACTTAATCCTTAATCTAATTCGAGGAAACTCTTCACCATACTGCGAGAGCTGGAATTGCCTGCTCCAACCCTTGATCACTGCATCAAGGATCAGCTAAGGTGCGCAAACGTTCAAAATGCCCTTGCAGATAAAATCAACCTTCTTCAAAACAAAATGGAAACCAAGAAAATCAAACTCACCCATGACAATACCCCAGGGAATTCACTCATAGCCTCTCAGCCTCCTGCTCACAAATTCGAATTCATACCTGTCTTTACTACAGACACTATTAAAATCATCAAAGGATTGAAACCATCAAGATGTCAAGGTGACATTTGCCCAGCCACCCTGATCAGGGACTGCGTTAATGAGTTAGCGCCCTTTATTACCAACCTAATCAATGATTCCTTCGCCTTGAGCAAAGTGCCGGATAATCTAAAAGAAGCTTGGGTACTCCCACTGTTTACAAAACTGACTTTGTACCATAACATTCCTACCAATTATCGACCCATCACCACACTGCCTTTTCTTCTGAAATTATTGGACATGGTAGCCTACCTACAGATACAAACATTCTTGGAATCAAATAACCTCCTAGGCCTCAGACAATCAGGCTCCCGTCCAGGCCACGTAACCGAAACAGACCTTCTGGACCTTAAAATCCAAATGGACCAAATCAAGGAAAATGGGGCCTTGCGATTCTCCTATTACTGGATTTATCAGCTGAGTTTGACTTGGTGAACCATGAAATCATATGCCAACACCTGGAGCTAGCTGCTCAATTCTCATCCAAAGCTATTGAGTGGGTCGAATCTTTCCTCACTAATCGTACGATGAGAGTCTTCGCTCCCTCCTCAGCTGCCAACCCAGCCCCAGGCTCCTGCGGAGTGCCACAAGGCTCCTGCGTTTCACCCACATTGTACAATGTGTTCACAAAGCCTTTCTTAGACAAACCTGACAAAATGGGTGTCACATACAGAAACTATGTGGATGACACCCAAATACTCATACCCATCGCTGGCTTATATGGCACATACTCCAACACTCTAAAGAAAATCTACCTCACAATCCAAGCCTGAATGGTGCAGAGCGAGCTATGTCTCAATGATGAACAAAATTAATTACTCATCATTGGAAGCTTACATCATCTAAACCAGGGTTGTCCAACATGCGGCCCGAGGGCCACAATGCGCCCATCCAAGCCATTTTATGTGGCCCTAGAAGCCTAAGAGCACAGACAAAGCATTAGAGTTACTTTTGTACATTTTGCATTTATTTTATATGCAGTGAGTGTTGTGGCTGCAGTTTCACGGTAGGAATCGTAGTACACACATTACGATTTCCATTGGCTGAGAAGCAGCCAATGGAAATACTGTTACCATGCAAGGTAGGTCGTAGTAGTGGAAATAAATGCAATAAATACATGCCTTGCACGGTAACACTATTTCCATTGGCTGTTTCTCAGCCAATAGAAATCATAATCACGTAATATGGGTGGGTGGAGTGACGGGCACACCGCGCCACCTTCACACGTTGCCGAGCCCATGGCAGAGCCTGCGTGAGCCAGCTGCTCAGCCCAGCCCAGGTTCACAGTGCCACGTGCGGTGCACACCGAGGCCTAGTTCTCCTTGCCTCCAGCAGTGGGAAGTACTGCCTGCTATATTTTCCGACATATGTTTGTGGTATGCAGTGCTTTTGAGCCTCCGAGATACTGCTGGCCAGATACACCGAAACACAATTATCTGGCCAGCAGTATCTCGGAGGCTCAAAAGCAGTGCGGGCCGCCTTAAAGTTTGAACATTCCACCTGGGGATGGAGGGTACAATTTGAAGCACATTTTGACAAAACCTTCCCCTTGGGTACTGTTCAAATTGCGTCACAAAAGGAATGATTTTCCACATGATTTTACCGCATGTGGGAATGAATTCTTTGCCAAAATGGCTAGGCAACACAATCATGCCATCCATACTCGGAAAAGCAGCACAGCAGGTAAAATGCCTGGGGCTCTATCTAGTTTTTATTTTTGCAACTGACAAGTGCTAATCTGGACGAGGCAAAACAGCCCTTGGGAGGTGTCCGTGCCCCTGTTGGAGGAAGGCCAGCAGCGGGAGTGAATTTTCAGAGCGCATAACACCGTAGCCCACCAGGTCCAAGACACTGTGGGCTTTACAGCAGATACCATAAGGTCAATTCCCTACCCGGTTCCTACAACATGGCCCTCAGCTCGGCTGGAGTGATCTGGCGCACCGGCCGCCCCTGGGCGCTGCGAGAGGAGGGCACCCGGCCATGTCTAGTTCTTCATACTTTAAGATTGTGCTCACATTGAGTTTCTTCAATTAGGTTTACCTTTGGGTGATCGCATTTTCACATTTTATCTGTTGAATTGGATTATGCTTCTTTCATTAACAAAGAAGTAATGAATGTGTATTACAGAGATCAGGCAGCACCAATCATGCTTTGTACAGTACAATGCTGGCCTAAATTGGGAACAGCCAGGATAGACATGTTGCTACAGAGGCATATTTTGAGCACAACCAGCATGACAATGTGTTACATCAGTGACAGTTCTATCTTACACTGTGGACACATAGATCATTAAAATGTGTTGTGTTGTAAAATGTTCTAGTCTGCTGTTGGTGACATGGAATTTTCATGTTCCCCTTTAGAACTGATTGTAAACGTATGGCTTTTCGGTCACCTTTTCTGCTGTAAAATGCCCCATTTCGACCCCATATTTGAACAAATATTCTTGGAGGGGGAACCCCCCCAAATCCTCCCTAGATCCTTATATCTCCCTCGCTACGCTCGGTCACCCCCACTATTTCAGGAAAATATGAACACACACACACACACTGAAAGAAATCACAAGCAACTGACCTCGGATCATTTGATGGAGGGGCCCCCTTACATACTCACTGCCCCTGGCACCAAAAGCTATCTTTGGGACTGTATGGCGCATCACTGCCTGTGATGCTTGTGTCAAAGGTCACACAATATTGCTTTTTAATATACTGCTTTGGGTGAGGTTGTTGACTTTTGGGTCGCCGGCCCACTGGGTGACAAAAAGCAAATGCTTCGGCCCTACATTCAAAAAGGTTGGACAACCCTGATCTAAACAAACTATCCCCACCATACAAATCCTTCAATATTGACGGCTACAACATTAACATAGCCAAGGAAATAAAAAATGTAGGCATCTACATTGATTCTGCATTGACATTCATTGGGACTCATTATGAGTGTTGCGATAAGGCAACAACGGCGCCGGTAGTGCTATCGGTGCCGTTGTTACCTCGCCGCAACATTCCGAGTTCTTCTTGCAGGGCCGCTCTGTACGCCTGGTCAGACCAGACGTGCAGAGCGGCCCCCGCTAGCAGAACGGGATGCTAACAATGGCCCTGTTATTAATGGGACCGTTGTTAGCATCCTCCCCATTCCCATTGAGCCCTATGGGGGCTCAAATGGGAATGGGGATGTACTGGGTCTGGGTCCCGCGAATGGGAATTATTTTTCGGGACCCGGACCTGAGTTTGTGGGTAGCCATGCCGCTAAAAAACAGCAAGGCTACCTCCAAACTCTTAATGAGGCCCATTATCACTTATGCATGTGTACAGTGAAGAGGGAAGAGACCCATACAAATGGTGTTTGCTACAGCTGTTAATTAAACTGGTGCCCTTTACTGGAAAGTGAATGAAAAAATATGTAATTTTTACTGGTATGGTTTAAGAAGAATATATTTGTTAGTGTGGTAAAATCTAGGCACAGTGATCAGAGGTCATTCATTAATGCTATTACAATGCTATTACATGGCGATACTGTCCTACGTTGGTGCAGCCAGTCTGGACAAGTTTTAGAAGTGTACCTAATATCATCTCTGTGCAAAGTTGAATCTAGAAGTGTGCCTAAGAGCGTGCCTTGCTTGAATTTAGAAGTGTTCCTAATATCATCTGTGTGCAAAGTTGAATTTAGAAGTGTGCCAAATAGTGTGCCCTGGTTGAATTTAGAAGTGTGCCTAATATCATCTCTGTGTAAAATTGAATTTAGAAGTGTGCCCAATAGTGTGCCCTGGTTGAATTGAGAAGTGTGCCTAATATCATCTCGGTGCAAATTTGAATTTAGAAGTGTGCCTAATAGCGTGCCCTGGTTGAATTTAGAAGTGTGCCTAATATCATCTTGGTGCAAAGATGAATTTAGAAGTGTGCCGAATAGCGTACCTTGGTTGAATTTAGAAGTGTGCCTAATATCCTCTCTATGCAAAGTTGAATCTAGAAGTGTGCCTAATATCCTCTCGGTGCAAAATTGAATTTAGAAGTGTGCCAAATAGCGTACCTTGGTTGAATTTAGAAGTGTGCCTAATATCCTCTTGGTGCAAAGTTGAATTTAGAAGTGTGCTGAATAGCATACCTTGTTTGAATTTAGAAGTGTGCCTAATATCCTCTCTGTGTAAAATTGAATTTAGAAGTATGCCTAATATCCTCTCTATGCAAAATCTAATTTGGTTGCCTAATATCAGCTTTATGCAATTTGAATTGAGAAGTGTATCTAACAACATCACTCTGGCATAGCGGAATATACTCTCTGTGCAAAGTTGAATATAGAAGTGTGTCTAATATCCTCTCTATGCAAAAGTTGAATTTAGAAGTGTAGCTAACAACATCACTCTGGCATAGCAGAATTTAGACAGTGCCCCTAATAACGTCACTGTGGCAAAGTCTAGAAAGGATGCCCTATAGCTTATCTGTGTCATAACTGCATTCAGGAAGTCTGCCCTATAACGTATCTGTGGCATAATTGCATTTACAAAGTCAGCCCTATAGCTTAACTATGTCATAATTGCAATCAGAAAGTCTACCCTATAGCTTATCTGTGTCATAATTGCAAATTGAAAGTTGCATTTAGAAAGTTTACCCTATTGCATATATGGGTCATAACTGCATTTAGAAAGTCCTCCTAAATTGCACCTAAAAGTCCACCTAAAAGCATATCTATAGTGTTGTTTAATTCGAAATTCTGCGTAATAGCATACCTGAATCCCAGCTTGCTAGAAGAAAATCTGCCTAACAGCATAACTGGCTGTAGTTGCAACTAGATAGTTAGTAACCCATCTATATCACAGTACTAACCATGAGTGCACCCAATCCACCTAGGTCTGCCAGAAACAACCCTTGTGCACCACCCCGCCCTCCTGCCAGCCCTGCCTCCCTTACCCCCCTTCCCAAATCATCCCACCCTCCACCACATCCCCTACCCATCGCCTTTCCAAACACCAAGCCAGAGGGGTGCGATGGCGAGCCAACCACCATAAGACCACTGCTCCTCCGAGCACCTCCACCGATCAGCCTACTATGATCATACCCGCTCCCCTCACTAGCCTCTCAGGCACTCCCTGCCCAGCAATCATGCACCCCCTGCTTTTCCCATCAACCCCCACCATCTTCCGCTGACCACACTCCTTCCCCTCCCTGAAAACTGCACACCTAGCCCTAGCAAGAACAGAAGCCTCATCTCTCTTCCCCTCCGACCCCCCTACCCTCTCGCACACACCAATCTCAACAGACACTTAAGAGGAAATGTACCTGGTCCCTCTCAATCTCTCAGCACTCATTGCCTCCCCTGTCTCGACCCACCACCTCATCCCCCCAATCACCATCCTCCCCCACGCCTCACCCTGCCTGAAACCCCTCTCCCTTGATTTCTCACCGTCCACAACTGAACCTCCTAACCCCCCACATCCCACCTTCACATCCCTCGTGCCAAATCCAATCATCCCAACACACGCGCCCATCCACTCCCACCCGAAACCCACCAACTTTTCTGCTCGCCCACTTTTCCCATCGACCATCAGCCAACCCACCGCCTCGCTCTCCAGTCTCCACCCTCTCCCGCCCCACCCCCCTTCTCTGCGGCTCCGACATCAACCTCATCTACCGAAGTGAATTGCATCCTATTTAATGCCCGTTCTGTAGCGAAAAACAGACACAGCATTTTTTACCTCCTCACCTCTGACAAACCAGACCTGGTCTTCATCACCGAAACCTGGTTCTCTGACGACTTCGCCCCTATCGCCAATGAAGCCTTGCTCCCCGACTACTCCCTCATCCCACTGAACCGTCCCTCGAGACGAGGAGCAATAGCATTCGCCTTCAAGTCGCACTTCCACGCCTCAATCATCAACAACCAGCCGTCCATCCCGTCCTGCGAATCACTCCTCGTTAAACTATCCCTTCCCCGTTCGTTCTCCCACAGCTTCCTAATAATCTACAGACCCCCTGGCTATGATAGGCAATTCTCAAACAACCTCTGCAACGCTATTGCCAACCTCCAACTAAACCAGAGTATCAGAGTTCGGGAGGATATCTCGCGCTCACACCAACAACTTCTTATGAGACCTATTATCACTGTTGTTAAAATTCCTCAGGATAGGTTCAAAAAATCCTCAAGTTACATAACGCTTGTCAGTTCAATATATTTAAATTTTTCTTCCAAAGTAAAGAACAGCCGACACGTGTTTCGACCTTTGGTCGTTATCAAGGCTGTACAGATTATTACATTCATTCAATATATCGAAAAAAAGAGAGAAAATTCAAAAACCATACCATATAGTGCCAACATGTCAGGTCAGGATATGGGAAAATTCACGCCATAGTCAAGATATAAGGTGAATATTCAAAGAAAAATAAACATAAAACAATAATTTAGTTTTTCCTCAAAAAATGTGTGTTCAACATAACATCCAGTTATCAACTGTTTTCACAATAAAACTCAACTCCCATATATTAGTTACATAGATTACTAGTTATCACCCTGTGACACCATTCCAACATGGCCAAAGGAGATGTGAATATTCTAAATGCAGCATTAGAAAATAGAGATGAAACTTACCCTCTCTATGTCAATTAGTTATGTCTTCCATCCCTATATTGTAGACCCTTTAAATTAAATTTAATGGTATGAATTACATAAACGTTCTATCCCATATTACAGCATAGATTGAAATTTAGAATGTTCACCAACCTGAAAATCTATGTTCTAAAATACCATATGTTCCAATAATCTTTAGGTTCGAAATGTTTTAGGTCCAAAATTGGCTTTCATCTACAAGAAATATGTATTTTACTACGCTTCATAGGGTTAACTATAGACCCCCATATTAATCATTTCCATAGTTAAAAATACTCATGGGTTAATACATCTCTCATGTGTTGCCATTTAAATTATATTGTTGAACAAGAAAATATATAATATAATAATATTGCATTAAGTTCAGTTCCCATATGCACATCATGAGTTACTGAAGGACCTCCCTCAACTATTCCAAAGGGATGATTCTGTTAAATAGAGTATATCCTGTTTAAAATGCAATAACATTCTTCCCTATTAGTATTCCAATTCTCCATGGGCTTACCTTTACATGGGCTGAAACCCAGAACCTCGTTATGGTAAGGGGATCCCACGAGTTTCCCCTTCCATTTTAAATGCATTGGCACTCACGGGTTCGCGGGCCGCATCGCGATGACGTCACGCGCACGCACGCGCGATGACGTCATGCGCACGCGCGCGCGACGCCGCCATACACACGCGCACTCAGCGTTACATGGGCATTATTACAGAGTTCCTTGATTAAGCAAGCAACATATATTGCCAATATGTCTCATTAATTGGCTGGTATCAATCAGTTACAGTTACCCAATACTTTGAATTGATAGCGCTATTCCAACTCGAGTTTAACTTTCTGTATTGGTTAATACAAAATGGTGCAATAAAACCACAACTAATTCTACAGTTATATCCTCATGATATGCATACGTCCACCAAACAAATAGATCTCATTGCAACCCTTAAATTATTTAAATAATAAAATTCATGAAAAATATTCTATTTTATTTCCATGGCTGTACTTTCACTAATGAGTACATGAGATCCTATGATTTCTGATCCCATGTTACAATACTCTGGTAAGGCTGGAACGGTATCACAAGTTGTGATAATTACATTAGATAGCATTACCAATTATGCTGATTTCATTCATTGTAAATCAGAAAGGAAGAAGAATATCAATCATGATATTACTTCATAAGAAAACATGCATTTCATGGTCCTGGTTAAGACCGACTGTAGTGCTTCTAAAATAACAAATTAGTTTGCTCTCTTGTTGCCTAAGTTTAAGCCTAAGATTACCACCCCGTTTACCCATCTTCACTTGCATGAGACCAATGAATCTTATATCTTCCTGGCTATCCAATGAATGAAATCAGCATAATTGGTAATGCTATCTAATGTAATTATCACAACTTGTGATACCGTTCCAGCCTTACCAGAGTATTGTAACATGTGATC
Source organism: Ambystoma mexicanum (assembly GCF_040938575.1). Classification (NCBI taxonomy): domain Eukaryota; kingdom Metazoa; phylum Chordata; class Amphibia; order Caudata; family Ambystomatidae; genus Ambystoma; species Ambystoma mexicanum. The sequence continues at coordinate 1,089,158,993 of NC_090941.1, forward strand.
AGAAATCATAGGATCTCATGTACTCATTAGTGAAAGTACAGCCATGGAAATAAAATAGAATATTTTTCATGAATTTTATTATTTAAATAATTTAAGGGTTGCAATGAGATCTATTTGTTTGGTGGACGTATGCATATCATGAGGATATAACTGTAGAATTAGTTGTGGTTTTATTGCACCATTTTGTATTAACCAATACAGAAAGTTAAACTCGATTTGGAATAGCCCTATCAATTCAAAGTATTGGGTAACTGTAACTGATTGATACCAGCCAATTAATGAGACATATTGGCAATATATGTTGCTTGCTTAATCAAGGAACTCTGTAATAATGCCCATGTAACGCTGAGTGCGCGTGTGTATGGCGGCGTCGCGCGCGCGTGACGTCATCGCGCGTGCGTGCGCGTGACTTCATCGCGATGCAGCCCGCGAACCCGTGAGTGCCAATGCATTTAAAATGGAAGGGGAAACTCGTGGGATCCCCTTAGCATAACGAGGTTCTGGGATTCAGCCCATGTAAAGATAAGCCCATGGAGAATTGGAATACTAATAGGGAAGAATGTTATTGCATTTTAAACAGGATATACTCTATTTAACAGAATCATCCCTATGGAATAGTTGAGGGAGGTCCTTCAGTAACTCATGATGTGCATATGGGAACTGAACTTAATGCAATATTATTATATTATATATTTTCTTGTTCAACAATATAATTTAAATGGCAACACATGAGAGATTTATTAACCCATGAGTATTTTTAACTATGGAAATGATTAATATGGGGGTCTGTAGTTAACCCTATGAAGCGTAGTAAAATACATATTTCTTGTAGGTGAAAGCCAATTTTGGACCTAAAACATTTCGAACCTAAAGATTATTGGAACATATGGTATTTTAGAACATAGATTTTCAGGTTGGTGAACATTCTAAATTTCAATCTATGCTATAATATGGGATAGAACGTTTATGTAATTCATACCATTAAATTTAATTTAAAGGGTCTACAATATAGGGATGGAAGACATAACTAATTGACATAGAGAGGGTAAGTTTCATCTCTATTTTCTAATGCTGCATTTAGAATATTCACATCTCCTTTGGCCATGTTGGAATGGTGTCACAGGGTGATAACTAGTAATCTATGTAACTAATATATGGGAGTTGAGTTTTATTGTGAAAACAGTTGATAACTGGATGTTATGTTGAACACACATTTTTTGAGGAAAAACTAAATTATTGTTTTATGTTTATTTTTCTTTGAATATTCACCTTATATCTTGACTATGGCGTGAATTTTCCCATATCCTGACCTGACATGTTGGCACTATATGGTATGGTTTTTGAATTTTCTCTCTTTTTTTCGATATATTGAATGAATGTAATAATCTGTACAGCCTTGATAACGACCAAAGGTCGAAACACGTGTCGGCTGTTCTTTACTTTGGAAGAAAAATTAAAATATATTGAACTGACAAGCGTTATGTAACTTGAGGATTTTTTTAACCTATCCTGAGGAATTTTAACAACAGTGATAATAGGTCTCATAAGAAGTTGTTGTTGTGAGCGCGAGATATCCTCCCGAACTCTGATACTCTTGTCTACTTTGTACAAATTTTGTGGGAAGTTTGAGGGAGTGATATCACTTGCTGCCGACCCCCCCCCTTTTTTTCTTTTTTGAAGTTCGAGAGTGGAAAATAGCGCACGCAATTTGATAGCGATCCCACAACATTTGGTATTTTGCTCCAACTAAACCATCCCAACCTCACCCTTCTAGGAGATTTCAACATATGGCTCGACATTCCCACTAACCCTATGACACACTCCCTGGTTGACGGCCTAGACGCGATTAACCTCCAACCCCACATAAACGGCGCGACTCAATATAAAGGACACACTCTTGAAGCTATATTCAGCTCCCACAACCGGATACATCTAAAGCCCCCCACTCCTATCATCTGGTCCGATCACTTCATTGTTTCTTTCGCCATTTGCTCACCCAACCCGCTTCCCGTACCCGAACCTAAACCTCAGAATCTACTCAAATGCTGGAAGAAACTAATAATCCTTCCTGACATAGCCAACGCACTCTTCCAGTCTCCTCCGCCTACCTGCCTATTCACTAATCAACTAACCCCCGACGCCTTTGACTCATGGCTGAACACCTCACTAATGCGGCTCAAACCCTCTTGCAAACCATCAGCCCGCCGTGACCTCTTCCCAAGATGGTTCACACCTGAATTGAAGACCAGTAAACATCTATATAAATACTTAGAATGCAAATGGCGGTAAGATAAAACTCCCCTGAGCAGATCCACCTTGGCCCGGCACCTTCATCAGTAAAAGGCCGAAATCCGGAAAGCAAAAAAAGCCCATTACAACTCCCGAATCCTAAACAGTAAAAACCCCAGCAAAGAACTTCACAAAATCATCACCAAATTCACCAAACCATCATGCACTACCACCGTCCCGACCCCCTCTCAATCACTGTGCGACTCACTCTCTCTCCACTTTTACACCACAGCTCTTGAAAGAACAAACGATCTAACCAACAAACTAGCTCTCCTACACCCACCAGGCAATCCACCCTCCATACCGGAAAACCCACCGCCTGCGACCACTACCCAACCAACGTTCGACTCCTTTAGTCCAATATCAGCCAATTTCTCAAACTTCTCTCTGCACGCAAACCATCCGGCTCTCCGCTAGACCATTGCCCGGCCACAACCCTCAAAGAAATTTTTGCTTCTACCTACACGAAAGAACACGCAAGAACCATCATAAATGACTCCCTTTCCTCTGGAATTTTTCCAGACGTATTCAAAACGGTTCATGTCAAACCTCTAATAAAAAATCCTTCCCTTGACCCCCTCGAGCCCAAAAACTACCGCCCCATCTCTAACACCAGGTTCCTTGCCAAACTCATCGACCGAACCACCTACTCCCAACTAAATGCCTTTGTCGAAGCCAACAATCTCCTAGACACCGCTCAATCAGGTTTCAGAGCCCGACACGGAACGGAAACCACCCTAACCTCAATCTGGGATGACCTTAAAAACACGGCAGACTCTGCAGGATGCGCCGCATTAATCCTTCTTGACATATCCGCCGCCTTCGACACAATCAATTACTCAATCCTCCTTGACCGCCTCCACTCCCTAGGAATTTGTGGAACCGCTCTCAAATGGATAGCATCCTTCCTCAAAAATAGGAACCAAATAACTCTACTCTCTACCTATTCCTCCCAAGCCCGACCAGTCGACACAGGAGTTCCACAAGGAGCTTGCCTATCGGCATTCCTGTTCAATCTCTACATGACCACCCTCCCACAAATAATTTGTTCACACAACATCCTGTGCTACAACTATGCTGATGCCACTCAACTAATTCCGAAACTCCTGAACTCAAAACCCAACTGCCGACCTGACCTTGCTTCTTTCCTCCTCGACATAGAGCTCTGGATGAAGCACAAACCACCTCTTGCTAAACCCCTCCAAAACCGCAATCATGGTATGTGGCAACACCGAGATTCTTCCACACCCACTTCTCTGGCCATCTGCCATGGGCAACTCACTGACCTCCTCTAATTCATAAAAAACCTTGGATGCACCCTAGACTCTGACCTAACACTCTCGCGCCAAGTCAACAACGTCTCAAAGTCCTGCCACTACCACCTTAAAACTCTTAGGCACATTTTTCCATACCTCTCCTTTCCCAACACACTCTCCGCAGTCCAATCAATTGTCATATCAAGACTGGACTACGCTAACCCCCTCTACCTCGGAGCCCACGCATACCAACTGAATAAACTACAAAGAGCACAAAACGCTTCAGCCAAACTGCTACTAGCACTTGGCCCGAGAGACCACATCTCCCCAGCCCTCAAAACTCTGCACTGGCTTCCGGTCGCCCAAAGGGTGACCTTTAAAACCTTATGCATTTCTCACCGAGCACTGCATAAATCCGGACCCGAATATCTTCAAGACAAACTAAAACCCTATCACCATGCTCGTACTCTAAGATCAAGCTCAGCTGGCCTCATTGTCATACCAAAAACAAACTCAGTCAGGTTAGGCGGATCATCATTCTCAGCCTTGGCCCCCACGCTGTGGAACACACTCCCACCCCACATCCGACTCACTGAAGACCTCATGTCTTTCTGCAAACTACTGAAAACTTGGCTCTTCCCCTAAAACCGACCCGAACTCAATCTAACTCAAACTGGATAACAGCATCTCAAAGACTTTGCCAAAGGCTAGATCATAAATTGCAATGCAGCATCATGATCCGAGCAAGAAATCGAAAACTAATAACCTCGATTGATTAGCTTAAAAGGACAAATTAAAATAGAATGGGCCTCATTACGAGTAGCCCGGTAAAAGATTACAGGCATGCCGGAATGAGCGGGTCCGTGCTCGTATGAACCCGCTAATAGCGGGTGATTACGAGTGCGTGAGCACGCACGTTCCCCCATGCCAGTAATGGTAATACCTCCATGCCGCTAAAGGGCCTTCAACACCCCTATACCGGCATCGCGGGACCCGCCCATAGCGGTACCGCCTCATACCAACCCCTAAATATCGGCATGGTAATACCACCATGGTAATACCGTGTTCGCAAAAAATGGACCCGGAAATTACGTCATCGCGCAGGAAGGGGAAATGGGCCGGCGGCCATCTTTAAAAACACAATCCATTGCTATCCTCCCCAACCACCAGTCCTTTTGTGTTGTGCTGTGGCAGAAAATAACCAGGATGTCCAAGGCAACCAGGAAGACGACCCACAGGAAGCACAAACAGCGGTTTTCAGACGCTGAGCTCAGTATGCTCGCCGACACCCTGGTCCAATATGCGGACACCATCAGGAGTACTGACATGAAGCATACGGCCCAGACCAAAAAGAAGGAAGTCTGGCAGGAGGTCGCAAGGAGGGTATCGGCAGTAGGAACCACCCCAAAGAGTGTGCGCGACTGTCGCAAGCGGTGGGATGACCTCCGCCTCAGGGTGAGGAAGATCCTGGCAGACAACAGGAGGGCCACCATGGCGACAGGCGGGGGGCCACACTCACCTGTGAAGTTGACGCCATGGGAGGAGACAGCCAGTACCTTTATAGATCCCAAGTCCATCGAGGGAATCGGAGAGCAGGAGGTGGGCGCCGCATCATCCCCAGAAGAAGGTGAGTGACCCATCACATCCCTGTAGGGTAAACCATGATGTGGCACAAGCATACATGCCAACCCTCCCGATTTAGGTGGGAGACTCCAGATTTTTCAGGGGAAAATACTGATATTTTTCACATTCTCCCCCTAAAATTGTACTTTCTCCAATGCATTCCTATGGGGAAATTGTTCTCTCCCGATTTCTATGAAGAAATCTCCCTCCTAGGTGCCTCGGAATGTTGGCATGTATGCACAAGGGACGTGGAAGTGAGACTAGGCAAGGCAATGCATGTCCCAGGCCCACATCAACATATCCAGTCAAGAATGTGTGCCACACCCTGCCACAAACAAATGCATGCTGAGTGCCAATCCCAATCCCAACACATGTGCAACATGACCCGACCGTGCCCATGTAACTCACCACACAGACACCATACCAATGCCATGCCACCAGCCATGCATTGATTGCCCACATGCCCCCTCAGAACACCAAATGCCACATCCCTGTAATAATTGGATGCATGAATGTATGACCATATCACAGCGCAATAGATTATCACTGCCATGTGACACCATCACTGATGACCTGCATCTCTTCTATCCCCCAGGCACCGATGAGGAAGATGGCAGGCAGGACAGGGGTGCAAGTGCATCTACTTCACAGCAAGGGACCAGGGCCACCGCCACTGCCACCCCCTAGCCCCAGAAACTGCCCAGACCAACAGGCAGTGTGCCACCCCGGGCAGAAAGCCAGCAGGAAACACCCAGCAGCAGCCACCCACAACAGTGGGAGGCGTTTCCATTCCCGCTCCGCCAACCACCGCGGACGTTGTGGATGCTGATGTGGAGAATGAGGGTGACACAGTCATGTGAACCACACCTACCCCAAGCCCCACGACTCGGACCTTGGAGAGTCAGACATTTGCCTCTTTGAGGAGGACTGTGCCCTGGACGTGGGTACCATGCAAGTGCCATTCACCACCCTGCCTACCACCACCCTGCCTACCACCACCCCGCCTACCAGCACCTCGCCCACCAGCACTCCTGCTGCCAACGACTCCTTTGAGGATCGCATGTCAAGGTTTGAGGCACGACAGGAGTCGATGCTTGACCTGATGCGGCAACAAATTGCTGATGGTAATGACTCCATGAGGGCCATTGCCACAGCCATCGCTGGCAACACTGCTGCTGTTGAGGCATCCACAACTGCCATGAGGGAGTGTCTGGGGGCACTTACGCAAGCCCTGATGTCAAACCTGCCTCAAATGCAGCGTCCACACCTTGGGGCAGGCATGGGACCGGCCACTGACACCTCCACTGCCACAACCCCTTCGACCTCAGCACAATCAAGCGCAGTGCGGATGACGCGGAGGAGTGCACGGCGCTTGGACATGGCACCCCCGGATCTCAAAATAGCGAAGAACTAGAGTGGGCAGACAATGCCATTGGACAAATGGACGTTGGTCAAGGGAACAGTGTTTGGTGTACAATTGGGGACATTTGGGGTTTGTAGGGTGGGTGAGGAGGTTCACTGGGGTGTTATTGGGGTTTGTAGGGTGGGTGAGGGAGGTCATTGGGGGTTGTGAGGGGAATATGTTTACATGTTCACGTGTCTGGAAAATACACCTGTTGTTTGCAAGGAAATCAATGGCTGGACATACTTCATTTTGTGCATGTACATTTAATGTGTGATGGTGTACAGTGGCGAACTTCTAACAAAACAAGTGTGCATGTCCACATGCAGCCAGTGTGTCACTGGCACATTACTTTCATGGTCCCTGCGTTTCAGAAGTATTCGTCAATCAGTGCTTGGCGTACAGCATGGCCATCCCGTGCATCACGTACTGGCAGGGGGGCTCCTTCGCCTCCATCTCCATCCCCTTCATCCTCACCCGTCCCATGCATTTCAATGTCAGGTGGCAGCGGTACATTCCTCGGGACGCACGTGTTGTGCAGCATGACACAGGCCATGGTGATCTTTGCCACCTTCCCAGGCCTATATAGGAGTGCCCCACCAGACCTGCTTAGGCAGCGGAACCGCGCCTTCAACAGGCCAAAGGTCTGCTCAGTCACAACACGGGTACGAGTGTGCACTCGATTGTACTCCTCTTCATGGCTGTTCTGCAGGTTCCGCACAGGGGTAAGTAGCCACGGCCTCAAGGGATATCCTCCATCACCTGCAAGCAGATACAAATAGGTGTGTGTCACTCTGAACTGCCACCTTCAGGGAGCACAGTCATGGCAGCAGCTATTTGGTGTGGGCATGCACATGTCCCTGTACGTGTACAAAATAGTCACCTAGATGCAATGTATACTGTAATGAGGTACACTGGATGGGGATGAATAGATGATGCAGGGTGTAATCATGCATGCAGAGGCAGATGTGCTGTGGTAGTGCGACAATGTTTAGGCTCCAATTCATGCTGTATATTCTTCACTATGCATGGTCACACTAGCCACATTGCCACAGTTGCCATCCTGTTCAGTCATGCATTGCTTACCATCACCATGGTGGCCTGGTTGTGGCTCTTACTTGTTGGTTTCCATATGCATTGTTTGTGATGTGTGGCCCAGTGATGTGTCATGTTCCGTTTGGCTGGTTCAGGTGAGGAGTGTTTGGCTCTGCATGCATTCTCCACTCACTGGCTATTGCCAACCTGCCAACTATTCCCCCCTCTTTCCCACCCAGGTGTACTATTCCCCCCCTTTGCCACCCAGGTGTACTATTCCCCCCCACTTTCCCACCCTGGTGAACTATCCCCCCCTTTCCCACCCATTTGCAGTAGGCCCCCCCTTCTGCATCCGCACACATTAGTACCCCACAGCACAGCCATGGGACAGTTGTGCAACTCACCAAGCAGCCAGGCACGTGGTTCCGGATGTCGCTCCATGTGACGGGGTAGCGTAGAGTTGCGCAGTACCATGGCATCATGTGTGGATCCAGGAAATCGGGCGCAGCAATGGGTGATGATCTTGCTGGAGTCACATAAAATTTGCACATTGATGGAGTGGTATTGCCTGCGATTGCGGAACACTAGCCTCTATGGCATGGGGGACTACCAATTCCACATGGGTGCAGTCGATGGCACCAACACAATTGGGCATGCCTGCCAGTGCATGGAAGCCTACTTTGGTTTCGGCTATATCCTGGGCAGTCCGTGGTATGGATATGTGGGTTCTTGCGTGCTTCAGGAGGGCATCCAGAACTTGGTTCAGCATGTGTGAAAATAGTGGTTGTGAAATGCCATGCAGCTGGCCCACTGTGTGTTGGTAGGTGCCTGTGGCCAGCAAGTGTAGCACAGACACCACCTTTAGTAGTGGGGGGATGGCAGTGCGTATTTCTATGTGGCTGGCAATGTCGTTCTGTATCATGTCCACTATGGTGGTGATGGTGTCACGGTCCAACCGGTACAGGGTGTGGATCTGCTCAGGGGTTAGGTTAAATGGGCTGGGTCTGGTACGAGGGATTAGTTGCTGCCTACGAGGCACTGCTGCCTGTGCTGGTGGTAATTGCTGGGCCTGTCTCACCCTCCTCCTCCTGCGTCTCCTCTGTGCTGCCTGTTGTTGCTGCTGTAGTTGTTGTTGTTGCTGTTGTTGCTGTAGTTGTAGCAGTACAGGCATGTCCTCCAACGCCATGATTGCAACAGCTAGTGGTAGCATTTTGGTGTAGGAAGGGGTGTGGTGTGTAGGTGTGCTCCTTTTGTACTGGGCCAGTCTATATTGCCTCCACCTGTGGGGGGAGGGTTGGTGTGTGGGTGTGCTCAGTTTATACTGGCCCAGCCTCCATTGACTCCACCTGTGGGGATTGTGTGCACCTGTGGCAGCTGCCTTGTATCCTGATTGCTGTTTGCGGGTGGTCTGCGATGCCTGTATGGCCGGCATCGTGCAGCCCGTGATTACCGGCTTCGCTATGCCGGTATTTGCATATCTGCATAGGTTGGAATTTCCCCCTATTACAGGCATGCCGGTATTTGCTCCCTGAAGGGGCGCATGTACGCGCTTATGCCGCTATTAGCGGCATTGTTATTTAGGGTGCCACTTATACCGGGTTTGTGGGTCGGAATGCAACGGGACGGTAAACGATGCCGGTATTTCATACCGGCATCGTTTTTGCCTTAACGGCAAACCTCGTAATGAGGCCGAATGAGTAAAAAGGATCAAACCTGTGAAGTAGATAAAAAGAATAAGTTGTGCAAGGGCAGTAAAGTGGCTGAAATTAATTAAATGGACATATAAATGTAATATACAAGAGGATCAATGTGGACATTTCAACTAACCCAAACTACTAGATCTTAAATAACAATAAAACAAATAACAATACAACATCAAGATCGATGCGAGAAATCGAAAACTTATAACCTCTAATGTAAACTAAAAAGGACAAACAGAACAGAATGAGTAAAGTAGATCAAAGCAGTGAAGCGGATAATACGAATAGATTGTACGAAAGCAGTAAAACGGTTGAAATTAATGAAATGAATGAAATGATTGCAATGGACGAAAGGAACAAAATGGACGAAAGGAATAAAGTGAAGTGGATGGAAAGATGAATACAGGAGACGGATGAGTGCACAGACAGATGGCATGGATTGTATGAGTGCATGGTATAAATGGAAAGAACAGAATAGACGATTCGAGTACATGAGACGGATGTAGTGCCTGGGACAGATGGAGAGCACGGAACGGATTGAGTACATGCAGCAAGTAACATGGGCTGAACCGATAATGTAGGATTAATGAACGAAGTGAATGGAGCGGTTGAAGTGGGTGGAGTGGATGAAGCACGTAGAGCGGATGAGTGAGTTGAGCGGATGAGTGAGTAGAGCGGATGAGTGTGCAGAGCGGATGAGTGTGCAGGGCGGGTGAGTGCGCAGTGCGGATGAGTGTGCAGTGCGGATGAGTGCAGATGAGTGCGCAGTGCAGATGAGTGTGTAGAGCGGATGAGTGCATAGAGAGGATAAGTGCGTAGAGCATATGAGTGCGTAGAACGGATGAGTGCGTAGAGCGGATGAGTGCGTAGAGCGGATGAGTGCGTAGAACGGAAGAGTGCCTAGAGCAGAACAGTGCCTAGAACGGAAGAGTTCGCAGAATGAATGAGGGCATGAAGCGGATGAGAGCGCAGAACAGATAAGAGCGTGGTACGGATGTAGGTTGTGCTGTGGTTGTAGGGTGTGAATGGATAATAGAATGGACCAGATGTAGGGTGTTCAGCAGATTTAAGGTGTTGAGCAGATGTAGTGCGTGATGGTGTTGAGCAGATGTAGGGTGTGAGCAGATTTAGGGTGTCGTGCAGATTTAGGGGGTTGAGCCGAGGTAGGGTGCAGTGGTGTTGAGCCGATGTAGGGTGTTGAGCCGATGTAGGGTATGGTGCGGGTGCGGAGCGGGTGTAGAGTGCGGAGCGGGTGTAGAGTGCAGTGCTGGTGTAGAGTGCAGAGCGGGTGTAGAGTGCGGGTGTAGAGTGCGGCGTGGGTGTAGAGTCTTGAGCGGGTGTAGAGTGCGGAGCGGGTGTAGAGTGCAGAGTGGGTGTAGAGTGCAGAGCAGGTGTAGAGAGCAGAGCAGGTGTAGAGTGCGGAGCAAACAAATGATGTATGTGGATGGAACGGGTGAAGTGGTTGGAAGGAACGGATGAAGTGGTCAGAAGAAATGGGTGAAGTGGTTGGAAGAAACAGGTGCAGTAAGGGGAAGAAACGGATGAAGTTGGGTGGTAGGAACGGAAGATCGATCTGGAAGAACGGGTGATGAATATGGACGAGACGAATAAAGCATGAGGAAGGAACGGACGAAGTATGTGGCCAAAATGGGTCAAATCTATTGAATAATACGATTGAAATAAGTGGATGGAACGGAGGAAGTATAGGTTGGAGAGGGTGAAGCATATGACTGGAGCTGGGTGGAATGGATGAGCTGGGTGGAATGGATGAACTGGGTGAAATGATGAACTGGGTGGCATGGATGAACTAAGTGGCATGGATGAACTGGGTGGAACGGATGAACTGAGTGGAATGGGTGAACAGGGTGGAACGGGTGAAGGATGTGGATGGAACGGGTGAAGTATGTGGATGGAACGGGCGAAGTATATGGATGGAACCATTGATGTATGTGCAGGGTACGGGCGAAGTATGTGGATGGAATGGGTGAAGAATGTGGATGGAATAGGTGAAGTATATGGACGGAACTGGTGAAGTATGGGGAAGGAACGGGTGAAATATATGGAAGGAACGGGTGAAGTATGTGGATGGAACGGGTGAAGTATGTGGATGGAACAGATGAACGAGTGTAGAATGGGTGAAGTGGATAGAACGGGTGAAATGGTAGAACAGATGAAGTAGGTGGATGAACGGGTGATGTGTCTGGAACCGGTGAAGTGGCTGGAACAGGTAGAACGGGTGAAGTGGATGGAACGTGTGAAATGGGTGGACCAGTGAAGTGGATTGAACGTGAGAAGATGACGTATGTGGATGGACAATGCATGGAGATAGGATAACGTGGGTAGAACGTTGCATAAAATGGCTTGGAATACATGGAACGGATTGGAGTGCATGGAACGGATTGGAGTGCATGGAACGGACTGGAGTGCATGGAACAAATTGGATTGCATAGAATGGCGTAACTGACATGGAACGGTTTGGAGTGCATGAACGTTTGAAAGAGCATTGAAACGAACGGTTTTGAGTGCTTGAAGCGGTCATAATGCATAGAACAGTCAGAGTACATGGAACGGATGGAATACATGGAACTATTGGAGTGGGCTTGATCGCAAGCACCTAAGGTAAACCACCATATCACATCTCCACTCTTACTCTCTTATTTACACCATCACTCAACTAGAACACAGCAATACTATGAAACCATTGGGTATAGCTATTCTCATACCATCATTTTTCCTCATACTCCCCATCACCCTAAATAAACACTGCTGGTTACCCACCCTCCAGCCTAGGCGTTCTCCTCAGGCCTAACGCAGCCAGAATCGGTCCGTATAACAACCTGCCAGAACGAACACATATCTCTCAACCACCACACCTCCCGCTAAGAAGCAGATATCACACGAATGCCACACCAGCCGCACACATATGCGGTGGCTCACACGCACCTTTGACTCCCTCTAATTCTCTCTACTGACTTGAACTTCGGTTCCCGAGGGCGTTCAACCTACCAGCGCCTTGAAACCATACCAATGGTACATAAGTCGCTATAGAAATGCAAAGTAACATAACATAATTGTGGCATGGCATTCTCACTGCCAAAACCAACATGATGAGTGTTCTTATGTGGGTATATTGGCATATAGTGGTGCATTAAGAATGGGCCTGCATGGGCAAAACCAGCATGAAATTGTTGTTTGTACGAGAATATACTGGGGGAGGGAACCATCATGAAAATGCTCGTGGTGACTTGAATCTGTTGGATTTTTTCATGAGTTAGCTTCTAAAAACTGAATGCAAACTACACGGCTCAATTTTTCAGACACTTTTGTGTAAAATGCACCATTTTAAACCATTATTTTAAAAATGTGAGGGGAAAACACACACTCGCCCCTGAACTTCCCTTCCCTTAGTATGACTCCCTTGTTACGCTTCAATGCCCCCGCCAATTTGTAGGAAACATTAACACCCTCAATCAGCTGCTACTGCTCATTTATTCATCAGATTTCTTATGGCGGTTTAGAGCTTCTAGGATAGACCCCAGACAATCATTTCCTGTAGTCTCTTGAGGAGTATATGTCAGGTGATGTTGTTTCCTGTGACGTCATCAGGTTAGAGGTCATGTGATGACATTTTCTTTTACATCATCATTAAACTAATTACTATTTCTGAAGCTTCTAGAATCCTACAGCTTATCGGTCACAGAATGTTGGCAAGAATGGTGAAAGGCAGGTCTGAGTCGGCTCTGCAATGTAACGTATCCGAACCCTAACCCTGACCGCCCCAGCCCGTGGTGCTCTGGGAAACCTTTCTCTTGGCAATGTTTGCCTGCAATATGTCTACCCCTGCAGCCAACTGCCGGTGTCTCACGTGACCACCGGAAGCTTCTCAAAGACTGCTAAATAAATCCTATGAACAGCTCCAGGGCCTTTCATGAAGGAGTCTGTGTGGGCGTGTGTGCGGGCCTGTGTGTGTACACCTTGCAGGAATTCAGTGTGTTGGAAAAGCTCGCGTGCCATTGTGATTAACTGACAATTATAGCTTCAGGCGCTCTCTGCTGTATTGAACAATGTGTTGACATGTTAGAGAGGCCGCTTCACAATTCCCAGCTAAGACTTTCTCAGAATGCGCACTTCATACTGTACTGCATGTGCTGGGATTATATAGCAGGAACCTAGCTGTGAACTAACAGGGCACTGCACTGCACCACAAGGTAGTAGAGCAACAGGGTACTACAATTGTTAGGACCAGTGGAGGCAGGTTTCAGCGCCGGGGATCGGGGAAGGTGAGAGGGCACTAGCATTCAAGAGCAGGGGGACCTGGTAAATATTTTTAGTGGAGGTCAATAACTAGGGTGGCCAGATTTAAAAAGCAAAAAAACGGGACAGGGCAAATAACATAAAAGTAGGACTAAGGCTTGAAAGTGGCTGTCAAGGCACTACACTTCAGTTGTGTTTGGAGGAGAAGGGGGTTTAGATGTTGCTGTCCAAATAAACGCATATTATAATTAATTTATCTCAAACTAACGCGATCTTAAGTTCTAAATTGCAGCATTTCTTCTGTGTGAGATTGTGCATTCCTGCCTGCCAGCTATGAAGAAACAATTCAAAAAAACAAAGGGGGTCCCTCTACCAGACATTAATCCTGGTTACAAGAGACTTACCCAGAGTCTTTAGCTCACTATCTTTCACAGAGGAGAAATATCCAAAACATATCAGTCTTTGTCCTGCCCTGGGGCAGTCCAGCACCAAAATGCTAGGCAATTCTCCTCTGAACAAGAGTACTGTGGTGTCACGTGTCCGGACGGACAGAGTCACGTGACACAGCGCGCGAAGAATAGAAATAAAGGTATCACCGGAACTGGCGGGGTAAGGCCAGTCCGGGTTTAAGCAACCATGAAAGTGGTCGCGTCTTGTGTACTGCGCCGCCCCCGCGCACCGCGTATCAGCGCGAGCATCGGCCCGAGGCCCTGCCTCTGCCTCGCACATCCGCATGTGCCCCAGCGGATGAGAACATCACACTGGCGACGAGGCGGTAAGTGGTTTGCGAGCCCCGAGATCAAAGGGAGCTATCGCATCCACGGGCCCGCGCCCTAGGAAAACCACGAGGCCGGTAAGCGCCGACGCCGGCCCCACCCGTTTTCGTCAGAATCCACCCGCATCAGCTGCGAACGAAAGCAACGTTTCGAGCTCCGGCAGCTGAAACAAGCCATCAGCAGCACCCACACCACATGTGAGGTGCAAAAAGCCCACGCATCACACGCGGCCCGCCCTGCCATCATACGCGGCCCGCCCTGCCGACAACGCCGCACGTGGGACCAAGCGCCTTTGCAAACACAAGGCCCAACAGCAACAGCACGGCGAACAGCAGCACAGCGCTGCAACACTGCGCAGCATAGCATGTCAGACCCGACATCTAGCCCAACAGGGTCCGGCACTTGGTCTTCGTCAAGGAGGAGCATCACCGACGAGCGCACTGACCCCACGCTAACTACCTTCATGCCGCCATTCGACCCTTTCACCAATGGAGCGGCCATCAGGTGGGAAATATGGCTACAGCAGTTTGAGATGCACCTAGATGCCAGAGACATCACTATACCCAAAAAGATGCGTACCTTTCTCCTACTCAATATAGGATCTGCCGCCCTGCGCCTATTCAACGCCACGCCAAACCGCGGAAGCGACGCCAACTACGCCGCAGCAAAAGCCGCACTCACCAACATGTTCAAACCAGACCTCAACCCGGACTACGAGCGTTTCCATTTCTGCATGGCGAGACAACGAGAAAAAGAAACAGTGGACAAATTTCACGCTCGCCTTCGCGAAATGGCTGTAGGCTGTGAATTCCCAGACGAGGAGTTCGCCATCCGCCTCCAAATCATCAATGGAATTTCTTCCGAAAAACTGAGGAGAGCGATACTCTCGGAGAAAAATGTACGACTATCCCGCATCCTCGAGATGGCGCGACTCCGCGAACAAACAGAGGACCAGGTAGCAGTAATGGAAGCAGCCATCCAGAAACTACCGCTGGACGACCCTGGACCTGCGGAAGACATAGCAGCCATCTCCCGACAACAAGACACTCGCCCAAAACAGTACCGGAGACCTCACTCATCACAGGGACGAGATCAAACCTGCAAATGGTGTGGAGGCCCATGGCACAAAGGCGAATCCTGCCCGACGTGGGGATCCACGTGCAGGAAATGTAACCGGTTGAATCACTATGCCGCAGTCTGCCTGAACCCGCCGGGCAAGAGTGACAAGGACCCAGACTCACGGCCTACACGGGAACCGCAAAGGAGATTCACGCCCAGAGGATCCCGCCAACAAACGCGAAAAGGAAAAGCCAGAGCAGTCGATGAATCGCAAAGATCACCAGCCACGAGTGACAGCGACGAAAGCGACAGCGACTCCTCTCCTGAAAGGCAAGGCAAAGAGAGTAAGAAAAAAGGGAAGAAGCGAGTACACCGAGTACATCTAATATCAGCGGTCGACCCACGAAAGTCACGACGGAAGAGGAGACCATCATGCACAGTCCTCTCCAACGGAGACCCACTGAAAGTGATCATCGACACGGGCGCTACAGTAAACGTCATGCCCGTGACAGAGTTCAACAGACTCAACCCCAGACCAGAACTCCTCAAGAAGAAAGTCAGGCTATACGCCTATGGATCTAAGAAACCCCTGCCAGTACAAGGGTCGTTTAAGTCGGACTTTGCTCACAATAACGCCAACTGCCGTGCCCGAATATACGTAGTAGATGCTGGGTGCGAGACCCTCCTGAGCTGCAAAACAGCCGAAAAGTTGAAGCTGATACACTTTGCATTCAGTGCGCAACACGACGAACTACACAACCTCTTAGGACGGCACAAGAAGCTGTTCCAGGGCATCGGATGCCTCAAAGGGAGAACCGTCAAGCTCCACATAGACCCCACTATCGAGCCCAAGGCAGTACGACATAGACGAATTCCGTTTCATCTGAGAGATGCTGTAGAGAAGGAAATACTCAAGCTCGAAAATGCAGGGATCATCGAGAGGACATCAGGACCAACCCCGTGGGTTTCACCGATGGTAGTAGCCCAGAAACCGAAACAACCAGGCGCGGTAAGAATATGCATCGATATGAGGCTCCCCAACATAGCCATCGGCCGCGAATGCCATGTCACTCCCACCATCGACGAACTCATCGTAGACCTCACGGGAGTGACGATCTTCAGCAAGCTCGACCTCCGGTCTGGCTATCACCAGCTGAAACTATCCAAAGAATCCAGATACATTACAACATTTTCGTCCCACCTTGGCCTGATGAGGTACAAGAGACTCAACTTTGGGATATCGTCTGCTGCGGAAGTGTTCCAGCACGAAATCCGCAAAGTCATCACAGGGCTCGAAGGGACCACCAACATCAGCGACGATATCCTAGTATACGCATCGAACAAGGACGAACACCATCGACGCTTAGCAGCGGTTCTAAAGAGGCTCGAAGATGCAGGCCTGACCCTCAACGCAGAAAAATGCGAATTCAACAAAAAGGAACTATGTTTCTTCGGATACATATTCAGCGCAGCAGGTGTCTCCCCTGACCCGTCCAAGGTACAGGACATAAAAGAATTTGAACCACCACAATCCGCCTCGGAAGTGAGAAGTTTCATGGGGATGGCCACCTACTGTTCACGCTTCATTCCTGATCTCGCAAGCATTGCGAGCCCACTCAGGGAACTAACCAAGAAGGACCAAAAGTGGGAGTGGACGGAGACACACCAACAGGCGTTCCAACTAATAAAAGACACCCTGTCCGCTTCCACCACCATGGCGTTTTTCAACATAGATCGACAGACCGAGCTTCTCGTCGACGCCAGCCCGGTTGGCCTGGGAGCAGTGCTGACCCAAACAGATAGAGATGGCAGAATATTCCCAATCGCATTTGCCAGTAGAGCCCTCACGAAACCCGAACTGGATTACGCGCACTTCGAAAAAGAGGCCCTGGCAATCCTGTGGGGGTGTCGCCATTTCAAAGTATACCTGCTAGGAAAACAAGCAAAGGTCTTCTCCGACCATAAGCCCCTAATCCCGATATTCCGGGGTTCTGCCCCGCAACCTCCAGCCCGCATAGAGAAGTGGATGCTGCAACTGCAACCTTATAACATCGAGGTAGAATACCGCCCAGGATCAGACAACCCGGCAGACTACCTGTCCCGCCATCCGCGGCCGGCCACAGACAAAGAGCAACACCATGCAACAGAAACAGACGAGCACGTCTGTCATGTAATAGCGTGTGCCCGACCGCGAGCCCTGACACTGCAGGAAGTAGTGCAAGAAACAGAAGAAGACACCGTCCTGCAACACACGACCGCTGCCATCCAATCAGGAAATTGGAAAAACTACCTCATGTCAATGACTCACCGAACAGCCACAGCCCAAGCCAAACTCAGGGCCCTGTTCGGTATTAGACACGAACTCTCAATAGCCCCAGAAGGAGTGATATTGAAGGGACACCGTATCATACTACCAGAATCCCTAGAAGAAAGAGCGCTCAAGCTGGCACACAGTGGACATCAAGGGATCGTCAAGTCAACAGCCTACCTAAAATCCAGAATGTGGATGCCAAACATGCACCAGAGGATAACCGAGCTCGTAGAGTCTTGCGCAGCCTGCCAAGCATCACGGAGACCAGCAAACCCAGAACCAATCAGCAACGCCCCACGAAGCCGGAAACGGTGGGACGCCGTTAGCATGGACCATTGCACCATCGCAGGGGAAGGGTACCTGCTAGTAGTAATTGATGAATTTAGCAGATACCCCGAAGTGGAACATGTAGCTTCGACCAACGCCGAGACCACCATCCTCACACTGGAGAAAATGTTCGCCACACATGGGATCCCGAGGAAAATAAAAAGTGACAACGGGCCATCATTCACCAGTCAAGAGCTGCGTGAATTTTTCAAGGAAGTAAACGTCAAGCATCAACGCATTACCCCAAGATGGCCTCAGGCAAATGGTGACGCTGAACGCTTCATGGGGTCACTGAACAAAGTCATCAGGATTGCCAAAGAACAAGGACACCCTTGGTTGAAGGCTGTGTATCGGTTTCTGAGAACACACCGGCAAACCCCACACTCAGCCACTGGAGTCAGCCCAGCCGCCCTTATGTTTGGAGTGCCTATACAGGCGGAACTACCGGTGCACCCCAACTGGACAACGCCAGATCCAGACATCCTCGAGATGGATGCAAAGCGAGAAAGACACAATGAACGAGAAAGCATCGCCAGACGAGCCTACCACAGAGAACTAAATTCAGGTGATACAGTCCTCGTCAGGAACCGGGCACCGCCAAAGAAAATGTCCCTCAACTTCGAAGTTCGCCCATGGACTGTCAAGACCACCAACCATAGCATGATCACAGCAACCCGAGGAGAAGAAACCGTAACCAGGAACGTCTCCCACTTCAGGAAAGTGCCCCAAGAAATGTGGGAAGAGTACCCGTCACCCCAGAGAAGAGAAGTAACACGCACACCCCAAAGACTCACACCACAGCGGAGCGCAGAGGCACCGCAAGAAGAAGAGATAGAAGCGGAGGTTGTCACCGAAGAGCCACCCCGGGAGAGAAACACCCGATACAATCTGAGAGAAAGACCCAAGCCGTCATCCCGCCTCCAGGGATACGTGGTGGAAAGAATACGTCGTAAAAGACTGAAGCAGAGACACCTACCTGTTCAGAAGTAAGACTGAGCATTAGTGCTGTTGTTTTGTTAACCATAGTGAATTGTGTTGTTGTTAGCCGTAGTAAATTTGCCTCCAAGTTGGGGAGGAATGTGGTGTCACGTGTCCGGACGGACAGAGTCACGTGACACAGCACGCGAAGAATAGAAATAAAGGTATCACCGGAACTGGCGGGGTAAGGCCAGTCCGGGTTTAAGCAACCAAGAAAGTGGTCGCGTCTTGTGTACTGCGCCGCCCCCGCGCACCGCGTATCAGCGCGAGCATCGGCCCGAGGCCCTGCCTCTGCCTCGCACATCCGCACGTGCCCCAGCGGATGAGAACATCACAAGTACCAACTGCAACCCTAGACACGTGTTTTTCGGTCTGGTTGGACCTCATCAGTGGAATAAAAAACTCTGATCATATCTCCAACATAAGGAGGGAATCCCATTGGCTTCCCGTTAAAGCTAGAATCCTCTTTAAAACATTGTGCATCACCCATAAATGCCTCTCCAAAAAAGCCCCCACTTATCTGAACAAAGTCATAAATAAAAAAGAATCCATCAGATCGCTGCGATCCAATAACAACCCACTGCTTGCGATCCCCCGTTACAAAAATACCAGAGCAGGTGGCAGCAGCTTCCAAGTCCTGGCCCCCAAACATTGGTACTCCCTTCCTCTTAACATTAAAAATGAGGTTTCCTTCCATGGTTTCAAAAAACTGCTAAAAACCTGGTTATTTAACCAATATTAGTACCCAGCGAGGGCGCAATCAGAATGAAAGGACCATTCTGATTGGCCCTCGTCGAGGCATTACCCGGCCGGGAATCCCTCGATCGGGATTCTACTGCCATTGTCCACGGCGGGGGGGGAGGGGGCGTGGCATTCCCTCAGCCAATGAGGAGGCTCGAAGCGGGGCCATTCCCACTCCAAGCCTCCCCACGGCTGAGAGGCTGTCTTTGCCCCCCCCCCCGCCGGGGACTCAGGTAAGGCTTTTTTTTCTCCTTCTCCTTTCCTCCCTCCTCCCTGCCCTCCCCACCCCACTTAACTTCTTTTTCCTTTGTCCACGGCGGGGGACAATGGCAGCCTGCAGCCGTGTGGAGACTCGGAGCGGTGCCAACCCTGCTCCGCGCCTCCACACGGCTGGAGGCTTCCATCCTCCCCTGTCGGGGACCCAGGTACGTTTTTTTTTCCTTTTTATTTCCACCCTCCTTCCTTCCCTCCCAACCACACTTACCTTCTTTTCTGTCTTCTTTCAGGAACGGACGCGCTGGGAACAATTCTGTTCCCAGCGCGTCCGCTCTCGATGGCTGCCATGGAAAGGGAAAAGAGACTTCGTTTTCCCTTTCCCGGCAGGCCATTTTCTTGTTCGTTTTTCTTTTTTTCTGTCCTGAAACGTTGCAGCGATTTGGGACAGAAAACAAAGTTTTTAGTGCCCCAGTCACACAGATATTGCGAGCCGGGGTACTAATAGCTATGTGCCCCTCGCTGCAGGGGCATTACCGACTCTGGGTCATAACTATGGGCCCCGGGCATTACCTCAGTCGGTAATGCCGCCGCCGCTCGGGGCATATTGCTTAATTTGCACACTGACACTGGACAATTACTAGTCAGCCTCTTCAGGGCTTAAAGCCACCTTCCCATCGGAGGCCCAATCCAGAATATGTAAATATTTATGATTCATGCACTGTTATTAATCTATGTATGTAATATTTTTGGGTGAATTATTTCTGTATATTGCCATAATGTTCACTTTGTAACACTGTCCATCTACATGTAAGTACTTTATCAGTAATACCGAAGCTGTCTGCAACAATGCTGTGATACCCCAGGGTCTGGACGTGTCACAAATCTAAAAAATAAATAAATAGGTAGGGTGGAGCTGTGCCGCTCTAGGCATAGTGAGCAAGGGATCCACGTCTGGATTCCCCTAATAACTTAGGGTGAAACCCAAAGTTACTTAAAATATTCAAAAAAACAATGGGGGTTCTGGGAGTGTTAGGCAGAAACCTGTGCAGTTTCCTTGGGGACCACTGCAAAAAGTTTAGGACTACAGGAGTTAGCAGTAAACCCAATTGGTAGCAGTCTGCACCACCAAGATTTACCTGGTAGCTGTGGCTGAGCAGTCAGACCTCTCTCAAGAAGAGTTAGGCAGTATACAGAGCATACACAATAGGGCAGGTAAACACAGTAGAACAAGCAAACACTGCTTTGATGTAGAAGATATATAATTATTTATTTAAAAACACATCTAAGAAAACACACTGGCACTAATCTCAAGTACGTTTAAAAACACAGTCACTAAAGTATATACACTCCCTTACAAGAATTTTTAGACAAGTCTTAATTAAAGCCCCACTTATTTTCAGACAGCGGTGAGCGCTTAACGCAGATGGCACTCTAATAATTCCGTTTAAAAGGGAGAGAAAGGCAGAGCATAAGTTGAAACAGATCCCAACACTTTCAAAAGAGCCTAGCAAGACAGGAAGGCAGAATCAAACCGTGAAGTTAGAGTTCAGGACGCCGGATCCACTTTAAGAGGATCAGAATGAAATGTGTCCAAGGTCACACGGTTGAGAAGTGCACAAAAGTCTTCAAAAGGTTCAGAAAGAAGTTGGATCAAAAGAAAGGGACCAGTTAGATGGTCAAGAGGCCAGCCCAGTCTAGAAGGTTAAGGATTTACTGTCACCTTGTAGCAATCTATAGAAAGGGAGGCCAGGCGGACACAGTACCTTGAAATGGTGAGAACACTCCAGCGGGGGCAGTTGTTCCTCGCAGCGGTTGTGAGTCGGTGCTTCGTCCGGCAGAAGAGAAGATCTCGGCAGGGAGGAAAGCAGGAGATCGTTGTGCTGCCAGGGAAGAAACCAGCCGTGGAGTTTCTCGGTTAAAAGATGTGGACCTTTCTTTCGCGGTTCAGTGGTAAGTGGCTATCCGGTTGCCGGGGTGCTTGGCACGGGCAATTCGACCACTAGACGTCCTGGTAGGCGAAAAAGGAAAGCGAACTGGTTGTCCCCACCAGCTCAAGGGGAAGAGACTCTCCGGCAAGAAGATCTCCTCTGTCGTCGGGATGTGGTGAGACGGTTCAGCAGGGCTCCTCCGGTGGTGTCGTCGTTGCAGGTTGGCTCAGCTTCTCCCTCTTCGGATTCTCAGGTCCTGTGGCGACTTCTGAAGTTCCAGTCCCAAAAGCCCTGCTTTTATGCAAGAAACCCCAATTCATTCAGCCTAGCTGTCAATCAAACATGCTAAGTCGTGAGCCGGCCGGCTCACCACTTGGGCCAATCACACAAGAGTGCAACTTGAGCTGCCAAGGCAACTTAGTCCAGGGTGCCTAAACCGCCTCCCACACCCCCTGTGGTACCCAGACAGAGTGGCACCATTTTTGGAGGCTTCTGTGGAGAAGCCCGCCAAAAAGTGGAACAAAGGGCTCTACTTGGGTTGGAGTCACAGAAGAGAACACAAACGCCATTTTAGAATCGAGTTCTGGCAAAAAATACCAACCGGTGAATTAGGATTAAATAAATAACCCGCCGTTATGTTCGAGGCTATTGGAATTAAATAATTAAAGTTGGTAGCCTCGAACAATGGGAAAATCCCATAGAGATATATTCGCTGTCGAATATAAAAAGTAGTCTCCACTGCCACCAGCCAAAACTCAATCAGGGGGGACGGAGACGTGCCCCCTCGAATAACAGACCCGGGGCAATCAAATTGCCCCTACCAGTACGTCCACAATATGATGGTTTGTACTGGTTTCTGTTCATAATTTGGGACTAGTAAAGCCAATGGTGACTTTACATGCCCTGGGAGACAATAGTCAGTCCCAGGGTATGGAGTCTATGGTGGGGTGTCACTATGATACCCCTGTGTCACTGCAGTGAGGGTGCTGTGTAACACACATAGTAAAACCACATGAGACCCCATGGAGTAAATGACCCCATAGCCCATAAAACACATTAACAGTCAAAGGAACCCCTCAAATCATGTCCAAGAGTGTGAGGAAAAGAGACTCACTCTTGGCAGGAGTAAAACAGAAAACTCCAGAAATCCAGCAAAGCTGCTGGGGTACTCACTAGGTTAGGAAATTCAGCCTAAACAGAGAATTCTCCCTAACAGGGAGTCCCTCTGCCAGATATTAATCCTGGTTACAAGGGCCTTAACCAGATTCTTTAGCTCACTATTTTTCACAGAGTAGACATTTCCAAAACATATCAGTCTTTGTCTTGCCCTGGGGCAGTCCAGCATCGAAATGCTAGGCAATTCTCCTCTGAACAAGAGTACCAACAGCAACCCCAGACACGTGTTTCGGTCTGGTTGGACCTCATCAGTAGGGAGGAGCTTTGCCTCTCTAAGAATAGACCTACCACCAAAAACGGGGACCACTGCAGTTTCCAATGGGAACATAATCTTGAGAAAGGGGGACAGAGCACCAAATTCCGGGACAGTCCCGGCAAAACCGGGACGTCTGGTCACCCTATCAATAACCTCATCTCTGAAATAGTCTGAGGGGCTGAGTGTTGCCTGGGTCCAGAATGTACTCACCCCATTCCGGACCGAGAAAATTGCTAAAATAATGGGATTGAAATAGTATACATGAACACATTCAAAAGCACAAAGGAGCATTTAAAAACCTTTTCATGATGCCTATGTCCATAGAGTATGCCAGCATTGCCCATGTAAATAATGTTGATGTTGCGTACACAATCACAATCTGCACTGCCAGTGCAAATGACTTTCCTTCGCTGCATCTGTACTGTATGCTAACATTGCCACTGACATCACTTTCGTGATGCTGTGCCTGAACTAAAGGCCAGCATTAACATTATACATCACGTCCATATCATACACATATAGCATGCCTATGGCTGTGTTGCTGTTGTCAATAATGCCCAAACAATTTTACAGGATTAACATAATAGCAACATATTCTCAATTTGTTTGATGCCAATATACACATGATTTAGTGCAGGACATTTCAAGAAACGTGACAATAAATAAATGAAACGTTTTGAAAAAATAGAAATACAACTTAATATGAAATACCCATGAAGATATAAGCATCAACAACAAAGACACCCATTACACAGTAAATCAGAACAAGAACTGGTGAATCCAAGTGTTGTATTGTTTGAAGTTGTTTATTAGATACATTTAGGAATGGTTGTGTAGAGTGGAGACGTGGTTGTTAGGGCTCTGACGGTGTAGACTTGAGGGTGGCCATGTTGTGCCACGTAGTGGAATAGAAGTGTGTTGGTGTGGAATTGAGTGGAGTGGTGATGGTGTGGAATGGGCATGGTGGAGTGCAGTTGTGGTGTTGGTTGGTGGTGTGGTAGTGTGGAGTGGTAGTGTAGAGTAGTGGTGTAGATTGGTGGTGCAGTTGTGTAATGGTGTGGAGAGGTGTAGTGGTGTTGAGTGGTGGTTGGGGGTTATGATGCTGGAAATGCCTTATGGAGGTACAGAGCCTCATAGTCCTTGTCGTACCACCTCTCTGTGTGTGTTTTCTCTATGTTTTCTGCCACTGAGGTCCAGCCTAGACCTCTGGCACTGCAGCTCTTCATTTGATCTTTTGATGAACAACACCCCTGGGATACCTTTATGGCACCGATGGGTGTGCAACCGTGTACGCCTGTTTGGTGAGAGGTGGTCTTTTCTGCCCCCCTCACCATTCCCACATTGAAGGATCTTGCGTATGCTAAATGGGGGAGACGTCCCCCTTCTCTCCTACTCGTAATCTGTACTAATCACCTAATTACTAACAAAAGGCAAAAGCATAACCAAGCCTTAGTAAAACTTAGAGACTCCATTTTGTGACACACCAAATGCCATCTTTTGCTAGGCCTGAAAAAGACCTCTTAAACATGTCTTGCCCTCTGCCCAGCACCTCACACAGACAGCCCAGGTCATCCCCCACCTTCTGCTAGCACTGCACAAACTCCAGCCATTCACTGTTGCAACAATTAGTATCATCCCTGGACATGTGATCTCGCTGCGTGAGACCGGAGCAGGCTCCAGCCCGGGAGCACATACATCTCCACTAATCTGCCTGTGTCCCTCGACCCCCACCCCGCCAGGCCACAGCCCACTGGGCCCATGCTCATCCAATCTATTAGATCCAGATACACATGTGACCCCTCACAGTGAACAGAGGAGGACACCCACCATAGCCCTAATCCCATGCGCCAATATATCTTCAACAGAAACAACACATGTCCATTCATATCATGAGGCATCAAGTCGATCAAAACCCCTAAAATGGGCACCCAGGTCTAGGGCCCTGTGCTTTATGGGTGCTTGGGTGCAGAGGGTAGAATGCCCATATACCTGTCAGTAAACCCTAAAATCCCCCCCATTCATGCCAAACTTTTATTCTTGCCATTTGTCTCATGTTCTCAAATCCTGTTGTCATAGCTTAGCCAGCTAGGAATGTAACTCTTTGCTAACACAACATTCACACCACAGAGATGACCCCAGCTGACCCATATGCTGCGGGATCGACACCCAAGCAACAGCCAATCCACCGTGCTAATCTCATATAGATATATAATGTATCATTGTGTCTCACCAATTGTATTGCAGAGTTGTGTACCTATAGTGTGGCGTCACTAGTGACGCAGTTTTTACTTATAATGTGCTACCTGTGGAATGTTTGGCAGAGCGCTCCCGGGGCAACAGAGTTCTCTGCTGTTAGGGAGAATTCTCATTTATGGCTAATTTCCCTCACCTAGTGAGTCCCCCAGCAGCGTTGCTGGACTTCTGGAGTTTATTTTTTTCCACCTGGTAAGAGTGAGAGCTTTTCCCCCACTCTTACCTGTGTTTTGCTATATGTTTCCATCTGTTTTTGTGATTGTGGACTCTGAAGTACACCACTTCAGTAGCCCCCTTCTGTGTGTTTGTCACACAGCACCTTCAGTGCCGTGGCACAGGGTTGTCTTTGAGACTTCCCTCGACTCCATTTCTGAGGCGACTACTGTCCCCCAGAAAAGGGTAAAGTTACCATTAACTTTACTTACTCAAACTACCACAGATCCAGTACACCCCATCTTCCATGAAGTACTGGGAAGGGTTAACTCGTAGCCCTTTATTTTATCTGTACCTCCTAGAGCATTGTTTCGCTCTTTTAACATTTAGACTTGGCTGGTGGCAGTGGTATCTACCCTAACTTTTCTACCGGGATTATATTAGATAAACGTGGTACTGTTCTTGGCTATTATATGAGCCTCGAACATAAACCCACTTGACCAAATCATCTTCCTTTTGGCTCCGGTTGGGTTTATTCGCCATTTCTTTTGTTAAAGTCCTTCTTGTGTTTTACTTTCTGCGGCAAACTAGGTTTGCCTTCTTTGTTCACTGTCTTTCGGTGGGCTTCTGCCCAGAAGCCCTTCTCAAGGCACCTGGATGTCTAGGCGGGCTGAATGTGAGGGAGGGGTGTAGTCACCCCCTACAAAGGGTATCCTAGGAAACCCAAGTCGCACTTTGTCATGATTGGCCAGGGTAGTTGTCTGGGCTGGACAACCCCCCCGCTGGGTGATTGACAGCCAGGCTGTGTGAATGGGGGTTTTCCGCATAAAAGGCAGGTCTCTTGGGCTAGAAGTCAGAGAGTCGCCACTGGAACTACAAGGAACTGAAGAGAAGCGGAGAGAATGACGGCTGCTGCAACTAACCCGTCCCGGTGAAGCCCTGCTGCAGTCCTGAACCATCTGCCCTTCAACAAACCAGAGAAAATCCAGTCCAGAGTCTTCTTCCATTGAGCTTGGTGGGGATAACCAGCTCATCTTCTACAGCCAGAACGTCTGTGGTCGAAATCGCTGGACACTGCTGTAGTGGTCCGGACAGCCACCTGAAGAGCCTCTCCTGTTTTTAAGGAGCGCACCTTTTATTCCATGTCGCTGCTGCCGGCCTCATCCCTGTGTGGTGTAGACCCCCTTCAGACGTCCTCCTTCTCAACGAAGCTCCAGGAATCGTGGGTCTGTGGGAAACCAACAGGAACAACTGCCAGGGCACCAGCTGGACCATTGGAACAAGGTACTGTGTTCTGTTGAGGAAACTGGGTGAATCCCTTTTTCTTCATTTCCAAGGCTTGACCTTGTCTTCCCTCCTTCTTATAACTTTTGCTTCTGAACATTGACAATATCCAAGTACTTTTGGCTCAGTTGAATCGTGAACTGTTAGACCACGTGATCTTCGGCAACTGGCCCCGGTGTCTTCGACCCTGGCTCCCGCCCTTTGACTTTTGAACTCCTGTCTCTGAGCGTTTCTTGATTCTGCATGCCTAACCAAAATATTGCCTGTGATTTTTGCCTCCAACTCCCTCTGGGTATCTAAGGTGCTAAGTGTGTTTTTGCCCCGGTAGCATTTCATGTCACGGATACACGTTTGTTTAGTAGACCGAACTGTCAAAAAGTGATCGCATTTGTGTTCACTGTAACGTGTTTTGTGCCTAACACCGGTTCATTCCAACACAGGGTACTTACCTTGAGACTTACTCTACAAAGTGAATTGGTTAGTTGTAGTATATTTAACGTGTGGTTTTTATTGAAGTTTAATAGAAGTGTGTTATAACGAATGGTTTAAAAATAAATGTACTTATATTTTTCTACCTGAAACCTTGAGCCAGTGTTTGCTTGAGTCACAGTAATTGTGGTCCCTTTGTGTAATCTCTGCTACTGCTCATACATTCTTGAGATAAGCCTGATATGACATAGTAGTACAGGCTTGTACCAAAGGTACAACTTGTATCACCACCTGTAGTCTTAACTGTGTGTAGTGGTCCCTAAGGGCACTGCACAGGATTCTGCCTAATAACTGCCTGCACAATTTATCTCATATAAACTTTGTTTTACTTGCAATCCATCTCCTGTTCTCATTCCCTAGCAGGGTGTGTCCATTATTTGGTTCATTGGATATCGCGTTGAGGCGTGGGTGCCTTCATTTGATGACCCAGACGTGATATTCCTTGATGTCCCCGCACATGCAGCGAGATCCAGTGCTTCCCGGAAAGGCCACCCCCCACCTACGGCTGACCAGTACCCTAAAAACACATACGCAGCGATGAAGGTTTTGTGGGTCCCGACTTTGCGAATAGCCAACTGCTCGCCGCAGCTGGGTGCGGCAACGACTGGGAGGCCCTCACTTGTGGATAGACCGCATATGGAGGCTCTTGAAAGACCACTGGCACGTGAGTATTGATTGCAAGGGAAAATAAAGGATAAAGGAGGGAAAGGGGTAATGTGTGGAGCAGATTAATTAAAGGGAACAGACAAGGGTTGGGTTGAATGTGACTGAATAGAGTGATTGTTTTGTTTATTGTTTGGTGTTGTCAGTACATTCGTTGGTCTGTTGTGTCAGAATGTTCAATGGTCAGTGTTATAATGTATCTGTCATGACAAACCGATAAGTAATGTTTTAAAGTACACAATTAAAAATTGTGATTGATATATCAAAGGTCAAAATCTAAAGGTAATGGTGGGACATTCTCACACATTTGTAAGCACCTCCCTTTGTACAGTGATCGAATAAAGAAATACCATGGGCAATGGGTAACAGAAATAAAAGGGGAAGAGTCACCTCATATCTGCCCAGAGTAGGGGTATTTTGATAAAGTGATACTAGACCATGTAGAAACTCTAAATACAAGAGAAAACAGCTTCAAAATAGACGAGAAGTGCTAGATTTGTGGAGGATGTTCGAGGAAACACCCCCTACAAATAAACAGGAAAAAGAAGCAGAACCCCTGGTAATGCCAAGTGAGGGAGCAGGGAGAAAGGAGAAAGAAAGTGAGGAACCAAAGATAATATATCCATTACTCATGCGACCCGCAGAAGGGTACGCTGACCCAGTGTATGTGCCAGGGGGAAGTGCGCCAGTCACGCC
Organism: Ambystoma mexicanum; assembly: GCF_040938575.1. NCBI lineage: Eukaryota > Metazoa > Chordata > Amphibia > Caudata > Ambystomatidae > Ambystoma > Ambystoma mexicanum. Next base: position 1,089,187,858 of record NC_090941.1, read on the forward strand.
AGTCACCGCACCTCCCCCTCCATATGTTCCATCAAATACGACTCTTGCCCCCACAGGGCCAACCACCATAGATTTGGAAATAGTACTAACATCCACCCAGGCAGAATTGGCCCGATTGCGAACATTGTGCGAAACAACACTGCCACTACCAGGGGAGGGCAAATAACGTTGCAACCCCCATTGAAGAGCGCTTCCTTGTTACCAGAAGATGAATGGAAATCCGGGGATTTCCTTTTACGGATAGACAGCGCCCCAATTAAAACAATCCGAGTGGAACGAGAAGGTGAGATGGAGAGAGTGGGATGCGATATAGTAACTTCAGAGAGAGAGGAGGAATGTTGGAGTGACTTTGATGAGCCCGACGAAGGAGCGGTAGGAAGGATGCACCAGATACAGTGGGCAACTCCACAAGTAACGGAAGTGGAAGAAGGATTGGAGGGGAGGTGAGATCAAAACTACAGATGCCCCTCATCCACGAAAGAGCATGACAACCCCATTATGTGCCTTGGGCACTGATGGACAAGAATACTCTTCTCAAGGCCCTCCCACCACTCTAGGGGGCGTGGGGAAATTGATATTTGCATTTGAGAAAAACACAGCAGGGGTACCATTAGCTATTGGAGACATTAAACGCCTCTTAATATCAGCCGTAGGAGACCAAGCAGACAGTATGGGTGAATGCGGGGTTCCTGGGAGTGACAATGGGCAACAATATGCATGATGGGGCATCCTTTAATAACGTGAGACCACAAGTATGGGATGCACTGGGGAGAACCTTCCCTGACACCCCAGATTTACACTCTGTAATGCAAGGGACTATGGGGGACGAGGAAGATGCTGCGCAGTTCATTCTTCGGGTGCAGGAAATGTGACGGGCGGAGTCGGGCACGGCTTGGGACCAATCCACCTCCCTATTTTATTTCATTATTAAGAGAGGCCTCCCAAAGGAGGTACAGAAGGCCCTTGATAAAATTGTTTGGATAGAAGCCAAGGGGTGGCCAGAAATACAAAGCATCATAGTGCACCATTGCAGGAGGATCATAGAAAGGGAAAAGAAATATCCCAGAGGAGATTAGCAGACGAGGCAAAGCTGTGCAGAGCAAGTTGGTGAAGAGTGCGACAGTAACCACAGTGCTGCCCCCAGAGTGGCAGGGAGAAGGGGAGGGGACAATAGCCCTACAGGCTAGGATGGCCACTGCCTGGGCAGACAATGGCCAGGAACAGTGGGGTGGAGAGGAACGATACATGGGACCCCAATGGCAAGGAAGACCTGTAAGAGGGAGAGGTGGGTACCGAGGGTAACGAGGAGGAGGGGGATATGGAGGACAATGCCCAAGGGTGGGCAGACCTGGATCATGCTGGGTCGTGCTGGAGGTGGGGCCATTTTGCAAGGGAATGTCGTATCCGACCTGTGGCCAATTACCAATACAACCAGACGTATAGCAATGAACAACAGTATGGCCACCCAAACCGGGGTAGCCTGTATAGTCTGCCCATAGGAGAGTACAAACCAGATGGGCAGCCTGATAGTAGCCCCACACCCGGATACAACACACTTTGACACCCCCACACTGCACTTCCTGCAGTCATGCCCTACCCGTCAGGACCAAATGGCACATACACATGCAAACCCATTTGTCACCACTACGAAAGGCGCACCTGCACCTTATCAAGGAACATGTGTATTGAGCGAAAATGGTTTTTCTTACCCTGGAACGAACACCCACCCAGATTAGGACAGCCCACAGACCATAGAGGGCACTTGCGTGTCCAGTCCTAGAACCACTGGTGGGAGCAGAGATAGGAAATAAAAATCTCGAGACGCAAGGATTCTCTGGGGCTGTGGTCACGATTCCTTACACAGAAGATTTGGATGTTAAGATAGGGGGAAAGACAGTGCGAGCACCTCTCCTTTACCATGAGAACTCACCTGTAAATTTACTGAGACGGGACTTACTCAGCAAGCTTAACATGACCATCGCATTTACAGACAGGGGGATGGTATGCTCCACCCCTGGTATGTGCTCTATGCGAGCAATGCTGCTAATACAAACAATGGCAAATGAGACAGCCATTAGAGGGATACCAACCAATGCAGCATGTTTGTTTATGGCATACAGGTACTATCAAGAGTAGTGCCAGAGATTACACAGAAAGAGTGGAGAGTCCCCTCTGACTTTGTTTTCCGCCCAGTTGCCACCCCCTAGATATTGCATGGCACTGTCTTGTCTCTAGATTTGCAAGAGGTACAGGTGTCAGCAAAACGTATTGTAGCAATTAGCCTAGACACGCATGGATGCGAGTGGCAGACAGTACTGTATATTGACCCAAATGTACCATTACGGGAATTGACTGATGAAGAGCTGATCACTAACAGCGACACTGATGGGGAAATAATAACAGAAATATGCATGCCATGTGACATAATGATCCAAAACAGGAGAGTAACAAACCCCCTCATGGCTGCTGTCAGTGCACGCCATCTTTTTGCCGTATGGATTTACAACAAGTGCCACCGAATTTGTAGACCACGAACCTCCACGATGTAGGATTATTGAAAGAAGTGGCCCCAATAAAAATAAAACTTAAACCCGGAGCAGTCTTGCCCAGTGTAAGACAGTACCCCTGTCAAGAGAAGCAGAGAAAGGGATAAAGGACACAATACGCGCACTACTACAATAGGGCACTATTGTCCCCTCCAACACCCCATGCAATACAGCGATTTATCCAGTTAAAAAAGCAAAAGGGGGGTCATGGCATATGGTGCAGGACCTCCGCCCACTTAATGACATTGTCCAAAAAGAGTTCCCCCTCGTTCCAAATCCAGCATCCATTTTATGTAGCATCCCAAAACAGGCCACACACTTTACTGTGGTGGACCTGAAAAACGCCTTTTTCTCAGTGCCTCTCGATCCAGACTCTCAATACCTAACAGCCTTCACCGAAGGGGGAAAAAGATTCAAGCATTGTCGGCTGCCCCAGGGGTACTGCGAAAGCCCAAGTATTTTCAACAGAATATTGCACAAAGACTTCTGCAATATTGATGTTCAGCAGCATCATTTAATATGTTGATGACCTCCTAATATGCAGTGAGGGGTAAGAAACATGCAGGAAGGACTCTGTTGCCTTGCTCAAATATCTGGCCCACAAGGGGTACAAGGTAGACAGAAACAAACGTCAATATTGCCTATCAAAGGTATTGTACCTAGGTCAATTGATCTCGAAAGACGGTAAGAGAATAATACCTGAAAGAGCAGCAATGGTGTGAGCAGCAGCCCAGCCCCACACAGTAAAAGACATGCAGAAGTTCCTCAGCATATGTAACTATTGCAGAGCGTGGATATTGGACTATGCCGCCTACACACAACCCTTATTACAAGGACTAAAAAAAGCACGGAAAGACAGAACCGCAATCACTTGGACACCTGAAATGAACACTGCTTGCACAACGTTAAAAGAAGTAATATGCAGACCCCCTGTCTTAGCCACACCTGATTATGAACCGGAATTTTCTCTGTTCTCACATTCAAATGGAACACTGATGACCGCAGTACTGACACAAAAAACATCCTTGGGCCACAAGCCATTAGGCTATTAAAGCTGTACTCTTGATTCAGCAATGCAGGGCCACTTCGCTTGCGAACAGGCTCTCGCAGCCGCTGCCTTCACAATTGAAAAAAGCTCCACAATTGTTATGGGATGCTCCGTCACAGTGTTCGTGGAGCACTACTTGTTTGCCATACTTGAAAGGTCCAAATCCACCCGCACAAGACAAAGAGCCACAGCCTATGAGATAATCATCTCAAGCCCAAACATCCACGTGATACATTGCAAATGGTAAACCCAGCCACATTCCTCATAGAGTCATCCACGGTAGAAGACATGCAGGACCATGATTGTGCCACTTATGAGGGTGAAGGGGACGACATTCCAAAAGCAAATGAAAATGCATTGAGCGAGGGCGAAGTATATTTTGTAGATGGGTCAGCATCCATTTACCCAGAGACTGCTGAAAAACACATTGTGCAGCAGTAGTGAGATTGGAGGAAGGAGAATATGAAATTCTGGTACAAAAAATGTTTACCCATGCACTATTCGGCCCAAGCAGCAGAATTGGTAGCACTAATCAAAGCGCCCCATGCAGCAAAAGGGTGTGCAGTGACGATATATACCGATTCAGCATATGTAACCACCACAGTACATGCTGGATTATCTAGGTGGAGAAGGAGGGGGCTCATAAGTGCAGGTGGGTCCCCAGTACAACGTGCTGAATATGAATTGATCAAAGTACTTGCAGAGCCATGAGTAGTAGCCCTAGTAAAATGCCAAGCTCATACCAACAATAGCGACGAAATATCACTGGGGAACGCAGCGGCGGATTCTGCTGCAAAGCAAGCAGCCTACTTCCAGAAACAACCAACCACTGAATGTGTGCTAAAAGGGAAAGTAGAAGAACCTAAAGGAGAGGGATACAATACACTGCCAATAGCACAAATAATAGAGCTCCAAAAGAAAGCGCCACCTGTGGAACAAGAACTAGGGACAAAACGGTGATGCACGCAGTCACCCACAGATCTGCTATGGAGGCAGGACACAACAGGGAAAATAGTGATGCCTGTAGAACTGTTGCAAGTTGCATTCCAACAACTTTCCTGCCCACACCTCGAAGCAGCACATAGCCGCAGACATGCAGGTGGATTGGTTAATTCCAAACCTCCAAGAATACCTTACTAAAATGACCATTGAATGTATCACGTGTCAAACATTTAATTCAGGGTTGACTCTCAGGACACTGTGGGGCACACTACCCCACCCCATTGGACCTTTCCGTGAACTGCACATCGATTAGGCAGACATGGGAGAGAGGTGCAATGGGGCAAGGTACTTGATTGTGGTGGTCGTCCCTTTTCTCGCTGGGTGGAGGCAGGGCCCTGCACCCACCGGGCGCGAAGTGTGCAGCAAAAATTCTTAGTAAGAGAAGTGTTCCAACGGTGGGGTATATGTGATGTCATACGCTCTGACAATGGGACACATTTCGTGAATTACCTCTTCAAAGAAGTAAAAACCCCATTAGGAATAAAACATAAAATGTGTTCAATTTACCACTTGCATGCGAAAGAAGTAGTGGAGAAAATAAACAGCCTTCGTAAAAGCAGACTTTCCAAACTTTGTCACACTCTCTGACGCTCTCAAAAAGATCTGGGTCTATTGTCTCCCATTGGCCTTATTTCAGCGGCGCACACAGCCCATTAAAGACCAACACTTGTCCCCTCACGAAATAGTAACGGCCAGATGTATGCAAATACCACTGTCCCGGGTGAGAAGAATGTTCGATGCACACAGAACTGAAACAGTGCTAGGTGAAGAATTCTAAGAGTACCTAACGCAACTCACAAAAGCAGTAAGAACAATTGTACTGTCACTTGTAGTCTTAATTGTGTGTGGTGTTCCCAAAGGGTACTGCATATGATTCTGCCTAACACACCTGTGTGTTGCCCACAGAGCAGGGTATGGGCCGGTAGCAGCTACATGCTGACTTGGCAGTGGCTCTGAGTGTCCTCCATTTTTGGCATACCCAGTCCGTGCTATAGGAATTAATGGATTCCTACAGAAAGGCAAGATGGCCACTGTGGCCTCCTGGTTTCTATTGCCTTTTACCTTGTTTCCCAAAGTCCTGTGAAGCCCTGTCTCTGTTCCCTTCCTCTCGAGTGGCTGTTGGGCGGAAACACCACATATGTCTCTGTTCCCTTTCCCCCCTGACTTGCTGTTGGGTGGAAATGCCATATATGGCTCTGGGGCTGCCTCCTGTCAGACTGACTGGAGCCTTCCCAGGGGCTATGTGTTGTGGGTACAACATAGGATGGGACATGTGTGAAGGAGTTGGGAGCCATCTCACATTTTCTGTTGTGGGTGTCTAGTTTCTGTGTGTGTGACACAATGAACGAGACAGCCCTTACTGAAACTGATATGAATGCAATGTAGTGTGCTGAAAGGCTGGGTACAGTCCTTGTTATGGGTGTCTGGGTGTTGTGAATGGCCTGCATGCCTGTGAGCCTGATTGACTGTCTGCCTGCATGAATGCCCTTCTGCGTAATTGGATGACTGAGCCTGGCTCAGCCAGAGTGAATGGGAAACAGATGTGTATATCTGGGGACCTCTCACTTACCAATTTGTTCAGAAGCTGAAGTCGAAGCAAGAAGAAGCTGTTCCTTGAAGCCCAGCTGGAGAAGTCTGCTGCTGCAGTGTCTTCAATGTAATCTGAAAGCTATTGTGACTTCGAAGGACTGATCCAGAGAGGACCTGCGAAGGAGACCTATCCCCGAGCTATGAGGGACCATCGTGCAAAACTGCTGCTCTTCATCCAAAGTGCCCTGGAAGCCAGTCCCGTGTGCCTGCCGTCCGGAGAAGGGGTCTTTGTAAGTCCTGAAGAGGAGTACCCGGACATCTCGAGTCAGAAAAGTCCATTGGTGTCACCCAGGGTCCATATGTACATTTTGTGACTGCTGGAAGCTGCTGCAGTCTACTGCCAAGAAGAGGGGGTACCCCAGCATAGTTCTGCTGGACACCCAGAGCTGCGAAAGTTCCAAACTGACTAAGAACATTTCAGAAGACATCCTTGCCATCATCACTGACCACATTTTCCTGCCAAAGAGAATCCAGAGCCGCTGGGTGCAGAGGAAGGTCCACCGGTGGGTTTCTCGCCACCAGAAGCTAACAAAGACATCCTGAGGGTATAGACTTGGTGAGGGTCCGAGGTCCACTCCAGTAGTCGAGTCCAGGTTGCCAGAAGCTGTCCAGACGTCCATGTTGCGGCTGCAGCACTGAAGAACTGAACGTCAGACAATCCTTAAATCTGAAACCCGACACCAAAAGTGACCTATGCACCGGTCGCCACCCAAAGTCATCAAAAGGCCCCAGGGGTCTGACTCTCATCTGCCAAGCCTTTCAAGGGCCCACAGCAAGTTTAATCTTCGAAGGACTTCTACAGTCAGAGAAATCGTCTACCAAAGGAGAGCACCGCGAAAAGTAAAACTGTTGCACTTCAGAAAGACTTTGTGTTAGGTAAGATTTTCATAGAAATGGTAAATCTTCCTGACCTGTGTCAACGCCAGAACTTTTTGCTTTACTAGTGGGATATTTTTCTTTAATACCTCTGTGAGTGGGAACCTTTTTCCACACTCCCAGAATCTTTTACTCTTTTTATGGGTGTCACTCTCCATAGTGTTTTTTTAAAGTTATCCCCTTTAACAACTTTTTGGCAATAAGTGCCTGTTGTTGCTGGGTTGCCCTAGGGGCTCCCCTTTTAACTTTCTCTGGCTAACCTTGAGAGAACTACCTACTGTTTCCAATGGTAGAAATGATCTTTGGATCCCTTTTACATTTTGTTAGGTGAAACCAGCACACCCCACCTTATGTGGAGTGCTAGGGAGATACAATGTATCCCGTTTCAATAGTTATGTTACAGGGACAAGCTTACCTTCAATGGCTGGTGGCAGTGATACCTTGTATTCATTTAGTGCACCTTTACCGCAGGCTGTGTTCACATCTGCAGTAAAGGCACCTAAGGTGCCCATTTTACCAAAAAGGCCACTGTCTTCTTTTTTTGCCATTTTAGTGTTTCTTGTCCTTTCTTGTTCCGTCCCCTGACATTCAAGGTGGAAAATTCCTTTGTGTGATTTTTATCTTCGGCGGGAACTCCTGGACTCCCCCCATCCCCCCAAGGCTCCAGTCTGTCTGAGAAGGCAGGACGCGAGGGAGGAGTCCAAAACTCCACAGCCCTTTGTCTTCCTCCTGGCCTGAATGGGGATAAACCCCAGTGGGGTGCTGGTTGTCCTTATTGGACAATCAGACCGCCATTTGTTGTAAAATGTAGGGAGAGAATGCAGAGGTTGTGCTGCAGTTCCTGTTAAATACTGTGAACCTGGAAACTGAAGACAAGTCTACCACTGGAACCTAAACCGAAGAGGATGATGAAGGAAAAGCAGCTGAAATGATTTCCAGCGACCGGAGAGCCTGCTGTGTAACCAGAGCCTGCAGTAGCCCTTCCTTCCAATCGACCTGGCCACAACCCAGAGACTGGTGAGACCCACGAAGACCTGCATTTTGACCCATTCCATGCGTTGCGGCAACCTTGCGGGGCTGCAATACCCCAATACCCTGGGACCTCGAGCCATCGTGCGGTGCACAGTTTTCTGAATTCCGAATCTTCCTGAAACTTTGTGGGCATCCTGGTAGATCTCCAGTGATACAAATCGAGAATGACCAAGTCCCCTTAACAGAGTGCTGGACCTTTTTAACAACGAGAATTCAACCACGATTTTTTGTCTTCTTCTGTGCTCCTTGAAAAGACGCTAAATCTGCAGAATCGCATTCAGCCACACGGAAAACTTTGCCTAGGCAAATATTGTCATTTCTCTAAATAGATGATTGGTTCTGGTGTCATTAGTTAATAGTTTCCAATGGTTGGTGATTATGAATTTAATTCTTTCACTTTTTATTGAATATTTGGAAACGTACAATACATTTGTTTCATCTCTTTCTTTGGGATACTGTTCATCAGTTGCTCCCATGGGTCTGATCTAGCCCTGGATGCACTGATCTCATCGTTAGTATATCCTCTTTCAACGCATTTCTGACACATAACATCAATCTGTGTATTACCTTCATTTACATCGCTAACAATGCATGTGACTCTTAACAACTGACTATAAGGAAAGTTTCTTAAAAGGCCTGGGAGATGAAAACTCAACCGGTGGAGAAGGCTGTTCCTATCCGTATCCTTCTTATAAATGTTAGTGGCAAAAGACTCCTCTACACGTTTAATCTCCACATTCAAAAAGTGAATTTCATGTTGACCAATCTCAGCTGTAAACTGTATTCTACCATCTATGCTATTAATGGAGGTAAGGAAGTCATGTAGTGTGTCTAGGTTACCGTTCCAGATCCCTAAAATATCGTCAATGTTTCTGACCCAAAGGACTAAATAATTATGCCAAACTGGATGATTAAGAATATGGTCATGATCGAACTTGTGCATAAAGCAGTTGGCTTACATGGGTGCCATGGCAGACCCCATAGATGTTCCAGACACATGTTGGCAGAATTGCTGTTCATAGCGAAAATATGAGTTCTCTGAAATATAGATGAACACATCAACAAGAACTCTTTAGCAGCCCTGATATGACCTTCTTGCAGCAGAGATTTAACATGAATGTTGAACATTATGTGTGATGGATCTCTGCGTACCTTCATTAAATGCTGTAAAATTGAGTAATGTCTTTTACAAAATTGGTCATTTTTTGTACCAAGGGTTGTAGAAGGGAATCGATATATTGGCCCGTTGGTAGTAAAATACTGTTGGTAAATGATACAGTTGGTCTCCCTGGTGGATGTATGGGATCTTTGTGAATCTTGGAAAGTTTGTAGAAATGTGGAACCCTAGGATGTTGAGTAAATAGAAACTTTTTAGTGTGATGGTTAATCCATTCATTATCTTCCGCCCTTCTCAAAATGGTCATTAGATCCTGTTGAATTATGTTAGTGGGGTTACACTCTGGTGTAACCTAGGTGTCAGTGTTACTAAGTTGGCGTTCACACTCTGCGGTGTTCGCACTGGTATTCATTAAAAAATGGTGCCGCCTTTATCGGCCAGACGCACTATTGTGTTAATTTCTCCATACGACTCTTAAACGAATGCCGGTTTGTGTGGTTTCATGTTTGGTATTTAGGACTCAGAAAGGATAGTTTACTTAAGTAATAAAGACCTTGTTGGTAAAACATGTCTATTGAGGGAACAGCTATGGGAGGCATAAACTGACTTTTGGTTCTGAACTTGTGCATCTATGCCTCAGAATATCACTCAATTTGATACCCAGCAGTGGCGGCTGGTGAATCTTTTAACTCGAGGGGTGTAAATATTATACCCAGAAATGCCAGAGCGACTGCGTGTAGCGTGGGAGCCCGCACCACTGAAGGGGAGATTGTAGGGGCTCCCTCCCTGAGAATTACTTTTAATAATGGGTGAAAATGCTGATTTCAGAGCTCACTTTTTTAGAAAAATTGGGTGAAAAGTCAAACAATTTGCAATTGGGTTTTGTAGGGTAACTCATGAAAACAATCCAATAAATGCAAGTCACCAATAGTGCACTGGAGTATTTCTCCAACAGATTTTCATGATGCCTTTTCCCACAATATGTGCCAGTATAAAACATGTTCACACTGGATGTGCCAATACATTTCCATGCTGACTGCACCATTATACCCTATTAATACCATATAAGATTATACTCATGTTCACTTTGTGCATAATGCCATTAAAGATAATATATAGCAGTATTCCCACGTAAGAACATACTCCAGTTGACTTTACCATTAAAAATGCATACCAAAGTATGAAGACATGTCCACACTAGCTGTACTAAAATGCCAAGTCGAGCTACATAATAAAACTTATCAGGCTTGCTTTATCAAAGATGCCCAATACAAAATGTCCTTCCATAATTAGAAATGACTAGATTGGCTGCATTGAAATGCCAGTTTAGCGACATAACTTTATTGCATTGAACTGTACATAGCGCAAATTATGCTTTATTAAGTAATACTTTGTGTGATCTGCACACTTGTAACCTGTAACTGTAAGAAATCCGCCCAGATGCCTTTGGGCCAGGAGCGCAATATAAATAATTAAAATACAAAAAAATAAAATACATATAATAACACTTATCATGCTTGCTTTAACAAAGATGGCCTATACAAAATTTCATGCCAAAGTAAAAATAATACCACTGATCCTGCTTGCTTTATCAAAGATGCCCAATACAAAATGTCGTGCCTCAGTAAGAAATGGCTGGACTGGTTGCATAAAAAATGCCAGTCTTGCTTCGTAATAACACTTTTCATGCGTGCTTTACCAAAGATGGCCAATACAAAATATCACACCACAATAACAAATGACTAGACTGAATGTCATTGGAATGCCAGTCTAGCTACATAATAACACTTATGCTTGTTTTACTAAAGATGCCTAATACAAAATGTCATGCCACAGTAAGAATAATACCACTGATCCTGCTTGTTTTTTTTATCAAAGATGCCCAATACAAAGTTTCATGCCCCAGTAAGAAATGGCTAGACTGGTGGCATAAAAATGCTTGTCTTGCTTCGTGATAACTCTTATCATGCTTGCCTTACCAAAGATGCCCAATAGAAAATGTTATGCTACAGAAAGAACAATACTACTGATCATGCTTGCATTATTAAAATTGCCCAATATAAAATGTCATACCACAATGAGAAATGGCTAGACTGGCTGCATTAAAATGCAAGTCTAGATACATAATAACACTTATGCGTGCTTTATCAACCATGCACAGTAAAAATGCCATGCCTGCTCCATGGTGTGCCAGCACCTTGCATCCAGACATAATCACATTAACAATGAATTTGATTATGGGTGATTGCGAGGCACTGGGGGCCCATGGGGCAGATGCATGTCAGGAGGTAGGGTCCCAGGGTAGAGTCATGGCATTTTTTACTGGCCATAGATGCCAAGGAAAACTGCCATGCCCACCCCGAGGCGCTGAGCGCCTCACAGGCACACATTAATTGTGCTGGGGGGCCCAGTCATGGTCTTTTTTACTGGGCATCTATGACACCCATCAATAAATGGCATTCCTTTCCTCATTGCCCTCCACTGCCTCACATGCACAGATAATTAATTGTGTACATGGGAGGCACAGGGGGCTTATGGGTCAGGCTTGACATTGCATGTGAGGCGCTAGGAATCGCAGCTGACTGCGCTGGCATTCCCACTAAAAATGCCATGCCTGCCCTCTGGGCCCCAGTGCCTCACACACACACGATGAATGTGATTGTGTGTATGCAAGGCGCTGGGGGGCACTGGGGTATGGCATGTATTTTTTTACTGGAAATCTATCATAGATGCACACTAAAGAAAATGATCTGCCAGTCCCCTTGGTGCCAAGCTCCTCACACACGCCACCAATCAATGTGGTTATGTGTGTATGCCAGGCACTGTGGAGGGGTTGGGGGGTGGATGGTCTTTTTTTACTGGACAGCTATCATAAATGTCCAGTAAATAAATACCATGCCTGTCCCCTAGGTCCAACAGCACATCAGACGGAGAGCTGATTTTTGCCGGTGGTGAGGGGGTTTGTACAACAAAGGCTTTTTTAAAATGTCTTTGTTGTACAAATGCCCTACCCCAACTCAACAAAATCATCTCAGACCAGCACAAACACACACTTACAAAACATACACGCATCCATACACATATTTAAATAATAAATAAATGAACATACAAAAACACACATTTACACAACATGCACACAGCAATCACACTCACATGCACACCAGCATCATACATTCATTCACCTAACACAAGTATGCACACATCCATACCCATAACTTAAATACAAAACAGAACATAAGCAAACGTACCTTCTGCCGCGTGTCTTTCCTCACCAGTGCTCAGGCCCTTGCTAGCAGGAACAGGAATCAGGAAGCTTCCTGGTTTCTGCTCATGCATAGAGGGCCCTGAGCGTGGGTGACGAGACACCCCACTCCAGCCTGCTCTGTCTGCATGCGCGAAGAGCTGCAGGAGCGCCCCCTTGCACGTACAGACAGGCAGTTCCCCAGTCAGCATTTCCAGTGAGCCATATGAGGCTGGTGTGGTCATGTGGTCATGCTGATGCCTGCAACGGATCAGTGCAACTCCACCGAGGGGAATAAATGGGGCAGTCCTGCGCATGCACGAGAGTGTGCGAGAGTGCGTAGGCGGAGCCCGGACAGAATATGAAATATGGTAGCATTTTATAAAACATTCTGTTCCACTTGTGCCCCTTTCATGGCTAAGCTGTTCAATACGGCCCTTGAAACGGATTCCCTCCCCCAGTCTAATGGCCCTAATCGTAGTTAGACCTCAAGAAGGGAAATACCCTGCTCAGTGCCAATCCTACAGACCACTCTTCCCCCTAAACACTGAGGTAGGGTTCATCCCGGGCAGGCAGGGTGCAGATAATATTAGGAAATCCATCAACTTGATCCACGAATCAACACACAGAGGTCTGGAGGCACATCTTGTTTCCATAGATTTGGAAAAGGCATTCGACTGGGTCAAATGGCGGTACATGGGCAAAGTCTTGAAGAGGATGAGGATAGGAGATACATTTAGAGGGTGGATTGCAACTCTATACAATGGCCCAACGGTGAGAGTTGCAGTCAATGGTGCCGTCTCATCCCCCGTTCAGCTCACTAGAGGAACTAGGCAGGGTTGTCCCATTTCCCCCTTGTTGTATGCCCTGGCTATGGGGCCCCTGGCTATCGCCATTAGGTTGGACCGGGGGATCGCAGGGATTCAATGTGGGTAACAAGACTTTAAACTGTCATTGTTTGCCGATGACATTTTCTGCTACTTGACTAACCTGTCGAAATCTCTTCGGTGCCTCCGGGAGCCAATACAAACCTTTGGCATATTCCCAGGCTTGAAAATAAACGTCTCCAAATCAAGTGTGATGCCCATGGGGGAAGACGACTGGGGTGCAGCCGGTAGGAAAACAATAGGTGGAATGAGGGTTGAGTGCAGGTCCTCCCCGTACCTGGAAATAAACCTCCCTAGGGACTTGAATTCCTTATTTGACCTCAACTACACCACAATTCTGGAGTAAATGAAAGCAGATCTACTACGCTGGGCCCTACTTACCCTCTCCTGGTTTGGGCTAGCGGGGGCCACACGCTCGCATCCGTGCAGGCATGCAATCAGGCACACACAGAGAGTACGCCGGAGACGTGCGTCTGCTCCGGTCCCCGGCGCGAACTGCCGGGTGACCGTCTTTAATAACCATTGCGCATGCGTGAGCCTCGATGCTGCTCGCGCATGCGTATACAAGCGTATTCAATACGCAACATCCCTCCTTTTTCCCCATAACGAATAAACATTAACAAGCATTGGAACCAACAGGGTCCTGCTCAAATTCTCACTATCAGTGTGCCACTAGTTACGAGGCAGGGTCCATAATAAAGTCGTCCTCATGGTTCGCTGTTTCTATGCGCTTGAAGAACGAGACATTTCTGGTGATAGTCCCTCGTGCATTGACGGCAGTGACCATAGATCCTTTGACGTGTGTCACCCCCAATGGTTGTGTTTCATATGGCAGTGATAACTTCCCTTCTGGCCTTCTGTTGCGCACCAGCACGGTGTCACCTACGGCGATCTCTTTCTCTGGTAGTCATCGCCGTACCGTCTCTCTCTCATTCTGAACGGCCCTCTCTGTTCGCACATGGCTGTTGTCGATCTCTCCTGGCTGTCTTCCTTCAGCTTCAGGTAGCAGTCCTCTTGGTATCCGTTTGAAAAGGGCTTCTGCAGGGGCAACCCCAGTTGACTGATGTGGGGTCATACGATACTCTCTGAGGAAGTCGACCAGGTTGCGCCGGAGGTCCTCTCCCCCATTCACCAATATGCGGAACACTTTGTTGAGCGTTCGCATGAAGTGCTCGACTTCGCCATTCGCTCTCGGCCACAGTGGGGTGACTTTTCGATGTTTTATTCCCCTTTCTTCACAATATTGAGCAAACCGCTGACCTTGAAACGGTGACCCATTGTCCGAGCATATCTCCAAGGGGAAACCATGTGTGGTGAATATTTTGTCCATTGCTAGGGTGGTGTGGTCGCTGGATGTGGATTCGAGCAGCTCCACCTCCGGGCATCGTGACCACTGGTCGGTCACCGCCAGAAAGTATTGGCCTCGGCCCGTGGACCCGAAATCCGCATGTACTGTCCCCCATGGTCGGTCGCTCCTTTCCATGGCCTGAATGGGTGGCCCCTTTTCTACAGGGCTTGCGGCCTGGCAGGGGATGCAAGCTCTCACGAATTTCTCAACCCTGCCTTCCAAATCGGGAAACCAGACCTTCAATCTGAGACGAACCTTCATCTTGGCCATCCCCTGATGTCCTTTGTGGGCAAGCTGTAGAACCTTCTCAACCAGTGACCTTGGGATTACGATCTGGTGTCCTCTCAGCAGGATGCTGTTGTTAGGGAGAATTCTCTGTTTAGGCTAAATTTCCTAACCTAGTGAGTCCCCCAGCAGCTTTGCTGGATTTCTGGAGTTTGTTTTTCCATCCTGCCAAGAGTGAGACTCTTTTTCTCCCACTCTTGGACATGAATGGGGTTAATTCCTTTGAATGTCAATGTGTTCTATGGGCTATGGGGTCTTTTACTCCATAGGGTCTCATACGTTTTGCTATGTGTGTTACAACGCACCCTCCGTGCCGTAACACCGGGGCGTATTAGAGGATCCCCACCATAGACTCCATACCCGGGGACTGACTACTGTCTCCCCGGGCATGTAAAGTCACCATTGGCTTTACTAGACCTAAATTTACTAACAGAACTAGTACAAACCATCCTATTGTGGACGTAGTAGTAGGGGTAATTCGATTACCTCTGGGTCTGTTATTGGAGGGGGCACTGTCCCGTCCCCCCTCGTCGAGTTTTGGCTGGTGGCAGTGGAAACTACTTGTTATATTCGACCCCGAATATAACCCTATGGGATTCTTCCCATTGTTGGAGGTTAATACTTTTTCTCGTTAATCTCTAACATACCACCGGTTTATTTATCTTAAATAAATCTATCGGTTGGTATTTTCTGCCAGAAATCGGTTTTTAAAATGGCGTCTGTGTTCGTCTCTGTGACTCCTAAACCAAAGGTTGAGCCCTTTGTTCCACTTTTGGCCGGCTTCTACACAGAAGTCCTCCAAAGTGGTGCCATTCTGTCTGGGTACCACAGGGGGCGTGGGAGGGGGTTTAGGCACCCTGGACTGAGTTGCCTTGCCAACTCAAGTCGCACTCTGGTGTGATTGGCCCAAGTGGTGAGCCACCCCGCTCACCACTTAGCGTGTTTTGATTGACAGCTAGGCTGAATGAATGGGGGTTTTCTGCATAAAAGCAGGGCTTTTGGGACTGGATCTTGAGAAGTCGCCACAGGACCTAAGAATCCGACGAGGGTAAAGCTGAGCCGACCTGCAACGACGACACCTCTGGTGGAGCTCTGCTGAACCGACTCACCACTTCCCGACGACAGAGGAGATCTCCCCGCCGGAGAGTATCTTCCCCTGACTGGTGGGAACAACCAGTCCTCTTTGCTTTTTCTTCATTCCAGGACACAGTGGTCGAATTGCCCGTGCAGAGCACCCCGGCAACCGGATAGCCACTAACCCCTGTACTGCGACCAAAAGGTGGTGCATTGTGACGGAGCACTCCGCGGCTGGTCTCTTCCCTGGTGGTGCAACGATCTTCAACTTTCCTTCGACGATGAGATCATCTCTTCTCTTGGCAAAGCCCCGACGTGCATCTACCACCAGGAACAACTGCCCCCGCCGGAGCTGTCTCTCCACAAACAAGGTACCATGTCTGCCTGGCTTCCCTTTTTGCCAGATAGAGTGAGGTGTCTTAATCCTCGCCTCTCCATTGGGTCGCCTCCAAGTCTTCTTAACTTTCTGTTCTGAACTGGTCCAATCTTTCTATAACAATTTGCGACAAAGACTCGAAGTGCATTTCCACTGTGATACTTTTGGGACATATCGCCTTGCCTCTCTCCGAGTGGGCCTGGCCTCTGAACTTTGCGATCTACAGTAGACCCTGCCTTACTTGCCTTGCATTTGTTCGTAAAAATGTTGGTACCGAGTTGATTTCATACCCTGCCTTTTTTCTCCCGTTCTAACGAATACTAGAGTGCCATCTACATTAAAGCATTCACCTCTGTCTGCAAATAAGTGGTGCCGTTGAACCTAGACTTGTCGAACTATTGTTAGTGGGATTGATTTACTTATAGTAATTGTGATTGAAGTTGTTTGCCGTATTAGTGCCAGAGTGTTTTCCACAGATGTGTTTTTATAAATAAATAACTATATATCTTTACACCGAAGCCTTGTTCCGTGTTTGCTTGTCCTACTCTGTAAATTGCCTTATTTTGTATACTCCACATACTGCCTAACTCTTCTTGAGGGAAGTCTGACTGCTCAGCCACAGCTACCAAGTGAATCTGTGTGGTACAGACTGCTACCAAGTGGGTTTACTGCCAAACACCTGTAGTCCTAAATCTTTTGCAGTGGTCCCAGAGGGAACTGCACAGGTTTCCGCCTAACAGCCATCATCCACCAACAATAGCTCATGGCGTGCCTTCCAGAGCGCTTGCAGATCTCTTTGCGCCTCCACATTCCTTCGGGAGTTGTTCAGGAGGACCTCCCGCCATTCTCCGGTGTCTACCCCACTCTTTATCCTCAGGAACGCTTCATCAATGTTGGATTCGTCCGCGATCTCCTGACGTGCAAGGGCGACAGGCAGTGCCGCCTCGATTACCAGGTGTATGGCTTCCACACAGTCCGCCACCTCCAGTGAGTCCCTGGGCCGCCCAGTGCCCAGATGGCGGGATAAATAGTCTGCCGGGTTGTGTGTTCCTGGTTGATACAGCAACTTGACCCCATATTCCATGAGTGCCAGCATCCATCTTTCTATGCGAGGAGGTGGTTTGGACGAGGCTCCTGACAAAATCGGGATGAGAGGCTTGTGATCAGTCACAACAACAACTGGCTTCCCTAAAATGTATATTCTGAAATGTTTGCACCCCCATAAAATGGCCAAGGCCTCTCGCTCAATCTGGGAGTAGTGCCTCTCCGTATCGGTCAGGGCTTTGCTGGCATAGGCGATGGGTCGCATGGTCCCCTGATGGTCTGCCTGCATGAGGACCGCTCCCAGTCCCACCGGGCTGGCGTCGACCACGATCTCGGATTCGCGGCCTGGGTGGAAATAGGCCATGGTATCTTGCTCTGATAGGGCATTCTTGATGGCAGTGAACGCCCTTTGCTCTTTCTCTGTCCATGTCCACGCTACGTCATTCCTGGTGAGCGCCCTCAGGGGTTCTGATAGAGAGGCTAAGTCTCGGATAAAACGGCCACAATAGTTGACCATCCCCAGGAAGCTTCTTATTTCCGCTGGGGACGCTGGTGGGGATGCTTCTCTGATATCTTTCACCTTCTCCGGATCTGGGGAGATGCCCCCAGCGTGGAATATGAATCCAAAAAACTCCAGCCTGTCCTTCAAGAATTCACACTTCTCTTTGTGTAGGGTCAAACCAACGCTACGCAGTCTCTCAAGGGTGTTCTCTAGGCGCTTCAGATGTTCAGCTTCCGACCTGGCGAAAACCAGAATGTCATCCGACATGTTGTTGACCCCCTTGAGTCCTGACAGGGCCCCCCTGATGGCATTCTGGAAGACCTCGGCTGCGGACGAGATCCCGAAGCTGAGTCTTTTCTATTGGTATAAACCCTCGTGAGTCGTAAAGGTAGTAATATATCTACACTCGGGGTGGAGTTCCAACTGGTCGTAACCTGATCTCAAGTCTAGCTTCGAGAAAACTTTCGCCCCCTGGAGTTCCCCAACAATGTCATCAAGGGTGGCCGTGAGGTGACGTTCTCTTTTGATTGATACATTGGGCAGCCTCATATCTAAGCAGATGCGTACTGCCCCTGGCTGTTTGGGCTTTGGGGCCACCACAATTGGAGAGACCCAGGGGATGGGCCCCTCCACCCTTTCAATAATGTCTCGGTCCACCAGTGACTGCAGCTCTTTTTCCACTTGTGCCCTTAGATGGAAAGGGATGCGGCGATGTTTAAGCGATGTTGGTCTCACTGACCCATCGATGTGCAACCGTATGGGGCCGGCCTTTAGTTTTCCAATGCCTGTGAAGATCATCTCAAAGCGTTGTAACAGACGGTCCAGATCAGTGCGATATACAGCAAAAGTGAAGTGCACAATGTCCAGCACTTCCGATGCAGCACAGCTCAGGAGGGAGTGCGGGCTTACGTTGGTGACAAAAAACCTTGCTTTTATTCTGCTCTGACCATGAGAAACTGGGGCTACAAACACTCCTTGGATGGGAAGAGGTGTATCCCCTCCAAATGCGTAAATTTGCGCTGTGGATTCTGTCAGTCCCGGCGGACCTGGGAGCGCATTGTGATGTTCAGTTGCTAGTACGCAGACAGATGCCCCAGTGTCTATGAGGACCGGAGTGGGGACCTCACCAATATTGACAGTGCATGTGGGTTGTTGACTTTTCCCAGGGCCCTTGGCGATGCTCGAAATGAAGAAGATCTCTTCATCTTCCTCTTCCTCTTCTGTGATGTTGAGAACTTGCATTCCTTGTTCGACAGAAGACACGCCCCTCACCCTCCTAGTGTCACTCCTGCCACTTCTCTCTGGTCCTCTTGAAGCCGCTACTGGTGCCACCGCCCTGCACATCCTGACATAGTGTCCCGATGTGCCACACCGACCACAGACTCTCGATTTTGCCGGGCATTCACCCGCATGCAGCAAATCATACCCGCAGTAGGGGCACGACGGAGCAGCACTTGGCGTTGTGGGGCAGTTTCCTCTTCTTGGTGCCCATCTCACCCTCCCTGCGGCAGAGCGTCCTTCTGCATATGTTTCTTCCTCCTTCCTGGAGTGTGTGGCTGCGTCCATCTTCGCCCCTCTTGCCTGTTCCAGTTCATAAGCTCTCCCTGTGTCCAAAATCTGCTGCAGAGTCAGTCCAGGTTCCCTCAGGACTTGTCTCCTCAGTTTCCCTGAGCTGCAACCCTGCATCAGCTGGTTGCGAACCATTTCTTCCTCGTTTACCCACCTACAGGAGCTCGCTAGGTGTCTCAGCCGAGCACAAAACTGGTCCAATGATTCCTCATCCAATTGTTTTTCGGCGCACATGACAAACCTGTCAAAGTCAATATTTGCCATAGGAAGGAAGTGGTCACGGAGTGCTTGTTTGACTGCGTCATATGTGACTGCTGGGATGTTGAGAGAGTCATATATACGTTGGACCTCTGTCCCTGCAGAATAAACCATGATGGCTATCTTCGCATCCTCATCTGTTTCCACCGAGGCCCTGAAAAACATTTCCAGTTTTTTGACCCACATGAGCCACTTCGGTCCCAGCTTGGATGGGGGGCCTGTGGTATCAAATTCGGGCATGGGGGCTAGAGTACTGTGCATTCTGCGTTCTATTGGGGCAACAGCACCCTCCTCCTCTTCTTCACCCATGGCAATGAGCGGTACTCACAGTGAGCTGTGTGCAGCAGAGGTTGAGGTGATCAGGGTGGATGTGTCCCCTTGAAAGGGCTCCTCACTGTCCTCCCTCTTTGGTCTTCCTTTTCTGTGCCACAGCCCTGCAGCAGCTGGGCTGTGGAGATTCCAAAAATTGTTGAAGAGCAGTGCAGATGGCGCACGAGCACCCTCACGGGCCGCAACCACTGCAATCTGCGTATGAAAATGGAAAAAGAAAATAGCCGCCGGCCGTGCGTGCGGGTCTGTGTGCACACAGAGCGGCGTTCTGTTTCTCCGACGCCGTCGGAGCAGAGAACAGCTCCGTGTCCGCCCTCGTCGCCAGTGTTGTGGGCGTGGGGGCTAGCGGGGGCCACACGCTCGCATCCGTGCAGGCATGCAATCAGGCACACACAGAGAGTACGCCGGAGACGTGCGTCTGCTCCAGTCCCCGGCGCGAACTGCCGGGTGACCGCCTTTAATAACCATTGCGCATGCGCGAGCCTCGATGCGTATACAAGCGTATTCAATACGCAACAATTAGGTTGGACCGGGGGATCGCAGGGATTCAATGCGGGTAACAAGACTTTAAACTGTCAACTACATCCCCAATTCTGAAGTAATTGAAAGCAGATCTACTACGCTGGGCCCTACTTACCCTCTCCTGGTTTGGCCGAATGGCTTCGGTAAAAATGAACATCCTCCCCCGTCTCCTCTATCTTTTTATGGCTCTCCCCACACCCCTAACTGACTCCTTCTTCCCTACACTACAAAGCATGGTGCAAAACTTTATCTGGAGGGGGAAACGACCAAGAGTTAAATATGTGTCCCTGACTCTCCTAGGGGCCTTGGGGTATTTGGGCTCCCAGATTTCAAATTATATTATAAAGCGGCACAACTCTGGGTAGTGATGGAACAGTTGAGGGACGACAAGGGTACCTGTTGGCCATACATAGAGGACATCCACACTCACCCCAAGAAAGTGAGAGACCTGCTGTGGTACCCCCCCAAGGGAATCCCTCCCCATATTAGATCCCATCCCACATTGGCGGTCCTCTGGGAGTTGTGGAGGCATAATAAGGCAAATGCACTCCTCTCTTCTTGGCCTTCGCCCCTGAGCTCGCTGTGAGGCCCGCCTCTTGTAATGGGCAACAAAGGACTGGGTAACACACATCAATGGTCGGACATGGGTCTTGAGAGAGCCACTCAGTTTTTTAGGTAGAATATCTTTATAAAATATGAGACTTTAGTTGAGGCCATTGGCCCAACCCCGCTGTCGGTCTTTGAATAACTACGAGTGAAGGGCACCCTGACGGACGACAAGTGGTGTAAGGAGCTCTCCCGTCCCCTCACCCCCTTAGAGAGAATAATTGCTGAGTCCACCAAAAAGAAGGGACCACAGTCCAGAATTTACAGAGTGTTGGTTACGGCTGATCTTGAGGGGAGGCAGAAGTTTAAATGTTTGTGGAAGGAAAAGGAGGGTGCAGAGATAACAGATGAAGCTTGGGGTACCGTCTGCAAATGATGCTTGTTGAGTCTCTTTATACGGCAGCGATGGAGCATAACTTTAAAATTCTCCATGCTTGGCACCTTCCCCCGGCTAGGCTATCTAAAATGTTTGCGGGTGTTTCTACCCTCTGCCCAAGGGAATGTGGCCAACAGGGAACGTGGTACCATATGTGGTGGGAATGCCCGTCCACTCAGATTTACTGGGCTGAACTCTTGAGACGGATCAAGGACATGGTTGGTGTCTCCCCGAATTTGCACCTCATTGCACTTCTGCTTGGTGTCCCCTTCTGCGAACCTGACACAACGAGCTTCATGAAAGCAGTGGAAACCATGGTAAGGGCTGGAGGGGTCACCCTGGCTCAAAAATGGAAACAAACTTCCGCAGCGACCAGATGGGAGTGGCTCGCCAAATTGTGGGGTAACTTTACATATGAAAAACTCTCAGCGATCATTAACAATATGATGGACAGCTTCTTGTTTGACTGGAGTGCTGTATTGTTGCAAGAAGGTTGTGATCCCCTGAACCTTTAATATTTGGCCTTGTTTAGATTGGTGTGGTTCCCGAGAACCTTGAGGTCTATGGAGTCGATTGTTATGCAATTGCCCCTTGCGTAGAACCCACATTGCCAGTTAAGGCCGCAAGGTCTGGACTCATTCCTATTCTTTTGTAGGTCCCCACTGGAGGATGGGACTTGGTACCTATAGTGCGGGAGGAAGGACAAAGGGATGGCAGGGGTAAGAAAAAAGGTTAATGTAATTTGCTGTTTTTGAATGAATCACAAAGTTCTGTTTGATGACAAATGCTCAATAAAATTATAGTGGGAAAAAAAGAAGGTGGAGGATGGCAGTGGCAGATCTAAGGCGAGAGGCCCAATGGACAAGATTGACATGGGGTCCGGGTGGGCGAAATGTTGAGGCGGAGCTTAGAGCTGGAGGAACGATTAGACGTCACAAGTGTGACAATGTTGAACTTAAGGGACAGATGTGGTTTGTGTTTTTTACTATTCGAATTTTGTGTTCAAGGTTCTGAGTCTGGCTGGAAAATGCTGGTCTCCTCACCAGATGTTGCTGACATAAACTCACATGCCCAGGATCGCTCATTTTGTTCAACCGAAAAACCTGATCTCCCCAGCCATCTGCTCATACCTTCCAAAACCACATGTTCTCCAGTACCCCTTCCAGAATCTTCCGCTTTCTGCTTCCAGCCACTCGCCCTTCTCCTTCAATAAGCCTGCCACTCCTTTGACCCTCAATTCACTACTCTTGTCATGTTCCATCCGTCTCGTGCCCCTCTCACCTTCCTTCCTATTTGTCTGTGAAAGAAAAACTTGCTTTGCAACGGCATGAAAAATGAGACTGTGCACAGCAGACACCTGAACAAGAACCCGAAAGAGCTGACTACCAATTAATCATACTCGAAAGAGCTGACTACCAATTAATCATACCCACAAGAGCTGACTACCAATTAATCATACCCACAAGAGCTGACTACCAATTAATCAAACCCTAAAGAACTGTCTACCAATTAATCATACACACAAGAGCTGACTACCAATTAATCACACCCTAAAGAGCTGACTACCAATTAATCATATACACAAGAGCTGACTACCAATTAATCATACACACAAGCGCTGACTACCAATTAATCACACCCTAAAGAGCTGACTACCAATTACTCATAACCACAAGACCTGACTACCAATTAATCCCACCCTAAAGAGCTGTCTACCAATTAATCACACCCTAAAGAGCTGACTACCAATTAATCACACACACAAGAGCTGACTACCAATTAATCACACCCTAAAGAGCTGACTACCAATTAATCATACACAAAAGAGCTGACTACCAATTACTCACACCCTAAAGAGCTGGCTACCAATTAATCATACCCACAAGAGCTGACTACCAATTAATAACTACCAATTAATCACACCCAAAAGTGCTGACTACCAATTAAAGAGATGACTACCAATGAATCACTAACAATTAATAATACCCACAAGAGCTGACTTACCAATTAATCATAACCACAAGAGCAGACTACCAATTAATCATAACCACAAGAGCTGACTACCCATTAATCATACCCTAAAGAGGTGACTACCAAATAATCACACCCCAAAGATCTGACTACCAATTAATAACTCCCAATTAATCACACCCAAAAGTGCTAACTACCAATTAAAGAGCTGACTACCAATTAATCATAACCACAAGAGCTGACTACCAATTAATCATAACCACAAGACCTGACTACCAATTAATCATAACCACAAGACCTGACTACCAATTAATCCCACCCTAAAGAGCTGACTACCAATTAATCACACCCTAAAGAGCTGACTACCAATTAATCATACACACAAGAGCTTACTACCAATTAATCCCACCCTAAAGAGCTGACTACAAATTAATCACACCCTAAAGAGCTGACTACCAATTAATCATACACACAAGAGCTGACTACCAATTAATCACACCCTAAAGAGCTGACTACCAATTAATCATACCCACAAGAGCTGACTACCAATTAATAACTACCAATTAATCACACCCAAAAGTGCTGACTACCAATTAAAGAGCTGACTACCAATGAATCACTACCAATTAATAATACCCACAAGAGCTGACTACCAATTAATCATAACCACAAGAGTTGACTACCCATTAATCATACCCTAAAGAGGTGACTACCAAATAATCACACCCCAAAGAGCTGACTACCAATTAATCACACCCTAAAGAGCTGACTACTAATTGATCATACACACAGGAGCTGACCACCAATTAATCATACCCCAAAGAGCTGACTACCAATTAATCCTACACACAATAGCTGACTACCAATTAATCATACCCACAAGAGCAGACTACCAATGAATGACTATCAATTAATCACACCCAGAAGTTCTGACTACCAATTAAAGAGCTGCCTACCAATTAATCACACCCTAAAGAGCTGACTACCAATTAATCATACACACAAGAGCTGACTACCAAAGAATCAAACCCACAAGAACTGACTACCAATTAATCACACCCCAAAGAGCTGGCTACCAAAGAATCAAACCCAAAAGAGCTGACTTCCAATTCATCACACCCACAAGAGTTGACTACCAATTAATTATACCCCAAAGAGCTGACTACCAATTAATCCTACACACAAGAGCTGACTACCAATTAATCATACCCCAAAGAGCTGACTACCAATGACTCACACCCTAAAGAGCTGAGTACCAATTAATCTTACCCCACAGAGCTGACTACCAATTAATCATACACACAAGAGCTGACTACCAATTAATCACACCCTAAAGAGCTGACTACCAATTAATCATACACACAAGAGCTGACTACCAATGAATCATACCCACAAGAGCTGACTACCAATTAATCATACCCACAAGAGCTGACAACCAATGAATAACACCCACAAGAGCTGACTACCAATTAATCATACACACAAGAGCTGACTACCAATTAATCATACACACAAGAGCTGACTACCAATTAATAACACCCACAAGAGCTGACTACCAATTAATCATACACACAAGAGCTGACTACCAATTAATCATACACACAGCAGCTGACTACCAATTAATCATACCCCAAAGAGCTGACTACCAATGAATCACACACTAAAGAGTTGACTACCAATTAATCACACCCTAAAGTGTCAGGAATGCAGTTTGGGGCAAAAGACAGTGCTTTGTATTTAAGAAATGAAGCTGCCATGGTAGAAAACTACACTTCCCAGCATGCTTTGGGAAGGGTGTAGTTCTGTGATTTCGCGCGGCTCTATAGCTGGCAATTAAGAACTGTTTAAAGTCCTTAACCACCCGTGCCTCAGTGCAGATAATTACTGATTATATGCACGGGCGGTAGCGTTGGAGGTCGTGAGGATTCAGACAGCATTTCGGACGCCGGAGGACTGTTGGGCTGCGGTGGTGATGAAGAAGCAGTCAAGCATGAAGTAGCAGGTGCCGGGCTGCGGCGGTGAACTACGAGCGGCTTTGGTGTTCGTTTGGGGCTTCAGGGTCCGGGTGTCCTCGTGAGGCGCCCGCACCGTCAGATAAGTGCCTTCAACCTTTTTGTTATTGCATCAAACCTCTAGTAAGATGCAGTTTGATTTGGTTGCGCGTGTGAAGAAACACGCGGTCACATTGATATGTGGACAAGAACTATGCTAATTTACTCTTCAGGCTCTGATTTAAATGCCAGGAGTGTTTCAGGGACGGTCATGAATCCTATTCCAGTTTAAAGTGTTTTGGGAGGAATGACACGGTGCCTCTCCTTGGAAAAGATATGTGTTGTGTACTCAGTGCGCCATATTTTGTTTGTCGCTTCACCATGCCCAGGGCGCCATGAGTCTAAAGTCTTCAACCCAGTTTGTGCCATAATGCTTATGTGCCAAATAATCTGTTCTCACCAAAGAAACATTCATCTGTTTGTTTTTGTATCATATTATGTACGAGTTTCTAACACCATGTTTAATGTGCTTTAAGTATTGTCTTGTGGGTCACACTTAAGGGAATGTTAAAAGTATGAGAATACATTTGATTGATTTACAATAGATTCCGTTTGTGTTTAGGAGTTCAGGTAAGGGTCGGTCAGGTTTGAGGAGTTAGGATATAGGTATATGAGTATTGAGTGGAAGGTAGTTATTGTTGCCTTTGCATGTTATGTTGTCCCCTCCTTTCCCTTGTCATTCCACCCCCTTTCCCTAACTCCGTCTTCCCCCCATTGGCTGCCATGTGGCTTCCTGTGTTACTCAGTTCAGGCGCCCATGCTAACCAAGGTGGGAGGGTCGATCTATTCGGCTTCTGTGGTTCGGGAGAGGGGGTCGAGACCCCTATCATCCATTTTGCTAGTTTGACATAAAGAGCTGACTACCAATTAATCATACCCCAAAGAGCTGACTACCAATTAATCATACACACAAGAGCTGACTACCAATTAATCACACCCTAAAGAGCTGACTACCAATTAATCATACCCCAAAGAGCTGACTACCAATTAATCATACACACAAGAGCTGACTACCAATTAATCACACCCTAAAGAGCTGACCACCAATTAATCATACACACAGCAGCTGACTACCAATTAATCATACCCCAAAGAGCTGACTACCAATTAATCATACATACAAGAGCTGACTACCAATTAATCACACCCTAAAGAGCTAACTACCAATTACTCAGACACACAAGAGCTTACTACCAATTAATGACTATCAATTAATCACACCCAGAGGTGCTAACTACCAATTAAAGAGCTGACTACCAATTAATCACACCCTAAAGAGCTGACTACCAATTACTCAGACACACAAGAGCTTACTACCAATTAATGACTATCAATTAATCACACCCAGAGGTGCTGACTACCAATTAAAGAGCTGACTACCAATTAATCACACCCTAAAGAGCTGACTACCAATTAATCACGCCCTAAAGAGCTGACTACCAAAGAATCAAACCCAAAAGAGCTGACTACCAATTCATAACACCCACAAGAGCTGAATACAAATTAATAACACCCACAAGAGCAGACTACCAATTAATCACACCCTAAAGAGCTGACTACCAATTATTAATACCCACAAGAGCTTACTACCAAATAATCATACCCCAAAGAGCTGGCTACCAATTAATCATAACCACAAGAGCAGACTACCAATTAATGACTACCAATTAATCACACCCAGAAGTGCTGAGTACCTATTTAAGAGCTGGCTTCTAATTAATCATACCCTAAAAAAAATGTATGTACCTTTTATTCAACATATATATGCATACATTGAGTTATATAAAACAACAGTGCAAATCCAGAGCAAAAAGAGATGCAACAAGAATAGTAGTGTGGAGATCACCTGATCTCCCCATCCCATCTGCTCCCCCTTTCCCTACTATCTTATCCTTCATCATCGTTCACCCCCAGTCCTCTTCCATGCACTCCCCTTACCATTGTTCCCATGACTCCCTTTTACCACCACTCTCGCACAGTACAGAACCCTCACCATGTCGTGTTCAAGGATGGGGCTTAATCTCCCCTAAAAGGGCCGAGCAACGAGGCCCGCATCCCCTACTCCAGCTCAGCTCTTGCATGTTCCAGCAATGCCCCCTCTCCCCCTCCTCCCTAAAAACTGTGGCTGAGAGAGAGAAAGAGATAGAGAGATCTGAACTGAGAATATGTGATCGGCATAGCAATGGGTAATGCCATGGCATGAAACTGCCAAATCACTGAAATCTTTTTACAAACTCCTCTGCCAAATCCTCTGCTTTGCTACCCAATGAAAAGTTCCCTGACAATATTTGCTGCAATCAGCAGCTTTGTAAGAAGCAAGTCGCGTGCCAGGCTTTCCATTTCCCAGCAGCAGAGTGATTTCATGTGGGGCTGTTTTGGGCTATTTTTTCTCAGGCACATGGGCTATTTTGGGCTACTTTTGACAGCCATTTTTTTGTCGAAGAGGCTGCCTTTCTACAAGCACCCTCCACACCTTCATTCTCTCTAACCCTACCCACTGACCCACCACTAAGCACCCTACTCATTCCTCTGATTCTACCCCAACCACCCAATCCCCACCCTCTCTACCCTCACCCACCCAATCCCCACTCTCTCTACCCACCCTAACCCACCCTGTCTACCAGCACCAACCACTCTCTCTAGCATACCCACCCACGTACCCCCACTTTCTCTACCCCACCATACCTCCACACTCTGTACCGAAAATCCACCCACCCAATCCCCACCCTCTCTACCCTCACCCACCCAATCCCCACTCTCTCTACCCACCCTAACCCACCCTGTCTACCAGCACCAACCACTCTCTCTAGCATACCCACCCAAGTACCCCCACTTTCTCTACCCCACCCTACCCCCACTCTCTCTAGCCCCACCCACTATACCCCCACTCTATTCTCTCTACCACCACCCTACCCAGACTCTCTCTACCCAACCCACCCAACCCCGACTCGCTCTACCCCCATTCTCTCTACCCCAGCAACGCTACTCACTCTCTCTACCCCCACCCACCCTACCCTGACTCTCTGTACCCCCATTCTCCCTACCCCACCCACCCTACTCCCACTCTCTATACCCCACCCAACCCCTGCTCTCTCTACCCCACTCCCTCTACCCTACCCACCATACCCCCACTCTCCCACACCCATCCAGACTACCTTCACCCTCTCTACCTCCACCCACCTGCCCTACCCCCGCCCTCTCTACCCCTCCCACTCACCCTACCTCCACTCTGTAACCCACCCTCCTACCCCCACCCAGACTACCTCCACTGTCTCTACCAATACCCACCCACTGTACCACTACTCTCTCTACCCCCCACCCTACCCCCTCTCTCACTACCCACACCCACCCTCCTAATCAAAAAGTAGTTGTAAAGTAATTTGTGTACTAGTATGATGCGGTATGATGGGGTGCTGCATTTGGGATTGTGTACTTTTTCATGACTTTCTGCCACACTGCAGGCCTCATGTTGTTTGTTGGCTTTCCTAACATGGCCGCACCATTTTCACCCTGCTCTGCTGCTGCCTAGGACTGGCTCGGCTCCCCCCTTGCCATTGGTTGCTATTTGGCCCTTAAGCCAATCGGAGCAACCGGGAGGCGGGATCCAGCCATCACTAACTAAGGCCCACAACAAAGGCCCTGTCGACCACTATTCACCATGGTACGCTGCATTGCCACACTGTGAGTGTCTCTGTCCCCCCCACCCACGCCCTGAGTCCCTCTGAATGGTTGAACTTTCCCCCCTGTGATGGATGTTTGACCTCACCCCCCTTTGTTCTCCCGTGATGTTGTGTTGCTTCCCTCCTCTCCCCCTCTCCTTCTCCAGCACTTGTGTTTCCATACTTGTCTAGTGTATGACCGTATGATGGTTCCCCTCCTATTGTTCTTCTCCTTCCCCTCTCCTCCTAGCATGACTTGATAGGTCTTCTGACCTAGCACGTTGTCGCTTGTTTTGCCCTTCCCCTCCTCCTCCTCCTCACCTCTTTTTCCCTCGTCACCTACCCTATTCCCTCGTCATTTCCTCCCCACCCCTTCCCTCCTCCTGTTAACTTCCGGCACTACCTCAATTGCTGTCTTTCTCATCCACTTGGCCACTCCTCCTCCCCATCCCTCCCCTTGTCTTGTGTACGTCTGGCACCATTTGAGAAATGGTCGCAGGTCTGCACCTTCAATACTTAAAGGTAAGCGCATTAATGGGATATATTCCACTCAACTAAATCAGGCTACTCTCTGACTATGTAATATCTATTACGATTCACATTTTACCATCATGTTAACACACCCACAATGTGGTTTATTGCAGATAGAGGGACACCGTGTATTTTTTTCACTGCACCTCTTGAAGAACCACCTGACAGCAAGGTGGGGAAACACGTGTCGAGGTCCAGACACTCAGACTATTGGAACTCTTAAAGGTTCATCATTGAACACAACTGAACTTTATTTTGTCTTGGTTTTTTTGATTCAAGCACATATCTCTAACTAATAAAGGTTCAAATTGAGCTTACAATTAAATGCATTACGATCTTTTAATGGTAAAAGCGCAACTTAGGAAGTGCAATTTTCTTCAAGGCAGCAGCAATTGTAAATGCAAGCAATATCCTCAGGGCGTCATGCACATTAGGAATCAGCATCTGTGGTGAGCAACGCCGCCCTAGTAAACATGCACATTAGGAATCAGCATCTGTGGTGAGCAACGCCGCCCTAGTAACCATGCACATTAGGAATCAGCATCTGTGGTGAGCAACGCCGCCCTAGTAACCATGCACATTAGGAATCAGCATCTGTGGTGAGCAACGCCGCCCTAGTAACCATGCACATTAGGAATCAGCATCTGTGGTGAGCAACGCCGCCCTAGTAACCATGCACATTAGGAATCAGCATCTGTGGTGAACATGAAGGGACACCCTATTATCTATGGAGCTATGGCCGCCCTAGTAACCATGCACATTAGGAAACAGCATCTGTGGTGAACATGAAGTGTCACCATGATCTATGGAGCAACGCCGCCCTAGTAACCTTGCACATTAGGAATCAGCATCTGTGGTGAACATGAAGGGTCACCATTATCTATGGAGCAATGCTGCCCTAGTAACCATGCACATTAGGAAACAGCATCTGTAGTGAACATGAAGGGTCACCATTATCTATGGAGCAACGCCGCCCTAGTAACCATGCACATTAGGAATCAGCATCTGTGGTGAACATGAAGGGTCACCATTATCTATGGAGCAACGCCGCCCTAGTAACCATGCACGTTAGGAATCAGCATCTGTGGTGAACATGAAGGGTCACCATTATCTACGGAGCAACGCCGCCCTAGTAACCATGCACATTAGGAATCAGCATCTGTGGTGAACATGAAGGGTCACCTTTATCTACGGAGCAACGCCGCCCTAGTAACCATGCACATTAGGAAACAGCATCTGTGGTGAACATGAAGTGTCACCATGATCTATGGAGCAACGCCGCCCTAGTAACCTTGCACATTAGGAATCAGCATCTGTGGTGAACATGAAGTGTCACCATGATCTATGGAGCAACGCCGCCCTAGTAACCTTGCACATTAGGAATCAGCATCTGTGGTGAACATGAAGGGTCACCATTATCTATGGAGCAATGCTGCCCTAGTAACCATGCACATTAGGAAACAGCATCTGTAGTGAACATGAAGGGTCACCATTATCTATGGAGCAACGCCGCCCTAGTAACCATGCACATTAGGAATCAGCATCTGTGGTGAACATGAAGGGTCACCATTATCTATGGAGCAACGCCGCCCTAGTAACCATGCACGTTAGGAATCAGCATCTGTGGTGAACATGAAGGGTCACCTTTATCTACGGAGCAACGCCGCCCTAGTAACCATGCACATTAGGAAACAGCATCTGTGGTGAACATGAAGTGTCACCATGATCTATGGAGCAACGCCGCCCTAGTAACCTTGCACATTAGGAATCAGCATCTGTGGTGAACATGAAGTGTCACCATGATCTATGGAGCAACGCCGCCCTAGTAACCTTGCACATTAGGAATCAGCATCTGTGGTGAACATGAAGGGCCACCATTATCTATGGAGCAATGCTGCCCTAGTAACCATGCACATTAGGAAACAGCATCTGTAGTGAACATGAAGGGTCACCATTATCTACGGAGCAACGCCACCCTAGTAACCATGCACATTAGGAATCAGCATCTGTGGTGAACATGAAGGGTCACCATTATCTATGGAGCAACGCCGCCCTAGTAACCATGCACATTAGGAATCAGCATCTGTGGTGAACAGGAAGGGTCACCATTATCTACGGAGCAACGCCGCCCTAGTAACCTTGCACATTAGGAATCAGCATCTGTGGTGAACAGGAAGGGTCACCATTATCTACGGAGCAACGCCACCCTAGTAACCATGCACATTAGGAATCAGCATCTGTGGTGAACATGAAGGGTCACCATTATCTATGGAGCAACGCCGCCCTAGTAACCATGCACATTAGGAATCAGCATCTGTGGTGAACATGAAGGGTCACCATTGTATACAGAGCAACGCCGCCCTAGTAACCTTGCACATTAGGAATCAGCATCTGTGGTGAACAGGAAGGGTCACCATTATCTACGGAGCAACGCCGCCCTAGTAACCATGCACATTAGGAAACAGCATCTGTGGTGAACATGAAGGGTCACCATTATCTATGGAGCAACGCCGCCCTAGTAACCATGCACATTAGGAAACAGCATCTGTAGTGAACATGAAGGGTCACCATTATCTACGGAGCAACGCCGCCCTAGTAACCATGCACATTAGGAAACATCTACGGAGCAACGCCGCCCTAGTAACCATGCACATTAGGAATCAGCATCTGTGGTGAACATGAAGGGTCACCATTATCTATGGAGCAACGCCGCCCTAGTAACCATGCACATTAGGAATCAGCATCTGTGGTGAACATGAAGGGTCACCATTATCTATGGAGCAACGCCGCCCTAGTAACCATGCACATTAGGAATCAGCATCTGTGGTGAACATGAAGGGTCACCATTATCTATGGAGCAACGCCGCCCTAGTAACCTTGCACATTAGGAATCAGCATCTGTGGTGAACATGAAGGGTCACCATTATCTATGGAGCAACGCCGGCCTTGTAACCTTGCACATTAGGAATCAGCATCTGTGGTGAACATGAAGGGTCACCATTATCTACGGAGCAACGCCGCCCTAGTAACCTTGCACATTAGGAATCAGCATCTGTGGTGAACATGAAGGGTCACCATTATCTATGGAGCAACGCCGGCCTTGTAACCTTGCACATTAGGAATCAGCATCTGTGGTGAACATGAAGGGTCACCTTTATCTACGGAGCAACGCCGCCCTAGTAACCTTGCACATTAGGAATCAGCATCTGTGGTGAACATGAAGGGTCACCATTATCTATGGAGCAACGCCGGCCTTGTAACCTTGCACATTAGGAATCAGCATCTGTGGTGAACATGAAGGGTCACCATTATCTATGGAGCAACGCCGGCCTTGTAACCTTGCACATTAGGAATCAGCATCTGTGGTGAACATGAAGGGTCACCATTATCTATGGAGCAACGCCGGCCTTGTAACCTTGCACATTAGGAATCAGCATCTGTGGTGAACATGAAGGGTCACCATTATCTATGGAGCAACGCCGGCCTTGTAACCTTGCACATTAGGAATCAGCATCTGTGGTGAACATGAAGGGTCACCATTATCTACGGAGCAACGCCGCCCTAGTAACCTTGCACATTAGGAATCAGCATCTGTGGTGAACATGAAGGGTCACCATTATCTATGGAGCAACGCCGGCCTTGTAACCTTGCACATTAGGAATCAGCATCTGTGGTGAACATGAAGGGTCACCTTTATCTACGGAGCAACGCCGCCCTAGTAACCTTGCACATTAGGAATCAGCATCTGTGGTGAACATGAAGGGTCACCATTATCTATGGAGCAACGCCGGCCTTGTAACCTTGCACATTAGGAATCAGCATCTGTGGTGAACATGAAGGGTCACCATTATCTATGGAGCAACGCCGGCCTTGTAACCTTGCACATTAGGAATCAGCATCTGTGGTGAACATGAAGGGTCACCATTATCTATGGAGCAACGCCGGCCTTGTAACCTTGCACATTAGGAATCAGCATCTGTGGTGAACATGAAGGGTCACCATTATCTATGGAGCAACGCCGGCCTTGTAACCTTGCACATTAGGAATCAGCATCTGTGGTGAACATGAAGGGTCACCATTATCTATGGAGCAACGCCGGCCTTGTAACCTTGCACATTAGGAATCAGCATCTGTGGTGAACATGAAGGGTCACCATTATCTATGGAGCAACGCCGGCCTTGTAACCTTGCACATTAGGAATCAGCATCTGTGGTGAACATGAAGGGTCACCTTTATCTACGGAGCAACGCCGCCCTAGTAACCTTGCACATTAGGAATCAGCATCTGTGGTGAACATGAAGGGTCACCATTATCTATGGAGCAACGCCGGCCTTGTAACCTTGCACATTAGGAATCAGCATCTGTGGTGAACATGAAGGGTCACCATTATCTATGGAGCAACGCCGGCCTTGTAACCTTGCACATTAGGAATCAGCATCTGTGGTGAACATGAAGGGTCACCATTATCTATGGAGCAACGCCGGCCTAGTAACCTTGCACATTAGGAATCAGCATCTGTGGTGAACATGAAGGGTCACCATTATCTATGGAGCAACGCCGGCCTTGTAACCTTGCACATTAGGAATCAGCATCTGTGGTGAACATGAAGGGTCACCATTATCTATGGAGCAACGCCGGCCTAGTAACCTTGCACATTAGGAATCAGCATCTGTGGTGAACATGAAGGGTCACCATTATCTATGGAGCAACGCCGGCCTTGTAACCTTGCAAATTAGGAAACAGCATCTGTGATGAACATGAAAGGTCAAAATTAGGAATTTTGGAAAATATGTTAGTGAGATTCAATGATTTACCCAGGATCACACAATTTCCTTAAATGGTGAAGCTGGAGATTAAGCCTAGTCTGAAATGTAGCTACTTGACCGCCTCAATGTGCTGCACATATGTGTCCATGTTTGGTTTTGAGGACGGAACACACTATTCCGTGTGATACATACAGGTGAATTAATAACGGGCCATATGATACACGCCTGCAGAGACATGTTGGCCTTTCTTTGACTCTTCTCACGCATGCCCACCGCTCTCCTGACTCTATCTGGAAAGTGTGTTTGTTTGCTACACACGTGAGGCCGGGCCACGAAGTCACACCCGGGGGCGGCTGGCCCCAGGGGCGCGGCTGGCCCCAGGGGCGCGGCAGACCTCCCAGGTGCTGTTGCTAAGCGAGCTGTTGCTGCTGAATTATAGTCACACTATGCCAGAAGCTCAGAATTCCGTGTACAATGCAGCGACTGGGAGTAGGAATGAGGCGCTGTGAACGTCTCCATGGTGATTAATTACAGCCCCTGACCGTGACCCGGGCCCCGGGCAGGAAAGGGAGAGGCCGGCAGAAGCTGGCAGAGTAGTGATGCGACTGGCGGTGGGGGAATGTGACCTTGACCCACAACCTTTCCTTCTTAGTGAAATAATAGAACATACGCTTTGCAATCTAACAAATAGTAAAACAAAAAAAAAATCCCAATTCCATGTGTGACACCATGGGCCAGTCCTGTTTTTTTTCTTCTTAAAATTGCATGCTGGAACTTGAAGTTTTGTTTTACCATTCTAAGGATGAAACTACAAGTCCCAGCATGCAGTGTTGGAATAAAAACAGGACTGGGTCACATCGAGCTGGAAAGCTTGGCAGCTATGTATACAGTACTTCTCACAGTAAAGCGATTAAGGAGAAATAATGGATACAGGATGTACCATTTTATTAAAACATAGATACCTGCATAAATACTATATTTCGGCTTAAGCTGTAGAAACAATGTTCTGGGGTCAGGATTTTGCAAGCATGTTAAAATCATGGAAACGAAGCAAGAAAACACTTACCCGGGGACCTGGAGCGCCTGGACACTGCCCGTGGGTGGTAGCGGTGCACGGTTACCATTACGAGAGCCCATATTATTGGGCGGTCTGGTCAATTAACCCCTAAAGCACACATTTAAGAGCACTTTTTGCACACAAGCGAATCTATACACTGTGTTAGGGAGAATTCTCATAAATGTACTAATTCCTCTCTACCTTAGAGACCCCCAGCAACTTTGCTAACCTTTGATACTTTGAACTTTTTATTTCAATGTGTTTCCTGTGTTTGTTTCCGTTTTTTCATGGAGTTTTAGAGAACTCCATAGGCATCATGTGTTCATGTGCGTCACACAGCACCCTCAGTGCAGTGGCACAGGGATGTCTTTTAGACTTCCCAAAGGTTTAAATACCTTCTCTGGGATAAGCTGCTGTTTCCCAGAGAATGTAAGCCGGTCAAGTGGCACAGCGAGTAGAGTGCTCGCTTTGACATCCATGCAGAGCCGGCTAACACGGGGTCGATAAGCAGCGCTCAGACTCGCAGCACTATATAAATGCGAAATTATTAGTAAGGTTAAATTGACTTTACTAGTCTTTTTAAATTCCTTAACCCAGCACACACTATCTTGCTATAGAGTGCTAGTATCCCCTGTGTCTTAAAACTCATGAAGCAGTCAATTGCTAACCTTTTATACCGAAATGGTTGGTGGCAGTGGTTTTCTAACAAACTACCATGATTTTTCCTGACCGCAAACACCGGTAGCTAAAAACCGCGGGAGCCATGCTTTTCAAGATGGCACCTTAAGCCTCTTTGTATAAACAGGTCCCGGTCTTCTTTTTTCGCCATTTCTTTTTGGAAAGGTCCTTCTAGAGTGTGTCTCTGCGTGCCCAACCAGGTTTGGTTCCTTTGTTCGTATGCCTTTGGCAGGCTTCAGGACTAAAGACTGCTTCTGGCGACTGAGTGTCTGTGGTGGGCAGGAAGTGAGGGAGGTGACCGAAACTCCCTGTGCTTACTCTCCTAGGAGACCCAAATGCACTGTGGCGTGTTGGCTGGCTGAATGTGCAGCAAGGACAGCCACCGTGCTGGGTGACTAACCGCTAGGCTGGAATGAATGGGAGAAAACTGTTTAAAAGGCAAATCTCCAGGACTGCAAAGCAGAGTCGACCACTGGAACGAAAGAACCGAAGACGAGCTGGAAGAGGACGGCTGCTGCAACTCCTGGACCATTGGTTTGCCCGGTGAAGCCCTGCTGCAGTGCCAAATTGCAGAGTTCATCTCAACAGAGAAGCCCCTTCAAGGACGACTTCTCCCTTTGAGTCGGTGGGGCCAATCAACTCGTAAGCCACCTGGATACCATCCATTTTGTCAGCGTTTTCTGATGATCCCGTGGAGTGCAGGAGTACCCCGACGTCCTCCCTCTTGTCCCCACGACTGAGGCTCAGGAACAGTGAGATCTGCAGGAACTGCCAGGAACCATCATCTTCAGCTGCATCTTTTGCTTCATACTAAGGTTCTGTGCCAACCCGATTGAGAGAACGCTTCTCTCACGGTGAAAGTTTGTGGAACTTTCCCAACTCACAGGCCTAATCAGCTTGTGACCCAACAAATGATTCTTTTTCATACAAACTACTTCTGAGAACTTTGGCAGAGACTTTACCGTTTACTACCAGAACTGCTCTTTCCTATCCAAGACACTAGCCCATTGATTTTGGCCTAAGCCTATTGAACTGAATTGAGTCCTCTAGTGAACTGAAACTATTTGCACTGCCTAAGAAAGTATTTGTAATCTATTCTATTAACTTGTGCCTTTGCATTCCCATTTAAAGTGACTGAAATGCCCTTTGGTTCCTATTTTAGGGGAGATTAAATTGTTCAGAAACGTATTGGTCTTGTGTTTAAGTACATTTGTGTATAATATTAAGTTGCCTCCTTCTAGTGAATGTTTTCTAAATGATTGTGTAATGCATTTATAAGTGTTTTACCAAGGAACCTTGAGTATAAGTGTCTATGTGAAGCACTCTGATTGTAAGATCTCTGTGTAACTTAATTTACTGCTCACATTCCCTCTTGAGATAAGCCTGACTGCTCAGCTCCCTACCACAAAACTGTGTAGTACAGACTTATAACAAAGGTTGGTTTTGCTTACACCTGTATTCCTAATTGTATGTGGTGGACCCAGAGGGTACTGCATGCAATTCTGCCTGACACACTGTTAAAAACAGCTGTTGATCTGTGGATTACTCACCAGTAATCTTCATTACTCTTAGTCCTACTCTTCCTACTCCCACTACTTACCTTTGAGAGGCTCTGCCCCCCCAACAACCTTTTTTCAAAGAATGTTCACCTGCTCCGCCACTCCATAGGAGGTATAACTTCCTAGTTACTTCTGTTCCATACACAAGCAGAGTCATGATGTGGCCCTTCCGCTGCGGGGAGGGGAGGTCCATATACTGGGACGAGGAAGAGTAGGACTAGGCAGAATGTAAATTACTGGTACGTAATCCAGGCATTACCTCCACATCCCCTCTTCCTCGTCCCACTACTTACCTTTGAGATGTACCAAAGCTAGCTGAATGGGCAAGGGGCCCATGTGGAAATAACAGAACTGTGTCCAGTGCTCAACCGCCCCACCAGCACCATTTGTATTGTGAATTCCAATGCAGAACTCAATGTAACACATATCTCAACACCTCCACACCAAGGATGTTGATCAGGACCCTTCCAAGTTCAGTTGGTAGTGTCAAATAAGCGTGTTGGGGCTGGCCTGGATGGGACTATTTTTCTACAGGGACTATTTTTTACTCGGGTGTGGTTCTAGGGACTTCTTACCTGGAACTACTTTGGAGGCTATTTAAACCACGACCGAACAGCAGCACATGCTTTGTGTTATTCTGCATCCAGCAGCGTAATGCTCACCGTGCCTGCAGTCAGCATCAAGTCTTCAGCCACGCCCGTCTCGAATCCAGAGCTCCTAGCAATAGAAGAAAGAAGAAGGAAAGGTAAAAAAACAGATATTATTTCAATCTTTACCGGAATTCCGGATCCATCACGTCTTCGAACTTGAAAAGGACATTATTCTACACGCATCGCATCGCCAGCTGCAGCGCCGCGCCATACTCACCAGTCCTGACAGCATTTTTCAATCCGGCGCAGCCTCCATCATTTTCTCCGCCGAATTCCACCATCTAGGGGACAAAAGAAACATAAGGTGAGCCGAGAGAGCCAACAAATACAACCTCTCCACCATAGACTTACCTGATTAACAACCGGAGGCATTATTCTGTAACAACCCGCAACTTCTTACGCCGCACCTGTAAGGAGAGAGAAACCAGCAATTTAAAGACACGCATCTTTTGCCCGGACAGTGTTGGGTAATACAGACTCTTACCTCAACACCATCAGTTGCCACAAGACAATCTTCCCTTGGACCCAGCTGCAACACAAGAAAGGAATGTACAAGAGTGAACATCGGACATATTGAACTCTTTGAACTTTATACTTACGGGTTCTCGCCTGGAACCTCGGAGTCAATATTCATCCGGAACTCTTCCAATGCCCTCAAACCAGTGAGGTAACTGGTATCTACACGCCCCTGCATTCCACGCAGGATGGAGAGCTCATCATTTACAAACATAAGGTGAGCTTACAGAAAGTGAATATCGGTGGTGATTAGTGGGGAGAACAGTGGGGTGCCATTACTAAAATCCATGGGTGGCTGAATCCCTTTCTCCACTTGCAGGAGAATATTTCTACGGGTCAAGCAGATGAGATTAGGCAGTCCAGTCCAGTCTGTCATCTCTGCACTACGCTTCACGTTGGAGGAGGTCGCAGCTGTCTGGGTCAGATCGACGCCCCTGTGAGAGCCAGGTGAGCGTAACAGAACACAAAGTCTATCTACAAATTCCCACCCGGGCGTTATGGAAACCTCCGAAACAGACCAACTAGCCCAATTGTTAGGGGAACTTAGGGCGAAAGTGCACTCTGCACGCCAAGAGACTAATGCCCTCAGGAGAGAACTGATTGTGTCAAAGGAACGCACAGATGATCTTGCTAGACAACTGCTGCAAAATCAAGCTGGGCAAACCCCCTACCTGGACTCGGGGGAAACCCAGCTCCTGTTTCATCGAGCAATCCTGTGCAAGTAATCCTACCAGGGGCTATTCCTTTAGCTCCACCCGAATGCTTTGCTGGGGACCCAAAAAGGTTTGCAGTGTTTATGAATCAATGCCGCTTGCACTCTTTATGCAGACCTGGGGCCTTTCCAAATGACCAAGCCAAAGTAGCCTTTGTACTATCATATTTTAGTGGCAGCGCAGCTGACTGGTCAATTCCACTAGTCAACCAGGATGATCCTCTTCTTCGGGATTTTCAGGGTTTTCAAAGAAACATGGAAAGACTATTCGCCAGACATTCACAGGGACAGGCCCTGGATAACAAACTTTTATCCCTTCGACAGGGTAATCAGGATCTGCTAACCTATATCGCAACCTTCAATGGGTTGGTGGTGGAAACCGGATGGCCTGAGGAGAAACAAATTACATTATTTCATCGTGGGCTCCGGGGAGAACTCAAAGATGTTTTGGCTCAAGTTGTGAACCCACCTCAGGATTGCGCAGAATATATAGACTTAGTGGTCCAGTTAGACCACCGACTTCAGAATAGAAAGGCTGAGCGAGCTAAATTCGAGAGTCGGGTATGGGTTAAATCCAATGTCACCCCCAAAGGAACAGATGCATCAGAACCTATGCAGATCGGGGGGGGGATTAAAGGACCCTTAACTCAAATGGAAAGAGAAAAGAGACGGCAGATGCAATTGTGTCTGTACTGTGGAACCGCAGGACATTTTCTACGGGATTGCCCTATACAACCACCCAAGAAAGTAGTAGGAGTTGCTGACAAAAGTCAAATAGAGCCTGATTCGGAAGACGACCACGCCCGACAAGCGTAGAGGTCCGCTTGCCGAGCTTAAAGAAGGACACTCAGACCTCCCACCTAATTATACCAATGGTCCTAATTGATCCAAGGCAGCCATCATGTATGCA
Source organism: Ambystoma mexicanum (assembly GCF_040938575.1). Taxonomy (NCBI): domain Eukaryota; kingdom Metazoa; phylum Chordata; class Amphibia; order Caudata; family Ambystomatidae; genus Ambystoma; species Ambystoma mexicanum. The sequence continues at coordinate 1,089,228,547 of NC_090941.1, forward strand.
CGCAGTAAGGGCATACATTGATAGCGGGGCTGTAGGAAACTACATGGACCACAAATTGGCCTCAAGGATGAATCTACCCCTTTGCAAAAAGACCGCTCGGATGTCATCACCACAGTCGATGGAACTGAAATTGCCTCTGGTCCTGTAACTCATTCCACTACTGAGCTGACACTGTTGGGTCAAGATGGGCATCGAGAAACTATTGTGTTTGATTTAATCAAGGCCCCGCAATTCCAAATAATTCTAGGAATGCCATGGTTGGAAACACATAATCCTTGTATTGACTGGCGAGAGAAGAGAGTGACCTTCCCAGATTGTGCACACACCTGTTACCTGGAAAAAACCTTGAACAAAAGCCTGGCCACCATTACTAATCCAGTTGTGCAGTTACCTCAGGAATATCGAGAATTTCAGGATGTTTTTCAAAAAGAACAGGCAAATACCTTACCACCTCACAGATCATACGATTGTAAAATTGACCCAGTACCCGGTGCACAACCTCCATGCAGTAGAATCTACGCCCTTACGGAACCCGAAAATCTTCACCTACGACAATATCTGGACCAATACCTTGCTAATGGCTTCTTTTGTCCATCCAAATCTCCTGCATCCTCAGCTCTATTCTTCGTGCCTAAAAAGGAAGGTGACCTTAGAACGTGCATAGACTACCACGCATTAAATCAGATACAGTAAAAAACCGATACCCATTGCCTCTGATCCCCGAATTACTAGACCAAGTAAAGGATGCTTGTATCTACACTAAGTTAGACCTCCGAGGGGCATATCATCTGGTACGTGTAAAGAAAGGCGACGAATGGAAGACTGCCTTTCGCACCAAGTATGGGTTATTCGAATACCAGGTAATGCCCTTCGGGTTGTGCAATGCACCAGCAGCCTTCCAGTATTTTATGAACGATGTCCTTCGTGAACTCATTGACGTCTGTGTTGTCGTATACATAGACGATATTCTAGTGTACTCCTCCTCAGAATCAGACCATGTGAAGCACATTCGTGCAGTCCTAGAGAAACTACGCCAGCACAAATTATACGCAAAATTGGAGAAATGTGTTTTTCATTCTACAGAAGTTGAATTCCTGGGATTTATCCTGACTCCAAAAGGAGTTCGAATGGACTCTCGAAAGGTGGACGCAATCCTCAAGTGGCCATCACCCAGTTCTGTTAAAGGGGTACAAAGCATGCTTGGATTTGCTCAATTCTATCGCAGATTTATTCCTGAATTCTCACATATTGTACACCCCTTCACAGCACTTTTGCGAAAAAACTGATATTTTTTGTGGACTGAAGAGGCTGAAAGAGCCTTCCAAGAGCTAAAAATGAAATTCACATCTGCACCTGTCTTAAAGCATCCACGCCCTGAGCTTCCATACATAGTTGAAACCGATGCATCCAGTTTAGCCATGGGAGCTGTCCTGTCCCAGAAGGATCCCGAAACCGGTCAAATTCATCCAGTAGCATTCTGGTCAAGAAAGTTCTCAGCACCCGAATTAAACTATGCGGTTACCGATAAGAAGTTATTAGCCATCAAGTCCGCCTTCAAGGCTTGGCAGCATTATCTTCTCGGTGCCAGGCATACCATCACTGTAATCACAGATCACAGGAATCTTCAGTATTTGAAAACAGCCAAGGCCCAATCATTGCGTCAACTTCGGTGGGCATTATTCTTTGCCGAATTTGATTTCGTAATCACTTATCGACCAGGTTGTAAAAACGGCAAGGCAGATGCCCTATCCCGAATAGGGATGGGAGAAGTATATTCAAACCCGGAACCTGTGCCTATAATTTCAGAACAAAGAATTCTTGGCATAACTACTCTACAGACTCTAGAAGACATTCATTTAAAAATCCAACAACTTTTCGATCCAGCAGCCCTGCAGGACTGAGTAAAGAAAGGCCAAAATTATTCAGTCATCAATGACCTGCCTTACTATCAAGGACGTCTATTTCTACCACACAAGGAACTACAAGAACTAGTCATCTCCAATTATCATGATGCCCTTATGGAAGGACACCCAGGTATCGCAAAAACTGAAGCTAAAATTAAAAGACAATTCTGGTGGCCCACCTGGCGAAAGGACGTAAAGTCATTTGTGATGTCTTGTGGTATCTGCGCCCAAAACAAAAGTCAGAAGAAAAAACCAGCTGGCCTTTTACAACCTTTGGATAGTCCACCTACACCATGGCACACCTTGTCTTTAGACTTCATTACAGATCTACCTCTGTGTAATGGATTTAACACCATTCTAGATATTGTGGATCTTTTTTCCAAAATAGCCCACTTTATTCCTTTAAAAGGATTACCTTCCGCTTCGATTTTGGCCAAAGAATTTCTCGAAAACATTGTTCGAATCCATGGATTTTCTTCCGTATTGGTCTCTCACTGAGGTAGTCAATTCATTTTGCAATTTTGGAAGAAATGCTGTCAATTGGCGCAAATCGGCGTAAGGCTATCAACCAGTCACCACCCCCAAACTGATGGTCAGACGGAGAGGACCAACCAGACTCTTGAACAATACCTACGTTGTATGCTAAACCAAACCCAAAGCAATTGGAAAGAAATTTTATGGATTTCCGAATATGCATACAATAACTCCGTACATTCAGGAACCGGACAAAGCCCCTTTTATACCATATGGAACCTCAGAACTCGATTCGCCTCAACACTTAGAAATGCCTGCAGTGACTCATCTGCACTCTAATATTACAAAAGCCTTTAAGGAAGCAATAGAACACCTGAAACAAGCAAAGGAGAAATACAAGAAAAATGCTGATCGACATAGAAGTAAAACTCCACAATACCAGATTGGAGATCAGGTTTGGCTAGCTACAAAATACATACCTCTAAAGGGAACTCGAACTTTCAATCCTAGATATTTGGGACCTTACACCATTAAGGCCATTGTCAACCCGGTGGCCGTCAAATTGGAATTACCCTCTAATTTGCGGATTCATCCTGTCTTTCATGTTTCACTTCTAAAACCAGTTCAACCTGGGACAAGATTAACCAAACCACCTGACCCCATCCTAATAGATGGAGAACCTGAATTCGAGGTAAAGAATATCCTGGACTCTAAGATGGTTAAATCAAGACTTTTTTATTTAATCGACTGGAAGGGTTACGGACCACAAGAAAGGTCATGGGAACCTAGCGACCACGTTCATGCACCTCGGTTGGTGAAGAAATTCCATCAGAACTTCCCAGACAAACCAGGACCAAGGGGAAGAGCAACTTTAGGAGGGGCTTTGGGGGGAGTGCTGTCATGATGCCTACCCCCGGGCAATTGGATCAAGCCCATCAGCCCCGGGAGCAGGCATCCAGGTATTTAATAAAACCCCAGCAGCCCTGGCTGGGGGCTGTCTGGGTTCAGTCCTGGCGCCTTAGGCGCCAGGCTCTTAATATAAATGGCGCCAGGCTCATAGACTTTACTTACCTCAAGCAGACCATGCTGCAAATGAATCCAAGCCAACGTGAGGCCTGGATGGGACTATTTTTCTACAGGGACTATTTTTTACTCGGGTGTGGTTCCAGGGACTTCTTACCTGGAACTACTTTGGAGGCTATTTAAACCACGCCCGAACAGCAGCACATGCTTCGTGTTATTCTGCATCCAGCAGCGTAACGCTCACCGTGCCTGCAGTCAGCATCCAGTCTTCAGCCACGCCCGTCTCGAATCCAGAGCTCCTAGCAATAGAAGAAAGAAGAAGGAAAGGTTAGAAAACAGACATTATTTCAATCCTTACCTGAATTCCGGATCCATCACGTCTTCAAACTTGAAAAGGACATTATTCCACACGCATCGCATCGCCAGCTGCAGCGCCGCGCCATACTCACCAGTCCTCACAGCATTTTTCGATCCGGCGCAGCCTCCATCATTTTCTCTGCCGAATTCCACCATCTAGGGGACAAAAGAAACATAAGGTGACCCGAGAGAGCCAACAAATACAACCTCTCCACCATAGACTTACCTGATTAACAACCGGAGGCAATATTCTGTAACAAACCGCAACTTCTTATGCCACACCTGTAAGGAGAGAGAAACCAGCACTTTAAACACACGCCTCTTTTGCCAGACAGTGTTGGGTAACACAGACTCTTACCTCAACACCATCAGCTGCCACAAGACAATCTTCCCTTGGACCCAGCTGCAACACAAGAAAGGAATGTACAAGAGTGAATATCGGACATATTGAACTCTTTGAACTTTATACTTACGGGTTCACGCCTGAAACCTCGGAGTCAATATTCATCCGGAACTCTTCCAACGCCATCAAACTAGTGAAGTAACTGGTATCTACACGCCCCTGCATTCCACGCAGGATGGAGAGCTCATCATTTACAAACATAAGGTGAGCTTACAGAAAGTGAATATCGGTGGAGATTAGTGGGGAGAACAGTGGGGTGCCATTACTAAAATCCACGGGTGGCTGAATCCCTTTCTCCACTTGCAGTAGAATATTTCTACGGGTCAAGCAGATAAGGTTAGGCGGTCCAGTCCAGTCTGTCATCTCTGCACTACGCTTCACGTTGGAGGAGGTCGCAGCTGTCCGGGTCCGATCGACGCCCCTGTGGAAGCCAGATGAGCGTAATAGTACTCCCCATTTCACGGGAGACTCACGTTTTTCAGGCACTTCTGGTGGTATGTAATCTGAGGGCGGTATGTTGGCTACTTGCTCATGTACTTTTGCCACTCCACCCTTTCCTGATTTGGCTCTGTCTTGAATATACCATTTCCACTTAATTATGCTGGCTTCTTGAGCATGTCCTATACGATGCATTTTAGGAGAGCTCAGTACCCACTGCATGATTGGTATTTCAGGTCTCATAAATACATCATGGCCCACCGTCATTTGCTGAGTATCAACAAGGGCCCAATAACATGCCAGCAATTGCTTCTCAAACGGAGTATATGAGTTACCAGCGTCGGGCAACTTACAACTCCAAAACCCCAATGGCACAGGTTTCCTGTCTTGTTTCTGCCACACACTCCAGTTGGCATAATTGTCTTGTCCAGACACATTTAATTCCACTTTGCCTTCCTTCAAGGGCCATAAATCAAGCAACTCCTGCAGTGTGTCATTCGCCATTTCAAAGGCTTTCTGCTGCTCTTCCCCCCACTGAAACTCATATTTCTTTCGTGTCATCTTGTAGAGGGGGTCCAATATCTGCCCTAAATGCGGAATGTGCTGTCTCCAAAACCCAAACAGTCCTATAAACTGCTGCGCTTGCTTTTTGTTCGTTGAAGTGGTGAATTGAAGTATTTTCTGTCGGGCTTTTGGCACCATTTCTCGATGCCCATGATGCCATTGAATTCCTAGGAATATCACTGTTTCAGCTGGACCTTGAATTTTACTCGGATTAATCTCCCACCCTTCCTTTTTCAATCCTTCCATAAGGACATCTAACTGGCTTTGCACACTGTCCTCATCCTTGCCCTGAATCAAAATATCATCAATGTAATGAGAGATGTATGTCAGGTTTACACGGTATCTTGGCTAAATGCTCTGCCACCAGCCGGTGACAGATAGTCGGGCTGTGCATGTACCCCATGGGTAGTCTCTTGAAAGTGTACTGACGTCCACCCCACGAAAATGCAAACTGTTCTTGACACTCGTCAGCAATTAGCACGGAGAAAAATGCATTAGCTAAATCGATCACTGCATACCAAGTCCCCTCAAACTTTTGGACATTTCCAATCAAGGTAATAGCGTCTGGGACTGCAGGCACTAAAGGAGGAGTATGTTTATTAAACTCCCTGTAATCCACTGTCATCCTCCACGACCCATCTCCCTTTTTAATAGGCCAGAGCGGGTTGTTCCATGAGGTGGTAATAAGGCGTAATACACCCGCCTCCACGTACTATTTAATGGTGTCTGAAATTTCTTTGTGTCCCCCAGGGATTCGGTATTGTTTCATGGCTACCCGCTTGGTTGCCACTGGCACTTGCACTAGGGGCATCTTCAATTTGCCTATGGTAATGGGTGTACAGATTAATGCACTGACCCAAAACTGATACGTTTTACTGCCAAGCCCCAAGGTTAACCCTTCCAAAATGTCAAAGCCAATTATATATTCAGGTATCGTGACAATCAACACTTGCTATTTCTGCCTCTTCAAATTGCCTATTTTCATTTCCACTCTTGTTTGTACTGCGGGGGTCTCCTTTCCCCCTAAACCTGTAATAGTAAACTGTTTGCCTTTAAATCGTGTTGGATTACCATGAATCAAAGAGGCCTCCGCCCCGGTGTCTATCAATGCTAGCACCCCTTGTGTATTTCCTGGCCCCCAAAAATCTTAACATCAACATGAGGCCGCCTATCGACTTTTATGCGGGCAGACGCTGCCGGTGCTTGGCCGAAGCCCTAGTCAAACTTCGAATGAGTGTGCCTTGACTCCTCCTCTAGCATCACACTCACCACCTTTCTCAAATCAGCGTATGTCGGCTGGTAAGGGGAAGGTGTCCCCATAGACCCTTCATCTTGTTCTTCCGCAGGGGGGGCAGAAGGTGAGGTGTCCCCCTGTGGCGTGGTGACTACTTGTTTCTTAACCTGTTTATAGCGCTCTTTGGCTGAAAGTCCTCGTTTTTTGTATAATTCATACATTACTCTGGTTTCAATGCCATCAATTTCCTCGTGTGGCACGCCATCTTTTAACAAAGCCAAAAACATATCTTTTCGGGATACTCGGGAGTCTCTGCTATCTTGCCGCCTACCTTCGGTTCTTCTCTCACTACGCCCCTCTCTCTCCCATGGCTTGTTATCACTCTCCCAAGTCTGCAAGTTGCCTAATGGCATCTGCTACCTCATCAGTAGCCTTTCCCGTCATACCTACGAGCAAAGTCATAATGACACTTTTGTATGCGAGTGGCGCAGTTCTAATCACAATGTTTCGGGTTGAAACTGAGAGCGGCACGGCTCCCATATGATCAGCAGCATCTATGTGAATCGTCTCTTTCATTGCATGCTCTCTGACTTTTTTAATTGCTTCTCTCAACGTATACCATTTCGTTTCTTCACTGGGCCAATCTGTGGTAATAGAGTATGTACGGTTACATGCTTGGGCTACCAGGTGCAAAAAAGACACCTGTGTATCTTGACCATTTGCGTCAGGGGGCGGTCCTGCTCTTAAGACCTCCTGTACATTGGTGTCAATTGACAGGGGTAAAAAACGCTGTGAATCAGTAGAATCTACCAACAACCCTGCAGCACCCCCATCTAGCAATCTCACCATCCATGTCAGTAAAGCTTCCCCTGATTTTTGCCTCAAACGGGTAATAATTTCCCCAACCTCCAGTTGTGTGTAATCCTCCAGCGTGGTTAGATCCGCCATTCCGCCACCAGGATTCTGCAGATGGGGTCCGGCTCGCCGTCTTCTAACAGGCTTAGCCGCCACTATTTCTGTTTCGCCTCTGGTTTGGGGTCAGACTCATCTACAGAACTACTTTCTAGACTGGTTGAATCAAAACTATCACCATCCCACTTATCCGGATCCCAATCTACGCCAGCGGTAGCGATTACAGTGGCCACCTTTCTTTTGTTGACCCATCCCCGTCTTTTCCTATACTTATACCGGGCTACTCTAACTGCTGCCCTCTCGGCCACCGCCTGATATGTGTCGGCCTTATCTTTAAACAGTTTCATTTGAATCTGCTGCATTAACGCAGTCTGCCGTTCTGCAGCTAGCTCTCTCTCTAATCGCAAGACCTCATTTTTCATTTCCACCTTCCTTTGATGCATTTTCCTATAAGCATGCAAAAGAACCCAACCTTGCCTACCTAATGCCGCAAGTTCTTTACCACGTTCTACTGGAACTTGTTGCAATAATGCAATTACATCAGCCGGATTGGCATCTCCCAATCCTTGATCCCATCCTTGATCCCAAGTTTCACTTAAACTGGCACCACATGCCCACGCCTGAGCCAACGTATCATATGGACTCTTAGTCCAACCTGGAATAACAACATCAGAACAGTGACCACCAGCGGTAACGTTCTTCTTCTTGAACAAGCTAGTCATTATCGCAAACAAAGCAAAAACCTTGTTGAACCTATATATTCTTCTCCACACTTCAATCACTCCCACAGGCACTCAACACACTTACAAAAGCGAGAAAGGAAAAAAAACGTCACTATTCAAAAACTTCACTTCCACGACAACCAAAATCCTATCTACGTTTCAACAGACTCTTGGATACTCGGAACAACTCATCACGAGCATTCTGTTTGTGACGCCAAAAATGTATTGCTCTCCCCCGAAAAGTGCACGAAACAACCATAAATCACCAATGCAATTACAGAGCAATACTTTGAACAATAAACAGACAGACACAATAACTCACAACCATGCACCCTTAGAAGATAATCAGCTCTTTACAGCTATTTATTCAAAGCTTACAAGTACATAGAAATAATTCACAAGAATAATATGGACATAAATAACAGAAGAAGTAAAGAAGTCAAAAAGAAATACATCACCGTGAGCGTAACAGAATTCCTCATCGCGTCCAGAAGCGGCTGGAAGACCCTGGGAACAGCCAGGCCGAGAGCACCACAGCTCACAGGAAGGCCGGACGTAAGCGTCCTTCTCCGGCTGAAGTCTCACCTGACCAAATCCGGGCTCCCGCATATATACACACTCCACAAAGGGGAGTTAATTCTCAAACATTCTGGAAATTGCACCTGCGCAGTTGAGGAACAGCCGTCGGTTGCCAGCTGGGTCAATCGAGAGCTCCCCCCAAGAAGCGCAGGGCCTCCCTTCTCTAAAAACATGCTCCACGGAGAACAGTAGCAAACCATAACAACGTTAGCTTTCCCAGCAGAAACGGCCTTGACCGCATACCAGGTTTGGAAAAGCATGTTTGTCTCAGGACTGTGAATCTAACACTCAGCAAAATGTGTGCAGCGTTTCACTGCGGTTTGAAGTAAATATCCATCATGGTTCCGAGTGCTCCCAGAATGCATTGCGCACCAGCGCCATTTTGGATCAAGCATAACAGAGGACCATCATTTACATCTTCATACCATCATGAAAGTCATCAGAAAAGCTGGCCTATCTGCAAACCCAGCTACGAGCCGCTTGACCCAATCAGCCGTGAAATACCTAGGCTTCTTCGTAGGGAATGGGAATGTACAGCCCCAACATGAGAAGGTAAAAGCTGTCTTAGATACACCAACCACTACGACGAAAAGAGATCTTAGAGCTTTTCTCTGGTTAATAGGATATTTCCGTAGGTTTATCCCCAACTAAACAGATAAAACAGCCCGGCTAACAGATAAACTTAAAATTGCCGAACCCCAGAAGCTTCAGTGGAACGAAGAGGATGAGATATCCTACAACACCCTGGAACAAACTCAGTGCCAAGACCCGATCCTAAAGATAGTTGACCTTTCTAAAGAGTTAATCTTACAAATGGATACCTCCCTTATAGGGTTAGGAGCCGTCCTATCCTATGGTTGCAATGGATTAGAACATTGCATATTATTCACCAGCCGCAAACTGTTCCCACGGGAAACAAATTATTCTGTGTTAGAGCTAGAGGCCCTGGACATATTAATGGGCCATAATCCATCATAGATACTACCTCTCAGGACCAAAATTTACACTCATCACAGATCACTCATCCCTAGTTTGGATTAGCCAACGTAAAGAGTCTAACCCTCGGGTCATGCAATGGTTTCTAGACCTACAACCCTACAGTTTCACTGTGGAATACCAAAAAGGAAAAGACCAGGGAAATGTAGATTTTCTTTCTCGGTTCCCCGTGAAACAAATGTGGCTACATCGCATGGGGTAAGTGTACGTGAGAAACCTGAAGGCGTCTCCCTGACTAGTCCCCGGGGGTCTGTCATCCAAGTGGCCAGGACATGGCCATCGCTATTGGACCCAGTTCCTGGGGGTGGACCAGTGAGGGAGGATCACCCGGGGGGTCCTCGGGGAGTGGAAGTTGGACACTGACGGGTGAGATGCGGTATCCCCCTTCTTATGACAGCTTTTCCACAACCTACCACATAGGATAAACAAACACTTTACCCCCTCCCTTTTCTGACACAAACACTTTAGCAGATTACGAAGGACGCTGAACTAACACTCGAGCAATTTACCTGACATGTCCCAACACCAGGGTCAGGCAAAGTCAGGCAATTGACCAGAACCGCACACACCTGATGGCCCTTTCCCTTCCCCACAGGGATAAAAGGAGGAGCACACGAGTGCAAAACGAGCAAGGCAGACCGCACGATGAGACAGCTAACTCAGCATGGCAGTTCAAGAGGAGGAGAAAGACGGCGCATACCAAGAGGGTGACTAGGAGAGAAGCGACATTGCTCTTTCAGACTAAGGCCTGTGAAAACTCTGCAGAAGGAATCCTAAAAATGCGAACAATAGCCAGTGTGTATTGTAGCAGATGTCAACGGTGCAACACATTGGCGCAGGTGTTAAGATGGATTTCTGAACTCTGACCTGGTGGGCAGAGGTTCAGAAGGCCAGCCTAGTTTCTTGGAACAGGGTAACCTTCTGGACAAGCCAGACCAATCAAGGTAGCTTGGCGGCAGTCAAGACTAGGTCTCAGGAGGGGTGAGGGTGACTGAAAGACCTCAATGAGCACACAGAGTAAAATCACTCCCAGTCAGGTGTAGATATATTAAAAATACAAATACATTGATTTCAAGGCCTTTGAATTTCAAAACACATATCAACTCACAGTAGTACACCCACATATCTGCTGCAATGTCCAGCTTCTTAGGATCTAACACCTTTGAACCTGCCAAATGCTGCTTAAGCTCAGGGGAACAAGATGCAAAAAATATGTTCAAGCAAGACAAGACATATCATACCCTCAAAGGTGAAGACCTTATAGCTTTCAGCCCAGACAGTCAAGTTTTTCCATCAGTCACATATGACCCCCAAGTACTTCCTTCTTTCTTTTTGTACTCTCTAAACCTCTTCAAGTATTGGGCAGGAGTCTTCCTAAACTTTAAGATGAGAGTTTGCTTCAACATGCAAAATCTACTCTTTCAGCTTTTGATATCTCCATAATAGCACTGCAGCCAGAATGGAGTAGTCTACTGAGCAACCATGCAATCCTATCAGCATTTACAACCTCTTGAACTTCACATGCATACTCAAATGCATTCAGCCAGCCCATAATGTCATGCTTCTCGTCATAAACACTGAGCAGATCTTTAGGAAATCTTGGATGAGAGGAGGACCCAGACTCATGTCCAGATCCCTTGGATACATTGGAAACTTGAAGCTTGGCCAGTTCCAACTGGTAATCCCTGTCTTTCTGGTTTTCTGCCTGCTCTATCTTCAGCTTAGCCATGTGAAATTCAAGCTACTTCTACCTAAACAGCAATTCTTGTTTCTTGAATTCCAGCATGGCCTCAGCATCAGCACTGACAGAGGAAACATTGGACATTACATCATCCACATCCTCATGGTCACCATGAATGAGGTCAGTTCTGCAAGTTGGAGCAGCCCCACCTCCCTCTGCACCTTCATCAGAAGCTATGACATCAAGTTGCAACTCTTGCCATTCCATGACTCCCTGGATCATTTCCAACTGTGTACCTTGAGCAGGTAAACCCCTCTCAGTACACATCTTTCTCAATGTTTCTGATCTCGAAGTATTCAAGGTTATAAAGGTTCTTGTTTCCATTATATTAGATAGGTTTAGGGTCTTTACAGTTATCACTACAAAGTCACTATGTGTCCTGGGTAGGGGTAATCTGAAATGCCTTCACTAGTGTGCAATACTGGATACCTTCAGCCCTATCCCACCGCTGTACACCAATGTGTTAAGATGGATTTCTGACCTCTGACCTGGTGGGCAGAGGTTAAGAAGACCAGCCTAGTTTCTTGGAACAGGATGACCTTCTGGACAAGCCAGAGCAATTAAGGTAGCTTGGCGGCGGTCAAGACTAGGGGGCTGATTCATGGAATTATTTGCGCTGAAAAAACGGGGATTTGTGTGCCATTCTGCCCTCAAATCCCTGTTTAACAAATGGGGATTTGCAGGCAGAATGGCGCACAAATCCCTGTTTTTCGGTGCAAATAATTCCATGAATCAGCCCTTAGGTCTCAGGAGGGGTGAGGGTGACTGAAAGACCTCAATGAGCACACAGAGTAAAGGATACTTACAAATCACTCCCAGTCAGGTGTAGATATATTAAAAATATAAATACATTTATTTCAAGGCCTTTGAGTTTCAACACACAAATCAACTCACAGTAATTCTTATTAAGCCAACACAATCCTATCTAAACACATATGTACAAGACCAATGGCGTCTAAAGGGTTAATGTATGAAATGGGTCCACAACCTAAAAGAGGTAGGAAACAGGCAGTGCAATAGTCTTTAGCCCCTTCTAGATCCAACACACTCCTAACTAAGAGGCAATCCAATCCCTAAGAAGAGTGGAGCCTAATGCTCAAATGTACATGCAATGCTAGCGTACGCGAAAGTTTTAATGAGCAAAATGGGGTCTCTTCAGGGGTTGATCGCGTAGCAGCTCAGGAAGGTGGGTGAGGCGATGAAGAATAGGTACCCACTGTTCAGGGAGGGTCTCCACTTGAGGGCAGAGTCGATTCCAAGAGTTGGGAATAGTTCGCTAGTTTGCACTAGCAGTGGAAAGGAGAGGGGCCTCCGGGGGCCACTCGTGCATAAAAGTGGATGGAGGCACTCGGGGCCACCGGTTAGGGTTGCGATTACTCACTGACCCCGGCGCACTCCGGGCCAAACTTTGGCAGTTGAGTGCACTTCGGTTGCAGGTTCAAGTGCGGCAATTCGACAGCTCTGCGGCTTTCAGCGGCGAAGAGACAGTGATGATTCCCAAATGCGACAGTGGCGATTTATCTGCTCCTTGTGGATGGATCTGGCCTGTTTCACTGCAGCAGGCTTCAGGGGCAAGAGGGGCACAAATGCAGCGCCCCTGCAAAGTTCGTCACCATGGCTGGGTGACACGGTAACCATGTATACTCCGGTTCTGACGCGCGCGCTTCACTTCAGACCTGGGAATGCCAAGTGTACGAAATTCGGTGTGAGGGTGCTGTGAACACAGAGCTAGCGATGTACCATGTTTCAAGGTCCTCCTTGAAACTGCAGCAATATCAGAGCAAAGAGTCTGCGTATGCTGGTCAGCCCACTGGTTGGCCCAGGGACACTTCGAGAAGGCTTACTTGGAGGGTTTGATGAAGGTGCCGAGAATAGTTGGTCCCACTATTCCAATGGGTCGAAGAGTCTTCGCAGACCTTCTAGGACAACCAGATGCAGAGGGGTCCCACGGGACGACAGCAGGCTCAGGGTGCCAAACCTTCCAGCGAGTCGCCAGCGGTTCCTCGACTCAGCTTCTTAGTTTCAGGATACTTGGATCCTATCCTTCTTTCAGTCAGAACTCTAGAGATTGACATTTTATGGGTGTTTGGGGCCTTCTCTTATCCAGAATCGCCTTTGCGCCAAAACGAAGAGGACCCAATGGGAGATCTGCTCACATACAGGCATACCATATGTGGACCAATCATGCACCACGGTTGTCCCAGGCATTCACAGCACTCCAGATTCTCTGGCACGCAGGATGTGTTTTGGGAACAGATATCCCAGCCCACATCCTGGAGGCACACACACAAGGCATGCAGAAGCCCAAGAAAGCTTGGGGTTTCGTGGGAGAATGCATGCCCAAATAAGGACTGACCCAGGTCGGCTTGACCTGGGGAAGGTAAAGGGGCAAGATGGCCAAAGCACAGGACAAATAGCCTTGTGGCATGGCCATTTTGGAGCCAGGCCACCTATTTCTGCAAAATGCGGTAATCACGGTTTACCTGACAGGAAAGAGTTAAAAATATCCAGAATGATAAGCTGTCACCAGCCCAGTCCAAGGCACATCTGGGGAAGGTGAAGGGGCAAGATGGCCAAAGGATAGGACAAATAACCTTGTGGCATCGCCATTTTGGAGCCAGGCCACCTATTCGTGCCAAACGCGATAATCGCGGTTTACCTGGCAGGAAAGGGTTAAAAATATAAGGAATGATAAACTGTCACCAGCCCTTTCCAAGGCACATCTGCACTTCTCCTAAAAATATCCTTCAAGAGTATCTAGGGCCTTTGGAAATGACTAATAGACCCAAGTGCACTGTACTGGAAGGTACATTGTACCCTTTTTACATGTTGCAGCAAAGTTGCAACATTGGAAAGGACTAAGGGAAACAAAGTCCTCCAGTACTGACTGTTTTAAGGGCATGTCAGTTTCCCCATAAATAGTGAGCGAAAAGCCCAGAGGAGTGCAGCAGAAGGCTGGGTTCCTCTGGTAAAGTCAGACTATGGTGTTAAACATCAGCAAGTAGTTGGGGGGTACACAACTAGAGGGAAAATTACACATGAAACGGAATTCTTTCCTAACAAACGGTACACGAGACCCTCCTCTGCTGATAACCAAGCCGGGGGGAGAGACACTTGTCTCTGTGGTACCAATCTTGACTCCAAAGAGAAAGAAAGCCTAGCATTTCATCACAGCCGGTGAGTCGCGGGAGAGTCGTTAAGAAACCGAACAGTGTTGAACGAAAAGTAGCAAACGGCTAATTGAACTGTGAAAGGTTAAAAGAGCTATTGATGCTAAGGGGGTGGAACCAGCAACAGAGGAGCCCGGCACCAGGTGGGTGCTCACTCAGGAAACTCTGGGAGATTAGCCGATTGTTGAAACTACCATAACCAGAAGTCCTTAGGAAAGGCGAGAAGGGGGTCAAAGTGGTCATACAGGGGTCTTGTAAAATCCTCTGTACTGTGGAAGGTTTTTGACTGACAGATGATTGTGAAACTAAGGGAAGTGAATCCTGCATTGTAAGAGTTGAATGAAAAAGACACGATTGACAAGATCAGCAAGAGTGAACCAGAACGAGGGATGCCAATAAAGAGGGGGCAAAGTCTAAAGCCCCAAAATACAATGTGCTGACAAGAGTGAACCCGGCTGAGGGATGTCCACAGGGAACTGTACAAAAAGACATTAAGATTCGTAAAGTCACAAAAAAGATTGTGTTGAAAGCTATCATGAACCCGACGGAGGGAGGCTAAGAATTGAGAAGGGCCCGAGCCTGGAAGAGGGCGACTCACGGTTGGAAAAGGCATCACCCAACGTATATCTGAAAAGGAACTCTTTGTTTGTTATTTGAATACATCATGCCCACGGCGGCAAGAGAATTTTTGAGTAAAAAAGAGACTTCCTGATTGCTGAAAACTGAACTGTTAGCTTGTGCTGGGAAAGCTCAAGCGTGTGCTGTGCTCCAACGTCCTACCTTGTCCCGTGCTAATAATGTGGGGGATGGGAGACCCCAAGCACCACATCCTGACTTATTATTTTTAAACACTTCCTACTTTCTTAAGAACATTATCCCACACTGCTTTTGTATTTAGAATGGGGATTGGCAATAGGTTTCTCTTAGTATAGGCCCTTTTATTTGACAACACCACCAATAGGGCTGCCTTATTATTGTTTGATGGTCGAAGCTTGCTCCCATCTTAGATTTAGTTTTAGATTAGTCGTTTTTTCAACCTACCTATACAGTTTAATAAACACCCTTGAACTGTGATCACTTGTATTTGTATTTGTTTATTTATAACGCGCAGAGCATCAAGCCCGGAGGCATCAGGGCGCAATTTGTGCAAAGTTACAATAATGCATAAATACAGACATAGAAATTACATTAACAGAATACTAACAGTGTTTCTATCTACATACATTGCAGTGATTACAGTGCCGCTAGGCTTAACAGTGTATATACCCATAGGGTGTACAGAGAATAGTAACAGAGGTAGCGGGCCACAGTTTGTAAGAAAAGGGCGCAGAGCATGTCTTAGTGCTGGTCAAAAAGCCAAGATTTGGTTTTGGCCTTGAATGTGTTGAATGAGTCTTCAGCTCTGATTGTAGCGGGGAGGGAGTTCCATAGCTTAGAGGCTAGGACAGGGAAGCTGGTGCCCCCCGCTTTTTGAAGTTTAAACCTAAGGATCGATAGACAGTGGGTCTGGGCAATTCTTAGAGGTCGGGAGGTCGAGTGGCGAGACAGCCGACTTCAGAGGTAGATAGGGGCCTTGTTAGCCAAGCATTTGTGTGTGAGGGCAAGTGTTTTTAGTGAGATTCTCTGCTTGACAGGTAGCCACTTTAGGTTGGTTCTGGATTCTGAAATGTGGTGGTTGCGGGGGATGTTTAGGGCAGCTCGAATGGCATTGTTCTGGGTTGTTTGGAGTTTATTCAGGTTCTCTTGTCTAGTACCTAAGTAAAGAGCACTACAATAATCAATGTTGCCCATAATGAGAGTTCTAGCTAGTGTGACACTGTTAGGGGTGGTAAGAAATGGTCTGCAAGCTGCAATAAGTTTGCACGTATATGCATAGGCAGATCTGACTGCATTTATTTGTCGAGATAAGGATAGGGTGGCGTCAAGGTAAAAACCTAACGTTTTGGTAATGTTATAAAGTGTAGTTGACACGCAAGATCCCTGAGGTACGCCGCAGTGAATTGGGGAAGGGTCCAAGACTGCGGATGGGGCAAAGACCCTCATGGATCTATTTCTCAAAAAGGATTTGATCCAGGCCGCAGCAGAGGACGAGAAGTTGGCAGCAGAGTGGAGGTGCCTGCATAGGATCTGGTGGTTGACCAAATCATTCGGCAGAGAGGTCGAGTAGTAGTAGCATTGTTAGTTTGCCCTTATCCTTCAACATCTCAATTTGGGTTTTTAGGTCTATTAAAGCAGTTTCCATCCCGTGTCTGGGACGAAATCTGGATTGTCGTAGACCTAGCAGATTGTTAGATTCCAAGTAATCGTGGATCTGAAGGTATGCTGCACAGTCTAAAATCTTAAGCAAAAACAGTACTGTGGTGATAGGTCGGAAGGTAGTAGGTATGCTTGGGTCTAGGGATGGTTTTTTCAGAAGTGGGATCACCCAAGCGTCCTTAAGGTTGTCCGGGACAATACCTGTTTTAAAGGAGGAGTTGATGAAGGCCGTCATGAATGGGGCCAAATCACGTGCAGAGTCCTTAATGATGGGAGCTGGGCAAGGGTCACCTTGGCAGTTGGATGGTTTAATTCTCAGGATGATATTTTCTACCTCGGTAACGGAGAGCGGTGAGAATGCAAATGGTTTGGTGTTAGCAGTGTCTAGAGGGAGGGCCCTAGCAGGGGAGAGTGAGCGGTTGTCGAGCTTCAGACTGTCCTGCTTGTCTTTAATTTTAGATTGTAACGTAGAGATTTTATTCAGTAAGGCAGCTTGAATGTTAGCACACCATTTACTATCTTTCGTGCAAGTGTCAGGGGGGGAGACTGGAGTCCTTTGTATTCCAATCAGCGTGCAGAATACGATTGTTAAGAGACTCTTTTTTAGCAGTGATGATGGCATCTTTGTAGGTGAGTGATGCAAGAAGGAAGCCATCTTTGTGCTCATCAGAGGGGTGGCATTTCCAGCAGTTTTCAGCAGCGCGTTTAGCTTTGCGGAGCATCTTAACTGTGGGGTGAACCATGAGTTAAGATGTGCTTGTGGTTTGGCCTTCCTAAGTTTGATGGGTGCTATGGAGTCTATGGCCGTGAGCATAGTTTGGTTATAGGTGTCTGCAAGGGAGGTGGGATCAAAGCAGGTGTTGGTGGCCGCATTGAGGGAAGGCAGTAACAGTGGGAGGAGTTTCTCCTTAGTTATGTCCGTTTTACTTCTAGTAGGGAGTGCTAGGGCTATCAGTGTCAGGGCTCGCGGGGCTGCTTCAATATTAAAAGTTATGATGTGATGGTCAGACCATAAGCAAGGGGTATTGTCGAGAACCTTGATATTGCAGTTAGAGCCGGCTAACCAGTCAAGGCTCCTGCCTTTGATATGGGTGGGTTCTTGAATGAACAAGGTGAGGTCGAGGTCAGTTAGAACATTCTCCAGATCTATTGCCATGGGAGCTTTTGGGTCACCAAGACCTAAGTTAAGGTCGCCTAGGATGATTGTGAATTATTTTTAGTTTTGTCAAGGAGGAGAGTGGATATTTCACCGACAAAGGTCGGTGCCGGACCTGGGGGCCTATAGATCTGTCTTTACTGTGCCAGCATGATTTCCTTCCAGGGTCCTATGGTTCTTTCTGCACCCTTGAATGATGGGTTGTCCTCTCCATGTTTCCACCGACAGCAGATAGACTTGCACTCGATATTTGCCCACCCAAGAATCACCCACATCCCACGAAATCAAGAGTTTCAGAATGAAATACTTCAGTTGGGACAAATACTCAAAGCGTATTTAAAGAAGATTGCTAAACCATGCAAGTACAACGAACAAAAAAAACCACTCCAGCTCCAAACATTGTGCTTTTAATTATTTGCTTCAACCACAAAAGAATACATTGTTCAGAACAGGAATAGAAACAATGTATGTGTCTCAATGCATTGACGGGTATGTCACCCCTTCTGCAGAAGACAGTGCCTTCATTGGCCCGCAGCTGCAGGCATGCAGTCCAAATTGGAATAGGCACATCTGTTTAATATTGCTCATGCAGAGCCCCCTACCCCCACCAGGCCCCTCCATGAGATGCTCAGACTAGAAACCCAGTTCTTTCCTCCTGAAAAAAAAGTCCATTGCACCAAATGCAAGAAGAACTCAATAGGATGGTAGTTGATTTGAAATCCCTCTTTTCTCATTTTGCGGGTTATTAAAGGTCGCTCCCCAGATCTGCAATGATGTTGCTCCTCTGAAAAGGTGGACCTCAACATTCTCCTTCCGCACTGTGTACTTTCCACCTGTGAGGGCTGGAAGGTTTCTAAATGAAGAAGAAAGATGTTGGAGAAAGACCACATTTCTGGATTCATTAGCAAATATTACATTCCTTAATACTTCTTATAGAAAATCTATCTTAAAAAAAGAAAGTGTCTTATATAATGAGATTGGAAGTGCAGATAGTGTACCTGGAAAGCTCTGCTAAGTGATACGGTCATTCCTAAAGCCACCCCGAGGGCAGATGTCTGCTCTTATACCCTACAAGCGTTGTCTTGCCTTGGATAACTTTATATCTAAAGGTTATATATATTCAACCTAATAATATTTCACGCGGGAAAGCAGTGGCTGATGCTCAGAAGTGTGCCTCTCTGGTAGACTCACCTCCAACAACCTTTGATTTTCTATCGGTAGCCTCGCGGGATATCGAGAACTTTGCACCCTCCCTGTCGCCCTACAGAGGTCCATCCAGCCACACAACAGCCAAATGTGTTTCTGAACCGATTGTGTATTACATAAATGCATTTATTAAAAATAGTGAAGGACAGTAGTGGTACCTGATGTTTAAAGTTACGTCAACCATTTGCTCTGGGTAACTACGGTCTAGTGGTCGGTCCCTCCTGGCAGTCAAAAATACTTGAGCAAACAACTACATCTCAATCTCAGCAATTTGAAAAGTCAACGCTGTTGAACGAGTATCAATCTGGCTTTCGTCCTAAGCTCAGGAGCGAATCAGAACCGCTCACTGCATGGGAGGATGTTCTTGCAAATGCTGACGATGGACACTGGGCCTTGCTTGTAAGCCTGGATTTGCCCGCTGCATTTCATACAGCAGATCATGAGAGTTTACTGTCATGTTTAACGGACAGAGTGGGCGTCTCTGATCATGCCTTGGGATGGTTTCCCCCCTTCCTTAATGGAAGAATGCACCAAGTCCCCTTAGGCACTTTCTTCTAAAGTAAAATGTGTAGTGGAGTCTTTCAGGGATCCCCGCTGTCTCCGCTGCTATATTATTTTAATATGTTAAAAATTGACTCAGTGGCGTCTTTGCATCAAACACTCCATTGGTAACCCGTCGAACAAAATGCAATTTGTAAGGTCCTATGTGTGGTTCCCTTGCACAGTCCTGGCCGTGCCCTGGGTTCTGACCACCAATGTCTTCTAGAGATCCCTAAATTTCATTTTAAATTCAGGGGCGATGACAGGTTTTCTCTATCTGCCTCCTGCTGTGGCATGTGCTCCCATGGGCACTAACCCACTTCTGCTTCTTTACACTCTGTTTAATAATATCCAGGGAAGAAGCACTTGAATTGTGTCCTGTAAGTCCTTGTTTTCGGGACTATTCATTCAGTATTTTTGTGCTGCAATTGTAGTTTTCGCTTCAGACTCTGAATCCCTGTTTATAAGTACTAGGATGCTGTGTGCTGATGAGAACTGGTTTATCATCCCACACCTGAGATATCTTTAATCTTCCCACTGGGTTATACAGGTGATAGTCACCTGCACTTAATTGTGGCTTGGAGGCATACAGCCTGTTGTTATGTGTGATGTGCATACAAGCAAGCGACAAGATGCCTTTAAGGAGAAAACCCTCATAGTTCACCTTGCAGTATCCAATCCGCAAGAGACTGTGGGCCTGATATATATGATAGGATGGGTTATTATAACCCGCTTAATACCCAGAGGTTTCTAAACGCAGACCCGGGGATCGAACCTGTGGTGATCCGTGTCGTCTTGCTTCCAAGGCGATCGCGTTGCCCCTGAGATATCCTCCTGAGACAGGATTGTGCCATTATAAAAAACTTCTGTGAATCAGCCTCTAAACCAGACATCACTCCAGGTCCAGCTTCAAATAGTATGTCCTTAGAGGTGGTGTTTAGCAAAAGAGACATCCTTCCCAGCTCAACTTCAAATAGCATGTAGTCAACAACAGGTTAATGGAAGAGATACCCTCCTTGCTCACGCCCAAATGATAGTCAAAAGCAGTCTGTTTAATGAATGACACAAGCCTCAAAGGTGGGAAAGGGGGCAACTGACCCTTAGTTCAATGGGGACATGAACCTCACTTTGCTCCATGGAGATGTTTGCAGTGTGCAGTGTAGTGCTGGCCATTCTAAATGAGACTGTGTGCAGTGTCAATGGGGCAGGAGAAGAAACACTGCCAGCTTTAAAGTCATGCGTTGGAGCCGCACTGTTGGTAAATCAGTGATTGTGAGCACAATCAGGGATAAATTCTTTGAAGTTAGACTGACAAATCTTCCAAGGTAGCTCAGCAGGTTGAGTTACTGTTGCTGAGTTGTAGGTTTAAAGCTGGCTATAAATCTTGTGGCTTTTTACAGTTAAGGTGGGGAAAATGTCTGCCCCATAGTTACAATGAAAGCTGCCTCCAATGAACGCACAGCTCAGTTTCCTAAGAATTGCTGGCCATGACACCCATGTATTTAAGAAGAAGGTTCCTTGTATTTTTATATACGAGGCTTTGGTTTTCTAATAGTGATTAAGGATTGAGGGCCCCACATGCATTGCTGGGGGGGCTGAGGGGGCTGTAGCCCCGGGTCTTTTGGTTGTAGCACCGAATGCCGCCAGTCCCAACATTAGCTTAGCCCCGGATCTTTCCCAGACCTAGCAACACCCCCGGATGGCCCATTTTGCACAGTTGTTTCTTCGGGCTTTTGGACGAAAGCGTTTCTTAGGTTTTATCTATAATGCTCCCTGTATTTGTTTAATTTTGATGTCTGCAGTGTGTCACTTCGGTTTTTGTAATTGCTGTTGCTTTTCATGGTACTTTGCGGCCGTTTGAAGACGAAAGAAGAATTGGCGTCCACAGCTTTGAAGTATTTGCTTGTGATTAAGCACCTATCGTCTTTAGATGTACACCCTGCCATACGCCTGAAAGGAAGGGGCACACACACTGCAGGGCATTTGCGGCGATACCAGCAACAAACTAAACAACGTTTTTTAAAAAAAACGGGAAAATGCAAGCTTAAGCAGCATGTGTCACTTGAAATGTCTTGTTTACTTGTTCATATTCATTTGTAAAGAGAGCATTTTGCAAACAATAGTGAACCCAGCATGGGGGGGGGCTGTGCTCGTCATAGATGGCCCCTACTCCAATGATTATCATGGCCCCTCTATTCCCCAGGCTCAGCAAACACTGAGGGCCGATTCATGGAATTTCTTGCACGGTTCAAAGTGACTTTGCGCTGCGGTCACTAACCTTGATTTGTGGAACTGTGAAAAGAGTATTTTTGCAGTGCAAAGTCAGTGCAAAGTCATTCTGTACTGCAAAAATGACTTTGTACTGCCTTTGCACTGCAAAAATACACTCCGCACAGTTCCATGTAAGAGTTTTTTGCTGGTGGGTGCAAACCACCACCAATTGAGGGGTGGGGGCAGCAATTAGGGGGGTAATTGACTATCTTGGCCCCCCCTTTCCCCAGGGGTGCCTATGCAACAGAGAAACAGGCCAGTCATCCCATGAAGGTGTAAAGCAAGAAGACTATACCAGTTACACCCTCACACCCTCAATCACCCCCAGAGAGACAGGGCAGGCATGGCATGGAGACATAAAGCAGCAGGACTGCCCCATTTACACCCTCAATCGCCCCCAGAGAGACAGGGCAGGCATGGAGACACCCCCAATGCCCCACAGAGCGACAGTGAAGGCATTGCATGCAGGTATAAAGCAGTAGGACTGTACCATGTACACTCTCACTCACCCCCAGAGCGACAGTGAAGGCATTGCATGCAGGTATAAAGCAGTAGGACTGTACCATGTACACTCTCACTCACCCCCAGAGAGACAGGCTAGGCATACAGCAGCAGGACATAACCATTTACATCCTCACAGACTCAATCACTCCCAGAGAAACGGGGCAGGCATGGCATGGAGACATAAAGCAGCAGGACTGCCCCATTTACACCCTCAATCGCCCCCAGAGAGACAGGGCAGGCATGGAGACACCCCCAATGCCCCACAGAGCGACAGTGAAGGCATTGCATGCAGGTATAAAGCAGTAGGACTGTACCATGTACACTCTCACTCACCCCCAGAGCGACAGTGAAGGCATTGCATGCAGGTATAAAGCAGTAGGACTGTACCATGTACACTCTCACTCACCCCCAGAGAGACAGGCTAGGCATACAGCAGCAGGACATAACCATTTACATCCTCACAGACTCAATCACTCCCAGAGAAACGGGGCAGGCATGGCATGGAGACATAAAGCAGCAGGACTGCCCCATTTACACCCTCAATCGCCCCCAGAGAGACAGGGCAGGCATGGAGACACCCCCAATGCCCCACAGAGCGACAGTGAAGGCATTGCATGCGGGTATAAAGCAGTAGGACTGTACCATGTACACTCTCACTCACCCCCAGAGAGACAGGGTAGGCATTGCATGCAGGTATAAAGCAGTAGGACTGTACCATGTACACTCTCACTCACCCCCAGAGAGACAGGGTAGGCATACAGCAGCAGGACTAAACCATTTACATCCTCACAGACTCAATCACTCCCAGAGAAACGGGGCAGGCATAGCATGCCGACATAAAGCAGCAGGACTGTAACATTTACACCCTCAAGTACCCCCCACCACCCCCGAGAGACAAGGCAGGGATAGCATGCGGACGTAATGCAGCAGGGCTGTACCATTTACTCCTTCAATCACCCCTAGAGAGACAAGGCAGGCATTGCATGCAGGATAAAGCAGCGGGACTGCCCCATTTACGCCCTCAATCACCCCCAGAGAAATAGGGCACTCGTCCCATGCAGGCATAAAGCAACTTGACCATACCATGTCCACCCTCACAGCCTCCAATACCCCCAGGGAGACAGGGCAGGTAAAGCAGCTGTACTGCCCCATTTACACCCTCAATCACCGCCAGAGAGAGAGGGTAGGCCTTGCATGCGGACATAATGCAGCAAGACTGCCGCATTTACACCTTCAATCACCTCCAGAGAACCAGGGCAGTGGTCACATGCAGGCATAAAGCAACATGACTATACCATGTCCACCGTAACAGCCTCAATCACCTCGAGAGAGACAGGGCAGTAAAGCAGTAGGACTGCCCCATTTACACCCTCAATCGCCACCAGAGAGACAGGGCAGGCATGGCAAGCATACATAAAGCAGGAGGACTGTAAAATGTACACCCTCAATCACCCCCAGAGAGACAGGATAGGCATGGCATGTAGACATACAGCAGGAAGGCTGTACCATTTACACCCTCAATCACCCCCATAGAGACAGGGCAGGCATGGAGACATAAAGCAGCAGGACTGCCCCATTTATACCCTCAATCGCCCCCAGAGAGACAGGGCAGGCATGGAGACATAAAGCAACAGGACTGCCCCATTTATACCCTCAATCGCCCCCAGAGAGACAGGGCAGGCATGGAGACATAAAGCAACAGGACTGCCCCATTTACACCCTCAATCGCCCCCAGAGAGACCGGGCAGGCATGGAGACATAAAGCAGCAGGACTGCCCCATTTACATCCTCAATCGCCCCCAGAGAGACAGGGCAGGCATGGAGACATCAAGCAGCAGGACTGCCCCATTTACACCCTCAATCGCCCCCAGAGAGACAGGGCAGGCATGGAGACATCAAGCAGCAGGACTGCCACATTTACACCCTCAATCACCCGCAGATAGACAGGGCAGGCATACAGAAGCAGGACTAAACCTTGTACATTCTCACAGCCTCAATCATCACTAGAAAGACAGGGCAGGCATTGCATACAGACTTAAAGCAGCCGGGCTGCCCCATTTACACCCTCAATCACCCGCATAGAGACAGGGCAGGCATTGCATACAGACGTAAAGCAGCAGGACTGTACCATTTACACCCTCACAGCCTCATTCACCCCTATAAAGACAGGGCAGGCATTGCATACAGACATAAAGCAGCCGGGCTGCCCCATTTACACCCTCAATCACCCGCACAGAGACAGGGCAGGCATTGCATACAGACGTAAAGCAGCAGGACTGTACCATTTACACCCTCACAGCCTCATTCACCCCTATAAAGACAGGGCAGGCATTGCATACAGACATAAAGCAGCCGGGCTGCCCCATTTACACCCTCAATCACCCGCATAGAGACAGGGCAGGCATTGCATACAGACGTAAAGCAGCAGGACTGTACCATTTACACCCTCACAGCCTCATTCACCCCTATAAAGACAGGGCAGGCATTGCATACAGACATAAAGCAGCCGGGCTGCCCCATTTACACCCTCAATCACCCGCATAGAGACAGGGCAGGCATTGCATACAGACGTAAAGCAGCAGGACTGTACCATTTACACCATCACAGCCTCATTCACCCCTATAAAGACAGGGCAGGCATTGCATACAGACATAAAGCAGCCGGGCTGCCCCATTTACACCCTCAATCACCCGCATAGAGACAGGGCAGGCATTGCATACAGACGTAAAGCAGCAGGACTGTACCATTTACACCCTCACAGCCTCATTCACCCCTATAAAGACAGGGCAGGCATTGCATACAGACATAAAGCAGCCGGGCTGCCCCATTTACACCCTCAATTACCCGCATAGAGACAGGGCAGGCATTGCATACAGACGTAAAGCAGCAGGACTGTACCATTTACACCCTCACAGCCTCATTCACCCCTATAAAGACAGGGCAGGCATTGCATACAGACATAAAGCAGCCGGGCTGCCCCATTTACACCCTCAATCACCCGCATAGAGACAGGGCAGGCATTGCATACAGACGTAAAGCAGCAGGACTGTACCATTTACACCCTCACAGCCTCATTCACCCCTATAAAGACAGGGCAGGGATTGCATACAGACATAAAGCAGCCGGGCTGCCCCATTTACACCCTCAATCACCCGCATAGAGACAGGGCAGGCATTGCATACAGACGTAAAGCAGCAGGACTGTACCATTTACACCCTCACAGCCTCATTCACCCCTATAAAGACAGGGCAGGCATTGCATACAGACATAAAGCAGCAGGACTGTACCATTTACACCCTCAATCACCCGCATAGAGACAGGGCAGGCATTGCATACAGACGTAAAGCAGCAGGACTGTACCATTTACACGCTCACAGCCTCATTCACCCCTATAAAGACAGGGCAGGCATTGCATACAGACATAAAGCAGCCGGGCTGCCCCATTTACACCCTCAATCACCCGCATAGAGACAGGGCAGGCATTGCATGCGGGTATAAAGCAGTAGGACTGTACCATGTACACTCTCACTCACCCCCAGAGAGACAGGGTAGGCATACAGCAGCAGGACATAACCATTTACATCCTCACAGACTCAATCACTCCCAGAGAAACGGGGCAGGCATGGCATGGAGACATAAAGCAGCAGGACTGCCCCATTTACACCCTCAATCGCCCCCAGAGAGACAGGGCAGGCATGGAGACACCCCCAATGCCCCACAGAGCGACAGTGAAGGCATTACATGCGGGTATAAAGCAGTAGGACTGTACCATGTACACTCTCACTCACCCCCAGAGAGACAGGGTAGGCATACAGCAGCAGGACTAAACCATTTACATCCTCACAGACTCAATCACTCCCAGAGAAACGGGGCAGGCATAGCATGCCGACATAAAGCAGCAGGACTGTAACATTTACACCCTCAAGTACCCCCCACCACCCCCGAGAGACAAGGCAGGGATAGCATGCGGACGTAATGCAGCAGGGCTGTACCATTTACTCCTTCAATCACCCCTAGAGAGACAAGGCAGGCATTGCATGCAGGATAAAGCAGCGGGACTGCCCCATTTACACCCTCAATCACCCCCAGAGAAATAGGGCACTCGTCCCATGCAGGCATAAAGCAACTTGACCATACCATGTCCACCCTCACAGCCTCCAATACCCCCGGGAGACAGGGCAGGTAAAGCAGCTGGACTGCCCCATTTACACCCTCAATCACCGCCAGAGAGAGAGGGTAGGCCTTGCATGCGGACATAATGCAGCAGGGCTGCCCCATTTACACCCTCAATCACCCGCATAGAGACAGGGCAGGCATTGCATACAGACGTAAAGCAGCAGGACTGTACCATTTACACCCTCACAGCCTCATTCACCCCTATAAAGACAGGGCAGGCATTGCATACAGACATAAAGCAGCCGGGCTGCCCCATTTACACCCTCAATCACCCGCATAGAGACAGGGCAGGCATTGCATACAGACGTAAAGCAGCAGGACTGTACCATTTACACCCTCACAGCCTCATTCACCCCTATAAAGACACGGCAGGCATTGCATAGAGACATAAAGCAGCCGGGCTGCCCCATTTACACCCTCAATCACCCGCATAGAGACAGGGCAGGCATTGCATACAGACGTAAAGCAGCAGGACTGTACCATTTACACCCTCACAGCCTCATTCACCCCTATAAAGACAGGGCAGGCATTGCATACAGACATAAAGCAGCCGGGCTGCCCCATTTACACCCTCAATCACCCGCATAGAGACAGGGCAGGCATTGCATACAGACGTAAAGCAGCAGGACTGTACCATTTACACCCTCACAGCCTCATTCACCCCTATAAAGACAGGGCAGGCATTGCATACAGACATAAAGCAGCAGGACTGTACCATTTACACCCTCAATCACCCGCATAGAGACAGGGCAGGCATTGCATACAGACGTAAAGCAGCAGGACTGTACCATTTACACCCTCACAGCCTCATTCACCCCTATAAAGACAGGGCAGGCATTGCATACAGACATAAAGCAGCCGGGCTGCCCCATTTACACCCTCAATCACCCGCATAGAGACAGGGCAGGCATTGCATACAGACGTAAAGCAGCAGGACTGTACCATTTACACCCTCACAGCCTCATTCACCCCTATAAAGACAGGGCAGGCATTGCATACAGACATAAAGCAGCCGGGCTGCCCCATTTACACCCTCAATCACCCGCATAGAGACAGGGCAGGCATTGCATGCGGGTATAAAGCAGTAGGACTGTACCATGTACACTCTCACTCACCCCCAGAGAGACAGGGTAGGCATACAGCAGCAGGACTAAACCATTTACATCCTCACAGACTCAATCACTCCCAGAGAAACGGGGCAGGCATAGCATGCCGACATAAAGCAGCAGGACTGTAACATTTACACCCTCAAGTACCCCCCACCACCCCCGAGAGACAAGGCAGGGATAGCATGCGGACGTAATGCAGCAGGGCTGTACCATTTACTCCTTCAATCACCCCTAGAGAGACAAGGCAGGCATTGCATGCAGGATAAAGCAGCGGGACTGCCCCATTTACGCCCTCAATCACCCCCAGAGAAATAGGGCACTCGTCCCATGCAGGCATAAAGCAACTTGACCATACCATGTCCACCCTCACAGCCTCCAATACCCCCAGGGAGACAGGGCAGGTAAAGCAGCTGGACTGCCCCATTTACACCCTCAATCACCGCCAGAGAGAGAGGGTAGGCCTTGCATGCGGACATAATGCAGCAAGACTGCCGCATTTACACCTTCAATCACCTCCAGAGAACCAGGGCAGTGGTCACATGCAGGCATCAAGCAACATGACTATACCATGTCCACCGTAACAGCCTCCATCACCTCGAGAGAGACAGGGCAGTAAAGCAGTAGGACTGCCCCATTTACACCCTCAATCGCCACCAGAGAGACAGGGCAGGCATGGCAAGCATACATAAAGCAGGAGGACTGTACCATGTACACCCTCAATCACCCCCAGAGAGACAGGATAGGCATGGCATGTAGACATACAGCAGGAGGGCTGTACCATTTACACCCTCAATCACCCCCATAGAGACAGGGCAGGCATGGCATGCAGCCATAAAGCAGGAGGACTGTACCATGTACACCCTCAATCACCCCCAGAGAGACAGGGCAGGCATGGCATGTAGACATAAAGCAGGAGGGTTGTACCATTTACACCCTCAATCGCCCCCAGAGAGACAGGGCAGGCATGGCAAGCATACATCAAGCAGGAGGACTGTACCATTTACACGCTCAATCACCCCCAGAGAGACAAGGCAGGCATGGCAAGCATACATCAAGCAGGAGGACTGTACCATTTACACCCTCAATCACCCCCAGAGAGACAGGGCAGGCATGGCAAGCAGACATAAAGCAGGAGGACTGTACCATGTGAACCGTAACAGCCTCAATCACCCCGAGAGAGACAGGGCAGTAAAGCAGTAGGACTGCCCCATTTACACCCTCAATCGCCACCAGAGAGACAGGGCAGGCATGGCAAGCATACATAAAGCAGGAGGACTGTACCATGTACACCCTCAATCACCCCCAGAGAGACAGGATAGGCATGGCATGTAGACATACAGCAGGAAGGCTGTACCATTTACACCCTCAATCACCCCCAGAGAGACAGGATAGGCATGGCATGTAGACATAC
The DNA here is from genome assembly GCF_040938575.1 of Ambystoma mexicanum. Taxonomy (NCBI): domain Eukaryota; kingdom Metazoa; phylum Chordata; class Amphibia; order Caudata; family Ambystomatidae; genus Ambystoma; species Ambystoma mexicanum. The sequence goes on from NC_090941.1 coordinate 1,089,257,693, forward strand.
AGCAGGGGGGCTGTACCATTTACACCCTCAATCACCCCCAGAGAGACAGGATAGGCATGGCATGTAGACATAAAGCAGGAGGGTTGTACCATTTACACCCTCAATCACCCCCATAGAGACAGGGCAGGCATGGCATGTAGACATAAAGCAGGAGGGTTGCACCATTTACACCCTCAATCACCCCCAGAGAGACAGGGCAGGCATGGCAAGCATACATCAAGCAGGAGGACTGTACCATTTACTCCTTCAATCACCCCTAGAGAGACAGGGCACTCGTCCCATGCAGGCACACAGCAACTTGACTATACCATGTCCACCCTCACAGCCTCAATCCTCCCAGAGAGACAAGGCAGGCATCACATGAGGGCATAAAACAGCAGGACTGTGCCATTTACACCCTCACACCCTCAATCAGTCGGGAGAGAAAAGGACAGGAAAAGCACGTGGTGAGAGGGCAGTTGGACTTTGCTTACTCTATCCCCAGACACGCCTGGCAGGCTGGCAGAGGGCAATGGGTTCTGGCAGCCTGCACTTTTGCAGCATAAGTTACCCTTTTTACAGCGTCCCACACTACACCACCTGTTTGATCCAGACACACATGGCGGGCAGAGAGCAGCAGGACTGTACCACCCACACTCTCACAGTTAGAGTTACCCCTACACACAGTGCTGCAACCGCACGCAGTGCTGAGAGCAGCGCCCAGAGGCTCGGCCAAGGCGGGACCACAGCCGTCTCCAGGGGCACTAATTACAACCTGCGCCATGAGCTGTCAGCGAGAGTGAGGTGGGGTCAGTCTCCCACGCAAGGGACACCGGGGCGAGGCCTGGGGTGAAAGCATGGCAGGCCCATCTCCCCTGCTGAAAACTGAGCCTAGTAACTGACTGTTGTCGCTTCTCACACAATGGCCTCACACCCCCGTGCCACCTCCCGTCTATAGCTGTCACCTGTGCGGAGGCAGTGAGGCCAGACTTCTGTGGAGGGACCAGACCTGAGCACTGGGGACCCTGCGCTGTGCATGCAAGCCTTCCTCCTGCCACACTCCCCGAGGCGACCATCTCCTGCCTCCTGCCACACTCCCAGAGGTAACCATCTCCTGCCACACGCCCCGAGATAGCCATCTCCTGCCTTCTGTGCCACTCTGTGCTCACCCGTGTGTGATCTGTCACTCTCTGCCTCCAGGCGGCTATCTGCCATGTGCTCCCCATGTGTGCATTGTCTCTGCGACATGTGTGCTCTCTCACCCTGTCCTGTGAGTGCCTTGTCTCTGCCCCATGAGTGCCTTGTCTCTTTCCAATGTGTGCTCTCTCACTCTGCCCCCATGCCCCATGTGTGCCTTGTCTCTGCCCCTTGTGTGCTCTCTCACTCTGCCCGCATGCCCCGTGTGTGCCTTGTCTCTGCCCCGTGTATGCTCTCTCGCCCTGCCCCATGAGTGCCTGGTCTCTGCCCATGAGTGCATTGTCTCTGTCCCATGTGTGCTCTCTCACTCTGCCCCCATGCCCCATGTCATGTGTGCCTTGTCTCTGCCCCTCGTGTGCTCTCTCACTCTGCCCGCATGCCCCGTGTGTGCCTTGTCTCTGCCTCATGTGTGCTCTCTCCACATGCCCCATGTGTGCCTTGTCTCTGCCCCAGGAGTGCCTTGTCTCTGCCCCAGGAGTGCTCTCTCGCCCTGCCCCATGAGTGCCTTGACTCTGCCACATGTGCGCTGTGTCCCCATGCCCCATGCGTGTCTTGTCTCTGCCCCAGGTGTGCTCTCTCGCCCTGCCCCATGCGTGCCTTGACTCTGCCACATGTGCGCTCTGTCCCCATGCCCCATGCGTGTCTTGTCTCTGCCACATGCGTGCTCTCTCACCATGCCCCATGTGTGCATTGTCTCTGCCCCATGAGTGCCGTGTCTTTGCCCCATGTGTGCTCTCGCCCCCTGCCCCCGTGCCCCATGTGTGCCTAGTCTCTGCCGCAGGACTGTCGTGTCTCTGCATCAGGAGTGCTCTCTCGCCCTGCCCCGTGAGTGCCTTGTCTCTGCCCCATGTGTGCTCTCTCGCCCTGCCCCATGCGTGCGTTGACTCCGCCCCATGCGTGTTCTCTCGCCATGCCCCCATGCCCCATGTGTGCTCTCTCGCCACCAGGTGGCCGTCGTGTGTGCCGTCGCTTTCCGTGTCCTCGGTCTCACACTCTGTCATCCTCGGGTGACACTGACATCCCCTCCTGCCGCAGTGTCGCTCATTCCCAAATGAAGCTCTGGTGTGTGGCAGGCACTCTGAGGTGTACTGCCTCATTGCTGTAATCTCGTGCCTGCCGCCTCATTGGGGTGGCGGGGGCGTGTCTGTAGATCCCGGGGCGCCTCCTTACGCAGTGTCCCGTGTGAGCTTGAAATGAAGGGACCTCAGCTCAGGTGCAGAAGCTGTGCAGCTGTTCTGTGGAGCTGTGCTCTTGCGATGCCAAGCATCCAAGATGGGCGATTGGAGTTTGTGTGCTGCCTTATTACTCTGACATCTCAGCGGCAGCTCTCTCGCACATGCTGTGTCACCGCTCTGAAGCGTGAAAGGTGACACTCTCACGTGTGCTCTCTTACAGGGCTGCGTTTTCTAGTGTAACGCTCTCCTACACGCTGCCTCCTTTCCTGACTCTCTCAAAGGAAACACTCCTCGGTTCTTCCTTGTTCCAAAACGTGCTCTCAAATGTAAGTCTCTTCTGTGATGTCTCAATGTGGCAATAGCTCCAGCTGTTTAATGGCCCTCAGAGAGTGTGCTGCCGTCTGTTCTGCTTTTGAGGAAGTGCCCCTCTTCTCTTGCGCTGTTCTCGCGGGTGTAGCACACGCTTGTGTACACTCTTGATGCGGTGCTGCAATAAAGCACACCCCTGCAATATTATCTGAAGCCCTAGCAGGACGCTGTCTCAGGCCATGTCTCTTTTATACAGAGGATCCCCCCGTCCGCCAGCATCCCCTCTTTCGTGAAGGACGCTCTGATCACGAGCTGCACGTTCCCAGAACTTCACAAGACAGGTTCAGCCACACCCCCTCAGCACTTCACAAGACACAGGTTCAGCCACGCCCCCTCAGCACTTCACAAAACACAGGTTCAGCCACAGCCCCTCAGCACTTCACAAGACACAGGTTCAGCCACACCCCCTCAGCACTTCACAAGACACAGGTTTAGCCACACCCCCTCAGCACTTCACAAGACACAGGTTCAGCCACACCCCCTCAGCACTTCACAAGACACAGGTTCAGCCACGCCCCCTCAGCACTTCGCAAGGCACAGGTTCAGCCACACCCCCTCAGCACTTCACAAGACAAAGGATCAGCCACGCCCCCTCAGCACTTCACAAGACACAGGTTTAGCCACACCCCCTAAGCACTTCACAAGACACAGGTTCAGCCACACCCCCTCCGCACTTCACAAGACACAGGTTCAGCCACACACCCTCAGCACTTCACAAGACACAGGTATAGCCACATCCCCTCAGCACTCCACACGAGACCTGTCCAGCCACACACTCTCATAACTCCACAAGAGACCTGTCCAGCCACACCTCCTCAGCACTTCACAAAAGACATATCCAGCCACACGTTCAAAGCACTTCACAGAAGACATGTCCTGCCACACATTCTCAGCACTTCACAGAAGACATTTACAGCCACACATTTTCAGCACTTCACAATAAATATGTCAAGTCACACATGATCAGTACTTAACAGAAGACAAGTTCAGCCACACACCCTCAGCACTTCACAGAAGACATGTCCTCCCACACACCCTCAGCACTACACAAGATACCTGTCCAGCCACACACCCTCAGCACTTCACAATAAACATGTCAAGTCACATATTATCAACAATTTACAGAAGACAAGTCCAGCCACACACCCTCAGCACTCCACAGAACCAACCCACTACCAGGCCGTTGAGATCCGTGCCCGTCCCATGATGGAATCCGGTTTGAAATGTTTGGATGCGCTCTGTATCTGTCTGCCCATTTCTGTAAATCCATTAAGACCAGCCACGCAAATATCTTACAGTCACTATCTATAAGAGATATCGGCCGATAATTAGCCGGGTTTCATCTATCCCCTTTGTTATATATTGGAATTATTATGGCCATATGCCATGAAGCAGCCCGCCACTCTAGAGTTTGAAGCCCTCTTAATCAACATCTCAATATCTTCAACCACCACATTTAATTCCCGCTCATGCTCAATCATTAACCTCTTTATTCTGCTCTCTGGTTTCTTATTCACTTCTCCGAAGTGACTAATCCACTCCTTCTCAACAATGGGGTTGCTTTCAAAGCAGCTCTGGGTTTTTTGCATTGAGATTATTAGATACAAAAAGTTCCTGGTATCTTTTTTTGTAATGATTTCCAGCATCTGCCATATACCTTTTAGCTCTTCAGCCAATTTTTAAACTGCTGCTTGAGGAGCTTAATATTAGCGAAATAGGACTGCTCATGAGCCATTCTCTCTTTTAGGTGACGGATTTCCCTTCTTAACACCTTCTTTTTTGTCTGTATCACCATGTCATAGGGATGTACACCACTCCGTACACCATTATTAATCCTACTTGATGTCTTTTTGCATTTAGCCAAGAAGGCATCAAAATTACAGGAGTACAAATGAGCAGCCATTTGCCCTATCGATAGAGTTAGAAGAAACTGTTGAACACGCTTATTAAAACCATTCAAATTACCCACATATTTTGAAATCCTATTACCAGCACAATTAAGTCTAATATCACTCAAGCTGTGATCCTTAACCCTTTGGGTGTGAACGTTCATTATAACTGACAGTTTCATATGATCACTTTAATCAGTCTCCACTACACTCATCTCTTTACATATCTCAAATTGGGTTGGTGAAGTTGCTCTATAATCCAAGTGGGCAAAGGTTTGATCCAATCTCCAAGTTGGTCTGGGTGGGGTAGCACCTACATTCGCCCCATTCAAAAATCTGAGGTACCAGCTAGCAAACCATTCCATCCATGCTTTACCCTCCACCAAGTGTTTGTCATTATAGCTCTTATCCTTCTCTTCACTGCCTATTGTAGTCGTACAATCTGCATTTAGGTTGCCGGCTATTATAATATGACATCCATCTTGTGCACAAGAGAAGGACTCACATACTTTTCCAGATTTTTCATGGAAGGATTCTATCTGTACATGTAATGGATTCCAATAGATATTGACCAATAGAATAGGTTGTTCTTCACATAATCCCTTTATATTCATCTTTACAGCTAGAATCCCATAATCGTCGTCACTAACTATTTCAAAATCCAGCAACTCTGCATTCCGTTTCGTAATTGAGAGCCCTCCCGATTGTCTTCCCCTAGGACCTTTCTCAGCCATTTGCTGGAGCACTCTAAAGCCATCAACAATTATATAACAAGGTCTCCTGTAAAAACAGAATATTATACTTTCTAAAGATATAACTTCTGGCTTCTGAACCCATAAAACTGTTGAAGGCTCGAGTATTCCAACTCAAGAGCTGGATCTTATGCACTTTTATAGGTGCTGCTAAAGTCCCGATGGAACCGCCCTCAAAATCATACCACTGGAACCGGCAAGCTTATTGTTATTACAACCAATTCATTTAAATCCTAGGTCCAGTAGCACATTTGCACGAGTACATAGTAGGGAGGTGATTGCCGGTGAGGACAACTCAATTAAGTCCCAATTTACTGCACTATTCCATTTTGGCAATTCTACCCGCACAAGGTCTTTATCGCTGATTGCGGACAGCCAAGGAATTTTCTTCCACAAAGCAAGTAAATGAGTTCTATTAAGGAAAAGTTATTCAATGTAGCAAAGGTTCTCGGGTCAAAACTGATACCAGATCTGTTATTGATAGTCGTCTCTATTGCTTTGTCATTGATGAAGCAAGGTATTGGTTGCCGTGGTGCAATATTCAGCATTTGACGAGTTGCGGTATTAATCTTCTCCACTCTGGAACAAATTATTGTGGCTCCACTAGTGGTCTCTTCTTTGTCTTGGCCCGGTTCATAATCCATAGACCTCTTAGTTCCATCTGTTTAATTGTTCCATTTCCAGCATCTCTAGCAATAACATTGTTATGGTCTGTAAGCAGATTCCTCTTCTCTCTCATCCTAACGTCCTTATTTCCGCTAGGCACATTATGGAATTCTGATCGCTTTAGCCTTTGGGTTGGAATCTTAACACCTACCCTTTCTGCAGGTTTTTGATTTCTTCATGGACTTCTCGTCATAGAGATCTCGTTACAGAGAACTTCCATGGCATCCTCTTCATTTGCCGCTGCAATTGATAGCGAATCTCGCTGTGCCACTGCTATGCTCATCAAAGAGTCATTTTGCTGGAGGGCGTTTCCGTCTTTATTCTTCAAACTTTTGCTAGCATTCATTACATATGTACAGCTACTTTCTCTTTCATCCGTGATCCAAAACCGGTGAACCTCTGTCCCCCATCTGTGGTGGTAGATCACTGCTTATTTTCGCACTATTGTCCAAAATAAGATCCACAACTTTTGCAATTATGCCTTTAACTGCTTGTGGCTCTGTAGCCAGAGTGCAGCATAATGCAAAAAGTGCTTCCATTTTTACCAGTATTGCGTCAAGAGAAGTACTTCAAGAGTTGGCTGTTGATGTCTGGGCCTCACTATTTATAGGTGAGAGATCATCCGCAAAGGAGGCCTCGTCCTCCAAGTCCTTCAATGTAGAATTGAGGGCCTCCAAATCTGGGCTTGCAGACAGATTAACCTACCCCTATGTTATTGTTAACATTTTCAGCGTCATGCCCCAATGATTTTCGCCTAAAATCTAAGCACATATTCAATAATGAGCCGCTGTTGTCAATAGTAAAGGAATGTTTGTTTGTTTGTTTATTTGTTTATTAATTTGTATTGCGCACCTAACCCAAAGGTATCTGGGCGCATTGCATGATGGTACAAGTGTTACAGTTTCAAACAAAGTACAGTACAATTCAATTCAGGTAAAGTGCACTAGTAGGCATGCATGTTAGGTAGACAGGCAGTAGTATAGGGCAACAAAATAGTCCTGGACACAAATTAACAGAGGTCAAGAGCAAAGGTACTCAGATATCATTTGCGACTAGCCATAATTTAGTATTTTCCTGAATTTTAGGAACGTCTGGTCCATTCGCAAGTGTGAAGGGAGAGAGTTCCAGAAGTGGGCAGCCTGAACCGGGAAGCTGGTACCCCCGGATTTTTTTAGGTTGAATCTAGGCATTACGATGCAGTGTGAGTTTGCAGTCCTAGTAGGACGAGTTGAGATTTCTTTCATAATTTTGTTACTAAGGTACTGAGGTGCAGCATTATTTAGACATTTGTGAGTAAGGATTACAATTTTCAAATGGATCCTGTCCTTAATGGGGAGCCAGTTGTAGGTTCTCCTGGCCTCAGAAATATGTTGCCTCTTAGATATATTTAATGCTGTTCTTAAGGCATTATTTTGTAAGATTTGTAACTTGTTTAGGATTTGTTTGTTAGCTCCAACTTAATGGGCATTACAATAATCAAGTTTCAATAAGATTAATGCTCTCGCTAGTGTGATGCAGCTGTTAGTTGATAAAAATGATTTGCACGCCCAAATCAACTTGCACGTGTACGCCATACCCGAGGCAGTTGCATTCACTTGTTTGCCCAGATTCAAGGTTGAATCCAGGTAGAATCCTAAAGTTTTTGTTTCCTTGGCAACTTTGATGTTGATACCATCAATGTTGAATGAGGTGTATTGGCTCCCCAATTTTAATGAGGTTGGTCGAGGCTCCTTGAATCAAGATCTCCATCTTGTCATCATTCAGGCATAGGCGCTGGGCGGCCATCCATGCCTGATTGATTAGGTACATTCTATTGACTAGAGCCAAGTCTGTGTCATAGTCACCTGAGAGAGGTAGATGTATCTGGGTGTCATCTGCATAGTTAGTGTAGGTGACACCCAGATGATCCAGATCATCAAACAAAGACTTTGGAAATATGTTATACATGTTCGGTGAGATGCATGAACCTTCCAGAACGCTGCATGTGATAGGCGTAGGATCGGCAGCCGCTGAAGGAGAAAAAACTCTCATCAACCTGTTGTTAAGGAAGGATTGGATCCAGTTGGTGGCTTCTTGGGAGAAGTTAGCTGCTGTAGACAGGTGTTTGCAGAGCACTTTGTGGTCGACCAGGTCAAACGCGGCCGATAGGTCCAATAGTAGTAGTAAGGCACATTGTATGTTATCTTTAAGTTGGTCGATTTGCATTTTCAGATCAATCAGGGCCGTTTCCATGCCATGGAGTGGTCTGAAACCTGATTGTCTTAAACCTAAGAGGTTGTTAGACTCTAGATACTGCTGGATCAGGAGATATGCAACTTTATCTATTATTTTGAGTAATAATGGGACGGTGGCGATTGGCCTGTAGTTGGTTGAGATAGTTGGGTCATGTGTGGACTTCTTTAGTAAGGGAAGTACCCAGGTCTCCTTAAGATTCGTGGGGACATCAGAGGCACGGAATGAGGTATTTATTAGTTTGGTGATAAATGGTGCCGGGTCTCTGCTGCCTCTTGATGGTTTGAGCGACGCTATGATCTTTGCTACCTGTGGAGTAGTGACTTGTGAGAATTTGAATTCATGTAAGGGTTTGAGAGAGTGTTTTTGAGGTGAGTCAGGATTATCTGGATTGGTCAGAATGAGTCTTTTAGCCTCAATTTTATCTGGCAAGGCATTTTGAATGTTCGTACACCATTCTTTGTCCTTGGTGCACGAGTCCTCAAGGGGAATAGGGGATTCCATTTCCCTCAGGATCACGAAGAGTTCCTTAGTACTGGAACTAGCTTTGGTTATCCTTTCATTATACGTTTCACGTTTGGTTTGTATTAATTCTGCTTTGTACTTGATGGCCATTTCGTTCAGGTTGTGTTTGTTTTCCTTAGAGGAGGTATTTTTCCACAGGGTTTCTAATTTTCTTTTCTCTGCTCGAAGAGCTTTTAATTGTGGTGTGAACCACGAGTTGAGATGGGCTTTGGTTTTGGCTTTTCACATTTTGAGGGGAGCGATGGTATCTGGTGCTTGAGTGATGGTGGAGTTGTAAAGCTTTACCAGTGCAGCCGGGTCTAATGTCTCTGGTGCTGAGTTCAGAATAGGAAGCACAAGGGGCAGAAGCTTATCAGTTGTGATATTCTGCTTATTTCGAGTGAGGAGTGGTGGAGCAACAGGGATGATCTTGGTTACTGGTCGTTTGGTAAGTGAAAAGGAGACTAAGTGATGGTCGGTCCAAGTCTGAAGCTCAACAGAAGTGAATGTCGTCTCACAATTTAGTTCTGCTACCCAGTCCAGTATTCTCCCTTTCTCGTGAGTGGGCTGGGTAACTTTTTGTGTGAGCCCCAATTCGGTCAAGGTCTCGACTAAGGTCTTAGCTTGATGGTCATTAGGATCCAAGAAGCCCAGTTTGAAGTCACCTAGCATTAAGACTTGCAAGGTAGGTTTGGTGTCTGCTATTAGGGTCATAATATCTTCCTTAAAAGTTCCAAAGGGACCTGGAGGTCTGTAAATTAGATGTATCGCTAAGGTGCTTGAGTTAGAAGTATTTAGTTTGACAGTAAGTATTTCACATGATTTTACTGTTGGGGACGTGGAGACTCTGAGCCCTAGGTCGGATTTTGCTATGAAGACAATACCTCCTCCTTTCCAGGTTGTTCTGTCTGCTCTCAGAATAGTGTAGGAATAAGGTATGGCTAGAAGAAGGGATGGTCCTGCCGCCGCATGCAACCATGTTTCTGATATGGCTACGAAGTCTAGATCTTCCAGTTTTATTAGATCAGCGATTTCTATAGCGTGGGCAACCACTGATCTCAGATTTATTAAGGCACATTTGAGATAAGGGCTGGATTTAAGTGGTAAAATGGGCGATTCTTTCTTGTAATTAGTTTTAGTCCCTTTCTTGTCGTTGGCTTTAGTTGTAAGGTTATTAATCCCTGGAGGGCTAATTAGTTCATTTGTCCTATTAGTTTGATTAGAGCAACGGTTAGCAAATCTAGACCCAAGCCTATTAGTTCTGACTCATATGGCACACGGCTGGTTGGGTGTAGGTTTAGTCACCTATAGATTGATCCATTGGCTAAGGGTTAAGGTATCTGTTACTTTGGTAGAGGTAATTTGTTCTGTGTGATAGGGTATCTTGGTACTTAAATTTAATTTAGGTAAGAAGGAAGTCGGCTTAATGGAAGTTAGAGAAGAAATATGTTTATGGGATGGGAGGAATATAGTTGGTTTAATCACAAGTGATGTGGAAGTTGTTATGGCCATTATTACGTTTTTGCTTTTGGTTTGAGAACAACTACCCCCTATGCTAGGAAGGTTGGCAATTATTGAGGTGATCAGGATAGTGACCATGTAGAGGGTGGCAATCTGCATGGTAGATAATGTCGGTACCACTGTGCGTGGAGAAGAGATTTATCGACAAACTATTCTCCCTTATGAATGTCCTATGAGGCTCTAATAACGCCGATTCAGACAAGTGGCAGCCGTTAAGTGCTGGGTAGAGCAGATGCTGGTCCAAGCTCTTTGGAACTGAGGTTGATGAGATAGAACTAGGCAAGTATAAGCGTACTATCTGGCAGACTCATTAGTATGCAGCATCATACTAACAAACCTCAACACATTCAAAGGGACTAAAGTGCATGCAAATTTGTGGCTCAGTGTGTATGGCATACAGTTATGCACACTTAAGATACAGTAGGACATATGCATGGGCTCATTTAGATTGTAGCAGGCGGCAGCAAGCAAGTACTCATGAGTTCACTAGCGTGAGGTCACATAGGCAGTTATACATAAGCATATTCAATTTGTAGCAGTGCAAGCATCAACTTAATACTCATAGGTTCGTTAGAGCAGGGAGGGTGATTCTGCAATGCGGCTCATGTAGCTAGGAAATAGCAACCTGAGTCAGGGTTCAGAGAGTTAGGAACAATGTAACAGTAGTCTGGTCTAGTGTGATTGAGTCTAGTAAGTATAATGTGGTTCCGCTATCTGGAGAAGCCACAGCAATGAAGGCGACTCGGGTACGTTGGGTCTTAAGGCTGAGGCCTTTTTGCATGCTAGTTCATGCGTATAGGCAACATTCAATGAAGCGTCAGGCGTAGCTCAATTGTTAAGGTGGTACACATAGATGCGAGTGCTCTATTCTAGGTGAGCAAAATAAATTTAGAACACAGGGTGTCTATGCCTCTATTGTCGGAATATGTACTATCATTTAAAACCAAGAGGGTATTGACCAATATGAACAATATGAGACCTGCCAAAAAAAGACGAAGATTTTAGTGATAATGTGTCACGGATAGAACCTCTTAGTGTTAACATGAAGTAGTAACCACCAATGGCGTTTAACAATCGAGTAATCCCCTGTGACTCCTAGAGCATAAGCAGCACAAAGACAATTAGTAGGCAATATTGTGATTCAGGCTGGCAGCAGTTAATTCTGCAATATAGTAGTTACGTTAGAAGAGCCAGGGGATGAAAGCCATGATCGTAGTAGTAGGGCATCACATAAACAGAAAGTGAACAAAGTACGAACAATAGCGTGGCCAAGCTAGTCTTTCGTATGTGTACAGCAGAAAGGTAGTGATAAAGTAGCTTGACGGGTTACACATAGATATTACTTAATGTAGGTCATGGACTAGTGAATAGTTCTTGTAAAGGGGGAAGTAGGGAGATCGTTAGGTTACCGTATATACAGAACGGTAAAAGCTGCTCCACGAAAAGTCTCTCAATCAAGGATCATGCACTCACAGTGAGGGCAATGTCCAGGGCAGTGCAGTTGTTTGTGGGTTACGGTGGTGTGGAAGGTTGCCCAGAGCAACGCCAGTGGTTCAGATTGATTCAAAACCTTCCACCCATCATTTCTGTGCTTACTGTTTGTCTCACTATGTGAGAGAGGGTATGCCCAGACGTGGATCCCTTGCTCGCTGCGCCATAGGGAACCAAGCTGCACCTCACTGAGGAGGCCCAACAAGGCCGAAACATGTCTGGGGTTGCTTGTGTTTCCGTGCAGAGGGGACCTGGCCTAGCAGTTCGGGCTGGGCTGCTACCATTGGTAGCAGTACCTGACTGATTTGCATATGGCTGGACCCCTTTTGCAATGGCGCTGACGGGCTAAAAAACGGTGGTGTGGAAGGTTTCCCAGAGCAACGCCAGTGGTTCAGATTGATTCAAAACCTTCCACCCATCACTTTTGTGCTTACTGTGGGTTATTCCCACCATTGATTAACACTTGTCCCGGTAATGGGGGACTTAGTTCCTTGCTTGCCAGCGTCACATTGGAAGGGGTATTCCGCAAATAGCCCATGATTGAGAGCTGAATCACTTTTTTACAGCCCTTCTTATTGACTCGAGACACAGGATTTTATTGCCCTTTTTTACATTTTGGTGTTACTTTCGGTCGACACTGATAGTTTTCTTGGACTTTTTACACATTTACCTGCAATACTGGTGCAGCTATGCAGTCCATATCTGCTTACTTTTGTATATTTCATTACTGAGTTAAAAATATAAAAACGATGTTTTTAACAATTAAAAGTTGAAGATGGTAAAAGGTAATTAAATTTGTGAAACTGTCAGTCTTCAATCAATATTCATTAAAGTTAATGCGGATAGTTGTCTCATCTCTACCAATTCATTCTCACACAACAAGCTGAGTTTGCAGTTGGCTTCTCAAGTGGGCGCTCGGGAGGAATTCTGCTTCTCGACTTCTCCCAGACGTCTCCCAGCGGACCACAGCAGACCACTCTTTAACTCCACTCCACGCGTCGCTCCATGCGGTTTTGGTGATTTTAAAAACAGGCAGCAGGTCTCCTGCAACGTGGCTCCGCCTCGCCAAAATAGACACCGGAGACAGACTGCCAAAAGCAACTCTCTCCACAGGCACAGCAGGCCACTCTGCAACTCCACTTCACGCCTAGAACTCTAGAATTGGCTATTCTAGAGTTCAAGGTGATAGATTTGGCTCAAATGATTGCTTGTTCGTACAGATTGGAGGCCCTCGTGAACTTTTAGTGCATCTGGCAGTGTTTTTTTCAATTTGTTTCAGCAAATCATGTTTTAGTCCGGAGTTCAAGGAGGTCGGGGGTGAACCACGAATTGATGTGTCCAGCGGGTTTTGCATTCCAGGGTACTAAGAGGAGGGGGGGCAATAGTGTCTGCTGCAATTGTTAAGGTCATGGCATGGATACCTGCTAATACATTAGGGTCATGTGAGCAGAGGTGCGCCTGTTCGAGAATATTGAGAGGGGTGAGATGCGATCTTTGGTTAGTTTGTGTGAGCTGGGTGCCAGTGAAGGCTGCAAAGGCATGGCAATAGGTTTGGTGTGGTTGAAGTATGGGATTGTGAAGGCAATATTGTGGTGGTCGGACCAAGGGCAGGGAAAGTTGGATCCAATGGTGACCTTGCAGTTGAGGTCTGCAATCTAGTCCAGGGTGCAACCTTTGGCATGGGTAGGAGAGCTGATACGGTGGCTGAAACCAAGTGCATTAAGAGAGTGGGCCACAGAGGATGCCTGCAAACCAGTGGGGTCATTATGGTTCAAGTTCAGGTCACCAATGAGGATCTCTTTCCATGAGGGCTTAATGTTAGCTCCTAGCATGTGGAGAAGGTTTTCTTCAAAGGTTAGGATTGGGCCTTGTGGATGGTAGATAACATGGATTGACAAGATATTTGTAGGAGAGGTGGTCAATTTTATTGATAGAATGTTGCAGTTCCCATTCATGGAGCTATCGAACGGCCTTATGTGAAAGGAGTTATTCTCTATTAGAGCAACCCCTCTGCCTCTGGCATAGAGTCTATCATTCCTGAAAATGCTGAAGCCTGTTGGGATTGCTAGAGAGAGAGCTGAACCGGAGGCTGCATGCAACCATGTTTCAGTGATGGCCAAGGCATCAAGATTGCATGTTATGAGGAGGTCATGAATATCAAGTGCGTGGGCTGAAAGTCTTCATCTAATGTTGCCTCTGCCTCGTACACTATCCTGCCAGGGTTTTTCTCAACAGATGCATTGCATATATGAAAAAGTGGGAAGGTCTCTGAACTTTCGTATGTTTTCCCCTTTACAGAAATGTTCCTACGTTCCTGCTTTTCTAGTGACTTCTTTTGCTTTCTTAATACTTGTTTGTCTTTGGCCAGTCGATCGGTATACCCCGGTGTCCCAGCTCCCCTTCTGAGGAGTCACCGATTGCTGGCGTACTTTATTCTCCTTGATTTGAGCCAGTGGAGGTTGTTCGGCTCTGCTTCCCAATTCGCCACCGTCGATCTCCGGTTTCTTCACCCCTCACAGTTCCTGCTGTGCCTCTCTGCTCTGCATCAGGCTTCGGCGATGCAAATGCTGTCGCTCCACACCTGCTTTGGCTTCTGGCATATTCACAGCATGTCTTCTCTCGTGGTCAGCTCTCCCCTTCGTCCTCTCCACAGAACCTCTAAGGGCCTCACTATATCTCGGTCCTCACAGAGAGGAGCAGCACGTCTTCCACCTCCGCTCTTCCGCTGCAGCCCAAGCCGACTGCTCTCTGCACATCAGAGAAGCTTCCTTTACTCTCAGCTGTTGCACTTTTAAATCTCCCAGTCACAGCTATGCACGCCCAACAGCTAGAGTGCAGCTTGTGGTCTTGGTCTTTTCTGTTCCGCATTACTCGGCTCACCTTCTTCATCCCAGAATTCTTGCAGTTGTGGGAATGGATGTCTGTGTAAGTGTCCTCAATGCATTTAAAGGGCAAGTTAGCTATAGATGACTTGTAGGTAGAGTCTGATAAGATGTTTTCATGAGTGAGAAAGTCATATTTGGACGGTTCACATACAGATCTTGCTAGAAGGTCTTTAGTACCCTTCCTTGGGGATGAGGGGAGGTGTAGCAATATGCCATTAAGCCATTGGGCATGGACGGGATATCCTCAAAACGAAAAGGGGGGTGCCATGTCTCATCCAATGATGCCATGGTTATCTCCCAGAGGTTGTCGCCCCTATGTGGTCCTCCCTCATATATCCGCTCCCAGGGTCAGAATCAGGTAGCGGCTGCCATCCCCTGACCACATGGCGAGAGGTCACGGCTGGGAAATGAGTTATGACATCATCAGTGACACAATCAGATTCATCACAGTAGCTTTTCTATCATTACTGTCACAAGGCTGATTACTCCTGAGACACTCTTCACTCTTGATATCTTTTCTGTAATCACTGTGACAAAGGAGATTACTCCTGAGGCACTCTTCACTCTTGGTATCTTTTCTGTTATCACTGTGCTGAGCAAGATTACTCCCGAAGCACTCTTCACTCTTGGGGTTGGTCACCCTAAATTACCTGGGGGCAACCAGACGTGGACTCCCTGCTCACTGTGCTCAGAGAGGCACAGCTTCACCTCACTGATGAGGCCCAACAAGGCTGAAACAAGTGTATGGGGTTGCTGTTGGTACTCTTGTTCAGAGAGGAATTGCCATAGCATTTCGGTGCTGGACTGCCCATGTGGGCGGGACAAAGACTGATATGCAAATGGATATTTCCCATCTGTGAAAGGTACAGTGAGCAAAAAGCGTGTGCTGCAAACTCTCATCTCAGAACAGGTTATCATGCCATGTTCTTTCTAGAGAGGAGCGCCTGCTACCTTTTTTGAAATATTTGCAAGGAACTTGGGGTTGGTCACCCTAAGTTACCTGGGGGCAGTCAGACGTGGACTCCCTGCTCAATGTGCTCAGAGAGGCACAGCTTCACCTCACTGATGAGGCCCAACAAGGCTGAAACACGTGTATGGGGTTGCTGTTGGTACTCTTGTTCAGAGAGGAATTGCCATAGCATTTCGGTGCTGGACTGCCCATGTGGGCTGGACAAAGACTCATATGCAAATGGATATTTGCCATCTGTGAAAGGCACAGTGAGCAAAGAGTGTGTGCTGCAAACTCTCATCTCAGAACAGGTTATCATGCCATGTTCTTTCTGGAGAGGAGCGCCTGCTACCTTTTTTGAAATATTTGCAAGGAACTTGGGGTTGGTTACCCTAAGTTACCTGGAGGCAACCAGATGTGGACTCCCTGCTCACTGTGTTTAGAGAGGCACAGCTTCACCTCACTGATGAGGCCCAACAAGGCTGAAACACGTGTATGGGGTTGCTGTTGGTACTCTTGTTCAGAGAGGAATTGCCATAGCATTTCGGTGCTGGACTGCCCATGTGGGCGGGACAAAGACTGATATGCAAATGGACATTTCCCATCTGTGAAAGGTACAGTGAGCAAAAAGCGTGTGCTGCAAACTCTCATCTCAGAACAGGTTATCATGCCATGTTCTTTCTCGAGAGGAGCGCCTGCTACCTTTTTTGAAACACTCTTCACTCTTGGTAGCTTCCTTATAAAAACTGTGACGAGTGAAATTACTCCTGAAGCACTGTTCACGCTTGGTAGCTTTCTTGGAATTACTGTGATGAGGGAGATTACTCCTGAGATATTCGTCAACTCTTGATATCTTTCTTGCAACTTCTGTGACGAGGGAGATGACTCCCGAAGCATTCTTCACTCTTGCCCAAATGCCTATCGGGTCTCCCGTGGCTCCTGTTACCTTCTTTCTGGTGGCGGCATGTCACTGGTTCTTCCTGGGGTTTTCGTCTTGCTCTTTACTGTTTCCTTGGCGTTGCTAGGTCTGGAAAAGATCCAGGGCTACCCTAATTATGTGAGTATTGGGACTCGAGGCTAGCTAACGTTTTGGTTGTAGCCCCTGAGCTTCTATCCGGGGCAACAACCAAAAGGCCCCTTCTAGCGGGGCCTTTGCTCTTGTTGAATGCGCTTTGCGTCTCTCTCTCTCTCCACTTCCCGCTGCACCGTGATGGCTCAGCTGGCTTCTTGGCCTTTTGGTATCAGCTTAGTTGAAGGACCGCCCAGTCCACTTCTCCAATGTTACACCACCGTCGGCTTCTCTCCAGCTTCTGTGTAGATGGGTCTTTGTCTGACTACGGAGTGCTCCGCCAACTGCTTCAAGTTGTCCTCTCGACTGAGTACTAGCTTCTTCTGCTCACTTCCTCGTTCCCAGATTTGAATCTCCCGGTGCTGACAGGCTTCACTGTGTCTCTCTTCCATTGAGTCCCGTCTCGTCCATTGATTCATTTTTATGTCCTGTAGCTTGGTCCTCCCCAGGCGGAGTTCCATAGCCCTTTGTCAATGGAGCACTCTTCATGATTCCTTGGGTCCACCTCTTTTCAGTGCCGTTTTGACTCATGAAAGAAGTAATTTGCATCACTCCTTCAATCTACCTCTTCTCAGGACTTTTGGGAGATGACTTATTATCACTCTGTATGTTCCTCCTCGTCTTGGTAGTATTAAGACTTAAATGAGGAAAGGAGGGAATAGTAGAGTTACAAACATTAATGCTTTCAGGGTGGTTTTTGGAGGACCTCAATGATGTTTCGGTCTCAAAGCTGAGGGGATTAGGGAGTTCCATCATAGAACGGGAGTCCTTGTGCCCAGGAAGAAAGTCTCTCCCTGTGAAGTCCTGCATTCCACCACCCCGAGGGGGATTATTGCGTAGCAGGGTCACCTACAAAGCCTCACAGGGAATAGCTCCCCTCTGGGAAGAAGTGACGAGATCCCATGATTCGTCACATACCCTTCCCATCATGAAATCGCCTTTTCCTTCTAAGACTGGGATTTGGGCCTCCATTAAAGGATCTTTTTGTGTGGATGTCGTAGTAGCCCGTCCCCACTCCCATATAGGTGGTTCTACTTCAAAGCCGCTCTCTTCCCATACATTAAGAGGGAAATAATTAGAAGAGGGTTTATTTAATTTTCCTATTAAATCTTTAAAACTTGGAAAATCCATACCGATTATAATCTCTTTGGGAAGTCCCGGGATTATGGCTGAATTAATCATGAGGTTTTCTGCTCTACTTGTAACCATAACGTCCTTTTAACAACATTTTTTACGGAATTTCATAGGTTTTTATTAGTGCAACTTAACCATAACGTCCCTTTAACAACATTTTTTCGTTGAATTTCATAGGTTTTTATTAGTGCAACTTAACCATATCGTTCCTTTCACAAAGTTTTTTCATTGAATTTCATAGGTTTTTATTAGTGTAACTTAACCATAATGTCCATTTAACAAAGTTTTTTCATTGAATTTCATAGGTTTTTATTTGTCCAACTTAACCATAACGTCCCTTAAACAACGTTTTTTCAGTGAATTTCATGGGTTTTTACCAGTGCATGCTATTTTCCTACAACCTATATATATCATACTTACCAAATATAACAATATTTGTGTCCAATTTACAAAGTGTCACCTTAAAACTCTGCCATTTCCCACCTTCTAGAATCATTTTTAACACTTCTATACACTTTCTGCAACTATTTCATTTTTGCATCTGTAGATGTCTACGAACATCTGACTTCATTGCGGACCTTCTGGACAGTGCCACATGATCATATGCTAGCGCGCGGCATGATGACGTGTCCAAGAACCCATCCGCACTTCACAATAAGATCAGTCCTTCGCGGACAGTTCGGAACTGCATTTTCTACTGATCTAGGAACTTTCAACTTCAAAATTTCCCTTGCACACCTCCTACACCTTTTCGTACTCATTATCCAATACCAATCTAGTACACAGTACATACTTGGAAGAATTTTATCAAAACTGCTATTTATCTTAAAAATGGCATCAGCTATTGCCATGCCTCCTCCCCAAGAGTCCCCACCACCACCAGCTGGAGGACCTACACAACAAAAAAGCACAGTACTTTCAAAGACAATGAAAAGGACCAAGAAGATGAGGTAGAGGAAGAGCCTATCTCAAGCACCAAGATCGAATCATGGGTGTGCCAGTTCTTTGCTACTGTTGGGAGTGTACCAAAGGCTAAAGCTACCAAAGTGTAATGCACTGAGTGCAATTTTGTACTCAGTCGCAGACTACCTGGACAGTACTCCTACGTGACCACCTCCATGCGCCGCCACACCAAATCCAATGACCGCAATGCTCTCAGACAGGTTGTTCCTTTCTCAGCAAGTAGTAAGCTGTCTTCCTCCACCCCATCCTCTTTAACAAATACTGTAACCACACAGCCTGATGTCTGTGGGCATTGGTGCATTATAAATAAATAAATAAGGAGGGCTGCGGACCATTATCGTCCATTGAAGCCCCTGAAATGGGGGATAAAGACCATTAGCACCTCTGGTTCCCAAAGCGGGAACCCAGGGTGCTAAAACATAGATTTTTCTTCCTATAGCGGGACGCCTACGGCAAAACCCCATGAACATATTACCACAAGCACTTTTTTTCCCTTTCAAACCTATCCTACCTTTGAATAACTTTACCAGATAGCCGGTCCCAGGTAGACATAGCCACTTTAACACAATTTTTCGTCCCTAGCGGTCAAGGCCAATAGCCAGATTGTCCGCGTCATGACCTTATGCCATGACCCAGACAATTTGGCAACTGCCCACAGCCACAGGCTATACCTCAGTCACCAAAGGTATATGACTATTTTTTGTACCTACATTATTACACTTGTCAAAAAATAAAACACGCGCACATTTGCAAAACCATGCTTTAATGTCCTTGCCAATGCTCCATGTTTTATTTTTAAAAAAGTGTCAAAATATATGTACATACAATAGTCATATAACTTAGCCCCCACTTGACAACATCCATTCAGTCTTTACACAAACATTGAAGATTGGGTCTATAATCTTTCTCAAAACTTTTGTCCACATTCGTCAAATAGCAACAAAGTTATAAGCCATCTAAAAATGTTGAGACCCCCCCTCTAATTTCGCCCCCTCTTGAGAAAATCCCACCAAACTTTAGAAAACCATTTATATCTATATACAAAACCGTTTTGCCAAATGTTGTGCAGAGTCGTCAAATGAAACCACTTTTATATGCCTTTACAATATTTTGGGACCCCCCTCTAATTTTGCCCCCTCTTGACAGAATCCCACCAAACTTTGCAAAACCATTCAGGATTAGTCCTAGAATAAAATTGCAAAATGACATGCAGTTTCACTGAGTGGCGCAAAAGTTATAAGCCATCCAAAAACTGCTTTTCCCCAACCCTGTAATGCAGAAATAGGTACAGATGTCCTATGACATCTGAAGTGTCCGCGAACACCACAGGACTGCCCCAGGACATCTGGAGTGTCCGCGGACTTTCGGGGGGTGAAACAACCCGTTTTTTGGCTTCTTATGGCCATATCCCATCCCATCCTCACCCCCCCACCTCCCCAGAGATTGTTTGTTGAGTTTGACAAGTGAAATGCAGCTTTTTTTAAAAAGAATTCACTGCGCTGCTCGTGGACCCCAAAAAGTCAGCGAATCCAAGATGGCGGGCATTTCAGGAAAACCGATGCATTTCACGTTTTCCCACCAGCCAATCGGCACCTACGTCCCGGTGTCCGCGGACCACACAAAAGTCCGCACATTTTTCGGCCAATCACAGGCCAGTCCGCGGACAGCACAGACAATCAGAGGCCAGTCCGCGGACCGAACAGGGAAGTGAGTCCGCGGAACGGACATAGATATCACTGATTTTTGTGACTTACATTTTTATCATTTTAAAAAAAATACTGGATGGATTTACACCAAATTAACAAAAGCACGCTTTCGGGACCAAGCCGCCGCTCCTGCCGCACATTTGGTGAAAATCCGTCCAGCGGTTTGGGCTGTAGGCGTGAGCAAAGTTTTTTCCCATTATGTCTATGGAAAAAAATAAATTTTGGGACCCCCACTGTAACTTTGCCCCCCCTTGACCAAACCTCATTGAACTTTGCAAAAAAAATTCTGAGTTGGCCATATACTTTTTTTGCAAAGTCTGGTGAGGATTCATCCAGGGAGAGCGAAGTTATAAGCCGCCCAAAAAGTGCTCTTCCTATGGGATTAGCAATTTAACGTGGCTGTGTAATATATATATATATATATATATATATATATATATATATATACATATATATATTCAGTGAAAAAACGTTGTTAAAGGGACGTTATGGTTAAGTTGCGCTGATAAAAACCTATGAAATTCAGTGCAAAAACTTTGTCGAGGGGCGTTATGGTTCCAAGTAAAACCGAAAAACCCTTGAAATTCGCCAATTATGGTAAGCTAAGCAACCATAACTCGCGCCACCACTGTGCACTGCTAAGACTATCACCCAGGACATCAAAGATGACATCACAAATGTCATTGATGACATCACTGATGACATCACATGTCTGGCTCACTCTTTTTTCTTTTGCTGACATATCTAGGCCACATGGTTTTCTTCAGTAACAGTCAGAAACTAAACATTTTATTTTATTTGTAGACGTATCCTTCAAGTAGGTTCTTACAGTAATTCCCTTAGAGTCCAGTCATATCATATGAAACATATACATACGGGAAGACACAAGCTTGAAAGACAGCAATCCTTTTTGTGCATAAAGATAATCAATAGACTTATGAGCACTTTCTGATAGTTTTTTTTTTATGGCTGTACTTTCCCTGTATATGGTCATATTTGTATACATTGTACTCACACTACTTTCCTTAGGGTCCAATCACATCAAGTGATACATATACATAGGGTAAATAGCAGCTTTGAAACAGAGCAATCATTTATTTGCATGAAAATAATCAGTTAAATTATGAATTGCTTCTGCTACTACTTGTGCTTTTTTGCTAACTTCACTTTCCCTGTATATACCCATATTGGTATGTGTTCTTGTGTCTTTGTGTTTTGTCTATAGTAATGCAATTATGTAATACATGTGTTTTATTAGCTACTTATTACATATTTCACAGTACACAAAAATCTATTAAGAAAACAATTATCATATCATTATTCAACATATTAACATTACGAATATTATACCTTCATCTTGTACACTGCACACAATGTTATGTTTCTGTATGAGTTGCTTAGTATACTAGATAGAACCTCATAATAGAATACTATTTATATCAATGCATCGTTCAATGCACTAATTAGGGTATGATATTTATTGCAATGATCCTTGACAATTGTTTCGCAACATTATAATAAGAATCCCTTGTACACATATTTCATGAAAAGTACATACACATGTGATGTCATCAGTGATGTCATCAATGACATTTGTGATGTCATCTTTGATGTCCTGGGTGTTAGTCTTAGCAGTGCACGGTGGTGGCGCGAGTTATGGTTGCTTAGCTTATCATAACTGGTGAATTTCAAGGGTTTTCGGTTTTACTTGGAACCATAACGTCCCTTTTACAAAGTTTTTGCACTGAATTTCATAGGTTTTTATCAGCGCAACTTAACCATAACGTCCCTTTAACGAAGTTTTTTCACTGAATTTGAAAGGTTTTTAGCAGCGCAACTTAACCATAACGTCCCTTTAACAAAGTTTTTTCACTGAATTTCATTGGTTTTTAGCAGCGCAACTTAACCATAACGTCCCTTTAACAAAGTTTTTTCACTGAATTTCATAGGTTTTTAACAGCGCAACTTAACCATAACGTCCCTTTAACAAAGTTTTTTCACTGAATTTCTTAGGTTTTTAGTAGTGCAACTTAACCATAACATCCATTTAACAAAGTTTTTTCACTGAATTTCATAGGTTTTTAGTAGTGCAACTTAACAATAATGACTTTGACTTTATATACATATCATATGGAACTGACTGAATCTCTTCTACTGTACTTGATGTCCGCGGACAGTACAAAACAATGTTGCACAATGAACAGCAACACGAAGAAGAACTCCAAGCCCAACTAGATAAGGACACTCCTGACAGTAATCAACCTTCTGTAACAGGAAGCCAAGAACCACTGGGAGAACCACTAATAATAAATGAGGCAGAATTAGCTATGATAGAAGTAGAAAACACCATGGGCCTCATCACGACTTTGGCGGTAACCCTTAAATCCGGCGGGAGCGCTATTACCGCTGGATTTAAGGGTCCGCCAAAGCAGGACTTCGGCGGATTTCTCCCCAGCTCTGAGCTGGGGGGAAATCCGCCGAAAATTCGCGCTATTACCGCCGGCGGGAAATCCGTCGGCGGTATTAGCGCGAAATTTCCCCATTGAGCCCAATGGGGAATGGGGCATTCCCGAATAGGCTCAATGGGGAATGGGGATTGACATTACCGCCGAACTCGTGATCCGGCGGTATTAGCGCCGGGGAGTTCGGCAGTAGGGCTAATACCACCCGCGCTAATTGCGTTACCGTTACCGCCCAAGTCGTGATGAGGCCCCATGTGTCAGTATGAAGATAAAGAAGACTTAACTATACTACAATCAAAACTAAACAATGAGCAAAGTAGCATTTTTCAAGAAGTAACAAAACAAATTGCACATGGTGTAAAACATGAAAATAAAGAATGTTCCTGCCATATTAATAAACCTATACTACTGTACGTCAGTGGTGAAGCTGGTTCTGGCAAAACATTCCTAATCAAAATCATTAGTAAGTTCCTTCAACAATTGACAAACAACAAACTGTCAGCTGTTGTCACTGCCACCACAGGTTTAGCTGCCTACAGCATAGGTGGTATTACATTACACCGATTACTACTATTACCAGTAGAACACCAGAACAAGACTATTACAAACTTTCTGCAGAAGCTGCAATGGAAT
This sequence comes from Ambystoma mexicanum, assembly GCF_040938575.1. Lineage (NCBI taxonomy): Eukaryota > Metazoa > Chordata > Amphibia > Caudata > Ambystomatidae > Ambystoma > Ambystoma mexicanum. The sequence goes on from NC_090941.1 coordinate 1,089,281,269, forward strand.
TACGCAGAGTATTGAAACAAATGAAAATGCTACTAATAGATGAAGTGAGCATGGTCTCCAACCTGATGTTAGCTTTGATTCACCTCAGATTACAAGAAGTACTCAAAACAGACTATCAGGAGCTCTTTGCAGGAAAACACATTATTGTTTTTGGAGATCTGCTTCAATTAACACCAGTAAAAGGTGAGCCTATTTTTAAAACATTAGGACACAAACTCTGCCGTAAAACTGTGGCAGCATTGGAAATGTCAACCTTTGGCAACATTTCCAATACAGAGAATTAACAGAAAACATGCGGCAATCTGCAGATCTCACTTATGCCAACATTTTAAAAAGTATCAGAGTTGGTATACTTTCTAAAGAAGCAGAAGCAATATTGAAAACCCGGCACATTAATGCACTTTATGGCGATAATGCATGTGCTACAGATGTTATGGAACAATTAGCCCACAAAAATGTCAATTGTATGGCCTTAATGCCAACTCTTGCAAGCTGTTTCAAATTCAATGAAATCATGCTAAGTAAAGAAATGCAACCAATCATGGAAATTAGCGCCACAGACAAACTAGATGTACATGGTATGACACTACCCATTTGTGACCAAGCCACAACAAGACTAAATAGTTTAGAAAAATCAATCTCAAACACAGCAGGCTTAGAAAAGATATTAAAATTATCCTTAAATTGCAGAGTAATGCTTAAACGTAACCTTGACGTGGACCAAGGACTAGTTAGTGGAGCACTGGGTACAGTTATTGGCTTTCAAACATACCCACGCGACAACAAAATTCAGTTTGTCAATATACTCTTTGACAAACTTTCAGAAGTAAAAAGGATAGGACGCTCAACAGCTAGATTCCTTCTCTTCAAAGATATGTATGTACGCAGAGAACAATTTTCTCTAACTCTTGCATACGCAGTCACGATTCATAAATCACAAGGGCCCTCATTACGACCCTGGCGGAAAGGGTTTTACGCCAGCGTAATGCATGGCGTACCTTTCTGCCTTACTACGAGTTCCCGTAGCGCCATGGTGGTTTTTTCGCCTGGTATTTCCGGGCGGAAAAATCCATGGCGCTACGGGACCTGTTGTTAATTACGCCACCGTAATTTACGGTGGTGTAATTAACGCCTTCCCCACTCCCATTATACCCTATGGGGCAAAAATGGGAATGGGGAAGGGTAAATGGGGATTGGGGACTTACCGCCCCGCCAAGGTCGGAATGGGGCGGTAAGTCCGCCAACCCCCATGGCGGAGTTGGCAGCTCTGCGCCATGGACCATGGTGCAAATTGCACCATGGTCCTCCGCCAGGGTCGTAATGAGGGCCAAGGTCTTACCCTAGACAAAGCAATGATAGATATTGGTAACACAATCTTTAAAGAAGGCATGAGCTACGTAGCACTATCACGCTTACGTACACTTGACGGTCTATTTCTAATCAACTTTGATGCAAGTAAAATAAACACTGATATTCCTTGCATTTTAGAATACAATAGACTTCGCTCACTATGCACCCCCCACCTAAACACATATTCTGTTCCACAAAAAGTAAAATGTTATAAAAGAAAAATAAATCAAACAGAAATGCAACAGGATGTCACTGCAAATCCTCCAAAGAGAGTAAAAGAAACTAATACTTCATCAAGTACCACAAGCAAAAAAGAATCAATTAGGGAAAGTAAACCAGGTACTTCTTTAAAGAAGGAAGACAAACTCCAAAAAAAGCAGTTAGATACAGAACTACCTGGACCATTTAAATTCTCAAATATAGTTGGTGTAAGTTGCTACGCAAATGTAGCAATGAATGTTCTATTTCAATTACCACCAATTGTTGACAACATTTACTTACATAGTACAGACCCATTGTGTTTGCAAATGTTAGTACTTCACAGAAATGCAGCAAACAATCCTGACAACACGTATAGTGTTTATGGAATAAGACAACAATTGGACTACTGTGCTGGAATGGTGAAATTCACTATAAACTCACAGGAAGATCCACAAGAATTTCTAATGCACTTACTACAAGTACTGGAAAATAAAAACATACCTATAAATGAAATCTTTCAGATTTCATACATGTGGAAACATACATGCACTCTCTGCAACCAAATTGTGAATCCATTCCATTTCAGCGACTTGTACAAAATGCAAACCATGGTAGATTATGCTCTACCTGCAATTCAGATAATCGCTCCACGTTAGTAATACAAACACATAGTAAATACATAATACTAATGCTTCTACGTTACAATGCAGATGGTACCAAAAACAACTGCAAGCTGACTGGATTCACACATGGTCAAATATCACTTGGCAAGAAAACCTTCACAACAATAGGTATAATCTACCACGCAGGAGCCACAACCAATTCAGGGCACTACACTGCATATATAAAAAAGAAATGTGGATGGTTTGAATGTAATGATAGTACCATTACTCTAAAGCAGAGATTACCAGGAAATCTTACAAACGCTTATTTGATGTTCTTAAAACCAAAATTTGATAACTAAACTGTATTTAAACCCTAAGTAAACTTGTGTTAAAAAAATATAAACTGTTAGAATACTCCAAAAGCTATCTAACTGCTCAAAGATTCTACAACAACTAATCAGATAAATGAATACCACTAAATTAGACCAAAAAATACACAGTTGGAATACGCCAATTGGTATCTAACTGTCCCAAAATTTAAAAATATCCAAATAGATAAATCAATACCACTAAAATATATCAAAAAAATAGACAGTTACAATACGCCATTGGTATCTAACTGCTCCAAAATTTTATAATATCAAAACAAATAAATAATATGTTACTGCTCCAAACAAATGCAACAAGCCAAAGTATAAAGCATTAGCCAGAAACAACAAGTGAACACTGAAAACAAACAAACAAATAAACTGTAGCATAACAGAAAAAGTTTTTTTTTCTCCCGCAGACCCAATGATTTTAGCAACAAATACAGAAACTGAGCAAATTGCACAGTACTCTGATTTGTAATCTACTAAATATGAGGGTCCAAAAAAAAAAAGTATGTTGATTATACAATGTAATAAGTAATTACAAAATACTAATACTAACATGCTATTTTCTTTTATCACAGAAATTAACAAGAAATACATGTACTCCGGTTACTAGACCAAACAGTAAGTATACAATAATAAGGGGAACCATAGCAGCATATCACATCCATAGTATCTAATACCTTTGTGCCTTATACATTTATTTTTCACCCAAAGTTATAAGCAAATATGAATGTGATATGCTGCGGTGGTTGTTGCCAGGGCATAGAGTCTTGGGTGCATGGCCAAATGGCCATGCACCCAAGACTCTATGCCCTGGCAACAACCACCGCAGCATATCACATCCATAGAGTCAAACATTTCAACTATGGTCTATGGAAACTTTTAATGTCCGCGTACATTATGAGTGTTCTTAGAACACTTTCAACTTGCCAGCGAACAATACGGACAGCGTTTTCAGGACACCCCCTACGAACATTTCAGAACAACGCGATAGTTCTTAGAACGCTTTCTAAGAACGCTTGACAACGAACAATACGGACAGTGTCCTCAGAACACCCCCATTTCGTTTATTTGCGAACATTTCAGGACACCATGAGTGTTCTAAGAACACATTCAACTTGCCATCGAACAATACGAACAGCATCTTCAGGACACCCCCTACGAACATTTCAGAACAACGCGAGAGTTCTTAGAACACATTCAACTTGACAAAGAGCAATACGGACAGCGTACTCAGGACACCCCCATTTTGTTTATTTGCGAACATTTCAGGACACCGCGAGAGTTCTTAGAACACATTCAACTTGCCAGCCACAACCCCCATTCATATTTGCGAACATTTCAGGACACAGCGAGTGTTCGACAACGTCTTCCGAACACCCCCATTTTATGTATTTGCGAACATTTCAGGACACCGCAAGTGTTCTTAGAACACATTCAACTTGACAGAGAACAATACGGACAGCGTCCTCAGGACACCCCCTACGAACATTCCCCGGACACCGCGAGTGTTCTTAGAAACGTCTTCAGAACACCCCCATTTTGTTTATTTGCGAACATTTCAGGACACCGCGAGTGTTCTTAGAACATATTCAACTTGACAATGAACAATACGTACAGCGTCCTCAGGACACCCCCATTTTGTTTATTTTCAGTTTGCTTGCGAACAAAACAGACACATAGTGAGTCCTCAGAACACCCCCCCATTCAGTTTATTTAGAACATTTCAGAACACCCGTGATGTCCGCAGACAAATCGAACACAAAAAGAACGTCTAACACATAAAAAAACACAACTTTCATCCTATCTCATACACTCCCACCCTCCCCAAACACTCCTACACACCAACACACTCTACTAAACACACATTTTGAACAAAGTTTCACCGCGCTGTCCGCTACCGAAAATCTGACGCGCTTCACGCTCCACGCCATCCAATCAGCGAACACGTTGCATGTCCGCGAACATCACGCAAGCCGATTGGCCAATCAGGACACTGTCCGCGGAGCGAACAGGGAAGTGTGTCCGCGGACCGAACACAGATATCACTAATTTCTTTTGACCTACTTTTTGGTCATTTTAAAAAAAACTACTGGACGGATTTTCACCAAATTTGCAAAAGCACGCTTTCGGGACCAAGCCGCTGCTCCGAGTCCAAATTTGGTGAAAATCCGTCCAGCGGTTTGGGCTGTAGACGCGAGCAAAATTTTGTTCCCATTCAGTCTATGGGAAAAAAAAAGTTTTGGGACCCCCCTATAACTTTGCCCCCCCTGGACGAATCCTCACCAAACTTTGCAAAAAAAATTCAGAGTGACCCAAATACTTTTTTTGCAAAGTTTGGTGAGGATTCGTCCAGGGAGAGCGAAGTTATAAGCCGGCCAAAAAGTGCTCTTCCTATGGAAACACCAATTTAACCATAACTACATGGCCACTACTGTGGCCATGTAATATATATATATATATATATATATATATATATATATATATATATATATATATATATATATATATATATATATATATATATATATATATATATATATATATATATATATATTCCTGGACTTTCCTTATCTTCCCCTTGGTTCTTGCAGCAAGGGAGATTACTCCCATAATGTCCTTGGCTTTTTCCACAAACCTTTTGATGAGGGAGGCTACTCCCATAGTAATCACTGTCCTTAATAACGCTATTGAAGTTATTGTAATGAGGGAGGTTACTCCTGAGCCACTCTTCACTCTTGGTAGCTCTTCTGTAATCACTCTGACAAGGGAGATTTCTCCTGTAGCTCTCTTGGTATCTTTTCTGTAATCACTGTGATGGGGGAGATTACTTCTGAGGCACTCTTCACTCTTGGTACCTTTCTTATAACATCTGTGATGAGGGAGATTACTCCCAAAGCACCCTTCTACTTGGTAGCTTTCTTGTAACTACTCTGACGAGGGAGGTTACTCCTGAGATACTCTTCACTCTTGATATCTTTCTTATAACAACTGTGCTGAGGGAGATTACTTACAAAGCACACTTCACTCTTGGTAGCTTTCTTGTTACTACTGTGACGAGGGAGATTACTTACCGAGATACTCTTCACTCCTGGGTTCTTTCTTGCAACTAATGTGACTATGGAGATTACTCCCAAAGCATTCTTCACTTTAGCCCAAACCCCTTCCAGGTGTCCCATGGGCCCCGTTACCTTCTTTCTGGTGGTGGCACGTCACTGGTCCTTCCTGTGGTGTTGGTCTTTCTTTCGCTTGAATGCTCTTCGCCTCAGTCCGGTTCCTGCTGTGCCGCGCTGTCTAGCGGGCTTCTTGGCTTTCAGTATCGGCGTAGTTAAAGAACCACCCGGTCCACCTCTCCGAGATCACACCACCGTTGGCGTCTCTCCAACTTCTGCATAGGTCGGGTCTCCGTCTGACTATGGAGTGCTACGCAGACTGCTACAGGGTGTCCTCTCGACCGAGGACCAACTTCTTCTGCTCACTCATTGCTTTTTATGTCCTGTAGCGGGGCCCTCCCAGCAGAGTTCCATAGTCCTTTGTTTCTGTCAATTGAGCATGCTCCATGGGGCCACCTCTTCTCAGTACTGTTTTGACTTATAGAAAGAGCAGTTTGCATCACTCCTTCAATCTTATGGCGGCGCCCTACTGCCTGTTTTCTCGTGCGTTTAATGGACGAAAACTCTGGTAAGGTCCATAGGAAATTTTTCTAAAATCGAGCGACTTAGGCTTAAAAACACATGGCCGACCCGTAGGGGCAATCATATTTTTTGCCCAAACCATTCCTTTAAATAAGGAAATGAGGGAATATTACTTGGTCTCAAGGTTGAGTGGGATAGGGAGTTCCATCACGGAATGGGAATCCATGTACCCATGAGGGAAGTCTCTACCTGTTAGGTCCCGCATTCTGCATCCCCTAGGGCGATTGCTGCATAGCAGGCTCATCTCCCTAGCCTCACAGGGGAGGGCTCCCCTCTGGGGAGAAGTGACAAGATCCCATAAACATGTCCAGCCACACATTCTCAGCACTACACAGAGGACACTTCCAGCCACACATTCTCAGCACTTCACAGAATACATGTCCAGCCACACATTTTCAATACTACACAGAAGGCATGCCCCTATCTGCCAGCATCATCATCTTTCATGCAGGGTGCTCATGTCATGAGACAGACATTCTCAGCACTTGACAGAAGACATGCCACCATCTGCCGGTATTGTCATCTTTCATGCAGGGTGCTCAGACCATGAGGCGACATTCTCAGCACTTGACAGAAGACATGCCCCCATCTGCCAGCATCACCATCTTTCACGCAGGGTGCTGGGATCACGATGCAGACATTCTCAGCACTTGACAGAATACATGCCCCCAAATGCCAGCATCGCCATATAATCTAACAATATAATAAAAGGGCAGATGTATGTTTGTCCCTGTTTGTTTGTCCAATGCAGTAGCTTTGCCTTTTGTCACCTCTCCAAAGAGCCAGTGGTGGTCCATAGATCCAGCAAAACAAAACATGTATTCAAAAATACATCATATAGCGCTCACTGCCCATAATAACTTTTTCCAAAAAAGATCACAAAATTAAATATATTTACAGACGCACATATCTCATGTGGGCCACCTGAAAGAGATGGTTCTAGGCATCCCTCTAGCACCAAACCATGAATTGGAATACCTTGCTCTAATGCGTGCTCTCAGTTGTGTCCTCATCTTTCTATATTTAAAATAAATAAAATTGTCGTGTAGGCACAGTCACAATCCCTGTACAGACCAGTGGTCTCTTCCGTACACAGTATACCTGTTTACTGTCCTAGAGAAACAGTTATACAGGAGCCCCTGTGGTAAACCCGGTTACTGCCCTACGGAAACAGTTATACAGGAGCCCGTGTGGTATATCCCCTTACCGCCCTACAGAAACAGTTATACAGGAGCCTGTGTGGTACACCCACTTACTGCCCGACGGAAACAATTATACAGGAGCCCGTGTGGTATGCCCGCTTACTACCCTACAGAAAACGTTATACAGGAGCCTGTGTGGTACACCCGCATACTGCCCTAGGGAAACAGTTATACAGGAGCCCGTGTGGTACACCTGCTTACTGCCCTACAGAAAAAGTTATTCAGGAGCCCGTGTGGTATACCCGCATACTGCCCTACGGGGGAAGAGGGGGGTGTTGTGTGTTTGAAAATGTGCCAAAAAGACAGAGGGGTTGTGTGGTTGTGGATAACGAGTGAGAGGGGAATACTGTGTCTTGCCTAGGATATTCCCATGAGAATGATCCCAGACTCCCCTACCCGGGTGATCCTCCCGCATGGTCCACCCTCAGGGTCTGGATGTAAAGGCGATGGCCGTGCCCTGGCCACCCGAATAGAGGATTCTCGGGGTCCAAATGGGAGAATCCCTAGGTTTCTCACATAGTGCAGAGTTTTGAATGCCGCATTCCTCCAGTCTCTTTGTTAGCTTTGTGCGTCTGATTGTGTAAAAGGCGGCTGATATGTCCAGTACTATGAGAGCAGATTGGGTGCTGTGTTCCGTGTTTATTTTTAGGTCATCCCATGTGGAAAGGAGTGCTGATTCAGTCCCTCTCATGGGTCTAAAGCCGTCTTGGGATTGGTCAAGTATTCCGTTGCTTTCTACATGATTGCGTAGTTCTTTGTAGATGTGGTTCTCTAGGATTTTCCCTGGGTAAGGTAGATTTCCCATCTCATCTTTAAAGAGGAGATGGATGTACCCTGATTTGAAAGAGTTTGGTACTATTCCTGTGTTTAGGGATACATTCATTAGTAATATAGTAGTAGTTAGAAGTATAAGGCTGGTGGTTTTGTAGTTGAGCAGGTTTTTGTAGATACCCAGTGGGCAAGGGTTACTGGGAGATCTGGCGATGTTAAGAAAGGGGTTATTGTTATTGTTATTGCTATTTTGCATTTATATAGCGCCTTATATACCATTGGTATGGTCTGAAGGCGCTGGTAGGTTGAACGTCCTTGGGAACCGAAGTTCAGGTCAGTAGAGAGAGTCAAAGTGCGTGTGAGCACCGGGTATGTGTGTAGCTGGTGCGGTATTCATTTAATAGCTGCTTCTTAGCGGTAGGTGTTGTGGTTGAGAGATCAGGAGTATGTGTTCAGTCTGGCAGGAATTATCCAGACCAAGTGTGGCTGCGTTAGGCCTGAGGAGAACGCCTGGCTGGGGGTGTGGAACCAGCAGTGTTTTACTTAGAGTGATGTGTAGAATGCGGCGGATGTTGGTATGAGAACAGTTATACCGGATGGTGTCATAGTATCTCTGTGTTCTAGTTGAGTGGTGGTGTAGAGGGGAGAGTAAGCGTGGTGGTGTGATATGTTGGGTTGTATGCTCTTTCAAAACGATCTCTGCATTCTAAACCATACTATATACTATATACGTCACGCAATTCAATGTGCTCCAGTCCGTTCCATGCACTCCTATCCACTCCATGCGTCACAATCTGCTCCACACACTCCGGTTCGCTCGACGCACTTATGCACTCCAATCCGTCCTGCACGTTCTAGTCTGCCCCACGCATGCACTATGCATTCATCTGTTTTCCGCACTCGCCCCCTCAACGCACTCACCCGCACAACGCACTCAGCCCCCTCTACGCACTCAGCCCCCTCTACGCATTCATCCTCTTCTACCCATTCATCCCCATTTACGCGCTCATCCACTTCCACGTGGTCATCTCCTTCTACATTTTTTTTTTCTTTTTTTTTCATATGCACTCATCCCCGGGTGATGAATCATGGGATGCAGGGGCTCAGGTACCAAAGAATTCACTTATGGAATTTCACTGATAGAGCGCAAGCACAAACATTGGCACCCCTTCAGTGCTTTGTTAGAAGAAAGCTGCACATGTTCCCATGCTCAAGTATTTGAAAGGTGTTTCTATCTTTGCTTGGCCCTGATGAATAGACAAAAATATATATTGGAGAAACTGGTCGGCCATATTTTGGCGCCATCCATAATTTTGGGATTGGCACCTACTTAGTGCATAGCAGTGGTTTTAATAGCAGTTTTTAATCATTTGTGGCAATTTCCTGAACAAATAAATAATAAGTATAAGAGAGTGCCTGTGAGATGTTCGGCTTAGTTTTAATGTACACAATGATGTAGTGAAGGTATGTCTTCCCCCTGGCAGAGTAAATTCTACTCGGGTACATGTGTTTGCATTTCTCCGAATGCGAATGAATGAGCCGCTTTCTCCGCCGCCTTGAGCAACGTTGGCTTAAGCACCGCTCGCCTGCTAACCAAGCTTCCTACTTCTCTTATCACTCTCTTTATGACTTCTGCCTTAGCTCAGCCAAGCGTTCCTACTTCTCTAACCTTCTCCACTCTCAATCCTCTCACCCTCGTCGAATCTTTCAGACACTAACTCGTCTTCTCTCCCCTCCCACTCCTGACCACTCAGCAACTTCTTCCCTCTCTTCCTCCAACTTTGCCGACTTTTTCTCCTCCAAGATACTCACTCTACGCCAAACATTCTACGCGCCCTTCTTACTCTCCTCCTTCCCCTTCTCATACCATCCCATCCTCCTACATGTCTAACTTCTTTCTCCCTTATCACTCATTCTGATGTTTCCCTCCTCCTGTCCAAAACTCACCCTACAGCTACCCCCTCTGATCCTCTCCACACCCCCTGATTCCCAAAATCTACCCTCTCCTCATTCCTTACCTCACCTACTTCTTCAACATATGTCTCTCCTCTGCTACCTTTCCTTCAGCCTTCAAACATGATACTATCATCCCTATACTGAAAGAAACCTCTGCTAACCCCCTCCTCACTTCCAACTTTCACCCCATCTCTCTTCTACCATTCCTCTCTAAGCTTCTAGAACGCCTGGTTTACTCTCAACTCTCAGCTTTTGTCTCTAACCTCTCCCTCCTCCCCCCACTCAATCTGGCTTCCGCCCTAAACATTCCACTGAATCAGCTCTTACCTCCGTACTCAACTCCCTCCTCGCTACACTGAGCAATCCTCTATTCTCATTCTTCTAGGCCTCTCTGCCGCCTTTGACACTGTTGATCATCCCTTACTCCTCAATACTCTTTCTTCCTTTGGTCTCAAAGGCTCTGTTCTCAACTGGATCTCCTCCTACCTCCCCAACCGTTCTTTTGCTGTCTCTTGGGGCGGCTGTTCCTCTCCTACTCACTCTCTTGACTTTGGTGTTCCTCCAGGCTCTGTGCTTGGCCCTTTCCTCTTTTCACTTTACACCTACCTTCTTGCCCCTATCATATCTTCTTTCAGTATCTCTTACCGTTTCTATGCTGACGATACCCAGCTTTTCCTCTCCTTCTCTTCTTTCACTCCTGACATCCACCTCAAACTCTCTTCCTGTCTCTCAGCTATCAAAAACTGGATGTCTACCCATTTTCTCTCCCTTAACACTGACAAGAATGAATTCTTATTCTTTCCCGCCAGCACACTCCCTCCTCCCTCTCCCCCTCCTTTTATCCTCTTTCCCCCTACTAATCTTCCCATTTTTGCCTCTGCCCGCAATCTAGGCCTTCACCCCGACTTCAACCTCTCCTTTACTAACCATATGTCTCTTACCTCCAGAGCCTGTCGTAACCACCTCTTCAGTGTTCGCAAAACCCGATCCTCCCTCACCTTCCATGCTACCAAACTCTTAATTTCATCCCTTATCTTTTCCTGTGTATTCTACTGCTGTGCTCTCCTCTTTGGTCTCCCTGCCTCTCATCTTGCCCCCCTCAAATCCCTCTATCACTCTGCTATCCGTACTCTTTGCTTTCTCTCTCCTCATGACTCCATCTCCTCTTCGCTTTCTTATCTTGGTTGGCTTCCCTTTCACTCACAACTTAAATTCAACTTCCTCTGTCTCGCTTGTAAATCTCTTCATGATCTTGCCCCTCCCTACCTTTCCTCCCTCCTCTCTTTCTACGCCGCCTCTCGCCCCCTCCGTTCTGCTGACCTCTTCCTTCTCACTGTTCCACCATCACCTTGTGCCCCTTCCCGCTTCCGATCCTTTCAGCTCCTTGCCCCTCTAGACTGGAACGTTCTTCCTCTCCCTATACGCTCCATCTCCTCTTACTCCTCCCTCCGCTCCTCCTTAAAATCTCACCTTCTTCATCCCCCCTCCTGACAGCTCTTTTCTTCCCTCTTCCTCTTCCTCTATTCTGGTTCTATTCTATAGTTCTCGTGAAAATTGTTATGCAAACTGTTCTCGATTATTTGACTCAAGTTTGGTACTTATGCTTCTAATGTATTCTTGTTGTTGTAATGTAAAGCGCATTGGCGTAAAGCGCTATATAAAATTTAATAAATACAAATAAATACAAATTAGGTTTACACTTTTGAAATAATCTTGTAATATACAGACAGGGCAATCACTTTTCCAAAGGGAGAGATTCTACATCCTGGCTTTTCGATAGAGGGTGCTCCAGCCAGGACCAGGGTCATTAACCAGCACACAGTAGGTTGAGATGTTCGGACTGCCTGCCAAACTAATGATTGGGGAGTGCTGAGTAGCAAACCAGTGCAGCGTGCAAGGGACTGTGGGTGGTGACACCCTGTGCGGTCTGACTTAGCAATTGACATGCAACAAAAAACCGTTAATGACAGCAGCTGATGATTCCTAGAGAGGTTTGAAATTGCTGTCTTTTGTTCTTTGCTCCTGCCCATTTGTTTGAAGCTCATTACTTTACTTGCCAAGTCTGCTGTGCACAGCAATCGCGGGAATCGGGATTTGCAGTTTTGGGTAGTGCTGGAAACCAACCAATTCATGTCATACATATGGCTCCCAGCCAGTTCCGGTGGGAGGACCGCAGTTTAGAGGACCAGCACATTACTATATATATATATTTTTCAATGTTTATAGTACATATGGTACTTTTATATAATAACGCAAAAACAGATACAATTACAATACGATAAAATGCACACACAGTACAAGTAAAAATGATGATAAACAAAGAAAAAGAGATAGACATCAGGTCCTGCCCAATCCAATCTGATCACACGTATCAATTACCTCGCCCATCTCACATATATGTCCTACAATAATGCAACTCGGAATTCGATTTTAGATGAAGCAGAGCAAAAAACAGGGCATGACTTCATACCTTCCAATTGTGAGTAATATGCAGGGAGAGGGGCAAGAGAGATGCCCTTTCCAGTATCAGGTGGCCTTCTCTACGTCTGCTTGTGCTCCATTCATCACCTCTTCGATTCCATAAAAGATTAGCACCAGAATTTTCATCTAAAGTGAGCGTCAAATGGGCAGTCGTCATAAGCTTATGCCATAAATCTGCAAATAGAACCTCGGCAAGGGAATAAATAAAGGGTTCAAAGGTTATAATCCTCCTCTCCAGCAACTTAGGACAAACTGGCACGAGATGCTTCAACGACTCAATTTCCTCTCTGCACAATCTCCACGACTGTAATTCTACAGGAATCCCCAATTTGGGCCCTAGGACCTCTAAGGTCGTTAAACAGTTGATTCTGAATGTAAGGTCAGTCTCTAAGTTTTGCCGACATAATTTATTTTAAATACAATCTAACCTCCCCAGCTGGTAGCTACAGTAATTCTTGCCCGCTGTATCGTTTTAATCTTCCTAGGTCTTGTATATCGACTATGTTGTCCCACCTTTTAACCTTCCTTTTGAGGATGTCGTCGGATACCGGACCAGGAAGTCCTAGCTGCTACATGAACTGCTCACATCTTTTCTTGAAATTCTGTAGGAAAGGATTATGTCCCTTACCCATGATGATATTCAAGTTATGGTCAATCGTGAGGTTTCTCGGCTGTTAACATTTTGAAGAACAGGGAGAGGCTTTGCTTCATCAGCTGAGCCCGGCAGGAACCCAGACCCAGCTCTAATCTGATCATGCTCACTGGTACTGAGAGTGGGAGAGGCAGCACTCTCTTCAAAATCCTCCCTTCCAGAATGTCAAAGAACTTCCTACTCCCACTGTTCGTCAATCTGCAACCGTACAAGATGATCGCCGATATCTTTGACCTATAAAACGTGATGAGGGGTAACAGGGAGAATGCGCATAATCTATTTTTGACTGCCTTTAATAGTGAGAGACACACTCCCACTTTCACTTCCATCTTTGTTTCCTCGATTATCTGTTTCTGGGCGCAATGGGATGTCTCTGTTGTTTGAAAATGCTCTTGTTATGTTCATTAATACTTGTAATTCTGTTCAGAGTTTTTACGATTTACATCAATGGTTCCATTAGATAACCAATTGTTTTCTGGTTCTCTGTCCTTTCTTGGTTTCTGACTTTTTTTTTAAATTATCTCCCTGGCCTGTCTATCTCTTTCATTTGTTGAATTGGTTTTTATATATATTGTTAGTTATTTGCATAGATAATGTGTTGCTCACTTCTGATGTTTGTATTCTCTTATATCGTAATAAAAATGTAAACTTGTTTCTGTTTATAGGAGACAGAAAAGCCCAGGTATTGTACACAGTCAACCTTCCCGATGGGTGATTCATTTATCTTCCATGTATAGCTTATCTGTTTTTTCTCTTACTGCAAGTCATGACATAGGATTTGGCAGGATTTATTGTTAAATGGTTCTGTGACAGATAGTTCATTACACCTATCAGGCACCGCTGCAGTCCTGCGGGGGTGTAGTCCAGCAGGACCAGATCATCAGCATACGCGGTGCATCCTATTTTCAGATCCAACCAACGTGGGATGTAGCCGTCCCACTTCCTGGATTCCTCCCACAAGTCGGCAAGATACAGGCTTTAGAGAGCGGATGTAACTACACACCCTTGGCGGACACCCCTTGCAACAGAGATGTCCCTAGAAAGTTTGCCTTTGACGTTTAACCCGACTTTAGTGGTATTGTTGGTATATAGCATTCGGATCATATCCAGTAGGCCCGGATCTATGTCCCAGTTTACCAACTTCTTCCAGAGGCGCAAGAGGTCCACATTATCAGGTGCTGATAAATCAATCACAGATACATACAGCTTTTTTGGTGCACTGCCAGAGATAAATGGTGAGACCAGCCCTGATGCATAAATCCAAACCAAAATTGGCGTGGCTTGTTTGCGCACGGTATACTGATTTCTATCTATTTTGAAGTGCCAACATTTCTGCAGCATCAGCCCGATGTCCACTGGTTGCTTGCCTGCAAAGCCGGTGGGTTCAACAGCATCAACTTTAGTACAATCTGCAGTGGTGGGGCCACTGAGAGTGCGGTCTTGGACAATCCTTAAGTGGAGGGCCTCCAGTGTGGCTAGTTTTTCAGCTGTTTATCTTGTTGGGTACTTTGATACCATTCCCTGAAGGTTCCCTAAAGTTCTATAGGTGCCTGGTGCTATGTTTGACTGGCCGTGCGTGAATTCGACGGCCTATATTATTTACCAATTCCCTTGATGAAGACGTTTATAAATCAATTTTTCAACATCGAAACCGGTCGGTGCTCTCTTGGAGTAGCAGGAAGTCACTTACAGCAAAATTGAGCTATCCAGTTTTTCTCCTAGCTACACATCAAATTATATATTTTCAAATCTAGGTTTATTTTGGCTTCAGTGTTGTGTAATTAACAACTTTTGCCTCAATGGTGTGATTGATTTTGTACACAGTTCTACTGAGTGTATGGTTTAATTCTGTACTTGGTTGGATTGGGTGTGTTGTATGGTTCGAATAAATTGATTTCATGGTTCAGTAATTGCATTGTTTATTGTGTTATTGTTTGTATCGTCAATGACATTTTACGAAATATAATTAAAAAATAGATTTTTATTTTGAGTCAATAATTGAATTTATTGCTGATTCAATGTTCCAGATTTGATTTTTTTTAGAAAACATATTTATTGTTCCCAGAATCTGGAAGACAGGGACTCCTGCCTTTCTGTTTACCTGTTTGATCGATTTCGGAGACAGGCATGAAGAGTCATTACACCCTGTACAGTGCCAACTCCCCTCCTGAAGCCTAGTTCTAGTGGGTGAAGGTGATGTGTTGCCTCAGCCCACTTTCTCAACTCTAAGTATCGTTGTGGCAACATCCTTTGATGTCGTGTCTAAAAGGGAAATGGGGCGGTAGCTTTTCGGTGAACCGCTATCGCCCATTTTATATATGGGAATCACAATAGAGTTCCGCCATGAGTCAGGGCAGATGCCACTCCTTGCTATGTGTTCCAAGAGATTGCACAAAATATTGTCCCAAAGACGAGGATTCTTTTTCAAGACCTTATTTGTCACCGCGTCCGGGCTGCTAGCTCAGAAGCTATTTAGATTATTAATCACCATATCTAGGTCCTCTGTCAAAGTAATGGTCCCAGCACATTATTCCTCTATGCATAAATCCATGAAAAAAGGCATCCGTGCCAAGCGCTTAGTGTGTCCACGGAATCTGGGCGTTTCCCCGGAACTGCTAGGGTTTGAAGGTTGTTTAGTGGTGCTTTCTGAAGTGTGTTTAGACAGACGGACATACAGCGAGAGGTCGGTGCACTCCAGCAGACAGTCTGCTCCTGTGAGGGTCTACCTGTTTCTGTCCTAGGGTTCTAGACCTGGTCCTGCCTGTAGAGCTTCAGAGTATTTTTTTTCGGAGACGATAACCAACTTCATGTCTAAATATTTGGAAGTCATTTCACCTTTTGGAGCTAAAACACACGCATGCTTCAAATTTTAGGAGTAAATTACAAAAAATGTGAGTCAATAAATAATTATGTTTTTTAAACTATTTATTATTTTCGAATACATACAAAGAACATGGTATTAACAATACCCCCCCCCCCCGACACCCCCCACACACCCACACACCCGGAAGATCTCCTTGAAGTCTTTCAAATAGGGAGTGTCTCATGCACTGAACATTTCTGTTATTTTGATTTTGTGGGGGCACCATTGTTCCATATAGTCTGACTGCAGATAGTCTTGGACCGTTCCCCATTCCTTTGTAAATGTTCCACTAGAGCTCTGGAGTGAGTGCGTTATCTTTTCCATAGTCATTTGGGGCCAGAGCTTCTGGAGCCAGGTGAAAACTAGTGCAGGGTCTTGCTTTTTCCAGTTTTGGGCTATTGCTGCCCATGCCGCTCTGAGCAGTCCCATGAAGCTCCTCCAGTGTGCCTTCGTGAATTTCCTGGCTGCCTGGTACTTCATTCCGCAGTGAGTCAATATTTTGATAAGGATCTGTATGAGCACCCACCTCCCCCTTCCATTGTTAAAGACTGAGAACAAATCAAAAGGCAGTTCGACCAATCAGACTTGAGAGAGTCCCCATCTGGGCGGAGGGGACGGAAGAAGATTTAATGTTCAAAGGTAAGAAACTGCCTGTCACTAATTTTAAGAATGCTTCTGAGGTTCCACAAGTGGAGGTCATGCTTTTACTGACTGGTCGCCTGCTTCACCTTCAGAGCCTCACAGGTCCCATGCTCCCCCGCCAGTCTTTGCACTTGCCTCCGGGCCTCTGCACTATGTTAGACTACTACACTTCAGCATACGCTCCATGAGAGGGGTAACCTCTCTGCACTTAACCCAGGGCCCAGCTAGACTGGGCGCACTTACCCCCCTCCCTCGCATGTCTGTCTGTACACGTGCATGACCCGAATTTACTAGGACTAGTAAGTTCTGCTTTATCCCCCATTTGTCTTCTCTCCCTAGTTTGGTTGCGCCTGTAACAATACATGCACTTGCACTAGGAGAAAGGCCATCAGGCCTAGTACGCTAGTTACTTTTTGTTAGATCATTCGGAAACTTCAAGGCCTAAGAATGACTACTGTATTCCCTTGCTCCCTGCCCGACTTGAAGCACTTTGAAACTTCACTTGTGTATAAGCGCTGTACAAATAAACAATAAATAAATAAATAAATAAATAAATGCGAGACTCAACACCCATTGGAGTGCAACAGAAAAAGTAGGCACTTGTTAGCTACTGTAGCCGTAGACTTAAAAGTACATTTTTCTAACGTAGTGTTAGGTTTGTAGTCGTCAGAAAGTGACAGCACCTTGGCTTTGTGGTGCAAGCAAATTAAAGTTGGTGAACCCACCATCCCACTTCCTGCAGCTCTCGCAAGAAGCTCCCGCTTACTAACTTTAGAAAGGATCACGCCCTTCCTTGAGGTACCGGCTCTCCAAGCCCCCTTTTCAACTGACCCTGACACCCTTGCCAACGCCTTCAAACTGACAATCACCAATGCGGTTGACGCCGTCGCCCCTCTCACTCTCAGAAAATCTAAGAAAGCCAAGCATACCAACGCATGGTTCTCCCAAGAGCTTCTTCAGCTTCGCTCCAAGAAACGAGCTGCCCTCTCAGCCTGGAGAAATAAACCTAATGTCGCTACCAAATCCTCCTTTAAGACTATCTCTAAGGACTACAAAACAGCTATTATCTTCGCTAAAGCTAACTCCTTCAACAATAGGATTGCCAACGCCAAATCTACTACCAAAGAAATCTTCACCATCTTCAGGGAACTTGAAACTCCGTCCACCCCACCATCCACCATCCAGAAAGATGAAAAATGGTGTAATGACATCCAAACCGCCATGTTTAATAAACTAAATACCCTGCAAACTAAAATCCAGGCACACCAAAAAGCTATGACCCTCCTAATCGCCAACCAGAATACTAACACCAACAAGGAGACCAAAGCCCACTCCTGCCCGCCTTTCGACTTCAAAGACATCACTGAATCTGAGGTCATCACGCTCTTAAAAACCATCAAACCATATAACTGTAAAGGCGATGTATGCCCTGCACAGCTAGTCAAAGACTGCGGTCCTACCCTGGCCCCCTTCCTCACAGCCTTCATAAATGCATCCTTTCAGTCTGGCCATGTTCCAACTGACCTTAAGGAAGCCTGGGTCCGTCCGCTCCTCAAAAAGCCCTCACTTGACCCATCAGTACCAGGGAACTACAGACCCATCACTACTGTCCCCTTTCTATTGAAAATTTTGGACAAAGCGGCCTACCATCAAGTCCAAAAATTCCTCGAAGAGCACCGCCTTCTCGGCCTTCGGCAGTCTGGTTTCAGACCTCGTCATGGGACGGAAACAGCCCTACTTGACCTAAAAAATCAAATGGATGACATTCGTGACGCAGGCAAACCAGCGCTCCTGCTCCTCCTTGATCTATCAGCAGCATTCGACCTCGTTGATCACAACACACTCTGCCACCATCTCTCTATAGCAGCCAACTTCTCCCCAAAAGCATGCGCATGGATCACCTCATTCCTACAGGAAAGGGCCATGAAAGTCTTCTCGGACTCAGCATGTGCATCTCCTAGTCACATCAAATGTGGGGTGCCCCAGGGTTCCTGCATAGCACCCACCCTCTACAACCTGTTCACACGTCCTCTCTTCAATCTCCTTTATTCTATGGGCATCTCATACACGAATTATGCGGATGACACCCAAGTACTCATCCCGCTTACAGGTGACTATGAGCTGGACAAGAACACCCTCAACTCCATCTACGCCACCATCCAAGCCTGGATGGCTGACAATTGGCTTTGTCTCAATAGCGAGAAGACCGAGCTTTTACTTATTGGGTCACCAACCATTCTAGGCAACCTTGACAAACAATACACCTCTTTTACCATCGACAACATACCGATTGCGGTATCCCAATCAGTCAAGACTCTAGGAGTCTACCTCGACTCTAATCTCACCATGGACAAGCATGTTAATGCCATAGCCTCCTCATCAGCATACTACTCCAAGCTCATCTACGCAGCAAGACCCTTCCTATCCTCACAAAATGGCCTCACTATTGCTAGGGCCATCATAGGATCTAGGTCGGACTACTGCAACGCACTCCTTGGTGGGACCTCCGGAAAAAACATCGCTAAACTCCAGCTTGCCCAGAACAACGCCCTCAGGGCCGCTACAGGTTTTTCCAGGAAAGACCACATTTCTGACCTTAGGAGGCAGGTCCACTGGCTGCCCATTAGGCAGAGGATCATCTTTAAAATCCTCTCCCTCACCCATAAATGCCTCCATGACCTTGCTCCCCCCTACCTTGCCCAGAGAATTTCACGACCCACCTCGGCCAGGCCCACCAGATCTGCCTACACCAACCTGATTTCTACTCCCAAGACTTGTAGAGTATGTGCGGGCGGCTCGAGCTTCTCAGCCCTAGCAGCCTCACACTGGAACGCCCTACCTTCGCTCCTCAGGGGGATTGACTCTCAGCTAGCCTTCCGCAAAGCCTTAAAAACCAGGCTGTTTGTCTAAACCTTCCTGCCTTTATATTTACAGGCTTACGAACGTCATTTGTAACTATGCTCCGCTCTTCTCTCTGTAACTAAGTACCTTATGTTTCCGATGTTTACACAATCTTGCTGCTTACGCCTTCATGTAATAGCGCCTCGATGTCTATGGGCTGCAGTGCGCTCTATAAATGTAAAAAATAAATTTAGAGTTAGCAATATCTCTATTTACTCTTCACCAATAGCTTATCCTGGACTATCCGATTAGAAGCTACCATAAGACAAGGTAAAGACGTTATGAAGCGGCTGATTCACATTTGATGGCAAGTGCGGCTACTTCCCATTAGACGCCTCAGAGGTAGCCCAGCTATCTCAAGTTGCCCCTTTTCTGCTTTTTGGCATCAGTATCTGTGTAGTGAGTGAGTTCTCTCGCCTGGTAAAGTGTGAAGACGGGTGCGGGAGGAAGGCCTTGGTTTTTCGCAGGCTTCTCCACTGTGTGGTGTTGGGTTGGAGCCTGGACTCCGGCCGATAGACCTGGAAGGGATCAAGCAGTTCATAGAGTGTTTTCATGTGATGAGGTGCGAGTGGACTAGAACCATTACAAACCATGTCCTGACCGAAGTGATGGACCAGTATGGGTGTTCAGTGCCCGATCAGTGCCCGTCCCGGCACCAGCACAGGAACTTAGAGATGCATTTGTTCCCGTCCGGTCGAACAACAAGTATACAGACCAAATGGCAAAAACACAAGTCTCTCGGCTAATATTCAAAACATTGGGGATTCAAGATTACAAAGTGAAGGAATGTTGTCTAGCTATCTTGCTTAGAAAGGTTCTTGCGGCTTGCTGAGCATTTCGGCGAGTGCTATATTGGATCCGGATGGGAATTACTCCCACAAGGGAATATCTGAAAAGATTGGAGGGCAATCCAAGATTATTGAGGACAGGTTAATGTGCTAAATGGCCAATTGATTTGGGTTTGCATATGATTTGTGACTGGGCTCTGTCAACATTCACCAACGTCTCCTGATAGGAATAGGGAATAAACTTAGAGTAAAGAAGACACTGGAGGGTTTGCTGGCCTTGCACACCGGAATGACCTGGAAGATTGGATGGGACTATCTAAACATCTGGGTCGGGTCTTGGAAATTAAGACATCCCTGGTGAGATAAGGATGAAACAATGTCTTCTGATTATATTAGCAGCATGGGAATGTTTTATTCAATGCGATTTTATCAATCTATTGTTTATGACTCAGGGGGCTGACTATTGCTCTTTGATCTTCTGCATTTGGAGGGTCACAACTCTGCCATTTAATGACTTTTAGTATAGTACATATTAAATATGGAGAAGGATTTTAAAACATGTTGGGAGAGACTCCCAGGTATGCCAGAGCAAGGCTGGGGATCCGCTTGATTTCAAGGGCCCAACACCCTCCCCGGAATAAATGGAGGACTCAGCCAACGGCAAGTAATACTGCGGTTTATTTCAAATAAAAACAACAGGGATCAATACAAGAAAAACGGGAATTCTCTGGTACAACTCAGCTCTTCATGGCGTGCAGCATAGTTTTGTACGAGCATGTCATCACTTGGGCCCTTTCCCGGAAAACCTATCATCACAAGGTATTGGGTATTGAGAGTTCTACTACTTATACAGAACCCCTATAGAGGTTATTCTACAGGTTCTTGCATATCAGGTGACTGGCCAGTCCCGTCCCCAAGACACTATCTAATAGATTGCTGCAGAGTAAGGGACTTACCATTGGTTTGTACACTTTGCCATCCACCCCTGGCTGTCTATGCTGTGATTGGTTAGAGCTGATCTCCCCAGGCCTGTGACTCAATCAAGTTCTCAGCCCTCAGTGCACCTCTTCAAGGTGATGTGAACGATTATGTGTCTGTATTGTAACTTGTGTGTACCACCTTTGCCTATGAGAATGTGCTCCTCATGTCGCAACACTTGTCGCAGTCTGCATCTGATCTGCTTTCCCACCATGGATGACTGTCCTTTTTGTCTCGTTTGGCTGTACCATGTGTTTAGGGACCTCAGAATTGAGCTCTGCAGCTGGTCCCTTTGTCGTCTGGGGAATGGAATGTGCCCGCGTATCTCTGACCTTGGCTGGGAGCCTGCTTGGTGCCCTGTGCCACCTGAATCAGCTCTCCCCGTCTCTGCTTCGTGGCTTTTGGGCCTTCTGTGATTTTCCTTAGATGTGTAATATACATTCTACATGTTCATGTTATTCTAAGTACTCATCATGTTAGTCACACTTGGTCCTATCAGGTTCCATATATATCCCTGTGGTCCCATAGGGTTGTCCGTGTTAAGCATCTGCAAACTTGCTCAGGATCTCTTGTGCCTTGCAGTTCTGAGTTACTGCATTTGGCTAATGAAAAAATAATAAAAGCGTTGACAGCATGTAGATGTACCTGTCCTCTAGCTACACAACTATATACGCATTTGAGTGTGTGTCTGTGTAATGCAGTGCAGGACTGTGAGTGTGCTTCATTGTAATTGAACTGTAATTGGTTATTCATAACGTACTTAATACCCAGAGGTTTCTAAGCGTGGACTCGAGGATCGAACCTGTGTTGCTCCACGTCGTCTTGCTTCCAAGGCGAGCGTGTTGCCGCTGAGAAATCCGCCCGAGACATTCATGTCTAATGCTGCTACGTCATGGTGTCACTAATGACGTCAGCACTGTGGCTGCTTTGTGCTTAATCGAGGCTGTCCATATAGGTTTCTTTGTCCACAATCTCTTGTTCTTCTCCTACACATGTAAACACTTGCATTGTATTCGTTCTGTATGGCTGACTGTGAGGATACCTTTCAGTGTATGTGTCAGTGATGGGGGCAATCAGGATTCGTTCGACATAAGATGGCTGGCTGCGAGCATTCCTGGCTCTTCATCTAAACATGAATTTGGGTGTGAGGAGGGGCATCTTCAGGACCCTCTCTTCAGTCCCCCCTGTGGTCGTCCTGTCGACCACATGCTCATATTTTATGCCTTTAGCTCTTGGTTGCCATATTTATAATTCCTCCGAGGTGTCCATAATAATTAACATGATCGTCAAAAGTCAAATACATATAACTGCACACTCCTTCCGGGTGCACCATACCCATTTCCCTTTGTAGAACTTAGTATCGACTGGATTATCTAGCTTCATTGCCTCAAGTGGGAATAGCTGACTGTTTGCTATTCTTTCTCTCAGCTTGCTTCTCTCCTCCACTAATTTTATTTTGTACCTCCTATGTTCACATCCATCAGCACCTTCATGCCAATTGTTTTCTCTGCTGTCTTTCGGCACTGGGCGATGCAGCTATTCACCACACATAGTGTCACTAGTGCCAATATCAGTGCTCCTAATATTACCTTCAGCCCATCTGATAGCCATGATGGCAGCCATGACCACAGGTATGCCATCCAGCTCTGGTCCTTTCCAGTCACCTTGGCTTCTTCCTCCATCTTGGCATGCATCTTAGATAGCTGGGTTACCGCTTCGGTCTGTGTCAATGTTTGTGCAAACTCCTCCTTCCATTGCTATGAGCAGATCCAGAACATATATATTCTGGAGCGCCATCAACCTTAGTGCTCTAACCTCTTCCTTTATTGCGTTGAACCAATTCACTGGAGAGTTTATTGTCATCATCAGCTCCCACCAGGTAATCTGCAGCCACTTTGCATTCATATAGGTCTGTAGCGCTGGAACTACTGATGCGAAGAACATTTGCATTCTGCTGAATAACCTGTGATCATCCAGAGCTGCTTCTGATTTAATTGAGAAATAGTTGCTTCTTTCCACTCTACTTATTACCGCCAACTTCTTCCCTTTTCCTATGGGTTCTTCTTCCACTGACCTTGTTTTCGTTTGTTAGTGTCCCTCTTCGGGAAGTCATCAAGTTTTATATCCTTCCGTGACATGACCAATGATGGCATTTTGATATGTACCAACGAACAAACTCCTCTCCAGTTGTGTGGTAGCTTCTTGTATGCCTTGGAGCTGCGTGCCCAGTAGTGATCCATCAGTACTGCAGTGCCTGTCTTCATCGCCACATGCTTTTCTATGTAACAGCATCCTGTATTTTCCCCAACGTTTTCCTCACCATCATTCTGGTAACAAAGTGCTGGGGTTTTCAAGGGTATTATAGGCACTGGTCCAGCTTCATTCTCCACCCAAGTTAGCAACTTTCCACTTGCATCACACTCTATAAGGCACTTGTCATTTTCTTCTTGGACTTTGTTCACTGGCAATTGTGCTAGGGTAAGTGCCTTGCTTCCCAGTACTCCATCTTTCCATCCATCCTCCATGTATACTTGACCATACACGAGCATCTGTGGTCTTTCCCAGCACCCAGGTTCTCCTCCTGTCTCCTTCACCCTTGTCCATGAGCAGGGCAATGGTTTCAACGTTATAGTCTTTGTGTCTCCTTTCTGTGGCTCATCCATCATATATTGTGTTGCTTTATCTAACTGCTAATAATTGCTCATCATGTCAAGAGTCTTTATGTAACTGTCGTCATACGGGAACGTCGCTTGTGACATCCATCTCAATGTTGCTGTTCTCCTGTGGAATCTTCCTCGGGTTGTGAACATGGACAGATACATCAGGCATTGGCTTCTTGCTGCTGGTATTCCAGTTGGTGTCCAGTTAAAGTTTTGAATCCTTTTGGTCGAATGCCAAAAGGATCGAATCAATAGACACGAAAACAAAAGGGTCACCATTTTTTTTTTACGAGTATATATTTTTTTTGGCTTTCGTATACATAAAAAAAGTTGTTTTTAATTAAAAAAAAATGTCGACCCTTTTTTTCGGTCCTATTGACTCGATCCTTTTGGCATTCGACCAAAAGGATTCGAAACTATGACCTATAACCATTCCATTTGCTATAAATGTTCTGAAGGCTCTCATGGCATAGGGGATTAATGAGGAGACGTAACAGCTCTCCCCAATGGTTTACTTACCCACTTTTGTCATGTGCGTATACCACATGTTATTAGACACTCGAGCAGTG
The DNA here is from genome assembly GCF_040938575.1 of Ambystoma mexicanum. Lineage (NCBI taxonomy): Eukaryota > Metazoa > Chordata > Amphibia > Caudata > Ambystomatidae > Ambystoma > Ambystoma mexicanum. The sequence continues at coordinate 1,089,305,957 of NC_090941.1, forward strand.
TAGGTGAGATAGAGATCTACCCCCTTCATGTATGTATCAACACTGCACTTACCTCTCCATACCGTGCTTTCAGTGCTCTCCTGTACACCTGACATGCTCTTTCCACCTGCTGGGGTCGGGGTAATGTTAATAGAGGATACAGCGGATTCGCTAGCAACCAATGAAATTCTCCAAAATACAAATACAAATATTCCACTTGGAATTAAAAAACACAACAATATAAGCACATGTTTTATTGTTTCACCCATCTTTACCTGTGCTGCTGGAACCTTGCGCACCTTGAAGATATAGTTGCCTGCCTGAAATGCGCTAAAATAGCGTTACTGTGTTAGTATTGCGTTAATAATTAAGCCCTGTGAACCATATAATCGTTGATAGCGAATATGAACAACTGCTCTCACAGGTCCCTAATTCCTGTGTGTCTCAGTATGGTGAGAACAGAAGGATTTCCTTGTCCGAGCTGTGGCTAAACGTGTGCCAGATATGCTACGACAGCAAGGTAATACACTCTGGGTGATCCTGCTCGAAACTGGCTGGATCTTCTAACGTTTCGGACAAATTGACTTGAAAAGGTTTCATGGTGGAAATCAATGGGCAACATAAGCAAAAATCCGATATTACAGTCGGCTTTCTTGAACAATGTGTGTAGAGAATAAAATAAATGGCTCCCAGTGGTTGCAAGGATTACATTCAAGACCCTTTGTATTGTCCACAAGGCATTCTGGGGCCTGGGTCCACAATAACTTCAACTCTCCCTCTGTAAATACCTGTCTACTCAAGCTCTTTGCTCCTCCACCTCCAACTCCCTCAGGGTCAGTCACTTCTCCAAGCAACAAGTTGGGGGTAGATCCCTTTCCCTGGCTGGGGCTTCATTCTGGAACAGCCTCCCTGCCTCTCTAAAACTTGAGGAGAACCATTGTCAGTTTCAGTAGCACCTCAAGACCTTCCTCTTTGCTTCTGCCTTCGCTCTTCCTCTCCCCTGCTGATCTGTCTGCTTCGACACTGGGCACTCGGTTACCCTCTGATTTTCTGGACCAGTTCACTGCCCACCCCGCCACACACCTACACTGCCTCGTGACAACCCTTGCACATGGATCTGTATCTGTAATCCTACAATCCCCTTACCTGCACTTATCAGACACCCCTTGTTTGCAATTTTACCTTGCACTTGCCACATTGCTGGCTGCATTACCTGTTGTTTTACCCCTTGCTCAGCACTTTCCACTCCTCGCCTCTCCCTTGCACTTTCCCCCTACCCTTTCCCCTGCACTTGCGCATTCTCAATGTCACTGTGCCCAGTCAGATCATTGTTTTGTCCTCCCTTGTTCCCCTCCTTTACCTTGTCGCGCTCTGAAACACATGTGTATGAGCGCACTAACAATAAAATATCATATCATAACAAACAGATAGTGTCTCCTCACTCTAGATGTGTAGGCAGTTCGTTCCCTAGCTCTGCTGCCCTTGAGCGAGTGACTGTTGGGTGTCCTCCACTTGGCAGTGTAAGTTCAGAATAATCATTTTGCTCCTCTTGCTGCTGATCGTTGGCCCTGTCGATCTCATTGCCAGGCGAGGCTGCTGCTTGGTAGGGCTTGATGTTTGCCACGTGGTTCCAGACTCTCTTTCCTTCAAGTTTCACTGCTCTATCTGCCACTCTCTCCACTATGTGGAGACCAGTAAATCTCGGTGCGCCCCACCTTCTGATAAAATTCCTTTATCTAAACTGTATCACCAATGCTAATATGCCTTTTTATCCCAGAGTATTTCAGTTTGTTGTCACTTTTGCTTTCTCTGCTGTTTTCTGGGCCTCACTAGTGTTGTTGTATCTGGCGAGAGATATAAGAGGCACTAGCAATCAAGAATTTAATGTAATCGAACATTTCTTGGCCTAACACTTCTGCACTACTCTTAGCGTCCTTTAATGCCCTAGTTGGAGAAGCCAGCGGGAGTTTAATGCGCCGTCCTGTCACCACCTCATGGGGCGTTAAATAGTGGTTGGATCCGGGCTTATTGCGCAATGCAAAGAGTGCAAGTGGCAGGTAATGGAGCCAGTTTACCTTTGTGCTCTGTTTTGTCTTTGCAATCATTTACTTCAAAAAGCCATTCAGGCATTCAGACATTCCATTTACTTGCGGGTGATAAGCACAATAGAACTTATGTTGAATGCCCAGCAACGTAGTGATGTGCTTGAACTTCTCATTGTGAAGTGAGGACCATTGTCAGACCTCAGGACCTCACACATAGGAATACTTCCCAGACCAAGATATTTGCTGCCGTGAGGACGTCAGGATGGGAACAGGGATCTGCCTCAATCCACCAAGAGAATGGGCACACAACCACTATCATGTAGCTGTATCCTTGAATAACCTGGGTCATGTCAACGTAGTCGACATGTAGATGCTGAAATGGACCAGCTGGGCGAGGTATGGCCCCTCTCACAACTCTCAAAATATGTCCAGCAGTGAACTGCTTGCATGTCAAACAGTTTCTTACGAATTCAGGCATGTGTTCTGCCAAATTAGGACAGAATTATGTTTCTCCAATATGGGCAGCAATGGCCTCCTTTCCTATGTGTGTTGGATAATGTAACTGCGTCAGTGGGTGTTCAATAGTGCTAGTGGCATCATCACCTTTCCTGTGTTATTCTGCCGTAATAGGGCGTCAGTCGGATATACTGTGCAACCCCCTGTGCCCTCCTAGTCCACAACTCCTTCTCCTCCCTTTGTTTCAGTTCCCTGCAATTCCATGATCTGTGTTTCAAGTAATGCATTGTACCCTTCCTTCAGCACCATTGTTTTGGTATAATCTTGTGCATGTGATGTTGTCTCCCTTTCTAGTTGCTCCCCAAAATATGCTGCACATTTTGCTTCTGAGTCTTCTGCTTCGTTCCCCCTTGAGACTGGATCTTCCCCTCGTGTGTGTGCCTGGCACTTCACTATTGCTATCCGCGCGGACTACTGTATAACTTCTATTAGCCTGCCCAATAACAGTGCATGCTGTAATGGTGACCCGTCTGCTCCCCTGAAGCCCCTCCTGAAAGGGGTGCAATGTTTGACTACTGCTCTTAGACTTGGCATGTGAGTCTAAGGAACACCTAAAAGGGGTGCAATGTTTAACTACTGCTCTTAGACTTGGCAGGTAAGTCTAAGGAACCCCTCAATAGGGTGCAATGTTTACTACTGCTCCTAGACTTGGCAGGTGAGTCTAGAGAATCCCTCAAAGGGGTGCTTTTGTAAAAAATGTATTTATAAAGCACTTAAACACACAGGCATCAAAGTGATGTAACAAAGAAATAAACAATAATGTGACTGAAAAAACACTTTGAAAAGAAATACTAATCGAGCAACGAAAGGGTCAGACTCAGCAGGGAGCAAAACAAAGTAAAAGATGTTGTAAAGAGGAATGTTTTTTTTAAGTTTTCCTAAAGGGCACATGCCATAGACACAGTAGTAACATTTTGCACAGAATTGGAGCAAGGAACTGAAAGGATCTAACACCCGCACGGCTGCGCTTGAAGCGTTTGTTGGTTAAGAGTTGCTGCGAACTGGAGCTGAGAGATCACAATGGTTTATACGACCACAGACATGCCTTGAGATAGGCTTCACCATACATGCATGTAATAGTCATCACTTTAAACTTAATCCGCTGTGCAACTGGCAACCAATGGAGGCTTTTCAATGTAGGAGAAATGCAGGATCTTCTGGCAACATTAGCCACAATCCGAGCAGCCATGGTCTGCACCACGTAAAACATAGCAGTCTCACATGCCAGTGCCCCCACAAGCAATGCCTGACCATGATCCAGCTTACTCCCAATAATGGCCCTAGCCACAGTAGCAGCATTTGAGTCAGATATGAAAGGTTTCATCTGACGAAGCAGACGGAGGTAATAGTGACAAGAGCCAACAGAGGATGAGGCCTGACCATTCGTATTCATCTCTGTATTGAGCTAATGTCTAAAGATTTAGCTTTCCTCAATATCGGGTTGGTGTAGGTGTTCAGAGACATAGGAGGTCATTATGAGTTGGCCGGTATTCTGCCAGTAATTCCGGCGGGATACCGGCAAACTGACCCTACCATTACCGGCCCCTGATATCCTGGTATTTCCCGGATATTCCAGGTGCCGGCAACAGTGGGAAATCTCCATTCCATGGAGTCCCATTGCCGCAAATACCTGCATCGTTATTACTGGTGCTGGTAAATGCAGCACTTATTGGCCGGTGGGGGCCTGATTTAACAGCAGCTCAGGGCTGGAGGCAAATCAGTGCCCCCACCAGCAAACTTGTGTTTCCATGGTGCGGTAAAAGTGCCAGTGACTGAATAACCAGCACTTTTACTGGCATTGCTACTGCACGAGGGAAACTGTAATGAGGCCCATAGAGTCATATGTGTGTCCACGTTTCTTGATTGCATTCTGAGTTGCCAGCAGCAGTAGTAGCTCTGTCTTTTGGTAGTTCAGGCATAGCCACTTCTGCCTCATTCATAAGCTGATGACATCGAAAATGTTACTGATGTATTTGCTGTCTTAAATTATATCACCAGACAACGTAAAGAGCTGCTGGGCTGGGTGTCATCTGCATTATGTTTGCCTACTGCTCATAAACCTGCGGATGGGTCTAGAGAATCCCTCAAAGGGATGCAATGTTTGAGTACTGCTCTTAGAACTGGCAAGTGAGTCTGAGGAAGCCCTCAATAGGGTATAATGCTCTTAAACTTGGCAGGTGAGTATACAAGGAACCCCTCAATGGGGTGCAATGTATGTCTACGGCTGTTAAACTTGGCAGGTGAGTCTAAGGAACCCCTCAATGGGGTGCAATGTATGTCTACGGCTGTTAGACTTTGCAGGTGAGTCTAAGGGGTGAGTCTAAGGAACCCCTCAATGGGGTGCAATGTATGTCTACGACTGTTAGACTTGGCAGGTGAGTCTAAGGAACCCCTCAATGGGGTGCATTGTATGTCTACGGCTGTTAGACTTGGCAGGTGAGTCTAAGGAACCCCTCAATGGGGTGCAATGTATGTCTACGGCTGTTAGACTTTGCAGGTGAGTCTAAGGAACCCCTCAATGGGGTGCGATGTATGTCTACGGCTGTTAGACTTTGCAGGTTAGTCTAAGGAACCCCTCAATGGGGTGCGATGTATGTCTACGGCTGTTAGACTTTGCAGGTTAGTCTAAGGAACCCCTCAATGGGGTGCGATGTATGTCTACGGCTGTTAGACTTTGCAGGTGAGTCTAAGGAACCCCTCAATGGGGTGCGATGTATGTCTACGGCTGTTAGACTTTGCAGGTGAGTCTAAGGAACCCCTCAATGGGGTGCGATGTATGTCTACGGCTGTTAGACTTGGCAGGTGAGTCTAAGGAACCCCTCAATGGGGTGCAATGTATGTCTACGGCTGTTAGACTTGGCAGGTGAGTCTAAGGAACCCCTCAATGGGGTGCAATGTATGTCTACGGCTGTTAAACTTGGCAGGTGAGTCTAAGGAACCCCTCAATGGGGTGCAATGTATGTCTACGGCTGTTATGAGTCTATGGAGACCTTCAAAGGGGTGAAATGTTTGACTATCTCATCTCTTTTAAACTGACTCAATGACCTTGGTTACCAAGAGGCCATTTTGGTGCATCAGCTATCGGAACCTGTGTCAAGCTAGGGTTTAATTTCATTGAATGATTTAAAATTATAATTGGTTGTTTATAACGCACTTAATACCCAGAGGTTTCTAAGCACAGACCCGAGGATCGAACCTGTGTTGTTCCGCATGGTCTTGCTTCAAGGTGAGGACTTCGCCCCCGAGTTATCCTCCGCAACACATTTTTTACTAGGTCTTAGCAGCTGGGTGACTGCAGGGGAAGCTTTCAGAAAATGTGTCAGAAATGTGTCAGTGCCCTGGTACAGTCCCCGTGACTACAAATTAGACTGGGGATATAAGCAAAGCATTCTGTGATTTATCATGTGCGTACTAGCAAGACAGCCAATCTAAAGACCTGTTTGCAACATTTCTGCAGGATGAGAAACGTCTGAAACGTCAGAAGAGAGCGACGTCCGACCATGGCCACCCTGGACCATAATAAAGTGCACCCAGATCAAGCGGATGGACAACTACAGCCGACCAGAGTCACAGAGCTGCGCCTACATTCTCCGTCCAGGCCGGTCACTGGAGTGAAGAGGAAAGCACCTCAAAACCTGTTCCATCCTGTAAACGATGCAGAGGCAAGTGGCTGCCGAAGGGGGGCAGGCTCCAATAGGGGGTCGCTGTTCCATAATCACACATAACAGTACCTTTTCAAGATTCTTTAACTTTTCAATATTGTACAATCACTGTGCAGAATATTGTATTGTTCCAGATCTGGGTCATTAGTTTCAATTGCTGTCTCAGAATACACTCCAAATGTGCCAGTAGTTTGCTACATTAATGAATTCAAGATTTTGCAAGAAAATACTTATATCTGGCAATACCATCGCTGTGACCTACAATAACACCCTTTCCCTTATTTGAAGTCTCCTACAACTGTGCTAGGACCGTGCAGTGATCAGCAGGGACATTACAACCTTTGGCTCACCAGATGCGTTGAACTACAGCGATCATTGTACTATTAGGGAAAGTGTTGTAACAGATTAAATGAGGAGCAAGCATGGGGTGCATTGCATGCTCAGAATGTACTCATTAACACAGACATCGAGACCAATATCGCAGGTACTCAGGGGTTAAAGTGCACTCTTCTTCTGTGATATAGATGTGTAGATTTAGAAATCCTACATTAGATATAAGCTGCACTCATTGTGATCCCAGTCAATAACCATTTTTGTAATAGTTAAACAATTGAAATCACCCTGAACAATAACTGAACACAACAGGTGCGCTGATTAATTTCCCAAAAAATAATTCTACCTTACTTAGGAAAAATGTGATTTCCTATGTTTACACTTCTATGTGGTATTTTACTACCATCAAGGACGACAACCTTTAGGTGCCATCCTTCACTAGGTGAATAACCATCTCTATGTTTATAATCAATGGCCCGCACGAGTTGGACTCATGTTGCGGCCCTTATTTACTTCACTAACTGGTGAGCTTCTTCAGGGCCTTTGATTGACTATAATCCATTAAGTATCCGCTCAAGAATAGAAGTTTTTAAACATGTGTCATTCATAAGAAATCACTGTTACCCACATCGGGAAGAAAAAGACATACTTACACCAGTCATTTCCGCCGGGGTATTTAAAAAAAATATACATATATATATGTATATATTTTTTATTGGCATTTTTCTTAAACAACCCTAATCAAAAACATTCCCACCCCTCTTTTCCCACCCCACTGCCCACAGGTCACAATAGTCGTGTATATATGAAACAATTTCTTGAATGAATAACGACATATCGTTTCTGTTGGTTTTGCATCATGTCCAAGATACAGATATTTTGCGGACGCCACTGTAGCATAAAGTCACTTTTCAAATAGTCTACAAGTTCACCCCCATCATTTCTAAAAGTTCCCCGTCCCCTTGCAACCGATAGGTAAGCCATTCCATAGCCAGAATCTCCCACAGTTTGTGGATCCAATTTACCACTGAAGGGGGATTGGAATGTTTCCATTTTCGGGCTATTACTAACCAGGCTGAAATCAGTAATACCATCATGGCTCTCTTCAATGCTAGAATGCAAGTCTACATTTAGGAGTCCACACAACCCCTTCGCCATCGAGAGTGAATGTGTTCCAGGGAGGATATATTGAATCTGATTCTTAACGTCAGTCCAAAATCCTTGGATCTTGCCGCAGTCCCACCATATGCACCTCCAATCACCTATCTTTGCACACCCCCTCCAGCAACGTTGCGAAGTGCTAGCATACATTTTATGTAATTTCCCAGATGTATAGTGTCATTGTACCATCATCTTATACCATGCCTCCCTGAGTTGTATTGATTTGGTTAATTTCTGAATATTTTTCCATAATTTTTCCCATTGGTTGCTCGAGATACTTTTACCGAAGACCCCCTCCCATGCAGTTAGGTATGTCCATGTTTTCTCAGAGCTTAAATCTTGCAGTATTGAGTATATTTCAACACTAATTGCTTATCCCTCGCTTGCATGGTTATACATTTTTCAAATTGTGTCAGAGGTCTTTGGCCCACGCTTCTTATCGTGGGTTGTATCAGCCAGTGTCTCCGTTGATTATATTCAAAAGTGTTTCTTTCAAGCCTAAATGTTTCTTACACTCTTCAAATGATGCAACCTCCCCAATTTTCACACAGCCATGAGTACGCCATTGTTTAAAGGTCCCCTTATCCATCCCACAGTGAATTTAGGGTTTTCAAATATAGGAGTAAAGGGGGGCTGGAAGCGTGGAGAGATACCCCTTCGCCACCCATCGATCCCAAAAATCACAAGTTATCCTAATTACCATGCTCCGTCGGGCACTTTGAGGTATCTCTTTTCCGGGCAACCACAAAAGGCCGCTAATGGAGTCTTGGCAACAGCTCTGTCCATTTGCGCCTTTATTTTATCTCTATGTTTGGTAAACCATTCACAAATGACTCTTAATTGCGTCGCCTCGTAGTTCCTATTCAGGTTAAGTAGGCCTAGGCCCTGTAGGGAAGGCATGGTATCAACAGTAAGACAGACACAAGTGACCACAGTTTAAAGGTGTTTATTGAACTTCACCAATGGTGTTATAAATGTTAGGCAGGTTTGGATGTAGTAACCCTGTGGGAGACTACACCAGACTTATCCTATCGGCAATAGGTAACCCAACTATTGGTATAGGTCTGTACTACACAAGTTGGTAGAGTGACTGAGCAGCCAGCCTTATCTCAAGAGGGGTAAATGTAAGCTCTAATAATAATTTGTCTTTTATATAGCGCTACGAACCCTCAGGTATCTGAGCACTGCTTATCATTACCCACGGTGTGTGGTGCTCATTTATCGACCTCAGGAGTATGAAAGGCTGGGTTTAGCCCCACCAGGATTCGGCTCTGCACCAGCGCTCTACTCGCTGTGCCACTTGACCGGCTAGAAAGGTTACACCAAGATTCCCAATTACAAGTGTCCAAATAACACTTATACTCAAGGTTTTCTAGTAAAATATTTATTTATTTATGTATTTAACAGTCAGTTTTAAATAAGCCTTCTTTAGAAAGGGCAATATGCAACAATAGAAATACGCTTCAAAAACACTTCTCCAGCTTTAAGTTAAGCAAGTAGATAGCCTTTTGGGATGTCACACACATATATCCTACAACAGTGGTCTTCAAACTTTTTTGGCCTGGGCCCCGCCTTAGCAAAATTTGGGCAGGCCGAGCCACCCAAAAAATGCTGAATGGACTGTATGAACAATCGGCTATGAACTATGAACTATTTTGCGCTGTCACCGCATCCTACTCCGAGTACAGTCCCTGGGCTCCCCCACCTGCTCCCATCACAGTCGCTGGGCTCCCTCATCCCACTCCTACCCAGTCCCTGGGCTCTCTCCAACCCATCACAGACCCTGGGCTCCCCCCACCCTGTTCCCAACACTGTCTGAGGGCCAGTGGGAGCTGGTGAATTTTTTAAGTGGAGGGGAATAAATATTTCCCACTAAAATGCCACAGCGACCGGGCGCAGCGAGGGAGGCCGAACCAATCAAGTGGGTTTCGGGGGGTTTTCCACCGTGAATTATTTTTAAATAATGGGTTAAAATGTTGCATTTTTTAGCATACGTTTAAAATAAAATTGGTAAAAAGCCAAACAGTTTACAATTGGCACTGGGGGGCGAAGGGAGAAAGCATGGTATTTTTGACTGGCCATCTATGATAGATAAAGAAAATCAGCTCAACGGACCAAAACAAAAACACACACACCTTCACACAGCAATCACTATCATTCATACGAGCACCCATCACCATACACTCACTCATAACACAAGCATACATGCATCCATACACTATTTAAATAAAAAAATAAATGAACATAAACGTACCTTTTCCAGGGACCTGCGCGTGGGTGCTAAAATGCCCCACCCCAGGTTGCTCTGTCTGTATGTGCGAGGAGGTGCAGGAACTCCCCCTCACACATGCAGGCATGCAGTGCCCCAGCCAGCATTTCCAATGAGCTATGTAAGGCTGGTAAAGCAAAACGCCCCCAGCCTTGCATAGCTCAGTGAGCATGTGCGGCTGGGGTACTGTGCTGTCAAAGGGAAACAGTGTTTCCCTTTGACAGTTTAGCCAGCCCAGGAGCATTCCCTCAGCTGGAAAAAGCAGCTGAGGGAGTGCTAAGTGTTTCACTGAGCTGGCTCCTCGGCTCCTCCATAATGGGTGAGTGGGCCACTGGTTTGACAAGCTCATTATGGATGAGCCGCCAGGCTCGGACTGGCCTGCACGGTATTAGGGCAACGCCTGTACCAAAACACAAAAAGCTAGTGTAGGTCAGTCAAAATGGGTCACTCCTTTTGGCCAATGTGGGCCAGTTTGATGAGTTACTTCACTATGCAGCTAGTAGTTTTGACCATTGTTGCTGAATAAATATTCTTTAATATCACAATTTTCTTACATTTGAACAAAAAACAACCCCTTGGGTACTATTCAAACATTCTGTGCCTAAAGGAATGAATATTCATTTGCAACTGCGGGACACTTTTTCATTGGTGGCTGAGCTGTTTTAAGGTCCAGTCTGACCATGTGAGCACCACCCCTGCCCATGTCCTACAAACTAAAAAAAAAATTAAAGAAAAAAACTTTTTTTTTTACACATTTCATGCTGGGCTATGGCGCCCCCCCTGCGGGGGGCGCGTCCCACAATTTGAAGACCTCTGTCCTACACCATGAGGTGACTTCAATTGCTAGGACACTGTGGACATTGATATATCACTTTTTACACTTAATGCAATTCTGAGGTTGTGGAAAAGGAAAAGGTTAAGAAAGGAAAAAGGTTAACAAGTTCTCAGAGCATGCAAACACTTTGCAATTTCCCAATTAAGTCTAGATTAGACCTTTCCCAGCAATACAAGTTGAATTTATGCACCACCTATGAGGGACAGTTAAAACCAAAGTCAATGGGTCAGAAGAGTCTGCAAGGAGCCAGCACAGCCGACGTCACTTAGCAAGGTCTAGGGAGTTGAGGCACTTCTTTCAAATCGCACAGAAGTCTTGCACAATGTTATTCAAAAGGTTTATAGAAAAAGAATCACTGTAGAGCCACAAGCTGCAAGGCTTGTGAGAGGCAAGCTGCAAGCAACTCTGCGAAAAAAGCAGTTACTGCAAGTCTCCTATGAGACAAAGCAAGCTACAGACTAAAGAGGTAAGTACCCCTTCAATCAAGACAGCACCTTAGGTTGGAAGAAGAGGATCCAGCTGGCTTCTGTTCTGGTTGCAGTCTTGCAGATCCTGGTTCCTGGTTGTCAGTCGTGGGGACAAGAGGGAGGACATCTATAAGACTCCTGCACTGCAGTTTCAAGGTTGGCGGCAGCAATGGGCTCTTTCCAAATCAGCGGCCCTTTGCGGTTTCAGCAACTCGTCAATAGCACCATCGTGGTTCTCGGACACTTGATGGGCTCCCCTTGCTTCTGGGGTCCAGCACTCTGTTGAGGTGCCTCAGGTTTGGGTCATCCTGCATCGGGGTGGTCTTCTGGAGCTTCCTGAAGGTCTGGTCCACTTAAAGATGATGCACTCGATTCTGATGTTCCTGACTCCTGGCACTCGGTTCCAGCAGCAGCAAGGAAGTACAGCCAGCAGTGAAAGGGTTTCCATGCAAATTCGTCTTGGGGTCAGTTGGCCCCACCTACCCAAGGGAAGAAGTCGTCCGTTCCGGACTTCTCTAGGCGATATAAAAATTGGAGCTTCAGCACTGCAGCAAGGTTTCACCAGGCAAACCAACGGTCCAGGAGGGTGCAGCAAGCTTATTTTCCAGTTTTTTCTTTGGTTCCTTCATCCAGTGGACGACTCTGACTTCTGTTCAAGAGACCTAGCCTTTTATGCAGGTTTCTCCCATTCAGGCACAGTTTAGCTGTCACTCACACAGCAGGGTGGCTGTCCTCTAAGGGCAGCCAGCTAGCCAATCACCTTTGGGTGTATTCAGGTAACCAAGAAGACCAAGGACAGGGAGTTTCGAGCACCTACCTCGCTTCCTGCCCTGCCAGACACCCTAGTTTCAGCATTGAAGCCCGCCAAAGGCAAAATTAATTAAAAGGTTGAACCTGGTTTGGTGCGCAGAGTAAATCCCAAGACAAACCTCAACAAAAAGAAATGGCGAAAAAAGAAGACCAGGGCGATTTTGACAACATGGTCACCCATGGGTGCTATACTGCAGCTGAGGAATCAGCTCGCGGTAAAAACGCACAATTGTAGGAAAATTAAACCATTGCCACCAGCCATTAAATGTAGTGAGGGTAGCATAAAAAATGTTACATGAGTAAGTAGGAAAAAGGGTTACTAGGTAACCTCCCAGTACTTCCACATAAGATGGGGTGTACTGGACCTATATAGGAAAAGCAGGTAAGTAAAGTCAATTTCACTTTACTACTCTTGGGAACAGTAGTTTACCCAAGAGAAGGTATTTAAACCTTATGAGAAATCGAAGGGACTTCTCCGTGACACTGCACTGGGGGTGCTGTGTGTTACAATACAAAAGGTAGATGCCTATGGAGTTTGTCAGACTCCAAAACCAAAAGAAAGTAGAGTCCAAATTAGATCAAAAATACATGAGGGAGTGAGAAAAAGATCTCTCTCACTCCAAGATAAAAATTAAAATTCCTAAAGTCCAACAAAAGCGCTGGGGGTCTATATGGTTGAAGGGAATTCGCACAGAAATGAGAATTCTCCCTAACAATGAACGCCTATCTAAGCCTAAATCTACAGATGGGAGCAAGCTACGACCATCAAATAATAATAATGCAGTCCTAGTGGAGTCTCGTGAAAGTAAAAATGCCTATACTAAAAAAAACTATTGCTAATCCTTACCGCTAAATACAAAAATAGTGTGGTGTAATAGTCATGAAAAAGAAAGAAGTGTTCACAAAATGATATTTCAGGATGTTCAGGCCATTTGCCTCCTTTCCCACGTTTTCAGCACGGGGCAAGGTGGTACACTCGAGAAAAGCACACACTCTGGCTTCTTCGGCATGTGGATACAGCCATGTTACCAGCATCAGGGCCTTCTGTACCCAAGTCTCTTTTCTTCAAAGTCGATTGATTTAAAGTGCCTGATGTACCAAGACAAAACACAAAGTTCTTTTCCTTTTAGTCGTACTCATTTTTGGTGTTCATCCTGGATCCCCCTCAGCCGGGGTAAGATCCCCCTTTTAACATTGTTCAAAGAATATTCTTTCTCGGGTGACTCGTGGTTCAACCCGGATACCCCACAACCGGGCTCAGATCTTTCCTCTTACACAATTAGTCTCCCTCAGCCGGGCTCGGATCAATGTCAGTTCACATTGAACTATTGAAGACTCTCGAATATGCACTGGGTTTAGCTTGACCCTTTACATGACCACTTTGATCTCTTTTTCAGCTTATCCCAATTGCCCACGTGGCACTGTATGACTCTTGGCTTCCAAAGGTTCAGTCACTGCTCTAGTTTTCACTTATATCTGTGTCGCTTGTTATATACATGTCACACACAGTTCTCTTTAGATTTCTTCACACAATGTTGCTGCTTGCACCCTTGGTTCTAACACAGGTTGGCCTTTTATCAATCTCTACGACTCACCGGCTGTGCTGTCTTTACTGGCGCTGCTTTGTTATAGGAGCCAAGGACAGTACCACAGTGGCAATCATTCCTCCCCGCCTTGGCTCTCAACGTGGGAGCGCCCACGTACCTATGACATACAATACAGGTTTGTTCAGCTTTAGTCCTGGTCTTAGGTTTCTTATTTGCCAAGGTTCACGAAAGTAACTGTCAGAAAAGATCAAGGGCACTCCCCTCCTTGCAACCCTCTCTGGTCTCACCGTCTTTATCCTTGTATTAAACTGACATCTTGGAACTGCTTCTTCCTCTTGTGCTTTGCCTTGATCAGAGTATGCTTTAGTGCTCCGCCTTTTATCCTTTTGGGGAAGTGTTATGGAAGTCAGGTGTTAGTAATGGTCAGTAATTGCCTGACCTTGCCTAACCATTGTATTGGGACATGTCAGGTAAACAGCTCGGGTGTTAGTCCGTTTTCGCTCACAGTGTGTCATGATGCCCGCTCCCGGGGAGCCGGTTCAAGCCCTGCGTCCCCGAAAGCAGACATCCAGTCCCCAAGGAAGGACCCAGCAACCCCATATAGGGGCCCTTTGGACAGTGTCCTGGCGCCTATGGTGCCAGGCTCATAAAAGACATCAGTCCTGGCGCCATAGGCGCCAGGCTCATTATGGGAGTGCTTGGGTGCACTTACCTGATGCCGACCATGCTGCAGGATCCCGGCCTCCTTGAGGCCTGAAAGGAACTACTTTACCTGTGGGACTAATTTACCATCCGGGCGTGGTCGGGGAAGGATACATACCTGATTGGAGGAAGGATACATACCTGGAACTTCTTCCAAGGCTATTTAAACCCCACCCGAACAGCCACACGTGCTTCGCGGTGTTCTGCATCTAGCACCTGGACGCTCACCGTGTCTGCTCCTGCACCCTGACTTCTGCCACGCCTGCCAGCATCCTGGATCACCTGCAAAGGAAGAGAAGAAGAGAACAGAAGAAGGAAAAGTCCTTACCTGCTAAACCCGCATCCCGGAGACATCTCGCCGACAATCCTGAAAAGGAAGACTTTTATTTAAAAGCTCATCGCGTCGATCGCTGCAGCGCCGCATTCCACTCACCTTTACAGGGCGCCTCCATGTTCAGCAGCGATCATCCGGATTCGCAGTCACGCCCCAGCGCCTAGGGAGAAAAAGACAAGAACAAAAGGTGAGAGAGAGAAGGGAATAAGGAAAGCTGAATCTCCATGTTAAGACTTACCAGTTGATTCATTCCCTGTTCATTTCGGGTCCGCGCCGCATCCTGGCATTTCCGGACCCCGGCCCCTAAAGGGAAAAAGAGACATCAGCGTTAATAAGCGAATGAAAAGACATTACCAAAAAACGCTCATTAAAGACTTACCTGATTTCTACAAGGATTTCACCTCTCATCTCGGGTCGGTGCCTGTTCCCCGGCATTCCGTACTCCGGCCCCTATGGGGAAAAAGACACTAACATTAGTACATTAATGCATGGACACAAGGGGAACCTCTTATCAAAAAACTTACCTGGAAGCCAAGCAAGTTTGGTTCTCACCAATCCGAAAATCCAGTGAAGTAACTGGATACCAACGCACCCCTGCATCAGAAGCAGGATGGAGAGCTCGTCCTTCCAGACCCTAAGGTGAGACGCTACGGGGAATCACAGAAGGGTTTTGAGGAGGGTGAGAGGGGAAAGTGGGAGGCCGATTGCATTACCCCGCAGACAGTTAATCCCCTATTTTCGCCTACAGAAGGATACTTCTGCGAGCCAGACAAGCCAGATTTGGGGGCCCGGTCCAGTCCGTCTTCCGAACCCTGCGCATCACCTTAGAAGAGGTCACAGCAGCGCGAACCAGGCCAGCGCCTCCGTGGGAGTCAGGTGAGCGTTACACAGTGAGCTGTCCGTGAGAAATGTGTTTGTGTCAGGAAAGGGGCGGTGGGGGTTGAGTTTCTAAGTATCATACCTGGTAGGATAGGGAAAAGGTGTTACAGGGAAGGGGATACCGCGTCTCACCATCCGGTTCCCCACTCCCACTCCCCAAAGACACCTCATCCAGGTGATCCTCCCGCATTGGTCCACCTCCACGAACTGGGTCAAGAAGCGATGGCTGTGTCCTGTCCACCTGGATGACATATCCCTGGGGACTAGCGGGTGAGACACCTTCAGGTTTCTCACACCCCCCCCCCTCTGAGTCTGGGTGCCATTAGCGCTTCGAAGGCGATTCTATGGTGTTTATTTTGCCATAAAAATGTTGATATCAGTTTATTCATCGTTTTAAAGAAAAGCTGTGGGACCTTAATTGGAAGAGCTTGCAGGCAGGGATGTCATTTAGGGGTCTCCAGGTGTCTCCCTTGCGACCCCTGAGGTCTCCCTTGCTACCCCTGTGGTCTCCCTCGCTACCCCTAAAAAATAAAACATATTTTTTTTTGGGGGCTGTGGCCAATTCCATGTGCCTCTTTGTTTCTAGAATGGCTGGCTTTCTTGTTCAAGCTTCTTAAAAAACAGGGGGTTCCACAAGTGTAACACTTTCAGTAGTGACCCTAAATAAGAAAGAATAGGAATAACAAATAATTTGTCTTTCTGGAATTCTAGACAATAATTGCTAGACTCATTTAAGGTTTATTTCAGGCGCACAAAGGGGTGAGTCCCTGATTTAGCTGTTCTTAAACACCTCAAATTCACAAATTCAGACAAAATGCATTTAGAGTAGAATAAGCATCAATTACAGACTATGGGCCTCATCACAAGTTGGGCGGTAATGCCGGCGCTATTAGCGCCGACGCTAATAGCCCTCCCGCCAAGCACGGGTTTGGTGGAATGGTTATTGCCCATTCCCCATTGGGCCCATTCGGGCCCATTTGGGAATTCCTCATTCCCCATTGGGCCCAATGGGGAAAATTTGCGCTGTTATCGCCAGCGGATTTCCCACCGGCGGTAAACGCACAGAAAATCAGCAAATTTGCTGCAGATGTCCCCCCAGCTCAGAGTTGGGGGGAAATCCGCCAAGGCATGATCTCGTGGACCCTTAAATGCGGCGGTAATAGCGCTACCGCTGCATTTAAGGGTTACCGCCAGACTCGTAGTGAGGCCCTATGTATTTTGCTTTTTCGCAAGTTGCAGTTATAGCATATTTTTTTCTGCCAATACATATGGTGATCCATTCTTGTATGAAATGTATATCATGTTACAGTGATGTTTTAACCATATTTTTCATCGTGTACTTCGAAACAATGCTAGGTGATCCCACTTCCGGTTTTGTGAAGTGGTAAACGGTCATGTTCCATCACTTCCTGGGATGTCACTTCAGGGACAATCCGCGACCCCTGTGATTTTGGTGAAATGACGTCCCTGCTTGTAGGAGGTACAAGATTCTAGGTAATGTTACCATTTTAACCGTAGCTATGTGGCTGAGCCACGAGATACAAAGGGGGGTCCATCTATTAAAGTCTTCCTGAGCTTTTCTAATGGTATCTGGGACAGTCTCCTCCCAAGATAGGTTTTACTATTTTTTGCTATTTTGAAAGGCGAATGTAGATGTAAAGTGGTGGAGTGAGCTTTCGACAGACCCAGTCCCAGAGGTTCTAATTTCGTCATGTTTATTTTAAGGCCCGAGATTCTTTCCATATCTCTGAATAGTGTTATTAATGCAAGGATTGATGTCTCCGGTTCCACCAAGGTCATCAGCATGTCGCCTGCGGAAGCGGCTATCTTGTGTTCTTCTGCTCCAAATGGAAAGCCTTTTATCAATTGGTTCTGTCTTGTCTAATTGAGAACATGAGTGGTTCCAAATAAATTGTGTAAAATAAAGAGGACAATGGGAATGCCTGCCTTGTGCCCCGTTCAATCTGTACGTTGTCCGACAGATGGAAATTTATAGATAGACGCATTGAGGGGTCTCCGTAATTTGATCCCACAATGTGCGTACATTTAGAAGCAAATCCCATATGCTCCAGTGTTGTAAATAAGAAAGGCCAACCCACCCGGTCAAAAGCCTTTTCGGCGTCTAATGAAATTAATACAGCCGAGACCTGTCTTAGTGCCACTTTTTCTAAAAGATGTATTATTATTCTTGTGTTATCACGTTTGTCTCCCCATTATAAAGCCTGACTGATCTAATCCTATCAGTTTAGAGAGCAAATATTTCATTCTGGCTGCAATAATTCCGGTGTAGATTTTGCATCTATATTTAATAGCGCTACGGGCTGATAAGAGCCATACTGTGTCGGATCCTTATTACGCATTATACTCCTGCTCTGGCTAAATGAGTTATATAACCTCGTTTGGAAGGGTGACAGTGACTTAATAAATACCTTGTAAATCGCTGTAGGGTAGCCATCTGGCCTGGAGCTTTATTTTTTGGGAGTGTTTCTATCATATCCATTACCTCTGCCTCACTTGTATCCTTTTCCAATAGCTCTCTATCTGCAGGAGTGAGTTTAGGCAATTGTAATTGACTTAAAAATTGCTTTATTGCTATCGGATCTGGCCCTTCTGAAGAGTACAGGTAACTCTAATAAGCTGCAAAGACGCTCATTATATCCCCAGATTCTGTGGAAAGGACACAATGCACGATATGCAATGAAGCTGATATAATTATACCAACTGCATATCACTATTATGTCCTTTGGGACACCACAGCGCCGATTTCATGTAACACACACATTTTCATCACAAATGACAAGATGGGTGATTACTCACTTTAACTCCTCACGATTGTCGCGCAAAATGCAACACATACACACTGCACTATGTTTGAACCTTCACAGCCTTGATAAAGACCCCTGTTGGGTTGAAACACGTGTCGGCACTCTGTATGTTAGTAAACCAGCACTCAAACCTATCTGAGTTGACAAGACCTCTCATTTTCTTGCTCTAAATACGTAACCCAATTGGACAAACCATAATCACTAAATAGCCAGCGCCCAGGTGCATGCGGTTCTTGCAAACCTTTCTCTAGAGATAAGAAAGTGCCAGGCAGTGTGTGGACTTAAAAACTATGCACAGGAAATGGAAAAGAAGACCCAGATACCAAAGATAGACTAGAAATAGACCGTAGAGCATTAGAGATGGCAGTACATTGGAGAAGAAAAAGCATGTGACTAGAAGAGGTGTAAAAAGGGTGCAAGGAAGCAAGACAGTGAGTAGGAAGACTGATAAGAAGAGCAGAGCAATAGACTCATCTTGATAAAAAACCAGTGTAAAAATAAGAAGTTTAGTTGCTTGACATGAAATCAGAAAGCAGACCTTGCGTATATTAAAGAGCAGAAAACAACAGGCAGTGTTAGACATGTGGGAAGAAAAATAAAGAGAAGAATCAAATGTAAGACCAATGTTCCGAGCAGAATGGGATGGCATAAAGGAAAGGGGGAAAGGAAGAAGGGGAGAACTGGGTTATGAGCAGTGCTTTGAGGCTGACTATGTTAAATGCGTCAGAGGTTGAGCAGGACTGGAAGGTTGGGTTCCCCTTTGTCCATGATCCAGAGTGCAGCAGCTATGACCTGGATGGTGATCTTCGAACATTGTGGTCATCAAATACAACCATGTTGGGAACAGATGAGGTGGGATGATGGGTGCGTGCGTCTGTTGTTATGGGTGTCCTCAATGTACCCACAATGTTGTCTGTGAAGACCAGTTGATTGTGCTTAATCAGCCGGTGCATCTGTCTACGGTATGAGCTAGCAGGGGGTTAATGCAGTGTTTGCCATCTTCAAAAAGGGCCCAGCTTTTGGTGGATTTTTCTGCAACGCTAGCTCTGCAGTGATGTTCATTGAATGTGCTGATGAGGGACTGTAGGTTGAATTGATGGTTTTCAGTGTTGCAAAGTCTTTCTACTGTATGAATTTCCTCGAGATCTGTTCCTGTTTGCAGATGGTGAATTTGCTGTGAGGGAGTACTTGGGTGCACAAGAGAGCAAGGGGCTTGCTTGTTGGGTCATAATTATAACTGTGAGTGCATGTTGACTGAGTCAGTCAGCATGTTAGTGAGCTTGTTCTGACGGTTGATGGGTGGACGTGGCTGCGAAGGTGAGGAGATTTTCATCCAAGGTGGAGTCAAATTGGATTGTCTTCCAGGTGGGAGGTTTTTTAAGTAGTATCAATATCTGGTTTGATTTGACAGGCTATGAGAGGGGGGCTGCATGTGAGGGGCTGCAGGTGGGGGAGCCGGATGGGTATGGTTGTGTGTCCATGCAAGTATAGCTGTTGGGGTGGGAGTCAATTAACATCGATAGATTCAGTGATTACCAGGTCAAAAGTGTTGCTTCTGTTGTGGGTTATCTCTTTCACTCGCTTTGTGATGTTTAGGTTAGGTTACTGAAAAGAGTGTCCCTTGTTTTCTTAGTTGCTTGGTTTCTCGGCAGACTTGTTTTTCATAGAAAGATAATGTGTGAAGAAATTGGATGCTGGCCATGAGAATAACTAGTAAGAACAAGGCTTTTATATGCTATGGCCAAACTTGTACAATTCCACGGGCTAGTGGTGTTTCTGATACACAGGTTTAACTGATAGAAAGTGGGTAGTAGATCGCCTTCACCACCATAATGGTAGCATCTGCAGAGGGCAGGTGATGCTCTTCAGAGATGCAAGTCAGCAATGAGAGCATGCCAACATCAACAATAGTACTGTGAAGTGCCAAAGTAAAAGAAGGTTCTAAAATATGTACTTTACTAAAAACACTAAACAATCACTCCTGTAAAGACAGCACACAGAAAATGCAGGCTAGGTATATGTAGGCTGCAGAATCTGGACATTGCGACGAAAGAAGAAAATATGTAGGAAAAAATGAACAAAAAGAAAAAAAACACACATGGTTACTCTTAAAATGCTATTTATAAAGTAGGGGAAAGGTGTGCTTATTTGTTTCTAGGGTCCAATATAAATGCCAGGTCAGAATACCTAGGAATGGCTGGTACCAAATGTTCTCCGCTCTCTCCCCCTCGACCTCCTAAAACAATGGCCTACCTCAAACCTACTTCTTACTCTGATGATATCATTCCAGCCTCAATCACTGAACAATTGATGGCCCCAGCACTCAATGCACTCCTCAGCATCATTAATGTCTCGCTCACAGAAGCATCGTTCCTGGACACCCTCTAGAATGGTCTCGTGCGCCCTCTTTTGACACATAAAACTTTGACCGAGACAACCTGGCCAACTACTCGGCCAATCCGACCCTTCCGTTTATTGGCAAAATCTTTGTAAAATTTTACGCTACACAACTGCTCACCAGGATTGAACAACTACACCTCCTAAATGACTACCAGTTAGGGTTCTGCCCAAAGTGTAGCATCGAGACAGCCACTATCCATGTAGTGGATAATGCTCTGGCAACACCAAACAAGAGAAATCGCCTCATCACAGTAACACCAGGAACAACATCAGAGAGACCAACCACTGATTCACTAGGCAATCTGGCGACGAGAGCATTTAACGTCTTACCTGATCTCCCTAGGGGTGTCCAGCCGGGGCGTCCCAGTTAAGGGCGGAGACCTGCCATTGACCAGCCTCTTTGCCAAGGTCAGAACAGTAACAGGCAAAGATCAGCCAATGAACTTCCTATTTGCCTACGATCCTTTGCTTTTGCCTTCCTACCAACTGTACCTGTGTGTACCCCTAGTTTGCTACTTACTGTGCTGTCGCTCCACACTGCAGTACTCACATATGATATGCAAAATGCTGGAAATCAGGGTGAGAAATCCATAGACAGCTGTCTAGTTTTGAAGCTATTTTATTTTGCCTCCAAAACGATTTTGCACAGATGGATAACTTTAAACATTTACAAGACTTTCGATAAGCACGAAAGTTTTTTGGACAGACGTTTATTTTACAAGGGAAATACAGGTGAGTATCATCCTCTTAAATTGTCGAGGAACAGTTTCCACAGTGATGCACGAGTATGCAGTACAGGTAAGTGGTGACATAGAATTTTCACAGGGTGCAACCCAGGACTGTGGTAGGTCTGGGGGTAGTAAACACAATAATGTACACAACACTATCTATAAACACATTTATACAGGGGTTGTGCCTCAAAACATCGACACTGAAGTGTTTCGGCCAAACGGGGCTGGGTGAGAGCCTGAGGTGATGGTGGCATTCATCAGGATAATCACTGGTTTGTTTGTTTGTTTGTTTGTTTGTTTGTTTGTTTATTTACTATGCGCACCGGACCCTGAGGTAGCAGGGCGCATGAGAACAAGTAGGTTTACAGCTTAGTTACAGAAGTTACAAATTTACAGAACATGGCACCACAGGTTGAGACAATAACAAGTACAGACGATGCTCAGCCAAACAGTCATCATAGAGCTAGCGTTACATAGAAGCGGTCAGTCTCCATCAGGTACAGAATTTGTGGTGGGTACATGGGGAGGGTATAGGTTACATAGCATTCTCAGTGAGCCATTTTATTGTGTTCTCTCTGAATTTGTTGAACGTTTGGTCAGATCTAAGTGCATGAGAAAGGGAGTTCCATAAATGAGCTGCCTTAACTGGGAAGCTGGAACCTCTAATGCTGGTTAGTTTGAATCTGGGCACTAAGAGGCAGTTGGGGCTAACTGTTCTTGTAGGTCTAGTAAGGATTTTTCTATTAAATCGTTCTGTTAGGTAGCGGGGAGCTTTGTTATTTAAGCATTTGTGGATGACGGATGCAGCTTTAAAGTTGATTTTTTCTTGGGTAGATAGCCATTTGTATTTCCGTCTTATTTCGGAGATATGTGCTCTTCTGGGAATATTTAAGGCTGCTCTAAGTGCATTATTTTGGAGCACTTGTATTCTGTTGATTATTTGTTTGGTTAACCCTATGTAGAGGGAGTTACAATAATCTAATTTTGATAGGATAAGGGCTCTGGTTAGGATAAGACAACTGTCATCTGATAAGAATGGCTTCCCGGCTCGTATTAATTTACATGTATAGGCCATGGATGAGGCCAGTGAATTCACCTGTTTGGTAAGGGAAAGGGTCGAGTCAAGGTAAAAACCTAGGGTTTTTACTTCTTTGGCGACCTTAATAGTGTTCCCATCAATGATAAATGCTGAGTAATTTCGGTTAAGTTTAGAGATGCGAGCTGCGGTGCCCAGGACGATAAGTTCTGTTTTGTCATCGTTCAAACATAGGCCGTGGTTGGCCATCCATGCCTGAACGATGCTATAAACTCTATTCACCAAAGCCAGATCTTCTCCGTAGTCCCCGGTAAGTGGTAGGAGAATCTGGGTATTGTCTGCGTAGTTGGTGTAGGTGATACCCAGATTGTCAAGATCGTCAAAGAGTGGCTTGGTGAAAATATTGTAGAGTGTTAGCGAGACCCAAGATCCCTGGGGCACTCCACAGGTGATGGGTATTGGGTCTGCTGCTGCTGAGGGGGAGAACACCCTCATGGTCCTGTCACTAAGGAATGACTGTATCCAGGCTATGGCCTCCCTTGAGAAGTGGGCCGCTGAGTCCAAGTGATTGCACAGGACTCTATGGTCAACCAGGTCAAAGGCGGCTGAGAGGTCTAGTAGGAGGAGGAGAGCTCTGTAAAGGTAATCTGTGGGGGAAGGGATAGCTGTCAGGATCTCAGGGAATCAATGATTAATTCAAATATTAATGAATAATGGCTGATTAGTGCCTAAAATACACTGGTAGTGTATTTCATTGGAACAGCTTACCGTCTGCTGTGGTGCAGCGGGGACGCTGTGCTGGGAGTCCTGTTATGGGTACCGGACTCTGAGAAGCATGTCAGCACGTGACATGGAAAGACTCGTACAAATCGGGTCACACAGGGTAGTTTGACGGATAGCCCAGATACTATTAGGCTATGACCGTTTCACCACGCTTGGTAGACACCCACACTACTGGTGTTCCTAGTTCTTGGTCAAACACGTACCACACCCGCACAATCCCACGCCGGATGTGCTTGGGAGCATGCTTTTTACAGACACAGTCCACCCCGAGTGGGAAGATAGCGGTTTGCTAAACCTTTTCTTTCACAGCTCCTAGAGACCCAAGGCTGTATTTATTTGCCATTGTGACCCGATTTGTACGAGTCTTTCCATGTCACGTGGTGACATGCTTCTCAGAGTCCGGTACCCATAACAGGACTCCCAGCACAGCGTCCCTGCTGCACCACTGCAGACGGTAAGCTGTTCCATTGAAATACACTACCAGTGTATTTTAGGCACTAATTAGCCATTATTCATTAATATTTGAATTAATCATTGATTCCCTGAGATCGTGACAGCTATCCCTTCCCCCACAGATTACCTTTACTGACATCACCACTACCAGTGATTATCCTGATGAAGGCCACCATCACCTCGGGCTCTCACCCAGCCCTGTTTGGCCGAAACACTTCAGTGTAGATGTTTTGTGGCACAACCCCTGTGTATATGTGTTTATAGATAGTGATGTGTACTCTATTGTGTTTAGTACCCCAGACCTACCGCAGTCCTGGGATGCACCCTGTAGAAATTCTATATCACCACTTACATGTATTGCATATTCGTGCATCACTGTGGAAACTGTTCCTCGACAATTTAAGAGGACGATACTCACCTGTATTTCCCTTGTAAAATCAACGTCTGTCCAAAAACCTTTTGTGCTTATCGAAAGTCTTGTAAATGTTTAAATATATTCATCTGCGCAAAATCGTTTTGGAGGCAAAATAAAATAGCTTCAAAACTAGACAGCTGTCTACGGATTTCACACCCTGAATTCCAGCATTTTGCATACAGGTACCCTCCTGGGCATATCAGGACTCCGCCAAGCGCCCTTTATATATTCTTGTTCTCACCTATGATGCATTTGCTCCAGCTGCTACTGTTACCACACCCTATGCTTTCTCCAATCATGCTACATCTTCCTCCCTTCCTACCCCTACCATAAGACTCACTTCTCGAAACTCCCACTACTCCATCTCTCTTGTACCTCATACTTCCAACAATGTCGATGAGTAAACCATGCCTCCCCTAACACCTGTCCACCTTGCCCCTCTTCCTTTGAGAATCAACTTCTCTACTCTATCTTACAACATGTGCGTAACATTGCTCTCTGGAATGCTCAGTCTTCCTTTCTCCCTGACTACTTTCTTGACAGCTCTCTTCCCCTAAATCCCCTTCCTATCACTGGAACCTGGATTTCTCCATCTGACACTGCCACCATGGTGGGCCTACATCACTCCAAACTATCCTTAATTTACTCTCCTCGAATGACTAGTAGAGGTGAAGACGTCATACACTTATACTCTCTTCCTGCTTCTTCGCCTAACACATCTCCAATGCCACATACTCTCCTACCTCTTTTGAATTCACTATCTCTGCTATTGCTCTGACTCACTTGGTTCACATCATCTCCATCTATCACCCTCCTGGTACCACTGGACCATTCTTTGATGAACTTGGGCAAACCTTGATTCTCTTTCCACTTCTCTTAGTTGACTTTAACCTTCCCTCTCCAACCGCTTCTCAGAAATCTGTACTTCAGTCTTTTCTTAGTGACCACGCTCACCACACTATCCATTACCTACCTATCCACACAGGGGTTAGCTCTTTGGATCTCTTATTAATCTCCACCTCTTTCTCAGCCACTAATACTAGTGTCACACCATCCCTACCTGATCCTTCCATTGTTTCCATAGCCATCTCCTTTCCACCCTCTGACCTCTCCTTTACCACTTGCCTCACCTTTTACTAAAAGGAAATGTAAACCTCATGCCATTCCTCCCTTTCTCTCTGGCCTACAGTTCTCACTCTCCCCCTTTACACCCGATGGCTCTTCCACTAACACGGCCTTCTCCAGCTTCCAATTCCTACCATATGACTCATTTTCCTCTCGCTTTCCACTTCTAACTTTCACCCCTAAGTCTCAGCGTCCTCAACCATGGGCCACCCCATTCATACGCTGTCTCCGCACAGACATCCGTCGGCTGCTGAGGAAATTGAGGCATACCGACTCGCACGGGGACCTGTAACTCCACCTCTCTGCCCTGAACTCTCTCAAGTCCTCTCTTAATAGAACAAAAATGGAATTCTACTTCACCCTCATCAACTCTCACTCCAACCATCCTCGCCGGTGACTACAGAGCACCCTAAACTATCCCTCACTCCTCCTAAACCTATGACAATCAACTCCACTCTCACAGCTAATGACCTAGCAGAATACGCTGCAAACATTTCCAAAATTAGAGACTCACTCCTGGCCTTCCTTACACTCCCTCCTCCAAGATTCTACACTCTGCCTACTGTACCATCATCATCTGCCTATATCTCCCACTTTAGTCACACTAATACTGAAGAAGTCCTATCTCTACCGATGAAGACTGACCCTTCCATGTGCCCCCATCAGACCCTCTTGCCCCTCAGCTAGCCAAGCCTATTGCCCCTTTATTTCCATCCTACCTCACTGAACTCTTCAACCTGGCCTTTGACCATGCTTGCTTTCCCTCCATTTTCAAAATGGCCATGGCCATCCCTCTCCTAAAAAAGCAAGGGGCTGACCTGAACCATCATGCTTACTTTTGCCCTGTGTCTCCCCTTTTGGACTACTCTAAAGTGCTGGAAAGGGTTGTGTTCAATGGCCTTAACAATTTTTAGATATCCACAACCTTCAAGACCCCCTACAAGTAGGGTTCCACTTCTTTCACTCCCCGGAAACTGCTCACATGAATGTCT
This sequence comes from Ambystoma mexicanum, assembly GCF_040938575.1. NCBI lineage: Eukaryota > Metazoa > Chordata > Amphibia > Caudata > Ambystomatidae > Ambystoma > Ambystoma mexicanum. The sequence goes on from NC_090941.1 coordinate 1,089,332,256, forward strand.
CCAACCTCATCGCCTCTGCTAAGCACTCCAACCTATCCTTTATCCTAATTCTCCTTGAGTTCTCAGCTGCCTTTCACACTGTCGATCACTCTGATCTCCACAATACTCTCTCCCTTGTTGGGATTCATGATCGAGCCCTTGCTGGATTGAATCCTACCTTGCACCATGCCCATTCTCTGTCTTCTGGAAAAACAACACCTCTCAACTCACTCCTCATGTTGGTGTTCCACAATGCCATATTCTGGGACCTTTCCTCTTTACACTTTACTCCTCTGCTCTTGGGGCACCAACTCTTTGTGTATGACACCCACATCTTTTCCTGAACTGTCCTCTGTCAAGACATCCAACTGTCTCTCTGTTATTACATTTTGGATGGCTTTGCACTCTCTGATGTTAAACTCTTCCAAAACAGAGATGCTCTTCTTCCCTGCCAAATACTCTCTCTTATCTCCTCCCCTGCCTATCCAGTTCCCACCTTACACTCTCTGCTACTCTTCAGCTAGAAACCTCAGTGTCATCTGAGACTCTTCTCATACCTTCTCTACTTTCATCTCCAAAAATAAGGAACCTCCTCCCTTTCAACACTGCCAAGCATCTCTTAACCACTCTTGTCTTCTCTAAGCTGGAATACTGTGACAGCATCCTCTTTGAACTCCCCAACTATGCCTTCTGTCCTCTCCACAAGATCATTAACTTTGCTACAAGGTCTCTCTTTGAACTCCCTCACTTCACACCTACTTCCTCCTACCGTCACCAGTTTGGATGATTGATGATGCGAAACAGGCCTGATCGAAATTTCTTCTCCTAGTTCGAAAATCTATCCATGGTAAGGCCCAACTGTATCTATCCTCCTCTATCCAACACTACAAGAATTCTCGTAATCTCTGCTCTGCCTTCTCGACTGCCCTTGTGGCACCTTTCCCTACCTGTGCTTCCTCTCTCCCACTCTCTCTCTTCTTGCTCTTCTTACTCCACTTGCATGGAATTATCTTCCCACGGACATCTGAGAATCCAGTGCACACCTATTTATTGAAAGCCACATTGAAAGCCTACCTGCTCACCTCAGAGTTATCCGCTTAACCTAACTCTCATCTGGCTGGTAGCTAACATTTTTCTTTCGCCTCTAACCTGCCTCTGTCCCACACTTTTTCTACCTCCATGCTAACACTACATCCATTATGGTCACATCCCTACTATAGCTGGACGTGCCGCCTACCTGCACTTAAAAATGTCTAATGTTTATTGCCCTTAATCTATGTAAGTCCACCAATGTATTGTCCCTGGTGATTGTTCCATTTACTCCCCTCCCCAAACTGTTCAGATTGCTACTTAAAGTCACCACATTGCAAGAGGTTTGCTGCTTCTTGTCAAATCTGATATCTTATCTATGCTACTTCCTTTTGGGATCGAAAGAGCATTGTTACTCCTGTATATAAATAAATAAATAAATAAATAAATAAATAAATAAATAAATAAATAATGCCCTCCAAATCAGGGATAACGGTGACTCATGGCTCCTCTTCCTCTGTGACCTCTCGGCTGCATTTAACACCATCAACCACTGCATCCTCCTCTCCCTCCTGGGATTGGGATTTTCTCGCACTGTCCAGAATTGGTTTACGTCCTATCTCTCGGGCAGATACCAGGTCGTCCAGATGAACATGTTGCATTCTAACTGACTCTCAGTCTCCTGCAGAGTCCCCCCAGGCTCCATCCTGTCACTGATACTTTTTAACCTTTATATGGAGCCTTTGGACATAATTCTAACAGATCCCGATATAGCTATCCACCAATACACGGACGGTACTCAGTTGTACATGGGAGTAAAAAGCCCTTCGGACATCACTCGTCTCTGCGATTAACTAACCATCATCCAGTCCTGGATGTTTAAACTTATCCCATCCATCCTTATCGGTCCCTCCGCTAAACAGCAATTTGTCCATCAATAGTTCAATGATATGCGCCTGGCTCCAAATCTCCACCCTTCGCAAAAACAAACCCTTCATCCTGCCGCAGGACTGCCGGACCATAGTGTAGGCCATTGTGGTCTTGTACACCAATGGGGAAATGCTCTCCTGACACGGCTCTGCTAAAACCAGTCCACCATGCTGCAGCACTTTGTATTACAGGGGTGAGAACATTTGACCAAATCACCCTTGTACTACGCAAACTACATTGGCTTCCACTCCACTCAAAGCCAGGACACTGTTGAAAACTGCACGTATCGTCTACAAAGCAGTCACAAGTAGTACACCACCGTACATGGCAGCTCAGTTACACTTTTCCGGTGGCACACGCTCCTCGCACAGCAAATGGACCATCCGTCTCGAATGACAACTTGTCCGCAAGAGAGGACCAGCAAACAATCCTTCTCTTGTCACCCTCTGGAACTCAATCCCGGTATAGGCTCGAAATGCCCCCACAATTCTCCAATTTCACAAATCTCTCAATACACGGCTTTTTCAACAACACCTGAGTAATCACTAATTGCAATGGATGCAGTGACAGACGAACAGGCTGCAATTCACAGTACTGTGATCCTGTTAAAAGATGCCAGCCCAAACGCAGGCTACCCACACCATGTACAGCGCTCCGCTAAAAATAAAATTGCCTAAAAGTAAAAATAAAATTGGGTATCCTGGTCAATACGTCCTTAAGGCAGACAAGCTTCAGACGTCTTCCAGCTGCTGCCTCCCAAGTCCTCAGACGGTTGAAGGAAAAGGTCTTCAGCCCTTTGAAAGGGGACTTTCAGCCGCCAACAACTCCAACGGGAATCAACGAAGCAATGGGCTGCCGCTCTCCACGTAGTGGAATGCTGGCAGGGGATTGGTGTATCCTCCAGACCTCTGCCAGTATCCAATAAGGACCACAACGTCAGGGGGGTTCACCCTCTTCTGCCGCATTACCAGAGGCCTTAGCCTTTGGGAGCAAGGTATGCTGGGAAATTCAAGATGGTAGATGAGATTCTTATTATGCCAGTGCCCTCTGACTGCCGAAACTCCACTAATTGTCCTGTCTCCTATAGATCAAAGGCTCTCTGCCAATAATTACCTTTATTTTACATGCCCCGCCTCTGACAGCAAGAGGGTAGGCGAGATTCTACAGCCTCACTTCAGCTATTAAAAGGGTTTTCTGGGTGGGACAGGGCCATATGTTATCAGACTGAGGAGAGAGGTCTGTATTCAGGCAGCCAATGAATGATAAGGAGACTATTGGTTCCTATAGCAGTAAACTTAGAATTGGTCATAATGTTAACTCTCTACATACACATAGTAGTCTTTATTGGTAGAGTTCTCATTTCTATTTACTTTACTTCGATCCAGCCTCCAATTGTAGGACTCTGCCGCCATATTTGAGAGGAACATGAACAGGCCAATAGAAGTTAACATGAGGCTGCCTTCATTAAAAAATAAAGCCAGGTGGCCACCAGGCTTATTAATTAGTATCAAGCCTTTCCCACACTCCAGCCATTAGCAGTGATCTAGCTAGAGCTGTATGTTAGCCTGGCTCCCTAGTTCCTGTGGGATCTTTAAAGGGAGATAACATGAAAAACAGATCCAGGATTTCACTTGCACATTTGGAGTGGCATGGAACTTTTTCACTTGAAAAATAACCATTACACCTTTCAGCTACTGGTGTGTCTTTGGGCAGTTGCAGCCGCTATATGAATGGCAGTGAGTATGGTATGTGTTCACTGAGTCTGAAATCAGCACGGGGGTAGCCACTGACATTACATTTCAGCAACCGAGCAAATATGGAAAGTGTGTGCTTGTTTGGCAGAACACTTCCTGCAGAGAAACCACATTATGGGCACACAACGATGTAACGCGTGATGTCACCAGTACAGGAACCCTTAGGGACTGTGTCTCAGGCAGTGGTACAAGGCGGCAAAGCGATGCCAATGGTGACTGTGCACTAAACAGTCATCATCTGCTTGGAGGCAGGGGGTTGTGTCTCCAACATAATCAAACACAAAGTACATCCCAAACAACACATCCCAACTGTTAAGAACTAATTATCCCTTAATTAATTAATTGTTATTGTACAGTTTATCAACGTTTTCCTGCAATGTTATGAACATGTTACCGTGTAATCACAGCGCCAACAACTGTAATCAGTTGCTTCAGAACAGATGAACTAACCACCAATCACTTTGCTTGCGTAACCTTTATATTGCAGCATTTCCACAACAGCTGGCGGGTTCCGTTGACCCAATTTCAGATATCATGACAGTAATCACCAACTCACTGATTTAGTCAAACACAAAGCACTCCCCACCCAACAAGTAACTGTTAAAGATGATGTCAGGGTGATAGTCAACTCTCATAAAATTATTGTTTTTTTTTCTGTAATTTAAAGTGCAATCTTCTCATGAAATTTTCAGATGATTGTCTCCCAAATTCCTAGACAGTCTACAGCTGTTAGTTAGGCACTATGCAAATGCTGCATTGCATAATACAACATAACTATTCTAAAATCCTAGGGCTTGTAGTTTCCAATGGCATGGCCAATCGCCTGGAGTGATATGCACTCATGGACCATCTGCAGGTGGGGCTTCTGCAGCCTCCACGCTATGTGCTCACCCCGTCGCCATCCACCACTTCCCTCTCTGCTATCCTCATCCTTTCTGATCGCTATGCTAACCTTCATACAGTTGACCCCTCATCCCTCCTCCTGACTTTCTCGCACCCGGGTTTCCAGGTCACTGCCCCTGACTCGAATGCCTCCTATTTATCTGGTTTCTCCCTTTGCATCTCCTGGGAGCCTCCAGAACAGTCTCTGCCTGCCCCTTACCAGCTGGGCTCCCTCATGTGTCTGGCCTCGGTCCACTTCTTTCTCATCACTCCATGAACAATGTTATGTAGACGTCACCACGCGAACATGGTGACACGTAATGAACACTGCAAGGCACCTCCGGCAACAGAAGTACTGAAGCTGGTTAAGACACTATCCATGTGTACGTGGCATACCGGCTCAGGGTCCTCCCCACAAAGGGCCGGAGTGCTGGTAAGCAGCATTGCCCCCACTACAACACTAGCGATGAGCAGGATCGCGGCCCAGGCAGCAACAAGCACGACAAAATAAATAAATGAATAAACAACATCCACACAGCGCACAGCTTTTGTGCCAGCGCTGGATCTCCCAGGCAGGTGAGAACATTCCACCAGCAAGCCAGCCCCATCCTGCAGATACAGAGCAGGCATCTGACACAGTATCCACAGGGAGGCACGAAAGGAAGACAATTTGTGAGAGAGACATTCTGCACAGAAAACCCCACATCGATCAGCTGGGTGCAAACAATGGGAAAACTACTTGCAGCAAGGTGTGGCCATCCAGCCCACCCCACATGAGTCAAGATGGCTGCCATCAAAGCCCGTCCACTCCAGCCAGACTGGCACCATCATTCAGCCCCAATCCCTCCCCACGTGCACAGGGACATCTGGGCATGCCCATGGCCCCCTTTGACCCATACCTGGAACCATCATCAGTAAGACTCAGATGGGCACTATGGATCCAGAAGTTTGAAATGGCTATGGACTGCAAAGACATTACCATGCCAAAGAAAATGCTCCCATGGGCGCCGGTTACTCCCAAGGTAGAAGTAGTCCATTACATGGTGGCAGAGGCCATCATTCCAAGGGCCCGATTTCACAAAGTACATGGACGATCTCCAAATCACACATCATCTCATTACACCATGTTGGCCCCAGGCAAATGGAGATGCTGAAAGGTTTTTGAGAACGATTAACAAGGTCCTCAGAATTGCAAAGGTCAAGCAGCCAGATGAGAATTCAAACTATACCGATTTCTCCGAAATTACCAGTTGACACCACACGCGTCAACCAACAACCCCCCTCCCGGCTGACATCATGTTCAGAGCAATGATACGGTCCTCCATACCTCACCACTGCCACAACAAGGCAAAATCCGTGGACAAGCAGAGGATGTACGACAAGAGAGTCAGAGCCAACAAACGCATGAGCAGCAAACGAAGAGCCAGGAAGTCACACACCAAAGTTAGGGATCAGGTGTTAGTCCTCCGGAACCCATCAAGGACCAATCTGGCAAGCCTGCTTGAGACCGAGCCCTGGACAGTAACCGGATGGAAAGGTACCATGATCACTTCCAGCCGAATAGGGAAGTCAGTCATCAGGAATGCATCCTGATTCAAGAAAGTTCCTCGGACACTATGGAGAGAGGAGCGAGATCGAGTAAACGGCAAGGAAAGTTGGCGGTGATGGGCCCAAGCCAAGAAAGAGGATGGCACCAGTCCACCAGCCCAACCGATGTAGAACAACCAGACCAAGGAGGGGGGTGCCACCAGTCTCCAGACCAGCCAGTGCTGACAGCCCAGCCCAACAACAAGGGGAGACACAGCTTGTCAGCCCTCCCGGCAGCAGGCCGGCAGCATGGCCGGTATCACCTGAGGGCGGTGCTGAGTCCTGCAGACAAGCTAAGTGAGTGACTATGTGCGCTAACAAGGAATTTGTTTGGTGTACTGTGAAAGTTTGTGTGTATGTTTGTATTTGTTCAACTAATGGGAAAGAAGTGGAATGTTATATAGCCATTACCACGCGAACGTGGTGACGTGTAATAAACACTGCCAGGCATCTCTGGCAACAGAAGTGCAGAAGCAGGCTAAGACACTATCCGTGTGGACGTGCCTTTGTGCAGTGCAGCGTGCGTGCCACACACTGGCTCCGGGCCCTCCCCACAACTGCCCGGAGTGCCGGTAAGCAGCAGCTCCCCCAATACAACAAACAGAGCATGAAGGTGCAGATGCTTTGACCCCCCATTGAATGACAAGGCAACACCGAGCGGCAAAATGGTAGCTTCTCAGAAGGCTGTATATTAGCAGCGTATCAGCGAAAGAGTAGGGCAACAATTGTGCTGACGGATGTTGTTCAGATGGCCATTTTAGCCATCACAAATGAATAACTACAAATGTTGCTCTCAAGTCCAATATCTGGTTTATATCATGGCATATAGCATAATTAACATGTAATATAAAAACACAATGTGGCGGTATGTTTGAACTTTGAACCATGACACATGTACATTGTTGGGCAGAATCCTGTACATTTCCCTTAGGGAGCACTACAGAAGATTAAGACTACAGGTATATGCAATAAATCCCCTTTGGTATCAGTCTGTACCAAAAAGATTTAGTTGGTAGCTGTGGCTGAGCAGTCAGACTTATCTCAAAAGGGAGATGAGCAGTATTCAGGGTTTACACAATAGGACTATAATGCTATGGAACAAGGAAACACTGACCAAAGCTTTGTATCAAAACGAATATATATATTTATTTTACATACTCTGATGTTCACATACAAATCACTATTCTTAAAGTAAGTTAAAACAGTATTGAAAAGTATACACAACTCCCTATTTAAATTGTAGACAAGTTTGAGCAAGAGTGAAAACTGAGCAAAAACGGCACAGTGAAAACCAAGCAGAAATGGCACTCTAACAATTTCTTCAGAGGGAGGGAAAGAACAACTTATACAGGGTTAGACTCCTAAACACACCAGCAACACTTCCCAAGTGGATTGTGAACAAGTTAAGCAAGGCAGTACTTTAGCATCAGCAATACTTTGGTGAAAACGGAGCAAAATGGCACTTCAGCAAAATATAAAAGCGAAGGAAGGGTGGTTATAAGGGGTTAGGTGCACCAACACATTTCTTGATGAAAAACAATCTAGAGAAGGCACTTGTAACAGATTTAGCCAGAGTCAATAGGCTTGTGCCAGAGTCAGTGGTCCAAGGCAAAGTGCCTAGGTTCAAAATGTTCTAGTAGCTGCAGTCAAGTCTTTGTTTAACGATTGAAAAGGCGGTTGAAGGGCGTAGAAAGATAATGTTAGACGAAAAGGCGGCCTGCCCAGAAGGTAAGTAAAGGATTTAAAACACCTTTAGCAATACTCAACGAAACGGGATGCCTGGCGGAACAATGTACCTTAAAAGTGGAAGAGGCTCCTGCTGTGGAAGAGGCTCCTGCGGTGGCGGTAGTTCCTGGCAGTTCCTGCAGTTCGGGAGATCCAGCAGAGGAAGAGAGGCTCTCGTCGTGGAGGAAGGTTCGAGTTACTGCACTGCCCAGGGATGAAACCAGCCACGGTGCTGCCAAAACGGAATAAAAGGTACGCTCCTTTAAATCGCGGTTGTGGTGGACGGGTGCCTGGCTATCCGGTCTCCTAGCGCTTGCCACTGGCGATTCGACCAAGGCAGGTCCTGGAAGGCGATTGGGGAACTGGTTGACCCAATCAGCTCAAGGGAAGAAGACTCTTGCAGGTGAAGATCTTCTCGAGTCATTGGAGATAAGTGGTGAGGATCTGCAGCAGGGCTTCACCAGTGGTTCAGTCAATGTAGATGTCTTTGGCTTCTCTCCTCTTCGGCTTCTTAGTTCCAGTGGCAACGACTTGTCCTCCAGTCCTCAGGACCCTGCTTTTATGCAGCAAGACCCCCATTCATACAGCCTAGCTGTCACTCACACAGTGGGGTGGCTAACCTGGCGGGATAACCCCCCAGCCTATCAGGTCAGAGTGCAACTTGGGTTGCCTAGGTAACCCTGTCCAGGGTGCCTATTCCCCCTCCCACACATCCTGTCTAGCCCAGATTCAGTGGTGCCGAAAGGAGGGCTTCTGTGCAGAAGCCCGCCAAAAGGACGAACAAAGGAACCCCTACCTGGGTTAGGATCTTAGAGAAAGACACGAGAAAGAAATATTAGGAAAGTTCTGGCAATAAAAACCTATCGGAATAAAATTAATATTAAAATAATCCGACGGTATGTTAGAGGCTGCCATTAAAAGTGGTAGCCTCGAACAATGGGAAAATCCCATAGGGAAATATTCATGGTCCAATATTTACAGTAGTAACCACTGCCACCAGCCAGAAAATTTGCAGAGAGGGACTGTACGGTACCCCCTCGAAAATGAACACTAGGGAGAAACTATTAACCCTTTCCAGTACTTCGATAGTAAGATGGGTTGTACTGGTTTAGTTCATAATTATTGACTAGTAAAGTCAATGGGGACTTTACATGCCCTTGGAGACAGTAGTCAGCCCCAGGGTATGGAGTCTACGTTTGGGGGTTGCTACAATTCCCCTGTGGTACTGCACGGAGGGTGCTGTGTAACACACATGTTAAAAAGATGATTCCTATGAGGGTGAGAAAAACCCCATAGACCATAAGCACACAAGATAGCCTAAAACACACACTAGCAATCTGTCTAAGAGTGGGGAAAAAGGATCTCACTCTTAGCAGGAGAAAAAAATGAACCCCTCAAATCCAGCAAAGCTGCTGGCAGACTCTATAGGTAAGGGAAATTAGCCTTAGAAGAGAATTCTCCCTAACACTCATAAAGCCTTAGAAGAGCTGTCACCCATCCATAGGCAGAACCACGTCCATTGAGGACAACGGGTCACTGAAACCCCCATGACCATTGAGGACACGGGGTCACTGAAGCCCCCATGACCACTGATTCCCTCAATACGAGTCTCATCTTATCAGCCACATGTCTCATACACCCCCCTGCTGATTTGTCTCTCACTCTGATCCCTCAGGCAATCTGCTGAGAGCAGAATAGAATATTCTGTAAATTTAATTCCCACTTTTCACTAGAAAATTTCACTTCTATTGCCATTGCTCTGCCTGGCATTGTGTGCAAATCACTGTAGTAAACTACTCCATCCACCTTCCATTCTCTCAATTTAGATGAATGTATCTAAAGTTACATTATACACATTCATATCCTAAGGCATTGCATCTACAATTCCTAGAATTGTACAGTATCCATTAAATATTTCTATCATATGTCTGATGGATGCTAGTAGAAGCCCAGTCAGCCAATGTGTGTAATAGCCTGTTCACATGCAAGAACTTCATATGATGTTCTTGAGAAAGTAAATGGATCTGTGGACTTGTAAGCATGAGGCCGCAACTCTGACCCAGCATTGCTCATCTTGTTTGGGGGACATCTTTGTTATAGCATGGAAATATGCCTGCTGTTCCCTGTCTGACCCTGGATGCCATATGTGAAGGAGGACGCTAGTCTTTTGCAGCGGAACAAACGTTAGCAGTGCTCTGATAGGGGAGCTTATTTGCCAAGATAAAATGGTGCTATGGCATATCTGGGAAAAATACATATGCCCCTTCACCTAAAGATTTCACCAGCTGCCACTGACCATGGGACTGTGGTGGGAGAGGGGAGGTGAGCCCAGGCACTGTGGTGGGAGCAGGGTTTGGAGAGCTCAGGGCCTGTGGTTGTGAAAACAAAGGAGAAAATATCGAGGCTGAGTACCCCAAAAGGAAATACACCGAACACGGGTTACAAAGGAACATACAAAGAACTTTATTTTATACTGAACACTTTCAAAGGACAAAGCAACAGATAGCCATCGGCCCTCAGTACAACACAGCGAACTCCAGCGTAGTTTAGGATTTCTTATATAGACCTTCTCAAACATCTATACAAGGTAGTTTAAACAAGTGTTCTCTGTTCAGTATTTGGATACATTGTTCGTAACATATGCTTGTGGATTAGCAGTCCTTACCTGTTTCCACAAATCTACGGGCAGGAGTACAGGAAATAACAGAGCAATATCAACCAAGGTGAATACTGAGGACTACAAGACAGACTCTATTTCTTTATAGAATCCTGTCGGATTTTTCCTAATGTCAGGAATAGATTGTTTAATAGTATTCACTGCCAGTCACGAGAACGGGACGTGAACAAACTACGATACATAATGTACAGGAATGTTCACGGCAACCGTATTCGTTGTAGGATCGGCCGCAATCTCAACCTTTGGGACAAATGTCGGAGGAACCTCTCTCATAGGCAACTGAGAAGTAGGCAATTCCAAACGCTTACTAAGCAACAGAGCCAAGTCGAGCGCTAAAGCAGTCGAAGAAGTGTCAAGTGAAAAAGCTCTCTTATAAATACTCAATAATTCTGTGGGACAACTAATCTTTTTTTTTACACAATCATCCTGCAGGTACTCTATCATTACCTGTATCACTTTCCTCTGCATTTATGGCGTATACTGACTATATGTGTCATATACCTCAACTGGAGTTATCGACATGTCTGAAATCAATCTAATCGCGTCTTTCGTACAAATTCGTACTTCCTCAGATATCGATTTACGACAAGGAAGGAACCGTTTCTGTACATGCATACTACCCTCGTCGTCATCCTCATTCTGTAACCTTTCCAACTCCTTTCTATACTCAAATATCCTCTCAACATGCTCATGTACTTTCTCCACAGTGTCTCTTGAAAACGCTAAAGTGTTCAGATCCCTCAAACCTTGTGGGAGATCTGCATTTGCCCCACATTACACATAATTTAATCCCTAAACCTTCAATGAAAACATTTTTCTCAGGCACATTATCTATATTAGAAAGAGTGGCGAGAAAATTAGCTCGATCATCCCTCTCTATACAATGCTTTTTCCATGCAATCACATCTCGTTTCTTTTCTGGGGGTACAGTATTGCGAGTGACAACCCTCGACCCTGCACCCTGATCGACTACAAGCAGTACAAGACCACTTGGAAGAGGGGGAGCAGGCAAATTCAATGGAGGTACTGTTATTGGTGCAATAGGAGGAGGTTGAAGAACAGGTGGAGGAACAACAACTGGAGGAAGAGGAACATTAGAAGGAGCAGGAACAACAGGAACAACAGCAGGAAGAGCAGGAATAACAGCAGGAAGAGGCAAAGTAGCAGGAAGAGGAACATACGGAGGTGGCGCAGAGGCACCAGGCCTTCGTTCATTTAAAAATGTATCAATAAATTCATCAGAAACATGGAAGTCTTTGGAAGGATAGATTTTCTGAATGCCAAGTGAGAAAACCCTATCCATATTTCTAGCTGACTCAGACTGTTTATCTTTGTCATACAACAACGCTTTTTTGGCGTTCGTTTTATGACGGCGCGCATGTTTTTCTCTACTTGCTGTACCGCTTCTTTTTTCCAATTCTGCAAAACATCAAATGCTGCAGGTCTAGCCTTTTTCTTTAATAGAATTGACTCTAAATACTCAATACGAGGGATTTCAAAAATACCATTGATTGGCCATTGAAGTTCAGAGGCATGTCTGTGCCAAATATCATTAAACACTATACTTCCAATGCCATGCTTACAGTACATAGTACAAGCCGGCGACCCCTCCTCTGGTGCCGGATGGCTAAATTCCAAAGATTGCCTATCACTGCGGAATAACGCCCTGAAGCAGGTAGACAATTTCTGAGGCATATCAAAATATTGGTGTTACCTGGTCAATAATTGTATTTGCAGATACAATACTCCAAAACAAATTATCAGGATCCTTAAGAATCAGGTCACAACTCACCTGATCAATCCTAAGGAGGTCCGATCGGATTTGAAAATTCTTACCTAACCAATCTTACCTCATGTTTGGTGATTTCGGCATATCTGCCCGCCTCGATAAGTGGACCCTCACCAAGATGCCGTCTCGGACCACACGCTAATCGTCCAGGGATCGGGTCGTGCAGCGCTGCTGAGGTGTGGCATCTCTTTCAGAAGGGGCCCCTTATTTTGTCACACCGTCTGATCCCGGTCCAATAGCATGTGTCAACCTTCGACAATCCGGCATCAATCTTGAGGGTCTCTGTTCGGGCGCCAACTGTGAAAACAAAGGAGAAAATATCGAGGCTGAGTACCCCAAAAGGAAATACACTGAACACGAGTTACAAAGGAACATACAAAGATCTTTATTTTATACTGAACAGTTTCAAAGGACAAAGCAACAGATAGCTATCGGCACTCAGTACAACACAGCGAACTCCAGCGTGGTTTGCTGTGCTCAGTGAGTGGGACTATTCATTAGAATAGTCGTACCTTACATACTTTTGAAACATGACGTCCAGCCCTACTGTGGGTTAATATTTCGTTAATACATTACGGATCTAGGGTTCATGCAGAGTTCACACATCTATACGTTTAGGGTTTACTTTTAATATATTCATCAACAAGCCTAAATTGCTACAGTGTACTTTAGGATTTCTTATATAGACCTTCTGAAACATCTATACAATGTACTTTAAACAAGTGTTCTCAGTTCAGTATTTTGATACATTGTTCGTAACATATGCTCGCGGATTAACTTCATTGGCACAAGTAATCCTTTACACACAGGTCAACGAAGGACAAGGTCTCAGTTCTGGACCCCAACATGTAGCCTGCAGGCAAGTTATACATTAGTTTAAACACAGAGGTCAAGACGGCCATGTTAAATTTTCGGAATGACACCGTCCACCATCTTAGCTCACAGGGTGACTTTGCAACGAGAACCGAAAATGGCGGATTGACCTAAAATGGCGGCTTACATTGATTCTAAGGTCGGGACCTTGCAACACAGATTTCTTCGCAAGTAGCTTACGAGCAGCTTGGCGTAAGCCAATATACATATATTCATTACAGATAGGAGGCACAATATAATTTCCGTTTGACATGGTGGGGTGGGGAGAGCAAAGGGACTGGGCTAGGAGTTGGATGAAGGAGTCCAGAGACTATGGTGGGAGCAGGTGGGGGAGCCCAGGGACTATACTGGGAGCGGGGTGCTGCAACGGCGCACAATAGTTTATAGCCATTTGGATTTACGGTCCAGTTGGCATTTTTTGGGTGGCCGGGCTGCGCACATTTTGCTCAAGGGGGCCCAGGCCAAACAAGTTTGAATACCACTGATCTAAGGCAAAGACAACTGGTGTTGTTTGCATGTTGCACAGGGCCTTATGACCTGTTAGTATCATAGCCCTTTGATTCATGTCAGATTCGGAAAGCTGAGCCTTAGCCTAACGGTTCAATGACATCCCAGCTAAATACATGTGGCTGCTTTCTTTCCTGTAAAGATGCTTCTAGCTAATACCTGATCTACATTTCTCCCTCTTCTCGCTACAGATTCTACTTCTGAACAACTGGTTTACAAAGTACATCAAGAAGAAGGAGTGTGTGAACTTCATCCCCAGGACCAAGCTGTCTGATGGCGGGTAAGGTCATGGCCTGTATCATAACACCAACACCTCTTCCTATAGCTCAGTCAGCTCAGGCGGGTAAGGTCACGGCCTGTATCATAACACCAACACCACTTCCTATAGCTCAGACAGCTCAGGAGGGTAAGGTCATGGCCTGTATCATAACACCAACACCTCTTCCTATATCTCAGTCAACTCAGGCGGGTAAGGCCTCATGGCCTGTATCATAACACCAACACCTCTTCCTATAGCTCAGTCAGTTCAGGAGGGTAAGGTCATGGCCTGTATCATAACACCAACACCTCTTCCAATAGCTCAGTCAACTCAGACGGGTAAGGCCTCATGGCCTGTATCATAACACCAACACCTCTTCCTATAGCTCAGTCAGCTCAGGCGGGTAAGGTCATGGCCTGTATCATAAAACCAACCCCTCTTCCTATAGCTCAGTCAGCTCCGGCGGGTAAGGTCATGGCCTGTATCATAACACCAACCCCTCTTCCTATAGCTCAGTCAGCTCAGGCGGGTAAGGTCATGGCCTTTATCATAACACCAACCCCTCTTCCTATAGCTCAGTCAGCTCCGGCGGGTAAGGTCATGGCCTTTATTATAACATCAACACCTCTTCCTATAGCTCAGTCAGCTCAGGCAGGTAAGGTCATGGCCTGTATCATAACACCAACCCCTCTTCCTATGGCCAAGTCAGCTCAAGCGGGTAAGGTCACGGCCTGTATCATAACACCAACCCCTCTTCCTATCGCTCAGTCAGCTCCGGCTGGTAAGGTCATGGCCTTTATTATAACACCGACACCTCTTCCTATAGCTCAGTCAGCTCAGGCGGGTAAGGTCATGGCCTGTATCATAACACCAACACCTCTTCCTATAGCTCAGTCGGCTCAGGCGGGTAAGGTCACGACTTGTATAATAACACCCAAACCTCTTTCTATAATCCAGTCAGCTCCGGCGGGTAAGATCACGGCCTGTATCATAACACCCAAACCTCTTCCTATAGCTCGGTCAGCTCAGGCTGTGAAAACAAGGAAATAATATGAGGCAGGGTAACCAAAAAGGAAACACACCAAACACAGGTTACAAAGGAACATACAAAGTACTTTATTTTATACTGAATCCAGTTACAAAAGAACAGAACAAAATTCAGATAGCTATCGACCCTCAGTACAACACAGCGAACTCCGGCGTGGTTCGGTGTGCTCAGTGAGTGCAAATATTCATTGAAACAGTCAGGCTTTTATACATTTCAAGCCTGCTGTTCAGCCCTCCTTTGGGTTAACCATTCCATAAATAAGTTACTGCTCTAGGGTCCCTTGCCAGGTCAAATCTAGTTCATCTGCTCATCTATATGTATATGAGTGTATGCTCTAGGCCTAACATTACAATGCGGGACTTAATTTATACAATATAGTTAAGCAGGTGTTCTCATTCAATTATATATCAGTGTTGGTGATACAGGTAATCCATTACACACAGGTCAGCAGAAGGACAAGGTCTCAGCTCATGACCCTAACAAGTGGCCTGCAGGCAAGTTATACATTAGCTGTACAGAGGTCATGACAATCGAGTTCTGTTCTGAATAACATAGGCTACCATTTTAGCTCACAAGGTGACTTTATAGAGCAAGAAAACCTAAAATGGCGGCTTGACCCAAAATTACAGTTTACATGGTTTCTAAGGTCAGGACCTTGCAATGCGAGTTTATTCACATGTAGTTTATAAGCAGCTTGTTAGCAGCTTGGCGTAGGCCAATATACATATATTCATAGCAATAGGAGGCACGATATAATTTCTAGTTTGACAAACCCTCCTTTTGGCCTATGCCAAGTGCTAAACTACTTCTGATCTCCCTGCAAGTAACTCCACGTGTCATCGTCCATACACCCTGAATAGCTGTCAGAAATATCTATCGCCATTAGATCTCTAGGTGACAAGGTATGTAGTTGGACAGAAGGAGTGGGAACAACAGTTATATTTTCAACAGGTAGGAAATCATTCAAAGGGTACATTCTCTCCAAATACCAAAACCCACAACCAACAGTTACTAAAAGTCCCGTGATTATCACCAGTAGACAACAAAACGTTTTCGGGGCCCCCATACATATCTGCTCATTGTCTCTCCTAGTCACATTTTTGTCCAAAAGTTCAGTACGAACGGTAGCGGATGCGGGCATTGTCGTCTTCAATCGAGAAACACCAATTGTTCGTTTGCTGGCGACTCCGGTCGCGCGTCTTCTTAATGTCTTTTCCCACAACCCTTAGCCAGCAGAACCCTTTATGCAATTGGGCCAAAAAAGGCAAGCCCTCAAATTCTTTCAATTGTACAGCAAGAGCCGTATTGCAAACCTATCTCCTTGGGCGGAGATTATACTTCACAGTTTCCGGTGCAAATGAATCAGCAGACAGGATGTCGTCACTTCCCACAGGAGGTGGCGAGTGAACGGAAGTTGGATCAGAAGATGGATGATCCACAAACGATGCAGTGGGAGAGCAAGGAGGCAAGATGGCTGTTTTGTCGGGCCTTACAACTTCCAGAACGGCCTCCGATAATCTCTCTCCACCGTCTGCCGTTTCGAGTACGTTGGTTTCAATGTCGGAAAGGGGTTCTGCGTCTTCGTATCTTATGGCACTGGGTGTGGGATCCGTTTGGTGTGGCTGCCGTGGATCCAGTGGCGACGTCCTCCTACCCGCACCGCAGTCTGAGTGACCAGGAGCACCTGATAGGGGCCCTTCCAACGTGGTGCGAGGCAAGACGCTCTATCGAAGGATTTAACGAGGATCCAATCCCCTGGTCGTAGACTGTGACCGGGGCCCTCGTACCTCACCGGCAATGCCTCTCGCACCTGGTGATAAATTGAAAACAGGTTTTTAGTCAATTGGTTACAATAGTCGGAGAGAAGTACATTTTCTACATCACGCAATGCGCAGCTTTTAGGCAAACCCCAAATATTAGCAGGTCTCCCCATTACCACCTCAAAGGGAGAGAGCCCAGTCTTAGTTTGAGGGGTTGTCCGCATTGAAAGTAACACGATCGGTAAGGCGTCCGGCTATTTTAGTTTGGTGCCGGCACACGTTTTAGCGAGCTTGTTTTTTATGATACCATTGTGTCTTTCCACTAATCCGGCGCTCTGAGCATGTCTGGCCGAATGGAATCGTTTGTCAATTTGCAATGCCAAACATATCGGTAGAATTACAGCAGCAATAAAATGTGGACCATTATCCGACCAGATAACTCTCGGCAAACTGAACCGTGGGAAGAATTCCTTTAACATGGTCTTTGCAGTGGTCATGGCTGTAGCGTCTTTAACAGGGAAAGCCTCGACCCACTTACTAAAGGCGCAAATGACCACAAGGACATATTTTAGATTGTTACATCGCTCCATTTCAATAAAGTCAAAGTGAATCACTTCAAACGGGACAGAAGGAGGCCCAAAGCTACCTCTTGGAGTTGCTGTCCCCTTTCCCACATTGTGTTGTAGGCAAATCATGCAATTTTGGACATAATGCTGGGCAATTTTTGAAATCTTATCATTTACCCAGACTTTCTCTAACATTCTCGTGATCTGTTGAGCGCACACATGTGTGGGACCGTGTGCCATGGTAACCATCATTACCATATAGGCATTAGGAAGCAACCATTTCCCTTCAACCATGTCCATCCAACACCCATCATCATCGAGTTTCCCCAAGCCCTCAGCGCACCTCTTGGATTCTTCTAATGTGGCATCGGCTTGGATATCCCATACAGACCCAACACCCTCATCCATTGCATAGGCATCTACAGTCTCCCTTGAAACATACATCTCCGTGAAGAGATCAGAGGCAGTTTGTCTAGCTATTTGATCAGCGAAAGCATTCCCTTTCCCTACATCATCTATAATCTTGCGATGTGCTGCGCACTTAATGATTGCTAACTGACTAGGGAGCGCAAGCGCTGAAAGCAATTGTACTATCAGGGAGCCATGTTGGATCTTGGTGCCATGCGAAGTTAAAAACCCTTTCTCTGACCAAAGTCTCCCAAAGTTGTGAGGCACCCCAAAGGCATACTGGCTATCAGTATATATGTTTACTGTTAGCCCTTCAGAAAGCTCACAAGCTCGAGTCAATGCTATAATCTCTGCGGCCTGCGCAGAGTTATGCGTAATTCTCTTGGTCTCCACAACCGTACTCAATGTAGTGACTGCATAAGCAGCTGTGGATGTACCATCCAGTAGTTTGAAGCAGGAGCCATCACGAAACAGCTCCCCTTGTGGGTTATCAAAAGGAGTGTCCCTCAAATCAACTCTGCCTTTTGTATCTTGTTCAGTAGTATACAGGCAGTCATGTGACTCTTCGTCACCGCAAACAGTATTTTGCGGGAAAGGTAGGAGTTCAGCCGGATTAAGAACGCAGCACCTCCTAATTTGAATGTGGGGAGCAAACAAGATTAATTCATATCTTGTCAGTCGTGTGGAAGTGAGGTGTTGCGTTTGGGTTTTGTTCAATAGAATATCTACAGAGTGAGGCACCATCAGGGTTAAATCATGGCCTAGGACCATTCCCTCACTCTGTTTTACAGACGCAGCAGCAGCAGCAACAGCGCGCAAACATCTTGGCAAAGCGCATGCAACAGGATCAAGGGCGGAAGAGTAGTAACCGCATGGCCTATTCTTCCCTCCATGTTCCTGCGTTAATACAGCCAAAGCACATCCATCACATTCATGCACAAACAACACAAAGGCATTCTCATAGTTCGGTGTGCCCAAAACTGGCGCCGAACATAATGCAGTCTTGAGCAACTTGAATGAATGTTGATGCTCCGTATTCCATGGCAATGGCGAAGAAATACCCTTCTTCGTCAAGGCCAACATCGGTTTTATCACTAGTGAATAGTTTGGGTCCATAACCTACAGTAAGAAGCCATACCTATCAAGGCTCTAACTTCCTTTTGTGTATTTGGGACAGACATGCCAGAAATGTGTTTTATTCTTTCAGGTGTCAATCTTCTTCCCTCCTTTGACAGGAGATAGCCTAAATAGGCGACCTCCTGGCAACAATATTGAAACTTTTTAAGCAAAGCTTTGTGACCATGCTTAGCTAGATGGATGAGCAACAACACAGTGCCCTCTTTACAAGAGCTCTCAGAGTCAGCGGCTAAAAGCAAATCATCAACATATTGAAGCAACGTACAAGTAGGGGGCAATCCAAGGGTATCAAGCTGCTCTTTCAAAGCCCTATTATAAATACTAGGACTCTCAGTATAACCTTGAGGTGCACGAGTAAATGTGAATGAGCGTCCCCCTAAGGTGAACGCGAAGAAGTATCTACTATCCTCATGTATAGGAATACTGAAGAAAGCATTCTTTAGGTCCACAACACTGAAGTGAGTAGCTGTAGCTGGAATCATGGTTAATATTGTCGTCACATCAGGCACAATTGGAAATTGCGGAGCGACGACTTTATTAATGGCACGTAAATTAATTATAAAACGAAATGGAATTGCATTATCACCTTTTTTGTACACGGGTAAAATCGGACTATTGCACAAACTTCCTGCAATCTCCTCAATCACCCACGATGCACAAAATCGGAAACAATGCTCTTCAAAGCTCGCTCGCCTTCAACTGAGATCTTATACTGTGGAATACGGGGCAGCTTAATTCCATGTTTCATAACTATTTTAACAGGCTCAATCTGCAAAACACCGGCATCATTGTCATCAACTGCCCACAAACACTCTGGTACATTACTGAATTCTGGCGGCAAAGGTCTAGTCAAGAATTGCGAAACAGAACATTGTTGTGGTGAAATCGTCAAACGCACTCCATCAGAAGAACAATGAATTACCGCATTTAATTCCTTCAACAGATTCAACCCCAGCAAATTCTCTCCACAATTCGAAGTCAAGAGAAATGGACAGTGGTCCGTAAAGGGACCCAAAGAAATAGGTACCGGTGAAGAAACCGGACAAACAACTGGTGTGCCAGAAAACCCTACAGAAACATTGGTTTGCCCTGACAGTGGAATGTTTGGAACCCGAGAATGATCAATGGAGCACTTCTGTGCTCCAGTGTCTATCAAGAATTGATGTTTCCTATTTCCCACTACCATTTCAACGTAGGGACCTTTCTGATTAACGGGAATAGGTGTAGGTTCCAAACCCTGCTTCGGGCAATCCTAACGAAACAAAATATCATCAAAAGGAAGCTCTTCAGATATGCAGCAGAAGGATGATCAAATATGTTTCTAGTATCCACACTCGAAGTCTGATTATCCTGTGAAAAAGGTTGTTGGGGATCCTGCGTAAACTGGCCTCTACCAGGGCCCCCTACACCCAGGCGACCTCTGGATCGTCTACCCATATTTCCAAATGTGTTATTCGACCTCTGTCGAAGGACGGGGCATTGTGCACGCCAATGACCCTCCTGGCGACAATAGGCACACTGGTTAATATTCACAGGACCCAAGGGCACATTCCCTTGTGGAACATACTGACCTCTAATCTGCGAACTACCCCCTCTGGGGCCTCTAACAATTTGCTGTAACAATACTTTAGTCTTCAAATCACCTTTTCTCTTCTCGACTCTACCTTTTTCATTATTGACACGGTTCTCGTAGTACTGAGCCATGTGCAGTACTTCTGATTGGGATTTCGCCTGCCAAGCGCTCTCAGAAGACATAATTTGTGACTGGATGTCAGGCAGCAATCCACGTACAAATTTGTCCACAAATAATCTTTTCCCAGACTCTGTGCCTAAGTCTTGTCCACTGAAATCCGAGAATACCTGTTCGAACCGATTAAAGAACTCGGTAGCACCCTCAGATTTTCCTTGGACACAGGCCGTAAGCTTGTCCCAAATAATTCTCTTTTCGGGGATTATAGTTTTCAGTTTTGCAATGATTCTGTCAGGCAAAGTTAGTATCACCTGAGGTGGTCTCTCACCAGCTGGCCTTTCCGCATCAAGCCTAACTATGTTAGCCCATGTATCTCCCAACCCTGGTACATCGTCTATAGTTCTAACTTGTTTCCACAAATCTACAGACAGGAGTACAGGGAATAGCAAATCAATGTCGCCTAGGGTAAACACTGAGGACTGCAAAACGGACTCTATCTCTTTATAGAACCCTGTCGGATTTTTCCTAATGTCAGGAATAGTTGTCTAATAGTATTCACTTCCTGTCGTGAAAACGGGACGTGAACAAACTGCGATACATAATGTGCAGGAATGTCCACAGCAGGTGTACCTGCTGCAACATTAGCAGGAATCTCAACCTTTGGGACAAATGTCGGAGGAACCGCTCTCATAGGCAACTGAGATGTAGGCAACTCCAAACGCTTACTAAGCAACAGAGCTAAGTCGAGCGCTAAAGCAGTTGAAGAAGTGTCAAGTGAAAAAGCTCTCTTATAAATGCTCAATAACTCTGTGGGACAACTAACCTTTCTCTTTAAACATTCATCCTGCAGGTACTCTACCATTACCTGTATCACTTTCCTCTGCATTTCTAGCGTATATTGACTGTATGTGTCATATACCTCAACTGGAGTTATCGATATGTCTGAAATCCATCTAATCGCATCTTTTGTACAAATTCGTGCCTCCTCAGATGTCGATTTACGACACGGAAGAAATCGTTTCTGTACATACATACTTTCTTCTTCGTCATCCTCATTCCGTAACCTTTCAACTCCTTTCTATACTCAAATATCCTCTCAACATGCTCATGTACCTTCTCCACAGTGTCTCTTGAAAACGCTTAAGTATTCAGGTCCCTCAACCCTTGTGGGAGGTCTGCATTATTTAATGTACCCCACATTACACATAAATGAATCCCTAAACCTTCAATGAAAACAATTTTCTCAGGAAAATTATCCATATTAGAAAGTGTGGCAAGAACATTAGCTCGATCATCTCTCTCCATACAATGCTTAGCCCATGCAAACAAATCCTGTTTCTTTTCTGTAGGAACAGTATTACGAGTAACAATCCTCGACCCCGCACCCTGATCAACTACAAGCGGTACAGAACTACTTGGAAGTGGGGGTGCAGGCAAATTCAATGGAGGTACTATTACTGGTGCAATGGGAAGAGGCAGAGGAGCAGGTGGAGGAACAACAACCGGAGGAATAGGAACAACAGGTTGAGCAGGAAGAGCAGGAATAACAGCAGGAAGAGGTACAGCAGGAGGAAGAGGAACATACGGAGGTGGTGCAGAGGCACCAGGCCTTCGTTCATTTAACAATTTGTCGATAAACTCATCAGAAACATAAAGATCTTTAGAAGGATAGATTTTCTGCATACCGAGTGAGAAAGCCCTGTCCATATTCCTAACCGACTCAGACTGTTTGTCCTGATCATATAACAACGCCTTTTCAGCATTTGTTTTATGATGGCGCACATGTTTTTCCCTACTTTTAAGCTGCTGCAACGCTTCTCTTTTCCAATTTTGCAAAACATCAAATGCTGCAGGTCTGGCCTTCTTTTTTAACAAGACTGACTCTAAATATTCAATACGAGGGATCTCAAAACTACCATTGATTGGCCACTGAAGTTCGGAGGCATGTCTGGTTTGTCAGTGCCAAATGTTATTAAATACTTCACTTCCAATGCCATGCTTACAGTACATAGTACATGCCGGCGACCCCTCCTGTGGTGCCGGATGGCTAAATTCCAAAGATTGTCTATCGCTGCGGAATAATGCCCTAAAGCAGCTAGACAATTTCCCAGGCATTTCTCAAATACTCGGTGTTACCTGGTCAATAATTGTGTCTGCAGATACAATGCGCCAAATTCAAATTGTCAGGGTTGAATTAAGAGTCGGGTAACGACTCACCTGACCAAACATAAGGAGGACCGATCAGTTTACAAAGGACTTACCTAACGAATTTTACCTTGTGTATGGTGGTTTCGGCAAATCTGCCCGCCTCAAAAAATTGACCCTCGTCAAGATGCCGTCTCAGACCACACGGCTATCGTCCAGGGAACGGATCGTGCAGCGCTGTTGAGATGTCGCGTCTCGTTCAGTCGGGCCCGTTATGTCACACCGTCCGATCCCGGTCCGATAGCGTGCGTCAACCTTCAATAATCCGGCATCAATCTTGAGGGTCCCTATTCCAGCGCCAACTGTGAAAACAAGGAAATAATATGAGGCAGGGTAACCAAAAAGAAAACACACCAAACACAGGTTACAAAGGAACATACAAAGTACTTTATTTTATACTGAATCCAGTTACAAAAGAACAGAACAAAATTCAGATAGCTATCGACCCTCAGTACAACACAGCGAACTCCGGCGTGGTTCGGTGTGCTCAGTGAGTGCAAATATTCATTGAAACAGTCAGGCTTTTATACATTTCAAGCCTGCTGTTCAGCCCTCCTTTGGGTTAACCATTCCATAAATAAGTTACTGCTCTAGGGTCCCTTGCCAGGTCAAATCTAGTTCATCTGCTCATCTATATGTATATTAGTGTATGCTCTAGGCCTAACATTACAATGCGGGACTTAATTTATACAATATAGTTAAGCAGGTGTTCTCATTCAATTATATATCAGTGTTGGTGATACAGGTAATCCATTACACACAGGTCAGCAGAAGGACAAGGTCTCAGCTCATGACCCTAACAAGTGGCCTGCAGGCAAGTTATACATTAGCTGTACAGAGGTCATGACAATCGAGTTCTGTTCTGAATAACATAGGCTACCATTTTAGCTCACATGGTGACTTTATAGAGCAAGAAAACCTAAAATGGCGGCTTGACCCAAAATGACAGTTTACATGGTTTCTAAGGTCAGGACTTTGCAATGCGAGTTTATTCACATGTAGTTTATAAGAAGCTTGTTAGCAGCTTGGCGTAGGCCAACATACATATATTCATAGCAATAGGAGGCACGATATAATTTCTAGTTTGACAAGGCGGGTAAGGTCACAGCCTGTATCATAACACCCAAACCTCTTCCTATAGCTCAGCCAGCTCAGGCTGGTAAGGCCAAGGCCTGTATCATAACACCCAATCCTCTTCCTATAGCTCAGTCAGCTCAAGGGGGTAAGGTCACGGCCCGTATCTTAACACCCAAACCTCTTCCTATAGCTCATTCAGCACTGGTGGGTAAGGTCACAGCCTGTATCATAACACCCAAACCTCTTCCTATAGCTCAGTCAACTCAGGCTGGTAAGGTCATGGTGTGTATCATAACACCAACCCCTCTTCATATAGCTCAGTCAGCTCCGGCGGGTAAGGTCATGGCCTGTATCATAACACCAACCTCTCTTCCTATAGCCCAGTCAGCTCAAGCGGGTAAGGTCATGGCCTGTATAATAACACCAACACCTCTTCCTATAGCACAGTCAGCTCCGGCGGGTAAGGTCATTGCCTGTATCATACCACCAACACCTCTTCCTATAGCTCACTCAGCTCCGGCGGGTAAGGTCATGGTCTGTATCATAACACCAACCCCTCTTCCTATAGCTCAGTCAGCTCCGGCGGGTAAGGTCATTGCCTGTATCATACCACCAACACCTCTTCCTATAGCTCAGTCAGCTCAGGTGGGTAAGGTCATGGCCTGTATCATAACATCAACCCCTCTTCCTATAGCTCAGTCAGGTCCGGCGGGTAAGGTCATGGCCTGTATAATAACACCAACCCCTCTTCCTATAGCTCAGTCAGCTCCGGTGGGTAAGGTCATGGCCTGTATCATAACACCAACCCCTCTTCCTATAGCTCAGTCAGCTCAGGTGGGTAAGGTCATGGCCTTTATCATAACACCAACACCTCTTCCTATAGCTCAGTCAGCTCAGGCGGGTAAGGTCATGGCCTGTATCATAACACCAACCCCTCTTCCTATAGCTCAGTCAGCTCCGGCGGGTAAGGTCATGGCCTTTATTATAACACCAACACCTCTTCCTATAGCTCAGTCAGCTCAGGCAGGTAAGGTCATGACCTGTATCATAACACCAAACCCTCTTCCTATAGCCCAGTCAGCTCAGGCGGGTAAGGTCACGGCCTGTATCATAACACCAACATCAGCACCTCTTCCTATAGCTCAGTCAGCTCAGGCGGGTAAGGTCATGGCCTGTATCATAACACCAACCCCTCTTCCTATAGCTCAGTCAGCTCCAGTGGGTAAGGTCATGGCCTGTATGATAACACCAACCCCTCTTCCTATAGCTCAGTCAGCTCCGGCAGGTAAGGTCATGGCCTGTATCATAACACCAACCCCTCTTACTATAGCTCAGTCAGCTCCGGTGGGTAAGGTCACAGCCTGTATCATAACACCAACACCTCTTCCTATAGCTCAGTCAACTCAGGCGTGTAAGGTCATGGCCTGTATTATAACACCAACCCCTCTTCCTATAGCTCAGTCAGCTCAGGAGGGTAAGGCCTCATGGCCTGTATCATAACACCAACACCTCTTCCTATAGCTCAGTCAACTCAGGTGGGTAAGGCCTCATGGCCTGTATCATAACACCAACCCCTCTTCCTATAGCCCAGTCAGCTCAGGAGGGTAAGGACATGGCCTGTATCATAACACCAACACCTCTTCCTATAGCCCAGTCAGCTCAGGAGGGTAAGGTCATGGCCTGTATCATAACACCAACCCCTCTTCCTATAGCTCAGTCAGCTCCGGGTGTAAGGTCATGGCCTGTATCATAACACCAACCCCTCTTCCTATAGCTCAGTCAGCTATGGCGGGTAAGGTCATGGCCTGTATCATTACACCAACCCCTCTTCCTATAACTCAGTCAGCTCAGGCGGGTAAGGTCATGGCCTTTATCATAACACCAACCCCTCTTCCTATAGCTCTGTCAGCTCCGGCAGGTAAGGTCATGGCCTTTATCATAACACCAACACCTCTTCCTATAGCTCAGTCAGCTCAGGCGGGTAAGGTCATGGCCTGTATCATAACACCAACCCCTCTTCCTATAGCTCAGTCAACTCAGGCGGGTAAGGTCATGGCCTGTATCATAACACCAACACCTCTTCCTATAGCTCAGTCAGCTCAGGCGGGTAAAGTCACAGCCTGTATCATAACACCAACCCCTCTTCCTATAGCTCAGTCAGCTCAGGAGGGTAAGGCCTCATGGCCTGTATCATAACACCAACACCTTTTCCTATAGCTCAGTCAACTCAGACGGGTAAGGCCTCATGGCCTGTATCATAACACCAACCCCTCTTCCTATAGCTCAGTCAGCTCAGGCGGGTAAGGTCACGGCCTGTAT
This sequence comes from Ambystoma mexicanum, assembly GCF_040938575.1. NCBI lineage: Eukaryota > Metazoa > Chordata > Amphibia > Caudata > Ambystomatidae > Ambystoma > Ambystoma mexicanum. Next base: position 1,089,358,457 of record NC_090941.1, read on the forward strand.
CATAACACCAACCCCTCTTCCTATAGCTCAGTCAGCTCAGGAGGGTAAGGCCTCATGGCCTGTATCATAACACCAACACCTCTTCCTATAGCTCAGTCAGCTATGGCGGGTAAGGTCATGGCCTGTATCATTACACCAACCCCTCTTCCTATAGCTCAGTCAGCTCAGGCGGGTAAGGTCATGGCCTTTATCATAACACCAACCCCTCTTCCTATAGCTCTGTCAGCTCCGGCAGGTAAGGTCATGGCCTTTATCATAACACCAACCCCTCTTCCTATAGCTCAGTCAGCTCAGGTGGGTAAGGTCATGGCCTGTATCATAACACCAACCATTCTTCCTATAGCTCAGTCAACTCAGGCGGGTAAGGTCATGGCCTGTATCATAACACCAACACCTCTTCCTATAGCTCAGTCAGCTCAGGCGGGTAAGGTCACAGCCTGTATCATAACACCAACCCCTCTTCCTATAGCTCAGTCAGCTCAGGAGGGTAAGGCCTCATGGCCTGTATCATAACACCAACACCTCTTCCTATAGCTCAGTCAGCTCAGGCGGGTAAGGTCACAGCCTGTATCATAACACCAACCCTTCTTCCTATAGCTCAGTCAGCTCAGGAGGGTAAGGCCTCATGGCCTGTATCATAACACCAACACCTCTTCCTATAGCTCAGTCAGCTCAGGAGGGTAAGGCCTCATGGCCTGTATCATAACACCAACACCTCTTCCTATAGCTCAGTCAGCTATGGCGGGTAAGGTCATGGCCTGTATCATAACACCAACCCCTCTTCCTATAGCTCAGTCAGCTCAGGCGGGTAAGGTCATGGCCTTTATCATAACACCAACCCCTCTTCCTATAGCTCTGTCAGCTCCGGCAGGTAAGGTCATGGCCTTTATCATAACACCAACCCCTCTTCCTATAGCTCAGTCAGCTCAGGTGGGTAAGGTCATGGCCTGTATCATAACACCAACACCTCTTCCTATAGCTCAGTCAGCTCAGGCGGGTAAGGTCACAGCCTGTATCATAACACCAACCCCTCTTCCTATAGCTCAGTCAGCTCAGGAGTGTAAGGCCTCATGGCCTGTAACATAACACCAACACCTGTTCCTATAGCTCAGTCAACTAAGGCGGGTAAGGCCTCATGGCCTGTATCATAACACCAACCACTCTTCCTATAGCTCAGTCAGCTCAGGAGGGTAAGGTCATGGCATGTATCATAAGACCGACACCTCTTCCTATAGCTCAGTCAGCTCAGGAGGGTAAGGTCATGGCCTGTATCATAACACCGACACCTCTTCCTATAGCTCAGTCCGCTCAGGCGGGTAAGGTCATGGCCTGTATCATAGCATCGACAACTCTTCCTATAGCTCAGTCAGCTCAGGCGGGTAAGGTCATGGCCTGTATCATAACACCAACCCCTCTTCCTATAGCTCAGTCAGCTCAGGAGGGTAAGGTCATGGCCTGTATCATATCACCGACAACTCTTGCTATAGCTCAGTCAGCTCAGGCGGGTAAGGTCATGGCCTGTATCATAACACCAACCCCTCTTCCTATACCTCAGTCAGCTCAGGAGGGTAAGGTCATGGCCTGTATCATAACACTGACACCTCTTCCTATAGCTCAGTCAGCTCAGGCGGGTAAGGTCATGGCCTGTATCAACACCTTTTACTATAGCTCAGTCAGCTCAGGAGGGTAAGGTCATGGCCTGTATCATAACACTGACACCTCTTCCTATAGCTCAGTCAGCTCATGAGGGTAAGGACATGGCCTGGATCATAACACTGACACCTCTTCCTATAGCTCAGTCAGCTCAGGAGGGTAAGGTCATGGCCTGCATCATAACACCGACACCTCTTCCTATAGCTCAGTCAGCTCAGGCGGGTAAGGTCATGGCCTGTATCATCACACCAACAACTCTTCCTATAGCTCAGTCAGCTCAGGCGGTTAAGAACATGGCTGTATCAACACCTCTTCCTATAGCCAGTCAGCTTAGGAGGGTAAGGTCATGGCCTGTATCATAATACTGACACCTCTTCCTATAGCTCAGTCAGCTCAGGCGGGTAAGGTCATGGCCAGTATCAACACCTCTTCCTATAGTTCAGTCAGCTCAGGAGGGTAAGGTCATGGCCTGTACCATAACACCGACACCTCTTCCTATAGCTCAGTCAGCTCAGGCGGGTAAGGTCATGGCCTGTAGCATAACACCAACACCTCTTCCTATAGCTCAGTCAGCTCCGGTGGGTAAGGTCACAGCCTGTATCATAACACCAACGTCTCTTCCTATAGCTCATTCAGCTCAAAGCCTGTTTGAATAGATTCAGCAAACGCTGTCGCACATTCATGTTCACGGTAGTGAGAGTTTAAGACACTTCTCAAACTTTTAAGATGTTCCGTTGTTAGATTTGGGGTAACTTCATGGCCATCCAGGATGTTGAAAACAGGGGGCTCAAAAGGTCAGAAACTTTCGAGCAAGTGTTTGTTAAAAAGTAGCTCAGTAACTCATGATTTGCAGTTAGTAGTTTGTTTCATACAGAAAATGGCAAAACAAACGATCCCTTAATGAACTCTTACTCTAGCAACACGCTCTGTGTTGTTCTGATGTATTTGTTCTATTGATACGTTTCTGTGTAACTCATGACATTGCAATGCTGCCAGTCTGAGTAATACTCAGCCTATTATCAGATGGAGAAATGGTGGCATCACGGGTGCTTTGCACGTGACTGGCTCTGCCCCAGCCCTAATGGCCTTTCTGAGACTATTGCCTGACAGCCAGCCACTCCACAACATCTTGCACACGTGACATGTGGCAAGATCTTCCCCATCCCCTCGGGCCTGCTACCACCTCCATTATCCGCCACCCTACTCAGCACTACTACTCCTTCCACCCTACGGCTCCCACTCCTCCCTCCCATTACTCAGCACCTCCTTTCACTAAGTGCCACCATCTTCAGAGTCCCTCCTTACACTACTCGTTGTAAGCACACTTGCCTCCCAACCAAGCACCCTCACATAGTGCAGCTTTCCCTCTCAGGCCAATGCCTCACCGTCTCCAGAAGTGGCCTCTGCAATCTGCCAGTCCTTCACCTCTCCTGCTGGCCTCTTGGTTGCCCTCCACCTCTGACCTCATCCAAATAATCCACACTTCCTGCTTCCTCTGGCCACCTTACATTACTATTCTTCTGCTGGCATTGGCTCTCTTTGCTTGGCCAATCTGGCCCCGGCTTGCCCACCCGGGATGCTGAGACCTCGTGTACCCTTCTGTGGCATGGGTCTGCTGTGGGGTGGCAATGTTGGCGCGAGATGTCCAGTGTCTCTGTTCATGTCAGGGGTTCCCATTCTGGAAGCCTCAACATACCCATCACTGATGTGAATGGCTTCTTGTACCACTGATGTTGGGGGAATGTTGCATCATCTATTTCAGGCTGCTATTTCCTCCACATATAGGTGGAAGCCCACCTGCTCCTTGCCTGATGACTCCTCCCTTATAGTGTTTGCCAATATCCTCCTGCTCCTTGCCTAATGGGTTCTCTCTTAGTGTTCGCCAATATCCACCTGCTCTTTGCCTGAGTTATCCCTTATAGTGTTTGCCACTATCCACCTGCTCCTTGCCTTATGAGTTCTCCTTTATAGTGTTTGCCAATGTCCACCTGCTCCTTGCCTAATGAGTTCTCCCTTACAGTGTTTGCCAATGTCCACCTGCTCCTTGCCTAATGAGTTCTCCCTTACAGTGTTTGCCAATGTCCACCTGCTCCTTGCCTTATGAGTTCTCCTTTATACTGTTTGCCAATGTCCACCTGCTGCTTGCCTTATGAGTTCTCCTTTATAGTGTTTGCCAATGTCCAACTGCTCCTTGCCTAATGAGTTTTCCCTTACAGTGTTTGCCAATGTCCACCTGCTCCTTGCCTTATGAGTTCTCCTTTATACTGTTTGCCAATGTCCACCTGCTCCTTGCCTAATGAGTTCTCCCTTACAGTATTTGCCAATGTCCACCTGCTCCTTGCCTAATGAGTTCTCCCTTACAGTATTTGCCAATGTCCACCTGCTCCTTGCCTGATGACTTCTCCCTTATAGTGTTTGCCAATATTCTATTCCTTAGTTAAGTATTTTTATTTGGCTCATTCTAAGTGTGCCCCTTCTTGGCCACCTCATGTCAACAATGACATGAAATAAAATATGCACCAAAACCCTACTTGACAGTTTTGAGAGCGGCAGTAAAAGTTGATCACTTCAAACCGCATTTATTACAGCGTATTTCCCTTATGTATGTGCAAGGGCACAGGGTTGCCTTTGTGGTAAATCAGTCACTTCATCGCAAAACCAAAAACCTCTGAGAGCCTAACTATACATTTTGCAGAATGTTCTCCCGGGAACGTGGAATGCAGTAAACACCATTATCGCATGTAGTAAACACAGGATGTGCCTCATTGGGGTGCTGCTGCTATGCAGTAACGGATGTGGGCTTCCAGACAGACATATTACATTCAGTAATGCAGAAACTCCGTGTCCTTTATTTTTAAAAACATTTTCAACCTCACTGTGAGGATGAAAAAGGACAGTTACCTTTGAGGATCATACCAACTGTGCACATGGTTTAAATGCACAGATGGGGTAATTCTGACCCTTTTGTGCTTTTTATGATAAAGGTGGTGAGGTGCGTATCAGATATACACACTTCGATTATCTGTTGCAGAAGCAGCTTTTGAGAACTGGGTGTGTAAGGGTTTGGCAAGTGATTGAACAATTTGGAACAGGACTCTCTTCTTTTGGTTCCACATTCTTCTTCTTCTCAATTATCGGAGGCGTGGGCGGACCCACACAGGCGCTACCCCATCCTAAAGGATGATGTGCACCAGACCCACCAATCAATACTTAGCTCACATAAACTCACAACTCCTCCCACCGCCCCGTCTGCCTCACAAAATCCAACATCACACTGCTCCTCCTCCTGCCTCTCACCCCGTCACCTCCCAGCAAAGCCTTCCCACTCAGCTCAGCCACACCCAGCGCAGTTAACCGAACCCTCATCAATTCTCTCTCTTCAACATGTCTCTCACACCAAAGCAAAAAATGTCCCACAGTCTCAGGCACCCCACACACCGCACAGTCCCTCGACTCACGCTTCCCCACTCGAAACAGACAGTCATTCAGACCCACATGCCCTATCATCAACCGATTCAGCATCACCTTCTCCCCCCTCCTCCATTCCAGACTCCCCGCATCCACCTTCAGCGACACTTTCCCACGAACACCAAACATCCACCTGACCTTCACCCCACTCACCCACCTCTCCTGCCATTCATCCATGACCCGTCTCACCATTACAGCCTTCACCTCATCCACACTCAAAGGCAACCTCACATCAACCGCTCCCCTCTTCATACCCTCACCCGCCGCCAGATCCACCAACTCATTACCCAAAATGCCACTGTGACTGGGGTCCCACGCCAACTCCAAATCCATTCCCCCACGCACACACCGATCAATCTTACTCCTGATATCCAAAATCACATCCTTCCTATCACCATCCCCTGGCACAATCGCCTGCAACCCACTCAATGAATCCGAGAACACCACCACCTACTCATACCCCAACTCGCACACCCTATCAATCGCCAATGCAATTGCCACCAATTCAGCCGTACAAATAGACACATCATTCGTCAGTCGCCCCACTTTATACTCCCCAGTGCTTTCCAAATAATACGCCATACCCACTCTCCCAGACACAGGATCTTTCGAACCATCCGTGAACACCTTGCATCCTTCCTTCCCTGCCAAATACGCCTGACCCAAAGCCTTGATCTCAACCCGCAAACCCCGCTTCTTCGACACCACACTCGCCAACTCTAAACACACCTTTGGAGACCTCATCATCCACAACAGCCATCTCACCAAATCCATACCCGTCACAGCCACAACTCGCCTACACCCCACTTCACCCCTTTCTCCCACATATGAAACGCCAAAGTGCCCCCCTTCCTCCTCCACCGGTCCCTATGGTAGTCAAACTTCCAATTATACTTCAAACATTCACGCACCGGATGAGCCACACTCTTCGCACTGCACTTCACCCACCACCGCATATTCAACCCCAACGGCATCTCCCCCACAAGCACCTACACCGCATTCACTGGAGAGGACCTCATCACACCCGAACACACCCTCAATGCCCTCGCCTGCACCCTATCCAACCGCAACCATATTGGAGCGGCCTGCCTACCCACGCCATCAAAACCTCGATGCTAGCGTGTCTGCGCACGCGTATGTGTGAGGGGGTGGCAAGTGATTGAGCAGTGTGGAACAGGACTCTCTTCTTTTGATTCTACCATGTCTGACCGCTTGCCTATTGGAGTGGCAACCTGTCGTTGCTTGGCAGGCCCTGCCTACCCATGCCATCAAAACCTCGATGCTAGTGTGTCTGCGCACGCGTGTGTGTAAGGGGGTGACAAGTGATTCAACAGTGTGCAGCAGGACTCTCTTCTTTTGATTCTACCATGTCTGACCGCTTGAATATTGGAGCGGCATCCTGTATTCTGCATTCGGCTACTGGACCTCGCCTGGGAGTTAGTTGCTCGGCAGGCCCTGCCTACCCACGCCATCAAAACCTCAATGCTAGCACGTTTGCTCGTGCATGTGTGTAAGGGGGTGTCTCACGAGTGGCCGATTTATGAGATTACGCCCTTGCTGCACTTTTGAACTCTGCCCTGGTCTTGGAAGCCTCGCTTTGTTAGCTACAGTGGGGGGTTTCAATTGTAACCCACCTTTTCATTCATCTCAAATTTCAAGTGTATATTTGTGATTGCTTCACGCTCCATACTGAAGTCACGTGCGTGTAGTGGATTTTTTGCACGCCCGCTTAAACGCATGGAATTTTCTTTGCCCGGTGACATTTAGTTACAACAAGTGGATGAGGTCTATGAACTGAGTGGGACGGAATGCTTGGATAGGGGGCCAGCCGATATCCCAGCAAAAAACACCAGCCGTGCCAGGGGTGCTTGCCCTCAGCACACGGAGACATTCACAGAGGGCTCAAGGGCTAACCCCAAAATCACAGACTTATATCCGGCGCGCAAGAAAGAAAAGGATTCTGTTGATTCCCCTATTTTCTTTGGTGCCTCAACCGAGGATTTATTACAGGTACTATCCAATCCTCTCAGGTGTTTGGGATCTAAGAATATTGAACAGGTTTATTTTATTTTGCCACTTATATATTTTATTTTAACACTTATATAGCGCACAAAACCCAGAGGTATCTAGGCACTTTTACCTAAGAATACGGTTATAGTAAGTGCTCCAGGTTACAGAAGAGGTGATTTACATCGCAGAACGTGCAGAGGGTGATACATCAGACTCCAAGTGCAAAAGAGAAGTACATAGTGATCACATCCAATGAGCCTGAGCCCATGCTGCAGGGTGGAGGCAGAACACAAATGCGAAAGTCCGGCAATGGGCAAATACATAGTGCCTACCCCATGTTGCCGGGTGGCAGCAGCATGTACATGCAGAAATTAATTGGGGGGCACAATCCAGGTTGGAGGAGTGGCATGAGGGGAAGGGGTAGGAATGGGAGGGCAAGAGCGTGGTGGGGGCACACACAACATCACAGGCGACCAGGGGGGTAGCGTACCTGTAGCAGAGAGGTAGCTGACAGGGGCCTTCGATGAGGGCATTAGAAGAAAGGGCCATGTCCCACCTCCCGGTTGCTGCCATTGGCTGGTCTAGCCAAGAGCAACCGAGCTGGGCAAGGCATAGGAGAAGGCTCCCAGGACTCCTAGTGCGCTCCTATTGAAAGGCTGGGGGCACTCTGAAAGTGCTGTTTCAAATGCCCAAATTCACAGAAATTTCTCAAGAAATGCAATTTGTGGCACAAGTGGTGGCTTCAAGGTGTGATCGTGAGTGTAGTGTCTTTCAATCGTGAATTGAAAGACAGAAACATCCTTTTTTCACAGGGCGCTGCATCAGCGTGCTAATGAATTCATAATAACACAGGCTTACCCTGTAAGAATGAATGATGAAGCTGCCCAGATGAAGATTCAAAGCGCAGTCACACTGCAGGCGCGGTAGGTCCGTCGATGTAGATGCAGTGTAGGAGAATGAATGTTGCCATGGCACTTAGAAATATTTACGTCCCCGAATGCTTTAGGAACACAGACGATATCTGGTTTCTTCTGCTTGTTTTGATTCCTCAGTTAATATCAATTCTCCTGTTACAGCCACCCCACTATTCAAAGCTAAAAATAATAACATCAGGAATGTGGGGGAAACTTTGCGTTTGGTACATTCTAGTCCTATTTTAACTTCTGTTCCAGCTTGCGATGACTAACCAACGACCCTGTTAAAATCGGATTCACCACTATTGGTGTCGGATAACATTACGGAGTATTTTTAGTGGATTGTTTGGGGATTGGATTCTACTGAGGATGGCTAATTAACATATTTCGGGTGTATTAAGCCAAATGCAATCCACTGAATACAATTGGATTTTCTGATTTGGAGAGGATTGAAAGAGGATTTAAATGTTTGGGAAAATCCAGTAATGCACTTTAAATGACCCTAGGTTGTCTGCAGCTGACCAACTACCGATACATCTGTCTCTTGGGAATGGCCATGAGAAGTGTCCTCGTCAGGTTGTTAGCCAGGCTCTGATGTATTAGCCGCTAACTAATAAGAAAAAGAGAAAGGGCTTAGCAGCAGTCGTTTCTTGTGGGAATCTGACCTGTAGCAGAAGTGACGGAGGCACCGCCAGCATTGTTTCCTATTTTTCAACCCTCTCATGTTGATGACTCAACCCCTATGCCTAATTGTGTGCTACTTGGAAATGGGAACGAGGGTATTTCGACTATTGAAAATGACCCTCCTGAGAATAATCGCAATGCCCCGCTGTTACGCTGCATGCCAGTGCCCTGCAGCTACGCTGCCTGCTAGTGTCCTGCTATGACACTGCCTGCCCATGTCCTGCTGTTACGCTGCCTGCCCGCATCCTGCTGTTACGCTAGCCGCCAGTGTCCTGCTGTTACTCTGCCTGCCCGCGTCCTGCTGTTACGCTGCCCGCCAGTTTTCCTGCTTGACCCACACCCATTGATGCAGCCTCAGAGGCCCCTGGCTGTAACGATAGACAGCAGTAAAAATAACAATTATTTGGCTCTCAACTAGGATATTAAGGGAACAACTGTAGTTAGTTCTCCTGTCCAGACTGAGCCTGGGGATGGCCTTGATGCGCCCTGCTTGGACATTAGGATTCCTACATCGGGGAATGGGATTGCCCCAAGCTTTCAAGAATAGGCTGGTCGACCTCAAGTACAGGATCATTGCACATTGTCTTGTAAACCTGAAACCAAGGCCCTCCTAATACAGAGTCTACTTTGTGATGACACTGGATATTATCTAAATGGCGCCCGATCAGCGGATTTATTTCACTGTGCTATTCTGCTCGATGCACACATAGCGATGATTTTAGGACAGTGGAGATTTGTGAAAAAACATCCAGTGCTATAGCCATCGTTTATTTTTTTGCTAACAATACCATGACCCATATTCTGGAACATAGGGACTCATTTAAGCGGTTAGGCTATGAGTGCACAGCTATTGATATTGAATATGGTAAGAGATTCCAAGCACCAGAGCCAGGTAATAAACTGGTACCTGCTCTTAACCCCACACGACTTTCCCCTCTTGTACCTAGCTTGCCTTTTGGAGCAGGGACAGAGGATGTTATGTAGGAGGAAGAGAAGCACTGGGCTTGGTTGGCCAGGCTGGTCGCACAAAGGGGGATAAAGGGTCTTTAGCTCTGGCTGGTTTAGTACAAACCTTTCATAAAATAGAACACATCAATTCATCACAAGGAAGGAGGGAGAGAAAACAAAAAAATGTCAAAGAAACAAAAAAAGCAGACATCAAAACACATCCAAAAAAGATAAAAGAAAGAACGAGAAATGCGTCGTATCTAGCAATTATATAATACAGATAAAAAACGCTCATACCAGAATTAGAAGAAAATCCCTCACTTCAGTTTGTTAGCTGGCACACCCACGGACGCACCCATCTATTTGAGGAAGGTGGGTTTATGGAAGAGCTTGACCAGCATGTAATGGTGGCATTGCAGAAGACTTGGCTGGTGGATTTGGTAGTGGTAGATGTTAGGCAGAATCACCTCAGTACCCTTGGGGACCACTACAGGCAATCAGGACTACAAGTGTAAGCACAATTTCACCTTTGGTACAAGCCTGTACCACACAATAAAGTGGTAGCGATGGCTGAGCAGCCAGACTTATCTCAAGAGTTTAAGTGAGCAGTTGAACAAGTTACACAAAGGACCAACCAATACAGTGATTCAAGTAAACACTTACTCAAGGTTTCTTGGTAAAAGAATATACATTTATTTACTCAGTCAGTTATAAAACATTACTCTAGCATAAGCAGCTCAATATCACACACTAATACACCACAAAAATCCAACCGGTAAGTAAATGAACAAGTTTAGCTCCAAAATGAAGTGGGAGCAAAATGGCACTTCAGATACTTAATAAAGGAGGGAAAAGACAAGGTTATAAGAATAGACAGCCCAAATACATTCATAGGCAGGGCAAAGGGTTTCAGTTAAATACAACCAGCAATTCTTCTCAATAGGCCTGGGCCAAAGTCAATGGTTCAGAGTCTTTTGTATAGGATAGCCCAGTTCTGGTATATGACGGTTAAATCCTTGCCACAGATTTATAAAGGATTTGGCTAGGCGAAAAGTTTGACAAATGTTTAGGGAAGGACAAGCCTTCGTAGTTGAGGAAAGTTTCACACACTTTCTCGATGGCCGAAAAGATTTCCGGACCGCGTTTGCACAGTACCTTGTCAATGAAGAAAGCTGTAGCTGAGGCAGTTGTTCCTGGCAGTTTGAGCAGATCTCGCTGTTCGTGAGCTTCAGTCGTGGGGACAAGAAGGAGGACATCAGGAGGTTCCTGCACTGCCCAGGGAAGAGACCAAAAGCTGTTGCAAGACGTCGGTTTAAGGTGTGAATGCCTTAAAGTCCACAAACTAGTTTTGTTCCCTCTGGCTGTCCGGTTTTCAACAGCAATCTGATGAAAATTCGACCAGAATAGGACGGTGTCAGGTGGCTTGCGAGTTGGTTGTTCCCACCAAACTTAAGGGAAGAAGTTAACCTTGAAGGGCTTCTCTGTTGTCAGAGTTTCAGGCAATTCGGACCTGCAGCAGGGCTTCACCAGTCGTCCAGGAGTTGCAGCAGTCCCAGAGGCATTGCTAGGGAGGTGCTGAGGGCATTATAGCCCCAGATCTTTTGTTGTAGCCACGGATAGAAGCTCAGGGGTTACAACCAAAAAGGCTATGTAGCCCCCAGTCCCGACAGTCCATAAATAAGCCTAGCCCTGGATCTTTTCCAGACCTAGCAACACCCTGAGCAGTCATCTTCCTTCCTTGCCTCTTTGCTTCTTTCATTCTAGTGGTTGACTCTGCTTTCCAAGTCCCAGAGACCTGCTTTTAAACAGTTTTCCCCCATTCATTCCAGCCTGGCTGTCACTCACACAGCAGGGTGGCTGTCCTTGCCAGACAGCCAGCCGGCCAATCACGCCAGACTGCATTGAGGTCTCCTAGGAGACTAAGCACAGGGAGTCACATCCTGTCCACCTCAAACACTCAGGCGCCAGAGGAGGGCTTCAGCACTAAAGCCCACCAAAGGCCAACGAACAAAGGGACCAAACCTGGTTTGGCGCACAGAGACAAACACAAGAAGGACTTTTCCTAAAAGAAATGGGAAAAAAAGATGACCGGAGTCTGTTTTTACAGATAGTGTCATGATGCCTACCTCCAAGGAGCCAGACAGGGCCCGGCACCCTCAGAGGCAGGCAACATGTATACTAGGGAAGTCCCAGCCACCCCAGATAGGGGCTCTTTGGACTCAGTCCTGGCGCCGTTGGCGTCAGGCTCATAAGGGATAACAGTCCTGGCACCATCGGCCCCAGGCTCATACAAGATATGGAAGGAATAGTGTTTGGTGCAAACTTACCAGGCAGACCATGCTGCATTTCCTTACCTGGCAGATCATTCTACAACTTCCAGATGAAAAAGGAACTACTTAACCACACGGGTGTGGCTGGTGGCAGGATACATACCTTCAGTGGAAGGATACATACCTGGGACTACTTGAAAGGCTATTTAAGCCACGCCCAGACAGCAAACCATGCTTCGCGTTGTTCTGCTCATAGCAGCTGGACGCTCACCGTGCCTGCTCCTGCTCCAGCCCTCGACCACGCCTGCCAGCATCCTGGAAACACCTAAGGATAGAAAAGGGAAGAAGAAACAGGTGAAAACAAGCCTTACCTGTTAAAGCAGCATTCCGGATTCAGCGCGCCAACGTTCCTGCAAAAAGACATCATTTTAAATACTCACCGCGTCGCATACATCTCGGCGCACCTCTCTCACCTGCACGTGGCGCCTTCGGCTCTGCGACGCCCATCCGGATCTCCTGCAGCATTCCAGCACCTATGGGGAGACGAAGAGAAGAAGAGAAGAAAGCAAGGTGAGAAGGGGAAAATAACCAAGAAGCACTTACCTGCCAAGCTAATTCTTCTTACCTTCGGGTCGATGCCATTTCTTGTGCATTTCAGCACCCCGGGCCCTATGGTGAAAAAGCAAACATCACATTAGTGAATGCAAGAACCGTAGCAAACAAACTATTTAAAACTTACCTGCTTACAGGTCGGACTCAGCTTCTGCTTCGTGCCGGCTCCATTTCTTCGGCATTCTCGAACTCCGGCCCCTAAGGAAAAAGAGACAGGAAAAGACAGTAGTGGGCCTACATCAAAACTCACCTGAAATCAGGTTTTCGACGGAAACCGCCCTCAGCCCGGAGTCTTCCATTACCTGCAAAAGAGAAGAGGAACAGTTTAGACTCAAGCTTGCCATAAACATTTACGGTACTTACCGGAACAGACAAGCGAACTCGAACTTACTATCCAGTGACATAACTGGATCCCAACGCGCCCCTGCATCAGAAGCAGGATGGAGAGCTCGCCTTTTCAATCCCTAAGGTGAGTCTCCACAGGGAATTACAGAAGGGTTGCAAGGAGGGTGAGAAGGGGAACGGGAGATCTACACAAAACCCGCAGAGTTTTAACTCTTCCTTTTTGCTCACAGAAGGGTATTCTTCCGAGCCAGACAAGCCAGATTTGGGAACCCAGCCCACTCCATCTTCAGGGTGCTGAACATCTCCTTCGAAGAGGCCACTGCCGTCCAGACCACGCCCGCGCCTCCGTGGGAACCAGGTGAGCATTACAGATAGGTCTTGGGCGCCATATTGAAAAACATGGCTGATCCGATTTTTAGCTACCGTTGTTAGCGGTAGGAAAAAATCATGGTAGTTTGATCTAAACCACTGCCACTAGCCATTTAAAGTAGGAAAGGGTAACATTTGACTGTTACATGAGTGTTTTGACTCAGTGGAAGCTAGGCAACCCCTCCAGCACTCTATAGTAAGATCATGTGTGCTGGGTCAGTAAATTTAAAGAGACTAGTAAAGTCAATTTAACTTTACATGCCCTGGGAGACAGAGGTCAGTCCTAGGGAAGGTATTTAATCCTTGGGGAGTCTGAAAGACACCCCTGTGCCACTGCACTGAAGGTGCTGTGTGACACACAGAAAAAGATGATGCGTACGGAGTTGTGTTAAAACTCCATAACTAAAGAACACAAAAGTAAAACACACATCAAAATGCATGAAAGAGTGGGAAAAAAGGCTCACACTCTTTCCAGGTAAAAAATCAAATCGCAGAATTCCAGCAAAGTTGCTGGGGGTCTCAAGAGGTAAGGGAAATTAGCACATTTTGAGAATTCTCCCTAACAGTAGAACGTTGGCATTTTATACATAACCCGGCCATCCAGCGCCCGTGCGGAGGACTCCCAATGAGTGCTAGGAATTCTCTGAGCATGATGGAATTACCCTCACACTCACCCAATATCCTTATGGGAAGGATCTCACTACCCACTGAAATGGGATGTAGGGAGTTTGTTGTTATTAATATCTACGACCCCCCTTATCGGCAGCCCCATGACTTGGTGTTATCTGAAATTGAGACTCTCATTTGCAAATTGACACCTTGCGCCTCATTACGAGGTTGGAGGTTGTCATGCCCTTAGTAAGGGCATGGCTACCCCCAAACTCGGGTCCGTCTCCGGGTCCCGCGAAAGGGGAATTAACATGCCATTCCGACCTTGGTGGGCCCGGTAATTTCCCTTTTGCGGGACCTGGAGCCGGTACATCCGCATTCCCATTTGAGCCCCCATAGGGCTCAACGGGAATCGAGAGGATGGTAGCAGCGGTACCGTTTATAACGGTACTGTTGCTACCATCATGGTCTGCTCACGGGAGCCGCTCTGCACGCCCGGTCTTGACCAAGCGTCCAGAGCGGCACCCGTGAGCAAACTCGTAATGTTGCGGCATGGCAACAACGGCGCCAGTAGCACTACAGCTTGTGTGCGGGGATCTTAATTCTCAGATTCCCAGCGCCCTTAAACTATCTGACCAAGAGGACATGTATCTATCAACAGCTGCAGATGAGGATTTGCTTTCCCGTTTCTGTAAGAGGGGACCCGGATGGGCTAGCCTATTTTTTCATCTGGGCTCTCTATGGCTAACGGGGCTTTGCCGTTGGACCTCACACCACAATGTACTCACATTGGGTCTGAATCTTGAAGTATTCTGGATTATGTCTTTGTCGCTAACAATTGCTATCTGGTTAGTCACATGGACATATTCCCACGGCTTGAGAGTGACCATATGCCACTTGTGATGACCTTGAATTCCTCTGCGATGATCCCCTCCCCTGAAACCACCTGGTGATCTCTGGGTTAATTCTTCCTTAAATCGAGTAAAATGAAATGACCGACGGTTGAATGAGGCCTCCACCTGTATACAAGTGGGCCTGGCTTCCTTTGCAGAACGCTGTGTACTGAGGCATAGCTCTCAACTCACCCGCTTTTGGCGGGTGTCACCCGCCTTGCAAAGGGCTGACTCACCCGCCAAGCCTCCTGCACGCCCATTCATTCCAATGGCCGTCTCACCCGCCAAAAACAAAATCGGGTGATTTCACCCGCCTTTGTGAGACAAATGGTTGAGAGGTATGACTGAGGCGTATTGGAAATCCTGTTGAATGCGTTGTTGAAGCAATCAGGGATTTTGCGGAAGTCATTGGGACTGCGATTGCGACCATATTTGTCAAGAAACGTATATACTCTAAGAGGATAATTCACTCCTCGCTTCAACATCGTCATCTCTTTGATGGAGTAATAGTAATTAAGAGGAGTGAAATGCGCAGAGAGATGTGAGTGTTAGTGGGAATGGATTTGGCACCTGCTGAACGTGTGACATGCCTAAATAAAGCCAAACTCTTATATTGGAAATGGCTTAAACAACGTCGGTATAACATTAAGTGTTCACGGTGGCGGGCACGGGTTGGTTTAGCCTTGGACACCAATGCCCAAGATGTTTGGAGGGTGTTTGATGGCTATACCCCTGTAATACGTGCTATCTCTGGTGTCTCGGAACTTGCCTGGGAGGAGTATGTTTCTAAAACCTTAGGAAGAGGTGAAGTAGCACCTGTTGGATTGGGATCACCAATGGCAAAATGGAACTACATCACAACACCTAATGATATATTGAGGGTAGTTGCCGGTAGCAAATCCTCGAGGGGCCCTGGGCCAGTTGGCATTTGCAGCGCTGTTATTCAGAATGACCCTGAATGTTGGGCTACTGCGCTAGACTGGCTCTTCCATTGGATTGATGACTCTCAACTCATCCCTTATTCCTGGGGAGATAGTATCGTCATTCCCACCTGGAAGTAGGGCGACTGCCTTGATCCTGGCAATTATCGCCTCTTAGCCATGCTTGACACTTCATCGAAAATCTTTGCAAGCTTCTTGTTGAATGAACTTTGGTCATGGGCCGAAGCTGCCAAGCTCATCCTGTTAAATCAGACTGGTTTCCAGAAGGGACTCAGTACGATGACAAATTGCCTAGCCCTTTAACTGTCATCCAACAGGCATGGCTTATTCGCCAATGTCCCGTATGTGCAGCGTTTGTTGACTACAGCGCTGCAATTGATTCTGTCAACAGGAACCTGCTTTGGTGAGTCTGATTGGACTAATCAGGTAGAACTACCTCCTGGATTACCAAGCAGGGATATATCTCGCGCCTCTCCTCTCCTCCTCTTCAATCTATATTTAGCAGACATGGGAGTCGATCGCTCCAAAACTGGGCAATTTTCCCTTACAGTGGATGGGGTATGCAGATGATATAGTCTTGCTAGACATTACTTTGTCTGGCTTACAGGCCTCCCTAGATCTGTTAAAAAAAGTTTTCGGATTCCCACCATCTTGCTGTTAACACCAACAAAACAAAGCTTATAGTCTTTCAACCTCATGGATGCAAAAAGATCACTGCAACTTGGCACCTTGAGGGTAATACACTTGAGGTGGTCAGTGAGTACAAATACTTAGGAATCTATTTTGACTGCAGACTCCGGGGCACTCGCCATCTGGACTATGTCAGGCTAAAGTGATCCCAGGCCATTGGGTGCCTTGGAAAATTGGCGCACACTGGCGGGGGGTACTCTGTGGGGATCCTGACACGATTATACCTGGGCAAGATACTACCCATTATTATGTATGGGGCTGAAGGTTGTGCTCCTGGTAACATCAATGGAGTGGGTAAAACGGAGTCCACATTACTTAAGAGGTTGTTTCACTTTCCGACTGGTACTCCCATTGAGACGATCTTCCTTGAGTTTGGCATTCATTCCTGCTCAATTTATCTTGTTTAAACACCTACGGGAGACTCACCAACGCCCAGATTGGCCCCCTGAACTTCCTTATTTTCAATACTATTCGGACCAAGGCTGCTTTCATGCAAGACATTGCACTGCTCCTTGTTAACACTGTTGCTGCCAGATGGTTGGATTTGGCAGTGGGTGATCCATGGAGCTGTACACTATTGCGCTATAAAGATGCTTATAAGAGGAATTGTTCTCTCGTGTTACTGCAAGCAAGACATAGTGGATCTTGCTACTAAATCCAACAGCAGCTTATTCTCTGAGTATAAACTCAATAGGGAGTATGTTCCGAAATATATCGGACAGTTTGTGAGTAACCCCTTGGGTTAGGATTACCTCCAACTTAAAACGAATTCTGCAAAGACCATGGAAATTACGGGTGCCTCGAATGGTATTCCAAGGCCCCTACGTTTTTGTCGTTTGTGCGGCTCCAATCAACTCGAGTCTGCCAAACATTTGCTAACTGGCTGTGGAGCTCTGAAAGTATTGAGGCTTAGGGCCCTTACAGTGGCAGGCTTGGGCTGTACTAATAATGGTTAGGCCCTTTGGGTGACAATCATGGCGGGTAATCATGAATCTTGTATTATCTTTTTACGATATTTAGGAGAAAAAATGTGTGCATCTTGGAGGTTTGCAAAAAGTGTTGATGTGTCGAGGATCCAGATTGGATGTTATCTGAGTGAGATTGTGAAGTGCGCTGGACACATTGACATCTGGGGAATCCCACTGCAGAGATTGAGCAAGGAGGTATTAACTGTGGTATAGGATTTTAAAAAAAAATACTTTTTGACAATGAATTGTGGTGACGATTACGAGTGGCTTATGGATTATGTCTTAAAAGGGAGTGTATGGGATTGTTGGTGCAACCATGAAACGCTGAGATATAAGGTTTTAAAATGTTGGGGTTGTGACTCATTTAATGTGTTATTTTTTTATGGATTTTGTATTGATAAGTGATGAATGGTAAAAGGTTCAATAAACCAAATACCAAATAAAAACAAAAAAAAGAACTGGGTGGTGGAGAGGTTCCTGCGGGCATTCAAAACGACTTAAGGTTATTTATACTGGTGAATATTTTCAGTGAATGGGAATGATCATCTTTCAACTATCTGGAGTGTCCAGTGATGGTTTTAATTGGAGCGTTTTACTGGCCAGTGTTTAATGAAAATTGACTATCAAGACAAACAGCTTACAGTTGGTTCTCTAGGGTAACATATGAAAAACATCCAATAGGTGGCAGGTAATAAATAACACACAGGATCATTTAACACAGTTTGAACGAGTCCTGGGACCACAATATCTGGCAGCGATTTCTGGGTAAATTACTCTCATGATGCTGCACCCACAATATATACCAGGATTCATACTGTAACCCACTGTGATGTTCCCTCAATAGATCCAAGTATTGCCATTGTATATCACTTTCATGATGTTTCTCAAGATATACAAACATATATAACTTTCAACATGCTGCACAGACAACTTTTGCCCTTATTACCACTGTACATTACTTTGAAGCTGCACCCACAATGTATGCCAGGATTCATACTGTAACCCACTGTGATGTTCCCTCAATAGATCCAAGTATTGCCATTGTATATCACTTTCATGATGTTTCTCAACATATACAAACATATATAACGTTCAACATGCTGCACAGACAACTTATGCCCTTATTAACACTGTACATTACTTTGAAGCTGCACCCACAATGTATGCCAGCATTGTCACTTTCATTCGCTTTCATGAAGCGGCGTCCACAATATGTGGCAGAATTCCCCCATGGAAATCAATTTTAATGACGTCACCCACACAATGTATTTTGCTACATTTAGCATTCCTGATATGCCCCCGCCAAACACATGCAATAATCTCACTTACACACACACACACACTACACTGCACTCCAACATCAATTAGTTTTAATGTACGTGTCCACAGGGATGGGTTGATGGGTAGGGAAGCACACAGGATTCTCTATCAGGCACCAGTGTAGAAAGAACACGCTGGGCACTGAGGCGGGCACTCTGCTTGTTTGCCAAGCAATGTGTGAGCAACTGTTCGTCCTTATGAACCTATTTTTTTGGTCTGAATGAGCAAGTGCACCGTGGCAGGATCTATGTGATCACCTTTATAAAAAATTCAATCCAGAGGATGAAAATGCTGATTTATTTTTTTAATACATTCGCCGCATACATATATATATATATATGCGGGGAGGGGATACCCCTGCAGTCCCCTCAATATCCCCTCACAGCATTTTCCATTTGGCTTGTTCGTCCTTGGAATATTTACATTCGGTATTTTGGTACGATACCCCGAGGCATCCCAGTGGTTGGGAGCATGGCGGAGCACCAGGCCTCCCCGCGCCCATCTTGCTTCCACCACTGGATATTTCCCACGCACAAACTTGTTTTCTTGCACTGATGTATATAGATTGAGCTTCTCTTCAGTACAGGAGAAAAGGTTTTCAAATTGGAGTTAAAAATAGGTTTTTACCGCATAATATTGATAATCACAGGATGATATATTCCAGGGGAATATTGCATGCACTATTTTCGCCAGGTCAATAATCCGGCAGGGGGTAATTCACAAGCCTGCCCATTATTTCCATTAGCACGATACTCATAATGAGGGATTTGTTGTTGGCCTCAGTAGTTTGGCTGCTTTGAGTGACTGTTTTGCCTTCTTGATTGATTAGGACGGTTAGGACCAGAGTCCACCCTAATGTTTTAATTTTCCCTGTCAGTAGAAATGGCTAGGAAGCAATCTAGCGGCAGTGTGAACGGCTTATGAAAACTAATGATAACATCAAATAAGAAAGTATTTGAGCTGGAGGAGATTTTCGGTTATTCTTTATCCCGATTTATTTGCTTAGGCTAATGTTTCTGTTTCGTGGCCTGGCATTTGCCGTTCCTGACCAGAGTAACAAGGCCATTAGCCTTGCCTTATCAAGAGGGGATGGTATACTGGGAGAAATCCAGAGTGGGCCCTTTCCCTGAGGAGGACTGGGGTAGTTGAGAGGTCCCAGTTCCTACCCCACCCCTCTTGAGCCGGAATGTATTTGGACAGTACTCACTTGGCTCACACCATACCTCCTAAGTACTATACTCGCCACAGTCTCTCTCTTTATTACTGCGACATCTTTCCTGAGTGGAGCCACCTACAGGCCGGAGCACACTCCTGCGTGAGAGAGAGCAGCATATGAGCAGCAGCACTTATGCAAATGGGTAACAAACCGCAGTCCATTTCATAACACTGGCGAGTGTTCAACCTTAGACCATCAGGGAGCCGCATTTAGCTGGGGGGGAAGGGGGAGGAACGGCCTACACAGGCTCCTTAAACTGATCTCAGACTTGATGAACCACGGGTTGCCATTGCAGGATCACGGCAGAGCCCCACTAAGAAAGTGGGAGGGTATTGGCCAGTTAATTAGCAACTTTACTGTCTGTAACACTGCTAGGTTGGGGAAAACAGGACCAGATTGGCCAGTGCAAGCAGACAAATGGAAGCAGGAAGGGAAGTACAAAAGGGTCAACTGGAAGCAATAGGTTGTGGGTTGTTCGGTTGAGGTCAGAGGAGGAGGTGGTGTCAGATCAAGAGACCATCAGGAGGAAGGAAGGCAGAGCTGAGTGTGAAGGTGAATTCGGAATCAGGTGAGGTATTTGATAGTGAGTGCAATTGGTACTGCATTATGAGTGTGTGTCGGAGTGTAATGATTGTGGTAAAGGGAGGAAGTGTAGGGAGTGAATGTGAAGTGATTTGTGTGAGTGAAACAGGATGTCTGGATAGGCAGAGGGGACGAATGGTAGCAGTGTGGAGGACGGAGTAGCAGAGTGGATGAGCGAGTAGTAGAGTGGAAGAGGGAGAAGTAGTGTGGTGGAGGGAGTAATAACATGAAATGGTGGAGCGAGAGCGATCGGAGGGACAGAGGAGGATGAAGGAGTAGTAGAGTTGAGGAGGGAGTAGTAGTGTGGTGGAGGGAGTAGTAGTATGGAGGAGGGAATAGTAGTGTGGTGGAGGGAGTAGTAGTGTGAAGGAGGGAGTAATAGTGTGGTGGAGGGAGTAGTAGTGTGGAGGAGGGAGTAGTAGTGTGGAGGAGGCAGTAGCAGAGTGGATGAGGGAGTAGTAGAGTGGAAGAGGGAGAAGTAGTGTGGTGGAGGGAGTAATAACATGAAATGGTGGAGGCAGGTGGTTGGTGGAGCGAGAGCGATCGGAGGGACAGAGGAGGATGAAGGAGTAGTAGAGTTGAGGAGGGAGTAGTAGTGTGGTGGAGGGAGTAGTAGTGTGGAGGAGGTAATAGTAGTGTGGTGGAGGGAGTAGTAGTGTGGAGGAGGCAGTAGCAGAGTGGATGAGGGAGTAGTAGAGTGCAGGAGGGAGAAGTAGTGTGGAGGAGGGAGTAGTAGTGTGGAGGCGGGAGTAGCAGAGTGAAGGAGGGAGTAGCAGAGTGGTGGAAGGAGTAGCAGAGTGGTGGAGGGAGTAGCAGAGTGGATGAGTGAGTAGTAGAGTGGAGGAGTGAGTAGCAGTGTGGAGGAGGGAGTAGTCGTGTGGAAGAGAGAATAGTAGTGTGGTGGAGGGAGCAGTAGTGTGAAGGAGGGAGTAGTAGTGTGGTGGAGGGCGTAGTAGTGTGGAGGAGGGAATAGTAGTGTGGTGGAGGGAGTAGTAGTGTGAAGGAGGGAGTAGTAGTGTGAAGGAGGGAGTAGTAGTGTGGTGGAGGGAGTAGTAGTGTGGAGGAGGGAGTAGTAGTGTGGTGGAGGGAGTAGCAGAGTGGATGAGGGAGTAGTAGAGTGGAGGAGGGAGTAGTAGTGTGGAGGAGGCAGTAGCAGAGTGGATGAGGGAGTAGTAGAGTGCAGGAGGGAGAAGTAGTGTGGAGGAGGGAGTAGTAGTGTGGAGGCGGGAGTAGCAGAGTGGAGGAGGGAGTAGCAGAGTGGTGGAAGGAGTAGCAGAGTGGTGGAGGGAGTAGCAGAGTGGATGAGTGAGTAGTAGAGTGGAGGAGTGAGTAGCAGTGTGGAGGAGGGAGTAGTCGTGTGGAAGAGAGAATAGTAGTGTGGTGGAGGGAGCAGTAGTGTGAAGGAGGGAGTAGTAGTGTGGTGGAGGGCGTAGTAGTGTGGAGGAGGGAATAGTAGTGTGGTGGAGGGAGTAGTAGTGTGAAGGAGGGAGTAGTAGTGTGAAGGAGGGAGTAGTAGTGTGGTGGAGGGAGTAGTAGTGTGGAGGAGGGAGTAGTAGTGTGGTGGAGGGAGTAGCAGAGTGGATGAGGGAGTAGTAGAGTGGATGAGGGAGTAGCAGTGTGGAGGAGGGAGTAGTCGTGTGGTGGAGGGAGTAGTAGTGTGAAGGAGGGAGTAGTAGTGTGGTGGAGGGAGTAGTAGTGTGGAAGAGGCAGTAGCAGAGTGGATGAGGGAGTAGTAGAGTGGAAGAGGGAGAAGTAGTGTGGTGGAGGGAGTAATAACATGAAATGGTGGAGGCAGGTGGTTGGTGGAGCGAGAGCGATCGGAGGGACAGAGGAGGATGAAGGAGTAGTAGAGTTGAGGAGGGAGTAGTAGTGTGGTGGATGGAGTAGTAGTATGGAGGAGGGAATAGTAGTGTGGTGGAGGGAGTAGTAGTGTGGAGGAGGCTGTAGCAGAGTGGATGAGGCAGTAGTAGAGTGGAGGAGGGAGAAGTAGTGTGGAGGAGGGAGTAGTAGTGTGGAGGTGGGAGTAGCAGAGTGGAGGAGGGAGTAGCAGAGTGGTGGAGGGAGTAGCAGTGTGGTGGAGGGAGTAGCAGAGTGGATGAGGGAGTAGTAGAGTGGAGGAGGTAGTAGCAGTGTGGAGGAGGGAGTAGTTGTGTGGAGGAGAGAATAGTAGTGTGAAGGAGGGAGTAGTAGTGTGAAGGAGGAGGGAGTAGTAGTGTGGTGGAGGGAGTAGTAGTGTGGAGGAGGGAGTAGTAGTGTGGTGGAGGGAGTAGTAGTGTGGAGGAGGCAGTAGCAGAGTGGATGAGGGAGTAGTAGAGTGGAAGAGGGAGAAGTAGTGTGGTGGAGGGAGTAATAACATGAAATGGTGGAGGCAGGTGGTTGGTGGAGCGAGAGCGATCATCGGAGGGACAGAGGAGGATGACACAGGGAGTAGGAGTGAAGGTGGGTGGAGCTAGAGGAGGGGCATAGTAAGAGGTTAGTAGAGGGAAGGAGAATGTAAGACTGAGTTGAGCAGAGCATCTGCAAGGTATTAACCCATACACAGGGTCGGACTGGGGCATACAATTGTCTCGGACACCAATGAAAAAGTGTCCCCCAGTTGCAAATGGCAATTCATTCCTTTTATGACACACTGTTTAAATAGTGCCAACCCAAGCTTTTTGTGTGAATGAAATGTAATGCAAATTGTGCATTTTAAAGCAACAATGGTCAAAACTACTAGCCGCATAGTGAAGTTACTCATCAAACTGGCCCACAATTGCCCCAAAAAGTGGCCCACATTAGCATTTTGTGATTTTGGTTCAGGCATTGCCCTGTTTCCCTATAGGCCAGTCCAAACCTGCCCCTACCCCTTTACAACACAACTGGATAGATTTGGGAAATTGTTAGGAAGTCCATGAGGTAGTTGGTTCTCATTATGAGTCCGGCGGTAACCCTGCCGGTGCTACCGGTCGGTTGCCGCCAGACTCGAAAAATCTTACTGGCACCTGACTTCCCAGTGCCACTGGGAGATTACAAATCTGACGGCCCGGGAAGTCAGGTGCCGGTAAAATGTAAGTCCACATTCCCATAGAGACCGATAGGACTCTGTGGAAGTGGGGACTCAGAAGCTCCGGCACTATTGTTAATGGTGCCGGGGCTTCCATGACCGGTCTGCTTCCGTGGCCGCTGCACCTGGCCGTGTCAGACCTATTGGACATAGCGGCTCTGGCAGGCAGACTCCTAGTTTGACAGTCTGGAAACAAGGATGCCGGTAAGCAAACTTGTAATGAGGCCCTCAGACAGAAAAAGCCTCCTGCCTTTATGTCCTCACATCGAGCATAAGATAGAACTTGGAAAGTAGGGGTCATTCAATATCTGCTAACCTGGGGTCAGAAATGCCTGGGTTAGGGAGGAGGTGCGTTCCCTCATTTAAGATATCTATGCTATGAGATGTTGCTTCTTCATATTTTTGTTTGTGATATGCTGTTTTGAAAGCAGTAACTTGTTCCCACTTAATATTACTTTCAATGCTGTATTTAATAAACCTGTGTTCACAATTGCATACTGTTTATTGTTCAGTTTTCTAAAACCGTCAGTATTTCTTCGTTTGTGCTGTGACGAGGTCTGTGTTTTTAAAATAAATTAAGTCATATGCTCCCACGCGTGCATAGATTTCAGAATATTACATGACATTTGAGCTCTTAATGATAATTTTCAACACATTCGTTCCAGAAAGTTATAATTCTATTAAAGACACAGAGGCGAAGCATTATTATTATTATTATTTTTTATATATATAGCGCCTAAACCCTCAGTTGTCAAGACCGGAGGCTCAGATTATGCTCTCTCTACCATTTTATTACTCGAGCAGCATTACAAAGAAAACCAATAATAAACATTAACAAAGAATCGAACTACAAATCCCACTTAGGTAGTCCAGTATTATTGATCTTTGAACAAAACCACGTGATAACATAACCAATCAGTAACTGTCTCTATCCATAAACACTGCAGCATCCTCCATTACTTCCTCTTTCTTTGCTGAATCGAAACGGCGCCCAAATGATAATCCACAATTCCGATGCATGATCAAATCCACTTCTCAACTCCCAGACGGCTTGGATTGCACCACGGTACCTAGTATGACAAATATATACTTGGTGAGATGGAACCAAAGGGCGGGACAGTCGTAAGTCACAGTATTCCAAGTTATAACAGTCATTCTTTTATAGAACATCATTGCATCAAGAAACCAATACGATTGTAAGGGTGGGATAATTATTTGCCTCTGTGTCTTTAATAGATATATTCTGGAGGAAACCACTAACGCTTCCAAAAGCTTACCCAGCACAACGGATAAGATTTGAGCTTACACTGCAATCCATCCATTCTATCATAAAATCGCTGGATTTCTTCAGGAACACCATAATCGAGGCGAAATTACCACCGATCGATATACTGAGAACGAGTTGCCCAGCAACCCAGAAGACGGTGCTGATCAAATGGAAAGCAACATGTGAAAAATGTATTTAAAATCTGGAATGTTCAGTTGAAATGCTAATGCAGCGACCATAGGCTGTCAAGGTGAAAATCCAACGTAATGACTGGATTGAGACCCAAGAACAGAAAAGTCATTACAAATTGGACAAGTGCACCCAATAAAGTAGGGCCCTGAATCAATTCCCTGCATATCTGCACCTTTTCCCGTGTCCGCAGACCCGAGATCTGTTCCTCCGAATACGGCTCAACCTTCTGCCAACAAGAGAGGTCCTCTTACAATCCAAACAACTTGTTAAGATATAACCCAACCAGAATCATTACACCATCTCATAATGGTCTGTGATGCACTAACTTCCATAAGAAGAAAATATGCTGCCATGTTACCACCTGAAGCATCCTCATTATCTCCAGAAGCTCGCTGGCATACTCTGATGATCAGAGAACAAAAAAGACTCATATTCAGAGTCATACAATTCTGGAGTGAAATCATGACCTTGACAGACTGATAGATTCTTTGCACACTGTATTCCATGGCAAGTTAAGTACCGCTTTCCATCATGATATTCGTGGACCTGAAGCTGTTATTAACTTTTTTTTAAAATGTATAATGTGTTTTCTTAATGTCTTTTTGACTTGGCCTAAGAACGGAAATGATTAATGATGAATTAATGAAACGTTTGAAAAAAACCGAAATCATTTATTAAGAAATTATAGAATTATGACTTTCTGGTGCGAATGTGTTGAAAATCTGAATTCTTTGTCAAAACCAGAGGTGCAGATTATGCTTGTTCAAAGCTTACTCACCGCCAACAATGCCATACTCTCCATTGGTTTAAAATAGAAGGTCTTAAAGGTAGACTCATTCGACCAATCTGTTGATCTCATGATGTCTTCCATTCTAGCACCTACGTTAAAGGCCTTGGTGGCTATCGCACCCCTCACGGAGTGGGCAGCGTAGTTGACCACGTTTTGCCAGTTTGCGCCATCACCCATCTCAGCTATCTGGCTATTGCTATAAATAATTGTGATATCCCTGGAGGTCTCACGTCCCTCCTAATATCCCCGTATGCTGCCAAACATTTAACTGGGCATAGTTTGGGTTGGTCAGGAAACGATTAATAAGATATACTCTTCAATTCTGTCTTAGTCCTTCTTGAGATAAAAATGTCACCCTGTTCGGTAATACACTTTTCTTGTTGACCTCCAACGCTCTAATGTCTGATGTTCTCTTACATGATAAAAGGCGTTATGGCTTTTCTGGATAACTCAGTGTTGTCTGGCCATGATAGAAACATCTGGTGGGGGGCCTAGACATTCTCACTCCTCTTAGTAGTCTGCAAATCAAAGGGTGTTTCCATATGGTGACCCCTTCAATTCTAGGGTTGCCTGCTGATTTCGCAGATCGAGCCATATTAATGGAACTTAATGCCTTCTCCTGGGCCGCCATCTGGGCCAGGAAATTTGCTATGTGAACCACATCTGTTCCATAGGGATGAATGTCCCTTTCCATACACCAACCACTCCAGTTTTCCCATGCAGATTTATATACTCTGTGGGTTCCTGGTGCCCAGGATTCATTTTTTTTTTTTTAAATATATTTTTATTTAATTTTAAATGAAAACAGTACAAAACAAACTTGTGGCATTATGTACAATAGGACAATTGACAATTAAGAAAACACAACACTGCACCCCCCCCCCCCCCCCCAAGAGCTTATCGACAGGGTAGTTCTGTATCGACCTGGAGTGGCCGGGTGTCTTCCTCCTCCGAGGCAGTAGGTTCCCCTTGCACCCCAAACAGACCAGTAACTAACAACCTCCAGGCTACTAGGTTGCCCACATCCTCCTCCCCACATTTACTGCATGCCTCTTGCCAGACCATGGTTTCAGCTTCCGCCCATTTTTGCAGATCCCTCCACCACATCTCTATCCTGGGTTTGTAGCATTGCTTCCAGTTCATGGCTATCCTCCTCTTAGCGAGTATATACGCTAGGTCTCTCAGTTTCCCCAGATGTCTGGTGTTCTTCGGTCTTGGGAACCCCCCTAGGAGGCAAGCCCAGGCCGTATCAATGCTTATCGGGACCCCTTTGTCTGCTAACTTCTGTGACACTTCTCCCCAGAAGGCTTCGATTACTGGGCAGGACCAGAACATATGCGTCATGTCCGCGTCCTCCTCGTTACATTTCGGACATGCTTGTCTGCCTGTGTTCGCAAACTTAGCTATCCTTTTGGGGGTCATGTACGCTCTGTGCGTGATATATAGTTGGATTTGCTGTAATCTAGCATTTCTGGACACTTTTTTATGATATCCCATAGCCCGTTCCCACATCCCATCAGTCATCTGAGTCCCCACCTCCGTTTCCCATTCTAGTCTCAAATCCATCAGGTCCTTTCCCACCCGGGACATCACCACCTCATACAATCTGGAAATCTCGTGTCCGCCCTCTGATATATCATATATTGTGTCAATCAGGGCGTCCGGATCCTCCGCTAACACCGTCTCAGGCCAAGATTTTCGGATAATCCGTACCAACCTGAGGTATGTAACGTATTGGCCCACATGTAACCCATTCTCCTCTTCTAGGTCTGCAAAATCCTTGATGGCCCCATCCTGCCATATATCTCCTAACGTGGCCATCCCAACCGATTCCCAGCATATTCTGATCATTTTCCTAAGTTGGCTATCCCCCGCAGTCAAGGCGACCAGTGGCACTTGCGGCGAACACGGGTCCAGGCTTTCCAGTAGCCGACATGCTCTACGCAACATTCTCCACCCAAGTAACAGCATGCCAGGGCGAAGATTTAAGTCCTGTCTAGGGACCCAGATGATCTCCTTCAAATAAAACGGGGCGCAATCTGTCCCAACCAACCTAGACTCGGGAGATTCCTCATCAGAGAGCCACTGTGTAACATATTGCAATTGGCTCGCTACATAATAGGCCTCAAAATGTGGTAATTTGATCCCTCGTTTATCGTAAAAGTTTTGCAGCTTCCACAGTGCCACTCGGTTGCGAGTGCCGTGCCATAGGAAGTCCCTGCACACACTGTCGAGTTTGGTAAAGAACTTCCTAGGTATTAAGTATGGTATGTTGTTGAAGAAATGCAACAGTCTAGGCAGGACAACCATTTTAAGCAGCGCCCCCCGCCCTATCATCGCCAGCGGCAGCTTTTCCCAAAATCGCATGGACGCGCGGATTTTATCCACAGCAACTGCAGTATTGTGCAGATGTTCGTTTACCACAGTATGATATATGTCTATTCCGAGGTATCGGAAGGACTCGGTTGCCCAAGGCACGGGTAATACCGGTAAGCTTTCCGTGGGGACCCTCGAATAATACCCTAGGGGGAACATGCTCGACTTGCCGGGATTAACCGATATGCCGGACAATTCGGCATACTTCTGCATGACCTCTAAAACATACTGGGGGTTCTCCTCTGGATATTTTTGGTACAGCAACAAGTCATCGGCATATAGGGATATCAAGTGGCTCTCTCCTCCCACCTCGATGCCCACCAGGTCATATTGCTGTCTAAGATATACCGCTAAGGGTTCCAGGGCCAATATGTATAACATCGGGGACCAAGGACATCCCTGTCTAGTACCCCTACCAAGGCGCCACTTATCGGATATCACCGATCCCGTGCGCACCCTAGCCGTTGGCTGGCTATACAGCAGCCTCGCCCATCTGATATAGCCTGGCCGGAACCCGTATTCCCCCAGGACCGCGAACAGCCACGGCCACCTCACCGAATCAAATGCCTTGACTGCGTCTAAGGAAATCACTGCCATTTCCTCATCCCTTCTGTTCCCTTCTTCGATCACCCGGTGGAGCCGCCTATGATTATGGGTTATATTCCTGCCAGGGACATAACCTGTCTGATCCGAGTGTATCAGTCTGCCGATGACCTTGCGTAGCCTGTCCGCCAGGACCGCTGTCAGGATCTTACTGTCTTGGTTCAACATCGACAGCGGTCTGTACGACCCACAGTGTTGTCTCGGCTTGTTAGGCTTGGGTAGCGGCACGATCAGCGCCTCTCTGAGCGTGTCCGGCAATCGGCCTCCCTCAAATGATTCATTATACATCTCCAGCATAGGGGGGAGTATCTCTGCGCTATATGTTTTGTAGAACTCACTCGGGAGTCCATCAGTGCCCGGGGTCTTGCAAGTAGGTAGCCGTTTCACCACCTCTTCCAGTTCATCTAGCGTAATGGGACCATCTAACTCGTCCCTTTCCTCTGCACTCATTCTAGGCAATTCCATATCTTCCAGTGTGTCCCTGATTTTATCCAGATTGTCTTCCCCTTTGTCCTCATACAGCGTTTTATAATAATCTAAGAAAGCAGCGTTAACCTCTTCCTGAGTGTGAGCCTCCTCCCCATTTTCCCTTTCTATCATCATGATCGGGGCCCTAGGGGTTTCCCTCTTATAAAGCCATGCCAGTAGGCGACCAGTTTTGTCACCGCCTGCATGCTGCCTCTCCACGTATTTCCTGTAGTTGATGTCACAAAGCCGCTCCCAAAGCTCCGAGCAACGTTGCTGTAATTCGAGTACTAGGTCTGTGTCCCCCCCGCTCTGGTACATTCACGCTCCAGTTCTTTCTCCACTTTCTCTAGCTCAGCTAGAACCCCCCCCTGCAGGCCCTTTGATTTGGAAATAGCGTCGCCCCTCAATACCACCTTGAAGGCCTCCCAAAGTGTACTAGCCGAATCTACACTGCCCGTGTTCTCCTCAAATATCCTCTCTAATATCCTCTCTGAAGACCGGGTCTCTAAGCGCCTCCGCCCGAAGGCGGCCATATTGCCAGGCCATCACCAAGGGCGAATGGTCCGACAGGACCTTCGCTCTGTATTCAATCTGAGTAGTTGCTATCGCCACTTCTGGCGTGGCAAAGAAATAGTCTAGTCTCGTATGCAGCTGTTGAGGGGCCGAATAATGAGAGTACTGCGAGGCAGTGGGGTGTTTCAATCTCCAGACATCTTCTAGTCCAAAATCATCTAATAGTACCCGTAAAGCCCTAGCCGCCGGGGTGGGCCTGTCCACTTTACTGTCGGACCTATCTATCTTGGAGTCAAGAACACAGTTGAAGTCCCCCCCCCAGATAATCGGTTCCTCTGCGCACGGGCCCAGGCGTGTACATAAAGTCCTGAAGTATATAGCAGTATTCTGGTTGGGGGCATATGTATTAATAATACTCAGTCCTCTGTTCTCAATCAGTGCCCTTAGTATTACCAGCCTACCCTCCGTGTCTACCTCCTCTCGTACAATTCTGAGTGGGACATGCGGGGCCACCCAGATCAGCACACCCCTGGCATAGGCCGAGTACGGGGAGCCCACCACCGTGCCACACCATTTTTTTTTAACAAGGTCTAGTTTATGTTGGGTCAGGTGCATTTCTTGTAGCAGGGCAATGTCGATCTTCTGTCGTTTAAGATACAACATGACTTTATTTCTTTTCAGGTAATTATTGAGTCCGCGGACGTTCCAGGTGGGAATCTTAAGGTCTCCCATGGCAATTATGTGTCTTCCCACCCCATTTGCAGGAACCTCCAGCAGTTCGCATGACACAGAAGGCGTCCCACTGCAGCCACTCCGCGAATAAGCTCATTCCCCAACTAACTACACACACAACCAAACCCCAACTCCCTTTCCCCTCCCTCACCCGCCCTCCCCCCAACACCACACACCCCAACTGTTGCCCAGCTTCAACAACAGAGCTCAGGCACCCCCACATCTAGTTCCGCAATCACCGATCAGTGCACGGAGCCCAGTAGGGTGAGGTCGCCCTAATGGCCACCTAACCTAAGCTATTGTGGGGAAAGAGTATCGCTCCATGGGGCTCCCGTTCGATAATAATCCCAGTGTTTGCGACAAACAATACAACCAACTGACCTTCCATACCGAAGGTTCCGAACCGACTATAATCAAGTCTCAAAGTCCATGAGTCGCGCCATCTTGCGACGCCATTTTACGCCTTCCGCAGCTCCTCCGAGTCCTTCTGGGGCCGGTCCGCCGATTCCTGGGGGCACCCCTGTGTGTTGAGCCACTCCATGGCGTCCTATGGGGTCTCAAAAAATAAAGTTTTATGCGCCTGTATAACCTTCAGTTTTGCAGGGTAAAGCAACATATATTTATAACCTGCCTCCCTCAGCCTCCGTTTCACAGTCCCAAAATTCATGCGGCTCCGCTGCACAGCTAGAGTGTAATCCGGATACGCCGTGATGTTTGCTGCTCCTCTCTTGATCGTGCCTCCTTTTCGAAAATGTTCCAATATTCTTTCCCAGTAACATGGTCTCAACAAAGTCAGTAGGGTCACGGCCCTCCCTCCCCTCCGGTAGGCCCACAATACGGATATTGTTGCGGCGGGCTCGTCCTTCCGCCTCCTTTGCTCTACTTTCTAAGTTGCCCACCCTTTGAATTAGGGCGTGCAGTTTTGCCTTGTGGGTGGCGCAGTCGCCGTATTCGGGCCAACTTCTTTTTCCAGGGACTCTGTGCGCTCTGCCAGAACCTTAACGTCCTGTCTCAGCAGATTGACGTCCTCCTGGACCTCCCCAACTTTGAGGTCCAATGCCGTTTTTAATTCAGAGACAGCCAGTTCTAATTTCGACTCCCAGGCTGCTCTCAGGTCCGCAATCGCCGCCAGGATTTCTTGATTAGAGCTCGAAGGCGTCGCGCCACCCACGGCCGATGCATCTTTATTCTTGGTGGCGTCCGGGCCCGGGGACGTCTTGGTGAAGTCGTCCAGCGTGGGCTGTTTCGCCTTGTGTCGCACTGCCCTACTTGACATGGTTCTGGGGATGTGCAGGTCTTCCGAATGATGAGTGGGCGCACTGCACGCTGGCCTGGTTAGGTCTTCCCGCTACTCTTTTCTATTCCGTCTCGGGCCTATGTCGGCCATTTTGAGTCGCCCTTTGTCCTCAGTGTCTCTCGACTTTTCTTCTCCAATCTTCGCCGCCATAGCTTCTATGTCCTCCAAAAGTTCACAGTGCATAGGTAGCACTTTCACACGCTGGCATGCGTATCGTCGGTATTCAATAAGCAGTCACACCGCACTAATTTGCCCGGATCTGTTCAGGATCTCGGGAGCTCCGCTGGAACGCATCCTCCTACATGGCTCTCGTAGCCACGCCCCCACCCAGGATTCATTAATGATGAGCTCAGCTTCATTCGATAAGCCTGGCCTAACCCAAGCACCCCTGAATCACCCACACAATCAGGTTGAGTTTGCCTGCACTCACTAGTGGATGGCTGAGTCCCCTGGGATCCCTCACAATAAGATTGTGTTTGGGTCTTCATCAGGTCTTCCCTGAACCAGCCAACCTGTGCTCCCAGCCCATTGTGAGGTCACAATTTGTACTAAGGACCATCCATACAATGAAGCCTAAAGACTCTGCAGTACAGATACACCTGGGCATTCTCTGAATCGGGTCCCACCCTGCCATGCAAGCAATTCTATAAAGACTGTATCTCAGCGCCTCCTTGCTAACTGCCAACAGTACTGAAAACCTCTGCCTACACTACAGCAACTGGTGCCACTCAACGCCATTCCTCACCACTTACAACCTAGAATCAGGCACACCACCAAGCAGGGCGTTCCGCCTCCCACCAAGTTTCTTCCATGCCCTGGGAGCCCAACCTGCCCATGGGAACAATGGATCGATGGATTCCACGTCTACCTCAGAGCCATTGGGGGCAGCAAATTCAATGATGACCTCAAGGAGGCGACCCTCTTGAACTGTATAGGGGCAGAAGCACTGAGACTTTTCAGGACCCTTCCCGAACCCGGCAACATAGGAGGAGGTGGCAACCGCAAGTTTGACATAGCATTGGCCAAACTCACCAGTCATTTTGGCAACAAGACCAACGTAGTACTGGAAAGATACAGGTTCTTTTCCAGAAAGCAGCTCAAAGGCGAGTCTATTGATTCATACATAGCGTCCCTCAGGGCGCTTATGTCAACCTGCAGTTTCACAGGTGTCTGTGATGAGTATTTGAGAGACCAATTGGTGCTGAATGTGGCTGATCCACGCATCCAACAAAAATTGTGGCAAACCAAAAATCCCACCCTGGACCAAGCCACGGAGATAGCAAGGAGCATGGAATTGGGAGATCGATGCATGAGGGAAAGACGTGACCACACGACCAGTGTGGAAATCAAATGTGTCAGCCCTGAGTCCGAGCCTTACGAGCCTCTAGTAGCAGCAGTAAGAAAGGCTCTGCCATCAAGGGGTTCGAAATTTGGCTCAAGCAGAGCGAGGCCATACAACTCCCAGAATCCAACGCGCTGCCAGAGGTGCGGATGGTACAAGCATGCAAATCCTGACAAAGAATGCCCCGCCATCGCTGTGGAGTGTTATAAGTGCAGCCAGATTGGACACTTTGCCAAAATCTGCAAGAACACACGGGGAAAGACAACCAGATATGGCAATCTTACCAGGCGACCTTTCATCAGACCGTCCTCTGTGAGAGTAATCGAAAGCAACCAAGAGCACAATGACATGTTATCTATCAGTCCAATGCAACAAAAGGTACAAATACTCACTGTAACATCCCAACAACAGAGCAACGGTCCCTGGGTCAAAATGCAAATCAACGGCATATCATTACCTGTAATGGTAGACACTGGCTCCCCCTACACCATCGTGGATCTCAAGACCTTTTTGGGTGTACTCTCTGGCAAGATACATGACCTGCGAAGCACTTGTGTAAGAGCTACCGGTTATGGAAAAACGCCCATCGAGATAATGGGATATGTGTGGGTGAACCTCAAGTTCCATGACAGAGAAACATATTGCAAACTCTTTGTAGCCAAAGATGGCTCCTCTGTTGTGGGATGGGAAGAACAAGCCGCTCTTCGAGTAAGAATACACCCTGGAGAAGAAATCCCTGTGCTGAGTGTGCTCAATAATGATATGGACATCAAATCTAATTTAGCAAAACAATTCCCCAAGGTGTTCTGCGACAAGATTGGACTCCTAAAAGGTTTCCAACACAGAATAATCCTCAAAAGAGGTGCTGTCCCAGTGGCCCACCGAGTCCGGAGTATTCCCTTTGGAACAAAAGAGGCGTTGAAGAAAGAACTTAAGCGCCTCTGCGATGAAAATATCATACAGCCCATCGAAAGTTCAGAATGGCTTGCCCCAATTGTCTTAGTAAAAAAAACAGACGATTCCATAAGAATGTGCGTGGACTTGAGAGACCTTAACAAAAACATATGGGTTGACAGACACCCACTTCCCAATATATCTGAACTCCTATCGACCATGAAACCTGCAAAATACTTTACAACTCTGGACCTCTCCTCAACCTATCACCAGATTGCTTTGGAAGAGAGCTCAAAGAACCTAACATCTTTTGTCACACCTCTCGGTGCATTCATGTTTAACAGAATGCCATTCGGACTCGCTTCAGCCGCAGCAGTCTTTCAGAGACTCATGTCACATCTATTTGGAGGACTTGATGGCATACACTGCTTCCAAGATGATATCCTCATATCAGCCAGTACAGAAGAAGAACACAACGCAAAACTTGTGGGTGTCCTACATGTCATACAAAAAAGTGGGCTCACACTCAAATTAGAGAAATGCAACATAAAGTGCGACCGAGTTTCATACCTGGGCCATTCCATTGACGCCAACGGCATCAGCCCCAAGAGGAAACTCATGGACACCATAATGAATATCGCCGAGCCTCAAAATAAAGACCAATTAAGGAGTTTCCTCGGGATGACAGAATACTACTCCAAGTTTATAAGCAACTATGCTGATAAGACCAAAAACATGAGAAACATCTTGAAGAAGGCAACCAAATTCATATGGTCCACTGAATGCAAGAACGAATTCGAAGAAATCAAATTTCAAATTAACCAAGCCCCAGCCTTAGGAATGTTCGATTGTAAAGCTAAAACCATCATATCCGTAGATGCAAGTAAAACCGGACTGGGTGGTGTCCTAGAACAGCAACAAGATAAGGACATTGTGACGATCGCATTCGCATCGAGAGTACTGAGGGGAGCCGAACTAAACTATTCCACCATTGAGAGAGAAGCTCTGGGTCTGAGGTGGATTCTTCAGCATTTCAGGAAGCTAATTTGGGGCTTACCCGTCATACTGAAAACAGACCATAAACCTCTAGTAAATGTCCTTCAGTCCAAAACTCCTCACCTTATATCACCGAGAATAAGCCGTTGGTTCCTCGACATCATGCAATACAACCTCCAACTATGCTATATTCCTGGTCCACAAAACCAAGTAGCAGATTGTCTTTCCAGATTATCGACCAACATCGACACTGAGATTGCATCTCCAGATGAGGACATCATAGCTGTCGTAAACCCTGCCATCTCGAGAGATGAATGGAAAATTAATGCCAATACTGATCCGGAACAGCGAGAAATCAGGGAAGCGATATCTAATGACTGGGTGGAAACGGGAGAGGCTTTAACAACCTTCATTCCCTTCAAGGAAGAATTATCGATGGACGATGAGCATATCTTCAGAGGCGATCGAGTAATCCCACCCACCCAACTCAGAAAAAAAGTACTCCAACTGGCACACGAAGGTCACCTAGGAAGAAGCTTGACGAAAAACAAGTTGAGAAACAACTATTGGTGGCCAGGAATGTGGAAAGAAGCAGAAGAACTGGTCAAAAATTGCTCCACGTGTGCCATGAGTGACAAGTCCAAGATCTTAAGAAAGACCCCCTTACAGCCTATTGAACCTCCCAAACATGTGTGGTCTAAACTGGCAATCGACATCATGGGTCCATTCGAGAACCTCAAAACAGTCAAAGTATATATCATAGTACTTGTCGATTACACCTCTAAATGGACAGAATGGGGAATAGCTGAGGACAATGTGACCTCAAAGAAAGTCATAGATTTCCTGACAGAGATCTTCAGCAGGGAGGGAGACCCCAAGGAATTGGTTTCGGACAACGGGTCTCAATTCATATCTATGGAATTTGCTGATTTCCTCAAGAAAAGGTCCATCAGCCACATAACATCTTTGTACCATCCAATTTCCAACGGACTTGTGAAACGCATGAACAGGCTCGTGAAGAGCGTAGTCCAACTGGCCACGGCCAACAACCTCCCGTGGAGAGAAACCCTCAAAGAAGCTTTGCATGCGTATAGAACTACCCCACACACCACCACGAACATAGAGCCCTTCACCCTCATGCAAGGTAGGGTTGCAACTAACCGATTTAGACCGGCGTGGATGTTCTTATACACAGGAGAAGCAAGGGTGAACATGGATCTACTTCAAAAGACAGTAAGAGAAAAACAAGCAAAATACAAAAGACAATACGACTCCAGACATGGAGTAAAAGAGATGATGGTTCGTGAAGGAGACTGGGTACGTGTCAAAGAACCGAAGAAAACTCTCAAGGGTGAATCCATCTTCAGACCTCCACAGAGAGTTGTGAGTTGTCATGGGAAGTCTGTCATCTTCGATGATGGAAAGAGATGGTCTGGAGATTATCTCATAAAAGTAACAAAAGACATCCAAGAGACCAGCATATCTAAGGACAACAGTCCTGGCAAACCATCACTACACACCTCACATTCCCCAAGAGAATCCCTCTGTGAACATGTGGACAATGACAGACCTCACTCCATGCATCAAGGAGTCCCCACTGGAAGAATGTCCAGAAGGAACCGCAAAATCATCCAAAACTTCAACAATGCCTATGTTTATTACTACTGTACCCCAGTTTACCCATCTTCCCTCTGCCTCTCCCACTTGACACCCTTTTTTTTCCCTTTCACTTTCCCGCTTTTCCCCCACCTGTTTTTCCTTTTTCTTTTGCCTCACGTGGGGGAGATGTTATGGTAATACATGCACAGGTCTCCTTAGAACCTTGTGCATGTAGATTCCATTTGAGAGTGCCTCGCCAGTTGATGCTTCCGCTGCAGCTACCTGGGGGCCTCAAATACAGCTCTTCTCTTCTCCCATACTTTGTGCCTCTTTATTTCAGAGAGCCACTGGATGGTGATGTGATAGTTCTAGTAGGCTGTGGAACCATGCCTTACCCCTCCAGTCTGGAGTAATTAGAACTATGGATGCTTTCGGCCTCCTCATCTGAGCTAGTGTCCTCGCAATCATCGAGAACGGCGGGAAGGCATAGCCTACGCCCTGATCCCATGACTGGTGGAAAGCGTCACTTGCTACTGCCTCTTGGCCCGGTCTCCAGCTGAAAAATTGGGTTAGTTGGTTGTTCAGTCTTGATGCGAAAAGGTCGATTTGACATGAATCCCACCGAACCATGAGGTCTCGAAACACTTTCTCGTCCAGCTTCCAATCGTAGGCGTCTCTGAGATATCTGGAGTTCCAGTCGGCCACCTCATTTTGGTGTCCCGGCAGGTACTCGGCTGTCACTGAGACCTGTCTCTGGATGCAAAGTTTCTAGAATTCCTTCGCCATCTCTGCCAACATCCTGGACTCATGCCTCCCAGTCTGTTTATATATCTGACTGCCGACACATGTCCATCTTGAGTAGAACACAACTCTGTGCTCTTTCTTGCGTCCTGCATCTCACCACAAAGGATCCGGCTACAAGTTCCAGACAGTTGATGTGTAGGGATGTCTCTTGCTCCGACCACTCTGTCGACAGGTCCACGCATTGGGCTCACCTACCCCTCCTGCTGGCGTCAGATTCTATGATCAGGTCCAGGGATGAGCCAAATACCGCTCTCCCATTCCACACATCCATGTGATGCAGCCACCATTCAATTTCCTCCCCCACCTCCTGGGAGATTGGAACTCTTGTTTCGTAAGATGCGCACCTTCTGAGGTGTTGGATTTTTAACCTCTAAAGGGCCCTCTAATGCAGAGGCCCCAGGAATATGGCCTGAATCGGCGACGCTAGACGTCCTACCAGTCTGGCAATGTGTCTCACCAACATCTCTCTCCTTGCTAGAGTATGTTTGTTCTGTTTTTTGATCTCGTTCAACTTGGTGATGGGTAGGCTGAGAGATACCCGGGTTGTGTCCACCAAAAAACCCAGGAATTCCATGGTCTGTTTTGGGTGTACCTTGGATTTCTCCCAAATTATAAGAAACCCCGGTTTCAGGAGTAGCTCCACAGTGATCTCTACCTACACCTGAAGCATCTCCTTGTCTTGGTAAGTTATGCAGATATTGTCCAGGTATATTATGAGATGAACGCCTTGCTCTCTCAGATATGTCACCACCGGTTTCATACACTTGGAAGCGGATGCTAGTCCAAATAGTAGGCAACAGAATTCCCATGTTGCCTCCCCCCAGATAAATCTCAGAAACCTCTCGTGTTCTGCTGCTATGGGCACCGTCAGGTATGCGTCTTTCAGGTCTATCCTGGCAAGCCAGTCGCCCTGCAACAGTATATCCCTTAGGAGGTGAATCCCCTCCATTTTTAAATGCCTGTATACCACAAATCCGTTCAACCCCTTCAGATTGATAATCAGTCTTATTTTGTGTTTCCCTCTCACTATAAACATGTCGCTTATTAAACCTACTGAGGAGTCTGTCACCTGGCTTATGGCTGCTTTACATTCTAGACCCTTCAGTTCTACTTCTAGCAACTGTAGATACTCTATGCTTAGTTATGTGTGCCTTGATGGGAATGTTTGCCATGGTGTTGTGTGAAAATCTATGTGGAAACTCTGAACTGGCTCAAATACCCAAGCATCTTTGGATATGTCGTGCCAGCATCCTATATGCTCTGCTAAGCTTTCCCCTACTGCTGGGGTATTCATGCTTAAGGTGCGCTGAAGCTCACTTGTCCTCACCTGTGCAAATTCTGTTGGTGGTACCCTTGTCGCCATCCTCTGCCCTTCCTTTGCCCCTAGAGGGAAAAAGGGAGTTCTGTCTCCGATCTTCTTCTTCTCTTGTGTTTTATCACTGTAGGGCCTGTTGTATGTGAAGCGGCTGGAATAGCGACCCCTTCCTTTGCTAGCCCTTCTAAAAATGTGTCTCCCGAAGCACTTTATGCTTTATCGAATGCCGCATAGGAATTTGTGAATTTAGTTAGTTCTTTAATGAATTAATCGCCAAAGAGTTTCCCCTTCGTTGCGGACGGTGCATCTGACAAAGCCAACTCACTTAGTTTGGGGTAAATCTTGACCAGCAGTGAACTCCTCCTTTCCGTGGTAATTACCCAATTGGCATTAGCCAACATGCAAATGGCCCTTTGGGCCCACCCGATGTGAATCCTTGTGTCCACTGGTTCGTTCTTTTCCAGGGCCTCCTCACCCAATTGTAATATTTTAGTGATTGGGCCTACCATATCTAACATCTTTCCTGGCAGGAGGGCCAGGACGTATCCAGGAGCTTTCTCACGTCCTTTACATATCAAGGTCAAAGTCGTCAGCCCAACAGTCCTCCTCTTTATCCATCTTCATTTTCTTTGGCGCTTTCTGGCCTTCCTCATCTGAGGATGATATTGAGAATACATCCTCGTTGATATAATCATCCTCCCAACCATCATCCTCTAAGGTATCGGATGATCCATCTTGCCACCTGCTAGGCCTTCTTTTACCACCCTTCCTTTTTGGTGGAGTGCCAGGGTATGGGGGGGCATGGGTCTCATCTGCCCTACAGGCTGTTTTTCTGTCCCCTTTTACTCTTTCTTGAGGTCTTACCCCTTCTAGTTCCTCTAACCCATGCAAGAACTTGAGCCCTCCTCCATTAGTGCAATCTGTTGAGGGCCTTGCCCCAAGGAGGCCCCAAGAGCCTTCTGTAGCACTTGGGTCATGACTGAGTGGTTTATCTTTTGGCTAACACTAGCCTTTCCCTCATCACTGGAGGAGCTCATCCTAGCACCAGTATATGATTATTTTTTGTGACAACAGGATGCTTGACCCTGTCACCCATCAAGTAATATGGTAATATAGCCTTGCTCCAGGCTAGCCAGACTCACAAGATTATCAGGTTTTACCTGGGACTGTGCCTGTTAAAAACAATGTTTTAGCTGTGGTAGCTCTCTTGGCCTGCAGGAGCTCTGTTCTGCAAATGCGCTATCTAACGATCGTTGCCCAGCGGTTGCCACTCCCTTGCAATGCGTTGCAACGCGTGTTATTTTACAAACAAGGTCGGGAGCTGTTTTAATATGATTTTGTTTTGTTGTTTCAGTCGGAATGCTCTGTCCGAAACTGTCACTCAATGAGGAAAAAGATGGAAGTGCCAAAACAAATCTGTTCCAACGCGCTTCCTTCTTCCGTGAACGTGCTGCCCTCTCTGGGCTTACCACGTCATTGCGGTCGCCGGACCTCCCAGCCCTTGGCGCTGCAATGAAACCTGTCAACACTCCTCTGCAGATATGCTCCGCCAGACGCCTAGTCTGCATGCACGTGCGCTGACATTTCAAACAATATGAAAATAGTTAATTAGTACGCATTTTCACATAAATGTATGATAAGAAAGGAAATGTGTACTTAACTCTCTGCCGAGCAGCAAATAAAGAGGACGTAATAGAGGATGCTGCAGTGTTTATGGACAGAGACAGTTTCTGATTATGTTATCAAGTGGTTTTGTTCAAAGACCAATAATACTGGACTACCAATGACTCTACCTAAGTGGGGTCTGTAGTTTGATTCTTTGTTAATGTTTATTATTGGTTTTCTTTGTAATGCTGCTTTTGTGGTAACATGAGAGAGAGAGAGTTGCATGTCACCCCTCTGGGGGACATGGTACCTTCCAGGTTTGGTGTCCTGGTCACATGGGGTAACCATGTAACCAAGTAAATAAATGACACAAGCCGCTTCCGGCTCGTCAGTCGATCGAGAGCTGACTCCTGTGTCTCCTTGCACCATGATGGTGCGGCGCAGCGTACCGTGGACCCGCCACATGGCCCGGCATGAAGAAGGTTCCCTTGCTGGGCAACACCGTCTATGGTAATTGGTGAGGCTGTCTGACCACGGCGATGGTGGTGCCCCGGCCTGGGTGCCCCCAGGACCGGGGCTGATGGGTCTGCAGTTCCGGTGCCCCTGAGCTGCGCAGGCCACAGGGTGCCCCTTGCAGTCCGCTTAATTTGTGATATCACATCCGGTGATCCGGATGCAGGAGGGTGCCCCCTGTGATGCCCACGAGGGCTGGGGGCTGGGCCTCACTGCGTGGCGTGCGCGGCACAGGACAAACGGACACTGACACTGTGTTGAGTGGTGCCAGAGCGGGAACTACCTTTCGGCGGGCTCCGCGCTCGTCTTTATTGACCTGTCCACGTGACTGTGGTTACATGGACATCACATCCCTCACCAACTTTTAGATGACTGTTTAGACATGAAAAAAAACATTTGCATTCAAATAGGCGTTCAACTATGAGAAGCTTTCTCATCACTGCTTCAACATGAAAATTACTGGCGTTCAATTAAACTGTTCGACTGCAAAAACCATGGTTAGCCGCTCCGACGGTTCTTCGGTGGCCTCCTGATTGCTCGCCACCTCCTGTGTATGGGAGGACTGTCACTGTTCACACTGGGCTGCTCTTGATATGGCTCTCCCCATCCTATGTCAAGGGTGGTCCCCAGTATCTCACCGTGGTCAAATGTATACGCTGTTGAGGACGTAGCCCTTCAGCTTCATTGATGGCAATGGCTGCCTTTGGAGAGCATACCGCTCACTCCTCTCTTGTTGGTGGGTTTGGGGTGTGTCCCGACTCCTCTCTTTCTCTTCTGGGCAGGGTGGAGACTTCGGGCTTTGCTCCTCTCCTTGGCTTTCTTGGGAGCCGTCTGTCTGTGCTGGTTGGTCTCCTCCGGGATTGTTTCCTCCTTGTCTCTCTTCCCACAGCATCGGCGGGACGTTTTGGAAGTGCGAGGCATTCCTCGAGACAGACTCACGTCCCTGCGTGGCTGACACTAGGCCATGCTCTCGCCGGGACACTGTCCATGGTTCTGATTCATACGGCAGTGACATCTTTCCTTTCCGGTTCCTCACCAGTACCGTGTTGCCAACTCGGA
The DNA here is from genome assembly GCF_040938575.1 of Ambystoma mexicanum. Classification (NCBI taxonomy): domain Eukaryota; kingdom Metazoa; phylum Chordata; class Amphibia; order Caudata; family Ambystomatidae; genus Ambystoma; species Ambystoma mexicanum. The sequence goes on from NC_090941.1 coordinate 1,089,400,360, forward strand.
GGTTACTGGCCACCGCTTTCCTGGCTAGGTTCTCTCTGGCATTATGTAGCCGCCGTTTTGTCTCTATGTCTTCCCAGTCGGCTGGGGTTGGCTTCCAGGAGTGGTGCAGGGGCAAACCCCCTTGAATGGGGACCTGGAACATCATGTCTGCTGGGCTGATATGCGTCGATGAATGTGGCGTGAGCCTATATGTGCGCAAGAACCTGTAGAGTTCGGGGAGCCACCTGCGGCCTTTGTTCTTCGCAATTCGAATAGTTTTGTTGATGGACACCATAAACCGTTCGGCGTCCCTGTTCGCTTGTTGCCAGTATGGCGTGATGTGGTGGTGGCGTATCCCTATTTCCTCCGTGAAGTGCCGGAATTCCTTGCTGGTGAATGGCGGGCCGTTGTCGCTGCGGATCGCCAACGGAATGCCGTGTGTCGCGAACATTTTTTCTAGGGCAGTGGTGACCGCTTCCGCCTCTGTGGAGTGGACAGGTTTCACTTCTGGATACCTTGTGTGCTCATTGATCGCCACCAGCAGGTAGGTCTCTTTGGCGACAGTGCAAAAGTCGATGCTGATGGAGTCCCACCTGCGAGTGTTCTGCGGCAAACATTCCATTGGCTCTGGTGGTCCGGGGAGACGTGACGACCGACAGGCACTGCAGGCTTCTACTAGGGCTAGTACTCTGCGTTGCATGTGGGGCAGCCAAATGCGTGACTTAAGGTATGCCAGTGTTTTTACAACCCTCTGGTGCCCCTTGTGCGCCAGCTGGATTGCTCTTTCATGCAGAGACAACGGAAGCACAATCCTGTGCCCTTTCAGTATCAGCCCCTCCTCCGATATGGATAACTGGTGACGAATCCCGAATAGCGCGTGTAACAGTTCTTGGGCTGATTGTGTTCTCCCGGAGACAGCCGACAGAAAAGCTTTACATTCTCCTGTCAGGATGGACGTCTTTGCAAACTGCAGGCATGTGTCACCTTCTGTCTCAGACTGGATTTCATTCCAGCGTCATTGTTCTTGGCTTGGCAAGCTCAATGATTTGGCAAACATGCTCTTCTGTGATCTTCGCCGCCTCTCGCTCAGACGCCGTGGCTGATTGTGGGTGGCCTGACAAGTAGTCTGCAGGGTTGTGAGCCCCCGCGCGGTACTGCACATTCCGGTCGAACTGTTGTACTTGCAGTAGCCATCTCTCGATTCTTGCAGGCGGGTGTGGTGCTGAGCCACGAAAGATGGGGATGAGCGGTTTCTGGTCGGTAAGCACTTTTATTGGGTGTCCAAGAATATACACATGAAAATGCTTGCACCCCCAGATGATGGCCAGCTCTTCCCTCTCGATGTGAGCATAATTTTTCTCAGCCGGCGTGAGCGCTCTGCTTGCGATCGCAATTGTGTATACTGCTCCATTCTTATCTCTCTGTGTCAACACTGCTCCTAGCCCCACAGGGCTGGTGTCCACAAGCAGTTCCGTGGAGCGGTTAATGTCAAAGAATGCCATGGTGGCGTGACTGAAAAGGGAGTCTATAATTTTCTGGAATGCCTGTTCCTCCTTGATGCCCCACTGCCCTGCAGCCTTGGCTTTCGTGAGCTCCCGTAGTGGAGCGGCAGTCGTGGCAAGATCTGGGATAAAGCGGCCGCAGAATGTAGCCATGCCTAAGAAACTTCTCACTTCGGAAGAGGTTGCAGGGGCTTTAGCATTTTTGATGTCACTAACTTTGCTGGGGTCTGGGGAGACACCCTGTTCGTTGAACACATAGCCGAAAATGCTAAGTGACTTCTTTGCAAACTCACATTTTTCTTCATGGAGCGTGAGTCCTGATTCTTCCAGGCGTTGCAGTGTTCCTGCCAGCCGGGCCGTGTGTTCCTTCTCTGTTCTTCCATTCACCAGGATGTCGTCGCTAACATTGGTGACACCTGGCAGGTCCTGGAGCACTCGGTGGATTTCATTTTGGAAAACTTCTGCTGCTGAGGAGATTCCGAAGTTGAGGCGACGGTACCTCCAGAGCCTCAGGTGAGATGAGAAGGTGGTAATGTAGTGGGATTCCTTGGCTAAGCGGATCTGATGGTAACCCGATCGGAGATCGAGCTTGCTAAAGACAGTTGCACCGGTGAGGTCTACAATCAGCTCATCAATCGTTGGTGTAATATGCCTCTCCCATCCAATAGCCGCATTGGGAAGACACATGTCAATGCAAATGCGCACGGCATTGGGTTGTTTAGGCTTTGCTGTGACTACCATGGGGGAGACCCACAGTGTGGCTCCCAACGTCTTTTCGATGATCTTCAGGTCTTCTAGTTTCTTGAGTTCAGCCTCCACAGAGGCCCTCATGTGGAAAGGGACCCTCCTGTGTCTCACTGCTCTGGGTTCAATAGTCGGGTCAATGTGGAGCTTTACTGACCAGCCTTTGAGTCATCCAATGCCAGTGAAAAGTTTCTTGTGCTTTTTGAGGAGCGCTCAATGTTTTCCGACTGGACTGCCAGGTTGAACTGTAGGACCTCAAGGCGCTTGACCGTGGTGCAGCTGAGCAGGGTCTCGATGCCAGCGTCCACGACATAGATCTGGGTTTTGCAGCTGATGCCACGATGTGAGAGCATCGTTTTGAAGTACCCCACTACTGGGAGGGGCTACTTGCACCCATAGGCATACAGCAGGACTGAGCGCTGCCGAAGCGTCGACTGGGGTTTGAGTTTGTCGAACCTGGAAACTAGCATGACGTTCACGGTGGCCCCGGTGTCCATCATCATGGTGACCGGGAAGTCTCCAACAAGCACTGTGCATCAGCAAGACTTAGCATCACTGCGTTCGTTGTTGCCTCCTGGTTTCACAGCTGAGATCATGTGCACCTTCTCTCTCCTCCGGTGAAGGGTCAGTTTGGTGTGGTTTGGGGATATCTCTCTGCTGGACTGACTTTCTTCGCTGCTACTCACGCTGTCTGTCTCCTCGCCACCGATGGCGCGGGCATGCCCGCTTCTGCTGTACCGGGGCTTTTCTTTCGGTCTTCTATGGCGGTGCTGTTGTCTCTCCAGGTGCCAGGCGGGCCCTCGGGTTGCCCCGTCGTCCCTGTGTCGTGGGGTGTTTTCTTTGTGGGTGGTGTCTCTGGGAAGCCTGGAGCTTAGGCACACCGCTGCATAATGATTTGCTTTTCCACATTTGTGGCATGTGCTGCCATACGCTGGGCATGGGTCACTCCTGCCATGTCGTCCACCACAACATATGCAGTCTTTTGGCTTCGTGCTGGGTGGCCCCCCTCGTGGCCTCTGTTGCCACAAGGCATTGACTGTTGGGGTGTTGTCCTTCGACAGGTCTGTGTCTAGAGGCAGGCGACTTATGATCTGCTCCATCTCCACCGCATATTCATCGGTCCTTTCTCGTAGGCGTCCCATGGCCAGGATGGTGTCAAGCGGGAGGTCTTCTTCGGCGAGGACAGCACGCCTTAGCTTCTCTGGGGACAACCCGTGAATGACTTGTTGCCTTGCTGCAAACTCTTCGTCTGGGAAGTCACACGACAGAGCCATCTCTCTCAGCCGACTGTGGAAGTCGTCTATGCTTTCCTGCAGCCGTTGTCTGGCTTGACTCATCTTGAATCTTTCAAAATCGTGGCTGGCTTTTGGCTTGACTTTTCTCATGAGGACCTCCTTGGCGGTCACGTATCGTCAACTGTACCTCGGTTCGGCAGGGCGTGGAAGATGCAAAGGGCCATGGTGCCTAGGTTGAGCATGAGGAATGCTCTCTTCATCTCGTCATCTTCGATCTTGCGGGTGTGGTGGGAGAGCGCAAACTGTTGTAGCCAAAGCTCCCACCGGAGGCCCGTGCGAGCGCCAAAGGGCTGAAAGGGTTGCATGAACGTGCCCTGTATGGTGTCTAGCCACGTGCTGGTATCTGGCTTGCGGCTCTGGCTCTGCAGTCTCTTCGGCGTTGTGATGTCGTCCGTCATGGTGACTCCCACCTGGCTCCGCGCCTGTGGATGGGTGTTGTCTGGTTCCCTGATGTTAGTTCTCCCTGCTCTCTTTGTTGACTGGGTGCGGCCTGGGTGTTATGCTGCAGCGTCGTGCCTCATGTAGAATACTTGTGGTAGCCCCTATGATGTGCTTTTAGCGAGTGGGTACTTTGCTGGACCCCTCAGTCTTTGTCCGAGTCAAGTAGGCATGGGCTGTGGCCTCCAGCGTTGTCACTGCTGGTGAGACTGTTGGCTTGAGCCTTAACTTTGGCTGGTGCGTGTGTTTGCAAGTGACAAGAGTAGCTTTCCCTACGTGGCACTGTACCCAGTCCTCTTTAAAGGAGCATCCCAGCATTCCAGTGTATAGTGCTGCTGAGGTGGCGGGGGTCTAGCCCTCACGAGCCTTCGTTTTCGCTCGCTTATCTCTTTTTTTTCTCCTCAGGTGCAAATGTGGGGGTACGGGGGCCCAGCAAGAGTGCTTATCTTGCCTGTGTTTTTTTTTTTTTTTCCTTCTGGCATGGGCGTGTGGTGTTCGCAGCCTGGCCTCCCTCCCCTTGAGATTGTGGCCGTTGGCGGGGTGCGGGCGGGGCGTTGCACTCACTTGCGTGCATTTTCTTTTATTTTTTCTTTTCGCTCCCCGGCTTCACTGCCCGGCGCAAATGTCTCAGCGAGCCTGGGCTGCTGGGGGAGCGTGCTTGTCTGCTGCCTTCTTTCCTGGCGGGTCCGCAAGATCCCGCCTCGTCGCCAGTGTGATGCCCGCGAGGGCTGGGGGCTGGGCCTCGCTACGTGGTGCTCGTGGCGCAGGACAAACGGACACTGACACTGTGCCATAGCGGGAACTGCATTTCGGCGGCTCCGCGCTCGTCTTTATTGACCTGTCCACGTGACCGCGGTCATGTGGACATCACATCCCCTCTCTCTGGTCCGCCCATGCGCATGGATGCGGATTGCGTAGGGGCCTGGTGATCCAGGACCCCCAACAGAGAGCATAATCTGAGCCTCCCGTCTTGACATATAATTTATTTAAAAAGCTCTAACTCATCTTGTTGCATTCATATGTTATCAAATATATTTTGACTGATGTGGATTCTTCTTGGGTAGCACTAGGTGGCAGCTAGGGACTAGGTCCCCAACGTTAGTTTGTCCAGCTATACTTGACTTAACAAGCACGTGCAGCCTAGTGCTGCACTGATGATTCTATTAGTTGGAGCCATTTCACCCAATCGAAGATGGCCACCAAAGAGCTGTGCAGAGCTTGCCAGGGAGCGCGCCCCTTTCTGCTTCCATGCTGCTGTGAGGGGCGAGGAGGAGAGTTGAGTAGGTTCAGATATGCGCTGGGCCCTGCAGCAGGGCAGCACTGACAGACAGCCGTGGGACTCGTCTGTTCATCAGGCTAATGGCATCAAATGCGTATTGGCATCTCACTTGCGTGTGTTGAATGTTTTAACTTAAGAAACGGTAGGTCCGTGTTTTGTATTTTCGAGAACTTCCCAAGCAGGTAGCTGGTTAAAATGTACTAATGTGTTATTTGGCCACCCGTGCCTCGGGCGGCCCACGCACATTCATGCATCCACACACTCACACAGAGAGGCGCAGGACGCGAGGCTGCCTGTTACGCGTCCCGGCGGCAACTGCCTGCACGGACGCTGTTTATTCAACTGCGCATGCGCGGGCCCAACCGAGGCTCGCGCATGCACCATGCTTAACTGGGACGTCACATCCCTTTTTTTTTTAACAACAAAACAGCATAACAGTATGGTGCAGCACCAAACATAACAGGATCCCACCCGTCACTGTTGACGGTCCATTGCGATCTCGGCTCAGTCTCCTGAGTCCAGGACATAGTCCTTGAGATGAGCAGGCAGCCTCTGGCGACTGCACACGGGACACCTTGAAGTGACTGGTGGTGCTCCATGGGCCCTGTCCCCAGAAAGGGCGACGGCACTAGTGAGATCATCAATTGGAACCTCAGGGACTGCCTCCTGGCGAGGCACATCCTCCTGACCCCCGGTCTCTGTTGACGTGTCCACTTTTTTGAAAAAGGACCTGTTGCGGGTGACCGTGCCGCGTTCACAGGCCACCGTCACCATGGTCCCTTTCACATGGGTGACTTTCCACGGGCGAGGTTCATATGGTAAAGATAGCTTGCCCTCAGGGTGTCGGTTCCGAAACGAGCACTGAGTCCCCAACGCACACTTCTTTGTCTTGCAGACCTCGTCTCTCGCTTTCCTTCTGATTGCGCGTGGCGCGCTCTTCTTGAACCTTTTCATTGTCTATGACACCTGGACTCCTCCCCTTGATTTCCGGTATCATTCCCCGAGGGCAGCGCCCAAACAGCGCCTCTGCAGGGGCAACCCCCGTGGACTGGTGGGGCGTGGTCCGGTACACTCGCAAAAATTCCACGAGCTTCTTCGGAAGGTCGTCACCCCCATTGGCGGAAATCCTCAGTACTTTGTTTAAAGTACGCATCAGCCTTTCGGCCTCTCCGTTGGCGCGGGGCCATAGCGGGGATACCTTGCGGTGATGTATCCCCCTTTCCCGGAGATATTCGGCAAACTGGCTGCCGGTAAATGGCAGTCCATTATCAGAGCAAAGTACCTCCGGAAAGCCATGTGTAGCGAACATTTTGTCTAGGGCTTTCGTGGCATCCACCTCCGGGTAACTTGACAATTGATCCACTGCCACCAGGAAATACATGCCTCGACCAGTCAAGCCAAAATCCAGGTGAACAGTTCCCCACGGCTTCTCACTCCGCTCCATCAAACTTATCGGTGGGGCTCTGTCTCCTGGGGTCGCCGCCTGACATGCCAGGCACCTTCTCATGAAACTCTCGACCATCCTCTCCAAATCCGGAAACCACACCTTGGGCCGTAGTCTCGCTTTGGTCTTGACAACCCCTTGATGCCCGATGTGCACCAGCTCCAACACCCGCATCCTTAAAGCCTGTGGGATCACAATTTGCCGCCCTCTGAGGATCAGTCCATCATCAGAGATAGAGAGCTCATCCCTTACCCTCCAGATCGCCTGAAGATCCCTTTGGGCCTCCGGCTGACGTCAGGAGTTGTTACGCAGCACCTCTCTCCAATCTCCACTTCTTACTGCTGCTTTGATTATGGCGAAGACCTCATCCTTGGATAACTCAGTCGCAATAGCTAGCCTCGACAGCGCCACTTGTTACGCCCCGTCTATCACATGACAGAGCAACCCTTGGCAGTCCGACACACCACCGTCCTTGTCGGTGTTCTCCTAGTTAGGGTGACATGAGAGATAGTCCGCTGGGTTGTTGGTGCCCGGTCTGTATATCAGTCGAACTCCATCAGGGCCAACATCCACCTCTCAATTCTGGGTGGTGGCTTCGAAGACACACCCGCCAGGATGGGCAGCAGCGGCTTGTGGTCTGTCACCACTACAACGGGCTTGCCCAGGATGTAGAGGCGAAAATGGTGACAGCCCCACAGGATGGCCAGTGCCTCCCTCTCAATTTGTGAATATCGCCTCTCGGTGTTGGAGAGAGCCTTGCTCGCGTAGGCGACGGGCCGCATGTCCCCTCTTTCATCTGGCTGCAAGAGTACTGCCCCAACAACCACGGGACTGGCATCAACCACAATCTCCGATTCCACGGAAAGGTTAAAGTACGCCATAGTGTCCCCATCAGACAAGGCATTCTTGAGGGCCTGGAATGCCTCCTGTTCTCTGCTTTCCCACTTCCACACGGCATCATTCCCGGTCAATGCCCTTAGGGGCTCAGATAAGGAAGCCAAACCCTTGATGAAGCGCCCACAGTAATTTACCATCCCCAGGAAGCTCCTTGCCTCCGTGGGGGACGATGGTGCCGCTGCTTCACGAATGTCTTTGATCTTTGCCAGGTCAGGTGACACACCCGCTGCGTGAAAAAGAAACCGAAAAACCCAATCCGGTTTTTAAAGAATTCACACTTTTGACGGTGCAGGGTAAGACCCAGAGTCCAAAACCTTTTCAGCGTGCTCTCGAGCCTCTTCATGTGCTCTGCTTCCGAGTCGGGGAATACCAAAATGTCATCACTCATGTTCAAAACGCCTTTTAGGCCTGCGAGCACCCCCCTTATAGTGTTCTGGAATACTTCAGCAGCTGATGAAATGCCAAAACTCAGGCGCTTAAATTGGTAAAGACCTTTGTGTGTTGTGAAAGCCGTGATGAATCTAGAGTCTGGGTGGAGCTCAAGCTGGTGATAGCCCGCTCGTAGATCCAATTTTGAGAAGACTTTCGTCCCCTGCAACTCCCCTATGATATCATCAAGAGTCGGCGTTAGGTGTCTCTCCCTCTTAATTGCGGCATTGGGGAGGCGCATGTCTACACAAATTCTCACCGCCCCTGGCTGTTTTGGCTTGGGTGCGACCACTATGGGTGAAACCCAGGGCGTCGGCCCTTCCACCCTCTCGATAATATCCATGTTGACAAGTGAGCAAAACTCCTCCACCTTTTCACAAAGATGGAATGGGATCCGCCTATGCTTGAGGGCCATTGGCCTGATCGTGTCGTCACTGTGTAGATGCACCGGGGGTGCCTTCAACTTCCCGACCCCTTCAAAAATGCCTGCAAACCTGTCCAACAACATTTCAATGTCCACTTGATAGACCTCCATTGCAAAGTGAACCAGGCTCAGGGCTTCGGATGCCGCACAGCTGAGTAGAGAGTGGGGACTCACATCTGTGACGATGAATCGGGCCTTTATGGTTTTCCCGCCCCTGGACACAGGTGCTACGAACACGCCCCTGATGGGAAGCGGAGTGTCCCCGCCAAACGTGAAGATCTTTGCAGTCGAAATGTCTAGCACAGGAGGCCCCTGGATCCGCTGGTAATGATCCGAGGCAAGCACACAGACTGAGGCCCCTGTGTCAATGAGTATTTGTGTCGGCACCCCCTGAATGTCCACAACACACTTGGGCTGTCTCTTACACCTTGCCCCTGAGGCGATGCTCGAGATGAAGAAAACTTCTTCCTCCTCCTCCTCTTCCTCTTCAGCTAGCTGCAGTCTCTGCATTTCTTGCTCCAAGGCCGCAATGCTCCTCTGCCTCCTCGAACCATCACCACGTACCCTGGCCGGGCCTCTCTGCACAGACACAGGAGTAGGGGCATGACACATCCGGGCGTAGTGTCCGGGTCCATTGCATCGGCCACATGACCTCGACTTGGCCGGACACTCCTCAGAGTGGGGCAAGTCATATCCGCAGTACTGGCAAATAGAGTCAGACCCCGTTGGAGGACGAGTCTCTTGCCTACTCTGCCCCCACTTGTCTTTCGACGTAGTCCGTTTCCCGATAGCAAACGCATCCTCAGATGTCCCCGGATGCACTGCTGCGTCCATTTTGGCACCTCTCGAATCCGCCAGTTCGTACATTCTGCCACTGTCCAGGATTTGCTGCAGGGTCCAGCCCGGTTCCCTCAACACTTGCCTCCGTAACTTGCCAGATCTACACCCTTGGAGAACTTGATTCCTTATCATAGATTCTTCATTGTCCCATCGACAAGTGGTGGCCATCAATCGCAGTCGAGCACAAAACTGATCAAGTGACTCCTCTTCCCGCTGTTTTTCCCCACAGAAGAGAAATCTCTCGTAATCAACATTGGAGAGCGGTATAAAGTGGTTTTCCAAAGCAGTCTTGACTGCAGCATAGGTGACTACCTGCAGGTTAAGGGACTCATATATGCTTATGACCTCCAAACCCGCCGAGTACAAAAGGGTGGCCCTCTTCGCATCGTCATCGGTTATCCCAGTCGCTGTAAAGTACATATCAAGTTTTTTTATCCATAGCAACCATCTTGGGCCCAATTTCGAAGGGGGACCTGACACATCAAACTTGTGCATCGGCAGTAAAGACCCATGTTGTGTTTTCACCACCACTGCCGCAGCTTCCGCCTCTCCGTCGCTTCCTGCCATGTTCCCAGGTCGCACAGGCACCTCCTTATGGCTTAGAGGCCGCAAACCTGACTTGGGTGGGCAGTGCACGTACCTCAAATTACTGTCCGGTGACAAACAGCGTGTCCTTGCTCCCTTTCTGGTGCTGAGTGTCTGTCAGATGTAGGCTGTCTTCTGGGTGTTGAGGACAGCCAAAAGTTCCAAAAATTGTTTATGAAGTGGTAAAAGCAGCGCACGAGCACCTTTTCAGGCCGCTACTGCTGTATACCAGCTGCTAGAACATCAAAGGAATGCTCCCGCCGGGTCCGTGACTCACCACGTCGTAACGTTGCTGATGTTCAACATGCCGTGTGCATCGAGCGAACGCTCCGGTGGCGTCCCACCTCGTCGCCAGTTGTTATGTGGCCACCCGTACCTCGGGCGGCCCACGCACATTCATGCATCCACACACTCACACAGAGAGGCGCAGGACGCGAGGCTGCCTGTTACGCATCCCGGCGGCAACTGCCCACATGGATACTGTTTATTCAACTGCGCATGCGCGGGCCCAACCGAGGCTCGCGCATGCGCCATGCTTAACTGGGACGTCACATAATGGTTATGTACTTACACCCACAACGCAGTTCTGTGGGGCAAGTTGGAGACACTAATTGATAAATGGCAGATTTAGCATAATTAGATATTGATGCTTGCTCCAGGGTCGGACTGGGGCATGCAATTGTCTCGGGCACCAACGAAAAAGTGGGCCACAGATGCAGATGAGAATTCATTCCTCTTGTGACGCTGTTTGAATAGTGCCCACAATGGGGAGGGTTTTGACACAATGTGATGCAAATTGTACATTTTAAAGAATATTTATTCAGCAACACTGGTCTTCCTTTGAATCCCTCTGTGGTGAGTTATGCGAGGTCCCCATCTTTTCATGTGGGGGAATAAGCCAGCCACAGGGTGGCCGCTACCCGATCTGAGGGAGGATGGGGTGGACTTTCCGACCCCCAAGGACACAGTGATGCCCTGATGAGTGTCCCACTGCAGCGCATAGCAAGTCTGCTGAACTACATCTCCAAACCCAAGATGCACAGAGAAGCCTGCATGCGTGGGCCAGGAACCACCTTTGTAGTGTCCTACTGCGAGGATAAGCAACGCGATGTAGCGAGCTGGACATGTACAAGTTCAGAGCACTATAAAGAAATATGGGTTGCACGTTACAGAATGTGCTTCTTATGTGCAGTTCTAGTACAGGAGAACATAAATACTGAGCGCACTCTCTAGAAAATGTAGAAAGTGAAAACGTTGATTGCGTAGTGCAGGAGAATATTTGAAAACTCAGGGCACTTTATGGAACTTGATTTGGCACGTCATTATATTTTGAAGTAACCATATAGTGCAAGGGAATACATGAATACCCATAGCACTGTAGGAAAACAGGTTACTGGTCAACTATTGTGTTGACATTTAACATTAAGGGCAAGGGAAAATATGAATACCCAGAGCACCTTTTGAATACATGTTATTTAACTGTGAGGATGTTAGAGTTTCATTTATACTAAGAGGAAGCCTGGTATACTTATAGCTGCAAACAAATAGCTAAGTATACTTTGTCTATGTCCAGGAAAACAATAGCCTATATATATAGAGAGAGACAAAGCTAGAGTGTAGATGCTGGGGGTGCAGAGAACAATTTATCACATAGGGGACCAATCACAATTAAAATATAATTTTAATGATGAGTCAAAGAGGTTAAAACAACCAATTAAATGAAGTGGTCCATAGTACAAAACATACAATATTCCAAACATCAAAGCAAAAACTAAAACAGGAATTACGTAACAGACTAGTTCGGCTAGTTATAAAACCAAAGTGTTGAGAGAGCACAAGTGGGTATCTATTAAACAGATTATATAGTACCCTACTTTCGTAAGCATCAATGTGTCGTAAGTTTAAATCTCTGGTTAAAATACAGAGAGATATCTCGACATGTTTCTGTTCCTAAAACAAATGTGGAACATTCATCAGGAGGAAATTATTAACGTAACCCAGTTACAGTTGACATATAGCACATAACAGTGAGCACTCCCTAGCACCTGCGGGAATAAAACAGAAAAAACAAATAGTTAGCTCTTGAGTAGCAAGATACTATGAAAGGTTCATAAAGTATGAACGTAGCGTACATCTGGGGGAAACAAATACCTCAAATGACGCCTGTGGGTGCTCGCTACTTGGAATAGTAGGAGGAGGAAGACCCTGTGGTCAATCCTGCAAGAGATAAAAAATTACCTTATAAGCATAATAAGTTGCTTCCAGGAAAACAAAAATTGTGTTACACACACAACCGAATGGGAGACCAAATTGCAGAAGTCAAGTAATGAGTAGTGAGTAGTGGATGTCACCAGGATACTTCAGAGGTACGAAGGTTAGCGGAGGTGGATCTCTGAACAGAAAAAGGGGGTTGGATCGTTTCATCATAGGTAAGGTAATGTAGGATAGAAAAACGCTATGCTAGAAGTGTAGATAAATAAAGGCTCCACAATGTTACTACTACTAAGGGGGCCATGCATCGCTCCGAAAGGTAGAGGGTAAGGTGAAAGACAGTAATGTCCCGAACCCGAAGATGACACCCACGGAAGTGTTACTATGGGGTATAGACAAAACCCATACTTGTATACCTTGGGAAAACTCGTAAACGCTACAGTTCAGCGGGAATCCTTCGATCGACCCTAAAAGAGAAAGGACACATCCCAGCGGACCTAGGGTAAATATACGCTCGTTGCCCATCTCTTACAAACTTATTCACGGGTGCTTAGGGAATAAGCACAAAAAGTTCAAAAATTCAAATCGCTTACCCTCCACCTAATCACCGCCAGAGGATAAGTGCTCTGTACTCAGAGGGAATGACTCCCCGAATGGCTCAGGAGGCTAGTCACCAAAGCTAGCAGGTAGTCATAGTTACCTGGTAGTCCTACCTCTATGTTTATTGAAAAAGCCCAGAGCCTGGAAAAACAAAGATCACGGTGGCGGCCATTTTAAGAAGAAAAGTATGTGCCTAGAAGTCACTGGACCTTACGTAAACGGAGGTGGGGAGAGAGTAGCAGAAGATCAACACGGGAATGTGCACGACCTATACAGGTTAGGGAGGCAAATGTACAAACATCACTGTGATTGAACAAGAAAAAAGCATAAATGGTGCTAAATATTCTGCCAATCAATCGATTCATTGAGACCAATCACATCACTGTGCAGCATATATATCATTTTTTGCTCCATCTTCAGCAGTTTCTTTTCTCGTGCTGAAAAATTAGTTCCTTTGAGGGCTATTAGAACAGTCCATTTAAAGTCCTCATGATTATGCTTGAGCAAGTTGAAGTGTTTCACCATGGGAGCATTTTCAGTCTTATTCTTCAAACAGCTTCGATGTTCCATGATTCTGGTTTTGACTTTGCGAGTGGTCTTGCCCACATAGTGTAGTCCACATATGCAAGTGATCATGTACACCACAAACTCAGTATTACAATTTGTCAAATTCTTTTGCGTCCAGAGTTTTGAAAGGCCAACATCAATTGTTTTCGTTTTGGAAGTCAATTTACAGACACCGCATGAGCCGCAGGGGTAATGCCCGGTGGCATCGGGAAGGCCCCATAAAGTGGTAAGTCTGGGTTCCGAAATGTAACCACATTTAAGTTTGCTATTACTGACTCTGTTGCCAATAGTGGTGCTTCTTTTATATGCAAAGATAGGTCGTGGCATACCTAGAGAAGTAGTTTCAAAGATTTTCCAATTTTTCTTGATGATGTTGGTGATTTTAAAACTCTGGTCTGTAAAGGTGTTAACACAGACAATACGATCATCTTTGGGTTTAGCCGGTTTTGGTTCAAGCAATGCTTCGCGATTGTTATTAAAAGCCCTTTTTGCAGATTTTTTCACCAATTTTTTGGGGTAGCCTCTTTGTCTGAGTTTTTTACTGAGACATGCAGCCTCGGTCTCATATGTTTCTTTGTCCGAGCTATTCCTTTTTAGGCGTAAAAATTGGCCAAATGGAAGGTTATCACGTAAATGTTTTATGTGATGGCTCGAATAGTCTAATAGGGAATTCTTATCAGTCGGTTTGTGGTATGGTTTGATTTTGAGAACCCCATTAGATGAATAGATGGTGAGATCTAGAAAATTGGTAGAAACATTGCTCGAAGTCATGGTGAACTGGAGATGTGGGTTCAAACTATTGAGCCAGGTGAAAAAATGGTTGGCCTCATCAGCAGTACCTTTCCAAAGTACCAAAATGTCGTCAATATAACGACTCCATTTAACAATGTTGGTATTGAAAGGGTTTGAATTATTGTAAATATGGGAATTCTCAAAAGTCTCAACATAAAGATTGGCTACACTAGGAGCCATAGAGTTTACCATTTGAATTACACTAAAAATGAATTTGGTGATGCCATGGAAAGTGATAAGGTAGTGGTTTGATTCTGGTGTGGTGTGTGAAATTATAATTAAGGTTCTTGTTTCTCTGGGGACGTGCCTGATTACATCCTTTTCTGGGAAATGGTAGGCACTAAGCTGGCTCTTAGTGCTTATATGAGTGTGTGAGTATTTTTAGTAACCTACTTCCTGGTGGGTGAGTGGTGTGCATGTTCATCCTTGGAGGTGTGCAGGGCGATTAATGAGCCCCCTGCCAACAGTTCTATGGCCAAGAAAGTAGTACACGTAGGTTGGGTAAAACACTTAAAGCGACAACGGTTGCACTTGTGTGAAAGGGACAAATGGAAACTTCTCAGTTACACGTAGGTCATTTGAGACCTTTAAGGTACCAAAGGTTACGCGTGTGGTGAATATTAAGGTACAAGTTCATTTTGATTGATCTTTAGCGTAACAAGGGTTACGGTGAACGGATTTCCACCTTGTTGGATGGCACCACTCAGAGGCATGCCGTAGAGCAGTGAGTCTTGGGGTAGTTTGGCAGGCAAGTCATCCAGAAGCAAGATGTGGTAGTTATGCACGAAATGAAGAACCGTGGAAGGTCAATGGCGTATGTCAGTTGTGCATAACCATAGAGTTTTGTTTTCATCTTGTACACTTAAGAGGGTGATTTTCTTAATTGCTTCTTGTTAGTGTCCACCTTATGCAATAAGGGAATTTCAAATATCACCCTTGCTGTGTATATACTACGGGCTGTTCCCTTTCAGCCACATATTGTTTTGTATCCTCACTGTCCTGTTTGTCACTTTTCTTTTTTTTCATATCTTATAAGTGTCACTCTTGGGAGGTGTTGTGGATTAGCTCACATTGTTATGACTTTGCTTAAGATTGTGAAAATGGGAGGTGTGTGAGGTATGTAGCATGCGTACTTCGAGCTATGTCGAGAATGAGTTTGTCTTTATTTTATTTTGGCTAGAAGGGAGATGTGTAGAATCCTACTGCATATCTTTTAAGTCACAAGAAGCTTAGAACATAAAATCTGGATTGCACCAGGTTCCAGGGAAGACTGTTGCTCAGGACTTCAGGATAGGAGCTTGAACCATACAGATGTGCCATCCATACGCTCCTGCCTAACTGCTGTAATTAACACTGCAACTTAAGAAAGCATGTTCCTTTTACACCTACTGGCATCCTGAGTGTTTCTGCACCGTGTGATTCACTTCTCTGAAGTCCATGATGCTGACTTTGCATGGTACTTACCTTTCACAAACCTAGGGAGTTTGCAAGCTCTGAAATAAACAATAAGGAAGCTTACCATCGAGCAATGCTCAAATGCTGCCTCACGGATTTGAACCGCGGAAGTGCCCGACACGGGCAGAGCAGAGAGAGTGTAGAGCAACGTATTGTCACTCTGCACTGGAGGGAAATACAAGATGCTGCTGCACATTGCTGGTACATTTAAACCCTTTCAGGCCCATGTTAACGTCCCTAATGATTCGGAAACAATAAAACAATATCAAAGCTCTACTAATCACCGATAAACAATAGGTAATAGAGCCTGTTACGCAATTATCCAATTGCCCCCAGGAATTCAAACAACAATTGTAGACCACCAATCGGGGGCAAGAATGATGACCTAGCTCCCGGGCAAGGAGGATGAAATTGAGTGTGCAACCACAGAGGGACTCTCCCAGAGGTGGCAAATGTGCCTACCCAAGCTCCCTTGATACAAGGTGTTCTGGACGACCAGATCGAGTGGAAAACGACGCAGTGAAAGAAGCTGAAGTCACCCTGGGGTACTTTTGAAGAAGATAGGGTAGAAGCCCTCCGCACCTTGCGTCCCTGCAAAGGAAGGTATCCAAGGGCTTGTTTTGATTTTCAAAGAGTGCACCGACAAATCTTATTTCTCTCACCAATACACTGAATGAAAAACCTTGGAACACATGGAGGCAATGACTCACACATACACACCCTTAGCTAAATGATAAATTGGCTCTCATATGGCCCTTTATTCATCAAACGCATGCATAAACGAATAAATGCAACACAGAATAAATGAAGCAAAGAAGTCTAAAGAAAACACATCACCGTTGGTGCAGCTTTAAAGAATGCCCTCATCTCGCCTTTCTGCCTGATTCTTTCAGTGCCCCCCATTTTAAGTCCTCAGCAAAGGCGGGGTGGCACCTTCTAGAATCTTCTGGCCTGAGTCTCTGCTCGTTCCTGTGTGCTCCCGGCCAGAGTGACCCACAGTAACCTCAAGGAACAGGACTCTTCCCTTTCTCAAGAAAGCAGCAAAAACAACTCTGTAACTCATCCTCAGTTTTGACAATGGCCAGGTACCATCCTTTCCGCGCACATTGTCCTTGGATGAGCAATGCAAACCAACATAAGCAACGAATAACGTTGAAAACATGTTGTAAGAGGATTCAATTCAACACTACAGCTAAATCAATGCCTAGTCTGGGATACTGAATGGAAACCCTTATTGATATATCTTTATGTCCAGTTCATGCGTTCTGGATGACTACCCCTATATAACACCCCTCTCTTTGAATCCCCCTGACCCCACTGAGCCAAGAAGTAGTTCTGTTTTGCAAGTTAAAAGGTTTATTTGATAATTTAAACAATAGATATATATATCACACTTTATAATAATTTAATAATTGAATATCACACTGAATCTGAGCAGTAATCAATAATGGATAGTCTGGCACTAGCACACTTCTTTATAATCAATGATGAGTGGTTATAGGATGGATAAGATAGCAACAATACTTTATGGTTTCAAATGGATGCAAGGTGGAATGAAAATGCAGTACAGAAAATACTCAATATGCATTCAACAAAACAATGTAATCACTTTTCTCTGGCAATCCCCTCCCCCCTTTATGCAATGCAAGGAAATGGAAGGAAAGCACACAGTTCTCAGAAATGCAATCAACTGTAATTCAGTTCACCCCAGCAAGCTTAGACTACAGAAGTTGGAAACACAGGCCCAAAATGCTTTTATATGTGCTGGCAATGAAGTGAAAAATATGCTAAAATGCTTTTAATTCCCTCTAGAGGTTCAGGGTGAGTGGTATCAAGTTAATATTAGTCCAGGCTCACTTTAGCAAGGATCTATGAGTAACTAGCAGGTTAAATGAATTTTTGGCAACTGAAAGCAAGAAAACTGCTGTTTTCACACGTTGAGAAATTTGCAAATCGCGGCAAATTCGCGAGGTAGGAATGCGGTTCTAGGTTCGTAGGAAAGCTACGATTCCCAGCTTTCAGAGGAAAGTTACTGCAAGTCTCTAAGACTCTAAGACAAACGGTCACCGAGATATGAGCGATTAAATAAAGGTATTTTTTTTCGGATTTGGAATGTTAAAATTCAAAGTGACAAGTGCAGCTTGCAACTAGAAAATGACAGGTGACAGCTTTACAAATGACAGGTGACAGTTAGGAGGCAGTTCTACTTAGATTAAAATAGCTTGGATTAGATTATTTTAACTAAGAGATTGGTTCTGCACAGTTCTGCTAGGTACTCACACTATATTCTTGAATTAAATGGGCCTCGCCACGGATCTGGTCAGGTTTTAGACTGGACTCTGGTCTGGTCTCTGCACTTCACAGTGATCTGGGTCAGCTCTCTGGTTCTGCTAACAGTGGTCTGGGTCAGCTCTGCTCTCTCTCTAGCCTCTCTGGATTCTGGAGATTGATGGATTTGAAGTCTGGATCTCTGGATGTGGTATGGTCCGGCAGAGTGCGTTGCAGCAAATGCAATTGAATCCCTATCTGTCCTGTCTGTCTGCTTTTATGTGTTTTGAAAATGGGTGTGTCTGCAGCATCACTAGGCTCTACCCCTCTCGACTTGTCATTGGCCACTTCATCCTCTTCCCCTTGATTGGGGGAATGAAATGAAGTGTCATCATGATGAGGTCTGTTTATGGTACATAGAACCCACTCCTGTCAAATTACACACAATCTATATTTTGACCCAAAAGACATATTTGCACAGGTACACATTTGTTTAAAATTGCATGCACCCATCACATATCACAGGAGGTATACCCTGTCCAAATCTGCTCTTCCTGGGAGCTTGCATTCAGAAATGGCAACATATTTCACTTTTTAATCAGGTTACCAATATCAGACATTACCCCAAATTTATACACATGTGCGCAAGGAGTGTGGACATTACTTGATGAAGTGTCAGATTTTTAACATGCATACATTTTAAGTAATACCCTCTTAACTGCTAGCTTGCCCCCAGATCATGCCACCGGTTCTAAAAACCTCTTAAAATGTGGGCAGAAAAATCACAAGAATTCTGGTATCATTTAAATAATTATGACAAGTCCGTACTATGAGTTATTCATCTTTTTCTAAAACCATATTCTGGCTACAGGGGTGTGGTTCCCCCCCAGCACAAGGTTGAATTTCTGGTTTTTCCAGTTCTGCCAAGCCAGCTTGCTCTCACAGGAAGTGCTCCTCCCCTTTACTTCCAGGGGGAAGCCACTTTTTACGGCCCCCATAATAAAACATTTGCCTGAGTCAGGACAGGGCTTTGTTCAATTTCCTGCAGAGCCCAGGTAATTCAATCAGGGAAGTGTCATATCCCTTTTGGTGGGAGCAGCAAAAGGTCAGCTAGGCCTGGGAACACAGCTGTTGTGCAAGTCTCATCTCCTGTCTGGGGTAGCTGGTGGCAGAATTCAGCTCCTTAAGCCAGGCCACAGCTAATGTCAATTTTAGTTACCCAGTTTTCTGCATTCAAATAAAACTAACCATTTTACATATGCAGCTAAAATGCTGATTCTAAGTTTAAAAGTATGACATTAAAACAATTGCAACCTATGTGACACTCAAAAGTAGGTCACTCATTTCTTTTAAACATTTAGATTTTTAGTGTCTTTCAGTCCAAATTTACTTGAACTGCTGAAATCCACAGCTCAGCCAGTCTTGTTATAAACCTTCAAGTCACTTCAGAATATAACTTTACATTGTATCCACCTCTCAGTAAGTCTTTCTTTGGCTTGCTTTGGGTTCATTTATTCAGTTTTACACAAAGTCTGGTGGTTTTAAAATGCCGGCTTTCTGATAGTGGTGAGTACTGGTACTGCAACCATTTTTGGGATTTAAGAAAATGAATTCCCCGCAATTCTAGGTTGCTTTTGGCAATCAGCATTGCCATTCCCAGTGGTTTCAGGCTACTGTGTGGGTAGTCCAATGGTGGTTTTAGGCAGTGCCCTTCTGTGCCCATAACATCGGCAAAAATGAGCGGCAGCCTATTCTTCATGCATTTCCCTGTGCATTTTCTGGGAAGCTCTGGCCATCATGATGTTTTCCATGTCAGTACTGTACAGTTTTTGAAGTAGGGCTCGGATGCATGGGTAAAAACATCCCACAAGCCCCCCTCTTGCGATGGCCATTCTGTTTTACTGATGGGACTCGCAAGACCTGGGATGTTTCCTCATCTTCTTCCAATAGATGGCACAGTTCAGCATCTTTTCCTCCATCCGGTCGGATCGATCGGTTCTCCTCGCTGGTCCTGATGGGAATATTGGGCGGTACCCCGGGCCCCCCGCGTCTCTGCTCCCGGTCTCCGGATCGTCCTCCTTGGCCCGTCTCCAGGTTTTCTTTCTCCTAGGACGACAAAGGAAGAGCGGCAATACCTATTCATAGACATTTTTCCCCCACCATTGATATAGTGGGGTGGCATATGAATTTTAGAACTCAACAGATATGCACATTTCTTTTTCCCTTCAACAACAAAAACACCCACATTGATAGACCCAGAATTTGATAGGCTATATGTAGGATCTTTTAAGTTAGAACTGAATTCATCTGAGACAGTACCCTCTAGGATTCCAGAGGATTCCTCCAGTTGTTGCAGAGTGTGCCTGGGATGGCAACACTTCAACTGGTTAATGTGGACCCACTTGTCTTCCCCCTCTGCCAAACCGCCTTTGGGGATGCGGATCTTGTAGGCCACAGGGGAGATTTTGTCTATAATATCAAAGGGTCCCTTCCATGTAGGCAAAAATTTTCGCTGTTGGGCCTGGTTCCTTTGGAAATTGTATAGATAGACCCGGTCCCCCACCTGATATTCCTTCCTGGAAGTCTTCAGGTCATAGTGGGTCTTCATGCTATCAGCTGATCTTTCTAGATTCCGCTGAGCATAAGCAAAAGCATGCTGAAGGTGTTTCCTTAAATTCTCCACATACTCATGAGTTGTGGAGGCATTGATCAGTGTCTGCTCTTGGGTCCTGTAGAGCAAATGCTGAGGAAGCACCATCTTGCGTCCAGTCATCAACTCAAATGGTGACATTTTGGTTGCAGATGAAGGGGTAGATCTGATGGCCATTAGGACCAGAGGCAATCGGATATCCCAACTTGGCCCAGAATCTGCCACAAACCTCTTTAATATGCTCACAATGGTTCGGTTATATCTCTCTACTGCCCCAGAAGAAGCTGGCCTGTAAGCAATATGCAACTTCCTTTTGACCCCCAGTATCTCCCACATCTTTGTCATTACTTCACTGGTGAAGTGGCTACCCCTGTCTGACTCAATCCTTTGAGGTAGACCAAAACGGGAAAAGATGTGGTTAATCATCAGGGCAGCTGCGGTTTCTGCCTTGCAATTTGGGGCTGGGAGACATTCCACCCACTTGGTAAACAAGCATGTCACAGTCAACATGTACTTATTCCCCCTAGCAGAGCGAATCACGGGGCCTACAAAGTCGATTTGTAAATCTGACCATGGCAGTGTCATCCCCCACTTTTGGAGAGGCGCGCGGTGTGTGTGGGACTTCGGCTGAAATTGCGCACACACAAGACACCCCTTCAAGTATTGGCTGAGGTCCTGGCCCATGTGTGGCCAGTATGCAACCTCTCTTAAGATTTCCAGTGTTGTGTGAAACCTCCTATGACCGGCGGTGGCCGCATCATGGGCGTGACTTAACATCAGGCTTCGGAATGAGGTAGGAACCACCCACTGATCGTGGCCAACTTTGGATTTCCTTACCAGCAAACCGTCTTGGATTCGGAACATTTTTGGACATTTCATCAACACTCTTAGGTCCTCTTTCCAATGTAATCGGTATCCGTCAGGGGAAAGTTCTCAGGGTCCTTCTGCCACCTGACTACTTCGGGGACCAATTTTGTATCCAGCGGAGGGTTCTGGGGACTCCTTCACCCATGCATTCCCTACGCCGGCCACCAGTTCTTTCTCCCCGTGGTTGTCAACATGGTACGAGCATCCATCCACATAGACAGTGGGCATTCCCTCACACTTGTCTTCTTCAAAGACTTTGTGTGGGGAATTAAGGTATGCCTCCGTGTTGTCCTTGATTTTTAGACTTTCGTCCTCGAGACAGTTTTCTCTGGCACAATCATGCAAGTCAGCCAGACCTTGCGCGAGGGGACTCTTCTTGTTTTGGCCATATCTGACCTCCACAGGAAAGCCTTGCATTGACAGAATCCAGGAAGTAATTCGGGAATTACTCACATTTCCGGCCTGGATTCTATCACTTTGGAGATATTGCAGAGGCTGGTGTGGAGTCTCCACTATGATGTGTTCCCCCTGGATAAACGGGCGGTAATTCTTCAATGCCCACACCGTCGCCAGGAGTGCCTTCTCACAATCGTTGAATTTTTCCTCCACAGAGGATAAAGTTTTGCTCGCATAGGAGATTACTTTATTGACCTTGTCATACTTTTGGTATAATACCGCCGTCAAGCACGTATTAGAGAACCCCGTCTCCAGGAAGAACTCCTTGTTTCTGACAGGGTAAGCTAGGCAAGGCGCTTGTGAGAGGCTTCTTTTGAGTTGTCTTACTGCCTCGGATTGTTCTGGACCCCATTCCCACTTGACCCCCCCCTTCAGGAGATGAATCAGGGGTCTGGTGATCTCTGCGTAGCCCTCAATGAACTTTCTGCTGTAATTAGTCAGTCCAAAGAGGCTCCTTAGTTCCCGCAGAGTTGTGGGGTCTTTCAGTTTCTGAAGTGCTTCCACTTTCTTTTCCTGGGGACAGAGACCCTGAGGAGTAATCTCATGCCCCAAGAAATTAACACGGGTTCTACACCACTATGCTTTCTGAAAGGAAAGTTTTGCTCCGGCGGCCCTCAACTGGGTCAGAACATAACGGATCTCCGCTACGTGTTCCTCCACAGATGAACTTTTGATGAGGACATCATCTACATAAGCCAGGTTACCCCTCGCACCCAGGTCGGGCATGGCCTTATGTAGGAAAATGTTAAACTCATTACCGGAGTTAAGGTATCCGAAGGGAGTCCGGGTCCATGTGTACTGCTGGCCCCCAAAGGTAAAAGCCAGCTTGTATTGGTCCTCCCTACTGACAGGCACAGTCCAGTATCCATTGGTCAGGTCTATTGCAGTGAATACCTGTGACCCCTGGATCTGGGCCAGCCCTTGGTCAATGTAGGGCAGAGGCCATCGGGAAGTATGGACCCGTTTGTTGAGCTCCCTGAGGTCAGCGCAGAGTCTCCACTGGCCGTTTGGCTTTAATATTCCCAGCACCGGATTATTGAAGGTGCTGTGGACTGGATGGATTATTCCCCTGGACTCAAGGTTCTTAATTATTTCAGTAAGGGACTCCATTGATGCGAGAGGCAAACGATATTGCTTCACAAACACTGGAGTCATGCCAGGGTCCGTGGGGATTGTTGTTGTGTGGATGTCAGTGCGGCCACAGTCATATGAGTCTACCACAAAGAGATCTTGGAAATCCAAGAAAACTTGTTTCAACTTTTGCTTTTGTTCCAGAGTCACACAGGCATCAGCTAGGTTGACTCTCTCTTCCACCATCTGCCTGAAGCCTGGAAAGACTTCTGGTTTGGCTATTTCAGCGGCCTCCTCCAGCTGGGTGGAGAAGTCCCTGGTCAGAGTGCTGATTTGGACTGGAGGCTTAAGGTGGGAAAGGCAGCCCTCATGGACTTGGAAAATCACCTCATCCCTCCTGAAGTCACAAGTCACATCTTCCTTACCATAAGGGCAAGAAGTGTACACCAGGAAGTTCCCCCCATGCCGGGTAAAAATCCTGTCTGGTGTTGTATTGTCATCACTGTCACTGTCAAAGCAGTCCTTGGGGATTGGCCCTAACAGTTCATTACCTAAATCTATGGAAAAATGTCGGTCATCAACCGCCATTCCAATAATGGTGCCTGCGGCTAGAGTAATACTCTTTAAGTCGCTGTTATCCACCTCTATTAGAATGGTGTCATGTTCTATGTTGACTAATGGAGTTGGGTTTACCCCTAACCCTTGCTGTTGGAGAGAAGCGTTTAGATGTATGTAAGCATCAGGGTTTTGCAAATATTGTCCTCTTTTAACTTTCACTTCCAGGGAGAATTGTCGGTTCCTTTCTGGGATGGTGACTTCCTCTTTGATCTGAATTTCAACTGCATAAGGTAGCAATTGAGCTGGCCTAAATGCTTTTTCTGGATCATCAAAGCCCATGGGATTATCCGCTAATCGGGACCAAGCTTTGAAGTTTATTAGGTCCAAACTAATGGCAAAGCGATTGAGAATATCACTGCCTAAGTAAAAGGCGGCAGGGACGTCTCGCACGACCCAACAATTGTGGACTATGCTCTTGTTGCCAATGGAGATTTTGAGCATACACCTGCTTGGCAGGAGATGTTTGGAATTAGGTGCTTCCAGGTCCATTTCCCATTTGTCTATCAGTTTGAATGTGGGAATGGCTGGATCTTTTGGGAGTTGGCGAAACATGGCTTCGCTGATGAAGCTCTTACCGTTGTTCAGACACACTCGAGCGAGAACAGAGTCCTTCCCATCATTTAATTGGACAGGGATGAACAACTGCTCTCCAATTTGCTGAATATCATCCAGGCTCTAAGCTGATTTCACATCTTTCTGGACTATAGGAGTGGGAGTTTCTGATTGTGGATTAGTAAAGAATTTCAGGGTGTTTCCTTCCAGTGTGGAATACCACCTTAAACTGGAAGGAAGGTTGATTTTCAGAAATAGAGAGGACCCCCCATCACCAGTCTGTTGTCCTACTGCTATTACTGTCACGTCTGGAATTTGGTTGTTCTGGAAGTGAAATTCTACTTGGTCAGATTTTTGTTCAACCATGTGGCAGGTGCTGTTTAAACTAACATGGTTGACACTCTGTTTTAATTTTATTGGTCGGCTAGTCTGGGTCCAGAGGACCTTGTTTACGCAATCTATTAAGGGTGACAACCTCCTCAGGAGGTCATTCCCCAGTAAACAAGGGGTGCTCTCTGGAGTCACTACTATGACCTGGTGTTTCACCTTGTGTCGCCCGATCTTAATGTCCAAGTCTGCAGTCCCTTCAACGGGAATTTCCTTCCCGTCAAAGTTCTGCAGTTGTCCAGGAAGGGAGGTGAGAGGAATTTGGTAATTCCCTCCCCTTCCTGCATTCAGTTCATCAAAGGCCCTTCTGGACAGAAGGGTAGCTTGAGATCCCGTGTCCACCAGCGCTGAAATCGTACCCTGCCCCTGTACTTGTACCGGGGCATAATATCTTCCCTCCTTCTCCTCAAGGGGGCACAGATAATGCACATTTTTGGACAACTGGTGGGCTAACTTTCTGGTTTTGGACATCGCTAGCAAAGAGATTTGGGCAGAATTCTGTGGAGATCTGAAAGAAAAAGAAAAAGTTGGCAACTGGAGATCAGAGCCATTGTGGGTTCCCCTGGCTCCGGTTCTGGGCCGCCCCCCCCTTTTTGGAGGCAGTCACCAGGATGGGTTTGAACCAGGGGATTTTCTTGCTGTTGGTTCTGGGATGAGATGGTGGGCGGCGGTAGCTCAATCTCCCCATCTCCCCAGTCTGGATTTGCATCCCTAGGGACCCATTTTTCTTTGGGAGGAGTTCCCCCCTCTCTGAAGGAGAAGATCCTTTTCCCAGGATCCTCTGAGGATCCCTCTCCCTCAAATTGGAAGATCTGTACCTCCTCCTCAAACTGTGTCTGTTTGGGTCTTTTGTTTCTCCTACCCCCCCTCTGTTCCTTAGGAGGCAGACTTTCAGGGGCAAGAGATTCTGTTTCCGGTTCCTGGGTTTCCAGGGGCTGTTTACAAGTGAGGAAGGAAGCTTCCTCCAAGGCTTTACACCCCCCTTCCCTTTGTGCCTCCTCCCTGGGAACCGGTGAGTTGTCGGGGTGCTGCCCCCGTCATTGTTCTGGAGCACCAGGTCCAGAGTTGGGTGCGTTCTGCGCCGGCATGCCGATCTGAGGGTTCTGCTGAGCCCTCAGTATGTGACCCAGATCCCGCGCCATGTTTTGAACCTGGCACTCTAACTGGGAAACCCGCTCAGGCTGATACGGGGCACTGTTTTCTCCCCTGGGCTGATCCCAGGAAGGGTAGCTATCCCTTCTCTGGTAGTACCCCTGGTTGGGAAGATTTTGGTACCCCTCCACCCTTGGCCTCACCTCTCCCGGATTAGGTTGTCTGGGCTCAGGGAATTGGGGAAAGAAGGATGGATGATTTTGGGGTTGGAAATTGGGTGGATACCTGGGGAAAAAGTTCTGCCCAGGATTTGGAGAATTTCTGCCCTCCTGTGGGAAGTTGGGAGGGAAGTTCCCTGGGTTAGGTGCTTGGCTGGATCCTCCCCCTTGGGCTGGAGGAGTCCACACATAACCCAGGATGGGTCGACTTCCCTTGTAACGGGGACTTACATAGTCAGGAGAGCGAGGGACCCCATTTGTGGGACTACCTCCTTGACTCCCTGTTTGTGACTGGCCCGAGGACCTTCTGGGCCTAGCATTATTAGGTGCAGGTAGGTTTTTAGGCCCCCCCATCTCCAAATCCAAAACGGGGGTGACCTTTACCTCTGCCACCTTGGCAGCAGCAGGGGTGTTGTTGGCTTTGGGGTTTTTGGGCGCATTCTTTTTATTTTCTATTGGCTTCTGCACCTCATAGATCCGGGTAGCCTGTTCAATGACCCAGTCTAAAGATCTTTTCTCATGAAAATCTCTCACGAGCTGGGTCATTATATATTTGGGCAAGGCATGGAAAAACGTATTAATAAATTCTCTGCTATCCGTGCGCACCCTTCTTGTGGTCTGTGCAAAAGCACGCTTTAACTCGTGCACAAATTCTTGTGGGGCCTGATCCTCCCCACATTGTAAATTGTAGGCTGCCTTGCGAGCCTCTTGAGGATTTCTATGAGTAGAAAAATGTTTCAAGATGGCCGCCTTATAGGTGGACCATCTTAAATGATTTTGGTCCTCCAGCCCTGCAAAGAAACTGGAGTACTCTGGGGAGAATGTCCACTTTACATATTGGATACAGCTTTGGCTGTCCTTCAAATGAAAAGTCTCCATCATTTGCTCATAGAGCTCCAAGTGTTCCCAAACAGAGTACTTGGCGTTCTTTTGATAAGGCGTGATGACACTCCTGATTGCCTTAATCTGTTTCAATGGGTCCTTAATCAAGGCCCTTTTTGCCTTATTGGCCTTTTTGGTTCGGGTAACCCTGGTCCATTCATCTTCTGACTCAGAGGCACTGCTCCCAGAGGTTCCCGTCTGTTCTTCCAGGTTTTCCCGGATTCTGCGAGCCTGGGAATGGCTTGCAGAATGTGGGGACCTGGTCTCCTGTGTCCTGTACCGCTCAGAGGAGTCTTCAGATCCCTCCTTGCTGCCAGGATTTGATGGGTACCCCCCCCACTGACCTAACTGGGCAGAGGTTTTCAGGATGCCCTTAATGGGCCTATTCTCTTGGGGTTCCCCATCAAATTGCACTGTGCTTGGGTGCCCATACCCGGATGCCCGCCCCTCCATTCCTGGGTGGTACTGGCCTATGAGCCCCATGCTTCTGGCTGGATAGTAATCTGCCATCCCTGTGGCCCTGTGCTCGTGTGCGCCAGGGGACATGGGGGTGGCAGAGTCCAGGGACTGAGAGAAATAAAGGCCTCTGGTACTAGGGCTCCTGGGGTTATGCTCAGGAGTTTCTCTTTCCCAGCGAACCTCATCTCTATCCGCCCCTCCTCCCTGTTGCAATGCAAGAGCCTGCGCCTTCAGTTCCTCAGTTAAGGCCTTACTAGACTCTATCAGTCTCTCCTGCATCGCTACCTGTTGTTGGAGCCTATCATTGTGCTGGCAGAGAGCCTCATTCTCTCTCTGCGTTTCCTGATTGGTCCTGGAGCACTGGGCCAGTCTTTGCTGCAGGAGGGTTACCTCCTGAGCTGTGTCCCTATTGGCCTGCTCCTTTCTTGCCAGAGCCTCCTCCACCTTCCTGGTGTGCTCTAACAAGTTATGGTGTTCTTTTTGGAGGTCACCCAGTCCCTGGAGGGCCAGGTGATTTTCTTCCATTTTCCTTTTTAAGTGGCAGACTTCCTGGCCTAAGGTGTCCCTTTCCTGACTAAGAGCCTGCACCTGTGCCGCCAGGTCGTCCCTTTGCCTTTGGAAGGCACCAGCTTTCTGGCGCTCCTGGTCAAACTCTGCCTGGGTATCCAGGTCTTTCAAAATCAGTTTATTGCTCTCTGACTTCTCCCTATCTAGGTGGCTTTGCAGGGTGACTACCTGCTCAGCACATGCCCTATTGAAGTCTAACTGTTGCTCCAGCTTTTTCTGGCTCTGCAGTAGGGAGTCCAAACTTTCTTGGTACTCCTTCTGCAAGGCCAGAAATCTGGTATCCTGGTCAGCCTTTTCCTGTTGCAGGATGTCCATATCCCTCTTTATTTTAATGATGTGCTGTCTACTCTCATTTTCTGACTCCTGGCTCCCCTGCAGCCTCTGCTCAGAAGAGACCAGGTCAGATTGGACCTTCTCTAACGCCATCTGTCGCTTATTTGCCAGATCTTGGATTTCAGTACATTTATCCTGCATGTCTCCCATATATAGGTACAGGTATGCCGCTATCCTAACCATCTTGTCTTGTTCATCCTTAGCTTTAGGAGCCATGTATAGTTCACTCAGGGCCACACGTAGGGGACCCTGATCTCCCCATATATCTGACCCTGTTTCAGTGACCTGTTGCGTGATGGCCTGCAACCAGACCATGCGGTCCTGGTGAGTCCACTCACCTCTCACAAATAACTTATGTAAGAAGTGCTCTCTGGCTATTTTCATGTCTACTAAGGTCGTCATTCTAGAGATTGGTCTCTGTCCTGACTTACAGAAATTAGTATTTTATTTTTGCAAAACAGACCTTTTCCTTAGAGCGTTCCTTTGAGGAGTGCTTTACAGCGTAACACAGCGTGTGATCCGACCGGATATGTGTATCTGGTCAGCTGGCACGCTGTATTAATCTGCACAAGTGATAAATCTAATCCAAACGTCCGGCACGAGCCCCCAATTTGTAAGAGGATTCAATTCAACACTACAGCTAAGTCAATGCCTAGTCTGGGATACTGAATGGAAACCCTTATTGATATATCTTTATGTCCAGTTCATGCGTTCTGGATGACTACCCCTATATAACACCCCTCTCTTTGAATCCCCCTGACCCCACTGAGCCAAGAAGTTGTTCTGTTTTGCAAGTTAAAAAGTTTATTTGATAATTTAAACAATAGATATATATATCACACTTTATAATAATTTAATAATTGAATATCACACTGAATCTGAGCAGTAATCAATAATGGATAGTCTGGCACTAGCACACTTCTTTATAATCAATGATGAGTGGTTATAGGATGGATAAGATAGCAACAATACTTTATGGTTTCAAATGGATGCAAGGTGGAATGAAAATGCAGTACAGAAAATACTCAATATGCATTCAACAAAACAATGTAATCACTTTTCTCTGGCAATCCCCTCCCCCTTTATGCAATGCAAGGAAATGGAAGGAAAGCACACAGTTCTCAGAAATGCAATCAACTGTAATTCAGTTCACCCCAGCAAGCTTAGACTACAGAAGTTGGAAACACAGGCCCAAAATGCTTTTATATGTGCTGGCAATGAAGTGAAAAATATGCTAAAATGCTTTTAATTCCCTCTAGAGGTTCAGGGTGAGTGGTATCAAGTTAATATTAGTCCAGGCTCACTTTAGCAAGGATCTAGGAGTAACTAGCAGCTTAAACGAATTTTTGGCAACTGAAAGCAAGAAAACTGCTGTTTTCACACGTTGAGAAATTTGCAAATCGCGGCAAATTCACGAGTGCGTTTTTCGCGATTGCGGCACAAGTAGCGGGGGTAGGAATGCGGTTCTGGGTTCGTAGGAAAGCTACGATTCCCAGCTTTCAGAGGAAAGTTACTGCAAGTCTCTAAGACAAACGGTCACGGAGATATGAGCGATTAAATAAAGGGAGTTTTTCGGATTTGGAATGTTAAAATTCAAAGTGACAAGTGCAGCTTGCAACTAGAAAATGACAGGTGACAGCTTTACAAATGACAGGTGACAGTTAGGAGGCAGTTCTACTTAGATTAAAATAGCTTGGATTTGATTATTTTAACTAAGAGATTGGTTCTGCACAGTTCTGCTAGGTACTCACACTATATTCTTGAATTAAATGGGCCTCGCCACGGATCTGGTCAGGTTTTAGACTGGACTCTGGTCTGGTCTCTGCACTTCACAGTGATCTGGGTCAGCTCTCTGGTCCTGCTAACAGTGGTCTGGGTCAGCTCTGCTCTCTCTCTAGCCTCTCTGGATTCTGGAGATTGATGGATTTGAAGTCTGGATCTCTGGATGTGGTATGGTCCGGCAGAGCGCGTTGCAGCAAATGGAATTGAATCCCTATCTGTCCTGTCTGTCTGCTTTTATGTGTTTTGAAAATCGGTGTGTGTGCAGCATCACTAGGCTCTACCCCTCTCGACTTGTCATTGGCCACTTCATCCTCTTCCCCTTGATTGGGGGAATGAAATGAAGTGTCATCATGATGAGGTCTGTTTATGGTACAGAGAACCCACCCCTGTCAAATTACACACAATCTATATTTTGACCCAAAAGACATATTTGCACAGGTACACATTTGTTTAAAATTACATGCACCCATCACATATCACAGGAGGTATACCCTGTCCAAATCTGCTCTTCCTGGGAGCTTGCATTCAGAAATGGCAACATATTTCACTTTTTAATCAGGTTACCAATATCAGACATTACCCCAAATTTATACACATGTGCGCAAGGAGTGTGGACATTACTTGATGAAGTGTCAGATTGTTAACATGCATACATTTTAAGTAATACCCTCTTAACTGCTAGCTTGCCCCCAGATCATGCCACCGGTTCTAAAAACCTCTTAAAATGTGGGCAGAAAAATCACAAGAATTCTGGTATCATTTAAATAATTATGACAAGTCCGTACTATGAGTTATTCATCTTTTTCTAAAACCATATTCTGGCTACAGGGGTGTGGTTCCCCCCCAGCACAAGGTTGAATTTCTGGTTTTTCCAGTTCTGCCAAGCCAGCTTGCTCTCACAGGCAGTGCTCCTCCCCTTTACTTCCAGGAGGAAGCCACTTTTTACGGCCCCCATAATAAAACATTTGCCTGAGTCAGGACAGGGCTTTGTTCAATTTCCTGCAGAGCCCAGGTAATTCAATCAGGGAAGTGTCATATCCCTTTTGGTGGGAGCAGCAAAAGGGCAGCTAGGCCTGGGAACACAGCTGTTGTGCAAGTTTCATCTCCTGTCGGGGGTAGCTGGAGGGCAGAATTCAGTTCCTTAAGCCAGGCCACAGCTAATGTCAATTTTAGTTACCCAGTTTTCTGCATTCAAATACAACTAACCATTTTACATATGCAGCTAAAATGCTGATTCTAAGTTTAAAACTATGACATTAAAACAATGCAACCTATGTGACACTCAAAAGTAGGTCACTTATTTCTTTTAAACATTTAGATTTTTAGTGTCTTTCAGTCCAAATTTACTTGAACTGCTGAAATCCACAGCTCAGCCAGTCTTGTTATAAACCTTCAAGTCACTTCAGAATATAACTTTACATTGTATCCAACTCTCAGTAAGTCTTTCTTTGGCCTGCTTTGGGTTCATTTATTCAGTTTTACACAAAGTCTGGTGGTTTTAAAATGCCGGCTTTCTGATAGTGGTGAGTACTGGTACTGCAACCATTTTTGGGATTTAAGAAAATGAATTCCCCACAATTCTAGGTTGCTTTTGGCAATTAGCATTGCCATTCCCAATGGTTTCAGGCTACTGTGTGGGTAGTCCAATGGTGGTTTTAGGCAGTGCCCTTCTGTGCCCATAACATCGGCAAAAATGAGCGGCAGCCTATTCTTCATGCATTTCCCTGTGCATTTTCTGGGAAGCTCTGGCCATCATGATGTTTTCCATGTCAGTACTGTACAGTTTTTGAAGTAGGGCTCGGATGCATGGGTAAAAACATCCCACAATGTTTTTCAGTGAAATAGTGCGAACAATGCTGAAAATATGTTTATAGTTCACAGCAAGTGCAGCTTTCACTGAGGTTTGGAGCAAATGTCCATTATGGCTCTGAGCGCAACAGAATGCACTGCGCATCAGCACCATATTTTAGTTCAAAGTATTACAATCCACCCTTGGACATTTGACTTCCATAGTCCAATGGCATCAGAGCCGGCTTATGAAACCGAGAAAGCATCATAACTAAGTTGGGAATGCATTGAATATAACAGCAACACAAAATGATAATAATTAGTATCACACAAATGCAAGCAAAGGCATAACACAGCGTACCTCCAACATCTGGAACCCAAGACAATAGCCAGTTCCACCAATTCCCAGAATGAGAATGATCACTTAAATTAAAACAATACATACCTTCAACTGAGTTACAACCCAAATTATGTTTCAGCAACAAATAATCAATGGCAGCTCGATTTTGCAAAGCTGCTTTTCTAATAATTTTGCTATCAAGAAGCAACTCCTCTAACGCTTGAGAGGTGCGATTTAGTCCTTTCCCTACTAAACATGGTAATTTAATTAAAGCTTTATAGCACCCTGCAGCTAAACCCCAAACTCCCACTAATGAGTAGGCAAGAGTTAATACCTCGGCCTCTGATAAAAAAAGTGCACATGAAAATCACAATTTGGGGATAGCCCTACAGGTTCTAAAGTTGATCTTTTGATTCGATATACTGCTGAGTGCAAAGGAAACATCATTAATCCTAATAGTGTTAAGGCAAATGGACCACCAGAAATCTTTGCTGGAATGTACGTGTATGTGGTGTTGCCTCATGAAAAAAGCCATCCCTTTGGAAGTTTCACGTGATTTAGATGACTGGCCGCTATCACTATGTAATTACAGCTCATGGTATTGTTTACATGTGTACATGTGCTCAGAGCACATGTACACACCCTTCTATTAAACACCGTTTGGTTTTTCTTACTAGTTAGGTTCAGCTGTTGGCATTTCCCATTTCTTTCGGCTCACAGGTCATACAATAGCAAATATCATGTTGAGTAATATTATGAGTTATTATCTGTGGCAGGTTTCTCCATTTGCGACTTGTTTCTTGACAAAACTTACAGTACTCGTAGAAGGAGAATGACTGCCTTACATTGGAATCCTACACTAAAGAATGATTATGCATAACCCCAAAAATGTGTATCAGGGTTGGAGCAGGCATTGGCAGCGCTACTAGACATGTGGTCAACAAGTCTTCTGCATTGTTCACGTCAGCCAAGCAAATATTGGAAATATTCCAAATTCGCCATGCTAGATACACCCACACGTTCTCCGTTGGGGCAATCATCAGTGAATTCCTTTGTCATGCTAAAGACATCTCTTGCACAGTTAATGTCAGTGTTGTCTGAACTTGTAACTGGCATTTTCTCCGTGCTTTGCGAATCCTGTTCTTCATGCTGGCTGGTATATCGGCATCGGGATGCTTTTGGACATAATTTCTCATTGTCATCAGACTCCCATAGATCACTGGCACAGATGTGACATTTCCTATTTGTTACAGCGTGCTGTTTGACTCTCCCGAATGGAGTCCGTTTAGTACCACAATTATACCAGCCAGACGCAGGATCTACAAGGCTAACCCAGAAAAGGGATATCAGTGTTGATAATCACTCTCTTAAGTAACATTTGTCTGTGGGTACATAACTCCATCTTTCCTTGCCAGGCTCCATAACTAAGACTACTTGGTCCTTGCCTGATGCAATGACATCTGCGGGTAAAGATGGGCCACTAGGTCTTTCGACCCACAATTTTGCACCTGTTACCATGCTGTCTGAAGAGCTGAACCCTCTATCTCCAAGAGTAGTAAACACCGTGGGGGGGCAACCCCTTGCTAATCATTGACAATTTTACTGGTAAAATAATCAATTGGGCTACCCGATCTCCCTTATTTATTTTATTCCATATGTAAAGTGCACCGAACCCAGAGGTATCTGGGCACTAGCTGCAGTGCATGTCAGAAGTAGTTGCAGTGCTGAGTAGTGTCCGCAGTAGTTACAGTACATAGTATGGAGGTAGGCACAGTCCAATATAGCAGTAATAGAGGTGGTGCAGCTAGGTATTCTGAGTAAGCGGTCTTGTGTGAAGAGCCAGGTTTTTTGTTTTTTGTGCAAGGAGTAGCGCGAGGGGTCAGGTCTGAGTGGGAGTGGTAAGGCATTCCACTGTTTGGCAGCCATTACTGGGAAACTGCAGCCCCCTTCTTTAGCTTGTTTGAATTTGGGGGTGGTAAGGAGGTGAGAGGTAGTGGCTCGGGTGGGTCTGTCAGAATTGGGTTTATTGATTTTTTTTTTTGGTGAGGTATTAAGGGGCTGCGTCTGTAATGCACTTAAGTGTGATAAGGCGTTGAATTTGATGCAGTATTGGACAGGCAGCCAATGGGCATTGCGTCTGGCGGCTGAGATGTTCTTTTTTAGGGATGTACAATGCTTGGATGATTTGATAGATTTTGTTTACGGTGCTGGCGTCCTTGATATGGTTACCGGTGATAGACACAAGAATCTGCGTATCGTCCACGTAGTTGGTATAGGAGACGCCTTGCGTGTCCAGGAGGTCAAACAGAGGATTGGTAAAAATGTTATATAGTGTTGGCAAAACACATGAGCCTTGATGCACGCCGCAAAGGACTGGGGCTGGTGTGGCTGCTGCTAGATTGGAGAAGACCCTCATTGTGAGATTGGAGAGAAAGGATTCAATCCAAGCTATGGCTTGGGGAGAGTATTGGGCTGGGGAGGAGTGGTGTTGGCAGAAGATTTGGTGATTTACTAGGTTGAATACTGCGGATAGGTCGAGTAGAAGGAGGATGGCTAGGTTCCCATTGTCTATGATCTCCTCCATTTGAATTTTGAGATCAAGGAGTGCTGTCTCAGTACTGTGTCTTGGGCGCAAGCCAGAGTGGCGAAGACCAAGGATGTTATTTGACTCCAGGTGTTCCTGTATTTGTCTGTAGGCTGCTCTGAGGAAAGGGACGGTGGTGATGGGTAGGTAGTAGGTAGGGGTGTTAGGATCTAGGGAGACTTGTTTTAGTAGTGGGAGTACCCTGCATCTTTCAAATTATTTGGGACGATCCCTTGGGTGAAGGAGTTGCTGATGAGACAGGTGATGAAAGGTGCTAGTTCTGCAACGCATTCTTTGATAAAGGGGGCCGGGCAGATGTCGCCTTGGCATCTTAAAGGTTTGAGTCCAACAATCATTTTGGTGACTTCTTGTATCATAACAGGTCTGAATTCAAATAATTTGTTGGGGTCATTGTCCACCGGTGTGTCTAGCAGGGATAATTTGTTTTTTTGTCTGCAATTTTCTTTTGTACTTGGGCAGTCTTGTCAAGTAGTGCCTTCTGGATATTGGTGCACCAAGTGGAATCCTTGAGGCAGCTTTCTGGGGTGGCGACAGGGATTCAAGTTTGCGTAGGATGGAGAAAAGTTATTTTGTGCCTGTTTAAGCTTTGGCTCTGTGCTCGTTATAGGTGAGGCTCTTTGCTTGGATAATGGCGTCTTTGTACATTTTTGCTGCATTGAGGAACTGGGCTTTATTTGCTTTTGGAGGTATGGTTTTCCAGGTAGCCTCTGCATTTCATTTGGTGGCTCATAAGATTTTCAAGTCTGGTGTGTACCAAGAATTTAAGTGCGCTCTAGGTTTTGGTTTGCGGGTGCTTAGAGGGGCAACTTTGTCTATGGCTAGAAGGAGAGTTTAATTCTATAGGTCTACCATTAGGTTAGGATCACAGTGTGTGTACTGATAATTGGTGATGGGGCATAGCATTGGCAGCATATTCTCTGGAGTGATGTTGCATTTATTTCTAGTTTGCGAGGAAGGAGCCAGTTGCTGTGCTGCTTTAGGGGTGGTGTGTTTAGGGATAGTGAAGGTGATGACATTGTGGTCAGACCAGGCACAGGGCAGGTTGGAGATTATACTGGTCTTGCCGTTTATATCTGCCAACCAGTCTAGTTTTCGGCCTTTACTATGTGTAGACAAGGTGATGCGTTGTGTGAATCCTAGTGCTTATGAATTGGTAACACTTGGGGGGTCATTACGACCCAGGCGGTAAGTACGCTAACTTTACCACCATGGTGTAAACTACATTTACACCATGGTGGATGGCGGATTTACCGCCCCATTCCAAGGTGAGTGGGGCGGTAAATCCCATTTCCCATTTTACCCTTCCCCATTCCCATTTTTGCCCCATAGGGCATAATGGGAGTGGGGAAGGCGCTAATTACGCCACCGTAAATTACGGTGGCGTAATTAGCACCAAGGCGGTTTAGCGCCATGGATTTTAACGGCTGCTAAAAGCAGCCGTTAAAATCGGAATCAGGCGTTAAGGGTTAACGACGGCGTTACCCCTTAACGCCTGAGTTGTAATTGGTCTCCACTGTTCATTAAAATTACTTTGATTTCTCCTTGGTAGTCAGCATATATTACCCCTCCTAGCACTTGAATGCCTTTCAATGCTAATCCATATATAGGGGCAATCCATCTCATATGTTCTGGTGGAATATGTACTCAAATCCCTGTTTCAATCATAATTATCCCTCTTGGTTCTCACCTGATCTCTTGATGAGAATATAAGTCTACTTCTGCAGATTCCAGGGTTGCTCGGTATGGAGATAAAACACCTGGTGTGATTTCCCAGTACATTAAAGTCTCTTTAGCTGAATTGAGTTGAATCTGTAAAGCAGGAGTCATTAATCGCAGCAATGGGGCTCATTGTTTACAACAGGTCTATTATTGAGCACTTGCACAGCATTAAACACTCGCTCTCGCCAACCTGCCAAGCCCACCCTGGGATCATTAACTCAAGACATTCTCCACCAGCAGAAGCCCTTTTTCTCTTAAACAAACTATTCATATTTACAATCATTTACAATACTCTTTTTGCCGTAACTATATTTTACTCGTGCATCACAAACACACACAGAACACTGATTAACGCAGCCTGACTCCCACTGCCAAAAGCAATAAAAAAAAATCACTTTCAATATAAATCTTGCCTACCAGCGTTCAAACACAAATTTTTTGATGCCTCGAATTCTTCATCACAAGGCACCCTGCTCACAGCACCAATTGTGTTTTGCTTTTCAAAGAGTGCAAGGACAAATCATATTTCTTTTACCAATACACTGAATGAAACACCTTGAACACAGGGAGGCAATGACTCGCACATACACAGTCTTAGCTTAATTATAAATTGTCTCATACGGCCCTTTATTGATCAAACACATAAATAAACAAATACCTACAACATAGAATAAATGAGGCAAAGATGTCTAAAGAAAATACATCACAGTTGGCACAGCGTTAAACAATGCCCTCATCTCGCCAGAATCAGCTGAAAATCCCCCAAAACAGCCAGGCAAGAGACCACGGCAGCCAACCGGCTCATAGCGAGGCGTCCACCCTCCAAGATGAAGCTTTCTGCCCGACCCTTTCAATGTCTCGCATTTTAAGCCCTCCGCAAAGGTGAAATGGCACCTTCTAGAATCTTCTGGTCTGAGTCTCTGCTCGTTCAGAGTTCCTGTGTGCCCCTGGCCGGAGTGACTTCTGGTAACCTCAAGGAGCAAGACTCTTCCCTTTCTCAAGAAAGCAGGAAAAACAACTCTAGCTCATCCTCAGTTTTGACAATGTCCATGGCAACCTTTTCAGGTACCAGCCTTTTTGCGCACAGTGTGATTGGATGAGCAATGCAAACCACTATAAGCAACGAATAACTTTGAAAACATGTTTTTCAGTGAATTAGTGCGAACAATTGTAAAAATATGATTATAGTTCACAGCAAGTGCAGCTTTCACTGAGGCACGGAGCAGATGTCCATAATGCCATTGAGTGCACCAGAATGCACTGCGCACAAACACCATATTTTAGCTCAAAATATTACAGGGCTGTAATTTAATGTTCACCTACCTAAAGGGAATTATAAGGATGAAGTCAGAGAAAGGAGGAAAACATAGAGAGGCTGATGAGGAGAGACGCGACCTTGCCCTTTTCGACAAAACCCTGCGAAACCTCTGCAGAAGGAATCATAAAACCGAGGACAATAGCCCTAGTGTGTTGCAGCAGATGTGAGTGGTACACACAGCGTATTGAAACTGATAGCCAGAGTGAGGGAGACTCCTGCTACCATGGTACCGGCATTGACTCCAGCTAAGAGGAAAGCCAAGCAGTTCATCACAGCCGGTGAGTCGAGGAGAGGGCCAATAAGAACTGGGCTTTGGTGAATGAAAGTCGCAAAATGAGAGACCAGTTGCAGAAGGGGACCAGCACCACGTGGGTGCTGCTCCGAGAAACTGTGGTCGATCCCCATCTGAGTAAAACTACAGATACCAGAAGGCCGTAGGAGAGCCGCCAAAATAGGTCAAAGTGTTCATACAGGAGCCAAATCCCCATACAGTTTGAAAGCCTTTGACCTAAGAACTATAAAGAAAGCAAGGGACGTGAATCCTGTGAGCATTGAAAGTAAATGTGAAGGTGAAGTTGGCAAGAGTGAACCCGGGAGCAAAGTCTAAAGTCAAGGTGAACCCTGCCGAGGGATATCCTCTGGAAATGCTTAAAAGGGACATTAAGATTTGTGAACGAAGAAAAAGCCATAGTGAACCTGGTGGAGGGAGGCTGAAAGTAAAAGAAGGGTCAGCGCCCGAAAGAGGGGGACCCAGGGGTGAATCCATCACATAAGAAAAGCCATAGTTGAACCCGGAGAATGGTGGCTGAAAGCAGAGAGGGGTCTGCGCCCGGATGAGGGGAACCCACGGGTGAAAACTTCACCCAAGAAATACGCAGAGCAGACCTTTGTGTTTGTTTGTTGTTTTTTCGTAGACCAGGAACCCACAACCACCAAAGGCCTTATTATCAATAGGAACTGTTCTAGGATCCAAGCAGGAAGAGGAAGATCCAGGGGGTGAAAAGCTACCACCCAACACCACGAGGAACAAGGGTCAACGCCCGGAAGAAGGGGGACCACAGGGTGCAGAATCCTCAACCTTAGTAAAACCAAAAAGCAAACTTTCATTTTGTGAAGTAACTTTTGCTTAGTTATTGAATACGTCAGGCCCTCGAAGACCAGAGACTTTCAAGAGAAACGAGACTTGGCCATTGACGGCACTGATAACTGCAAGTGGAACTTTCGTCTTGTGCTGGGGAAGCTCGAGAGCGTACTGTGCTCCAAGATTCTGCCTTGTCCCGTGCTCAAAACGTGGGGCAGGAAGACCCAGGCTACCACATCCTGACATATTATTTTGTGAACACAGCTTTCTTTTCTTGAAAACCATCCTACACCCCTTTTGTATTAGTTGTAAGGTTTGGCAATAGGTTTCTTAGTATAGGCCCTTTTTATTTGACACAATGTCACTACGACTGCCTTATTTTCATTTGATGTTCGATGCTTGCTCCCATCTTAGATTTAGGTTTCGGTTAGTGTTTTTCCACCCTGCATTTACAGTTTAATAAACACCCTTGAACTGTGATCACTTGTGTCCGTCTTTACTGTTGCCACCATGAGTCCCTTACACTGTACACCACAGGACGAGGAGAAGGATGGGGATGATGATCATATGGTAGACGTGCCACATGGCATGTGTTATGACAGATCATGAGCAGAGGCCACATGACTCAGACTTTTTTCAAGTACATTATATTTTCACACAAATAATTAGTTATAGGAAAATCTTCATCCCGTTGTGATCGATACATTCCTGAAAGTGCATGCCCCAAAATATCTCGCTGCCACCCTAACCACAACATTCCCAAAATACATTTTCCAACATGTCCTATACAACCAACCTAACCGCAACATTTTGCAAATGCAGTCCCCAAATGCTGTAGCACAGCCCTGACCAAACACCCAACCAAAAATCCTACTTCTGCATAACACAAGTAATCCCTGAAGTTCCTTTTCCCAAAATGACCAACCCACACTCTAAACCCGAAATCCCCCAAAATGTCCTACCAGTTACCCTAGCACAACATTTCCAAAAACGTGCAGCCTTCAGCTTCAACCCAACGTTCCCAAAAGTGCATGTCTCCAAAATGTCATGACTTCAGCCGTCTCTATGGAGTTTGGTGTGTGCAGCGGGGCCCCAGCTCAGGGGGAGGAAGTAGGGAGGGAAGAGCTGGTATTGTCCTTTCCACAGTGGGAGAGGGGTCAGCAGAGGGGAGAGTTTGGACGCTATGCAGCTCTGTTGGTGGCTAGATTGTGATATCTCCAAAGGGGCCGTATTAAGGCTGAAAACAGGCTTCTAGACCATGCGGGCATTCATTTGGGTTGCAGCTGCCTCAGCACAGACGGCTGCAAGCTTATTCCAGACAGCAGACATCTCTTAAGTCCACAATAACGCTTCTCTCAGGTCACCTTATACTGTTGGCTGCTTGAGGGTTCTGTTTTTTCCCTCACTAACCCTTAGCCTATCTGGGTCCCACCAACAGCAAGGTCTCTCCTGGTTTTAGAATCTATTCCCAGAAGTTCGTTATGGTCTGTACCCTTGACAGGAGGTTTGAAAAGGATTCATCCAAAGGTGATCTGGCAGGATAATGTTGAAAAGCAGAAAGGAATGTTTCAGTGAAGTAGGGGGAACTCTGGCCCATCTGGCCTTTCTGTGCCAAACTCAAGAGATGGTATCTCCTCACTGGTTGTGCTGGTGAGCTCTTGCAGTACATCGCACAGGAAGAGCACAGCCCAGACCAACAGCCAGGTTGTTTGTCTTGGTACTCTTAAGGCACTGAGAGTAGGCGGTGGGTGGGGTTGTAGCAGATACTCGGGGCTAGGCAGTGTTTTCTTTTCTTCATCAAGCAGTCCTCATTCATCCGCACCTTGGTTTCTCTCCCTGTGGTCGATTTCCACTGCTACACCTGCTAGTGAGAACAAGGTGTCGGTGTGTCGGCGTGCCTTTGACTACATGTTGCATGTAGTACGTAGCCTTTACACATGGTGGGTTACAGGCAGGTGTAGCCCATATCTGGTGTCCTAGTCACTGTCAGTGTTTGTCTCCAGGAGTCCGACTCCCTTGAGCTGGCAAAGTCTATGATGCTCGTAATCCTCCTCTGGACGCAGCAGCCGGCATGGTAGGAAGTCTTCTGCTATGGCAAGTGATGGTGGCAATGTTTCACACCTTGATGCCAGTCTCTCCCTGCAGGTCATTCTGCTGGTTTGATGTTTTAAATCTTCCAGTCTGCAGGGGAGACAGTCTCTACAGTGACATTCATAAGGATGGCCTCCTCCGGCCAAGTGGAGACTCCATGTGGTGATCTCATCAAGAAGGACCAAAGTGGATGTGCCTCCTTCTTCACTATTCAATCGCCTGGGAATGTTATCTTTCTTCCTTTTTCCTGGCGTGGTCCAGGCAGATACTTGCTGCAAAAGAGTAGTGAAGTGTGGGAGCGGAGCCAGAGCAAGAGTTATTGGCTGTTTGGATCACACCCATGCAAGATTACAATGGCTCTTCTGTACATGGTAGATAAGAGAAAGAGCAGGAAGGAGAGGGATAGAGATGTAGAAGGGGTAGGGAATACGCTGTGGGATGATGCAGTGATAGTGGACAAGTCAGAAGGAAGGGTGTAACCAGTGAGATTTGAGGTTTTAGCTGTGTTGCTTTTTTGACATACACGTAAGGGAAGAGACAATCAAAGAATTGAGGCCTACACAGCAAAGTGGGGAACTCATGGGTTTTGTTTGTTGAGCAGGAAAGAGCTGGCGTATCGATGTGTCAAAGAAGGTTTGTGAGAGATGGCATAACATAATTTCAGTTTTAACAGTGCTCAATGCAAGTGTGATGTGGCTGATACACACAGGGCGACTTTCAGGCAGACCAGAAGTCCTTGAAGGTGGGCACAGAGTTTGCCTGAGCAGGTTGGGCTACGTCAAGTGGTGCTTACCACTTATTGGGGGTTATTCTATGTTAAATCCTCCAGCAACACTGGCAAGTGGTCACAGATAGGCATTCAAGAGCAAGGAGGAGTGGACTGAGCCCTTGCTAAAGATGGAGTCTCAGACTGCTGCATATGCCCTTTGGTGACCTGATCAGTGAGTGCGGGACACAAGGGTGAGCACAATGCAGAACGGGGTCTCTATGCACCACAGGAGGGTCTTGAGTTCTCTGGCAGTGCTGGTGTTAAATCCTGGATGTACCTGAGTGTGCACTAACATTTGCTGTGGTCCTGCAGGTTTTCAACATGCGCACAAACCAGGCCCCCTCCCCTGATTCTTCACCTGAATAGAGATTGCAACTGTGAATTATCCGAAAGCATGCAGAATCACCATTAGGCCATTTCTATCTTTCACCGATATCTCTTGGCATCATTCAGAAAAGGGTGCATGCCCTGAGGGCTGGGCCTTTTCACACAATCATTCTGGAGAGCTTACAATGAGCCAGTTCTTACAGTCTCTAGAGGTATTTGGTTTCCAGCCGTTCTATTGGAGAATTAACATAACATACTATTGTTAGTCCTCTCTGGCTCTTTTCCTAACAGCTGGCGACTTGAGCCCACCTTCTCCCTTAGTAGCGTGTAGCATGGCCCAAGTGTTGAAAGGCTGCAGTTCCTCCAAGTTCCTCAATAGCATCTCTCTTAATGTAACTGATCCTTGCAAATCGCCATACTGGACCAGTCTCCCATAAACTCTTTGCTCTTTCCTTCCCTCAGGAAGGAGGTTTGCTGCTGTGGAAACAGCTGGGAGCAGCACCTGCCCATCGCCCAGATCATCAGCCAGCACGAAGAAAAGGAATGGGACCCAGCGAAGCACATCAAGGAGATGCCGACTGATGCCTTCGGGGACTTCACCTTCACGGGCCTAGGAAACAAAATAGAAAAGGTGAGAACAGGCTTGGCACCTCAATGCTTGCCTTTGCGCTGCTGGAACCTGACTGCACATTTCTGGTGGTGGATTCCCATTACTTGGAAAGCTGCGGCACAAGGAGCTCCCCTGATCCCAGTGGAGGAACGTGGTTCCTTTGTCATGTCCGATTTTTAAATGCAGTCCAACCCGGGGCCATATTAACAAATATGTTCTGTGCGCTGCACCAGGGGCACACTTATTTTTTTAAAACTTTTTTTATTTGACTTGACAACACACCAGAGAACGACAGGAGCCACAAGGCACCAGCAATAACAACCAAGCAATACACATATTGGGCAGAACATTGTAAGAGGATTCAATTCAACACTACAGCTAAGTCAATGCCTAGTCTGGGATACTGAATGAAAACCCTTATTGATATATCTTTATGTCCAGTTCATGCGTTCTGGATGACTACCCCTATATAACACCCCTCCCTTGGAATCCCCCTGACCCCACTGAGCCAAGAAGTAGTTCTGTTTTGCAAGTTAAAAGGTTTATTTGATAATTTAAACAATATATATATATATATATATATATCACGCTTTATAATAAATTAATAATTGAATATCACACTTAATCTGATCAGTAATCAATAATGGATAGTCTGGCACTAGCACACTTCTTTATAATCAATGATGAGTGGTTATAGGATGGATAAGATAGCAACAATACTTTATGGTTTCAAATGGATGCAAGGTGGAATGAAAATGCAGTACAGAAAATACTCAATATGCTTTCAACAAAACAATGTAATCACTTTTCTCTGGCAATCCCCTCCCCCCTTTATGCAATGCAAGGAAATGGAAGGAAAGCACACAGTTCTCAGAAATGCAATCAAATGTCACTCAGTTCACCCCAGCAAGCTTAGACTACAGAATTTTGAAACACAGGCCCAAAATGCTTTTATATGTGCTGGCAATGAAGTGAAAAATATGCTAAAATGCTTTTAATTCCCTCTAGAGGTTTAGGGTGAGTGGTATATGCTTTGAATAAGTTCAGGATCACTTTAGCAATGCTCTATAATGGTTGTCAGGTTACAAACGAATTTTTTGCAACGGAAGGCAAGCAGCAGCAGATTTTTTACACGTGGAGAAATTGGCAAATCGCGATTACAGAGGAACTACAAGCACTATCACTATCGTTTTGGGGTCCTAGGACAGCCTAGGATCTCAGCTTCCAGATGAAAGTTACTGCAAGTCTCTAGCACAAACGGTCACGGAGATATGAGCGATTAAATAAAGGTCGTTTTTCAGATTTGAAATTTTAAAGTTCAAAAAGACAAGTGACAGC
The DNA here is from genome assembly GCF_040938575.1 of Ambystoma mexicanum. Taxonomy (NCBI): domain Eukaryota; kingdom Metazoa; phylum Chordata; class Amphibia; order Caudata; family Ambystomatidae; genus Ambystoma; species Ambystoma mexicanum. The sequence continues at coordinate 1,089,444,029 of NC_090941.1, forward strand.
TAGCAACTATAAAATGACAGGTGACAGTTAGGAGGCAGTTCTACTTAGATTAAAATAGCTTGGATTATATTATTTTAACTAACAGATTGGTTCTGCACAGTTCTGCTAGGTACTCACACTATATTCTTGAATTAGAATGGGCCTCGCCACGGATCTGGTCAGGTTTTCTTCACTCGCCCCGGACGGTCTCTGCGCACAGCGTCTGGGTCAGCTCTACTCTGCTGGTCTGGTCTGAGTCTCTGGTTCTGCTAACAGTGGTCTGGGTCAGCTCTGCTCTCTCTCTGGTTCTGGAAATTTGATAGATTTGAAGTCTCTATGTCTGCTCTCTGAAGGTTGAGGGAGGTAAAGTATGGATTTTCCCGGCAGAGCTTCCAGCTGCAAATGGATTTGAAGGTCCCTATCTGTCCTGTCTGTCTGCTTTTATCTGTTTCTAAAATGGGTGTGTGTGCAGCACCACTAGACCCTACCCCTCTCCACTTGCCATTGGCCACTTCATCCGCTTCCACTTGATTGGGGGAATGAAATGAAGTGTCATCATGATGAGGTCTGTTTATGATACAGAGAACCCACCCCTGTCAACTTTACACACAATCTATATTTGCTCAAAAAACATATTTGCACAGGTACACATTTGTTTAAAATTACACGCACCCCTCACATATCACAGGAGGTATACCCTTGTCCAAATCTGCTCTTCCTGGGAGCTTGCATTCAGAAATGGCAATATTTGCACTTTTTAACTGATTTTGCAATTTCGGACATTAACCCAAATTTACACACATGTGCACAAGGAGTATGGACATTAGTTGATGAAGTGTCAGATTTTTCACATGCACACATTTTGAGTAATATCCTCTTTTCCGCTAAAACCCCCCTGAACATACCACCGGGTCCTAACACGTCTTAAAATGTGGGCAGAAAAATCACAAGAATTATGGTATCATTTAAATAATTTTCACAAGTCCGCTCTATGAATGATCCATCTTTTTAGAGTTAGGTTCTGGCCCCAAAGCGGTGTGGTTTCCCCCCAGCACAATGTTGAATTTCTGGTTTTTCCAGTTCTGCCAAGCCAGCTTGCTCTCACAGGCAGTGCCCCTCCCCTGTCCTTCCAGGAGGAAGCTCCATTTACGACTCCCGCCAATAAAACATTTGCCTGAGTCAGGACAGGGCTTTGTTCAGAGCTCCTGTATTCTGTGGGGGCTCCCCTTAATTGAATTATCAGAGAGATGGCATATCCTTAGTGTGGCCAGCAAAAGGCAGATAGGCCTGGGAACACAGCTATGACTCAAGTTTCACTCCTGATGGGGGGTAGTTGCCAGGCAAAATTGGAATCTCTTTAAGCCAGTTTTTAGCTACATGTCATTTCTGTTCCCCAGCTTTCTGCATTCAAATAAAACTAAACATTTTTACATATGCAGCTAGAATGCTGATTCTAAGTTTAAAACTATGACATTTAAACAATTGAAACCTATGTGACACTCAAAAGTAGGTCACTCAGTCAATTTAAACATTTAGATTTTTAGTGTCTTTCAGTCCAAATTTACTTAAACTGCAGAAATCCACAGCTCAGCCAGTCTTGTTATAAACCTTCAAGTCACTTCAGAATATAACTTTACATTGGATCCACCTTTCAGTAAGTCTTTCTTTGGCTTGCCTTGGGTTCATTTATTCAGTTTTAAACAAAATCTGGTGGTTTTAAAACGCCGGCTTTCTGATAGTGGTGAGTACTGGTACTGCACCCCTTTTTGGGATTTAAGAAAATGAATTCCCAACAGTTATGGGTTTGCTTTTGGCAATCAGCATTGCCATTCCCAATGGTTTCAGACTACTGTGTGGGTAGTCCAATGGTGGTTTTAGGCAGTGCCCTTCTGTGCCCATAACATCGGCAAAAATGAGTGGCAGCCTATTCTTCATGCATTTCCCTGTGCATTTTCTGGGAAGCTCTGGCCATCATGATGTTTTCCATGTCAGTACTGCACAGTTTTAAGGTAGGGCTTGGATGCGTGGATAAAAACATCCCACAAGCCCCCCTCTTGCGATGGCCATTCTGTTTCACTGATGGGACTCGCAAGACCTGGGATGTTTCCTCATCTTCTTCCAATAGATGGCACAGTTCAGCATCTTTTCCTCCATCCGGTATTGATCGATCGGTTCTCCTCGCCGGTCCTGATGGGAATATTGGGCGGTACACGGGGCCCCTTGCGTCTCTGCTCCCGGTCTCCGGATCGTCCTCCTTGGCCCGTCTCCAGGTTTTCTTTCTCCTAGGACGACAAAGGAAGAGCGGCAATACCTATTCATGGACATTTCTTCCACCACTGTTGAGATAGTGGGGCAGCATATGCATTTCATCATAACGAAACATTACATTCTTATTTTGAAAAAAAAACAGTATAACTAAGAGACAGTTTCATGCAAATCACAATATTTTAGAGACTAGATGTGGTATGTTTTATGGTTGGAACTGAATTAGTCTGAGACAGTACCCGCTAGGATTCCAGAGGATTCCTCCAGTTGTTGCAGAGTGTGCCTAGGATGGCAACATTTCAACTGGTTTATGTGGACCCACTTGTCTTCCCCCTCTGCCAAAGGACCTTTGGGGATGTGGATTTTGTAGGCCACAGGGGAGATCTTGTCGATGATCTCAAAGGGTCCCTTCCATGTAGGCAAGAATTTCCGCTGTTTTGCCTGGTTCCTTTGGAAATTGTATAGATAGACCCGGTCCCCCACCTGATATTCCTTCCTGGAAGTCTTCAGGTCATAGTGGGTCTTCATGCTATCAGCTGATCTTTCTAGATTCCGCTGAGAGTAAGCAAAAGCATGTTGGAGGTGTTTCCTTAAATTCTCCACATTCTCATGAGTAGTGGAGGCATTTATCAGCGTCTGCTCTTGGGTCCTGTAGAGCAAATGCTGAGGAAGCACCATCTTGCGCCCAGTCATCAACTCAAATGGTGACATTTTAGTTGCAGATGAAGGGGTAGATCTGATGGCCATTAGGACCAGAGGTAATCGGATATCCCAACTTGGCCCAGAATCTGCCACAAACTTCTTTAATATGCTCACAATGGTTCGGTTATATCTCTCTACTGCCCCAGACGAAGCTGGCCTGTAAGCAATATGCAACTTCCTTTTGACCCCCAGTATCTCCCACATCTTTGTCATTACTTCACTGGTGAAGTGGCTACCCCTGTCTGACTCAATCCTTTGAGGTAGACCAAAACGGGAAAAGATATGGTTAATCATCAGGGCAGCTGCGGTTTCTGCCTTGCAATTTGGGGCTGGGAGACATTCCACCCACTTGGTAAACAAGCATGTCACAGTCAACATGTACTTATTCCCCCTAGCAGAGCGAATCACAGGGCCTACAAAGTCGATTTGTAAATCTGACCATGGCAGTGTCATCCCCCTCTTTTGGAGAGGCGCACGGTGCGTGAGGGATGATGGCTGAAATTGTGCACACACAAGACACCCCTTCAAGTATTGGTCAAGGTCCTGCCCCATGTGTGGCCAGTATGCAACCTCTCTTAAGATTTCCAATGTTGTGTGAAACCCCCTATGACCGGCGGTGGCCGCATCATGGGCGTGACTTAACATCAGGCTTCGGAATGAGGTAGGAACCACCCACTGATCGTGGCCAGCTTTGGATTTCCTTACCAGCAAACCGTCTTGGATCCGGAACATTTTTGGACATTTCATCAACACTCTTAGGTCCTCTTTCCCAATGTAATCGGTATCCGTCAGGGGAAAGTTCTCAGGGTCCTCAAGGTGTTGGTAAAACTTACCAATAACTGGATCCCCCTTCTGAGCTGTAATCAAATCAGCATCAGGGGTCTCCTTACTCCATTGTGCAATTGAAAGGTCGTTGTGAGCATTTGTCTGGGACCTAGTGATAGCAGTGACCTGGATTTCCCCCAACAGGGACTCAATCTCAATTAGATCCCCTTGGATGGCCCCGGTTTTGGCCAGCTGATCAGCTAAGTCATTTCCAGTTTTGTCTGGTCCCTCTACTTTGGAATGACCCTTGATCTTTTTCCAATAGATGGTCATCTCATTCGAGGTGACCAGATCATCAATGTTTTGGATCAACTTCCCATGTTTCAAGGGTTTGTTGTTAGCACATAACATGCCTCTGGTTTTCCAATTAACCAGGTGCTCCACGAACCCGTTCCGTACATAATCCGAATCTGTGATTATGACCAGTTCGTGGAGTTGATGCTGGACAGCAGTGAGGATGGCTTGATGCACAGCCATCAATTCTGCCACCTGACTACTTCGGGGACCAATTTTGTATCCAGCGGAGGGTTCTGGGGAGTCATTCACCCATGCATTCCCTACGCCGGCCACCAGTTCTTTCTCCCCGTTGTTGTCAACATGGTAAGAGCATCCATCCACATAGACAGTGGGCATTCCCTCACACTTGTCCTCTTCAAAGACTTTGTGGGGGGAATTAAGGTATGCCTCCGTGTTGTCCTTTATTTTTAGACTTTCGTCCTCGAGACAGTTTTCTCTGGCACAATCATGTAAGTCAGCCAGACCTTGCGCGAGGGGACTCTTCTTGTTTTGGCCATATCTGACCTCCACAGGAAAGCCTTGCATTGACAGAATCCAGGAAGTAATTCGGGAATTACTCACATTTCCGGCCCGGATTCTGTCACTCTGGAGATATTGCAGAGGCTGGTGTGGAGTCTCCACTATGATGTGTTCCCCCTGGATAAACGGGCGGTAATTCTTCAATGCCCACACCGTTGCCAGGAGTGCCTTCTCACAATCGTTGAATTTTTCCTCCACAGAGGATAAAGTTTTGCTCGCATAGGAGATTACTTTATTGACCTTGTCATGCTTTTGGTATAATACCGCCGTCAAGCACGAATTAGAGAACCCCGTCTCCAGGAAGAACTCCTTGTTTCTGACAGGGTAAGCTAGGCAAGGCGCTTGTGAGAGGCTTCTCTTGAGTTGTTTTACTGCCTCGGCTTGTTCTGGACCCCATTCCCACTTGACCCCCCCTTCAGGAGATGAATCAGGGGTCTGGTGATCTCTGCGTAGCCCTCAATGAACTTTCTGCTGTAATTAGTCAGTCCAAGGAGGCTCCTTAGTTCCCGCAGAGTTGTGGGGTCTTTCAGTTTTTGAAGTGCTTCCACTTTCTTTTCCTGGGGACAGAGACCCTGAGGAGTAATCTCATGCCCCAAGAAATTAACACGGGTTCGACACCACTGTGCTTTCTGAAAGGAAAGTTTTGCTCCGGCGGCCCTCAACTGGGTCAGAACATAACGGATCTCCGCTATGTGTTCCTCCACAGATGAACTTTTGATGATGACATCATCTACATAAGCCAGGTTACCCCTCGCACCCAAGTCGGGCATGGCCTTATGTAGGAAAATGTTGAATTCATTGCCGGAGTTAAGGTATCCGAAGGGAGTCCGGGTCCATGTGTACTGCTGGCCCCCAAAGGTAAAAGCCAGTTTGTATTGGTCCTCCCTGCTGACAGGCACGGTCCAGTATCCATTGGTCAGGTCTATTGCAGTGAATACCTGTGACCCCTGAATCTGGGCCAGCCCTTGGTCAATGTAGGGAAGAGGCCATCGGGAAGTTTGGACCCATTTGTTGAGCTCCCTGAGGTCGGCGCAGAGTCTCCACTGGCCCTTTGGCTTCAATATTTCCAGCACCGGATTATTGAAGGTGCTGTGGACTGGACGGATTATTCCCCTGGACTCAAGGTTCTTAATTATTTCAGTAAGGGACTCCATTGATGCGAGAGGCAAGCGATATTGCTTCACAAACACAGGAGTCATGCCAGGGTCTGTGGGGATTGTTGTTGTGTGGATGTCAGTGCGACCACAGTCATATGAGTCTACCGCAAAGAGATCTTGGAAATCCAAGAAAACTTGTTTCAACTTTTGCTTTTGTTCCAGAGTCACACAGGCATCAGCTAGGTTGACTCTCTCTTCCACCATCTGCCTGAAGCCTGGAAAGACTTCTGGTTTGGCTATTTCAGCGGCCTCCTCCAGCTGGGTGGAGAAGTCCCTGGTCAGAGTGCTGATTTGGACTGGGGGCTTCAGGTGGGAAAGGCAGCCCTCATGGACCTGGAAAATCACCTCATCCCTCCTGAAGTCACAAGTCACATCTTCCTTACCATAAGGGCAAGAAGTGTACACCAGGAAGTTCCCCCCATGCCGGGTAAAAATCCTGTCTGGTGTCGTATTGTCATCACTGTCACTGTCAAAGCAGTCCTTGGGGATTGGCCCTAACAGTTCATTACCTAAATCTATGGAAAAATGTCGGTCATCAACCGCCATTCCAATAATGGTGCCTGCGGCTAGAGTAATACTCTTTAAGTCGCTGTTATCCACCTCTATTGGAATGGTGTCATGTTCTATGTTGACTAATGGTGTTGGGTTTACCCCCAACCCTTGCTGTTGGAGAGAAGCATTTAGATGTATGTAAGCATCAGGGTTTTTCAAATGTTGTCCTCTTTTGACTTTCACTTCCAGGGAGAATTGTCGGGTCCTTTCTGGGATGGTGACTTCCTCTTTAACCTGAATTTCAACTGCATAAGGTAGCAATTGAGCTGACCTAAATGCTTTTTCTGGATCATCAAAGCCCATGGGATTATCCGCTAATCGGGACCAAGCTTTGAAGTTTATTAGGTCCAAACTAATGGCAAAGCGATTGAGAATGTCACTGCCTGAGTAAAAGGCGGCAGGGACGTCTCGCACGACCCAACAATTGTGGACTATGCTCTTGTTGCCAATGGAGATTTTGAGCATACACCTGCTTGGCAGGAGATGTTTGGAATTAGGCGCTTCCAGGTCCATTTCCCATGTGTCTATCAGTTTGAATGTGGGAATGGCTGGATCTTTTGGGAGTTTGCGAAACATGGCTTCGCTGATGAAGCTCTTACCATTGTTCACGCACACTCGAGCGAGAACAGAGTCCTTCCCATCATTTAACTGAACAGGGATGAACAACTGCTCTCCAATTTGCTGAATATCAGCCAGGCTCTGAGCTGATTTCACATCTTTCTGGACTATAGGAGTGGGAGTTTCTGATTGTGGATTAGTATAGAATCTCAGAGTGTTTCCTTCCAGCGTGGAGTACCACTTTAGACTGGACGGAAGGTTGATTTTCAGAAATAGAGAGGACCCTCCATCACCAGTCTGTTGTCCTACTGCTATTACTGTCACGTCTGGAATTTGGCTATTCTGGAAGTGAAATTCTACTTGGTCAGATTTCTGTTCAACCATGTGGCAGGTGCCGTTTAAACTAACATGGTTGACACTCTGTTTTAATTTTATTGGTCGGCTAGTCTGGGTCCAGAGGACCTTGTCTACACAATCTATTAGGGGTGACAACCTTCTCAGGAAGTCATTCCCCAGTAAACAAGGGGTGCCCTCTGGAGTCACAACTATGACTGGGTGTTTCAACTTGTGTCGCCCAATTTTAATGTCCAAGTCTGCTGTCCCCTCGACGGGAATTTCCTTCCCGTCAAAGTTCTGGAGTTGTCCAGGAAGAGAGGTGAGAGGAATTTGGTAATTCTCTCCCCTTCCTGCATTCAGTTCATCAAAGGCCCTTCTGGACAGAAGGGTAGCTTGAGATCCCGTGTCCACCAGTGCCAAAATCGTACCCTGCCCCTGTATTTGTACCGAGGCATAGTATCTTCCCTCCTTCTCCTCAAGGGGGCACAAATAATGCACATTTTTGGACAACTGGTGGGCTAACTTTCTGGTTTTGGACATTGCAAGAGAAGAAATTTGGGCAGAATTCTGTGAAGAGCCTTGGGAATCTGAAAGAAAAAGTTGGCAACGGGAGATCAGAGCCATTGTGGGTTCCCCTGGCTCCGGTTCCGGGCCGCCCCGCCCTTTTTGGAGGCAGTCACCAGGATGGGTTTGAACCAGGGGATTTTCTTGCTGTTGGTTCTGGGATGAGATGGTGGGCGGCGGTAGCTCAGTCTCCACATCTCCCCAGTCTGGATTTGCATCCCTAGGGACCCATTTTCTTTGGGAGGAGTTCCCCCCTCTCTGAAGGAGAAGATCCTTTTCCCAGGATCCTCTGAGGATCCCTCTCCCTCAAATTGGAAGATCTGTACCTCCTCCTCAAACTGTGTCTGTTTGGGTCTTTTGTTTCTCCTACCCCCCCTCTGCTCCTTAGGAGGCAGACTTTCAGGGGCAAGAGATTTTGTTTCCGGTTCCTGGGTTTCCAGGGGCTGTTTACAAGTGAGGAAGGAAGCTTCCTCCAAGGCTTTACACCCCCCTTCCCTTTGTGCCTCCTCCCTGGGAACCGGTGAGTTATCGGGGTGCTGCCCCTGTCATTGCTCTGGAGCACCAGGCCCAGAGTTTGGTGCATTCTGTGCCGGCATGCCCATCTGAGGGTTCTGCTGAGCCCTCAGTATGTGACCCAGATCCCGCGCCATGTTTTGAACCTGGCGCTCTAACTGGGAAACCCGCTCAGGCTGATACGGGGCCCTGTTTTCTCCCCTGGGCTGATCCCAGGAAGGGCAGCTATCCCTTCTTTGGTAGTACCCCTGGTTGGGAAGATTTGGATACCCCTCCGCCCTTGGCCTCCCCTCTCCCGGATTCGGTTGTCTGGGCTCAGGGAATTGGGGAAAGAAGGGTGGAGGATTTTGGGGCTGGAAATTGGGTGGATACCTGGGGAAAAAGTTCTGCCCAGGATTTGGAGAATTTCTGCCCTCCTGTGGGAAGTTAGGAGGGAAGTTTCCTGGGTTAGGTGCTTGGCTGGATCCCCCCCCTTGGGCTGGAGGAGTCCACACATAACCCAGGATGGGTCGATTTCCCTTGTAACGGGGACTTACATAGTCAGGAGAGCGAGGGACCCCATTTGTGGGGCTGCCTCCCTGGCTCCCTGTCTGTGACTGGCCCGAGGACCTTCTGGGCCTAGCATTATTAGGTGCAGGTAGGTTTTTAGGCCCCCCCATCTCCAACTCTAAAACAGGGGTGACCTTTACCTCTGCCACCTTGGCAGCAGCAGGGGTGCTGTTAGTTTTGGGGTTTTTGGGCTGGTTTTTGTTTTCCACCGGTTTCTGCACCTCGTAGATGCGGGTGGCTTGTTCAATGACCCATTCTAAAGATCTTTTCTCATGAAAATCTCTCACGAGCTGGGTCATTATGTATTTGGGCAAGGCATGGAAAAAAGTATTAACAAATTCTCTGCTGTCTGTGCGCACCCTTCTGGTGGTCTGCGCAAAGGCACGTTTCAGTTCTTGCACAAACTCTTGTGGGGCCTGATCCTCCCCACACTGCAAATTGTAGGCTGCCTTGCGAGCCTCTTGGGGATTTCTGTGAACAGAAAAATGTTTTAATATGGCCGCCCTATAGGTGGACCACCTGGAATGTTTTTGGTCCTCCAGCCCTGCAAAGAAACTGGAGTACTCTGGGGAGAATGTCCACTTTACATATTGGATACAGCTTTGGCTGTCCTTCAAATGAAAAGTCTCCATCATTTGCTCAAACAACTCTAAGTGCTCCCAAACAGATTACTTGGCGTTCTTGTGATAAGGCGTGATGACACTCCTGATTGCCTTTATTTGCTTCAATGGGTCCTTAAGCAAGGCCCTTTTTGCCTTATTGGCCCTTTTGGTCCGGGTAACCCTGGTCCATTCATCTTCTGACTCAGAGGCACTGCTCCCAGAGGTTCCCGTCTGTTCTTCCAGGTTTTCCCGGATTCTGCGAGCCTGGGAATGGCTGGCAGAATGTGGGGACCTGGTCTCCTGTGTCCTGTACCGCTCAGAGGAGTCTTCAGATCCCTCCTGGCTGCCAGGATTTGATGGGTACCCCCTCCACTGACCTAACTGGGCAGAGGTTTTCAGGATGCCCTTAATGGGCCTACTCTTCTGGGGTTCCCCATTAAATTGCACTGTGCTTGGGTGCCCATACCCGGATGCCCGCCCCTCCATTCCTGGGTGGTACTGGCCTATGAGCCCCATGCTTCTGGCTGCTCATGTGCGCCAGGGGACATGGGGGTGGCAGAGTCCAGGGACTGAGAGGTATGAGGGCCTCTGGTACTAGGGCTCCTGAGGTTATGCTCCGGAGTTTCCCTTTCCCAGCGAACCTCATCTCTATCCGCCCCTGCTCCCTGTTGCAATGCAAGAGCCTGCATTTGGGCCTTCAGTTCCTCAGTTAAGGCCTTACTAGACTCTATCAGTCTCTCCTGCATCGCTACCTGTTGTTGGAGCCTATCATTGTGCTGGCAGAGAGCCTCATTTTCTCTCTGTGCCTCCTGATTGGTCCTGGAGTACTGGGCCAGTCTTTACTGCAGGAGGGTTACCTCCTGAGCTGTGTCCCTATTGGCCTGCTCCTTTCTTGCCAGAGCATCCTCCACCCTCCTGGTGTGCTCTAGCAAGTCCTGGTGTTCTTTTTGGAGGTCACCCAGTCCCTGGAGGGCCAGGTGATTTTCTTCCATTTTCCTTTTTAAGTGGCAGACTTCCTGGCCTAGGGTATCCCTTTCCTGACTAAGAGCCTGCATCTGTGCCGCCAGGTCGTCCCTTTGCCTTTGGAAGGCACCAGCTTTCTGGCGCTCCTGGTCAAACTCTGCCTGGGTATCCAGGTCTTTCAAAATCAGTTTATTGCTCTCTGCCTTCTCCCTATCTAGGTGGCTTTGCAGGGTGACTACCTGCTCAGCACATGCCCTATTGAAGTCTAACTGTTGCTCCAGCTTTTTCTGGCTCTGCAGTAGGGAGTCCAAACCTTCTTGGTACTCCTTCTGCAAGGCCAGAAATCTGGTATCCTGGTCAGCCTTTTCCTGTTGCAGGATGTCCATATCCCTCTTTATTTTAATGATGTGCTGTCTACTCTCATTTTCTGACTCCTGGCTCCCCTGCAGCCTCTGCTCAGAAGAGACCAGGTCAGATTGGACCTTCTCTAACGCCATCTGTCGCTTATTCGCCAGATCTTGGCTTTCAGTACATTTATCCTGCATGTCTCCCATATATAGGTACAGGTATGCGGCTATCCTAACCATCTTGTCTTGTTCATCCTTAGCTTTAGGAGCCATGTATAGTTCACTCAGGGCCACATGTAGGGGACCCTGATCTCCCCATATATCTGGCGCTGTTTCAGTGACCTGTTGCGTGATGGCCTGCAACCAGACCGTGTGGTCCTGGTGAGTCCACTCACCTCTCACAAATAACTTATGTAAGAAGTGCTCTCTGGCTATTTTCATGTCTACTAAGGTCGTCATTCTAGAGATTGGTCTCTGTCCTGACTTACAGAAATTAGTATTTTATTTTTGCAAAACAGACCTTTTTCTTAGAGCGTTCCTTTGAGGAGTGCTTTACAGCGTAACACAGCGTGTGCTCCGACCGGATATGTGTATCTGGTCAGCTGGCACACTGTATTAATCTGCACAAGTGATAGATCTAATCCAAACGTCCGGCACGAGCTCCCAATTTGTAAGAGTATTCAATTCAACACTACAGCTAAGTCAATGCCTAGTCTGGGATACTGAATGAAAACCCTTATTGATATATCTTTATGTCCAGTTCATGCGTTCTGGATGACTACACCTATATAACACCCCTCCCTTGGAATCCCCCTGACCCCACTGAGCCAAGAAGTAGTTCTGTTTTGCAAGTTAAAAGGTTTATTTGATAATTTAAACAATATATATATATATCACGCTTTATAATAAATTAATAATTGAATATCACACTTAATCTGATCAGTAATCAATAATGGATAGTCTGGCACTAGCACACTTCTTTATAATCAATGATGAGTGGTTATAGGATGGATAAGATAGCAACAATACTTTATGGTTTCAAATGGATGCAAGGTGGAATGAAAATGCAGTACAGAAAATACTCAATACACAAATACACAAAACAATGTAATCACTTTTCTCTGGCAATCCGCTCCCCCCTTTATGCAATGCAAGGAAATGGAAGGAAAGCACACAGTTCTCAGAAATGCAATCAAATGTCACTCAGTTCACCCCAGCAAGCTTAGACTACAGAATTTTGAAACACAGGCCCAAAATGCTTTTATATGTGCTGGCAATGAAGTGAAAAATATGCTAAAATGCTTTTAATTCCCTCTAGAGGTTTAGGGTGAGTGGTATATGCTTTGAATAAGTTCAGGATCACTGTAGCAATGCTCTATAATGGTTGTCAGGTTACAAACGAATTTTTTGCAACGGAAGGCAAGCAGCAGCAGATTTTTTACACGTGGAGAAATTGGCAAATTGCGGTAAATTCGCGAGTGCGCCGGGCGTGATTACAGAGGAACTACAAGGACTATCACTATCGTTTTGGGGTCCTAGGACAGCCTAGGATCTCAGCTTCCAGATGAAAGTTACTGCAAGTCTCTAGCGCAAACGGTCACGGAGATATGAGCGATTAAATAAAGGTCGTTTTTCAGATTTGAAATTTTAAAGTTCAAAAAGACAAGTGACAGCTAGCAACTAGAAAATGACAGGTGACAGTTAGGAGGCAGTTCTACTTAGATTAAAATAGCTTGGATTATATTATTTTAACTAAGAGATTGGTTCTGCACAGTTCTGCTAGGTACTCACACTATATTCTTGAATTAGAATGGGCCTCGCCACGGATCTGGTCAGGTTTTCTTCACTCGCCCCGGACGGTCTCTGCGCACAGTGTCTGGGTCAGCTCTACTCTGCTGGTCTGGTCTGGGTCTATGGTTCTGCTAACAGTGGTCTGGGTCAGCTCTGCTCTCTCTCTGGTTCTGGAAATTTGATAGATTTGAAGTCTCTATGTCTGCTCTCTGAAGGTTGAGGGAGGTAAAGTATGGATTTTCCCGGCAGAGCTTCCAGCTGCAAATGGATTTGAAGGTCCCTATCTGTCCTGTCTGTCTGCTTTTATCTGTTTTTAAAATGGGTGTGTGTGCAGCACCACTAGACCCTACCCCTCTCCACTTGCCATTGGCCACTTCATCCGCTTCCACTTGATTGGGGGAATGAAATGAAGTGTCATCATGATGAGGTCTGTTTATGATACAGAGAACCCACCCCTGTCAACTTTACACACAATCTATATTTGCTCAAAAAACATATTTGCACAGGTACACATTCGTTTAAAATTACACGCACCCCTCACATATCACAGGAGGTATACCCTTGTCCAAATCTGCTCTTCCTGGGAGCTTGCATTCAGAAATGGCAATATTTGCACTTTTTAACTGATTTTGCAATTTCGGACATTAACCCAAATTTACACACATGTGCGCAAGGAGTATGGACATTAGTTGATGAAGTGTCAGATTTTTCACATGCACACATTTTGAGTAATATCCTCTTTTCAGCTAAAACCCCCCTGAACATACCACCGGGTCCTAACATGTCTTAACATGTGGGCAGAAAAATCACAAGAATTATGGTATCATTTAAATAATTTTCACAAGTCCGCTCTATGAATGATCCATCTTTTTAGAGTTAGGTTCTGGCCCCAAAGGGGTGTGGTTTCCCCCCAGCACAAGGTTGAATTTCTGGTTTTTCCAGTTCTGCCAAGCCAGCTTGCTCTCACAGGCAGTGCCCCTCCCCTGTCCTTCCAGGAGGAAGCTCCATTTACGACTCCCGCCAATAAAACATTTGCCTGAGTCAGGACAGGGCTTTGTTCAGAGCTCCTGTATTCTGTGGGGGCTCCCCTTAATTGAATTATCAGAGAGATGGCATATCCTTAGTGTGGCCAGCAAAAGGCAGATAGGCCTGGGAACACAGCTGTGACTCAAGTTTCACTCCTGATGGGGGGTAGTTGCCAGGCAAAATTGGAATCTCTTTAAGCCAGTTTTTAGCTACATGTCATTTCTGTTCCCCAGCTTTCTGCATTCAAATAAAACTAAACATTTTTACATATGCAGCTAGAATGCTGATTCTAAGTTTAAAACTATGACATTTAAACAATTGAAACCTATGTGACACTCAAAAGTAGGTCACTCAGTCAATTTAAACATTTAGATTTTAAGTGTCTTTCAGTCCAAATTTACTTAAACTGCTGAAATCCACAGCTCAGCCAGTCTTGTTATAAACCTTCAAGTCACTTCCGAATATAACTTTACATTGGATCCACTTCTCAGTAAGTCTTTCTTTGGCTTGCCTTGGGTTCATTTATTCAGTTTTAAACAAAATCTGGTGGTTTTAAAACGCCGGCTTTCTGATAGTGGTGAGTACTGGTACTGCACCCCTTTTGGGATTTAAGAAAATGAATTCCCAACAGTTATGGGTTTGCTTTTGGCAATCAGCATTGCCATTCCCAATGGTTTCAGACTACTGTGTGGGTAGTCCAATGGTGGTTTTAGGCAGTGCCCTTCTGTGCCCATAACATCGGCAAAAATGAGTGGCAGCCTATTCTTCATGCATTTCCCTGTGCATTTTCTGGGAAGCTCTGGCCATCATGATGTTTTCCATGTCAGTACTGCACAGTTTTGAGGTAGGGCTTGGATGCGTGGATAAATACATCCCACAACATCTTGAGTCAACTAAAACATACCGGAGGCAAGGCAGCAGACAATGTGATAACGACTGTTACAAGGGGGACAACATCTAAGGGGAACCATCGGGGGAGGACGAAGAAGTGTTTGCTGGCATTCTCGGCATTTCCGCCAAATGTCTCTTGGCCTTGAATGTGAGTGTTGCATTGCGCTCCAGGACTCCTCAGTATCATGAGCCCAAGTGATTGTCCTGAGCCACTGTGCGTAGGTAGGCGCCCTAGGGCGAAGCCAACATAACAATATGAAGTGAACTGCCAACAGCATGCAGAGACCTGCTAGTTTCTTAGAATCGCGGGGCAACTGAGGGAGGTCATGGAACAAGCAATGCAGTGGGGTGGGGTCAATAGTGTGTTCCAAAATGCCTGCAAGTGTGGAACAGATATCCAACCAGAATTGGGTCAGGCGGGGACAGTACCATAGCATGTGGATGTAAGAGGCTTGATCCGTGCCACACCTGGGGCAACTGGGAGGGACGCTGCAGAACATGCAATGAAGTCTCATTGGTGTATGATGGTACCTGTGTAGCACCTTGAATTGGATTCATTTATATTTAGTGTTGTAGGACACATCGTGGGTGTGGGCACACATTCGGAACCATCTCTCATCAGTAAGCTCGACCCTGTGATCCTCCTCCCACCTGTGTCTCAGCCTAGTAAAGGGGGGAGCTGCTCTAGTCTGCAAAAGGGAATAAAATCGTGACACCTTACCCCTGAAGGAGAGAAAGGAACAGAGCTCCGCAACTATCGGTTCATCAGGCGGTAAGGAGGGAAATTCAGGGTATCTGGATTTCAGATTCTCCCGGAGTGAGGAGTATTGTAACCACACTGAGGGCCGGTACTTGAGGGAGACAGGGAGATCAGGCCACTCAATGAAGTTCCCCTGCTCGTAGGCATCACAGAGTGTAAGGAAGCCGGCATCCACCCAGTGAGACACCACTGATTGTGGAATATGTGGGATATTGGGGAAGAAGTTCCAAAATGGCAGGTCCCCGTGGAATGGGTGACGTACGTCGACCATTGTCCAGAGTTTGGTCAATGCTAATGATGTGCTAGTTACGGGGTCAGCGGAATCTGAGTCAGGGGGGATTGGCTTGAGGATCAGGGCGCCAATCACTCGGTCACAGACCGTTAGCTTCTCCAGGCGAACAAGTGGGGGAGGATCAACAGTGTTAAACCAATGGGCAGCAAACTGGGATTGGGCTACCACCCAGTATCTGATGAAATCTGGGGCGCTGAATCCGCCCAATTCCTTGGGGGTGGTCAGTGTAAACAGTTTGAGGCGGACTGCCCCTGAATGCCAGAGAAAGGAGTTGCTTATGCGGCGTAGTGTTTGGAAGAAAGCGTCCCCAGGCCACACCGGCAGATTGGTAAATCGGTAAAGTAGTTGAGGCAATACCACCATTTTAAGTATTCCAATTCTGCCTGCTAGTGAGATGGGGAGTTTGGCCCAGCTGGAGGTTTTTGTAGCCAGGTTAGTTAGGTAATTCTGGTAATTGTCCTCGCGCAGCTGCGCTGTGTGGCGGGAGACCACCACCCCCAGGTAAGTGATACTAGATGGAGACCAGTTGAAACCACACAAGTCCGAGGGGCGTCGCGTGGAGTCCGTGAGCGGGAATAACGCAGACTTGGAGCAGTTTACTTTCAAACCAGATATGTCTCCAAAGCGGGCAACACCTGCTAGCATAGAGGCGAGGTTGGTTTCAGGGGAGCGGATGTATAACAGGGCATCCTCGGCGTAGAGAGAGACTATATCGGATTGGCCGGCTGTGCGCAATCCCCTGTGCGAGTGTGACTGCCGAACCATTTCACTGAAGGGTTCCATGGCTATGGCGAAAATGAGTGGGGAGAAGGGGCATCCTTGACGTGTGCCTCTGGATATCTGGAAGGGAGCAGAGCACCTGTCCTCCGTGCGGACTCTAGCCAATGGAGTGGTGTAAAGCAGCTTGGTCAGGATGAATGATGTGGGGCATGTATGGGGCTAAGCGGTTGGCTAGCAGTTTAGCGTATATTTTAACATCGCTGTTAATCAACGATAGTAGTCGGTATGAGCCGCACTGTGTGGGGGGCTTACCAGGTTTGAGGAGCACTGTAACCAGTGCCTCCCGAAGAGATGGGGGGGGAGTATTCCCCTATCGCATGATTCTTCCCAAAGGGCCAGCGGGTGTGGGGCCAGGTGGGATTTGTATTGTTTGTAAAAAAATCAATGGGGAGCCCATCCGGGCCAGTGGCCTTCCCAGATGCCAGCAACTCAATGGCCTCGATAAGTTCCTCCGAAGTGAGAGGCCTCTCAAGGAAGAAGCTGACGTCAGCCGACAGGACTGATAGGGGAAGATTCTCTAAATAGGAGTCAATTTCTGGGACCTGGGGGCCCTCGGCCTCCGCATACAGAGAGGGGTAGAACGAGAGGAACTCAGAATTGATACCTTGAGGGGAGGTGGCCAGTGAGCCGTCGGGCCTCGCTATGGCCGGGATATTGGGGGCTCCAAGTTCGCATCGCAGCAGTCTAGCTAGCATTCGGCCGGGTCGTTCTCCTTCGCCGTATTTCCTCACAAACCGCGGGGAGTCCAGAAATTTAACCTCACACTCGGCAAGGCCTCTGAACCTATCCAGCTCTGCTCCCAGTGCCGCCAGAGTGGTTGGAGAGTGATCCTGGGCGTATTGGGACTCGAGGGTAGCCAGGGCGGATTCGCTAGCGACAATATCTGCACGGATTCCCTTAAGGATGCCACAGCCTTTGGAAATGGCGATTCCTCTTGTGTACGCTTTAAAGGATTCCCAGAGGACAGCTTGTGTTGATACTGAGTTTGTGTTGATCTAAAAGAATTCCTCAATGGAGGATTCGAGCTCAGTCGCGAAGACCTGATCGAGAAGCGAATGAGGGCTCATCCTCCACTGCCTAGTCCTATTGGCATCCGGTCCCCATTTTAAGGAGATGAGTACCAGTGAATGGTCTGATAGCGTCCTGGGGAGGATATCCAGGTGAGATAGGCATCTGACCAGCATGTCCGTAATAAGCCATCTGTCTATTCTGGAATGCGATTCATGTACTGAGGAATAAAAGGAGTATGCACGAGAATCAGGGTTCATTAGACACCAGGCGTCCACTAGTGCCAGGCGGGGAAGGGTTGTAAGGATAGTATATGCTGCTTTGGGTAGTTGGCAAGGCCTAGAGCCTGATCTATCTAGGGTGACATCCAGTGTTGTGTTAAAATCACCTCCCCACAAAATGGGAATCAGGGGGTAGCTTTCAAGTAGAGAAGCCAGGTGTAGGTAGAAATCGGGGTCGTCGACATTGGGACCATATATATTTAGGATGGCTGCCTCCTGGTGTTGCAAGTGGCCAATGAACAATACATATCTACCAAGAGAATCTATGTGGGAGTGGTGACATGTGAACTTCAGGCTCTTGTGTATCAAGGTAAGAGTACCACGGCTTGGGTGGAATAGTTGGTATAGTACCTCTGAGGCTCCCACCGCTTAGCGAATCGCTCACATTGTTCAGAGCGGGCATGATTTCCTGCAAACATAGGATTTTAACCCTGTGTCGCTCAGCATGCAGCTGTATCTGCCACATATTTTTGTAATTGCCCAACCCCCGTACGTTCCAGCTCATAAAGGTCAGATCGGTACTAGCCATAACTCCGGGGGTATTGATAGTATTTCTGCAAAGGGGTCATCAACAACAGGAAGTTGAAAAATCTGGATACATGTGGCCCCCTAAGCAAATGCACAGTATGTTCTGCTGTGGCGCACGCGGCGCCTCCGGCGGCTGTCAAGACTTTTTTAACCATAACATCCCAACCCCCGCCCCCTCACCCACATCCCTCCCCCAATCAGAGGGGTAAAACCCTAACAAAACCAGTACAACCACGAACCTCTAGGCATCAGCGCCTGGGGGTCTGTTAGCAGCTGGGCAATGGTGCGCTGGACAGGGGAGAGAGTGAGGAGATTCTGTAATACAGTAGGATTAACCAGGGCGCTCGGAGTAGGTGCGAGGTGTGGAGAGGCCATGGCAGAGAGGAGGAGGATAAGTGGACCATAAGGGGTGTAGCCATGGGCCTTGATACACCATCTCAAAAGCAAAAGGTAGACCCAGAATGGCCGAGTCAGGATACCGGGGTATACCACCGGGGTCGCAGCTGTGCGATAGGATAGTTACCAAACTAGGAACCCATCAGGAAATCAAGTGACTCCGAGCACCATTAGACAATGTGGCGAGTGGGGCCACTTTAGCAGAGGAATAATGGAGCAACATTAACAAAACCAGCAACCGATAACTTCATTTGGTGAGTGGCCATCATAGGGGGGACTAGCCGACGGCGGTCCCATATGCGGCTCGGGCACACCAATAACCATAATGGACATGAATCTTGTATTGACGATGAGCAGATTAGCCAGGAATGTGTTTGTCTATAAACTTCGAGTCCTCCTCTGGAATAGTGAAGAAGAATGTTTGGTTAGAGTGTTCGATCCTTAGTTTTGCGGGAAAGAGCATGGAGTATTTAACTCCTAAGTCTCAAAGTCTTTTTTTTTACCGCCAGAAAGGTTTTGCACTCTTGCTGCACAGAAAAGGAGAAATCCGGGTACAGGTGTATCCTCGCTGCTCCAAGGAGTAGCTTCCCCTTGGCCCTGGCCGCTTGCAGGAGGGCGTCCCGATCTCAGAAATGAGGGATTCTGACTATGATGGGACGGGGCGGTGCCCCCGTTCTGGGCTTCACGGTCAGGGAGCGGTGAGCCCTTTCCACTGCAAAATGTGTCGAGAGCTTAGGGTTGTCAAGGAGTGTTAGGATATGTGCCACATAGTCCTCCATGGGCTCCTTAATGTTGTCCTCTGGTACGCCGACAATGCAGAGGTTATTCCGCCTAGAGCGGCATTCAAGGTCGTCATTTTTCCTCTCAACCGCCGAGACCCGGCTGGTAAGTGTAGTCACAGCAGCGCAAAGAGAATCCAGGTCATCCTCTGCGGCGCCAACCCTTGTCTCGACCTCGGCGACCCTGCTGTCCGTTCTTTCGATATGGGCCTTTTTAGATGAAATGGTACCTTTCATATCGTCTAATTTAGCATGCAGCGTGGTGAAGCCCTCGCGCATGTACTCCAGCATTTTCTGCGAGTCATCCGGGGTTACGGATGACGAGGCGGTTGGTGATTCCTCTGGGGGCTCAGTCGGCGGCCTGGAGGGCGTTTTAGTAAACATGTTTAGAGAGCTTTGCTTTTTTCCCCCAGCCCCAGCTCCCTTGGTCATGGTGACGAGGCATGTGTAGTACCCAGGACCTTAGACGAAAATAGCGGTTAGGAATATAAAATACCACGTTGCTGAATGCCCTGGGATGGGTTAGCACAGGGATAGTGATGAGACCGCAGCTCACAGCACCCGGGGTCCAGCGCCAGCCCGCACAGCCCAGGTCAGGCAGAGGGTCCGCAATCACAGCGGGAGTGGAGGGAGGCGAGCCGCGAGGCATGCAAGGCGCAATCAAGCTAGTCGCAAGGATCGCCGGAGACGGTTCCACTTGTCCTCCCCGGCCCCCTACCTTGTAGTTGTCCGGGTACAGTGATCCTGAGGAGGGGGGGAAGGCAGCTGATGTGCGCGTAGAAGGGACAGCCGTGGTAATCAGGTAGGCGGTGCAGGAACTCCGGAGCCTCTGTATCCAGCCGATGCTGTGAAGGAGGTGGCGGCCACACACAGAAGGGGTCAGAGCCTCAAGGCTGCCCACAGTAGGGTAGTGAGAGGAGCAAGGGAGGGGCAGCCTCGCTGGCCACCGCAGTTCGGCGCGCCTCAGGGGGCTCGGTGCTCCTCCGCCACAGCAGCCCGCAGCACCGCGTTCTCAGGTGGTGGAGAGAGCTGCGGTCCTCAGAGCTGCAGGGCGGGGGGAGCAGCCAGCAGCAGCCCAAACACAATAGGGAGGCACAGCTCAGCGCCCAGGGCGCGTTTAACCCTGGAATTCCGCAGGGATGCATCGGAGGGGTTCTCGAAGAGGCACCAGCATTGTCTAACGGATTAGGCAGTGTTGAGGGTGTAGAAGCAAGGATTCTTTGCTCTCCCCGTTCGGAGCTCTCCACTTAAGCGGCCATCCTGCTTCGACGCAACAGCGCCCCCTCACCAGGGGCACACTTAAACAATGCATATTACCAGCCCCAAAATAGGACGCATTGGGCCTTATGAGTTCCACAGCGCAGTACATTTTTTGCAGCAATTGTATTGTATTTGGTTATTTATAACGCGTTTAATGCCCAGAGGTTCCTGAGCGCGGACCCAGGATTGAACCTGTGTTGCTCCATGGCGTCTTGCTTCCAAAGTGAGCACATTGCTCTTGGGCTCTCCTCCTGAAATCCTTCCATTACTGCCACTTTTTGGGTGGTGAGGGAACTACTGCCAGTTTTACCACACCCCAAATTCCAAAGTTGGAGGTGAAGTGGAAGAGTTAAATTCAAAATTCAATTACAAAATAAATTCAACATTCGCTGTAGGTGACTGTTACACTTCACCTCCAAAAAAAGTGAGAATTTACTGCGACCGAATCATCACTAGCGGCAGATCCTCCAAAATCCCCCTGGAGTCCTTTGCGCTCCCAGGAATGAGCACTAAGACCACCATTACCCAATTCATAACCCTACTGTAAATTTGTGGGATGGAATGGTGGTAACAATAAATGAGGCATAAGGCCATTGTAAGGAACATAGCATGAGACCCCGTGCTTTGGGGGAAAGACCCATTTGTAATGTCTGGTCACAAGAGCAGCAGGTGCACATTTATTATTCCAGGAGACCTTGAGGCCCCTTCTGTTTCCTTTTTATTGGTTTTAAAACATTATTAAATAAGAGATATTCACATTGGCACAGTTCAGAAACAGAAACAGAAATAGGAAGAGTAGAACACCGAATTACTCCCCATTAGGCACACATGAGAGAAGAATGAAAAACAGCAGCCACGGTTCATTCATATATAGACTTGGTCTCAATCACCTGCCCTCATCTTTCTGAGCTCTTTAGCCTCTTATTCTCCGCTAGATCCTTGCCTACTCAAAATCTGCAACTGTTGTACCCTTTTTGAAGAATACCCTCTGCTAACGCAATCTACTGCACAGTTTCCCTTCTTCCCCATTGGTCAAAGGTCCTTGATCGAGTGATCACCAACTGGGTCACTAAGTAAAGCGTGGGCTCCTGTAGTAAACACTCCACCATACTGCACTCATGAATGTCTCCAACTTTCTCTCTGATACTCACCACTCCAAACGCTCTTCTCTCCTCATCCTTATGGACCTCTCTGCTGCTTTCAACACTATTGACCACTCCTCTCTCCTCCAGAACGTTGCGTTTTGCAAATCTGCTCTCACCTGGATATGTGATATATCATTTATAACGCGCCTATACACAAGTGTTTCGAGGCGGACAAGACAAGGGAGGGAAGACGGAGAGAGGACAGACGAACAATCTTACTAGGCCTTGGGTCATTCAGAGCATACCTAGCAAAAGTACTCCTTCTAACTTCCACTGGAAAAAAAACAAATCTTTATTACAAAAAAAATAAATATCACTCATCATAAGTGATGTGGCTGGCAAAAAATTCAGACAGGATAAAATATGTGCAGATGGATTAATGGCAACTAAAGGGAACCTCCACCATAATGAAGTAATGTAAAGGCCTGGAGAACATAATTTGTGTAAGGATGAAAATTACATCAGAATAACTGCACCACAGATAATGATGAGAATTCCAGTGCATCTGCTTACCATCCACATTACATTGTCTTGTGAACAGAGCTGTGACAACACTTACTCAAAACTAGTCTTACAGCTAAGAGGCACACAACCACCCATTGTTATTCCCTAAAAAAAGGAACATTTGCACAACACAAATTGCAAATAAACATATAGGCGCCCACCCCCTGCTTCTATCCACAAAGCCCCATTGATATGTTTGAAGTAGTAGCGAACATGGCGGTGGCATAGAAAGAAGTTTTAAGGAGAAAGAACATCTTTTAATAGGCATAAAGTATCCCTATTGGCAAAGCAAATAACGTTTTTGCTCTCTGAAAAATCATTTCATTCCAAGTAGGGAGTAAAATCTCATCAAAGCCCTGCTTATAACCTTGACATAGAACGTAAAATGACAGGGCACAACATACAGCCTATAGTGTTGCATACCCTTCCTCACCACAGCTTAAACAAAATTCAACAAGAGCCTTACTGAGGTTTCCTATGGACCCTATTGAAGGAAAGCACATGCATTTACCTTTTATGTTAATAGCAGTATTCTCAGATGTACAACAGTTAGAGTTCTATCTTTTGTAACTAGGGACTCATCTTCTGAAATTCACTGATATCAGTTAAACAAGATGCATGGGGATGCCAAGGGTACTAAACACAGAAGAAGCAATTATATGGAAAATCACTGAGCTAATGAGCATAGAAAGAAACAGAAGGTGCAGTTTCCTAGCCTGCTCCTAGACCAAAACATATTCAAAGCTTCACTGTGATTGTATGGAAAGTTGAATTAAATGACATGAATCTGCATGTATGCAATTATTTTGCAGTGCATACATGATTGTTTGCAACATCCCCCACCCTTATATCATTTGGTAGGATTATACAAGTGCTCGGTGAAACCAGTATTCTTTATAGCAGAGAGTTTCAGTGGAATTTGTTAATGTATATGCCCAATGGACCTCTGAAAACCTGGGTAGGATGCAGATTGTGTGAAAAGCATTCTAGCTGTCTGAAAATCCATTGCCCTAATACAATGTACAAGTAATTCCACGCATAGTCCTTGCCCATTTCCCCTGGCAGGCCAAGTAATTGATATTGAAATGTTGTTCTCTATTTATAGGGTAATGTTACCAATTCTAAAGTAGGAGACACTGAGTTAGACATTTGAGTTCTCAAAATACTTAGAGGGAAAATTAATATTAGATTTTAATAATGCATTAACTTGCAAGGGTACCGTTTCAAAGTATTTGTATGGCATATGTACAAAGAAGAGGAAGCAAGGGGGGAGGTTGCACATTCAATTAGTCTGCTTACTTACAGTCCATATCAAATGTTTGAGCTCACAGTTGGGTTACATAGTGTGGATGGCACTTTTGGGAAGGCACCATGAGTAACACTCATTCTGGTGCTTGAATGTTATTCATATTACAACAAACATAATACAAGTGGATGTAGGTACAAACCTGCTGGGCTTTCCCAAAACCAACATAGGCAGAGTCAAGGTTGTCCTGTAATATCTAAAAGTGGACTGAGGCGGAAGTTATAGACATAAGGTACAAGTATGGTAGAGTTAGATGTAGAAGTCATCTGTGGGGAGGGAAGGTTATTTGATTAATGTATGTGGGCATATCAGAGTTATATCTTCTGTTCATGTAGCCACTTTTTCATATTTTCATATTCGTTTTAACCTCTTGTTCTGTTTAGGGTTTTTAGGTTTTTAAGGTCACACTTTCAGAGTATTGTAATGTAAATCGACTAGACCAGAATATCAGGATTACTTAGTATAATTTCGTTTTATTTAGAGAGAGAAGTAAATGCAAGTAAACTGCTGTGGCTTGTGCATTATTAATTCTTGAGAAGATGGGAATTGTCTGGTGTGCGCTGCTCACGTTCCTCTGAGCGGCACTCAGAAGGGAGCTGGGCAAGCGCACATGCGCACAGTGTAGAGGGAACACTGGAGGAGAGATCTACCCCAACTCCCTGCCTACAGAAGTGCCGGACCCTTAAAGAGCTGGAAGTAGCTGAGCGAAAAGCGCGGAAGGAAGGTATTTTGGAAGAGAGAGTTGGATGTAGTGGGGGCCGAGCCCCAGAAAGCCTTGAGGATGATTCGGAGGGTCTTGAACTTGAACCTTGCAGCCACTGGAAGCCAGTGTAGAGATTTCAGGGCTGGACAGAAATCCATCCCTGGGCTTGAGATTGAGGATAAATCTTGCAGTCCTGTTCTGGATTAGTTGTAGAGGGCGGAGACTAGAGGAAAGTAGATTGAGAAAGAGGCTGTTGCAGTAGTCCAGCCTAGAGAGAACCAGGGCTCTGAAAACAGTGATCTTCTTGGGGAAAGTGAGAAAGGGAAGAATACCTCTGAGGAGGAGATGCAGCTCCTAGTGGGCCTTCTTGGCAAGATCTATGATGTGTGGAGAGAAGGAAAGAGTGGAGTCGAAGATGACACCAAGGTTTTTTGCTTCACAGAAAGGTGGAGGAAAAGGGCCCAAGGAGGGTGGCCAGAGTGAGAGAGGGAAAGTGGGACTAGGGGTCCCAATGAGAAGGATCTCAGTCTTACTGGCATTAGAGAAGAGAGGAGGCTGTGGAGAGCCTGAAAGAGAGCTGCATGTCATCCGCATAACACTGAAATTTAGAGGAGAAGGTAGAGATCAGGTGAGCCAAAGGGGCCAGGTAGACATTGAAGAGCCAGGTTCAGAGGGTAGAGCCATGGGGAGCACCACATGTGGGGAGAGAGGTGGTGGAGAGAAAGGACACAAGTTGGACCTGGGAGGGACGATCCAGAAGGAAGGTGTTAGGCTTCCCTCTCCTATGTCAATGTCAGTTCAATATGCATCACAGTTCTTTTCAATTAATTCTTTCAGGCTTCCCTCACCCGACTTCACAATTCTCAAACAAACAAGTTAATTTGCCTGTCTTCAAACACTTAAACATGGTTGAAACACTTTCCAGCTAAACAGCTCTGCTTCACAGAGCTTGGGGAGAACTCCCTTCCACAACCTTTGGACTTCTCTTTCACAATGTTCACCTGTCAGAGACCTTCGCAACCTCATAGTATTTTCACCCCCATCCGTGACCACTCCGACAGCAGGGTTCTTATCATTATTGCCTTGCCATAGACATTCACAACCGCACAGTATTCTCAACCCTATATGTGACCACCCTGATAATAGGGTTGCCTTCTCAATGCCCATGCTCTTGCACCGCGGCTGTCCCTTCTACCCGCACATCTCCTGACTCAACTTGCAGTCAAGCGTCTCGGCATCCCGTTCTCCCTGGCCTCGTTCTTGGCAGCTCTCTCTCAGCTGCTCCTCTGTCTCCCCATCCAGCTTCCCTTCCTTCTTGGCCCCTGTCTCATTCTCCATGTCTTTCTGTGCTCTGCCTTTTGTAGTTTGAAAAACAGTCTGAGAGTTTCAGGTGTGTGTGATTGTGATTGATTGCCTGACCCTGCCTGGCCTTATTAGTGGGACATGGCCAGTGCATTTTAATAGTAGTAATCTTTCTAGTCTGTCTTCCTCTTCCTCATCTCAGTAGTTGGGCTAATAAGGAAAGGAGGGCAGTTATGGGAGTTGTAGTATCCCTTTAAAGGTATAGGGAATATGGGGTGAATAACTGTCAGGAAATTTGAGACACCATGTCTCACCTTACATTGTCTCCTCCCCACTCCCTGAGGACCCGCTACCCATGTGATCCTCCCTCGCTGGTCCACCTCCAGGGTCGGATCCAATAGTGATTGGCCCATCCCTGGCCACTTGAATAAGGGATCCCCAGGGACTGAGTCATGAAACACCTTCAGGTTTTTCACACCAGGAAAGGAGTGATAGAGATAGGACGATAGTTTGCCAGGCAGGTAGGATCGGCAGAAGGTATTTTTAGGAGAGGGTGTACAAGAGAGAGCTTAAGGAGACCCACCAGGAAAGGAGTGATAGAGATAGGACGATAGTTTGCCAGGCAGGTAGGATCGGCAGAAGGTATTTTTAGGAGAGAGCTTAAGGAGAGAGGGGAAAGATCCAGTGGTGAAAGAGGGATTGTAGAAATCAGCCAAGGCTGGAACAAGGGTGTCAATGGGGTCCTTGAATATTCTGGAGGAGAAGGGGAGCATCTGTTTGGATGACACTTTCATGAATGTCGTCAAGTGTTGTCAAAGTTAAAGAGGAGAAAGGAGGTGGAGAGGGAGAGGTGGCCAGAGGGGGAGCTGAGAGCGGTAGAGGGAGAGGTGGAGGAGAGCAAGGACAGGTTGTCCTGGGTTTTAGTGGTGAAGTGGGAAGCCAGAGCCGTACAGGGGGCTTGGGAGGGAACAGGAGAGGTAGAGACTGCAGAAGGATTGGCAAGCTCCTTGCAGATTTTAAGGAGTTCAGCCGTGTTGTTAGAGGCCGCAGAGACGCAGGCTTGGATATGGACCTTCTTCTTGGAGAGGACAGAGTGTCTGTATTGCCTTTGGGGCAGGTGGCACGCCAGTTTGTCAGTGGAAATTGCCTGAAGCTCTCCACTTCCCCTCAGCCACCCTGCACTTGCATTTTAGGACGGCAAGGTCGGAGTCATACCAAGAGTTGCACTTGGAGGTGGGCTTTAGATGGATTCTCGTGCGAGGGGCAGGGATGTCCAGGGTGTTGGAGATAGCAAGGTGCAGGTTACAGAGGGCTGTGTCAGAGTGTAAGTCAGCCGCAGGAGTAGGAGGAGCAGAGAAAGTAGAGGCAAAGCCATCCACTGACACACGCTTAATGGGGCTATTGACTGAGAAGGTAGGTGGCAGTGCTGGGGTGGGCTTAGCCTGAGGGACAGAGAGTTTAAGATGAGAGGAAAGCAGAAGTGGTCAGTCCAGGAGAGAGGAGTGATGTGAGGGTTAGAGAGGGGGATGTCTGAGGAGATGAGAACATCCAAGGTGTGTCTGGCAGAATGTGTCAGACCAGAGGGTTGAATGGAGAGAGAGAGAGAGAGAGAGAGAGAGAGAGAGTGTCACAGATGTTGCGAAAGAGCCCAGAGGAGGGATTAGATGCATCCAAGTGCATGTTGAGGTCTCAGAGGAGGAGAAGTTGAGAGGTAGAGGCCAGCCCACTCTGAGAGGTAGAGGGCAACCTGGCTGGTAGATGGTGGCCTGTAGATGGTGGCCACAGTTAGAGAGAGGCCGGCAGAGATAGAGAGCCTGAAAACTAGGCCTTCAAAGGAGGAATAGGTCTGCGTGGGAATGACAGAAGCAGGGACCTACTCCGGAAAGATCAGAGCAACACCCCGTCCAGGTGGGTTGGTTCTGGGCTCAGAGAGGATCTTGTAGTCGTCAGGGAGGAGAGTGTCAACTTGTGACAGAGCTGGCCGTGAACCATGTCTCGGTGAGAGCAAGGACATCCAGGTCAAGTTCCTTGTGGCAGATGTCAGAGAAGTGTTTGACAGCAGGGCGGGAGTTGAGAGTAGCGACGTGGAGCAGGTTGCCATATTTGAAAGACTTCCAGGGTGGGGTACAGGCATGAGGTACACCCTGTGGAAGTGGTGAAAGGACCAGAGAGTGGGCAGATGTGTTAGAATGAGGTGGCATAGTAGCTGGCGAGGAGGAGGAGGAAGGTGCCAGGGAGGCGGCGGAAGAATGAGGTGGCAGACGAGCAAGAGAGGTGCTAGTCGGGGTAGTGGGAGAAGGAAGGAAGTTGATAAGATGCAGGAGGCGCCTATCAAAATGGAGGATATTGGGCTGAGGGACCTTGACCAAGACTGTGCCATTCAGATAGACATTAAAGATGGTCTTGGAGGAGTGGAAGGATGCCAAGAGGACCTCCCATCGAGTGTCACCATAAATGGGAGAGGAAGATTTAGGAGAGAGCCGAGACCATATGAGGGGTCCATAGGTCTGGTGAGGGAACGTCAAAGAGGATGTTGGTGAGAGTCTGTCTGGAAGAAGCACTAGTGTAGTTATCAGGGATAGGGAGGCCTGGGTTGGAGACCAGGATGTCCCTCTTGAACTTCTTCCTTATAGACTTAGTGAGAGAGATAAGATGGGAGATAGAGTAGCAATTAGAAAAGATGGGAGAAATGGAGAGCAATATAGTGGATGAAATTTGGGGAAGGTGAGGGGAGAGAGAGGAAGGGCGCACAAACCCAGCACAGGGGCGTTCACACAAGGGAGTGATACGGAGGTGCAAGGCAGGAGACACACAGCCACAGCAGCATTAGTCACAGTGGAAGGGGACCTAAAATGGGGGAGTGCCTAGTGGTCATGGCACACAATTACACTGGGATCAGCCACGGACTGGGACTCGGGGGTGGGCAGGCGTGGGAATAGACCAGAGAGCACAAGTAAAGCCCTAAATGCAGATGCACAGATGTAAATCACATCTAAATTCGATTTTATCAGAGAACAGAGTGCAGTACAAAATGGAGATGCACAGATATAAAAACTGTCAGGGAAAGCCAGAAGGGGACTTTACAAAAAGACACCAAATTTTGCTAGCGAGCACACCTAAATTCGATTTTACCAGAGATGCACAGATGTAATACACCGGAGCAGAGGGCTACGTCAGTGCTGATGGCAAGATGGGATAGGAGAAACAAAGCTAAACACGAGGGGTGCTAGCAATCGGTAATAGACTCAGTGGGACAGTGGAGCAAGATGGTAGTTACATTAGGCAGAGTGACAGGTGAATAGGTTGGCAGGAGTAAGTGGCAGTGAGAAAAGGGAAACAAAAGCAGACTGTAATGCAGAAAGGGAAGGCTTACCTGTGGGCCCGGCAACCGATGCGGCAGAGCAAGGGTAACTAGGTTGCAGCGGTCGGGTCCTCATGGTCCTTCAGGCCCAATCATGGCCTGACAGGGGAGGGCAAGACCCTTTTAGGTGGCTCTTTGATGGGGCCGGCAAACGCCTATCAGCTTCTGCTCTGGAGAATTTTGGTCAGCCAATCAGGGCAGCCCACACTAAGCTCAACAGCTGAACTAGTGGTTGCGTGGCGCAGCCATCTTCCAAGCCCCTTGCCAGATCCAAATGTGTCTGTACCTATGCCTCACTCACCTCTGGGTGGGCATGTAGAAGAGGGGCTCACAGAGGACAAATGAAAGGCTCTCCCAAAGGGGAGATGAGCCTTTATAGTGTTGACCCTTGAGGGGGTCGGCGGACGCCTGCTGGCTCCTGCTACGCAGAGGAAGTAGCCCAGCGAATTATGGTCAGCCAATCAGGGTGGCCCACACTCAGCTCAACAGCTGATCTAGTGGCCGTGTGGGGCGTCCATCTTCCAAGTGCCTGTGCCTACCGCTCACCTCTGGCTGGGCGTGTGGAAGAGGGGCACACAGAGGAAAAATGAAAAGGATTGCCTCCTACTTGGAAGGATTGCCTCCTACTTGGAAGGATTGCCTCCTACTTGGAAGGTTTGCCTCCTACTTGGTTGCTCCTTTAAAATCTCCTGGAACTCACAAACATCTTACTCCACCTTTCTCCCTCAAAGCGTCCCCTTTAGGATCAGTCCTTGAACCTCTGCTCTTCACCCTCTATACCTCTATATCTTTGCCCAAGGAAGACTTAGCCCCTCCTTTGCTTTGGCTTTCACTAGCACCTCTTTGCTAACCACACTCTCAATCTTTTGATCCTTTCCCTCCTTCACCCCAGCCATTGCCGAATGGATTACCAATTGTCTCACTGCAATCTGTCACTGGATGACTCACTGCTGCCTCTAGCTGAACTCTTCAAAAATGTAAGTGGTCCGTCTTCAAGCTTCCAACGCCCTCTCACCCCTCCCCCATCTTGTCCCGTCTGAGCATCTTGCTCCCTCGCCCCAAGGCTTGCAAACTTGGAATCCTCTTTAATAGTACTTTCGACAACAAGAAATCATCACTACCACTGCCTGCGCTACTTGTGTTAACTTTCTGAACATTTGGAAAATGTTTCCATTTTGTCCTCACCACTCTATGAAAACTTGAATCTCCATCAATGTGCTCAGACTACTAGACTACTCCTCATGCCTGTAGATGAAGTCCTCAAATTTGCTATGTGCACACTCTACAGCCAACCTACTTACTCGTTGATTTCAACCTGCTGAGACCATGCAGGTTGGCTCTCCTTGCACAAACACTCCCTTTTCTACCTCTGAGTCTAGAAAGATATTAATGAACTTGCTCCTCAGTATCTGTCTGACTGTATCTCTGTCTACTCACATAACTCGTCAGATAGCACAGCGAGTAGAGCGCTCGCCAAGTGCTTTGGCATCGTGCTAAGCCTGCCGACGTAAGTTCGAAATCCGGCAGGGCCAAACTCGGTCTCTCATCCTTCGTGGGTAACAATAAACAGCACTCAGATGCATGAGGGTTTGTAGCGCTATATACATTTAAATTATTATTGTTATCCTGTTCCATACACTCCTCCTCTTCACTCCACCTCGCTCACACTCCCACTTCTGCTCTTTCCTCATAGACGCCCTTTCCATTGAACCCACTGCCCCCCAAATCAAGCCGGCCCCACTGTGAATCTCTTGAAGGCTTGAACTTACTTGCCAGAGAGGGAGCTTCCCCTGCACGTCTGCATCCTCCCTAACTGACCCCACCGCTCCCTCCAGTTCCGAATAATAATGTAATTATGTGATTTGTACAGTGCTCCTTTTTAGTTTGAAGCACTTGCCCCTCTATGTTACCATTACTTATGTAAGTCACCTGTATCTTATCTTTTTTTTGTTTTCTTTTGTCCCTGGTCTACATGTCCCACTTTTTTACGTCCTCAAACTGGCTCACCACTTGTTTTCATCTTTATGCTATTGTGACAAATCTGGGGGTCTCGTCCCTTCTTCCCTGGGGGAAGCTACATCCTTTGAGGCTAGGGTGGTGAGCCCGCTCAGCAAAACCTACCCTAGGGTTTTGGGAAAGTGGGACTTCCCCTCAAGGGGACAAGGCCTCTCATTCCCATGAGCAAGTCCCTATACCTACAGCATTATCGGCATACATGGGATTCCAAGAAACTGACATTACATTCATGTATGAGGCTCAAAGTAATATTGATAGTACCTCTAGCTGTTTGGCTCAAGACAATGCTGGATTCTCTGTGGGCCTTACAGCTGACGATACAGAACATGCCCCTGTTTGGTCACGGAAGGAAAAGGAAGGGTCGATCACCCTTGAATGGAGGAGAACGAGCAATACGCAGAGGCGAGCCTCCGCAGTGCTTACGTCATTGACAGGCAGAGACACGCTACACAGCGTAGCTGGCTGTGACCCGGAGAACAGCAGAAGCGAGAGAGAGAATATGTGGACCCGTGCCACGGTTGCACAGAAATGGCAGGGCGAGCCACAGCAAGGCAAGCCTTTCCTGGAGGCATGACCACACAATGCATGTGGTGGTCCTGTTGCTTGAGAACAGCTGCCGAAACCAGGACAGGAGAGAGGAAATAAGTCCTTTTACGCAAGGAGAGAGCCAGGAAGCACAGAGCTTCAAAAACAAGCAGACCACAAATCCTGCTTGTGACCCGAGAGCAGTGGAGAATGCCACCACTACCAACCAGATGCCACCTCACTGGAGCCAAACCTACATCATACAAGGTACCCGGGTGGCCCAAGGTGGAGGGATGCCGAAGGAGGAGAGAGCAAGAGGGGGTACAGGAAGGATTGCCCCAACCTCTTACAAGGGACATAAAGACCCGGAGAGAGAGAGAATAAAGCATAGGACAATAAGGGTGATGGGAGCCAAAAGAAAATGAGTGTTGTTATTGTCCAGATGGCTCATAGAGACGCCCCCGAGCTAAAAGAGCCACATGGAGAGAGAGCGGTCACCTATACCCCAGGGAAATAAGGGAGACATTGGAATAGACATACCCATGGGAGTGAGAGGGACCCAATGAATCAAATTAGCAGAATTAAGGGGCGCACAGAGGCACCTAAAAAGTAAACCAAGTGGGAAGAAACCCACCCAAGTGGTGGATGGGGATCGGGGAAATATCCCTCCAACTAAGGAGATTTGGGCAGTTTGTATTTACAGGAACTTGAGACTTTCATTAATGAACTTGAGGAACCTTTGTTTGGAACTTTGATGAGACTGTCAAAGACTATTAAATCCATGGAGAATTGTATGCTACAGATAGATAATTGGATCCAGAACCATGCGAGATTCCTGGAAACCCCAAGAAGAATCGGGGTGAAGAACTCTGAGAGGAAGGCATTCTGCCTAGTCTTTTTCTTTAATGTTTTTCTAAGCGGTAGGGCAGTTTTGTGAATAGGTTCGTGAGAGGACTATTTTCAATTTTGACGATTAACGAGCACCTTAGTTTAGTTTGTCAGGAAGTGACCCCTCAGCCCTCTTTCAGCAGCAAGGATAGAAAGGCATTTTCTTTTAAGTTAAATAAAAACACTTGGTAACATGTCCTCTGGTCCGTGCCCTTCTTCTGGCTTGCCATATATTCATTTTTATTGTATTGCTTATAGCGTGAACCTAGCTCAAGAGCAGCAGAGTGCTTTACAACAAGATTGTGCCAGGCATTTTATACAGAACGCAATACGGCTGATGGAGGGAGAGAAGGATTTTTATTTGTCAGGCAGGTATTGTTGAAAGAGCCCCATTTTAGTGTTTTGTAGAACTAGAAGGTGCTAGGGCCATTTTTAGCCGCCACTGGAATTATGGTCGGGACGTGGCAGGAGAAGGACTGTTTGCTAGTCTTCTCTTTGTGGGCTAGCTTTGACTCAAAGCTTTTGTTAGTTTTGCTACTTGAGGTGCGAGAGCCTCCAGAGGTGTGGAGTTTAGCTGCCAACTATGTTGGTGTTCCGTTTGAAACGGCTTTGTAGATGATACATGCAGTGTTGAATGTGGACTTGGCAGGGAGGGGGAGCCAGTGAATGCGGCGCAGTGTTGGAGAGATACAGACAAATGTGCAGGCACCTGTGAAGAGGAGGGCTGCAGTGTGGTGCGCTGCTTTGAGCTTTGAGGTGGGGAGGTGTGCGGCTGGAAGCCCAGTAAGGACGACATTTTCCCCATTGATGTGTGAGATGACGAGGGATTGTACCACCATACATTTTCGTTGACAGAAATTGAAGGGTTTGATTTTGCAGAGTGTGTGGATCTGTAGGCATGTGGTTTGAGCCTTTTTGGTTATGCTCTTTTGGAAGGAAAGGCTGCGATCAACAATGAACGTCTGGAGCGATCTGCACTACCCAGGGATGAATAAAAGGTGCGCTCCTTTAAATCAGGAGAGGGCTCTTCTGATGGCTATCCGGGCCACTACAGCACAGCAGTGATTTCGAACCAGGCGAGGATTCTCTGACTGAAGAAAAGACGAGCTGGTTGATCCCACCAGGCTCAAGGGAAGAAGACTCCGGACTGGATCTTCTCTTGTCATTGAAGGGTAGATAGCTCAGGACTGCAGCAGGGCTTCACCTGGACTCGGGGTTGCAGCAACCGCCTTCTTCTCCGCTTCTCTTCGGTTCCTTGCAGTTCCAGTGGCGACTCTGACTTCTAGCCCAAGAGTCCTGCCTTTTATGCCAAAATCCCCCATTCACACAGCCTGGCTATCAATCACTCAGCAGGGGGGTTGTCCAGCCCGGACAACCACCTTAGCCAATCAATACAAAGTGCGACTCGGGTCTCCAAGGAGACCCTGTGCAGGGGGTGACTACACCCCTCCCTCCCATTCAGCCCACCTAGACACCCAGACGCCAAAGGAGGGCTCCTGGTCAGAAGCCCGCCAAAGATCGGCGAACAAAGGAGGCAAACCTGGTTTCCCGCGCAAAGAAAGACCCAAGAAGGATGTTAACAAAAAGAAATGGAGATTAAGCCCAACCGGAGCTGAAATAAAAAGTATTTGGGCTAGTGGGTTTAAAGTTCGAGGCTACTAAAATAGCCTAAAACAATACCACATTATGTAATATAACTGCGGTTGGAAAATTAGGGTAGATACCACTGCCACCAGCCAAGTCTTAATGTTAAGGGAGCGAAACAATGCTCCAAGAGGTACAGATAAAAAGGGCTAAGTAATCACTCTTTCCAATACTCCATGTAAGGTGGGGTGTACTGGATCTGTGGTTAAATGACTATGTAAAGGTAATGGCAACTTTACCCTTTTCTGGGGGACAGTAGTCAGCCCCAGAAATGGAGTCGGTGGGAAGTCTTAAAGACAACCATGTGTCACTGCACTGAAGGTGCTGTGTAACACATAAAAGAGTGGGGTTACTGAAGTGGTGTACTCCAGAGTCAACAATCACAAAACAAGATGAAATACACATGGCAAAACACAGGTAAGAGTGGGGGAAAAGCTCACACTCTTACCAAGTGGATAAAATAAACTCCAGAACTCCAGCAAAGCTGCTGGGGGACTCACTAGGTAAGGGAAATTAGCCATAGAATGAGAATTCTCCCTAACACTTCCCAATGAACGGGAGGCTCTTGATGGGTTTGTAGTTGGCTTGGTTCTCTGGGTCAAGTAAGGTTTTTTTGAGGAGGGGTCGCATGAGACCTGTCTTCAACATGTCTGGGAATAAAACTTCACTGAGGGAGACATTCACCATACAGAGGTGTGCGTTAAGTGCTGGGCCGATGAGTTGTTTAATGAGGGAGGCTGGGAGGATGTTATCCGTGTAAGTAGTAGGTTAGAGTGAAGCAAGTGTGTCTGATAGATCCTTAGGAGAGGAGGGTTGTTGTATAAAGCTAAACCTTTGTATGCTTTGTTGTATGAAGCTAAACCTTTGTATGCTTTCTTGTTGCTATGGTTTTCAGCTGTGTTCATGCCAAGCACATCATCTGTAATTCCAGAATGGATTCATGCCTACTGTGCCATTCTGGAATGATGTGTGCTTGGAGATTTTTACTCTGGAGTGAAGTCAGTTATACCCTAGATGCTGCCTGTGTTGGGGGTCTTAAGTGAGTTACTGAAGCTGTTCCAAATAAACTGGCTTTCACTTACCAAGTTTGTGGCTTCTTTGCAATGGCGACGAGGATGGGATGTCTGTAGTGATCCCTGCAGAAGCCAAGACCCCCAACAGTGAATGGAAGTGGAGTTTGGCAGGAGCTGTCAGCAGGAGCAGCCCCCATCCAGGAGGAATTGGCAGGAGCTATCAGCAGGAGCAACCACCATCCAGGAGCTGTCAGCAGGAGCAGCCACCATCCAGGAGGAATCAGGAGGAGCTATCAGCAGGAAGCTGGAAGATGGAAGCTGCCTGAAAGTGGATGTGGCGCTGAATCAAGCCCAGCTGAATGCGGATGTGGCGCTGAATTGAGAAAGGATACTGAAACCTCGCCCAGGGACCCCTCTGGGAAGGCGAATTAGGGGTGTATGACAAAGGGCACCACAGTTTAGAGAAGGTGCTTTCTCTGGCCCCCCAAAGGAGGAGATAATTTTGTGGTGGTGACTGGACAAGCATAGCCAAAATAGAGTGGCTATGTATGGCAACATTTGACGATATTCTAAGAATCACCATTTGACATCTTGAAAGCAAAATTGTTTTTGTTGTGTCATATACTTTGGACGCATATTAACCTGTTATTTTACGCATTGTGTTACGTAGCATTTAGAGGTTATAAATATGGCCCTGTCTGGAGTCCCCGGTCCGCAAGTATTTATGCTTACACCAGGTCTGCCAAAAATTAAGTGGGCCCCGTGGAAGAAGGGATTCCTACATTATGTTAAAGCTACGTGTGGCAATGGAATGTCTGTAGAACGTAAAGTAGCGATGTTAATGCATTTTCTGGGGTATGAAGGTCAGAGGATATATGACACACTTCCTTATATTTCTGAATTAGATTCAGAAGAGGGAACAAATGATTTTGACCTGGCATTGACCAAACTTGATAGGCATTTTGAGTCAAAAACTAGCACGGTATTGGAGAAATATCATTTTGGCATGAGATGTCAACATGAAGGAGAAACTGTTGAAGACTATATAACTGCTTTGAGACATTTATCCTGCAATTGTAAGTTTGGTGGTGGATTAGAGGAACACATAAGAGATCAATTTATGATTCACTGCTTTAATGATAAAATACGGGAGGAAATTTGGTTAAAGGACGATCCAAACTTAGAGGAGGTCATTAGTATAGCGAAGAGAATTGAGCACACATTACAGTGTGTAGCGAAGCTGTCCCTCAAGGAAAATAAATCAGCGCCAATTGTTGAGGTACTAAGAGTTGGAGATAAGAAGGGAGGGTGCCCAAAGGAAAAGAAAAAACATAGAACCAAGCCCAATAAACATTATGAGAATACCCAAGCCAAAGGTGGGGGTGGTGAGCAGAATAATAGGCGGTTTCAAAAGGACGCCGCTCAATTTAATGTGAAAAAGGAAGATAGGTTATGTTTTCGCTGTGGGAGCTCACGACATTTGTCTACATCTCCCATTTGCCCTGGGAGGCGAGTGAATTGTGGTTTATGTAAGAAGTGGGGGCACTTCGAGAATTGTTGTAAAAACTATCGAATTGGAGGTGGAAGGGGTACCCTCCTGATTGAAGAATATGACGGTGTATCTTCTGAAGAAGCTGATGTTTCTGAGAATGAAATAGTTACCGTTCATATGGTAAAGTGTTCAGGTTCTGATGAGTGCGAGCATCCATCAGCATGGATAGAGGTAAATGTTCATATGGTTAAATGCTTGCTGACTCCTGCTCCAAAATCACATTAATGTCTAAAACTGTTTTGATGAATGTAATTGGAGGTGACGTCAGATGTTTGATTCCTTCAGATAAAATGCCTGGCAGATATAACGGAGACAAAATAGAAATTCTGGGGTGCTATGAGACAGAATTCAAATTCAAAGGGAGGTTCACACGTGGGAAAATATATGTTACCAAAAGAGGTGAAACCTTGTTAGGTTGGAAGGAACAAAGGGGTTTGGGAATCGAGTTGGATCCTAATAGTGAAGAGCAAGTCCTCAATGTGGTTAATTCTTCTGAGGTTAATAGTGACAAAACAAAATGTGAAATGGTGACTAGATATCCTGAGGTATTTTGTAACAGAGTGGGGTGTCTCAAAGGGATGGTGCACAAGATTGAGGTGAAAGAAGGAAGCAATCCAGTTGCGTCCAAGCTCAGACCGCTGCCCCTGTCTATGCGGAATGCTGTGTGTGAGGAATTAATGAAATTGGAAAGAGAAGGAATTATTGAGCCAGCTAGGGCTGTGGAGTGGATATCTCCTGTGGTGGTGGTAAAGAAAAGCAATGGGGATTTGAGGGTATGCATTGATTTGAGGGAGCTTCATCGGTGTGTGGTAGCAGATCGCCATCCTCTTCCCAATATGGGGGAGTTATTACGTAGGATAGGGAGTACAAAATATTTTGTGAAGCTTGACATGGCGAGTGCGTATCATCAGATAAGTTTAGATGATGAGTCACGCAAATTGACTGCTTTCATCACTTATGAGGGAATATATCAATTCAAGCGCATGCCATTTGGGCTGGTGTCAGCGTCTTCCGTATTCCAAAAGGTTATGGACAAATTGTTGAAGGATGTTGGTGGTGTATGGTGCTTTCAGGACGATGTCCTGATATGTGGGAATGACGAGAGTGAGTTAAAAGCAAGACTGGATTTAGTTCTCAAGATCTTTAAAGCAAGAGGAATAACTTTGCGTGGCAAAAAATGTGTATTTCTGACTCAAGCGGTTGATTATCTAGGTCATGAAATTTCTGAGCAGGGACTAAACCAAAAAGGAATTTAGTTGAGTCCATTTTGAAAACACAGCCACCAAAGAATAAGGCTGAGTTGAGATCATTTCTAGGTACTATTGAGTTCTATCATAGGTTTGTTGAGAACTATGCCGATTCCATAACTAAATTGAGGGCATTATTAAAGAAGGGTGCTGTGTTTGAATGCAGCAAGGA
Source organism: Ambystoma mexicanum (assembly GCF_040938575.1). NCBI lineage: Eukaryota > Metazoa > Chordata > Amphibia > Caudata > Ambystomatidae > Ambystoma > Ambystoma mexicanum. Next base: position 1,089,481,927 of record NC_090941.1, read on the forward strand.
ATGTGAAAAAGAATTTGAAGCAATGAAAAGAAAAATTGATATGGCAAAACCCCTATCGATGTTTGATACTAGGAAGAAAACCATTCTGGCCGTGGATGCCAGTGAGACAGGTATAGGTGTGGTGATGTTGCAGCCAGATGTTGATGGTACGGAGATGATTGTAATGCAGGCATCCCGCATGTTAAGAGGTGCAGAATTGAACTATTCCGTGTTGGAAAAGGAAGCCCTGGCGTGCCATTGGGGCATTGAAAAGATGAAAAATTTTGTCTGGGGTCAAGAGTTTACCTTGAGAACAGATCACAAACCCCTTAAGGGGATTTTTGAAAGTAAAGGCCTCGACAAGGTTTCAAGGAGAGTGGCAGGCTGGGTAACCAGGCTACAGTGTCATAAATTTGAAATAGAAGTAGTTGCTGCTAAAGAGAATTTGCAAGCTGATCACGCTTCGAGAGTGAAGTTGGAGAATGATGCTGGTGAAAAAGGAAGTAATGTATATGGTGAACATGAAATGGTTTTTGCAACTGTGGAGGGTATAATTCAGAAACAAGAGTGGATTCAAGTGTTAAGGGCCAATGAAATGTGGAAGCGGATTATGGTATTTGTGGCGGATGGGTGGCCAGAGAAAAGGCTATTATCAGGTGAAGAGAGGGCTATGTGGGAAGTAAGGAATGAACTATCCGTAAAAGGAGAGCTGTTGTACAGATGGGACAAGTTGGTGGTTCCAGGCAGTCTGCGGAGGAAATTGATTGATTGGGCCCATCAGGGACATATTGGCATTTGTAAAACGAAAGAAGTAATAAAAGCTGATTACTGGTGGCCAGGAATTGATTGTGAAATTGAGAAAGTGGTTGGTGCGTGCAGTGACTGTACCAAATAAGGGAAGAACGTGATAGCTGTGTCCCAACCAATGGGTAAAACTGCCATTCCTGATTGTGTGTGGCAAGATTTGTCCATGGATGTTCTAGGTCCCTTAGACGTGGGTGCAAGTAGAGGTAGGTTCATTTTGGTGATGGTTGATACCTTTTCGAGATGGACAGAGTTTAAGATCCTGAGGGAAGTCACGTGTCAACGCATAATTGAATTCATGGAGGATGTGTTTGAAAGGGAGGGTTTGCCCAGGAGCATTCTCACAGAAAATGGTCCACAATTCATGAGAAAACTATTTTTGGAGTATCTGTGCAAATGTGGAATCAAACACAAAAAGACTCCTTTGTATTGTCCCCAAGCAAACGGTATGGTTGAGAGAGTAAATCGAAGTATTATGGATGCTATTTGTGGAACTAATGCATGTGGTCTTGACAAAAAGGTTGCAGTAAGAGACAGGCTGTATGCTTTGAGGATGGCTCCGTGAGTAGAAACAGGGATTAGCTCATTTGAACTTATGAGAGGGCGAAAGGCAAATACCTGTGTTGCGCCAGCTTGGTTGGGCAGGGCGAGAGCGTCAGATGCGGTTGTGGATGATGTAAAGAAAGGGATGGAAGCCCGAAAAAACAAGTGGGTGGAAAGAGTCCATAAGAAGCACCCAAGGAGAATAACCGTGGTCAAAGCTGGAGATTGGGTACGGATAAGGAAGGCTGTTGTTACCAAGAAAGGGGAACCGTTATAGACAGAGCCTGTTAGGGTTACACGAGTCTTCAAAAACTCTGTGTGTGTAGAAAGTGGTCAAGTCTGGTCTTTGTCCAGAATCGCGAAAGTAAAATGATGTAAGTATATATCTGTTCAGTGGGTACATATCCCGCAATAAAGAAATTTATTTCATAAGGGAGGGGGATGTGTTGTATAAAGCTAAACCTTTGTATGCTTTGTTGTATAAAGCTAAACCTTTGTATGCTTTCTTGTTGCTATGGTTTTCAGCTGTGTTTATGCCAAGCACATCATCTGTAATTCCAGAATGGATTTATGCCTACTGTGCCATTCTGGAATGATGTGTGCTTGGAGATGTTTACTCTGGAGTGAAGTCAGTTATACCCTGGATGCTGCCTATGTTGGGGGTCTTAAGTGAGTTACTGAAGCTGTTCCAAATAAACTGGCTTTCACTTACCAAGTTTGTGGCTTCTTTACAAGGGTGAAGTCTGTCCAGGAGGGCAGTGCCCAGGGGGGCTCGATATCAGGGCTCTTTCTGGTAATGTGACCTCTGATTTGATCTATTTTGTTAATGAAGAAAATGTTTGTTCCGTTGCATTTCTCTTGTGAAGCCAGAATCTCGGGGGCAGGTGTGGGCTTGGAGCAGTGCTTGACTACTTTGTATAAGACTTTGGTCCTGTTAGAGGCTGCCTCAATGGCGGAAGTGTAGTAAGCCGACTAAGCCTTAGAGATGATGTGTCTGCTTTGTGTGCGCAAGGATTTGCGGTATGAGAGATCCTCTAATCTCCCGTCCTTGCACCACTGCTTTTCAAGGGATATAATGGAGCATTTGTTTTCAGCAAACTCGGGTGTGTACTAGGGGGCAGATGCTTTGACTTTGGTGCGACTAGACTTGAGGTGCATGGTCATCCACTAGTTCTTTGGAAAGGTGGTTAAATGTATCCAGAAGGGCTGAGGCATTCCCTGTGGTGGAGAATGTCATGACCATTGCCTCTAGTGTGTCTAGCAGGAAATTCTTGAAAGGTTGGCGCTCATAACAGGGCGTTTGGCCTGAAGTTTTTGGGGCAGCCTTGTGTGTGATATGAGAAAAGGGATTATAGTGTGGTCAGTTCAATCGAGAGGGAGGGGATTTGAGCATGACAGTATCGGGCAGGAGGTGAAGATCAGGTTGAGTGTGTGACCTTTGACATGCATGGGGGAGAGTACAATCTGTTTAAGGTCCATTGAATTGTTCAGAGAGAATAGGGAGTCACGTAGGTGTTTTACTGGTTGGACTCTAGGATGTTGAAATCTCATAGGAGAATATTATTCGAGTACAAAAGTGTTTCAGAGGAGAGAAAGTTAGAAAGGTCATCAATGAAGTTACCACTCCCTTGAGGGGGCCTGCAAATAAGGTGGAATGTAACTGAGTTGGGTTTTTTTAGATGGAGAGCCGGCATGAAAGGGATTCAAAGAATCTGCGTATGGAGGTTGGGATTACCATGGAAGGCCAGCCGCCCTTATGGATGATTGCCACCCCACCTCCAGTTTTTCCAGTGTGGCCAGTATGTTGGATACTGTAGCTATGGTGTAGGAGGACATCAAAGATGTAGGGGGAGCAGGGTGTTAACCACATTTCAGTAGTGAAAGGGGCATTGATCGTTGTTGGTTCACTGCGTGAGCGGCTGCCGAGCGAGAGTTAACCATCATAACCGGGCAGTCGTGAATATAAGGCGCATGTTGTAGCGGTGTACAGGGGATACTGATGAGGGTTGCTAGCGTAGATGTCCAGGGCTGCTTTGGGTGTTTGGCTGTGCGATCCCTGGAGAGGATGGCAATGGGTTGTGGTGAGTGGAGACACACAGTGAAATGTACCTGGTGTAGCACGAGTAGAGTCACTGACCCTTGGTGTCAGAAGTCAGAGCGGTACCACCTGATACAAGAATGGGACCCATGTTAGTTTAATGCCTACACTCCAGTGCCAAGTTTGGCTCCCCCACAATCCATAGAGTTTGATGGGTCCCAAGTTTGGCTACCCCACAATCCATAGAGTTTGATGGGTTCAGCACCGGGGAGGTGCACATACCCACTAAAGAAAGATAACTAGTACCAACGAGCATTAGCATTTGCCCTCCTGCCAGAACATATATCTGTCTGGCCGCCAAGTCAGGGCTCGCATGGCAATACTCTCTTCATGAAGTAGTGAGGGAGGTGGATTGTGACTATATGTGGAAATCAAAGTGATCCTACACAACGGTGGATCTGACACCTATGTGGTCAATGTTGGAGATGCAGTGGCACAGGGGATCCTGGAACAAGCCTTAACTCCTGTTCTCCAAGATGTGGAGGAGTTAACAGGGACCCTAAAATGACCCCTAGGTTTTGGAGAGGCTGTTACTTCCATAGTTAACCCTCTTACACTGGAGCCCAAGGATCTTGCCGCTTTGCCTGACCTGGCTTTTGTCCAATGGAATTACCCAGTTCTTACAGAGGCCCTTTGGAGAGTCATTTCGAAAGAGCAGGCTTGCAGTCAGGCACGACCTTTCTTGTTCGTCAAGAAGGGTTTGTTTTATCGAGGGGATACTGAGAAAGATAGCCTTTCCAGAACCCAACTAAGTCAGTGGATAGTAGTATTGCAACTAGCCCATTCACACCCGACAGAAGCTCACCATGGGATGGGGATAGGGAAGACCAAGAGCCAAGTGATCCCTCAATTCTTCTGGCCCGGGGAATTCCTGGATATAGAAGATATGTTTTCGCCTGTGACATATGTAGGATAGACGGGCTTACTGAAAAACTATATATATATCGACATTGGATCTAACCAGGGAATACTGGCAAGTCCCCCTGAATCCAGATGATAGAGAGAAAACAGTTTTCTGTACACCCCAGAGTCTCTTCCAAATTAAAGTCCTCCCCTTTGGTTTACACAGTGCCTCTGCTACCTTCCAGAGACTTATACACAGAGTGCTTAGACCCTACTCTGATTTTTCAGGGGCTTACCTGGATGATAGTTATACACAGCAACACCTGGCCCTATACAAGATAACTGGCGCCCTGAAGAAAGCAGGCCTAAGTGCAAACCCAAAAGAATGTCATTTAGCACAGTCTGCAGTGAAGTATCTAGGATACTTTGTGGGGAATGGGTTAATTCAACCCCAAATTGAAATAATCAAGGCTGTACATTTAACACCAGTACCCAAGACAAACGAGATCTCCCAGCCTTCCCGGGGTTAGGTGGTTAATTCCTGATCATTCCTTTCTCGCTGCCAATCTCACTGATAAGTTGAGATCACAAACTCAAAAACTTGGATGGGGAGAGGCAGGAACCCGACTTCAACCGGCAATGTATACTTCAAAAAGACCCCTGCAAGGTATACATGGGGGCAGTGCTTTCCCATGAACATGATGGAATCGAACACCTTGTTCTATATAGTTGGAAGTTGTTTCCTAGGGAACAATTGAGTTGGAAGCCTTAGCCAATCTTCTGGCAAGATTCTTGGAAGCCGCAAGTGGGATCGGGGTGAAGAACTCTGAGGACAGGGCACTCTGCCTAGTCTTTTTCTTTCATATTTTTCGAAGTGGTAGGGCCAGTTTAGCGGATAGGTTCGGAGAGAGGACTATTTTTCATTTTCACTATGACGAGCGCCTTAGTTTAGTTTGACAGGAAGGCACCCCTCCTTTTAGGGATAGAAAGGCATTTTCTTTTAACGTAAATAAAAATACTTGATAACATGTCCTCTGATCTGAGTTCTTCTTCTGGCTTGCCACAGCAACATTCTGGGGAATGCCTCCCCCATCTTTAAATCTGTTATTGTAAGTAATTTCTGATTGAAATTGACATCCATGTTCTTCACATAAATACAAATACAGTTTGAATTGCACAGCTAGAGACAAGAGGGCAGATACCAGTGGCTCAGTGCCATAACAGATCATATCATTTATTATTATGATCTTTTTGTTGTTATTGTGCATTTGGTTAAAATATAATAAACCTTTTTTTAAACAATTTTTATTAGTTTTTAAAACACCCAATCAACAAAAACAAACCCAACAGTGCATGTCATCTAACATCAAGCATCATATACAGTATCGTAAAATGTGCACTGCCTCCCCATTACCCTCCCCCTTAACTCGAGCCTACTCCACTTTGCCCTCCGCCGTTGTTTCCTCTAGGGGTACCTCCTCCTCGGTATTCCAGGAGGAATCGTGTTCACTTAGGCACGTCTGGATGGACCCAGAGAGTGTGGCCACTAAATGTCTCCAGGCCATCAGAGTTTCCAATTCCCCATCCCCCTTCTATTGGCCGCTTCATTCCATACCGCCGTTTCCGCTTCTGCCCATTTAAGGAGATCGTGCCACCAGACCTTTACCCTTGGCCTGTTGTTTGCTTTCCACCACATGGCATTTCTGCGCTTGGCGTGTATGTAGGGCAAGTCCTTGAGTTTACTAACGTGTTTCAGTTTACGCGGTCTAGAGAAACCCCCTACCAGGCATGCCCACACAGATTCCACATCTAGTGTGATCCCCTTCTCGGTTAGACAGTGGGTTACTTCTCCCCAGAATTTTCCAATTTCCGGGCATGCCCAGAACATATGTATCATCCCACCGTTCACTTCCCCACATTGGGACATGTTTGTATTTCTGCGCTCTTGAATCGAGCAATCCTCTGAATGGTCATGTACTCTCTGTGGGTAACATATAGCTGGATCTGTTGCAGCCTTGCATTCCTAGATACTTTTTATGGTATCTCTGAACCCTCTCCCACAACCCATCATTCATGGATTCCCCCAGCTTCCTCTTCCCAGTCCCATCTCAGCTGGGTCACTTCCTTTCCCACCGTGGACATCAGCAGTTCATAGATTCGAGAGGCCTTGTGCCCCCCTCTGAGATATGGCCTAAGGCCGTGTCGGGTTGTTCTTCCAGCACTGTTTCGGACCATGTCTCTTTCACCCGCCGTACCAATCTGGTGTAGGTAATATACTGCCCTAAGTGTAGACCTGTTTCTTCTACCAGTAGGTTAAATTCCATTACCTTCCCATCTTGCCATACATCTCCCAGCGTTGCAATGCCCACCGGTTCGCAATATGTACAAATTCGTCTTCCTCAGTTGCTCGTCCACTCCGGTCAATGCCACTAGCAGCACTTGCGGAGAGCATGGGGTCGGATTCTCCATGACGTGGCAAGCCTTACCCACATCTTCCATCCCAGATCTAACATCCTCGTGCACCCTTTTAGCTCTGGTTTGGGCACCCATATCCATTCTTTCAAAAAGAACGGAGCACATTCAGACCTCAACAATCTGGACTCCGGTGTTGAGTCTTCTGTTAACCACTTAGCCACATATTGTAATTGGCTGGCTAGATAATAGACCTCAAAGTTGGGCAATTTCATACATATTCTGCAGTTTCCACAGGGCTATTCTATTCCTGGTAATGTGCCATGTGAACCCTCTACATATGCTCTGAAGTTTAACAAAGAATCGCTTGGGTATCATATATGGTATATTCCCCAAAAAATTTAGCAACCTCGGAAATACTACCATCTTCAACAGTGCCAACCTCCCTACTATGGCCAGAGGGAGCTTAGCCCAGGATCTCATGCTATTCTCAATGTTTGCCACTGCCTTCTCTGTGTTATGTTTATATTCAGCCTCCATTGTGTGATAGATATCAATCCCCAGGTATCTAAAGGTTCTAGTCTCCCAAGGTATTTGTAATACTGGTAAATGTTCTCGCAGAATCCCCTTATATCTCCCCAAGGGGAATATACACAACTTCTTAGGGTTAGCTGTAATGCCAGAGATCAACGCAAATCGCTCCATTACGTCTAAGATATATTGCAGGTTTTCCTCCAGGTACCTCAAGTATAACAGCATATCGTCGGCATACATTGATATTAGATGTGGCCCTCCTTTCGTGTAGATTCCCACCTCCTCGTATTGTTGCCTCAGATATATCGCTAAGGGTTCTAGTGCGAGGATAAACAGCATCGGGGACCAAGGGCAGCCCTGTCTGGTGCCCCTACTGAGTTGCCACCTCTCTGAGATGATCGCTCCCGTCTTGACTCTGGCTAGTGGTGCACTGTACAGTAGTTTCACACACTTCAGGTACCCGGGCCCTATTCCATATTCTTTTAGGGCTGCCATCAACCAAGGCCATTTAACAGAATCGAAGGCCTTTACCGCATCTAATGAGACAATTGCAACTTCTTGCGAGTCCCCTTCTGTTTGCTTTATGACGCGATGGAGCCTTCTGAGATTGTCGGATATGCTTCTGTGCGTAACATATCCAGTCTGGTCAGGATGTATACATTTGTTAATAACCTGTCTCTGTCTATTTGCCAACACAGCCGTGAGTATCTTGCTGTCCTGTTTCAGCATGGATAGCAGTCTGTATGACCCGCAGTCCGTGCTCAGCTTGTTAGGTTTGAGAAGCGGGATAATAGTTGCCTCTCTCAGGGATTCTGGCAGTATCCCTATTTCTAGCGTTTCATTCAACATTACCAGTAGCCGGGGGAGCACTTCCATCCTATACATTTTGTAGAACTCACTGGGGAGTCCGTCCATTCCCAGGGCCTTCCTAGTTGGTAATAGCTTAATTATTGCTTCTAATACCTCTAATGTGATTGGGGCCTCTAGGTTCTCTCTCTCTCTTCAGTACTCAGTTTAGATAAGCCAATATCCTCTAATTTTTCCATCATCTCGCTCCATTCAAACCCTTCAACGTTCCCATACAGTTGTTGATAAAACTCAAGGAACCCCCTGTTCACGCCCTTTGGGTATCCAGTATCTGTCCGTTCTCCCCCTTGATTGCTCTGATCGTTGGTCTGGGTGTCTTATTTTTATATAACCAGCGTACTGCCTCTATGTATTTCTTGTAATTTAAATTGCATAATCTCTCCCAGTGCCCTCCACACTCTAGCTGCAATTGGCTTATGGTTTCGCATCTTTAAGGGAGTTATCTCCTCTCTGCATAATTGCCGCCAATTTCGACTCTGCCTTTTGCAACTCCTGCGTTATACCTGCTTGTAACCCTTTGGATTCCCCTCCCCACCACTTTAAATGCCCCCCATAGAGTGCCAGCCGATTCTACGATTCCAGTGTTATTTTTGAAGTATTCTACAATTTCCTTTCTCAGGTCCTCCCTGAACACTCACTGTGCCTTTCAGTGCTTCGGCTCTAAGCCGCCACGTTGGGATCCTAGCTCTAGGAAGCGAGTATTGCCATGTTCAGATCAGTGGCGAGTGGTCTGAGAGGACCCTCGCTTTGTGTTCCGACCGCACAAGCTCCCCCATCTGCTCCGGAGTAGCAAACATATCATCTAGCCGTATGTACAAGTTTTGTGGGGCCGAGTAATGAGAATCATGTCTTTCATGTGGATGGTGTAGCCTCCATATATCTTCCAGATGAAAGTCTCCCAACAGGGTCCTCAAGGTTTTGGCGGCAGGGGTAGGTGTGTCTAACTTCCCATCTGATCTGTCTACCCTGGGATCCAGCGTGCAATTAAAGTCACTTCCCCATATCACTGCACCCCCAAGGTACGGGCTAACTTTACTATATAAGGTCTTGAAAAAGGCCACAGCATCTTGGTTCGTGGCATATGTATTAATGACACACAATTCTCTATTTTCTATTAATCCCTGTATCACCAATAACTGAAAGGGGACATGTGGTGCTATCCAAGTAATCACCCATCAGGCGTATGCAGAATATGTTGCCCCTATGGTAGTCCCCTTCCATTTCTTCATTATCACATCCTGTTTTTCTCTTGTGAGGTGTGTTTCTTGCAATAGGGCGATATCTATCTTCTGCCTCCTTAGATACATCATGGCCTTATTCCTCTTCAAATAACTATTGAGCCCCCTGACATTCCAGTTTGCTATCTTAAGGTCTCCCATCTCTCATCCATACCCCGTCCCGCCGCTGTCCTCAAACCTCCCACTTCCAACTCCCTTCCCTCCCACCCCAAACTTAATTGGTGCCCAGCTCCATCCCAGGATCTCAGGCTACCCCGCATCTAGTGCTTTTCTTGGCTGTTGCCAGTACTCGGGACACAGCGGGGAGGTATCGCCCTACTGGTGAGTCAACTACTCTAACCATTGGGGGTAGGTCATGCTTCTTCCGTGTCTCCCGTGTTAAGCTATGGTACGCCGCGCACTCCTAGTACATGTCTAACGCTGCACGATTATATTTTCCAGTCCAACTAGTCCACATGATGAGTGTGCCAAACTTCCATACCTGCACCCCACTGAAATGCGCCTCCTCTAGTGATCAACATTAACACCCAACCTTAGCAATCAGTAGAATGGCACTGGTTCACTTATCCTGTCCGTCTCGTTCCGATCCAGCTGCTTCCTCTGGGCAGCCCTGGACATCCAGCCAATTCGTCGCCTCCTCCGGCTCCTCAAAGAAGTGTGCCATGCCCTTGTGTAGGACATTGAGCTTCGCAGGATACAAAAGTATATTTTTGAAACCAGTTGCTCTTAGTCGCCATAATTCACTGCAACAATATGGTCCCGCGCCTTACTTGGCTCATTCCATCTGGGCACTTATATTTTACTGCAGCGGACTCCCAGTGACACAGGCTCTCATGTTCTGAGCTTTGGGCCTTGAATCCTCAGGCCGAGCCACCCGTTGGATACAATGTATCCCTCGTGCAGCACTCGGTTCTCGGCTGTGCGCCAGACCATGTGTTACGATGTTATTTGTCGCAGCTCGCACTTCTCCGCATCCTGCACCCGTCCGCTCAACCTCCTTTGTTTGCTGGCGTTCAAACTCCTCAAAAGTTAGGCTCTACTGGTCATCAGCTGAGCATCAGCTCCCGGGACGTGCATGCAGCCTTAGGATTCCCGGCATGATGTTCGGTATATTCCATGCAGGCGTGGGTGGCCCTGACGTGTAGCAGCGCTTCATGTACTAACGTGGTTCTGATTTGGCGCCCGCGGCGTGTTGTGTGCTTAGTCGAATTAACACGCACTGCTCTTCATTCTGGCACTGCGCAGTCCTTGATCCTTGTTATTCATTCTTGCAGAAGTGACCGGGCAGAACAGTGATTTGCTGTTCTAGTCCAGCATGCGTATTACGCCGTGTCTGTTTTGTTGAGCCCCTCATATATGTTGCTGGGTGCACTTCCATGAGAGTGATGACCGCTTTGTTGTCCGTGTTCCTCGTTGCTGGGGTTTCTTCCGGTTCATTTCACTTGCAGCCCTGATAGCTCCCACATTCAACTTGTTCGCTGGGGCTTGCACATCTATTGCGCTCCAGGCCAGCGCAGCCTCTTCCGTTGGACTTTGTGTCCGGGGACCTCTCCCTGCCATCTCGCCTCACCTCTGCTCCGCCGACTGCATAATCCTTTGTTATCAGGTGGGCGCCATTTTCCTGGTGTCTCTCTCGGGAGTCGCTTGTCGCATTTATCTTCATCGCAGCGGTTCCTGGTCTCGGATCTTCATGAGACTTTGCTCTCCGCGTTCCCCTCCTATTCACACGTCGGTGGCTTCATTCATAGCTCAAATGCACTGCCATTGATACATGTGCACGGCAGGATCATTTAGGATCGACGAGAGACTCAGGAAGTCACGTCCTATTCCATGGCTGCTTAGGCACGCCCCCTCAAAATATTATACACCTTAAGCACATAAGTAGACAGACATGGTATAAAACGGCATGCATAATAAGAAAAAAGTCATAAATATCAATCACATTAAAAAATATTTCCATATATTTCCCTTTGTCATAAAAAACAATTCCATAGTTCTCAAGCGATAAATAAAAGCTAATATAAATATAATGACAGATCAGGGCATTCTACATAGTATCTCTTTCCATATATGAAATGCAGCTGCAGTGTATACACCAGATTCTGCACTATACATACAAGTCCAGAACTGGTCTGTACCTGTGGGTTCCAACCTAGAAGTTAAAGTGGTGTAGCCCTTGGTATACAAGTCAGACAGCCTGGGACAGCTGGTGAGTATGTGATGAATGGTCTCAACTTCACCAGCTCAAAATAGACATACCCTATCCTCATAAAGAATCCCAGTCCGGCGGCCCAAGACCTCTCTGGTGGGGGAATGTTAAAAGGCATGTATGTAATAAATCTCTTAGTTGGTAGGTACATGTCTCAAGTGAATATGTGGGGGGTATGTTACGTTTGAAGCCCTGTCTAGAGAATTCAGAGAGTCTTGTCTTAGTCTGGAGCCGACACAGGTTGCAATTTGCTTCCCAAACCTCAGTGTGTCCCTTTAATTTTGCAATACCGGCGGGAGAGTCAATCAAATCTAGAATATCTATATTGATTTAATTCAATGCATAGTAGAGATTTTCATGAAGTTAGTATTTAAATTAGCAGAGAGAAGAGAAACCATGAATTTACAGCACAGAAGGGTTTTGTCAATATTGATAATAAGGTTGTTTGGCTGGGCATACAATGACAAAGCCATGATGTAACATTGCAAGCCTATCAGGGGGCGATCCAGTAACATAGTATCATCTGCATAGTAAAGCCAAGGTGCTGGCGCGCCACCCAGCATCAGAGGGAAATTCCTAGCCTCATTAATAAAAGTAGCCATGTCAGAAGTATATAGATTGTAGAACAGGGGCGCAGGAACGCATCCCTGCTTCAGTCCGTGGTTGGTGACTGTGGATCTGGATAATAAACCTCCCTGATTCACCAGCAGCACCATGGTGGTGTGCGTATATAGTTCCCTGATAAGAGGTAGTAGCCTGGGGTCAATGCCCCAGCTTGTCAGTTTTGCCCGTAGTCGATCACGCAGCACCGTGTCAAAAGCCTTCGAAACACTACAAAACAGGTATAAAACTTCTTTTTCCCCTTTCCCAATTCCACATCAGCTGCAATGCATTGTAAAGCACAAATGTTTAAGGTAACCGGATTATCTTTCTGGAAACCGGTTTGGTATCTATGCAATAGCCCCCACGTTCCTTCACCCACACATTCAGCCTTTTCAGGAGAAGGGTAGCCTAAAATGTTTGGCTACAATCTTGCATGGCCAACAGTCTGTAATTGAGGGGATTAGTCTTAGTCCCTTGTTAAAGACCATAATCAAGATAGACTGTATCCAACTAATCTTGATTTCTCCAGTATCAATGATATTTTGGAAAAGACTCAGCAGTGTGTTCGTCCAAAAAGTCGGAGTGGCTTTAATTATAGCATTGGCGATTCCATCGGGACCAGTGGCCCTGGAATTCTTCAAACCTTTAATTATATAAAGAACGTCATCCATGTCAAAGTTTAATACACCTTCCTATATGGGGCGAGAGACCGGGTTAATATTGCCAAAATATAGTTTTCCTATAGCGGCAGCTGAGCAGGATTCTGAAATAACATTGGGCCTCATTTCGACCCTGGCGGTACGGAGTGAACGGCGCCGTAAAAGGTGCCGGCGCCGTTCACTCCGTACCGCCGCATTACGAGTTCCCCTCGCGGGACACGGTAAGCACGCCTGGGAAAACCAGGCGTGCATACCGGGTCCCGCGAGGAGAAAAGGGAGCAAACAACGGGCAATCTCGTAATGGCCCGTTGTTTGCTCCCTCTCCCATTCCCATTCAGCCCTATGGGGGCTGAAATGGGAATGGGGAAGGACCGGGTCCTTGGAGGGAGGAATTACCGGGCCTTCCGAACTCGGAATGGCCCGGTAAATCCTCATTCCGAGGACTCGACCCCGACGCGATTTCGGCGGCAGCCATGCCGCCAATAGCGGCATGGTTACAGCCGAACTCGTAATGAGGGCCATTGTCTTCCAAAGGGGTGATGCCGGCTGTATGATTTCCAGTCATGGACCAGAACCTCTTATCGTCATTCATATGTAACAGGTTGAAGAACAGCATCCAGTTGACACAGCGTATAGAGGTCTTGTGGAGCTTTAGCCAGTTTTTATAGCGAGTACGAATGTTCCTTTTTAATCTGTCCTTCTCCACTACAGTCATAGTATTGTTCTTCCTAATCTGTGCACATGCCACCGCCGCTCCTTTTTCCTGTTTTGTATTAGGACATCAAATGTGGACCCACCCTAAGCTACACCACCAAACGTTCTTTCAGCAAGATGCAACACATGTTCCAGGGAGCCCAACATCAATTTGAAATCCCAATCGGAACAGGACCACCATATAGACAAGCTCTGCTCAATATTTGAGATAAAACTAGACAGTGTTAATGTTCTTTACTGTCCAGATAAGACGATTGCCCTGGGAATTTACTGCGACTCCGGGAGCAATGTAGTGCAGTTCCTGCTGGGAATCAATAGTTAAAGACCACTTCAATATGGCATGGGCACCAAGGCTAGTATGTTCTACTGGCAATGGCCCACATTTCCTTTTTGACCCATGATCAATAAATACATAGGCCAAATGAGAATAGGAAAATCCATTGGTCCACGAAGGCTCAGCCGGCTTACTCATCGGACCTCCCACGTTCAAACAATGGAGATCAAATGCCTCAGTCAAAGCTCCCCACTTCAGGCTTTTATGTGGATGGTTGTTTGGTATGCCGGGTGACAAGAAGTAATGCTTGTTTCCTTCAGCCAAGATCAAGTGACCCATTAAGGCCGGGGAGTTAAAATCAATGGCAATAAGCACCTTCCCTTTAGGGTGAAAAGCCGACCATGTGCTCAATATCTCCTCATAGACACTACGAACATTAGAGGAACAAACCCCCTGTGGGGGTCGTAAACGTTGATGACCATAATCGGTGCTTGAAGACACTTGGGGCCTGTAAGTATGCTTGAAAGTTCGTGAGGGGATGGGCCACCAACAGCATAGGGTACTAAATGATACTGTACCCACACAGATCATACAAAGGGGCTTCTATCTGAAGGAATGGGTCTGAAAGCCAATTTACATCTGTACCATCTATAAAGTTGCTCATGTCCAAAAAAAAACTGCTGTTACCTCCAAATGATCATGGTTGTTATATTAATAAATTCACAATTAACTGGTGTTTTAAGGTTGGTGGTTGCTTGTATGTTTCTATAATGCTTGAATACCACCATATTGGCCTCTTGGGTAACTTTTTTTGGGATTACAAGAGACTTTAAAGTAGCATGTGACAGCAGAGTGGCCATCTGTGCACTTCTTATTAATCTAGTACCTATTAGTGAACCTATTAACAATGAAGTGAGGGCCAACCATGTATGAACTCTACACCCCAAACTTCACGCTGTGCCAGGCAGGAACACTCTCAACGAACAATGGGGTTAGTCCCCACCTTTCATTGGCAATAACTGTCAATGGTGTTAGTAGCCAACTTTCATTGGCAATAACTCCAATGGCAATAACTGTTGATGTTGTGATCGCCCGAGCATATCATGGCAGTGGTTGGTATAGGATGGCAATGCCCGCCATATGATGTGTGTACTTGGGCATAGCACAGGAATCCATGGTGCTGCCTTGCCATGAGGTGGGAGCTGCAAACCAATGCTGTGAGTACCTGGGCATGTGAGGAGGATGTTTGTGAAATGCCTATCCAATCCCTGTAGAAAATGAAATGTGTTGTCTTCTCCATTGCTTGTAATGTACTGCCTTAGGTAAGAGACTTCCAATATCTAAGCACTGCAAAACGTATGACCTTTTTTGGAACTCAGTGTACCAACACACTTTTGGTGGTTGTCCCCTGCATTGCAATCAGCTGACTCGCCCGCTAGGTCCTCTATATACCCATCCACTTCAATGGGCTCTCAGCCGCCCACAATAAATTGGCTTTTTCCCCCACCATGGTGACATAAAAGGTTGAGAGCTATGTACCAAGCTCGGAAGAATGAAAAGCTGAGTTGCACAGACATCAAGAGCGAATGATTTACTTGGCAAGATATCTCACCAATTCAGTAAAAACCTGATGCAAGGGATCTCTCAGGAGCTCAGATTCAAGATAGCCGATCTTCAGATAGCTACCATCAAAATAGCTCATGGTCGGTAACCGGGGGTCCGAGGGATCTAAAAATCTTCCTTTCTGCATCTCCATGAAAAACCCTTAGACCCTACATTCTCACCATAATATATCCTGATATCTGATTCCATGTCTGCTCTCCTAATCCACCGGTCCCTTCTCTTCCCCCATAGTCATCTCCCGCTACTTCTGTAGTTCTTGTATTGTAAGGGTATATAGTGTTCTTTGTCTTCCAACCTATTCCTTTTCTCAGATTTTCCACTGAAATGCTGGTTCAGCAGACCCTTGCAAGAACTGGTAGATTTATGGCAGAATGGGGGCATTGGGACCCTATTTTGTTGCCATGCTTGACAGCTGTGCAGCTTTGCTCACATGGTTCCCACCCCATCAGTGTTTCTTGAGTTACTTCATTTATCCAAGGGGCTGTTGCGACCTCCTTTCTGGCCCCCTATTAATAAGAGAAGAATGAAATGTGTTTGCTCTGGAGCACCTATCCTGAGTGAATTCCCCCCAGCCATCTTATTTGCACATACAAACTCTGAGCACTAAAGGAAAGTACTGAAGGTCCACAGAGGGCATTGAGGCCTGTGTGTGTGTGCACACTCACAAACCATAAGGTGATGGTCTTCATAAAAGTGCATATGTCGTACTCTTCCGAGAAGAAGGTCCCATAACAAAATCCACAACGTCAGGGACAGGGACGTCATTTCACCAAAACGCCTGGGTTAGCGGAAGTGACATCACATGACCCTTGAACCCTGATGACATCACAGGAAGTGATGTCATTTGACCCCACCCCGAAGTGATATCGCAGGTAGCGATGACGGAACACAACCTTTCACCCATTGACAAAACAGGAAGTGGCATCACATAGCATTGTACACTACGTAAAATATGGTTACGATATCACTGTAATGTGATGTACATTTCATACAAGAATGGATCGATTTATGTATTGTTAAGATTAGTGTGTATAGGCCCATATTACCAAATTACTGTGAATGCAAGCAGACGTCCATGACTAAATGATAATGATGTGTTATTATATAGCACTTAAGATTAAGCGCTTTATATAGAAAAAATATACACCCAATATCACCCAACCTGTGTTGGTACTCATTTATCGACCTCAGAAGGATTAAAGGCTGAGTTGAGGCGTTTGAGAACAGACTAAATCAGTGACTCACCCCCTGAAGTGTGCTTGAAATAAACCTTCAATGAGACTAGCAATTATTGTATAGAATTCCAGAAAGACACGTTATTTGGTATTTCTATACTTCTTATTTAGGGCCAGTGCTGAAAGTGTTAGACTTGTGGCACCCCTGTTATTATCCAACCAAATGTATACCCTTACCCACCCCCTTATATATATTTAATTAAATTTCACTGAAAAAAAGATAAAAAAAATTAGATCAAATTCATAGGTCAAATGTTTTTAGGTCAATTATACTAATACCGGTAGGCAGCGCTTAATTTGCCTTTAAAGAAAAACACATTCGACACCACAGCCAGTAGTGAATGTCGTTCTGTGCCATGTGATGCTTAATTTGCTTTCTATTGGATAAAAGTGGCATTTGCATTTGAGGGGGGCAAGGTGCCTGCGTTTTTGAGACCCTGGTCTTTCTTATGGCTTGTTTTCCCTCTCATGGCAGTATGTCCGGGCTTCTGATAACACTGCTCCAGAGGTTCTCTACCAAATGATGACGGACCAGTGGAACCTCAGCGTGCCCAGCCTACTCATCTCTGTGACTGGTGGAGCCAAGAACTTCAACATGGATGCCAGGCTGAAGAACCTCTTCAGTAAGGGCCTTGTCAAGGCGGCTCAATCCACAGGTGAGAAGTGCCGGGGTCTCTGTCCCGCCTCTGGCTTGCCAGCCCCCCTCATTCCTTCCTATGCGGGGACTTGCAGGGTACATACAATGGTTGGGTTGTTTGCATCATAATGTACTTGCTGAATTTGGAGACCGGGCCTATTAACCGCTTATAGTTTGTACCTCAAAAGGATGGAAATCTGGGCAGACAACTATCAGTTTGCAAGACCTCTCAATATGGGTTTCATTCATTAAAGCAGGTGTCAAGGTTTTGAGGGATTGCACTAATATTAACTGGAATGATTGCAAGAATCTGAAAGCGGCGGCGCTGGTGCACCTTCGCAGTCCTTCACTGGAGGCAGCTGGGGTTCTAGAGATTGCACGAGGCTCAAGGCCCTCTCACTATGGTAGAGCTTTGTGTATATCACACCTCTCTGTCTTTGTCGTCTCTCTGGCTTCTCTCTTTTATGCGCGCATCTTTTTGCTCTCGTTTTCTCTCTCATATTCTCCGTCTATTTTTCTCTTTCTTTTGTGCTTCTCTATTTCTCATCCATACTTCTCCTCGCTTTTATTTTTCCTTGCTTCTCCACTCTCTTGTATGCGTTTCTGCTCTTTCTCTCACCAGCATTTCTCCCCTCTTTCATCTGTGTGTTTCGCTCTTATCTGTATTTCTTCTCAGTGTCACCTGTGCTTCTCTTCTCTCTCATCTCTCAAATATTATTTATTATTATTTTATTTTATTATTTTTTTTTTTTTTTTTACGCTACTTACCTTGTACTGCACTTCCCCCCCCACCTCCTCCCCCCTGCACTTCCTCCTTTTCCCCTTACCTCTGCACTTGCGCGATCTGAATGACACCTGGCCTAGTAGGATCGTTTGTCTGTTTTCCCCTTGTTTCCCTCCCTCCCTGCCTCGTCGCGCCTTGAAACACTTGTGTATAGGCGCGTTACAAATACCATATCATATCATATCATATCATCTATATTTCTCCTCACTCCCATCTGTGCTTCTCTCTATTGTATCTGTATTTCTCCTCCCTCTCATCTGTGCTTTTCCTCTCTCACATCTGTATTTCTTTTCTCTCCCATCCGTGCTTCTTCTCTCCCTCACCTGTGCTTCCCTCTCTTATATCTGTATTTCTCCTCCCTATCATCTGTGCTTCTCCTCGATTACATATGTATTTCTTTTCCCTCTCATCTGTGCTTCTCCTCTCTCTCACCTGTGCTTCCCTCTCTTATATCTGTATTTCTCCTCTCTGATCTGTGCTTCTGCTCTCTCTCATCTGTATTTCTCCTCCCTCTCATCTGTGCTTCTCCTTGCTCTCTCTCATCTGTATTTCTCAACCCTCTCATCTGTGCTTCTCCTCTCTCTCTCATCTGTATTTCTCCTCTCTCCCATCTGTGCTTCTCTCTATCTGATCTGTATTTCTCCTCCCTCTCATCTGTGCGTCTCCTCTTTCATTTGTATTTCTTCTCTCTCTCATCTGTGCTTCTCCTCTCTCGCCTGTATTTCTCCTCCCCATCTGTTCTTCCACTCTCTGGTCTGTATTTCTCCTCTCATCCACCTCCTGTCTCTCATCTTATCTCTATTGTATCTGTATTTCTCCTCTCTCATCCGTGCATCTCTCTATCGTATCTGTATTTCTCCTCCCTCTCATCTGTGCTTCTCCTCTCTCTCATCTGTGTTTATCTCAATTGTATCGGTATTTCTCCTCTCTCATCCGTGCATCTCTCTATCGTATCTGTATTTCTCCTCCCTCTCATCTGTGCTTCTCCTCTCTCTCATCTGTGCTTATCTCTATTGTGCCTGTATTTTTGATGCTTGTTAATCTGCTTAGAATCACATGCTGTCATATGGTCCGACATCCAGTGGTAACCGCAGAGAATTACATCTTGTCTTTCGGGGACCGAAAGGGGACGTCGGCATAGGCGTGTCTGTAACACTATCCTTATCATGACGTGTAGTGTACCAAAAATCCTTCACGCGCCGAGGTACCTCAGATTGTTTTTTTCCGCCCAGATAACTGGTCGCCCTTTAGCGGAGCTCTTACATAAGAGACATTGGGCCTCATTACAAGTTCTCCGGTCCGGACATAATGCTGCCGGTATAACCATACCGGCACTGTTTCCGCGATCGTCAAATTAGGACCTACGGACCCAGAAATACCACCACTATAAACCGCCACCGCGGAGTCAAGGCACCCGTTAACTTCGCCTGCACGGAAACCCCCCCGTTACCGGCAATCCGAAACACCGCGACCATTACGAGTACCATGGACATGGAAACACCGCCACAAACATAGCGCAAAAACCGTGACCACGGTGGCGGTATCGCCGCCACCGCGAACATGACGTTAAAAAGTGCCTGGTGATCTGAATCAGGCCACAGGTGCACCAAATGAGCCAAGCTGGACCCAGCAGACCACTGGGAGCCTACAAAAAGGACACACCCAGGCCAACTCCAAACAGAACTATGCAGGCAGCAGCTCTAGTAGCATTGGGACTGGGGCTATTGAACCAACAGGCAGTACTGCACATGATGGCAGTAATGGCGCGGAGGAGGAGGAGGAGGCGGAGGCGGAGGAAGTGCAGGCAGCACTTAGCAAACCCATTACCCATGCCAAACACTATTGTACAGCCGGCACGACCCCGCAGGCAGCCTGCAATACCACGCATCAGGGCCTCACCCTGGAACCTGACCCCAGGACAGATCCACACATTATACCGGCTGGACCGTCCAGCAATCATGTACATCACCACCATGATAGAGGACAACATCAGCAGCCACATAGACATCACCACTGCCACCCCCCCCCTCCTGAAGGTGGTGTCGGTACTGCATTTTCTTGGCACCGGAACTTATCAGCACACAGTTGGTGAGCTGCACGGGCTATCACGACCCTGTTTCTCTAGAATACTGGTACAGGTACTGGATGCCCTGTTGCGCCATGTGTCTGAACACATCGCCCTACCCCGTACCCTTGCCCAGGTCATTGCCACCAAGTTGGCCTTCCATGCCATTGCAGGCATGCCAAATTGCATAGGTGCAGTAGACTGCACCCACATCGAGCTCACAGTACCACTTGCTATCGAGATGGTGTTCTGCAATAGGAAACTGTACCACTAACTGAATGTACAGATGGTATGTGATGCCGCACAAGTGATAACACATTGCAGCGCACGTTTCCCGGGCTCAACACATGACTCAATGGTTCTGCGGAATTCGACATTGCCACGGTACATGGAACGGTACGCTGGACAAAGCACATGGATATTGGGTGAGTACAACTGCCAATGCACAGGCCCTGTGGAAGGGGGGTGTGTTTCCAGGGCAATGACCTATGTGAGTGGGCTGCTACGACTGCACATGCATCACCCCCAGCCCAGTTAGTGTACAGTCAGCACAACCCACACATCACAAATCAAATCTACACATGACAGGTTGCCACAGTGTGCCCGTACACACCCTGCCACATGAGACACACAACCGATACTACCACTGGCCCTTACACCTGGAGCCACTCAATACATCCACCCACAATATGCACCACTGCCCCCCCAATGCACCTGATGCCTGCACATGAGACATCCTGCATCGACAGCATCATCACAGTGAATTGATTGACTCCACCATGTATGTACATTACTGCACAATGCCATACTTACCAACCACTATTTCCCGCAGGGGCAACTACATATGCACATCAATTCGTTGGTCAGTGTCCAGATGCCAACGTCGACTACAATGACCAAGGAATGGTATTCACCCACCGGTCCAACCACTGCTTTGCACATATGGATGAATGATCAATGACACAAGATTGCACTGTATCTGATGAAGACATGATACAACAAACACTGACATGCCCCCCCCATCTGCATCCCATGTAGGAGATGCCGGAAATGCACTCACGCCATGGCTGATGACGCCTGTACGGAGGGCAAGGAACAGACATGAGGAGGCGTACAACAGGGCACACGTCCGCACACGTGGCTTGATTGGGAGGACATTTGGACTACTGAAGGCCCGGTTCCGCTGCTTGAGCAGATCTGGCGGATCACTGCTCTACAGCCCAGTAAAGAAGGGTAAAATTACTCTTGTTTGTGCTATGCTGCACAATCTTTGCTTGCGTGAACATTCCGCTGCCCCCAGACGCAGAGGATGAAGATGGGGATGGGGATGGGATGGCTCCACCTCTTACTGGGGGTGCACAAGATGGACAACGAGTGCGGGATACACTGATTTGCATTTACTTTTGAGAGACTGCACATTAACAGCATTGCATGGATATAACGATGCCAGTTAATAAATTGATGTACTGCAAATGAAATGATGGATGTCCACTCATGAATGATTTTCTCAATGATAATATATTTTTAACAATATTTTTAACAAAACAACGGGGAAGAAGGTGCATTGGGTAGGGAAGCTGTACACCCGTGCCCACCCACCACCCAAACGTCCCCACCCCCAACCAGGCCCCAATTTACTAACCCCCTAATGGACCTCCCCCACCACCCAAATGTACCCACCCCCAACCAGGCCGCAATTTACTAACCTCCTAATGGACCTCCCCCACCACCCAAACGTACCCACCCCCAACCAGGCCCCAATTTACTAACCCCCTAATGGACCTCCCCCACCACCCAAACGTACCCACCCCCTTACACCCTTCTTGTCCATGTATGTGTCCTGCACTGCCAAACACACATGGCATCATTTGCGTGTGCGCGTCTGCGCACGGGCATCCTTGCCTGAGGGTCCTGCTAGGCGACTTAAGCGCCTCCGTGGGCTGGCAGAGGTGGAGCTGGATGGGGTGGTGCTTGTGGATGGCACTGTTGCTGGCATAGGTGGCGAACGTCCCAGATATGCCTGCTGGGCAAGCAACATGGACTCCGCAACACTGAACGTGTTGTTGTTGCCCTCCCGCACATGGCGTGCCAAGTCACTATGGTGGTGGCAAAGCGTCCAATTGACCCGCAGAGCCGACGCACAGATGCACTGTAACTCACCCTCTGAAGCCTGGACACCTCCAGTTGCCTTTCTACTAGATGGGTGAGGGTGGCATGCTGGTCCTCCATCCGCTACATGCAGGCATTCAGCTCAGCCATCGAGGGGGTTGGCGACCTCATCGGACTGTGTAGTGATGTTGGGCTGAACTGGAGGCCTTGGAAGGATGTCAAGTCATCCAGGTTGGGCACCTCCCCCTGTAGCCCTACATCAGACTGCAGTGCTGGGGCACTGTTGTCACTGCCTGCAGCCTCCTCCGCAGTGCAGATGTTTTCTGGGGTGGGTTGTGTGGGCATGATGGGTGGGCTTGGCACCTGTGTGGCAGCAGGCAGCGTGGAGATGGTGGTGGTGGCTGGTACATCCGTACCAGATGCAGCTGGTAGCAGAGTTGCTGAGCAGCTAGCGTCTTCTTACTGGGCAGGGGTGCTGGGTTGCCCACATGCAGGTGCCGATTGCCTCGCCTGTTGTGCATTGTTACTGTCACTTGAAATGGCTATGGGGACACAGAGGGCATGCTATTAGTTGTGTGGTGGTACCTGATGGGTGCATCACATGCATCAGACAGGTTGATCAGTGACCATTTGCATTTGCATGCATATGAATGTTGATGGCCATGTATTGTAGGGGTGTTGCTTATCGTCTGGATCATGATTGGGTCCTTTGGGGCACTCGTGCACTGGCTGGGGGGGGGGGTTGTTAATGGGTCCTTTGGGGCACCCATGCACCAGCTGGGGGGGGGGGGGTTGTTAATGGGTCCTTTGGGGGCACTCATGCACTGGCTGGGAGTGGGGTTGTTAATGGGTCCTTTGGGGCACTCATGCACTGGCTGGGGGGGTTGTTAATGGGTTCTTTGGGGCACTCATGCACTGGCTGGTGGGGTTGTTAATGGGTCCTTTGGGGCACTCATGCACTGGCTGGGGGGGATTGTTAATGGGTCCTTTGGGGCACTCATGCACTGGCTGGGGGGGAGGGTTGTTAATGGGTCCTTTGGGGCACTCCTGGCCTCAACAAGTACTCATATGGCATTGAAATGTGTGCACTTACCAGCATCTACAGGTGTGCTCACTCCTGCCTCAGCATCGCCAATTTCATGGATTGCCTCAAGGTAGAGGACACTGCTGCAGTGCTCCTCCCATGTCTGCAGCCTCAGTGGTGAAGGAGGCCCTTCACCTGCGCCACTGCTGCTCTGCCGGTGTGTTGCTATCAGGTTTCGCACCCTCAGTCTGAGGTCGTCCCACCTCTTGTGGCAGTCCTTCACACTCCTTGTAGTGACGCCCACAGCTGTGCACTTGCGTGCAGCTTCGGCCCACACATCCTTTCTGCGCTGCTGTGTTGCACCCTGTTGGTCTGCGCTAAACAGCATTTCGGCATGCTGCACTATGTGGTCCACTAATACAGTGAGCTCCACTTCGCTGAAGCGCTGTCTCTGGGCAGGGATCCTGGCTGCCATGCTAGTGGTCCTTTTTAGCTTCTCAGTGTGCAGATTTAGCATGTGCTAACTCTGGATGGCAGTGGATTGTGGTTTATATAATGTCCGCCTCTCTCTTTCCGGGTTTCATGGTCATGGTATTTCCCTGTCCATGGGGACGGCGGCAGACACGGTTTTTACACTGCTTGTGGGGCCGGTATGTCCATTTCTGTGGGTGTTTATGTGGCGATGGTGACACCATTTCTGCATCCGTGTGGTGCGCACGACCGACAGGCCGTAATCGGCCGATCTTTCCTCAACCTTGCCATCAAATTACCATCGTCATGGAATCACTGCATTCCGGACCGGAGAACTTGTAATGAGGCCCATTGTTTATCTTAAACCGACTTGTCGGTTATTACCCGTTAAGTCACTTCGGCGGCAGAAACAACTTCGACGTAGAAAGCAGGGGAATTGTCTACGGCAGTGGATTTCAGCACCTAAGATCCGGCAGCTGAAGTATCCACGTGGTCGGGCCCTCTGGCCGACCTTCACAGTAGGGAGAGTGAGATCGGGGGGGGCCATATTTTCGTTACGTCTTTCCTCTTTCCCCCTCTTTACCCTCTAGGTCTGGTCATCTTTCCCTTTTGCTATGGAAAGGACTCCTTTTAGGTTTTGCCCTAAGTGTGGGGTCAGATACTCGTGGAAGGATGAACACCGGACGTGCAACGCCTATCTCCCCTTAGATCACGACGAGAAGCGGTGTGCGGCTTGTAAACTCCTTCGGCCTAAAACCCTTAAGGAGAGCTGTGTAAAGCAGTGGGCCGCATTCGGTATGTTGTGGGCGGAACCTCTTTCCCCCACCGCCACACCCGCCGAAAGTGACGGGGGCACCTCCGATGACCAAACATCCGTTGCTGATGTGATAGACCTTGAGGCGGACACTTCTAGGTCCGCCACGCCTGTCCCCGACCCTTCAAGGCCTGACACTAGTCTTGCTTCAGGGACAACACCCGGTGACAGGGGCGTACAAAGAACGCATTACACTAAACACACAACCCCTCCACCTATTTCGACAGTTACGTCAAAAAGGTGAAAGCTCCAGCAGGTCAGTTGAAAATTTTGGTGGATTCCTCGGATCGTTCACATCCAAAGCCTTCCCTGCATGCGCAGCAGTGTTTGACGGCTGGGCATCCCAAAACAAACAAGGGCGCTATCCCTAAATCAAGTTCACACGTCGAAGTGCAGACCTTCGCCACTCCGACGGTCCCGAAAAGGCCAGTAGGCCCAAAAACTACGACTAGGCCTCAAGGCGAAAAACCTACCGCTAGGCCCTCTAACGCTGCGGTAGGCGGTAAATCTACCGATAGACCTTTGAAACCACTAACTCACGCCGATTCGGCGGAAATTGAACACAGTATCGCAAGAAATACTTCGCCTGTTGGGCTTATACCTATTCCGTCGAAAAACACGGGGCAGGCCGCGGACAAATCTATAGATACGCCATGGTGCCGCGATTCTCGCCATAACTACGAGGACAGTCAATAGCCTCTTTCCAACACCCTGAGTGAACAATTTCAGCGTCAAGGGGCGGAAGACGACATTTTTCCACCCGTAGGCCCTTCCAGTTCCTCTAAGTGGACAAGGGAGAAATTTGAAGGGTGCATGGATCGTCTGGAAAAAAATATTTATTTTTCTGAACATCCTTCCCCGAAAAGATCTCGTGGGGAACCTAATCTTAAATCTGCTTCACATTTCCAAGAACATCAGCCCTCAGTCCCGTCCATCATGAAGACATTGTTCAAATGGATACTTACCAGGACATTTACAGTGAAGATGAAGAACCTTCCTTCCTGCAGGGCTACAGTGAGGACCAGGCGGATGCCACGGACAATTGGGAAGAAACCCGCCATGTGGGGACGGACCCATGGACGCTCCCCCAACAAGATCAGGACACTGATGTTCTGAGCCTGGATTCTCCTCGGTCCACCCCGGCTCGCCAGGCCTCACCTGTAGATGACTAAATGGCCTTCAATGCCATGTTAAGGGAGGCAGCAGATCACTTTCAAATCACTACTCAAGAGGCGGTGCCTGGGCAGGACTTTGTAAAGACATTCTCAAGGAGAAACCCCCCTCTAGCCAGGCAATTCCCCTCCTTAATTCTGTTAAGAGAATATTGGCCCCTTCCCTGGTGTCACCAGCTCAGACCCGGGCAGTGAACCCAAGAGTAGAAAAGTTATTTCGGCCAGCTCCTTCTGACCCTTAATACATTAAAGGGCATCCACCTCCGATTCCCAGGTAGTGACTACCACCCAGGAAACGAGCAGGAGTACCCCTTGCTACAGGGGAGGCGCCTCCGGATAGAGAATCCAAGAGGTTTTATGCCTTAGGTAAGTGGGTTACCTCAGCTGCCGCATATACCACACGCATAGTGAATAACACTATGCTGCTGGCGAGTTATGCTGACGCTCAATGGAAGGTACAAGCTTCTCACTATTGTGGCCGAAGGCAGGCAAGTAAACCAGAACGTAATAAAGAACACTTATGACACGGCTGAAACAGCAGGCAGGTCTCTGGCCCAGGAAACCTTACTTAAGAGGCACGCTTGGCTTTGTACCTCAGGGTGTAAGCCTGAGACACAGGCCCCTCTCATCAATAAACCCATTGAAGAAACTAACCTATTCGGAAAGGCGGTCGATGAGGCCCTAGAAACAGCCAAAAAAAAGCATGAGACTCTTAAGTCTCTGCAACAAATTACTCAAAGACCTTTCCCAGAGGGGAGGTTTCTCGTCGGTCCTTTCGAGGGCAGTACTGTGCAAGTCAGAACAACTATAGCACAGGAAACTTTAATGCTGAACAAACATCAGGAAGCCCCGCATACTATCCACCAAGGGGTAGGCGACGCGGCAAAGCCAGAGGTAGAGGTCCCAACCCTAGAGGAGCCGCAATCTCTAATCAGAAATGACCATCAGATCAGGTACCCTCCCATGTCACCCCGGTCGGGGGGTGCTTAACATCTTTACTCACGTCATGGGAGAGGATAACTTCAGACCAGTGGGTCAATAAGACGGTCGCCCACAGGTACTGCGTGGAATTCGCCCGACTTCCACAATTCAGACCACCGCACTCACAGCGCCTCTCACTGGACCATCTGGAGATTCTGAATCAAGAGGTGGAAGCAGTGCTGGGAAAGGACACCATAGAAGCTGTCCCTATTCTTCAGGTAAACAAGGGTATTTATTCAGTGTACTTCCTTGTACCCAAAAAGGACATCACATGCGCCCTGTTCTAGACCTGCGCCCAGCAAACAAATTCATAAAACCTCAAACGTTTTTCATGGTAACACTACAGGAGGTGATCCCACTGTTGTAACAGAGGGAATACATGGCAATATTGGACATGTTGCCAGCGCACAGGAAATATCTAAGGTTCATGATAGAGGACAGGCATTACCAATTCAAAGTGCTCCCCTTCGGCATCGCCTCAGCACCAAGGGTGTTTACCAAAGTCCTGGCAGTAGCAACAGCACTTCTGCGCAGACTATCTGTCCCGGTTTACCCTTACCTCGACGACTGGCTCATAACAGGGGACTTGTACGACACATGTTTTTTGAACACCCAAAAGAGCATAGACCTTCTGTTCAGTCTGGGTTTAGTCCCCAGTCAAATAAAACAATTTCTGGGAGCTCTAATCCAGACGAAAGACGGCCTTGTCTTCCCCTCCAATGAGAGGGTTCGGAACATGCTTTTTCAGATCCCTCAATATGTAGCCAGTCGGGAGGTGACGGTGCGCAAAGCCATGCGGTTGCTAGGAATGATGGCATCATGCATATACTTGTGTCCCATGCAAGAGTGGCTCAACAGCCAGTGGTATCAGACCAGCGCACAATGGGAAGATCTGGTAGTTGTCTCGCCAGCCCTCATTCTCTCTCTGCAGTGGTGGTCAAGGGAAAACCTTCTGAAGGGGAAACCCTTCACCACTCCTGCAGTGGAAGCTACTCTCACAACAGACGCATCTCTCACGGGGTGGGGGCTCACCTACTTCAGCAGACAGCGCATGGAGTGTGGTCCCCACAAGTATCGTCAAACTTACTGGAGCTGTTAGCAGTGTTCAAGGCATTAAAGGCTTTTCAGATGCAACCACAAGGGAAGACAGTGCTGATTCTAACAGAGAGGGGGCACTCGCTCTCCAGGGCTATCCAAGCTGTCCAAAACATTTGGATGTGGGCTCTCAAACACAAGATGTTTCTGTTGTCCCAACATGTTCCAGGGCAACTCAATCTTCTGGCAGACATGCTCAGCAGAGATTTCCCTCTGCCCATAGAATACGAATGGCGTCTGCACGAAGACATGGTGTCCAGCGTCTTCGCAGAATGGAGCTTCCCAGAGATCGACCTATTCGCGACTCAGGAGAACCCCCAATGCCAAGACTACGCCTCCAGGTACCCCCAGAACCTCTCCAAGGGGAACAGTCTCTGGATAACATGGTCAGGGAAATTTGTCTACGCTTTCCCGCCCGACTCCCCTTTTCAACAAGATAGTGCACAAGATGCACCAGGAACCAGTTACCATGATACTGGGGGCCCCCATGTGGGCCCGCCAACCCTGGTTCACTCATCTAATGGAAATGTCCCTCTCCCCACCAGTAAAACTACCCTGCCCGTACAACGTATTGTCTCAGGACAGGGGGGAGACCCTACACCCATGCCCACAAACTCTGAACTTAGAAGCCTGGCACCTGAGGTCATAGAGTTTGGACACCTACAGCTCCCTCAGAGGTACATGCACATACTCATGGAAGCTAGAAAACCTAACACCCGTTATTGCTATGCCAGCAAATGGAAACGTTTTCTTATCTGGTATAATACCAAGGGCGTCAATCCCTTCGATTGTTCACCCACGCACATTGTGCTATACGTAACCCATTTGTTGGACACAGGGTTGTTCTTCAATTCCCTGAAGGTTCATCTGGCTGCTCTTTCAGCCTACACCACATCACAACAAAAGGTGTCGTGGTGGAAGATACCGGTGATTAAGGTCTTCATGGAAGGGGTTAAGAGGATTTATCCTCCCATTTCTCACCCAGCTCCTGGATGGGATCTAAATGTGGTTTTAACCAGGCTCATGGGATCTTCCTTTGAGCCAATGCATAAAGCAAGTCTAAAAGACCTAACTTATAAGACAGCCTTTTTAGTGGCTATCACTTCTATCAGAAGGGTTAGCGAACTACAGGCCCTTTCTGTACTAGACCCCTTTGTTACAGTACACAAAGATAAGGTAGTTCTGCGCACTCATCCAAGATTCACACCTAAATTTATCTCAAAGTTCCATGTGAACCAATCGATTGAACTACCTACCTTTTTCCAGAATCCCAGTAGCATGGCCGAAAGAAGCCTACACACACTAGATGTGCGCAGGGCAGTCATGTTCTACCTGGAAAGAACAAAACCACTAAGGAAAACAAACCAGTTTTTCGTGTCAGTGGCAGCTGGTAGGTAAGGGGATCCTGTCTCTAAATCAGCTATCTCAAGGTGGATTATCAAATGCATCACACTATGTTACACTCTTGTTAAGAGAGAACTGGCCTTCAAGCCTAGAGCACATTCTACTTGGGGCACTGGGGCATCCATAGCATTCATTGTAGATGTTCCCCTAGAGTCCATTTGCAAGGCGGCAACCTGGAGTTCTGTACACACCTTTACAAAACACGATTGCCTAGACACTCATTCTATGTCTGATTCTCAGGTGGGACAAGCAGTACTAACACATCTTTTCTCTACTGTTCCTTCTCACAACCCACCTCCACCTCTGGGTACTGTTAGCTAGTCTATGCACAGCATGTGATTCTAAGCAGATTAACAAGCATCAGAAGGCATGCATTACTTACCGTAATAGCATTTCTGATGATTATACCTGCTTAGATTCACATGCGCCCTCTCTACCTCCCCGCTCGGGGTGGAAAGATCCTCAGCATCTTACTACTTTCTCTCTTTATGTACTCACTCACTATAGCCTTGGGCTCCCTCATGGCAGAAAAAATACAATCAGAGGGACCTCTGCGCATGAGGGATTTTGGGTACACTACACGTCACGATAGGGATAGTGTTACAGAAACGCCTATGCCGACGTTCCCTTCGGTCCCCGAAAGACACTGGATGTCGTACCCTATGCACGGCATGTGAATCTAAGCAGATGCAATCATCAGAAATGCTATTACGGTAAGTAATGCATGTGTTCTCCTCTCTCATCTGTGCTTATCTCTATTGTATCTGTATTTCTCCTCTCTCATCCGTGCATCTCTCTATCGTATCTGTATTTCTCCTCTCTCTATCGTATCTGCATTTCTCATCCCTCTCATCTGTGCTTCTCCTCTCATCTGTGCTTATCTCTATTGTATCTGTATTTCTCCTCCCTCTCATCTGTGCGTCTCTCTCATCTGTGCTTCTCCTCTCTCATCTGTGCTTCTCCTCTCTCGCATCTGTGCTTATCTCTATTGTATCTGTATTTCTCCTCTCTCATCCGTGCATCTCTCTATCGTATCTGTATTTCTCCTCTCTCTATCGTATCTGTATTTCTCATCCCTCTCATCTGTGCTTCTCCTCTCATCTGTGCTTATCTCTATTGTATCTGTATTTCTACTCCCTCTCATCTGTGCTTCTCCTCTCTCTCATCTGTGCATCTGTGCTTATCTCTATTGTATCTGTATTTCTCCTCTCTCATCCTTGCATCTCTCTATCGTATCTGTATTTCTCCCCCTCTCATATGTGCTTCTCCTCTCTCTCACCTCTGCTTCTCCATATCTTATCTGCATTTCTCCTCTGTCTCATCTGTGCTTCTCCTCTTTCTCATCTGTGCTTCTTACTCATCTGTGCTTCTCTCTCTTGCCTGTATTTGTCCTCAGTCATCTGTGCTTCTTCTCTCTCATATGTGCTCCTCCCTCTCATCAGTGCATCTCCTCTCACCTGCGCTTCTCCTCGCTCTGATATGTGCTTCTCCTCTTTCTCATCTGTGCTTCTCTTTCTCATCTGCGTCTCCGCTTTCTCATCTGTTCTTCTCTTATTCATCTGTGCTTCTCTCTCGTCTGTATTTCTCCTCAATCATCCGTGCTTCCCCTCTCTCATCTGTGCTCCTCCCTCTCATCTGTGCATCTACTCCCTCTCATATGTGCGTCTCCTCTCTCTCATCTGTGTTCCTCCTCTTTCACATATGTGCTTCTCTCTCTGTTGTCTGTATTTCTCCTCCCTCTCATCTGTGCTTCTCTCTCTCTTGTCTGTATTTCTCCTACTTCTCATCTGTGCTTCTCTCTCTCTTGTCTGTATTTCTCCTTTCTCATCTCTGCTTCTCATCTATCTCATTTGTGCTTCTCTCTATCGTATCTTTATTTCTCCTCCCTCCCATCTGTGCTTCGCCCCTCTCTCTCATCTGTGCTTCTCCTCTTTCTCATCTGTGGTCCTCTCCTATCTGTATTTTTCTTTTTCCATATGTATTTCTCCTCTTATCTGTATTTCTCCTTTCTGATCTGTGCTTTTGCTCTCTCTCATCTGTATTTCTCATCTCTCCCTCTCCTCTGTGCTTCTCCACTCTCTCATCTGTGTTCCCCCTCTTTCTCATCTGTGCTTCTCTCACTCTTGTCTGTATTTCTCCTCTCTCATCTGTGCTTTTCCCCTCTCTTATCTGTATTTCTCCTTTTTCTTTTTTTTTATTTGATTTTATTAAGGTTCCATCGACATTATAAACAATCAACGAGAGATTACATTCAAAGACTATCATCAACTGCAAACTCCCACCACCTCCCGCCCTTCAGAAAACCATTGCCGCCTGTCAATCCAAAATTTCCCTCATCCCCCTCCCACCCCGTAAACAGTGTCTCATCTGATAATGAACAGAACAGGTATTCATGTGTATCTTAGTATATGGGCAAGTGTCTTTCTTCCAAATATGAGTCGTCGGACCCTGTTGCCACTTGTCTGGGTGGGGCACATTTTCAGATGCTTTGTGGGACTCTTGAGGAGCCGATCTGCAGAGGTAGGGCAGCCGATCTAAGTATAGGTAAGTAATCACCAAGTTAACCCTTACAATCTAGTGCAAGGCACAAGCCGTTAAGTTGTAATATTTTTGCTTACAAAGTCTCCCCATAATTGTTCGTAGTGGGTGGATTTCCCATGGAGGGATGCCGTGATTCTCTCCATTATACAGATGTTAGTGGCCACATATATCCATTCCCTCTTCGTGGGAGCCCCGGGCCTCTTCCAAGCCGTAGTGAGGCAGGGCCGCGCCACTGGTAAGAGCGGAGTTACCAGCCAAACATTTTGAGGAGGGGTCTGGCTACTCGTCGGATCCCGTCTAATTCCTTAATCCACCCTAGTACCTCGTCCCAAAACACCTTGATGCGGGTGCATCCCCACCACATGTGCCAACAATCTGCCCCCTCACCACACTGACGCCAGCAACAGGGGCTCATTGACTAAAACATTTTGGAGAGTCTATATGGGTCTTATTGCCATCTATGGAGGAATATAATGGCGTGGAGTTTATATTGGCTCAATATTGATGTTTGCGATGCCCCTCTGCAAATCGTCCCCCGTGTTCCGGGTCAATTCCAATTCCAAGTTCTCTCTTCCCACTTGGCCTTTAAATTCAACGTTGAGCCACCCCTGTCTTCCACTAGCGCCCTATACATGGCTGTTTCTGTTCTCCCGTCTCAGATTTTCTCGAAGGGGGTTAGCTCCCATTGGACCTTTTCTCTCAATTCAACGTTGAGCCACCCCTGGCTTCCACTAGCGCCCTATACATGGCTGAGAGGTGCCCTTTGGTTCTGTTCTCCCATCTCAGATTTTCTCGAAGGGGGCTAGCTCCCATTGGACCTTTTCTCACAATTTTTCCCCCGTGAGGACTCCTTTGAATTGGAGGAAGAGAAAGACTGAAAGGGGCCCTAACCCCAGCGCCTCCTATAATTCCGATATTGAAACAAAGTTACCCCTTTTCCATAGTTGTTGCACCCTGTCAAGACCTGCTTCGAACCAGGACTAGAATCTCTTGTGGTTCGGAATATCTTCTCTAATTCCCGGAGCCCAAATGTGCCTAAGTACAGACGGCCAGGATGTGATCCCTCTAGTGTCCGTCCGTTTCCTCAAAATCTCCCACATGGTACCTAGTAACGGATGATTTCTCAATCTGCGCAATAGTTTGTTTCTCGGGACCCATAACCATTCCGCAACTGTGGCCGGGGCTAGGTTGTAATTATCAAGATGTAACCTTTGGAGTCCTTTCTGGACTCAAGTGTGGGACGAGGATTCTCAGTTGTGCCGCTTCATACTATTTCTTAAGGTCCGGTAGGCCCACCCCTACCCTGTCCTTGGGTAACGATAGGACTTCATATGACCCTCTCGCCTTCTTTCCTTGCCATAAGAATTTTGTTATTGCTCTCTTAACTTCAGCAAAGAAGGAATCTGGGAGCCGGATTGGAAGCATTTGGAATGGGTATAAAAATCTAGGTAAGCAAACCATTTTGATTGCATTCAATCTCCCCAGCCATGATATTGTTAATTTTTGCCACTTTTTCAAGTCCTTATGAAATTGCAAGAGCAGGGAGAGGAAGTTAGCACCGTACAGGGCGTCCAGAGTCCTCATGAGATTTATGCCCAAGTAAAGGAGGGAGTCTCCACCGACCGTGAGGTCCAACATATCGACTCGTCCAGTTTCCCCCTGTAGTGGCTCACTTAGCGGGAAGAGGATAGACTTGGATCTGTTTATCTTGAAGCCCGATAGGCTTCCATACTGTTCTATGAGGTAAATTGCTTTCGGTATGGACGTCAAGGGATTCACCATATGTAGTAGAAGGTCATCAGCATTTAGGGCAACTTAACATTCCTTTCCACCCACTTTGATTCCCTCCACTTGATGCTCCTCTTGGAGCCTTCGGGCTGGAGGTTCAAGAGAAAGGGCGAATAGTATTGCGGATATGCGGCATCCCTGGCGTGTACCTCTGCCCAGGTCGAACCATCTGGATTTCTCACCATTAACCAACACTGATGCCCTGGGGGACGAATATACTGCCTTCACCCCACTTCTAAATCTCATGCCTAAATTCACCTTGCCCAACACCACTTCTAAAAAACTCCATTCGACTCTGTCGAACACCTTCTCAGCATCAACGGAGAAGAGGACCGGGTCGTTATCATTATTTCTTGATTCATGTATCAGATGTGTCTTACGCATAGTGTCGGCTCCCTGCCTTCCCATTATGAAGCTGACCTGGTCAGAATGTACCAGTCGAGGCATGAATGTTTCGAGCCTGGTGGCGAGGACCCTAGTGTATATTTTCACATCCAGATTTAATAATGATATAGGGCGGAATGATACACATGTTTTGGGGTCTCTACCCTCTTTGGGGATCACAGTGATGAGTGCGCAGGAAAATGATTTGGGGGCACAACCTGTGTCGAGGATATCATTACACATTTGTACTAGAAATGGGAGGAGATAGGAGAGGAAAGACTTGTAGAAGCCTGCGTTATAGCCATCCTCGCCAGGTGTCTTCCCTATCGGTAACCGCTTCGCTGCCCTTTTGATTTCCTCTGCATTTATCGGGGAATCTAGATCAATGGCCTCATCTCGAGAGTTTTGGCATTTGGACGCTCTCTAGATATTCATCTATTCTCATGCTCATGTTCTTCGATTCGGATATATAGAGGTTCTTATAAAAATGTCGCCAAGGCTCAAGGCTCCCGCTCCTGTGTTCTGGGTATCCTCCTCGTCTTCTATCAGCGCTACTGTTCTCTCAGCGTGTTGTCCTCGCAGTCTTGCGGCCAGCAGCTCATCTGCCTTGTCGCCCTTCTCATAATATTTCTGTTTGATGAGTTGCAGTTTCCTAACTATTCGTCCCTCTTCTAGTAAACACAGCTCTTCCCTTTTCTGCTTAGCCTCCAATATCCTATCGGCCCGGCCCTGCGACTTAGTCCGTGCTATTCTGTCTAATTGGGATATCTCTAGTCTCCGTTTATTCTCAATTAGTGCCCTTTCTCTCTTCTTGTGTGCCTGCCCCCTCTCTAATAATGATTCCTCTCCATGTTGCTCTCCCTGGCTCCCACACCGTTATCCTAGGTATCTCTCCTGTGTCATTTATCTTAAAGTATTCATCAATATCTTTTTCTAATTCTGTACAAAGGATCGGGTCCTTCCACAGAGTTCCGTTGCATCTCCACTGTGAGCCTTTACCTGGGAGGTCCGACCAATCCAGATCCATCACGACCATTTCATGATCAGACCACGCAATCGGTGAGATCTCTGACCCTATGGTAACCTCCTTGAGGCCGTTTGAAACATAAAGATAATCAATCCCGGTGAGGGCGCCATGTGGGGCTGAATAAAAGGTGTATCCAGTCTCATTCGGATGATGACATCGCCACACGTCGCCCAATCCGTATAGGTCCAACATTTCCATGATCCCGGTCCGACCTCCCTCCCTCCCCAGGGTCACGCAAATTCAGATGGCCTGCTTGCCTGTCCAACTTAGTCGGCCCAGATATTAAAGTCCCCTCCCAAGATGACATGACCTGCCTCCTCAAGCATTATTTTAGGAAGTATCTTTTGCAAGAACCGGGGGTTGACCCGTGTTGGGCGAATACAGTGTCGCTAGCGTAATCTTAACTGTCCGTAAGGAGCCCACCACTACTAGGGCCTTGCCCTCTATGTCAGTGCACATCTTGGTAAGCTCGAATTGTTGACCCTTCCTAATCAATACTCCCACCCCCGCCTTCCTCCGAGGGCCGGAGCCCCAATACTCCACTGCTTATCTGGGGTTGAGAACCTTGCGCTCCTCACCCCTTGTGTTTTTAGTTTCTTGTAGAAACATCACATCTAGTTTCATTCTTCTGAACTCTCTCGCAACTAAGGATCTTTTAGTTGGGGAGTTCAGCCCCTTCACATTTAGTGTCCCCACCCTAAGGAAGCTAGTCCTCCGCGGTTCTACTACTAACGCCATTTCTGCCTCTTTACTTTCGCAGACCCTTTAAAAAGCCCCAAAGTCATAACTGTTGTCACTGCCCTTGCCGATACAAAATTCACACCCAGAGATGTTCTTGTTTCCTCCATTTCCCTTCCCCCTGCTCCCTCACCCTTCCCCCACAACAACGTCTGATCTAGCTCGATCATGCAGTCCAAACTAATGTCGGACCTCCAGTGGAGACCGGAAAGCTCCCGGTTCTCCCTCTTTACCACTGCTTCAACATTGAGCCCCCACTGGCCCCCCACATTTGAGTGTCACATAAATTCAACAACTCTCAACATTAACAAGTTTAACATCCAATAATAAAACCTGTTCCCTCAGTTTCATACTTCACCCGCGAAATCCTATCCCAGGGTAACCGGCAGTCTGCATCCCTTTGTACATGGATCATCTGGTTGTGACGTCGGAAAAGAACTATCCCAGTTCCGGACTGTGATGGCCATATCAATTGTGGTGTACAGCTGTTCAGTCGTTGCTTCAGGTGTTGGCCCTAAAGGCCAGGATGGTTCCTCTACTTTTTGCCCTCGAAACCTACACATGTCCGGGTCCCTTCAGTGCAAGCCATGACAACTATATTTTCAGGACCCTGGGATTCGCCTTTGTCTGGGGCCCTGGATTCACCACTGCCTATCGTCCTCTCTCCTACTGACCAGCTTTTGTTAAGCATCCTGGTTTGTTTGTTTCTTTCTTTATTTGTAGCGCGCACCAGACCCGAAGGTATCAGGGCGCGGGAACAAGAATGCTTTAAGCTTACAAGGATCTCCGAGGTGGCGCATTTTATATCATTTTCTGATCTTAGTTTCTCCTTCCGACCATCCAGTTCAAAGGAGAGGGAGAATGGGTAAGCCCATCTATAACGGACTCCTTTGTCCTTTAACCACTTGGTGAGTGGCGTGCGCATTCGTCGAAGGGCGAGTGTCAGCGATGAGAGATTTAGGAAGATTGTGATTCTCGAGGTATCCAAGAGGACTGGTCCACTGTGCCTGCCCTTTTCTACGATCCTGACCCTGTCTCCATAACTGTGGAAGCGGACCAGTACTGATTTCAGACCACCGGGAGCTCTAATACATACCTCTTGTGTATTTGCTCTATTTTGGGTTCATTGATGGAGTCGTCCTGAAAAAGGAGCTTCATTATTTCATGAAGAGTCCTTTTTAGATCAAGTTCAGATTCACCTTCCGTCTCCGGAATTCCGAACAATCTCAGGTTGTTCCTCTGTTCTCGATTTTCCAAGTCGTCCATCTTGAGACGCGTCTCCTCCTCTCACGATTCTAGATCGTTTATTCTCTGCTCCATTTGTGTTTCAAGCGTGTTTAGCGAGGTTTGATTATTTTCAACCCCTTCCAACCGCTCCTCAAATTCAATGTCTGCTCTCATATTTTTGATTTCTGCGAGTAATGAGGCTATGTCTTGTCCCCTTTGTTAGCTGCAGCTTCTGCTTCCGAAGTCGCCATGGTCGGCTCAAGAACGAGGTCTGGGGGAGTACGGGATGTCGTGTATTTGTATGCCGTCAGTTTTTGCCTCGTTTCCATACAGCCGTCGACGAAGGTTCTTCCTTCTGTCCTTATTCCCCCTCTCTAACTCTTTGAGCTACAGTCTTTATTGGTCAGATCTAATTCTCTGGCCGTTTGTCTCACAGTGCTCGAATGCTGGGGATAATTCTCACGGACTATACCTTCTGATTCTGTTCTTCTTTTCGGTCCGTCCCTTGGAGGAGGGCACACGCCCCAGATTTGTGAGCCTAACCCACACAAAGTCAGTTTCATATGGATGCTGCCTATGGCACACTCT
The DNA here is from genome assembly GCF_040938575.1 of Ambystoma mexicanum. Lineage (NCBI taxonomy): Eukaryota > Metazoa > Chordata > Amphibia > Caudata > Ambystomatidae > Ambystoma > Ambystoma mexicanum. Next base: position 1,089,519,411 of record NC_090941.1, read on the forward strand.
GCTGCTATTCACCCCGAGATGATGTGGAGATTGGGGGGAGAGGTCGTGATAGAGAATCCTCTCCTCTTACGGCTTGCGGTTTCGTATGCAGTATGGTGTCAATCTTCTCCGTGTGCCGTCCACTGTGCACTCCTGTTGCTGGAATACGAGTCCAGCTGTGATTATCGTGATGGTAGTTATCCCCACAGTGCTTCCCCTTGCCAGGGTGTGAGCACTTGGATCGCTGCACTCTAGTCATCGTTCTAGGTCTGGGAGCTACTCTGGTCCAGGTATATCGTGTAGTGGAGCCAGTGGTTCCTCGATGTTTGCCGCAAATGTCTGTGGCCCTGTCTAGGGGACGATTTTGTGCCTCCTGCCCCTCGTTTCTACTTCAGGTGGTTTGAACTGGGAGTCTCACCACCTCTCATGTGCAGATATCACTGGTGGATACGTCTCCCAACGGATTGTGAGCAGTGTTCTGGAGGATGTGGTGTATTGGGGCAGTTCTTGTGGGGCCCTGACGAATGTGTTGAGGCGGGGCGCAAGGGTACTCAACAGGTAAGGCCCTGAGCTCCCTTCGCTGATGCTGACTTTGTAGGCCCGGAGGATCTGAGGAGTTGTTCTTCCCAGGATCGTATCCCCCACTCTGACCTTGTTAGAAGTAAGGCCTATGCCTGCTTGTTGGAGCTGTGGTGGTTTGAGATGCGGGGCATGTGAAAGGGCACTCTCAGTTGGGACCAAACGCTGCGCAGATAGTCCGGACGGGCAGCCAGTGGGCCTGAGAGCACCTCCCCTAGGCTCTGGAGGGAGGAGTGTTCTGCCGCCTCTGCGGATCCTGCGCTGCCTCACGGAGCGCACCTCGTAGAGTGGGGACCGTGGGCCACCTTACCTCAGCAGTCGTTATGCGGGTTGCATTCTTGCCAACATTCTGTGACCAAAAAGATGTAGGATTTTTCAAGTTTCAAAAATAATAATTCCTGTAACAATGACATCCAAGGAAAATGCAAAACATACAAACAGCACAACATGGAAAGATGTTGAAATGTTAAATGTATAATTCTGAATGGTAACGTAACACCAGATAGTCGACGGATGCTGTGTGATGGTGTTACACATGCACTGCCACTTGACTTCACTGGTGGTTCACCTAAGGGTTGTCTCGGCAAGAGTGCAGGACAGAGCTGTCAAGTCAGTGGATTGGTCTGAGCCCAATCAAAGTGATCACCTACCAGCCCACTGTACAGACAGACTAATGTGTGCATGCTTTGTCCTGCAGCCTGCCTTAGAGTCACATAAATTACCTGCCGCTGTAAAAAGCAGTAGGATCTGTTACTGAAATATGTAGGCGGTATAGGACTGCTTCAAAAGCAGTAGCCTACTGCCTAAATCTGTAGGGTTGGCAAGTATGGTGTTGGTGGCAAGCAGCCTCCACGTTGTAACTCTGAGTTTTCCTTCCGTGAGTGTGCTGTGGGGGTTGCTCAGAAGCTATGTTGCCGCAGCGTATGTCTTCGATGCCTCTCTGAGGGGGTCAGGCAGGGTCGGGGCGAGACGAGACCCTCCCCCATATGCTTTCTGCGGCCTGCAAACAGAAAGTGCAAGCCTTCTGGAGCGCGAAAATCAGCCCCTGTGTTGTGCTCTACGCGCAGTCCACTTTCCCTGATGTCCTGGCAGAGCGTGACACTGGCAGACCCCAGTGTCCGCCTCCGTTCCGGTTTCACTCTGGGGGGTGGGGGGCGTTCGATTCGTAATGGCAGGCTCGGGTCTGATGCAATCCGTCCTGCGCTCCCCTTCTATGTGGATCTTACTTTCGCTTTCGGGCCGGGATGGGATGTGCGCGTTTTCAGTGTCCCTGGGCCGATTTTGCCCGTTCCTTCGACCAGCACTTGATGGAGGGGGGTTCAGATACTTCCTGAGTCGGTGGTCTCTTTGTCGGGGGTCGTAATTGGGGGCTCAGACACTTCTGGAGGACCGCCTTTTCAGGCGCCTGCGAGGAGAACTGCTTCATCCACGCGCTCCCTGGTGGCCACCACTATTGCTCCTTTTTCATATGTATTCTCCTCGTATCTGTATTTCTCCTCCAATCTGTGCTTCTGCTCTCTCTCATGTGTATTTCTCATATCTCTCTCTCATCTGTGCTTCTCCTCTCCGTCTCTCTTTCTTTTTCCTTTTCTTTCACGTTTGTGCTTCTCTACCCTTGTATGCGTTTCTCTTCTTTCTCTCAACTGTTTCTCTTCCCTCTCCTCTGTGCTTCTCCTCTTTCTCATCTGTGCTTCTCTCACTCTCGTCTGTATTTCTCTTCTCATCTGTGCTTCTCTCTTCTCTTATCTGTACCCTTCACTCTTCCTTTCCCACCCTAGCACTTTGCATTCGCATAAAAAACCGGCAAACCCCCAATCCCGCCTCTCCCTTCTTGTTACTGAACTTACACGATCCCAGTGTTGCCAACTCCTCAGTCCGGAAAGTAGCTAGAGGCTGTCCTAAAAGTAGCTAAAAGTAGCTAAATGACATCATCGCCTAATTTGCATAATTGCCTTTGCAAGTTGCGCAATGGACGTAGGAGAGGGGATCAATGACGTGGGGGTAACAAAAAGTGAATAAAAAACACCCTATATATGTTTAGAAGGCAAAAATGACCCAAAAATACACACTGGCAGAGTTGCTTTCTTGGTTTTTATTTTTTAATTTTTTGTTTAGTTTTCTCATGTTTGGTTTTTAATTGTATGGCCCAGTTCGGAGCCCTGAACAAATCAATGTATAACATGAGCATACCATTTTTTTCATACAATTTGCATTTAGTTAACTAAAATGAAAGAAAAAGATAACAGAAAACACGGGCAATAGAAAAAAATTGGCAATAGAAAAAAGCTGTCAATGTGGGAAAATAGATGGGCCTTAATTCAAAGTTTATTGTTTTGTTTCCAGACCCTCCTCCACACACACACACAAAAGCCACAAGCTGTTCTCGCTCACAGAAAGAGTGGGACAATGTCATCATCTGCTTCATGGCTCTCTATGGCAGGTTCAGCAACTGAGGGAGCTGACTTGAAAGAGTAAGCAGCTGATGTGCCAAATTGCTGCAAAACACTGTCAGGCAGCTGGTGCTCATAACAGGCTTTACCAGACAGCTTCAGACCATATCGGATGTACAGGATAGAGTTAAGGCTCTGCAAGGACATCCGATTGCGAAGTTTGGTTTTTACTACACCCATCTGGCTGAATACTCTCTCAACTTGAGCATTTGAGTGTGGCAATGACAACACCGACACAGCAGCCATGGCGACTTCTTGAAATGGATTGATATCTGCTGCATCCCTGAACTTCCAAATCTCACTCCAGAAGCCCAGTGTGCTTTTGGTCTCGTTCCATTTCCTGAGGTGGATGACAAGCCATTGCTGGACAATCTTGTCTATCTCTGCAGGGGAGTAGCCAAGGAGCTTGGCTATTTTTACTACCTCTCCAGGGCTCTTATTATGCTTCAGAGTTTCCTGCACATTGAAAACAGACATATACTGCAATGCATCAATGTTGTCCGGTAGCCGCACCCTCAACTCATTTGTGAGGGAGATGGTTAAGGATGTACACCGCTTTCGGACATTGCTTTCATCCTCTGGCGCAAGGCGGAGTTCAGCTGCCTTGGACTGAAAAAGGTGCCCAAAATACGGTTTTGGACAGATGTAACCATCTATTGGCCTTTTCAGTACATCAATTTTTGCCAGAGGATTGAGTGCCCTGCTGCTCACAGACTTGATCAGGCTAACCAAGCTGTCAAGTACCTTAAGAGGATCCACCTGCTCTTCCCTCAAAAGCCTTGATGGCCACCTGTACCTCACCCAGCACTGACTTTAAAAAGGTCAGATATAATATGTGTTGTGGATCACTGTACATGGAGTATAACATCTCAGCCATGTAGCAGTATTCTCTGGACCTGGTAACTGAGAAATGAAGCTTAAGCTCCTCCCACTGGTCCAAAATGCGTGAAACTGCAGGTTCTATGGAGAGCCAACGTGTGGAACACACCTTTGTTATCTGTAAGGCTTTCTTCCCACAGTTGATGGTCTCATATACGGCCTTGTAGGCCAACCTGCGCTTGGGAGACACTGAAAACCATTTGTAAGTCTCCCGCACCAAAGTTTCCACGCTACGGGGGATGCCTTCATTGGAAGCATGAGTTACAGCAAGCTGCAGAGAGTGGCACACACAGCGAATAAGGATCAGATCCTTCAGGCCATACTTCAGCACTTTATGCACTCCATTGTTAACCCCCGTCATAACAGACGCATTGTCAGTCCCTATCCCCAAGAGTTTCTCTTTTTTGAGAGAACACTTCTCGAGGAAAGCCACAACAGCACGGGCTATAGAGCTGGCATCTCCTCCCTCCAACTCAACAAGCCCCAGAAATGTAGACACAATTGTCTGCTTTGTGACGCTGAAGTACCTTATCACAATCCCCAGGTACTTAGCAACACTTATATCTGTGGACTCATCGAGCAGGAGGCTGAAACGCAGGTCACCCACATCAGCAACCAGCTTTTTCAGAAAGTAGGGCGCTACAACACGATTAATCATTTCTGTGCACTTTGTCCTGTGCAGTTTGAAATGGGTAGCAGCACCAGAGTCTGGGAAAGCAGCTCTACATGCTTCGCCAATGTGATCAATTGCCAGCATAGGACAGTGTTCAGCGATTGCCATTGCCATGATGGCCTCAGCCTTTTTAGCAGAGTCAATTTGTTGAACCATAAATGGAAGCTTGATTTGGGTGGGACAGTAAGGCTTTGCCTTTATGGCATGCTTTAGTGTGGCCATGTGTTTTTTGACATCACTTAGTTTGGCGTAAAAATCGGCCTTACAATACAGGCATGATGCCCGTGTATCATCGCCAATAAGTGGGTTCAACCAGCCTTTGAATGCAGGGTTTGTTTCCCACTCCTTTCTGTACTTCTGTGTGTACAGTTTTGTCTGAGACATGATGAGGTAGGCAAATGCAACGATTTATACTTGTGCAGTTAATATCTCGGACACAAAGAACAGGCAACAAATACAGTGAATGTAAAAGGGCAGGATCAGCCAGCGGAGGGATCAGTCACTAAGGGTCGCGACAGACCAGAGGGAACATCAAGAAACCACGGAACCCGACAGGAGCTACATGAAAAAGGAGGGGAAAAGGTTATGTTACAACTAGGCTGCAAAAGGTTATGTCACAGCTAGGCTGCAAAATCACACAAGGGCCGGGGTAGGGGTGGAGTTTGAAGGAGGCAGAGCTTGCACTGGCAGTTGGACTCCGCTCCAATGAAATGTTGTGCCCATGAAGTGAAAATCAAAGGTAGCACCCATGAACCCACAGTTTAATTATAACTGCTGTCAGCACACACCTGTTCAAAGTGCAGACAGAACTGAGAGAATCTTTATACTCCGGATGGACATATTACATTGCCACACGCTTGCAGGGATTTACTGCATGCACATGGAAAGTTTGGGTATCCCCATTGTTGTCCTGCATGTGGCGCAATCTGGGTGTCAGGAGATGTGTCCCAGAGTGCACAGAAAAGAGCCACCAGCCTGATGCTGATGAGGAAAAGGCAGCACATATGGCACAACCGCAATGCAATGAGAGAGATGGGCAGAGAGCGAGACACTGTGTGTGGGGTATGCTTATGTAACATACTTAGCAGGATTGTTTTCCATTTGGTAGCTCTTGTTGTTTGGGAGGGGCTTTCAGACCTGTGCCTATAACAGCGGGGCTGTGCACCACTCACAGACATGCTAAGTTGCTGTTACATGCACAACTCCCTGACATGGTCGCAGAGTTGAGCCCATACATGTATCAACGTGCGCACACCATCCACACCATACAGTCCCCATCCACAAACATACATTAAAAGAAAAGCCCCCTACACAACGTGCACACAGTCCCCATCCACACATTAAAAGAAAAGCCCCCTACACAACGTGCACACAGCATACAGTCCCCATCCACACACATACATTAAAAGAAAAGCCCCCTACACAACGTGCACAGGAATACATTAAAAACAACCCGTATGGCAGCACTTACCTTGACGTCGGAGAATTGCAGCTGTTCAGCAGTGGCAACTGCGAGTCGGAAGGAAGAAGGATTCCAGCCAGGCCAGGCAACAGGATTCACACTGGAGTCCACCGAGGCGAGGACGAGGTAACTGGCAGCAGAGGCGCTCAAAGCGAAGGCAGGCAGGGCCGGCTGCAACAGGAACGATGAAGATCACGGTGACGGCACGTCTCAGGATAGGAAATTAAATGGGAAACTGTCCGCATACGCATTTCCTTTAATTTTGTAGGCGACAAATCGCCAGGCAACAGGATTCACACTGGAGTCCACCGAGGCGAGGACGAGGTAACTGGGAGCAGAGGCGCTCAAAGCGAAGGCAGGCAGGGCCGGCTGCAACAGGAACGATGAAGATCACGGTGACGGCACGTCTCAGGATAGGAAATTAAATGGGAAACTGTCCGCAATCCGCATACGCATTTCCTTTAATTTTGTAGGCGACAAATCTCGCCGCATTCTCGCAGGCCGCGGCGACATGACGTCACGTGTTGTGTGGCGGGGGCCTGGCCTGGCTGGCTGCCAGGACGGGGGCACTGATTGGGGGTACTCCTATTGTTTTGGAGACGTACACCCTTTTCTATTGGTTTGGAAACGTGCAAGTCTCCAAACCAATAGAAAAAAAGTGTATGTCTTCAAACCAATGGGACTCGGGAGAAAGTAGCTAGATTAGTCGCTAGTCGCTAATGGGACTCGGGAAAGTAGCAAGATTAGTCGCTAGTCGCTTTCTATGGAAAAAGTCGCTAGGGACCCGCACTTTGTCGCTAAATATAGCGACAAAGTCGCTAAGTTGGCAACACTGCACAATCCAAATGTCACAAGGCGTAGTAGGACCGTTATTGTTCTCTTTTTCACTTGTCCCCCTGCACACCCTTTTTTGTCTCGTAGCACCTTGAAACACCATTATTGTATAGGCGCTGTACAAATATCCAATACATAAATAGGATTCTCACCTGTGGCTGCAGCTGTTTCTGCTCCATGGGTAGGAAAGGAAACAGTTCTCTCTCTCTCTCTCTCTCTCTCTCTCTCTCTCTCTCTATCTCTCTCTCTCTCTCTCAGTCCTCCTTTCGTTTTCACTGCTTTCCCTGTGTTTGGCAGATTAAAATAATGACCTGTTTTGCATAAATCAAATTGAATATTGGGAGAAGCAGCAGCTATGCTGCAAGGTTGGGGAAGTGAAGCAGAGGGGTGACATTGAGTACTACTCGCTTCTACAAAAGAGCTACTGGTTTAACGGAGCTTTCTCCAGAAGGCACTCATTCTGCATCACAGAACAGCGAAGTGACATCAGGGACCCTCTAATATGTATCTTCTAGAGTTATGGCAGAGGGTTCTTCCTCTCTTTGGCAAGGCCTAAAGAGGAGACGATGCATGAATGTCTCTAGCATTATGGAGCCCAGGGCCAGAAACACTCCTGGGTCAATTTAGCCTCCCATTCCAATTGCCAGGGTCATGTGGGTTAATCGAAATTGGGGCCTACATCTATTTAACACACAAGAAAGCAAGATGCAAAATAAAGTGATGCACCCCCTTCACTCGTTTGCGAGAAAAGTGCACTTTATCACAAGAGCGGCTCTTATTCTTGTCCACTCATTTCAGTGCATCGAGGACATCTTGGATGAACCCAGTGGGAAACCCATTAAGGGTTACACTATCGGATGTCTGATAGGGAGTGCAATCCCATTAAGGGTTACACTATCTGATGTCTGATAGGGAGTGCAAACCCATTAAGGGTTACACTATCGGATGTCTGATAGGGAGTGCAAAATATCTGATGTCTGATAGGGAGTGCAAACCCATTAAGGGTTACACTATCGGATGTCTGATAGGGAGTGCAAACCCATTAAGGGTTACACTATATGATATATGTAGGGAGTGCAATCCCATTAAGGGTTACACTATCTGATGTCTGATAGGGAGTGCAAACCCATTAAGGGTTACACTATATGATATATGTAGGGAGTGCAATCCCATTAAGGGTTACACTATCTGATGTCTGATAGGGAGTGCAAACCCATTAAGGGTTACACTATCGGATGTCTGATAGGGAGTGCAAACCCATTAAGGGTTACACTATATGATATATGTAGGGACTGCAATCCCATTAAGGGTTACACTATCTGATGTCTGATAGGGAGTGCAAACCCATTAAGGGTTACACTATCTGATGTCTGATAGGGAGTGCAAACCCATTAAGGGTTACACTATCAGATGTCTGATAGGGAGTGCAAACCCATTAAGGGTTACACTATCTGATGTCTGATAGGGAGTGCAAACCCATTAAGGGTTACACTATCGGATGTCTGATAGGGAGTGCAAACCCATTAAGGGTTACACTATATGATATATGTAGGGAGTGTAATCCCATTAAGGGTTACACTATCTGATGTCTGATAGGGAGTGCAAACCCATTAAGGGTTACACTATCTGATGTCTTATAGGGAGTGAAATCCCATTAAGGGTTACACTATCTGATGTCTGTAGGGAGTGCAATCCCGTTTCCGGATGTAACAAAAGTATGTCAGGTATTCTAAGTCTGGGTGTAATAATATGTTGAAGAATGCGTTATTGCGGTCTACTACTGGGAGGTAGATTGCATCTGCAGGTATGTTTGCATAGTATTTCTGCAGGGTTTGGGACTAATGTGCTTCCACTATGTCGTTTAGAGGGTGGAGATCCCAAATGAATCTCCATAACCCCCCCCCCCTGTGATGCTTCAATGGGTATATAACTGAGCTACAAGGTGATGACTTGGCCATGCTGTGCTTTGATTGTGTCGTAAATTCCTTCACCTGCTTCTTTGTATAATGGGTAGTGCTTTACTCTAGGGAGTATGGTACGGTATAGTCTTTATAACAAAAATATTATATCGAATCAATATATAACGAAAATTATATAAGGACAATGTATGTGGAGCTGAGGTAAAGGGTTAAATCTTTTGGGGAAAGTATTGCTGCTTGCAATACTGGCTCTAGTGTAGTATAGCAAAACAAAAGAGTTGATGGCTGGAAGGTTTAGAATAAATCTTGACCTCTGGCATTGCTCTGGGCAACCCTCCAGACCATCGTTCTTCGCCTGCCAAGCCATTACAAAAGGGGAAAAACCATATGCAAATCAGGCTTGGTCCCATCCCCAAAGGGGTAGTCCAGCCCGAACTGCTAGGTCACATCCCTTTTGCACGGCAGTTCTGGTTCCTCAATTTCTGCTTACACATCTCTAATTACTGTCCTGTGCATTTTCAGTAGCACATCTTCTGCTGCCCAAGTCCCATCATTCCCCATTGGACATAGCCCCTCCATAATCTGAGTCACCCTCTTCGCTTTGTGTACTACTGCTTCTAAATTTGTACACACTTTGTTTTCTAGTTATTACTGAAGCTCATTTTCACTCAGTGTATTTGCTCCTTTCATAGGGCTTGTTTCTGAATATGCAGGGGCCTATATGTATCCTATATCTAGCTTTAAAGGGTAGTTGCCTACACAGGAATTCTAAGGGAGTACTCATCTTTTTGTCTCTTGCTGCAATAAATGATCCCACTAAACATTTCTCTTCTATGTATCACAGTGCCAAAAGTGTAAGTCTTTATAATCTTATAATCAAAAGAATTCATAAAGCACAATAATACCTTCAGCAATATCACAAGTGCTGCCTCCTTTTGGCACACTCTTTTACCTGTTGTGGGACTCTCCAAATACAAAACTCAAATTTTTTGTATTTTTTTATTTTATTTGTATGAATCAAAAGAAATTGATTTTTACAAAAACTTTATAAAACCTTTTTACAGTTGTGCGAATGTTCTTTAAGATGAGTTAAATGCAAATTAAAAATTCGGTTTAGCACGTTTTTTCAGCCCTTTTGCGGCCTTTTCGGACTGCTGAACTCAGTAGAAGTGTAGAAAGGAGCCGTGAGTATCCTGGCATCAGAGAGAATAAAGATGTCAAAGACTTGACTCTTTATATTTCTGGTACATCTTGGAATTAGGTCAGGGTATCCAACGTGGACATTACTTGTTGGAGAATTTTTGATGTGGCCATAAACCATGTAGGTTTGTCCCCACTGATCATTCTCGACCACCATCAAGATTCACTGTCCAGCGAGGGGTCGGACGAGAAATGCTGCATGTAGACCTGATTGATTTCGTTTCTGGGCAGACTAGTAGAAGATGGCGAACTGACTCCCTTTCTTTTGTGTTTCGGCAAAGTCTACAATGGGCTGTGTTTGAGAGACCTCTGATGGCTTCGATTGGTAGGAGATTAAGTCTCGCTCTTAGAAGACAATTTCTAGCTTGCCTATTTGGGAATCTTTATGTTCGAGGGCAAGTGGAGCGTTAGCTTGTTTTCCGTGGCTTTTGCCAGGGTCGAGATCCAATCTTGTTCCTTGATTTTTTTCAGTACCTTTGTCGGGTTTTGGACCAGTTCATCCTCATCGCTCTCAATAGATTTCAGAAACATAGAAATGCATTGCCTCTAAGATTGTAAGGTCTTGTTTGTTTGTTTCGACTGCCAGTTCTGATTTTATTACTCTGTACGGCAGTGGACTCGTAGGAAGCAATATTTTTCTGTATAACCTCAGCGAAATACAGTTTAAGGTCCCTTGTAAAGATAAGAGACTCTCTTCGAATTGACGCTACAGGGGTTGAAGAAGGGAGGCAGAGGACTGTTCTCCAGTAGTATGCTTCTAGTTTCAGCCAATTTTCTCTCGGAAGTAGTAACATTGCCTCTGAACCATAAATTATTGAAGGGACTACTTTCATTTTGTAGAAGTCAATTGCTGGTATTGTTGAGAAGCGACCGAGTTTTTGGTCAATTGCTTTTCCTTGCGCTGCCAATTTTCTGATTTTTGATCTTAGGTGTTCTTGCATGGCTGATTCTTTTTTGGAGTTGTCCAATATGATGCCCAGGTATTTGAAGCTTTTTACTTTTTCAATCTCGGCCGATTGGATGAACCATTTTGTCTTTTCTGATTTCTTTATTGATTTTTCAAGAATGACTATTTTGGTTTTTTATTTGTTTACTTCCAAGTTGTTGATGGATGCGTGTACCAAGAGGTTATCAAGTTGGCGCTGTAATCCTATGGGCGTCTGATCAATTAGAATAAGATCATCAGCATAGAGTAGCCTGCTGATTTTGTGTTGGCCCAGCTTCGGTGGAAATGATCTGACAGAGGTTTCAGCTGTTTGGAAGTTTCCAAGATAGGCAAGGAAAAGTGAGGAGGCCAACGGGCCCCACTGTTTGACTCCCCTTTGGATCACAATAGTTGATGATAGCAACCCTTTACAGTTTAATCTGACTCGCACAGTTGTATTGGTATGGAGTGTTCTAATAGGATGGAGGATTTCTTGAGGACAGGGCCAACTTTTCAGTTTGTTCCATAAGAGGGTCCTGTCGACCCTGTCAAACGCTTGAGAGAAATCAATGAAGGCCATTTATAGCCTGGGACCCCCTTCTATCATTTTGCTTTTTAAGGTGCTTATTATGAGGATGTTGGTCGAGGTTCCCATGTTTTTCTTAAATCCTGATTGGAATGGGTCATTGCACGGGGCCTCATTGGCCCAGGCTTGGAACCTTTTCAAGAGGAGGGAGCCGAATAACTTTCCTATTGGATCAAGCAGCGCGATAGGAGGGTAGTTAGAAGGATTTTTTATGTCGCCTTTCTTATATATTGGAATTATGTTGGCAGTAGTCCAAGAAGCTGGTATTGATTTGGATTCTGAGCATCTTAAGAAAACTTGACTGATGAAGGTTGACCAGGCTTCGGGTGGGCTTTTAAATCTATGTTTGTGATGCCCTCAGGACCCGGTGCTCTTGAGTTTTTCAGTTTATTTATTAAGTCGTAGATTTCTTCTCGATCATCAAGTGTTGCCCAGGACGTCTCGCGACTCACAGTGCTTTGAGTTTTCTGGCCCAAGGGTAATTTGAAAGTTTCCTTTATGTAGTTTTCCCAAGTGGATTCTCCAATCATGTTTTGGATATTGTCACTCCTAATAGATGTCGTAGAATTTAGTAGGGACCAGAATTCTCTCGAGTTTGTTGTGCAGATGGCTCTCAATATGGCTTCGGAATCCTGTTGGTATAGTTTCCTTTGGTGTGATCTTAACCAGACACGATAGATGATTTTTGCTTCTTTATTGGCCATTTTTGCTTGATCAGTGTCTAACTTGGCTGAGATTCTTACGGCTTTTCAAAACTCTAATGCAAAATCACCTCCAAAAGTCGAAGGCACAATGTGCTCTTGCGCGAGAATCACAAGGCTACCAAGATACATGCACCTCCCACAATTCAGTCTCCACCCCAAACTTATGCCACATTCAAAGTTTCCAACACCAATTTGTCAATCTGCATTCAACACTATACAATGCAAAATGAAAGAATACAAAATCACAGTTCTAGAAATGTTCTACTGCTACCTGCCCCACACCTTTTACCACAGGCGGAGGGTAATGTCCTTGCTCGCTACAGCAGGGCCTCCCACTTTCGTTACTACCTGCCTCACACCATTAACTCTGGATGGAGGGTATGACCCTTGTGCACTACTGCAAGACCTTCCTATGTTATTACTACCTGTCTTTCACTCTACAGTAAACAGTATGGCTCTTGCTCACTACTGCAGGACCTCCTATTTATTTTGAAAGCAACGCTGCCTCTCCCTTTACTTTACCAAGGGATGTGTACACCTCACTTACCAATTATTTATGGTGGTGCCACAGCTCCCAGCTACAACAGCCCTCCTCTTATTCTTCTACTTAAAATCAAAAAGAAAGAAAAACTTGGGCAAAACAAATCACATCACACACATGAGCATCCATTCTTCTTCCCCATTTATACCCACTCTCTCTGTACTTCTTGTATTCAATGCACTGGCTCACTGGGGTCATCCGAACTCTCCCGGATTGCTTCTCCCCTCAAGGATGCCTTCACTCTGGGGGCCAAGCCGCGGGCGTAGAATGGCTAGGCAGGCCTTTTGCTAAAATAGGTTCCTGCAACTCCCTCTCAAGCATTGCACAGTCTTCTGCCATCTCCAAGTGGGCTTTGTTTGTCCCCAAAGTGCGGTGGAGGAGCCAGAAGATTTTCTGGGAGGTTCTGGACCCCCGTACTGGCCACCAAAATGTATGGCAGGTCCCTTCTTCTGCCAATAAAGGTACTCCAAAAGCTCAAAAATGCAATGCAGAGGATACAAGAAAAATCTAAAATCTATTGTAATCTGCCTAGGCAGGGAAATATCCTCGGACATTCAGTTTTTAACAGTAGGAGTATATGCTTATTTTGAAATTTACAGAAAACAAAAGAGCAACACATTTGAGCAACTCTTCTCCGTGATTGGCTGGTGTTAGTAACAATATACATGGTTCCACTAAGTATGCACTTTCATTGCCCTATTCTAAACATGTGGTACAATGACAGATATGCAGGTTAGCTCTTCTCTAATGAAGTAATTTTATTTCACATACATTATAATTGGTCAGAAACATTAGACACATGTCGCTAATTGAATTACAATTACCATTGGTTGCTTCAGTAGGCGTAAGAGTTGAGTGAAATGAATACAATTGTTAGAACCAATTATCTTCGTGAGATGTAACCGTGTGACACATACATATACCTTTTAGTTCGTTCCGGACTGTTTCTGCGAGTTGGCACCAAAACACTATTCTTTGCCATTAAGATCTATGTTATCGGTGCATATTGTAACTTCGCTCAGTGGAAACTTTACTTGTATGCCTTTTCCTATTCCCATGAGTCATCCCTGCCCTGTCTCTGACCTTACATGCAGAGCTTAGCTGTCAGCAAATGTGGCTCATTCATACACGTGCAAATGTGTTTTTGCAGTGCACATAGTCACAAAATTAGTTATTTTTCCTAGTGCATTCAAACAGCATGACTTAGATGTGAATTACTGTATTGACTTCAGGCTCCCGGTTAATGCTTCACAAGTTGTTTTTTTATTAATGAGGCATTCATGTGGAAATGTCTGTGTTGTCATTATTTCTTAAAACGGGCTGAGCTGTGAACGAAGGTTTCTGCATAACCATTTGCTTGCAAAAGACGGCTCTACTCATGCTTATTTAATGCACAGGTGGCAATGTGGTACTGTACTCATTCTAACTCTATGAACATGTCTTGCTGTTCACTTTCTGCCAGAGCGCCTTCATCCTTTTAGCCTAAGAACACAAATGTTTATATTTCATCTGAAATATGGTTGTGTGAACTTGGTAAGCTTGCGTCATCTTGGCTAATCAGTGTTCCATGTCCTGTCTACGCCTCTGGGGTTTTGTAACTCTCTTTTAAAGTTGCATTTATATCGCTCACTACTGAAAGCTAAACTTCTGTGGAAAAAGGCTGTGTTACTTCATCATTGTCGCTCTTCCAATGCCGGTGCGATATTTGGCTTTTGACAGTGCAATGTTCCAAACTCTTTAACTGTCTGATATTCTGCTCTGAGATAGGTATTTCGTGCTTTGAGAAAAGCCGACTAAATCTGTCCTATGTGTGTTGCATTTTAGCTAAAGTAAAATATGGTGACCAAATTCAAGCAGTTTTCTACGTTTCTCAAACTGATCTAAACTGCTGCTATGCTGGGTTAAACGCACATGTATGCTTGACTATAAAAGATATGTTATAGCTCAATAAAGATGTAGCTGTCATTTCTTGTTGGGCCTACGTCTAATGCCTTTCACTGAACGGGCAGTTTATTTGTTTTTCTCTTTTCTTCTGTGTCATTTTAAAGGGATTTTCGCAGGTTGTGTTGTCGTGCAGGTTTAGAGTGCTGAATAGATCTGCCCATATTTACATATTACCCTACAGGTTGATTTTGATAGTCCCCAAATAGAGTGAAGTAAAGGTGCTGAATTAGTACTGACCCATAATCCAGTCCAATACAGGTCAATCATGACCAATTGTGCCTTGTACATTTCAACAGCCACATGAATGGAGCCTCTCACACTGATAGAAAACCTATAGTTATCCGAGTGGCTTTTGTCGTTCAGCTACTTTTTTTAGCCATATGGGCCCCCTTGCATGTACCTTGGCGATGAACTGGGCATAAAAGTCCAGTTGTCCCACACTGCAGGTTGTACACATGAAAACGTGGCACACAAGTAAAAGTGAGCAGTACTGCACCTGTCCCTTACATTTCTTCCACTTTCACTACATAAACTGTGCAGCAAGCATGTCCAGCTATATATATATCACTGAACATTTATACTCGTCATTCAGACAGGACAAAAGTGAGAAATGCTGAAAATAAGCTGCTTACAACTGGTGGCTGCCCCATGCCCTAGTCCACTCTGCCAATGGCACTTCACTTACCAAAGTTAATCAGAGCAATACAGTTTTTCAACTGTGATTTTATCTGATGTCATGTGAGGACATCTGTTGGATATCATTAGAACTGCAGCATTTGAGGCATAAAGAGAGTAAAAACATGGAGAAAATTATTCAGTACCACTGACAACATGCAGATTCCTGCACAAGAAATCATATAGTGATTAATACTCCACCCAAGTACAGGACAGCCATGAAAGTACTAAGTGTATCCCTTTTGTCCTGTCCCTTTGAGCTAATTTATGTAGGCATTTAGGCATGCTTGTACTCACCGGAAAGGGGCTGGCCAAATCAAGTAGTCTCACCCAAGTGGATATGGACAGCACTGTAACTATCTTTCACATGTACATTTTCCGATTTACACTGCATAAATTATTCAGCAAGTCCACTCTGCCAACGGCACTGTGATGTCGCTAGGACCACGTAATAAGTATTACGTGGGGTGGGAGGGAGCCTGAAGGCACAGGGAGTAGGGCGGGCAGAAAGGAAGGGGGTAGTTAGGGAACGTTGGACAGTAGAATAAAGACGCACATTGGAATCCTACATGTCCATGCCTTATTTCCTGGGAGCCGTGTGGGTGAACGGAGCCCTACACCAGGCACAGACTCCAAGGTAGACCTCAAACTGGCTACGAGCAGAGACTGACCTGCTCATATCCGTCAGCAAATCTTCTCTGCAGCACGTCGATGCAACCCATAGCGGCACATGACCGGAGGCTGTCCTGAATTCAGTGCATGTGCGCATCCAAGCATTTTAGAGGCTGTTTTCACATTAAGACTGCAATTTAAAGGTACAGGGCTGCAAAGGGCATTCCACAGGCACCAGTTATGCATGGGAGTGGCTCTAGGGTGCAGCTAGGATGGATGATGCCCATCCTGTATGGATAAATTATACTTGTTTTCCGGATTGAGAGTAAAGGAAAGCAAGGACCCTCTCCATACCTTTGTACAGCCTTTAGCGCAACACAGCAGCCACACCTGGCATGCTAGAAATCAGGCAAATGAATAACTCCATGGCCATTTGCGAGAACAGGCGGGATAAGACCACAGGGCTATATACCATCAGGGAGAAGTGCACACACAATCATGTTGGCGCAGTATGACATTGGGGCTCAGGGAGGCCTGCCATCGCAATTGCAAGATAATTTGGCCATGCAACTACCTGGCCACTTTGATGTCATGGACACCAGCAATCTGGGACCCAGATGGCCCCGATGGGCCAGATATTTTTACATTTATATCAAGGCCATAGGCCTGCTAGATGATGACAAGAAACACAGTCTGCTGTCACTGGCCATAGGACCCAATGTGATGGATATTGTCGATGAGCTGCCGCAAAATTCCAGATTCTTATGCCGGTTTAAAGGCAGCGCTCACTGAATATTTCACCCCGCACACTAATGTGGACTTTGAGCACCATGTGTTACACACGATGGAACACAATAAGGGTGAACCCATGGATGCATTTGTGATGCGTTTGAGGGTCCGCATGAAACATTGTGACTTCAACAATTACTCCAACGAGGAAGCCCTGTGATCCCAGATTATCGCAGGTTGTGAGTCCTCGGTATTTCGCACAGATTTAGTTCAAAAACAGCGATCCCTGGTTGAGATTCTGCAGCTGGCCTGGTCTGACACAGCACTGGAGCTACAAGTTGAAGCCATGAGCAACATCAAAGTGTCTGCCCCACCAGCAGAATCGATTCACAAGGTAGTGACATCCTCAACGCACCAACACAACAGCGATTCTTTCTCCTACCGGTGTGGATATGAGTTCTGAATGAGGGCACGTGCCGACTCTGGGTCAGCAATGTACAGCGTGTGGGGAGGAAATCATTTCAAGACTGTATGCCGCATGTCCCGCAGCCAGGCAAGGGGAGTAGGAATTAATTCAGGGACGCCCCAACCAAAGGAAAATAGAAGCACTGGCCAGATGGGAATGTCAATGCCATATAAACCCCCACATATTCGACACAAGGACCGTAAGGAAGAGGGGCGCTTTCATGCAAAGGATGTGCCAGAATGGGGCTCACATTATACATCTGGGTCATGCCCACAGAGGAGGCCTAAACGATATGTTTGATATCTGGTGGAGCAATCCGCATCTGACAGTGGCTCTAGCTACTCGTCGGCTGAAGAAGCCGGTATAAGATGCAGTTTCAAACATCCAACAGTGGAAGAACCAAAGAGAAAAGGGTATCTGTATGCACTGGGGAACCCCACGGCCAAAGAACACAGCCCAATCTTGATGCTCTAAATCAACTGGCTGTCAGCTAAATTCCTAGTGGAAACCGGGGAAACTGTCAACGTTATTAGTGAAGAAGTCTATGGTAAACTCTCACAAGCGCCCAGACTGAAAGCAGGCGAAGTGAACATCTACCTTTATGGGCCAAAAATACCCCTACCCTGCAAGGATACTTTGTCTCAGTGCAGCTACAAGGGGAAAATCATGACACTACCAGTTCATGTACTATAGGCAGTGGCAGAAAGCAGATGAATCCTGAGCTTTAAGGCTGCATTAGACATGGGTCTTATCCACATCTTATATCGGCTTATGGCCCACAAATACATAGATGCCACCGAGAAGAATGAACAGTTGTTCCCCAAACTTTTCAAAATAAACAAATCAAGCTACACATTGACCCGCAAGGAAACCCAATGGCCCAACACCGGAGGGACATACCTGTGAACATCCAACTGCAGGTGGAGGAAGAACTGCACAAACTACTTTCACAGGACATTATTGAGTCAGCGATAGGACCCACACACTGGATAGGACCCATAGACCCGGTCCCAAAGAAAGGCTCTGATGACATTCGAATCTGCGTTGACATGCGCAGACCCAACAAGGCGATAATGAGAGAAATCCATCAAGCCCCAAGAATCATGGATATGATTCTCTTGATGAATGGGGCACAGGCCTTCTGGTGAGGAATCCAGCTACATAACTTTCGTCACACACCTGGGACTCTTTAGGTACAAGCGACTCAGTTTTGGGGTGGTTTTGGGTTGTCGTCAGCCACAGAGATCTTTCAGGCTGAGATCTATACCATTATCAAGCACATCCCCAATTTCCCTGAACTACAGCAATAACTTATTAGTTTCAGGAAAGATCAGAACCAACACTAGCAAGGGTGTCCATAGCGCTGGAAATGGCGCATCTCACCCTCAATAAGGACAAATGCGAATTTTGAAAAAGAACTCTGCGATTCTGGTTCCATGTAATAATGTCGCCACAAAAATCTCGCCATGCAAAAATATCGCCGAAAAATGGCCGTTTTATGTGGCGACATTATTGCATGGAACATGCGGGGGACAACCCCGCAACCCCCAAATTAGTTTTTTTCTTTTTTCTTTTTCTTTTTTTTTCCCCACTGTCCCCATATATATGGTCACCCATATAATATCGCCGCAACCTTTTCCCGGCGATATTATTTACGGCGACCATATATATGTGGATAATATTACCTGATACCGCGATTCTTTGGGCATGTGTTCTCAGCCCAAGGAATGACACTGGACCCTGAGAAAGTGGCAGCACTCACTAACACCAGTCCAGCGGCCAATGTATCTGATCTGCAGTCTTTTCTGGGACTCGCTAGTAATTGCACCCGGTACATACAGAACTTTGCGTCAGTAAGTGAGCCCCTCCATTTGCTCAGGAAGAAACAGGTTTCATTTGAATGTTCAGAGGCCTGCCAGGAAGCATTCAAAGCCATCAGTCAACACATCACTACTGCAGAAAATATGGCCTACTTTAATCCATACAGAGACACAAGACTTACAGTCGATGAAGCCCAGTGGGGTTGGGGGCTATTTTGGTTTAAGTGGCTTCGGAGTCACCAAACAAATGACACATTGTTTCATATGCCAGCAGGAGTCTCTCTCTAACTGAACAGGCCTACCCCAGGCCGAGAAGGAAGGTTTGGCCGTAGTATGGGACTGCAAACATTTTCATTTATTCTTATACGGGAAACCGTTTGCCATTGTGACGGACCATCAGGCCCTTCTGTTTATATTTGGAAACCCCCAAGCCAAGTTTCTTCCCAGGATTGCAAGATGGGGCCTGCAGCTGAAGGACTATTGTTTTTTCATCATACACAGACCCGGGAAGGTACTGCAGATTTCCCATCGTGCCTCCCAATCACCTTGACTGAGAAAAGCCCTACAATTGCTGTCCAGAGCATACACTATGTGGTGCAAGCAGCCACCCCACAAGGGGTCTACATCTCGCAGATCACCCAGGTGTCACAGAACGATCAAGCCATTCAGATCATGCGGCAACGTTTGAATTCATCGAGATGGAAGCAGGCCAAGCAGATTGGGGAAGGTGCATGCCTGGAAGTGCGACAAGACGTCGAAAGACTACTACTCATCAAAGTAAAATTGACATGGGCTGAGGAAGGGCTATTGTTGAAGGGGACCAAGACAGTGATACCACGGACTGTGAGAAAGAGAGTATTAGAACTTGCCCATGAGGGTCACTGGGGGATTCTCAGGTGGCCAGGGAAAGGCCATCACTTTTGGATCCTGACCCTGGGGGTGGAGAATCGAGGGAGGATCACTTGGGTAGAGGGTCCTTGGGGATTGGAGATGAGATGTCCTCAGGTGAGACCCATCATTTCCATTCAGATGCAGTTATGGGGTATTTCTGCCCCTGCTCCACTGACCAAGAAAACGCTTGGAGTTATTACCAGTATAGAAGCACCAGGAAGAGGGTGAAGAAAAGAAGGTTTAAGGCTGAGAAAGGCAAGACATGGTATCCCCCTTTCCCTATTGAACAACAGCCTAACCCTCCCACGCATTTTCCATCCTTTAACACACTATGGTACTAGGACGAGGGATAGGCGACTCAGAGTAATGAACACTTGTCATTCATTTAATCTCTGAAGTACTGAGAAGAGGAAGAGGCCTGCAGAGTATTTTGAAGATCGGGCATGTCCCTTTACATATGGTCAGGCAATTGAACTAAGTGACCACCACATGTGCCCACTTAGTAAGCCCAACAAGTATAAAAATGTGGGCTTTGGCCCCCATTGAAAACCAGGAAAGATTTTTTTGCCGAGCTAGAAGCTGACCTGCTGCCCTTTCTGCAGGGCCAAACAGTAATAGGAGGAGACTTCAACAGTGTTCCAGACTCTCTGGTGGACAAATCAGGGCCCTAGGCGACAAAAGACTCAAAAACGGCCATAGTACTGCAGCACCTCTTCAATGCTCTGGGAGTAGTAGACACCTGGAGGGTCCTATCGCCAACAGCTAAAGACTATTTCTTCTTCTCCCATGTGCACTGCACCTCTTCCCGTATAGCTCTGCTCCTGGCCAGCCTGCAACGCCTTTCCTTCACGGATGATGTATGCATAGGCACAAGAGTCCTATTGGATCATGCCCCGGTGAGCCTGACAGCCCGCATCCACAACCCTGAGCCTCCACCGTGACCACAATGGTCCCTGTACGACCCGATCTTCCACGATATGGCCCTCCAGGAAGCACTGGCCACAGCCATCCAGCATTACTTCAAGGAAAATCCTATCAGCCTCACCTCGACAGCTACTAGATGGGAAGCGATGAAAGCGGTCATCAGAGGGGAAATAATAGCGCACACAGCCGCATACAAGAAACGCCAAGCCGCCTTACGGGAACAACTGGAGAAGGACATAGTCACAGTGGAAAGGATCCACAAAAAGTGATGGGCCCCGAAAGCTTCCCGTGCACTACGCACTGCTCGCAATAAGCTGGAAGCACACTACGCGGGGCAGACCGCTCAATCCCTAGCCCAAACGAAACAGAGCTATTACGGAACTAGCCAAAATCTGCCACCAAAATTGAATAACCAGCCTTAAAGAGCACAGGGGGATTACCCAATATGCGGAATACACCAAACTACAACTGGCCTCCACACACCTACTTAATGCCATGACGGCCACCCCCCCGGATCCAAAACTACAGGAGCAATACATTGTGAAGGCGGCCCTCCCACACATCAGAGACAGGCAGAAAAGACATGGAGCCCCCCATATCGAAGGAGGAAGCAGAACAAGTAATCAAATCCTTAAAACCCAGAGCCCCGGGTCCAGATACATTCTCACCCAAATTCCACAAACTCTTCAGTTCCCTCCTCACGGGCCTCCTGATGGAGCTCCTGAACTCCTTCTGAGATACAGGGTCGGTGGCCCCGTCGATGCAAGAATCCACCACCATTATGCTGCTCAAACCTGGAAAGGACCTGAGGGACTGGACCTCCTACAGATCTCGCTCCTTAACCCAGATGCTAACATTTACACTAAGATGCTGGCAAACAGGCTAGCGAGAACTCTCCCCAAGCTTATTAACGCAGACCAGACTGGCTTCATTGCAGGGAGAAGCACTGGAGACAACACATTCGCCGGGCCCTGAACTGGAAATAGCGTCAGGGGAGCACCAGGAAATGGCCGTACTCACCCTAGATGCCGCCAAGGCCTTTGACCGAGTTGACTGGTCATTTATGAACCTAACACTACAAGCATTCCAATTTGGCCCTAAATTACGCACCATGGTACTAGCGAACTACAAAGCCCCCAAAACAATTCTGAGAGTAAACCAACACAGGTCGGCCCATATCCCCCTCACATGTGGAACAATGCAAGGATGTCCGCTTTACCCCCTGATCTTGGAACCCTTCTCCCAGAGAGTCTGCGACAATAGCGCCATTGAAGGGATAACGCTAAATGGGGAGCAATATAAGCGTCTTTGTATGCCGATGATGTGATGCTATCACTCACAAAATGCCGGAGCTCGCTCCCAGCTGCCTTGACAGAGCTGGAAGCCTTTGAACGAGTAGCATGCTTCTCTGTTAACTACTCCAAATCTGAGGCGTTAGACGTGCATCTGAACCAAGAGACGCTGCATTTGCTCCGCCGCATAAGACAACGACCAGATACCTGGGAATACACATTACAACCAACCCCAAGAAATGATACGCAGCAAACTTCCCCCACCTATTCAACAAGCTAAAATCTGATCTTAGAAGATGGGAAATGCAGGAGATCTCACTACTGGGGAGAGTGACAGCGTGCAAAATGAACCTTCTACCAAGATTTCTGTACTTCTGTTCCTCGCTACCGGTGGAGATCCCCCTGCAACCGCTCCACTATCTACAGAAACAAATACTCCAATTCATATGGAAAGGGGGCAAAGCACGGATCCCTCAGAGAGTGATGACGGGAGCAGCTAAATGGGGTGGAATGGAGGTCCAGACCTACGTAACTATTACATAACGGCTCAGCTAACAAACACACTGGCAAGGATGGACCCTATAGATCCCCCAAAATGGATTAACATAGAACAAGCCAGAAGCCCGATCCCACTCGGCGACTGCCCACACACCTCAGCAACAGCACGCAGACAATGGCTAAAAATTATTTCGTCAACCAAGGCTACCCTAAGAATCTGGGAGAATGCTCTATGGAAATAAAAAGATCCCCAAAGGGCTGTACCCTCTCTCTCCGATCCTCCACAATCCAGACTTTGCCGTTGGACTGCAGGTGGCGAACTTCCACAACTGGACCCAAGGGGGCCTACGAACTCTCTCCCAACTTTTTTAAGATGGTTTCCCCCTGGACTTCACGGAGTGCAAAGCTTGCTTACTTACTTAACTTACTAGAAACAGACAGGTTTACCCATGCACAATTGCGTCACTTGATTTCCCAGTCATCAACCAAGCAGAGAGCCACTAGAGCACTCCTTCCCCTGGAACTCTCATTAGCGGAAGGCCCCAGGAGAGGCCACATCACCAAACTCTACAGGCTACTACAAGAAGACATGTTGGTCATCAGACCTGCATATATGGCCAAATGGGAAGCGGACATTGTGCAAGAGGCGAGTGCCACAGAATGAATGGATTGAAATACAAGCATTAACGAAGCAAGTGAAATCCCAAGAACGGTACGAGACGAGAATTGGTACCAGTCAAGTGGTCCAAGAACTGCAGGTTAGAAGGAGACCTGTATTGGTAGGAACCAGAAAAGTGTAAAGAGCACAACTAAGTGAATGGTGGTCAAGCTAGCCATGAGAAGGTTTTCAAAGAAAGTAAATGTGCTGCAAGCATTAGTCTTTACTGTTAAGGTAAAGCAGTCAACTGTGGTTGATTAAACAGATTAAAAGGGGTGTTGGTTGCGTGGCCTGTGATGGGTGGAGCGTGTGGTCTGTCAGCTGTGCCTAGACCAAGGAGACCCCTGCATGAAAGTGATACTGATCAATCACAGCCAAGAATGGAGCATTGGCTGCGTGATCTGTGATGGGTGGGCCGTGTAGTCTGTCAGCTGCGCCTAGACCAAGTGCTCCACATTGAAAAAGTAGTAGAACTTTGATGGCAAGAGTGTTGATTTCAAGAGGAGCAAGTCAATTAAAATGTGCAGAAGGAGACTTGTGTGATTACCAATGTGGATTGGTCAACTGTGGAAAGTAACTCTGTTAAGGACGTTGTCAATGATCCCAATCCCAATCCGTAGTGAACTGTTTTGTTTTGAACTCTGGATGTTCTTTAACTTGGGGAAGGGAACCATGAGACTTTTGGAACTGTCTTGAACTTGGGGAAGGGAACCCCGAGAGACTTTGTGGAATGTTATTGAACTTGGGGAAGTAAGCCAAGAGCTGGAAGAAGCATATAACTTTATTTGGAACACATGTATTTTATGATTGCCATCCGTACACATTGTTTCGCTTTAGTTGTGAGGGCACAGACAGACTTTTAAATTGAACTTTTTGACTCAGACTGTCCTTAGTTTCGTTAGGTAGGGAAATCCCACCTCAGCAGAGGGCAAGTTAGGCCTTCAACCATCCTGACATTTAAGTTAAAAAAATACATTCTGTTTGAATTTTGAATCTGTTGTCTTTGTCTTGCTTCATGATGCCTTCACACCACCAAGCAGCTCCTGCGACAGAAGGTTTGGTTCTCTCATCTAGATGGCCACGTTGAAGCACTCCTTAAAGACTGTCCCATCTGTACTGTCATTATTTCACACACCAGGCCCCAACCATTGCAAATGTCAGAACCTCCTGAGAACGCATAGGACAACATTGGCATCAATTTCTTTTCTTTGGGGCCCATGGAAGGTGGTGACTATGAGCTTGTAGCCATTGACGAGTACTCCAGGTACCAAGAGATACAGATAGTAAGCTCCACGGCGGCATATCACACTATCCCGGCCTTTGATAGGATGTTCAGGTAGTAAAGTCCAACAACGGGCCCCCTTTCACAGGACAAGACTTCAGGAACTTTGCCGAATACATGTGATTCAGGCACCGACGAGTAACCTCTTTATGGCCCCAAACCAATATTTATGAGCAATGTTAAAAGAACTGTCCAAATCTCTCATGTGACTGGGGAGCTGGTGGAAAAGGTGCTTTAACACCTCTTCAGGGGCTATAGGAACACACCCCACGGCACGACAGGCAAATCTCCCTCTGAAATCATGTTTGGGTGCAACATACCAATCCGCCTGCCACATTTCACACTGCCTGGAGAACTTTACCTGCAGGATAAGGAACTTAGAGACCGAGAAGCCTGTGCCAAGGAAAGGATATAGTGCCACGCTGATGCTCACAGACAATGTTGCAAAGCAGATTTACACGAAGGAGACACGGTCGTGGTGAGAGAGCCTCTCACACACAAGCAGACTGCAGCGTTAAGCAGAGTCCCACTGGAAATCACTGAAGTCAAGGGATTTCTGGTAACCGCAGGTGATGGATGCTGGCAAATCACAAGGAACAGCTCCCATTTCAAGAAGCTCCCTGCAACTGGGGGGTTCAGAACAGAATATGAAGAGGTGGATGCTGAGGTTTCACTGAAGAGTCTGGCAGTTGGATGCTGAGGTTTCGGTGAAAGTCTGGCAATTGGATTCCCCAGGTGGATCCAGCCCAGTGAGGGTCCAGGAGAGTCATCCTGGTCTCCCCCAGAGAGTCAGGAATAGACCTCGTAGACTCATTGAGGAAATGGACTAGAAGATGACTGTTTGTTTAAAAGAGGGGGCAGTTGTGATGTTGCTAGGACCATGTGACTAGGATCACGTGGGGCCTGAGGTAGCCGGAAGGCACAGGAAGTGGGGCGTGTGGAAAGGGAGGAAGCAGTTAGAAAACGTTAGACAGTAGAATAAAGACGTACATAGAATCCCTCTGTGTCCGCACCTTATTTACCCAGGAGCTGTGTGGATGAACGGAGGCCTACACCAGGCAGAGTCTCCAAGGTAGACCTGACAGGCACTTCACTCACTTACCACAGTGTAATCACTGAAATATAATTGCTCTAATGTGATTTCATGTGATTTATTGTGAGGACATCTTTCGGCTGGCAGTCGAATTGCAGCCTCTCAGTCAGAAGATAGAGGACATGGAGAAAGAGGTGCAGTACCACAGATAATGTACAGATGTCCCCACAGGAAATCAGATAGCAGTCATTGGAAGCAGTCTGTTCTACCCTCCCTACCCATCCTCCCAGCTCGGTGGAGTGTTTGAAAGTGTGTTACAGGTATTTATTACATATGAAGAGCCTATTTAGGTAGTTATGGTCACTTTACAATGTGTTTTTGTTGGGTCCCCGCTTCGTGCTGAAGCGAGCCCAAGCAGCTGATCCGGCGCACGCCGGAATAACAAGCAGGCGCCAGTCTACGGCACAACCTTCTTTATTAACAATGCCGGCGGAACTGCCGAAACTTCCCCCGTCCCTCCCCCTTCCCCTGACGTCACGTCCGGGACGTCATGTCCTGAGGACCCAACTGGGGTCCGCCCACACAACGATGTGGGCAACCTGACATCTCCCTCCCTTTTAACACGTTAGTTGAAGGGCCCCTCTCTTACCCCATCTCCTCGATGAGTCGCATCGGTTTCATGCGACTCCTCTGCGGTCGGATTGTCTTGCTCGGGGTCGACTCCTCCCTGGCGGGTGGGGAATGGGGCGCTTTGCCTTCTGACTCTTCTCCGTCTCCCTGATATGCTTCTTCGCGTGGTCTGTCCTCATCACTGTCTCGGTCCCATGTCCATTGGCCTGCTGGCGTCAGTCTGACTCGTTTGAAGTGCGAGCTGTTCCGGGTTATTGTTGAGTGGTCACTCCTTTGTGCAGTTACCATAGAGCCCTTCTTGTGTGTCACGACCAGCGGTGTGGGTGCGAAGGTGGCTTCCTCTTTCCTGTTCTTGGGTTGTCTTAGCCATACTTCGTCTCCTGGTTGCATTGTGTTCTCCCGAGCCCTCCTTTTCCTGTCCGTGATCTCCTTTGTTTTCGCTTTGTTCGTGGTGTCATTTGCTTGCGCTTCTTGTTCCAGCGGTGTTGGGCTTTGTGGTCTCGGGTCCTCGGGTAGTCGTGTGACGATCGGTCTTCGGAACATTAGGTCTGCCGGGCATACACCCGTGGTGCTGTGGGGGGTGTGCCTGTATTCTCGTAGAAGTTGATTGAGGGCCTGTTCGAATGGCTTGTTCTGTACATGGGCTATTTGTAGGGTCCTCTTTATGTTGGCCATGAATCTCTCGACCATGCCGTTGGCTTGTGGCCACCGGGGGGTTATGCGTCGATGTTGCAACCCCATGTATTTTGCGAATTGTTGAAAGTCTTGACTGATGAAAGTGGGACCATTGTCGGACTTTATGATCTTGGGGATACCATAGGCAGAGAGCATCCTGTCTATAACTGGGATGACACACGTCGTGGCGCTGCTCTCTACTATCTGAGCGTCCGGGTATCTTGGGTGCTCGTCCATGAGTACAACCACGTGTGTCCCATTGTTCAGTGGTCTGAATAGGTCTATTGCCAGCTCTTCCCACACTTTACTGGGCAGCGGTGAGGGTTGTAGGGGGTTCGGGTGTGGCGGGGGTGCCACTTGTGCACAGACGTGGCAGTTGCCCACTATGTTTTCCACCAGGCGATCGAGTTGGGGGAACCAGACTTTCTGGCGCAGGAGGCGCTTTGTGGCGACTACGCCCCTGTGTCCTTCGTGGGCTAGGTGTATTAACCTTTCCCGGAGAGTTCTCGGGACGATGACCTTGCAGCCTTTTAGTATGACGTTATCCTCCACCACGGTCAATTCGTCGCAGACTTGATCTAGCCACTTGATGTCTTCTTTCGTGGTTTCCGCTTCATCTCTGGCCTGCTGTCTCATGAGGGCCGTCTTGTCTGCCTGAAGGCAGTGCCGGGCGATTCGCAGTGCTGGGTCTGCTTCTGATTGTACGGACAGCTCCAGCCATCCTACCGGAAGTGGTTGTAGGTGGTGGATGATATAGTTGATGTACGCGTCCGCTATGGACGGTTGGGACGCCGTCGTGGGCATGGGATGTCGTGAGAGATAGTCTGCGGGGTTTTCCTCTTTTCCTGGCCGGTGTTGTATGGTAAACTTGTTGTCCTGCAAGCGGAGTCCCCACCTGGCAATTCTTGGTGGCATCCTGGCCTTCGGGCTGCCGTAAATGGTGAGTAGTGCCTGGTGGTCCGTGACGATAGTGAACTCCTTGCCAAAGAGGAATAGATGAAAGTATTCGCAGGCCCAGACAACCGCGAGGCTCTCTTTTTCCGCCTGAGAGTATGCCTGTTCATTGGTCATCAGGCTCCTACTGGCGTATGCTACCACGTGCGTGGACCGTGGTTCCATGTGGTCTTTTTGCGTCAATATGGCGCCCAGTCCCACAGGGCTGGCGTCCACTATCAGCTCGGTATCACGGTTGGCGTCAAAATATGCCATGTCCTCCTCCTGTGTGATGGCTCTTCGTATCGCTTCGAATGCTGCTTGGCACTCCTTTGACCACGTGAACGGCGTGTCCTTCCTGGTGAGAAGTCGTAGGGGATTGCTGATGGTGGCATAGTCCTTCAGGTATCTGGTGCAGTAGCTGGCCAGTCCCAGGAACGATCTGAGGTCGGTAGTGTTGACGGGGGCGTGGCTGAGTTGAGGGCCTCCACTTTCTCCGGGTCAGGCCTCATGCCTTTCTCTGAGAAGATGTGCCCAAAAAACCTCAGCGATCCTTTGGAGAATTCGCACTTAGCTTTGTTTAGGGTGAGCCCTGCGTCGTCTAGCGCCTGGCATACTCTGTGCAGTGCCAGGTCATGTTCTTCCTGTGATTTGCCGTATACCAGGGCGTCGTCTGAATAGTTTAGACAGTTGGGAACGTGCCTGATCACCTTGTGGATCTCCTCCTGAAAGATCTCAGCGGCCGAGGATATGCCAAAACTGTGCCTTTTGTATTGAAACAGGCCGAGATGAGTGACAAACGTGGTGATGTAACGGGATTCCGGTGCTATTTCGATCTGGTGGTAGCCTTTCGTGAGGTCTAATTTGGAGAATATCCTCGCCCCGTGGAGTAGGTGAATCATGTCCGTGATTCTCGGCGCTTGATGTCGCTCCCTTTCGATGGCTGTGTTGGCTCTGCGCATGTCGACGCATAGCCGTATGGATCCTTCTGGTGATTTTTTTGGGACGGGGACGATGGGTGAAACCCATGGTGTCGGGCCTGAAACGGGTTCTATAACGTTCATTTTGATGAGCTTGTCCAATTCCTCTTCTACTTGTCTTTGGATGTTGAACGGGATGCCTCGGTAGTGTTGGGCTACCGGTTTGACCTGAGGGTTGATGTGGAGGTGCACTTTTCGGTTGCGTAGTTTGCCTAGACCTGTGAAGAGTCTGGGGAATGATTGTTCAATTGAGTCCGGTTTGGCGAAGTACTTGTGGGCCATCAACTGGTATAAGATGTGTACCAGTCCCATGTCAACTGCTGTCCAGAAACTCAGTATGCACCCGCTGTTGGCTTCGGTGTCTAGGATGTATAGCGGGATCTTCGCTGAGTGTCCTTTGTGTGTGCATGTGGCCGTGATCATGCCTTTGCATGGCAGGGGTGTCCTGGACCCGTAGGGGTATATGTCCACTGTGGCTTTTTGGATCTTTGGTGGGGCGGTTGAGGACTGATATGCGCTTTCGCTGATGATGTTGACCGTCGCTCCGGTATCCACGAGAAACTTCAGTGGAGTGTCGTTCACTTGGAGTGTCAAAATGGGGCTGTGTTGGGTGGCCGTCGTGTTGTCCTGTAGGGCCCACACGTACCCTTTTCTTCTCTGATCTTCCTCTGACGAGAGGGTATCAGTGCTGGTGGGGGATCGGGTCTCCACGTACCTTACGAAACGCCGCCTGTGTGATCTTCTAGTGTCCTCGGATGACCTTTTGTCTTCGCATGTGTAGCGACTTCTGCGGTCTCCTTCGTCTTTCCTGGTACGCCGCCTATTGCTGTCCGCTGGCGGCCTGGGCGGGCTCTGTGGTGTGGGCCTGCGCCTTTCCTGGTATCGGTGTTTGGGCGTTGAGTGGGTCGGGGCGTTCTTGCACATGGCCCTGTAATGGTCCATTCCCCCGCACGCGGCGCACTTCTGCCCTATGGCCGGGCATGTGCCAGAGTGTGGATATTCGTAGCCGCATTTGAAGCACGTGGCATCGGGGTGTTTGGTGGTCTGACTTCGGTGGGTGTATATCTTGTTGATTACTTCTGCGTTGTCGGTGGGTTGGTGAATGGACACCTTGCCTAGGTTGTCCAGTTGTGAGTCCACCGCTGCTTCCATGCGGGCCAGCGCCAGGATTTCTTCTAGTGACCGTTGTTTCTGTAATAGTTGCTTGCGGAAAGGCTGTGAGAGGCATCCAGCTATCACTTGGGACCTGAGCGCCTCTTCGTTGGAGTATCTGTGGAATTCACAATGTTTCAGTTTGATGCGTAGTCGCATCACAAAACTGTCTATGGACTCCCCTTTTTCCTGTCTTGTTGTGTGGAACATGTGGCGCTCATAATCCACGTTTGTATGCGGTGCGAAGTATTCAGACAGTTTGGCATGTAGTTGGCCATATGTGACGGTGTCTACATCCAGCAACTCCCCCGCAATGTCTCGTACCGCCGGTCCCACTGCCATGAACAATGTGTTTTTCAGCCTCGTTTTGTCCGTCAATCCTATGGCCCCTGTGTAGAACTTGAAGTCTCATAACCATATGTTCCATCTGGGCCCTAGGTTGGAGGTGTCTCTGATTTCAAATGGGTTGGGCATATGCATGACTTGGGCTGCACCTTCCTGCAGGTTGTTGTCCCGCGCAGTGTCGGCGCTTCCAGATGCCTGTCCTGTTCCTACTGAGGAGGACTCCGGGGTGGTAGCGGTGTCCGACATGACTGTGCCGCCGTGAGGGTGTGGTGGCGCTGACTTTTATGCAATGTGAGATGCACTGTGGGCACCTACGTTGGTGCTTCCTCGTGATGTGGCCTTTGGCCTGTGCTCCTGCTGGGTGCTGTATCCTCGCACGTCTTCACTTGAACTCCCACGTGTGGGGGCGGGGCCGTTTGTGGCGGGGTGCCTCCGCGGGTTCAGAGCGCCCGTGTCCTGTGGGCGTCTCTGCGCGGGTGTTTGCCGTGTCACGCTGCGCTTGTAATGTCGGGGGCGGCGCCACTCGTGACGAGTGCCCGGCGGTGCCGGAGCGCCTGTGTCTCGGCTTGCAAAATAATGTCACGCGGGAGCCGGGGCCGCTCTCACACGGTGCACCCGTTGTAGCAGAGGGTGACGGGCTGAAGGTGAGGCCTCTGTCACACGGGAGGCGGGGCCTTGCTGGGTGGGCACCCGTGCCCGAGGCGCGCCGACGCGCTAAACTGCTCGGCTGCAGACCTCGGCACGGTGCCTGCGGGGTCCGCGCCCGCTCGTCGCCAGTGTTGGGTCCCCGCTTCGTGCTGAAGCGAGCCCAAGCAGCTGATCCGGCGCACGCCGGAATAACACGCAGGAGCCAGTCTACGGCACAACCTTCTTTATTAAAAATGCCGGCGGAACTGCCGAAACTTCCCCCGTCCCTCCCCCTTCCCCTGACGTCACGTCTGGGACGTCATGTCCTGAGGACCCAACTGGGGTCCGCCCACACAACGATGTGGGCAACCTGACAGTTTTCAGGTTTCACCATCTCAACACACGGAGTGATGTTACAATCATTATTTATGTCCTACATGCCTGGTAATGCCGCAAGAAGGTGAACAAAAATAATACATGAATCACGCAGCATGGAAATTAAACAACCCTTAAACGAAATATTTGAAAAAACTCATCAACTTAAACTGTAACTTCTTCCTACAAAATGGCTGCAGCTATAACAGAGCTTTCGCCAGGATGCACTCATACCTTCGGACGTAGCATCTGACTGGCACAAAGGCCCCCTCTAATTTGTATCTGCATGAGCTCTGGCTGTGATGTAAAGTTCTCCATGGGGAGACAAAATTAGAACATTTTATCTCTTCAGTTGAAATGAAAAATAAAGAAAATACTTTAAGCTTACACTAGAAGGACGACACAGACCAGTGATTCAAGTGGAATAAGAAATCGAGGGTGGGCTCTGATGCGCTGTGATGCAATATTTGGGGGTAGGGCCTAAAAAGGGTCCCACGCAGCTTCAAATCCCAAGTAGCTAATAAAGCTTTAAAAGAGGAGTGGCCTGTGTAATTAGAGGAGTGACCTAAATGAGCCCGTCGAGTTTACATATGTGCAATGAAAGGGCATACATTCTAGTTTAATAATAGATGTATTTAAATATGGTTTATGTGTGTAACAATTTTAACCAAAATAAATATATTCAAATATGAAACTGAACATCAAATCAAAAGGGGTCAGTAATCCCATAGTTGTTCTGAAAAAATCCATTACTCGTACGCTAATTAAAGGCATTCTAATGATAATACTTTGAATACAATGTATGGCAAAAATCAAACAATGTATTCTCTTATAATTTCCATTTCGTGTTTGAAAAGTACCTAATATTACATTCCTTTAACTGATGATGTTATCCAAAACATTACTGAAGGTGGCCTCTACTGGCAAAGAACAGTATTGCCACTCCTATTTTTAAAGACATTTGATGAGGTTAGTTGGGAGAGCCCTGGCAGAGCCCTGGCTCAGGGGCAATATTTGGATACTGCCAGGACTGAGCCCTGGCTAGCCCTGATCCACTTAAAGCCCTGAAACTGGCACACATCCGCATGACCCAGTCAACTAATGCAGTAACATAGACAATCAAAGGCTTAGCCGAAAAAGTCCAATTTGCTTCCTCAACATCAGGAGAGCTTTGTGGGGGAGGCAAAGTAGGTGCTCTGAACAATTGCTGTGAACAGTGAATGCTTTGAGAGTATATGCATGTATTCTGACTGCACTCAGCATGTACTCTCCCTGTCCTCTCCAGGAGCATGGATCATCACTGGTGGCACCCATGCTGGCGTGATGAAGCATGTCGGGGAAGCAGTGCGGGACTTCAGCATGAGCAGCAGCAGCTACGTGGATAACGACATCGTCACCATTGGCATCGCCACCTGGGGGATTGTCCACAACCGGGCCAGCCTGATCAGCAAAGCGGTGAGTGCACAAGGGACAAATCATGGAGGGCAAGATAACACAGGTGAATGTCAGGTTGCCTACATCGTTGTGTGGGCGGACCCCTGTTGGGTCCCACAGGACATGCCGTCCCGGACGTGACGTCAGGGGAAGGGGGAGGGACGAGGGCAGGCTTGGCAGTTCCGCCGATGTATTCAATAAAGCAGGTTGTGTGAGACTCCTGGCTCCTGCGTATCATTCCGACGCGCGCAGGATCATCGGCCCGGGTCCGCTTCAGAGCGAAGCGGAGACCCAACACTGGCGACAAGCGGGCGCGGACCCCGCAGGCACCGTGCCGAGGTCTGCGGCCGAGCAGTTCAGCGCGTCGGCGCAGCTCGGGCACGGCTGCCGACTCTGCACGGCCCCGCCTCCCGCATGACAGAGGCCTGGTATTCAGCCTGCAGAAACTCATACATCACGGGTGCGCCGCATGAGCGCGGCCCCGGCTCCCGTGTGACACAGCCCACAAGCCGAGACACGGGCGCTCCGATACCGCTGGGGCACTCGCCACGAGCGGCCCCGTCTCCCGATCACGAGTGCGCCGTGTGAGAGCGGCCCCGGCTCCCGTGTGACACCGCCCGCAAGCCGCACAAAGGCGCCCACGGGACACGGGCGCTCCGGAACCGCGGAGGCACTCGCTACGAGCAGCCCCGCCTCCCCACACGCGAGTGCGCACGAGAAGACATGTCGCCGCATCTGGCATATAGCAGGGGACGGGGGAGTAGAGAAGGACAAAGGCCACACCACGAGGAAGCCATAACGTGGGAGGAAACAGAACACTTCACGGAGCAGAAAAGTCACCGTCCCAGCACAGCCTAGACGCTACAGCATAGCGCCACACGAATCTCTTACTGCTGCGCAGCCATGTCGGACACAGCGACCACCCCAGCGTCCTCCTCAGGAGGAGCGGGACAGGCATCTGGAAGCGCTGACACAGCGCAGGACAACAACCAGCATGCACACCAGGAAGGAGCAGCCCAAGTCATGCACATGCCCAACCCGTTTGAAATCAGAGACATCTCCAACCTGGGGCCCAGATGGAACATATGGTTACGAGACTTCAAGTTTTACACAGGGGCCATAGGATTGACGGACGACACGAGGC
Organism: Ambystoma mexicanum; assembly: GCF_040938575.1. NCBI lineage: Eukaryota > Metazoa > Chordata > Amphibia > Caudata > Ambystomatidae > Ambystoma > Ambystoma mexicanum. The sequence continues at coordinate 1,089,553,261 of NC_090941.1, forward strand.
TGAAAAATACACTGTTCATGGCAGTGGGACCAGCGGTAAGAGACATTGCAGGGGAGTTGCTGGACGTAGACACCGTCTTATATGGGGAGCTACATGCCAAGCTGTCCGAATACTTCGCACCACATACACACGTGGATTATGAGCGCCACATGTTCCACACAACAAGACAGGATAAAGGGGAATCCATAGACAGTTTTGTGATGCGACTACGCATCAAACTGAAACACTGTGAATTCCACAGGTACTCCAATGAAGAGGCGCTCAGGTCCCAAGTAATAGCTGGATGCCTCTCACAGCCTTTCCGAAACAACTGTTACAGAAACAACGGTCACTAGAAGAAATTCTGGCGCTGGCCCGCATGGAAGCAGCGGTGGACTCGCAACTGGACAGCCTCGGCAAAGTGTCCATACACCAACCCAGTGACAACGCTGAAGCAATCAATAAACTATATACTCACCCAAGCCAGACCAACAAACACCCCGATGCCACATGCTTCAAATGTGGCTATGAATATCCACACACGGGTACATGCCCGGCCACAGGACAAAAGTGTGCCGCGTGCGGGGGAATGGACCATTACAGGGCCATGTGTAAGAACGCCCCGATCCACTCAACGCCCAAACACCGCTACCAAGAAAGGCGCAGGCCCACACCTCAGAGTCCGCCCAGGCCGGCAGCGGACAGCGAAAGGCGGCGTGCCAGGAAAGAAGAAGGAGACCGCAGAAATTGATACACACGCGAAGACAAACGGTCATCTGAGGACACTAGAAGATCACACAGGCGGCGTTTCGTAAGGTATGTGGAGACCCGATCCCCCACCAGTACAGACACCCTCTCGTCAGAGGAGGACCAGAGAAGGAAAGGGTACGTGTGGGCCCTACAGGACAACACGGCGGGACCCAACAGTGAAGAGAGAGATTCTCAAGACCCTTCATTCATTGATTATAAAGCGTATGCTCTCATTTTCATAGTGCTTTAAAATGGCACAAGAAGAAGTGGCCAGCAGGGTGCGTGCAGATGCCGGGAGCCTCCGAGTAGCTCTCCTGTCCAACGGCCCATTTAAGTAGCCTGAGCCCCCACTTATACTCCCCCCTAACCTCCCAATAAAGATCTGACAGACACGCGTGGGAATCATCCACGCGTCCCCTGTCCCAAAAGCAGAGAGAATCAGGCAGGGATTCGCTGGGAACAGGTTCCAGCACCCGGTGGTGAAAGTGAAAGCAAAAATCCTGCGTTCATGAAGGGGACGACGTCCTTCCAGCCCGCTCAAGCCCGGAGAAGGGCAGCGGGACTTGGGAAGTATCAGCAGGGGGCACCGGATACTGGCGGGGCCCCCTCATCTTGGCAGGCAACGGAGGCAACTAGGTGCCGTCAGAAGAAACAAAGAGGTGTGTGCACTGCACCGCCGGACCCTAGTATATGGTGCTGCAGCACGCGGAGGCAGAGCAGGAGGAATGCCAGAGCAGCGGAGGGTCGCCTCCCCACTGTGGAGTCAAAGGGTCGGACGTCCTGAGGTGAGCGGGATTGGGTGCTGCTCTGAGGCCCACAGGGTGTGGAGTCCCACGGGCCCGGAAAATCCCAAGGCAGCAGAGCAGATTGCGAACCGCTCAGCCATACAGTGTGATTCCTGCTACTACTTTAACTCAGCCTCACTTCACTCCATAAGAAGTGGATTGGACCGAGTGGAGGAAGGAAGCCGCGGGTGGCACCCACACCCCACCCTTGGAACAGGACCAAGTTAGCAGTGGTCTGAGGACTGAAGGCCACACCCTCACTTCATTAAGGTGTCTGGCAAAGGAAAAGGTGCGGATGTGAGGAGGGGAGTCTGCACATGGGAAAACAACGCTGTGTTGAAAGTCCAGGAAGCAAGGAAGAAGAGGGAGGAGCTTAGAATCCTTGAAGAGGGTAAAATAGTGAGGAAACTACAGTTCTTCAGACAAATGTTCTACGAGAAGGGTGATAAGGCGGATGCACTGTTGGCGGCCAGATTACGGGGTCAGTGATCTGAGAGGTGGGTGGCGACCATAGAGGAGAGGGAAGAAGTGGGGACTTTGAGAAGGTGGGAGTCCAGGCAGAATTTGCTACATTTTATGAGACCCTGTATAAATCCGAGGCCAACCCGGAGAAGGGAGCCATATCTTCTTACTTAGCCGAAACACGGATGCCAGGATTGTCACGGGAAAAGGCCACACTACTGGAAGCTCCTATAACGGCGGAGGAAGTCAAGAGGGCGATGATGAGGTTGCTTCTAGGGAAATCCCCGGGGAAAGATGGGTCTACTGCAGGCTTTTTTAGGTAATTTATTTCCCTGCTCCTCTCCTTCATGTTGGACCTTTTCAATGAGATCGTGGAATCCTCTCCCCAGAATAATTCTCCCGGGCTTTAATAACTGTGATTCATAAGGAGGTTAAAGATCCCCCGAGATGTGGGTCTTAATACCCCATCTCTCTGTTGAACATAGACTCCAAGATTTACACACAGGTTCTGGCAGCCAGGCTCGAGGCACATATGCCACACTTGATGCACTCTGACGAGGTGGGCTTTATAATGGGAAGACAGGGCACTGACACAATGAGGAAGACTCTGCACTTGATCCATGAGACACAGAAGATGGAAGGGGATCCGGCCCTTCTCTCTGGGGATGCCAAAAAGGCATTCGATAGAGTGGAATAGGGTTTCTTAGAAGTGGTCTTGGACAAAGTGGGCCTGACTGCCAGGTTTAGGAGGGGCAGATGGCAGTGTACTCCTCCCCGAGGGCATCTGTACCGGTCAATGGGGAGTACTCACGCTGGTACGATTTAAGTAGAGGCAGGGTGGCCCTCTTTTGTCGATTTTATTTGCTCTCTCCCTAGAGCCTCTGGAAAAAAAAATCAAAAGAGACCTCCAGGTTGAAGGTCTTAGTGTGGGATGATTCGAGTATAAAGTGGCGCTCTACACGGATGATATGTTGTTGCACCTCAAGAACCCCTCAGCATCTGTGCCAAGGGTGTTACAGTTGATTGAACAGTACAGAACACTATCCGGCTTTAAGGTTAAGAGAGCAAAATCGGTACTGTTTCTGCTGAAGGTGGGAGAGCAAGGGGAGGCAAATAGATTTGCCCCGCTGGGATTAATAGTTCAATGGGACACATTGCAATGTCTGGGGATAAATCTCACAAGGGAGATTGGGGTAGTTTTCGAGGCAAACTTCCCCCCTCTATTTACGGGATTTCAAAGTGACCCGGATAAATGCAGAAAGTTAACAATGTCCTGGCTGGGGTGTTTAAAACGCACTGAAGATGGTCTGCCTGCCGAGGTTTTTGTATGCATTCCAGATTCTCCCTATACGTATCCCAGAGCCATTCTTTAGGGAAACAAAGAGGGCAATGCTTAAGTTCTTGTGGCAGGGTAAGAAAGCAAGAGTGGCTCACAATGTTCTTGTGCTGCCCAAAGAGAAGTTGGGGGGGGGGACTCCCGAATTTGAAAACGTATTACAAAGCAGTACAGTTGAGGGTACTTATACCCAATCTTAGGATGAAGAGGGAACTCCAGTGGGTCGTATTGGATAATACCAACTTAGCCCCTGCTACCGTGGTGGAGTGGCTGTGGGCACCGAGTAGTATGCTACCGCGCAGAATCTGAGAACACTTGATCCTGGGAACCATATGGGAAATTTGGAGGGAAAGGGCAGACATGCGAGGGGTCACCACATGGCCATCTCCCCTGAGCCATCTGTGGGCGCCTGGCGTCCGGGAGGCGATACCGAACCATCGAGAGATTCCAAACGTGGTACGTGGCGGTTTTGGCGAGGGTAGGCCAACTCTGGAAGGCAGGAACCTTTATCACAATCACTGACCTGGAGGAAGTATTGGGCATAGGGGTTCTTTCAGTTTTCTCATATCTTCAACTAAAGGGGTTCCTCACGAGTGACAAATGGAAAGAGGGATACATAGGGACCTCACCCCCTTTGAACAATTATTAAATAAAAGAATGAGAACAAAGGGCTTGATCTCAGCCATGTACAGTGCATTGGTGAATGCGGTGAAGGGGTCAACCGAGAGCCTGAAACGGAGGTGGGAAAAAGATATGGGAAGAGAAATTGACCCAGAGCTCTGGGACAGGATGTGCATGGGGGCCTCGCGGACCTCAATATCGTGTCAATGTAAACTACATTCTATTAAGCTCTTCCACAGGTGGCAATATGACCCGTTCGGTTTATCGAAGATGTTCCAGACGGCAAGCCCTGTGTGCTGGCATCTGTGTGGAGAAAGGGCCGATTACTGGCACATGTGGTGGGGATGCCCCCATATTAAAGTGTTCTGGGATGAGGTCCTGGGGTGGATTGAAGACTTAGACGGGATCCCGCGCATTAAAACGCTGCTGTTGATACTGTTTGGTAAGGAGAAAGACGGTGGGAAATGTAGTAGGCAGATGGGGGTGGCGGGGCCCCTACTGCTCACAGCACGGGTCTGCCTGGTGGAAAGGCGTTAGGAAACCGGCAAAGAAAGATTGGATCAATGTTGCTATAAATAGATGTACAATGGAAAGGATAACTGCGGCGCTCCATGGGAGAGGGGCAACACACAAGATATTAGGGGGGGAATTCATGACAAGATACCTGGGGGAATGATATGGGAACATAACGTTTAAACAGTCGATATTGTAATGGAAGGGTGAACTGGATTGTTTAGAGGGGGAGCACATCCAACTTTGGAGAGACACACTCCATGGGACGATTTCATAAGGGCACTGGGCCCCCAAGAGGCGAGCGCAGATTTTGGTTGATATTTTGTGTTAAGACTCAGCTATATCACACCGAAAGGTTAATATTTTCTTTTGTGAAGATGAAGAAGACCCAACACATGGGGGGAGAAGGGAGGTTGAAAAGTTTGTTATGACAGGAAGCCGTATTGGAGGGAGGAGAGTGATTGTGATGTTTATTCTAATGGTTCCATGTCATTTCATCGCGGGATGTTTTTTGCTGCGATTTTTCTTTTTTTCGAAAAAAAAACACATCAAATTTTTTGTAAATTATTTTTTGGCCCCAAGGGACCCAACTGATCTTTGTGTTTTTACTGCCCGGCCAGGAATTAATCAAAATCCATAAGAGCGGATTGTGGGAGCGGTTGTGGTTGTCTGGCATTCCAGATTTACTGCCCTTTTAGAATGGGCACCATAGTGGAGCTCCTATGTTCTAGACCTTGTGGAATAAAAAGCATGGAATTGGTGCATGACGAAAATGGCGGAGAGGACAGACGCGCCTTGACAGAGCTCCGTTCCCTCATGTTTTCACCAGAGAATAACGGCAGATGCCCCACAGATCATGTCTGCCTTTAGGATTCAGACTACCCCCCCAGATGTCGACGAAGAAAGAGGGATAAGGAAAATAAAGAGAAACGAACTACGTCTCTGTCCGTGCCGACCCGTCAGCGGTCAAAACAAAATGGTGGGCAAATCGCATAAAACGGGTCAAGCCACCCAAGTACAGTGAAGGTAAGAACAAAATCAAAGTAGAGGTGGACGCTGACACACACTGTGAAGAAGATGCAGAGATGTTGAGCCATATGGGAAGAAGGTGAGCGGTATCGGTGAGGATATGAGAGAGTTGGGAAAACGGGGCGGGTAGAAAATTCAAGGGCGCACCAACAAAGGAGAGACCCAACTGCTCCCTCTCCCCTCTTGACCCGAGTAGGAAAATAAAAGAAATCGCCCAGGGGGCTGACCATGGCCTCAGACAGTGGGAGTGGAGGCACCCCGGACAGTAAATGCAAGGACATAGCCAGCTCAAATCCCTGGACAAAGAACAAGGAAAAACGCTCCCTGCAATCTTTGGCAGCGCAGAAGAAAGACAAAATGAAAGGAGGAAGTACGCCGGGGCGAGGGGAGGCCCAGGGTCAGCAGGTACTAAAGACAGCACACACCCCCTCCCACCACCCCAAAAAAAGGTTGTGAAGTGCAACTGAGAGCTGCACGGAGACAGGAGAGCAGGGAACATCTGGGGGTAGCCATCAGGGCAATCGTGTGGTGGTGGAGAGGAGATTCGCTACAGGGGAGCGGGGCATAACCCACATTGGGGAGAGCCCCATCAAAATGGAGGGTGGATTAGGAATAGAGCAAAGTAAAGAAAGGAAAAGACGAGAGAGCAGCAAGAAAAGGAAATGTAAACAAAGTGAAGAAGAAAATGAGAGATCAGGAGCGGTGATACAGAACATAAAGTGGAAGAGCAGCAAAATGGAGATAGAAAGGGATCCCACTGCCGTAGTTTGGAGGAAACACAATAAATGCATACATTTTATTTCATTGTTTAAAGTGCTGCACTAGTTCAAGATCAATGGAATGCTGTACAGAGGGTGAGTAGCCAGCATTTGGGCTGGAATCTTTTAACAGTAGCGCAGTGCTGGGAGTTGCGGTCTACGCATTCATTGGGATTAGTGCTTTCTCAGGTATTGTTGAAAAAGCCATGTTTTGAGAGAACTGGAGAATTGTGGTGCATTTCAAGCAGATTCCCGGGATCATGTGCCAGAGGGTGGGGGCGTTCTGACAAGAGAAGGATTGTTTGTGTGTCCTCTCTTTGCAGACGAGGTGTGATTTACGCCAGTTTGTCGATTTGCTGGACAAAGAGAATGTGCCAACAGAAATGTGACGCTCAGCCTCCAAGTATGCTTGTGTGCTACGTGACTGCTTTATACATGATACAGTCTTGAACAGTGTCCTGGCCTGGAGAGTAAGCCAATGTAGTTCGTGTAGGCTGGGGTTGATTCGGTCAAATTTCCATGCGATCATATTAAGACGCGCTGCAGCGTGGTGGACTGCTTGTAGGGGAGTCAAGTGACTGGCTGGTAGTCCTGTCAGGAGGGCATTTCCTCTTATCGAAATGTGAGATCACAAGGGCCTGCACTACGGTCCGGTAGTCCTGCTGTGAGGTGAAGGGTTTGATTATGCGAACAGTGGAGATTTGGTGCCAGGCCATTTGGATGGCTTGTCAGAAGGAGGGGACAGACTAGAATATGTAATTTCCAGGGTAGAATAATTTTAAAAATGCCTCGCTTTCCATATACTGTGGGTTTCCCTACCTAACAAAGCTAACTAGTTTGCTCGACGTCAGTTTATGAATTCCAAAAGTAAGTCTGTCCTCAGCCTAAAACGAATCTGTGCTGACCCTACCACTAATACAAAACAACTAAAAATCCAGGTGACTGACTCCCTTCTCCAGGGGTTGCTTTCTCAGCCCAGTTTCTTTAGTAAAGAATCAGAACCTCCAGCTTATAGCGATTTTGCGATCCCGCAAAATCCTGCGCAAACTGCAATTATTTTAAAGCGCAAAAACAGCAGTTTTTGCAAAAACATTGGCGAAAATGGCTGTTTTTGCTAAAGAAAACAAAGAAAAACAAACTCAAGGACCAGTTTCTCAACACTTTTTTGGACTCCAGAAATTAAATGCGCAAGCACATCTCTTGCTCAAAATAAAAGAGAAGCCCAATCCACAAAGGACAACTGAATGGGTGCTTCTTATATGCGCCCATTCAGATGACCTTTTTCACCCCTTTGCGCAAATCGGGGGCTGTTTCTGTGCATTTAAAAGCACATCCCAAATTGACTAACAAGATGTGCTTTTAAAAGTGCAGAAATTGTAGGCAACCCAATGCGCCCACTTTGAATAGCTGCACGGGGGTGCCACTGCATGGCAGTGTCTTTACTGACCCTATGGACTCATGCAATACTTTTTTCTTTTTTTTTTTTAAGTGTGACAGTTGCTGTCTCACTTGCATTTCTGTTCCCAAACGGTATAGAAATGAATGTGTTTTTTTTAGGTTGCATTTTACAGTGGCCCCTTAAGGGCCTGTCACAGTCAAAAGCAATGGGGAGACTGTAGACCATTGTCGGGAGAGCTCTTCGAACACAAACTTATTCAAGACGGCTGGCCAGCGCATCATTTGCGCTACAGCTCAGCCCCATGGAAATGCGCAGGTCACCTTTGAGAATAAGGTGACCTGCTCATTTCCCAAAATGGGTTATCTAAACATAGCACATTCTCTGCTCTATTTTTAGATGCCCCATTTTCTGAGGGTCTGGGACAAAATATACAGTTTTCAAAAATAATAAAATGGTCACAATATGAGAGGGAAAGGAGAGCGAGAGGGGGAGTGATGGGTGAGCTGTGGAGTGGGAGGCAAGAAAGCAGAGGGAGAGCAGTGGGTCAGAGGGGGAAGCGGTGGGCAAGAGAGCAGAGAGGATGCGGTGGGGTGGTGGGCCAGAAATCAGAGAGGGAGCAGAGGTACAGAAAGTGGAGGGAGCATGGGATTAGGGGTAGCAGTGGGCCAAAAGCAGAGGGGGATGGCCGGAAAGTAAGCTGCAGATTGGGAGAAAGGATGAGGGAAGAGTGCAATAGAATGGGAGAAAGGATGCAAGATGAAGAAGTAGCACGAAATAATGAAGGACTGTATACTGTGTGAGGAATTGGGGAGCGTAAGGTGTGAGTTGGGAGTATGATTTGGAGTTTGACAGGGACCAGAGAGAGCAAATTCCGACTTGGCAGTGTGACAGAGCATGTGAGTATGTGTATGACTGAGAGTGAGGTTCGAGAAGGCAAGTTGTGATGGGGAATTGGTGAGACGTGAGAGGTGTGTTGGTGAGAGAGGTGTGTGGGTTTTAGGGGGATTGGAGAACATAGAAGTGAGCATTTTTTAGCATTATAGCTGAGAATGATCAATACCGTTAATAATATTAAATCGGCATGCACATTAAGCCAAAAAACATAGCCAAAACAAACACTGTTCTACCAAGCCAGAAACATCTGGGACTCTTCCTATTAAATTGATACACAAGGTACAAACAATGACACCCTGGCTCTCTTGTAGCCTTACACACTGCCTCTTTCCTGCAATGAGCCAATCTTGCACCCGCCAGTCAATAAAGAATGTGCTGCAAAAACAGAGCAATAAATAAAGGATTGTGCTGCAAAATTTGCCATTTCGTGCCGCAAAATTTGGAATTTCATGCTGCAAAATCTGAAGAAGTGTCTGAAGAATCCTCAGATTTTACTGAGCTTACTTTCACAAACGTTTGTTGAGTTTGTGAAGGGGGTTTTCCCAGCCTTCTGGTTTTCCCTTCCCCTGTTGCTGAAAGATCCCTTTGATCAAAGCTCCATGTCTTTGCCTTTGATTCTCTTCATCTTTCTTGGACGTGTTCAAAAGTCCCTCTTTCTCTGCTTGCCTCTTACTCTCTTGGTCACTTACTTTCCCACCAAGGCAATGATGGTGAGCCCAGTATTGGTTCTAACTCTCTTGATTATTGGCTTTCTTGCCCCCTTGGTTATTAGCCTTTCACTGGGACAGGTATGATGAACCAACTGGTTATTCTCATTCTCTTTATTATCAACCTTCTCACTGGGACAAATATGATGATACCAGTGATCGGTCTCTCTGTTCATTATAAGTCCTCTCACTGGTGCGAGTATGATGTCCCCAATTCAGATTCTCTTGATTACGGATCCTCTCACTGGGACAAGTATGATGATACCAGTGATCGGTCTCTCTGTTCATTATTAGTCCTCTCACTGGTGCGAGTATGATGTCCCCAATTCAGATTCTCTTGATTACCGATCCTCTTACTGGGACAAGTATGATGATACCAGTGATCGGTCTCTCTGTTCATTATTAGTCCTCTCACTGGTGCGAGTACGATGTCCCCAATTCAGATTCTCTTGATTACGGATCCTCTCACTGGGACAAGTATGATGCTCACAGCAATGATTCTCTTGAGCACAGGTCCTCTCCCTGGGATGAGTATGATGCTCACAGCAATGATTCTCTTGAGCACAGGTCCTCTCCCAGGGATGAGTATGATGCTCACAGCAATGATTCTCTTGAGCACAGGTCCTCTCCCTGGGATGAGTATGATGCTCACAGCAATGATTCTCCTGAGCACAGGTCCTCTCCCAGGGATGAGTATGATGCTCACAGCAATGATTCTCTTGAGCACAGGTCCTCTCCCAGGGATGAGTATGATGCTCACAGCAATGATTCTCTTGAGCACAGGTCCTCTCCCAGGGATGAGTATGATGCTCACAGCAATGATTCTCTTGAGCACAGGTCCTCTCCCAGGGATGAGTATGATGCTCACAGCAATGATTCTCTTGAGCACAGGTCCTCTCCCAGGGATGAGTATGATGCTCACAGCAATGATTCTCTTGAGCACAGGTCCTCTCCCAGGGATGAGTATGATGCTCACAGCAATGATTCTCTTGAGCACAGGTCCTCTCCCAGGGATGAGTATGATGCTCACAGCAATGATTCTCTTGAGCACAGGTCCTCTCCCAGGGATGAGTATGATGCTCACAGCAATGATTCTCTTGAGCACAGGTCCTCTCCCAGGGATGAGTATGATGCTCACAGCAATGATTCTCTTGAGCACAGGTCCTCTCCCTGGGATGAGTATGATGCTCACAGCAATGATTCTCTTGAGCACAGGTCCTCTCCCTGGGATGAGTATGATGCTCACAGCAATGATTCTCTTGAGCACAGGTCCTCTCCCTGGGATGAGTATGATGCTCACAGCAATGATTCTCTTGAGCACAGGTCCTCTCCCTGGGATGAGTATGATGCTCACAGCAATGATTCTCTTGAGCACAGGTCCTCTCCCTGGGATGAGTATGATGCTCACAGCAATGATTCTCTTGAGCACAGGTCCTCTCCCTGGGATGAGTATGATGCTCACAGCAATGATTCTCTTGAGCACAGGTCCTCTCCCAGGGACGAGTATGATGCTCACAGCAATGATTCTCTTGAGCACAGGTCCTCTCCCAGGGACGAGTATGATGCTCACAGCAATGATTCTCTTGAGCACAGGTCCTCTCCCAGGGACGAGTATGATGCTCACAGCAATGATTCTCTTGAGCACAGGTCCTCTCCCAGGGACGAGTATGATGCTCACAGCAATGATTCTCTTGAGCACAGGTCCTCTCCCAGGGACGAGTATGATGCTCACAGCAATGATTCTCTTGAGCACAGGTCCTCTCCCAGGGACGAGTATGATGCTCACAGCAATGATTCTCTTGAGCACAGGTCCTCTCCCAGGGACGAGTATGATGCTCACAGCAATGATTCTCTTGAGCACAGGTCCTCTCCCTGGGACGAGTATGATGCTCACAGCAATGATTCTCTTGAGCACAGGTCCTCTCCCTGGGACGAGTATGATGCTCACAGCAATGATTCTCTTGAGCACAGGTCCTCTCCCTGGGACGAGTATGATGCTCACAGCAATGATTCTCTTGAGCACAGGTCCTCTCCCTGGGACGAGTATGATGCTCACAGCAATGATTCTCTTGAGCACAGGTCCTCTCCCTGGGACGAGTATGATGCTCACAGCAATGATTCTCTTGAGCACAGGTCCTCTCCCTGGGATGAGTATGATGCTCACAGCAATGATTCTCTTGAGCACAGGTCCTCTCCCTGGGATGAGTATGATGCTCACAGCAATGATTCTCTTGAGCACAGGTCCTCTCCCTGGGATGAGTATGATGCTCACAGCAATGATTCTCTTGAGCACAGGTCCTCTCCCTGGGATGAGTATGATGCTCACAGCAATGATTCTCTTGAGCACAGGTCCTCTCCCTGGGATGAGTATGATGCTCACAGCAATGATTCTCTTGAGCACAGGTCCTCTCCCAGGGATGAGTATGATGCTCACAGCAATGATTCTCTTGAGCACAGGTCCTCTCCCAGGGATGAGTATGATGCTCACAGCAATGATTCTCTTGAGCACAGGTCCTCTCCCAGGGATGAGTATGATGCTCACAGCAATGATTCTCTTGAGCACAGGTCCTCTCCCAGGGATGAGTATGATGCTCACAGCAATGATTCTCTTGAGCACAGGTCCTCTCCCAGGGATGAGTATGATGCTCACAGCAATGATTCTCTTGAGCACAGGTCCTCTCCCTGGGATGAGTATGATGCTCACAGCAGTGATTCTCTTGAGCACAGGTCCTCTCCCTGGGACGAGTATGATGCTCACAGCAGTGATTCTCTTGAGCACAGGTCCTCTCCCTGGGACGAGTATGATGCTCACAGCAGTGATTCTCTTGAGCACAGGTCCTCTCCCTGGGACGAGTATGATGCTCACAGCAGTGATTCTCTTGAGCACAGGTCCTCTCCCTGGGACGAGTATGATGCTCACAGCAGTGATTCTCTTGAGCACAGGTCCTCTCCCTGGGACGAGTATGATGCTCACAGCAGTGATTCTCTTGAGCACAGGTCCTCTCCCTGGGACGAGTATGATGCTCACAGCAGTGATTCTCTTGAGCACAGGTCCTCTCCCTGGGATGAGTATGATGCTCACAGCAGTGATTCTCTTGAGCACAGGTCCTCTCCCAGGGATGAGTATGATGCTCACAGCAGTGATTCTCTTGAGCACAGGTCCTCTCCCTGGGATGAGTATGATGCTCACAGCAGTGATTCTCTTGAGCACAGGTCCTCTCCCTGGGATGAGTATGATGCTCACAGCAGTGATTCTCTTGAGCACAGGTCCTCTCCCTGGGATGAGTATGATGCTCACAGCAGTGATTCTCTTGAGCACAGGTCCTCTCCCTGGGATGAGTATGATGCTCACAGCAGTGATTCTCTTGAGCACAGGTCCTCTCCCTGGGATGAGTATGATGCTCACAGCAGTGATTCTCTTGAGCACAGGTCCTCTCCCTGGGATGAGTATGATGCTCACAGCAGTGATTCTCTTGAGCACAGGTCCTCTCCCTGGGATGAGTATGATGCTCACAGCAGTGATTCTCTTGAGCACAGGTCCTCTCCCAGGGATGAGTATGATGCTCACAGCAGTGATTCTCTTGAGCACAGGTCCTCTCCCTGGGATGAGTATGATGCTCACAGCAGTGATTCTCTTGAGCACAGGTCCTCTCCCTGGGATGAGTATGATGCTCACAGCAGTGATTCTCTTGAGCACAGGTCCTCTCCCAGGGATGAGTATGATGCTCACAGCAGTGATTCTCTTGAGCACAGGTCCTCTCCCAGGGATGAGTATGATGCTCACAGCAGTGATTCTCTTGAGCACAGGTCCTCTCCCTGGGATGAGTATGATGCTCACAGCAGTGATTCTCTTGAGCACAGGTCCTCTCCCTGGGATGAGTATGATGCTCACAGCAGTGATTCTCTTGAGCACAGGTCCTCTCCCTGGGATGAGTATGATGCTCACAGCAATGATTCTCTTGAGCACAGGTCCTCTCCCTGGGATGAGTATGATGCTCACAGCAATGATTCTCTTGAGCACAGGTCCTCTCCCTGGGATGAGTATGATGCTCACAGCAATGATTCTCTTGAGCACAGGTCCTCTCCCTGGGATGAGTATGATGCTCACAGCAATGATTCTCTTGAGCACAGGTCCTCTCCCTGGGATGAGTATGATGCTCACAGCAATGATTCTCTTGAGCACAGGTCCTCTCCCAGGGATGAGTATGATGCTCACAGCAATGATTCTCTTGAGCACAGGTCCTCTCCCTGGGATGAGTATGATGCTCACAGCAATGATTCTCTTGAGCACAGGTCCTCTCCCAGGGACGAGTATGATGCTCACAGCAATGATTCTCTTGAGCACAGGTCCTCTCCCTGGGACGAGTATGATGCTCACAGCAATGATTCTCTTGAGCACAGGTCCTCTCCCTGGGACGAGTATGATGCTCACAGCAATGATTCTCTTGAGCACAGGTCCTCTCCCTGGGACGAGTATGATGCTCACAGCAATGATTCTCTTGAGCACAGGTCCTCTCCCTGGGACGAGTATGATGCTCACAGCAATGATTCTCTTGAGCACAGGTCCTCTCCCTGGGACGAGTATGATGCTCACAGCAATGATTCTCTTGAGCACAGGTCCTCTCCCTGGGACGAGTATGATGCTCACAGCAATGATTCTCTTGAGCACAGGTCCTCTCCCTGGGACGAGTATGATGCTCACAGCAATGATTCTCTTGAGCACAGGTCCTCTTCCAGGGACGAGTATGATGCTCACAGCAATGATTCTCTTGAGCACAGGTCCTCTCCCTGGGATGAGTATGATGCTCACAGCAATGATTCTCTTGAGCACAGGTCCTCTCCCAGGGATGAGTATGATGCTCACAGCAATGATTCTCTTGAGCACAGGTCCTCTCCCAGGGATGAGTATGATGCTCACAGCAATGATTCTCTTGAGCACAGGTCCTCTCCCAGGGATGAGTATGATGCTCACAGCAATGATTCTCTTGAGCACAGGTCCTCTCCCAGGGATGAGTATGATGCTCACAGCAATGATTCTCTTGAGCACAGGTCCTCTCCCAGGGATGAGTATGATGCTCACAGCAATGATTCTCTTGAGCACAGGTCCTCTCCCTGGGATGAGTATGATGCTCACAGCAATGATTCTCTTGAGCACAGGTCCTCTCCCTGGGATGAGTATGATGCTCACAGCAATGATTCTCTTGAGCACAGGTCCTCTCCCAGGGACGAGTATGATGCTCACAGCAATGATTCTCTTGAGCACAGGTCCTCTCCCTGGGACGAGTATGATGCTCACAGCAATGATTCTCTTGAGCACAGGTCCTCTCCCTGGGACGAGTATGATGCTCACAGCAATGATTCTCTTGAGCACAGGTCCTCTCCCTGGGACGAGTATGATGCTCACAGCAATGATTCTCTTGAGCACAGGTCCTCTCCCTGGGACGAGTATGATGCTCACAGCAATGATTCTCTTGAGCACAGGTCCTCTCCCTGGGACGAGTATGATGCTCACAGCAATGATTCTCTTGAGCACAGGTCCTCTCCCTGGGACGAGTATGATGCTCACAGCAATGATTCTCTTGAGCACAGGTCCTCTCCCTGGGACGAGTATGATGCTCACAGCAGTGATTCTCTTGAGCACAGGTCCTCTCCCAGGGACGAGTATGATGCTCACAGCAGTGATTCTCTTGAGCACAGGTCCTCTCCCTGGGACGAGTATGATGCTCACAGCAGTGATTCTCTTGAGCACAGGTCCTCTCCCTGGGATGAGTATGATGCTCACAGCAGTGATTCTCTTGAGCACAGGTCCTCTCCCTGGGATGAGTATGATGCTCACAGCAGTGATTCTCTTGAGCACAGGTCCTCTCCCTGGGATGAGTATGATGCTCACAGCAATGATTCTCTTGAGCACAGGTCCTCTCCCTGGGATGAGTATGATGCTCACAGCAATGATTCTCTTGAGCACAGGTCCTCTCCCTGGGATGAGTATGATGATCACAGCAGTGATTCTCTTGAGCACAGGTCCTCTCCCTGGGATGAGTATGATGCTCACAGCAGTGATTCTCTTGAGCACAGGTCCTCTCCCAGGGATGAGTATGATGCTCACAGCAGTGATTCTCTTGAGCACAGGTCCTCTCCCTGGGATGAGTATGATGCTCACAGCAGTGATTCTCTTGAGCACAGGTCCTCTCCCTGGGATGAGTATGATGCTCACAGCAATGATTCTCTTGAGCACAGGTCCTCTCCCAGGGATGAGTATGATGCTCACAGCAATGATTCTCTTGAGCACAGGTCCTCTCCCAGGGATGAGTATGATGCTCACAGCAATGATTCTCTTGAGCACAGGTCCTCTCCCAGGGATGAGTATGATGCTCACAGCAATGATTCTCTTGAGCACAGGTCCTCTCCCTGGGATGAGTATGATGCTCACAGCAATGATTCTCTTGAGCACAGGTCCTCTCCCTGGGATGAGTATGATGCTCACAGCAGTGATTCTCTTGAGCACAGGTCCTCTCCCTGGGATGAGTATGATGCTCACAGCAATGATTCTCTTGAGCACAGGTCCTCTCCCTGGGATGAGTATGATGCTCACAGCAATGATTCTCTTGAGCACAGGTCCTCTCCCTGGGATGAGTATGATGCTCACAGCAATGATTCTCTTGAGCACAGGTCCTCTCCCTGGGATGAGTATGATGCTCACAGCAATGATTCTCTTGAGCACAGGTCCTCTCCCTGGGATGAGTATGATGCTCACAGCAATGATTCTCTTGAGCACAGGTCCTCTCCCTGGGATGAGTATGATGCTCACAGCAATGATTCTCTTGAGCACAGGTCCTCTCCCAGGGATGAGTATGATGCTCACAGCAATGATTCTCTTGAGCACAGGTCCTCTCCCTGGGACGAGTATGATGCTCACAGCAATGATTCTCTTGAGCACAGGTCCTCTCCCTGGGACGAGTATGATGCTCACAGCAATGATTCTCTTGAGCACAGGTCCTCTCCCTGGGACGAGTATGATGCTCACAGCAATGATTCTCTTGAGCACAGGTCCTCTCCCTGGGACGAGTATGATGCTCACAGCAATGATTCTCTTGAGCACAGGTCCTCTCCCTGGGACGAGTATGATGCTCACAGCAATGATTCTCTTGAGCACAGGTCCTCTCCCTGGGATGAGTATGATCTTCACAATCGTTATATTTGTATTTCACATATATATCAAAGTCTCTCTGCGAGATATCAAAGCTGCCACTCTACCCGGGTCTCCCGCTCTCCCCCTTATCTACTTTGTAATAGGGCTGCGTCCCCCGGTCAGCATTCTCCTTCTCTGATGGCTCTTTAGTTCAATTCACATAATTCTTTTGACATCTTTTGGCGTGTTACCTCACCAGTGGTATCAGTGCTGAGAGGGGTTTCCTCTCTTTCCCCGTGTGGAACCCTCCTGGGCCCCCTGTAAGGTTGGCAGACTCTCTCTGATCTGTCCAACGAACGGTGCGACTCAGCATCTGTTCCTCTGTGTTTTACTTCGTCAATGGTATCAGCGCTGGGATGGGTTTCCTCTCTTTCTTTGTGTCAACCACCAATTCATGTATCCCTCCTTGGGTTCCTGTCAGGTTGGCAGACTCTTCCGGTCTGTCCAACGAACAGCGGGACTTGGGCATCCGTTCCTCTCAGTGTGTTACCTATTCAGTGGAATCTGCGCTGAGAGGGGTTTCCTCTCTTTCCCCGTGTGGATCCCTCCTGGGGCTCCTGTCAGGTTGGCAGACTCTCTCCGGTTTGTCCAACGAACAGTGTTACTCATGCTCTCATTCTTCTCAGATCCTCTCCAGATTCCGTCTCACGTCCCTCCTGGAACTACTCTCAGCGAGACAGACTCTCTGGTCTGTCCCACGATAAGTGCTGCTCTGGCACATGCTTCCTTCAGCTCTCGCCGGTTTGGGAGATGTCGTTCTCTCGATTTTCCTGGCTTCCTTAACACAGCCGGTTTGAAACTCCCAGGTCTCTCTCATTGTCACACTCTCTCCCCCCACTTTTAGGAGGCTGTTCAGGTGCTGACTCAGCATCTTTTGGCAGTCCTTTCTCAGTGTCTGAGCCATACTCCTTATGACTGCCTTTGGCTTCTTCATCTCAGTATCCAAAAGGTACTTGTTTGTTCTGACACATCACAGTAACAAATATCGTAGATTTGTCTTGTTCTCTCCCATCAGAATGGGCATAGTTGGGTTAGAAAGGGAGTTCCTCATTGGAACAGGAGTTCTTATCCCCATGGAGCGAGTCTCTCCCGGTGAGGTAACACTTGCCTCCATCCCTCTGAAGGTTATCACGTAGTGGGCTCACCTCCATAGCCTCACAAAGGAAGGCCCCCCGCCTCCCCTGCAGGAAAAGTGACTGAATCCCTTGATTCATCACACTATGTTTCTGGAAGGACAAGCTGCTGTCAATGATGAAGCCTAAGGATTTTGCTGATCTGAGAGTTGTGGATCAAATCCTTCTAGGTGCATATCATTGAACCATTGTTGGACAAGTTTTTGTTTAGCTGGAGGATTGATGAGGACACATTCAGTCTTGGATAGGTTAAGTTTGAAGCTTTCTCTTGCGCTTCTTGTTAAAATTCTTCAACAAGGAACGCGCCGGCAATTTTATTTATTTATTTATTGCATTTATTATACACCCAAACCCGTGGGTGTCACGCCGTAGTTACAGACATCTTTGCATAAATGGATACAGTTGAAATCAATACTTTTCCAAATGTCAGCACAGGGTTCACAATACATAATAGTCAGATAATGGCAACAGTTAGTCAGGGTGGTGTACCAAGAGCGATGAAATAGGCTATTAGAGGCAGTGGGGGAAGTTACCTGGTCCTAACTGTGAGTAGAAGGATGGGGGACGGGTGTAGCAGCCTAGAACTTGTTGAATAGCCACGTTTTTAAGGACTTTTTTGAAGCATTGGTGAGAGTGCTCATTTCTAGTGTGTAATGGGAGAGTGTTCCAAATGTTTGGAGCCATTACTGGAAAGCTGCTTCCCCCAGCGCTGGAACGTTTGTAGCGTGGGACAGAGAGATGTGCATATTTGTTTGATCTAAGTACTCTTGAAATCTTGTTCAAGATTACAGTGTTGTTGAGATATGTAGGTGCCTTCTTGGCGAGACATTTATGGGTGACACAGAGTGATTTAAATATGATTCTGGCTTTTATGGGTAGTGAGCGGGCTTCCATCCTGGAGATGTGGTCTGATTTTTTAGTCCAAGGGCTGCTCGCGGAGCTTTATTTTGCAGCAATTGCAATTTGGCCAAGTTGGTGTTTGAGGTACCTACCAGTAGAACATTACAGTAGTCTAACTTCGATACGCTGAAAGCCCGGGCTAGGGTGGTGCAGTTATGTGAAGAATTGACGACTTAATGCAATCAGTTTGGATGTGTAGGAGGTTGCCGAGGATAGTGCATTAACGTGTTTAGACATTGTTAAATTTGCAACTAAGTAGACCTAGTGTTTTAACCTGCTTTAGGACTGGAATGGGGGTTCCATCTGTATTGATTGATGAGTAGTCAGAGTGGAGGGCATTGATTTTGGCTGGGGAGCCTACGATGAGTATCTCCGTTTTCTCATCATTGAGGCAGAGACTGTTGAATGGCATCCAGTTTTAAATGATTGCATAGATTTTATTGATCGTAGTTGTATCCTGGTCATAATTACCAGTGATAGGGATGAGGATCTGCGTGTCGCCAGCGAAATTTGCATAAATTACACCCATGGCATCGAGGGCAGCAAATAATAGCTTAGTGTATGCATTGTATAGCGTATGTTACATCCTTGCGGGACTCCTAGTGTTACTGGGATGGGGTCTGCGGCCTCCTTGACGATGGAGACTCGGGATGTTTGATCAGCAAGGAAGGATTTGACCCAAGAGTTGGCTTCTTGCGAGAACTGAAAATCCTTAGCTAGTGTGGCACATAATTTGTCATGATCGACTAGGTCGAATGCAGCGGAAAAGTCTAATAGCAGAAGAATGCATAATTTACCGGCGTCTCTTATGGAATCCACCTGGATTTTAAGGTCCAGAAGGGCCGTTTCGGTGCTGGGATTGGGCCAAAAATCAGATTGTCGAGCTCTAAGGAGCTGGTTTTGTTCGAGGTGAGATTGAATTTGAGAATAGGCTATTTTATCGATTATTTTCACCAAGAAGGGGACAGTAGTTATGGGGCGATAGTTCGTAGGGACTGTCGCATCCAGCCATGTTTCTTTTAGGAGTGGGGTCACCCATGCTTCCTTGATGCTAGTAGGGACGGTGCCTGTGCTGAAAGAGGCATTAACACATTTGGTAATGATTGGTGTGAGTGTAGGGGCACACAATTCGACTAGGTGTGCTGGGAAGCTGTCTCCTTTACAATTGGAGGGTTTTAGTTGGAGATAGTGTCTAACACTTGGTCTTGGCTTACTGGGGCAAATTTGAATTGGGTATTGATGTTATCACTGGTTCTATCGATGGTAGGTGGGGGTGAGTTTTCTTTTGGTGGTGGTTTTGGCTTGAAGCACTTGGATTTTTGAGGCTAGATCATTCTGTATGGTTGTGCACATTGCTTTACTCGAGTTGACCTGAGTAGAAGATGGGATGGGACTCTCCAATTCTCAAAGTATTGTAAAGAGCTCTTTGGAGTTTGAGGCAGCATTGCTGATACGAGTGTTCATAACATTGGCTTTATGTGCTATTATAGCTGCTATGTATATTTGGCTTGCTTTTAAGAAAGCATTGGCAGTGTCACTGGTACATTTTTTTTATGGATGTGCTCCAAGGACCTTTTGTTACGCCTGAGTAGTGCAAGTTTGTCATTAACCAAAAATGTGAGCGTTTGTCTGGGCGTCGTGTTTTAGTTGTAAGTGGGGCTAAGAAGCCAATGGTAGTTGTTAGGCATTTATGATAGATGTCTGCAAGACAGCTGGGGTTACTCGAGAGGGTGTTAGAGGAGAGGGCTTGCTCCAGAATGGGGGCGAGGCTGTCTATCGGGTTCCGAATGTTTCTTGTCTCAACCGTGTCCATCGTAATAGGTGTAGGGTGGAGTTTCTCATTGCTGGAAAGAGTAAAACTAATAAGATGGTGGTCTGTCCAATCAACTGGTACAATGGAATCTATTGGGGTAGGGGTGTTTAGTGTGAGTATCCAGTCTAATACTCTGCCTTTATTGTGAGTGGGGGCATTGAATAACTGAGAAAAATACATGTCTGTGAGCGAGGCGTGAAGGGCAATGGTGGATGTGACTCTTAAAGGCAAAAGGAGAAATACTTGGAAGGTTCGAGGTTGAGAAAACTTAGATGAAAAGTGCAGAATTCGAAGTCTAGCAGGTTCAGGGAGATAACACTACTCAGCACAAAGACCTGACATAGTGGGGAATATACTCACATACAATACAGTGGCTCCTGCTTGTAATTTTACACAGCATCTTATAATGCTTTCACAGTTTCCACATACATGAGTTTCACTTCTAAATTGTTCTTTGTATTTATGTTCCGTAGGCTTCATGTCTGACATTTTGTTTCTGTGCAGGCCTACTATTTCATTGAGCATTTATAAATGACTCTGGCCTTTTTATTTCTGGCATCCAGGGCTATATTTCATCCCCAATTCTTAGAAGCTCAACCCCAAGACCCTTTCCCGACAAGAACACTTTCTCGCGGACAGTACATTGTGAGTGACAACGGACTAACACCAGAACCGTATGCCTGACATGTCCCAACATAAGGGTCAAGCAGAGTCAGGCAATACCTGATAACTACCCACACCTGACTTCCATCACACTTGCCCACACAGATAAAAGGCGGAGCACGAAAGCACACTCTGAGCAAGGCCAAACTCACAAGGACGCAGCTATTCCGGTATGGCAGTTTAAACCGAGGAGAAAGGCAGCAAGACTAGAGAGGATGACAAGGAGGGAGTTACCCTTGTCCTATTCACAAAAGGATTGCGACTTTCAAGAAGCCTCAAGGAAAAGAAACATAAAACCAGGAATCACAGCTGGCCAACGGTGTAGCGTGTGTCAAAACTACACAGGGCCCTCCCACATTGATAGCCAAGGTGGGAGAAGCGATTGCCACTGTAGTGCTCTCCTTGATTCCGGCAGCAAAGCAATGCCAACGAGTGCAGCACAGCCGGTGAGTCTGGAAAAACGGATCGCAGACCGGACTGTGTTATGCTCAAGGTTGCAGACGGCAACATTGTATGAACAATGAACTTGTGTGCGATTGAACTTTATGAAAGAAAGTTAGGTACCAGATAGTTAGTGGCCCGGCGCCACGTGGGTGCTCACTCGAAGGTCTCTGTTCGGTACAACCCCTCTCCCCCACGCGCGCAGAACATGTTAATATTGAAAGTGAAATCGAAGTAGTCCTGAAGCGGGTTAAGTTAAATCCTGTGCACATTCGAAAGACTTTGATTGCCTACGAACTGGAATTGGTCTGAGCCCGGAAGAGGGGGGTCCGGGGTGAACAGTAAAATTCACCCATGAACATATTGTTGTGGCAACTGCGAACCTGACTGAGGGATGCCTACAAACTGAAATTGGTCTGAGCCCGGAAGAGGGGGACTAATTGTTGGAACAGAAATCTGAGCCCGGCTAAGGGGGATCCCAGGCGACAAGTAAAGCGCCCCAACTTGAATATTTGAAGGGAACTTTTCTTTGGCTGGTCCGAACCTTGCGGAGGGAGACTAATTGTGAAAGAGGTATCTGAGCCCGGCTGAGGGGGATCCCAGGCGAAGAGTAAAGCACCCTGATTTAATATTTGAAAGGAACTTTTCTTTGTTGTTTTGGTGTCTCTTTTGTGTCTCTTTTGTTTTGGTGCATCAGGCCCTCTGAAGCAAGAGACTTTGACTAAAAGAGACTTGGGCACAGAAGGCCCTGATGCTGGTAAAAGGAATTGTGACCTTGTGCCAAAGAAGCCCATGAGTGTGCTGTGCTCTAGTGACCAGCCTTGTCCCGTGCTAAAAACGTGGGGAAGGGAGGCCAACAGTCTAAACATAAGTGCTTTGGCGTAAAGCGCTATATAAATTTAATACATACAAATAAATACAAATCCTGAATTTTGTGAACACTTCTTTCTTTTTGTGAATATTATCACGCACTATTTTGTAGCATAGTAGTAAGGATTGGCAATAGTTTCTTTTTAGTGTAGGCCCTTTTTCATTTGACAAGACTCCACTAGGACTTTATTATTATTATTTGATGGTCGTAGCTTGCTCCCATCTTAGATTTAGGTTTAGATGGGTGTTTTTCACACCCCTGATAAAGTTTAATAAACCCACTTTAACTGTGATCGCTTGTGTCTGTCTTACTTTGATACCACGCCTTCCTTACATGCCACATGAACGTGATTGTCCTCTTCCGCTTGTAGATTGGCCACCTTAGGCAGCAGATGATTACCCATTCTCCGCTCATCCCACATAAACGTGATTGACCTCTTCCCCTTGTAGACTTGCCACCTTAGGCAGCAGAGGATTTATTCATGTATTTGTTTATTTCAGTTTTTATAGGGTGCTACATGCCCATAGCGCTGCATGAAAGAGAGAAGAGGAAAGCCATAGGCCAGAGGAAAGTCTATTCCGGTAAATTAAAAAGAAATGTCTTAGCCTGTTTCTTGAAAACGAATAAAGATTGAGATGTTTTAATGTTCATGGGTAGAACATTTCATTTCCCATTCTCTGCTCATCCCACATGAACGTGATGGACCTCCTCCCCTTGCAGACTTACCACGTTAGGCAGCAGAGAACTATTTGCTCTTCACTCATCCTATATGTTATGTTATGTTATATGAATTTATAAAAACTCACATAAGCAAAGGCATCTCCCAAAGGCATCTTGGCGCTGAGCAGTAGATTGAGGAGTACTAGAGATATCAATATCCATCAGTAGTATCACTCAAGGATACACATGAAAATGATTCCAGTCCCTCATCACCTATCAATATCCATCAGCAGTATCACTCAAGAATACACATAGAAATGATTCCAGTCCCTCATCACCTATCAATATCCATCAGCAGTATCACTCAAGAATACACATAGAAATGATTCCAGTCCCTCATCACCTATCAATATCCATCAGCAGTATCACTCAAGAATACACATAGAAATGATTCCAGTCCCTCATCACTTATCCATATCCATCAGTAGTATCACTCAAGGATACACATGCAAATGATTCCAGTCCCTCATCACCTATCAATATCCATCAGCAGTATCACTCATGCATACACATGCAAATGTTCCAGTCGCTCATCACCTATCAATATCCATCAGCAGTATCACTCAAGAATACACATAGAAATGATTCCAGTCCCTCATCACTTATCCATATCCATCAGTAGTATCACTCAAGGATACACATGCAAATGATTCTAGTCCCTCATCATCTATCAATATCCATCAGAGGAAACGGCATGCTCAATGTACATCCTCTGACAAACTCGCCTGCCGCCTGCTCCAAAGGCAATACTGGATCTCTGTCCGCACCAAGAAGAGAGCTCACATCGAAGCCCGCGTCTCTGCGGCATCTAACAACTCGGCTGAACTCTTCAAAATCTGCAAGAAACTGTCCAATCCTGCCGCAGTGTCTACCTCTCCTGTCCCTTCCCAGGCCCTCTGCACAGCACTGGCTTTACATTTCATCTGTAAAACTCAGGAAATCCTGTCCTCTCTCTCCTCCTCTCCCCTTCCTCTCTCTACTCCCTGCTCTTACTCCGGCCCTTCTTCGGCCACCTCGTCCCCCTCCTTCTCTGCCTTTCCCCTGTTCTCCCCAGACAAGGTTTCTAGACAAGTCTGATCTATGAAAGTCTTGTCAAAACAGGTTCATCCCTGTTCCTCCAAAACCATCAAGGACCACATTGACTCCCTGACTCCTGCCCTGGCCGACCTCTGCAACCACTCCTTCGACATTGGAGTCTTCCCCTCCCCTCTCAAGCACTCCCTTGTGCACCCTCTCCTTAAAAACCCTCTGCCGACCCGTCTTACCCGGCTAACTATCCCCCAATCTCCATCACTCATTTCCAGGGCAAACTCTTGGAAAAGATGGCCATCTCCCAGCTCAACCTTCACACTGAATCTGTTGGTTGTCTCCATGATCATCAGTCTGGCTTCAGAGCTGCCAGAAGCATGGAAACTGCTCTCCTGCACATCGGTGAAGACCTCCTCTCCAACCTTGATTCCAACACCCCCTGTGTCCTTATCTTACTTGATCTCTCTTCTGCCTTTGACACGGTCAACCATGCCATCCTGCTCAACCGTCTCCGTGATAACCTGGGGATCACCGGTCAGGCCCTGCCATGGCTGACCTCTTTCCTCTCTGATCGACCCTCCCAGGTTCAACTTGGGTCCTTCCTCTCCTCTATCTCTATCTCTACCTGTGGTGTTCCCCAGGGGTCTAACCTCTCTCCCTGGCTGTTCAACCAATACCTGGCACTTCTTGTCCACTGCATTGCAACGCTCTGCCCCAACTTCCAGTGCTATGCGGATGACACTCAGCTCATTTTCAGGCTACCCTCAGCCACCTCTTCTCCCTCTCTCATCTCTGACTGTCTGTCTGCCATCTAGGAGTGGTGTGCCGCTAATCATCTCTGCCTTAATGCCAGCAAGACTGAGATTCTCCTCATCGGCACACCCGCTCCCTCCTTTCCTGTAACACTCTGGCCGGC
Source organism: Ambystoma mexicanum (assembly GCF_040938575.1). NCBI lineage: Eukaryota > Metazoa > Chordata > Amphibia > Caudata > Ambystomatidae > Ambystoma > Ambystoma mexicanum. Next base: position 1,089,578,169 of record NC_090941.1, read on the forward strand.
CTCTCTTGGCCCTCCTCCTGCTCCCACCTGTGAGGCCAAAAGCCTCAGGGTCATCTTCGACTCCACACTCTCCTTCTCTCCTCACATCTCTGACGTCTCTAAGAAGTCTCACTACCAGCTGCACCTCCTCAGAGGTATTCTTCCTTTCCTCTCCTTCCCCCAGAAGCTCACTGTCTTCAGAGCTCTGGTTCTCTCTAGGTTGTACTATTGCAACAACCTCTTTCTTTATCTTCCTGCTTCTACTCTCCGCCCTCTGCAACTCATCCAGAACAGGACTGCAAGACTTGTCCTTGATCATATCTCTCCAGGACTGAAATCTCAGCATTGGCTCCCAGCGGTTGCGAAGATTAGGTTCAAAAACCCTCTGCATTGTCCATAAGGCCTTCTGGGGCCTGAGGCCTCAATACCTTCAACTCTCTCTTCCTAAATATCTTCCTTCTCGAGCTCTTCGCTCATCCGCCTCCAACTCCCTCCGGGTCAGACGCTTCTCCAAGCAACGAGTTGGTGGTAGATCTTTCTTCGGCTGGGGCCTCCCTCTGGAACAGCCTCCCTGCCTCCCTGAAACTTGAGGAGAATCATCTCCGGTTCCGGAAGCACCTAAAAACCTTTGTCTCTGCTTCTGCTTTTTCTCCTCCTCTCCCCTGCTGACTTCCTGGCTGATACTGAAACTGCACTGGTTAACTGGCCAGCCTCTGATCTTGGGCCCAGACCCCCTCCCCCGCCAGTCACACTCCTGCACTGCCTTCCTGGCAACCCCTGCACTTGGGGACTGTTTTTTGTACCCATACAGTACCACTACCAGCACTTGACACCTGTTGTCTGCACTTAGCCTTGCACTTGCCACCTGCTGGCCGTACTTTTACTTTATCTATTTTATTATCCCATGTACAGCACTGTCCTCTCCCTCCTCCCCTTCTGCACTTTCCTCCTTCCCCTTCCCATGCACTTGCGCTATCTCACTGACACCTGGCCTAGTAGGATCGTTGTCTGTCTTCCCTCTGTTCCCCCTCCCTTGCCTTGTCACGCCTTGAAACACTTGTGTATAGGCGCGTTATAAATGCCATATCATATCATATCACTAGCATTGCATTGGATAATCGGGAGTAATTCATACAGTGCTTGGACCCTGAAGGGAACTGACATTAAGCGCTTTATACAAATCTGATATAATTGTACACACCCTTCCAGCATAGCAGCTTCCCCTAGAAAGACATTTAGATAAATAAGCACTATGAGGTTTGGAAAACGCTGGTTTGGGATATGTTCCACCCCTCAGATGACAAACCCCCGTGAATGGCAGAATACCACTGGTAGACCAACTAAAATCAGAAGGTTAAGAACGGACAACATGACGATGGCACTGCTACTAACATGGAACCCGGATAAAAGATAACACAAATCTAACATGACACTCCTGGCCATCTGCAGTGAACAATGTGAATCTAAAATGCTTGTTGTTTGCCTTTTAAGAGAAGGACGTTTGTTATTGTGTTAGGTTGTTGTTAAATGGCAAGCAATTATTATATGAGCGTATAAAGTGTACTGATGAGAAAGGAGTGATTGATATATGCATAACTGTTCATATACAAATACCAATAAAAACATTTTAAAATACATTAGATAAATAAGCACATATTGGCCACGGTTTGCAGAGAAACGTTATAAAACAATCACAACTGGAAAAAGGAAGGACAAAGGTAAATAAAATACTGGGCGCAGAGGAGGTGCCAAACCGCAGAGCTCAAGCAAGTAGAATAGTGGGCAGATAAACGCACAGCACTCCATCAAGCAAACTTCGCCACTTCACCACACCGAAGGGATTACTGAGCTCTCAAAAGTGTGAACGTCAGCACAGCACACTTCTTTGTGTCAAGTTTATCTTTGTGAAGCTGTCGTAGAAACTCAAACAAGGACTGTGTGTTTGTGGATTACTGCCATCAAGGGTTTGGGTGTGACGAGTGCATGAAGGCAGGGAGTTGGAGGGGGAGGGGGATGGCTAAACAGGCGTGGGTGAAGAGTCTACAAGCATCTCAATGGGAGCCGAGTATGGCATCCTCAGCCCTGTGTGTAGTGGTTTATCCTGCGATTCCCCAACGTTGCACGTGCACAATGATCAACAACGTGTCCACAATACCACAAACACACTACCAACATTATCCTTGCTAACACCATCACGCAGTCACAATGCGCCATCGGACTCTAGGCACTGTAACAAAAACAAACTGTAACACTTTTTTATTTAAGTTGCACAGTAAACATCCTTGGACGTTATCAAAATGAATTCACAGTAACATTGGTGTTGTACAGTACGTTAGTTACAGACACCGCACAATGGTCACTCACAATACCTCACAATCGCTGCTAACGGTTTCAGTTCCATCACTTAAGTATCTGCGGAAGCCCCCCCATATGTATGTCTCTTGGTCTCTTTGTGTTGGGGAGTAGGCTAGTGTATGTCTCATCCTGATCATTTGCCCATACCATGTTGCATTTCCAGCCTTCTATCGTGGGGGATTTCCCCTTCTTCAATCTCATCAAGATGGCGCGCTTAGCCAATAGAAGTCCAATGTTTACAAGTTTACATTTCATTGCATTCATTTTTAGCACACATACCAGTATACACACAGTATGATCCCAATTCACAGATTGTTCGACCATGGCTTCCAATGCCGCACAAATCCCAGACCAATACTCAAGAGAGTCTCCCACACGACCACAGCATATGTTTCAGATCTGCCTCTGTTTCCACGCATCTAGGCCATCTTCCCCTATATCCCCGGTACATTCTCTTCAGTCGTGCCGCGGTGAGATGCACCATATTCAATATTTCAAAATGAATTAATCGGAAACCTGAAATTGAATGATACCTGTTTCGTGAGACGGCATAATTGTGCCCAGTGTGCATCCGAGAACCCGACCCCCAGGTCCCTCTCCCACTCCCCCCTTATGTCCGGGAGCTGCACCCTCCTTGTTTCGAGTGCTATTTTGTATAGTCCAGAGGCAGTTTTCTTGGCTGTCCCTATTGAAGCTATATAATTAAGGCAGGGGTGTGACAGTGGCTCGTGCGGGAACCCTTCCCATGTCGCAGCCACTGCCAACCTAAGTTTAAGGTAATGCAGTTTCTGAGTGGGATGTAAGCAAACTGTATTTTAACCTCCTCCCATGTTCTGAATATACCCTCATGGTACAGATCTCCAAGCTGTGTAATACCGACCTCCTTCCAATGTGTAGAGAGTGAAGTATCTGTGAGGGGCGCAGGTTATGAGCGTCCCAAATCGACATGTGGGGGCTATACAGCACTGTGCCTCGGAGTTGTTGTGTCAGTTTCACCCACGTCTGCTGTGTATCGAGTCTCGGGTTCACTTGATAGGCATTTCCCCATGTCCTGGCCACTATCCTGTGTAGCAGTGTGGCCCTAGGCCTCCCTCGTGTTTCTAATTCGGTGTAAGGAGTACGTGATGCCCCTGCGACCCAGTGCATAGCGTATTGTGCTTGGGCCACCAGATAATACACCTCGAAGTCGGGCGCAGAGAGTCCCCCTCTTTCATAAGTCTGCGTGAGGCGACTCCAGCTGACTGGCACATTACCCTTCCACACGAAGGCAGAACAGGCAGCAGAGATTGTCTTGACTAAAGATCTGCCTGGCCACAGCGGTATTGTACAGGAGAGGTAGAACACTTTGGGCTGTATCATCATTTTGACCAGGGCTACCCAGCCCATGAGCGAGATGGGGAGTAGACTCCACCGGGCTAATTTAGCGCATAGTGCTGTTTCCAGTGCTTCATAGTTGAGGGCTCGTACTAAGCCCGCAGAACACGCCATCTCCACCCCCAAGCATTTAATCTGCCGGGGTGCCCAACGCAGTCCGCACAGATCACCCAGGGGGTGGGGGGTCGTGGCTTCCGTTAGTGGGAACATCTCGGATTTGGTTATATTCAGCCGCAGTCCAGAGTACCTTCGGAACTCCTGGACTGCTGCCAGCACCCTATGTAGATATTTCTCTGGGTTTCTGACAAATAAAAGAATATCGCCAGCGTACAGAGTGATCAGTTATATACGTCCAGCCATGGGGTTACCCGCTATAGTATGTCAAATTCTCATAAAGTCACCTACAGGTGCGATTACAAGGTCAAAGAACAACGGGGAGATAGACGGGTATCAGACCAAGACGCACGTCTGCGTCCAGATTAAATGAATTGGGGCAGACTTCAAGCCCAGCCGTCATACATAGGACTGACCGCTCTTCACCACCCTACCCCAATTGGGCCATCTTTTCATACAGCCTGCCTTGATAAAGACCCACGCGGTCAAAACACGTGTCAGCTGACCACAATTGGGACTATGAGTCCACATGAAACAATTGATAAATGAATAAAAATTGCACTTAAAACAGGACTTTCACAAGAAAGTGCGTGGCAAATCCACTGTTTTGAACTATCAATCTAAGCGCAAGGTATCCAGGAGAAACCCTTGATCATACAATTAGGGAGGTGTCGGCTTCACCTCAACCCCTTCTTGTAACCTGCGGATAAACTAATTAGGACACCACCTTTTTTTATCATCAGAGCTTAGCAAGGACGGTTCTACACCTAGGGCCCAACGGTGTAGTTAAATATTCTGCGTGCAGTCGGGCTATGATCTCTTTGGTTCCCTTGAGTTCCTGCCTGATGTCCCGCAGCACCCTGTATTTGGTGGACATTGCTATCCCCCTCATATAGACTTTAAACGCTTGCCAGAGGGTGCTTTGGGCGGCAACTGAGCCGTCATTATTATAACAGTCTGATATATGTTGTGCTATGTTCAGTTTGAACACCAGACCCAGGAGCGAGGCGGGCTTGAAGCGCCATTGTGCCCTTTGAGGTGCTCCTTCCGGAATGTCTATAGTCAGCATCGCAGGGGAATGGTCCGACAATGTCCTGGGTAGGATCCGGACCTCGGTCACCCAAGCCACAGCCATGCCAAAGAGTAACCACAGGTCTATACGAGAATGCATATCATGCAGTGAGGAGTAGAACGGGAAGGACCTCTGTGTCCGATGTAGTGACCACCAGGCATCCCTCAGGGATAAGTTTGCAATGTTTATGTGAAGCGCGCAGGCCGCATTGGACAGGGGTCGGGCAGTGGAGGAGGTGCATTCCAAATCGTTGTCAAGGATAGTGTTAAAGTCGTACCCGCAGAGTATCTGTGCCGTGGGGTATGCCACGCATTTCTGAAATATCAGGTGGTAGAACTGGGGATCATCTATATTGCGGCCATAGATATTTATTAGTAACACTTCTGCTGTGCCCTTTCGTCCATGTACCAGCATATATCTGCCATGGTCGTCAGTTTCGGATGTGTAATGCGTGTAGGGAAGGGTCTTATGTATCAGGATCATGACACCTCTGGCCTTGGCGTAATAGGAAGTGTAGTAGCGATGTGCTCCCCAGCTAGGGGAGAATTTACATTCTTGGCGCTCTTGCAGATGTGTTTCCTGCAAATATAGGATTTGTGCCCCCTGCCGATTTGCGTATGCAGCTACCTTTCACGCTTTCACTGGATGACCCAGGCCCCGGACATTCCAGCTCAGTAGTTTGATTAGCCATCACTCTTCACGTGTCAATATTTGTGCGTGATCAGTGCGTGCCCATGTATACTATTATTACCAGTGTCATTTTGTCTGTGCAATATTTTAACATTTTCACCCCAACTATAACCCCTACCTCCCTCCCCCTCCCTCATAGTACCCCACACTTCGACTATGCATCCCCCCAGCCCGTCAACCCACCCTCTCCCAAAACTATCATAACTAAACTATGCACTTGCATTGGGGGCATCCGTTTCCAAGGCGACCGAGAGTGCCGGCTTGCAGTGTCTCATAAGTGTCTCCCCGATTCACCAAGTTAACAATCTTGACACACGTTTCTAACACACCTCATGTATATCTTCTGGCCCTGTATGTTACAGCTCTCATAATAAATGACTATTATCACTTACCATATCACAGAGTTTGTAGTAGTCGCTACGTGTTCGCTGGTCTCGTCGCTGGTTACTGGTATACCTCTCTAGCACATAAATACAGCATCTGCAGGGGTGAACTAAGCTTGGTATTGGCTCTATCAAGGTCTCACGAGCGGCATTCCAGTTAGGATATGTTTGGTTACTTAAATCTGTTTCCACAACGGATTGTGCTCCAGGCAAGGGGATGTTAGCTTCCACGAAGGAGGCGGCTTCCTCTGGAAATGTAAAGAAATAGTTCTTATTTTTGAACTGGAAACGTAGTCTTGCGGGATATAACATAGCGCATGGGATCTGGCGTTCCCTTAGCAATTTCTTCACTTCTATAAAGGACCTTCTTTCCTGTTCAACCGACAGGATATAATCCAGGAATATTCTTATCACATCTGATCCTAGTCGGATTTCCTTCTTGTCTCTAGCTGTCCTGAGTATTAGTTCCCTGTCCTTGTAGTTCATGAAGTGAGCGATGATAGGCCGAGGGTAGGCGCCGGTTTAGGTTTCGCTGCGAGGGACCTGTGCGCCCGTTCGACTGAAAACATCACAGACCACCCTGGATCACCCAGTGTGGTTTTCAGGAAGTCCTTTGTTCCATGGGTCCTTTCAGGGCATCTTCGGGTATCCCAACTATGCAGATATTGTTCCTCCTCGACCTTGCTTCCAAATCCTCACACTTCAGCTTGACGGTGCCCAAGTCCTTCGCCATAGCGGTCACCATGGTCTGTAGATTTCCCACCGTATCTTCTACCATGCTTATCCGCGTCTCAGCCTCTGTGACACGTTGTGTGATTTTCTCCATCTGTGTCCGCATTATATTGATGTTGATGTTAATGCCATCCAATTTATCATTCATTGCTGCGAAGCCTTGTTGCAAAGCGGTTTAGACCCCCTGCAGATCCAAGGGTGGTGTTGGGGCTGCCATTTCCGGGCTGCCGGTGGCCACAGCTGGTGTATTCGGTAGTTTAGGAGAAGGTGTCATGAACCTGTCAATCGTGCCGCTTTTCCTCTTGTTGAGCGCCTTCTTGGGCATTATCCTGTTCAATAGGGCAGGCTGGCTGGGTTCGCTGCTATGGGGTGTGTATCTGTCCGTTCCGGTAATCGAATTGGAGTGCGCTACCGCTCTTCAGGTTGCTCTCATGCTTCTTGCGATGGCTCTGCAGTGGCTGTCTGGAGGCCCAGGGCGGCGGATCCCGGCTATTGGGCACCGTAGTCTGTTCCGGGCGACAGTAGCAGAATAGTAGTACAGGCGGTTTATACGTGCATTCTAGCCGGGGTGTGCTGGCTTCCTCTCTGTCTCACTTGCAATCCTTTTTCTGCGGTCTGTTCCACAATTGTAACAATGCAACCCTTTCAGTTTGCCTGACTGAGTCCCCCGGCGAGTACGCCAACTTGTCCCTTTCCAGAGGGCCCCCCCATGGCACGAGTTTGTGCCTGTGCTTCGCCTGGGGGGAATTCTTCGAGCACTGCGTCTGATTATTGTTGATGCAGTGTCCGGCCTGAGCTGGTCCGTGGGGGCAGTGCCTTGTATGATGACAGTGCAGTACCGTGATAATACGTAGGGCCTCTACTATTTGCATGCAGAGCATCCAGGTACAACCCCACGATTGTTACAAGCCTCTTCCAGGTGGGGTGGTAGCATACCAACGTTTAGTTGCCCTCCGCAGCGTTTCCCCTGCACTGACCTCCGTGTTGTGCTGCCTCTGTTACCCTGCCAGTGCACAGGGATATATCAGCATATTGTCCCAGGTGAGGTGGTGGGTACTGACATCCTACGGTTTCCTCTTGTGCTCCGTATGCAGGCAAAGCGTGCCCGCCAGGGGGATTATCAACGTACCCCACCTGTTAGCCCAATGGGTGGCCCCAGTCAGTGCCTAGGGCCCATGGATGGAGCCAAGCAATTCAAGCATTTGGTCATACAGGTGGTGTCCTCTCTGCTGCCAGCACAACGACAGCAGCTGCAAGTGCCTCCTCAGTCACTCTGCTTGTCTCACACACCTGATGGGTACTCAGTTTACATATTCCCTGTAGTCCCCTGCACAGCTCAGGTACGTGTCCGTGGTGTGCCTGGGGAATTTACATCAAGTGCAGCATAGGTTGTTGGCATTCCAGTCTATAGGGTGGTTGCAGCTTCTGTTTCCTCACATCTTCCTCTGCGTGATCCTCCCCTGTGCTGGACCGGCACTGCAGTGTTCCATTTCCACCGGTCTGCTCTATGTGTCAGGCTCAGTGTCTTTATGCCACTGCCCCCCTAGTGCAAGGGATAGGTGTTCTGTCCCGTAATCTCTGTACCTTTTGAGAGGGTTGTCACGGGCGCTCAAAAAGACCCAACAGTCCCTTAGCCGGCAAGGAGGCTGCAAATCTTGGCAGCGTGAGTCTTGTTGCTGCGTGTTGGTAGGACAGCGGTGTTGCCGTGGCTCAGTCTCCGCTCTCGTGTTGGGTGCTCCAGACGTTGCACACCGTATCCGGGGCGCCCGCCCCTCCTTGCCTTCCCCCTCCGCTCTGGAGATTCTCATTATTGCCGTCAGGAGTGTCCAGGCGCCTCTCAACGCTGCATCAGTGAGCCTCACGGTTCCTGCTGGGTCTCCCCTGTGCTGCAAGCAACGGGCTGCTCTCGGCCAGCATGTAGTCGTTGGGCTGGGGGTCCTGACCCCTGTGAGGTGCTGAGGCTCAGCGCGTCTGGGGCGACCAAAGCAGTCACGCCCGTGGTCCACAGACCAGTTCCTCCTCACCCCAGATATAGGGGATATAAAATGAATGCCGCACCCGGTTCAGTCTGCAGCGGCTCTGAGTGGACGGGATACGCAGTGTGAGGTCTTCCGTCTGCTTTAGATGCGAAGCGTGGCTTCGCCCTTCCTCCACTGTTATGGCCCGCCCACTTCCAAGAGTGTCCAGCGCGGGCCCAGGGAAGAGCTGTTTTCAACGTTGTGTAACTCTGGTGTTCTTGAGCGGATTCTCCCGATCTCAGAGCCTCACATGGAGCACAGTATCATGCTGTTTTCAAGGATTTCTCATGCCAGACTCAATCGGTCGCCCACAGAGCATGCAGCTCATCGCTCAACAGCGCCCCCCACACTGTAACGACTGCTAGACCATAAAATGGGAGAGCCCATGGGATTCCCACAGTTTTATCACCCCTCCCCAGAGGGATGAATGCGTGACCCCTGAGGGGGCACCTGCTTTCAAATGATTTAAGTTCAATGTTCCTCCTATTGGCTGCCTTTCTGCCTTAAACTGACCCTCCTGGGCAGCCCCCCTGCCCGGCAGCCCCCTAGGCTAAGGGCCCCTTAGGCAAAGGGTGGCTCCAACGGCTGCGGCTCCTGTTGTGTCTGCAGCGGACGCCAGGCGCCAGTTATCTCCATTATTAGCTCCACGTGTTCTCCCAGCCCTGAGAGTCTATCCTACTGCGCAACTTGATTGCCGTTCGCTACCTTGTCCGTTTGCTCTCGTCTGGGTCTTCCCTTCTCCCTCCCCCTCTCCTCTCCCACCTATTCTATGGTGCTCTCTATCTCTCCTATCTTTTCTAACTGCTTCTCTATTGACTATCCTGCTCTCCTCACTAAATCTGGTAGGAAAAAGATTAAAAAGGACATCCTGGTCTCCAACCCAGGCCTCCCTATCGCTGACACCTACACCAGTGCCTCCTCAAAGGAAACTCTCACCGACATACTCTTTGTCGTGCCTTCACCTGACCTATGGACCCTTCATATGGTCTCTGTGCTACCTCCTTTCTCCTCTTCTCCCATTAATTGTGGCACCCGTTACGATGTCCTCTTGGCCTCCTTCCACTCCTCTATGGTCATCATTAATGTCTACTCTAATGGGACCCTCTTGGTCCTAGGCCCTCAGGCCAACCTTCACCTCTTTGATAGACGCTTCCCGCGCCTCATCAACTTCCTTTCTTCTCCTGCTTTCCTCCCCTGTCCTCGGCTACCTTGCCTTCCCCCTCCCTCTCTGCCCCCTCTCGTGCTCCTTCTACACCTCCGCAGGGTGTACCTCTGATCTGTACCCCTCCCCGGATGTCCTTCAAGGATGGCAACCTTCTCCACATTGCCACTCTTAACTCTCACTCTGCTGTCAAACATTCCTCTGATATCTGCCACCTTCTTGAGGAACTGGACCTCGATGTCCTTGGTCTCACTGAGACATGGTTCACGGCCAGCTCTGCCACCAGCTTTGACATACTCCTACCTGATGGTTACAAGATCCTCTCCATGCCCAGGCCCAACCGTGCTGGTGGGGGTGTTGCCCTTATCTTCCCTGAGTGGATTCCTGCCTCTGTCACTCCTACGCAGACCTACTCCTCTTTTGAATGCCTTGTCTGCCGACTCTCTCTATCTCTCCTAGCCATTCCCTTACTGTGGCTTTCTATCGCCTCCCTGGTAAGATATACTCCTTCCACTCCGAGTGGGCAGACCTCTCCTCCTCACTCTTGGCCTCAACCACTCCACGTCTCTGTCTTGGAGACTTCAACATCCGCCTGGATGCCTCCTGTCCCCCCTCCGGACACTTTCGCGACCTCGGCAACTCTCTCTCACTCTCCATTCTCCCCTCTGGCCCGACTCATTCTGCAGGGCACACTCTCGATTCTCTGATCTCCTCTGACCTTCCCCTCTCTGTCCCTCTCTCAACTCCTCTCTCTTGGAGTGATCACTTTCTCCAATTCTCCCACCTCACCCTCCCTAGCCCTCAGGCCAAGCCACCTTCATCACTGCCACCCTCCTTCTCGGTCATCCGACCCATGAAGCGCGTGTCAGTTGAGGCTTTCGCCGCCACCTTCTCATCCCCTCTCCCCGTTTAGCTGACTCTCACCCTGACACAGCCCTCTCCACGCTCCACTCTGCTATATCTGATACTCTTGATATCCTGGCCCTTGTCATGAGAATCCGCCTGAAGCCCAAAGTCAAGTGTAACTTCTGGTATGACTCAGATCTCGTCACCCTAATACGCAAGTGCAGGGTGGCCGAGAGGAAATGGCGTGCTTCATGTTCATCCTCTGACAAACTGGCCTGCCGCCTGCTGCAAAGGCAATACCGGCTCTCCGTTCTCACCAAAAAGAGAGCCCATATCCAAGTCCGCATCTCTGCGGCATCTAACAACTCGGCTGAACTCTTTAAAATCTGCAAGGAACTGGCCAATCCTGCCGCAGTCTCTACCTCTCCTGTCCCCTCCCAGGCCCTCTGCACGGCACTGGCATCTCACTTTATTTAAAAACCCAGGACATCCTGTCCTCACTCTTATCCTATCACCTCCCTCCCTCTACTCCCTGCTCTTCCTCTGATCCTTCTGCAACCACCCCCCTCCCTCCTTCACTGCCTTTCCCCTTTTCTCTGCAGATGAGGTTTTTCGACAAGTCCGATCTATGAAAGTCTCGCCGAAACAGGTTAACCCCTGTTCCTCCAAAACTATCAAGGACCACATCGACTCCCTGGCTCCTGCCCTGGCCAATTTCTGCAATCACTCCTTCACCACCGGAGTCTTCCCATCCCCCCTGAAGCACTCCCTTGAGCACCCTCTTCTTAAGAAACCCTCTGCCGACCCCTACTGTCTGGCTAACTATCGCCCAATCTCCATCACTCCCTTCCTGTGCAAACTCCTAGAGGAACTGGCCATCTCCCAGCTTAATCTTCACACTAAATCTGTTGGTTGTCTTCATGACCATCAGCCTGGCTTTAGAGCTGCCAGAAGCATGGAAACTGCTCTCCTGAACATCCGTGAAGACCTGCTCTCCAACGTTGACTCTTAACACCCCCTACGTCCTCATCTTGCTTGATCTCTCTTTTGCCTTTGACACTGTCAACCATGCCATCCTGATCAACCGTCTCTGTGATAACCTGGGTATCACTGGTGAGGCCCTGCTGTGTCTGACTTCTTTCCTCTCCAACCGACCCTCCCAGGTCCAACTCGGGTCCTTCCTCTCCGATATCATTTTCTCTACCTGTGGTGTCCCCCAGGGGTCTAACATCTCTCCATGGCTGTTTAACCAATACTTGGCACTCCTTGCCCATCGCATCGCTGCTCTCTGCCCCAACTTTCAGTGCTATGCGGATGATACCAAGCTCATTTTCAGGCTACCCTCGGCCTCTTCTTCTCCTTCCCTCATCTCTGACTGTCTGTCTGTTATCCAGGAGTGGTATACCGCCAATGACCTCTGCCTTAATGCCAGTAAGACTGAGATCCTACTGATAGGCACACCCACTCCCTCCTTCCCTGCAGCTCTCTGGCCAGCCTCTCTTGGCCCTCTTCCTGCCCCCACCTGCAAGGCTAAAAACCTTGGGGTCATCTTCGACTGCACACTCTCCTTCTCCCCTCACATCTCTGATGTCTCTAAGAAATCCCACTACCAGCTGCTCCTCCTCAGAGGTATTCGTCCTTTCCTCTCCTTCCCCCAGAAGCCCACCGTCTCCAGAGCCCTGGTTCTCTCTAAAATAGACTATTGCAACAGTCTCTATCTTAATCCGCCTGCCTCTACTCTCCGCCCTCTGCAACTTATTCGAAACAGGACTGCGAGACTTGTCCTTGGCCTCAAGCCCAGGGATCGTATCTCTCCAGGACTGAAATCTCCACTGGCTCCCAGTGGCTGTAAGGATTAAGTTCAAAACCCTCTGCATTGTCCACAAGGCCTTCTGGTGCCTGGGGCCTGAATACCTTCAACTCTCTCTTCCCAAATACCTTCCTTCTCGGGCTCTTCAATCATCTGCCTCCAACTCCCTCAGGGTCAGTTGCTTCTCCAAGCAACGAGTGGGTGGTAGAGCTCTCTCTTCAGCAGGGGCCTCCCTCTGGAACAGCCTCCCTGCCTCCCTGAAACTTGAGGAGAACCATCTCTGGTTCCGGAAACACCTAAAAACCTTCCTCTTTGCTTCTGCTTTCTCTGCCTCTCTCCCCAGCCACCCTTTCTGATCTTGGGTCCAGGCCAGGCCCTGCTTTTTGCACACTTGCCATGCCCCGCCTGGCAACCGATCACACCTGGAGACTGTTTTCTGTATCCCTACAGTCCCCTACCAGCACTTACTATGCGCTTACCCTGCACTTGCCACCACCTGGCCACTTTTATCATCTTATTTATTCTTCCAACCCTTGCACTGCACTTTCCCCTCTCCCTTCCCCCAGGCACTTGCCCTTTCTCCCTACCCATGCACTTGCGCGATCTGAATGTCACCTGACCTAGTAGGATCATTGTCTGTTTCCCACTGTTTTCCCCTCTCTTGCCTCGTTGCCCCCTGAAACACTTTTGTATGATCGCGTTATAAATGCCATATCATATCATAATGATGGCTGGAGAATAGTTTCAGAGGAGAGTGTGGCGACAAGGAATGACAAGACTGACCCAATGGTGCCATAATGGTATCTATAGACTTTTATTTAACCTAAAAACAAAACTTATCTGCCTTAACTCTAATGGGTTTTCCCAACGTAAACTAAAGAAACCCGGGTGTTTGGGAGGAAGTCCAAATCAAAAGACAATGTCACAGTCAAAAAGACTCCTACTCTTTCCTCGCCACTACAATAAATCGTATGTTGTTCTGCTAGTGCTGTTGTTAGGCAGAATTATATGCAGTACCCTTTCGAAACACCACACCATTTAAGAATACAAGTGACAGTACAAATTCACCTTTGATACAAGCCTGTACTACACTGTTAAAGTGGTAGCAGTGGCTGAGTAGCCAGACTTATCTCAAGAGTAAGTGAGCAGTATCAAAAAGTTACACAAAGGACAGAAATTACTATGATTCAAACAAACACTGACTCAAGGTTTTCAAGTAAAAGAATATACATTTATTTTACTCTTCAGTTGTATAACATTTCACTATTCTTAGCAGTTTAAAAATCACACTCTCAATACACCACACAACTCCCAATAAGTTCCAGACAAGTTAAGCTCACAAAATGAAGTGGGGGCAAAATGGCACTCCAGCAATTTAAAAGGGAAGGAAAGACAAAGTTAATAAGAAATGAACCACGCCAACAGGTAAGTACTTAGGACAATTGAGCAAGAGGAGCTACAATGATAGAATCTGGTAGAAAAGGCTTAGGGCCAAAGTCACTAGGTCAAGTCTTTTGCTCAAGATCACACGGTTCAGGGTAGTTCACGGTAAAGTTTGTGCCACGGGTTCCGGATGAGGTTGGTTGGCAGAAAAGTTAGTTCAAAGAAGAAAGAAGAACAAGACCTCGGATTGGAGAAAGATTTCACACACTTTCACTGCGGCTGAACAAAACGAATAACCGGATTTGCACAGTACCTTAAAACGGGGAGGGAGCTGTAGCTGAGGCGGACGTTCCTGGTAGCTCCTGCAGGCTCACGGTTCCTGAAGCGACTGTCGGACTGACAAGAAGTAGGAAGACTGGAGGGTCCTGCACTACCCAGGGAAGAAACCAGCAGCAGAGCAAAGCAACGAAAAAAAGGTGCGCTCCTCAAAACCCAAGCAGGGTTCCGACCTTCCTGGCTATCCGTCCCACCAGTTCAAGGGAAGAGGTTTCCTGGAGGATCTTCTCTGTCGTCGGATTCTGAAGATTCAGACCTGCATCAGGGCTTCATCGGGCGGTTCAGTCGTTGTAGGGGTCCTCTTCCATCAGCTCCTCCTTTGGTTCTTTCGTTCCAGTGGCGACTCTGCTCTTCCAGTCCCAGCGACCTGCTTTTTATGCAGTTTTCCCCCATTCATACAACCTGGCTGTCATCACACAGTAGGGTGGCTGTCCTGGCAAGGCACAGTCACCCAGCCAATCAAACAGGAGTGTGACTTGGGTTACCAAGGGAACCCATGGCAGTGGTCCTAAGACCCCTCCCTCACATCCGGCCTACCCAGACTTTCAGGTGCCTTAAGGAGGGCTTCTGTGCAGAATCCCGTGAAAAGACGGCGAACAATGGGACCAAACCTGGTTTGGTGCGCAGAGTAAAACACGAGAAAGACATTTACAAAAAGAAATGGCAAATAAACCCAGCCGGAACCGTAATAAAATATATATGGTGAAGCGGGTTTATGTTTCAGGCTAATATAATAGCCTAAAACAATACCATGGTTATTTAAGATAACCGCAGTATAAAAAATAGGGTAGTTACCACTGCCACCAGCCAAGAGACACAGACAAAAAGAGATAAGAATTAATCCTTTCCAATACTCCATGTAAGATGGGGTGCACTGGGTATGTGGTTCAAAGTGACTAAATAAAGTTAATGGCAACTTTATCTTTGCTGTGGGACAGTAGTCAGCCCCGGAAAATGGAGTCAGTGGGAAGCCTCAAAGACAACCCTGTGACACTGCACTGAAGGTGCTGTGTAACACACATGAAACATGTGAGTGCATGGAGTAGGTGAGGCTCCAGTGCCCAAGATCACACAAAAAGTAGAAAAACACACAGCAAAACACATGTAAGAATAGGAAAAAGGTTCACGCTCTTACCAGATGAAAAAAATAAACCCTAGAAATCCGGCAAAGCTGCTGAGAGACTCATTAGGTAAGGGAAATCGGCCATTTATGAGAATTCTCCCTAACAGCTGTAACCCAGGAGAATGACTCCATTCTCCCGAATGTAAAGTGTCCCAAAGATTGTCAGGTTGTTCGAAACAAATGTTCCATAAAAGTTCCAGCTTCTGAAAAGCAAACAAAACAGTTCTGCAGGATCCTCATGGGGCTCAGAGAATGACTCCCTTCTCCTCTCTGGATCCCCAATGTCTTTCACAGTTCTCAGCAATACTCCTAATTCCCTTACAGCGGTTTTCACTAGCTTAACTTTCTTTATTATATTTCAAAATAGTTTACTACTCCGTTGACTTCTTTACTGTTTACAATCTTGCATCTTCCCGGCCACCTCCCAGACTTATTCCTGTTCTCGTTACCTTCTCCCATGGAACTCTTCACTGGTTTTGCCAGGGGTCGCAGGTCCACTTTTTCTACTTCCACTTCTTTCTCCATGCTTTTTCTATGGCCTTCTTCTCTTCACGGCCAGTT
Source organism: Ambystoma mexicanum (assembly GCF_040938575.1). Taxonomy (NCBI): domain Eukaryota; kingdom Metazoa; phylum Chordata; class Amphibia; order Caudata; family Ambystomatidae; genus Ambystoma; species Ambystoma mexicanum. Next base: position 1,089,594,107 of record NC_090941.1, read on the forward strand.
ACTGCTTACGGTCTCAGCGTAGTTGTTGGAACTCTCGGTCCACCAACGGCAGGTCAAGCCACCACAACAGTCTCTTGCTCTCTCCACATATTCGCCTACGTGGCTCTGCTGTAGGCTACGGTAGGTGGCCTCGGCACCGCTGGCGAACCTGATGGTTCATGCCGCCACCTCGCAACCGACTCGCAAGATGCTTCTTGGGTGTCCCACCACTTCTCTCTACAGCTGTGAAGACATGCCTCACTGCAGTCTCCCGAAACCCAAATCCAGTTTTATGGGCTTTGCTGTGGCCCCTTTGGTCGCTGGGTTCTCCTTCTGGACGTACCGCGGCTTTCAGCATGCCAGAACCACACAGCCCATCGCCGGACAGGTCAGAGGATAACGAAGAACACAGTCCTTGTTTGCTTTTCTGATTTTGTAGCGGGGCGGCCCCAGCATAACGTCAGTCCAACTGACAGCAGCTGATCGAGCTTTCGTCCCACTCGATTGTAGCATTCTCAAGATCCTTCTCCTCGTCCCTGTAGCTATAACATCAGGATGGTTTGATATTTCCTAATGACATATAGTTTGGGATTTGAGCGTATCTGTGAATGATTCAGCATTTATATAAGCCTGCAGGGTTGCGATTTATAGGGGCCATGTCTCCCAATCCTGCCCTTATCCCCAGGAGAGGAGTCCCTCTCCATGAGATCCTACCACGTATTACCTCCCCCAGGGGGACTATTGGTTTGCACCCAACAACTCCCTAGCCTTATGGAAAGGGGTTCTTCCCTGGGGAGAAGTGACGCTATCTGAAGGATCGTCACAAGGGTTATTGCAATCTCTAATTTAGTGTGAGCAAGTCAGCTTTGTGTGGGTGCCCTGCGTAATCAAAGGGGTTTAGTGGGGTTCTCCCACAAGAACATTTTTATGATTGTGGATTGAAATAATGCATTTTCCCACAATAATTTTGGGGAAAAGACAGGGTACAATTGGTTATCTAGGATAATACATGAAAATATTAAATAGATGGTAGGTCACCGACAGTAAACAGAATTATTTTTTAACATTAGTATGATGTCTGTGTTGACAATATATGGCATCATTGCCATTGGAATTCCCTGCCAACTGACATAAGGAGCATTGAATCACACACAGCCTTCCAAAAAGCGGTCAAAACCTGGCTGTTTGTTTAACTGGTTGCGGGGTTGTTCGGGACTTCTTTCTGTTTTAACCAGGTACAATTGTCCTGTAACCCTGTTTGTATGCGTGCTGCTCATGTACGTGCCTTCTTTTCATTATGCCTAGGTTCTACTCTCTGTAACCCATGAGCGAACCTTTCATGATGATGTAACTAAGACATATTCTTGCAACAGCGCCTCAATGCCTGTGGACTGCAGTGTGCTTTACAAATACAAAAATAATATTAAAAATGATGTCATGATGCTGTAACCACCATGTATGGCAGCATTCATTATGTAAAATCACTTTAATTTTGCGATCACAGTAAATGCAATTATTGCAATTGTAAATCACTGTCATGAAGATGCCCTCACAATATACGCCAGCAATGCCACTGTAAATCACCTTCATGAAGCTGCACCCACAATATATGTCAGCATTGCCACTTCAAATCGCTTTTATGATGCTGCCCCCACAATACATGACAGCATTGTCACTGCATATCAGTTTCATGAGGCAGAGTCCACAATATATGCCAACATGCACATGAATGCATATCTGCATGTATATCTATATAATATATACTTTTGCGAAAGTGCTTTATAAATGTTTAAATACAAATACAAAATATTCCCCACTGTAAACAACTGTGATGATGTCACCCACAAAGTGTATTTTGCCACTGTAAATAACTTACTTAATTTGGCTCCCTTTGCCCATCAAAAACATGCACAAACATGTGTGTGCACAAACATAGTCAGTCACACAAACTTACACATTCGCACACACTCAACAACCTCCCGCGTTACCATTCTTCCGCACACACACTACATTACAACACACATGCATAAACCTTTTTGTTTTCAAATGTTCCTGTACAAGGATGATGTGTTTCACACACACATTACATTACATTCCAACATGCATGCATGCACTTGTTTTGTTTTTAAATCTACCTGTACATTAGGATGAGGTGTTTTCAGTGGTCCCCACCTCACACAACCGGGTACACTATCAAGCACTGCTGCGGAACGAACAAAAACTCTACTTGTTTTTTTGTAATTAATCAGCAAGTCCACAGCGGCAGTCCAGCATGGGGGAGCATTGCAAGTGGAGGAGGGCCACAGGGGCGAGGGGGTGCGACCAATCGACATCCCACCCTGGCTCTGTCATTGCTCCACATTCGTAGCTTACCGGCACCTTTGTTACCGGACCGGCAAACATGTAATGAAGCCCAATGTGTATATACACATTGTAATTTGAGGTATTAGTGGTCTAAATCAGTGAACCCTGTACCCCGTACCCTGGAGGCATCTGGGCCCAAGATTTTTTCTTACTCTAAATCCCCATGAGGCTTTAGACTTCCCGATTATGCTTCTCTTGAATGCAAAACATAAGATATACAACACAGACCAATGTTTACGCAGCCAGCTGTATTCTGTCTGCAAGAAGCAGCAATCATGGCAAGTAACCTTTCTCAAAGTTGAAGCACATACTTGCACTAAAGAAGGTGTTTTAGGGGATTCATTCTCATTATTAATTCTAGCAAATTTCCCAATAATTTCCAATCATTGCGATGGTTTTCTTGTCCTTATTGTAAGTCAATACTACTATCGAATTAACAAATGAAGTAATCGTGCATTCTTGAGGGCAATCGTAACATGCCTACTGCACAGCATAACACATGAGGAAGTCCACAGGGGCCCCCCAACATAGTGAGTGTGTGAGTGAGTGAGTGAGTGAGTGAGTGAGTGAGTGAGTGAGTGAGTGAGTGAGTGAGTGTCGGTGCATATAAGCCAGGTATTGAACGGGCGCCTTCTCCCTTACACATCATGAAACAATTCAGTAGACACCCCCAGATGCCTTCAAGAAATCTCTGCCACGAGCAGGAGGTGCGTGCCTTTCCGACCCCACATTTCGGCTACATACGTCTGCACTTAGGGAATACCCACCAAAGTCAGTGAACCAGTATTGCATTACTGCACATGTGGGCGCCAGCAGGCACAGGAAGCAAGCCTTGGACCCAAATCATCAAATGTTTGTACCAATTTCATATTTCTCCTGGGGTTAACAATCATACCCATACCCATAACCCCTTTCCTGTACTAAAAATCGTCAGTTCAGAGTTCAATTCCCTACAAACATTACGGAAGGCAGTGATGGCTTATGCATGCTGTTTGAAGTTCTTGAAATATTTTTAGTCTTGTATTTTGGAAGATAAAATCATGGCAAGCATTCCTGCCTAGGATACTCGTGGTTCATGTCCTGAGTAAAGGGGATCCGCGACCCATGCCTAGGGAGCTGGTGGTAGTACAGCATACAATCCAACATACAGGAAACAGGCAGCCATGCCAATGGTATTGTGCATGGGGAGTGGGCCTTGTCCTACGCACAGTAAATCAGCAGCCTTTGTATGGGAAGCTGAGGGTCTCACGGCATGGAAGAGCAAATGATAATGACATGGAGCTATGCCAATGATAACATGTGAGGGGCATTGTTCTTTTCCCGTGCACATGGTATCTGCAGCCACTATGAAGCAGCGTTGCTCAAGGAACATGCTGATCACTACTGCTAAGACCAAGTACCACCAGAACACCATAGTCCAGGCCAACAATGAAAGCAGAGCCCTCTTCAAGGCCATCAATCATTGCATCAACCATCTCTCCGACTCATCCATACTGCACTCCAATGAAAAATACATTGCCATCAACTCTTTCTTCATCAAAAAGATTAGCATGACACGTCAGCACATAGATCTCAATGCCTCAACTGTCAGCACAAGACACATCCCATTTCACAAAACCACCACTACCTGGACAACTTTCAAGACACTCACTATGGAAAACCTCCCTGTCACCCTAGCATCCCACATGGCCACATAGTACAATTACGACACCCTCGCTGCCTCTGTACTCAAGACCGTTTTGACTGGAACATTCCTCTTACCTGACAATCATGCCTAACATCAAGGTGATCAACGATGCCCATCCTTGTAGCATGCGTCTCCTCAACCTTTCAGCCATGTTTGACACAATAGACCACAGACATTCACTGACATTCTACATCACTGCATGGGGAACAGCAAGTCTGTCCCTAGCTGGTTAAAATCCTACCTTGTTAACTGCCACCAATTAATCCAAATGGATTCCTCCAGAACACCAACTCTACCCAAAACCTGTGGAGTCCCATAAGAATCAGCCCTTCCCCCCCTTGATCTTCAACCTTTAAATGGAACCACCAGAACCTTTCTGGCTTCACAAAACATCAATATCGACCAATACTCAGATGACACGCAGCTCTACTGCAAGATATTCTCCATTGAAGGCATCCACAGGTGCAAGGCCTCGCATTGATGCATTCCCGGATGTCCAGTGCTTACCTAAAATGTTACGCCTCCAAGACTGAATTCCTTCTTCTGGCCAACCACACAGAACATCCTAACATTCAGATCTTGCTATCCATTATGAACCTCGAGGGCTTCACACCCCCGCTGACCTCGAGCAACCAAGTCCCTTGGGTTCTACATCAATCAATGACACTTCTCCTTCAAGGACCCCATGCCAAGGAACATATAAATAGCTTGCTACGAACTGCCTCTGCTATGGAAAATCAAGCTCTTCATCCCAGAAGAGAACTTCAGATCTGCTGTTGAAGCCTTGGTAGTCTTCCGCCTGGATGGTGGCAATGCCCATCTGGAAGTTCCTGGCACCCCTGAGATGTGTCCTAAATACTTCAACACGACTCAACAAAGGACTGTGCAAATTCGACCACATCACCCTGACCCTCATCGAACTACACTGGCTACTTATGCAAACACGTAGCACCTTGTGCCTCATGCACAAGGGCTTCACCCTCGAGTCCCCATACTGCCACGCTGAGAAGCTCAGCATCTCTGGAGGCCTGCAATCCACCAAAAGCCTGGATATGTGCAGACGTGAACTCTGCCAGGGCAGGATGGAAAGAACCAGAAGACAGGCCTTGGCTCTCTATGCCGCATATTCTGGAACCTCCGTCCCATCAACACCTGACTCGCTCCCTTGCTCCTACATTTCAGGAAGAAGCTCAAGACCCTCTGCTTCAAGTAATGGCTCCACCTTAACACGAGGTCCAAACACCCTCCGCTCTACACCTAACCTGAGACTGGATGATCTGCTCTCCCGTTTTTTTCCTGGTTGTTTGTAGATCACTTGCTGCAAATTCCCCACCCTTCCCCAAATCTGTTGTTAGCTCCCCACTTCCATGTATGGTTCCTTGTGATCTCCTTTCATCACTGTTTACTTCCCCCAAGACTTGTAAAGCACTCCATTGCTATCCAAAGCAAGGTCTGTGATTAATAAGTAGCCTAATAATAATAACAGCAACTAGGGTCTTGCATCATATAAAGTCAGATGGTGTCAAGAGGCAGCCACGCCTGAGATACCATTTGTAGGATGTATACCTTCTCCCTAGTACAGCAAATCAGCCACCCATGTATTGGCAGTCAGGATCTTAAAGCCTGAAAGGTCAAATTATGGCAATAGGCAACCATGCCAAGGATACTGTTTGAGGATCGAGGACCTTGTCCCATGTACATTTTGATCAGCTCATGTGTAGACAGCTGGTGGTCCCAAATTATGGAAGGCTCAGGTAGCCTTGCCTATGATACGATGTGTAATGTGGACTATGTCCAACGTACATGGCTCCATCAATGTGTAGGCAGCTGGTGGTCTCACAATGTGGACTGTCAGGCAGCTATGATTAAGATATGGCATATGCCATGTGATGGATATGAACCTTGTCCAGTGTACATGGCTCCATCAGCCCATGTCTATGCATCTGGTGGACCTCTGGATGGAGTGGCAGTTAAGTCTAGGATATGGTGTGTGGTGTGGACTGTCTGCCATGAACATGGCTCCATCAGCCCATGTGTATGCAGCTGGTGAACCTCTGGATGGAGTGGCAGTTATGCCTAGGATATGGTGTGTAGCGTGGAACGTCTGCCATTAACTTGGCTTCATCAGCCCATGTCTATGCAGCTGGTGGACCTCTGGATGGTGACAGTTATGCCTAGGATATGGTGTGTGGCGTGGACCGTATACGTTGAACATGGCTTCATCAGCCCATGTCTATGCAGCTGGTTGACCTCTGGATGGTGTGGCAGTTATGCCTAGGATATGGTGTGTGGCGTGGACCGTCTGCCATGAACATGGCTTCATCAGCCCATGTCTATGCAGCTGGTGGACCTCTGGATGGTGTGGCAGTTATGCCTACGATATGGTGTGTGGCGTGGACCGTCTGCCATGAACATGGCTTCATCAGACCATGTCTATGCAGCTGGTGGACCACTGGATGGTGTGGCAGTTATGCCTAGGATATGGTGTGTGGTGTGGACCGTCTACAATGAACATGGCTTCATCAGCCCATGTCTTTGCTGTTGGTTGACCTCTGGATGGTGTGGCAGTTATGTCTAGGATATGGTGTGAGGCGTGGACTGTCTGCCATGAACATGCCTCCATCAGCCCATGTCCAGGCAGCTGCTGGTCTTGCAGTGTGGAAGGTCAGCAGCCACGACTAGGATATACAGTGTCCTCTTCGGCTACGAGCATTAGCAGCAGGATGTAGTCAGTGGAATGGCCCCATTGTAAATTTGCGCTCAATAAAGAACTATAAACTTTTTTTAAATCTATGACAACACGAACAATATCAGACTAGTTGCATATTCTCATAAAGTTCGGTGTAATTCTTTGGCGGTGTTGCACATTGGATCGTTTGCACACTTTTATTAAACTTGTATTTAAAACACTTTATGTTGACCATTTTATTTTAAAACGCATTTAGAATAATATTACCAATTGACTCCCATACTTGCTCACTTAGCCACTCACTCGCTACCTCCCTGTTACGCTCACCTGGTTCCCACGGGGGCGTCGACCGGAACTGGGCCGCTGTTATTTCCACCAGCGTGACGTGTAGCGCCGAGATGACTGACTGGACTGGCCCGCTCAGCCTATTTTGTCTGGCTCGCAAGAATATTCTTCTGCAAAGGAGAAGAGGAATTAACCACCCGTGGAATTGAGTGTCAACCCACCTTCCCCACTCCCGTTGTCTTCCCACTGATCACTCTTGATGTCCCCTTCTTAGTCTCACCTGATGGTTTGGAAGGATGAGCTCTCCATCCTGCATCGACCGCAGGGGCGCGTTGATGACCAGTTACTTCACTGGCGTAGAGGAATTGGTGAGTTCCAGTATTGACTCTAAAGTCCAATTGTTCATAAGAGTTCAAATGTGGGGGGCGTGGCCAACCGCCATGTAGAGTGGACGCGACTTCGGCAAGCTCCGCACGATGAGCCATTGATAAGCTATTATCTAGCATTTAAGCCGTCTTTAGTGCCTGCAAACTACCCCGAGAGCTGCTGGCTGCGGCGGGAGCCTCCTGGACTCCCTACATACGAGGGTGGAAGCCCGGGAGCCGCGTTGGGAAGACCGCGTACCTGACGGAGCGGGTAGCCAAGATGGCGGCCGCCACTTGCTGAGCCCGGAGAGCCCGGCGTCAGCCTAGCATTCCAGGAGAAGGCCGCCCCACGCTGCTGAGTGGAGCAGGTGTGGGTAGTGCCCCTGCTGGCCCCTCGGAAGCAACCACTACGATAAGCCTAGGAGTGCTCCGGGCTCGAGGACGAGAGGGTGACCGGAGCGGCCGAGGGTGCCTGCCGGCCCCGCTGCGGGGATCGAAGGTAATTGAGGACTGGCCGGACCCTCCCGCGAGGGGAAGGGAGTGCCGGAAGCGGGGCCTGGGGATCGCGCACTATATCGAGTGCGAACGCTGGCCGCCTCGCTCTGCCCCCGGTTGGCGCTACTACGGGAGCCACGTACGCCATCCGCCCCGCCCGAATTACACCACGGCCCCGGCTCCCTGCGCCCTGGAAGTGGGTTGCTGCGACCGGGCAGGTAATCGAGAGGAGCCCTTGCCCCCCCTTTTTTCACTGAGGACCGTGGGGAGCCGCAACCACAGGCTGGAGAACAGCCCCTGCCTGGCGGAGCGTGTGGGGGCCTAGCTGCACAGCACGGCCCGCGATCATGCGACCCTGGGGAAAGACTTCCTGCGAACCACCACTGGGGGCCTACCAACCTACACCCAGCGGGTCGTACCTCTCTACCGTACTCTGCCTGACGAAGCAAAACGCAGACCTACTGCACCTTGTGGAGCCTGGAGGACCTGGGGGACCGGCGCCGGAGCGCTTCACACCCCGCTGGAGGGCCCAGAGCGCGGACTATAGCCCTAAGTGTGCTGGGAGAACCGTAAGTTGGCAATTTCTACAGGGGCCACGACTAAAGTACCCTGGCCGGGGCACCCGATTGCAGCGCTTGATACCCACTGAGCTGGGAGGATGTCCAGCTTGGATAAGTCTACGGGGAGGGGGGCCAGGTCCAAGCAGCGGCAGACCACCCTGGACGCTTACACAGCCCCCGAGCCCCCCAGCTCTGAGTGCCCAACCATGACAACTGCCGGTAAAGACACAAGCCCCACACCAGAGACGTCTGAACCCACCAACTCCCAACTCTTGGAGGCCATCACGTTAATTCAAACAACTATGGTGAATAAAATTGACGCTGTGGCCATAGATCTGGGACTCCTTCGCCAGGACGTCCGCTCCTTGGCTGGTAGAACTGACGCGCTCGAGACCCAAGTACGAGAGAATACTGAAGCGAATACCCAGCTTCTGCATGACATGGAAGGCCTCCAGCAACCGGTCAAGAATTTGGAGGACAGGGTGGAGGAGGCTGAAGGAAGGGCCCGCCGGAACAACATCCGACTGCTCGGATTACCGGAGGGCATTGAAGGCTCGGACCCCACCAACTACGTGGAAAACCTCCTGCTGCAGGAGATCGGCGCGGAGAAACTATAGCAGGGGTTCTCCATCGAAAGGGCTCATAGGTCGCTTGCCAGGAGGCCCCCGCCAGGAGGCCCACCCAGGCCTATGATAGCAAAAGTATTAAACTACAGAGACCGCAAGGTCGTCCTGGCGTACTCCTGGTCAGGGGGCCAGATACTGAGAAATTCGGCCAAGATTGCAATTTACCCCGACTACACCTTCCAAGTGCAGATGAACAGAGCTCAGTTCAGTCACACCAAAGCCAGGTTGAAGGCCGCTGGTTTGAAGTACATGCTCCTATACCCTGCAAGGCTAAAAGTAATACACAAGAACAGAGCCCACCTATTCGACACACCGGAACAAGCCCGGGACTGGATGGATGAGCAGCAACTACCAGACATCGAAGGCAAGAGGCGCAAGCCGCACTGACACACCTACCAGAGACTGCTGTAGCGAATTACACCTTACGAGCATAGTAACCTAACCCCAAGAGCAGCTGAAATGATCCTATCACGTGGAACACTGAAGCTTCAGCTCCCTCAACCCCCCTGGAGCTTGTTTTTTCTGTTTTTCAGGGTACGTTTACCCGCCCGTAGGGCACCCGAAGACCATGCCTGGTCCTAAGGAGCGGAAACGGGACAGTCACGACGAGGAGTATCTTATCAGACCAGTTATTTGTTGGGGAAGTTTTTTTTAGGGAAAGGGGAGCCGGAAACCCGCACCCTAGTTGGGAACCCTAAAGTTGAAATACCGAGACCGCAGGACTCCCTCATTACTACAGCACCTCTAACGGGACCTCGACCAGGACCGGGGCAGGAGAGAGAACACCACCATGACTATGGCTGAGAGAATAAAAGTGATGACGTGGAACGTCAGAGGCATGAATAGCTTATGTGAAACAACGAAGGATCCGGGCACACCTGCGACGCTGCAAGGTAGGGATCGCCATGCTTCAGGAGACACACCTAACAGAGGCAAAACTGACAGCGCTAGCCAAAACTTGGCAGGGGACCTTGGTGGGATCCTCCTACTCCTCATATGCTAGAGGGGTTCTGGTATGGATTAACCCGACAGTCCCCTTTAAAGTTACGGACACCAAGACAGATGACGAGGGCAGGATGGCACTGGTGCAGGGTACCATGGAGGGAAGAGACCTATGCCTGATTAGCACTTACGCACCTAACCATGACGCCACAACTTTCTTCCACTCCCTGTACTCTGGACTAGGCCCCTACGTAAATAGCACCATGGTATGGGGTGGGGACCACAACTGCACCTTAGACCCTCTCAAAGATAGGTCTGACATCAAACACTCCCGCCCGTCCCCCCCAGCCAAGATACTATCCAAACTGATTTCTCAGTTGTCACTTTGCGATCTGTGGAGGGAACTGAGTCCGGAGAGACAAGAGTACTCCTTCTTCTCCCCGCCACATAGCGTCCACACTAGGTTAGACTACATGCTGGTCAGTCAGGAGCAGCAAGCCACTTTCAGCGAGGCACAGTATTTACCCAGAGTGTTATCAGACCACTCGCCCTTGTCGGTCACCTGGGAGGTGTACCCGCCCAGACCCCCGGTTCCCACGTGGAGACTGCGAGCAGAGGCACTGCTGGACGCAGCCTTCAGGGACCTCGTACAAGACAGCACAGATGAATACTGGCTAAACAACCTAGGCAGTGTAGAATGCATCAGCACCGCATGGGAGGCATACAAGGTGGTTATGAGAGGGCACATGCTTGCTGTAGTAAGGGGGGCACAAAGGGTCATTATGAATGCTCTGGCGGAAGCAGAAAGGAGGCTGGGGGAGCTGGAGAACAAGGCAGATCCGACTCCTGAGCATGTACGGGAAATAATAACGCAGAGACAGGCCTGTCTGTCGCACTGGGAGTCCCTGGGGAAACTAAGCTACGCCAAACACACTGAAAGGACACACGCCCTGGGAGACAAGCCTGGTAAAATCTTGGCCTGGCTGTACAAGAGGGAAACCCCTAGGATCCCCATCTGCCACATTCGTAGATCAGATGGCACTACGGTGCACACCCAGGCAGAAATTAACACAGTCTTCTCGGAGTACTACCAGGACCTATACTCCAAAACCCCGCCCTCGCCGGACACCGGGATCGAGGACGCCCTAGACTGCATAGAGTTACCCAAGCTAGACCCACAGTTGGCCGTAGCCTTGGAAGACGCGATTACCCCAGACGAAGTCAAGGCTATCATTAGATCATTACCCTCTGGGAAAGCGCCAGGCATGGATGGCCTTCCTGGGGAATTCTATAAGACATATGAGGAGACCCTTGCCCCACTGCTAGCACAAGTATATAACAAGGCTTTTGAACGCGGCACACTCCCTGACTCCATGAGGGAAGCAATAATCATCCCCTTGCTGAAGCCCGGCAAAGATGGGACAGATTGCGGTTCATATAGACCACTCTCTATGCTTAATGTCGACTGCAAAATACTGTCGGCACTCCTCGCCAATAGACTACGCAGAGTGATCCCCCTGCTAATTCACCATGACCAAACTGGTTATGTACCCGGGCGCTCTATCACCGAAAACTTACGCAGGTTGCACCACGTCATATACTGCACTGAGCGAGATACCCAGAAATACGCGGTGGCATCACTAGACGCCACCAAGGCTTTTGATTCGGTTAATTGGGAATGGTTATACGCCACCATGGTCAGGATGGGCATTGGACCCGCTTTCCTTAAATGGACCCAATTGCTTTACACCCACCCCATGGCCAGAGTGCGCACCAACAAGACGTACTCTGACAAATGGCTCCTCTACAGAGGCACACGACAGGGATGTCCCTTATCCCCCATGCTATACATCATTGCTGTAGAGCCAGTGGCCGCGTACATCCGGCAGGAATACGGTGGGGGAGGCATCATACTAGATGGAGTGACACACCTCATCTCCATGTACGCGGATGGCACTCTTCTCTACCTACATAACCCTGAGCACCTCCTGCCCTACATCTTGGAGACACTAGACTGCTTCCAAAAACATACAGGCATCCAGATAAACAAAGACAAGTCGTGTCTCTACCCCCTCGCGGCACTATATAGCAATGAGTGTGGATCCCTGCCCCCACTAGCTCTTCAGTGGCAGGTGACTTCCTTCAAATACTTGGGTATTACCATACACCGTAGCCCGGATACTGAACATATTCTCAACACAGTCAGAGCAAGGGATGCACTCACTAACTCCATGGCTTTCTGGGGGAAACTCCCTCTCTCTGTGGCAGGAAGGGCAGGACTCCTCAAAATGGTAGCTCTCCCACGCCTACTGCACTGCTTTACCAATGTCCCCTACAACATCCCCTCAGCCTTTTTCAGAGACCTGAACAATCTCTGCAGAGGATTCCTGTGGCAGGGAGGCAGGCACAGGGTGGCGCTTGACATCCTTCAGAGGCCCTACGAGAAGGGCGGACTGAAAGTCCCTAATTTCGAACTATATTACCTGGCCAGCCAACTGAAGCACGTAACGCACTGGATGGCAGATGAAACCACCACGGACACCAGACTTCTCCAACCGGCTCTGCCGCGACTGCTACTTCGAGACTTGTGGGTCGAGAAAGGGGCTCCACAACGTCACCCATACCTGGCCAAGCTAGCAACTCAGCTCCTGCTTCTTCCACTGCCCCACCCAAATGACAAAATAGTCCCTTCAGTAAAATAGTCCCTCCTAAGCCTCATTTGGCTTGAGTCTTCATGCAGCATGGTCTGCCTCAGGTGAGTATGCAGCATGGTTGCTTCAGGTAAGTTATCAATAATGAGCCTGGCGCCCATGGCGCCAGGACTGATTTTATTTTTATGAGCCTGGCGCCGTAGGCGCCAGGACTGTACCCAAACAGCCCCTAACTGGGGCTTTTGGGCATGCTCCAAGTGGCATGATGCCTGCTTCCGGGGCTGCTGGGCCCGGTCTGGTCTTCCGGGGGCAGGCATCATGACAGCACTCCCCCTCAAGGCCCCTCCTAAAGTCGTTCTCCCCCTTGGCCGTGGTTTGTCTGGAAATTCCCGATGGAACCTCTTCACTAAACGAGGTGCATGCACGTGGTCACTAGGTTCCCAAGACCTTTCCTGTGGACCATAACCTTTCCAGTCAATCAGGTAAAAGAATTTTGATCTCACTCTTTTTGAGTCCAAAATATTCTTGACTTCGAACTCGGGCTACCCGTCTATGAGGATAGGTTCAGGTGGAGTGGTTAGCCTTGTTCCTGGTTGCACTGGCTTCAAAAGAGACACGTGGAAGACGGGATGGATTCGCATATGAGCAGGTAGGTGCAACTTGACGGCCACTAGGTTAATAATTGCCTTGACAGAAAAAGGTCCCAAATACCTGGGGTTAAAGGTCCAAGTTCCCTTGAGTGGTAAGTGCTTAGTGGCTAACCATACTTGGTCCCCTATTTGGTATTGAGGAGCTTCACTTCTGTGCTGATCCGCATCCTTTTTGTATTTTTCCCTAGCCTTTTGCAAATGGATGGTTGCTTCTTTAAAGGCTTGTGTAATAACAGCGTGGAGATGGTCCACTGCGGGCATCTGTAAATGCTGGGGTGAGTCCAAATCCAAGGTTCGAGGATGGTGCCCATAATTGGTAAAAAAAGGACTTTGTCCAGTTCCTGAGTGTACAGAATTATTGTACGCATACTCTGCGATCCACAGAATCTCTTTCCAATTCCCCTCAGACTGATGTAGCATACAACGGAGGTACTGTTCAAGAGTCTGGTTGGTCCTCTACGTTTGACCGTCGGCCTGAGGGTGGTGACTGGTCGAAAGCCTAACATCAATTTGTGCCAGCATTTCCTCCAAAAATGTGAAATTAATTGACTGCCCCGATTTGAAATTAACACTGAAGGAAAGCCATGCAGGCGGACAACATTTTCAAGGAATTCCTTGGCCAGGATTGAAGCTGAAGGTATCCCTTTTAAAGGAATGAAGTGGGCCATTTTAGAAAAAAGATCTACAATAACTAGAATGGTATTGTAACCTTGGTACGGGGGTAAATCCGTGATGAAGTCTAATTACAAGGTATGCCAAGGGGTAGGTGGTATGTCTAATGGTTGCAATAATCCAGCAGGTTTTTTCTTTTGCCCTTTATTTTGTGCGCAAATGCCACAAGACATGACAAATGACTTGACATCCTTTCGCCAGGTGGGCCACCAAAATTGCTTCCTAATTTTAGCTTCGGTTTTTGCAATACCCGGGTGCCCTTCTATTAAGGTGTCATGGTAATGGGAAATGACAAGTTCCTGTAGTTCCTTTTGCGGTAAAAATAGCCGGCCTTGGTAATAAGGTAAATAATCGCTGACAGAGTACTCTGGACCTTTCTTTGCCCAGTCCTGTAGGGCAACGGAATCAAACAGTCGGTGGATCTTGTTTTGAATGTTCTCCAGTGTCTGTATGGATGTCAGGCCAAGGATTCTCTGTTCCGGAATTATGGGTACGGGTTCTAAAGTTATTTCTGCTTCTCCCATTCCAATCCGGGACAAGGCGTCTGCTTTACCATTCTTACAACCTGGTCTTACAAAAATCAAACTCGGCGAAGAACAATGCCCAACGGAGTTGGCGCGAAGATTGGGCTTTGGCTGTCTTTAGGTATTGTAAATTGCGGTGATCGGTGATGACCGTGATGGTATGTCTGGCACCCAGTAGATAGTGCCGCCAAGCCTTGAAGGCGGACTTGATGGCCAGAAGCTCCTTGTCGGTTATGGAATAGTTTAATTCGGGGGCTGAACATTCTCTTGACCAAAACGCCACTGGGTGAAGCTGGTTAGTTTCGGGATCCTTTTGGGAAAGGACTGCTCCCATGGCTGAACTGGATGCATCTGTTTCCACTATGTAGGGAAGGTCGGGGCGCGGGTGTGTTAATATGGGAGCAGATGTGAATTTAGCTTTTAACTCTTGGAAGGCGTTCTCGGCTTCCTCTGTCCACACTAAGCGTTTGTTTTTTCGCAATAGCGTTGTGATGGGATGTACAATGTGCGAGAAGTCCGGGATAAACCTGCGGTAGAAATTGGCAAAGCCAAGCATGCTTTGAACTCCTTTGATTGAACTTGGCGAAGGCCAATTAAGAATGGCATCCACTTTTCGTGTATCCATCCGGATTCCTCTCGGGGTCAGAATAAATCCAAGGAATTCCACTTCCGTAGTGTGGAAGATGCATTTTTCCAGTTTAGCATATAATTTATGCTGGCGTAACTTCTCTAGGACTGCTCGGACGTGTTTTACATGCTCAGATTCTGATAAAGAGTATACTAAGATGTCGTCGTTGTAAACGACCACACAAATGTTGATAAGCTCTCGGAGGACATCGTTCATGAAGAATTGGAAGGCTGCTGGTGCATTGCATAATCCGAAGGGCATCACCTGGTACTCAAATAGTCCGTACTTTGTGCGAAAAGCAGTCTTCCATTTGTCACCCTCTTTGACACGAACCAGAAGGTCTAGTTTCGTTTATATACAAGCGTCCTTCACCTGGTCTAGTAGTTCTGGGATCAAAGGCAGTGGGTATCGATTCTTGATGGTTATCTGATTCAGTGCGCGGTAGTCTATACATGTTCTAAGGTCGCCTTCCTTTTTCGTACGAAGAACAAAGCTGAAGATGCAGTGGATTTGGACGGGCGAATGAAGCCATTAGCAAGGTACTGGTCTAGGTACTGGCGCAAATGAAGATTTTCGGGTTCCGTAAGGGCATAGATTCTGCTGCAAGGTGGTTGTGCTCCAGGTACAAGATCTATTTGACAATCATACGATCTGTGAGGTGGTAAGGTGTTTGCCTGTTCCTTTTGGAAGACATCCTGAAAGTCTTGGTATTCCACAGTTAATTGCATGGCTACTGGAATTACTGGGGCCAGGACTGAGTTTTGAGTTTTCCTTGGGTAGCAGGTGTGAGCACATTCTGGGAAGGTTAGTCTCTTCTCTCGCCAATCAATACAGGGATTATGTTTTTCCAACCAAGGTATCCCCAGTATCAGCTGAAACTGTGGGGCCTTGATTAAGTCAAACATCATAGCCTCTCGATGCCCATCTTGACTCAGCAATGTCATCTCTGCAGTGGAATGAGTTACGGGTCCAGAGGCAATTTCCGTTCCATCTACAGTGGTGAAAACATCCGCTGTGGTCTTGCGGGTGAGAGATAGATTCATCCTGGTAGCCAATTCCCAGTCCAAGTAATTTCCTATGGCTCCACTGTCTACGTACGCCTTTACAGCGTGCATGCGTGATGGCTGCTCTGGATCTACAAGGACCATGGGTATGGTGAAATGCGAGGTCAGAGTGTCCTTCTTTAAGCTCGGCAAGCGGACCTCTACGCTTGCCGGGCGTGGTCGTTTCCCGAGTCAGATTTCACAAGGTTTTCGTCTGCTGCTCCTATAACTTTCTTGGGTGGTTTTACAGGGCAGTTCCGAAGAAAATGACCAGTAGTTCCGCAATATAAACATAATTGCAGTTGCCGTCTTCTATCTCTCTCCTTTTGGGTTAAGGGTCCTTTAACCCCCCCCGATTTGCATAGGTTCTGAGACATCTACTCCCTTGGAGCTTACGTGGGTTTTAATCAACACCCTGTTCTCAAACTTGGTTCGGTCAGCCTTCCTGGTTTGAAGTCTGTGATCGAGCTGGACCACTAGATCTATATATTCAGCACAGTCTTGAGGCGGGTTCACGATTTGGGCCAAAACATCTTTGAGTTCTCCTCGAAGTCCTCGATGGAATAATGTGATTCGCTTGGCTTCAGGCCATTCGGTTTCCACTACTAATCTATTGAAAGTTGCAATGTAAGATAAAAGATCCTGGTTACCTTGACGTAGGGATAAAAGTTTGTTGTCCAAAGCCTGTCCTCGGGAGTGTCGGGCGAATAGTCTTTCCATGCTTGCTTGAAAACCCTGGAAATCTCGAAGAATCGGGTCATCCTGGTTAACTAGTGGAATGGACCAATCCGCCGCACTGCCGCTGAGATATGACAGTACAAAGGCTACCTTGGCCTGATCGTTTGGGAAAGCTCCAGGTATACATAAAAAGTGCAAGCGGCATTGATTCATGAATGTTGCAAACCCTTTTGGGCCTCCGGCAAAGCGTTCAGGCGGAGCCAAAGGAACGGCTCCAGGTAAATTTATCTGCACCGGGTTACTCGATGGTACAGGAGCTGGACTTGCCCTAAATCCTGGTAGAGGTGTTTGTCCAGCCTGGCTCTGTAATAGTTGTCTGGCCAACTCATCAGTTTGTTCTTTTGACACTATCAGTTCCCTCCTGAGGGCATTGGTTTCTTGGCGGGCGGAATGCACTTCAGCCCTTAGTTCCCCTAATAATTGGGCCAACTGATCAGTTTCCTAGGTCTCCATGACGCCCAGGTGGGTATTTGTGGGTAGGCTTTGCGTTCTGTTACGCTCACCTGGTTCCCACGGGGGCGTCGACCGGAACTGGGCTGCTGTTATTTCCACCAGCGTGACGTGTAGCGCCGAGATGACGGACTGGACTGGCCCACTCAGCCTATTTTGTCTGGCTCGCAAGAATATTCTCCTGCAAAGGAGAAGAGGAATTAACCACCCGTGGAATTGAGTGTCAACCCACCTTCCCCACTCCCGTTGTCTTCCCACTGATCACTCTTGATGTCCCCTCCTTAGTCTCACCTGATGGTTTGGAAGGATGAGCTCTCCATCCTGCGTCGACCGCAGGGGCGCGTTGGTGACCAGTTACTTCACTGGCGTAGAGGAATTGGTGAGTTCCAGTATTGACTCTAAAGTCCAATTGTTCATAAGAGTTGAAATGTCTGCTCTTCACTCTGTCCGATTCCTTGCAGGTTGCCGACTATCCACTCGAAGATTTCCAAATGGCACTCGGTAAGATTCAGGTAAGTCTATTGTGGTTTTCCCCTTAGGGGCCGGGATACGGCGATGATGCAGAGTTGACTGTGCCGCCCCGAGATGAGGTGAGACCCCCGTGGTAAATCAGGTAAGTTTTGTGGGGGGTAACTGGTATTGTCCTTGCTTTCTCCCCTTAGGGGCCGGGGTACGGCGATGAAGCAGAGTTGACTGCGCCAACCCGAAATGAGGTGAGTACCTCCCGTGGTAAATCAGGTAAGTCCTTGGGGGTAGCTTGTATAGCCTTAGAGAGTCCCCTTGCTCACCTTGCTGTCTTTGGCCCTCATTACGACCCTTGCGGAAATCGACCGACCGGACTGCCATAGCGTAAATAGCGTTTCCGCCATTGCACGACGGAGCAAAGTGCGGCTCATTCCGACCCATCGGGCACGAGCACCACGCCATGGCGGAAGTGCAAAGTCCGCGATGGCGGAAATGTCCCCAAAACGCCCCTCACCGCCGTCGTACGGCGACCTAGGTGGAATACCGCCACCGGACATAGCGGTCACCGCAAAGAGCGGCAATCGGAAAATACGGTGACCGTAAATATACGGAAACGGAAGCAAAAACATGGTCCCGGAACGGGAAACAGCACGCCGTACACCTATAAAAGCAGAACATTCACACAACCATTAAAAATACAACCCTGAGAGACATCCCAACCCGACATCCACCCTAGTGAAACCAAAACAATGGGAAAAGTAGCGAAAAAAGCGTGCGACCGCAAGCGGCAGGTCCACTTCTCACGTGAGGAACTCACGGTGCTCACAGAGACCCTCCAGGAGAATGCTGCCGTCGTCTTCTCGACGCAAATGACCAGGACGGCACTTGCGAACAAGAAGGCCATATGGGCCCTGGTGGCACAGCGGGTAAGTGCGGTGGGGACCGCACCCCGCAACCCACAGCAATGCAGAAAGCGATGGGACGACCTGCGGATCCGCGTCCGTAGCATACTTTCTGCCAACCGAAACATTGCCACAGCTACCGGGGGAGGATCGGAATCACCCATCAAGCTGACCCCCTGGGAAGAAATCTGTGCCTCCACCATTGGAATGGAGACCATAGAGGGAGTCGGAGGGATGGAGAAAGGAGTGCAGACATCCGAAGAATCAGGTAGGTGGCCCAAATAAAACTATGCTAAAACCACAATGTCCAATCATGTGAAGTACCATGTGTCCACATAGTGCAACAGAAACACATGTCCAGGAGAACGTCCACTTACATTGGCCTGATAGCGGACATTAAAAGTCAAATTAAATAAATAAATAATTAAAATTCCTAAAAACACCCTCTACACGTGCAGCAGGCACCCCCTAACTGCAGGCTGCAATACAACTGCACCCTCAATCCACACAAAAATGAAACTACCTCCAAGGCCCTGACCCAAATCACCCTCAGGTACCACCCCAATGCATGTGATACATTGCCATTCCAATTTCCACAGACCCATTAATAACGCTCGCCCTCCTTTACTCCACCACAGGGTCCGATTCAAACGACGAGCTCCAGGACACCCCTACCAGCACACCTGCAAAGAGGGCCAAGACCAACGGCCAAAGACCCTCCACCTCAGCTGCACGCATCAAGACACGGCTGCAGCACAAATCAAGTGGCAGCACACAGGAGGGGACTCCAACAGGCACCCCAGCAGCCAGCATGGCCACAACACCACCACCACCACAGGCCCCCCCAATGGATGCCACAGAAGGCACTGCTTCTGGTGGCAGCAGCACCATAGGTGACACTGCATTAATGGCAGCATGCTCCGACACAGAAAACGGTGATGTCGATGTACGATCCATCCATGACCTGTCTCAATCCCCCTGTTTGTTTCATCCCGTACAACATGAGGATACCACGCAGGGGCACTCACAAGACGACGACTGGCCATCCCCCACAAGCCCTGTGTCAAGGCAACATGAGGTGATCAGCCCCTCTGTGACACCACCGCAAATGGCCATGGCCCAGCAGAGGCAACAGTCCCTCGACCAGGTGATCGAGCAACAGCAGCAACTGGCCACGCTCCTCAAGGAGCATGCTGATGAATGTGGGGGTACCAAGGCAGCCATAGAAACATGTACAGAGACACTAAGGGCAGAAATTGAGAGAAGCACCGAGAGCCTGAGAGAACAAATGGAGAGAAGCACCGAGAGCCTGAGAGTACAAATGGAGAGAAGCACCGAGAGCCTGAGGGGGGAACTGCATGCGACGTCCAAAGACGTATGTGCTGAACTTGCTGCTGTGCGCCGTGTGCTCACTGAGCTCTCACAAACCCTTAGGGACATGCATGGACGTGAGCAGGCAGAGACATCATCCGTTGCAAGTTCCATCCAGGGCAGCCCCCAACGTAGATCTGGGAGGAACCTGCGCTCCACAGGCAGGGGTGCCCCTGATACCCGGAGAGGGGGCTTGCAATAGCGTCTGCCCACTGACAATGAGCATCCTTGGACACTGGTGTTCGGGGGGGAGGTAGGAGGGTGGAGGGGGTGTGTTGGGCTTACTTGGGTGGCGGGTCGATGGGGTGTGTAACACAATTTCACATATGCTATAAACATTTCACAATCATCCAATGAGATGTGTGGACATTGATCTTTGTGTACGAGGCCATCATAGGCGTACAGTCCATATTGTGCATGTTCCAGACACACACAGTGCCACAACTCCCGTGTCCATGTATCAACCACCAGGCATGAGTGCTAGAAGCATGAATCTATGATAATCTGACGAATTTCACAGCCCTCCTGTGCCTCGCGGACTCCTTCAGGTTCTGCCACATCATGACCATATTCTGGTGCTTGCAGTTCTGCGTCAGGGGGCATGGGCACATTTCTACGTATGCACATGTTGTGTAGCATGACACATGCCATGACCATTTTAGCAACCTTCTCATGGCGGTACAGGAGTGCCCCGCCAGACCTGCTGAGGCAGCGGAAACGAGCCTTCAGTAGGCCGAATGCCTGTTCTATGACTACACGGGTACGTGAGTGGGCAT
Source organism: Ambystoma mexicanum (assembly GCF_040938575.1). Taxonomy (NCBI): domain Eukaryota; kingdom Metazoa; phylum Chordata; class Amphibia; order Caudata; family Ambystomatidae; genus Ambystoma; species Ambystoma mexicanum. The sequence continues at coordinate 1,089,614,969 of NC_090941.1, forward strand.
GGTTGTAGTCCTCCTCATGCTGGTCCTGTGGGTTCCAGAGTGGTGTAAGGAGCCATCTCTTCAGTGGATACCCGGCATCACCTGTATGTGGACAATAAAGGATGTTTGAGGAATGACATTGCTACGTAAGCACCCCCCCCCTTCCTGGCAGGTCATTGCCGCATCACATACCCCACATTATCATGCATGAAATGAGACTCACCGAGTAGCCAGGATCTGTTCCCTGCATGTCGCTCCATGTAGCGTGGTATTGTAGAGTTCCGTAAGACCATGGAATCATGGGTTGATCCAGGAAATCGGACACAACAATGTGTCATGATCCGGTTTTAGTCACACACCATTTGTACATTAAGAGAATGATATTGTTTTTGGTTGCGGTACTGGGCCTCCATGGCATGTGGGACAACCAATTCCACATGGGTGCAGTCGATGGCACCAATGCAACCCGGTATGCCGGCAAGTGCATGGAATCCCACTTTTGTGTTGGTAATTTCCTGCTCCGACCGTGGTAGAGAGATGTAGTCGTCTGCGTGCTTCAGGAGGGCATCGAGCACTTGCAATAGTGTCCGTGAGAACAGTGGCTGTGATATGCCATGCAACTGTCCGACTGTGTGCTGGTACGTGCCTGTGGCCAGGAAGTGGAGTACAGACACCACCTTCAGTAGGGGTGGGATGGCGGTTGGGCTATCTATCATGCTGACAAGGTCAGCGTGTGTCATGTCCACAATGGCGGTTATGGTGTCCCGGTCCAAACGGTAGAGGGTGTGGATCTGCTCATCAGTGAGGTTGAACGGATGTGCTCGGAGGCGTGGGATTGCGGCCTGCCTGCGTGGTGGTAGTGGCTGTGCTGGTGGGCCTTGCTGGCCCTGCCTTGCCCTCCTCCTCCTCCTGCGTCTCCTCTGTGCGGCCGGTTGTTGTAGTAGTTGGTGTTCGTCTTATTCTTGAAGTTGGAGTACTTGCAGTGCTATCAGGTCCCCCAGGGCCAACATCGCAAGTCCTGCCGGCAGCATTTTGGAGTGGGTGTGGTTGTGGGAGGGGGTTGGGTGTGCAATTTATGTGTTTCCAAGCTGTATAGCCTCCACCTGTGGTGATTCATTCCACCTGTGCAAGCTGCAATCCCCTTTGGGCGAGCACGTCCCGCACACAACGCTGCAAATCGACGCATGGCATCTTGCTATTACAATCATGTATTTGTACCCGATGGCAGTGTAGCATTGGTTGATATGTTAATTCTGCTTTGGTCCCATTGTTTCACATACTATCTTTGCAGTCGCGAACAGACTTGTGAAGGGTCAGTGGAACGTAGTACTCGAGTAACGGTGGACCCTCATGCAACACTGCACCATGGTTCACCGACGGGCGGGGCGTCCCATTTGTGAGTGAAGGCAGTTGCCATTTTCACACACAGCCGCACTAGATGGATTAATTTGTGATTTCAAGCGGCCACAGATGCCTTTTCGACGTGATGTTGCAAATGAGGAATTCGAAGGACGGCGCTTTCGGTTTTCAGCTAGCGGCGAGGAGATGCCCACAGGTCTGACTACGAATATAACGTTCTATTGTTCAATGTCCTTGGGACAGGGGCCATGGCGAGGATGCAATGATTGATATGAATAGTATGGGATGCGCAATAGCGAAGTGGGCGATAAGGCCGGACGTTCCCAATTACATGTTGCTTCACATCACTGGAATTACGGGCTGGGGGAACAGTGGATTTTGCAGGCTGCATTACGCACAGACTCAATGGAAGTTTCACATGTCATGTGAGTATGGAAGCAGGCGTTTGTGATAGTGTTTTCACCTCGATATAGATAGTTATGATTCGCTAGTGGTTTTTGGTTGGTGATGATCCTTTGGAGTGGGCTAGCATGCATATGGCTGTGGATTTGGTGTGATCATTGAAGTGAGTTATTCAAATGTAGTTCTGATGGCCATTCTATTCTTTTTCATTTCGTTTGGGTGACAGGTATCTCCTCCCCTTTTGCCACTGCCATCTGTATGCCACTCCTGCAGATGGATTTTACTCCCGACACCTGCTGCTTCGTGTTAATCAGTGGAGCAGCATTACGATCTTATGGGACGATTGCCAATGGGCCACATGCCCTTACGCAGTACTAGTGGCTAGGAGCAACATTTCGGCCTTTCAGCTGGACTAGTGCCTCCCTATTGGGACGGCCCTGCGGGTCGAGGCGCTTCCATGTTGCCTTTTCGTACGAGAATGTAGCCCCTGTGTGCCATGAGGGTACAGGGCGTCACACAAGAAGTAGCTGGTCATTTATTGCGGATGCAGGCCACAATGGTGAAATGTATTTTGGAGTTCATGGCCTGATGGCTGTATGGGCTTGGTGAATTTGTTGTGCATTAAATTCCTATTCTGATATGAACCGTGTAGCGTTCTTCTTTGCAGGTGATGTGTCATATTCCTATTTGGGGAGCGATGTATTGTGAGGAGATCTGCATTGGGTTCCAGCTTCGGAGTATAGTTGCGTGGTACTGTGCTGGGCGCGTTTGCCTACGAAGCCCAGTGAGGTCAGGGATGTGGGCTGCCAATGTGACTGTTTTGGTGATGTGATGCTCAGGGGCGGGGGAATGGCTTTTGTGTAACAGATGCCGGTCAGCCAGTTGGATTGGTGGTATGATGTGATTATCAGAATATGGCTGGTCACAGGTGCCTGTGTTTGCGTGCGTTTCTTGGAGGGAGACTGAGGTCATGTCCATTTGTGTGGCTTCTGTATTCGTGCCATCTGTGCCCTGCAGCTTCCATTGGCCCCTCTTGAGATTCATTTGTTCGTTGGCAGGCATGGATGACTTGTACATTTCACTGGATGCATTGTGTGGCTTCATTGCACCTACGGGGAGTTGTACAATGTGGCCAGGGAGCGGTGTACAGGCACTCAGTAGGGCCGTTTACGGTTGGTTCGCGATGCCGTACTTCTCACCATGGCGGAATGGTACTTTCCGCCGTGCTTGATGGCGTTAGGTGCATGTCCGCTGGGGTCAGAATTCGCGTACCGTTGCGCCATGGTGGTAATTTCGGCTTGGCATGGCGCGCGCGCGCGTACTTGGTGCAGTTAGCGTTGGCGTTCACTGCAGTGTCGCTAATGGCATCGTACTTTGCGGTGACGGGTCATAATCGCACCGAGCGCTATTCGATGGCGGTATTGCATTTCCGCCATCGTTTTTCGATTTCCGCCAGGGTCGTAATGAGGGCCTTTGTCTCCTTAGGTGTCGGAGGGCGGCCGCGAGATGGAGAGAGCGTGATGGAATGCTGAAGTACCGCCAAGCAGGTGAGGTCAGCGCGGCACCGTAGGAATGCGAAGCGATGCTTCAAAGACTTCTGTCTTTCAGTTCCGTGGCGAAATGGATCAGGATTCAGGTAAGGATTAAAGTTAAAACTCCTGTTCTAACCTTTATCCTTTTTGTCTTCTTGTTTCAGGACTGAAGCGGGTGTGGCTGAAGACTGGAGCTGCTGAAAACACAGTGAGCGTTACGCTGCAGCAAGCAGAATAACACGAAGCACGTGTGGCTGTCCGGGAGTGGTTTAAATAGCCTTGGAAGTAGATCCAGGTAAGTATTCTCCCACTGCCCCACCCAAGTAACAAAATAGTCCCTTCAGTAAAATAGTCCCTCCTAAGCCTCATTTGGCTTGAGTCTTCATGCAGCATGGTCTGCCTCAGGTGAGTATGCAGCATGGTCTGCTTCAGGTAAGTTATCAATAATGAGCCTGGCGCCCATGGCGCCAGGACTGACTTTATCTTTATGAGCCTGGCGCCATAGGCGCCAGGACTGTACCCAAACGGCCCCTAACTGGGGCTTTTGGGCATGCTCCAAGTGACATGATGCCTGCTTCCGGGGCTGCTGGGCCTGGTCTGGTCTTCCGGGGGCAGGCATCATGACACTCCCCTGCTCTTTCCCTCAGCACATTCCTACATAGTCTCTGATGGTTTACAGATCCATCCTTGATAAGCTCTGTTATTGGAGTTGATCAGGAATGTGAATGCTGATGTTCCCCAGGGGGACTCTAAGACACCCAGAGAGACCCTACTGTAACTGAATCTTTTCCCCCTATACATAACTGGCTTTGAGGAACCTGCATGTTTGGGGTGTAACCCCTGTCAGCCGCTATACCTATTAAACTCCTGTTCAAGGTCTGCAAACAGGTATCGTTCCTATGGAATAAAGTGTGATACTGATTTGACAATGTACGGTCATGGTTCTAGATTTCCAATGGTTACCCAGGCCAAGACCAGATGAGGCCAGTGTGAGTGGATGTCTGGCTTCAAGGCTGAATCTAGAGTCTGAAAGTTTGCTAAGACCAGATGAGGCCAGCGTGAGTGGAATGTCTGGATTCAAGGCTGAGTCTAGATCCTGAGAGTTTGCCTAGACCAGATGAGGCAAGTTTGAGTGGATGTCTGGATTAAAGGCTGAGTCTAGATCCTGAGAGTTTGCCTAGACCAGATGAGGCAAGTTTGAGTGGATGTCTGGATTCAAGGCTGAGTCTAGATCCCCAGAGTTTGTCTAGACCGGATGAGGCCAGTGTGATTGGGATCTGTGGATCGTAATACCCAAAAAGATTGAGGAAGAAAAGACTGAATCCCAAAAGACTGAATTTGGGAGGCCAGGTTTGACCATATATATATGTGGGGTGGGAGGATTTCAATCTAAAATGTTGAAGTCTAAGGGCGGGAACATGGGGGTCTCCCCCGCATATATATGCGGTCAAAGGAGCAGAAAAAAAAAGAATGTGGTCTTTTGGCATTCTGTTTATTTGTCCTCAGACAATTGATGGTAAACCATCTGGATTCAAGGCTGAGTCTAGATCCTGAGAGTTTGCTAAAACCAGATGAGACCAGTGTGAGTGGATGTCTGGATTCAAGGCTGAGTCTAGATCCTGAGAGTTTGCTAAGACCAGATGAGGCCAGTGTGAGTGGATTTCTGGATTCAAGGCTGAGTCTACTTCCTGAGAGTTTGCTAAGACCAGATGAGGCCAGTGTGAGCGGATCTCTAGATCCAGAGAGTTTGCTTAGGAAGAGGCACAGAAACATTGAATGTGGCCACAGATTGTGTAGCTGCAAACATGATTGAATGAATGCAAACCTCGCTTTGGGCTAGTTATTCATAAATGTGGTTGCCCCTTTACCTATTCACAATACTAAGAGTTCATCTTCAGCACGCACCCACCAGTCTGCACTTCTACTAGACTGGACCAATCTGCACAGTCTCAGTGGACCTCCTGTATGGCAGCTAGCTGCTCCTCCTGTGCCATGAAATCACTGGCAGCTGCCCAAAACACTACAGAAGCCCTGAGACCTTGCGGTCCTCAAGCAAATCAGGGCTAATTGCTTAGCAGCTCCCCTTGCAATAAGCAGAAGATCCCTGGATACAAGGTTCCATCCGCATCATTGGCTGCATTCTGACCAAAATTCAGCTCCAGAGCAGCTCCTTCTCACAGAAGTCCCCGAGATATCTCGTGCCTAAGGATCCGTCTGCATACTCTGCCCATAACCCCTGTGTCACATGCTCAGCATCAGAACCACCTCCCACTCGACCAGTCGCCTGCCCCCCAGAGCATGGCATCCTTCCTAAAGCCTGAGGAATTTCTACACCAATGCCCCCCAGAGCATGGCATCCTTCCTAAAGCCTGAGGAATTTCTACACCAATGCCCCCCAGAGCATGGCATCCTTCCTAAAGCCTGAGGAAGTTCTACACCAATGCCCCCCAGAGCATGGCATCCTTCCTAAAGCCTGAGGAAGTTCTACACCAATGCCCCGCAGAGCATGGCATCCTTCCTAAAGCCTGAGGAGGTTCTACACCAATGCCCCACAGAGCATGGCATCCTTCCTAAAGCCTGAGGAAGTTCTACACCAATGCCCCCCAGAGCATGGCATCCTCCCTAAAGCCTGAGGAAGTTCTACACCAATGCCCCCCAGAGCATGTCATCCTCCCTAAAGCCTGAGGAATTTCTACACCAATGCCCCCCAGAGCATGGCATCCTTCCTAAAGCCTGAGGAAGTTCTACACCAATGCCCCCCAGAGCATGGAATCCTCCCTAAAGCCTGAGGAATTTCTACACCAATGCCCCCCCCAGAGCATGGCTTCCTTCCTAAAGCCTGAGGAATTTCTACACCAATGCCCCCCAGAGCACAGCATCCTTCCTAAAGCCTGAGGAAGTTCTACACCAATGCCCCCCAGAGCATGGCATCCTTCCTAAAGCCCGAGAAATTTCTATACCAATGCCCCCCAGAGCATGGCTTCCTACACCAATGCCCCCAGAGCATGGCTTCCTTCCTAAAACCTGAGGAATTTCTACACCAATGCCCCCCCAGAGCATGGCTTCCTTCCTAAAGCCTGAGGAATTTCTACACCAATGCCCCCCAGAGCATGGCTTCCTACACCAATGCCCCCAGAGCATGGCATCCTTCCTAAAGCCTGAAGAATTTCTACACCAATGCCCCCCCAGAGCATGGCTTCCTTCCTAAAGCCTGAGGAATTTCTACACCAATGCCCCCCAGAGCATGGCATCCTTCCTAAAGCCTGAGGAATGTCTACACCAATGCCCCCCAGAGCATGGCTTCCTACACCAATGCCCCCAGAGCATGGCAACCTTCCTAAAGCCTGAGGAATTTCTACACCAATGCCCCCCCAGAGCATGGCTTCCTTCCTAAAGCCTGAGGAATTTCTACACCAATGCCCCCCAGAGCATGGCATCCTTCCTAAAGCCTGAGGAATTTCTACACCAATGCCCCCCAGAGCATGGCTTCCTACACCAATGCCCCCAGAGCATGGCATCCTTCCTAAAGCCTGAGGAATTTCTACACCAATGCCCCCCCAGAGCATGGCTTCCTTCCTAAAGCCTGAGGAATTTCTACACCAATGCCCCCCAGAGCATGGCTTCCTTCTTAAAGCCTGAGGAGGTTCTACACCAATGCCCCCCAGAGCATGGCATCCTTCCTAAAGCCTGAGGAATTTCTACACCAATGCCCCCCAGAGCATGGCATCCTTCCTAAAGCCTGAGGAGGTTCTACACCAATGCCCCCCAGAGCATGGCTTCCTTCCTAAAGCCTGAGGAATTTCTACACCAATGCCCCCCAGAGCATGGCTTCCTTCCTAAAGCCTGAGGAATTTCTACACCAATGCCCCCCCAGAGCATGGCTTCCTTCCTAAAGCCTGAGGAATTTCTACACCAATGCCCCCCAGAGCATGGCTTCCTACACCAATGCCCCCCAGAGCATGGCTTCCTTCCTAAAGCCTGAGGAAGTTCTACACCACTGCCCCCCAGAGCATGGCATCCTTCCTAAAGCCTGAGGAATTTCTACACCAATGCCCCCCAGAGCATGGCATCCTTCCTAAAGCCTGAGGAATTTCTACACCAATGCCCCCCAGAGCATGGCGTCCTACACCAATGCCCCCAGAGCATGGCTTCCTTCCTAAAGCCTGAGGAATTTCTACACCAATGCCCCCCAGAGCATGGCTTCCTACACCAATGCCCCCAGAGCATGGCTTCCTTCCTAAAGCCTGAGGAAGTTCTACACCAATGCCCCCCAGAGCATAGTTGAATTGTTTAAGGACTGAACCAAAGCCCTGTAAGCAGTAACCACACTGCCACCACACTGAAGCTCAATAGCTGTAAGGTCTGGAATGAATCAAAAAGCACTTGCATTGCTCTTTGCGACCTTTCAGGTCACCCTTTTCGGCCTCATATGCAAATCCTGGGCTGCTGTGTCACAACTCATTTGCGCAAAAACACCACCAGCAACCCGGCGCGTGTTTCTGACTCATGAGGCGTCATCTTTAGAATGAATAACACCAACACGACGTTTATACGTCATATATCTGTATGAGCCAGTCTAGGTCTCGCATGCCATAAGTGCGTGTTTGCACTTGCATTATCCATATCAGTGGGCATATCCAGACAGATCCATTGTTATCCATTACCCCCTATATGTATGCATGAATATTTGCACATGTCTTTTCTGCATCAGCGCTTTTATTCGCGCCAGTTTAGCTGATTCATCTTTCCAGCTTTTTCTTAGCATTCATGCGCATTACCTAAGGGCTGCTTGCTAGGCTCAGCTTCTTTTGCTTACAAATGCAACTCATCAATAACCAGTCGAAATTAAATGTCATGATGATGTGTCGAGGGGAACCAACTATAACCAGAAAAGTGATGGGTGAAAGGTTTTGAATACATCTGAACCACTGGCACTGTTGGGGGCAACCTTCCACAGCATTGTTTTTTAGCCCGTCTGCACCTTTGCAAAAGGGGTCCAGCCATATATAAATCAGTCTGGTACTGCCACGAAGGGGAGCAGCGCAGCCGAACTGCTAGGCCAGGTCCCCCCTGCAAGGAAACACAAGCAACTCCACAGGTATTTCAGCCTTGTTGGGCCAGTTCCATGTCATTTCATCGGCAGGCTTTCTAACGCCCGCCTTTTAAACGTGGAGAGAACAACGAAAAACGTTATCCATTTTTTTGTTTAGTTTTTTTTGGGGGGTGGGCGGGATTTTGTTTACTATACCCGATCCCCCCACCCCGAACCCCTTATCTGCCCTTTCCCACCCACCTCTAAAAGATTCGATTACGTTTCTTGTTATTCGGCCCATGTTGAAAAGCCTGGCGATGAAAGGACGCTATTCGAGTTGGGCCTTATCAGTGAGGTGCAGCTTGGTTCCCTATGGCGTATTCATGCTAGGTTGGTCCAAAATTGAAACAAAGGTTCTCTGGCTCCTAACCCGGCCAAGATATCCAAGCTGCTTCCTCGTTGGCCCATGCAGGTAATGATGCCCTGTCAGGTGGCACAGCAGCACAAGAGATATTAGAATCATATTGCTGCAAAGCAAATGCCTCTGGCACAGACATCTGGGGGCAAAAAACACCCATGTATTTGTAGTTATTTGATAGGAAGATATTTCTACCAGACATTCTGTACATAGGTTACAGTACTGTCAGCAGATGCAACAGTACAGTGAGTAGAGGCAGCAGTACACCTAGGAGAGGCAACGGTACAGTCAGCAGAGGCAATGATACAGTTAGCATCCCCAACATTACAGTCAGCAGAGGCAACAGTAAAGTCAGCAAAGGCAACGGTACAGTCAGCAGAAGCAACAATACAGTCAGCAGAGGCAACAGAACAGTCAGCAGAGGCAGTCTCTAAGCAGGCTGCCTTTAGAAGTTAAACAATTGTATGGTTGAGAGCAAGTACAGTCAGCAGAGGCAGCAGTGCAATCAGCAAAGGCAACAGTACAGTCAGCAGACGCAACAATACAGTCAGCAGAGGCAACGGTACAGTCAGCAGAGGCAATGATACAGTTAGCATCCCCAACATTACAGTCAGCAGAGGCAACAGTAAAGTCAGCAGAGGCAATGGTACAGTCAGCCGAGGCAATGGTACAGTCAGCAGAAGCAACAATACAGTCAGCAGAGGCAACGGTACAGTCAGCAGAGGCCGTCTCTAAGCAGGCTGCCTTTAGAAGTTAAACAATTGTATGGTTGAGAGCAAGTACAGTCAGCAGAGGCAGCAGTGCAATCAGCAAAGGCAACAGTACAGTCAGCAGACTCAACAATACAGTCAGCAGAGGCAACGGTACAGTCAGCAGAGGCAACAATACGGTCAGCAGAGACAACAGTGCAGTCAGCAGAGGCAACAGTGCAGTCAGCAGAGGCAGTGTCTAAGCAGGCTGCCTTTAGAAGTTAAACAATTGTATGGTTGAGAGCAAGCTATTTGTTGAAGGTGTAATGCATATGAACACAGATGGGGACATTGGGGAAAACATGAATAATATAAACATGTTGACCTTGAGCCAGTATTGACATAGATGCAATCCACATAATTACATGCACATATCCAGAAAAGAGAGTATGCACAGTCAGATATGGGGTCAATCGGTGGGGTTTGGGGGATACAACTACTGTGATGGACCAGTGACTCTTGAGCCTGGTCTTGAACAGTTCTGTGTATTTAATGGCTTTCCAGTGTAGGGGAGCTAGTAGAGAGAAGGAGCGGAAGCAAGGGGAGGCACACGTGGACAGGGGGACTAATAGCTTATTGAGGGCTGAAAACAGAGAGAGAGTGAAAGAAGCAACAAGAGAAAAAGAAAAAGAGAGACCGAGAGATGCAATCAGGAAGGTGGAGCTGGTCAAGGCACTGAATTCGTTTAAAGATAATGGGTAGGATTCTGAAGTAGCGATTTGTATCCTGCATGATGGCAGTACATTTTAGTAGGGGAGGCTATAGGTAAGCTGTAGAAGATAAATGTAGAATGTAGTGCAACGATATATCAGAGGAGAACAGCTGGGTGCAGACTAGAAGATTAGTCCTGTTTGCTGTGGACAGTGCAGAGAGGAGTTTGCTGAGTGGCAAGTGAGGTGCAGGTGGATCCTGGACACAATGGCAGTGGCTGCGATGGAATGACCGAGTTTAAGATTGCTGGTGAAGGGCACCCCAAGATTGTAATCCTGTGATGGGAACAAGGATGTTAGGAGGAAAGGAGATAGAGGGTGGCAGAGTTGGTAGTGCTGAAAAAACATTTGGATAACATCAGCGACAACAAGTTATGCCAATGAACGCTGAGTTGGGTACAGAGACTATAGGGGGCTGGCGCAGGTTAAAACCCTCCTAAAGAGGAGGGTGCTGTGGACTAATCAACGGAGAAGTCTGTACTAGGAAAACATTACCGTGCCAATGTAGATCTCATGGCTGCCCAAGGCGGGCAAACCTTTGCTGGAACTTGGGTGCAAAAGCATGCAGGGAAGTCTTTCCTGCGATAACGAGTAGCGCTGTTATCAAGCTAGAAACCAGCTATCTGAAAAGCAAGTTAGAGGCCCAATTGGCAGCCGCTGCCATGAGCTCTATGTCTGAGAACACCAACATCATCTGAAAATGATGCGGGACAACCGTAGAGTGGCACAGGATAAGAGTCCGCCCAGGGCCAGTTGCACTCCTTTGACTAGTAGGGATGGGCAGAGCTTGCGCGTTGACGCACATGAGGTGGGAAGAAATATTAGCTAGTTTATTGTTTTGACCCCACTACTCATAACGCAGGTCATGCTGGTTGAAATCTCTCTTTAAAACAGACAGGGTGGGCACCGTTGAAGAAGCAATGAGGTTGGTAAACTCAACCACTGTGCTCTGGTGGTGGTTTACACAGTGTCGTACTTCCTCAGTAAAGCCTGGGCCCAACAGTGGTGCATGCTGTTGTTCTACTATGACCATCTTCTTTTTAATGCATTTAGTGATTGCTTTATGTTATTTTATATTAGCTGTACCTTGTCATATAATTGTCTTGCTGTACGTCATTGTCATTTTGTTTTGTTTTTTTAACTTGAGGTGATGCAATAATCATTGACCGCACAGTTAAGAGCTGCTGTAGGTGTATGCCTAACATATCAAAGCAGACTGGCTACAAATATTTGTCTCGAAGTTTGTTTCTTTTATTTTATGGAATAGCCAATCTTTAAAGGGGAAGTACACTCAAAAATGTAATTGTTTTAAATGATGGGCAATAATCAAAAACCTATATTAAACATCTTTTTAAAGAAGGTTCCTATGTAAAATTTGGAGCAAATGAAGCTCAAAGTGTTTACTTGGGGCATCCATTTTGTGATTTGCAGCAGCCTCCTCTGTTCATGTTAAGCTCTGCTCTGGCGGCACTAATCAAGCCGCAAAAACACCCTACTGGCAGCTTTTGGTTACTGTAGCCAGAGCAGAGTTTAACATGGAGAGGAGGCTGCCTTCACTTTCATTTTAGGTGTTCTGTGCTCCCCAAGACTAGGGAAGTACAGAAAATGCTAAATGATAGGCAGAGCAATTATAAATACTTTGCCGGATGCGAAGTATTCATAATTGCCTGGACTTGCCTACAAGAAAAGGCGAGGCAATTATAAATACAACGTTGTTGTATTTATGATTGGCGTGGTTAGAAAGCGCAGTTGTATTTATAAATGTTGGGGTTTTCTTTTAAGTTTCTCAGGCCGGAGGAGCCCGGGAAACTTAAAAGAAAACCACAGCAATTATAAATACAACTGCGTTGTATTAATAAATGCTGGTACTTTCGCTTTGTCTCCCGGGCTCCCGCGGCTCAGGGGAGCCCGGGAGACTCAAAGCGAAAGCCACTGCAGTTATAAATACAACACAGTTGTATTTATAATTGCTGTGGTTTTCATACAAAAAGAAAATAAACACTTACCGCAGCAGCCTTCCTGCTAGCCTGCATTCTCTGCTCTCCAGCATTAATGAAACAAAAGCTGCTGTAATAAAGGTTACCAGCAGGTGGCTTTTGCTTCATTAGTGCCGCAAGGGCAGAGATTAACACAAGCACAGGAGGCTCATCCATTTCAGAAAATGGATGCCTCCTAGTGCTTAACATTTTTCGGTTTGAGCATTATTTGCTCAAATTTTAAACAGGTACTTTCTTTTAAAAAGATGTTTAATATATGTTTTTGATTATTGCCTATCATTTAAAACAACAAAATGTTTGAGTGAACTTCCCCTTTAAGGCCTTCGTCTTGCAAATGAGCATTCAATTTCTCCAAATTTGGTTTGTGTGTTGAAGTGGTCCAGCCTTTAGTTTGCCAAACTTTGGAAAACGTGATTCTGTTGTCACATTTTCCTATGTAAAGCCACTAAGCAATGCGTTGTGGGTGTGCAAGCATGATCTAGCAAATTCTCTTTGTCTTATAGAGCAGCACTCGAGTATAGCCTTCAACCGGAAACAGGCAGTTTCAGCTACCGAGCCACTCAGGGCACAGTGCCACCCAATAGCCATCCTTGGAAGTTCCCCTCCAGTTCATAGCCACAGAATAATGCATTGTGGGTGTGACAATCAGATGAAAAGAATGGCAGGTGGCTGATAGGAAAAGGTAGAGAGCAGTGATAGGTGGCTGATGGGAAAAGGTAGAGAGCAGTGATAGGTGGCCGATGGGAAAAGGTAGAGTGAGGTGATAGGTGGCTGATGGGAAACGGTAGAGAGCGGTGATAGGTGGCTGATGGGGAAAAGGTAGAGAGCAGTGATAGGTGGCTGATGGGAAAAGGTAGAGAGCGGTGATAGGTGGCTGATGGGAAAAGGTAGAGAGCAGTGATAAGTGGCTGATGGGAAAAGGTAGAGAGCAGTGATAAGTGGCCAAGATCTCTTCCTTAAAGCCACCGAGGTTTAACTGATTTTGGTGGTGGGTGATGGCAATGACGTAGGTGTTCAAGTTCGCCACAATCTCATCTCATTGGCCATCGAGATGAAGAAATAGTTAAGCATCGTTGACATATATGAAAAAATGTTGGTCGATTGATTCCAGCAACTAAGCCTCGTTAGGAGGACTACAGTAGGAGGTAGTGATTATGCACAATGATTGTGGAAGCAGGGGACTGCTGCTATGAAGGCGAGGTGTGGGCAGAGGTCGTCCAAGGCTACAGCTGCTTGACGATAAGAGCAGGATCAGAGGGCTAGATGACCAATTGGCCTCAAATTGATGTTTCTGTTTTTTTTAAAAAAGGAACTGATGCTTGAATACTCCCAACAATGGGCGAAGTGTGAACTATTTTGCAGCCTGTCTTAGTATCACATTAATATAGATGCAATAGGTCCCCATTTTATGAATGCCACCTTCAGGCATTCCAGGCTTTTTAAGACAACATGACTCAATGCTGGCAGTTGCAGTCTGTACGTAGAATGCAAAGCCAGCGTTGGCTCAAATTCTCCCACATGACATGGGCCTACTTGGAAGAAATGCATTGAAAGTTGTGTTGAGTATCCTCGGGGACAATGTCAACTTTGGAAACCCTGTAGCCAAATCATGGCAAGGACTTCTCGCGTGCGGCAAAGTGCTCAAAAGACACTTGCGCCTCCCTCCAAAATATTTAAAATGCAAATTGCGACAGCATGTGAGCGCTCCAAAGAAATACATTTGAACACAAATGGGTCTGAGGGGCTAGCCATGTCATCATCCCCTTTTCATTCAGAAGATGTTCATCCAGTTTGGTTTCTGTCTTCGAATTCTAGATCTTGTAGTTCTGGATTAATAATGGGAAAAGCAAAACTACAAGTTCCAGGATTCAAAGAAAAAAAAACTAGATGAGTGTCTTCTAAATGATATGGGTATGTTGGCATATGATATAAGCGCAAGTCAGCGAACAGCTACGTAATTCCATTGCGTTTTCTCTATTCCTAAAAAATCAAATTCGAGAAGCCTATTAACTGCGTTTTAGGTTTCCAAGTTCCATACAAATGAGAAGAAAAGAATTTGAGAAGAGGAAAGATTGATTGGCCTGGACTGAGAAGCAGGGCCACCCTCCTGAACCTGAGTAACAAGCCCAACAGGATGTACCGCCTGGGTGGGGTTGTACTTCTTTCTGCAAATGTGGATTTTAGTGCCATTTCAACCCGATTCTAGCCGAGATGGAGAACCAGTGTAATTCGCACATGGTGGGAGTGATGTGGCCACATTTCCTGGGGCCGGTGATGAGGCGAGCCAGGCATTGGTGGGACACAGGTGAGCAGCTGAGAGCCCTGCAAGGAGGGCGTTTCTCCCATTGATATGCACGATTACTAGGGCATGCATCACTGTTCGGAAGCCCAAGGGCTTTTTTACCAAGCCACTTGAGCTTGTGGAATTATTATGAATTCATGTGGAATTATTATCTTGGGAACAAGATCTATGTACATTTTCGGAGGGTCCCTGAAGCTTTTGTGGGGACATGGCCCATCCCAATGTTCCTAAACGATTAGAGCTTTCTTAAATCTTAGCAACTTTTCACTGAAAAACATCTTATCACGGTGTTGATTTGATCACATATTCTTTTTTAAATACTTTATCTGCAATAACTATATATCCCCGACACATATCCTATAGTAGTTCAATCCACAGCACATCCGGCACATCGTATATTTTTTCAGCTTTTTTATCAATCTGTTTCTGTCCTCAGTATGCTTCAGGCATTCCTCTGGAATGTATGCTTGTGACATTCCATACATTTATGCAGGATAAAGTTAAGGAACAATGTAACACATCTAGCTATTATATGACCTGTAGTTCACGATTGTAGAACCACATGTCACGGTCCCAAAAATACATGTGAAAATAATCAGAAATGAAACTACCTCTCCATCTGTAAGTTGTTCGGAATCTGTGCTTAATTTGTCTTGGATATGTGTGAGCGACTGAGTTCAGCAAAGGAGCCCAAACCAACCAAATATGTTTAAAATAACGGATTAAAATGGTGCATTTCACAGCACACTTTCAGTGAAACATGTGACTAAAAGGCCAAAACCGCTACGAACGGTTAACCACTTACAAACGGTTTTGTAGGAGAAAGAATTCAATAGATGCCAAGTCACTAATCGCGCAAAGCAAAGGACCATTTTCTGGAGGATTGCCCAATGCATTTTCATGTTGCCTTTGCCCACTGTGAGAAACCTGAAGGTGTCTCCCTTACTAGACCCCAAGGATCTGTCATCCAGTTCCTGGGGGTGGAGCAGTACGGGCGGATCACCTGGATGGGGGTCCTCAGGGAGTGGATTGGGACACTGACAGGTGAGACGCGGTACCCCCTTCTCTATAACACCATAACGCCTTTTCCCCATATTACCCCGTAGGATATGCAGAAGGTCTACCCCTGCCCCATTTTCCAACACAAACACTTTCCTACACTGTGACCAGTGCCTCAGATAAGATTTTGAGGTGGGAGTATTTTACGCATGATTTTTCAAATTAGAGCGTAAATGCAATTTCAAGAGAGTAAAAATTAGTTTTCTCCTATGCAAGAGAGTAAAACCTATCCAACACATACGTTATGGGTATGAACACATTTTAAAAGGGTGCGTGCTTTATTGTGTTGCTTGCTTAGCTGTCACAGATTTGGTCTTTCAGTTGGAAATTCACCATCATGCATAAGAAGGCTATGCTGCTGACAAAAGAAATGCTACATTGCCATCTAGTGGTCGAAAGTATGTTTTTTTAATGAATAAATCAAAGCGTACATGGTACGCAGTACAAAATTAAATGGTCCGTATTTGCCATATTTACATGCGTAAAAGGGCAAGATACGCACGTTAACTGGTAGGCTGACTGTGACAGACAACAGACTAACACCAGAGCCGTTTACCTGACATATCCCAACACAAGGGACAGGCAGAGTCAGGCAATTGATAATGACTACGCACACCTGACAGCACTTTCCCTAAAAGGCGGATCCCGAAAGCACACTTCGAGCAAGGCCGTACACAGGAGGAAGCAGCTATTTCGGACCGGCAGTTCAAACGGAGGAGTAAGGCAGAGAGACCTGGAGGGAAGACGAGGAGGGAATTGCCTTTGCCTTTTTCAACTCAGACCCACAAAGCCTCCGAAAGGGAAATCATGAGACCAGGAAGTTCAGCTGGCGTGTGGTGGGACAGGTGTCAACGGCACACAGGGCCCTCCCGTGATGATAGCCAAAGCGGGGAGAAGTGCTTGATGCAGTGGTGCTGTCCTTGATTCCCTAAACAAGAAACTCCAACAGTTCAGCACAGCTGGTGAGCCTAAGAAGACAGTAAAACCAAACTGTGCTGGGCCCAAGGTTGCAGGCGGCAAAATTGTTGAAGAAAGAACTTGTGTAATTGAACTGTAAAGAAACCCCAGTAAAAACAGAAACAGAGTGGTACGGCGTCGCAAGGGCGGTCATTCGAAGGACTCTGACTGAAGCCTTTTTGGGTTATGTTGTTTTTTTGAAACTATGAGAGGCAAGAGGCCGTAGGAGAGGCCGGTGTAAAGTGTTGAAGTGGTCCTATGAGGGTCGAAGCAAAAACCCCTTGTACACTCAAAAGTCTTTGACGCATTGGAGAAAATGGATCGAACTGTGAATGTGTGAAGCCTGACTGGGGCTTAAGAGAAAGCCTGACTGGGGGCTGGAAAACCAAGGGAGGTTAATCCCCTCTTAGTGTTAAAGCACCTATGAACATTGTGATGACAAATGTGAACCTGGTTGAGGGATGTCCACAATGAATAGTTGTTAACTGGCAAATGTGGACCCGACCGAAGGATGCCTGCGAATTGAGGGTAACTAGTGATCTACCCGTGAGCATTGTGTGGACAAGTGTGAACCCGGCAGATGGATGTCCATAATGGATAGTTGTTTAAAAAGACATTGAGACTTTTGAATGATATGATTTTGAGTGATAGGCCGTTATGCACCCGACTGAGAGAGGCTAACGTTACAAGAAGGAACAGAGCCCGGCTGAGGGGGGATCCAAAGGGCGAAGAGCATCTCCCAACGTGAAAGATACCAAAGGAACCTTTGTTTTGTTTATTGTTTATGGTTCAGCAGGCCTTCTAAAGCAAGAGACTTTTCAGGAAAGAGACTTGGCCCCAAAAGGTCCTGGCATCGTTGAATGGAACTGTAACCTTGTGCTGGAGAAGCCCAGGAGTCGGTGTGCTCAAAGGTCCTGCCTTGTCCCATGCTAAAAACGTGGGGAAGGGAGACCCCAGCCATACCATCCTGACTATTATTTGGTGAACACTTCTTTCTCTTCTTTAGAACATTATCCCCCACTATTTTGTAAGGATTGGTAATAGGTATTTTGTTAGTATAGGCCCCTTTTATTTGACAGGACGCCACTACAGCGACCTTATTATTATTTGATGGTCGCAGCTTGCTCCCATCTTAGATTTAGGTTTAGATTAGGCGTTTTTCTCACCCTTTATACAGTTTAATAAAAACCCTTGAACTGTGATCGCTTGTGTCTGTCTTTACTGTTGCCACCATGAGTTCCTTACACCACAGTATATGCCAGTTTTCTGCCACCATAAAAACATGTTCATGTTGGCTGTGCCCATACGTGTCTATACTAGCTGCACCAATATATGCCAATATTCCCATATAAGAACAAACTTGTGTTTGATTTGCCCAAACTGCCAGTAATGGTACTATAGGAAAGCATGTCCATGCTGGCTCTGCCAATATATGCCAGTAGACCCATATTAGAAAACACCTCTGTTGGCCTTGTCCATTATGCCAGAGTCAGAAAATATGTCCATTCTGACAACCAGTATGACCATTTAAGAACACGCATCATGTTGGATTTGCCCAAAACCGGTAATTATGCAGTGGTGTAAGAAAACATGCACACGATGCCTGCACCAATAAACACACCGGCCCCCATAAGAACACTGTTGGATTTGTCCATAATACCAATGAAGATTCTACGCCCACTGTTGATTACAGACCTGCCCCGCATTTGTTTGTGGTGTGTGGGCGAGAGTCATGACACCAACGACATGCCAGTCGCTGACTGATAAGGCCTTTCAGGAGCAATTACGGGAAGTTACAGGTAGGTAGGGGTTCTAAACCAAGTAATCCCGTAAATCTGCAAAGTGGATGTCCACCGACGATTTGAGGGGCGACTCTCCTCATCAGAAGGAGTCCCGGGGATCTCCGTCCCAGAGTGGGTCCCATCATTCGTCCTCGTCTCTGCATTCCCGGAAGCGCCTTCCCCGTCCTCCTCGGAGGGTGGTGCCACGAGGAAAGTGGTTTGTGCTACTAAGTCCTAAGGAATGGGCAGCCTTCAGGGAGCAGATGCTGGCAATTTTTCAATCTCAGGGCACAGTTCCGTCTGCGCCGTCGGAAGAAGCCGGCAGGGAACAGTCTCGGGCCGAGGCTCGCGCGCAGTGTGGCCCGGGTCCTCGTTCAGACAAGGTTCAGGTTGATCACCAGAGACGTGCTTGATCCAGGTCTCGGTCTTCATCCCCGGTGAAACCAGAGAAATCTGGTAAGGGCTCGAGGCCGGCGTCGACTCCGTCGGCGCTGTGTCCGTCGGATATCGAGGCTTTGCCTTTACATCAGCCGACGCCTTCGGGGCCTTTTGGCTGGAATCTGCTGATGGAAGTTGCAAGGGAGGAAAGGTCTTTTCAACCCCCCTCCCCTTCATTCTTGTCCCCACAGGCACATTATGCTTGTTCCGCGGCTGACCATGCTCCACTGGCCATGATTCTGGGTAGCCTCGGGGCAACACATATACATGCGCTACACCCTCAGGAGAGTTGACTCCCAATTCCATTTTGTATTAATTCCAGCAGGCCACGCAGAAGCGCTGGCCTGCGGACCTGCACCTCTCCCCTTGGGTCCGTGCACAGCGAGCCAACTACACCCCCCTTCTCCCCTATGTCGCTGCTGTAGCGAGCTCGTTCTCACGGATATCTGTGTATAAGAAGTAACATTTCGAACATTGTATCTTCTGTCTTCCCTTTTGCATCACTGCCCTGTGAGTGAACTGGGCCACAGCTCCGGCCTGGAAAAAACCATCCATCTCCATAACTATGAATGAGCACCAGCAGACCCCCCAGGTTAAGAGACACAGCCCCCAGCCCCCTAACCCTACATTCTGTTTGATGTGCCAGTTGTGTGCCCCTCGACCCAATGCCACCTCAGCTCACCCCTAACGCTCAAATTCCAAGTGATAATATATCCTCCCCTGTTCTAACACACTATTAAGCTGTCCCCTAATAGATCTAACAAAGGAATTGAGGCAGATAGACCAAGACCGTAACCCCAACATAACACACCTGATTCATGAAGTAACCCTTTTAAGTATATATACAATGGATAAGTGTGAAATATAGCAGTCGGATAAGTAATATGCTAATAAATGTCCGATTATGTGTGGCCACAAGGGCATTGTTAAGCAGTGTAAATTGTAACAGCTTGGACATCACCTGCCACTGCACGCCAACCCGAAGAGCCCATCTGACCCCACGCTGGCCACACGTGGACCTCCACCAATCATGGAACACCGTGCTCAAACATTGCATACTATCCTGTCCTCACCATCCAATCCCCACAATTTATGTGCCCCCTATATTCTACATCACTGATGATGTGTTTTTGTAATAGAAGCACTCTCGGAGTGTGCAGAGTCCTCTGTATGCCCTATATTTTGGATAAACTTATCTCTTAACTTCACCTGCACTTGTTTTTGGTCTCATTCCCTACCGGGGTGTGTCTGTTATTGACTCTCATTGGGAGTGTATTGTATTTTGGGGGACTTCTCACTTTCATGGTCCCTGGTACTTTGGATCCTCCAAGGAAGGCTACTTCCAAGTCTGTGATGCCTGTTAATGATTCCAGACCCACTTCAGTCCCTACGCAGGAGTTCTTTCTTTCTCTGGATGATATCTATAAGGATGAGGAGAGGTCAGATTTGGAATTTTACCCTGTTGAGCCTGCTGTAGCTCCTGTCTTTTCCGGGGACAGTCAGTTGCAAGAGTTACGTCAATCACTCCATGATGCCAGTGGCTTGTACACTTCTCCTGAGGTGGAGTTTGGCAAGCCTGAGCCTGGGGCTCATGCTGAGTCCTCTTATAGGAGACTGATGGCTAGGGTTACTGAGTATCTTGGTTGGTCTAGTCCTCCAGAGGTATTTGTTCAGGATGACTTAACTGATATTTTGGATCAAGGTCCGTCCTCTGACCCAGTGTTACCTTTTCATTTGACTTTGCAGAAAAGGGTGGTGGCTGCTTGGCAGACCCCGGAATCTCTTCCGGCGGTTAACAAGTCGTTGACTAAAAAATACTTCTTTTCCAGTAGCAACCCCAGCTACCTTTCCTCTTACCCCACTCCCTCGAGGCAGGCGGCATACCCTACCATCCCTCCTGATCGGGACGACAAGCGCTTCGATGGTTGGGCACGCAAGGTGTTTTCTGCGGGGAGTATGGCGCTGAAGTCGGCCAACTCCACTTGTGCCTTAGCAAGATTTTCACACACTCTGTGGAATTGTGTTTCTCTAGCGGCTGAGCATTTTCCTGAGGGGAAAGAAAGGGATGGGGTCCTTGCTCTCGTGCAAGATGGCAAAGATGACAAGTGTGAATCCCTTCAGTCGGGATTGGACATGGCCGACAGTGTTAGCCGGTCCATGGCTGCGAGCACCGTTATATGCAGGTTTGCGAGGTTGTGGAAGTCGGGTTTTGCTCCGGATGTACAAGCCTGTCTTATGAATATGCCCTTTGATGGCGTGCATTTCTTTGGCAGCAAGGCTGACGAGAGCCTTGAGAGGTTGCAGACCTCAAAAGCTGCGGCTAAAACTTTGAGCGCAGCTGTGCGTCAACCTCCGCCTTTTCGTCCTAGGGGACAGCAGTGGAGGGGAGGGTCCTTTTGTTACTACTCCTCTTTTGGTAGGGCGCGAGTAGCCGCGAGTCAAAGGGGGCAATGTAAAAGTAGCCGTGGTGGTCGGGGAAACAGATGTGCCAAAGCCGCTCAGGCAGCTGCCTCTTTGCCTTCAGGCACTGGTGCAGCCACTCCAAAACAACTATGAGGCCATGTTCCATTGATCGCCAGTTGGGGGCAGACTGTCTCAGCATCTTGAAGAATGGCGAGCTATTACTTCGGATGCGTGGGTCCTGGATACAATTGCCCATGACTACTGCCTTCCCTTCCTAAAGCGGCCTCACAACAATCCACCAGGGGCTGTCTCTTTGAAGTTTCCGGATCTGCTCCTTGTGCAGGAATTCCCCATATTTTGGGGTTCCAAAGAAAGACGGGGGATTGAGACCCATCTTGGACTTGCGTTGGTTGAAGAAACTCCTCAGGAAGGACAGGTTCAAGATGGTCACTCTTTCTCAGGTCCTCCAGGCCCTTCGACTTCAGGATTGTTTGGTGTCTCTGGACCTACAGGATGCTTACTTTCATGTGCCGATACATCCAAAGCACAGAAAGTACCTGAGGTTTGCGGCTGGCAGCTCGCACTTTCAGTTTTGGGTCCTGCCATTCAGATTGACCTCCGCTCCGAGCGTCTTCACCAAGCTAATGGTGGTGGTGGCTGCGTATCTCAGGCGAGGGGGGATTCACGTCTACACCTACCTGGGCGACTGGCTGATCCGTGCGGATACTCCTGAGCAAGCAATGGATCATCTCAGTCTCACCTGCTGCTCCCTCCACAAGTTGGGCTTCTCCCTCAATTTCAAGAAGTCGCATCTGACACCTTCCCAAAAGCTCCAGTACATCGGGGCTGGGTTGGACACGTCCTTGGGGAAGTGCTTGCCTCCCAAGGTTAGGGCTCATCACATTGTGCAGATCGTGGACAGGTTTCAACATGCCCAGCGTCTTCCGGCTTTCGAATTCTTAAGGTTGCTCTGCCTCATGGCATTCTGCATTTTTCTGTTGCTAGAGGCCAGGCTGAGGATGAGTTCCCTGCAATGGGTCCTCAAGATGCAGTGGTCACAATTTTCAGGCAAGATGTCGGATCCTGTTCAGATTCCACTCTCAGTCTTGCAGGATCTTCTTTGGTGTGCCAACGATGGGAACCTGATTAACAGGGAGCCATTTTGGCAACCGTGGCCGGAAATGACAGTAGTGACGGACGCTTCAATCACAGGATGTGGAGCTGATGCCGACAATCTGACCGCCACCGGTCGTTGGTCTCTGTCGGGGTCCAAACTCCTCATCAACCTGTTAGAGCGGAGGGCCATCAGGCTGGCCCTGAAGGCTTTTCTGGCGTCTGTGCGGGGGAAAGAGTGTCCTGATCATGACGGACAACACAGTGGCCATGCATTACCTCAACAAAAAAGGGAGGGCTGGGTCACTCCCATTGTGCAGAGAGGCGATGCAGCTCTGGTTCTGGGAAATCCAGCAAGGAATATCACTCTCGGCAGTAGATCTTTGCCTTTTGGGGAACCCCACAAGTGGATCTCTTTGCGACTAGTGCCAACCAGAAGTGCGAGAGATTCTGCTCAAGGGAATTTCCTCTGAGAGGAGCCTTAGATGTTGCATTCTTCGTGGAGTGGTCATTCCCACTTCTGTGCGCGTTTCCTCCGGTCCCTGTCATTCCTCAAGTGTTAAGGAGGTTGAGGAGGTTCGAATCCCACATGATCCTCATTGCTCTGGATTGGGCCAGGAGAGCGCTGTTCCCGGACCTTCTAGAAATGTTCATCTGCCTGCCACGCCGCCTTTCTACCGAGAGGATCTTATCTTGCGCCAGGGGGGGGGGTCGGATTCTCCGTCCAGAGGTCAAGACTCTCAACCTTCACGCTTGGTATCTGAAAAATTGAGATATGAGGATTGGGACTTCCGGATGACGTGATGGAGGTATTGCTTTCGGCCAGGCGGCGGCAACAAAATCTCTGTACAGTTGCTGTGGCGTACGTTTTGAAACTGGTGCAGAGGACACCATGTCGATCCTTTTCAGTGTTCTATTCCTATGGCTCTGTCTTTCTTGCTTTCTTTGGCCCACAGCGGCCTTCAAGTTGGTACCATTAAAGGTTACCGGGCAGCGCTATCTTCAAGCGCTCATCTGAAGAATGTTCTTATTTTAAGATTCCTTTGATTTCCCAATTTCTAAAGGGGCTCACTAATGTGTTCCCGCCGTCCAGGTTTCAGGTGCCGGTATGGGATCTGAATTTGGTCTTGAAATTCCTGATGGGTGCTCCGTTGGAACCTTTGCACTCTTGTCCTTTAAGACTGGTGTCTTTCAAGACGGTTTTCTTGGTTACGGTTACATCCGCTCGCAGAGTGAGTGAATTGCAGGCACTTTCATCTAAGACACCCTTTACTGTGTTCCACAAGGATATAGGGTTGTACTGAGGGTACGTCCTTCCTTTCTACCTAAGGTAGTGTCTGAGTTTCATTTAAGCCAGAAAGTGGTACTTCCTGCTTTCTATCCACTTCCTCATCCTGGTAAGGAAGAGGAGCTGTTCCATAGGTTGGACCCTAGGAGAGCTCTGAGCTTTTATATTTCTAGGATGTCCAGGGTCAGAGTGGACGATCAACTCTTTGTGGGGTATGCTGGACACCGATTGAGCCAGGCTGTTACCAAACAGACCTTGTCCAGGTGAGCTTCTGGGGGAAGGAGAGGAAAGGAAAAATACCTCTGAGGATGTGCAGCTGGTAGTGTGACTTCTTAGAGACGTCAGAGCTGTGAGGAGAGAGGGAGAGTGTGGAGTCGAAGATGACCCCAAGGTTTTTAGCCTTGCAGGTGGGAGCAGAAAAATGGCCAAGAGAGGCCGGCCAGAGAGTGACTGGAAAGGAGGGAGCGGGTATCTTACTGTCATTAAGGCAGAGATCATTGGTGGCACACCACTCCTGGATAGCAGACAGACAGTCGGAGATGAGAGACGCAGAAGAGGTTGCCGAAGGTAGCCTGAAAATGAGCCGAGTGTCATTCGCATAGCACTGAAAGTTGGGGCAGATTGCGGCAAGGCAGTGTTCAAGAAGTGCCAGGTATTGGTTGTACAGGCAGGGAGAGAGGTTAGACCCCTGGGGGACACCACAGGTAGAGATAGAGATAGAGGAGAGGAAGGACCCAAGTTGGACCTTGGAGGGTCGGTCAGAGAGGAAAGAAGCCAGCCACGCCAGGGCCTGACCAGTGGCAGCAGCTGTGAAGCCAGACTGATGGTCATGAAGACAACCAACAGATTCAGTGTGACGATTAAGCTGGGAGAGGACCAGCTTTTCCAGGAGTTTGCCCACGAAGGGAGTGATGGAGATTGGGTGATAGTTAGCCGGGAAGGACGGGTCGCCAGAGGGTTTCTTAAGATTAGGGTGCACAAGGGAGTGCTTCAGGGGGGATGTGAAGACTCCAGTGGTGAAGGAGTGGTTGCAGAAGTCGGCCGGAGCAGGAGCCAGGGGGTCAATGTGGTCCTTGATGGTTTTGGAGGAACAGGGATGAACCTGTTTTGATGAGACTTTCAATGATCTGACTTGTCTACAAACCTTGTCTGGGGAGAACAGGAGATAGGCAGAGAAGGAGGGAGGAGAGAGGGCTGAAGAAGGGCCAGAGGAATTGTTAGGCAGAATCATGTGCAGTGCCCTTTGGGAACACTACAAACAATTAAGACTACAAGTGTAAGCACAATTTCACCTTTGGTACAAGCCTGTACTAAACAGTAAAGCAGCCAGACCTATCTCAAGAGTTGTGTGAGCAGTAGAACAAGTTACACAAAGAAACAACTAATATAGTGATTCAAACAAACACTTACGCAAGGTTTCTTGGTAAAATAATATACATTTATTTACACAGTCAGTTTGAAAACATTACATTAGCAAGAGCAGCTCAATATCACACACTTAAAAAACACATATACCCAACCGGTAAGTAAATGAACAAGTTTAGCTCCCCTGAAGTGGGAGCAAAATGGCACTTCAGATACTTTGAAAAGGGGTAAAAAGACAAGGTTATAAGAATGTATAAGAATGGACAGCACAAATACTTGCTTAGGCAGTGCAAAGGGTTTCAGTAAACTACAACTGGCAATTAAGTTCATAGGCCTGGGCCAGAGTCTTCGTATAGGATAGCACAGTTCTGGTAGTAAACGGTTTAGTCTTTGCCACAGAGTTTAGAAGAATGTGGCTAGGCGAAAAAAGTTTGACGAATGTTTAGGGAAGGACAAGCCTTCAAAGTTGAGAAAGTTTCCACGAACTTTCACAATAGCCAAAAAGATTTCCGGACCGCGTTTGCACAGTACCTTTGTATTGAAGAAGAGCTGTAGCTGAGACAGTTGTTCCTGAAAGTTCGAGCAGATCTTGCTGTTCCTGAGCTTCAGTCGTGGGGACAAGGAGGATGTTGGGAGGTTCCTGCACTGCCCAGGGATGAGGCCAAAAGCTTTAGCAAGACGTCGGTTTAAGGTGTGAGTGCCTTAAAGTCCACGAGCTGGTTTCCTTCCTTCCGGCTATCCAGTTTTCAACAGCACTTTGATGAAAATTCGACCAGTTGGGGACGGTGTCCAGGTGGCTTGCAATTT
The DNA here is from genome assembly GCF_040938575.1 of Ambystoma mexicanum. Classification (NCBI taxonomy): domain Eukaryota; kingdom Metazoa; phylum Chordata; class Amphibia; order Caudata; family Ambystomatidae; genus Ambystoma; species Ambystoma mexicanum. The sequence continues at coordinate 1,089,640,660 of NC_090941.1, forward strand.
GGTTGTTCCCACAAAACTCAAGGGAAGAAGTTAACCTTGAAGGGCTTCTCTGTCGATGGAATTTCAGGCAATTTGGACCTGCAGCAGGGCTTCACTGGTCGTCCAGGAGTTGCAGCAATCCTCTTCCTTCAGCTCGTATTCAGTTCTTTCGTTCCAGTAGTCGACTCTGCTTTCCAAGTCCCAGAGACCTGCTTTTAAACAGTTTTCCCCCATTCATTCCAGCCTGGCTGTCACTCACAAAGCAGGGTGGTTGTCCTTGCCAGACAGCCAGCCAATCACGCCAGAGTGCATTCAGGTCTCCTAGGAAACAAAGCACAGGGAGTTTAGGGCACCTCCTTCACATCCTGTCCACCCTAGACACTCAGGCGCCAGAGGAGGGCTTCAGCACTGAAGCCTGCCAAAGGCCAACAAGCAAAGGGACCAAACCTGGTTTGGTGCGCAGAGAAAAACACAAGAAGGACTTTTCCTAAAAGAAATGGCGAAAAAAGATGACCGAAGTCTGTTTTTACAGATAGGTCTGGGGCGCCATATTGAAAAACATGGCTGACACGATTTTTTGCTACCGTTGTTAGCGGTCAGGAAAAATCATAGTAGTTTGATCTAAACCACTGCCACCAGCCATTTAAAGTAGGAAAAGGTAACATTTGACTGTTGAATGAGTGTTTTAACTCAGGTAAAGCTAGGCAACCCCTCCAGCACTCTATTGGAAGATAGTGTGTGCTGGGTCTGTACATTTAAAGAGACTAGGAAAGTCAATTTAACTTTACATGCTCCGGGAGACGGTAATCAGTCCCAGAGAAGGTATTCAAACCTTTGGAAGTCTGAAAGACATCCCTGTGTCACGCACTGAAGGTGCTATGAGACACATAGAAAAAGATGAGGCCTATGGAGTTGTTTTAAAACTCAATAACCAAAGAACACAAAAGTAAAACACACATCAAAATACATGAAAGAGTGCTGCAGAGATGCAGGTTTGGATGTGAGCTTCAACTTTGTGCGGACAGATAGCCGGTATTGCCTCTGGAGCAGGCTCAGGCCAGTTTGTCAGAGGATGTACCAGAAGCACGCCACTTCCGCATAATGGGTGGTGAGTCAGCAACCCATTGCCCATTATGGGAAAGTTGTACCTGTCTGTTTCAGATTATCCACCAGTGCACGATCCTAAATAAAGCCTATCCTAACAATTTATATAGAATTAACCATTGTCAACATTCTTTTTCCAATATCATTTTTATTATGTTGGTTTCCAACCACAGCAACAAAGATGCAGGTTACATTACAAATGGACACATTTAGGGATCAGTATTCAGCAGTCATTCAAATTGTTAATTCACATCTCACAGGTGGCATAATACGGACAACAATTCTTCACCCAATATACTTTAGCACATATTAGTTTAACAAGTTATTAGTATATATATGTCTGTGCTTGCAAGTCTGTTGGCTCGGTGTTGTGGACAACCCATAGAGTAAACATTGTGCTACCACATCTTCAAAAAGCTCCTTTAGAATGGATTGTGTTCTCCCACGTATTCCTCATCTTAGATATATCCTTACCTTCAGCTTTGCTGCTTCGGAATTTTTTTCTCTCTCCACCAGAGGGCGCTCCACTCGAGGCGGCGGCATCGATGTCGCTCGGCGGCATCTGTCGAGCACCAACGTCATCAATTGTATAAATGCCTCGAGCGCGCCCGTTGGCTACAGTTCCGTTTTTCCGTTAGCTTCGCTTAGAATCGAGATAAAACAGCGCTTCAGTTATAACGAATTATGTCGTCTTCATCAAACCCTTCCACACCGAAAACTGGTTTTAAGAAATGCCAAAAGTGTGGGAGAAAGATTTCGCTGACCGACCCTCATTAAAATTGCCTCTGGTGCCGCGGTTCCGACCATCGAATTGATGACTGTGGTTCCTGTCAGTCAATGACCCATAAGACCTTAAAAGAAAGAAGAGGTAAACTGGGGGTGGGGGAGGAATCCTCGAAGTTTTCTTCGAGAGGGAAAAAAGACTCGGCTGAGTCTTCGACAAAATGCCATAAAAAATCCTGGTTGAGGAGTAGATCGAGAAAGTCCTCTTCTTCTTCGTCCAAAAAAGCGAAGAAAAGACAAACCGGTCTCGCTCTTCCTCTTCCTCAACTACATCTGAGGAAGTTATTACATGTCCAACAAAACATGACTCCCCTAAAAAGTGGGCATCTATGATGAAAATTTTTGAGAATGCGGCCCAGACCCCCTCAAAAATGTCTGATGAAGACCATGCCCCTACGCACATAAAAAGTGAAAGGGGAAGGTCTAAGAGAAGGAAATCTGACAAGAAATTTCCGATGGTGTATTCAAGGGAATCTTCCCAAACACCTAAAACGAAAAGCCTTCCAGTGCATAAAACAGAGGCAGAACTTAAGAAAAGGACGTTAGATTACAATGCATCATCGAAGTCCTCGACGAAAACATGTCCGAAGCCTCCATCGAAGGCTGTTGAGCATAAGGGGTCGACGACCCAACCGAAGAAAGTTAGGTCAAGTACACAATCGACGATATCGAAGACTCCTTCGATGGCGTTGATAGTCTCGACAACTTCTTTGACGACATTCATGGTTCCTTCGAAGACTACCTCGACAACATCGAGGGTAATCGCAACAACATCGATGCCATTGACGCTTCTGTCGACGTCAACACCTGTTACAATGGTGAAATCAACACACACCAATGTTTAAACCTATACCTGAAAAGGTGTTTCACCCGGAAAATAGAATTGATTTCTTTCCAAACCATGTCATCTATATATGAAGGAATGTCGTCAGGAGATAGGGAGGAAGAAAAAGATGATGAAGAAGAGGTTTCATCTGCAGGGGTAAAATTTGGTACAAGACAAGTCCCTGAGGAGTTAATTAATCCTCAATCTAAGATGCAAGATCTCTATGAGTGTTTGCAATCTGCAAGTGGACTGGATACTTCCCCAGAGTACGAATTTGAAAAACCTGACCCAGCAGAACATGCTGATTTAGGTTATAGAAAATTAATGAATAGAGTTACAGAATTTATAGTATGGAGTAGAAACTCACCTGTATACCAGGATGATGACATGACTGATATCCTGTCAGGAGGACCTCAGCCAGACCCCATACTTCCTTTTCATATTGCCTTACAAAGGAGAGTTAATACTGCTTGGGAAAGACCTGAAACTATTTCAGCAGTAAATAAGAAATATGTTGCAAAATATAGACCCTGTAATTCCCCCTCCAGAAAGTCTGGTAGTTCAAGCAGCTACATCAACCGGAAATGCTGCATACCCTACAATTCCCCCTGATAGGGATGATAAAAAGATTGATGCATGGTCTAAAAAGAATTTTACATCAGGGAACATAGCTCTAAAATCCACAAATGTATCTTGCACTCTGGCAAGATTTACATATACCCTGTGGGACTGTATGTATGCCAGTGGCAGCTCAACACATCCCAGAAGGTGAGGAACACGATGGGTTCCTATCCATAGTAAAGGATTGCAAGGAGGCTTCCGGGAAATGCCTTCAAGCAGGTTTGGACACAACTGACAGTATCAGTAGGTCCATGGCATCTCGCGCAGTGGTACGCAGATTTGCATGGCTAAGAAAGTCAGGTTTTGCACCGGATGTACAATTTAGACTTCTTAATATGCCATCTGACGGCTCGAGGTTGTTTGGCAGTGAAGCAAATGAAACTTTAGAAAAGCTGCAGACCTCCAAGGCAGCGGCAAAATCACTCAGTGCCGCTATAAGACAACCTCAACAAAGCCCCTACACAGGCTCCTCTTCCTGGAGGGGTCTGTCCCTTTCGTGTTTACTCCTCATTTGGTAGAGGAAGGGGACAGGCCAGTCAAAGAGGAAAAAAGAGATTTCCTCGGGGGCGAGGAAGAGGTGCTAGATCTGCCCCAGCAGCGGCATCTGTCCCTTCAGCCGCTACTGCAGCTGCCGCAAAACCACTCTGAGGTTTTGATCCACAAGACCCCAGTGGGAGGCAGAATCTCACAGCATCTGCAGGAATGGCGGGGCATTACCTCAGATGCTTGGGCTCTTGAAACAGTATACCAAGGTTACTGCCTTCCTTTTCAAAAGAAACCTCAGAATCACCCACCGGGATACAACTCTACCAAAAATCCAGACCCGCTCCTGTTGCAGGAAGTTTTAACCCTGCTACAGAAAGGTGCAATAGAACATGTACCTGTAGCGGAAAGGAACAAGGGTTGGTATTCCCCATATTTTCTCATACCAAAGAAAGACAGAGGATTGAGACCCATGTTGGACTTGAGCGACTTGAACAAGTTCCTCAGGAAGGATAGGTTCAAGATGGTTACTCTTTCTCAGATCCTTCAGGCTCTCCAACTTCAAGACTGGTTGGTATCATTGGACCTTCAGAATGCTTACTTTGATGGGCCAATCCATCTCAAGCACAGAAAGTACCTGAGGTTTGCGATTGGCAATTCTCACTATCAATTTCGAGTTCTGCCATTCGGGTTGACCTCCGCCCCAAGAGTTTTCACCAAGTTGATGGCGGTAGTGGCAGCGAGTCTCAGAAGAGGAGGGATTCACATCTACCCCTATTTGGATGATCAGGGCACCTTCTCCAGAACAAGCCCAGGATCATCTATCCAAGACTTGCCACTTCCTTCACAAACTAGGGTTTAAAAGTCAAACATGATATCATCACAGAAGCTCCAGTTTATCAGAGCAGTCTTGGATACTTGTTCGGGCAAAGCCTCGCCTCCCGAAGAGAGAGCTCACCACATTCTACAGATGGTAATAAAATTCCAGAATGCCCAGTGTCTACAGTCCTTCGATTTTCTCAGATTGCTCGGCCTCATGTAATCCTGCATTTTTCTGGTGCCAGAAGCCAGGTTGAGGATGAGATCCCTTCAGTGGGCCCTCAGGACTCAATGGTCCCAATTTTCAGGGGAAATGACAGATCTTTTACAAGTTCCAACCAGGTTAGTACAGCATCTACAATGGTGGGCTTGCAAGGAACATATCCTCAAGGGAGAATCTTTTTGGCAACCATGGCCGGAGATAACAGCAGTAACGGACGCCTCACTCACGGGGTGGGGAGCTCACACCAACGAGTTGACAATCAGCGGTTGTTGGTCTCCATCAGCGTCCAGACTACACATCAACCTATTAGAGCTGAGTGCGATCAGACTAGCACTGAAGGCCTTCCTGCCCTCTGTACGGGGAAAGAATGTCCTAATAATGACGGACAACACAGTGGCCATGTACTACCTCAACAAGAGAGGAGGAGATCTCTCTGTCTGCCATTCACCTAGCAGGAGTGCAAAACACAGAGGCAGCCGCTCTGAGCAGGCAGAGCACAGTCTCCCACGAGTGGAAACGAGCTCAGGAAGTCCTTCAAGAGATCTTTGCCCTTTGGGGAACCCCGCAAGTGGATCTGTTCGTGACCATTGCAGGAAGTGCAAACTGTACTGCTCAAGGGAATTTCCCCCGAGAGGAGCTCTAGGAGACGCATTCGTAGTGGAGTGGGAGTTTCCTCTTCTGTATGCGTTCCCTCCAGTCCCTGTGATCCCTCAGGTAATCAGGAGGTAGAGAAGGTTCAGGAAAACCATGATCCTAATTGCCCCGGATTGGGCCAGGAGAACGTGGTACCCAGACCTTCTCGACATGTCCATATGCCCTCCAATACGTCTTCCAAAAAGAGAAGATCGTCTCTCGCAAGAGGGAGGTCACGTTCTCCATCCAGAGGTCAACATACTCAACCTTCACGCATGGCTTCTGAGAGGTTGAGATACAAGGATTGGGACCTTCCGGGTGATGTTATGGAGATTTTGCTTTCGGCCAGAAGGCCAGCAACTAAAGCTCTGTACCGGTGTCATTGGAACAAGTTCAGTAACTGGTGCAGGGGTAAGAATGTGGACCCTTTTCAATTTAATATTCCAAAAGTATTATCTTTTGTTACATTTGGCTAATCTGGGGCTCCAGGTTAGTACGATAAAAGGATACCTAGCAGCGATATCCATCTTCAAGTGCTCGTCAGAGGAGGAACCTTACTTTAAGATACCTTTAATAACCCAATTTTTAAAAGGTTTAAACAATGTATTTCCACCAATACCTTTTAAAGTTCCTGGGCCTCATTACGACCCTGGCGCTAATGGGTTAAGGGCGCTGTAAAAGGCTGCGGCGCCGTTAACCCATTAGCACCTGATTACGAGGTCCCTTTGCGGGACCCAACCTTAACAGCTGGTCTACACCAGCCATTAAAGTAGGGACCCACAAAGGGACCTTGGTGCTAAGTACGGTACCACAATTTGCGGTACCGTACTTAGCGCCTCCCCCATTCCCATAGAGTCCTATGGGGCGAAAATGGGAATGGGGAAGGGCCATGGTTCAATGGGGAATTACCGCCCCGCCAACCTTGGAATGGGGTGGTAATTCCCCATTGAACCATGGCAGACCCGTTATAACACCGGCACCAACCATGGTGCTAATAGCGCCATGGTTTAGCGCTGGTGTTGTAATGAGGGCCCCTGTGTGGGATTTAAACTTGGTACTAAAGTTTCTTACATGTGCACCTTTTGAGCCTTTACATTCTTGTCCATTAAGGCTTCTTACTCTGAAAACAATACTTCTAATTGCATTGACATCAATCTTCAGGGTAAGTGAGTTGCAGGCACTTTCTAGTGGTACTCCTCACATCACCTTTTATAAAGATAAAGTTGTCCTTAGGGTCAAACCTTCTATCATGCCAAAGATCGTCTCAGACTTTCACTTGTCACAAAAAATAATGCTACCTACTTTCTACCCTCCTCCTCACACAAGTAAGGAAGAGGAAAGACTACATAGATTAGATCCTAGAAGGGCTCTTAGCTTTTATATTTCAAGATTGACAAAAATACGTCAGTGTGACCAACTGTTTGCAGGGTACACTGGCCGTAAATTAGGACTAGCTGTAACCAAACAAACATTATCGAGATGGATAATCTTAGCCATAACTGAGTGTTATAGGCTTGCTGGGAAAGATCCCCCTGATGGATTGAGAGCTCATTCAACTAGGGGCATGGCAACTTCAACAGCACTTCAAAGGGGTGTCCCTGTACAAGATATTTGTGCAGCAGCCACATGGTCATCCATGCACACTTTCATAAAACATTATGCTCTAGACTCAACTACCTCTCAACGAGGTCTATTTGCTAAATCAGTACTTCATTTGGTACATGGCTAAAAGAATGTCTGTACTCCCACCTCCAATACAAAACTGCTTTGGGAGTCTATCTAAGATGAGAAATACATGGGAGGATGCAATCCATTCGAAGAACAAGTTACTTACCAACTGTAACATTCTTTCGATTAGATGTTCCTCCCACATATTCCTCATCGACCCTCCCATCCCTCCCCGCAGTACAGTTTATGTGCTTTACACTCTAAATTCTTTTAAGGCTTGGGTCAAAAGAGGCACGCCTTTAACTATAATATATGGGCTCTGATACACGAAAAAACAGAACTGAAGCCAATGGGCGCGCTCGAGGCATTTATACAATGGATGACGTCGATGCTTGACGGATGCCGCCGAGGGACATCGATGCTGCCGCCTCAAGTGGGATGCCCTCTGGTGGAGAGAGAAAAAATTTCCGAAGCAGCAAAGCTGAAGGTAAGGATATATCTAAGATGAGGAATACGTGGGAGGAACATCCACTCGAAAGAACTTTACAGTTGTTAAGTAACTTGGTCTTCTATAAGACCTTATCTTATGGTACAGTTCAAATACTAACTGCACAATGCACCAGTCAGTTGCTAAATTTCATGATTCAGAAATATTGTTGATTTAAACCTTAAAAAAAAAACACCAAGTTTATCTGTATGTTACCAGAAAGTGTAAATATCACAGGGAACTCTAAATACTTACAAATATGATTAATTGCATTAGTACATTTCATTGAATTTATTGAAGTTAACTAAGATGTTAAATCATTCCCTGTCTTGCTTTGAGACTGGATATAGATGATGGACACCAAGAGTTAGGTTTAGTTAACCATTTCTCAGGTTCGGAGCAAACGTCCACCTCAAGACATAAAATAGTTTTTCAGAATGGCTGGGAGTGGTATTGTATGGTAATGTGTATTTGTAAAGCGCCTATACACAAAGCAAGTGTTTCAAAGCGCCCAAGTAGGGAGGGAACAAGGGGGAAACAAGTCATTCAGTGCCCTTGAATTTCTGAACGATACAAGTCTGCACAGGCAGAGTAAGTGCATATAATACAATTAACAGTGTAGATGGCAGCAAATAGGTCTGATGACGATTCTGCAGTTTTTTCAAGTGCAGACGGTACAGGAGAGGGGATGGGTGGGGGGAGGACAGGTGCAGGGTGGGGGAATCCAAGTGTGCCGAGTCAGTCAGAAAAACTGGGGTACTTCAGGGACGTGAGTAGGCAGGAAATGGGCAGATTTAATGGATTTCAAGGTTCTTACCATCGCTCTAATCTGGGTTTCTGTTTCACCTCATGCAAATCATCAATTCATGTACAAATGAAAATATAGCTACAAAAAGATGTCTGGCTTTTGTTTTGAGTTCACCCATTACCTCCTTAAAGGTTTACTTAAAACATATGTGTGTTTTTCTGTAAACCCCACTTGTCTGTGTACAACCCTTGCTTGCTGAAAGGATGTCCTTAGTAGACATAATGGGCCTCATTACGACCCAGGCGGTAAGTTACCGCCTGGGTCGTACCCTTACCACCATGGTGTAAACTACGTTTACATAGGGCATAATGGGAGTGGGGAAGGCGCTAATTACGCCACCGTAAATTACGGTGGCGTAATTAGTACCATGGTCCCTAAGCGTCATGGATTTTAACGCCTGCAAAATGCAGGCGTTAATATCACCATGGCGCTAAGGGACCTTGTAATCAGGCGTAAAGGGTCGGCGCCGTTTACAGCGCCGTTAACCCCTTAACGCCTGTTATCTTAAAAAGTACCCCTTCCTGTTGTTATTCTTACCTCCCACCACTAGAGGGACCATATCCATTCTTGTCTCTCTTATTTGCAGGGCGGTCTCCCAGCTGAATATCACATGGATGAAGAAAACCAAGGGAGACTGTGCTGCCTGGACAACAATCACTCGCACTTCATTCTGGTAGACGAAGGGACGCAGGGCAGATATGGAATCGAGATCCCCCTGAGGACCAAACTGGAAAAGTTCATCTCGGAGCAAACCGTGGAGAAAGGAGGTATGGTCTGGTCAGTTCCGGGGATTGCCGGCTATTTAAATATAGACAAAGCCTGTGTAGGGTACAACGCGTCGTTTTGTGTGTTTTGCTGCTGCTTGTCTTGTTTGTCCACAGCCATGAAAAAATAAAGGACTATTTTTGCACAGCAACTGAGGCTGGGATTTGGATTGGATATTTTCCATCTAAATTTTTTATGCATTTGCTGGAGTGCCGCTACATTTTAGATTGGAGATTGGGTTACCAGTCTAACTTTCCCATAAATATGTATATATATATATATATATATATATATATATATATATATATATATATATATATATATATATATATATATATATATATTAATGATAAAACGTTGTTAAAGGGACGTTAAGGTTACAAGTAAAACCTGAAAACCTCAGCAATTCGCCAGTTATGGTAAGCTCAGCAACCACAACTCGCGCCACCGTGCACTGCTAAGACTAACACCCAGGACATCAAAGGTGAAATCACAAATGTCACTTGACAGAATCCATTCAGACTTTGCACATACATTCAAGGGTGGGTCTCTAATGTTTTGGAAAACGTGTGTACACATTTGTCAAATGGCAATAAAGTTATAAGACATCTAGAATTGTTGAGACCCCCACCTCTAATTTAGCCCCCTCTTGACAAAATCCCACCAAACTTTGCAAAAACATTTATATCTAGATCTGGAATCATTTTGCAAACTTGTGCAGATTCGTCAAATGGCACCACATTTATAAGCCTTTACAATATTTTAGACCCCCTCTCTACTTTTGCCCCGCTTGACAAAATGCCACCAAACATTGCAATAACATCTATATCTAGATGTAAAATCATTTTGCAAATATCTGTGCATATTCATCAAATGGCACCGCATTTACAAGCCTTTACAATATTTTGGGACCCCCCTAATTGCGTTCCCTCTTGACAAAACAGCACCACACTTTTCAAAACCATTCAGAATCGTGTCTAGAAAGAAATTCCAAAATGTCATGGCGTTTCATTGAGTGGCTGTTAGGACAGATTTTCTGAAGTTCTACCCAAAACCCTTCCAGTGAGACAGTACAAGACTCCTCTTTTTGCATAAGGCTATACCACCTGAGTCGGTAGAGTAGACAGAGCAGCCATGCTTATCTTAGGAGGGAGAGAGGGATGTAGAGTCAGTACAAATGAAATTGTAATCTGAACGGTCCAAAGAAACACTGAAACACTATTTCGAGTCCGGCGGTAACCGTGACGGTAAAACCGCCTGGTTACCGCCGGACTCGTTTTACCATTCCACCTTCGTGATTCCCGGAATTACCGGGGCATTACAACCCCGGTTTTCCGGGAATCACGGAGGGGGGATGTTGTTAATCCCCATTCCCATTGAGTCCTGTGGGACTCGATGGGAATGGTGATCGTGGAAACACCGGCAGCATCTCGTAATGCTGCCGGTGTTTCCTCGTCCGCCTGCAGGCGGGCGGTGTTAAAACCCGCCAGGTCAGACCTGGCGGGAACATCACCTCCCGCCTGCAGGAGTTGGGATCAGGCGGTCCGGAAACAACCGTGACGGCGGGTGTACCGCCACCGTTATTTCCGGCCCGCCTGAGTTATAATGATGCCCAGTGTATTGTAACAATAAATGGTTTATTTAAATACAAGTAGGCCCAGATAAATCATGGGGGAAATAAGTACTATCACATTATATATAACCACAATTATAAAAGCACAACACTATGGTTGAAGGTACACAGACCAAAGCATATAACCTTATTTGGAACACCTAACAGTAGTTCTAGGGAAGTCAATCCTTTTCATACACATCCAGTATAGGTCACACCTATTCTTGGGGAGTAAAAGCCAATGGTTACTTTCAGATTACATTCAGTAATTCCAGGGTAGTAGACCCTACCAGATGTACCATGACGTTAAGCAGCAAATCACATATTCAGTATACTGGACAATATACGTTTTGTGAATAGTGGTGACGCTTATTCTAGGTACAGTAAAAACCTACAACTACTTTGTTGATAGCACAAAGTTATACTAGGTGAGTAAAACCTAAGGATGTATTATGTAATTGCAGGTGCTTTTGAGATCAGTGAAACACAGGTTAAGATAAGCAGTAACTCTTGTAACTTATTTTTTCAATGGCACACAGCTAACTCAAGGTATACATTTTCAAGGAGCTATCAGCAGCTTGGGGCAGGTATAAACCTAAGACTCTTTTTGTGTCTGTCTAAAACAGAACAGGGAAAGCAAAACCCAGTGTTACTGTTTATAAATGACTCAAGGTTATTCTAGGTAGGTAAAACCTAATGCAGACCTATTCTGGGTAAGCTAACAGCAAGTCAGGAAAAGCAAGACCCAGTTGTGGAACGCTCATCCAATTATCCATTACTTTTGGGAAGAGGCACAATCAGATCACAGGTGAGCAATATACCCTTACATCTACATTCTGTTTGAATGGCGAAACGGTTTCTAAGGAAAGAAAGATGTTACATATACTTTTCAGAATAGTGAAATACACATTCAAGGTAAGTAAGACCTTTTGTAATTGTTCACTCTCAGAGTTGCAGTTACCAACCAACTCTTTTACAAGTAAGTAACTTTTAAACACTTATTCTCTTTTCTATGCAAAAGGCCCAATCCCTTAAAAGTCTTTCCCTTATTCTTGGAGCCTGAGTGTTCTCAGTGGCAGAAGGGGAGTCACTATGGTCTAGTGTCGAACGGGCAGTGTCAGGATAGGTTCTTAAGTAGCAAAAGTCATAGTTCCTTAGCAAGACTGTTCACACAGGTGAGTATTTTACTTTACAGTTGGATGAGGGTCCAGGGGCTTCACAGAAGACACCCTAGGAGAAATCCATCAGTAGGCCTGGGTGAACTGGACGAGAGGCCTCCCAATCGAAAACACCCCAAACTTACACAGCAATCACAAGAGACTTAAGGTAAATAAATACCCAAGCCAGCACCACAGTACCTCAGCACAGAAGAAGATTTTGCAGCAGGAGAACCTCAGGATCTGCAGCCAAAAACCTGGTCGGTGGATTCCTTGTCTTGGTGACTGAAAACTAGACCTTGGAAGGGACTTTGTAGCAGGGATCAACGGGGAAGGCTCTAGGTAAGATTTTTCCTTGCCGCTGGATGCAGCTCTGTGGATTTGGCGCCTTTTTCAGGAGCACAGAAGAAGACAGAATATCGCTGGTCGGATTCTCGTCGTCACAAATGTCCAGCATTCAGCTGAGGGTACGTTTTGGACTTGATTTGTGTCTCTGGAGATTCAGCAGGATACCCAGGAAGTTTCGGCGAGATTCGAAATTTGGAAGGCCGTGCACCGCACAATGGCTTGAGTTCCCAGGATATTGGGATATTGCAGCCCGCAAGGTCGCAGCACGGCATGGGATGGCTCAAAATGCAGGTCTTCTTGAGTCTAGTGGGTCTCACCAGGTTCGGGGTCGTCGTTTTCGGAGCCCCCAGATCGATTGGAAGGAAGGGCTACAGCAGGCTCAGGTTACACAACAGGTTCTATTGTAGCTGGAAATCGTCTCAGCTGCTTTTCCTTCATCAACCTCTTCGATTTTGGTTCCAGTGGTCAACTAGTCTTCAGCTTCCAGGTTCGGAGTATTAAACAGGAACTACAGCACAACCTCTGCATTCTCTCCCTGCATTTTACAATAAGGGGCGGTCTAGTTGTCCAATCAGGACAGCCAGCCCCCCACTGGGATTTGTCCCCATACAGGCAAGTAGGAAGAAAAAGGGCTGTGGAGTTTTGTACTCCTCCCTCGCTTTCTGCCTTCACAGACAGACTGGAGCCTGGACGGGGAGTCCAGGGGACTTCCAGGGGACTCCCGCCGAAGATATAAATCACTCAAAGGAATTTCCCACCCTGGATGTCGGAGGAGGGAAGAAGGAAGGATAAGAAACACTAAAATGGTGAAAAAACAAGATCGGGGCTATTTGGTAAAATGAGCATCCTTGGGTGCCTTTGCTGGTTCCATGTAGTAATGTCCCCTCAAAGAAAACGCCATGCAAAAAAATCACTGAAAAAATCACTGAAAATGATTCGATGGAACATGCGGGGGACACCCCAGCAACCCCAAACCCCTTTTTTTTCTTCAATGTGAATTGGGGACACCCCTGCAACCCCCGGTCTCCTGGTCCCTATACATATGGTCACCTATATAATGTCTCCACAACCTTTTCCTGGCGACATTATATACGGCGACCATATATATGTAGGGATATTATTACCTGATAACCCTTTACTGCAGCTGTGTACACAGCCCGTGGTAAAGGTGTACTGAATTAGTAAAATGTATCACTGCCACCAGCCACTGAAGGTAAGCTTGTCACTGTAACAGAATTGTTACAGTTGTAATCTGAAAGGGGATACATTGTAGCTCCCCAGCACTCCACATAAGGTGGGGTGTGCTGACGTCACAGAATAAAATGTAAAAGGGATCCAAAGATCCTTTCTACCCTTGGGAACTATTGTTCTGTCAAGGTTAGCACAAGAAAGTTAAAAGGGGAGCCCCCTAAGGCAACCCAGCAACAACAGACACTTATGGCCAAAAGGTTGTCAAAAAGGATAACTTTAAAAGGACACTATGGAGAGTCTAAATATGACACCCATAAAAAAGTAACATATTCTGTGAGTGTGGAAAAAATGTTCCCACTCACAGTGGTATAAGGAACAATAATCCACTGGTAAAGCAAAACGTTCTGGGGTTGACACAGGTGAGGAAGATGTATCATCACTATGAAAATCTTACCTAACAGTGGCGCCAAAGTTAGAAGCCACCCAAAAACTGCTTTTGAACAACACTGTAATGCACAAATATACATCTAATATGTCCGCGGACATCACAGGACTGCCTCGGACTGTTTGCAAACATCACAGAAGAAAAACGCCTGTTTATTGGCTTTTTAACGTCATATCCCATCCAATCCTCATCACCCCTCACCCCCGAGAGATTGTTTCATTACTTTGATAAGTGCAATGTTGTGTTTTTTAATGTTTTCACCGCAATGTTCGTGGCCCCCGGCGGATGTCCGCGAATCCAACATGGCGGGCATTTCCAAAAATCTGACGCACCTCATGTTTGTTTTAACCAATCAGCAGGCGTGTCCGATGTCTGCAGACAGCACGTCGCCCTCTAGACCAATCAGAGACCCGTCCACAGACCGAACAGCAAAGTGAGTCTGTGGACCGATCCCAGATATCACTCATTTTTTCTGCCCTACTTTTTGGTTGTTTAAAAAAAAACTACTTTACAAAAGAACGATTTCGGGACCAGGCCGCCACTCCTGTCGCAAATTTGGTGAACATGCGGTTTGGTCTGTAGGCTTGAGAAAAAAAGTTTTTCCATTGCGTCTATGGGAAAAACCACAAATGTTGGGACCCCCCTATAACTTTGCCCCCCTCCCCCTTGACGAAACCTCACCAAACTTCACAGGATCGATCTGACTGAGCCATATACTTCATTTGGAAGGTTTTGTGAGGATTGGTCTAGGAGGGACAAAGTATTAAGCCGCCCAAAAAGGATTCTACTTATGGGTTGAGCAACTTAACCATAATTACACAGCCACTTCCGCAGGCCCTGTAATATATATGCTTATCTTGGTGTTTGTATGTAGCCCAAATACACTGTTTTGCAGCCACTTTGTCAGCTTCTCTTGAGTGTGGGGGTTTTTCTTATGTTGTTGGGTTACACACTTCATTAGAAAAGGCCTATGAAATGAGGCAAATTGTGAATAGCAAATATGGGAGCTAAAGTACAAAGATGAAACAAGAAAAAAAGTCAGTTATGAAGAAGGAATATGATGGAGGAAGTGGATAAGCTTTTGGTGTCCATCGACTTGTTTACCATGTGGTTGGAGCACCTTCCATACTGCAGTCCTTCGTTCTGTTGTTCGGCACAAGGTATCGACTCTGAGATTAGGACTATCACATACAGGATTGTGCAAACCACCCCTTTAACCTCTGAAATGGCAGCCTCATGGCAAAGAGGCCCGAGAGCCTTTTGGTGGGCACGATCCACTTTACCTATGGTGGGAAGAGGTTTCAGGATTTGTGGTTTCTTCAATGAGCTAACTGCTGATGCATTTACAGGTTTCATACTGGTACAATGCCATTGTTTGGAATTACAGGTAACTCGGTGAGGTTGGGTGGGAGAAACCTAGGTTTCCCTTATACGGTTGGGGTCTAGATGTGGCCATTGTCTGCAATGAGAGAACAAACGGAGGATAGAACAGTTGGAACAAGAAAGGTTTCAGGCTTTACCAAAACTCAAGCTGGTTCTAGGTTAGTCAAATGTTAACAATGGTGCTGTTCCAGTGGCGAAAGCACCAGTACAAACAACCCAGGGCAAAGCAAACCGTTTTGGCCTTTGTGTAGTTATGGGATCTGCATTTTCCAGGCACTTTCTTAATGGTACTACCTGGCCATCAGATGGCAACAGCTGACAAATAGTGCTAGTACATGTGCAAATTATGGCAGTGCCTGGCAGATGCCTATACAAGCGCCATAAATGTAGCATTCGCCAATGCTTGTTTTTGACAGGAATTCAGGGCAGTGAACAGATGTAAGCCAGGACATACTGTTTATAAATGCACAACAACCACTTGGTAAGGAGTTTAGGACCAGTGTTGTGCCTTTTTGCAGGAATCTAGCTGTATTTTACAGTGAGTTCCAACCCGCTTTTTGATCTGGACATCTCCTAGAGTGCACTGTGTTTGTGGGCTAGTCCTTCGCTTGTTTTTGGCCTTTTTCCTTCGCCCTCCCATCCCCATAGCAATTGGCTGAGGCAGTAAGGTGTCGTGGCCTTTTGTTTGCAGCCCTCTCTTGCTGGTCTTCTCTGCTTTACTGCATGTAATATGTAGTTATCTGCACAACAACCACTTGGTAAGGAGTTTAGGGCCTGTTTGGTGCCTTTTTGAAACGTTCCATATGTGTGTTACCGGGATTTCCAACCCGCTTTTTGATCTGTACTGCTCCTAGAGTGCACTGTGTTTGTGGGCTAGTCCTTCGCTTGTTTTTGGCCTTTTTCCTTCGCCATCCCATCCCCATAGCAATTGGCTGAGGCAGTCAGGTGTTGTGGCCTTTTGTTTGCAGCCCTCTCTTCCTGGTCTCCTGCTTGTAATATGTAGCCATCTGCACAACAACCACTTAATACGGAGTTTAGGGCCTGTTTAGTGCCTTTTTGGAGGGTTCAATCTGTGTTTTAACTGTGATTTCCAACCCGTCTTTTTATCTGGACTGCTCCTAAAGTGCACTGTTTTTGTGGTATAGTCCTTTGTTTGTTTCTGGCCGTTTTCCTTTCCACCTCCATTTCTTAAGCACTGCTCCTATTGCAGCCACTGCTGGGGCAGCCAAGCGAAGGACAGTGGCAAAGGGGGCCTCCTCCCAAGCTGTTTGCCTTGCACCCCAGTCCTGTCCATGGTCCCATCGCCGTTTAGGGCAGAGTAAACTCATCTTCATATAAGGTAAGGTGAATCTACCCTTACATTTTGCCCTGCTTTCATAGCACATAACTTGACTGAATCTTCTGACTGTGTGCATCTGTACCAGTAAATCTGTTAGGATCCTGATATCTATGCCTGATCATTGTAGCACACAGCTATATTAAATCATTATTCTAGCCACACATATGTGTGACTAATTACACTACAGCCAACATCTCTGACGCAAGCTGGTCTGACTCGATGTGGTATTGCCTGTTTTGTCGCGCCTAGAAACATTTGCGTACAGGCGTGTTATAAATGATCATATACCTGAAACACAGCCTTTTTAGACTTGTTTGTTTTTATGCATGCACACAACTGTTTACATTGTAATATATGACCATGAACACCTAGCACTGAATTGTACTTAATCATTGTGTTCGCCTACACAACACGTTTAATTAGTATAGCCAATTACACTGCTGCCCCCATAGCTAGACTGATGCCGCTTTTTGCCTCAAATGTTTGCTAAAAATGATGACTCATTGTGGTTAGACTGCATAGCTAGCTATTGTCAAGACTAAATCTGTTTTTACCATCCAAAACATCTGTACAGCTAACTGTATTGCTGCATACATACATAACACATAAGCTACTAATCATTGAGTTAATCAGCACAACGATTTTGCTTCTCACCATACTGCTCACTGCATACCTAACACTGTATGTCAGAGTACCAAGGACGAGTATGCTCGTTTTTTTGCATAGACTTCAATAATAGCCTGGCACTTGAGGGGTTAATTTTTTAAACCATGACACAATAAAAGAAAACAAAACCTAGCTAAATTTCACTCTTTGTAATTGCCTACAGACCAAGCACACAGCGACATAGACTCTGTTGTTGCACACATAAACACAAGACAGAGCTAGTTTGAAACATTGCGTTGGCCTCACACTTGTATGGCTTTTTTGCACTACATCCTGCATATCTAGCATACAATTGAATTATACCCGGCCACTACTGCAGAGTGGGCACACTGATTGGCCTGCTACCTAGCACATTGCTAGATGAACTCGATTGTATTCATACAGGCATCTATAATACATGAGCACCTAGTGCACAGCCAGATTTGATTCTGTGTTCTTACCTGTATACCAAACACATGAGGAGCTTTCTCATAGTGCTTTTCTCATAACATCTGCATGATAGATTAACTGATGTCTACACCTGCCAAGTTACTGCATTGCTCCATCATGTGCCTACATCCCTAGTAATTAAGGAGGTTTGAACCACTGTTTGGTTTCTCCACATTAAGTTCAGACGTATTACTTCTGGCTATATACCTAGTACATAACTAGTTTACTTTTAGTTGTGCCAACATACAAACACATACAATCTCTGCATACCAATCACCTACACGCCTTAACTCACTGCATTATCCCCTTAATAACTGCCCAGCTTATGGTATTTCAACTACACCCCAATGCATAACTGGTTGGACCCACTGTATCTGCTTGAACAACCATCACCAAAGTTAAATCAACATGCCTATTATACCTATTCAGTCGTAATCAGTCCTATCTCACTATAACTAGGCCCCTAGCACAGAGAATCAGACACAAACAATTACTCATACTTTCTGGAACCATAAACATAGCTGCATACACTGATGGACCTACGGATCCCTTTCCATAACCAGACCCTTGGAAAATCAAACCATCTGTATAGTCTACAAGCCGATTTGCCTATAAAATGCTTGGAATAGTTCCATCATTTCACCACTAAACATCGTCACATAGCAATAAAGAAATCCTTAAATTAACCAACCAAAAAAACAGGTCTGTAGAAATTCAAAAGGTAAATATCATCCCTCCCAACTGTACCTAGCTTATTTCCCCTTCTTCCCATTCCTCAACAACTACAGGGTGAAAGGTTGCCTGGGAACCGCAAAGATAGCAGAATCTGAAAGGAAGAAAGAACAAGAAGAGAAATGGAAGCAGCACTCTCTATCCCTTCCGATCAGGCATCTCAAGGCTCTGCAGGCCTCCTAGTACATCACCTCAAGAGGCCATGAACTGCTTTTCGCTGCAGATCACTTATGTTTCCCGTTCACAATATTCACTGAGACACCATGCCTCGCAGGACCTTCAAAAGAACCATCCACCATGACAAGACCGTGGAAAGAAATGCACATCAGCTTTCTACTGGAAAGACTAGAAGCAACCAGATCTGCCGTACTCCCAGATGAACCGACAACCACATTGGATGCAAAACTCCACCACATTCACAACTGGATTATTTCCGCGTTGGACTGACTCTCAAAAAAAGAAACATGGCAAATGGTTCACCCACAGACTAAATCACTTAAAAGAAGAAAATCGGAAACTGAAGAAAATCAGGAGGAAAAACAATCTACAAACTGGCCAATTTGCTTACGAACAAACAATAATGCCATTACAGGGATGAAGTACTCAAAGCTTGATTCAGCGCATCACAGCGAAAGGGAAATGTATAAGATCATCAGGGAATTAAAAAACCTGACAGCCTGCAAAGCAACCTCTACTCCTACACAAGAGCTGTGAGCCAAGATTGCTGCATGTTTCAACCGAAAGATCCTAGACATCCAGGATCCCCTTGACAATAAAGGACTCTTCCACCTACACGCCACCACCAAGATCCCACCAATGCCTTCCTAATACCTCCACTCTATTGTATTTCTGCCTTCTGTCTGCAGAGGTATTTCAAGCTATCATTGCATAATGCAAACCATCATGATCTCCTGCGGATCCATGTCCCCCCAATTTTTATAAATCAATCATGAAATCTCCAGACTTGGCACTCATCTTGCTATCCCACATAAATGACACCATCACCAGCGGAAAAGGGCCAACTCATTTGAAATCGGCATACATCAATCCTTCTCTCAAAAGGCCCAGAGCAGATCCATATGACCCAGCCAGTTATTTACCCATCTCAAACACGCCCTTCATCAGGAAACCTCTGGAGAAAATGCATATATTTCGAACTCCAGGGCTTTATCAAAACAAAGAAACTGCTCAATGAGGCACAGCATGGTTTTAAACCTTCCAGGAGTGCAGAATCGACGCTGTGCTCCATCTGGGATAGACCTAAAAACCAATGCAGGAGGCCACCAGGGGCACAGGCAAGATGGCCGCCTGAGCTTGTTGCTCCATCCGTAGCCCTGAGGTTCCAGAGGAGTACATGCAAAGATGGGGACCCAGCCCCAATAAAAGAAGCAAAAAGACGCGGCGGAACCCAGAACCTTCACAGGGAGAAGACTCCGAACACCCGAGGAGTTCCCTGAGCCGAGATATTCTGACGGACGTTTGGGACAGCCCCTCCCACACCCGCGTTGCAGGAGAAACCAGGAGAGTGACAACGTCCTGCAGCCGGCGCACCAGTGAGCTGCGGGGGCCGCATAACACATAAAGTCAAGGGGCGGAAGCTGCCGCATAGGTCGTGAGACCCCCAGGGGCACATCCACTAGCGCAGGCCGAAACCCGACGCCACAGGAGCGCAGCTCCTCCCTGGCACCCCTGCTCTGAGCTGCTGCCTGCCCACGGACCCCGGAGAAGCAGGAGGCCCCCGCACCACAGACCTCTGAGTGGGCAGAGGAGTTGGGCTGAGGCGCTCGCGAGCAGAGCGGGACCCCGCCTCCCCCCCTCACCCCTGCTGCATATCCAGCTACAGATCCACGGGTACTGGCTGAGGCCCGCACTCAAACCCCCCCCGTGCCCGCAGGGGGCCCAGGAAATGTGGGCACACTGAGGATGCCTGGAGGCGCCCAACGCGTCCGCCAGAACTGCAGCTGGCCCTGGAGCTGCACCCCAGCCCCCCCAGTGACTGCTCCTGAAGGGCACTTCCCATCCCTGCGGTAAGTGATTTTTGCTAGCACCCAAATGGAGTGCAGCTGACAGCCAAAACAGCGGGGCAGTGGGTGGCTGGAAGAATCGGAGCAAGGAGGTGGGACACACACACACCTGTGGCATCAGAAGGCCCCTCGGAGGAAAGGCCCCCAGGCCCTTCAAGGATACCTCCCAACAAAGCCAATAGATAAATGGACCACTTCACAGACCTTTTGATACCCGCACCCGGCTGCCATCCTGTGACAGAAGCCTCTCCCCAGCCGCTGAGCCCGAGAGACATCCTCTCCAGTGCTGGGCCTCCCAGCACGAAACCCAGAACCATCCTACACACGTTACCCAGGAGGGGGTTTGCTAGCGTGGGGAAAGAAGGCTGACACTTGGTAAAGCATCATCTCCAGGCAGGTCCTTAAGGCGCACTGCTAACGACGCTGCCAGCCGCCTTATATCGGACTCGCATACCTCCACTCAAGAACCCTCCCAACAAAGCCAATAGATAAATGGACCACTCCACAGACCTTTTGATACCTGCACCTGGCTGCCATCCTGTGACAGAAGCCTCTCCCCAGCTGCTGAGCCCGAGAGACACCCTCTCCAGTGCCGGGCCTCCCAGCACGAAACCCAGAACCATCCTACACATGTTACCCAGGAGGGGGTTTGCTAGCGTGGGGAAAGAAAGCTGACACTTGATAAAGCATCATCTCCAGGCAGGTCCTTAAGGCGCATTGCTAACGACGCTGCCACCCGCCTTATATCGGACTTGCATACCTCCACTCAAGAACCCTTGCGGCCGCAGGCTGTCCTACCCTCCCGCCTGTCGGAGGGGTGGATGTCACATCAAAGTCAAATAAGCGATTGCAGACCCAGAATCAGGCGTTCCAGGTGTGACTAGTGACTAACCACGGATCTGATCCTCCCTTTTAGGTGAAACCCACAGACGTGGCATCCTACTCATTAGCACCACCGGAGCACCACCGCGGAGACAACTACGATTTTAGGGACGACACCCCCGCCATCACGCACTTTACACAGGGAATTTTGTTGCATCCGACTGTGACACGACTCCCATGAGTTGGAAGGAAGCACTGTCCAAATACCAATTCCAGGCCGGTGACGGCGAGATGGCTTTGGAGGGCCTGTGCACCCTGGCCCCTGATCTGGGTGCTATCCAAAACAATATCCAGATGATCCTAGAGGAGATTCGGGGGATAAGGGCAGACATGGGAGCCAAGTTGGCAGACCTCACGACGAAAGTAACCACTTTGGAGGATCGCATGGAGGGAGTCGAGAACAACCAGCTCTCCACAGCCCTCCTGGAAAACCAGATGGAGGCAAGGTTTATGGAGGTACAACGTCTGGAGGAGGAACTACGGATCAAGGTCGACGACATGGAAAACAGGGAGAGGAGAAGTAACTTACGTATCTTTGGCCTTGCGGAATCTGACGGCGAAAGCCGACTTGGCCTGGAGGGCAAGGTGCACGACATCAAACAGATTGTTCTGGGGGCGGATGCCGGAGAAGAGATCAAATTGGACAGAGTCCATCGTGCTGGAGAGGGAGGCAAGGGCCCTTGTTCGGTGTTGGCACGGCTACGCTACTACAGGGAAAAGGCTAAGATCCTGGAAAAGGCCAAGAGTCTTAGGAGCATACAGTATGGGGACTCCAAGGTTGCCATCTTTCTGGACCTCTCGGCCCTCACCCTGTTGATGAGGAAAAAGTGCGGCAATCTCACCAGATGGCTCCAGGAGAAAGGGGTCAGGTACTGTTGGGGTCATCCCTTCTACCTGGCGTTCAAATGGAAGGGGGAAAAGCACCATTTTGTGTCTAAGGAAGACATACAGAGGTTCACGGGGGATCTAGTGAGTGGTCAGGCTGGCTCTTCCGGTGGCCAGGAGGGAAACGACCGGAACCCCGCACGGGGTCCCAGTGGCACAGACATGTTCACAGGTAAAGCCAAGCTGAAGGGGGCCTGCAAGTTTAAACAAACTAGACACCCCTCCTCGGCCTCTGAGGGTCACTTAAAGTGACTCTGAAATTGTTATCCAAGAATTGGGCAAGGTGCTGCTGGTTTCATAGCCCCATGCAAGGGCATTGAAGATACAGGGAGCCGAGGCTCCTGGGCTCCTGGGCACCGCGGGCAAATGGGCCTGCCCCCTATGCCATGTGGGTGCTATGTTTACTCCTAAGGTTGAGGAGCCAGTTGTTGTTTATTATTGGTTACCATGGTGTTAATGGGCTCGCTACCAGGTTGGAAGTTAAATTACGCTGGTGGAGGGGGGGGGGGGTGGATTGAGAGACCCTGATTTGGGCTCCCAGACACGTGCGGATTGAGAATGGTTCCAGCAGGAAGCTGGGGATGGGAACCCCGTTAGCTGAATACCTCGGGGCAAGGGAGGTCCCTGGTGGTTCATTGACTAACCCCAACAAGTATTGGGGGATGAAGACGCACGCCTGGAAAAGGGGGAAGGGAGGGAGGGACCAAGGGTTGGGGAGGGGGTAGGTAAGGGGAGGAGGAAGGGGGAAAGGGGAGGCAATGGGCTAAGAAGAGTTGAGTGGGAACAGCTGGATCGAGCCATGGCCTTATGCTCCACAATGGGCTCCATACTGGGAACACACAGAGATGTACATGGAGGAAGAGATCAAGGACGACAATGGTTGAAGGGAGGATAGGCACACTGAATGTTAAAGGCTTAAACTCTCAGAATAAGAGATCTCTGACTAGCAACATGTTTCGCAAACAGCAGTTAATGGTCCTTTTCTTACAAGAAACCCACTACAAACAAGGGAAGGAACCCACAATAAAGGTAAAGGAAATTGGGCGCAATATCTGGGCCTCCCACAGGAGTACTAAAAAGGAGGGAGTAGGCATTCTCCTGAGCAAGGCACCCCACCTCACAGAAATTGAAACTAAGAGGGGTTTTGGAGGGCGGTTACTGGGAGTTAAGGGGACTTGTGAGGGTGAGCAGGTTACGTTGGCCACCCTATATGCACCCAACACAGGGCAGATATACAGTTTTTTACCCTGATTTTCAGGGTAATGGACGACTGGGCAGAGGGAGCCATGATACTGGGTAGTGATTTTAATCTCATAATGGACCCCCAATTGTACTAGTGGTCAGCGAAAGGTGCGGGGACAAAGGGGGTAGCACGGACAATATAGCCCTGCAGACTCTCTTAAGGTAACACTATTGGGTGGATTTATGGTGCAGAGCGTGGCCAGGACCGGGGGGATTCACCTTCTTTCCCCCCTACACCACACATACACAAGAATTGACCTGCTATTGATCTCAGAGGAAGGGGGAGGGTTGGCTGAGGTTCCAAGGGTGGAAGCAATTAGGGATGTAACGGTATACCGTTAAAGATACCGTGAGCCACTTAATCAACAATAATAACCGCCACATTGTTTATACCGGTATACCGTTCATACCGTTAAGTGTGCCTTCAATCCGATTTCGAAAGGCTGCAGTAAGCAAGTGCTGCACAGTGTTGGTCTTGCACTGTTGGATGTGCCGCCTGCCAAGTAGTTTCAGTTGGTGCAGTTTTTAATGCCATTCCATAAACCACACGTGCCTGACACAAAATCAATATGTTAGCAATAGGAAGAATAAATACAGTGCCAAGAAGGAAAAGGGTTTACTTTGGGTTGGCAGCTTTGCGGTTTATATATTTAGAATGGATAATGTTTTCTAAACATATGACAATGGGGGATTTCCCTGGTTCTATCATTGAATTTACATATAATAAGTCACACTGCAAAATGTACTCCTCTCTGTGGGTAGTCCCTGCTGCCATACCAAAGGGTAACATGTCCGTGTTTACTGAACACCTTTTGGCCCACAAGTAAACTAAAGGCTGTAACGTAAAGAGAAAGAGTGTGTGTGTGTGTGTGTGTGTATGCGCACAAGCGTAAACTATTATCAGACTCCATTGATCTCTGGCATGCTGGTAATCAAGATGGCAACATGTTCATCTTCACCAGTAGCCAGTGGGGGAGCTAAAAGCCTAAATGACCACTTAAGAAAAGCTATTTAGCTTGCTTTGCCAGTCGCAGCAGGGCTCCCTCCCCCCTCCTCCTCTCCACACGTGTGTTTGGTGGAAGCAAGGGGTGGTATTTCAGTGGAAAGTATGTTGAAAAGCCCAATTCTGGCCCTGGGTGCTTGGTTTTGTTTGTGGTGATCAATCTGACAATTTATGACCTTTTAGAAAATATTTGTTAAGATTAGTTAACTCCACCTGCTATACTGCGATAACCATGATATACCGTCATTTGGCAAGAAGGTTATTGTACCGTCATAAAACTAATACCGTGACACCCCTAGAAGCAATAACGTGGTCTGATTACGAGCTCTTAGTGGCAAATTGGTCGCTGCCTGTGACCCTGAGGTCTTCTCGGTGCGTTGTAATGATACGCTCTTAAGGGACCCGGTTTTCAGGGATTTCCTAAGGAAGGAAATGATAGTCTACTTTGAGACAAACGACAATGGGGAAACCGACATGGTGGTGGTGCGGGAGGCTGCGAAAGCCACTTTTCGGGGTCTTCTGATAGCCGAGGGCTCCAGGCGTAAGCAGGAAAGGGGTCTTTTTGAAAACAGGACTCAAGCAGAATTGAGGGCTCTGCGGGCCGGACTCAATCTTGTAGGGGAGGACCGGGAAGCCCTCCTGGGGGAAATGCGAGGGAAGAGTCAAACCTTACATACGGTCCTCATTGGGGAAGTGATTAAG
Source organism: Ambystoma mexicanum (assembly GCF_040938575.1). NCBI lineage: Eukaryota > Metazoa > Chordata > Amphibia > Caudata > Ambystomatidae > Ambystoma > Ambystoma mexicanum. The sequence continues at coordinate 1,089,665,899 of NC_090941.1, forward strand.
AAATTGAGGTACACACAACAAAAGTACTATGAAAGGGGGGACAGAGTGGGGACTCTCTTGGCACACAGAGCGAGGAGATGTAGAACGGAAAGGAAGGTGGGGCTCGTTGGAGACAAAGGAGGCAACGTGTGCAAGAAAGGAGAGGAAATAGTGGAATACTTCGCCGACTTCTACAAAGAACTGTACCCCAAACAAGGGGACGAGTTGATGGTAGGGATTTGGGCGTATCTGGCTGAACACCCTCTACCCCATCTCACTGTCTCAGAACTTGAGGGTCTGGAGGAGGAAATATCAGAAGAAGAGGTAAACTGGGCCATTAAGAGGTTAAAAGCAGGAAAAGCCCTGGGGGGGACGGGTATACGGCAGATTTTTACAAACAGTGTCAATCCATTTTGGCGAAACCACTGGCCAAATTGTTCAACCAAATTAGCAACCAAGACTCAATCCCGCCTACATTCTTACAGACCCATTGCTGTAATACCCAAACCGGGCAAGAACCAGACACATTGCGGCTCATACAGGTCTATCTCCCTTCTGAACCTAGATTCTAAGATCTTTGCCAGAATCCTGGCGACCCGACTAGAGAGATGCCTCCCCCGTCTGATCCACCCAGATCAGGTGGGATTTGTGCTAGACAGACAAGGCTCCGACAATATGCGTAAAACCTTTCATGTGCTTAACTCGAGGGTGGTCTGTGGAGAGGGAGCCCTCTTGTCGGCTCTCGATGCCGAGAAGGCCTTCGACAAGGTCAGCTGGGCCTTTATGGGGGAGATCTTCTCTTCTCTGGGGATGGGACCGAGATGGTTGGAACTGGTGTTTTAGGGTAACCGGAAAGAGGGTCAGGAGAGGGGAGGTGGATAAGCAAGGGAACATAGGATAAACAATACAATTAACAATTAAACACACTCAGTCAGAAAAACCACGTACTGCATGCACATAGTACAACCAGGCTCAAAAGCGAGCCAAAGAGAGACTTATCCCTGGGGTGAGTGCTGGCCTCCTGCCTGTGCACTCTCAGGTCCGGTATCAGGGGCAGTTCAATGCTACAAAGAGAGCGTGAGTTACTATCCTACGGGTGTTTCCTCACACACACATAACAACGCTCATGCAGGGTATTAGTGACACCTCCCCATGCAAGCCCACTTGTCTCTGGCTTTGTCTATATTAGTATGCATGCACCCGTGATGGGTTAAACACTGTTTATGCGGAATTATAGCTGCACGTGGCTCCGCAGTAAAAGGTGGCTCTTGTGTTAAAAATCACACATAGTAGTACGGGTCATTGATGTGCTGCTAGCCGCATGTGGTGAGGTGCGACTTCTGTATGAGTCGCCTAATGCCGACCACGGTTTCCTTTAGCCAACACACGTGGCTAATTATGTATGGAAATAGCATGCACTGCTCTAGGAGTTGCTGCGCCCCTGGATGCCCCCTCTCGTGGTTTTGGTTTGTTGCTAGGAACGCTACTGCGCGGGTGACTTAGCTTCCGTGGAGCAGGGGGGACTAGAGAATATGGGCGACGCCCCCTGTATGTGCCCCTGGCTGCTTAGTAGGCTTCTTGAGCGTTCACTCCTCAACACGCCTTTGCTGCAATGGACGTGTCTTTCCCAACCCTTGCTTGGGCTCCCCAGTGCTGGCGCTACTTAGCTCAGGCATGTGAGGGGACTGAAGGAAGGTTGTCTGGGGTGTGGCCCCTCGTGCTGCTCCCCATGCTCAGAGCTCTGGGAAACACGTCTGCTTCAGTCAGACGTCTGAGCACAAGCTCTGTGCTTCTGCTCATGCGCGCATGCCTGTGTGTGCCCCACCCAATGTGGGTGCAGTTTTGTAGTTCATGGCCCTGTGGCTGCTGGGAGAAGTAGTCTGTAGGCTCATTTTCCTGCAGAAAGGACACAAAAGTCTTTTATAAGGCTGGATTATTTTCTGTTTGTTTCTTTTTCATGGTGTTTGTTGCTGGGCTATGTCTAAGGCCCACAGCTGGCCACCTTACACATAATCCCAGGGCCTGCACCCTGACACTGGGGAGGGGCACAAGGCACAGATGTCCTCTACCCCCCCTAATATACGCACTGGTTATGGAGCCCTGGGTGATCTCTCTCCGAAATGATGAAGCAATCAATGGGGTATGGATAGGAAACTCAAATTGCAAGATCGGCCTGTTTGACGATGACGCCCTGCTCTATATCACAAAACCATCCCAGACGGTGCCTCTGGTACTGCAAAGTCTAGCACGTTACGGAGAACTCTCTGGGTTTAAGGTGAACTTTGGGAAGTCGGTGGCATTCATAGGGGGAAATCTGACAGATGCAGAGGTGTACTATGTGGGAGGGCTCCCCTTTCGGCTCCACAGGAATGGCTTTCGATACCTGGGGGTTCAGGTGACACGCAGTCCTGACGATCTTTTCACCAATAATTTTCTCCCGCTCTGGTCAGAAGTCAAGAGGGATATGGAAGGATGGGTGAGATCAGGACTGTCGTGGATGGTGCGCCTAAACCTGGTGAAAATGGTGATTCTCCCCAAGTTCCTATTCTTGTTCCAAGACATTCCTAATGGAAATAGAGCGAGCCCTCTTGCGATTTCTCTGGGCGGGTAAAAAACATAGGCTCTCCTATGAGGTACTAACTAGGCCCAAGGAAGACGGAGGTGTGGAGTTCCCGGACTTGGAGACATACTATAAGGCCTCCCAGTTGAGGGTCCTGTAAAACCACTTCACCCCGGGGATTGAAATGCAGTGGGTAGTGATGGACAATAAGGTGCTTGCCCCGGTAACATTAGATGAATGGCTATGGGTCCCCAGAGCGGGCATCTTGAGAGGGGTCCTGCATCACCCAGTGCTTGGGGTCTTGTGGTCAGTGTGGAGGGAGGGGGGTTACTATAGATGGCTTACAACCTGGCCCTATCCACTAAGTTGTATTTAGGCCCCCCCGTTCATAGATAAGGTAGCCGAGCCAGTCGCATTCCAACAATGGTACAAAGCCGGTCTTAGCAGGGCAGGTCAGTTGTGGGTAGGGGGTTCCTTTATACCCCTGAAAGACCTGGAGGAGGCCCTGGGGTTGGGCAGCCTTTCTCCATTCCGCTATCTCCAGCTCAAGGGAGTTCTCACTGAACTCTCATGGGGGGACACCCTCAGGAGTGATCTGACGGACTTTGAGAGAATACTCATCTCAAGCCACGGCTCCAAGGGAGTGATATCCCGTCTCTACAAACTTCTCCTTCTGTCGGCTCCAGGGGATCCTCCACCAGCATGGATACAATGGGAGAAAGACCAAGGGGGGTAATTGATGATAAAAGATGGTCCAAAATGTGCAGACGAGCTAACCGCTCAACGGCTTCGCTTAAATCCCGACACCAGGCTTTGAAGATATTACATAGGTGGCACTATCCCCCCGCAGAGGATTGTTAGGATGAGGGTGGGATATGACCCGCATTGTTGGAAGTGTCGTACAGTAAAAGGCGACTACATTCCTATGCGGTGGAGGTGCCCGGTGATGCAGACATACTGGGGAGAGGTTTTATCCAGGATTAAAAAGGTAGATGGAGTGAGGAGGACCCTGTGCCCTTGGCTTTTCCTTTTCGGAATCGATGTGGGTGATGACCACGAGGAGACCCAAGGTCATATGCTGCAGGTCATGCTGGTGGCGGCTAGGTGCTTTCTGGCCCAGAAGTGGAATGGTCACCAAAGTCCGGGATATCTATAACATGGAGTTCTTAACACACCTCATTGATGAGTCCAAATAGAACATTGAAGAACTGTGGCTCCCTTTTTTTGAAAAGTATGGATGCCTGGCCTGAGTTGATAACATCACGTGTGGGGGCCACCCCAACCATGAGGGACCACCAGTAATTGTACAATAAATAGATGTGCTACACGAGATATGTGCCACCGGGGAGACCGAGTTGGGCCTAAGGCTCCAGTGTGCAAGGAAATAAGGTTTTGACTGTACCTTGAAATGTTCTCTGCAAGCTCTCTAGACGCTTTATATACCTGTGCTCGATCCATGGCCATGGGTGGTGGTGGAGAGCAGGTTGGGAGAGGGATACTGCTATAAATGTACCAAGGATACTACTGTTGATATAGAATGCATGATGTTATAAGCTAAAATACCAATAAAACTTGATTAAAAAAAAACAATGCAGATGAAAACTCAGGAGAGTGCACTCACCCTGATAGACATCTCAGCCTCTTTTGACACCATTAGTTACGAGATCCCGCTGTAAAGACTTGAAGATATTGGCATTAAAGAATCAGCTCTACAATGCATCATCTCCTTCCTCACTGGCGGAAGGAAAACACAATCTTGAATCGCCTTCTATTCCCAGCCTCGTCCACTTACCTGTGGAGTAACCCAACGATCAACACTTTCACCTCTGCTTTTCAACATCTACATGACACCCCTACTTGACATCATCAATAAATCTGGTTTCTCCTGCTACAACTACACGGATGACACACAAATTATCTACACATTTGTGAAGCACCCATCACCAACAGCTCAGACATTGTAAAACTGCCTTGCACAGGTGGAGGCATGGGTGACAGCAAACAGATTAAAACTCAATCCTAGAAAAACCGAGGTGATGCTCTGAAATCCTACAGGTTCTAACTCCATCACATTCCCATGGCGTGACGAGAGTTAAACCTGCCCAAACTCTACAAACATTGGAGCAACATTGGACATCACCCTCACTCTTGATCCACAGGTCAAAGCCATCGTCAGAAGCTGTTTCTCTCAGCGGTGCATGCTATGCTACCTACAACTCATCTTACTTAACATTCACCATGGATTATCCAAACTAGACTATGCAAACAGCCTCTATTTCAGACTCTCAGATTACTTAATGAGAAAACTTCAAAGAGTTCAAAATGCAGTGGGAAGATTTTTTCTTAAAATAAACTGATTTGCTCATGTCACGCCAGCATTACGTACTCTCTACTGGCTACCCATCAAAAAAAGGGTTCATTTCAAAACCTTGTGCATTGCCCATCATTCAAACCACGGAGGGGGCCCTTCCTTCTTCAGTAGTAAGTTTCAACACTACAATCCCTCCAGAACACTTAGGCCCAGCAATGCTGCACTAGTTCTAGTCCCTAACTTCAACATGAAACAGCAAGGCGGATCCTCTTTTTCGCTTCTGGCCACAAAACGGTAGAACACCTTACCTAAAACTCTCTGCATGGAAGAGAACCACGTGACTTTCAGGAAAAAACTCAAGACTTGGCTTTTCAACCAACCACTTTCAAAGAAAAGGAAAATAATAGCAACAACTAAAAACTGTGCCCCAGAAAGTTGGGCCAATATGCAAAAACCATTTTTCAAAAACTCTTGGCACAACCATCTGTGGGAAACCAAGATGACTCATAGAACCTCTGGCCCACACCTTTAATCTCAGTGAAATCTACACCAAAGGCCAGGAAGTGATAATCCCCTCACCCCCACTCTCCACCCCCTCAACTAACTCCTCACTACTGAAATCGTGCATCCTTACACCTCCCACACTCCTACAGATTACCTCCTAGGTCTGGAGTACTTAACAGATTCAGACCGTATCCATCTTCTATCAACAACCATGCTGTTTCTTTTTGCACTCCACAATCCGTAGGCCGTCCATATAACTAACCTGCCCGGTCGGTACCAACCACAAACTACATAGAGATTTTCATATTGGCACACAGGTAACGGGTACTTCCAACCTGCATCCATCAACACCAAAGGTTTCTGCATCTGCCTTCCCTCTATCCCACAAACACACCCTGCCCTCCTTTCTTACAGAGCCATTCGCATGGCAGGCCAATATTATTGGCAGAAGGGCGCTGTATAAGACCACTTTACATTACATTAATCGAATGGCTGAAGGCACACTTGGTTAATAATGTTTTATTACGTTAATTTAGCTGCAACTAAACTATTGCCTGGCTAGTACAGATCTAGACTCTGTGTGTTTCGGGTGGTGAGTGGGTGGTAATAGCCCTAGGAAGAATCATGGTCAAGGGCTGTCAATGGGTGGGTAAATAACCCAACTACACCCACAGGCTGTGAAACTCTCCTCACATCTCATCCCCCCCCCTCCACACCTTCCAATTACAACAGTGTTGGCCTATAGGCAGTGTTTCTGTGCCACCTCTTTGCCAAAACTAAAAAGGACCAGAGTTGCTCCTTTGGGATTGAGAATATGAGTGATGAAGAGTTGCATCAGGAATGCTCGTGTCTTAAGAGACAAGAGTGTGCTTGCCCATCATGTTCCTGAATTCAGCACTCCAGGGTCCCATTATGAGTATGGTGGCAATGGTAAAATCGAATCTCTCCTATTTTTAAAATATTACCCGATTATGATTTAGGATGACATGGGAGATTTACTGCAGCGGGACGTAGAAATTACTGCATGAGGTAAAGAATGCATATTTAACATAACATGTGTGGTACTTTTTCTCAATGTGTTAAATATTCCATGCCATCAAATTCAGAATAGGGTGGTGTTTTGAAAATGGCAGCTATTTGAAATACCACACACTTTCCCCATTACGACCACTCTCGTAAAAAAGGCTGACATACTTCTTGGGCAGAAGGGTGTTCTTATGTAGGGGTAGTTAATTAGAACATGAGAATTTGACCCTGTTTCAATTGCCATCTCGTAGTACAAGAGTCACTCAAAACTTTGAAAGAAGCACAGTGCGCACGGTCAATGTGTTTAATGCGCACTTATGTGTTTTTCCCTTGCAGGTGTGGCCATCAAGATCCCAATCGTATGTGTGGTGTTGGAGGGTGGGCCTGGCTCTCTTGATGTAAGTATCTCCAGAAGGAAATGGGAACAAATGTAGGATTCATTAACCTGATCCACTCTAGAAAAAAAAAAAACAATTTCGAGTTAGGCGGTAATGGTAAAGCAGGCAGTCTTATCTCTCCTCCTGATTAGGGGTTTGGGAACCGAAATCCAGACAAAACTCAGCTACCTTTGCATGGCGGTATTACCTGCATAAAAAGGTGCTTATGGCGTTGGTTATAGTACAGGATGTAGTAATACCGTCAATCTCCAATGAAGTTCTATAGGACTTCAGAATAGGGCGTAACCCCAACTCCAAATCGGAGAGTCATCTTTTTTTTTACCGGCTGCAGTAACACAAATGTACACCCCTAAAAATGCCAAACGTGTAATGAGGCCATTATAGGGAAGGGTGAGCAGGTGGCAGCAGCAGAGATCAAATGGTCGTATTTTAATCAGAGAATATCCGGGTGAACCTTGCCTTGGCGATTTTTATTACCACTAAATCACAACAAAAGTAACTCCCAGGCTCAGTCTTTCCTTACTGTACCCCCCTCGGGCTCTTCAATTGTTTGACTTGTGAATGGCCTTACATGTTCAGGTGAGAATGTTTGGAACCCATGTGAAATAGAGCGGTGATAAGTAAGATCAATAGATGGTTGTGAGCCGTCTTTTCTAATCTGTTCTGTTTCAAATGACAAATGCCCAAGACATTCTGAAAAGATTGGTCAAGTTGTGAAAAGCATGAACGCTTCTTATCGAGAGGTACACCTCTGCTCCAATCATTACCCAACATTTCAATGACAACAGAATCTTTACTCAGTAATGCCTGGGCGCTGGATTAGAGCTGCATAGAAACTAGATTTGGAAAGTGGGTATCCATGGGGGTGGCATAATTAAAGGAAAACCATGTTTTGATGATGCAAAGGTAGGACATGCTAAGGTCTTAGAGTAGGGAGTAACTATATTAGTAACATTCTTCGCTGCAGAACGTGAGTGCATCAGATAAGTAGTTGTCGCCCTTCGCCTCCTCTCGACCCAAGGAAGATTGCCTTAGGAGTTTAGAGAATGATTTTTGAAGGGTTCTTTGAGTTGCTACCGGTTGTTCCCGGCATGCTTCTCTAAAATAAACGGGCTGGTGCCCCTTGGAAGCTGCGATTGGATGTCCGTGTTGCGGAGCTCTTGCTGGTGAGTATTTGTTGGGTAGAAGGATGCTATGATTTGGTTCTGTTTGGGTTTCCCCTTACACCCGAGTTTTTCCATCCCATAGGGAAGCTTGTGGAGTAGGCATGTATGTTTCGGGAATTACTTAATTTGGTTGCTGTCCTGTTATTGTCTCCACAGAGTGCAGATGTGATAGCTATTTGCAACTCTCTGCTCTATCTTGTGGTAATTGGGGAAGAAGGAAGGATGTGTGTTGTGTTTTCATTGCCTTTCATAGGGCTGGTCAGCTGCATGAACGCTGTGCATGATGGGGAATGTTGTGGATTCTTCATCGCTAGCGGCATTTGTTGGGGAGTATTAGTTGTTGTTTGGTTGGTGGTGGAGTGAGCATTGTGCTCAAGTACAACGTCCCATAAAAATAATGCAACAATGTATTGCTTCATCTGTTATTCAAAGGTTACAGATCTATGTCGCTTACTTGGATCAGGGTTTTTCCATTACTATAAAGGTTTATTATACATTTCCTGTGGGGTAGGGGTTGTTCAGTGATAGCAAACCTAGTGTGCCTGGGTGGGTAGAAAGCGTGTGCCTCTTTCATTGCTTGTATATGTTTTTTTAATTTACCTCTGATGCACATCTCAACTGTGTGGACCTTCTAGATGTGGGAAATGTCTCAATCTGGGGCATCTTTTGATAGCACAAGGTGAAAAGGCACAGTGCTGGCAACTTCCCTGGATTCACTGCCCTTGCAGACTGTGGATGCATCTTCTCTCAGGTGTATTAATGTTTTCTCTGCAATGTCATGTAATTCAGATTGCAAAAAGTATTGCCTCATTACAAGTCAGGCGTTAAGGGATTTACGGCGCAGTAAACGGCGCCGACCCTTAACGCCTGATTACAAGGTCCCTTTGCGGGATGGTGATTTTAACGCCTGCTTTTTGCAGGCGTTAAAAACCATGCCGCAAAGGGACCTTGGTGCTAAGTACGGTGCCGCAATTTGCGGCACCGTACTTAGCGCCTTCCCCATTCCCATTATGCCCTATGGGGCAAAAATGGGAATGGGGAAGGCCCATGGCGGCATGGGGAATTACCACTCCGCCAACCTCGGAATGGGGTGGTAATTCCCCATTCCGCCATGGCGGAGTCGGAATGTTACCGGCATGGACCATGGTGCTATTAGCCGTATTAGCCGTAATGAGGCCCAAAGCCTAGATTAAATTATACGATACATAGTTAACATTAAAGTTACAAATCATACAAAAAGATCAAATATTTTTCAAACATCAGGAACACTCTGCGCCACTTTTGCTCAAATTCTCAACCTTGACACACATAAGTGTTCACTGTAAAACACTTTAGAATATCCAGCAGCAATAGTAAGATAGAAGCAGGATTTTCCTGGTTAAAATTAAGTGACTTCAACTACAGTATAATGGTCTTGTAGCATATAACACCATAAAAGGAACAAAACACCCTGAAATGGGCCTTTGTCTCAAAGTCCGACCTGTCGCACAAACATTCCCATCCTTTCCCCCTGCCAATGTGTGTTGCAAATGGGAGCATACTGAGTCTACATTCATACTTAATTAAACCTACCTGGAGGCTGAAGGGGTTTTCCGAATATACCACAATGCTCCAATCAAAAAGATGTCAGAGTACACTGCACTGATGATCCTTAATGAGTGTGAAACCTGTATGTGGTTGTCTGCATTATTGAAAGCTGTTTGTCTGGGGTTAATAAAGCTTTGTCTAAAATAGCACTGCCCTATTAGACAAAGACGACTTTCAGGAGAAAACAGCATGCTCTTGAGCGAATGTGCATACCCACAATGCATTGCTCAGTGGCTCTGAACTGGAAATGAACTTCCTAGGATAGCTACTGGGAGTCAATGTGGAATGCATGGCTTGTTAGCTGACATGACCCCCCTGTATGCTCATTTTTGGGTATAATTGATTTTTCATGGTTCATTGAACTCATTATAACATTACTAGTGTTTACAGTTTTAGTAACACCTTCTGTCGAAAGAAATGGATGTTATGCAGGTAAAACCTTTGACTGGTAATCCGTGTTATGAGAAGCTATGCAATAACTGTTGGCTTGACAATTTACAGGATGACGCCCAGCACAGGGTACTGAATCTACTCTGTGTTCAATCGGAAATACACTAAGGAACAGCACATAGGAAAATTCAGAGAGCTCACTTATTGTCCTGGAGCTGTCAGCTACCGTTGACACCATCAGTCACAAGATCTTTGTAAAGAGACTGGAAGCCATTGGAATCAAAGGAACAGCTCTACGTTGGATACACTTCTTCCTTACTGGCAGAATGCAAACCACTATCATGGCCCCCTCCAAGTCCGACCACATCCGCTGACCTGTAGCGTATTTCAAGGATCCACACTGTACTCTCTACTTTTCAACATCTACATGACCCCACCCGCCTGAACCTCATACACCAGGCAGGAGTCACTTGATTCAAGTATGGAGATGACACACAACCTAGACACTTCATAACAGTATGATAACAAACCACTGTAGCACAAAACCATGCCAGGGATGGAAGCAACAGACTAAAACTCAACCCTACCAAAATGGAGCTAATGATCTTCAATCTAGTGCCTTCAAAACTGCCTCAATCCCCTGGCCCATCAAGATGGGCCCATACCCAACACCATCCTCCACAGTAAGAAATCTCAGCACCACAATGGACAACGCTCTCACACTTGAACTACAGGTGAGATGCATTGCCAGAAACTGTCTTCTCCTTCTCCGCACTCTGCACTTCCTCATTCCTTACTTAACATTTGGCTGCATACCCTGGCAGTGTTATCTCTAGCGCTAAGAAGGCTGGACTATGCAAACAGTCCCCATCTCGGACGGCCTGAATCGAAAGCTGCAGAGTCCAAAATAAATAAGCCAGATTACCCCTCAGAATGAAATAGTTCTCCAGCATGGGGTCTGGCATGGATTCACATGCTCATGAATATTCCCCGTGGTCAGGCTAGGAATCCTCAGTAAAGAAAAAATCAGTTTCAGTTTCGTTTCTGAACTGTCTTCTACTAGTAACCAATCACTGGTCTCTGGGTCATACTGCCCCCAGCCAATGACCGCCCTCTACCTAAGCCCCTCCTGTGGCGGCCATCTTCAGATTTTTACCGCACGTTAAAGTGTTGGGAGTCCTCCTACTATAGCTCTCGAGCTTTTACTGCATTTTGCGATTTTTGAAAGAGTTTAATCTAATTTTTTCAGTCAATCGAGCCTCAAGCTCCACCGTTAGTACTACCGATCAACAGGGACCCGTTTCGGAATTTTCTACGCCCCCCAAGGGCGAAGTTTTCGTCGAGTTTCGCTTCTTGGAGGATTCCGGAAGATCATTGAGGCCTACCCCACGTGGACATGGCCCAGGACAAAGGAAACACAACGCCCGGATCCAAGCTGTTCAGGAGCTGCCCTGGATGCGGCTTGCAGAATGTCTTCAAGGAGGATGAGCATTCCAGATGTCTCTACTGCCTTCACAAAGACAAAACGCATGTGGAGAAGGACTGTGCGTTTTGCAAGAACATGTCAGAACGGACTATGAAGGATCAGCGTATCTGGCTCACCAACTGGCTAGAAGGGAAGGACCCAGCAGCAGGTGAGAAGAAGAAGTCCGAGCGGTCTTCTAAGACCTCTGAGGGTGCTCCGGCGACAGGGGCCCAACAAAAGGCAAAGCACCGTGAGTCCGCGGGCACCGGGAGCGCCGATCAGTCGGGCTCCTCGGCTGCCAGGCAGGGCGCACTTTCACTGACGACATCAACCACAAGCCAATGCTCTGGCTCGGGGAAGAGGAAATCGGAGAACCCGGGTAAGCTTCGGGAGAAGCCCGGTCGATGCCGATGGAGACATCCGAGGGAGAGCGAGACAGTGACCCTCCCCCCAAGCTAAAGGCCTCAGGCACGCCCAAGGTTGCGAAGGCCCTGATTCACCCGGCTGAGGCCTCTATCGAGGGAGTCGTGGCGGCCCTGGCGAAGCCTGTGGAGGCTACCCCAGTGGAGGCGACCTCAGGGCCTAGAATTGCCCGGCCACCGCAGAGAAAATCCTTTTTTCAGCCCATCGATAAGACCCCAGTGAAACCCCGGTTGGAAAAAGAGGGGGGGGGCCCGGTGGACATTACGGACACAGAAACCGCCTCTGAAGAGGAGCTGGCTGGAGTCGCGTAAATCCTGGACAAGAAGTTCGAGGAGGTCCGGTCCCACGGGAGGGATCCCGACGAGGCGGATGAAGAAAGCGACGGCGGTGGTGACGAGGAGCCTGTGGAGGGGGAGGATTCCACTCCCCAACTGTCGCGCCTGTCGCAGCCGGTGCCTGGGCCACAAGACAACTCAGGAGCAATCTTGATGGCGATCCAGGCCTTGTGTATGGAAATAAGGACAAGGTTGCCCTGACCCCCAAAGGACGATCCAGCGGAGCCTGGACCGTCTGGAAGCCCTCCAAGCAAGCGGAGGAGAACTCATCCACCCCCTCCCTTCCAGCCTTCACAGCCTTCGCAGCCTTCTTCTTCTTCTCCCGATCCTAGGGAATATACGGGAATGGAGACGGCCACGACAGGGACGGATGACAACGGTGGTGTCCACGGGATGGGCCTTCCATCACCACCTCCTCGGGCCTCCCCACCCGACGAAATTGGCTCCTTCCACGCCATGATTGCTAGGGCATCCGGGCTCTTCCAGCTCTGCCCCGAGGAACAGAACAAGGAAGGTTTCCTATATCACCGGCGTGAGGCCAAGAGGAAGACGGTCCTCTCAGTTCCATTACAGGACGACATATGGGGCGAGGAGCTGTCGCTCCTGAAGAACCCATCCACGACTCCTGCCAAGTGCGACCGGTATGAGAAGAAGTACCGGGTCCTGGATTCCTCCCCCATGTGCCTAAGGGCACAGCAGACCCCGGATTCAGTCGTCTCTGCGGCGGGCAAGAATAAAGCGGCGGGGGCGACGTCTTCAACTTCGACCTCCCCGCCGGACGACGAGGGGAAGAAACTGGACGCCATGGGACGGCGGGTCATCTCGTTGGCGGCGACGACCATTAAAGCAGCCAACGCCCTTGCGATTGTGGCCCGCTACGACAGGGAGCTGTGGTGGACTTCCTCCCGAACGATAAGACGGCTGTGACCCTGGAGATCCTACAGGAAGGCGAGGTGGCAACGGACCACGCCATAACGGTGGCCACGGACATTGCCGACACCGGTTTTCACCAGATGGGCAACAGCATTTGCCTTCACCGGCGTGGTTGGCTCAAGGCAACCGATTTCCGCCAAGACATGCAGACCAGGGTTCTGGACATGCCTTTCGGCTGGAACAACCTGTTTGGCAAGACAGTGGACGAGTCACTGCAGGCCATCAAGGCCGACATGGAGATGGCTCGGGCTTTGGGTGTGCTTCAATGACGACGGCCGCCCTTTCGGAACTTCGGAGGCAAGCAAGGTGCCTCCAAAGGATTCGGCGGAGGCTCCTCGATGTACCGCCAGGCAGCCCGCTCCTCGTTGCAGGAGGCCTACAGAGGATGCGGCAAGTCAGGAGGTTCTCATTTTTGTCGCCAGGGAGGCCAAGGCCTCTGCCAATCAGGACTGAACCGGCCGTAGCGTCAGGCCCCCACCTGAGCACCCCGGTGGGAGGCCGGCTGGCGAAGTTCGTCAGCGTGTGGGAGTCCATCTCCACCAACCGTTGGGTGCTGGATGCCCTGGCCCACAGGCACACTCTCGAGTTTCTAAGGTAGTGCCCCTGCATTCCACCCGTGGCCTGGAAGGAAAACCACGTCCCTCAACTGCTGCTGGAAGTAAGGGTGATGCTGAAGAAAGGAGCCATCAAGCTCGTCCCAAAGAGGCTCCGGGGCTCCGGAGTGTACTCACGATACTTCCTCATAAGAAAGAAGACCAGCGGCTGGCAACCCATCCTGGACCTTCGTCGTCTAAAAAAGTACATCAAGTCCCAGAAGTTCCGGATGGTCACCCACCAGCACGTGCTGGGACAGCTGGAGGAAGGCGACTTCCTATCATCGCTGGAATTGGAGGATGCCTACTTTCACATCCCCATTCTAAAAGGACATCGAAAGTTCCTGCGATTCGTGGTCCCAGGGTGACACTATCAGTTCAAGGCCCTTCCCTTCGGAATGAAATCGGTGCCCAGGGTATTCACCAAGTGCCTAGCACCAGTGGCGGCGCGGCTGGCCTGCAGGGGATCCACGTCTAACCCTACCTGGACGATTGGCTCATCCGAGCAAAGACAAGAGAACTCGCCGTCGTGCACACAGCGAAGACCGTCCAACTGCTCATGGATCTTGGGTTCTCGATCAACTTCGCGAAATCCCACTTGGTACCATCGCAAGTCGCCCTGTTCCTGGGAGCGAGGCTCGACACAGTGGCACGATTGGCTTCTCTGTCGGAGGAAAGGACGAAGGCCACCCTGGCCAAGGTGCAACGGCTGTCGACCATGGACGTGGCCAGGGTGAGGTCCATCAAGTCGCTGCTCAGCATGATGTCCTTGTGCATCTACCTCGTGCGTATGTGCAGGCTGCAGATGCGTCTACTGCAAGAGGTCCTCGACGCCCGTTGGATGCAGGCGGCGGGCAGCTTCGAAGACAGGATCTCGCTCAACGAGACCTTCCGCCAAGCGATCCGGTGGTGGGGCACCCGTGCACATCTGGCGGCGGGTATGGACTTCCAGACCCCGGCACATCAGAAGACGGTGACGACGGACACCTCCCTGGAGGGATGCGTAGTGCACAACGGAGATCTCCACGCAAGAGGCCTTTGGCTCCTGGAGGAGAGGTCACTACACATCAATGTCCTGGAGCTCCGAGCCGTGTTCTGGGCCCTCAGGTCGTTCCTTCCGTCCCTCAAAGGCAAGGTGTTAAGGATCTTCACTGACAATAACACCACAATGTTCTAGATCCGGAAGCAGGGAGGCACCAGATCCCCAGCCCTATCCAAGGAGGCCCAGGATCTGTGGCACTGGGCTGTCGCCCAAGGGATGTTTCTGGTACCCTTCCACTCGGCAGGAATAAAGAACACCATTTCCGACTTGCTCAGCAAGGAGCTCTGCTCGTGCCACGAGTGGGAACTGTGGCAGGATCAAGTGGACCTACTATTCCAGCGATGTGGCAATCCCGAGATCGACCTATTTGCGACGGCGAGGAACACCAATTGCCGGAGGTTCGCCAGCAGGTTTCCCCAGCCGGGGAGCATGGCGATGCCGTCTCATTCCCCTGGGACGGACTGTTCCTTTATGCATTCCCACCGTTGCCGTTGCTGCTGCGACTCATCAATCAACTCAGACGGTCCCGGTGCAGGATGATCCTCGTCGCACCAGTGTGGCCGAGGCAGATCTGGTTCCCATACCTTCTGGACATGTCAGCGTCCCCCCCAGTCAAACTGCCGACGGACACGGAGCTCCTCGCCAGAGAAGGAGGTGCCATCCTCCACCACGACCCGGGGTCGCTGAACCTGCAGGCCTGGCTCCTGCAGCACTAGAGTTTGGAGGGTACGATATCCCGGCAGACTGCAAGGAGGTGCTTGCAAAGGCCAGGGCGTCCTCGACTCTCAAGTGCTATGGACACAAGTGGAAGAGGTTCTCTGTCTGGTGCCGTGCACAGAAGATGAACCCTCTGCAGATTACGGCCCCTCAAGTGCTGCCGTACCTACTGTCTCTGGCCAAGGCGGGGCTAGCTCATGCCTCCATCAAGATACATCTAGCGGCGATTTCCCGCTACACCAGAACTCCGGGTGATCATCTCTGTGGTCTCATCGCCTGGTGAAGGGGTTTATGAAAGGACTGTTCCAATCATTTCCGCCGGTGAAGGCTCCAGCCCCGGTGTGGGAGCTCAACGTGGTGCTGAGCAGGCTCATGGGGCTGGCATTCGAGCCTCTGCAATCAGCATCGTTGATGTTCCTATCGTGGAAGACAGAGTTTCTTGTGGCCATCACTTCCGCACGACGAATGGGAGAGATCCAGGCCCTCTCCTGCAAACCACCCTACTTGACATTCCACGAGACGAGGTTGGTGCTGAGGACGCACCCCTCCTTCATGCCCAAGGTGCCGTCAGACTTCCATCTCAACGAGCCCATGGTGTTATCTGTTTTCTTCCCGTCACCTTAGTTGCTGGCCGAGAGGACTTTGCACTCGCCTGATGTGCCTAGAGCGCTGAAGTTCTACGTGGACCGCACGAAGAGTTTTCGGAAGACATCACAGCTGTTTGTGAACTTTGGACCTGTGAACCAAGGGAAGGCCCTCTCGAAGGCTCCCATTTCCAGATGGCTCTCCGGCTGCATCATGCACTATCACCGGTTGGCAAACCGACCGTTGCCCGGCCGTCTGAGAGCCCATTCGACCAGAGCGATCGCTGCTACCATGTCGTTCCTGTCTGGTGTGCCCTTGCTGGACATCTGCATGGCTGCTACGTGGAAGTCGACGCACACCTTCATGAGATTCTACTGCGTCGAGGAGTCCAGAGTCGGCCAGGCAGTGCTGTGCAACCTGTTCGCCTGAAGGTGGGCCTGGTGAGGGGGTAAGAGATGCTTAATGTTGAGTTGATGTAAATGCTTAATGTTGAGCCTTGCCACCTCCCTTGGTTGTGCATGTGTGTACTGCTATGTATTCTTGTATTTATGAGCATGTGAATCCATGCCAGACCCCATGCTGGAGAAGGAACAAGTTACTTACCTGTAACTGTTGTTCTCCAGCATGGGTCTGGCATGGATTCACATGCGGACCCTCCCTCCTACCCCTCTGCGGCTCTTCTCTTGGTCCTACTGCCGCTTTACGTGCTACCAAATCCGAAGATGGCTGCCAGATGAGGGGCTTAGGTAGAGGGCAGTCATTGGCTGGGGGCAGTATGACCCAGAGACCAGTGATTGGTTACTAGTAGAAAGACAGTTCAGAAACGAAAAACTGAAATTGATTTTTTCTTTACCGAGGATTCCGAGCCTGACGACGGGGAATATTCATGAGCATGTGAATCCATGCCAGACCCATGCTGGAGAACAACAGTTACAGGTAAGTAACCTGTTCCTTTTGAACACACTCCCCCAACCCTACACACACACACTTCCCTAGGTCCCTGTCAAGAACAGGACTCAGGCAGTCCCCAGGGCAGGAGAGGTGGTGAGTTTGGATCCCTGTATAGGGAACTGGATGCCAGGATGACCCAGGTAAAGGTGAGCAGAGTCTGGTTTGTGATGAGTAAATGCAGAGCATTGAGAAGTGATGGTGGAGCAGGCCCTGCAGGTTTGGGTCATGATAATGATGCCATTAGTGGAAGTGCCCCAGGTCTGTAATTAGTGGCGGGATAAGAACATCTGCCAGACGGTGAAAATGGTGGCATCCCAGAGACATCAGAGCCCGGGCCGGAATGTGAACTTGGCGTTATCGGATGCAGAGGAGGTGATGGTAGCTGGGAAGGAGAGTCCTGCCTCAGAAGAAGACTGAGCAACATGTGCTTTGTAAGGCGCAGATGTGCCCCTACTCGCGGAGTACCACAGGAACCAACGCCCACACAGGAACTTGGTGGAAAGGACACAGTAGTTGGGTCCACCCTCATGAGGTATTGCACAGGCATGCTGTCATATAGGGGGCGGCCCATCCACAGGAAGCTCAGTCTTCAGCGGATAGAGCTTAGAACACCATAGCTTTGCTGGGCCTCTTCGCCCCGTGCGCCTCTCAGGCATTAAGTAGGTCCCAAGCTGGTTAGAGGAGCATTTCACTGGTGGTAATGGTCCCACCTCTAATGCTTATTTCATGATGCAATATAATGCCATGATCAATGGTATTAGAGTGGATGCAGCAAGGCCATAAGAGTCATAAGAGTACCATTCTGTTCTTCTGTTGTGATTGATACCTTGATATCACACGCTGGGGAAAAAACCATTGGGCAGTGATCTAAAGATCTGGTATGATAATGCAGGTTGCATAGCTTTCCTTTTCTCTTTCATCTAGACTGGGACGAGGTAGGCTGTGGAGTGTTCACCTCACTGGCAGCAAGTGCCAAACTGCCAGGCCTGGGCAGAATGGGTTGAAGTAGTCCACCTCTGCATGGGGATAGGGTCCATCTCTACCCCAGAGTAAACATATCTCGACTACTTGGAGTGAAGTGTGGTCCCTCCTTAGCCTGGCGTTAACTGACTCCACCAACAGGCTGGGCTGCAGAAGGAAGACCTTGGACCTCACTATTCCCCCAGTGCAGTTTTTGTAGATTAGTGAACGGACGTAACCTGCATACTCGAGTCAGAGCTTCGTGCTGAGATGCACAGGAACTGTCCTAGTGGCTGTAGGTCAATAATGCCAATTCTCGTGCCTTTTGTTCCAAACCTGTTAACTATTAAGTTTCTTCAGTACATTACAAACTGTGCTGTTTATTTTTTTAACAGACTATTCATAACTCTATGATGAACAACACACCCTGTGTGATTGTGGAGGGTTCAGGACGTGTTGCTGATGTCATCGCCCAAGTTGCTGATATGAACCCCTCAAAAATCACCATCGCCTTGATCAAGGAGAAACTGCGCACTCTGTTCCAGGACACCATTGACACCTTCACTGAGAAGCAGATCATAGACTGGACTAAGAAGGTGAGACCTTGGCCGGGGGAGAACTGGTTCTTTATTCCCTGTACACAGTGAGAGTATGACTAGTCTGGGAGGGACAGTGAGCACGCTCCCTAAGTGCTCTTGAGGCTGTCACCTCATTAAAAGTGTGGTCATGTTTATTGATCTTTCTAGAATGTCTGGAACCACAGGAGACAGCCCAGCGGGGCATAAAAGCCATGAACCCCTTTTGTATTATCTGCCGCCATCTTTCTTTATTTTTTGTTAAATGTTTTTTATTAAGAATCAAACATCTTAATTGAAACTGCCCGTTACATAGTGTGGTCACATGAAACAGTACATTTGTAAAAATCGATTATAGCCACAGATATTATTCCTTTTATTGAATATGTCATTGCTGAAAAGCGATTCCCTTATCCCTACGAACAGGGCTCCCGAACCCCCCCTCCAAATCCCCTCCCCCCCCCCAATTCCCCCATAGGTTCCCGCCCTGTGCGGTCATCTTTCTGTAGACTCCTCCCTTCCCCTACGATTTCCATCCTTCCGATTTGCACCTTGGTCTCTCGGTTCTCTTGAGTCCATGTCGCAAACCAAATCAAACATTGTGTGGCTAATGTGACCTGTGGAGAACAGCAACGTCTGATGCCTGAAGGAGCGTGCTCAGCTACACAGCCTGACCACGTTGTCTGCATACTTAAAACGTTGACACACAAGTGACTATACCTGCTCTCTTGTAAAGAGGGAAATGAAAACGTGAAAAATCATTCTATCAGAATTAAAATGAAAGAGCAGTTCTTGTTTTTACCACCCAACTATTATGTGTTTTGTAATCCGGTATGAAGTGCAAAATAGTTCATATCAGCTTCTTACAAATAGACAGACCTAGATTGGGAATACTAATTCATAATTACAAAGAGAGAGAGAGCGAGAAAAAGAGAGATAGGGGGGCAGTAGAGATTGAGCGATAGGGAGAAGCAAGGATAGAGGACATACAGAGAAAAAGGAGAGAGAATTGAGGGGGACTGAAACATTAAGAGAGACATAGTGAGAGTAGTACCACACAAATAGAAATAGATTTTCTATCTAGCCCTGTCTGTGACTCATCTAGAATTAGGAATGTCCCGCTTTTTAGCAATGTTAAGCCAAGAACCAAGCTGGTGTATAGAAAGAACATATATGGAAAATGTTATATTTACACTACTTCACATGACACGCCACATTGTCAGTGGCACCAAAACAAATATTCTATACCAAGCATTCACCTTCTGGGGCTAAACAGTAACAAAAGATCTGAGATTATATCACATGTGTATTTTTGTTTTTAAGTCTCAGTAAATAGAACAGCGGTCAAATGAACATTTCAATACTTTTATCACCCACAAAATCCTAGAACGCATAAATGATGCAGCACCTTAAAACATGACAAGATCCACGCTTGGCATTACACTTTTATGAAATTAGGTTTAAATAAAATGCAACGTTTTTCATATTTGTCAAAACAATTTCACACACGCACACACTTATAATCTCCCTGCGCACAGGTCAATGCTAGCAATGTGGAATCCCAACAGCATTTTAATTTTTAATACAACACTTTCTATATGGGTGGAACCCTTCCTCCCTCGCCCTGTGCAATGCAGAATCTCACTTCTATCAGGAGTCACTTTCCAACTCTCAGTAGAGAGCATGCTTTTCGATTAGGGATTTACCTTTATTTAATTTAGGCAAAACAGTTTTCTGCCCCAGCACAAAAACCCATTCAGTTTACATTCAGCACCTCTCTGCTTAAAGGCAAGTTCTGAGGAATGGTAAACAGTTAGAATTTTGTTTTTAATGCACTGCTCCCTTTAGGGAAATTTTGGGGTTGTCAAAAATAAATAGGCATACCCAATTACTTTACAGATTATATTTGTATCCACACTTGAACAATGTTGTTGATTTCGAATTTCAACAAATTCGCCCTGTGGAATTTGGCTACATGGGAATTAATGAAATTATTGTTTAATACAATGCTAAGGGTCTACGCAGTTTGCCCCCACCCACTAATTAAGGGGAAGGTATTAACTCAAACACATCCCCAACACACCTGGTTCTGTTGGTCATATTACTCCCACAGAATGTCTCTACTTTTGGGGCTCAGGAAAGACATGAGCATTTCTTGACCTTCTCTTGGGGAAAAACACGGGTCTGGTCATGCACTTCAGTCATGGATAGCCACCAGCATTCATCCCTCTATTTGGCTCTCCTTGCAAAGATACATCCTCCTTCTCTGTTTCCTGGCCTCCCAATTCCTGTCAATATTATTGGCAGGAATTGAGCTCCCAAACAATATTCATTCAGCATAATTTTTCAATAGTTCCACCAAGATGATTTTAGGCAGCCCTCCCTGATTCCCACTGTGCAACCCATTATATTGACTTAAACATACTCCAAAATTATGAAAATCAAGAGGTGCCAGCTTGTTGGTTCTTGATTTTGATTGGATAACTTTGGCCCTCTCCCCGCTAAAAGGCCTATCATTTCTTTGTGGATAGGCTCCTGGAGTTATGAGGTTTAGATTAGGAGAAGGATCATTCCACCCACTGGGATTCACATTTTTACACATGTCAGCATTTGTGCTGGAAAAGTCCTACATGACAACTTTCTTTAATGTACAAATAAACCTAACAATGTATACTGTTATAGAGATTTATCATTTTGGTGCTTCATCCCCTCTCCTAGTGAGACCGCCAGCACTTTTTGCTGGACTTCTGGACCTTTTTGCTTTATATCCTGATTTGAGTGCAGCCTTTTTCCACTCATTCATTCTTATGGGCTCTGTCTTTTGGAACTCTATTCTTTGTGTTTTACCTGTCCTATGCAATCACTTTTCCTCCACATAACCTTTAAGGCTTCTGAAATGTTACTTTTGCAGCACACATGTCCTTTTATGTGTAGTGTTGCTGGGTACCCTTTGGGTTCTCCTTTGAGAGGCTTTTCTTTATCCTAGAGTAACTACAGTTCTTAGGGATAGAGTGATACTTAGAATCTCTCCTAAAACATTACATTCTGAGAGATTGGCACACACTACCTTATGTGGAGTGCCAAGGGACACTTAGTATCCCCCTTCTCTATGCTCTTGTGACTTTTCAGTCACATATACAACACTCTAGTTATGGCTGGAGGCAGAGGATGCGTCCTACCAACTGTTGTGTAACATTTTACCGCAGACTGTATCCACAGTTCCGGTTAGGCACAATAGGATCACCCACGTACTAACCTGGTGGCTCCCTTCTTTTTTCACCATTTCTAGGGTGTTTTTCTTTGTTAGCCCTTCTTCCATTCTGGGAGTGGGAGGTCTTTGTGAGAATTTTGCCTTCAGCGGATGTAAAGACTGGAGGGGGTTATCTGTACTCCTGCCCTCTATATGGCAGAGTAGAAACACAGAGCACCCTAGCCAAGGTTCTCTCTGTCGTTGCAATGGACACGCAATCAAGGCTTAACCAAGGCCTTAAAAGATGGCTCATAAACAAAAATATATATAACAAATATTATTAAACAAAATCCCTATGTAAAGTTTTGAGCATATGAAGCTAAAACTCAAAAATTTGAAGAACTAGGAGGCATCCATTTTGTGAAATGGATGCCTCCTGTGCTTGTGTTAATTACTGCCCTTGCAGCACTAATGAAGCAAAAGCCAGCCAGCTGTAATAAACAAAAGCTACCACTTAATGGCTTTTGCTTCATTGGTGCCGGAGACCAGAGAAGGCAGGCAGGAAAGCTGCATCTGGGTAAGAGCTGTATTCTTTTTTTAAATAAGCACTGCAAATATAAAAGCTGCAGTTTTCTTTCTAAGCTTTCCAGGCTGGAGGAGCCCGGAAAACTTAGAAAGAAAACTGAAGCTTTCAAAACATTGTATTTATGTTTGCAGTGGCTTCAGCTTTGAGCCCCCTGTGCTCTAAGCTGAAGCTACCGCAAACATAAACACAACGTTGTTGTATTTAAAAACTCTGCAGTATTCTTTCTAAGTTTCTCGCGCTTCTCTGAGCCGAAGCCAAGCTCAGTCAGCCAATCAGTCGTAGGGGCATTCATGGAGGCAGGCAGCCAATCAGGCTCACAGTGCATTCAAGCCATTCACTTACACCCAGACACCCATAACAAGGAATGTGGATTGGGGCAAGCATTCAGACTTTCAGTACACCACACTGCATTCATGGCAGTTTCAGGCAAGGCTGTCTCATTCTTTGTGTCACACACACAGATACCAGACACTCATAACATGGAATGCATATTGGTCACACATTCCATTCACCCAGGTCCTACCCCAAGAGTGTACCCACAACATACAGTCACTGGCAAGGCTCCAGCCAGTCTGGCCTGGACATCCCCACAATACCATGTATGGTTCTTATACCCAACAGCCAGTCAGGAGACGGGACAAAGTGAGGGCTTCCCATGACTTCGGGAAAACAAGGTAACAGGTAATAAAAACCAAGAGGCCACAGGGGCCATCTTGTCGTCTATCAGGAATCCACTGATTCCTATAACAGGGCCTGGGTACGCCAAAATGGAGGATACTCAGAGCACCTGTCAAATTCAGCATGGAGCTGCCACCAGCCCATACTCTGCTTTGTGGGCAACACACAGGTGCCCAAAAACATACACTAGGGGCACAGGGTTGTACCCCCACCCATGGGTGCCATAACGGTATCCAAAGGGTCTCTGTTCACCACAACCAAAAAGAAGAAGAGCTGCACTGCCAGGAGTCCCACATGGACTCGTGTAAAGAAGACAACACAGAACACATATGATAAGAGAGTACAGGAAAAGGACATGGAGGCCCTGTCCCGCCAATGTATTTCCAGTATCACAGCGGGATTCCTTGGGGGTCCCCGCCTAGGCTCCAGAGTGTCTGAGCAGGCAGGAAGTGGGGGAGGAGTGTTCCACCCTCCCTGTCCTTTGCCAGCCTGAGTGCCTGAATGGGACCAGCACCCACTAGGGGTCTGGCTGTCCTAATTGGACAGCCATTCGCCAAATTCTGTAAACTGCTGAGGAAGATTGCAGGAAGATTGCAGAGGAGTGTGTGGTGGAACTGGAAACAAGGTGACGACCAGAGACACCAACAGACCCTTTGCAACACTGTGAAGTGACCACTGCTGTTCTCACCCTATTTTCTATGCAACAGAGGAACTCTGAAGAGGAAGACTCCTTCCCTTTGACTGGTGTGAACAACCAGTCCCAAGACAAACTTTAATCAAAGCCATCTTCTGAGGACCTGTGACTTTCCACAGCTTGCAAAACCCCACTACAGGAGACCTCTGACCATATTGAAGTGCATCCTCGTGGAAAGGCCCAATCTGTGCAAGCTTTTGCTGAGCTTCATAGGACTCTCCAGAGGCCGAATCAAACTGATCCAAGTCCCCTCAGCAGAGTGTTGGACTCCAGGAATCGAAAAAGATTGACCAAGCAAATCTTGTCCTTTGTTGGCGCTGAAGAAACTGTGCCAAAACCGCAGAGTGACCAGAGAAGTTGCTGAAATCTGTGTCAGAGATCCTTCCTCAGGACTGCTGCTGAGAGATCCTGTGGCATTGTCCTGCCTTTTGAATCCAAAGGTCGGGTGCAGTGCTGCCACATCGAGAATCGAGCCACAAACATTTCTTCAAACCTAAGGTACTGTGGGGAATCAAGGTAGTGCTTACCTTAATTCAAATAGCCTCTCCGGAGGGTAGGAGTCTAAATAGAGGTGTCCAGGGCAATCCCCTCTTACCTCTGACCCAAGCTGTTGCTTGTGTCCCTTGAGCGAGTCCTTGACAGGGTCTCCAACGTTGGTTGTATCTTCTTGCATCTTAAAGACTTGAAAATATATGCAGGAGTTTTCACTGTTCCACTGCTTGGCTAGACTTTTTGAACCCTCCAAACTGCCTTTTCGCTAGGGTTGCGTTTTGGACTTTAAAAACCTTGCTGTGTGAAGAAACTGTCTCTAGAACCTTGAGACTTTCTAGTATGACACTAATCAACACTTTTCCTTCCTAAAAGTCCCTATCTTACATGTGCGTGCACAGTAAATGTCTTTACTGTATTTCTCCTAAATTTCTCAAGTGCACGTTATTACCGTTAATAGGATAGACCTGTCAAAATCTGTAACAATTTCAACCGCAAGCACTATCAACTAAGCAGTGGCCTTTTACAAAGTATCCTAAAGTATTCCAAGGTGTTCTAAAGTGTGTTTGGTGCAATATCCTAAGTATTTTAAAGTAATTTTTGTGTAAATATAATACATAGATATTTTAATATACATTTATTGAGTGTTTCTTTGAGTGCCTTTACTAACTAGGTTCAGTGTACTTACCTACAGCTCCCATCTTCCTCTTATGATGAGCCTGACTGCTCTGCCAATCTACCAAGGTTCCATGAGATGAAAAGACTGATACTAAATGTTGGGGATCTACAAACCATGTGGATAGCTCACTAAAGGCTTACCGTCAAGTGGGACTTTAGGAAAACTCCTCTAACATAAACATATTTACATTACTCTCAACAGGCCGCACATGATAAAATTACGCCTGTTTCGGCACAAGGTTGCAGGTTCAACTATCAGTTTTTCGCAATTTACTTACAAATGATAGAAGTCAGTATCCAGTTCCATGATTCATTAAGCTACTGTCATGATGCCCGCTCCCGGGGAGCCGGTTCAAGCCCGGCGTCCCCGAAAGCGGACATCCAGTCCCCAAGGAAGGACACAGCAACTCCATATAGGGGCCCTTTGGACAGTGTCCTGGCGCCTATGGCGCCAGGCTCATAAAAGACATCAGTCCTGGCGCCATAGGCGCTAGGCTCATTATGGGAATGCTTGGGTGCACTTACCTGATGCAGACCATGCTGCAGGATCCCGGCCTCCTTGAGGCCTGAAAGGAACTACTTTACCTGTGGGACTAATTTACCACCCGGGGGCGTGGTCGGGAAGGATACATACCTGATTGGAGGAAGGATACATACCTGGAACTTCTTCCAAGGCTATTTAAACCCCACCTGAACAGCCACACGTGCTTCGTGTTGTTCTGCATCTAGCACCTGGACGCTCACCGTGTCTGCTCCTGCATCCTGACTTCTGCCACGCCTGCCAGCATCCTGGATCACCTGCAAAGGAAGAGAAGAAGAGAACAGGAGAAAGAAAAGTCCTTACCTGCTAAATCCGCATCCCGGAGACATCTCGCCGACAATCCTGAAAAGGAAGACTTTAATTTATAAGCTCATCGCGTCGATCGCTGCAGCGCTGCATTCCACTCACCTTTACAGGGCGCCTCCATGTTCAGCAGCGATCATCCGGATTCGCAGTCACGCCCCAGCGCCTAGGGAGAAAAAGACCAGAACAAAAGGTGAGAGAGAGAAGGGAATAAGGAAAGCTAAATCTCCATGTTAAGACTTACCTGTTGATTCATTCCCTCTTCATTTCGGGTCCGCGCCGCATCCTGGCATTTCCGGACCCCGGCCCCTAAGGGGAAAAAGAGACATCAGCGTTAATGAGCGAATGAAAAGACATTACCAAAAAACGCTCATTAAAGACTTACCTGATTTCTACAAGGATTTCACCTCTCATCTCGGGTCGGTGCCTGTTCCCCGGCATTCCGTACCCCGGCCCCTATGGGGAAAAAGACACTAGCATTAGTACATTAATGCATGGACACAAGGGGAACCTCTTATCAAAAAACTTGGAAGCCAAGCAAGTTTGGTTCTCACCAATCCGAAAATCCAGTGAAGTAACTGGATACCAATGCGCCCCTGCATCAGAAGCAGGATGGAGAGCTCATCCTTCCAGACCCTAAGAAGGATACTTCTGCGAGCCAGACAAGCCAGATTTGGGGGCCCGGTCCAGTCCGTCTTCCGAACACTGCGCATCACCTTAGAAGAGGTCACAGCAGCGCGAACCAGGCCAGCGCCTCCGTGGGAGTCAGGTGAGCGTAACAGAATGCAAAGCCTTCCTACAAATTCCCACCCAGGCGCTATGGAAAGTTCTGAGACTGATCAGTTGGCCCAATTACTGGGGGAATTACGGGCCGAAGTACATGCCGCTCGTCAAGAGACTAATGCCCTCAGGAGGGAATTAATAATATCAAAGGAAAGAACTGATGACCTGGCCAGGCAGCTTTTGCAAGGTCAAGCTGGGCAAACTCCTCTACCTGGTTCCGGAGGGAACCCCGCTCCTGTGGTTTCCAGTAGCCCTGTGCAGATTAATCTACCTGGAAACATGCCGCTGGCCCCACCCAAACGCTTTGCTGGGGACCCCAAACGATTCGACGTATTCATGAATCAGTGTCGTTTGCACTTCCTATGCAGACCTGGGGCCTTCCCTAATGATCAGACCAAGGTAGCCTTTGTATTGTCATATCTCAGCGGCTGCGCTGCCGATTGGTCAGTTCCACTGGTTACTCAAGATGACCCGATTCTCTGTAATTTTCAAAGGTTTCAAGCAAGCATGGAAAGGTTATTTGCTCGACACTCTCAGGGGCAGGCTCTGGATGACGAACTTCTATCCCTGCGACAGGGCAATCAGGACCTCCTATCCTATATTGCAACCTTTAATAGACTAATTGTGGAAACGGGATGGCCAGAGGATAAAAGAGTCACGTTGTTTTATCGATGCCTTCGCGGAGAACTTAAAGATGTCTTGGCCCAAGTTGTAAATCCGCCCCAAGAATGCACAGAGTATATAGACTTAGTAGTCCAATTGGATCACAGACTTCAAAACAGAAAAGCGGATCGGTCCAGGTTTGAGACCCGGGTGTTGGTCAAGACCCATGCTAATCCCAAGGGAGTTGATGTCTCTGAGCCTATGCAAATTGGAAGGGTTAAAGGACCCTTAACTCAAAAGGAACGTGAAAGGAGGCGGCAGTTAAAATTATGTCTTTATTGTGGGAATTCTGGACACTTTCTACGAGATTGCCCGGCAAAACCGCCCCGAAAGGCAGTAGGAGCTACTGATAAAAACCATGAAGACTGTGTTTCGGGAAACGACCCCGCCCGACAAGTGTAGGGGTCCGCTTGCCGAGCTTGAAAACAAACTCTCAGACCTCGTATTTCATTGTGCCAATGGTTCTCGTAGATCCAGAACAGCCTAAGCGGTTGCATGCAATAAAGGCATAGATTGATAGTGGGGCTATTGGAAACTATGTGGATCGTGAATTGGTCTCTAGGATTAACCTCCCTCTCCGTCCTAAAACCAGCAAAGCAAAGATGTCATCACCACAGTCGATGGAACTGCAATTGCCTCTGGACCGGTAACACATTCCACTACTTAGGTGACTCGTATTGGTCCCGACGGCCATCGGGAGGGTGTTGTGTTTGATGTAATCAAGGCTCCACAGTTTCAGGTTATTCTTGGAATCCCTTGGTTAGAGACACATAATCCTCGAATTGATTGGCGAGCTAAGAGAATAACCTTCCCGGATTGTACACAAACCTGCTACCCAGAAAACCAGAAGATAAATCTAGCATCTGTAACCTCTGCCTCCATGCAACTACCTCCGGAATACCAAGACTTTCAGGACGTCTTCCAAAAGGAACAGGCCAACACGTTACCTCCTCACAGATCGTACGATTGCCAAATCGATCTGGTGCCCGGTGCACAACCCCCTTGTAGCAGGATTTATGCCCTTACCGAACCTGAGAATCTGCATTTGAGACAATATTTGGATCAATACCTAGCTAATGGTTTTATTTGCCCGTCAAAGTCCCCGGCATCCTCGGCTTCGTTCTTCGTGCCCAAAAAAGAAGGCGACCTTAGAACTTGTATCGATTACCGCGCATTGAACCAGATAACGGTTAAAAACCGTTATCCTCTGCCTCTGATCCCTGAACTCCTTGACCAGGTGAAGGACGCTTGCATATACACCAACTTAGATCACCGGGGGGCTTATCATCTGGTACGAGTTAAAGAAGGCAACGAATGGAAAACTGCCTTCCGTACTAAATACGGATTATTCGAGTACCAGGTGATGCCTTTCGGATTGTGTAACGCGCCGGCTGCCTTCCAATACTTCATGAATGATGTCCTTCGGGAACTCATCGATGTTTGTGTTGTCGTATATATATCGATGACATTCTGGTGTACTCCTCTTCGGAATCTGATCACAGAAAACACGTCAGGGCAGTACTTGAAAAACTGCGCCAACACAAACTATTTGCTAAATTGGAGAAATGTGTTTTCCATACCACAGAGGTCGAGTTTCTAGGTTTCATCCTGACACCCAAAGGAGTCCGAATGGACTCAAGAAAAGTGGATGCCATCCTCAAATGGCCATCACCTAGCTCTGTAAAAGGGGTTCAAAGCATGCCAATTTCTATCGCAGGTTTATCCCGGAATTTTCACGCGTGGTACAACCCATTACTGCACTCTTGAGGAAAAATAAACGTTTTGAATGGTCTGAAGAAGCCGAGCAGGCCTTTCAGGATTCAAAAGCTAAGTTTACCTCCGCACCTAAATTGAAACACGCGCGTCCAGATCTCCCTTATGTCGTTGAGACTGACGCATCCAGCCTAGCCATGGGAGCTGTCGTGTCCCAAAGAGATCCCGAAACCAACCAACTGCATCCCGTAGCATTTTGGTCCAGAAAATTCTCGGCACCCGAGGTTAATTATGCAATCACGGACAAAGAACTGTTAGCCATTAAGTCAGCTTTTAAAGCCTGGCGGCATTATCTGCTTGGCGCTCGACATACCATCACAGTGATCACTGATCACCGGAATGTACAGTATTTGAAAACCGCCAAGGCTCAGTCATCACGGCAGCTCCGATGGGCTTTGTTTTTCGCTGAATTTGATTTCGTGATTACCTATCCACCTGGCTGCAAGAATGGCAAAGCAGACGCCTTATCCCGAATTGGAATGGGAGAATCTGATACAAACTCAGAACCAGTACCAATAGTTCCCGAACAGAGAATTCTAGGCATGACTTCGTTACAGACGCTTGAAGACATTCAAGCCAGAGTGAAACAACTCCTGGACCCCACAACCTTACAGGAATGGATACAAATGGGATCAGACTTTACCATAGATAATGGTTTACCTTATTTCCAAGGACGCTTATTCCTGCCACATAAGGAATTACACAAACTAGTTATTTCCGGTTATCATGATACATTAATAGAGGGACACCCCGGTATTGCCAAGACAGAGGAAAAGGTGAAACGCCAATTCTGGTGGCCCTCTTGGCGAAAAGATGTTAAATCTTTTGTGATGTCCTGTGCTGTTTGCGCCCAAAATAAAAGTCAAAAGAAAAGACCAGCCGGTCTCCTTCAACCTCTAGACATACCACCAGCACCCTGGCACACCCTATCAATGGATTTTATTACGGACCTGCCTCCTTGTTCGGGGTACAATACTATTCTGGTAATTGTGGATTTGTTTTCCAAAATGGCCCACTTTATTCCTTTGAAAGGTTTACCTTCAGCTTCTGTCCTAGCCAAAGAATTCCTCGAAAATATTGTTCGGCTACATGGATTCCCATCTATACTAATCTCTGACCGGGGAAGCCAATTCATTTCCCACTTCTGGCACAAATGTTGTCAAATGGCGCAGATCGACGTAAGATTATTAACCAGTCACCACCCTCAGACCGATGGTCAGACCGAGAGGACAAATCAGATCCTTGAACAGTACTTACGGTGTATGTTACAGCATTCTGAAAGCAACTGGAAAGACATTCTTTGGATAGCCGAATACGCATATAATAATTCGGTACACTCTGGAACTGGCCACAGTCCTTTTTATACTTTGTTTGGGCATCAACCTCGAACCTCAAACCTTGACTCACCTCAGAACCTCGGAATGCCTGCAGTAGAACATCTGCATTCTACAATTACCCAAGCCTTCAAAGAGGCAACTACACATTTACAACAAGCCAAGAGAAAGTACAAGGAGAATGCTGATCTACATCGGAGTGAAGCATCTCCGTATCAGATTGGGGATCAAGTGTGGTTAGCTACCAGACATTTACCACTCAAAGGGCCTCAAACTTTTAACCCAAAATATCTGGGACCTTATTCTATTACGGCAATAATTAACCCAGTGGCTGTTAAACTTGATTTACCAGCTAGTATGCGAATTCACCCTGTTTTTCATGTGTCACTTCTGAAACCAGTGGTACCCGGAACCCGACTACTCAAACCTCCAGAACCTATTCTAATAGATGGGGAGCCCGAATTCGAAGTGAAGAACATTTTAGACTCAAAAATGTTTAGGTCAAAACTGTTCTACCTAATTGATTGGAAGGGGTACGGACCTCAGGAGAGGTCGTGGGAACCCAGCGACCATGTGCATGCACCTCGATTAGTCAGGAAATTCCACCGACTCTTCCCAGACAAACCAAAACCCCCGGAGGGAACAACCTTGGGAGGGGCCTTGGGGGGGGAGTGCTGTCATGATGCCTGCTCCCGGGGAGCCGGTTCAAGCCCGGCGTCCCCGAAAGCGGACATCCAGTCCCCTAGGAAGGACCCATCAACCCCATATAGGGGCCCTTTGGACAGTGTCCTGGCGCCTATGGCTCCAGGTTCATAAAAGACATCAGTCCTGGCGCCACAGGCACCAGGCTCATTATGGGAATGCTTGGGTGCACTTACCTGATGCAGACCATGCTGCAGGATCCCGGCCTCCTTGAGGCCTGAAAGGAACTACTTTACCTGTGGGACTAATTTACCATCCGGGCGTGGTCGGGAAGGATACATACCTGATTGGAGGAAGGATACATACCTGGAACTTCTTACAAGGCTATTTAAACCCCACCCGAACAGCCACACGTGCTTCGCGTTGTTCTGCATCTAGCAGCTGGACGCTCACCGTGTCTGCTCCTGCATCCTGACTTCTGCCACGCCTGCCAGCATCCTGGAACACCTGCAAAGGAAGAGAAGAAGAGAACAGGAGAAAGAAAAGTCCTTACCTGCTAAATCCGCATCCCGGAGACATCTCGCCGACAATCCTGAAAAGGAAGACTTTAATTTAAAAGCTCATCGAGTCGATCGCTGCAGCGCCGCATTCCACTCACCTTTACAGGGCGCCTCCATGTTCAGCAGCGATCATCCGGATTCGCAGTCACGCCCCAGCGCCTAGGGAGAAAAAGACCAGAACAAAAGGTGAGAGAGAGAAGGGAATAAGGAAAGCTAAAACTCCATGTTAAGACTTACCTGTTGATTCATTCCCTCTTCATTTCGTGTCCGCGCCGCATCCTGGCATTTCCGGACCGCGGCCCCTAAGGGGAAAAAGAGACATCAGCGTTACTGAGCGAATGAAAAGACATTACCAAAAGACTTACCTGATTTCTACAAGGATTTCACATCTCGGGTCGGTGCCTGTTCCCCGGCATTCCGTACCCCGGCCCCTATGGGCAAAAAGACACTAGCATTAGTACATTAATGCATGGACACAAGGGGAACCTCTTATCAAAAAACTTACCTGGAAGCCAAACAAGTTTGGTTCTCACCAATCCGAAAATCCAGTGAAGTAACTGGATACCAACGCGCCCCTGCATCAGAAGCAGGATGGAGAGCTCGTCCTTCCAGACCCTAAGAAGGATACTTCTGCGAGCCAGACAAGCCAGATTTGGGGGCCCGGTCCAATCCGTCTTCCGAACCCTGCGCATCACCTTAGAAGAGGTCACAGCAGCGCGAACCAGGCCAGCGCCTCCGTGGGAGTCAGGTGAGCGTAACAGTTACTAACTCCCCGAAGTTCGGTCTTGTGAGATTTTCTGGGGATCTGGAAATGCATTTCAAGTTGTAGCTTAAGTTCCCAAAGTTGAATTTTGATGATAAGTAAATGAACGGAATGGCCCCATAATAAGCTTCCCAATGCTACCTGAATGATCTCTGTGCACCTCATGGTTCTTGAGCAAAACAACCCAATCCATTCCTGCATCTACTCATATATCCACCTCTTGATGATATACATATTTTTACATCACTTTGCATACCTAGGTTTAATTTCCCCACTGCACATAATATCTGGGCATCTGCTTCCTTTGTTGACTTTGGCCTGCAATTAACCCATTAGCCTTTATTCTCCCAGTGCTAATGGGTCATCTTGTTTCTTATCTTAGAGGGCTGGACCCCATAAAATTCCATCTCCGTCACTGCCTGAGTGTTCTGAATAGAAACAGAGCCATTTCTCAGGAAACCAAAACTGGTGTTTGAATGTCACAATCACATTATAGACGAGGCTTTGTGCTCATTTTAAATATAATTGTGCCTTGCCATCAATGTCTATTTTTCCATCAGGTTATGTTCACATTACTGTGACAAGGGAAATTTTGACTCCATGTGTTTGGTGTATTAGGCTGCAAATGCCCACATTTCCATGATAGCAGTGTCTGTGTTTGCAAATGATCCCTTTAAGCATCAGTCAGCTTTAATGAAATATAGGCCTCTGGTGTTTGAGCTTTGACAATTGCATGCAAAGTCCACTCTGTAAGTGTATTTCTCTGTCTTGGAAAACTGCATTTTGATGTGGCAGTGGAAAATGAAATGCTGCCTTTTCAGTTTTGCAGTCATATCTGCATTTTAGGCTCAACAAATGCAGGTCCCTTTTATCTTGGGCTGAAAATGCCCCATAGACAAAGGTATGAAAAAAGAGTGAGGGAGTAAAACAGACTGATTAAGAGTGATCAAATTTGGGAGAGACCATTAGCGAGGGAAGGAGGTGAAAGAGACAGAGAAAGAGAGAGTGTTTCTGTGATTGAATAAAAGAGAATCACAGGAAGGGAGATGGTAAGGAAGAAAGAGACAGTAGAAGAAAAAGGAGGGAGAAACATATGGAGAGAATCGTAAAGGGAGCGATTTAGAGTGTGCATGTCTGTGAGAGAGTGAATATAAGATACTGAGAGGGAGTAAGAGCGCAATTTTGTGTTTGTGTAAGAGAGAGAGAGAGAGAGAGAGAAAGGCATTGCTAAAGTCACCACAATGGGCATGTGACATACAAAGGTGTAGGAGTTTAGTGCAGAGGAGGGCTTTCCATCTCCACAGATAGGAAACTGCAGCGGCTCAGAGCAGAACAAAAGGGTGAGGCTTCTAAGAGAAGATGTCATAGTATGACATTGGGTCATACTATGACAATCTCTCCATGCATAGGCATGAACTGGAATCCTGCTTTGCTCCTTGGAATATAATTTTCCTTGGAGGTGGGTCTCCTTTTGCACATAGTTTTATCAAGAATGCCTTTATGATGTCATTCCTGGAACCACTTGTGAGACTGAAAGTCCTATCCTGGTGCTAGATGCTTGTGGACTGTGGCAGTTTCTTGCAGGTTTACACTAATGAGTGTCCATTTGAGGCTTTATCAGAGACGTGAATACTGTCTGTCACTTCGGAGTTGCCCTAACCGTTGCAGGATAAGGGTATGCCTTGTACCCTGTCTTCCCTCTCCTGTGTCTTCTTGCACAGATGTCCATGTAGGCTCCAATGTTTAGTGTCAGCCTTTTTGTGAATATACCGCTGATCTTCGTAGACTTGAGCACTGGTTGGCTGCGGGTGCAAACTGATGAAAATATCCCACCACAGGGCTCCCACCACTCAGCACGCCTCCATAAACTCTCCTGTTGGGTCCTGAAGTGAGCTGCTATCTGAAACATTGTCACTATACTTACAAATGGGGACATTGCTGCAAAAGGACCCGATAAGACGCCTGCCTGTTGCTCCACATTTTTCTTATGCATACTAACCAGTGATTGAGCCACTGAAAGTCCAGCAGTGACTTTGGTGGTACCTTATATTATAAACTTTTTCTAAGGCCCCAGTTGACATTTAATTAACCTCACCCAAGAGGGTACAAAGTAAAGAGGCTCCCTTGAGGTATTTGAACATTTCTCAACCAGAGTTACTTACCTGTAACCTCTATCCACAGTCCTACCAACCTTTCACAAGATATGCAATTTATATATATATATTCCTATACCTCTCTTTGTTCATTCATACTTTCTATATAATGCTAAACCCCCGCTTATTCTAGCCTACGAATGAGAGTTCACAGTGATTACCTAAACTACTAAACTACTCAGGGTGGATCTAGAGAAGTGTGAGCAGCTAGATTCCGGCAGTTCAAATGATTTTGTTAGAGTGATTCAATCATCAACAATACAGCATAACTATTCATTCAATACTTCCACTTTTAACACATAATCATCTTTCAAACATTGAGGCAGGCTCGTTTAAAACCCTCAGTGCATTTCAAGGACATGCGCCTTCTTTGGGAGGTAAAATAACCTGGTATCCGCAAATAAAAAAAATATTAAGTTAACAATAATATTATAATTGTTGCACCATTTCATACTACAAGAAGCTATAAGTTCAAAAATAATTCTAAAGATAAACATACGTATTTTCTTATTGCATCACTCTGAGCATCGTTTACAAAACACTGGTACCCTGCAATCTTAACAATGTTCTCAGCCTAATCTGCTCATTCTTCATATCTGTATCAATACTTACCATTCTATGTCGAATGCTCATTACAACCCAGGCGGTAAGTTCCCTACTTTACCACCATGGTGTAAACTCTGTTTAAACTCTGGTGTAAACTCTGTTTACACCATGATGGATGGTGGATTTACCGCCCCATTCCAAGGTGAGTGGGGCGGTAAATCCCCATTCCCCATTTACCCTTCCCCATTCCCATTTTTGCCCCATAGGGCATAATGGGAGTGGGGAAGGCGCTAATTACGGCACCGTAAATTACGGTGCCGTAATTAGCACCAAGGCGGGTTAGCGCCTTGCATTTTAACGCCTGCTAAAAGCAGGCGTTAAAATGGTAATCAGGCGTTAAGGGTTAACGGCACCGACGGCGCCGTTAAACCCTTAACGCCTGGGTTGTAATGAGGCCCAATGAAAGTCGTATTGAACCAAAAAACGAAATCTTCAAACAGTAATGTTTTTCAGTAAATCTCTAAAAATGTAAAAGCTATGAAATGCAACATTGATCTCAAAGTCATGTAGACCAGACAATGCTTTTATCTCTTACAAAAAAAAGTAAAACCCGTATTAAGTTCTTATTCATACCACCCGGTACTAATGAGTTAAATCGGTCCACCCAGTAGGCTTCTCTTTGTAGAAGTTTCATGATTGCATTATGTTTTCTTGATGAAGGTTGAAGCACCCTGAGTTACCAAAACCGTATCTGATTACTTGGAGCTTCTAGCTATTTAGCTTTTGGCAACTCCCAATTATGTGCTATGCTCCAATATTGGACCTGTCTTCATTCCACCTAATCCATGCTTTCTTCTAGGTTGTCCAAGGATGTATTAATATCCCAAAAGGGCATATGATACTATATACAATATTCAAAGAAATGGCATGCTAGTTTTCCACCGATTCCCCCGTCTTCTGTCACAGCATTTCCTTCCTTTCCTAGATCCAGGACATTGTGCGCATGAGCCAGCTGCTCACCATCTTTAGAGAGGGCAAGGATGGGGCTCAGGATGTGGACGTGGCCATTCTCCAGGCTCTCTTGAAAGGTGAGTGATGCCTTATCAATTCAGCAAGACTCCATACGACCAGCCCAGGTTTCCTGAGCCGTAAATGCATTTCATAGTTGCCAACCCGGTACACTACAAATGTTTCATGGCATAAAACACGTAGCATATTGTGACATAGACCATCAGAATACATGGCATATCTACTTAGGGTGAAGCCTATGTTTCTCTTCTTTCAGTCTGTCAGTGTTTCCATTGTAAAGGAGGGTTTCATAATGAATGCATAAGACATGCAAAGGTGGTTGATATTATGTCCCCCATACCTCTTATTGATTTAACCTTTATCTATGTATCTAGGCGTCCTTTAAATAAAATGTTGTTCATACTGAAGATCACACTTGATTTCTTTAGAGCAGGGGTAACCAACTTTCCACTGTCCAGTTTGGCCTATAACTCCCATCAGCCCTAGGGAGCATGGTTAGTGGTATGGGATATTTACACACAAAGAGGAAGCTGAGGGGGTGGCAATTCCCACTACTAACCAGCCCTCATTAAGGTTCTGCACCTTTTTCAACAAACATTGAGGTTAGGTGGGCTATTAAGAAATGTTTTCACAGTTATAAACAATAGATAACACCAGAAACTAACACTACCGGGTTGTGCTGCCGTTGTATTAAATTCAGAAGCACACAACCGGTTAAGCTTCAAAACTTAGACAATTTTATTGACATATAAAGAATAAAACTTTAAACGGTGCCGATTGTCACCATAAAAATTATTCAACACAATATAGAAATACACAATAATCAATAGACAGTGCAAAGGGTTTTACAGACAGTAAAACAAAAGGACAAGGTATTAAGTCACATTGGCCAATAAAGGTGTCATGTGCTGTGCAAATTGCGCTTGTAAACTTAATCTAACACTCCACTCAAACTCGCCATTGCTCATACATCCACTTACAGACAATTCATACCAACATGTTTCTTTCCTAAAAATGTAACGGGTGCACAAGATTGTGCAAGGAAATTCGTCAGGGACTGTAAAACAACAACACAGAACACTGTTGTGCAAATACAGCTAATACAAGACAACATAAAAGTTTATCTCTATACCAATAATAATATTAGTATATTGTCAACACTCGAAATCTTTTGCTGAGGACACATTTGACAAGCCTCCAGATGCTAAATATCGGATTGGCAATGGGTCCATAATGTGGCTGCTAGTTTCACCATAGATTACCTGAAAACATTAAGGAAATGGGAAAAGTTACCATTTATCACAAGCAACCATGTTGATAAGTCAACATAAGATTGCCAAAATGCTCTTTATACCGTGCCTATATAAAAGAGGGCAGGTTAGTGGCCCAAAAAGGCTGTTATATGGAGGAAGTCTGTGCGCAGGGAGAGAGGGGGAAACGGGGAAAAACACAACCCCGCAGGCGGGAAACCGTAGCAAATTGAATAGGAAGATGTGTGCCGGCACCAGCCTCTTGTTGTGCAGGTTTCTTAGAAGCAAGGGAAAGGAGTGCCCGTCGTACCAATTGTGAGGGAAGTGGTCCAGTGAGCTGTTAGCACGCCCTGAAAAACAGACCTGGAGACTATCCCAATCACAGAAACCACAGGAGAAAATTCCGAAAACACACAAAGAGCATGCATGAGTCTTGAAATACATGCAAAGATCCTTACCATGTGCTGAGGATGCTAAATATGATTGCCTTTGATCTTGGAAGCACTAGCAATTGTGGAATTAGTGGTATGGGAACATGGGAGTTGTAGGACAAAGCATCTTGGAAAGTGACAGGTGGACTACACCTGCCCCGGAAACAACCTGTGGCAGCTCAATATAAAGTGTGTTTAGTCTGCCACTGTCGTCTTCACAGTGACACTTTATGATGATAAAAACCTTTGAGGGGGCTGCGCTGCCCTGGATCTTCACTGGCTTAGGTTTGTCTCTGGTTATTTAAGAGTGATGCTCACCTCAATTCATACAGTGTGCACATTATTCTCGCTGTGAGTACTCTTGCAATGCATATGATTTTCTGGTTTTATGCAGTAAAGCGTTGGGTGGTTTGGGAAATCAGAGGGTGTCTCTCCCGCTAGTCCCCGGGGATCTCTTTCTTAGGTGGCCAGGGCATGGCCATCGCCTTTGTATTCAGACCCTGTGGGTGGACCAGTATGGGAGGATCACCTGGGTGAGGGGATTGGGGGTGAGACAGCAACAGGTGAGACACAGTAGTTCCCCCCCTATTTTGTTTATCTGACCCATCTATGATTTATGATGCTCCAAGGTCCCAACTGCCACACTCCCTTTTTACACAAACACAGGGCCGAGGAAGGGGGAAGAAGGTGACTGAGAATAACAACATCCGCTTGCACACACATCGTACTGGACAGGTCCCGCTAATCGGGTCAGACAAAGTCAGGCACTTTATGCTAAATGCATACACATGATACCAACTGGCTCTCCTCACACAAATAAAAGGCAGTACCCAAAGACACACTCTGAGGAAGGTGGAGCACGAGTATGAGCCGGGCTTTCCCGGGACAAAGGCAAACCTACTGGACCAGAACAATGGACCAAGGCACGGTAGCAGCTGATCAGAAACCCCAAGAGGTCTTTACTGGAGATCGTTGCCTCTGACAGGCCGCAAAATAGACGTGGAGAAGGTCAGATCCCACAAGTGAAGATTGCTTTGTGTTCCAAGGACAACAGCAAACCTCTCGGGTGAACGGCAGAGTTGGGGAGGCGATGTCAAGCCTGTGGTACTAACCTTGACTTGAGAATTGTAAAAAACCAAGAAGAGTCGCACACAGCCGGTGAGTTAAGAAAGCGAGCTGAAAGACAGTTGTGTGTCAGAAGTTTTGAAGTAGCAACATTTTATCGCAAGGGGAGCCTTCTACGCGTGTGTATGAAATGCGAGAAAAGGCAGACATCTGAGTGAACTTTGAAGTACACGGCAGCTGCGAAGACAGCAAGTTTAAGTAATGGAGTGGTCCGGTGAAAGAAAGTAGCCCATTCAAAAGTCTCTGTGAAAAGTGAATTGTTTAAAGCGATAAAGTGTATGAACAGGAAAAGTGAAATAAAGAAGGTAACTCCCAGAGAAGGGGAAAGTGAAAGATGAACTGAAGTTACAAAAGGGGTAATCAAAGTGGTCCTGCGAAGGTCATAGCAAAATCCATTGCAAAATCGAAAGTCATTGATTTTCTTGAACTGAAGAAACTTTGTGAACCAAGGGGTCCGAGCCTGACAGGGAGAGACCCGAAGCGAGACAAGCTTGGGGAAGGGAGCCCCCTTGCTTGTTTTGTGTTAAACTTTCTTTTGAAAGGTCTGAGCCCAAGAGAGGGGGACCCTTGTGAACTGTTTTGATGAAACATTGGTTTTGAAGTCACAGAAAATAGACTTGCACGTGGAAGGCCAGACGGGCCTCGATCCATGTGTTGTGCTGTTTGTTTTGTTGAAAGCTGAGCCAGAGTGTGTCATCCTGTCTAGTGACGTGAGGAGGAGAGCTGGTTCAACCACATTTATTCATTTGAACACTGTTTTTTCTTTTTTCATGCATTTCTCCTTTTTACACTTTTTTGTACAAGCGATAGTGCAGGCATTAGATTTTGTTAGCATAGGCCATTTTGATTTGACACTAGGACTGCATCATTTATTATTTGATAGTCGAGGCTACTCCCATCTTAGTTATACGGCAAAGTAGGAATTTCTCCAACCCCAACTATTTCAATAAAGGTTTTACAAATTGTACCAATTGTGTCTGTGTCATACTTGTGATATCATGCCTCCCATACAGTGGATGTTGTCACTCATAATCCTCTGTACTCTGTACTTTAAAAACATGCATAAATACTAAAGGGAAATATGAGACCTTAGCCTGGAATTTCACGTATATATCTCAAAGCAATGTCCCCTATGGGTGAAAAGGTCCTTCATAAACACCAACTCTAATGAATCTCAAATGCTATTAACTAAATCTGTTACTATTTACACAAGACAAAACATCATTGTTTTTACCAGGGTTATCGTACAAATATATTCAAAAAGTGCACTAAAAATATTAGTTAATCCACTTGAAAAATACAAATGACAAAACACTGATTGATATGTTTGGTCTCTAATCAAACATATACATATTCTAATTAGAATGTTTTCGGACATACAGACGTACAGAGGTACAAGGCATAAGGTCGCCACAATAACTTGTCAACAATGTTTAGACAAAACAAGACCCACATTTTACAAGACATCACCGGATGCCTGTGAACATACTGTTGTCGGCACATTCCATGTGTAACTGTAATCAGACAATAGACCAACATGTTTCGACTATCAGTGTCTCTTTATTGTTCTGCAGTGTTCCACAGCGCTATCATTATTTCTATTATGGACCTGAACATGTTTACGATAATTTACTAGTGCTAATGAATTACCAGAATTGTAAGGATTAGTTGTATGATTTGGAACTCATTGTGGCATTATAGTCACTATGAATCTCTCCCTTAATATTAAAATTGTATTATTCGAGCATTAATGGCAGACTGTGAAGGCAGACATGGGCAGTAATAAGCTGCTAGGCCAAGCCTGGTAGGGCAGAGTGGTCCTGCGATAAGTCTATAAAGGGGCTTGTAAAAATGTACCCTGATCAAAAAGGCAGAGATGCATGTTGTGTTTGTTTCTATGCAGCCTCACAGAGCCTTGACCAGGAGGGCCATGAGAACTGGGACTATCAACTGAAGCTGGCTGTGACCTGGAACAGACTGGATATTGCAAAGAGTGACATCTTCACCAGTGGACATCATTGGAAGGTGAGGGGAGAAGACCATTGAAGGCAGTGAATCATGTACTGCAGTTCATCCACTTTAAATCAAACCCTCCAAGTCCCTTCTAAGGGTGATTCACTTGTGTGTGGCCTGCAGCAATACTTTGTACAGGACTCTCCAGATGGTCGTCAAGTTCGATTGGGCAGAGGGGCCAAAGTTGAGGTGGTTTCTAATACAGACAGCAACTCAAAGTTTGCCAATGTCAACTTTCTCACTGCCCTGGTTTTATTAGATCTATTTGTGTTTTTCACATTGTTGACCATAACATCTTATCAAACCTTCTGCAGGAAACTAGAGTGGCAGGGAGTGCTGACTTGGATTAAGTCTGAAGTATGTTTGGATGTATGTAAGTTATATTTATACACAAACCCAAGGAGCAGAAGGCTTTACAGGTAGAGGTTGGGTACAACTACTCTTTCTGCATATTTCATTAGGCAGATATATTCGTTCTCGCTCCTGTTTGTAAATGCCCCTTTCTGTCAAGGCATAGTTCTTTCTGTTTTGAAAATAAAATATTGGATCCGGTCAACTATGCTCGTTATGGTCCAATCACATCCATGCACCTTCTTGGCAAATTCCATGAAAGATGTGTAGAATATCAGCTTTCTGTTTACTGCTACAAACACATTTTACGTTATGCAGTGTGACAAGTCAGATGGAGGATACTGGCCAATAGGTGGCATGTTCACAAAGGTTTATTGAAAATAATAAAGAAAATGCCGACCATTCTCTATCCTAACACAACTAAACTAGGGTACTTGTCGCCAATGGTGAAGTCCACAACAAAGGTCTGTACTCCATTAAAAGCTAACCTAGGATGACCCTACCACTAATAGTACACAACTAAAGACCATGAGAATGACTCCCTTCGCCTGGATGGCTTTTCAGCAAGGTTCTCCTCAATAGGGGATCTTCAGGTAGCCTTTTGCTATCTCACGCACCAAGTCCTTCAGTTCTTTCAATGGGCTCCTCCAGGCTCTTGTGTATTGGTTCCCTTGACTTTTCAGATTTCTCTCTGGGGTTTCTCTGATTCGTGACTGAGTCTCTGAATGTTTATTATACTTCACACACTTCTCTCCTCTTTAGGATGTACAAAACTGCTTTCAGAAGGACCCAAGCTCCATTGGTTATTTATCCTTTCACCAACACAGTTAGTCTGAATCTTTGTTTGACTCTTATAATCGTGCCATTCACTAAGACGAGTATGATGATTCCCTACATGAGTCTCGCTTTTATTATAATCATGCCATTCACTGAGACGAGTATGATTGCGCCAATCTTTATATTTGGTTTCCCTTTATACATAAAAATGATTGTACCATATATTTTCCACTCCCCTTTTACTGTGACTCCCAATCTCCCCTTTGCCTTGGGTGTAGTGGGGCTGTGTCACCGGGACGGCATTCTTCCTTGCTTCCATTCCGTTGTCAGTCAGGACGGCTTCTCTGCCTTTTTCCATTCTCTCCTTTGGCAGGCTTCGGTGTCTGAATGTGGTATCAGCAAAGTCAGGGGTCTTCAGTTTCTCCCATTTCTGGCCACCACTTCTATTACCAGTCAGAACAGCTTCTTCCATTCTCTCCTTCGACATGTGTCGGAGTGGTATTGGCAAGGTCAGGGGTCTGCAGTCTCTCCCTATTCTGGCCACTGTATAGTAAGGGGATTTCTGTGTTTTTTTATTTTCTGAAACTTTATTTCAAGCATTTCTTTGATTTCTGGTCTTATCTCTTGTTTTCAGGGTAGGGCAACTATCCCAGGCCAAGATGGAGGAAGTGAGTTTGCGCAGTGATTGGTCCTAGTCAGGATAGAGGCTTTTGCCCAACATTGTAAACTCACTTTCATTTGTCTTTGCCCTAGAGGCAGGCCATGTTAATGATTTTTGTCCCTTAAATTAGGCCCAAGAATGTCTTCTTCTCCAGCATTGGATCTTTCATGGATTCACATGCTTTGAATATTCTCCACCGACAAGCTGGCAATCCTCTGTAACATTTTATTATAGCTTATAATAGAGTTTTTAAGCTCACTTTAGTAGCCCATCTATGTCCTTTTTGGGTGTATTTTGTCTCAGCCAATGGGACGTGGAGTGACAAGCCCCAGCAAGGCGGCCATCTTCGGATTCTAACTGCACATTCTCTCTCCTGGAGAAAAAAGTCAAGAACCAACTAAAACTCAAAATATTTCTTCACAACTCTACAAATACATCACCTAGACAGATAAGTGCTTCTTATTTTCTTAATATGGAGGAAAAACAGAAGGCTCTGTTCAAGACATGCCAGTCATGTGGCATTAAGAATGTTTAAGAACAGGGGCGCAAAGAGTAACTTGGTAGGGCCTGCACCTACTCGGACTGACTTATCTATACCAAACTACTGCTCTAACCGCTGTGCCAGGAATGTTATAAACTGTATCTTGTTAAGAAACCAAGCAATGGTATGTGTTTGCCGATTATGTTTGTTTGTTAAACATCCCAAAACATTGTTATATAAAAAAGACTTTATGAGGGGGATAAGCATTTTGAATGCATATACTGCCTCTATCCTAATCACATTCTAGAGCATTGTGAATCTGTGCTACTTTTAGCACAAAAACCATCAAGGATAGGAAGAGAAGATTGGCCCTTTGGATCAATGAAGGCATATACCCCCACTCAGAGGCAGAATCCTCTAAATGTATGGTTGAAGGCAAATCAGATATGCCAAAAGCCTATAAAAGGGTCAGAACAGAGGATAAAATGACATCTTCCTCTTCATCTGCAGCCCACCAAAGCAAAAAGGAGGAAAAAACAGAAAAAACAGTCTGTCCATCGACGACATCACTGACGAGCAACTCTCCAATGGCGACGGAGTCAGCAATAGGCGCTCCATCAAGGAAAATCGCCAAGAAACCACCACCGGCGGCTCTC
This sequence comes from Ambystoma mexicanum, assembly GCF_040938575.1. Lineage (NCBI taxonomy): Eukaryota > Metazoa > Chordata > Amphibia > Caudata > Ambystomatidae > Ambystoma > Ambystoma mexicanum. The sequence continues at coordinate 1,089,709,549 of NC_090941.1, forward strand.
CGACCATCCACGTCAAAATCGTCATCCACAACGGCAAAACCATCGTCGTTGGCCTCATCATCGTCCACGACCATCGAACCATAATCGTCGACGGGCGCAAAACCATCGTCGGCGGCCTAGTCATCATCAACGACACCATCGTCGCCTACCTCGTCGACGGGTAAGCAGATTAAATCTTTGTCAACGATGATACCGTCCACACATCTGTCAACGACACTCGACAACGTCAATTTCCTCCCCGTCGACGATCCCGTCCACGGAAAACAAGGCGGCATCACTAACAGTACATGGAAGGTCACCAACAACTTTCCGGTCTGCGACCTTGACAGGGGGGGGAGCAAAAAGGACATTAAGGCGTCCACGTCTATGGGCACACACAAGATATCAAAAACTGGAAGAACTGAAGGTTTAGAAAAACAAAAGCACAAACACAAGTTGGATGACAAACATGTGTCAAATAGGAAGGAGGACGAGCAAATACAGGTCTTTGCACCGGCCCAAGAAGGTCCGATAGTCTTAAAACTGCCTATAAAGCACCTGCACTTGCCTAACATCATGGACATGCACGACATAATAGCAGTTGAGGAACATTCTTCACCTCAGTCACCCGAAGGGAACACTGATGACTCAATAGCAACCAAGGGTCCAACACTATCGCCGGTCTTGTCAATTCTTCCAGACCAGATACTGGAGCACCACATTGATTCAGAATTTGAACAGGGGTTCTCACCCCAGTCATCTGTAGAAAGCCAATATTCACCATGGAGAACACCAGTGGAACCAAGGCTACAAGAGTGTCTGCAACGGACATTACCAACCCCGGCTGCTCCTACACAACCAACAGAACCGCTACTCAACCCACAGTACCTGTTATCTTTACAAGTACTATCTACTCTTCAGAGCCTACTCCAACAACTGGGGACCAGGCTACCAATAAGCAAGCCCTTCCCGTAAACACCCATCGAGCCACCAGGCCCTTTGGGGGAACCCAGCAGGCCATAGAGAAACCGAGTGAACGAACTTGTCAGGTCTATGAGGCACAGACGAACCAACAGGACAAGCAGCCCCATTAGAGCATGAGGGGCCTCACCAGGACCAAACCATTCCCCATACAGCCATGAGGAAGGAGAGCTCCAATCCTCTACCACCGACGATGAGGAAGGTAACAGAGACACTGATACCTCAACTTCAAAATCTACACAACCAGATAACTGGGAGGACACAGACTTGGGCCTGATCCAAGATTCTGAAGAACCGTTGCGTCAGTCTCCACCGGATGACATAACTGCTTTCCACAATACTGTACGAAAGGCTTGTGAAGAATTTAGCCTAATACCATCAGTGCAGAAAAAGGATTGCTTGCTTGTTGATTTAATGCACAAGTGCAGGAAGGCAGTAATGTCCACTCCCATCCTAGACCACGTTTAGGAGGAAGGGCTATTACTCATGAGAAAACCTTTGTCAGAACCAGCATTGAAAGGCTGCATGGAGAAGAAATGTAAGGTACCTTAAGTGTCTCCTAAATGTCTTAAATCTCAGCCAACACCTGACTCGGTAGTATCAGCAGCAGCATGTAGAAAGTCAAACGTGCAAGGTCAAAAATGCGTAGTGTCACCTGACAACGACAGCAGGCAGCAAGATGTTTTCGAAAAAGAAAGTCCTAGCCACAGGAGCCACAACAGTAAGAGCGGCTAATTCGCTTGCAATAATCTCAACATATGACCGTGAGATGTGGATCCGGCTCACACCACTGTTAGAATACCTGCCAGAAGACAAAAGAAAACAGGCCGTGGACATCCTCTGAGAGGGTGAAGTCATCTCAAATCATGCTATCAACATAACAGTTGACATAGCGGAAACAGGGTTTCCCCCTGCATATATATATGGTCATTCGGACAATTGTCACTTGAACAATTCGTATACAACCGTCCCACACACCTTTGTCAAGCATTACTGCATTGAGGGACAAAGAGAGGCTGAAGCAAAGGTCGGAAGAGCCGTTGTGCAACGCTTGTTTCAATAAGGTATGCCTTCTCCCAATACACCTCCTATTACAGGATGTTTACTGATGTGAATCCATGAGAGATCCAATGCTGGAGAAGGAGTATGTTGCTTATTTGTAACACCTGTTCTCCAGCATGGGTATCTTTCATGGATTCACATGCGCCCACCTACCACCCCTATGGGAGAAAGGCTACATTTTGCCAACTCTCATCTCTCTGGGGTTAGAATCTGAAGATGGCCGCCTGGGTGGGGCTTGTCACTCGACATCCCATTGGCTGAGGCACAATACATCCAAAAGGACATAGATGAGCTACTAGAGTGAGCTTAAAAACTATTATAAGCTAGAATAAAATGTTACTGAGGATTACCAGCCTGTTGAATCCATGAAAGATACCAATGCTGGAGAACAGGAGTTACAGGTAAGCAACATACTCCATCTTCAAGGTCATGAAGTTTGAAGCAGGAGCAGGAATCAGGAAGGTGAATTTCAGAGCAGGAGAAATCAGCTGCAGCTACATATGCAGGTAAGTTCTTGAATAGACTCGCATTTCACTTCTCATGTCGTGTGTGAGGAGATCTGTAAATATCTGTTGTTGTTAACTTGAACTGTAAGGCTGGGGCTGAATACCAGAAAGAGTCATTTAAAAGTTTTCATTTTTAAAAGCCTCAAGCAACGTGTATTGTTCAGGCACAGCATTACATACTCAGTGCTTGAACAGTGGGGGAGAGAGCACGCACGCAAACAATTCTTATCAGTTACATGCCAGAACCGTGGGAGTTAACTCTCTTTCAAGTGTTCTGGATCTTAAAAGAGGAATTACTGACGTGGCTTGCGCGGCGACATTCTCTGAAGCTGAAAGCAGCTTCTTGTATTGACTTTTTCCCTCAGAGAGTATTATTGAAGGAAGGCATCTGGGTAGTTTGGCCCTCTAGTGGTGCCTTCTAGTACTGCACGCGTGCAAGCTTTCATTTTTCTTTCGTTTCGTTTTTCACAGCTTCTTTGAAGTGTGCGGATTACAGCAGTACAGTAAATTAAAGAAGTTAAGACTTTTTGAATCTTAATGGAACATAGAAGAGAGTGCAGCTTTTTCCAGTCATTAAAATAAGGATCAAGACTTGCACAAAAGGAGTAGCTAAGAGAAAAGGCCTCTGTCACAAGTTAGACTAATTCAAACATTAAACTGATTTTAAGAACTTTTGAAGGACTTCAAGGTTTAAATAAATTAGTGTATTCTTGGGAACCCTTTTAGAAAAAGAAAGTAAATCCATTAAATAATGCAAAAGCGGAGGGAGTTCAGGTACAGTGAGTATTTCTGGGGTGAGAAGGCAAAGGGTGAGGAAAGTCTTTTAGGTATATTGTAACGTGTTCTTTCTTCTCGCCCCTATGCAGACATCCTCCAGAGTCAAGCCCAGGAATCTTATCCGTTATTTTATCCACTTCCCCTTTCCCTTGGGAGTGTTTTGGACTCAGCTGGTTTAAACTAGGTGGAGGGCGCTTCACCTTGGGGGGACTGAGGGGTTCAGCAGCTCCTGAAGACATCTAGAGAATATGAAGACCTGACACTAGGAGCCGAAAGGGGCAGGTATATATGTCTTCAGAGGACATATGCTCTCTTTAGGGTGCATTGCGTGAAATGTGGCTAGGAGCAGCAAAGGGCAGGTATCTATGTCTTGAGAGGACATATGCTCTCTTTAGGATGCATTGCATGGAATGTGTCTAGGAGCAGAAAGGGGCAGGTATCTATGGCTTCAGTACTTCAGAAGACGCATGCTCTCTTTAGGATGTATTGCATGGACTATGGCTAGGAGCAGCACAAGGCAGGTATCCATGGTTTAGTATGCACTGCCTGGAATGTGGTTATCACCAGTAAGGGGCAGGTATTTATGTTTTCAGAAGTTGCACGCTCTCCTTGGAATGCATTGACTGGAATGTGGCAATCACCAGCAAAGGCCAGGTGTCTGTGGTTTCAGAATGTACATACTGGGCCGCCAAACTCAGGTCCGGGCTCCTTGAATGAGGAATTAATGTGCCATTCCAACCTTGGAGGAACCAGTAATTCCTCATTCAAAAAACCCATCCCCATTCCCATTTGAGCCCCCCTAGGGCTCAATGGGAATGGGGAGAGAGCTAATAACGGGGCCGTTAATAACGGGCCCGTTATTAGCTCCCTGGTCCCCTTGCGGAACCGGCAAAGGACGTCTGGTCTGACCAGATGTTCAGAGCGGGTACCGCAAGGGAACCTCGTAATAGGGCGGAATGGGTTTACCGGCACCGTTATCGGTGCCGTTAAACCCTTTCCGCCCACCTCGTAATGAGGCCCACTTTCTTTAGAAGGTGCATGCTCTCTTTAGGATGCATTGCATGGAATGTGGCTAGGAGCAGCAAGAGTCGGATATCTTTGGTTTAAGAAGGTTTGTGCTCCCTTTAGGATGCATTGCATGGAATGTGGCTAGGAGCAGCAAGGGGCAGGTATCTTTGGCTTCAAAAGATACATGCTCTCTTTAGGGTGTATTTATTTATTTATTGGTCACTTGTTAGGTGCTTATACTTATTGGATGGAATGTGCTTTGGGGCAGGTATCCATGGTTTCATAAGTACATGCTCTATTTAAGATGCATTGCCTGGAATGTGGCTATCACCAGCAAGGGGATTTTCAGAAGGCGCGCGCTCTCCTTAAAATATCTATGATTTCAGAAGGTTTTTGCTCTCTTTAGGATGCACTGCATTGAATGTGGCTAGGAGCAGCGTGCGGCAGGTATCCATGGTTTCAGATGGTATATGCTCGCTTTAGGATGCTGTGTGGATGGATCTCCGATCACCTTAAGCCAAAGTAGGCCCAATTATTAAGAAGTGAGTGCATGTTTGTCTGTAAAGCAAGTTTATCGTACAAATGACCGGGAAAGGCTAGATGATGCAGTGGAGACAAACTAACCTGAATCGCCCCGAACCACACAAGTTTACGCATTTTATACATTTTGCAACAGTTAACACTCCCACATAGTTGATTACAAATCATCCCCCCACACATGATTGGTCAAACCGTATACAAAGAGATGTAATCACTTTTAATTCCCACGCTCTCATTGGACACAATCATTTAACTACCAGCCCCTTTCAACGTATCTTTGCATCATCTCATATTTACAACACACCCCTTCTTGGGACCTTTCCGTGTTAGGTCATGACGTTGTCCCATAGTTACACATTACCACAACAACCCTAATTCATTACAAATCCCAACTGGCCAGTGACCTCTAACCCCAAACGTGATGCACATGATCTTTGCAAGAAAACTTCAACAATATGAGACTTTTCTACTAAAGAATACACGCGTCACTTTAACCGCGTTTCACCAAACGCATTTATTATTTCCCTAAGCGTACCTCTCCCGCAACTGGAGAGTGACTAGCACACGCGTTAGAAGGTCCTTTACTCTAATGGCCTTCAAAGACAAAAGGCTTTTCAATACTATGAACTTCGGGAAGGCGCTGCAGGCTCTCGAGCAGTTTCATCAATTCCTTAATGTAGGTTCTCTCGCGCACATTAGGTTAGTCAGTTTACACGTGCGCATAAAGTTAATACTGTTAGCTCAACGATCTTTTTGCATGCAACAACTGAACACAGTTTTGCCTGCGCATGCTTTTATCCAATTTTTTTTTAAACTAAGGTCACTTCTCCTTAATGTCAGATAACGCTTGTAATTTTTTTCAACTGAACTGGCCAGCAACGTTTATTTATTTTATTTATTTATTTATTGCATTTGTTTACACGCCCAAACCCTTGGGTGCCACAGCGTGGGTTACATACATCATGGGCATCTTGTGAAGTTACATAAATCATGGGCATCTTGTGCAGTTACGTACATTTTGGGCATTTTAGGCAGCTACATATGTCTTAGGCATCTTGAGCAAGTACATAGAGCTTGGGAAATCTTAGTCTGTTACATAGGTGTGCATAGGACAGGTGGGTTCCACAAAATAACACGAAGTGCATGCAGAGTTGGCAACAATTGGCCTGAGGAGAGGTGCTGGATTGCACTTGCGCTGTTAGTGTTTGGTAAACAACCAGGTTTTTAGTTGTTTCTTGAACTTTGGGAAGGGAGTTTCGTTGCTGAGGTGGGTGGGAAGCGAATTCCAGATGCAGGGAGCTGCTATAGGGAAACTGACGTTACCTGCTCTGGATGTTGTGAAGCGTGGGATGTGGAGGTGTGTGTTAGCGCTGGCTCTGAGTGTTCTGGCGGTGATTTTGCAAAATATGCTTCGACTGAGATAGATAGGGGCCTTGTCAGAGATACATTTATGGGTGATGGTGAGGGCCTTGTGGAGAATTCTCGCTTGTATTGGAAGCCAGTGCGCATCTCTTCTGTGTTGAGAAATGTGCTCACTTCTGTTGATGCCCCGAGCTGCTCTAAGGGCTTTATTTTGGAGGAGTTGTAGTTTGTTTAAATTCGTTTTTGAGGTACCTACCAGTAGAATGTTGCAATAGTCTATCTTTGTTAGGATGAGGGCTCTGGCCAGTGCCAGGCAGTTTTTGGGGGAGAGAAGAGGTCTGCTTAGTGTGATGAGTTTGGCAGTGTATGCCGTGGAGGAGGCAAGGGCGCTAATATGGATATCCATGGTGAGACTGGCATCAAGGTAAACTCCTAGGGTTTTGACTTTGTGAGATATGGTGATGGAGGTACCGTATTTCACTATGGCAGTATAATCTGGGTGGAGTTTGCTGAGTTTGGCTGTGGAGCCAACTATGAGGATCTCAGTTTTTTTCTCCATTAAGGCAGAGACTGTTATTAGCCATCCAGCTTTGGATGAGGGAGTAGATTTTGTTAATGCGAGCCGTGTCCTGTTCGAGGTTACCTGTAATGGGTATAGGTATTTGTGTGTCATCGGAAAAGTTTGTATAAATTACTCCCATAGCATCTAGTGCAGCGAAAAGTAATTTTGTGTAGGCATTGTAAAGCGTCGGGCACAGACAGGATCCTTGCGGTACTCTCGAGAGTACAGGGATGGGATCACTTGGCAACTATATGTACATAAGACGTCTTTACTAGTTTTCAGTTCAGACACTTTTTCTCATCAGATAACAGTTAAACCACTTACCTCAATTCATTGATGGGAATGTCTTTGGCTTCCTGCTTGCTCACTGCTTACACTGGACTCTTCTTTGGGATCTTTTCTCTGGTTTTCTTGTGTAGTTTTATTCTGGAGCTCAAACCGCTGTGACTTGCTTGGAATGTACTCTGAATGAATGGCAGTTTAGAAACGTTTGCACAATTCCAAACTACCTCACAGGCACCAACCAGACAATCATTCCTGCATGTTATTACCTCCATCTTGGGCTGAGAGCACTGTGGATTCCTACAAGTAATGTTAAGGAAAAGAACTTGCCATGATTGGCCCAAACACCCATCGCTGACTCACTAAACTAAACCCCCTCACGCCTGCGCCTCAACTCTGCTTTCAGTATCGTGACCCTTTTTGCCAGCATAGAGCTATGGAATAACCTGACCTCTGTAATGCCCTGCCCCAGGGCCTGGATTTTCAGGCCAAAGGTGATAGACGCTTCTGAACAACCTGGTGGCATGAACTCTTTCACTCCTTCCCATGATCTCTCTTCCGGACCATACCCCTTCCAATCCAATAAATATTGTAACTTGCCAAGCACCATTCTAGAGTCTAAAATTGCTTGCACTTCATATTCATTCTCTGCGGTGTCAGAAAGCACAGGACCAGGCCCCTTCTGCAACCTTGTGTCTTTCCTACATGACTTTAAAAGACTTACATGCAATGTGGGATGTACCTTTAACCCTTGCAGAAATTTCAAACTAAGTGAAACAGGAGAGATGACTTGTTCAATTTCAAACGGCCTGATATAACTGGGGCTGAACTTGTTCTTCCCTTTCAGGGTGATATTCTTAGTAGACAACCACACCAAGTCCCTCACCTGATAGTCTGGTGCCAATCTACGCTTTCGATTGGCACATTGTATAACTCAATGTACTTTTCTGCAAGGCTTGCACTGCTCTACTCAGAAATTGTGAATGAAACCCCTGGTTCACAAAAAACGGGGACATGGATGTGGAATATTTTGCTGTGTTGTTTTAACAAAATTCTGCCAACCAAAGCAGCTCCTGCCACCCCTCTTCAGAGTTCAGATAACATTGTAGGTATTTCTCTAGTTCCTGGTTAACCCTCTTGGTCTGACCATTGGACCCTGGAAGATAACTTGTAGTTTATCTCAATCTTCAACTCGTTGCTGAAGGCCTGCCAAAACTTTGAGACAAATTGAGACCCTTGGTCAGAAATCATCTGATTTGCCAACCCATGAAGTTTCACAGCTTTCTGCAAGAAAGTTTGTGCCAATGAAGAGGCAGTTGCCCTTGATAGGAATAAAATGGCCTGCTTTAGTTAAAACATCTACCACCACCAATATGGTAGTACAACCCTTGTCTGGAGGAAGATCCACAATATAGTCCATGGAAACTGTGTGCCAAGGACAGGGAGGAATTGGCAGAGGACGGAGCAAACCGGCTGGTTTTTGATGATCAGACATGGTCCAGGCACACACTTCACAAGTTCTAACACAATACTGAACATCTTCATGCATACGGTTCCACCAATATTCCCTCCTCAGCAACCAAACCAGGATGCCCTGCCAAAGGAGAATCATGACAAGACTTCAAAGCCTCCTCGCAGAAATCCTCGGAAGGCAAATACAATCTGTCATCCTCGTACGGTAATCCCTCCTTGACCCGTCAAACTGCATCACCCTTCTCCCACTCCTGGCACTGCTCAGTAGACATTTGTTGCCAAATCGGTTCTCTTAAATCTTTAGCCTTCTGTACCTCACCAATTACAAAATTCTTCTCAGCCAACAACGGCAAGGGAACATTGATATCATTCTTTGAACTTCCAGGGAAACACCTTGACAGCGCATACACTTTCCCATTCTGTCTTCCCGGCTTAAACGTGATTACAAAATCATAGTTTGCAAAAAACAGAGACCAACGCAGTTGGTTGGTATCAGGTCCCAGCACTTCTTTCCTGCGTGAGTAGACGATGAACCCACCTGACCCCCTAAGTTTTCCCACTCTACAATCTTCTAGAAAAGAATTGCAGTGAAGGCGAACCTGGGGGAAAGAGGAAGTAGATAAAATAACAAAACAGGTCTCTGCTCGCTGCTCGCTGCTCGCTGCCTCTCTGCTTGATGACTCTCTGACTTGCAAATAAATATACAGATGTTACTACATCACAACTATATTCTCTTCCTGCCCTTACAAGTGTGAACCTCCCTTAAATAAACTGTATTCCTGTACAGCCGTTGCCTCTAGCTGAAAGGCTCTTGGAAAAACATTGCTGCTGCTGTCTCCTTAAGATGTTTTCATAAACCTTCTGAGGAAGTTTGTCTTTACTTGTCTTTTGTTTATTTTGCTGTATTCTTTGTTTTTTGCAATTATGTCTTAGTCTTGTCAACAATTCTGATGTTTGTCTCTGTGAAACCTTTTACAGAAAATAACATATTTTTCTTGCTGTTCAGCTTTACATAACTATTCACACTTGCCTGCCTTAACTTCACTGATAAGTTCACGTGCTGTGCTATGCACAGTTCTCCGACCCACACTGAAAATGTTACACCTCCTCTGCAGTAATTTGAAAACTCACTGTGCTGCCTCTGATGATGCATTGCTGATAACCATTGGCTTCTTCACAGGAAAACCTGACACGCTGGCACCGGTTTTCTCAGACGCTTCTGAGGGACTAAATGATGCATGTCCGCGTTACAAACGCGCACGCCATGGGGTTCTTTGCTCTAAGACCTGTCTTCAATGCCTCTCGGTCTCCATTATGGCCACAGAGATTCTGAGAAGGCGGTTTACCTCACGCGCAATGTTAGATGAAGTTAGTACACGCCCGCTGAGTTTATTTAATTTTATCAAGCATGCACTCGTAATTGGGATAACACACGCGCACCAAGTTTGAGTGACAGTTCACGCGTGCAAGTACAGAGATGGAGTTTTATTTCTCTCTGCTTCACCTTTAAGTACTTAAGTAGCACTCTCACAGTTACTTTGTGCAGCTACCAAACAATATTATCCTCAACCTTTATATTTACAAATTGTACAACAGTTTCCTATCCATTACTTCTTTCTCTGAAAATAATTCACTTAGCTTTTTCTTGTTGCTGAAGCTGTCTCAACTTCCTTCCTCTTAAACTGCTCACAACCTCACCTTAAATAAGGCCCTTAACTTTGTCTTGGATGGGTTCTATGGATTCTCTGGAGCTCAAAATGATGTGACCTTCTTTGGTATATGGCTGAATGAAAGGTAGTTTAGAATCTTTTGCAAGATTCCAAACTACCTCACAGATGCAGCTCAGCCAATCAATTCTAGGGACCACTACTTCCATCTTGGGCTGGGATCACTCCAGACTCCTACTTTAAAAGTGTTAAGGAAAACAGAACCTTGGCAATTCTTCCCAATAAAGCACCATTATCAAAAACAAACACCCTTCCAGCGCCTCACACCTGCTGTGTGCTCCCAGCACCCTTATCTAGCTCGCAGACCAAAGTGGAACCTGAAACCTGGTTGTCAAGGTCTTGCCAGAATGTAAAAAGGTTAAATTCCTGTGGTCCGTTAGCACCGTCACCCCTAGTTCCCAGGAGATAATGTCTCCATTCCACAAATGCGGTCTTAATAGCCAGAAGTTCCCTGTCCGAAATGGTGTCGTTTTTCTCTACAGTTGAACTCTTTTTTAGAAGATAATGCTACTGGATGCAACTCTGCTGTCACCAGGTATCTTTGAAACAGAACCGCACCCATGGCAACATCTGAAGCCTCTGCCTCTAAAAAGAGAGGTCAGCCAAATCGGCATGAAGTAAAATGGGTCCTGTGACGAACTTCTATTTAAGGAAACAGAAGGTTTTCTCCGCCTCATCGCACCACTCAAATTTCACTCCTTTCTTTAGCAGCCTGGTAATGATGACCACAACCTGTGAAACATCGCAAATGAACCTACGATAAAAATTGCGAATCCAATGAAACTTTGGATGTCCTTTACATTCATTGGCGCCAGCCACTCTCTCGCCGCCTTGATCTTACCCGAATACATCTCCAGACCCTCCAGAGAGATGACAACAGATTTTCTCTCAACTTAGTTAATACCTTCGGGACATGTTCTTCATGTTGGTGCATCTCCTTAGAAAAAATTAAGATGTCATCTATGTAATCTACTACAAAAACATCTAGATATTCTTGGACCACTTCATTGATTAAAAAAAACTTGAAACGCCATCGGAGCATTACATAGCCCAAAAGGCATGACCTGTTATTCGAATAATCCAAATCGATCCGGAACACTGTTTTCCACTTTCCCCTTTATCTTATCCTTACTAAATGATATGCCCCTCTAAGATCTAGCTTAGTGATTCTATTGGCCCACTGAATTCAGCTCTGACTTAAATCCTACAGTTCTTCTTCCCCAATCTGTCAATGGATTATGTGGAGTCAGCCACGGCATGCTTAGAATGATTTGTAATTGTGGCGCATCTATGAGCTCTCCTCTCTGTGTCCTTCAGCTATCTTCATTCCTAACTGACTAGTTGTATGTGTGATGGGGCCAGACGAGGGCTACGTGCTGTCCACAGCTCTCACTGCCTTGTCGACTACTGGAACCCCAAGTCTGTTGGCTAAAGCGCTATCCATGAAGTTCCCTGTTGCCCCCGAATCTATCACACATGGGCCACCACCCCTACCACCATGTCTCCCCTATGTCTCCCTTCCCAGATCAAGGATAGGTGAAGTGTATTATGCGGCACTGCAGACTGAATCGTATTCGGCACTACCCAACTTCTTCCGGGAAATGCTGGAAATCGTCTTGGAGTGCGAGGATACCTGCCCACAAAATGAGTACTATCTCCACAATATATGCAGAGATTCTCCTTTCGTCTCCTCTCCTTTTCTTGTTTTGAGAGTGGTCGTCTAGCCTGACTTTCGAAGGCAAGTCCCTGAACGCTCACACCAGAGAGAATACAACCCACTAGGGAAGAAAGGCCCAATTCAATCTTGTAAGGATAACAAGTTTGAATCTCACATGGAGATGAGAGCAACAGCAAAGAACTCTTCTGCAAAGAACATTCTGCTGAATAGTAGTACAAGCAGAATCTTATAAAGGAAAACATTGTCATAGATGATGTAACAAATACAGTAGAAACCCACTCAGCTGGTTGGTGTGCACCTGTACACGATCCACCTGCTCCATTAGAGATGCCAGGGCATTGGTTCCAGCTCAGTTCGTCCGTCTGTCTTCTATCACGTGGGTGCTGAAGTGATCATCTTCTCACCGATAAAGGTCAAAGAACAAATTAACTACACTCCTAACACAATGCTACTTTACCGCTATAATGTGCACCTGGCAGGCCTTAAAACGGGAACAAAGGAGGTTCTGGGGCACTCTAACCTTAACAGAAACATTTAATTCACTCCCTTTCACGACATCCGGCTCCAAGGTCTCCATCCTCGATTGAACTAAAATGTATCCCTCCCAGCACCTCGCAATACAAATCATACAATTGTAGTTCAAAGATGTGCAATGTCCGTACTCTTTGTACATTCAGAGCTTGTTACTTTAGGGTTGGTGGTCAAAGAGTACCTGGTGCCATGGAATTCAAGGGTCTTAGGGGTCAGTCAGTTAAATGGGCTATAACTCGTGGTCGCCTGGGGATGGGCTGGGTCATACTTTGGCCAGTGTGAGTTAACATGCACACCAGGCGCTGGTCTCTGATCGCGGCTTGTAGGGCACATCCCTCTTGAGTAAAAAACACATCTTTGCAACACTGTTAGAACAATGAATAGGTGTTGTGTTGGTTGGGGGGTATGGGTTGTCCTCATGGGGGCTCGGGCATGGCTGGAGATTTCCCTCGTCTCGCAGTTTGGGCCTAGTGCATGCAATGCATTAACTATGATTACTAACATCTACCCAAAATGGCAATGTTGCTTGTGCTCTGCGCTACAGTAAATGGGTTGATGATATTTGATTATAGGGTTCTTTATATTGGGAGGTGGTCCTTTCACCCCCCCCTCCTCCTTGGCCCATCATAGTGCTTTGAATGCATCTCGCCTCACTCTAAAGCGCTCAGGGGAGTGGGATGGTGCAACCCCCTTCCCAACACTTTCCTTCAAAGGACTCCTTATTTCTCTAGCAACTTAATCACTCTTGGGACGTTCACCCTACCCCAAGTTATACTTTCTGGACTATTCCTTCTTCTCTTCAACCTCTTTTGCGATAATCTATCATCTAGCTGCATTACTAGGGAATTCAACTCCTCACTAGAGGTTGGTCTCTCCACTATCCCTGCTAGAGCATCCTTCTGTTCCTTATGTAACCCCCTATAAAATATAGAGGCCCTCTTCTCCTCGGGCCAACCGCTCTCGAGAATCAAAAATCTGAAAGCAAAGCAAGTTTATTGTAAAAATGGCTGGGAGGAGATAGATGGCGCTGTGGAGTCGAACTAATCTGAGTCTCCTCGAACCACACAAGTTTGCAAATTTTATACATTTTGCAACAGTTAAAACACTACCACATATTCTTTTTACAAATCATCCCCACACACTTGTGAAACAGAGGTCAAAAAGCCAGAAAGCCCTCTAACTGGTATTTGCCAAAAAAGAGACAACACAGTGTGGATTGTGGTATTCCAAATGCAAGGTAACCCAGCTTTATTGCAATATAAACTGGGGGAAAACAAGATTAACAGCCAAGCTCTCATTCAAGATTGCTCTCCACCTCTCAACAAGAGACAGTAGTTTTTACAGACATTTTGATGTCACAGTTATGAAAACATATTGCTCTTGGTCATTGGTTCCCTCTACTAAGCTATGTAAGAGGATTCGATTCAACACTACAGCTAAGTCAATGCCTAGTCTGGGATACTGAATGGAAACCCTTATTGATATATCTTTATGTCCAGTTCATGCGTTCTGGATGACTACCCCTATATAACACCCCTCTCTTGGAATCCTCCTGACCCCACTGAGCCAAGAAGTAGTTATGTTTTGCAAGTTAAAAGGTTTATTTGATAATTTAAACAATAGATATATATATCACACTTTATAATAATTAATAATTGGATATCACACTTAATCTGATATGATAAAGATTAACAACGGAGAATCTGGCACTAGCACACTTGTGAATAGGAACAGAAGACTAAGGTGGTAGAGAATGCTTTATATAAGTTCAGATGGATGTAATGTTGAATGAAAATGCAATACAGAAAAAACTCAATATGATTTCAACAAAACAATGTAATCACTTTTCTCTGGCAATCCCCTCCCCCCCTTTATGCAATGCAAGGAAATGGAAGGAAAGCACACAGTTCTCAGAAATGCAATCAAATGTAATTCAGTTCACCCCAGCAAGCTTAGATTACAGATCGGAGTTTTAAACACAGGCCCAAAATGCTTTTATATGTGCTGGCAATGAAGTGAAAAATATACTAAAATGCTTTTAATTCCCTCTAGGAGGTTCAGGGTGAGTGAAATATACTTGGGATGAGTTCAGGCTCACCTTATCAAGGATCTAGGAGTAACTAGCAGGTTAAACAAATTTTTGGCAAGGAAAGCAAGAAAACTTCTATTTTCACACGTGGAGAAATTTGCAAATCGCGGCAAAATTCGCGATTGCGTTTTTCGCGATTACAGAGGAACTACAAGGACTGGCACTATCGTTTTGGGGCCCTAGGACAGCCTAGGATCTCAGCTTCCAGATGAAAGTTACTGCAAGTCTCTAAGACAAACGGTCACAGATATATGAGCGATATGGTAAAGGTCGTTTTTCAGATTTGAAATTTTAAAGTTCAAAAAGACAAGTGACAGCTAGCAACTACAAAATGACAGGTGACAGTTAGGAGGCAGTTCTACTTAGATTAAAATAGATTGAATTATATTATTTTAACTAAGAGATTGGTTCTGCACAGTCTGCTGGGTACTCACAATATATTTTTGAAATAGATGGGCCTCGCCACGAATCTGGGCAGGTTTTAGACTGGACTCTGGTCTGGTCTCTGCACTTCACAGTGATCTGGGTCAGCTCTCTCTGGTTCTGCTAACAGCGGTCTGGTCTGGGTCTGCTCTCTCTCTGGATTCTGGAGATTGATGGATTTAAAGTCTGGATCTTTCTGCACAGCTTTCTCTAGAGATTGATGGAGGTAAAGTATGGATTTTCCGGCAGAGCGTCCCACAGCAGATGGAAATGAATGTCCCTATCTGTCCTGTCTGTCTGCTTTTATCTGTTTTTAAAATGGGTGTGTGTGCAGCATCACTAGCCAGCCCCTCTCTCAACTGCCCATTGGCCACTTCATCCTCTTCCCCTTGATTGGGGGAATGAAATGAAGTGTCATCATGATGAGGTCTGTTTATGATACAGAGAACCCACCTCTGTCAACTTTACACACAATCTATATTTGCTCAAAAAGACACATTTGCACAGGTACACATTTGTTTAAAATTACATGCACCCCTCACATATCACAGGAGGTATACCCTGTCCAAATCTGCTCTTCCTGAGAGCTTGCATTCAGAAATGGCAATATTTTGCACTTTTTAACTGGTTTGCAATACCGGACATTAACCCAAATTTACACACATGTGCGCAAGGAGTATGGACATTAATTGATGAAGTGTCACATTTTTAACATGCATACATTTTGAGTAATATCCTCTTTTCCGCTAAAACCCCCCTGCACATACCACCGGGTCCTAACACGTCTTCAAATGTGCACCGAAAAATCACAAGAATTATGGCATCATTTAAATAATTATGACAAGTCCGTACTATGAGTTATTCATCTTTTTCTAAAACCATATTCTGGCTGGCAGGGGTGGGTCTTCCCGGGTCACATGGTGCAGGAACCAGTCTTTCCAGTTTCTTCAAGCTCAGCTTACTTTCCCAGGCAAGAGGAAGCCACATTTATGACCCCCGCAATAAAACATTTGCTTGGATCCTAGAAGGTCCTTTGTTCCAGAGGAAGCCATTTATGATCCTCCCAATAAACCCTCTGCCTGGGTGAAGGGAGTTGCATTGTTCAATCTCCTGCAGAGCACAGGTAATTCAATTATCAGAGAGATGGCAGATTCTTAGCAGGAGCAACAGGAGGCAGCTAAGCCTGAGAATGCATTTGTTGGGTTTCACTCCTGGTGGGGGTAGTTGCCAGGAAAAATTGGAATCTCTTTAAGCCAGTTTTTAGCCACATGTCATTTCTGTTCCCCAGTTTTCTGCATTCAAATAACTAACAATTTTTTACATATGCAGCTAGAATGCTGATTCTAAGTTTAAAACTATGACATTTAAACAATTGCAGCCTATGTGACACTCAAAAGTAGGTCACTCATTTCTTTTAAACATTTGGATTTTGAATGTCTGTAGTTCAGTTAAACTTAAAACTGCTGACTCCATAGCTCAGCCAGTTTGGTTATAAGCACAGTTCTGGGCTCTTCATCTTCCCAGATTTTTGTAGGCACACAAAATTTCCTTCTGCCAAATGTCTGCTGGTGTTCAGTGAACATTTTGCATATGTGCAATGTTTAAAATGGGCATTTGAAGCTTGCATTCAGGGAAACCAGGGTGGTTTTTGAAGCGCTGTTTTGAGCTAACCGGCGCTACTGTTTTTCCTTTGGCAACCCATTTTGGTGTGCACACAACTGCGCAGCTCTCCTGGATTCTAGGATGAAATGATGGGCGGCGACAGCGCATCCCCATCTTTACCCACTCCAATGATTTATTTTTGTTCTGGGGTAAAATGATGGGCAGCGACAGCTTAATCCCCACATTTACCCCGTCTAATGATTCCACATGGGTCAAAACCCTCCACAGCTACATATATAATTCTATATGTTCAAAAAAAAGGATTGGACAACTTCTTATCTAAGATCCCACCCATAACCATCCCATAATAAGGTGGTACCTCATCATGCTTAAATATTATTAGTAGGCTCTAAGTTAATTCTCCGGTGGAAAGAATATATGCTTATCGGTCAACATGCGGTCACACTCTCCATGAACTGGCGGCATGATGACATATTTTATCTAGATGGGAAGAGAGGACAAGTGTATCGCCTTTGTTCTTAATTAAAGAAAACAGCCCATGTTATCCCCGCCATGATGTCGCTGAGTATCGAGGACCAGTTCTTGCAACAGTAATCGCACCATCCTGTTCTTGACACATTTATAAATAACTATTTTGTGAGTTATGCTACTTCCACCCTGTTAAGATTTCATTGCGTCAATTAGTTGTCTTTTTAGTTGCATCATGTTTCTCTGTCCCGCCTAGCCGATTGGTGAGACATTAATCTGCCAACTACTTATGAACTTCCTGGGATGTTTGGTTCGTCACATACACTTCAAATAGTTTCCCATGATATCGCAACTTGATTTACCTTGCCAGTTGAATGCATACAATGGTATCTTGTTCCGCCATGTAACCCTCCCTGACAGAGTCTTGGGTTTTGACATTCCTTTGAGGCAGCGACCACCTGGCCACAGCATTTTCCTTAATTAAATGTATTTGTTCAAATAGCATGCTTAACTGGGTCCTCTCCTAAAGCTGCAGTGTTTAATTCTCTGCTGTGTTTGGTGCAGTTTTAAAATGGCAGCTGCTTGTCACGTTATTTTCCTCTGCAGGACACATATTTTTTTCTATCTACCGAGTTCCTGATCCATGCCTGTCACATTATATCTCCCTACCTATGGCTAGCTGCAAACCTTATCCTGCCTACAGTTCTTCTGCCCTACGTGTGTAGTGAGCCCCTATCTTGGCATACACACCTTCCTGTCACCTATTCTATTTTAAAACACACTAATTGTGCAAGCTAATGCCTTATCTGTTCCCTACTTGTTTAGCGAAACTAACTATTCTTCATGCCAGCTACATTTCCAGGAGCATTTCAAGTGCGGTTTTAAATGTGTTTTTCTTATCTTATAATTGTGTTTCTTCTGAGGGAGGCGGGGGGCAGAGCCTGCAATAATTGGCCCACTACATTCCCCCTCTGATCGAGTCATCAACCACTCCTTCATTTTCTCTCCTATTATAGTCATCCTTGGGCGGCCACACTCTGGTGACCCCCCTCAAGTTACCTCCTTGTGCTACATATTCTGCTGGACTGCATGTCATAAGCCAGCACTCGCCATTGTCGTCACATTTCATCCAGTGCTCATTGTAGTTATGGGTATCTTTTGGGCAGGTAAACAATTCTCCAGGTTGTCTAGCTGGCTGACCCAATGGTGTTTTGGCCACTTGGGGAGAGCCTTAGATTTACCACCCCGCAGCCCCTGGCAAAACGAGTAATTGGACTGAGAGAGGGGAAAATATTATACTCAGACTCTTCAGTGTGATTAAACATATAAATGGCTTGTTATAGACTTTTTATTCACACCTTATACACATGAATACATGAATACACCAAACACTTCTATATTCAGAGATATAAAGTATAGTAAAATAACACATCACCGTTAGGAATGTGGTAGAAGACACCTTCATCTTGGCCCATACAACACTGGTTTGTCCCAGAGCAGGTAGGCAAAGAGATCACATGCACTAACAGGGTTTGGAGCGGAGCGTCCTCCCTCTCAGTGGAACTGCATCACCTGGCAATCTGAACCTAACTAACTATCGTGAGGAAAACCTCTTCTCTTTATGGGGGCATAACGCCGCCCTTCTCGGTTATGACTGCCCTCGGCTGAAGAGCAGATCACAAGTGGAAGGGAGAAAAGAGCGGAAAAAGCCAGCTAGAAGTGGAAAAAACCCAACATCCCTCTCCTCGCATTATCTCAGGAACCCTTATCACTGCACCTACTGGACGTTCCGACTCCCTCTCTAGCTCGTCCTTCAACAGACAATACACAGACTATTCTCCACATGAGTCCGTTCAGCAATATTTGTGACCTTGTTTTGCCTTCAGTGCCGCAATGCGCTTTGATTCTGCTGAGCCCATGAAGAAGTAGGCTTTCATTCTAGTGATGTGAGATGAATGTCCAAGATGGCTGCGCACTGACGCCATATTGTTTTAGCTCGCATTTTGCATAAGCATTACACTCCACCCCTTGGACAATCAACTACCATAACCCAATGGGCGAGTAGGGGGAATCCAAAATCGTTTAATTAATTTCCACAAATTCGGAATACAGGAAGCACAACAACACAAACCAATTACTACAACTGAAATACCAAAGATCCAAATCAGAGCAGCACGTTGTGCTTCAGGAATCTAGGCGAACAGTTCTTCCCACCAATTCCCCCCTCGGGCAACTAAATCCTTCAAACCCTTGTTATGCTTTTCAATGACCCGGGAATGGTCTCCCAAATCAAAACAGCACATTCCTTTAACTGTTTTGCACCCCAAATTATGCTTTAAAAGAAAATAGTCTGTAGCTGTTCTGTTTTGTAAAATAGCCTTTCTAAAATTTCTATTATCTAGCAAGAACTCGGTTAAAGCTTGCAAAGTCTAGCATTTCAGTTTCAGAAAGCAAGTGAACCTCAGAATTGCAGTCTGGTGATATCTCTGTGTAAGAAGCAGCACGTGTAGCCCTCCTAATTGCAGGGTACGTAGGGAACATCATTAAACTAAGCCATGCCAAAGCACAAGGGCCACCTGGCATATTAGCAGGGATATAAACACAAGTATGGTTCCCACAGGAGAATAACCAACCTTGGGGAAGTTTTACATGGTTCAAATGGCTAGCAGTCAAGATAGTGAAGTTACATAGCATGCCATTCGATATATCAATACAAACACTTATGGGTCTGGTACATAAGCGTTGCTCAAAATCTGTTCTCTTTCCCTCCATCCTCATACTCAGCTGTTGGCATTTACCAATATGGGAGGGATCACAAGTCATTTGATAACAGACATCAGCGGGGGCAATGTCAGGAGTCATAATGCGGGTCATGTTTCTCCATTTGTGGGTAGTGTCTGCACAGAATTTGCAATATTCATATATAGAAAAAGAATTTCTAACATCTGAAGTTTCAACCATGGAATCATTATGCAGGACCCCAAATATATTTCTCAAAATCGGGGCCGGCATAGGAATAGCCACATGGCATCTCAAAATCAAATCTGCGGAACTGTGCACGTCCGCCAAACAGAAATGCAAGATATTCAAAACTTGTTGGGCCAAATAGACCCATACGTTTTCCGGTTGCCTGACAAGATCCGAATAGGAATGATGTGAAAAAGATGTAGAAACCCCAGAAGGGAGCGAAAGCAAAGCACTTTGCTGCTGCCCTCACCGTTTTCTCAATTCACTGTGATAAGCTGCCACATACGCATTATCCGGCGCAAAAATAGTCGCAGGAACATCAGTCTTCATCCAAATCACCATATCCAGCTGGCGAATACATCTGCCACATCCTCCGACATGTCCCCGGACCTTCCCGAAGACTCTCCACTATGCTGCACACAGGCACTCAGCATACTCAGGATCTAAAATATCAGAATTTAAAAACAAGATATCAGTGAGGTATATCACTCATGCAAATAACGTTTTTCAGCTGGGATATGAGTCGACTTTCTTTTCCTCGGTTCCATAACCAGAACAACTTGATTGTCCTTGGCTGCTATAACATCCGCCTGAATAGGCGGCCCATTAGGTTTTTCAAGCCATATTTTAGCACCTGGGATCATTACATCTGACGAGCCGAAACCCTTGTCCCCACAAACTGTTAATATTGTGGGTGGCTCTCCCTTCTTTAGCATAGAAATGTTTACAGGTACTATGATCAATTGGGCTACTCGATCCCCTTAATGTACAGGCAACAGGTTTTGAAAGCTATTAATGAGAATAACTTTGATAACACCTTGGTAATCTGCATCCACAATCCCACCTAATACTTAAATGCCTTTTAAGGCCAGTCCAGATCTAGGAGCAATTAAACCCATATGTTCAGATGGAATTTGCACCCCGATGCCCGTATCAATCAAAGCAATGCCTCTAGGTTTGAGACAAATTTCTTCTCTTGCATGCAAATCCTCCCCTCCACCCCAGCAGACCCAGGAGTGGCACGGTATGGTGCTAGAATACCAGGAGAAATCTCCCAGAATAATAGCATTTCCATTGTTCTATTTGGTCTTATTTGCAGTCTGGCATCAACATGCGCATTAATGGAGTTTCACTATTCGCAATGGGATGGTTATTCAAGATTTGCTCAGCTTCGTGCACACGTTCTCGCCATCCCTTCAACGTACCATCACCTGTTTCGCGTAACTGTGCTTTCAACAACCCATTCATTCTCTCAATTAACTCAGAAGCCTCCGGGTGATAGGGGACATGAAAAATCCATTAGATTCCCTTTTCCTGACAATAATCCAGCACCACTTTCCCCTTACGGTGGGACCCATTGACGCATTGGATGTGTAGGGGGATACCATAATATACTGCTACTTGATCAAATAATTTAATCGTGTTCAATTGGGTAGCTCTTTTACATGGCAATACCATTAAGTAACCAGAATAGGTGTCTACAATGGTGCACACATACTAAGATCCTCTGCTAATGGGCATGGGACCAATATAATCCATTTACCAGGCAATTTACCTCTCTTCAAGGTGCCATGAATTTTGTGTGGAAAAGCTCTCTGCTTTTGATGTTGACACATGGGACATTGTAAGATAATCGTTTTCACAAGTTCCAACGGAATGCTGATACCCTTATCTTGTGCCCACCTGATAGTAGCATTCTCTCGGAGATGTCCATTTTCTGGTGGGCCCCTTTTGCAATTCCTTCCAAATCCTCCTCCTCTGTCCTTGCATCCATGATTGCAATTTTTGCATGTTCGTCTGCAACAGAATATATCCATCGTTCTAATGCGTCTGTTGCGCAATGTGCATCTACGTGATATACAGTTACGGTAGTATGCATTAGCATCTCGGTAATGTCCTGCCACAACTCTTTTCCCCACACTTCCTTTGCATGAATTTTCCAACCATTCTTCTGCCAAGTCGGCAGCCACACCACCAACCCATTTGCAACGGACCATGAATCTGTACAAATATGGCAACTCCCAGGCGTCTCTAGCTTTAACGCTTGGTACACAGCGTAAAGCTCTGCAAACTGGCTACTTTTCCTTTTACCCAAGGTGGTCAGTACCTTTCTCAACTTCGGATTGTACGCTACCGCTTCCATTATCGCTCCACTCCTACATATTTAGCGGAGCCATCAGTAAACCTTGAATGTTCAACTTGTTAATTTGTTAATTCTCCATGTGGGATCCCCCATTTAACTGGAGATTCGTTAATCATCACCTCCCCCTCCGGCTCAAGGTCGGCTAGCGGGACCCCCGCAACTTGCTCATGTAATTTTGCCACGCCGCCCTTTCCAGTCTTGGCACGATCCTGAACGTACCATTTCCAGTTTATGATTTATTTTAACATTTCTTTATTGGCATTTATAGTAGGTACAACAGTAGTGTGGCAGTGGGTGCCAACTGCGGCATAGAATATATTTGTCCATATAAGCCAGTCATTTAATGAACAATAAACAACTTCAACATGAAGCATTTAACAATAACAGTTATTGTCTCCAAGTGGTCGGTAAATAGTTCATTTTGAGAGGGTCAAGACGGGAAGGGAAAGGAAGGAGTCCAAAAGGAGGGGGCACCAGGTATATTCAGGCGGTGGTCCATTCAGGTGTCTTGTGATGAATAGGTCGGTAAGCATAGGGGTGAATCATTCAAGGGGGCTTGTCATCATTGGAGGGGTGGAACAGAGCCCTTGTGAGGGCCTTCCAAGCATCAAGTGCCTGACACACATCCTCAAGGGACCTGGCAATGCCTTCCTCCCAGGCCGAAGTCTCCGCCCAGCATTCCAGTTTGTTGCGCCATGCATGGAAGTGTGGACCATCTGGTCGTTTCCACGCCATGGCAATGGTCCTTTTGGTGAGGATGCATGCCAGGTCCATGAGCTTTACTGTGTGCTTGATTTGAGCTAATCTGGGGTAAGTCCCTAGAAGGCACTCTCCTGGGGGTCCACTCATACCTGGTCATGCCAGCTCTCCTACAGGTTCGCTCAACTTCGGCCCAGAGTTGTCGGGCCTTGACGCACTCCCAGAACCAGTGCATTAGGTCCGCTTCATCTCTGTTGCACCATGGACAATTATGCTGGGGTTGCTCGTAGATCTTCGCTATTCTGTGCAGTGTTAGGTACGAGCGATACAGTACGTTGAGCTGTATCAATCTGAATCTGGAATTCCTAGAAACCTCTTTAGGGAACGCCAGTGCTCTCTCCCATTCTCCATCGGTCATTTCTCGCCCCAGGTCTTTGTCCCATTTGAGTTTTAGTTCAAGGCTGCGGGGATTAGGCCTGTCTATGAGGTGACATAATATTTGAGACACTGGTCTACACCCCTCTCCCAGACAGTACAGGAGCGTTACGAAGGGGTTGGATTCGGGCTGTTCAAGTATCCCATTTGGTTCGCGCTATTTTCAGGATCTTTAGGTACCAAAGGAATTGGCCACTGGGTATGTCATCTTCAGATTGTAAGGAGGAGAAGTCTCGGAAGGAGCCTTTGTTATATAAGTCCCCCCAGGTGTACACTCCCAGCCGTTCCCAATATCTAATGGTCGCTAGATCGACACTGTTCTGGCACAAGTCGGAAAGGAGCGGAATGTCCGGGGTATATGCGTGCTTCAGGTGGAGAAGCAATTTTGTTCTGTGCCATATTTGTTTTCCTAGGGCGGCAAAAAAGGGGGTCCCGCCAGTGAGGTGTTGGGGAGCCCAAATGAGTTCATTCAGCCGGATTGGAGCGATTGAGTGCTGCAATAGTGCCGTTTCAGGAGTGACGTCATCAGCCAGCCATTTGGCTATGAAGCTGAGCTGGGCTGCCAAATAATACTTCTCCAGGTCAGGGAGTTGAATGCCACCCTGTCTGTATGGAAGGGTTAACGTGGATAGTGGCAATTTGTGTCTGCCTTTCCCCCATAAGAAGTCTTTAAGTATCGCCTCTAGTAGTCAGAAAAAGGGAGCTTTAATATAGTAGAACACATTTAGAAATCCGTAGAGAAATCTGGCATTTCCAGTTCATGATACTAGCCTCATGTGTATGACCAATTCGATGTGTCTTTGGGGAGCTCAATACCCATTGCATGATTGGTATTTCAGGTCTGATCAATACATCATGACCCACCGTCATTTGTTCCGTATCTATAAGTGCCCAGTAACATGCTAGCAGTTGTTTTCCAAAAGGAGTATACCTGTCACCAGCATCGGGTAGCTTTCGACTCCAAAATCCTAGGGGCACCCATTTTCTATCCTGCTTTTGCCACAAACTCCAATTGGCATAAACGTCCTGTACTGAAACATTCAGCTCCACTTCTCTGTCCCTTAAAGGCCATAAATCAAGTACCTCTTGAATAGTGTTTTTGGCCAGTTGGAACGTCCCTTCTTGCTCCTCACCCCTTTCAAAATAAACCATTTTGTGTGTGACTTTGTAAAGGGGCGCTAAGATCTGCCCCAAATGGGGGATATATTGTCTCCAAAATCCAAACAACCCAATGAATTGTTGAGCCTGATTTTTAGTTCTCGGAGTTGAAAACTCAAGAATCTTCTCCTTGGCTTTTGGCACCATCTCATAGTGTCCATTATGCCACTGAATTCTCAGAAAAATCACAGTCTCTGCTGGACCTTGCGTTTTTGTTTCATTCATTTCCCATCCTTTCTTCTTCAAACCCACTATGATGAGATCTAGGTGTTTTCACACACTATTTTCATCCTTAACTTGAATCAGAATGTCATCAATGTAATGCACAATTTGTACATCTGGTTTGCACAGAATCTTATCCAGGTGCTGACAGATTGTTGGGCTATGCATATAACCCATTGGTAGGCGTTTGAAGGTATACTGCCTCCCAGTCAAAGAAAATGTGAATTGTTCTCGACATTCATAAGCAGTCGGTATGGTGATGAAGGCATTAGCTAAATCCTACACCACATACCAAGTGCCCTCAAAGCTCAGCACATTTTCTATCAAGGTTACCGCATCTGGCACTGCACGTACTAGCGGAGGAGTATATTTATTCAATTCGTGAAAATCCACTGTCATCCTGTAGCTACCATCGTTTTTTTTGACAGGCCAAATCGGATTGTTCCAAGCCGTGGTTATTGGACATAACACGCCGGCTTCCACATATTCTTTGATAGTTTCCGAAATTTCCATCTGCCCCCGGGTATTCGATATTGTTTAATAGACACTATTTTGGTTGCTATCGGAACCTGCACCGGGGCATTTCTTATTGGCCCACAATAACAGGCGTACAGGTGAAAGCACTCACCCCCAAACTGATAAAGTTTACCTCCCAATCAAGCATTAACCCTTCTAGAATATCAAATCCAATAATATATTCAGGAAGGGGGACAATCAACACTTGATATGCATCTCTTTTTAAATTATGAATTTTCATATCAATTTTCGTGTGTACTGCAGTGGTTTCCTTACCCCCAATCCCGTGATTGTAAAAATTCCCCCTGTAAATCTGAAAGTATTCCCATGTATCAATGAGGCCTCCACCCCGGTATCAATTAAAGCTCGAACCTCCTGTGTGTTTCCCGATTGCCAAAATAATTTCACTTTTACATGAGGCCTTCTGTCCACTTTAACGTGGGATGTTGTTACCAGAGTTTGACCCTCATCCTATTCGTACTTGGAGTGCATGCTTTTGGCTTACCTCTCTACCAGTGCACTCACCATCTTTCTGAAATCCGCATAGGTTGGCTGAGCAGCCACAGACCCACCGGGAGACTCATTGTTGTCCCTCTCGATAGGTGGTCCAAAAGGTTATTCCTCCTTCTTTGGCTTATGTATCTCCTGTTGCTTTAATTGTTTTTACCGTTCTTTCCCATCTTAACCCATTTTTTTATACAACTGATACATTTTCCGCGTTTCAATCCCGTCAATTTCTGCACGCGGTACTTCATCTCTTAGTAAATCTAAAAACATGTCCTTCCTGGATACGCGAGATTCGTGGCTATAAAACCGTTTGCCGGGAGTGCGTTTCTCACTCCGCCTCTCTACCTCTCTAGTTCGTTCCTCTGTTTTTTCCCATTCTCCCAGATCTGCCAGTTGCCTAATAGCTTCCACCACCTCCTCCAATATTTCAACAGTCATTCCCACTAATAATGTCATCATAATGTTTTTATATGCTGGAGGGGCCGTTCGAATTAGATTATTTCGAGCAGATACAGATAAGTTTACCAACCCCATGTGTTCGGGAGTTTCAACATGGATAGCTTCTTTCATGGCATGTTCCCTCAACCTCTGAATTGCCTCTTTCAGTGTGTACCATTTTTTCTCTTCTTTCTCATTATTTTCTCTGAAGGAAAGGACCCGATTAGAAAACTGAAGCAAGAGTGTGACTCCAATATGAAGCAAACAACAAGAGATGATGAACTAGTATACATACGTTATATACTGAGTATCTTCAATTACGAGGAGAAAAGAAGCATGCATTGTGCAATTCTATCAAACAGACCTTTATTCCACCCTGGGATGGTTATTTCCAGACAGTCTGTGCCTGCGAAGCTTTCTGTTTTCCTTTTTTATTGCCGTTCCAAGTCCAAAACTGGTTAATTAAGTTTCCAGCAGGTTTCTTTGGCATCAATATCAGTATAAAGAGACTGCTCACAGCGCCAAAATGTTTTGCATTTGCTTGGCCACTTGGGGAAAGCCTTAGATTTACCACCCCTCGGCATCTGGTAAAACGAGTAATTGGACTCAAACAGGCGGAAATATTACACTCAGACCCTTCGGTATGATTAACCATATAAGTGACTCATTATAGGCCTTTTGTTCACACCTTATATGCACGAATACATGAATACACCAAACACTTATATATTCATAGATATAGGAACATAGTAAAATAACACATCACCGTTAGGAAGGTGGCGGAAGACACCTTCATCTTGGCCCATCCAACACTGCTTCATCCCAGAGCAGGTAGGCAAAGAGATCACACGCACTAACAGAGTCTGGAGCGGAGCGTCCTCCCTCTCAGCTGAACTGCATCACCCTGGCATCCAAACTCTAACTAAATATCGTGAGGAAAACATTATGGGGGCATAACCCTGCCCTTCTCGGTTATGACTGCCCTCAGCCGAAGAGCAGTTCACAAAGGGAAGGGGGCAAAGAGCGGAAAAAGCCAGCTAGAAGTGGAAAAAACCCAACTTCCCTCTCCTCGCATTCTCCCAGGACCCCTTATCACTGCACCTGCTGGACGCTCCAACTCCCTCTCTAGCTCGTCCTTCAGCGGACAATACACTGACTATTCTCCACAGTGAATCCATTCAGCAATAATATTTGTGACCTTGCTTTGCCTTCTCTGCCGTAATGTGCTTTTATTCTGCTGAGCCCACGGAAACGTAGGCTTGCATTCTAGTGATGGGAGATGAATGTCCAAGATGGCTGCGCACCGGCGCCATATTGTTTTAGCTCGCATTTTGCATAAGCATATAAGCATTACAAATGGGTACATGGGAGAGTAAACCTCATCATCAGTTTGAGTGTACTGATTTATGGTGTCAGTCACATTAACCATTACTGTCATGTGGAGTGCCTTCTTGCCAGTCTTTTTACATTGGTCTATTGCTATTCTCAAGATGCAAAAAGCCATTTTTATTCTATTTCATTTATTTTATTTATTTATTGTGTTCCACAGTACAAATGTACTTTTAACACTTTACATAGAAAACATAGATAAACCAGTAAATCCATAATGCGTTTGTACCCTTCATTGTCACTAGGCTTTACTGAACCATTATTTCCACAGCATAATGTTGGAGCTTGTAGTTTGGTTATGGGTAGTGGTCCTGCTTCATCTTCCACCCATGTTAAAAATGTGGCATTTTCTTTCCATTCCTCACAGCACACTCTGTCTGCGTTTTTATCAATTCTATTGGCGCAGTCCATACTGCTCTGCTTAGCATCCCATTCATCCATCAACCCATCCTCCTGAGAAATATACTTTCCCTTTTATTTGTAATTGTGGTTTGTCGGCACATTGAGGTATCAAATTAAACTGGGCATCTGTACACCTTAATATTTGGTGATCCACTACTTCAACATCTCCTCTTTTTTTACCTAGTAGTATGTACTTGAGCACCTTACTTTTCATTCTTCTACTCTCATCATATGTGCCTCTTTTACATAGTTGTCTACGTATGGGAATTCTGATCCTGTGAGATACTTCATCATGGCCGATTGTCCTTGAAATTGTCCATGATGCCAAGCAGTGTGCTCTGGACTCGGGTACTATATACTTGAGGGGCTGCCATGGCATAGGGTATAAGTGAGCAAACAAAGCAGCTTTCCCTTGAGTTCTCTCTTCCCACCTTCTCCATTGACCTATAACATGAGTTTTGTTCAATATTTATGGAATTGTCATAATACCTTTTCATGTTTTATTCATCATCTGAAATACTTCTCCTAGCCCTTACTGTCTCCAGAGCTGGGCGGACAACCATTTCCTGCTCTAACCGGAATTCTACTTGTGTTTGAATGTCTTTACTAACATTATGCCATAGGGACACATTTATCTTATCATAATCAGTCAAATGCAGTGTGAGATAAAATAAGACATAAAAAAAACAAAAGAGAAAGGAAAACAGAAGGACTGCAATAGCCATAATGTCAGTCATTTGTAGATGTGTCCTGCAGCGTATTGATCGGGTTATTATGAAGATATCAGGAACATAAGGATATGAAAACATTTGTACAGTTTACTTAGTACTGTGCAATAGCAGGTTATTATTTTTCAATGGTGAGTGAGGCGAGCTGCATATACCTTTTTCAAAACATTTTACGACCACATATAATGACAATAAGAAAATATGTGATTGCTGATTTTCCAACCACTTCCACTATTTAGTGATTCATTGAAAAATGTATAAATAGTGCTGATAAAAAAATGAAATAAAAAAATGTGGAAGAAAGAACTAGTCCCAATAAAAATGTGAAAAATAGTCCTTAATACTGTGCTGGTGATGTATTCAAAAAGTCCTCAGCATCAACTCCTGTCTTACTGTTCCAGTGATAGTTTAGTGTCAGTGTTCCTCAGGTGGTGCAACGTGATTTATATCTTCTTTATTCTCAGGTTAATTAGTCCTTTTATCTTCTTCCTCAGCACACACCTGAGCTCTTGTCCTGTGTGTTTCTGTTCTCTTCTCCCTTGGGATCCTGGTAGTTGATCATGGAGGCGGCACTCTCGTATGGTTTTACATCAGTAAGGTGGACCCACACCTTGTCCTGCAATTTTACTGATGAAGGGGTATAATAAGTCACAATATGGGGACCCTGTGAACCTTGGGTGGGGCCCCTTTCACACATAGTAGCGGCATAGCACAAGGTCCCCAGGGAACATTTGGAGAGGTGGAATAACTATGGCAGTGTCCAATTCTCTCTCTTCTTCTGTGCCTTTTGCGATACCACCCTGCCTTTCCTTTACCAGTTGAGAAATGAAAGAGAGAGATTTAGTCATGGACATCAGATTGTCAAGTAACTCATTTCCTAACACAGTCCCGGTGTTTTGGGCATCTGCGCACGCGTGGGCATGGTAATGGGCCCATGCATCCTGCGACCTGTCACCAACTCATAAGGAGTCAGGTGATCGTTTCAGCCTTGCTGATTATGCAGGGCTAAAAGAGCCAGCGGAAGGCAAAACATACAGTACTTATGCAGTGTGTTACGCAATCTGGCTAATCTTGCTAACCCGCAATGCCTGAGAGTTTTGTGCACTTTATAACTGTAAAATAAAAAAATCAATAAATAAATCTCTGCGACCCTCCCTGAGAATGTTTCACTATTTACACAGCAGTGTTGCAAGGAGATTCTGATGGCACTATCACTCACGGCTTCATGAGCACATTTATTATTTAATAAACACCCTCATCTGCTTCTTTGAGCATTGGATACAGTTTTACTCGGGGCCATGCTAACATAACTTGTACTCCATAGAAAAATACCTGTGGATCTACTGGTACTCCCCTCTGTACTTTCTGTCCATGAAAGGCTTGTAAGTATTCTTTTGCTCTCTGGAAATATATGCCTGGTGTAGAGAATATTATGCCGTGCTCTATGGATGATATTGACATAAGATCGCTTCCCAATATGTTAACAGGTGACTTCCTGGAATACAGGAATGGGATAGCTACCGTCCGCTCTCCAACTGTCACAGGATGTTGTTGTCCCACGGTCAACCAAGAAAGAAAGAGTCTGGTCGCCTATAGATACCTCCACCCTCTGTTCCTGTTCAGTGTCTCTGTTTACTGATAGGATAGGGCCCATCAAGCTATTCTGTGGGCTGTCCTATTGGGGATACATGTTCAGCCCTGTCCCTGTAATAGGGTTCCACCCAACCGCTGTCATTCCTCCCATCCGTGGTGTCTGTTTCTGTTGCATAATATTGGTATCCCACTTTGTCATTGCTTGTTGTGATTGCACTGAACTCTGTGGTTGCTGTGTCAATGTCTGCTGTGGTTGTTGTGGCGCTATCTGTGGCCTTATCTGTGGCCCTTGGGGTTGCTGCATCTGCTGTGCTTGTGTATTATCTGTTGAATACTGTGTATAGTCATAATACCCATATTCTTGCTGTGGTGCACCATATGCTGCTGGATATGCCATCTCCCCTCTTGGCCCATACTGCATTGCACCTTGCTGCATTGCTCCTCTACTTCTACACACTCGTGAAATATGTTCTACTTTCACACTGGTCCAACATACTGCTCCAGTTCCCCAGATCCTCCGAAGGGGGGCTGTCCCCCACTAAACCCAAATCCTCTCCCTCTGTGAACAAATCCTCTTCCTCCTCTGGGGGAAAACTACTCTCCCCTCTTTCTGCAAAATAACCACCCATGCCCTGCTGTGGCATGACAGCTCCCTGTCCATTATTCCTGTATCCTGTATTTATCAATACCGCTCCTTCTCCCGCCATTTTGGATAATTTCTTCTGCACCAATTTTGCCACCTCTTTTTGCCTTTCCTCTATTTTCTTTTGATCCTTCTCCTGCTTTAACCTACAGTGATGCACGATAGTTAATTGTATCTCTGGCCAGGGTCTCATTTCAATCCCCACAATCATTTTTAACTGTCTCTGTATTTCTTCAGGTAGGCCCTGACATAGAATATGATAAACCACTGGTATATTGTTATCCCAATGTCCTCAGTAGGCCCCATCTTCCTAGTCATTATGGTGCTCATGTCAGATTGATCTGGAAATAGCACCCTCAGTGCCTTCCATACATTAGCTCTACAATTATTAAATGGTAACCTGTCATATTTAGCAGTGTTATGTTCTGTCACTGCAAAAGATAGTACTCGCTTCCACGTGACCTCTGCCTGGTCACCCATTATGGATGCAAATTGGCTTTTCATGTCACCTATAGCTAATACTATCCCAGCTGTCTCTGGTTCTAGCTTGTAGATCCACCAGCCTGCCCCTGCTGTGAGTGATGGCAGCGTATCCATCAAGTTATTTGTCTGTCTGATTTCATGGAGTATTATTATGATTTGCATTTAGTATAGTGGGGCTGCCCTAATCCCTTGTGGAGCAGTGGGAATTGTCATCCCATTCATGCACAAAGGTGATGCTGCGCAAGTTCTCCTTTTCAATGTCTCAGGTACACGGTGTTGCTGGCGTTCGGGCAAGTTTCTTAAGAAATATGGTTATTTATAGTCTTCATTTATGGGCAGTACTGATGTGAGGGGTGGATACAGGCATAAGTTTGGCCCCAGAAAATCAGCTATCTCTCCTATACCTGGTCCTGTGGTATCCTTTTGTGGGGCTTGCGCCGCCTCCTCTCCCCTCCTCTTCATCATCAATGTCTACCCTTTCTGTCACTATTTTCACTCTTGTCATCCTCAAGTATGAGATCAAAACTCACTCTAACAGGCTCCCTTATATATGTTCCACTCATTATCTCTGGCAACACATCTCTGCCCCTGGTCTCTGGGGTTATTGTCCCACTCCCCTCTGCCCACATCACTGGCATCATATTTCTGCTAAACATTTGGCTCATCTCCTTTCTCATTTTTTTCAATTTCTTCCTTTTCTCTTGCCATTCTCCTGTTCTTCTCATTTAGCCTCTTTACATACTCATCCCTTTCTCCTACCTCCCTCTTCCTTCTTTGTATTTCCTGCTCCTCTCTCTGCATCTTCTCTGCTGCTTCTCTCTGTTCCCTCTCTTTCTCCCTTTGTGCATTTTGCTCTATCTCTTCCTGTGTTTCCCTCCTGACTTCCTCTATCTGGCTGCCTCCTTCATTTCTTCATACTCAACTACCTTCACATAATTATTTTCTGTGCCTTTCCCGTCGATTTTCTACAATATTTTTCCTCCTACGCATTTTGCTGGTTCCATCAAAGTCTCTCCACTCTCTCCATTAACTATGGGTATGCTTCTTGCCCTGTGACCATTTATCTGTATGCCTCTCACTCTCTGGAGCTCTTCTTTAGCTGCTCTTCTAAGCTATGTATCCGTCTATACTCTTCCTCATCCCTTAACTGTGTCTCTGAGCTGCGCCATGCTACATTCTCCATTTGCACTAATGGTGCCTTTCCTTTGACCAATTTCGCCCTTCTCATACTATCATCACATAATCAGGGGATTCATACCTGGGATTATTAAACGCTACAGCTGCTGCTTGTACCGGGTATATTCCTGGGATGGTCGGGCTGGTGTGCTCTCCTCATATGGAGGTGGTACTGTGAATTGTGTGTGGATGCTTTGGCTGTGTGTAAGCGTTTTCCTTAGAGGGAGGAGGCAGTAGCGCTGTGGGCTGGTCGCGCTCCTCCTGACACATTTTAAGCTTCCATTCCTTCTTAGACCCCTCTGTCTCTTCCTCAAAGGCCTTCCAGAGTTCTAATACACCTAGCCTGTTCTTGAGCTTCCTGCCCATGTGTGTGGCATGTAATTATGTGCACATGTGTTGGAGTACATTTTTACAGTGAGTTCCCTCTAGTGGCCATGACAGATACATCTTCCCATCAGTCGCTTTCACTCACCATGATACTTAATGATTTTGGCACTACATCTATGGAATGATTTGCATAGGTGCATTATTGGGGTATCTGGCATGGTTACAACTTTTAAGCAGCGTGCAGCTTGGCACTTACACAGAATAAACAATGCAAAAAAGTGGTCATCTTCCCAATAATTCAAACAGAAATAGTAATTGCAGTTCTCTCACACTTTTCCCTTACTCACACCTCCTCCCCACTTCAGATATTCACCATTTATTAAATCTGTTTTCATTGTCTAGGGCCACGCCCCAATATCCAAATCCTACCTCTCGGTCACAACAGCAAAACCTGCACACAATCAAAATGTTCATACTTACCCTATCAACCTCTACCAAACAATACTATCTTCTACTTTCACAACTCACAAGGAAAAACACCTCTACAGGACCTGTCTTGTAACATAACACAATGCCGGCAATCAACAATTTAATCAATTAAAACACAATACAACACAATAAAATCCTTTTCTCTCTGTCTCCTTAACTCTACCCTCAAAAGAAGGTTGGGCCCTTAGGGCCCTACTGCGCAGTCTTCCAAGACCTTGTCTAGGGCTATCCTTAATCAACTTCAGTTTCTGAAATATCATACATTAAATTTCCCACCCCCACACCCCAACCGTTACCATGCGCATAGAATACACACTTTCCGTGGACCTTTGAGGGTTGTGGGTGCTGGGGTCCCTTCAATTTGCCAGCTTCTCCTGTTGCTTCCAGTGGGCAGTGGAAGACCAGGCAGGATTACACTCCAAAGCAGACTCCTGCTGTCCTTCCTGTTAAGTTGTGCACAACCAAAAATAAATCTGCTCTCCTGACCGGTCCGCTGTCCAAAAAGGAGGGTGGTGAGGGCACCCCAAAGTCCACAAATTCCAACCCTACTCTGCTGCCAGATGAAATAGCCCTCTAACTGGTATTTACCAAAAAAGAGACAATACAGAGTGGATTGTAGTATGTCAAATGCAAGGTAACCCAGCTTTATTGCAATATAAACTGGGGAAAAAACAAGATTAACAGCCAAGCTCTCTCTCAAGATTTTCTCCACCTCTCAACAGGAGACAGCAGTTTTTATAGACATTTTGTTGTCACAGTCATGAAAACCTATCGCTCCTGGTCATTGGTTCCCGCTACTAAGCTACATATATAATTATATATGTTCTACAAAAATAATTGGACAACTTCTTATCTAAGATCCCACCCATAAACCATCCAATAAAAATGTGCTACCTCATCATGCTTAAATGTTATTGGTAGGCTCTAAATTACTTCTGCGGTGGAAAGGACATGTGCTTATTGCTCCACCTGCGGTCACACTCTCTATGAACTGGCGGCATGATGACATATTTTAAGTAGATGGGAAGAGAGGACAAGCATATCGCCTTTGTTCTTAATTAAATAAAATAGCCCATGTTATCCCCATCATGATGTCACTGGATCTCAAGGACCGGTTCTTGCAACAGTTATCTTGTTCTTGACACATTTATGAATAACTATTTTGTGAGTCATGCTACTTCCACCCTGTTAAGATTTAATTGCGGCAATTAGTTGTCTTTTTAGTCGCATAGCATTTCTCTGTCACGCCTAGCCGATCGCTGACACATTAATCTGCCAACTACTTATGAACTTCCTGAGATATTCAGTTCGTCCCATAGACTTCAAATAGTCTGCCATGTTATCGTAACTTGATTTACCTTGCCAGTTGGATGCACACACACACAATGTTATCTTTTCTGCCATGTAACCCTCCCCTACGGAGTCTTGGGTTTTGATATTCCTTTGAGGCACTGACCATCTAGCTGGCCACAGCATTTTACTGAATTAAATGTATTTGTTCAAATAGTGTGCTTAACTAGGTATTCTCTTAAAGCTGCAGTGTTTAATTCTCTGCTGTGTTTGCTGCGGATTTAAAATGACAGCTCTTTGTCACATTATTTTCCTCTGCAGGACACATTTATTTTCTATCTACCGAGTTCCTGATGCATGCCTTTCACATTATATCTCCCTACCTATGGGTAGCTGCAACCTTCTCCTGCTTACAGTTGTTCTGCCTTACTTGTGTAGTGATCTTGGGTACACGCCTTCCTGTCACCTAATCTGTTCTATTTTAAAACACACTAATTGTGCAAGCTAATGCCTTATCTGTTCCCTACTTGTGTAGCGAAACTAACTGTTCTTTGTGCCAACTGCATTTCCTGGAGCATTTACAATGCAGTGTCAAATGTGTCCATTCTTATCTGAGGAAGGCAGGGGGGCTTAGTCTGCAATAATTGCCCCACTACACTTGATTGTTCAAACATTACAGCACACCCATTCTTGGGATCTTCAGTAGTAGGTCATGACTTCGTCCCATAGTTACACATTCACACAACAAACATAATTCATCACAAGTCCCAACTGGCTGAGGACCTTTAACCCGGAACGTGATGCACATGGTCTTTGCAAGGACACTTCAAAAATATTAGGAGGGGGAGGAACAAACAAGTTCCCTTTGAACTGGCGATAAATATGTTACCCGCCCAGATTTGCTGGTGTCCTTATTTCACACTAATCTATACGACTACCAATTGAAACGCGCATGCCCTCTGGGCATATCTTGAGAACCTGATCAAAACCCATAAACAATTCATCAACTCTGCCCTTAAGTGTCCCTTGTACCAGGTTTACTACTCGGTTCAAAACCGATGGCCGGACTTCCCTTGATAATGAATAACAGGCTCCCATGTACTTAAAAAGATTGCATCTCCTCTACCTCAATAGTACCAAGTCGCAAAAACCAGAGAATGGCCGTAGCTGACCATCTGATATTATCGCAGCCTCCCGCTGCCTTTCCCCAACCTTCAACCTTGCTCAACCAATTTTCCCAGTCACACAGAGTTTATTTTGCCATCCCAGGCTTTTGGGCCTGCACAATCCCTAGCTATGAGAGGACCCGCGGAGTACAGATTTGTGTATTCACCATATCCCTGTGTACCCCAACTCTCCCAAACACATTTCCCTAAAAAACCCAAAATATGTATGTCTGTGCATGCATATTCAAGACTACCACATCCTCTCAAAATGGTTTATTGCGTGCGCAAATGAAAGCTCTTCTGCCCAAATTTTAGGCACTACCTGGCACACAGAAGCTGGCTATCAGCAAGTAGGGGCATATAACCATGGTTACAGAAGGTCCATGCTATCTCTAGGGGGCAATGCATGAAATGTGGCCATCACCAGCAATGGGCAGGTAACCGTGCTTTCAGAAGGTACATGTTCTCTATAAGATGCATTGCATGGAATATGTCTAGGAGCAGCAAGGGGCAGGTATCTATGGTTTCAGAAAATTCATGCTCTCTTAAGTATGCGTTATTTATTTATTATATTTATATACTTGTAACGCGCCTAAAGCCTGCAGGCATCAGGGCGCTTGACAAACAAACATAAACACAATCCAATCGACCATCACAGTTAAATCACTTTACATTTTACAAACAAAATACATAGAGGCCATCGGCAGGGATATATCAACAGCTAGGGAGGGCAGCCATGGCAACAACACAGTTGTGATGCAGAGGCCAAGGGAAAATATAATTTAAAGCTAAAAAGCGTGAGCAAGATGGCGAGAGATTCCTTTAAATGAGATACATCAGAGAATCATGTTACAATTTGATGATCCTCTGGGAAAGTACTTTCATAGTCTTAGATAAGCAGGTAAGGAATTGGCCCCACAGCCCACTAGGACACAGCCCCTGTTGGGTTACGAACACCTGTCTTTTAAGCCCAAAGAATCTTCAAATATGCCAGCCTTACAACGCCCGGCCCAGTTCTCTGTTCAAGCCAGGCTAGAACCATGTAGCGCAGGGCTTCTCTGGGCTCTGGACCTTCAACTCGGTGAATTTTGGTAATGACAAAATTTCGATGGTCCATAATAAAATATAATGTACTTGTATCCTCAATTTTAGGCATTTGCAGTTTTCTGCGACACAAATTCTGCGAAGGTTCCTTCTTAGAAATGGTCTTTCCTGCTATGGGTAGTTTCAGTGTTTTTTGCCCTAGTTTTGGGTTAAGTGTCGAAGAGGAGGTATATGTCTCCTGCATATTGCCTGTGGAATCCATATTGGAAGGTTCTGCCTTTTCCTTAGGATCTGTTGCACACCTAGTGGGCCCCATGGGTCCACTGCTACAGGGATCGGTTTGTGAGGCTTGATCTGACCCCTCACTTTGAATGTTGGCTAGGCAAGCCTTGTCCAGTTTAGATGACTGTGCCTCAGTAATAGAACTACTGGCCCCATCTGTTTGTGAAGCGGTGTTAAATCTGGGTTGGCAGAAATCCACCATCCAATCCTTCAGTGCGTCCACCGAAATGCCCATATTGAAAGGACTAGTGCATAGAGTTAACTCTTTGGCAATATTAGCCATGAGATATGACCATTGATCTGGGGCCATAGACTCTGGTGGAGAGAGGTTGGGTCTAACTCCCCCTAGTGGCGCATCGACAGGTGACCGCAGATGGTCCCTGTGCCAACCTGTGTGTTTCCCCAGCCCTTCAAAAGAGGGGAGCACTTCAGGGATGGAAGCCAAGGCCTCTGAGGAATCGTCGCTAGCACAAGTAGAAGAAGGGGAGATAGAGGCCACGAGGCCCGCGGAGGCCGCAGCACCCGTTTCTGCCAATCCTATGGTCACCTTAGCATGCGACCTGGGGGTGAGGTTTTTCAACTCCTTATTCTTGGGTGCAAGTCTACCAGTTCCACTTTTCTTTCTGACTGCCATAATGTCAGCCAGGAACCCTGATTGTGGAAAGGGTGGTACAAGGACAGGATAGGAATACAGGGAGAGTAACAAACAGGATCAAACAGCAGCTGACTATGTGGACAGCGCCTCACCTCACCTTGGGAGGTCTGTCACGGCAAGCTCAACAGCGGGATAAACAAACACTAACTGCATCGACGGAGCAGGCTCCACGCTCCGAATTCCACTCTGAGCGAGCTTTTATGCATTCTCGGTCTGAATGCCAGAGCCAGGGTACCCAGCTTCACCAGTCATCCATGCCCCGGAACGGCTGAAAGGCAGCTGATGAGACCAGCAACTGGCTCCACACCACTGCGCTGGCACTCTGAGAAACTTGGCAGCAGTTAAAGGCTGTAAACAAACCGCTATGGAGCTGAGCGATTAGAGGAAAGGACCTGGACAAGCGTCAAGCCGCACGGCAACAGAAGGTTACTGCTGCCTCCAACACTCCTCTAGAACAGTTGTTCAAAGGGCAGCATTGTGTTGCATGGAATGTGGCCATCAGCAGCAAGGTCAAGGTATCCATGGTTTCAGAAGGTACATGTTCTCTTTAGGATGTATTGTATGGGATGTGGCTCAGAGCAGCAAGTGACATGTATCTATGGTTTCAAAAGGTGCATTCTCTCTTTAGGATGTATTGCATGCAATATGGCTAGAAGCAGCTAGAGGCAGGTATCTGTATTCAGGGGTGCACCAATTAGAGCATAATAAAAAACCATGCACTCAAAAATTAGAGCAAAGACCGTGCAAGAAGCAACACAGTTTATTACAGCTGGGTGAGCACAAATTAAACAGAACAGTGGATAGGCTCTAATCGGAAGGCTGACATCTGAATGGAATACAATCAGTCGTTTTATACCAATAAATACAATGGTCGGAAATCCATTAAAACACTTGCAAATTGGAGAATTTACTTTTCTTTCGACTGCATTGTGTCCTCCCACGTATTCATCATCTTTTAATGATATCTTTCCATATTCAGCTGCTTCAGAAATGTTGTCTCGTCGAGTCGATGTCCCTTGAGGGCCTTTGTTCGACCATCTGCATCATCATTTGTATAAGTAGGTCATGCAGCGCCCATTGGCTTCAGTTCTGTTTTTCCGCGCATTTGCTTCGAAAGAATTACAGCATGCTTCGGTTCTTCGCTGAACTTCGTCACTAATTTTTTCTACGAAAACGTCTTCACCGTCGGCTCCATCAACGCCTAAAATGAGCTTCAAGAAAATGTCAATCACAGACCCCGCCACATATGCCTGTGGTGTCTAGGTACCGAACATTGTACATCCGAGTGTAAGTCCTGTCAGGTGATGACCGAAAAGGCTCTAAGGGAGCGTAAAGGTAAATTGGCGGTGGGTATGTTTCCTTCCTAGTCTCCTTTGAAGAGTCGAAAAAAAGAAAATCTGAAGAGTCGAGAGAATCTCCTTGATGGAAAAGGTCTTGTTAGGCACGATTGTATGCAGTACCCTTTGGGTGCACTACAACAACCCTGACCTCCTGGCAATAGGAACCCAACCTTTGGTATAAGTCTGTACTACACAGGTTGGTAGCGTGTTGAGCAGCCAAGCGTATCTCAAGAGGGGTCAATGTGAGCTGTATGGGAGTTACACAGAGATTCACAGTGACAAGTATTCAAAATAAACACTTACACACTGTCACAACCCTCGCCCAAAACCCCCTCTGGCAAACCCATTGGCCAGGTGGAGTCAGGACTCAGGCCTCTAGAGCCTGGCATCCTCTTCAAAAGCCCTCATGGGGCCAGTCCTGGCGCCAATGGCGCCAGGCTCATACACCATGAAAAACAATGTGCTCGGGAACTACTTTATTGTATTGTCAGCCAACATGGAGGCATCCACATAGCTGGTTCCTAAGAACCAAGCTATGCGGTCTAGTGTTTTGGGTGTGGTAGCCTAGGGACTACTTTACCTGGACTATTTTGTTGGGGCTATTTAAACCACACCCGAGCAAGACAACACCCTTTGCGTTACTTTGCAGCTTGCGCTCACCGTGTCCAGCTATTCCCTCGATCCTCGGAGAAGCAGAACCTGCAAGGAGACAAAAGGAACATCATTAGCAGCAGCATCTTACCTGCAGTCTTCATCTTTAAACACTCGCAGCTACTGAGAACAGCTTCCTCGAATCTGCACGCCTCCCGGACAGAACGACCTGAAAGAGGAAGAAAGAGGCAACAGAAAGCAGTAGAGACATTTACAAATTACGAACTGCTCAAAAGGCTTACCTGGCTGGTCGCCTCTCGGCTGGCACCACTCCGGACATTCCACTCGCGTTGAAGAACACGCGACCTACAAGGAAGGAAAACACAGGTTAGCAAAGGCAAGACTTTGCAGCGCTGCGCATAGCGCTTACTTACCGCATCATAGCGCTCTTAATGCGCCATCATTTACCAGCGGGGCTCAACCAAGCCAGTTCGCCGCGCTGAAGCTCTGCATACCTAAGGGAGAAAAAAAGAGATATTTTAAACAAAGAAAGGCATGCAGGATAGCAACAAAACTAAAGAACAGCAATAAGACCTACCTGAACAATATCAAACGGGCCGGCGTCAGTGAAGTAACTGGACCGCACTCGCCCATGAAAGACAACGCGCCCCTGCAAAGAAGGCAGGACGGAGAGCACACCTAATTCTACTAGAAGGTGAGGAGAGGGCACCAGAGGGACTGAAATCATACAGGGGTGGAGGGAGGATACGTACCCCAGTCGGTCAGTCTTGAACACAGTCCTCCTATATTTTCAGGCAGAACCTTCCCTGCAGACCACATCAGGGCAAAGTTGAGAAGCATACCAGCGAGTAACCCGGCTGGGTGGCATCCCTGTGGATACCAGGTGAGCGTAACACACACAAGGTTTTTTGAATAAACAATTATTAATGTATTTATCAGTCAGTTAGAATAAGCCTTCTTCAGAAGGGAGCAATATAAAAGCAACACACAAATACACTCCTGAACTACACACTCTTAGATTCTAAATCAGTAAAGACCCCTTTGGGATGGCCCACAGTCACAACCTACACCCTCAGGTGAATTAGAACCAACAAGAGACCACAAATATTCTTAACCCGGCAAATACTTTTGGATCCCCTAAGCAGAGTCATTCAGTATAACAGGTTAAGCCAAAGTCAATGGGCAAGAGTCTTATATGGGCTGAAGCACTTCTGGTAGGTAAGTAAGAAAAGTCTTTGCACAATGTTTTAGAAATCTTTGAAGAAAAGAAGAATCTATGTAGGGCCACATGCTGTTTAGGCTTGTGAGTAGTAAAAGATGCAAGCAACTCTACAGTAATAGGTATGTTCTCTCAGACTTTACAGTACCTTTGGATTGAAGACAAAATGCAGCAGATTACTTCTTTTCCTGTGCAGCTCTGCAGATCTCACTGTTCCTGGGCCTCAGTGGTGGGGACAAGAGGCAGGACTTCTGGAGACTCCTGCACTGCAATGGGACAGTCAACGCTCGCAACCAGCAAACTTCAAACAAATGGCACTTCGGTGTTTCAGGTCCTCGCGACTACGGCAAATAGCAACACCACGGTTTCTGGCTGTCGAGATGGACTTTCCTTGCTTCCTGGGTCCCGCACTCTGTTGAGGGGGCTCAGGCTCAGTCAGTCCTGCTTCCTGGCAGTCCGAAGGACCTTCCTGGAGCACTTGGCCAACTTAAAAGCAACGCACACAATCTGGTGTTCCTCTCCCTGGCGTTTCGGTTTCCAGCAGCAACTCTGTGGAAATGCAACTAGCTCCGAGAGAATGTGCAGGTGGCTTACTTTGGAGTTGATTG
Source organism: Ambystoma mexicanum (assembly GCF_040938575.1). Taxonomy (NCBI): domain Eukaryota; kingdom Metazoa; phylum Chordata; class Amphibia; order Caudata; family Ambystomatidae; genus Ambystoma; species Ambystoma mexicanum. The sequence continues at coordinate 1,089,751,151 of NC_090941.1, forward strand.
GTCCCACCAACTCAAGGGGAGAAGTCGTCCTTGCAGGGGCTTCTCTGTCGATACGAATTTGGAGTTTCAGCACAGCAACAGGGATTCACCGGGAAAACCAACGGTCCAGGAGTTGCAGCAGGCGTCCTCTTCAAGTACTTCTTCAGTTCCTTCGTCCAGTGGTCGACTCTGCCTTCCAAGCCAAAAGCCTCACCGTTTATTCAGTTCTCTCCCATTCATTCCAGCCTTGCTGTCAGTCACTCAGCAGGGTGGCTGTCCTTGCCGGACAGTCAGCCGGCAAATCACTACAGAGTGCCTTTGGGTCTCCTAGGAGACTAAGCACAGGGAGTTTCGGGGACCTCCCTCACTTCCTGCCCACCCCAGACACCCTGGAGCCAGAGGTGGTGCTTCACTCGTGAATCCCGCCAAAGGCAAAGCGAGCAAAGGGACCAAACCTAGTTTGGCTCTCAGAGTAAATCTCAAGAAGGACCTTTCCACAAAGAAATGGCGAAAAAAGAAGACTTGAGCCGTTTTGACAAAAATGGCACCCTTGGGTGCTTTACTGCAGCTGTGAACGCAGCCCGTGGTAAATGCACACCACAGTAGTTAAAAGTAAACCACTTCCACCAGCCATTCATCAAGGAAAGGATATGATATAATATGATAGGTTATTTATGACGCGCTTAATACTCAGAGGTTTCTAAGCACGGACCTGGGGATCGAACCTGTGGTGCTCAGTGTCGTCTTGCTTCCAAGTTGAGCGTGTTGCCCCTGAGCTATCCTCCCGAGATGAGGGAGGATAAAGATGTTACATGAGAAGCTAGACAAAGGGGATACTAAGTAACCCCTCCAGCACCCTATTGTAAAATAGTGTGTGCTGGGTCTAGAAAGTTACAAATGTAAGTAAAGTCAATTTCACTTGACTGCCCTGGGAAACAGTAGTTTATCCCAGAGAAGGTATTCAAACCTTTGGGAAATCTGGAAGACCTCCCTTTGTCACTGCACTGAAGGTACTGTGTGACACAATGTAAAAGATGATGCCTATCGAGTTTGTCAGACTCCACAAACAAAAGAAATACAGAGTACAAAAATCACATTAAAATACATGAGAGAGTGTGAAAAAGTGTCTCACTCTCTCCAGGTTAAAGCAATCAAGTCCTCAAAATCCAGCAAAGTTGCTGGGAGTCTCTATGGTGGAGGGAATTAGCACATTTCTGAGAATTCTCCCTAACATGTCTAAAAGATCTCGATCGAGATGTCGATTGTGTCATTCTTCGTCTCCTTCCAAGAAGGCCAAGAAACAGCATCACAGGTCACCTCTAGTTATTCCTCGGCTGAGGTAATCAAATGTCCAACAGAGTCGGACACCCCAGCAAAACGGGGTGCAGGGATGTATTTAAAAAAGAAATGTTAAAGATCTTCGAGACAGCGGCCCAACTTGCTCGAAAAATCTGCATAAAAAAGGCAAAGGGAAGTTGTAGACTAAACAATATGTATCTTTGATCCTGAGGCATAAGCCGGAATTACATCGGGAGAAATCTCGATCCGACGAGAAATCGTTGAGGGCTTCGACAATCCAAGAGTCCAGTCCTTCGAAGGTTCCCTGGAAGAAGCATAAAAAGTCGGCAACTCCGGTCTCGCAAATGCCATCGGCGACGGAGCCGTCGGCGCCAGTGTCAAAGTTGACTCTGGCAAAAGTGAAGTCTGCGACACCAACTTTGACATCGTAGTCAATGATTTCTTTGAGATTATCGAAGCCCATAATAACGCAGGAAAAGATTTTCAAACCCTTACCAAAAATGTATTTTTTCAAATCCATAACTTTAATTTATGAAGACAATGAACCCTCAGGTGATAATACACCACCATTTGGCTTACAATTTGATACCCCAAATGTGCCCGATGAGCTAATTTAGAGTCTATAATAGAGTCTAGGATAAAAGACTTGTATGAAAACCTGCAAACAGTGGTATAGATACCGCTCCAGAATTGGAATTTGGGAAACCAGATCCTACTGACCACGCTGACTACTCATACAGACAACTAATGAGAATGTTTGGGTTGCAGTAGGCCTGGACCATCTTTTGAGCAGGATGGCCTGACTGATATACTGGATCAGGGGCCCATAGAGAGATTCAATTTTGCCCTTTCATATTGCCCTAAGAAAAAGGGTCACATCTAACTGGGAAACACCAGAAACTGCAGCTGCAGTAAATAAGAAGTTCTCGGAAAAATACAGGCCAACCCAGAATATTTAACAAAAATTCAACACTGGAGAGTTTGGGGGTTCAGGCTGCTATGTCCACTAAACAATCGGCATACCCTTCTATCCCTCCCGATAGGGATGACAAGCAAGTGGATGCCTGGGCTAGAAACATTTTTACTGCTGGAAGTATGGCTTTAAAATCAGCAAATGCAACTTGTGCCTTGTCAAAATTCACATTTACCCTGTGGGACTACTTAGCTATGGCGGCTGACCACATGCCAGAAGGAGAAGAAATTGACGGCTTCCTGGCTATCATCAAGGATCGTAAGGAGGCAATGTGTGAATGCCTCCAGTCATGTCTGGATACTGCTGATAGCATTAGCAGGTCCATGGAAACTAGCACCGTGCTGTGCAGGTTTGCTTGGTTGAGGAAGTCTGGATTTGCATCGGATGTGCAATCTAGACTCCTCAATATGTCATATGATGGCTCAAGGCTGTTTGGCAGCAAGGCTGATGAAATTCTAGAAAAGCTTAAGACCTCGAAAGCTGCATCTAAATCTGAAGCCAGCGGGGATTAAGGGCGCAGGTGTTGTGGCCTGCTCTGAGCCTCTCTACATGCCCATGAGAGCCACCGTAGCTGTCGAGGGGATGCCACGCCCCCTCCTCATTTAATCCCAGGCATCTCCCTGCAGGGCCTGAAGCCCATGGGAGATTAAGGGCGCGGGTTTTGCGGCCTGCTCTGAGCCTCTCTACACGGCCAGGAGGGCCACCGTAGTTGTTGAGGGGAGGCCACGCCCCTCCTCATTTAATCACCGGCATCTCCCCGCAGGGCCTGAAGCGTGGGTGTTGCACGCCGTAGGGTGTTTGGCGCCTGGAGGGAGAGGTGCAAATACAGTCCAGCCCAAAACGCAGTGAGGGCCCTGTGCACCCTGTGGGGTCAGAGGAAGTGACAAAGCCCAATTACCGTCTATGAGGTGAGCCTGAATTGCTGGAGAGTGTTGGGAGGCGGGAATTTTAAACTTTCCACAACAGGCACTGCAGCACAAACAGCACACGTGGTGTGGGGAGGTGAGTCCCCTTCTTGTTTATGGAACTGTTCCAAGGCTCTTTCCACTAAGGCCGCATGATGGTTGGCCTCCCCAGGATGCTGCCTTTGGAACTATGGCAGGAAGAGACATCTCCTCCCCTTCTTCCCCCCTCTATCTCTCCACATCCTCACTTCTATCAAACTTAAAGCCCCCCCACCGCCCCAATGGCGCAACTGTATCAGTCTAGAAAATTTAGACACCCCTCGAACGGAAGGCAATGCAGGATAATTGGTTGGCCGAAGACCAACTGCCTCATTTAAGGTGTTAAGAATATATGCTCATTAGTCATTACATAGTTACTAGCTCAACTAGAGTGCGGCCATTTTAAAATGACCAGAATCGCCATTTTGTTTTCTCTCTCTGTTCTCTCTAACGCTGCTATTTTGCCTCATGTAAAACTGCTTTGCTGTAGATATTATTCCGCTTCAATGGTCCAAGGTTATTAAATACATGTTGAAACATTACGCTGGAGAGCCAGACAGAAATGCCTGGTTCCCTCTCTCACATATCCTTGAAGGCAAGGAGCAAGGCATTTTAATCAGTACACGGATGCCAGCGAGTCTCCTTAAAAGAATTGCAACGTACGAAACTAATATTAAAGGGTTTGAATTGTGTTCTTCTTTACGGCCCCCCTTCTGAGTGCTGTGAGCCCCTGGAGAGCAAGCTGACCTCTAGAGCGTGAATCGAAACCAGGAGATAGTAAGGCCTGGAATGTGCCAGTCCCCTACGCGCAGCTTGCCCATGAAAACAGAAGCGCTGTGTTCTTTCAAATAAAGAATGGTGTCTGTAAATTCGAGATTGCAAACTGTTACTAAATATGGTGGTCTATGGTGTCATATTCGTCACCATGGTCAATCATCGCCTCCAATTCAAAGGGAATGAATTAGTGGCGGCATCGAATGTGTCATTGCTGATTGTAAGATGCTCATTTTGTATATATGTAACTGATGTACGTTTTTCGCTCTCTTGCGTCCCCCGAGGTCTGTTAGACACATGTTGCGGGGCGTGGGACCATTTGGCCAGCTGGGACTATTTGTTTTGCAATAAACCTGTCATGATGCCTGCCCCCGGGAAACCAGACCAGGCCCAGCAGCCCCGGAAGCAGGCATCACGCCATTTGGAGCATGCCCAAAAGCCCCCGTTAGGTGCTGTTTGGGTGCAGTCCAGGATCATAAGAACAAAGTCAGTCCTGGCGCCATAGGTGCCAGGCTCATTTATGATAACTTACCTAAAGCAGACCATGCTGCTTACTCACCTGATGCAGACCATGCTGCATGAAGACCTAAGCCAAATGAGGTTTAGGAGGGACTATTTTAATGCAGGGACTATTTTCTTACCTGGGTGGGGCAGTGGAAGAATACTTACCTGGGACTTCTTCCAAAGCTATTTAAGCCATGCCCGGACAGCCACACGTGCTTTGCGTTATTCTGCAGTAGCAGCGTAACGCTCACCGTGCCTGCAGCAGCTTCCAGTCTTCTGCCACGCCCGTCTACACTCCAGAGCTCCTGAACCCTGCAAGGAAAACAGAAGGAAAGGTTAGAGCAAGAGTTTATTCATACTCACCTGAATCCTGCATCTTCCCGACTTGGACCTGGAAGAAAGAATCCATTAGTCGCTCTTGCCGCGCCTCCTGCAACGCCGCGCAGAACCCACCTGTTGCCATTTTCAGCATTCCATCACACGCATCTTCAGTCCGCGGCCGCTCTTCATCACCTATGGACATAATAACAATAAGGTGAGCAACAGAGAGTTATCTAAGGCAACAAAGGCAAATATTAAGATTTACTTGAGATCACCGGGGATACTCACCTAATCTCGGGTCGGCGCGACCTCTTCCGCATATCCGGCGGATCCCGGCCACTATGGGGAAACATTCCGCTACAGACTTACCCGGTTGCGGTAAATGCTTCAATCCACGGATCTTCCTCCGAATGGATGCCTGAAAAGGAAAAAGACCACAGATTAGAGCAAGCTTCCCTCTTATTTCCGAAACAGCTTTTATAAACACTTACCTGCGCATCTCTGGTTGCCACGTGAACTCTTTCCAGATCCATAAGGGCAACCTAGGGGAATTGGACAGAGTGAATTCCAGATGTTTTGAACTCTTATAACTATTACCTCTACGGAGTCAACACCGTCTGCAACTCGCCAACTTCCCACACCAGTGAGGCAACTGGTCATCTACGCGCCCCTGCACTTGAAGCAGGATGGAGAGTTCATCTTTCCAGATTATCAGGTGAGAATCTAAAGGAGTCCCAAAGTAATTCATAGGGAGAAGGTGGGGTTAAGCTTAAACCTCACAGGTGGTTAATTCCCCTTTCTGCATTACAGAAGAGTATTCATACGAGCCACACAGACCAAGCTGGGTGGCCCGGTCCACTCCGTCATCTCGGCGCTCCGAGTATCACTGGAAGAAGTAACACCAGGCCGGTCCAGATCAACGCCCCCGTGGACACCAGGTGAGCGTAACAAAACCCTAGATTTTGGGAATACAACCTTGTGTCTGGTGGATCAGTTTGTGTGTGGTGATTGTGCCTGGTTTCCACATCCAAGGGTCCCTCAGGGGCCCCTTCAACGGAAGCCAATTATGGGCAGCAGACTGAGGCGGGGCATGGCGTTCAAAGCTCTGGGGGTAACGCTGGGAGCCAAGCATGGAATGGGAGCTCGTTTAGGGAGCCTCTGCATGAGTGGCACTTCTGTCCAACTGTATCCGGCCTCTGTGTGTGTCAAAGAGGGAGACTCTACATTCAAGCTACTCTGCACTTCCAGCCCGCAGGTTGGGGGGGCCCAATTCAACCCTATGTGTTCATTGTGGTCTTGTTTTGTCTCCTCCCCCCCACATCCGGCCCGGCAAGCCCCTTTCTGGACGAACCTGGTCCACCTGTTAATTTGTTAACTCCTGGAGGGGTCCTGACTGTGCAGCCACTGCCATTCTCCTGGACACCCTAGCCAACGGCTGTGAGAGGATTTCAACGGGCATATTGAAGCTGACTGGTACAAATGTGCCACTGGCCCCACCTTTGGCCCCTTCCCTGGGACTGGTTCCTCTTGGCCCATCTTCTGGCCCAAATCCTGGTGTCACAGTCCTGCATTTGCCATTGGCTCTCCCTGAAGCCGAAGCACACCTCGAAGCACATTCCCCTGTTTCTTCTGTCCCCATGTCTCTGGATTCCGGGGGCGAAGGTTCAGCTGGTCTGGGCGGCGGAGAGAAGTCTAGCGTCTCGTCCAGTATCGTGAGCGAGTCCACGCTTGATGTCCCTTCGGGGGTCAGTTCCTTCCTCCGTCTTAGCCCTGTCTAGGCCGTCAACCCCCCCTCCCAAAAGGAGAACATTGTTCATCACCCCCACCTTCGCTCGAAGCCGAGCAGGGAAGGCCGGAAGGAAAGGCCTCCCACACTCTTATCAGCTCTGCTGCGAGCTCACCGACACACGGATCAGCAGGGAGCTGATCCGATCGAATTCGGATTCTCAGAGTGCTTCATCCACTCATCCCCGTTCGCCGCGTGTTCCACGGCCCTGCAACTTCCTAAGATGGCGCCCATGGTTGCCATGGACGCCAACACAACAACGGAGCCAGCTGCTAGCACCGCCGCGGGCCCGAGCGCCCATTTGCTGCCTTCCTCTGCCTGCCCCTCCCCTCCTGCTTTAAATGGAGGGGGAGAGGGCCGAGAGGCGAAGCCGAGCAGGGAAGGCCGGAAGGAAAGGCCTCCCACGCTCTTATCAGCTCTGCTGCGAGCTCACCGACACACGGATCAGCAGGGAGCTGATCCGATCGAATTCGGATTCTCAGAGTGCTTCATCCACTCATCCCCGTTCGCCGCGTGTTCCACGGCCCTGCAACTTCCTAAGATGGCGCCCATGGTTGCCATGGACGCCAACACAACAACGGAGCCAGCTGCTAGCACCGCCGCGGGCCCGAGCGCCCATTTGCTGCCTTCCTCTGCCTGCCCCTCCCCTCCTGCTTTAAATGGAGGGGGAGAGGGCCGAGAGGCGAAGCCGAGCAGGGAAGGCCGGAAGGAAAGGCCTCCCACGCTCTTATCAGCTCTGCTGCGAGCTCACCGACACACGGATCAGCAGGGAGCTGATCCGATCGAATTTGGATTCTCAGAGTGCTTCATCCACTCATCCCCGTTCGCCGCGTGTTCCACGGCCCTGCAACTTCCTAAGATGGCGCCCATGGTTGCCATGGACGCCAACACAACAACGGAGCCAGCTGCTAGCACCGCCGCGGGCCCGAGCGCCCATTTGCTGCCTTCCTCTGCCTGCCCCTCCCCTCCTGCTTTAAATGGAGGGGGAGAGGGCAGAGAGGCGAAGCCGAGCAGGGAAGGCCGGAAGGAAAGGCCTCCCACGCTCTTATCAGCTCTGCTGCGAGCTCACCGACACACGGATCAGCAGGGAGCTGATCCGATCGAATTCGGATTCTCAGAGTGCTTCATCCACTCATCCCCGTTCGCCGCGTGTTCCACGGCCCTGCAACTTCCTAAGATGGCGCCCATGGTTGCCATGGACGCCAACACAACAACGGAGCCAGCTGCTAGCACCGCCGCGGGCCCGAGCGCCCATTTGCTGCCTTCCTCTGCCTGCCCCTCCCCTCCTGCTTTAAATGGAGGGGGAGAGGGCCGAGAGGCGAAGCCGAGCAGGGAAGGCCGGAAGGAAAGGCCTCCCACGCTCTTATCAGCTCTGCTGCGAGCTCACCGACACACGGATCAGCAGGGAGCTGATCCGATCGAATTCGGATTCTCAGAGTGCTTCATCCACTCATCCCCGTTCGCCGCGTGTTCCACGGCCCTGCAACTTCCTAAGATGGCGCCCATGGTTGCCATGGACGCCAACACAACAACGGAGCCAGCTGCTAGCACCGCCGCGGGCCCGAGCGCCCATTTGCTGCCTTCCTCTGCCTGCCCCTCCCCTCCTGCTTTAAATGGAGGGGGAGAGGGCCGAGAGGCGAAGCCGAGCAGGGAAGGCCGGAAGGAAAGGCCTCCCACGCTCTTATCAGCTCTGCTGCGAGCTCACCGACACACGGATCAGCAGGGGGCTGATCCGATCGAATTCGGATTCTCAGAGTGCTTCATCCACTCATCCCCGTTTGCGGCGTGTTTCACGGCCCTGCAACTTCCTAAGATGGCGCCCATGGTTGCCATGGACGCCAACACAACAACGGAGCCAGCTGCTAGCACCGCCGCGGGCCCGACCGCCCATTTGCTGCCTTCCTCTGCCTGCCCCTCCCCTCCTGCTTTAAATGGAGGGGGAGAGGGCCGAGAGGCGAAGCCGAGCAGGGAAGGCCGGAAGGAAAGGCCTCCCACGCTCTTATCAGCTCTTTGCTGCTCGTCTGCTGACTGCCCGGAATCCAAGCGGCATCCCGGAGGTAAGAATCAGAGCTACGAGTCAACTAGCTCATACCCATGCCCTCATACCAGATGCCTCAGATTGCCACCCGCACGCTGCAAGCCACCTTCAAGTACAATCCCCTCCCCACGAACATCCGCAATGCACGGCTATGTTCACGCATCTTGCCGCCCCCACAACATGTGTCCTCGAATAGACTCTTCCGCAAAAAGCCTACTGCTTCTATGGATATTGACAACATAGCAGATGATGACGTACGTAACCACACCCACATGGGTGCCACCCCCATACAAAATGTGTTACCACCTGTGCCCACCACCACTGAAAATGAGCCCCCCAGTGTAAAACCTGTGGTTTGCAATTCTTCTACCACCATTTTGAATGCTACTGTGCCAAATGTATTACCACCTGTGCCCACCACCACTGAAAATGAGCCCCCCAGTGTAAAACCTGTGGTTTGCAATTCTTCTACCACCATTTTGAATGCTACTGTGCCAAATGTATTACCACCTGTGCCCACCACCACTGAAAATGAGCCCCCCAGTGTAAAACCTGTGGTTTGCAATTCTTTTACCACCATTTTGAATGCTACTGTGCCAAATGTATTACCACCTCTGCCCACCACCTCTGAAATTGAGCCCCCCAGTGTAAAACCTGTGGTTTGCAATTCTTTTACCACCATTCTGAATGCTACTGTGCCAAATGTATTACCACCTGTGCCCACCACCACTGAAATTGAGCCCCCCAGTGTAAAACCTGTGGTTTGCAATTCTTTTACCACCATTTTGAATGCTACTGTGCCAAATGTATTACCACCTGTGCCCACCCCCCCCCAGCCACTACCGGACCACATCTTAAATGCGCCTTGATTAACGCTAGGTCCATCAACGCCCACGCTTTAGACATCCATGACCTTCTAACCACCCATGACCTCGATCTACTCATGATCTCTGAAACATGGCTACACGATGCCTCTGGCCCAGCACTCGCCCTCGCACTACCACCTGGATACTCCATCACTAGACAAGATCGCCTCTCCAAAGGTGGAGGTGTAGCAATTATTGCCAAAGACTGCCTCTCTATCAGGAAGGTAGAGAAATCCTTACTCAACAGTGACTACCTCCAAGTCAAAATCAACCTATCCCCCCAATGTACCATTACTGTCCACATTGTCTACCGCCCCCCAGGCTCAACAGGTGACTTCCAAGCCTCCCTCATCCACCTCCTCTCTGACAACCTCAAAAAACAATCAAAAGCCATCCTCCTTGGGGATGTTAACCTAGGTCTCCTGGACAGGAAGGACCCAGCAGCCAAATCCCTGGACTCAGCCCTCAAGGCTCTGGGGTACAATAACACCATCTTTAGCCCAACCCACACCCAGGGCAGAACTCTCGACTGGATTGCGCAACACAACTGCCCTCTCATTATCACTGGCAACTCTCCCACCCCATGGTCAGACCACCACATCATCAGCTTCAACATCCTCACTACCCGCTCCACCACCCCCCCACCCCAACCACTGCCACCCTGTCTTGCCAGAAGCTCCCGCCAACTCACTAAGGAAAAGCTACTGCCTTTCCTCCAAGGCCCAGCCTTCAGACCCCCTTTCTCCACAGACCCAGAAACACTCGCAACAGCCTACGAAGTTACCATCAAAGCAGCCATTAATTCCATTGCCCCCCTTAAACCCTGTAAGCCCAAACCCACCAGCCACTCCAACTCCTGGTTCACCCCGGACCTCCTCGCACTCCGCATTGAAAAAAAGGCCGCTCTCACTCAGTGGCAATTGTCTCACTCCGACAAAGACAAGACGACCTTTAAATCTTGCTCCACTAGATATAAAAAAGCAATCACCCTAGCTAAGGCCAAATCCTTTGAATCCAGAATCACTGAAGCACAATCCAGCACTAAAGAAATCTTTGCCATCTTCAGGGAGCTTGAAACACCCACGCCCACCCCCCAGAACTTCACCAAAGACAAGGCCTGGTGTGATGCTATACAAACAGCCATGAAAAATAAATTGAACCTGCTCCAAAACAAAATACTAGCCACTAAGCAAGCCCTACCCAACACACACACCCCTGCCCCACCACCAGCCCCGGACCCCCCCAACCCTTCTCATTCAAACCCATTCTAGAAAAAGACATCACCAACATAATGAGGAACATCAAACCCTCCAACTGCAAAGGTGATGCATGCCCAGCCACCATTATCAAAGACTGCTCTGAAGCGCTAGCTCCCTTCCTTACAGCCTTTGTAAATGCCTCCTTTGCTACTGGGAAAGTCCCTGCCTCCCTCAAGGAAGCCTGGGTCCGCCCTCTCTTAAAAAAGCCAACTCTCGACCCCACATCCCCCAACAACTATAGACCTATCACCACTGTCCCTTTCCTCCTCAAAATACTGGACAAAGCAGCCTACCAGCAGGTTCAACACTTCATTGAGGAGAACAAACTCCTAGGACTCCGCCAATCAGGCTTCCGCCCCAGACACGGGACTGAAACCGCCCTACTTGACCTGAAAAACCAAATGGACGATGCCAGAGACATGGCCAAACCAGCACTTCTCTTACTTCTTGACCTATCCGCGGCCTTCGACCTCGTGGATCATGACGTCCTATGCCACCACCTCTCCTCTACTGCCAAATTCTCCCCTGAAGCCACAGCATGGATCACTTCCTTCCTACAAGGCAGAACCATGCAAGTATTCTCGGACTCAGCATCCGCATCTCCAACTACCATTCTCTGCGGTGTGCCCCAAGGCTCCTGCCTCTCACCCACCCTCTACAACATCTTCACACGACCACTCTTTCTCATCCTCGACGCCATGGGCATTTCATACACTAACTACGCCGACGACACACAGATCCTCCTAACCCTCACTGGTAACTATGACACTGATTCCATGACCCTCAACAACCTCTACAACACCATCCAAGCCTGGATGGCAGACAATGGACTATGCCTCAACTCCGACAAGACTGAACTCCTTTTGGTAGGCTCACCCGACACACTGAAAAATCTAGACTCCCAATTCAGCCACTTCACCATAGACTCTATCAAAATACCTGTCTCAGAATCAGTCAAAACCCTTGGAGTCTACTTGGACTCCAACCTATCCATGGATAAACAAGTCAACGCTATAGCCTCTGCAGCTGCATACCATGCCAAACTTATCAACGCAGTCAGGCCCTTTCTCTCCAAAGAGAACTGCACTAACATAGTCAGAGCCATCACTGGATCCAGGCTTGACTATTGCAATGTACTCTTTCTAGGCACCTCCAACAGAAACCTAGAGAGGTTGCAAATCATTCAGAATAGTGCTCTCCGGGCAGCCCAAGGCATTGCCAAAAGGGAACACATCTCGGAGGCCAGAAAGCTAGCACACTGGCTCCCAATAAAAGAACGAATCATCTTCAAGACACTGACACTGACCCACAAGTGCATTCACCTCACTGCCCCTGACTACCTCTCCCAGAGGATCCACCCCGTCTCTTCTACGAGGCCAACCAGATCACCATATACTAACATGCTCTCTGTGCCATTAGTAAAAAAAGTCAGAGCGGGCGGATCCAGCTTCCCATATCTCGCACCCACGCACTGGAACGCCCTACCTCCCACAATCAGAGGCGAGTCCTCCCTCAGCACCTTCCGCAAAACCTTGAAAACAATCTTATTCACATAAGATGCGTTGCACTAGTCGAATACATCTCATATATTCCTAATGCATAAAATGTACTGTAATGACATACTGTACCAACCAAAATGTCAGCTCTATGCTTTGTCGAACTCATACTGTACCTATGAATGACTATATGCCTGTAACTAAGATTTTTGCAAGTAACAGCGCCTCAATGCCTGTGGGTTACTTGCGCGCTATATAAATATAAATAAATAAATAAATAAATAAATAAATAAATAAAATAAATAAAATTGTCAAGCTGTCCCTGTCACCTCCTGCTCACTGAGATGGCTGAGATCAAAAACCTCCTACTAGTCTTGATTAAGGGGGTGTTGGGAGACAGGGGGTAAGGTAGTGCGGGGAGAGCTGGTTAGGGTTAAGCAGGGGATGGCCCAGGAGAGTCCTCCAACGGGACTCATTCTTGTACCCCTGTCAGTCCCCTGCTTCTGTGGTCAGGACTCTCCCACCACAAGGAGCCGATCAGTGGTGGTTCTTCCCCCAGTCCCTCCCCACAGAAGGAGTCCATCGGGACCCTAGTCTCGGGGGTCGTGCACCCATCTTTGCGAAACCACTTGGGGAGAGCCCAGGGAAACATGCGTCCAGTGAGGGGTGATAGTGTTCTAATCCCCGGTGAGGGGAGACTTCCGTCGGGGTACAAGACACCCAAAGGCCGTAGTAGCTCCATGGTGCTTCTCCAAGGTGTCCCAAAACTATAGCCTGACACAAGAGAACCAACGAACGCCCTTTGGAAGAAATGTCTTAACTTGTTGCGGGCTGTTGGGGATTATGGGTTTGTGTCTAGGGGTTCTTTGCTGGAGTGCACTAGACTGTCCAAACTTTCAGCCAAAACAGATACTGTCAAACTGGTTTTCGGGGACGCCCTTATGGCAAGGGACATTTTGGAAAAATGTAATGGCCACTGGCGGACAAAGAAAAGTGGCATCAAAGTCAGCGCACCCTTTATGCCTGCCCCTGTGCGTCCCAAAGGAACCCCCTACAGTAACAGTCCACTCTCAGGGGCTAATTTGTCTGCCTTGGGTTCGAGGCGCTATGGGAGTAACCAGAGGTAAGGGGACTGTAGTGCCTGATCCATGGCCAAATTAACTGTTTTGGGGCACTCTTGGAGGGTGCAGCCTTTTGCACGGCTTTGCAGTTTCTTTTCTTCTTCTTGTGTTTATTGTAATCATGTACTAGAATTGTTTTTTAGGATGCACGTTGATGGCCTTTTTGGCCGAATAATGTTGAAACAAACAAATCTCTTAGTGCCGCCATTGGACAGCCTCAGCATTCCTACCCCAGTACATCAAGTTGGAGGGTAAGTCCTTTCGATTCTACTCCTCAGTTAGAAGATGGAGAGGACAGGCCAGTCATAGAGGTCAGAGAATATTTCCTCATGGTGGACGAGGGAGAGGTGCTAAATTAGCCCATGCAGTGGCAAGTTTAACCTGAGCCACTGCTTCAGCCACCTCAAAACCACTCTGAGGCCTTGACTCACAAGACCCCGGTGGGAGGCAGACTTTCTCAGCATTTGAAAGAATGGCATGGCGTTACTTCAGATGTTTGGACACTGGAAACGGTAACCCAGAGTTACTGCCTTCCTTTTCTAAAAAGGCCTCAGAATCATCCACCGGGGAACAGCTCTTTCAAAATTCCAGATCCGCTACTTGTGCAGGAAATGTTTACCCTGCTAGAGAAAGGTGCTATAGAACCAGTACCTATGGCGGAAAGGAACAAGGGTTGGTATGCCCGTTCTTTCTAATTCCCAAAAAGGACAGAGGCTTGAGACCAATCTTGGATTTAAGAAACTTGAACAAGTTCCTCAGGAAGGACAAGCTCAAGATGGTTACCCTTTTTCAGAGGGAATATGGGGCTTAACGGTCTGAGCAGTAACTCAGCCCCTTTGGCTGGGGCTAGGATCTTTAAACTGGATCCGATTGATGAAACATCCATTGAGACTACGCTTGTTGTCTTGGTCTTAAGTCTGCCTCACCTGGTGATGCGGTCCCCCTTCGCATCCTGAAAACTCTCTCTCAGAGAGCCTTGAGCCTGTTGACGACTGCTGTACAGCATTCTTTCTCTACAGGCTCCGTCCCGGATGCTTTAAAGCATGCAGTGGTTTTGCCACTGCTTAAGAAAGCCAATCTGAATCCGCGGGTCTCGGCCAACTATAGGCCTATCTTTCTGCTCCCTGCTATCATGAAGCTGATGGAGGCGGTGATCACGCCTCAAATCTAGAGCTTCTTAGAACTAATGACTGCTTCCAACCATTTCATTCAGGCTTCCACCCCAAAATGGGGACGGATTCAGTTGTGATTTTGCTGTTAGATGATCTTGCCCTGTTTCAGGACCGCAGAGGGATTGTATTCCTTATATGATATATGATATGATATGGCATTTATAACGCGCCTATAAACAATTGTTTCAAGGCGCGACGAGGCAGGGGAGGGGGAACAAAGGGATGACAGAGACAACGATCTTACTAGGCCAGGTGAAATTGAGATTGCGCAAGTGCAGTGGCATGGGAAAGTGGAAAAGTGCTAGGGACCAGGGGGGAGGGGTCAGTGCAATCCATGAGATCAACAGGTGAAGGGTGCGGCCAGCTGGTGGCAATGATAAATCCAAAATAAATAAGTGCAAGGGTAAATGCAGACCTCAGGTGTCAAGTGCAGGTAGTGGACTGTAGGGATACAGAAACAGTTCACAAGTGTGGGGGTTGCGAGTGAGGCGGTGCAGGTGTGCAACTGGCAGGGGAGGGGACCTGGGCTCGAGATCCGAAGGTGGCCAGGCGACCAGTGCAGATTCAGTTTCATTCAGGAGTACAGCAGGGGAGAGGAGGAGAGAAAGCAGAAGCAAAGAGGAAGGTTTTGAGTTGCTTCCGGAACCAGAGATGGTTCTCCTCAAGTTTCAGGGGGGCAGGCAGGCTGTTCCAAAGGGAGGCCCCGGCTGAAGACAGAGATCTACCACCAACGTGTTTCTTGGAGAAGCGTCTGACCCTGAGGGAGTTGGAGACGGAAGAGCGAAGAGCTCCAGAAAGAAGATATTTAGGAAATATTCTCCTTGATCTCTCTGCAGCCTTTGATACAGTAGACCACCATTTTCTGCTGCGTAGGTTGGAGCAGGTGGGGGTCACTCGACCTATCCTGTTTAGGTCCTTCCTCGAGGGCCTCCTTCCAGGGATGTTTCTCTTCCCTTGTTTAGCTGCTTGGTAGGGACCCGCAGGGGTCGGTCTTGTCCCCTCTATTAGTCAATATATATATGCGGATGCTGGCCAACCTTATCTCTGACTGCAGTGTGCTCTTTTATTCCTACGCAGATGATACTCTTCTGTGAGCGTACCTCCCAGTCAGCTGCGCAATTGCCTAGAGAGAATGGGTTCTTGGATGGCAGGTAACTGGTTCCAGTCGAATGGCAGTAAGACTGAGGTGATGGTGGTAGGTCCAGGGGTAGTGACCATCTTTGGAATGCACAAAACTGGCCAGAATCCCTTGGCCCCTGCCCGGTACCTCTGTCAAAAGCTTGGGTGTGAAACTTCTACTTGAGGGGTCGTGCAAAGCCCAAATTTCTGCCATATGTGGGACGGGCTTTGGAAAATTGAAAGCCCTGCGTAAAATCCTCCCTTTGCTTCACCTGGGAAATCGTACCACACTAGTAACCTCCTCAATAATGGGTTCTGTAAATTACTGTAACAATATCTACTTAGGGCAACCAAAGTATCAGATTCAGAGACTTCAAATTCTTCAAAATGTGGCGGCCCGACTTGCTCTCCAAGCTCCGCGTCTGACACCCTCTACTGCTCTACTTCTCCATCTCCATTGGTTGCCGGTGGAAGCAAAGATTCAGTTTAAGATCTTGTGCATTGTGCTCTCCACAATGTGGGGCCTCTTTATTTGAGGAAAAATTTGGTGAGGTATCACCCCTCTTGAAACCTCCAGTTGGAAACACGAATCCTAATGAAAATTCCAAAATTTTGCTGCAAGCGCCTGGGTGGCCGATCCTTTTCAGTATTGGCCCCCGCCCTATGGAATGCTCTGCCATTTCATTTGAGAGTCCAGACTGCATACCTTCTCTTTAGGAAGCCCTTAAAGACCCATCTTTTTGGTTCTCTCACTGCCACTGCTCATTGGGCTGTGGTTTGTTGTAAACTGCCTTCCTCCTAGCACCTTGATGCCTTTGGGGCATGGTCCGCGCTTTATAAATCATAAATAAATAGATCCTTCTGGCCCTCCAGCTCCAGGATTGGATGGTATCATTGGACCTTCGGGACGCTTACTTTCACGTGCCTAGAAAGTACCTGAGTTTCGCTGTTGGCGGTTCTCATTATATATTTCGAGTTCTTCCATTTGGGCTGACCTCCGCCCAAGGGTTTTCACCAAGTTAATGGCAGTGGTGGTAGCGAGTCTCAGGAGAGGGGGGATTCACGTCTACCCCTACCTAGACAATTGGCTGATCAGGGCACATTCACCCGAGCAAGCCCTCGAACATCTCAGAGTAATCTGCCACTCTCTTGACAGACTGGGCTTTTCCCTCAATTACAAGAAGTCCCACATGATACCATCACAAAGACTCCAGTTCATCAGAGCAGTACTGGACACAACTTAGGGGAAAGCATTGCCACCCGAGGTGAGGGCTCAACACATTCTGCAGATGGTCACCAAATTCTAGAGTGCCAAGCGTCTCCTGGCCTTCGATTGTTTGAGGTTGCTTGGCCACATGGCATCCTGTATTTTTCTGGTGCCAGAGGCTAGCCTAAGAATGAGATCTCTCCAATAGGCTCTCAGGCAGAATGTCAGATCTTCTACATGTTCCAAGCAGAGTTACACAGGATCTTATGTGGTGGGCCTGCGAGAACAACATTCTGAAGGGAGAACCCTGTTGGCAACCATGGCCGGAGATAACAGTAGTTACGGACCCTTCACTCACCGGGTGGGGAGCCCACGCCAACGATCTGACAATCTGCGGTAGTTGGTCTCCATCAGAGTCCAAACTACTTATCAACCTATTGGAGCTGAGGGCAATCAGACTAGCGCTGAAGCTCCTTCCTGCCCTCTGTAGGGAGAAATAATGTCCTGATAATGACGGACAACACCGGGCCATGTACTACCTCAAGAGAGGAGGCGTATGGTCACTATCACTGTGCAGAGAGACAATGCAGCTCTGGTTCTGGGCAATTCAAGAAGTAATCTCACTGTCTGCAATTCACCTAGCCGGAGAGGAGAATACGGCGGTGGATGCTCTGAGCAGGCAGAGCATAGTTTCCCGTAGTTGGAACTAGCTCGGGAAGTCCTTCAAGAGATCTTTGCCCTTTGGGGAATCCTGCAAGTGGATCTGTTCACGTCCAGTGTCAACCAGAGGTGCAAACTGTTCTGCTACAGGGAATTTCCCCCAAGCTCTAGGAGACACGTTCGTTGTGGACTGGGAGTGTCCACTCCTGTACATGTTTCCTCCAGTCCCTGTCATTTCTCATGTGATCAGGAGGTTGAGAAAGTTAGTGAAATCCATGATCCTAATTGCTCCGGATTTGGCCAGGAGTAAGTGATGCCCAGACCTTCTGGATATGTCCATCTACCCTCCAATACATCTTCCACAAAGAGAGGATCTCCTCTCGCAAGAGGAAGGTCGGGTTCTCCATGCAGAGGCCAAGACACTCAACCTTTGGGCATGGTTTCTGAAAGGTTGAGGTACAAGGATTGGGACCTCCCGGATGACATAATGGAGATCTTGTTTTCGCCCAGAAGGCCAGCAACAAAATCTTTGTACCGCTGCCATTGGAACAAGTTCAGCAGCTGGTGCAGAGATAAGAATGTGGATCCCTTTCTGTGTGATACACCTATGGTGCTTTCTTTTTTGTTACATTTGGTGAATCTGGGGCTCCAGATTGGAACAATTAAAGATTACCTGGCAGCGCTTTGAATTTTCAAGCGCTCTTTGGAGGAGGATTCATGGTTTTAAAATCCCTCTGATTGTTCAATTTCTAAAGGGTCTTACTAATGTATTTCCATCAATTCCATTCCAAGTCCCTATATGGGATATTAACTTGGTGTTAAAATGTCTAACATGCATTCTTTTTGAGCCAATACATTCACTCCCATGTAGACTGTTAACTTTTAACACTGTTTTGCTAATAGCAATAACGACAACCCAGGGTAAGCGATTTGCAGGCACTTTCCTGTAAACCCCATACACTGTTTTCTATTAAGACAAGGTAGATCTCAAGTTGAAACCTTCTATTCTACCAAAGGTAGTCACCAACTTCCACTTGCTGCAAAAGATTATTTTACAATCTTTATAGAATATCAAAAATGTGTCACAAAGACTAATTATTCCTTGGCTATACTGGTCCTAAATTGGGATTAGCTGTGAAATGACAGACCCTATCCAGATGGAACATCTTGGCTATTGGGGAATGTTACAGGTTAGCGGGCAAAGACCTGCCGGAAGGTTTGAGAGCACATTCCACAAGGGGTATGGCAACCTCTGCTGCTATTCAGATAGGTGTCCCAGTGAAAGACATATGTGCAGCAGCCAATTGGTCGTCCGTTCACACTTTTGTAAAACATCACCTCTTGGATTCATCTTCCAATCAAGAAGGACAATTTGTGAAAGCGTCCTTCGTTCAGTTCATGATAACAGTTAAGGACGAAATAAAATTCATACTCCCACCACCAAGTTATTTCTGCTTTGGGAGTCTATCAAAAGATGAGGAATATGTGGGAGGAGCATCCAATGGAAAGAACATTACCACGGGTAAGTAACTTGTACTTCTATGTTTCCAGGGATTTCATTGGTCGTGGGCGTCACCTGCTCGAAGTTTACGTTACTTAGTGAAGCGTAATTGAAACAAACAGTGTAAGTTTCCCATTACAATGCCTCCCTATGTGGTACCACGTTTATTCACACTCCCACCCCAGAACAACTTGTTATTATTGAAGTAACTTTTGTGGTGACCGCCGGAACTTTAATGCACTGCCATTGGTCAGCACCATTGAGAACGGAACTAGAGACACCCTGCAGCTGGTGGGTAAGTGGACATTCACACGATACCTGTTGGATGATGACCATGGCAAACTCTGCGATAGATCCTTTGGAGGCTGGCCACCCACCCGGAGCTCATGAACTTACCGCCTGATTGGTTCTCTCAGGAACGCCACTCCATCCAGTGTTCCTTTCCCACAGCCACCTGCCGATGGGCTTGGCCGGTCATGTGACTGCCATAGTGGGCGGCTGGTTGGCTGATCGCCCTGTAATTACATCACCTTGTTTTAGTTATGTTTTTTTTCTCAGGAGTAGCTTAAGCTGTACCTCTTTTTCTCGTACTGGTCATGTGTTTCAGATAGATATTTCCCAAGGTCCAGCCCACCCCAAGGGATTTCACGCTACATGTATTTATTTATAAGGGCACTATGTGTATCCTTGCCCTTCTTTAGTTAAGCATAGGACAATATCTTGGAGTGTGTGTACACCCAGTGCATCATTACTCCCTATCGTTCCCGCTGATGCCCTTTATATGGCGCGTCTGTGGCTTAGAGCACCAGTGCCATTTCCTATGTAGCTGCCCCCACCGCCCCCCTTCTTTACCCTCGCAGCGGGTAGGTGCGTCTGTCTGTCTGGCTCTGATTTAGCACCTTTAATACATTCCACCCTTCGATGGATCTTTCGATCAACATTTCTTCCCCTCTCATCCTTTATCCCTTTTCTTTGTGCACCCACACCCTTGTTACCCTGGTTTTTCCCCTTCTGGTATGATGCCGCTAGCTCTGCAACGTCGTGCTTACCTGCCGTGGAGAGCCTTCGGGCCGCTCTGTGACATCCTCCAGTGGGCGACGCTATGTTGGATGCAGTGCGCATGCAAGGTGGACTTGCAGCCGGGCTTCGCGAATGCGCAATACGTTTGTATACAGGGGATTGCCATGGTGACCATTTTGAGGGATGAGCTCTACCTCGCCACTATATATTGTGACGCTACGCCAAACACTTTGAGTCGTAATCTCTTCCGTGTGTGAGAGTGACGCTCCTTGTTCTTGTTCTGTTCTTTTTGCCTTGGTCTTACCTATTGGAGGTCTGCTTTCCTCTGATTCCTGCTTGCGCCCTGGTGCTTCCTGCCTTCATTAATTCTTTCTGCCTTCTGGAACCTTACCATATCTGTTCCTCTGTTTGCTTGCCATTTCTGGGCATCCACGCCAGCGCACCACGTTGTTCCAGCCACACTTAAAACCTGTTCTTGCAATATCAAGGGACGACATATGGCACTATTTCGACATGTCTCATTCTACATCTAACAATTGGTTTTCTACACATTACATATTTAGTGATGAAAGACTCTCGGTATTGAGAAATTTCCTTATTATGTTCGCGATGAGTCATAATTGAATGCATTCACTGATGGCATATATGAACGAATTCTAATAAATGTGTACAATACATTGTACATTGTGAATTAACAGCAACATGACGACAATGGTCCACTCAAGTTGGATACATTGATCCCTACTAACTTACTCAATATATAGGGTCCCTACCACAATACACATGATGTTAAAAACATTATTATGTTATGAATGGAGAGCATATCACCATCTTTAAAATATCAACTTTATTATCTAGTGACCTCACTGGCAAGGTGTTTTCCAGGTACAAAGTATAGTGTATAGCATTGTATAGCATTAACTCCGAATAGCGTACATTATATCTTAATGTCCTGCACATTGTCTATTTGAGGGATTATGTCATCGCTTAGAGAAATCAATGGAGATTACATTCCTCATTCATTCCTTTCGGATAAACCGTGTCTAGGAAATTAATCCAATGCATTTTCTTTTGTAGCCATTTTTTGGTTTTGTCGACCTCCTCTGCCCGATGTATGTACCACATCAAAGACCACAAACCTGATCTGGGCTAGATTTTGTTTGTGTTCCTTGAAGTGTCTGGACAGGGGTGATTTGGGGTTTTGAGTACAGATGATGGATTTGTGCTCTGTCCATCTTTCTCGTGCCGATCTGTTTGTTTGGCCCACATACAACAAGCCACATGGGCACTTAATGATATAAATGACTCCTGTGCTGTTGCATGTCGCGTTATCCTTTAATACAATTTTATGCCCCGTATGGAGATGTGGAATGTTACTGCCCTTGATGATGTTGTTGCAGTTGCTGCAACGGAAGCATGGGAAGGTACCTTTCTTTCTTGTGGCAAAGATTGTCTGTGTATCCCAACCATCTATTTCTGCTCTGACTAGTAGTTGCAATTGTAATTGGTTATTTATAACACGCTTAATACCCATAGGTTTCTAAGCACGGACCCGGAGATGGAACCTGTGTTGCTCTGCTTCGTCTTGCTTCCAAGGCGAGCGCGTTGCCCCTGAGCTATCCTCTCTAGACCTTAAAATGTATCCTTTTCTATCCTTAAAGGCCATCATTGGTGATTTTGGGAACAGATTCTTTAAGAGAGGGTCATGATGTAGGTATTTCCAGTTCTTACATATTATCCTACGCAGATGGATGCCCTGTCCCGAGAATTCAGATATATACAAAAGTGGTACTTCCTTCTCTTTATGTGTAGGATGGAGTAATGTTTTTCTGTTGATGGTGTTCACCTTTTCTATAGCCACCTTTACAGTCTCAGAGGGGTATCCTCTTGATATGAATTTGTTTTCTTGTTCTGTGTATTCTTTGTGTAAAAATTTCATGTTAGTGGTTATTCTCTTTATATGTGAAAATTGGCTGTATGGAAGGTTTTCTATCATCTGTCTTGGGTGAAAACTGGCATAATGTAAAACATTGTTGACACC
Source organism: Ambystoma mexicanum (assembly GCF_040938575.1). Taxonomy (NCBI): domain Eukaryota; kingdom Metazoa; phylum Chordata; class Amphibia; order Caudata; family Ambystomatidae; genus Ambystoma; species Ambystoma mexicanum. The sequence continues at coordinate 1,089,773,231 of NC_090941.1, forward strand.
CGTAGGCTTATGGTATATGTTAGTTTCTAAACCATTCTCAGACATTTTCAATTGAACGTCTAAATAAATGGAGGTACGGTTCCCCCATTTCCATGGTGAATTTAATCAGAGCAAGGACTTAATTTAGGCAATTGTAGAATTCAATGGATAGAGTTCTGCCCATATTCCAAAGATGTCATCTATGTATCTCTTCCAGATAATTAGATGTGCCCAGTCACTGTTTTCCAGTATAAATCTTTTCTCAAAATATTACATAAAAGTATTTGCATATGCGGGAGCCATTCCCGAGCCCATTGAGGCCCCCAAGCATTGTGTCTAGTACTTGTTGTTGTGTCTAAAATAACTGTTGTAGAAAATAATGAACAGTAACTCAATGATGAATTGTCTATTCACTCTTCTTTTGTTATCTTTGAGGACGTGCCATTTTGTTGCTTCAAGACCTTTATGGTGAGGTATGGATGTGTAGAGACTGCTGTAGGGAAGGCATGGTATCACAAGTATGGCACTGACACAATGGATACAATTTGTAAAACCTTTATTGAAAATGTTTCGGTCGGAAAAACTCCTTTGTTAGCCTATAAATAAGATGGGAGTAGTCTCGACCATCAAACGATAAACAAAGCAGTCCTAGTGGAGTCTGTCAAATCAAAATGATGTGGTAAGGTATTATCATGCAAGAAGTCTTTGATCTGAAACAAAAGATTTTCTGAAGATTCCCAAATTTCGCTGTAAGCGCCTGGGTGGCCGTTCCTTTTCGGTATTGGCCCCCAGCCTGTGGATGCCCTGCCGCTGAACTTGAGAGTTCAGATTGAATACCTTCCTATTAGGAAGGTATTAATTACTCATCTTTTTAGCTCTCTTTTTGCTTCTTAGGCTTGAGGTCTTGTCTCTGTAAAACTGCCCCTTTCTCCTGCCCGGCACCAGATGCCTCCGGGCCATAGTTTGTGCTCTACAAATCCTATAATAATGATAATAATGAAATGGCGTATGCTAACAAAACCTAATGCCTGCCCTATCTCTTATACAAAAAAGTGTAAAAAGGAGAAATGTATGCATAGGAAAATTCAGTATTCAAAAGAATAAAATTAGTTGAACCAGCTCTCCTCCTCACCTTAAACCTCACAGAGTAAGGCTGTCCTTGTAGGGAGGATGACACACTCGGGCTCGGCTCGGTTTCCGACACTCAAAGCAGTTCCAAACCGTTGATTGAGACCCGCCTAGCCTTCCACATTAACATCTCTTTCTTGACTTTCAAAATGTTATTCCAACGTAAAGTTCACAAAGGTCCCCCTCTGTCGGGCTCAGACCTTCCAGCACACAGATTACATAGGTCCCCCTGTGTTGGGCTCAGACCACTCATGTCACAGTTCAACACAAACTTGCCGGGGGGGCTCCCTTGCGCAAGCTTATTGTACTTTGGGTCTCCCTCAATCGGGCTCGGACCCCTTTTGGATGTCGAAGACTTTCGAATGTGCGTGGCTCTCTTTACAGACCACCACAGGACCACTTTGACTCAAAGTTCACGTTTACTCTTGTTTACTACTGGCTCCCAGTAAAACAACACATCACCTTCAAAACAATGTGCATAACGCACAGGGCAATCAACGGACAAGGAGCAGAATTCCTACAAAAGAAAATAAGTCTACAAACCAACGAGACCCCTCCAATCAAGCAATTAAATCTGCCTGGAACTCAAACCATACCTTAAGAAAAAACTTGGAGGCACCTCCTTCTACCATTTAGCTGCAAAAACCTGGAACAACATCCCAAAAGAAATAAGAAACACTGAAGATCACCTAAAATTCAGGAAATCACTAAAAACCTGACTCTTCAACACCACACTAAATCTGGAAACCAAAACTGGAAAAAGGACGACTAAGCCGGAAAGGACACAGATATCCCCGACCCGAGAGGATAGCTCCCACAGCACCTGGACGGATGACACCGGATAGATTGGAACACAGGCGGCATGCACAGAGACTGAGTCAACTATCCCAGACAATCCCACCAACACTTTCGCCCGCCCCTTAGTTACCGCCAGGTACCACAGTAGCGTGGAATTGTCGAGATATTGGCTATCACCACACTAGCTGAGAGGTTGACATAGGCAGGTGCACTGGCCACAGGAGTAGGAAGGGAGGACAAGGGGAGCTATGAGAGAGCATGTTAGAGGTGGGGGCCAGAGGAGTAAGGAACCCTGTCTACCAGTCGGACCCAGATCAGGACAGAGCCGCATCAGGGGAGACTACGCAAGCCGAGCACCTCAATTCAGGATAGAGACGCAAACTAACCAACCCTAATTAACAAATTCCCTTTCTGCATACACCTCTCAAACTCCAAACCAAACACAACCAAACCTACTGCACAACAAACCGCACAAACTTCACTACATTACAACAACAAAACAAAAACACACATAGTCTTGCACAACAGTACACAATGTCTACCGGCCGCAAACACCCCAGGCCCAGCCAACGGACCCACCAGGCTGAGGCCGCCAACCGCACATTACTGCTCTCTTGCACTTTTTCCTGCTTCCTCCCACTAACTCAACCTCCCCTCCTCTTTCAGAGCCGCCAGAGCGCCAAGGGACCACTCCGGTGGTGATAGTGCGCGGTACAAATGTCCTTTAACATTAACATTAATTCACTTTTGCTGTTTAGTCGCTTTTTATAGCTTCATACATTGTACCTTTCACAGAGACTTTCGAATGGGCTACTTCCTTTCGCCGGACCACTCCATTACTTAGTATTGCTGATCTCACAGCTGCATTTTACTTCAAAGTTTATCCACGGGTCTGCCTTTCTTCGCGTCTCATCATACTTGTGTGTAGCCTTCACTTGTGGTATAATGTTGCACTTCATTCGCTTTAACACACACCGGCCTCTCAGGTCAATTGCCAACTCAGGCTGTGTGTGTTTTTTTCTTGTTTTGGTATTTCAAATTCACGAGTCAAGGTTAGTACCACAGGCTTGGCCTTGCCTTCCCAACTCTCCCGTACCCCCGGGAGGGTCGCTGGCGTCCTTGAAACACAATGCAATCTTCACTTATGGGATCTTGCCTTCTCCACGTGTCTTTCACGGTCTGTCAGAGGCAGCGACCTCCAGTAGGGAACCCCTGGGGTTTTCGCACCACTGCTCTCATCCCTTGGTCCGTTGCTCTGCTCCAGTAGGTGTGACTTCATCCCGGAAGTGCTGCTTGTACTCGTGTTCTGCCTTGCTCTTAGTGTGTCTTTAGGTGTTGCCTTTTATTCATTTGAGGAGAGCTAACTGATATCAGGTGTATGCACTTAATTTAAAGTGCCTGATATTGCCTGACCCGATTACCGGGACATGTCCAGTACGATGTGAGAGAGTTAGTCTGGTTACTCTCAGTCACCCTCTTCCTCGGCCCAGTGTTTATGTAAAAAGGAGGCAGGGAAGTTGGGACTTTGGAAAATCCTACAATAAAGGGGGTAATACCGTGTCTCACCATCGGCTATCTCACCCCCCCCTGAAGACCCCTCACCCAGGTGATCCTCCCACACTCGTCCACCCTCAGGGTCTGGATCCAAAGGCTATGGCCGTACCCTGGCCACCTCAGAGAGATGTTCCCGGGGACTAGTGGGTTGTACACCCTCTGGTTTCTCACACTACCCACATCTAGGGCGAACAGTATATGAGAGGTTTGTAATGATTTCAGATCTTGAAGGCAGTTCAAAACAATGGGTTCCGTCCCTGAAGAACGTATCTTTTGACTGTACGAGCTGCTGTAAGACTTTGCCTATATAGATGGAAAGAGGGTCAAAGACACTTTCTGTACCAACTACGATTGGTCTAAGGGGTGGTCTTGGTGCATGTGTGTAAATTCTGGGCAAGGCATAGAAGACCAGCGTTATCGTAAAGGGGTGTGTGAGAAATTCTTTGATTTTAGATGTAATGCAACAGTTTGCTCCAGCTTTTGCTAACATTTGCTTTCTAAGGTCTACAATCTCAGTTATGGGATCCCTGTCTAATTTAAGGGAGACATCCTTGTCTGACAATAAATTCAAACACTTTGTATGGTAGAACTGAAAATCCATAACAACTAAGGTCTCTCCCTTTATCAGCAGGTATAATGATTAGACTTTCATCCTTCGCAAGTTTTTCAGTCTGCTTGAGTCAATTGCACTTGATGTTACAAGGGAACTTTTTCTTGTAGTTAACTTTACTCATTTCTTTGATGACTTGATTCTCAAACACTGAGAGCTATGTTGTTAAAGGTTGGGTTGATATTGCTTTTAGGACGAAGATCTAATAGATCTAAGGATAGTGATTCACTCTCTACAGGGGCTTGTAATTTGAAAAACATCTGCAGACGTACCTTCCTGAGTAGTTTACTGAAGTTCACTTTTTAATGGATTGTGTCCTCCCATGTATTCCTCATCTTAAAAAGTATCTTTTCATCTTTAGCTGCTTTGGATTTTTTTCCAGCAGAGGGTGCTGAGCGTCGATGTGGATGACTCGATGACCCTCAAGTTCTTCTGTCTCGATGCTGACGTCTCCACTGTTTCATATAGCACACGCAGCGACAGTTGGCTTCAGTTCCATTTTCCGTGAGATCGCTTCGGAAGTATGGCACGCTCTGGTTCCTTCAAAACCTTCAAAAACCTAAAAATTGCTCAATAATAAGGCTTTGTCTTTGACATCATCGACCCCTTAGCTGGGTTTTAAAAAGTGCCTCCACTGCGGTGCAAAAATGTCCCTCACAGACCCCCATCGGGTGTGCCTGTGGTGTTTGGGCACCGACCACAAGACATTGGAGCGTGGATCCTGCCTATCCATGACAGGTAAAGCCCTGAGAGAGTAAAGGGAAGATAGCTGCAACAAGATCACATAAATATCCATTGATGACTCAGTCAGAGAAGCGATCCTCTGACAAGTCGCGGGGTGACTCTCGTCAGAGGAGGAGTGCTAAAAAACATTCCCACACCAGCAGTGGATCCTACCACTCTTCATCGACATCTCGGAAAATGAAAAAGAGACGGCATAGATTGCCATCTACTTCCTCCAGTTCCTCCCCTGAAAGGGAAACTTGCCCTGCTAAATCAGTATCAACAGCTGAATGGGAACGATTCGGACAGAAAATGCTTTAAGTTGTCGAATATGGCCTCGTCCCCCTCAAAAAGAGAAAGCCAAAAGTCATGCCCCTGTCACGGTTGAAACCAACAAAGAAAGGGCGAAAGGCAAATCCTGTGCACCCTCGAGCCCGGGTGCGAAAAGAAAACTCCTCAAGAACATTTGAAGGTTTACTTGAGTCGAGGATGTAGCCCTTCGAGAGCTAGGGATGAGTCGAAGTTGTCGAAATGGTTGATGCCTTCTTTGGTGAAAACATCAACGCTGTTGTTATCAAAGCCTTCAATGTCAACATCGAGTGCGTTGAAGACATCAACTCCATCGTCGACAAAAACTTCGGAACCCTCCAAGGAATCTGAAAAGACTGAGAAATCTTTTATTCTTCTACCGAGAAAGGAATTTTTTAAGTCTCTTTCTTCAATTTATAAGGAGCATGAACCTTCAGAGGATGACGTACGTCCATTTGGGTTAGAGTATGGGACACCAAGTGTTCCAGAAGCACTAATTTATTTATTTATTTATTTTTATTTCTTGTATAGCGCCCAAACCCTGGGGTGCCAAAGCGCTTTAACTTGAAAGGTTATAGTGATAGAAAAACAAAAGAGCTTATAGTTACATTAATACAGTACAAGGTCATAGTTAGTGGGCAGAAAGATGGTGCCAGCCACATATTTCATGGTGGCAACTACATGTATATGCAAGGTCATAGTCATATGGCGCATATATAGTGCCAGTCACATGTTGCAGCAGGACATATAAATGCAGGGTTTTAGTCAGAGAGCAAAACATGGTGCCAGCCACATGGTGCATGGCGACAAACTATGCATGTAAGCTGAAGAGTCTAGAATGAAGGATCTTTGAGACTCTCCATTCTGAAAGTTCAATAGATACCTCTCCTGAATTAGAATTTGACAAACCAGACCCTACAGAAAATGCAGATGGGTCATATAGACCACTAATGTCAAAGGTCATTGAATTTCTAGGGTGGGGCCGACCAGCACCACTTTTTGAGCAAGATGATCTAACTGACATAATAGATAAGGGACCCCAGGAAGACCCTGTTCATCCTTTTCACGTAGCCTTGGTTCCTGCTGTGAATAAGAATCTGTCAAAAAATATAGGACCTCTAGTAGTGATCCTTACTAACTATCTAAGCATCCTACACCAGAAAGTCTAGTGGTACAGGCGGCCAGTTCAATTTCCAAACACACTGCCTACCCAACAATTCCACCAGACAGAGATGATAAGCGCTATGATGCTTTGTCGAAAAAACATTTCTCTGCTAGTAGTATGGCCCTGAAATCGGCAAATGCCACATGTGCATTAACTAAGTTCACATTCACCCTATGGGACTCTATAGCTATGGCAGCTGATCATTTCCCGAAGGGAAAGAAAGAGAAGGCTTAAACATTTTAAAAGATGGAAAGGAGGCTATGTGCAAGTCCCTCCAAACTGGTCTCGACACTGCGGACAGTATAAGAAAAGCATGGGGGACAAGATTTGCGTGGTTGTAGATGTCTGGGTTTTCCCCTGATGTGCAATCAAGACTTCTCGACATGCCCATTGACGGCACACACCTGTTCGGCAGCAAGGCTGATGAAAGCCTGGAATATTCGAAGACCTCTAAAGCAGCAGCCCAATCCCCTGGTGCCGCTATTAGACAGCCACAACCTCACCCGGGTGGAACATCTTGAAGGGGCAGGTCCTTTTGTTTTTATTCCTTAGTTGGAAGAGCGAGAAGACTGGCCAGTCAAAAGGCTCAAAGAAGATTGGTGGACGGGGGAGCGGTGCCTAGTCCACCCAGGCAACAGCTGCGTGACCCTCAGACGCTGATTCAGCCACTTCAATACCTCTCTTAGGCCTTAGTCCACAAAACTCCAGTTGGAGGCAGACTCTCACAACATCTGCAAGAATGGCAGGGTATTACTTCAGATGCACAGGCATTGGAAACGGTAGCCCAGGGTTACTGCCTTCTTTTTCTAAAAAGGCCTCAGGAATATTCACCAGGGAACCACTTACTCAGTGTTTAGGATCCGTTCCTTGTGCAGGAAATGTTGAGTCTGCTAGGGAAAGGTGCTATAGAACCAGTACCTGCAACGGAAATCCTAATCCCCAAAAAGGACAGAGGATTGAGAACCATTTCAGGCTTAAGAAACTTGAACAAGTTCTGCAGGAAAGACAAGTTCAAGATGGTTACCCTTTCTCAGATACTTCAGGCCCTCCAGCTTCAGGATTGGATGTTGTCACTAGATCTTCAGGATGCTTATTTTCATGTGGCTATACATCACAAGCACACAAAATACCTGAGGTTCACAGTTGGCGGCTTTCACTATATGTTTTGAGCTCTGCCTTTTGGGAGGACCTCCGCCCGAGGGTCTTCACAAAGTTAAGGTGGTGGTGGCAGTGAATCTCAGGAGAGGGGGGATACACGTCTACCCCTACCTGCACCATTGCCTGATCAGGGCCCATTCTCCCAAACAGGCCCTGGAACATCTCAGCATAACCTGCCACTCACTCCATAGACTGGTCCCACATGATACCATCTCAAAGACTCGAGTTCATCGGAGCAGTCCTGGATGCATCCACGGGAAAAGCCTCGCCACATGAGGTGAGGACTCAGCCCATTCTGCAGATGGGGACCAAATTTCACAGTCCCTACTGTCTTCCGTCCTTTGACTTCTTAAGGTTGCTCGGCCTCATGGCGTCTGGCATTTTCCTGAAGCCAGAGGCTCGCCTGGGGATGAGATCCTTCCAATGGGCCCTGAGGACACAGTGGTCTCAGTTCTCAGGCAAGATGTCAGACCTCCTTCCGGTTCTGATCAGAGTTTCACACGATCTTCTGTGGTGGGCCTGCGAGGACAACATTCTGAAGGGAGAACCTTTTTGGCAACCATGGCCGGATATCAGTAGTGACGGACGGCTCACTCACGGGGTGAGGAGCCCTTGCCAATGATCTAACAATCAGCGGTCGTTGGTCTCCATCAGAGTCCAAAATACACATCAACCTTTTGGAGCGGAGGGCGATCAGATTAGCACTGATGGCCTTTCTGCCCTCTGTACTGGAAAAGAATGTCCTGATAATGACAGACAATATAGTATCCATGTACTACCTCAATAAGAGAGGAGGCGTATGGTCACTATCACTGTGCAGATAGGCAAAGCAGCTCTGGTTCTGGGCAATTCAAGAAGGAGTCTCTATATTGGCGGTTCACCTGGCCGCAGTGGAGAACATGGTGGGGATGCTCTGAGCAGGCAGAGAACAGTCTCCCACGAGTGGGAACTAGCTCAGGAAGTCCTTCAAGAGATTTTCACCCTTTGGGTAACCCCTCAAGTGGATCTGTTTTCGACCAGTGTTAATCGGAGGTGCAAACTGTTCTGCACCAGGGAATTTCCCCCAAGAGGAGCTCTAGGAGACGTGTTCGTGGTGGACTGGGATGTTCCACTGCTGTACGTGTTTCCACCAGTCCCCGTCATTCCTAAACTTATCAGGAGGTTGAGAAAGTTCGGGAAATCCATGATCCTAATTGCTCTGGATTGGGCCAGAAGGCCGTAGTACCCAGACCTTCTGGACATTTCCATCTGCCGTCAAATGCATGCATCATCCGCAAAGGGAGGAGCTTTTTAAGTTTCTCCATCCAGAGGTCAAGACACTCAACCTTCACGCCATGGTTTCTGAGAGGTTGAGATATAACTATTGAGATCATCCAGATGACGTTATGGAGAAAAGAATGCAGACCCTTTTCTGCGCAACACCTATGGTGTTGTAATAAAAATGCAATTTGAGCGCAGTATGAAGGACCACACTTCTAAGTTGCGAGAGTAGCGCTGTAAAAGGGGAGGGGGCTCCTTCTGATGCTATTGAAATTAAATGCTTAATAAAGCGTATCCATAAATACTGAGGCACAGGTAAGTATAATCAAACTTAGTGGTAGAACAAAACGCTGTAAATAGGCCTTAGAAGCGTGCATTTAGTGAAAATGTGTGTTAGTATTTTAGGTGCGGCAAAGACCTTTGTGGCTGGGAGTTTAGTGCAGAGTCTGTGATCCCTGGCCAGTGCTGACAGAAGTACACAGTGGTTGTTATTTTCAAGGTCACAGATTAGAGCTCAGAGGTTCCTCCAACGAATAAATGAAACATGACCATTTTATAATTGAAAATCATTTGTGAAATGCAATTTCTTAATGGAGCCGAAAAGAACCATGGCGGTTTCAAATCGCCCCGTAGAACATTTTCCCTAGGAAAAGGGTTAGAGTGTCCTTGATATGCAACATTTGTGCAGAAGTATGTCCGTGGTTCAAGGCTCTGGTGTTGTCATGGTGGGCAGCCATTCTCATGAGAATCAGGGTTAGGCAACCAGGGCAGTTTAATAAAGTTCTGCTGGTGGCCTCAAATGTTTCAATGACTTAATTTTGTGCTGTGGGAATTGGAGGTGGATTGTGACATCACAACACTGTAATTGAGGGCGGTGTGGGAAGGTTCATGGACCCAATGATTGGTCGCAATGTATGTTTTTCTATAAGGGTTCAAAGTGTGAACTCCAAGCAGTTGTGTGTAGGTAGATTTGTGTGTTCCCTCCAACTCCTTTTCAGGTTTGGGACCTTAATCTTGGTCTAAAATTCCTCATATGTGCCCCTTTTCGAGACGATTCATACTTGTCCTTTAAGATTTTTAAACTTTAAAACTATTCTGTTAGTCGCACTAGCATCAGCCTGTAGGCTGAGCGAACTTCAGGCCTTGTCTTGCAAGCCTCCTTATACAGAGTAGTTCTTAAAGTTAAGCATACTTTTCAATCTAAAATTGTATCTGACTTTCATTTGTCTCAAAAAATTGTACTACCATCTTTTTGCCCACCTCCTCATCCTGGCAAGGAGGTGGAAAAATTACATAGGCTTGACCCAAGGCGAGCACTGAGCTTTTTTATTTCCATGATGTCTAAGTTGAGACAGAATGACCAACTTTTCGTTGGATATACAGTCCATAAATTGGGACTGGCAGTGACAAAAAACCCTTGTCTAGGTGGATTATTTTAGGCATTACTGATTGCTATAGATTGGCTGAGAGGGATCCTGCGGAGGGCCTTAGGGCTCATTCGACTAGGGCCATGGCAACATCTTGTGGTTTACAGAGGGGAGTCCCAATACATGATATTTGTGCATGGTCCCCTGTTCATACTTTTACGAGGCATTACCTCAACTCAGAAAGGAGGATTTGAAAAGGCAGTGTTATACTCTGTCCATACCAATCCATAAGACATTTCTAAATTCCTACTCCCTCCTCCAAAACTAATACTGCCTCGGCAAACTATTTTAAGATGAGGAATACATGGGAGGACAGAATCCATTCGAAGAACAAGTTACTGACCCCTGGTAACGTTCTTTCAACTAGATGTTCCTCCCACGTATTCCTCATCGTCCCGGCAGTAGAATTTCAATGTTTTACACTTTAAGTTCTCTGAGGGTCAGGTATTGTCTGGCACAATGTACCGCCGTAATTGCTTAGGGAATGCGTAAAAATGGAACTGAAGTTAAAGGTTGCTGCATGCTCTATATGTACCAATGGCGACGTCGGCATTGGTGACAAAGCAGCTGAAGCTGGAAGGATATATCTTAAGATGAGGAATGCGTGGGAGGAACATCCAGTCGAAAGAACGTTACCAGGGGTAAGTAACTTATTCTTTTCAGTGAAAAGCATGGTGTTCAATGTGGGAACAAAGGATAAACCCATGTTAAGTATTCTAAATTGTTGTTCGCTTAACTGTTTGGTAGAAATATGTATTACAATGTTGTTTTTGTTCATTTTTGTCTCGACCTTAGAGGTCTTTTTCCCTCTTCTTGTCTTCTTTTTGGATCTAAAAATGGTACCTGTGCAGGGATAGGTACCATTGCAGTAATCAGTGGTGTAAAGCCACTGATCATTGTTGGTACTCCCACTCCGTTTGTCGATGTGGTGGGAAGGAGGTAACTCCCTAAGCCTGTGCTGCCACATGAGTTACTGCCTTCACTTTTGTCACTGGAGTTATATGCTCCACTTTAACTGTTAGGATTTCTGTTCTGTCCTCCTCCAAATTTTTGTGAGTAGTACTCTTGCCATTTATATACAATGTCTCTCGTATAGTCCAAGGTCTCTCTCTGGAATATACAGATTATCATCTGTTCTATATCCTTCTGGTATGAAGCGAGTTTTGTGTTTGTCTTCCAGGATGGTATGTAGTTCTTCAGAGGTTTTAAATTCACTCAATTGTGTTTTTAATTCCAAGATCTCACTGTTGATTGACGTCAAATATTTTGTTCATTCCTTGATTGTCAAAAGGATCAAATCTAGTGGACATTCATTCAGGATTTGATCCCATTTTTTAACATATTAAATGCTATTTTTACGTAGGGTAGGACAAAGATATACCCTCAAACCCCTTGGGAAACGTTGGGCTTTATAGTATTCAACTATGGCCGCATGGGGTTTCTGCAAGATTTCTCTTCTTATGACTCTATCAAGTTTGTGGATGAGTTTGCTTGGGTTACCTGATGCATCTGTTGTATGTTCAACTTGAGAATTTAATGATAGAATTCTAGTGGCCTCTTCAGAAGCAAAGGCAAGGGTGGTGGCATGTTTGTCTGTTAGGTCAATAATCCTAGACAAGGACATGTCTATGGAGTGGGTGCACTACACTGTTTTGTATTTGTATTTGTTTATTTTTTATATCGCGCACCGAACCCTGAGGTAACTGGGCGCTGGAAAACTTGGGTGTTACATACATGGGAAGAACAACAAAAGTTAGGAAGACCAATGGTTACAGATAGGTCTGATGGCAAACTTTACAAAGAAACGCAGTCGAAATAGGCATAAATAGTCAAAGTCGATTGTATAGAGGCAGGAGACAGCATCCTCATCTGATAGGCTTGTTGCTAAGCCCATTTTTTACTCCGGATTTGAAGGTCAGGAAGGAGGGTTCTAATCTGAAGGCGAGGGGTATGGAATTCCAGTGCTTGGCAGCCTGGATTGGGAAGCTAGCTCCTCTTGTAGTTTTTAGGTTGAACCTAGATATAGAGAGGCAATGGGAAAGGGCCAATCTGGTGGGTTGAGATGGTTAGTGCTTGCTGAATTTATCTGACAAGTATTTGGGAGCTGTGTTAGAGAGGCATTTGTGCATGATCGCCAGGGTGCAAAGTGTGATTGTAGCTCGAACTGACAGCCAGTTGACGTCCCGTCTGATAGTTTAGAAGTGGCTGGATCTAGGAAGGTTAAGAACTGCTCTTAATGAGTTATTTTGTAGGACCTGTAGCCTATTTAGATTCCGTTCAGAGGAGCCAAGGAAAACTGTGTTACAACTTTGGAAACGCTAAAGCTCTGGCAAGCGTTAGGCACCTGCTAGCGGACAGAAAGGATTTGCAACTGTAGATTAACTTATTGGTGTAAGCAGTGAAGGATGCCACAGTGCGGCCTTGATTCTTCAGGGACAATGTTGAGTCGAAGTAGACCCCCAAAGTTTTTATTTCCTTGGCGACTTTGATGTGTTTCCATCAATATTGAACGAGGTGTACCTCTGGTCTAGTTTATTCAGGCGTGCCTGAGTGCCGACATTCAGGAGCTCGGTCTTATCATCATTAAGGCATAGATTGTTAGTGGCCATCCAGGCCTGGATTTCTAGGTAGATTTCATTAATTAACTTGGAGTCCTCATCATAGCGGCCAGTAAGTGGTATGAGGACCTGCGTGTCATCTGCATAGTTAGTGTAGATGACACCCAGGTTGTCCAAGCGATCGAAGAGGAGCTTCGTAAATATATTGTAAAGCGTGGGTGACACGGAGAAGCCTTTCAGAGACTTCGCAGTGTATGGGGCTCGGGTCAGCTGATGCTGAGGGAGAACAGACTCTGGTGGTTTGATTGGATAAAAAGGAGTTGATCCAATTAGAGGCATTGGTGGTTAAGGCTGCTGCTGTGGTGAGATCGCTGGTTAGGATTTGGTGGTCAACTAAGTCAAAGGCTACAGACAAATCTAACAACAGGAGGATCGCTAGATTACCTTTGTCTTTTGCTTCGTTCATCTGAATTTTCAAATCCAGGAGAGCCATCTCTGTTTCATGTCTCGGCCTGAAGCCGGATTGTCTAAGGCCTAATAGGTTGTTTTCCTCTAAGTGTTTCCGAATTTGCAGATATGCAACTCTATCCAGGATTTTTAAGAGGAAGGGAACGGTAGTAATAGGCCTGTAGTTTGTTGGAATGTTCGGGTCTAGATTGTTTTTTTTTAAGTGAGGCATAACCCAGGCCTCCTTAAGATTGTTAGGTAATTGTCTAGCCTCGAATGAGGAGTTTATGAGTGAGGCGATGAAAGAGGACAATTATTTCGCTCCTTCCTTAATGATGGAGGCTGGGCAAATGTCTCCTTGACAGTGTGAGGGTTTCAGGTTTTTAATAATGTCTTCTACTTCTTTAGGTGTCACCTGAGAAAACGTAAAAGGAGGGCATTGAGGGAGTCTTTGTGTAGGCGCTAGTTTAGCGTGATGGCTACTTGAAAGGCTACTCTTTTGATTCTATCTTATTCTGTAATAGTGTCATTTTGTCGGCTAGAGCTTGTTGGATTTAATACACCAGGCCGCATCCTTGATGCAGTCTTCAGTCGGGGGTGCTGGTGAATCTAGTTCCTTTAAGAGGCTAAAGAGTGTCTTGGTACTTGATTTGGCGATGTGGATTCTGGTTTTATATGCTTCTTTTTTTGCGGATACGATAGCGGCTTTGTAGGATGCTGCTGCTGTGGTGAACATGTTTTTGTAATGAGCGGTGGGTGATTTTCACCATGTGGTTTCTGCCAACCTTTTGAAATTCCTTAGGATTTTTTGCTCAGGCGTGAACCACTTGTTGAGGTGGGCAGTTGGTTTGGCTTTTTTTTGTTTGAGAGGTGCAGAGATGTTTAAGGCTGATTCAAGTGTGGCATTATACAAGTCGACTAACTTGTTCGAGTCTAGGTTCTTGTAGTTAGACATGTCCACAATGTTGTTTATAAGTGGGCGGATACTAGAAATTGTGATGTTTCGACAGTTTCTGGATAGTGTGGGGGGGTGCAATAGTAGTGCTTGGGTTATTTTCCCTTGGATAGAGAATGAAATTAAGTGGTGGTCTGACCAGACAACTGGTTCATTCTGGAGAATTGTTATGGAGCAGTTAAGGTCAGACACTCAATCCAGGATACGGCCCTTGGAGTGTGTAGGCTCTGTGACTCTATGTTTGAAGCCAAGTTGGGAGATGGAGTTTTCCAAGTATAGGGCATGTGTGTCATTCGGGTCTGTAATCCTAGGTTAAGGTCTCCCAGGAGGATGGTTTGGGAACCGAGTTAAGTGTTGGTGGAGAGGAGGTTGGTGATGTCTTCGTAAGAGGAGGAGATCGGGCCTGGAGGGCGGTAGATGAGATGCATGAGAACAGTTTGAGTGGGTGGGAGTGCAATTTTAACTGATAAAAGTTCTGCCGAAGGAAGGTTGGTATGGGAGGTAGCTCTGAGGACCAGGAGGGTTTTTGTGAGGAATGCTACTCCCCCTCCTTTGCCTGAATTTCTGTCAGCCATGATAATAGTGTATCCCTCGGGAAGGGCTAATGAGATTGCTGCGCCTGCTGCCTGATGGAGCGGAGTTTCAGTAATTTCCAGGAAGTCCAGGCGGTTAGCCGTGATAAGGTCAGCAATGTTGAGGGCATGGGCCACTAGTGAATAAGCATTGATGAGTGCTCCTTTGATAGTAGGCAGAGGAGGAGTGGCTAAGGGTCTCGAGAGCTTGGCTTTACCAAGGGTACTGGTGTCAGGGTCGATAAAGGGGTCGTTGAGGTGGTAATAGGTGATAGTGGGCCTCATTACAAGTATGGAAGTAGCCATGCCGCTTTTAGCGGCATGGCTACCCCCATACCGGGTACCGGGTCCAGGTTCCTGGAATAGGGAATTACCGGGCCATTCCGACCTTGGAGGGCCCAGTAATTCCCTTTCCCGGGACCCGGTACATCCCCATTCCCATTTGAGCCCACATAGGGCTCAATGGGATTGGGGAGGATGCTAACAACGGGCCCGTTGTTAGCATCATGGTCTGCTAGCGGGTCCCGCTAAGGACGCTTGGTTTTAACAGACGTCCTTAGCGGGACCCGCGAGCAGACCTCGTAATGTGGCGGTAGAGGGTTAACGGTGCCGGCAGCTCTACCGGCACCGTTAATCCTCTACCGCCTGGGTTGTAATGAGGCCCAGTGAGTTAGGAGGTTCAATCGCTACTCCTAGTCTAATGGGTGGGAGGCACTTAATAGGTTTAGGCAGTGTGTGTTTAGTGGCCATCCGTAAAGTAATCTTATGGTTGGAGAAGCGTGAGCCAAGTCTCTTGTTACTGATGTCGACAGGACATGGGATAAGAGGGGTGGGCGGTGTGGCGAAGCGCTGTATCCAGTCAAAAGGGCTGAGTAATGGACTGGTTGCTAATTTGGTGGAGGTACCATCTGCGAGGTTATGATTGTTGCTAGGTTGGAGAGGCGGGAGGAAGTTAGTAGGGGTGATGGTGTGAAATAATGGGAGGAAGGAGGCCAAGGCAAGGGTAACTCTATGGAAGGTGGCCATGATGGTGCAGGAACAAACGCGGAAAGGAGAGCCAGGGGGAGGAGCTACTAGGTTATGAAGGGGGTAGAATTGTGCTGGGCTAAATCAGAGAAGACATGGAGAACAAGATCATGAACTAGGAGTGGGCTGGAATACATTGATAATAGATATCAGGCATATAAAACGCTCACAGCATGGAAGGGCTAGGTCTTGTGAGACCAGGATACATAAGATCAATGATATGGGTAGGCTAATAAATCTTACTTAGGAACCTCCTATTATTTAACATGGAATGGGTTAGAGCAAATTCCTCGAGTATCAGGCCGATACGATGTACTAGAGTGGACCATGGGAGAAAGTAGGCAGCAGGTAAATACAACAATACAGTTAGTGGATGGTCAGGCGAGAGCAGGTACAGTTGAGAGTGGTGGATTGAGCCCGGGCTAATAGAGTCTGACACAGTGGCTAAATACTTTGCAACAATTGGGCAGTGTGCAAATCAGATAATGGCAAACTAATGAAGGCTGACATGATAGACAAGTACTTTTGGGGTAATAAATGCAGTGGGCAGGAAGACTAATAAAAACAGATACAGTGCCTGACTACATTAAGGCAATTAAACAGTGTACAAGACAAATAGTACAGGGTGCAGGCAGGCTAATGAGAACTGGCACAGAGAACGAGTATTTCGAGGGCAGGTAATGTAGTAGGCAAACGGTAACAAGGCTAAACGCAAAAGCACAGCATAAGGATAAGTTGTGGGGCTAGTTATAGTACTTCAGGTGACGTGAATGAGGAACTGGGCGGTATTCCGAAGGATGGGAGCATGGCTCCTGCAGTGTGGTGTTCGAGCGGACAGGGAATGATAGGTTAGGTGCCAGGCATGGGTAGAGGGAAGTGGGCATAAAGGGTTACGCGCATGCACATATGAGCACAGATGAAGAATAACGAGTGTCTGTGGAGGTCGTCTGGGC
Source organism: Ambystoma mexicanum (assembly GCF_040938575.1). Lineage (NCBI taxonomy): Eukaryota > Metazoa > Chordata > Amphibia > Caudata > Ambystomatidae > Ambystoma > Ambystoma mexicanum. Next base: position 1,089,789,853 of record NC_090941.1, read on the forward strand.
AGAACACAGCATTAGTGCTATTGGATGAGGCGCGATCCGCGCGCTGGAGGTAAGGGAGGTAGAGATGGAGTTTTGTGTCACACCAGTGATGCAGCAAGAAAACAATGTATATAGCAAGTAGTGTGAGTGCACACCTTTCTTATGATAACATTTAATTAAATATTCCTAACTGTAAAGACAATTTGGGTGCAGAGGAGGTACTTCTTGTACCATTCAGTATGATTCTTAAGTACACCATCCTTAAATAGTATTTTGTGATTTCATGGATTAGTCTCTGTAATTCTTCAACATGACTATTAACTGTTCTCTTCTCTTGGAGTCCCTATTGGGGATCTTTTATATTATCTGCTTTCTTTGTTCCTGATTTCAGGGTGCACTTGTAATATGCTATTGTTCTGAAAGGGCATCCCCTCTGGCGTCTTTATAGTTCACGACTAATTGCTTTGTTCAGGCTTCACATGAATAGTTCCTCCAAACTTTGATTCATTGTGTTCCTTCTGTTTGCTATTGTATTCTCTCTCTTGGCTATTGTGTTCTTATACAGAATGTTGAGTGCATTTCCCCTCTTCCCAGGTTATTGTTATCCACTGTTCTTTTGTCTCAATATTCAGATTCTTAGAAATGTTCTCTCTTGCGCCACAACATTTAAAGTTCATCAAGTTCAGAACTATCTTTGCCTCATCACTTCGACTGAGGCAAGTGGCTTGCATGGTATAATGATGCCCTCGGGGCCTCCCGTTATTTCCGTTTTCCCTGTTATGTTCTATTGTGAAGAGGATTAAATCAGCAAGAAAGGGCGGGAATCTAACAAACTCAGAAATATAAGCGGGAACACTGCGCATTAGCGATCCTGGGAACCTATTTAGCACAAAATACTTGAACTATTTACCAACGAGTAGATAGGAAGTTAATGCCCGGAAAGGGCGGAAGTACTATTATGAGGCCCAGCACTATGAAATCTGCGTGTGGCACATAAGGATGGGTAAACGACCAGATATATATTCTGGTAACTTAACTATGGACAACCACTGATGGCAGTGGCCCTCCATACATGTGTATCTAAAATTGCAGACGCCTACAATCACCTGAATGATCTTATTGTTTAACCTACAGGAACAAATTCCAAGGAACCTAACCCATATGACAGTGAACCTGATCCTGTCTTTATTCTTAAAGAAATGAAGCAGAGAAAACAGGTGAAAGAATATGTCAGTTTGTTCTGTATACACTCCATTAGTAATATATGATTAAGTGTAAAAAGAATTGGACACTAGTAGCCACTATCCACTTACTTTCAGATTCCAGTAAGAGAGATCTTCAGCTGAACTCAAGTTCTGTTCACCAAAAAAAGGAATCAGACTATTCCGTATAGAGCACAGGTAACTTGTAATCTATCTCCAGACTCTACCGATAGACTGTCCACTATAGGAGTACTTAAAGACTGATGTTAGTTCCACTTTGTCTTTCTTGTTTTACCTTTTGGGTCTCAGGGATTGAATCAACAAGCCTATCGGATACCCGAAAATATCCTCATAATCTGCAAAGATTTGAAGACCGCATAGTAATACCTTAATCAGAAGTATTCGTCCTGAAGAAAGCGGTCACTAAAGAATCCCGCTGAAACCGGTTGACCATTAGTTTAGCAGTACTGGCTTGATAACCCAGACTCTGATACCCTACATACACAGATGAAAGGGCTCGTATATGAAAAAGAACTTTCATTGCTATTTACCTCTATCCCCTCACTAGGCGAAGAGAGAACTAGCTCTTTTTAATTATATTCTTTGACCTATGGTCTTTTGAATTGTTTTGTGATAAGACACACAGAGTGGAGACGGCAACATTAAACATATATACCGACCCCCACAAGTGTGCACTTACTTTTAGAAATCAGGAAAGTAATGAGAGAGGAAAGGGTCAGGACCTCCACATCCCATTTGTAGTCGGCACACCAGCACCAACTAGGGCTGGCATCCGCACCATAGGAAGTTCTTTAACACAGGGCTAATAAGATTATTGCTAGGGACCCAGCAGTAGGAATAATTTGTTAACAATCAGCCTCCTGTTATTTATGTGATATAACTATTGTGAAGAAGAACATCCTCAGGAGCCTTGCACCTCAGGGACACACTTTCTTATCCCGTACTGCCAAAGGTGTGCCTTTGTCAGCATTTTCTTTTTCTGCTTTTCTCTACTCTTTGTGGTTCCTCAGTATCTCAAGGGGTGACAGGACACGGTGAAGTAGTATACCTCTGATCCTTCATGGTTTGCCACCACCTTCATCCGGGCTCCTGCGCTGTTGGCTTCTCCAGCTGGGAACTCGCTGTAGCGCTTGCGTGCCGCTCGTCAGTATGGAATGAGTTTGAAACTCGCCGCCGTTCTGTCTGACGCTTGCTATGCCCTCTCCAGGACTTGTACAGCTCAGGGCCTACCTTCGCCTGTGTATGCGTTCCTCTCTCTCCGTCGGTGTTACGCAACTTGTGGCCCTTCATTGCCTGCATATGCGTTCAGCTCTCTCTCATCATCACTCGTCGAGGACACACCTTTCAATGTACTCGTCCCAGTGGATTGGACATCTTGATTTAAAGGGACATGCTCTTCTTCTTTGTGATAATGACGTCTATTGAGTGTTTCTTCATCCCAGCCTTGAAATGTAACGGTCTCTAATATTGTAGGGTATCCCATGTAATCCATGGTGTGTATAGCTTAAGGGAGTTAATCGCAGGAATGAGAGTCCTTGTCCCCAAAGGGGGGTATCTCCCGGTGAGCTCCCACTTGCCTCGACCCCTAGGGAGGTGTTGCAGAGGGGGCTCCCCTCGCTAGCCTCACAGGGAGGCTCCTCCTTGGGGAGAAGGGACGAATTCCCTTGATTTGTCACAGAGGTTACTCCAGAAGGGGTGATGGCATTTCTACAAGACATATTTCAAAGGGTAGGTGTTCTAAAAGAACTTATTACAGACAATGGAACACAAATCATGTCAACAGAAATGATATGATATTTGGAGGAAAATGATATTAATCATATAACTATACCTTAGTATAATCCCCAGGCAAATGGATTGGCAGAGAAATGTAATAGAGTGGTTAAAAATGGGATACAGCTATGTTGGTCTTTAAGCTTAAACTTAGGTGAGGAAGTGATTGCGATGTAGTATGCATAGAGAGTGAGGAAACAGCCCAGCACAGGGAGCACACCTTTTCAGTTGATAAGATGCCACAGAGATGCTAGATGTCCTGAGTGGATGGAAAGAATATTGGATCAAAAAGAGGATGATTCCAGAAAGGAAAAAGACTTTGCGGAAGGAGAAAGAGCAAAATGAATGAGAGGTATGATTTGAAGAAATGTACAATGTATGTGGGAATCAAAGTAGGAGACATCGTCGAAGATAAGTTACCGTTTGGCATGCAAAAATTGGGTTCCAAATGTAGCACCCCAATCAGAGTATCCAACGTCACCAGTTCCAGTGTGATGACATGTGATGGCCACTGGTTGAGTTTGGGTAGGATAACCACGCTCAGATGGTGATTATTTTTAATGGTTGGTTTGGTTTGGTTTGAAAGGGGAACGGTGTGTTATGACTGCTGAGATGGCATTAGAAATTGTGGAATGTTAAAATCAAGCAAAAGGCTGGGTTCTCGAATAGCAACGTGAGAGGAGGACTACTGTGGCTCTTCACAGAGATATTTTATGGAACAATAAACCATGTTGAAGAATATTACTTGCTGAGTCTGTGGCTTATTGAGAGAAGATCACCATACAACAGAACCCTGGAATTTAAGGTGGATGGCTTACCAATTGATCACAGTCAGTGTATAAGTCGTGTATGCACTGAACCAGGAGCCATTGAAACCCTGAAACATCTGTACATAGCTTGCCTTGCTCTTACAGCCTTGAGAACAAAGGTTTTCCGATGCTTTGTTTATTGTGAACAATCATTGGAAAGTGACGCATTTTGGTCTAAATGCATAAGTGACGTACAGGTGGGGCTCAACCTAGCTATTGTTGATTTTCGGGTATCAAAAGGTCTTTTTTGAAATTGCAGTAATTTATGTGTGTTTTGTCTATTAAGACTTATGAATTATATAAATATCTCAAATGCAAGGCAACTTGGGTATAGTAATATTTCTTTTTATTAACGAGAATACACCTTATAATATAAAATCATAGGTGATGGTTTTTTATCTAATGTTTTTGCAGCTTTTTTGTAACGCTTGAAATTGGGGTCATCGTCCTACAGACATGGACTGGTGTCATTCCATTCCACATTTAGTCCGCTTCAATGGGATACTGTCCAAAGCTGCAATACCTAAGTCGTTGGGAGTGTATTCACTGCTGAAGTTGTGTATGAGTGACAATTTGGTGTAGGGTTTTTTTGTAATGCTTTCTCTTGGGGTCCTGGTACATCCGACAGACATGGTTCTGGTGTCATTCCGTCACACTTTCCACCCACTTTGATGGTATGGTGTTGAAACTGCAATTCATGAGGCGTTTGAGGTGTCTTCACTGATATTGACTGAATAAGCTGTGCGATGGACTTGTGCAAGTGGCGTGCCGCAATGCTTTGACTTGGGGTCATTGCATGTCCTAAAGATATGGGTCTGCTGTCATTCCGTCCCACATTCCTCCAACTTTGCAGGTATACTGTGCAGCTTTTGGATTCGCCAAAGCGATGAGTGTAAACGAAGTGAGCCCTTGGGGTATCCCTGCAAGCACCGAGGCCATCACGCAGCAGTCGCCAGGAGGGAGTCGGGGGATCGGGGCGAGCGATGCAAGCCCCTCGGGAGGTTGGGCGCCGAAGGTGCCAGGGGGGGTCGGGGACCCCGGGGTTGGGCATCAAAGGCGCCAGGGAGGCCGAGCTCCCTAGTATATATATATATACACACTCACACCATAAATGAAATATGCATTGTAAAGATGATTCAAATTAATTATAATATGCATACATTTTAATTAATAGTCTTTATATTTGTATTTTAGTGCATTGTCAAGCAAAAGCTTTTCTTGTAAATTAAAACTGGTTGTTAAACTAAATAAATACATTTCTTTTACTTCTTTGCCCTCTTTTTCCAATTTCTTTTTAAACTCCCATTTTCTGCTCATATCTCATCAGTTTATATTGCAGTTTGCAGACTTTGCACCTTCCTTTTCAATTCTCCTTTCTAGATTTAGTGTTGACGCTTTTATGTGGGTTTGCTCCTTACTTTCTTTACACACTCTTCTCTTTCTGTGTTCCTGTCCAGTCCTACCTCTCGGGTATGCTTACTTGTGCACCCCTGACTCTTCCCATTGGTTCGGCTGCTTGGAACTAAATGCTCTTAAACAGTGGAATCTTCTTCTCTCTGCAATATGTTGTACCCTATTTAGTTTTTATTCACGCCCCACTTTCTGCGTTTCTCTTGTCCTTATACATTTCCTTCTCCTCTTTTTTTGTTTATAAGTGTGCTATTATTTTAAGCAGAAGCACTTTATAATAATAAATGAAATGTCTTCACAGCCCCAAGACCTGTATCCCTCGTTGACCGTCGCCCTGATTGAGAATAAGCCAGACTTTCTTCAACTCTTCCTGGATCACGGCGTCAGCCTGCGGCATTACGTCACGTGGGACCTGCTGGAATTCCTCTACAATAACCTCGAGCCAAACAGCCCCTTCTATGGCAGACTGGAGAAAGTGCTGGAGGTGGACAAGTCTTCCGACCACTGGAGGCGGGATGAAGGCGTTAACCTCCTTCACGTCGCTCGGGCCCTGAAGGGATTGCTGGGCCAGTTCACAGAGCCACTTTACTCTAGCCCGAAAAACCGCAAGTCCATGGCAGAGAGCCGCATGACATTACAGGTAGACCGTCAACTTTCTTCATCAGTATTCAGTGATGTGCACCTGTTTTATCAAAGGCAAAGCTATATGGAGACATGTTCAATCTGAAATGATTAATGAGGGGCTCTGGGCTTTATTATGAGCTTGGCGGTCATTCTCCAGGAATATGCCAGGTTTCAATGCTAATATTACCCAAAGAATATCAGAAGGCCTGTAACGCCAATTTAGGATTCAGCTGCCCCCTGCACCCCATGCTGTTAGAACCCAAGGAATATCCGAAAGCCTGCCACCACAATATAAGCCCTTGCTTCCCCATTCATGATTATTGTGGATTTCCTCAAAAGCTTTAAGAAACAACCATGGTTAACATTCTGAGGGTCTGATTTACAAAGCCTTTTTAAATGGGGTTTTCCCATTCAAAAAGTGCTTTTGTAAGTCAGACCCTAAGATGGATAGTCAGGTACGCTTTCATTGTAAAAATCCTATGAGAAGGGGAATGGAACAAAGCACCAATGAGACTTCCTGGCTGCTTTGCATAACAACAAAGAACAATTTGGGAGCATAACAATGAACACAGACTGTTAGATTTGACAAATACCTCTGTAATCAAATGGCTGTGTGCCTAAATCACTATGTACCTAGTGCATGCTGGGCTTAGAGCTGGTTTAATTTTACACAATCCTCACTGTAACAGTAAAGCTTTTGTCAGGCTGGGAAAGCATAGGCACAGTAGACTGGTGGTATGGCTGAATGCCAAGGCCTCTGTCCCGTGCTCCGAGCAGGGTCATTCCCCACCCAGGACCGGCCATCCGAGGAGCGGTCTTCTAAGTCCTTTGAAGGCGCCTCATCCGTGGGGGCCCATGACAAGGCCAAGAACCACAAGTCCTGGTCCACTGGGGTTGTCGAGCAAGCGGCTCCCACGGTGAACAGGGCGCGATTGACATCACCCTCCACCTCCATTGCCAGCCGACAATCGAGCTCCTCCTCGAAAAGGAAATCGTCTAACCCAGCTAAACTGCGGGAGAAGCCAGAGAAGCCGTGGACGGAAGAGAAGAAGGCCAAACTGCCCAGAAAGGCCCAGTCGGCAGTTGGTGGCGGCTGCTCTCACAAAGGCTAAGGGAGCTGACCCTGTGAAGGTAACCCCTACAGTGCAGAAAGTATCCCTGCCCCCAAGGAACAAAACCGCTGCAGTGACTTTGGAAACGTCTGCTGGCCCGCCGCAGAAGGGGATGCTGTCACTGAGCCCGGTTCCGACTCCTCAGGGTGGAAAAAAGGGGCAGGAGGGTAAGAAAACCCCAGATCAGTCCCAGGCTGTGGCCCAAACCATGGAGGTTTTGTCCACAGGCGACGAAGACCTGGAGTCCTTACACACGGTCCACGAGGATGTGGAAGAGGAGGACGGCAACGGCAGCGATGATGGCGCAGGGCTCAGTGTTCCGATCATGCCAGCTCAGCCAAGGGATGTGTCTCTGGACATCTTGTCGACCCTCCACACATTGGTGTCAGAGATCCAAAAGAGGATGACACAGGGTCTGGTTCCAATGGTCTCCCTGGCCCCCGATCAGCTACCAACGAAGAGGAGCAAGCGTCATCCAATGCCCCCATTTCAGCCTCCACATCCACGTCGGGCACCCTCTGTTATAAAATGACGATCTTTGACTCAAGGCATATGTTTCCAAACATATGTGTTTATTTTAGTATTATATATATGAGGCCCCCAGGTGGTTGCCAAACTTTCTCCCAGCTTTCTCATCATCATATGATTCTGCAATCAAATATGATTCCAGAATCATATTACATCATGAGTGCATCATAACACACAGTAAATGTACTATAAAATCTCCCCTTCCACAAATTCAACAAATGAACATTTGGTTAAACAATAATAACAATGAAAATAACAACAGAATAACAATACTAAGCAATATAAGACTTAAAAGGATATGTTCTGGCATCCGCTTCTTGACATCATTGTAACATGTAAAGATTGTGTGTAGTTTAATAGTACACATAATCTTTTTTAAAGTTTCGTATAATCCTTCTGTTTTTTGAAGACATGTTACTCTTTCCCTCATTGTCTCTAAAATCTTCTGTCACTTGCTCTTCTTCCAACGGAATTCTTGCTCTTGTCAACACTGTCATCACAGGACCACTTTTTAACATTGTCAAGGATTACAGACTTGTTTGAACATTTCTCCACCCTTTGCGGAACCCTGCATTTGGATTCTCCTTTCAATATTTTCTTTGGTTCTTTTACACAAACCCAATCTCCTTCCTTGATGGTGTTCTTTCTCACATGTTTATTGTCATCATAATATCTCTTGTATTCAGCCTGTCTCTTCTTCACTCTCTTTATAATTTCATCCATATTAATCTCTTTGCTTTTTTTTAACATGAGCCAAGCAGGTCTTAACCTATTGGAAGCTGTTCTGCCCCTCATCTGCGTGAAAGGTTCTTCCTCCGTGACTGAATGTGGGGTAACTCTATAAGTATTCAATGCCTCCTTTAAGGAGGCATTGAATACTTATTGAATAGGTTATTGGAATACTTGCCAATAACCTATCTCTCCATGATAGGTTATTGGCAATTGCTAGTTGGATTATACTCTTTATGAATCCATTCATTCTTTCGACTAGCCCATTTGCCATTGGATGATCTAAAGCTGTTGTTGTAAGTTCAATGGCTCTTTCTCTCATGAACTTTTGTACCTCTAAAGACATAACTTGGGCACCATTGTCTTATATTATTTCTTGAGGATCTCCTCTATTAAAGATTTCTTCTAGACATTTCATTACTTTGGTAGCAGTAACAGTTTCCGCTGCTACATCCCCACTCTACCCATTTTGACATATAATCCATCAAAACCAAATTATACACTTTTTGAGTCTGCAACGCTTCAAACGGTCCTGTTATATCAATGGCCAATTTGGTCCATATATTTTTGGGAACTTCAACAGGTAGGCTGTGTTTTCTTTCCTTTATCACTGATGGCACACGCTGTGCACTCTTTTACTAACTGTTCCATTTGGTTCCACGTATCAGGCCACCAATACACTTCTCTTACACTCCTTTTTGTAAAGCTTCTTCCTACATGTCCTTCATGAGCAATCACCATTAATTTTTCCCTCAACGAAATCGGTGGAATAATACGATCTCCTCTATATATACATATATCATCACAAGAGATTTGATCTTTTATTTTGACCCACATTTTGATGCTCTGATCAACATCTTCCCAATCACTCCTGATAGCTCTTTTCGAATGTCCTTGTTCAATATCTTCATCTATTGCCTTGGCCCATTCTTCTTTCGAAAAACCTGAATTGATGTGTGCTATTACACACTCCGTGGCTTGATCCCCCAGGCATTCATCATTTTGTACATCCTCTTCATCACTATCCCAAGGTAACCTTGAGAGACAGTCCGCCACGACATTGGATTTGCTTGGTGTATACTTTAGTATGACATTATATTGCATAATGTCTAAAATCCACCTCTTGATGCGTGGTGATGTTAGTTGTGTGCTCCTGGAGCTTAAAACATGAATCAATGGTTTGTGATCAGTTATCAATTCAATCGTTGCACCCCACATTAAACCTTTAAAATGCTCTAAAATCCACCTCACCCTCAACGCCTCTCTGTCGATCGTGGAATAATTTTTCTCTGCCCCTCTCAGAATCCTGGAGGCAAAAGCGATAGCTACAACCATGCCATCTAGTATCTGCTCAAGGACTCCTCCTAATCCTATGCTGCTGGCATCTACAGAGATGATACTTCTGGCACCATAATCGAACATCTTAAGTGTTGGAGCTGTGTTGATCAGTTCTTTCAATTGTTCAAATTCTCTTTTGCATTCTTCTGACCACACAAATGTCATGCCTTTGCCCATCAACTCTCTCATATGTCTTGATCTGTCAGAAAAATGGTGCACGCATTTTGAATAATACTCTGCCAACCGTTGAAAACTGCGAAGTTGGTCTTTGTTCATAGGTTCTGAAATACCTAGAATTGTATCAACCAGCTATTTTTTTGGTTGTATTCCTTCTGCATTTATAGAAAGTCACTTCACTTTTTTTAATTTTACACTTTTCTATTCTTTCTTGGATGACCTGTAAAACTCCTTGAAATTTTGCATTATGATCTTCCTCAGTCAATGCTGATATCACAATATCATCCTGGAAATAGTGAAACGCTTGCAGACCATCAAACAATTTGTCCATTAACCTTTGAAATACGGCTGCCGCCAATGCCAATCCAAAAGGCATCCTTTTGTATCTGAATGCTCCTAATGGGGTAACAAAAGATGTGAGATGTTTCTTCTCTTCATCTAGCACAGATGATAAATCTAATGTTGTAAAATACTTTGCTGGCTTCATCGTTGTCAACATCTCATTTATATTTGGTAAATGGATGTCTGTTCACCCAAATATTTGCATTTAAGTCTCTTAGATCTACACATATCCTTATTGATCCATCTGGATGCGTACAATGACAATTGGCGAAAGTCATTCTGAACTTTCTATAGGTTCTATAATGTCCTGTTCTCACAGTCTTACTAATTCCTTCTGTAGGGCTTCTCTTGTGACAATTGGAATGTTTCTCACCTTATGAACTACCGGTTTGGCATTTCTTTTCAATACAGTTCTGTGTTTAAATCTCTTTAATGTACCAATAGTTTCATTGAACACTTTTGAAAAACTTTTTGCTAGGTTCTCACCAGTTCCACAAATTTCTTTGGTGATACCTAAAATCGGTACTGTCTCTCCTGGATGTATTTTGATTTGTAAGGAAGCTTGCTCCCACCATCCTACAATTGAGAATCCATTTTCGGCCATATAAAGTTTGCAATATGTCTTCCTTTCTTTAAAACGTAAGTGTATCCACGTGTATCCAATTATGTTGATAGGTGTCTTTCCATACCCAGTTGCTCTCACTCTTGTATCTCTTAGGTCTGCCCTCTTTCCTCGTAGTTCATTCTCAAATGTTTCTATGTCCACCATGGTGTATGGTGACCCTGTGTCAACCATTACTCTCAATGACACACCATTTACCAACATAGACCCCCATGGTCCTACGCCTCCTTCAGATGGTGTCAATGTCAGGATTTGTACATGTTCTTCCATCTCATTGACAATGGACATTAGGTTGTTTGGACCAGAAATTCCTTCTATTGCTTTTATACTCGACATATTATTCTTTGTAAATTGATTCCAATCTCTTTGCATTCTATTCACGGAGAACATTCCTGTGGCGCTCCCTCTTCCTCTGATATTTTGACACACTTTTCCAAAATGGCCTACATAGCCACATTTGTAACATTCTCCCAAGAATGCTGGGCATTCTTTTTCATTGTTGTTGTGTCTATATTTGCCGCATTTGTAGCACTTGTTTTGTGCTCTACTGGTAGACTCTCTATCTCTTCTCATGTTGTTACTATAGTTGTCTTTCGACATTCTCCTAATCGCTGCAATCAAACTTTCTTCCTCTTTATCTGGAGTCCCTTCATGAATCTCTTGGACGCATCTTACTTCAGCACTTTGTGTTTTGTCTTGCATTTCTTTCATGCATTTATCTCCCAATTCCATTGATCTGGCGATATCCATGGCTTGTTCTAGGTTTGGTTCTTTCGCTTGCCATAAACGTTGTTGTATCCGAGAGTCTGCAACCTGCCATACTAATTGATCTCTTAAATACTCATCCACTACTCCGGTAAATTTACATGTTGATATCAATACCCTTAGAGCAGCCATATATGCATCAACAGTCTCTCCCTTATTTTGACTTCTCGAGAAAAAATGATATCTCCCCAGCACTACATTAGTTTTTATTTCCAAAATGTTTGGTCAATACAATCACAGCCAATTCATACTTTCTATTGTTTCCAGAGCCAGTAGCCACCTCATCAGATCCTTCTTCCACATTGACTTGATCAGGTAAAGTTCTAAAAATTCGTAGAGCCTCAGCACCCACACAGTTCAGCAATGTGGCTTCTCTGAGATCATCATTAAATTTGGCTCCTCCCACTGCCCTCAATTATACCTGAAAGTTGTCTAGCCACTGTTCCCAACTGCACACTGGATTCCCTGGCTGTGCAAGAAATTTCATTGGTGCAGCAATATTTTGCATTTTAGATGTTTATATTGAGCAGGGCTGTTTCCAATTACAATGGTATTGTCTTATGTTTGCTCCCTTTTGATTTATTCTTTTTAATAATTTCCTTATCTATCAACATCAATTACTGGCTATATAAGTTTCTTATGTACATTCTGACTAACATTGGCTTTATACATGTACTGTACTGTTGTCCTTCTTTTTTTTCTTTTTAGTTAGTTGTATTTCTTCCTTTTGTACTGCCACTTCTGAATAATGTCAATTAATCATCTGCTTTTGTAGTCTTGCACTGTTCCTTTTCATGTATTTGCAATCGTACGCATGGCTTCTGTTGCCTTGGTAACTTCCACACTCACAAAATGGCTGCCACGTGTTATTTCAGGTTTTTAGGTCTTTTCCTCTAACTCAATGCGCTCTGTATGCTTGCGCTTCACGCAAAAGATGCAGTTTTGCACCGTTGCTCGTACGTATTCTTTTTTATCATTTATATAATCTTCCTGGCATGTAACTCACTGCGTTTTTTTCTGGGCTTATTGGTGCTCCAACTCGCCACCTCTACTGCCTCACTTTCTGTGAGATTCCTCAATGCAATTCACCATGAACTGTTGCTCTGTATGTCGTCTCTGTTTGTCTTTCCCCTTGCGGGGACCTCAATCCTGCAACGGGCGATCCTCGTCGCCAATTGTTATAAAATGAGGATCTTTGACTCAAGGCATATGTTTCCAAACATATGTGTTTATTTTAGTATTATAAATATGAGGACCCCAGGTGGTTCCCGACCTTTCTCCCAGCTTTCTCATCATCATATGATTCTGGAATCAAATATGCTTCCAGAATATTATTACATCATGAGTGCATCATAACACACAATAACTATACTATAACACTCTCCCCCAGTAGACCCAGACACAGGTCCGGGGACGGATACGGCCACAACAATGATGATATTGTCTCAGGGGGTCTCCACACCCTAGGGCGTCACCACCGGATGAGGTGGGGTTGTTCGATTCCATGATCGCCAGAGCTTCCGAGCTATTCCAGCTTGTGCCTGACGAAACCAAGAAGGAGCGTTTCTTGTACCAAAGGCACGAGGCCAAGAAGAAGACAATCATGGCGACGTGTGGGAGGAGGGCTTGGGCCTCTTGAAGAACCCTTGTACGGCTCCGGCCAAACAGGATATGCTGGAGAAGAAGTACCGGGTGCTGAAATTCGCACCCTAGTGCCTGAGGTCACAACCATTGCCGGATTTGGTGGTTTCAGCGGCCGCGTAGAAACGGTCGGCTAACCCGTCCTCGTCATCTTCAGTCCCTCAGGAAAGTGAGGGGAAGAAGATGGGATGCCATGGGAAGAAAGGTGATTTACACTGCAGCGTCGACCATCAAGGCGGCCAACGCACTGGCGATCCTAGCCAGGTACGACAGGGAGCTGTGGTACAAGCTGGGTCCGATTTTGGAGCTCCTCCCCGATGTCAAGAGGATGGAGGCAATCGCTCTCTTCCAGGAGGGTGAGTTGGCGTCGGATCACGCCATCACAGTGGCGCTGGATATTGCCAACACAGGGTTCCGGCAGATGGGGAACAGTGTCGGCCTTCATTGCCAAGCTGGATGAAGGCCACAAATTTCCGCCCGGAGGTCCAGGCCCCGCCAGTCGAAGGCCCAGGCCCCGCCAGTTGCCCACCTGCAGGTCAGTCGCTTCTCCAAGCAACGAGTTGGTGGTAGATCTCTCTCTTTGGCAGGTGCCTCCCTCTGGAACAGCCTTCCTGCCTCCCTGAAAATTGAGGAGAACCATCTCCGGTTCCCGGAAGCACCTCAAAACCTTCCTCTTTGCTTCTGCCTTCTCCCCCCCTCTCCACTGCTGAATTCCTGGCAGTAACTGCACTGGCCACCCTTCTGATCTCAGGCTCAGGTCCCGCCAGTTGTACACCTGCACTGCCTTCCTGGCAACCCCTGCACCTGGGGACTGTTTTCTGTATCCCTGCAGTCCCCCTACCAGCACTTATGTCTGCACTTAACTTGCACTTGCCACCAGCTGGCCGTTTTATTTATCTTATTTATTCTACTATTCCATGTACTGCACTTTCCCCTCTCCCTTCCCCCACACACTTTTCCCTTTTCCCCTTCCCATGCACTTGCGCAATCTGAATGACACCTGGCCTAGTATGATTGTTGTCTGTCTTCCCTTTGTTCCTCTTCCCTTGCCTCGTCGCGCCTTGAAACACTTGTGTATAGGTACGTTATAAATGCCATATCATATCATATCATGCCTTTCGATGGAGATAACCTTTTTGGAAAGGTCGTCAACGAGTACCTACAGGCCATCAAAACGGAGATGGACCGCTCCCTGAGCACACTCCAGGAACACTGCTCTTCTTTTCGCTCTTCCAGATGGAAGTCGAGCAGGTCGTCAAAATGTTTTTCCTCATCGTACCATCAGCCTTCCAGATCCACGACTCAGGAAGCCTACAGAGGCTGTTCCCGTGCCTACAGTGGAGGAAGACTGCGCTGCCATCGCCGGCAAGGAAGCTCTCGCCCAAGGACATACCCTGAAGTTTCAGCACAGGTGTCTGCGGATTCCTCCGGTGGCCCGGCAGGAGCAGTACATCTCTCAGCTCCTGGAGGAGGTGCAGGCCATGCTGTGAAAAGGGCCCATAGAGCTAGTTCACCAGCCACTCTGGGGCTCGATTCTTTTCCAGATTCTTGTTTGTCAAAAAGAAGACCGGGGGCTGGAGGCCCATTCTAGACCTGTGACGTCTAAACAGGTACCTCAAGTCCCTAAAGTTCAGGATGGTCACGTTGCAGCACGTGCTCGGCCTACTGGAGAAAGGAGACTTCTCGATATCGCTGGAACTGGAGGACGCCTACTTCCACATCCCCATTCACAAGAAACACCAAAAGGTTATACGAAAGGTTGTACGCTTCGTTGTGCATGGACAACACTACCAGTTTAAGGCCCTTCCTTTCGGCTTGAAGTCAGCCCCCAGGGTGTTTACGAACTGCCTGGCACCGTGGTGGCCCATCTGCATCTATGGGGTATATACGTATACCCATACCTCGACGACTGACTCATCCGGGCCCGTTCACGAGAGTTGGCTGTCGGACATACGGAGACGACCGTCCAGCTACTGACTGATCTGGGATTCTCCATCAATTATCCAAAGTCCTGCTTGACACCATCGCAGAACACACTGTTCCTAGGAGCCAGACTCAATACGGTCCCTTGCCTGGTGTCACCCTCTGAGGAGAGAGTAGCGGCCATTCAGGGGAAGGTGCAGCGACTGCTGTTGAGTAAGACCGATACAGTGCGAACCATCAAGTCGTTGCTCGGCATGATGTCATCTTGCATCTACCTCATAAGGCTCTGCAGGTTACAGATGCAACCTCTTCAGGAGTTCCTGGATGCTCGCTGGATACAGGTGTCCCAAGCTTTGCGGACAAGGTCCCGCTCGGCGACAAATTCCGTCGGGCGATAAGGTGGTGTGGCGTCCACTCCAGCACAGGGTTTTAAGCCCCCCCATACCAGGAGACAGTTACCACAGACTGTGAAGATACTGGTGGGGGGTGCCTGTACTTCCGCTCTCTATATGGTAGAGGAGAGGCACACAGGACCCCAGCCAAGATTCTCAAGCGGTAGCAATGGACGAGCAATCAAGGCCTAGCTTCTCAGGAGGTGATGCAGGCTGGTTCTTAAGTACAGTGTAGTCCCCGAACCCCCACAAAGGAATGTCCACGCACTGTATTACTGAAAACACAGTCTTTATATAATTAATATTCAAAAGGTATGTACACGATCACAATAACGCACTTTGTACTCAGAAATCAATAATGATAAATATATACAATTCTAAAGTGGTACCACCAATGTTATCAAATCTCATTAAAGTGCATCAACTGTACGGTTAAAATGTCACAGAGATCAATAACGAGGAAACCAGCAATAGAGATAGGAAGGAACACAACATGGTTGAAACAATAGGCAGATTTCTGACCCCTACCCCTAGACACAGTTCTGTGTGGAGATCCCCCCACCTGGGCAACCTGTAGATAAAGATATATAGCACAAGCCCAGTCCATATATTGTTCAATAGTCTTATTTCCTCCTATTAAGGTTTTACCCCCCCCCAATGTACCTGGTGGAGTAGAGTTCTTCGAAGACGCGTCGAAGGATCCTTCTTGAGTGACTCCCTTTAAGCAGGAGCCACGGATCGTCGAGAGGCGTCGAGGAACTCGGCGTTCGGCGTCGGGGAATCGACGGCCCTTCTTGAGTGCCCTCCCTTTAAGGCAGGAGTCACGGGTCGTCGAACGTCCGACGGAGAACAGGTTGAACTACGGCGGTGAAGTGGCAGCTTCGTTCCTAGCGGTGCTCGTTGACGGCAGAGCGTTGGCGTCCTGCAAGGAAGAGGCGTGCGGGGCACCTCGGTGATGATAATTCTGGACCGCAAAGAGAGGATGAAGAACTGTGGCCCAGCAAGGGCGTCGAGTCATCGACGTCTCTGTGGTCTTTTAGGTGGCGGGAAAACCACCGGCGGATGCTCCTCTGCGCATCGACGGTCGGTCCTTCTCCAGCAGGATAAAGCGGGCGACTATGCAGAGGAGAGCGTCCGATGATCAAAGGACGTTTTTAGGCAAACGGGAGCACGGCGGCTCCGGTCGACGATGGCGGTCGTCAACAGTGGCTGACAACAGTCCGGGTGCTTCTCTTAGGGATTACGAGGAAGTCCCCGTCTCCGGTCGGCAGCCTGTCGTAGGCCTGTCTACCAGGGAGTGTTGGCAAAGAGCAGCTGTGCACGGTAGTCCCTCGTAGCTCGGGAAGAGGGCGCCTTACCAGGTCCTCTCTGGGTCAGTCCTTGGAGACACAGCAGCTTTCAGATTGTGAAGGAGAGCAACAGCAATTCTTCTCTTCCAGCAGTGCTTCAAGGTCAAGCTTCAGTTACTCCAGTTACTCGTCGTAGTGGACTTCAGCTTCTGAACAATTTCCAGTGGTGAGAGGTCCCCAGATATACTATTCTGTCTCCCATCCACACTGCTAGGTCACACTCAGCAGCCAATCATCCAGAAGGGCATTCATGCAGTCATTCAGCCAATCAGGCACGCAGTGCATTCAGGCCATCCTCCTCCCGCTCAGATACTCACAACAAGGAATGTGGATTGGGACAAGTACCCAGCCATTCAACACTACACACTGCATTCAGGCCAGTTTCGGGCAAGGCTGTCTCAGTCTTTGTCTCTCATACCAGAAACCAGACAACCACAACAGGAAGTGCATATTGGTCACACACTCCATTCACCCAGGTCCCACCCACATGAGGTACCCACAATATCACACAGACGCTTCCCTGGAAGGGTGGGGGACCCACACCGGACATCTGCACGCCAGAGGCCTGTGGCTGCCAGAGGAGAAGGTTCTCCATATCAATATCCTAGAGCTACAGGCAGTGTTCTGGGCCCTCAAATCATTCCTTCCGTCTCTGAAGGGCAAGGTGGTGAGGATCTTCACAGACAACACCACCACAATGTTCTATATCAAGAAACAGGGGACACTCGGTCCCCAGAGCTCTCCAAGGAAGCGCAGGACTTGTGGCACTGGGCCGTCGAACAAGAGCTGTTCTTTGTTCCTCTTCACCAGGCGGGAGTCAAGAACACCATTGCAGACTCCCTCAGCAGGGAATTGCGCTCCAGCCACGAGTGGGAGCTTCAAGAGCATCATATGGACCGCACCTTCGTCAAGTGGGGCAGGCCCCAGATCGATCTGTTTGCGACGACGGCAAACTGCAAATGCCAGAAGTTTGCCAGCAGATTCCACCAACCGAGGAGCCTAGGGGGCATGTTTTCTTTTTATTTGATTTCTTTTACATTTTATTTTTTAAATGTATTTATTCATAGTGCGCCAAAGCCTGAGGGCATCAGGGTGCTACACTAACACGGCAAGACTTAGAAGACGGGACAATGGAAAAAAGGCAAGGAGATACCAAGGGGATTAACAAAATACGTGCGTTTTCAAAGTTTTCCTAAAAAGCATCCAGCTGGTTTCTAGCCTCAACGGCGTAGGAACAGCATTCCAGATATGAGCCACTAGCACAGGCAAAGATCTCCCCAGGCCTCTGTTTTTTTTTTGCTCTAGGGATGGTAAGTCTACCAAGCCCCTTTTCGATCTGGATCTTCTCGGTGTCACCTACACTAACTATGCAGACGACACCCAGATCCTCCTCCCGCTTTCTGGGGATTATGAAAAGGATTTGACCTTAGTGAATAGAGTGTACATCATCATCCAAGCATGGATGGCCATGCACGGACTATGCCTGAATGATGATAAAACTGAACTCATCATCCTAGGTACTACCTCCAGCCTAAAAAAACTACGACCCGATTACTCTTCATTTCTAATTGACGGCATTAGCATTAAAGTAGGTCATATAGTAAAAATGCTGGGCTTTTACCTTGACTTGAAACTCTCACTTGCAAAACAGGTTAATTCTCTGGCGTCCTCCACGGCCTACACGTGCAAACTTATCCGCACAGCCAAACCATTCCTATTTGATACTAGCTGCACTACGTTGGCCAGAGCCCTCATCCCGTCTTGTCTAGACTACTGCAACACCCTCTATCTTGGGACAACCAAAGCTACCATTAGGAAACTCCAAATTCTACAAAATAATGCCCTTAGGGCGGCATTGGGCATCTTCAGAAGAGACCACATCACTGAGAGTAGCCGCCAGAACAACTGGCTGCCAACCTTGGATACAATCCACCTAAAAACCCTGTCACTCACCCACAAATCTCTTAATAACCCTGCGCCTTCTTACCTGGTCAACAAATTCCACAGACAACACTCCTTGAGACCCACCAGAATAGCCTACAAAGACTGCCTTTCTATCCCTAATTTCAATCGCTCTACTATCGGTGGTAACAGCTTCCCAGTGAAAGCAGCTAAATTGTGGAACTCCCTACCCCACACATTAAGAACTGACCTTCCCTACCAAAACTTCAGGACCAACTCTATCCTGTGGTTGAAAGTGAATGCTCACTAATGTAGTGCTGACTGAAATGACTGCCCATCAAACCTGTATATTTTGCTATTGTAAATATGTTGTATTATGATAGTTTGCCATTGTAAATATGTTGTATTATGATTCCTCTATCTATACCCTTTATACTTAAATATCTGTATGTAAATTTAACGCTTTGTAACTAAGCTTCGCATATTCTTGTATTTGCTGCGCACTGTTACCCTAGGGTATGTCTGCACATTATAAATAATAAACAAACAAACAAGTCGCCCACTAGTGCTGGAGTGAAGCGATCTTGAGGGATTGTAGATGGTTGTATCTTTCTTCAGATATTTGGGCGCATTACCATGAATTCATTTGTGAGCCATGCAATGGCCTTAAAATGAAACCTAGCCGCTACAGCATTCTCCTTCCTGTTGGAAGGCCTGTTTCTGTATGTGTTTCCTCTGTTGCCTCTCCTGCTGCGAGTCATCATCACACTCAGACAGTGCCAATGCAGGATGATACTCATCGCCACGGCATGGCCGAGGCAGATTTGGTACCCGGACCTTCTCAGCCTGTCAGTGTCGCCTCTGGTGAAGCTGCCAGTGGTTCCTGATCTTCTCCCCAGAGAAGGAGGCGCAATACTTTACCACGACCCAGGATCGCTGAACCTGAGAGCTTGGCTCCTGCAGCCCGAGAGTTTGAAGGATATGAATTTCCTGCGGACTGTAGGGAGGTCCTCGCCAAAGCCAGGGCATCGTCGACTTTGAAGTGCTACGGTCACAAGTGGAAGCGTTTCGCTACGTGGTGCTGGTCACAGAATATTACCCCTCTGAGGGTCACGGCCACGCAGATTCTTCCATTCTTGCTATCCTTGACCAAGGCCGACTGGCGCATGCATCTTTTAAGGTACATCTGGCGTCTATCTCCTGCTACACCAGGTCTCCAGGAAGATCTTCGCTTTGGTCTCACCGATTTGTCAGGGAGTTCCTCAAAGTACTGTTTTGATCTTTCCTGCCGGTGAAGGCTCCTGCCCTGGCGTGGAATCTCAACGTGGTGCTGACGAGGCTCATGGTGGCCCACTTTGAGCCTATGCTTCAAGCCCCTCTCAAGTTCCTCTCGTGGAAAACGGCTTTCCTTGTGGCCATCATCTCTGCCAGGAAGGTAGGTGAGATTCAGGCCCTATCCTGCAAACAGCCAGACCTGACTTTCCATGAATCGAGGGTGGTGCTGCGGACCCACCCCTCTTTTATGCCAAAAGTTCTGTCAGAATTCCACCTCAATGAGTCTTTGGTGTTACCTGTTTTTTCCCAAAGCTTTCGTCTCCGGCTAAAAAGGGCCTTGCACTTGCTGGACGTTGCTCATGCCCTGAAGTGGTATGCAACACGCACAAAGATTTTTCGGAAGACTTCACAACTGTGCGTGATCTTTGGTCCTGTGAACCATGGAAGGCCTTATCCAAGGCTTCCATTCAAGGTGGCTCTCGGGCTGCATCACGCACTGTCATCGGTTGGCGAACCGACAGCTGCCCGGCCATCTGAGAGCCCGCTCCACCAGAGCGATCTATGCGACGACAGCGTTCCTGTCTGGTGTGCCACTGCTGGACAACTGCAGGGCTGCTACGTGGAGGGCCACGCGCACCTTCACGAAGTTCTACTGCGTCGACAGGGATTCCAGGGAGGAATTCAGAGTCAGCCAGGCAGTGCTATGCAACCTGATCGCTTGAGATGAGTCTGTTCCAGAGGTAAGTTAATTGCTTCTGTTGAGCCTTGCCACCTCCCGTGGTTGTGTTATGCTGTACTGCTATGTATTTGCTATTCATGAGCATGTGAATCCATGTCAGACCCCATGCTGGAGAAGTAACAAGTTACTTACCGGTAACTATTTCTCTCCAGCATGGGTCTGGCATGGATTCACATGTGAACCCCCCCTGTGCCCTCTGCGGCTCTTCTTGGTCATACTGCCACTTTACCAAATCCGAAGATGGCTGCCAGAGGAGGGGCTTAGGAACATGACTGTCATTGGATGGGGGCAGCATGACCCAGAGGACAGGGATTGGCTTAAAGGAGAAATATAGTTTGTAAGTGAAAGTGAAACTGTTTTGCTTTTACCGAGGATTCCCAGCCTGAAGATGGGAAATATTCATTAGCATATGAATCCATGCCAAACCCATGCTTGAACCACCAAGAACTGAAAAAAGATACTATTGACTGTTAACTGCCCCCTTGGTCAATTTTTGGGCCCTATAGATTGGTTAGGTAACTTTGAACCTTTTTTGCTTAGTACATATCCTTGTTCAAAAACGTGCTTGCTCTTGCTTGCCTTTCCTCCCTGATTCATTACCCAGAGGGCTGCATCTACTATCTTTGCTTGTTCTGTGTTTGTTCCTCAGGGGTGTGTTTTGTGCAGTTTTTTTCTAGTTAGTTAGTTAGTATTGTGCATGGAGTGCCTGATTGCCATCAATGTGCGTGATAATAACACTTATAGGCCACTCAGGTGAGAGGGGTATCTGCCATGACACACTAGATAAAAACGTGATGTTATGATTGTGATAATGGACCAGGGTTAGATGGAACTTTGTAATGGGCTATCCGTTTCTAACACTGCGTGAGCACTTTAAAGAAGACGTATGCAAGTGTGGCTGGTGCGCCATTCAGGGGGCCTTGGGTTGGGCCTTGAAGGTCTGGGTGAAAGGGAAGAGCGAGGGGTGGTTGCAGACTTCCTTCATTATGTCATTTTGCATTCATTATTTTAAAGCTAGAGAAATAAATGATAACGTGTAAATGAAACACGCACAGTGAAAAACTTGCTAGACTACATGCGTTTGCAAGTTTTTTTGTGGGCATTTTTGTAAACGTTGAGCATGAGGTAACATTTGAGGTTGGATATTAACCGCTGACTTTGGGATATGTTTTAATACATAGATACCGTATCCAAGCAGCTGAACAATGATGGCCATGCACTGTGTGAACCGAACACATACATTAAAACGTAGCCCAAAGTCAAGGGTTGCGACCTATGAAGGGCCTGATGTGGTGCACTGTGACAGCAGGATGCTTATGTAGAGGACCCTGGAGTAAAAAGGCAATCAGGCAATAATAACGCTGCTGGATACTGCAGAGGCCAGAGGGAGGTGACAGCTGGATGGCTCCAGGCAAATGTCCCGAATGAAAGGAGTATGCTGCAGCGTCATAAGACTGCCAACATGGGGCAGCTGCTCCAGGCACCCTTGAAGCCCAGGGTCCATTTCAACTGAAAAAGTTAAAAGGCCCTGATACCATCCCTGGCAGCAATGCTGCAAAACCAAAAAGAAAAAAACAGATAAGGGAGCTATCCAACCATGACTCCACAGGATATCACATCAATCTGTTTCTTACCTGTAAATGAAATCTTTAATGGTGTTCTGGTGAGGACTATTTTTACCAAAGGGTTTCCCAACTTCATGGACTCATATGGGCTCAATGTGTAACATCAGGGGGTTGAATTGCTCCGACAAAGCTCTGATCTACATCAGATAGTCCTTTTCATGAAGCTGCTGTTAGAATTTGGCAAATTGTCTTAAAGTTGCTACCCTGAGGTGTCTTTCTCTACCCTTTTATTAGAAGACCAATTTCAGTGGCGTTGTTCTTGTTAAATGATCATTTTGACTTTTAGGTTTGGTCGCCTACGACTAGGCGTGTTCTCATAAACTGGGGCCTGCAAATGTCGGAGGCTGCGCACTGAAGCTCTCACTTTAGGGTTCCTTTGAGTTCCAGTGTCTCCCGGGCAGCTGGCATGATAGAAGCTAATTATCATCCAAAGGGCCACGCTGCATGTCTAATCCGACTGTGTGCAGTACAGTAGTGCCCACAGTAGACTACCACAATAAGCTGTACCATACCTTAAATGATAGAAGCTATTGTATGGTTTGTGTGACAGTATGGACTGGCTCTGTATGGATAGTTATGGGGAGAAAAACACTTTCAAGTCCAGCCTATCATTGTGCTTAATGCATCCTTCATATTTGCTTTTATTTTTCAAACAGAAACGCAGGAGAGGTCTCCCCGAATGTCCGGAATACCCCATCCGAGATCTCCTCCTCTGGGCCATCCTTCAGAACCGTGGGGAGATGGCCGAAATGCTATGGGCACAGGTAAAGTAGGCCTCTTCCCAACCCACTTCAAGACACAAGTGTACTGAAAATGACAAGCAAATGCTCAAAGGGTGTGCAATATGGGAACATACAAGCGATATACAACTGTTAAAACGGAGGCAATAGCATACATTAAGCCCCAGGCCCATAGAAAAAGTAAAATAATGCAGAAATAATTGAATGAAATTTAAAAAAGGGGCACTAATTTGCAATAAATGGGACGTACTATCATGAAGGAATAGCCAGCATTACATGGGGTGTATTGTTGTAAAGGTATTGTGATGAATCTGATGGCATCATCACTTCTTCTGCTGGGACAGCCTCTTCCCATGTGGCCAGAGGACGGCAGCCGCTACCTGATCCTAACCCTTGGGACGACTATGTGAGGGAGGACCACATGGGGAGAGGCAACCCTCCAGAGGAGGACACAGCATCATTGGATGAAGTCACATACCCCCCATTCTTTTTCAGGGATCTTCCATTGCCTCCTCATGCCTTGATGGCATACTGGTTCTCTCCCAATCACCTGCTAAGTGTACCTCAGGTGTTCCCCAATATCATCCAGATATTAATGTATTAACAACAGAGATGAGGACGGTGGTGCGAACAGTAGTGATTACTCTCAACAAGATCCAACCGCAGTCTCTCCATTGTCCCATAAGGAACAGTAAACCAACAACTGAGACGCCGAAGAGGCCAGGAGCAATGAGGATTACTTCTAATGCAGGCCAGAATCAGCGGTCTAGTTGCTGGTGAAATTCAATTGGCCCGACATGGTTCAAAACCATGCCGGGAAGAGAAACATGGAGAGGGAAGTACTGGCGGCGGCGCATAAATCCAAGCAGTTACACGGAGCAAGAGGACCAGCCTGGAAGCGATGTGCTCAAGGAGGCTCTGTAGAGACCTGAAAGGAGTAACAGAAAGCGACCCTTGCTTCTGGACCACTGCAGGGACTGGAAAACCAACCAAAGGCCGGGTGCCTATTGGATGGGAGGTGCCAGCAAAGGCGGAAAGCAGCGCAAGAGCTGAAGAAGTGTCCGACATGAAAATAGGAATGCTGTAAAGGCACACAGAGAGAACGGGTGAGCCCAGGAAAGAGTTGGGACACTGAAGCACTGTCGGGAAGCAAAACGAAACCCCTAGACAGTGGGACTGGGATCTGGGACCCTCAGTTTCAGCTTGGCAGAGATCAAGAGCAGAAACCAGAGAGACATATCATGTTATGACTTGGTTACAAAACATACCAAGTGCTGGCAAAGCCAAGTGTTTGGAAGAGACTGCATGAATGTCCTGGCAGGAGAGTATAGCAGGCAAAGCAAAGTGCTTGAAAGAGACTGCATAAAAGTCCTGGCAGAAGAGTATACCAGGAAATGCCAAGTATTTGCAGAAAAGTGAAAGAGTGTGCATTCAAGACCTGGCAGGAGAATATGCCAGGTAGAGTCAAGTATGTGTGATGAATACTAGTAAGAAAAGAATCTCAAGGAAAAGCCATGCCCTTAAGATTGTGAATTGTCATATATGTGGAAAAAAGCCTGGCAAAGAAATATACCAGGTAACCTGTGAGTCTGGAACCCACAGCCAGAGGGGTAAGACAGTGACAAGAGAATCACAGGAATGACACATGCCCTTAAAATGTCAAACTGTATTGAATGTGAAAGGAAACCTGGGGAAGGGAGCCATTTACTCAGTAACTGAGGATACATCAAGAGGAAGGTGTCATCCTCTTGAATTACAATGAACTTTGTTATTCTTTATTTTAACTTTTTGTTTTGGAAGGGAAAGGAATCTGGGCAAGAGAGTCATTCCCTGGAACTGTTAACATTGTCCAGTTGGATCTTTGTGGTTGGAATTTTGACTTGGTGTTGGATTTGAACATTTATGCACTTTG
This sequence comes from Ambystoma mexicanum, assembly GCF_040938575.1. Lineage (NCBI taxonomy): Eukaryota > Metazoa > Chordata > Amphibia > Caudata > Ambystomatidae > Ambystoma > Ambystoma mexicanum. The sequence goes on from NC_090941.1 coordinate 1,089,814,782, forward strand.
AAACTTAGAGACAATATCCTTTGCACCTTAGAATTAGTTTTAGTGTGAGGGCCAGGATAGGATTTCGGACACAGGATGTACTAATACTTTGGACATCTTGACAAAGGACAGACCCATTTGTGTTGGTTGAGGTAGGGAAACTCCTCATAGAATAGGGAAAGAAAGGCATTTCTCAACCCCTTTGTCATCTAATGAAAGTTTGTAGCCAAAACCTGAGTCCTCTGTGTCTGCGTCTCATTCCTGACTCCTCACAGTATAATCAGCAATATCATGAAGGAATAGCAAGCAATATATGGGGGTAGTATTGTAACAGTATAATCCACAACACATGACTCAGCAATGTCATGAAGGAATAGCCAGCATTACATGGGGCGTTTTATTGTAAAGGTATAATCAGAAACACATGACCCAGCAATATCATGAAGGAATAGCCAGCAATACATGGTGTGTAATATTGTAATGGTATAATCAGCAATACATGGGTCCGCAATATCATGAAGGAATAGCCAGCAATACATGGTGTGTAATATTGTAATGGTATAATCAGCAATACATGGCTCTGCAATATAATGAAGGAATAGCCAGCAATACATGGGGCATAATATTGTAAAGGTATAATCAGCAACACTTGACTCAGTAATATCATGAAGGAATAGCCAGCAATAGATGCAGTGTAATATTGTAATGGTATAATCAGCAATACATGGCTTAGCCACATCATGAAGGAATAAGCAGCACTAAATGGCATGTAATATCATGAGATAAAAGACAACAATACACAGGGTGTAACATTGTGAAGGAACAATGAACAATGAAATAGATGCAATGTTATTTAAACAACCCACCATATTAGATGTGGATGCAATATTATTTAAGAGATAAAGTAAGAGTAAGATATTGCAAGTTACCAAGGAGTTCTCTCTCCAAATAGAGCACAAGGCCACAGGCCGAGTACTTGTTTTTATAAGGTCATAGATCTCTGAAGTGACTTGCAATGTCTGAATAATGTACAATTAAGGGCACTTATCTCTTATATTACCTTTAGTTTATTTTTGTTGTAAAATGCAAAATTGGGTATATGTCATTTTATAATTTAAAAAATAGACATACGTTGCTTTTCTTTCTTTTTTGGAGATTGCTGCATTATTTTATTGTGAAGTAGCTTTTTTTTGTTTTGGTTACAAATGTGCATTTTTCACTTCAGGAAACCAAGTCATGGGCACTAAGGGGCTCAATTTGAGCCCTGCATAGCGGGAATCGACAGCGTAAAAGCCTTTGCCACAAGGCTTTTATGCTGTTAATTCCAATCACAGCTCATTTCCCTGCATTTGTATGGCGGAGTGGAGGGGTAGAATGCAACTTACGTTTCCCGCGGCTCCCTTCCTCTATGCTATACAAATACTCCAGAATTTGCACTGGCATGCAATTTCATGCCGGCGGAAATCTGACGATCCCTATAGACTCTGCTGCCTTTTTGCACCAGCGTAAAGCAGGCAGACTCCATAAGGATCCATTGTAAACACCTCCTTCCATGCAGGCAGAATTTTATTTTTCTCAGTTTGCGCAGCAGACTGAAGGGAAAAAGGCGGTGTACATGCTTGCACGCTGCCTTTTGCACTCTACTTTTTGTGCAAGCATACAAGGTCCCCGCCGCCAAATCATGTACAGGAATAAAAGGGGCTCTTTCTGCCTTTGATTTCACGATGGGATGTTGCTGTGTCAGAAAATGTTAAAGCAGCACCATGCGCTGGAAGCAACAGGGTGAGGCAGAGGTGGCAAGTTTAACCAGTTTAAACTGGTCTCTTCCCTCAGAGGCTGCAGGGAAAGCATCACAGACTTCTCTTTACCAATAGTAGCCAGATGACACACTTAAACCACACCAGACCATCGAGCAAGAAGCCGACTTAGGGAAGGCTCTAACGAATCCTGTATTCATTCCCAGTGACAGTGTGGGCGCACTGCTTTATAAAGCACTCAAACTCAAAGCCAAGAGAGGGCTAAAGAACAGAATGACATTACAATAAACTAACAATACACAGTGTTCAATAATGCTAGCATTGATATACATGAGTGTTAGGCAGAAACCTGTGCAGTTCCCTCTGGGACCACTGCAAAAGATTTAAGACTAACGGTGTTTGGCAGTAAACCCACTTGGTAGCAGTCTGTATCACACAGATTCACTTGGTAGCTGTGGCTGAGCAGTCAGACTTCCCTCAAGAAGAGTTAGGCAGTATACAGAGTATTCACAATAGGTCAAAAGAACACAGTAGAACAAGCAAACACTGACCAAAGCTTGGTGTAAAAGAGATATAATTATTTATTTAAAACCACATCTAATAAAACACACAGGCACTAATATTAAGCAGTTCAAAAACACGGTCACTAAAAGATATACACTCCCTTAAAAGAATATTAGACAAGTCTTAAGTAAAGCTCCACTTATTTTCAGACAGCGGTGAGCGCTTAACGCAGATGGCACTCTATTAATTCGTTTAAAAAGGTAGAGAAAAGCAGGATATAAATCGAAACAGATCCCAACACTTTCACAAGAACACAGCAAGAGAGGAAGGCAGAGTCAAACCATGAAGTTAGAGTTCAGAAGGCCGGATTCACTTTACGAGGATCAGAACGAAATGTGTCCAAGGTCACACGGTTAAAAAGTGCACAAAAGTCTCAAAAAGGTTTAGGAAAAGTTGGACCAAAAGAAAGGGGACAAGTTAGATGGTCAAGGCGGCCAGCCCAGTCCAGAAGGTTAAGGGATTATTATTACCTTGTAGCAATCTTTAGAAAGGGAGGCCTGGCGGACACGGTACCTTAAAGTGTTGAGAATACTTCAGCGGGGGCAGTTGTTCCTGGCAGCGGATGCAAGTCGGTGCTTCGTCCGGGGGAAGAGAGGATCTCGTCGGGGAGGAAGACAGGAGTCCGTTGCACTGCTAGGGAAGAAACCAGCCGCGGAGTTCTCAGTAAAAAGGAGCGGTCCTTCTGTTCGCGGTCCAGTGGTAAGTGGCTATCCGGTTGCCGGGGTGCTTGGCACGGGCAATTCGACCACAAGACGTCCTGGGATGCGAGGAAAAGAAGGTAAACTGGTTGTGCCCACCAGTCAGGGGAATAAGACTCTCCAGCAGGGAGATCTTCTCTGTCGTCGGAAGTGGTGAGTCGGTTCCACAGGGCTCCACTAGTGGTGTCGTCGTAGCAGGTCGGCTCAGCTTCTCCCTCGTCGGATTCTCAGGTCCTGTGGCGACTTCTAAAGTTCCAGTCCCCAAAGCCCTGCTTTTATGCAGCACACCCCAATTCACTCAGCCTAGCTGTCAATCAAACTTCCTATTCCTAAGTGGTGAGCCGGCCCCACTTGGGCCAATCACACAGGAGTGCGACTTGAGTTACCAAGGTAACTCAGTCCAGGGTGCCTAAACCCCCTCCCACACGCCCTGTGGTACCCAGACAGAGTGGCACCACTTTTGGAGGCTTCTGCGGAGAAGCCCGCCAAAAGTGGAACAAAGGGCTCCACTTGGGTTGGAGTCACAGAAGAGAACACAAACGCCATTTTAGAATCGAGTCCTGGCAAAAAATACCAACCGGCGAATTAATATTAAATAAATAAACCGGCGGTATGTTCGAGGCTATGAGAATTATAAAATTAAAATTGGTAGCCTCGAACAATGGGAAAATCCCATAGGGATATATTCGCGGTCGAATATAAAAAGTAGTACCCACTGCCACCAGCCAAAACTCGATCGGGGGGACGGAGACGTGCCCCCTCGACTAACAGACCCCGGGGCAATCGAATTGCCCCGACCAGTACGTCCACAATATGATGGTTTGTACTGGTTTCTGTTCATAATTTGGGACTAGTAAAGCCAATGGTGACTTTACATGCCCTGGGACACAGTAGTCAGGCCCAGGGTATGGAGTCTATGGTGGGGTGTCACTATGACACCCCTGTGTCACTGCACGGAGGGTGCTGTGTAACACACATAGTAAAAACACATGAGAGCCTATGGAGTAAAGGACCCCATAGCCCATAAAGCACATTAACAGTCAAAGGAACACCATAAATCATGTCCAAGAGTGGGAGAAATAGAGTCTCACTCGTGGCAGGAGAAAAAAACAAACTCCAGAAATCCAGCAAAGCTGCTGGGGGACTCACTAGGTTAGGAAATTCAGCCTAAACAGAGAATTCTCCCTAACAATGAGTTTTTAAGGCCTTACGAAAGTTACTCAGATGCAAAGAGAAGGTTGTTCCAGAATCTAGGACCTTGCACTGCCAATGTTCTTCCACCAGCATAATTAAAATGTAATCTAGGATAATCAAGTCTCTTGCACGAATAGGTCACATTTTAGAGCATGGGATCAATCTGTTTATCAGATACGATGGAGCATATATGTAAATATACATATACATCAAGGTAGCAACTTTAATTGGGATTCTGGCAGAGACTGGCAGTTAATCAAGATTATGGAAAGCTGGTGTAATATGAGCGTGGTAAGGATTATTCAAATGGATTGTGTCCTCCCACGTATTCCTCATCTTAGATATTCGTATCTTCCAGCTTGCTGCTTTGGAATTTTTTTTTCACCAGAGTGTGCTGTGCTCGAGGCTGCGGTGTTGATGTCCCTCGAGGGCCGCCGTCGAGTGTCGACATCATCTGCAGTATAAAGGGCTCGAGCCGTGCACGTTAGCCTCAGTTCCATTTTTCCGATAGCTTTGCTTCGTGTGACAAAAGCGACGCTTCAGTTTTTGGCGAAAATGTCCTCGTCTTCGACTCCGTTCACACCCAAGACCGGTTTTAAAAAATGTCAAAATTGCGGTAAGAAGATGTCTATCACTGATCCCCATCGAGTTTGCCTCTGGTGTTTAGGCCCTGACCATTGGGTCGACAAATGCGGTAAATGTCAGGCTATGACTAACACGTCTCGAAAGGAACGGAATGATAAACTAGCGGTGGGGGAGAAATCCTCGAAATCTTCGAGAAAATATAAGGATTTGAGAGAACCGAGTGGGAAATCTCAAAGTGGGTCGAGGAAATCGAGATCAAGAAGTCGATCGTGGAAATCCTCCTAAAAAAAATCGATGAAAAGACGACATTGATCTCCTTCTTCCTCTTCCTCGTCGGCTGACACAAGGGTCATCTTTTACCCTTCAAAACACGATTCCCCCAAAAAATGGGAGGCCTTCAGGGCCTCACTGTTAACATTTTTCGAGAATGCAGCCCAGACCGCCTCGAAAAAGCTGCGTGAAGACCATACCCCAGCTCACTCCAAAAGTGAAAGAGAGAGGTCAAAGACCAGACACGCGAGATCCGGCGGCAAGTCGCTGAGGAGAGTGTCAGAGGAAAATTCCCTGACACCTAGTAAAATAAAATCAAACTTACAGGTGCATAAATCAGAGGTCAAAGCTGACAAAATGGCATCGGGAATACACCCGTCGTCGAAGCCTACGTCGAAGATCACATCGACGCATCTATCGAAGGCGCCCTTGATGCCACACTCGAAGATGTGTTGGTGCCTTCCTCGACAGTTTCGAATCCTCCTTCGATGCTGTCGAAGCCAACGTCGATTACATCGACACTTTCGACGCCATTGTCGAGGCCATCTCTAATTCCGGTGCCAAAATCGACACCGTTGTTGAAGCCGAGATCAGAACCGGTTGTTTCACCCAGAAAGGCATACCAACCACAGCCTAGACAAGAATTTTTCAGGTCTATGTCCTCTATTTTCGAGGAGCAATCCTCTGAAGAGGAAGTTACTCCTGCTGGAGTAAAATTTGGGACTAGAGATGTCCCTGAGGAATTGGTTGATCCCAGCTCCAAATTAAGTAATCTGTATGAATGTCTTCAGACAGCCAGTGACCTAGATACTTCCCCTGAGGTAGGCTTTGACAGACCCGAACCTGCAGATCATGCAGACTCAGGGTACAGAAGGTTAATGAACAAAGTTATTGAGTTTATGGGATGGAAGTCAAATTCCCCTAATTTTGACCAAGATGATATCCTTAATGAGGGCCCTCAAAAGGACCCTGTCCTCCCCTTTCACAAAGCATTACAAAAAAGGGTCTCCGCCACTTGGGTAACCCCAGATTCTGGCCCAGCTACAAATAAGAAATTTGTGGGACTGCCTCATCTGACCCAGAATACCTTTCAAAGCATCCCTCGCCTGAAAGCTTAGTGGTACAGACAGCAACTTCTACTAGGCATTGTGCTTACCCTTCCATTCCCCCTTATAAGGATGACAAAAGAATTGACGCATGGGCCCGAAAATGCTTTTCCCCAGGCAGCATAGCTCTAAAGGCCACAAATGTGACTTGCACCCTGGCAAGGTTCACACACACCGTGTGGGACTGTATGACAACAGCGGCTGAACACATCCCTGAGGGCAAGGAACGGGATGGTTTCCTGGCAATAGTCAGAGATGGAAAAGAAGTTATGGAGGAATGCCTACAGTCAGGACTGGACACTGCTGATAGCATTAGCAGGTCCATGGCATCTAGCACGGTCCTGTGCAGATTTGCATAGCTGAGGAAATCCGGCTTTGCACCGGATGTGCAACGGCTCGAGGTTGTTTGGCAGCAAGGTGGACGAGAGTTTGGAGAAGCTGCAGACCTCAAAAGCGGCGGCTAAATCACTTAGCGCCTCTATAAAACAACCTCAACAACAGTCCTACTCAGGGTCATCTTCCTGGAGGAACCATCCTTTTCGATTCTACTGCTCATTTAGGAGAGGGAAGGGACAGGCCAGTCAAAAAGGACATCAGATAAAATGTCCTTGTGGTGGAAGAGGAAAAGGTGCTAGATCAGTCCCAGCAGTTGCAACTGTCCCCTCAGCCACTGCTGCAGCCGCTGCAAAGCCACTCTGAGGCCTTGACCCACAAAGACCCCGGTGGGAGGCAGGATCACTCGGAGGCATTACTTCAGATTCCTGCGCACTAGAAATAGTGACCCATGGTTACTGCCTTCCTTTTCGACAAAGGCCTCAAGACCATTCACCAGGAGCCAACTCCACCAAAACTCCAGACCCGCTCCTCGAGCAGGGGATTTTAACCCTGCTAGATAAAGGTGCAATAGAACATGTACCTGTAGCAGAGAGGAACAAGGGTTGGTACTCCCCTTATTTTCTCATCCCAAAGAAGGATGGAGGATTGAGACCCATCTTGGGCTTAAGGACAAGTTCAAGATGGTAACCCTTTCTCAGGTACTTCAGGCTCTCCAACCCCAAGAGTGGTTGGTATCATTGGACCTTTAGGATGCTTACTTTCATGTGCTGATCCATCACAAGCACAGAAAGTACCTCAGGTACGCGATTGCCGGTTCTCACTATCAATTTCGAGTTCTTCCTTTTGGGCTGACATACGCCTGAGGGTGTTCACCAAGTTAATGTCTGTGGTGGCAGCGAGTCTCAGGAGAGGGGGAATTCACGTCTACACCTTCCAGGACGATTGGTTAATCAGGGCGAGTTCACCCGAACGTGCTCAGCAACATCTGACCATGACTTGCCACTTCTTACACACACTGGACTTCTCCCTCAATTACAAGAAGTCTCAAATGATACCACTCTAAAAGCTCCAATTCATCAGAGCAATACTGAATACGTCCTCTGGCAAAGCCTTGCCTCCCAAGGAGAGAGCTCACCACATCCTGCAGATGGTAATGAACTTTCAGAATGACCAGCATCTATCGGCCTTTGATTTCCTCAGGTTGCCTGGCCTTATGGCATCCTTCCTTTTTCTGGTGCCAGAGGCCAGATTGAGAATGAGATCCCTTCAATGGGCCCTCAGAACTCAATGGTCCCAATTTTCGGGAGATATGTCTGATCTTTTGCGGGTTCCAACCAGAGTGGCTCAAGATCTACTATGGCGGGCTTGCAGGGTGTTATGGAGAATTCTCATTCTATGGCTAATTTCCCTTACCTATAGAGTTCACCAGCAGCTTTGCTGGATTTGAAGGGTTTGTTTTTTCTCTTGCTAAGAGTGTGACTCTTTTTCCCACTCTTAGGCATATTTGCTATGTGTGTTCTAGGCTATTTTTTGTGTTTAATGTCTATGGGGTTTATCTCACCCCCATAGGAACCATCTTTATCTACATGTGTCACACAGCACCCTCCGTCCCGTGACACAGGGGTGTTGTAGCGACCCCCAAACATAGACTGTATACCCTGGGACTGACTACTGTCTCCCAGGACATGTAAAGTCCTCATTGACTTTACTTGTCACTCTTTATGAACAAAACCAGTACAACCCATCTTACTATGGAGGTACTGAAAAGGGTTAATAGTTTTTCCCTTATGTTCATTTTCGAGAGGGTACCGTACAGTCCCTCTCTCTAAGGTTTCTGGCTGGTGGCAGTGGTTCCTACCAAAAATATTTGACCGCAAATATTTTCCTATGGGATTTTCCCATTGTTCGAGGCTACCACATTTACTGACAGCCTCTAACATACCGCCGGTCTATTTTAATATTAACTTTACTCTGGTAACTTTTATATAAATTCTTTCTCGTGTCTTTCTCTAAACTCCTAAATCAGGACGTGGATCCTTTGTTCGTCCTTTTGGCGGGCTTCTGCCCAGAAGCCCTCCTTTCGGCACCACTGAGTCTGGGGTGGGACCACTGTGTGGGAGGGGGAGTAGGACCCCTGGACAGGGTTGCCTCAGTAACCCATGTCGCACTCTGCCCTGATAGGCTGGAGGGTCTCCCGCTAGGATGACCACTCCACTGTGTGAGTGACAGCTAGGCTGTATGAATGGGGATCTGTTTGCATAAAAGCAGGGTCCTGAGGACTGGAAGAGCAAGACGTCGCCACTGGAACTAAGAAGCCGAAGAGGGGACAAGCCAAAGACATCTGCAACAACTGAACCACCGGTGAAGCCCTGCTGCAGCGTCTCACCACTTTTCTCCACACGACGAGAGAAGATCTTCCTCTGCAAGAGCCTTCTTCCCTTGAGCTGGTGGGGCCAACCAGTTTGCCAATCACCTTCCCGGACCAGCCTTGGTCGAATCGGCAGTGCCCTGCACTCGGAGACCGGATAGCCAGGCACCCGTCCAATCGGACCGCGATTTAAAGGAGCCTACCTTTTATTCATTTGGCAGCACCGCGGCTGGTTTCATCCCTGGGCAGTGCAGTAACTCGAACCTTCCTCCACGACCAGAGTCTCTCTTCCTCTGCTGGATCTCCTGAACTGCAGGAACTGCCAGGAACAACCGCCACCGCAGGAGCCTCTTCTACATTTCAAGGTACTTTGTTCCGCCAGGCCTCCCTTTTCGTGTGGTAGTACTAAAGTTGTTTTAAATCCTTTACCTACCTGTTGGGTTGGCCGCCCCTATCGTCTAACATTTTCTTTCACCTTCTGCACCCACCTTTTCAAATCTTTTAACAAAGACTTGACTGCAGCTACAAGAACATTTTGCTCCGGGACTCTTTGCCCTGTACCACTGACACTGGCACAGGCCTATTGACTATGGCTGAATTTGTTAGAACAGCCTTCTCTAGATTGCTTCTCAACTAGAACTGTGTTGGTGCACCTAATTCTTATAACCACCTTTTCCTTCCCACTTTTTAAACTTATGAAGTGCCATTTTGCTCGGTTTTCATTTAAGTATCCTACATGCCAAAGTGCTGCCTTGCCTAAACTTGTTCACATACTTATTGGGAAGTGTTGCTAGGGTGGCTAAGAATATATTCCTGTATAACTTGTGCTTTCCCTCCCGTGTGAGAAATTGCTAGAGTGCCATTTATGTTTGGTTTTCACTGTGCCGTTTTGCTCAGTTTTCACTCTTGCTCAAACTTGTCTACAATTTAACTAGGGAGTTGTGTATACTTTTCTTGACTGATTTTAACTTGCTTTAATAACTGTGATTTATGTGTTGAACTAGAAGTGTCTAAAATAAATATATATATTCTTTTTAATACAAAGCTTAGGTCAGTGTTTCCTTGTGCCATAGTAGTACAGCCCTATTGTGTAAACCCTGAATACTGCTCATCTCCCTCTTGAGATAAGTCTGACTGCTTAGCCACAGCTACCAACTAAATCTTTGTGGTACAGACTGATACCAAAGGGGATTTATTGCTCATACCTGTAGTCTTAATCTTCTGTAGTGCTCCCTAAGGGAACTGCACAGGATTCTGACTAACACAGGGACAATATCCTCAAGGGGGAACCGTTTTGGCAACCATGGCCGGAGATAACAGTAGTGACGGACGCCTCACTCATGGGATGGCGAGCCCACACCAGCGATCTGTCAATCAGCAGTCGTTGGTCTCCACCGGAGTCCAAACTACACATCAAGCGTTTGGAGATGAGGGCAATCAGACTAGCGCTGAAGAGAAAGAATATCCTGATAATGACTGACAGCATAGTGGCCATGTACTACCTCAACAAGAGAGGAGGTGTAGGGTCACTACCACTGTGTAGAGAGGCAATGCAGCTCTGGTTCTCGGCAATACAAGACGGAATCTCTCTATCAGCAATTCACCTGGCTAGAGAGAAGAGCACGGCGGCGGACGCTCTGAGCAGGCAGAGCACAGTGTCTCACGAATGGGAACTAGCTCAGGAAGTCCTTCAAGAGATCTTCACCTTTTGGGGAACACTTCAAGTGGATCTGTTTGAGACTACTGTACTGCTCAAGGGAATTTCCTCCAAGAGGAGCTCTAGGAGACGCGTTCGTGGTGGACTGGGAATTTCCTCTACTGTACGCGTTTCCTCCAGTCCCCGTGATTCCTCACGTGATAAGGAGGTTATGAAAGTTCTGGAAAACCATGATCCTAATGGCCCCGGATTGGGCCAGGAGAACGTGGTACCCAGACCTTCTGGACATGTCAATCTGCCCTCCAACACGTCTTCCACAAAGAGAGGATCTCCTCTCGCAAGAGGAAGGTCGGGTTCTCCATCCAGAGGTTAAAACTCTCAGCCTTCACGCATGGCTTCTGATAGGCTGAGATATAAGTATTGGGACCTACCGGATGACGTAATGGAGATTTTACTTTCGGCTAGAAGACCAGCAACAAAATCCTTGTATCGGTGTTGTTGGAATAGGTTCAGTTACTGGTGCAAGGACAATGATGTGGATACATTCCAATGTAACACAACTATGGTTCTCTCTTTTCTTCTACATTTGGCCAATTTGGGGCTCCAAGTTGGCACCATAAAAAGATACTTGGCAGCACTATCTATTTTCAAGCGCTCATCTGAAGAGGTCTCTTATTTTAAGATGCTCTTGGTTATCCCATTTCTAAAGGGACTGACAAATGAGTACCCTCCAACTCCTTTCCAAGTACCTATTTGGGTTTTAAATTTAGTTCTAACATTTCTCACAGGTACCCCCTTTGAGCCTTTACATTGTTGTCCGTTAAGGCTCCTCACTTTGAAGACAATTTTGCTAGTGGCAATTACATCAGCCCGCAGGGTGAGTGAGTTGCAGGCACTCTCTTGTAAGCCTCCTCACACAGGCTTCCATAGAGACAAAGTAACTCTTAGCGTCATACCCTAATTTTTTACCGAAAATAGTCCCTCACTTCCACCTGTCACAGACAATTACTTTACCTTCTTTCTATCCTCCTCCGCATGTGAGTAAAGAGGAAGAAAGAATACACAGACTGGACCCAAGGAGGGCTCCCAGCTTCTACATCTCCAGACTAGCTAAATTCTGACAAAGTGATCAACTATTTGTCGGATATACTGGTCACAGATTGGGCTTAGGTGTATCAAAACAAACACTATCCACATGGATAATTTTGGCAATTACGGAGTGCTATAAATTGGCTGGAAAAGAGCCTCTGGATGGATTAAGAGCCCACTGAACCAAGGGTTTGGCATCTTCAACGGCTCTCCATAGGGGTGTTCCGGTGCAGAATATTTGTGCAGCGGCCACCTGGTCATCAATGCACACATTCATGAAACATTATTCCTTGGATTCAGCATCTTATCAAGGCAGCCTCTTTGCAAAAGCTGTCGTTCACCCGATTCACGACTAATTTCTCTGGTACTCCCTCCTCCAAATTCTTACTGCTTTGGGATAATATCTAAGATGAGGAATATGTGGGAGGACACAATCCATTCGAAGAACAAGTTACTTACTAACTGTAACATTCTTTGGATTGAATGTTCCTCCCACGTATTCCTCATTGACCCTCCCAACCTACCCCGCCGTACAGTTTACGCCAGTTGCACTTCAAGTTCCTTGCAACCCAAAGGTCAATAAAGCCTGGTCAACTGATGCGACTACTCATATCGTAAAAACAGAACTGAGGCTAACGGGCGCGGCTCGAGCCCTTTATACTGCGGATGACATTGACGCTCGACGGCGGCCCTCGAGGGACATAGACACCGCGGCCTGGAGCACAGCAGCCTCTGGTGAAAAAATAATTCCAGAGCAGCAAGCTGGAAGATACGAATATCTAAGATGAAGAATACGCAGGAGGAACATCCAATCGAAAGAACGTTACAGTTGGTAAGTAACTTGTTCATCTGTGCTGAAAAGTCCAGCACTGAATCAAAGTAAAAACCTAGAAATGTGACCTTTGGTATGGTATTAAGGGAGCAGGAATATAACTTAAAGGAGAATGCAGAAGAAGGTTGGAGTCAGTATTAAGGCTAAGCATCTGAACCTTAATCTTCGAAAGTAAGTCAACTAAAACCTCATTATCAAGAGAAACACAGCCCAAGAGTTTACAAAACATTTGGGTATCATCAGCATAATAGTGAACCCCAATGTCCAGACTTCTAAGCAAGTTGTGAAACAGTGTAACGTAAACATTAAACAACAGTGGTGATAAAGTGGATGCTTGAGGGCCCCCACATTTGGACCCAATATATTCAGTGGAGAGGCCATCAAGACTCAAGCAAAAGTGGTGGTCAGAAATTTAAAAAAAGAAACCAGTGAAGGGCAGACTCCGAGACCCCAGCAACACAACCCAGTCTCTGACAGAGAATCTTATAATGAGGAGTGTCAAGTGTTGCAGATAGTTAAAGCATTATTAACAGAGAGGAATCCTGATTTTCTGTGTTCCAGAGCAAGCCTTCTATGATGTCGAACACTCTAGCCTTCGTGACACGTTGAAGGCAAATTGACGCTCTTCAAGCAGATTGTGAGTTTTGTGAGACAGGCATGGTATCATGAGAGAAACACAGACACAATGATTCAAGTTTATGAAAACCTTTATTTTATAAAGAAAGGGGTTTGCAGACTGCCTAACTTGCCCTTCATTTATAATGGGAGCAGTCTCGACCATCAACAAAAATATAAGTCCAAAGTTAGTAAAGTTAGTCAAAACAAAAGTGTCTGTGTTAAACCTGTGCTTGCCCTCACTCTGTCTAATACAATAATGTGCATGGGATTGGACTAAATAAAAAGGGTGCTTCAAAGTAATGGTCACAATAGTATTGGAGCTGGTCCAGGTTGACATATTGGTGTATCAGAGCCTTTTGACAACACCCAGTATTCCTCAGCGCCATGTAGGACCACTCTGACACCTTAGCTCTCTTCACACAGTTATACAGCAGTTCAACGTATCAGAGACTTTCGATGAACACACAGTACTTTCAGACCCTTTGTAGGACCACTCTGATACTTAGGCCTCTCTTTCAGTATTCTCTTCTCACCGTGCCCCAAGCACCTTTTTGCAATTAAATCTTGGCTTACTTTCATCAGCGTTATCCGGCACCTTTTTACAGTTCAACTTCAGCTTTTCTCAATATCGTGCCCTTGGCACCTTTTACAATTCATCACCAAGTTTTCACTGGGTCTTGCCGTGACTTTTCCCTCAAGCACAGCCCCCCTTCACTTGCTTCCATATTAGCTCTCTCCTTGAACTTCTTCTCTCTTGTACACAATGTCTCTGTTCACTAGAGCTCCTTTCCCTACGTGTTAACGTACACGCGAACATTCGTTGCTTTGTTTCTCTTTCTTTTCAATTTTCACAATGGACAAGCAAAGCTTTCCTCTTCAGCGCGCTTCTTACCCTACGCTTGTCCTTGTAATTATCTTAGTGCTTGCAACATTTTATCTCTCGCGCTTTGCCGCTATCATCAACCGGGTTCCCCTCTGGCTTTGAACTCAACAGTTTTGATTTATTTAACGTCACTGTTGCAGACTCATCGACTGAAGACCACAGGCTCCTCGCCAGCATCTCCAACTCTCCAGGGTGGCTTCACTGACCCAGGATAATGAACACCCTTCCACGGACATCCTTCGGGAGAGCAGCTTTGCACTTGACCCCCTTCTGGCTCCTTTGAGACATGGCTCCCTCGCCACGCTTTTGTTAGCCCTTTTAAACCATAGGCTCTCAGTCTCTCGGCTCTCTGTTCTCCCCCAGCAGGTTTCAGGTTCTATGGCCATCCCAGTTCACCTGTGCTCTCGTACTCTGACTCTTGGGTGTTAACCATCCTCAGGTGTGTTCATTCTGGATTCAGTGCCTGACTTTGCTGTCCTTGTTAATGGGACATTGATAGAAATGAAAAAGTGCCTCAGTTGGATTTCATGTTTTTAGTAGAGCTGGAAGGTTTTGTCAAAGGGAAAAGGGGATAGTCTCAATCATGTAGTAGGAGGGAATGTCGGTTAAGGGGTCATTGGAAAAAGGGGGGTACCATGTCTCGCCTTCGAGCAATCCACCCCAATCCTTAAGGACCTTCCACCCAGGTGATCCTCCCTCGCTCCCCCCCCCGCACCTGAGGGTCCGAATCCAATAGCGATGGCCCTCCTCTGGCCACCTGTGCAGAAGATCCCCCGGCAGTAGGGAGGAACAGACCCTCAGGTTTTCCAGTTTCTACAAAATCTTGTAATTGGGAGACCAGTGTGTTTTCAAGGATTTTCATAAGAAAGGGACAGTTGGTATAGATCTGGGACAAGTTTTCTTTTTGCATTGGGGTAATCTAGGATAGTTTCAGAATAGCAGGAATAAGACCAATATGAAAATATGAAATTCAACCAACCATTTGAACTTAAACAAAGCAACAAAACAAAAAATAGAAAGAGATGTTTATCAAATTGAAAAGAAATGGTACAATAGCATCAATACAATCTTGAACCTTGATCATAGGACAACGATTGCCCGGGCATGAGGGGGACATTAGTACGTAAGAGAACGCTGTAGTTTTGCGTAAATTACATCAAATGCAAAGTTAGGAATTAAAATAGAGTTATCCAGGACAACAGGGGGAGAAGGCCGATAAATGGAATGACTGCTTATGGAATGACAATTCTGTTTAATCTTACTATCTATTAAATGGAGTAATTCCTGTACCCATTCAATGGAAATGGTTCTGGATGATCCGGGAAAAGCCTTATTTCCTAAGAGACGTAAGGCTTTCAATAAAGCTTTTTCTTTTTGAGAGTTGCCTGACAAATTCATTTTAGAACTATACAAACGTTTCTTAGTATTAACAATTTAAAATGTATATTTCTCTCTCCTTAATTTTGGAATAACATGACTGGCCACCAACATATTTTTCTTTCAGCTGTGCCATTGTTTCCAGAGGTCAAAGCGTCATTTATGCTGTGTAGATTCAGACCCTTGCTGTTTTATAGGTTTGGAATTACATTACATCTCGGGAGAATAGCTCAGGGGCAACGTGCTCGCCTTGGAAGCAAGACGACACAGAGAAACGCAGGTTCGATCCCCGGGTCCGCGCTTAGAAACCTCTGGGTATTAAGCGCATTATAAATAACCTATCATATCATATATTGTCTTAAAGGAGCCAAGTAATCGTTCATCTCAGTAAGAGTCTTATCTTAGATGTCTACTTGTTGAATTACATTTGAGCGAAGATCAATGGCTTCAAAAGCAGAAGTAATAGTCGGTAAATACATTTCAGGTTTTAAGCAAGATAGTTGACGACTTTGCGTTAAAAAAGGAAAATGGACCAAGGAATTAGAATCATTTAAACAAGCTATTGAAAAATTCACAGATTTTTGATCAGACCAGTTCAGATCAGTGGTTGAAGGATAAGTAGCAGAAATATTTGTAGAGAAAATCCAGATTAACTGATGGCATTTAGCATTAGTTGGGCCTGTATTCAGTAGGGAAAGTCCTATAAGGACCCTAGACTTCAAAGCAAAACTGTGTGAATGTCTGATTATCCCAGATATTAAAATCACCTTTAATGGAGCATGTATTTGATGCAACAGAAAATTAAAGTAAATAGTCAGGAAATTGCTCCACAAAGTCTTTTCTTAAAGATGATGATGGGCGATAATTTGATGCAATGGCAACAGTCTCCAAAGTTGAGAGGTTAAGCATACCATGTAAAAGTTCACTAAAAGGTAAGTTGATAATGTTTGTTGCAAATTGAGATGGTTCTTGAATTTGATGGCTAGACCACCTCCCCTCTTGTCCAGTCTATCCACATAGATAAGTGAATATTCAGGTGGAGCAATATGAAAGGGTTGAGCAGCAAATTTAAGCCAGGTTTCCATCAAGAATGAAATATCAGATTGATGTCTAAAATCAAATCATGGGACAATGCCTGCAAAGAGTAATAATGTGCTAATGTGTGCCTCTGCTCATCGATATGGTACCACCAAAGACTCAGCCGCGAAATAATGGAATCATTTCTGCCTCATCTACGGTCATATGGGAAGAGGAGAGGCACGGGGAGCTGAGGATCGACACTTATGGAAATATTACTGAGAAAGCTATGTATCTTATAGTTGATAGTGTGTATTATGAGCAAAGTCTTTTTATTCTTCATACCATGTTTGACTGAACATGTTTGTATTAGAATGATGAAGCCTTCACCTGAAAGCCAATAAAACAAAAATTTTAAAAAATAATAATAAATCAGGGAGGATAATATCGTGAGCCAAAACCTATCGAGCATTAATGTACATCTTGGAGGCCAAGCAACACATGGCACCAGATGGCCTCAGATTTTGAGAATAAGGTACATATGAGGCGTAGAAAAGCAAAGAAAGAATCCAGCAAGATCCTAGGTGGCTGAGTAGGATAAGAAATTAGCTACAAACTTAGCCTATGTTCTATTTGTAATCGAGTAGGATGTGTGATTAAGTTGTATTAAAAAGTAAGCTGTGTATGATAACATGATTTAGGCCAAAGAAATAAACAAAAAGTAGATGGTGTGAGAACTCACAGACTATTTCATCAAAAGAAGGGACATGTACATACTTATTGACACAGACTGTTACCCTCAAAACTCTGAAACACTGACGCGTACAGCCACTCAACAAATGTGGGCTGTGTGAAACCTAATCAATGACATGTATCAAAGAAATGTGTCCTTAAAATTTCTTCTTTTAATTCATTTGCTGAATAGCACAAGTATCAAAACATTTTTTTATAAAAATACATTTATACCACATAAAAAAATACACAATGTTTAAAAGTAGTCATTCCACCACACAAAGTCAAGTTACACAAATACTTGAAAACATATACAGTAGCAACTTAATTCCTCTTGTTTCCTACTGCATACAAACAATTAGTCCAACTTATATAAATTTCTGTCCTTGATGTTACTATTAACTGGACATTCTTCAGGGGCAGAAAAATTTGTCTTGTGCTTCCTGTAGAATTTTTCTCTATGGTTCTGGTTCCTATAACTCAGTCCCAGTACACGCTTTTATCTCTCTTGGAAAAGGTTTTTGTAAATCTTTTTAGGCCCGCCATAGAAAAATGCATTTACAATGCGGGTTAGGCATAGGATCTTCGTATCGCTAGTCTTTGAGATATTATTAACATCTAAGATCTGTAGTATTTAATATACACTTCCAATCCCTGGTTTGTTGATCACTCAGTGGAAGGGATGGCGTATCACCTCTTACATGAGATTTCTCAGCCAAGTCTGTTGTTCTATACTCACGGTGACACAAGTAAGACAGACAGAAGTGATCACAGTTCAAGGGTGTTTATTGAATAATGAATTCTGTGTGCAGGTTGGAAAAACGCCTATTCTAAACCTAAATCTAAGATGGGAGCAGGTGTCGGCCATCAAATGAAAAATAAGGCAGTCCTAGTGGCGTTGTGTCAAATAAATGGCCCAATACTAAGAAACCTACTGCCAAACCTTACAACTAATACAAAAAAGGGTGTGGGATAGTTCTCAAGAAAAGAAAGAAGTGTTCTAAAAAAATATGACAGGATGCAGTGGCTTGGGTCTCCCTTCACTGCGTTTTACACACTGGGTAAGGTGGAAGCTTGGAGCACAGTACAGTCTCAGGCTTCTCCAGCACGCGACAACCGTTCCAGTGGCAGTTCTCAGGACCGCAGAGGGCTAAGCCTTGTTTCCTTTAAAGGTCTCTTGTCTTCGGGACCTGACGTCTTCAAATAACAAAAACAAAAGTTCCTTTAACCAAATGAAAGTTCGTTCTCATTGTTCGCTGGGTGATGGGTTCACCCTTGGGTCCACTTCTTCTGGACGCTCACCCTTCTCGTATTGTATCGGCTCGGACCCCTCCTGGCTGGCGGTACTCGGGTGATGGCTTAACCCCTGGATCATCCTCTGTTGGGCTTGGACCTCTCTCGACTGCTAGTACTTGGGTGATAGCTTAATCTCTCACTTCTCCCGTTTGGGCTCACTCTTGCCATTTCTTTGCTTCTTTTTTCACGTTTGTCATTCTAGGAGTAACAACTTTTCACCCTTGGGTCCCTCTCTGCCAGGCTCCGACCCCTCTCGATTCTTAGCCTCTTAGCCTCCCTTCACCGGGATTTCTGTGGCTCTCAATCAGGGTGATAGTAGCTAACCCACTGGGCCCCCCTCTTCCGGGCGTTGACCCTCCTTTGACAAGCAGGAAAGTGTACTCCTCCTGTCTTACAGTGTCTCTTGGTCTCTCCCTCCGTCAGGCTCTGATTCCAAAATGACCAGCGGGACAGTGTACTTCTCCTGTCCCCTCCTTAGCGTCTCAGACAGTTCATAGTGGACATTCCTTGCCTTTTCGACACACTGTTTCTCAGGACTTTAGACTTTGCCCCTCCTTGTTAGCACCTCTCTTCTGGGTGCTGACCCTTCTGTACTTTCACAGTTCTACTTTCACACAGTTCAATGTTTGCGGGATTCACTTCCCTTGCTTTTCAACAGTTTGTAGAGGTGTGACCCTCAGTATGACCACTTTGACCTATTCCGCTGGCTCTCCTATGGCCTTCTGGTATCTGTAGTTTCTATCATACGGGGCTCGACCATAGTCTCTCAAGTTAGCACCCACGTGGTGCTGGTTTCCTTCTGCCACTCAGGACGACACGCAGCACCACAGGTTCCATCCTTAACACTTTTACAGTTCCTTGAACTTGGTTCAAACTTGATTCTCCCCTCGACTCACAAGCTGTGATGAACTACTTTGCTTTTGGCTTTGTTGGAGTCAAGGCTGGTACCACGGATGCGGGAGCTTCCCTCACTCCTGCTTGTCTCCATAAGCTTGCCCTGTGTACCGTTGATATCTGTGGCAAGACACTTGTGCTATTTTCCGCGGTTTTAGGCTGTCTTCCACGAAAGTTCAGTGGGTCTGGGACGATAAGGGTAAGGTCACTTCTCTCCTCGCCACCCTCTCGATTCCTGCCACCTTTCTCCTTCTCTTGAACTGCTGCATGTTAGCCATCTCGTTGTGCTCTCTGCCGTGTTCGCCTTGCTCGTCCTGGGCTCTCTGGCGAGGATGAGGAAGGTTTGCGAAATGGACGAGAATGACTGGGATGTAGAGCAGAACATAGGGGATCGTGAGAATGGTAGTATTCTGTCCTATTAAGCTGAGATTTTGGAAGATGACAATCAGAGGGACGGGATCAGTAGGGTTTGGGGGATAAGCAGGAATAGCTGGGGTCGTAACTTGAACAAAGGGGATTGTGGGCATCGTAGTGTTTTGTCTGATCAGGTTGGGAATATGGAAAATGATCATCAGAGGGACGGGAAGAAGGAGGATGGGAAGTATTCAAATGGAGACTGGTGAACCAAGGATTCTAGGAGTTATGCTTTGTGGGTGTTGGGTTTGGGGCCTTAGAGGATTAATTACGTACAGAGGGGTTGTTGGATTTGGGCCGGAGAGATCTAACAGCAGGAAGGGAGGCAGATGCAATACAGCCTATGAAAGCCTCCGATATCTCGCCCTTCTCTCCTTCTCTGGCACAATACCGCGTCTCACCTGCGGTATTACCTCAAGCATAACCCCAGGATCCCCTACCCAGGTGATTCCCTTTCGCTCCCAGGGCTGGGATCTGAGCATGGGATCTGATCATGTCAAGCTACCTTTGGCCACCTGAAAAAGGGCTCCTCGGGGCTTGCACGGGAGAATACCCTCAGGTTTCTCACAATGAGCAGGGATCATATTAACCTAGTGTAGTTACAAATAGAGAACACTTACATACAAACCAGGACAATGTGCAGTGGCATAAAAAAGTCTCCAGGCCGAACAGGCCTATCAGACTTCGCAGTACACCGAACCACAGCTGTTGGAAGACATTTTAACAGTCCAACTAGTCAGGAGACCCTAGAGTAAAGGTTCCACTTATGTGCTTACTGTCCCACATGCTATGAAATAAATATTTGGTGCCTCTAAAGATCAACTCTAAGTATTATTCCCTGGACCTCTGCCTTATTTCAATTCTTCAATGTGCTCACACACTCGTTGAAAATATCATGCTCAAGGCCTCCCGCAGTCAAGCCATATTTCAGTTGGATGTTGACAGTGTCTCTGGCCAAATTATGCTCGATCTACCAGCAGCCACTGACACTGTTGACCACATCGTGTCTGAATGCCTGGTCCAAGTGGGCACTTGTTGCGTGCACTTTCATTCACTTTCGTACCTCACACCAAACACTAGATTTCCCAATTGTAACCTGAGTGTTTTCACAAACGTTTCTAGGGGACCTTTTTTTTTTGTCTCGGGAGGCTAGCTCAAGGGCAATGTGCTCACCTTGGAAGCAAGACGACACAGAGTACCACAGGGTGGAACCCTGGGTCCGCGCTTAGAAACCTCTGGGTATTAAGCGTGTTATAAATAACTTATCCTATCATATAAACGTACACTATATTCAACGTCCATCGATGTCCACAATTCCCCAACCCACCCCTGAAAATGTACAGTTTTGGTAGCCTGGAAGGGAACTATGCATGCCTGTCTTGCGAAACTGTATGTAACTTAAGCCAAAACGTAGTCCAGTAGAAACAAGTTACTACATTTTGCTAGGACTAAGTCACTTACTCCTGGACATTACGTACATTCTGTCAGATTAAATCATACATTGATTGTTTATTTACATACCTTGTGGTCTTTCTTGGGTTTATTGAGTGAAGAAATCTGCCTTTCTGAGATCCATTGGTCACCAAGAGGGAAGGGGTGGAGCGAGAATGTTCCTTCCACTCGTGAACTTGCCTTACGATTGCGCCCTCTCTTTCAGAGCCAGGACTGCATTGTGGGGGCCCTGGCGATCTGCAAGATCCTGAAGGAGCTCTCCAGGGAGGAGGAAGACACTGACAATCTAGAAGCAATGATGGCGCTGGCAGATCAGTATGAGCAGCGGGCGATGGGTCAGTGCACACTCGGTTCTCTACTTCCTATGCGAACAAGGAAAGGAACATGGAGAAAGGGACACCGAGCACCATGCACCCGGTCCATGATTTGGAGAGGGTGTACAGGGCCTGCATGCTTTCCATTTCTTCCACTAGAAGGCCTTTGAACGATCTGCTGTACATCCAAGGTCCCACTGGTCCTTCGTCAGGCTTGTGGCTAAGAGTCAGTAGTTTGTGTTCTCTTGTGACCTCACCCTGTGTCCCGCTCACCCAGGGTCCTATTTACACTACAGTGGGTACACAGCCTCACGAATATTCAGAGCCAGACACCATCATAAAGTCGCTAGTCCAAATGTGTGTGCAGGCTTGAGGTGAGGGTCTCAGGGTAGTCTTTCTATGTTCACTGGGAATTGAAAAGACCAGTTATTTGCAAGCGCAAGACATATCTCCAGTGGTTCAAGCAAAGGTTGGGCTAAGAAGAAGGACTGAATTTCCACTGAAGATTGGGACCACTTGAAAGTGTGTCAAGTCCCCAATGACTGTGTTTTGTACACAGAACTCGACACAAAGTGCTCTTGTGGGTCAATTGTGGCTCCTCTTGTGTCTCAATGGCAGCTCTGTTGTCACATATTCCTACGCCCTGCAGTGGACAACACCCGGCCACAATTGCCCTCAAAGTAGGCTAAGCTTGGAGTGAGGCACTGGGGGTTATTTGTCCTGTACATTGGCTTGGCTTCTTCTAAAGCCAGTGGCAGCCACTAAGATTCTGCAAGCGCAGCTGCTTAAGTGTCAATCACTTTGTGGTATGGGGGTACAGGGTGATGGAAACTGACCTTGTGCTTCCGCCTTCCTCAGACTGTAGGATGCGCGTCAAGTCTATGGTTTCCCTGGCTTATGCCGCTTATCCCAGTTTAACAGTTAAAAATATATTTTTAGGAGAGGGCTGAATGTGTCATACAGCAAATGCAATGATGGAGTCTTGCAGGCTAACAATGTCCTCTTCTGCTTTTAGGAGTTTTCTCAGAGTGCTATAGAAAAAACGAAGGACGTGCTGAGGGGCTGCTGATACGAGTGTCCAATGCCTGGGGGAAAAGCACCTGCCTACAGCTGGCTCTGGAGGCAGAAGCCATGGAGTTCATGTCCCACGGAGGAGTCCAGGTGAGTTCTGTGTCTGACTTAGTGTCCATTATGACTAGTTTGCATTTGGTGCCTGTTTCACGTCCCCATCCTGATGCAGCCCTTCTTTTCAGGCGAGAGGTGTCACAGAGTATTAACAGGGGAGTTTGGAGATACCCCCCAAAGAAAATCCTGACTGTTTACATCTTAAATGTTCAGATGTTACACAATTATTAGATGCTTTGGCTCGATGGCCAACTGGGGGAGCAGTACGATTATCGGCTGTTCCTGGCCCATTTTTGCTTCAAATTAAAATTAAGTTGACCATTTACAAATCTTTTCAACTGAATTCAGTGTCAGCATATTCCTTGTTGTACATTGCAAAATAAATGCCCATTGAATCAAGCATTGGCAAAGCGTACAGTCTTAGATTGTTAATAGGTATTAGTCATTTTTCCCTGAAGAGGACCTTCATGGTCGAAACAGGTGTTAGCTGCTCATGCCCATTATACACATATCAGATCATATATGATTTTGGCTTTTTCAATTGGTCCAAATGGCCGTTGCATATATTTTTGGGAGTCTGTAGCACGGGCAATAAGAGACATAAACCTCAACTGCTGTGATATGCACCCGTACCCAAACCATTTTGGAGCTGTTTCCATCTTATGGCCAGGTGCTACCATTATGGCAGTGCCTGGCAAATGCCTAGCCTATGATGCCTACACAAATGCCAAAACTGTTGGCTTTGCCAATGGCCTTTTTTCTTGCAGCTGTCCTTCATTTCTGTATGTATGAGATGTTCCATAGCATGAACATTGTTGGCGTGTAACAAAGGGCTGAACACTACAGGGCACAATAGTGCAGGGGAGACTGGGAAGGAGTGGGGGATAGGGGTGCCATGCTGGGGTGCCCGATCTGTGGCTGAAGAGAGATGCCCTGATGAGTAGAGTCTTTAATAACTTCCTGAGGTCCATGACGGAGGTAGCCTTTAATGGCAATCGTTTTGCAACTAGAAGTAAGCGGCCGAGCGTTACACATGTTCAGCTTTAAATAACAAAAAAAGATTGGTGCATTGAACGGTTCTACAGCCGTTCAGGTCAAAGGAGCTGTGTGTATGACTGGTCTGGCAGTGTGAGCCCTTTTATAAAAGTGTGTGTGTAAAGTAACTAAGTACACCCCCTGCTATAGTTTGGTGGTTGCACCCTCAGCGATTTGGAAGAGTGGCGAGTTTAAAATCATAGTAGCATTGTGTTACTATATTGCAATCCATGCCAGAAGTATCCAGCGGCTAAGTGCTGTAAGGACAGGTGTTATTGCTCCTTTTTGCCAGGTGTCTGCTTGCAATCGTGGGCTGAAAACTTGATTAGAAGCAGCTGTGTAACCGGCCTAAATAATGCCTGCCTTACTTTGCTTACTTGCCGTTGACTTGAAGCTAGTGGCCTTAGCAAGCTCCAGCGTGGCTAACAATGCACATTTGCGTATTGGAAGAAGTCAGCTTTGAGCAGGATGCTAAGCAGCCTTCCTCAAAACGTGCTTAAACAAGTCGAACATGTACATCTTGTGTACCACTAGTGCCAGATTATCAGGATAAAGTTACTAAGCGGGCCTGGTATAAAATAAGTAATGGCAGCAGCTCTTCAGTGGTCATTGAGATCGCCCACTGTTTGATGAGGGGCTGAATGTCAGTTTACCTGACGAAGTGCTGGCGTGCAATACGCCTGGTTGATTAAGAATATGTTCCAGACTTTTGCAGACTTTCTTTGAAATGCTCCCCGGTGTGAGATCAGTGTGTTCGGGTTACTCGTGGAGAAGGTTATCGTTTTAGCAACTTTCCTTGCTGGCTGTTCTTTTGAGGAGGAGCTTTTGACAAGCAGAGCCAGCACCATACCTCAAAGAATCTCTGCCGGCGCGGAACACGTGCTTTGTGAGATCAGTGTGTTTGTGTTACTTGTGTAGAAGGTTATTGTTTTTGCAACTTTCCTTGCTAGCTCTTATTTGGAGGAAGAGCTTTTGACAAGCAGAGCCAGCACAATACCTCAAAGACTCTGCAGGCCCGAAGCGCACGCGGTGTGAGAGCAGTGTGTTCGTGTTCGGATGTCGGCTCGACGGCGGGATTGCCGGACTCTAAACCTCTAAGCCTGTGTTGGTAATTTGATTCATTGCTCTTTACTGAATCACTATTTCCAGGTCTCACAGTACATGGATAAACATGCGAGCCGTGCTGCCAGCAGCCTGTAAGCTGGTTAAATAGTCAGCCCCGCGGTTCGAAATTGACATTAATGCAATTGACATTTACTCCGCTTGCTCTCAGTGAATTGCAATACCCATGCTCGCCAGAACATTTTCACTGCGAAACGCTTGTCCTTTCTTGTTTGGTGGAGTCTGTATTCGGTGTTCGTTTGAATCAGGGGTTGAGGGGGAGCTTGCCCTTGGAACCCCCAGGATCTCAAGGAGCATAGAGGTTCTGAGAGGCGGCCATGGCAGTTTGCTCACGTAGGAGATTACTTTGTAGACGTTGTTGTGCTTCTGATACAATACCGCGGTTATGCAGGTATCTGAAACCCCTATCTCCAAGAAGAACTCCTTGTTCTTTATGGGGTAAGCTTAACAAGGCTTCTTTTTTTTGTTGTTTTACTGCCTCTGATTGTTCCGGACCCCACTCCCACTTGACTCCGGACTTCAATAAAGGGACCAAAGGTCAAGTGACCTCTACGTAGTCTCCAATAAACTTTCTACTATAATTAGTGAGTCCAAGAAGGCTTCTTAATTCTCGCAGAGTAGTAGGGTCTTTCAATTTCAATAAGACCTCCACCTTTTTCGCCTTTTTCGCCTGGGGACTGAGACCCTCAGCAGTGATCTCATGCCCTAAGAAGTTAACACAGGTCTTGCACCACTGTGCCCTCTAGAAGGACAGTTTTGCTCCTTTTTTCTGCAACTGCGCTAGGACATAGTGTATTTCTGCTATATGTTCCTCCACAGTTGAGCTCTTGATCAGAACATCATACACGTAGGCCAGGTTTCCCCTTTCGCCCTAATTAGGCATGGCCTTATGTAGGAAGATGTTAAATTTGTTGCCAGAGTTTATGTATCCAAACAGGGTTTGGCTATGTATTGCTGCCCCCAACGGTAAAGGGAAGCTTGTACTGGTCTTCCCTACTCACATGTACTGTCCAATAACCGTTGGTCAGGTCAATGGTGGTATACACCTTTGACCCCTGGATCTGTGCCAGCCCTTGATCGATGCAGTGAAGTGGCCATCTTGACATGTGGACCTGCTAGGGTAACTCTATTGGCCTTTGGGTTTGAGTATCCCCAGTACCGGGTTGTTAAAAGTACTGTGGATTGGCCGAATTATCCCACAGGATTCTAGGTTTTTAATAATCTCTGTGAGTGACTCCACGGATGCGAGAGGTAACCGGTATTGTTTCACAAATACTGGAGCCCTCTCAGGATCTGTGGGTATGGTGGTCATATGAGTCCACTGAAAAGATATACTGAAAATCTACAAAGACCTGTTTTAGCTTCTGCTTTTGCTCCTCCGTCTCACAGGCATCAGCAAGATTGATCCATTCTTCAACCATCTGCTTAAAGCCTGGAACGTCCTCGAGCTTGGCAATTTCAGCGGTATCCTCCAGTTGGATGGAGAAATTTCTTGTTATGATGTTGGCCTGGACGTGAGGCTCCAAGTATGGAGGTAGTCACTGTTTACTCGGAATACCACCTCATCCTCCCTGATGTCACAAGTCTGCTCTTACACTCCATAAGGGCAGGAAGAGTACACCAAGAAATTCCCCCTTGTCTGGTCAAAATCTTTTTAGGAGCTACTGTCGTTGATATTGAAGCAGTCATTTGGGATCTCATTACCTGGGCATCAACCGCCATTCAATAAACGTGTCTGCAACCAAAGATATTCTTCGAGGGTTGCTGTTATCCACCAATATTTTCGAATAGTGTTG
Source organism: Ambystoma mexicanum (assembly GCF_040938575.1). NCBI lineage: Eukaryota > Metazoa > Chordata > Amphibia > Caudata > Ambystomatidae > Ambystoma > Ambystoma mexicanum. The sequence goes on from NC_090941.1 coordinate 1,089,841,292, forward strand.
TGTTCTAGGTCTACTAGGGGTGTTGGATGTAAATACAAACCTTGTTGTTCGAGATGATAATTCAAATGTATATTGGCATCTTGATTTTTGAGGTTCTTTCCTCGCCTAATTTTTAGGGGAATTTGAAATCGTCCCAACTGTCCTGGGATGGTAACCTCTTCTCTCACTTGAACGTCAACCACATAAGGCAGTAATTGAGCTGACCAAATGCTTTTTCAGTATTGTAAAAAGCCAAGCAGCTACCCCCCAGTCGGGACCAGGCTTTATTACTAATTAGGTCCAAATAAATTGTGAATCGATTGAGAATGTCACTGCCTAATAAAAGACGGAAGGGACATCTCTCCCGAACGAACAATTATTTTCTATGTTTTTGTCACCAATGGACAGTTTTAGCATACACCGGCTAGGCAGGAGATGTTTGTAATTTGGGGTTTCCAGGCCTAGTTCCCATTTATCAATCAATTTAAATGTGGAAATGGTCTGATCTTTTGGGAGTTTCCTGAATAATGCTTTTGCTGATGAAGTTTCTTCCGTTATTCAGGCATACTCTGATGAGAACAGGCTCCTCCCCCTCATTTATCTGAATGGAGGAAAACAGCTGTTCACCCTTTAACTGAATGTCGGTCAGACTATGAGCTGTTTTTTTCATTGTCCCTTCTAATGGTGCTTGGCTTTTCTTCTGGTTTCGGACTAGTATAACATTTCAGAGTATTCCTTTCCAGTGTGGAATTCCACTTAAAACTGGGAGGAAGGTTGATGTTCAAGAATTAAGAAGAGTTCCCATCGCCAGTTTGTTCTCCTATAGAGATGACGGGTGATGTCTGGGACCTGATTGTTCTGGAAATGAAATTCCACTTTCTCAGAACGCTGTTCAATCACATGGCATGTGCCATTCAAAATCACTTAATTTGTGCTTTGTTTTAATTTGATCGGCTGCTTACTCTGGGTCCAAAGGACATTGTTCACACAGTCAATCAGGGGTGATAACCTCCGAAGGAGGTCATTCCCCAATAGACAAGGCGTGCCCTCGGGACTCACGACTAACACCAGGTGTTTCACCCTATGCTGCCCAATTTTTATTTCCAGATCTGCAGTCCCTTTGATAGAAATATCATTCCTTTGAAGTTTTGGAGTTGTTTGGGAAGAGATGTGAGGGAAATTTGGTGCCTCTACTCCCTTCCTGAGTTCAGTTGTTCGAAGGTCTTTTTGGACAGGAGTGTGGCTTGGGATCCAGTATCCATCAATGCTGTTAATACACACTGACCCTGTACCTTGATGGGAGCATATCATCTTCCTTCTCTCCTCTCTCCTCAAGGGGGCAAAGAATATATGCATTATGTGCCAGCTTGACGGTTAACTTTTTTATTTGGAACTCTGACACTGTGTGACCTTGGACAGTTTTCTGTGTCGGATTCCAAGCATCTGTAAACAAGATTTGGCATCCAGACAAACATGGAGTTGGGGGATCCTCTGTCTCCCCTGATTCTTTGCTGCCCCCCTTTTCCTGGGGACAGTTCCCAGAACCCATTTGGGGGAAGGATACCTCAGTGATTTTAGGGTCCTCTGGTTGACATTGTTGGGCTTTAAGAACTTCTTCACTGGGTCGGTCTCCATACTTACCCGGTTAAATTCAGGGTCTTTTGGGACCCATTTTTCCTTGGGAGGGATCCCTCCATCCCTGAGCGAGAAGATGTTCTTACCTGAATCCGCCGGGGATTCTTCCCCTTCAAAAGGGATGATGCGGACTTCCTCCACAAAGTGGGTTTTCTTTCGCTTTCTCCTACTTACCCTCTGTTCTCTAGGTTCCAGCTTCTCGGGGATAGAAGATTCATATTCAGGCTCAGAGTTTTCCAGGGGTTTGTTCCAGTGGGAAAGGAAGCTTCCTCTAGGGCTGTGCATCTCCCCTCCACCCGGGTCTCCTCCTCAGGAACCTGTTGGTTGTAATTCAAATCATTTCCCCCGGGCCTTCTTGGCGGCAGGTTCTAATTGAGGGTTTGACTGAGCCCTCAGCATGCGACCCAGGTCTTGGGTTAGTTGTTGGACCTGTCGCTCCAGTTGTGAAACCTTTTCTAGTTGATAGGGAGGTCTTGATTAAAACTTTTGCTGCTCCCGGAAAGGGTAACTGTCCCTTCTCCTGGAGTAGCTTTGGTATTGGATGTATCCCTGATAACTTTCCATCCCAGGTCTCCCTTCTCCTGGGTTCAGGAATCTATTGTCCTGAAAGTGGGGAGAGTGAGGAGGATTATTCTGGAAATCAGGGTTTGTTGGGTACCTGGGAAAGAAGTTCAAGTTGGGAAGTGGAGTATTACTTCACTGCAGAGGGAAGTTTGAAGGGAGGTTTCCTGGGGCGGTACTTACCTGATTGCCCCTCCTCCCTGTGCCGGGGGAGTCCATATATATATTCGGGTATAGGTGTTGTACCTTTGTATTTTGGACTTACATAGGTGGCAGGGTCAGAAGGGTCATTTGTCTTGTATCCTGCCGGACTCTCCCTCGATTGGGCTGAATCCAAGGGTCTCCCCTGCCTGTCGTTCTGCTTGTTGGCAGTAGGATAGGCCCCCCCAGTCTTCAAGTCCAATGGAGGGGTATTTTTCACTTCTGCCACCTTCACAACAGCAGGTGTGTTGGATGGTTTAGGAGTATTTTTTATTTTCAGAGGGCTTTGGACCTCATAGATCCTGGTGGCTTGTTCAAAAACCCAATCCAGGGTCCTATGCTCATAACAATCTCTCACTAATTGGGTCATAATTTAGTTCTGTAGTGCATGGAAGTATGTATTGAGGAACTCCATACTATTGGTATTCACCCTCATAGAAGTCTGGACAAATGCTTGTTTCAAATCCTGCACAAACTCTCTAGGCGCCTGGTCTTCCCCGCACTGCAGATTGTATGCTGCCTTTATCTGCCGAATTGGGTCTTTCACAAGACCTTTCTTCTGTTTAGCAGACTTCCTTTCCTGCTGCACCTGAGTCCACTCGCCCCCTGACTCAGAGTTGCTACTGTTGGTGGTCCATTCCCTGTCCTCCAGGCGTTCCCTACCTCTATGGGACTGGGAAAACCTCAGAGAATTATGGGGTCTGGACTCTTTACTCCGGTGGTGCTGTGAACTCTCAGGATAATTCCTCTTATAATCCCCTTTTCACACAGGAGACTACTCATCCTCCTCATCCCTCCTTCCAGGTATGCTAGGGAATGTGTGGAGGTTTTCCAAATGCCCTTTCTAGGCTGCAACTCTGGATCTTCTCTTTCTGTAAAGTGGACTAGTTGGTCCCTTTGTAGTTTCATTTTCTGCCAGTCCAACTCCCTGAAGTTTTCATCATAGGAGCACTCCTTGTCAGAAGCACTTGCTAGGGTATTTTTGATTTCACAGAGCCCACTAGTTCAGCCACCTTCCCTTCTGCTTGGTAACCCTGAATCCTCATATTGACGTCAGATAAGGACTGGCCTTCTGGATCAGTTTGACTAGGCCTGGCGAGTCCAGCTGCCTCTTGTTTCCCTGTTCTTGATAAGGGGTACACACAAGGTCAGCTGTACTCTGGACATATGATGTGGTTAATTGGCTTGAGGTCCCTGGTAGAGAGGTCACCACTCTGTGATAGGAGGGCGCTTTTCCATACCCTGAATGGTCAGGTTGCCGCAAAGCCTGTTTGTATTTGGCTATTTCATTTACCAACATCTCACACCTGTTTTTCCTGGCCCCTATCTCTTGGTGGGATGCAGAGACCTGAGTTTTTAATTCAGACACAAGTGCTTGAGTGGCTTCTAGGACTTTACTTTGGGCCATTAATCGATCTTTTAGTGCCTTGATTTCTACACAATTGGACTCCTTTTCATTTTTCAGGAGACTAATCTCCTGCTCTTGTGCATTTCTGCACTGGGCTGCCTGCAATAGGTAAATCTTTGCTTGCCTAACACGTTCTATTAATTGTGCATTTTCTCGCCTAATGTCAGTCAGTTCTGAGAATCGGACTTTTTCTCTGCATCCGTCTTTAACTGACACACTTCCTGAGAAAGGACGCTATTCTCTTGGTTTAATAGGTCTTTTTCTTTCATCAAACGCTTTCTATGTTGTTTCAAGGTGTCCAGATTTTGGTGCATTTGATCAAAATCTCCTTGGGACTCTATCCCTTTGATAATGAATTGGCTATTTTCAGTTTTCAATTGTTTTATTTGTGATTGGAATGTGATCATGTCCTCCAACGTGACTCTAATATGAATAATCTGATCATTTAGTTTGTGTTGCAGTGAGTCCAGATATTCCACACATTTGTTATGCTCCTCTTGAAGTGCAGAAAACTGCATTTCACACTCTGCATTTTATTGTTGCTGTGTTTTAACTCGTTTCTGACCTGCTCAATGAGACTTTCTTGTTTTAACTCTAAAATGTGGCTCTGTTGCTCTTTAGTTTCTAATGGTTTGAGCTCTTGCTGGGCTTCATTCAAAAGCTCAGCCTGGTTCTGTACAGAGGCACACTATTCTGATGTCCTTCTTCCACTATCAGCAAATGGAAGTAAATATATGTTGTGAGCTTAGCCATTTCAATCTGCTCAATTCTAGTAGTTTGTGTCATATAAAAGTCTATTAGAGCTTAATGCAACATGCCATTATCCTGCCACATGTCAACATTTGTAGAGGTAACCTCCTGCATCATTCTGACTTTCCATATTTCATGTTCATCCTCCACCCACTCACCTTTGATAAATAATTTATTTGAATGGGAGGTGCTTCCTGGCCATATTGATTTCTACAGTGCTCATTTTGAACTGTGTTCTTCAACCTTACATACTCGCAACGCAGGGGTAACATCTCAACCCGTTCCTGCTTAATTTCTACTCCCTACTACCATGTCAACTCAAAATAATTCTCTTCAATCTTCTGTTTTCTCTATACACCTTCCTGGAAACCAGGGTACAAGTCTGAGTGGCACATTAACAATGCAAACACAACTTTCCATACACTGCAATGCCATTACACCCAAATTAATAGTCTGCTGCTACTGCAAATGTCACAAGTGAAAACTCTCAACCAATTCCTGGCTACCAGCCCCCAATTTGTCACGGGTTATTGGATGGTCTCTTAACTCTGGGAGTCACCTCTAATCACGATGTCGCACAACAAAGCGCTTAGCAGATTCAAATTTGGTTAGGCCTCCAACCTGTATAACACCATTCAGCAGATACCCTCTGTATAACCAATAAGCTAGGAAATAGGCCGGTGTATAGAAATAATAGTGTTTTTGTATTTAAATGACTACAATGAATACAAAACAAATCACAGTAACACCAGCCACCAACTCTGTGGCACAACATAATCCTCACAAATGCAAATGACTTGGATCAATTGACTGACATGTATTTCTTAATAGACTTTCAGTTACCACAATAACCACTGGTTGCATTTTACGTCAAACCACGCATAGGATTTCTTTGCACATTAACAGATAGGAAACTTTAAAAACACACAGCGATTGCTTGGTTTATCACAATGCTCTTTTCTCCCAGCAATCCCCCAACCGCAGGAATCAGTTATATATGACCCCTTGGTTTGAAGGCAAGGTATAGGGAGTGGAAATATAATGGGAATTTCATTTGGGATTTTTATTTGAAAGGCAAAGTTTAGGAAATGAACTCAATGGGAACATCGTTTGGGGAACACACATTTGAATACAATGCAGGGCTTTGGGCTTCTTGGTTGGAATAAAACGGAACATTTGTTTTGCACACACTACATAACTTGAAAGTCCGAAATTTTTGGGATTCTTATTTTGGGATTAGGTGTACCCCTCTTCTGTAAGGAAGTCAGGGGTTACAGGAAAATATGGTCACCCAATTACTTTGTCTAGAATGGCTGTAACAAACGGGCATGACATTTGTTAGTTTTGAATGCTAACAAACATCATACCTTGATATTTTCTAAATGGGAATTAATTTAATTAACTTTAATTAGATGTGCTAAGGGTCTATACAGTTTCACCACCTCACCCACAATTACATGGAAATGGTTAAGGCAGGTAGTTGCCAACACAATGGATAGGTTTGGGGATATATCTACTTACATAGGTCTCTATTCTCAGCTGAGGAGGTCAGCCATATTTCAGACCCTCTTTTGGGGATAGGTGGGCAGCTCACACCTCTGGTCTCTATTCACAACAAGGTCCATCCAGCCACATGCCTCCCTCGGATAGGGCTCCCAGCTTCCAGGCAGAAGTCCCCAGGAAGTGCTCCAGTGTCTCATGTCTATCTGCTCTCCTAGTTGTTTCTTATATCCTCTTTTCTATCCTTCTACTTGTTGTTGTCAGTCTTAGCTTATCGGCCTGCTCTCTTATTTTTGTCCTTCTGTCTCTCTTTAGATTGAAAACTGATATTATATAGTGATAATGACAAATACACACTATGAATATTCCCATGCTGCGGATTGGACATCTCTTTCTCCCCCTCCCACCAATCCGCCCACTGCAAGCCGATAGGAGAAGGAGTTAGAAGGTCTGGATTATGGACAATACGGAGAGGAGAAAAAGCATTATTTCAAAAATGAGTTGTTTTAACATTTTTGGTTTCCCCCGAATCTCACTACATGGCAACTATGTTCTCCTTTCATATAACTGCATAAACCTATATATTTTTTAATGCTACAATTTATGACGAATCGGGAGACACTAACTGTATTGCGGCACAACCTTCCTGGGAGAAGCTGTGATTTTTCCTGGTTTATTCATGAGCTGAAATAAATATAAATATCAAACTTTACAAAACACACATTAATTTTCAGCTCACCAACTTTCAAGTTCCTCTGAATTATGAGAAGGGCAGTATCATGGTTTCCTTCCTAACTCAAATTCTATACATCACATAAAACGAATAGATACATAGAACTGACTGGCTTTTGTGATATTTAACATGAGTCCTGGATGAGCTCCTTGTGACCCACGGTTCACCTGTTATTAGGGAAAAGGAATCCAATGTTAATGAAATGGCAAGACATAAGACCTGATTCATGCAACATTTTCCTATGGGCCATTTTTGAGTTTCCATTTCTCAAAACCCAGGCAGTTGGTTTTATCCAAAGTCACATGACTTGGACATTTGCTTGGCTCCTTGTTATCTGTTTGTGTAATAGTCTTTGAAGTTCCATTGCTATTCTCTGAGAGGCATTTTATTGGACCATGACAGTCCAAGAGGTCAGTTTTGTTGGCTGGCTTATCTGACCCTTCCATACATTTGATCTAAAACTGTTGTATTGCTTTGGATTTACTGAAACAGACCTGAATTTCCTTGTGGGCCTTCAGCCACAGATCTTTGAGGTCAGATTTCCAGTGATACAGGATTTAGTTCAATGGGGAAAATAAGCTACACACATAATTCTAAAACTATTGCATTTTAAATTGAAAAGATGTGTTTTACACATGACATTTTGTATGGTATCTGGGCGGGTCTGTCCATGAGTAAAGTATTTCTTTAACATACTAGTTGAAAAGGCATGAGTGTCCCATTCCAGGTAGTTTGTCTGGACAGCATTGAGGTTAAGATACCCACTTACTATTGAGCTGCTGGCCGATTGAGCTTCCCTTTCTCCGGCCGGCTTTATAAATAACAACCTCTTAATTCTCTGGGCAGATCCTATCCCAGTGTTGTCTGTGTCCTTAAACCAATCAACTAAACCATTCCCTGCAAACCATCTGTTACGTAACACTGTAATTGTAATTGGTTATATATAACACATTTAATACCCAGAGGTTTCTAAGCGTGGACCCGAGAATCGAACCTGTGTTGCTTTGTGTCGTCTTACTTTCAAGACAAGCATGTTGCCCATGAGCTATCCTCCTGAAACAGTGGTATGCTGCTAACATAAGAATTATCGACGAGATCCCTTATCAATAATTTCATCATTTTTGCATCTTCATTATCCTAGAGCTTCACCCAAGAAATGATTGGCTTTATGACACTTAAGTTGCTCAAATAATGAATACCTACATCCTTATACACTACAACAGTGGATGCAGACTTTGGTATGCCTAAAATAAAACATAAGAAACTATTTTGAGCTTCTATCTTTTCCGGCTGTACGTAACCCCAAAATCACTGCACCATAGAGCCCAAATGGGACTGATTTTACCTTGTATACTTCCAATACACTCCCGATGGCCTGTATCTTGCTGTTACTCATTGGGCACCAAATAGCTTTTTTTGCTTGTAAGATTTTTGGGCCTGGCCAAATATGTGATCACTTTACTGGCATGTTGAGTTAAATGTTATTCTAAGATAGGAAAAGCGTGAAGAGCTTTCCAATCTCAATGCGTTAATCACTATTGTATTCAGGTTACACTTCCTCCTGGCGAAAACCATGATGTTAATTTTTTTTAAAGTTAACAATGTGCATGCAATCTATGTATGAGTTTAGGAATATGTTCAATCCTGCAGGTGCTCTAGCTATTAATACTGCATCATCGCCACACCTCAGGACTGGAATATGCTTATCATCGGAGGTGCACTCACTCAACACATCAGTCAGGGAGTTTGTATATAGGTTAAGTAACAATGGTGCAAGAAAGTGACCTTGCCTCTGTTAACTCATCCTCGTTCCAAGCCTCCCCTAGCAACGTTTGCACTATGTTGTACCATCAGAATACATAGAAGTACGTTGGGAACACCTAAGCTCTTTAAAAAATCCCAAAGCTGTGCCCAATTAACATAGTCTTAAGGTGCCGCAGATCTTTCGATTACAATCAAAAATGCACTTTTACATAATAAGGGATTGGGTTAAACCTTGATGGGTGGTGCCCAAATTACAACGAAAATCCAGCTGTGAATCATTTAGGATACCGTTATCTTCCAGCTATTACATAAACTGTCCATGAATAACTTTACCATAGGCTTTAGAGGAACCAAGAAGGAGGGTTATTGGTCTATAAGACTCAGACAGTCATCTATCACCCTTGTAATACAGTGCTACTATAACCCCAGTTTTCCACCCTCCTGGAAAATTGGCTCTTCTTTATCATTAGTAATCCCAGTCAAAAAGGTGCCCCAAAACTGGATTCATGTTAAAAAAGTTCAGATGGAATACAATTAGCCCTTGCGTTTTACCCAAAGGCTGGCTTAATAGTCTCCTCGATCTCCACCTGTTTAATGATCAGATAACCGTTATGATGTTATTGTATAGTTGTTAGACGAATCTCATCCAAATAGGAGACAATATTATCCTATTTATAATGATGCAAAAAGGAGACCCATTGGACTTCTTGTACGTTAATTTTAATTATGTGCTTAATTCTATCTCAGAAAGGGTGATCTGTTAATCAGACCCCATTTTCAGAACGCTCCTTGCCAAAAGCATAGTGACGCGTGCCTTGCTGCATCAGTCCCCTGATATGCAGCTCCTGCTCTCAGTGGCAGAGAGCAGGTTCAAAGTTCACAGGTGCCATGTCTGATAGTTACTGTCACAGCAAGGTCACTGCAGGCAGATTTTGCATTTAAATGTGCACCTCTGATAATCATTATAATAAAGTATCACCTGGTGGCAGGGTAATCTTAAAAGAAAGCCATACCTGGGTTTTGGCATTTTGGCTGTTAGTTCACATAATTGTTAAAGCCACATCTGCCTGGCCAGCCATGGAAGGGTTGTGTGTATTCTAGTCAGACCTTTTGTCTCTGCTTGGCTGGCAGGGCAATATGTAGAAAGTCTGTGCCTAAGCCCAGAAAACTCCCATCAAGGAAGTCCTGGGAGCAGAGCTTCAAAGGGCACACCATAAGCAAAACGTCAGCCTCACACTAGGGTGTTGTATACAAAAAGGCTTTTGAAGCTGCAGTCTCAGAAAGGGGGCTGAATAAGACAGTGTGGCAGAGCCGAGTGGGCTGGAGGAAGATTTCTTCCCTCTTGGGTTTCTATGTGCTTATTTTTCCTTCCTGTTCCATGCCCTTCCTGCAGAGCAAAGCACTTTGGGAATGATGCAAGATGGCAAAAATCACTTGTTACCTTAACAGTGATGGGACGCTTTTAAGGAGGCTTTCTTTTCAGTTAATCCCCTGTTGCCTTCATAAGAAAGGGGTCACCCCCTCTTTCTTGGATTCACTTTTAGACCTTGAAAGACATCAGGAAGAATTTATCTGGACCCTTTTGCGAGAGCAGTCATCTCCAAAAGCCCTCTGCCAAAGGTGAAGACAGATGCGCCAAGGCTCCTAGGAACAGTGAGGGTGACTGCTGTTGGAGCAGGACCTGCCTCCCTTCCAGCTGAACCTGTACCCAAGCCCTCACTGGAAGTGAAGGATCCCTGCTGGTGGTAGTTAGCCTCCACTGGGTGGGTGTGAAGGGAACAAGGCACAATCTTATCCCTGAGCCCCTGGATTGGGACTCACAGCACCATACGAAGGAAAGCTGTTGGTCCCCTGTGTTCTACATTGTTGAACTTCAATGGAACCATAAGTCGACTGTATTCGACTTCCTTCGAACCTTCAGGACCCAACGTGCTGCATTTGGCACTTCTTTGAACTGCCTTTTGTATTCATCAGACCAGTTTGACGTTGCATTGTACCAAGCCGAGCCCGGCACTGTTTCGGATCTAACCACCAGCCCACAGCTGTGACGTGCATCAGACCATCAAGATCAGTGCTTCGGACCATCTCCGGACCTCGACGAACCAGTGGAAGCATCACGTCACTTGTCAACCCGAATGAGCCATTACCACTGTCTCGAACCGGCAAGATCTGAACGACCTTGGTGAGCCTGCTGAACTACATTGATCCAATGCTGTCTTCGAACCGCACGCACAGAGCTACTGCTTCAAACTGACTTAATGCCAACTTGCTGCTGCCACCAGTTTGTAGCATCCGGCTCCTCCCAGACTGCCTCTGCACTACCGAAAAGGGCATTGATTTCATCACACCTGTTGCATAATACAAAATTAAACTGGTACCATGTCACCCTCATTCAAAGCCATTTACATTCAATCTTTTCCATTAATAATCCCCAGCGTCACAATGAAATAAGTCTTAACTGGTCTGGCTTCACCAAATCCTCTACCCCGAGGGCACAGACTGCAAAGACTGCCTCTGCTCTGATGCTGCTTTACGGCAAAGGGCGTTAATTTCATGACACCTGCATCCCACCACTGTGTGTAGCAGCCTGCTCCTCCCACACTGCAAAGACATACTCTGCTGCTGCTTCATGGCAAACGGTGTTGATTTAAGCACACCTGCATCCCACCACACATGCATCCCACCACTTGGTGTAGCAACCTACTTCTCCCTGATGGAACAGTATTACACTGCTGCTGCGCTACGACAAAGGGTGTTGATTTAAGCACACCTGCATGCCACCACTGTGTGTAGCAGCCTGCTCTTCCGAGACTGCAAAGACTTACTCTGTTTCTGCACTATGGCAAAGGGTGTTGATTTAAGCATACCTGCATTCCCCCACACCGGCATGCCACCACTGTGTGTAGAAGCCTACTTCTCCCAGATGGCACAGTCTTACACTGCTGCTGCGCTACAGCAAAGGGTGTTGATTTAGGCACACCTGCATGCCACCACGGTGTGTAGCAGCCTACTTCTCCCAGATGGCACAGTATTACACTGCTGCTGCACTATGGCAAAGGGTGTTGATTTAAGCACACCTGCATTCCCCCACACCTGCATGCCACCACTGTGTGTAGCAGCCAGCTCTTCCCAGACTGCATAGACTTACTCTTCTGCTGCGCAATGGCAAATGGTGTTGATTTAGGCACAACTGCATCCCACCACTGTGTGTAGCAGCCAGCTCTTCCCAGACTGCATAGACTTACTCTGCTGCTGCGCAATGGCAAATGGTGTTGATTTAGGCACACCTGCATTCCACCACTGTGTGTAGCAGCCAGCTCTTCACAGACTGCATAGACTTACTCTGCTTCTGCGCAATGGCAAAGGGTGTTGATTTAGGCACAACTGCATCCCACCACTGTGTGTAGCAGTCTACTTCTCTCAGACTGCAAATTAGTACACTTCTGCTGTACTACAGCATAGAGCGTTGATTTCAGCAGACCTGCATCCCACCAAGCCTGTATCCCACCACTGTGTATAGCAACCTGCTTCTCCCAGAATGCAAAGGTGTACTCTGCTTCTGCACTATGGCAAAAGGCGCTGATTTCATCACACCTGCATCCCACCACACCAGCATCCCACCACTGTGTGTAGCAGCCAACTTCTCCCAGACAGCAAAGTATTACACTGCTGCGGCGCTACGGAAAAGGGTGTTGAATTAGGCACACCTGCATGCCATCACTGTGTGTAGCAGCCTGCTCTTCTGAGACTGCAAAGACTTGCTCTGCTGCTGCACTATGGCAAAGGGCGCTGATTTCAGCACACGTGCATCACACCACTGGTTTGTAGCAACCTGCTTCTCCCAGACTGCTAAGACTTACTCTGCTACTGCGCTACGGCAAGGGCATTGATTTTAGCACACCTGCTTCCCACCACACCTGCATCCCACCACCTGTTTGCAGCAGCCTGCTCCTCCCAGACTGCTGCTGCTGGCATAGGGATATATTTACAACAAGCCTTACAGCGGGCTCACTGCATGCAGATATGATGTCAGTTTTCTGCAGTAGAGAGAAATTGATTTTGCCACTCTAGGATTAACATCAATGACAAACCGGATTGTCAATGATGAAAAAAAGGGTAATCCTTCTATGCTTGCCCCACCTGACTCAGTGAAGCTCTTGAGAAATGTATTTGGCGCGGAGTCGGCACTGGGTCTTGAGTGTCTTCGAGGCACTCTGCTTTTCGTTTTTCGGTTGCTTTGGAGTCCTTCCGTTAGCTCCTTGTCAGCCAGGAGGTGGAGCCGTACTCTTCAAAATCCCAGTGCACCCGCAGAGCGGCACGGAGTCAGCACTGAGTCTTGAGTGTCTTTGGTGCCTTTGGTCCTTTGGTTCCGCTGACCACGCTGGTGTGCTTTTTTATTTTTTGGTTGTTTTTCCCGCCTGCTTTTTAAGCAAGTGCGGGTCCTTTAACTATTCTGATGGAAAATAATGAAGCAATGGACCAGCCTCAGAACCGATCAGGCCTTCGCCGAGGATTAGGTAGTTCTTCCAAACCCGGGGTAAGAAGGAAAACTTCGGCACATATAATAGGAGCCAATAAAAATGATTCAGTTGACATAACAACAGCTTCAAATACTGTGGATTTATCAAATGCTTTTCAAATGCATTCATTAGTAGGCGGTAGCGCCGTGACTTGTATGCAACAGTGTATGCAGGATTGTATGCAGGAGAGTTGTAAGAATGGCGAGTTTGGTGAGTCTGGTGAGATTGATGAGCGCTGCGCCTTTGGCGAGCATGAGCAGTTTGAGAACGGGAATGAGAATGAGAATGGTGAGAACGGTGCTGATTTGATAATTCTATCAATGAAGGTGATAATGATTGCTTTATTACTGAAGCTGAAACCGAAATTGAAAGTGAAACTTTTAAAACAACTAAAACAAACAAATCTCCATACATCACTGGTATTGTGCCTGTACGTAGCTCCCACTAAAGATGGAGTCCAAGAATGTAAATATTATTCGTGTTCCGAGTTTCCAATTGATGGTAATACAGAAACTAAAAAAATGGCACCAGCAGAGATCTTTCCTCAATTGCGAGTTTTAGCTGCAATAATTGTGCAAATGGAGATAACAAACTGAATACTCTGCCTCAATCTGGAGAATTAATGTGTGGCGAGTGGACCCAAGTCAGATTTGGACTTGGAAAAGATCACACGACTGAAAATATTCCATTACAAATAAGTGATGATGAACAACCCCAATTTGGCAATTGCAACATATTGGGTCAGCAACCGCTTACCAAAAACATGGTATATCAAATTATGAAAGAAGGGACTCTATTAGTGTGGCAGATAAACTTTTGAAAGATCTATTAAAAATGAATTTCGATTTCAACAACCAGACTAACAACAAACAAAAGAGTCTATCCACATTAAATAAAGGCGGCGTTATGACACGGCAGTTACCTCATGACGATGCATATACTGAAAATTTTGAAATAAGAAAGAATTTCTCGGTAGACCTTAACACAACTATAATATCTCGCAGTCCCGCACGCAAAAGAAAAAGAGGCAGAAATAGCCTTTCGGGCGAAATAGCCTTTTCTCAAACAAGAACCCCAAATCTGTCATATACGCTTCATTCACCAATAAGATTCACAGCGACCAAAAACAAAAATCAAACGCATAGCAAAGGTCTAAGCAAGATTTCAGCTTCCGCAAATGAAAAAATAAATATTTCATCTACATCATCTTCTTCTTGTACTTCTGATTCTGATGATTCATCTTTAATGGAAAGACCTTTTCCTAAAATAAGACGTGGGTATGGGAAAAAGAAAACGTCCTATTCACAAAAAGAAAAGGGTATATCTGGAATAAATATACCGGACATCCAAACAATGGTTATGTCCTCCATGAACATTGTACTTTCTCCGTATCTCAAATTATATGAACAAATGGATGGAAACATTAAAGACCTAACTACGCTAATAGCCTTGCTAAACACTAAAGTTGCTAACATGGAAGTCAAACAATAAAGAAGTCAGGACAACCAAAAACAAGATAAGACATGCCAACTTTCTGAAATTAATCTTAGACGCCAATCACAACTCACGTGAGGATAAAAAATTAATAGCAGAAGTTGCCCGAGAAGCGCTGAAGCTTTTTTAATAAACTACACTTACCTGCCTCAAATGATGGTAAAAATAGCAGCCCTAATTGAGACAACTGCAAAGTTACCATTATGGAGAAATATCACCTGCCAACAGTGCAACCGAATTTTGAGTGCGGAACTATTGAACAGGTATCCAAAAAGAAAGACTGCACATTCCTGGAAAAAGATAAAGAAATTCTAATAGTACTTGCAGAAAAGTATATAGGAAAAATATGGCAAGGGTGTCTCCCTCTGTCAGAAGAATCCTTTACTGCACCCAGGGCTGAGCACGAGATTTTAGTGGATGGTCTGCAAGAGAAAAGGCTGGATAGATCTAAAAAGGACAAGAACGATTCAGCAAAAGAGTGTGTTTTTACCTTAAAAGCCAAACAGAGTGAAAATAGAAATATTGGAACCTTGGGAAAACCTCAGGTAGAAGACATAATTGAAATAATAGAAATAAATGATGTACGAATTGTCATTGAAGATCAGCCCAAAACATGCGCTAATGTCAGCGCAAATGAAATCTTGGTACAAAAGAAACAACAAATGATTAAACAAAAGATGCTTCAAGTGAGATCAAAGATTTGCACAAAAAAAATGTAGAAGCACCTAAGATGCTTTTCGATGTATTCGAGAAAAATAACTCAAAGCAAGTTCTAAAAGGAGTTCTGCAAAAAAAGAAATCTAAAAATCAAAAAAGAGGAAAAATAACAAATGGGGCTCGAGCTTTCTTAAGAAATATAAAATCAGTTACTGTTAATGTATCAGCCAACAACTGCGATACTTTGAAAAATATCCCGGATGCATATGTCAATAAAGAAAAACAAAAAAAAATGCCCTTGCAAGATCTTGAAACACAAAATGAAACATCTATACCTTCCATTCCAGATCATGACTCTGTAATGGAGTCTGAAGCAGCTGACATTGAGACTCTGATGAATCTCTCAACGTATGAAGATCCACAGGAAGTGAAAAAAATGGGATGTGATAAGGAAAATGCAGAGATTGACCTGGCCCATCGATCCAACAAGGAAAGAAGATGAATCAGTATCTGGCCATGTTTGTGAATGGGTGCTTGAACCAAAAAAGCCTAGTTCTGACTCATACGAAGAAATAGTGAGCCCGTTTAAAACCTTAGACGAAAAAAGGAAAAGATTTCTATCTATGTCGTTAAGCCAAGGTAACATCGACCCAAAAATGAATATGGCTTTGAGTTGTAAACCAGCTGATGCAGAAAGAATATTGGAAGAGGACAAATTATTTTCTATAAAAATATTCGCAACCAACAATGTGCCTGCAGATCGTAATTCCCGTAAAGCGAAAGGAGACTTCTCTAAAGCCCAAGGAAATAATGCCAATACTAATGGTGAGAAAAATAGTATCAACAAAATAAAGGCAAAATACTGCCTAAGTCTTGAAAGAATTATGAATATTCAGGATGGACTCATAATGAACAGAAAAAATGTCTTAAGTCTGTTCCATCATGTTCCTGTGTTACGCACTATTGAGTCCAGTGATATTCAGGCTGTGGAATTCGAGGATGATATTGCTTTGGGTAGAGTGTTTTTATATGTAAATTCCATACTTGTGTGTGAAACTCTACTACAAGGTGCTGCAGCCCCACTACCTTGCGGCTTTGACATTATCGAAGTAGATAGTACCATTCTGACCAAAAAATCAAATGATGTAGTCCCTTTGACTGAATGTCAGCGAAATGAAGTTCCAAATGAAAGTCAGTCAAATTTGCAAATAATGGCAGATGAAAGTTGGAAAGCAGACTACAAACAATTCAATCTGCTTCGAAATGAACATACTCATAATCAAAAAGCAAAACAATCCGAGCTAATTCGAATTACAGTAAATAACACTCATCAAATCCCTCAAAAAAAAAGAAGTGACGAGAACTTGGACATCTCTTGTTATAAGTGCCTCATAACGAGTGGAATTGGTTAGCAGCAACCTTAGCGAACAATAGCCAAATTTAATGTTTATTGAAGCCAAAAAATGTTGGCCTAGCCATTGGCTCGTGGAATACAAGAGAGTTTACTCATTTGTATAACTTCAAAGATAAATGGGTGAATGAGATAGATATAATATGCCTGCAAGAAACTTGGTTAGATATCTGTCCTATTACAGAGGATTATGAAATAGCATTCAATCCTGCTATTAAAGGGATTAAAGGACGTCCAAGCGCAGGCATCCTCACTCTTGTGAAAAAAGCCTCTGGTTGTAGACTGATGGAATATAACAACATATCATCTTATATTCAAGTTGTTACCATCAAAAGGAACATTAATAATGACAATAAACATCTGACACTTTTTGTCATAAATTTGTATTGGCATCATAGTAAAGCTGGAACATTGTCCTTTGTTGAACAAATTATGGATATAATTGACAAACTGATGATTAAAGATACCAGTGCCGGTCTGATTATATGTGGAGATTTTAATTTGGATTTTATAGAAAGAAGTAATAACAACTTCTCAAGGAAACAGAATTTGATACAAAATTGGAGCGAAGAACTAACTTTACAGAGAATCTCCAGGCTGAATGGTAATGTCGAGGGAGACATACCTGCCAAACCAACCCGGCAAAGAAATGAACAAAACTCCATCTTGGACACATTTTTGTATCTGAAAATTTATCATTACGGATTCTAAATTTCGAAGTGCTTAACACACAAGTCAGTGATCACAATATGATCGTAGCACATCTTGAAATGCCACAACAATCGTTTTCAGCAACATGGAATTGGAATATAATTCCCAACTGTAGTGGTAACAGATTAAAACTTAATTCACAGCAGGTGAATATACTGAAAAATGATTATGAGAAACAAATTGACTTGTTGGGTGTAGGTTATACCCCCCTGTTAGAACAATATAAGATTTTGAGAAATCCGAGTGGTATTCAGTCTCAAAAATACTCTCATATTTACAACCCTGAAATTGTCATGAGGAAAAGAGAAATGCGCAGGGCCCTGTGACAATTAAAAAATGACAGTCAAATGGACGAGCTGAAGATGAGGAAAATGATCAAACAAAACTATAAGAATTGGCTGATAGCACATCGTGCTCTAACCGAACAACATGATGCTGAACAAATAATGAAGTCCATGAAAGAGAAACATTCTGCAGATTTCTGGTCAATTATCAACAATGAATCTGGAATACAGAGAGCATCAAACAAGAACATGGCCACTGAAAAAAAATAGATTGAGCATTTTTCAATCCTGTTCTCAAAAAATGGAAACACTCCTGACCCTCCGCTACCTGTTCTCTCTTCTTGGGATATTCAGTTTGATCAGGTAGAAATTTTATCAGACATCAAAAAACTTTCTAACTCTCGAGCACCTGGTCCAGATGGCATAACAAATGCCATGCTAAAATCTGATCCAGAAGCCTGGGCTGATTTCTGTAAGGTACTGTTTGATAGAATCGCCATGGAAGGTATCACCCCTGTGTCGTGGAAAAAAGCCATTTTTGTCCCAATATTTAAAAAGGGCAATCGATCAAACCCAATGGATTATAGGCCTATTGCCTTGCTAGATGTAATAGGTAAGATTTATGCAACACAACTTCAGCATAAATTGATGGAATGGTTAGTTTTAACCAATCATGTTGATGCCAGACAAAGTGGATTTGTGAAGGGCGTTGGCTGCTGCCTAAACTCAATACTTATCAATTTAATAAAAATGGACATGATTATGAAAAAACGAAAGTGTACCTTGCATTTGTTGACCTGTCTCATGCTTTTGATAGCATAGACAGAGAAATCCTTTGGACAAAATTAAAAAGCTGGAATTGTCCAAACAGTCTTTTACATGCCATCAAGGATTTTCATACCGATACTAAGATCTATATTCCGTTGGATGCAAGTGGAACTCTATTGGAACCCATTCGTACTCATTGTGGAGTCAAACAAGGGTGTCCTCTAGCGGCCATAATATTCAATGTCTTCATCTCTGATATTGGTGAAGCACTTGGAAAAGCAAAAGGATTTGACCTGAAAATAATGGACTCTGCTTTAAATGGGATCCTTTATGCAGATGACTTAGTCCTAATGGACCTTACACCCATTGGATTACAAAGGAAACTGCACGTGCTGGAACAATATGTCCAAACTAATGGTCTACAGATAAATCCAAGTAAGTCTGTCATTTCAACATTACAAAATTCGACTAAAGGTGCATCCAAGAAATTCAACTGGCGCCTTGACGGCGAACCACTACAACAGGTAAAACAGGTAAAATACATGGGCATGTGGCTAAACTCCAACATAAATGATCATACTTGGGTTGAGAAAACAAAATCAAAATGTCGTCAATTAAGTGCCCAAGCTGTGGCCTTAGATACAAAATATGGCAAGTATTCATTGGTTCCGACTTTAAATTGTTACAAACAAAAAGCGGTGCCTGCTATAATTTATGGCGCAAAAACTGCCTTTGGATGCCCTGCAAGTCTGTGGGATAACCTTGAAAATATCTTTTGGGGCAGAATTTTGAAAGTTGGTAGAGGATTGCCGGCAGTTGTAGTAAGGTACGAATTGGGACTGATCTCAATAAATGCAAATATTATATGGAACACTTTGTCAATTTTTCGCAAGATAATCTTGCCAAATGGTGCACCGCAAATGAAAATTCTACACAAATTGGTTGCCAAACAATCAAAAAGTTTTTTTGACCTGAATAAATCAATGTCACCAAATTCTAATGGATATAAATAGTGATGTAATCATTCTGATGGGAAATCCAGATGCTGTAAAAAAATGTTGTGGGAAATTGATTGGATCAGCACCTGCACAAATAGAGCCAAATATTCGCTTTTGAAGGACGTTCCTCCAGAAGGGAAAGCCTACAATTCAACCTACAAATATCTTGAAAAATGTCCGCACAAACAAAAGAGAACTTTGCTTATGAAATTCAGGCTAAATCAATTTAAGACAAAAGAAGTAATTAGACGATGCAGCAAATATGAGAAGCTGAACCCAAAATGCAGATTCTGTGACCATTTTGAAGAGAATATCAAACATCTGATTTTAACTTGTGAAGCTTTCTCCACAAGAAGAATGACACTGTTTAGCACAATTGTAGCAAATAAACCTCTTCATACCATGGAAGAATGGTGGGTGGAATGTTTTACAGAGATAAATAATAAACTAACATACACCCTGACATTTCTCGTTAAAAACATTGAAGATGAACTAGCCAAATCGCACGAAAAATTTACCTAAATATTGGCTTGCGATTAATGATGCACTTTGCCCAATTTAGTGTTCATTTCTTCTCATTACTTTTTATTATTTTAATTGTTTATATATTTTTATTCTGCGATATCCTCTGCTTCTCTTTGCTTTATTTGTTAATTGTGACTTCTTTTTTATGAATAATTAAACGTGATGTTATTTTTTCTTTAAAGGTGTGTTTACACCAATAAAAAGAAATTTAAAAAAAAAATGTATTTTACGTGTCACAAATGGCCTAATTGAACAATCCAACTTCTAGAGATTGCAAAGGGTTTTCATTGAATCTTTCATCCGGGTGCTAGGGCCGTCCCTCTCGCTGTCTTAATGAAGGATTATCCTCCCTAGCCTAGGCAACCTTATTCTCCAGGTTAGCATCTAGAGCTTACTGCCGCCCACTGTCTATTTTCTACCGCTCTGTCAATGAGGGCCTGATGGCAATCACATTGTCTAGCTAAGCTCCCTAAACTGACCCTACACTATCAATGTTTTCAGTTCTACAGAAATGATGGGGTTGCGCCTTTCAGCCACTCAACCCCCACTCTTCTTCTGTCATGCCCTGATGTTTCTTTCCCTATCTGTCATTCCCCCTTTCCTCTTCATACTCTCCTCCTTACTAATCCACCTTGTGTCTCTCCTCTCTCTCGCAAACACTTCCTCTTCTACCCTCAGATGTTCCTCTCCCTAATTCCTATCCTCATCCTCCGATCTTATGCTCTCTGATCTTACACTTATCTTGTACCCCTTTACTCTCTTTTCTTCCTCAAAACCACTACTACTCTCCCTTCTCCACAACACTACTCTCCCCTAGCTGCAGTACTACTCTCCACGCTGCCACTACTCTTCCCCTCCACACTACAACTACTTTTCCCTCTCCATACTACTTTCACTCACAATCGCTTTCCACTCATTATCTACACTTCCTCTAAAAATCCCACATTCCCACCTCGCACACCCACTCCAAACACTACTGCTTTCTCTCACCAACCAATACCTCACCTATTCTCTGCTTTGCATCCTCACTATAGTCCACCGTCCTTCCTCTTGCTGGTCTCTTGATCTGCCACAGTCACCTCCTCTGACCTCACGCAAACAACCCCCAACTTCCTGCTTCCTGCCGCCACTTTTACCTCCTCTTCCTTCTCCCATTGGAATTCTGGCTGTAACTAATCTGGTCCACTCTTCCCATCCCATTAAGCGTTACAACAATCAATGTTTACAAATAGGGTTTTAATCCCCGCCACTTTCTTTTGTGCTGGTCTGTGATGCTGGAAATGCATTGGAGGGACAGGGTCTCCTTGTCCTATACCGCCTTATTCTGTGTGTTTTGCTTATTTCTCCACAGGAATCCAGTGTGGACTCCTGGCAGTGCAGCTAGTCATTTTTTTCTTGATGGACAAAGACATATGGGATACCCTTAGGGTACCCGTGGGTAGGGCTACAACTCAGTACCCATAGTGTATGTTTTTGGGCACATGTGTTTTGCCAAAGGGGCAGGGTATGGGCTGGTGGCAGCTACATGCTGGCCTGACAGTGGCTCTAGTTATCCTACATTTGTGGGATACCCAGGCCCTGCCATACAAATAAATGGATTTGTACACAAAGCCAAGATGGCCACGTGGTTTCCTTTGCTGTTTGTTTCTCAAACTCTAGCTCTGTTCCCTTACCCTGAATTGTTGTTGGGTTGAAGGACCATAGATGGCTCTGGGGCTGCCTGCCTTCCCATGGGCTGCTTGTTGTGGGTACCCCCTTGGGGTGGATTCTACCTGAATGTAGTGAGTAGTCAACATGCATTCTGTGTTGTGAGTGTCTGGGTTTGGTTTGGTGACACAAAAGCCAGCCCTGACTGAAACTGGAATGAATGCATTGTGGTGCAATGAAAGGCTGGGGGGTAGCCCCCAATCCACATTCTGGGTTGTGGGTATCTGGTTTCTGGTGAATTGCCTGAATGCCTGCAATCCTGATTGTGTGCTGCCTGCATGAATGCTGTGTGATTGGCTGGCTGAGCTGGCTCAGCCTGAGTGAATGGGGAAGCGTTTTGTATAACGGGCGGCCTCACACTCACCGCCTTGTCGGAAGCTGTAACAAGAAACCTGAGGCAGAAGCTGAAGTCATCTTAAGCTTGCATCCTGGAATCCAGTTGGAGGAAGAAGTCTGCAGAGACATCTCTTCATCAAATTTAAAAAATGCACTTCTGATTCAAGGACTGAACCAGAGAGGACCTAAATAGGTGACCTCTTCCGCTACCAATGAGGGGAGATTGTGCAACCGCTGCTCTTCACCCGAAGTGTCCTGGAAGCCAGTTCTGTGTGCCTGCCAGAGGAGGGATCTTCGTGGGTCCAGAAGTGGAGTGCCTGAACGTCTTGAAGCCAACAAGTTCATCTGTGTTGCCCAGGGTCCGGAGGAGTGTCTGTGTACACTGGAAGCCTGGTTGCTTCGTATTGCCAAGAAGAGGGGGTACCCTGGCATAGTGGTGCTTGAAGCCCAGAGCTGAGAACATTCCAAAGCACTTTTCTATGCCGGAGAAGGTCCAGGGTTGCAGCATGCAGTGGAGTGTCTGCCGATGGGCTTCCTGCCACCAAATCAGAAGAAGCTGTCCAGAGTGTCCAGACTTGGTGAGGATCCGTAGTCCAGTCCAGTGGTCATGTCCAGGTTTCTAGAAGCCATCCTGAGGCCCGTGCAGCGGCTGCAGCACCAAAGAATCGAAAGGCAGTAAACTGTGAAATCTCGAAACCCCTCACCTACTTCTGCTACTGCACCCATCGCCACCAAAGGACATCCTGAACCACCAAGGGTTGAATCTTATTCAGCCTGGCCTTGTCGGGGGCCACAGCAAGTTTCTCCTTTGTGGGACATCCACAGTCAGAGTAACAACCCGCCAACCAAGACAACGGTGAAGACCAAAAGTGCTGCCTTTCCGACACTGGTTAGTTCCCTTCTTCTCGGCATCAACACCCCAGCAACTCCTTCTTCCAAGGAGGGTCCATCCTCAAGGGGTATTGTTGAGTAAAGCAAAGAAACTCCACCACTTTGCCTGCCAAGTCACCAAAGGTACTGTGACGAGGAAGAGCATCTTCCATTCTCAGGATTCATTCAGGGGTCCCAGATTCGTTTTGGATCCCGTTCTCCTGTGGCTTTCCAGGTATTTTGGGGTAGTGTGTTCTGTAGAAAGAGAAGCAGACTATCATTGAACATATTTGAACTGGGATTAAATGTACAAGATAAAGTACACCTTAATATTTCCTTACAGGTTGCCCAGTTGGGGGGATCCTCAAACAGTATTGTTTATCTACTCTAAACAAAGCATTCTGCCAATCTTCCTAATCTAACCTGCCTTCCTACAGTAATCTATTCAGTTACACCATGCTTTTTAATAACTGTCAGCAGTTGGTGCAGTTTTACTGATTCTAAGTATATTGTGGTACCACATAGTGTGTATATTATTGTCATTATTAGGATCATGTTGCCTGAGTACACAGTGTGTTATTTATGTGTATATATTTACCTGAACCATATCTATATATATAAAAGTCCAAATTTGTTTGTGGCGGGATTTGTGCGAAGCATTGTTCCTTATGCAATTCCATACTGTTTAACCAATCTGCACCACATTTTCCATACCTGCCTGTTTGGACCCTCCAGACATTACTGGCTACATGACATTTGAACAACTCAATCGATACAGTGGTGGACGCCGACATAGCTGTAAACTAGCCAACAGAATTCCTCAACTCACTCGACACCCCGGGAATGCCACCACATCACCTTTGACTGAAAGTTGGGTCGCCCATCATGCAGCTTCGCAATCTCAACCCACCTAAGCTGTGTAATGGCACAAGGCTATGCGTTAAAACAGTACTGCCCAACGTATTTGAAGCAACAGTGTTCACTGGGAAAGGAAACAAAACATTTTATTTATAAACAAGCCTTACAATAAACATGTACTTTAGTAATATTGAACTTTAGGTCCATAGTTGTTGGCACCATCGGCATCATGTCGCCCATCATGCTGTCCAGGAATCTCCATTTTGTTCTCACGTACAGTTATACATTTCGGAATGACTTAATAAGAGCAACAAATTGTGTTGTGTAGTCTTAATAAGAAAACATTTTTAAAATGAGAAATAGCATGTAGTGAATTATTCTTTTCATCTTTATTATGGAGCCTTCTGAAAAGCGTTAAGCTACTTTAAGGTATTCCCAACAAATGGTATCTATAAGAACATAAAATCCCAGGCAACTAGTAATAACCAGTAGTAAGCTATCGTGCCCTTGCTTTCAGTCACTGAATGATGACAAAACAGAGCTTATCATCCTGGGCACTCACTCCAATCTCGAAAAACTAGGCCAGAATTACTCTGCCTTTTAGATCGACGGGAACACCATTAAGGTAGCCAAAGAGGTGAAGACATTAGGCTTCCATCTAGATGCCACCCTCTCCTTCAGAAAACTGGTGAACTCATTGGCTTCGGCTACAGCTTACACATGTAAGCTCATCAGAGCAGATAAACACTTTATCTCTGACAACAACTGCATGATTCTAGCTAGAGCTCTTGTATTATCTAGACTCGATTACTGCAACGCCCTATATATCGGAGCTAACAAACACATACTACATAGAATTCAAATTCTACAAAATAACGCCTTGAGAGCAGCTTTAGGTATCCCTAGACGAGCACACATTTTTAAGACTAGGTGAAACTACAACTGGCTCTCAACCCAATACAAGATCTTTCTGAAAGTGGACTCCTTCACACACAAAGCCCTGAACATTGTGGCCCCTCCCTATCTAACAGACAGATTTGTAGAAAGAAGATCCTCCAGACCAGCAAGAATTTCCAATGCCAACACACTGATCATTCCTAGATTTAAACTGACAAAGGCTGGAGGCACTAGCTTCCCCGTCCGGGCGGCCTGATTATGGAACTCATTGCCCCACACCTTACGTGAGGAGAAATCCTACCCTAAATTCAGATCTAATTACATTAACTATCTGAAACAATTGGTCATTTAGCCAGTACTATCTCTCCCACCTCCACCATGTTGATATGCTACCTGTAAATTGTATAATATCCTGTAAATAACTCACTGTATTACTGATACAGCTTGTATATATCTCTAATTGTATGTGTAACTACGTAACTATGTAACCTATGCCTCGCATATCCTTTACTGCTGCGCCCTCTTACACTCGGGTCTGGTGCGCATTATAAATGAATAAAACAAGCAAACAAACAAACAAGATGTTGGGTTTCTGTAAGGATTGGTTTTCATTTTAACTTTGAAACAAGAAACAGAGCCTTTCCCTGGTCTGGTAATTCTGAGTCGCTGAAATGAGTGTTCCGGAAGCCAGCCATACCCTGAGAGGCCCTAATACATGACAGGCTCTTCAATGGGGCTGAATCAGGCATTCACAGGTCAATGAGACATGTTTTGTAGCCCCTGCTCTCACTCTGCAAGGGCCACCCACAGGTGCTACAAACAGCATTTGTAGCCCAGGTGGTCCGGCAGTCATCATGGAATGGGTGCCCTCTGGGAGTCGGGGCGGGGGGCAGTTGAGGGACAGGGGCTATGTGCTTACTGGAAGTGACATATAATTAATTATCTCAGAGGGTGCATGCATGAATGAAGTTTATATGGACATAGATGGATTGTGATGGATTTGGCATCCCCTTAAGTGGCTAGCAGGTAATCATGTGTCACCACATACTTTTTACTTGGCGAGTCCCATGATTATTTGTGTCTCTTTTCAAAAGGACTACTGGACACCCAGTGGCCAGCCAGGTACCTCAAGAACCTCTTCAGTCCTTTCGTTAAACGTATGGATCAAACATATGACCACTCATGGACCGCATACGCTCCTGCAGCAAACACTTGCACAGCAGTGTGGATAAAACACTGCAGCAGCTGTACTGCAATCAAATCTTAGATGAGGTAGGACAGCCTCAAACTCAATTTACCTAAAATGAGATCCTGAATGTGTTGCAAAGGCACTGCTAAGGAAGCAGACACCTCCGGTCCTGGTCTCCCCTTCTTCTGTGAAATCATGTTAGGCAACCTCAGTATCGACTATAACGACCCAACAGACAAAGACGCTATTGCACTTGCTAGCGCTACTTCCACCCTAGGCTGCACCCAACCCCACTCACTCTACAGGGCGCACACTCAACTGGCTTCTGGATCACAACTGCAACACCACCATCCTCTCTAACACGCCATGTCTCTGGACAGACCACCATATCCACCATAACATTACCATCTCCATCATCACTCCTAGCAATCCTGTGAAAACCCCATCCGCCTCCCCCCTACCACCTCAGGATGCATCCGCAACCTCACTAGTGACCGGCTCCTGCCCCTACTAGGCAACCCAATCCTCGCCTTCCCTTTCCTTGCCTGATGCCAACATCCTTTCTGACCACTGCAACACCCTGCTCTCCAAAGCAGTCAGCGCCCTTGGTCTGCTAGCTAAAGCAAAGTAAACCCAAACACACCAGATGAAAACACTCTTGGTTCACCCCTTACCTCCAAGCCATCTGTGCTATAACTGGCACAAAACCCCAACTGCCGCCAGCAAAGTAATTTTCACCAACATCTTGAAGGAATACAAACAAGCCATTCACACTGTTAAAGCGACTATCAACAACAACAGAATTGCCACCTCAAACTCAAACTCGTGAGAACTATTTTCAATCCATTGCGAACTAGAAACCCTGGATTCCCCGCACCCATTTCCACCTTTGAGAAAGACGACCTCTGGTCAGCAAAGTACAAGACGCCCCCCCTAGGCAAAATAATCTCATTGCAAAACAAAAGCAATTCCAAACAAACCACTGCTAGAGCCAACCCTCAATTTCTTAACCCCCGCACCCCCACAATGCCATATCCCCCTCTTCAAATTCCAGTCAATCTCAGAATCTGATGTCACCCTCGTACTAAGAAGCCTCAAATCTTTGTGGTGCCCCCCTCATCAAGAATGCGGGGAGCTATTACTAACACTCATCACTGACATAGATGCTTCCTTCGCCTCCTGCTCTGTCCCTTCATCCCTCAAAGAATCCTGGATTACTCCACTACTTAAAAAACCCAAGCTTGATTTAACCATCCTGACCAACTACCGTCCCACCACCACTGTCCCCTTCCTCCTAAATATATCGACAGAGCCTCCTATTTCCAGATTAAAAACTTCCTCGAAGAATACTTCACCCTCAGCCCCGACAATCTGGATTCCGCCTGGCTATGGCACTGAAACAGCACTACTCGGCCTAAAGAACCAACTTGATGATTCTAGAGACTCTGGCAAACTCGCCCTTCTCCTGCTTCTAGAACTCTCAGCATTCTTCAATCTCATCATTCACCCCATACCTTGCCACATCATCACCACTTCTGCCCACTTCTTCCCCGAAGCTGCCAAATGGATTGCCTCCTTTTTCTCAAACAGATCATACAGGGTCTTCACTGGTGATTCCTCCACCCGCCCACACCCATCTCCTGAAGTGTCCCTCAAGGATTATGTGTCTCCACTGCCATCCACAACGTCTACACGAAACCCCTCTTCAACCACTTGGATTCATTCGGAATCACATATATAAAACTACGCGGGTGACACTGTAATCTTCATCCCCCTCTCTGATGACTACCACCATGACTCTATTAAGCTAAGCTCCATTTACCTGGATGGTCTCCCACCGTCTCCGTCTCAATGACGACAAAACGGAACTCCTACTCGTCGGAACCCCAGTGCATCTTGCCAACCTCGAATCAGCCATCCAATCATTCAACATCGATGGCCACACTATCACTGTTTCTTCAGCTGTGAAAACCCTGGCCATCTATCTAGACGCTACCCTTAGCATGACGTGCCAGACAAATCCCATTGCTTCCACTGCTGCGTACGCCACCAAACTTATCAATGCTTGCAAACCATTCCTCTCCACTGACAAATGCCTCATCATCATCTGTTCAAAACGACACTATTGTAATGCGCTCCTATGACAGACAGGAACCTTAACAAGCTCCAAGTCATACAAACAGATGCGCTCAGCGCAGCCCTAAACCTTTGCAAGCACAGCCACATCTTGAACTCAAGAAGAAGAAAGTCAATTGACTCCCCATCAGAGAAAGAATCAAATTCAAAGTCCTCTTCATCTCCCACTGTTGCCTTGTGAATGAGCCTGTCCTACCTTTCACTGAGAATAGATACACTGCATCAAGAGCTCTGCGCAGTACCCACAGCCACTGCCTCAGAGTCCCCATGTTAAAGCGCAACAGAACTGCAGGATCAAGCTTCCCAGTCTCTGTCGCTAGTCTCTGGAACTCAATGCTACTCCAACTACGATCTGAACTCTCCTACCCGGTTTTCAGGAAATAGGTTAAGACTTGACTCTTCAACTAACTGCTCTCTTATATGCTTTATCTCCCACCAGTCACTGTGGCTTCTGTAACCAGCACCCAGATGCCTTTGAGCTTTGCGCGCTTCTACAAATGCAAAAATAAATAAATTAAGTCCCCAGTACATTCACTTGCGGAAGTACTTTGGTTCTGTGGTCAGTTCTGGTCTGTCTCTCAAAAACGGTGTCTTCAGTCTTTCATTTTCAATTGATTCACATAAAATTGGTTTCCTCGTCTCCAACATTGTCACATCCGGACTCTTCCCCAACACACTTGCCTGTGTATTTTGTCATGCTCTCTGACCCCTCATCCCAGCTTCGTTACATTAACCGCCCCGCCCCACAGCCCCTTTTTGTTGAGTGACCGATGCGTAGCCCTATGTTCTCCATTCATCGTCCTAGTAATTGTGCAAATGTCCATCCTACCTTCCTTCTCTTGTTTTGGAAGCGTGAAATTATGATTACTATTATTATCATTATTATTATTAATACTATTATTATTATTATTATGGTATTTATTGAGTGCGGACCTGGTTACGTTGCGTGTTCTGCCGTAACCCTGTTTATATTGAAAAATGCTTTCCTTTTTACCATTTTCACCAAAGTAAGCATCAAATACTGTGAACTTATTGCGAATAATGCACGTTGAGCCACAAACACATACGTTATGCGCTTTTTGTGATAAAATAATATGATGTTGTTTTCCTTATTCCTATAAAATATAGCCACTTTGGGCCGCTGATGGATCATCTCATGTATAATTGAAGTGATTTCAGAGATTCGCTCATTTGGAAGCAGCAAAAAAGGCATAGGCACTTTCAATAGTACTGCATTATGTTTCTCAAGAATAAGACTGGCCTTATTCCAAGTCATTGTGACTCCAATGATTCCAAGTCTGTGAAGAGAGCTCTAATTAAGCAATAGGCCCCGAGTAAGGGGACATTACCACTTCAGGGAATGCCCCAGGGCCCAAGGGTTAAAGGCCCAAGCGAAGTGAGGCCCTTAACGAAGGCCCCGGGGAATTACCTGAAGTGGTAATGCCCGTCCTGCGAGGGGCCTATTGCTATTAGTACCCCAGCCCGTAAGACTGGGGTAGTAAGAGCATTTTTTTTTCTGTTCCGAAACGCTCTGGCATTTCGGAACAGAAAAAAAAGAATAAGTACAAAAAATTGCCGCCGGGGAAGGGAAAACACCGTCCGTTTTCCCTTCCCATGGCGGCCATTGAAAATGAATGGAAAAAAAGGTAAATGAACAAAATGGCCGCCATGGAAAGGGAGAAAGGACTAGTCCATGGCAGCCATTCCAAAAATTAGGGAACATGTAAACAAAGAAAATGGTTGCCTTGGAAAGTAGAGAAGGGACTACGTGTAGTCCCTTCTTCCTTTCCATGATGGCCTATCACGGTTCGGGAGCAGACGCGCTGGGGACAGAAGTGTTCCCAACGCGTCTGCTCCCGAAATGGACAAAAAAGAAGGTAAGTGTGGTTGGGGGGAGGGGGGCATTCTTTGGATTGGGGGGGGCAGAGGGAGGGAACAACACTTACCTCGATCCCCGGCGGGGGAAGATGGCAGCTTCCAGCCGTGTTGCGGCTCGGTTCGGGGATTACCCTGTTTCATGCCTCCTCATTGGCTGAGTGGCTGCCACCCCCCCCCCTCTGGGCACAGAAAGGAAGGAACGTTATGGAGAAAGGGTTTCCTGGTCGGGTAACGCCCCGGCCAGGGCCAATGAGATTGCATGTTACAATCTCATTGTCCCTCGCCAGGTACTGATGTAGAACAGCGCATGCGCTCCGTAGGTTACTGTGATACAGTTCAACATGGCCGACTGAAATTGGATGAGGAAAGAAAAAAGGAATGTATCTTTATATTAACCCCTCAATTTAGAAGGGTGGTGCTTTACAATGTAGCAATATTAAATGCTAATCTAGCGCTAGTACAGGATCAGAGCTTCAGCTTGACAGTGACCAAAGAAATTGTCTTTAAGACAAAATATACTGGAGACAGAGATGGAAAATTGCTGTAATTTATAATGCATAACCATGCTGAAAGGGGCACATGTGTTTGCTTAAAAAAATAGCTGGAAATACTTTATCAGTAGCCAGTGGCAAGCAAGAGCTACAGAAAAGTCC
The DNA here is from genome assembly GCF_040938575.1 of Ambystoma mexicanum. Lineage (NCBI taxonomy): Eukaryota > Metazoa > Chordata > Amphibia > Caudata > Ambystomatidae > Ambystoma > Ambystoma mexicanum. The sequence goes on from NC_090941.1 coordinate 1,089,871,715, forward strand.
CACTTAATTTGCAAATTTGATTTACAAAGCCAAATCTAGAGTCTGAAGGTGTTACTAGCTTAAAACCAGAGTGGAACGTTACTTGCATCTATATTTACAAAAGACAAAGTTTGTCTGGGGGTTTGTGGGGGATTTGTGGCTTGGCAAAGCGTTGTTAGTTATACAATTTCACAAATCTGCACCAAATTTTGCATAGTCCTGTTAGGACCCTCCGGATATTACTGTCTATATGACAACTGGACACCCCACCCCTTGCCCAGATTTCAACAAAAGTTCAAATTTGTGTGTTTGTGGCCTGCCGACGAAGCTATAAACCAAATTCACCATGAAGGGAAACAGAAAATGTATGAGAGGAGAATGGACCTGAAGGCGAAGGTTAAAGCAGGTAACCCAGAAGTTTCCAAATTTTTCGCTGCATCAGGTGAAATTACTTTTCCAGAGGATTTTTGCATGATGGTGCCTGCTGACGAAGCCGTAAACCATGTTCACCGGTAATGGAAACAAAAAATGTTGTTCCTCAACCGGTCCCAACACGAGAGAAGCGAAACCCTTGGCTGCTGAGATATTTGCACTGCAATGAACTGCACCACGCCAGGGTGACTCGGAACAGCGACCTACAGAATCATTCATTTTCAACAATTGATGAGTGTTATCATGTCTGTGTACAGAACTAATTCGGAGAACGGGTACTTCTGCTAGTGCTAAATATAAAGCAAGGCAGGTAGGAGGACAGGGTCACAGCGAGGTTGCACAGCACATGTAAGACAGGCTGAAAGGTGCAAGGCAGACTGTGGAAAAAACTGCTGATGATATTGAATATTGAAATCCAGTTTTAGGTGCCATCAGTCACTTTTTATGTTTACATGAAAGAATAATTGCACATGTGTATTTTCTTCCATTATTATTATCTTTGCCTAAGCAATGCAAGCGGATCTAAATGTAGCAAATATTGTATACTCTGCTATGTCTGAATAGGATATGATAGGTTATTTATAACGCGTTTAATACCCAGAGGTTTCTAAGCAAGGTCCCGGGTATCAAACCTGTGTTGCTCTGTGTCGTCTTGCTTCCAAGTTGAGCACGTTGCCTCTGAGCTATCTTCCCGAGACCTTGTAGAGTGTTCAGTTGAACTAGCTTCAAAGAAACACAGCATACCTGTGCATACAAAAAATAGTTTGTTTCATTTTATAACATGAAACGGACAGAGGCATGTAAGCTTGAGCAAAAGAGGCAGCGTGAGGACCCCCGACACAGGGTTGACACTGTTCCTCCCGACTCTAAACCTGTTTCTGAGAAATTGCCTTTTCTATTTGAGGTGATGTGGCAAGAAGGGATTTATGAGAAGTTCATACTGTTTTACTATTTCTACTGCCTCCTCCCCTAACCAAATATACAGCAATATCCCAAGAAGTAAAATGCAAAGCAGCATGCAACCATGTCAAAAAGAAACCGTGCGGTGGGTAGCATACTGATGATACCTGTGAATAGAGACTAGCTATCTCAGTATTGGTACCCAGGATAAACAGCCATGAATCACCAGAATACTTCTTTTCCTTTGCCCCACATTCATTGGTCAAGGTTCATTGTGAAATGTTTAGCAGAAGACATTTCTCTTCTGGTGCATCACCATTACACAATCCTATTTAAAGACCCTCCTCCACACTGATTGGTGAACAGGGCTCACATTCTGCATTATGGAGGTATGGATGGATGTCACACCAACTGGTGAAAAGGACACACAGCCTGCATGGTGGATGGGTGGGAGGTTCTGTTCCACCGACTGGTGAACAGGATGCCCAGCCTGCATGATGGAGCAGTGGGAGGGCTGTCGCACCGACTGGTGAACAGGACGCACATTGTGCATGGTTGAGGGATGTAAGGGCTGTTGCACCGACTGGTGAACAGGATGCACAGCCTGCATGGTGGAAGGATGGAAGGGCTGTCACGTGGGCTGGTGAACAGGACGCCCAGTCTGAATGGTCGAAGGATGGAAGGGCTGTCACACCGACAGGTAAACAGGTCGCACAACCTGCATGGTGGAGGCATCGAAGGGAGGTCGCACTGACTGGTGAACAGGATGCACAGCCTGCATGGTGGATGGTTGGAAGGGCTGTCACACCAGCTGGTGAACAGGACGCACAGCCTGCATGGTGGTGGGATAAAGAGGCTGTCACACCGACTGGTGAACAGGACGCACAGCCTGCATGGTGGAGGGGTTGGAGGGCTGTCGCACTGACTGGTGAACAGGACGCACAGCCTGCATGGTGGAGGTGTGGGAGGACTATCGCACCGACTGGTGGACAGGATGCACAGCCCGCAGGGCGATGGGATGGAAGGACTGTTGCACTGACTAATGAACAGGATGCATGATGGAGGGATGGGAGGCCTGTCACACCGACTGGTGAACAGGACGCACAGCCTGCATGGAGGAGGGAAGGAAGGGCTGTCACAATGACTGGTGAACTTGACACACAGCCTGCATGGTGGCGGGATGGTGGGGCTGTCGTACCGACTGGTGAACAGGATGCCCAGCCTGCATGATGGAGCAGTGGGAGGGCTGTCGCACCGACTGGTGAACAGGACGTACATTGTGCATGGTTGAGGGATGGAAGGGCTCTCGCACCGACTAGTGAACAGCATGCAAAACCTGCATGGTGGAGGCATGGAAGGACGGTCGCACTGACTGGTGAACAGGATGCACAGCCTGCATGGTGGTGGGATAAAGAGGCTGTCACACCGACTGGTGAACAGGACGCACAGCCTGCATGGTGGAGGGGTTGGAGGGCTGTCGCACTGACTGGTGGACAGGACGCACAACCCGCAGGGTGATGGGATGGAAGAACTGTTGCACTGACTAATGAATAGGACGCATGATGGAGGGATGGGAGGCCTGTCACACCGACTGGTGAACAGGACGCACAGCTTGCATAATGGAGGGATGGGAGGGCTGTCACTGACTGGTGAACAGGATGCACAGCCTACATGGTGGAGGGATGGAAGGGCTGTCACAATGACTGGTGAACTTGACACACAGCCCGCATGGTGGCGGGATGGTGGGGCTGTCGTACCGACTGGTGAAAAGGATGCACAGCCTGCATGATGGAGGGATGCAAGGGCTGTCACACTGACCAGTGAACAGGACGCACAGTCTGAATAGTGGAGGGATGGGCGGGCTGTCGCACCGACTGGTGAACAGGACACACAGCCTGCCTGGTGGCGGGATAAAGGGGCTGTCGCACCGACTGGTGAACAGGAAGCACAGCCTGCATGGTGGAGGTGTGGGAGGACTATCGCGCCGACTGGTGGACAGGACGCACAACCCGCAGGGTGATTGGATGGAAGGACTGTTGCACTGACTGTTGAACAGGATGCACAGCCTGCATGGTGAAGGGGTAGAAGGGCTGTCACACCGACTGGTAAACAGGACTCACAGCCCGCGTGGTGGTGGGATGGAAGAGCTGTCGCACTGACTAATGAACAGGATGCATGATGGAGGGATGGGAGGCCTGTCACACCGACTGGTGAACAGGACGCACAGCCTGCATGGAGGAGGGAAGGAAGGGCTGTCACAATGACTGGTGAACTTGACACACAGCCTGCATGGTGGCGGGATGGTGGGGCTGTCGTACCGACTGGTGAACAGGATGCCCAGCCTGCATGATGGAGCAGTGGGAGGGCTGTTGCACCGACTGGTGAACAGGACGTACATTGTGCATGGTTGAGGGATGGCAGGGCTCTCGCACCGACTAGTGAACAGCATGCAAAACCTGCATGGTGGAGGCATGGAAGGGCGGTCGCACTGACTGGTGAACAGGATGCACAGCCTGCATGGTGGTGGGATAAAGAGGCTGTCACACCGACTGGTGAACAGGACGCACAGCCTGCATGGTGGAGGGGTTGGAGGGCTGTCGCACTGACTGGTGGACAAGACGCACAGCCTGCATGGTGGACGTGTGGAAGGACTATTGCACCGACTGGTGGACAGGACGCACAGCCCGCAGGGTGGTGGGACGGAAGGACTGTTGTACTGACTGCTGAACCGGATGCACAGCCTGCATGGTGAAGGGGAGGAAGGGCTGTCACACCGACTGGTGAACAGGACGCACAGCCCGCATGGTGGTGGGATGGAAGGGCTGTCGCACTGACTAATGAACAGGACGCACAGCCTACATGATGGAGGGATGGGAGGCCTGTCACACAAACTGGTGAACAGGACGCACAGCCTGCATAATGGAGGGATGGGAGGGCTGTCACACTGACTGATGAACAGGACGCACAGCCTACATGGTGGAGGGATGGAAGGGCTGTCACAATGACTGGTGATCCTGACACACAGCCTGCATGGTGGCGGGATGGTGGGGCTGTCGCACCGACTGGTGAAAAGGATGCACAGTCTGATTGGTGGAGGGATGGGCGGGCTGTCGCACCGACTGGTGAACAGGACACACAGCCTGCCTGGTGGAGGGATGGAGGGGCTGTCGCGCAGACTGATGAACAGAACGCATTGCCTGCATGGTGGCGGGGCAAAGGGGCTGTCACACCGACTGGTGAACAGGACGCACAGCCTGCATGGTGGAGGGATGGAAGGACTGTCTGTTAGGCAGAATCCAGGGCAGTTCCCTTAGGGAGCACTACCCCAGATTAGGACTACAGGTGAGAGCAATAAATCCCCTTTGGTATCAGTCTGTACCACAAAGATTTAGTTGGTAGCTGTGGCTGAGCAGTCAGACTTATCTCAAGAGAGAAATGAACAGTATTCAGGGTTGACACAATAGGTAGTACAGTACTATGGGGCAAGGAAACACTGACCAAAGTTTTGTATTAAAAAGAGAATATGTATTTATTTTATACACTTCTAAGTCAACACATAGATCACAGTTAATAAAGTAAGTTAAGTTTAGTCAAAAGAAAAGCATATACAACTCCCTATTCAATTGTAGACAAGTTTGCGGTATAGTGAAAACTGAGCAAAACGACACAATGAAAACCTACTACAAATGGCACTCTACCAATTCAACGAAAATGAGGGAAAGTACAAGTTAAACCGAAATATCTTCAGACACCCCCTAGCAACACTTTCCTGACGTTTTGTGAAGAAGTAATGCACAGTAACACTTTAACCAAAAGACAAGTAAATGAAAACTGAGAAGAATGGCACTCCACAAGTTAAAACAGTAGGAAGGAAGAGGGGTTTAGAAGATTTAGGTGCATCAACACATTTCTCATTGAAAACCAATCTAGTGAGAGCAGATCTAACAAATCAGCCAGAGTCAATAGGCCTGAGCCAGAGTCAGTGGTACACGACCAAGAGCTTAGGAGCAAAAATGTTCTTATAGCTGCAGTTAAGTCTTTAGTAGAAAACATTTGAAGAGGTAGATGCAAGGCGCAAGACAATGTTAAGAGAGGGGGCGGCCGACCCCACAAGTAGTTAAAGGATTTCAAACACCTTTAGGGCTACCACGGAGAAAGGGTGGCCTGGCGGAACAATGTACCTTAAAAATGGAGAAGTGGCTCCTGCGGTGGCGGTTGTTCCTGGTAGTTCCTGAAGGTCGAGGGATCCAACAGAAGAAGCGAGGCTCCCGTCGTGGAGGAAGAAGATTTGAGTCGCTGCACTACCCAGTGATGAAACTAGCCGCGTTGCTGCCAAACAAAGTTTAAAAAGTACGCTCCTTTTAATCGCGGTCCGGGTCAATAGCTGCCTGGCCATCCGGTCTTCAAGTGCGGGGCACTGTCGAGTCGACCAAGGCAGGTCCGAGGGTGCGATAGGTGAACTGGTTGACCCCACCAGCTCAAGGGAAGGAGGCTCCTCCGCTGAAGATCTCCTCTCGTTGTGTGGAAGAAAAGTGGTGAGACGATCCGGCAGGGCTTCACCGGTGGTGTAGATGCTGAAGATGTCTCTGGCTTCTCTTCCCTTCGGTTCCGACAGACCCGCCCCAGACTCAGTGGCGCCGAAAGGATGGCTTCTTGGCAGAAGGCTGCCAAAAGGACGAACAAAGGATCCCCGACCTGGGTTAGGAAAATGTAGTAAGACTCGAGAAAGAAGTTTTATCAAAGTTATGGCAAATAACACCTACCGGAGTAAAGTTAATAATAAAATAAACCAGCGGTATGTTAGAGGCTGTCAGTAAAAGTGGTAGCCTCGAACAATGGGAAAATCCCATAGAGAAATATTCGCGATCGAATATAAAAGACCACTGCCACCAGCCAGAAACTTTGTAGAGGGGGACTTTAAGGTACCTTCTCGAAAATGAACATAGGGGAAAAACTATTAACCCCTTCCAGTACTTAAATATTAAGATGGGGTGAACTGGTTAAGTTCATAACAATCGACTAGTAAAGTCAATGGGGACTTTATATGCCCTTGGAGACAGTAGTCAGTCCCAGGGTATGGAGTCTATGTTTAGATGTCACTACGACACCCGTGTGTCACTGCACGGAGGGTGCTGTGTGACACATGTGAATAAAGATGGTTCCTATGGGAGAGAGAAAAGATCCCATAGGCATTAAACACAAAAATAATAGCCTAGAACACACATAGCAAAAATGCCTAAGAGTGGGAAAAAGAGTCTCACTCTTAGCAGGTAAAAAGAAATAAACCCTTCAAATCCAGCAAAGCTGCTGGGGGACTCTATAGGTAAGGGAAATTAGCCATAAATGGAGAATTCTCCCTAACACTCACACCCTATCCCGCCAGAATAAGGGACAGGAGGATCTAATCCACTCCTGGATGAGTCTGATTCCCTAGTCGGTTAAAAACTTCCTAGACAGACCATCAGCATTTTGGTGGTGACATCCTGACCTGTGCTCAATGGTAAAATCAAACCCTTGGAGGCAGATTGACCATTTTAGCAGTTTTGGGTTTTCCCCCTTCATTTGCATCAACCATCTCAAGGGTTGGTGATCTGTTTGAATGGTGAAAGTAGATCCATAGATGTATGGTCTAAACTTCTTCAAAGCCCACACAATGGCAAAACATTCTCTCTCAATAGTTGGCCACCTTGTTTCAGGTTCCTTCAGTTTCCTACTGATGAAGCAAATGCGGTGTTCCCTACCTTTCTCATCCAGTTGACTGAATACTGCACCTATACCTATATTGGAAGCATCTGTCTGTACAATGAAGGGTTGGTGGTAGTCAGGCGCTCTGAGAACTGGAGCTTGACAAAGGGCTTTCTTTAGGCTTTCAAAGGCCTGATTGCACTCCTCATTCCATTTGACCTTTTTTAGGAAATTTAGGAGAAGAGATTGCATTCAGTGGAGAAGCTATGGATGTTACGCTCACCTGGACCCTACAGGGGTGTCGATCGGACATGGACAGCTGCGGTCTCTGTCAACGAGATGCGCAGTGCAGAGATGACTGTCTGGACTGGCCCGCCTAGTCTTGTCTGCTGGACCCGAAGAGGTATTTTCCTGCAAGTGGAGACGGGGATTAGCCACCTGTGGGTTTTAGTGATGGCCTCCCAACTGTTCTCGCTCTCCCCCACTAATCACCTCCGATATCCCCTTAGTAACCTCACCTTATGTTTGTAAAAAATGAGCTCTCCATCCTGCATGTCTTGCAGGGGCGCGTAGATACCAGTTACTTCACTGGTTTGAAGGCGTTGGGAGAGTTCCGGTAAGCATTGACTCTGAAGTCCCAGTCGGGATTGGTAAGTAGCAAGTTCAAAGAGTTCAATGTGCCCGATGTTCACTCTGTCCCCTTCCTTCCTTAAGTTGCAACTGAGTTTGTGAGAAGAAGGTCTCGTAGCTGCTGCTGGCGTTCAGGTAAGAGTCTGTGTTACCCAACGCTGTTCGGTAACTATTGCATGCGTTAACGTGTTGTTTTTCTCCCTTTTTACAGATGCGGCATATGAAGATATGGAGAATAATACCGCCGGTGGTAAATCAGGTAAGTCTATGGTGGTAAGAGGTATTTGTTGATTCCCTTGGCTCACCTTTTTATTCTTGTGCCCTTAGGTGCCAGAGTACGGCGAAGAAATGATGGAGACAGTGCCGGATCGAAAGATGCTGTGAGAACTGGTGAGTATGGCGCCGTGCTGGAGCTGGCGAAGCGACGCGTGCAGGACTGATGTACTTTCCAGGTCGGGAGATGAAATAGATCCTGAATCAGGTGAGGAATTTGAAATAAGTTCGTTTTCTAACCTTGTCCTTTTTTTCCTCTTTATTCTAGGAGCTCCAGATTCGAGGTGGGCGTGGCAGAAGACTGGATGCTGGCTGCAGGTACGCGGGCATGGCAGAAGACTGGATGCTGGCTGCAGGTACGCGGGCATGGCAGAAGACTGGATGCTGGCTGCAGGCACGGTGAGAGTCACGCTGCTGGATGCAGAATAACACAAAGCATGTGCTGATGTTCGGTCGTGGTTTAAATAGCCTCCAAAGTAGTCCCAGGAAAGAAGTTCCCCAGGACCACACCCGAGTAAAAAATAGTCCCTGTAGTATAATAGTCCCATCCAGGCCTCACGTTGGCTTGGATTTATTTGCAGCATGGTCTGCACAAGGTAAGTAATGTCTATGAGCCTGGCGCCTATGGTGCCAGGACTGATTTTTATTATGAGCCTGGTGCCTACGGCGCCAGGACTGAACCCAGACAGCCCCTAGCTGGGGCTGCTGGGGTTTTTGTAAAAGTCTGGAGGCCTGCTCCCGGGGCTGATGGGCTTGATCCGGATGCCCGGGGTTAAGCATCATGACAACACTCCCCCCCCAAGGCCCCTCCTAAAGTTGTTCTTCCCCTTGACCCTGGTTTGTCTGGGAAGTTCCGATGGAATTTCTTCACCAACCGAGGTGCATGAACGTGGTCACTAGGCTCCCATGACCTTTCCTGTGGTCCGTAACCTTTACAGTCGATTAAATAAAAAAGTCTTGATTTAACCAACTTAGAGTCCAGGATATTCTTTACCTCGAATTCAGGTTCTCCATCTATTAGGATGGGGTCAGGTGGTTTGGCAAGTCTTGTCCCGGGTTGAACTGGTTTCAGAAATGAAACATGAAAGACAGGATGGATCCGCATATTAGAGGGTAATTGAAACTTGACGGCCGCCGGGTTGATAATGGCCTTAATAGTGTAAGGTCCCAAATACCTAGGATTAAAAGTCTGAGTTCCTTTTAGAGGTATGTGTTTTGTAGCCAGCCAAACTTGATCCCCAATCTGATATCGTGGAGCATTGCTTCTATGTTAATCAGCATTTTTCTTATATTTCTCTTTCGCTTGTTTCAAATGTTCTGTTGCCTCCTTAAAGGCTTGTGTAATAGTAGAGTGTAAATGACTAACTGCAGGCATTTCTAGGTGCTGAGGCGAATCGAGTTCTGAGGTTTGAGGGTGATGTCCGTATATGGTATAGAAGGGGCTTTGTCCGGTTCCAGAATGTACTGAGTTATTGTATGCATATTCAGAAATCCATAAAATATCCTTCCAATTGCTTTCGGTCTGGTGCAGCATGCAACGTAGGTACTGTTCAAGGGTCTGGTTGGTCCTCTCGTCTGACCATTGGTCTGGGGATGGTGCCTGGTTGATAACCTCACGTCGTTTGCGCCAATTGACAACATTTCTTCCAAAATTGTGAAATGAATTGACTGCCTTGGTCAGTGTTAGGGAGAATTCTCTGTTTAGGCTGAATTTCCTAACCTAGTGAGTCCCCCAGCAGCTTTGCTGGATTTTTGTTTTTTTTTTGTTTTCTCCTGCCAAGAGTGAGACTCTTTTACCCTCACTCTTGGACATGATTTGAGTGTGTTTCTTTGACTCTAGATGTGTTTAATGGGCTATGGGATCTTTTACTCCATAGGGCTTCATGTGTTTTTGTGATGTGTGTTACACAGTACCCTCAGTGCAGTAACACAGGGGTGTCATAGTGACTCCCTAGTATAGACTCCATACCCTAGGACTGACTACTGTCTCCCAGGGCCTGTAAAGTCACCATTGACTTTACTAGTCTTAAATTCTGAAATGAACCAACACAAACCATCATATTGTGGACGTACTGGCTGGGGCAATTCAATTTCCCCAGGGTCTGTTAGTCGAGGGGGCACGTCTCCGTCGCCCCTGATCGAGTTTTGGCTGGTGGCAGTGGATACTACGTTTTATATTCAACCGCAAATATTTCTCTATGGGACTTTCCCATTGTTCGAGGCTACTATTTTTATTTATTTAATTACGATAGCCTCGAACATACCGCCGATTTATTTATTTAATATTAATTCTCTGGTTGGTATTTTTTGCCAAAACTCAGTTCTAAAATGGCGTTTGTGTTCTCTTCTGTGACTCCAACCCAAGTCGAGCCCTTTGTTCCACTTTTTGGCTGGCTTCTCCACAGAAGCCCTCAAAGTGGTGCCACTCTGTCTGGGGTACTTAGGAGGGGTGGAGGGGGAGTTAGGCACCCTGGACTGAGTTGCCTAGGCAACTCAAGTCGCTCTCCGTCCTGATTCGCCAAAGTAGTGAGCCGGCCGGCTCACCACTTAGCATGTTTGAGTGACAGCTAGGCTGAGTGAATGGGAGTTTTCTGCATAAAAGCAGGGCTTTGGGGACTGGAACTTCAGAAGTCGCCACAGGACCTAAGAATCCGATGAGGGAGAGGCTGAGCCAACCTGCGACGACGACACCACCGGTGGAGCCCTGCTGGACCGTCTCACCACTTTTCCCAACGACAGAGGAGATCTCCCGCCGAAGAGTCTTCTTCCTTTGACTGGTGGGGATAACCAGTTTCACCGTCTTTTCGCCTTCCCGACGTATCTCGTGGCCGCCTTGCCTTTGCCAAGCACCCCGGCAACCGGGATACCACGTTTTACCACGACCCCGAATTAAAGGGTAATACCTTTAACCGGAAAACTCTGCGGCTGGTTTCTTCCCTGGCAGTGCAAGGACCTTCATCTTTCCTCCAAGTCGAGATCTCCTCTTCCCCTGGACGACGACGAGACTTGCACTCGCTGCTAGGAACAACTGCCCCCGCTGGAGGATCCTTCCCACTTAAGGTACCGTGTCCCGCCCGGCTTCCCTTGCCACCGACTGTACGGGGTAGATTTAGCCCCCGGCTTTCGAACCTGGGTTAGCCTGGGACACCCTGGCTAAACTTTTCTGAGCCTCTCTAATCTCTTTTCGAACTCTCTACAAGACTTTCTAAGCCTAGGGTAACTGTGTGATCTTGGGCGCATTTGTGCTCTGCTCTCTCTAGGAGTGGGCCCAGCCTATGGACTTTGGCTCACCAAGTGACTTTTGCTCTTCTGCCTTGCTAATAGTGTTCTTAAATCTTAGAGTGGTGTACCGTCCCATATTCTGTCTTTTTCCCTCCCTTCTTCATAAATTTATTGGAGTGCCATTTATAGTTAAGCGCTCACCTCTGTATGGAAATAAGTGGTGTTAACTAAGACTTCTCTGATCAGGAACAAGGGTTGTATATATTATAATAGTAACTGTGTTTAGAGTGTTTTACCATAAGAGTGCTGGAGTGTTTCAAACAGTGTGTTTTTAAATAAATAATTATAAACTTTGATACCAAAGCTCTGGTCAGTATTTGCTTGTATTGTTGTATCTGAGTGCCTATTGTGTATACTTTGCATATTGCCTAACTCTTCTTGAGGGAAGTCTGACTGCTCAGCCACAGCTACCAGGTAAATCTGGGTGGTACAGACTGCTACCAAGTGGGTTTACTGCTAACACCTGTAGTCCTAAATCTTTTGCAGTGTTCCCAAAGGGAACTGCACAGGTTTCTGCCTAACAGTCAGAGACCAATACGGAAGGAAATCCGTGTATTCGAACAATGTTTTCGAGGAACTCCTTGGCCAAAATTGAAGCGGAAGGTAATCCTTTTAAAGGAATAAAGTGGGCCATCTTGGAAAAAAGATCCACAATAACTAGGATGGTGTTAAATCCATTACATGGAGGTTGATCTGTAATAAAGTCTAAAGACAAGGTGTTCCATTGTGTAGGTTGAACATCCAAAGGTTGTAAAAGGCCAGCGGGTTTTTTCTTCTGGCTTTTGTTTTGGGCACAAATGCCACAAGACATCACAAATAACTTTACATCTTTTCGCAAAGTGGGCCACCAGAACTGTCTCTTAATTTTCGCTTCAGTTTTTGCAATACCTGGGTGCCCTTCCATCAGGGTGTCATGGTAATTGGAGATGACTAGTTCTTGTATTTCCTTGTGTGGTAGAAATAGTCGTCCTTGATAGTAAGGTAGGTCATTGACGACTGAGTAGTCCGGGCCTTTCTTTACCCAGTCCTGCAGGGTTGTCTGGATCGAAGAGTTGTTGGATTTTTGAATGAATATCTTCTAGTGTCTGTTGAGTAGTTATGCCAAGAATTCTTTGCTCGGGAATTATTGGCACCGGTTCCGGGTTTGCATATGCTTCTCCCATCCCTATTCGGGATAAGGCATCTGCTTTGCCATTTTTGCGGCCTGGTCGATAAGTGATCACGAAATCGAATTCGGCAAAGAACAATGCCCATAGAAGTTGTCGCGATGATTGGGCTCTGGCTGTTCTTAAATACTGCAGGTTCCGGTGATCAGTGATTACGGTAATGGTATGCCTGGCACCAAGAAGGTAGTGCCGCCAAGCCTTAAAGGCGGATTTGATAGCTAATAGCTCTTTATCGGTAATTGCATAGTTTAACTCAGGTGCTGAGAACTTTCTGGACCAAAACGCTACTGGGTGAAGTTGACCGGTTTCAGGATCCTTCTGGGACAGGACAGCTCCCATGGCTAAACTGGATGCATCAGTTTCTACTATGTATGGAAGCTCAGGGCGTGGATGCTTTAAGACAGGTGTTGATGTGAATTTCGCTTTCAGCTCTTGGAAGGCCTTTTCAGCCTCTTCGGTCCACAAGAAGCGTTTGTTTTTTTGCAAAAGTGCTGTGATGGGGTGTACAACATGGGAGAAGTCCGGAATTAATCTGCGGTAGAAATTAGCAAATCCGAGCATGCTTTGTACCCCTTTGACTGAACTTGGTGATGGCCGCTTGAGAATTGCGTCCACCTTTCGAGAGTCCATTCGGACTCCCTTTGGAGTCGGGATAAATCCAAGAAATTCAACTTCCGTAGCATGAAAAACACATTTTTCCAATTTTGCATATAACTTGTGCTGGCGCAGTTTCTCAAGGACTGCACACACGTGCTTAACATGGTCTGATTCTGAGGAGGAGTACACTAGAATATCATCTATGTATACGACGACACAGACGTCAATGAGTTCACAAAGGACATCGTTCATATAAAACTGGAAGGCTGCTTGTGCATTGCACAACCCGAAGGGCATCACCTGATATTCGAATAATCCGTACTTGGTGCGAAAGGCAGTCTTCCATTCGTCGCCTTTCTTGACACGTACCAGATGATATGCCCCTCGGAGATCTAATTTAGTGTAGATACAAGCATCCTTTACTTGGTCTAGTAATTCGGGGATCAGAGGCAATAGGTATCATTTTTTTACCATAATCTGATTTAATGCGCTGTAATCTATGCACGTTCTAAGGTCACCTTCCTTTTTTGGCACGAAGAATAAAGCTGAGGATGCAGGAGACTTGGAAGGACGAATAAAGCTATTAGCAAGGTATTGGTCCAAGTATTGCCGTAGATGAAGATTTTCAGGTTCCGTGAGGGTGTAGATTCTACTGCATGGGGGTTGTGCACCGGGTAGGAGGTTGATTTGACAATCGTATGATCTGTGAGGAGGTAATGTATTGGCCTGTTCTTTTTGAAAAACATCCTGAAATTCTTGGTATTCCTGCGGTAACTGCACGATTGGGTTAACGACTGTAGCCAGGCCTTTGTTCAAAGTTTTCTCCGGGTAACATGTGTGTGCACAATCCGGGAAGATTATTCTCTTCTCTCGCCATTCTATACAAGGATTATGTGTTTCCAACCATGGCAGCCCCAGTATTATCTGGAACTGTGGGGATTTGATTAGATCAAACACAATAGTCTCTCGATGCCCATCTTCACTCAACAGTGTCATCTCTGTAGTGGAATGAGTTACAGCCCCCGCGCAAACTCCGTTCCATCAACTGTGGTGATGACATCCAAAGTGGTCTTTTTGCAAAGAGGTAGATTCATCCTTGACACAAGTCCATATAGTTTTCTACGGCCCCACTATCTATGTATGCCCTTACTGCGTGCATACATGATGGCTGCCTGGCATCAAGTAGGACCATTGGGATGATCAGATGCGAGGTCTGAGTGTCCTTCTTTAAGCTCGGCAAGCGGACCTCTACGCTTGTCGGGCGTGGTCGTTTCCCGAATCAGGCTCTATGTGGCTTTTATCAGCAACTCCTACCACCTTCTTGGGTGGTTTTGTAGGGCAATCCCGTAGAAAATGTCCTGAGGTTCCACAGTACAGACACAACTGCATCTGTCGTCTTCTTTCTCTTTCCTTTTGAGTTAAGGGTCCTTTAACCCCCCCCGATCTGCATAGGTTAAGATGCATCTGTTCCTTTGGGGGCAGCGTTGGGTTTAACCAATACCCGATTCTCGAACTTAGCTCAATCAGTCTTTTGGTTCTGAAGTCGGTGGTCTAGCTGGACCACTAAGTCTATAAATTCTGTGCAATCCTGAAGTGGGTTCACAACTTGAGCCAAGACATCTTTGAGTTCTCCCCGAAGTCCACGATGAAAATATGTAATTTGTTTTTTCTCCGGCCACCCGGTTTCCACCACCAACCTATTGAAGGTTGCAATATAGGTTAGCAGATCCTGGTTACCCTGTCGTAAGGATAAAAGTTCGTTGTCCAGGGCTTGACCCTGTGAGTGTCTGGCGAATAGTTTTTCCATGCTCCTTTGAAAACCCTGAAAATCCCGGAGAAGAGGATCATCCTGGTTGACTAACGGAATGGATCAATCCGCTGCGCCGCCACTAAGATATGACAATACAAAGGCTACTTTGGCTTGGTCATTTGGAAAGGCTCCCGGTCTGCATAAAAAGTGCAAGCGGCATTGGTTCATAAACACGGCAAACCTTTTGGGGTCCCCAGCAAAGCGTTCGGGTGGAGCTAAAGGAATATTTCCTGGTAAAACCACTTGCACAGGATTGCTTGATGAAACGGGGGTTGGTTTTCCCCCATATCCAGGTAGGGGCGTTTGCCCAGCTTGGTTTTGCAGTAGTTGCCTAGCCAGATCATCAGTGCGCTCCTTTGAGACAATCAGTTCTCTCCTGAGGGCATTAGTCTCTTGGGGAGCGGCATGTACTTCCGCCCTAAGTTCCCCCAATAATTGGGCCAGTTGGTCGGTTTCCGAGATTCCATAACACCCGGGTGGGTATTTTTAGAAAGGCTTTGTGTTCTGTTACGCTCACCTGGACCCCACAGGGGTGTCGATCGGACCCGGACAGCTGCGGTCTCCGTCAACTTGAGGCGTAGTGCAGAGATGACTGTCTGGACTGGCCCGCCTAGTCTTGTCTGCTGGACCCGAAGAAGTATTTTCCTGCAAGTGGAGGCAGGGATTAGCCACCTGTGGGTTTTAGTGATGGCCTCCCAACTGTTCTCGCTCTCACCCACTAATCACCTCCGATATCCCCTTAGTAACCTCACCTTATGTTTGTAAAAGATGAGCTCTCCATCCTGCGTGTCTTGCAGGGGCGCGTAGATACCAGTTACTTCACTGGTTTGAAATCGTTGGGAGAGTTCCGGTAAGCATTGACTCTGAAGTCCCAGGCGGGATTGGTAAGTATCAAGTTCAAAGAGTTCAATGTGCCCGATGTTCACTCTTGTCCCCTTCCTTCCTTCAGTTGCAACTGAGTTTGTGAGAAGAAGGTCTCGTAGCTAACGCTGTCCGGTAATTATTGCATGCGTTAACGTGTTGTTTTTCTCCCTCTTTACAGATGCGGCATATGAAGATATGGAGAATAATACCGCCGGTGGTAAATCAGGTAAGTCTATGGTGGTAAGAGGTATTTGTTGATTCCCTTGGCTCACCTTGTTATTCTTGTGCCCCTAGGAGCCGGAGTACGGCGAAGCAATGCTGGATCGAAAGATGTTGTGAGAACTGGTGAGTATGGCGCCGTGCTGAAGCTGGCGAAGCGACGCGTGCAGGACTGATGCACTTTCCAGGTCGGGAGATGAAATGGATCCGGAATCAGGTGAGGAATTTGAAATAAGTTAGTTTTCTAACCTTGTCCTTTTCTTCCTCTTTATTCTAGGAGTTCCGGATTCGAGGCGGGCGTGACAGAAGACTGACGAAGCATGTGCTGCTATTCGGGCGTGGTTTAAATAGCCTCCAAAGTAGTCCCAGGAAAGAAGTTCCCCAGGACCACACCCGAGTAAAAAATAGTCCCTGTAGTAAAATAGTCCCTTCCAGGCCTCACGTTGGCTTGGATTTATTTGCAGCATGGTCTGCACAAGGTAAGTAATGTCTATGAGCCTGGCGCCTATGGTGCCAGGACTGATTTTTATTATGCGCCTGGTGCCTACGGCGCCAGGACTGAACCCAGACAGCCCCTAGCTGGGGCTGCTGGGGTTTTTGTAAAAGTCTGGATGCCTGCTCCCGGGGTTGATGGGCTTGATCCGGATGCCCGGGGGTAGGCATCATGACAGCGGATCCATAGTTCTCAATGAAATTCCTGTAATACCCAGTGAGGCCTAGGAAGGCTCTCTCCTGAGTTTGAGTAGAAGGGGTTGTCCAATTTTGCACAGCTTCAATCTTGCTGAGCAAAGGCCTTATTTCACCACCTCCTACCTCATGCCCAAGGTAGACCACTTTACTCTGACCAATTTGACATTTGCTTGCCTTTATGGTCAGATGGGCCTGTTTCAGAGCCTGCAAAACATATCCTAGGTGGTCAACATGTTCTTTCCAAGTAGGGCTGAACACTGCAATGTCATCCAAGTATGCCATGCAGAAGTCCTCCATCCCATTCAGAACCTGATTAACCATCCTTTGGAATGTAGCAGGTGCATTCTTTAATCCAAAAGGCATAACCTTAAACTGGTATAAGCCAACTTGGGTGGAGAATGCAGTTTTCTCCTTGGCATGGTCAGTCAGGGCTATTTGCCAATAGCCTGAAGTGAGATCAAATGTGCTGAGGAACTTGGCTGAACCAAGTCTATCCACCAGCTCATCCGTCCTTGGCAAAGGATGGACATCAGTCTTAGTGACTGCATTTGGAGCTCTATAGTCCACATCGATTCTCAACTCCTTGGATCCTGCCTTTGGTACTAACACAACTGGGCTAGACCATAGATTAGTAGAGGGCTCTATTACCCCGAGATCAAGCATCTTATTGACCTCGCCGTTGATGTGGGTTCTTACATTTTCTGACATCCTGTAGCCCCTGCTTTTGACAGGTTGACAGTCACCGGTTTGGATATCATGTTGGCCCCAAGGGGTCAAACCTGGTGTCAGTGAAAACAGAGGGGCAAATAGATTTAACAAATGTTTGCACTCCTCCTGTTGCTCAGGTTTCAGATTAGAAGAGAGATTGACTCCTTCTATTTTCTCATCTAAAGGTTTGCCTCTGAGGAGGTCAGGCAGAGGTTCACTCTCCTCCTCCTCTTGAGCTGAAGCTAGAAGCAAAGCTCCCAGTTCTGGTCTCGAGACATAAGCTTTTAGACGATTGATGTGAAAGACTCTAGGAGCCTCCTTAGGATTGCCTAAGTCTACCAGATAGTTCACCTCTCCAAGTTTTCCCAGAACCTTGAAGGGTCCCATCCATTTGTCCTGCAAGGCCTTCTGCCTTGTTGGTAACATAACAAGAGCTAGCTAGTCTTGAGCAAACTCAACCATGTTGGTCTTCTGGACATGCCAATGCTTGACTAGAGCCTGACCTGCTTTCAAGTTATCATTTGCTTCAGCCATCATGTGTGACATTCTCCTCCGGAGTCCTATCACATAGTCAGTGACTCTGACTGGTGTGGGGGAAGGAGCACTCTCCAACCCCTCCTTGATCAGGGCCAATGGACCTCTAAACGGATGGCCATAGAGAAGTTCAAACGGACTGTAACCCACTCCCTCCTGAGGGACTTCTCTATATGCAAAGAGAAGGCATGGCAGTAGAAGATCCCACTTTTTCTTAAGGGGGTCTTCTAAAGCTCCTATCATGCTCTTCATGGTTCTATTAAACCTTTCTACCAATCCATTTGTCTGAGGGTGGTATGCTATTGAGAACTTGTAGGTAACTCTGCAGTTTTTCCACATGGTCTTCATGTAGTGGGACACAATATTTGACCCCCTGTCAGTTATTACCTCCTTAGGAAACCTAACCCTGGTAAAAATACCAAGGAGGGCCTTAGCTACAGCCGGAGCTGTAACAGTCCTCATAGGAATTTCTTCAGGGAACCTAGTAGCATGGTCTACTACAACAAGTATAAACCAGTTGCCTGAAGAAGTTGGAGGATCAAGGGGACCAACAATGTCGATTCCTACCCTCTCAAATGGTACTCCCACCACAGGGAGAGGCACTAGAGGTGCCACATTCTTGGAGGCACTTTTACCAGAGGTTTGGCAAGTGTGGCAACTCTTGCAATACTTATCTACCTCAGCCCCAATATTAGGCCAATAAAAATAGAGAGAGAGCTTTTCCTTGGTCTTCTTGAAGCTCAAGTGACCAGTCAAAGGTATCTCATGGGCTAGTTGCAAGAATTGGAGTCTGTTTGCTTGGGGCACCACAAGTCTTTTGTAGTCCCCAGGAGTTGACTCTGTTGGTTCACTATAGAAGAGGCCATCTTCCCAGTGTAACCTATACTTCCCAGGCTCTTGCCCTTCAAGCTGAGAAGCTGCCTGGTGGTGAAGACCTTTCAGAGTTGGACATTCTCTTTGTCCCTACTGAAGTCTGCTCTTTTGGGTCCACCTTCTGCCAGTAACGACTGCAGCTCAGGATGGTCCACAGGGTCAAGATCTCCAATGAGTTCCTGGCCTCCTACTAGATCTGTGTCCTCAGGCTCTAGTTCAACCACACAGGGTTGTACCTCACTCTCAGCCTCAGCTGGAGGAGGAATCACAGGTGTGACTGTTGCTAACCTAGGAGATTTCCTGGTTGGCAGCACTGGAGTGCTTTCTGCTGTTTTTTTTTTAGAAGTCTTGGGTCGCCCCTTTGCTTCTGGTTGTTTTGAGATAGCAGGAAGTAACTACAGTGGAGTAGGAGTGATTTCTCTTTCTATCATCTCCTCAGGAGAGCCCCTCAAGGTCCTGTCTCTTGCAGGTCTGGTAATCTCCTGTAATCTCTTACTAGGAGGTCTGGGAGTACTTGACACTACTCCCAGGTCTTTCAGATCATTGCCCAACAGCACCGTTCCTGGTACTTCAGATTGTACACTCACAGGTATCCTGACAGTCATTTCATTGCACTGGATGAGAGCTGGTAATTGGGGAAGCATCTGCACAGGCCCTCCAGCTAACTTGATGAGGTGTTTGGGTGCCTTAGCAACATCTTCCACCTTGAAAAAAGATCGCGTCCACCACAGTTATGCTGGCCCCAGTGTCTCTAATGGCAGGAGTCTCCTGACCATTGATTATTGTCTTTATAATACTCTTTAGTATTAGGAGGGATAGAATTATACACATCTAAATTCTGTTGTTCCCATATCCCAAGAGATACTAAAGATACACTAGCCGAGACTCCAATGAGATCATCAGCTAGTAGTTGAACATTTCCACTGGCCATATGTACTTCCTCCTCTGGAGCGAAGGCTAAGGATACAGTGTGGACCCCTGAAGATTTACCCTTACATCTGGGAT
The DNA here is from genome assembly GCF_040938575.1 of Ambystoma mexicanum. Lineage (NCBI taxonomy): Eukaryota > Metazoa > Chordata > Amphibia > Caudata > Ambystomatidae > Ambystoma > Ambystoma mexicanum. Next base: position 1,089,891,362 of record NC_090941.1, read on the forward strand.
CCCCTTTCACATGGTCAGTTGAGCCACAAACATAACATTTTCCAAATGTCTTTATGAATGGTGGCTTGTTCTGACCTCCTTCTGTTCTGGAACCAGAAGGTACACTAGCCTGATTTGGTTTCCCTTGTGGCTTACCCTTAGAATTTTGTTTTTGGCCCTCTTTGGAATTGGAATTATTTGAATTCTCTTTGTTGTCTTTCTTTGGCTGCTTTCCCTCATCCTTTTTCTGAGTTACCCCTGAATCCTTGTGAGTAGCCCTGTTGGCAACCCACAAGTCAGCAGCCTTAGCCAGTTTCTTAGAATCTAATTCTTTTAAATCAGCCAAGTGCTGTCTGAGCTCAGGAGAGCAGGCATCATAGATAGACTCCAACATAACAAGATTTCTCATTCCTTCATAAGTGTTAACTCTATAACCCTTAATCCATCCCTCTAAGTTCTTAAAACACTCATTCACCCAAGTAGCCCAAGGGTTACTAACATGCTTTTTGAGGGTCCTAAACCTCTTAAGGTACTGGGAAGGAGTCTTCCCAAATCTAGCTATTAAAGCTAGCTTTACACATTCATAATCCTTTCTATCCTCCTCCCCCAACTCCATTACCACATCAGATGCAATAGGGGGGAGCCTAGAGAATAACCAGGGGATCAACTGATCACCTGTGATATCCTGGATCCCATGATTATATTCAAACATAGCAAGCCAATCTAATACATCCAACTTAGGTTCATACATACCCACAATCTCTTTAGGCATCCAGGGTCTTTTTGGACTGAAAGATCTAGAGGATTCGGGGAAAGAAGCATTTTCCACAGACAATTTCTTCATCTCAAGCTCATGGTTGAGCTCCATTTCTTTGAGCCTTAATTCTTGGTGTATCTGTTCAGTTTGGGCACTAATTCGTTTGAATTCAAGTTCAAGTCTCATTTTTTCTAGGGAGATAAATTCACGAGTTAATGTGGGACCTGGTAAGGGTCCAGTAGCCACAGGTTGAGGCCCTTGAGCAGGCAGATGACCAGAGAGGGTGACATAGTTATCCTCCTCTTCCTCATCTGTCTCAACAATAACATCTTCAACCTTATCCTCATTACTGTTTGCCACATTTGCTGGAGTAGTGGCCACTAGTGCACCATTATCCAGACTTTGTTTCTCTAACAGTCTGTCAATCAATTCTTGTTTCTTGCGTTTGACAGGAAAACCTTTCTGTATACACAGATCCCTTAAATAATCAGCAGTATTAGTAAGGACGGTCTCCTGGCTATAACTTTCCATAATTTTGACTTTTGTTAAAATAACTTTTTGTGATTGTTAACCTTGTGGTTAGTTGCACCAAGGCACTAGTAACACACTAAAATGTCAATCCAATACTTTTATCCTGACCGCTGTACACCAGTGTTAGGCAGAATCCAGGGCAGTTCCCTTAGGGAGCACTACCCCAGATTAGGACTACAGGTGAGAGCAATAAATCCCCTTTGGTATCAGTCTGTACCACAAAGATTTAGTTGGTAGCTGTGGCTGAGCAGTCAGACTTATCTCAAGAGGGAGATGAACAGTATTCAGGGTTGACACAATAGGTAGTACAGTACTATGGGGCAAGGAAACACTGAAGTTTTGTGAACAAGTAATGCACAGTAACACTTTAACCTAAAGACAAGTGAATGAAAACTGAGAAAAATGGCACTCCACAAGTTAAAACAGTAGGAAGGAAGAGGGGTTTAGAATATTTAGGTGCATCAACACATTTCTCATTGAAAACTAATCTAGTGAGTGCAGATCTAACAAATCAGCCAGAGTCAATAGGCCTGAGCCAGAGTCAGTGGTACAGGACCAAGAGCTTAGGAGCAAAAATGTGCTTGTAGCTGCAGTCAAGTCTTTAGTAGAAAACTTTTGAAGAGGTAGATACAACGCACAAGACAATGTTAAGAGAGAGGGCGGCCGACCCCACAAGTAGTTAAAGGATTTCAAACACCTTTAGGGCTACCACGGAGAAAGGGCGTCCTGGCGGAACAATGTACCTTAAACGTGGAGAAGTGGCTCCTGCGGTGGCGGTTGTTCCTGGTAATTCCTGCAGGTTGAGGAATCCAACAGAGGAAGCAAGGCTCTCATCGTGGAGGGAGGTTCGAGTCGCTGCACTACCCAGGGATGAAACCAGCCGCGGTGCTGCCAAACGAAGTTTAAAAGGTACGCTCCTTTTAATCGCAGTCCAGGTCGATAGCTGCCTGGCTATCCGGTCTTCAAGTGCGGGTCACTGTCGATTCGATCCAAGGCAGGTCCGAGGGTGCGATAGGTGAACTGGTTGACCCCATCAGCTCAAGGGAAGGAGGCTCCTCCACTGAAGATCTCCTCTCGTCGTGTGGAAGAAAAGTGGTGAGACGATCCGGCAGGGCTTCACGGTGGTGTGGATGCTGAAGTTGTCTCTGGCTTCTCTTCCCTTCAGTTCCGTAGTTCCAGTGGCGACGTCTTGCTCTTCCAGTCCTCAGGACCCTGCTTTTATGCAGAAAGAGACCCATTCATACAGCCTAGCTGTCACTCACACAATCGAGTGATCTTCTTGGCGGGTGACCCTCCAGCCTATCAGGTTAGAGTGCGACCTGAGTTGCTGCGGCAACTCTGTCCGGGGGTTCTACTCCCCCACCCAAACATTAGACCGACCCCCGATTCAGTGGCGCCGAAAGCAGGGCTTCTTGGCAGAAGCCTGCCAAAAGGACGAACAAAGGATCCCCGACCTGGGTTAGGAAAATGGAGTAAGACTCAAGAAAGAATATTTATCAAAGTTCTGGCAAATAAAACCTACCGGAGTAAAGTTAATAATAAAATAAACCAGCGGTATGTTAGAGGGATGGACAGTCATAATGTCGACAGTCAAAATGTCGACAGTCAAAATTTCGAAAAATAAATGTCGAAAAAAATAATGTCGACAAACAATAATGTCGACATTTTTTCGAAATTTTTTCGAAATTTTGACTGTTTATTGTATGAATAAATAAATAAATAAATATATAACTTAGATGTGTTGAGTATGAGGGGTGGTGGGGGGTGTGGGGTGGTGGCAGGGAGTGTTGGGTGAGAGGGGTTGGTGGAGACACCCCCATAGTAAATGATACTCTTTTTATTTATTTAATTATTGAATAAATAAATAAATAAATAATTGGTATGTGTTGAGTATGAGGGGTGAGAGGGTGGTTGGGGGGGTGTGGGGGGGTGGCAGGGGGGTGTTGGGTGAGGGGGGGTTGGGGGGTACCCCCCATAGTAAATGACACTCTTTTTATTTATTTAATTATTGAATGAATAAATAAATAAATAAATAAATATATATATAATTAGTATGTGTTGAGTATGAGGGGTGGGAGGGTGGTGGTGGGGGGTGGCAGGGGGGTGTTGGGTGAGGTGTTGATAGTTCTAAGTGACATTTTTTTTGTCGACATTTTTTTTTCTAAAAAATGACTTTTTACATTATAAGTATAGGATGTCGACATTATTGTTTTCGACATTTTTTTTTCGACATTTTTGTTTGTCGACTTTTTTTTTTCGAAATTATGACTATAAACCGTTAGAGGCTGTCAGTAAAAGTGGTAGCCTCGAACAAAGGGAAAATCCCATAGAGAAATATTTGCGGTCAAATATAAAAGGTAGTAACCACTGCCACCAGCCAGAAACTTTCTAGAGGGGGACTTTAAGGTACCCTCTTGAAAATGAACATAGGGGAAAAACTATTAACCCCTTCCAGTACTTCCATATTAAGATGGGGTGTACTGGTTAAGTTCATAACAATCGACTAGTAAAGTCAATGGGGACTTTATATGCCCTTGGAGACAGTAGTCAGTCCCAGGGTATTGGAGTCTATGCTTGGGGGTCGCTGTGGGACACATGTGCATAAAGATGGTTCCTATGAGTGAGAGAAAAGATCCCATAGTGTCATGCTTTCAGACTCACCCAATCAAGACCATGTGATATGCAGGTGGCGGAGAGAAACATGGACCCCTCCTGCGATCATCTCTGCTCGATCGTTAGAGGGACGCTGCGCTCTGAGGCATCCCTGGCGTCGCTTTCCATGCCTGCAGTGGGGATTGCCTTGGAGACTGCAGGCGCGGAGGAGATCGCCACTCCATACTGCGGTCCTCCGCTCGACGCGGATTGTCACGAAGAAGGAGTCATGTGACATGGCTTCCAGGAAACAGGCACCAGCTGAACCAGTGGATCACGTGACCAAGTGAATGATCACGTGACCAGGAAATCGTCCCCGATTGGCCAACGAATCAGGAAGACTGCAATAAAAGGGGCTTGGCCTTTGCACACATTGCGTCTCAGATGATCTCTCGGTGTTTAGCGATTTCCTGCGTTTCTGAACTTCATGCTTATCGAATTCTTGGATTTTGGACTTCGTTTTTCTTCGGGATTGCCCTCAACTTTGACGCTTGGATTTTTCTGACTTGTGTACCTGGATTATCTGAACTTTGAACTGTTTCTTGGATTGTTTATGGATTGACCTTCGGATTTGGCGCTTCGTAACCCTACAGCTACCTTTTGTCTGAACTCTTGGAACTCTGTCAAGTACTGTGTACCTTCAATCAAACCCTCTCCTCTCCCTTCAGATCCCATGGTCCCGTCCTCTCCTCTGCATCACTCATCTGACCCTTGGGGGATGATACAGTTAGGTTCAAGGCACTCAGCATTCACCTCAAGGGTAGGTCTTTCTTATTACTTGTTTATGCTTGTTGTAAATACCGTGTAGCCATTAGCTAACCTGGTATTTTCTTTGCAGCCACCCGGCACCTGGTGTTTTCTGTTTACCCCCCACCTGTGGCTCCAATAACCGGTCAGTGAGTATTTTGCCCCTCTCTGACTGGTGCTTGGGGACGGAGGTATACTAATCCACGTGGCCCTCAGGATTTGACACATGGGGCCTCATTACGACCCAGGCGGTAAGTTACCGCCTGGGCTGTGACTTTACCACCATGGCGTAAACTACGTTTACGCCATGGTGGTTGGCGGACTTACCGCCCCATTCCGACCTTGGCAGGGCGGTAAGTCCCCAATCCCCATTTACCCTTCCCCATTCCCATTTTTGCCCCATAGGGCATAATGGGAGTGGGGAAGGCGTTAATTACGCCACCGTAAATTACGGTGGCGTAATTAACTCCATGGTCCCTTAGCGCCATGGATTTTAACACCTGCTAAAAGCAGGTGTTAAATCCGCCATGGCGCTAAGGGACCTCGTACTCAGGCGGTAAGGGTCGGCGCTGTTTACGGCGCCGTAAACCCCTTACCGCCTGAGTTGTAATGAGGGCCATGGGCATTAAACACAAAAATAGCCTAGAACATACATAGCAAAAATGGCTAAGAGTGGGAAAAAGAGTCTCACTCTTAGCAAGTAAAAAGAAATAAACCCTTCAAATCCAGCAAAGCTGCTGGGGGACTCTATAGGTAAGGGAAATTAGCCATAAAATAAGAATTCTCCCTAACACTGTCACACCGACTGGTGAACAGGATGCACAGCCTGCATGGTGAAGGGATGGAAGGGCTGTCGCACGACTAGTGAACCGGACACCTAGCTAGCATGGTGGTGGGATGGAAGGTTTGTCACACCGACTTGGGAACCGGACGTAGTCTGCCTGGTGGTGGGATAGAAGGGCTGTCGCATCGACTGATGAACAGAACGCACAGCCTGTATGGTGGCAGGATGGAGGGGCTGTCACACTGACTGGTGAACAGGATGCACAGCCTGCATGGTGGAGGGATGGAAGGGCTGTCACACCGACTGGTGAACAGGATGCACAGCCTGCATGGTGAAGGGATGGAAGGACTGTCGCACGACTAGTGAACCGGACACGCATCCTGCATGGTGGAGGGATGGAAGGGCTGTCACACTGACTGGTGAACAGGACGCACAGCCAGCATGATGGAGGGATGGGAGGGCTGTCACACTGACTGGTGAACAGGACGCACAGCCTGCATGGTGGAGGGATGGAAGGGCTGTCACAATCACTGGTGAACATGACACACAGCCTGCATTGTGGCGGGATGGAAGGGCTGTCACACGACTAGTGAACCGGACACGTAGCCGGCATGGTGGCAGGATGGAAGGGCTGTCACACTGACTAGTGAACAGGACGCACAGCCTACATGGTGGCCGGATGGAAAGTCTGTCACACCGACTAGGGAACCGGACGCATAGTCTGATTGGTGGCGGGATAGAAGGGCTGTCGCACCGACTGATGAACAGAACGTACAGCCTATATGGTGGCAGGATGGAGGGGCTGTCACACCGACTGGTGAACAGGACGCACAGCCTGCATGGTGGAGGGATGGAAGGGCTGTCACACCGACTGGTGAACAGGATGCACAGCCTGCATGGTGAAGGGATGGAAGGACTGTCGCACGAGTGGTGAACTGGACACGCAGCCGGCATGGTGGCGGAATGGAAGGGCTGTCACACTGACTAGTGAACAGGACGCACAGCCTTCACGATGGAGGTATGGATGGGCTTTCACACCGACTGGTGAATGTGAGGCTTGTCACACCAACTGGTGAACAGAACGCACAGCCTGCATGATGGAGGGATGGGAGGGCTTTCACACTGATAAGTGAACAGGACGCACAGCCTGCATGGTGGAGGGATGGAAGGACGGTCACAATGACTGGTGAACATGACACACAGCCTGCATGGTGGCGGGATGGAGGGGCTGTTGCACCGACTGGTGAACAGGATGCACAGCCTGCATGATGGAGGGATGGGTGGGCTGTCACACTGACTGGTGAACAGGACGCCCAGTCTGAATGGTGGAGGGATGGGTGGGCTGTCGCACCGACTGGTGATCAGGACACACAACCTGCCTGGTGGAGGGATGGAAAGGCTGTCGCACCTACTAATGAACAGGACGCACAGCCCGCATGGTGGTGGGATGGAAGGGCTGTCGCACAGACTAGTGAACCGGACGCACAGCCCGCATGGTGGAGGTGTGGAAGGGCTGTCACACCGACTGGTGAACAGGACACATAGCCTGCATGGTGGAGGGATGGAAGGGCTGTCCCACTGACTAATGAACAGGACGCACAGCCTGCATGATAGAGGGATGGGAGGCCTGTCACATCGACTGGTAAACAGGACGCACAGCCTGCATGATGGAGGGATGGAAGGGCTGTCCCACTGACTAATGAACAGTACGCACAGCCTGCATGATAGAGGAATGGGAGGCCTGTCACACCGACTGATTAACAGAACGCACAGACTTTATGGTGGCAGGATGGAGGGCTGTCGCATCGACTGGTGAACAGGATGCACAGCCTGCATGGTGAAGGGATGGAAGGACTGTCGCACGACTAGTGAACTGGACACGCAGCCGGCATGGTGGCGGGATGGAAGGGCTGTCCCACTGACTAGTGAACTGGATGCACAGCCTTCATGGTGGAGGTATGGATGCGCTTTCACACCGACTGGTGAATGGGAGGCTTATCACACCAACTGGTGAAAAGGACGCACAGCCTGCATGATGGTGGGATGGGAGGGCTGTCACACTGACTGGTGAACAGGATGCACAGCCTGCATGGTGGAGGGATGGAAGGGCTGTTACAATGACAGGTGAACATGGCACACAGCCTGCATGATGGAGGGATGTGAGGGCTGTCACACTGACTGGTGAACAGGACGCCCAGTCTGAATGGTGGAGGGATGGGTGGACTGTCGCACCGACTGGTGATCAGGACACACAACCTGCCTGGCGGAGGGATGGAAAGGCTGTTGCACCTACTGATGAACAGAACGCACAGCCTGCATGATGGCGGGATGGAGGGGCTGTTGCACCGCCTGGTGAACAGGGCGCACAGCCCGCATGGTGGTGGGATGGAAGGCCAGTCGCACAGACTAGTGAACCGGACGCACAGCCCGCATGGTGGAGGGGTGGAAGGGCTGTCACACCGACTGGTGAACAGGACACACAGCCTGCATGGTGGAGGGATGGAAGAGTTGTCGCACTGACTAATGAAGAGGACGCACAGCCTGCATGATGGAGGGATGGGAGGGCTGTCGCACCGACTCGTGAACTGGACGCACAGCCTGCATGGTGGAGGTGTGGAAGGACTATTGCACTGACTGATGGACAGGACGCACAGCCAACATGGTGGTGGTATGGAAGGGCTGTTGCGCAGACTAGTGAACCAGAAGCACAGCCCGCATGGTGGAGGGATGGAAGGGCTGACACACCGACTGGTGAACAGGACGCACAGCCTGCATGGTGGAGGGAGGGAAGGGCTGTCGCACTGACTAATGAACAGGATTCACAGCCTGCATGATGGAGGGATGGGAGGCTTGTCACACCGACTGGTGAACAGGACACACAGCCTACATGGTGGCGGGATGGAAGGGCTGTCACACTGACTAGGGAAGCGGACGCACAGTCTGCCTGGTGGCGGGATAGAAGGGCTGTCGCACTGACTGATGAACAGAACGCACAGCCTGTATGGTGGCGGGATGGAGGGGCTGTCGCACTGACTGGTAAACAGGACGCACAACCTGCATGGTGGAGCGATGGAAGGGCTGTCACACCAATTGGAGAACAGGATGCACAGCCTGCATGGTGAAGGGATGGAAGGACTGTCGCACGACTAGTGAACCAGACACGCAGCCGGCATGGTGGCGGGATAGAAGGGCTGTCACACTGACTAGTGAACAGGACGTACAGCCTTCATGGTGGAGGTATGTATGGGCTTTCACACCGACTGGTTAACGGGAGGCCTGTCACACCGACTGGTGAACAGGACGCACAGCCTGCATGATGGAGGGATGGGAGGGCTGTCACACTGACTGGTGAACAGGACGCATAGCCTGCATGGAGGAGGGTAGGAAGGGCTGTAACAATGACTGGTGAACATGACACACAGCTTGCATGGTGGCGTGATGGAGGGACTGTCGCACCACCTGGTGAACAGGATGCACAGCCTGCATGATGGAGGGATGGGAGGGCTGTCACACTGACTGGTGAACAGGACGCCCAGTTTGAATGGTGGAGGGGTGGGTGGGCTGTCGCACCGACTGGTGATCAGGACACACAGCCTGCATGGAGGAGGGATGGAAGGGCTGTCACAATGACTGGTGAACATGACACACAGCCTGCATGGTGGCGTGATGGAGGGATTGTCGCACCACCTGGTGAACAGGATGCACAGTCTGCATGATGGAGGGATGGGGTGCTGTCACACTGACTGGTCTACAGAACGCACAGCCTGCATGGTGGCAGGATGGAGGGGCTGTCGCACCGACTGATGAATAGGACACACAACCTGCCTGGTGGATGGATGGAAGGGCTGTCGCACCGACTGGTGAACAGGACGCCCAGCCTGCATGGTGGCGGGATGGAAGGGCTGTTGCACCGGCTGATGAACAGAACGCACATCCTTCCTGCTGGAGGGAAGGGAGAGCTGTCACACTGACTGGTGAACAGAACGCACAGCCCTCATGGTGGCTGGATGGAAGAGATGTTACACTGACTGGTGAACAGGACGCACAGCATGCATGGTGGCTGATTTTATTTTTATTTGATTTTGAATAATTTATTACGCGCACCAGACGGAGTCAACCATATTCGGGCGCAGATGGCAACTATAAGAATTCACGGATTTCATAAGAGAAGAAAAAGAAAATATCTGAGGATATGATTTAATTCACCTGTTTACATTCATCTAAATAGAAAGGTTTTCAATCTCTTTCTAAAGAGCTCCAGGCTTTCACACTTTCTAATTTCAAGAGGGAGTTGATTCCAAATTTTAGGTCCATAGACAACAAAGCTTCTATCTCCTCTTGTGGTGCATTTTGTTTGTGGAATGCAAAGTAAGAGTTTGTCCTCCGAACGAAGGCTCCTTCTCGGCTGATAAAATATTATTTTATCAGCTAAATATGCGCGGGCAAGCCCTTTAGTACATTTAAACACTAGGCATGCCATCTTAAATGTGATCCTATCTTCCACCATCAGCCAGTGGAGTGATTTCCGCATAGATGACACATGATCACTTTTCTTTAAGTTTCCGATGGCTCTCACTGCTGCATTTTGTGCTCTTTGGAGTCTCATCATTTGTTTCTGGGGAATCCCTGCTAGTAAACTGTTACAATAATCTAGGTGGGGGTTAGTCATTGCCCCCACCACCACTGCTCTATCTTCTATTGGGATATAGGGGAGTATTTTCCTTAATGATCGAAGTGCGAAGTGAACTGTTTTCACTTTAGCCCCTACTTGGGCAGCACAGTTCAAATTTGCTTGCCACCAGCAATCAAGATGTTTTACTTTTTTAGCATATTGCAGTTGTTCTCCAAGAATCATAGGGGGAGAGCTTTGAGTTTCTGCTGTTTTTTTGTTCTTTGAACTAAACAGTATGATTTCCGTTTTAGCAGCGTTTAATTGTAGATGGTTGTTATTCATCCATTCATTAAGTTCCTTCATGCATTGATTATGGATGGAAGGGCTGTCACACTGACTGATGAACAGGACGCACAGCCTGCATGATGGAGGGATGGGAGAGCTGTCACACCGACTGGTGAACAGGACGCACAGACTGCATGATGGAGGGATGGGAGGGCTCTCATCGACTGGTGAACAGGACGCACAGACTGCATGATCGAGGGATGGGAGGGCTGTCACACCGACTGGTGAACAGGACGCACAGCCTTCCTGGTAGAGGGAAGGAAGGGCTGTCACACTAACTGGTGAACAGGATGCACAGACCGCATGGTGGCTGGATTGAAGGGCTGTCACACTGACTGGTCAACAGGATGTACAGCCTACATGATGGAGGGATGGGAGGGCTGTCACAATGACTGGTGAACAGGACGCACAGCCTGCATGATGGATGGATGGAAGGACTGTTGCACGACTAGTGAACCGGACATGCAGCAAGCATGGTGGCAGGATAGAAGGGCTGTCACACTGACTAGTGAACAGGACACACAGCCTTCATGGTGGAGGTATGGAGGGGCTTTCACACCGACTGGTGAACGAGAGGCCTGTCACAGCGACTGGTTAACAAGACTCACAGCCTGCATGATTGAGGGATGGGAGGGCTGTCACACTGACTGCTGAACAGGACGCACAGCCTGCATGGTGGCGGGATGGAGGGGCTGTCGCACCGACTGATGATCAGGATGCACAGCCTGCATGGTAGCGGGATGGAGGGGCTGTCGCACCGACTGATGAACAGAACGCACAGCCAGCATGGTGGTGGGATGGAGGGGCTGTCGCACCGACTGGTGAACAGGACGCACAGCCTGCATGGTGGAGGGATGGAGAGGCTGTCGCACCGACTGATGAACAGAACGCACAGCCTGCATGGTGGAGGGATGGAGAGGCTGTCGCACCGACTGGTGAACAGGACGCACAGTCTGCTTTGTGAATGGGTGGGGGGGCTGTCACATTGACTGGTGAGAAAGACGCACAGCCCGCATGGTGGCGGGATAGAAGGTCTGTCGCACAAACTAGTCAACCAGATGCACAGTCTGCATGGTGGAGGGATGGAAGGGCTGTTGCACCGACTACTGGACCGGACGCACAGCCCGCATGGTGGAGGAATGGAAGGGCTGTTGCACAGACTAGTTAACCGGACGCACATCCTACATGGTGGCGGGATGGAGGGGCTGTCGCACCGACTGATGAACAGGATGCACAGCCTGCATGGTGGCGGGATGGAGGGGCTGTCGCACCGACTGATGAACAGGACACACAACCTGCCTGGTGGAGGGATGGAAGGGCTGTCGCACCGACTGGTGAACAGGACGCCCAGCCTGCATGGTGGCGGGATGGAAGGGCTGTTGCACCGGCTGATGAACAGAATGCACATCCTTCTTGGTGGAGGGAAGAAAGGGCTGTCACACTGACTGGTTAACAGGACGCACAGTCCGCATGGAGGCTGGGTGGAAGGGCTATCACACTGACTGGTGAACAGAACGCACAGCCCGCATGGTGGCTGAATGGAAGGGCTGTTACACTGACTGGTGAACAGGACGCACAGCCCGCATGGTGGCTGATTTGATTTTTATTTGATTTTGAGTAATTTATTATGCGCACCAGACGGAGTCAACCATATTCGGGCGCAGATGGCAACTATAAGAATTCACGGATTTCATAAGAGAAGAAAAAGAAAATATCTGAGGATATGATTTAGTTTACCTGTTTACATTTATCTAAATAGAAAGGTTTTCAATCTCTTCCTAAAGAGCTCCAGGCTTTCACACTTTCTAATTTCAAGAGGGAGTTGATTCCAAATTTTAGGTCCATAGACACCAAAGCTTCTATCGCCTCTTGTGGTGCATTTTGTTTGTGGAATGCAAAGTAAGAGTTTGTCCTCCGAACAAAGGTTCCTTCTCGGCTGATCAAATATCATTTTATCAGCTAAATATGCGCGGGCCAGCCCTTTAGTACATTTAAACACTAGGCATGCCATCTTAAATGTGATCCTATCTTCCACCATCAGCCAGTGGAGTGATTTCCGCATAGATGACACATGATCACTTTTCTTTAAGTTTCCGATGGCTCTCACTGCTGCATTTTGTGCTCTTTGGAGTCTCATCATTTGTTTCTGGGGAATCCCTGCTAGTAAACTGTTACAATAATCTAGGTGGGGGTTAGTCATTGCCCCCACCACCACTGCTCTATCTTCTATTGGGATATAGGGGAGTATTTTCCTTAATGATCGAAGTGCGAAGTGAACTGTTTTCACTTAAGCCCCTACTTGGGCAGCACAGTTCAAATTTGCTTGCCACCAGCAATCAAGATGTTTTACTTTTTTAGCATATTGCAGTTGTACTCCAAGAATCATAGGGGGAGAGTTTTGAGTTTCTGCTGTTTTTTTGTTCTTTGAACTAAACAGTATGATTTCCGTTTTAGCAGCGTTTAATTGTAGATGGTTATTATTCATCCATTCATTAAGTTCCTTCATACATTGATTATGGATGGAAGGGCTGTCACACTGACTGATGAACAGGACGCACAGCCTGCATGATGGAGCGATGGGAGAGCTGTCACACCGACTGGTGAACAGGACGCACAGACTGCATGATGGAGGGATGGGAGGGCTGTCATCGACTGGTGAACAGGACGCACAGCCTGCATGATCGAGGGATGGGAGGGCTGTTGCACAGACTAGTTAACTGGACGCACATCCTACATGGTCGCGGGATGGAGGTGCTGTCACACCGACTGATGAACAGGATGCACAGCCTGCATGGTGGCTGGATTGAAGGGCTGTCACACTGACTGGTCAACAGGATGTACAGCCTACATGATGGAGGGATGGGAGGGCTGTCACAATGACTGGTGAACAGGACGCACAGCCTGCATGATGGATGGATGGAAGGACTGTTGCACGACTAGTGAACCGGACATGAAGCAAGCATGGTGGCAGGATAGAAGGGCTGTCACACTGACTAGTGAACAGGACAAACAGCCTTTATGGTGGAGGTATGGAGGGGCTTTCACACCGACTGGTGAACGAGAGGCCTGTCACAGCGACTGGTTAACAAGACTCACAGCCTGCATGATTGAGGGATGGGAGGGCTGTCACACTGACTGCTGAACAGGTCGCACAGCCTGCATGGTGGCGGGATGGAGGGGCTGTCGCACCGACTGATGATCAGGATGCACAGCCTGCATGGTAGCGGGATGGAGGGGCTGTCACACCGACTGATGAACAGAACGCACAGCCAGCATGGTGGTGGGATGGAGGGGCTGTCGCACCGACTGGTGAACAGGACGCACAGCCTGCATGGTGGAGGGATGGAGAGGCTGTCGCACCGACTGATGAACAGAACGCACAGCCTGCATGGTGGAGGGATGGAGAGGCTGTCGCACCGACTGGTGAACAGGACGCACAGTCTGCTTTGTGAATGGGTGGGGGGGCTGTCACATTGACTGGTGAGAAAGACGCACAGCCCACATGGTGGTGGGATAGAAGGTCTGTCGCACAAACTAGTCAACCGGATGCACAGTCTGCATGGTGGAGGGATGGAAGGGCTGTTGCACCGACTACTGGACCGGACGCACAGCCCGCATGGTGGAGGAATGGAAGGGCTGTTGCACAGACTAGCTAACCGGACGCACATCCTACATGGTGGCGGGATGGAGGGGCTGTCGCACCGACTGATGAACAGGATGCACAGCCTGCATGGTGGCGGGATGGAGGGGCTGTCGCACCGACTGATGAACAGGACACACAACCTGCCTGGTGGAGGGATGGAAGGGCTGTCGCACCGACTGGTGAACAGGACGCCCAGCCTGCATGGTGGCGGGATGGAAGGGCTGTTGCACCGGCTGATGAACAGAATGCACATCCTTCTTGGTGGAGGGAAGAAAGGGCTGTCACACTGACTGGTGAACAGGACGCACAGTCCGCATGGTGGCTGGGTGGAAGGGCTATCACACTGACTGGTGAACAGAACGCACAGCCCGCATGGTGGCTGAATGGAAGGGCTGTTACACTGACTGGTGAACAGGATGCACAGCCCGCATGGTGGCTGATTTGATTTTTATTTGATTTTGAGTAATTTATTACGTGCACCAGACGGAGTCAACCATATTCGGGCGCAGATGGCAACTATAAGAATTCACGGATTTCATAAGAGAAGAAAAAGAAAATATCTGAGGATATGATTTAGTTTACCTGTTTACATTTATCTAAATAGAAAGGTTTTCAATCTCTTCCTAAAGAGCTCCAGGCTTTCACACTTTCTAATTTCAAGAGGGAGTTGATTCCAAATTTTAGGTCCATAGATACCAAAGCTTCTATCGCCTCTTGTGGTGCATTTTGTTTGTGGAATGCAAAGTAAGAGTTTGTCCTCCGAACAAAGGTTCCTTCTCGGCTGATAAAATATCATTTTATCAGCTAAATATGCGCGGGCCAGCCCTTTAGTACATTTAAACACTAGGCATGCCATCTTAAATGTGATCCTATCTTCCATCAGCCAGTGGAGTGATTTCCGCATAGATGACACATGATCACTTTTCTTTAAGTTTCCGATGGCTCTCACTGCTGCATTTTGTGCTCTTTGGAGTCTCATCATTTGTTTCTGGGGAATCCCTGCTAGTAAACTGTTACAATAATCTAGGTGGGGGTTAGTTATTGCCCCCACCACCACTGCTCTATCTTCTATTGGGATATAGGGGAGTATTTTCCTTAATGATCGAAGTGCGAAGTGAACTGTTTTCACTTAAGCCCCTACTTGGGCAGCACAGTTCAAATTTGCTTGCCACCAGCAATCAAGATGTTTTACTTTTTTAGCATATTGCAGTTGTACTCCAAGAATCATAGGGGGAGAGTTTTGAGTTTCTGCTGTTTTTTTGTTCTTTGAACTAAACAGTATGATTTCCGTTTTAGCAGCGTTTAATTGTAGATGGTTATTATTCATCCATTCATTAAGTTCCTTCATACATTGATTATGGATGGAAGGGCTGTCACACTGACTGATGAACAGGACGCACAGCCTGCATGATGGAGCGATGGGAGAGCTGTCACACCGACTGGTGAACAGGACGCACAGACTGCATGATGGAGGGATGGGAGGGCTGTCATCGACTGGTGAACAGGACGCACAGCCTGCATGATCGAGGGATGGGAGGGCTGTTGCACAGACTAGTTAACTGGACGCACATCCTACATGGTCGCGGGATGGAGGTGCTGTCGCACCGACTGATGAACAGGATGCACAGCCTGCGTGGTGGCTGGATTGAAGGGCTGTCACACTGACTGGTCAACAGGATGTACAGCCTACATGATGGAGGGATGGGAGGCCTGTCACACTGACTGGTGAACAGGATGCACAGTCTGCATGATGGATGGATGGAAGGACTTTCGCACGACTAGTGAACCGGACATGCAGCCAGCATGGTGGCGGGATGGAAGGGCTGTCACACTGACTAGTGAACAGGACACACAGCCTTCATTGTGGAGGTATGGAGGGGCTTGCACACCGACTGGTGAACAAGACTCACAGCCTGCATGATTGAGGGATGGGAGGGCTGTCACACTGACTGGTGAACAGGACGCACAGCCTGCATGGTGGCGGGATGGAGGGGCTGTCGCACCGACTGATGAACAGGAAGCACAGCCTGCATGGTGGCGGGATGGAGGGGCTGTCGCACCGACTGATGAACAGAACGCACAGCCAGCATGGTGGTGGGATGGAGGGGCTGTCGCACCGACTGGTAAACAGGATGCATAGTTATGGCATGTTTTCAGTTAGGCGTAGCAGGTCTACCTGATGAATTATACTGAGACAACAAAACCCCATAATAAAGGCTGATCTGCGCCCATTCTTTAGCTTATGGTATGATATGATTGGTTATTTATAACGCGCTTAATACCCAGGGGTTTCTAAGCGCAGACCCGGGGATCAAACCTGTGCCTTCTTGCTTCCAAGGTGCGTACGTTGCCCCTGAGCTATCCTCCCGAGACATGTTAACGGAAATAAACACTAATGCCGCCAGAAGCTCTTTCTATATCGGCTGTGGGTACGACAGATGCAAGTCTGAGATGTGGGGGCAGTTGGTGCAGTTAGACAAACACCTGAAACCTCTCCCTGCTAACTGCTCTCGACCAATGAGCAAAACTAAGGCAAACATGTAGGAACCCAGGATGCAGTTCAGGTGCCTGCACTGAGGGGAGAGGGGTTTCAGGAGCAAGATGCCCTCCTAACCCCACTCGGCTACCTTTCTTGGTGACAGCAATAGCCTATCATCTCCACTACCCCTGCAACCCATCATTGGTACAAGCTGCTCCACGCCACTTGCCCACTTGCTGATATTTAACAGAGGTGCAGGAAAGAAGGTGAGCAGAGACACACAGAACAGGGGCACGATCAAAGACTCCTGAGGCCACTCTCACAGGCGGAGACCTGGAGGTGGCAATTGACGGCCAGTGAGGGAAGGGAAGGGGTGGCGTGCCAGCTGCACCGCCAGCTATGGTAGCCACCTCAGCCCTCTTCCCCTTACACAAGAGTCTAAGGGATTGTTTTGTACAGAATATAGTGAACTGTATTAAAATCTGCTTCTTTTTTTAATAATGTCAAATAGTTCTTCCATCAGCACATGTACGCCCATGAAGATGAAATATTTTTGAAAACGTGTATTTCATATATACAAGAATGTACTTGCCTTATGTGAAATTATATGTTCGATGGGATCGGGTCCTCCGACGTATTCCATATCTATGACAGTAATCACCACAGCTGTGCTGCTTCGGAAAATCTTTTGGCGTCTGCGTCCTGCGTCGATGACGTCGATACGCTGTGCTCGAGGGCCTCCGTTGAGCCGACGTCACCGGATGTTATAAGTAGGATGCACGACGCCCGTAGCCTCAGTTCTGTTTTTTCTGCGAACATGTTTGCTTCGGAGATCTCAGCGCGCCTCGATTCTACTGAATCCTGTTCTTTTGGTTCTTCAAGCCTGTTTCTTCATTGAGTTTGTATGATGTCTTCGGCTTCTTCCATCCCACGGTCTGGGTTTAAGAAGTGTCGGGTGTGCGGGTCCAAGATGTCGCTGACGGATACGCACGACGCTTGCCTCTGGTGCCTCGGGAGGACCATGATACGGACAAATGTGTCGACTGCCAATCACTCACATCGAAGGCCTTGCGCGAGCGTAAGAAGAAGCTGTCTGTCGGTAAGGTGGCCAAATCCCGGAAGTCGCGTTCCACTGGTCTTTCGATGGACGATTTGAGGGGCGACTCTCCGCACCGTCGTCGTGAGTCCGAGGGTCTGGGAGTCGGTCCCGCCATTCCTCTGCCTCTTTGAGCCACTCCAGGAAGCGCCGTCTCAGGTCACCTTCCCCGTCCTCTTCCGAGGTTCTGCCCGTCGGCGGGTTGCTTGTCCCAACAAGCATTCCACTCCTGAGGAATGGGATTCCTTCCGAAGGGAAATGGTGGCGATTTTTCAATCGCAGGGCCCCAGTTGTCCGTGCCGTCTGAGAACGCCAGTCGTCGCCATGCTAGAGACGCCGCTTGTCTACCTTCGGGGCTCGAGCAGTCATCGCGACCACCGGGCGCCTTCGAGGTCCTGGTTGGACAAGGATGGTCGCTCTAGACATGCCCGTTCCAGGTCCCGTTCCTCGACACGCTCGAGACCGCGAGAACCTGTGAAGTCTTTGAGGAAGACATTGACGTCGTCGACGCCATCGGCACCCAGGCTGTTGAGAGACACGCTCGGGGCCCCGCCCTCGAGGCCTGTGTCGACGCTCTCGAAGCTGTCGGCGCTGCGCTCAATGTCGACACCGATTCCATCGACGCCTTTCGAGGTGGCTTTGGCGGAGATGCCCCGTGGCACGGTGGCACCCCCCAGGAAGGCGCTGGCCAAGGCTAAACATGTCTTTGTGCCTTTTTCTGTACCCTCCTTCCAGACTATGGATTATATTTCTGAGGTGGATGAGGGGTCTGAGGAAGGTGAGGTTCATGCAGAGGTTTCTGATGACATTGTTTCTGGTCATAGTCAACTTGAGGACCTGTGTCAGTCGCTGCACGACGCCAGTGGTCTAGACACCTCTCCGGAGGTGGAGTTTGGTCGGCCGGAGCCTGGCACACATGCCGAATCCTCATACCGGCGCCTCATGTCGAGGGTCACAGATTACCTGGGGTGGTCTGCCCCCCCCCTGGGGATTTTCAGCAGGATGACATGACTGATATCCTGGACAAAGGTCCTCCAACTGACCCGGTGCTGCCATTCAATATGGCCTTGCAGAGAAGGGTGGCTGCGGCTTGGACTTCTCCAGAGAGTCTCTTGGCAGTAAGCAAGTCCTTGCCGAAGAAATATCGCCCAGCCAGTGGCGACCCCTGCTACTTGACCACGCACCCTACTCCGGAGAGTTTGGTGGTGCAGGCGGCTACGGCCCCAGCAAAGCAGGCGTCATACCATACCATCCCTCCTGATAGGGACGACAAACGGTTTGACGGCTGGGCGAAGAAGGTATTTTCTTCTGGGGGTATGGCGCTTCAGGCTGCCAACTCAGTTTGTGCCTTGTCTCATTTAACACACCCTCTGTGGAACTGTATTTCCTTAGCGGCTGATCATATTCCCAAAGGGGAGGAATGGGATGATTTCCTTGCTATTGTGCAGGATCGCAAGGATGCCATGTGTGAATCCGTTCAGTCGGGTCTGGACATGGTTGATTCCGTCAGCCGGTCCATGGCGGCGAGCACCGTAATACGCAGGTTTGCGTGGTTGCGGAAGTCGGGTTTTGCTCCTGATGTGCAAGCTCAGCTCCTCAACATGCCCTTTGATGGGGAACATCTTTTTGGCAGCAAGGCTGAAGAGAGTCTTGACAGGTTGCAGACCTCCAAAGCTGCAGCAAAGTCGTTAGGCTCTGCAGTTCGCCAACCTCCGCATTTTCATCCTAGGGGACAGCAATGGAGGGGAGATTCCTTTCGATATTACTCATCCTTTAGTAAATCGAGAGGGGCTGCAAGTCAAAGGGGCAACCGTAGGAGTGCCAGAGGTGGAAAACAAGGTACTCGAGGTGCCAAGGCAGCGCAAGCATTTGCCTCTTTGCCCTCAGGCACTGCCGCAGCCGCTTCAGCTCAGTCATGAGGCCCATGCTTCTCCGGTTGGGGGAAGGCTGGCACAGCATCTTGTAGAATGGCGTGCCATTACTTCAGAGGTGTGGGTTCTGGAGATCATAGCCCACGGCTACTTTCTTCCTTTCCGGCAGAGGCCTCACGACAATCCACCAGGGAATCTCTCTTTGAAGAGTCCAGATCTGCTCCTTGCGGAGGAAATTCAATCCCTGCTGGAGAAAGGCGCCATAGAACTGGTGCCTGTAGCGGAGAGGAACAAGGGATGGTATTCCCCTTATTTTTTGATTTCGAAAAAAGACGGGGGATTGAGACCCATCATGGACTTGCACGGTTTGAACAAGCTCCTCAGGAAGGACAAGTTCAAGATGGTTACTCTTTCTCAAGTCCTCCAGGCCCTTCAAATTCAGGACTGGTTGGTGTCTCTCGACCTCAAGAATGCTTATTTTCATGTGCCGATCCATCCCAAGCACAAGAAGTACCTGAGGTTTGCGGTTGGCGACTCGCACTTTCAGTTGCAGGTCCTGCCATTCTGATTGACCTACGCCCGAGGGTTTTCACCAAGCTCATGGTGGTGGTGGCAGCGTATCTGAGGAAAGAGGGGATTCACGTCTACCCCTACCTGGACGATTGGTTGATCAGGGCACGCTCTCCCGAGCAAGTCCTGGATCATCTGTCCGTCACCTGCCACTCCCTTCATAATCTGGGCTTCTCCCTCAACTTAAAGAAGTCCCACTTGACGCTAACACAGCGGCTCCAGTACATCGGAGCAGTGCTCGACACATCCCTGGGGTAGTGTTTTCCTCCCCAGAGGAGGGCTCACCACATTTAGTAGATGGTGCACAAGTTTCAGCTTGCCCAGAGTCTCCCAGCGTTCGAGTACTTGAGGTTGCTCAGCTTCATGGCATCCTGCATTCTTCTGGTGGCAGAGGCCAAGTTGCGGATGAGATCTTTGCAATGGGCTTTCAAGCTCCAGTGGTCACAGTCCTCCGGCATTATGTCGCCCAGGATCTTCTGTGGTGGGCCGTCGAAGGCAATCTCATGAGGGGGGCTCCGTTTTGGCTACTCTGGCCGGAGGAGACGATCATGACGGACGCGTCCCTCACGGGATGGGAGCTCATGCCAACGAGCTGATAGTCAGCGGTCGTTGGTCTCCGTTGGAGTCCAGACTCTATATCAATCTGTTGGAGCTGGTGGCCGTCTGGCTTGCCCTGAAGGCTTTTCTGCCGACTGTGCGAGGAAAAAATGTCCTGATTCTGACGGACAACACAGTGGCCATGCACTACCTCAACAAAAAGGGGGGGCAGGGTCACTTCCTCTGTGCAGGTAGGCGATGCAGCTCTGGATCTGGGCCATCCAGCAGGAAATTTCGATCTCAGTAGTTCATCTGGCCGGAGACGAAAACGAGACGGCGGATGCTCTGAGCAGGCAGAGCGCGATCTCTCACGAGTGGGAGTTGGCTCAGGAGATTCTCCTGGAGATCTTCGCCCTTTGGGGGACCCCTCAAGTGGATCTCTTCACCTCCAGTGTCAACCGGAAGTGCGAAAGGTTCTGCTCGTGGGAATTTCCTCCAAGAGGAGCCTTAGGAGAGGCGTTCGTAGTGGAGTGGTCCTTCGCACTGCTGTATGCGTTTCCTCCAGTCCCTGTCATCCCGCAAGTGTTGCGGAGGTTACGGAGGTTCGGTTCCCGGATGATCCTCATTGCTCCGGCATGGGTCCGGAGGACGTGGTACCCGGACCTTCTCTACTTTTCCATCTGCCCTCCACGTCGTCTTCCCTACCGAGACGATCTGCTCTCACGGGAGGGGGGTCAGGTTCTTCATCCAGAGGTCAGATCCCTCAACCTTCACGCTTGGCTTCTGAAAGGTTGAGGTATAAGGATTGGGACCTCCCTGAAGACGTGATAGAGGTGTTGCTTTCGGCCAGATGGCCGGCAACAAAGTCCCTGTACCGTTGACGTTGGAGAAAGTTCTGCGACTGGTGCAGGGTTAAGAATGTGGATCCTTTTTCATGTGACATTCCTGTGGTTCTGTCTTTTTTGCTTTCTTTAGCCCACAGGGGCTTGCAAGTGGGTACCGTTAAAAGTTACCTGGCGGCGCTGTCCATATTTAAGCGCTCGTCTGAGGAGTGTTCTTATTTTAAAATCACTTTAATTTCTCAGTTTCTGTAAGGGCTCAATAATGTGTTCCCTCCGTCACCTTTCCAGGTGCCCGGTTGGGATCTGAACCTTGTTCTCAAGTTTCTAATGGGTGCTCCGTTTGAGCCTTTACATTCTTGTCCTTTGAGACTGTTAACCCTTAAAAATGTATTTTTAGTTGCGGTCACTTCCGCTCGCAGAGTGAGTGAGTTACAGGCACTTTCAGTTAAGCCACCCTTTACTGTGTTTCATAAGGACAGGACTGTCCTTCGAGTTCGTCCTTCCTTTCTTCCGAAGGTGGTGTCGGAATTTCATTTAAGCCAGAAGGTTATTCTTCCGGCATTTTATCCTCCTCCACATCCTGGCAAGGAAGAGGAGAGGCTCCATAGGCTGGATCCTAGGAGAGCTTTACGTTTCTACATTTCACGCATGTCCTGGGTCAGAGTGGACGATCAACTCTTTATTGGTTACGCTGGAAGGCGTTTGGGACAAGCTGTGACTAATCAGACTTTGTCTAGATGAATTATCTTGGCAATTTCTGAATGTTACCGCTTGGCGGGGAAGGACCCTCCGGTAGGCTTAGGGGCCCATTCTACTAGGTGTATGGCTGCCTCTACTGCCCTGCAGAGGGGTGTCCCTATTCGTAACATCTGTGATGTAGCCACTTGGGCTTCGGTCCATACTTTTGTACGTCACTACTACCTAGATTCTATCCATGGGCAGGATCTGGCCTTTGGCAAGGCGGTCCTTTACTCTGCAATTTGATTGGGCATTCTAAATTGGTATTTTCTAAATTCTTAACCCATCCCCTTACGTTGGTACTGCTTTGGGAGTCTGTCATAGATATGGAATACGTCTTAGGACCCAATTCCCTTTGAAGAACAAGTTACTCTCTTACCTGGTAACGTTCTTTCGATGGGATGGTCCGACGACTTATTCAATATCGCTGCCTCCCTGCCTACCCCGCTACAGAATTTCTTGTGCGTTTTGCAGCTTACGTTTCCGCAAGGTTTTCTGTGGTCATAATGGCAGTTGATTGGTGCCACACGTTCTGGGGAAAAAACTACAACTGAGCCTACGGGCTTGTGCGTCCTACTTATAACATCCGGTGACGTCGGCTCGACGGAGGTCCTCGAGGACAGCGTATCGACGTCATTGACGCAGGATGCAGACGCCGAAAGATTTTCCGAAGCAGCACAGCTGTGGTGATTACTGTCATAGATATGGAATACGTCATCAGACGATCTCATCTGAACAACGTTACCAGGTAAGAGAGTAACTTGTTCTTTTCATATGTGGCCAGGCATACCAGAAATTACTCTTTCTACTCTCAAACCGTTTATAACCCACTACATTTGGGGAATTAATATACAGAGAAGCCAAAACACCCTTTTTGTAGCCTCAATCTCTATTCAGCATTATATACAAACATACATATACAAACATATCGAAAGATGATTCAGCGTACACGTAAGTCTGAAATAGCCTTCTTCAGAACAAAAAAATCAAATAAAGATACAGAAGGAAGTCTACATATGTTTACTGAAGATTGAATTCCTCTTTTGAGCCGTCAGTTAATGGCAAGAATAAGGGTTTAACTTGTGTTTACCATCAAGAAAGGAATGTACAAAGTTATATCGTGGTAAATTGGATGCCAAATGGTAGCTAATGGAGGAACAGAGGACAAGCCACCTTTTTGTATCCCCATGTCTGCTAGAAGGATGGCATAGCCACTTTCAGCGGGTATTGCATTTTTTTTTAAAAGGTGCAGGTTTGAACAGGTAAATTCTAGTAACTGCAAGAAACTCAACTCATTGATTTTCTGTCAAATGTTTCTCCAAAGTGTACAGTTAATTTCATTTTTCCAGGTATAAAATTGGCAAATTTGTAGTTTTGGTCCAAAGCATTATACAAGATTGTGTATACATCGTTTATTGAGCATCGACCGCTCCTGCATTCTTTTCTTGTCACAATCCCAGCTATGCATCGTACTTCAGAAATCCTGACTATACCTACCCAGTGAGTATACAAGGTTTCAGTCAATTCTCTGGGCACAGGAACTCATATTCATCCCCTTGTGTGCAGAAAATGTGCATGTGCAAGCCTCCAACTTTATTCCCAGAATGCCCCCGTCTGTGTTCACTCATACCTGGGAGTGTGAGAATGTTCAGAGTCATGCTAAGCAAAAGACTCCCCCAGTCTCAGGTCATCATCCATCTCCCTAATACATGTGCCTAAGTTCACATTCAATAAACAAAGCGATAATGCAACACATTCTGCACCATTCGCAGAGTGCTGTTTAATCGGCCATCCTTTAATTTCCAGAAATGTATGACCATTTGCTCTCTCTCGTCTTACAGATGTTTCTTACCAAGATTTGGTGGGGCAAGCTCTCTGTGGATAACGCCCTGATCCCGCTCCTCATCTGTTGGCTCCTCTTCCCTTTGATCTACGTTGGTCTGGTCACCTTCAGGTAAGAACTCTCTGTACACAAACACTAGACAAGGCTGGAAGAATAACTCCCATACATTAATCAGGTAATGGGAGATACAAAACAAAGTGATGGAACTAACCGCAGCACAGGAACTGCGCTGCACCCACCTCCATCTACTGTCAGAAGGGCTACCTTATAAGGATGGTCTTTTGCATATTATGCAACATAGTACGCCAGAAGAATCCAGAGACACTTCAAAAAACTGGACACTCTACATGGTCTGAAATCGTCTATATCTTCTCTGGCTTGTATTATTGTCAGATAGTGGTTTGTGTGTAAGAACCGCGTACACCTGGGCGCTGGAGATCTAATAATGTAGTTTATCGAATCAATCAACAAATGAGAAGTCTTGTCACTTTGGTTTGGGGTTTAGTGGTGGTTTATTAACACACAAAAGCTGGCACGTGTTTCAAACCTACAGGGGTCTTTATCAAGGCGTGTGTTAGGGAGCAATTGGAACTTGGTAGAATGGTGAGCTCCGGCCTTGTGGCTCTGCTGAGTAGCAATTTGTCAGGCAAGCAAAGCCTCTGCCATAAGATGAGGGGTCACAGCTGTCTTTCGATGGATTAAACCACTATTTAACTCACCGAGAGGGAAGAGTACTGTCTCTTAAGAACCCCTCACCGGCAGCAGGATCCACTCCCATCGATGTTTTGGAACTTCCAAGACAGGAGTCTCAGTGTGCGGGTAAATGGATTTCCAATGGGTATAGTCTTACTAAGTGAGTTAGCTTTACCAGGTCTGCTGGTGAAAGTGATGCACTGCCTGCTGGTACTAATATACGAAAAAGATACTCCCAAAATGGGAACATTAATAATTGGAAAAAACAGCCTCCCCATGTACTCCAGTTGTCAAGCCTATTGGGAGTCAACGTGCCTGTATGTTTGAATCAGGGCAAATTAATTATGATTTCTTTCTCAGATCCCTAGCCTGAGTTTGTTGACTTCTTTTGACTTGGATAGAGTACTGTCCCAAGATCGCAGACAGATGGAAAGGTGCAATCTTTACTGTAATTCACAAATAGTGATGAAATTGGTTCTTTCTGAGAATTCAATGTTGAACAATCTTGGTTTTAATATTGAAATTATTGTCGACCAACCACATTTAAAAAGATCAAATTTTGTTGGAGGTTTGAAGATTGTCCTAAATTTTGAGGGGTTGGGATTGAGGAAAACAAGGGAACATCCCGCCCTCCAAAATGTATATGAAGATGATTGGGCCTCTGTTACATCTTTATTGTGGAAAAGACCAGAACGATGAATCTGAGAGGGATGTTGATTTGGTCCAGGGATATATAGCTCTAAAATTATTGTCATTGAACTCAACTGGGAAAAGCCACTTATTTACGAACAGTGAAGTTGTTGCTATGTTACGGATTGTAATTGTATTCTCCTTCAACAAACATGTCTATTAGACTGGGGGCCTCATCAACGTTGTTACCGGACCGGCACACTACGAGTCTGGGGGCGGTTGCCGTCCCGCCCACCAGGGTCAGACCTGGCGGGCGGAACGGCACTGCCCGCAGAGTTACATGGAAGCACCAGCACCGTTGTTAACGGTGCTGGTGCTTCCGTGGTCCCCATTCCCATTGAGTCCTATTGGACTGAATGGGAACGGGGACTAACAATTACCGGCGCCTGACTTCCCGGGAATGCTGGGGTTGTAATCCACTGGTATTTCCAGCAAGCCAGGCGCTTTTAAAATTTGCAAGTCAGGTGGCAACGGTTACCGCCGGACTTGTAATGAGGCCCTATATTTTGTTAAATGGGTTTGAGGTCTTATCGCAGTTGGCTAAGCCCAGTCGGGCATGTAGAGCCTCAGGAGAGTTGGCGGTTGCTATTAAATCCACTTTGGGGGTTTCAGCTATATCCATTCCGGATTTACCCTTTGGGATGATGGCCTTAGCAATTTCGTCACCTGAAGTACGGCTGGAACTATTACTTGTGAACATTGCCATGAGGGAGTGACTGACCTTGATCCTTTTCTGAAAGTGATTACTGAAACAATCCAATGCTGGCAAAACTCAGTTCATAATGGTAGGGTCATCCTGGTGGGTGACCTTAATTCAGATTGTTGTGTGCTGGCTCAGGAGGATGAACCCTGGAGATCTTGCCAGAAATGGTTTCATCAAACTTTAAGCATCAATTGGGTAGAGAACGGTACCTGGCTCGTTTGTCTATTGGTTCGTCTATTGGTCTTGTTTGCTTGAATGGGGAAGAAATTGGGACAGATTCTGCTAATCATACGTGGTCTAGAGGGGATAGTAAGTCGACTCTCCACTATATTTTTGTTGATGCTTCTCTAGCTGGTTGTTGTTTGGGCCATGAAGTAATGCAAAACAATTGGAGTGATCACTGCACGTTACTAGCGGACTTCAATATAATTCTCAATAATACTGTGTTGGGAATGGGGCAGTGCGTCCCATCCCGCTGGGCGCTTTAGAGTGAGGTGAGATGCATCTGAAGCACTATGATGGGACGGGGGACGATGAGAAGCGACAACTCCCAGTTTAGCAGGACCCCACTGCGATGTAACCAAATATAGTCTATCCACATAGTACAGCATAAGGCGCGAGACGCATTGCTATTTTGCGTAGATACAGGAAACCATGGGTAGATGGGAAAGCCTGCGCGGTAAATGCAGAATTGCATAAACTAGGCCCAAAAGTTTGAGACAAGAAAAATCCCCAGTCATGCCGAGCTCCCATGAGGACAGCCCACACCCCCAACTGCCACAATGCCTAATCATTGTTTTAACTGTGTTGCAAAGATGTGTTTATAACCTAAGAGGAATATGCCCTTCAAGGCCGCGATCAGAGACCTGCGACTGATGTGCATGTTATCTCACACTGGCCACAGCAACAATCTCGCTCTCCACGTATTCACGCCTTTCGCACTTCCCCATGCATCATTCCTCTAATTGTTATCTCTTACAAGAGTCTACTCACATGTGTGTGCTCACACGGACTCCTCCATCATGGGATTCCAACACCGTCCTGCACTCTCCTCGGATCTGCGCCCCGCTTCAAAGAGCACAGTGGACTTCTCTTAAAATGGCTCCTGCTAAACCACTCCGAACATGTGTTTTTTCGGGACCGGTCGCTGTAGGTGGGCGTGGCTCCTTCTAGAGAAGCGGCGTGGACGCCTCTGCAGGTACTGGGGGCGCTGGGATTACATCAGGGTCACCATTTGAAGGCAATCCCCTGAAAGCTCACACCAGAGAGAATACAATTTGCTAGAGAAGAAAGGTCCAAGTCAATCATGTAAGTATAACAAGTTTTAATCTCACATGCAGATGAGAGCAGCAGCAACAAACTCTGCTGCTAAGAAAGTTCTGTCGAAAAAAGGTACAAGCAGTTGTTGGAAGAACCCTATACATGTTCCACCTTTACCCATAAGGGATACCGGTCTATTGGTCCCAGCCCAGTCCATCCGTCTTCCATCACGTGGGTGCTGCTAGGCTCATCTTCTTCTCACGTCGAAGGTGATACCACAAGATAATACATTATTTAAAGGGGGAATATAAAAATAAGTCGTGGTCTTGTATAAGTAGTAGGCCTGGAACAAGTAGTGGTTGTTAGTTTAGCGTGTTGTTTTAATCTATTATGTCTGTGCTTTTTGGGTAAAGTACAGGCCCTGGAAGGGCCGGTAATTGTGTGCGTCGCGGTGTGGTGTTGGACTAGTCTGTGGAGTGGTGTGTACATGCAAGGAAGGTTGATAGTGTCATGATGCCTACCCCCGGAGTACCAGGCCAGGCCCAGCACCCCCGGGAGCAGGCATCACGGCTAGTAAAAAGGTTCCATCGGAATTTCCTGAACAAACCGAAACCTCCTGAGGGAACGACCTTGGGAGGGGCCTTGGGGGGGGGGAGTGCTGTCATGATGCCTACCTCCGGAGTACCAGGCCAGGCCCAGCACCCCCGGGAGCAGGCATCACGCCCACGGGTAAAAGCCCAGCGACCCTTTATAGGGGCTCTTTGGACTCTGTCCTGGCGCCGTTGGCGCCAGGCTCATGTTGGACATCAGTCCTGGCGCCATAGGTGCCAGGCTCATAAGTGGAAGTGTTTGGTGCACTCACCTGATGCAGACCATGCTGCATGAAGAACCAAGCCAAATGAGGCTTAGGAGGGACTACTTTTCTGAGGGAACTATTTTGTTACTTGGGTGGGGCTGTGGAAGAATACTCACCTGGAACTTCTTCCAAGGCTATTTAAGCCACGCCCAGACAGCCACACGTGCTTCGCGTTGTTCTGCATCCCAGCAGCTGAACGCTCACCGTGTCAGCTCCTGCACCTGGACTCCAGCCACGCCCGCCTCGAACCTGGAACACCTGTAAGGAAAGAAGAGAAGAGAAAGGTGAAAACCAATAACTTATTCAACCTTCTTACCTGCATCCGGAATCTTCACGCCAGCATTCCTGAAGGAGGACTTCCATTTAAAAGCACCGCGTTGCTCGCTGCAGCGCCGCGCTTCACTCACCTGTTCCCGAGACGCCGTCCGGCTCCATCGCGGCTCTCAGCACCAGTCGCCACATCTCTGCACCTAGGGGAGAGAAGAAGAGACAAAAGGTGAGCAAGGGAACACAAGAGGAAGGCCGAATTTTCAGCCATATTACTTACCGGCTTTTCTTGGTGAACCATTCCACAACTCGGGTCGGCGCCGCCTCTTTGGCAGGTACCGCACCCCGGCCCCTTGGGAAAAGGACAAAAGACATTACTGGGGAATTATAAAGACATTTAGAGGGGTCGCCCTCGTCACTAACTCACCTGATTTTACCACCGGCAATTTAACCCCTCAACGCATCGCCTTGGTTCTGCACCTGAAATAAAGGACAGATCACAGGTTAGGAGAAACAACATAAAAGGAGGCTCACACTTGAACTTTAGCATCTTCATACTTACGGTGTATCGCTCAGAAAAGTCAAGTGGATTTGCCAGCGCCATTCTGAAAACCAGTGAAGTAACTGGACGAACGCGCGGCCCTGCACCAGAAGCAGGATGGAGAGTTCATCCTTCCAAACCATAAGGTGAGCTTAAACCGGGGGGTTTTGGAGGAAGTCAGAGGAGAACGAAGGGGGAAAGGGGGGAGCAAGCACACTATTCAGCAGACAGTTAATCCCCTTTCTCATCTGCAGAAGGATATTCCTACGGGCCAGACAAGCAAGATTTGGGGGTCCTGTTCAATCGGTGGTCCGACTTCTGCGCATCACGCTTGAAGAGGCCACAGCAACCCAGACCAGACCAGCGCCTCCGTGGGAGCCAGGTGAGCGTTACAGATAGAGAAGGGCGAGGGGTGCTCCTTTCCTTTTTTGTTACAAGCAAGCAGCAGCATGTGCAGCACGTTAGCGAGACTTTGCGGGGTTAGTAAGAGAGAGATATCACTAGCATGGGGGGTGAAACACCAGTATAACATATGTACAAGGCCCTGCCACTGTATCGTGACTAGGTGGACAAATATCATAAGCAGTGGATCGCAGAGACAGGAGGAGGGAGGATGCCCTGCCCATCGCCAGGGCAGGGCTCACACAACAAGAGCATCTTGGAATCTTGGAACATATGTCTACATTTCTAGTAGCAAACTATAAGGGGGAACTGCTGCAGAAGAGAAACGAAAATTCTAGATCTCTGGCGTATGTTTGCAGATGCAGAAGATCAAGGGAATGAAGTAGAAGTGCAGAAACAGAGAGATGGGAAGTGTAGAAAGGGGGAAGGAGAAGGCAGGTCGCCAGTGGAGGGCAGGGGATTATATCCCTTGACAATGTATCCTGCAGAAGGGCATAGTAATCCAAGCTATGTACCTGCTGTGATAGGGACCCATTTTGCTGTGGTAGGTTCCCCTGCAGTGCTAGTAACACCACAGGCTACCGCTCCCCCACCTCTGTATACTCTCCCGCTGGAAGTACCGGCATCGGTGAGTTATAGGTCAAGGGAATTTTCAGATAGGTTGGCAGAATAACTGAGAAGGGTACAGACGTCCCCAAATTCAGTAAGGGATATAGGGGTATTGAGAGAAGGGTCAGGAGAATGGAAATCAGGGGAAGTGCTGCTTAAGATGGATACTGAAGGAATAAGATGTGTAGGTGTTGAAAAAGAAAGAGGAGAATTCAGTGTTGGGAGGAAGAGGATGCCGATATGTTTACTGAGGATCAGAGTAAAGGAGAAGGGAGGGGTGAAGAGACGGCTGAGAATACCCCCCAAGTAGAAGGTCTATGGACGGTGGGTAGATTGAGGAACAGGGCGGGCCGAATGGCATTGGTAAAGAAAGAGGAGTTATGAAGAAGGGTGTGGGAAATAGGACAATGATGCAGAATACATAAGGGGCAGGGAGGACAGTATGTGCCCTGGCCCCAAATGGATATGAATAATTTAATAAAGGCACTCCCACAGCTCACAGCAGGGGCGAGTAAGTGGATATACAAATTTGAAAAACAAACAGCAGGGTACCTTTGGCAATAGGGGACCTTAGGAGCTTGCTGGTTGCTGTAAATGGGAACCAGGCTGGGGACGTGTCGGTTAAGGCCGGATACCTGGGAGTAACTCTGAGAGACGACGCACATGATAGAATCCAGGTGGACTCCAAGAGTTTTGACAGAATCTGAGACAGGTATTTTAATGGTGTCAATGGTGAAGTCACTGAATTGGGAATCTCGATTTTTTAGCGTGTCGGGTACCCTACCAGGAGGAGTTCAGTCTTGTCGGAGTTGAGGCATAGTCCATTGTCTGCCATCCAGGATTGGATGGTGTTGTAGAGGTTGTTGAGGGTCAAGGAGTCAGTGTCATAGTTACCAGTGAGGGTGAGGAGGATCTGAGTGTCGCCGGCATAGTTGGCGTAGGAAATGCCCATAGCGTCGAGGATGAGGAAGAAGGGTCATGTGAAGATGTTGTAAAGGGTGGGGGAGAGGCAGGAGCCTTGGGGCACACCACAGAGTATGATGGTTGATGAGGCGGAGGCTAGGTCAGAGAATACTTGCATGGTTCTGTCTTGTAAGAAGGAAGTGATCCACGCTGTGGCCTCTGGGGAGAATTTGGCAGTGGTGGAGAGATGGTGGCATAGCACGACATGATCCACGAGGTCGAAGGCTGAGGATAGGTCAAGGAGTAGGAGAAGTGCTGGTTTACCCATGTCTCTGGCATCGTCCATCTGGTTTTTCAGGTCAAGTAGGGCGGTTTCAGTCCCTTGTCTGGGGCGGAAACCAGATTGGCGGAGTCCAAGGAGTTTGTTCTCTTCAATGAAGTGCTGAACCTGCAGGTAGGCTGCTTTTTCCAGTATTTTGAGGAGGAATGGGACAGTGGTGATAGGTCTGTAGTTGTAAGGGGAGGTGGGATTGAGAGTTGTTTTTTTTAGAAGAGGGCGGACCCAGGCTTTCTTGTGGGAGGCGGGGACTTTCCCTGTAGCAAAGGAGGCATTAACAAAGGCTGTCAGGAAGGGAGCTAGTGCTTCAATGCATTCTTTGATAAGGGAGGCTGGGCATGCATCGCCTTTGTAGTTATAGGGTTTGATGTTCCTCATTATGTTGATGATGTCTTTTTCCTGAATGGATTTGAAGGAAAAAGGTTGGGGGGGCGTGCGGGGCTGGTGGTGGGACAGGGAAGCGCTTATTAGGTAGGGCTTGTTTAGTGGCTAGTATTTTGTTTTTGAGGAGGCTCAATTTGGTTTGCATGGCCGTTTGTATTTCATCACACCAGTCTTTGTCTTTGGTGAAATTCTGGGGGGCGAGAGTGGGTGTCTCGAGCTCCCTGAAAATGGCAAAGATTTCTTTTGTGCTAGATTGGGCTTCCAAGATTCTGGATTCAAAAGATTTGGCCTTTGCTTGGGTGATTGCCTTTTTGTATTTAGTGGAGTGGGCTTTAAAGATCATCTTATCTTTGTCAGAGTGGGACGTTTGCCACTGTGTAAGGGCAGCCTTTTTGTCGTTGCAGAGTGTGAGGAGGTCCGGGGTGAACCATGAGTTGGAGCAGGTAGTGGGTTTGGATTTGCGTGGTTTGTAAGGGGCAATGGAGTTGAGAGCTGCTTTGATGGCAACATCATAGGCTGTTGCAAGTGTTTCTGGGTCTGAGGAGAAAGGTGGTCTGAAGGCTGGACCTTGGAGGAAGGGCAGTAGCCTTTCCTTTGTGAGCTGGCGGGAGCTTCTAGCGAGGCAGGGTGGGAGGGGTTGGGTTGAGGGGGGGAGCGGGGGAGCTAGTGGTGAGGAAGCTAAAGTAGATGATATGGTGGTCAGACCATGGGGTGGGAGTGTTTCCAGTGATGATGAGAGGGCAGTTATGCTGTGCAATCCAGTCGAGAGTTCTGCCCTGGGTGTGCGCTGGGCTAAGGATGGTTTTCTTGTAGCCTAGAGCCTTGAGGGCTGAGTCAAGGGATTTGGCTGCTAAGTCCTTACTATCCTGGAGACCTAGGTTGACATCCCCAAGGAGAATGGCTTTAGACTGTTTTTTGAGGTTGTCAGAGAGGAGGTGGATGAGAGAGGCTTGAAAGTCTCCTGTTGGACCTGGAGGGCGGTAGACAGTGTGCACAGTAATGGTGA
The DNA here is from genome assembly GCF_040938575.1 of Ambystoma mexicanum. NCBI lineage: Eukaryota > Metazoa > Chordata > Amphibia > Caudata > Ambystomatidae > Ambystoma > Ambystoma mexicanum. The sequence continues at coordinate 1,089,924,039 of NC_090941.1, forward strand.
AATGGGGGGAGAGGGTTATTTTGACTTGGAGGTAGTCACTGTTGTTGTGCAAGGATTTCTCTACCTTTCTGATAGAGAGGCAATCTCTGGCAATAATTTCTACACCTCCACTTTTAGAGAGGCGATCTTGTCCAGTGATGTACTAGCCAGGGGGCAGGGCGAGGGAGAGCGCAGGGCCGGAGGCCTCATGTAGCCAGGTTTTGAAATCATGAGCAAATCAAGGTCATGGGTGGTTAGGAGGTCATGGATGTCTAGATTGTGACCATTGATGGACCTAGCATTAATCATGGCACATTTCAGATGGGGTTCAGTAATGGCTGGGGGGGGTTCATCAGAGGAGAGGGTGAGGTGGAGGACGTGGTTGCGCTGTGGGAGTTGGGGGGGTTGCACATCACAGATTTTACACTGGGGTGCTCATTTTCAGTAGTGGTGGACGCATGTGGGAATACATTTGGCACAACAGCATTCAAAATGATGGTAGAAGAATTGCACATCACAAATTTTACACTGGGGGCTCATTTTCAGTGGTGGTGGACGTATGTGGGAATAGCATAAAGAGAGGGTTGTATGGTACGTGAGCACAGCCGGGCATTACAGGTGCTCGTGGGGATGGGTTGTGAGCTGATGGTGGCTTGTACAGTACGGGCGCGTAATCTGAAGCGCCTTGTGGTCGAGCATGGGTTAGAGAGAAGCTTGTAACAGTTATGCTTCTTACCTTCCGGAGGTGGCATAGATTTGGGGCAGATGGCAGACGAGCATCGAAGAGCTGCAAAGAGCACCGGAGGCCTTTCCTTACCGCCTTCCCTGCTCGGCTTCGTCTCTCGGCCCTCTCCCCCTCCATATAAAGCAGGAGGGGAGGGGCGGGCGGGGCGAGGCGGCGAATCGGGACACGGGCCCGCGGCGGTGATGTATATTATAGTGCTTATACAGCAAGTAATTGCTTTTCAAGGCGGCCACAGGGCAAAGGGTGGAAACATGGGACAAAGGTAGTAGAATGCAGTAATTAACAGGATAGAGGTGATCCTATTATGCCTTGTGAGCATTCGGATTGAACAAGTGCAGAGAGAGAGAAGGAACAGGAGCGGGGTAAGTGCAGTGGGGATTGCCCAGTGGTGTGGGGGGGCAAGTGCCACGGGGTGAGTTGTCGTGTACCGGTAAAGTGCTAGGCAGGGGTCACATAGAATAGTCATCTGCCAATACAAAGTACAGTCCTGTGCTAGGAGCGGGAGGAGAAACTGGTGATGGGTAAGGCGGCCATGACCCAGGAGGACACACAAGAGCCAGGCCCACCAATCTCAGCGACTGAGGGGTTTAGCACAGGAGTGGAAGGGGGAACGAGGAGGTGAAGAGAAAAGACATAAGGCACTTCCGTAATTTGAGGAGATCCTGCTCAAGACAGGGAGGGATAAACAAAGGCTGAAGAGTCATGTCTAAATAATTCTGCAAGACGTCAAACCTTTTATTAGAGCCCTGTAAGCTTGTTGTTGTTGCAGTCAGGCATGTTACTGTCTGAACATAGGTCAACAGGGACACAACACAACAAACAAGAGGGTTGAAGGATTGTGACAAAGGAGATGGATTGTGATGAAGGAGAAGGATTGTTACAAAGGAGATGGACTGTGACGAAGGAGAAGGATTGTGACGAAGGAGAAGGATTGCGACGAAGGAGAAGGATTGTGACTAAAGAAATGGACTGTGATGAAGGAAAACTGTGACTACGCAGAAAGGACTATGACAGTGAAGGAGGAGGATAGTCTTCAAGGAGAAAGACTATGAGGAACCACTGTCACATGAAGTAGAAGCAATGTGATGAAGGAGAAATGCTGTGATAAAAGGGAAGGACTATGATGGACTGTGACGAATGAGATGGACTGTGACCAAGGACTATGAGCAAAGAGGTCTGTGCCAAAAGAGAAGGGCTGTAATAAAGGATGACTGTGATGAAGGAGCACTATGACAAAGGACTGTGATGATGAAAAAGACTTTGATGAAGGACTGTGATGAAGTAGAACTTTGAGACAAGAGAAACACTATGATGAAAGAGAAAGTCTGTGATGAAGGGTTGCGATAGAAAAGTACTATGATGAAGGAGAAGGACTGTGATGAAAAAGGATTGTGACAAACAAGCAGGACTAGAAAAGGAAAAATACTGTAACAAGAGAATAACTGCGAGGAAGGACTATGAGGAAATAGGACTGTGATGAAGGACTGTGATTGAGAAGGGCTGTGATAAAGCAAGATGACTTCTCCACCCTTACATGCAACGTCAGAGACTTGGCCTTGTCACACTTGTTAAATTCTCGCTTCCAATGTTTTCATCAGCTCATATCAGTGACCATGTGTTGACTGGGTCGAGGGAAGGGTACAGAGGGCACAATACACAAAATACCTGCTCAATAAGTTGGGATGTTAGGCATAGCACACAGACTTGCTTACACACACCCAGAGTCTTGCTAATATACTTCATCATTAAAAGCTATTTCCCAACAGAGAAAGTCTCTGCTCCCAAGTCTGCCCAGTAATGTCACTTGCCAATATTAGGCTGGGGTAGGAGGGAGTCGGCCAACGGGGAATCCTAACACAATAGGGCAGTACAGCCTAGCTGGATAATATGTGGAACTTTAGAGCACAAGTGTACTGCAGGCCAATGCCACCAGCATCCTTATTTTCAGTGTGACTCCAGTGGGCTGTTCCAGCACTGCTTAAAGTAACCTAAGTTTCATCATCAAAGCACTGTTATTCTGCAATGACCTTCCAAACGCTGAATTAGTTTAATGTCTTTCAATGTAAGTTTAATGTTAGACCAGCATTATAAAACCAGACGACCCATTTAAAATTTTGACAAGTTTAGCTCTATGCATTTACCCTCAACATCCGCTTATTCTTTCTTACCCATATTGTTTATGTAAGTTCTATAACCTACGCTGGATAAACATACACTGTCAAACGCGTGGAAGCTCTGACCAGTGTGTTAACTCATTGATTGGAAAGTTGGCCCAGAAAATTTGAAAATCAATTGGGCAGCAGTTTTTGGTAACTTTTAAAGAAATACTGCATAATGCTTGTGGCTAATTATTCACCAAGATACAAAGTATCACAGCTTTCAAGTAGCAGGTGCGCCAAAAAAAAGTCTATTTATTCATGCAGTAGTTTAAAGGTTGCATGAATAAATAGACTTCAACTTGAGAGCAAACTCTGAAGCAAATCAGTCATTGTGGAGTCAGTACTCGGGCAGCTCTTCCAGCATTGATTAGAAAGTTGTACTTTAAGTTTGTTCATGCTGATGAAAATGTTCAAGAGAGCATGTGCTGTATAAGCACAGCACCCTTTTACCTATTTATTTTTTTCAACAAAGCTTTTTATTGTCATTTGTAAATAACAAGAGCTTAACCATTCTTGATGACATATTGCAGAGGTATAACATAAACAAAAATCAACATAGCCTCAACTGAGGTGAACAGGGACAGGGGGGAAGTTCACTGGGGTCCTCCGGATGGGGGATCGCAGCAGTCTCGGTTCAATGTTACAGGGGACGAGCTCAATAATGGCGGTAGGTTAGACAGCTGTTATCACAGCGAACAAATTACTCATGTTCTTTTGGAAGAATTATTCTTTATTTTCATCACCCAGCGGAGAGATGGTGGCTGTCTGACCACTCCGGGGAATTTCTGCACGTAGTCTAAAAATGGGGACCAAACGCTGTAAAACTTGCTTCTGTTGCCGAACCGGAGGGCAGTGATTTTCTTGGCTGCAGCAATATCCCAGCACTTCACCCACCACACGGGGATCGCTGGGCCCTCCAGGAGTTTCCACAGCCTTGCGATTGAGATTTTAGCTGCAGTAAGTAAATGCGTGTAGAGTTCGACCAGTTTACCAGTCATCGGAAATTGACCCTCCCCAGTGTCCCCCATCAGGACGATTCCCGGATCCCACAGGATCGTTTGGCCCGTGATAAGTCAGATCTGTTCCAGGTACTCCAGCCAAAACCTTTCCGCCTTCGGCATGACCACAGGAGCCTCTCCAGCAGTGTGGCGGTATGGTGGGGTTGCATTTATGTAGGATTTCCAGTGTGATGTACCACCAACAGCAAACCTTAATGGCCCCCTCTTTGTTTGTGACACATTTGGAGGTCTTGTGAATTCTTGCCCAAATGTGATTCCAGCTGGCCATGTCTAATTCTCTACCTATATCTCGCTCCCACCGTTCCATGCAGGGGTCCTTAGAGTCAGGGGATGCCCTGTCTAGTAACCTATACAGGGTCAAAATCTTCCCCCTGGGCGGGGTTTTTGTTAGTGTCCGTTTCAGTGCTATAAGTTCTCTGTGCCCTTGTGCTCTCATCGGGTCGTTTGACAGCCAATGTCGGAGTTGAGCGTAGCGGAACCTCTTGCCTTCCGGGACCTGGAATTTCCTTTTGCGGTCCTCGAAGGTGAGTAGGGTGTCCCCCTCGAAGAAATCTGCCACACACTTCAAGCCGCCTGCCTTCCATTTGGAAAAGACCCTTTGTCCTAGCCCTGGGGTGAAGTCCGGGTTTTCCCAGACCGGGGAAAGCGGGTCCACCGTGCTCTTGCAATTCCATTTCCTCGCCGCCTGCTTCCAACTATTCACTGTGTTCCTGGTCGTCATGAGGGGCCCAGCATTTGAGTGATGTTTGGGCCATGTGATGTGTGGGATTCCAATGGGTAGCGGCTTCAGTCCTCCTCCAACTTCAGCCAACGGGGTTTGCTGCTGCCCGGTTGCCACATAAATGCCGCCGAGAGCTGGGCAGCAAGGCAGTACCTCTCCACCTCAGGGGCCCATAAGCCACCAGATCCGGGCTCCTGAGCAGGACTTTCCTGGCCACTCGTGGCTTCTTGCCCTCCCCCATATGAATTTCAGCATGCTTGCTTGAGGTTTCTGCCTGGATTTCTTGGGGATTGCTACTGGAAGGGCCTGGCAGTGGTAAAGCAATCTAGGAACCAAGTTCATTTTTAGTGCCATAAACCTCCCCATCCAGGATATCTCCTAGTTTTGCCAAAGGGCCATGTCCGACTGAAGATCTCTGAATAGGGCCAGGAAATTTAGCTTATATGTGCGTTCCGCTAATTTAGGCAATCGGGTGGCAGGTAGCTGAGGTGGGATCTGGCCCACGGGATACGGAGACTGTGTCACAAGATATCCCCGGGCTCACCTGTTTACACTTGGAGTTCTTTTTATTTGTCGCAGGAGGCTTTTCTTTCTTCTTGGTGCGAGTGTCTCTGAGATAAGGGCGCGCTTCGCCAGATGGCACCCTATCATCTAGGGCTGGATTGACAGGCACTGTAGGTACCGTTCGTTCAGGAGTTGACAGTATCAGTCCGGGACAGAATCCTGGAAGGACCAGGAGCGAATAACCAGGAAAGAGCAGACTAAAATCGTGCAAGAGGCCAGGAAGAGAGAGGAATAGGCGGCAGCAAACAGGTAAGGGGCAGGAAGGAGAGAGGCTGCCTAACAAGTAAGGAATACGAGCAACGACAGGCTGAGCTCAGAGATCGAGCGTTGAGACGCACAGCTGAATTCGAGTCTGGCGCCTATCTGCCATGACGAAAACAGGATCTTGGAAAACTAGACCGCTAATGCGGCTGGAAAGATGTCGACGCCATGTTGGAAGCAAAGCGGTACTGTTGTGACACCGATCTCCAGAGGGGACGACCCCATCGGGTCATGACCGACTGGCCGACAGAGAGTCCAGCGTTGCTTTAGGAATGTTGATGCCCAGTGCTACCGACTTCATGGGGTTGATCGAGAACCCAGAGGCTGTTTTAAAGCTGTCAAGGTGGGATAGTGTCAGCAACACGTCACCCGCATATAGAGCTGCTTTGTAGGTTTCATTCTTAAACTTAAGTCCCCGGACCAAGGGTCTCTGTCTGATCCTGGAAACAAATGGCTCCATCGACGACATGAAGATGAGAGGTGACAGGGGGCAGCCCTGGCGAGTGCTTCTGGTGATCTCGATTCTGGGGGGCATAGCACCGTTAATTCTGAGGGTTGTGGTGGGGTGATCATAGTTTGCCATCGTCCATTTCAGGAATTTGTGTCCCACCCCATAGTGCTGCAGTGTTTCCCCCATATAGCCCCAGTCCAGCATTTCGAACGCCTTGTGTGCATCGAGCGATACCACCGCTAGCTCCACTCCAGTTCTGTTGGTCGTTTCAATGACGTTTAGGGTACATCTGATGTTTTCTAGAGTGTTGTGGCCCGGGATAAATCCTGTTTGGTCCGGGTGTATAAGATCTGGGAAGAGTCTGGCGAGCCTGCGTGCTAGAAGTTTTGAGAAGATTTTAGAGTATACATTCAGCAGGGCAATGGGGCGGTATGATGAGCAGAGTTCCGGGTTTGCCCCGGGTTTCGGGATCAGGACCGTGACTGATTCCTCCATGGAAGGGGTAACAGAGCCCATTTCCAGGAAGGTGTTGAAAATGGAGGCGAAATGGGGGGTCAGGATATGGACATACTTCTTATAAAATGGTTCAGACAGACCGTCTGGACCAGGGGTTGTGTTTGTCATAGAGCGAATTACTTCGGTCACCTACTCTGAGAATATGGGATCTTCCAGAGAGTTGATCTGCGGTTGACGAGGTAACTTCGGGGCCGCTTGCAGGTACTTGGTGTGTGATTCTGAGCTTGTAGGCCTCCCTGACATCACGTTCCTGTGGTGCTCGGTCATTATGGCCATCTTTTCCGGGTCCAAGCAGCGAGGTTTCCCATAGGACAGCGATGTTGTTCCTGGTATGTAGTTTCTTCAGCTTATGCACAGCAGGCAGTTGGCCTTGTTGCTGTTCAGGTAGTAATACTGCTTCGGGTATGTTAAAGCTTGGGCTGTCCAGTCCGCCAGGTGCATTTCAAGGACTACTTTAGCTTTACGTAGTTCATTGCGTGGCTACTTTCAGTGGATCGCCCCCAGGAAGAGCTCCAGCAGTGTCTCAACGAGAGCGACCTCCACTCTGTGTAGGACTGTATAGGTCTGACGCTGCATACTGGTGGAAGGCGAGGTGGTTAAGCTGATGTAGGTGGGGCCCAGGAGAGCCCAGGAGAGCCGACCAGGAGGGAAGGTCAGGATCCAGCCGTGGTGGCATGCTGTTGTCCGGCGGGGGCTAGTTTTAGCCTTTGAGCAATGATTTTCCCCTGCGTGGAGACAGATAAAGCGGGGCCACCTCTGGGGTGAAACGCTTGCTGGGCACTGCGGCCCGATTCCCTGGGCTTAGATGTGCAGTGCGGTGTGGGCCCAGCATCTTCTGATGCGTGGCCTTCCCGGAAGACTACCGTGCTCACCCCAGCAAGGGGGCACCTCTTGACCCTCGGGTCCCCTCTCCGTTCATGGCTCCCAGACAGAGTCAGAGTCTGTTATCCCCTTATAGTGGGGGCGCTGTGAAAAGGTACGGTCAGCGTATGGTGTTGGGCAGCTCCTCTGCCTAGCTATGCTCCGCCGTACGGCTGCAGGTGAAGGGGGGGCCTGTCGAGCGATCTGGCCCTGTGTGTGAGGGCATGCAGTACGGCACAAGCCTGGAGACCGCTGGTGGCTGGCCCCCTCAGGAGACCGTCGCTTCCCTCACAACTCGCCAGCAGAGTCGGTTGCCCCGATTGAGGTGGGGGTTCCGTGAAGAAAAGCGGGCTGCGTCCGATGTTGTGCCGCTCCGCTCAGCACCGACACAGGTAAGGGGGGGAGGCTCTCCATGCGGTCCAATTCCATGGGCATTGCTGTGCGGCACGGCCAGAGCATGGAAGCCCCCAGTGGCTCACCTCCTCGCCTGTTTCAATGAGGGGGGCCCCGGTCCCTCCGGGCTCCAATTCCCCTCACGTTTCCGACCAGAGTCTGCCACCTCCATTGAGGTGGGGGTGCCGTGAAGTGGCTCAGGCTGCGTGTGATATTGGGCCGTTCTGCTGCCTGGTTTCGCAGCTGCCGTGTAGATCTCCTGGATTCAGGGCATGATGAGACTTGGGCCGTGTGTGCTACATGGCGGCGCCATTGCCCAGCTTTGTGCCGGCTCCACAGTCCTCCCGCTGCTCAGGGTGTACAGCGGCTCAGGCTGCGTATGACCCAGGCCCCGGGCCGCATGAAATGCGGGACGATAGAGGGTCTGGGAGTTTAGGCGCGGGGTGGGGGAAAACAGCGCAAAAGCGTAGGGAGGGGCGTCCGAACGGCGCCACAAGAAACAAAAGCCCAGGAAGGGCAGGAAACAGCACCTGGGAAGGTGCGAAATGTAAAATCAAAGGGTCAGGGGGGTAACCCGGCCGCCCCCAGGAAGGAACAAAAGGCCGGGGGGGTATAAGTAAGCCTGGAAAAGGAGAGGCGGCACAAACCAGGTAAAAGCTCACCTCTCTCGGGTAGGCTCTTAGTGCCTGGAGAAGGGGAAGGAAAAACATTTCCTCTTGCGGGCTCACGCATTTTCCTACCTCTCGGAATTCGTCCTAAACGCAGTGGCTACAAGTCGCCTAATGGTGCCGGAGCAGGAGCGACCCAGAAATACCAGCTGCGAACGAACAAAGGACTTTCGCCGTGGTCAAACGGGAAGCGTGGCTGACAGAATTCAGACGGGAAGGATGGCGGAAGGAAGAGCAAAAAGGGCCCAAGAATTCTCAGAATGGGCGAGAAAGGAATACAGGGCACAATGGGTGCTGGAGATAATGCAGAAAGAAGAAAGGGCGAAGACAACGTCACCTCTGCTGTTCATAGAGACCAGCAGTAGCGAAGGAGAAGACGAGGTACCGCAAGGACAGAAAAGGGGAAGAGCGGATTCGAAGAGATCAGAGGAACAGACAGAGGCACAAACCAAGAAAAAGAAAAAAAGATAAAAAGAAAGGTACTGTGAATAATAATGTGGGGAATAAAATCGTAAAAATGTTTAAAAATTGCGTCACGGTTTCGGGTAAGTCGCCCAGAACCAATGACAAGAAGAGCAGACGGGGGAAGGGATCCAGGGAGGAGCAGCAGGGGAGTTCCTCACCTGAAGCAAGCAGTGACGAAGAAGAAAGGGATCATCTAAGGGCTTGGGTAAAATGGAGGGGAGTGGTGAGCAGGGAAAAACAGAGAGGGGTAGGGGGACAGGGGCAGAACCCAGGGAAACCCTGGTCCCGGCACCACAAGGGGCACCAGTAAAACCCAGGGAAACCCCGGTCCCGGCACCACAAGGGGCACCAGTAGTCCAGGTGCCGCAAGGGGCACTAATAATCCCGGCACCACAAGGTGCACTGGCAGGGCCAAACGTAGTGGCAGGGGACACACCACCGGGGGCAGCACCGACGGTGGCAGCGGCAGAAAATGGGGGGGCCACTCATGACGAAATATGGCAGGCCAACCATGGGTAAAGATGCACAAGGCAGGTCAATGAAAGCGATGGCTTGGTACATAAATGACAAAGTAAAGGAAAAAATATGGAGGAAGGAATTGATCGATATCTTTACATTGTTAGATTGTCAGAAGAGAGGGATGAATGTGGCCCTAGAGGACATGAAGGAGGACGAGAAAAGTTTACTTAAGAAGGGGCCAGTAGTAAGGAATTTTGACAACTGGATGTCGGCCTTCACCATAATGTCTACAATTATATTACAAAAATTCCCAGAAGACGGGGTGGCATTAGTTGCGTATCAGCAGAGGGTGCTGAAGGTACACGCAGCGTTTGGAGGTGACTCATGGCTGGAGTACGATCACGAGTTCAGAAAGGAGATGGTCTGCTTTCCGGATATGGGTTGGGATGAAGAAAACTTTAATCTCTACATATTTAATGTGCTAAAAGAGAAATGGGATTCCAACGGGCGGAGCACAGGGGGCAGCAGGGAAGGCAGTATTGGCAGAAGGATTACAAAGAGGATTATAGACACAATAGCAGTAAGTACGAATCCAGCTATGACGGAAATAGAGACCAGAGTTTGCGGAGCAGAAATTATGGGTGACAGAGAGGGTGGCAGAGCAGCCTGCTCCCGACAACACAAGTGGGAGGCAGTGGGAGCACGGACCCAACGCAAGCAGAACCAGGACAATGTAGGAGTTTTGAAAAGGGGGTACCATGTAGCTGAGGATGGAAGTGCAAGTTCAACCACAAGTGCGAGAGATGTAAGGGTGACCACAGCAGCACCAAGTGCACAAGGACCGCAGCTCCAAGCGGCAGAAGCGATGAGACGCGGAAATAAGAACTGGGGCGGGAAGGGGGCCACGCCGGGAAAAATCGAGAGATGGAAAGGTGGCTCCAGAAATACACAGACCAAGAAACGGCCCAGAGCGATGCAACTGTAGCATATTCAGACTTCGAGGAGGCAGAAAGCGGGAAAAGGGGCATGGATGGCATTCCGCCTGTTGCCAGTCAACATCAGATCACGAATATGGTTATATAGGCATTGGGAGGGGGAATACTTTGTCGACAACTGCCTTCCGATGGGGTGCGCCATCTCAGGTGCATATTTTATTGTGGAAATAACAAGCGAGTGGGGTTTTCCTCTGGCTGAGGAGAAAACGGGGGGCCCAATGCAGATTATCCAATTCCTAGGAAGAGAAATTGACTCAAACAAAGGAAGGTGTTGGATCCTGGTGACAAGATGACGGATCTGCTAGCAACAGTGAGAGAATTGCAAGCGCTGGCAGGAAAGCGGAACGTCGCAGGAAGAGTCATACCACAGTGGAGAGTGTTCCAGAGAAGTATTGAGCTGAAAACGAGAGGTGCTACAAAGTGGGCACCACAGAGTCAGGGTAGGGGGAGGAATCAAGAAAGATCTGGAAGTGTGGGAAGAACTGCGGAAATACTTCAATGGGTCGGTGATATGGCAATCACCGGTGAACAAGGAAGTTAAAAGGGTATTGTTCACCATGCAGCAGGTGGCCTTGGGTTTGGCGCAATACTGGGCAAACAATGGGGTGCAGGCGAATAGCCAAAAAACATGGCAGTTGGAGGAATAGACAAAAAAACATAACGCTGATGGAGCCCTTCCCGATTTGGGTCGCGTTATGTGCATGGGGGGAAGAGCTGGGGAACAAGGAGTTAGCAGTATGGTCAGATAACATGGCGGTGGTGCACATGTTAAATAAAGGAAGTGCGTCAGGCAAAATAGTGTTGGAATTAACGAGGGCAATCACGCTGGAAAGCATAAGAATGAATAGATGCATAAAGGCGAGGCATATCGCTGGGGAAGCAAATGTGGTGGCTGATGTAATCTCACGCTTGCAGTGGGAAAAATTCAGGGAGCTAAAACCAGACGCCGGCAAGGAAAGAACGCCCAGGCCGCGGAAGGCATGGGTCCCGTTGGAGGCACTAGAAAGGAAAGCACGGTTGGCCACAAGGTCGACTCAAAAGAAGTGGGAGAAGAACGGAGAAAAGAAAGGGTCATCGACAAGCTGACCAGGAACGCCCTAACGTACAAAACGGGTAAGCAGTACGAAGAGCATGTAAAAGATGGGTTGTTGGAAACAGGTGGAAAAGAGGTGGAAAAAATTGCAATTGGAGAAAAGGTGTGAATTTCTGAAAGGGGCATTTGCCAAAAGGAAAAAAGTAAAGTGGTAAAAGAGGTGTTGGCGGAAACAGGCGTTAAGAGGTGGAAAAAATTGCTATTGAAAACAATGTGTGAATTTCTCAGGGGGGCATTTGCCAAAGGGAAAAAAGAAAAGTGGTAAAAAGATGTGTTGTAAAAGAGGTGGAAATTTTTTTATTGATAAAGGTGTGAATGTCTCGAAGGGGCATTTACCAAAGGAGAAAAGGAAAAGATGGTTGGTGGAAACAAGGTAAAAGAGGTAAAATTGCAATTGAAGAAGTGTGTGAAATTCTTGAAGAGGAATTTGCCAAAGGGAAAAAGAAAAGATGGGCGGTGGCGCACCACAAAAGTGTCAGGCATACGGAGCCCAAACGACAGCACTAGAATAAAATATGCTATGAGAGAAGGGGCTAAATTAGAAGGGAAGAAGCCAGGTAACAGAAGGAGGGTGAGCTTTGGGAAGTTGATAATTCTGTTAGAAGTATTACGAGAGGCAAGCAGCAGCACGGGTGAAGCCGCGAGGTTCAGGGCAGCACCTTTCGCTGGCATATTACGGGGCTTTCAGGATAGGGGAGCTGGGGGCCAGTAATACGGTGGTAAGAGACGGCCTGGCAAGGAGGGATGTTAGTATAGGAGACAAGGGGATATCTATAATGCTAGAGAAAGCTAAAGCATACCAAACGGAGGAGAGCAACAGACCAAAATTGCAGGAGGGAGAAGGAGCACTGTCCCAGAATGCATCACACAAGAATTCCTAGACCCCCGACCAGAGGTCTACGGGCAGCTATTAATGCATAGCGACGGCAGCGATTACATCCTGGTGAGGCCTCCCGGGGATGCACTGGGAGGACATTCACGACTGGCTGTCGGACCGGATAGTTTTCAGGGACCCTCCCCCCGAGTACCGGGTTATAAACCTCGGAGGGAACGACCTGGCGAGCACAAATAGGGCTAAATTACAGTGGAACATTTGCGAGCCGCTGCATTGCATAGCCCGCAGCTTGTGTAAAACCGAGATCTTTATGTCAGAAATAATACCAAGAAGGGTCTGGCATGGGGCACAGAAGAGGCACGCAATTGAAATAGCCAGAAAGAAAGTAAATAAATCAGTAGAAAAGTACTGCAAGAGCACAGGGCTGCGTTTCATAAGACATGGCTTACACCGGAACAATCTGGACATGTTTCACCAGGATGGGGCACACCTATCAAGGAAAGGGAAGGGTTTTTTTTTCCAACAACATTTTTAGGGCACTCCTAGACTGGGGTTGTAGGTAAGGTGCTTTTGGGGGGGACCTGAGCGGGCGTAAGGAACACCCGCTCAGGTGTGGCGGCATGTGCCCAGGAACGAATGCCCAGGGATAACAAGGACTCAGGAGGAGTCTTGGGCAACTTCGGGACTGGACACAACGTGCCCAAAAGCATATGGCAGTGTAATTATTTTGTTGTGTTGTATTTTCTGTAAGAAAATAAAATGCCTACGGCCTACAACTTTTCCATACACATAAGTTGTCTGTGATTTATTACTTAAGTAGGGATCTGGTAAGAGAAGCAAAGTGAACCCACACTACTCAGCCTATGACCCGGGCTGCATGAAATACGGGACGATAAAGGGTCTGGGAGTTTAGGCGCGGAGTGGGGGAAAACGGCGCGAAAGCATAGGGAGGGGCATCCGAACGGCACCACAAGAAACAAAAGCCCAGGAAGGGCAGGAAACAGCACCTGGGAAGGTGCAAAATGTAACAGCAAGGGGTCAGGGGGGTAACCCGGCCGCCCCCAGGAAGGAACAAAAGGCCGGGGGGTATAAGTAAGCCTGGAAAAGGAGAGGTGGCACAAACCAGGTAAGAGCTCACCTCTCTCGGGTAGGCTCTTAGTGCCTGGAGAAGGGAAAGGAAAAACGTTTGCCACCCAACCCACCCTACAATAATAACGGAAGAAGAGGGGTGCAGGCAGGAGCCGGTACGCCGAGTACTCTCTCGGTACACAGTCCAAAAAAGAAGGAGCGGGCAGAAGTAAGAACGCCGAGTACTCTTTCGGTACACGGTCCAAGAAAAGAAGGAGCAGGCAGAAGAAGGAACGCCGAGTACTCTTTTGGTACACGGTCCAAGACACGTCGTAGGCGGCATGTGCCCAGGAACGAAGGCCCAGGGATAACAAGGACTCAGGAGGAGCCTTGGGAAACTTCGGGACTGGACACAATGTGCCCAAAAGCATATGGCAGTGTAATTATTTCGTTGTGTTGTAATTTCTGTAAGAAAATAAAATGCCTACGGCCTACATCTTTGCCATGCACATACGTTGTCTGTGATTTATTAGTTAGGTAGGGATCTGGTAAGAGAAGCAAAGTGAACCCACACTACTCAGCCTATGATTTGGTAGTGCTTCAGAGGCTCTGCTGTCGGGCACGGGCCCCCACCACTCAGTCTGCGTTCGCACTGATATCTACGCCCGGGGCGATCCCTGACAGTCCGCCGCAGCAGAGCCCCTCGGGGGATCAAAGTTCCTTGAACCACTACTGCCATCATCTCCTCCCGACCCAGGAGGGGTCCGCTATCTTCGCCGCCCTGCCGCATGGCTCAACTTCCTGAGAAACGCCGAGCCCAGTGGTCTCAAGAGCTGAAAGTCAGCCAGAATCAGCTGTGCAGCTTCAGCATTCAGATCCGCTGCAAGCCAGTACTTCTATCCGTTTCTCACCAAGGCATTGTGATATGGCACGTGGCACTAGCCGGGATCTCTCACAGAGCCGATCCGACCGCCATGGCGCCAAGCCACGCCCCCCCCCTTTTACCTATTCTAGGATGTTTGGAAAATTAAATTCAGGTCTCTATTGCTGAAATACCAGGAGACCCCTGCACCCACCCAATCACTCTCCTGCACACACATGTGAGGTGCCTGATTTCACTGCCTCATGCTGTACCTCCTGAAGCTCAAGGGAAATCTAACATTACTGTCTCCTGCCGGGAGTACGTTACCTGGTCCTGACCACATAATTTTATCAACACCTCTTCCTGCTAAGCCTCCTAGTTTTCGCTTTTTATCCAGACCATGTGGTGTACACCCCAAAATCAGGTGTCAATGAATGATAGCCCTGCTTCAACAGCCAAGTTATTGACCCTGATACAAGTGAGCACTGTACTGTACAGCAGGGCAGGTCCTTGGGCACCCCAAATTGCGTCAGAGCATCATGCAGCCACATTATCTCAGATTGGTTTACACCTCTTTTGTCATTAATGATAACCGGATACTTGCTACTTGACACCCACTAATAGCCAGCTTGCTAGGCAGCCGCCTAGTTTGCCTGTTTTTCTTCACCAGCCATGTAAATCATATGTCAGTCTTTCTCTTTTCTTTTGTGTTGTGTCATTCTATCTATCTATCTATCTATCTATCTATCTATCTATCTATCTATCTATCTATCTATCTATCTATCTATCTATCTATCTATCTGTCTATCCATGGATATCTCTGTCTATCAAGCTATCTGTCTGTCTGTCTATCAAAGTAGTGTGTTCCTATTTACATCTTGGCACTCCTACAGTGATTTTCCAACTTGTATTCCTTTGAACAGGCGAGATACGGACAAGGATGATGTAACAGAGATCTATCATTCTGTGGAAATACCAGAGCCACAAAATAAGAATGAGACTAAGTTCCTTCCTGTTGCAAAGCCAGTGGGAAAGTCTAAGTAAGTACTTCTTTATTTCAAGTTTGTATTACAACCAGAACTGTTCTTGCTCCTTTGCACCATTGAATCTCAATCAGGATTTGAAAGATTGAGCAGACTGCGTTCATTGCTATTTGTGAAGCCACCTGTAATTATTCTGATGTGCAAAAGTTTATTAGTGCTTAGCATGAGTAGCACCGCTTAAACACAACTACATGAAAACAGGTCTCAGCACAAGTCATCATAGTAAAATTGATTTAGAATAAACAGAGGGAATGCCTGTGAGAACCTAGTTACAGTGATAGAACACCTATTCTGCCCCACCAGTCTGAAACAACGACCCATTTCTGTAAGAGCCTGAAGTATGCCTGGCAGTTGAATTCAGGGTAAAAAAAATATTCACATTCATATTCACGTGTTTAGGATGAAGTCAGACCATGATCTAGCCACACATTACATTTTGGCAGTCTTGGGCATCTGGCGGGTAGGTTGCATAGTGCGAGTTAAAGATGGGCTGAAAGAATGAGAAATCAGTCTTGACCAAAGGCCAAGTAAAATAGATGCATCTTCAGTGACCTCTGGAACCTTCAGACATCGGATTCACCTCGTAGGTGGGATGAGAGAATTTTCCTGGGGGAGGAGTGCCCAGGCCATGAAGAACCTGTTGCTGATGTTTGGCTGGTTGGTCTGGAAGACCTTTGAGAGACATTCTGGGGTCAGTCCATGCAGTGCCTATACGAGACTGCATAGGGATTTTCATCCCGGTTGTTAGCCGAGGGACATTAGGGCCGGAGTTATGTGCTCTTGGCCGGTAATAAAGGCCAAAGATCATGTCAGGAACTGGTGTAGAACTCGGTGTAGACATAGAAACCAGTGCTACTATTTATAGAGGGACTATGTAGTAAGAACATTCACTTGAGGTAGCAATGAGTTGTGACTGTCTAAAACGACTGCCAGACACTGCCCTTTTTATAGAGGCCTGTGTGTTGCTGGTACCCAAGGATGCTGGTCAAGGTTCATGCACCCGTTACAAAGCCACTGATTTCCGATCTCTACCTTCTCACTTTTAAGACTGAGCAAGTTTTGTTGCATCCATTGTTCGACTTAAACCAAGCAATCAGTGAGCTGATGCAATGGTGAATGCCAGATGCTTTATCCAGGTTGAAGTAAAAATAGATATCATCCATGCACATGTGATAGTTGATATCATGAGAATCCAGGATGTGAGTGAGTTGAGCCATGGTTTAGCTAGGGAGAGTTGTGCATGGTTCACCATAAGTGATCTTCTTGCTTACGAGTTAGGCATATCTTCGGCTGACTAAATGCTTTTGCTTGTGTGAGAAGGAATCAGACCAGACTGCAGCAGCCCCCCTGCTCCTCTAGTTGTTGCGGGGCAGTCTAGTAACGCATTCTGGTCTATAGATTCTTTTTCTCTTGATACGTTTAACGCGATCGGTATATGGGAATTACCTTGATCAACTACACCCATTAAAAATAATACTTTATGGAAAATCTGTTCACTCATTTTTTTAAAGCAATAACACCCTTGGTGTGGGGGCATTACCAGCAGGTGATGAGTCTGCACCATAACCTGTGGGTAATGTCCCCCACCTCTGGGTTATAGCTGTCAGCACCCAGGCATGATGCACAGGGGTGCTTATAGCTTTTTCTTAAGTTGAGAAACTGTGTGGTAGCGGTTTTTCATGTTTAAACAAACTACAAAAGAAAAAAGCTGCCATGGAAAGCAGAGAAGGAACTACTAGCTAGTCTCTGTTTCTATAGTGGTCATTGGAGAAAGGAGGGTGGGGTGAGGCAAGCTGGTGGGCAGCTATGGGGATACTACCAAGGTAGGTGCTGGTAAGGTGGTTTAGAGAGGTCTCAAGGCCAAGGAAGAGGGCATCAGTGGCAAAGGCCAGTGCCGGTGTCCCAGTAGGAAGCTATCTGCCTCCCACTCTTCTGGTGGCTCGAATCACAGACTGTACATGTGATAATGCAATGCCTGCTCTCTGAGCTCCCTAATTGGCTAGGAGGTTGTTTAACATCACCTCTCAGGTAAAAATGGACGTAACACTCCAGACAGCCCTTGTGGGGAGCCCTAGAGATCTGAGAATCTGAATGCTGATTCAAGACACACATGAATACACAGACTGTACCTTTCCTCCTCCTCCTGCTAGGGGATCTTGACATCCATGTTGACTCTCTTGACACCTCAGGGCCTTTCCCGCAGCCTATGTGACTCTCTTTCTCTCTCCATTCTACCTTCTGGCCAGATGCACACCGCTGGCCTCACCTTAGATGCTTTTATCTCCACTGACATCCCTCTATCTATCCCAATCACCACCTCACTCTCCTGGACTGATAATTCTCTTCTTCCTATATGAAGCTCTCTTCTCCTCTAGCACTGGCACACCCTTCTCTGACTCCCGTCTTCAAGGTCATCCGCCCCATGAAAAGAGTGATAGTGGCTTCCTTTGCCTCCACCTACTCTCCTCCTTCTACTCGTGCAGCTGACTTCCACCCTGACACAGGCCTATCAAACGTTCACCTCTCCATCTCCAACACTCTTGGCATTCTTGCCCCTGTCATGAGGGTCCTTCCAAAGCCTTCCAAAAAGTGCAACTCTTGGTACGACTCCGAGCTGGCTGCCCTTAAACGAAAGTGCAGAGCGCCAGAACGGAAATGGGGATCTTCAGGTGCACCATCTGACAAACTGGCCTGCTGCCTTCTTAAAGGCAATATAGACTCTGCATCTGCTCCAAGAAAAGAGTCTATATTCAAGCCTGCATCTCAGAGGCATCTAACAACATGGCTGAACTCTTCAAAGTCTGCAGGGAACTGGCCAATCCTACTACAGCCTCTTCCTCTACTGTACCCACCCAGGCACTTTTCTCGGCCCTGGCTGCTCATTTCACTGCCAAAACACAGGCCATTCTCTCTCGCCCCCCTCCACACCTTTGCCTGCACCCACATTTCTTGGACCCCCCTTATCCACCCTCTTCTTCGCTCCCTCTCCCCTGTCACACCCGCGGAGGTCTCTAGACAAGCCTGATCCATGAAAGCCTTCTCCAAACAGGTTGACCCATTCCCTCCTAAAACCATCAAGGACAACATTGATTCAATTGCTCCAGCCTTGAGTGACCTATGCAACCTCTCCTTCACCACTGGAGATTTTCCCAATTCTCTCAAGGACTCTTTTGTGCACCCTCTGCTTGGAAAACCTTCTCCTGACCCTTCTATCCTGGCAAACTATCGCCCGATCTCTATCACCTCTTTCTTGGGCAAACTCCTGGAAGAATTAGCTATCTCTCAGCTTACCCTCCATACTGAATCTGTTGGTTGTCACCATGACCATCAGTCTAGCTTTAGAGCATCCAGAGGCACGGAAACTGCTCTTCTGAACACCTGTGAAGACCTGCACTCAAATCTTGACTCCAACTCTCCTTCTGTCCTCATTCTTCTCGATCTCTCTTCTGCCTTTGACATGGTAAACCACAACATCCTGATATCCCGTCTCTGTGATACCCTGAGTATCACAGATCCGGCTCAGGCATGGCTTGTCTCCTTCCTCTCTGACCGTCCTTCCCAATTGGAACTTGGGTCCTTTCTCTCCTCTATCACTCTCTATTTGTGACATGCCCCAGGGATATAACCTATCCCCTTGGTTCTTCAATGTCTGCTTGGCCCCTCTGGCCCACAGGATCTCTACCTTCACTCTAACTTTCAGTGTTATGCGGATGACACGCAGCTCTCATTCAGGCTACCTTTGGCCTCTTTCTCGTCCTCGCTCATTCCTGACTTTCTGTCCGCAATTCAGTCTTGGTGTGCTGCTAACGCTATCTGCCTCAATGTCAGTAAGACAGAGATTGTCCTTATTGGGACCCCTTACCCTGCTTTCCCAATTTCTCACTGGCCGGCCTCCCTTGACTCTGTGCCCCCACCTGCTAGTGAGGCAAAAAATCTGGGGATCTTTTTCAACTACACTCTCTCCTTCTCTTCTCACATCTCGGACATCTCCAAAAAGTCCCACTACCAGCTGCACCTCCATAGAGGTATTCTACCTTTTATCACCTTACCCCAACGTCTCACCATTTCCAGAGCCCTGGTTCTCTCTAGGCTGGACTACTGCAACAGCCTCTTTCTCAAATTCCTACTCTGCTACAACTCATCCAGAACAGAACCGCAAGACTTATCCTTGGCCTCAAGCCCAGGGACAACATCTCTCCGGTGCTGAAATCCCTCCACTGGCTCCCTTTGGCTGCTAGGCTTAAGTTCAAGACTCTCTGCATAGTCCACAAGTCTTCCTGGGGCCAGGGCCCACACTATCTACAATGCTCTCTTCCTAAATACTCTCCTTCTAGAGCCCTCTGTGGGTGAGCCATTTTTCCAAGCAGAGGTTTAGGGGCAGATCTTTATCTTCTGCAGGTGCCTCCCTCTGGAACAGCCTCCCTGCCACTCTCTGCCTTGAGCCAGAGCTCATTAAGTTCCGGAAAGTCCTCAAGACCTTCATTTTCTCTTCCTCTTTCTCTCTCCCTCTCCCCTGCTAACCTCCTCTCTCTTTCTCTCAGCCTCACTCCTCCATCTCTCCCCTAACTGTTCAGCTTTTGCTGACTGGTTGCCTGGCTCACCTCCAGAGCCTCACAGGTCCCAGGCTCCCTCGCCAGTCTTTGCACTTGCCTCCGGGCCTCTGCATTATACTCAGCACTACTGCACTTTCAGTATCCGTTCCCTGAGGAGGGTACCCGCTATGCACCTAACCCAGGACCCCGCAGAAGGGTGCACTTGTACCCCCCTCCCCCTCCTTTCCACTTCTGTCTGTACATGTGCATGACCTGAGTTTAATAGGCGTAGTATGTTTATTTATTTATTATTTTCATTTATTTTAGCGCACAAAGCCCTCAGGCATCTAGGCGCTAGTTACAAAAAGTGCATGATACATTGGTGGAGTGCAAGAAAGAGCATATGATTACATACATACAATAGTGTGTGTATGCACAGCCTGGCAAAGCCTCACCTCACGTTATGGGGGCCTCATCAGGTAGCATGAGTGAAATAGGTATGATTACATGGACAAGCAAGCCTCACCTCTTGTTACAGAGGGCTACATCAGGCAGCATATGAGTCAAATAGCTATGATTCCCCGGACTGGCAAGTCTCACCTCTTGTTACGGGGGACTATAACAGGTTGTGTGGATTAAAGATCTCATCCACAAGAATGGCACTCAAAGTTACCCTAAGCACAAAAATGAAAATGCTTGCACAGATCAGAGAACACCTAGATTCAATTTTATTTACAAAAGGCACTCTTAAGGCATGCATAACATGGTAGTGACATGGGGAGTGGTTGACGGGCAGCTAACGAAGGACAAACGGGAGAAAGCATGCACCAGTAATAAAAACAGATTAAGCAAGGAGGATGGAACATTGTGCATAATGGCTGCTTACCAGTGCGAATGGGAGATCAAATGGAACCGTAAGTGTTGAAAATTCTGAAAAAAAGTGTTTGCAGGGAGGTGCTCCTTCATGCTCTGACAGGCTCAGACAGGGGCCTTAGTGTTGGCCTTTGCGAAGGGCCAGAGGTCGCCTGCTGGCAGCGGTGTTATCAGGGAGGAAGTGGGTGCTGCCAGTCGGGGTGTGTCAGACCGCGGAGGTGCAGTGTGTTTGCAGGAGGGCCCACGGAGAGAAGGGGGTGCCCAGTGTCCTGACCCCACTGGTCTGCTGTGGGGCAGACCGCAGTGTGTGCCATTCAGAACTGGATTAATTTTGGAGGTGGGTGGCAGCCATGACAGAATCCTTCATTGAGAGTTTATTAAATAAGTATTCGAAATCCACCCTCACTACCACCCCCACTCTCTTGGCACAGTTTGAGCAAGCACGTGCAAACAGTTGGGCCCAGCCTCAAAACCATGCCAGCAACAGACCTGTCATTGGCAGCTTCCAAAACTATAGAAATACAAATACTATCCTTCAGCAATCATAGGAATCTGGATCAGTAAATTACCAGGGCCGCCCAAAAAGCTAGATACTCCTTAACAACAGTGAAACAGGGGTGGAGGGAGAACGGCCCCAAGTATGCCATGCAGATTTCCTCCAAATTAAGAGTAACACATGATGACAAAACTTGTCTTCACCTGCCAAGGAGCTAAATAAACTTTCTGGAATCGTTTTTGGGGATTCCTTCACACAAAGAAAAGGCGAAAGACACTTGAACTAAGGCCCATGCACTCAGGTTTTGCTCGTGGATGCAGGCGCAACCATCTAGGTTAAGTTCTGTCTTGTCCCCCCCTTTGTCTGCCCTCCTTAATCTGGTTGCCCCTTGAAACAGTTCATGCACTTGCACTAGAAGAAATGCAGTCAGGCCTAGTGCGCTAGTTACTTTTTTGTTAGATCTTTCGGAAACCTCAAGGCCTAAGAATGACTACTGTATTCCCTTGCTCCCTTCCCGCCTTGAAGCGCTTTGAAGCACTTCACTTGTGTATATGCGCTGTACAAATAAACAATTACAATGGTTAAAATCGGGCCTTACAAAGAGTTATAATCACTGAATGACAAAGAGGATCAACAGACAGTGAGTGACGCTGTTTAAACAGATGCTTAGACAAAAACAGAAAGAACTTCCCTCCTCCAGGGGTCCATGAGGAGTGGAATGGGACTAGAGTACAGTGAATGACAGCTACCCATATATTTTATTTCCTGGCAGAAAAGGGTAAGAAGTAGGGTGAGTTCTAGTCAAAGTTCTGGTAGACAAATTATCCCAGTCTGTCAGCAGATCACTCTGTAAAGAAAAGAGGGAGGGATGCCACCAGTCTCCAGGCAAAAGAAATATAGATAACGTACCTCAGAAACCAAGCAAAGCCAACCATTGCCTACAAACTTTGAAAAGGCCTACACACTGTCTGTACTAGCGCTTTGTGTGAGTGGCTCTCCATACCCAAAATAGGCCCACCTCTAAAGAAGCAAGTGCATGTTTGTCCGTAAAGCAAGGTTATTGTACAGACAGACAGGAGTGGCTAGATGACGCTGTAGAGTCAAAATAACCAGAATCTCTCCAAACACACAAAGAGTTCACAATATATACTTTATGGCAACAGTTAGCACACTCCCACGTATTTCTATCAAAGTCATCCCCCGAACATGATTGGTCACCACTATACAGAGAAATCTAATCCCTTTCAGTTCCCACGCTCTCATTGGATCCATTTATTTAACCACCCTCCCCTTTCAACATACATTTGCATTATTTCATATTTGCAGCACATCCAATTCCGGGATCTTTCTTTAGTAGGTCGTAACATAATCACATTGTTACATATTCACAAAACAATCCGAATTTACTATAAGTTCCAATTGGTCGTGGACCTCTAACACCGGCCGTGATGCACATGGCTTTTCCAAGGATACTTCAACAATACGAGTAGGGAAAGAAACAAACAAATTCCCTTTGAAGTGATGATAGCATCTTGTCCGCCCAGACTGGCTGGCATCCTCATTTCATGCAAATTTCTAACGACTACCATTTCAACATGCATAGCCTCTGGTCACATCATGGTAATTCCTGAGAACCTGATTGAAACCCATAAAACCATCTGTCGGCTCTGCCCTTAAGCACTCCTTGCAATGGGTTTATTACCCAGCCCCAAACTGACCTTACCAGGTGGCCGGGTTTCCCTGGACATTAAATAACAGGCTCCCATGTACTTAAAAAGATTCCTTCTCCTCTCCACAATAGTACCAAGTCGTAAAACTAGAGCCTGGCTGCAACTTATTGATATTATCACAGCTGCCCGAATGCAGTTTAGCTGCCTTCCGCCATTCCTCAGCCTTGATCAACCAGCTTCCTTGGGTCACACAAACTTTATCTCACCACCCCAGATTTCTGAGATAACCGCTAGCTATGAGTGGATCCGCGGTATACAGATTTGCGTATTAACCATGTACTCCTTGTTCCCCAACTGTACCCCAATGTATGTATGTCTGTGCATGTATGTTCAAGACTACCGCGTCCCCTCAAAGTGACTTCGCCATCTACAAATCTCCTTTCTCAGGTGTGCACATGAAGCTTCTCGCTTTCCATCTTTAGGCGCAACGCGGCACGCGGCGCGACTACATCGTTTTCATATTGCATCAGCAGATTTGTCTTTATATTGCTACGCACGTGCAAATCTAAAATGTATCACTATACACAGAGTAACATGAATAGTAACACTCATTCCATTCTCATTAACTACATTAGATACATACTAAATCGCAACATCGCGTCAACATCGTCGTCACCCCAGTCATCAATAAGGCGTGCCAACGCAAACCCCTCTTTAGAATGGATTGTGTCCGTCCACGTATTCCTCATCTTTGATATTCGATATCCAGCTTCAGCTGCTTCGGAAAACAATTTCGGCAGAGGGCACTGTGCATCGATGCAGTCGACTCCATTTCCCTCGAGGGCCTCTGTCTCGAGGATGATGTAATCGAAAGCATATATAGCACAAGCCGTGCCCGTTGGCTTCAGTTCAGTTTTTCTGCATAAGCTAACGCTTCGAGAAACTACGGCACTCTTCCTTTGTTCTTCACAAATATGTCTTCTTCCTCAACACCTACTACCCCGAAGACCGGGTTCAAGAAGTGTCAGGATTGTGATTCTGAGATGTCATTAACCGACCCACATTGAGTTTGTCTGTGGTGTCGCATAAGACCTCGACCTGCTCCAAGTGACAGTCAATGACCGGAAAGGCTCTGAAGGAGCAAAAGGGGAAATTGGCAGTAGGTAGAAACCCCAAAAAATCCCCATTGACTACCGGTCAAAGAAACCTTCGTTTGACGAGCCGAGTGGTGATTCTCCTCGGAGGAAGAAGGTTAAAAGATGATGGTTGAGGAGTGGCATCAACCACTCCTCATCGTCGCAGAGGAAGTAAAAAAAGAGGCACCACAGGTCGCCGCCTTTGACTTCGTCGTCAGACACCTCCCCTGAGAGGGTATCTTGTCCCAGAAAAGCTCCACACCTGCTGAATGGGAAGCATTTAGATCTGAAATGCTGAAAATATTTCAAAAACAGAGCCCGGGACGAAGGCCAGGTCCTCATCAAGAGCCGTCAAGGCCTAGACGCAATGACAATTCATCGAAAGATCCTTCGAGTCGTAAGTCCAAACATAAGTTGAGGTCGAGGTCATCAACACCATCGGCACCATCAACACCAGCTGCGCCCTTGATGCCAGCTATGCCCTCGACATCGGCGGCACTATCGATGCCATCGAAGCCAGCTGTGCCATTGACGCTGACTGCACCCATGAGACCAGCTGTACAGTCAACGCCAAAAGCGCCATCTAAACCATTGGCACCATCGAAGCCGAAAAGATTTTGACGACTCCTCAAGCGTCGAGTTCACAGTTTCTTAAGCCTTCAATGCCTATCCCAGACAAGACCTGTATTCCTTTTCCAAGGAAAGATTATTTCTAATCTCTCACTTGAATTTATGAGGAAAATTAGCCATCAGAAAATAATGCACCTTTTGGTCTTCAATATGGTACACCAAATGTGCCTGAGAGCTTTATTTCGGAAGAGTCTAGATTGAAAGATCTTTATGATAATTTACAAATGCGCAGTGGGGTAGACACCTACCTGAGCTAGATTTTGGTAGACCTGAAGCTGGTGAGCATGTTGATGCTTCATATAGGTTGTAGACTAAATGGGGTGGAGTAGGCCTACCCTTCCCTTTGAACAAGATAATCTGACGGACATCCTTGATTAGGGTCTGCAAATGGATCCTATTTTACCATTTCATATCACTCTACAAAAAAGGGTGGCAGCAAATTGGGAGACTAATCCGTCAGTGAAAAAAACCTGACCAAAAAATACCACCCTTCCAGTAGTGACTCTGACTACCTGTCTAAACACCCCACTCCAGAGAGTCTGGTGGTATAGGCAGCTACCACAACTTCCAAGCTGCCAGCTTATCCAACTATCCCTCCAGATGGGGATGTCAAGTGAGTAGATGGATGGGCAAGAAAAGTATTTTCTGAAGGGAGCATGGTTCTTAAATCAGTCAACTCCACATGTGCCCTTGCAAAATTCTCATTCACTCTACCGGACAGTAGTTCCATGGCGGCAAAGCACATTTCAAGGGGTGGGGGGGAGGTGAGAAAAGAGACAGGTTCTTGGCTATTGTTGGAGACGGCAAGGAAGCCATTTGTGTGTCTCTTCAATAGGGTCTGGATTCTGCTGACAGCATCAGCAGAGCCATGGCAACAAGCACTGTAATACGCATATTTGCGTGGTTGAAGAAATCGTGATTTGCGCGGGATGTCCAAATCATTAGGTGTGGCTATTAGGCATTCTTTCGCCCCAGTGGACAGCCTTGGAGGGGTAGATCTTTTAATACTACTCCTCAGTTGGAAGGGCGAGAGGAATGGCTGTTCAAAGAAAGAAGCCAAAAAAGATTCCCTTGTGGTGGACGAGGGAGAGGTGCGAAGCTTGCTCAATCAGGGGCATCCTTACCAACAGCCACTGCATCAGCCACCTCAAATCCTCTCTGAGGTATTGAGTCACAATTCACCAGTGGGAGGCATACTGTCTCAGCATCTGAAAGAATTGCGAGACATTACTTCGAATGCTTGGGCATTGGAAACCATAGCCCACGGTTACTGCCTTCCTTTCATTCAGAGATCTCAGAACCATCCACCTGGGAGCCACTCTTTAAGGGTTTCAGATCCACTCCTTGTGCGGGAAATGTTGACCCTACTAGAAAAAGGCGCCATGGAATCGGTGCCTGTAGCGGAGAGGAACAAGGGATGGTACTCCCTATATTTCCTAATACCCCAGAAGGACGGAGGACTGAGACTGTTAGGCAGAATCCTGTGCAGTTCCCTTGGGGAACACTGCAAGAAGATTAAGACTACAGGAGTAAGCCGTAAACCCAATTGGTAGCAGTCTGCACCACCAAGATTTACCTGGTAGCTGTGGCTGAGCAGTCAGACTTCTCTCAAGATGAGTAGGGCAGTATACAGAGGATACACAATAAGGCTAAAAACACAGTAGAGCAAGCAAACACTGACCAGAGCTTGGTATCAAAAGTATATAATTATTTATTTAAAACACACTTTAGGCAATACACTAAGCACTCTAAATCAAAGCAAGTTCAAACACAGTTAGATAAAGTATACACACCTCCCTTAATAATTGTTAGACAAGTCTAGGTTAAAACACCACTATTTGTAAAAGTAGATGTGAGCGCGTAACTTAGATGGCACTCCAATAATTAAGTAAAAGGGAGAGAAAAAGGCAGGTCATGAAAATAAAACCATTCCCAACACTTTTATAAGACCACAGCAAGTTAGTGAAGGCAGTCTACTGTAGAGCCAAAGTTCATAGGCCAGGCCCACTTTAATTGGAGCAAGGCGAAATGTGCCCAAGATCACACAGTTTAAAAAGCACTCAAGTATTGGTAGAAATGTTCAAAGGAGGTTAGTTTGATGCGAAAGGTAAAGTTAGAAGGTCTGGGCCAACCCAGTTGGAAAGCAAAGGATTTAAGGGTCACCTTTAACAATCCGCAGAAAGGGAGGCCAGGCGGAACACAGTACCTTAAAGAGTGAGGAAGCTCCAACGGTGGCAGTTGTTCCTGGCAGCAGGTAGAGTTTGTGGTTTCGACCAGGGGGAGAGAAGATCTCGTCGAGGAAGAAACTTGGAGTCGTTGCACTGGCCAGGGAAGAGACCAGGCGCGGAGTTCGTCGGTAAAAAGGTGCGTTCCTTTTAATCGGGGTCACAGTGGTGAAGCTTGGCTATCCGGCCGCCGAGGTGCTTGGCACGGGCGATTCGACCAAGGGACGTCCTGGAAGGCGAATGGCGAACTAGTTGTCCCCACCAGCTCAAAGGGAGAAGACTCTTACAGCAGAAGATCTTCTCTTGTCGTCGGGAAAGTGGTGAGGTCATTGCAGCAGGGCTCCACCGGTGGTGTCGTCATTGCAGATGGCTTTGCTTCTCCCCTCTTCGGATTTCTTAGGTCCTGTGGCAGCTTCTCAAGTTCCAGCCCCAAAAGCCCTGCTTTTATGCAGAAAACCCCCCATTCAACAGCCTAGCTATCACTCATACATGCTAAGTGGTGAGCCGAGCGGCTCACCAATGGGCCAATCAGAACAGAGAGTGACTTGAGTTGCTAAGGCAACGCAGTCCAGGGTGCCAATCCCCCCACCCACACATCCTGTGGAACCCAGACAGAGTGGCACCAGTTGGAGGGCTTCTGTGGAGAAGCCTGGCAAAAAGTGGGACAAAAGGGCCTGACCTTGGTTGGAGTTACAGAGACGGACACAAACGCCATTTTAGAAAAGAGTTCTGGCGACCCAACTGGTGATTTTATATTAAATAAATATAAACCAGCGGTATCTTTAACATTGCACCAAAAAGTGGTGTGTTTAAAACCAATGGGAAAATCCCATAGGAAATATTCCGGTGGAATATTTTGCGTGGTAACCACTGCCACCAGCCAGAAACTCGACAAGGGGGGACTGGACAGTGCCTCCTTGGAAACAGACCCAGGGGCAATCGAATTAACCCCTTCCAGTACTTCCACAATATGATGGTTTGTACTGGTTCTGTTCACAATTTTGGACTAGTAAAGCTAATGGTGACTTTACATGCCCTGGGAGACAGTAGTCAGTCCCAGGGTATGGAGTCTATGTTTGGGGGTCACTATGACACCCCTGTGTTACTGCACTGAGGGTGCTGTGTGACACATGCACTAAAACAGATGATACCCTATGGAGTAAAAAGACACCATAGCCCATAAGCACACAATAAGTCAAAGACATACCTCAAATCATGCCTAAGAGTGGGAGGAAAAGAGTCTCACTCTTAGCAGGAGAAAAAAACAAGCCCCAAAAATCCAGCAAAGCTGCTGGGGAACTCACTATGTTTGGGGAATTAGCCTTATAAGAGAATTCTTGCTAATACTCGCCGCCCAAGACTAAGGGCAGGAGGATTGAATCCACTCCTGGATGAATCTCATACCTCTAGTCGGTTACAAACATCCTAGAGAGACCATCAGCATTTTGGTGGTGACACCCTGACCTGTGCTCAATGGTGAAATCAAACCCCTCGAGGCATATTGACCATCTCAATAGTTTTGGGTTCTCCCCTTTCATTTGCATTAACCATCTCAAGGGTTGGTGGTCAGTCTGAATAACAAAAGTAGAACCATACAAGTATGGCCTAAACTTCTTTAGAGCCCACACAATAGCAAAACACTCTCTTTCAATGGTTGCCCACCTTGTCTCAAGTTCCTTCAGTTTTCTACTGATGAAGCAAATGGGGTGCTCCCTACCTTTCCCATCCAGTTGACTAAGGACTGCACCTATACCTGCATTTGAAACATCTGTATGTACAATGAAAGTTTGGTGGTAGTCAGGAGCTCTTAGTACTGGAGCTTGACAAAGGGCTTTCTTCAGGTTTTCAAAGGCCTGATTGCACTCCTCATCCCATCTGACCTTTTTAGGGAACTTAGGAGAGTCACCAAGACTGATGCCCATCCTTTGCCAAGGACAGATGAGTTGGTGGATAGACTTGGTTCAGCCAAGTACCTCAGCACATTTGATCTGACGTCAGGCTATTGGCAAATAGCCCTGACAGACCATGCCAATGAGAAAACTGCATTTTCTACCCCAGTTGGCTTATACCAATTTAAGGTTATGCCTTTTGGACTGAAGAATGCACCTGCTACATTCCAAAGGATGGTAAATCCGGTTCTGACTGGGATGGAGGACTTCTGCATGGCATATTTGGATGACATTGCAGTGTTCAGCCAATCCTGGGAAGAGCATGTTGACCATCTAGGACATGTTTTGCAGGCTCTTGAGAAGGCCAATCTGACCATAAAGGCAAGTAAATGCCAGATTGGACAGAGTAAAGTGGTCTACATTGGACATGAGGTAGGAGGTGGAGAAATAAGGCCTTTGCCCAGTAAGATTGAAGGACTTCATGGTCCATGATGCACCGTGGTGTAAACACCGCCGTACTACCAACATGGCCGGCGCTTCAGAAGTGCTGCACACCAGCCTTTCCATGCTTCGTTCGGCTTCCTAGAAAAAGGCCACGCCTCTGCGGCACCGCGCGTCTCAACGCTACTGCTTGGTGTAGCTAGACGTGTGTCTCCGAAGTTCGCTTCGCGCCCTCCTTGATACCTTATTTCCTTCCTTCCTTCCTGGTACTCATTTATTCCCTTCCCCTTACCTTCTTTTCGTGGACTACTCCTGGAAATTCCTTGTGCTCGGAGTCGGAGCCCCGACTCCTTCAAGCCGACTCGTCTGCCTCCTGGTTCCTCGCCTGGATATTGAACGCTTCCATTTGGAAGGCTAAAACCTCACCCTGGACTCTGAAGACCCGTGTACAGGTTTATACAAATCCGGGACAGTAAGAAAAAAGGAAGCTACGTCCAAGAGCGTCACAAGAAAGGAAAAACAGGTGAGAAGGGGAGAAACTTGTGACACAGGGTGTGTTCTCCCGAACAAATCCTGGATCATCTCAATGTTACCTGCCACTCTCTTCACAGACTAGGCTTCTCCCTCAATTACAAGAAGTCCCATATGAGACCTTCTCAAAAGGACAACATTCTGAAGGGAGAACCCTTTTGGCAACCATGGACGGAGAAAACAGTAGTGACGGACGCCTCACTCACGGGGTGGGGAGCCCAAACCAACAATCTGACAATCAGCAGTCATTCGTCTCCATCAGAGTCCAAACTACATATCAATCTTTTGGATCTGAGGGCTATCAGACTTGCGCTGAAGGTTTTTCTACCCTCTGATAATGATGGACAACACAGTGGCCATGAATTACTTCACGAAGAGAGGAGGTGTAGGGTTACTACCACTGTCCAGAGAGGCAATGCAGCTCTGGCACTGGGCAATTCAAGAAGGAATCTCTATATCAGCAGTTCATCTGTCCGGAGAAGAAAACACGGCGGCTGACGCTCTGAGCAGACAGAGCATAGTCTCCCATGAGTGGTAACTAGCTCAGGAAGTCCTTTAAGAGATCTTCACCCTTTGGGGAACTCCTCAAGTGGATCTGTTCGCAACCACTGTCAACCGGAGGTGCGAACTGTACTGCTCCAGGGAATTTCCTCAAAGAGGAGCTCTAGGGGACGCGTTGATAGTGGACTGGGAGTTTCCACTCCTGTATGCGTTTCCTCCAGTCCCGCCATTCCTCTCATGATCAGGAGGTTGAGAAGGTTTGGGAAACACATGACCCTAATAGCCTCGGATTGGACCAGGAGGACATGGACATGTCCATCTGCCCTCCAATACGTCTTCCACTAAGAGAGGAAATTCTCTCGCGAGAGGAGGGACGGGTTCTCCATCCAGAGGTCAAGACACTCAGCCTTCACTCATGGTTTCTGAAATTTTGAGATATAAGGATTGGGACCTTCCAGATGACGAGATGGAGATTTTGCTTTTGGTCAGATGGCCAGCAACAAAGTCCTTGTACTGTTGCCTTTGGAACACATTCTGCAACTGATGCAAAGACAAGAATGTAGACCCATTTCTATGCAAATTATTGGAAGTGTTATCTTTTCTACTATCCTTAGCCAATTTGGGGCTTCAAATTGGAACTATTAAGGGCTGTTTGGCGGTGCTATCCATCTTTAAGCGTTCGTCAGAAGAATGTTCATTTTTCAAAATCCCACACTTGACACAATTTCTGAAGGGTCTCACCAATGTGTATCCCCCCCATCTCCTTTCCAGGTTCCAATTTGGGACCTTAATCTGATATTAAAATGTATAATGTGTGCACCCTTTGAACCTTTACATTTGTGTCCATTAAGTTTGTTAACATTAAAAACCATTCTCTTGGTAGCATTAACCTCAGCCCATAGAGTGAGTGAATTGCAGGCACTATCATCCAAGCCACCCTTTACTATCTTCTACAAGGATAGGGTTGTTCTGATAGTTAAGACTTCATTTTTACCCCAAATCATTTCTGATTTTCATGTAGGGCAGAACATTGTGTTGCCCACTTTTTATCCTCCACCTCATCCTGGCAAAGAGGGGGCAAGATTGCATAGATTGGACCCACGCAGAGCACTGAGCTTTTAAATATCTTGGCTATCCTAACTTCATATTAACGATCAGCTTTTTATAGGCTATACAGGTCATAAACTGTGTCAGGCTGTAACAAAACAGACCTTATCCAGGTGGATCATTCTGTCATGAACCGTCGTCTACGTCCTTTCTGGTCCTCCTGGTCCCTGACTCGCAGAGGATTGCATGCAGTATACCTTCCAACATGGCCCGCTCGGAACGGAACGCTCCGGATCAGTCTATGCGTTACACGCTGCTCATCCTGCAAGAGAGACATGCCCCGCGGCTCTGCGCGTCTCAACACTACCGCTACCTGTAGTCAGACGTGCTTTGCCGGAGTTCGAACGGGGCGCTTGCTTGATTCCTTGTTCCCAGCTCCTTGATTCCCTGTCCTATTCCTACCCTCTCCAATCTCCTGGAAAAACTTCTGCGCTCAAGACACGGTCCTCGTATCTTGTTTGCTTTCTGGTGTTACCCTGGACTTTCTGAACGCTCCTGGAAACTGAACCGTTATCCTCACGCTGGACGCCGAAGATTAGCGTTCGGGTCTGTACAAATCCCGGACCGTAAAAAAGAAGAAATCCCAGAAGGTTGCAAGTACTCAAGAAAAACAGGTGAGATGGGGATAGACTTGTGACAGATTGAGATGCCTTAAAAACGATAGAGATACAGAGATGGAAGCCACCATTCAAGACCTCATGCGAGGCATGCAGGAGTTAACAATAGAGGTATAGAACCTCAAGGCATAGAACGCAGCGTTAAAGCAGTTAGTTCTATCACATGATTCAGCGACAAAAGAAAGTGTGTTGTTGGGAGGAATAGTGGACAAGTATGACGGTTCTTCCAAGACTCTCCGCGCCTTCCTTGATTCGTGTCTAGTTCACTTCACCTTCAAACCCTATTTATCCACTCCTAGAGCAAAGGTGGGTTTTATGATTTCACACCTCACTGGAAATGCATTGACTTATGCAACCCCCCTGGTCAATTCAGGCGATGCCCTCTTGGATGACTATGATGGCTTTGTGAGAGCCCTTAAGGAAATGTTTGATCGCCCAGAACAAGTGTACAGTGCTCAAGAGCGACTACTCGAGTTTCAACAAGGGTCCCAGGATATGCTCACCTATGTTACTCGTTTCAAACAACTTGTAAAGGAAGCAGACTGGTCTCCAGAAGCTAGTTTTACTCTCTTCCGAAGTGGGCTGAACGAAGAAATAAAAGATGAGCTAACAAGGGTGGCCTGCCCAAGTTCCTTCCAGGCTCTTATGGACCTATCCTTACAGATAGATTTCCGAATCCAAGAAAGAAGAGCAGAGAAAAAGAAGTCTAAGGCGAGTTTCCAAAAGACCAGCACGGAACATGCTCCTAGAGCAGAGCATACTGTTCCTTCTACCCAGGACCCCGAACCTATGCAACTAGGAGCCTTCCATGGACCCATTACTCCTCAAGAAAGGATGTGACGGATCCATACTGGTCTGTGCATGTATTGCGCCTCCGATAAACATCTGGTGAGAGAATGTCCTATTGTTCCTCCACGGCGTTCGGGAAACGCCAGCTCCCGATCCTAGATGGGGCACAGTGTCGGGAGAGAGATATTTGCTCCACACCAATTCCATCATTGAACTCTCCTGGACAAAATAACCTTGTGGTCTTCAGGCCTTTCTATCGCCTTCCAAGACAGAATCCTACCCCATCCTGGCATTAGTTGACTGCGGAGCCATGGGCGTATTTCTAGATCAAGATTGGGTCACTGCTCACAACATTCCACATGAAAGCCGAGTAACAATGCAACCAGTAGAGGCCATTGATTGAAGGCCTCTTTCCTCAGGACCCATTACCCTTCAGACTAAAGAGATTCTACTTTCGAACGGATTGTGTCCTCCCACGTATTCCTCATCGTGTGATAATTCGTTATCTCCAGCTTTGCTGCTTCGGAAAAAATGTTCTCGGCAGAGGGCGCTGTGCTCGAGGTCGTGGCGTCGATTGTCCCTCGATGTACTCCGTACTCTGTCGACGTCACCGATGGTATAAATAGCTCGGGCCATGCCCGTTGCTTCAGTTCCATTTTTCCGATCGCTTCACTATCGAGAACG
Organism: Ambystoma mexicanum; assembly: GCF_040938575.1. Taxonomy (NCBI): domain Eukaryota; kingdom Metazoa; phylum Chordata; class Amphibia; order Caudata; family Ambystomatidae; genus Ambystoma; species Ambystoma mexicanum. The sequence continues at coordinate 1,089,957,317 of NC_090941.1, forward strand.
GCGCGCTTCTATTTTCTGTGAAGAAAATGTCGTCATCTTCGACACCTTCGACACCCAGGACTGGGTTCAAGAAGTGTGCACATTGTGGATCTAAGATGTCGATCACCGATCCCCACCAGATTTGTCTCAGGTGTCTCGGTTCCAGTCACCGAACCGACGACTGCGGGTCCTGCCAATCTATGACCGAAAAAGCTCTTTGTGAGAGGAGAGGTAAACTGTCGGTGGGGAGGGAGGCCTCAAAAAAGGTTTCGTCAAAAAGACACAAGAAAGCGACTGATTCTAAGGAATCGGATCGCCATAGGCACTCAAAGAGATCTCGATCTAGGAGTAGATCGAGACACTCTTCGTCATCATCGAAAAAAATGCAGAGGAGACATAGATCTCCCTCATCATCATCTTCTTCAGAGTCGACCGAAGAAATTCATTGTCCGACTAAATCGGATTCTCCCAGTAAGTGGGAAGAATTCCGCAAAAAGATGATGGAGGTTTTCGAGAATGCGGCCCGACCCCCTCGAAAGACCCTCGAAAAAGCCATACCCCTAAAGTCGCTCCATTGGACGACAAAGGGAAGTCCAAGGATACCATGGCAAAGACTGGTAGCGTTGAGGAATCCAAAAAACCTCGAGTCGACGTAAAACCGTCGAAGACTCTTCGAGAGTTGAGCACTTCTCCAGTGCCATACAAGAAACACAAGTCGCCGAAGACTTCAACAACTTTGTCGACGCCCTCCACGCCGATAATTTCAACTCCAAAGCCAAAAACTTCCTCAACGCCATTATCGAAGTCAACTTCGAAGACTTCGAAGGCCCCTTCGACAACTTCGAAGGATTTGCCAATTCCTTCAAAGCAGATGGAAGAGGAAGAAAGGAGATTCACTCCTTTGCCCAGGTCAGACTATTTCAAATCTATGTCAGCAATCTATGAAGAGTCTGCTTCAGAAGAAGACGAGGTTACTCCTTTGGGAGTTACATATGGTACAAGACAAGTTCCTGAGGAACTTATTGACCAGGAATCTAGAATGAGAGACCTGAGTGATACTCTACATTCTGCCAGTGGAGTTGACACATCCCAAGCATTAGAGTTTGCCAAACCTGATCCTGCAGAGCATGCAGATGCTGGGTACAGGGGTCTTATGACCAGGGTAGTTGAATATATGGGTTGGGGTAATACTTCACCCATTTTTGAACAAGATGACATGACGGATATAATCGTCAAGGGACCTCAGAAAGATCCTGTTCTCCCTTTCCACAGAAACCTCCAAAGGACTGTGAAGAAAAACTGGTAGAAGCCAGAAACTATTGCTGCTGCAGATAGCACTTTTCCAAGAAAATATAGACCGGCTGGAACGGATCCTGAATATTTGAATAAACATCCGACTCCAGAGAGTTTAGTCATTCAAGCAGCATCTACTTCAAAAGAAACTGCTTATCCAACTATCCCTCCAGATAGAGAGGATAAATAAATTGATGCCTGGGCACATAAAGTTTTCACATCAGGCAGTATGGCACTTAAGTCGGCAAATGTCACCTGTACCCTAGCCAGGTTTACCCATACCCTGTGGGACTGTATTTCGGTGGCGGCTGATCATATTCCGGAAGGCAAGGAAAGGGAAGGCTTCCTGAATATAGACAAAGACGGGAAGGAGGCAATGGGGGAATGTCTCCAGTCTGGACTGGATACTGCTGATAGTATCAGCAGATCCATGGCTGCAAGCGTTGTGCTACGCAGATTTGCGTGGTTGAGGAAGTCAGGGTTTGCACCAGACATGCAACCCAGACTTCTCAACATGCCCTTTGATGGCTCGAGGCTCTTTGGCAGAAAGCCTAGAAAAACTTCAGACCTCGAAAGCGGCAGCTAAATCACTTAACGCCTCTTTGCGCCAGCCTCTAAAACCCTATTCCGGCTCATCTTCCTGGAGGGGTCTTCTATTCGATACTACTCCTCTTTTGGTAGAGGAAGAGGACAGGCTTCTCAAAGGGGCAAAAGAAACTTCCCTCGTGGAGCACGAGGAAGAGGTGCAAAATCAGCCTCAGGAGCGGCATCTGTACCCTCAGCCACTCCTGCAGCCGCCTCCAAATCCCTCTGAGACCTTGTTACACAAAACACCAGGATCTCTCAACATCTGAAGGAATGGCGGAGCATTACCTCAGATGCTTGGGCACTGGAAACAGTAGCCCAAGGTTACTGTCTCCCCTTTCTAAAAAGGCCTCAGAATCATCCACCGGGAGCCAACTCTGCCAAATTTCCAGATCCGCTCCTGTTGCAGGAAATTTTAACCCTGCTAGAGAAAAATGCCATAGAACTGTTACCTGTAGTGGAGAGGAAAATGGGTTGGTACTCCCCATATTTTCTCATCCCAAAAAAGGACAGAGGACTGAGACCCATCTTGGACTTGAGAAACTTGAACAAGTTCCTCAGGAAGGACAAGTTCAAGATGGTGACTTTCTCAGATCCTTCAGGCTCTCCAACTCCAAGATTGGTTGGTATCATTGGACCTTCAGGATGCTTACTTTCATGTGCCAATACATCCAAAGCACAGAAAGTACCTGAGGTTCGCGATTGGCAATTCTCATTATCAGTTTCGAGTTCTGCCATTCGGGTTGACCTCCGCCACGAGGGTTTTCACCAATCTGTTGGCGGTTGTGGCAGCAAGTCTCAGGAGAGGAGGTATTCACATATATCCCTACCTGGACGACTGGTTGATCAGGGCAAGTTCTCCAGAACAAGCTCAGGAACATCTTTCGATCACCTGCCACTTCCTCCACAAATTGGGCTTCTCCCTCAATTTCAAGAAGTCCCACATGATACCATCCCAGAAGCTCCAGTTTATCAGAGCATTCTTGGACACTTCATCAGGAAAAGCCTTGTCTCCCGAAGTGAGAGCTCTCCACATCCAGCAGATGGTAACGAAGTTTCAGAATGCCTAACGTCTACCGGCCTTCGATTTTCTCAGGTTGCTCGGCCTCATGGCATCCTGCATTTTCCTAGTACCAGAGGCCAGGTTGAGAATGAGATCCCTTCAATGGGCACTCAGAACTCAGTGGTCCCAGTTCACAGGGAATATGTCGGATCTTCTGCAAGTCCCGAGCGCAGTTGCTCAAGATCTTCTATGGTGGGCTTGCAACAACAATATCCTCAAAGGAGAATCTTTTTGGCAACCATGGGCCGAGATTACAGTAGTGACGGACACCTCACTCACGGGGTGGGGAGCACACACCAACGATCTGACAATCAGCGGTCGTTGGTCTCCATCGGAGTCCAAACTACACATCAACCTGTTGGAGCTGAGGGCAATCAGACTAGCTGTGAAGGCCTTTCTGCCCTCTGTAAAGGGAAAGGATGTCCTGATAATGACGGACAACACGGTGGCCATGTACTACCTCAACAAAAGAGGAGGAGTAGAGTCACTGCCACTGTGCAGAGAAGCAATGCAGCTCTGGTTCTGGGCAATACGAGAAGGAATCTCTCTCTATCAGCAATTCACCTAGCCGGAGAGAAGAACACGGCGGCAGACGCTCTGAGCAGGCAGAGCACGGTCTCTCACGAGTGGGAGCTGGCTCAGGAAGTCCTTCTGGAGATCTTCGCCCTTTGGGGAACCCCTCAAGTAGATCTGTTTGCCAACGCGATCAACCGGAAGTCCGATCAGTACTGCTCAAGGGAATTTCGTCAAAGAGGAGCTCTGGGAGACGCATTCGTAGTGGAGTGGAAGTTTCCACTGCTGTACGCATTTCCCCCAGTCCCTGTGATTCCTCAAGTAATCAGGAGGTTGAGAAAGTTCAGGAAAACCATGATCCTAATTGCCCCGGATTGGGCCAGGAGGACGTGGTACCCGGACCTTCTGGACATGTCCATCTGCCCTCCAATACGTCTTCCGCAAAGAGAGGATCTTCTCTCGCAATAGGAAGGTCGGGTTCTCCATCCAGAGGTCAAGACACTCAACCTTCACGCATGGTTTCTGAGAGGTTGAGATACAAGGATTTGGGATCTTCCGGATGACGTAATGGAAATCTTGCTTTCGGCCAGAAGACCAGCAACAAAATCTTTGTACCGATGTCGCTGGAACAGGTTTAGTAACTGGTGTAAAGACAAGGATGTGGAGCCTTTTCAGTGTGGCACCCCAATGGTGCTTTCTTTTCTACTACATCTAGCTAATCTGGGGCTCCAGATAGGAACAATCAAAGGATACCTTGCTGTGCTGTCCATTTTCAAGCGCTCCTCGGAAGAGGTTTCATATTTCAAAATACCGTTAATAATTCAATTCTTAAAGGGGCTTACTAATGTATACCCTCCAGTACCTTTTTATGTACCAACTTGGGACTTAAATTTAGTATTAAAATTCTTGACTTGCATACCTTTTGAGCCTCTGCACTCATGTCCATTGAGGCTTTTGACTCTAAAAACTGTCCTTCTTGTGGCCATATCAGCCCGCAGGGTTAGCGAACTTCAGGCTCTCTCATGCAAACCACCATATACTATTTTTTATAAGGATAAGGTAGTCCTTAAAGTTAAACCTTCGTTCTTGCCAAAAGTAGTCTCGGACTTGCATTTGTCACAAAAAATAGTACTACCAACCTTTTATCCTCCTCCTCATCTGGGCAAAGAAGAGGAGAGATTACACAGATTAGATCCCAAGAGGGCTCTTAGTTTTTACATCTCAAGGATGGCTAAATTGAGACAAGATGACCAACTATTTGTGGGTTATACTGGTCATAAATTAGGCTTATCTGTAACAAAACAGAACATTTCCCGCTGGATCATATTAGCCATAGTTGAATGCTACAGATTAGCGGGAAAAGAACCACCAGATGGGCTTCGTGCCCATTCTACAAGGGGAATGGCTACTTCTGCTGCTCTAAAGAGGGGAGTCCCAGCAGCAGATATTTGTGCAGCTCCAACCTGGAAAACAGTGCATACTTTTGTTAAACATTATTGTTTGGATACTGCCTCCTCTAACGAGGGTTTATTTGCCAAGGCAGTTCTGCATTCTGTCCACGAAAACTGAAATGAGTACTCCCCCTCCAAAAATTGATACTGCTATGGGAGCCTATCACAAGATGAGGAATACGTGGGAGGACACAATCCATTCGAAGAACAAGTTACTTACCAACTGTAGCGTTCTTTCGACTGGCTGTTCCTCCCACGTATTCCTCATCGACCCTCCCATCCTACCGAACAGTACAGTTAACGTTTTCTTACACTTTCCTCTCACGAAGAATGTATCGGTCATGGGGCACGCCTGGGTGTTCCTCCTATATATATTTCATCGAAAAAAACAGAACTGAAGCAACGGTTGCGGCTCAAGCTATTTATACCATCGGTGACGTCGACAGAGTACGGAGTACGTTGAGGGACAATCGACGCCACAACCTCGAGCACAGCGCCCTCTGGCGAGAACATTTTTTCCGAAGCAGCGAAGCTGGAGATAACAAATTATCACAAGATGAGGAATACGTGGGAGGAACATCCAGTCGAAAGAACGTTACAGTTGGTAAGTAACTTATTCTTCTATTAATCACCATCAAGAGAGGATCAAATTTGACCTCATTAAATCAGCCCATTATCCAATGGTTCTCGGAAGCCCTGGCTACAAAGGCACAATCCTTACATCAATTGGGCAGCCGGCTCACTGTTTCTTGGATCTGAATATTGTATGGCTCACTGTCTATCCCTGGATACCGTACCAAAGCTTTCTGAAGACTTTCAAGAGAACCAACAAAGTCCAGTTACCGTTTCTAACATCATCCAGATTCCCAGAGCCTACCAAGCCTTTTCTGATGTCTTTTCGACCACTATAGTTCAAGCTCTACCTCCTCACAGATCAGAGGATTGTGCCATCGATACCGACCCCTCTGCAGTGATTCCTTTCGGCAGAATGTTTATATTATCTGAACCTGAAAAGAGGGCTCTCCGAGAATACCTGGATACTAACCTGGAAAATGGTACCATACGCCCGTCCAAATCTTCAGCGGGCGCTTCATTGTTCTTCATTCCAAAGAAAGATACCAAGGAACTCAGACCATGTTTGGACTACCGTGGTCTAAATCAGTGTACTCCCAAGGACCGTTATCCCTTACCCCTCATCTCGGATATCCTAGAAGCAGTCAGAGGTGCAGTAATCTTTACTAAATTAGACCTAAGGGGTGCTTACCATCTCATTCGTATAAAAGGTGAGGAATGGAAAACAGCCTTTAGAATCCCCTTCGGACATTTTGAATACCTAGTCATGCCCTTCGGACTTGCTAATGCCCCAGCAGTTTTTCAACGTTTCATGGATAGGGTGTTCTCGGATATGCTATTCCTCTTTGTCATCGTCTACCTGGATGATATCTTGATCTATTCCAAGGACCTTCTAAAGCATGAAGAGCATGTTAAGGCAGTCCTACAACGATTACGTGAAAACAAACTCCTGGCTAAACCCGAGAAATGCCTATTTCACGTCACTTCTGTTCATTACCTAGGATTTGTCCTTAGTCCAGAAGGAATTGGAATGGATCCTTCAAAGGTAAAGGCCATACTATCTTGGCTGGCTCCCACTTCCGTGAAACAAATTCAATCCTTCCTGGGACTTGCTAATTTTTACCGAAAGTTCATACCGTCCTTTTCTGAAATTGTTCAACCGATCATTTCTCTCTTGAAGAAAGATACCCCATTTCTCTGGTCTGGTCCGAAGCCCAAGACAAGGCATTCCAACGATTAAAGACAGAGTTCACTGAAGCCCCCATCCTAGCTCAACCCCACATTAACCGGCCATTCCTAGTGGAGACAGATGCCTTTAACTACACCATAGGAGCAGTCCTAAAACAGGAATTTGAGGACAAATTGGAGCACCCCATTGCTTACCTTTCACAAACTCCGACTCCCAGTGAGACTCATTATTCCGTCTTGGAAAAGGAGCTATTAGCCATCCGCCAAGCCTTTACAGAGTGGCGACATCTACTCCTGGGAACTAGGCATCCAGTCCAGGTCCGTACGGACCATCGAAATCTTCAAGTTCTACAATCCTTGGAGTGTAGGAACAGTCGTCAGGCCCGTTGGGCCTTCTTCTTTGCCCAGTATCAGTTCCACATCCATCATGTCTCTGGATCACAGAATATAATTGCTGATGCCCTTTCCAGACGTCCTGACTATGAAAACCCTGAGGATCTGACCTTTCCAAAAATGTTTCCCCACACAATCTTTGTTGCCCAAGCACTCACCCTCCTGGAGAATATGCAAGGCCAAACTCGACTTTCGGACCTCTGGAAGGAGCACAAGTGAAATAACAGATGTAATCTCACAGCAAAGGATGGATATTTATTCAAGGACATTGCCTAGTTATTCCCACTCCTGGACTGAGACAAAGAATCACAAGGCTATGTCATGATACCTTACATTCGGGACATCGTGGAATTACCAACACTCTCCATTTAGTACAAAGACAGTTTTGGTGGCCGAAGATGAAGGATGACATTAGGATTCATGTCCAAACATGCGCAGTTTGCAATCAGAACAAACATGATAATAAGAAGCCGGCTGGACTCCTACTCCAACCAGCAATACCAACAAGACCCTGGGAATTCATCGCCACTGACTTTATCGTGGAATTACCACCCTTTAGAGGCTACACAACAATCATGGTCACTATTGACTTGTTTACTCATATGGCTCATTTTACACCCTTATCCAAACTACCTTCCTCATCAGATCTTGCCAGAATTTTACTGGAACACATATTGCGACTTCATGGGCTGCCTTCCAAAATCATTTCAGACCGAGGACCCCAGTACATATCTCAGTTTTGGAAGCAAGTGTGTCGTATTCTAGGAATCCAACGTGCCTTATCCTCTGGCTACCACCCACAAACCAATGGAGCCACGGAGCGTGTCAACCAGACTCTTGAACAATACCTACGTTGTTTCGCCACCAAAGTTCAGCACGATTGGACACTCCTAATACCTATGGCCGAGTTCGCTTATAACAATTCAGATCACTCAGCTATCAAGACCAGTCCCTTCTTCTGTAGTGAAGGATTCCATCCATCTGTCCTACCCTCCATACTCCCACATCCTACCCCAGTACCTACAGTAGACTCCTGGATCGAAAACCTCATCACAGTCCATAAGGAGGTTAAAGAACACCTAGAAACGGCCCGAAAAGATGTCTAATGTTATGCTGACTCTAAGAGAAGACCTGGACCTCCCTATTCAGTAGGAGATACGGTTTGGTTATCCTCGAAGCTCCTTCCTAGACACCTGTGCCCTAATAAACTGGCTCCCAGATACTACGGTCCCTTTTCCATACAAGAATTCATCAACCCAGTGGCCTTTCGACTTCGGTTACCTGAATCCTGGAAAAGGATTCATTCAGTCTTTCACACTTCTCTGCTAAAACCATACATTCAGTCATCCCGAACAGCTCCTAGATCTACCCCTGTTATTGTAAATGATCAACTAGAATACGAGGTTTCCAGGATTTGTGACTCAAGATATCGACAAGGTCAACTACAATATCTGGTTGAGTGGAAAGGTTACCCTTCCAGTGAGCGTACGTGGGAACCAGTGTCAAACATGAATGCGCCCAGATTGGTTCGACGATTTCATCTGATCCATCCGGGCAAACCCGGAGGAGCTGGTTTTCAGAGGAGGCATACTGTCATGAACCGTCGCCTACGTCCTTTCTGGTCCTCCTGGTCCCTGACTCACAGAGGATTGCATGCACTATTCCTTCCAACATGGCCGCTCGGAACGGAATGCTCCGGATCAGTCTATGCGTTACACGCTGCTTATCCTACAAGAGAGACATGCCCCCGCGGCTCTGCACTTCTCAACGCTACCGCTACCTGTAGTCAGACGTGCTTTGCCAGAGTTCGATCGGGGCTCTCGCTTGATTCCTTGTTCCCAGCTCCTTGATTCCCTGTCGTATTCCTACCATCTCCAATCTCCTGGAAAACCTTCTGCGCTCAAGTCACGGTCCTCTGTGCCTCCGAGCGTAACTTGTTTGCTTCCTGGTGTTACCCTGGACTTTCTGAACGCTCCTGGAAACTGAACCGCTATCCTCACGCTGGAAGCCGAAGATCGGCGTTCGGGTCTATACAAATCCCGGACCATAAAAAAGAAGAAATCCCAGAAGGTCACAAGTACTCAACAAAAACAGGTGAGACAGGGAGAGACTTGTGACACATTCTGGCAATTTCGGAATGCTACAGACTAGTTGCCAATGATCTTCCGGAAGGATTATGGGCCCATTCCATCAGGGGTATGACTACCTCTACAGCCCTGCAAAGGGGTGTACCGATCAAAAATATTTGTGAGGCAGCTACATGGTCTACTATTCGCACGTTCACAAAACATTACTGCCTTGAGTCTTACCTCGGTCAGGATGGAAGTTTTGGAAAAGCTGTCCTCCATTCGGTTCATGAAAACCATTGCAACATAAATTCTTACTCCCTCCACCAAATCAAACACTGCTTTGGGAGTCTATCAAAGATGAGGAATTTGTGGGAGGACACAATCTATTTGAAGAACAAATTACTTGCACCTGGTTACGTTGTTTGAGTGGATGTTCCTCTCGCGTATTCCTCATCGCCCTCCCAGCCTATCCCCACAGTATAATTTCCCATGCTATTACAGCTTTCGCTCCTTCAAAGTTTATTACGGTTAAATCCGTGGTTATGTTGGTACTTTCTACTGTAAGAAAAACAAAACTGAAGCCAATGATCGCTGCACATGCTATATATGCCTTCAATGACACCATCCTCGAGACAGAGGCCCTCGAATCGACTGCATCAACGCACAGCACCCTTTGCGGAAAATTGTTTCTGAAGCAGCAGAAGCTGGATATCAAATATCAAAGATGAGGAATACGTGGGAAGAACATCCAGTCGAACAAATGTTACCAGGGATAAGTAAATTGTTGTTCTGGGTGAGACCTTTATCGACCACTCCAACATTCCCCCCTTTAGTTAATACATTTACTAATAAACCAATTCCTTGTTCTTTTGGGCCATTTTCTTGGGGAAGCAGGGCTCTACAAACATCTCTCATGCTAGTCCCACTATGGGCATACTCCTCCACTGAACAACCCCACCAGCTCATCCTCCACCATTTCCGCATTCTATCCCCTGTTCTACATAATCATCCCAATCTGGTGGAGGATACAAGACCGCATTTGGAGGCCCAACCATCCCTGGATCAATTTCTACCTCAGTCTGAATACCCATTTGTTATGAAATGGTAGTGGTCCTAGCCTTGGACAGGGTCACAGTCATCATGGCAGCTGTCTTAGTTCTATGGGCAGAGAAGCATCGTAAGAGCATCTGACAGGTACAAAATATAATGAGCAAAAAGACAAAAGTTGGCATGAGGATCTTTATAGCTATGCTCTTTCATGAAAGCACCCAAGAGAAAACCAAATCCAACCAAGGGTCACTTGCTATTCCTGCTTCTCCATGACCCCCCTTAGGTTGTTCAAAGTGGCAATTGTCTATGCGAGGGTCCCATTTTCTGAACCATTAGGAGGCACAGAGGTGCAGCAGATGCTTCCAATTTTCTGACACACACTGCCTTCCATAGCTGTTAGGAGGTTGATGATGTACCTATTTTGCAGGGCTATGAGCCTTAAGTCCTGCAGTTCTTTAATTGTACTAAAAGCTGACTCAGAAGAATTTACAAATAGTAAAAGTTCATACCGGTGACTTGAAGCCACTTCGCATTTGCCATAGCATGAAACACCAGGGGCCAAAAGAGAAGAAAAGAACATCTCAGTTCGACTGAACAGTCGATACTATTCAGGAATGTTGATCAGAGCTTCTGTAGATACCGAAGAGATGTTGTTTGATCTTTTCATCCGTCTCAACGATACTGCTTCTTCATGCCCAGGCAAAGTCATTGATTTGTCCATGTCTGATGACACAAGGGACGCAAGTGGCACAGGGGACAAAATGGGCACAGATGTCTATTTAGGTGTTGGGCTGGCAAGTGTCAAATGGCTTTGGGGAACAAAAGAAACAGGCACATGCAGTATGTTATATTATGTTACTTGCCATTTATATAGCGATTTATGTATCATTGGTAAGACCTCAAAGCGCTTGTAGGTTGAACACCCTCAGGAACCGCAGTTCAAGTCAGTAGAGAGAGAGAGAGTGTTGTATGGTGCATGGGCGTACCAGATATGTGTGCAGCTGGTGTAGGTTGTTGCATGATAGCTGCTTCTTAGCGGTAGGTGTAGCGCTGGGGAAATCAGTTGGATGTGTTCAGTCTGGAGAGTGGACACCCAGACTGAGTTCTAGCTGTGTTAGGCCTGAGGAGACACCTAAACTATCTGGTATGTGCTCAGCTAGCTGTGTTTTATTAGGATGATGAGGTGATCATGGGATCATGTTACTATGAGAACAGCTAGGCCGAATGTGTCATAGTATAGCTATGTTCTAGTTGAATGATGGTGTATAGGAGAGAGTGAGCGTAGTAGTGTGATATGGTGGTTATCAGTAAAGCTCCTGCAACCAAGCATGAGAGCAGGACAGGGGGCGTACATAGCAGCATATGTATATAAAGCGACAGGATGGATAGGGTAAACATGTGATACAGATAACATGGGGATACAGGAACGTAGCATATACATTGCATAGATAGGCGGTACAGAGATATATCCACTCCATCAGTTCCAATGGTTCCATCCGTTCCCATCTTTTTCCATCCACACTATCCTTCATCCACTGTATCCTTTTCATCCACTCCGATCAGTTCCATTCATCCGTTCCATTTACTTCATCCGTTCCATTTACTTCATCCGTTCCATCCACTTCATCATTTCCATCCACTTCATCTGACCATTCTCTTCATCCGTTCCATTCTATTCATCTATTCCATCCGTTCTATCCGTTCCATCCTTTCCATCCACTCCAATCGTTCTATCCACTCCAACCGTTCCATCCACTCCTACCGTTCTGTTAACTCCAACCGTTCCGTCCACTCCATCCACTCCGTCTGGTCCATCCCCTTCGCCTGTTAAATCCCCTTCGTTCGTTCCATCCACTTTGTCCGTTCCATCTACTTTGTTTGTTCCATCCACTTTGTCCGTTCCATCTACTTTGTTCGTTCGATCCACTTCGTTCATTCCACCCTTTTCGTCTGTTCCATCCACTTAATCCATTCCATTCTCTTCATCTATTCCATCCACTCCATCCATTCAATTCACTTCATCCATTCTATCCATTCCATCTAATCCATCCTTTCCATCGACTCCATCCATTCACTTCAATTCGTACATTCTGTCCATTCTATCCATTCCATCTACTTCATCTGGTCCATCCACTTCATCCGTTCCATCAACTTCATCTGTTCCATTTTGTTCATCTATTCCGTCCACTCTATACATTCCATTCCCCTCATCTGTTCTATCCCCTCATCTGTTCCATCGGCTTCGTCCTTTCCATCGGCTTCATCCGTTCCATCCACTTCATCCGCTCCATCCACTTCATCTATTCCATCCATTCCATCTGTTCAATTCACTTCATCCGTTCCGTCCATTCTGTCAGTTCCATCTACTCTATTCTTTCCATCCACTTCATCCGATTCATCCACTTCATCCGTTCCGTTCTCTTCATCTATTCCATCTACTCCATCCGTTCCATTCACTTCATCGGTTCTATCCTCCTCATCTGTTCCATCTCTCATCCGTTCCATCCCTGATCCGCTCCATCCACTCCATCCGCTTCATCCACTCCATCAGTTCCATCCATTTCATCCACTCCTTCCATTTCATCCACTCCATCCGCTTCATCCACTCCATCCGCTTCATCCACTCCATCCGCTTCATCCACTCCATCCGCTTCATCCACTCCATCCACTCCATCCGCATCCACTCTATCCGTTCCATCTGCTCTATCCGTTCCATCCGCTTCATCCGTTCCATGCACTCTATCGGCTCCATCCACTCTATCCTCTCTATCCGTTCTATACACTCTATCTGTTCCATCCACTCTATCCGCTCCATCCACTCTATCTGCTCCATCCACTCTATCCGCTCTATCCACTCTGCAGCCATAGTGAGACTACACACACCTCCCCAGGCGGTGGTAATTGTTGATCCGCAAACGGTTCACAAGACCAAAACACATCAAGAAGTGCTGATGTACCTCCAGCCAGATCAGAAGTTTTCATCTTCAGTTTCCGTTTGTGCCAACAGGCACCATGCCATCATCTTTAAAACACAGAGGAAAACATGTGAGTAGCTTGATCTTAACAGGGTTTCCTGGCTCCTTGAGCCTAATCAGATATTTTAGATACTTTTTCCAGACATTTCCACACTCTTGATTGACTTGAACCACCCCTTCTTCTGACAATCCCCTCATACCTCCAGCTCTGAAACTCTTGACACTTCCTTGTCAATAGGTAGGACAGAAGCTGTGACTGTCTGTCCTTGAATCTGTACAGGGGTAGGTGCACCAAGCAACGTACCTCTACTAACCATATATTATTTGGAATAAACAGTCGATGAACAACAGAAGCATTTGGACAAGAGCAAATGTAGCAAGATTCTACAGATCTCTCTCTTCCCTTTCTCCTCATATGTCTGTCCTCATTAGGGGTTGGCCGGAGCGGTAATGTCAGTTGACGATTGCGGGCATCATATATGGACCCAACTCTAGGTCCCCCATCAGGCAAGAGTGTAGAGCTTGTATGTCAAGTCTGTCACACATGGATTCCTGGAGGCTTTGGATAGCATAACTTGAATGCTAGGGTCCACTACTTCCCCCCTCCACATCTACCCCATTTCTTCACAACGAGGATGTAAAGACTGGTACGGGGTGTCTGTACTTCCGCTCTCTATATGGTAGAGGAGAGGCGCAGAGGACCCCAGCCACGATTCTCTATTATTGGTAACGTAGTCGAGCAATCAAGGCCTAGCTTCTCAGGAGGTGATGCAGGCTGGTTCTTAAGTACAGTGTAGTCCCCGAACCCCCACAAAGGAATGTCCACACACTGTATTACTGAAAACACAGTCTTTACATAATTAATTGGCAGCTTTGTTCCTAGCGGTGCTCATCGACGACAGAGCGTTGGCGTCCTGCAAGGATGAGACGTGCGGGGCACCTCGGTGACGATAGTTCTGGACCGCAAAGAGATTATGAAGAACTGTGGCCCAGCAAGGGCGTTGAGTCGTCGGCGTCTCTGTGGTCTTTAGGTGGCGGGAAACCCACCGGTGGATGCTCCTCGGCGCATCGACGGTCGGGCCTTCTCCAGCGGGATAAAGCGGGCGATGATGCAGACGAGAGCGTCCGATGATCAAATGAAGTTCTTAGGTAAACGGGAGCACGGCGGCTCCGGTCGGCAACGGCAGTCGTCGACAGTGGCGGACAACAGTCCGGGTGCTTCTCTTTGAGATTCCGCGGCAGTCCCCGTCTCGGGTCGGCAGCCTGTCGAAGGTCTGTCTACCAGGGAGCTTTGGCAAAGATCATCTGTGCACGATGGTCCCTCGTAGCTCGGGAAGAGGGCGCCTTACCAGGTCCTCTCTGGGTCAGTCCTTGGAGACACAGCAGCTTTCAGATTGTGAAGGAGAGCAACAGCACTTCTTCTCGTCCAGTGGGGCTTCAAGGTCAAGTTTCAGTTACTCCAGTTACTCGTCGTAGTGGACTTCAGCTTCTGAACACGATTCCTAGCAGTGAGAGGTCCTCAGATATACTGTTGATCTCCCATTCATTCCGTTGGGTCACACTCAAGCATCCAATCACGACTAAGGGCATTCATGCAGGCAAGCAGCCAATCAGGCACACAAGGTATTCAGGCCATTCACTTCTCTCCAGACACTCACAACAAGTTATGTGTATTGGAACAAGTACCAAGCCATTCAACACTCCAAGCTGCATTCATACCTGTTTCGGGCAGGGCTGTCTCAGTCATTGTGTCAACCACCAGATACTAGACATCCACAACACAGAATGCATATTCGTCACACACTCTATTCACCCAGGTCCCACCCACAGGAGGTACCCACAACATACATCAACGGGAAGGCTCCAGCTAGTCTGGCCGGGTCTTCACAACAACACCATATATGGCACTTCCATCCAACAGCCAGTTAGGGGGAAGGGACAGAGTCAGGGCTTCCCAGGACTTTGGGAAAGCAAGGTAATGGGTAATAGAAAGCAAGAGGCCACAGGGGCCATCTTGTTTTCCATCAGGAATCAACTGATCCCAATGGCAGGGCCGGGGTATCCCCAAAATGGAGGATAATTCGTGCACCTGTCAAATTCAGCATGGAGCTGCCACCAGCCCATTCCCTGCTCTGCGGGCCACCAACAGGTGCCCAAAAACATACACTAGGGGCACAGGGTTGTACCCTCACCCATGGGTGCCATAAGGGTATCCCACTGGTCCGTTCACCAAACCAAAAGAGAGAGAGAGCTGCACCGCCAGGAGTCCCACATGAACTCCTGCGCGGAAAACATGACAGAACACACAATAAAAAGCAGTAAAGGACAAGGATGCGGAGGCCCTGTCCCTCCGATGCATTTCCAGCATCACAGAGGATTTCACCAGGGCAACTGGATAGAGGTTTTACGTGATGGATGGATAATGTAATGGGGAAAATCGATTATCTATTCTGCAAAAGGAAAATCTATAGTTTTGAGGACTATACGACTACCCTAGGGTTGGTGAAACTTGGCAGATTTCGATACTTGCAGGCTAGGCACTGGGTCTTACACTAACCCAATTTCTCTTGCCTGTATAAATGAATCAATTTGCTATCCACCCCCGTCTGACAATAGTACTGTTAATGTTGGGAACAAGAATTGGTTCGACCTCTCTCTGATGAGGAGTGGGAAGAGGTTTACAAGGGTCAATGACAGCATTAGGTCCCCGTTTGGCTGACACTCAAACCAAGATTTTAACGAGGTGGTACAAACCACCATCTCGTCTACATTATAGTCACCTGGATAACACTAAACTGTGTTGGAGAGGATGCAAGATGGAAGGAACGATGTTGCATATATTATGGGGATCAGCACTTCTTTTGGATTACTGGCTAGAAGTGAGATCCAAGATAAAAGGACATCTTGCAGATTGATGTACCGGATGACCCGATGTACTTTGTATTGGGACTCTTTGGCCCCAGGCCAATGCTAGGTATTGCCTTGGAGAGGAACCTATTGACTCATCTATTCTTTGCTGCAAAACTGACTATCCTCCAGGTGTGGAGGCGTATGGAAATCCGCTCCACGCATTTGTTGATGGACAATGTGTGGTCTACTCTGGGGATGGCAAAACTCACAGCTAACATATACTCTCACTTGGCATTCATGGCGGTGGGGTCCCCTTCTTGTATGTGCAAAAAGACTTCAATGCCCTCACGTGCCCACAGAGACTGAGGGCCCTGAACCTCGTAGACATGCCGTGAACGATATTGGTTATAAGGCGTGCCATCCATATTACTTAGATCGCATTTTCTTTGTTGTTTTAGGGAGAAATACTGGGGCGAGGTGGGCGGGGGAGGGAAAAGAACATGCATGGTTGATGATTTGAGATTCATACACCTCTGGTGGTTGCCAGATTGTGTTGTGAGTGGTCTATAAAAAACCAATAAATTTCTATCTTTACAACAAAAAAAAATAAACTAACAGTAGTCTGCAATGTTTCCCTGCACACAGATGGAAGACTTCCCGCCGTCTGACTTGTCTTCAGCGACTGCATGGTTTTTACACCGCTCCAGTAGTGGTCTTCTACGGAAACGTGGTCTCATACATCAGCTTTCTCTGGCTCTTTGCCTATGTTCTGATGATAGATTTCCAGACATTGCCTTCCTGGAAGGAGTACCTATTGTATGCCTGGATTTTCAGTATTCTATGTGAAGAAGCAAGGCAGGTAAGGAGGCCCAGAAACTTGAAGGTAGCATGCATGAGTGGTCACTGATGGCAAAGGGTAACCAATAGAAGGAGTCATAGGTGCCCATAACCTATGACAGACCTATGAAAATCTGTATGGCAATGTGTATCGTGACAATTCTTCTTGTTGGTATCATATTCAGCACTGTTGGCCATGGAGACAGCCAAAAGTACTTCTCATTTGCAGCAATGACTTATATCTCAATCTGCATATTAGGGCAAATGAGGGCACTGAGGCACTGAGAATAATGTTATTGAATTCCGAAGCTAGTAATACTATTAATGCATACCCCAGCACTGCCATCTTTCTTTTTCCCTTTTGGCCAATTACCCTTTATAATATATTGCCTGCCCCGCCCCAAGCCTTCTAGCAATGGCTTGGGGATGTGATGACACTGAAAAGCGTTGCTTCCATATGAACGATACTAGTACTCAACCTTTGTAATATCAGCCGACATCCGCTATAATGTTAGCTGCAATCCGATAGCCTGCGTCTCAGTGGGCCACATCGCACACATTTTATTTGTCCCCCATCACTGATATGCCTTGCAGGGAACTACCTGCACCTCTCCCCTGTCCCAATGGTGGCGCTAGATATAGCTGCATTACCCATACACAAGGTTTTAGTCATGCAGAACACGTAGCATTATCTACTGTCCTGCAGAGTGCATACTTAAGGCCATCCCCAAGATGCTGACTGCCATACCATGACATACTGTGCTTATATATGATTGTACGCACATCTTGACCATAGCATTGGTAGTGTAAAGGATTGAACAAGGTCAACCATGTGAACTGTGTTCAGACTTTTCTATTGCTGCTTTTATATAGGTAGTTTTATGGACTAAAATGGCGCTTCCATTTAATAATGTCCCTGCAAGAATGTCCACTGACAAAAAAGCCGCCGTTTTTAGCGGGGACATTATTACATTGCACATGCAGGGGACAGACCTATGGACCCTTCATATGGTCTCTGTGCTCTCTCCTTTCTCTTCCCCTCCCATTAATGGTGGCACCCGGTGGGATGCCCTCCTGGCCTCCTAACATTCCTCTATGGTCATCATTAATGTTTGCTCTAGTGGAACCGTCTTGGTCCAAGGCCCTCAGGCCAACCTTCACCTCTTTGATAGACACTTCCTGCGCCTCATCAACTTCCTTTCTTCTCCTGCTGTCCCCTCTCTCCTTTACGTGACTACCTCGCCTCCCCCTTCTGCCTCCTCCTCAGCTACCTCTCCTTCTCCTTCCATCTCTGCCCCCTCTCGGGCTCCTTCTACACCTCCGAAGGGCGTACCTCTGATTTGTACCCATTCCCCTGAAGTCCTTCAAGGATCTCAACCTTCTACATATTGCCACTCTAAACTCTCGCTCTGCTGTCAAACACTCCTCTGATATCTGCCGCCTTCTTGAAGAACTTGACCTTGATGTCCTTGGTCTCACTGAGACATGGTTCACGGCCAGCTCTATCATTAGCTTTGACACGCTCCTACCTGACGACTACAAGATCCTCTTCACACCCTGGTCCAACCGCTCTGGTGGGGTTGGAGCCCAGATCTTCCCCGAGTGGATTCCCGCCTCTGTCACTCCTACGCAGGCCTACTCCTCTTATGAATGCCTCGTCTGCAGGCTCTCTCTCTCCTAGCTATTCCCTTACTGTGGCTACTATCTATCGGCCACCTGGTCAGATCTTTTCCTTCCTCTCTGAGTGAGCGGACCTCTCCTCCTCACTCCTGGCCTCAACCACTCAACTCCTCCTCTTGGGGCCTTCAACATCCACCTGGATGCTTCCTGTCCTTCCTCTGTACTCTTTCGCAATCTCTGACTCTCTCTCACTTACTATTCTCTCCTCCGGCCCAACTCACTCTGCAGGGCACACTCTGGATGTTCTGATCTCCTCAGACCATCCCCTCTCTGTTCCTCTCTCCACTCCTCTCTCCTGGAGTGATCACTGTCTCCTCTCCTCCCACCTCACCCTTCCTGCCCCTCAGACCAAACCACCTCCAACACTGCCACCTACCTTCTCGGTCATCCGATCCATGAAGCGCGTGTCAGCTGAGGCTTTCACCGCCACCTTGTCACCCGCAACGCCCACTTTGGCTGACTCTCACCTTTACAGGGCCCTCTCCACGCTCCACTCTGCTATATCTGATACTCTTGATATCCTTGCCCTGTCATGAGAATCCACCTGAAGCCCAAAGCCAAGTGCAACTTCTGGTATGACTCAGACCCCGTCACCCTAAAACGCAAGTGCAGGGTGGCCGAGAGGAAATGGCATGCTTCATGTACATCCTCTGACAAACTGGCCTGCCACCAAAGGCAATACCGGCTCTCTGTCCTAACCAAGGAGAGAGCTCATATCCAAGCCAGCGTGTCTGTAGCATCTAATAACTCGGCTGAACTCTTTAAAATCTGCAATTCTGCTGCAGTTTCTACCTTGCCTGTCCCTTCCCAGGCCCTCTGCACGGCACTGGCTTCTCACTTCATCTCTAAAACCTGTCCTCTCTCTCCTCCTATCCCCTCCCTCGCCCTACTCTCTGCTCTTCCAATGGCCCTTCTGCAGCCACCTCTCCTCCCTCCTTCTCTGCCTTTCCCCTGTTCTCCGCTGATGATGTTTCTAGACAAGTCCGATCTATGAAAGTCTTGTCGAAACAGGTTCACCCCTGTTCCTCCAAAACCATCAAGGACCACATCGACTCCCTGGCAACTGCCCTGGCTGATTTCTGCAATCACTCCTTCACCACTGGAGTCTTCCCATCCCCCCTGAAGCACTCCCTTGTGCACCCTCTTCTTAAGAAACCCTCTGCCGACCCCTACTGTCTGGCTAACTATCGCCCAATCTCCATCACTCCCTTCCTGGGCAAACTCATAGAGGAACTGGCCATCTGCCAGCTTAATCTCCACACTAAATCTGTTGGTTGTCTTCATGACCATCAGTCTGGCTTTAGAGCTGCCAGAAGCAATGAAACTGCTCTCCTGAACATCCGTGAAGACCTGCTCTCCAACCTTGACTCTTAACACCCCCTACGTCCTCATCTTGCTTGATCTCTCTTTTGCCTTTGACACTGTCAACCATGCCATCCTGATCAACCGTCTCTGTGATGACCTGGGTATCACTGGTGAGGCCTTGCTGTGTCTGACTTCTTTCCTCTCCAACCGACCCTCCCAGGTCCAACTTGGGTCCTTCCTCTCCGCTATCTTTTTCTCTACCTGTGATGTCCCCCAGGGGTCTAGCGTCTCTCCCTGGCTGTTCAACCAATACCTGGCACTCCTTGCCCAACGCATAGCCGCTATATTCCCCAATTTTAAGTGATATGCGGATGACACCAAGCTCATTTTCAGGCTACACTCGGCCTCCTCCTCTCCTTCGCTCATCTCTAGCTGTCGGTCGGCTATCCAGGAGTGGTGTGCCGCCAATGACCTCTGCCTTAATGTCAGTCAGACTGAGATTCTTCTCATCGGCACACCCACTCCCTCCTTCCCTGTCGCTCTCTGGCCGACCTCTCTTGGCCCTCTTCCTGCTCCCACCTGCAAGATTAAAACCTCTGGGTCATCTTCGACTCCACACTCTCCTTCTCTCCTCACCTCTCTGATGTCTCTAAGAGGTCACACTGCCAGTTGCACCTCCTCAGAGGTATTCTTCCTTTCCTCTCCTTCCCCCAGAGGTTTACTGTCTCCAGAGCTCTGGTTCTCTCTAGGCTGGACTATTGCAACAGCCTCTTTCTAAATCTGCCTGCTTCTACTCTCTGCAAATTATCCAGAACAGGACTGCGAGATTTGTCCTTGGCCTCAAGCCCAGGGATCACATCTCTCCAGGACTGAAATCTCTGCACTGGCTCCCATTGGCAGCGAGGATTAAGTTCAAAACCCTCTGCATCGTTCACAAGGCCTTCCGGGCTCTGGGGTCTCAATACCTTCAACTCTCTCTTCCTAAATATCTTCCTTCTCAAGCTCTTCGCTCATCCGCCTCCAGCTCCCTCAGGATCAGTCGCTTCTCCAAGCAGCGATTTGGGGGTAGATCTCTCTCCGCAGCAGGGGCCTCCCTCTGAAACTTGAGGAGAACCATCTCCAGATCCGGAAGCACCTCAAAACCTTTCTCTTTGCTTCTGCCTTTTCTCCTATCCTCTGTTCTGCTGACCTCCTGGCTGTAACCGGAACTGCACTGGCTACCTGGGCACTCTCTGATCTCGGGCCCAGGTCCTTCCCCTGCCAGCGTCACACACCTGCATTGCCCACCTGGCAACCCCCGCACTTGGGGACTGTTCTGTATGCCTACAGTCCCCCAAACAGCCCTTGACACCTGATGCCTGCACTTTCCCATGCACTTTCCACATGCTGGCCGTTTACTTACTTATTGTTATCATCTTTCCCATGTACTGCACTGTCCCTTCCCCCTTCCCACGCACTTGCGCGATCTGAATGACACCTGGCCTAGTAGGATCGTTGTCCGTCCTCCCTTTGTTCCCCTCCTTTGCCTCGTCACGCCTTAAAACACTTGTGTATAGGCGCGTTATAAATGCCATATCATATATCATATTATAAAGCTGCAACCTCCGATTTTCTTTTTTGTTTTTAACAATGGGCGCAGGGGACATCCCCGCAACCCGTCCCCATACATAATGTCACCATATATAATGTCACCAGTGGCTTTTCCCGGTGACATTATGTAAGGGGACATTATTACCTAATAACAAAATGGCTTACAAATCACCTACTATTGAAATAAAATAATAATGACATAAATAGTTGTGCAAAATAACATTGTACACCTTAACTAGGAATGCTTGAATACCTCCCCTGGTGCTCAGTTGCTTATTGCGTACTATTTTGTTTAATATAAAAAAGGTTTGCCGTTTTACAATAGCCTAACATTAAAACACACTGCTTGATTGAAATGTGTGCTATTGTTTGTTAATTCATAAGTACAATTTAAAACAGAAGACATAAAATAGGCAACTATTACAGACAGGTGCTAAAAGGAAGATTCAAAAAGACCACTCGCCAATCACTATTATTTTGACCAGCCATCCTAGGACACCAACTGCATCAATGTATTTCTATGGCAAACAGCCCATCCCCTGGCTGCTTTGGTTAGTGACATGCTGTTCCTAAGACTCTCACTGCTCACAACAAAATAAAATGTGGACCCAACATACCTTGAAACACTTGTGTATAGGCGCGTTATAAATGCCATATCATGTCATGTCATACCTTGGGGAGATTTGAAAGTAGCAAATGGAAAGGAGGGAAAGACAACAATATGGTATTGGTCATACAGAGGGCGCACACCTTGGCAATGTGACTGATGGAAGGCTTATGTCCAGCTCTCCAGAAGGCATTCCCAAAGCATTTGTTCTATATCTCGTTCCATGCCTGCTCCCACCACCACCATCTGAAATGCAAAGGACTTTCATGGCTTTTGAGATTTCATTTTTACTCAGGGCACTAAGGATGCTGCTCAGAATTTGAAATGTAAATGCAGGTGAAGAAGAGTGGTAGAGGCTAATAGCTTCTCCAAAAATAATAAGTGGGTTGGGAAAACATTGATTGATTCGTCAGTGACAAACAACAGTAGTGTGTAAACATGCTGCTTGTTTGCCCCTGCCCCTTACAAACTGTCAAAGAAGCATACAACAGTTTGGCAGAGTTACTATGGATGAATCCCGACATACATGTTACATCTTAAACAAGGAACAAAGACAGAAAGTGGCAGAGATAAAGACAGAAATACAATCAAGCTATTTGTGAGGTTACTGTACAGGAACAAGTAGATATAACCTCAAGTCAACTTACAACTTAGTCATATACATACAGGGTGTAAGGAACTCATGGTGGTAACAGGAAAGACAGACGCACGTGATCACAGTTCAAAGGTGTTTATTAAACTGTATGAATGGGTGAGAAAAACATCTAATCTAAGATGGGAGCAAGCTACGAACATCAAATAATAATAAGGCACTCCTAGGGACGTCTATTCAAATGAAAGGCCCTATAGCAACAAAATAAAATATAGCCAATCCTTACAACTAAATTACAAATTAGTGTTGGATAATGTCCACAAAATAAAAAAGAAAGTAGTGTTCACCAAATGATAAGTCAGGATGATAGGGCTCTGGTCCCCTTTCCCCATGTTTTTAGCACAGGACAAGGCAGGACCTTTGAGCACAGCACACTCATGGGCCTTGCCAGCACAAGGATACAGTTCCTTTCAACAATGCCAGGACCTTCTGGGGCCAGGTTTTTTTTCCTGCAAAGTCTCTTACCTTCGTAAGGCCGGCTGAACCAAAACAATAAACAAACAAAAGTTCCTTTGGTAATCCTTCATGTTGGGCAATCGGCCGGGCTCGATTCACTTTTGCAATGTTGGTCTCCCTCAATCGGGTTCACTACGCCCTTTCACTCAAAAACATATCATTCACAAGTCTCAATGTCGTTTTAAACAGCTATCCATTGTGGATAGCCCTCAGCCGGGTTCAACTTGTCGTCACAATGTTCATGGGTACATCACTGTTTCCCCTCAATTCGCAGGCACCCCTCTGTCGGGTTCACGGTTGCCAATTGTACAGTTCATTCACCTTTCTTCCATATGTCAAAGACTTCCGAGTGTTCAAGGGGTTTCAAAAGTGAGGAAGCTCCAGCGGTGGCTGTTGTTCCTGGCAGTTGGTGCAGTTTGTGGTTTCGACCAGGGGAAGAGAAGATCTCATCGAGGAGGAAACTTGGAGTCGTTGCACTGCCCAGGGAAGAGACCAGCCGCGCAGTTTGTTCGTTTAAAAGGTGCGTTCCTTTTATTTGCGGTCACAGTGGTGAAGCTTGGCTATCCGGCCGCCGAGGTGCTTGGCACGGGCGATTCGACCAAGGGACGTCCTGGAAGTCCTTGTCCCCACCAGCTCAAAGGGAGAAGACTCTTACAGCAGAAGATCTTCTCTTGTCGTCGGGAAAGTGGTGAGGTCGTTGCAGCAGGGCTCCACCGGTGGTGTCGTCGTTGCAAATGGCTCAGCTTCTCCCCTTTTCGGATTTCTTAGGTCATGTGGCGACTTCTGAAGTTCCAGTCCCAAAAGCCCTGCTTTTATGCAGAAAAACCCCCATTCAACAGCCTTGCTGTCACTCATACATGCTAAGTGGTGAGCCGGGTGGCTCGTCACTGGGCCAATCAGAACAGAGTGCGACTTGGGTTGCTAAGGCAACGCAGCCCGGGTGCCAATTCCCCCACCCACACATCCTGTGGAACCCAGACAGAGTGGCACCAGTTGGAGGGCTTCTGTGGAGAAGCCCGCCAAAAAGTGGAACAAAGGGCCCGACCTTGGTTGGAGTTACAGAGACGGACACAAACGTCATTTTGGAAAGGGGTTCTGGCGAAAAGACCCAACCAGTGATTTTATATTAAATAAATAAACCAGCAGTATCTTTAACATTGCACCAAAAAAGTGGTGCGTTTAAAATCAATGGGAAAATCCCATAGCAAATATTCTGGTGGAATATTTTGCATGGTAACCACTGCCACCAGCCAGAAACTCGACAAGGGGGGACTGGACAGTGGCCCCTTGGAAAAAGACCAAGGGGCAATCTAATTAATCCCTTCCAGTACTTCCACAATATGATGGTTTGCACTGGTTCTGTTCACAATTTTGGACTAGTAGCCGGGGTTGGGGTCACCCTGGGCAAGGCCATGGAGAGCTACTTCGTGGATAATGAGGGATTGGTGGAGAGTGCAGTGACTCTATGGGAGGCATGCAAGGCTGAGATTCAAGGCATGGCCATGGCAGAGGTCAGGAAATGGGTGAGATCAGGGGAGGTGGTGGTTGCGGAGGATAATGTTAATGAACTTGAAGAGAGATTCAGGAGGGATTGAGTGGGAAGCTGAGGAAGGCGCTGGACAGGCTGCAGACTCTGGCCTTGGATGAAGCAAAACATGCGAGTTGACTGACGAGAGGCAGAGTGTATGAACAGTGGGATAAACACGGGAAAAGCTAGCATGACTAGCCAAGCAGAAAGAGCTGGATAGGCGGGTTTTGGCGGTAAGGGATGGACAGGGGGTTGTCAGGGTGCAGGACCAAGAGATTGTGGATGCTTTATGCTGCACCTTATGCTGAACCGCAGGGACCTGAAGGAGAGGAAGTGACGTGCTATTTGGAGGCTATCCCGTTGCGGAGGATTAGAAGATGGAAAGGGAGGCCCTGGAGGAGGAGTTATCAAATGCAGAGATAGAACGGGGGATAGTGCACCAGCCTTACCCCGTACTCCCCCCTCGGCCCCTGCCCTGCACCTCCTTCATCTCTGGGAGCAGCCTGTTTCCCCAAGGTGGTTGGTCTAATGCCACCTTGTTACCATCTCACGTTTTCCCATTAGAGTGCGCATACTGTGGCCACCAGTCTACCTTGCTGCAGGAAGTCCTTGGTAAATTTCCCCCTGTAAAAAATCTGATCAAACTCCCACTTCCCCTTAGTGCCCCTATCTCTCTCTCTCAACCACTGGAAGAACCAATCATTGACAGCCTTTAATTGGATCACCCAGAAATATCTTTGTAAGTTGGGAAGGTTCACACCCCTGTCACACAGTGAATTTTGTAGAGTTTCCAGCGCTACCCTCAGGGTCCCGAACCCCACAGCAGGCACTTCAATCTTTCATTTACGCTTTTGAATTCACTTTCTGAACCTCGTATGGTGAGGCCTGAAGTATATAGAGGAATTTTGGGAAGGGCATTATCTTGAATATCTCTACTCTGCCCAACAGAGAGAGCAGGAGATTTGCCCACTTCTCCATGTCCTTCAGGAAGCCTTTCACCACTGGCCCCCAGTTCAGCCAGAAAAATTCCCAGCTGGATTGAGTTACGACTACCCCAAAATATTTAAACAGTTGTGCCGACGGCTGAAGCTCCCCCCCATGGCTCATTTCCTTCCACTTCTCCCTGATGAACGAAATATGTTGACTTCCCCCAATTAACCTTCAGTCCACTCATGGCCCCAAACTCTTGGATCAAGTCCCCCACCCTTGGCACTGACAATTCGGGATCGCTGACATACAGAGGTATATTGTCGGCATAGAGTGAGATCCTGTCCTCCCGACCCTCTATGCCCTTGAACACCCTGTTGGTTCACACCGCCTCTGCCAAAAGTTCCACTACCAGCATAAACAAAAAAGGGTAGAGGGGGGCATCCCTGTCTTGTGCCTCGTTTTAGGGCGAATGGGCTGAAAGACGACCATTCACCCTTACCGTTGCCAGCAGGGAGCTGTACAGCAGCTTGACCCAGGAAATGAACCGCGGGCCGAATCCCATCCTTCACAAAACCACCCACAAAAAAACCCACTTCACTGTGTCAAAGACCTTGTATGAGTCCAGTAACAATATTGCCTCCTTGCTCTTCACTCTATTCCCTGCCAAGGTGACCATGTTAACAGCTGCTGCATGTTGAACTGCGTCTCCCTACCCGGCATAAAGCCATTCTGGTACTGATGGTACCAGCTGTGGAAGTACCCGTAACAAAATACAAAAAGGAGGTTTGGTTGCCCTAGTGGACAGGTAGCAGGGTTGGGCAAATTGGAGATAAATAAACACATGAGAAAGATCCTGCTACCAGGGGTTGATATTAAAAACAGCTTTTAGTCAAAAGCACCTGTATTAGGTGCCGGAAATGAGCACACAGACCAGAGATTGATGCTTTTTTTGTATAAAAAAAAAGAACAAAGTGATTTATTTTCTAGCTTTGTTAATAATTAGTACGATGTCAAACAGAATAACAGAAAGACATACCCTTGGGTGCAAATCACAACATACTAGCATCTCTCAAGTTTCAAATGTCTGGCAAATCATATAAACGCAAAGATGTTTTTATGAAAGATATGCATTTCAATCATGAACAGTAGAGAAGAAAGAGACAGGAGCTTATTAGTGTTGACCAGTGAGGAGAATGCAGTAAAAGGTTTGTTGTACATTTATAGAAACCCCAGTGACTAGAGTGACTGTGAAGACCCTACAGTCTTCACAAAAAACAGTAAAGACAGAAGAAAGCAGAAAATGGTAGTCAATTGGAAAAAAATACATTTCACATGCACATTTGCATCATTGTAAAGTAAAGCAGTAGGCATTCATTTCCTTATGTAAACGAATTGGGTCCTTACAAAGCAAATATGTAAGAAAGAATAAGGAAACAAAAGGAGAAAATTGCATCCAAATTTGGACACCAAAATTCCTGAATGTTGTCTTTGGTGACACAGGTGAACCTATGCTGAATGCAAGAAAGTAGTAAGAATTGTCCGCATGAACATCAGCAAATGCATTGAATTATATATACACATGATTTGGTCATGCCCGTTAATAAGGGGGTGTGTAGTAGACGAGAAGTTGGATTTAGATTCCAAATTGTGTGTTTTGGGGATATGGGGTGTTTGAAGGCATCATGTAGTAAGACATAAGGGGCCTCATTACGACCCAGGCGGTAAGTTACCGCCTGGGGCGTGACTTTACCACCATGGCGTAAACTATGTTTACGCCATGGTGGTTGGCGGACTTACCGCCCCATTCCGAGGTTGGCGGGGCGGTAAGTCCCCAATCCCCATTTACCCTTCCCCATTCCCATTTTTGCCCCATAGGGCATAATGGGAGTGGGGAAGGCGTTAATTACGCCACCGTAAATTACGGTGGCGTAATTAACTCCATGGTCCCTTAGCGCCATGGATTTTAACACCTGCTAAAAGCAGGTGTTAAATCCGCCATGGCGCTAAGGGACCTCGTACTCAGGCGGTAAGGGTCGGCGCTGTTTACGCCGG
This sequence comes from Ambystoma mexicanum, assembly GCF_040938575.1. NCBI lineage: Eukaryota > Metazoa > Chordata > Amphibia > Caudata > Ambystomatidae > Ambystoma > Ambystoma mexicanum. Next base: position 1,089,984,936 of record NC_090941.1, read on the forward strand.
CGTAAACCCCTTACCGCCTGAGTCGTAATGAGGCCCAAGGCCTCATTACAACTCAGGCGGTCCGGAAATAACGGTGGCAGTAAACCCGCCGCCACCGTTGTTTCCGGACTGCCTGATCCCGACTCCTGCAGGCGCGAGGTGATGTTCCCGCCAGGTCTGACCTGGCGGGTTTAACACCGCCCGCCTGCAGGCGGACGGGGAAACACCGGCAGCATTACGAGATGCTGCCGGTGTTTCCATGATCCCCATTCCCATCGAGTCCCATCGGACTCGATGGGAATGGGGATTAACACCATTCCGCCTCTGTGATTCCCAGAAAACCGGGGTTGTAATGCCCCGGTAATTCCGGGAATCACGGAGGCGGAATGGTAATACGAGTCCGGCGGTACCCAGGCGGTTGTACCGCCTCGGTTACCGCCGGACTCGTAATGAGCCCCAATGACAACAAACTTAAGGTTCAAACAAAGGACATTTATTAACTTAAATGTCATGATGGTAGAAGGCCTAACTTTATCTTGCCCTATGCTAAGGTGGCACTTCCCCATGTGAATGAAACTAAGGAAAGTCTGAGTCAAAGAGTTCAGCTTAAAAGTCTGTCTGTGTCCAAAACCTATGCTTGCCCTCACAACTAATACTATACATTGTATAGGGATGTCAATCATCAAAGAAATGGTGATCAATACAAAGTTCTGAGCTTCTTCCAGCTCTTAGCTTCCTTTTTTTCAGCTCCCCTTCTCGATGTCCAAGAAAGTTCCACAAGACTGGCCACCAGGGGCGCACGGATGGACGTGTTCTCTGTGTAAGCTCTGTCGCAAGGCCCCAGACAGCGGCTTTAGCCCTCACTGAGGGACCCCCCCACCTGAAAAAAGAGAGGATCCTCTGCAGGAAGGTGGTCCCCACCAGCAGGCAAAAATTGGAAGAAAATTCGGCGAGGCATCACTAAGATATTCGTCATTTGAGGTTCAGAGGCTGACTATGCAGCAAAAGCAGGGCCCAGGCTGTCATAATGGAGAAGGAGGCAGTTCCCACGGCGACAAGGAGATCCTCATAGCAGTAGCGGTACCCCGCTGGAGGCTGGCCCCACACACATGGTGAAGGAAGCAGAACAACCCCTGCTTGCCCCGGACTTGGGGGGTGGAGCGGCAACCAAAGGGGTCGCAGGGCTGTTACACACAAGCTCCAAGAGGAGGTACCCTCTGGCGCCGCCTTTCCCTGCGCTCCTGGGGAGGTCCCGTCTCCTCGCTACCCACCAAGTAGAGCCGCGCCTTAGGGTGGACCACTGGCCCGAGGACGCAGCTCCTGGCGAAGCGGACCTCTAGGCAGCCGGCAAGGAGGGAATCAGCACCAACTGACCCAAAACTCCCTGGCAGTTAATCGGGTGAGGGATTTGGACACCACCCGCAGCTTCCACTTATGTGTGGACTCCTACATAGTGGAGAGATGAACTCTGAATATTAGAGTGAACTTTTTGGCATACCAGCCCCCCGACGCAGTGGTGCCACCAAAGCCGCATTACTTGGTCCAGGCAATGGGCACCCCCATCACTGCATGCGATAATTTCATTGAGTGCCCTCAAGTGCAATGGAGGAGTAAACCGATCTTGGGGGACACACGGCGAAGAGGGAAGGGAAACGAAGTCAGGAGAACGTACCACTGGGGCTTCCTACGTGACTCGGTACACTCGTGGGAACGAGTTGGTGACCACTCAAGCTTTGGACTCAAGATTCCGGGGTCAAACCAGTAAGGAAGATCCCCTGGACCGGGAAGCTGACTGGAAAGGCCACACTCACCAATATTGCGAGGGCTTCATGCTATGCGCATTGCGCTTTCGAACACACATGAAGGCCCAGGAAAGATATCTATGAACAACAAAAGACCGCTGTGCTATGCAGCAGGTACAGGTGGGCAAGGACAGGAACATGCAGCGTTCAAAATCGCAGTAATAATAAACACTCTGATAGAAAACCGTGGTACTGAAATCATTCTGGAATACACCCAAGGCACTGAATTAGCGTCCTGCTCACTCTGCAGTAAATTTTGTCTGGCATGCAGGGTAAAGGAGATGCAGGGAAATAGGCACCTACGAGCCCCGGCGACCGCACAGTGCCAATAGGGGGAACCTCACTAAAAGGCCCTCCTGCCCCTTAACAATTCATCAAGCGGATAGACACAACATAGACCTACATTAGACAAGTCTATGGGACAATCACCCCTCCCTGTGGAAGGTGATCAAACCTTTATAATCTCATGCATACAGGGCGCATCGCAGCCCCATAAGGAGAAGCATAACCGAGCCATAGAACGCCACCGAGGCTCGAATATCAAGGCGCATCCATCCCAGTGCACAAGGACAAGAGATGCTAGAGGGTTGGGCCCCTGTCTAACAGGGCGTGTGCCCTCCTCTAGATTGTACTTTCTTCCTAAATAAGATACTGTTGTTCCATCATCACAAGTGGGATGCACTCTATGACCAAGCGAGATTGAAGAACCATCCCAGCGAAAAGGGGGTTTGGGGTTGAGGACCATCTGCACCAGCCCAACCTTAACCCCTCCACCAATGGTGACACACTTGGAGGCTACAACTCACTCTGTCTGTTCTGAGCCCCGCTGGCCATAAAGAAGGTTGGGCCCCCACATTTGGGGTGTGTGCCCTCTTCAATACGTGCACACCTCACTCACTCCTCTTGTCAACCGATGTCCCATGGGAACAGTGCATTGGAATGAATAAAGTTTGCTGAAGCGGCCCACATAGTGAATGTTTGGGCATCAAGGAGAAGCTCACTCCATACAGATTCTCCCCATACCGTAGTGATACGAACATCTCCTCAGACTCCACAATGACGGCCTCAGGGGCACAGGCAGCGGCTACCAAAGAGGATGTTGTCGATCTTCTGAATGAAATGAAAAGCATGAGGGCCGACATAAGAGGTAAAGTGGACAAAATTATACAAAGAATAGACAAAATGGAGGAAAGACTGGAAGCAGTTGAGAATAACCAATCCTCCCTGGGCACGCTAGAATCTCAAATGGACCAGAGACTCGCAGACATTGAATCCAGGAAAGAAGAATTCCGCTTAAAAATAGATGATCTAGAAAACTGGGAATGATGCAACAACATACACATTTTTGGCATTACAGATAACGAAGGAGAAACCAACCTAGACCTGAAGAAGACCTTAGACGCGCTTATGAAACTCCTGTTCGAAGACGACTCGCTCGACGAGCCCAAAATCAACCGCATTCATAGAGCTGGAGGTGATGCAGGAGGCCCAAAGACCGTCCTGGCAAGGTTCCATAATAATGGGGATAAAGCTAGGGACCTGGAAAAGGCCAGACAAAGTCCACAAATCCCTTTAGGAACAGCGAGAGTCTCGATCTACCAGGATCTGTCTACACTCACTCTGGCATTGCAAAGAAAGTGCATCCCGCTCACTAAATGGCTAAAGGAGAAAGGTGTCCTATACCGCTGGGGATAACCCTTCTCGCTGACATTTGAGTGGGAAGGGAGTACGATAAGATTCAAAATGGAGAGAGATATCCAGAGCTGTATGTCCGACTTACTGGGAGATCAGGAGGAGGAGGCAAACCGAGAAGGAGGAAGGGCGGACAACAGAGAATGGCGAATCAAAGGACAGCTGCGGAGACGAATACCAGGATCAAGGAAATTTAGGAGAATGAACGCATCACCGAATATGGAACACTGATCATGCTGATATGATGCCCTTCCGTGGCAGAAACTATTACCCATGCTGACAGGAAGGGAGCGCATTGTAGAACACCAACCTATACAGACGGCACAGCACTGACAGCAAAGATGTGAAGTGTCATCTAGTGAATACAGGGGTAAAATTAGTAACTTGGGAGCATGGATCCACGCTCACAAATTCATCTTGGCTAGGCACTGGACGACTCCCGAGATGTAGTTACGAAACACCAGAGGAGGCGTGTTTGGACAACGAGAGTGCTTGCAGTACAACTTATGGCGTACCAATTGCGGGCACTTTCGGCTGTACCGAACGCTCTTCAAGGGGCAGGATCCCACTGCTGAGGGAGAGTTGCTCTCACTGCAAACCAGAGTGATGATGGTGAGACTTTTTCTAATAGAATCAGTACGCTCTGAGCCTAGTCGCTGACTTAGATATTCTGTTAATAGGGAGGGAGGGGGAAGGGGCAAAGTTGGGGCTCAAGGTTATGTTGATTGGTACAAGTTGGAACCGTACGATGCATGGCCTCTGCTGGTGGTCCGAGGGCGGCTAGGTGCAGATGACCCGGCTGAATCTGACACTGATAGGGTTTGGAGGAGGGAGGGGTAGACAGAGGGGGGTGGACTTGGAACAAGCTTCTTGAGATTTGTGTCATTGGCAATGCAGAACGTCAATATCACTAGCAGCATGAACTCTTATTTTAAAAGGTTTAGGCGAAAAGCAAACACTGGCTACAATATCTGAATTTCATGGAGTAGGCCCTTTCAGGGTAGGCACTCTTAATGTTGAATTCGCCCACAAAGCGATCTCTGGTCTCCAGGTAATTCTAGAGGGCATGATTGGATGTGCTCTTTCTCCAAGGGACCAAGTACATATGCGGAGAAGAACGCAGGAACGCAGGGCCTTACACTCCAGATTAGGTACGGAATACTGGGGTTTGGGCCCTCTGCGCAAAGCAGGGGTGGGTGTACTGGTGAGGAGGGGATAAATCTGGAGAAGACCAAGGAATGGGCGGACACAGAGGGCAGAGTTCTTGTGGTGGTGGGGAAGATTTGCAATAGAATGTTCACACTTGCGACACTTTATGTTCCAAATATAGGGCAGTCCGGGTTCCTACAGCGCATGATCCCAAAGATAATGTTGTAGGCCACAGGCCACATAATTCTACGGGGTGGACTTGAATCTATGGGCAGATCCCACACTTGATAGGAAATTTGGCAACCCAGATTCATGAGACCCCGCAGACGGTGGTCGTACAGATGTGGTAGACATGATGCGAACATATGGGCTGCGGGACATCTGGCGAGCATTTCACTCACATGAAATGGGTTTCACCTTTTATTCTGCACCCCATTCCACGGTCACCAGAATAGACTATTTGTACCTCTCTGAAGGAGCAGGGGAAGCTGCCACCGCCTCCCAGATAACACCAATCTTGTGGTCAGATCACGACATGGTCACTGTCGAGATGAACCTGCTAGATTTACCACACAGAGGGGCAAAATGGCAATGTAATGAAACCTTATGGGAGGATCATGTCTTCTGGGAGAAAATGAAGAAAGGGATAGAGGAATACTTTGAAATCAACGATACAGGAGAGATACCAAGGAGAGTGGTGTGGAAGGCTGGGAAAGCAACATGGAGGGGGATACTGATCAGGGAGTGAGCGAACAAGAAGAGAGAAAGGGCCCTCATCGAAACCGGGTTATGGCAGAAGATTACACAACTGGATACTGCCACCCGAAACTCCGACGAGGGGCGTGCAGAAAGGATAGCTGAGGCTAGACAGAAAAGAGAGGAGCTCAGGCTTTTAGAAGAGGGTCAGGTTGTTCGCAAACCTCAATTTCTTAAACAGAAACACTATGAAAAGGGAGATAAAAAGCAGATGCTCTACTCGCTGCTAGGTTAAGGGGCCAACGTGCAGAAATGGCAACCCCCATTATAGAGTGGGAGGGTGGTGTATGGGTAACAACCCCGAAAGAGATCACAGAAGTGTTCAGCAAGTTCTATCAGTATCTATATGAATCTGAAACGGTGCAGGAGCAGGCTGAAATATATCAGTATTTGCAGGGTGTGGAAATGCCACACCTCTCTCAGGGAGAAAGGGAAATATTAGATGAGCCAATTACGAGTGAGGCGATTGAAAGAGCGATAAAAAGGGTTCCACACAGAAAGCACCGGGAAATGACGGATATACAGCGGGCTTCTATAAGCCCTTTATATCTTCTCTCCTCCCCTTCATGGTGGAGTTATTCAACAATATTCTTCAATCAGGAGTAGCCCCTGACTCCTTCTCAGAGGCACCCATCACGGTAATCCCCAAGGAGGGCAGAGATCCTAAGCATTGTGGGTCCTACCGCCGATTTCGCTGCTTAACATTGATGCCAAAATCTACACGCGAATACTGGCAGCCAGACTCAAGGTCCACATGCCCTGACTAATACATTCTGATCAGGTTGGGTTGATTTTAGGGAGACAGGGGACTGATACTATGTGCAAAACGTTGCATTGGATTCATGAGTCTAAGAACTTGACGGGAGACCCTGCCTTATTATCAGTAGACGCAGAGAAAGCCTTTGACAAGGTGAAATGGGGCTTGCTAGAAGCAGTGCTTGAGAAAGTGGGACTGGGTCCCACATTTAGACAGGGGGTCAAAGCGATTTACACATCCCCTAAGGCATCAGTGTCCACCAACTCAGGATACTCAAATTGGTTTCCCTTGGAAACAGGGACGAGGCAAGGCTGCCCCCTCTCAGCAATACTCTTTGCGCTATCCCTAGAACCCATTGCCCAGAGGCTCAGAATGGACCACTGGGTTGAGGGACTGTGGGTGAAAGGAAAGGAATATAAGGTCAAGCCGAATGCTGAGGATATCCTCCTACAAATACAGAATACCATGACATCAGTACCTAACGCTATACGGCTAATAGAAAGTTACGGGGCACTCTCAGGCTTTAAAATCAATAGATCTAAATCAATACTATTCCCATTACAAGACTCCACTCCTGAAACTACTAATAGACTGGCCACCTTCGGCCTTGAAGTTGGCGGCTCCACTCTATGCTATTTAGGGATAAACTTGACACAGGATATGGAAACTATGTATGACGCCAACTACCCCAGCCTTTTAACAAGTTTTCATGCCGACCTAAACAAATGGCAGAACCTTACAATCTCATGGATTGTTATGCTTAATGCAGTCAAGATGGTCTGTCTCCCGAGATTTCTGTATCCGCTTCAAATGCTCCCGTTACAGCTCCCGGAGAAATTCTTCAGAGACACTAAGAGGGCCATTCTGAGATTCTTATGGCAGGGGAATAAAGCAAGGATGGCTTATGAGAAATGAGTATTACCCAAGGATAAGGGAAGAGTGGGTCTCCCGGATCTTAAAAAATACTACCAAGGATATCTGGTCAGAGGATCGAAAAAAAAGGATTGAATGCACTTTTTTTCGAAACCAAAAGGACCGGAAAAAAATGTTTCAAATGCTTTTTTTTCCGGCACTTTTGGTGTCGAAAAAAAAGGCATTCGATCCTTTTGTTTTAGATACTTTCACCTACAACCACTACCAAGCTGTCCAGTTAAGGGTCATGGTCCCCCATTTCAGAGGGCAAACAGATCTACAGTGGGTGCACCTTGATAACCACAACCTAACACCTGCCACTGTCGCGGAGTGTCTTGGGTCCCGAGAGATAAACTACTCAGAAGACTCAGAAATCACCCAATACTTGGCACCGTATGGGGGATCTGGAGAGAGGGGGTAGATATGAGAAGGATAACCACGTGGCTGTCCCCTTTGAGGCACATATGGGCCCCGGGAGTACGCAAGGAGATCCCCAACCTCGACAGGTTCCAGACATGGTTCGAAGCGGGCCTCGAAAGGGTGGGACAACTCTGAGGGGGGAGGAGGTCCTAACAATCACCGAACTCGAAGAGTCCCTGGCAATATACCTAATATCAGTCTTTTCCTTTTTACAATCAAAAGGGGTTCTCACGAGGAATGAGTGGAGAGAGAAGATACAAAGAGGACTCACTCCTTTTGAAAGGTTGCTGGACACGACAGCGGAAAGGGCTTGATCCCCGCTATGTATAAGACGCTGATTGAGACTGAGAAGGGGTCCATGTGAGAGAACGGATCTCAACGACCGGTGGGGGGTGTCTGTACTTCTGCTCCCTATATGGTGGAGGAGAGGCACAGGAGACCCCAGCCAAGATTCTCTATTCGGTAGCAATGGTCGAGCAATCAAGGCCTAGCTTCTCAGGAGGTGATGCAGGCTGGTTCTTAAGTACAGTGTATCCCCAAGCCCCCACAAAGGAATATCCACACTCTGTATTGGTTAGAAACACAGTCTTTATATAATCAAAAGTTAAGGTTATGTACATTCATCATGATAACTCACTTTGTACTCTGGCAAAATCTACAATGACAAATATTTACAATCCTAAAGTGGTACCACCCTAGATCTCATTGAAGTGCATGAACAATACAGTACAATGACACACAGACCAATAGAGTGAAACCAGCAATAGAGAGAGGAGAGAAAATAAGATGGTTGGGCAATAGGCAGGATACTGGCCCCTACCACTGGGCACAGTTCTGTGTGGAGATCCCCCCACCTGGGCAACCTGTAAAGAAAGAGATAGCACAAGCCCAGTCCATATATTGCTCTGTAAGTCTTAGTCTCTCCTATAATGTTTTACCCCCCCAATGTACCTGGTGGAGTTGAGCTCCTCGAAGGCGTCGACAAACGTCGAGGGACTCACTGTTCGCCGGCGGGGAATCGACGGCCCTTCTTGAATGCCTTCCCTCTCAAGCGGGAGGCACGGGGCGTCGAACGTCCGTCGACAAACGAGGTAGAACGATGTCGAAGAGGCGGCAGCTTCGTCCGAGCGGTGCTCGTCGGCGTCGAGACGTCAGCGTCCTGCAAGGCGGAGGTGTGCGGGGCACCTCGATGACAATAGTTCTGGACCGCAAAGATTGTATAGACGGAAACCCAGCAAGGGCGTCGAATCGTCCAAGTCTTTGAGGTCGTTGGGTGGCGGGAAACCCACTGGCAGGTTACTCCTCGGCGCGTTGGTCGTCCGCGACTTTCTCCGGCAGGATAAGCGGTCGACGAAGCGGTCGAGAGAGTCCTTCGATAGAATGTTCTTAGGCAAAGGAGCGGACGGCTCCGGTCGTCGGCGGCACGGCGTCAAGTGGTTCCCACGGCTGGGCAACACAACTTCGACGGGCCTCCAGCGGTTCCACAAACCTGCGAACCCTGGTCGACGGCAATGGACTTCGACGGCGTCGATGTCCGGGTGCTTCACTTCGATCTCCTCAGCGGTCCCGTCTCGGGTCGACAACCTTTCAGGGGTCTGTCTTCCAGGGCGCTTCGGCGAAGATGGAGCGATGCTCGATGGTCCCTCGGAGCACGGGAAGAGGGCGCCTTACCAGGTCCTCTCTCGGGTCAGCCCTCGACGAATTCGTCAGCCTTCGGATCGGTCGAAGCAAATGCCACAGCAAGTCTTCTTCTTCCAGCTGGACGTCGAGGATCAGCAGTTCCAGTTACTCGTAGAGTGGAGACTCAGCTCCCTGGCTGCTTCAGGAGCACAATGGTCGCTTCTCAACCAAAGGTCCCTTCTGAACACTGAACACTGGTGAGAGGTCCCCAGATATACTATCCTCACTCTCATCCACGCTGCTGGCACACACTCAGCAGCCAATCATACTGCAGGGCATTCATGCAGTCAGTCAGCCAATCCGGCACACAGTGCATTCAGGCCACACTCCTCCCTTCCAGACACTCACAACAGGAAATGTGGATTGGGACAAGTACCCAGCCATTCAACACTACACACTGCATTCAGGCCAGTTTCGGGCAGGGCTGTCTCAGTCTTTGTCTCTCATGCCAGAAACCAGACAACCACAACAAGAAGTGTATATTGGTCACACACTCCATTCACCCAGGTCCCACCCACAGGAGGTACCCACAACATACAGTCACTGGGAAGGCTCCAGCCAGTCTAGCTGGGCCTTCACAACAATACCATACATGGAACTTCCACCGAACAGCCAGTCAGGGGGAAGGGACAGAGACAGGGCTTCCCAGGACTTTGGGAAAACAAGATAACAGGTCATAGAAAGCAAGAGGTCACAGGGGCCATCTTGTTTCCTATCAGGAATCAACAGATCCCAATGGCAGGGCCGGGGTATCCCAAAATGGAGGACACCCGGAGCACCTGTCAAATTCAGCACGGAGCTGCCACCAGCCCATACCCTGCTCTGGGGTCACCCACAGGTTACCCAAAAACATACACTAGGGGCACAGGGTTGTACCCCTACCCATGGGTGCCATAAGGGTATCCCATGGGTCTGTTCACCAAACCAAAAGAGAGAGCTGCACTGTCAGGAGTCCCACATGGACTCCGGGGCAGAAAACATAACAGAACACACGGTAAAAACAGAAAAGGGACAAGGATTCAGAGGCCCTGTCCCTCAGATGCATTTCCAGCATCACAGTCGCCCCCCCCCCAGACTGAGGTGGAGGGTGTCTAATCTCCCACGGGATAGACACCCTCATCCAGACGGTCAACATACCTTCTGGAAAGGCCATCTGCATTATCGTGACTCTTCCCTGGTCTGTGCTCTATGGTGAAGTCTAGCCCTTGCAGGCTAATGGACCACCTGAGCAATTTCGGGTTCTCACCCTTCATCTGCATAAGCCACTTCAGGGGCTTATGATCTGTTTGGACCTTGAAGGTAGACCCCGTAAGGTAGGGCCTAAAACGCCTAAGGCTCCAAACTATACTAAAACACTCCTTTTCAACAGTAGCCCACCTAAGTTCTCTACCCTTGAGTTGTCTACTGATGAATATGATAGGGTGTTCTCTCCCTTTGTCATCTAACTGGGACAAGACAGCTCCAATTCCGGTGTCGCAGGCATCCGTCTGGACGATAAAGGGTCGGCTGTAGTCAGGCGCACTCAACACAGGTGCCCTACACAGACTTTCTTTCAAGCCATTAAAGGCCCTCTGACAGTCTTCGGTCCAATTAACCTTCCTAGGCTGCTTGGGTGACGTTAGAGCTGTCAGAGGTGCAGCTATGGTCCCATAGTCTGCCATGAAATTGCGATAGTACCCAGTGAGACCCAAAAAGGCCCTCACCTGGGTTTGAGTAGTGGGAGTCTCCCAGTTCTGTACATCCTGTACTTTACTGGAGAGAGGTTGGATTTGACCCCCTCCTACCTCATGACCAAGATAGGTAACTTTCCCCTGAGCTATCTGGCACTTGGTAGCCTTGATAGTGAGGTTAGCCCTTTTCAAAGCCTGCAGCACCCTATCCAGATGTGTCAAATGCTCTTCCCAGGTGGAACTGTAGACGGCAATGTCGTCTAAGTAAGCCACACAAAAGGCTTCCAGCCCACTGAGCGCATGATTGACCAATCTCTGGAAGGTGGCAGGGGCATTCTTCAACCCAAAAGGCATGACCCTAAACTGGTAGAGTCCCTCAGGTGTTGAGAAGGCCGTCTTTTCCTTGGCATGGTCCGTCAGAGCTATTTGCCAATAGCCTGAAGTGAGGTCAAAGGTGCTCACAAACTTGGCAGCACCGATGGTGTCCACGAGCTCATCAGCCCTGGGCAACGGGTGCGCGTCAGTCTTGGTGACGGCATTGACTCCTCGGTAGTCCACACAGAACCTCCAATCCTTGGTGCCCGCCTGGGAACTTGCCTTGGGGACAAGGACCACTGGACTGGACCAGGGACTGGTTGAGGGTTCAATAACACCCAGATCCAACATCTTGGCGACCTCAGCCTGGATGTGGTTCTTAACGGTATCTGACATACGGTAGCACCTGCTTTTGACAGGCACACTGTCACCAGTGTCAATTTCATGCTTACACCACGGTGTAAGGCCTGGCTTCAGTGAAAACAGAGAGGCATACTGTTGGAGCAAAGCCCTACAGGCCCTCTGTTGCTCTGTTGTCAAATCTGGAGAGAGATGTACTCCCTCCACTGAGCCATCCTGAGGGTTGCTATGCAGCAAATCAGGAAGGGGCTCACTCTCATCCTCTTCTTGCCCAGAAGCTAGCAAGAGACATGAGACTTCCGCTCGCCTGTGGAAAGGCTTGAGCCTGTTGACATGGAATAGCTGAGGGGCTACCCCAGGGGCTCCCATGTCAACCAGATAATTGACTTCGCCCATCTTGGAGATGATCCTGAAGGGTCCAGTCCACTTGTCTGCCAAAGCCCTAGGCTTGGTAGGCTCCATCACAAGAATTTCCTGTTCCGGAGTCCAATCCACTTGCGAGGCTTTAAGGTCATGCCAGTACTTATTCAATTCCTGGCTGGCCTTGAGATTTGCTGTTGCCTGACCCATCATCTGTGTCATCCTCCGTCTGAGGCTTAACACATAGTCCCCCACTTGCTTGGCGGGACCCGGAGGGGTGGCTTCCAAGCCTTCTCTGATCAAGGCGAGGGGCCCCCTTACGGGATGTCCAAAGAGTAACTCAAAGGGGCTGAAACCAACACCCTCTTGAGGTACCTCCCTGTAAGCAAACAGCAGGCATGGCAGGAGGAGATCCCATTTCCTCCTTAGGGGTTCTTCCAAAGCCCCTAGCATGCCCTTGAGAGTTTTATTAAATCTCTCAACCAGACCATTGGTCTGGGGGTGGTAAGAGGTGGAGAACTTGTAAGTTACCCCGCACTCTTTCCACATGGTTTTCATGTAACTCGACATGAAGTTGGATCCTCTGTCAGAGACAACCTCCTTGGGGAATCCAACACGGGTGAAAATGCCCAGGAGAGCCCTGGCAACCACCTTGGCCGTAACCGTCCGAAGGGGTATCGCCTCAGGGTACCTGGTGGCATGATCTACCAAGACCAGGATGAACCGATGTCCACCTGAAGTGGGAGGGTCAAGGGGACCGACGATGTCGATGCCCACCCTCTCAAATGGGGTGCCAACCACTGGCAACGGCTGCAGTGGGGCAATGACACTGCCTCCAGTCTTGCCAGACAACTGACAAGTTGGGCAGGTCCTGCAGTGGGACTCCACTTCTACTCCCATCCAGTAGAAATGGGCAGAGAGCCTCTGCTTAGTCTTCTTGGTCCCAAGATGACCAGCCAAGGGCACCTCATGCGCCAACTGCAGTAGGAAGGGCCTGTAAACCTGGGGTACCACCAACCTCTTGCGGGCACCAGGTTCAGGCTTAGTGGGCTCACTAACAAGGAGCTTACCCTCCCAATAAATCCGGAAATTCCTAGGCACCTCTCCTTGTGCCTGGGCCAGGGCCTGTTTCCTCAGTCCCTCGAGAGAGTGGCACTCTCTCTGTCCCTTACAGAAGTCCGCCCGGGAGGGTCCCCCTTCAGCTAACAAGCATTGAAGGTCGGGATGATCCTCCGGGTTGAGAACCTCTCCCACAGGAGAGTCTTCTGCCTCTTCTCCCAAAGGAGTTGAGTTTGGGTTTTCCACTGGACCCAGCCCGTCCGGAGCATGGATCCCAATGGGTGCAGCAGGAAGAGAAGGCGCTCCCTCCACAGAGGTGGCCTTCTTGGTCTTCCTCCTTCTTGCCTTAGGCCTCGCCTTTGGCTCGGGTATCTGACCCACAGCCAGACCCGGTGTCACCTGTGATCTAGTGACGGCAGCAGCAGTCATGGGAAGACCATCCGAGATCAACCCCAACTCTACTAGATCATTCCCTAACAAAATGTTAGCAGGGACATTGTCCTGAACCAGGACAGGAAGCTTCGCTGTCTTGTCGCCAATCATGAGCATGACTAAGGCTACAGGGGATAATTTGGGGGGCCCACCAGCTAACCTGGTGGTTTGCAGAGGAGCACCTTCATAGTCCTCTGGCCTGAGCAGGGTCCTGTCCACCACTGTCATGCTTGCCCCAGTGTCTCTCAAACCATTAGAAGGCTGGCCATTCAAGAGGACACTTCTCAAAAACCTACGGGTGTTCTGTGGGATAGTCGCCAGTACTTCCGCGTACTGGTCCCAGGCCCCAAGGGACACTAAGGAAATCTCCACCGGAGCACCAAATGCGATACCGGCAGAGGAGGGGAGGACAGTGGCCTCCACCTCAGACACGGGGTAAGGGTAGGTCAGGCTGACAGCCTGTACTCCAAGTGCCTTACCTTTACACTTGGGGTCACCCCTTTTGTGATCCAGAGCCCCACAGTCCCAACAAGCGCCAGGAGTGCGGGGTACGGTACTGGAACCACTGGGAGCCTGCTTCGCAGCAGGTGGACCACTACTCTTATTCCCACCCCCAGATGACTTATCCCCACTAGATTTTTGGGTCTTAGGAGAGGAAGGTTTTGGTTTACCCGACTGTGACTGCTTGGGGGACTCCTCAGCTTTCTGAGAGGCCCCCTTCTCCTTATCCTTGTCCTTCCCACTGGAGTCCTTAGGGGACACCCGGTGGGAGACCCACTTGTCAGCCAACCTAGCCAGCTTAAAGGGGTCCAAAATGTTCTGGTCAGCCACATACTGACGCAGCTCCGGTGAACAGGCTTCAGAGAAATGCTCAAAAAACAAGAGGTGGGACAATTCAACAAAAGTCTTAACCTTGTATCCATCGATCCACCCCATCATGTTCATGTGCGCAGCACTCACCCAGTCAACCCAAGACATATTCTCCTTTTTCTTAAAATCCCTGAACCTTCTAAGGTATTGGGTAGGTGTCTTGCCGAACTTGGCAATCAAAGCAGACTTCATACACTCGTACTGACCCCTTTCTTCCACACTCAGTTTCAGAATGCAGTCATACCCGGTTTGAGGCACTCTGCTTAACAAACACTTTGCCCAATCTCTTTTATCCACATCATGAATCTCACAAGCCATTTCAAACGCTTCAATCCATTGGAGGATATCCGAACCCTCCACAAATACACCAACCAAATCTTTCATAAACTTGGTGGCTGGGGACCTGACACTCTCACTGGATCTAGCTGAAGTGTCCACTCTAGCTTTCTCTAGCTGGATCCTCTGACATTCAGTGTCCTGGCTCTTGAGTTCAATGTCCTTATTTTTGAGTGCAACTTGTTGAGCCAACTCCTCTTTCTTAAGCTCAGCATCTATTTCCAACTTGCGGTATTCAAAGGCCAATTTCATCCTTAATAACTCAAGTTCTAAGGAATTGCTGGAGTTTGGAACAGAGGCAGCAGGGATGGCGGCATTCCCAGAAACAGATTCAGCTGAAACCCCAGGGGCAGAGTCCTCATTGGTTGCATTCCCCCCTTCATCAAGAGTTTCACTATCAGTCTGGTAGTCCACCAGGGAAGCTATCAGCTCAGCCCTAGACTTATCCACAAAGTCTAGCTCCCTAGCTTCACAAGCACTCTGGAGAGCCTCCAAGCTCATCCGAGTTAATTTGCCATTCGCAATAGACTCCATTGTTTGTAATGCAGTTACCTTGTACACAACTAAACCTTAATTTAATAAAGGGCAAATATCCTTTGTAAGTGGCACGGTTATACACTGATTCTTAAAACCATAAGCATCCCACCGCTGCCACCAGTGTGAGAGAACGGATCTCAACGACCGGTGGGGGGTGTCTTTACTTCTGCTCCCTATATGGTGGAGGAGAGGCACAGGAGACCCCAGCCAAGATTCTCTATTCGGTAGCAATGGTTCTGCAATCAAGGCCTAGCTTCTCAGGAGGTGATGCAGGCTGGTTCTTAAGTACAGTGTATCCCCAAGCCCCCACAAAGGAATATCCACACTCTGTATTGGTTAGAAACACAGTCTTTATATAATCAAAAGTTAAGGTTATGTACATTCATCATGATAACTCACTTTGTACTCTGGAAAAATCTACAATGACAAATATTTACAATCCTAAAGTGATACCACCCTACATCTCATTGAAGTGCATGAACAATACAGTACAATGACACACAGACCAATAGAGTGAAACCAGCAATAGAGAGAGGAGAGAAAATAAGATGGTTGGGCAATAGGCAGGATACTGGCCCCTACCACTGGGCACAGTTCTGTGTGGAGATCCCCCCACCTGGGCAACCTGTAAAGAAAGAGATAGCACAAGCCCAGTCCATATATTGCTCTGTAAGTCTTAGTCTCTCCTATAATGTTTTACCCCCCCCATGTACCTGGTGGAGTTGAGCTCCTCGAAGGCGTCGACGAACGTCGAGGGACTCGCTGTTCGTCGACGGGGAATCGACGGCCCTTCTTGAATGCCTTCCCTCTCAAGCGGGAGGCACGGGGCGTCGAACGTCTGTCGACAAACGAGGTAGAACGATGTCGAAGAGGCGGCAGCTTCGTCCGAGCGGTGCTCGTCGGCGTCGAGACGTCAGCGTCCTGCAAGGCGGAGGTGTGCGGGGCACCTCGATGACAATAGTTCTGGACCGCAAAGATTGTAGAGACGGAAACCCAGCAAGGGCGTCGAATCGTCCAAGTCTTTGAGGTCGTTGGGTGGCGGGAAACCCACCGGCAGGTTACTCCTCGGCGCGTTGGTCGTCCTCGACTTTCCCCGGCAGGATAAGCGGTCGACGAAGCGGTCGAGAGAGTCCTTCGATAGAATGTTCTTAGGCAAAGGAGCGGACGGCTCCGGTCGTCGGCGGCACGGCGTCAAGTGGTTCCCACGGCTGGGCAACACAACTTCGACGGGCCTCCAGCGGTTCCACAAACCTGCGAACCCTGGTCGATGGCAATGGACTTCGACGGCGTCGATGTCCGGGTGCTTCACTTCGATCTCCTAAGCGGTCCCGTCTCGGGTCGACAACCTTTCAGGGGTCTGTCTTCCAGGGCGCTTCGGCGAAGATGGAGCGATGCTCGATGGTCCCTCGGAGCACGGGAAGAGGGCGCCTTACCAGGTCCTCTCTCGGGTCAGCCCTCGACGAATTCGTCAGCCTTCGGATCGGTCGAAGCAAATGCCACAGCAAGTCTTCTTCTTCCAGCTGGACGTCGAGGATCAGCAGTTCCAGTTACTCGTAGAGTGGAGACTCAGCTCCCTGGCTGCTTCAGGAGCACAATGGTCGCTTCTCAACCAAAGGTCCCTTCTGAACACTGAACACTGGTGAGAGGTCCCCAGATATACTATCCTCACTCTCATCCACGCTGCTGGCACACACTCAGCAGCCAATCATACTGCAGGGCATTCATGCAGTCAGTCAGCCAATCCGGCACACAGTGCATTCAGGCCACACTCCTCCCTTCCAGACACTCACAACAGGGAATGTGGATTGGGACAAGTACCCAGCCATTCAACACTACACACTGCATTCAGGCCAGTTTCGGGCAGGGCTGTCTCAGTCTTTGTCTCTCATGCCAGAAACCAGACAACCACAACAAGAAGTGTATATTGGTCACACACTCCATTCACCCAGGTCCCACCCACAGGAGGTACCCACAACATACAGTCACTGGGAAGGCTCCAGCCAGTCTAGCTGGGCCTTCACAACAATACCATACATGGAACTTCCACCCAACAGCCAGTCAGGGGGAAGGGACAGAGACAGGGCTTCCCAGGACTTTGGGAAAACAAGATAACAGGTCATAGAAAGCAAGAGGCCACAGGGGCCATCTTGTTTCCTATCAGGAATCAACAGATCCCAATGGCAGGGCCGGGGTATCCCAAAATGGAGGACACCTGGAGCACCTGTCAAATTCAGCACGGAGCTGCCACCAGCCCATACCCTGCTCTGGGGTCACCCACAGGTTACCCAAAAACATACACTAGGGGCACAAGGTTGTACCCCTACCCATGGGTGCCATAAGGGTATCCCATGGGTCTGTTCACCAAACCAAAAGAGAGAGCTGCACTGTCAGGAGTCCCACATGGACTCTGGGGCAGAAAACATAACAGAACACACGGTAAAAACAGAAAAAGGACAAGGATTCAGAGGCCCTGTCCCTCAGATGCATTTCCAGCATCACAGTCCACCGCTCACCTTAGGGAAAGATGGGAATGGGATTTGAATGTAGAACTGGATGCTGACTTGTGGAGGAGGGTATGTAAAGGGGCCTCGCAGCTATCTATAGCTACCCAATACAAACTACATGCCATTAAACTCCTACATAGGTGGCAAAATGACCCTGACAGGTTATCCAAGATGTACCAAACAATAAGCCCTCGAGTGTAAGTGTACTGGGAGGAAGTCCTGAGCTGGATCAGACAAGTGGATGGGGATTCCCGAGAAGCAACACCCCTGTTGGTTTTATTTAGACTTGAAGATTGTAAAGGTGAAATGAGAACATTAACAGGGATATCAGCCCACTTCTCTTAGCGGCAAGGGCCTGCCTGGTGACTAAGTGGAACAATGAGTTCACCCCGAGCAAAAAAGAATGGATCTTGGTTGCTACAAATATGTGTGTAATGGAGAGAATCATAGCATCCCTTCACGGAAGGGCAGCACAATATGAAACATTGTGGAGGGATTTTCTAGCTGAGTACATTGTCCACCCTTCACATGGGCCACCTGGGGAGGAGTGGCAAATGGGCAAATTGTGCACATACCACCACGAAGACCGATGAGAGATGATCTGGAATTAAGCACCCGCAGGAGGGCCGCTAGGGATGACCGCCATTGGTATCTCAGTTAAATAACTACGTATTACTGACTCAGAGTCGGTCTAATATAAGTCATACATGCTAGTATTGCGGACATGAACAAAAAGAACTCAATAAGCTAGAAGAACGTTATTCCAGGTGATGGGGGGGAAAGGGGAGAGAGGAGAAAACAAATATTTGGTTCCCAGTTCCATGTTGGTTTCTTAGTGGGATAGGGGTAAAGGGGAAGTAGTTTGCTAATGTTGACATGTTTCCACTGTCATGTATATGTTAACTACTGTGTTCACGAACACTCAATAAAAGAAAAAAGTTCCACAAAAGTCTTAGAATTCCCTCTTACGTTCAACGCAATACAGTTCCACACAATCCTCAGGGTTACCTTCCCCAAGTTCAAAAGAAAAGGGTCTTGAGGCTTCGTTCTCAAGACAATACTTACAATGTCTTTGGTTCTCACAGTTCAGGTCTCACTGTTCTAGGCGCAGTTATCAGACCACACAGTCCACCCATCACAGGTCGCGCAACCAGGTTCCCTAGGCTCTTCAGCCCACACAGGTTCATCTGTATCTGCCCGTATTCATAGTCACTTAGCTCCTCTTTTTTGGCCTCTTGGCTTTATTTTTTTTTTTTTTAAAAGTATTTTTATTGGTTTCGTGATATGATAAAACATTACAAACTCGTGAATTAAACAAGTGAAAAAGAGAGAAAGAGAGAATAAGATGGGGAGAAAGAAAAGAAAAGAAAAGAACAAAAGGAAACTTATCCTAAACAACTATAGTCTTCGTGTAATGTAGTAAGTGAGGTCCATGATGGTGATTCAGTCCAGAGTATGGCTTCTCAGGAAGTGGAGGGGAACAGCTGCAAGAGGCATATACTTTGTAATGATGGGGGCCTGTCACTGGGAACCGCAACAGGTGTTCAAGGGGGCTTATGGTCCGCGTCGAAGAGCATGCCCGTCAGAAGGGCCCTCCAAGCGACCAAGGAGCCGCCTGTGGCTTCTCCACTAGATGTAGTTCCTTCCTGCCAGGCTCTGGTCTCTGCCGTCGTCCACCTCGCCATTTCGTTTAACCATCGCTCGTGTCTGGGGCCCGCTGGTGTCTTCCAAGCCATCGCTATAGTTCTTTTGACAAGTATACATGAAATGTCCATTAATTTCACGAGGTGTTTGAATTTACTCGGTCTAGGGTATGTACCCAATAGGCACTCTCTTGGTGACCATTCGTATCGCTCCATGCCGGCGTCTCTACAGGATTGCTTGGCTTTCGACCAGAGTGTCATCACTTTGGTGCAGGACCAGAACATGTGGATCATGTCTGCCTTGTCGTTCCCGCACCATGGGCACACCGGTGGAACCTTCGCGTTGAACGAGGCAACCCTGTGGGGGGTCATGTAAGTTCGATGGAGGACGTTCAATTGTATCTGGCCAAATCTGGAGTTTCTCGAGACTTTCTTGGGGAATATTAGTGCTCTTTCCCATTCTTTATCAGTGAGCGGGGCTGCGAGGTCTGCTTCCCATTTCGCCCTCAGTGTCGCTCCCTTAGGGTTTGGTTTGTCAATGAGCCTGTTGTATAACCTGGAGACTGGTCTCCATCCATCAGAGAGGTCATACATTTCTTGTAGTAGAGGGTCCGAGGTAGGTTCCTCTGGCCAGGTGGGCCACTGATTCTTGGCGGTACGTTTGAGCCTATGGTACCAAAGGAACTGACCTTTGGGTAGCCCTTCGATTTCTCGGATCGATTCAAAGTCCCTAAACACTCCATCTTCAAACATGTCTCCCCATGTGTATATCGCGGCTTCCTCCCACTTCCTTGCTATGGGGAGGTCTGCCTCCTTCTTGCACGCATCTGCCATTATGGGATGGTCCGAAGAGTATGGGTGTTGTACCCTCCTGATGTGGCAAGTCCTGGTCCATATCTGTCTGCCAAGCCCGACAACCATGGGGGTTTCCGGAGAGCGGCAGAGGGGATCCCACAGGGTTTCCTTGGGTGTTAAGTTGGTGTGGTGTTGCTTCAGCAGCCCCAGTTCGGCTGAAGGTTCGTCTGACAGCCATCTTGTGATGTGACTGAGCTGGGCGGCCAAGTAGTAGAGCTGGAGATCTGGAAGTTTGATTCCACCCTCTTTATGTGGGAGGGTTAATGTGGCCAGTGACAGCTTATGCCTGTGGGGTCCCCATAAAAAGTCCTTGATAATAGCTTCCAATTTCCTGAAGAAGGGGGGCCGTATGTAATGGCAAATGTTCACAAAGAAGTATAAGAAGCGAGGGAGGATTATCATTTTGACTATCGCCGCTCTCCCCACCATTGCCAGTGGGAGTTTAGACCAGAATTTTATGGACCGTCGGAGGTTGGTGACGGCTGCTTCTGTGTTGTGCTCATGTGTGAGCTGTGGGGTGTGGCTGAGATTAATCCCCAGGTATCTGAACTTCTCGAGTTGCCATTTTATCCCTATGATCGGAAGGTCCTCCGCTGAGATGTCTCTCAATCCGGCCAGGGGGAATGCTGAGGATTTGTGTCTGCTAAATTGGATTCCGGAGTATCTCGCGTAGTTGTCGAGTACCTCCAGTGCTGTTAATGCATTGAACTCAGGGTCTTTTAGGTACAAGAGAACGTCATCAGCATACAGTGATATTATGTTATAGGCGTTGCCCACCTTAATGCCGGCGTCAAAGAGTTGCTGTCGAAAGTATAAGGCAATCGGTTCCAGTCCCAGTATGTACAGCATGGGCGAGAGTGGGCATCCTTGTCTCGTGCCCCTCTGTATTTTCCAGGGTTCTGAGACTGTGCCGCCTGTCTTGACCCTGGCCACTGGGGAGTTGTAGAGAACCTGGACCCATCTGATGAAACCATTTCCGAAGCCAAAAGCCCGCAGGGCCTCCACCAGCCACTCCCAGTAGATGGAGTCAAAAGCCTTAATGGCGTCAAGTGACAGTATCGCTAGATCTTCCTCCGAGTCGTGAGTTTCGGCCATGATGTGTTGAAGCCTCCTCAAATTGGCTGTAGTGTTGCGACCTGGGACAAATCCGTTCTGATCCTCATGGATTATGGACCCTAGCACTCTAGCAAGTCTGCTGGCCAGTATTGAGGTGAGGATCTTGCTATCATAATTGAGCATGGCCAGGGGTCGGTATGAGTCGCAGTCAGTGGGTGGTTTATGAGGTTTAAGCATGGGGATGATTATGGTTTCTCTCATGGTGTTGGGGAGGATCCCATTTGTGTAAGCTTCCTGATAGACTTCGTGTAGGATGGGGGTGAGAATGGGTTCGTATGCTTTATAGAATTCCGGCGTAAGTCCGTCGCTACCTGGGGTCTTGGAGGTGGCGAGCGACCTGATGGCCCATCTTACATCATCGGGAGTAATGTCCATGTCTAGTTCGGTTCTCTGTTCGTTGGTTATTTGGGGTATGTCAATCTCACCCAGGGTGTCTATTATTTCGGTGGTGGGGATTCGGGCTTCATGAGCATATAGTTTTGAGTAGAACTCGGCAAATGCTTTGTTGATCCCCATCTGCGTCCTGTGGGATGTACCGTCTGCATCTATTATCTCTGTTGGTAAGTGTTTGGGGTGCTCCCTTCTGCATAGCCAGGCCAACAGCTTACCCGGTTTGTCTGATTCCCTGTGGGATCGAGCGGTGTACGTGGCAAAGTCAAATTTTTCAAGTCTGTCCCAGGAGAGTTGACATTTCTCTCGGGCCGTTTTCAGTTCCGTTTCGACTCCTGGGGAGGTATCAAGAGTGGACTCCAGGCGGGTGATCTCTGATTCCTGGGCCTCAAGTGATGTCTTTAGTTGCCTGCGGGTGCCACCAGCTCTAGATATAATTTCTCCTCTGGTGACCACCTTCATGGCCTCCCACAGTGTGCTCCAAGTGGAGACGGATCCCTTATTGATATCGACGTACTCCTCTAGTTTCTCGGCAAGGTCCTCTCTGAACTGTGGGTCCTCTAGTGTCGCGGAAGGCATTCTCCACATGGGGATCGAGGGTCTGGGTCCTCTCTGCCTCCATTGCATGATTAACGGGGAGTGATCGGAAATGGTTCTCCCCAGATACTCTGTGGTTACCGCCAGCGGGGCTTCGTCACGGTCAACAAACAAGTAATCTATCCTTGTGTGGACATTGTGTGGGGCTGAGTAATGGGAATAACTCCTATCGGATGGGTGTTGTATCCTCCAGATGTCCACTAGGTTGAGTTGGTCTAGTGTTTCCTCCATGGCACGGGTTGCAGGGTTGCTTGGTTGGGGGGGAGGAAGCGATCTGTCCATGGTTGTGTCCATAACACAGTTAAAGTCTCCTCCCCACAGGAAGGTTTGGCCTCGGTGGTGTGCCAGCTTGGAGCACAATGTGTTGAGGTACGACGGGATTCCGTGTTGCGGGAAATATGTGTTAGCCAAGCAGATCGGGGTCTGTTCCATAGTTCCCCACATTATTACGTATCTGCCGTCCTTGTCAGATTCACATCCATGTAGTTGGAAGGGCACATTTGGGTTTATCCATATTAACACACCCCTTGCGTATTTGGAATATGGGGATCCCCTCACAGTTCCCTCCCATCGGTCTGCCAGTTTAGATAGAGCGTCCTCGGTGAGGTGTGTCTCCTGTAACATCGCTATCGAGACTTTCTTCCTCCTGAGGTAGGACTGTATGCGGTTCCTCCTGAGGTACGAGCCCATTCCCCTTACATTCCACGTCATGACATTGAGTTGTAATGCCATTGGTGTGGTGTTCTGAGTTTGGCGTGAGGGGCAGGCGCGGCTGCCCAGTGTGGCATCAGAGCGTGGTTGGTAAGTCGTAAGTGATAGGCCTCTGATTCGTCGGTTCTTGAAGCGTTTCCTGTGGCCATCTCGGTATTTTCAAGCATCAGTGGAACAAAGACTATGGTGCTAACTAAACTAATAACATAACTCGAACTGGTGCGCCCAGCGACTACAACTGTGTCGCGGTGCTCAGGCGCTCTCGCGCCGTCTGTGCCCATCCGGGAGTCGGGCGCGAGTTGGGTCGGGCAGAAACTCGCCCGGTGGTTCTTTCGCTGGGGGCGGGGTTGCTGCGAGGCGGCGAGGCCAAACGAGGGTCGTTTCCATAAGATATACTGTTAATTGGGTTACCTGCTTGGGTCCGGCTATTTATGCTTCGTACGTGGACGGTGTGGAGGGTCCCTGAGGTCCGGTTCTGCTCCCCCGAGGTTCAGTCTTCCCCACCTGGGTTATCTGCACCGTCTGCAAGGTTATTGTCCTCTAGCCACATGTTGGCCGCTTCTGGATTCTCGAGGAAGATTGCCCGCCCTTTGTGGATAACTTTCAGGCGGGACGGGTACAGCAGTCTGTATTTAAGGTTCAGTTGGCGAAGCCTTGCTTTGATCGGAACAAACGAGTTCCTCTCTCTTTGTACTTTCTGGGTGTAGTCCGGGTATATGGAAATCTTAGCTTCGCCCTGTACAATAGGGCCAGTTTCCCTGGAATATCTTAGTATAGTTTCCCTGTCCTGGAAGTTTAGTATCTTGGCTATAATTGGCCGTGGATGTGATCCAGGGGGGGGTCGTTTCTGTAGGGACCTGTGGGCTCTCTCCACCGAAAACCCCTGGGTCAGCTTGCCGGCCCCAACCTCCTGTAGCAGCAGGGTTTCAACATAGGACGTGGTATTTAGGCCTTCATTCCCCTCCGGGATACCTAAGATTCTGATGTTCCCTCGTCTAGCCCGACCCTCGGCCTCCTCCGCCCTCTCTTCTAGGAATGTGACTTTCCTTTTTAGGTCCGAAACTTCAGATTGTAGGGTCGCCGCGGCCGCGGACCCCACCCCTGTGGTTTTCTCCATGGCCGTCACCCTTTCCGTTAAGTTGCGGGCATCTTGGCGGATGAGTTGTATGTCAATTTTAAACTCGTCTATCTTGGAGTCGATGTGGGTCTTTAATGAGGCAATTGCATCCATTATCTGGGAGTGGTTATCTTTGGGGTCAGTCTCTTGCGAGCGAATGGTTTCGGTAGAGCTGGCCCTGGCTTGGGTGGGAGTCTTTGCCCTGGCTGAGACAAAGGAGTCCATGGTGGCGGCCCTGGTTTTTTTTGCGGCCATGTTGGGGGCGTAATAGTGGTTGCCCCGGAGTCCTGAGTCTGGAGGGGTGAAGTTCAAGACCGCTCTCTTATATAGCCCAGAGTGGTGTTCTAGGGTGGGTTGTGCCCAGGGGAGTTGTTGTTTCGATAGTTAGAGGCTGATCAGGGCGCATGAGGTGGGGCGCATGAGGTGGGGCACTTCTCCGTGCCTCCAGGTGTTCTGACCGCTATCCTGGTGCCCGTGTCTCTGTCTCTGTCCCTGGACTTACGGGTGATGGAGCCGGGGCGCTTAGGGTAGAGGTTGTCCCCACTTGGTGAGGGAGTCCAGCTGGGGACAATGCAGGCTGTGGTTGGGGAGGATGGTCGGGGCCGTACTCACTGTTGCTTCGCGGCTTTGCGCACCGTCACTGCCTTCCGGATCGCTTCTAGTTTCCGGGCCTTTGGTCCTGGTAACGGGCCACAGCAGCCCAGTGCCCCAGCAGCTCCTCCGACCCTGCCGGCCAGCGGTGGCCTCCCTGTAATTGAGTGTAGGCCCAGGAGGGGGGGGCCGAGGCTGTCTCCTCTCGGCGGAGAAGTCCAGTTGGGCGGCCCAGCTGAATGGACGATGCAGGCCGTGGGTGGGGAGTGCAGCCGGGGTTGTGCGTACGATCACTCCGCAGCTTGGTGCCTCTTCGCGGTCTTCCGGGACATCGGGCGAGGCAGCGGGCCACAGCAGCCTAGTGCCCCAGCAGCTCCTCCGGCTCGGCCACCCGGCGACTGCCTCCCTGTAAAAGAGTGTAGGCCCAGTAAGGGGAGGCCGATGATATCGCCGCGTGCTCCTGTCCCCCGGAATACGCGGCGTGTATGTTTCCGAGCAGGTCTCCGGTGGTGGGGAGAAAGTAGGAGGCAGGTGAGCTCCTCGCCGCCGTCTCCAATATGCAGTTTTGCGCCTCGGCGGAGCTCCAAGATAGGGCAACTCCGGCGCGTAATGTCAACCAGGGCCTTCCGTCGTGATGATGGGGGAGTAGGGCGAGGGTCGGATGTCGGCCACAGTCGGGTGTTGGGATGAGGTCCGCTCCGCTGTGGTGCGTCTCCGCGATGTTCCCCGCCTGGGTGTGCTGGTGGGGGTGCTTTACGGAGGCATCGCTAGGCTCCGTGAGCCGCCATCTTGGATCCAGGCGCGGCGGGGGGAGGGAGTGCGTTCGGTGATCTGCGCCGACGTCTGGGAGGCCGGAGGGTCCGACCCCTCGAGCTGGTTCTGTGCGGGATCGCCTCACACACCACTGCGTTCTTTCCAGGGGGCTGCTAACCCTCTGAAGCCGGAGATGAATGATTCGAAAACGGCGTCTCGGCCGGAGCCCGGCGAATCAGCCTCTGCTCGCCATCGACTCCAGGCCACGCCCCCCTCTTGGCTTTATATGCAGGGTTACACTTTTTTGGCTTCTTTTGGTTAGTTTGGCTCTGCCATAACGTGTCACACACCTCTTGCCAGTCTTTGGCATTGCTGCACAGTATTTACACATAGAAATTCACTTTGTGGTGGTCTTGCTCATGTCCCACCTTTTATGGCACTCTTTCACACTTGCGTTCTTTCCTATAAATTATTTTCACATGGGCACTGTCTCTTTAGCTGTCCCTTGCTTTGCCCATAAATGTTTTACCCAATTTCATATTCAATTAATTCAAATTCAAGGTTTCATTCCATTCGGTATTCAACAGATATTCAATATGCTTGATTTCAAGTTTCCATTTAGTTCAGTATTCAAGGTGCATTCGTAATGCTTAATTTCAACTTTTCCTTCAATTCGGTATTCAATGTGCATTAGTTGTGCTTAATTTCACATGTCTACTCAGTTTGGTGTTCAATATGCATTCAGTATGTTTAATTTCAAGTTTATACTCAGTTCGGTATTCAATACCGTTATCAGCCTGTTAGGAACACCCCTGTTTTATGAGTGCCTCTCCCTGACACTCACTGGTCCTTGGTGTTGTTCCCTTGCGGTTCCTGCTGCTGCTTTCTTCTTTGTAGGTTGGCGGGCCAGCTACTGCAAGTCCCGCTCCCACACCAGCCTGCCTTGCCTATGCTGGTGACTCTGCTGCCTCTGAATGGACACGGGTGGCGTCCCTCTTTCCTCTGCACTTTCGCAGTTTCAGCTGCTGTCACTCAACACAGAGGCTGCCACTCTGCGCTGCTAGCTGGCGTCCTGGCTTATCCAAAGTTCCCACCATGACTGCCTCCTCCTGGAGAGGGTGCCCTGCTGGTATCTCCCCCACAGGCCTCCCTGTTTCTTCCAGTTATGTTCTCTGGCTCTCTTTTTATACACCTGCAACCACTTAACAGGTTGCAGATGTGGATCCTTCATTAGGTTTGCCTGACTATGATTAAGGTGGCATGCCTGACTCTCACCATGCTGTGCAGGCCTCTTCCTCGTCCTATTGCTAGGGTGGTAAAATGATGGTTTAGTATTCACAACTCTCAGTCTGCTCTTTCTCTCCCCAGTACTTTTTTGTGAAAAAAACATTGAAAAAGATGTGTGCTGAAAGAGGTGTCTCCTCGCAAGGCACAAAAACGGAAATGATCCAAAGAATCATGGCGTGGCAAGAAGCTCAGCTTAGCGCCATAGCTTCAGAGGACAGTGCAGAAGGAGGTGGGGCTGCTCTCACTGGTAGAACTGACAGTTCTGCCGCTGCACTGGTCCACCGCGACCATGAGGACAGGGAGGATGAAATGTCCAATGTTTCCTCTGCCAGTGCTGATGGGGAGGCCATACTTGAATTCAAGAAGCAAGAACAGCTGTTTAGGCAGAGGGAGCTTGAGTTCAATATGGCCAAACTCCAGGAAGAGCTTGAGTTCAATAGGGCCAAGCTAAAGATCGAACAGGCAGAAAAACAGAAAGACAGGGATCACCAGTTGGAACCGGCCAAGCTCCAAGTTTCCAATGGATCCAAGGGTCCTGGACATAAGTCTGGGGCCTCCTCTCATCCAAGGTTTCCAAAAGATCTGCTCAGTGTGTATGAGGAAAAGAATGACATTATGGACTGGCTGAATACATTTGAGTATGCATGTGAAGTTCAACAAGTTGACAATGCTGATAAAATTGCCTGGTTACTTAGCAGACTGCCCCATTCTGGCTGCAGTGCCATTATGGAAATGTCAAAGGCTGAGAGAGCAGAATTTGCAATTTTGAAGCAGACTCTCATTTTAAAGTTTGGAAAGACTCCTGCCCAATACTTAAAAAGATTCAGAGAGTATAAGAAAAAAGAAGGTGGTACTTGGGGATCTTATATAACTGAATCCTTAAAAAACTTGACTGGCTGGGTCGAAGGTTATAAGGTTTCTAGCTTTTAAGGTATGATAAGTCTTGTCATGCTGGAACATATTTTTGCATCTTCTTCCCCGGAGCTTAAGCAGCATTTGGCAGATTCAAAGGAGATAGATCCTAAGAAGCTTGCCATTGCAGCAGATTTATGGGTGTCACATTGAGTGTCCCATAAGGACAAAACTCATCCTGGTAAGCAGGAGGAAGGGAAAAAGTCCAAAGATAAGGAGGGTGGGGAAACTGATAAATCTTCTTCCCAAAAGGGTCACAAAAAGAAAAATAAGGGTAAGACACAAGAGAACTCACAGGGTAGTGGAGGTCAGCCTCCAAAACAGAACTTTGGTTATAATAAGCCTCCCTATGTAAACAGACCCAATGGATCTTGTTTTGCTTGTGGAGCAACTGACCACATGAAGGGGGATCCCAGATGTAAGGTCGAAATCTTGGGGTCCACTCTGCTAATCTTGCCTTCTCCTCCTACGAGGAAGAAGAGATTACCAGAGCATCCTTCTCCTCAGACTCATTCCCCAGTGGGATAGAAGCAGAGGTACTTTTAGTTTCCCTGGGAGCCTAAAGTCGCAGAGGATTATGCTAGGATTCCAGATAACACCAAGCACTACTTTAAAGACAGTGTGCTGATCAATGGAGCAGATATTCCAGCTCTTAGGGATAGTGGGTGCAGTCACACTGTAGTGGACTCTACCTTGTTAGACTCAGAGGAAGTTGCCAGAGCTACTCTGATGCCCACTAAGTTGGCTGACGGCCCACCTCTCATGTTCCCAGTAATACCTGTAAATATTACTTTCAATGGTACAGCAGGCAGGATTCCAGTGAGCATTCAGAGGAGTGTCCCAGGAAAGGTCTTGTTGGGCAACTATCTCAAGAGCTTTAAGGCTTGTGGGAGATACTGCTGACAGACCCTGCGCAAGGTCTCAAACAAGGGCAGCACTGGCCAAGACCAATGCTGTGCCACAGCCAAAAGGGAAACCCAAGGCTAAAGGAGTCAAGAACCCAAAAAGAGGGAAAGAAAATATTCCCCCTAACTCGCCTACCACTGCGGTGGAGGTAGTTGGTCAAACACCCGGACCTGACGAGGAGGTGGTGATGCCTGAAGTGTTTGACCCCAACAACCATGCTGAACTAAACAATCTGTTAGTAGAAGGTGGTCCTGACAGGGAAGAATTCAGTAAAGGCCAACGTGAGTGCCCATCTCTGGAAGGCCTAAGGAGACAGGCCTGCTCCCAGCTTGAGGGTGAACATCATGGGAAGCATCAGATTTATTGGGAAGGTGGACTCCTGTTTAGTAAGCCCACAGAGTCTACAGAAGGAGACCATAGGAGGTTGGTGGTTCCCCTTGCTGTAAGACCCTTCCTCCTGCAGCTGGCGCATGAAGTGCCCCTTGCTGGTCACCTTGGTATTAAGAGGACCAAGCAAAGGTTATCCATGCACTTCTACTGGCCCAAGATGGGGGTGCAAGTAGAAAGTCACTGCAGGAGTTGTGCCTGCTGCCAGTTATCTGGTAAGAGTGGTTCGACAATCCAAGCTCCATTGGTACCACTCCCAGTTGTGGGAGTACCATTCAAGAGGGTAGGGATCGACATTGTTGGTCCCCTTGACCCCCAAATATCCTCAGGCAATAGGTTTATCCTGGTATTGGTTGACCATGCCACCAGATATCCTGAGGCCATCCCATTGAAAACTGTGACTGCCAAGTCAGTCGCAAAAGCTTTACTCAGCATCTTTGCTAGGGTTGGTTTCCCTAATGAAGTTGTGTCTGACAGAGGCAACAACTTTATGTCGAAGTATATGCAGGCTATGTGGAAAGAATATGGGGTCACCTACAAGTTCTCTTCCGCATACCACCCCCAGACCAATGGTCTGGTGGAATGGTTTAACAGAACGTTAAAAAGTATGATTGGGGCTCTGGAAGAACCTCAGAGAAGAAAATGCGATCTTCTTTTACCATGCTTACTGTTTGCCTACCGAGAGGTACCACAGGAGGGTGTTGGCTTCAGCCCCTTCGAACTTCTGTTTGGTCACCCTGCGCAGGGGACCCTTAGCTATAGTCAAGGAGGGATGGGAGATGCCCACTCCCCCTATTACTACCAACGTAGTAGACTATGTGTTAGGGCTCAGAAAAAGGATGGTACTCCTGATGGGTCTGGCTAGTGACAAGTTGAAGGCAGGATAAGCCCTGGTGAAACATTGGTATGACCAGAAAGCTTCCTTCATCAACTTCACCCCTGGTCAGCAAGTCCTGATCATGAATCCCATAAGGCCTAGAGCTTTAGAGGATAAATGGTCAGGCCCTTACACAGTGGTGGAGCCCCTGGGTGAGTTCATCTATTTAGTGGACCTTGGAAGGCCTGGACAGGCTCCAAAAGTGTTCCACGTAAATAGGCTGAAGGCTTTCATCCAAAGAGTTGAAATCGCAGCACTGCTATTGGCTTCCGATGTTGAGGAAGAGGAGTCTGAACCTCTCCGTGACCTGTTTCAAAGCAGTCCTTCAGATAGCTCCTTTGAGGGTGTCCGAGTGCCCCTCACCTGACTTCTGATCAGCAGGCTGAGGTGAAAAGTTTGCTTAGGCAATTTACCCCCCTGTTTTCACAGTCCCCTGGTTTGACACCATGTGCAAACATAACATAGACACAGGAGACAGTGTACCTACCAAAAGTAGGGGATACAGGATGTCAGACAAAGTACGGTCTTACATTAAGACGGAGGTCAACAAAATGTTAGATGTTGGGGTGATCGAACCCTCTAGTAGTCCTTGGTACAGCCCTGTAGTTTTGGTTCCAAAAGCAGGCACTTCTGAATTAAGGTTCTGCGTGGATTACAGCGCTCTGAATGCTGTCACCAAGACAGATGCACACCCCTTGCCTTGAACAGATGAGCTGGTGGATACCTTGGGTGCCTCCAAGTACCTCAGCACGTTTGACCTCACTGCAGGGTATTTGCAAATAGCCCTCGCAGAACATGCCAAGGAGAAGACAGCATTCTGAACTCCGGAAGGTCTTTACCAATTCAGGTTAATGCCTTTTGGGTTGAAGAATGCATCTGCCACTTTCCAGAGGCTTGTGAATCATGTGTTGAATGGGTTGGATGAATTCTGTCTTGCATATCTGGATGATATATCAGTTTTCAGTGCCACCTGGGAAGACCATGTGAAACACCTTGGGATTGTGTTACAGGCTCTTCAGAAAGCCAACTTGACCACAAAGGCCAGTAAATGCCAGATTGGACAAGGCTCAGTGGTTTACTTTGGACATGAAGTAGGTGGAGGGAGGATACAGCCTCTACCCAGTAAAGTACAAGCAGTACAAGACTGGCCTACCCCCACTACACAGACCCAAGTGAGAGCCTTCTTAGGACTCACAGGGTTTTACAGAAATTTCATGGCAGACTATGGCACCATAGCTTCCCCTCTGACTGCTCTCACTACTCCGAAGAAACCCAAGAAGGTACCTTGGACTGAAGAGTGTGAGAAGGCCTTCAATGGCTTAAAAGACTCCTTGTGCCAGGCCCCTGTCCTCAGGGCCCCTGATTGCCAAAGACCTTTTATTGTGCAGACAGATGCCTCTGACACTGGGATAGGAGCTGTACTATCACAAGTAGATGAGAAGGGTAAGGAACACCCTATTGGTGTCATTAGTCGCCATCTTAAGGACAGAGAGCTCAGATGGTACACAGTAGAGAAAGAATGTATCTCTGTTGTGTGGGCCCTACGGAAGCTGAGGCCCTACCTCTATGGGACCTAATTCACTGTGGAAACTGACCATAATCCCTTAAAGTGGCTAATGAACATGAAAGGGAGAGAATCCAAAGTTGCTTTTGGTTCACTTCACTATTGAGCATAGGCCAGGTGTCCAACATAGCAATGCTGATGGGTTGTGCAGAATGTTTAACCGACCTGAACGAGAAACTCATCCAGGGGTGGATTAGTTCCCCCTGTCCTAAGTCTGGGAGGGGCGAGTGTTAGGCAAGATTTCATAATTGTATGTCATTTTCCCTCCATGTGGCAACCCCCAAACTTTTTGCTGTTGTTTTACACCCTGATCTAGACTTTGCCAGAGAAGCGCAGCCTTCCGCTGCACTCCTCTGGGTTTTCGCTCAATTCTTCTGGGGAAAGTGACATGCCCTTAAAACAGTCAGTACTGGGAGACTTTGTTTCCCTTAGTCCTTTCCTCATGTTGCAGCTTTTGTGCAACATGAAACAAGAGTGCACCGTAACTTACATTACCACGCTCTTGGGTCTCTAGTCATTCCAAAGGCCCTAGAAACTCTTGCTGGACTTATTATGAAATGTGCAAGTGTGTCCCGGACGGGACCGGTGGCAGCTATCGTTTCTCTTGTGTTTTGAACCCCTTTTCACCATGTTATCCGCACTTACCGCGTTTGGCACAAATGAGTGGCCTGGCTCCAAAATGGCCATGCCACGAGGTTCTTTGTCCTGTCCGCTGACCGTCTTGCCCCCTCAACTTCACCCAGGTCGAGCCGACCCGGGGCAGTCCTTATTTCGTCATGCACTTTCCCGTGAAACACAATGCTTTTGCGGGCTTTTACATGCCTTGTGTGTGCCTCCAGGATGTGGGCTGGGATGTCTGTTCCCAATACACATCCTGGGTGCCAGAGAGTGTAGAGTGTCCTGAATGCCTGGGACCACCGTGGTCCGTGATAGGTCCACGTGTGGTGTGAGTGTTTGTGAGTAGATCTCCCATTGGGCCCTCTCCGTTTTGGCACAAAGGGAACTTTGGATAAGAGGAGGCTGAAAACACCACTACCATGTCGATCTCCTGAGTTCATACCGAACAAGGGATAAGGAGCCAAGTATCCTGCAACAAGAAGCTGAGTCGAGGAACCGCTGGTGACCAGCTGCAGGTTTGGCACCCTGAACTGCTGTCGTCCTGCGAGACCCCTCTGCATCTGATCGTCCTAGAAGGTCTGCGAAGGCGCTTCGACCCTTTGGAATAGTGGGATCAACTATTCCCGGCACCTTCATCAAACCCTGCAAGTAAGCCTCTTCGGAAGTGTCCCTGGGCCAACCAGTGGGCTGACCAGCTTACGCAGGATGCTTTGCTCTGTCACCGCTGCCGTTTCGGGGAAGCCCTTTAAACTTGGTCTACTGCTTGCTCTGCGTCCACGGCACCCTCCCACCGAATTCGTACACTTGGCATTCCCAGGTCTGAAGTGAGACGAGTGCGCCCGGACCAGAGTAAACGCGGTTGCCGTGTTGCCCTGCTGTGGTAACAACCTCTGCACGTCTGCTGCATTTGGGACACCCTCTACCCTGCATCCTGCTACGCAGAATCTACACGGTGTCGAGACATCCCGATCGTCGCAGCTGAACCTGCCAGCAACGCAAACTGAACTGGAGAAGTCTGGGTCTGCCTGCGTAGGGGACTGGTAAGTAGTCCATACACCAACCGGTGGCTCCTCGCGCAAGAGCCCATTTCTCTGCTACGGCTGTTGCGAAATAGCGACTCTATCCCGCACTCTCACCCTGCCTCTGCCCACCAGTGGAGGCCTTGCTTGAGTAGTGGGGACTTGTTCTGCATCGCGTCATTCACCTTCCTGAACTGCCTGATATCCTTGAAGAGGCCCTCCTTTGTCCATTGCCACCAGCGCGTGCAGGTACTTTTGAGCATAAGGCTCCTCTCTTCGTAGGGCTCAGACTTCCTCCTAGTTAGGTGGATTTTGGATGTCGAATTAGGTCTAATGATTACTTGCACTGCCTGTTTTCCTCCCCATCTAGGTGGTCTACATATTGCGTGCTCCTATCTCCTTAGACCCCGCGGTCTTGTATATATATTGTATTGATTGTGATGTGTTGGTTTATTTGAGTGTTATTGTGATTCTTTGCTATGGTCGATGTTACAAAGGTCTTGTAAAAAAATGTGTCTATATTTTTAATATAACACCTGTCTGGAGTCATTTGTAAGTGTCATTACTTTGTGTGCTCATTGAGGTCCTTCAGTCACCCTCACCCCTCTTGAGACTTAGTCTTGACCGCCTGCCATAGCTACCCTGATTGGTCCGGCTTGTCCAGAGGTTACCCTGTTCCAAGAAACTAGGCTGGCCTTCTGAACCTCTGCCCCTCCAGGTCAGAGTTCAGAAATCCATCTTAACAGTCATCAATAGGGAAAGGGGATATCATGGCTCACCTGTGGTTACCCCACTCCCACTCTGAGGAACCTCCACCCAGGTGATCCTCCCTCACTTTGCCACCCCCAGGGTCAGGATTCAAAAGTGACAGTCTGTCCCTGTCCACCTGAGAAGAGGACACGGGGGGTTTAGGAGTGAGAATACTCTCAGGTTTCTCACAGGTGAAACAGAGTTAACAGCAAATGAGAGGTGCCTACTGGGGCTGGGATTGGCATTGATGAAACGGTGGATTGCAATGAGGTGGGCAGTAGAGGGGGCCCTCTTTGGGGATGTGGGAAGGCTGAATGCACAGGATTATGGGACTAGAGAAATTGGCGTATAAGAGCAGGGGATGTCCACAAAAGTATGATATGGTATGGGGAAAATGGAAACAGAGAGACCAGGACAGTTCACCCGTAGCAGAGGACATAAAGTGGAGAGTGGTGGCCGTAGCATGGGAGGGGGGCCATGGCGGCCAGGGTTAAAAGGGGCAGGAGGATCAGGGGACAGAGTTTGGGGGTTGGGGATGTTTTGGGGGAAAATGGGGATTGTTAGGGGATGGGCGAGGGCTGGACCATTGAACCATTTTGGTTTGCTTGTTTATTGTTATTTGTTAAACCAAATAAAGATGAGTTATAAAAATAAAATCACCACAATTACCCAAATGGATGAAGGGGCAATGTTTCCAAAAAAGAACTTGCATTGTATCGTAAAAAATAGATAGTGACATATTTTTTGTATTTTTTTTTAGAATTATAAAAGTTCATGAAAGCATATTGTGTTGAGGCAATAGTAAATCTGACATATTGAAGGAAACTCACATTACAACAGATCGGTTCTCGTATACCCTCTAAAGATGTGGAGGGAAGGATTGCCAAACCGCCTGCATTATGATGGAGAATGCGCAGTAACCCTCTAAAAAGATGTCATCTAAAAGTCAGGTTTTCTGTAAGAGGAGGATATCATATTTGTTAATAAACTGTAGTAGTTCAGGGTCGAGGAATTCGTCACCCATGCAATGTTCCAAGATAGGACCGTAAGTTGCAACTGATTGTCTGTGCAGTCCTTACTCTTAGCAGACCCAGAACATGCCTTATCCACTGATTTTCCACTTCAATGTATTCTACAGCTTGGGAGTTCTTTCCACCTCCAAAAGTGATTACAGACTGCTGCATCCATCTTGAGTGAGCATATTTCCGGTGGTTGGTAGATTTGATGTGAAGATTATGTTGGTTCTACATTGGAGTTTGCAGCTGCCACGTCGTGTAAACTTAGTCATATGGATCCTTGTTCATCTCATGAGGACTAATATCAGAGGAGCCTACCACCCTTGATCTTTTGTTGTGATACTTGCAACTGCCTCTCTACCTTGAGGAGCTGGAGCAAACCAGGCCAGCTAGTAACTTTTATTTGCATTTTACAACATAGAGAAGAGCATCATACAGAATAAAATGTTCACAACAAATACCTATCATAAGCCTTCTCTGACCCCCGCCCCCAAACTTTACCCCCTCCCTGTTCTCTTTCAGCACACAGCCCATAAAACAACATGTTTAGAGGTAGCTACGCATCCAATTCATTCCATCACTGGATTCATCCGTCACTTAAGTGTCATATTTAGAAAAAAACGGTAACAACATCTCTCCAACCCTTACCCTGGATTCATCAAGACTATGGCCCTCATTACAAGGTGGGTGCAAAGGGATACCGGGCACCGGTAATGACACTGGTGCCGGTAATCCCTTTGCACCCTACTACGAGGTCCCTTTGCGGGACCCGTTAAGGCCGCCTGGCCTTAGTGGGAGCCGCAAAGGGACCAGGGAGCAAATAACGGTACCGTTATTTGCACCTTCCCATTCTCATTGAGCCCTGTGGGGGCTCAAATGGGAATGGGGAATGGGTCTGGTGAATGGGGAATTATCGGTCCCGCCGACCTCGGACTGGACCGGTAATTACTGCCTTCACCAGACCGGAGTCGGACCGATTTTGGAGGCAGCCATGGCGCTAATAGCACCATGGCTGCCTCCAAACTCGGAATGAGGCCCTAT
The DNA here is from genome assembly GCF_040938575.1 of Ambystoma mexicanum. NCBI lineage: Eukaryota > Metazoa > Chordata > Amphibia > Caudata > Ambystomatidae > Ambystoma > Ambystoma mexicanum. The sequence goes on from NC_090941.1 coordinate 1,090,020,676, forward strand.
GTGTCATATATTCATTTTGTAAATCCCCCTAACGTTCAGTAGCCATTCCTTCTCAGTGGGGGCTCTATCCCGCTTCCATAATTATGCCACACAACTCCTGGCAACAACCAACAGGGTGCGAGTCATTTGTTCTCCACGGTCTCAACGCATCCTCCTCCCACACCCGAACAAAAGCCACCATGGCGACAGCCTTTGTGAAATACCATTGATCCCCTTATTTCATGAGGGGACCTCCCCCAATAGATATGTATATGGGTGCAGCTCCACCACTTATGGTAGTGTCTGCATAGGGGCGGTGGCACCTCCAGCATTCGGAGTCCACTCCCGAATACATCTTAGCTAACATGGTGGGGGTGCAGAGCCAGCGATGTAGAATCTTGAGTGCCTGCATCCTGTATTTCAGAGAGGCTGTGGATTGTGTGACCCTTCTGCACATAGTGAGCCATAAATCATCTGTTATTTCCCTCTGCAAGTCCTTGGCCCACCGCTCCCTAGCCTTCGAACCGAGGAGGGGCACTGCCCGTAACAACCTCTCATACAGGCTAGCCATGCGGCTCTTTGTTTCCGTGTTCTGTAAAAGTGATAACTCAAAGGTTGTAAGATCTCTCCGCAGATTGTTCCCCCATTGTGAGTCATTGAGCGCACCCTTCAGATGCAAATAGCCAAGAGGGGAGAGTTGACCAATGTGGAGGCACTCCTCAAGTGCATTCATAGATAGAAATGTCCCCTTCTCCCAATCTGCTTCTCTCTACTAAGGTCCGCCTCATACCATTCCTGAAACTACACGGGCTCAGCTATCAAATTCCTTAAAAGGGGGCCCAGATACAGCTTAGGGGAGAGGGCCAAGTCATAAGCCATCGCATGGTACCCCCTTCTTTCCAGATCATCCACAACACCTTCAACAGCAGATGCGGTAGGACCCTATGCGGGATCTCTTTCCCAGGGTAACCGGGTTAAAGATTGAATTATCCATTGCCACCCATTGCTTCTCAGATTCCCGCTCCAGGTGGTCTATCAACGCCTGTAACTGGTCTGCCTTATCATAATCTTCTAAGTCTGGGAACCCTACTCCCACCTCCTCTTTTCAAAGTGTGACAAACCTGTATGCTATACTACATCTATTCCAGGCCCATGGGAACTTCAGCAGCCTACTTTTAACCATCTCCAAAAAAGTGGGAGAAACCACCACCGGGAGCACCTGAAACAGGAATAGAAACTTGAGGAGGATCACCATTTTAATACAATTCAGTCTGGCCATCCAGGATAGATTAAGCCTGATCCAGCGGTGCAGGTCTACTTTAAACAGATTTAACTGTGTTAATATTGGTGTAGAGAAGCACACCTGATAGGTGATAAATCTTCCTTTGGTTAATGTACTATTTCTAGTAAGAGTTTTTGTCAACTTTTTACATACGGTTTAGGTGTTTACAGAGACTGATTCTGGGCTACAGAATCTAATCTAAACAGACAAAATAAACAGGGCCACTCTACACATGAGTGACCATATCTCCGTGCACACGTTTGAGCATAACACTATGAAAATTTCGATTTAGCCTTTCAATTATGAATTCAATCTCAAAAGTAATTTTTTTGATTATTGAATGTTCTGAGACAAAGTATAAACGTGTTTCAAAAAAGAAAAGAATTTAATTTCTGTGTTTCTCATAATGCATTCAATATTAACAGTTTTCTATATACATGGTACATTTTCAATAACCTAAATAAACATTTCTTTTTTTGCATCTAATATAATAATGAATTCAGTCACATAGTCCAAATGTAAGGCTTATTTCTTTCACTTAAGTTGCCTTTAAGCTGCTGTTTAGTGTACAACGCATTTCGGGCAATTCTTGCCCTTCATCAGGTGCGGGCAATACTCAAATTTTGGTAACTCTGTTTCTGAAATTTAAATAGAAAAGGATCCAATCAGTTTCATTTTTTACTCGAAATTATTCGATGTTATATGACTGTTCCTCAGGCTATAAATTAAAGATAACTCTGACCTTCAGTTTCACTGGTGTAGAAGATCAAATGTTCTTCCAAACTCTATCCACACTTTCAATTAGCCGGTTCTCTCATGGAGATTTGTTTATCTCAGCGTGCAACGTGGGATCTTTTTGTTGTATCTGTTTGGAAAACAATGAACGGATTGTTTTCACTCTCTGTGTTTTTTCTTACATATTGGAGCGGGTTTGGCACCGGGATTTTTCGCTTTGTAATAGCGCTGAGTCCCAGTGTCAAAACCCTAATTCTTTCGGTTTACAGGTAAGTCATTTTATGAGCGCATGCGATGCGTGTGCTCACCTCTGATGTTGGATTCCCGTGGTGTTCCTTTCTCGTCAACGTGGTGGTAACGCCGTGTTAATTTCTCGTCAACGTGGCAGTGCCGCCGTGTGAAGGCTGACCGCTACTCCCCGTTCGATCGTCTGGTCTCTCTTCTCTCCCTCTGCGTGATTTTCCGTGTGCGCAAAGCAGTTTTCTGTAATGAGGCGTCGCCAGTTCATTCGGTTGTTATGGTAACTGAGTCACTGTTGGATTAGAAGAGGTCCCTTACTGTTAGTTATGCTCGGGCGCCATCTTAGCATGGATTTACTTGCAGCAGAGTTCTTGTAAAATACTGATACTGCATGTTCAATCAACTTGACATCTGGTGAATTTAGCTTCATACTTCAATCTTTCTACATACGTTCAGTTTTCACAAAAAACAGCTTAAGTCCCATTCTGCATTCATGCCATTGGGTTGCATGGAGTCCAGTTTTTCAATCCAATATGTTTCCCTCTGAAGCAACATTTTATTTAAATTGCTTCCTCGTCTTGGGGGTTTGACTTGTTCCAGGATGATGAACCTCATCTGGGCAATGTTGTGTCTCTCTTGTTTGAAATGTTGTGTCACTGGTGACTTCAGGGCTCCTGTTCTTCTATTAGAATTATGTTCAGCCCATCTTGTTTTAGCTTTTCTCATTGTCATCCCGACGTAATATATCCCACATGGGCATCTTATGCCATATATTACGTTTTTAGAGTCACATGTATTAGTATGTTGAAGATTTATCTTATATCCTTTATGAGGATGAGTGATGGTGCTGCCTTTTATTAGATTGTTGCAGTTGTTACAATTATGACAGGCAATCGTCCCTTTATGGTTTTCCTCTGTTGTCTTTGTCTACTTTAAACAGATTACCAGGATCCCTCGGAACCTCCACCCCCAGATAACTGAACCGTTCACTCCGACTGAAACCCAGTCCCTTCATGTACTCCCCGGTCTGATCCCTCCCAGGACCCACCGGGTGAGCTACTGATTTGCTAAGATTCACCTTAAACCCTGGGAGTTGTCCGTACCTGTCCAACCTGTCAAATAATTTTGGGAGGGGCACCTGGGGCTGTGATTTATACAAGAGGGCATCATCCCAAACAGGCTGAGCTTGTACTCCACCCACCCACCTGAATTTGGTTATCCGCCCTAATATCAATCGCCCACGGTTCGATTATGAGGGTACATAGGGGGGATGACAGGGAGCAACCCTGCCACTTTCCTCTTCCTAGTCCGAAAGGCTGTGACTCCTCCCCATTTACTATCACTTTTGCCCTGGGTCTCATGTAGAGGACCGATACCCAGCACGCACATTTCTCTCCCATTCCCAGCGATGCCAGAACTCCTCTCAGGAATGACCAACTAACACAGTCAAAAGCCTTTTCGGCATCAAGAGACAGTATCAAAGCCCCCTGCTCTTTGACCACGGGTGACTGCAACACATGGAGGGTTTTACTGCGGTTGTCTGCCCCTTGCCTATTCCTAATGAAACCGTTCTCATCAGGGTGGATCAGCCATAGGAGATACCTCTCCAACCTTGAAGCCAATACCTGCGTGAAAAGCTTGATGTCCACATTAAGGAGTGAGATGGGTCTGTATGCCTGGCATTGTGTTGAGTCCTTCCCTGGCTTTGGTATCACGACTATTCTTGCCTCAAGAAAGGAGGGGGGCACCTCCCCAATATCACTAATAACACTGAAGACCCAAGCCAGTGTTCCTGCTACCAGTTCCTAGAATTGTTTATAAAAATCATCAGTATACCCACCTTCCCCAGGGGCTTTTCGGTGTTCAATCTCCCTATGACTGCCACTACCTGCGCCACCGTGACCAAGAGCGCAATTTCCTGTAGGGCTGAGCTTTGGAATTGCTAGGCCTTCTAGATATGTCCTAACAGCCTGGTCCCCTAGTTCTGGTGGTGCCTTCTCATACAATGCTTCGTAAAAATATGCAAAGAATCCAGGATCCCCTCCCGCGGTCCAACTAGCTCCCCTTCTTTGTCCCTAATCCTCTCAATCCTCCTATCCCCTATGTCACCACTGACCCTATAAGAAAGCAGCAACCCCACCCAGTCACCTTTCTAATAGTACCGTTGTGTAGTATACCTAATTTTCTTGACTACTTCACCTCTCAATGTTGCATGTGGGGCCTGTCTCTGGTCCCAAATATCGTGCAGCAGGCCTCCCCTATCCCACCCCCCATTCAGCTGAGCGCTGAGCTCCTCTATTTTCTCTTGTAGCCTATTCTCAATAAGACCTTGCTCCTGCTTCCCCTGTGCCCCCTCTGCTATCAGCAGTCCCCTTAATGTGGCTTTGGCATCATCCCACACCAGGTTGGGGTGGACCTCCCCTGTATCATTGACCTCAAAGAATGAGCAAATCTCCTTCCCTAAAAATTCTCTAAAGATTGGGTCCCTAAGCAGAACATCATTGCAAACCATTTATTTGACCAGTCTTTATGCCTCTATCAGTCATGCCGCCGTAACCATCTTGTGATCCAACCATGTGACTGTATCTACCATGGGGGAGGAAATGTCATCCCTCTGCTCCCTTTGGACCAAACAGAGGTCTATCCTGGTATAGGTAGAATGCGTGGGGAGGCGAAAAGAAAAGAAAGTGTAGCCTCCAGCCCAAGTGATCCTGCAAGAGGCTTGCAAAGTCTCTATTATCTTTCCCCATATGCTTGTCAGCTCCCCCTCTCAGCAACCACCAGTCCAACCTTGGATCGGCCACCATGTTACATTCTCCCGCCACAAGCATGTGTCCCTCCCCCATTCCTCAAGGACCGCAAAGAATCTCCTCAGAAAAGGGAGCTGGCCCACATTAGGTGCGCACACCGTAGCCAGCGTGACCATAACTCCTTCCAACTGGTCCTTGAGCGCCAGGAATCGTCCCCTAAATCCCCTCTTGACCTGAACCTCTTTCTTGTGGAAGGACCATGCCAAAACAATTCCCACCCCTTCCTTTTTATGATCCTTGTTAGAGGCCCAAAACTTTTGACCCGCCACCCCCTTCTGCAAAGGCTGTTCCATCCCATGTTTAAAGTGAGTTTCCTATAAGAACAGAACTGACAACTTGAAGGTCCAGAGCATATTATATGTCAATGAACGCTTGTTTGGGGGAGTTGAGCCTTTTTAGGTTAAGGGTTGTGACCTTTAACTCAACCGTACCCCTTTCTGGAAAATGTCCCCACACCAAGAACCTCCAACCATTCAGGGACCTCTGCTGCCACTCCCCGGTGAGTGCCATACCCCATACCCCCTCTCCACTTTCCCCTCCCTCATCCACCCACCCCAAATCCCAAACAGCAACCCCAAAACCAAACAGTGTACACTCGGCATATAGCCCAACCAGGTAGACACCTAGATTTCTCCAGGTCACCAGGGTATGTGGAGTCTAGAAAACAGCCTTGCCTCTTCTTTCCTAACGAGCAAGCAACAGATCACCATCATCACTCAATGTACAGCCACATAGTTATTTTATCCCCCCTTCACGGGTGATGACTGCTGCACTCTAGACTTTCTTGCCCGTCTTGAGCTCCCTTCTCTCCTGCGTTCCTTGGTTTGGGCAAACGCGCTCTTAAAATGTTCTCCCAGCTGGTGCTGGCTTTCCCTTTCTGGCTGCGCCTCCTCATTCTGCAGTTCCTTAAGGAGGTTATTCGCTTCCTCTGCCTGTTGCAGGACATAGTTCTCTCCTTTGAGCTCAAACACCAGGGCAAAGGGAAACCGCCATCGGTACCTCACACCCTTTTCTTGGAGCCATCTCGTCGGGGGCCTACATTTACGACGTTGATCAAGGGTGTACGCCGAAAGGTCCTGAAAAATCCTCACCTGGGCTCCTTCCCATTCTATGGTGCCCAGCTCTTGTGCGCTTTGGAGGATTTCTTCCTTGTCACTGTAGTAGTGGCATTTTGCCACCACTGATCGCTGTCCTTCACCAGAGCCTGCACCCCTATGGACTCTGTCAAATCTGATTTCCCTCTCAAATGAGGCCCCCAGTAGTTTGCGTAGTAACCAAAACAAAGACTTCTCCAGATCCTGTGGTGTTTCTGTGTCTGTACCAGAGAACCCCCAAATGCTCGGGTTATTTCTCCTTTCCCTGTTCTCCTGTTCTCCATGTCAATCGCCTTGCACTGCACCTCTCTGTCCTTACATTCAAGCGCTTTAAGCCTCATCTCCACTTCACATCCAGTACGTCTGCAACACGTTAAGTGTGCTCCAGGTTTCCACCCAGTCTTCTACTTTTGTAACCAGGTCTGTGAGGACACCCATTAAGCCCTGGACCTCTGCTTGAAATGCCTGCAGCTCTGTCAGAACTGTATTCATGTCCTGATGAATGCTGCCCAGGGCCCCCATCTCCTGTCCTGCTCCAGCATCCCTCGCCATATTGCCTTCATTGGAGGAGCACAGCACTGCGTCCCTGTTTCCCTATCACTCCAATATCTGGGCTACGTGCCCCTTTCCTGCTCCCCTTGGCGGTGGGCCCACTCAGCACAGTCCTTTCTAGCCCCCCAACCAAGCTGGTTACGCCTCACCTCCAATGCAATGCATTTTCTGGATCCAAGCTGGGCTCCACCAATTTCTGTCACTATTATGCTGGTACTCAGAACACCAGGTCTCAGGGGTGTCTGTCACCTCCCAGACCTTTCAGGAGGATCTGGTCCTCTCCTCAAACTCCCCCACACCGGGCTGCACCAAATCGAGGGCCCTCTGCTGGGCCCAAGTAACGTTTGGCCCGCAGTTACAGGCTCCTGGCACACTGACTGCATCCTCGACGGCCGATACTCCACAACCACTCCTCACCTGCGAGGGGGCTGTGTGGTCACATCAGATGTGGGCCTTCCTCTACTCGTCTGCCTGCCCCGCAGTGGGTCGGGCCGTGCCTTCAGGCCTCTTCGCAGGGACGTCATTTGGGGATCGCAAGAGGTCGCAAGTGCGACCTCTGAGGTCTCCCTTGCGACCTATACAAAAAAAGAAGAAGCCCCCCCTTTTTTTTTTGCAATGCAAGCTCCTGACCAAACCATGTGGCTCTTTAATTCTGGAGTGGCTAGCTTTCTTGTTCAGGCCCTTTAAAAAAGAAGAAAAATAAGAACATGAGGGCCACAAGTCTAACACTTTCAGCACTGGACCTAAATAAGAAAGAATAGGAATACCAAAAAATGTGTCTTTCTGGAATTCTATACAATAATTGCTAGACTCATTAAAGGTTTATTTCAGGCACACTTCAGGAGGTGAGTCACTGATTTAGTCTGTTCTCAAATGCCTCAACTCAGCCTTTCATCCTTCTGAGGTCGATAAATGGGTACCAACACAGGTTGGGTGATATTGGGTGTTTATTTATTCTATGTAAAGCGCTTAAGCTTAAGTGCTATATAATAACACACCATTATCATTTGGTCATGGACGTCTGCTTGCAATCACAGTACTTTGGTAATATGGGCCTATACACACTGATCTTAATGATACATATGGCGATCCATTTAAGTATGAAATGTACATCACATTATAGTGATATCATAACCATATTTTTTGTAGTGTACAATGCTATGTGATGCCACTTCCTGTTTTGTCAACTGATGAAAGGTCGTGTTCCATCGCTTCCCGCGATATCACTTTGGGGTGGGGGCAAATTACATCACTTCCTGTGTGAAGAATCTTTATGTGTGAGTTGTGTAACACAGTCCTGGCTGAGACATATACTAGGATATCTATGTGTGATTTGTGTAACACAGTCCTGGGTGAGACATATACCAGGTGAAGTTAAGAATCTCTATGTGTGAGTTGTGTAACACAGTCCTGGCTGAGACATATACCAGGTGAAGTTAAGAATCCCTATGTGTGAGTTGTGTAACACATTCCTGGCTGAGACATATACCAGGTGAAGTTAAGAATCTCTATGTGTGGGTTGTGTAACACAGTCCTGGCTGAGACATATACCAGGTGAAGTTAAGAATCTCTATGTGTGAGTTGTGTAACAAGGTCCTGGCTGAGACATAAACTAGGTGAAGTTAAGAATCTCTGTGTGTGAGTTGTATAACACAGTCCTGGCTGAGACATATACCAGGTGAAGTTAAGAATCTCTATGTGTGAGTTGTATAACACAGCCGTATGAGACATGTACTAGGTGAAGTTAAGAATCTCTATGTGTGAGTTGTATAACACAGTCATATGAGACATATACCAGGTGAAGTTAAGAATCTCTATGTGTGAGTTGTGTAACACAGTTCTAGCTGAGGCATATATCAGGTGAAGTCAAGAACCTCTATGTGTGAGTTGTTTAACACAGTCCTGGCTGAGAAATATACCAGGTGAAGTCAAGAATCTCTATGTGTGAGTTGTCTAACACAGTCCTGGCCGAGACATAAACTAGGTGAAGTTAAGAATCTCTATGTGTGAGTTGTGTAACACAGTCCTGGCCGAGACATAAACTAGGTGAAGTTAAGAATCTCTATGTGTGAGTTGTGCAACACAGTCCTAGCTGAGACATATATCAGGTGAAGTCAAGAACCTATATGTGTGAGTTGTTTAACACAGTCCTGGCTGAGACATATACCAGGTGAAGTCAAGAATCTCTATGTGTGAGTTGTGTAACACAGTCCTGGCGGAGACATAAACTAGGTGAAGTTAAGAATCTCTATGTGTGAGTTGTTTAACACAGTCCTGGCTGAGACATATACCAGGTGAAGTTAAGAATCTCTATGTGTGAGTTGTGCAACACAGTCCTGACGGAGACATAAACTAGGTGAAGTTAAGAATCTCTATGTGTGAGTTGTGTAACACAGTCCTGGCCGAGACATAAACTAGGTGAAGTTAAGAACCTCTATGTGTGAGTTGTGTAACACAGTCCTAGCTGAGACATATATCAGGTGAAGTCAAGAACCTATATGTGTGAGTTGTTTAACACAGTCCTGGCTGAGACATATACCAGGTGAGGTTAAGAATCTCTATGTGTGAGTTGTGTAACACAGTCCTGGCTGAGACACATACCAGGTGAAGTTAAGAATCTCTATGTGCGAGTTGTGTAAAACAGTCCTGGCTGAGACATATACCAGGTGAAGTTAAGAATCTCTATGTGTGAGTTGTGTAACACAGTCCTGGCTGAGACATATACCAGGGGAAGTTAAGAATCTTTATGTGTGAGTTGTGTAACACAGTCCTGGCTGAGACATATACTAGGATCTCTATGTGTGATTTGTGTAACAGTCCTGGGTGAGACATATACCAGGTGAAGTTAAGAATCTCTATGTGTGAGTTGTGTAACACAGTCCTGGCTGAGACATAAACTAGTTGAAGTCAAGAATCTCTATGTGTGAGTTGTGTAACACAGTCCTGGCGGAGACATAAACTAGGTGCAGTTAAGAATCTCTATGTGTGAGTTGTTTAACACAGTCCTGGCTGAAACATATACCAGGTGAAGTTAAGAATCTCTATGTGTGGCTTGTGTAACACAGTCCTGGCAGAGACATATACCAGGGGAAGTTAAGAATCTCTATGTGTGAGTTGTGTAACACAGTCCTGGCTGAGACATAAACTAGGTAAAGTTAGGAATCTCTATGTGTGAGTTGTATAACACAGTCCTGGCTGAGACATATACCAGGTGAAGTTAAGAATCTCTATGTGTGAGTTGTATAACACAGTCCTGGCTGAGACTTATACTAGGTGAAGTTAGGAATCTCTATGTGTGTTGTATAACACAGTCATATGAGACATATACCAGGTGAAGTTAAGAATCTATATGTGTGAGTTGTGTAACACAGTCCTGGCTGAGACATATACTAGGTGAAGTTAAGAATCTATATGTGTGAGTTGTGTAACACAGTCCTTTCTGAGACATATACCAGATGAAGTTGAGAATCTCTATGTGCGAGTTGTGTAACACAGTCCTGGCTGAGACATACACTAGGTGAAGTTAAGAATCTCTATGTGTGAGTTGTGTAACACAGTCCTAGCTGAGACATATATCAGGTGAAGTCAAGAACCTCTATGTGTGAGTTGTTTAACACAGTCCTGGCTGAGACATTTACCAGGTGAAGTTAAGAATCTCTATGTGTGAGTTGTGTAACACAGTCCTGGCTGAGACATATACCAGGTGAAGTTAAAAATCTCTATGTGTGAGTTGTTTAACACAGTCCTGGCTGAGACATATACCAGGTGAAGTTAAGAATCTCTATGTGTGAGTTGTGTAACACAGTCCTGGCTGAGACAAATACCAGGTGAAGTTAAGAATCTCTATGTGTGAGTTGTGTAACACAGTCCTGGCTGAGACACATACCAGGTGAAGTTAAGAATCTCTATGTGTGAGTTGTGTAACACAGTCCTGGCTGAGACATAAACCAGGTGAGGTTAAGAATCTCTATGTGTGAGTTGTGTAACACAGTCCTGGCGGAGACATAAACTAGGTGAAGTTAAGAATCTCTATGTGTGAGTTGTTTAACACAGTCCTGGCTGAGACATATACCAGGTGAAGTTAAGAATCTCTATGTGTGAGTTGTGTAACACAGTCCTGGCTGAGACACATACCAGGTGAAGTTAAGAATCTCTATGTGTGAGTTGTGTAACACAGTCCTGGCTGAGACATAAACCAGGTGAAGTTAAGAATCTCTATGTGTGAGTTGTGTAACACAGTCCTGGCTGAGATATACACCAGGTGAAGTTAAGAATCTCTATGTGTTAGTTGCATAACACAGTCCTGGCTGAGACATATACCAGGGGAAGTTAAGAATCTCTATGTGTGAGTTGTGTAACACAGTCCTGGCTGAGACATATACTAGGATCTCTATGTGTGATTTGTGTATCACAGTCCTGGGTGAGACATATACCAGGTGAAGTTAAGAATCTCTATGTGTGAGTTGTGTAACACAGTCCTGGCTGAGACATATACCAGGTGAAGTTAATAATCTCTATGTGTGGGTTGTGTAACACATTCCTGGCTGAGACATATACCAGGTGAAGTTAAGAATCTCTGTGTGTGGGTTGTGTAACACAGTCCGGGCTGAGACAAATACCAGGTGAAGTTAAGAATCTCTATGTGTGAGTTGTGTAACACAGTCCTGGCTGAGACATATACCAGGTGAAGTTTAGAATCTCTATGTGTGAGTTGTGTAACACAGTCCTGGCTGAGACATATACTAGGATCTCGATGTGTGAGTTGTGTCACACAGTCCTGGCTGAGACATATACCAGGTGAAGTCAAGAATCTCTATGTGTGAGTTGTGTAACACAGTCCTGGCGGAGACATAAACTAGGTGAAGTTAAGAATCTATATGTGTGAGTTGTTTAACACAGTCCTGGCTGAGACATATACCAGGTGAAGTTAAGAATCTCTATGTGTGAGTTGTGTAACACAGTCCTGGCTGAGACACATACCAGGTGAAGTTAAGAATCTCTATGTGTGAGTTGTGTAACACAGTCCTGGCTGAGACATAAACCAGGTGAAGTTAAGAATCTCTATGTGTGAGTTGTGTAACACAGTCCTGGCTGAGATATACACCAGGTGAAGTTAAGAATCTCTATGTGTTAGTTGCATAACACAGTCCTGGCTGAGACATATACTAGGTGAAGTTAAGAATCTCTATGTGTGAGTTGTGTAATACAGTCCTGGCTGAGACATATACCAGGGGAAGTTAAGAATCTCTATGTGTGAGTTGTGTAACACAGTCCTGGCTGAGACATATACTAGGATCTCTATGTGTGATTTGTGTATCATAGTCCTGGGTGAGACATATACCAGGTGAAGTTAAGAATCTCTATGTGTGAGTTGTGTAACACAGTCCTGGCTGAGACATATACCAGGTGAAGTTAAGAATCTCTATGTGTGGGTTGTGTAACACATTCCTGGCTGAGACATATACCAGGTGAAGTTAAGAATCTCTGTGTGTGGGTTGTGTAACACAGTCCGGGCTGAGGCATATACCAGGTGAAGTTAAGAATCTCTATGTGTGAGTTGTGTAACACAGTCCTGGCTGAGATATATACCAGGTGAAGTTAAGAATCTCTATGTGTTAGTTGCATAACACAGTCCTGGCTGAGACATATACTAGGTGAAGTTAAGAATCTCTATGTGTGAGTTGTGTAACACAGTCCTGGCTGAGACATATACCAGGGGAAGTTAAGAATCTCTATGTGTGAGTTGTGTAACACAGTCCTGGCTGAGACATATACTAGGATCTCTATGTGTGATTTGTGTATCACAGTCCTGGGTGAGACATATACCAGGTGAAGTTAAGAATCTCTATGTGTGAGTTGTGTAACACAGTCCTGGCTGAGACATATACCAGGTGAAGTTAATAATCTCTATGTGTGGGTTGTGTAACACATTCCTGGCTGAGACATATACCAGGTGAAGTTAAGAATCTCTGTGTGTGGGTTGTGTAACACAGTCCGGGCTGAGACATATACCAGGTGAAGTTAAGAATCTCTATGTGTGAGTTGTGTAACACAGTCCTGGCTGAGACATATACCAGGTGAAGTTTAGAATCTCTATGTGTGAGTTGTGTAACACAGTCCTGGCTGAGATATATACCCGGTGAAGTTAAGAATCTCTATGTGTGAGTTGTATAACACAGTCCTGGCTGAGACATATACCAGGTGAAGTTAAGAATCTCTATGTGTGAGTTGTATAACACAGTCATATGAGACATATACCAGGTGATGTTAAGAATCTCTATGTGTGAGTTGTGTAACACAGTCCTGGCTGAGACATATACTAGGTGAAGTTAAGAATCTCTATGTGTGAGTTGTGTAACAGAGTCCTAGCTGAGACATATATCAGGTGAAGTTAAGAACCTCTATGTGTGAGTTGTTTAACACAGTCCTGGCTGAGACATATACCAGGAGAAGTTAAGAAACTCTATGTGTGAGTTGTGTAATACAGTCCTGGCTGAGATAAATATCCGCTGAAGTTAAGAATCTCTATGTGTGAGTTGTGTAACACAGTCCTGGCTGAGACATATACCAGGGGAAGTTAGGAATCTCTATGTGTGAGTTGTGTAACACAGTCCTGGCTGAGACATATACTAGGATCTCTATGTGTGAGTTGTGTCACACAGTCCTGGCTGAGACATATACCAGGTGAAGTTAAAAATCTCTGTGTGTGGGTTGTGTAACACAGTCCTGGCTGAGACATATACCAGGAGAAGTTAAGAAACTCTATGTGTGAGTTGTGTAATACAGTCCTGGCTGAGATAAATATCCGCTGAAGTTAAGAATCTCTATGTGTGAGTTGTGTAACACAGTCCTGGCTGAGACATATACCAGGGGAAGTTAGGAATCTCTATGTGTGAGTTGTGTAACACAGTCCTGGCTATGTGTGAGTTGTGTAACACAGTCCTGGCTGAGACATATATCAGGTAAAGTTAAGAACCTCTATGTGTGAGTTGTTTGACACAGTCCTGGCTGAGACATATACCAGGTGAAGTCAAGAACCTATATGTGTGAGTTGTTTAACACAGTCCTGGCTGAGACATATACCAGGTGAAGTCAAGAATCTCTATGTGTGAGTTGTGTAACACAGTGCTGGCGGAGACATAAACTAGGTGAAGTTAAGAATCTCTATGTGTGAGTTGTTTAACACAGTGTTGGCTGAGACATATACCAGGGGAAGTTAAGAATCTCTATGTGTGAGTTGTGTAACACAGTCCTGGCTGAGGCATATACTAGGATCTCTATGTGTGATTTGTGTATCACAGTCCTGGGTGAGACATATACCAGGTGAAGTTAAGAATCTCTATGTGTGAGTTGTGTAACACAGTCCTGGCTGAGACATATACCAGGTGAAGTTAATAATCTCTATGTGTGGGTTGTGTAACACATTCCTGGCTGAGACATATACCAGGTGAAGTTAAGAATCTCTGTGTGTGGGTTGTGTAACACAGTCCGGGCTGAGACATATACCAGGTGAAGTTAAGAATCTCTATGTGTGAGTTGTGTAACACAGTCCTGGCTGAGACATATACCAGGTGAAGTTTAGAATCTCTATGTGTGAGTTGTGTAACACAGTCCTGGCTGAGACATATACCAGGTGAAGTTAAGAATCTCTATGTGTGAGTTGTGTAACACAGTCCTGGCTGAGATATATACCAGGTGAATGTAAGAATCTCTATGTGTTAGTTGCATAACACAGTCCTGGCTGAGACATATACTAGGTGAAGTTAAGAATCTCTATGTGTGAGTTGTGTAACACAGTCCTGGCTGAGACATATACCAGGGGAAGTTAAGAATCTCTATGTGTGAGTTGTGTAACACAGTCTTGGCTGAGACATATACTAGGATCTCTATGTGTGATTTGTGTATCACAGTCCTGGGTGAGACATATACCAGGTGAAGTTAAGAATCTCTATGTGTGAGTTGTGTAACACAGGCCATTGCTGAGACATATACCAGGTGAAGTTAATAATCTCTATGTGTGGGTTGTGTAACACATTCCTGGCTGAGACATATACCAGGTGAAGTTAAGAATCTCTGTGTGTGGGTTGTGTAACACAGTCCGGGCTGAGACATATACCAGGTGAAGTTAAGAATCTCTATGTGTGAGTTGTGTAACACAGTCCTGGCTGAGATATATACCAGGTGAAGTTTAGAATCTCTATGTGTGAGTTGTGTAACACAGTCCTGGCTGAGACATATACCAGGTGAAGCTAAGAATCTCTATGTGTGAGTTGTATAACACAGTCCTGGCTGAGACATATACCAGGTGAAGTTAAGAATCTCTATGTGTGAGTTGTATAACACAGTCATATGAGACATATACCAGGTGATGTTAAGAATCTCTATGTGTGAGTTGTGTAACACAGTCCTGGCTGAGACATATACTAGGTGAAGTTAAGAATCTCTATGTGTGAGTTGTGTAACACAGTCCTAGCTGAGACATATATCAGGTGAAGTTAAGAACCTCTATGTGTGAGTTGTTTAACACAGTCCTGGCTGAGACATATACCAGGAGAAGTTAAGAAACTCTATGTGTGAGTTGTGTAATACAGTCCTGGCTGAGATAAATATCCGCTGAAGTTAAGAATCTCTATGTGTGAGTTGTGTAACACAGTCCTGGCTGAGACATATACCAGGGGAAGTTAAGAATCTCTATGGGTGAGTTGTGTAACACAGTCCTGGCTGAGACATATACTAGGATCTCTATGTGTGAGTTGTGTCACACAGTCCTGGCTGAGACATATACCAGGTGAAGTTAAGAATCTCTGTGTGTGGGTTGTGTAACACAGTCCTGGCTGAGACATATACTAGGATCTCTATGTGTGAGTTGTGTCACACAGTCCTGGCTGAGACATATACCAGGTGAAGTTAAGAATCTCTGTGTGTGGGTTGTGTAACACAGTGCTGGCTGAGACATATACCAGGGGAAGTTAAGAATATCTATGTGTGAGTTGTGTAACACAGTCCTGGCTGAGACATATACTAGGATCTCTATGTGTCAGTTGTGTCACACAGTCCTGTCTGAGACATATACCAGATGAAGTTAAGAATCTCTATGTGTGAGTTGTGTAACACAGTCCTGGCTGAGACATATATCAGGTGAAGTTAAGAACCTCTATGTGTGAGTTGTTTGACACAGTCCTGGCTGAGACATATACCAGGTGAAGTTAAGAATCTCTATGTGTGAGTTGTGTAATACAGTCCTGGCTGAGATATATACCAGGTGAAGTTAAAAAGCTATGTGTGAGTTGTGTAACACAGTCCTGGCTGAGACATATACTAGGATCTCTATGTGTGAGTTGTGTAACACAGTCCTGGCTGAGACATATACCAGGTGAAGTTAAGAATCTCTATGTGTGAGTTGTGTAACACAGTCCTGTCTGAGACATATACCAGATGAAGTTGAGAATCTCTATGTGCGAGTTGTGTAACACAGTCCTGGCTGAGACATAAACTAGGTGAAGTTAAGAATCTCTATGTGTGAGTTGTGTAACACAGTCCTAGCTGAGACATATATCAGGAGAAGTTAAGAACCTCTAGGTGTGAGTTGTTTTACACAGTCCTGGCTGAGACATATACCAGGAGAAGTTAAGAAACTCTATGTGTGAGTTGTGTAATACAGTCCTGGCTGAGATAAATACCCGCTGAAGTTAAGAATCTCTATGTGTGAGTTGTGTAACACAGTCCTGGCTGAGAAATATACCAGGGGAAGTTAAGAATCTCTATGTGTGAGTTGTGTAACACAGTCATGGCTGAGACATATACTAGGATCTCTATGTGTGAGTTGTGTCACACAGTCCTGACTGCGACATATACCAGGTGAAGTTAAGAATCTCTATATGTGAGTTGTGTAACACAGTCCTGGCTGAGACATATACTAGGTGAAGTTAAGAATCTCTGTGTGTGAGTTGTGTAACACAGTCCTGTCTGAGACATATACCAGATGAAGTTGAGAATCTCTATGTGCGAGTTGTGTAACACAGTCCTGGCTGAGACATAAACTATGTGAAGTTAAGAATCTCTATGTGTGAGTTGTGTAGCACAGTCCTGGCTGAGACATATATCAGGTGAATTTAAGAACCTCTATATGTGAGTTGTTTGACACAGTCCTGGCTGAGACATATACCAGGTGAAGTTAAGAATCTCTATGTGTGAGTTGTGTAATACAGTCCTGGCTGAGATATATACCAGGTGAAGTTAAAAATCTCTATGTGTGAGTTGTGTAACACAGTCCTGGCTGAGACATATACTAGGATCTCTATGTGTGAGTTGTGTAACACAGTCCTGGCTGAGACATATACCAGGTGAAGTTAAGAATCTCTATGTGTGAGCTGTGTAACACAGTCCTGGCTGAGACATATACCAGGTGAAGTTAAGAATCTCTATATGTGAGTTGTGTTACACAGTCCTGGCTGAGACATATACCAGATGAAATTGGGAATCTCTATATGTGAGTTGTGTAACACAGTCCTGGCTGAGGCATATAGCAGGTGAAGTGTAGTAGTTTTGTTTTTAAAATATATATATTTGTATTATTTTATAATAACAACAATCAACAAACAAAAACAATCCAAAAGTGCATGTCATCGTCTGATACAATCCCACAAAGTGGCCACTGCTCTCCCCTAACCCTCCCCCCTAACTCCAGCTTACTCTCCCACACCTTCCGCTTTGATATCTTTCAGAGGTTCACCTTCCTCTACGTCTCCATAGGAATCTTGTTCATTTGGCCAATCCTGAGAGACCCGTGCCGTGTGGCTATTAGGTGTCTCCGGGCCTTCAGAGTTTACGTTTCCTCCTCCCTCCCCTATTGGTCACCTCATACCATACCGCTGCTTCCGTCTCTGCCCATTTCAGGAGATCATGCCACCACACCTCTATTCTGGGTTTGTGGCTCGTCTTCCAACCCATGGCGATTCTATGCTGGGCCAGTATGTAGGCCAGGTCCTTGAGTTTGCTTACATGCCTCCGGTTGCAAGGTCTCGTGAAGCCCCCTACCATAAATGCCCACACTGATTCCACATCTAGCTGAATTCCTTTCTCGGTTAACCGGTGGGTGATTTCGCCCCAAAATTTCCCGATCTCCGGGCATGCCCAGAACATGTGTACCATCCCAGCATTCACCTCCCCACATTTAGGGCAGGCATGTGTTTCTGTATTCTTAAATCTGGCAACCCTCTAAGGGGTCATGTACGCCCTGTGGGTTACGTATAGTTAGATCTGCTGCAACCTCGCATTCCTGGACACTTTTTTGTGAAATCTTTGGGCCCTCTCCCACAGCCCGTCATGCATGGGTATCCCTACTTCTTCCTCCCAATCCCGTCTCAGCTGCGTTACCTCCTTCCCCACCCTAGACATCAAGAGTTCATAGATTCGGGAGACATCATGTCCTCCCTCCGAAATGTCATAAATTATTTCTATAGTTTCATCTGGCTGGTCATCCAGCACCGAATTTGGCCATGATTCTTTCACCCGTTGGACCACCCTGGTATAGGAAATGTATTGCCCGGGGTGTAGTCCGGTTTCATCTATCAGCTCATCAAATTCTATAACCTTCCCCTCCTGCCATAGGTCTCCCACTGTTGCGATGCCCACCGGTTCCCAGTACTTGCGAATCGTCTTTCGCAATTGTACATCCACTCCCACCAGTGCCATTAGCGGCACCTGCACCTACGGGGAAGACAGAGTCGGGTTCTCCGTGGCCCGAAAGGCATTACGCCATACCCTCCATCCCAGTTTCAACAGCCTTGATCGCCTTCTCATTCTGATTTGGGCACCCATATTATTTCTTTCAGGAAAAACAGAGCACATTCAGACCAAATCAATAAATACAAATACAAAATAACAATCTGGACTCAGCTGTGGGGTCTTCCATCAGCCATTTAGCCACATACTGTAGTTGGCTAGCCAGATAGTAGATCTCAAAGTTGGGTAGTTTTATACCCCCTCTGTCGTACGTGTTCTGCAATCCTGTTTCTGGTGTTGTGCCATATGAAGCCTCTGCATAAGCTCTGTAATTTACCAAAGAATCGCTTGCGTATCAAATAGGGGATATTAACAAAAAAGTGTAATAGCCTGGACAATTCTACCATCTTCAACAGTGCCACCCTCCCTACCATGGCCAGGGGCAGCTTTGCTCAGAATCTCATGCCCTTGTCAAAGTTTGCTACTGCCCTCTCCGTGTTGTGTATGTGTTTGTCTTCCACTTTGTGATATATATCAACACCCAAGTATCTTAAGGTACTGGTCTCCCAGGGTTATCTGCAATACTGGTAGGTCCTCACGCGAAGTCCCTATATATCTACCCAGAGGGAACAGACTGGACTTCATGGGATTGACTGCGCTCCCAGAAAGCAACGCAAATCGCTCCATTACTTTGAGGATATATTGCAGATTTTCCTATTCGGCATACAGCGATATGAGATGTGGTCCCCCCTTGGTGTAAATTCCCACAGTTTCGTATTGTCTCAGATATATCGCTAGGGGTTCCAATGCGAGGATGTACAGCATCGGAGACCAGGGACAACCCTGTATGGTGCCCGTGTTGAGCTGCTACTTGTCCGAGATAGTCGCCCCGTCTTAACTCTGGCTAGTGGGGAGCTGTACAACAATTTTGGCCATTGTAGGTAAACAGGCCCTATTCCGTATTCTTTCAAGGGAGTCAAGAGCCAAGACCATCTGACCGAGTCAAAGGCCTTCACCGGATCTAGCGAGGCAAGGTGAAGTTTAGTAGTTGTGAAGCAAAGTCCTGGCAGGATAGTCTACCATATGTACCCAGTGTAGATAAGCAAGTGTATATAATACAACCCTGGCAGGAGAGTACAGTAGGTAAAAGGTAATATGTGTATAATGAAAGTCCTAGTGGGAAGATACACTAGGTGAAGTAAACGTGAGGCGTTTGTGTGAAATGACCTAGTGGGAGATTGCCACAGGTGGAGACGAAATGCCTATGGTAAAGAATGGCAACGAAGGCCATGTTATGGAATAAATGCACGGTTGTGTCGTTTTATAAGGAAAAGGGAGAGCCATAAGAAAAGGACAATCTCTTGGGATTTGCAATGTATAAAAGAAGAGAAGAAATCTCGAAGAAGGGAGCTGGGAACCCAAGAGAAGCAAAGCACACCAAGGGGAAGGCAATCCTCTTGGAACTTAGGCCTTCTTTGTGAAGTGGCGTGCCTGGGGAAAGGAGCTGATACCCCAAGATAAGTAAAGCGTGCAAAACGAAAAGGCGCAATCCTCTTGGAACTTAAGAGAAGTAGGAAGCTTGAGGAAAGGAGCTGATACATCAAGGTAAGTAAAGCGTGCCAAAGGAAAAGGGGCAATCCTCTTGGAACTTAAGTGAAGTAGGAAGCTTGGGAAAGGGAGCTGATACCCAGCGTGCCAGAGGAAAAGGGGCAATCCTCTTGGAACTTATGTGAAGTCGGAAGCTTGGGGAAGGGAGCTTATACACCAAGCGAAGCAAAGTGTGCTAGGGAGAGAGTGTAATCCTCTTGGGACTCAAGTATTCTCTTTGAAGCGCTGTGACTTAAAATAGGGAAACTGGCGAAGGCAGCTGATCCCTGGAATTGTGAACATTGTGCCTTACAAACCTTTTTGTTAGTTTCGAACTTTAAATATTGAACTTGAACATTTGAGCACATTGAAACTGAAAGAGTCAATTCCCTACACATTGAAGTTTAGTTTTAGTGTGGGGGCCGGAATAGGATTACAGACACAGGCCAGACTCTTTATTTGGACATCTTGACCCTGGGCAGAATCATTCATTTAGTCGAGGTTCTGAAACTCCTCTTAGTTTATGGATATGTATGGGGTTGCTGTTGCTGTTGGTACCCTTGTTCAGAAGGGAATTGCAATAGCATTTTGGTTCTCGACTGCCCATGTGGGCGGGACAGACACTGATATGCAAATGGATATTTCCCATTTGTCAAAGGTACAGTGATCTAAAGTATGGCAGCGGACTATCGAGTGGGTACCTTCCCAAAAAACAGGTCAATGGGCCTTGTTTTGTTCAAGCAGAGGGGTGTCTATGGACTATTATTTTTTAAAAATGTATTTAAGGATCTTAGGTTTAGTCACCCTAAGTTTCCTAGGGTCATCCAGACATGGACCCCTTGCTCACTGTGCTCAGAAAGGCACAGCTCCACCTCACTGATGGGACCCAACAAGGCTGATACACGTGTAAGGGGTTGCTATTGGTACTCTTGTTCAGAAGGGTATTGCCATAGCATTTCTGTGCTGGACTGCCCATGTGGGCGGAACAAAGACTGATCTGCAAATGGATATTTCCCATCTGTGAAAGGTACAGTGAGCTAAAGTGTGGCAGCGGACTCTCAAGTGGGTACCTTCCCAAAGAACAGGTCAATGGGCCGTGTTTGTTCTCGCAGAGGGGTGCCTATGGACTATTATTTTTAAAAAATGAATTTAAGGATCTTAGGTTTAGTCACCCTAAGTTTCCTAGGGTCATCCAGACATGGACCCCTTGCTCACTGTGCTCAGAAAGGCACAGCTCCACCTCACTGATGGGACCCAACAAGGCTGATACACGTGTAAGGGGTTGCTATTGGTACTCTTGTTCAGAAGGGAATTGCCATAGCATTTCTGTGTTGGACTGCCCATGTGGGCGGAACAAAGACTGATATGCAAATGGATATTTCCCATCTGTGAAAGGTACAGTGAGCTAAAGTGTGGCAGCAAACTCTCAAGTGGGTACCTTCCCAAAGAACAGGTCAACGGGCCCTGTTTGTTCTCGCAGACGGGCGCCTTTGGATTTATTTATTTTTTTAGATTACGGATAGAGAGGCATTTTCCAACTCCTTTTTATGTTAATAAAAGTAGACAGCAACAAATATGACCTCCTGTGCCTGTGTCTCATCTGACCCAGCCAGAAAAAAATACTGGACATTGTAGAGAAAGAGAGTGACACGTGTGGTATACCAATAGAGAAAGACGAATAACCTTAAAAGGGGAATCCAAGGTATCAAGGATACAGTTGAGAGGTTGAAGAGCCATTTCAGAACTAGATGAACTGAGCAAAGTCATTGCCAAGAAGTATCTTTGAATATGTTAATAAAGTGACTGTGCTGTAAAGCAGACCACAGGAGAAGGGAGTCATTCTCCTGTGCTTTAGTTGGTTTTGATAGTGGTAGGGATAGAATAGGTAAGTTTTGGACAGACGACAGATCTTCATTTTGGATTCGCCAATGATGACGAGAACCCTAGTTTGTGTATGTTAGGAAGGGAAACCCCATAGATTTGAGGAACGTTAAGAGTTTGCACCTTTTTATTTATTGAATAAAACCCTTTAAATGGAAGATACAAGCACCTCTCCTTCTTCTGGCCCGCCACATTGGTCAGGTATTGCTAAAATAGCCACATTTTGAGAGTTGTTTTCGCAATGGGAGGATTGTGGGGGCATTCCAAGCCGATACAGGGTTCAAGTTGCAGAGAGTGGGTGTCTAACAAGAGAAGGATTTTTTACTTGTCCTCTCTACAATTCAAAGCGATTGGTCAATTTGCTGTGTGAGAAGCTTGTGCCTCCACATATGTGGAGCTTAGCCACCAGGTACACGGGTGAGCTACTTGTGACTGCATTATAGATGATACATGCATTCTTGAACAGAATTCTGGCTTGAAGGGGAAGCCAGTGTAGTGTGTGTAGGGCGGGGTGATTTGATCAAATGTGAGTGCACGACAGCGAGGCATTCTGCAATGTGGTGGACTGCTTTTAGAGGAGCCAGGAGAGTGGCTGGGATCCAGATCAGGGACCACAAAGGCCTGCACTATGGTCCGGTAGTCTGTGGATGGATGAAGGGTTTGATTTTGCAATGCATGGAGATTTGCAGACAGGCAGTTTGGGACTTCCGGTCTATGTGTTTCTGGAAAGACAGGTTGGACATTGTAGAAGGTGAGCCAGAATATGAGATCAAGAACATATTAGATTCCAAGAGAGTATACGGTAAGTTATACTGCCTCTTAAATTGGAAGCACTATGTGTTAGGGAGAATTCTCTGTAAAGGTTAATTTCCCAAACCTAGTGAGTCCCCCGGCAGCTTTGCAGGATTTTTGGGGTTTACTTTTTTCTCCTGCTAAGAGTGAGACTCTTTTACTCCCACTCTTAGACATGATTTGAGGTGTTCCTTTGTCTTTCCATGTGTTTATGGGCTATGGGGTCTTTTACTCCATAGGGTCTCATGTGTTTTTGATGTGGGTTACACAGCACCCTCCCTGCCGTAACCCAGGGGTGTCGTAGCGACCCCCAAACATAGACTCCATACCCTGGGACTGACTACTGTCTCCCAGGGCAAGTAAAGTCACCATTGGCTTTACTAGTCCCAAATTATGAACAGAAACCAGTACAAACCATCATATTGTGGACGTACTGGTCGGGGCAAATCGATTGCCCCGTGGTCTGTTTTTCGAGGGGGCACGTCTCCGTCTCCCCTGATCGAGTTTTGGCTGATGGCAGTGGATACTACTTTTTATATTCGACCGCAAATATATCTCTATGGGATTTTCCCTTTGTTCGAGGCTACCAACTTTAATTATTTAATTCCTATAGCCTCGAACATACCACTGGTTTATTGATTTAATATTAATTCACCGGTTGGTATTTTTTGCCAGAACTCGATTCTAAAATGGCGTTTGTGTTCTCTTCGGTGACTCCAACCCAAGTTGAGCCCTTTGTTCCACTTTTTGGCGGGATTCTCCACAGAAGCCTCCAAAAGTGGTGCCACTCTGGGTACTACAGGGGGTGCGGGAGGGTGTTTAGGCACCCTGGACTGAGTTGCCTTGGCAACTCAAATCGCACTCTTGTGTGATTGGCCCAAGTGGTGAGCCGGCCGCCTCACCACTTAGCATGTTTGATTGACAGCTAGGCTGAATGAATAGGGGTTGCTGCATAAAAGCAGGGCTTTGGGGACTGGAACTTCAGAAGTCGCCACAGGACCTAAGAATCCGAGGAGGGAGAAGCTGAGCCGACCTGCAACGATGACACCACCGGTGGAGCCCTGCTGAACCGTCTCACCTCTTTTCCCGCGACAGAGGAGATCTCCAGTCCGGAGAGTCTTCTTCCTTTGACTGGTGGGGATAACCAGTTTTGCCTTATTTTCACCTTCCTGGAGCATCTCGTGGCCGCCTTGCCTGTGCCAAGCACCCCGGCAACCGGAATACCACGGCTTACCACTACCGCGAAGAGAAGGGTAGTACCTTTTAACCGAAGAACTCCCCGGCTGGTTTCTTCCCTGGCAGTGCAACGACCTTCATCTTTCCTCCACGGCGAGACCTCCTCTTCCTCTGGACGAAACACCGACTTGCACCCGCTGCCAGGAACAACTGCACCCGCTGGAGCTTCCTTCACACTTAAGGTACTGTGTCCCGCCTGGCTTCCCTTGCGACAGATCGTTCGGGGTGACAGTAAAGCCTCGACTTTCTAACCTGGGCTGGCCTGGGACAACCTAGCTAACTTTTCCTGACTTTAATTTCATTCTTTGTGTGCGAACTTCCTAACCTGGGCTGGCCTGGGACAACCTAGCTAACTTTTCCTGACTTTAATTTCATTCTTTGTGTGCAAACTATCTACAAGACTCTTTGGGCATAAACCCACAGTGTGAACCTGGACCCCTTCTGCTTGCTCTCTCCAAGGGTGGGCCTTGCAATTGACTTCCTTGCTCTCCAGTAGAACCCTGCCTATCCTGCCTTACTGTGGTTCTTTTAAAAGTATTGAAATTTGTGTGCTTCCATAACTCTGCCTTTTTCCCTCCCTTTTTAATAACTTATTAGAGTACCATCTTATGTTAAGCGCTCACCTCTGTCTGAAAATAAGTGGTGTTTCTCATTAAGACTTGTCCAATAAGTAATTAGGGTTGTATATATATAATAGTGACTGTGTGCTGAATTTACTTACCTCTTTGTGCTAGTGTAATCTACAAGTGTGTCTTTAAATAAATAACTTTCTGATGTTTGTTAATCTGCTTAGAATCACATGCTGTGCATAGTCCGACATCCGGTGGTCACTGCGGAGTATTGCATTTTGTTTTTCGTAGTCGAAAAGGGGACGTCAACAAAGCGTGTCTGTAACACTATCCCTATAGTGACGTGCAGTGTACCCACAACCCCTCACGTGTCGGGGTCCCTCAGATTGTTTTTTTCCGCCCAGTTATTGGTCGCCTTTATGCGTAGCTCCTCGAGAGACATTGCAAAATCATTTCCTCGGCCCTTGGTCGTTTATTATTATTAACTATCACATAGATCCCTCCCTCGACGTAGCTGCCAAGCTGTTCTCCGCCGAGCAAGATCTTCGACGGAGGGACGAGCAGAGGAGATGCTTCGGCGCTGCCGAACACGTGGCCTGGCCTCGCCGGCCTAACACAGTAGGGAAAGTGGGGTTGTTGGTCATTTCTTTGTTTCACTCTGAGAATGCCTTTCTCTTTCCCCTCCCTCTCTTTCGAGGTCGTAATCACATTTCATGCCATCAGCTATGGAGAGGACGCACTTTAGGTTTTGCCCGCGTTGCAAGGGCAAGTTTACCTGGAAGGACAAGCATAAACGGTGTAACCGTTGCTTGCCCCTCAATCACAAAGAGGACGGCTGTGCGGCCTGTAAGTTACTTAAACCCGCAGGTCAAAAAGTAGGCAGCCTATGCAATGTCTAGGTCTGACTCTTCGCCAGCTGCCGCCGCCGCCGAATGTGATGAGGACAGTGATTACACGGCCTCCGCAACGGAGGTTGTAGACCTCTCGAAGGAGCATTCCCGCTCCTCGTCCGTCCCTGGCCCCGACAAGCCCGGCTCACGCCCCGCTTATGGGGATGAACACCCCGGCGACAAGGACGAACACAGAAAAACACATAAGCACATACCCCACGGCACGCATTTGTCGATGATGAAGGCAGCCATAACGTCAACGGAGGCGTCAGGTCCACCGGCGTCTTCCGCCGACCATAAGGGTCGCAAGCCCTCCCCGCCACCACTTCCGCAACCGGCGACTGGGCTTTCTGTAAATAAGGGCGCTAACCGCAAATCCTCAGCCGACGCGCCTCGCAAGAGTGCATACGTTGCCAGTAAAGACTCGGCACTGCCTAGCGCGACGGCGAGCGATCCCTCGACGGAGAAGCTGATCGCGGAAAGCCTCACGCGTATAGCTTCTAAAGACGGCCAGAGACGGAAGGCGGGTGACACGTCGATACCGCTCACAAGGCCAAAGAAACGCCGAGGACGCCGGAGGGTAGGCTGGGACAGCTCCCACCGTCGACAGAAGACCCTAGCCAGCGAGAAGGTTTCTCAGAAGGCGAAGGGACTCTATCTTCGACGCTATGGGACAGAACTAAGCAACTACAGGGAGAGGAAACTCCCTTTTCACTCCCAGACCGCTCTGGCCTACCTTACTGGACTGTAGAGAGGTTCCAGTCATGTATGGACAAGCTAGACAGGTTCATGGCCATCCCAGAAAATAGGACACCCAAGAGGCCAAGGGAGGTATCCCAGGAGGGGCCAAGGGCTAAATACCCAAAGCTCTTTAACCCCCTACAGGAAGACATGAACTCTTACGACCTCACTGAAGATGACTCTCACTTCCAGGAAGAGGATGAGTTTGTGAATAATGAAGACCAACAAGAGGAAGAAGGTTTTCATGATGACACTAACATAGGTGAGGAGGGCTACGAGGAGGACCCAGGTGAAGGTGGCTCACAGCCCTGGCAGTCGCCTTCAGGGTCTACAGACCCCGACATTATAGACATTTCTTCTCCTCAGACCACACCGGTCAGGAACCCATCTCCAGTACACGATCTGCCCACCTTCAATGCGCTACTGAGGAAGGCAGCAGCCCATTTTGAAGTTGAAACTGGGAAGGTCACCACAGATACTGATTTCGTTGAAAGGATTATTAAAGAAAAACCTCCCACTAGTCAAACTATTCCCATCCTCGCCTTGGTTAAGAGACGACACACCCCATCGCTGTCCACCCCCGCGCTGGTAAAAGGGGTCAATCCAAGAATCGAGAAATTGTTCTCACCCTCTCAGTCAGACCCATTATATATCAGGGGTCACTCAGTCCCAGACTCCTTAGTGGTGACTGACACCAGGAAGAGGGCTGGGGCTCCACTGTCAACCAGCGAGGCACCCCCAGATAAAGAAGGAAAAAAGCTTTATGCCTTGGGCAAAAGAATTTCCGCCTCGGCACTGTTTTCAATTAGGATTGCCAATAATGATACATTGTTGGCAAGCTATCCTGATGCTCAATGGGGAAAGCTTAAGCAGGACATCGAAGAAGCCCCTGAACCTCTAAGAACTCGCTTACTGGCTACAGTTACAGAGGAGCTCTGGTCAACCAGAGCATCATTAAGAACACTCTTGATGCGGCAGAAACTGCTGGCTGTTCTTTGGTGCAGGGAATTCTGCTGAAGCGTCACGTCTGGCTTCGCAGTTCCGGTTTCAAGGCAGAAACGCAAGCGTCACTCATTAATAAGCCAGTAGAAGAGTCAAATCTCTTTGGAAGGGCAGTGGACGACGCACTGGAAAATGCGAAGAAAGAATTTGACACCATAAAGACCTTGACCAAATCTCAAAGCCTCCAAACAGGCAGGGATTTGGGAAAAAGCGCTTTTTTCGTGGCCAAAGCCAACAGCAGCAGCAGCAACAGCATTACACTGCGGGCAACTGGCCCTCTAATCAGGGTACCAGTAACCAGTATAACCAAAGAGGACAACGCAAGGGCAGAGGCCGGGGCTCCAGCCCCAGAGGCACCCCGGCAAGTAACACCAAATGACCCGAAGGTTCGGGTCTCCTCCCATGCGTCTCCGGTTGGGGGCCGGATAACATCGTTCCTATCAGCATGGGAGGGAATAACATCAGACCGGTGGGTATTGTCAACCGTAGCCCACGGGTACTGTATAGAGTTCAATCGGTCCCCGACCTACAGACCTCCAAGGGGACGACGCCTGTCACCAGAACACCTCATCATCCTCCTGCAAGAAGTAGAACAGCTGCTACAGAAAGGAGCAATAGAGGTCTTGCCCCTATCTCAGGTAATGGAAGGTATTTATTCAGTGTACTTCCTTGTACCCAAAAAGGACCTAACCATGCTCCCTGTACTAGAACTGCGCCCAGCAAACAAATTTGTAAAACCACAAAAATTTCGTATGGTAACATTACAGGAGGTAATTCCCCTGCTATCTCAGGGGGATTACATGACAACACTAGGCATGAAAGATGCATACTTTCATATTTTGATGTTGCCAGCGCACAGAAAATACCTCAGGTTCATGATAGAGGGCAAATACTACCAGTTCAGAGTGCTACCCTTCGGCATAGCGTCTGCACCAAGGGTATTCACGAAGGTACTGGCAGTGGCAGCAGCCCACCTGCGCAGGTTGTCCATACCGGTATACCCTTACCTCGAAGATTGGCTCATAACAGGGGAGTCCTACGAGACATGCTTCTCAAACACCCAGAAGACAGTAGACCTTTTGTTCCAACTGGGCTTCTCCATCAACGAGAAGAAGTCCAGCTTAGACCCCAGCCAAATCAAACAATTCCTAGGGGCTCTAATCCGAACAAAGGACAGCCTCGTCTTCCCCTCCAACGAGAGGGTCCAAAATATGCTGTTTCAGATCCCTGAATATGTGGCCGGTCGAGAGGTGATGGTACGCAAAGCAATGCCCTTGCTAGGAATGATGGCGTCATGTATTTATTTGGTACCTCACGCGCGCCTGCGCATGCACCCAATGCAAGAGTGGCTCAACAGCCAGTGGTGTCAGGCCAGCGGACAATGGGACGATCTAGTGGTTGTCTTGCAGGCCTTGGTTCTCTCGCTACGGTGGTGGTCGAAGGAAAACCTGGTAATAGGGAAACCATTTGCCACCCCCGCAGTGGAAGCCACTCTAACCACAGACGCATCCCTCACAGGATGGGGGGCTCACCTATCCCATCAGACTGCTCACGGAGTTTGGACTCCGAGCGTAGCTTCCAAGCACATAAACTTATTAGAGCTACTTGCGGTATTCAAGGCACTAAGAGCCTTCCAGACACACCTACAAGGGAAGACAGTGATGGTCCTCACGGACAGCACGACAGCCATGTACTACCTCAACAAGCAAGGGGGCACTCACTCTCCAGGACTGTCCAAGCTGTCCCAGAACATCTGGAAGTGGGCTCTCAGACACAACATGTTCCTATTGTCACAACATGTACCAGGGGAACTCAATCTGCTAGCAGACGAACTCAGCAGAGACTTCCCTCTGCCCTCAGAGTACGAATGACGGTTACACAAAGACATTGTCTTCACACAATGGGGCTTCCCAGAAATAGACCTGTTCGCAACTCTGGAGAACTCACAATGCCTTGATTATGCCTCCAGATACCCACAGAACTGCTCCAAGGGGAACGGTCTCTGGATACCATGGTCAGGGAATTTTTTTTATGCTTTTCCCCCTACTCCTCTGCTGAACAAGATAGTGCACAAGATGCACCAGGAATCAGTCACCATGATACTGATAGCCCCGATGTGGGCCCGCCAACCATGGTTTGCGCACCTGATGGCGCAAACCATGGTTGCGCCATCAGGTGCCATGGCCATTCCCCACCAGTGAAACTGCCCTGCCCGTACAACTTGCTGTCACAGGACAAGGGCAAGACACTACACTCATGCCCACATAACATGAACTTAGCAGCCTGGCTCCTGAAGTCATAGAATGTGGCCATTTACAACTCCCACAGAGATGCATGGACATTCTCAGAGAAGCAAGAAAACCCAACACTTGCCACTGTTATTCTAGCAAGTGGAAGAGATTTGTCATCTGGTGTAGAGGTAAGAGCATCAACCCAGTCCACTGCTCTCCCACAGAAATTGTCCTTTACCTGACCCATTTACTGGACTCAGGTCTAGTGTTCAATTCAAGTCCATCTAGCGGCACTTTCTGCATACACCACCTCTCAACTTAAGGTGTCATGGTGGAAAGTGCCAGTTATCAAAGCCTTCATGGAGGGAGTAAAGAGAATACACCCTCCGATAGCAAACTCAGCTCCCGGCTGGGACCCTAATGTGGTACTTACCAGGCTCATGGGCTCACCCTTTGAACCCATGCACAAGGCAACTCTTAAGGACCTGACTCTTAAGACTGCTTTCCTAATAGCTATCACCTCCATTAGGAGAGTAAGTGAACTACAGGCTCTTTCTATTCTAGACCCCTTCGTAACAGTTCACAAAGATAAGGTGGTTCCACGCACACACCTAAGGTTTGCACCGAAATTCATATCGAAATTCCATGTCAACCAGTCAATAGAACTACCAATGTTCTTTCAAAACCCTTCCAGTTTGGGAGAAAAGAGCCTGCACACACTCGATGTGCGCAGAGCTGTCATGTTTTATATGAAAAGAACTAGGCCACTGAGAAAGACTAATCAGTTCTTTGTCTCGGTGGCAACAGGAAGAGAAGGAGATTCAGTCTCAAAGTCCACTATATCTAGATGGATTGTTCAATGCATCACTCTCTGTTACACTCTTGCTAAGAGAGAACTACCCTTCAAGCCAAGAGCACACTCTACTCGAGGCACTGGGGCATCCATAGCATTCATTGCAAACGTTCCCCTTGAGTCCATTTGCAAAGCGGCAACCGGGAGTTCTGTACACACCTTTACAAAACACTACTGTCTAATGCACACTCTAGATCTGATTCCCAGGTGGGACAAGCAGTATTAAGACATCTTTTCTCTACTGTTTCTTCTCACAACCCTCCTCCAACTCCGGGTACTGCTCGCTAGTCTATGCACAGCATGTGATTCTAAGCAGATTAAAAAAATCAGAAGACAATGCATTGCTTACCGTAAAAGCATTTCTGATGGTTGTATCAGTGGGTACACTGCACGTCACTATAGGGATAGTGTTACAGGCACGCCTTGTTGACGTCCCCTTTTCGACTATGAAAAACAAAATGCAATACTCTGCAGTGACCACTGGATGTCGGACTATGCACAGCATGTGAATCTAAGCAGATACAACCATCAGAAATGCTTTTACGGTAAGTAATGCATTGTCATATACTTTTACACCAAAGCTCTGGTCAGTGTTTGCTTGTGCTACTGTATCTCTGTACCTATTGTGTATACTCTATATACTG
Source organism: Ambystoma mexicanum (assembly GCF_040938575.1). Taxonomy (NCBI): domain Eukaryota; kingdom Metazoa; phylum Chordata; class Amphibia; order Caudata; family Ambystomatidae; genus Ambystoma; species Ambystoma mexicanum. Next base: position 1,090,051,518 of record NC_090941.1, read on the forward strand.
CCTAACTCTTCTTGAGGGAAGTCTGACTGCTCAGCCACAGCTACCAAGTGAATCTGTGTGGTACAGACTGCTACCAAGTGGGTTTACTGCGAAACACCTGTAGTCTTAGATCTTTTGCAGTGGTCCCTAAGGGAACTGCACAGGTTTCTGCCTAACACTGGTGTACAGCGGTGGGATTTGTATTGATTGAGTATACATTTTAGTGTGCTTAGAGATACCTTAGTGCAACTAACCACAAAGCTTAGCACTAAAGAAGATATTTTCTAAAACTTGTCAACTATGGAAAGTTATAGTCAAGAGTCCCTTGCTACAAAAACTGCTGATTGTTTAAGAGTTCTCTGTAAGCATAAGAATCTACTGACTAAAGGCAAGAAAATGGAGCTAATAGAAAGGATGTTAGCAAACCAAAGTCTGGATGGTGGTTCAGAGGAACCTACCACTCCAGCAACTGTACATAACAGCAATGATATTGATATGAATGTTAGTATTGATAACTTTGAGTCAGAAGCAGAAGAGGAGGTAGAAGATGATAGAGTTGTCTCCCCTGGGCCTCTACCTGCCCTGCCAGCTGTACCTACTGGACCTTTACCAGGTCCCACACTTAATCCTCAATATATGGAACTAGAAAAATTGAAGCTTGAATTAGAATTCAAAAGAATTAATGCTCAAACAACAACGGCACCAAGAACTAAGGCTCAGAGAAATGGAGCTCAACCATGAGCTAGAAATGAAAAAATTGTCTGTGGAAAGTGCTTCTCTCTCCGAATCACCTAGGAGTTCCAGTCCCAAAAGACCCCGGATGCCTAAGGAGTTGGTGGGTATGTATGAGCCTAAGTTGGATGTGTTGGATTGGTTGAGATTGTTTGAATATAATCATGGGCTCCAGAACATTACAGGAAATGAGCTACTTTCCTGGTTGTTCTCTAGGCTCCCCCCTGTTGCAACTGATGTGGCAATGGAGTTGGGGGAGGAGGATAAGAAGGATTATGAACGTGTGAAACTAGCTTTGATAGCTAGATTTGGGAAGACCCCTTCCCAATACCTTAAGAGGTTTAGGCCCCTCAAAAAGCTTGATGGTACCCCTTGGGCTACCTGGGTGAGTGAAAGTTTGAAGAACCTAGAGGGATGGATTAAGGGTTACAAGGTGAACACTTATGAGGGAATGAAGAATCTTGTGATGTTGGAGTCCATTTATGATGCCTGCTCTCCTGAGCTCAGACAGCACTTGGCTGATTCAAAGGAATTAGATTCCAGAAAACCAGATAATACTAAAAAGTATTATAAGGACAGTGTCCTGGTGAATGGTCAGGAGACTCCTTCCATTAGGGACACTGGGGCAAGCATAACTGTGGTGGATAAGTCTTTCTTTCAGGCTGAGGATGTTGCTAAGGCACCCAAATGCCTCACCAAGTTAGCTGAAGGGCCTGTGCAGATGCTTCCCCAATTAGCAGTTCTCATCCAGTGTAATGACATGACTGTTAAGATACCTGTCAGCATACAAAGTGAGGTACCAGGAAGGGTTCTGTTGGGAAATGACCTGAAAACTCTTGGAGTAGTGTCACATACTCCCAGACCTCCTAGTAAAAGGTTACAGGAGCTCACCAGACCTGCAAGGGAGAGAACCATGAGTGGTACTCCCAAGGAGATGATGAAGAAATATATCACTCCTACTCCACTGGAGTTACAACTTGCTATCTCTGAACAAAAAGAAGCAAATGGGAAACCCAAGACTTCCAAGAAACAGCCAACAGCAAGCACTCCAGTGCTTCCAACCAAGACTTCCCCTAGGTTGTCCACAGTTACACCTGTAACTCCACCTCCAGCTGAGGCTGAGGGGGAGGGACAACCCTGTATGGTGGAACTAGACTCTGAAGAAGAGCTAGTGGAAGGCCAAGAACTCATTGGAAATACTGGCAGAAGGTTGACTCAACAGGGCAGACTTCAGTAAGGGACAGAGAGAATGTCCAACTCTGGAAGGTCTTCGCCAACAGGCAGCTTCTCAGGCTGATGGGCAAGAGCCTGTGAAGTATAGGTTGCACTGGGAAGATGGCCTCTTCTACAGTGAACCAACTGAGTCTGCACCTGGAGACTACAAGCGGCTTGTAGTACCTCAAGAAAACAGACAACAGTTCTTGCAACTGGCCCATGAGATTCCTTTGGCTGGTCACTTGAGTTTCAAGAAGACCAAGGAAAGGCTCTCACTCTACTTTTATTGGCCAAAGATGGGGGCTGAGATAGATAAGTTTTGCAAGAGCTGCCATACCTGCCAGACTTCTGGTAAGGTTGGGTCCAGGAATGTGGCACCTTTAGTGCCTCTCCCAGTTGTGGGAGTCCCTTTTGAGAGGGTAGGGATTGACATTGTTGGTCCCCTCGATCCCCCAACCTCCTCAGGCAACAGGTTTATCCTTGTTGTAGTAGACCATGCTACTAGGTACCCCGAGGCAATTCCTATGAGGACTGTTACAGCTCAGGCTGTGGCTAAGGCCCTCCTTGGTATTTTTTACCAGGGTTAGGTTTCCTAAGGAAGTAATCTCTGACAGGGGGTCAAATTCTATGTCCCACTACATGAAAGCCATGTGGAAAACCTGTGGAGTTACTTACAAGTTCTCTACTGCCTACCACCCTCAGACAAATGGGTTGGTAGAAAGGTTCAACAGAACCATGAAGAGCATGATAAGTGCTTTAGAAGATCCCCTTAAAGGAAAGTGGGACCTTCTATTGCCATGCCTTCTCTTTGCTTATAGGGAAGTCCCTCAGGAGGGAGTAGGTTATTCTCCCTTTGAACTTCTCTATAGCCATCCAGTCAGGGGTCCATTGGCCCTGATTAAGGAGGGCTTGGAGAGTGCTCCTTCCCCCAAGCCAGTCAGAGTGACTGACTATGTGATAGGTCTCCGAAGGAGAATGTCACAAATGATGGCAGAAGCTAGTGATAACCTGAAAGCTGGACAAGCTCTGGTCAAGCATTGGCATGACCAGAAGGCTAACATGGTTGAGTTCACTCAAGACCAGCTAGTTCTAGTTATGATCCCCACAAGGCAGAGGGCCTTGCAAGATAAATGGATGGGACCCTTCAAGGTTGTGGGTAAACATGGAGAGCTGAACTATCTGGTAGACCTCAGCAATCCCAAGGAGGCTCCTCGAGTCTTCCACACCAACCGACTAAAGGCGTATGTCTCCAGACCTGAAGTAGGAGCCTTGCTTCTAGCTTCAACAGAAGAGGAAGAAGAGAGTGAAGCTCTACCTGATCTCATCAGAGGCTTACCCTTGGACGAAAAGATGAAGGAGTCAATCTCTCTTCAAATCTGACACCTGAGCAACAAGAAGAGTGCAAAGCCATGTTAAATCAGTTTGCCTCTCTGTTCTCACTTTCACCAGGCTTGACCCCTTGGGGACAGCATGATATACTCACTGGTGACTGTCTGCCAGTCAAAAGCAGAGGATATAAATGTCAGAAAATGTAAGGACCCACATCAAAGGGGAGGTCAAGAAGATGATTGATCCCGGGCTAATAGAGCCCTCTACTAGCCCATGGTCTAGCCCAGTTGTGTAAGTACCAAAGGCAGGATGCAAAGAATTGAGATTCTGTCTGGACTATAGAGCTCTTAATTCAGTCACCAAGACTGATGCCCACCCTTTGCCAAGGACAAATGAGTTGGTGGATAGACTTGGTTCAGCCAAGTTCCTCAGCACATTTGACCTTACGTCAGGCTATTGGCAAATAGCCCTGACAGACCATGCCAAGGAGAAGACTGCATTTTCTACCCCAGTTGGCTTATACCAATTTAAGGTTATGCCTTTTGGATTGAAGAATGCACCTGCTACATTCCAAAGAATGGTGAATCAGGTTCTGAATGGGATGGAGGACTTCTGCATGGCATACTTGGATGACATTGCAGTATTCAGCCAAACCTGGGAAGAACATGTGAACCACTTGGGGTATGTTTTGCAGGCTCTTGGACAGACCAATCTGACCATAAAAGCAAGTAAATGCCAAATTGGTCAGAGTAAGGTGGTCTACCTTGGACATGAGGTAGGACGTGGAGAAATAAGGCCTTTGCTCAGTAAGATTGAAGCTGTGCAAAATTGGACACAATCTACTACCAAACCCAGGTGCAAGCTTTTCTAGGCCTCACTGGGTATTACAGGAATTTCATTGAGAACTATGGGACCATAGCTTCTCCACTGAATGTGATCTCCTCTCCAAAATTCCCTAAGAAGGTCAAATAGAATGAGGAATGCAATCAGGCCTTTGAAAACCTGAAGAAAGCTCTTTGCCAAGCACCAGTATTGAGAGCTCCTGACTATCACCAAACTTTCATTGTGCAGACAGATGCTTCTAATGTAGGTATAGGTGCAGTCCTTAGCCAACTGGATGAGAAGGGTAGGGAGCACCCCATTTGCTTCATCAGTAGAAAACTGAAGGATCCTGAGACAAGGTGGGCAACAATCGAAAGAGAATGCTTTGCTATTGTGTGGGCACTGAAGAAGTTTAGGCCATACATGTATGGTTCTACTTTTGTCATTCAGACTGACCACCAACCCTTGAGATGGTTAATGCAAATGAAGGGAGAAAATCCAAAACTATTCAGATGGTCAATCTGCCTGCAAGCGTTTGATTTCACCATTAAGCACAGGTCAGGGTGTAACCATCAAAATGCTGATGGACTCTCTAGGATGTATGTCATCGACTAGAGGTATGAGGTTCATCCAGGAGTGGATTAAATCATCCTGTCCCTTAGTCTGGGGGGGCGAGTGTTAGGGAGAATTCTCTCTTTAGGCTGAATTTCCTAACCTAGTGAGTCCCCCAGCAGCTTTGCTGGATTTCTGGAGTTTGTTTTTTTTCCTCCTGCCAAGAGTGAGACTCTTTTTTCTCCCACTCTTGGACATGTCTATGGTGTTCCTTTGACTGTTAATGTGTTCTATGGGCTACGGGGTCCTTTACTCCATAGGGTCTCATGTGTTTTTGATGTGGGTTACACAGCACCCTCCGTGCCGTAACCCAGGGGTGTCGTAGTGACCGCCCAACATAGACTCCATACCCTGGGACTGACTACTGTCTCCCAGGGCATTTAAAGTCACCATTGGCTTTACTAGCCCCAAATTATGAACAGAAACCAGTACAAACCATCATATTGTGGACGTACTGGTCGGGGCAATTCGATTGCCCCGGGGTCTATTGTTCGAGGGGGCACGTCTCCGTCCCCCCTGATTGAGTTTTGTCTGGTGGCAATGGATACTACTTTTTATATTCGACCGCGAATATATCTCTATGGGATTTTCCCATTGTTCGAGGCTACCAACTTTAATTATTTAATTTCTATAGCCTCGAACATACCGCCGGTTTATTTATTTAATATTAATTCACCGGTTGGTATTTTTTGCCAGAACTCGATTCTAAAATGGCGTTTGTGTTCTCTTCTGTGACTCCAACCCAAGTCGGTGCCACTCTGTCTGGATACCACAGGTGGTGTGGGAGGGGGGTTTAGGCACCCTGGACTGAGTTGCCTTGGACCCTGGACTGAGTTGCTCTTGTTAGCATGTTTGATTGACAGCTAGGCTGAATGAATGGGGGTTTTCTGCATAAAAGCAGGGCTTTGGGGACTGGAACTTCAGAAGTTGCCACAGGACCTAAGAATCCGAGGAGGGAGAAGCTGAGCCGACCTGCAACGACGACACCACCGGTGGAGCCCTGCTGAACCGTCTCACCACTTTTCCCGATGACAGAGGAGATCTCCAGTCCGGAGAGTCTTCTTCCTTTGACTGGTGGGGATAACCAGTTTTGCCTTATTTTCACCTTCCTGGAGCATCTCGTGGCCGCCTTGCCCGTGCCAAGCACCCCGGCAACCGGAATACCACGGCTTACCACTACCGCGAATAGAAGGGTAGTACCTTTTAACCGAAGAACTCCGCGGCTGGTTTCTTCCCTGGCAGTGCAACGACCTTCATCTTTCCTCCACGGCGAGACCTCCTCTTCCTCTGGACGAAACACCGACTTGCAGGAACAACTGCCCCCGCTGGAGCTTCCTTCACACTTAAGGTACTGTGTCCCGCCTGGCTTCCCTTGCAACAGATCGTTCGGGGTGACAGCAAAGCCTCGACTTTCTAACCTGGGCTGGCCTGGGACAACCTAGCTAACTTTTCCTGACTTTAATTTCATTCTTTGTGTGCGAACTATCAACATGACTCTTTGGGCATAACCCCACTGTGTGAACCTGGACCCCTTCTGCTTGCTCTCTCCAAGAGTGGACCTTGCAATTGACTTCCATGCTCTCCAGCAGAACTCTGCCTATCCTGCCTTACTGTGGTTCTTTTAAAAGTATTGAAATTTGTGTGCTTCCATAACGCTGCCTTTTTCCCTCCCTTTTTAATAACTTATTAGAGTACCATCTTATGTTAAGCGCTCACCTCTGTCTGAAAATAAGTGGTGTTTCTCATTAAGACTTGTCTAATAAGTAATTAGGGTTGTATATATATAATAGTGACTGTGTGCTGAATTTACTTACCTCTTTGTGCTAGTGTAATCTACAAGTGCGTCTTTAAATAAATAACTATACACTTTTACACCAAAGCTCTGGTCAGTGTTTGTATCTCTGTACCTATTGTGTATACTCTATATACTGCCTAACTCTTCTTGAGGGAAGTCTGACTGCTCAGCCACAGCTACCAAGTGAATGTGTGTGGTACAGACTGCAACCAAGTGGGTTTACTGCCAAACACCTGTAGTCTTAGATCTTTTGCAGTGGTCCCTAAGGGAACTGCACAGGTTTCTGCCTAACACTATGATCTGGATTACCACTGCTGGGAACCCACTGCTAACATCGAGCTGGCCACCTAGTCTGCAGGTTCCATCAGAAAAATACAGGCAAACAGAGTGCCCAGTATAATAAAACAGGTATCTTGAGGAAGCAGGTACGCTTAATATAAGTTCCTTTATTAAGCTTCGTAAGGTTACATCAATTCAGTATAGAAACAGCACAAGAGCTGGAGCAGAGCCCACATGCTCCCACCACCCAGACTGCATGACTCTAGCTAACATAGCTGGAACACTCACTCAACCACAAACATTACATGCCTCACAGAACATTCTCTCTTGAAATCACACCTTCCATGCAGGAAGGGAGACAGGAGTCAGTCCTTCCTTCCTTCCTTCCTTCCTTCCTTCCTTCCTTCCTTCCTTCCTTCCTTCCTTCCTTCCTTCCTTCCTTCCTTCCTTCCTTCCTTCCCTCTCTCTCTCCATATAGGAACACAAGCACACCGGGAAAAGCAGGGGGAATTGAGGGTATGGGGGGTCATGGCCATACTAAACCAATCCCTACACATGGGCAGCACGGCACCTCCATGGGGCTTAGGAGGGCCTATACTACCCATAGGGCAGTGGGGACACAGAGTCCATCAATGCAGAATGAGGACATTCACTGCTGCTGACTCCGCTGCATCTGTAACTGTCTGTAACTAAAACGTGGCAAATCTTGCAATTTACGGCAAGATTTCACAGGTGCCAGGGTGGAGCTGGTCTATTTAAGGCCCCACCTCTTGGAGCCCATGCCCGTTGTTCAGGACAGCGTGGCTTACCTATTGTCCTCCATTGGTTCATCCAACTTATTCCAGGGCTCCGTTCTGGAAGAACTCCACCTACAGACAAAGGAAGAACCAAGATTAAGTAACATCTTTAGCCAAGATCAACCATTATCATTGCTCCAGTTTATCTACTTACTTTTTCCATCCGTGTTCCTGGCATTCTTCTCCGCTCCAAAAGAAAGAAAAGACAAGAGGTTAGTCCAGAGTTTTGTTTTACCTGTGCATGGTGCTCTGCTGTGCATCTGTTCCAGAGACTTATTGCAGTTCTTTCCGTTGTGCGCTTGCATGGCCGGGGGCGAAAGACATTTAACAAAGAACTAATTGAATGCTTGGCACTGTTTTATTTAAATCAAGAAAGTAAATATCAGCCCACAGTGGAGTGAAGTAACTACCATCTACAGACTGAAAGCCAGTGGATCTTATATTGCGTGAGGACCCTTGCTGATGCAGGCCATAGCGAGAGATTAGCAAAATTGTCTCTACTATCTTCATAGCACGAACATATACCACATGCTCACAGAAGGGGATCAACATCAAGGGCATTTAGTGAGCACACCCTAAATCATGTTTGTTTCTTGCAGATGTGCTATTACATTGTGATATCTGCAGAGAGATGCTGGAAAACACAATTCCCCTCTTTTGTGGTGACCCTCTTTGGCTGTAGCAACCCAGCCACCAGGGTATGCTATAGAGGAGACTGCATCACAACACTAAAATTCTGGGATGCCTCTGGAGGCCTTGAAAACAGGTAAGCCATTAGAAGATGAAGGAGGATGGAGGATGAAGAGCCATGATTTAGAGGGCATTGCCCACCACCTGAATGGTCTTGATGTACTTGGGGCAGAACCCCTACAGATAGTCGTGTAGCAACTTCTTTTTGCAAGATTTTGTCAATAAACGGAAGGTTTGTAATTGGCTACTAGTTGGCCAGGTCATCTGGGTCTTTGGTAACTTTTTTCAAAAGAGGTTGTGTTTGACCAGTCTTGAGGGTGGAGGGAATTAACCTTCACTGAAGGACGCATTAATGATGCTAAGGGGTGTGTTGAGTGTAGGGCCCATCACTTGTTAATGATAGAGCCTGAGATGAAATCATCAGACTAATGAGTTGGTTTGGGGAGTCAAGAGTATTTAGGAGGTACGAGAGGGAGAGAGCCGAGGGGTAGTGTGTATGTTGGCGTGCAGGGGGGCCAATGCTGATGTAGATAGAGTTAATGTTCCGTTGGATTTTTGTATACTTAAGAAACAGTTGTTGATTCTGTCACATTTTGTCACAATGGTCAGACTCCCCTTCACCGGAAGTGTTGGATTCAATTTGAATTTCCCCTTCCTCCTCACCTGAAGTACTGGGATCTGGAGATGGTGTCTTCTTCCTTCTTCTATGCGGTATTTCTCTTCTTTTTTTTTTGCAGATAAGGTTGGTTACGAAAGGAAGCCACCTTGACAGTCAGCGGAATAGTAAAAAGGGACTTTGCCTCCGGAGCCGCCAAAGCAGGAGGCAAAAGCCTAACAGCATAAAAAAACAAGTGATAGTGTAACAATCGCAGGCAACCATTGCGCTTCCGGTCGGAGTGGCCTAGTTGGTCTACGTGTAGTGTGTTTGAACATAGGATGTGAGACTGTATAGAGTGTATTATTGGTGATACCTCAGGAGCAGCAGAGGTGCTCGCGCAGCAGCTGTTTGCAGAGAAAGCTATTGTATGCGCGGAGTCCCGAGGAGAGTCCCAGTCTACTCGAGTCTCTGTACGAGTGAGGAGCTGCAGCAATGGGGTGTGTTCGTGGATTTGTTTAATAACAATTACTGTTTCTTTAACTGGGCTCTGCCTGCGGTAGACTCCACCTCAAAAGATGCACGCGTGCGCGGAGCGCCGCGCGGAGTCCCGAGGAGAGTCCCAGTCTACTCCAGTCCACTTCAGGCCCACGGTCCCACGGTAGAACTCTTCGATTGCTTGTCCTTAAACACATAAACAGGAGCAGCAGCACAATGGGCCCACAGATGCGACTAAAGCAGCGAATCCAACGCAAGTCTGAACGTCAAGGCTCCCCTTCTTAGACGGCATTTGCTAGCTCTGACCCCGTCGTAGCTGTGGAGCTTTGTGAACCTGCAGAGGTAAGCTCTGGACTATTAATCATTTTACCTCACTCTCAGGACATGTTAACTGCGCAAGTCCACCCAGTGATTCACAAGGTGCCAGCACTAGCCACATTGACAATGAATGCCATAGAGGACAAAAAGCTTTTGGCGCGCTGTGGAATCAAGCCCATAGAGGGCGCGTGTATGTGACCCGCTGTTATACTGCCACATGTGCCGCGTACGGTAGCATTAATAGAAGCCACAACTAACTCTTCGGCCCACAGCACAAACGCAATTGTATATGAAGGTGCCGGTGCCCCGGAGACCAGGGTGATTCCTCTAAACGGTATAAATGGCGTCAACAACCAAGTTCAGTTTCTCAACTCATTAACTGTTCCCACTGAAGCGACACTGGAGGCGAATGTGATTGTGGTGAACAAATTGTCGTTCCAGTCTCCCTTTGATGTGACGGGCACAGAGTTACTGCAAATTGAAGTTTCCTTAGAAAATCCTTATGCGTCCAAATTTGTATTTGTGCCTCCAATTAGACCACTTGTGCCCTCGCTGGACTTAAATAACTCGGTTGAGGTACATGGCACAGAACACATATTACCAACAAATGAAGGTTCTGAGTCTAGCGTGGAACCAAATTCAGACGCACGACTAGACCCACGGAAAAGAAAAAGGGCACTGCATCAGGCTATTTCAGCAACATAAAGCGACAGCAGTGAAGTCCTAAAAGGGAGACTTGAAAGGCCAAACAAGCAATGCCTTGATGTAAATACAAACTCTGCTAATAGCTGCTTTTCAAATTATGTGGCCACACCCCATAACCAAACAACCGTAGTTGCACTGCAGCGACATCAGTTACAAATGGAAAAGACGATGCAAACGCCATTAGTCAACACACCAAGAGTCTTTGACTTCACGGGACAAGAGGCACGTCTTACCGAGAGGCTAACCGCAGATTATTAAGCAATCAAAGAAAAGCTAATACAAAGCTTTGTTAAGACGCCTATCGATAAACCCTCATGCATAGGTACTTGTGGGCGTAATACATCTGAATTGTCAAATCGGCCTACATTTGACTCAATGGCGTCACCTTTGACTCATCTGCAGAGTTTAGAACAGTGCAGTGCGACAAAGAAGAGTCATTCCTCTTCTAGTGATAACTCGTCACTTGCCTTCGGCCCACTTAGGACAAACCAAATAAATAAGGGTGCAACTGAGGTGGTGACCACCTTGCAATGCAATGTGAGACAGATGCCATTGGAAGATGAAACACATGAAGTACCACTGCATTCTGTACCTGTGAAGTTGGCTCAGGAACAACAAGACAAAACTAATCTCTCAGTGGCTGCGAGCATCCAAATCCATAACAATGTTTTAGCAGCCACATCCTTAGCTCCTATTCCTTTTGTGAAACTATATGAAAGCTTAAATGAGTCCATAAAAGATCAAGGAGCTCAAATTACTAATTTGATCACAAAAGTAGAATCAATGGAACAATAAAATGGCGTTCTTCAACAAAGACTGGAAGAGAATCCGATATTTCATCACAATGGCATTATTGGCTTGGAGATCTGGGGACAAGTGCACAGGCTGACAACTCTACTCTTATGTCTGCAACCTTAGAATGTATGAAATGGCTGAGAAATAATGTTCACCTGAGTCGTGAACAGAATTACGGACAACGAAGCGGAGAGGTCGCTAGCACTAAAAACAGTGTACCATCCTCAAGCTCACAGCCATTACTCGAACCAGCTCAAGTATCATCAAAGGTCGCCCAGCTTGAAAATCCTACAGCAACAGCTGCAAGTGAGGTACTGCAGAGAGTACTGATCATTATGGCAGAGCCAGTCACCGGTCTCTCAATTCCATTGTTGTCATCAGATGAAAGAAATAGCGGTGATAATATGAGGGAAAATAAAGCCACAAATGAACCACTACAAGTCCCAGAGATGTCTAGTATGACAACAGGTGCATTTGATAATTCTCTTATTGGAAAGAAGTTGACCTTTGATATATTCTCTGGACCAGCGAAGAATTTCCCTTCACTCCCTGCTACGACAGCTAAGACGATTTAAAAAAAACAAGGACCGGGTATAAGTAAACCAGCGAAAAATCCGAGAAAAAAGCTCTCCACAAATACGAAACAATTTGTTAGGAATCTGTCGACACCGCAAAAGTTTGGTTTATTTGAGTGCAAATCACAAGGCCAATTGTCAGATAAGTCAATTATGTCACAATTTAATGAGCCTGAGACTCAGCCTAAGGGTGCAAAACCTTTGGTAAATTACAAACAAAATCCAAATAAGCAGCCGAGATTAGACTCTGACACACTTCAAATAGAAGCAGGAGAGGGCTCTGTGGATCTATGTGATTTATCGACCTATTCTATTGATTCCGTTGTCTCTACTAACCCTAGAGACGAAATAAGTTTGGAAGCAAGGACAAAATGCAGTCTGGAGCTAAAATCTGTGGTAGGATTGGACCAACGACCAAGCAAGAAGCCGGTGGATGGAAGAAAAGATCTTATATTTCCTTCATTTCTATCTAAAAAGATTTTTACAACTAAACAACACATCGCTAGGCCCCAGGCTTCACCAAGAAAGAGAGGTTGGACAGCGTCCCAAAATCTAAATCCTAGAATGACCGCTGTTCAATTGAATATACATCAATCACAGACAACAAAAGACCATGAAAAGCACCAGAAAGAGATGAGACATCAAGTGTGGAAAATTAGGGTGGAAAATCTGTTCCCAGAGGAATGTGATGTGAACTTAAATAGAAGAAATGTGATCAAACTACTGCATCACATCCCTTCTCTACGTACAATCGCCACAGAAGACATATTGATTGTAGGATACATCTCAGAAAACTTGTCCGACAAGGTGTTTTTACATATTAGATCAATTGCAGTTGAAAAAACCCTACTAGTGGCAAGGGACGAGCTTCTATCTTATGGCTTTGAAGTACAATCTGAGAGAAGCCGTAAACAATCTATAAAAGATAAGGAGCTAAATACATCAAACGACTGCCGGCGTAATGACTTGAGGAGCCATTCTGCTTCAAGAACTTCTGGGTTTTCAATGATATCTACTCAGAAAGACTCAGATGCAATTGAAAGCCGAGTTGAATCTTACAAAGACAACCAAGCATAACTCTCAGTAAAACTGGGGGCCGAAACATGCGGGATATTATCCTGGAACACTAGAGGTTTTATCCATTTGTTCCAAGACTTTCCTATCCCGCTGGCAAATACATTTATTATCTGTCTCCAAGACACATGGCTGCGGGAGACGCCGGTAAAAGAGGGATACACCATTCTGCTAAACAAAGCTGGGAAAAATCAACATGGAAGACCTTTTTCCAGACTGGTCACAATGGTGAATAACTCATATGGATGGGAGATATCACAAACTTTTACTCCAAATATCTTTGTACAAGGATCTTTACTCCATCGAACATTGTCGTCAATGGAGCATTCCCCTCAGTTATTACTTATAAACCTATATTGGAATCCAGCGATGATCTCAACGGCATGCTTTATTAAATCTGTGACGGCAATAAATGACCCTTATATAACATCTTGCAGAGACCTAACAATATTAATTTGTGGAGACTTTAATTTCTCGTGGTTTGAGGTAGCACCTCGGACCACATCGCAAACTGGAACTACATAAACAAGGGGCGAAAAATGGATGGATGCCATGCAAGCGAGGAATTGCAAGATGGTTAATGGCAACATTCAAGGAGACATCCCCCCAAGACCCACTTGACAACGAGATAATAGTCAGAAAACGCTAGACTATATCTGGATCTCTTCTACATACTGGCCAAAAGTAGAAAGTCTATTAATATTTAAGACCCACGACAGCGATCATAGTCTATTGGACCTAACCTGTGCAGTTGAGCGAATATCAACTGTGCACCCCTACAGCTATCCAGTGGAGGCAAATGAGGGCAAGAATCGTCTACAAATCCAAGATCAGCACATCTGTATGTTGAGCAACCGACTGAAGGATTAAGTAACAAATATCGCCGAAAAGATAAATTATGCACCCTTACTTATGCAATTTTGCACCAAAAAAGTGATGTGCAATTCTCAGCAACAACAAAAAAGATATGTCTTTAGTACACAGGTCAATCAGAAGAAAAAATAAATGCACAAGAATATCAGACAACTAAAAAGGAAATATAGCACAATCATTGACAAAGTAGGAGCCATCAAAATCTGCAAAATGTAATATCGGAACTGGCTAAAATCCTTCAAAATAATTAGAGATCAAGAACATGCTGAACTAATGCAGAAGTTCGGCCCAGAAAGGGCTCGGAAGAGATACGGGAAGCGTAAAATGGCGTCGCAAGATGGCGTGGTTCGTGGGACTTGAATATAGTCGGTGTGACACCTTCGGTAAAGAAGGTCAGATGATTGCACTATTTGTCAAGACATTGTGAATGTTTATTTGATCGGGAGCCTTACAGGGCGATACTCTTTACCCCACAATAGTTTTAGTTGGGTGGCCATTAGGGTGACCTCACCCTACTGGGCTCCGTGCACCGACCGGTGCTTGCGGAGCTAGATGTGGGGGTGCCTGAGCTCTGAGGCTGGAGCTGGGCAGCAGTTGGGGTGTGTGATGTTGGGGAAGGTACGGGTGGGGGGAGGGGAGGGAAGTTGGGGTTTTGTTGTGTATATAGTTAAAGGGAGTTTGAGCTTATATGAGGAGCTACTGGACCGAAACGCTATCTGTGTCATGTGGGCGGTTGGGAATCGCTACATGGGAGGCAGGGAGAAGTGCACTTGCCATGGGAGACCTTAAGATTGTCACCTGGAATGTCAGGGGACTTAATAGTTATTTAAAAAGGAACAAAGTCATGTTGTACCTCAAAAGACAGAGGATTGACATTGCACTACTGCAAGAAACACACCTGACCCGGCACAAGTTGGAACTGGTTGGGAAAAAGTGGAGTGGCACGGTGGTGGGCTCCCCGTACTCTGCCTATGCCAGGGGAGTGCTAATCTGGGTAGCACCGCACGTTCCGCTCAGAGTCACGTGGCAGGAGGTGGACACGGAGGGCAGGCTGGTCATGCTCAGAGCCCTGGTAGAGGACAGAGAGGTTTGCATTATTAACCCATACGCTCCCAACCAGAATGCTGCTGCATACTTCATGACCCTATGCACCCGTCTGGGCACATGTGTGGGGGGAGCGATCATTTGGGGAGGGGACTTTAACTGTGTTCTCGACCCAAGGGCGGATAGGTCCGATGATAGGATTGATCGGCCCACCCCGGCGGCCAGAGTATTACAGACATTGCTGGGCGACTTTGGGCTGGCGGATGTTTGGAGACTGAAATACCCTGATACCTTGCAGTATTCTCACTACTCTGCCCCACAGCACCTACACACGAGATTGGATTATTTCTTTGCCACGTCAGAAGTGGTGATGGTGACCACTCAAATTGAATATAAAGCGAGGGTCCTGTTGGACCACTCGCCCTTGGTGTTGACCTGGCAGTATGGCCGCCCTCGTGCTCGGATACCTACATGGCGCCTCCGTGCGGAGGCGCTTAGGGACACAGTCTTTAGGGAGGACATCAGGGAAGCGATCCAGCGGTACTTTGAGGTTAACACGGGCAGTGTAGATTCGGCTGGTACACTTTGGGAGGCATTCAAGGTTGTGTTGCGAGGGGATGGCATTTCCAAGTCAAGGGGCCTGCAGGGTGGGGTTCTGATAGAGCTAGAGAAGGCGGAGAGACAACTGGAGTGCGAATGCAGCAAGGCAGGAGGGGACGCAGATTTAGTACTTGAGCTGCAGCAGCGGTGTTCGGAGCTTTGGGAGAGGCTCTGTAACCTTAACTATAGAAAATATGTTGAGAGGCAGCATGCGGGTGGAGACAAAACTGGCCGCCTACTGGCATGGCTATATAAGAGAGAAACCCCTAGGCCCCCGATCAGGATGATAGTTATAGAGGACGGAGAGGAGGTAGACACCCAAGAAGGAGTTAATGCAGCCTTCCTTGATTATTATAGAGCACTGTATGAGGACAAAGGGGGAGAAAATCAGGCAGAGATCAGAAACACATTGGAAGACATAGAGCTGCCCAGGATTAGTGATGAAGAAAGGGAGGAGCTGGACGCACCTATTACACTGGAGGAACTGGAGGAGGTAGTGAAAAGATTGCCCACTTGTAAGACCCCGGGCACAGACGGACTCCCGAGTGAGTTTTATAAAGTGTATAGGGCAGAAATACTCCCCCCGATGCTAGAGATGTTCAATGAATCTTTCGAGAAGGGTCGGTTACCGGAAACGCTCAGAGAAGCGCTGATAGTGCCGCTCCCCAAGCCTAATAAACCCAGACAAAGCTGTGGATCGTATAGGCCGCTGTCGATGTTGAACCAGGACAGCAAGATCCTGACGGCGGTCCTGGCCAATAGGCTACGAAGGGTCATCAGTAAACTGATACAGCCGGATCAGACAGGCTATGTCCCCAATAGAAACATAACTCATAATCACAGGCGACTCCACCGGGTGATTGAAGAGGGGAACAGAAGTGATGAAGAGATGGTGGTTGTGTCCCTAGATGCAGTTAAGGCATTTGATTCAGTGAGGTGGCCGTGGTTGCTGGCGGCCTTGGAGGGGTACGGGTTTGGGCCTGGCTACGTGGGGTGGGCGAAACTGCTGTACAGCGAGCCACTGGCCAGGGTGCGCACGGGATCTGTGATATCCAAAAGGTGGCGACTTAGTAGAGGCACCAGACAGGGATGCCCCTGGTCTCCGATGTTGTACATATTGGCCCTAGAGCCCCTGGCGGTGTACCTCAGACAACAGTATGACTTGGTTGGCATCGAGGTGGGAGGAGAGAATCATTTGATATCCCTATATGCTGATGATCTGTTATTGTATCTGAAGTATCCGGAGGAAAACCTCCAGTACATTTTAGAGGTCATGGAAAAGTATGCGGAGTTGTCCGGCATAGCGGTTAATCCCGGTAAATCGAGCATGTTCCCGCTGGGGAGCTTCACTGGAGTCCCTCTGAAACGGTTGCCGGTGTTGCCCGTGCCCTGGGCAACTGAGTCTTTCCGCTACCTCGGAATTGATGTATATCATACTGTGAAGGAAGAACACTTGCACAATACCGAGGCGGCGGTGAAGAAAATACGCGAGAGTATGCTGTTTTGGGAGAAGCTGCCGCTGGCAATGGTGGGCCGGGGGGCGATGCTTAAAATGGTGGTCCTGCCCAGGCTTTTGCACTTTTTCAGTAACATACCATACCTGATACCCAGGAAGTTCTTTGTCAAACTTGATAGTGTATGCAGGGACTTCCTGTGGCACGGCATCCGCAACAGGGTGGCCCTGTGGAAACTGCAAAATTTCCACGATAGGGGAGGCATCAAGCTGCCGAACTTTGAGGCCTATTATGTGGCCAGCCAGCTGCAATACGTGACTAAATGGCTCTCTGATGAGGAAACTCCTGAGTCTAGGCTGGTTGGGAGGGACTGCGCCCCGTTTTATCTAAAGGAGGTCGTCTGGGTCCCTAGATCGGACTTGCATGGACGCCCAAGTATGTTGCTCCTTGGGTGGAGAATTTGGTGCAGAGCGTGCCAGTTGATTGAGAGCCCGTGCCCGTGTTCCCCACATGTGCCACTGGTCGCCCTAACTATGGGGAACAGCCAGCTCAGGAAAATTATCAGGACATACTGGGAATCGGTTAGGCTGGCCACATTGGGAGACATATGGCAGGATGGGGCCATTAGGGAATTCGTAGACCTGGGAGAAGAAACAGGGCTGCACGGGGGCCAATATGTTACGTACCTAAGGCTGGTACAGATCATCCGTAAGACTTGGCCGGAGACGGTGCTAGCGGAAGATCCGGACGCACTGATCGGAACGATATATGATATATCAGAGGGCGGGCATGAGATCTCTAGATTATATGAGGTGGTGATGACCCGGGTGGGGAAGGATTTGATGGATTTGAGGCTGGATTGGGAAGCGGAAGTGGGGGCACAGATGACTGATGGGATGTGGGAACGGGCCATGGGATACCATAAGAAAGTGTCCAGGAATGCTAGATTGCAGCAAATACAGCTATACATCACGCGCAGAGCATATATGACCCCGAAGAAAATAGCCAAGTTTGCGACCGCAGGTAGACAAGCATGCCCGAAATGCGATGAAGAAGACGCAGACATGACACATATGTTCTGGTCCTGCCCAGTGATTGAAGGCTTTTGGGGGGAAGTGGCACAGAAATTAGCAGATAAGGGGGTCCTGCTACGCATTGACACGGCCTGGGCCTGCCTCCTGGGAGGGTTCCCCAGACCACGGAACACCAAACATCTCGGGAAACTGAGAGACCTGGCGTATGTACTTGCTAAGAGAAGGATAGCCATGAGTTGGAAGCAACGCCATGGGCCAAGAATAGAGATATGGTGGCGGGACCTGCAGAAGTGGGCGGAGGCTGAAACAGTGGTATGGCAGGAAGCGTGTGGCAATTGTGGGGAAGAAGATGTGGGCAACCTAGCGGCTTGGAGGATGTTAATCACGGGACTGTTTGGCACGGAAATGGACCCTGCTGCTTCTGAGAGGGGCGACGCCCGGCCACACCAAGTGTACACACAACAGTAGGGTTGATAAGCTCTTGGGGGGGGGGGGTTGAAGTGCAGTAACATGGGATTAATTGATGTTTACAGTTGTAATGTATAATGCTGCAAGTTTGGTTTGTATTGTTTTATTTTGAAAATAAAAAATATTAAAAAAAAAAAAAATGCTTGGTTTGATTATACAACGTAATTCCAGAGACATCTGGAAAATGTTAAACTCAAACAACAGCCAAGAATCAAGTTTAGCCAACGGTATCTCTGTTAACTTGGGAAAACCTTTTAAAAAAACTCTTTTATGACACAACGGCAAATTACAATATAGAGCCTTTGCTGTCATGGGACCCCTGGGACGTATGTGAATCCAGAGATAAAATAATTCCACTGATAAAACAGCTAAAAAACTCTTGTGCCGCAGGACCCGATGGGTTAACAAACATAATGATAAAAGATAAAAAGGAACAATGGGCTGACTTCATTGTGGGTTTATTTGAATTGATTTCAGTATCCAAGTCAATCCTGAGATTATGGAAATCTGCAGTAGTAATTCCTATTTTCAAGAAGGGCAATAGGGATAATCCTGCCAACTATTGCCCTATTGGCCTCTTGGACATAATAGGCAAAATATTTGTCACTTGCTTACAACAGAAAATTGCGGCATGGGCGTCATCTAACAATCTATTAGACACTGGCCAAACTGGCTTTACTAAGGATGTCGGCACAGAAGTCAGTCTTCTAATAGTAAATCTGTTAAAGCTTGAATCGCTGAAGTCCAAAAAGAAAATATTTGTGGCCTTCTTAGCTATGCTTCAAGCTTTTGACAGAATTAATCGTACAAAACTTTGGAATAAACTATTGACATGGGCCTGTCCACCAGCGTTACTCCAGCCTCTTATGGCGCTACATAATGAAACATCAATCAAAGTCCGCATTGACAACAGCGGTCATTTTACAAAAGAGGTACCAACAACTCAAGGAGTAAAACAAGGATGCCTCTTGGCAGCGCTGATGTTCAAGCTGTATATTGCCGATTTACCTGATGCGCTACAAAAGATCTGCTGCTTTCTACCGAAATTAAACAATCAGACGATAAGCTGGGCAATATATGCAGATGACATTGTGTTGTTTGACCAAACCGAGATCGGTCTACAACGACTTTTAAATGCATTAGTCATCTATCTACAAGAAAATTACCTTGAAATCAGCGAAATCAAAGATCGTAACGTTTGGCACAACGCAAAAGACATTGACGAAGAGCTTCAGATGGTCAGTAGCTGGTGAAAATATTGACTCTGTTTCATCTATGCGATACCTAGGGATCCAAATAAATAAATCCATCAGAGAACAGGATTGGATGGTTGACTTGAAACAACGTATGTCAGCCTTCACCTCGCAAAGCAAACGTTTGCATAATGAATATGGCAAATTTACCCTGATCCCAATTATGACCTTTTATCGACAGAAAGTCATCCCTGCTCTAACACATGGGGCAAAATCTGGATTGAATATCGATAATTGTATCTGGGCAATCTTAGAAGGTCAATTCTGGAGAGGGATGTTGGCCATACCCTCCTACGTGTCAATCGCAGCGATAAGGCACAAATTAGGTCTGGACCCTCTAAATGGTGTGATTCAATGGAAATCAATTGCACTTTTCCGAAAAATGAACCTTAACAATGTTGCACCTGCCTATGAAATTCTCAAAAAATCTTTTGGAAATCCATATACTGGAATCCTAGGTATATGGGCAATGAAAGTCAGAAAGATATTATCAATCACTGACATTTCTTGGGCCACAGTAATAGATACGCCTTTGATTGCCAAAAAGAAGCTTAGACGGTGGAACTGGATAAAAAACACCAAAATGCAAGATTCAATGCCATCTTCGCTTAACTTGGGTTTAACTTGCAACAATTTAGATTAATTACCGAAATATCTAGCAAGATTTCCATCCAGGTTCCATCGAAATAAATTTCTATGGCTGCGGCTCAATATTTACAAAACGAAAGAGATGATGTGGCTGCGACACAATAAAGGCATAACAAACAACACATGTCGGTTCTGTAAGAATGATCTAGAATCTCTCAAACATCTCATCACTGAAAGCAGTCATGTCTCTACCCAGCGATCATTCTTTCTTCAACATCTCATATTGGCACATCAACAAACTGAAGATTGGTGGCATACCTTAATAGCTGGAAATAACGTCACGCTGACCTGTGCCTTGATAGACTTTCTTGAAAACATCCTAGAAGCTGAAGTGTCGTAATGACAATGATTAATCGCAAACATAATCAAAGTTAAACTAAGAACTACTATAGACCAGTAATGGTGATGATGGCGAATTAATTTCTTTTGTAATTAAAGTTGTGTAAATCGCTAATTGTTACAACAAAAAAAAAACAATCGCAGGTAACTGCTCCGAGTCAAGTGTGAACCAGGAAACACGGGCGGAGTAACTATATATTCTTCGTGAACCAGACAACAAGAGCGGAGCTACAGAGAATACTCCAGGTCAAACGTGGACCAGGAAACAAGAGCGGAACAGCTGGTGGCAAGGAATCGGATCGAGAGAGGAACCGAAAAAGCAAGAGGAGAGAGAAGTAGAAGGGACGAACCGAGGTCCGAAGAAAAATAGAAAACCGGGATCCAAAGGTAAGAAAAGTCAAAAGGAGGGAGAAAGGAATATTAGAGCTCTGGGAAGAGCGAAGGCGGAAGCCGGGAAAGGCAAGCAGGAACGCGGTTCCAATAAATGCAAGGAAGTAGAAGGTAAAGGGTAAGGCGGAAAGAAAACAGGAGAGGAAAGAGGACAGGAGCGGGCCGAGCACCCCCAAGGGAAAATTATGCAAAGCGAGAGCAACAATGCCGAGGAAAATACGAGTTGCAATGCACCGGAAGCCGAGAAACTCCCAGAATAAGAGTTTTCGGCGGTGGCCATGTTAGGTGAAACAACTAGACCGCATCCAGAGAACGTAGCCAAACGTGATGGCAAGGCTAATGGCTTCCGCCTTTCCAGCGGCTCCACAGCTTCCAGCCCCCAAAATGTGTGACAGTATGCCCCCTCCTGTACCGGACTCCCCGCGGCTTGCCCGGGTGAGATCTATGGAAACGACTCACCAGCAAGGGAACATAAACAAAAGACATAGGTTCCCATGAATTTTCTGACTCAGGGTATCCCTTCCACTTGTGGAACCGTGAATCGCAGATTCGAGACACTTCATATTTGTTCTGTGTGGGTTGGGAAGGTGGTTAAAAGGAGAGGCTTGGAGAAGACCTGGTAGCAGCAGTGTAAAACCGAAGCAACAAAGAATGAAACACAGGATGAATTTGGCCGAGCCCCTTGGGTAATTTCAACTGAAAGGCAACAGGATTGATACGTGCCAGAATCTCAAAAGGTCCAAAGTACTTAGGAGACAGTTTGGTGGGGTGAGCCCAACGGGGAAGGCATTTGGTTGATAGCCATACCTTTGACCAATCAGGCGTAGGATTCTGATGTTTATCTGCTTGTTCTTGTATACTTTCTGGGAATCTTGTAGACTGAGGCGGGCTAGAGCATGGGCCTCTTTAAATTGAGAGAGAACATCCTCTAAAGTGGGACGATTGGTGGGCGGACGAAGTAAGGGAACTGCAGATCTGGGATGGAAACCATAGGTTGCCAAGAAGGGGCCCATACCCAAGGCGTAATGGATTGTGTTATGATAGACGAATTCTGCGGTGGGTAGAAGTGATACCCAGTTATCTTGTTGTTTGTTGATATAACAACTGAGGTATTGTTCCAAAGTCCCATTAACTCGTTCCGTTTGACCGTTTCTCTGTGGGTGAAACCCCGAAGACAAAGCCTGCCCGATTCTCACACGACTACAGATGACCAACCAGAAGCGAGAAGTGTATTGGGAACCCCGGTCAGATGCAATCTTTTTGGGTAGGCCGTGGTGTCGGGCTTCATCCTTGAGAAAGACTTCTGCCATAGTGGATGCGGAAGATAGGCCCAGCAGTGGTGAGAAATGTGCCAATTTGGAGAAAGAGTCTATGGTTACCATCACACAGGTACAACACTGAGACATGGGTAGCTCTACTATAAAGTCTGTAGAAATGTGGGACCAAGGCAATGTAGGGATCAGACTCTGTTTTAGAAGACCTAAAGGTCTTTGAGTGAGACTTTTGCTACGTACACATATCGGACATGTCCAGATGTATTGGACTTTGTCCTGAGCCATCTTGGGCGAGTAGAAAGACCGCTTAAGCAAATCCAGAGTACCTCTCTGGCCCTTGTGATCCGCCATCAAGGAATCATGGCACCAGCAGAACGCAGACCTGCATACTTCTTCTTATGGTAGATATAACTTCTTCTTGTGGAATAGTAGACCTTCCCTTTCGACCAGATGGGTGAGATCCGTAGAAATGGATGGACTGGCTTCTTTCTGTAATGCTTCTTTGATCAAAGGCATCGGGTACCTTTCTCAGATGGTTACCTTGTTCCAGCCCCGATAGTCGATACATGGCCTAAGTTCCTTACAGTCTCGCTTGGGAATGAAGAAGAGGGAGGCTCCTGCTGGGGATCTGGAAGGTCTGATAAGGCCGTTTGTAAGATTGGCATCCAAATACTTCCGCAATACCTCCTTTTCGGTGATGGATCGGGAGTACATGCAACTGAAAGGAACCAAAGTGCCAGGAGTCAAATCAATAGCACAGTCCTCTGGGCGATGGGGTGGAAGCTCGATGGGAACCACCTCAGAAAAAAACTTCTGGAATACCTTGAGGTGACTTGGTAAACAGTGAATAGAACATTGATCCGTGTACCTTCAAGACATCAACGTTAGTTCCAGAGAAACAGTTTCTGCAGCAAAATGAGGAATGAAAACTGAGCAAATTCTCTGGCCAATTTATGGTGGCGTTATGTTGTCTAAGCCAAGAGATACCTAGGATGACTGGGGAGTGTGCAACTCTGATAATGTCCAATGTCAGCCTTTCCCCATGTTGCATTATGCTTATTGTCAGTTCTTCTGTTGAATGAGTGATAAAGCCGGAGCTCAGTGGTTCTCAGTCGACCCCTTCTACCTTCTGGTCCTCTTTCTTTTCAATACGATTCAACCCTACCTGCTGTGCCCAAACGGTATCACAAAGTTGCCCGCTGCACCACAGTCTAACAATGCTATGGTCTCCATCCTTCTTTCCTGGATCTGAATCTGAATGGAGATCACCACAAGACGAGTATCCTCAGTGCCCGTAGGAGAGGATAGGGACAGTGTTGTGTAGGGACTTAACTGAGTTCCTTGATAGTTTGTCCCTGTTACCTCCAAGGACGATTGTTTCCTTGACGCCTAGGAGGGACTTCTGGGCAATCTCTCAAAAGATGAGCGCTGGATCCACAATACATGCAGAGGTTTCCCTCTCTTCGTCGTTGTCTCTCTTCGGAAGTAAGTGGGCCCTATCTGTTCCAATTTGCATGGGCTCTTCCTTGTCTTTTGGAGGACATTGAGCAGGTGAGAAAGGAGGGGCATGAGGCTCAGGAAACAAGGGGCTACACACCTTCCTTCTTTCAGAACGCCGTTCTGACATGCGGAATTCTATCTGAGAACAGCAGAGAGTAATTTGGGTAGGGTTTGTGGTCTCGGAATTCTGGCTAACTCGTCCTTCAACTTTTCCTTTAAGCCTCTGCGGAAGATAGAGTATTGGGCTGGTTCTGGCCAGCCAGCATCGGCCGCCAATTGTTTAAAGGTTGTAATGTAGGTTAACAAGTCCATTGAACCCTGCCGTATGTCCAAAAGATCTTCACAGGCAGAAAAAGAGGTCTTGGGTAGCTGGAAGGTCTGTAAATCCAGAAAGGCTCCATAGTCTTGTAGGATCGGGTTGGCTTGTGTGACAAGAGGGGAAGCCCAGGCTCAGGCATTACCCGTCATATGAGTTATCATAAAACCGACCTTGGCATTATCCGTGGAAAACATACTGACTCTAAAAGCAAAGTGTATTCCACAAGCCTCAATTAATTCTTTAACCTTCTTAGGTGATCCATCAAATTTGCCAAAAACAAGTGCCATGGGAGGTAGATTGGTGAACTGAGGTTCTGAGTCGTCACCAATTGTTTGAGAACCTTGTTTTCAGTCTTCAAAGTTTGAACCTCCAGGTTGGGGTTTTGCACAGCAGCCACAAGATTCTGTATTTGCTTGGCTTTAGCCATATTTGGACGTTGCAAACTGTCACAATGGTCAGACTCCCCTTCACCCAAAGTGTTGGATTCAATTCCAGTTTCCCCTTCCTCCTCACCTGAAGTACTAGGATCTGGAGATAGCGTCTTCTTCCTTCTTCTATGCAGTATTTCTCTTATTTTTTTTTTGCAGATAAGGTTGGTTACGAAAGGAAGGCACCTTGACTGTCAAAGTGCCAGAAAAAAGGGG
This sequence comes from Ambystoma mexicanum, assembly GCF_040938575.1. Taxonomy (NCBI): domain Eukaryota; kingdom Metazoa; phylum Chordata; class Amphibia; order Caudata; family Ambystomatidae; genus Ambystoma; species Ambystoma mexicanum. The sequence continues at coordinate 1,090,076,168 of NC_090941.1, forward strand.
CTTTGCCTCCGGAGTCGCCAAAGAAGGGGGAAAAAGCCTAACGGCATAAAAAAAACCTGTGAGAGTGTAACAATCGCAGGTAACTGCTCCGAGTCAAGTGTGAACCAGGAAACACGGGCGGAGTAACTGTATATTCTTCGTGAACCAGACAATGAGAATGGAGCCACAGGGAATACTCCAGGTCAAACGTGGACCAGGAAACAAGAGCAGAACAGCTGGTGGCAAGGAATCGGATCGCGAGAGGATCAGAAAAAGCAAGAAGAGAGAGAAGTAAAAGAGACGAACCGAGGTCCGAAAAAAAATTGAAAACCGGGATCCAAAGGTAAGACAAGCGAAAAGGAGGGTGAAAAGAATATCAGACCTCTGGTAAGAGCAAAGGCAAAAGCCGGGAAAGGCAAGCAGGAACACGGTTCCAGTAAATGCAAGGAAGTAGAGGGTAAAGGGTAAGGCGGAAAGAAAATAGGAGATGAAAGAGGACAGGAGCGGGCGGAGCATCACCAAGGGAAAATTACGCAAAGCGAGAGCAACAATGCAGAGGAACATACCTATACGAGTTGCAACGCGCTGGACGCAGAGAAACTCCCAGAATAAGAGTTTTCGGCTGCGGCTATGTTAGGTGAAACAACTAGACCGCATCCAGAGAATGTAGCCAAACGTGACGGCAAGGCTAATGGCTTCCGCCTTTCCAGTGGCTCCACAGATTCCAGCCCCCAGGATGTGTGACACATTTTTCCTGAGTTGCTGGTACCTCAGGCTCAGTTGAGGGCTTGGTACAGTGCTCTACTAGATCGAAGAAAGCTTTGCTCCTGTTAGAGGCTGCCGCAATGGTGGCGGAGTTGTAAGCAGCTTTGGCTTCGGTAATTAGAATTAATTGGTTGGTGCAGAGAGATTGGAGGTTGATAAGATCTCCAGGATTATGGTGTTTGTGCCACTGTTCTTCAGGACTTTGATTTAGCATTTGTTGGAGGTGCGCTCTGGGTTGTACCAAGGGATGGATGGTTTGGTCCTAGTGCGGCTGCATTTTAGGGGGACTTGAGTGTTCACCAGTTTCACAGCAAGGTCGTTGAATAATTCTACGTGGAGCGAGCTATTCCATTTAGTGCAGAAGTCTGAAAAGTTTGCTTTTAGCTCATTGGCCAGGAATGTTTTTAATGAGCAGTGCTGTGTCAGGGGGCATTTAGCCTTTGTGGGCCATGGTCGAGTGGGTGATTGACAGTGGGATGTATGCGTGGTCACAACCAATCTAGGTGATTGGGTCTGCGCAGGTGATGTGGTGGGATGATGTAAAGACCCCTCATTTTGAGCCTGCCGGTAATCCGCCTGTGTTACCGACTGGTTACCGGCAGACCCGCCTTACCATTACCAGCGCCAGATATCCCAGTGTGATCGGGATATTATGGGTACTGGCAACGGCGGTAAATTCCCATTCCATGGAGTGGGAAGGGAGCTACTGAATCACAGGCACCGTTGCTAACGGTGTGGGTAATTCAAGGATTTCTCTGTCGGTAGGGGCCTGAACTCCCGGCAGGTCAGGCCTGCCGGTAGTTCACTGCCCCTATTGTCACACTTGTAGTGAGCCGTTCTGGTAAAAATGCCCTATCCGGTGGAACCAGCATTCTTTCCGGCATTGTTACTGGACCAACTCGCACGTAATGAGGGCCATATGTCTAGGGTAAATGTAAAGTTCACATATGCTTGAAACCAATAAGTGTCTTCAGAGGTTTTTCACCAATACTCCTCACCTGAAATTCTATTGGTAACAGAAGAAATGGTGAAATGTGAAGACATTAAACTGTATAATCTAAGTAAATAAAGTAAACATGTTTAATGAAGTAAGAGGATCATGAACATAGAGCAATACTGCAGGGCTAAACCCCCTTTCACCACTAGAATCACGAGGAGCCCCCCTTTTCACAAAACTGTAAAGCAGTGGAAAGAAAGAAAGCAAATGAAAGAAGAACTTGAGGATATAATAAACAGAGGGTGAATTCACTGCAAAAAAGAATGTATTTGTATATTTCTTAAAGAACTTAAGCACTCAAAACAAAAGACTATTGTGAAGAACTTGTTTATAAAGAATGCATCATTTTTGAAGATATGTTTTTACATAGTAAAGGAACATTATGAGCGTTGCTTGCCCTTGGGCAGGACATCAGAGGGAGGAGTCTGAGCCCAAGGAGAACAAGAACTTGTGGTTGTGTCAACTCTTCCTACAATGTTACAGGGAACATTTTAAAAAACAAAGGGGAGGATGTACCCTCCCACCCCCGGCCCCTATTGGGAGGTCACAGAGTGTGTTGGTTGTCATTTATAGATGTTTAAAACCTGTGTTCCACTGCATGAGTCATTGGGCCTCATTATAATCACTGGACAAAGGATGGTTTGAGATTAAATCTGTAGCCCTGACATGCCCACCAAGACACACCAAGAAGAGCACAGGAGAGAGGGAATGGGAGACAGGATGGCAAGCTAAATTAAAGTAAATCATCCTTGGGCATGCACCTTAGGCTAGTTCATGATCCGAATGTGGCTGTGCCTATCCACACCCCTTTCCAGTATTAACCCAGTGCTCCTAGACCTCCCCTAGCGGCCCAGAAGCATTTCTATGGCTGGTTTGTGTTCCTGCTTGAGGTATATTTTCCACTGAGATTTAAAAAACCTTTCATTGTGAAAACTGTCTTCCCGCTGTGTGAGTTGCAACCTGTAATGACATCTTTTAAGGTATAGAATCATCAATTAGCACCTCAGGTATTCTCTGTAGTCAATAATCTAGCCTCCTATCACACCCCTTCCTACCCTGACTACTCTGCTGGCCCCTGTGTCCTCCCCAGGTTACCTATGCTCACTGGCTTGCTGATGGCCACACGCCTGTCCCCCTCTGCTCTTCTTTCTTGCTCTTGGAATCTGGCTCCACCATGAATCACCATTCTTAAGGAGCAGGGGCTCTGGCTGGAGCCCTGGGTTCCATTTCCATAGTGACCACTGATGCTGCGACCCACACACTCGCCACTGATGCATTGTATTCACTCACTGTTAGCATCTTGGGGGTTGGCCCTACAGTGCTATTAGCAAAAACAGCAGCAGAGGGGGCCTAGATCGGCCTGGAACAGCACTGGGGAAATGCTTTAACGGCCTTGCCGAGCCAGGCCATTACTGGCCAACCCAGCACACCCCTGCTAGTATTATTACCAATAAGTAATAAGTCAGAGATAGGTAGACCAAATACTAAAATTTAGGGGGACATTCATTCCAGCAACCCATCTCCCATTGAACTTCACAAGTAATGCCCAGTACTATGAAAACATGTTTGCACTTGCCATACAGGCCCCTCAATCTCTTGTTTAATTATAATTTAAGTAAATCTTGAATGAAAGAAGTTGGATATTATCATGTTGTATTTATGTAAATGTTTTTACATGTTTTTATTACTTGATGTGTGATAAATGATGTACATGTGAACATTTCCTTGGGAGGTAATGCAGTAATAAATACAAATAAAATAAATAAACCATGAAAAGGGTAAACCATGAGTACATTCTCCCCAAATAGATCATAGTTGGTAGTTGATTTTATAATTATCTCAGATTTTTTAGCATCTGCACCTGTTGAGGATTGTGGAAGAATTGTCATAATCCTTTGTTTCTGTAACTCAAGGATTTCTGGGATGAGTTCAGCCAGTCAGAGTCTGTTGGGAAGAAATGAGGTCATTTCACTGAAATGGAAAAGGATCAATCAATGCCTCTTTCTTAGTCATGATCTTGTCTAACGCAGGACAAGGTCTGTCACACTTCACTATCCTATTATAAGGGCATTGAGTATATAATGTTTTTATTTTTGACAGTGCTTCTATGATCAAGAAGGCATGGGCTTTGTGAAAAAATCCAGGCTGTATTTCAGCGAGTTTTGGAACCAGGTGGACATCTTGGCCCTTCTACTCTTTGTGGCGGGACTTATCTGCAGGTTGGTATCTCTGCTCGTTTTTATTCAGGTTCATCTGTTTCTTTAATTCTGTTTTGGGAAAGTGCTTGGGAGTGGTATCTTTTTTATTTTTTTATTTTATTGATCTTTGGCTTAGAATAAATCTTTCACCCATGTCAAAACACAGCCAAAAATCAACATTTCTCCGAACCTAGAAGTAACCGTACCAGTGGGGGTGTAGCTTTGAGTTTCCCGGAGTGGATCCCTGCTTCTATCATTCCAATACAGCAATACTGCTACTTTGAATGCCTGCTCTGCAGGCTCTCTATCTCTCCTGGCTGCTCTCACTTTGGCCACTATCTACAGGCCGCCTGGCCAAGTCGCCCTCTTCCTCTCTGAGTGGACTGACCTCTCCTCCTCGCTCTTTGCCTCTACCTCTTATCTTCTCCTCGTAGACTTGAACATCCACCTGGATGCTACCAGCCCTTCTTCAGGAATCTATCACCAACATCTGCGATTCTCTCTATCTCTCTCTATTCTTCCCTCTGGCCCGACTCACTCTGCAGGGCACACCTAGGATGCTCTGATCTCCTTAGACCTCCCCTTCTCTAACTCTCTCACCACTCCTCTCTCTTGGAGTGATCACTTTCTCCTTTCTTACCACCTCTCTCTCTCTCTCTTCCCCCGCAGGTCAAGCTGATTCCAGCACTGCCACCTACCTTCTCGCTCATCCAACCCATGAAGTGTGTGTCAGTTGAGGCTTTCGCTGCTACTATCTCTCCTCCTCCTGCACCTTTGGCTGACTCACACCCTGACACATCCCTCTCTAAATGTTATCTTTCTATCTCTAACACTCGGATGTCCTTGCCCCTGTCATGAGGATCTGCTTGAAGCCCAAATCCAAGTGCAACTCTTGGTACGATTTGGACCCCTCGCCGCCCTTGAACGCAAGTGTAGGGCGGTGGAGAGGAAGTGGAGGGCATCGGGCGCACCCATTGACAAACTGGCCTGTCGCCTGCTCCAAAGGCAGTACAGACTCTCTGTCCTCTCTAAGAAGAGAGCCTACAACCAAGCCTGTATCTCTGCGGCATCTAACAACTCGGCCAAACTTTTCCAAATCTGCATGGAGATGGCCAATCCTGCTGCAGTCTCTACCTCTCCTGATTCCTCCCAGGCCCACTACACGGGCTTGACCTCTCATTTCACTATTAAAACTCAGGACATCCTGTCCATCCCCTCTTCCTCTACCTCCTTTTCCTCCTCTTCTTCCACTCCTGGCCCGTCTGAGGCCGTCTCTCTTCCTCCTTTCTCCTCCTTTCCCCTGTTTACCCCTGACTATGTTTCTAGACAAGTCTGATCTATGAAAGTCTCGCTAAAGCAGGTTCTCCTCTGCTCATCCATAACCATCAAGGACCACATCGACACCCTTGCTCCAGCTTTGACTGATTTCTGCAATCACTCCTTCGCCACTGGAACTTTCACCTCCCCCTTAAGCACTCTCTTGTGCAACTCCTTCTAAATAAGCCCTTGGCCGATACTTCCTCTCCGGCTAACTATCGCCTGATCTCCATCACTCCTTTCCTGGTCAAACTCTTGGAAAAGCTGGCCATCTCCCAGCTTAATCTGCATACTGAATGTGTTGGTTGCCTACATGACCACCAGTCTGGCTTCAGAGCTGCCTTAAGTACGGAAACTGCTCTCCTGAGCACCCATGAAGACTTGCTCTCCAATCTTGACTCTAATCTCCTTCTGTCCGCATTCTCCTCGATCTATCCTCTACTTTTAACGCAGTCAACCATTCCATCATGCTCAATCACCTCTGTGACAACCCTGGTATTACTGATCAGGCCCTGGCCTGGTTGACCTCCTTTCTCACTGACCGACCCTCTCAGGTCCAACTGGGGTTGTTCCTCTCTTCAATCTCTCTCTCTACTTATGGTGCTCCCCAGGGGTCTAACTTCTTGCCCTGGCTCTTCAACCACTGCTTGGCACCTCTTACCCACCGTTACCTTCTGCTCCAATTTTCAAGGTTATGCAGATGGCACTCAGTTCTCTTTCAGGCTCCGCTCAGCTACCTCTACTTCTTCTCTCATACCAGACTGTCTGACCTCAATTCTGGAGTGGTGTGCCACCAATGATCTCTGCCTTAATGCCAGTAAGACTGAGATCCTCCTCATGGGGACATCCGCTCCCTCCTTTCCTCTCTCTCTCTGGCCATCCACTCTGGGCCCTCTTCCTGCTCATACCTCTGGGACTAAGAATCTTGGTGTTATCTTCGACTCCACCCTCTCCTTCTCTCCTCTTATCTCTGACGTTTCTAAGAAGTCAAACTATCAGCTGCACTTCCTCAGAGGTATTCTTCCTTTTCTCACATTCCCCCAGAAGCTCGACTGTCTCCAGAGCTCTGGTACTCTCTAGGCAGGACTATTGCAACAGCCTCTTTCTCTATTCTTCGACCTTTACACCTTATCCAGAACAGAAATACGAGACTTGTCCTTGGCCTCACGCCCAGGGATCGTATCTCTGCAGCTCTGAAATCTCTTCACTGGATCGCTGTGGCTGCAAGGATCAAGTTAAAGACCCTCTGCATTGTCCACAAGGCTTTTTGGGGCCTGGGACCGCTCTACCTCCAACTTTCTCTTCCAAGACAACTTCCTTCTTGAGCTCTCCGCTCATCCACCTCCAACTCTCTGAGGGTCAGACGCTTCTCCAAGCAGAGATTTGAGGGCAGATCTATCTTCTCGGCTAGGTCCCCCTCTGGAACAGCCTCCCTGACTCTCTTAAACTTGAGCAGAACCACCTCCGGTTTTGGAAGCAACTCAAGACCTTCCTTTTTGCTTCCGCTATCTGTCTTACTCTCTCCTGCTGATTCACCTGACTGCTCCGTGCACTGGTCATCTGGTCACCCTCTGAACTCGGGCCCAGGCTCCTGCATGTCCAGTTGCCCTTGCACTGCCTCCAGGCTCCCCAGCAATGAAGGGTCTGTATCCCTTCTCTCTGCACTTATGAGCTACCCGCTGGCTGCACTTGTGAGTTAACTGCACTTCCCCCTTCACCCTGACTCTTCTCCCCTTCCATCTTCCCTGCACTTGAGCAATCTGAATGGCACAAATGCCTAGTAAGATCGTTATTTTGTCCTCCCTTTGTTTCCCCCTCATTGTCTTGTCACGTCTAGAAACACTTGTGTACAGGGGCTTTATGAATGCCACATCATATCATATCATTTATAATTTACAGTTACAGTTCAGTAAAAAAACAGTAAGTTAAAAGCTATCATACCCCGTTCGGCACGCCTTTCTTTCTGCACTCCACTGTGCGCATTTGGAATCATATTTGAGTAAAAGTTCTGAATATTGAGCAACATTGGCGAGAACATCCGGGGGCCAAGCTTACCAGCCAGTGCCAACCCCATTATCAGACCACTGATCAGGGTAGCAGCTATTCACTGGCAGCCCATTGGCATTGATTTAAACAATTCTAAAAGTCACAGAATAGAATTCAGCAATCATCCCTGAAGAAGAGCATTGGCTCGAAACACGTGTCGGCTGGGCTTATATTAATGACAATGTATTATGCATTTATTTCATAAATTCAGCTTTATTGAGTAAACTTGTTGAATTATACTATACTTATCTCTGAGATCAAATTAGTAATCAAGGTCATCACAGGATCAATTTAACCAATGCACGTTGTATGGATTTTCAGTTTGTGAGGCGCCCAGTGTGACAGAGTGCTCGTACTTTAGTTAACTGTTCCCTGGCATGCCAGGGAGACACGTCCTTGCGGTGCGGTGACAGGGTTATTTGTCAATCTCCCAATTTGCAGCCCAGCCAACTGGGATACACCTGGTTTTCTGACTAAAAGAATCCATCTTAAACAATTCGCAGTGCTAGGCTTCATACAATATAATAAAAGGCTAGATGTATGTTTGTCCGATGCAGTCATGTGCAGTACAGACTGCCCGCTTCGCCTGTTGTTGCCACTAGAGGGAGTGGTTTCCTTAGCAATAACATATGAACACACTAACAATGTCTTTCCTTAGGCAGTTTGCCCCGCTTTCACACTAATCATAAATAAAAAGCCAATTAATGTTCATTTTTCGGCACTTACAGGCTTTATTTACATTCGAATGGATTGTGTCCTCCCACGTATTCCTCATCTTAGATGTAATCTGCCAGCTTGCTGCTTTCTCTGAAAAAAAAAAATCACCAGAGGGCGCTGTGCTCGAGGCCGCGTAGCTTTAGTCCCTCGAGGGCCGCCGTCGAGTGTCAACGTCATCTGTCGTATAAAGGGCTCGAGCCGCGCCCGTTGGTCTCAGTTCTGTTATTGCAAGCTTCTGCTTCGTGTTTCGAAAGGGCATGTCAGTTCTCTCATTAAAAATGTCTTCATCCTCAACTCCGACAACACCCAAGACTGGGTTTAAAAAGTGTTTGAAGTGCGGAAGGATGGTGTCCATTACGGATCTTCACCGCAACGGCCTTTAGTGCCTCAGCCCCGACCATCAGGTCGACAAGTGTGGTTTGTGTTAGGCGATGTCGAACAAGGCTCTTAAGAAACGCCAAGGTAAGCCAGCGGTGGGAGAGGAGTCTTTTAACTCTGCAAAAAGACTAAAAGACTCGGGAGAGTCAAGTAGAAAATCCCGTTATGAGTCGAGGCGGTCGAGGTCGAAGAGTCGCTCGAGGAAATCTTCCTCCTCTTCATCTAAAAAATAAAAGAAGCGACGTCACAAACCTTCTTCCTCTTCTTCCTCCTCGCCTGACAGAAGGTTCGTTTCATGTCCTTCTAAGCATGATTCCCCCCAAAAATGGGAGGCCTTTAGGGCTTCAATACTGAAGATTTTTGAGAAGGCAGCCCGACCCCCTCAAAAAAGTTGCGTTAAGAACATGCCCCTGTCCACTCCAAATGTGACAGAGGGAAATCTAAAACTATACACGCTAAATCCGACAAGAGTCGAGTGTGTCCTTGGAGGATGATTCTCCAACGCCTTATGAATGAAATAAAACAAAAACCTTTGGTGCACAAATCGAGATTAACAGAGGACAAAATGGAGTCCTCATCGTCGAACTCAGGCATTGACTGGACGTGTCCTTCGACGACTACGTCAAAGCCAAAGATGGCGTCGATACCTTCAGCCTTGGTGTTGAAGCCTTGCTCGATGACATCGAAGCCTTCCTCGATGACCTTGAGGATTCCTTCGAGCATTTCGAAGCCATCGTCGATTCCATCAATGCCTTTGACGCCTTTGCCGGGGAAATCTTTTATACTGATACCCAAAACGACAATTATGACTAAACCTAGGCCAATGCGGCAGCCTTTACCAGAAAAAATCTTCCATCCTCAGCCCAGGCAGGAATCTTTTAAATCCATGTCCTCTATTTTTGAAGGACAAGCACCTGATGAAGAAATTACATCAGCAGGTGTTAGATATGGGACAAGAGAAGTTCCTGAGGAATTAATAGATCCTAGTTCCAAGATGGCAGACCTTTATGACTGCCTACAATCGGCCAGTGGCCTAGATACCTCACCTGAGGTATAATTTGAAAGGCCAGACCCTAGTGAACACGCAGAATCTGGGTATAGGAACCTCATGCGAAGAGTGATCGATTTTATGGGGTGGAAGACAGTGTCCCCAAGTTATGACCAGGTTGACATGACAGATATTATTGATGAAGGACCTCAGAAAGACCTGATCCTTCCTTTCCACAAAGCTCTACAAAAGAGTGTTATGGCAAATTGGAAATCCCAAAATCTTTACCAGCTATAAATAAAAAATGTGTGGGAAAGTACAGACCTTGACCTTCAGATCCAGAGTATCTGTCTAAGCATCCTTCACCTGAGAGCTTGGTGATTCAAGCTGCGACTGCAAATAAACAATCAGCTTATCCTCCCATGCCCCCTGACAGGGACGATAAAAAGATTGCTACTTGGGCGAGGAAAGTGTTCACTTCGGGCAGTATGACCCTTAAATCTACTAATGTGACTTGTACATTAGCTACATTTACTTACACCTTGTGGGACTGCTTGAATGCAGCAGTTGATCACATCCCGGAGGGTGCAGAACGGGATGGTTTCCTGGCGATAATAAGGGATGGAAAGGAGGCTATGGAGGAGTGCCTCGAGTCAGGACTGGACACTGCAGATAGTATAAGCAGGTCCATGGCTTCTAGCGCAGTCTTGCGTAGATTTGCATGGCTAAGGAAATCTGGTTTTGCACCGGATGTGCAGTCTAGATTACTTAATATGCCTTTTGACAGCTTGAGGTTGTTTGGTAGCAAGGCGGACGAAAGCTTGGAGAAGCTGCAGACCTCGAAATTGGCAGCAAAATCACTCAGCGCCAATATAAGGCAACCTCAAAAACACTCTTACGCAGGCTCATCTTCCTGGAAGAGTCACCCATTTTGCTTCTATTCCTCTTTTGGAAAAGGGAGGGGGCAGGCTAGTCAGAGAGGCCAACAGAGAAAACCCTTTTGTGGTGGAAAGGGGAGAGGCGCTAGATCAGCCACATCAGAGGCTACGACCTCCTCAGCCACTGCTTCAGCCGCTGCAAAGCCACTTTGAGGTCTTAACCCACAAAACCCTGGTGGGAGGCAGAATCACTCGGTATCTGGAAGAATGGCAGGGCATTACGTCGGGTGCCTGGGCACTAGAGATAGTGACCCATGATTACTGCCTTCCTTTTCATCAAAGACCTCAAGATCATCCACCAGGAGCCAATTCTGAAAAAGTTCAAGACCCGCTCCTTGTGCAGGAGATTTTAACCCTGCTACAGAAAGATGCAATAGAACATGTACTTGTAGCAGAGAGGAACAAGGGTTAGTACTCCCCCTATTTTCTCATCCCCAAAAAAGACGCAGGATTGAGACCCATCTTGGATTTAAGAAATTTGAAAAAGTTCAAGATGGTGACCCTTTCTCAAATCTTTCAGGCTCTTCAGCTTCAGGACTGGCTGGTTTCATTGGACCTTCAGGATGCTTACTTTCATGTGCCAATCCATCTCAAACACAGAAAGTACCTGAGGTTTGCAATTGGCGGATCTCACTATCAGTTTTAAGTTCTGCCATTTGGGCTGACCTCCGCCTGAGGGTTTTCACCTAGCTGATGGCTGTAGTGGCAGCGAGTCTCAGGAGATGAGGGATTCATGTCTACCCTTACCTGGATGATTGGCTAATCCGAACGAGTTCACCAAAATGAGCCCGGGAGCCCTTGACCATGACCTGCCACTTCTTACACAGACTCGGCTTCACCCTCAATTACAAGAAGTCACAAATGATTCCAAGCCAAAGACTCCAGTTCATCGGAGCAGTCCTGGATACTACCTCAGGGAAAGCCTTTCCTCCCGAGGAGAGAGCTCACCACATTCTGCAGATGGTAACGAAGTTTCAAAATACCCAACATCTACCGGCATTCGACTTTCTAAGGTTGCTAGGCCTCATGGCATCCTGCATTTTTCTGGTGCCAGAGGTCAGATTGAGGATGAGATCCCTTCAGTGGGCCCTCAGGACTCAATGGTCCCAATTTCTGGGGGAGATTTCATATCTTCTGCAAGTTTCAACCAAGGTGGCTCAAGATCTTCTATGGTGGGCTTACAAGGCAACCATAGGCGGAGATAACGTTAGTGACGGACGCCTCACTCATGGGGTGGAGAGCCCATAACCAACGATCTGACTATCAGCGGTCGTTGGTCTCCATCGGAGTCCAAACTACACATCAACCTTTTGGAGCTGAGGGCAATCAGACTAGCGCTGAAGGCCTTTCTATGGGGAAAGAATGTCCTGATAATGACGGACAAAACAGTGGCCATGTACTACCTCAACAAAAGAGGAGGCGTAGGATCACTCCCACTGTGCAGAGAGGCAATGCAGCTCTTGTTCTGGGAAATGCAAGAAGGAATCTCTCTATCGGCGATTCATCTAGCCAGAGAGAAAAACACAGCAGCAGATGCTCTGAGCAGGCAGAGCACAGTCTCCCACGAATAGGAACTAGCTCAGGAAGTCCTTCAAGAGATCGTCACCCTTTGGGGAACCCCTCAAGTGGATCTGTTCGCGACCAGTACCAACTGAAAGTGGGAACTGTACTGCTCAAGGGAATTTCCCTCGAGGGGAGCTCTAGGGGACGCATTTGTGGTGGAATGGATATTTCCACTCCTATACGCGTTCCCTCCAGTCCCTGTAATTCCTCAAGTAATCAGGATGTTGAGAAAGTTCAGGAAAACCATGATCCTAATTGCCCCGGATTGAGCCAGGAGAACATGGTACTCGGACCTTCTGGACATGTCCATCTGACCTCCAATATGTCTTCCGAAAAGAGAGGATCTCCTCTCGCAAAGGGAAGGTCAATTTCTCCATCCAGAGGTCAAAGCTCTCAGTCTTCACGCTTGTCTTCTGAGCGGCTGAGATATAAGGATTGGGACCTTCTGGACAACGTTATGGAAATTTTGCTTTCGGCTGAAAGGCCAGCAACAAAATCCTTATACCGGTGTCGTTGGAAGAAATTCAGTAACTGGTGCAGGGATAAGAATGTGGATCCTTTTCAATGTAGCGCTCCCATGGTGCTTTCCTTTCTTTTACATTTGGCCAACTCGGGGCTCCAAGTTGGTACTATTAAAGGTTATTTAACAGCTTCAAGTGCTCCTCAGAAGACGTTTCATATTTTAAGATGCCTTTAGTTGTCCAATTTCTTAAAAGGATTAACAAATGTGTTCCCTCCTACACCTTTTCAGGTTCCCATTTGGGACTTAAATTTAGTCTGAACATTTCTTATGTGTGCCCCTTTCGAGCCTTTACATTCTTGCCCTTTAAGGCTCCTAACTTTTAATACAGTTTTTCTAGTGGCTTTAACTTCAGCCCGCAGGGTGAGTGAGTTGCAGACGCTCTCTTGCAAGCCTACTCACACTATTTTCCACAAGGATAAAGTTATTTTGAAGGTCAAACCTTTTTTCTTACCTAAAATAGTTTCAGATTTCCATCTGTCACAAAAGATTACTTTACCTGGCTTTTACCCTTCTCGGCACGCTAGTAAAGAGGAAGAAAGGTTCCACAGGCTAGACGTTAAAAAGGCTTTCAGCTTCTATATCTCTAGACTTGAACGATATAGACAAACTGATCAGTTATTTTTCGGTTACACTGGACACAAATTGGGCCTTGGTGTGTCCAAACAAACCTTATCCAGATGGATAATCCTAGCAATATCTGAATGTTACAGGTTGGCTGGGAAAGAGCCTCCACATGGATTAAGGGCTCATTCAACCAGGGGCTTAGCAACTTCCACGGCTCTTCGGAGGGGTGTTCCTGTGCAGGACATTTGTGCAGCGGCCACCTGGTCATCCATGCACACCTTTTTGTAAAACATTGTTTAGATTCCACTTCTTACCAAGGAGGCCTTTTTGCAAAAGCCGTCCTTCATTCAGTACATAATTAAAAACTCTGGTACTCCCTCCTCCAATTTACTACTGCTGTGGGAGTCTATCTAAGATGAGGAATACGTGGGAGGGCACAATCCATTCGAAGAACAAGTTACTTAACAACTGTAACGTTCTTTCGACTGGTGTTCCTCCCACACATTCCTCTTTTATTATTTGAAACCCTCTTACAGGTGACTCTGCTATACATTTTCTATATAATGACAATGATTTCCATTTGCAGATAACATAGCACTGTACAAAGTAAAGGGGAAATAATGGAACTCGGCATATCACATGCCAGTGGCAGCATTAGAGAAGTAGCCACTGTGGCCGATGGTTCAACAACAAGATGACACTCTACAAACCAGGATTTAAAGGTTTGGGTTGATTTAGTCAAAAACATGTCCCTGTAGGATTAGAAATTTTTCTTTGTCAGAATATTTGACCAAATATATATGAGGGAGAAGCATGTAGCTCTCGCTTTAAGCCCTCCAATTTAATTATTCCCCTAAACCCACCCCCCACACATATATGGAGCAAAATGTGTTGTGAAAAACGCAACAAATTCTCTTGCTAGGAAATGTAATGCACAGTAATATACCAACACCAATTTAAACCCTTTATAAAAGTGGACAACTCTCAAGGGACACCCATCTGTGGATGTGTTGGGGACCAGTTTCCGGTCTTCCTGTCATGGCAGGGTGTGAGTAAGGCTGCAGGGTGTCACAATGCTGTGTAGGATGAACATGTGGCACTTTTCAAATGTTTATTGGGGACAGTTACAGGGGTGGGCCGAGTCAGGAAAAATGCAACAAAAAACAGGATTTCTCTCCTCAGGCTGAGCAGTTCAAGTCCCAGTCCGGGTCTCCTCCTCTGATAGATGGTCAATTTACAGTCACTTACAGTTCTATATAGTGTTAAGTGACTTCAATTGAGCACTCCAACTAAGTCAATGCCTAGTCTGGGATGCCCAAGGGAAGCCCTTATTTATATATTTTTATGACAAGTTCATAGATCTGGATGATAAACCCTTGTATAACGCCCCTCTCTTTGAATCCCCCTGACCTCACTGAGCCAAGAAGTAGGTTTGTTTTGCAAATTAAAAGATTTATTGAAAAATGAAACAAGATATATATCACACTTATATAAATAAATTAATATTTGATAACACACTTATGAATATGACAGTGATCAACAATGGATAATATTACACTAGCACACTTTTTAATTACTTAGGAGTTGGTATAGAGAGGATAAGGTAGCTGAGAATGCTTTTATGGTTCCAAGGAAATGCAATGATGGAAAAGAATGCAGCACATAAATAACTGAGATGGTTTCCACAAAAGATAATATGATCACTTTTTCTTTTGACAATTCACCCCCCCCTATGCAATATAAGGAGATGGAAGGGGAGCACACAGTTTTCAGGAATACAATCAAATGCAATACAAATTCCAGTTCCCCCCTAGCAAGCTTAGAGCAACCGGTATGCTTTTAAAACATGCAGAAATACTTTTAATGTGATTTGTAATGAAGTGAAAATATGCTAAAATTAATTTTAATTCCCTATAGGATATTCAGGGTGGGTGACAGGTCAACACTAGCAACGATTCATGAGGGATTATCAGGTTGAAAACGAATTTCAGCAATTGCAGCAAAAGACAGTGATTTTTGACTGGTGGAGAAATTGAGTCAAATTGCAATTTGTGACATTACGGACAAACTATAAGGAGTAGAAAGTCGGTTTGGGGCTTGTTGGAAAGCTTAGGTTCTTAGGTTCTTAGCTTTAAAATGAAAGTTAAATCTCGCTCCTTGTCATGATGCCTACCCCCAGGCATCGGACCAAGCCCATCAGCCCCGGGAGCAGGCATCTAGACATTTAGTAAAACCTCAGCAGCCCCGGCTAGGGGCTATCGGGGTTCAGTTCTGTCACCTTAGGCGCCAGGCTCATAGTAGAAATCAGTCCTGGCACCTAAGGCGCCAGGCTCATAGTCATTACTTACCTCAGGCAGACCATGCTGCAAATGACTCCAATCCAACATGAAGCCTGAAAGGGACTATTTTTCTACAGGGACTATTTTTTTACTCGGGTGTGGTTCTAGGGACTTCTTACCTGGGACTACTTTTGAGGCTATTTAAACCACACCCGACCAGCAACACACGCTTTGCGTTATTCTGCATCCAGCAGCGTAACACTCACCGTGCCTGCAGCCTGCATCCAGTCTTCTGCCACGCCCGCCTCGAATCCAGAGCTCCTAAAACAAAGAGGAAAGAAAGGGACAAGGTTAGAAAATTAACTTATTTCTATTCCACACCTGATTCTGGATCCATCTTGTCTCCGAACCTGTAAAGAACATCATTTCTGCACGCGCCGCACCTCCAGCTGCAGCGCCGCACCATACTCACCAGTCTTCACAGCATCCTTCGGGTCGGTGCTGCCTCCATTATTTCTTCGCCGAACTTCGGCACCTAGAAGACAAAAGAAAACCACAAGGTGAGCCGAGGGAACCAACAAATATAATTCTTACCACCATAGACTTACCTGATTTACCACTGCAGGCATCCTTTTGTGACTCCATATTTTCACGTGCTGCATCTGTAAAGAGAGACAAAACAACACGTTTTCCTCGTGCAACATTTACCGGACAGCGCCGGGTAATAGAGACTCTTACCTGAGCGCCACCAGCTGCCACAAGAGCATCTTTTCACGAGCCAGCTGCAAGACAAAAAAGGAAGGGGGGAACAAGAGTGAACATCGGACATATTGAACTCTATGAACTTAATACTTACTGGTCCTCACAAGGAACCTCAGAGTCAATACTCTCCAGAACTCTCCCGAGCCTTCAAACCAGTGAAGTAACTGGAATCGACGCGCCCTGCAAATCCACACAGGATGGAGAGCTCATCTTTCAAGAATATAAGGTGAGATTGCTGTGAGGGCATTTCGGAGGTGATTAGTTGGGGAGGACTGTGGGGGTGCCATCACTTGAATCCACAAGTGGCTAAATCCATCTCTCCACTTGCAGGAGAATATTTCTACGGGTTAAGCAGACAAGATTAGGAGGGGAGATCCAGAGAGTCATCACTGAACTATGCATCACGTGGGTGGAGACCGCAGCTGTCCGGGTCCGACCGGCGCCCCTGTGGGAGCCAGGTGAGCGTAACAGAATGCAAAGCCTATCTACAAATCCCCACCCTGGCGTTATGGAAACCTCAGAAACCGACCAACTAGCCCTATTGTTAGGGGAACTTAGGGCAGAAGTGAACTCCGCGCGCCAAGAGACTAATGCCCTCAGGAGAGAACTGATTGTGTCAAAGGAGCGCACTGATGATCTTGCTAGACAATTACTGCAAAACCAAGCTGGGCGAACACCATTACCTGGACTCGGGGGGAATCCAACTCCTGTTTCATCGAGCAATCCTGTGCAAGTGGTTCTACCAGGGAGCATTCCTTTAGCTCCACCCGAACATTTTGCTGGGGACCCAAAAAAGTTCGCCGTGTTTATGAACCAATGCCGCTTGCACTTTTTATGCAGACCTGGAGCTTTTCCAAACGACCAAACCAAAGTAGCCTTTTTACTATCATATCTTAGTGGCAGAGCAGCGGATTGGTCAATTCCATTAGTTAACCAGGATGACCCTCTTCTTCGGGATTTTCAAGGTTTTCAATTGAGCATGGAAAGAATATTTGCCAGACATTCACAGGGACAGGCCCTGGATAACGAACTTTTATCATTACGACAAGGTAACCAGGATCTACTAACCTATATCGCAACTTTCAATAGGTTAGTGGTGGAAACCGGATGGCCAGAGGTAAAACGAATTACATAATTTCATCGTGGACTTCGGGGTGAACTCAAAGACGTTTTGGCCCAAGTTGTGAACCCACCTCAGGATTGTGCAGAATATATAGACTTAGTGGTCCAGTTAGACCACCCACTTCAGAATAGAAAGGCGGATCAAGCTAAGTTCGAGAATTGGGTATTGGTTAAACCTAATGTTACCCTCAAAGGAACAGATGTATCAGAACCGATGCAGATCGGGGGCGTCAAGGGACCCTTAACTCAAAAGGAAAGAGAAAGAAGACGGCAGATGCAATTGTGTCAGTACTGTGGGGCCTCAGGACATTTCCTACGGGATTGCCCTATAAAAACATCTAAAAAAGTAGTCGGAGTTGCTGATAAAAATCAAACAGAGCCTGATTCGGGAAACGACCACGCCCAACAAGCGTAGAGGTCCGCTTGCCGAGCTTGAAGAAGGATACTCAGACCTTGCACTTCATGATACCAATGGTCCTTATAGATCCAAGGGAGCCATCACGTATGCACGCAGTGAGGGCATACATTGATAGCGGGGCCATAGGAAACTATGTGGACCACGAGTTGGCTTCTAGGATGAATCTACCTCTCTGCAAAAAGACCACTTTGGATGTCATCACCACAGTCGATGGAACTGAAATTGCCTCTGGGCCTGTAACTCACCGCAGAGATGACACTATTGGGTCAGGATGGGCATCGAGAGACTATTGTGTTTGATTTAATCAAAGCCCTGCAGTTCCAAATAATACTGGGGATACCTTGGTTGGAAGCACATAATCCTTGTATTGATTGGCGAGAGAAGAGAATAACCTTCCCGGATTGTGCACATACTTGTTACCCAAAAAACCCTTGAACCAAGGCCTGGCCACAGTCGCTACACCAGTCGTGCAGTTACCTCAGGAATATCAAGAATTCCAGGATGTTTTCCAAAAGGAACAGGCAAACACCCTACCACCTCACAGATCATACGATTGTCAAATCGATCTCATACCCGGTGCACAACCCCCATGTAGTAGGATCTACGCCCTTACGGAACCTGAAAACCTTCACCTACGACAATACTTGGACCTATAACTTGCTAATGGCTTCATTTGTCCATCCAAGTCCCCTGCATCTTCAGCTTTGTTCTTCGTGCCTAAAAAGGAAGGTGACCTCAGAACGTGCATAGCCTACCGCGCATTAAATCAGATCACGGTTAAGAACCGATACCCATTGCCTCTGATCCCCGAATTACTAGACCAAGTAAAGGACGCTTGCATCTACACTAAATTAGATCTCCGAGAGGCATATCATCAGGGACGTGTAAAGAAAGGCGACGAATGGAAGACTGCTTTTCGCACTAAGTACGGGTTATTCGAATACCAGGTGATGCCCTTCGGGTTGTGCAATGCACCAGCAGCCTTCCAGTATTTTATGAACGATGTCCTTCGTGAACTCATTGACGTCTGTGTTGTTGTATACATAGACGATATTCTAGTGTACTCCTCTTCAGAATCAGAACATGTGAAGCACGTTCGTGCAGTCCTTGAGAAACTACGCCAGCACAAGTTATATGCAAAATTGGAAAAATGTGTATTTCATGCTACGGAAGTTGAATTCCCTGGATTTATCCTGACTCCAAAAGGAGTCCGAATGGACTCTCGAAAGGTGGACGCAATCCTCAAGTGGCCATCACCCAGTTCAGTTAAAGGGGTACAAAGCATGCTCGGATTTGCTAATTTCTACCGCAGATTCATTCCGGATTTCTCACATGTTGTACACCCTATCACAGCACTTTTGCGAAAAAACAAACGCTTCTTGTGGACCGACGAAGCTAAAAAGGCCTTCAAGAGCTGAAAGCGAAATTCACGTCTGCACCTGTCTTAAAGCATACACGCCCCGAACTTCCATACATAGTTGAAACTGATGCATCCAGTTTAGCCATGGGAGCTGTCCTGTGTCAGAAGGATCCTGAAACCGGTCAACTTCACCCAGTAGCATTTTGGTCCAGAAAGTTCTCGGCACCCGAGTTAAACTATGCAGTTACCGATAAAGAATTATTAGCCATCAAATCCGCCTTCAAGGCTTGGCGGCATTATCTTCTCGGTGCCAGGCATACCATTACGGTAATCACCGATCACCTGAACTTGCAGTATTTAAAAACAGCCAGGGCCCAATCGTCGCGTCAACTTCGATGGGCATTGTTCTTTGCCGATTTCGATTTCGTGATCACTTATCGACCAGGTTGTAAAAATGGCAAGGCAGATGCCTTATCCCGAATAGGGATGGGAGAAGCATATGCGAACCCGGAACCGGTGCCTATAATTTCAGAACAAAGAATTCTTGGCATAACAACTCTACAGACACTAGAGGATATTCATGTAAAGATCCAACAACTCTTCGATCTAACAGCCCTGCAGGACTGGGTGAAGAAAGGCCCGGACTACTCAGTCATCAATGACCTACCTTATTATCAAGGGGGACTATTTCTACCACACAAGGAACTACAAGAACTAGTAATCTCCAATTATCATGACACCCAGATGGAAGGACACCCAGGTATCGCAAAAACTGGAGCTAAAATTAAGAGACAATTTTGGTGGCCCACCTGACGAAAAGAGGTAAAGTCATTTGCAATGTCTTGTGGCATTTGCGCCCAAAACAAAAGTCAGAAGAAAAAACCAGCTGGCCTCTTACAACCTTTGGATATTCCACCTACACCATGACACACCTTATCGTTAGACTTTATTACAGATCTACCTCCATGTAATGAATGTAACACCATTCTAGTTATTGTGGATCTTTTTTCCAAGATGGCCCAGTTTATTCCTCTAAAGGGATTACCTTCTGCTTCAATTCTGGCCAAGGAGTGCCTCGAAAACATTGTTGGAATACACGGATTCCTTCCGTATTGGTCTCTGACCGATGTAGTCAATTCATTTCACATTTTTGGAAGAAATGTTGTCAACTGGCGCTAATCGACGTGAGGTTATCAACCAGTCACCATCCCCAAACCAATGGTCAGACGGAGAGGACTAACCAGACCCTAGAACAGTACCTACGTTGCATGCTACACCAGACCGAAAGTAATTGGAAAGATATTTTATGGATTTCCGAGTATGCATCCAATAACTCTGTACATTCAGGAACCGGACAAAGCCCCATTTATACCATATATGGACATCACCCTCGAACCTCAGAACTAGATTCGCCTCAGCATTTAGAAATGCCTGCAGTTAGTCATTTGCATTCAACTATTACACAAGCCTTTAAAGAGGCAACAGAACATTTGAAAGAAGCAAAAGAGAAATATAAGAAAAAAGCTGATCAACATAGAAGTGAAACTCCACAATACCAGATTGGGGATCAAGTTTGGCTGGCTACAAAACACATACTTCTGAATGGAACTAGGATGTTTAACCCTAGATATTTGGGACCTTACACTATTAAGGCCATTATCAACCCGGTAGCCGTCAAATTGGAATTACCCTCTAATATGCGCATTCATCCTGTCTTTCATGTTTCACTTTTAAAACCAGTTCAACTAGGAACAAGATTAACCAAACCACCCGACCCCATCTTGATAGATGGAGAACCTGAATTTGAGGTAAAGAAAATCCTGGACTCCAAGATGGTTAAATCAAAACATTTTTATTTAATCGATTGGAAGGGCTACGGACCACAAGAAAGGTCATGGGAACCTAGTGACCACGTCCATGCACCTCGGTTGGTGAAAAGATTCCATCAGAACTTCCCAGACAAACCAGGGCCCAGGGGAAGAACAACTTTAGGCGGGGCCTTGGTGGGGAGTGCTGTCATGATGCCTACCCCCAGGTATCCGGACCAAGCCCATCAGCCCCGGGAGCAGGCATCTAGACATTTAGTAAAACCTCAGCAGCCCCGGCTAGGGGCTATCTGGGTTCAGTCCTGGCACCTTAGGCGCCAGGCTCATAGTAGGAATCAGTCCTGGCGCCATAGGCGCCAGGCTCATAGTCATTACTTACCTCAGGCAGACCATGCTGCAAATGACTCCAATCCAACATGACGCCTTAAAGGGACTATTTTTCTACAGGGACTATTTTTTACTCTCTTGTGGTTCTAGGGACTTCTTACCTAGGACTACTTTTGAGGCTATTTAAACCACACACGACCAGCAACACACACTTCGCGTTATTCTGCATCCAGCAGCGTAACACTGACCGTGCCTGCAGCCTGCATCCAGTCTTCTGCCACGCCCGCCTCGAATCCGGAGCTCCTAAAACAAAGAGGAAAGAAAGGGACAAGGTTAGAAAATTAACTTATTTCTATTCCACACCTGATTCTGGATCCATCTTGTCTCCGGACCTGTAAAGAACATCATTTCTGCACACGCCGCACCTCCAGCTGCAGCGCCGCACCATACTCACCAGTCTTCACAGCATCCTTCGGGTCGGCGCTCCCTCCATCATTTCTTCACCGAACTTCCGCACCTAGGAGACAAAAGAAAACCACAAGGTGAGCCGAGGGAACCAACAAATATAATTCTTACCACCATAGACTTACCTGATTTACCACCGGAGGCATCCTTTTGTGACTCTCCATATTTTCACGTGCCGCATCTGTAAAGAGAGACAAAACAACACGTTTCCCTCGTGCAACATTTACCGGATAGCACCGGGTAATACAGACTCTTACCTGAGCGCCACCAGCTGCCACAAGAACATCTTTTCACGAGCCAGCTGCAAGACAAGAAAGGAAGGGGGGAACAAAAGTGAACATCGGACATATTGAACTCTATGAACTTAATACTTACTGGTCCTCACCAGGAACCTCAGAGTCAATACTCTCCGGGGCTCTCCCGAGCCTTCAAACCAGTAAAGTAACTGGAATTGACGCGACCCTGCAAATCCACGCAGGATGGAGAGCTCATCTTTCAAGAATATAAGGTGAGATTGCTGTGAGGGCATTTCGGAGGTGATTAGTTGGGGAGGTCTGTGGGGGTGCCATCACTTGAATCCACAAGTGGCTAAATCCATCTCTCCACTTGCAGGAGAATATTTCCACGGGTTAAGCAGACAAGATTAGGAGGGGAGATCCAGTCAGTCATCGCTGTACTATGCATCACATGGATGAAGACCGCAGCTGTCCGGGTCCGACCGATGCCCCTGTGGGAGCCAGGTGAGCGTAACACTCCTAGGACATGCGGTTCAAATGATACAGACAATTTAGTGGAGGTAGATTCTCAGAAAGAAAGTAAGATTCAAATGACAAATGACACTTTCACAGGTGTGAAATCACAGAATGGACACACGATTTCTATGCAGTTCTAAATAGGTGGAAATGATTTGAATTAGATTATTTTAAACTAAGAGATTGGTTTGCACAGTTCTGGCTGGATACTCGCACTATAAATTTAAACTAGGCCGTCAAGATCTGGTCAACAGGTTTAGACTTCTAGCGGGTGGTTCTGACGTCACAGCTATATGGGTCAGCTCTGCTCTGCTGGTCTGGATCTCTGGTTCTGGCAAAAGTTCTTGGCACTGCACAGTGGTCTGGTCTGCAGTTTGGATACAGCTCTGCTTTCTGGGTCTGGTACTGGCACCGCGGTCTGGTCTGGGTCTCTGGTTCCGGCAAAAGTTCTAGCCAGAAGCGAACAGCACAGCCCGGCTGTTGAATAGTATGGTTAGGTGGCTGGATTCTGAGGCCTGCTGAGAAGGATTCAGCTATTAGACTAGGCCTCTCTGCTGCAAGTTCTGAAGTCTGGATTCTAAGTTCTGGTTCTGGAGTCTTCTGGCAAAGTGCTTCACAAGAAATCAGTTTGAAGTGGAAAGTGAATGTGTCTACCTGGGTCTCAGTGGCTCTTTTTATGTCTTTTGAAAGTGGGTGGGAAGGCTGACTTTCTATGCCCAACCCTCTGAGGATCCTGATAGGCTATAGGATTCTCTGTCGCCTGACTGAGGAACTGAATTGTGAGTCATCCCGTGTCATGAGACATCATTTTTATGGCATACAGAAATAACTCTCCCCTTGTCACTTTGCACACAAATCTATTTCTGACTTAAATGCATATTTATCTATGTACAATTTTTCTAATATTATATGTCCAGTTAACATAATTTCTGTAGCGCCAAACCATCCAATCCCTGTCTTTATAAGATGTTGTGTTCACTTCTGACAGAATTCGGCCCTTTTCATCCAGAACACAGCCTCTAAACTTTTCCAGAATTTACACAAATGTGCGCAAGGTATATGGCCATCAGATGATGAAGTGTCAGATTTTTAACATACATACATTTGGAGTAATACCCTATTTTCTGCTACTACCCCCCAGAACATACCACAGAGTCCTAACACTTCTTAAAATGTGCACAGAAAATCACAGGAATAATGATATTATTGATATAATTTTGACAATTATGTACTATGAATTATCCTTCTTTTCAAATGTATGCTCTGGCCCAGAGGGGTGTGGTTACCCAAAACACATGGGGGAATTTCTGGTTTGTCCACTTTCTCCAAGCTCAGCTGGCTCACAGAGGCAGTGCCCCTCCCATTTCCTTCTAGAGGAAGCCATTTACGACCCCCTGATTTACCAATTGCTTGGAGCAAAGGGAAGATCATTGTTCTGTTTCCCTGCTCCCAGGTACCCCTCCCCTGATTCAACCAGAGAGGTGTGATCTCCTTTTGGTGGGGCAGCAGAAGGCAGGCCAGGCCTGTGAATACAGTTGCTGGGCAAGTTTCAACTCCTGTCGGGGGTACTTGCCGGGCAGAATTCAGTCCCCTTAAGCCAGGCTTCAGCCAAAGGTCACTTTTGTTCCCACTTTTCTTCATTCAAATCAAACTTACAATTTTGACACATGCAGCTAGAGCGCTGATTCTAAGTTCAAAACTATGACATTTAAACAGTTGCAACCTATGTGACATTCAAAAGTAGGTCACTCATTTATTTTAAACATTTCGATTTTAGTGGCTTTAAATCCCATTTCACTTAAGCTGCTGACGTCCACAGCCAAGCCAGTTTTGTTATGAACATTATTTTAGGCTCTTCATCTTTCCAGATTTGGTATGCACACAAAACTTCATTCTACCAGACGTCTGCTGGTGTTCAGTAAGATTTTTGAATATCTTGCAATGTTTGAAATAGGCATTTTGAGCTTGCATTCAGAGAAACAAAGGTGATTTCAAAGCGCTTTTTTTGAGCTAACAGGCACTGCTGTTTTTTCTTTGGCACCACGTTTCACTCATGGCGCTTCTGGCCCATCACGCTCGCACTGGTGGGTGGCAGGTCAGGCGACCATTTTGGTGTGCGCAAAACTGCGTGGTTTTCCTGGATTCTGGTGCAATTGTGGGCTTTTCGGACATCTTGGATTTTCTAAGCCCACATCACCACATGTTGCAGCATAATAACTTGAACGTGGGTCGATACACCTGACAATAGTGTCGTGTCCCCCACACATCCTTCTTGTATCTTGGCTGAAGATCTCTGATAGTCTACTCCCCATTCCCAATTGTGTAAGGACCCATTTACTCCTGAGTGTCTTGGTCACATGTGCCAGCATGCTACACCCGGAGGCAGGTGATAGTTGGGCCTGAATAGTATCTGACAAAGCCCAACATCTTTAAACCAAGAGACTGGCAGCCAGAGTGGTCTTAATAGCACATCCTATAATTCCTCACCACCCTTTTGCCTCAGGGTCCTAGCCACGTCCTTATTATCATCAATCGGCTGCAATGGTTTCATGCCTAAATTGACACTTTCCTGCACCTCCTGTTCTCTCTACTACAGACTATACCCCCATTGTGTACCTTCCACAAGCCTTTATCTCCACCGTTCCTAGCCTTAGCCTCCTCTACAGACTCCTCTCCTACCTTGATGTTCTCTCTGTCTTGAGTCTTTCTTCTTTCCTACTCCTGAATCACCTTGACTTCCCCTTGGGGTTCTCCCGCCCCTTATTCTGAATATCTTCTCTAGTTTCCTCTCTTTTTTTCTAAACTCATCCTTCTAGCTAGCCAGTAAAAAACATCAGCAAATTGAGCGCTTATTGCTATGATCTTTGTTTAATCTGCAGGTTGTAGGTTCTAATCCCGGCAAGGTCTACTCAGCCTTTCATCCTTCGGAGGTCGGTAAAGTGTGTACCAATTTCGATTGGGTAATAATAATGTATATAAATAGGCTCTCTATAAAGCACTTTGGATAACAGTGCTATATAAATAACAAGTTATTATCATCTATCTCCTTCCTGCGACCTTGAGACTCTCTCTATCCATTCGGCCCTCCCAACCCAGAGTGTTTGCTCCAACCTCATGTCACTCTTTATCCTTCTCTCCCACCACCTCCTTATTTTCCTTTCCTTGACATTCCCTTCACCAACGCCCCCTCTCCTTCCACGTCCACTCTGATGTTCTTTCCACAACTCCTATTCCTTCCTCCAACTACCTCTCTGGTACCTCTCTCCACCTCTTCTCTAATCTGGAGCTGCTCTCTCCACCTCCACTGTAATCTCCAGCTGCCCTCTACCTCCTCTACAATCTCCAACTGCTCTCTACCTACTTTCTAATCTCCAACTGCTCTCTGCCTCTCCTCTCTAATCTCTGGCACCTCTCTCAATCACCTCCTCCAATCTCCAGCCGCTCTCCACCTCCTCTCTAATCTCCAGCTGCTCTCCACCTCTGCTCTAATCTCCAGCTGCTCTCTCCACTTCCTCCCTAATCTCCAGCTACTCTCTCTACCTCCTCTGTAATCTCCGGCACCTCTCTCCACCTCCTCTCTAATCTTTAGATTCTTTCCACCTCCTATCTAATCTCCAGCTGCTCTCTCCATTTCCTCTCTAATCTCCACATGCTCTCCAGCACCTCTCTAATCTCCAGCACATCCCTCTCCGCCTCCTCTCTAATCTCCAGCTGCTCTCCATGCCCTCTCTAATCTCCAGCTGCTCTCCACCTCTCCTCTAATCTCCAGCTGCTCTCCACCACCTCTGTAATATCCAGCCCTCCCTCTCCACCTCCTCTAATCTCCACCACCTATCTCCACCTTCTCTCCAGCTCCTTCTGCAACAACCTCTTTGCCCGTCCTGCTTCCTCCAGCCCTCTTTTGCCAACTGTCTCCTCCTCCAGAAACCTCCAGTACCTATTCACCAACTACTCACAATGTTATGATTTTGAATGTCAAGCTGCCTTGTTATTTTGAAAGCACAACTTTTTCCACTATTGCCTGCTTATTTGACTGTTTTTTGGCCCTTCCAAGGTGGCCGCCATGGTTTTCTTTGTTGTGTAGGCAGGCTGTGCTGAACCACCTCTGTGTGCAGCACTCCCATTGGCTGCTGAGTGTTTTCTTCCATCCAATCAGGGACCGGCAGGCTTTAGCCGGCCCTCTCAGCAAAGGCCCACTTCTAAGGCCCCTGTCCGCTTCTGGAATGCTAATTGGAGTCCTCCCTTCTCCTTAACCACAGTGATGCTGCCACCTCACTCCTCTAAGAAATCTGGACTGCCTTGACTTTGCCACCTCCAGAACTATGGGTTAGTCCCCTCCTTATGGACTCACTCCTACCACCTTTGACTATCACTGTTCTTTCTGCTTGTTATTCCCATGTTGTCATCCTGATGCACAGTGCTTCCTAAAACCCTTTGCTAACATCTGAATCCCTGATTGGAAAGTCAAATCTTGCCATTTTTGCTTTTTGCTGAAAAGTCAGATCCTGCCATTTTTGCTTTTTGCTAAAAAGTTAGAACTTTGCCAGAGCAATGCCAGTGGTACAGATTCATTCAAAACCTTCCACCCATCACTTTTGTGGTCACAGTTTGTCTCACTATGTGGGAGAGAGTATGCCAAGAAGTGGGTCCCTTGCTCGCTGCGCCATAGGGAACCAAGCTGCACCTCACTGAGAAACCCAACAAGGCCGAAACATGTCTGGGTTTGCTTGTGTTTCTGTGCAGAGGGGACCTGGCCTAGCAGTTCGGGCTGGGCTGCTACCATTGGTGGCAGTACCTGACTGATTTGCATATGGCTGGACCCCTTTTGCAATGGCGTGGACATGCTAAAAAACGGCGGTGTGGAAGGTTGCCCAGAGCAATGCCAGTTGTACAGATTCATTCAAAACATTCCGCCCATCACTTTTGTGGACACAAAAAGTCAGAACTTGCTGTTTTTGCTTTTTGCTACAGTCAGACCTTGCTGTTTTTGCTTTTTTGCTTTTTGTTAGAAAGTCAAATCGTGTTGCCCATTGCGAAATTCTCTTTATTTTGCTTGTATACTGATGCTTCTTTGTAACTTGCCAGCCCAGTGACCTCACCACTCTCTTTTGTCCCACACCTACCTGCCTTAGCCCCTCCAGTTTCTCCATCATCTCCTCACTTCCACCCCCATGGTGCTTTCTGTTTCTCCTATCTTTTCCATCTGCTTCTCCATTGACTATCCTTCCCTTCTCACTAAGTCTGGTAGGAAGGAGTTCAAAAAGGACATCTTGACCTCTAACCCTGGTCTTCCTATCGCTGACACCTACTCCATTACTTCCTCCAGCCAGACCCTCACTGACATCCTCTTTGTCGTTCCTTCGCCAGATCTATGGACTCCTCATATGAT
The DNA here is from genome assembly GCF_040938575.1 of Ambystoma mexicanum. Taxonomy (NCBI): domain Eukaryota; kingdom Metazoa; phylum Chordata; class Amphibia; order Caudata; family Ambystomatidae; genus Ambystoma; species Ambystoma mexicanum. The sequence goes on from NC_090941.1 coordinate 1,090,103,841, forward strand.
CTCTGTGCTCTGACCTATCTCCTCCTCTCCCATTAATGTTGGCACTCACTGTGAAGTTCCCATGGCTTCCTTCGACTCCTCTAAAGTCATCATTAATGTCTACCTAAATGGCAGTGTCATGGTCCAAGGCCCTCAGGCCAATCTCCTCATCTTTGATAGGCGCTTCCCTCACCTCATCAATTTCCTCTCATCTCCTGCTGTCCCCTCCTCTCCCCCCTTGGCTACCTTGTCCTCTCTCTCCTTCTCCTCTGCTCGTCCTAGGGCTCTTTCTCCTCCGCAGGACGTACCTATGATCTGTAGCTCTCCCCGGAAGGTTTTTAAGGCTGGCAACCTTCTTCATATTGCCACTCTCAACTCTCGCTCAGCTGTCAAACACTCCTCTGACATCTGCCACCTCCTTGAAGAACTAGACCTTGATGTCCTTGGTCTTACTGAGATATGGTTCATGGCCAGCTCTGTCACAAGCTTTGATACTCTCCTCCCTGATGGCTACAAGATCCTTTCTGCACCTAGATCCTCCCGGTCCGGTGGGGGGTAGCCCTGATCTTTCCTGAGTGGATTCCTGTCTCTATCATTCCCACTCAGACCTACTCCTCTTTTGAATTCCTTGTCTGTAGGCTCTCTCTCTCGCCCACCCATTCTCTTACTGGGGCTACTATCTACAGGCCTCCTGGTCAAATCACCTAATTTCTCTCGGAGTGGGCAGACCTCTCCTCCTCCCTCCTGGCCTCTACCTCTCAACTCCTCCTCCTCTGTGACCTCATTATAAATTTAGATTCTCCTTGTTCTTCCTCTGTACTCTTCTGTGACCTCTGCAACTCCCTCTCCCTGTCCATCCTCCCCTCTGGCCCGACTCACTCTGCAGGGCACACACTCGATGTGATATCCTCTGACCTCCCCCTCTCCATCCCTCTGAACACTCCTCTCTCCTGGAGCGGTCACACCCTCATCTCTCCCTTTCTTCCCCCCAAGCCAAGCCTACCCCAACACTGCCACCTACCTTCTCAGGCATCCAGCCCATGAAGCGTGTGTCAGTTGAGGCTTTTGCCACCACTTTCTCTCCCCCCCACCTCTGGCTGTGTCACATCCTGACACAGCCCTGTCTCTGCTCTACTCTTCAATTTCTGATACTCTTGATGCCTTTGCCCCTGTCATGAGGATCCAAAGCTGTTACGCTCACCTGACTCCCACGGAGGCGCAGGTCTGGTTTGGAGTGTTGTTGCTTCTTCTATGGTGAAGCGCAGGACCCGGAAGATGGACTGGACCGGACCTCCGAATCTGGCTCGTCTGGCTCGCAGGAATATCTTTCTGTATGTGAAAAGGGAGTATTAACAATCTGCGGGAGAAAGTATAAGCCTCCTGCTCCCTTCTCACCCCTCTATGAAACCCTCCTGCGACCCCCACGTGAAGTCTCACCTTAGGGTTTGAAAGGTTGAGCTCTCCATCCTGCTTCTCTGCAGGGGCGCGTAGTATCCAGTTACTTCACTGGGATTTTGATTGTAGAGGGTTCAAGTTTTGTTTTCCCGGTATAGTACCGTAAGGATTCTGTTAATGAGTATGATTCCGCAATAATAATTGTTCGTTGTCTCTTTTTCAGGTGCGGAAACTATTCAGAGAAGAGCTGTGGAACCGAAGAATGAGACTCTGGTGAGCTTGATGAGAGTTCTCTCAGTGTCCTTGTATCAATGCGCTCACTAACGCTGATGTCTTTTTTCCCCATAGGGGCCGGGGTCCGGAAATGCCTGGATGCGGCACCGACCCGAAACAAAGATCAATCCAGAAGAAATCAGGTAAGTCTTTAATGGGCGTTGGGTAACGTCTTTTCATGCGCCCACTAACGCTGATGTCTCTTTTTCTCCTTAGGGGCCAGGGTCCGGAAATGCCAGGATGCGGCACCGACCCGAAATGAAGTTGGAAGAACCCAACAGGTAAGCTTTGTAATGGAAATTAAGGTTTCCTTGTTTTCTTTCCCCTCTCACCTTTATTCTTGTCTTTTTCTCCCTAGGCGCAGTGATGTGGCTGCGAGTCCAGATGTCGCCGTAGAACGTGGTGGTACCTTGTACAGGTGAGTGAGATGCGGCGCTGCAGCGATCGATGCGATGTGCTTTTAAATGCATGTCTTCCTTTTTAGGACCGTCGGCGAGATGTCTCCGGAATGCGGAATTTAGCAGGTAAGGACTCTTCTTTACCCTTTTCTCTTCTCTTCTCTCTTTGCAGGTGTTCCAGGATGCTGGCAGGAGTGGCAGAAGACAGAATGCAGGAGCAAACACGGTGAGCATCCAGCTGCTAGATGCAGAATAACGCGAAGCGTGAGTTGCTGCTTGGGCGTGGCTTGAATAGCCTTAAAAGTAGTTCCAGGTATGTATCCTTCCTCTCAGGTATGTATTCCTCCTCTGACCACACCCGTGTGGTTAAGTAGTTCCAAAGATAAAGTAGTCCCATTCAGGCCTCAGAAGGCCTGGATGTTGCAGCATGGTCTGCATCAGGTAAGTTAACACTAAGCACCTTTAACACAAAGTCCCCTTTTATGAGCCTGGCGCCTATGGCACCAGGACTGTGGCCCGATATGAGCCTGGCGCCAAAGGCGCCGGGACTGAGTCCAAAGAGCCCCTACTTGAGGCTGTTGTGACTTCCCTTGAAGACATGATGTCTGCCTCTGGGGTAGCTGGGTCTTGTCTGGCACCTTGGAGGTAGGCATCATGACAAAAGCCAAGTGCAATTCCTGGTATGACTCCAACCTACCTACACTTAAACGTAAGTGTAGGGCGGCTAAGAGGAAATGGAGGGCTTCTTGTTCATCCTCTAACAAACAGGCCTGTCACCTGCTACAAAGGCAATACCGACTCCCTGTCCTCACCAAGAAAAGAGTCCACATTCAAGCTTGTGTCTCTGCGGGATCTAACAACTCGGCCAAACTCTTTAAAATCTACAAGGAGCTGGCCATCCCTGCTGCAGTCTCTACCCCTCCTTTTGCCTCCGAATCTCATTGCAATGCCCTTGCCTCTCACTTTATCTCAAAAACCTAGGACATCCTGTCCCCCCCTCCCCTCACCATCTGTGCTTGCTGATCCTCCTTTAGCCATCCCCCCACCATCCTTCTCCTCCTTTCCTCTTTTCTCCCTTGATGAGACAAGTCTGATCTATGAAAGCCTTGTCAAAACAGGTTAATCCCTGCTCCTCTAAAACCATGAAGGACCACATTGACAGCCTCGCACCGGCCCTTGCTGATTTCTGCAACCATTCCTTTGACTCAGGATCCTTCCCCTCCCCTCTGAAGCACTCCCTTGTGCACCCTCTTCTCAAGAAACCCACAGCTGATCCGTCTTGTCCGGCTAACTGTCACCCAACTTCTATTACTCCCTTTCTGGGTAAACTCCTGGAAATGTTGGCCATCTCTCAGCTTAACCTTAATTCCAATTATGTTGGCTGTCTCCATGGCCACCAGTCTGGCTTCAGAGCTGCCAGAAGCACAGAAACTGCTCTCCTGAACATCCGTGAAGATCTGCTCTCCAGCCTTGACTCTAACATTCCCTCTGTCCTCATCTTCCTCAATCTCTCTGCTGCCTTCGACACGGCCAACCATACCATCCTGCTCAACCGTCTCCGTGATAACGTGGATATCGCTGATCAGGCTCTGGCCTGGCTGACCTCTTTCCTCTCTGATCGACCTTCCCAGGTCCAACTTGGGTGCTTCCTATGCTCTATCTTCCTCTGTACCTGTGGTGTTCCCCAAGTGTCTAACCTCTCGCCCTGGCTTTTCAATCAATACCTGGCAACTCTCGCCCACTGCACTGCCATTTTCTGCTCAAATTTCCTGTGCTACGCTGACGACACTCAACTCATTTTCAGGCTGCCCTCGGCCACCTCCTCTACCTCTCTCATCTCTGATTGCCTAACTGCCATTCAAGATTGGTGTGCCACCAATGATCTTTGTCTGAATGCCAGCAAGACGGAGATCCTCATCATCGGCACACCTTCATCATCCTTTCCCCTCACTCTCTGGCCGGCCTCCCTCGGCCCTCCTCCTACCCCCACCTGCGAGGCTAAGAACATCAGGGTCATCTTTGACTCCACACTTCTCTTCTCCGCCCACATCTGTGATGTCTCTAAAAAGTCAAACTTCCTGCTGCACCTCCTCAGAAGTACTCTGCCTTTCCTCTCCTTCCCCAAGAAGCTCATGGGCTCCCAAACTCTGGTTCTCTCTAGGTTGGACTATTCTAACAGCCTCTTTCTAAATCTACCTGCATCTACTCTCCGCCCTCTCCAACTAATCCAGAACAGGACTGCAAGACTTGTCCTTGGCCTCGCCCTGGGATCGTATCTCTCCAGTTCTGAAATCTCTCCATTGGCTCCTAGTGGATGCAAGGATTAAATTCAAAACCCTCTGCATTGTCCACAAGGCTTTCTGGGACCTGTTCCATAATTCTTTCAGCTATCCCTCCGCAAATACCTCCCCTCTCGAGCTCTTCGCTCCTCTACCTCTAACTCCCTCAGGGTCAGTCGTTTTTTAAAGAAACAAGCTGGTGGTTGATCTCTGTCTTCGGCTGGGGCCTCCCTCTGGAACAGCCTCCCTGCAACTCTAAAACTTGAGGAGAACCTTCTTCGGTTCCGGAGCATCTCAAGACCTTCCTCTTTGCTTCTGCCTTCGCTCCCTCTCTCCCCTGCTGATCTGTTCTCTCTTGGCACGGTGCAGCTGGCCACCCTCTGTCCTCCGGGCCCTGGTACCTGCTCACCCTGCCACCCTCCTGCACTGCCACCTAGCCTCCCGTTGCAATGGGGTCTGTATCTGTACCCATACAGTCCACCCTTTTTCTTCCTGCACTTATCAGACCTACCCTGTCTGCTGCCTTAAACCCAGCACTTGCTGATTGCTGGCTGCACTACCACTGATTGTTGCCTTTATTATTTATTTATTATTTATCTGTTTCTCCTTTGCTCCGCACTTTCCACTTCTCCCCCCTTCCATGCACTTTTCCCCTCCCACTCTTGTATGCACTTGTGTGTTCTCAATTTCACTGGGCCTAGTAAGATCGTTGTTTTGTTCTCCCCTGTTCCCCTCCCCTGAAACACTTGTGTATGAGCGCAATAGAAATAAAATATCAATATCAATAATATACTTCTACTTCTGGGTCTGCTTTCATGCAGCCTGCCTGACATATGGCTGACTAGACGCCATTGTGGATACAGGCACCTTGCAGGACTCAAGCCACTGACCTGCAGATTCTTTTTCAGTACGCTTTGCCTGGGGAGTAAGGATCGTGCTTTGGGTTTCAGGAAAGTGTGGGAAGAGAGTTTGGAGATCTTGTTAGCTAAACCTCTCACTGGGGGTGCCCTTTTCACAGTGATCTTATTGGAACCTTGACTCTGTTTAGGGTTCTTTCTGGGATATACCCCCCTTGCTTCCTTCGGGGGGGCTGCCATTTCAGGATGTTTCTGGTGATAGGCTTGACTCTGTTGCAGAGTGTGCATGTTGGATCCAGGTTCCAGTGTGCGAAACTCAGCCCTTACCCCTCCTATTCCAGTAAGTTCTATATCTTATAGTTCTGTTATCTGGAGTCCATCATTGAAGACACAACATATTCTTGATCAGTACTGAGAGAGACAGACAACTCTATGGGTTTCCTTTTAGGTTTATTCAGTTTAGAATGGCAAGGCTGGAGTAAGGAGACATGGAAGACAGGGTGGCTCTTCATGTTATTAGGTAGCTTCAATTTCACTGCTACAGTGTTCGTCATTTTCTCTACCGTATATGGTCTGATGTAGTGGGTGTGAATTTATGTGTAATCCTGGAATTTTCAGGTTTCTTGGTGATACAGGGATCTTTCTTACGATGTATATCAGCAAACCATTTGTCCTTGTATTAACTTTGAAACAGATTAAGAATGTTTTCTTGTTCTTGTTGAAATGCTGTTAACCAGTCTTTGGCTGTTGGTACCATTGGACATCTTTGGTTGTTGGCCTGTGGCCCCATAAAAATGGTATCTTCCCATGGCAGTATGTAGTCTGTTGTTATAAGAAAACTCCACCAATGGGAGGTACTTGAACAAGGCAGTTCCTTATTGCATGCTGTTACATTTGAAGTACTGTTCAAAGCTCTGATGGACTTGTTCTGTTTGACCAACACTGTGAGAGTTATAAGCTGAAGATAGGTGAGCTATGATAACTCGTTGCTTCTTAGCGTTTTTCAGACCTGAGAAACAAATTGTGGTCCTCCGTCCAATATTAACATTCAGGAAGACCATGGTGTCTAACCACTGTTTTTAGAAACGTTTGGCCCATTTCAGCTGTGGTAGGAATTTCTTTCAAAGGTTCAAATTTGTCCTTTTTTGTACAAATGCACTACTATGAGGATGGTATCAAAAGGTCTTCTGAGAGAGAAAGATCTGTAACAAATCCATACTGCTAGTATGCCATGTTGGAGGTAATACTACTGGTAGTGGTAGCAATAATTTGGCTGGTGCTTGTCTAAGACTCTTGGCCCTTGTACAATTGTTGCATCATGTGTTGTATTCGCTCACATCTCTTCTCTCATGCCTACTTGCTATTCTCTGACCATGATGCCTGGTCAATTGGCTGTCATGGCATCATTCAATGGGTTGGTGTTGTTCTTTTGTGGGAATCGAGAAGCTTTTACTGTGCTATAAATGACTGTGAACAACATGATTGTTTTCACCTTGGAGGAAATATACTATGATGTGGAGTCGGATAAGTACAGCTCATCAAGGAATTCATTGGCAGTGGTAGATGGAGACATGAAACCAAATCTACTGAAAAAATGTACACAGCATGATTGGTGTTGATTTGTATACTGTGTAGTGTGACCAATCGAGGGAATTCATCCCTTCTCCCCAAGGCTGAGCCCCTTCCTGTGAGGCTAGGGATGTGAGCCCGCTTTTCAATACCCTCCCCGGGGTAGAGGCAAGTGGAACCTCACTAGGAGAGACTCCCCCTAGGGGACAAAGACTCCCATTCCCTTGGGGAACTCCCTACAGTGATAAAAACAATGGCCTATATGAAATGTTCTCCAGCTCAGAAAACCTCTTTACATTCAAACTGGGACGAAGAACTCTAAAGGGATACCATTATTTTGATGACCAGGATGTTGTCCCTTTAAATAGAATTTACCAATCCACTGAGACAAGTATGCCTTATAACGTAATCTCAAGTTTCAAAAGAGAGAGAGAGAGAGAGACCAGAACAGACATCGTCATGGGAAGGCCTTGAGACACACAACACCTGCAGGAAGCAGGAATCCGAGAGCCCACAAGATTCAAACTTGCATTAGCAGAACAAGTGGAACGCCAAAGCTTCAGCATAGCCACAACGAGAACATTCAGTCGGGCAGGAGGCAAACGCCAATGGTGGTGGGACCATGGGGAAATGTCAGTGGTGGACCGGTGGTCTAAGGAACGTCAGTGAGACCATAACAGAGGGGGAGCCAGAAGTAGTCCAGTCTCACATTGCGTTACCGGAATACTGAGGCAAGATGAGAAGCCAACAGAGAACGGGAAACAGTGAGAATCCCTCTATCCGAGAAGGGAAAACACCAGCGGTCGATAACTGACAAGAAAGGTCCTGAGGTACCCAAGTCAAAAAGACACTTTCCAGTGAAGGTGAAGTAACAGGGGGTACGAACGTTACGAGCGTCCTCAAGGAGGGGCTTCAGTATACACTTAAAAATACCAATTACCCTGCAAAAAGGCAAGAGAAAGAGGGAGAACCTGAGATGGGAGATTATTGAGAAAAACAATATTGTGAGAAAGTGTGACAAGGCAAAAACCACAGCCTGGCAAAAGGGAAAAGACTGAATTAAATACAGAGTGTAATAGTTTGAAAGTTCAAGCCATAACCTAGGAAAAGGGAAGAGATTCTAAAGGGAACCCAGAGGGTGATAATTTGAGAATTCAAATCCTAGTGAAGAAACAGCTACAAATTGGGCCACAGATACACAATGGGAAAGACCCAGTTGAAGTAAACCATATTCAAGTAAGGAGGAACCAAGCATCTTACTGGCAATATAAAAGAGTGAATGGTGAAAGATACAGTAGAGGAAGTTAAACCTGTGATAAGTCATCTTCAAAAGAGGTCCCAAGAGAGAAAAGAGACTTCTGAAGCCTGTTGGAAGATTTACAAAGACTGAGCAAGGAAATAACGAAAAGATACTTGAATGTCATATATTAAAGGATTGAGTGATACTACCAGTATCAAGAGGGGAAAGAAGCCATTCCCCAAGCCTAAGTTAGTTTAAATAGTGGTAGGGTCAGTTAGGATAGTTTTGACAGAGGTTTTACGACAGACTGACAAACACCTTAGGTAATTAGGTAGGGAACTTCCATAATGATAGGGAAAGTTAGGCATTAAACTCACAATTTGAATAAACCATCCTGGCAATGTCATCTGATAGTATGTGTCTTCCTTACGAATCGCCACAGAGTGCTTGAGGAACCCTATATTTCTAAGATCAGTTAGCACTGTAATGGGGTGATTAGCTCCCTCTGAATAAAGTCTCCATTCAAAAAAGCATTTTTGATTATAGGTGTTCTTTTTCAAAAATCTAATATTTGGCATGTGGGGTGTAATCAAAGACGCCAAACTGAAGGTCCCTTTCACATGGAAAAATAGGATTTTTAAACACTGACCCAAAAACGGCTTTGCATGCGTGTTTGCAATTTAAAACTGAAGAGCCATGTGAAAAGGCCTACCTGTCATTACCAAAGGAAAAGCAGCATTTTAATCCGCAAAGAAAGAAATAAATTCAAACGTTCCTTTCACATGGGAAAAAACAGTATATTGAAACACTGACACAAAAACGGCTTTGCATGTGTGTTTGCAAGTTAAAGCAGTTTACATGTGAAAATGTTCCCCTGTCACCACAAAAATATTAGGGAAATGACATGGTGTAGCCTGACAAAAAGATAATGGGCCTCATTACGGGCTCCGCTGCCTGACATCCACTGCGACATTACAAGTCTCGGTGGCCCAGAATTTCAGGTGGTGGAAATTATAAGCCCCCTTTCCCATGGAATCCCATAGGACTCCACGGTAATTGGGACACATAAGCACTGGCGCCATTGCAAACATTGCTGGTGCTTCCGTGAAAACCATGCCTGCCCGGAGCAATGGCCCCTGCAGGCATACTCATAGTCTGGGGGTCTAGAAAGGGTGTTGGTACGTTGCTACTGGCACCCTTAATTCCAGACTGCCAGGCTTGTAATGAGGCCAAATGTATATAATGTTTCACATGCAGAATATCAGCAAACATTTCAAAAAGAGATGCCAACTTTCTTGGGGCCAAGGCAAACCCTGTTTGCTTATTGTGGGACACATGTCTCAAATAACTCCCCCACAGAAGGCCTGGTTTACATCCCCCCAGTTATTTTACAACTGCAATAAAAGGTGGCTTGCTTGAAAGGTGTGGAAAACCAAGTGTCGGTTATACTTGCTCTCTGCAGGACGATTTCCCTTGGCTGGAACATGACCAGAATGTAAGCAGGAAGTGTGAAAATGGGGGCTTCAATTAAGGGAGGCTAAAACTCCAACTTCAAAGAACAGGCAACCAACTTCAAAGAGACTCCTAAAAACATTGGCCCAAAATGGCAAATGGCAAATGGCGTGGAGGAAGGGAAGCTCATATTTGCACATATGAGGATTCTCTTTGTTTAAAAGGATTATTATCATTTAGGCCTTTTTCTCAGCAACCATAAATTGGATTTTCTTTATTTATGTGTCATTTTTTTGGTAATTTCCAGGCGATTTGGGTGATATGAAATTCATCCACCTACAACTCAGGGAACTGTAATGGCCACCTAAAATGGGTTTCTGGCTGATCTGAAATTTTCCACATTTGGGAGTGAACGGGTGGAGAGTGAAATTAGGAATATGGGGAATATATTTCATGTTCCTAACTGTAAAAAATGTTGAGAAAATGTCAGAAAATTGCCACACGGCCATGCAAAATGGTGCGGACATGGCTGTCATCTTATTTAATTACCCATGATTAGCTGAATAAGAAAATATGTATATTAAGGCAGTTATTAGTAAAATTAATATATTTTTGCCAAAATTTGACATGAGAACAGATGGCGATTACAAATGGGAATTGCCATATGTCGGCCCCAGACTCTTAAACTAATCTGTTGAGATGGGCTGGAGTGAGGAGGAGAGAGAAGGGTAACTGTCCAATCCCATTTGCAAGCAGTCTTGCAGGGTACTTCCCCAAGATTGTAGACTTGATGGTGTAATTGCTGCTATATAAGGGGGAATGCACTATGAGGGATGCACTATGAGGAAGGACAGAAGCTGCTGAAACTTACATCTGACAGCTGCAAGGGAACACCAGAGGAGAGTGCATCTGGGTCGAGCTGTCTATTTCTTGGAAGGCCTAAAAGCAGACTGGGTACTATGGTGGAGAGCAGGGGGCCATACTTAAGAGTGGAGTCATCCGACCCCTGCCCTATCTCTACAGAGGGTCCTAACATGCAGCTGACTGCCCTGAACTTTAAATAGAAGTTTTCTATGTAAGTAGAACTGAACCCTGAGAGACCAAAAGGTGGGGAGCCTACATCCTTCCCCTTTATAGTGGGTGGGGGAGGAGAAGCTGTGCAGATCCTTAGCCTATTTAACTAAAACTATTAATTTAATTAATTCACTTTTTTTTGTTAAAATTTGAAATTAACAAAGCTCCCTTCCCAGCGTGTGCTCAAAGACTATAGCCTATAATTTAATTTTGAATTGGGTAATCCTTTTTGTCCTGTTGACCCTGACCTCTTTAAGGAAGAGGGGTGTCTTTGTTCAAGTCCAATCTTTTTGTCCAACTTCCCCCAACACAGGTACATCTAGGGGTGATATTGCATCTGAGGAGGGACGCAAATCTTGTAGGTGTTGTTTGATCATTTACCCACCCATTGACTGCACTTGGCTATGTTAATCACTATGGCTATGGCCACCCAGTTCCTGCCCTCCCCACCCAAAACGTACTCCTCTGGGATCTCTTATAGTTAACTTTATCCAGCCTTACCATCAAACTTTGAACTTGAAGTTCCTGCCAGTCTTTATTCAAAGCAGTCTTCTGGAAGTTAATGACTTAGTTAGAGCTGTAAACTTGCTACTGGTGTGATAAAAAAAAGTATTGAGCAAGTATGCCTTTAGCCATTACATTTATAAGCAAAATGTGTGTTCTGTTGAAAACAAACCTGGGCAAAGCCAGCAGTTTTGTCTTGCATATAAATATTAGGCATTTGCCAGGCACTGCTATCATATGCACAGCTACTGCACTATTTTGCAGCTTCCACCATAGAGGGCCAGTTGATACCTCTATGGCAGTGCCTGTTTTTTTTAATTGGTTCAGGGATTTTGAAATGAGAATTGTATTAAAATACAGAATGGTGCTGGTCTTAGTGCTTGCAATCATCAAATGTGTGCTGAACTAAAACAAGTGTGGTGGTCCGGAAATAAGGTTGCTGGTCGCACCGTACCGGCACCCTTTCCAGACTGCCACACTACAACTCTGCCTTTTGGGCCCATTGCGCCCGGCAGGTCTGACCTGCCTGGCGCAATGGCCCCGGACAGCAGAGTCTTCACGCAAGCACCGTTAACGACGGTGCCTGTGCTTCCGAGAACCCAAATGGGGACTTCCGAATCAGCTCCCTGGTATCCCGGGCCACACAGACATGTAAGCTCCCGGTGCCACCGGCATCTCAGATGGCGGATTCATTGTTCTGAGGCCCAAAGTCACGCTTTTTTCAGGCTCTTGTTATAGCTCTGCCCACACTATGTGCCACAACCTTCGTGTGATTCTTTGTTGTTTTTTCAAAGCCAAGTTGTGTAATACATGCCTGAAGGCAAACCCTTTGCACTTAAGAAAACCAGGAATGATATTCTGATTGTGGGGTAGTTTTCTCATAGGGCGATTTTGGAATTGTTATGCGAGTTACCTTTCTTTACACTTGTTCAACTAAGTGGATCTGAATGGCGCACATTCAATAAAATCAAGCTAGCGTGTAATTATAATGCACGTCTGCAGACCGGCTTATTTCAGAATCATGTCAGCATTTTTTTCAAATTGATTGACAGTATTCATAATTCCAAACTGCGTTTTTACTTTAGAGGTCCAGCTTTGAGCTGGGCTGATGTAAGCTCAAAATCAATTGTTTTTCTGCTTTGTGGACCACATGCCTACTAGCATTATGCAATAATACCAGCTCTGAGCGACAGACTCTGAATGAAGGTCACATGCCTATGGTCCTTTTAAAGCTGATTACCCATGAGCCTATCTAATGAGTTAACTCCTGGATGGAAGGTGAGGTGTGTGGAGAATTAACTTGCAGAAACCTCAAAATCTGATGGAATGGTCCACTGTTAATGTACCTTATTTGTTTTTTTAGGTGCCGCTCGGTTCCATGTCTTTACGACGACACCCTAAATAACGACATACTTTTAAAACGACACCTGAATAACTTGAATTTTGTTTTATTTACGGGTTCCCCTCCACACCCACCATTTCTACTGCCTTTTTACTCTCCCCCAACTACCCCCAACCCTTTTAATTTCTTACCCCACCCCCATTTATACTTATACTTTCAAATTTGACTTTTTGTTGTTACTTAGGAGTCGTTTAAATAGTGTGTAATTATTTTCTTTTCGTTATAAACACTGGATACCGTGCCGCCCATTAAACAAGATGATTCAAATGCCTCATTCCCTTCAGGACATGAGCTTCCAGTTTTTTTTTTTTAGCTGTTAAATGGTATTTTAGCACCATGCATAAGCAGAATCTATTGGAACTATCTATGTATCCCCAATATACTTCTCCGTAGCCATACTTTTTCACTTTTTGTTTCCGTTGCTGTACTCTTTACTTTTCATGATATTTTCATTTTTCTTTTCACTTTGATTCCCCATCCAACATTTGGGGTTGGGGAAGAATTCCGGGCCCTCTGCTTCCCCCATATGCTCAGTGGCCTCTCTGAGTACTGTATCCCTGAGAGCCATTTTTAATTTGGGCAATTAGGTGCTGCTTGCAACACTTATAAGCCATAACTATTGCATTAGAGTACAGATGGGGGGGCCTCTAGGGGGCGCGGAGAAGATGGCTGCATGAGGACATAGCTCCCGCTTCCACCCGTCATTACAGAGATGAGATGGTGCTTCTAGAACGAATAACATTCAAAATCCTGGCGAACTAAAGTGTCCAGTAACCTGCGGAGGGTGAAGAGCGATAAAAGGAAGACGGACGGCGAGCCGCGGGGCATAAACACAGAGGCAAAGTTGCAGCGAGGCATGCGAGTATTGGCGAAGTGGCCTGCGCCTGGGAAAGGCCGAATTGGAACACGGACGCAGTGCATCTCCCCAGGAGCCTGGTGACGCATCCCATGGTGAGGAGATCAGAGGGAGGCCCCGAGGAGGACCTGAAGGAACGTGGACAGAGCTCCAGCTGTGGGCTCGGATGTGGGATTGACATAGAGCCCTGGGAACAAACCTGTGGTGCGGATAGTGACCAGAGGAACTGCGAAGTGCAGCAGCCTGGGTACTCAGAGGTACTGGGTCCCATCCACCGAAGTGACGAGACGGTGGTAAGAGGGAGGAGGTTGGGGAGGCCCCGCTCATTGGGAGGAAACTGTCCCCCTGGAGGCAAGATAAGCAGTACGGAACTGGTATGGGCGGAGGGGGTTTCTGGCAGGAAGGAGGGGATAAGCGGGTGACCGTTCCCCCCAGCACGATCCCGTTGGGCAGCTCCGACTCGCCTTCCCGCTTGCCATAGAGTGACGGGAGGTATGGTGAGGGAGCGATCAGCTGGCCACGGGACTTGGCATAGTAGAAGCCACCTGGCAGGACTTGCAGACTCCCCCCGTGAGGACTGCTACAACAGTCGGGGGGGCGCAAAGACGTGCACTCTCCACTCAGATCAACAGAGGGTGTCACATGTGTAGGCGCTCCATAAGGAGAGGAGTGGCACGGCACACTGGAAGAACAGAGGGCTCCAAAGCGCACCAGTGCGCCCAGAGAAGAACACGGCCACCGGGAGTTAGCGCACATGAACGTGGGGACCCCACCGAGGATTCAGGAACCGGGGCCACCCGCTGATTAGGCGGAGGACAGTGGTAAACCAGAGAAGCTGCAGAAGCAGCTGAGAGCTGCAGAGTGCGGTGGAAGAACAAGCACAGACCAAACTGAGGCCAGGGGCCTGAAGCATTGCAGAGACACACAGAGGGGTGGCAATACTGAAGAAGCAGAGGCCAGCGTGCCTAAGTTCCCCACGTTGAGGGAGAAAAGAGGGGGCACAGCACACATTTGCAATCACCCTGCAGAACTGCAGAAAGACTTGATAAGGGGGTAAGGACCCAGGCTGCAAGGGTCGCATGGACAAACGCGGCTGTGCATAGTATTTCTGCCAGATAGATAGGAGTGTGACCAAACTGCAGCACACGAGTATTGAGTGCACCCTCACTGGAACAATTGCAGAGGGTGAAGCAGTAGTAGTGGGAAGTGAGAAGCGACAAAGGTGGACCAAACCAGAGATACACGGAGAAGGGCAGAGAATACAAGGAACAGAGAGCCACAACAGTGTCAGGTAAGAAGGAGCAGGGAAGAAAAGGCTTGGAGAGGTGTAAAGAAAGGACAAGGTGCTGCCAGAAGACGCAGGGACGGACCCTTGGACGAGAGCAAAAAAGGACCTGGGATGGAAAGTGTAGTACCACAGGCTTGGAAAACAGCAGGAGCGACGGGGAAGGTGCCGGATGTAAGAACAATGAAAGAAGTGGATTTGCCCCAATTTTCAACAAAGGAGGACTCAGGGAACATACTGGCAGAAATTAAAGCCCTTAGTGGAGATATACAGGCCTCACTCCCTGACCTAACTAGTAGAATAACAAAAGTGGAAAGCAAAGTGGAAGGCCTGGAACAAAACCAACTGAACGCAGACATGGTCGAAATGAGGCTAGATGCTAGGATGACAGAGCTAGAGCTATGCGAAGAGGAAGTGATGCTGAAAATAGATGACTTGGAAAAAAGAGAAAGAAGGAACAACATACGGATACTGGGACTAAAGGAGACGGCAAGGGAAACCCTGAGGCAAGCACAGGGCCAAGCAAAGAAGGGAACTGGATTTTGAAGTCTCTAAAGTGGCGATATATCAGGACTTGCCCAATTTCACTCTTTCCAGATGCAGAGCTTGTAGACCCCTCACAAAATGGCTCCAAGGCAAAGCCATTAGATACAGGTGGGGATATCCGTTCTCATTGCAGTTCGAGGTAGACTCAGTGGACTACTGAGTTATCTCCACAGAGGAGGCAGAACAGGCCACGCGTCACCTCATGGTGGTGGCTGAAACGGAACTAAGGGGCCCTGACGGACCGAGTACGAGCAGGGACGGACCGTGCACGGAACCTGGTACAACACTGGAAGAGAAGAGGACAAATGGGCAGAAAAAATATGCGGCTGAATGGGCCATCGCCACGCAAGATGCCTTAAATCCCAGAACATCTGCAAGATAATGATTTGAGATGAAAGCCACCGTGAAATGAAGAAAGGATAACGTTCGCTCGAGAAGGAAAGCACAGGAATGAAAAAGATAGCTGGAGGGAGGCGTATATCTCCTCCCCAAAGTAGCTCTCAGTGGGAGAGAGGGCGTCTCCAAGACTCTTAATGAACATAGTTTTCAGTTACAAACAGTTATGATGTTGTTGTGGGGTTGTTACAACTGGAGTGGAGCCAGGGGATGCAACAGTGGCTATGAGGGAGGAAGCTCCCGAGACTTAGGAGAGGAGGACACGATAGAGTCATTTCCAATTTGAAGAGATGGGTAATGAGGTGCATTTGGAATGGGGATAGGTGAAGTAGACAGGGTCTGGTAGTGGGTTCTCTTAATGTAAAAGGTCTGAACACCCTGACGAAGAGATCCCTGGTGGTCAGAGAATTTCGCAAATCATCCCTGGATGTGCTCTTCCTGCAAGAGACGCGCCTAATACAGGGGGAAGAGCGGGCATTAAGGGGATGTGGAATAAGTCAGGTCTACTGGGCATCAGGGAACTCCAAAGGGGGGGGGGGGGCGCGGGATTGTGTTACACAAACAGTGCAAGCTGCGGGAATGCAAAACTACCAGTCTACTGAAAGGAAGATTGTTAATATTGCAGGGAATTTTGGAGGAGGCAAGGGTGCTCATGGTGGCGATGTATGTGCCTAGCCAGGGACAGCTTCACTTTATATGGCGTGGCTCAATGCAATACAGGAGCTAGATGCCTATTTGTATATTATTGGGGAGGATTTTAACTCCTGGGCAGACGAAACATGGGACATACGTACCATAGGGAGCAATGGGCCGGGGGAAGGGGGAGGATAAATCGGGGCACCTGGGACACACGATCGAAACACAAGGTCTAATAGATGTGTGGGGACAACAAGCACCCGAAGGAGGAGGGTTACACCTTTTACTCGGCCCCCCAAAACATATATGAGGATCAATTACATACTTCTGAACAGGGACCAAGGGACAAGGGTGATGGATAGCAGAATTAGGCCGGTGGAATGGACCGACCATGACATGGTGCTAATGACCCTAGATATTAGAGGGCTCTACAGGCCGGAAGGCAGCTGGCGCTGCAATGAAACGCTTTGGAAGGACCCCATCTTTGCGGACCAACTGGCCGAGGTGATCACCGAATACTTTGAGCTGAACGATACTGGAGAGGTGAGCGCAGTGGTGATCTGGGATGCAGGAAGGCAACCTGGAGAGGATTGCTGATTAGGGAAGGGGCAAGCCGCAAAAGGAAAAGGAACCTGATGGAGGAAAAACTGAGGAAAGAGATAGTGGAAGGAGAAGGTAAGATCCATGCCACGACAGGAAACACAGAGGAGATGAGTGAGGAAATTCTAGCCAAAAGGGCAAAGCTGATAGCACTGGGGATTGGGGAAACCATGTGGAAATTGAGATATCTAAAAAAGAAGTACTATGAAAAGGGGGACAAGGCGGATGCACTTCTGGAAACGAGACTCAGGGCGCAGAGATGGGTGTCCACCTTGGACAGCTACACAGGGTACACTCGGGTAACACCAAAAGAGATAGTGGAGGGGTTTGCCCAATACTACGAGAAGCTTTACAAATCTGAAGCTCTCAGAGAGAACACTGGCATAAGCGAATATCTAAGTAAGGTAGAAATGACTAAACTCACGGACCCAGAGGAAGACCACATAGAGAGTACAATAACATCGGAGGAGGTGCAAGAGGCAATATCACACCTCCCAAATGGTAAATCGCCAGGTGAGGACGGATATACTATTGGATTCTATAAGAGTTACAGAGGGGTTCTGTCTCGCTACATGGTGAAGTTATATAACCACATCCTAGATACGGAAGAGGCGCCGGCCACCTTTAGTAAGGCTCTAATATCAGTAATCCCAAAGGAAGGGGGTGGATCCGGCCCAGTGTTGATCGCACCGTCCCATTTTGCTCCTGAATGTGGATGAGACAATATTCACGTGAATCCTAGCAACAAGCTTTGAAGAGAAACTGCCCCAAATCGTACACCCGGACCAGATGGGGTTCATAGCAGGCAGATAGGGTCCAGATGCAATTAGGAAGACCTTAGATCTCATGGAACACGTCGGAGGGGACTCAGGGGAATATGCACTGTTGAGCTTGGATGCAGAAAAAGCCTTCGACCGGGTTGAATGAGGGTTCTTGTTTGCAGTGCTGAGGAAAACAGGAGTGGGGGAAAGAATGTGTAGGGCTATCAGGGCAATCTACTCTGGGCCCACGGCGAGGGTGGTAGTAAACGGGACAATGTCCAGGGAGTTTGCACTTAGTAGGGGCACCAGACAGGAGTGCCCCTTGTCGCCCCTACTCTTCGCCCTGACGATGGAACCACTGGAGGAAGAAATAGGTAAGGATGAACAGATAAGAGGCAACGGGCTGGGAGCAGATACTCACATATAATGGTATATCTTTGAGGTGAAGGACACGGTCCCCAGAGAGCTCCAGGTGTTGGAAGAGTATGGGCACCTGTCAGGATTTTAGATAAGTGTGGGTAAATGTGGATAAGTCGATCCGTCTCCCTCTTAGAGTGACTACAGAGGAACAGAACGCAGAATGGCAGAATGGTGAGGGTTCGGGTGCTGGTGGAGGAACACAACATAATGTACCTTCGGGTGAGGATCCCCAGCGAACTGGATAAAATATGAGAAAATCTTACCCCCCTGCTGCATCAGCTTTTTGAGGACCTAGATACTTGGTCAAAGCTCATCATCTCTTGGTTGGGGCGGCTTAACGTGCAAAAAATGGTTCTCCTACCTAGAGTGCTATACTTCTACCATGCACTGCCAATAGAACTACCAGATCAGCACTTTGCAGAATTAAAAAAAAGAATAGTGAGGTTCCTTTGGCAGGGAAGAAAACAAAGAGTAGCTTATAGGCTTCTAGTGCAACCCAAGGAAAAGGGAGGGGTGGCTTTACCGGAAATGCGTATATACTATAGGGAGCCCAGTTTAAAGCCATAATTTCTCATTCGAGTGGATTGTGTCCTCCAACGTATTCCTCATCTTAGATGTATTCCTTCCAGCTTTGCTGCTCTTTGGAAATTTTTTCGGCAGAGGACGCAATGCATCGATGTCTTCGAGTCGATGGTCCCTCGAAGGCCTCCATCGAGGGTGACGTCATCGGGTGTATAAGTAGCACGTGCGGCGCCCGTTGGCCTCAGTTCCGTTTTTCCGCAGTATACGTTGCTTCGGACATTCGGCGCGCCTCGAGTTCTGTGAAAAAATATAATATACAAAGAAGAAATATGTCATCGACGTCGACCACGACCCCGAGATCGGGATTCAAAAAGTGCAAGTTGTGCGGCTCAAAAATGTCGATCACGGACCCACACCGTGAGTATTTGTGGTGCCTCGGAGAAGGCCACAACACGGAGGCCTGTTCGAAGTGTCAGGCGATGACGGGGAAGGCCTTGCGAGAAAGGAGAGGAAAGCTACAGGTAGGTCGAAAAGATCGAAAAGCCTCTAGCGTCGAGTCGAGACCCCATGAGGAGAAATTTACTCGACGCGAAAGGCATTGATCTAGATCCCTAAGTGATTCTCATCACTCGTCGTCTTCGTCAAAAAAATCGAAGAAACGATGCCACAGGTCTCCCTCCACCTCGTCGTCAGACGAGTCTCCGAAAAGGATGAAATGCCCCACAAAACATTTGTCTTCCCAAGAGTGGGAAGCATTCAGGGTGAAAATCATGGAGGTGTTTGAGAAGGCGAAGCCTCGGTCCGCGCCTCCTTCGGAAGCCGGCAGGGAGCGTCATCGCTCCGACACTCGTGCGCCCTCGAGCCTGGGTGATCTAAAAAGGAAGGCTAGGGAACCTTCCAGGACGCTGAGCGAAAAACACTCGAGTCGAGTCGACCGTTGGAGGTCACCGGCGCCGTCCGAGACCTATCACACCTCGAAGGGAAAATCGTCGAAGACCGCCTCAACGCCCTCGAAGCAGACCCTGTCGACGACCACTATGTCGTCGACGCCGTCGACGCCTTTATCGACGTCGAAACCCTCGGCACCAAAGGCTCCAGCCAAGCCAGGGAAGCCAGAAAAAGAGAGGGAGAAGGTTACAAAACATGTAATTTCCTCAGAGCCTGGTACTACACCTCTTCCTCCTCCTCTCCCAGACATGTTTTTCAAGCCTCTCCCTAGGAAGGAGTTTTTCAAATCCCTGACCTCAATTTTTGAGGAACAGGAGAGATCTGATGAGGAAAATGTACCTTTTGGGTTGGAATATGGCACCCCAAATGTCCCAGAATGCTTACTCTCAGAGGAAAGCAGAATGAGGGATTTGGTGGAGTCTTTACACAATGCAAGTGGCATTGACACTTCTCCTGCGAATGACTTTGGTAGACCAGATCCAGGAGAGCATGCCAGTCCATTTTACTGACAGTTAATGACCAAGGTGGTAGATTACTTGGGATGGGCTAAACCACCAGACCAATTCGTCCAAGATGATTTAACAGACATATTGGACCATGGTCCCACTGAAGACCCAGTACTACCTTTTCATGTAGCCTTGCAAAACAGGGTGGCCAAGAATTGGGAAACTCTGGATTCTATTCCTCTGGTAAATAAGTCCCTTGCATCAAAATACTGCCCAGCCAGTAGCGACCCGGCTATCTGTCAAAACATCCAACTCCCGAGAGTCTGGTCATACAGGCAGCCACAGCTTCCAACAAACTTGCGTACCCGTCTATCCCTCCAGACAGGGACGATAAGCGTGTGGATGGTTGGGCACGGAAAGTATTTTCAGCCGGGAGCATGGCATTAAAATCTGCCAACTCCACATGTGCCTTGGCAAAATTTTCGTACACTCTGTGGGAGTGCATCGCCAGAAGGGGAAGAAAGGGAAGGGTTCCTAGCCATCGTTAGAGATGGAAAGGAAGCCATGCAGGAATCCCTTCAATCTGGATTGGACACTGCGGATAGTGTAAGCAGGTCCATGGGCACTAGCACGGTAATGCGCAGATTTGCGAGGTTACGGAAGTCGGGTTTTGCACTGGACGTACAGAACTGCCTTCTAAACATGCCTTTTGACAGGTCTCACCTTTTTGGCAACAAGGCTGGAGAGAGCCTTGAGAGGTTGCAGACCTCAAAAGCAGCTGCCAAATTTTTAGGAGCTGCTATTAGGCAACCTCATCCTTTTCGTACGCAAGGGCAGTCATGGAGGGGACTATCCTATCGTTATTACACCTCATATGGAAAGGCGAGAGGAATGGCCAGTCAAAGGGGCCAGAAAAAGGCCACTCGCGGTGGACAAAGAAAACGTGCTAAGCCAGCTCCAGCTGCAGCCTCTCTGCCATCAGCGGCTGCAACATCCGCCACAAAACCACTTTGAGGACTTGCATCACAAAACACATGTAGGAGGCAGGCTGTCGCAGCATCTGCAAGAATGGCAAGCCATTACTTCAGATGTTTGGGCTCTAGAAATAATAGCCCAAGGCTACTGCCTTCCCTTTATAAAGCAACCTCAAAGCAATCCACCAGGGAGACACCCGTTGAAGGTTTCAAACCCACACCTACAGCAGGAAGTTTTAACCCTGCTGGAGAAAGGTGCTATAGAACCAGTACCTGCAGCGGAGAGGAACAAGGGATGGTACTCTCTGTATTTTTTTAACCCCAAAAAGGACGGAAGACTGAGACCCATCTTGGATTTAAGAAACTTGAACAAGTTCCTCAGGAAGGACAAGTTCAAGATGGTTACCCTTTCTCAGATCCTTCAGGCCCTTCAACTTCAGGACTGGTTGGTGTCATTGGACCTCCAGGATGCTTATTTTCATGTGCCGATTCATCGCAAACACAGAAAATACCTGAGGTTAGTAGTTGGCGACTCACACTATCAGTTTCGAGTCATGCCATTCGGGTTGACCTCCGCCCCGAGGGTCTTCACCAAGTTAATGGTAGTGGTGGCAGCGCACCTCAGGAGAGGGGGGATTCATGTCTACCCCTACCTGGACGATTGGTTGATCAGAGCGCGTTCTGCCGAGCAAGCACTGGATCATCTGAAAGTCACCTGCCACTTCCTCCACAAACTGGGCTTCTCCCTCAATTTCAAGAAGTCACACATGACACCTTCCCAACAGCTTCAGTATATAGGAGCTGTACTAGACACATCCTTGGGAAAGAGCTCGCCTCCCAAGGCGAGGGCTCAAGACATTCTTCAGATGGTTTCCAAATTCCAAAATGCCCAAAATCTCCAGGCTTAC
This sequence comes from Ambystoma mexicanum, assembly GCF_040938575.1. Taxonomy (NCBI): domain Eukaryota; kingdom Metazoa; phylum Chordata; class Amphibia; order Caudata; family Ambystomatidae; genus Ambystoma; species Ambystoma mexicanum. The sequence continues at coordinate 1,090,125,561 of NC_090941.1, forward strand.
GACTTTTTAAAGTTGCTCGGCCTCATGGCATCCTGCATCTTCCTGGTGCTAGAGGCACGCTTGAGGGTGAGATCCCCTCAATGGGCTCTAAAGACTCAGTGGTCCCAGTTCTCGGGTCAAATGACGGATCTTCTTCAGATTACGAACAAGGTCAGACAAGACCTTCTATGGTGGACCTGTACAGAGAACATCCTAAAAGGAGAACCCTTTTGGCAACCATGGCCGGAGATCACAGTAGTGATGGATGCCTCTATCCTGGGGTGGGGAGCTCATGCCAACGATTTGACAATCAACGGCTGTTGGTCTCCATCGGAGTGCAAACTGCACATCAACCTTTTAGAGCTGAGGGAAATCAGACTAGCGCTGAAGGCCTTCCTGCCATCTGTCAGGGGAAAGAATGTCCTGATAATGACGGACAACACAGTGGCCATGCACTACCTAAACAAAAGAGGAGGTGTGGGGTCACTACCTCTGTGCAGAGAGGCAATGCAGCTCTGGTATTGGGCGATTCAAGAGGGAATCTCTTTAACGGCAATTCATCTAGCCGGGGAAGAGAATATGACGGCAGATGCTCTGAGCAGGCATAGCACGGTGTGTCCCACAAATGGGAACTGGCTCAGGAAGTCATTCAAGAGATCTTCGCCCTTTGGGGAACCTCTCATGTAGACCTATTCGCAACCAGTACCAACCGAAAATGCGAAAGGTATTGCTCAAGGAAATTTCCCCCGAGAGGTGCCCTGGGGGACGCGTTCATGGTGGAGTGGAACTTCCCACTACTGTACGCGTTCCCTCTGATTCCCGTCATTCCTCAGGTCATCAGGAGGCTGAGACGCTTCGGAAACCGCATGATCCTAATTGCCCCGGATTGCGCCAGGAGAACGTGGTACCCGGACCTTCTAAATATGTCCATATGTCCTCCAGTACGTCTTCCTCAGAGAGAGAACCTTCTCTCTCAAATGGAAGGTCAGGTTTCCATCCAGTGGTCAAAACACTCAACCTTCATGCTTGGTATCTGAAAGGCTGAGATACAGGGATTGGAACCTTCCAGATGATGTTATGGAGGTGTTGCTTTCGGCAAGAAGGCCAGCAACAAAGTCTCTATACCGTTGCCGTTGGAAAAAGTTTTGCCAATGGTGCAGAGAAAAGAATGTCGATCCTTTTCTATGTTCTATTCCGGAAGTACTGTCTTTCCTTCTGACCCTAGCACATAGAGGTCTAACTATCGGAGCAATAAAAGGTTACCTTGCGGCGCTTTCCATTTTCAAGCGCTCATCGGAAGAATGCTCCTACTTCAAAATTGCTTTGATAACACAATTCTTAAAAGGTCTCACTAATGTGTTTCCTCCTCACCCATTTCAAGTACCGATTTGGGATCTCAGTTTAGTCCTAAAATTCTTAATGTGTGCTCCTTTTGAGCCTAAGCACACGTGTCCAATAAGATTAGTAACGTGGAAAACGGCCTTCTTAGTTGCTCTAACATCAGCAAGAAGAGTGAGCGAATTGCAGGCACTGTCTTCTGGACCACCCTATACAGTGTTCCATAAGGACAGGGTTGTATTGAGGGTTAAACCATCATTTTTACCAAAAGTAATATCTGATTTTCATTTAAGTCAGAAAATTGTTTTACCCACATTCTATCCTCCACCTCATCCTTCTAAGGAGGAGGAAAGATTACACAGACTGGACCCAAAAAGAGCTTTAAGCTTTTACATCTCTAGGCTTTCCAAGCTTAGAGTGGACAACCAGTTGTTTATAGGCTACACAGGAAGGAAACTGGGTCAATCGGTAACAAAACAGACAATTTCACGCTGGATCGTACTTTGCATTTCAGAATGCTACAGACTAGCACAAAAAGACCTACCAGAAGGGTTAAGGGCTCATTCCACCAGAGGCATCGCCTCTTCCACGGCCCTTCAAAGAGGTGTTCCAATAAGGTCCATTTGCGAAGCAGCACCTTGGTGTTCACTACACACCTTCTCAAAATTCTATAACCTGGATGCTTCCCAGTCTAGGGAGCTGACTTTTGGAAAAGCAGTGCTTTATTCCGCCATCTAAAGGCATTGGGGGGGAAAAAATCTGACCCCTCCTCCAGAGAAAGTATGCACAATACTGCTTTGGGAGTCTATCTAAGATGAGGAATACTTTGGAGGACACAATCCACTCGAAGAACAAGTTACTTACCAACCGGTAACGTTCTTTCGATTGGATGTTCCCCCAACGTATTCCTCATCGCCCTCCCAACCTACCCCTCTGTAGATTTTTACGGGTTATTGCCATCTCAAATCTCGCAAGGCTGATACCTGTCTGCCGGCACAATCTACACAGTACAAGATCACAGGCAAAAAAAAAGGGGGAAAAGCAGAACTGAGGCCAACGGGCGCAGCGCGTGCTACTTATACACCTGATGACGTCACCCTCGACGGAGGCCTTCGAGGGATCATCGACTCGACGACATCGATGCACAGCGCCCTCTGCCGAAAAAAGTTCCGAAGAGCAGCAAAGCTGGATGGAATACATCTAAGATGAGGAATACATTGGAGGAACATCCAATCGAAAGAACGTTACCAGTTGGTAAGTAATTTGTTCTTTGCAGGCAGACAAGCAGAAACAATGGGTCGGTATCGAGAACCATCTCTTCAGGCGGGTAACGCTTGGGGAGTGGCTCTGGGCGCCACAGGAAGCTGCCCCGAAACAGGTAAAGGCGCACAGGATTCTGAGCCCGCTTTGGGCTCTCTGGAGGGTTAAAAAAGAAATGGCTGGGGTCACGACATGGCCCTCGTCCCCAAGTCACATCTGGCCCCGCCAATTATAGATCGTATCCCGGTTCACGAGAGGTTCCAAAATTGGTTTGAGGCAGAGGTGGAAAGAGTGGGACAAGTCTTGAAGAAGGAGGAATTCATAGAGCTAGATGAGCTGGAGGCGGTCCTGATAGAGGGTAAGATCTCAGTATTTAAATACCTGCAGCTTAAGGTGGTACTGATGTTTGACGATTGGAAGGAGGTACTGCAGAGGGAACTGACACATACTGAAAAGGTGCTGGTCAAGGGAAGGGGGGGGGAGGGGGCTTATCTCTGAACTGTACCAGGCCCTAATAGAAGCGCAGGTAGGGGAGATAGAGGTACATAAGAGGAAATGGGAGAGGGATATGGGAAAGGACATGGTGGAAGACCATTGGCGAAGACTGTGTGTGAATGCACACCAAACATCGATAGTTTGTCAATACAAGCTTCACAGACTCAAACATTTATATAGATGGCAGTGGGATCCAGCTAGGCTATCAAAGATGTATGCGGGAGTAGACCCCCACAGCTGGATGAAATGTGGGTTGATAGCGGACTACTGGCACATGTGGTGGGCGTGCAAAAAAGTGCAGAGATACTGGAAGGAAATTCTTGGTTGGATAAGGAGGTTAGATGAGGTAGACAGGCAACTGGACCCCCTTCTTGTGCTGTTTGGAGTGGAGGAACTGGGTTAAGCTCCCACACATGCCACATTTTTTGCTGTTGCCGGCCAGGGCCTGCGTGGCGGAAGGCTGGAAAACAGAAGTACTTCCCAGTGGCCTCCAAAGCCCTAGACATATAGGATGGAACAATTTACTAGGCCATTACATGACCAAACTCCATCAAGGTCAGTGGAATGGGCACCCTTTCTTGAAAAGTATGACCCGGTGGGATCCCAGCTAGGGAGGGGGGAAACAGGGCGGTGGTGCCTACAGGCGGTCCCATGGGGAGGGAGTGAGCCGAAGAGGGAGGAGGGGACTGATGTTTATGAAGCTCACCCCAGACCCTAGGGGGAGGATGTGGGGAAACCCATACAGAATGCAGTGGACAGACTCGAAGCTGAGAGTGGAGCTAATGATGGGCAAGCCTGACTAAAGCAGGCTCGGATGAAACAGCTGCAGTGCTTCCCCGAGAGCCATGTATTTGTATTTTATTGAATTTATATAGCGTTTAATCCAAAACGCTTTACAAGAGGAACAAGCAAGATACAACAAACATGAGATACAACAAGCATTAGATAACAAATTGAATCAAACCAGAAAACAGTACAAGAAACAATTTACATTATAGACGAGGATTGGTGAGAGAGAAAAAGGATCAAGGTGTAAGAGGGAATACGAGGTATGAGTAGTGGTAAAAGCAGAAGTAAAAGAGGAAGCACACAGTGAAAGGTAGAAGAATGGAGGACATAACAATTAGAGATGCTGGAAATAGGGTAGGAGGGAGTAGAGTGGAAGGATTAGGGAGGTGAGTGGAAGAGATAAGATTTAGAGAGGTGCGGAAGGTAGGGTAGGAGGGATGGAGCGGATAGAGAGGGGGAGGGGGTTCCAGTGGAAAGGAGCGAGCAGATGGAAAGAGCAGAAGCAGGAAGGGGCACAGGGGGGAGGAGGAGAGAGTAGGAAGAGGTCAGCAGATCGGAGAGAACGAGAAGGAGTGTAGAAAGTGAGGAGGGAGGATAGGTGGGGGGCAAGACCATAGAGGGAGTTGGATACCAGGCAGAGGAAGCTGAATTTGAGCAGGAATGGTAGCCAACCTAGACAGGTGAGAGAAGAAGAGATGGAGTCATAAGGTGAGAGAAGGCAGAGGGAGCGAATAGCAGAGTGGTAGACTGATGATTATGGGGGGGGGGGTCGTGGAGGGATAATTTTACTCCCACAGTTGAGGTGGGGGGGTTAATTATTTATTTTAAAAAACAAAATGTGGTATGGTGAAGTATGTAATATGCAAGTGGGAACATGCCTTGTTCAATTCAATCGGTGACAACTCACCAATAAAGCTTATTTGAAAGAGTACAGATGGGGGAGGAATGATATATGAGGAGGGACACACACAGCCTGTACTTCTTTGGTTATGTGCCCACTAATTGACGGCCCATGGCCAGGCTAATCCCTATGTCCATTCCCACCCATTTCCTGCCCCTCCACGCCCAGAACACCTCCTTGTGGAAACTTTGTGCTCATTTTAATCAAGCCTTAACATCACACTTTGCACTCAATTGCCTGCCAATGTTTTGTCAACGAATTCTGAGGGTTAATTACTGAATTGGAGTTGGAAACCCACTACTGGTGTAATACAAATATTTATACATGTCTGCCTTCAGCCACGGGATTTATAAGCACTCTGTGTGCCCTTCACTAAAGTCATGTTAAAACAAAAACAAGCACCGGCAAATCCAACAGTTTCATCAAAGTGTCTCTCTTTCTCTGTCTCTCTCTCTCTCTCTATCTCTCTCTCTCTCTCTCTCTTTCTCTCCCTCTCTCTCTTTCTCTTTCTCTCTCTCTCTCTCGTTCCCTTCCTCAGCCAGTCTCTCTACCAGGGTCTGGCTCTCCCCACATGGGCATGGGTATGCGTCACTCTCCGCGGTCCAACCCGCCCTCCTGTTCTGATTCTCCATTGGTTTTCTCCCTCTGCAATGGGTTAGAGTATCGTTCTCATCACATAGGGGCTGTGGGTCCTTGATCACTGCAGTCTCTTTTCCCTCTTAGTCCTATCAGTGCTCCTGACCCTTCATCTGACTCTGCTTTCGCTGCTTTGCAAGTTTGCAAAACAAGTACTGACAATGCCAACAGTTTGGGCATTTGTGTAGGCATGGTAAAGGCACTTGCCAGGCACCATTGTAGTGGTATTCAGTAGCCATTTATGGTAACAGGTGAGAAATGGTGCGAGTACATTGGCATTTAATAGCAGTGCCTGTCAAATGCCTAATATGTACACACTAGGCAAAACTGTGGGCATTGCCAATGGCCGTTTTTAACAGGATTCCAGTGAAGAACACACATAGTGCTTATAAATTGAGTGGCTGAAAGCAGCCATGGTTGAGATGTTTTTATTACACCAGTAGCATGTTTTCAGCTCTAATTAACTCTCAGAAGACTGCTTTGAAAAATCATTGGCAGGCACATCGAGTGCAAAGTTTGAGGATCAGTGTTGAGTAAAGTGAGCTCAATAAGTTCCCATGAGGAGGTGTTTTGAGTGGGCAGAAGCAGGAACAGGGTGGGAATTGTCATAGGGATTAGCACAGCCATGTGCAGGCAATGGGTGGGAAAATAACCAAACAACACCTACAAGCCTCGTGTCCCTCCTCATACGCATTTCTTCCTATTTGCACTCCAATGCAATAGTTTCAGCTTATAGGTGGCGCAAGCGTCACTTAATAGCCAAAATTCAAAATAGGAAGTAAGCGACTACATAAGAAAAGACTGGGTGAATGCAGGCTTGCTTCATAAGTATGGACTAGTACGAGGAAGATCGAACATGGTGATAATGCAAGAATGAGCTGTCACTCGTCATGCAATGAAGGACCACGACCCTCCAGAAATCCAGGATAGCACCACACTGCACTACTAGACCGCCCACAGTGCCATGAGGAAATTCCAGTGAAGAGCGCTTTACACAACACAGTAACAGTGACAGAAGTCTGCTGCCAAGGCAGAGACAGGGAGCTCAGGAATGCAAGACTATACCTCGGTAGGGCAGTTTACAGGCAGTGACCTCCAATAGTACTGCCACCCCTGACAGCAGCAGACTTGTGTAGTAAATTCTCAGGTGTTTCTAAGTTGGCGTATCCGCCAGCCCCAGCTATGGCAGCGAGTCAAGGATGAGAAGTTTCTGGTGAGTGTAGGATTGTGCTACAACTCTCCCACAGAGAAGAGGGACAGAGACACATAATAATAATAATGCCAGAGAGAGACGATAGAGAGAGAGGGAAGAAAGGGAAATGGTGGAAAAGGGGAGAGGGAACCAGACAAAACAACTGTCACAAAGAAAGAGGGACAGAGTTACACAGCAATACAAGCATAGAGAGAGAGGGCGAGGCAGAGAGCAGGAGAGAGAGACAGGTACAAAGGAGAAAGAGCAGAGAGAGAGGCACATAGAAAGAAAGACAGGCAGGGGGTGAGGCAAACTAGAGAGCGGGTACCATGATCGGATGAAATCACTCCTAAAGTACAGACTCAGTTGGACTAATAGCAGAATCCTCCTGACTGACTCACAACCTGACACAGCCCTTTCAATGCTCCACTCTGCTATATATGGTACTCTCCCTGTTATGAGGATCTGCTTGAAACCCAAGGCCAAGTGCAACTCTTGCTATGACTCGGACCTCGTCACCCTTAAACGTAAGTGCAGGCTTGCTGAGAGGAAATGGCGCACTTCGGTACATCCTCTGACAAACTGGCCTGCCACCTGCCCCAAAGACATTACATTACCGGCTCTCTGTCCGTACCAAGAAAAGAGCCCACATCCAAGCCCGCATCTCCGTGGCTTCTAACAACTCGGCCGAACTCTTTAAAATCTGCAAGGAGCTGGCCAATCCTGCTGCAGTCTCTACCTTTCTGGTCCCCTCCCAGGCTCTCTGCACGGCCAGGATTCTCATTTCATCTCTAAAACTCAGGACATCCTGTCCTCTCTTCCTCTCCCCCTCTTCCCTCTACTCCCTGCTCTTCCTCTAGCCCTTTTTTGGCCACCTCTCCTCCCTCCTTCTCTGCCTTTGCCCTGTTCTCCTCAGACAAGGTTTCTAGACAAGTCTGATCTATGAAAGTCTCGTCAAAACAGGCTCACCCCTGTACCTCTAAAACCATCAAGGACCACATAGACACCCTTACCCCTGCTCTGGCTGATTTCTGCAACCACTTCTTTGCCACTGGAGTTTTCCCCTCCCATCTGAAGCCCTCCCTTGTGCACCCTCTGATTAAAAAACCTTCTACTGACCCTTCCTGCCCAGCTAACTATCGTCCAATCTCCATCATGCCTTTCCTCGGCAAACTCCTGGAAAAGCTGGCCATCTCCCAACTTAATTTTCACACTAAATATGTTGGCTGTCTCCATGACCATCGGTCTGCCTTTGGAGCTGCCAGAAGCATGGAACTGCGTTCCTGAACATCCGTGAAGACCTTGATTCCAACACCCCGTTTGTCCTCATCTTACTTGATCTCTCTTCTGCTTTTGACATGGTCAACCATGCCATCCTGCTCCACCGTCTTCGTGATAACCTGGCTTGACTGACCTCCTTACTCTCCGATTGACACTCCCAGGTCGAACTTGGGTCCTTCCTCTTCTCTATCTCTACCTGTGGTGTTCCCAGGGGTAAAACCTCTCTCCCAGGCTGTTCAACCAATAGCTGGCACTTCTTGCCCACTGCATTGCCGCTCTCTGCCCCAACTATCAGTGATATGCGTATCACACTCTGCCCCTTGTCTCACCTGTTTGTCCTTTGTTGCCTTCTTTTTTGGAGGTCTTTATTTGTTCCTGGACGTTCAGGACTTGTACAGGTAAGGGCGGGTATCCTCAGCCTCCAGTGTGAAGAGCAAAGAGCAGCCTCAGAGAGATGGTAGACGGTCAGAATTCCAGGAAGGTAAGAGAAGTAGCGGTCAATGTTCGGGGTGGATCTAGGAACCAGGAAGGAGTCGCGGTGCTCACCGAGTACAGGGAACTGAGAGTGAGCATGGGAGGACAGGACAAGGGCCCGGGAAGGGAAAGGAACCAGCGACCCTCAGGCAGAGCATAAGGGCAACACAATAGCACACCAAGAAGGAATTAGGAGCTGATAAATATCAGAGGTAGCACAGAAAAAAGGAAGGTAGTTAGAAACACACTTGCCGAGTACTCGGAAGGGTAGCGTTGAGAATCGCTGGGTTGCGGGGGCATGTTCGTTTTCTAGGAAGCAACGAGTCTTGCGTAAACACTAGACTGCAGCGTTTCTGTGGCATCGGCCATGTTGGTAGGATAGCAGATACAATGTTGCGGTGCACAATGGACCATGAAGTCCAAAAGGGGGGTATATGCGAATCATGACAGCATGGCCCCTCTTAAACCCCGATCCATTGGGTTTACCTGGATGGGTTAGATGGAATCTCCGTACTAAACGGGGGGCATTCATGTTGGAGACCGGTTCCCAAGTTTGTTCGCTGGGGGGGGGTATCTCTTCCATTTCACCAAGTACTGTAGTTCACCCCTTCTATATTTGGAATCACATATTCTGGAGACCTCGAATTCGATCTGATCATTCATGAGCACAGGGTTAGGTCAATGAGCTGATCTGGTGGATTGAGAGTAGGGTTTGAGTAACGAAGTGTGAAAAACGGGATGTATCTTCTTCCAAGATTCTGGTAACTGAAGTCGATATGCCACTGGGTTGCTGATTTCCTTGATGGGAAAAGACCAGTAGAATCTAGGAGACAGCTTATTAGGTCGCAGGTGTCGAGGCAAGAGTTTAGAGGACAGCCAGACCTTGTCGCCGATGCCATTCACAGAACCGGGTCTCCTTCTAGTATCAGCATGTCTTTTAACATCCATTCTGGTCTTTTCCAAATGATTTTTAACATCCTTATGTACAGAGACCAGATGTTCAATCCAGGAATCGACCGAAAGAACCGGTGTGGAATGAGGTAGTATTATTGGCAGGTCAGATGGATGAAACCCTTGACTGCAAAAGAAAGCACTGGTCTTGACAGCAGAATGGTCAGAGTTGTTGTAGGCAAACTCAGCAACTGGGATTAGAACCGACCAATCATCCTGGACCTTGGCTGCAAAACATCGCAAATATTGTTCTATGGTCTGATTTACTTGTTCGGTTATCCCATTGGATTGAGGATGGTAACCAGAAGATAAGGCACGTTGAATACCTAAAGTTTGACACAGGTACTTCCAGAATTGGGATATGTACTGAGGTCCACGGTCTGAAATGATTTTGGAAGGGAGACCATGCAGTCTAAAGATGTGATTCAAAAATATTCCTGCCATTTCTTGTGCTGAAGGTAACTTGTACAAGGGGGTGAAGTGAGCCATATGGGAAAAGAGGTCGATGGTAACCATAATGGTAGTAAAACCCTTGGAAGGAGGGAATTCCACGATAAAATCAATGTCAATTATTTCCCAAGGACGCTCTGGCAATGTGGGTTTGTGGAGAAGACCCGCCGGTTTTCTATTATCGCACTTATTCTGACTGAAGACAGCACTGGCTTGGACATATGCCTTTACCCCGTTTATCATTTTAGGCCACCAAAATTGTTTCTGAATGAGACGGAGAGTGGCAGTAATGCCCCGATGCCCGGAATGGAAGGTATCATGACAGATGTTTATAATCTTGGTTCTCAGTTTTTGAGTCGGTATTACCAATCTATGGTCTTTAAAAAGGTAACCATCTTTAGCAACTAAGGACCATTGGTTGGTCTTGATGTAATCCTTCCAGAGATCAGAAAGTGGCGTTTCAGCATGGACATTATCCAATAAGGAATTGGCATGGGCCACGAAAACAGTGTCGGGAAACATCTTCGGGAAGGCACGTGCCTCAACTGGCTCGTAATCAGGGCGTCTGGATAAGGCATCAGTGATTATGTTGTTCGTTCCAAGGATGTGATGTATGCGAATCTGATACTGGGCAAAAAAAAGGCCCAACGAGCCTGACGACTGTTCCTGCACTCCAGGGATTGCAGAACCCGCAAGTTTCCGTGATCGGTTTGCACTTGTACCGGGAATTTGGCACCCAGAAGTAAATGACACCACTCAATAAAGGCCTGCCGGATGGCGAGCAATTCCTTCTCCAGGACTGAGTAATGGGTCTCGCTGTGTTTCAGTGTTTGAGATAGGTAAGCGATGGGATGTTCCACCTTGTCCTCGGATTCTTGTTTTAAGACTACCCCAATAGCGTGATCTGAGGCATCACTTTCCACCAGGAAAGGTTTATTGATGTCAGGTTGAGCCAGGACAGGACCTTGAATAAACCCTTGCTTTAGTTCCTGAAAGGCTCTCTCTTGAGCAACAGACCAGTTGAAAGGAATGTCTTTCTTTAACAGTGCAACTATAGGTTGTACAATGTCAGAGAATGTAGGAATGAATTTCCTATAAAAGTTAGCAAGTCCCAGGAAGGATTGAATCTGTTTTACTGTTGTAGGGGCTGGCCATGAAATAATAGAGTCGACCTTGGCAGGACCATTTCTGTTCCTTTGGAACTCAAAACAAATCCTAGGTAATTAACTGTTGGGACATGAAAGATGCATTTTTCTGGTTTAGCCAATAGCTTATTCTCTCGTAGGCGTTGTAAAAGCAAGGTCACGTGTTCTTGATGTACTTTGGGATCGTTGGAATATATCAATATGTCATCCAGGTAAACAATGACAAAGAGGAACAGCATATCTAAAAAGACTCTGTCCATGAAATGCTGAAAAACCGCAGGAGCGTTGGCAAGGCCAAATTGCATAACCAGGTATTCAAAATGACCAAAGGGCATGCTGAAGGCGGTCTTCCACTCATCGCCTTCCTTTACATGGATGAGATGGTAAGCGCCTGTAAGTCAAGTTTAGTAAAGATTACAGCTCCACGTACAGCTTCCAATATGTCAGAAATGAGTGGCAAAGGGTAGCGGTCTTTGATGGTGCATTGGTTAAGGCCCCGGTAGTCCAGGCATGGTCGAAATTACTTGGTGTCCTTTTTGGGCACAAAGAACAAAGAGGCCCCGGCTGGAGATTTAGAAGACGAATGGTTCCATTGGCGAGATTGGTGTCCAGGTATTCCCGTAGTGCTCTTTTCTCTGGTTCAGAAAGAATAAACATCCTTCTGAAAGGTATTACTGCAGAGTCTTCAGTATCGATAGCACAATCCTCTGGTCGATGGGGTGGTAGTGATTGGACAATGGCTGTTGAAAACACATCCGAGTATTGTTGGTAGATCTCCGGTACTTGGGTAATGTTGGAAACGCATATGTATGGTTGTTCAGGGATCCGGGATTCCATGGATATGGTCTGCATCACCTTCTGGGATAAACAATGAGACAGACAGAATTCGGAGCCTAGAAATAAAGATCCGGCCGCCCATATGATATATGGGTTGTGTTTTTGAAGCCAGGGCATGCCCAGAACCATGGGGTAATGTGCTGCCTTTATGATATCAAAACTAAGCATCTCCTGATGGTTGTTTATTGAGAGTAACAGTTCTGTGGTTTGGTGGGTTATGGGTCCTGAAGACAGTAGTTTCCCGTCAATCCCTTCGACTGCTTGGATTGTTTCATTGGATTCTCGAGTAATGTTGTGCTTTAAGGCCCATTCGTGGTCCAAGAATATTCCCATAGCACCACAATCCACTACGGCCAGGATGGAATGTGTCTCCTTATTGGTGGACGACAAGGATGCTTGTAGTACCACCAAGGTATTTTGATGAAGACAGTTCAAGGAAGGAGAAGAAGCAGAGGAAGTACCTTTCTCCCGAAGCTGGGCTCCGTTCAAGATCGGGAGCTGGCGTTTCCCCAACGCCTGGGTTGAGCTATAGGACAATTTCTTACGAGATGTTTATCAGAAGCACAATACATACAGAGTCCAGTATTGATCCTATGAATCCTTGCTTGTGGAGAAATCGGACCCTGCAAGAAGCCCACTTGCATTGGTTCAGGATCAGGGGAGTGCGGAGTGGTTGTTTCCTTTCGGCTGGGATAATCCACAGAAACCTTTGGTGAAACGGTTTGTGTCTTTTTTTTCTCTGCCTTTCTCTCTTGGATTCGGAAGTCGATTTGGAGAGACAAATCTATCAAAGCCTGGAAGGAACCTGGACGGGCTACTCTAGCCAGTTCATCTTTGATTTCATCATTTAATCCTCTGTGAAACAGGGTAAAACTTGCCTCCTGAGACCAATCAGCCTCCTTAGCCAATTGCTTAAAGTGTGTTACATAAGACAGCATGTCTTGGTTTCCTTTTTGAAACTCCAGCAGCTTTTCCTGAGCACTGTATACTTGTTCAGGGCGGTCAGAAATGGTTTTGAAGGCCTCCACAAATCCGTCATAATTGTCCAGGAGCGGGTCACCCGCATTCACCAAGGGAGTTGCCCAGGCTAAAGCATTTCCAGAGAGATGTGAGATTATAAATCCCACTTTGGCCTTAGGCATGGAAAAATAGTAGGGTTTAAATGTGAAATGCACCAGACAAGAATCGAGGAAAGGACGCAGAGCCTTGGAGGAACCATCGTATTTGTCTACTATGCCCCCTACCAAGGCACTTTCCTGGAATGCCGAATCGCTGGATAGCACGAGTTGTTTTAGTGCTGCATTTTCGGCTTTGAGGTTCTGGACCTCTGTTGTCAGTTCTTGCATTCCTCTCATGAGGTCCTGGACAGCAGCCTCCATGTTGAATTCAGTATCAAGTCTTTGGTGTTTCAAATTGTCATACTCTGCCCCTAGTCTCACCTGTTTGTCCGTTGTTGTCTTCTTTTATGGAGGTCTTTCTTTGTTCCTGGACGTTTCGGGACTTGTACAGGTAAGGACGGGTATCCCCCGCCTCCAGTGTGAAGAGTGAAGACCAGCCTCGGAGAGATGGTAGATGTTCAGAATTCCAGGAAGGTAAGAGAAGTAGTGGTCAATGTCCGGGATGGATCTAGAAACCAGGAAGGAGTCACAGTGCTCACCAAGTGCAGGGAACTGAGAGTGAGCACGGGAGGACAGGACAAGGGCCCGGGAAGGGAAATGAACGAACGACCCTCAGGCAGAGCGCAAGGGCAACACAATAGCACACCAAGAAGGAATTAGGAGCCGATAAATATCTGAGAAGGAGCACAGAAAAAAGGAAGGTAGTTAGAAAAACACTTGCCGAGTACTCGGAAGGGTAGCGTTGAGACGCGCCGAGCCACGGCGGCGTGTCCGGTTCCTAGGAAGCAACAAGTCTTGCGTAAACACTAGACTGCAGCTTTTCTGTGGCATCGGTCATGTTGGTAGGCTAGCAGATACAACGTTGCAGTGCACAATGGACCATGAAGTCCAAAAGGGGTGGAAACGGCGAATCATGACAATGTAGATGATGCTCAACTCATTTTCAGGCTCCCCTCCTCCACCTATTCTCCTTATCTCATCTCTTACTGCCTGTCCGCCATCCAGGAGTGATGTGCCACCAATCATCTCTGCCTTAAGGCCAGTAAGACCAAGATTCTCCTCATCGGCACACCTGCTCCCTCCTTTCCTGTCACTCTCTGCCTGGCCTCTCTCTTGCCCTCTTCCTGCTCCCACCTCTGAGGCTAAAAACCTTGGGGTCATCTTCGACTCCACACTTTCCTTCTCTCCTCACATCTCTGACGTCTCTAAAAAGTCACACTACCAGTTGCACCTCCTTAGCGGTATTCTTCCTTTCCTCTCCTTCCCGCAGAAGCTCACTGTCTACAGGGCTCTGGTTCTCTCTAGGCTGGACCACTGCAACAGCCTCTTTCTAAATCTGCCTGCCTCTACTATCCAACCCTCTGCAACTCATCCAGAACAGGACTGCGAGACTTGTCCTTGGCCTTAAGCCCAGGCATCGTATCTCTCCAGGACTGAAATCTCTGCACTGGCTCCCAGTGGCAGCGAGGATTGAGTACAAAACCATCTGCATCATCCTTCTGAGGCCTTGGACCTCAATACCTCCAACTCTCTCTTCCTAAATATCTTCCTTCTCGAGCTCTTCGCTCATCCGCCTCCAACTCCCTCAGGGTCAGTCGCTTCTCCAAGCAGCAAGTTGGTGGTAGATCTCTTTCTTCTGCTGGGGCCTCCCTCTGGAACAGCCTCCCTGCCTCTCTGAAACTTGAGAAGAACCATCTCTGGTTCCGGAAGAAACTCAAGACCTTCCTCTTTGCTTCTGCTTTCTCTCCACCTCTCCTCTGTTGATCTCCTGGCTGAAACTGCACTGGTTACCTGGCTACCCTCTGATCTCGGGCCCAGGTCCTGGCGCCACCAGTTGCACACCTGCACTGCCCCCTGGCAAACCTTGCACTCAGGGACTGTTTCTGTTTCCCTACAGCCATTGCACATGCCACCAGCTAGCCACCCTTTTATTTATTGTCTTTTCTATTTTCACTGTTATCCTATGTACTTCACTGCCCCCTCCCCTTCCCCTGTGTTTGCGCGATCTCAATGTATCCTGGTCTAGTAGGATTGTTGTCTGTCTTCCCTCTGTTTCCCCTCCCTTGCCTCGTCGCACCTTGAAACACTTATGTATAGGCGCGTTATAAATGCCATATCATATATCATATCACATCGTATTAATAACAGGCTCGATGTGGCTTTTACGTTGAAGAGAAGCTGTGAAAGTACACCTTTCCATTGTGACTAACCTCTCTCCTTTTCCTGTTGCAAGATTCATCACTGCCTCAATCTATGTAGGAAGAGTCATCCTCACGCTGGATTTTATCATCTTCTGCCTTCGACTGATGCACATTTTCACAGTGAGCAAGGTCCTCGGGCCTAAAATCATCATGATGAAGAGAATGGTAAGAGCTCTTCCTGTCGCTGTGCAAGGCACCCCGATTTAAAGGGTTCATGAACTCCATGTATGTGCCTTTTTCTTTTCAGATCAAGGATATCTTCTTCTTCCTGTTCCTGTTGTCTGTTTGGGTCGTGTCATTTGGGGTCGCCAAACAGGCCATCATTTATCAGAACGAGCAGAGTTTGATCTGGATCTTCCGAAGTGTCCTGTTTCAGCCTTACCTCACCCTCTTCGGGGCCCTACCTAGCGACGTTGACAGTAAGGAACTATCTTCTTTAAATATTGTTCAACATCTGTAATCAGTGGGTGTAGTCAAAATGTCACTAGATGGTGGGCCTGCACCATATACTTTTTGGGTTAGGAGAGGGAGTCGCCATATTCTAATGGAGACATATTTATTTGCATATTTTCTTTTGTACACTTCTGTGACTGTGCTGAGGTTTTGGCAGTTTTCGGCTGTCTTCATTGCATTGTAAAATGCTGGCCCCAGGGAAGATGCATAGCAGCGGCTGCTAAAAGATCAAGCATTGGCAAAAACAATAGTTTGGGCGTTTACTGCTGTTCTTTGCACTTTGCATTTATAGGCACCAGGATGCAAGCAGGAGTACGCATAGTTTCATGGGAGGATGCGAGAAGGGATGCTAGTGTGGTAGATGAGGGAATAGGGAAAGGGAAGAAGCCAATGATAGAGGATGCAATCGATTAGCCAGAGGAATTATGAGTGATCTAGGATGAGTGGGTGGTTAAGAGAAAAAGCAAAGGTGTGTGAGGAAGGATGAGAGAAAAAGTAAGAGCTGGAATGAGGGGATATCTTCAAAGGTGCCAGGTTGAGAGGGAGAGCCAGGGTGCGAATGGAGAGAGAGTGACAGCACATGGAGAGGGAGAGAGAGTGAATGACAACACATCAATAAAGTGAAACGCTGGATGTAGAGAGAGAGATTTGGCATACAATTATCTCCAAACTAAAGTTGTTACTCATTTATCGACCTCCAAAAAATCAAAGGCTGAGGTGGTCTTGCACGGAGTTGAACCTGCAACCTACAGATCGTAGCAGCAAGCACTTTACCCGCTGAGCTATCTCATCGGATGTACATGAATCTCTGATGCACTGAATGGCTGGTGAGACTATATCTGTCAGTCAAATTCAGTGACATGGGATTGAGGGAGGACCAATGCAACAATCATGCGATTCTAGGTGGTGGCCTCGGGTGCCACTAACAGAGAAGCACCACGGGGCGCCATTTGATCTCGAAATTCATTAAATCTACCTCATTGTTAGTTCGCCTTTTTGATATAATGTGAATGTTATGACTTATAAGGACACTAATGTGTTAAATCAAAGTGATATTACATATGTTACCCAGGACTACACTCTTCGGATAAACAGTTCAATCGAGTTCATATGCTAATTATTGATGGGAGAGGAAAGGTAATCCCACCTGAATTGAGAACCTATAGCGCCCTTTATGTGGAAATTGAGGGCACTAGGAGAGAAGTACAAGTTACTTACCGCTGGTAACGTTCTTTCGATTGGATGTTCCTCCCACGTATTCTTCAGTTTATGATAATTATGCTTCCAACTTCAGCTGCTTCGGGAATCTTTCGGCACGGGGCGAGGTGTGCCATCTCGTCGAGTTGATGTCCCTCAAAGGCCTCCGTTCGACTGTCGACGTCATCATCAGTATAAGTAGCGCACGCAGTGCCCGTTGGCTTCACTTCTGTTTTTTCACTCCTGAAGAGGAATTATCAGACGTACCATAGACCGTAGGCTCCAAGAAAACACAAAGTGTAAAGGCACGTAAATTCTACAGCGGGGTAGGCTGGGAGGGGCGATGAGGAATACGAGGAAGGAACATCCATTTGAAAGAAAGTTACCAGAGGTAAGTAACTTGTAGTTCAAATGGATTGTGTCCTCCCACGTATTCTTCATCTTATGATAGACTCCCAAAGCAGTAATAATTTGGTGGTGGGAGTACGAATTATATTTTGTTTTAACTGATGTCATGGACTGAATGACGGACCGCTTTTGCAAATTTTCCTTCCTGACTGGAAGAGGAATCCAGCCAGTAATGCCTCAGAAACGTGCGAATAGACGACCAAGTGGCCGCTGAACAAATGTCTTTGATGGGTCACCTCTCTGAAGAGCAGCAGAGGTTGCCATGCCGATTGTGGAATGTGCTCTCAAGCCTTTCAGCGGGTCTTTACCCGCTAACCTGTAGCATTCCCCAATAGCCAGGATGATCCACCTGGATAGATTTTGTTTTGTAACAGCTAAACCCAATTTAGGTCCTGTATAGCCAATGAATAATTGGTTTGACGAAATTTAGCCATTCTGGATATATAAAAACTGAGCGCCCTTATTGGGCCCAGCCTATATAATCTTGCCTTCTCTTTTCCAGGATGAGGAGGTGGATAGAAAGTTGGCAAAATTATATTTTGCGACAAGTGGAAGTGGAAGTCAGAGACTACTTTAGGTAGAAAAGAAAGTTTCACCCTGAAAACAACCTTGTCCTTATAGAAAAATATGTGGGGGTTTACAGGAAAGTGCTTTCAACACGCTTACCCTATGGGCTGACGTTATTCCAATTAGCAAAACAGTTTTGAAGGTCAACAGTCTTAATGGGCATGAGTGTATAGGCTCAAAAGGAATGTATGTTAGAAATGTTAACACCATTTTCAGATCCCATACAGGGACTTTGAATGGAACTGGTGGAAATAAATTAGTAAGACCCTTTAGGAATTGAACAATCAGAGGGATTTTAAAATATGAATCTTCCACTGAAGAGCTCTTGAAAATAGTTAGTGCCGCCTGGTAACATTTAATTGAACCATTCTGTAGCCCCAGATTCGCCAAATGTAACAAAAAAGAAATCACCATAGGAGTGTCTGCACCAGTTGCTGAACTTGTTCCAACGGCAGCGGTACAAAGATTTCATTGCTGGCCTTCTTACCAAAAGCAAGATCTACATTACATCATCCCCGGTGGTCCCAATCCTTGTATGTCAACTTCTCAGAAACCATGCTTGAAAGTTGAGAGTCTTGACCTCTGGATGGAGAACCCAACCCTTCTCTCGCGGGAGAAGGTCCTCTCTTTGTGGAAGACACATTGAAGGGCAGATGGACATTTCCAGAAGGTCCAGGTGCCACGTCCTCCTGGCACAATCCAGGACAATTAGGAGCATGGATTTCCTGAACTTTCTCAACTTCCTGATCACATGAGGAATGAAAGAGACTGGAGGAAACGCGTACAGGAGTGTAAATTCCCAGTCCACTACATACGCGTCCCCTAGAGCTCCTCTTGGGGGAAATTGCCTGTTGCAGAACAGTTCGCATTTCTGGTTGACACTGGTCGCGAACAGATCCACTTAAGGGGTTCCCCGAAATGTGAAGATCTCTTGAAGGATCTTCTGAACTAGTTCCCACTCGTGGGAGACTGTGCTCTACCTGCTCAGAGCGTATGCCACCTTTCTCTCCTGTCCGGCTAGGTGAACTCCCGATAGAGATATCCCTTCTTGAATTGCCCAGAACCAGAGCTGCATTGCCTCTCTGCACAGTGGTAGTGACTCTGCACCTCCTCCCTGGTTGGGGTAGTACATGGACACTGTGTTGTCCGTCATTATCAGGATGTTCTATCTCCGTACAGAGGGCAGGAAGGCCTTCAGCGCTAGTCTGATTGCCCTCAGCTCCAAAAGGTTGATGTGTAGTTTGGACCCCGATAGAGACCAACGACCGCTGATTGTCAGGTCGTTGGCGTGGGCTCTCCTCCTACCCCCAGTGAGTGAGGCGTCCGTCACTACAGTTATCTCTGCCCATGGCTGCCAAAAAGATTCTCTCTTGAGAAAGTTGTCCTTGCAAGCCCACCACAGAAGGTCCTGAGAGACTCAGCTCAGAACTTTCAGGTGGTCTGACATTCTGCCTGAGAATTGGGACCATTGAGTCCCGAGAGCCCATTGGAGGGATCTCCTTCTGAGGCGAACGTCTGGCACCAGAAAAATGCAGGATGCCATGAGAGAGAGCAACCGAGTGCCCAGCATCGGGAAGATGCTGGGCACTCTGGAATTTGGTTACCATCTGCAGAATATGTAGAGCTCTCACCTCGGGTGGACAGGCTTTCATAGAGGAAGCATCCAGGACTGCTCCAATAAATTGGAGTCTTTGAGATGGTATCATATGGGACTTTTTGTAATTGCAGGGGAAGCGCAGTCTGTGGAGAGAGTGGCAGATTACTCTGACGTGTTCCCAGGCTTGTTTGGGTGAACGTGTCCTGATCAGCCAATCGTCCAGGTAGGGATAGACGTGAATCCCCCATCTCCTGAGACTCGCTGCCATAAACTTGGTGAAAACCGTTGGGGCAGAGGTCAGCCTTAATGGCAACACTCAAAACTGATAATAAGAACGACCAACGTCAGGTACTTTCTGTGTTTGTGATGGATAGGCACATGAAAGTAAGCATCCTGAAGGATCAATGACACCATCAACACCTGGAGTTGGAGAGCCTGAAGGATTTGGGAAAGGGTAACCATCTTGAACTTCTGAGGAAATTGTTCAAGTTTCTTAAGTCCAAGATGGGTCTCAATCCTCCATCCTTTTTGGGAATTAGAAAGTATGGGGAGTGCCAACCCTTGTTCCTCTCTGCCACAGGTACTTGTTCTATAGAACCTTTCTCTACCAGGGTGACATTTTCCTGCACAAGGAGCGTACCCAGAACTTTGAAAGAGTTGTTCCCCGGTGGATGATCCTGAGGGCTCCTTTGAAAAGAAAGGCAGTAACCTTGGGCCACAGTCTCCAGTGCCCAAGCATCTGAAGTAATGCCCCGCCATTTTTTCAGATGCTGAGTAAGTCTGCCTCCCATCGGTGTCTTGTGACTCAAGGCCGCAGAGTGGTTTTGAGGTGACTGAAGCGGCCTCTGAGGGTAAAACTGCTGCTGCTTGGGTTGGCTTAGCACCTCTCCCTCATCCACCACGAGGGAATCTTCTCTGACCTTTTTGACCTGCTTGTCCTCTTCCTCTTCCAATTGAGGAGTAGAACCGAAAGGACTTACCCTTCCAAGAAGATGAGCCGGAGTTGAGGCTGTGGAATGGCAGCGCTAAGGGATTTAGCCGTCGCTTTCGAGGTCTGCAGCTTTTCCAAACCCTCATCAGCCTTCCTGCCAAACAGCCTTTTGCCGTCAAAGGGCATATTGGGGAGTCTATACTGCACATCTGGTACAAATGTGGACTTTCTCAACCAGGCAAATCTGTGTAACACTGTGCTAGTTGCCATGGATCTTCTGATGCTGTCTGCAGTATCCAGACCTGACTGGAGACATTCACCCATTGGCTACTTACCATCATTGATGATTGCCAGGAAGCCGTCTCTTTCTTCACCTTCCAGGATGTGGTCAGCCGCCATAGCTTTGCAGTCCAAAAGGGTAAACGTAAACCTTGACAAGGTACAAGTTGTGTTAGCTGACTTTAATGCCATACTGACAGCAGTAAATATTTTTCTCACCCAGGCATCCACCCTCTTATCCCTATTACGAGGGATAGAGGGTTATGCTGATTGCTTGGTAGATATAGCAGCCTGAACCAGCCTGAACCAGAAAACTGATGTTGGATGTTTTGTCAAGTACTCTGTGTCGCTGCAGGATGACCTATATTTTTGAGCAAAATGTTTATTTACTGCAGCCGCAGTCTCTGGTGTCTCCCAATTTGCTGAGACCCTTTTTTGTAATGCAATGTGAAAGGGCAAAACTGGATGTTTTTGGGACTGTGATCCAAAATATCTGACAGGTCATCCTGCTCAAAATAAGGAGTAGGCCTGCTACAGCCTAAAACCTCTACCACCTTACTCATAAGCTTCCTATATGAGGAGTCAGTGTGGTCAGTAGTATCTGGTCTACCAAATTCGAGTACGGGAGAGGTATCTAACCCACTGGCTGATTGAAGGTTATCATACAAGTCTCTTAACATAGACTCTTCTGAGGTAAATTCCTCTGGCACATTAGGGGTGTGGTTCATTATTTTCATAGACAGATGATAAAGACTTTAAAAAATCTTTCTTTGGCAAGGGTTTGGAAAATCGTTTCCTGGTTAACTGTTGGCTTCGGCACCTTTGACTTAATCGTCGACAACGACTTCGAAGACGGAGTGGATTTTATCAGAGTCGACTTCGACACTGGCGTCGATGGCTCCGACTGCAACAGTGTTAGCAAAGACATCAGCGCTGTCAACTTTTCGAAGGAACCTCGATGGACTGGATTCCTGACTTGTCGAAGCCCTTGATGATTTCTCGTTGGATTGAAATTGTTCTCGATACTGTACCCGCTTATGGCTTGGTTTTGAAGACTTTGGGCCTCATTATAACTCTGGCGGAGATGTGCTTTTTTTTCCGGTGTCTTACAGCCCCGGCGGTACCTGAAGCCAGGCGTCGGAAAAAGGTAGTGCCCATTCCCATTCGAGTCCCATAGGGCTCAATGGGAATGGGGAGGGCGGATGCACCG
Organism: Ambystoma mexicanum; assembly: GCF_040938575.1. Lineage (NCBI taxonomy): Eukaryota > Metazoa > Chordata > Amphibia > Caudata > Ambystomatidae > Ambystoma > Ambystoma mexicanum. The sequence goes on from NC_090941.1 coordinate 1,090,147,250, forward strand.
GCACTGTGTGCAACGGTGCTCGTGCATCCGTCAAAGTCTGCAAGCAGGTACCTTTCCGCATGCAGAACTCGTAGTGTGCTGGTCCGGTAACAACGGTGCCGGTAGCTTACCAGTATCGTTGTTACCGGACCGGCATACTCATAATGAGGCCCTTTGTCTTCGACTTCCCTTTGCCGGCTTGATGCAGATCAACAGGGAAATAGGCTTTCTGCTTGTCCTTCGAGGGGGTCGGCCGCATTCTCAAAGATCTTAAGCATTTCATTACTAAATGTATCCCATTTTGCTGGGGAGTCCGACTTAGTTGCACATTTGATTACCTCGGCTGAGGAATCACTAGAGGTCGAAGGTGACCTATGATGCTGTTTCTTGGCCTTCTTCGAAGAAGACGAAGAATGGTGTGATCTACTTCTCGTTTGAGATCTTTTAGATCTTTTCCATGGAGGAGAATCTCTCGACTCATCAAACTTCCTTTTTGAGCCCTTCGAAGGAGACTTCTAAGGCAACCTCCCCACCTTCAATTTACCTTTACGCTCAATAAGTGCCTTTTCGGTCATCCCTTTAAAGGAGTTACAATCAGAGGTACTGTGACCGGTACCAAGACATCACAGACATATGCGGTGGGGGTGAGTGATCGACATCTTCAATCCACAGTCTTGCCACTTGTGGAAGCCCATCTTAAGTGTTGATGGAGCCAATGAGGAAAACATTTCCATTGATCGAAAATAGCTGACAAAGTTCAGTGAAGAACTGAAGCGCGCCATAATTCTTTGAAGCGTTAGCTCGGAAAAACAGAACTGAAGCCAATGGGCGCTGCGTGCGCTACTTATACTGATGATGACGTTGAACGGAGGCCATTGACGGACATCAACTCGACGAGACAGCTCACATCGCTCCCTGTCGAAAACATTTCCGAAGCAGCTGAAGCTGGAAGGATAGTTATTATAAGATGAGGAATATGTGGGAAGGGTACAACATCCTTTCATCGCGGGATGTTTTTTTGCGGGCTTTTTTACCGCAAATTTGTTATCGAAAAAAAACCATCACATTTTTTTGGGGGGGTTAAAAAATTATATATATGGGATGTGGGTTTTTAGTATTAGATATAAACTTAAAAGGAATTGGGGTTGGGGGAACCCCCCCAAAAAAAAATAATTATTGATAAACAATTTGCGGTAAAAAACCCAGCTAAAAAACATCCCGCGTTGAAATGAAATGGAACCGTGGGAAGACACAATCCATTCTAAATAATATTATGGATTGCAGTAGTTTCTAACATAAATACAAATTGTGGCAGTAAAGAAAACAACAACAGTGGCCATTCATGCAGAGCATATCCAACTGAACAGTCTAATGGAGCTGAAATTATAAGACTAACTAAAAGGTAGTCACTGTGCCACTGCAGGGTGTGAAACACCACTGTGAGCACCTGCCCTACTAGGTAGAATAGGGTGTGGTTTAATCTGGTAATGCATGTGGCTATTAACTGAGAAGGTAAGGGTTCAAGCCTACCGTCCTTGGCTGGCAGAGATGTAGCGTAAACATGAATGCAATGGTAATGCATGTGGTAATGCATGTGGCTATTAACTGAGAAGGTAAGGGTTCAAGCCTACCGTCCTTGGCTGGCAGAGATGTAGCGTAAACATGAATAAACATTTGCCAGATAATAACATTTATAATGACTTGGTCAGCAAGCATTATGTTTGAAGAATGATAGAATCTCAGTCACAGCTGGGATTCTGCCAGTTGTCACCCAACCTCTCCTCTAAGTCTCAGAAACGATTGTGTGGCTTAGAAAAAATCATCATCATGGTCGGAATTGAATAGTTAATTTCATCATGCATTCCCACGAGTCTCTGCTGCCAAAATGTGATCTATTCTTGCTTTTCATCAAACACAAGGGGGGTTCTGGGTGTCCCTCTGCTGGTCATTAGTCCCTGTTTTGAGAGTCTTGGCCAGATTCTTTAGCTCACAATCCCTTTCACAAAGGAGAAATATCCATAACATATCCGTCTTTGTCTTTCCCTCGGGCAGTTAAGCACCGAAATGCAAGGCAATTCTCCTCTGAACATCTCCATATGATGCCCCACCCCACCAGGGGTGGCTGAAAAACTGCAGAAAGTATTCTCGGAGCTGCAGACAGGACAACCCCCTTCTTTCCTGATTAGCACCTGTGGGGTTCAGCAGCCATCTCCACGTGAGCCCAGAGACTATGAAGCAGCGTCCCTCCTCTTCTGCACCTTCACAGCGCACTTTCACACACACCCAGCACCCGTAACTTGTTTATTTATGTTTTTTCAACAAAGGGAGTGCGAATGTAAACCAAGCCGCCTCTTGGAAATGCACTTAAGTTACACCATCTTCAACACTACATACCCACACCAGGCTCACACCTCTTTGGGAACCTGCACACAACCTTACTGTAACCTTACAGTACCAAGTCTGCATCCTCCACGCGGTAGGGAGAACACTGCACCGAAAGAGACTCAAGAAATATGAGCACCATGGACACTCTGGAAGGAGCCACATCACTGACATCACTAACATTCATCCAGTCAGGTACTGCTTACATCTGAAAACTCTAGAGACCAACAACCACAAGCAAGTGCATGGACATTTTCAGAGACATTTTGGAACAAAACATATCTATAACATTAAACTGTTTATTTGTAGTACAAATTAAATAGAAATATATTACATAACTTAAAAACACTTGTATATATTATTTTAATGAAAAAAACTATTTCAATAACTTTTTAGAAACATTACCATATAGCGGCCACCATTTATGAAGTAAACGTGACTGGAAAATTCAGCACACAATACAAATAAATGCAAGGAAAGAGTGCAAAAGGGCTGTGGTTTTGGTGGAAATGGGTGGAAAATCATATAGAAACAACACAAACAGCTATGTATCCATCCTCATATGTCATGTCCATTGAAAAGCATTACAGACCCTCAATCACAGCTCCTATTTGAAGCTCTTATATTAAAGCTCTTATTTTAATGACAGTAGTTTCAGCTTAAAGATAGCACTTTCAGTGCCACCTAATAGCCAAAAATAAAAAGGGCCTGCAATACCCCAATTCAGATGCCCAATGGTGCCATGCAAGGCAGGGGAAGCGTGGAGAATTGGGCATTTGTGTCTTGGGGTGGTAAACTTAAATAGGGATAGCAGGTATCTTGCAACATTGTCTGGCCCTTAACTGGTCCTGCCCTCCAGATTGGTTGCAGGGCACCTCCTCCTGCCCATTATGGACAAGATGCCTCTAACGGGATATGTTCTGTGTCATTTCACACTGAGACACGCACACATGGTTTTTACAACAGCACCACGTTCTCCATGATATGTGTGCTAATTTGGGAGTTTTCAGTGCAGCATACTGGAATTTAACAAACCCTTTTGCATGTGTATCCAGTATAGCAAAACTCTGCAGGCAAAATCTAGTGCTGTTTTCAATGCTTCTTTGCTGGCTCACATTCCTGCAGATTATAGCCTACACAACCCCCGGCCCATACAACTTTAATAAAGCAAAGGAGGTGTACCATTCTTGTTGTGCCTATATGGGTAGCAGAATATAAACAGGATAGAACACATGAAAACGGTAATACAGCTATACCAATCTATACAAATAATATCTAAACAACAATCGTCAGAAGTCGAAATGCACCAGGGCATAACCTAGACCATATTTTCAGCATTAATGTGACTTAAAAAAAGGGGAAAAAGGGATCTGTCCAGAAAGCCAAAAACAAGGCTCCTCTTGAAAATCCCTGCTGGTGAAGTGCTCAAAAATAACAAGATGCAAAGGGAACCTCTAATATAACCGCTTTCCTTGGAGTAACTGTGGTTCAGTTTGCCCCTCATTAAGCAAGCAATGTCTCCCAGGTCATCCTTATACTTCTAGAAACCTGCATGATGAACAAGCGTTGGTTGCACTGTCAATTTCTTTAAGCCCCTTCCCTACCAGGCCTTAGGCCTGGGCGACTTGGGTGGTCGCACAGGGCACCCAATAATATAATTTACACAACAGCATGGAGGAGACTTTAAAAAGCTCCTTTGTGCAGATGAGGCAATGGCTGCGGGTTCCCTTTGTACAATGAAATGGTTCACCATGCTGGGCAGAGCTTTTCACTTAAGTTGGGTGCTACTGCCACCCTGCATGGCAGAGCAGCTTTTTCAACGACGCCGCGGCCACGCTAGCTCGCGGCAGTCTTCAAGGGCTCCTCCAAGCTAGTGTGCTGAAGACATCCTATGTAAATGAAAAGTGCCTCACTCTCATGCTGGCGCCGGGTGCTCCAGCATGGAAGGGACACTTTTTATTTGTATAGGGTGCCAATTCCATCCCAGCAAGAGGTAATAATCCTGATAGGCTCCGGGCCTTTGACCCCCAGACTGCTCCCTTTGGTGCTGGGGTGTATAATGGTGTCCTTGCTGCCCCAGATACGGGTACCCTTGATGATGTGGGAACCAGTTACCTCTGTACCTTGGAGCTCCACTGTACGCTGAGGGTAAGGACGGTTCACCGCCGGCCTGCGTAGCCCATTCTGAAGGCGATGTTGCATATGGCATGTGAGGAGGAGAGTTCAAAACCACACTGCCTGACGTGTGGCTGGGTGCAATTTTGTGAATACCAGGCCCAGTTCTGCCTGCTGCATTACTGGCCACTATTTTGTGTGTCAGCACTGGTACCTTGTGATTGTGCTGGAAAACAGGGTTTCACACTGTGTCCCTTCTACCTGTCCTCTGCGAGGACTCCGACAACGATGAGAGACTTTAGCGAGCTTCGGAAGATGTCTTCGTAGGCCTCACTCCCTCAGTCGACCGACTGGTAGCCTGACTCATGCTGCATGAAGGTGCCTCATCAGGCGTATTTCCAGTCACAGAACCCAAAGACTCTTCACACGTTTGTGTGGTGGAAGAGCTTTTGTGCCCCTTGGTGCCAGCCCCAGGCCGGTAGCTCTCTGAGCCTCAGGCCTGACACCGGTAATAGAGTCTGAGCGACCCCTCCCAGTGGAAGAACTCCCCGGATAGGAGTCCCCATGCTGGGGTGCCTTGGTAAACAATGGACCTCTCTTTTTTGACAAAGGTATTGATGTGACCCGGTAGAGATTTGGAGAATGTTTCCCTCCACCTTACTAGTCTATTCTTGAGTGTCCTCTTCGTTAAGGCGCTACAAATGGTGCACACATCCCACTGGTGATCGAACCCCAGGCACTCCAGGCAGAGCGCATGGGGATCAGATGTCGGGATACGAATATGCGCGTGCAACACAAACCCCTCTTTCGAATGGATTGTCTCCTCCCACGTACTCCTCATCTTATGATGTCTTCATATTCAGCTTTAGCTGCTTCTGAATATTTTTCCAGCATGGTTCCTTGTGCGTCGATGCCTGTAGACTTGAAGTCCCTCGAGGGCCTCTGAGGGCCTCCTTCTCGGTGTCAACGTCATCGATGTTATATTGCGCACGCAGCGACATTGACTTCAGTTCTGATTTTCCGCGAGAGCTATCGCTTCGGAAGATGGGCACGCTTCGGTTCCTTGACAAAAAACCTTTCCAATTTAGTTAAAAATGGCATTGTCGTCGGCATCATGGACTACGAGATCGGGGGGTTCAAAAAATTTCACGACTGCGGGGCAAAATTGTCCCTTACGGACCCCCATCGGGTGAGTCTCTGATGCTTAGGATCCACTCATTTAACATTGGAGTGTGGGTCCTGCCTATCAATGACAGCAAAAGCCCTGAAAGAGCGTAGAGGGAAGTTAGCTTCACGTAGGTCTCATGAAATCCCTTTGACAGCCCCATCGATAAAGCGTCCCTCCGACGAGTCGAGAGATGACTCTCCTTATTGAAAGAAATCTAAAAGGTTGCTATCACGTTGTGGCTCACACCACTCGTCATCATCCTCATGGCGGTCGAAGAAAACACGCCACAGATCACCATCTTCGTCGTCGAGTTCATCCCCGGAATAGGTCTTGTGCCAGACCAAATCGGCTTCACCTGCTAAGTGGGAGATGTTCAGACTAAAAATGCTCAAAGTATTCGAGAATGTAACCTCGACCCCCTCGAAGAAAGATAAGAGCCATGCCCATGTCGACAAACACGACAAAAAGAAGGCAGGAGAAAGGTTCCCTCAAGTAGAGAAAAGACTCCTTCAAAGACAAAATCATTGACCCCATCAGCGCCTCTATCTCAACGGCGTTGAAGACTTTGAAGACTTTGACGGCATTATCGACGCAAATAACAAAAACCCTGAAGAATGTAGAGAAAACTTTCACCCCATTGCCTAGGAAAGCCTTTTTTAAGTCTCTTTCCTCAATTTATGTAGGTGATGAGCCACCTTGAGATGAATCACGTCCTTTTCGGTTACAGTATGGCACACAAGGTGTTCCAGGGGCCTTCATTCCAGAGGACTCAAGAATAAAAGACCTAAATGAAACCCTGAAATCTGCAAGTGGGTTAGACACATCGCCAGAAATACCAGAGTTTGGCAGACTAGATCCCTCAGACCATGCCGATGGATCTTACAGGCAACTGATGTCTAGAGTTAAAGAATATCTGGGATGGAGCAGGCCTGCCCCCCATTTTGAGCGGGATGACCTGATAGATATTTTAGAAAAGGGACCCCAGGAGGACCATATTCTTCCTTTCCATTTGGCTCTACATAGTAGAGTTAATGCCAATTGGGAGACACTGGAATTAATTCCAGCAGTGAACAAAAAATGGACAAACAAGTACTGAGCATCAAGCAGTGACCCTTACTATTTGACAAAACATCCAACTCCCGAAATTTAGTAGTTCAGGCTGCCATTTCTACATCGAAACAAAATGAATATCCAACTATCCCCTGGGACAGAGATGACAAGCGTTATGACACTTTGGCTAGAAAGGTTTCCTCTGCGTGGAGTGTGGCCCTTAAATCGGCAAATGCCACATGTGCACTGGCCAAACTCACTTTCACCCTATGGGATAGCATAGCGATGGCGGCTGAACATATCCCCTAAGAGGAAGAACGAGGCAGCTTCTCAAACATTGTCAAGGATGGGAAAGATGCAATGTGCGAATCCCCCCAGACTGTTCTCGACTCTGCTGACAGTGTCAGCAGAGCAATGGCAGCTATCACTGGATTGCGCAGATTTGGCTGGTTGAGAAAGTCTGGTTTTTCTCTAGATGTGCAATCTAGGCTTCTTAACATGCCCTTTGACGAGCAAGGCTGACGAGAAGCTGGAGAAGCGTCAGACCTCCAAAGCAGCTGCCAAATCCCTTAGCGCAGCAAGCAGACAGCCACAAACTCGCCCTACTGGTACAACTTGGAGGGGCAGGTCCTTTCGCTATTACTCAGTTGGAAGAGGGAGAGGACTGTTGAATCAAAGAGGTCAGAGAAGATTCCCCCGTGATGGACGGGGAAGAGGTGCTAAGACCACCCAAGCAGGGGCTACCTTAACATCAGCCACTGTATCAGCTGCCTCAAAACCTCTCTTAGGCCTTAGTTCACAAAACCCTGGTGGGAGGCAGACTCTCACAGCATCTGAAAGAATGGCTGGGTATTACTTCAGAGGCATGTGCATTGGAAAAAGTAGGCTAGGGTTACTGCCTTCCCTTTCTAAAAAGGCCTCAGGATCATCCACCAGGGAACAGCTCTTTCAAAGTTCCAGATCTGCTCCCTATGCACCCCATCTTGTCCCTGCTAGAGAAAGGTGCATAGGACCATTACCTCTAGTGGAGAGGAGCAAGGGTTAGTACTCCCCTTCCTTTCTAATTCCCAAGAAGGACGGAGGATTGGGACGTTACCCTTTATCTAATCCTTCAGGCTCTCCAACTCCAAGACTGGATGTTATCGTTGGGCCTTCAGGTTGCTTACTTCCATGTGCCTATCCATCTCAAACACAGAAAGTACCTGAGGTTCGCAGTTGGCTGCTCTCATTATCAGTTTTGAGTTCTGGGTTTTCACCAAGTTGATGGCAGTGGTGGCAGCGAGTCTCAGGAGAGGGGGGGATTCATCTCTACCCCAGCCTTGATGATTGGCTGATCAGGGCTTGTTCACCAGAAGAGGCCCGGGAAAATCTCAGCATAAATTGCCACCATCTCCACAGACTGGACTTCTCCCTCAATTACAAGAAGTCCCACTTGATACCATGTGAAAGACTCAATTCATTTCAGCAGTCCAGGAAGTTTCCTTGGGAAAGCCTCGCCAACCGAAGTGAGAGCTTAAAACATTCTGCAGATGGTTATCAAATTCCAGAGTGCCCAGCAACTTCCGGCCTTTGATTTTTTTGAGGTTGCTCGGTCTCATGGCATCCTGCATGTCACACTCACCTGTGTCTCTGCGGGAGCGATGGTATAGTACCTCCAGGTCCTGAGTGCTCACTCCCCCGGGTTGGTCTGGAAAGTGTCTCTGTCAAATAAAGAGATAATACACTACGATCTGGGCTAACTAGACCTTTGAACCCACTCCCTCTCTCCCTTGTGAAGTGATGTGGATTGCTTCTCTATTTTGCAGCTCACCTTTGCATTTAGATGGATGAACTCCCACTCGGGCGCTGTACTTCTGGGAGGGATACTCTACTCCCTTTTTTCGGAATTATAATGGCCAATGTCTGTGGATGCCAAAGTTCAACGTGCCATGCGTTCCGACTTCACAGCGTACGCTCAATATCTAGAGTGCCTGTTACTTCACTAGCAAACGTAACCTAACGTATCAGGTAAGTGTGCCTCACATATCTGTGTAGCGTAAAGATTTGACTTTGCGAGGCTTGTAATGCAGTTATTCTCTGTCTTTCAGATGCTGCCAAAAGTGCAGAAAATATTAGAAGGTACCTTTAGGTAAGTATGTGCAGCGTTGTTGAGTCCTGCAAGCGCTGTTTGATGTCTCTTTTCCTTTGCAGGAGCTTGTGAATGCTCACGCTACGAGCCGGGATGAGGATTGGAAGCTCGGTGAGTATGCGCAGCGTTGCAGGGATTTGCGAGCGCTGTGTGATGTCTCTTTTCCTTTGCAGGAGCTGGTGAAGGCGTGTGCCTCGAGCTGGAATGAAGATAGCAGCCCGGTGAGTATGCGCGGCGTTGCACGATTTTGAGAGCGTTGACTAACTTGTCTTTTTCTTGCACAGGAATCGGACCGGAGCTGCTGGATGTTTCCGAGGGAGGGCCGCAACGGAGAATCTGGAACTGGACGAACTCTGAAGCTGAGAGCACGTGAGCTGAACAGGAGCGCGGTGAGAGTGTTGCTATACAGCATACAGGATGCAACATGAAGCGCTGGAGAGTCTTGGGGCGTGGCTTATATAGCCAGCCACGCCCAAGCACTAGAGTGCACAAAGAGTTCCCACACACTTCCTTTCTGGCAACAGGAAGTGACTGAATCGTAAGCAGGAAGTGACTATGGAATAAACAGGATATAAACCATGCTGGAGCTAACTAGGGGAAACTTGCCAAACTAGGGATGCTTGTGTGTACTGCATGCCAGGCCTGCCAAGCTCTTACCCACCTTGGCCCAGCTAAGCAGGTGTTCATTACACTGCATTTTCCTGGTTCCAGAGGCTCGCCTGAGAATGAGATCCCTCCTCTGGGCTCTCAGGACTCAAAGGTCCCAGTTTTCATGCAGAATGTCAGACCACCTGAAAGTTCCGAGCAGAGTCTCTCAGGACCTTCTGTGGTGGGCTTGCAAGGACAACATTCTCAAGGGAGAATCTTTTTGGCAGCCATGGCTGGAGATAACGGTAGTAACGGATGACTCACTCACGGGGTGGGGAGCCCACACCAACGATCTGACAGTCAGTGGTCGTTGGTCTCCATCAAAGACTAAACTACACATCAACCTTTTGGAGCTGAGGGCAATCTTGCGCTGAAGGCCTTTCTGCCCTCTGTACGGGGAAAGAACATCCTGATAATGACGGACAACACAGCGGCCATGCACTCCCTCAACAAGAGAGGAGGTGTAGGGTCACCACCACTGTGCAGAGAGGCAATGCTGCTCTGGTTCTGGGCAATTCAAGAAGGAATATCCCTGTTGGCAGTTCACCTAGCTGGGGAGGAGAACATGGTGGTGGACGCTCTGAGCAGGTAGAGCACAGTCTCCCACGAGTGGAAATTAGCTCAGGAAGTCCTTCAAGTGATCTTCACCCTTTGGGGAACCCCTCAAGTGGATCTGTTCACAACCAGTGTCAACCGGAAGTGCGGACTGTTTTGCACCAGGGGATTTCTGCCAAGAGGAGTTCTAGAGGACGCGTTTGTGGCAAACTGGGAATTTCCACCCTGTACGTGTTTCCTCCATTCCCCGTCATTCCTCACGTGATCAGGAGGTTGAGAAAGTTCAGGAAATCCATGATCCTAATTGCTCCAGATTGGGCCAGGAGGACGTGGTACCCAGACCTTCTGGACATGTCCATCTGCCCTCCAATGCGTCTTCCACAAAAAGAGGATCTTCTCTTGCAAGAGGAAGGTCAAGGTCTCCATCTAGAGGTCAAGACACTCATCCTTCACGCATGGTTTCTGAAAGGTTGAGATACAAGGATTGGGATCTCCCGGATGACGTGATGGAAATCTTGCAACAAAATCCTTGTACCACTGTTGTTGGAACAAGTTCAGCAGCTGGTGCAGGGATACGAAAGTGGATCCCCTTTCTTTTTGTTGCATTTGGCAAATCTGGGGCTCCAGATTGAAATAATTAAAGGTTACCTGGCGGCGCTATCTATTTTCAAGCGCTCTTCAGAGGAGGATTCATATTTTAAGATCCCTCTGATTGTTCAATTTCTAAAAAGGTCTTACTAATGTACTTCCACCAGTTCAAGTTAATGTCCAGGGATGGGATCTCAAGATTCCTTTTGAGCCTTTACACTCAAGCCCATTAAGACTTTTGACATTAAAAACTGTTTTGCTTATTGCAATAAAGTCAGCCTGCAGGGTAAGCGAGTTGCAGGCCCTTTCCTGTAAACCTCCTCATACAGTTTACCACAAAGACAAGGTTATTCTTAAATTGAAACCCTCTTTCTTGCCGAAGGTAGTCTCCCACCAGTCGCAAAAAATTACTTTAGCAACTTTCTATCCACCTGCCCATCTTGGAAAGGAGGAGGAAAGATTACATAGACTGAGCCCAAAAAGGGTTCTAAGTTTTTAAATATCCAGAATGGCTACATTTCACCAAAATGACCCTTTACTGGCCCCAAATTGGGTCTAGCTGTTACTAAACAAACCATATCCAGATGGATCATCATGGCTATTGGTGAATGCTACAGGTTAGCTGGCAAGGACCCACCGGAAGGCTTAAGAGCACATTCCAGAAGGGGCATTGCAACCGATGCTTCTTTTCAAAGAGTTGTCCCAATCAAAACATTTGTTCAGCGGGCACTTGGTTGTCTATTCATACTTATGTGAGACATTACTGCCTGGATTATTCTTCCAGTCAGGGAGGACAATTTGCAAAAGCAGTCCTTCATTTGGTCCATGATTAGAACAAAATTTTACTCGTACTCCCACCACCAAATTATTATGGCTTTGGGAGTCTATCATAAGATGCGTAATACGTGATAGGAACAATCCATTCGAAGAACAAGTTACTTACCCCTGGTAACGTTCTTTTGATTGGATGTTCCTCCCACGTATTTCTCATTGCCCTTGCCAGCCTATCCCGCTGTACAATTTACATGTTCTTACACTTTGTTTTCTGTGAGCCTACGGTCTATGTATGCCTGGTAATTCCTCTTCAGGAGGGGGAAAAAACAGAATTGAAGCTAGCGGGTGCTGCGTGCGCTACTTATACTGATGATGATGTCGACAGTCGAACGGATGCCCTTGACGGACATCGACTTGACGAGAACGGCACATAGTGCTCTCTGTCAAAAAATAATAGCTAAGCAGCTGAAGCTGGAGAGATAATTATCATAAAATGAGGAATACAAGGGAGGAACATCCAACCGAAAGAATGTTACCAGGGGTAAGTAATTTGTTCATCTCTACTGGAGTGTGCGGCAGAAGGGGGTGGTAGAGGCAGATTCTAGCCAGTTGATATGTGCATTCTGTACTTTGCCTTGTGCAACTTTTTAAAGTGCTTGTGCTTTGTCATGTTGCCAAAGGTGCATCTCTTCATTCAGAGACCCTGATTGACAGTCTTTTGTGCAGAGGTTGCATAGTACTATTCCTCCCCTCTGGCAAGCTGAAGTCATCCAACACCCCACTTGAGGTTGTCAGATGGGTGCAGATGGAGTCATAGGTGGGGATGTCTCTTGACCCACCTAAAATTTCTGATGTCAAGTCTGTGTCTGCCTTTCACCCTTGTGAGGGAAGGAAATGGTCACAGTCTCCTCCTGAGCTACCTGCTGGGAAAACATCTCTACAGCACCACCATCACTTGTCCTCCACCTACCTCGCTCTACTGCCTGGGTATCATCACCTGCTTGCCAACTCACAGGTCAACATACTGGCTAATATTCTGCAGGTTCTCTTGGAGGGTTTCTGCAACTACCACAGCATCCTACTGAATTGCCATGGTAACCATAACCTCCCCATGCACTTTGTCGGATGCCTCCACCAATCATGGTCATAGGACTTGCTGCCCCAACATGTACCCCACCAAAGGATCTGACATTTCTACCTCCCCCACCTCCAACATTGTACCCTCCAGTGTTCCTACCTCTTCCACCTTCCCCTTTGCAGATAATGAAAACCCCTCCTTTGGCAGTCCAACCTCATTGCTTTTTGGGGGACACAAACGGAGAAAGAGCAGGTGAAGGTACAAGAAAAATATTTTTGGTGCTTTAAAAAAATAATTTTAAGTGATTAAGGGTAACAAACAGTTTACACAAGGGGTCACAACCACAATAAACAATACAAGATACTAGCAAAGTCTTGTAACACATCAAACATCTCCTAATATGTGCCAAATCTCCTCCAAAAGCTACATATTGTGTCCTGTATACCCCTTACAACCAAACAAAACCCACAAAGGAAGCAGGACGTGAGTCATGCCTTTTACAGGTCTTCAAAATGTGCTTGGGTAGTTTGAGTCCTCTAAATTGGACCGTGGAAAAGAAAACCCATCTCAAATTCAAAGGCAGTTTCAACCCACTGGAAAAGCAGAAAATTAAAATCACGCTGGACTGGTTGAAACCCCTTGAAATATTTCAAGGCCCAGAGGTTTCTTTTAGAGAGGTTTAAGCAACCTGAGGTCTGGCCACGACAAGAGGATGTTTTAAGGACCACAAAGGTGGCTTTATGGAAGAAGGTGTTCTAGGTGCTGTGATTACTCTGATGGTGTCATCACTGCTTTCCCGGCGTTCACCTCTCCCCATGTGGCCAGGGGATAGTAGCCGCTACCTGATCCTGGGGGTGGCTATATGAGTTAGGAACACATGGGGGGAGACAACCTGTGGCAGAATACCATGGCGCCATCGGATGAGATATGGTATCCCCCTTCCTCTTATGAAGATACCCCATCCCTGCCTAATGCCTTAATGGCATACTGTTATACTTCCCCTCCTCCACCAATGACCTTTTGACAAAATCTGTGTATAAGCCATCAAAGTCTGCCTTTCCTTTTAAGACTTATAAGTACCGCTTCTCAAACTCCACCTATAAGCCATCCAGAGATGACTTGCCCTTAAAGCGCATTGAAAACACTCACCAAGACTTTACAAACCTTTTAAGCAAAATGTACTTTGACGTTATAAATGCCATATCATATCATATCATTCCCATAACTACCAGGAAACTGCAACGAGGAAGATGAACATAATAATGCAGATCACGGAAGTAAAGGAACACAGGCTGCGCTCTAGTTGTTGGGAGCGCATTCCTGTGACAAAGATTTAAATCAACGAAGCAGATGACTGAGGCGTGCCGCTGGAGGGAGAAAGCTGCAGTTCTCGGCAAGGACAGAGAGACTGTGAGGATGGAGAAAGTCGTGTAGAGCCGACCCACTCGGGAACCAAAGAAAGGGAAGCTGACTGAGAGGAAACATGCTGCATGAACTCCAGAAGCCAACAGAGGGCTCCTAGGCATTTGCAAGTGTTCTGAAGCCACCTTCACCTAACCAAAGCCTGAAGACACGAAACAGAAGAGCCCAGCTGGGACAGCGAGAGGCAGAGATGCAGAGAAACAAATGTGTCAACAGAGAAGTAAATGTTGAACGACCACTAACGGCTTGCCGCGGGAGAAGTAAAATATGCCAGCCAGAGCCGGTGAGTCCACCCAATTGAAGCGGGGATGCCAGAGCATATTAGCAGCCGTGCCAAAACCAGATGAGTATTAATGAAGCATATGTGAAAGAACAAGTGAGAGTGCATTTCTTTGATGGAGACTTTCAAGTCCTAGTAGGATAATATACCAGGCAGATATTATATCAGAAAAAGCAAACACATGAGATTTTCGAGTTTGGAGGTGCGCACAGAGACAACATGAGAAAAGCCCTGGTAGAGAGGTATTCCAGGCAAATTAAAGGTATAGGAAACATAAATATATGTGAAAGCCCTGGCAGGACAGTATATCAGGCAGTTGCAAAGGGTGTGCATCAAAGAAAGCCCTGGCAGGAGAGTATAACAGGCAGTTGCAGGTGTATGCATAAAAGAAAGTCCTGGTAAGGAAGTACACAAGGCAAAGACAATCTGAACATTGTATAAGAAATACATACTCTAAAGCGGTCCTGAGAAAAACAGATCAGGACTAGCAAATGACTGTGCTGATCAAGAGAAGAGGAATGAAAACCTGGCTGGGGAGTACATCAGGTATCCTAACAAGTCAAAGGCAGAGTGCCAAGTTGTTGTATTATAAATCAAGAGAAATCCAAGGAACTGACATTTTTGAATAAACAACGAAGGGAAGAAAAATCCAGGAGAAGGAAATCATCCTCTGGAACAAGGAACTCTATCCTTCTGGAACTTTTGCATTGGAATTATGCATTTTTAGTTTTGAAAATGTGTAAACCACTCAAGGCCAAAGACATTAACCTTTGTTATGTTATGTTAACTGAATTTGTTAGAGCGCACGTACGCCCGAGGGCATCATTATTACCTTTTCACCTTAGAGTTTATTTTGTTAGAGTGCAAGGGCCAGAATAGTACTTTGCACACAAAACGGGTTTTCTTTGGACATTCTGAGATTGACAGACCCTTAGTTTTGATTTTAGGTAGGGAAACACCTCTTAGAGCAGGAACAGAGAGGTTAAAAGTAATTGGCCAAAACCATGAATTCCTTGCGTCAGAGTCTCATTCCTGGCTCCTCACAGTAGTTAGGTAGTTTGGCGAGTGTGGTTTCTGTGAGAGGTATCCTGCATTATTTTGCCTTCTCTCTCCCTTTAACTATTTGTTTCACATTTTGGACTTTCAGGTTGTGACTTTATCCAAACTTTGCAAAGCTGTTTAAACAATGTACTTATCATCAGCAATATTCCGGTCTGGATTTCCAACTTCAGACTTCCATGTTCTGTGCCTTTCAAGACCCAAAATATGAACAATCCTATTCCAATTCCCTAACATCCTAAGACTCAGAGACGATCCAGGACTTCTAAGAGGCAATTAAAGTGCTTTTTAATGGATGCCCGTTCTGCTATAGCTCATGCTGGGGCTATTTTCAATGCTATTATGCTGTATCGTGCTGATCTAATATGTATTACTGAAACTAGATTTAATGCTCATTCGCACTATTGTTACCTGCAGGTTATAACATTTTTCACCAAGATAGAATTGATAAAATAGGAGACAGTGTGGCTATTATTAAGGACCATTCTAAATGTTCCCAAATTCTTTTACAGAATACTTAATCTTTTGAATCCATTGTTTATGCTGTTTCTACTATACAGGTGTTTGTAATATATCATTCTCCAGGTGCAAGTGAAATCAATTAATCTTTCTTGTTTCCTTGGAGATTCTAAACTTCTTTGGGGAAATTAATTTCGTTCTTATGTCAATATTTTATCTCAATTCTTTGAATTAATGAACTTGCGTCATATCAAAAGAAATATTTTAGATTGGATAATTAGCCCTACATATAAAAATATATCAGTGGAAGCCCTAACTGTTGATTGGTCGGATCATTGTTTGTTATTATTTAATGTAACATCTGGACATATATTGTTTCAAGGCCAGGACAAAATATCAACTTGTTTTAAACATGATATGCAGTCTATAAATAATACCCCCCTGTCCAGAGCCCTTTCAAACCATGTTGACTTGGTTGCTATGAAAAGCTCTGTAATTGACACTAAATTAAGTTTCATGAAGTTATGCAGTCATTAATGGATAATATTGCCCCACTTCATGTTAAAACTATTTGCAATATACTAGCTCCTTGGTTTACTGAATACTTAAACTATTTGAGACAAACAGTGAGACGGCTTGAACGTAAATGGTGTTGAAAACCATCTGAATAAAACACAATTTTATTAAAGTCAGCTTTGAGACAATACTTTGAATATTTCTAAGTCAAAAATGCTTTACTATTAATCATCATCTATTGAATCGTCATCAAATAAGGCGAACACCATATTTACATTGTTGAATGTAATATCAAATTCACACATTTCTAATTATTCTTTCTCTAGGAAATTGAGTTGCCAAGATTTAGCAATTTTATTTTTAGGGAAAATTGCCATTATATGTAACGAAATCCCTCAGGGACTATTTAATAGGACTGATTTACCCTGTAAGGCATCACATTATTAGAAATCCTTCTCCCTATGTGATATAAATGTACTTTCCTCTTCAATGGCAATAACAAAACCTACATATTTTGCCGATGATCCTTTTCCAGCTTCAAAAATAGATGAGCTTTTTCCACTTTTTGCCCCTTTTGTCCTGCAGTTGTCTCATCTTTCATTAGGGCAGGGTTATTTTCCAGGTACAATGGAAACAGGACATGTGCGTCTTGTAATGTAGAGGCTGACTGTCCAGCCAAATACCGTCCAGTTACTTCTCTCCCCTTTCAGGAGAAGCTTTTAGAGAAAGTGTTTGCAGACCAATTAAATGATTGGATAAAAAGGCAAAATGCACTGGCAGCATTGGAATCTGTGTTTCCGGAGGTTGCAGCCTCGAAGCTGCAACCCTGCACCTTTTTGATGATGTGTTTTAAAATATTGGATGCTGGGGGCGAATGTCTGCTGGTACTCTTGGATTTATCGGATGATTTCAAGAAGATTGACCATGAGATACTCCTGGAAATGCTTGTACAGTGAATGGGAAGTAGAGGAAATGTACTGGAGTGATATGCTCATTTCTCCCTAATCGATATCAAGTAGTATCAATTGGCCAACAATGTTCAGACTACCTTGCAGTGCTGTTTGGAGTACCTCGGGGATCAATCCTATTGCTCACTCTCTTTAATTTGTACATGGTACCACTGGGAAGATATAATGTGGAAATGTGGGTATGCTTCAATACGCAGATGATACACTGCCATATATTAAACATTCTTCGGCTGGAGATGTAAGACGTCTTGGCGAATGCCTACATGATATTGAAGCTTGGATGGCTTCTCATTTTTTAAAGTTAAATCCATCTAAAACAACGTTTTTAGATTTATTCCATGCTGCACCAAATCCATTACTTCTGGCTGGTTTTTCAAGGTAAACATCCAGGACCTTCTTCAGACCTTGCCATATCAGTAAAATCACTAGGTTTTATTTTAGATTTATATTTATCTTTAATTCCACATATTAATTCACTGTAAAATCAGTAAATTGTCATTTGTTTGCACTGAGAGCTGTGAAACCTTATTTATCTCAAACTCCTTTCCATTTACTTGTTCAATCTCTAGATCTTTCTCATATTGACTTTGGGAACTCACTTTTGATTGCTCTCCCTAACTCCTCATTAGCCCCTTTAAAAGCATTTTTTAATGTGTCCGCCCGCTTAGTGTATGGTGTAAAGAAACGTGATCATGTTTCACCAATACTGAAAACGTTGCAATGGCTTCCTACTGACCAGAGAATGCAGTTTAAAATGGTATGTACACAGCACAAAGCACTTTACCTTCAGACCCCTTCTCATGTAATGGATACATACAATATTTCTGGAGGTACTAGAGGACTTACGTAGATGTGAATCTTTGCAGCTCGAAGTTATCAGATTTAAATTTTCAGTAATATTGAACCGTTCCTTCTCTGGTGCTGCAATAAAATGCTAAAACACACAATTTGATATTTTTTTTTAAAAAAGCCTTAAAATCCTGGTTTTGATTCCTGATTCCAGGCAGCATAAGTTCCTGTCATTGTAAAGGATTGTAAAGGGTTACTTTTTGAACGCTTACCAGCCTGCAGCCTGCTGCCTGTGAAAATCAGCATTCAGCTTGCAAGACCTATTTCTAGAAATAACTGCGGCGAATGCGCTGATTGTGTTGCCTGCTGTGTGCTGAGTGAGACCCCAAGCCACCTCCAACCCCCAGCCCGTATCTTGGTTCAACGTTTGCCATCTGTGGGTGATATCACACTCTCAATGGGCCCCATGGTCATTACTAGTCCCAGCACTTCGGGTCTTGGCATAAACGATGAGGTTTTCCACCTCAATCAAATGGGAGATGACGGAGGTGTCCATCCGCTTACTCGGCGGCAGCATCGCTTTTTGGCTGCAGGGGGGAGAGAGCTGTCCGAGTCCCGGCCTGCTCCTCTGGTAAGTGCCCGTACTGCCCGAAAACAAACAATTGCTTCTACCATAAATTCTGACACTTTTTTTGACTGCCCTTCCCCTACATTTCCCATGCTATCTCCACCTGCTGTAATGGATGTGTTGGATAGAGGGGCAGTTGAAGTGAATGACCAAGAATTACTGCTTGGCAAAAAAGCCCCAGGGTGCCCAAGTGCCAAATGTATGGGACACAGAAGTCTCTGAATCTAACTTGAGTCATGGTCTTAAACTGATTGAAAATTAATATGAAGAGTCACAAGTTATTAGCTTGACAAATTGTATGATCTCTAACAATCTGGAGGACGACATCCTTATTGCCAAGTCCTTGCAATCTATAGTGGCACAAGCGTCCTTTGATTTGACCTACATCAATGACCGTCAAGAAAGCCCTAAGAGCTCAGAAGTACTTAGAACTGCTCCATTATGTGCAAAAGTTTCTCAGGGCTGTAGTGACCGGAAAACAGCCGATCCAGATACTGATACAAGCCATGAATCAACTGATGACCCTCAATTGAGAGATGCTAATAACAAGTGTACCATGAAGGGTAATCCACCGACAAACCAAACAAACGCTCCACTAATGGCTAATTGGGCTAGTCCAAATACTTTGCCAGCCAAGTCTATTGACAGTGAGGAATGCACGGACAGACGTCGTTCAATCGTGGCTGTAGACAAAGTTCTAAAAGATCTAAGAGAACTGAATGCAAGATTTGGTCATCAACCAAACCCGACTAAACTGGTCGAAATCCCAGAGAACAGAGATCGACAAGTGCCACCTTTGTGGGCATTTGGATCTAGGCAAATGAACTGGCCCCATATTTCAACCTTTGAAACTGCGCACAATCTTCTTCTTTATTGGTGAGTCATCTGGGCAAAAAACATCGCCCTGTACGAACCAAATCCAAAAAACCTCATCAAACACAACATTTGGCGCAAGAACTTGCTAAATTAATATCCCAAGATTTGAATACACTGATAATGGCAGCCCATCCAGTGTCTCTAGCGCCGTACATGAAATTATACGAACACCTAAACGACAATGCCAAAGATCAGACAACTCTACTAGCTATGCTGAATACCAAAATGGTAATGGTCGACCAGGAGCTAAAAATGAATAAACAAATCATGGCAAACGAATACGCAAGATCTGAGGCTAATGTGCAAGTGATGCTGGAACAAACTAAGAACAGTGCGATGGACAAACGCCTGTTCGCAGAAGTTGCGTGAGAAGCAATTGCTTTGCTGAAACGGCCAAGCATAGAAACATCAATACCAGATCGGTCTAACAAAGCGAAAGATGCAGGTGGTTTGATAATCGCTGAGAACCAGTCTAATTTGAAAGATCTAACAAAGGCGCCTTGTGTGACAAATGATGCGGCACAAAACACTGTGGGTGAATTTTGCGCTGTCATTCTACCCCCAGATCAGCCAAATACATCACAACCGCAAAAATGTAAACATAAAATGAAGCATCTAAGTGGAAGTAAAAGAAATGGAACTTTACTGGACCATCATTCCGGAGAAAATGAGAATAGAGCTTCATATACTGGAGACAAAGCAGCTCTGATAACTCAAGGGCCAAAGGAGGCTTGACCGCACCAGTCAACCTCAGATCGTGATTGTTGACATCACTTTGGAGTTACCACTACCGGACACAACCGTGAAGGTCTTATCGTTACCTCCAAGTCCTACTCAAAGTCAAGAGAGGCACACACTAAGCTGTGATTTAATTAACTCAGAAACAGTCAGTGGACTCACATGTGTGGAAGATCAATCAGCTGGCACTGAGCCTCTTGCGACAGATGAAGTGTTTGCAATCTTTAGCCGCAATAAAGTGGCAGTGAAAGAGGGTAGTTCAAACAACACTAATGCGAGAAAGAAGACCAAAAATATGGAAAAAAGGAAGACCCAACAAAGATCGCATGTTCGATCATTCTTAAGAAACATCAAAGCGTTTAGTATAACAACAACCTGCAACAAAATACACCAAGAACAAAAAAAAGACTGGTATAAACAGCGGTGTTAAACTCCCACCTACTGAGGGAAAAGAATTTACTGCTACAGAGGAAATTATAATACCTGAAGATGACTGCAGTATAGGAGAGCTGTTGGATCTCTCAACGTATGAGAATGACGAAGAGGATGTATGTGATCAGTCCAAAACTGGGGCCGCAAATACAAAGAAGATCCTGAAACCAGATGTTGCCAACTTAAATATAAACATTGACTCCGGGGCACCCAAGAAAGATGAAAAGATACTTGCCAATGCTAAACAAAACGAGTCTATCATGGAGAAATCTGAAGCCCCTAACAAAAATGAACTACCCTCATGTGAACATAGACTGGTCACCATTGAAGCCAAAAAACCAGATGAGACTAAGCCAAAACATCTAGCGGACTTGTCTGTCAGTTTTCTCACGCTGGAGGATAAAAGGAACCAAATTGCTATTGGCAGAAAACATATAACTTTTGAAGAGCTCTAACCGATAAGGGGAAGTCCCACAAAAGTATTACTATCAGACCAGAGAACCGGAATAACGAGGTGACAAAACAAGAAGGAAATTCTCACCATTCAAATAAATAGTCCTCTCCAACAAGAAAAATACATTTTGTACTGAGGCTGCCAAAAAAAATGGAAAGGCTGACGCTTCCTTTTGCCAAAAAACTGGACACCAACATCATGTTGACCTAAAAAGAAGAACTGGGAAATATTTACTAGGGCTGGAGCGTATTGAGAAAGAAAGAGATGGCCTGATATTAAACCGGAAGAACGTGATGATGCTCCTTCATTACATACCACAACTAAGAACTGTGTTTTCCGAAGACATCCAAACTGTGGAATTCGAGAATGAATTCAAAAATGACTGTGTAATACTGCATATAGCTTCAAAAATAATTTGCGACTCATTGATGAACAGCGGCACGATCCTGAACTCCTTAGGATTTTACATCAATGAAACTTGCGATACTAAGTGGCAAGTCAAGTCTAAGGAACGCTACTTATCATCAGATTCTGAATCTTCAGCTCCTAATGATACCGCTAAGCAAGTGGGAGGAAACAAGCCTACTCGCAATATAAATGTACAGGATGACCGACCTTGCAGTAAAGAGCGGGCCCGCGAAACCGAACAGATTAAAATAACAATTGCGAAGGCTGATTGTGCAGCTAAGAAGTGCAGCTTTCCCGCTGGAGATATCCAGGATTGGACCTTGGTCGCCCAAACCATCAATAGTCACAAAGAAAGCTAATGCCCAAAGACTTATGAATCGGGAAAGAGATGCATTACCATTACTAGAGGTCATATGCATCTGTTCGGCGACATTCCATCTGACTTAGAAGATGAAGACATCTTATGTCTACAAGAAACATGGCTTATGAATCCACCAATAGCGGATGGCTACGACATTGCCTATAATCAAGCTCTCAAAGGAACTAAGGGACGTCCCACGTCTGGTCTGTTGACTCTTGTAAAAATCAACAGTGGCCCGCGTATTTTAGCATCAAAAAACATATTGCCATACATACAAGTCGTCAAGATTAAACTCCCAACAATGTTGCCCAAAGTTGTGAATCTACTAATGCTGATCAATATCTATTGGCATCATACTGCAACACTGCTTGACAACTTTATGGAGCTAATCTCAGAAACCATTTGCGACATTAAAGAAAATGAGAAGGAGGCTAAGATTCTGATTTGCAGCGATCTTAACATGCATTGCCTTGAACATGGGGAAAGTAGCAACATCCAAGCAACTACAATATGGATGAATGAAATGAAAGTGTGGAATCTAAAAATACTGAATGGTGACATCCCCGGTGATATTCCAGCACATTTCACCTGACAATGAAACCATCAACAATCCACTATTGATTACATGTTTGTAACTGAAAAAATGAAACAAGAGGTTGCATGCCTAAAAATTATTGAAACAAACGCAAATGACCATTGTATACTAAAAATGTACCTGAACTTATACTCAACAACAACGAAAACAGTTACTGCATGTAATGATTTGGTTGTTACACCAGGTTGTAAACGGTTACGGTTAAATCAAAACAAGGTTAATCGCTGCTTCTTCAATGGAAGAAAGCTTGGTCAACGGAAAAATTGACTATACAACTTTCTTAGAAACATATTGAGAAAAGCAAACTGCGAGGTCGAGGCCAGATTTTTCTAAAATATATGCATGGGATATCGAGATCACGGTTAAGAAAAAATAACTGAACAAAGCCTTACGAAATTTGAGAAAAAACACTAACGGCAACCGTGACAGAAAGAAAAAATCACTAGAACAAAAATACAAAAACTGGTTGCTCAGTCATAAACACGTAATGCTACAACGAGACGCGAAAGCAATGATGGAAATACTTGAAAAACGGAACACCAGTGCCTTTTGGGCCTATCTAAATAATGTATCGACACCACAAGGGGCCGTGATAAAAAACATGGTTCCGGAATCAGCTTGGGTGGAACATTATGCGGATACCTTCTACAACAAAAATGCAAAGTGTAGTAACCCAATGAATCCAAGAAACGAGTGGTCGATATCAATCGACAAAGAAGACATATACCACAATATCGTAAGACTTGCATGTCGAGAGCCCCCGGACCCGGCGGGCTAACAAACCAACTTCTAAAGCAACAACCAGAGCTATGGACGGCCTTCTGTCACTCCTTATTTCTCGCGATTCTGCAAGAGAAGATGATCCCCACCACCTGGCAAAGTGCTATCATCGTACAAATCTTTAAAAAGAGTAAACGGACAGATCCAAAGACTATCACCCAATAGCCCTACTCGATGTGGTGGGGAAAATCTTTGCCACCCACCTTCAATGAAAACTGCTGAAATGGATACAAGAAACAGGTCGATATGATCCCCGACAAGCAGGATTTGTTAAGGGTGTCAGTTGCAGTCTTAATCTCACTAGCTTAAATTTTCTAAAAATGGAAGCTATACGGCAAAACAAAAAGATCTACATTGCATTTGTAGATCTCTCAGGTGCATTTGACTCAGTTGATCGCGAGATGCTCTGGGCCAAATTGAAGAAATGGAACTGCCCGGAAAGCCTATTAGAACCCATTAAAGAACTTCATATGGATACTGAGATTAAGATTAGAGGGACGCCAGAGGAACTCTCAGTGAGTTGATTAAGACAAATCAGGGTGTGAAGCAGGGTTGCCCACTGGCGGCTACCCTGTTTGGCCTTTTCTTATCTGACTTTGGGGAATCTATAGAAGCAGTGAACTCTCATCCTCCGCAAATCAATGGCATGAGTGTAAATTGGCTGCTATATGCGGACGACATTGCTTTACTCGACCTAACACCAATTGGTCTAGAAAGAAAGCTTGAAGCCCTGGAAGGATATGTGTTAAAAAACAAATTGAGAATCAATCCGGCAAAATCAGAAGTAATAATCCTCCAAGACCTCACTCACAGTCAAAACCAAGCCAAAAAAACAAGTTTACATGGAGATTCAATGATGAAAACCTGATCTGTGTAAAAAAGCTTAAATATCTCGGTATGTGGATCAACAGCAACATAAATGACGCCCTGTGGGCTGAGAATGCCAAATTGAAATGCAAACAACTAGCATGTCAGGGAATGATTATCAACAAAAAGTATGGAAAGTTCTCCCTGCTGCCTGCTTTGGCCCACTATAACCAAAAAGCAGTCCCAACAATAATCTATGGGGCAGAATGTGCTTTAGGAATAACCTCGGATCTCTGGAGTCAACTTGAAAACCAGTATTGGAGACGAGTGTTACAGCTCCAAAAAGGTATTCCCAGTGCGTGCCTACGCTATTAATTGAATCTAATATCCATGAATGCGCGGGTACTGTGGAATATGCTATCTGTGTATAGGAAAATAATTATTAATGACTGTACACCTCAATTTTCCATACTACGAGATGCTATGAAAGGAAATCAGGAATCACTCTTGATAAAATGGGCAAATGAATGCGACAACCATCTTGCCGAGATAGGTATGGACCTTGAAACTTTAAAAGCTAACCCAAATCAGGTAAAAAACAAGCTATGGGTACAAGATTGGTGTGCAACAGTAGACAGCAGAAACCGCTATAAGTTGATGGAGGATGCCGCAAGTGAAGGGAAAAATCGCAAACAACAGATGCAATACTTGGTGAAAACAGCGAATGCCAAGCACCGAAGGATGCTTCTAAAATTCAGACTCAATTTGTTTGACACAAAAAGAAGCCTAACACTGAGATTCCGAAGAACAAATGAGATAGACAATTGTCGATTCTGTAATCAACATCCTGAGACCCTAAAACATTTTACGCTGTTTTGCCCCAGTCTAAAGGAACTGAGAACTTTGCACTTGGGTCAAGTAGTCAACCAATATGACAGTTTATCTGCAGAAGAGATGTGGATTAAATTTGCCAACCCAAGAGAAAAGGATGTCTTTGGTTTCACAAATTTTCTGCCAGAACTTGATCGGAAGCTGACTATCTGAGATCAAATGAGGCTAACCCAAGGTATGGAAATTACCTGAGAGGCAGAGCAGTTGATAAGCAAGTGGAAACATGAAATCAATGGACACCGCCTGGAGGAAACCTCAAAAGTATAAGAACCATCTAAAAACTGATAGGCTGATCAGAACTGGGATGGCTTTGTTATGTAGCCGATCACTGAGATAATTGGTTTGACCCCCTTTGTGTTTCTCCGTTGAGTGCTTTGTGTCACTGCTGTTATCCTCTGCTCTGCCTTTTTAAGATGATGTAAAACAAGATCTTTTTCAAAAGTTTGTATAAACTAAATGAAAATAAAAAAAAGAAATCCTGGTTTTGGAAAACAGTTTTTCCTTTTTTTAATGTTTGTTTGGTTTATTTCAAACCTTTCATGCAACATTTGTATCCTTAAAACCATTTTCATTATCTTTACAATCAAAAGCTTCAGTTTGACCATTCGGAAACCATAGTCCAAATATTATTACAGCCTTTTACAAAAAATCAACCCCTAAAAACAAAATAAAAGAGGAAAGGATCATACAAAATAAAAACAGGGGTGTTTTTCAAAATGAATGTACAATTACTCAAAGCAGGAATTACAGATCTCTCAGCCAATCCCTTTCTATGCGAGTGCTGTAGCACTTCTTCCATACATTTCATAACCCCTATAATGGTTGATTTATTCTTTCCTATTAAAAACATAGTCCACCATTCCTTAGGTGATAATAACATGTATCCTTTGGTGATATTGCACATATGTTTCATCCTCAACATATTTAAAGAATTACATTCTTATGATCAGATGCTCAAGCAATTCAATCATGGTCATCTGGCCCCAAAATCTACATTCAGGTCTAAGGTTGCCCAACAGCCTTCTGTAGCCCAGAACTTGTTGGTAGAATATTCAGTTTGAATCTTAGGAAGAGATTACGATACCATGGGCAGAGGAATTTAGTCAAGTACATTGGTAACAAATTAATTAATCTACCTTCTAATCCTAAATTCAGAGCTAGCTTATATTTTGACCTTTGTGTTTGTGTGTCAATCCAATCTTGATACATTGTTTACTTTTTGACTTTCCCTGGGTTCCTTAACAAAACTTCTTCAGAAAGGTCTAATTCCTCTAGCTATGCTGCACAGCCCAATTTCCGAAGGTCCAGGTGACCATCTGTACCTTGAATTGGATACTTTTTTAGCATTTCAAAGGGGAAGGGAGCCTCTGTGTCAATACATTTCTCATATAATGCCTGAATCTTCCATTTTATTGCGGAGCGCTTCGACTGCAGCACCAACTCAAATCTGATCATAACATTCGGAAGGGATTGTAGGAGTGGAAGCACTCTTTTCCAGTAATAACCTTCTACAATCCCCCAGAAATATTTGGCCCAAATCTGCATGGTCTCCGCACCATATATCAAAAGGGGGACCACCTTCTGTTTAAACAAGGTACTTACTAGGACCAAGGAGAATTTTGCAAACCTTTTATCTAATATCATCCCCTGAGTGGTTAGCCGCTTACATTTCAGTCTTATATTCTCCATCCATTGCTTTTCAATTGTGCTACAATTCAGACAAACAACTAGATAGGTTATTAAATCCACACATTCCAAGGATGCTTTGCCTACCTTCCATCTGAATCCTGTGCGCCTTTTCCCCCTTTTAGGTTCCAAGACCCATTATTTTTGTCTTTTTGACATTGATCTTAAGACCATTGTGCTCAAAATATTTTATCAGTTCATTCAATACCCTCTGGAGGCCTATTTGCGTCTGGTCTAAGATAACAATATCATCTGCATAGAAGATCCAAGAGACTGGTTGATTGTATGTTCTGTGGGGAAAGGACTACGCATTGTCCTGCCCTCCTCAATATCTGCTAAATAAAGATTAAATAAAGCTGGGGCCAAGGAGCATCCCTGTTTCAATTCTCCGTATATTTTGATTTTATCAGAGAGTAGGCCCTGAGTAGACAGTCTGACCCGCACACTCGTATTCAAGTAGAGAGCCATGTTTGCCTCTACCATGTCACTATGGCAGCCCTAGGATATTCATTTTCCCCACAACCTTTCCCTGCTGACACTATCAAAGGCCTGTTCTAGGTCAATGAAAACTAGGTGCAGCCTACATTTAGCTTTGAACGTTCTTGATTGTGCATAATCAGGGGAGGAATCAGGGGAGGTGGGGCGTGTAAATACGTCCTCTAGAAAGGCATATGCCTTGCCGGAGACATCCAGCAATAGTGTGGGGGCTTGTGCATTCACCACTCCTTCCAGATCATTAGAGCCCTCATCTGAGCCC
Organism: Ambystoma mexicanum; assembly: GCF_040938575.1. Classification (NCBI taxonomy): domain Eukaryota; kingdom Metazoa; phylum Chordata; class Amphibia; order Caudata; family Ambystomatidae; genus Ambystoma; species Ambystoma mexicanum. Next base: position 1,090,174,621 of record NC_090941.1, read on the forward strand.
TCATGATCCTTGTATTCCTTTATCTGCTCTGAGCTTGATGGAGGTGGCTGAAGGTGTCTTGCCATTTCCTTGGGTATTTCTTCAATAGGCATTGGGCTATGACAAACTCTTGCATCCCCACTTGAGTCATGTTGCTTTTTCTCCGATTCAAGTCCCCCCACTTGGTGTTTTCAGATTAGGATGTCAAAATGTGTCCATAGTACTAGTTATGTCAGGCACCCCAAGGGGCTCATGAAACTCTGCAGGGTTGTTGTTAGCAGGCTCCCTCGAGTCACCGGGCATAATAGCTGCTCTCCTGGAACGGACCAAATCACATGAATTGGATTCACAGGGCGGGGAGCGCCGGGGGAGTCTATGTGGTGGGGTACAGGGCTCTGAGGCAGACAATGGCACTTCCCCGCATTTTCTACCTTGCCTCAGAGTGCATGGACGTTTCAGTGACATGTGGCACTGTTTCGCACGCCCCACTGCCTCAGAGGTGGCAAATGTCAATTAGGCTATATATTATGTGGAAGAAAGTTTAACAAGTCACACCAGGCAGGCACTCGGGCTGATGGCGCTGAAACGCAACCCACTCGCCTAATAGGATAGGGGAGATAATCCCAGCAATTCATTGTTTTTTACGCAAACATAGACAGTTCTGGCCTTACCAGTACTTGATGTCATTTCATGCTTTTTAACAACCGATCGCACAGCTTGGAAATGTAGTCACTAGCTTCATGCATTCCCGACTGCAAGGCTGCCAGACTGCTCCACTTAGCACTACTCTACGCCTTTCTCCATTAGTATAATAGTGTTTTGAGCAGTTCCTCCGCCTTCACCATCATAGAGAGTGTGAACAGACTCTCAGAACGGCCACTGCCAGACTGCTCCACTCAGCATCACGTTTGCAAGTACAATGGTGTTTTGAGCAGGTGCTCCGCCTTCACCATGATAGAGAGTGTAAACAGACTCTCAGAACTGGTACTGACCGACTGCTCCACTCAGCACCACTCAGCGGCTCGCTCCGCGAGTACAACAGTGTTTTGAGTATTCGCTCCATCTTCACCAAGATAGATAGAGAGTGTAAACAGAAACTCAGAACTGCAGCTGCCAGACTGCTCCACTCAGCACCACTCCGCCTTTTAGAATGGTTGGTTTTTGCTGATTCTTCATTTTTGTATAATGACTATTGAATGATATAAAACCTTCATGTTTTGTCATTTGTTGTGGGTCTGTATTCTTAGTTTTAGACGGAAGTTACACTTTTAGGAATGTTGATGTTATTATTTGCTATTTCAAGTTTGTATATATTATGTGAGGAGCAAGGGATGAGGCGCGGACACAGAGGAGACATGCTTGTGGTTACAAACTTTTATTTAAAAGTAATAGGGGTTGCAATATACTACAAGCCAGTGTGCAGCCCGTGCTGGGGAGTAGATCAAAGGCGGCAAAAAGATCAAACTTCCACACCAGGCAAGCCCCAGGATTGAGTCATTGGCGGGCAAAAGGATAGAGTGGTAAGACACTAGAGAATGCCTTCACAGGTCGAGTGAAGGTCAGGCTAAAATAGGCAATGCTCTGATACTTCTCTGCAAAAGGAGCCGTAAAACAGGAAGGGGGAACACATACAGGGTCCACCTTAGTATTAAACATACTCTGAAGAATAATGGCAAATGCGTGCCACGAGGCAGTTTTGGGGAGGACCCCATGCCGTCGTAGCCCTGACTGACATGTTACAGCAAGTGAGCAGACGGGAAAGGGCAGGGACCATTCAATAAGCTACTATAGAGATCCTGGGACATTATAATAAGATAGACTGCACCAGCGGCTATGAGAGTAGTGTGTCCTTCCAAGAGCAGTGCAAACAGAAGATACTGCAAGTCAGGCCAAAAACAATGGCGGCCAAGAACAAAAAGTCAAAGCAGAAGCAATCCACGCTAGAAACCTTTGCTCAACCAGTCGCCATGAGGGAGACAGTGGATTCAAAGCTAAGGAGCAGATAACGCCCTGAGCGGAAGTAGCAGAGGTGGGTCACCAGCAACTACGAGAGGCCATTGTGGCGCTACAAACCACACTAGAAAGCAAGATAGATGCAATGATCATCGTTGTGGGACTACTGCGGCAGGATGTACATGCCATAGCAGAGCGCACAGGGAAGCTGGAGGAGCAGGTCAAGGAAAACACGGAAGGGCGAGAACGACCAACGATGTAGACATTGTCCTGCAGAAGGTCAAGCTACTCGAAGACAGGGCAGAGGAGGTGGAAGGTAGGGTGCGTAGAAATAACATTTGAATTGTAGGGCTGCCGGAAGGAGTAGAAGGGTTGGATCCCACACCTATATAGAAGACCTGTTGATACAAGAAATAGGGCTGGTGAACTTACACAAGGGGTCACAATTGAAAGAGCACATCGTGCCCTGGTCAGACGGCCACAGCCAGATGCACCACCAAGACCTGTGATAGCTAAGGTTCTAAACTAAAGAGACCACAATAAGATCCCGGCCTTCTCCAGGGCGGGTGGAATGATACAGAGGGCATCAGCAAATATTTCAATATACCCTGATTACACCTTTCAAGTCCAGAGGAGGAGAGCCCAATACATTGCGACGAAAACCAGACTCAAGAAGACAGGCCTGAGATATATGCTAATGTACCCGGCAAAACTAAAGGTGATACATAAAGGCAAGGCCCTCTTCTTCGAGACCCCGGCAGAAACACAGGAGTGGATGGACAGGTTCAGATACCAGAGTCTCCAGACCGGAGCCAAGATGACTAAGTTAAGAGGGGAATTCCAGGAGCAGTCTACTCGAATATAGACTCGGAATAAATGTATATAACAGAGCGACGTGGGGGTCAGGTCATAAACACTATGAGCAGAGGGTAAATAGGAAGCGATAAGATATGTCATTAAGTTGCAAGAGCAGAACAGAGAACAACGGAAACCCGGTAGAGGGAACGCCGAAGGGGACCCAATACCCCCGCTTCCCCTGAGCAGTAGTTTTTGGGCTATTTGTAGCGCCCACCCGTAGGGCACCATGAAACTAGTCTACAGACTAGGTCAAATGGAGTGGAAACGGAAACATCATAGCATGCTTAGCAGAGCTGGATGAGTTTGGTTTGGGGTTTGTGTTTAGTGGGGTTGAGGGGTGGGGGGAGGGTGAGTAGAGAAGAGCCTAGCATGTACGTTCACACCTTGCATTGAACTCTCATTGCGGTTGGCAACAGGATGGTGTCCACATTGATATTCCAGAAACAGTATGATGATGGCCGGTACGGTTAGAGTCATGACATGGAATGTCATCAGGCTTAATGCTTACGAGAAACGGAGAAGGGTGTATGCATATATCAAAAGAAATAAGGTAGGGATAGCACTGTTACTAGACATGCAAAAACAGAAGAACCTGGCATATGCAAGAAGAGTCCTTATTTGGGTGGATCTCACTATTCTACCCAAAGTGTTGACAACAAAGTCATACAATGAGGGTAGGATGGTAATGTTGCATGGGGTAATAGACCACCCCAAACCATGATGCAGCAGCGTTATTTAGATCAATGTACACAACGCTGGGACCCTACATGGATGGCACATTGATCTTGGGTGGAGATTTTAACTGTACACTTGACCCAGCTTTAGACAGATCAGATGCAAAACACAAGCGTTTCCAACTTATTGACCTATGGAGAGTAAAGCCTAGAGAAGAAAGGACATACTCTCACTATTTGGCCCTGCACAAAGTATACACTAGAATAGACTACTTGTAACCCGGGGTGGAACATGCAATGGACTTGAACTACTGAATTGTAGTATCTATCCAGGGTCTTGTCGGATCGCTCCCCATTGGTGGTGAGGTGGACGGAGGCTGAGAAGCAAATCACTGTCAGATAACGCTTTCGCTGAGCAAATACGGAAGAGCACAATCAAATACATTGCAGTACATGAGGGGAGTGTGCAGAAAGTGTTCACAGTCTGAAAGGCGCACAAAATGGTAATTCAGGGGGTAATGATAGTGGAATCAGGAGGTGTGCAGAAGGTCACAGGGACCTCGAGAAAATAGAAGAGAAGCTGAAGGTGTTGGAAGGGGAAGCAAAAGTAAACAAAGAACACATGGATGAAGTTATCGAATTGAAACAAACATGTCTGGCACAGTGGGACAGGTTGGGGAAGTCTAGTTATGCAAAGTACCTGGAAAGGAGTCATGCACAAAGGGATAAGCCTGGTAGAATGTTAGCCCGGCTGCACGAAAGTCAAGATGCTAGATCTCCCATATGCTTCATTCGGAATAAAGAGGTAGAGTAGGTGAATACACAAACAGGCATAAATTAGGAGTTCTCGGAATATTACAAAGCTCTCTACGCAGATGCCCTAGGAAGCGAGGTGGAAGACATACAGGATGTTCTGGAACTTGTGACCCTGCTCCAGCTGGATGCACTCCAAGCAGAGTTACTGGACACCCAATAACCCCAGAAGTTTGTGGCCACCATTAAGACACTACCAATGGGGAAAGCGCTGGAAACTGACAAGCTCCCTAGTGAATTCTACAAAATCTACGTTGATACACTGGCGCCACTGATGGCCAAAGTATACAATGAGGTGTACGCAGATAATATGCTACCAGGGAGCATGAGGGAGGCCTTGATAGTCCCTCTACTTAAACCAGATAAAACAAGCTCTGACTGTGGATCCTACAGGCCACTGTCGCTGCTGAATCAAGAGAGCAAAATCCTCAGAGCCATTTTGGCAAATCGACTCTGCAAGGTTATACACGTGCTGATCCATCCAGATCAGACTGGGTATGTACCGTGGAGAATTTTAGAGAACCTTAGAAGGTTCCACCATATAATTTACAGCACACAAGATAACTCCACGAAGTGCGCAGTGGCTTCCCTAGATGCGACAAAGGCATTTGATTTGGTACGCTGGGTTGGCTGTACGCCACAATGATAAAGATGGGGATCAGAACACATTACATGAGATGGGTTCGGCTGATATACACCGAGCCAGAGTCTAAACCGGGAACACATTCCCAGATATATGGCAACTGTATAGGGGCACAAGACAAGGGTGCCCACGGTCCCCAATGCTATATATCATAGCGGGTGAGCCCATGGCAGCATATTTGCAGCAGGAGTATGGCGATGTGGGTATAGACATAGGCGGGGCGAGGCATGTGGTGTCCATGTATGCGGATGACGTGCTGTTGTATCTGAGAGTTCCAGCAACAAATCTGCCGTACATATTGGAGGTACTAGATAACTCGAGTAGACTGACAGGAATCAAACTAAACAAGAGTAAGTCATGGTTGTTCCCACTCGCTGCATTGGCTAGGGTAGAGAAAGAGGACCTGCCAGTCCTGCCATTACCTTGGAGTAAACACTCCTTTAGATATCTGGGAGTCAACATCATGACCCCAAAAATGAATATGAATGTAACACAGTACGAGCCAAGTAGGTATTGGGGAAGTCAATGGGATTTTGGAGAAAGCTGCCCCTGTGAGTGATGGGTAGAGCAGCGCTACTAAAGATGGTGGCGCTGCCGAGACGTATGCATTGTTTTGGGAACGTCCCCTATAATAGACCGGGGAGGTTTTTCCGAGAACTAGAAGGGATGTGCAGGGGGTTCCTATGGCAAGCGAGGAGGAATAGTGTGTCCCTGGGCACATTGCAAAGACCATACGAACTAGAAGTTCTAAAGGTACCAAATTTCGAGTTGTATTTCCTGGCATGTCAACTTCAATATGTAGTACAATAGATGGCGGATGATCCCACGGCAGAAACAGCACTACTGAAGCCGGTTATAAAGAGTAGATACCTGAGAGACATCCTTTGGATCCGCACCAAGATACAAACAAGGTATCCATATTTGGTGGAACTGGGCAAACGACTTTGGAGGAGGTCCTGTAAAATTAAGGGGCAGGGGGACCCACTTTCGCCACAAATCCCTATAGCGGCAATACTTGATGGGACACCATACGGCGGGCAGCAGTGAGAGCAACATGGGAAGTGTGTGGGCTAGCCAAGGTCTCTGCGGAACAAAGCTGGGTTGATGTCATTTGCCGAATTTCAAGAAGCCACAGGCATACATACGGGGCAGTTCCTGTTGTATAACACAGTGATTAACGTATTGAGGGACAGATGGCCGAGCAGTGGGTAGGAGAATATAGGCAGTGATGAAATGGAAATGCTGCCCATTGTAGCGGAAGGCGGGCATGCCATCTCTAGGATTAACGAAATATTTATAGGTCACACCTCGTGAACAGAACTGAAATGCAGGGAGAAGTGGGATGGAAAATAGAGGAAAACATTTGAGGATTGCGATTGGGGGAAAGTAGCAAGGTGTCATAAGAAGGTTTCCAGGACTGCTAGACTGCAATTTACACAATTCTACATTACTTAGAGAGCATATCGTACACCTGCTGTCATTGCAGGAATATCCCAAATTCAAGGAAGCGGAGGCTGGCCTGATACACATGTTTTGGGGATGCCCGAAGGTACAGAGGTTTTGGAGGGAGGTGGCACAGAAAGGCGCCCAAGATGGGATAGAACTAGATATGCAGACACCAGAGGCTTGCATACTAGGCCGATACAAGAGGAATGTGAAAGACAAACCGCTGAATAAAATCAAAGATCTGATGTACATACTGGCTAAACGTAGCATAGGTTTGAAAAATTGGGTACTCCCTATTTTTTATTAACGAGTGGTCTCGTCTGTGTTATTGGGAGATTATTCCAACGGTAAATATATAAAGAACCAGACTGACTATCTCTCTCTTTTGTCCCTTTAGTGAAAACCTTCTGGTAAACGTATTTAACTGTTTTATCTATTGAAACAGATTAATCAGCGCATCATCAAAGTACTTTTTTACAAAACATATATATTTCTTTCATTATTATCACCAACCATTAAAACGCATGAGATCACTTATCAAAAACCACAATATCAAAAACATCAAGCATTATTAGTTCATTGTCACAAGGTTATACATGTATTATAAGATATTAGATATTTCTGAAGTTATTTATACAGCACTTATGTTTTCAATTTAAGATAGGGGATATGGAACCAATGGATGTAGTGCTTTAGTTCTTGTTGGAATAGCAAAATTGTACAGAGATATTACTTTCCTTATACTTTCTCGTCTATTTAATTCTGATGATCCATCAGCAGGTTCATTGGAACAACCTATTACTCAAGATTGTAGACAGAGATAGAGGAAAACAAAGCAATCAGTGTTTTCCTTTTTTAAGTCGACATGTTTTGGCCGCTTAGATGTGTACTGCACCATCTCATGTGCTGTCAGTCTCTAAGTGTAGGGGCCATCTTCAGGACTCAATATTTTTTCGAGAAATCTATTCTTCCCCTCATAGATACATATTAGACATCTAAAAGTAAAGATAAAAACAGTTTTACTAAAAGTGAAAAGATTATTAAAAAAGGGACCAACTGGTGTCTTCGAGGTGATGTCTGAGGTATTGTTTAAAAAAAATCATAACACGATTACTGAGCTTGAATTCACAATGCTAACTTAGGGACATTGAGATAATTTGCAAAATCGGATCGTCATAATCCTCTCAGTTTCGAAATTAGGTGCACATTGATCTCTGTCTCATTATTTTTTTTTAAAACTTATTTTTTAGTTTGCATGATTTAGAGAAGTAATTCCAAAGATCAATTACCTTAGTTATGTGTTGACTGTAGTAGGCAAAACAGTTTCTTTAATCTTGCTGCCTCTTCCAGGGCTATAAATGGTTCCAAAGGAATCCAAGTAATATGTCTGTCTTAGTCAGCCTGTAACGAGAGACTTATCGGTTATGGGGCCTCATTACGACCCTGGCGTTATGGGGTTAACGGCGCCGGTAGAGCTGCTGGCGCCGTTAACCCATACCGCCTCATTACGAGGTCCGCTCGCGGGACCCGCTCATGACGCCTGGTTTTACCAGATGTCCTAAGCGGGTCCCGCGAGTGGCCCAGCATGCTAACAATGGGCCCGTCATTAACGGCCCCATTGTTAGCATGCTCCCCATTCCCTTTGAGCCCTATGGGGGCTCAAATGGGAATGGGAATGTACCGGGTCCGGGTTCCCTGAATGGGGAAATACCGAGCCCTCCTAGGTAGGAATGGCCTGGTATTTCCCCATTCAGGGAAACGGGACACAGACCCGAGTTTGGGGGTAGCCATGCCCTTATTAAGACATTAGAGACATTGTAAATGTGAGGAGAGAAGGAGAGGCTGGAGTGGAAGATGGCCCCAAGTTTCTTAGCCTCACAGGTAAGAGCAGGAAGAGGACCCAGAGTGGGTGGCCAGAGAGAGAGAGGAAAGGAGGGAGCTGGTGTTCCGATGAGGAGGATCTCCGTCTTACTGGCATTATGGCAAAGATCATTAGGCGCACACCACTCCTGATTAGCAGGCAGAAAGTCAGTAATGAGAGAAGGAGTGGAGGTGGCTGAGGGGAGCCTGAAAGAGAGGTGGGTGTCATCTACATAGCACTGAATGTTGGAGCAGAGAGCAGCGATGCAGTGGGTGAGAGGTGCCAGGTATTGGTTAAATAGCCAGGGAGAGAGGTTAGACCTCTGTGGAACACCACAGGTAGAGAGAGAGGTAGAAGAGTGGAAGGACCCAGTTGGACCTGAGAGGGTCGGTCAGCAAGAAAGGAGGTCAGCCAGGCCAGGACCTGATCAGTGATACCCAGGTTATCACGGAGGCACTTGAACAGGATGGCATGGTTGACCGTGTCTAAAGCAGAAGAAATATTGAGGAGAATGAGGACAGCAGGAAGGTTAGAGTCAGGATTGGAGAGCAGGTCCTCATGGATGCGATTCCTTGTCGCGCTTCGAAACACTTGTGTATAGGCGCGTTACAAATGCCATATCAGATCATGTTCAAGAGAGCAGTTACCGCGCTTCTGGCTGCTCTGAAGCCAGACTGATGGTCATGGAGACAACCAACAGATTCAGTATGAAGGTTAAGCTGAGAGATGGTCAGCTTTTCCAAGAGTTTGGCCAGGAAAAGAGTGATAGAGATTTGGCGATAGTTAGCCAGAGAGGAAGGATCGGCAGAGGGCTTCTTAAGGAGGTGGTGCACAAGGGAGTGCTTCAGGGGGAGGGGAAGGTTCCAGTGGCGAAAGAGTTATTGCAGAAATCAGCCAGGGCTGGAGCAAGGGTGTCGATGTTGTCCTTGATGGTTCTGGAAGAACAGGGAAAAACCTGTTTTGATGAGACTTTAATAGATCAGACTTGTCTAGAAACATTGTCTGGGGTGAACAAGGGAAAGGAAGAGAAGAGAAGAGAAGGGAGGAGGGGAGGAGGCCACAGGCAGGCCAGGAGTGTAGGAGGAGGAGGAGGAGGAAGAGAGGCTGGACAGGATGTCCTGAGTTTTAGTGATGAAATGAGAGGCGAAGGCTGTGCAGAGGGCCTGGGAGGGAACAGGAGATGTACAGACTGCAGCAGAGCTGGCCAGCTCCTTGCAGATTCTGACGAGTTTGGCTGAGTTGTTAGATGCCGCAGAGGTACTTGGATGTGTGCTCTCCTCTTGGCGAGTCTGTACCGCCTTTGGTGCAGGCGGCACCCCAGTTTGTCATAGGGTGTACCTGTGGCCCTCCACTTCCTCTCAGCCACCCTGCACTTGCTTTTGAGGGTGGCGAGGTCACAGAGAGAGAGAGATGGGATGAAAGGAGAATGTGATTACTCCAGGAGAGAGGAGTGGTGAGAGGATTGAGAGGGGGAGGTCTGAGGAGATCAGAACATCCAGGGTGAGCCCTGTCTAGTGAGTCAGGCCAAAGGGAAGAATAGGGAGACAGAGGTTGTAAAAGAGTCCTGCAGAAGGACAAGAAGCATCAAGTTGAGAGGTAGAAGGTGAGGAAGGAGCAGAGATCTGCAAACTCAGAGAGGAAGGAGGATACCTGGCCTGGCGGCCAGTAGATAGTGGCCACAGTGAGAGAAAAGGAGAGAGAGAGAGATAGAGAGAGAGAGAGAGAGACAGAGAGAGAGAGAGAGACAGAGAGAGAGAGAGAGAGAGAGAGAGAGAGATATCAGAGGAGTGTTTGCCAGCTGAGCGAGAGTGGAGAGTGGCAACATGAAGCAGGTTGCTACCTTGAAAGAGTTCTGTCTTTTAAAAAGGCAAATAGCCAGCAGCGACCTTGCCATTGAAACTGAAAATACTACTGATGGGGAGGATGAACCGGAACCACCAAATACGGGTCTTTGAGATCTATCTTGTCCATCCATTTCGCCGGAAGGAGAGTGTCCCTAAGGAGATGAATCCCCTCCAGGAGAGTGTCTCCGAGGAGATGATTCCCCTCCATTTTAAAGTATCAGTATATTACAAACACATTGAGTGCCTTCAGATGTATTAACGGAGGGAAACCTCTGTCCGGCTTGGGCACCAGCAAGATTGAACTGAGGAAGGGAGAATGACCCCAGGAAGCGGGAACTACAGCTCCCTTGGAAATGTGATCCGTTACCTCTTGGTTCACCAAAATCTGCTTCTCCCAATCAAAAACCAGCGGACAGGGAAGAGAGTCCTGAAAGGGAGGAGAGTGAAATTATATCTGAAACCCCAACACCGTCTGCAGAACCCATGCATCTGAGGTTAGAACTGCCCAGTTGGAAAGAAAGAGAGCTACCCCTATTCCCCCCCCCCATCCCAGCCTTCCCTGAGAAGAAACATTTAAAAATAAATAGCTCACCTGCTGTAGCTCTGCCACAGCCTGCCCCTCTGGGTGCACAACCTGCCCATGGAGTGCCCCTCTGTGGGAAGAAGACTGACCTGGCCTCACAGAGACCTTGTATGGCCAGAAGAGTGGGCTTTGCCATTCCCAGCCCTGACAAAAACACTAGGGACAGAGCCTTTTTGATATTTGTCTAGGCTTTGTCTAAGGCCATGAAATTGTGGATGAATGAGGAGAGTTTCTTTACAAACTTGTGTTCAAATAAGAACCCCTGCGCCTTAGGTCCAGCTTCAGTTGGAGCCATATCAGTTAGCTTCGAATCCAAGCATATGAGCAGGCCTGTCCTGCGCTCTGTAGACAAAGCTGTAGTGGCATTCCCCAAAAGGCGAATACATCTCTCGAAACCAGCCCGGAGCACCAGTACATCCACTGGTGATTCCAGTACAACACTCTACTCCAGCATTTGAAATATCTGTGTGAGGGGGCGCAGAACATCTAACAGCTTGTCTTGGCATGCCATAAGAGCCTTATAAATGCTTTTCCTGGGAACTTTTCCTTTTTTAAACAGAAAAAAACACCATGGATTGGTCTTTATCTGGGGTGGCAGTTATCTTATCAGGCAAGGAGGGACAAGGAGACACGGCCTTTAGTTTGTTACGTGCCTCCTTCTCCAAGGATTTCCTAACTTGTGTCTTTAAAATGATCCCACTGAGTCCAAAGGCTTCCACTCTGAAGAACGTAGATGCTGAATACCTTCTGGGTCAAAAAATGGTTGAACCAATATATCCCTTAAGACTCCTTGCTCTTTTTTTACCTCTCCCATTTTCAACTTCTTTATTTTGGCGCTAGGTTCCTCTGAAGATGTGGAGGAGGAGGAAGAAGGGGGAGAATCCCTGTATTTCCTGTGCCTCTTTTGGAACCGGGAACCCCTGTCCTCCTTAGGCCCTTCTGTACTAACCACCTTCTCAATGTGTTTAGTCTTGGCCACACATTTGCTATGCGCAGGAACCTTTGCCACCGAGCTACCTTCTGTAGCAACCGCTGCCCCAGAGCGGTAATCGGTGATGCATGTAATGAGGTAGTCAAAGGCCGAAGCCAATGTGGTGTTTAACTCCCATAATGTACAATCCACTGACTCCTGTACTACCCTACACAACTCCTTACTCACTTCCTGAGGACCTGACTCCAACTCAACCTGTCTACTAGGGACCCCATCTGAGGAACTATCATCCTTCGCCAGCACTTGGTCATTTTCCCCTGTACCTTCAGATGTTGCCATCTTAACACCACTAAATATGGCTATTTATAACACTGGGGCAGAGGCACTTCCGTCTCAGCTGGACACACCGAGCCTCAGAGAACAGAAGGAGACTGAGCAAGTCTGGTCACAGCCTAGCCACAACGCGACTAGTACAACCCCCTGTGGAGCACCCAGTGTTAATTTGCAGACTCCGCCACGCATATGTCCCTATAAGGCATCTTGCCCAGCTACCAACGTGCCCTTGTGAGTTTTGGATAAACAGAGCCGCGCTCTGTTAACCTGGTGTTAAATGTAAAGAAAAAACTCACTGCCGTGTGGGCACGGGAAAATCTAACTTTGGAGACAGGAATTACACCGTGGGTACTTCCCCTGTCCAGGTCCACCAAACGCTCAAAAAGCGTAACAATAATAAATCACCAGGGAAAAGTAAATACTTTCTTAATTTCAATTAAGCCCTTGGAAAATGCTTAGACAGAGTACATGGCAAAATCAGCTCTTGTTTGACAGTTTGAGGTGAAATGCTCCTTTGAGCCCCCACTATCCGCGCTCGCAGTGGAAATATTAACAAACCTTGCTGGCAAGCCAATGAAGTGAAGACACAGTGTAATAACATTATCTACATAACGTAACCACTGAACACAATATCACATGTTTAAAGCAATACGCTTGTTGCAGTAGAATACATATCTGCTGTGATGAGCAGCAAAGAAGAGGACAAAGGACTACATTCAAGACAATTTATAGAGGGGCTCAGTCCCCCATTGGAGGAAAGGGGCATGACAGGCATCTTGGGCTGGAGTCCGCTCCTTTCATTGTTAATGGTTCAATGTTTTTTCTTGGATTTGTTTTCTCATGTTTTAAAGCATTGATTTCAAAAGCATGTTAAACCTTTTTTGTCTTTGCTGCTGTTGAGAGTAAAGCAGACTCCGTTCTCAACATAGAATCTGCTGGTGCCAATCCCAAGAGCTTTCCCTAATGCCCGGAGACCCTTATCATATTCCAGTACACCCTTAATTCTGATCAATCTGTGTTGCTCAGTATATTTGATTGTCTTTGCTTTCTCTCTGTGTGTTTACTTACCACCAGCTCCTGGGACTGTAGTTCTGGGACCATCTCCTGCAAGACTTTGAGGACTTAGAGGAAGGGGATGTTGAGCCTCTTTGGAAGTGTTCTGTGACGCGGGGGATGGAGCGCGGAGTGATGGTTTGTGAGAGGACGACAAGCTTGAGTCCGGTGGGGCTCACAATCCCTGTAACTTAGACATTATTCATAGTTTATTATTACTTAAAAATAAATCCCCTTGTTCAATTTACCTGCGCATAGTGCCGGGATTCATTTCACTACAAGTGGCGACGAGGATGTTGCTCTGATGCAAGCCCCGCCTTGCCCTTGCTGCTGTTGTTGGGTGAGTCATCCATGAGTTCCCCGGCCTTGGCAATGTCTGAACAAAGGTGAGGAAGTGAAAGTAATATTCTCTGCAGCACTGACATACTCCCCTACCCGGTGGTGCATCGAGAACTCTGTACTCACACTGCTGCATGTTTGCTACGCCAGTAGGTGGCCACCACTTCAGTCAGTCAAACATCCCAAGATTCGCACCTCCATAAATGAGTCAGGCAAGCCCTGTGACACCCGTACTTTCAGCATTTGGCAACCATTACCAGGCCAGGCAATCTACACAGCCCACGCTGCTAAGTCACAGCAGGGAGCTTTGAGGATTGAGGTTAATTGAAAATAAATGTACACAGCAGCAAGTATAAGAATGCAAATAGAATCCTATGCTATCTACCGGAGACCTGGCAAAACAAAGAGCCCACACCACTCCATGAACCTTGCGATCGTCAATTGATCACTGACATATGCAAATCTGTTGACACAAAGAAGACAGTTTTTTGTATACCTCCTCTCCGACATCAAGGGAAAATAAGTATCCAACCTTCCATAAAGGTACTAAAGAAGTTCATTGCTCTTTATTCAATTTATAATTATAACTATAACTATAATTCACACATCCTGCATCTCACCAATATTAGTGTTATACATATGACATGGCATTCAGCAGTGTACCTCTGTCTGCATTTGTCCTGCCTGATGTGGGTGAGCCCACCACGCCGAGATGGATAAAATCCTTGGCGCACTACGCAAATGTAGTTTGTGACCAGAACTGGTGCATTGAAAGGAGGAAGTGCCTTTTTCTGCATTGCCTAGGTCCTGTGGGACAAGAAATATTCGAGGACCTGCCAGATCTCCCCGAGACTAAAAGTATTGATCTCGATGAATATGAAAGGGCAATCAAGAAGATTGGCAAGCATTATGAAAAAAACTCAGTACCATTTTAGAACGCTACAAGTTTGGCAAGAGACTGTAAGAAGAGGGAGAAACCATAGAACATACATCACATGTTTGCGAAAGTTAGCGAGGACCTGCAATTTTAATGAACAGCTTGACAACCGTTGGAGGGATCAGTTTATGCTGGAGTGCAACAGTGCTAAAGTCAGAGAGAGAGAGAGAGAGAGAGATTATGGTCGGAGAACGACCCATCACTAGACACTGTTCTGCGTGTTGCGAAGGAAGTGGAGCACACAGAGAAGTGTGTCAAAATGCTAGAAAGCAGGGTTAAGACATAGGGGGTAATTACGAATTTGGAGGTAGCCATGGCGCTACTAGCGCCATGGCTGTCTCCGGGTCCGGTCTGGCAGAATGGGGACTTACCGGGTACGCGCAGGTCGGAATATCCCGGTAAGTCCCCATTCAGTTTACCATTCCCCATTCCCATTTGAGCCCCCATAGGGCTTAATGGGAATGGGGAAGGTGCTAATAACGGGCCCTCAAATTGCGGGCCCGTTATTAGCTACAAGGTCCCTTAACGGAACCCGCAGGGAATGGCTGGTCGGACCAGCCGTCCCTACTTGGACCCGCTAAGGGACCTCGGAATAGGGCGGTAAGGGTTTAACGGCACCGATCTCCTTACCAGTGCCTTTTAACCCTTACCGCCCACCTTGTAATGAGCCCCATTGAGTATAAGAACAGAAGACGTTAAGGCAAATACTTCATCATCAAGTACTCCCAACATAAATGACTCAGTTGCCATGATCAGTGGCACATCTACCAAAAGAAGATCTTCGGAGAAAGCATGCAGATCACCCTGGAAAGTTGACAGGAGAGATAGACCGTCAAATCGTGGACGAAGTATGAATAGTCCCAGGAGAAATAGGCCAGGTAGATGCTTTAGATGTGAAAGTGTCAATCATTGGGCAGATGACCCCGATTGTCCTGCTTTAAAAATGATTTGCCGCAAGTGTTAAGGAAAAGGGCATTTCGCTAAGTGTTGCAAGACCAAGGGTGCCTCCACTAACTGGATTGTAAGCAATCCCAGTGACGAAGAGGGAGAAGAATGTGTATCCATGATTGTCGAGGATGATGATGGCGAGAGAGATAGAGAGTCCCAAGCCCACAATTTTCATAGACAATGCAGAATTACACATGATGATAGATTCAGGTGCTAAGTATACTCTGATACCACAGAACTATTGAGATGAGTCGAAACACACATTTCTCAACGAAATTGACATCAACCCCAAAGCATATGGGGGAGTCAAGATTGAGATATATGTTACAAAGGCAGGAAGGACGCCACTGTTAAGTTGGACACATCTATCAGGGTTTGTCATTTCCTTTCCCATAATTTAAGTACTCCATATTACAGTCTGCGCTTTAAGCATTCTCTCTGGAAGTGTAGAAAGGGGAAGTGGTCTAGTTAGGATCTGAGTGGTTGAGTTGGTTTGGAAAAAATGTTTCCCTAATGTTTCTTCTCAGGAAGCCTTTTTTGTCCCAGGCCAAGATAGAGGGGGCGAATCTTCAGCAGTGATTGGTTAATGCTGTTTATGATGTAACTTGGAATTCTTAGTAGAATTCTAAACTGCCTTTGTCAGGTCCCTGGGCAACAGAAGGCATTAGGTACTGTTAGGTTCTTGGGCAACAGAGGGAATAGGGTAGACTAGAATGGTTTGGTTGGGTTAAATGCATAACAAATATTTCCTTAATCAAACCATCATTATTCAGCCAACTACTTCGGTCCCAGCTCAAGATGGTGGAGAACTTCCTGATCAGCAGTTGTTGGATAATGATAATTGTGATGCAGTTTGGAACCTAAAGAAAGGTTCTAAACTGCCTTTCATTCAAGATCAGCATAAGAGCAGTCCCAGCGAACTAGAGCTCCTTAGAAAAACCAAAGAAACTACTTAAAGAATCCTCATTTTCTAGAAGATAACTCTATGAAGAGCCAGAAACAATATTACAGATAAGTGATTCAGAAAAAATAATTGTAGAAACTGTTAAGTTTTTAAGGACCTGCATTTACAGAAAAAGCAGAAGATATGTTCCGTTTTGAGTGAAAGTTGCAGATTGCTGTCAAGTTTCAAGTTCATTGTTGGAAGGTTTTCATTTGTTCATTGACTTGGATTTTAAAAGTGCACGTGAACTATAAAAGTGTAATTACAACATTGTGCCGGCTCGAGTGCGTTATCGTTTAGCATTGCAATGCTATATTAGAACTGTTGATTGTGCGCGCCTATTTAATGTGAATTGAAGGAAAAAGTAACATTTGCGTGTGCGTTCCCGTGTTGCGTGTTAACGTTAAAGAAAAGAACCCTACGATGTTTCGCGACGTGTCCAGGAAGTATCTACGGTAGTTGCGTAGTTCGTTTCCCGTTATGAGGAAGCTTATGTTGAGGGAGAAGACGAGCAGTTAATCGTTCGCGTGTGCGCATGGAAAGAACTGTTGAAGGAAAAGACGTGTGGCAGTATCCATCGCATATGCGTTTATATTTAATTCAAGTAAGTCACGCTCTGTAGCGGAAATTGCAGAAGTATCAATTGATATGAAGTCGCGCTCTTTTGGAAGTAAATGAAAATGAACAGCGCTTGCATGCAAAAAGTTAGTTTATATATTTAACAAGTTAATCAACTGTTGCAGCATAAAAACTTCACAAGTTTAAGAGTTTTCAAAAAGACTTGAGAGAACTATTGTAAAATAATTGCTTAACACAAGAAAGGATTCAAAGTTTACCCTATTCAATACATGTTTGAATCAAAGAACTGCAAGTAAGCATTTCACTATAAAATTCAGTCAAGACCAAAGAGAGTAGAAAATTAAAGATCTTCATTTTGAGAAAAGTTAAGTTATATATGAAGATAAATCCTTCAAGAGTCTCTCAGTAAATAAACAGAGACTGTCAGGTAATTTGGGGTATTGAGAAAATTATTTAAATTTCTAAATTTTGGAAAGAATTAGTGAAGTATAACCCAGAGTTTATTTGTTGTTATATCATTGCAGGTATCCTGAGTTACGAGGAGTTAGCAGTTAAGGACTCCAGTGTAATCCTGACTATTTGTTATTTTCTCCAATTTCCCCTTTTTCCCCATTCTGGTCAATCCAATAATTGTTAATTGATAGTTGGTTATACTGGTTTGAGGGACTGGGTGGGCAATTAATCTGCTCCTGCAGGAGATCACCGCTGGGACCTGATAGCCTTTCATTAAAGTTTGTTACTGAGTAGGTTATAGCCTTTGTAGTTCCTGTGAATTTAGAGTTAAAAATCCCCATACTTGTAGGAAATAATATTTGAGGAAGAGTTTTCCACTTCAAAGCGAGGAAGAATCATATGTGAGTTCAGAGTGTGGCTTTTCCGTGAACAGAAACAGAGAGAAGAAGATTCCTGTCAGCAGAGAAAAAGTAGCTGAACAAAAGACTGAGCTAAGTGCTTTAATATTTTATAATCTGAATATAAACCAAGGTTGCCAGAGATTGAGCAGAAAGAATTTAGAAAAGTACTAAGAAAAAAGTTAATTGTTAAGTACTACTGAACTAATGTGCAAGTTTCGAAGCCTATGGATTTTTGAAGTAATTTTTGAGAAAACGTTTTCAAGTTTGTTTGTGTGTGTATTTTAATTAACATAAAATTGCGTGGGCGGAAGCGTCGAGGCAGTTACTAATATAACTAATGTCAGCGGTTATTTTGGGCTTGGAGTGATTTTTCGGTTCGGCCTTGCGTGTTAGTGTGCAGCGTTCCGTGCGCCCTAGAGGAAGGCATACATCGCGTGAACATCTCCAGAAGACATCACATGCTCGTACAGGCATTCAACAGTAGCATTCTGTGTTACACATTTTTTCCCGGCGGTCGGCCTGAAAGACTTTATTTTTTCGTTCGTTTGAAGTGGCAGCCGCAGACAAATTCCCAGCATATCTTCACGTCACGCAAGTACGTTTTAAGATTGCCAATGTGTTAAGCAACATGCCAACAGCTGAGTAACCTTTCCAGCAAATAAAAGAGGCGAAGCAGTTAATAAAGACATTGTTGTTTATTCAAGAGAAAAACTCAAGTATAATACTCCCGCAAGAAGCAGCAGAGATGCAGTTGATCAGAGCAGTCTCAGCATCACACGCTTTTCCAGAGGCGTAGCAATCTGAGACATTTATACAAGCCTAACAGCTATATCGGTTTACGCAGCAGGTACTGAGGGGGTACTGGTTAAAAGATAGATTTAAGAGTAGTAGCAGCAACGAAGTGAGTAATCTGTTGTCATTTTTCATAGGTCTAATACTGAAGATTCCAGTCGATTTAGAGAGCAAGAGGGACAAGCAGTAGAAGATTTCTGCGTTTATTTTCTCCATATCCCCTTTCCCCAGGGGTTTGCCAGTTTGATAATTTTTTTAAGAGGAATTGTTGGGCAGGCAGACTTAGGGGGTCTGGTGGGCCAGCGTCACTTCCGCAGGAAGAAACAGCAGTCTTGACAAATGCAAACTTAAAGTAAGACTGGACCCAAATGCTGATGAGTCAGTGTTTTCGGTGGGAAACACCAGTGCAAGGGATATTAAGATCAATGAAATAATGAAAGAAGTTTCCCGGGATGAGATTGGATGTTTACGTGGATTTGTCCATCGGATTAAAATGAAAAAAGATCACCAACCAGTGGTGCAGAAGTTGCGTGGCATCCCTCTATTGATGAAGGAAGAGGTGAAGAGAGAATTAAAGAAACTAGAAGACCAGGGCATCATAGAAAGCATTGATGCCAGTGAGTGGGTATCACTGCTTGTTGTGCTGAGGAAGAAGACGATGAAGCTTAGAATATGTGTCGACATGCGAGAGCTGAACAAATGCGTAATTCCAGACAGGTATCCGCTTCCCAATATACAAGAAATTGTATCCACGAATGGCCTACAAACATTTTCTCTACTTTAGATTTAGTGGCGGCTTATCATCAAGTTAAATTACATCATGAATCTAAGAATTTGACTGCATTCATTACACCGGGAGGTTTATACCAGTACAAAAGGATGCCATTTGGACTGCCGCTTCTGTATTTCAAAAAATTGTGTATAAGTTGTTTAAAGGAGATGAAGGCATCATATGTTATCAAGACGACATACTAATATAAGCAAATAATTTAGAACTTCACAATGAGAGGCTGGAATATGTGACCGGAGGTTGCATGGAGTAGGAATGAATATGAGCACGGAAAAATGTAAAATCAACAGGTCAGAAATTGAACATTTGGGTGACATCATTTCAGCAGAGGGCATACGCCCCAGGAAACAACTAGCTGATGCTATAGAAATGATGCCCAGACCTGTCTCACAAGAAGAAATTAGGACCTTCATAGGAATGGCAGAGTATTACTCTAAGTTCATTTGTGATTTTGCTGGTCACACAGTTTCTCTACATGATCTCACCAAAGGGAGAGGTACTTTTGAATGCAGCAGAGAATGTGAGGAGGAATTTAAATTAATCGGATATGCACTGTCCAGAGCCCCTGCTTTAAAAATGTTTATGCGTGATCGGAAAACCATCATAACCACTGACACCAGCAATGTAGGTCTGGGTGCTGTGGTCACTCAGGAGGACAATAGGAAAGATGTTCTCATAGCATTTGCCTCCACGCTATTGAAAGGAGCTGAAAGAACATATGCCACTATTGAAAAAGAGACACTAGCCATTAAATGATTGATCGACAGATACATTCAGAAACTTTGTTTGGGGTGTGGGCCTTGAATTCCGTACTGACCACAAGCCTCTGGTCGAAATAGTTATGTCGAAAGGACTTGTCAGAGTTTCAGGATGTATAAGAAGATGGGTAACTCAGCTGCAGGAATTCAACTGTACTATAAAATATGTGCCAGGTGTAAGAAATGTCACTGCAGACTGTTTGTCTCGCCTCACAAGTATTACAGAAATATATGATGATAAAGAGGGAGACGACTCAGAAGTAGTGTTTACTGTAGATGCTGTACTGGTGCCGCGTGAGGAATAGGAGGAAGCAATGGCACAGGATGTTTCGCTAAATAAACTATGACAAGTGTTAGAAGAACAGTGTTCTTCCAGGAGATGCCACTTTGAAGATTCTGAGTCGTTACCATTTTGGAACGTAATTGATGAATTGAGCATACAAGGAGAGATGGTTATGCGAGGCGACAGAATCATTCCACCGTTGGGTGTGCATCAGAGATTGATAGACTTAGGCCATGAAGGTCATCAATGAATCATCAAAACTAGTAAAGAAAAGAAGTGACTATTGGTGGCCTGGATGTGACCTTCAAATTGAAAGAACCGTTTGTGAATGTTTCCTTTGCAATAGAAGTGATAAGATTTGTGTGTGAGTGCAAAGTATCCCATGGTCGTGACGGATATCCCCGAAAGGCCTTGGGATAAACTAGGCATGGATGTGTTAGGCCCAGTATGGAGCAATGGGAAGCAAGCCTTTTGTTTGGTTGTGATTGATTTGCTAACCAGATGGGTGGAGGTGCCAATTAAGCCCTGCATTACCACAAAAACTGTTATTGGATTTTTAGATGAAATCAGTGAGCGAGAGGGTTTTCCCAAGGTCATTATCAATGATAATGGTACTCAGTTTCGCTCAAAGGAAATGGAGGAGTATTGCAAAAATAATTCCATTGAGCATAAACAGAGTGCAATTTATCACCCTTAAACGAATGGAGTTGTAGAACGTTTTAACAAGGTTGTTAAGGAAGCGATTTGTTGGGCATGGTCTAATGGATTGGATTGGGAAAAAGCTGTGAGAGAGGTAATTGTTGCACACCGTTCCACACCACATTCTACGACGGGCCCCGTCTGAGTTTATCAGGTGTCGGAAAGCTAACACAAAGCTAGTACCACCATGGATGGAGAAGAGCACTGATGTTGGGGAAAAGTTAAAGAATGCTGTTGAGAATATTAGGAGTAGTCGGGTGAAAAACAAAATGACTCATGACAGATCTGGTATTAGAAGTACCTGTCATACCACTCCTGCTGTGGGAGAATCAGTAAGAATCAAACTTCCTCCTGTTCTCAGGAATGGTCCATGCAAGTGGCCCGGGCCCATGGTAGTAACTGAAGTGTTTAAACACGCCATAAGTGTTGAAGATGGGCATGTATGGAACATGGAGTGGGTGTTTGCGGTGAAGGGTTTGAATGGAGGAATGTGGAGTGATGTCAGTTTTTGCATAAGAGGTGAGATGGGGCAGGATTCCAGGAATATGGGGAAGGATTCCAGGAAAGTGAAGAGAGTTTCAGAGTTTTCCTTGCCTAGTAACACAACAGGAAGTCCCCATCGGTCAAGATGGGGGAAGAACCTACTGGAGACCTTGACACTTTGACGATTTTGAGTAGAGGGAAGATCAACACATTCTTTTTTGTTCGCACCTCTGAGAAGAAGGGAGGATGTGTAGTGGTGAACTTAGTTTGCCTCATGAGGCAGCCACCGCTATGCGAGTCAGCCCGTGTCACGGAGGTTCTGTGATGCTGGGGATGGAGTGCGGAGACATGGTTGGTGAGAGGACGACGAGTTGAAGTCCGGTGGGGCTCGCAATCCGTTACTTAGATATTATTTGTAATTTATTATTACTTAACAATAAACCCCTTGTTCAGTTTACCTGCACATCATGCCTAGATTCATTTCACTACAAAACACAAGGTGCTCATGTGGTGGATGTGTTGGATAACTGCTGTGAGACCAAGTGAGGGCTCTACTTTCTCTTTCTGAGCGGGGGAGGGTGTAGAGTATGGGATTCATATGTTAAGAGGGTTAGGGTAAGGGTGAAGCAGAGGACCCTACACTCATCACAATGTTGGCTGTGTGTCTGCCCTACATTCCTCTCGATGGGAGTGAGTTGTGGCCATGCGGTCCCCCAAATAATGTGTGTTCTTTTACATTATCAACTGGGCTATTGGTGATGCCTGGCCATCTCTCTTGTCATCCCAGAAAGTGAAGCTGCCATCTTGTACTAAGTTTTGGGTGGCACTTCAGAGTAAGTGCAAACCCCTGGGCACTGGATGTGCTACCAGATGGGAGGGTGTACCTCGAATGTTTTAAGTTTGGTAATATTACTTCTTTTTGTGATACAATAACACAAGACTAAGATCAGATATGGTGGAATATCGAAGGCATCAAGAGGTGGGAGATTTCTCTTTTGTATTCATCTGGGAAAGCAACTAACTTGGTTATGACTGATCTTGGTTGTATCCAGCTGCTGGCAGCGGTTCAAGGGTACCATTCTGATTTGTGATACTCTTTGTAATGGCTTTGTTAATGATGTTTAAAGGAAATACAACTTTTTAAATCATGCGCATGCTTCTTGCATGCATGCCTCAGAATTTGTAATGCTTGGGTATTGCCACTGTAACACTGCTGTCTTATTTTTCTTCTTTAAGAATTAAACTTTAATAACAGCACCTGCTCAATTGACGGGAACAGCACAACTCTGCAGAAATGTGCTCAGACGGATGACTCTGGAGTTCCAGTATTCCCAGAGTGGCTGACCATTCTTCTCCTCTGTTTATATCTGCTCTTTGCCAACATTCTGCTGTTAAACCTCCTGATTGCCATGTTCAGGTAGGTCTGGGATCCCAATTATTCTATATTTGACCTTTCTGCCACGCTCCTTTACATCTACTTCTAGTTACTACATCTCTTTCTCTCCTCCCTTTTACTTTTTCTCTTTTGCTCTCTCCTTAGCTTATGCTTTACTCTTACTTTCACACTCTTCCTGTCTGCATTTATTTTTAGGTGCATTAGAAAGGCTTGGAAAGTCTGTTCCATAGTTAGGATTCTAAAGGTATGAAAATATGTTGCATTGACAATTTTAGTAATATCCAGAAACAAATGAGTGAAGAAATGTTTTTAAGCACTAGATCATGGCATGAGCTCTCTTTAAGCTCTGTTTTAGGACACTAGCTTAATATGTGCAGACCTATGTCATTAAAGAAAGGGTTCCCTGAGCCTCCATAGCATCTCTTATTGAAATCGGATTGCTGGGTATATTAACCATCACCTGTGTTGGCAATGGCCTCAGGCACACCTGGAACAATAAAGTGCTAATTCTTGCAGTGGAATATATTGCAATCATCTACTCATACATCCACCTATGTACCCTTATAGAGCGCATGCTTTGCAGATAATGGCCCTCATCACAAGGTTGGCGCTCCAGTAAGAACGGCACTGGTAAGGAAATACCGGCATCCATTACCAGGCCGGTGTATCATGACCCTAGATGCCGTTGCTACCGGCATCGTCAAGTACCCGCTGTAGCCATGCACCACTGTACCCGCACGCGCGCATATGGGGAGGCCTTAATACCGGCATGCCGCAAAGAAGGGGAGACCACGAGTCACACGTACAAGTACATACCGGCATCGAGATGCCTGTAAGAAGGGCCACCATGATGCCGGCAATACCGGCATCGCGGACCACCCGTAAACAGCAAAATGCTGTGTAACCAAGTGCCACAGGTGCACTCAATCAGCACAGGTGGAGGCAATGGGGTCAGGGTCAGCACAAAAGGAGCACACCCACACACCACACCCCCCTCCAAGGCAAAATGCTACCACTTGTACTTGCCATACTGGGCCTGGAGGACATGCCTGCACTGCTACTCCTTGAGCAGGCAGTACAACAGGAAACACAGAGGAGACGCCGGAGGAGAAGGAGGGTGAGACATGCCCAGCAAATACCACCAGTGCAGGCAGTCGCTCCCCGCAGACAGCCAACAATCCAATGTATAAGGTCCAATCCATTTGACTTAACCCCAGCACAGATCCACACCCTGTACCGCCTGGACAGAGACACCATCACCAACATAGTGGAATTAATACAGGACGACTTGGTCATCCTGATCAACATCCGCACAGCCATCCCCCCTTTGCTGAAGGTGGCATCTGTGCTCCACTTCCTGGCCACAGGCACTTAACACACAGTGGGCCAAATGCATGGCATGTCCCAATCATGCTTCTCCGTTGCGTTAAACCAAGTGCTGGATGCACTACTGAAGCATGCAAATGCCTACATATCCTTACCAAGGGCACCACAGGAGGCAAATGCCACCAAAATAGCATTCCATGCACTGGCAGGCATGCCCAATGTAATTGGTGCCCTTGACTGTACCCATGTAGAGTTGGTAGTCCCACATGCCGGGGAGGCGGTCTACCGCAATCGGAAGCTATACCATTCCATTAATGTGCAGATGGTGTGTGATGCCAGCCACATAATAACACACTGCTGTGCCAGATACCCAGGATCCACTCATGATGCCATGGTGCTTCGGAACTCCTCACTACCCCGCTACATGGAAGGAGACGTTGTACGAAGTGGCTGGCTGTTGGGTGAGTCTGCCCTCTGGGCTATGGGGGCAGATGGATTGGGGGGGAGGTACATGCATATGCTAGGGGAATGCCCTCTGGGCCATGGGGGCAGGTGGATTGGGGGGAATGGTAGTTTCTTAAGTCACCCGCAGACACACAGCCCTCACACATGCATGCAAAATGCCCAAGGCATACATTGCATGGTGCTTTAAAATCCTAGTACCCTAGGTCGTGTATGTCACACAAGGCTCCCTCTATGAATTGGCATGCTCTGTACAGGGCTGACAGTCATGTGGGTGTGGCTGCCAATGACGAGATAGTGCATATGACCTTGAATGATGTACAGGCTGAGCACACCTGTCAACTGAGCCTCATCCTCATACATACCTCCTTCTGCTCCCATGTAGGTGATGCTGGATATCCCCTGAAGCCGTGGCTACTCACCCCTGTCAGGAACCCGCAGAACGGGCACGAGGAGGACGTGTGGTCATTGAGCAGACGTTTGGCCTTTTGAAGGCACGGTTTCGCTGCATCAGCAGGTCGGGAGGGGCACTCATATATGGGCCTGAGAAGGTGGGCAAGATCATCACGGCATGTGTAATGCTACATAACATGTGCATCCGGCGGAACATACCCCTGCCACCTGACGTGGAGCTGCCACCACCTGGTGAAGTAGAAGGAGAGGAAGGAGTAGAAGTAGGACATAGGCCAGGACGTAAAACTCGTGAGGGTTGCGAAGTGTGCCAAATGGTCATAGACCAATCATTCTCATGTACTTTGATGCAGAGGGGGCCATGTGTTGTGAACTGTGGGCACTGGGTGTGTGGGCACATGTGCGCGATTCATCATGAAGCAATAAATTGACATGCAATAAATCATCAATGTCCACTCATGTGATGTTTGTTACACAACTGGTGTATTCGTGAGGAATTAAGTACAACATGATACAACAATCTACGCCCCCATCACCCCTCCACCCACCCCCAACCTACTCCCATTCCCCCAAACACCCCAGTACTACACACTACACCCACCACCACCCCTCCACCCACCCCCAACCTACTCCCATTCCCCCAAACACCCCAGTACTACACTCTACACCCACCACCACCCGTACACCAGCCCCCAACCTACTCCCATTCCCCCAAACACCCCAGTACTACACACTACACCCACCACCACCTCTCCACCCACCCCCTAACACCCAAAGTCAACTATGGCACGACATGTGTCTGCATGTATACCCAAAGGGATTATGCAGGGTGGCCCTGCTACTGTTGAGCCCCCTTGGGAGTTGGGGGTTGGATCTCTGTTCGGCGCGAACTCCGCAGGGACATGCGCACAGGGCTGGTCTGCCTCGAGCCCGATGGCGTGGATGATGCGGATGACCCAGATGGTTGTGATCCAAGGGGCTGGGTTTGCCGTTGGTCCATGCGGTCAGCAATCCTGGTGAGGATCTGAGCCAAGGCATTGAAGCCATCACGCACTTGCTGTGCATTTGAGTTAATGGCCTGGATAACGGACGCGGTGCTGTCCTGGATAATACGGCGTGTTGTCTCTCCTTCAGCAAGGTACTGCTGCACATAGCCTTGCATCACCTCCTGCCGGGCCTCCATCCTGGAGAGACGTCCCTCAAGGTCCCGTATGGCAGTGTGGGTTGTGGTTGGTGGGTGATGTGGTGGCACAGCATGGATCATGGGGCTGTGCATGGCCGGAGACCACTGTCCATGGCTGCCCTGGTCGGATGTGTCCCGCTGAGGTGTGTCCTGTGGGGTGGCCTGCGGGCTTGGTGTGTGCACTACAGGCTCTGAGTGGACAAGTCCTGCATCGCCCTCATTGTCCGGCCCAGCTACCTCTTCAACACTATGTTCAGCCGATGCAGCCATCTCCCCAATTGTGCTGGCAGCAGCAGAATGTGTGCCATCCTCCATCCCTGCTGTGTCCTCAGCCAGTGTGGATGGTGTGACTACGGATGCAGGTGCAGGTGTCAGCTCTTCCTGTGTACTTGTCTGTGGTGCTTTTTTTGCACCGGTTCTTGGCCCGCTTCCCACATGGCCCATCCTTGGTCCACTTGAGGTTGATGGACCTGTGCCATCAGATTGCCTCCTAGGCATTTTGGCTGGTGTTGTGCATTGTGCACTCCCTTGCGCTTCATCACTGTCAGCATCCGTACCTGTGGGGGACAGAGAGCGGCAGGATATCAGTGATTGTTCCGCTTGCATTGTGCATGCATTAGTCATTGGACATGTGGTGCCATCTGATCAGTTGCATTCGTGCATTTGTAGGGGACTGTGTACATGCAATGTTGAAGAGTGGATTCTGATAGCGTAGTCGTGTCCACATGTACACATTCTTGGGTGCAGTTGCACATTGATGTGTTTTGGGAGGGTCGTCCTCGGTGGCACATGCCCATGATATGTGTCTTGTGGGTGTATTTGTGTATGACCGCAACGTGCATTGGGATGGGATGGTGGTAGACCCAGAATGCGTACATGGATATGTGTAGGTGTGCATGATGGCCCATTTGTTGGCTGCTGTAGAAGCCACAATTCGGGGAGGGTGATTATGATGATTTTTACTGTTTCAGTAGTGACACTCACCTTCATCTGCCGATGTTGGCACGCCAAACTCTGCTTCACCGACTCCTTCGATGGTCTCCACGTCTATGATGGAGCTGCAGGTCTCCTCCCATCTGGCCAATTTCAGTGGGGAGTGTGGTCCTCCTCCTGTTGCCAGCCCCTGGCTCTGATTAGCTGACAATGTGTGCCGGACTCTCAGCCTGAGGTCGTCCCAACATTTTTTGCAATCACGCACTGTGCGTGCGGTGGTGCCGGCTGCACTTACTTTCTGGGCAACTTCTTCCCAGATGGCCTTTTTCCTGAGCTGGGCTGGACGCCTGAGGTCGTTGCAGAACACCACTTCTGCATTTGCCACAAGGGTGTCAGCCGACATGTTCAGCTCATCATCTGTAAAACGTGGTTTGCGCAGGCGGGCCGTGCCTCCCCGGGTGGTCTTCGACATGTTGTCAGTGGTGGCCTGGGAGTTGGGGTGTAGAGGGTCCTGTAGGTGGAGGATGGCAATGGATTGTGTTTTTGAAGATGTCCGCCATGGCATTTCCCGTTCCGGCGCGATGACGTTACTTCCGGGTCCGGTATTGACGCACTCGTTATTTGCACTATGTTAATAACGGTAACGGTATTTAGGGGTTTCCGAGGGCGGAGCCGTTCTGTGCGTATTGCTCAATGCCGTTGTGTGGGAGCTTGGGGGTTGTTACCGGCATGCCGGTAACTCTTGATCGTCCGCTATGTGCGGGTTGGTGCCAAGCCGGACATGTTATTACCGCCATGCCGGTTCGCAAAGATTTTTAGCGCCAACCTTGTGATGAGGGCCAATGTCTCCTTTGTCATAGACCAAAGATCATAGATTTGCTTTTTTGTGAGCAACGAGGTTTGATCAATTACAGTAAATATTAGGCCACAAGAGGAGTAAGAAGAGGAAGTGAAAAAGATGTGTGTGTGGACCTAAAACACTTTAGCTATGAAAGCACAAGAAATATAAAAGTTTGCGACAATTGACATATTCCAGAGAAGACATACAGTGTGATCTTCTGCAGAAGAAACAAACACCCAGTTCCATGCCGGGCACAGTGTTCCATGCAGGGCACAGTGTTCCATGCAGAGCACAGTGTTCCATGCAGGGCACTTTGAAACAGATGCTCTGCTCTATTTGAAATCAGTGGAACAAAAAAGGAGGTTGTCCGATATAATTGGTTTTAGCAACCGGGCTCAATGGGAAACAAAGGAGGGCAAAAAGGGAAAGGAGCTGAAGGCGCAATTTAAAGAAGGTTTACAAGTGGAGGGACAAACCAATGTTAATATATTGTGGGTATAGGTGAATCATTCTGGCAGAATTGCGCCAAATTAAACAAAGTAAATAGACTTTATTGGACAAATATGGACAAACGAAAAAAAACACATAAATGGTGCATACAGATCAATTTGGACATGTTAACAATCTGTTTTGAAACGTAACAGATCCACAAACATGCAAGAAGGCACGACTTTAAATTACATGAAAAAGCAGAAATCACTAGACGCAAAAAATACAAATCTATATATTACAAAATCAGGTTTATTCACATTTGTTAAGCACACAGCAGCCCGTGGGCATTGTGGCGCTGGTTACAGTAGGTGTTCATATCTTAGTTACAGGCACGTAAAACATACAAAACGGAGGTGGCATTATTGCGCTTGTTACACTAGGTGCAGATGTCATAGGTGCATGCGATGTACAGACAATGAACTAGCAGCTAATTGAAGAGGGCAGTTTTCAGGTTTTGGCGGAAAGCATGGAGAGAGGTTTCAGCTCTGAGGGCTGTGGGGAGCGCGTTCCATAACTTAGGGGCACTAATAATTACTGCGCCAGGTGGCGTTCAACTTGTTTGATGCCTAGGGCCATATTTTTACAACAAGTATGTCACAGAGAACAATCCTTCAAGTAAAGTACAGATAGTGCCAACTCGGGTTTGGGCCATCCGGTGTATACTGTTCCTATGGGAACATCCAGCCTTCTTCAGCGCAGACACAAAAGACTCTTAGCTGGCGGATGTATTATTCATGGACACAGTCACGAGCATCAGAAAAGGTACAAAAGGTGAACCCACTATTGGGTCAAATTCTTCTCATTGCCTGATGTGTTGTCACCAGTTTATTATTTTATATATTTCTACACAGGAGTCAACCTGTGGAATTTGAACATGAAGATCTGACGGGGTACAGGAATTGAAGCGGTCTCCCCCTGTTCACTCAGGGCCGCGCAGGGGCACACCACCCAGCCACAGTGTGCATCTATGTATATTTCTCTGTCATCCTGGCTCTCCCTCCTTCCCAACTGGTTGGGAACCCTAACATTCGCAGGCGGGCCAGAGAAGCTGGCTGAAAAAGATAGAAGTCAGTTTAAGAGTTTTTAAAGAGGAAGGGCCTACGAAACATGTGTATCCCTCTGCACGCCAGGCCCCCACCTTATCATCACGTCAGGAACGGTCCACACCCCGTTCCTGTTTTTACTTTATCTCTGGGCGGTTTGGAATTTTTTGCTGCGCTGCGACTCCTTTTTTCGGGGCGTTTCTTTTGCTGTCCATCCCTTTTTTGCTAGTGATTAGTTCTTTAATTTATTTTTTCAATTAGTGGTGCCTCCCTCTACTCATGCTGTATGCGACAGGTCTCAAGCAGTGCATCTGTTGCCAGAAGCATTTTTCTGCAGCCGATCCCCACCAAGCCTGTGTCCGCTGTCTGGGTATGCATCACCCGGAGAGTACCTGCATCTTTTCCTGTAGAATTCACCCAAGGTCGTTGAAGACTCGTCTTCTCTCCATGTCCGAGCTGGGACCGGTGCCGAAGACGACCGAAGACTTCGTTTGGAACAGGAGGGAGGACGATAACGGTAAGAGGGGAACTGTACCTTCAGGTGAGGTGTTAGTTTCGGCACAAGCCATCAGTACCCAAGGGAAGACTGCCTCCTCAGTCCCGGCGTCTTCATGGGACCGTTGAGGGGGAATCCACCAGCCTATCCACCTAAAAGTACCTCTGGGCGGGAAAGCACTTGTACCTCCAGGTGGGAAAGTGTCAGTACCTCCAGATGGGAAATGCTCGCAGAAGACTCACCAGTTACCGGAAGAGTTATTTACTCCGGACAAAATAACAACGGCACTAGGAAAACCCTCTGTTGCCTCAGTGCACCGAACAGGCAAGGGTACGTGCAAAGAGGCCCGCACCTCTGGAGTTGATTTGGTCCACTCCGATTACCCTGTACTGGACAACGCTAAGTCGACTTCCACTTGCAAAACTTCTGGAACTTTGGTACCGAAAGAAAAGGTTTTACCCTCTACTATCGCCGTTGAGCTGTCAAGCTCCTCGGTACAGAGGAAATCTCATAAATCCTCTCATAAAAGGCACAAGCACTCTCATTCGAGATCTACTGCAATACTGAATTCTCCAAGAAAGTACAAATGGAAGAAATCTCCCGCGGCATCTGTCTCGAGGTTGGTGCCGGAGAGTCAGAAGGATTATTCAACTATAACAACTTTCTGACTCAGAAGACTTTGATGCTTCAAAATTATTCACGGTTCCACGAGAACAATTGTTCAGCACTCCTGTGAGAGCTCATACCCCTCACATTTTGCCTCAATTCTCTCCTCAGTCGAGGGATAATTTGGGTCAACCTACACTGGCACCAGCGCAACCTGGTCCCCAACCAATATTCAGGTGCCTAGTCCCGTGGTGTTGAACATATACAATCCTAGCCAACGCCTAATAGGGCTGACTCTTCTGCTTCTCCTATCAGACTAGAAGACCCTTTACCTAGCCCTTTCCAAATGGCAAAAAACATCACTAACTGTGCTAAAAACAAAGCTTTCGGAGCCCTTCCTAAAAGTGTTGGCTCAACGCATCAAGGACAAAATGTCACCAGTGTTACCTCAAGGTTCGGTACCTGTCAACCCTACTCCTGACTCTGTCATGGTACCAGTGGACAATGAGGACTCTGCTCCTCCACCCAAACAATAACAAATGTCAAAGGACTCAGAGGAGGACACAGCGCATTCACCTTCTAAGCTGTTCCCTGACATTCTCACTAAAGCCATGAAGGTCCCAGAAATCCTTCCAAAGGATAAGCCTGAAATGGTGGGTGTTTCCGGGAAACTGCCGTGTCAGCAGTCAAAGGTTCCACTGCCCATGGAATTGTCCGTTATGGAGCAAGCTCTGGCTTGTTGGAGGAAGCCCCATTCTGATCCCCACATCTCTAAAGCTCTAGATAATAAATGTGAGATGTCTAAGGAGGAACCTTTCATACATATGGGAAGTCTTCCAGCTCAATCAGCAGTAGTATCTGCTGCCCTTGGCACAAAGGGGAAAGGCCCTTCTCCTTCTCCAGCTTCAGTACTTGACAAAAAATCAAAAGCATGGGAGACCCAAGGAAAGAGGTCCTACCCCAGCCCTGCCTTACAACTCAGGCAGGTTAACACTGCTACAGTTCTCGCGGGTTTTAATATCCTCAATTGGGAAAATCTTGAGCGTTTCACTGACATGCTACCTCAGGAAGGTGCAGACGAGTTCTCATTCTGGATTTCAGATGGCAGAGAAGCTGCTATGCAACAGCTTCAAGTCGTTAAAGGCCTAACTAACAAAACTGCAAGGGTAGTTACTAGTGCAGTCTGCATGCGTAGACATGCATATTGATCCCCACCAAGCCTGTGTCCGCTGTCTGGGTATGCATCACCCGGAGAGTACCTGCATCTTTTCCTGTAGAATTCACCCAAGGTCGTTGAAGACTCGTCTTCTCTCCATGTCCGAGCTGGGACCGGTGCCGAAGACGACCGAAGACTTCGTTTGGAACAGGAGGGAGGACGATAACGGTAAGAGGGGAACTGTACCTTCAGGTGAGGTGTTAGTTTCGGCACAAGCCGTCAGTACCCAAGGGAAGACTGCCTCCTCAGTTCCGGCGTCTTCATGGGACCGTTGAGGGGGAATCCACCAGCCTATCCACCTAAAAGTACCTCTGGGCGGGAAAGCACTAGTACCTCCAGGTGGGAAAGTGTCAGTACCTCCAGATGGGAAACGCTCGCAGAAGACTCACCAGTTACCGGAAGAGTTATTTACTCCGGACAAAATAACAACGGCACTGGGAAAACCCTCTGTTGCCTCAGTGCACCGAACAAGCAAGGGTACGTGCAAAAAGGCCCGCACCTCTGGAGTTGATTTGGTCCACTCCGATTACCCTGTACTGGACAACGCTAAGTCGACTTCCACTTGCAAAACTTCTGGAACTTTGGTACCGAAAGAAAAGGTTTTACCCTCTACTATCGCAGTTGAGCTGTCAAGCTCCTCGGTACAGAGGAAATCTCATAAATCCTCTCATAAAAGGCACAAGCACTCTCATTCGAGATCTACTGCAATACTGAATTCTCCAAGAAAGTACAAATGGAAGAAATCTCCCGCGGCATCTGTCTCGAGGTTGGTGCCGGAGAGACAGAAGGATTATTCAACTATAACAACTTTCTGACTCAGAAGACTTTGATGCTTCAAAATTATTCACGGTTCCACGAGAACAATTGTTCAGCACTCCTGTGAGAGCTCATACCCCTCACATTTTGCCTCAATTCTCTCCTCAGTCGAGGGATAATTTGGGTCAACCTACACTGGCACTAGCTCAACCTGGTTCCAACCAATATTCAGGTGCCTAATACCGTGGTGTTGAACATATACAATCCTAGCCAACGCCTAATAGGGCTGACTCTTCTGCTTCTCCTATCAGACTAGAAGACCCTTTACCTAGCCCTTTCCAAATGGCAAAAAACATCACTAACTGTGCTAGAAACAAAGCTTTCGGAGCCCTTCCTAAAAGTGTTGGCTCAACGCATCAAGGACAAAATGTCACCAGTGTTACCTCAAGGTTCGGTACCTGTCAACCCTACTCCTGACTCTGTCATGGTACCAGTGGACAATGAGGACTCTGCTCCTCCACCCAAACAATAACAAATGTCAAAGGACTCAGAGGAGGACACAGCGCATTCACCTTCTAAGGTGTTCCCTGACATTCTCACTAAAGCCATGAAGGTCCCAGAAATCCTTCCAAAGGATAAGCCTGAAATGGTGGGTGTTTCTGGGAAACTGCCGTGTCAGCAGTCAAAGGTTCCACTGCCCATGGAATTGTCCGTTATGGAGCAAGCTCTGGCTTGTTGGAGGAAGCCCCATTCCGATCCCCACATCTCTAAAGCTCTAGATAATAAATGTAAGATGTCTAAGGAGGAACCTTTCATACATATGGGAAGTCTTCCAGCTCAATCAGCAGTAGTATCTGCTGCCCTTGTCACAAAGGGGAAAGGCCCTTCTCCTTCTCCTTCTCCTTCTCCTTCTCCTTCTCCAGCTTCAGTACTTGACAAAAAATCAAAAGCATGGGAGACCCAAGGAAAGAAGTCCTACCCCAGCCCTGCCTTACAACTCAGGCAGGTTAACACTGCTACAGTTCTCGCGGGTTTTAATATCCTCAATTGGGAAAATCTTGAGCGTTTCACTGACATGCTACCTCAGGAAGGTGCAGACGAGTTCTCATTCTGGATTTCAGATGGCAGAGAAGCTGCTATGCAACAGCTTCAAGTCGTTAAAGGCCTAACTAACAAAACTGCAAGGGTAGTTACTAGTGCAGTCTGCATGCGTAGACATGCATATTGGTCTGCCTCCTCCCTTCATCAGAATATCCAGTAAAAAGTGCTGGACCTTCCATTTGATGGCAAAACATTGTTTGATCCATTCACAGATGAGGACCTACAGAATTGTCAGGCCAGTGCCACAGCAGCTAAAACTCTCAGCTCAATTTCGGTGAAACAACCATATCACCAAATTGTTAAGACTTTTAAACCATGTACACAAGGCAACAGTGGTTTATCCACTTCTGCTAAATCGTACTGCTCTTCAAAAAAGAGACAATACAGAACAAAAAATAAATCGGCCCCTACTTCTTTCTCTAATTCTTCTCAAGAGCAGAAGAAGTCTATTTGACTTTCCACTCCAACCATCATCAAGGAGCATACATCCGCGGTAGCGGGTAGGCTTTCCAACTTCCACCCTTTTTGGAAAACCATTACTCAAGAGGAGTGGGTTCTGAATATTATTCAACATGGTTACCACCTTGCCCTTCCGGCTATTCGACCGTTCTCTTAACCAGAGCTCCAGAAATCATCCCGGGGCTCCTGCAAGAGATTAAAAAACTCTTGTTCTAGGAGCGATAGAGTTGGTTCCTCAAGAGGAAGTAGATTGGGGATTCTACTCTCATTACTTCCTAATCCCAAAGAAATCCGGTGGGATTCGTCCAATTTTGGACCTTTCAGACCTCATTCAATTTCTGTCTCTCTATACCTTCCACATGGTGACCATTCCTCAGACTCTAACATTTCTTCATCCAAGCGATTGGATGGCATCTGTAGATCTACAGGATGCTTATTTTCATATCCCCATCTACAAACACCACCGTCAGTTTCTGAGATTCACAATAGGAAGGTCTCATTACCAATTCACGTGTCTTCCCTTTGGGCTAAATTCTGCTCCCAGGGTTTTCACAGAATGTTCTGTGGTCAGTGGCAGCCTACCTTCAGTTAAAGTCAGTCCATTTATACCGCTACCTAGATGACTGGCTTCTCAAGGCCCAGTCTCCAGAGGAATTGCTTCAGAAATTGCTAGTAGCTTGCCATACTCAACCATAAATGTGACACAATCCCAACTCAACCCCTCACAAAGGATCCAATTCCTATGAACATTTATAGACGCTACTCT
Organism: Ambystoma mexicanum; assembly: GCF_040938575.1. NCBI lineage: Eukaryota > Metazoa > Chordata > Amphibia > Caudata > Ambystomatidae > Ambystoma > Ambystoma mexicanum. Next base: position 1,090,209,484 of record NC_090941.1, read on the forward strand.
GCACAAAGCCGTTCCACCCTTGGAAATAGTTGAAGTCATTGAACAGACCATTGTTCAGTTCACTACCCACCAGACCCTAACACCTTGGTGGTTGCAAAGGCTCCTAGGCCTCATGGACTCTTGCATAAACCTAGTTCCCTTTGCAAGGCTCCATATGAGAATGGCCCAGTGGCATCTTGCTCTCAACTAAAACCAGCTCTTGGATCCTCAGGAAATGAAAATCCAAATTCCAAACCAAGTTCAGGACGCTCTGGTGGAAATCCCCAGAGAACCTGTTAATAGGGTCTCCCTTTCAACCTCCCCCTCACCAAATAGTCATAGCAACAGACTCTTCGGAGTACGGGTGGGGAGCCCATTGTCAAAGTCTAACAGCTCACAGTCTTTGGTCCTCTCAGGAAAAGGACCACATAAATGTCCTCGAATTGACAACCATATTTGTCACTCTAAAATCTTTTCTTCCCTCTCTCCAAAGAAAGGTGGTGAAAATTCTAACCGGCAATAACACTGCAATGTTTTATATCAACAAGCAGGTGGGACTCGCTCCCGCGTGTCCTAGCAGAACAAATTTGGTATTGGGCCATTCAAAATCAAATTTTCTTGTTGGCATCCCATCCCGAGATGGAAGAAGAATGCCCTGGCAGACAAACCTAAGCAGGTTACGGTATGCTGGGCATGAATGGGAGCTGAAACCATCTGTAGCACACATGATATTTCAGAAGTGGGGCCATCCATCAGTAGACCTCCTTGCCAACCAGTACAACTCACTATGTCCTAGGTTTGCACCAAGGCAAGGCCCGGGTCTTCTATCCCTGGGAGACACTCGACATCTGGATTGGATGAATCTAACACTTAATGCGTTCTCACCTCTTCCACTGATTCACAAAATATTGCTGAAATTCCAAATTTCACACAATCTGACATTGATTCTAATAGCCCCATTCTGGCCTCGCCAGATTTGGTTTCCAGACCTTCTGGAATTTGTGGGGACTACCCTATTAGATCGCCCACTTTCGAGAGATCTTTTTACTCAACAGAAGGGGCAGGTCCTTCACCCTTCCTCTCAATTGCTCAACTTGAAGCATTGGTTCCTGAAAAGCTAGCCTTTTCCCACTTATATTTGTCAGAACAAAACATTGCCATCATGTCAGCCTCCAGAAAAGCTTCCACTAAGAAGCAATATCGTAGCAAATGATTTTGTTTCTGTCACTGGGCCTTAAAACAAAACCTTAACCCCCTAAAGGCCTCTATTTATGATGTCATGTCCTTCATGTCTTACCTAGTTTTCACCGGTGTCAAAGTAGACATGTGCAAACATTTCTTATCAGCTATCAGTGCTTATCTGAATAGAAGCAAGTCTTTCTCTCTTTACAACAAAGCCATTGAAAGGCACTTTGAGGGCCTTCTAAGTTTGCATCCCCCTTTTCGTGAACCTCCACGTCAGTGGGATCTCAACATGGTCTTATCAGCCCTAATGTAAAAATAATTCAAACCTATGGCTTCTTGAGAATTTAGAATTCCTAACTTAGAAATTGGCCTGCTTAGTGCCCATTACTTCGGCTAGATGAATTGCTGAGCTCCAGGTTCTTTCCTCAAAGGAACCCTATATTGTGTTCCATAAAGACAAAGAAGTCTTATGTACGGCCCCCTCCTTTCTACCTAAGCTGGTTTCCGATTTTCACTTAAACCAGGAAATATGTCTTCCTGTTTTTCTTCCTAGACTGTACGCTTCCGCGGCCAAAGAGAAATTACATAATCTAGATGTACTAAGAACCCTAAAGTTCTACCTTGAAAGGACCAAACCGTTTAGAAAAGCAGTCCAGCTCTTCATTACCTACAGTGGTCCTTCTCGTGGCAGTAAGGCAGCAAAGGCTTCCATTGCTAGATGGGATGTCTCCTGTATCTCCAAGGCTTAAGACTTGAAAGGGCTTGCGACTCTGCAAAGACTTCAGGCTCATTCTACTAGAGCCAAGGCAGCATCTGAAGCCTTTACAAGGCCCACTCCCATTGTAGACATCTGTAAATCAGCTACCTGGGCTACCCTGCTTGCCTTTTGCAAGCACTGTGATATGGACACATAGTCCAGAAATGTTGCAAAATTCAGCCAAGAGGTTCTCTGTATCTTGTTGCCTGAATCTTGTACATGCTGTCTCCTCCACCCTTGCTTATTCAAAGGCTTTTTAGTATGGTTCCAACCAGATGGGAAGGAGGTGAGAGCTAGGAGAGCTAGGATGACAGAGAAATGAAAAATTACCTTCATGGTGATTCAGGTTCTCTTAGTCCAGGCTCTCCCTCCTTACCAACACCCACCCAGCCATCTCCTACAGTACGCATGTACTTAAATTCTACCGCCATTGGCGGAACCACAGGAACCACAGGAACTAGGTGTGGACCATTGGTGACGTAGGCTTTCCCCTTTCAAAACTCTTAAAGTGACAGCTATCTTTTTCAGTCCGCTTTTCCAGCCACCTGTGGATGCAGGCGTTCCCGACCATTTGTGAAGGAGGGAGAGCCTGGACTAAGAGAACTTGAATCACCATGATGGTAATTTTTCATATTTCACCTATGGGGCACAACATTGTGAAACCAGGGAGGTTCAATAAAGATTGAGAAACAGAGGCACTGGCGAAACAGAGTACCTTGTAAAGGTAGTCTCAAGAGTCAACCCAAGCACAGTATTCATAATCATAAGGGGAAAGATAAATGTTTAGATCCACGAAAAGTGTGGTTACGGAACACGTCGCTGGCTAACCTATCCAAGGACTCCAGTCACCTCCAAAGTGAACAAGAGGCCGGGTAGCAGCACAGTGGGAGACTGAATAAAGTATAGGAAACGGGCACAGAAGAAGCAAAATACCTTGTGAAAGTCACCATAAAAGTCAATCCAGGCATTGGCGGGTATTCAAATTCATACTTGGACAAGATACGAATTTGGGTTCATGAAAAGTGCAGAAGCGGAACACTTCAAAAGGCTACCCTATCAAGAGGCGCAAGTCACCTGCAAAGTGAACAAACAGCAAGATATCAGTACGGATAAGCAGACAAGCCAAATTGTTACCAACAAATGAGGATGCAACCAGATCCAAGAATATGCCGCCATGTAGATGTCCAGTGCCAGTGATCATGCAACGAAAGAAGGGGCGTGCCCGCAACCGGGGATAGACTTTAGCCATTAATTCTTCAATTTACTATCCTCTTAATCTATTTTTTTTTTCTCGACTTACCTTATACTGTTTTGGACACCTCCTCAGGGACCAGCATGAGGTGTACTATCCCCGGTTGTGGGCACGCCCCATTTTACATTGCCTGACCACTGGCACTAAGCCATTACTAAAGCACAGCAATAAAGCTTACACCATTACAAAGTCATAACACACATTTATCGTATTTCACACAAAAGATGCACAACGATCAGACAGAAAAGGTGGAGGTACATAAACCCTATTCTGCCATGTCTTGGACATCTAGCACTCTTCATTAGACTGCCAACACAGGCAACCAATTGCAAATAATGTACACACAGACTATCCATTTGTTCAGTAGATCACAAAGCCCAAAGCATACAAAAGGACACAGTAATGGCACGTGATGGATTTGTATCGATGCACATTTGCCACTCAGCGCCTTCCACATGAAGGTTTTCCTTTCTTGTGCTAAGGAGTGAGCTGCAAACGCATGAGTGGGTGTACTATGTGTTGTTTGCCCTGTGTACCACATTTTCTAGAAACTGCCTTGTCTGCCGGGATGAAAATGAACTGTTTGAGGAGATGCCTATTAGGGGCACGGGGCAGATAATAATTTACTGGCGGACTCCATGTCTCAATGAGCCCTTCTGTGTTCCCCTGCTCTGCGACTGAGCGGAGTTTCCTATCTCACTCTAGGTCTGTTGTTTTTCCTAAATGGACGTCTTTCCTGGTCTCTGAAGTATTATTTTATTTATTTGAATGTTTGGTTAGTGCTGGCCCATCCCAAAGGGCCTTGGAGCGCATTTCATGGTTCAAATAGTGAAAAGGTCGGAGTTCAGAAAAGAAGTTACAAAATATTTCAGGAAAGTACTGGAAGTTTAGGATAGACACGTAATAGCAGCGGAAGAGGCAGCGTTATGTGTGGGGAAACAGGGATGTTTTGAGGCTCTTTCTGAAAGGGGTGATGGAGGACACAGTGTGTATTTGGAGAAGTAGGGCGTTCCATGCCCTGCGTGCCCAGTGGGTAAATGTTTGTTTTGTGTGCATGCCAGTTTGCAGAGTGGAATGTGTAGAAGGTCTTGGCTGGGTTGTCTGGTATTTGTGTGGGTGATTTGCATGTAGTGACTAATGTGGCCATAATTAGGTCAACAGGTTGGTGTCAGTAGACACTGACCAGAAGGCCTTTCTTGCATTTTCCACCCATGAATTTCAATGGAAGCCAATATGTTTGTCCTTGCCTTGAATCCTTAGCTGACTTTTAAGATAAAGCCTTTTTAACTTTGCTTATCTACTCAGCTCCTTTATTTTGGTGTACTTGTAAGCCCCTAAGGCTACCAGTGCAAGGGGGTTGGGGACTTGTTTTCCTCATTCATGTTTTCTGTTTTGTTTTAATGTAGCACACACCACCTTACAGGGGTGGCTGCAGGGGTACATGTGGCCCGTTTCACTTTTGTTTGGCAACAGTCTTTATGCCCTGTTGAGGTGCTTAGGATGGGCTAGTGGCAGTGAACCGTGTGTTTAATCTTTTTTTCAGTTCACCCTCACTGTTTACTGCAGCCTTCCATTTAGAGTAGTTTCATATGGTTTAAGTCCTGTCCTTTGGCCACCTTGCTTTTTGGCTGTCTTCCTGCTCTCGCGGGACAGGAAACACCATATAAGGGTATGCACTTCCCCGGATCCGACTTGCACTCCCAGCTATTGATGTTATGTGGCTGAACTAGTCCCAATGAACATTCCTGTCAGGTAGTGTCTTATGTGGTGCAGGTGTGGGGTTTGTGGCTGGTCATGAGTGGACAGCCCTTAGCTGTTTGAATGGTGCAGATCTTACCATTGGTGGGCTGGGATACTCCCCAACCTGGATGTTGAATAAGAAGAAGAACTTTGCTGCCATTCTAGAGGTTGCCCACTGGATCCAAGAGACGGAAGAAGAGGAGCCTCCACTGAAGACCTAGCAGGAAGACTGCAGCTACCGGCAACCAGCCTTGCCCAATCCAACACCCAGTGAGGCGATACCTTCTTCCCCGGAACCGATGGAAGCAACTGGTCTGGTATCCAGCACCAGAAGCTGGTCGTCAGTGGCAATTGGAAGTGTCCCGAGACGATCTTGTCGGCTGCCTATCCACTGCCATGGGCTCTCCGCCGCTGAAGTCGATGTCCTGGGCTGCAACTTGCGACTCTGCAGATCCCAGACTTGCTTGCCAGCAACATTGCTGCTGCCCTCTACTGTGAAGATGGGCTTTTCTGGAGTCTGTTTCACACCACCGCCACACATCAAGCATGCTAAACTGACCGGGGAACCTACGCCGCACTTCTTCATCTGCTGAGCATTAGTGGTCCACCCTCGTGGTGGGAGTTGCTGTGGCTGCTGTCCTGAGGTGTCTGGCTGACTCAGCTGCAGGTCTGTCTAAGCCACCCAGAACCAGAGATCGGAACCACTGCATAGCCTGACACAACGCCAACACCATTTTCAGCTACTGCACCTGCAACCATTGGATCCACATCAACATAACCAGTGAGTGAAGCAAGCGTCCCTAGCGATTTTGTGCATCCTGGGAGTGGTCACTGAGAAAATTGAAATAAAGGGCATGAGTGTTTCGGAGCTCCCCCTAGCCCCATCAGTATTGTATAGACTCAGATCTGCTCCATAGAACTACCCTTGTCTAGCTATTACAAGTGGAGTTCTCGCCAAGAGTCCCTCTTGGATAAACCTCTAGAGCAGTGGGATAGGGAGTCTACCCCTATTTTTGCTTACTTACCTAGTGCTTTTAAAAGCATTTCCTAAGCATTTCCTAAGGTGCGCAATACAAATAAATAAATAAATACAAATACAAATACATACCTCTGGACTTTGGCAGAATGTGTGCTGGGGAACCTGGACTTGCTATCCCCAAACCAGGAACTTACTGAAACACTGACTGTTTTGGTATATTGCATAGTTACCTACCTGCTAGGGGAGGACTGCTTAAGTGAGGTACCTGGCTTATAATTATAATAGTAGCTCTGTTTTTTCCAATGACAACCTCCTGCCCAGTCCTTTCACTATTCTTCCGTCTCATCCCCTGTATGTGTTTTGTTATTATTGTTAGTTGCCTGTCTCTGTGGTACATGTGCGCCCTGATGCCTGTGGGCTGCGGTGCGTTATAAGCACAAAAGATAAACATAAACATAAAGCAGACTATAATATATTATTGTTTACTGTGTTTCTCTTGCCACTTCATGGTTCATGTGTGCATTGCACTTTTTAATTGTGTTTAACAGTGTTGAAGGGTAAAGTGTTGTGTAGTTCCATTTTGATGATGTTGCTAATAGTGTACATATGTGTTCAGACAGCATATATGTGTTCAGACAGGAGCGTTTTGGGGTGTATAGTATACTTAGGTCATTACCAGCCTATGTGTTTGAGGCCTAATAATGACTATATTTTTCTACAGCTGTGTGCTGCCTCATTACTTTACTGTTTCTGTTGTATTTAACCCAACAGCCCCAGATCTCTCGAAGTCTGCCTCACTGCTGTGCCTACATTGCCTGTGAGGGTTTAGCTAGACAAAATGTCTATGACCCAGGTCCCACACTAGGGTGGCCTCTTGGAACCATACCACTGATTGATTTTGATTGATTGTTTATTTGTATAGCGCCTATACAGAATGCATTTCAAGGTGCTTCAAGGCAGGGAGGGAGCATGGGAGAATACAGTGACATTCTTACAAGTCATTGATACATTCAGAATGTGCAAAAATACTATAATAATCAGCCTGACGACAAGTGCGGGGACAATAAGAGGAGGGAAGGGGGGTGGGTGGGACAATGAGACAGACAAGCCGTTACATTACAATGCCTGACGATAGTTGATGTAGTTCCGGAATGAACAAGAGGAGGGAGAGGTGAGAGAGTGGTTGGAGTAAGAGAGGAGGAGAAGAAGAACAAAACAAGCTACTATCACGACATTTCAGATAATGCTTGAGGGGGAGATGGAAGAGAAGACAAAGAGGGAAGGGTGGCGGGAGACAAGCAAGCTGCTATCACACAGGTCACGAGTCAAATGATATAGTAAGTGAAATTGGACAGCGAAAAGGAGGTGGGGCAAGAGAGTTTTTAACCACTGAAAGCAACCCCACTTTCAGTTTGCCCACCCCTACAGACTTGCCTCTATCTTCTTTTTGTTTCATGGCTACATTAGTATGCCTGACGGCACTTGAGGTAGTGCTGGAGGTAGGGCGGGGGGAGGGGAAGGAGTAAGGAAGAATGAGAAGAACAAAACAAGTGACTAAGATGCTAGGCCTGACGACATTTCAGTATAGTGCTGGGCACGGGGTGGGGGACACACAAACCATCACTGGGGTGGGTGGGGGCTACATAAACCATCACGGGGGCGGGTGGGGAGCATACAAACCATCACAGGGGCACAGGGGTGTGGGGGTACACAAACCATCACAGGGGTGGGTGGGGGCTACACAAACATCACTGGGGCGGGTGGGGAACACACAAACCATCACGGGGCAAGAGGGTGGTAGGGGGCACACAAACCATCATAGGTGGCACGGGGTGGGTGCACACAAACCATCACGGGGGGAATTTCTTGGGTGGGGGCCCACAAACCATCACAGGGGCAAGGGGGTGGGTGGGAGGCACACAAACCTTCACAGGGGCAAGGGGGGTGGGGGCACACAAACCATCACGGGTGTGTGTGGGAGGCACTCAAGCAGGGGGCAAAGGGGTCAGAGGGCATACAAACCATCACAGGGGGCAAGGGAGGGTGGGGGCACACAAACCATCAGAGGGTGCAAGAGGAGGTGGGGGAACACAAACCATCACAGAGAGCAAGGGGTGGGTGGGGATCAAGCAGCAGCGAGGCGGCATAGCGGGTGGACAGGGGTAGACAGGGCCTTCGTAGTGGGCCTTATTTGCTGGTGCCGGCTCCCGCCTCCCTGTGACCCTGATTGGGTTAAGATGGAAGTCAGTGCCCAATCACAAGGGCCACGCAGCAGGCTCTCCAAAGAGCCACCAGATGGTAAAAGGGAGTCAACCATCTTTGAAGTAGGCAGGTTCCAGGTGAACAATGGAACAGCAATGAACAAAGGCAATGGGCTTCTTCTAAAAATCCCTCCTAACAATTGGTGCTCAGTGGTTGCGTATGCTGTGTAGGAATTCGTGAACATCGCAGAGTGGTCAACTTTTAAGGTGACACACAGTACATTGCAAATAAAGCTTAAGGTAGAGTACACTGCAAGAGACCATATGTCTGGAGGTCTACACTGCAGAATTCCCGGCCAGAAATAAAGTAGACAAGTTGAAGGCCGTGTATACCGCAAGTGCCACAAATGGATTTAATCCAAAGGCTTTTAATACAAGGAATGTTGGTTTATATTGACAGTGAGGGTGATGTTGGAGCGGGGTCCAGGAATTTGGATTCTTTTCCCATCTCTCAGTCAGAAGTATTTTGGGGATTAGAGACGGAGAACCTTAGAATCCAGGAAATTGGGGTTAGGCTCAAATTTGCACAGACTGTAGCAAATCGGGTTGAGAAGGACAAGCAGAGAGAGGCAGAGGAAAGAGAAAAATCTCCAGATGGAAAAGCCAGAGAAACTGACTTAGCTAGGCTAGCTCGTACAAGCGGCTCCAGTAATGGCTCTAAGCCTAATTCCTCTTCTTGTTCAAGATTCTGCAAGGATCTGTTGAATGTCTACCGTGTAAAGGATGATATTGTTGAATGGTTGGCTGCACTTGAGTTTGTATGTGACTTACAGTATGTGCTCAATGGTGATCGGCTGTGGAGCACTGTAAGAGTTGAATACTGCTGATAGGAAGGATTATTCTAAGGTCAAGAAAGCTCTCATCCTCAAGTTGAGACTGATTCCCTCAAAAACTTGAGTTGGTTGGTTATGGCCATAGGGTCACTGCCTTTGAAGGCGTAATCATTTTATTTAGTCAGGCTGGAACACATTTATGATCCTTGTTCCCCAGTGTAGAAGCAGCATCTGGCTTACTACAAGGAGTTCGACCCCCAAGGTGTTGGTGATTGCTGCTGACTCATGGTTGACCATATGGTATCGCATAAGTAAAAGGGGGCCTTACAGAAATCTGAGGAGGGTAAGAAGCAGAATGAAAAGGAGGATGGTAGCTAAAATAAACATGCTTACCATAAGGCCAACAAAAAGAATAAGTCACATGGTTATCAAGGACTGGGTAGTGGGGCTTCTTGTTCTAAACAGTAGTATTGTCTGAGGACGCCTCTATTCTTTAAGGATTTTGGACTTGTATGGCTTGGAACTTCTCACCATGTCAAGGCAGACCTCCAGATGCAAGGGCAAAACCTTTGGGGTCCAATCTGTTAATATGACGTTCCCTCTGGTTGAGGAAAGCATTCTTACAGGGGCATTCCTCTATTCAGATTCCTTACCCAGGGTTGGTGGAGCTGAAGTTATGCTAGTATCGCTTAGCTCCTGAGAACAAAAGGTAGCAGGTGCCTATTCCTCCATACCAGATAACGCCCAGTGCTACTTCAAGGGTAGAATCCAGATTGATGGTTTTGAATCCACAGACTTCAGAGACGCTGGGGCCAGTAAAACAGTAGTGGATGCCACTTTGGGAAATGCAGAGGAGCTTCTCAGGGCTCCTCAGTGACCCACTAAACTGGCTAATGGCCCCACTCGGATGTTCCCAGTAATGCCTGCTGTCAATTCAGTAAATGGATAAACTCTCATAATACCTGTGAGCGTGCAGAAGGAAGTCCTATGGAAGGTTCTCCTGGGTAATGACCTTAAGGACTTGGGTCTGGAGGTGATACTGCAGATGCCCCACTCCTCCTCCCACTCCACAGAACAATGTCTCAGAAGAAGGCAGCTGCCTCGGCCAAGCCCAGGGAAAAGCCAAAGCCAAAAGGGGAACCCAAAGCAACCAAGGGGAAGAAGTAGTTTTCTAACACTAAGGCCTCTCTACCTATGGTTGGGATGTCAGACCCTACACTTGCTCCTGCAGTGGAGGAGGTGATGCTCCTTGATGGTCTCAACCTTGAATACCATCCCGAACTGCAAAGCTTGGTTGTTAAAGGTGAGCTCTGTTTGGAAGAACTCTGCAAGTTACAAAAAGGAATTTCCCTCTCTTGAAGGGCTAAGGAGAGAGGGCTGCTGCAGTGTGAGGGGGAGCCTCCTGGGAAGCACCAGATTTATTGGAAATACAGCTCACAGCTGGTGACAATAGAAGTTTGATGGTCCCCCAGACAGAGATCCCTGCACATTTGGCTCCCAAGATCCCCCTTGCAGGCCATCTCGGTGTCAAGAAGACTAAGGAGAGGTTACCCTTGTAGTAGCTCTACTGGCCAGAAATGGGAGCACAGTCAGAATTCTGCTGTGGGGGTTGCTCCAACTGCCGCGTTTCTGGCAGTTTTGGGACCTCTTCCTGTGGGGAGAAGCTTACCGTTTGGTGCCTTTGCTCCACCCACACCTTCAGGAAACAGATGTATTCGGGTGGTAAGAGACCAGTCCTACAGACATCTTGAAGCTATGCATCTTATACCTGTAACTACTAAGTCAGTAGCTAATGACCTCTCGGAATTTTTACCCATTTTGGAGTCCCAAAGGAAGTTGTGTTTGATAGGGGAAACAACTGGATGTCCAATTAGATGCAGGCAATCTTGCAGGAGCGTGCAGTCTTCAATATGTTTTCCCACTGCATGCAATCCACAGACAAACGTGTTAGTTGAAAGATTTAGCAGAACCATGAAGAGCATTACGATGCTCTTGAAGAGCTCCTAAGGAGGAAGTGGCATCTCACCTTACCAAGCCTTTGTTTTGCTTACAGAAAATTGCCTCAAGAGGGAGTTGGTTTCAGGCCCTTTGAGCCTCCCTTTGGTCATCTTGTCAGGGGTCCTCTAGCCCCAGTGAAGCAAATTTGATCAAAGTTTTGATGATAAAAATGGGATCAGAACAATAGATCATATTTCTACTCTAATCATTTAGCACACACAAGGGTACAATCTGACCATTTTATACATTACATGTGATAGGTGATGAGAGGGTGGTGGGCATCAGAGAGACCCACGTTGTCACCTCCTTCTAATGTCCCTATAAAATCTTTGTTCTCGTATTGATGGGAAGTCCTTGCTTGCATCCGGTACAAGAAAGCATTTTAAAAAAAGAAACGGCTGATTGTCTAGGTGATTTTGCACCTTTTAATCCACTGGTAATTGCGGCTTGTGGTATTTACTTTGAGCGGTATGCACTATGCTGGGTGCTCAAACACAGAGTATTTGTAAAATACCACCCATTTTAACGTTGGCACCATACCAGTACTGAGACATTAGGAACATGTTTTAAAATGCAATTCAGCGGGACAATTAGGAATAAATGTAGGCATGTCCAGACGCTATAAGTTCCGAAGAATAATATCAAGAACCAAAAGCACAAAATGCTCAAATTAATTGGAAAAATATGTAATTGGTCTTGAAATTCGAGCCGGTGGTAACCATATTTTCCTCAACTCATTTATGTGCCAAATTCTTACATTGCCTGTGCGCTCTTGTCTGATTTCCTGCACACTCGAACTCTCTACCTTTCTTATTTCTTGGCAGGGGGCTGAGGAAATAGAGTGGCCTAAGGGCTTTGTTTATTAATGTGTTCTTTGTTTTAGAAGCACTGCACATGCACAGGGAGCTTTAGAAAATGTGAAAGAAAGGGGTGGTGTCGAAGACGAGAATAATGAAAAACCAACAGTGTGGGGCAAAGTATAAGAAAAGGGCATAACAAGTACTGCCCGCTGACAGTACCTTCCAGACTTGGGAACTTGTCTGGCAAACATTTTAGGGGTGTGCAAAATCGGGCAAATTCGCTTTTGCGAATTCCACCCTTAAATTGGGCCCTACATTTTGTCAATTTCACGAAATTGGAGAAATAATGGGAAATTAAAAAATGTATAATCATCACATTTAAAATAAATAAAGCCGGGTTTGCAGTATTTCTGCAGGTATTGTATTAAGGTATAGAAGGGAAGATGTCCAGTGGTCGTGATGGCATTTTTCACTTCTCCCCCAGGCGTCACACTATACTTAGGAATCTACCTGGATCGTTTATAGCACAATCTTACTATTGTCTCAGATGCTGGGCTTTATATGCATTTGTGTGCCATATGGTAGCAACAGCTGGCAGTTGCTTTTCATTTTGTTTCAGTTTTCTCCCTAGTTTTCTGCTGAGCTCCATGAGATCCCATGCAAATAGGGCAAGCATGAAGGTCCATAGCACTTAAGAGGTTCATATTTTCATGGCTATGATCTTTTAAACCTTTGATATATCCTCTCATTTCAACTGCTTTGAATTTGCTTGTTCCTATCCCAGTTATACATTTTCGGATGTCCAGGATCACACTGATCATATCTGGAAGTTCCAGCGCCATGACCTGATCGAAGAGTACAACAACCGTCCATCTGCACCTCCTCCCCTCATCCTCATCAGCCTCCTGCACTTCCTGGTCCAACACATCATCATGCGGAAACCTACCCGGGGGAAGAAGCAACTCAGTGAGTTTGTTCTTCTGTTACTTCTTCTTTCTGCTCTCATGTGATATAGCTCAGCTTGTGCCGTAATGATGACACTGGGCCTCATTACGGGTCCGGCGGTAACCCTGCCGGTGCTACCAGCAGGTTTGCTGCCGGACCTGTAAAAAATTACTGGCGCTTGACTTACTGGTGCTACCGGGCTATTACAAATCTGGTGGCCGGGAAGTCAGGCGCCCGTAATTATGTTAAACCCACCCCATTTAAAAAAAATTATAAAAAAAAACCATTTGAACATTTATTTTTTCGGCATTTGGTGTCGAAAAAATGGCATTTCGAAAATATGAAATTCGAAAATGTCACTAGGAACCGTAAATGAATAAGTGATTTGTATGAATGAAAGTATTCAATTGTATTTATCCAATCCTGTTCATAAAGCAATTTTTAACTCGCAGTGGGCTAGCTTTAAAATCAGCAATTACCAGGTCCAAAACCAGCGAGCAAATAATCACAGTAATCTGAAAATGTGCTCAACAAATTTTCCTTTCTGTCAATCAACACCTTGGGCCTCATTGCGACCCTGGCGCTAATGGTTTAACGGCGCCGTTAAACCATTAGCGCCTGATTACAAGGGCCCTCATTACGACCCTGGCGGAAATCGAAAAACGATGGCGGAAATGCAATACCGCCATCGAATAGCGCTCGGTGCGATTATGACCCGTCACCGTAAAGTACGATGCCATTAGCGACACCGTAGTGAATGCCAACGCTAACTGCACCAAGTACGCGCACGCGCGCCATGCAAAACCGTAATTACCACCATGGCGCAACGGTACGCGAATTCTGACCCTAGCGGACATTTACCTAACGCCATCAAGCATGGCGGAAAGTACCATTCCGCCATGGTGAGAAGTACGGCAACGCAAACCAACCGTAAATGGCCCTACTGAGTGCCTGTACACCACTCCCTGGCCACATTGCACAACTCCTCGTAGGTGCAATGAAGTCACACAATGCAACCAGTGAAATGTACAAGTCACCCATGCATGCCAACGAACAAATGAATGTAGGGGCTCCAAGTGCCTTGTGAGTGGGCATCCATATTTGCCATGTCACCATTGCCGTACTGATGCAGCACAGGCATGTGAAGGTTCAAGTACAGCAATATGAACTGAAATATGAGACAAAACAACAACAGGCCCCCATCGCTTGACACCAGTGTAAGGCAACATTCAAAGCAGTATCCTGAGGGAGACTGCACCAGCCCTGTACTCTTGCCAGTAAACAAACCAACCATCAGCATAAGCATGTACCACACAAGTTGGCAGAGTGACTGAGCAGCCAGGCCCATCTCAAGAGGGGCCAATGGGAGCTGCAGGGCACAGATGGCACGAATACAGAAGCTATTCCAATGGACATGACCTCAGTCTCCCTCCAAGAAACGCACGCAAACACAGGCACCTGTGACCAGCCATATTCTGATAATCACATCATTCCACCAATCCACCTGGCTGACCGGCATCTGTTACACAAAAGCTAATCCCCCGCCCCTGAGCATGACATCATTAAAACAGTCATAATGGCAGCCCCTATCCCTGACCTCACTGGGCTTCGTAGGCAAACGCGCCCAGTACAGTACCACGCAACTATACTCAGAAGCCGGAACCCAATGCAGATCTTCTCACAATACATCGCTCCACAAATAGGAATATGCTACATTACTTGCAAAGAATAACGCTACACGGTTAATATCATAATAGAAATTGAATGCACAACAAAATCACCAAGCCCATACAGCCATTAGGGCATGAACTCCAAAATATATTTCATTATTGTGGGCTGCATCCGCAATAAATGACCAGCGTCTTCTTGTGTGACGCCCTGTTCCTTCATGGTACACAGGGGCTACATTCACGTTCAAAAAGGCAACATGGAAGCGCCTAGAACCGCAGGGCCGTCCCATTAGGTAGGCACTAGTCCAGCTGAAAGGTCGATATGTTGCTCCTAGCCACTAGTACTGCGTAAGGGCATGTGGCCCATTGGCGATCGTCCCATAAGATCGTAATGGTGCTCCACTGATTAACACGAAGCAGCAGGTGTCGGGAGTAAAAGCCATCTGCAGGAGTGGCATACAGATGGCAGCGGCAAAAGGGGAGGAGATACCTGTCACCCAAATGAAATGAAAAAGAATAGTATGGGCATCAGAACTTCATTTGAATTACTCACTTCAATGATCACACTAAATCTACAGCCATATGCATGCTAGCCCACTCAAAAGGATTATTCCCACCCAAAAATCACTTGCGAATCATAACTATATAAATCGAGGTGAAAACACTATTACAAACGAGTCTTTGTGTGCATGCGTCTGTTAAAACAGAATCCATTAGATGGGATTAGTAACGTGCATAGACACAAGTGTTTGAAGGCGCGTCGAGACAGGGAGGGTTCAACAAGGGCAGATAGACGATGGTCCCACTATGGCAGCTCTGCATCACATAGCGCAGGGGAAGTGGATAGATTCCAAAAAGCCATGTACATGGCAAACTCTCAATGAAATCATCTGTCCATGCATCCATACATCATTCCCTCATCCCGGTATGAAAACGCCTGATTATTTACTCACATAACATGTGAAATTTCCATTGAGTCTGTGCGTAATGCAGTCTGCAAAATCCACTGTGCTCCACCCCGGAATTCCAGTGTTGTGAAGTAACATGTATTTGGGAACGTCCGGCCTTATCGTCCACTACGCTATTGCGCATCCCATACTATTCATATCAATCATTGCATTCTCGCCATGGCCCCTGTCCGAAGGACATTAAACAATAGAACTTTATATCTGCAGTCAGACCTGTGGGCGTCTCCTCGCCGCTAGCTGAAAACCGAAAGCGCTGTCCTTCGAATTCCTCATTTGCAACATCACGTCGAAAAGGCATCTGTGACCGCTTGAAATCACAAATTCATCCATGTAGTGCGGCAGTGTGTGAAAATGGCAACTGGCTTCACTCACAAATGGGACGCCCCGCCCGTCGGTGAACCTCGGTACAGTGCTGCATGAGGGTCCACCGTTAATCGAGTACTACATTCCACTGACCCTTCACAAGTTTGTTCGCGACTGTAAAGATAGTATGTCAAACAATGGGACCATAGCAGAATGAACATATGAACCAATATTTCACTGCCATCGGGATTAAATACATGATTGTAATAGCAGGATGCCATGCGTCAAATTGCAGCGTTGTGTGCGGGACGTGCTCGCCCAAAGGGGATTGCAGCTTGCACAGGTGGAATGAATCACCACAGGTGGAGGCTATACTGCCTGTAAACACATAAATTGCACACCCAACCCCCTCCCACAACCACACCCACTCCAAAATGCTACCGGCAGGACTAGCGATGTTGGCCCTGGGGGACCTGATAACACTGCAAGTACTCCAACTTCAAGAAGAAGACGAGCACCAACTACTACAACAACCGGCCGCACAGAGGAGACGCAGGAGGAGGAGGAGGGCAAGGCAGGTCCAGCAAGGCCCACCAGCACAGCCACTACCACCACGCAGGCAGCCCGCAATCCCACGCCTCCGAGCTCATCCGTTCAACCTCACTGATGAGCAGATCCACACCCTCTACCGTTTGGACCGGGACACCATAACCGCCATTGTGGACATGACACACGCTGACCTTGTCAGCATGATAGATAGCCCAACCGCCATCCCACCCCTACTGAAGGTGGTGTCTGTACTACACTTCCTGGCCACAGGCACCTACCAGCACACAGTCGGACAGTTGAATGGCATTTCACAGCCACTGTTGTCACGGACACTATTGCAAGTGCTCGATGCCCTCCTGAAGCACGCAGACGACTACATCTCTCTACCACGCTCGGAGCAGGAAATTACGAACACAAAAGTGGGATTCCATGCACTTGCCGGCATACCGGGTTGCATTGGTGCCATCGACTGCACCCATGTGGAATTGGTTGTCCCACATGCCATGGAGCTCCAGTACCGCAACCGAAAACAATATCATTCTCTTAATGTACAAATGGTGTGTGACTCCAACAGGATCATTACACATTGTTGTGCCCGATTTCCTGGATCAACCCATGATTCTATGGTCTTGAGGAACTCTACAATTCCACGCTACATGTAGCGTCACGCATGGAACAGATCCTGGCTACTCGGTGAGTCTCATTTCATGCATGATGATGTGGGGTATGTGATGCGCCAATGACCTGGCAGGAAGGGGGGGGGGTGCGTACGTAGCAATGTCATTCCACAAACATCCTTTATTGTCCACATACAGGTGATGCCGGGTATCCACTGAAGAGATGGCTCCTTACACCACTCCGGAACCCACAGAACCAGCATGAGGAGGACTACAACCATGCCCACTCACGTACCCGTGTAGTCATAGAACAGGCATTCGGCCTACTGAAGGCTCGTTTCCGCTGCCTCAGCAGGTCTGGCGGGGCACTCCTGTACCGCCATGAGAAGGTTGCAAAGATGGTCATGGCATGTGTCATGCTACACAACATGTGCGTACGTAGAAATGTGCCCATGCCCCCTGACGCAGAACTGCAAGCACCTGAAGATGGTCATGATGAGGGTGGGGATGTGGCAGCACCTCAAGGAGTCCGCGAGGCACAGGAGGGCCGTGAAATTCGTCAGATTATCATAGATTCATGCTTCTAGCACTCACGCCTGGTGGCTGATACATGGACACGGGACTTGTGGCACTGTGTGTGTCTGGAACATGCACAATATGGACTGTACGCCTATAAAGCCCTCGTACACAAAGATCAATGTCCACACATCTCATTGGATGATTGTGAAATGTTTATAGCATATGTGAAATTATGTTACACACCCCATCGACCCGCCACCCAAGAAAGCCCAACACACCCCCTCCACCCTCCTACCTCCCCCCGAACACCAGTGTCCAAAGATGCTCATTGTCAGTGGGCAGACGCTATTGCAAGCCCCCTCTCCGGGTATCAGGTGCACCCCTGCCTGTGGAGCGCAGGTTCCTCCCAGATCTACGTTGGGGGCTGCCCTGGACGGAACTTGCAATGGATGATGTCTCTGCCTGCTCAAGTCCATGCATGTCCCTAAGGGTTTGTGAGAGCTCAGTGAGCACACGGCGCACAGCGGCAAGTTCAGCACATAAGTCTTTGGACGTCGCATGCAGTTCCCCCCTCAGGCTCTCGGTGCTTCTCTCCATTTGTGCCCTTAGTGTCTCTGTACTTCTCTCCATTTCTGCCCTAAGTGTCTCAGTAGATGTTTCCATGGCTGCCTTAGTACCCCCACATTCATCAGCATGCTCCTTGAGGAGCGTGGCCAGTTGCTGCTGTTGCACGATCACCTGGTCGAGGGACTGTTGCCTCTGCTGGGCCATGCCCATTTGCGGTGGTGTCACAGAGGGGCTGATCACCTCATGTTGCCTTGCCACAGGGCTTGTGGTGGATGGCCAGTCGTCGTCTTGTGGGTGCCCCTGCGTGGTGTCCTCATGGTGTACGGGATGAAACAAACAGGGGGATTGAGACAGGTCATGGATGGATCCTACATCGACAGCACCGTTTTCTGTGTCGGAGCATGCTGCCATTAATGCAGTGTCACCTATGGTGCTGCTGCCACCAGAAGCAGTGCCTTCTGTGGCATCCATTGGGGGGACCTGTGGTGCTGCTGTTGTGGGCATGCTGCCTGCTGGGGTGCCTGTTGAAGTCCCCTCCTGTGTGCTGCCACTTGATTTGTGCTGCTGCCGTGTCTTGATCCGTGCAGCTGAGGTGGAGGGTCTTTGGCCGTTGGTCTTGGCCCTCTTTGCAGGTGTGCTGGTAGGGGTGTCCTGAAGCTCGTCGTTTGAATCGGACCCTGTGTTGGAGTAAAGGAGGGCGAGCGTTATTTATGGGTCTGTGGAAATTGGAATGGCAATGTATCACATGCATTGGGGTGGTACCTGAGGGTGATTTGGGTCAGGGCCTTGGAGGTGGTTTCATTTTTGTGTGGATTGAGGATGCAGTTGTTTTGCAGCCTGCAGTCAGGGTGTGCATGCTGCACGTGTAGAGGGTGTTTTTAGGATTTTTAATTATTTATGTATTTAATGTGACTTTTAAAGTGCGCTATCAGGCCAATGTATGTGAACGTTCTCCTGGACATGTGTTTCTGTTGCACTATGTGGACACATGGTACTTCACATGATTGGACATTGTGGATTTAGCATTGTTTTATTTGGCCCACCTACCTGATTCTTCGGATGTCTGCACTCCTTTCTCCATCCCTCCGACTCCCTCTATACTCTCCATTCCAATGGTGGAGGCACAGATTTCTTCCCAGGGGGTCAACTTGATGGGTGATTCCGATCCTCCCCCGGTAGCTGTGGCAATGTTACGGTTGGCTGATAGTATGCTCCGTACGCGTATCCGCAAGCCGTCCCATCGCTTTCTGCATTGCTGTGGGTTGCGGGGTGCGGTCCCCACCGCACTTACCCGCTGTGCCACCAGGGCCCATATGGCCTTCTTGTTCGCAAGCGCGGTCCTGGTCATTTGCGTCGAGAAGACGACGGCAGCATTCTCCTGGAGGGTCTCTGTGAGCACGGTGAGTTCCTCATGGGAGAAGTGGACCTGCCGCTTGCGGTCGCACGCTTTTTTCGCAATTTTTCACATTTTTATTGTTTTCACTAGGGTGGCTAACTGTAACGCTCACCTGATTCTCGCAGAGGCGCCGGTCTTGACTGGGCGACTACCGTATCTTCAAAGGTGATGTGTAGCACCCGGTTGGCTCTTTGGGCTGGACCTCTGTGCACTGTATGCCTGACGTGTAGAGTAAGATGTCTGCAGATAGAAAATATGGGGTTAATGAACTGGGGTTATTGGGGTGTCCCTATCTCTTTCCTCTTCTCCTCTCCTGTAGACCCCCAAAGGTTAACGCTCTCACCTTAGGTAAGTGAATGCCGAGCTCTCCATCTGCCTCGGGGCAGGGTGCTGTAACCAGTTTCTTCACTGGATAGGTAGCGCAGGCCTCTTGACTTCAGAGGACTGCTGTCCGTCGTTTACTGCACGAACGGTAAGTTTCGAGTCATTCAAATGTCTTTAAAGTCTTTAGTAATGATGTCTCTTGTTTTGCAGGGTTCCGGCGATGGCGGATGACGGGCTGAAGTGAGTTGAAGATGGAGCCCGTGTGATGAATAGAAGCGCCTGGAAGCGCGTAAGTAAGCGCTTGTTGCCTGCTTCACTATGCGCTCTAACTGTCTTTTTATTTTGCAGGTACGAGTTCGGAGCGGCTGCAGGGTGCCGGAATACCCACTGGATTAGATGTGGAAAGGAGTAATGGCACGTGAGTATTAAAGTTCCCCAATGTCTTTAAACGCACCTTGTTTTGTCTTTCAGATGCGGGATGCAGCGCCGAAGGCCTCCGGAGCGCACGAAGAGTAGGTAAGCCTTTGCCTTTCAGATGCCGGAATGCTAACCTGTTCTTTCTTGTCTTTATAGGTGTTGCTGAAGACTGGATTCAGGATGGTAAACCTTTGCCTTTCAGATGCCGGAATGCTAACCTGTTCTTTCTTGCCTTTATAGGTGTTGCTGAAGACTGGATTCAGGATGGTAAGCCTTTTTCCTTAGGCCCAGGACCGGATGCAGAAGACACGATGAGCGTTCTGCTGCAGAGGTTGCAGAATAACGCAAAGCAAGATTCATCCACCGGGTGTGGTTTAAATAGCCTCCTGTAGTGCTTAGGTGTCTCCTTCCACAGCCACGCCTAAGTAAGAAAAGAGTTCCTGGTAAGAAAAGAGTTCCTGCCTTCCAGAAGAGTTCCAGTGTTCTGAATCTAGGGAGTGGCTCCAGCCCCACCCAACAGGAAAAGTAGTTCCAAACAGAAGAGGATCAGAGGCTCAACTGGCAGGCAGGTAAGCAGCATGGTCTGCTGAAGGTAAGTCCACCCAAGCATTATGAGCCCGGCGCTTCCAGCGCTGGGACTGGGCATATTTATGAGCCTGGTGCCACTGGCGCCAGGACTGGGTCCAAAAGGTCCCAATTGGGACTGGTTGGCACTCGGAACCTGGGTTATGGATCTGCTTCCAAGGGAGTTGGGAAAACCCTGACCTTTTGGAAGCAGAGATCATGACAGTACCCCCCCTCAAGGCCCCTCCCAAACCGGGCTTCTCCGGGGGTTTTGGCTTGTCAGGAAATGTTTGGTGAAATCTTTTGATTAGGCGAGGAGCGTGGACATATTCAGCAGGTTCCCAGGATCTCTCTTGGGGGCCGTAGCCTTTCCAGTCAATTAGGTAGAATAGTTTAGATTTGGAGATCTTGGAGTCCAGAATGCTTTTGACTTCAAACTCGAGTTCTCCATCCACTAGGATAGGTTTTGGAGATTTGGTTAGTCGGGTTTGAGGTTGAACTGGTTTTAATAGAGAGACGTGGAAGACCGGATGTATCTTCATGTGCGGGGGCAAGTCCAACTTGACCGCTACTGGGTTTACTATGGTAGTGATGGAATAGGGACCAAGGTATCTTGGGTTGAATGTGCGTGGCCCTTCTAGAGATAGATATTTGGTGGATAACCAGACTTGATCCCCTACTTGATAGTGAGGGGCTTCCTTCCGATGTTGATCTGCTCCTTTCTTGTATTGTTCTTTAGCCCTTTGAAGGTGAGAAACAGCTTCCTTAAAGGCTTGGGTGATTGTAGAATGCAGGTAGTCTACTGCTGGTGTTTCAAGATCTTGGAGGGGATCCAACTCCGAGGTTCGAGGGTGACTGCCGTACAAAAGAAAAAACGGGGTTTTCCCAGTTCCCGAATGGACAGAGTTATTGTAGGCATACTCGGCTATCCAAAGGATATCTTTCCAAGTTTTTTCAGTTTGTTGCAGCATGCAGCGTAAATACTGTTCCAGAGTTTGATTGGTCCTCTCGGTTTGTCCGTCGGTCTGAGGGTGGTGACTGGTCGATAGTCTCACATCAATTTGAGCCGACCGACAGCAACTTCGCCAAAAATGAGAAATAAATTGACTACCTCGATCCGAAATTAGAACCGAAGGAAAACCGTGCAGTCGGACGATGTTTTCGAGAAATTCTCGGGCCAGAGTTGCTGCTGTTGGCAAGCCTTTGAGCGGAATGAAATGCGCCATCTTGGAGAATAAGTCCACGATTACTAGAATCGTATTGTATCCGGAGCATGGAGGTAGATCGGTGATGAAGTCCATAGAAAGCGTATGCCAAGGGCGAGGTGGGATGTCAATAGGGCGTAAGAGGCCTGCTGGTCTTTCCTTTTGACTCTTGTTTTGGGCGCATACTCCACAGGACATTATAAAGTCTCTGATATCTTTTTTCCAAGACGGCCACCAGAAGTAGTGCTTGATCTTTTCTGAGGTCTTGGCTATACCGGGATGACCTTCCATTAAAGAGTCGTGATAACAAGAGATTACTTTTTTCTGTAAATCTGTGCTGGGTAGGTATAATCGTTCTTGGAAATACAATAAGTTGTCCTTTACTGCAAAGTCCTTTCCCTGCAGATGCCAATTCTGTATGTCTGCTGGAGTTACAAGTTGCCTGGCTTTATCCTTAACTTCCTCTATGGATTCTGTGGCGATTACACCCAGAATTCTTTGTTCGGGAATGATTGGTACAGGTTTAGGGTTGACCAAGTGTTCTTCCACTCCCATCCGAGAAAGGGCATCGGCTTTACCGTTCTTTGTACCAGGTCGATAGGTAATTATGAAGTTAAACTCGGCAAAGAATAATGCCCAACGGAGTTGTCTAGAGGATTGGGCTTTTGCGGTCTTCAAATATTGCAGGTTTCGGTGATCCGTAATCACAGTAACGGTGTGTCGGGCCCCCAGAAGATAATGCCGCCAAGCCTTAAAGGCAGACTTGATAGCCAGAAGTTCCTTGTCAGTAATCGTGTAATTGATTTCAGGAGGCGAGAATTTGCGGGACCAAAATGCCACGGGATGCAACTGATTGGTTACCGGGTCCTTTTGTGATAGAACTGCCCCCATGGCAAGGCTTGAAGCATCAGTTTCCACGATGTAGGGGAGTTCGGGGCGAGGGTGTTTTAAGATTGGTGCAGAGATAAATTTAGTCTTCAAATCCTGGAAAGCTTGTTCCGCCTCGGTAGACCATTCAAAACGTTTGTTTTTCTTTAACAAGGCAGTGATGGGCTGGACTATTCGAGAGAATTCGGGGATAAACCTGCGGTAAAAGTTAGCGAAGCCTAACATGCTTTGCACACCTTTTACAGAGGATGGTGATGGCCATTTGAGAACTGCATCGACCTTCTTTGAATCCATACGCACTCCGCCAGGTGACAATATGAATCCCAAGAATTCAACTTCAGTCACGTTGAAAACACATTTTTCCAACTTAGCGAAAAGTTTGTGTTGACGCAATCTTTCGAGGACCATTTTCACGTGTTTCCGATGTTCAGATTCCGATGAAGAATAAACGAGGATGTCGTCAATGTAAACAACAACACATACATCTATGAGCTCTCTGAGGACATCGTTCATAAAATATTGAAAGGCGGCCGGGGCATTGCAAAGTCCGAAGGGCATGACCTGATATTCAAATAGCCCATACTTGGTGCGGAAGGCCGTCTTCCATTCATCGCCCTCTTTTACTCGTACCAAGTGGTAAGCTCCTCTAAGATCCAGCTTTGTATATATGCATGCTTTTCTGACTTGGTCCAGGAGTTCAGGGATCAAAGGTAACGGATATCTATTCTTAACGGTGATCTGGTTCAGGGAGCGATAATCGATACAAGTTCTAAGGTCTCCTTCCTTTTTTGGAACGAAGAACAAAGCTGAAGAAGCAGGGGACTTGGAAGGACGAATAAACCCATTTGCCAGGTATTGATCCAGGTATTGTCGAAGGTGAAGGTTCTCAGGCTCGGTGAGGGCATAAATTCTACTACAAGGAGGAGTAGATCCAGGTATCAGGTCTATCTGGCAGTCATAAGACCTATGAGGAGGTAGAGAGTTAGCCTGATCCTTCCGGAAAACATCTTGGTATTCTAGGTATTCGGGAGGTAACTGGGGAGTCTCTGAAGAAATTGCGGCCAGTGCAACACCAGGTGGAGGGTGACAAGTAGAGACACATTCTGGAAACTGGACCGTTCTTGCTCGCCAATCGATCAGAGGATTGTGTTTCTCTAACCAAGGTATTCCTAGAATAATCTGAAACTGAGGGGCCTTGATCACATCGAACACGATCTTCTCATGGTGTCCATCTTGACTTACTAGCGTCACCTCTTGAGTGGTATGCGTTACTGGCCCGGAGGCTATCTCCGTACCATCCACCGTAGTAATGACGTCCTTTACAGCCTTGGGACAAAGAGTTAGATTCATCCTCAAAACCATTTCATGATCCACATAATTGCCGATGGCACCGCTGTCGACGTAAGCTTCAATTGCATGTAATCGATCCGGATTATCAGGGCTAATGAGGACCATAGGTATCACGAAATGCGAGGTCACGGAACTGGTTTTCACGCTCGGCAAGAGGACCTCTATTCTTGTCGGGCGAGGTCGTTTCCCTGCTCAGAGTTTGTAACTTTGGTAACTGCAGCTCCTACTGCCTTCTTGGCAGGTTTCACCGGACAGTCTCAAAGAAAGTGCCCTGAGTTTCCGCAATATAGGCATAATTGCAACTGTTTCCTCCTTTCCCGCTCCCTTTGTGTTAGAGGACCTTTCAGACCCCCTATTTGCATGGGTTCCCCGGAGTCTACTCCTTTGGAAGGAGTTGGCGGTTTGGAAAATACTCGAGCATCAAACTTGGAACGATCGGCCTTCCTGTTCTGCAGCCTGTGATCTATTTGAACGACCAAGTCTATATAATCCGAACAGTCTTGTGGGGGATTCACTACTTGGGCTAAAACGTCTTTGAGCTCTCCACGTAGACCTCTATAAAACAGCGTAATCCTTTTGTCCTCAGGCCATTGAGTTTCCACTATTAGTCTATTGAAAGATGCAATATAAGCCAAAAGGTCTTGATTACCCTGTCGCAATGAAAGAAGCTCATTGTCCAAGCAAGGCCTGCCCCTGTGAATGTCTTGCGAACAGTTTTTCCATACTAAGCTGAAAGGCTTGAAAATCATGGAGAACCGGATCATCTTGATTAACTAGAGGGATCGACCAGTCTGCCGCATTGCCACTAAGGTACGAAAGTACAAAAGCTACTTTTGCTTGATCAGTTGGAAAGGCTGCTGGCCGGCATAAGAAGTGCAACCGGCACTGATTGATAAATACTGCAAACCTCTTTGGGTCACCAGAAAATCGTTCGGGCGGAGCCAGAGGTACATTCCCAGGTAGGTTGATCTGCACTGGATTCATAGAGGATGTTGAAGGAAGATTTGCCCCTGATGCGGGTAACGGGGTCTGTCCGGCTTGTGACTGTAGCACTTGTCTAGCAAGATTGT
The DNA here is from genome assembly GCF_040938575.1 of Ambystoma mexicanum. Classification (NCBI taxonomy): domain Eukaryota; kingdom Metazoa; phylum Chordata; class Amphibia; order Caudata; family Ambystomatidae; genus Ambystoma; species Ambystoma mexicanum. The sequence continues at coordinate 1,090,234,560 of NC_090941.1, forward strand.
CTGTTCTCTCCTTGGAAATAATTAGTTCTCTTCTTAGAGCATTCGTTTCCTGACGAGCTGCATGCACTTCTGCCCTTAGTTCCCCAAGTAACCGGGCTAGGGGGTCAGTATCCGAGGTTTCCATAGCGCCTGGGCGAGAGTTTTGCGGTAGGCTTTGCGTTCTGTAACGCTCACCTGATTCTCGCAAAGGCGCCGGTCTTGACTGGGCGACTACCGTATCTTCAAAGGTGATGTGTAGCACCCGGTTGGCTCTTTGGGCTGGACCTCTGTGCACTGTATGCCTGACGTGTAGAGTAAGATGTCTGCAGATAGAAAATATGGGGTTAATGAACTGGGGTTATTGGGGTGTCCCTATCTCTTTCCTCTTCTCCTCTCCTGTAGACCCCCAAAGGTTAACGCTCTCACCTTAGGTAAGTGAATGCCGAGCTCTCCATCTGCCTCGGGGCAGGGTGCTGTAACCAGTTTCTTCACTGGATAGGTAGCGCAGGCCTCTTGACTTCAGAGGACTGCTGTCCGTCGTTTACTGCACGAACGGTAAGTTTCGAGTCATTCAAATGTCTTTAAAGTCTTTAGTAATGATGTCTCTTGTTTTGCAGGGTTCCGGCGATGGCGGATGACGGGCTGAAGTGAGTTGAAGATGGAGCCCGTGTGATGAATAGAAGCGCCTGGAAGCGCGTAAGTAAGCGCTTGTTGCCTGCTTCACTATGCGCTCTAACTGTCTTTTTATTTTGCAGGTACGAGTTCGGAGCGGCTGCAGGGTGCCGGAATACCCACTGGATTAGATGTGGAAAGGAGTAATGGCACGTGAGTATTAAAGTTCCCCAATGTCTTTAAACGCACCTTGTTTTGTCTTTCAGATGCGGGATGCAGCGCCGAAGGCCTCCGGAGCGCACGAAGAGTAGGTAAGCCTTTGCCTTTCAGATGCCGGAATGCTAACCTGTTCTTTCTTGTCTTTATAGGTGTTGCTGAAGACTGGATTCAGGATGGTAAACCTTTGCCTTTCAGATGCCGGAATGCTAACCTGTTCTTTCTTGCCTTTATAGGTGTTGCTGAAGACTGGATTCAGGATGGTAAGCCTTTTTCCTTAGGCCCAGGACCGGATGCAGAAGACACGATGAGCGTTCTGCTGCAGAGGTTGCAGAATAACGCAAAGCAAGATTCATCCACCGGGTGTGGTTTAAATAGCCTCCTGTAGTGCTTAGGTGTCTCCTTCCACAGCCACGCCTAAGTAAGAAAAGAGTTCCTGGTAAGAAAAGAGTTCCTGCCTTCCAGAAGAGTTCCAGTGTTCTGAATCTAGGGAGTGGCTCCAGCCCCACCCAACAGGAAAAGTAGTTCCAAACAGAAGAGGATCAGAGGCTCAACTGGCAGGCAGGTAAGCAGCATGGTCTGCTGAAGGTAAGTCCACCCAAGCATTATGAGCCCGGCGCTTCCAGCGCTGGGACTGGGCATATTTATGAGCCTGGTGCCACTGGCGCCAGGACTGGGTCCAAAAGGTCCCAATTGGGACTGGTTGGCACTCGGAACCTGGGTTATGGATCTGCTTCCAAGGGAGTTGGGAAAACCCTGACCTTTTGGAAGCAGAGATCATGACAGTACCCCCCCTCAAGGCCCCTCCCAAACCGGGCTTCTCCGGGGGTTTTGGCTTGTCAGGAAATGTTCGGTGAAATCTTTTGATTAGGCGAGGAGCGTGGACATATTCAGCAGGTTCCCAGGATCTCTCTTGGGGGCCGTAGCCTTTCCAGTCAATTAGGTAGAATAGTTTAGATTTGGAGATCTTGGAGTCCAGAATGCTTTTGACTTCAAACTCGAGTTCTCCATCCACTAGGATAGGTTTTGGAGATTTGGTTAGTCGGGTTTGAGGTTGAACTGGTTTTAATAGAGAGACGTGGAAGACCGGATGTATCTTCATGTGCGGGGGCAAGTCCAACTTGACCGCTACTGGGTTTACTATGGTAGTGATGGAATAGGGACCAAGGTATCTTGGGTTGAATGTGCGTGGCCCTTCTAGAGATAGATATTTGGTGGATAACCAGACTTGATCCCCTACTTGATAGTGAGGGGCTTCCTTCCGATGTTGATCTGCTCTTTTCTTGTATTGTTCTTTAGCCCTTTGAAGGTGAGAAACAGCTTCCTTAAAGGCTTGGGTGATTGTAGAATGCAGGTAGTCTACTGCTGGTGTTTCAAGATCTTGGAGGGGATCCAACTCCGAGGTTCGAGGGTGACTGCCGTACAAAAGAAAAAACGGGGTTTTCCCAGTTCCCGAATGGACAGAGTTATTGTAGGCATACTCGGCTATCCAAAGGATATCTTTCCAAGTTTTTTCAGTTTGTTGCAGCATGCAGCGTAAATACTGTTCCAGAGTTTGATTGGTCCTCTCGGTTTGTCCGTCGGTCTGAGGGTGGTGACTGGTCGATAGTCTCACATCAATTTGAGCCGACCGACAGCAACTTCGCCAAAAATGAGAAATAAATTGACTACCTCGATCCGAAATTAGAACCGAAGGAAAACCGTGCAGTCGGACGATGTTTTCGAGAAATTCTCGGGCCAGAGTTGCTGCTGTTGGCAAGCCTTTGAGCGGAATGAAATGCGCCATCTTGGAGAATAAGTCCACGATTACTAGAATCGTATTGTATCCGGAGCATGGAGGTAGATCGGTGATGAAGTCCATAGAAAGCGTATGCCAAGGGCGAGGTGGGATGTCAATAGGGCGTAAGAGGCCTGCTGGTCTTTCCTTTTGACTCTTGTTTTGGGCGCATACTCCACAGGACATTATAAAGTCTCTGATATCTTTTTTCCAAGACGGCCACCAGAAGTAGTGCTTGATCTTTTCTGAGGTCTTGGCTATACCGGGATGACCTTCCATTAAAGAGTCGTGATAACAAGAGATTACTTTTTTCTGTAAATCTGTGCTGGGTAGGTATAATCGTTCTTGGAAATACAATAAGTTGTCCTTTACTGCAAAGTCCTTTCCCTGCAGATGCCAATTCTGTATGTCTGCTGGAGTTACAAGTTGCCTGGCTTTATCCTTAACTTCCTCTATGGATTCTGTGGCGATTACACCCAGAATTCTTTGTTCGGGAATGATTGGTACAGGTTTAGGGTTGACCAAGTGTTCTTCCACTCCCATCCGAGAAAGGGCATCGGCTTTACCGTTCTTTGTACCAGGTCGATAGGTAATTATGAAGTTAAACTCGGCAAAGAATAATGCCCAACGGAGTTGTCTAGAGGATTGGGCTTTTGCGGTCTTCAAATATTGCAGGTTTCGGTGATCCGTAATCACAGTAACGGTGTGTCGGGCCCCCAGAAGATAATGCCGCCAAGCCTTAAAGGCAGACTTGATAGCCAGAAGTTCCTTGTCAGTAATCGTGTAATTGATTTCAGGAGGCGAGAATTTGCGGGACCAAAATGCCACGGGATGCAACTGATTGGTTACCGGGTCCTTTTGTGATAGAACTGCCCCCATGGCAAGGCTTGAAGCATCAGTTTCCACGATGTAGGGGAGTTCGGGGCGAGGGTGTTTTAAGATTGGTGCAGAGATAAATTTAGTCTTCAAATCCTGGAAAGCTTGTTCCGCCTCGGTAGACCATTCAAAACGTTTGTTTTTCTTTAACAAGGCAGTGATGGGCTGGACTATTCGAGAGAATTCGGGGATAAACCTGCGGTAAAAGTTAGCGAAGCCTAACATGCTTTGCACACCTTTTACGGAGGATGGTGATGGCCATTTGAGAACTGCATCGACCTTCTTTGAATCCATACGCACTCCGCCAGGTGACAATATGAATCCCAAGAATTCAACTTCAGTCACGTTGAAAACACATTTTTCCAACTTAGCGAAATGTTTGTGTTGACGCAATCTTTCGAGGACCATTTTCACGTGTTTCCGATGTTCAGATTCCGATGAAGAATAAACGAGGATGTCGTCAATGTAAACAACAACACATACATCTATGAGCTCTCTGAGGACATCGTTCATAAAATATTGAAAGGCGGCCGGGGCATTGCAAAGTCCGAAGGGCATGACCTGATATTCAAATAGCCCATACTTGGTGCGGAAGGCCGTCTTCCATTCATCGCCCTCTTTTACTCGTACCAAGTGGTAAGCTCCTCTAAGATCCAGCTTTGTATATATGCATGCTTTTCTGACTTGGTCCAGGAGTTCAGGGATCAAAGGTAACGGATATCTATTCTTAACGGTGATCTGGTTCAGGGAGCGATAATCGATACAAGTTCTAAGGTCTCCTTCCTTTTTTGGAACGAAGAACAAAGCTGAAGAAGCAGGGGACTTGGAAGGACGAATAAACCCATTTGCCAGGTATTGATCCAGGTATTGTCGAAGGTGAAGGTTCTCAGGCTCGGTGAGGGCATAAATTCTACTACAAGGAGGAGTAGATCCAGGTATCAGGTCTATCTGGCAGTCATAAGACCTATGAGGAGGTAGAGAGTTAGCCTGATCCTTCCGGAAAACATCTTGGTATTCTAGGTATTCGGGAGGTAACTGGGGAGTCTCTGAAGAAATTGCGGCCAGTGCAACACCAGGTGGAGGGTGACAAGTAGAGACACATTCTGGAAACTGGACCGTTCTTGCTCGCCAATCGATCAGAGGATTGTGTTTCTCTAACCAAGGTATTCCTAGAATAATCTGAAACTGAGGGGCCTTGATCACATCGAACACGATCTTCTCATGGTGTCCATCTTGACTTACTAGCGTCACCTCTTGAGTGGTATGCGTTACTGGCCCGGAGGCTATCTCCGTACCATCCACCGTAGTAATGACGTCCTTTACAGCCTTGGGACAAAGAGTTAGATTCATCCTCAAAACCATTTCATGATCCACATAATTGCCGATGGCACCGCTGTCGACGTAAGCTTCAATTGCATGTAATCGATCCGGATTATCAGGGCTAATGAGGACCATAGGTATCACGAAATGCGAGGTCACGGAACTGGTTTTCACGCTCGGCAAGAGGACCTCTATTCTTGTCGGGCGAGGTTGTTTCCCTGCTCAGAGTTTGTAACTTTGGTAACTGCAGCTCCTACTGCCTTCTTGGCAGGTTTCACCGGACAGTCTCGAAGAAAGTGCCCTGAGTTTCCGCAATATAGGCATAATTGCAACTGTTTCCTCCTTTCCCGCTCCCTTTGTGTTAGAGGACCTTTCAGACCCCCTATTTGCATGGGTTCCCCGGAGTCTACTCCTTTGGAAGGAGTTGGCGGTTTGGAAAATACTCGAGCATCAAACTTGGAACGATCGGCCTTCCTGTTCTGCAGCCTGTGATCTATTTGAACGACCAAGTCTATATAATCCGAACAGTCTTGTGGGGGATTCACTACTTGGGCTAAAACGTCTTTGAGCTCTCCACGTAGACCTCTATAAAACAGCGTAATCCTTTTGTCCTCAGGCCATTGAGTTTCCACTATTAGTCTATTGAAAGATGCAATATAAGCCAAAAGGTCTTGATTACCCTGTCGCAATGAAAGAAGCTCATTGTCCAAGCAAGGCCTGCCCCTGTGAATGTCTTGCGAACAGTTTTTCCATACTAAGCTGAAAGGCTTGAAAATCATGGAGAACCGGATCATCTTGATTAACTAGAGGGATCGACCAGTCTGCCGCATTGCCACTAAGGTACGAAAGTACAAAAGCTACTTTTGCTTGATCAGTTGGAAAGGCTGCTGGCCGGCATAAGAAGTGCAACCGGCACTGATTGATAAATACTGCAAACCTCTTTGGGTCACCAGAAAATCGTTCGGGCGGAGCCAGAGGTACATTCCCAGGTAGGTTGATCTGCGCTGGATTCATAGAGGATGTTGAAGGAAGATTTGCCCCTGATGCGGGTAACGGGGTCTGTCCGGCTTGTGACTGTAGCACTTGTCTAGCAAGATTGTCTGTTCTCTCCTTGGAAATAATTAGTTCTCTTCTTAGAGCATTCGTTTCCTGACGAGCTGCATGCACTTCTGCCCTTAGTTCCCCAAGTAACCGGGCTAGGGGGTCAGTATCCGAGGTTTCCATAGCGCCTGGGCGAGAGTTTTGCGGTAGGCTTTGCGTTCTGTAACGCTCACCTGATTCTCGCAAAGGCGCCGGTCTTGACTGGGCGACTACCGTATCTTCAAAGGTGATGTGTAGCACCCGGTTGGCTCTTTGGGCTGGACCTCTGTGCACTGTATGCCTGACGTGTAGAGTAAGATGTCTGCAGATAGAAAATATGGGGTTAATGAACTGGGGTTATTGGGGTGTCCCTATCTCTTTCCTCTTCTCCTCTCCTGTAGACCCCCAAAGGTTAACGCTCTCACCTTAGGTAAGTGAATGCCGAGCTCTCCATCTGCCTCGGGGCAGGGTGCTGTAACCAGTTTCTTCACTGGATAGGTAGCGCAGGCCTCTTGACTTCAGAGGACTGCTGTCCGTCGTTTACTGCACGAACGGTAAGTTTCGAGTCATTCAAATGTCTTTAAAGTCTTTAGTAATGATGTCTCTTGTTTTGCAGGGTTCCGGCGATGGCGGATGACGGGCTGAAGTGAGTTGAAGATGGAGCCCGTGTGATGAATAGAAGCGCCTGGAAGCGCGTAAGTAAGCGCTTGTTGCCTGCTTCACTATGCGCTCTAACTGTCTTTTTATTTTGCAGGTACGAGTTCGGAGCGGCTGCAGGGTGCCGGAATACCCACTGGATTAGATGTGGAAAGGAGTAATGGCACGTGAGTATTAAAGTTCCCCAATGTCTTTAAACGCACCTTGTTTTGTCTTTCAGATGCGGGATGCAGCGCCGAAGGCCTCCGGAGCGCACGAAGAGTAGGTAAGCCTTTGCCTTTCAGATGCCGGAATGCTAACCTGTTCTTTCTTGTCTTTATAGGTGTTGCTGAAGACTGGATTCAGGATGGTAAACCTTTGCCTTTCAGATGCCGGAATGCTAACCTGTTCTTTCTTGCCTTTATAGGTGTTGCTGAAGACTGGATTCAGGATGGTAAGCCTTTTTCCTTAGGCCCAGGACCGGATGCAGAAGACACGATGAGCGTTCTGCTGCAGAGGTTGCAGAATAACGCAAAGCAAGATTCATCCACCGGGTGTGGTTTAAATAGCCTCCTGTAGTGCTTAGGTGTCTCCTTCCACAGCCACGCCTAAGTAAGAAAAGAGTTCCTGGTAAGAAAAGAGTTCCTGCCTTCCAGAAGAGTTCCAGTGTTCTGAATCTAGGGAGTGGCTCCAGCCCCACCCAACAGGAAAAGTAGTTCCAAACAGAAGAGGATCAGAGGCTCAACTGGCAGGCAGGTAAGCAGCATGGTCTGCTGAAGGTAAGTCCACCCAAGCATTATGAGCCCGGCGCTTCCAGCGCTGGGACTGGGCATATTTATGAGCCTGGTGCCACTGGCGCCAGGACTGGGTCCAAAAGGTCCCAATTGGGACTGGTTGGCACTCGGAACCTGGGTTATCGATCTGCTTCCAAGGGAGTTGGGAAAACCCTGACCTTTTGGAAGCAGAGATCATGACACTAACGGGTTGCGATGTGTCTCAGGGTAGAATTTTTATTGGTTGTGTTGGGATTCTGATTTTATATGTGTACGGCGTGCTGTTTCCCGTTCCGGGCCCATGTTTTTACTTCCGTTTCCGTATATTTACGGTCACCATATTTTGCGATTACCGCTCATTACGGTGACCGCTATGATGGGTGGCGGAATTGCACCTAGGGCGCCGTACGACGGCGGTGAGGGGCGTTTTGGGGTCATTTCCGCCATCGCGGACTTTGCACTTCCGCCATGGCGTAGTGCTCGTGCCCGATGGGTCAGAATTAGCCGCACTTTACTCCGTCGTGCAATGGCGGAAACGCTATTTACGCTATGGCGGTCAGGTCAGTTACTTTCCGCCAGGGTCGTAATGAGGGCCAAGGTCCCTTAGCGGGTTGGAGGCTTTAACGCCTGGTTTTTGCAGGTGTTAAAATCCAACCCGCTAAGGGACCTTGGAGCTAATTACGGCAACCGTAATTTACGGTGTCGTAATTAGCTCCTTACCCATCCCCTTTATGCCCTATAGGGCAAAATGGGAATGGGGAAGGGCAAATGGTGAATGGGGAATGGGGAATTACCGCCCCCGCCAACCTTGTGATGGGGGCGGTAATTCTGCCATCCACCATGCCGGAGACCGGCATGGACCATGGTGCTAATAGCACCATGGTCCAGCGCCTGGGTCGTAATGAGGCCCCTTGTTTAGTATATAAAGAACGAGCGCACAGTGGGCATAAAAACTTGTGATAAAGGGCTAAATACCTCCACTGGGAACGACCTTTGAGAGAAATTAAACCAAGTTCATAGCGGATGGCGGCTAGAGGAGTACCGTGAGAGAATCTGCAGTATCATCCTCCAAAACCGACCCTCTATGTCTGGAAGGAAGTCTAGGGCCCAAAATGGAAGTATCTCTAAGTATGGGAAGTTTTCAATTATACCCTCATTGAAATTTTATGAAGGGAAAAGTATCTCTAAAATACTTTATGGCTGTGAGATACATCCCATACTTAATGTCCACACGTTGATTACCTAATGCCGTTCCAAGAGAGCACAGCCAATCCTTAGCAAACGATATATTCTGCTTGTTTGAAATTGGGGAATCCCAGATATACTAAGTCCTTCACTTTTCAAAGGGCACTTGATCGATTTGCCAAACGAATATATTGGTTCTGCGTTTTCCAGTACAATGCATCATTTTAGTTTTTTTTCGGATTAATCTTCAATCCATGATTGTCTGTAAATTTAGCAAAAGCAGACAGAAGATGCTGTAATCCGATTGGGGTCAAATCAGAAATAATAAAATCGTCGGCATGAGCTAACCAGACTAGCTTCAGATGTTACATTTTTGGAGAGGTAAGGATTGCCGGACTTAAGTACTCGCCAATATTGCTCAAATACAAATTAAGAAAAAGAGTGGCGCGATTACGCAGGCCTGCCTCACTCCTCTGGCAGTGGGTATACTCCTTGACAAGTTTCCCCTCATGATCTAAACTTATATTTTGGAATTTGAGTATAACCCAATAATTAGCCGTAACATACCTATCGGGATTCCCAATTTCAGAAGCTTATTCCAAAGAAGACACTGATCTACTGCATCAAAAGCTGCAAAAAGATCTATTGTGGCCGTGTATAGAGATTAATATCTATGTTGATGGACTTGACCAATAACTGCTTTCAGCAGGAATCCATTCAATGTGCTGGCATGATGTTTTCGTTGATCGACCTTTGCCACGTTTCAAGCTGCTGGAGAACCAGCGCACCAAATATTATGCTGTCCACATCCATAATTGCTATTGTCAAAAGTTCAATGATTTGAATGAGAACCCCTTTTAAAGATTGGTAAAATATAAGCAAAGGACAATGATTTGGCACATGTACACTTGGCTATAATGTTGTTAAAAAGAACCAATAATATAGATGTTATAAATCCTTAAATAGTATATTGGACACATTGTTTGGACCCCTGGCTCTAGACGAGCTGATTTTGCCGATAGTCTCAATGTAAAGACTGGAGGGGGGTGTCTGTACTCCTGCTCTCTGTATGGCAGAGTGGAAGCACAGAGTATCCCAGCCAAGATTCTTTATAGGGCAGCTATGGACGAGCAATCAAGGCTTAAGCTCTCAGGAGGTGATGCAGTACAGTGTAGTCCCCAAGACCCCCAACGGAATGTCCACACATTATGTTAGTGAAAACACAGTCTTCATATGAATAAGGTTTCTATTATATACACAATCACAATAACACACTTTGTGCTCAAGTTAATCTAAAATGGTAAATATATACAGTTTCTATGTTGTACCACAATTACTCTGATTCCATTAAAATGCATCAGCTGTAGACAGTTCAAATAGCATACAAATCAATTAATAACGTGAACCAACAATAGACAGAAGAGGAAAGCAGGTTGGTTAAAACAATAGGCAGAATACTGGTCCCCTACCACCAAGCACAGTTCTGTGTGAGGATCCCCCCACCTGGGCAACCTGCAAATAAAGATATAATACAAGCCCAGTCCATATATTTTTCAATATGAGTCTGATTTCCTTCTAAATAGGTCTCCCCCCGAACCCGCAATGTACCTGGAATAGGAGAGGACGTCGGGTCATCGACGGGTCCTTCTTGAGCGGCTCCCTTTAAGACAGGAGCCACAGATCTTCAGGATCCCACGAGGAAAAAGGGTGAACACTGTCGTTGCGGAAGCAGCTTCGGTTCGTGCGGTGCTCGTTGACAATCGGTCGAAAACGTCCTGCAAGCTGAGGCATGCGGTGCACCTTGACGAGGAGTGTTCGTTGTCGCAAGGAGTCAATGAAGAACGTTGGCCCAGCAAGGGCATCGAGTCGCCAGCGTTTCTGGATTCTCCTCGGTCGTCGGAGGCCTTCACTTTCTCTAGCACGGCGAAAGTGGTCGACGGGGATGAGCAAGGCAGTCCTTGTTTCAAGGTTCTTAGGCAAAGGAGCACTGCAGATCCAGTCGGCGACTGTGGTCGTCGACGGTGATGGACTTTAATGTCCGGGTGCTGCTCTTCGTTATTCTGCAGTCCCCATCTCCGGTTGGCAGCCTTTCGAGGGTCTGACGTCCAGGGAGTTTTGTCAAAGATCAGCTGGTGCACGATGGTCCCTCGTAGCTCGGGAAGAGGTCTCCTAGCCAGGTCTTCTCTTGGATCAGTTCCTTTGAAGGCACAACAGCTTTCAGATTAGTGAAGGACAGCAGCAGCAGTTCTTCTTCTTCCAGTGGGATTTAAAATTAAGCATCAGTTTCAACTTCAGCTTGTGAACTATTTCTAGCAGTGAGAGGTCCCCAGATATACTGTTTGGACTCTCATTAATTCTGCTGGGTCACACTCAGGCAACCAATCACTCAGAAGGGCATTCGGCAGGCAGCCAATCAGGCTCGACAGGCAATCAGGCCATTCGAAGGGATTGGTTCCTCCGACGTATTCCACATCTATGACAGGTAATCACCACAGCTGTGCTGCTGCGGAACGTTTTTCAGCATCTGCGTCCTCGAGGGCCTCCGTCGAGCCAACATCACCGGATGTTATAAGTAGGACGCACAACACCCGTAGCCTCAGTTCCATTTTTTCCGCAAATGTGTTCGGTTCGGAGATCTCGGCGCGCCTCGTTTCTTCTGTTACTTCTATACGGTTCTTCGAACTTGGTGTTTTGTGAAAAGATATAATTTCTTTGTCTTCTTCTACCCCGCGGTCGGGATTTAAGAAGTGTCAGGACTGCAGTTCCAAGATGTCACTTACAGACCCGCACGACGTCTGCCTCTGGTGCCTCGACAAGGACCACGCCACCGATGACTGACGATTGCCAGTCGTTAACGTTGAAGGCCTTGCGTGAGCGGAAGAAGAAGCTGACTGTAGGTAGGGTTTCCAAACCCCGAAAGTTGAAAATCTGCTGGGCTTTCGACCGACGATTCGAGGGGCGACTCTCCCAGACGTCGGCGTAAGTCCAGGGGGTCTCGGTCTCGGAGTGGGTCCCGCCATTCCTCTGCCTCTTCGAGGCACTTGCGGAACGGAAGGGCTGTCACTGGTCGCCTTCCCCGTCCTGGACCGAGGACTCCGCCAGACAGCGGGTTGCTTGTCCCTGCAGAATGGGATGCATTTCGTACGGAGATGATAGCGATTTTCCAATCGCAGGGCACTGTTCCGTCCGCGCCTTCGAAAGAAGCCGGTAGGGAACGTGCTAGTACCACCGTTCACACACCTTCGGGCGGTCGGCGTGATCATTAGGAGCCTTCGAGGTCCTGATCGGACGAGGTGGATCGCTCTAGCCATGCCTGCTCCCGGTCCCCGGAACCTGTGAGGTCTACTAAGAAGACGTCGATGCCATCGGCGCCATGTCCGTCGATGGACTCTCTCGAGGCTCCACCTCGGAGAAAGTCGTTGACGCCATCGGTGCCGAGGCCGTCGAAGGACACGCTCGGGGCACCGCCCTCAAGGCCTGTGTCAAAGCCATCAGCGCCACGCTCAACGTCGATGCCGATTCTGTCGAAGCCCTCGACGCCTTTTGTGGTGGCTTTACCGGAGGTACCTCGTGCATCGGTCGAAACTCCGAGGAAGGCCTTGAAGAAGTCAGTGCGGCCTGTATTTGAACCCTTTTCTGTGCCTTCATCCAGGGATTTATTCCAGCATCTGGACTACATCTCTGAGGTGGATGAAGAGTCTGATGAAGGTTTGATTCCTGACAAAATCTTGTCTGGTCATAGCCAGTTGGAAGACCTGCGTCAGTCTTTGCACGACGCCAGTGGTCTGGACACCTCTCCAGAGGTTGAGTTCGGTAAGCCTGAGCCTGGCACGCATGCTGAGTCTTCATACCGGCGTCTCATGTCGAGGGGACGGAGTACTTGGGGTGGCCTGCACCACCAGTGGCTTTTCTGCAGGATGACCTGACAGATATCCTTGACCAAGGTCCACCCACTGACCCGGTGCTGCCATTTCACATGGCTTTACAGAGAAGGGTGACGGTGGCTTGGACTGCTCCGGAGAGTCTCCCGGCAATGCCGAAAAAATACTGTCCCGCCAGTAGCGACCCCTGCTACTTGACGATGCACCCCATGCCAGAGAGTTTGGTGCAGGCGGCTACGGCCCCAGGAAAGCAGGCGTCGTACCCTACCATCCATCCTGATAGGGACGACAAATGTTTTGATGGCTGGGCGAAGAAAGTGTTTTCTTCAGGGGGTATGGCTTTACAGGCAGCCAACTCTGTGTGTGCCTTAGCACGTTTCACTCACACTCTGGGGAATTGTGTGTCTTTGGCGGCTGAACATATTCCTGAAGGGGAGGAACAGGATGGTTTTCTTGCCCTCGTTCAGGATGGCAAGGATGCCATGTGTGAATCCGTTCAGTTGGGTCTGGACATGGCAGACTGCGTCAGCCGGTCCATGGTGGCGAGCCCCGTGATGAGCAGATTTGCGTGGTTGCAGAAGTCGGGGTTTGCTCCTGACGTACAAGCCCGGCTTCTCAACATGCCCTTTGATGTTGTACATCTTTTTGGCAGCAAGGCTGACGAGAGCCTTGAGAGGTTGCAGACCTCAAAGGCTGCAGCGAAGTTGTTGAGGGCTGCACTCCGCCAACCTCCGCCTTTTCGTCCTAGGGGACAGCAATGGAGGGGAGGTTCCTTTCGATACTACTCGTCTTTTGGTAGATCGAGGGGAGCGGCCAGTCAAAGGGGCCAGCGTAGGAGTACCAGAGGTGGAAAACAGGGTACTTGAGGTGCCAAGGCTGCTCGAGCAGTTGCCTCTTTGCCGTCAGGCACTGCCGCAGCTGCTTCAGCACAGTCATGAGGCCATGTCCCATGGTTCGCCGGTTGGGGGAAGGCTAGCACAGCATCTTGTAGAATGGCATGCCATTACTTCAGATGTGTGGGTTCTGGAGATCATGGCCCACGGCTAATGTCTTCCTTTCCGGCAGAGACCTCACGACAATCCACCAGGGAATCTCCTTTTGAAGAGTCCGGATCCGCTCCTTGTGCAGGGAATCAAATCTCTGCTGGAGAAAGGCAAAAGGCGCCATAGAACTGGTGCCTGTAGCGGAGAGAAACAAGGGATGGTATCCCCCATTTTTTGATCCTGAAAAAAGACGGGGGATTGACGGGGGATTGAGACCCATCATGGACTTGCGTGGTTTGAACAAGCTCCTCAGGAAGGACAAGTTCAAGATGGTTACTCTCTCTCAAGTCCTCCAGACCCTTCAACTTCGGGACTGGTTGGTGTCTCTCGACCTCAAGGACGCTTACTTTCATGTGCCGATTCATCCCAAGCACAAGAAGTACCTGAGGTTCGCGGTTGGCGACTTGCACTTTCAGTTGCGGGTCCTGCCGTTCGGATTGACCTCCGCCCGAGGGTCTTCACCAAGCTCATGGTGGTGGTGGCAGCGTATCTGAGGAAAGGGGGAATTCACGTCTACCCCTACCTGGACGATTGGTTGATCAGGGCGCGCTCTCCCGAGCAAGTCCTGGATCATCTGTCAGTCACCTGCCATTCCCTTCACAAGTGGGTTTCTCCCTCAACTTAAAGAAGTCCCACTTGACACCTACCCACCGGCAACAGAACATCGGAGCAGTGTTCGACACAACCCTGGGGCTGTGTTTTCCTACCCAGGTGAGGGCTCATCACATTCTGCAGATGGTGAACAAGTTTCAGCATGCCCAGAGTCTCCCGGCGTTCGAGTTCTTGAGGTTGCTCGGCCTCATGGCATCCTGCATTCTCCTGGTCCCAAAGGCCAGGCTGCAGATGAGATCTCTGCATTGGGCTCTCAGGAGGCAGTGGTCACAGTCTTCCGGCAGGATGTCAGATCCCGTTCAGGTGCCGCCCTCGGTCGCCCAGGATCTGCTGTGGTGGACCTGCGAAGGAAATCTGATGAAGGGGGCTCCATTTTGGCTACCCTGGCCGGAGGTGTGCAGAGAGGCGATGCAGCTCTGGTTCTGGGCCATCCAGCAGGAAATTTTGATCTCGGCAGTTCATCTGGGTGGAGACGAAAACACGGCGGCGGACGCTCTGAGCAGGCAGAGCGCGGTCTCTCACGAGTGGGAGCTGGCTCAGGAGATTCTCGGGGAGATCTTCGCCCTTTGGGGGACCCCACAAGTGGATCTCTTCGCCACCAGTGTCAACTGGAAGTGCGAAAGATTCTGCTTGCGGGAATTTCCTCCAAGAGGAGCCTTAGGGGACGCGTTCGTAGTGGAGTGGTCCTTCCCACTGCTGTATGCGTTTCCTCCAGTCCCCGTCATTCCACAAGTGCTGCGCAGTTTCGGTTCCCGAATGATCCTCATTGCTCGGGCATGGGCCAGGACAACATGGTACCCGGACCTTCTCGACATGTCCATCTGCCCTCCACGCCGTCTTCCCTACCGAGGCGATCTGCTCTCACTGGAGGGGGGTCAGGTTCTCCGTCCAGAGGTTAAGCCCCTCAACCTTCATGCTTGGCTTCTGAAAGGTTGAGGTATATGGATTGGGACCTCCCTGAAGACGTGATGGAGGTGTTGCTTTCGGCCAGAAGGCCTGCAACGAAGTCCCTGTACTGTTGCTGTTGGAGAAAGTTCTGCGACTGCTGCAGGGTTAAGAATGTGGATCCTTTTTCATGTGCCATTCCTGTGGTTCTGTCTTTTTTGCTTTCGTTAGCCCACAAGGGCCTGCAAGTGGGTACCATTAAAGGTTACCTGGCGGTGCTGTCCATATTTAAGCGCTCGTCTGAGAAGTTGTCTTATTTTAAAATTCCTTTGATTTCTCAGTTTCTGAAAGAGCTCACTAATGTGCTCCCACCGTCACCTTTCCAGGTGCCCGGTTGGGATTTGAACCTGGTTCTAAAATTCCTAATGGGAGCTCAGTTTGAGCCTTTACATTCTTGTCCTTTGAGACTGTTGACCTTGAAAACTGTATTTTTAGTTGCGGTCACTTCCGCTCACAGAGTGAGTGAGTTGCAGGCACTTTCCGTTAAGCCACCCTTCACAGTGTTCCATAAGGACAAGGTTGTCCTTAGGGTTCGTCCTTCTTTTCTTCCGAAAGTTGTGTCAGAATTTTGTTTAAGCCAGAAAGTAATTCTTCCGGCGTTCTATCCTCCTCCGTATCCTGGTAAAGAAGAGGAGAGGCTCCATATGTTGGATCCTAGGAGAGCTTTAAGTTTCTACATCTCACGCATGTCCCGGGTCAGAGTGGACGATCAGCTCTTTGTAGGATTCTCTGGAAGGCGTTTGGGACAATCTATTACTAAACAGACTTTGTCTAGATGGATTATCTTGACAATTTCTGAATGTTACCGCTTGGTGGGTAAGGACCCTCTGGTAGGCTTACGGGCCCTAGGGGTGTGGCTGCCTCTACTGCCCTGCAGAGGGGTGTTCCCATTTGTAACATTTGTGAAGCAGGCACATGGGCCTCTGTCCATACTTTTGTCAAACACTACTCCTTGGATTCTATCCATGGGCAAGAGTTGGCCTTTGGCAAGGCAGTCCTCTATTCTGCAATTTGATTGGGCATTCTAAAATTCTAAATTCTTTTCCCACCTCTTTACGTTGGTACTGCTTTGGGAGTCTGTCATAGATGTGGAATACGTCAGAGGAACCAATCCCTTCAAAGAACAAGTTACTTTCTTACCTGGTAACGTTAATTCGATGGGATGATCCGATGACGTATTCTACATCGAACCCTCCCAACCTGCCCCTCTACAGAATCTTTTTATGCGATTGCAGCTTCTGTTTCCGCAAAGCTTTCTGTAGTCAAACTGGCAGAAGATTGGTACCACACATTCTTGGAAAAAACTACAACTGAGGCTATGGGCGTCATGTGTCCTACTTATAAGATCTGGTGACGTCAGCTCGGCGGAGGCCCTCGAGGACAGCGTATCGACATCATAGACGCAGGACGCAGACGCCGAAAAATTTGCCGAAGCAGCACAGCTGTGGTGATTACCTGTCATAGATGTCGAATACGTTGTCGGATCATCCCATCGAAAGAACGTTACCAGGTAAGAAAGTAACTTGTTCTTCTCCTTCCTCTCAGACACTCACAACAAGGAATGTGTATTGGGAGAAGTACACAGCCATTCAACACTACACACTGCATTCATACCAGTTTCGGGCAGGGCTGTCTCAGTCATTGTGTTTCATACTAGAAACCAGATATCCACAACAAGAGGTCCATATTTGTCACACACTCCATTCAACCAGGTCCCACCCACAGGGTGTACCCACAACATACAGTCACTGGGAAGGCTCCAGCCAGTCTGGCCTGGACTTTTCTACAATACCATATATGGAACTTCCACCCAACAGTCAGTTGGGGGGAAGGGACAGAGTCAGGGCTTCCCAGGTCTTTGGGAAAACAAGGTAACGGGCAATAGAAAGCAAGAGGCCACCGGGGCCATCTTGTTTCCTATCAGGAATCAAATGATTCCAATGGCAGGGCCTGGGTATCCCAAAATGGTGGATATTCAGAGCACCTGCCAACTTCAGCATGGAGCTGCCACCAGCCCACACCCTGCTCTGTGGGCCACACACAGATGCCCAAAAACATACACTAGGGGCACAGGGTTGTACTCCCACCCATGGATGCCATAAGCGTATCCCTTGGGTCTGTACACCAAACCAAAAACAGGAAGAGCTGCACTGCCAGGAGTCCCACATGGACTCCTGGGCAGAAAACAATACAGAACACAAATGAAAAAGGACTACCGGAAAAGGACAGGGAGGCCCTGTCCCTCCAATGCATTTCCAGCATCACAGTCACGCCCCCCGCCCCCACCCAGACTGAGGTTAGGGTGCCTAATCTCCCACGAGATAGACACCCTCATCCAGACGGTCAACATACCTTCTGGAAAGTCCATCTGCATTATCGTGACTCTTCCCTGGTCTATGTTCTATGGTGAAGTCTATCCCTTGCAGGCTAATGGACCACCTGAGCAGTTTTGGGTTCTCACCCTTTATCTACATAAGCCACTTCAGGGGCTTATGATCTGTTTGGACCTTGAAGGTAGACCCTGTAAGCTAGGGCCTAAAACGCCTAAGGCTCCAAACTATGCTAAAACATTTTTTTGAACAGTAGCCCACCTAAGTTCTCTACCCTTGAGTTGTCTACTGATGAATATGATCGGATGTTCCCTCCCTTGGTCATTTAACTGGGACAAGACAGCTCCAATTCCAGTGTCGCAGGCAATAAAGGGTTTGCTGTGGTCAGGCTCACACAACACAGGTGCCCTACACAGACTTTCTTTCAAGCCATTAAAGGCCCTCTGACAGTCTTCTGTCCAATTAACCTTTCTAGGCTGTTTGGGAGAAGTCAGAGCTGTCAGTGGTGCAGCTTTGGTTCCATAGTCTGCCATGAAATTGCGATAATACCCAGTGAGGCCCAAAAAGGCTCTCACCTGGGTTTGAGTAGTGGGAGTCTCCCAGTCATGTACATCCTGTACTTTACAGGGGAGAGGTTGGATTTGACCCCCTCCTACCTCATAACAACGATACGTGACTTTCCCCTGAGTTATCTGCACTTGGTGGCCTTGATAGTGAGGTTAGCCTTTTTCAAGGCCTGCAACACCTTATCCCGATGTGTCAAATGCTCCTCCCAAGTAGAACTGTAGATGGCAATGTCGTCTAAGTAGGCTACACAAAAGCTCCAGCCCACTGAGCGCATGATTGACCAATCTCTGGAAGGTGGCAGGGGCATTCTTCATCCCAAAAGGCATGACCCTAAACTGGTAGAGTCCCTAAGGTGTGGAGAATGCTGTCTTTTCCTTGGCATGGTCCGTCAGAGCTATTTGCCAATAGCGTGAGGTAAGGTCAAACGTGCTCTCAAATTTGGCAGCACGTATGGTGTCCACTAGCTCCTCAACCCTGGGCAATGGGTGCACATCAGTTTTGGTGACGGCATTGACTCCTCAGTAGTCCACACAGAACCTCCAATCCTCGGTACCTGCCTGGGAACTTGCCTTGGGGACAAGGACCACCGGACTGGTTGAGGGTTCAATAACACCCCGATCCAACATCTTTGCAACCTCAGCTTCGATGTGGTTCTTAACGTTATCTGACATACGGTAGCACCTGCTTTTGAAAGGCACACTGTCACCATTGTCAATGTCGTGCCTGCACCAAGGTGTAAGGCCTGGTGTCAGTGAGAACAGAGAGGCATACCGCCGGAGCAAAGCCCTGGAGGCCTTCTGCTGCTCTGTCAACAGACCTGGGGAGAGATGGACTCCCTCCACTGAGCCATCCTGAGGGTTGATATGCATCAAATCAGGAAGGGGCTCACACTCATCCTCTTCTTGCTCTGAAGCTAGCAAGAGACATGAGAACTCCGCTCGCCTATGGAAAGGCTTGAGCCTGTTGACGTGGAATATTTGAGGGGCTACTCAGATACTCCCATGTCAACCAGATAATTGCCTTCGCCCATCTTGGAGATTATCCTGAAGGGT
Organism: Ambystoma mexicanum; assembly: GCF_040938575.1. NCBI lineage: Eukaryota > Metazoa > Chordata > Amphibia > Caudata > Ambystomatidae > Ambystoma > Ambystoma mexicanum. The sequence continues at coordinate 1,090,253,444 of NC_090941.1, forward strand.
CCAGTCCATTTGTCTGCCAAAGCTCGAGGCTTGGTAGGCTTCATCACAAGGATCACCTGGCCTGGAGTCCAATCCACTTGCAAGTCTTTAAGGTCATGCCAGTACTTATTCAATTCCTTTCTGGCCTTGAGATTTGCTGTCACCTGACCCATCATTTGTGTCATCCTCCGTTTGAGGCCTAACATAGTCCCCCAATTGCTTGGCAGGACCTGAGGGATGGCTTCCAAACCTTCTCTGATCAAGGCAAGGGGCCCCCTCACAGGATGTCCAAAGAGTAACTCAAAGGGGCTGAAACCAACACCCTTTTGAGGTACCTCTCTGTAAGCGAACAGCAGGCATGGCAGGAGGAGATCCCATTTCCTCCTTAGGGGCTCTTCCAAAGCGAAGTTGAGAGATTTTATAAAACTCTCAAGGGCATGCTAGGCACTTTGGAAGAGCCCCTAGCATGCCCTTGAGAGTTTTATTAAATCTCTCAACCAGACCATTGGTCGGGGGATGGTAAGAGGTGGAGAACTTGTAGGTTACCACGCACTCTTTCCCCATGGTTTTCATATAACTAGACATGAAGTTGGATCCTTTGTCAGAGATAACCTCCTTAGGGAATTAAACATGGGTTAAAATGCCCAGGAGAGCCCTGGCAACCACCTTGGCAGTATGTTAGGCAGAATCACGTGCAGTGCCCTTAGGGACCACTACACACAATTAGGACTACAAGTGGTGATGCAAGTTCACCTTTGGTACAAGCCTGTACTACACTGTTAAAGTGGTAGCAGTAGCGGAGCAGCCAGACTTATCTCAAGAGCAAATCAGCAGTAGTAGAGATTACACAAAGGACCACCAGTACTGTGATTCAAGCAAACACTGACTCAAGGTTTTAGGAAAAAAAAACGTAAGTGCATTTATTTTTAAACCATCTGTTATAAAAATACAACACTTATATAAATTCAAAACCATAGGTAAAATACACTACACACAACCAGTTTTCTTGGCACAGAACATCTCAGAACAAGCGTATGCAATCACTTTTTGACAGTTCGGTCTTACTAAAGATACGCATATCCGCGGCACGAAATGTTACCGCGGCAAAACACACTTAGCACCTGGGTTAACCAGAGAGAGTTGGGCATAAAAATCATAGGCAATACATTTGTCAAGGCAGACAGAAACAGAGAACACTCGCTGACAGAAATACAAAAGTCAATAGGTCGGAGCCAGTGTCAAGTGGAACCAGGTTCCTGTTGTGAAGGATCACACACTCAGACAGTTCAAGATTCAACGTTGCGAGGAGTACTTGGATATTGTCAACAAAGGAAGCAAAAGGTATAAGAGGGAAGTAAGACAAGGGCAAGCCTTGGATGAGGAGAAAAGGGATTCACCCTAGTTCCTCGAAGTAGGACACAGTACCTTATTCAATGAAGAAGCTGATGGCACAGCAGTGTTCCTGGTAGTTTCCTTCAGACCCACGGTTCCTGGAGCTTCGTTCGTGGAGACGAGAAGGAGGACGTGTGGAGGGGTCTGCAGTACTCGGGGTTAAGGCCAGCAGCAGCACCGGTGAATAAAAGGTGCACTCCTTTAAAACAGGAGAGGCTCTTCAGATGGCTATCCGGACCACTGCAGCAGGGTGCAGTGATTTCGACCACAAAGAGGATCCTCTGGCTGTGGAAGATGAGCTGGTTGACCCCACCAGGCTCAAGGGAAGAAGACTCCGGACTGGATCTTCTCTGGTTGTTGAAGGGTAGATAGCTCAGGACTGCAGCAGGGCTTCACCGGGACGGGTTAGTTGCAGCAGCCGTCTTCTTCTCCGCTTCTCTTCGTTTCCTTGTAGTTCCAGTGGCGACTCTTGACTTCCAGCCCAAGAGTCCTGCGTTTTGTGCGACAATCCCCCATTCACACAGCCTGGCTGTCAATCACGCAGCAGGGGGGTTGTCCAGCCCGGACAACCACCTCAGCCAATCATGGCAAAGTACAACTTGGGTTTCCTAGGATACCCTGTGCAGGGGGTGACTACACCCGTCCCTCACATTCAGCCCCACCTAGACACCCAAGCGCCCAGAGGGGGCTTCTTGGCAGAAGCCTGCCAAAAGACGGTGAACAAAGTTAGCAAACCTGGTTTGCCATGCAAAGTAAAACACAAGAAGGACTTTAGCAAAAACAGATGGCGATTATACCCGACCGGAGCAAAAAGAAAGAGTATTTGGTGAAGCAGGTTTATGTTCAAGGCTAATATAATAGCCTAAAACAATACCACGTTTATATAGTATAATCGTGGTAGAAAAGTTCGGGTAGATACCACTGCCACCAGCCAAGTCTAAATGTTAAAAGAGCAAAACAAAGCTCAGAGAAGCACAGACAACAAGGGGTAGGATTTAACCCTTTCCACTACTCCATGTAGGATGGTTTGTACTGGGTCTGTAGTTTTAAAGTGTCTATGTAAAGTTAATGGCAACTTTACCTGTTTCTGAGGGACAGTAGTCAGCCCCAGAAAAAGTCATTGGGAAGTCTTAGAGACAACCCTGTGTTACCGCACTGAAGGTGCTGTGTAACACACACAACAAGTTGGGCTCATGGAGTGGTGTACTCCAGAGTCCAAAATCACACAACAAGTAGACATGCACATGACAAAACACAGGTAAGAGTGGGAAAAAGAGGCACACTCTTACCAAGTGGAAACAGCAAACTCCAGAAATCCAGCAAAGCTGCTGGGGGACTCACTAGGTGAGGGAAATTAGCCATAGAATTAGAATTCTCCCTAACACAGTAACAGTCAGAAGGGGTATAGCCTCAGGGTACCTGGTGGCATGATTAACCAAGACCAGGATGAACCGATGTCCACCTGAAGTGGGAGGGTCAAGGGGACCGACAATGTTGATGCCCACCCTCTCAAACGGTGTGCCCACCACTGGCAGTGGTTGCAGTGGGGCAATGACACTGCCTCCAGTGTTGACAGATAACTGACAGGTTGGGCAGGTACTGCAGTGAGACTCCACTTCTATTCCCATCCGTGGCCAGTATAAATGAGCAGAGAGCCCCTGCTTAGTCTTCTTGGTACCAAGATGACCAGCTAAGGGCACCTCATGTGCCAACTGCAGCAGGAAGGGCCAATAAACCTGGGGTACCACCAACCTCTTGAGGGCACCAGGTTAGGCTTACTGGGCTCACTAACAAGGAGCTCACCCTTCCAATAGATCCGGAATGTCCTAGTCACTTCTCCTTGTGCCTGGGACAGGGCCTGTTTCCTCAGGCCCTCTAGAGAGTGGCACTCTCTCTGTCCCTTACAGAAGTCCGCCCGGGAGGATCCCCCTTCAGCCAATAGGCATTGAAGGTTGGGGTGGTCCTCCGGGTTGAGCACCTCTCCCGCAGGAGGGTCTTCTGTCTCTTCTCCATCAGGAGTTGAGTTTGGGTTTGGGTTTTCCACTGGACCCAGCCCATCCGGAGCATGCATCCCAATGGGTGCTGTAGGAAGAGCAGAAAGAGCAGGAGCCCCCTTCACAGAGGTAGCCTTCTTGTTCTTCCTCCTTCTTGCCTTAGGCCTCGCCTTTGGCTCGGGTACCTGATTCATAGCCAGACCCTGTGTCACCTGTGACCTAGTGACTGCAGCAGCAGTCATGGGTAGACCAACCGAGATCAACCCCAACTCTACTAGATAATTTCCTAACATAATGTTAGCAGGGACATTGTCCTGAACCAGGACAGGAAGCTTTGCTGTCTTGTCTCCAATCATGAGTGTCATGCTTGCCCCAGTGCCACTCAAACCAGTAGAAGGCTGACCATTCAAGAGGACACTTCTCAAAAACCTACGGGTGTTCTGTGGGATTGCTGCCAGTACTACAGGTGCACCAAATGTGATCCCTGTAGAGGAGAGGAGGCCTCCACCTTAGGCATGGGGTAAGGGTTGCTCAGGCTGACAGCCTGTACTCCAAGTGCCTTACCTTTACACTTGGAGTCACCCTTCTTGTGATCCAGAGCCCCACATTCCCAACAAGTGCCAGGAGTGCAGGGTACAGTACTGGAACTACTGGGAGCCTGCTTTGCAGCAGGTGGACCACTACTCTTATTCCCACCCACAGATGACTTATCCCCACTAATTTTTTGGGTTTTAGGAGAGGAAGGTTTTGGTTTACCCGACTGTGATTGCTTTTGGGACTCCTCAGCTTTCTGAGAGGTCCCCTTTTCTTTGTCCTTGTCCTTCCCACTGGAGTCCTTAGGGGACACCCGGTGGGAGATCCACTTGTTAGCCAGCCTGGCTAGCTTAAAAGGATCCAAAATGTTCTGGTCAGCAACATACTAACGGAGCTCTGGTGAAAGAGGCTTCAGAAAAATGCTCAAAAAACAAAAGGTGGGACAATTCAACAAAAGTTTTCACCTTGTATCCATCAATCCACCCCATCATGTTCATATGTGCAGCACTAACCCAGTCAACCCAAGACACATTCTATCTTTTCTTAAAATCTCTGAACCTTTAAAGGTATTGGGTAGGTGTCTTGCCAAACTTGCCAATCAAAGCAGACTTCATGCACTCATACTGACCCCTTTCTTCCACACTCAGCTTCAGAATATAGTCATACCCAGTCGGAGGCACTCTGCTTAACAAACACTTAGCCCAATCTCTCCTATCAACTTCATGAATTGCACAAGCCATTTCAAACGCTTCAATCCATTGGAGGATATCAGAACCCTCCACATACACACCCACCAAATCTTTCATAAACTTGGTGGCTGGGGACCTGACACTCTCAACTGGTTTAGCTGAAGTCTCCACTCTAGCTTTCTCTAGCTGGATTTTCTGACATTCAGTGTCCTTGTTATTAAGCTCCAGGTCCTTATCTTTGAGTTCATGATCTGTATTCTTGAGCTCCACTTGTTGTTCCAACTCCTCTTTATTAAGCTCAGTTCTGTTTCCAACTTGCATTACTCAAAGGCCAATTTCATCCTTAATAACGCCAGTTACAAGGCATTCCCTAAAGAAACATTGCTTGAGGTCAGAACAGAGGCAGCAGGAATGGTGGCATTCCCAGAAACATATTCAGCAACAACACCAGGGGCACAGTTCTCATTGGCTGCACCTCCCATCCCCCTCAAGAGCTTCACAATCAATCTGGTAGTCCACCAGGGCAGCTATAAGCTCAGCCCTAGGCTTATCCACAAAGTCTAACTCCCTGGCTTCACAAGCACTCTGGAGAGCCTCTGAGCTCATCCCAGTCAATTTACCATTCGCAATAGATTCCATTGCTTGTAATGTGGTTATCTTTTACACAACTAAACCTCAATTTAACAAAGTGCAGATATTTGTAAGTGCCACGGTTATACACTGAATCTTAAAACCATAAGCATCCCACAACTGCCACCAGTGTAAAGACTGGAGGGGGGTGACTGTACTCCTGCTCTCCATATGACTGAGGGGGGCACAGAGGACCCCAGCCAAGATTCTCTATTTGGTAAATGTGGGGGGGCAATCAAGTCCTAGCTTCTCAGGAGGTGATGCAGGCTTGTTCTTAAGTAAAGTGTAGTCCCCAAGCGCCCATAAAGGAATGTCCACACACTGTATTAGTTAAAACACAATCTTTATGTAATGAAGGTTCAAGGTTATGTACACAATCACAATAACTCACGTTGTGCTCAGTTAATCTACAATGGCAAATATATACAGTTCTAAGTGGTACCACAATTATTATCAGATTTCATTAAAGTGCATAAACTGTACTCTGGTCAAATGCCACACAAATCGATGAATAAATGTAGCCAACAATAGACATAGGAGGAAAAGAAGTTGGTTAGAACAATTGGCAGAATAGTGCTTTATATACTAAGTCACAACTCTGTGTGGAGATACCCCGACCTGGGCAACCTGTCAAATAAAGATATATCAGAAGCCCAGTCCATATATTGTTCAATTAGTCTTATTTCCTTCTACAAGGTTTCTACCACCCCAATTTACATGGAATAGCACAGTTCGACGACGGGTCGTCGACGGATCCTTCTTGAGCGGCTCCCTTTAAAGCAGGAGCACCGGATCATCGAGATCCCTCAAAGAAAGTGAACTTGGCTTCGAGGCAGCAGCTTCGATCCCGGCGGTGCTCGTCGACGACATATCTAAGACGTCCTGCAAGGAAGAGGTGTGCGGGGCACCGGGGCACCTCAATGTCGATAGTGTAGGACCACCCAGGTCCCACCTACAGGGTGTACCCACAACATACAGTCACTGGGAAGGCTCCAGCCAGTTTGGCCTGGATGTTACGCTGACCTGGCCCCCACAGGGGTGTCGATCGGACCCGGACAGCTGCAACCTCCTCCAACGTTAAGCGTAGTGCAGAGATGACAGACTGGACTGGACCGCCTAATCTCGTCTGCTTGACCCGTAGAAATATTCTCCTGCAAGTGGAGAAAGGGATTTAGCCACCGTGGATTTTAGTAATGGCACTCCACTGTTCTCCCCATTAATCACCACCGATATTCACTTTCAGTAAGCTCACCTTATGTGTGTAAATGATGAGCTCTCCATCCTGCGTGGAATGCAGGGGCGCGTAGATACCAGTTACTTCACTGGTTTGAGGGCGTTGGAAGTGTTCCGGATGAGTATTGACTCCGAGGTTCCAGGCGAGAACCTGCAAGTATAAAGTTCAAAGAGTTTAATATGTCCGATGTTCACTCTTGTACATTCCTTTTTTGTGTTGCAGCTGGATCCAAGGGAAGATTGTCTTGTGGCAGCTGATGGTGTTCAGGTAAGAGTCTGTATTACCCAACACTGTCCGGCAAAAGATGTGTGTGTTTAAATTGCTGGTTTCTCTCTCCTTACAGGTGCGGCGTAAGAAGTTGCGGTTTGTTGCAGAATAATGCCTCCGGTTGTTAATCAGGTAAATCTATGGTGGAGAGGTTGTATTTGTTGGCTCTCTCGGCTCACCTTATGTTTCTTTTATCCCCTAGATGGTGGAATTCGGAGGAGAAAATGATGGAGGCTGCGCCGGATCGAAAAATGCTGTGAGGACTGGTGAGTATAGCGCGGCTGGCGATGCGACACGTGTAGAATAATGTCCTTTTCAAGTTCGAAGACGTGATGGATCCGGAATTCAGGTAAGGGTTGAAATAATATCTGTTTTGTAACCTTTCCTTCTTCTTTCTTCTATTGCTAGGAGCTCTGGATTTGAGACGGGCGTGGCTGAAGACTGGATGCTGACTGCAGGCATGATGAGCGGGGGCTGCTGGGGTTTTATTAAATACCTGGATGCCTGCTCCCGGGGCCGATGGGCTTGATCCGGATGCCCCGGGGGTAGGCATCATGACAGCACTCCCCCCCAAGGCACCTCCTAAAGTTGCTCTTCCCCTTGGTCCTGGCTTGTCTGGGAAGTTCTGATGGAATTTCTTCACCAACCGAGGTGCATGAACGTGGTCACTAGGTTCCCATGACCTTTCTTGTGGTCCGTAACCCTTCCAGTCGATTAAATAAAAAAGTCTTAATTTAACCATCTTAGAGTCCAGGATATTCTTTACCTCGAATTCAGGTTCTCCATCTATTAGGATGGGGTCAGGTGGTTTGGTTAATCTTGTCCCAGGTTGAACTGATATTAGAAGTGAAACATGAAAGACAGGATGAATCCGCAAATTAGAGGGTAATTCCAATTTGACGGCCACCGGGTTGATAATGGCCTTAATGGTGTAAGGTCCCAAATATCTAGGATTGAAAGTTTGTGTTCCCATTAGAGGTATGTATTTTGTAGCCAGCCAAACTTGATCTCCAATCTGGTATTGTGGAGTTTCACTTCTATGTCGATCAGCATTTTTCTTGTATTTCTCCTTTGCTTGTTTCAAGTGTTTTATTGCTTCCTTAAAGGCTTGAGTAATAGTAGAGTGCAGATGAGTCACTGCAGGCATTTCTAAGTGTTGAGGCGAATCAAGTTCTGAGGTTCGAGGATGATGTCCATATACGGTATAAAAGGGGCTTTGTCCAGTTCCTGAATGTACGGAGTTATTGTATGCGTATTCGGAAATCCATAAAATATCTTTCCAATTGCTTTCGGTTTGGTGTAGCATACAACGTAGGTATTGTTCAAGAGTCTGGTTGGTCCTCTCCGTCTGACCATCAGTTTGGGGGTGGTGACTGGTTGATAGCCTTACGTCGATTTGCGCCAATTGACAGCATTTCTTCCAAAATTGCGAAATGAATTGACTACCTCGGTTCGAGACCAATACGGAAGGAAATCCATGGATTCGAACAATGTTTTCGAGAAATTCCTTGGCCAAAATCGAAGCGGAAGGTAATCCTTTTAAAGGAATAAAGTGGGCCATTTTGGAAAAAAGATCCACAACAACTAGAATGGTGTTAAATCTATTACACAGAGGTAGATCTATAATGAAGTCTAAAGACAAGGTGTGCCATGGTGCAGGTGGAATATCCAAAGGTTGTAAAAGGCCAGCTGGTTTTTTCTTCTGACTTTTGTTTTGGGCGCAGATACCACAAGACATCACAAATGACTTTACGTCCTTTCGCCAGGTGGGCCACCAGAATTGTCTTTTAATTTTAGCTTCAGTTTTTGCGATACCTGGGTGTCCTTCCATAAGGGCGTCATGATAATTGGAGATGACTAGTTCTTGTAGTTCCTTGTTTGGTAGAAATAGACGTCCTTGATAGTAAGGCAGGTCATTGATGACTGAATAATCTTGGCCTTTCTTTACCCAGTCCTGCAGGGCTGCTGGATCGAAAAAGTTGTTGGATTTTTAAATGAATGTCTTCTAGAGTCTGTAGAGTAGTTATGCCAAGAATTCTTTATTCGAACCCGGAACCGGTGCCTATAATTTCAGAACATACTTCTCCCATCCCTATTCGGGATAGGGCATCTGCCTTGCCGTTTTTACAACCTGGTCGATAAGTGATCACGAAATCGAATTCGGCAAAGAATAATGCCCACCAAAGTTGACGCGATGATTGACAGCCTTGGCTGTTTTCAAATACTGTAGATTCCTGTGATCGGTGATTACAGTGATGGTATGCCTGGCACCGAGAAGATAATGCCACCAAGCCTTGAAGGCGGACTTGATGGCTAATAACTCCTTATCAGTAACCGCATAGTTTAATTCGGGTGCTGAGAACTTTCTTGACCAGAATGCTACTGGATGAAGTTGACCGGTTTCGGGATCCTTCTGGGACGGACAGCTCACATGGCAAAACTGGATGCATCGGTTTCAACTATGTATGGAAGCTCAGGGCGTGGATGCTTTAAGACAGGTGCAGACGTGAATTTCGATTTTAGCTCTTGGAAGGCTCTTTCAGCCTCTTCAGTCCACAAAAAACGTTTGTTTTTTCGCAAAAGTGCTGTGATGGGGTGTACAATATGTGAGAATTTAGGAATAAATCTGCGATAGAAATTAGCAAATCCAAGCATGCTTTGTACCCCTTTAACAGAACTGGGTGATGGCCACTTGAGGATTGTGTCCACCTTTCGAGAGTCCATTCGAACTCCTTTTGGAGTCAGGATAAATCCCAGGAATTCAACTTCTGTAGAATGAAAAACACATTTCTCCAATTTTGCGTATAACTTGTGCTGGCGTAGTTTCTCTAGGACTGCACGAACGTGCTTCACATGGTCTGATTCTGAGGAGGAGTACACTAGAATATCGTCTATGTATACGACAACACAGACGTCAATGAGTTCACGAAGGACAAAGTTCATAAAATACTGGAAGGCTGCTGGTGCATTGCACAACCCGAAGGGCATCACCTGGTATTCAAATAACCCGTGCTTGGTGCGAAAGGCAGTCTTCCATTCATCGCCTTTCTTTACACGTACCAGATGATATGCCCCTCGGAGGTCTAACTTAGTGTAGATACAAGCATCCTTTACTTGGTCTAGTAATTCGGGGATCAGAGGCAATGGGTATCGTTTTTTTACCGTAATCTGATTTAATGCGCGGTAGTCTATGCACGTTCTAAGGTCACCTTCCTTTTAGGCACAAAGAATAGAGCGGAGGATGTAGGAGATTTGGATGGACGAATGAAGCCATTAGCAAGGTATTGGTCCAAGTATTGTCGTAGGTGAAGATTTTCAGGTTCCGTAAGGGCGTAGATTCTACTGCATGGAGGTTGTGCACCAGGTACTAGGTCAATCTGACAATCGTATGATCTGTGAGGTGGTAAGGTATTTGCCTGTTCTTTTTGAAAAACATCCTGAAATTCTTGATATTCCTGAGGTAAATGCACAACTGGATTAGTAACAGTGGCCAGGCTTTTGTTCAAGGTTTTTTCCGGGTAACAGGTGTGTGCACAATCTGGGAAGGTCACTCTCTTCTCTCGCCAATCAATACAAGGATTATGTGTTTCCAACCATAGCATTCCCAGAATTATTTGGAATTGCGGGGCCTTGATTAAATCAAACACAATAGTTTCTCGATGCCCATCTTGACCCAACAGTGTCAGCTCAGTAGTGGAATGAGTTACAGGCCCAGAGGCAATTTCAGTTCCATCGACTGTGGTGATGACATCCGAAGCAGTCTTTTTGCAAAGGGGTAGATTCATCCTTGAGGCCAATTCGTGGTCCATATAGTTTCCTACGGCCCCGCTATCAATGTATGCCCTTACTGTGTGCATACGTGATGGCTGCCTTGGATCAATTAAGACCATTGGTAGAATTAGGTGGGAGGTCTGAGTGTCCTTCTTTAAGCTCGGCAAGCGGACCTCTACACTTGTCGGGCCTGGTCGTTTCCCGAATCAGGCTCTATTTGACTTTTGTCAGCAACTCCTACTACTTTCTTGGGTAGTTTTATAGGGCAATCCTGTAGAAAATCTCCTGCGGTTCCACAATACAGACACAATTGCATCTGCCGTCTCTTTTCTCTTTCCTTTTGAGTTAAGGGTGCTTTAACCCCCCTCCCCCGATCTGCATAGGTTCTGATGCATCTGTTCCTTTGGGGGTAACATTGGGTTTAACCCATACCCGACTCTCGAACTTAGCTCGATCAGCCTTTCTATTCTGAAGTCGGTGGTCTAACTGGACCACTAAGTCTATGGGCCTCATTACACGGTAGGCAGTAAGGGTTAACGGTCACCGGTAACCGTTAACCCTTACCGCCTTACTACAAGGTCCCTTAGCGGGTTGGTACTTTAACGCCTGCTTTTAGCAGGCGTTAAAAACCAACCCGCTAAGGGACCTTGGTGCTAATTACGGCACCGCAAATTTGCGGTATCGTAATTAGCACCTTCCCCATTCCCATTATGCCCTATGGGGCAAAAATGGGAATGGGGAAGGGCAATGGTGGAAGGGGGAATTACTGCCCCGCCAACCTTGGAATAGGGCGGTAATTCCCCTTTCCACCAAGGCGGTGCCGGTATTTTAACGGCATGGACCAAGGTGCTATTAGCACCTTGGTCCACCGCCTACCGTGTAATGAGGCCCTATATATTCTGCGCAATCCTGAGGTGGGATCACAACTTGAGCCAAAACATCTTTGAGTTCTCCCCGAAGCCCACGATGAAATAATGTGATTCGTTTCTCCTCAGGCCATCCGGTTTCCACCACCAACCTATTGAAGGTTGCGATATAGGTTAGCAGATCCTGATTACCCTGTCGAAGGGATAAAAGTTTGTTATCCAGGGCCTGTCCCTGTGAATGTCTGGCGAATAGTCTTTCCATGCTTCTTTGAAAACCCTGAAAATCCCGAAGAAGAGGATCATCCTGGTTGACTAGTGGAATTGACCAGTCAGCTGCGCTGCCACTAAGATATGATAGTACAAAGGCTACTTTGGCTTGGTCATTTGGAAAGGCCCCAGGTCTGCATAAAGAGTGCAAGCGGCATTGATTCATAAACACTGCAAACCTTTTTGGGTCCCCAGCAAAGCGTTCGGGTGGAGCTAAAGGAATAGCCCCTGGTAGGATTACTTGCACAGGATTGCTCGATGAAACAGGAGCTGGGTTTCCGCCGAGTCCAGGTAGGGGTGTTTGTCCAGCTTGATTTTGCAGCAATTGTCTAGCAAGATCATCTGTGCGTTCCTTTGACACAATCAGTTCTCTCCTGAGGGCATTAGTCTCTTGGCGCGCAGAGTGCACTTCCGCCCTAAGTTCCCCTAATAACTGGGCTAGTTGGTCTGTTTCGGAGGTTTCCATAACGGCCGGGTGGGAATTTGTAGATAGGCTTCGTGTTCTGTTACGCTCACCTGGCTCCCACAGGGGCGTCGATCGGACCCGGACAGCTGCGACCTCCTCCAACGTTAAGCGTAGTGCAGAGATGACAGACTGGACTGGACTGCCTATTCTCGTCTGCTTGACCCGTAGAAATATTCTCCTGCAAGTGGAGAAAGGGATTTAGCCACCTGTGGATTTTAGTAATGGCACCCCACTGTTCTCCCCACTAATCACTACCGATATTCACTTTCAGTAGGCTCACCTTATGTTTGTAAATGATGAGCTCTCCATCCTGCGTGGAATGCAGGGGCGCATAGATACCAGTTACTTCACTGGTTTGAGGGCGTTGGAAGAGTTCTGGATGAATATTGACTCCGAGGTTCCAGGCGAGAACCCGTAAGTATAAAGTTCAAAGAGTTCAATATGTCCGATGTTCACTCTTGTACATTCCTTTTTTGTGTTGCAGCTGGATCCAAGGGAAGATTGTCTTGTGGCAGCTGATGGTGTTCAGGTAAGAGTCTGTATTACCCAACACTGTCCGGCAAAAGATGCGTGTGTTTAAATTGCTGATTTCTCTCTCCTTAAAGGTGCGGCGTAAGAAGTTGCGGTTTGTTACAGAATAACGCCTCCGGTTGTTAATCAGGTAAATCTATGGCGGAGAGGTTGTATTTGTTGGCTCTCTCGGCTCACCTTATGTTTCTTTTGTCCCCTAGATGGTGGAATTTGGCGGAGAAAATGACAGAGGCTGCGCCGGATCGAAAAATGCTGTGAGGACTGGCGAGTATGGTGCGGCGCTGCAGCTGGCGATGCGACGCGTGTAGAATAATGTCCTTTTCAAGTTCGAAGACGTGATGGATCCGGAATTCAGGTAAGGATTGAAATAATATCTGTTTTCTAACCTTTCCTTCTTCTTTCTTCTATTGCTAGGAGCTCTGGATTCGAGACGGGCGTGGCTGAAGACTGGATGCTGACTGCAGGCACGGTGAGCGTTACGCTGCTGGATGCAGAATAACACGAAGCATGTGCTGCTGTTCGGTCGTGGTTTAAATAGCCTCCAAAATAGTTCCAGGTAAGAAGTCCCTAGAACCACACCCGAGTAAAAAATAGTCCCTGTAGTAAAATAGTCCCATCCAGGCCTCACGTTGGCTTGGATTCATTTGCAGCATGGTCTGCATGAGGTAAGTAAAGTCTATGAGCCTGGCACCTATGGCGCCAGGACTGATTTCTATTATGAGCCTGGCGCCTAAGGCGCCAGGACTGAACCCAGACAGCCCCCAGCCGGGGCTGCTGGGGTTTTATTAAATACCTGGATGCCTGCTCCCGGGGCTGATGGGCTTGATCCGGATGCCCGGGGGTAGGCATCATGACACTGGACTTCTCTACAATACCATATATGGAACTTCCACTTAACAGCCTGTCATGGGGAAGGGACAGAGTCAAGGCTTCCCAGGTCCTTGGGAAAACAAGGTAACAGGCAATAGAAAGCAAGAGGCCACCGGGGCTATCTTGTTTCCCATCAGGAATGAAATGATTCCAATGGCAGGGCCTGGCTATCCCAAAATGGAGGATACTCACAGCACCTGTCAACTTCAGCATGGAGCTGCCACCAGCCCATACCCTGCTCTGTGGGCCACACACAGGTGCCCAAAAACATACACTAGAGGCACAGGGTTGTACCCCCACCCATGGGTGCCGTAAGGGTATCTCATGGGTCTGTACAATAAACCAAAAACAGGAAGAGCTGCACTGCCAGGAGTCCCACATAGACTCTGTTAGGGAGAATTCTCTCTTTAGGCTGAATTTCCTAACCTAGTGAGTCCCCCAGCAGCTTTGCTGGATTTCTGGAGTTTGTTTATTTCCTCCTGCCAAGAGTGAGACTCTTTTTTTCTCCCACTCTTGGACATGTTTATGGTGTTCCTTTGACTGTTAATGTGTTTTATGGGCTATGGGGTCCTTTACTCCATAGGGTCTCATGTGTTTTTATTATGTGTGTTACACAGCACCCTCCGTGCAGTTACACAGGGGTGTCATAGTGACCCCCCACCATAGACTCCATACCCTGGCACTGACTACTGTCTCCCAGAGCATGTAAAGTCACCATTGGCTTTACTAGTCCCAAAATATTAAAAGAAACCAGTACAAACCATCATATTGTGGACGTACTGGTCGGGGAAATTCGATTTCCCCGGGGTCTGTTAGTCGAGGGGGCACGTCTCCGTCCCCCCTGATCGAGTTTTGGCTGGTGGCAGAGGAAACTACTTTTTATATTCAACCGCAAATATTTTCCCATGGGGTTTTCCCATTGTTCGGGGCTACCAACTTTAATTATTTAATTCTCATAGCCTTGAACATACCGCCGGTTTATTTATTTAATATTAATTCGCCGGTTGGTATTTTTTGCCAGGACTCGATTCTAAAATGGCTTTTGTGTTCTCTTCTGTGACTCCAACCCAAGTCGAGCCCTTTGTTCCACTTTTTGGCGGGCTTCTCCACAGAAGCCTCCAAAAGTGGTGCCACTCTGTCTGGGTACCACAGGGGGTGCGGGAGGGGATTTAGGCACCCTGGACTGAGTTACCTTGGTAACTCAAGTCGCACTCTTGTGTGATTGGCCCAAGTGGTCAGCCGGCCGGCTCACCACTTAGCATGTTTGATTGACAGCTAGGCTGAGTGAATGGGGGTATGCTGCATAAAAGCAGGGCTTTGGGGACTGGAACTTCAGAAGTCGCCACAGGACCTGAGAATCCGACGAGGGAAAGGCTGAGCCGACCTACCACGACGACACCACCGGTGGAACCGACTCACCACTTCCCGACGACAGAGAAGATCTCCCGGCTGGAGAGGCTACTTCCCCTGACTGATGGGCACAACCAGTTTTACCTTCCTTCTTCTCACCCCAGACCGGTTTGTGGTCGAACTGCCCATGCCAAGCACCCCGGCGGCCGGATAGCCACTCACCACTGAAGCGCGAATCAACGGACCGCTCCTTGTACCTGAGAAACTTTGCGACTGGTTTCTTCCCTGGCAGTGCAATGGACTCCTGTCTTCCTCCACGACGAGATCCTCTCTTCCCCCGGACGAAGCACCGACTTGCATCCGCTGCCAGGAACAACTGCCCCCGCTGGAGTGTTCTCACCACTTTAAGTTACCACGTCCGCCAGGCCTCCCTTTCTAAATATTTCTACAAGGTAATAATAACTCCTTAACCTTCTGGACTGGGTTGGCCGCCTTGACCCTCTAACTGGTCCCTTTCTTTGGTCCAACTCCTTTTTGAACCATTACAAGACTTTTGTGCACTGCAACCGTGTGACCTTGGACACATTTCGTTTGATACTCTGGAAGTGGATCCGGCCTATTGAACTCTAACGTCACGGTTTTACTTTGCCTTTCCCTCTTGCTATGTTCTTGTAAAAGTGTTGGGATCTGTTTCAACTTGTTCTCTGCTTTTCTCTCCCTTTTAAAAACGAACTATGAGAGTGCCATCTACGTTAAGCGCTCACCGCTGTCTGAAAATATGTGGGGCTTTACTTAAGACTTGTCTAATATTCTTTTAAGGGAGGGTATATCTTTTAGTGACCGTGTTTTTGAATTGCTTACTTGCTTACTATTGGTGCCTGTGTGTTTTTCTAGATGTGGTTTTAAATAAATAATTATATCTCTTTTACACCAAGCCCTGGTCAGTGTTTACTTGCTCTATTGTATTCTCTTGACCTATTGTGAATACTCTGTATACTGCCTAACTCTTCTTGAGGGAAGTCTGACTGCTCAGCCACAGCTACCAAGTGAATCTGTGTGGTACAGACTGCTACCAAGTGGGTTTACTGCCAAACACCTATAGTCTTAAATCTTTTGCAGTGGTCCCAGAGGGAACTGCACAGGTTTCTGCCTAACAGACTCCTGGGCAGACAACAATACAGAACACAAATGAAAAAGGACTATCGGACAAGGACAGAGAGGCCCTGTCCCTCCAATGCATTTCCAGCATCACAAGAAGGATCAAAGATAACACCCAGGTTTTGTGCAGATAGTGAGAAAGAAAGAGAAGATGGAGGGAAAGAGAGAGACAGAGGGGGAAGACTATGAGAAATATTGGAAGTAGGAAAGAATAGAACCTCCGTTTCAGAAGGGTTGAGATGTAGAAAATGGGAGGACATCCAGTTTTGAACAGCAGAAAGGCAGTTTGAAACAGTGAAGTTCAGAATCAAAGGAAGAAAATGAGAAAAAGATCTGAGTGTCAGCGTGCAGATAGAAAAAAAGATTGAAAGACGAGATAAGAGTAGAAGGAGGAGCAGTATAAAGGGAGAAGAGAAAAGGACAGAGGACAGAGCCCTGAGTGACACCATATAAGAGAGGGAATGAAGGAGAAGTGTACCCAGCCCAAGTAACAGAGTAGGACCGTAGGGAAAGATAGGAATGGAACCTTTTAAGGACAGACCCCGAAATACCCAATTTAGAAAGAGAGGAAATAAGAAGAGAGTGATCATCAATGTCAAATGCCACAGAAGACAAGCCAAGAAGAATAACAGTAGAGGATAGGTTAGAGTGCAGAGAGGAGAGAATTTGAGGCATGGAGAGGAGCAGTCTCTGTAGAGTGAGAAGGGCGAAAGTCAGACAAAAGGGACGGAGGAGAGAGACAAGATTCAGAAAACCGGTTACCTGAGCATAGGCAGCCCGCTCAAGAATTTTAGAAAGAAAGGGCAGAAGAGAGATAGGATGGAAATTGGAAGTTATAGATGAATCAAGAGTGGTTTGTTTTAGAATAGGAAGAATAAGAGCACGCTTAAAAGTGGCAGGAAAGCAAGAATTTGCAAAGCAAGAGTTAATAAGAGAGGTGCGATCAGGAAGAAGATGAGGATATACTTGAGGGATAAAATAAGAGGAAGGAGGATCAGATGTAGAAGCAGTAGAGTGAGCACAAGCTAAAAGGGCAGAACTGTCAAAGTCAGTAAGAGGAGAGAATGGGGAAAAAGAATATAGAGGTAGAGTCTTCCATTCCTCTTAACCAATAGCCAGCTTCCAGGTCATAACTTAGCTAGATCTGCCAACTCCTGTGTCCAGGACTAACCAGTCAGCTAGGGCTTGCTAGGAGGGAATGTGCAGCAGTGTGTACCCAATCACCTATGTTTACACATGGAACTGCCCAAATCCTGCCAGGTCGTTTGCTTTTCAAGACCGCTGCCAGAACAGATTCGCTCTGCAGAGGATCTGAATCAGACAATGGCGACTTGAATCAGAAGTGTGCATGATCTAGGCAACCTGTAGTTCTAATACCCAAGTATGAAGTATGATGTGCAACCATACAGTTTGACCCACAAATCAAGGTCTCTGCACAAATTGCCTTCCTTCATAAATTAGGTCAAGTCTCCAGCCCTCACTACTTCCCTCATGCCCTATAGCAATTTCATAGTTATGTTGGATTACAAAAGCCCTTACAAAAGTCCTTTCTTAAAATAGTACAATAAAAACTGTAATCCGCTGGGTCTAGTTCCTAAAGGAACCATCATGGGACTGTTTGGCATGCATTATGCGTTACAGTAGAAAAAGCAGAGTTGCCATTTTGTGAGTCATCAAGGGATGCAACTGGACTGTTCCGCTTCACGGTATGAACCCCATAGCTGCCTGCACAACCTCTGGTTGCCCAAACCTGCATTTAATGGATTGCCTTTCTCCCACAGATGCCTCATCTGATAGATAGTCCCTCCAGCTTTGCTGATTCAGAACATTTTCGACAGGGGGGCGTAGTGGACCTCGACCCGTCCGTCGACCATTGATCCGTCTTACTCAGCGTAAGGTTGTTACGTCAGATGTCATATAAATACGACGTCACTACTCTCCAACCTAAGTTCCTTTTTTCTGCGCGCTAACACGCTGCCTGGGAACACAGTCTCGATGTTTTTGTCAGAAAATGTACTTTTTCACAAAATCCTTGACGCGAGATGTCGGTCGCTCAGGTATCAGGTTTCAAACAATGTTTCCGATTGTTGCACCAAGATGTTCATCACTTACCCACACAAGTTGTGTCTTTGGTACCTCGGCACAGGTCACAGGACTGACGGGTGTCTGTCCTGCGCCAAAATGCAACCTAAATCCCTTCGCGATCGAGCTGCGAAACTCGGTCTGGGTCAACTGCCCTCAAAATCTCTGGCGCGATTGACATTTCGGTCTTCGGAGCCCGGAACTGAGGGGCACCGTCCCCCCGAGAAAGAACACAGGCGGAAGATGAAACGGTCCCACGCGAGGAGCCACTCTTCTTCGTCCTCATCCTGAAAGAAGAAAAGCTGTCGCTGCCATTGTCGGGATTACGAGTCGCCTACAGATAAAGGTATGCTGTCAGCTGGGCCTACCTCCCGCCAAGAGTGGGAGGATTTCAAATCCTCAATGCTTGCAATGTTCAAGCAGCATGCTGCAGTCGGCATGGCTAACCTCCCCATGCAGCATGCTTCGGAGCCAAGAGCGGCTCTCGGTATATCTGACCCCTCTATTGCCCCGGTACTGACAGTGTCAGTGCCGATAAATCTTTCGACATCGAAAGAAATCCTTTGGAAATCGGATTACCCCCCTGCATCCAAGGATGTCGATGCTATTGCGTCTCGATCCCAATCGACACCGACATCCACCATATCGGTGGCGAAAGACAAACCCTCGACATCGACGGTTGTCGAGAAAACTTCCACTCTGCATCCCCGGTCAGAATCTTTAGATATCTTCGGCGATGACCAGGGGGATATCGACTCGATTTATTTGGGTTCAGGAGGGGTTGATTACTTTGATGACCAGTATCAACTTTTACAGCTGGCACAAGGCCTCCAGGACGCCAGCGGTCTGGACACCTCGTCAGACCTCGAATTTCAGCAGTCCCATCCCTATCTTTACAATACCTCTAAATTCAGGGCTCTGGTAGAAAGGGTTATTGACACCATGGGATTGCACTCATCAGTGGCGCCTGTGCAAGGTTATGACCTTACCAACATTTTAGATTAATGCCTTAACACTGAACATAATGTGCCTTTATACCCTGCCATTGCTGATCCTTTAGCAGTTATGTTGCAAAACCCTTGGTCCATTCCTCCCATTCCACCATTTCCAGGAAATACCGGCCGGCTAGATGAAATCCTTCATACCTCTCCTCCTACCCTTCCTGGGAGGGCCTGTTATGCAGGCGGCTATGGTTTCTTCTAGACAAGCATCTTCTACATCCACTCTGCCTCCAGACAGGGAAGCAAAGGCATTCACCTCACATAGCATGGCCCTCAAAGCTACAAATGTGGCAAGCAGTTTTGCTAAATACTCCTTCGGTCTATGGACAGCAGTGGAAAATGCTGCGCAGTATGTATCAAAAGGAGAAATGTGTGAGGGCTTCCACAGCTAGTGGGGAATGGGAAAGAGCTGGCCATGCAATCGCTGCGAACGGGCCTGGACAACGCCGACTGTGTGGGCCGATCGATGGCATTGCCGCGAACACTAAGAAGGCAGCCCTACTTAAAAATCTCTGGTTTTTCACCTAATGTCCAAGTCAAGCTTCTGGACATGCCTTTCGAGGGTGATCTTCTTTTCAGCCACAAAGCTGATGATTCCTTAGAGAAATTTAAAGAATCCAAGACCGCTGCCAAATCCTTAGGCCTAGCTGCGCAGCGTGGCCAAACCTGCATTTAGCATCGTCTCTAGGGAATGAGGCTACAGGCAAGGTGCTCCTTAAAGCAGGAGAGCGCAGCTCCCACCGGCCAGGTAAGGGCAGAAGTATTTCTCGTGCTCCGGAAGGGGCAGAGGTGCTTCTGGAGGTCGACAGGCAGATCAGCCCTTTTCCCCTCTGAAAGTGGACCGGTTGGAGAACAGTTGACAGTTGCCCCACCTCCAATCCATCCGGGACAGGAGCTCGAAGAAAGTAGGAGGTCTCCGTCCCATGCTGGACCTCAGGACCTTGAACAAGTCCTTAAGGAAAGACAAATTCAGGATGATGACGTTTAGAGAGATTCTCCATGCTCTGGTGCCGATAGATTTACAGGATGCCTATTTCCATGTGCCAATCCATTGAAAGCACAGGAAGTTCCTAAGGTTCACCATAGGAGATATGCACTATCAGTTCAAGGTGCTTCCCTTTGGTCTTATCTCCGCCCCAAGGGTCTTCCTAAGCTCATGGCAGTAGTTGTGGCTCACCTCAGGAGATCCGGGGTCCACGTATTTCCATATCTGGGTGACTGGCTGATCCGAGGGACGTCTGTAGTGCAGGTCTTGTCCCATTTAGTGGATACCTGCTGCACAAGCTGTGCTTCTTTCTCCAAAGAAGTCCCGCATGATGCCAGTCCAGCGGCTTCAGTTCATCGGAACAGTCCTATATACCAGGGTGGGGAAGGCCTTCCCTCCTGAGGAGAGAGTAGTCAGCTTGACACAGATGGCCGACATGTTCGTGGAACCATGCCACTCTACCAGCAGCTTCCTTCCTCCGCCTACTAGGCCTCATGGCCTTCTGCATTTTTCTAGTGCCATCGGCCAGGTTGTGCATGGGATCTCTGCAATCTCTTCTGAGGGATCAGTCGTCTCAGTACCTCAGCTCTCTTGGATCTCCTCAGGGTGTCCACATCAGTGGTCAATGACCTGTCCAGTCTTTTGGCGGGGAAACCCTTCTGGCCTCCTTGGCCTCAGACCTGAGTGGTCACGGATGCGTCTTTGAATGGTTGGGGCGCTCACTGCGAGGATTTGTAGGTGAGTGGCCTCTGGTCCACGACGGAAGCCAGGTGGCACATCAACATGCTGGAGTTGCGAGCTATCAAGCTAGCCCTGAAAGCATTCGCCCTGTCTCTGCAGGGGAAATATATCCTTGTTCTGATCGAGAACACAGTGGCAGTGCACTATCTCAACAAGCAATATGGTGTGCACTCCTGCCCCCTCTGCACGGAGACAATGATGCTTTGGTTTTGGTTGCTGGAGAACAGGATCTCGGTCTTGGCAGTTCACCTGGCGGGCACAGAGAACAAGTTGGCGGATGCTTTGAGCAAGCAGAGCATGGTCTCGCACGACTGGGAAGTCTGCCAGGAAGTCCTAGAGGAGGCCTTCGGTCTCTCGGGTATCTCAGGAGTGGATCTGTTCGCAACAGAGTCCAACAGGAAATGCAAACAGTTCTGCTCAAGTGAATTCACATCGAACGGTGCACCCAGGGACCAATTTCTGGTGGATTGGACCTTCCCTCTCTTTTAGGCATACCCTCCGATTCCCGTCATTCCATGGGTTCTCAGGAGGTTGAAGAGGTTTCGAGCGACCATGATCTTGATAGCCCTGGACTGGGCCAAAAGAACGTGGTACTCCGACCTCTTGGATCTGTCCATCTGTCCACCTCACCGGTCGCCTCGACATCCGGATCTCCTAACCCAGTCTGAAGGTCAGATACTACATCCGACCCTGGAATCCCTCAATCTACATTCTTGGCTCTTGAGAGGATTTGATTTGATTTTTGATTTTGATTTTATTTTATTTATAAAGCGCAAAAAACCAGGCCCAGGGGCAACCGGGCGCATACTTTTAAACATGTTACAAAAAGCAGTAGTTACAGAAGTTACAAAAATATACAGCATATATACATGTACATACTCTTAAACATGTTACAAAAAGCAGTAGTTACAGTGAGTTACAAAAAATATACAGCATATATACATGTACCGAAGGGTACCATTAACAGCGTATAACACAGGGACAGAGCAGAGAGAAAATGTATATTCAGTTCTGTACCCCACATGGAGTCTGGACTGTGTCAAGGTCTCATGAGTCTTGGGAGAGCAGCCATGTTTTAGCATTGTTCTTGAAGGAGTGGAATGATGGTTCAATTCTGATAGGTGTAGGCAAGGTGTTCCATAGTTTGGAGGCCAGGACGGGGAAGCTCACCCCGCCAGCTTTTTGGAGTTTGCATCTAGGCACGATGAGGCTGTGAGTTTGGGCTGCTCTGGTAGGTCGAGTGGAGGTGTGGCGTGAGAAGCGAGTGGACAGGTAAGGTGGGGCGTTGTTGTTCAGACATTTGTGAGTCAAAGCTAGGGTTTTCAGGGCAATTCTCTGTTTTACCGGGAGCCAGCGTAAGTCCAATCTGACGGAGGAGATATGAGAGTGTCTCGCGATGTTTAAGGCTGCCCTTAAGGCATTATTTTGTACAGTTTGCAATTTATTAAGGTTATACTGACTGGTCCCTAGGTAGAGAGCACTACAGTAGTCGATTTTGGCCATAACAAGAGTTCTGGCGAGTGTGATAAAGTTGGTGGAGTTTAGGAAGGGTCTACAGGCAGTGTTAAGTTTGCAGGTATAGGCCGAAGCTGACCTAACTGCATTTATTTGTCTGTTCAGAGAAAGCGAGGAGTCAAGATAGACCCCTAGGGTCTTAGTATCTTTGGAGACTTTAATGTCATTGCCGTCAATAATGAAGGACTTGTAGGTTTGGTCTGGTTTGTTGAGCCGATGATTTGATCCTAAAAGTAAGAGCTCAGTCTTATCATCGTTAAGGCAAAGTTCGTGCTGTGCCATCCAGGCCTGGATGACCGAGTAAACATCGTTAAGGGCTTTGGTGTCAGCTGTGTAGTCTCCTGTGATAGGGATGAATATCTGGGTGTCATCCGCGTAGTTAGTGTAGGAGACACCAAGATAGTCAAGCACATCGAAAAGGGGCTTGGTGAATACATTATACAACGTAGGGGATACACACGAGCCTTGATGAACGCCACAGTGAATGGGGGAGGGATCCGCTGATGCCAGCGGTGAGAAGACCCTCATGGATCTATTACTCAGGAATGAGTGGATCCAGGCATTGGCAGAGTCGGAGAAGTGGGCTGCGGATTTGAGATGCTGGCAGAGTATTTGGTGGTTGACCAGATCAAGAGCCGCGGAGAGATCGTGGAGAAGGGGAAGAGCTAGCTTCCCATTGTCCTTCAGTGACTCCATCTGAGTTTTCAAGTCGATCAGAGCTGACTCTGTGCCATGTTTAGGGCGGAACCCTGATTGTCTTAAGCCCAGGAGATTGTTTAGTTTGAGGTAATCCTGAATCTGCAGGTAGGCTGTACAGTCCAGGATCTTGAGCAGGAATGGGACCGTAGTGATAGGTCTGAAGTTAGTTGGGATATTAGGGTCAAGGGAGGGTTTTTTGAGGAGTGGGATAACCCATGCATCCTTTAGGTTGTCGGGGACAATACCCGTCTTGAAAGAGGCATTTATGAATGCTTTAATGAACAGGGCTAGCTCATGAGATGCTACCTTGATAATAGGTGCTGGGCAGTGGTTGCCTTGGCAATTGGAAGGTTTTAAATTGTTTATGATGTTTTCTACTTCGAGAGTAGTGAGTGGGGAGAAGGAGAAAGGTTTATGCGGATAGGTTAAATGTGTATTAAGTGTAGGTGTGGTCGGTGGTTGGTCAAGCTGTAGGGATTTCTGTTTGTCCCTGATTTTAGATTGGAGGGTAGCAATTTTACCCAGGAGTGCTGACTGAATATTGGTGCACCAAGTGTTGTCTTTGGAGCAAGAGTCAGGGAGGGCTGCAGGTGTCTCGAGTTCCTTAAGGATATTAAAGAGTTCCTTAGTATTGGACTGGGCTGACATAATTCAGTTATTATAAGAATCGTTTTTTGCCTGGAGTACAGCTTCTTTATAGTTAAGGGTGGCTATCAGAAGACTGTCCTTGTGGGCGTCAGAGTGGTGACTTCTCCAGCGTGACTCTGCTGAGCGTTTCTCTTTGCGTAACACTCTAAGCTGGGGAGTAAACCATGAGTTAAGGTGTGCTCGTTGTTTGGGTTTCCTCAGTTTGAGCGGGGCGATAGAGTTGATGGCTGCAAGCAGTGACTGCTTATACATGTAGGCTAGGTTGGTGGGGTCTGAGCAAGTGTCAGGAGCGTTATTTAGTGTGGGAAGGATAAGGGGGAGTATTTTTTCTGTCGTAATGTTCTTTTTATTTCTAGTGAGGGTGGCTGGGGCGACCAAAGGCCTGGGTGGTGGGGCTGCTTCAATGCTGAAAGTGATGACATGGTGGTCAGACCACAAGCAAGGGGCGTTGGAGATTACGCTAATATTGCAATTGGTGTCACTAAGCCAGTCAAGGGATCGCCCTTTAATGTGGGTGGGTTCCTGTATGTGGTGAGTGAAACCTAAATCTGTTAAGGTATTAGCTAGGTCGCGGGCCGCAGGATCGTTAGGGTCTTGGTGTCCTAGATTGAGGTCGCCAAGAATGATGGTTTGGAAGTTGGATTTAGCATTGTTGAGTACTAACGTAGAGATATCATCCACAAAGGATGTGGGTGGACCAGGGGGTCTGTATATTAGGTGGATGGTAGCCGTTTGGTTAGCTGAGAGTCCAAGCTTGACAGAGAGTAACTCTGCAGTTTCCACCTCAGTGCTTGGGATGGTTCTAAGTCCTAATGAGTTTCTAGCGATGAAAGCAATTCCTCCACCTCTCGAGGTGCGATCACATCTGATGATGGAGTAATCAGTGGGGATGGCCAATGAGAGTGCCGGGCCGGAAGCCGCGTGCAGCCAGGTCTCGGTGATGGCGATGAGGTTGAGTTCCTGAGTTTTGATAAGATCAGCAATGTCCAGAGCATGCGCAGCTAGGGATCTTGCGTTAATCAGGGCAGCTTTAATTAAACCAACGTTGCTTGATGAAGCTGTGATGGTTTGAGTGTGATGGAGCGTGGGTGAGGTGGCCGTTTGTGGAGGCGGGCTGTGCGTCTGAGTTTTGAGGTATGAACTCAGGTACATGGGGTGTCCCTTCTTACCCATAAGTCTAGATCCTAATCTTAGGTTTTTAAGAGTGATAGGACATGGTTGGTTAGGTGAGGGTTTTTTGGCGAAATGGTCGAGCCATAGGGCCGGATCGTTGAGGTAGATGTTGTGGTATTGAGGTGCAGTACTTTGGTAGGTATCAGGAGATCTGTGAGAGGTGGCCATGGATGAGGTGTGCAAGGAGCTAGGTGCAGCTAAATCGGGAGGTGGTAGGTGTGATGACCTGGTAATTGACCACACTGAGAGTAGTACTTGTAATGAGGAGATCAGTGACCTTAGGGAGGACCAGCGTGGTAGCATGTTACCGAGATTAGAGAGGAAGGGCCGCTGGGTCTGTGAGGCAGTTATGAGGAGTAATGAGGAGATCGGTGACCTTAGGGAGGACCAGCGTGGTAGCATGTTACCGAGATTAGAGAGGAAGGGCCGCTGGGTCTGTGAGGCAGTTATAGGTAAGCGTTACAGGCACTATTTGGCTAGGCAGTGCGTGCTCTGTACGAGCAATGCAGGCTAATGAGTTTAAGACAGGTTAAGTCTACTTATTCAGAGTCAAGCAATGGGGGTGCATCAGATCAGGGTACACAGGCAAAGCAAATACCAAAGCTTGCATATACATTAGCATGTTAGGCAGGGAACAAGGCAGAATGCAAGAGGCGTGATCTTTGATGACTGGGACCTCTCTGAGGAAGTACCTGAGGTGTTGCTGGCTGCACGCAGACCATCTACAAGATCTTTGCATGCATGCAGAAGGAGAAGATTTGAGGCGTGGTGCAGGGAATGTGAGATTGACCCCCATCTCTTGCCCCACCACTACAGGGATGGAGTGCATTCTGTCATTGGCCTCTTCAGGCCTTTAGGTCACCACAGCCAAAGGCAGCCTCGTCTGTGAGATCCCCGGATCAAGGCTTGTTTTTTATGATGCCGGTAATGGCACAATTACTGAAAGGCCTTGTAGGTTTCCACCAACTCCCTTTGTTGTCCCAGATTGGGACCTTAATCTAGTTCTGACATTTCTGATGGTAGCTCCCTTTGAGCCTATGCACTCTTGTCCCTTACGGCTTCTCTCTTTCAAAACAGCATTCTTGGTGGCTATGACATCCACTAGGTGGGTGAGTGAACTGCAAGGCTTGTGCTGTAAGCCACCTTCCCTGCGTTTTTTCCGGGAGAAAGTTTCACTCATTATAAGGCCTGGCTTCCTCCCCAAGGTAGTCTCAAAATTTCACCTGTCGCAGGCCATTGACCTTCCGCTCTTCTATCCTCCTCTGCACCCTTCCAAGCAGGAGGAACAGTTACATCGCCTAGACCCGAAGAGGGCGTTGAGTTATTATATTGCCAGGACAGCTGATTCAAGGAGAGCTGACCAGCTCTTTGTGGCCTTTTCCTTAGCCTGGAAGGGCCTTCGCATAACCAATCAGACTATATCCCGTTGGATAATTTTCTGCATAGATGGATGCTACCAGGCCGCTTGGAAGGAATAACCAGCGGGCATCAGGGCCCATTCCACAAGGGGCCTATCAGCATCCATAGCATTGTAGAGGGGAATCCATGTACGGAGATTTGTCACGCTACGACATGGTCATCCCTGCATACCTTTGCAAAGCACTACAGTCTGAATGTGGCTTTAACTTCTGATGTGTGTTTTGGCAGGGCAGTGCTGCTAAATTTCTTGGTATAACTTTCTGCGCGCCTCCTCCATTTACTGCTTTGGGAGTCTATCAGATGAGGAATCTGCGGGAGAAAGGCAATCCATTGAAGGAGAAATTACTTACTGTAAAGTTCTTTCTATGGATTCTTCTCCCGCAGATCCCTCATCTCCCTGGCATCCATTCCTGCTCAGAAAGTCCGTGGTTCGTGGGCATCCTCTCTTTCAAGTTGACTTGGTGATGGTCCTCTGTGTCTGTTTTCTGTTTTCCTGCCACAGTTTCTTAGAACAAAGATTTTTCTAACGCTACTTGTAGTGTTTGCTCAATTGTTCCTCCTTTGGAGGTTCATAGATACTTTCTTTTTAAGGGCTCATTAGCCCCTTTGTTCTCTCTGTTTTACTATGCAGTGTGTGCTGCTCGGGGAAAAAAGGGGGAACGGTTGAGGCGTAGTGACGTGGGATTTACTTAATGCCTGATGTCACGTCGCGAGCCGACGAGCAGATGCAGAGCAAGACTGATCGATGATCGACGGCCAGGTCGAGGTCCACTACACCCCCTGTCGAAAATGTTCCGAAGCAGCGAAGCTTCAGGAAATATCTATCAGATGAGGAATCTGTGGAAGAAGAATCCATAGAAAGCACATTACGGTGAGTAATATCTCCTTATAATGCCACAGAACAAAGACTGTCTTCAAGCCTGTTTACTTTTTGCACATAATGTTTATCCTTCACCCCACTCAAGCCCCCAAGGCCATTCACATCTGTTACACCACACACCAGCTGTAGTTCCCGGTTTTATGATTCCTTTCACAGAGATTTTGCGGGTCTGGGTCGGAAAGGGTAAGGGCACTTCCCTCCTGGTCGTCCATTCAGGTCTCGCTGCCTTTCTCCTTGGATTGAACTGCTGTCCTGGAATAGATGCTTCCTCGTGCGTCTGGCCTTGCTCAAAGTGTGCTCTTGTGCTCTGCCTTTTATCCCTGTGGGAAAGGGCCGTCAGGTGTGTGTAGTTATTGTCAATTGCCTGACTCTGCCTGACCCATGTGTTGGGACATGTCAGGTAAACGGCTCTGGTGTTAGTCCATTGTTTTTCTAGTGTTCATGTCGGAAATGGGGGGGTAGAGCATTTAAGTATCCTACGGGTTAGGATGGGGAAAAGGTGTTATAAGGAAGGGGGTACCGCGTCTCACCCGTTGGTGTCCCACTTCCACTCCCCACAGACCCCCCCCATCCAGGTGATCCTCCCCCACTGGTCCACCCCCAGGAACTGGATCCAATAGCGATGGCCGTGTCCTGGCCACCTGGATGACAGATCTCCGGGGACTAGTGGGTGAGACACATTCAGGTTTCTCACAGGATGGAGTAAGAGCAAGGGCTTCTGCTTTCTGCATATGGTTGCCACAATAGGAAGTAAAAACAATGGCCTGGATGTAGGGATGATGTGCGTGCACCTGTGTAGGGGGCTTTCAAACCTTTTCTTTCAAACCTTTTGAAATACACATCCTTTGCCTTATACAGGACATAACTCTGATATGCCCCCTAAGGTAATGTGAGCTTTCAGGATTAGAATACTATTTTCACTATGCAAATTAAAAACACTCAGTTAGCTGTGACTCATTTTGGTGGTGGCAGAAATACCTTAGTAAATTCAGCTTGCTGTATCCAGAGTTAGAGATCTGTGTTACAAATTCGTAGTGTATTCCTCAGTTATACCTTGTTCCAATTGTGTTAAAGAAAAAGCCATACACAGTCATGGCTTCTCCCCAGGGGTGGACTGGGGACCAAAAGAGGCCCTGGAAATAATTTTCAAAGTGGCCCCATATTTCAAATTTTCAGCAGTCCCAACCCTTTTCCTATGAGAAAATGTTAAAATAAAACAGTTTACCAACCGGGAAATCTCCTGAGTGCCCCATAGGGCAGTCCAGACCTGCTTCTCACTGCCACAGTGAGGCAAGGACGGAGAGCCCACCTCAAACCTGGACAGATGCCTAAAATGATGTCTGAGCGCAATAAACTTCTTGAGCGAAAACATGAAACACAGCTGGTGAAAGTTTGAATGTTGCAAACACCAGTGATTGTGTGGCGGCCAAATGTTTGAAAGCAGCCCTCCCCCTGATCTGAAGCAGATTTTGCACTCAGTTGTCTATATTACCTTTTAAGAAGGCAACCTGTGCCCTTATTTTATCTTACTCTGTGATGTGTCCTGAAGAGGATATCAACCTGAAGAAGACAGCTAGGGAGCTCAGATGCCTCATCTTGCAGACTAGTCTGACGGCAAAGCTCTACAGACACCAGACTTCTAAAAAACTAGGGAGGCCCAACTCATCAGTGATCCCTTCCCTTAACCCGGTGGGCCATTGGTTAGCAAGTCTCAAGGATCCCAGAATAAGCCTCGCTGTTCATCCCTGCATGAAGGCGGCATGAGCACCAGTAACAACAAGAACCGGTAACAGAGAGAGCCTGGTCCATATCATTAAAGAACCAAAGAAATCTAGAAGGATCATTGGGACTCAGAGGAGTTCTTTTTGTAATGACTTCCATCTATGGAATGTATCCAACTTTCTACCAGTTGATTCTTTTAATGGATAAATATTCCCAAACTAATACCACTCACCACCCCAAATTCTGGGACACAAAACAGACTGTTTTTACTCTGAATATTCTTCTTTAGTTAAAATAATACATCACGAAATTAAAGGTGGTTGACTAATTTCAATGCTGTGGAAGTCACACATAATATGACATATAAATACAGACAGCTTGTCTGGAGAAAAGAAACTGAACCTGCCAGCCAATTTCTCACTAATGTTTACACACAAAGCATCCATACGTAGGAAAGTGAATCTGAATAACTAATCTAGACAAAAGAATGACATTCTCTCCAATATGGATATGCAAATAGTCATCCGTTGTCGCATGCAAATGCACTAAACTATTCTTGGAATAAAGTTGGAAACCAAGAATTCACTTACTTCCTCTGAAACCATCAACAAGTGCTGGCATTATAAAACATAGGGCAGAGTCCACTCTAAAATGCGGGACACTATTGATCTCTAGCTTGGACATTGATACAAGAACATTTGGTATGCTTTACTTGGTTACACTTAAAGCAAGGTGCAACATTTGCACTCGCCATAGTTATTGGCTAGTGATAGTTGACCCTTGGCGAGGAAGAAGTGTTGTGCTGTTTGTATGCATAAAATTGAGGCAGTGAGTGACTTTTTTATGGCTGGCTAGTAGCTTGCAATTTCGCGATATTGAAAACGAAGAGCATTGAACAGCCTATGGCATTAGGAGACAACTTAAGGCAGAAACCTTGTATTTCTGCGCAATTTACTTTGAAAAAAGACAATGGTTATTTAAATTAACAATTTCTTAAGACAATGGTTATTTAAATTAACAATTTCTTGGGAGTGAAGCGGAAAATCTAACCTCCTTCCTATCCCACTTTGAGGAGAATAAAACTCTATTCAGGATTTTTCTATTATGTAAACAATAGTTTTCACATGTTAAGAGGTTTATCACATTTATGGGGTTGCTGTTGGTACTCTTGTTCAGAGGAGAATTACCATAGCATTTCGGTGCTGAGCTGCCCATGCGGGCGGGATAAAGACTGATATGCAAATGGATATTTCCCATCTGTGAAAGGTACAGTGAGCAGAAAGCAGATGGATGTGAACTCTCAAAGTGGTTAAAACCCACTGAACAGGTTATCATGCCGTGTTTTTTCCGAAAGAGGGGCACCTGCTACCTTTTTTGTATTGAAGAGATTTATCAATCCATAAGAATCTGTGAGACGGGTCTCAAACCGAGCTATAATTTGCTTCTGTGTAAATTAACCATTAATTGGTTACTGTCAGAGACTAATATGCTGTGTGCAGTTTTGGATACTATGACAATCTATCCACAAACTTTAAATGGAAGGCTCGGTGACCTGTTAGTGATAAAAGGGGTTAAACAGGGTTCCACTAAAATACTTTCAACCTGAGTTTGGGGTAGGGTGGCTGGTAATTCACCTAATTATTAGACGCCACATCTGATTTGAATCATACACATGTCAACACTGTGCACCCAGGCCAGCTTTGGAATGGTTGTGTGTATTCTAGTCAGTCAGCCTGTCGATGCCAGCTAGCAGGAAAAGAATATGCTTTTCTTATGATCCTTTATGATGGCGGATAACACCTCTCAGCAGCAGGCAAGGCCGACAGCAGGAGTGTCCTGGGAAACAGAAATTCTATTGCACTCCCTTAGCAAAATGACTAGCCTCACACCATGGTGTTACATACCAAAGGATCATTGATGCTATGGATCACAGAAGGGGCTAGGGTTAGGGTAAACAGAGAGAGCTCTGCACAGTTTCGAAAAAAGAACTTACCACTTATTTCTCTCAGAACCAGCCCTTCTTTTCTGTCTTCTCCATTTCCTTTACCACAAAGTACTTTGGGTATGTGCAAGAAGGCAAAGAGCACTTGTCACAAGGACAGGGTTTGGACTCCTTGATGAAGGATTGCTTTTGTTCAATCCCCTGTGGACGTTTGCCTATAAAAGAGGTCTCCAACCCCTTCTTTGATTTAATACATGGACTGCAAGAAGAATTCATTTTGGACCTCTTTTGGGAGAGTTGACCTTTCCAGAGCCGTCTACCACCGAGGTGAAGGTTGAGTGTTCCAAGTCAGAGGCACGCTCTACTCCCTATCCACTACCGGGGATCAAACTGGTGGGTGATCCGCTACTGTAGCAAGACAGGCCTCTCTGCCAGCTACACTCCTACTGTGGATCTCACTGCGGGTGAAGGACCCCTGCAGGTGTTTGCTAGCCTCCCTATGTAGAGAGAACAGGAGCAATTACCTTAACTTGTTCCTGGGACCTCTGATTCGGTGTCCTGCATCCCGATAGCCAGGATCCCTGTTTTCTGTCGTCAAACTGCTTTAAGCCATCTTCGAAACACATTCCACACCATTCGAACAAACATGACTCACCAGTGCTGCCTTTAGCATTCTTTCGATCTTCAAACCGCTGTTGCTGCAACACATCTTATGTTCTAGATTTGCCTGAGTACTCTGGTGTTTGAGGCCTCACAGTCCTAGGTGGCGGGCAAGACCACAGTGCTCTGGTGGATGGGTGGGGCTGGTCACTCAATTTAGGAACTTCATCCATTGAAATAAAAACCAATGCTACTTCTTGAGGAAGGGAATGCTTACCTAATAAGTGATATGTGTACACCACACAGATTCAAATTTGAATAGACTGATTCTTAAAGAGGTATTGCAAGTTGTTGAGTAAACTACAAGGTGAGATAATAGGTCACTGATATAAACTGCATTTTAAGAACTATTTTAAGTATTTAACACATTTAGGTTATTAAGATATTGCATGTGTATTGTTTGACACTCCTCTTCTATGTCTTCTGCAGCGCAGCATTTGGGTGGGGACGAGACCATGGTGCTATTGTCCTGGGAGGCATACATGAAGGAGAATTACCTCCAGGACCAGAAATTCCAGGAGAATCAAAGCACAGATATGAAAATAAGAGACACATCGCAGAAGTAAGGACCTCTTGAATGTCACTGCTTGACACATTCCACTATGCCCATTGCAACACCGGGACAGTCAGGAAATGCCTAAAGGGAGCGTAGTCTTGGGCTAGCATGTGAAAGTCTCACTCAAACTACTCACTCACTTGTTTGCTCAGACACTTGAAAACTCAGTCACTTACTGACTTACTCAATCGCTCACTCACTTGCCTAATCAGATAAATGAGGCACACATCACTCTCTTCTTTTGGTCACTTACTCACCCGCATAATGAGTTTCTTGCTAACACACTCATCTACTTACTCTCCCTCTCACTATCTCACTCACACAACCACTCCCTTAGCCCCTCAATCACTCACTCAATCACATTCTGAGTTAAACAGCAACAGACTTGACACTGATTTGTAGCACTGATTTCTGAAGACAATAAGAGGTCACCCAAACATATAACACCCATCGGAATTGCTGGCACCAGGCACCAACAACTCTCCCTCCCATCTCTCATGTGATTCAGGTCCAGTAGTATCCCTTTGCCCTTTGCTATCAGCGCCATGGCTACCCCCTTACTGCATTCCGGGTCCGTGTTCCTGGAATAGGGACTTACCGGGTCATTCCGACCTTGGATGACCCGGTAAGTCCCCATTCTGGGAACCATTCCCCATTCCCATTTGAGCCCCCATAGGGCTCCATGAGAATGGGGAAGGAACTAATAACGGTACCGCAATTTGCAGTACCGTTATTAGCTCTGAAGTCCCTTAGCGGGTCCCTTCCATAACGCCTGGTAACCCGCTAAGGGACCTCATAGTAGGGTGGTAAGGGATTACCGACACCGGTGCCCTTACCGGTGCCGGTAATCCCTTACCGCCTACCGTGTAATAAGGCCCTATGTGTCACACCACACCAACTGAACCAACGGTAGAAGAACGAATCTGCAGTGACTTTCAGCTCTTCTCCCAACTCAGAGAACCTTACCTCTCCATCCCCTGCCCCTTTCAGCCATATGCTGATGACAGCAAATCCCCTTCCGGTGGAATCCTCCTTCCCCAATTGCTTATTATCTCCCCCTTATCCATGCCTGGATTTCTGACAATGACCTCTGTCTTAAATGTGTCTAAAATGGAAATCATCTACCTGGTTTCTACTCTGCCTCCCTCTCTACCTTTTCCCTTGCCCACTTTCATGGGCTCCCCCTACCTTGGTTCAGTCTGCTAGGAGTCTAGGTATTATCTTCGGTGGATCAATCTCCTTCACCTCAAAATCCTTGAGCTCTCCAACAAATTAAATTTCCAACTTCACCTCCTCGAATGTATCGCTCCTTCCCCAATTGTCCTCATAGGGTGGAGGTGCTTATGGCCTTGATCCTGTTGAGCATGGGCGTAGGACGGGGGGGAACAAGGGGTCAAATCCCCGAACAATTTTAAATGGGGGGATACAATGGCATTTATCCCCCCAGTTTGTGTGTCTCTTATGTGTGTCTTTTGTGTGGCAGCAGTTCAGCAGCAGCTGCCCGGGTATTGGATTCTTGTGACAACGATAAGAACTCTCACGCGTGCCTGCATTCTCCCTCACACTCCCCACACCCCTGCGCCTCAGCCTGCGCATTTGAGCGTCACATGCCCAAGCCGGGCTTGGGGGGGATGGGAACATACTGCACATGCCAGCCAGCCCCTGCGACTCGAGTGCGCAGTGCACTGCTGCGCAGCCTCCTCCTCACCTTCCAGAAGCCATTAGCCCAGCAGGCAGCGACGCATGCTCGGTTTCTGAGAGTGCTAAGAGGTGTTGTATGCCTGGGAAAGAGTGGAGCGAGTGCATAGTTAAGCAGGGGGTGGGGGTGTATGACTGTCACTGTGAATCGTGAGGTAGGTTGGACATTGGCGGCGAGTCTGACGACAACAAAGGTCTGCGTATGGCATGCAGGTAGGACATTGCATGGAGGATTGAGAGTCACTTTCATGTTGATTTGCCGAGCGGAGTGTGTCTTGATATGAAAAGAGCCCAGTGCCAGCTAATACATCACATAGTTACCCTTGCTGATGGCACCGTAAAGCAGCCCTAAAGAGGCCGTATGGCTTCACCACACATCACTCAATAGATTGATGTGTTTTTGAGCTACAGCGGATCTGAATAGAATTGTAATTGGTCTTCTTCGTTTTGTTTCTTATATTTAACTACACTAAACACACAATAAGGTAACAGTAGTTCTTTTATTGCACAAAAATGAATGCATTGAATATGAATGTCGCAGTGCTCAAAGGATGTCGCAGAGGTGATACTTGCCTTTCTTAGAAGTTCTGTTTGTAAATGGCCCTGAGCAGGCACAGTGCATGGACTCGAAACATGTTGGCGCTTATGTGAAAGTGTTGAATGTATGGGTTTAGCCACATGGGATTCTTTGTGTGGCACATGCTTTAGTTGCATCACTTCAACGAGGGCAATGAATAGCAGCTGCAGGACAGTGGGAAGGAGAGCTGCAAAATGGGAGAAATTGAAGGAAGGAGGTGAGGTCAGAGCAGACCCAACCAGAACGAAATGTAATGCACTAATTAAAACAACAAAATACTGTGGTGCCAGTTATTGATGCCAGAAAGTGGGAGGGTGTAATTGATAGACAGAACAAAGCTCAAAAGAATGTGGCCGAAGACTAGTGATTTAATATTGTGTTTGTGAATTATTAAAAACATTAACCATCTAAGTCAATTGAATGTGAGATGTACAGAAGAGAAATATGAGCATATTTGTGAAATACATAAACTGAACGGAGCAGAGGGGCAGGTAGGCCACAATTGAGTTCCAGTCCTGGGGTAATGAGAGGGCTAAGTGAGTAGTGAGAGCACAAAAGAGCGCCGTTTTGTATCTGCTCAGGTGTTTGGCTGGAGCTCCCAGACAAACTAATACAAAAATAAGTAGGTAGGTGCTGGGAAATATAGCCCAGAAACTCTATAGAACATGGTAGAATTCGGCTGGACAGTTTGTATGTTTTAAAGGTGGGGAAATTGTTTTACCCTTTTCCATGTGTGCTTCGGTTGTGTGTGCCCATTTGTATGACGCCAAAGAAACTGATATTCTCAAACTAACTCCTGAAAACTATGCACTCCAGTGCTATTATGGTGAACTCTCCTGTCTTTCTACATCAGTGGAACCCCAAAAGAAATCTGCAATCCTAGAAGGGATTCAAGTAAAGAAGGGCAGGAGAACCATTTGCAAATAATGAAATAACTCCCATCCTCGAGTATCCTCTGGGCCAGCCTGGTCCCCTGCCTACAGAACAGGGTGTTTGAGGGTACAATACCGCCTCGGGGGCTCAGGCCCCACCACAGTCAATGTCCTGCTCGTCTGCACCTGGCTTTTCCTTTTTGGCTTTAAAGCATGGAGCAGTCTCAAAGTGCTCTGATATTGCAGTTCGATGGAATGTTAGCACTACATAAAGCACTGAAACAAGCTACATTCATGATTGTCATGTTGCTAAGTCAATATATTCTATAAAGATACATTGGACACCGTGTAGCCCCCATAACAATACCTCAGTAGCATAACATTTTAAAAAGGAACAATAAAATGCACTTTGGGTCCTTGGGTCCTTAACAGAACTGGTATCAAACGACCAGAGAAATTTTCAGTGCCACGACTGCCTCCAAGTAAGATTGTTTGGAAGTCAATCAGTTTACTATTTTCTGAAGTCCATGAGGACTCATAGGCAGAGCCAAGTCAGAGCCAAGTGAAGATGTCAAGACTTGGCTCTTCGATCCAAAAGTGAGCCAATCCACCAACTGCCCAATACCTGCCCCTATGCCCCAGCACCCCGCAAAACACAAACTCGGCTCTTTGCCATACAACCTCAACCCCAGCACCCGCCTCATCCACATACACCGGAGAACACGAGATACATATGTGACAACTTGCCTCCATAACCACAACACAAATCCCATACCTAGCCTCTTGCCATGCATGCCAAACAACACAAAACACATAAGAAGGATCCTTCCTCCAGACCCCCACAACACGCACCTGACTTCCTGCCCTCACCCAAGCCCCTCCAAACACAAGAGCCATATGTGGTCCCTATCTTCACCACCCTCCATTGTACAAAACCTGTGGCTGGTATCCTGCCAGTCTGGCCAAGAGCACAAAACCCACGTGGTTTCCTTACAAACTCCACACAACAAAGACCCCTACCAATCATACTGCTTCTGCACCCTCGGCAACAGAAGACCCAAACATTGCATCCTTTCTCCCCACCCAATGCAAACCCCAAACCAGGTATCTTGCCTCCCCATCCTTATAACACTCAACTACAATTAGCATCTCAACTTTGGAGCATATGGTACAGTTAGACTAAATGTATTTGGCCAAGAAGACACATTTTAGTAAAATGGATTTTGTACTCTGAACTGCTTTTCTTTTTCTTAATTTTCTTCTGTTTTCTTTTCTTCTTTTCTCTTATTTTATACAGTGATGCTATATGCGATTTAATACATACTGCTATTTTAATTTTGTGAAAAGTCAAGTTCTTTGACTAAAACACAATAAATAAATAAAAAGCAAAGTCTAAAGGTGTCCCCTGTCCCCTACAGATTTAATGGTCATCCTACGCCCCTGCTGTTGAGAGTGGCCTGTTGCAACAGCCTCTACCTGTGCCTCCCCAAATCCTCTCTCCATACTCTGCCGAAGCTCCAGAACAAGGCAACCACCTCACTCACGCACCAAAATCCCCCCACTGGCCCCCTGTTAATGCCAAGAAATCCTTCAAGATGCCCTGCATGATCCATAGTGCTTACTCTTGCCTTGTCCTTCACCACCTTCAGAGTAAGGTGCCCAAATATGAATGCCCCTCAGATCCGTCTCCGCCAAATCTCTCGTCATCCTTGTGATGCTGGAAATGTATTGGAGGGACAGGGCCTCCATGTCCTGTACTCCCTTATCATGTGTGTTCTGTGTTGTTTTCTGCACAGGAGTCCA
This sequence comes from Ambystoma mexicanum, assembly GCF_040938575.1. NCBI lineage: Eukaryota > Metazoa > Chordata > Amphibia > Caudata > Ambystomatidae > Ambystoma > Ambystoma mexicanum. The sequence continues at coordinate 1,090,290,415 of NC_090941.1, forward strand.
GTTGGGACTCCTGGTAGTGCAGCTCTTCCTCTTTTCGGATGTGGTGAACCCTTGGAATCCCCTATGGCACCCATGGGTAAGGGTACAACCCTGTACCCCTGGTGTATGTTTTTGGGCACCTGTGTGTGTCCCATGGAGCAGGGTATGGGCTGGTGGCAGCTCCATGCTGAATTTGACAGGTGCTCTGAGTATCCTCCATTTTGGGATACCCAGGCCCTGCCATAGGAATCAATGGATTCCTGGTAGGAGACAAGGACTCTTGCTATCTATTGCCTGTTACCTTGTTTTCCCAAAGTCCTGGGAAGCCCTGACTCTGTCCCTTCCCCTGACTGGCTGTTGGGTGGAAGAATCATATATGGTATTGTGGGGAACTCCAGGCCACACTGGCTGGATGCTTCCCAGTGACTGTATGTTGTGGGTACACCCTTGGGGTGGGAAATAGGTGTGTGACCAGTATGCAAATGGCTTCTCTGTGTGTCACACAAAGAATGAGAAAGCCCTGCCTGAAACTGACATGAATGCAGTGTGGTGTGCTGAAAGGCTGGGAGCTTGCCCCAATCCATATTCCTTGTTATGGGTGTCTGGGCGGACGTGAATAGCCTAAATGCCTGTGAACCTGATTGGCTGCCTGTATGCATGAATGCCCTTCTGCCTGATTGGCTGACTGAGCAATGAGGGACAGATGTCCATATCTGGGGACCTCTCACTTCCCAATTTGTTCAGCAGCTGAAGTTGAAACTTGAAGCGGCTTATCCTTGAAGCCCAAGAATTTCTGCCACTTTCCTTCGAAGAAATCTAAAAGCTGTCGAGTTTGTCGAGGACTGATCCAAGAGAGGACCTGGCTAGGAGACCTCTCCCTGAGCTACCAGGGAACATCGTGCAGAAGCTGATCTTCATCGAGGTACCCTGGAAGCCAGTCCCGAAGAGCTGTCGACCAGAGAAGGGGTTCACTGAAAATCTTAAAGTAAAGCACCCAGACATCAATGCCATCGAAGTCCATCGCCGTCGACCAGGGTTCGGAGGATTTCTGTAACCATTAGATTTCAGTCGAGTCGTGTTGCCCAGAAGCGGGGACAGCTTGATGCTGTGCTGTTCGATGGCTGGAGCTTCAATGAACTCCATTGAACGAAGGGCTCCGTTGACATCACCGTCTACCATTTTGTCCCGCCGGAGAAAGTTGAGGTCGTCAACGACTGATTAAAGTCTGCCGGAGGGTTTGCCGCCAAGAGAAGCTGACAAAGACATCCCTAGGATACTGACGACGTGAAGACCTGAAGTCCAGTCCATGGTTGAGTCCTGACAGCCGAAGCTATCTCGACACCCGACTCCCTCTGCTAGGCCTATGTTCCTCACCGAGTCTGCTCTGTGGCACCAAACTCTTTGACAGCGAGGTGGACCGCATGCCTCATCTTCACAAGACTTCCACGATCAATCATTGAAAAGCACTGCGAAGATGCCGTCTCGACGCAAGTGTTCACCTTTCTTCAAGGAATCTCGACACCCTGTGACTCCTGCTTTAAAGGGAGTCCACTCTCGAGGAATCCGTCGATGAACCGTTGAAGAAACTCTTCTAAATCGGATACATTGGAGTAGTTGGACATTTTAACCATGAAACAAGACCATTTAAACATTAATGGACTGGGCTTGTTAATACACTTTATTACAGGTTGCCCCGGGGGAGGAATCCTCACTCAGAACTGTGTCTTAGTAGCAAGAGAACCATTCTTCTATTGTTTTATCTACCTTTTCTTCCTTCCTATGATCTATGCTGTTACCCATTGCCGTATGATTTGTATGCCATTAGACCTGTCAACAGTTGATGCATTTTAAAGGAGTCAATAGCTAAGTCTGGTACCACATAGAAATTGTATATATTTGTCATTTTAGAATTACCTAAGTGCAACGTGTGTTATTAATTGATGTATATCTCTTGAACCTTATTTATATAAAGTATATAAAGGATACGTTTGGAATTGGGATTATCTTCATTGAAAGCTATTGTCATGAAAAAGAGGTTTGGGCTATTCATGAAAATGCGTAGCGGTACAACGAATCCTCTGTTGACAACAATTAATCAGGAAATAGGCACGAAGCAAAAGCCCCTCTCACCTGCAGTTAAAATGTTAAATTATCTTGCAGATATAGGATGGTCTTGGCAAGAAGCAGGTCCAGAAAGCTCTTGACACGCGTATTGAAATGTGGGACTGGCTGGAGAACTTTGCCCATCTCAGTTAATTGAAAAGCTATAAATTTGTGCAATTTAGGCTTTATTCATTTATGAAACCTCAAGACTACCTTAATCTGTGCCCCTCCAAAAGACTACAACGCTCTATACTACTATTAAGAATGGACCAGCTCCCGACCTTATTGGTCACGGGCAGAAGAGAGCGGACTCTGTTGGAACAACATACCTGCCAATTGTGTAAAGTAGTGAATGCGCTGGAGTCAGCTCAACATGCATTGACACAATGTGGAAGTATGATAGATGTAATTAATCACCATATTGGAAAGTATACCCATGATCTGGCAGCAATCTCTGATTCATTATTTTGGCACCATTGTATAAATTCGGAGAGTATTCGAGTCTTGACTGCCCTATACAACATCTGGCTTAGGATAGAGGAAACACTGGGCCTCAAAATCTGAATATTTTGTCCATATTACAACTTTAGACTGTGCCTATACCAAGGAATATTGAAGTCTGTGGCGACACGTGTACTATAATGTCCTGATACTCTGAATAATGTTTTAATTTATGTTAACCTACTCCTTGTTAGCTAAGGTGGCATACCTTGGACATGTTATAGGTTTGATTGTTATTTTTAATCCCTAATTTCTTTTGACATGTTATATTATTTGATTTCAGAATTATTTCTTGTTTATTTATTGGTTGTTATGTGTAAAGTTTATTAACTAAACTGTAACACATTAAATACATTATTATTATTATAGCTTATTTATATACAAAGAACTGTGTTAACACATGACATACTGTGTGGTAATTCATTTGTGGTGGCTTTGTGGTGGCTTGGGGACTACACTGTACTTAAGAAGCGACCCACATCACCTCCTGAGAGCTTAAGCCTTGGTTGCTCGTCCATTCTACCATATAGAGAATCTTGGCTGGGGTTCTCTGGGCTTCTACTCTGCCATATAGAGGGCAGGGGTACCCCCCTCCAGACATTACAATCCTGAGAACAAATACGAAGCGATTTGGGGATAGGACCTAAGGCGTAATAGGGTCCCATCTCTAGCATACTATCTCATAGCCTGAGAGAAGAAGAAAGTCATCCTCACTTCAGAAAGTGGCTGAAGATCTCTGGGACCGCTCTGCTGTCATTGTTATGTCTCAGTATTGTTTGCTCTCACTCATCTGTTCTTTGCCACGTGTTTGCTCCCCCCTAGATGTACCACAAAGCTGCTGGTTTTATCTGCTGACCTTGCATGCATATCCTGGTCTGTCCAACAGATGCTGCTTGCCTACCTGCTTCTATCTCGTGCTCCCTGAGACCTCTGTGCAAGCACTTGGTACCTGGGCACACCTGTGACTAAGATTTATTTACCAAGGTCCCTGAGTGCACATGCCGCTTTTCCATGATAGCTTTGGCTTGCCTGGTCTGAATGTTGCAAGGCGTTGGCTATCAGTCTGCCCCCTCATCTTCCGTTTGTGCAGTCACGAAGTGACAGTATTTCACAGAGGACGATTTATAAAAAATAAACACATCTGTAACAAATATACAGTGGGAACTCATTTGAGGAAGATGACTGATAGGTATTTGCAGATTACCCAGCTGTATCCTCCTACACCTCCTGCTGACGGTAAGGGGAGAACTGGATTTGTAGTACTTGATGGGTCATGGGTACAAGAATAGGTGAGCCCGACAGGTCCTGGGGCATAATTTACTAGTAGTTTCCTGGTGTCTACATTTTTGGAGGCAGTGTAAGGAAGGCATGTTATCAAAGTAAGACAGACACAAGTGATCACAGTTCAAGGGGGTTTATTAAACTGTAAAATGGGTGTGATAAACGCCTAATCTAAACCTAAATCGAAGATGGGAGCAAGTTACAACCATAAAAAAAAATAATACAGTCCTACTGGAGTCTAGTCAAATGAAAAGGCCTATACTAAGAAAACCTATTGCCGGTCCTTACTGATGTACCACAAAAGAATGTGTGATAATGTTCACAAGAAACGAAAGAAGTGCTCACAAAAGGATAAGTCAGGATGTTATGGCTGGATTCTCCATTCCCCACATTATTAGCATGGGACAAGGCGCGACTTTTGAGCACAGAACACCTGGGCTTTCCTGACACAAGGTTACAGTTCCTTTTCTCAAGATCAGGACCTTCTGTGTCCAAGTCTCTTTCATGCAAGGTGTCTTGCTTCAGAGGGTCTGATGTATCATGAACAACAAAACAAAAGTTCCCTCTATTTATCCTCACGTCGGGCGATTACTCTTCACCCTTTGATCCCCCTCAGCCGGGCTCCAATCTTTCTCTCAACGTTAGCCTCCCTTAGTCGGGCTCAGACCAACCACTCACTGTGGACATGCCTCAGTTGGGTTCACACTAGTCATCACAATGTTCACGGGTGTATTACTGCTCACCCTAATTCACAGACATGCCTCAGCCTAGTCACAGTTACCAATTATCAAAGTTCACTTAGTTTTCTCACAATGCAGGATTCACTTCCATTGGCTTTCCCCTGGCATCCCTCCATCAGGTTCACTTTGCCATTTTAATACAATGGGCCTTGTTACAACTATGCCATTCTAGAAACAACGGTGCAGGCAAGCTTACTGGCACCGTCGTTTCCGGACCGGCATATTACAACTCTGCAGGTGGGTGCCATCCCGCTCGGCAGGTCGGACCTGCCAGGCCGAATGGCACCCGCCCGCAGAGTGTTCACAGAAGCACTGGCACCGTTATGATAGGACTCTATGAGAATGGGGACTTACCATTTGCCGGCAACTGACTTCCTGGACTTCTGGGGTTGTAATCCCCAGTTTAACCGGGAAGTCAGGTGGCAGTAAATGATTACGGGTGCAGCGGCAACCATGCCGGTGAGACCCAGTACAAAAGAAAGTCATTCTAGACCCCTTAGATTCTTCCTTTACCAATGTCCGGGTCTCAGCCCCTAGTCAGGCTTTCCCTTAAGCCCCAGTCAGGATTCACACAGTTCTATCATCACAATGAATGCGCAGGCATCCATCAGACAGGTTCACATTTGCCTCCACTACATGCCAGAGACTTTCAACTGTACAAGAGTTTTGACTTGACCCTTGTATGACCACTTTGACAGCTTACGCCGTCCTCCCCTAAGACCTCTTGGTATTTATAGTTTTAACACTCTTAGTTGAATACATTTTCCTGTTCAGGAAAGGGGGCACCAGCCAGAGACCTTCAAATGAGCACCCATACGGCACCAGACCACTCTCTGGTGCCAATTTCACTCACAAAAGGCTCCCTCTGCCGGGTTCGGACCCCTCTTAGAGTTCACAAAGGGTCTCCCTCTACTGGGCTCGGACCCTACTTCCAAGAGTTCTCTCCCAAAAGTCCACAAGGGTCTCCCTCTTCCGGGCTCAGCCCCTCTGCTAAGGTTCATAAAGGCCCTCCCTCTGCCAGGCTCAGACCCTCCTCCAAAGCTCACAAGGGTCTCCCTCTGCCGGGCTCGGACCCCTCTTAGGGTTCACAAAGGGTCTCCCTCTACTGGGCTCGGACCCTACTTCCAAGAGTTCTCTCCCAAAAGTCCACAAGGGTCTCCCTCTTCCGGGCTCAGACCCCTCTGCTAAGGTTCATAAAGGGCCTCCCTCTGCCAGGCTCGGACCCTCCTCCAAAGATCACAAGGGTCTCCCTCTGCCGGGCTCGGACCCCTCTTAATACTTCAAAGTTCACTACGAAGACCTCCCTCTGCTGGACTCGAGTCTCCTCTCACAATTCACAAACAGGATTTGCGGACTTCTAGTCCCAGAATGCACTGTCTGGATTTTGCTCCCAATTTTCAGCTCCCCAAAACAGCATTTTTGGCATTAGGAGCTGCAGGAGCTAAAAATGGGATATTGTTCTGAGGTCAGGGTCTCCTCTGCTGACCCTCAGAGACCTGGGGGTTCGCCGGACTGGCCCAAGGGAGGAATCATGGTGTGGGTACCACCAGGCAACCCCAGCTGTCCTTGGACTTTCCTTCTGGCGGTACAGCTCCCTCTCCACAGTGTAGTCTCCTCTGGAATCACAGGGCCAGTGTCAGGGCAGTTTTCTCCTCCTCCAGGTCTGCCAGGGTTTCTAAAGCTCTTCTGGTCTTCCTCCAGCATTCCCAACTCACTCAGAGTGTGCTCTCCTGTGCCGCCTTTTATACTTCCTGGGAGTAGTGATTGGATTTAGGTGTGCATGGTTGTGATGGGAGGCCTGACTTTGCCTGGCCTCATTAGTGAGACAGTCTGATCCAGAAAGGAGGAGTCTATCTTCTGTGTCCATGGTTCTCTGTCGGTAATCCTCATCCTCCGAATCTCTCACCTCCTCGCCCAGTGGTTTTAGGGGGAAACAGTGTGGAGGGATTATGGGAGTTGTAGCGTTTCCAAAGAATACTGGAAAAACCATGTGGGTTTTCATCAGGGTGAAGTAGATAACTGTAGTGTTGTGTACAAATGGGTTGTTGTAGAGCACTAGGTGACATATGCACTTTCCTTCTCCCGCTTCTCCTATGCTTCGCTTCCGTATCTGTTGGAATTGTGGGGGGTGGGATAACGGTATGAGTTCTGAAATGGTGTAGGGTAACAGAGGGATTGTCGGGTAGGAAGCTGTTAATTCATTGTCGCTCGCAGTGAGTTGTCCATGAGAAAGTGTCTGTGTCTGAAAGGAGGGGGGTGGTTGAGTTTCTAGATACCCTACTAGGTAGGATGGGGAAAAGGTGTCATGCGGTAAGGTGTACCGCGTCTCACCTGGGGTATTCCCCCGAGCATAACCCCGGGTTCCCTCTACCCAGATGATCCTCCCTCGCTCGTCCACCCGCAGGGTTGGTATCTGAGAGCGCCAGCCCTTCCCTAGTCACCTGAATAAGGGATTCTTGGGGTCTACTTAGGAGAATACCCTCAGGTTTCTCACAGCAGCCTCTGATTGTGTGAGGCAACATAGTTTTTCCCTGGCCTGTTCATCAGATGGCAAAAGGGAGGATTTGCATATACACCAGTGTGGGATGCCATGTCTTGCTTTGTTGACAAGCTAGTATGAGATATCTGGGGGTGAGTTTATGTGAAGACTGTTATAGGCTCTGGTTACCTCATCAATGGGCACGTGCACCTGCATGGGAGTGCCCAAGAAGGAGTAGATGAAGGCTCTTCTGAATAGCTGGTAATATTTGAATACTTCTCTAAAAATAGAGAAGGAGTTCTGGAAAGTAAGGAAACTTTTGGATTTTTTTGGTATTAAGACGTGCAATATAGTGTGCACTATACTGTCGAGCAGGAGCGTTCATGGGGCAGAAGATTGGCTCACTCCTACCACTAACCCAAGACTGGATTTGTTCTGTGTCACTGGTGACAATGTCCAGGAAAAGATTGATTGTTGAAATAATCATATCTTTTTCATTTGGACAATGGATACGAGAGACCCCCGGCTTCTCCCTTTTTAACCCCCTCCCCCCTTAACTATTACCCTTACAGCTCCACACACCTATATTTTAGAAAAATGTCCCAAATCTTTGATAAAATGCAGTCAGTTCTCCATTCGATTTGTTCATTTCGATCATTTCTACTGATACCCACTGGTGAGAAGCTCCACAAGCATCACAGAACTTACCATAGAGGAGGATGTTGAGCCAGGAGCCAGGAAAGGACAGAGTAACTCCTCCACACACAATCTGATGGTCTGTGTTCATGGCACGAAAGTCCTGGGCAGGTCGGTAGCACAATATCCACCCCTAAATATAAGGACATGGTTTCCTAGCACAGAATAATCCTCAGTCAGCCAATAGCAGAGATTTTATGCCATGCAAAAGCAGGGGATGCAGTTCTGACACAGAAGAGTCTGGGGGTAGATTAGGGATCTGCAACCTGTGGCTCGCCAGATGTTTGAGACTATGATTTCCATGTTCCTTAACCATTGACTATGCTTGTGTGCGCTAATGGGAGTTATATTCCAAAACATCTTGAGAGACAAGGGTTGCAGACCACTGGGCTAGAGAATGGCAGAGTATCCACTCCACCTCAGATATGAGGGGGCCCACAACTGCCCCGAAGCAGGGAATGGAATAGTTTAACTTCCAAACCCAAGGATGTGCAGTCCTGGTACATAAGAACACTTTGCCACTGTATGGTAAAATATACAGGCCTGAGATCAGACAGGATGCTGTCCTAATACAGAAGAATTCCGTGCCACTGCATGGCAGAGTTTCCACCCATGTAATACAAGTGCATGCAATCCTAACACTGAAGGACCCTGGGCCAAGAAATGACACAGTATTCTTTCCCTAGGCCAGAGGGCATGCTGCCCTTGAACAGAAGCGTGCAGGCATGGCATGATGTACTGATGTAAACAACAGCAAACAAGTCTGCACGTCTTGTGTGATTGAAGACAACTGTCAAAAGAACACAGGCAGAGTCTTTTGGGCTGGGAGCTGAGAAGAGGGCTTTACTGAGGAAGAGGGAGAACACCAGAGAAAGGGAGTCCCTTGAGGCCAGAAAAGGAGTGAGCTCTAGTGAGGGAGAAAATAACCCCAGAAGATGGGTGTGCGCCAGTGGGGGGTCAAAGAGCCCCCATGAATCCCAGAAAGTGCGTCTCTTCCAGTGAGGGGGAGATGAGCCCCCCATTACCCCAAAAGGAGGTTCTGCTCCAGTGAGGGGTAGATGAGCCCTCCCGAACCCCAGAAGAGGGGTGTGATCAGTGAGTGGTAGAAATGTCCTCCCAGAATTCAAAAAGTGGAATCTGCTCTAGTAAGCGGGAGAGGAACCCCCTGAGACCTTGGCGAGGGGTATACTCTAGTGAGGGGGAGGAGAGCCCTCTGAACCCCAGAAAAGGGGTGTGCTCCTGGAAGAGGTGAGGCCCTGGGACTCCTGCAGAAGGGTGGGCTCTGGTGACGAGAAGAGCACTTTGAGACCAAACAAAAGAGGCCCCTGCCTCAAGAGAAGGGCGAGGTGAGAAGTAGTAAGAGAAAGAGTGACTGAGACCCCAGAAGAAGGGTTGTGTAACAGAAGAGACGGAGAGTGAGCAGGGCAATAGATCCATGGGAGAGTGAGCAGGGCACTACATCCCTGGGAGAGTGAGCAGGGCATTATATCTTGTTCTATCTTTCAGTTTGTATATCTTACAGAAGCATGGATCTCTCCTGATAATACTGTTACGCCTGATTCTCATCTTTCACCCTTCACTAGTTTTGCTAATTCAGCTTGTTTTCTTGGCCCAGGGGAACAGGTCACTGGTATTCATTTTCATTCTTCTTGGTCCTTGTCCCTCCTATCTCTCTGCCTTCTTTTCCATCCTTTGAATACTACTTCGCTCAGTTCTCTCATCCATTCTTTGTTGCATTTCTTATTCTCTTTCGTCCTCCTGGGTCTCTCACTTCCTTTCTTGCTGATCTTGGTTTGCTGCTATCTCATCTTCTTCCAGTCTCCTCCCCATTCATTCTTCTTGGGGACTTTAATCTTCATTTTCTAACTACTCATGCTTCTTTACCACGTCTTCCTCTTCTCAAGTCTTTTTTTTAGCCCAACAACTATCTTTCCCTACCTCCCATTTCTTGGGTTCATATCTTGACTTAATATTTATTTCTTTCCTCTGCGACATCCCAGTTGTCACCTGCGACATCCCAGTTGTCACACATCCTATCAACTCTTCTGACCTTCTTTCTATCACTCTCTACCTGCTTCTTGCTCTCTTCCTCTCCCATTTCCTTTTGTCATTGTGATCTCCGTTCTTTTAACTAGGGACGAGTGTTAGGTAAGGTTTTCACAGAACTGGTAAATCGTCCTGACCTGGGTCAACCCCAGAAATCTTTGCTTTACTAGTGGGATATTTTTGCTTAATACTTCTCTGAGTGGGAACCTTTTTCCACACTCACAGAATCTTTTAGGCTTTGTATGGGTGTCATTTGTAAGACTCTCCATAGTGGCTTTTTAAAGTTATCCTCTTTAACAACTTATTGGCAATATGTGCCTGTTGTTGCTCGGTTGCCCTAGGGGCCACCTTTTAAAACCTTCCCTGGCTAACCTGGAGAGAACTACACTTCCCAAGGGTAGAAAGGATCTTTGGATACCTTTTACATTTTTGTTAGGTGAGACCAGCACACCCCACCTTATATGGAGTTCTGGGGAGAGACAATGTATCCCCTTTCACACTAAAACTGTAACAATTCTGTTACAGGGACAAGCTTACCTTCAATGGCTGGTGGCAGTGATACCTTGTGTTAATGTGGTGCACCTTTATCGCAGGCTGTGTGCACAGCTGCAGTAAAGGCAGCTAAGGGTGCTCATTTTACCAAAATGGCCCCTGTCTTCTTTTTTGCCGTTTGAGTGTTTCTTGTCATTTCTTGTTCCTACCCCTGACATCCAGGGTGGGAAATTCCTTTGTGTGATTTTTATCTTCGCCGGGAGTCCCCTGGATTCCCCGCCAAGGCTCCAGTCTGTATGTGAGGGCAGGAAGTGAGGGAGGAGTCCAAAACTCCACAGACCTTTGTCTTCCTCCTTGCCTGAATGGGGATAAGTCCCAGAGGGGGGTCTGGCTGTCCTGATTGGACAACCAGACCACAACCTCTTGTAAAATGCAGGGGGAGAATGCAGGAGTTGTGTTGTAATTCCTGTCAAATACTGTGAACCTGGAAGCTGAAGACCAGTCGACCACTGGAACTGAACCCGAAGAGGGTGATGAAGGAAAAAGCGGCAGAGATGATTTCCAGCGACCAGAGAGCCTGCTTTGTAACCTGAGCCTGCTGTAGCCCTTCCTTCCAATCGACCTAGGGACTCTGAAAATGTCAGACCTGACCCAGAGCCTGGTGAAACCCACTAGCCTCAAGAAGGCCTGCGTTTTGAGCCATCCCACGCGTTGCTGCGACCTTGCGTTGCTGCAATACCCCAGTACCCTGGGACCTCAATCCATCATGCTGTGCACAGTCTTCTGAATCCGAATCTCGCTTAAACTCTGTGGGCATCCTGGTGGATCTCCATAGACACGAATCAAGTTCAAAAAGTCCCCTCAAAGTGCTGGACCTTTGTAACGACGAGAATCAAGTGCGATTTTCCGTCTTCTTCTGTGCTCCTTGAAAAGGTGCCAAATCCACAGAACCGCATTCAGCCACAAGGAAAACCTTGCCTAGAGCCTTCTTCATCGATCCCTGCTGCAAAGTTCCTTCTGAGGTCTTGTTGTCAGTCACCATGACAAGGGATGAGAGATAGGTGGGCGGAACCCTCTTTTTTAAAGGTGCTTGACTCAAGAGGGTGTGAAATATAGTAGAAGCAAAAAGTGAGTCAAAGCTACCCTAACCAAAGGCGTGACATAGGGTCACCTGGTTTGCAGCAAAGCTAGGTAACTGCTAGCTCAAAAGACAAAACACCTGGAGATGCAGGAATAGCAAATAAAGGGTTTTAATTTACACTAAAAGAGAACAAAACATTTTTACAAACTGCGCCATAGCGCTGAAGATATGCATTGTTAGGCACATTATGGTCAGCATATTTGTGAGTTAATAGGCAGAGTGACAAAGGTTTATTTCATGTATTACTTTAAATGGTAATACATTAACATTGTCGACACACAATTGAGGTGTTTCTGGTTCAGTATTGATGGCAAATAGCAGAGGCTGTAAGAAGTGAAAACAGCGCTGCTCAGTGGTACCGAACGGTCTTCAGGACACTTTGTTGTGGTCGGGTTGATGTTAGGGAGAAGCTGCGTCCACCTATAGATAACAGGGGACTGGGTTAGTGGAGCAAAAAGTGGTGTCTAGGTGATTAAAAATTGCTGCAAATGAGTGGACCTACCATGTTCAGGTAAGTAGGCGCCTTAGTTTGAGATCTTGGTAATCCAGTGGATGATTTAAACTGGGAGGCTGTCTGCGGTCGTCAAAGGCCTGGAGCTATAATGCCGGGAAATGAATCAGGTCAGTGGCTAATAGCCAGGGTGCTTAACAAGCAGTTCACAACAGCTATTGGGTGGTTGGCGGAGTGTGTACGTCGTGATGGAGGATCCAGAGCCGACACAATAGTGGTGGGCATGCTAACCCTACTGCTTAACTTATTAATTGGTGAAGTGCAGGACACTATGTTTATGTCTACATCAGTCACTTGTGTATTTGGGAAAGATCTACCCTAGACTCCTTGTGAGATTAAAAAAGTATATGGGTTACACTTACCTTGAGTTAGCTGTGGGCCATCCAAAACTAAGTTACCAGAGTTACTGCTTATCTCAATGAAGCACCTGTAATTGAGTATTACATCCTTAGGTTTTACTCACCTAGTATAACTGTGTGTTATCACAAAAGTAATTATAGGTTTTTACTGTACCTAGAATAAGTGTTGCACTATTCACCAAAAGTATATTGTCCAGTTGACTGATTATGTGATTTGTACTGAGCGTCACTTTACAACTCGTCGGGTCTTCTGTCCTTGCATTATTGAATGTAATTGTGAAAGTAACCATTGGTTTTTACTCCCCAAGAATAGATGTGACCTATACTGAATGTGTATGAAAATGTTTTGACTTCCCTAGAACTACTGTTGGGTGTTCCAAATAAGGTTTATACTTTGGTCTGTGTAACTTCAAGGATAGTGTTGTGTTTTTATAAATTGTGATTTCATATAATGTGCTAGAACTTATTCACCCCTAGATTTATCTGGGCCTACCTGTATTTAAATAAATCATTTATTTTTACATGCATAGGCCCTCATTACGACCCTGGCGGAAAGCAACTGACCTGACCGCCTTGGCGTAAATAGCGTTTCCGCCATTGCACGACGGAGTAAAGTGCGGCTAATTCTGACCCATCGGGCACGAGCACTAAGCCTTGGCGGAAGTGCAAAGTCCGCGATGGCGGAAATGTCCCCAAAACGCCCCTCACCGCCGTCGTACGGCGACCTAGGTTCAATTCCGCCACCGGACATAGCGGTCACCGTAATGAGCGGCAATCGGAAAATACGGTGACCGTAAATATACAGAAACGGAAGCACAAACATGGTCCCGGAACGGGAAACAGCACGCCGTACACCTATAAAAGCAGAATTTTCACACAACCATTAAAAATACTACCCTGAGAGACATCCCAACCCGTCATCCACCCTAGTGAAACCAAAACAATGGGAAAAGTAGCGAAAAAAGCATGCGACCGCAAGCGGCAGGTCCACTTCTCACGTGAGGAACTCACGGTGCTCACAGAGACCCTCCAGGAGAATGCTGCCGTCGTCTTCTCGACGCAAATGACCAGGACGGCACTTGCGAACAAGAAGGCCATATGGGCCCTGGTGGCACAGCGGGTAAGTGCGGTGGGGACCGCACCCCACAACCCACAGCAATGCAGAAAGCGATGGGACGACTTGCGGATACGCGTACGGAGCATACTATCCGCCAATCGTAACATTGCCACAGCTACCGGGGGAGGATCGGAATCACCCATCAAGTTGACCCCCTGGGAAGAAATCTGTGCCTCCACCATTGGAATGGAGACCATAGAGGGAGTCGGAGGGATGGAGAAAGGAGTGCAGACATCCGAAGAATCAGGTAGGTGTCCCAAATAAAACTATGCTAAAACCACAATGTCCAATCATGTGAAGTACCATGTGTCCACATAGTGCAACAGAAACACATGTCCAGGAGAACGTCCACTTACATTGGCCTGATAGCGCACATTAAAAGTCAAATTAAATAAAAAAATAATTAAAATTCCTAAAAACACCCTCTACACGTGCAGCAGGCACCCCCTAACTGCAGGCTGCAATACAACTGCACCCTCAATCCACACAAAAATGAAACCACCTCCAAGGCCCTGACCCAAATCACCCTCAGGTACCACCCCAATGCATGTGATACATTGCCATTCCAATTTCCACAGACCCATAAATAACGCTCGCCCTCCTTTACTCCACCACAGGGTCCGATTCCAACGACGAGCTCCAGGACACCCCTACCAGCACACTTGCAAAGAGGGCCAAGACCAACGGCCAAAGACCCTCCACCTCAGCTGCACGGATCAAGACACGGCAGCAGCACAAATCAAGTGGCAGCACACAGGAGGGGACTTCAACAGGCACCCCAGCAGCCAGCATGGCCACAACACCACCACCACCACAGGCCCCCCCAATGGATGCCACAGAAGGCACTGCTTCTGGTGGCAGCAGCACCATAGGTGACACTGCATTAATGGCAGCATGCTCCGACACAGAAAACGGTGATGTCGATGTACGATCCATCCATGACCTGTCTCAATCCCCCTGTTTGTTTCATCCCGTACACCATGAGGATACCACGCAGGGGCACTCACAAGTCGACGACTGGCCATCCCCCACAAGCCCTGTGTCAAGGCAACATGAGGTGATCAGCCCCTCTGTGACACCACCGCAAATGGCCATGGCCCAGCAGAGGCAACAGTCCCTCGACCAGGTGATCGTGCAACAGCAGCAACTGGCCACGCTCCTCAAGGACCATGCTGATGAATGTGGGGGTACCAAGGCAGCCATAGAAACATGTACAGAGACACTAAGGGCAGAAATGGAGAGAAGCACCGAGAGCCTGAGAGTACAAATGGAGAGAAACACCGAGAGCCTGAGAGTACAAATGGAGAGAAGCACCGAGAGCCTGAGGGGGGAACTGCATGCGACGTCCAAAGACGTATGTGCTGAACTTGCCGCTGTGCGCCGTGTGCTCACTGAGCTCTCACAAACCCTTAGGGACATGCATGGACGTGAGCAGGCAGAGACATCATCCGTTGCAAGTTCCGTCCAGGGCAGCCCCCAACGTAGATCTGGGAGGAACCTGCGCTCCACAGGCAGGGGTGCCCCTGATACCCAGAGAGGGGGCTTGCAATAGCGTCTGCCCACTGACAATGAGCATCCTTGGACACTGGTGTTCGGGGGGGAGGTAGGAGGGTGGAGGGGGTGTGTTGGGCTTACTTGGGTGGCGGGTCGATGGGGTCTGTAACACAATTTCACATATGCTATAAACATTTCACAATCATCCAATGAGATGTGTGGACATTGATCTTTGTGTACGAGGCCATTATAGGCGTGCAGTCCATATTGTGCATGTTCCAGACACACACAGTGCCACAAGTCCCGTGTCCATGTATCAGCCACCAGGCGTGAGTGCTAGAAGCATGAATCTATGATAATCTGACGAATTTCACGGCCCTCCTGTGCCTCGCGGACTCCTTGAGGTGCTGCCACATCCCCACCCACATCATGACCATATTCAGGTGCTTGCAGTTCTGCGTCAGGGGGCATGGGCACATTTCTACGTATGCACATGTTGTGTAGCATGACACATGCCATGACCATCTTTGCAACCTTCTCATGGCGGTACAGGAGTGCCCCGCCAGACCTGCTGAGGCAGCGGAAACGACCCTTCAGTAGGCCGAATGCCTGTTCTATGACTACACGGGTATGTGAGTGGGCATGGTTGTAGTCCTCCTCATGCTGGTTCTGTGGGTTCCGGAGTGGTGTAAGGAGCCATCTCTTCAGTGGATACCCGGCATCACCTGTATGTGGACAATAAAGGATGTTTGAGGAATGACATTGCTACGTAAGCACCCCCCCCCTTCCTGCCAGGTCATTGCCGCATCACATACCCCACATTATCATGCATGAAATGAGACTCACCGAGTAGCCAGGATCTGTTCCCTGCATGTCACTCCATGTAGCGTGGTATTGTAGAGTTCCGTAAGACCATGGAATCATGGGTTGATCCAGGAAATCGGGCACAACAATGTGTAATGATCCTGTTTGAGTCACACACCATTTGTACATTAAGAGAATGATATTGTTTTCAGTTGCGGTACTGGGCCTCCATGGCATGTCGGACTACCAATTCCACATGGGTGCAGTCGATGGCACCAATGCAGCCCGGTATGCCGGCAAGTGCATGGAATCCCACTTTTGTGTTCGTAATTTCCTGCTCCGAGCGTGGTAGAGAAATGTAGTCGTCTGCGTGCTTCAGGAGGGCATCGAGCACTTGCAATAGTGTCCGTGACAACAGTGGCTGTGAAATGCCATGCAACTGTCCGACTGTGTGCTGGTAGGTGCCTGTGGCCAGGAAGTGGAGTACAGACACCACCTTCAGTAGGGGTGGGATGGCGGTTGGGCTATCTTTCATGCTCACAAGGTCAGCGTGTGTCATGTCCACAATGGCGGTTATGGTGTCCCGGTCCAAACGGTACAGGGTGTGGATCTGCTCATCAGTGAGGTTGAACGGATGTGCTCGGAGGCGTGGGATTGCGGGCTGCCTGCGTGGTGGCAGTGGCTGTGCTGGTGGGCCTTGCTGGCCCTGCCTTGCCCTCCTCCTCCTCCTGCGTCTCCTCTGTGCGGCCGGTTGTTGTAGTAGTTGGTGTTCGTCTTCTTCTTGAAGTTGGAGTACTTGCAGTGCTATCAGGTCCCCCAGGGCCAACATCGCTAGTCCTGCCGGTAGCATTTTGGAGTGGGTGTGGTTGTGGGAGGGGGTTGGGTGTGCAATTTATGTGTTTTCAAGCTGTATAGCCTCCACCTGTGGTGATTCATTCCACCTGTGCAAGCTGCAATCCCCTTTGGGCGAGCACGTCCCGCACACAACGCTGCAAATCGACGCATGGCATCTTGCTATTACAATCATGTATTTCATCCCGATGGCAGTGAGATATTGCTTCATATGTTGATTTTGCTATGGTCCCATTGTTTCACATACTATCTTTGCAGTCGGGAACAAACTTGTGAAGGGTCAGTGGAATGTAGTACTCGATTAACGGTGGACCCTCATGCAGCGCTGTACCGCGGTTCACCGACGGGCGGGGCGTCCCATTTGTGAGTGAAGCCAGTTGCCATTTTCACACACTGCCGCACTAAATGGATGGATTTGTGATTTCAAGCGGTCACAGATGCCTTTTCGACGTGATGTTGCAAATGAGGAATTCGAAGGACAGCGCTTTCGGTTTCCAGCTAGCGGCGAGGAGACGCCCACAGGTCTGACTGCAGATAGAAAGTTCTATTGTTTAATGTCCTTGGGACAGGGGCCATGCCGAGAATGCAATGATTGATATGAATAGTATGGGATGCGCAATAGCGTAGTGGAGGATTAGGCAGGACGTTCCCAAATACATGTTACTTCACAACACTAGAATTCCGGCCTGGAGCACAGTGGATTTTGCAGACTGCATTGAGCACAGACTCAATGGAAATTTCAAATGTTATGTGAGTAAATAATCAGGCGTTTTTATACCGGGATGAGGGAATGATGTATGGATGCATGGACAGATGATTTAATAGAGAGTCTGCCATGTACATGGCTTTTTGGAATCTATCAACTTCTTCTGCGCCATGTGATGCAGGGCTGCCATAGTGGGACCATCGTCTATCTGCCCTTGTTGAACCCTCCCTGTCTCGACGCGCCTTCAAAGACTTGTGTCTATGCACGTTACTAATCCCATCTAATGGATTCTGTTTTAACAGACGCATGCACACAAACACTCGTTAGTAATAGTGTTTTCACCTCGATTTATATAGTTATGATTCGCAAGTGATTTTTGGGTGCGAATAATCCTTTTGAGTGGGCTAGCATGCATATGGCTGTGGATTTAGTGTGATCTTTGAAGTGAGTAATTCAAATGGAGTTCAGATGCCCATACTATTCTTTTTCGTTTCATTTGGGTGACAGATATCTCCTCCCCTTTTGCCGCTGCCATCTGTATGCCACTCCTGCAGATGGCTTTTACTCCCGACACCTGCTGCTTCGTGTTAATCAGTGGAGCACCATTACGATCTTGTGGGACGATCGCCAATGGCCCACATGCCCTTACGCAGTACTAGTGGCTAGGAGCAACATTTCGAGCTTTCAGCTGGACTAGTGCCTACCTAATGGGACGGCCCTGCGGTTCTAGGCGCTTCCAAAACACCTTTTTGAACGTGAATGTAGCCCCTGTGTACCATGGAGGAACAGGGCGTCACACAAGAAGAAGCTGGTCATTTATTGCGGATGCAGCCCACAATTATGAGATATGATTTGGAGTTCATGACCTAATAGCTGTATGGCCCGGGTGATTTTGTTGTGCATTAAATTTTGATTATGCTATTGACCGTGTAGCGTTATTCTTTGCAAGTAATGTAGCATATTCCTATTTGTGGAGCGATGTATTGTGAGGAGATCTGCTTTGGGTTCGGCCTTCTGAGTATAGTTGCGTGGTACTGTACTGGGCGCGTTTGCCTACGAAGGCCAGTAAGGTCAGGGATAGGGGATGCAATTATGTCTGTTTTGATGATGTCATGCTCATGGGAGGGGGATTAGCTTTTGTGTAACAGATGCCGGTCAGCCAGGTGGATTGGTGGAATGATGTGATTTTCAGAATATGGCTGGTCAATGGTGCCTGTGTTTGCGTGCGTTTCTTGGAGGGAGACTGAGGTCATGTCCATTGGAATAGCTTCTGTATTCGTGCCATCTGTGCCCTGCTGCTCCCATTGGCCCCTCTTGAGATGTGCCTGGCTGCTCAGTCACTCTGCCAACTTGTGTGGTACATGCTTATGCTGATGGTTGGTTTGTTTACTGGCAGGAGTACAGGGCTGGTGCAGTCTCACTCAGGATACTGCTTTGTATGTTGCCTTACACTGGTGTCAAGCGATGGGGGGCCTGTTTTTGTTTGTCTCAGTTTTCAGTTCATGTTGCTGTACTTGAAGCTTCACATGCCTGTGCTGCATCAGTACGGCAATGGTGCCATGGCTAATATGGATGGCCACTCACAAGGCACTTGGAGCCCCTACATTCATTTGTTCGTTGGCATGCATGGGTGACTTGTACATTTCACTGGTTGCATTGTGTGACTTCATTGCACCTACGAGGAGTTGTGCAATTTGGCAGGGAGTGGTGTACAGGCACTCAGTAGAGCCTTTTAAGGTTGGTTTGCGATGCCGTACTTCTCACCATGGCGGAATGGTACTTTCCGCCATGCTTGATGGCGTTAGGTACATGTCCGCTAGGGTCAGAATTCCCGTACCGTTGCGCCATGGTGGTAATTACGGTTTCGCAGTGCGCGCTTGCGCGTACTTGGTGCAGTTAGCGTTGGCGTTCACTACGGTGTCGCTAATGGCATCGTACTTTACGGTGACGGGTCATAATCGCACCGAGCGGTATTCGATGGCGGTATTGCATTTCCGCCATCGTTTTTCGATTTCCGCCAGGGTCGTAATGAGGGCCATAGTGTTTCAGTGTTAATTTGGACAATTTGTATTACAATTTCATTTGTACTGATTCTACAGCCCTCTCTCCCGCCTAAAATAAGCCTGGCTGCTCTGTCTACGCTACCATGTACTCAGGTGTTACAGCCTTATACTTAAAGTGGAGTCTTGTACTGCCTCAGTTGAATGGTTTTGATGAACTTGGATTGCACTTCAGAAATTCATAAAGACTGTCCTAACAGTTCTCTTCAGTCGCCGTTTTTTTTCTCCTTTCTGTTCCTAACCCACCATGTGCCCTTCCTGCTTCCGTTCTTTTTTGCTCCTTGCCCCTAAGCATTGGAACGCTCTTCCCCTACCTATTTGTGCTTCTTCTTCCTCTCATATCTTCTGTACTCAATTAAAAAGCAATCTTCTTCTGTCTCTTTCCTCTTCTTGACCTTCTGAATCCCCATCCCCCTGTCATTTATTTGAATTGTACCATTATCATTTCTTAAAGCGGTCAATAAATCCAATAAGTAAAAATACAATATCCCTGGGTCTAGATTATTGAGCAGGGCACTATATCTCTGTGTGTGGATTATTGAGGGGCCAGGAGGATATGTCAGTGGCAACATGCTTGTCTTGGAAGCAAGACAACACAGAGCAACATAGGTTTGAATCCTGGTTACATGCTTAGAGACTGGTCCCTGGTGTTAAGTATGTTATAAAAATTCATTCATTCATTAATTAGTGAGCAGGGCGATATATCCCTGACTGCAGTCTAGTGAACTGGGCGCTACATCGCTGGATAAAGTCTAGTGAGCAGGGTGCACTACCCCTGGATGCAGTTTAGTGAGCAGGGCGCTATATCCCTGGGTTTAGAAAGGTTGCCATGGCACTGTATCCCAGAGTAAAAGAACAGAGGGCGATCGCCCCTCTGTCCCAGAAGAGGGGAATAAGTATCAGAGGGAAAGTAAGCTCCACTGAAAGGAAAGACTTTTTGGGACTTTTTGGGCACTTAGCAAAGGGAGGACACCCTAAATCCAGAGAGAGGCAGTGAGGTCTTGTAATCCCCAGAGGAAGTGATGAAGGCAGAATCCTAGATTGACCTTAACAGGCGACCTTCCTGTCTGGAACTTTAGAATGCCTTTTTGTTTGGTGGTCTTCGTTCGTTCATAAACCTGAGTTCAACAAGAACCTTTGTTACAGACATCCTGAACCAATTTCAATGCAATAGTCTTAAGTTTTGACTTTTGTTTAATTAAACCCTTTTAAGTTACTCTAATGTCAGTAGTTGTGTTCCGTCTTTTTAACTCCAACCAAGGTTGGGCCCTTTGTTCCACCTTTTGGCGGGTTTCTCCACAGAAGCCCTCCAACTGGTGCCACTCTGTCTGGGTTCCACAGGATGTGTGGGTGGGGCAATTGGCACCCTGGACTGCGTTGCCATAGCAACTCAAGTCGCACTCTGTTCTGATAGGCCCAGTGGTGAGCCGCCCGGTTCACCACTTAGCATGTATGAGTGACAGCTAGGCTGTTGAATGGGGGTTTTCTGCATAAAAGGAGGGCTTTTGGGACTGGAACTTCAGAAGTCGCACAGGACCTAAGAAATCCGAAGAGGGGAGGGGCTGAGCCATCTGCAACAACGACGACACCGGTGGAGCCCTGCTGCAACAACCTCACCACTTTCCCGACGACAAGAGAAGATCTTCTGCTTTAAGAGTCTTCTTCCCCTGAGCTGGTGGGATCAACCAGTTCGCCATTTCGCCTTCCAGGACGTCTCTTGGTCGAATCGCCCGTGCCAAGCACCCTGGCGGTAGGATAGCCAAGCTTCACCACTGTGACCGCGAATAAAAGGAACACACCTTTTAACCGACGAACTCCGCGGCTGGTCTCTTCCTTGGGCAGTGCAACGACTCCAAGTTTCCTCCTCGACAAGATCTTCTCTTCCCCTGGTCGAAACCACGAACTGCACCCACTGCCAGGAACAACTGCCACCGCTGGAGCTTCCTCAACTTTAAAGGTACTGGGCCTCATTACGACCCAGGCGGTAAGTTACCCCCTGGGCCGTGACTTTACCACCATGGCGTAAACGACCGCCCCATTCCGACCTTGGCGGGGCGGTAAGTCCCCAATCCCCATTTACCCTTCCCCATTCCCATTTTTGCCCCATAGGGCAAAATGGGAGTGGGGAAGGCGTTAATTACGCCACCGTAAATTACGGTGGCGTAATTAACTCCATGGCCCCTTAGCGCCATGTATTTTAACACCTGCTAAAAGCAGGTGTTAAATCCGCCATGGCGCTAAGGGACCTCGTACTCAGGCGGTAAGGGTCGGCGCTGTTTAGGCTGCCGTAAACCCCTTACCGCCTGGGTCGTAATGAGGCCCACTGTGTTCCACCTGGCCTCCCTTTCTATGGTTTGCTAAAGGTGACCCTTAAATCCTTGGCTTTACAACTGGGCTGGCCCCCAGACCTTCTAACTTTACCTTCTGAATCAAACAAACCTCTTTTGAACATTTTCACAAAGACTTGAATGTGTTTCTAAACTGTGTGAACTTGGGCACATTACACCTTGCTCCATTTAAAGTGGACCTGGCCTATGAACTTTGGCTCTACAGTAGACTCTGCCTTCACTAACTTGTTTTGTTCTTAGAAAAGTGTTGGGAACTGTTATATTTTCATGACCTGCCTTTTTCTCTCCCTTTAATAATTCTTAAGTGAGGTGTGTATACTTTTCTGATTGTGTTTGAACTTGCTTTGATTCATAGTGCTAGTGTATTTCCTTAAGTGTGTGTTATATAAATAATTATATACTTTTGATACCAAGCTCTGGTCAGTGTTTGCTTGCTCTACTGTGTTTTTAGCCCTATTATGTATCCTCTGTATACTGCCCTACTCTTCTTGAGAGAAGTCTGACTGCTCAGCCAAAGCTACCAGGTAAATCTGGGTGGTGCAGACTGCTACAAATTGGGTTTACTGCTTACTCCTGTAGTCTTAATCTTCTTGTAGTGTTCCCCAAGGGAACTGCACAGGATTCTGCCTAACACTGGTGTACAGCGGTGGGATTTGTATTGAGTATACATTATAGAGTGCTTCTAATACTTTAGTGCAACTAACCACAAAGCTTAGCACTAAAAAGCTTCTTTTCTAACAAGTCAACTATGGAAAGTTACAGCCAGGAGTCTCTTACTGCAAATACAGCTGATTATTTAAGAGCCCTTTGTAGACATAAGAATCTCCCTGTAAAAGGCAAGAAAATAGAATTGATAGAAAGGTTGTTAGAAAATCAAAGTCTGGGTAGTGGTTCAGATGAGCCTACCTCGCCAGAAAATGTAGACAACAGTAATGAAGGTAATATGAATCAAAGTCTCGATAGTGTTGTTGTAGAGTCAGAAGGCCAATGTAACTGTCCCCACTGGACCTCTGCCTGCTCTAGCACCTCAAGCTGTGTCTACTCGGCCTTTTTCAGGCCCCACATTAAGTCCTGCATTCATTGAACTAGAAAAAATGAGACTTGAATTAGAGTTCAAAAGAATTAGTGCCCAATCTGAACAAAAGCACCAAGAACTAAGGCTCAGAGAAATGGAGCTCAAACATGAGCTAGAGATGAAGAAATTGTCTGTGGAAAATGCTTCTCTCCCCGGATCTTCTAGGAGTTCCAGTCCCAAAAGACCCCGGATGCCTAAAGAGATTATGGGTATGTATGAGCCTAAGTTGGATGTGTTGGATTGGTGGGTATGTTCGAGTATAATCATGTGCTCCAGGCCATCACAGGGAATCAGTTGCTTCCTTGGTTGTTCTCTAGGCTCCCCTCTGTTGCATCTGATGTGGTAATGGAGTTGGGGGGGTGGATAGGATGGACTATGAATGTGTGAAGGAAGCTAGCTTTAATAGCTAGATTTGGGAAGACCCCTTCCCAAAACCTTAAGAGTTTTAGGACCCTCAAAAAGCATGATGGTACCCCTTGGGCTACCTGGGTGAGTGAAAGTTTGAAGAACTTAGAGGGATGGATTAAGGGTTACAGAGTGAACACTTATGAAGGAATTAAAAATCTTGTTATGTTGGAGTCAATTTATGATGCCTGCTCTACTGAGCTCAGACAGCACTTGGCTCATTCAAAGGAAATAGATTCCAAGAAGCTAGCTAAGGCTGCTGACTTGTGGGTTGCCAGCAGGGCTACTGTTATGCTCACCTGGCTCCCACAGAGGCGTCGAACTGAACTGGACAGCTGCGGTCTCCACCAGTGTGACACATACGGCCGAGATGACGGACTGGATCGGCCCACCTAGCTTCGTTTGCTTGGCCCGTAGGAATATTCTTCTGTAATTGGAGAAAGTGAATTAACCACCCGTGGGGTTGAGCGTAAATCCCCCCACCCCCGCTGTTCTCCCCACAGATCACCTTTGATGTCCCCTCTTATAGTCTCACCTGATGGTTTGAAAAGATGAGCTCTCCATCCTGCATTGAGCGCAGGGGCGCGTTGATAACCAGTTGCTTCACTGGCTCGAAGGAATTGGTGAGTTCCAGGACAATATTGACTCCGAAAAGTATGTAATTCGTAAGAGTTCACATGTCTGACTTTCATTCTTGTCCGATTTCTTGCAGTTTGCAGCTTGACCCCAGCGAAGAGTTCCTCGTGGTAGCTGAGGAAGTTCAGGTAAGGATTTGGCTTATCCTACACAGTTCAATAAAATAAGGCCAGAATGTAACCTGTGACTTGCTCCCTTATTCAGGTGTGGAGAGAAAATATGAAGTTCGGGGAATAATGCCTCCGGCGGTAAAATTAGGTAAGTCTATTGTGGTGAGAAGAGTTCCCCTTGTTTGTCCCTTTGTCTCACCTTGTTGTCCTTTTGTTCCCCTTAGGGGCCGGGGTACGGCGAGCATGCAATGGAGACTGCGCCGACCCGTGAAGAGGAATAGTACCCCCGGCGGTAATCAGGTAAGTCTATGGGGGTAGCTACTATTGCCTCTGTTTATTCCCACCTTTGCTGTTCTTGTGTTCCCCTTAGGTGGCAGAGTGCGGCGGGAACGTGCAGAAGGATGCGGTGGATTGTGAGGAAGCTGCGAAGGCCGGTGAGTTCAGCGTGGCGCTGCAGCAGGCGAGGCAGCGTGCGTAAAATGCCTCTTTCTTCCAGCTGGAAGGTGCAGAGGATCCAGAATTCAGGTAAGGATTGAAGGTTTTGCTCTTATTATAACCTCTTCTTCTTCTGTTCCTCCCTTTTTCTAGGAGCTGCAGACTCGAGGCGGGCGTGGCAGAAAACTGGATGCAGGCTTGCAGACACGGTGAGCGTTACGCTGCTGGATGCAGAATAACGCGAAGCGTGTGCTACTCTTTGTGCGTGGTTTAAATAGCCTCCAAAGTAGTCCCAGGTAAGTATTCCTCCCCAGCCCCACCCGAGTAAAAAATAGTCCCTAGGTAAAATAGTCCCTTTCAAGCCTCATTTGGCTTGGAGCTCTGCAGCATGGTCTACATCAGGTAAGTTCTACTCTATGAGCCTGGCGCCATAGGCGCCAGGACTGACTCTCCATATGAGCCTGGCGCCATAGGCACCAGGACCGCACCCAAACAGCCCCTAGCAGGGGTTTTTGGGCTTGCTCAAAATAACTTGATGCCTGCTTCCGGGGTTGCTGAACCTGGTCTGGTTCACCGGGTGTAGGCATCATGACAGCTACTCACAAGGATTCTGGGCCAACTCAGAAAAAAGGATGAGGGGAAACAGCCTAAAAAGGACTCTAAAGAGAATTCCAATAATTCCAATTCCAAAGAGGGCCCCAAACAGAACCATAAGGGTAAGCCACATGGGAAACCAAATCAGGCTAGTGTACCTTCTGGTCCCAAACCAGAAGGAGGTCAGAACAAGCCGCCATTCGTGAAGGCATTTGGGAAATGCTATGTTTGTGGCTCTACTTACCATGTGAAAGGGGATCCCAGATGTAAGGTTAAACCTTCACAGGTCCACACTGTCTCCTTAGCCTTCGCTCCAGAGGAGGAAGTACAAATGGCAAGTGGAAACTTTATATTACTGGCTGATGAACCCATAGGAGTCTCAGCTAGTGTTTCTTTATTGTCCCTGGGGTTGTGGGATTAACAGAATTTAGATATATATAATTCTATCCCAGATAATACTAAACAGTATTATGAGGACAGTGTCCAGATGAATGGTCAGGAGACTCCTGCCATTAGGGACACTGGGGCCAGCATAACTGTGTTGGATGAATCTTTTTCCAAGGCAGAGGATGTTGCTAAGGCACCCAAATGCCTCACCAAGTTAGCTGGAGGGCCTGTGCAGATGCTTCCCCAGTTACCAGTTCTCATCCAGTGCAATGATAAGACTGTGAAGATACCTGTCAGTGTACAATGTGAGGTACCAGGAAGGGTTCTCTTGGGAAATTACCTGAAAACTCTTGGGGTAGTGTCACATACCCCCAGACCTCCTAGTAAAAGGTTACAGGAGCTAACCAGACCTGCAAGGGCAAGAAAACCATGAGACTTTCTCCCAAGGTTCATGATGAGAAAAGAAATCACTCCTACTCCACTATAGCTACTTTCTGCTATATCTGAGCAACCAGAAGCAAAGGGGCAACCCAAGACTTCCAGAAGGAAACCAGCAGCAAGCACTCCAGTGCTTCCAACTAGGACTTCCCCTAGGTTGTCCAAAGTTACACTTGTAACTCCACCTCCAGCTGAGGCTGAGAGGGAGGCACAACCCTGTGCGGTTGAACTAGACTCTGAAGAGACAGAGCTAGTAGAAGGCCAAGAACTTATTGGAGATCTGGATCCTGTTGACCATCCTGAGCTGCAGTCTTTACTGGCAGAGGTGGACCCAACAGGGCAGACTTCAGTAAGGGACAAAGAGAATGTCCAACTCTGGAAGGTCTTCGCCACCAAAGCAACTTCTCAGGCTGATGGGCAAGAGCCTGGGAAGTATAGGTTGCACTGGGAAGATGGCCTCTTCTACAGTGAACCGACTGAGTCTGCACCTGGAGACTACAAGCGACTTGTAGTGCCTCAAGAAAACAGACTCCAGTTCTTGCAACTAGCCCATGAGATTCCTTTGGCTGGTCACTCGAGTTTCAAGAAGACCAAGGAAAGGCTCTCTCTCTACTTTTATTGGCCAAAGATGAGGACTTTCTGCAAGAGCTGCCACACCTGCCAAACCTCTGGTAAGAGTGGTTCCAAGAATGTGGCACCTTTAGTGCCTCTCCCAGTAGTGGGAGTCCCATTTGAGAGGGTAGGAATCGACATTGTTGGTCCCCTTGATCCTCCAACCTCCTCAGGCAACAGGTTTATCCTTGTTGTAGTAGACCATGCTACTAGGTACCCTGAGGCAATTCCTATGAGGACTGTTACGGCGCAAGCTGTGGCTAAAGCCCTCCTAGGTATTTTTACCAGGGTTGGGTTTCCTAAGGAGGTAATCTCTGACAGGGGGTCAAAGTTTATGTCCCACTACATGAAGGACATGTGGAAAAACTGTGGAGTTACCTACAAGTTCTCGACCGCCTACCACCCTCAGACAAATGGGTTGGTTGAAAGGTTTAATAGGACCATGAAGAGCATGATAGGTGCTTTAGAGGAACCCCTTAAGAGAAAGTGGGATCTTCTACTGCTATGCCTTCTCTTTGCTTATAGAGAAGTCCCTCAGGAGGGAGTAGGTTGTGGTCCCTTTGAGCTTCTTTATGGCCATGCAGTCAGAGGTCCATTGGCCCTGATTAAGGAGGGGTTGGAGAGTGTTCCTTTCCCCCAAGCCAGTCAGAGTGACTGACTACGTGATAGGACTCCGGAGGAGAATGTCACAGATGATGGCCCAAGCTAGTGATAACCTGAAGGTTGGTCAAGCTTTGGTCAAGCACTGGCATGATCAAAAGGCTAACATGGTTGAGTTAGCTCAAGACCAGCTAGTTCTCATTATGATACCAACAATGTAGAGGGCCTTGCAAGACAAATGGATGGGACCCTTCAAGGTTGTGGGAAGACTTGGAGAGGTGAACTATCTGGTGGAATTGGGTAATCCCAAGGAGGCTCCCAGAGTCTTCCAAACCAACAGACTAAAGGCGTATGTCTCTAGCCCTGAAGTAGGAGCTTTGCTTCTAGCTTCAGCAGAAGAGGAAGAAGAGAGTGAACCTCTCCCTGATCTCCTCAGAGGCTTACCTTTGGATGAAAAGATTGAAGGAGTTAATCTCTCTTCAAATCTGACACCTGAGCAACAAGAGGAGTGCAAATCTATGTTAAATCAGTTTGCCTCCCTGTTCTCACTTTCACCAGGCTTGACCCCTTGGGGCCAGCATGAGATACTCACTGGTGAATGTCTGCCTGTAAAAAGCAGAGGGTACAGAATGTCAGAGAATGTAAGGACCCACATCAAAGGAGAGGTCAGCAAGATGCTTGACCTCGGGGTAATAGAACCCTCTACTAGTCCATGGTCTAGCCCAGTTGTGTTAGTACCAAAGGCAGGATCCAAAGAGTTGAGATTCTGTGTGGATTATATAGCTCTTAATGCAGTCACCAAGACTGATGCCCATCCTTTGCCAAGGACAGATGAGTTGGTGGATAGACTTGGTTCAGCCAAGTACCTCAGCACATTTGATCTGACGTCAGACTATTGGCAAATAGCCCTGACAGACCATGCCAAGGAGAAAACTGCATTTTCTACCCCAGTTGGCTTATTCCAATTTAAGGTTATGCCTTCTGGACTGAAGAATGCACCTGCTACATTCCAAAGGATGGTAAATCAGGTTCTGACTGGGATGGAGGACTTCTGCATGGCATATTTGGATGACATTGCAGTGTTCAGCCACTCCTGGGAAGAGCACGTTGACCACCTAGGACATGTTTTGCAGGCTCTTGAGAAGGCAATATGACCATAAGGGCAAATAAATGCCAAATTGGACAGAGTAAAGTGGTCTACCTTGGACATGAGGTAGGAGGTGGAGAAATAAGGCCTTTGCCCAGTAAGATTGAAGCTGTGCAAAATTGGACAACACCTACTACTCAGACCCAGGTGAAAGCCTTCTTAGGTCTCACTGGGTACTACAGGAATTTCATAGAGAACTATGGGACCATAGCTTCTCCACTGAAAGTGATCTCCTCTCCTAAGTTCCCTAAAAAGGTCAGATGGAATGAGGAGTGCAATCAGGCCTTTGAAAACCTGAAGAAAGCCCTTTGTCAAGCTCCAGTGCTAAGAGCTCCTGACTACCACCAAACTTTCATTGTACAGACAGATGCTTCAAATGCAGGTATAGGTGCAGTCCTTAGTCAAATGGATGGGAATGGTAGGGAGCACCCCATTTGCTTCATCAGTAGAAAACTGAAGGAACCTGAGACAAGGTGGGCAACCATTGAAAGAGAGTGTTTTGCTATTGTGTGGCCTCTGAAGAAGTTTAGCCATACTTGTATGGTTCTACTTTTGTCATTCAGACTGACCACCAACCCTTGAGATGGTTGATGCAAATGAAAGGGGAAAACCCAAAACTATTGAGATGGTCAATCTGCCTCCAGGGGTTTGATTTCACCATTGAGCACAGGTCAGGGTGTCACCACCAAAATGCTGATGTTCTCTCTAGGATGTTTGTAACCGACTAGAGGTATGAGATTCATCCAGGAGTGGATTCAATCCTCCTGTCCCTTAGTCTGGGGGGGGCGAGTGTTAGGGAGAATTCTCTTATAAGGCTAATTTCCCAAACCTAGTGAGTCCCCCAGCAGCTTTGCTGGATTTTTTGAGTTTGTTTTTTACTCCTGCTAAGAGTGAGACTCTTTTCTCCCACTCTTAGGCATGATTTGAGGTATATCTTTGACTTATTGTGTGCTTATGGGCTATGGGTTTTTCTACTCCATAGGGTGTCATCTGTTTTGTGTATGTGTTACACAGCACCTTCCGTGCAGTAACACAGGGGTGTCATAGTGACCCCCAAACATAGACTCCATACCCTGGGACTGACTACTGTCTCCCAGGGCATGTAAAGTTACCATTGACTTTGCTAGTCCAAAATTGTGAACAGAACCAGTACAAACCATCATATTGTGGAAGTACTGGAAGGGGTTAATTCGATTGCCCCTGGGCCTTTTTCCAAGGGGGCACTGTCCAGTCCCCCCTTGTCGAGTTTCTGGCTGGTGGCAGTGGTTACCACGCAAAATATTCCACCGGAATATTTCCTATGGGATTTTCCCATTGATTTTAAACGCACCACTTTTTGGTGCAATGTTAAAGATTCCGCCGGTTTATTTATTTAATATAAAATCACCGGTTGGGTCTTTTCGCCAGAACTCTTTTCTAAAACTGTAACTCCAACCAAGGTCGGGCCCTTAGTTCCACCTTTTGGCGGGCACCTCCACAGAATCCCCCAATTGGTGCCACTCTGTCTGGGTTCCACAGGATGTGTGGGTGGGGGACTTGGCACCCTGGACTGCGTTGCCTTAGCAACTCAAGTCACACTCTGTTCTGCTAGGCCCAGTGATGAGCCACACGGCTCACCACTTAGCACGTATGAGTGACAGCTAGGCTGTTGAATGGGGGTTTTTCTGCTTAAAAGCAGGGCTTTTGGGACTGGAACTTCAGAAGTCGCCACAGGACCTAAGAAATCCGAAGAGGGGAGAAGCTGAGCCATCTGCAACAACGACACCACTGGTAGAGCCCTGCTGCATGAACCTCACCACTTTCCCGACGACAAGAGAAGATCTTCTGCTGAAAGAGTCTTCTTCCCTGAGCTGGTGGGATCAACCAGTTCGCCATTTCGCCTTCCAGGACGTCTCTTGGTCGAATCACCCGTGCCAATCACCCCGGCGGCCGGATAGCCAAGCTTCACCACTGTGAGCGCGAATAAAAGGAACGCACCTTTTAACCGACGAACTCCGCGGCTGGTCTCTTCCCTGGGCAGTGCAACGACTCCAAGTTTCCTCCTCGATGAGATCTTCTCTTCCCCTGGTCGAAACCACGAACTGCACCCGCTGCCAGGAACAACTGCCACCACTGGAGCTTCCTCAACTTTACAGGTACTGTGTTCCACCTGGCCTCCCTTGCTACGGTTTGCTAAAGGTGACCCTTAAATCCTTGGCTTTCCAACAGGGCTGGCCCCCAGACCTTCTACCTTTACCTTCTGAATCAACCCAACCTCTTTTGAACATTTTCACCAAGACTTGAATGCATTTCTAAACTGTGTGATCTGGGCACATTTCACCTTGCTCCATTTAAAGTGGACTTGGCCTATGAACTTTGGCTCTACAGTAGACTCTGCCTTCACTAACTTGTTTTGTTCTTAGAAAGGTGTTGGGAACTGTTTTATTTTCATGACCTGCCTTTTTCTCTCCCTTTAGCTTAATTATTGGAGTGCCACCTAGGTTATGCGCTCGCATCTGTTTTGACAAATAGTGGTGTTTTGACTTAGACTTGTCTAATAATTCTTAAGGGAGGTGTGTATACTTTTCTGATTGTGTTTGAACTTGCTTTGATTCATAGTGCTAGTGTATTTCCTTAAGTGTGTGTTAAATAAATAATTATATACTTTTGATACCAAGCTCTGGTCAATGTTTGCTTGCTCTACTGTGTTTTTAGCCCTATTGTGTATCCTCTGTATACTGCCCTAATCTTCTTGAGAGAAGTCTGACTGCTCAGCCACAGCTACCAGGTAAATCTGGGTGGTGCAGACTGCTACCAATTGGGTTTACTGCTTACTCCTGTAGTCTTAATCTTCTTGCAGTGTTCCCCAAGGGAACTGCACAGGATTCTGCCTAACACCTGCCCTATTTGGGGGACGCATGGCATTCAATCCTTAAGCCATTGCTTTCATGCATCATCTCCCCAGTATTTGGGGAAGAATGGCGTTCATCCTTTAAGCTGTTGCTTTTATGTATTTTCTCCCCTGTGTTTGGAGCAGTGTGGCATTCATCCCATAAGCCGTTACTTTCAAGCATCATCACCCCAGTGTTTGGGGTAGCATGGCATTCAACCCGTAAGCCTTGCTTTCATGCATAGTCTCCACACTGTTTGGGGTATCATGGCATTCAACCATTAAACCGTTGCTTTCACGCATCATCTCTGCAGTGTTTGGGGCAGCATGGCATTCAACCCTGCAGCCTTTGCTTTCACGCATCTTCGCCCCTTTGTAGGAGTTGCATGGTAGATACCTTATAGAGCATTGCTTGCGCCTGCCATCTCCCTCTGGCTAGAGTTACAATGGTGACCAGCCTACTGGCAAGATCGGGCTTAACATGTCGGCGTGCCACTCGACATTGGAAACTCTTATATTTTCCTACATATTTAGAGTTGCCATTGGGTGGGAGCCTGCTCTACTGTGCAGTCCTTAGTCCTGTCTAATATATTTTGTTTACGGTTACATTTTATTGATTTATGTTATTTACGTGGATTTGTATTTCAAATACATATTCATGGTCCATCTATTAAGTTACATAGATAGTAATATGCAAGTTTAATTTAATTTTACAGGTTTGTACACATGAATATATAAAATTACCTAATCACATGATTATATCCCCATAAAATCTAAAACTGCTTTAATCAAAGGGAAAAGACAAGTATTGTTTCTCTTATATCCATATTTTTTCTTTATTCTTGAATCCAATAGGCCATCATGTCCCTCTTAGTATAAAACGTGTTCAGGAGTTTCTATAAAAGGTGTGTTGTCTGTCTGTACTTGGGATTCAGGGTCATGTTGCCCTTGAGTTGGCTAATTCTTTTAGGCTGGACCTTAACTTCATACATTTTCAGCAAAGTAAAGGCTGCAGAGAATTTTGCAAATAATTTGAAGGGCACTTTTTATCAGCACAAACAACATATATTCCGAGAAACATACTGAGATGCAAGTCTTATTCGCAATAGTCGCTCAACTTGCTCAATTCTTCTTTTCAATAAAATAGCATGCAACGTTTGGCTCCCCAGATGTTTTGGACTACAACTTCCATCAGCCCTAGCCAGCATAGTCAATGGTAAGGGATCATAAGAGTCACGGTCCAAGACATCTGGAGAGCCATAGGTGACAGACTAATGTTGGGCATTGGTAACTGCCCTTTTCCCCTTAGCTAAGGGTTGCCATGATGGTTAGCCTGTAGGGCAGTGCTGACTATTGCTCTGCCCCTTCCTTGTATGATTGCCATGTGCTAGCCTGTGGAACTTTGCTAACGTTTGCCATCTCTCAGCTTGTTAGGGTTGCCATAGTGGCTAGCCTGTAGAAGATGCTAACTCCTGCCCATTCCCTCAGTTGAGGACTGCCTTGGTCACTAAACAGTAGGACATTGCACACTCGTGCCCTCCCCCTCGGTTTAGGGCTACCAAAGTCACGGGAATGTAGGACATTGCAATCTCTTGCCCTTTCCCCATGGTTTTGGTTTGCCAAAGTCAATAGAATGTAGGACATTACAAACTCTTTCCCTTTCCCAATGGTTTAGGTTTGCCAAAGTCAATAGAATGTAGGATATTACAAACTCTTTCCCTTTCCCCATGGTTTAGGTTTGCTAAAGTCAATAGAATGTAGGACATTACAAACTCTTTCCCTTTCCCCATGGTTTAGGTTTGAGTCAATAGAATGTAGGACATTGCACACGCTTGCCCTTTCCCCATGGTTTAGGATTGCCATAGTTACTAGACTGTCAGACATTACAAAATCTTTCCCTTTCCCTATGGTTTAGGTTTGCCAAATAGAATGTAGGACATTGCAAACTCTTGCCCTTCCCCCTCGGATTAAGATTGCCATGGTCACTAGACTGTAGGACATTGCACACACTTGCCCTTCCCCCTCGGTTTAGGTTTTCCAAAGTCAATAGAATGTAGGACATTGCAAACTTTTACTCTTTCCCCATGGTTTAGGATTGCCAAGGTCACTAGAATGTAGGACACTGCAAAATTCTTGCCCTTTCCCCTCGGTTTATGTTTGCCATTGTCACTAGACTGTAGGACATTGCAGACTCTTGCCATTTCCCCATGGTTTAGGTTTACCATAGTCACTAGACTGTAGGACATTGCAAACTCTTACCCTTTCCCCATGGTTTAGGTTTACCATAGTCACTAGAATGTAGGACATTTCAAACTCTTGCCCTTTCCCCATGGTTTAGGTTTGCCATATTCACTAGAATGTAGGACATTGCAAACTCTTGCCCTTTCCCCATGGTTTAGGTTTACCATAGTCACTAGACTAAAGGACATTGCAAACTCTTGCCATTTCCCCATGGTTTAGGTTTACCATAGTCACGAGAATGTAGGACATTGCAAACTCTTGCCCTTTCCCCATGGTTTAGGTTTGCCATAGTCACTAGAATGTAGGATATTGCAAACTCTTGCCCTTTCCCCATGGTTTAGGTTTGCCAAATTCACTAGAATGTAGGACTTTGCAAACTCTTGCCATTTCCCCATGGTTTAGGTTTGCCATAGTCACTAGACTGTAGGACATTGCAAACTCTTGCCCTTTTCCTTCTGTTTAGGATTGCATTGGGGTTATATTGCTAACACTTTTTCCTAAGGGAGAATGGTGGCTAGAATGTAGGTCATTGATAACGCAGACCCTTTGCCTTCCATTTAGGGTTACAGTGGTGCCTAGTTTGTGAGACATAGCTAATACTTGCTGTTTCCAGTGTGTTTTGGGTTACTGTGGTGGCTAGCCTTTAAACCATTGTTAACTGTGTCCCTTTCCCCTTCGTTTATGGTTACCGTGGTGTCTATCCTGTAGGACATTGATAGCCCTTTGCCCTCCATTTAGGGTCACTGCAATGGCTAGTTTGTAGACAATTGCTAACTCTGGCCCTGTGCCCTTCTTTTAGGGTTTCCATAGTGGCTAGCCTGCAGGACATTGCTATCTCTGGCCCTTCGTTTAGGGATAGCATTGTGGCAAGCCTGTAGGGCAATGATAACTGTTGCCCCGTCCCCTCCGTTTAGGGTTGCCATGGTGGTTTGCATGTAGGTCACTGCTAGTTCTGGCCTTTTGTCTGTTGTTTAGGGTGAACTTTTCTGCTAAAATGTAGAGCCTTGCTAGCTTTTATGTTTGCATTCTGTGTAGGGTTGTCATGGTCGTAAACATGTGTGTTATTTCCAACTCAGGCCCTTTTTTCTCCTTTTGGGATTACCTTGGTGGCTAGGCTGTAGGACATTGCTAGGCTTGACCCTTTTTCCTCTGCGTAGGGTTACAGTGGTGGCTAGCCTGTAGGACCTTGCTAGGTATGACACGTTTCCCTCTGTGTAGGGTTATAGTGGTGGCCAGCCTATAGGACCTTGCTAGGTGTGACACCTTTCCCTCTGTGTAGGGTTATAGTGGTGGCTAGCCTGTAGGACATTGCTAGGTGTGGCCATTTTCCCTCTTTGTAGGGTTATTGTGGTGGCTAGCCTGTAGGACTTTGCTAGGTTTGGGCCTTTGCCCTCTGTCTGGGGTTACTGTGGTGGCCAAGTTGTAGGATCTTGCTAGCTTTGGCCCTTTACCCTCTGCATAGGGTCACAGTGCTGGCTAGCCTGAAGGACCTTGCGAAGTTGTGCCATTTGCCCTCTGAGAGGGGTTACCGTGTTAGCTAGCCTGTAGGGCCTTGCTAATTGCTAATGTTTCTCCTCTTTTTAGGGTTGACACTGTTATGCATTTACTGGAGTTTGAGCAGGAAAAACGTTCAAGGACCATGGAGCAGCGAATGGCTGTGCTGGAGGAGCAGGTGACGTTATCATATATGCTTCCACTATGCTTGTTTGCATTCCTAACTCAACAATTGCCATTGTGGGGGTGGATAAGTCTTTACTGTTGTTGCTACTCATACGACACAAATTGTGAGTGCAAACGCGGGGTGCAGCTTGAACCTGGTGAGCATTTAGGAATGTAGTTTTCCTCAGTGCACTGAATTTTGTGTTGTAGGGATGACTCTTAAACTGTACTCTAGACAGTCATGCCCAAAGCTTGTCTTATTTCTAGCAGGCAAGATGGCTAGTGAGTTATCTACTTAACACAGACACCCGACTTTAGAGTGCAGGGCCCGAGTTCTGATTGCAGTAGAAGAGCCAACTCAGCCTTTTAACCTTCTGAGGTCAAATAATTGAGTACCGATACATTGAATAATTAATACCACATATTATTACAGTGCTTAGCAGCAGGAGGAATTTGGTAGGGAGCGCTTCATCAAAAGGCAAAACTATTGTTCTTATTCCGTGCATCAGTGACAACAATGGAAGTAATTTGTGATTGTTAACTCACTACTGTTATTAGTTATAACAGCAACTTGAAAAACCTCCCAGAGTCATCAATATTTGTAGTACCTCTTTTGGGGGCTATTACCCTGGTCGTGGTAGACTCAGGGTTGATGCCTTGCTAGATTAATGTCTGAGTCCATAATAGGTTCTTTGTGTTTTAGAAATACTTTCTATTGAGGAATTCGGAGAATTAGACATACAAGGCAAATTCTGGACTGCAGATCATCCCATGGCTAAGACTCATCGGTTCCTCCAGTGACGAGGCAGTGAATATGTAAGACTGGAAATGGAAGGTGACAGCCTGATAAGAAGCGCAGTAGCCACACTATGAAGTGTGTGCAGTTATGTCATTTTAATGTTAAAAGTACAATAAGGGCACTGCCCAATTACTTTTTAGACCCTATGGGTACCTTCTTGAAAGGGAGTGGTAACCGCCCGTTTGCCAAAGGCAGCGAATCGCTGGTTGCCACAATATGTGTGCAGTGATGGGAGTCACGTGCCTTGTCTGTTATAGTACCTTTAAACTTGTATACAAAAAATAACTTGAACATTTGTTTGGGGCCCAAGGCCTGCGATCATATTATCAGCACAGGGCCTTCTAGGCCTTGTACGGATAGGTGAGAATTCACCAGATGATGCAGGGCGCCCAGTTCTGAATCACAGCATGAACAATTTATAAGGTGCGTGCAAGCACTGAGTAACCTCAGCTGCGTCCTTTTTGGTGCCAGAGGCTCACTAGATAAAGGGATTGTACATTTCATAAATAGTTATCCAGTAATTGCTGCAGCGTACCTGGAACGCCTTGCTTATCTTTATTTGTATAGTACTTTAAGACTAGGTGGTTGGTGAGGCCTAGGAAATAGAAGATATGCTGCTTGACCAAATTTGAAAAGAGGCGCAAAGGAAAGATCCGATAGTCGGGCTATGACCTGGGACAAGTGGGCCTCGTGGGATAAGAGGACTCAGTAGATAGTGGATTGTTTTTTTTTTAAATGTACTTTTATTTTAATATGGTTACAAAGAACCTCTACAAACCGGAGACACTTTTAAGTCTCTGTCACTCTGATCTAGGCCTGGAGGGAGATGTTGTTGGCCCAATGGATGGACCTCAAGATCTGGTGTTGATAATGCTTTCAAAAATTAAGTAACCTTGAGTTCTTAGTTTTCAGATTTTTTGATTTTTCTTTTTTTCTAATTTTATTTGTCAGTCGGAGAGAATTCTTTTTGTTTCTTCTTTTTGGCTTCTCTACTCCATAATTGTTTCCTTCTTTGATGTTTCTGTCTTTCAGCTTCTGTCCATTCTACCGCCTTATCCTTTATAACCAGCTTATCTTTTTCTTATAGATTTTGGCCAGATAAGGTTGTATGCTCTAATTCCCCCACCGCTACTTGAGCCAGTCTAATTAACTTTTCTAGAGTGGATTCAGAAAGAGGGGTGTCATCAAATGGGCAATGTGTGTAGTCTTCCCATTGCCATCTTTACTGGTTTCGAATGTGTGAGGAATCCTTGCATCATTTTTTGTGTGCGTAGGAAATCAAGGATAGCCGAAATGTTAAGGCCCTGTTTTGTGTTTTCGATTCTCATTTAGTGCTGTGGTTGTGGTAGTATTTACTACATTGGTAATTCCCACAATAGCTGACTCAAAGCTTGCTGTATCTTTAGTCAGTTCTAACAATGTCCCTGCTTGTGTTTGTACCTTTGCCTTCAACAGCTCAAAAAACGGTGACCAGCGAGTTCAACACAAAATTCAGTGCCAATAATGTAGCCTTGCTTGCTTGACTCCTTTCAGGACTCCCCTGTGATCTATCCCTTAAAAGGTGTCTTCTAGTTATTCTCTCTGTTGTGTATTGAGGTTGCTTAACAACTTCCCTGGGTCTAATGCCAGTAGTTTCCCTGTTACTGTTTTCTAATAGGTCTTTGATCATTTCATCGTCTCCCCCCTAGGGAGTCCGAGACCAACTCCTCTTGAGGGCACGCCGTAAAAGGGAACAATTCAGCCAAGCTCACCTCTGCTTCATTGCCTTGACTTCTGTGTCTCTTTTTTTTAATGAAAAAGTTCTTGTGGATCTTGGATATAGTAGTAGTGTATTCCAAGCCACGTTTCAACAAGTTCTCCAATTCTGGGAGTCCTGTGTTGTTTTTCCCCCCCAGTAGTGGGGTTTGACTAGTGTCTTGAGTATGTATTTGCACAATTGTCCTTACTTTTACGGTGCTTGGAAGATTGTTTGTTTTTGATGTAGTAGCTTGTGCACATTCTTGAATTATTTCTAGATATGAGCCATCCCATTCTAATGGTCTGCTGTCATCAGAGAGAAGTCCACTTCTTAAATTGTACTTCATTTTTTTTAAAGTATTTTAATTTTAATTATGTTTTCCCCTCCCTTTTTCCTCTTCAAACTTTCTATTTCTCTCTCCTCTTTTCTCACTTTACCTATTCTTCCTCTTTCTCAGTTGTTCTTTTTCTTCTCTCTTCTTCCTTGTATGTAGAATATAGGGCCCCTATCTCAAGGCACTCAAGATTTTATAACCAATCAGTTTTAACTGATACTCAGAATGCCAGAAGCGTCTTCTTGTATATTACCCGAAAGGTTCAAAGGCCTAGTGCCCGCAGTCACATCACGATAGGTGATTCCAATCAGGAGCCCTTGCCTTTGCCGGCAGACAGGAAGTTCAAAGGCTTGAAACCCACATTCACTTCCCCGTCTGCTCCTTAAAGTATGGGTGACAGATTTCACAATTCCTCTAGGCGGGAGCTTTTTCCAGTAAATGTTGTTTAATTGACAAACCGCCAGACCTGGGAACCCGGACGTGATCACTCGATCCCTTACACCCAATTACAGTGAGTGTTTATCTTTATATTTCTCTTTAGGCAGATTACAGTTGGCCGCTTTTTTCTAGTTACTCTCAGATGTTGGTATAGTCTACAGTAAGTAAAGGGAGTGTGATATTAGGTCCCCCCACCTGAGCAGCAAATGTTATGTTTGACAGGATCAGTCTTAGTTTGTTGTCTCCTCCTCATAATTGGGGCAGTTAAAGTATGCGCAGGACTTATAGGAAAATGAAGTATTTTACTTCACGCGTGGATATTGTCTCAGCTTATACAGGCTGGGGGGGCAGAGATGGCGGGCACCGGAAGCCTGACACACTACGCCAAACACTGCACTGCTCTCCACGCCGGTGTTGGCATCATGTAGCTTCTGGGTCTGCCTACACAGGTCCGCCTCCAAAGGTCCGCCTCTCCCTTCCAGTAGGCAACGTAAGCAGACTGATTCCAACATCAGCACCTCTCAACCAAGAGTCTCAGGCACCAGTAACACCTGACACACTACGCCACACACAGTGGATTGTTGAAACGGAGATGCCAAACAAGCCTGATCGTTGTTTCAAAATGTAGGTCCAGACGTCCGAGAAGCTAATGGGCCAATTTACTATTCCAATCTCAACCAAAATAATTGAGACTCTATATCAGTCTGTTTAAGAAAGGAGCTAAAAAGCAAAAAGAAACTTAAAAATAAGATTAGCGTGGTTGAGAAAAAAAGTTACTAGACAGAAAAGAGCAGTTGTGAAATCTTAAACAGCAGCATATGAATAAAGTAAAGTTGGTCAAGATAACGATCCAGGGGGAACAGTGGGATATGATCTACAAGCAATGGAAAATTATGAGACCTCTTGGTGGCTGGGGTGAGTCAGTTTACCTAGAATTAGACCACCTACCTATACCTGATCAAGTGTAGAAGGAATGTATTACTGCACATTTTAAAGATTCCCCAAAAGACCACGACCAAGTGCGATATAATAACTATATCGTAGGTGAGAGACAGCAATTACACAAACCCAAGGGTACGCAACAATTGGAGATCTGAAAACTTCTCATGCCCCAAACCCAAATGGCTGCTGCATCCCGACGCTTTCACCTGAAACTGGGCAATATTACTAAAAATAATGATGCCATCAGCTTCCAAGTTTAAAGAAATCCCACCAAGCTGGTGTTTGTTTATTTATTCATTCATT
Source organism: Ambystoma mexicanum (assembly GCF_040938575.1). Lineage (NCBI taxonomy): Eukaryota > Metazoa > Chordata > Amphibia > Caudata > Ambystomatidae > Ambystoma > Ambystoma mexicanum. The sequence goes on from NC_090941.1 coordinate 1,090,329,886, forward strand.
TATATAGCACTCCTCGCCCGGATGTATCTGGGCGCATTACAGGTTATTTGGGGATCACACGTTACACATAAAATCAAATACATAGTAGAGTAGTTACATGACATTCTTAAATTATTTACAATGATTACATGCAATTCTTGCATTATTACATTATTTACATTAATTACATGACAAACAGTAGTTTACACAGTCAGGATTGACCAATATTATCCCACAGGCGTTTACCAAGTCAGGTTAACATGGCTATAGGTATTGGTCATTGGCTAAGGTCAGCTGTCATTTACCAGGAGCCAGTCTTTTGTGTTTTTCTTGAAGCTGAGGAAGGACTGGTCAACACTTGATGTTGTAGGTAGGGAATTCCAAAGCCATAACCGGAAAGCTGCTACCCCATGCTTTTTTCAATTTGTATCTCGGGACCTCCAGGCAGAAGGAATACAAGGTCCTAGTAGGGTGTGTCGTCTCTTTGACAAATTTATCCATTAAATATTTAGGGGCTGAATTATTTAGGCATTTATGAGTGAGGTGGGCAGATTTCCTGTCCTTGACTGAGAGCCAGTTAGTCTTCCGTCTAGCTTCTCAAATGTTTTGTCTCCTTGGGATGCTTAACGCAGTTCTGAGTGCATTATTCTGCAAGATTTGCAGTTGGTTGACAACAAATTTACTTGTGATCAGGTAGAGTGCATTACAATAATCAATTTTTGAGAGGATTAAGGCTCTTGCTAAGATAAAGCAGCTGTCTGTTGATAAGAATCGTTTGCAGGTATGGATCAGCTTGCATGTATAAGCAGTCACTAAGGCCATCGCGTTGACTTGCTTGCACATGTTTAAAGCTGAATCTAGGTAAAAGGCCAAGGTTTTCACCTTTTTAGCCACTTTAATGTCAATGCTGTCAATGTTGAATGAGCAAAATTGATTGCTAAGTTTGTTCATATTGGCCAGAGCTCCTAGGATCAGAAGCTCAGTCTTCTCATCATTCAGGCAAAGGCCGTGGGATGCCATCCAGGCCTGAATGATGAGATATATTTTATAGACTAGGGCCAAGTCCGTCTCATAGTCACCAGTCAGAGGAATGAGGATCTGGGTGTCATCTGCATAATTCATGTAGGTGACACCCAGATTGTCTAAGTTTTCAAACAGTGGCTTGGTGAAGATGTTATACATAGTAGGGTGTGGCAATACCTTGATCCTGGATATAAAAAAGGGACAAAAGAGGACCCCCTAACTATGGCTTAATCACACTTATAGATATGGGGTTTAGACAATGAATTAAACAATCTTTGTTTTCAAAATTGAACTTTATTGGCATTTCGAAAATTGTGTTACGAACCATCATAAAGCCCCTCCTCAAAAACCAAGCCCTCTCTCCCACTGCCCCCTCACTCTCATGCAGCGGGTTCTCATTGAGTCCACAGAATTCAAACCCTGGGTTACACCCTATTTTGCGAAAAGCAGTTTCAAGGCCCATGGGCCAGCATTACATCTGTATTTGCAGTGAATCCCCTTTCCCCCAAGACTTCCCCAACCTCAAAACAAGACAAGACGCACTCCCCGCCACTGAGACCCCCCTAGCCATCACAACACTAGACCCCAACCATCCCGCCCCCATCAACATCCATATTTCTCAAAAAAGGGGAGCTCTAGGCATTCATTATTAGACTGGATTCATCCAGGACGTGTATGAGGTATTCCATATCGTATATCGCCCTGATCTTTGCCACCCACTCCTTCTCCAACAGCATATGCGGGTTCTTCCACAGTTGTGCCAAGCAACATCTAGCAGAGACCAACATAATCTGCAGCATATGCCCCCCTTCCACCTCATCCTCCTCCTTTAACCATACCCGAAAAAGAAGAAGCAACAGCGAGAGCTCCGTATGAATCCCATCCACCCCTTTTATCCAGGATAGAACCTCCATGCAGTGTGACTGCATTCTGGGACAGCCCCACCACATGTGTATATAGTCGCCCCTCACGTGTTGGCACTTCCAGCAGCGTGGGTCATATCCCTTACACATTTTTGCTCTCCTAGCCGGCGGGTAGTGCCATCTTTGTATCAACTTCAGCGCTTGGTGCCTATACTTCAGAGGGATCGTCGAACGCACAACCTTCCTACAGATCTTTCCCCACAGAGTTTCCTCAATGTCTCTCCCCAAATCCTGCCCCCACCTAATCCTGGCCGAAAGTTGATCCCACCTCCACCTCCGACAACCCCCCTACCCTGAAGGCCACCGATTTCTCCAAATTAACTTTGAAGCCAGATAGCTTCCCGTATTTCGGCAAACTTTCCAACGGGGGGAACCGATTGCTCCGGCTCGGTGATGTAAAGCAGGGCATCATCTGCAAAAAGGCTGACCTTACACTCTACTGCCCCTATACGGACACCCCTTATTCTCTCGTCCTCCCTAACTACTGCCGCCCAGCACTCCATGACCAGTGTGTAAAGCAACAGGAAGAGTGGGCAACATTGTTACATACCCCGCTGTAGCGGGAAGGCCTGTGACACATTCCCGTTAACCACCACTGTGGCTGTCGGGCTGGAATATAAAGCTGCCACCCACCCCTTCCATCTCAGGCCCATCGCTATGGTCGAGAGGACCTCTGACCCCGTCCTCATCCAGGGCCAGCAGCAGTGCCCCCTCTTCCTTCACCACTGTGGTATTAAGAACATTAAGCGTCTTGCGCATGTTGTCAGCCGCCTGCCTGTGCATCACAAAACCCGCCTGGTCTGGGTGGATCAATCGAGGAAGGCAAGATTCCAAACAAGACCCAAGGACCCTGGCAAAGCTTTTGGTATCGACATTTAGCAGAGATATCGGCCGGTATGAAGCACAATTGACTAAATCTTTCCCCAGCTTAGGGATGACTGCTATGAAGGCCCAAAGGAACATCGGCGGAATCATGCTCCCTCACAACAGTTAAACAGCTTAGCTGTAAAGAGACTGATACTCTTTATAGAAGTCCTCTGTGAACCCATTTTCCCCAGGGGCTTTCCAAGCCTTTAATTTCTGCATCGCCCGCAGCACCTCTTCCTGCGTCACCTCCCCCCTCAAGGACTTCCCTCTCCACTCCCGTCAGCTTGGGAAGCCGCTGGTCCTCTATATAACCTCACACCTCATCCTCATATGCCTCCTTCGGTCTGGCGTAGAGCTCTTGGTAGTACATGGCGAACCGGGAGGACATTTCATCCTCATTAAACAACATACGCCCATTGGAGCCCCATATTCCACCTACTCTCCTCTCCATCCTATATCCCTCACTCTATTTGCCAGGAGCGTTCCTACTGTGTCACCACGTTCATAGTACCTTTCCCGCATGAACCTCATCTTCTTTACCACCTCGCCTATCAACACGGTGTGGAGCTCTTGCCTCTTGGCCCTCATCTCACCCAGGAGTGTTCGCCTATCGGCACCCCTGCGGAGCAGTTGAGACTGCAACACTTTCAGCTCCTCTTGAAGCCTGGCCTCGATCAACCCTCTCTCTCTTTTCTTTTGTGACCCCTGAGCAATGAGGAGTCCTCTAAACGTGGACTTAGCAGCCTCCCAGACGATTCTCATACCAGTCTCCCCATTGTCATTAACATCGAAGTACGCTTGCACCTCCTTCCCTAGAAAGTCCCGGAATACCCAGTCCCTCAACAGGGTTTCATTACATCTCCAATAGAACTGCCGCCTATGGTTCATTATCGTCCACTCCGCCACCACCAACCCGTGATCGGACCATGTAATTGCTTCAACCGTAGGCACCCTCACCTCACCCTCCCTGTCCTGTGGAACCAACAAATCTATCCTGGTATAAGTGTGGTTTGGGAGTGAAAAAAAACGTATAGCCCCCTGAACCCGGAAAGGGCCACCGCCAAACATCAGCCCAATAATGGTCCTGCAGGCAATGCTCTCTGTGCCTGTCACCCTAAGCCGACCACCAATCAAACGCCGGGTCAGCCACCAGATTGAAATCCCCCTCTAGTATCGGGGCCTCACCCCCTCTGTCCAGCCTTCCAAGATCCTGAATACCTGGCACAAGAACCCCAGCTGTCCCACATTCGGCACATATAAGGTAGCCTGGGTAACTCGCGTCCCCCCATGGAATCCCTTTATCCCCAAACATTGGTCCCAAATCCCCTCTGATCTGTATCTCCATCATTTTGAATGTGTTCCCTAGTATGATAACCACCCCTTCCTTCTTGCGGTCCCAGTGAGAAGCCCAACAATTCCTATCAATTTCCTTACCCTTTAGAGCAGATTCCGCCCCCTGCTTACAGTGGGTCTCTAGCAAAAAGAGGATCGCCAAGCGCTGCTTACGGAACATATTGCTAGTGAGTGATCTCTTATTTGGGGAATTTAGTCATTTCACATTTAGCATGTTTATCCTCACCTCAGCCATAGCCCTTCCTTACCATTCACCAGTTGCCCTTCGCATCGCTCAGGAGATGCCCCCTCAGCACCCTTCGTGAGAACCACTGCATGAGATTCCCCCGTCCCCCGCACCCATCCCCCCCAATCCCCAGCTGAGGCGCCCGACCATGCGTCACAAACATGCTGATCACACTTGTCAAACCACCAGGGATGCAGCCCCTTATCTAGCCACAGTGATAGTCACCCACCCTCCATAGACCCACACACCCCCACAACAAAGCCTATGGCATCACCCAGTCCATTGTCCAACCCAGTCCCTGGAACCCCGGGTCCAGATTCCGGACACACCGGCCGAACCACCATGGTAGAGGGCCCCCATCTGTCCCCAATTATCTAACCTCCTCTTACTCCATACAACAGTATCCCAGCCATCCTCAACCACCTCAGCCTTCCGAGCAGTTCCAATGGATCCTATTCCCAGCCCTTCACCTGGCCTTCGTATGTTTGACCCAACAAACTCCTCTAAAAACGGAGCATTAATAACAACATAACAGACCCCTCAAAACCCAATCCGTTCACACCTCCTCCCCCATGTTCACCCCCCCAAAGGCGAGCAGACATCCCCAACAAACACCCAAACACGGAGTTCCCCGACCCCATCAAAACCAACAGGTTTTCTCCATCTACCCATCTCCCTTCGGGTAGTCTCCATCCTGGGGGACAGGGCAAAGGGCTCCTGAGAACTGGACATAGGATACCATCACCCCCTCAGAGAACTTAACTGAACATAAGATCGTCAATTCCCCTCATGTAATTTCCCTTCTGGGGGAAGGGGTGTTAAGCTTCTGAAACTTCCTGGCTCCTTGCACTCTGCGCTGCCCTTGCTCTGCCTGTGAGCCACAAATAGCTCATGTCGCCAGTGTCCCTTCCTCTCCTTCCAATCCGGTGTTGTCCCTTCAGGGTTCCACAAGGCCCTTTGTGGCCCCTGTAATATCTTCCTCCGACACCAGATGAAATCATTTTCCCTCTCATTCAATTATTAGTGCGAAGGGATAGCCCCACCTATATTATACTCCTTTCCCATGTAACCACCTGGTGAGAGGGCCACACCTTTTCCATCTCAGGTGAGTCTGGGGCGAGAGGTCCTGGAATAGGGCCACTTTAGAGTCCTCATAGTCAATAGTTCCCATGCGCATGGCCTTCTCTGGGATGTCCACTTTGTCACAATAGTAGTGTAGCTTGGCCAGCTCCGAGCGGGTTTCTCTATTTCCTCCTCCCGCCCGGTGTACTCTATCCAAGGTCACACATTCCCCGTCCTTCGACCCCAGGACCATCCCTATGATTTCCTGGATTTTCTTTTCTAGTCGAGCCGGGGATCCCCCCTCACTATCCTTGAGGCCAAAACATCTGAGGTTATTTCACCTCCCTCTATTTTCAATATCGTCTACTTTGAGCCCAACTCATTCTCTCTTCTCTCAATGTCCCAGAACCGCACCTCGATCTGCAATTCAAGCACCCCTAAGGAGGCCTGGTTCGCCTTCATCCCGTCCAACCGTTCATACAGTGTGACCACTTTCGCTGAAAGGTCTGCCACTTTGGCGCCAATATCGGTTTGCATTCTGCGGATCATCGGGATATCACTTTTGATGGCCCCTATCTCAGCAGAGCAGGGGTGGGACCCGGCGACCTCCTTCGCCTTCTCCATGTCACCTCCGTCAAGGTGTTGGCACTGGTACTGGGAAAGCTTCTCTTTCCAACTCATCTACCCATTACAACCCCTCTGTCTTGATGCTGTCTTGTTTTTTCTCAGTTCAACCTCCTTTCGATGTCCCTGCCACTACCCAAGCTCACTCCATCCGACGGGGGATCACCCACTTTGTCACCCTCTGTTGCTAGTCTCCAAGCCAACCTTCCTGGTCTGGCCTTTCTCTGGAAGTATGCCGCTCTCACTCCCTGCACATACCACAATCTCCTGTGGCATCAACATCCACCACCTCCTTGTGCAAGGGACCCCTCCATTATGGCCCTCCTGTACAGCTGTTTCTCCACTGACCCCCCCCCTAGACTCCTCCCTGCAATCTCGCCAACTTTCAGCACAGACTTGTGTGCAGCCTTCCAGTCCCCAGGCCCTTCCACTATGTCCCTGTAGAGCTGGCCATCTGCCAAATGCTGCACTCCACCATATGCAGTGATGCAACTTGCTTTCTCTGATTCTGGGCTATCGAAGCGGCTTGATGGGCCTCATCTCCTCCTCCTTCACACTGCCCAGCGTCTCTGCTCCTCTCCTCAGCAGCCCCGGCCAGCACCCCTTCTCCACTCCTCGGGCGGATGTCGGGTCTGCCCAAAATCATGTTGGCCGCAGCAGGTATGGGACTGGAGGTCCGTGCCTCTGTGCCTGGTCCCTCTCCCAACCCAGCCAACCCCTCCTTTGTGCCTGCTGGGCCTACACTTCTCCCTGGTCACACAGCCCACCTTTTGATACGCAGGGTGGAACTTGCGTGTCGGGGCTCAGATACCCCTCGTTATGCACTGCCGTCCACCCAAACTCAATGTGTCGATGCCGCCACCACTGCCCCGCCTGGAACCCCGTCAACTTGGTTCCCGGCCCGTCAACTCTGCATTAACTCGGCATTTAATTAGGACAGGGGCTGGAGCACCGTAATCAGGCATCCATCTTGCCTTCGCACCCTGGTGGCCTCGAATGAAACAAATATTAGCACCATTGCGTGGCCCCCTCACTGGGAAGAGGGCCGGGCCCTGCTCTTGCAGGAATTTAAGAAACATGTGAAACTCTGGGATTGGGTCAAAAATCATGATTATGTAAGCAACTGAAAAGCCTGGCCGTGTTTGCCAGAATGCTGTTTATTATAGGAAACCTGTGGGCTACGTATGCCATCTTCGCTCCCCACAGTTGAGGAGGATATTTTTGCATATCAGATTAAATAAATTGAGAGTCTGTGTAGTCTGCAGATCGTGGTACGGAATACCTGAGGCAAAAAGTTATTGTAGACTCTGCAAGCATCAGGATAAATTGGAAACAATTAGGCATGTAGTGAGTGACTGGTTGTAACAGTATGTTATGTAAGTAGAGTAGTATAGAGGTGGAGCCAAGTACCCCCATCAAAAGCTCCGCCCCCATGTTGCCTATATGTTGTGAACCGGAAATGGCCACACGAGTAGTACCTGTAAGAATGCCTGTACCACAAAGAACCTTTGAGACAAGATACCCATTGAGAAAACTTTACTTAAATGCACAAAGAAATTGTGCCTTTCTAGTTGGGGTGCCAGATGAAATGTGCATTTGAGCAAGAAAGGAGACTGGTGACGTCATATGAAGTGAGAAGTGACGTGCCTTGAAAATACACACAAGATGAAGAGATATAGACATTCTATAGAAGTTGAAGATAAAGTAGGCAGAAAAAGCAACATATTGGGATCGAAGTGAAGATGCTCATGCAAAGAAGCACCAAAAAAAAATGCCAAGTCATTTTACACTTGTACCGGTGCAGCCACGCAAGTAGGGCAAAGTGATCATAAAGGCTGGCTACGTAGTGAATTAGATTGCGGCGATGCACCAATGTATACATATAGGAATGTACAGAACCTGGATATTTTACAATGCACTTTAGCAATGCTTTGAACCCCATGATTGGAAAGGATTTCAGTGTGGCGCAGTTGGAAATGACCTGATGGCGAAGGAGAATTTCAAGAAAGGCTTGGCTGGCCCAGCACCAAGAAGATGAGGCCACAGTGAGTTGGGAGCCTCTCAAAGAGGCTACAACGAACGTGAGAAAAGAACAAACTTTTGTTTGAAGCCAATGAAAAAACACTGATGGCATCAAGAGTTCATAATTTGATGGTATTAATAGCAGCAAAAGGCTCAAAAGAGTGGTCTCCAGTCACATGGTTGAGATCGAAATAGCTTGGGCCAAGCGGAACCGAAAACAAAGAGACAGAGCAATGCCGCACTCTCTTTATTTCTCAGGCACAGACATCTACTGCAATGCCAAGTGCAAAGCCTTAATTGACTGGCAGACTGTAGGAGTGATGATAGATGTTAAACTTATTGGTGGGGAGGCAAGACTACGCCAACCCTCCATGAACCTGGGATGGTAGCCTGCGTGCTGTTGGCGTGTGGAATATTCCAGAAGGGTGTAAGTGTGCCAAGCCAATTGTAGAGGGCCACGTAGTAAGGAGCCCTATAGTTTGTGTAACCAATGAATCATTGTGTATTTAGTGACGATGAAGATGACCATTCATTTGGGATGGGCTTTGTTGCCCACCTGACATAGATACCAATCACAACCCCCATCAGTATGGAAGGTATAGTTAGATGTTCCTTGTAAACCAACCACAATTCCCCATAGGTTTTTGTAGTTTGCCACATAGTGTGACGTCAGTAATGAAGATTTTATGATATAGAAGCTATGTTGTTCCTAAATTGTGTTGAGATTGTGCTGTGCAACATTGGATGATATCTGTTGTACTCCCTGTTTTGGATAAATGATATTAAAACAGAAACCAGTTTTACCAACTTCCTGAGTCGTTTTGATTAATAACTTCTGCATCCCCGTAATTATTGCTACCTTGCCTTAAAGGAATCTAGGTCTAAGCATTCACGTGGTAGCAGAGGTGATGCATGTCTATCCCTTCTGTCTGGACTTTGTATGCAATGCTCTGCCAGAACCTGACAACCACCGGGCATGACCAGAACATGTGTAGTATGTCTGCCTTATCATTTGCGCACCTCAGGCACTTCTGCTCCCCCACTCCCTGCAATAGTGAAATAGAGTAGGATGTCATATATGCCCTATGAGTGACTTGCAACTGTGTTAGCTTAAATCTGGCATTTCACAACACTTTCCTAGTGTACAACAGTACTCTAGCCCATTCCCCATCAATAAAGGCGCGCCCAACGTCCCTTTGGCCCTTCAACCAGAGCTCTGGTTTACTCAGTGCATCTATCATCAGTTCATAGAGCCTGGAAATGATGTGGCCACCTTCCACCAAGTCGTATATCGCGTCCAGCATGGCATCTCCGTAATTCCTGTCCTCACTGCCGGCCATCTACTCACTACCACCTTGGTCACCCTGCAGTATGTTAGAAACTGCCTTCCCAGGATACCATGCTGCTCTGCCAGGTCAGGTAAGCTCTGCAGCACACCCTCATGGGTCAGGTCTCCCAACGTTATTATCCCATGTAATTCCCAGTGCTGTCTGATAGTGTGAACCTCTTCAAATGGTCTGTTGTGTCTTCCCACGTAATCTTCATCTTTGATATTCGATATCCAGCTTCAGCTGCTTTGCTATTTTTTTTTTCGGCAGAGGGTGCTGTGCGTTGATGCAGTTGACTCAATGTCCCTTGAGGGCCTCCGTCTCGAGGATTATGTCATTGAAGACATATACAGCATGCACAGCGCCCGTTGGCTTCAATTCAAATGATCTGTCTAAGCTATTGCTTCAAGAAATATGGCGCGCTTCGTTTGTTACTTCGCGATTATGTCTTCTTCGTCGACACTGACTACCTCAAAGACAGGGTTCAAGAAGTGTTGAGATTGTGACTCGAAAATGTTGTTAACCGACCCACATCGTATATGTCTATGGTGTCTTGGGGTGGAGCGTAAGACCTCAGCCTGCTCAAGTGCCAATCTATGACCGTAAAGGCAATGAAGGAGCGCAAGGGGAAAATTGGTGATAGGTAGAAACCCCATCTAATACGTTCTCAATAAATTACAAATCTTGCAAAACAATGCACTTAGGACTGCTTTGTGTATCCCAAGGAGAGAACACATCTCGTAAATAAGAAGACAGCATAAATGGCTGTCTATCAAGGATAAGATCCAACTCAAAACAATGTCTCTCACATACAAATCCTTGATTCATGCCGCCCCTCTATACCTAATGGAAAAATTCAACATCAGATCATCAGTATGGTTCACTAGGTCATCAAATACCCTTGGCCTGATAGTTCCCAGGTACAAATTAAAAAAGTCAGGAGGGAACAGTTTCCCAGTTATGGCAGCTCAGCTATGATATTATATGATATGATATGGCATTTATAACGTGCCTATACACAAGTGTTTCAAGGCGTGACGAGGCCAGGGAGGGGGAACAGAGGGAAGACAGGCAAGCGATCCTACTAGGCCAGGTGTCATTCAGATCACGCAAGTGCGTGGGAAGGGGAAGGAGTCAAGTGCAGAGGGGAGAGGGGACAGTGCAGTACATGGGATAATAAGATAAATAACAAAGTGAAAGTACAGCCAGCAGGTGGCAAGTGCAAGGGTAAGTGCAGACAACGGGTGTCAAGTGCTGGTAAATGGACTGTAGGTATATAGAAACAGTCCCCAAGTGCAGGGTTGCCAGGAGGGCAGTGCAGGAGTGCGACTGGCGGGAGGGGGGCCTGGGCCCGAGATCAGCGGGAGGCCAGGTAACCAGTGCAGTTTCAGTATGAGCCAGGAAGTCAGCAGAGGAGAGGAGGAGAAAAAGCAGAAGTAAAGAGAAAGGTTTTGAGGTGCTTCTGGAACCAGAGATGATTCTCCTCAAGTTTCAGGGAGGTAGGGAGTCTGTTCCAGAGGGAGGCCCCCGCCAAAGAAAGAGATATACCACCAACTAATAGCTTGGAGAAGCGTTTGACCCAGAGGGAGTTGGAGGTGGACGAGCAAAGAGCTCGAGAAGGAAGATATTTAGGAATGGAGAGTTGAAGGTAATGAGGCCCCAGGCCCCAGAAGGCCTTGTGGACAATGCAAAGGGTTTTGAACTTAATCCTCTCAGCCACTGGGAGACAATGCAGAGATTTCAGTCCTGGAGAGATACGATCCCTGGGCTTGAGGCCAAGGACAAGTCTCGCAGTCCTGTTCTGGATGAATTGCAGAGGGTGGAGAGTAGAAGCAGGCAGATTTAGAAAGAGGCTGTTGCAATAGTCCAATCTAGAGAGAACCAGAGCTCTGGAGATGGTGAGCTTCTGGGGGAAGGAGAGGAAAGGAAGAATATGTCTGAGGAGGTGCAACTGGTAGTGAGACTTCTTAGAGATGTCAGAGATCTGAGGAGAGAGTGTGGAGTCGAAGATGACCCGAGGTTTTTGGCCTCACAGATGGGAGCAGGAAGAGGGCCAAGAGAGGCTTGCCAGAGAGTGACAGGAAAGGAGGGAGCGGGTGTGCCGATGAGGAGAATCTCGGTCTTACTGGCATTAAGGCAGAGAACATTGGCGGCACACCACTCCTGGATGGCGGACAGACAGTCGGAGATGAGAGAGGGAGAAGAGGTGGTGATGGAAGCCTGAAAATGAGCTGAGTGTCATCCGCATAGCACTGGAAGTTGGGGCAGTGTGCGGCAATCTGGTGGGCAAGAAGTGCCAGATATTGGTTGAACAGCCAGGGAGAGAGCTTAGACCCCTGGGGAACACCACAGGTATAGATAGAGATAGAGGAGAGAAAGTGCCAAGTTGAACCTGGGAGGGTCGATCAGAGAGTAAATAAGTCAGTCACGCCAGGGCCTGACCGGTGATCCGTAGGTTATCATGGAGACGCATTAGCAGGATGGCATGGTTGACCGTGTCAAAGGCAGAAGAGCGATCAAGTAAGATGAGGATACAGGGGGTGTTGGAATCAAGGTTGGAGAGCAGGTCTTCACGGATGTTCAGGAGAGCAGTTATCATGCTTCTGGCAGCTCTGAAGCCAGACTGATGATCATGAAGACAACCAGCAGATTCAGGGTGAAGATTGATCTGGGAGATGGCCAGCTTTTCCAAGAGTTTGCCCAGGAAAGGAGTGATGGAGATTGGGCGATAGTTAGCCGGAGAAGACCGGTCGGCAGAGGGTTTCTTGAGGAGAGGGTGCATAAGGGAGTGCTTCAGGGGGGAAGGGAAGACTCCAGTGGCGAAGGAGCGATTGCAGAAGTCGGCCAGGGCAAGAGCCAGAGAGTCAATGTGGTCCTTGATGGATGGTTTTAGAGGAAAAGGGATGAACCTGTTTTGACGAGACTTTCATAGATCGGACTTGTCTACAAACCTTGTCTGGGGAGAACAGGGGAAAGGCAGAGAAGGAGGGGGGAGAGTTGGCCGAAGAAGAGCCAAAGGACGAGCAGGGAGCAGAGGGAGGAAGGGTAGAGGAGGAGAGAGAGGACAGGATGCAACTCACTCCCTCATTCCCTGAAGACGACCCAGTCATTCTCGAACATCAGAAGCAAATCTATCACATGGCTAACCGAGAAGTACTAACATTGAGAATAGGATTCTATTACTGTCTAGGATTTTCTACTGTACACTATTTATACCTATAATGCCAAGTTTGATCCTATGACTATACTTTTCCTGTAACCAATTGTATCATTCTCTGTCTGACTGATTTTATCTGTAATTTTGTATTCAACACTTGTAATTGACCAATGCGCCCGGATACCTCTGGGTTAGGTGTGATATAGAAATAAATAAAACAATCTACCCCGACCAAAAAACCTTCGACCGACGAGTCGAGAGGCGGCTCTCATCGGAGGAAAAAAGTTTAAAGATCAAGATCGAGGAGTGGCTCCCACCACTCCTCATTGTCATTGAGGAAGTCGAAAAAGAGGCACCATAGGTCGCCTTCTTTGACTTTGTCATCAGACACCTCCCCTGAGAGGGTATCTTGCCCCACTAAAAACTCCACACCTACCGAATGGGAAGCATTTAGAGCAAAAATGCTGAAAATATTTCAACAACAAAAACCCAAGACAAGCCATGCTCCTACCGCACCTACCAAAGTTGCCGCTATGGAAAGGGCTCAAGCAAAATCCTGTGCGTCCTCGAGCCCAAGACCCATGCCTGATCCTCCTCGAGAGCCTCTGAGGCCTCGACGCGATGACAAGTCATCGAAGGATCCTTCAAGCCGAAAACATAAACACAAGTCGGGGACGTCGACACCATCAACGCCTGCTACACCCTCGACATCAGTGTCACCTTCAACACCAGCTGCGCCACCAAAGCCAGATGCGCCATCGATGCCAGCAGAGCCATCGACATCAGCGTCACCTTCAATTCCAGCTGTCCCATCGATGCCGAGCGCCCCATCTAAACCTATGGCGCCATCGAAGTCAAAAAAAGGTTTTGACAACTTCTCGAGTTTCAAACCCTTGATACCTATACCTGAAAAATATATGTTTCTTTACCAAGGAAAGAATATTTTAAGTCTCTCACCTCAATTTATGAGGGGAATGAACCTTCAGACAATGATGCACACTTTGTTCTCCAATTTGGTACATAAAATGTGCTTGAAAGCTTTATTTCTGAAGAATCAAGGTTGAAAGACCTTTATGATAATTTACAGGCGCCCAGTGGGGTAGATACTACACCTGAGCTAGATTTTGGAAGATCTGAAGCTGGTGAGCACGCTGATGCTTCATATAGGCACCTAATGTCCATGATGGTAGACTATATAGGGTGATGTAGGCCTCTTTTACCATATGAACAGGATGATCTGACGGACATCCTGGATTAGGGTCCACAGATGGATCCTGTACTGCCTTTTAATATTGGTCTCCAAATAAGGGTGGCATCAAATTGGGAGACGCCAGTAACTAATCCGGCAGTGAATAAAACTCTGACCAACAAATACCACCCTTCCAATAGTGACCCCGACTATTTGTCTTAACACCCCACTCCAGAGAGTCTGGTGGTACAGGCAGCTACCGCAACTTGTAAGCAAGCAGCTTACCCTACCATCCCTCCAGATGGTGGCGACAAACAAGTAGATGGATGGGAAAGAAAAGTATTTTCGGCTGGGAGTATGGCGCTCAAATCAGCCAACTCCACATGTGCCCTTGCAAAATTCTCATTCACACTATGGGACTGCATTTCCATGGCTGCAGAACACATTCCCAAGTGGAAAGATAGAGACGGCCTCTTGGCTATTGTTAGAGACGGCAAAGAAGCCATGTGTGAGTCTCTTCAGTCAAGTCTGGATTCTGCTGACAGCATCAGCAGAGCCATGGCTACTAGCACCGTAATACGCAGATTTGTGTGGTTAAGGAAGTCGGGTTTTGCACCGGATGTGCAATCCAGACTCCTCAACATGCCCTTTGACGGGTCTCACCTTTTTGGCAACAAGGCTGCCGAGAGCCTTGAGAAGTTGCAGACCTCAAAGGAGGCAGTCAAATCTTTAGGTGCCGCTATTAGGCAGCCTCAGCCCTTTTGCCGCAGTGGACAACCTTGGAGGGGTACATTTTTTTGCTACTACTTATCAGTTGGAAGAGCGAGAGGAATGGCTGGTCAAAGAGGCCCAAACAGATTTCTCGTGTTGGACGAGGGAGAGGTGCAAAGCCCACTCAAGCAGAGGCATCTTTACCATCAGACACTGCATTAGCTGCCCCAAAACCTCTCTGAGGTCTTGAGTCACAGTTCACCAGTGGGGGGCAGACTGTCTCAGCATCTAGAAGAATGGCGAGACATTCCTTCGGATGCTTGGGCATTGGAAACCATAGCCCACGGGTACTGCCTTCCTTTCATTCAGAGACCTCAGAGCAAGGCACGGGGGAGCCCTTCTTTGAGGATTCCAGATCCGCTCCTTGTGCAGGAAATTGTAACCCTGCTAGAGAAAGGCGCTACAGAACCAGTGCCCGTAGCGGAGAGAAACCAGGGATGTTATTCTTCATATTTCCTAATACCCAAGAAGGATGGAGGACTGAGACCCATCTTGGACTTGAGATACTTGAACAAGTTCATCAGGAAGGACAAGTTCAAGATGGTCAGACTTTCTCAGATCCTTCAGGCCCTCCAACCCCAGGATTGGATGGTGTTATGTGACCTTCAGGGTGCTTATTTCCATGTGCCAATCCATCTCAAGCACAGAAAATACCTGAGTTTCGCCGTTGGCAGTTCTCATTATCAGTTACGAGTTCTTCCATTCAGGCTGACCTCCGCCTGAGGGTTTTCATGAAATTGATGGCGGTGGTGGCAGCGAGTCTCAGTAGAGGGAGGAATTCACGTCTACCCCTACCTGGATGGTTGGCTGATCAGGGCGCCTTCTCCCGAACAAGTCCTGCATCATCTCAGCGTGACCTGCCACTTTCTTCACAGACTGGGCTTCTCCCTCAATTACAAGAAGTCCCATATGATACCTTCTGAAAGGCTGCAGTTCATCGGGGCTGTACTGGATACTTCATTTGGAAAGAGCTTGCCACTCGAGGTGAAGGCTCTAGACATTCTGCAGAAGGTCAAGAAGTTTCTGAATGCCCAGCATCTCCCGGCCTTCGATTTTTCGAGGTTGCTTGGCCTTACAGCATCCTGAATTTTTCTGGTACCAGAGGCCCGCCTGAGAATGAGATCCCTTCAATGGGCCCTCAGAACTCAATGGTCTTAGGAAAGATGTGGGACCTACTTCATGTTCCAAGCAGGGTCGCACGGGATCTCCTGTGGTGGACCTGCAAGGACAACATTATGAAGGGAGAACCCTTTTGGCAACCATGGCAGAGATAACAGTAGTGACAGATGCCTCACTCACGGGCTGGGGAGCCCACACCAACGATCTGACAGTCAGCGGTCGTTGGTCTCCACCAGAGTCCAAACAACATATCAATCTTTTAGAGCTGATGGCAAACAGACTAGCGTTGAAGGCCTTTCTGCCCTCTGTGCAGGCAAAGACTATCCTGATAATGACGGACAACATGTGGTCATGCACTGCCTCAACAAAAGAGGAGGTGTAGGGTCACTACCACTGTGCAGAGAGGCAATGCAGCTCCGGTACTGGGCAATTTAAGAAGGAATCGCTCTATTGGCAGTTCACCTAGCCGGAGAAGAGAACACAGCGGCAGACGGTCTAGCAAGCAGAGCACAGTCTCCCACGAGTGGGAACTAGCTCAGGAAGTCCATCAAGAGATCTTCACCCTTTGGGGAACACCTCAAGTGGATCTGTTTGTGGCCAGTGTCAACCAGAAGTGCGAACTGTGTTGCTCCAGGGAATTTCCCCGAAGAGGAGCTCTAGGAGACACGTTCGTAGTGAACTGGGAATTTCCACTCCTGTACGCGTTTTCTCCAGTCCCTATCATTCCTCACGTGATCAGGAGGTTGAGAAAGTTTGGGAAACGCTTGATCCTAATTGCCCCTGATGGGGCCAGGAGGACATGTTACCCGGACCTCCTGGACTTGTCCATCTGCCCTCCAATATGTCTTCTAATAAGAGAGGACATTCTCTTGAGGGAGGAGGGTTGGGTTCTCTATCCAATACATTTGTCATGCTCACTGCTTCCAAGGAGCCAGGACCAGCCCAACGTCCTTGGAAGCAGGCCCCTAACCCTAATCCTAGGCACCAGCCGGTCCCCACGGGAACCTTTTGGACCTTGTCCTGGCGCTGTTGGCACCAGGCTCATCAGAATCAGCGGTCCCGGCACTGGAAGCGCCGGGCTCATAATATGTGTGCAGATGCTTGGGTGGACTTACCTGCAGCAGACCATGCTGCTTACTTACCAGCCTATTAGAAGTCCTCTGTGAACAGAAACTAGTCTCTTACCTGGGTGGGGCAAGCTCCACTCCCTGGATTCAGCACTGGAAAGCTTCTGGAACTGGAACTCTTTTCTTACCTAGGCGGGGCCGTGGAGGAAGACGCCTCATCACTCTAAGGCTATTTAAACCACACCCGATAGACGAAACGTGCTTCGCGTTATTCTGCATCTGCAGCAGAACGCTCACCGAGTCTGTTCCAGCCTTTCTTCTTACGATCCTGAATCTGCAAGAAGCATACTCACCATTCCTGCATCCTGAATCTGCAAGAAGCATACTCACCATTCCTGCATCCTAAATCTGCAAGAAGCATACTCACCATTCCTGCATCCAGTCGTGAGCAGCACCTGCAGAGACAAGAAACAGCAGGTTAGCAAGGCAGCCTTAACTCGCAGTGCTACTCACCTGATCCATCGGCTGCGGTCATTTTCGGCACGCTGCACCTCCGCCTGCGAAGATAAAAGCATTGTCACTACTCACCGGCACTCCGTGAATTCTGGATTTCTTCACACTGCATCGCCGCCTGCGGAGATAAAAGCATTGTATCTACTTACGGACATTCCGCGGACTCCGGCGCTGCAAACCAACTTCTGAAAAAACAAAAGAAGAGACATTAGACAGGTATTTACTTACGCCCATCGCGCTCTTCGCAATAGAACGCCTGCAATACTCCGGCGTCTCTTCGGCACGAACTACGCTGCAAGGGGAAAGACAGTTAGAGCGCTTGCATTTACTCACGCATTTCCAGGTGCTTCACTCCATCTTCCTCAAGAGTCCTGCAAGACAAAAGGGAGAAAAGCATTACACGAAGTCCTGTTCAATGTTAACGTGCCTTGCACCTAAAGACTATAAAGACTGAAAAGGTGTCTGGAAACTCACCGCTCGTGCAGTTAACGACGGTAACGGTCTTCTGAGTCCAAGAGGCCTATGTTTCACCAGTGAAGGAACTGGCAACAGCGCCCTGCGCCCGACACAGATGGAGAGCCCAGCATTCACCTATCTAAGGTGAGCACGTTGACCTGGGGGTTCTACGGAGAGGGAGAGAGAGGAATAGGGACATTGAACAACCCAGACCATTAACCCCCCATATTCTTTCACCTGCAGAAACCTCACCCTACGAGTTTGACACACAGTGCGAAGAGGTTCGACCCCAGAAGCCCATTGGGTTCTGCACATCACCTTTCGAGTCACAGACACCTTCCTGCCAAGATCAGCGCCTCCGTGGGAATCAGGTGAGCGTTACAACATTCAGCCTCAACGCTTGGTTTCTGAGAGGCTGAGATACAAGGATTGGGACCTCCCGGATGACATAATGGAGATTTTTGTCTCTGGCCAGAAGACCAGCAACAAATTCCTTGCACCGTTGCCGTTGGGACAAATCCTGCAACCGGTGCAAAGAGAAGAATGTAGACCCTTTTCTGAGGTGTTATCCTTTCTGCTATACTTAGCCAATCTGGGACTCCAGGTTGGAACTACTAATGGCTATTTAGCGGCTCTATCCATCTTTAAGCGCTCGTCATTCATATTTCAAAATTCCACTGGTGACACAGTTTCAAAGGGGGCTCACTAATGTGTTCCCCACCATCTACCTTCCAGGTTCCAGTTTGGGACCTTAATATGGTACTAAAATGTCTAATGTGTGTGCCCTTTGAACCTTTACACTCATGTCCATTAAGGTTGTTCACTTTTAAAACCATTCTCTTGTTAGCTTGGTAGCTTTAACTTCAGCCCGGAGGGAGTGAATCCAAGCCACCCTTCACTAACTTCCATAAGGATAGGGTTGTTCTGAGGGTTAAGCCTTCATTTTTACCCAAAATCATTTCTGATTTTCACGTAGGGCAGAACATTGTTTTACCTTCTTTCTATACTCCACCTCATCCTGGCAAGGAGGAGGAGAGATTACACAGGTTAGACCCTCTCAGAACGAGCTCTAAACTTTTAGATATCTAGGCTATCAAAACTTCTCATTAATGATCAGCTTTTCATTGGCTATACAGGCTTTTATCAAACAGACCTTATCCAGGTGGATTGTTAGGGGGATTTATCAGAAATGTGCTAATTCCCTTCTACCTTAGAGACCCCAAGCTTTTTTGCTGGACTTTAGGAATTTAATTTCTTACCTGCAGATAGTGAGACCCTTTTTCCTCACTCTCTCCTGTATTTTCCTGTGATTTATTCTTTGTGTTTCTTTTTAACTTTGAAGTCTGACAAACTCCATAGGCATCATCTTTACATTGTGACGCACAGCACCTTCAGTGCAGTGGCACAGGGAAGTCTCTTAGATTTCCCACATGTTTAAATACCTTCTCTTGGTGAAACTACTGTTTCCAAGAGCAGTAAAGTGAAATTGACTTTACTTACAAATTGCAACTTTCTAGACCCAGCACACACTTTTTCACTTTTTTATCTTACCATAGGGTGCTGGAGGGGGTATGCTAGTTTCTCATGTAACATTTTTATGTTACCCTTTCTACAATTAATGGCTGGTGGCAGTGGTTTACCTTTTACTACCATTGTGTGTTTTTACTGTGGCCTGTAATTGCAGCCTTGGAAAAGCACCCATGCGTGCCCATTTTGTCAAAATATCCCCGGTCTTCTTTTTTCGCCATTTCTTGCTGGAAAGGTCCTTCTTGAGATTTACTCTGCGCGCCAAACCAGGTTTAGTCCCTTTGTTCATTTTGTCTTTGGCAGGATTCACGAGTGAAGCCCTCCTCTGGCTCCAGCGTGTCTGGCAGGGGCAGGAAGCGAGGGAGGTGCCTGAAACTCCCTGTGCTTAGTCTCCTAGGAGACAGGAATGGCCTCTTAGGTGATTGGCTGGCTGGCTGTCCGGTACGGACAGCCACCCTGCTGGGTGACTGTAAAGATGGATTTCTGAACTCTGACCTGGTGGTCAGATGTTCCGAAGGCCGGCCTAGTTTCTTGGAACAGGGTAACCTCTGGACAAGCCAGACCAATCAAGGTAGCTATGGCAGTCGGTCAAGACTGACAGCCCGATTCATGGAATTAATGTGCGCTGACATTTTCAGCGCAAGCGTGCGAAAGCGTGCGAATCGCAGAGCAAGTGCGAAAATCGCAGCAAAACCCATGCACAGCGATTCATGGAAGTCCGTGCGCGTTTAAATCCCTGGATGTGCGCTAAAATTCTGCATGGCGCACGCTGGCGCACACGTCTCCAAACAGCGTGTGCTAAGCACACAGCGAAAGCGCCCATAGCTCAGCGCACACAAAAAAAGTAGGCGGAACAGGGGGCGTAACATGCGGAATGGGGAACAACGTGTGAAAATGTGGGCATCAAGGGGGAAGTACAGAAGGCAAATGCGCGGAACGCCCACACGCGCGTCTACAATACGGATTCATGGAATCGAACGGGGCTAATGCATGCGCCAAAAAAGACGCATTAATCCGGAAACACGTACGCTAGCAAGCAGGCGTACATGGACCCGCGCAGCACAAAAGTGCGTGCAAACAACAAACAAGCTCAGACGCCAAGATGAATATACCGTTCCTAGCAGCAGTGGTCGTGGGATACTGCAGGAGGAGGAGGATAGTCAGGCCCAGAATTTTTACACCCAGAACCAGCCTTTTTGGGATGCCTGATGACCAGGTGTATGGGAGGTACAGGTTTCCACCTCACATAATACTCGACCTGGTGAGTGAGTGGGAGGATGACCTCACATCACCCACCCTGAGCTCCCAAGCACTCAGCCCCCTGGAGAAGGTCCTCAATGTACTGCACTTCTTGGCCACTGGACCATTTTAGCGGACAAGTGCTATAGTGGGGGGGGTGTCACAGGCCACGCAGTCACGCTGCCTACACCAGGTGTTGGCCATCATGACTGCACGCCCATCAGTCCGCAGGCACATATACCTGCCCAGAACACTTGCAGAAAGGCAGGCTGCCGTCCAGGATTTCTACGGGGTGGCACAATTCCCCAAAGTGCTAGGAGCCATTGATTGCACCCATGTGGCTCTACGTCCCCCCAGGGCATCTGAGCACATCTATAGAAACCGCAAGCACTGGCATTCCATCAACGTGCAGGTAGTATGTGATGCCAGGGGAATCATCACCTCAGTATATGCCAACTATCCAGGGTCCACCCATGACAGTTTCATTTACAGAATGTCAACCCTAAACCGGGACCAAGAAGCTGGGCGGCATGGCGATACATGGCTGCTTGGTGAGTATAAATGCCACTGCATATGCATGCATGTCAGATACTGAGTAATGTCACAACCCCACTAATGATACCCTTCACCACCTCCCCAGGGAACAGTGCCTACCCTCTGAGCACCCACATAATGACGCCAATTCGGAACCCCACCACGCCACCCGAGGTAAGATACAACACAGCCCATATCGCAAACCGGGGCATAGTGGAGCGCACATTCGGAGTGCTCAAGTCACACTTTCGCTCCCTTGACCGTTCTGGTGGGCAGCTGTTATATGCTCCCCCAGTAGTGTGCAGGATCATAGTGGCAGCATGTGTCCTGCACAACGTTGCAACACGCCGGGGCCTGCCGGTGGACATGGTGGCGCCCCCACACCCCCAAGCACATGCCCGCCCGCTGCGCATGGGATGGGAAAGGGCACGTGGTGAGGCAGCCCATACGCAGCTGGTAGCTAATTACTTCACATAAAATCACACCCCTGTGGAGTGCACACAGCCCTGGCACATACCAGCTGACAATCAATGATGATGACATAAGGGACAGTCAACTGTCACAACCATACCAGCCTGAGATTGGTCACCTGGAAGTGTTACATTGTGTGCATCCCTACCTACCCAAACACCACCAATGCTGTGTCATCAAAAGACATACATCTATGCTGCTAAATATAACATGAGAACAGCACCATGTCACCCAACCCCTCCCCAGCTCCACCACCAAACACACCATGGCATGTCATGCAATGTGAAAGCAAACAAAGCAATGCACAAGACCTGACACAAGTGTCACAAAGTACACTGTCCCTAATGGAAACTGCCCAATACAATATGCTCCCAGTAATGTATAACTAACAGCACACATTACCAAATACTTACCACCAACACAATGCTGCAACACACCATGGAAAAATGCAAAAACATGACAGTACTAAGTTCAAGTAGTGGTAGTCTTACAACCTGAATACACCAGCACATCGACCCCTTCCAACTGTAGAGTGTTGCTGCCACGCAAATGTCTCAGTGTACTGCATACAACATGAACTGCATCTGCAAAGTAGACGGCCTTCGGAAGACATGAGGAAGGAACCTGCAAATTAGAAGGAAGACATGGATGCACAAGCACATATCAATACACCATGCAGTGTACAATACAACAACAATATCCACTAGGGATGTCTACACAGTATTGACTACAGACTGCCCACACAGCTCATGGGAGCCCAACGTCACTGTGTAATTCACTGTCACTTGGTCACACCCTTTGCAAGCCCATGGAAACGGGAAGTAGGAGGGGTGTGTGTCTCACAAACCCAAGCATCTAACCCAAACTCAGGACAAGCCTGCATGCGCCCAGCCGGAATACAGTGGATGCCCACGGGAGCCACACAAGGCAACACACTGTAAAAAAAAAAAAAAAAAATGGCCATGTGGGAGTCAGGGGGTGGGGGAGGCCACCCAGGAGGTTCGAGGACAGGGTGCACACCAACACCCACCTGCATGGATGTTGCGGGAAAAAAATACCTCCCTGGGCTCATGGCATTGTGGGAGAACTTTTGTCGCTCTGCTCATCCTCTGCTGCTGCATCAGGAGGTGGTGGCACTATGCGAGGCAGCCCACGCAAAGCCCTGGTATGGTCCTCCATGGCAGCAAGCATGCGGGTCTGGAAGGTCTGATTCTGGAGGATTAAAGTGCAGAGATCCCCATGCAGCCCATCACGGGTTGCCTGCATTTCTGCATGCATGGCCTCGCGTGATGCCCAGATCTCCTCACATTTTGCATGCAGCTCAGCTGAGAGCGAACGTGTAAGTGTTATGCTTTAGAGTTAGATGAAACTGTGAAAACACCTTGACTCTCCCAGTCTCCCTCCAACACCACACAACAAAAAGGAAACTTCCTACCTGGTCTTCAATTAGTGGAATGAGGCTATCAGGAGTTCACCTGTTACACCTTCCCTCCGCCTCTAACTCAGCAAAGGAAGGATGTGGCAGGGAAACCCTTAGTGAAGGGAAAAAACCCTGTGTCGCTTGAGAGCGTTGAGTGGATCGGGATTCAAGCCTTCTGCTGCCGCTTCGCGATGGAAATGTTAGTCGTGCAGCTATTTCCGAAGTTTCTCCAATAGTTCGCCGATTGCTAAGCCGACTCTCGGAGGAGGGTTTGTAGAGAGGTTTGGAACCGGCGGGAACCCGTCTGAGTATGCAGGTGGATATGAAAGGTGATTCCCGGAATGAATGATGGGAGATGTAGTTTGGAGATTCGAGCAGTGAGCGGTTCAGAAGGCGACTTCACCAGTAATGAGTCTTTGAATGTTATGAAGTGACAGCGCTTGATAATAGTCAGCGGAGCGTGACCACTAAGAACAGTAGCAACGCGCTGAGTCTTCCATTCCGGTGGTTTAAGTACCGTGATCGACTCACAAGGCGGAGTTTCCTCAATGGCTGGAATGGGTTCTAGACCGTCCACTCTATTACGCGACGCCATCTTGGGGGTGACGGTGTGAATGGATGGCATGAAGCGCCATCGGCGTAGAAAGGACCACCATTGAGAACGGTTCGTAACAGTATGCCCCCTGCCAAAGGAGGCGGCACCCGGCCTACCCGGGTGCCGGCGATAGAAGGCCCGAATCAAACGCGGAGCATGCACCGCAGAGGCGGGCTCCCAGGATCTCTCAGCCGGTGAATAGCCCTTCCAATCGACCAGAAATTGCAGAGACCCCCTGTGAAAACGTGCATCACATATATCCGATACCTCATATTCTGGACCGGAACTCCGAAGTATCGGAGGGGGTGTACCGGCAGGGACAAGATGAAAACGATTACGAACATCTGGTTTCAGTTGGGAGACATGGAAAGTAGGGTGAATCCTGCTCCATGACTTGGGTAGCTCCAATTTGAATGCCGCTAGTCCCTTCCGCTCCAACACTTTAAAGGGTCCAAAGTATTTAGGGGACAGTTTAGAAGGGATGAGTCTTCGAGGCAAAAACTTTCCGGCCAACCATACACGATCCCCTATGGCCAGAGGAGGATCCTTGGATCTGTGTTTGTCCGTCTGTGCCTTGCTTCTATCCTGTGCAACCTTTAAGGCTTCCAATGCCCTTTGGTGTCCTTGACGAACAGAGTCCGAAAGCTTCCCCAAGCTCGGGAAGATTGAGGAAGAAGGGGAGACTGATGGAAATACGGAAGGGTGAAAGCCATAAGTACAGTAAAAAGGACTGACTTTAGTGGCCGAATGCACAGCATTATTATATGCAAATTCTGCAAGAGGTAACAGGTCTTTCCAATTGTCTTGTGCCGCCGAAATATAGCATCTGAGGTATCCCTCTAGCGTCTGATTCAGGCGTTCCGTTTGTCCGTTAGTTTGCGGGTGGAAGCCCGAGCTCAGGGCACGTGAGATTCCCAAAGTGTTACACAAATGTTTCCAGAACTTGGAGGTGAACTGGGGACCCCGATCAGAGATAATCGTTTTGGGAAGACCATGTAAAGAGAAGATGCGATCCAAAAAGACCTGGGCCATTCGTAGGGCAGAAGGTACAGATGGAAGGGGGATGAAATGTGCCATTTTAGTTAGTGAATCCACAGTGACCATAATGGTGGAACAATGATCCGATTCGGGAAGGTCCACAATAAAGTCTGTGGATATGATTTGCCAGGGTCTATTGGGTAGTGGCATTTGCACTAATTTCCCCACAGGAGGTCTGCGAGGAATTTTAGTCTGTAGACAAATCGCACAAGAAGCTATGTATTCCCGTACATCCTCCTTAACCGTGGCCCACCAAAAATGTCTGAGGATCAGTTCTATGGTATTGGAGATTCCTCTATGCCCAGCGATCCGTGAATCGTGGCATAGTCGTAGTACCTCCAATTGAAGGGTTTCATTTGGGATGAATAGTCTATCTCCTTTAAACAGGAGACCGTTATCAACAGACAACTCGTGCTGAGTGATAACGTCTGGATTGACCGTCAACATCCTCTGTGTCTGATCATGGATCTTCTGCATAAAAAGATGTATGACTGGAATGAACTTAGCCATGGGGAATAAGGGCTCTGGTTTAAAGCTTTTATGATCCTTGCTCTCCCGTCGAGATAGAGCATCTGCCTTCAAATTACTTCTCCCGGGAATGAAGGTGAAAGTAATTCGAACGGTGAGAAGAAATGAGCCCATCGAGCTTGGCGGCTATTGCATGTTTGAGCATACTGTAAGGTTCGTAAATTTTGGTGATCTGTCCTTACTTCGATCGAGTGTTTCGCTCCCAAAAGCAGATGTCGCCACTCCTCAAAAGCTCTTTTTATAGCCAGGAGCTCCTTCTCCAAGACTGTATAGTTGAGTTCTGCTTGAGTGAGGGTTTTTGACAAATAGGCGACGGGTCTTTCCAGATTCTGTGCATCCGGTTGTAATAGTACTGCTCCTAGTGCCGAATGGGAAGCATCTGATTCCACTATAAATGGTCTGTTTTGATCTGGAACAGCTAGAATGGGTGCTCTAATGAATATAGATTTCAAAGCGTTAAAGGAGGTCTGGGTTTCGGGAGTCCAAACAAATGGGACCCCTTTCTTGAGCAGATGTGTCAGTGATTGAGAAAGAGAAGAGAAGTGTGGAATAAACCGTCTATAAAAGTTGGCGAATCCCAAAAACCTCTGTATATCCTTGATGGACTTGGGGGATGGCCAGTCTCTAATGGCGGAGATCTTTGTCGGGTCCATAGAGATTCCTTGCGGTGAAAGGACATACCCCAAGTAAGTGACAGAAGACTGATGGAATTCACACTTTTCTAATTTACAAAATAGATGGTTATCTTGTAGACGGGAAAGGACCCTTTTGACATGTTGAACGTGTGTAGCTTCATCGGGAGAAAAGACCAGGATATCGTCCAGATATACGATGACATAATGTAGTAATATATCTGCGAACAAGTGGTCCATGAACCTTTGAAACACCGCGGGAGCGTTGGTAAGACCAAAGGGCATGACTTGGTACTGATAGTGACCAAAAGGGGTGCGAAAGGCTGTCTTCCACTCATCCCCAGATTTTATGCGTATTAAGTGGTAGGCTCCCCTGAGGTCTAGTTTAGTGTAAATCTGTGCACCCCTGACCGCCTCCAATATGTCAGGGATTAAGGGCATAGGGTACCGGTCTGGGACTGTAATCTTGTTCAACCCCCGATAATCTATGCATGGGCGAAGTTCGGTAGAGCCTTTTTTTGGAATAAAAAACAAAGAAGCTGCTGCCGGGGAATTAGACTCGGTAATCAACCCATTCCGTACATGTGTGTGGAGGTACTCCTTCAATACTTCCTTTTCTTTGGCAGAAAGTATATACATTCTCCCAAAGGGGAGAGGACTGTCAGGGATTAAATCGATAGCGCAATCATCTCTGCGGTGCGGTGGAAGAGAGGAGTACTCTGTCTGTGTAAAGACTTCCTGATATTGTTGGTAAACAGGGGGAAGAATCTTCACCTGATGGACCCCTTGGTGGGACATGTATTGGTTTAAGGACGGGTTGTTTGATCCTAAACAGTGTTGAACACAGTGTTCTGAGCCTAGGAACAAAGTACCGGCAGTCCAATTTATGTAAGGATTGTGTTTCTTCAACCAAGGCAATCCGAGGATTAACGGGTAATGGGCTGTCTTGATAATGTCTAATACCAGAGATTCCTGGTGATTAGAAACGCCCAACTTTAACGGGCCAGTATGATTAGTAATGGGTCCAGAGGTTAAGGGGCTACCATCCACGCTTTCCACTGGGATGGCTATGGGTTTTGCTTCTCTCGGAATACCATGTCGTGCTGCCCATATGTCGTCAATAAAATTCCCTGCAGCTCCGCTGTCTATGAGAGCAGACACTCTTTGAAGCTGTATGTTGTTCCAGGATAGGGTCACTTCTAACACAATCATGGCGCTGTCGGGGACAGGATCGGGATCCGAGTGAATGGTCATTAGGGAACCAGTAACTGTCAAAGAGCCCTGAACCGTGGTTCCCCTCACGGCCGGGCGCTGGCGTTTCCCGACTTTCTTTTGGGAGTAAGAGGACACTCTTTTACAGTATGTGTACTAGCCCCACAATACATGCACAAATTTAACGATTTTCTTCTGTACCTTTCTTCTGGAGAAAGAGGACCTCTAGTGTAACCTAATTGCATCGGTTCTTCTGACACTGAAGTCTTGGGTAGAGGGACTGTTCCTTCAGAAAAGGCTTTTTGTGAACGAACCTTGCGTCGCTCTCGGTGTCTTTCCTGGAGGCGATAGTCTATTTGCATCGTTAAGGCAATAAATTCTGTTAAGTTGTGGGGACGGGGAATACGTGATACTTCGTCCTTTAGGTCCTCAGATAACCCTCGTCGAAATATGGTTACGAGAGCGTCGTCCGCCCAGGAAGTGTCGGCGGACATCTGCTTAAACCTAGTAATGTATGTCAAGAGGTCCTGACTTCCCTGTTTAAGGTCCAACAGACTCTCTTGTGAGGCTATTGTGATTTCTTGCCTGCTAAACATGCTTTTGACACTGTTGCAAAAGGCGGGATACGAGTCCAGAATCGGGTTATTATTGGTAACAAGGGGGGTCGCCCATGCTAGTGCTGCGCCCGTCATATGGGCGATCATATGGCCTACCTTGTCGCGATCCATGGGAAAAAAGGCCGTCTTAAAGGCAAACTGAACTGTGCAAGCCTCTAGGTATTCCTTAACTGCATGTGGTTTTCCATCGAATTTACCGAAAGGAAGAGGACCCGGAGGCACCTCTGAGCTATGGGCAGACCGACCCACCTGTTGTCGTAATATTTGGTTTTCCTGTCTAAGCTGTTGGACCTCCCCTGAAAGGGTTTGTACAGCCGACATCAACTGTTGGACCTGTTGCTCCATATTGCTCTGTGGTGAGGTAGAGTACTCTAAGAGAGCCAAAACGCTACCCAGTCACCCTTATCAGGCGTTGCTATCTGTTATGCTTTAGAGTTAGATGAAACTGTGAAAACACCTTGACTCTCCCAGTCTCCCTCCAACACCACACAACAAAAAGGAAACTTCCTACCTGGTCTTCAATTAGTGGAATGAGGCTATCAGGAGTTCACCTGTTACACCTTCCCTCCGCCTCTAACTCAGCAAAGGAAGGATGTGGCAGGGAAACCCTTAGTGAAGGGAAAAAACCCTGTGTCGCTTGAGAGCGTTGAGTGGATCGGGATTCAAGCCTTCTGCTGCCGCTTCGCGATGGAAATGTTAGTCGTGCAGCTATTTCCGAAGTTTCTCCAATAGTTCGCCGATTGCTAAGCCGACTCTCGGAGGAGGGTTTGTAGAGAGGTTTGGAACCGGCGGGAACCCGTCTGAGTATGCAGGTGGATATGAAAGGTGATTCCCGGAATGAATGATGGGAGATGTAGTTTGGAGATTCGAGCAGTGAGCGGTTCAGAAGGCGACTTCACCAGTAATGAGTCTTTGAATGTTATGAAGTGACAGCGCTTGATAATAGTCAGCGGAGCGTGACCACTAAGAACAGTAGCAACGCGCTGAGTCTTCCATTCCGGTGGTTTAAGTACCGTGATCGACTCACAAGGCGGAGTTTCCTCAATGGCTGGAATGGGTTCTAGACCGTCCACTCTATTACGCGACGCCATCTTGGGGGTGACGGTGTGAATGGATGGCATGAAGCGCCATCGGCGTAGAAAGGACCACCGTTGAGAACGGTTCGTAACAGTAAGCTGCTCCAGCTGCTGTTCTGCCCTTAAAGTACTGGAAGCCTCAAGTTCAAACAGAGTCTGCCTGAGGTTATGTAGTTCTACCCTCAGGGCTTCCCTGTGGCCCTGGGACTCTATTGATATGGATTCGCGCAGAGTCTCCAGTGCCGCCCGTCGGTCCCTGTTGGACGCCAACATGTCTTCCCTGTGTGATTGGCAAATGGAGTCTGTTGCCTGCTGTTGTTGCTCCATCTGCCTTTCAGGGGGGATAATTGAAGTGGCCACCCTCTCCATTGCCTGAGCCATCATTTCCACTGATGCTGCCTGTTGGGTTGCCATACCGTGCATGGAGTTTTCCCATACAGTATTGCCTGGTGGCACACGGCCACCGCTTCCACGGGCACAACACCTGTTTGGGGCAAGGCAATCTGCACCTTGCTGTGCTGGTACTGCCTGAGGCTGCAGGACTGCATTCCCCCTCTGATCTGCTGGCCCAGGAACAGGATCAGATGCTGTGGAGTGTGACCCTGCATCTGTAACCACCAAAGGCGGACCTACCAACACTGACATCCCCATAGAGGGTTCTACCCCTGGTGCAGGTGGGTTGGACAGAACAGAATCCCTGCCAGAAACACTTACCTGCGACGGCACATAAGTCTCATCAACCGATTCAGCACCTGAATAGAGGTCTGGGGAGGTGCACCCAGAGACACCCCTGGACAGTATGGTCTGCAGTAAGATTGGGTTTTCACCCTCCACCACACCACGTCCCCAACTGGTGCCCGGTCGTGCCTGAGATTCCTCCTGGGTCTGCACCATCTGAGGACCTCAACAGAATCAAGTGCGTCATCACCTGCAAAAACATGAGACAACAATTGGAAACAGGCATGAGCACCATAGCACACACATGGGCCGTGACAAGCCAGAGATCCAGTACATGATTTACACATGTCAAACATGACTATAACCCTGCCATGCATGGTACTGTCAAAGAGTTGGAAGTGGAGTCAAAAAGGCAGACACTGGGGAGAGCAACATGGAAAAGCAACACATTTGCAGCATGTTGGGTAGCACTGGCATCACACATCAGGCTGTGAGTGGCATGTCCAACACATATACATGACACATGCCACCACCCAGATATCATGTAGCATAGCCACGGTAAATTACAAAACTACAGCAATATGTCAGTGAATGAGTACTGTCACACATCCATGTCACATCGACATGATTCGAAGATTAATGCTGAATAGTGTTGCTAAATATGCATGTGCCACACACTGAAACACATCCAGTGTCCAATAATACAGTAATTGTGGGCTGATACAGGAAACATCTGTCATCTTCCACATGCAAACAGGCCCTAATAAGAAATGTCTGCAGCCCAATACTCCATCGGCCTGAATGGTGTAATCGTTAACATAACAGGTAAAAATAGTGGCCCAGTGTGGGCTGTAAACAATGACCGAAGCATATCACATATGTTGCAATAGGGCAGAAAAATGCATAGTAAAAATTGGAGAGTGGAAACAATCAGCCTGAATGAACACTTACAAAATCTGAACAATGTAGTTGCAAGATGACAGTTCAAGGTAAAGTGCACTAATGTGGGCGTAATTGGCAACTGTGGGCAAAAGGGATACAGTCATACCCAAATCCAAGGCATGTGAATGAATGGGAGGAAGCAAATGGGTGACCCATAACACTCAGGAGTACACACCCTCATCTGGCACTCAATCAGAACTTGTCACCCAAACAACATACACATGGATTACACAGACACGCATGGGCACTCACCGGACAATGCGTCGTAATCAGGTAGATCTCCCACACCTTGAATCTGTTCCTCTGTGACGAAGGTCCCAGCAACAGACTCGTGTTCAGTGAGTTTGTTGTTCTGTTGTGGAGACCCACCGCCAGTCACCAGAGTAGCGGCATGATTTGAGGCAAGCTTGTTCTTTGCTCTGCGTTTCAGGTCATTCCACCGATTGTAGCAATCATCAGCTGTGCGCCTCACAAATCCAAGGGCACTTATGCGGTCCGCGATGGTCTGCCAGTGTGCCCTACTTTGACCAGGTGTGGTCTTGCACCCTGCAGTCACCAACATTTTGCGGCTATGTGCCGACACATAGCTCACAAGTGCATCAAGTTCAGGGTCATTAAAGCTAGGCTTCCTTGACGTGCCGGACTGTGTAGCCGTGTCTGGGGTCTCAGCCTGTAGTGACAGAGCACCCTTCTTCCTCTTCTTCAAAGGTGGAGCAGAGCCTGAGTGGCTTGCGCCGCTTTGGTCAGTAGGGGGCAGAAGTGCAGGTGGACTGGGTACTGGGAGTGTGCCAATGCAAAATGACCATAGGTCTTGGTGCAGGCATTGGCTGAAGTGTTATGTTGGCAGGGGCAATGTCAGTTTGATGGACCAGGACCGACACTGTCCCGGCTGGGAGACTCAGAGCTGGGGTGGATAGAGCTGCAGCTGCCCCTGCAGCCTCCCCACCCTGCCTACTTGTGGCAGCAGATGACATCGCTGCCCCAGATCCACGTGGTGACACCAACTTGCACCGGCACACGTGGCTTAGACTTGCTGACCTGGAAGTCAGCCTGGGAGTCATCCTATGCCGGCTCAGGTGCCACAATGGGTTGGTCCAACAAGGGCTGAGCTGGGATCGTGTAGCCACGTTTCCCTCAACCATGGGTGGGGGCATGGGTGTCCCTGATTGGTCCTCCACACATGGGGGTCTAGGGGCACCCTGCAAATCCTGGCTACGTCCCCTACCGCGCCCACCACACCCACCTTTTGGAGGTCAGCCACCTTTGCCTCCCTTACCGCTTGGTCGCCTCCCAACCATGGCACTGATGTTGTTGTGCATATGGGAGTTGCAGTAAACAATTGTCCTGGGCAATTAGGGGTAAAAGGGGTAGGGTACTAGATGGAATTCGTACCCTAGTGCTCTAGCAAGGCTGTTTGTGACCCCTGGGGGAAGATGACGGGTCACGCAGCGCACAGACACCCCAAAAACAAAAAGTAACGTGCACGCAACCCCTCGTAGACCACGTGCGTGGAAAAAAGAACCCACACTACGCTGTGGCACCCAGAAACACAAAAACAAGCGTACGCGTGTTACACGCAGCCTACAATGACCTCTGAAGGGGTACGCGACACACGGGGCAAGCACAGTTGATAAATACGTGCGCGACTCACCGTCTACCTGGAAAAAGAACGTAAAAAAAAAAACGCGCGTGTGCGTGTAGGCAACACCCCTGCCAAAGTAAGAACTGTACGCTGTCTGAGGAGACAGGACAAAAGAAGAAGTGAATGCTGTTTGAGGAAACGGGCCCAAAAAAAATAAAGAACGCTGTCAGAGGTAACAGGCAGTACGAACTTGAAACGCTGTGAAGTAATCGCGTGTGAACCGACAAGAAGTACAGAATTCACCCACTCGCTCTCCATGAAAAGCACGTACAAGGGATTAGGATCCTACACGTACCTTTTAAAGCAGCGCCCACGTACAGCGTCACTTACGCGTGTACGCGCTATGGCCCTTTCCTCCAATTACACAAGCTGACACTCAAACGTGCAGTTTTTGGATGTGTACGATGAACATGCACCCGTGTTGATGGAAACGCCCGCGCGCATCACGTCACTTAGGCGCGTAGGCCCTTTCCTCGGATTACACGCATCCACACGCAGACGTGCAGTTTTTTCACGCGCGCTGAAC
Organism: Ambystoma mexicanum; assembly: GCF_040938575.1. Lineage (NCBI taxonomy): Eukaryota > Metazoa > Chordata > Amphibia > Caudata > Ambystomatidae > Ambystoma > Ambystoma mexicanum. Next base: position 1,090,362,242 of record NC_090941.1, read on the forward strand.
CACTATGCCCATGTCACGAGGGAAACGCCCACACGAGTCACGTCACAGAAGCGCTTACGCGCATAGGGCCTTTGGCCCAATGAAACCGCGTACGTGTGCTGACGCGCTTATGCACGAAGGGCCTTTCCTCGAATTACATGCTGACGTGCAAGATTTTCACGTGCCAAATCACTCCATATCAAGCTGGCCACGCAACAACACACGGAAGACCACACTCCTGCCCAGAAGGCCGAATTACTGCCCCCCAGAGCCCCGAGCATGCTCCCACCTGCCATCTGCTGCTGTCTGACTGCCTGCTGCCCACATGCCCTGCTGTTTGCTGCCTGCACGTCAGCCAGGAGTGCAGTTACTGTGACCACCCCTGCTGGAACCGAAGACTCCCGACTGGGATACCATTGCTCCACAGCCCAGCCCCAGGTCCCAGTTGCCCACCCACTCCTGCCTCTGGGGTTGCCAATGTCGGGCACAACACCATCTGGCACCAATGGCATCCCTCAGCCAGAGAGGCAGAGGGCCATCAGCTTCAGTGCCAGGGAAGTTGGTGACCTGGTGGAGCAAGTCCTGGGGCAGTATGATGCCCTCTTTGGAAGTTTGCGTGCCGACAATGAAGGACGGACTAGGATCTGGATGGACATTATGACTGCCATCAACGAGGAGGGGGTGGCAGTCCGCGACTTACAACATGTCACGAAGCGCTGGGAGGACTTCAGATCCAGGACACTCAACAAGGCCCGGCGCCTCTTGAAGGCAGCGGATGCCAAAGGGCGCTGGGCCACCTGTCCGACCACCAAATGAGGGTCCTGGAACACATATGCCCAGCGCTCCACGTCCAGGTCCTTGAGAGGCAGACCCTTCTGGAGTCGAGCGGTAAGTGTACATGCATACTGATTGGATGCTGTGCGTGTGGTGGTGTGCCAGTAGTGTGCAGGTTGCACATGTGTTTTCGTAGGGCCATGTAGGGATGTGTATGAACAGGGGCGTGAGGCTGCCACATGTGAGTCCTCTTAGGTGTGAGACACATCGATGGTGTATGTGTTGGTAAGCATGCTGTGCAAATGCAGGTGTGGGAGCACACATGTTTGAATTTCTGTGTATGTACGTTGGCATGGTTGTGGTGTCACACATGGATGGTGGTTCCTGCTGCATGTATCTGCACTGTGTACATGTGCATGTGTGTGTATTTGACAAGTGTGCAACTGTGATGCAACATGGATGCACGTGACACTTATATGTAGTAGGCTGAATGCCAGATGTGACATGTATGGCGATTGCATCACTGCGACAGTTGGAGGAGATGTAGACATGCATGTAAGTGTGGTGGCGTGTGTGCATGTCTAGTGCACTCCCTGTGTTTCATGTGATGTCAGGCTCACCTTCGGCTGTTCATGCTGTTGTATGTGTATGGATGTTGCTGCCTGGTGCAATATTGCTGTGGAAATGCTCATGTGTGTGAGTTGAAATAACATGTGTGTCGTGGAGTGTGATGCCATGTCTGAAGTTTGACACTGCCACTCATGTGCAACTGTCATGTGTGTATCAGTCCATTGTACAGTGCCCTGATGTCTGTGTTTTATCTCTCCCTGTCTGCAGCGTCAACTGATGAAGAGGGCGGAGAGGGTGCTGTGGAGCACAGCGGCAGGGATAGCACCACCAGCCGGAGACGCAAGGCCCGGCTCCCCTCCCAGATTGTCATCTCGTCGGGGAGTGAGGAGTCTGGTGCTGCAGCTGCCGAGGGAAGGTCCACGGGGCAGAGGTCAGAGGTGGACTCCTCGGCAGCAGAAGGGGCAGCTGAGACCCCACAGGATCCAACGGAGGAAGATGGCACGGAGTCATCCGGGTTGGTGGGGGGTTTGGAGGAGGAGGAGGTCGCGGAAGGGACACACGGGGTCTGGAGGTGGGGATTTGCGGTGCAGTGCAGGGACAGGAGGCAGCACAGGCAGCCGCGGAGGTGCCTGTGTGTAATCCTGTCCCTGATTCTGTCACTGCATCATCTGACACCAGCAGGGATGCCTACGTCCAGACCCGTTTTCAGGGAGGGGATGAGCGCACAACAACTGGCCTTCCTCTCCCTGCGGACGTGGCTATCCGGGACGTGTTGAGCCTGTCCTGAGTGGGATAGCTTTGCGTCAATGGGCATCGAGGTGACCTGCAGTCTTTTTGTGGAGAGACTGCACGTCGTCTTGCATGTCTCTTTGACCACGTTGACCTACTGGGACGGGTCACCGGTGCTGGATTCCTCTGTGTGCTGGACCTTCTTGTTACCCCCTCCTCACCTGAATCCCCTACGCGCCAGTCATCCTCCATACCATCTTCCCACCCATGTATCACCTGGGTACCCTGTGGAGCTGCCCCTGACCCAGCGGCCAGGCTGGTGGAGGACACATCCCTGCCAGTCGGGAGTCGGACGTCCAGCAGGGGTGGCCACCATGACAACTGCACCCCAGCCGGAGGAGGACGTGCAGGCAGCAAGAGCCAGGGCGCAGGCACAGGCACAGCAGCAGCAACATGGTGGGAGCAATGATTGCTCTGGGCCTTCAACATCGGAGGGGCAGGCATCGGCCATAGGGCAGGAGGACCCCGGATTTCAAGTGTCTTCCGTGTGGCAGCGGTTGGGCCACGCCATAGATGCGGAGCGGCAGCGGGCAGAAGAGGCATTGCTCACAATGGTCAGGGAGGAGAACTCCATGCGGAGGGCCCTGAGGCGGGCCGAGTGCCTCGAGGCAATTCGCAGGGAGTTGGAGGTGAACATGTCGTCGTCCCTGCAAACCCTCGGGCCATGGAAGAGGACCGCCTCCAGGACATTGAGCGGGAGTTCGATGATGCCCTGGCCCGGGACATCAAAAAGTGAGCCGTCGGACTAGCCCGCTGCCATTGTAAATAGTTAGATAGTGTTAGGTTTCCTTTCTGTTTTTGTTTATTTTGGGCCGCTTTGACAATGCACCACATTTTTGTATATAGTTCTTTATTAGGTAGTGTTTTTTGTAGGTTTCATTTCATTTGTTGGGCTCATGGACCCTGGATTGGTGATTTGTATACAGTAGAACAGTGGATGTTTCTCGTTTTTATTTTTATTTCACCATGGCGCAATGGATTTCATATATTTTTTTCCCTTGGATTTGCTTTGTTGGACTGAGCCTTTGGATTTCTTTGGATTCTGATTTCATATTTTTTATTTTTTTCCAGACATGCTGCATTTTATTTCTTATTCCCATTATTGAGTGTTTTTTTTTTCATTACATTCATGTTGTGTTCAATACATTTGTGTTTCATACTTCGATGTGTGGTATTCTCTCATTGGTTTCATGCATGTCATGATATGGGTTTTCACATTCACTTGCACCCATTTTGTGTGTGTGACGGACATGTGTTCATGTACATACTTGCCATTCGGGTTGTATCATGTAATGGCCATTTCTCTGTGGGTGGATGCAATACTTGGTTGGGTCTTTGGGCTGGGGTGGTGTGGGGTGTGATGTGGGTGGCCATGAGGCCCATGATTGAGGATCGTCATGACGTGGGTGCTGGGGGACATGAGTGGAGGCCTGCTGGCAAGTGCCCCTGACTGCTGGGGGCTGGGGGTGCTGGGGACATGAGTAAGGGCCTGCTGGCACGTGCCCCTGACTGCTGGGGGGTGGGGGTGCTGGGGGACACGTGTGGGACATGAGTGGGGGCCTGGTGGCAGGTGCCCCTGACTGCTGGGGGGTGGGGGTGCTGGGGGACATGAGTGGGACATGAGTGGGGGCCTGCTTGCAGGTGCCCCTGACTGCTGGGGGGTGGGGGTGCTGGGGGACATGTGTGGGACATGAGTGGGGGCCTGCTGGCAGATGCCCCTTTATTGCTGGGGAGTGGGGGTGCTGGGGGACATTTGTGGGACATGAGTGGGGGCCTGCTGGCAGGTGCCCCTGACTGCTGGGGGATGGGGGTGCTGGGGGACATGAGTGCGGGCCTGCTGGCAGGTGCCCCTGACTGCTGGGGGGTGTGGGTGCTGGGGGACATGAGTGGGACATGATTGGGGCCTGCTGGCAGGTGCCCCTGACTGCTGGGGGTGCTGGGGGACATGAGTGGGGGCCTGCTGGCAGGTGCCTCTGACTGCTGGGGGGTGGGGGTGCTGGGGGACATGAGTGGGGGCCTGCTGGCAGGTGCCCCTGACTGCTGGGGGTGGGGGTGCTGGGGGACATGTGTGGGACATGAGTGTGGACCTGCTGGCAGGTTCCCCTGACTGCTGGGGGGTGGGGGTGCTGGGGGACATGAGTGGGGGCCTGCTGGCAGGTGCCCCTGACTGCTGGGGGGTGGGGGTTCTGGGAGACATGAGTGGGACATGAGTGGGGGCCTGCTGGCAGGTGCCCCTGACTGCTGGGGGATGGGGATGCTGGGGGACATGTGTAGGACATGAGTGGGGGCCTGCTGGCAGGTACCCCTGACTGCTGGGGGTGGGGGTGCTGGAGGACATGTGTGGGACATGAGTGTGGGCCTGCTGGCAGATGCCCCTGACTGCTGGGGGGTGGGGGTGCTGGGGGACATGAGTGGGGGCCTGCTGGCAGGTGCCCCTGACTGCTGGCGGGTGGGGGTGCTGGGAGACATGAGTGGGGGCCTGCTGGCAGGTGCCCCTGACTGCTGGGGGATGGGGGTGCTGGGGGGCATGTGTAGGACATGAGTGGGGGCCTGCTGGCAGGTACCCCTGACTGCTGGGGGTGGGGGTTCTGGGGGACATGAGTGTGGGCCTGCTGGCAGATGCCCCTGATTGCTGGGGGGTGGGGGTGCTGGGGGACATGAGTGGGGGCCTGCTGGCAGGTGCCCATGACTGCTGGGGGGTGGGAGTGCTGGGGGACATGAGTTGGTGATCACTAGTGCAAGGTGACGTGGCTTGGCTGGGGGGCATGCACATGGTGGATGGGCTGTCTGCGGGACATGACCAGGGGTGCAGGGTAGTCCCCTGTGGTGGGGCCGTGGAGGGTGTAGAGGGAACACCTGGGAGGACCCACACTGCCAATTCACGTGTAGGACTCCCCGAGCACCCCTGAAATTCACGTACCGCACTCTGACAGCAAAATCGCGCGTTAAACTTCCCGCGGAGCCCAGTTATTCACATACCCCACTCGCACAGGGCCAATCGCGTGTGAAACTTTCCACGCACCCCAGGAATACACATACCCCACTCGCACAGGGCCTATCGCGTGTGAAACTTCCCACGCACCCCAGGAATACACGTACCCCACTCGCACAGGGCATTTCGCGTGTGAAACTTCCTGTGCACCCCAGGAATACACGTACCCCACTCGCACAGGGCCTATCGCGTGTGAAATTTCCTGTGCACTCCAGGAATACACGTAGCCCACTCACACAGGGCCTATCGCATGTAAAACCTCCCGTGCACCCCAGGAATACACGTACCCCACTCGCACAGGGCATTTCGCCTGTGAAACTTTCCACGCAGCTCAGGAATACACGTACCCCACTCGCACACAGCATTTCTTGTGTGAAACTTCCCGCGCACCCCCGAAATACATGTTCCCCGCTCCAATCGCATGTGAAACTTTACGCGCACCCCAGGAATACACGTACCCCACTCGCACAGGGCATTTCGCGTGTGAAACTTCCCGCGAACCCCTGTTATACACATACCCTGCTCCAATTGCGTGTGACACTCCCGTGCAGTGCGGTATGTGTATTCGGAGGGGTGCGCGGGGAGTTTTACAGGTGTTTTTGTGGTTGCGGGCCTGTGCGCCATGTACAGGATTTGTGTGCTGTGCATGGCGCATGGGGAGGGGTTGGGGGCGTAACTGGCGCTGCTGCAGGCTCGCTGCGCCACGGCTGGTTTTGGAAGCTAAAATCTATGAATACGCTGTGCACGGAAATGGATTTTAGCGCACACGGCTGGCACAGAAATTTGCACGCACACACTGTGCGCCAGCCGCGTGCGCCACTTGTGCGCTGAATTGTATGAATGACCCCCTAAGTCTCAGGAGGGGTGAGGGTGACTGAAAACCCTCAATGAGCACACAGAGCAAGGACACTTACAAATTACTCCCAGACAGGTGTTATATCACAAATATAAACACAGTTATTACAAGGCCTTTGTAACTCAGACCATAGCAAAAGAATCACTGCAATACTAAGTAAAACAACACAACACTATCAATACAATGTATGTACAAGACCAATGGGGTCCAAAGGGTTAAATGCCCGAAATATATTCACAACCTAGGTGGGGAGAAAACAGGTAGTGCAGATAGTCTTTGGCACTTTCGACAACGACATACCTAACTAAGAGGCAGTCCAAGCCCTAAGAAGAGGGGAGCCTTGTACTCAGTAGTACATGCAATGCAAGCGCAAACGGTTGTTCCAATGGGCAAAACAGGGTCTCCTCAGGGGTCTCTAGCAGTTCAGGAAGGTGGATGAGACGATGAAGAATAAGTTCCCACTATTCAGGGAGGACCTCCACTTGAAGGCAAAGGCAGTTCCAGAGTGCGGGATGGAGTCGCTAGTTCGCACTAGCAGTGGAAAGGAGAGGGACCCTCAGGGGGCCACTCGTGTGTAAAAAGGGGCCCTGCAGCTAGCGGTCACCGGTTAGTGTTGGAAGTACTCACTGGTCTCATGTGCACTCAGGCCCAAACTTTGCCAGTTCAGTCCACTTTACTTGCAGTTTCGAACACGACAAAATGACGGCTCTGCGGCTTTCAGTTCCGAAGATACAGTGAGGATTCCCAAATGGGACAGTGGCGATTTCTCTGCTCCGGGTGGATGAATCGACCCAGTTTCACTGCAGCAGGCTTCAGGGGCAAGAGGGTCACAAATGCAGCGTACCTGCAAAGGTTGTTGCCGCGGCAGAACAACACGGTAACCGCGCAGGCTCCGGTCCGGGCGCACTTGTCTCACTTTAGATCTGGAATGCCAAGTGTACGAAATTCAGTGTGAGGGTGCCGTGGACACAGAGCAAGCAGTATACCAAGTTTCGAGGGCCTCCTCGAAACTGTGGCGGCGATAGAGCAAAGCAACTGGGTAAACTGGTCAGCCGAGTGGTTGGCCCAGAGACACTTCCGCGAAAGATTACTTGCAGCGTTTGATGAAGGTGGCGAGAATAGTTGGTCCCATTATTCTAATGGGTCGATGCGTCTTCGCAGACCTTCTAGGACGACCAGATGCAGAGGGATCCCATGGGACAACAGCAGGCTCAGGGTGCCAAATCTTCCAGCGGTTCACCAGTGGTTCCTTGATTCGGCTTCTTAGTTTCAGGATACTTGGATCCTATCCTTCGTTCAGTGAGAACTCCAGAGATCGACATGGTATGGGTATTTCAGCCTCCTCTTATTCAAAGTTCCCCCCCGCACCAAAATGGGAGATCTGCTCACAAACACACACTCCATACGTGGACCAATCATGGACCACAGTTGTCCCAGTCATGCACTCCAGACTCTCTGGCACCCAGGATGTGTATTGGGTACAGACACCACAGCCCACATCCTGGAGGCACACACACAAGGCATGCAGGAGCCCGCAAAAGCTTGGCATTTCACGGGAAACTGCATGTCCAAATAAAGACTGACCTGGGTCGACTCCACCTGGGGAAGGTGAAGGGGCAAGGTGGCCACAGGACAGGACAAAGAACCTCGTGGCATGGCCATTTTGGAGCCAGGCCACCTATTTGTGCCAGACATGGTTATCGCGGTTAACATTGCAGGAAAGGGTTAAAAATAATGCGAAAGATAGCTGCCACCAGCCCTGTCCATGACACATCTGCATCTAGGTTATCGGCGGAACGCTACTATGCTTCCGCATCGCGTGACCAGCGCTGTATGCTCAGGTGACCAGGAAATCCACTCACTTGATGCGGCAGCACGTCATTTGATGGGAAGTAATGCCAGAACCGCGAGTATTTAAACGCGGCTCTACGTGTACTCGCTGCTTCACAGCTGTTCATTGCAACCTGTTTGGCGTTACACGTTCGTTTGGATTTCTTGACTCTTTTGGATTTTTGACCTCGGCTTGTTTACTTGGACTTCGCTTGGATTACCTAACTGGCTTTGTTACATGTGGTTTGAACTTGGACTGCTCTTTGGACTGCAACACGGATTTCCCTTTTGCATCTGGCTTTCTTTGGAACTTCTTGCTTCAAGCTCCACAGTTACCAAATCACGTTCTTGTCATCAGGTGGTGCTCACGCCATTCTTTGGGACTACAGTCTACCTGCCAAGGTGAGTCCCGGACCCCTACCTCATAGGTTCATTGCCTTTCTCCTGACCCCTCTGGTAAGACCTTTTCACGTTATTTTGGCACTGTCATTTACTGTCATTTGCTTGGTACTTAATCAGTATTTTCTTGCAGCGGATTGGGGTCCCAGAGGTTAGCGGTCCCGGAGTTGACCATCTCCACCTGTGGCCTCAACGGTCGCACAGGGAGTGACTTAGAGTTCTCTCTGTGTAGCATTTGGGGACAGAGGACTCTTCTGCCTACACGACATTCAAGTCTCAACACTGTGCTTCTCTGGCAAAGTCAGTCTATGGTGTCTAAACAGCAGCAAAAAGTTTGGGGGTGTACACATGGAAGGAAAATTACATACCATTATGAAATCTTTCCTAACAGTGACTGACAGCTAGGCTGGAATGAAGGGGAGGAACCTGCATAAAAGGCAAGGCTTTTGGCTTGGACGGCAGTCGACCACTGGAATGAAGGAATCCTAAGAAGAACTTGAAGAAGACGCTGCTGCAACTCCTGGACCGTTGGTTTGCCTGGTGAAGCCCTGCTGCTGTGCTGAAACTTCAAATTCACCTCGACGAGCAAAGCTCTGCAAGGACAACTTCTCCCCTTGAGTTGTTGGGACCAATCAACTCCAAAGTGAACTCGTCTTAACATCCTCTCGGAGCTGGCTGTACTTCCTTGCTGCTGCATGAACCAAAGTGCCTGGGAGAGGAACACCAGATTGGAGTGCATGACTTTTAAGATGGACCCGAGCTGAACTCTCAGCAAGCAGGACTGACCAAGCCTAAGCCACCTCAACAGAGTACTGGACCACAGATGCGAGGAAAGTTCAGAGTGGTATCCGTGAGACCGCAGTGGTGTTATTTGCTGATACGCGAGGAGCTGAAACCACGAAATACTGCTGAATAGAAGTTTGTCCTTTTCTGTCACCGACCGTCCTGTTGTGTTGCAGGAGTCCCCAGAAGTCCTCCCTCTTGTGTCCACGACTGAGGCACAGGAACAACAGGTTCTGCAGAGCCACACAGGAACAGAAGCCATCTGGAACCATTTCTTCTTACCAAAGGTATTGTACAGTTTAAGAGAACTTACCTCTTGTTGTGTAGTCTTGCCAGTTCTCAGTTGAGATTTGTCTTGGTTGCCTTGCAGAGTTGCTTCCATTCCATCTTTGTCTTTCACAAGCATAACATCTTGTGGCCCTTCAAGTGTTCTTTACTCTGCAAACTCTTTTTGAAAACTTTGTGAAAGACTTTTACTTACCTGCCAGAAGATCTTCAGCTTCACTAGACTTTGTTCTACTAACATTGAGTTCGCCGGCTCACTGAAAGACTCTTCTACCTCTGACTCTGTGCTTTACCTTTCCCCCAGGAAAGGGTTAATTTACTTTGACTTGGAGGGTTTTTAAAAAAAGTATTTACCAGTTTATGAAGTGTTGTGTTAACCTACCTTTACACCCCGAACAGTATAACTCTAAATGTGCCAGTGATAAATCAATGTCCACAGTGTCCTAGCTATTTAAGTCACCTGAGGGTGTAGGAAGTGTCTGCGTGCCATCCCCAATGGGTATCATCTGATTTAGGGTAACCAAGTGTGTGTCTGCAAGTATACTTGAAAGTTACATGTGATTTGCTCCCTTCTGAAAAGGCTTATATAACTGACAAATTAATAAATAATTGTTTAATCAAGAAACCTTGATTGTAAGTGTTTATTTGAATAACTGTCACTGTGAAATTCTGTGTTACTGCTCACATTGACCCCTCTTGAGATAAACCTGGCTGCTCAGCCACACTACCAACCTGTGTAGTTCAGACTTATACCAAAGGTTGGGTCCCTATTGCCAGGAGGTCAGGGTTGTTGTAGTGCACCCAAAGGGTACCGCTGTTAGGCAGAAACCTGTGCAGTTCCCTCTGGGACCACTGCAAAAGATTTAAGACTACAGGTGTTTGGCAGTAAACACATATTCACCTGGTAGCTGTGGCTGAGCAGTCAGACTTCCCTCAAGAAGAGTTAGGCAGTATACAGAGTATTCACAATAGGTCAAGAGCGCTGACCAGGGCTTGGTGTAAAAGAGATATAATTATTTATTTAAAACCACATCTAGAAAAACACACAGGCACTAATAATAAGCAATTCAAAAACACGGTCACTAAAAGATATACACTCCCTTAAAAGAATATTAGACAAGTCTTAAGTAAAGTCTTAAGTAAAGCCCCAATTATTTTCAGACAGCGGTAAGCGCTTAACGTAGATGGCACTCTAATAGTTCGTTTTAAAAAGGGAGAGAAAAGCAGAGAAGAAATTGAACAGATCCCAACACTTTTACAAGAACATAGCAAGAGAGGAAGGCAAAGTAAAACCGTGAATTCAGAGTCAGTAGGCTGGATCCACTTTAAGAAGATCAAAACAAAATGTGTCCAAGGTCACACGGATGCAGTGCACAAAAAGTCTTGGAGGTTCAAAAAGGAGTTGGACCAAAGAAAGGGACCAGTTAGAGGGTCAAGGCGGCCAGCCCAGTCCAGAAGGTTAAGGGGTTATTATTACCTTGTAGCAATCTTTAGAAAGGGAGGTGGACACGGTACCTTAAAGTGGTGAGAACACTTCAGCGAGGGCAGTTGTTCCTGGCAGCGGATGCAAGTCGGGGCTTCGTCCGGGGGAAGAGAGGATCTCGTCATGGAGGAAGACAGGAGTCCGTTGCACTGCCAGGGAAGAAACCAGCCGTGGAGTTTCTCAGATACAAGGAGCGGTCCGTTGATTCGCTGTTCAGTTGTGAGTGGCTATCTGGCCGCCGGGGTGCTTGGCACGGGCACTTCGACCACAAACCGGTCTGGGGTGCGAAGAAAAGAAGGTAAACTGGTTGTGCCCACCAGTCAGGGGAAGAAGCCTCTCCAGCTGGGAGATCTTCTCTGTCGTCAGGAAGTGGTGAGTCGGATCTGCAGGGCTCCACTGGTGGTGTCATCGTGGCAGGTCGGCTCAGCTTCTCCCTCGTCGGATTCTCAGGTCCTGTGGCGATTTCTGAAGTTCCAGTCCCCAAAGCCCTGCTTTTATGCAGCATACCCCCATTCACTCAGCCTAGCTGTCAATCAAACATGCTAAGTGGTGAGCCGGCCGGCTCACCACTTGGGCCAATCACACAAGAGTGCGACTTGAGTTACCAAGGTAACTCAGTTCTGGGTGTCTAAACCCCCTCCCACACCTCCTGTGGTACCCAGACAGAGTGGCACCACTTTTGGAGGCTTCTGTAGAGAAGCCCGCCAAAAAGTGGAACAAAGGGCTCGACTTGGGTTGGAGTCACAGAAGAGAACACAAACGCCATTTTAGAATCGAGTCTTGGCAAAAAATACCACCCGGAGAATTAATATTAATTAAATAAACCGGCGGTATGTTCGAGGCTATGAGAATTAAATAATTAAAGTTGGTAGCCTCAAACAATGGGAAAATCCCATAGGAAAATATTTGCAGTCGAATATAAAAAGTAGTTTCCACTGCCACCAGCCAAAACTCGATCAGGGGGGACGGAGACGTGCCCCCTCGACTAACAGACCCCGGGGCAATCGAATTGCCCCGACCAGTACGTCCACAATATGATGGTTTGTACTGGTTTCTGTTAATAATTTGGGACTAGTGAAGCCAATGATGATTTTACATGCCCTGGGAGACAGTAGTCAGTCCCAGGGTATGGAGTCTATGGTGGGGTGTCACTATGACACCCCTGTGTTACTTCACGGAGGGTGCTGTGTAACACACATAGTAAAAACACATGAGACCCTATGGAGTAAAGGACCCCATAGCCCATAAAACACATACACAGTCAAAGGAACACCATAAATCATGTTCAAGAGTTGGAGAAAAAGAGTCTCACTCTTGGCAGGAGGAAAAAAACAAACTCCAGAAATCCCGCAAAGCTGCTGGGGGACTCACTAGGTTAGGAAATTCAGCCTAAAGAGAGAATTCTCCCTAACAACCGCATACAGTCTTGCCTAACATGGATCATTCTGGCAATTTCAGAATGTTACAGATTGGCAGGCGAGGATCCTCCTGAAAGATTAAGGGCCCATTCCACCGGGGCATTGCTACCTCTACAGCCCGATTAAAAGTATTTGTGAGGCAGGAATGTGATCTACTATTCACACGTTCTCAAAACATTACTTCGTTCCCTCGGTCAGGAACAAAGCTTTGGGAAAGCAGTCCTGCATTCGGTTCATGAAAACCATAAAAAAAACTAAATTGGTACTCCCTCCACCAAATCTAATACTGCTTTGGGAGTCTATCAAAGATGAGAAAGACGTGGGAGGACACAATCCATTCAAAGAACAAGTTACTTACCCCTGGTAACATTCTTTCGACTGGATGTTCCTCCCACGTAATACTCATCGCCCTCCCAATTTACCACACTGTAGAATTTCCCATGCTATTACAGCTTTCGCTCCTTCAAAGTTGAGTATGGTCAATCCCGTGGTTATGCAAGTATTTTTAATATAAGAAAAACAGAACTGAAGTCAACGGGCACTGCACGTGCTATATATGATGATATGATATGATATGATATGATATGATATGATATGATATGATATGGCATTTGTAACGCGCCTATACACAAATGTTTCAAGGCGCGACGAGGCAGGGAGGGGGGAACAAGGGGAGACAGACAAACGATCCTACTAGGCCAGGTGTCATTCAGATCGCGCAAGTGCATGAGTAGGAGGGACGGGAAAAGTGCAAGGGGGAAAGGGAGAGGGGAAAGTGCAGTACAAAGTGATTAGTAAAATACAAGATAAATAATAAGGGCCAGCTGGTGGCAAGTGCAGGATAAGTGCAGACAAGTGCTGGGAAGGGGGGCTGTAGGGAAACAGAGACAGTCCCGTAGTGCAGGGGTTGCCAGGGAGGCAGTGCAGGGGAGAGTGGCTGGGCCAAGGGCCGAGATTGGCGAGTGGCCCAGTTGCTGGTTCAGTACAGTTTCAGTGATTTAGCAGGGGAGAGGGGGAGAGAAAGCAGAAGCAAAGAGGAAGGTTTTGAGGTGCTTCCGGAACCAGAGATGGTTCTCCTCAAGTTTCAGGGAGGCAGGAAGGCTGTTCCAGAGGGAGGCCCCTGCTGCAGAGAGAGATCTCCCCCCAACTCGTTGCTTGGAGAAGCGGCTGACCCTGAGGGAGTTGGAGGCGGATGAGCGAAGAGCTCGAGAAGGAAGATATTTAGGAAGAGAGAGTTGAATGTATTTTGGGCCAAGGTCCCAGAAGGCCTTGTGGACAATGCAGAGGGTTTTGAACTTAATCCTCGCAGCCACAGGGAGCCAGTGTAGCGATTTCTGTCCTGGAGAGATACGGTCCCTGGGCTTGAGGCCAAGGACAAGTCTCGCAGTCCTGTTCTGGATGAGTTGCAGCGGGCTGAGAGTAGAGGCAGGCAGATTTAGATAGAGGCTGTTACAGAAGTCCAGCTTCGAGAGAACCAGGCCTCTGGAGACAGTGAGCTTCTGGGGGAAGGAGAGGAAAGGAAGGATACCTCTGAGGAGGTGCAGCTGGTAGTGTGACTTCTTAGAAACGTCAGAAATGTGAGGAGAGAAGGAGAGTGTGGAGTCGAAGATGACTCTGAGGTTTTTTGCCTTGCAGGTAGGAGCAGGAAGAGGCCCAAGAGAGGCCAGCCAGAGAGCTGCAGGGAAGGAGGGAGTGGGTGTGCCGATGAGTAGAATCTCAGTCTTACTGGCATTAAGGCAGAGGTCGTTGGCGGCACACCAGTCCTGGATAGCAGAAAGACAGTCAGAGATGAGGGAGGGAGAAGAGGAGGCCGAGGGTAGCCTGAAAATGAGCTGGGTATCATCCGCATAGCACTGAAAGTTGGGGCAGAGAGCAGCGATGCGGTGGGCAAGAAGTGCCAGATACTGGTTGAACAGCCAGGGAGAGAGGTTAGAACCCTGGGGGACACCACAGGTAGAGAAAAAGATGTCAGAGAGGAAAGACCCCAGTTGGACCTGGGAGGGTCCATTTGAGAGGAAAGAGGTCAGTCAAGCCAGAGCCTGACCAGTGATACCCAGGTTATCACGGAGACGGTTAAGCAGGATGGTATGGTTGACAGTATCAAAGGCAGAAGAGAGATCAAGCAAGATGAGAACACATGGAATGTTAGAGTCAAGGTTCGAGAGTAGATCCTCACGGATGTTCAGGAGAGCAGTTTCCGTGCTTCTGGCGGCTCTGAAGCCAGACTGATGGTCATGAAGGCTACCAACAGATTCAGCATGGGGATTAAGCTGGGAGATGGCCAGTTTCTCCAGGAGCTTACCCAGGAAGGGAGTGATAGAGATTGGGCGATAGTTAGCTGGGCAGAAAGGGTCAGAAGAGGGTTTCTTAAGAAGGGGGTGCACAAGGGAGTGCTTGAGAGGGGATGGGAAGACTCCAGAGGCGAAGGAGTGATTGCAGAAGTCAACAAGGGCAGGAGCCAAGTAGTTGATGTGGTCCTTGATAGTTTTGGAGGAACAGGGGTGGACCTGTTTTGACGAGACCTTCATAGATCGGACTTGTCTCGAAACCTCGTTAGAAGAAAAAAGGGGAAAGGCAGAGAAGGAGAGAGGAGGGGTGGCTGCAGAGGGGCCAGAGGACGGGCAGGGAATAGAGGGGGGGAGGTGATAGGAGGAGAGTGAGGACAGGACGTCCCGAGTTTTTGAAATGAAGTGGGAGGCCAGTGCCGTACAGAGGGCCTGGGAGGGGACAGGAGAGGTAGATACTGCAGCAGGATTGGCCAGCTCCTTGCAGATTTTAAAGAGTTCGCCCGGATTGTTAGATGCCACAGTGATGCAGGCTTGGATAAGGGCTCTCTTCTTGGTGAGAACGGAGAGCCGGTATTACCTTTGGAGCAGGCGACAGGCCAGTTTGTCAGAGGATAAACATGAAGCACGCCATTTCCTCTCTGCAACCCTGTACTTGCGTTTAAGGGTGACGAGATCAGAGTCATACCAGGAGTTACATTTGGCTATGGGCTTCAGGCGGATTCTCATGACAGGGGCAAGGATATCAAGAGTATCAGATATAGCAGAGTGGAGAGAGGAGAGGGCTGTGTCAGGATGGGAGTCAGCCGAGGGGGGAGGAGGGGGCGAGAAGGTGGCAGCGAAAGCCTCAACTGACACACGCTTCATGGGTCGGATGACCGAGAAGGAAGGTGGCAGTGATGAGGGTGGCTTTGCCTGTGGCGTAGGGAGGGTGAGGTGGGAAGAAAGGAGAAAGTGATCACTCCAGCAGAGAGGAGTGGAGAGAGGGACAGAGAGGGGAAGGTCAGAAGAGATCAGGGCATCTAGAGTGTGCCCTGCAGAATGGGTCGGCCCATGCGGGAGAATAGAGAGTGAGAGAGAGTCGCAGAGGTCGCGAAAGAATCCAGAGGGGGGACAGGAGGCATCCATGTGGATGTTGAAGTCACCAAGAATGAGGAGTTGAGTGGTTGAGGACAGGAGTGCGGAGGAGAGGTCCGCCCACTCGGAGAGGAAGGAGGAAATTTGACCAGGTGGCCGATAGACAGTAGCCACGGTGAGGGAATGGCTAGGAGAGAGAGAGAGTCGACAGACAAGACATTCGAAAGAGGAGTAGGTCTGTGTGGGAATAGCCGTGGCAGGAATCCACTCAGGGAAGATAAGGGCCACACCCCCCCCTGCACGGCCTTCGATTACATCATCCTCGAGAAGGAGGCCCTAGAGGAACATCGAGTCGACTGCATCGACGCACAGTGCCCTCTGTGCTGAATATCGAATGTCAAAGATGAGGAATACGTGGTTCCATGGGTTAATATCCCCGCAAAAATATCGCGATACAAAAATATCACCATATTCTTGCGGTGAAATTGACCCATGGACCCTGCAGGGGACACCCCCGCAACCCATAATGTTATTTTAAAATGTGCGGGGGACACCCCCGCAACCTCTGCCCCCACAAATTATCCCCCCAAAAATATTGCATATGGCGAGACAAACGGCCATATGTACGGCGATATTTTTGGTGGGGATATTTTGTAGGGATAACAAATACGTGGGAGGAGCATCCAGTCGAAAGAACGTTACCAAGGGTAAGTAACTTATTCCTCCCGTGTCCCACCACCAACTGCAGGTAAGGGTATGTTGTCAGAGTATGGGTCGCGTCGACCACCAGCTTCCACATTCTGCACCACAGTGCCCACCCCAGCATCACCAACCAAGGCGCCTCTTTTAGCCGTCCCGCCTCCACCCAGAGCGATTCCTTTAAGTAGTAAGGATTTGACACAGAAGGCCCTGATGTTTTTAAATGCATCTTCGTGCTAGAGAAGCCAGAGATTGTGCTAAGCTTGACTGTGCCATCTTGTCCCGTTCTGAAAACATGGGGAAGGAGAGCCAACGGTTTGAATATCCTGACATCATTTCTTGAACACTATTCTTTTGCATAACATTATTTCCCACACTATTTGCATTTAAAAGTAAGGCTTGGCAATAGGTTTATTAGTATAGGCCCTTTTATTTTGAAAGACTAGACTAGGACTGCGTTATTTTTATTTGATGGTCGTAACTTGCTCCAATCTTTAGATTTAGGATTAGATGGGTGTTTTTCAAAACCCAATTGAAGTTCAATAAATACCCTTGAACTGTAATCACTTGTGTCTGGCTTACTGGTTGATACCATGCCTTCCTTACAGTCCCCAAAGTGGGATTGGAACAAAGCGACCCATAGCTGGAGTGCGAAGCATGAAGCACCAAGCAGGGGTTGAGAACAAATGCACCCTAAACAGGGATTAAAACAAAGCGACCACAAGCCGGGGTGCGAGCCGCAAGGCAGCACCAGTTGGGGCTGAAAGCAAACAGGCCCCAAGGGACTGTCGCTCCCAGGGTGATTTGAGAAACCCAAGACCCCCAGAGAGGGGAAGAGTCCAGAAAACAGCAGGGTGTGCAGACTGGGGTGGGCCTATGAGCCAAGAGGTTCCGAAAGAGGACAACGGGCTGAGAATAGGCCAAAGTCCCTTGCCTTCCAGGGAGAAATAGAGACCAATCAAGGACTGAGAAGTAACCCCAGGAAAGCTGGGAGAGACATTTTCTGATGACTTAAAGTGAAACTGTACGTCAGCCGAGAAGCCCTTTTCTTTTATGTGCAAATAAAAGAACTAGGTTTACCAAAATGCCATCTTATGCATCTCCTGAGTTCCACCACAGACCCCCAAAGAAACCCAATCTCTTGTTAATCCGTTTGACTCACTAAAGGAGCATTCAAGATATTTGGGAAGTGGTGGTGGGTTTGTTTTTCTTTGGCTTTTGACCCCAACAGTGTAACGACCCTGAATAAACATTAGATTAAGTTCTTATTTCCATGTCTCTGTGACATTAATCCTACTCAGCTTTGTGGTCTCCTTCATCGTCTGCCTTTTAAACTTGCTTGTTTGATGCATCAGTATTTGGCAAGGAGTCAGATGTCGTTCTTGCTAGATCCTGGTAGTTGATCTTGTCTCAGAATAAGGATATCTTCGCTCTACCAAGGAACAGTGTCGGCTTACTGGAACAGCCACATCTAGAACAGCTTCTGCAGTGAGTTCCGGAATGTTCTAGTCAATGTAAACAAAGCAAATAGTGTTTCACTGTGCACACATCACCAAAGGCTAAGTGTTGTAATATGCATATGCACGGGCTCGCGCATAGGCACACTGGTGGAATGTTGATGCACGTTCAGCAATCAACATTCCACAGTGGCCGTTGAGCGAGGGGAGCCGGAGCTTGTGGCTGTGGGGTCTCGCCAATAAAGAAAGATAAATATACATACCTGTGTCGGATAGATCTTGTCATTGGCGACGAGGATGGGATCTTGACGAGACCCTGTCCCACGCGTGTGCGGATCGGCTGTGTGGCTTCCCATCGGCTTGGGCGCAGTCGGCGTGGACGGTGGCCGACCGGCGCTGGATCGGTGGCAGCGGCTTCTGCGGGCTTGAACCGGTGCAGGGCCGGGCGGGAGGCTGCCTTGTGCAGGAGCGGAGGGCGAGGAGCTGTGGGCTGCTGCCGGCCCGCTGCGGAGTCTGCGTGTGCCCCAGTGAGGAGCGGAGGGCGAGGAGTTGTTGGCTGCTGCCGGCTAGCCGCAGGTGCCTGGATTTGTTGAGGAGCCGGGCGGGCGGCTGTTCGGCGGAGGAGCGGAGGCCGTGGCTTTCGGTTCCCCTGGTCACGGAGGAGTGGCGAGGAGCAGTTGGCTGCTGCCTGCTCGCTGCAGAGTCTGCGTGTGCCCCAGTGGAGGAGCGGAGGGCGAGGAGCGGTTGGCTGCTGCCAGCTCGCCGCCGGTGCCTGGATTGGTTCGGGAGCCGGGCGGGCGGCTGTTCTGTGGAGGAGCGGAGGCCGTAGCTTTCGGTTCCCCAGAGGCTGCGTGTGCCCCAGTCGGGGTCCTGCTCCAGGTGGATCGGCCTGTATGCGGCAGTTGGCTCCGCCCCCGACAGCGTGTTTACGCTATCCGGCTTAGCGTGGACTGAGTCCAACGAGGAGGGGCCGTGGGGACGCCCGCGCCGCTCTGCGCTGCCTGCGGTCGCTCCAAGGAAGCAGGAGGGGCTGCGGTGGCAGTGCGCAGAGTGGCTCCACAGCATCCTACTGTGGCGGCAGCCGGTTGAGTGAAGACAGGTGCAGAACACCGTTAAATACGGGGCAAGCTGCAGAGCCACAGTTCAGATTAAGGTGGATATGAAGGGGTGTTGCTGGTAAGGTTGGAACACCCTGTTCCATTGGGCCCTGACAAGTAAAGGCTACAGCTTGTCTGGGGCTGGGATTGATTGTACACATCGTGGGTACATCATTGGTTGTGACTCACCCTGTGCCAGGTCCTGGCTGTACTGCACATGCGTGGGGGTGCACGCTCAACAAGGCTACAAGGGAAGATATGCATGTGCGGTCACCTTGGTTGGTGTGGTGACCACTGACTTGAAGTGAAAGAGAGGAAAATCCTTGGATTATAGGGGGGCACGCAAAAGAACAGTTTTGTTTCGGTTACTTTGGTGGGCACAAGGTCTTGGGCAGTAAATTTTGGCCATGTTGCATACAGCTGCTAGGCCTCCACCAGCATTTTTGCCTAACCCGGGAGAGCCGGTAGCGCCTTGGGAGCAGTGGGTAGATGCCTTTAAGGTATATTTGCGGGCTGCGGGTGGGGCAAAGTTCAACGACGATGAAAAGGAGGCTGCTTTGCTTAATTGTATTGGTACTGAAGGCTTGAGAGTTTTTCGTCACCTGCCTGGAGAGAATGTAATGGTTCAAGGGGGAGGCGAAGGGGAAATGGTTGTAAGTGCCTATGAGACGGCTTTGAAGAAACTGCAAGTACGTTTTGGAAAAAGAGTTAATGTGGTTTTAGAGCGTTATAAGTTTTTCTCTAGGGCACAAGGTTCCGCGGAAAGTATAGACTCATACGTTACTGCCTTACGTGCGCTCATGGCTACATGTGGGTTCCCGGGTAACGGAGAGGAACATATAAGGAATCAGATTATGATGAAAACGTCAAATCAAAAAATTAGAGAGAGATTGTGGATTGAGAACGATCCTTCTCTTGATAAGGTTTTAGAGATTGCTAGAGCAATTGAAGCCTCCAAGGCGAGTGTACAAATTGTTACTGAAAGGGATGGAAATAGGGAAACGGTGCATGCGGTGGTGGCAAGGAGCAAGAAGGGTTTGGACAAAGGGGTTGTACAAGGGAACAGAGCACCTAAAGGTAAAGAGGTGTGCAAAAATTGTGGGTGGTCAAGTCACACAGTGGATTCGAAATCATGTCCTGCTAGCAATGTAGAGTACAGGAAATGTAAACGGGTGGGCCATTTTGCACGAATGTGTAAAGGGCAAGTGGTCGCAAATGTAACTGCAGAAGAGTTTACCACGGTGCTGGAGGGAGCATCAGGTGGGGGTCCCAAACAGAGTGTCATATTACATGTGGAGGGTGGTGGGCGGAAGGGTCCATGGGTGTCGGTGTTGGTGGACCAGCACCCTGTGGATATGCTGGTGGACTCTGGGTCACCTTATACCCTGGTGTCTCCGGAAGTGTATCAAGAGGTTTTGGGTAAGCCGTGTCAAGTGGGGGTGGAGGAGGTCACATATTTGGGACACACGTTGAGTTCACAAGGCGTAAGTCCAAAAAGGGAGTTGGTACAAGTGTTGAGGGATACGCCAGCTCCGGTTAATAAGGATCAGCTAAGGGCTTTTCTGGGTCTTGCAGAGTATTATGTTAAATTTGTGTCAAATTACGCTGAAAAGACAGTGGCCATGAGAGCTCTCATGAGAAAGTGTGTAAGATTTGTATGGTCTGCGGAGTGTGCGGCAGAATTCGAGTTGGTTAAGAGGGATGTGGAGAAGGCTACCTGTCTGAAATCATTTGACCCAAAAAATAGAACTGCGTTGACGGTGGATGCAAGTGAGGTGGGCCTAGGGGCAGCCCTAGAGCAATACATTAATGGTGAATGGGTCCCGGTGGCTTTTGCTTCAAGGACATTGAGAGATGTGGAAACCAGGTACTCTGTAATTGAGAAAGAGAGTTTGGCAGTGCTGTGGGCTTCAAAACATTTTAGGACATTTGTGTGGGGCATACCCTATGTAGTGAGAACAGACCATAAACCGTTGGTACAGGTATTTTCTTCCAAGGGAGTCATGGCAGTATCCCCGAGGATTGCGAGGTGGTCAGTACAGTTGCAAGATTATAATTTTTCCTTGCAGTACTTTCCGGGGAAGTTTAATGTTGTTGCGGATTGTTTGTCCCGTTTGCCAGGGGTAGAAGAGGACAGTGAGGGGGGAGTAGTGAAGGAGGATGATTTGCAGGAGTGTCAGGTTGCATCGGTTACGTCTGCAGTGGAGAAGTCGGTGTGGGATCAGGAGTCTGAGCATGATATTGAGTTGAAGTGGATTAGGGAAGGTCTGGTGAAGGGGTGGCACACCGTGAAGGAAAGGCTGGAAGGGAAAGGATATGCCCAGGTTCTCCAGGAATTAGCAGAAGGTCCCTGGGGTGTGTCTAGGGGCAGCAGATTGATACCCCCGATAAGTTTGAGGGGAAGAATGGTGGAATTGGCACATGAAGGTCATTTGGGCCGATCCTTGACCAAAAGGAGATTGAGAGAGGAGTATTGGTGGCCGTCAATGGACAAGGATGTGGAACAAGTGGTGAAAGAGTGTCAAGCGTGTTCTATCAGTGATAAGAGCAAGGTACTGCATCCACAACCAGTGCATCCTGTTGAGGTTCCAGAGCAGGTATGGTCGAAATTGGCTTTGGATATTATGGGTCCGTTTGACTGTTTAGAGCCTGAGTCCAGGTATATGTTAGTGTTGGTGGATTACACATCCAGGTGGATTGAGGTGGCGGCGTGTTCAGATGTTACGACCAATACCGTAATTGATGTTCTGAGAAAAGTATTTGACCGTGAGGGTTTACCGGCAAGTTTAGTTACGGATAATGGTGTGCAGTTCACTTCTAGAGCCATGAGAGAATTCTTGGAAAAGCATGCCATTTCTCACTATAGGACAGCTCTGTATAATCCTTCGGCAAATGGTCTGGTTGAAAGGGCCAATGGCACTATTAAGTCAGCTATACAATTGGCTTTGGCCAATGGTTTGAACTGGCAAGAGGTTGTGTCACAATACCTGGCTGCATATCGGAGAACACCTACCATGCTGACAGGTAGATCTCCATTTGAATTAATGAGGGGCAGGAAGGCAGGCACAATGTTGAGAACTTTGGCTATGGGGGGCGGTGGTCCATGCGATATGGATTTGCGAGAAATTCATCGCAGCATTTTAGAGCGCCAGCAGACCATGGGGTCCTCACAAATGAGTAGGAAGGAGTTGAACGTAAAGCCTGGGGATCAGGTGTACATAAAGAATCCTAGGTTAGTTCATAAAGGATACAGCACTTTTATGCCCTTAAGGAAGGTTGTTAAAGTTGGAAAAGGGTATGTGCACTTGGAGGATGGATCTGTGTGGAGTAAGAGGCGAGTGGTGGTGGATGGATGCAGACGTGTGGTCAGGGAAGGTGTGGAATATGAGGAGGAATCACAAGAAAATGCACTGGATTATAATCCTGTGGTTTCGCAACCCTTCGGGGGTGAACAACAAGAGGGTGTACCACGTCCAGGTCCTGTTGATCCACAGGTCAATGTGGAATTTCAGTCTGCTATGGATCTGCAACCTAATGAAGTTCAACAAAGGGGTCGTGTGGGTAGGAGCTGTGGACGACCCATAAGATTTAGGGATTATGTTTGTTAAGAGTGAAGCACATTTAATATTACCCATGCTACTTGTATGGATACAGCTTTAAAGTAAGTTGGAATATGACATGTCATGTGATGTTGTTTTCATTTTCCATGTTCGAAAAAAAAAAAAAAAAAAAAATTGTTTGTGGGTGACAACATTTTTATCCAAGGGAAGAGGATATGTTGTAATATGCATATGCACGGGCTCGCGCATAGGCACATAGGCACACTGGTGGAATGTTGATGCACGTTCAGCAATCAACATTCCACAGTGGCCGTTGAGCGAGGGGAGCCGGAGCTTGTGGCTGTGGGCTCTCGCCAATAAAGAAAGATAAATATACATACCTGTGTCGGATAGATCTTGTCACTAAGGCAGTGCCCAGAAGGTCTGTAGTATGGGTTGGCGTTCTGCTGGTGGACACCAAGGATTCATAATGTAGATATACATTGAGCTGTCTTATCCCTTGCATAGTGGAATCATATACATAAAGGCTTGAGCTAGGAAGCTGCTTATTTGAATGTACACTGTATAACGAGTACCCTGATAGAAATACAGATCATCCCAGTTTTCAATATGTACTTGTCTCCTGTTCTGCCAATGAGTGTCTTTCCACATTGCCTCAATCTTGTCCCATCTGTTATTCTTGAGTGTTTGTTTCCTTTAGTCTGATAGGCTAAACACAAAGTACTTCAACACTGTAATGTTTTTATGTGCAGGTGTTCCAGTCTTCAGTAGCCCTCAGCTGGATCATGAAATCACTGATGGAGAACAGAATAGGGTCCAAGGAACAAGCGCCTGTCTTGGGTACGTGGCTATATCTGGGTACAGGAATAGGCTCCTGCCTTGGGCAAGTGAGAGGGTGTGCTGATATGTTTGTTGGGTAAAGGAGGCGGCCCCTGTCTTGGGGAAGTGTAAGGTCTTGCATATATGTTGTTACGGTAAACGTGAGAGGGTTTGTGAATATATTGGTTCGGTACAGGATGGGAAGGTTACGTTGGAGGGTATGCAAATATGTTGGTTGGGTACAGGGGATACTCCACCTGGCTAAGCAAGGGTGCCCAAGAAGGAAACATCAGGATTTGTTATTAGATCAGTAGGACTTACTTGTTTATATTAACAATTTACTTAACTCAATAAAAAACGAGCTGTATCTGGCATGTATGCCAATCTTGTGATCTTTCTCTTACTCTCTTTCTCTCTCGCTCTGTCCATCCCCTTCTCTCTAGAGGTGAGAGCTGTGTTGTGAGGTGTGAGTTTGCTAGCTGTTGCTGACAGGGGGTGGGGGGGAGGGCCTGTTATTTTATGGTTGTCAATTTGCTAGCTGTTGCTTACAGGGGGAGAGGAAGGGCCTGCTGTTTTATGAGTGTGGGTTGGCTAGCTGTTGCTGACGGGCGAGGAAGAGCCTGCTGTTTTTATGGGTGTGAGTTTGCTAGCTATTGGTGACAGGGGGAGAGGAAGGGCCTGCTTGTTTATGGGTGTGATTTTGCCAGCTGTTGCTGACAGGGGGAGAGGACGGGCCTGCTGTTTTTATGGATGTGTGTTTGCTAGTTGTTGCTGGCAGGCAGAGAGGAAGGACCTGCTGTTTTTTTGGGGGGTGGGGGGTGTGACTTTGCTAGCTGTTGCTAACACGGAGTGGAAGGTCGTGTTCTCCATCCAGAGGTCAACACACTCAACCTTCATGCATGGTTTCTGAGAGGTTGAGATACAAGGATTGGGATCTTCCAGATGATGTAATGGAGATTTTGCTTTCGGCCAGGAGGCCAGCAACACAATCTTTGTACCGGTGTCGTTGGAAAAAATTTGGTGCAAGGATAGAGATGTGGACCCTTTTCAATGTGGCACACCAATGGTGCTTTCTTTCCTGTTACATCTAGCCAATCTGGGGCTCCAGATCGGAACAATCAAAGGATACCTTGCTGCGCTGTCCATTTTTAAGCGCTCCTCAGAAGAGGTCTCTTACTTTAAAATACCATTAATAATACAGTTCTTAAAAGGACTTACAAATGTATGTCCACCAATACCATTTCATGTTCCAACCTGGGATTTGAATTTAGTTCTTAAATTCCTAACATGTATACCATTTGAGCCTCTGCACTCATGTCCATTGAGACTTTTAACGCTAAAAACTGTCCTTCTTGTATCATTAACATCAGCCCGGAGGGTTAGTGAACTACAGGCTCTCTCATGTAAACCTCCATACACCACTTTTTATAAAGACAAAGTGATTCTGAAAGTAAAAGTGAAAGTAAAACCATCTTTCTTACCGAAAGTAGTTTCCGACTTCCATTTGTGGCAGAACATTGTTTTACCAACATTCTATCCTCCTCCTCATTTGGGAAAAATTACGTCAAGATGACCAACTTTCTGTGGGATACACAGGTCGTAAATTGGGGTTAGCGGTGACAAAACAAACCATATCCCGCTGGACTATTCTAGCTATATTGGAATGCTACAGATTAGCAAGAAAGGACCCACCAGATGGGTTACGTGCTCACTCCACAAGGGGAATGGCTACTTCTGCGGCTTTGAAGAGGGGAATCCCTGCAAAAGATATTTGCTCAGCTGCAACATGGGCATCAATGTATACCTTCATCAAACATTACTACTTAGATGCCTCATCCTCAAATTAGGGACTTCTTGCCAGAGCAGTACTTCACTCTGTACATGAAAACAAAAACTAGCACTCCCTCCTCCAAATTAGTCACTGCTATGGGAATCTATCACAAGATGAGGAATACGTGGGAGGACACAATCCATTCAAAGAACAAGTTACTTACCAACTGTAACGTTCTTTCGACTGGATGTTCCTCCCACGTATTCCTCATCGACCCTCCCAGCCTACCCCGCAGCATAGTTTACATTTTCTTACAATTTCCTCTCACAATGGGCCTATCAGTCACAGTATAAGCCTAGATGTTCCACGAGTATTTCCTCGAAAAAACAGAACTGAAGCCAATGGGCGCGGCTCGAGCCATTTATACCATTGTGACGTCGACACGGTACAGAGCCCGTCGCGGGACATTCGATGCCACGACCTCGAGCACAGCGCCCTCTGCCGAAAAATGTTTTCCGATGCAGCGAAGCTGGCGAAACGAATTATCGCAAAATGAGGAATACGTGGGAGGAACATCCAGTCGAAAGAACGTTACAGTTGGTAAGTAACTTCTGAGTGATTTTTAATGAAATATAATGAATAAGGCCTACCTTTCACTACTGCTGGAGGGATATCCCTGTCTATCTAAAGGAACTAAAGATGCTCGTCGGTTGTTGGGAAGTCCCAAAGTAAAATGTCCTAACTCTACCTGGCCCTACAGCTAATATAACCAACTCAAACAAGGTCAAAAGAATGTCTTTCTTCCCTGGTCTTTTATATTGTGGTGTTTTAAAAGTCTCTTTCACTCCATATTTTTCCTAATACAATCTTCTGGAAATAATCGCTGGATATCTCCTTGATAAGCTCTTGTAGCTCTTTCACAATGTTCTTGAGTCTTATCGTCTCTTTACTGATGTATTGTGATAATTCATCTTGAGATACTTTCCCACAGTCTTTTCTTTACTTGTAGATCTTTCACAGACTTTGAACCCAGGCTTTAGTCTTGTTTTCACTTGTAGATCTTTCACAGACTTTTAACACAGGATTTTCAAAACACTGTCTCCCACTGATGGATCGTATCAAGCTGCCAAGGTGGCATTAGAAAGGTACTTCATCCCCATGGTCAACGTGGACTATGAATTATATTATTTAAAGAAACACTGAACAGAAATCTAAGGAGACTCTTGATGCCTTTCTTACTTACCTACGACCATTGACATTCACATTCACCCTCCTGAATAGAGAAGATGAAATGAGGGCTGAAGTTATCTAGTGCTGTTTCTCAATAAAGCTGAGGAGCCAAATCCTACAGGGAGCTGGGGAGAGCACATGAACTGGCAGAGGTCAGAGAAGCACGCATGAATGTGACCCTCAAAGCAATTCAATTTGAAGAGGTCTGTGCAGTAAATAAGCCACGTACGAAAACCGGTGGCGGATCTGTGAGGCCCGAACGATTCACTGTGTCCTCTAACAATTACTTTGGAGACACACTTCCCCATGAATGAATCTGTCCTGCAAAAGTTCAAACTTGTGCAAGATGTCGAAAAACAAACGGCATTGCAACACTGTCTCTCTCAAATACCTCAACGCTCAGGAACACGACCAAACCCCATGAGAGGAAAAGCAAAAGTAGCACAGATGGATACACCACTTGGCAACATGAAAGAGTATGACTCAGAAGCAGGAGTAGACTTTCTTTCATCTCCAGTGCTGTAAGAGAAGAATGGAAACAATGAATACAACACAGATGCCCTGTAAAAATGTCTCGTTGTCATACCCCTGCACTTATAGCCGGTGGAGCATCCTTAACAGTTATGGCATGCACATACTATTACAGGTGGGTCCATTGACCATCATTAAAGTGTGAATTTACATGTTCGTAGGACATAAAGCCATTCCTCTTGATGGATCATTTGTAGCATGAAACCAAACATGGACAACAAATAGTAAAAGCCTGATTTTACCTCACTGGAATAAGCAAAGATTCCTTTTGGGAGTCCAAAGCAGCTGGGGGCCTTCAGAAAGTCAACTTTGCAGATGGTGTGGATGTAGAGTCGCTACCAGTATATCACCCAGGGCTTGTGTTGCTTTAAAAGCCAGCATATCCGCCTTCATATTGATTACACTGTTCAGCCTGTGACATTGAAACATAGGAGACTATCATATGATTGCCGATCCCCAGGGGACTGCATATTTGTCGACATTAAATCTGAATGCTGTATGTAATCCGGGAGTTATTCATCTGGAATCTAGATGCATTAGCACTTGTAGAACACACAATGACCTGTACAGATATAAAGAGTCATCTTTGGCTTGTCCTCTGATGCTGAAGGGTTTCTGCATGTTATCTGTGGCATGCTAGCTGGCCTACCTGGGGTACTCAACATTAGTGATGATATCCCTTTATAAGCAGCCATTTGGACAGTTTGGAGAAAGTATTGGGTCTCCTGCAAGAGCAGGGGATTAGCCTCAACACAAAAAAAGTGTGAATTTATGCACACCTAACTTACATGTTTTGGTTGCATGTTTCAGGTGGAGGGACTCTCAACTGACACTCAGAAATCCTGTGACATACACAAGGCTCCAGCTCCCACCGATCCATCCGATCTGGGAAGCTTCCTCAGGATGGTCACATATTGTGGAAGATTCCTAAGAAACGTAGCAACACTGTCGGAACCATTGAGGCACCTGACGAAAAGAGAATCCGCTTGGCAACGGACTGTGATAGAAGAATCTATTTTCCAAAAGGAGGCATTCACATCCAAAGCCGCCATGGTATTTTTTGACCCGGAATGCCTGTCAGAGATTGTGATGGAGGCTAGTGCATTTGGTCTGGGGGGTAGCATTCTCTCCCAAAGGGGTCAGACTGGTGAAACTCACCCAATTGCGTATGTCGGCAGATCCTTATCAGAGACTGAATAAAGGTGCTCTAAATTCAGAGGTATGCTTTGGCTTTATTATGGGGCTGCAGACATTATCACATATACACATATTGCAAGCCGATATTGATGATCAGCGACCACAAGCCTCTTATTGCCATAACGTCTGAAGCTTCTTTATGTACACCAGCCCGAATAGAGAAGTGGCTGCCACAGCTACAAAAAATGTAATGAATTGGATGTACCGGTTTGGATACAATAATCCGGTGAATTACCTATCTCAGCATTCCAACCACCCCTGCCAACCAAGGACTTGACACGGAAGGAGGAGAGGCTGAAGCTCGTGATTGCAAAGTCTGTGATACCGATACCCATAGCCATTCAAGAGATAGCAGATGCATCAGCAGCGGACATAAGTCTTCAATTTATATTTGAGGCAGTCAGAACGGGAAGATGGAAGGTCATGCTTCAGTCTTTAGACCGACGCATGGCAATTGCCAGAACGGCACTACAGAGAATAAGGAGAATTTGCCATGAACTATCAATATCCCTAGACAGGATATTGCTGAGAGATGCATACATTGCCCTTCTAGCTTCCCTCATACACAGTGTGTTAACATTAGCCCAGCAAAGACACGGGGGGACAGCTATGACCAAAGCAAGGCTTCGGCAAAAAGTATAGTTTCCTCGTGTGGAAGATAGAGTGGAAGATATTACATAAGCCTGTGTGTAGTGTCAGGCCATCTCCACCTACACAGCACCCATAAGATCTCCTGCTTGGAGTGGCACAGTGAGAATCGACTTAACATGCACCAACATGAATCAACATTTCATGGTGGTTGTAGATCAGTGATCTTGGTACCCCCATATGGACTTCATAGAATCTCCTGCAGCCCATGATTTCATTCCAGCACAAGAATGGATCTTCGCCACACGCGGCCTACAAAAGGAAATCATGCCATATAATGGCCCCCCAATTTCTAGTGGGGTGATTTCAAGAATATCATGCAAATTCCACACAAACGCATCACCCACATTTGGCCGAGAGCCAATGGGGATACTTCCTAAAGGTCGAGGTTGTGACCATCGAGCCTTTTACATCAGCTAGCGTCCATAGTTGTGGTTCATAGGTCTGACTCATTCTACAAGTTGCCTTCCTGTTCTTGGTCAACACCTGGCCTCCTATCTTATTCTCTGACGTAACTAGTCCTCTCCCGACATTTTGCATCTACATACGGTAAACCTTCCCTAATACTTTGCACAGGATCTCCAGCTTCCCATTCTTCCAATTCTTCTTTAGATAATAATTGATGAATTTGTTCTCGAAAATCTACTTCCTTATGCACTTCACCCACCACAAAATTCTTCTCAGACAAGAGTGACACTGGAATACAATCATCAGCTTTTAAACTTCCTGGAAAACATTGAGATAAAGTATCAGCCTTTCCATTCAAACGTCCAGGCTTAAATGTTATCACGAAATCAAATTCTGCAAAAAACAATGACCAACGAAGTTGTCTTGATGTTAAAGTCTTGGCGGAAAGAAGAAAAGTCAAATTTCTGTGATCAGTTTAAACTGTAACTCGATGACGTCCACCCAAAAGTTATTTGTGGCCATTCCTCAAATGCAGACTTGATGGCCAAAAGTTCTCTGTCTGTAATTGTATAGTTCCTCTCAGCCGATGTAAACTTCTTTGAATAGAATGCTACCGGATGAATCTGTCCAGTTCCTGGATGGCGTTGTTGTAAAACTGCTCCCATGGCACAGTCCGAAGCATCTGCCTCCACAAAGAAAGGTTGATCCACATCCGGCTGTAACAAAATTGGTTCTGAAATAAATTTTTCTTTAAGAAATTTAAAAGCATTTTCAGCCTCCTCACTCCATACAAATGTCATTCCTTTTTTCAACAATTTAGTAATTGGAGATTCGCAAATCCAATAAAACATTGAATATCTTTTACTGAACTTGGTTGTGGCCAATCCTTTACTGCTTTTACTTTACTCGAATCCATCTCAAGACCCTCCGGAGATGACACAAAGCCTAAAAATTCCACACAATTAGTGTGAAACTGACTCTTTTCCAATTTTGCAAAGAGAAGGTTCTCACGCAATTTCACTAAAAGCTTCTTAACATGTTCCAAATGTTGTTCTTCTTCTTTAGAAAAAACTTTAATGTCATCAATGTACACCACTACAAATACATCCAAATATTCGCGAAGGACTTGATTTATAGAAAACTGAAAAGTCGCTGGTGCGTTACACAAACCAAATGGCATTACCTGGTACTCAGAAAGTCCGTAACGCGTTCTAAATGCGGTTTTCCACTCGTCTCCTTCACAAACACGAACCAGGTGATAGGCTCCTCGTAGATCCAATTTTGTGAAAATCTTAGCTCCTTGAATCCTGTCCAACATTACTCATATTAAGGGTAATGGATAGCAATTCTTTATAGATATTTTATTCAGAGCTCTATAGTCAAGGCAAGTTCTCAGGGTTTTGTCTTTCTTTGGAACAAAGAACAATGGTGAGGATGCTGGTGATTGTGAATGTCTAATAAAGCCCTTACCAAGATTTTCCTCTAAATATTCTTTTAAAAACTCATTCTCTTTCTCAGTGAGAGCATAAATTCTTCCACAAGGAACTGGTGCTCCTACTTCAAGATCAATCTTGCAATCAAATTCTCTTGCAATGAATTCTCTAAGAATTCATTAGCTTCTTTTTTGTCAAAAACATCCTGAAAATCCTTATAACACTCAGGTAAAATCCAGCTGCTGCCCCACTATATGTTCCTTCACTAATCCTGCAGCTAAACGTACTCCTATTGGTTTAGAAATTTCTTCCTGACCATCTTCTGTTAATCTTACCAAACATTGTTCTTTACAAAAACCTGCCTTGAACTCTACTGTTCTTTTCCCCCAATCAATCAAAGGATTATGTAAAGATAGCCAAGGCATGCCTAAAATAATCCGTAATTGTGGTGCATCAATTAATTCAAACTCAATTTCTTCACTATGTTCTTCCCCAATTTTCATCTCCAATTTAGCTGTCATCTGAGTTATCAAACCAGAGGTAAGGGGAGATCCATCCACAGCTCGTACTTGCTCGGGTATTCCCTTTTTAACTTCTGGAATTCCCAATCTACCTGCCAAACCATTATCAAAAAAATGTCCTGTTGCCCCAGAATCAATTGCACATGGTCCACCACATCCTGGCTTACCTTCCCATGAAAAGGATACGTTTAATGTGATGTATGGAACTGCTGTCTGAACTGTATTCGCCACCTGTTGACCTTTTCCAGGAAATTGTGGAAATCGCTTTGGCGCTCCTGGACATTTACCTACAAAGTGAGTACTATCCCCACAATATAGACACAAACTTTCTTTTCTTATTCTATCTTTCTCTTCCTTGGTCAATGGAGGCCTAACTGAATTTACAGTATCATTCCTCAAAGAACCCTTAACTTCTTTAATAACTTGTTCTGTTCTGGGACGTTCACTCCTGAACCAAACCCTATTCTCAGAAAAATGTCTTCGCTTTTCCAATCTCCTCTCACCCAATCTCATATCCAATTGCATCACCAAATTAATCAGATCTTCACTTGAAGTAGGCCTCTCTACAATATTTGATAAAGCATCTTTCAACTCATCACGCAGACCTCTATAAAAAATGGAAGCTCTTTTTTCTTCCGGCCAACCACTTTCTACTAATCCTCTGAACTGTGTGATATAAGAAATTAGCTCACGATTTCCCTGACGTAACTCTAAAAGTTCCCCATCAACACTTTAAGAATGTGTCCTTCGATCAAAGATCTTTCCAAAGACCATTTTAAAATCCAACCAACTATGTAATTCTTCAGCCCCTCTCGCTACATAAGGCACAGACCAAGCTGCGGCTTCTCCTGTGAGATAAGAGATAAAAAATGCTACTCAAGAGGTTTCTGTCGGAAATGCCTCTGGTCTGCACATATAGTGTAATTCACATTGCATAATGAATGATTTGAATTTTCTAAAATCTCCTCCAAATCTTTCTGGGGGTGCTAAAGGAGTGGAAACTACTGTTCCTCCCGAAAAAATATTTACTCCTCTACCTTTTTAAGTAACTACTCTGGCTTCTCTAATGACTTCTTCTTCTGCATACAATGTAGGTGGTTCTCTTTCAAAACCAAAACTCAAACCTGATGTTTTAGCTGAATCTCCCTTTCTTACTTGGCTATTCAACTCCTCCATCTTAACTCCAAAGGACAATGTTTCTTTTCTACTCTCCCTTAATTCTGACTTTAATTCTAATAGAATCTTTTCCAAGGCTACTAAACTCAACCCTGACTTGGTGTCCATCTTCACTCAGGCAGGATCAAAAACATGGGCCTTTCATTCTGTCAGGTACTGAAGTAGTAGAATCCTGCAGGAGTGAAGCTGGCCCACTAAACCCCCAAAGCCTGCCTGCTCAACAATCCTTATTCTACTTCAGATTGTCTTCTCTGGATGGTTTTTAATCAGTTGAGTTCCTAAAAGGAAAATACAACCTTAAATAATTAATATACAATTTTCTTTCTGACTATTTCTCTCTCAATGTAATATTTTTCTAAATACCTGTTGCCTAAGCTAGATTTGCCCTTAGGCTGCTTCAGAGAGAATGCTGCTGCTACTTTAGATGCTCCGTACAAACTTCTCTTCAATATGTCTATCTTCTTTCTTTTTCTAAAACTTCTGGCTGTGATTATAAAAATAAATGATACCCAACAATGTAGTTATTACTATAGCTAAAGTGTAACTTGCTTCTGTGTATTTTATTCCACTAAATATATATTTCAAATACCTTCTACATCTGATGTCTCTGATGTATCTTTTATATACAGCTGGAATATCCAATTCAGCAAGAATTCTTAACTTGAAACTTCCTCGAAAATATTTCTCTATTTAATTTTAGATGACGCTCACTCGAAAATTGCAAACCGACACGCTTTGTAATCCGAAGCGTTATCTTCCGACGAATGTCTTCGAAGGAATGCTGTCCGTAACAATACGCATCGCATTCAAAAATAAATCTAAGATGGCCGCGACGCTAGCGCTACATCGCAAGGTCCTTTGTTCTAACCGCGCTAATGAAAAAATACGATAAGCGCCATACGCTCAAAACTTAAACCTTCAATGATTAGTTAGAGGGTTAGAAAACATAAATTAGAATTAGTAACTCGGCGAAATAGGTCCGCGCGCCTAGTTAATGCCAAAAAACCTTTTTACAACAAAAAGAAGCACAACTAATTTTCTTGTATATTTACAAATAGTCTTTTCCTTACATAGAATTCACGCTTCAATAGGGAAGTCTACATTTGTCTACAGATTAAAAGTCTTAGGGTTTTCTTCCTTTAAACAGAAAAATACACTTAGCTTACTGTTAATTCTTCTGTAAAACGATTGAGCTGCCCAGCAAACTGGTTCTAGTGGAAAATCTTCAACGTTAGATTTCTTAAACTTCTTTCTTGAATATTTCCTTTAAAGAATTAGATTTAAAAAAAAAAACAACAAAAGATTCTATACTTGTAACTATAACTTTAATTTACTGGAGCTATAAATTATATGACCTAACCAGATGAAAACGTTAATGAAAGGCAGTTTAGAACTGTCATGAACATTCTAAATGACAACACAATGCTGCCTTCAGTAAAATAAACCAATCATTGCTGGGACAGTGTTCCACCATCTAGGCTTGGAAGTGTTTCATCTTTCTAAATGAAAGTGATTTAAAGGAATATGAACAAACTAAAAAGGAAATGTACTACTCTCTAAACAGGATTAATTTAATACTTGAACAACCTCCCTTTCTAACTTTCCAGGAATAGTATTTGAAACACCCTATTCTCCAAGGAACCTTGCCAAAGTGAGGTACAAAATGTGAAAACCTGACAACTTCCACATCCCCAAGAAGAACCGCAAGTTCCTCTGATTCATAGTTTAGGGTCTACCAGTTCAAGGCTCTCCCTTTCGGCCTGAAGTCAGACCCAAGGGTGTTTACAAAGTGCCTAGCCCTGGTGGTGGCACATCTTTGTCTGCAAGGCATCCACGTATACCCCTACCTGGATGACTGACTGGTGCGTTCCCGCTTACAATCTCGGTCAAACTAACACACGGCCAAGACCGTACGTCTATGACGGAGCTGGGGTTCTCCATAAACTATCCAAAGTCTTTCTTGAAGCCATCTCCGGGCGGTCTATTACTGGGCACGCGACTCAACGCAGTTACGTGCTTGGCATTCCACTCGGAGGAGAGGGTGAAATCCATGCAAGGCAAGTTGCAGCGCTTGTCCAATGCGGCGACCGTGCGATCCATCAAGTCACTTTTGGGCATGTTGTCCTCCTGCATCAATCTTGTTCGCTTCTGCAGATTGCGCATGAGACCTCTCCAGAAGTTACTGGATGTGAGATGGATGCAAGTGTAGGTGAACTTTAAGGACAAGATCGCCCTCAACAAAGAGTTCCGACGGGTGATACGGTGGTGGGGTGTGCGGCAGCACCTCGTCCAGGGAGCTCTATTTCAGGTTCCTCCTTACCAGGAGACGCTAACCGCGGACGCCTCTTTAGATGGCTGGGGAGCCCACACCAGACAGTTGCACGCCAGAGGCTTCTGGCAACCAGACCTACACATCGACGTCCTGGCGCTGTAAGGGAGGCATGGTATCACAAGTATGACACTGACACAACAGTTACACGTTTCAAAACCTAGAACTTTGCCCTGTAGTTATGATGGGAGTAGTCTCTACTATCAAATAATAAAGAAAGCACAGTCCTAGTCAGTTTTTGTCAAATTAAAATGGCCTATACTGACAAAACCTAATGGCTGCCCTATCTCTTGTACAAAAAGTGTGTAAATGTAATATGCATGCAAAGGAAAGTCAGTGTTATAACATAAAAGATCAAAGTGCCTGAGTCAGCTCTCCTCCCCACATTGGACAGCACAGAGTAAGGTGGACCCCATAAACAGGATGACACACTCGAATCAGCTTATCGAAAAAAGGCAGTTCAAAATGTGGGTAGAGGCCCACTTATACTTCCACGTTAAAGTCACTTATTCCAGCGTTCCAAACATTATTTCACAGTTCTACAAATGTTCACGTAGGTCTCCCTCTGTCGGGCTCATACCTCGCTATCACAGCACTTGCAGGTGTTCCCTTCCCCTCACTTATTTAATATTCCAGGTCTCCCTCGGTCGGGCTTGGACCTCCCCCTGATGTTGAAGACTTTCGAATGTGCGAGGCTTTTTCCATAGCCCTCCGCAGTACCACTGTTACATTACGGCAGCAAAGAGCTTTCTTACGAAGAACTTCCCAACCATGGAATCCGATTTGGCATCGTTACAAGTTGCCTTGGAAACTGTTCAGGTCACGTAAACGTGCTAGTCAGCTGATTGGACGTGCTTCACTTATACGGAAGCCACGCCCCCTTGTTCCTTAAAGCCTTCAGCCGCGGGAACTTCGTTGCTGCTAATTGTACTTTACTACGTGCCTTTTCGTAGCCCGTCTACGGCACTGTTTGCCTTCCTCGGATTACCCTCAGTGAACCTTTGACTCAGAACTCTCGTTATCAGACCTCGGCTTTGTACTCAGTTTCTGCTTAACTGGATTACCCTAAGGACTTGTTGCCACAGTAGTTTTCCTTTACTGCTGCTAAACCGCAGGAGCCTCCCCACTTAACCTTCAGTTCTACGGGCTCTGCGGCTCTTCACTTCTGCTCAAAACTGAACTCCAGTTCTCATTCATCTTACGCTTGCATGAACGCTTTTGCTTTCCATCTGAGTTCCGGCTCTACGATCAAGATCTGCTGAGATTCGCTTCAGCGTGACGCTGCTTGGTCTTTTTCTTCCTGTTCTATCTGAATCATCTATTTGGACTATAAGACCATTCCTACCAGTGCTGCTTATCAAGGACTGCCTTTGCTCCAACTAATTAACTGTGTTTGCATACTGAGTGACTGTTTGTTTTTTCTACTGAAGTGCATTTACGAACGCTTTCCAGGACATGCACCAACCCGGCCCTAGTGCGTCCCTCATGCCGTTCGGGTTATCCTCCCTATACTAACGTTCCCATTTTATTATTTTTTCCTGCCGTTTTCATCAACCATTTGGATTTTGTATTCCTTATTGAAACTGGTCCAGGATTTACTCTCAGGTCTACTCACATACACTATTTCAGGTGCCGGCAGTTCTATTGTGTTTAAACAGAATTAATTAAAAAGAAACAAGTTAGGCATAATACTCAAAACCTTCCTGTATCTCTTGCAGCATTGGTCTGGCGGTGCGCTCAATCCCACTCTTTTGCATTATAGACTACTCTGTCTGTTCTTACATAAATAGCAGAGTGGTACATCGTGAAAAAGAGCCCCTCTCGAAGAGGAAGCCTGATTCTTGAAATGAGGGGAACTGGGTTTTCGGAAACGTCTACGGCTCATCCTACATCTCGATTCAGGTTGGGGTCACGCACACCTTCCGGCTCGGTGAGTAACAACCACTTTGACTTTATCCCTCCCATGCGATAGTTGCCCCAGTGTCTCTTGGTCTTGGTAGTTCCATAACACAATCAACAAAGTTCAAAGATATCTTTCTCTTAGAGCAATTACCTTTTAACTTCCACTTTTGACTGGATTATTCTTGATCATTGTGCATTTCAGAGTTTGGTCACTTGCTGCTTTATAATGAGACATCAAACAGTTCTCCCGAGACTTTCAAATGGGCTACTTTCTTTCACCGGACCACTCTGCTACTCTGTATCACTGGCTTCACAGTTATCACTAATTTTAGAGTTTCTTTCGCATCGCATCAGCATTTACGCAACCTTCATTTTTGAGATACACGGTTGGGACTTCAATCTTTCCTTGACACAAACCGGCCTTTCATGTCTTTCGCTAACTCACCAGGTGTGTGCATTCCTTTTTTGTCTCTGCGACTTTGATTCACGTGTCACAGTTGATACCACAGACTTGGCCTCACCTCCCCACCTCTGTCACCCTTTGGTTTCTCACAGAGCTCGTGGGCACGTTCTGAGCCCTCAAGTCTTTTCTGCCATCATTGAAGTGCACGGTGGTGAGGATCCTCACGGACAACACCACAACCTTGTCCTACATCCGGAAACAGTGGGGGAACCAATCTCCTTCATTCTCTATAGAGGCCCAGGGCTTGTGGCAGTGGGCCATTCGTCAAGGCATGTTCCTTGTTCCGTTTCAACTGGCGGGGGTCAAGAACACCATTGCAGGCTCTATCAGCAGGGAACTGCTTTCTTGCCATGAGTGGGAGCTTCGCCAGGACCAGGTGGATTTGCTGTTCAACTAATGGGGCCAACCCCAAATTGATCTCTTCATGACCGCGGCGTACAACAAGTGACAGAGTTTCGCCAGGAGGTTCCCTCAACCGAGGAGCTTGGAGGACGCGTTCTCGTTCCTGTGGGAGGGACAGTTCCTATACGATTTCCCTCCATTTCCACTCCTCTTACGTGTGATCAATCCACTCAGACAGTGCTACTGCAGGATGATACTCGGCGCCCCAGCGTGGCTGAGGCAGATCTGGTATCCGGACTTACTACGCCTGTCAGTACCCCGTCCATCAAGCTACCGCTGTCCCCAGACCTTCTTGCCAGATTCTGTATCACGACCCGGAGTCTCTGAACTTGAGGGCATGGATACTGCAGCCCTAGAGTTTGGAGGTTATGCTTTACCTGCAGAATGTAAGGACATCCTGGCCAGGCCAGAGCATCGTTAACGTTGAAGTGCTACAGACATAAATGGGAACGCTTCTCTGTGTGGTGACAGATTACCCCTCCGCATATCAAGGCCCGCAACTTCTACAATACTTGCTTTCCTTGGCCAAAGCAGTACTGGCTCATGCCTCTATCAAGGTGCATCTTGCTGCCATATCCAGGTACACCAGGTCTCTGGGCAGACCTCTGCTGTGGTATCACAGGCTCATCAAGGAGTTCCTCAAGGGGCTGTTCAAGACTTTCCCACCGGTGATGGTTCCTGCCCCGGCTTGGGAGCTCAATGCTGTGCTAACTAAGCTCATGGGAGCGCTCTTCAAACCTATGCATCAGGCTCTGCTAAAGTTTCTGTCATGGAAGACGGCTCTCCTCGTGGCTATCACCTCGGCCAGGCAGGCCGGGGAGATTCAGGCCATGTCTTGCAAGCAGCCTTACTTGTCTTTCCATGCTTCAAGGGTGGTACTGTGTACAAGCCCCACCTTTATGCCAAAGGTACCTTCGGAATTCCACCTCAACAAACTTGTTCCAGAGGTGAGTGTTTATTGCTTCTGTTGAGCTTTGCCACCTATGTATACTGCTGTTTAATCGTTATTCATGAGCATGTGAATCCATGCCAGACCCCATGTTGGAGAAGGTTTAAGTTACTTACCTGTAACTATTGTTTTTTATTTTTTAAAACAATTTTATTGATTTTATTCAAACAACAAATAACAAACCCTACTCAACTCGCAGTGATTACATATCTTGCTCATAAATGCACATACATTGTCACTTTTTCGCCCACTGCATTGCCCGTCCCACCCCCCTCCTAAGCCTACTTTCTCCCATCATTAGTCTCCACCTCTTGTGGTGGGGAGACCTCTCCCGCCACGCTTATTGAACCATCATCACTTGGTCCATCATACGAGGGCCCAAACAGCTCTGCTATTAATTGTCTCCAACCCACTAGGGCTCCGGCTTTGCTCTCTATGTCCCCTTTACACGCTTCCTGCCATGCCACTGTTTCTGCCTCCACCCACTTCTGCAAGTCCCTCCACCACGTCTCCACATTGGGCTTGTGGCACGCTTTCCATCCCATTGCAATCCTTCTCTTCGCCAGTACATATGCCAGATCTTTCAATTTGCTCACATGTCTTGGTCTGGGGAACCCTTCCAACAAGCAAGCCCACACCGTATCCACCTTCATGCGGATTCCCTTGTCCTCCATTTTCTGTGCTATATCTCTCCAATATTTCGCTATCAGTGGACACGCCCAAAACATATGCACCATTCCTTCGTTTTCCTCATTGCATCACTTGGCTTCCGGCGTTCTTAAATTTGGCTATCTTTAGTGGCGTCAGATATGCTCTGTGAGTTATATACAACTGTATTTGTTGTAGCCTAGCATTTCTCGATACTTTTTTATGATACCCCTGAGCCCTTTCCCACATCCCGTCACTCATCATATCCCCTACTTCCTCCTCCCAGTCCAGTCTAAGTTGCACCACTTCTTTTCCCACTTTAGCCATCATCATCTCATACACTCTAGACGTTTCATGCCCTCCTTCTGCTATATCATATATCACATCTAGCGTGGTGTCCGGTTCCTCTGCAAGTTCCATCTCGGACCAGGGATCTTTAATTCTTTGCGCCATCCCATGGTACGTAATATATTGTCCAGTACTCAACCCTGTTTGTTCCACCAACTCCTCAAATTCCAGTATTTTCCCCTCTTGCCACACATCCCCCAATGTTGCTATTCCCACTGGTTCCCAATACTTCCTAATCATTAACCTTAGTTGCTTTTCTGTTCCCATCATTGTAACCAGTGGGATTTGCGGAGAGCACAGGGCTGACTTGTCCATCAACCGGCACGCCCTCTGCCACAACCCCCATCCAAGACCCAATATCCCCGGACGACCTCTTAACTCCCTCTTGGGTAACAATATCATTTCTCCCAAAAAATATGGGGTGCAATCTCCTTGATGCAGTTTATGCTCTAAGGTAGGGTCCGCAGAGAGCCATTTGGCTACATGTTGTAACTGGCTCGCTACGTAATATACCTCCCAGTTAGGTAATTTAATGCCTCCTTTCTCATGCGGGTTTTGGAGTTTCCATAGGGCTACCCTGTTCCTCATTCCGTACCATAGGAATTCCCTGCATATGCTGTCCGGCTTGATAAAGAATTGCCGGGGTATGGAGTATGGGATGTTTACAAAGCAATGCAACAGTCTGGGCAATGCCACCATCTTGAGCATCGCCCCACATCCCATCATTGCCAAGGGGAGTTTCGTCCAGAACTTCATGCTGTTTTTCAGATTCTGAACCGTTCTTTCTGTATTGTGCCTATGTTCGGCTTCTACTGTATGATATATATCTATCCCAAGATACCTAAAGGTTGTGGCCTCCCACGGTATCTGGAGTACCGGAAAATTCTCCGCCAGGAGCCCTCTGTATCTGCCCAGTGGGAACACACAGGATTTACTTGGGTTCACGGCTATACCTCAGAGTTCGGCAAACCTCTCCACCACTTCTAATATATACTGCAGGTTCTCCTCTGGGTAGCGCAAATACAATAACATGTCGTCTGCGTATAGTGAAATTAAATGTGATGTTTCCCCAACGGCAATGCCTATTGGATCATATTGATGCCTTAAGTAAATCGCCAGGGGCTCCAAAGCCAGAATATACAACATGGGGGACCACAGGCACCCCTGTCTGGTCCCTCTACCAAGTTGCCACCTTTCAGAGATCACAGTTCCTGTCTTCACTCTCGCTAATGGCTCACTATATAGGAGTTCTACCCAGTGAAGATATCTTGGTCCCATACCATAGTTGGCTAGGGCCGCCTTCAGCCAGGGCCACTTGACCGAATCAAATGCCTTGATCGCAACCAGCGACACTGACGCCATTTCGCTAGTGTCCCCTTCAGTATGTTCGATCACTCGATGAGTCGCCTCAAATTATTTGAGATATTCCTATTTGGGACATATCCTGTTTGATTGGGATGAATTAGTTTGGTTATGACCTTCTTTAATCTGTTTGCTAGAACCGCTGTTAAAATCTTACTATCCTGGT
This sequence comes from Ambystoma mexicanum, assembly GCF_040938575.1. Classification (NCBI taxonomy): domain Eukaryota; kingdom Metazoa; phylum Chordata; class Amphibia; order Caudata; family Ambystomatidae; genus Ambystoma; species Ambystoma mexicanum. The sequence continues at coordinate 1,090,402,878 of NC_090941.1, forward strand.
TTAACATCAATAGGGGCCTATAGGAACCGCAGTCGCTACCAGGCCTGTTGGGCTTGGGGAGTGGTATAATAACCGCTTCGCGCAGTGATTCCGGTAGCCTCCCAACTTCATATGCTTCGTTAAGCATTTCCATTAGTGGGGGGAGAATATCTGCTTTATATGCCTTGTAAAATTCACTTGGGAGTCTGTCTGTTCCCAGGGTCTTACACGTGGGCAGCTGCCTCACCACTTCTTCTAGCTCTTCTAAAGTGATCGGGGCATCTAGCTCCTCCCTCTCTTCCACACTAATTTGGGGTAGCCCAATGTCTTCCAGTAGATCTCCTATTTCCCCCCTTTTGCTTCCCGTCTCGTCTCCGTACAAGGGTCTATAGTAGTCTGCAAATTCTTGATTAACCCCCTCTTGCGTATCCACTACGTCGCCATTATCTTTCACTATTGTTCTAATTCGGGGCCTGAGGGTCTCGTTTTTCTAAAGCCACGCAAGGAGTCTTCCTGGTTTGTCGCCTCCAGCATGTTGTCTTTCTATGTACTTTTTATAATTAAGATTACATAATCTCTCCCAATATCCCGCACATTTCTGCTGCAGCCCCAGTGTCGTTTCTGTATCTGCCTTAGTGTTACTGCCCCGTTCCAATACCTTCTCCAATTACTTTCAGAGTCCTGCAATTCGGTCAGAATCCCACCCTGCAGTCCTTTAGACTTGGTTATGGCAATTCCTCTCACTACCACTTTAAAGGCTTCCCAGAGTGTGCCCGCTGTCTTGACACTGCCAGTATTTATCTCGAATATCCTCCCTGAATACGCTATCTTTAAGCGCTTCTGCACGCAATCGCCATGTGGGTATCCTTCCCCTGGGGGGTCGGTATTGCCATGTTAGCAGCAGTGGCGAGTGGTCTGAGAGGACTCTAGCTTTGTATTCAGCCTGCGGTAGTTCGGCCAGCAACTCCTGCGTGACGAATACATAGTCCAGTCCTGTGTGTTGGCCCTGTGGGGCCGCATAATGTGAATAGTGTCTATCCTGCGGATGACGTGTTCTCCATGCATCTGTAAGCCCGAAATCCGCCAATAGTGCATGTAGTGCCTTTGCAGCCGGGGTGGGTCTAGCTATTTTAGTGTCTGATCTATCTATGGTGGGGTCCAACACACAATTGAAGTCCCCCCCCCCACAATATAGCTCCCCCCATGCTGCCACTGAGTTTACTATACAGGGTTCTAAAATACGCAGCTGTATCTTGGTTCGGGGCATAAGTATTCACTATGCAGATCTCCCTATTTTCCACCATCCCTCTCATAATCACCATCCTACCATCCGCCTCTACCTGCGAGCTCAGCAACTGAAACGGAACATGCGGGGCCACCCATGTAATTACCCCTCTTGCATAGGCAGAGTATGTTGCTCCCACCACTGTCCCTCTCCATTTTTTACGCACCACTTCTAGTTTGTCTTTCGTTAAATGGGTTTCTTGTAACAGGGCTATGTCCACTTTCTGTCTACGTAGGTACATCATTACCTTGTTCCGCTTCAGATAGCTATTGAACCCCCTAACGTTCCAAGTGACTATCTTAGGTCTACCATGGTTCATTTCGTTTTCCATGAAGTGTAGGCTTACCCCATAATTCTTCCCCAACCATAGCAAACCACAGCACACAACCCCTTCCCTCCCTCCTTCCCACCCTACCCTGACCCCAACAGTTGCCCAGCTCTATCCCTGGATCTCAGGCTCCCCCGCGTTTGGGCCTACCCTGATACCCCGGGCAAGACCCCAGCAGGGCGTCACCGCACTATCGGCGACCTAACTAAACTCTAAATGGGGGAAGAACAGGTTGGTCCTGCAAGGCTCCTAGTCAAAGTATAAATCGCAATATTCGGGGATCATGTGTTTCTCCCAGCTTGATCTCACCATCCCGCAAGCTACTTTAATGACTATATTCAAGTCCCATAGTCTTAAGTTCTGAGACCCATCGGAGCCCCTCTCGTTCATTACTTATCCTCAGCACCTCCTTCTCCTGTCCGTACGTCCGACTCCTGGGGGCATCCCCGCGTGTTGAGCCATCCCATAGCTTCTTCCGGAGTTTCGAAAAACAAAGTTCTGTGCTTGTGAAAAACCTTCAGTTTGGCCGAGTAAAACAGCATGTACTTATGACCCGCTTCTCGCAATCTCCTCTTGACTGCCCCAAAGTTCATTCTGCACCGCCAGGGTATAATCCGGGTAAGCCATTATATTTGCCAGACCTCTTTGTATTGTCCCCCCTTTGCGGAAGTGCTCCAGGATCCTTTCTCGATCCCTGTAGTTAAGTATCTTAGCGATCACCAGCCTAGGTGGGCCTCCTGGGGGCGGTCTCCTCGTTAGGGCCCTGTTGCCCTTTCCACTGCAAACCCCTGAGACAGCACTCCTGCAGTGATTTCTTGTAGCAACATTGTCTCAACGAATTCCGTGGGGTTATGGCCTTCTTCTCCTTCTGGTAGTCCAACAATACGGATATTATTTCTCCGGGCTCGTCCTTCCGCCTCCTCCGCTCTGCTCTCCAGATTACCCACTCGTTGCACCAGGGCGTAAAGCTCTGACCGGTGGGAAGCACAGTCTGCCGTGTTAGGGCCCATTTCCTTCTCGAAGTTCTCCGTGCGCTCCGCCAGTGACCTAACGTCTTTCTGTAGCAGATTCACATCCTCTTGCACTGCCCCAACCTGGAGCTCCAGTGCTGTTTTCAGTTCTGCCACCGCGAGTTCGAGCTTGGTCTCCCAAGCCGCCTTCAGATCGGCGATCGCTTCAAGGACCTCTTGATTCATGCCCATGGTGGCACTGCTTCCAACTTGGGCTTTGTCTTTGTTCCTGGCTCCTTCCGGGCCTGGTGGCGTCTTTGTGTATTCCTCTAATGTGGGTTGCTTACTCTTCAGTCTTGGGGGTTTATTAGACATGGCGCTGCATCTATGAGCCGTGGGACAGCCCCTTCACCTGTGGTCTTCAGTCCCAGCAAGAGTGGGTTCGTACTGTCCTCAAAGGGCCGATGATATCTGCTGGTTCCTTCGATCGTCCACATTCCGCTCCAAGCACTCCACCAACCTTTTTCCTTTTGCTTTTCCGTCACTGCGGCCACCCGGGCTAAGCAATGTGACGATTATTTCATATCCCTAGCGATCTTCCTCTGCTGTTGTCGCACGGGGACAGAGTCTCCGTCTCAGGGATGCACCTCTCGGGATCTCTTTGTTCTCATCCGTGGCCATTTTGATGTCCCTTCCGCGGCCGGCCTCTCAAAACAAAGTAACAATACAACCGTTCCTCCGCTGTAAATTTGCAGTCAGCCTGCTCATGCTCTGCCCTGTGCCTTCCCACGCCTGCACATACTCTTTGGGCCGCCGTTGATCAAAAAAGTATGCGTTTCTTGGTCGGATCAAGTTATCGGATCACGGAGCTCGCAGGGTTTCCAGCCTATTCCATGGCTGCCAAGCCACGCCCCCTACCTATAACTATTGTTCTCCAGTTTAGATCCGGCATGGATTCACATGCGAACCCTCCCTCCTTCCCCTCTTGGTTCATACTGCCAATTTACATGCTTACGCAATCTGAGGATGGCCACCAGGGGTAGAGCTTAGGGAGAGGACTGTCATTGGATGGGGGCAGTATGACCCAGAGGACAATTGGTGTAGAGGATAAATAGTTTTAAAGTGAAAATAAAACAGTGTTTTCCTCTACCTTTTTCTTTTACCGAGGATTCGCAGCCTGACCAAAGGGAATATCCATGAGCATGTGAATCCATGCCAGATCCATGCTGGAGAATAATAGTAACAGGTAAGTAACACATTCATTGTCGGCAATTTTGGGCCTACCTCATGGCTGAGTCCACAAGGAAGAGCCTGCTTAAGGCATGTGCCCGGTGTTACCTGAAGAATTTGTATGTTGAAGACCACCACGACAATTGTCTATATTTTCTACATCTACATCACATAATACAAGACTGTGAGATCTGCTAGTCTTTACGAATAAAACTGATGGTCATCGACCCCTCTTCGCGTGACTCATGGATGCCAGTGGGGCCACTGTCTTTGCCTCTGTATGGAGCCATGCCTCTCTACGGCAGGCAGGACGGCCCAGCAAATCATCTCCAATAAGAGGTCTAGGTTGCACAAAGAGAAATGCACAGAGAGGTGGCCGATGATGAACCAAGGTCGTCTCACGAGGACTGAGCCACACCAGCAAAGGTCAGTGCTCAGGATGTTTCAAAGGGCAGGGGCAGTCAAGGCCTTTTCTCCCGCCCAGCAGACACAAATTTATCCAGCATGTCTACTCACATTTCAAAATCTGTTGGGCACTCTTTGTTGTCAACCATCACATCTACTCGTCGATGTTGGCAGCTACCAAGTCCTCGTTGACAGCCAAGTCTTCCCCTGGCTCATCCACACCAAATCTGTCTACTCTGTCGACTAGTGCCCTACTGACGAAGACGTCGACAACAACAAGCAAACAAACGGCTACCCAGTCGATGAGAACCTCAACGTTGACGATGACACTGGTTCCTCTGGTTACGACGCCATCATCTTGCATGGTCACAGCTATCACTCTGTCAGTTGTCACAGAAACTTCATCCATCTTAGCCAACACGGTTCCTGCGCTGACAGAGCTTGCACAATTCCTCTAAGGAAAGGGAGGAAAGTGATGTGGAGGCTGTCATGTCACCTCCCTGTTCCATGCAGTTGCCCACCGTGCCGCCATCACGCAGGAACTCACCTTCTATCTAGGGGAAGGCCTGTGTCAACAGATGCAAAATCAGTCCTAATAAGACTTCCTGTCTTGACACCAGTGCATCCAACCCCTAGAGGGGGCAAATTCCCTCCAGTGCGGCCAGCTCCACCAAGGGACATATCGTTGGCCATATTAAACACCCTTACTACACTGGTGGCCACATTGCAGTAAAGGCTGCCAGAACCGGCACCAGCTCCGGTGCCCCCACAACAGCCACGCAAAGTTACCCTTGGTCCCTCTAGGGAAGAAGATTTTCCACGACCCCCTTTCGGAGATTGAACACCAAACCAGGCCTCATCAACTGTCTGACACAGGAACAGACACACACCCAGAACACCTTGACGATGTGGCGTCAACTCATACATCGCACACTGATGACTTTAATGATTTCCTCCTTGCCGATGGCGAGCCAAATGAAGTTCTGGTTAGAGATTTGCAACAAGATAAAATAGGCTCATCAGGGTGGCTAAGATGTTTGGCCTCATCCCGGAGGCACAATGCTATGGAAGCCTCTTATACCAACAGAGGGAGCAGTCGAGGAGGTCCATAATGACCTTTCTTCTCCTGGAAGATGTCTGGGAAGATGGCCTTGTCACCATGGCACACCCATCAATGCTTCTGGCAAAATAGGATATATTTAATAAAAAATACAGGCCCCCGGACGCTGCCCCCGTCTGTCTCCACACGCAGCCAACACCAGACTCTGTTGTCTCCACCGCTGACAGGAAAAGATCTGCCAATGCATCATCGTAATGCTCTGTTCCTCCGAACAAGGAGGGAAAACGCATGGACGCCTTTAGTAAAATGATTATAACTACAGCAGACACTACCATCAAAGCTGCTAATGCAATGGCCATTCTCGCTGTTAGGGAGAATTCTCATTTTATGGCTAATTTCCCTTACCTAGTGAGTCCCCCAGCAGCATTGCTGGATTTCTGGAGTTATTATTTTCACTTGGTAAGTGTGTGCCTCTTTTTCCCACTCTTACCTGTGTTTTCGCCATGTGTATTTCATCTGCTTTTATGATTGTGGACTTTAGAGTACACCACTTCAGTAGCCCCCTTCTTTTGTGTGTTACACAGCACCTTCAGTGCAGTGACACAGGGTTGTCTTTTAGACTTCCCACCGACTCCATTTCTGAGGCTGACTACTGTCCCCCAGAAGAAGGCAAAGTTGCCATTAACTTTTCCTAGTCATTTAACCACAGATCCAGTACACCCCATCTTACATGGAGTAGTGGAAAGGGGGAAAGGGTTAATCCTTAGCCCTTTTTAGCTGTACCTCCTAGAGCATTGTTTTGCTCTTTTAATATTTAGACTTGGCTGGTGGCAGTGGTATCTACCCTAACTTTTCTACCGCGATTATATTATATAAACGTGGTATTGTTTTAGGCTATTATAGTAGCCTCAAACATAAACCCGCTTGACCAAATACTCTTTCTTTTGGCTCTGGTCGGGTTTATTCGCCATTTCTTTTTTTTAAAGTCCTTCGTGTGTTTTACTTTGCGCGGCAAACCAGGTTTGCCTTCTTTGTTCTCTGTCTTTTGACGGGCTTCTGCCAAGAAGCCCTCCTCCAGGCGCATTGGTGTCTAGGTGGGCTGAATGTGAGGGAGGGATATAGTCACCCCCTGCACAGGGTATCTTAGGAAACCCAAGTCGCACTTTGCCATGATTGTCTGCATTGGTTGTCTGGGCTGGACAAACCCCCTGCTGCGTGATTGACAGCCAGGCTGTGTAAATGGGGGATTTTCGCATAAAAGGCAGGTCTCTTGGGCTAGAAGTCAGAGTCGCCACTGGAACTACAATGAACCGAAGAGAAGCGGAGAAGAAGACGGCTGCTGCAACCACCACGTCCTGGGGAAGCCCTGCTGCAGTCCTGAGCTATCTACCCTTTGACGACCTGGTGGGGATAACCAGCCCATCTTCCACAGCCAGAGGATCCTCTTCTTGGTCGAAATCGCTGCACACTGCTGTAGTGGTCCGGATAGCTATCTGAAGAGCCTCTCCTGTTTTTAAGGAGCGCACCTTTTATTCACAGTTGCTGCTGCCGGCCTCATCCCTGTGTGGTGCAGACCCCTCTGGTCTGCAGGAAACTACCAGGAACAACTGCCATGGCACCAGCTTCTTCACTGAATAAGGTACTGTGTTCTGCTTGAGGAATTAGGGTGAATCCCTTTTCTTCGCCTCCAAGGCTTGCCCTTGTCTTCCCTCTTTCTTATAACTTTTGCTTCCTCTGTTGACAATATCTAAGCACTCCTGGCAACGTTGAATCTTGAACTGTCCGACTGTGTGATCCTCGACAACAGGAACCCGGTTCCACTTGACACTGGCTGCGGCCTATTGACTCTTGAATTTCTGTCAACGAATGTTCTCTGATTCTGTCTGCCTTGACAAAAGTATTGCCTATGATTTTTGCCCCCAACTCTCTCTGGTTAACTCAGGTGCTAAGTGTGTTTTTGCCCGGTAACATTTCTTGTCGCGGATATGCGTATCTTTAGTAAGACCGAACTGTCATTACTGTCAAAAAGTGATCGCATATGTATTCCCGGTAACGTCTTTTGTTTCACAACACCGGTCTGTTAAAACATAGGGTACTTACCTTGAGTTAGAGTGTACCAAAGTGAATTGGTTGTTTGTAATATATTTTATTTGTGATTTTGAATTAATAGAAGTGTTGTGTTTATAAAAAATGGTTTAAAAATAAATGTACTTATATTTTTTACCTGAAACCTTGAGTCAGTGTTTGCTTGAGTCACAGTAATTGTGGTCCCTTTGTGTAATCTCTGCTACTGCTCATATACTCTTGAGATAGGCCTGGCTGCTCCGCTAGTGCTACCACTTTAACATAGTAGTACAGGCTTGTACCAAAGGTGAACTTGTATTACCACTTGTAGTCTTAATTGTGTGTAGTGGTCCCTAAGGGCACTGCACAGGATTCTGCCTAACACTCGCCAGATACGATCGCAAACTAGGCCCAATCTCAGAATTTTGCCTGACGGCAAAAAGTAAGAGTCAGTGGATATTTTCCACAAGGGCGAGTTGGCATCGGATCATGCCTTTTCCGTGTTGGTAGACATAGCGGACACAGGATTTCACCAGTTAGGTAATGGGGCGATGCTTCACCGACAATGTTGGCTCAAGGCTACAGACTTCTGGCCGGAGGTACAAGCAAAGGTAGTCGATATGCCATTCAACGTCATAGAAGGTTGGCAAAACCTTACTCTCTCCATCAAGACTGTCACCGAAACTGCGCGCTCCCTGGGAACGTTACAACAAAGGCGCCAGTCCTTTCACACTGGAAAAGGGCGCTTTAATAGATCTTCACGATACATCCATCCTTAATACTAATCCACTTCCTCGTACAAGATACTGCCATACTCAGGTGAGCAGTACAGAAGGAAGTCTCAGTCCTATAGAGGCCGTCACAAGGCTTTCACAATTTGTCAGAGAATGGAAGACTATCACATCCGACGATAGGGTTTTCTCACTTCTCCAGCAGGGCCACTCGCTGGGCATCGTAAACATACCACCGGAAATTCCCCCCGCAAACAAGCCAGAGAAGTTAGGCCGTCGCCAGACGTGCAGGCATTGTTTGTCAAAAGTGCGGGGTAGAAGGTCCTGCTAAAGGAGCTATCCACAGGAGTCTACTCATGCTACTTCTTGGTAAGAAAAAAGGCATTGCACAACAACTCAGGGGGTTTGAGACCCATATTAAATCTAAGGGTGCTCAACAAATTCCTCAAGTCCTGTCCCAGCTGCAACAGTGGGACTTCCTAGCGTCCCTTGATCTCGAGGACTCCTATTTTCAAATCCCTATACGCCACTCACACCGGCGAGTGCTGTTCGGAATGATGTCATCATGCATTCCTCTAGTCACTAATTGCAGACTCCGCATGCAGCCTGTACAAGAAATCCTGGATGCTCGTCGGGTTCAAGCGTCAGGGTGCTGGGGCGATCGCATCACTCTGACATACGAGTTCGAACAGAGCCTCCGCTAGTGGTCGGTAAGAGCCCATCTAGTGAACAGGGCCCCTTTCCAGCTACCTGCCCACCGAGCCCCCGTCATGACTGATGCCCCGCTAGAGAGCTGGGGAGCCCACTGTCGGGACCAGCACTCAAGGGGTCTTTGGTCTACAAATGAAAAGTACTTGCACATCAATCTACTGGAGCTGTGGGTAGTTTTCTGGGCCCTAAAGTACTTCATCCATCCCCTTACTGAGGGGGAAGGGTACGAGTCTACACCGGCAATACAGCATTGATTTTCTGTGTCCGCAAGCAAGGGGGGACGAGGTCCCCGCAGCTATCCCAGGAGGCTCAGGCCCTTTGGCACTGGGCATTGCAACACGCATGTTTCTGATTCTCCTCTGTCTACCGGGTGTTTAAAACACCCTAGTGGACACTCTCAGCAGGGTGTTGCGCTCTTGCCATTAGTGGGAACTACACAATCAGCAACTTCACCTATTGTCCCAGACTTGGGACACGCCAGAGATCGACCGCCAGAGATCAACCACTTTGCGACCTATATTCGGTGCAAGAGTTTTGCCAGCAGATTTCCCCATCCAGAGAGCGGGAGGGACGCCTTTGCGTTTCCATGGGAAGTGACGTTCCTTTATGCACTCCCATCCCACTGGTAACCTGGGTCATCCACACGTTAAGACTATATCGGTGGAAACTGATATTAGTGGCCGCTGTGTGGCTGAAGCAGCTTTGGTACTCAGACCTCCTTGCCCTCTCATCAGCTCCTCCTCTCAAGTTCAATCCACACCAGGCTCTCCTGTCCAGGAGCCAGGGTGCAGTGCTGCACCACGACCCGGCCTCACTCAATCTGACGACTTGGCTCTTGTGTTCTTAGAATTTGGATCTTTGTCTATTCCACAAGACTGCCAAGAGGTTCTGGCTTGTGCTAGAGCACAAGCTCTAGCGTGGGAGTAAATGGAGAGGCCTCCAGGTTTGTTGCAGGAATCTTCATTTGAGGCCTCATACTGTCCGGACACAGGACATTTTTCCTTATCTGCTATCCCTGGCTAAAGTGGGGCTGTGATTTCCAGGTACAATCGATCTCCCGGTGCTCCGTCCCTTTGGTCCCACCGGTTTGTGAAGGAGTTCTTGAGTGGGTTGTCCAGATCTTTCCCACTTGTTAGATGCCCAGCAACCGCGTGGGAATTGAATGCGTTGCTGTCAAAACTCCCTTTGAGCCCCTACAAAAGGCATGCATCAAGTATATTTTTTGGAAGACCACTTTCTTAGTGGCCATAACTTCGGCCAGACGAGTGGGTCAGATCGAGGCATTTTCTTGCAAACCGCCTTACTTGACCTTCCACAAGGCAGTCCATGCAGAGCCAGAGGTATGGATACTGACAGCTCCATCGAAATAGATCATCACTGGTCGAATACTTGTTTGATTGTTGCACACAATGTTTAAATCGTGTTTGGCTATTGAGACATACCCGTGTGTTCGTCCTCACGTGTGTTTTATGCTAACAATATTTTGATACATAGTAATGAAAGTACTATGTTTCAGGGAGACGATGGAGCCTCATTCCGAGCCTCATTCCGTGCATTGTCTAAAACAATCAAGGAAAATTTAATTATGCAGATTTCATCGACTTATTTCTCCGATTCCTTTACATCTGCATCATCTAAATGGGATGTTGTGATTGTAGTGGAAGCTTTGTTGTCTCCCTGAAACACAGCACTTGCGTTAATAGGGAAGAAAGTATAGCAAATGGAATCACGTTATATGATCACGCACGATGGAGCTGTCAGTATCCATACCTCGTGCTGCTGAAGAAAATCTATGGATGTTGCAAATGTAGTGCGCACTTCCGAAAGCTGTTGCGCCGATTCGTATACGCATGGTCCCGCTTCCACTTCCCCTGGAATTACTTGAATGTCAGGCTCTGCATCAAGTGCAGGGGTTGACGCTCCATCAACTGCCTGAAACATAGTACTTGCATTAGTGAGGATTACAATAGTGAAAACATAACACACACCTGGGGTCGACAGCACAGGTAGATATCAACGGCTAACCACGAATGAAACATGGTGTAGAACAATCAAACAACAAGAATTCCAGCTCTGATGATGACGCTCGATGGAACTGTCAGTATCCATACCTCCTGCTGGTGAAGAACATCTAGAAATGTAAATGTGGCGGACCCTTCAGCATCTCCCTGAAAGACAGTACTTGCATTAGTATGGATAACACTAATTATAACTGAAAACAAACACCAGTGGACGATAACTAAGGTGTATATCAATTGGAAAGCACTAACCAAACATTCGGTAAAATAATTACACGATAGAATAAAACTATTACTTGACATGCATAAAACAATTCTGTAGCGGATTAGCCTAGTAACATTACCTGATACGTGCTAGAAGTGGTTGATAACTGCGACCACGTCAAGGATGTAGAATGCTCTTGCTTCAGATTCAAGGGATAGTCAAGAAGTTGTAAAGGTAAATTATTGATTGATAATGAAATGCCAATATTAAAAATAGCCATGTAAGGTGACAGAATACTTGAAAAATGCTCAATACAGCACAGTTCCTTGTTCCCATACCATATATATACATTGCGTTTGTGGGTTATGAAATCGAAAAAGAATATATTGATAAATCTCATTATTCAAAAAACTATACACTCATATCAATATCGAAATTATTACAAGGGATAGAACACCTACAATATCAATTAATCCATTTGGCTACCTACACACTACCGCATGGCCTAAAGCTAAATCCGGACACTTGACTCACCGGTGGCGGAATGTGGACGAATAGAGTGGGAATAGCGTTTTCGAGCAATTTCTGTGTTGTTCGCCGTTTATTCTTCTTTTTACCCAAGATGTTGTGTACATGTCCAAGGAAAAGTGCCGGCTGCAGATGCGGTATCGATCACCCCTCTTGTCCTGTAAGACTTGTTGGACTCTACTTTCCAGCTCATCCAGTGGATATCCGCAATGTCTGACCCATTCTCTTATTCGATCAACAGTTTTCGGGAAACATGCATTGTAGTGCCTTCAGATTTCGCATGGGTCTTCGAAGGGCAACCGCTAATCGAACAGGCAGGCATTGTTGATAAATCTGAAAAGTAAATATCAACATTATTATACAATCTACAAGAATAAAGATTTGATACAAAAGTAAATTAATCATACAATGATCAATGCAAGGTTTGTTTTGGTCGTAGGAACTATACCTAGTTCATTATGTGCTTCTTAGTATTTGCATAAGTTGCAGAAATGTATAAATGATGTGACTAAAATCTGAACATGTGACTCGTCCCTTGGATGTTCTGTCTTGCACGAGAAGGAAACATGCTTACATTATAGACTGGACCCCCGAAGGATGCAATTCGATGACAATAGACAGAGATGAAAATAAATAGATCTATTGATAGCATAGCAATGGAAACTCAAGTCAATAGCAATGAGACCAATGAACATAGCACTATTGTGTACTCTAATCGCAAATAGATAGAAATTTAAAAATCTGCGAAATATGACCAGGATACATGGCCTTACCTTGACCTACAAACAGTTGGATTCAGCAAGCAGAGCAGTATGTTGCAGGAGAATAGGTGGGTGGCCACAGGTAGCACACTGATGGGTTTGCTCTAAGCGGTCACAGAAGTTCACGGATAGCACGACGACAAGCAGATTAGCGTAGATCTCAGTGGTTGCCAGGTAACACGTTCAGGAGTTGACTTGCAAAGCACAAAGATGTTCTCATGAGACATATCAAGTGGTTTATAAAGTATTAGAAACAGGGGTGTGTTTGTGAATGAATGACGCATGTATGTCGTGGTTTTAGGGGGGCGGCCTGCTTGAAGGGGAGGCCTGGCTGGAGAGACGGGGTCTGAGGAGGCCATGTGAGCGATGGCCCCTGGGCGTGGGATACCTTTTGAAGTGTACATGCTGTTTGGCACCTTGGCCGTTTGCGCCCGTCACAGCCCCCCATGCCAGCGCTCATCCCCGGGTGCGAACCGCCTTTGATAGAGGGGGGTGGGATGGATGGGCCTGGGGCGTGCAGATAAGGCACAGGAAGACTGCTGAATGGAGACACACTTATGTGGATTGCAGGGGGGCGGCCTGCTTCAAGGGGAGGCCTGTCTGGAGACACAGGGTCTGAGGAGGCCATGTGAGCGATGGCCCCTGGGCGTGGGATACCTTTTGAAGTGTACATGCTGTTTGGCACGTTGGCCGTTTGCGCCCGTCACAGCCCCCCATGCCAGCGCATCCCCGGGTGCGAACCGCCTTTGATAGAGGGGGGTGGGATGGATGGGCCTGGGGCGTGCAGATAAGGCACAGGAAGACTGCTGAATGGAGACACACTTATGTGGATTGCAGGGGGGCGACCTGCTTCAAGGGGAGGCCTGGCTGGAGACACGGGGTCTGAGGAGGCCATGTGAGTGATGGCCCCTGGGCGTGGGATACCTTTTGAAGTGTACATGATGTTTGGCACCTTGGCCGTTTGCGCCCGTCACAGCCCCCCATGCCAGTGCTCATCCCCGGGTGCGAACCGCCTTTGATAGAGGGGGGTGGGATGGATGGGCCTGGGGCATGCAGATAAGGCACAGGAAGACTGCTGAATGGAGACACACTTATGTGGATTGCAGGGGGGCGACCTGCTTCAAGGGGAGGCCTGGCTGGAGACACGGGGTCTGAGGAGGCCATGTGAGCGATGGCCCCTGGGCGTGGGATACCTTTTGAAGTGTACATGCTATTTGGCACCTTGGCCGTTTGCGCCCGTCACAGCCCCCCATGCCAGCGCTCATCCACTGGCGCGAACCGCCTTTGATAGTATTGAATAGAGACACACTTGATTCATTTAAAAAATCGAAACAACCGTTGTTAAAATATATGTGGTGTTTTATTTTGTATCTTATTTTCATGACACAAAAATACAAGACTTTAAAGATTATACAGGTCAGGTTGCAGCACAGCGAGAGAAAATCCCCTGTACTGACCGCTGTCACTCGGGAACGTTTCTCTAATGGCACGAACGGCACAGGCGGGTATCACTCTTCGAACGCGGTGTCCAAGCCTCCCGTGGAGCCACCATGTAAAGGAACGATAGGCCACCAGCCTGTACCACCTGTGAAAAGGAATGAAACAAACTGTTTTTAAATGACCAAGATAAGTTTAATAAACGTTTGCTGTCAATGACAATTCTTGTAACTAATGGCATTCTGCACGGACAAATGCTATCTAGACAATGCACACTATTGAACGATTTACATGCGTTACAATGATATGTAGATGTAATTTTGGATATAGTAGAATAACATGAAATAGGAGTGGCATGACAAGCAGAGTATACCTACTCGTTACTCGGATTACGAGGACCAACAGTTGCGCGAAGTTCGTGCATAAGCACCATCATTATTCTCAACACTGCTCGTGTGAGGCAGGCTGCCCTGAAGTCTGGCAGCTCGGTGATGCATTGCGGTCGTGGCTCACCTTCCGAAATGTAGGCCAGGCATCCCAAGTTTTCTCGGCAGCAGCAGTTCTCCTCCTTGGTTGGCATTAGCTCGCACCGATTGCATGTGCACCAGGTGGAGACGCCGTCCATGCGACTAGGCCCAGGCTCTTCATCTGTTGATTCGTCCTGCCAACTGCCGTCCGAATCCCCATCGTTTTCCAGTGCTTCCCTTTCCAGTAGTTCCTCCTCAGTATACTCGGGCTTGTACATGTAGGGCATTATTGTAGCCATTGTGTGGTAAACAAAGTAAAATAATTTACCAAGATGGTACAGGTGTTCACACGGGCTACAAGCGGCGAAGGTAGCTGACCAGAGCACTGAAACGAGTCACAGAATACTCAAAGTAACACAGAGAGAGGAATGGAATCGAAAATCTGCTGCTGTGTGCTGTGAAACGGTCTGTTTATACTTATTGAGGAAAGAGGCGTCCTGCCATTTCCATGGCGACACGTCATTAGCTGAAGCGCAGCGAATGTTGACACAAGACATGCTTTGGCTTTGGGAAATGGGCGGTACGAGTCTGCTGATGACAGGCTCAAGGGCGGGGGATATGATTTAGTGCCGCAAAAGCAGGTCAGCCAGGGCGATGGGGTAATGATAGGATTATCACAAAATGGCAGCGCCCAGGTGCCTGTTTTCGCGTGCGTTTAATGGACGAAAACTCGGGTAAGGTCCATAGGAAAGTTTTCTAAAATCGAGCCAGTTAGGCTTAAAAAAACATGGCCAACCCGTAGGGACAATAACATTTTTTACTAGACCATGCCATTAAAAATCCATTTCCCTTAAATTGTTCAGGTCTTTTTTTCATTGTTATGGTTTAAGCAAATAAGATATACATAACAGTTGATTAAATAAGAATATATAGTAAAAAAAATACAGTACATTTTGTTACAATTCATCTTTTTTCTCCTCATTCAATTCCATCAAACATTCAAGCAAAAAATGCATCCTTTAAAAGATCATCTAACTTGACTAAAGGATTTCTGCCTTCCTTCCATAAGTCCATCCCAATCTCTGCAGACCAATTCGAGTATATAGATACAAAGTTTTCAAAGTAGAAGTTCCTTCATGACCATATACAAGGGCATACAGTCGGAGATGTTTGATATTTTCTATTGCTCAAAGCCTGTACTCCTTACTCATGTTATGTCTTGGACCTCATACTAGTTGGTGCAAGGTGTAATCTGAATCACATGGAAGACCATCAACCTTTCATAGTGGGGATTTTTTCACGAGATACCTTGACAGGCTAATCCCAGATTCTGTTAATTTTGCATTTTCACTGTATAGAGTATATGATTGGATATTTGGTTGAGTCGTCTCCCAATCTAGATAGTATAACTTGTTTGTAACTCTAATTGGATTGATTAATGTCGACCCCAACAGAATGCAAAATTCTCTCATTCAAAAAATGTAGTTAAGGAGGTAAGGAGGGATCCAACCTGTTTAATGTAATCAGTCTGAGATCTTCATATAGGGAGTTCAGGCCAGGATCAAACATTTTTTGCATATAGACTTACCTTTTCTCAGGCTATGTATGTTTGAAAAAAGTAATGCCTAGTTCGTATTTCATCACGCACCAGGGCGATGGGGCAGGTAATGCAAGTACCTGTCTCCAAATCATTGCTTCCAATCTTTTAAGAATTTGCTCACAAATATCCCATTTTAGCTCTGGCCCATAAGTAATACGAGGAACTATTTTCAAATTATAATATCTAACATTGGGAATGAGGGAAAATGTACACAATTTTCAAAGTATCCTTTTTAATTGTGAAGGCAGCCGTGGACAATCTTCCCGAAGACTTTAGTGGAATCATATTCAAAATTGAAAAGCCTAAATAAAACAATTGTTTCACTATTTCAATCTTTCCATCCCCTAGTGACCAGTTGAGTACTTTAGGCTTCTTCTGTTTTATAAATAGTAAAATGTTTGATTTGTCTGAGTTTATAACCAGATTATTTGTTTTCGCAGAATGCGAAAATGCATTCAATTTCATCTGTAGTCCTGGGGGGTTGATACGAAAAAGACTAGCTTGTCCACATATGCCAACCATTCTAAACATAAAAGGCCTAATCTTACAGGAAATGTTTTTATTTTTATCCAAAGACCTGCAAGGTCCAAAGTATAAAGATTGAATAGGGAGGGAGCCTGTATGCATCCCTTTCAAAGGCTGACTGTCCATGCTATTGGGGTGGATAGATTGCCATCTGAGGTGAATTCTGGAAAAAAAGTTTTAGTAACTCTTCAAGAAAAGACAATTTCTTTAATTTACGGCCAAAGAATTTCACGATTGCATGTGCCAAAGGTGCTTAACAAATCTATACTAGCCATACTGATTGTTGGGCCACACTTAGAATGGGATAATGAATGTACAAATGCTAAGATTGGTTCTCATCTTTCTCCTGAAGCATACTTGAATTCTCCTGAATCCTACTTGAAATGTGGATATTTTCCCAGTATCCTCTACCCACTGTTTGATGCGCTTCAATAAAATTGCTGCAAAAATCTTACTTAAAATTGGGAGCAGAGACAAATTGCCTTTAGGCATAGTAGCCTGAAGCTGGTCTGCTGGAATACGCGCGGGCCAGGTTTTCTGAAAAAGAAACAACTTAAAGAAGATCTATGGGGGCTTAATGATATCCTAATATTTCAGGATACTTGGCTAGTACACCAGCTTGAGATTGAGGGCTTTACAACTCAAAACCTTCAAACATCCCAAAAAGCTAAAGATAGACCGTCGGGCGACCTTCTACTTGCCTTCAAGAATTCCGCCTTTAAGCTGATTACCCCAGTGTGTAATAATCCTTTGGGAATACAAGCATGTAAAATTATGATGGAAACTAATGGTACTCAATTTGAAATGGTAATCATCAATATTTACTGGAATCCTGTCACCTCTACACTCCAGCATATTCTAGTGGATCTTGATGCGGTACTAACTAAGGTGGAGACCGAGCATGAAGGATTGAGTATTCTCCTAGTGGGGGATTTTAATACAGATTGTTCCAGTAATTTTAGTGGTAAACTTCCACAAAAAAGGAGTAAATTCTCAAGAAGAGGAAAGATGTGGCTAGACTTCCTTACCTCATGGGACTTAGAGCAAAGATATGAGAAGCCCAGAGAAGGTGGAATTGCAGAAACTACTTGGCATCGGGGGAATGCAACATCTACTCTGGACTTTATCTTTGTATCCTCCGAATTGTCCTGCCTCCATTCAAGCTTAACCATAAATCATGAAGGTGGGAGTGATCATTCTAGGTTGGAACTTTCCTTTCCGGATCTGCTAAGCCCTAAAGGTATGAGATTGGGGCAAGAAGTAGAGTGCCTCAATAAAAACTTGGTGAAATTTCAAATTCAACCTGGACTGAAGAACTCCACCCGGAAATATTCAGGAAAGTTATATGGGCTATTCATCCACCAAGTAAAATTGGCGTAACCTTGAAGCAAGATCTCCACATTTTTAATGAAGAGACCCAGAAGAGAACAAGAGAATATAGAAGTATTATGCGCAAATTAAAAGTTGAGATTAGTGACAAGACCATCCTTCATTACAAGCTAAAAAAAGCAAAACAGTCGTACAGAAATTGGTCAAGGAATCAGAGATACCAAAGGTTGCAACAGGATGGTCAACAAATGTTACATCTCCTAAACGCAAATTATTCTAGGAACTTCTGGGCGGTGGTGGGGCAACTTGAAAAGGTTATTAACAGCTCCCTCTGTAACCTAGCTCCAGAGAAAAAGTGGGTGGAATACCTATCAGAGAACTTTAGCTCTCAAGGGTCTCCGGAATTCCACCATGCAATGGATCTCCCCTGGTCCCTCTCTTTTGAGGAAGACGAAATCTGTGAACTTATAACCAAGTCCTCTAGATCTAAAGCGGCAGGCCCAAACAGGCTAACTTATCAGGTTCTCAGAAATAACCCAAAGCTTTGGGCACAGATTTTAAATCTCTTATTTCGAGAAATACTAAAGACCCGTTTGTTTCCACCATCGTGGAAGAACGGAACTAGTTATTCCATTTTTCATGGGGGGTGATCGGCTCAATCCAGAAAATAACCGTCCCATCGCCCTCCTGGATATCGATAGCATACTTTTCATGCAATTACTCCTAAACGATCTCACATATTGGGTAGAGTCACAGCAAATTCTGTCATGCCATCAAACAGGTTTTAGGAAGGGATTGTCCACCAGCCTTAATGGCCTAATCCTAAACCGGGTCAGTGAAAAAACAAAGGGGAAATCGGACCTACCTCTTTATGAAGGTAGACCTATCCAAGGCATTCGATCATGTGGACAGATCTTTGCTTTGGAGAAAACTTCATAGCTGGGGGATACCATATCATCTATTAGCAATGTTAATTGAACTACCCAGAAATACAATATGAAGAGTGCGGTTGGACGAACAAGGTCATCTCACCGATCTGATACAGGTCTTTAGAGGGGTTAGGCAAGGCTGCATGGGGGCACCGTTGTTTTTCAACCTTTTTCTCTCAGATCTAGGAAACTTTTTGTCTTCAGCAGCGTTGGCCAGTCCGGTGATAAATGGAAAGAGGCTACACTGGCTGGCCTACACGGATGACATTGTTCTATTAGATCGGTTTGCAGTGGGACTTCAATGCCTCCTGAACAGGCTAGGGGAGTATGCCAGCATTAATGGGCTCACAATCAATCCCGCGAAATCTAAAATACTAATCTTTAAACACCCAAAGAAGAAAGTCGGCTATGGTAACTGGTTTCTGGACAGGAAGTCCATCCCCCGAGTGGACAAACTGATATACCTGGGCTATAAGATATTTTCGTGTCTTACAAAAAACAAAGTAAACTCAGCATTGATGGAGAAAGTGGCCCAAATAATCCCTCAAAGGAAATAACTTAACACGAAATACTCTAAGTTCCCAATTTTACAGTTAATTAGGTTTTACGTGGCTAAAGCAGTTCCAGTATTATTATACGGCTTAGAGGCAAAACCATTTTTATGGCATTTAAACTGGAACAGAATTGAGGGCTTAATACAGAAAAAAAACTCTGGCTCTCCCTCTATGCACATCAATTGAGAGTTTACATTTTGAATTTGGTTTAGTCTCTTTAGGGTGCCGTGCAGACTGGAAATTGATTTCATTATTGCGTGAAATCATCACTGGGAGGCAAGTATCCCTCTTTTATGAGATAAATGCGCACCTCAAAAACTCAAAATCCAAGTTCCTTTCTTGCTTGGAGAAGAAAATAAAAGGAAATTGAATAGACTGGAGATGAACCTGGAAATGGTTGTTTCAAATCCTTGCAAAGTGAAACAAGCATTAGAATCCTGGGACTGGATAGACACAATTGCCAGTGTTAGATCCAGCAATCCACCGAATCCATTTCTAAAGGTGGAAACAAAGATGGGCTCTCTCCCAGCTATCTACCAACGTTCCCAGATATTACTAAGAAACAACTTCCTGAGAATCAGGCTTAATGTGGCACGTACTGGGGAAATATTAGCAAGAAGAAACCAAGGGGATCAAGCAAGAAAACTCTGTGAGCATTGTGCACCTCCTGGCAAACAGACAACCTATTAATGGAGTGCGCAGGCACTTGGGAAACCAGACTGCTGCTCTTCAGAAGATTTGTGACCAAGGAGGAAAGTCTTTTTTCAGAGTTTTTTTGGGACAGAATGATTGCTGGTCAAGAGATTATGCTAACAGCAACAATAGTTCAAGTATTGAAAACAAGTTCCATTATAACCTAAAAGAATATATATATATATATAAAAAAAAAAATATATATATATATATATTTTTTTTTCTTTTTTTTTTTTTAAAATGTTAGCTGTTTGACTTATGTTCCTGGAGGGACCCCTTGGCTTGTTTTTTGCGTTTTATTTGTTTCATACCTGTTTTCTTTCTTGTTTTCTTGGAATTTTGTTTTTTCTTTATGTAACTATCGAGTGAGATTGTTTTCACTTTCTTTTTTGTAAAGGTTTTGTTTTAGAAGCCAAAACAAATAAATACATAAATAAATAAATAAATAATAAGTTTTTAGTGGTGGTATTCACTTTTTCTGAACATTTTGAAGGATTGTTGATCTCTTGAAAAAGTGACAGCTTTTTATGACGTGTTGCCCACCTGGTTTTGGAGAAAAACCAGGTGGGCAACATCCCCCCTGAATTGCATTGCCCCCTTTTGTGTGTGATATTTGACTCTTGGCGAGTAAGAAGTGGTGTGCTGTGTATATGTATAGAATTGAGGTGGTGAGTGACATTTTATGGCTGCCCTAGTAGCTTGCAATGTGAAGTTGCCCCCTGTCCTATGATGTATTCTTTGTGTACGTTTGTATGTTTTTAGCAGTATTATCTTGCAATTTCGTAGGCTCTACCAAGTGTAGGGCTCTGATGTGCCTCAAAGGTACACTCGCATAATAAAACATAACAATTGAGGTCAATGGGGCCAACTGCTTACGTCCAGTAAAAATAGACTGGAGGCTGGGAATAGCATCCTCATGGTAGAAATGCTCTAAGTTTCGCTTCCGATGTTTCCTAGGCTGTTTTAGTACTTTCCTTCAGACAGCCTATACACCAGATCTGTGCCCTGTCTATAGCGCCTCCCAGTATTTCCAGTCATGTGTTTGTGTGTTTTGAGATGTATCTACTGTTTTTTTTACCCTCAGTGCATGTTGAGTCACTTGAAGGACCGGAGCCAGGATCTGGAGATAAAACCGAGAGCTTCCATTGTCCATACCATGTGAACGCTCGCGAGCTGATGTATCCCCGCTCCAACGTGAAGCGCTTCCCAGTGCCGGATGAGATGGTGCCGTGGCAGGTGTGGACCACAGCTATCAATAAACTAAACATTTTTGTCAATGCTTTAAGTGGTGCGAGATTTGGGAGGAGGGCCATAGCAAGTCACCAAAATATTTATTTGGGGGTGTTTACTAAGGTGGGGCAAATAAGGACTACGAAGTGTAGGGGGCATGGCCTATAGAGTGCTGTGCATGCCTTCGGAAGCGCCTTCACCAAAAGAATCTTTATAAGGGGTGGGCTTAGGTACCTAAGGGCATGGCCCAACATGTTTGCTAAATGTGTATGGGGAATATATATATAAATATATTCCTATAAAGCAAATATACCAAATGAATGTAACACTATATTATTTATTTAGCATAAGCATTTCGGGTATGGCAGTGAGGCACATCCAGGATACGTTGCTTAATATATCTCAGCACATACCCCAAGATAACGCTCCAATGTTGGTCCTGCAATCTGGCTTTGACAGTGACTCCAGTGCACTGCAGAAATCTAAGGATAGCTGCATTCAGATGCATGGGGCTCATTACAAGTTCCGTGGTATCCCACAGGTAATTCCGGCGGGATGCCAGGGAACTTCCGTACCATCTCCACCGCCCAATATCCCAGTGTTATTGGGATACTATGGGTAGCAGGGATGCCGTAACTCCCCATTCCATGGGCTCCCATAGGACCTCATGGGATGGGGTTGCCTGAATCACAGGCACCGTTGGTAATGGTGCTGGTGATTCAAGCATTTATCTACCAGTAGCGGCCTGATCTACCGGTAGATCAGAGCCCCTACCAGCAGACTTGTAGTTTGCCTCTCCGGAAAGGTGCCGGTAAACATTATGTCGGGCACGTTATTTTTGGAGCAAGAAACTTGTAACGAGCCTCATAGTCTTCTGTGGACAGTCTTACCCACTACACTCAGATCAGTCTCCAGAGAGTAGGGCGCAACACAACACTCCCAAATCGCAGAACCAAACCCAAAATTAACAAATATTTCCAATGTGAACAGAATCTGGTATTATTGACTTGTAATTAAAGTACATAAATGTAAGAAGTAGACAAATCAAAGTAGAGAACAATACTGTGACAAATAATTCACTTTCATTATCTCGTGTATGTGTTCATCATCTGAAGTGCACTCTCCGGGATTGTGCTGCAGCAAGAGCATGCATTGCTCTGCAGAATCTATTTTCAGATCTTCTTCTCAGCTGAAACAATACCTAGAGCCAGTTGCCGCTCCTCAACCCACCTTACCTTTGCAACAAAGAAAACATTTTCATTGTCCATAATTGTTGGGTTTGTCAACACTTCACACTGGTTTAGTAAAGCATATTTTTTAAATAGCAAAGACTGTGAATTTAATCATTTTTAGGGACTTCCAATTTGTCATATAAGGCACAGTGAGATTACTTGATTTGCCCAGAGTCGCACACTTTGTTCAAGGGGTGATGGGGCGATTTCAGCCTACTCTGCGATTTAGGCACTTGACCACATATCTTTCAAACTCTTTGGTACAAAGGTTTCTTAATGTTTGGGTTTCAAGAGCTAAAATAATACTCTGCTTTATTGAGAAGCCGTGAAATGCACACCAATAACACAATACACCACATACATGGCCATATATAAATCATTATTATAAAATGTTTAGCAAAAAGAGTTTGATTTTAGATTTAATGTCCCCTTCTGAATGGAAGACTGTAAGTACCAGCGAGCAGTAGCTCTTTTGCTTTCACTGGACCCGTACTGGCCATCCCACAAGTCATACTGCAGCCACAAGCTCAATATGGTGGATTTACAATTATTTATCTAGTTTCATCCAGAAGCGGTGTCAGCTAGATGTCGGTTGTAAAATTAAGAGTGGACAGAGCTTATCAAAACAGACCTGTGCAGTAGTCTAGGAATATTCTCACTTTAGGGTGCCAAGCGGAACACATCATGTAGGCAAGCATTCACTGTTTCAAAATGGAGTCCTCTGCCTGACCAGACTGGTGCAGGGTTATATGGCCCAATCTAAACTACAATATCAGCCTCAATATATCTCTCTCGAGTCTATAACCCATTATATTAATGTATACTATGTGTATGTCCCTGTCAAGAGGTCGGGTGGAAAGCCTACCAGAGCGAGTCCTACCCCAGACGTGGGGTGTGACAGCTGGGAGGGCCTTGGTCGCTAACCCATCTTCATGGGCTTGCATGTTTAAGTTTGTTTCCGCTGCCAATCAACCCATCCTGTACTGCATCATGCTGGCCAGTCTCTTTCTGTATATCCTAGGAAACTACAACATCCAGCATTCCTAGCGCTTTAAGAACCATAGCCCAACCGAGAGAAAGACAGCAGGGAACTTTGGCACCATTGAGTAGTCCGCACAACACATTAACAGAGCACACATGATATGCGCCTTGGACGGGGGCGATTAAACAGAGCAGTCTGTGCAGCATTCCTGCAACCTCTCTGCTCACTGCCAAACACAGGGAGAGCAACCTCTTACCTGTAACAGGGAAGCAGAGAGAGCCCTTTTCAAAGCCGATAACAAGAGCGCTCTGGCACAGCCAAATACGAGTTGGAACATTGCATATGATGAGAGCGGACCACCATTGACAAACACTGGTGGTTCCACATTTGGACCCCTTTTGTATGGTCTCTTGCTTGTAACACCTCCCTTGGGGAAAGGACAGATAGTGGTTGTGCCCTGGGAATCTGGGGAGGAAGACAGCCAATGGAGGGGAAAGAGGGAGTGTGGGTTATTCGGGTAATGTCAAGTGAGGCGAAGGAGGATCAAGACATCAGGTGAAGGAAGGATGGTGCAGAGGAGCGTGGAGGAGAATTGCTGAAGAAGTATGCAAGGTGAGGTATTGGTTGGTGGGAGAAAGGGGTAGATGGGTTTGAGTGTGCATACAAGGTGAGTGAGAGTAGTAGAGAGAGTAGGAAGTGGCTGACAAGGCGACTGGGGCAGTGAAAGAGTGGCGGTGGGAGAGGGGGTGCATTAAGTGTGATTAGTAGTAGTGTGGAGAGTAGTATTACTGTTGACAGGGGAGAGTAGTGGTGTGAATAGGTGACAGTAATAGTGGCGTGGAGAGGAGAGAGTAGCAGTAGTGTAGAGGGGGACAGTAGTAGTGGTGTGGAGAGGGTGAGTAATAGGGAGTAAGATCGGAGGGTGGAGGTAGAAAGCAGAGAGCGGAATATCGGAGGGATAGAGTACTGGTGTCAGGGAGAGAAAGGAGAGATAGTGGGTACAGTAGAAAGGAGGAGAGTAGGAGAAAGAAAGTGAGACAGAGAGACTTAGGGAGAGGAATATCAGAGCATATAAGGACAATAGCAAGTGAGGCCCGAGTTTCTGGAAGGCACCCCAAAACCCTTGTATTACATTGCATTGGGAAACTTAGAGCAGGGACCACCTAGATTGTTCCCAGAGGGAATTTTAGATAAATAATGTGTTTGCCATTAGGCCATCACACCCTGTTCGGCAACTCTTTAGATGGTAGGGTTAACCGATCACTAGTGACAAGCCTGAGTGAGGGAGGGAATGCCCTGCAATGGGATACAGATATAGGGACTGCCCTAAGAAAGCCCCCAATACCAACCTGGAACTGTCTTTGAGAGTTGTTGTTACTTGAGGCCATATTTGGATCTTTGGTATACTGTCGCAGATGGCCTTAATAACTCGCAAAGTCTCCAGGCAGGTCCCAGGGGGAGTTTTTTTTTTAACATGTAGGTTGGGTTAATAGCCTTCACCGGGCTTAAGAAGTGGACTGAGAAGCTTGCAAAAGCCGTCCCTCTCTATCTTGTCTAAACAAACATCCTCCCTAACCCATGGGCCTCTAATGCCAGGTTAGTAAACAGTGTTCCCTCAGTAGGCTAATTATGAGATAGACTGAGGTGCTAACCTTAAGGCACATGTCTTTATCTGTCTAAGCTCCCTCGGGTACCTCCTGAGGGACCCCCACACTATCCGGTGGTGTATGGATGTGCTGTAAGAGACTCAATCCACACTCTGTATTCTTTCTCTGAGGCCCAGATGTTCCTTTCTCTGTCTCTTTCTACTATCCTACTCCCTCTACTTTCCTCCGTACAAATACCTTCTCTCCTTCCTACATCTCTCTCCCCTGTCCCTCTGAAATTTCTCTCTCCTACCTTCTCTTTGCTTTTACTACTCCCTCCCACTCCAATTTGTTCTTCTACTCCCTCCTCCATACTACTACTGCCCCTTTCACACTCCTACACCCTAATCTCTACTACTGCACCCCTTCTCATCCCGTACTCAATGGTATGTTGCCTTTCTCATCCTTCCTGGTATATAGTGCCCAGTGTACTCTCCCAATAACCTCACTCTCACTATTGTACCACACCCTTTCCACTTCTCTCCTGAACCCCACTCCTACACCCCTCTCTACTATCCTTATGCACCCCCAACACCCTCCCTCTCACTCCTACCTTCACTCCTGTGCACCTAGATGTGACTCATCGGTGAAGGCCACGTGATGATCCCACTGTCAGGTCCAGTGTGAATCTTCCTGCAGGAGTGATGCTGGCCCACCAGACCCCTCAAATCTGCCTGCCCAACAGTCTCAGTACAGAAATAACTACCAAGCTGTTTTCCCCCCGTGCTTAACACCTCCCAGTAGACCTCCAGGAATGGGTGTTCTCGAATTCTCTTTGGATGTCTCCCCTCAGGAACCCAGAGCCATTCCCCCACCGTTGCCGGTAGCAGATGTTGGTTTTCCAAATTAACCCATTGTTTCCTGTGGTCCTCTCTCCAATGTGGGACCAATGCTCTAATTTGTGCAGCTATATAGTATAACATCAGATCTGGGAGTCCCACACCTCTGCGATCCTTTTGTAGGATTAGCGTATCATAGCCCACCCTGGGTTTCTGGTTTTGCCAAAAGAACCTTAGGATCCGTGATTTAGCTTCCCTCAGGTAGGCCTCGGGTGCTCGGAATGGCAACATCTGAAACACATATAGCACCCATGGGAGGAGGTTAATTTTTATGGCATTGAGCCTTCCCATCCAAGACAACTGACCCTTGCTATATGTCTCCATCTCGGTAAACAATTTATCAAACCGTGGGGTGGGGGGGATAGTTGGCTCCACCCAAATCTTCCCCTGGTCTAACAATAATGATGCCCAGGCATTTAATACTGTCTGGCTGCACCTGCAATATCAGGGGCCTGGGGGCCTCAACCTCCCTAAGGTTTTCTGCTGCAAAGGGGAAGATCACTGACTTTTCTTTGTTTACTTTGAAGCCCGATAATTGGCTGTATCCTTCTATTATTATCAGGGCAGTCGGGAAAGAGTCGACAGGGTTCAAAAAGTGCAACAGCACATCGACCGCATAGAGTCCTAGCTTAAACTCTTTGTCACACACCTTAATTCCCTCAACCTGTGGAGCATTCCTTAAATGCTCAGCCAGAACCTCCATTGTTAGCGCAAATAGGAGGGGCAAGAGCGGACAACCCTGTCTTATCCCCCTCTGTAGCTCAAAGGTCCTTGATAGTCGCCTGTTACAGTGAAACGCGCCACCGGAGCTATGTATAGTGCCCTTATCCCTCTCAGGATCTGATCCACAAACCCGAATTTCCGTAGAACCCTGTCTAAAAAAAACAGTCCACCCGGTCAAAAGCCTTCTCGGCATCGAGGGCCACCAACACTGGATTCCCCTCCCTCCCCGCCAAAGCCTCCCTCAAGTGCAATGTCTTGAGCAAAGTGAATGAACCCTACCTGATCTGAACCAACTCGTTTTGACATTATACCTGCCCTCCGTGTGGGTAGGACTCTAGCGAAGATTTTCACATCCACATTAAGTAGGTAGTAAGTCTCTTCCCGCTTTCGGTATTACTGTTATCAACGCTTTCCCGAAGGAAGGGGATGTGATTAAATCATTTTGCAAGGTGTTGGGAGAGGGATCCCGCGAAAGTCTTGTAAAACCCAACCATGTACCTGTCTTCCCTCGGGGCCTTCCCCAATTTCAGTCCAGCGATTGCCTTTAACATTTCCTCACGGGTGATGCACCTTTCCATCTCTGCCTTTTCATTGCGATGAAGACTCTACAGAGACCCTCCCCAGATATCTACCCAATTCCTCTTCACTAAACTCTTTCCCTCCCGTAAAGTTATTCGTAATACCCAGCAAATTCCTAAGCCACCTCTCCCGCAAGGGAATCCAGCTGTCCTTCCAAACCCTGTCAACCCAACTCTCAGCTTGTTGGCCCCAGAGCCTAGCCGCAAGTAGGGCGTCGGCTTTGTCCCCCTTTTCATGTTACTTTTTTTTCAAGAATTGCAGGCCGGCCACCACCTTCCCTACCTCTACATCTCTCAATTCCTGATGCTTTTCCACTCGCTAGTCCCAGGTCGTCCTCCCTCTCCCCTTCTCCTTTACCCTCCACCAGTTAATTTCCCAGCCTGTAGGGTCCAGATCCTCTTCTTGGCTGCCCCTTCTTGGATGATGAGGCCCCGCCATGTATCCTTGACAACGTCCCATGTCACTCCCAGGTCCACCTCCCCTGTGTTATTCAACTTGAAGAACTCCTCAATCGCCTCTCGCATTTCTTTCACAAAAGCAATATCTTTCAATAAGCCATTTCTGCACCGCCATAGCGATTCCCGAGACCTCCGTCCCGACAGAGCTATGTCAATAACCACCATATCATGATCTGACCAGCTAATCAGTAAGTGATCGCTGTCGATGACCCTGTCAATGTGGTGTTGGTATAGGAAGCAGTAGTCAATCCTTGTTTGGGATCCATGAACTGGGGAGAAAAAAGGTATAGCCCCTTTTTGTTGGGTGACATTCCCTCCATATGTCAACAAGCCCCTGATCAGACATGTATCCCATAAGATCCCCCTCCTGCGGTCCGAGTCCCCCACTTCTGGGGTCTTGCCCCCCACTATGGTCCATGATGCGGTATGCCCACATGTAAAAGTCTCCCCCCAGAAGGAGCAAACCCGTTGTCCGCTTGAGTATCTCTCCCATGGGCTCCCTGAGGAATTGCACCTGCCCCGTGTTTGGGATATACACCGCGGCAATGGTCAGTTGCACACCCTCTAATGACCCAGAGATCAGCAACGCCCTCTCATCAATTCTCCTCCAAACCAATGGGTTAGCTATTTGAATTGTTTTACTAAGGATGATGCCCACCGCCCCTTCTTGAATGACACAGAGGCCCAGAAGACCTGTCCAATATGTGCCCCTGGGATACATCACTCTCTTCCCCATGAAGCAGCTGTGTCTCTTACACAAGCAGCACGTCTAGGTCTATATTTCGGATTTCCCTTCCAAGCAGGGAGCGCTTGGTGGGTGAATTCAGACCCTTAACATTAAGAGTCCCCAGCTTCAGGACCTTGTCCCGGCCACCTCCCTCAACTTGCACCATCTTTGTGCGTGCATTCATGCCCCCATTGTGCCACTCGTCTTATTGTGGGAACCATCAACCCTACATTCATCTCAACCAATTCCCCAAGGTCCCCCATCCTCTCCTCCCCCCGAGCCCCTAAAACAAACTTCCATCCATGATGCCCACCTTGCGATGGGCCACCAGAGCCAACTGCTCGCTGCATCCGTCAATCAACTTACCTCCACACCTCCCCCCGTTCTCATGTCACACCCATAGTTCTAGCCATCAAGTCTGCCGCGTCCACGTTGACCCCCTCCTTTCCTTCAGCCAGAGCCGCCCGTGGTCTTCTGCAGAGGTGTGTTAAGCTTTTTAAACTGCTGAAGTGTCCGAGGACCCTTCCGGACCTTCAGTTGAGTCATCTCCTTTGAGGACTTGGAGTACTTGGAGTACCTGCTGTGCCTTCTGGCCACTGGTCAACAATAGTCAGCCTCCCCTTTTTCGAATGACATTGCAAAGCCCCCTCCACCTCCGCCTCTGTGAGCCCTTTCTAGCTGGAGCCCCTTTCCTCCTTCCAGGGCAAAAAGCTGATTGATCAGTCCTTGTACTTTCCTTCCCACCTCCGCCACCGTCCACCGTCTCTCCCTTCTGTTCTCTGACATTGAGGATATGTAGGTTGTTAAAACGTTCTCTATTTTCCAGATCGTCCAGCTTTAAAAGGGTTTCTTCCTCTGTCATGTCAAGGTCTGCTAATCACCTGCAAGTAGACCTCCTAGACATGAAGTACGAAGCCCGCCAGTTTCGTACTTCATGTCTAGGAGGTCTACTTGCAGGTGATTACTCTCCATTCCCTCCATCTTATCTTCCAGCTGGTCTACATGGGCATTAAGGCCGCAAATGGACACCTGGATATCAGTCCGGATTGCATTGATCTCCTGGAAAAGTCTTTTAAATTGTCTCTGGTTAGAGCTGGTGCGGGTGCACTTCCTCCTGCGGCCATCTTGCTATGTGTCGAGGTAATCCCCCCCCCAGGCTGTTCACCGGGCTCCCACGGAACCGCTGAAGGGACTGGACCCCAGTCTGCACCACTCCTCTGTACACCAGCAGTCCCAGGTCCTCATCCAGCATAGCAACCAACTAGCAAACACCAGGCCTGAGGCCCCAGCAAGCCACTGTGGGACCCCACCTGGTCACACCTTCACTGCTGCCCCAGCATGTGGTTCACCTGAGTTCCCTGTCACCTTTGGGCCAAAGCAGCCTTGTCTGTTCACGGCCCAGCTATCCCAGGTGTCGCTCCTCCTCCAGCACAGCCTAGGGCGCGTTCCACAAGACTTAGGACCATGGGGTACCACTGCAGGATCCTCCTTGGCTTTCCCCCGGGGCTAATGGGGGCACGCATCTCTCCGGTGCTCCTGGATCTCTTCAGGTCTCTGTGGGGCTGATCGTCCCAATCCTGCTGTCTTGGATGCCCCTGGGAGGATCTGCACCCAATCGCTCCTCACCCATCGTGATTGTCCCTGTCGAGTTTCAGGGACTCCGGCCCCTCAAGTATTGCGTCACCTCTCGACACTCTGACTGTGCCTTGACGCCACAGGTCCACGCTCCACAGTTTGTTCAGGCAATAATGCACCAAGGCCTCACTTTAAGTTATAACGGGGGTGGCTTCCTGCTTCTTTACTCTCTTCCAGTTCTTCTCCTTTTTTTTTCTTTTTTTCTGTTTTTCCCTTATTTTGTTATTTTCTATCCCTTTCTGTATTTGGAGGGATGATTTCACCACCCTGGGCCTGGGACCTCTTCAATATAGGCCCTCCTGGTCGTGGGGTTCCCTTTGTTCACCAAGCAGGGAGATTTCTGCCCTGCTCCCCAGTACAATGTGATCCTGGTACAAGACAAAAGTTAAAATCCCCTTGTGTTCCTGTGAGGTAGTTCCACCTCTCTGGCCAGGGCAATAGCTGATCCAGGCCCTTTCCTCTTCCTTCTCTGCGTGGGACCTTGCTCTGTGACACTGTGCCACCCCTATGGGCCTCCACTTCCCAATGTCACGAGGCAAAGTGCTCTGATATGCACCAGATGGAGTGGTTTCACCTCTCGGGCCGGTTGGGAACGGCTCCACGCCCCCTCTCTAGGGTCCCAGTCTGAGTCCTTTCTCTTGTGGCACAACGCACCCTTGAGGCATCTCACCTTCTGGCAGTGCGCGTAGCAAAACGCGGGCTGACTCTACAGGTTCTCAGGTCCTCCACTTCACTGCCTGGGTCTCTTCTGTGTCTGCCACCCCGCACGTCACCTTCTCAGCTGCGGTCTGGCCAAGGCGGTTGCCCTGCTCTCCCTCCACAGATCCTCTCAAACACCGGATAGCCCGGCGAGGCCCCAGCACCGCCTCCTGCTCCATTGTAACTCTCAGGCTCAGGGTGCGCACCCCTGCTCCATAGAGCGAACACGACAGAGCGGCCCGGTGTCACAGGCAGGACCGAGCCTGCTCCGGTGTTAGGGAGAATTCTCATTTATGGCTAATTTCCCACACCTAGTGAGTCTTTGAGACTTCGCTCGACTTCATTTCTGAGGCGACTACTGTCCCCCAGAAAAGGGTAAAGTTACCATTACCTTTACTTAGTCAATCTACCACAGATCCAGTACACCCCATCTTCCATGGAGTACTGGAAATGGTTAACTCATATCCCTTTGAATCTGTACCTCCTAGAGCATTGTTTCGCTCTTTTAACATTTAGACTTGGCTGGTGGCAGTGGTATCTAACCTAACTTTTCTACCGCGATTATATTAGATAAACGTGGTACTGTTCATGGCTATTATATTAGCCCCGAACATAAACCCGCTTGACCAAATCGTCTTTCTCTTGGCTTCGGTTGGGTTTATTCGCCATTTATTTTTGTTGAAGTCCTTCTTGTGTTTTACTTTGCGCAGCAAACTAGGTTCGCCTTCTTTGTTGACTGTCTTTTGGTGGGATTCTGCCCAGATGCCCTCCTCAAGGCGCCTGGGTGTCTAGGTGGGCTGAATGTGAGGGAGGGGTGTGGTCACCCCCTGCTCAGGGTATCCTAAGAAACCCAAGTCGCACTTTGTCATAATTGGCCAGGGTAGTTGTCCAGGCTGGACAACCCCACTGCTGGGTGATTGACAGCCAGGCTGTGTGAATGGGGGTTTTCCGCATAAAAGGCAGGTCTCTTAGGCTAGAAGTCAGAGAGTCGCCACTGGAACTACAAGGAACCGAAGAGAAGCGAAGAGAACGACTGCTGCTGCAACTACCCTGTCCCGGTGAAGCCCTGCTGCAGTCCTGAGCAATCTGCCCTTCAAAGACTCAGAGAAGATCCAGTCCGGAGTCTTCTTCCCTTGAGCTTGGTGGGGATAACCAGCTCATCTTCCACAGCCAGAGGATCCTCTTCCGTGGTCGAAATCGCTGCACACTGCTGTAGTGGTCCGGATAGCCACCTGAAGAGCCTCTCCTGTTTTTAAGGAGCACACCCTTTTTATTCCTTGTCGCTGCTGCCGGCTTCATCCCTGTGTGGTGCAGACCCCCTTCAGACGTCCTCCTTCACAACGAAGCTCCAGGAATCGTGGGTCTGCGGGAAACCAACAGGAACAACTGCCAGGGCACGAGCTGCACCACTGGAACAAGGTACTGTGTTCTGTTGAGGAAACTGGGTGAATCCCTTTTTCTTCACTTCCAAGGCTTGCCCTTGTCTTCCATCCTTCTTATAACTTTTGCTTCCGAACATTGACAATATCGAAGTACTTTTGGCTACGTTAAATCGTGAACTGTCTGACCGTGTGATCTTCGGCAACTGGCCCCGGTGTCTTTCGACCCTGGCTCCGGCCCTTTGACTTTTGACCTCCTGTCTCTGAGTGTTTCTTGATTCTGCCTGCCTAACCAAAATATTGCCTGCGATTTTTGCCTCCAACTCCCTCTGGGTATCTCAGGTGCTAAGTGTGTTTTTGCCCCGGTAGTACGCGTTACTAGACCGAACTGTCTAAAAGTGATCGCAAACGTATTTGCGGTAACGTGTTTTGTTCCTAACACCGGTTCAATCAAACACAGGGTACTTACCTTGAGACTTACTGTACAAAGTGAATTGGTTAGTTGTAGTATATTTAATGTGTGGTTTTTATTGAAGTTTAATAGAAGTGTTGTGTTTATAAAAAAAAAAGTACTTATATTTTTCTACCTGAAACCTTGAGTCAGTGTTTGCTTGAGTCACAGTAATTGTGGTCCCTTTGTGTAATCTCTGCTACTTCTCATATACGCTTGAGATAAGCCTGGCTGCTCCGCCACTGCTACCACTCTGACATAGTAGTACAGGCTTGTACGAGAGGTAAAACTTGTATTGCCACCTGTAGTCTTAATTGTGTGTAGTGGTCCCTAAGGGCACTGCACAGGATTCTGCCTAACATCCGGTCCGCGTCCCTGTTCTTCCGCTACTGATGCACGCTACTCCTCTTGCATCAGGAGTATGCCGCATGGCCGGATCACCATCCGCCGCTCCTGCGCCTCCTCCGAATCCTGGGTGCCCGCTTCTCAACCTCGGAGCTCAGTTGCACACCCCGTGGGACCACACAAGGCCACCCACGGTGTTCCCTCTCCATCCTCTCCCAGAGAGCTCTCTTCCCCCTCCGAATACCAGGGGGGTAGAGGCTGAGGCTCCCGGCACCTCACTTGCAAGGGCTCCTGCCCCTCACTCCTCGTCCACGTCGGATGGCCTCTGCTGCGCTGGACTCCTCCAATCCCACCCAGGATGGGGATAGACAACTTGCACGGACCACTCCTGGGTCCTGGAGGCTTTGGGATGCTGATCCTCAATTCTCACTGCACCGGGGGGAAAGCTATTCACAGCAGTATAACGGTCTACGGCGGAGCAGCTTCTTCGCGTGGCCATCTTGGCCCCGCCCCCTAGCAGTCCCTTCTGTCTCCTTTCAAACTGTGGTTCTGACTCCTCCTCTCCATTCCATTGGTGGTAGCACTCACACAAGTCTCTGTAACAATTAATAGCTGGATTACCAAGGTAAGAAGCTTTAAAAACCCCTCTAAGCTCATCTCCCTTTTCCAGCACGATTTCAGAAACAGTCTTTGATGTGGTAGCAGCCGGAAACTGCTCATTTGCCTTGTGGATTTCCTCAGGTGTTGATGAGTGTTGCTGCTATTATGGTTTGTTAAGGGTTTCTGTGTCTCTCCTGCCCCAACCTGCAGTGTATCCCTACTACCTATCCTTACTACAAGTTCTTTTTCCGCTGTCCCCTACCCCCAGGTGCCCCCCATTTGCCTGGTGTCTGTCTGGGATTGTCAGTTCGAAAGCTGGGTGTACCATTATTGTTTGGCATGGAGATTCTCAATCCATTCCCTGGCTGCGCTGTTTTCCCCTCTCCTGGTTCCAGTCTGGGTTATCTTAGTTGCTCCGTGGTGCACTGTGGAAGATGGAGTCTGATGGGAAATGCCACCTGGCAAGGTTGTAGGAACACTGCTTTTTTAAACTACGAATTAAGACGGTGATCTGCCAACCAGACCCCATTTCCGTAAGCTCCATGCCAAAAGCATAGTGAGACATGTGCCCTGCTGCATCAGTCGCCTGATCGGCAGCATCTGCTCTCCAGTGGCAGAGAGCAAGTTCGAAAGTCACAGATGCCCCTTTCACAGCTGCTGAGATCATCCAAGTCACTGCAGTGCAGAGGCTGCAGTTAAAATCTGCACCTCTGTTCCAAAACCACATGATTATGAGGAACGACTTTCTTGTGGCAGTTTTACCTATAAATATAAGCCATTCTTGAATTTGGGGTATGGTGGCTGGTAATTCACACAATCATTAGAAGCCATATCTGATCTGTATAATACATATGTGAACACTGCAAGCCCAGGTCAGTCTTGCACAGGCAGTATGTATTCTCCCTAGACTGGCTGTCTCTGCTCTTACCAGCAGGACAGGAGTCAGTGGGAGTTACCTCCCTTTTGACCCTTTGTGAAGTCTGGTAACACCTGTCTCCAGCAGGGCAGCCCTCAGCAGGAGCTGTCCTGGGAAACATGGTACAAAGGGCCCACCATCAACCACTAGGTTGTTGCATACCAAAGGGCCTTTGGTACGACCGCCTCTTTCTCTGCACTTCCACATTCTGAATGCTCACAAGGCCTAGTAGGACTGCCTCTTTCTTTCTCTCCATTGTTATTATATTTGCCTTTCGTTCCCATGTTCCCTCCCTGTTGCCCTGTGGGTGTCTTGAAACACAATTTCTTGATGTATAAGCGCCTTACAAATGCATAATAAATAAATAACATAACATAAATAAAATAGTGGGTCTGAGAAAGGAGTAGGGTTAGTGTTATCAGAAGGAGTTCAGCAAATTTAGGGAAGGGTTCCACCATCTTCTTTCTCTCTGTACTTTCTTTCCCCCGCCACTTCCCGTAAATGAAAGCACACCACATTTGGACCCCTTGTTAAGATGGATTTCTAGGATCTAGCCGTTGGACAGATTTTAGGAGGCCACCCTAGTAATAGGGAATGCAGAAACTATGAAAGGCTAGCCGAAATCAAGATAGCAAGGGAGAGCAGGTAATGTCATTCTCAGAAAAGTGTGAGTGGGGCCAGGGGTCACCAATGAGTCCACACATTGAAGCACACAATATTTAAATTTAGACAGGTAAGTACAAAAATACTATATTCTAGGCCCAAAACACACTCTAGAAAATGAAACAGGCATGGAACAATATTGCACAACACTCAATTATAAACATATATACTGTCACCATAGGTTCTTGTAAATGCATTCAATGACTTAAGCAACACGAGTAAGTAAGTTATGCAGTAAGATAGAACCAAGTCACAAGAAATATTCTCTATCTTCAGGAATCTAATCCCTATGAAGAGTGGGGCCTTATTCCCAAAAGTCACAATGATCCACTCCAGAAAGTTGTTTCGACCCACCTGGATAATTTTCAAGGCGAATAGGGTTGAGGGGTTGCTTCAGTGAGCAGGTTAAATAGGTGTCTTTGACTGGCAGTGCAAGCCACTCGGCAAAAGGAGCAAGTCTTAACGGCTCTCCTGGAGACCTTAAAGCGCAACTGTCTGCGGCTCTGGACCTCATCCCAACCGCACTGGCAGTCGTGTAGCCCTGATCTTCCCTGAGTGGGTGCCTTCTTCTCTCAGACACACCGGGCCCTACTCCTCCTTTAAAAGCCTGGTCTGCAAGCTTGGCATTCTGCCCAATTACTCTTTGACCATTGCTATTATCTACAGTCCCCGGGCTTTTTCGCTGCCTTTCTCTCAGAATGGGCTGGTTTCTCATCCTCTCTTCTCACCTCCATCTCCAATCGCCTCCTTCTGGGGGCTTCAACATCCACTTAGACTCAATCACGGCCTCCACTCTCTTCCGGCCCTACCCACTTGGCTGGATACACTCCCAATGCCATCGTCCGTTCTGATCTCTTGCTCTCTCTCGCACTCTCTACCCCTCTTTCCTAGTCAGACCACTCTCTCCTTTCCTTTCACCTGGCACCTCTCGGCCATTTCACTGTACCTCCACCAGCTCTGCCAGCCTAATATGCGGACATCCGTCCAATGAAGCGAGTGTCAGTTGCGGGTTTCGCTTCCACCTTCACCCCTCCCTCCTCCAACCTCTGACTCAACTATTGACTCTGCTCTCGACAAGCTAACTCTAGCTATCACTCACACTCTCAATATTTTTGCCCCTGTCATGAGGATCCGCCTGAAACCGGTCTCCAAGTAAACACTTGGTATGATTCTGATCTAGCAGCCCTGAAACGCAAGTGCAGGGATGCTGAACTGAAGTGGCAGACCTCAAGCTCATCCTCTGACAAACTGGCCTGTCGCCTCCAAAGGCAATATCATCTCTCCATCCGCTCCAAGAAGAGGGCTCGTATCCAGGCCCGCATCTCTGGAGCTTCTTACAACATGACTGAATTCTATAAAATCTGCAAAGAACTAGCCAATCCATCTGCAGTCTCTACCTCGCCTCTTCCTTCCCAGGCCCTCTGCACTGCACTGGCCACTCACTTCACTGCTAAAACTCAGGACAACCTGAGCTCTCCTGCATCCTCTCCTTCCCTCTAACCACTGCCGCCCTTTGCCCCTCTTCCTCCCTCATCCACTCTTTCCTCCTTTTCTCCCATCACACAGGACAAGGGCACTAGAGTTGTCCGCTGTATGAAGGTCTCCTCCAAACAAGTCTTCTGTTCTTCCAGAACTATTAAAGACAACATTGGCTCCCTTGACACTGCACTCACGGACCTCTGCAATCACTGTCTTGCCACTGGGTAGTTCCGCTTTTACCTCAAGCACTCTCTTGTGCGCCCCTCCTGAAAAAAGCCTATGGCTGAGCCCTCATGTCCAGCTAACTACCGTCCCATCTCTATCACTCCCTTCCTTAAGAAACTTCTGGAGAAGTCCCAGCATACTGAGCTCGTTGGTTGCCTGCATGACCACCAATCTGGATTCTGAGCATCCAGACGCACAGAAACTGCTTTCCTGAACACCCGCAAAGAATTGCTTGCATCTATCCATTCCAACTCATCCGCTGTTCTCATTCTACTCAACCTCTCCTGCGCCTTTGACACAGTGAACCACTCCATCCTCATAAAACGGCTCCACAACATTTTTGCAATCTCAGAGTGGGCACTGGACTGGCTGATCTCCTTCCTTCGTGTCTCCCAGGTTACCCGGGTTCTTTTTCGCCTCACCCACCTCTTTATCCACCTGTGGCATTCCCGAGGGCTCTATCCTCTCACCCAGGCTCTTTAACATCTATCTCGCTCCCCTTGCTCTCCTTATCTCTACTTTTTCACCATACTTACAGTGCTATGCAGACAAGACCCAACTCTTCTTCAGACTACCCTCTGCAACCCTTCTAACCTCCTTTGTCATCCCTGACTGCCTGTCTTCTAACCAGTCTTGGTGTTCCTCCAATGACCTCTGTCTCAATGCCAGCAAGACTGACATTTTTCTTATCGGGACTCCTGTTCCCTCTTTTCTCCCTTCACTCTGGCCACCCTCAATGGGCTCTGCCCACACTCCTTCCTCTGAGGCCAGAAACCTAGGAGTTATCTTCGACTCCTCTCTCTCTCTTTCATTCCTTACATCTTGGACCTTGCCAAGAAGGCCCATTTCCAACTCCACCTACTCAGGAGCATCCTCCCTTTCATCACCTTCGCCCAGAAACTCAATGTCACCAAAGCTGTGGTTCTCTCCAGGCTGGACTACTGCAACAGCCTCTTCCTCAATCTACCTTCTTCTATCTGCCCCCTCCAGCTAATACAAAATAGGTGTGCGAGACTTATCCTTGGCCTTATGCCCAGGGACTGCATCTCTCCTGCCCTAAAATCTCTTCACTGGCCCCTGGTTATTGCAAGGATCAAATGTAAATCACTCTGCATCATCCGTAATGCTGTCTGGAGCCAGGTACCATGCTATCTGCAACTCACTCTCACCAGGCACTTTCCTTCCAGATCCCTACGCTCCTCTGGCTCCAGCTCTCTGCTTATCAAGCGTTTCTCTAAGCTGAGAGCGGATGGCCGCTCCCTCTCCTCAGCTGGCTCCCTCCTCTGGAACAGCCTCCCACTTTCTCTCTATTTGAGCCGGATCTCTTCAAGTTCCGCAAACATCTCAAGACTTTCCTCTTTCCCTCACACCCTCCCATGCTGATCCACACAGTAGCTATTGATTGGTGGCCTGGGCCCTTATGTCTCCTTCTGGGTCCTGGCCCTCAATCCGAACATCAGCAGCATCTGCCCTCCCCCTGCACTTGCCTTCAGGCCACCCATCACGAGTACGTGAGGCCTGTTGCCTCATGTACTCGTGGGCTGGTGACCCCTCCTCCATCTTGTGGTCACTTTGTACTTGGCACTTACTAATGCCTTCAAAATCGACTATTGCACTTACCTGTTGTCTTATCCCCCTAGCACTTACCCCTTTCACCTGTCCCTTCTCTCTCCCTGCACTTGATCCAAATGTTTACAAGGCCTAGTAGGACCGCTTTCTGTATTTGCATTTCCCATTGTCTTGTTGTTTGCGTTGTTCCCTTCGCTTTCCCTGTGGGAGCTTTGAAACACAATTTCCTCGATGTATGAGTGCCTTACAAATGGCCAATAAAATAAAAATAAATAGCCCGGGGGTCTTCACCACGTGTCAAAGACAGCTATCTAACCTGCTCACTGAAGCAAACTCTCAACCCTATTCGCCGCGATAATGACCCAGGTGGGTCAACACACGTGTCGGCTACTCTAATATATGTTGCACAACCAAAACCAATACGTGTGTTGATTCTATTTAGAGAGATTGTATTTGTATATGTATTGTTTTTTTAATCCAAAGCGCTTTACAGTTTAACAACAAAAATACATCAAACATGGAACAGTAGAAGCAATAACAGCATACATGAATCAAACCAGAAAAACAGCATGTGGAACAATTTGCATATGAGAAGGAAGAGGAGAGGAGGGGGTAGGGAAGGAAAGAAGAGGGAGAGAGAGTAGGGAGTAAAGTGAGTAGTAGGAAGAAAGGAGATCTTAGGAGAGAAGGGGAAAGATAAAGAGAACAAAGAAGAGGGTACTAGAAGGAGAGAAAGAAAGATGAGAGGGGGAAAAGGTGTCAGGGAGGGGAATGAAGAAGGAGTGATTTCAAGGAGGAGTGGAAGGAGGAATAGGTGGGGATGGAGCGGATAGAAAAAGGTAAGGACTTTCAGTGTAGGGGGGCAAGGAGCTGAAAGGAGCGGAAACGAGAAGGAGCACAAGGGGTGGGGGAACAGAAAGTAAGACGAGATCAGCAGAACAAAGGGAGGACGAGGGGCGTGTAGAATGAGAGAAGAGAGGATAGGTCAGGAGGGGTACGGTCATGAAGAAGACAAGGCAAAAGAAGACAAATTTAAGTTGGGAGTGGAAAGGAAGCCAGCATAGGTAAGAAAGTGAGTTAGAGATGGAGTCGTGGGGAGAGAGAAGACCGAGGATAGGTATGGCAGAGTGGTAGAGGGATTTGAGGGGGGCAATATGGGAAGTGGGGAGACGGAAAAAAAGAGAAGAACAATAGAAAAGGTGAGAAAAGATGAGGGAGGAGATTAAAAGTTTGGTAGCATGGAAGGTGAGAGAGGGACAGACTTTGCGGACGTTACAGATGGTAGCGACATGCGCGAGAAGTAAGGGAGATATGATGAGTAAAGGAGAGGGAAGAGTCAAAGTAAATGCCTAGATTATGAGCATGGGTGGAAATAGGAAGATTAGAATGGGGAAAATGAATAGAAGGAGGGGGAGACGGAGGAGAAAGTATGGTAGAAGGAAAGAATAAGACTTCAGTCTTGTCAGTGTTAAGAGAGAGATAGTGAGATGACATCCAGTTTTTAATGGCGGTAAAACAGGAAGTGAGATTTAGATGAAAGTCAGAGGTGAAGGAAGAAAAGGAGTGGAACAGCTGGGTGGCATCAGTGTGGAAATGGTGAGAAATCCCAAAGGAAGAGATGATAGGGGCGAGGAGTGAAGTGTTAAGAGAGAATAAGAAGGGTCCGAGGTCAGAGCCTTGGGGGCTGTAGTCCAGAGGGAAGGTGGGGGAGGTTTGACCACCCCAAGAGACAGCAGAAGAGCGGTGGGAAGAGGTAAGAGGAGAGCCAGTTGAGGACAGAGCCTTTGAAGCCAAAGGAGGAAAGAGTATTGAGAAGTAAGGGGTGATCAACAGTATCGAAGGCAGCAGAGAGGTCAAGGAGGATGAGGATTGCTTAGAATAGTGAGCGGTAAAGAGAGAGTTAAGGACATGGGTAAGAGCGGACTCAGTGGAGTGTTTGGGGTGGAAGCCAGATTGAGAGGGGGAAGGAGAGAGAGGTTAGTGACAAAAGTTGAGAGCTGAGAATAGGCTAGGCGTTCGAGTATTTTAGAGAGAAAAGGTAGAATTGGGCGAAAGTTGGAAGCGAGAAGAGGATTAGCATATGGCTTCTTCAGTATAGGGATAATAGTGGAGTGCTTGAAGGCAGAAAAGAAGGTGGCCGTGGAGAGACAAGTATTGAAGAAGAAGAAGAAGAAGAAGAAGAAGAAGAAGAAGAAGAAGAAGAAGAAGAAGAAGAAGAAGAAGAAGAAGAAGAAGAAGAAGAAGAAGAAATTGTACCCTCAAACCAAATTTAAATGACCAGTGCATGTGCCTATGGTTTTGCCTCCACAATTGTCATAAACCCAACACAGGAACAGCAGGGCACCATCCCAAGCAAACCCTTGTGCATGCAGCAGGAAAATCTATAATTCACCTGAACAAGCGCAGCATCCCAACTATTCCAGTGCCCTAAACTACTTTATGATCCTCTCCAGAAAGTATCTGATGTAGGTAAAGTACCTGTGTTGGTGAATGTTCCATGGACGTTATGCAGCAAAGTTACTGGTAGGTAAAAATGTGTTTCTATCTTTCAGCTACAATTGCTTTAGACACGATGATCAAAAAGCAATGGAATGTCAGAGTAAATCATGTTTTTTGTAAGGTTTATTCTAAGGAGAACGGGGGCGGGGGTGAGAATGCTTTGCAATTACATTCCCCTATGCCTCTGATTTTCCCAGAGGACTTGGTAGGTCAAATGGGGTCACTGGAGGTAGGTTTTCCCACCGTTGGTACCGGTGAGAAGCGCCTAGGAGTTGCGGTGCAAGGATTCTTCTGGCTGGATCCAGGAGCTGAGTGCTTCCCTTCTCAATGGAGAAATACAGGAAGCACCAATGCAGACCTCTTCAGGGCACTTCACAATATGGGGGAAGGTGAGTTCCAGTGACAGGCACTGCACACAGGTGACGGCAGTTGTCCTTCCTGTCGCGGTTGTAGAAGACATTCCAGAGCTCATTCCCTTGAAGGTGGGAGGCTGAAATTCGGCAGGAAAGTGGCTTAAGGCAGGAGCTGGCGACCAATGACGTTCCGGCTGCAAATGAGGAAAAGTGACAGTTGTAGTGAGGTAGCCCACCGGAGGGATGGTTAGTCCAGCTAGTGTTCCAGGGACACTTCCGAAGGCTCAGGATGGCTGGATCCTTGAGAACACATTGAGACTGGTTGGTTCCACCAGTCCAGGGGTGAAGCACCACTCATGGTCTTCGCAGGCCAGATAGTCCAGCAGGGCTTCACTGGGCCAAACGCAGAGAAGGATGCTGGGCCTCTTCAGGAGTCATCCACGGATTTTAAGTCGGCTGCTCTTCTACAGTATACCAATGCTGATCTGAAGATATGGCCGGAGGACTCCTCTTCTTATCCAAAATCCAGACTGGAAGCAAGTCCAAGCCCCCTAGTGGTAAATATCTGCAACAGTCAAACAGCCAGCAGTGGTCCAATGAAGGCACCACTGCTGGTTTCACTCATGCCCCACACTTAGATTTCCAGGCATCACGGATGTGGAGTGGGGCCAGACAGGCCCACCCACTTCCTGAACCCCTCACTCTCAAGGCAGCACTAGCCTTTGAAAGCAGCAGCTTTCCAGGACGAATGCATGACCCTGTATTGGATTTCCTGACCTGGCAAGGTAGGAGGAAGGCCAAACAACAATATGGCCAAAGGGCAAGCAGTAAATCTCATGGCACAGCCATTTTAGGGCACCAGCCACGTTTAGTAGCCGTACGTGGTAAACGCGAATGTGCACACTAAAAATGCGAGAATAGTAAAAAGTTATCAGCTCCCACCAACTTATCTTTAGGCACATATAAAAGTAACCAATAAACCCAAAAGTGAAAAGCTAGGGTGATACAAAATGATCCCCATTGCACTACATTGTAAAATGCTGTGTGCAATGCTAAAGTTACAAAAAATTAAAGGCAAAATGGGAAACATAGTTTCCCGTTACTGCAGGACTCATCAGTTGCCGCATAACAAATGTGCAAAAGGACTGGGGAGTGACGCTGAAGTCTTCACTTCTTTAAATAAATAAAAAGGTCAGAATAGGTTAAAAAACAAAAAATAAAATGTTTGGGGGTCCATAGAAGTATGGAGGGAAAGAAAAAGTGTTGTGAATTAATTTGAAAAACGAATTCAATGTTTGTCGGAAGCAGCTGCATTGTTGCGCA
Organism: Ambystoma mexicanum; assembly: GCF_040938575.1. Taxonomy (NCBI): domain Eukaryota; kingdom Metazoa; phylum Chordata; class Amphibia; order Caudata; family Ambystomatidae; genus Ambystoma; species Ambystoma mexicanum. The sequence goes on from NC_090941.1 coordinate 1,090,445,219, forward strand.
ATGACGGTTTGAGGAATGTTGGGAGGTGCCTTCCTCTAGTGTGTTCAGTGTTTGGAAGCCGCAGGACACGAGTCGAGACGTGGCTGATACTTCTGACCCTGCTGGCTGCTCTGATGGCCCTGACTGTTGGTGCCGTGGTGCTGAGAGGCCTGGTGCTGAGCCCTCTGTTCAGCCCCCTGTGGCGTCTGTGGTGCCGGTGGATGCATTGCACCTCGAATCGTGAGCCTGCATAGGCCGTTAGAGGCCTGTACAGTAAGAGTTGAAAGAGCGGGGGGCCGTGAGGAGCGTGAGGGTGGGCATTGTGTGTATACTTCCTTAAAGCAGAGGGGCGCATGGGGACAGGGGCGCTCCAATAACCATTGGTAACCAAGTGGAGCTCTCCTGAAGCAGTTGAATTTGATGTGGTATTCTGCACGGACATTTAAAAATACAGCAGTCTTCTTTTTGTCCTTTTAGTCCTTTTTTAACAGTGCTAGTGCGTGTGCCTCGCTTGGACTTTTGGAAAGGGGCTGTGAGTGCATTGTTTGTATTTTATAATCTATAAAGGAGACTAGGGCGAAGTCCTCATGGCTTCAACTTATTTCCTTAGAAGCAGCGCTCTACAAGATGATTTGAGGGCTCCAGAATTAGATGCCCATTGTTCTGAAGCTCAGCCTGTACCCCCTGTCATGAATCATCTACCCCCTACCTGCTCCCGCTTGTTCCCGGAACACAGGCATACCATCATAGTTGATTTACTGACACTGGTATCACAGGTCCCGTCGCCAGCTCCAGGGAGTCAATTATTTACAGAAAGGCTGGCAGTAAGTTTAGTTCAAAGCGCGACTAATGAGTGGGATGGCAGGGGTAGGGGTGTTACTCCTCGACGCAGACAGTGTCCAAGACCCTGCCTTTCTTTGGGTCTTGAATCTACAGTAACAGCATCAACGATGAAAAGAAAAATGCAGGACTTCTTCCCCAAAAGAAGAAGCCGCAGCCATGGTGACCCGGTCCATTTGAGATCAATGAACGATGAAGGCCTTTTGGATTGTGAAGATCTGGGAGTGGCTGAATTGACCTCTGCCGAGCTGACAAGAAAGCAGGAGGAAGGAACTCTTCTGCATATAGTTAATTCATCAACACAGGAACTCTTTCCGAGCCCAATCTTGGTGGCAGCTCCCTTTCAGGCCCTGTCCTCAGTGCAGACAAATGTTCAACGACAAAGAGTCTTTGATAACCAGCATGGGCCCAGAGCCTCAGAAGTCACTTTGCAGGCCTTGAACTTTGTGTTAACTTCTCTAGTGAACATCTTTGAACAGCTAAAAAGCAAAGTTCAGGTCCACTCCGGGATCCTGTTGGAACTAATAAAACAGGTGGGGGCATTTGACTCCACGGTGGTGGGTCTAACCACCGCTCTTAATACCTCAGTCATGACAAACATACAGGAGCTTCAAGCAGATGTCAAGTTACAATCACCGGAGTGGCTACTTTACAGTCCCAGGTTTGGGAGGGGTTTTCTATATTGGGCAAAACTGTAGACAGGAGAGAAGCTCCCATGGAGGTCCATTATGGGCATATACGTAGGGGGGAGTTGGGTGACCATCCACTACCAGAGGCCCAAGTAAGTGCAATCTTCGACGACACATCCTTGTTGGAATCAGTCCTTGAGGACTTCAGGCGCATGGCCCATGTGGTTTATGAGGCTTGCAGAGAATATTAGCATTGTCCCGCCCCAGGCTCAAGTAGCTCAGATATGTGCCAAAAGCAACATAAATAGAAAAAAAGGGGACCTGGCCTCTATAGTCTCTACAGCAGCAGTTCCAAAGACGAAGAAACAGAAATCTAAAAAAACTAGGAACTCAATCTCAACAAGTGTCATTCAAGCTCTTTCGGTTCCCACCCCTGAGGCTCCCCTGTCTAGGCGCAAACATGCAAAGCAAGCCAAGAAGTATAGAAAATTAGCACCAGTCTCAACTCAACCTCATATAGCTTGGGGTTTGCCCAGAGCGAGCCAACTACTCACATACTGGCAGAGGATGTATATTAGAACCGAGTGAGCTGGGAGGTAAAACAAGCATTGGTATCCAGACAGAAGTCGTTCCGGGGATGTGAGCAATGAAATATCCCAGATCTTAGAGACTATTCAACCTTCAAAGCCACTGAATTTGGCCCCTATATTTTTGTGGGGCTATGCTCAAAACCAGCTGCTTGTTTTGAGACCAGAGACGGTTCATAAGGTGGATACAGACAAAACCAACACCATTGTATTAGATGAGTGCAGTGAAGCAACTGTAGTTGGCGGGCAAGTACAGATCACTGGGGACTTTGATTGTGAAGTATTGAACTCTGTGATCAGTCGGCCTAACCTACTTCCATAAAGGGAAGCCCCTTTGCCTGGCTCAAATCAACAAAGAAGAGTGAGGCCCGAGTGAAGCCCGATGGGCCCTAAATCGCAGCGCCATAATATCAATTCCAGATCTCTACCTTTTTTCAAGTGAACACATTAAAAGTGTGCACTTTCCAGATAGAGAGTTAGTATCCTCAGTTGCGATTGGCTTAAAAGCTAAGCTATCTGCAGGTGCCAGCTTGGCTGTGTACCTGGATTTCAGACGTTTGAATTATGAAGTTTCGACTGTATGCTTGTAGCATGAAAAGGAACGTCCTCTGAAAGAACTGCACAGGTCGGCAGAATCAACGGCTGGCCAGTCTTCAGCGAACCCGAAATTGGACTCGCCCTCTCTGGTAACAAAAGGAGGCTTCACTCTAAATGAAACCAAATCTAAGGCTTGTTCTATGCTGCCGGAACTGATTAACCAGATATATGAGAAACTCAGAGTAGAGCAAGAGTCTCTCAAGCTGTTGGAGAATGGCGCTTGAAAAGTTGGAATACTCAGGGTCCGAACTCCTTTCGAATAAAGTCCATGAAAAATATAATTTTTGGACAGAATGATTTGATACTCTTACAGGAAACTTGGCTGATGGATTCTTTTAATTTAAATGGATTTACCACATTCCAATAGTTGGCCAAATTGAAGAAATGTGGACACCCCTCTGGTGGTGTAACCATAGCCGTGCAGATCTCTGCAGCAGTGGAACCAGAGTTGATTCCAGCAACAACGAGGGGCTTGCAAGCAATCATGCTGAATGTACAACAGAGGGGGGGGAGTAAACAAATAGCGGTGGTTAACATTTATTGGAATCCAGCCAGGGGCGTTCTGGATGTTTTCCAGGACAGTTTGTCAAATCTTTTACAAAAAATAAAGTCTCAAGGGGTGGCGCCAGAGATTATACTCGCAGGAGATTGTAATGCACAGTGTTTAATTACACACTCCCGGCAGGGGAACACTGATCAAAAAGAGGAGGGGAAAGGGGTGTATAATGGTTAACCTGTCTCTCTGAGCGGAATTTGAGATTGTCGATTGGCTCTATTAAGGAGGGATTTTCCGCATGCCGCAACTTGGAGGAGAGCAGCGTCAGCCTCAATATTAGGTCCTCATTACGAGACCGGCGGTAACCCTGCCGGTGCTACCGGTGGGTTGCAGCCAGAGTAGTAAAATGTTACTGATGCCTGACTTCCAGGTGCCACCGGGAGATTACAAGTCCGGCGGTCCGGTAAGTCAGGCGCCAGTAAAATGTAATTCCCCATAGAGCACCATAGGACTCTATGGGAGTGGGAACACAGAAGCACCGGCACCATTGCTAACGATGCCGATGCTTCCGCGATGGGTCTGCCTACCCTGGCCGCTGCGCCCAGCAGCGTCAGACCTGTCGGGCACAGTGGCCCCGGCGGGCAGACTCCTAGTTTGCCAGTCCGAAAACAAGGGTGCCTGTGTGCTTACCGGCACCCTTTTTTCCAGACTGGCAAACTTATAATGCAGCCCTATGTCTTCCTTTCTCTGCTGCTTTTTGACCAGTGTGTACTCCTTCATGTGTGAGAGGATGGAAATAGTGACCACAATAGAATTTCATGGGTGCTACAGTGGGACCTCTGCAGACAGCAAGTGGGCCAGTGCCCTCTAGTTACCGTAAATGTGGGTAGGAACAGGCTTGTAAGATTTAAGAGAAGGGGTACTGGGTTGAATGGGATTTTATCAAGGAAATGTTTGGCCATAAAGGATGAGGAGTTGCAAATGGCATTGTGAAGGATTGCCATCTGGTGAGGGTGAGTTAGCCCAAGCTTTTTTGATTTTGAATAAATAAAATGGAGTAATCCATCTCTGAAAGGGTTGTCTGCTAATCAGCCCCCCTTCCCTTTCATGAAGCTCAATGCCAGAAGCATAGTGCACACATGTGCCCTGCTGCATCTGTGGCGCACTGATCCTCCAACGCACCTTATAGGGAGACCAGTGTAGGTGGGCACACACTATACAACGTAACCCTTCACTTATAGCTTGACCCGCCTCCTACCTGTCTCCAACCCCGCTCTCCTGGGTTCGAGATCACCCTGGTGTACCTCGATAGGAAGAAGGTAAGGGTAGGGAAGATCAAGAGGTTAGGGCAGCTCAGTTCCCCAAATACTCCTAAAGCTGGGGTGCACAACATAAGGCCCGCGGGCCATATGCGGCTCGCCCTATTGTGCTTTGCGGCCCCCCTAGCCGGTAGAACTTTCATAATGAAGTGCGGCCCACTTCAAGCCACATAAAAAACAAAGCGGGCCGCACTTCATTAAGAAAGTCTATCTAGCCTGGGAAACTGCTGACAAAACCGTCCTTAGAGGACTCTTAATTGCCCCCCTAATTGATGGCCTGCCCCCCCTAAACCCACTCTCCCGCAAATAACTCTTTCCTGGAGCATCAAAGGTGCTCATTTGTCCAGCTGTCATTCGCACGCATTAGCAGGCTGATTTGCACAGCCTGTGTTCTTTCTTCTGCCAGAAAGGGATACCACTGGAAGCAATGGGCCAGGGATATCACTGCAGTGGAGCCATCTCTGATATAAGCAGGCTACCTACATGGTGGACACACTATTGTTTTCCATCTGTCAGCTTACACTTATCTTGAACTTTCATTATTTTTCTTTAAAATCAGTTTATTTTTTTGTCGACTGCCACGGAAAAATACCCTGTGGGGGTTGTCGTGTCTACTTGTATGTTTGTTTTTGTGTGTATGTTGAGATGCTGGATGGAGGGGATGTGTCGGGTCTGCCTGTATGTTTGTTTTTGTGTGCATGTTGAGATGCGGGGTGCCGGGTCTGTCTGTATGTTTGTTTCGGTATGTATGGGCAGTGTATGTTGAGGTGGGGGAGGAGGTGTAGGGTCTGTCTGTATGTTTGTTTTTGTGTGTATGGGAAGTGTATGCTGAGATGGGGTGTGGGTTCGGGTCTGTATGGGTGTATGGTGTATGCTTGTTAGTTTGTATGCTGAGTTGGGGGTGGGGGTTCGCGTCAGTATCGGTGCATGGTGTATGCTTCTTAGTTGTATGCTGAGTTGGGGGGTGTGCAGTTTAGGTTTATATATATGCATGGTGTATGCTTGTTAGTTGTATTCTGAGTTGGGGGTGGGAGGTTTGGCTCTGTATGTATGCATGGTGTATGCTTGTTAGTCTGTATGCTGGGGTGGGGCTGGGGGGGTCGGGTCTATATGGGTATGTATGCATGGTACATGCTTGTTAGTCTGCATGTTGGGGGGAGTTGGGGGTCTGTATGGGTATGTATGCATGATGTATGCTTGTTAGTCTGTATGCTGGGGTGGGGGGGTTCGGATCTGTAGGTGGCAGATGGCGAGATTGTGCGTTCAGGATCCAGAGGGGAAGGGGTCTAGGTGTGTGCTACGCGGTGGAGTACAAAAGTCAGACCTGCTGGTGACGGTGATCGAGGACTCAAGCGCACATTCCTGGCCTCCTTATTAGTCAGTGCCTCTCTCCCCTGGGTACCAATACATAACTTACCCACAGCAGCAATTACTTAATCTGGTGCAAAACCTAGTAATATCAGGTTTTAACCATCATGTTTCTCAATAAAACTAACAACTCACGCATCCTACCTGAGAAACCATTGAGGGGTTATCTCAGACGAAACAGCAGACAGAGGACTCCTGATGGCTGCTCCCAGCTCCATGGCATGCAGCTATGGGAAAACGCCTGCCTCTCTCTCTCTCTCTCTCTCTCTCTCTCTCTCTCTCTCTCTCTCTCTCTGTCTCTCTCTCTCTCTCTCTCCTTCTCTCTCTCTCTCTCTCTCTCTGTCTCTCTCTCTCTTTCTCTCTCTCGACACAGGGGTAGGCGTGGAGAAAGAAATGAAAAGGAAATGGGTGTGCTGAGAGAGAGAGAGAGAGAGAGAGGCACAACCATTTCCCTTTAATTTCTTTCTCCACACCATACCATGAGTGCAAAACCTATTGAATGCCTCGTGTCTATTTGATACTGCATGGCCCTTCTTTCATTAATGTTCTGCTCAATGAAAAGCAGTATCTATTGCCAGTGATTCCCTGTGCCCTGGCCGGGCTCTCCCCATCACCAAACACAAAACATCTATTGCTGGTCATCCACCGCACCCTGACCAGGCTCTCCCAATCACCAGACAGAAAACATCTATTGCTGGCACAGTGTTTGGTGGGGTGTGGGGGCCATGTGGCATAATGGTTGGTTGGGGGCCATGGGGCATCGTTTTTGTTTGGGGGCCATGAGGCATAGTGTTTGGTTGAGGAGTGGGGGCCATGGGGCATAGTGTTTGGTTGGGGTGTGGAGGCCATGGGGCACAGTGTTTGGTTAGGGTTGTCGGTGCCATGGGCATAGTGTTTGGTTGGAGGGTGGGGGCCATGGGGCATAGTGTTTGGTTGGGGGCCATGGGCATAGTCTTTGTTTGGGGGCCATGGGGCATAGTGTTTGGTTGACGGTGGGGGCCATGGGGCATAGTGTTTGCTTGGGTGTTAGGGGCCCTGGGGCATAGTGTCGCACTCGAAGAGTGAACCCAATAATAAAGCTAAAACAGGCACAATTAGGAGATGTAAATCCTTTGCTTTTTATGGAAAACTGACTCAACAAAGGCCATACTCCTCTTGGCCAACCCAAACAGCAAAGTATAGCAGTCCAAAATGACGGAATGGCCAATCAGTGGTCAATAAAATATGTATACTTTAATTAAAAAGACAATAGAAATAATTGATAACCATGGAAAATGTGTAGTACAAAATGCAAGTTTAAATACATATAAACACTGTTACACCTCAAAAACGTATTCTTTTTCCATGTGTTTAATGAAAAGGGGGGTTGAAAAAGACTCCTTCCAATGCCACGCCTACTGTCCCACCCACATTTACTTTTCGGCCCTCTGCCAAAGTCAGTTGTGCACCCCTTTAGGAGAAAACACAAGGTTAGAGTAGCTGGCGCACAAAAGGAGAGGCAGGCAAAAAGAGTACTGGTGTACAGTTCATTTTAGTTGTTTTAAGCTTTCTTATATACTTTCCCAGTACAGAAGCACAAACCTTTTAGTTTAAGCTTTCTTATATACTTTCCTAGTACACCAGCAGGGTTGTGTGAGTTTGTTACAAAAATGGGCAAAACACTAGACAATGTATACAACTTAAACTCTCCTAAGCAGCTGCGTCACAAAAAAATGAAACACAACAATATAAAAAGAGTCCTTTAAAAATATTAAATACCTTTAACAATATATACAAAGTTTATACAGTGCACTGTATTAAAAACTATTTTAAAAAGAGCTTACTTGTAAGATAACCTGGGCAGGGCTGTCTCAAGGCCCTTGGTGCTCGCTTGATCTTGCTTCCTTTTTCCTGTGCTCTTTGATGGTGACTCTCGGGGCAGTGGGCGGCAGGAGGCAGTCACAGCAACAGTGTGTGGAGGCCCCAAAGTCTTTAAGTTTTTATGTAAGCTGGGCTGTGTATGTCAGATGCTGCCCAGCACTCAGAGGCAGTGTGGGGGGCCCCGCACTACTCACTCCACCTGGGCCACGTCTGCCAGGTGTAGCCCAGGGAGTTCTGGTGGGCCAACTGTAAGGGAGGTGGCCCTTATTTTTAAAGTAAGCCCCAGGAGAACTAAAACACATTCAAGACGCTCCCCTTCTATGGGGAGCGCCAGTAATTAAATGTGCCCCGGAATGAAGGCCATCTGGGGGGCAGCAGCAGTGGTTCTGCTCTTCCTGGTGGTACGACAGAGAACAGCCATGGTCTCAGGTAGGTTTACACCTGGACTTGGCAAAGTGCTCGGCACCAAGTCCGGCACCCTATCTTCCAGTGGAGGAATGGGTAAGGGTTCTTCTACCATGTCCAGCGTGGCAGGGGAGACAGGAGCAGGATTTAGAACAACCTCTGAAGGAATACACTGAGGATGGGATTCAAGTTCGCTAGGAGTGGGATCTGGATCAGCGGGTGTAGGGACTCACACTAGTGGCTGATCTAACCCTTGGTCTGGGTGTCATGAACCGTTGGACGCGTCCCTTCTAGACTTCCTGGTCCCTGACACATCGGGGCTTGCACTCTGCAGTACTCCCAACATGGCCGTCAAACACGGAACGTTGTTTACCAGCTTCCGCGTCAGACGTAGCATGTTCTATAAATAAGCCGCGGCCCCGTGCATCTCAATGCTACCACTTGCTGTGGCTAGACGTGTGCTGCCGTAGTTCGCTCTCGCTGACTTCATTGATTCCTGGCTCCTGGCCCCAATTTTCTGCCTTCCTCATTCATTCCTTCCTCTTATACTTCCTGTATCCCGGACCTCCGTGTACCCGTCTCCGAGTACACTCTTCATCGCTTCCAGGATTTCTCAGACATTCTGAACGTTCCAGGAGTCGAACGGTGAACGCACGCTGGAACCCGAAGACGTTCGCACTGGGTTATACAAGACCCAAACTGTGCGCAAGAAGACTCCTTCAAAGAACTCCAGTAAACAACATAGACAGTTGAGAAGGGGGGAAACCTGTGACAGATTGAGACGCCAACAAACTGAAATTGATTCGGACATGGAGGCGGCTGTTCAAGATCTCGGCATGCAGGCGTTAACAACTGAAGTGCAGAATCTTAAAGCTGAGAATGCCGCATTAAAACAATTAGTCTTGTCCTGTGATTCCGCGACCAAGGAAAGCGTATTGTTGGACGGAATAGTAGATAAATACGACGGTTCTTCAAAAACCCTTCGTGGATTCCTTGACTCCTGTTTAGTCCACTTTACCTTTAAGCCCTACTACTTCTCTACCCCCAGGGCAAAGGTGGGCTTTATGATTTTGCATCTTTCCGGCAATGCATTAACTTGGGCTACGCCTTTAGTTAATTCTGGAGATGCCCTCCTGGATGTCTATGATGGATTCGTACAGACTTTAAAGACCATGTTTGACCGCCCAGAACAGGTCTATAGTGCTCAGGAATGCCTACTAGATTTCCAACAAGGTTCCCACGATATGCGTACATATGTGACACGCTTTAAGCAACTGGCTAAAGGAGCGGATTGGTCCTCAGAAGCCTGCTTTACCCTTTTTCGAAGAGGACTAAGTGAAGAAATAAAAGATAAGATAGCCAGAGTGGCTCGCCCAGGTTCATTCCAGGCTCTTATGGACCTCTCTCTACAAATATACTTTCGTATCCAGGAAAGGAAGGCAGAAAAGAAGAAGACTAAGATGCCTTTCCAAAAGACCTCCGTAGAAACTACCTCGAAGGCTGAGCCCACTCCTGTCCCCGCTAACGTACCAGAACCCATGCAACTGGGGGCTTTCCATGGACCCATATCCCCGCAAGAAAGAATGCGACGGATCCACACTGGGCTATGTATGTATTGTGCCTCAGATAAACATCTAGTGAGAGAATGTCCTTTAGCTCCTCAACGGCATTCGGGAAACGCCAGCTCTCGATCCTAGATGGAGCACAGCTTCGGGAGAGAGATGTTTGCTCCACATCTATTCCATCCTTGAACTCTCCTGGACAAAACAATCTTGTGATTTTACAGGCCTTTCTATCGCCATCCAAGAACAAAACCTACCCCATTTTGGCATTGGTGGATTGTGGAGCCATGGGGATATTTATAGATCAAGATTGGGTCACTACCCACCACATTCCCTATGAAACTCGAGGCATCACGCAACCTGTAAAGGCGTTTGATGGAAGACCCCTCACTTCAGGACCCATAACCCTCCAAACCAAGGAGATACAGCTCTCGATAAACCACCATCGAGAGGTGATCAAATTCGACATCATAAAGTCTGCTCATTACCCAATGGTACTGGGTATGCCCTGGTTACAAAGGCACAGCCCATACATCAACTGGTCAGCAGGATCCTTGTTCCTGGGTTCTGAGCATTGTATGTCTCATTGTCTATTCCCAGATTCCTCGCCGACATCTTCTGCAGGTACACTGACAGACCAGCAAGGCCCATTCACGGTCCCAAATATCATCCAGGTTCCTAGGGCCTATCAGGATTACACTGATGTGTTCTCAACTGCCATAGTTCAAGCCCTACCCCCTCACAGACCTGAAGACTGTGCTATTGATACTGAACCCGCGGCCGTGATTCCCTTTGGAAGAATGTTCATTTTATCCAAACCTGAGAAAAGGGCCTCTCCGTGAATACTTGGATACCAACCTTGAAAATGGCACTATACGACCATCCAAATCACCAGCAGGAGCCTCGTTGTTTTATGTTCCCAAGAAAGATACTAAAGAGTTTAGGCCTTGTCTTGATTATCGTGATTTAAACCAGTGCACCCTGAAGGACCGCTATCCATTGCCCTTGATTTCAGATATCCTGGAGGCAGTGAGGGGAGCTGTAGTCTTCACGAAATTGTATCTCAGAGGAGCCTACCATCTGATCCATATTAGGGAGGGTGACGAATGGAAAACAGCCTTTAGAACACCCTTTGGTCATTTCGAATACCTGGTCATGCCCTTCGGACTGGCCAGTGCCCCAGCGGTCTTCCAACGTTTCATGGATCGGGTGTTTTCTGATATGCTGTTCCTTTTCGTCATAGTATACCTGGACGATATCCTAATATTCTCTAAGGACCATCTTAAGCATGAAGAGCATGTTAAGGCAGTGTTACAGCGGCTATGTGAACACAAGCTCCTGGCTAAACCCGAGAAATGCCTTTTCCATGTCTCTACTGTTCACTATCTAGGATTTGTCCTTAGCCCAGAAGGAATCGGAATGGACCACTCAAAAGTAAAAGCCATACTATCCTGGCCTGTTCCGACTACCGTGAAACAGATCCAATCCTTCCTGGGACTTGCCAACTTTTATCGAAAATTCATACCTTCCTTTTCTGAGATAGTTCAACCGATCATTACATTATTGAAAAAAGATACTCCCTTTCTCTGGACAGCAGCCCAAGATGAAGAATTCCAACGGTTAAAGACAGAGTTTACACAAGACCCCCCTGGCTCAACCTGACATCAATCGACCTTTCCTTGTGGAAACGGATGCCTCTAACTATGCCATTGGAGCAGTTCTAAACCAGGAATTTGAAGATAATCTTGAACATCCCATTGCTTATGTTTCATGGACTCTTAACTCCCAGCAAAACACATTATTCCGTTTTGGAAAAGGAACTGTTAGCCATCCGTCAAGCCTTCACAGAGTGGCATCATTTACTTCTGGGAGTAAAAAATCCTGTTCAGGTCCGCACGGATCATCGGAATCTTCAAGTTTTACAGTCTCTGGAGTGTAGAAATAGCCGTCAAGCTCGTTGGGCCTTCTTCTTTGCCCAGTACCAATTCCAGATCCATCATGTCCCTGGAACACAGAACATAATTGCTGACACCTTATCCCGATGTCCCGACTACGAAACTCTTGAAGATCGGTCCTTCCCAAAAATGTTTCCCCACACAATTTTTGTAGCCCAAGCAATCAACCTCCTGGAAGACGTTTGGACGCAAACCCAGTCCTCTGAGCTGTGGAAGGAATTTACAGGGAAGAATCGATGGAATCTAAGAACAAAGGACAGGTATCTGTTCAAGGATAATGGACTGGTCATTCCCACACAGAGACTACAACAAAGAATTATAAATCTCTGTCACGATACCCTTCACTCAGGACATTGTGGCATCACCAACACCCTCCGTTTAATACAAGGACAATTTTGGTGGCCAAAAATGAAAACTGATGTCCAACTGTACATCCAAGCCTGTGCAGTCTGCAGTCAAAACAAACATGATAACAAGAGACCGGCGGGTCTCCTACTTCAACCTACGCTACCAATGAGACCCTGAGAATTCATTGCTACGGACTTCATTGTGGAATTGCCACCTTCCAGGAGATGCACGACTATCATGGTCACCATTGATTTAGCTACCATCTTCATCAGAACTTGCTGGAATCTTCCTGGAACACATATTTCGACTTCATGGACTCCACTCCAAGATCATATCAGACAGAGGACCTCAATACATTTCTCAGTTTTGGAAACACTTATGCTGAATACTATGGATCCAACGTGCCCTCTCCTCGGGTTATCCACAGACTAACGAAGCTACTGAATGTGTGAACCAAACCCTAGAGCAATATCTTTGTTGCTTCACTACCAAGGTACAGGACGATTGGTCACTCTTAATACCTGTGGCTGAATTCGCCTACAACAATTTGGATCACTCGGCGGTCAAGACCAGCCCTTTTTTTGCAGCCAAGGATTTCACCCTTTGGTTCTACCTTCCATTCTCCCACATCCTACGCCAGTACCTACAGTCGACTCCTGGATTGAAACTCTTATCAATGTACACAAGGAAGCCAAAGAACACTTGGAAAGGGCCCGGACTCACACCAAGCATTATGCGTACTCCAAAAGAAGACCAGGACCCTACTATGCTGTGGGTGATGAAGTCTGGCTATCCTGGAAACTACTGCCTCGACATTTACGACCAAATAAGTTGGCTCCCCGGTACTATGTCCCCTTTTCCATAAAGGGAATCATAAACCCAGTGGCTTTCCGACTCAAACTACCGGACTCTTGGAAGAGGATCCATCCAGTGTTTCACACGTCCCTAATGAAACCTTACATTCAGTCCTCCCAGACTGCCCTTAGGCCTAACCCTGTAATTGTGAACGACCAGCTGGAATACGAAGTGTCCAGGATGTGTGACTCCAGGTACAAACGTGGTCAGCTCCAATACCTGGTTGAGTGGAAAGGATACCCCCCTAGTGAACGCACCTGGGAACCAATCTCAAACCTAAATGCCCCCAGATTACTCAGAAGATATCATCTCATACACCCGGGCAAACCTGGAGGGACAGGTCTTCGGAGGAGGCATGCAGTCATGAACCGTCAGACGCGCCCCTTCTGGACTTCCTGGTCCCTGACACATCGGGGCTTGCACTCTGCAGTACTCCCAACATGGCCGTCAAACACGGAACGTTGTTTACCAGCTTCTGCGTCAGACGTAGCACGTTTTATAAATAAGCCACGCCCCCATGGCCCTGCGCGTCCCAACGCTACCACTTGCTGTGGCTAGACGTGTGCTGCCATAGTTCGCTCTCACTGACTTCATTGATTCCTGGTTCCTGGCCCTATTTTTTCCCTTCCTCATTCATTCCTTCCTCTTATACTTCCTGTATCCCGGACTTCCGTGTACCCGTCTCAGAGTACACTCTTCATCGCTTCCAGGATTTCCCGGACATTCTGAACGTTCCAGGAGTCGAACGCTGAATGCACACTGGAACCCGAAGACGTTCGCACTTGGTTATAAAAGACCCGAACTGTGCGCAAGAAGACTCCTTCAAAGAACTCCAGTAAACAACATAGACAGGTGAGAAGGGGGGAAACCTGTGACACTGGGTAGTTGTCAAACTGATCACTCTCGACGTCAGCGTCTGCGCTAGCTTCCGGCTGACCTTCTAATCTCTCTGCCTCAGTAGCTGGAGAAGCTTTCGGGGGTTGAGCCTTCAAAGGATCTTCTTCGGGCATTTCAGATCAGAATCACTGCTGTCTCATCACCGGCCCTTTGGCCGGTTCTTCATCTGTCACCTCCAGTGTCAACTCAACCTCATGCCTGACTCGGAACAGGTGGTTCCGGTGAAAGGTCTTGATGTTCCTTGGCTGCCCTTCCACCGGAGGTTACACATACGTCTCCTAACATCTGCATCTCCTGCTTTCAGTGGCACATGGCAGGTTCAAAGGTCCCAAATACATTCTTGGCAGACAGAGGCTGCATTTATCTTCTGCACCTCTGAAAATATCCTAACTGTGGTCCTATTAGTATGGTGACAGGATACACTGTAAGAATAAGCTGTACTTTGGTATGGTGACTGATAGCACACACAATTACTAAAGCCACAGCACATTTGTATCATGCAAGTGTCAACTCTGCACAGGTCAGCTATGGAAAGGCTGTGTCGATTCATGGCCAGCCTCCCTGTCTCTAGCAAGTGACGCAAAAGGAAGGACACTGCTTTTCTTTGATTCAATGGGAGAATTAATAGCACTGCCCCTCAAGTCCAGGTTCTTGATGACAGGCAAACTGCCACGAGTGCCAAGTCACCCTAACTTTCCTGACAATTGGATGTGTTTCATTATTGAAGGCGGTGCTGATAAATGTTTGCCTATAAGAAGCAGGAACCAAGGTCAAAGGCCATATGAGTGGGAATCGATCCTCGCTGGCGGCAAGAGGAGCTGGCCAGCTTGCGGGTAAAAGGAGTGTTCCCTGCAGTACTAATAGCAGTAACTCTGCTGGTTGGACATTGTGTGGGTGTACTGGTGTTCCCTGCAGTACTCTAATAGCAGTACCTCTGCTGGTTGAACAGCGTGACAGTGGGATCAGTGATCCCTGCAGTACTCTTAATAGCAGTGACTCTGCTGGTTTTACAGCATGCATGTGGGATCAATGGACCCTGCAGTCCTGTGATGGCAGGAATTGCCTGCAGAAGCAGTCACCAGATTCTCATCAGCCAACACCAGTAGAAGTGAATAGCACAGCTACAACTTGTATTATGTGGAGAGCAGGAGCAACAGGTATCACATGAGGGTAGACACAGTTTGCCTCCGGAATGTGTAGCAAGCTGCAGAGTGACAGAACAGAGCCTTGGGGAACTGTGGTCCAAAGTTCACCAGAAGAAATTATCCACAGTCGGCTCAAACACAGGTGTTATCCTCAAAGCAGACCCCCAGAAAACAGAGCTGGGAGGAAGGTCTCTTGTTGGTTCCTCAGAAACACATTCATTGCCTTACAAAAACAACTGCATAAAGAAGTTGAACAGGACTTACAAAGGGACTAATGACCCAAAGGACATACTGCACCAGGCAGCTTGCAGAGAATGACAGTCCATCCCCCATTCATTTCTGCAAACTCCAGGAGAGACTAGCGCTCCATGGAGGGAATGAGAAGATTGTTGGAAGAACTACAGAGGACAACCCGAAATCTGTTGACTACAAAGACCTCACACTAAATAAAACCAAAGCCATGTCATTATACATCTTCGGCCCAGCAGATCAAAACGTTTATAAGGAATTGTCACAGTTGGAAGTACACGAGAGTATTGACTGGGCAACTGAGTAGGAAGCAGTTTTAATCAAATTGGACCCATTTTATAAACCGAACATGAATATGGCCATAAAAAGGTATAATTGGTACTGAATGAAGCAGGGCAAAGGAGAAGCAATTGATAAATGTATCTCAGTGCTGGAGCATGGTAGCATCGTCATGTTACTTTGGCAGAGGGGATGGGCAAGATGAGCTGACAAGGGACCAAGTTACACACTAATAGCACAATAGTGCAAGTGAGACTATGCCTCGGTGACAGACCCGCCTTCTAACCAGGCACATCAGTTGGGTGCTGCCAGGGGTCTCCCTTGCTACCCCTGTGGTCTCCCTTGCTACCCCTAAAAATGTGGCTGTTTGTTTCTGGAGTGGCTTGCTTTCTTGTTCAGGCCTCTTAAAAAAACAGGGGGTGCCACAAGTGTAACACTTTGAGCAGTGACCCTAAATAAGAAAGAATAGGAATAACAAATAATTTGTCTTTCTGGAATGCTATACAACAATTGCTAGACTCATTAAAGGTTTATTTCATGCACACTTCAGGGGGTGAGTCACTGATTTAGTTTGTTTATATACCCCCAAACTCAGCCTTTCATTCTGCTTAGGTTGATATATGAGTACCAACACAGGTTGGGTGCTTATTGTATGTATATTTGCTCTACATAATAACACATCATCATTTGGCCTTCGACATCTGCTTGCATTCAATTTGTTAATATGTGCCTGTACACACTGATATTAACGATCCATATGGTGATTCCCTCTTGTATATCACAGTATAGTGGAATCGTAACCATATTATTCATAGTGTACTTAGAGGAACAATGCTAGATGATGCCACTTCCTGTTTTGTCAAGGGGTGAAAGGTCATGTTCCATCACTTACTGTGATGTCACTTCAGGGTGGGGTCAAATTGCATGATGTCATCAGAGGTGAAGGGTTGTGTGATATCAATTCCGCTAGCCCAGGCATTTTGGTGAAATGACATCCTTGCTTGTAACAAACTATCAGTGTAGGTAAGGTACTGGAACATGGAGACCTATGTTCCAAAGTAGAAAAAGATATGAAAAAAGCAGTGTAGGAATAAAAATGAACGATCAATAAAATAAACAGGGAAATAATAGATAAAGACAACGCGATTAAGGAAATGAACATATTAGAGTTAAGAGGGCAGTACACATAACATTTATGGCAAGAAGTGCTTCTGATGTTAGCATAGTGAACTTTTACCTATTTCAAGAACTGCCCTGTGCAAAAAGAAAGATGATATTAATGTAGAATATCGGGCCACGTTGCAAATATCCGCTGAGGCAGTAAGAGTGAGCACAGGGTAAACAGCATACATGCACGAAATGTTAGAAGGTATTTAATACATGGCGGAGGAATTAGTGTTGTGTGTGTGCAGGATGGGAATTTCAAAGCATCTGCGTTTTGGGTGAAACTAAACATCTTTCAGAGAATAGTGGATTTGGGCTCGTAACGCATGATTATACCAGCGAATAAATGGCAAGATTTGTGAAAAGAAAGTGTGGATAAAGTTCTACAAAATTCTAACATTTCCCAGCATCATAATAGGGGGAACTGTCAAGATTACAGGCTATCAGGAAGGGACACCTTGCTGAATAAAATCTATAAATAGCAGAAAAAGGAGTTCTGAATTTTGGTTCACCAGAAGAAAGGACCTTGAATATTAAACTGAACCAATGAGACAGAAAGAGAGCTAGTGGTAATCGAGGGAAAAGAAGCAGAAATAGAAATGTTTCCAGAAGTCTCCAGTCGTTGTATAGGTCAAGTGTTAGGCTATGTTAATAGAATACTCTCAAACAGTGATGCTGCCCAGTAATAAATAAGACAAGAAGCATACTCATAAGAGACAAGGTTGAGAATGAATTAAATAGACTAATTGATTAGCAGATTATTGAACTGGTGGAGGCAACTCTGCGGATAGCACCTATTGTTGTAACACAGAAAATGAACATGAAGCTGAGAGTTTGGGCCTCATTACATGTTGTGCGCTAAAAATCGACATTTACCGGCATGGCGCTATTAACGTGTCCGCCTTGGCATGAGGCCGCTAATAGCGTACCATTACGAGTACGCGGACACGACCATAGCACCATGCAAGTAATGACCCCAAAAAGACCCTTAGCGGCACCGATGAAAGCGCTGATAGCACTTCCGACCTCCCGCAACATGCAAACAGCGGTCACCGCTAATAGCGGTCACCGCAATTAGCTGTCACCGTTAAATAGGGGAACCGGAAATAGCGTCATCGCACAGGAACGGGAAAGAGCACGGCGGCCATCTTTAAAAACACAATCCATTGCCATCCTGTGTCCCCTGGACCTGTTTTCGAGAACTGTGCCATTCCACAGCCACAAGGATTCCCTCGCCATGCCTAAGGCTATAAAAAAAACAACCGACCGCCAGCGCAAGGAGAAGTTCACCAACGAGAAGCTAACAATGCTCACTGAGACCCATGCAGCGAATGCCGACGTGGTATTTTCAAACAACATGCGGCGGGAGACCCTGATCCGGAAGAAGGCTATCTGGGCAGAGGTTGCCCTGAAAGTGAGTGCATGGGCACCACCAACTGTACTGTCCGTGAGTGCAGAAAGTGGTGGGACTATTTCCGCCACCAGGTCCGCAGCATCCTGTCTGTGTACTGCAACATGGCCATGGCCACGGCAGGTGGAGCCAATTCACCAATAAAATTGAAGGAGTGGGAGGAGACCTGTGCCAACACGATTGGTGTTGAATCAATTGAGGGAGTCGGGAGCATGGTTTGGCCACTACATCAGATGGAGGTGAGTGTACGCATGAAACTATGCACTGTGAATGTTGAGGTCCCCCCCAAATGTGAGCCCAGATTCACCTAATGGATGCACCAACATCCATACATGCATACAACCCTGGTCATGTCAGTGTCAAACCCAAACACACACACATGCACGCATCACCACAGACAAGTGCCACACAGAACCATGCATGCATGACCCACTCATCAGACCCATCACCTGCATCCCTATCAATGAAGTCCCAATGCACACAACAGCACAGCATGATTAACGTATTCTGCATGAAGTACATTGAACCGTCACCAATGCCATCCCCCTCTTTGTCCCCCACAGGCTCACATACAGACAGTGAAGAACCTGGCACTGCGACTCAGGCACCCCCTGCCAAGAAAAAAACCGAGGCCACAGGACACAGGGGACACCCCCAATACATGAAGGGGCAAAGGGAGAAGTGTTCCCATGCAGAGTGCCAAACATCGTTGGAGCACCACTGCTACCATACCGCAGTCCACACCAGCAACAACTGCCACACCTTCAGATGTGAACCCCCCACCACAGATTCCAGCCACGGAGGGCCCACCCTCCGCTGCCACAAGTTCCACAGGTGAGGCGGCAGCCACAGCGCCGCTCTCAGATGTGGAGGACCTGATGGAGTTCTCCCTGGAAATGCACACCCCAACCCCCCCAGGAACCCCAGAGGCAACTCCACAGCAAACACCAGGGTCCAGTGTCCATGGCCAGTCTGGCGAGGACAACACGGGAGGGTGCAGTAGCCCACCGGTGGCTTCACCAGATGTCCTGGTTGCAGAGGAAGGCGCAGCAGCCACACCACGAGCACGCCACAGTGCCCTTGACCTGGCCAGCATCAGGCAGCGCCAAGCGGACATAACTGTGCTGGTTGGGCAGCATGTGGAAGAGGCTGCCCGTCTCAGGGGGGAGATAACAGAGACTGCCAGGCACTCAAGGGAGGCGATTGAAGCCTGTACCAACAGGCTGTGTGTGGAGATTGGTCAACTCAGGCAGGTCCTCACACGTATAGCAGACGCGATGGAACGCCAGTTCCGACAACACCACAGGGACAGACAGCCACATCATCATTCGCTAGTTCGAGGCAGACAAGCCCCCTCCGCCGCTCCATGCGCACCACGAGGCGCACGTCAACCCAGTCTCCTAATGCTGGTGGTGGCAATGGGGAATAGGGACTGCAGGGTCAACCTTCCATGTGTGCAGCAGGACAACAACATTGTGCCAGACACATAAGGGGTTGTTGTCGGGGGGAGGGGGAAAGGGTGTTTCGGGACTGTTGTGGGGGGAGGGTTTAAGGGTGTTTCGGGACTGTTGTGGGGGGAGGGGAGAAGGGTGTTTCAGGACTGTTGTGGGGAGAGGGGGAAGGGTGTTTAGGGACTGTTGTGGGGGGAGGAGGGAAGGGTGGTGGGATAGTTGGGGACATGCACTTTTACATCTTAATATTCCTTAATACACTGGTGATTAATCAAAACACAGGCTTGGACTTCTTCATAGTGTATGTGTACTTTATTGGTGACAGGGTCCATTGTGCTCTTCAACACAGACACCAGTGCATTACTACCCATATCCATCCTACAGAGTGAAACCATGTTACTCAGAATATTTGGTTGATCAGATGCTGTCTCACATCACGTCCCTCCTGGCCATCCCATCTTGCATGACCTGCATCCCCGTCACCCATCCTCATCACCCTCATCATCCTCATCAGGTGCTTGTATTTCAACGTCAGGGGGCAGGGGCACATTCCGTCTGATACACATATTGTGCAGCATGACACATGCCATGGTGATCTTGGCCACCTTCTCATGGCCATACAGGAGAGCGCCACCAGACCTGCTAATGCACCTAAACCGTGTCTTTAAAAGGCCAAAAGTCTGCTCAGTCACGACGCGGGTACGGGTATGTACACGATTGTAGTCCTCTTCGTGCCTGTTCTGTGGGTTCCGTACAGGGGTAAGGAGCCACCTCTTCAGGGGATAGCCAGCATCACCTGAATGGGGAGAAGAATGGGGACCTGTTGCTGTTCACCTCAAGAGCGGCCTGTACATATCACACAAATCGACTTTGCATTGTGATTGAAATCCACGATTACCAGCATGCATGCAGACGATCTGTGTTACTGCAATGTGCAAAGGTGAGCTAGACCCTGCAAGTGGACATGCCCCACTCATGCCTCCGACAGTAATTGACATGTCCTGGGTGAGGCCAGGTCTTAGGTGTCCCTGGGCCAGGCAAAATTGGTACCACACTACTAGTGTACTGCCATTCCGACATTGATGTTGCCATGCTGTGAAGCATCACTTCAGTGGTGCTATAGGTGCGTGGTTCAATGCTATGGCTAGGGGTGATCCCTTTGCATGCATTCAAGGGCACATTGCTTTATTGATGTTGTGCTGCACTAATTCTGTATAACTATCTTGACGCCATGTTGCAGATTTGTGCATTATGTGGTGTGGCATGAGGTGCAAGGTGGATGTGGATAGATGTGTGATATTTGGAAACCTGGATTGTTCTCAATGTTGTGCATCTTCAAATTGCATGTGGGTTCTTCTCAAATACATTGTGGCCTTCCCTGATGGACATTGGCGTACATCTGTATGTCCATTTGTCCTACGAACGGCTGTCTACACCCAGTTGGAGTAAATATCTCTCCCCCCCAATCAAACCCAGTTGGAGTATGTATCTCTCTCCCCCCAATCACACCCAGTTGGAGTATGTATCCCCCCCAATCACACCCAGTTGGAGTATGTATCTCTCCCCCCCCAAATCACACTGCAATGTGCTTGCCCTGCTACTCACCAAGTAGCCACAAACGTTGTCCGGCTTGTCGCTCCATGTAGCGTGGTATGGTTGAGTTCCGCAGGACCATTGAATCATGGGTTGATCCGGGAAATCGGGCACAACAATGTGTGATTATCTTGTTTGCGTCACATACCATTTGGACATTGATAGAGTGGAATTGCTTTCTGTTTCAGTAGACTATTTCATTGTGATGTGGGACCACCAATTCCACATGTTTACAGTCGATGGCCCCGATGCAACTTGGGATGCCTGCCAGTGAATAGAAGCCAACTTTGGTGTTTGCGATCTCCTGGGCAGTCCGTGGCGGGAATATGTGTTCACGTGCATGCTTCAGGAGGGCATCGAGAACCTGGTTCAGCGTGCGTGAGAATACTGGTTGTGAGATGCCATGCATCCGTCCCACTTTATGCTGGTAGGTGCCTGTGGCCAGGAAGTGGAGCACGGTCACCACCTTCAGTAGAGGGGGGATGGCAGTTGTGATGTCTATGAGGCTCACAATGTCGTCATGTAACATGTCCACGATGCTGGTGATGGTATCCCGGTCCAGATGTTACAGGGTGTGTATCTGCTCAGGGGTTAGGTTAAATGGACTGGCTCGGATCCTGGGGATTGGTGGATGCCTCTGTGGTATTACTAGGTGCCCTGGTGGTGCTTGCTGTGCCTGTCTTGCCCTCCTCCTCCTCCTCCTCCTCCTGCGTCTCCTCTGTGCTGCCTGTTGTTGTTGCTGCTGCACTGCAATCATATCCTCCAGCCCATATAATGCTGCTAGTATTGGAACCATCTTGGTGTGGGAAGGGGTGTGTGAAGGGATGTGTTGTGCTCCTTTTGTGCTGCCACAGTCTCCATTGCCTCCACCTGTGCTGATTGTGTCCACCTGTGGCAAGTGGGAACACTGCTCAGTTCTCTTAACGGGTGGTTCGCGATGCCGGTATTAGCGCCTTGCCGGTAAGGGGTTTTTGGGGCTTTACCATGCCGCTATTTGCATGCCCGCATTGCTTGTGATGGTGTGCAATTAGTGTCATGCCGCTATTTAGGGGATGTAGGGTCGTGCGCCCGCGGACAAGCCGATATTAGTGGCACCATATTTAGCTGTGCCGCTAATAGCGTTGAGCCGGGTCGTAATTGGGGTTGGGATTTAACGATACCGGTATTCCATTACCGGTAACGTTAATCCCTTAACGCACAACGTGTAATGAGGCCCTTTGTGTGGGATTAAGAGACTTCAATAGGAATATATGGATGGATGCATTTCCATTATAAACTATAGCAGAAACATTGAATTGAATAAAGGAAGCATGATACTTACATTTTGGGCCAATAATCAGCACACCATTGGGCACTACTACATCAAGACTCGGAAGTACTGACCGAATTTATCATTGTTGCGTTGTTTCAGGTACAAAAGGATTAAATTTAGATTAGCTTCTTCAGATGCTGCCTTCTAGAAAGTAATAGAAGGAACTCTCGGGGGAATAGCTGGTGTCTTGGTGTTCCAGGTTAATGTTCTAATTTGGGAAGAGAATATCCAAGAACCTGAGCTGAGACTGGAAATAGCACTCGGAGACTAAGTGAACAGTTTTGACTATAGAACCTTAAAAAAAGGTTCAGGGTGCAAATCGTTGATGATTTACGCAAAACCGTTTAGTGGGAAAAGGTAATGCCAAAGATTTACAACATGACAACCCTCCTCCCTGACTTCTCTCCCCTTCTTCTTTCTCCTCCCCACTCCTGCTTCCTGTTACTTTATCTCTTCCTGTCTCCCCTCCTTTGACTTCCACCCTCCTTTCTACTCCCTCTACTCCCTCTCTCTTTTCCCTTTCCTCCTTCCCATACCTCTCCTCTTCTCTTCCTTCCCAAATGCAAATTGTTCTACATGCTGTTTTTCTGGTTTGAATCATGTTCATTTTATTGCTTCTATGTTCCATGTTTAATGTGTTCTGGTTGTTATGCTGTAAAGCGCTTTGGTGTAAAGCGCAATATAAATAATAAAATACAAAATACAAATGAGGGATATTGCAGTTGTACCAGAACCCCATATAAAGAAACGATTGAGCGAATTCTTGGGGCTAACCAAATAATGAATTTCTCCAAAATAACACATGAAATGAGGAAGAACATAAAAAAGGTGTGAGGATATTGTGGCATGAAGAGTGCAGTAAGGTGCCTGCAATGACAAAAGAGAAGAAGGTATGCATTGCACCATAATTTAGGAGTGGGGCGCTTGACCCCCAAAGTACTATAAATAGAGAACATAGATACCAGCATATGAATGGGTTTGACCCAAAAGCAGAATGCAAGGACTGGATAAGTTCATTTGTACCTTGTGAATGAGATTAGGTAGAATCACAAATGGGGGGAGAGAACCGTTGATGGGTGTGTGGGGAGGGAATGCACTCAGTAAAGAGTTATTGAAATCACTATTCACATTGTAGACTGACCACAGGCAGCTTGTACACATTTTACTGTCCAAATGCATAGTAAAAGCTTCACCATAAGCAGCGAGACCGAGTGTGAAGATGCAAAAGTACACGTTTGTACCAGACGTCTTTCCAGGAAAGAAACACAGCACAGCAGATTGTCAAGATTGCTGCTGGAGAGTGTGTAGATGAACAAAGACATAGCATGTGTGGCAAATGCAACACACACACAATAAAATGGGATCTCTGATAGAGAATTGGGACAAGCTAGAGAAGCAGCATCATATGCAGAGAGTGGAGTAACCACTGAGAGTAGGGTGGTCACCGAAACTGGAGATGCCAAAGGAACTAAAAGCGTTCTGGCGGATAAGAAACAGACTCACAGAGGAGGAGATGTTGCTAATGAGATGTGACAAATGAATGCTGTCCAAAGGCTTCAGGCAGAAGATTGTAATCATGTCCCTTCAAGGGCACATGGAAAGTTCGAGAACAAAGGGAGGCTTGAAGGAGTAGTTGCCGGGGGTATATTTGCTGGTTGAAAGGTTCGTGTTAGATTGTGTGTATGGTAACATGACTCCAATTATGATGAAGATACCATTGCCCGCCCCAAGTCCACCTCGAAGGGAACTTGACATTGATTTGTTAGGGCTCCAAAAGTCTTTCAGGGAAGGAAATGCATTTTCAGTGGTCTTAGTTCACCAGTGTCCTTAATTCCTGGGAGTGAGTGGGAGTGAGGGCCATGGATAAGATGACAGCAGGGAAAGCGATGGAGTTTTAAGAGGTGGGGTAAAATAATATTCCCCATGTTCTATCTTGAGTGGCATAACGCTGGAAAGTGAGGGCAAGAAATGCTCAATAATCAAGGAAAGTATCTCTCCATGGTTGAAGAGCCCGTCACAACCATCTCTTCCTAAAGACCTTGCTACTAGCTAGACATGTGCTCAAGTCAGGGTCCAATGCATGTGTTATAATGACTTTTGTTTTTTGAAGGTTGAGTTCCGGCTATATGACCCTCCATTCTATATCGCAGAAAGAGATGACCGAGGAGACCTTGACCCCCGGGCAGAGTAAGTGTGAAATCAAAAATGGAAATTAATTGTTCTTTCTTTCTTTCTTTCTTTCTTGCTTTCTTTCTTTCTTTCTTTCTTGCTTTCTTTCTTTCTTTCTTTCTTTCTTTCTTTCTTGCTTTCTTTCTTTCTTGCTTTCTTTCCTCCCTTGCTACCCTTGCTTCCTTCTTCCCTCCCCCCCTTGCTATCAGCAGTGATTCTTTACTGGGCAGCAAGGTGATGGATACGCAATGCTGGGCTGGTAGATGGGATGTGCATGGTGGAGTACTGTGGCGTTCTGACTTAGCCTTGCAATGTGTGTAATGGAGAATGTAATGGCTGAATCATTGCAGCGTGAAGTGCTGGAATGTCCCAGGGTTCTGGGAGAGTCCGTTGGATATGGGAGCTTCTAAGGTTTGCTGTGTAACCTGAACAATACATCCACGGAAGCAGATACATCAGTGTGCTGGCCTTAAGTAACAAGTAGCCTCCATTCCAGTTTGGATGGAAGACATTATTTAAATACCATATGTTGCCTAAACCCTGAGTGGCCTGAGAGTTGGCCAGGTCTGGGTGCACCGGGAAGTATCTTCACAGTTTCTGTTGGGGAAATCAACATGTTTACTTTCAATGTTTCGGCTGGGCGTGACATTGTTTCGATTTTTTTTTTTTGCTTTTTAATTTGATATTTTTGTTACATTTATAGTACTTGCTCAAGTAAGTATTGGTAATAAATCATACTTTTGTGGCACTGAGAAAAGAGAGATGATCAGTATTTCCCATAGGATGTAGAGTTCTGGTTAACAAGGAAATAGCTGTGTTAAAGGAGATTTAAGTTCCGCAAGAGGGAGAAGTAAGATTGCGGGAAAGGCAAAGAATGCGGCGATATGCCCCGATATAGCATGCCAACTCTGTAGGTAACGGCCATATTGCCATTAGCACCCATGTAGATGCCTACACTGGTGCTAATGGTGTCTTAAACTTACCTTGCTTGCATGTCCTTGCATGTCATTGCTACTGTTCCTGTGTCATCGTTAACATGGAATCGAACTTAGCAGATAGCAGCACTGAGCATCACCGGGCCACACAACAAAAGTTAAAAAAAAATGTCTTTGAACAAATAAAGTCACCATTAGCACCCGTGTACAGGATCTACAGGATTTTAGGGTCCAGATGCTAGAAATGTTCCAAATACATGCTGCTGCAGGCGCGGCAACCCTCCAAGCAGCAGGGCTCGGAGGCAGCAGCAGCGCTCCCTACAGCCGACCCCATGCAAGCCCCAGTGCTGACACTATTGGCGTCAGGGAATCCTTCGGACTCAATGCCCAAAAAGGTGCCAAAACCTTCGATGTCTGGTCCTTTCTGCACACCTCAAGGTCCCAGCGTCCACAATGCCATTTCGGTGTCACAGCCTGGATCAACACGGACAGTCACTTTGTCGGTGCCGAAGAACAAGCCCTCTGCACCGATGCTTGGCGACAAATCATTTACCCCACTCTCCCGGACCGAATTTTCCCATACCATGTCATCCATTTTCAGCGTCGATGACAAAGATGAGCATGCAGGAGCCGGTACAGTGTACATGGGAACAGGGGCGTCGGCTATTTCGATAACCAAGCCGAACCTTTAGAGTTTGCACAGGGGCTTCACGATGCCAGTGGGCTGGACATGTCATCTGACTTGGAATTCCAGCAATGCCAACCGTATACCCACACTCATGCCAAGTTTTGGGCACTGGTAGATAGGGTGGTTCACACCTTAGGACAGCAGGCTGCGGCAGTGCCAGTACAGGGCTACGAGCTGACCGATATACCGGATGAGGGTCCGGTTACTGAAAGGAACATGCTCTGAACCCGGCAATTGGGACCCAGTAGCCTCCCTGTGACAGCATCCTTGCCCCGTCACCCGATCAGCTCTAGTATGACTGGAAAATACAGGCCAGCAAGAGGAGATCCATCATTTTTATCTTCTCACCTTTCCCCGGAAGGTCTTCTCATGTAGGCTCCCAAGGTTTCCACCAGACCAGCATCGTCCAACCTCCAATTTGCCTCCTGACAGAGAAGGTAAAAGGATTGACGCCATGGGCAAGAAAGTTTGTACCTCAGGCAGGAGCATGGCTCTGAAAGCTACTCGCATGGCCAAAGGTTTCGAAAAAAAATACTCCTTTGGCCTCTGGAAGGCAGTGAAAAATGCTATACAGTATATTCCTGAAGGGGCAATGTGAGATGTCTTTTTGCTGCTGGTGGAAGAAGGGAAAGAGGTGGGCAAGCAGTTGTTGCAAACAGGCCTGGACGTGGCCGACTGTGTGGGCCATTCAATGGCATTGGCTATTGCATTGAGGAGGAAGGCCTATGTAAGTTCTTCAGGCTTTTCGTGTAGTGTCCAAATGAAACACCTGGTCATGCCCTTTGAGGGTAAATTCCTTTTCAGCCAGAAGGTCGATGACTCCCTGGAAATATTTAAGGAGTCAAAGATCGCTGCAAAATCACTGGGCATAGCTGCACAGCCGCCCAAACCGGTCTTCATTTTCGCCTCTAGGGACAGGGGCTACAGACGCTATGTGCCTTATGGCAGAACGGCTCAGCTCCTGCAGGCCAGGCAAGGGCAGAAGCATTTCCCGCACCCCAGAAGGGGCAGGGGGGCTTCCAGAGGCCAACAAGCAGCAGTTGGGGCAGCACTGCCCTCTAAGCCGCTTTGATTTTCCCCTACCACTACTTACCGGTTGGTAGACGACTGTCAGAGCATTGGCCCCAATGGCGGGAGATTACTTCCGACGCCTGGGCCCTGGAGCTCGTGCAGTGGAGCTATTGTCTGCCATTCTTAATTAAACCTCCGGAATGATCCCCACCACCTCCAAGCCAACCGGGACAGCAGCTCCAGGAAGAACTGAGAGTCCTGTTGTTGAATGGTATCGTGGAAGAGGTACTGCCCGAGTAGAGAGGATCGGGCTGGTATTCCTGGTATTTCCTAGTGCCCAAGAATGGAAGAGGTCTTCGTCCCTTGAACAAGTTCCTGAGGAAAGACAAGTTCAAGCTAATAATGTTGAGATAAATTCTCCACATTCTCGAAACGCAAGACTGGCTGGTTTCCATAGACCTACAGGACGCTTATTTCCATATGCGTATACATTGAAAGGTTCCTCATAGGGGACAAGCACTATCAGTTCAAGGTGCTTCCCTTTGGGTTGACCTCCGCTCCAAGGGTCTTCAACAAGCTCATGGCAGTAGTTGCAGTAGTCGCTGCTCACCACAGGAGATCCGGAGTCCACGTATTCCCGTACATGGACGACTGGCTGAACCGGAGGAAGTCAGCGGAGCGGGTTTTGTCTCACATAGAGGACACCTGCTCACTACTTCATATGCTGGGCTTCTCCCTGAATTTGAAGAAGCCCCTTGTGACGCTAGTCCAGGGGCTCCAGTTCATCGGAGCGGCCTTAGACACTCGGGTGGGGAAGTCTCTTCCCCCCGACCCCCAGGCGATACAGAATGATAAATAAATGCTAAAATAGCACATTCAGGGAGAAGGGGGTAGAGAGCTGCACATAACGGAGGGTGCACAATCATCTTAGTGCACACATTACAAGTTATATGGGAGAAGCAGGTGTAAACGCCATCTTGGCAAGCAGCAGCCAACTTAGAAGTTAGGCCCAAGTGCAGCGAACATCATTTTGTGTGTTAGTATTAGACCCCTTTGAGCGCGAATGCCACCCCCACCCCGGCCAGGTCTTACAGAGTCCACAAAATCTGCCATTGTTCTAAGAAAGTTACAGGCCCTCGCTCCCTGAAAAGAATGCCCCCTGCAAGGTCATGAGAAGGGAGCAGAGCGCCTCTCTGGCCGTACCATCCCACCTGACAGATAACAAGGCCCTCCTGCCCACAACGATCCATACATGAGAAATACAGCTTTGCCATGCTTTTATCCCATCACCCCGCATGCCATGGCACCATCCAAACCCAGACCACCGACCATAACACTTTTACCCCACTTGATCGATAACTAAGATCAGGAGGCAAGGCTATCACGCCTTCAGAAATGGGTCACGTGATTTGTGCAGCGAGGTGCAGGGTAGCATCAAAATTAAAGCCTAAAACTAAGGTGGGGAACTTGTGAGTTGCTGATCTATCTGGGAGTGAGTAAAGCATGCGAGTTAGTGTGACCTTGGCTCTCCCCGCAAGCCCATCCCTGTATCTGTCAGGTGCTCATTACAATGATAAAATAACATTGTGTTCGTAGCCAATAAATTGTTAGGCCGACTCCACCTCGGATGACGAGCCCAGCAGCACCCACGTAGATGGAGAGGAACAGATGAAGATGGACCAATGGCCTGGCATCCCATATGGAGCAGGCCCTATATGTATAGAGCTTGTCCAGCCAGGATTGTAGAATTGTACCACATATGATTACTTAATTAGTGATGTTATTTGTACTTCTCATGTGCTGTACATCCCTACGGAGCTCAGAACGTTCAGCGGCAGCAAAGTTCTTTGCTGATGCATTTGTATTTTGGAGAAGTAAATACTTGTTATCCTTGCAAGCGTGTCTTGGGCATTTTTCCCTAGCTGTATTATTTCTGGTGTGAGCGTGCAGGGGCGTGCCTTCAACCCTCAGGGGAGAGTAGACAGTATTTTGCAGATGGTTTTGGGACCACACCGCCTTACAGCAGCTTAATTCCTCTGCATTTTAGGCCTCATTGCCTCCTGTATCTTTCTAGTGCCAGAGACCAGGCTGCACATGAGATCTCTTCAATGTCTCCTAAGAAGCCAGTGGTCACAGTACCCTGGAGCCCTCTCTGACTCCCTCAAGTTATCCAGGGCTGTGGTCGACGACCTTGGTTGGTGGGCTGACAGCAGTAACCTTATGGCAGGGGAGCATTTGTGAGCTCCGTGGCCGCAGGCCTGAGTGGTCACAGATGAGTCTCTGAAAGGTTGGAGCGCTCACTGCGAGGAATATCGGCCTCTGATCAGCGATTGAAGCTAGGTGGCTTATCAACAGGCTGCTGTTACGAGACATCACCCTGAGAGCGTTCGCTCCATCTCTGGAGGGGAAGCATGTCCTGATTCTGATGGACAATACAGTGGCCATGTACTACTGAACAAACAAGGTGGCGTGCGCACCCACCCCCCCTCTGCAGAGAGGCGATGCAGCTGTGGTTCTGGCTATTAGAGAACAGGATCTCGGTCTCTGCAGTTCATCTGGCTGGGACAGAGAACAATTTGGCGGATGCTCCAAGCAGGCAGAGCACGGTCTCACATGAATGGGAAGTCTGCCAGGAAGTCCTAGAGGAGGTCTTATCTTGCTGGGGTACCATGTCAGTGGACCTGTTTCTGTGACTGGCCTCAGCAGGCATTCAGGTCACCACAGTCAAAGGATATTTGGCGGCCTTGTCTTTGTTCAAGAGGTCTCCGGATCAAGGTTCATATTTTACGATCCCAGTTATGGCCCAATTCCTTAAAGGCCTTGTAAATAGGTTTCCGCCAACTCCCTTTTGTTGTCCCAGATTGGGATCTTAATCTGGTTCGAAATGTCTTTTTTTTCAAATAAGTTTTTATTAACATTTTTAAACAAACAATGAAGCACAGCAGGTTCCATGTCCCTACCCATACCATCCCCTCTTCATGCCCCCTCCCGCCCCCTACCCAGGAGTTGCCTGGACCTCCTTCCTCTTCCCGAGTTCTGGTTGCCGCTATGCTGTTCGTATTCCCTACATTGATGGAGAGCCCAACCCCATTCATTGTTCTGTGTCCCCCTTTTATAGGTCACATCCCTCTTGCGGGTCTCCAATCCCCAGCAGGGTCATCGACCTAGGACACCAAGCTCTGCGTGCTCCAGCCTTTATATAGCTCAGAAGTCCAGCCCATTCTGTGGAAGAATTGCAAAGTCTCCTTGAATTGAATTTCCATGGCGACTAGTGTCCATATTTTTGCTTTTTTTGATGCCTTCCAAGACCCCATTTAGACCCAGCATTCCTAGACCCATGCACGTCCCCTCCTGTGACTCCCAAGACCTTGGTTATTGCTTGTCGCACCTACCCCAATAAGGCTCTAGTTTCAGGCATTCCCACCACCTGTGGGCCTACGTGCCCACCTCCCCACATTCCGTCTAGAAATACTGTGAGGTTTTTGGGTACATTTGGTGTACACTGACCGGGGTTAAGTGCCACTGGAACATCAACTTCATCCAAATTTCTCTGATCTGGAGTGACCTGGTCAGTTTAGGTATCTGCGCCCATAGTTTCCTCTACTCCGCCTCCCCTGTGACACACCCTGTATCTGCTTCCCATTTCTTCATATAAACTTTATTCGGTGGGGCTTCCCCCTCCTTAATGTGTTTGTTTTTTATTTATTTGTTTTGGTTTATAACAAAAACCTTTACAAAATAACAACATTCTCAAAAAATGGTTACAAAAGAAATAACCAAGCAGAATAAGAAAGAAACAA
Source organism: Ambystoma mexicanum (assembly GCF_040938575.1). Classification (NCBI taxonomy): domain Eukaryota; kingdom Metazoa; phylum Chordata; class Amphibia; order Caudata; family Ambystomatidae; genus Ambystoma; species Ambystoma mexicanum. Next base: position 1,090,476,123 of record NC_090941.1, read on the forward strand.
AAATCCGAAAAAAAGAAGAAATGAATAAAACCAGTAAAACATAAGTAAACCAAGGGGTCACACAAGGAACAGAGATCCCAACAGCTAACATTTCAAAATACCAAAGACTGTTCTTTTAAATTATAATGGCACTTGTTTTCAATACTTGTACTATTGTTGCTGTTAGCATGATTTCTTGGCCAGCAATCATTCTGTGTTTATAAATTGCAGACACCACACCTCTGTCTCCTGAGTCCGTGTCTAAGTATTTTTCAAAGGGGCTGAGCACTCGAAACCCTGCCTGCTTCATCAGCGGGTGTGAGAGCCAGTGCTTCAGCTGGACGTATCTATACCTATGTCGCTCCCCAATGCTGAAGTCCTTTTTAAACTTCTATAATTCTTTAATTTTATCCCCCTCATAAATTTCTCGTACCATGCGACAGCCCCTTGGTGCCAGTCCTCGAAAGCAGGTGTCTTAAGCCCCGGGGTAAATTGCAGGTTATCAAATAGGTGGTTTTAGGGGGAGGGAAAAGAAGTAATATGTGATCTTGTCACTGCTTTGTCCCATGCAACCCCGGTTGTCAAAGCAATTTTGCTATGGTACATTTGAGGTGGTCTATCCTGCTGCGGTTTCCACGGCATTCCCTCTAGACATCCTTCAGTCACTCACTGCCCTCTCCATTGACCTCCATATGTTCCCCCTGTCGTCCCTTACCCAGTCCCTAATTATGCTTATTTGGGCAGCAATGTAATACACCCTAAAGTCTGGCTCTCCCATACCTCCTCTAGAGGTTGGCAACCTCATAAGCTTTGTGGCTACTCTCGGGCACTTCTGATTCCATATGAATCAGACCAAAGCTTTATTGAGCACTCTAAAGAAGGTAGGCGGGATGCTTATCGGTAGGGTGCTATAGTGATAAAGCACCTGTGGAAGTACCACCATCTTTAGGACATTAATGCGACTGAGCCAAGTGATGGAGAGCGGGCCCCAGTCGACCAGTTTTGTTTTGAGTTTAGTCAATAGGGCCGGGTAGTTCACCTGGTACAGCTCTCCCACGGAATTGGTCAAGTGTATCCCCAGATATTTAATAGATTTGTCTGCCCACCTATATGCATATGTGCCTTTAATATACCTCTCTGCGCTTTGGAACATGCCGAGACTGAGTATCTCGGACTTGCTTGGGTTGACGCTGAGTCCTGCCACCTGTCCGAAACGGCCGAGTTCTCTAGTCACCGCCGAAAGAGAGGTGTCAGGGTGAGTCAAGGTGAGCAACATGTCCACAGAGGCGACTATCATATGGACCTGTACCCCCATTGGTATGCCTTTCATATCTTCCGCCAATCTTATTGCTGCCAAAAATGGCTCTAGATGGAGTGCATATAGCAGGGGGGAGAGCGGGTCTCCTTGTTTTGCGCCTCTTTCAACAGGAACTGGCCCGGAGATATGGCCCGTTATCGCTAATCGGAGGAGTGGACTTTGATAATCGGCCCTAATCCTGTCGAGGAAGTTGGGCCCAATACCCATCTTAACCATTGTAGCAAAGAGGAATCCCCACTCCACCCGATCGAAGGCTTTTTCGGAGTTGATCGCCAACAGGAGGGCGGGGGTCCCCTTTATCTCCGTCTTCTCCAGCAGATGGGCTATTCTCCTCACATTGTCCGCTGTTTGTCTGCCTCTAATGAAGCCCGTTTGGTCGGGTCTTATTATTCTGGGCATGATCAAGTCTAACCTTGACGCTAAGATCTTGGTATGTATTTTGGCGTCTACATTTATCAACGCTATTGGGGAGCACGATCTGCATTCTGCTGGGTCTTTGCCCTCTTTATGTATGAATACCACCTTCGCCTCTTCCATTGATTTTCGTAGGGCCTTAGTGAGCCTATATAATTATACAGCTTTGTGAGATAGGGGATTAGCATCTCTGTATGTAGCTTGTAAAATTCTGTAACAAAACCATCCGGGCCGGAGCCTTATTTGCTGGGGGATTGGATATTGCCCTCCTTACCTATTCCTTACTAATACCCCCTTCCAGATATTGGGCCTCATTATGGGTCGGGTGGTCCGGAAATAACAATGGCAGTAAACCCACCGCCACTGGTAATTCCAGACCGCCCGATCTCGAGTCCTGCAGGCAGGACGAGGCGTTCCTGCCAGGTCTGACCTGGCGGGTTAACACCGCCCGCCTGCAGACGGACCTGGAAACACCAGCACCATCTCAATGGGAATGGGGATTTACTGAATTCCACCTCCAGAATTCCCGGGATACCAGGGTCGTAATGCCCTGGTAATTCCGGGAGTCACGGAGGCGGAATGGTAATACGAGTCCGGCGGTAACCGAGCCAGAAAAACCGTCTGGTTGCCGCCGGACTCATAATGAGGCCCATTCTCTCTCTTCCTGGGTGAGTGTTGGCAGTTCTATCTGGGGCAAGTAGGCCTCCTGCTCAGCGGGGTGTGGTTTAGTCGAGGAGCACAATGAGGCATAATAGCGGCGGAACTCTCTTTCTATATCGTCATTGCTAGTGTATATGCAGCCCCCTCTCCTTTGACTTTCAGAATGTGTTTATCCCTCTATGCTTTCCTCAGCATTCTTGCTAAGAGACGACCAGACTTATTAGCTTCAATATAATATCTCTGACGCAGCCATAGCAGGCTACGCTCAGCTGCCCTAGTCTGGATGAGATTTAATTGCCCTCTCACTGCTCTATACTCTTTTAGTGGTTGCAGTTAGCTTTGTGCCCATTCACGCCATAATCTCTTTGAGTCTGGTTTCTAGCATTTCTTCCTCCCTCTTTAGCTCTCTATCCCTTCTAGCCTTTAACACGATAATCTTCCCTCTTATTGTGGCCTTTAGAGCATCCCACCAAATCTGAGGGGTAGTATCTTCCCAGGTGTTGTTCCGTGCAAATTCCTCAATCTCTCCCTCGATTTCCCGGGCGAGCATTGCATCCCTAAATAACAGAGTTGGATATCGCCACTTCCATAGGCCCGGAGGGCCGCGTGGCCTGAGTATTTTTCAGGGACATTCGGTGTGATCCGAGATTGCCATTGCTCCTAACACAATGTCCGTGATTCGGCCTAGCAAAGGCTGAGATACCCACATGTAGTCAATTTGTGAATTTAATCTGTGTGCGTGGGAATAAAAAGTGTAGCCCTCGACTTTACCCCGTGTCTCCCTCCAGGCATCTACCGTGCCTATATCGTGCATTTTCTTCTTAAGGTCCCCCGAGGGCCCCGCCTTGGGTCCCCATCCAGGCGAACTCCTATCTCTAGCCGGGTCCCATGCCATATTAAAATCGCCTGTTAGTATACTGCGTCCCCTGGAAAATCTTTCCAGCTGGATAAAGGATTTTTGTATGAAGGGGTCTTGGCCAATGTTTGAGGCATATTTGTCGCCACACGGCATATTTCCCCCCTCACTTCTAGTATCACAGCCAAGTATCTACACTGGTCATCCTTCTACACTGCTTCGATTGTCAGGTCTAACCCGTCTTTCAGTGCTATTAATACACCCCCTTTCTTACAGGGTTGAGTGGCCTGAATGACTCTGGAGAATCCCCATATCTTTATTCTATGGGTGTCTTGGGTTTGCATGTGGGTTTCCTGAAGTGTCACTTTGTGCGCCTGTTCTCGTCTTAAAAACCTCTGCACCTTCTTCCTCTTGATCTGCAAGTTTAGCCCATTGACATTTAATGATAGTAGTTTCAACTGTTCTCTATCAGCCATTTCCAGCTACCTTTTAATAATGCCCTCCTTCCATGACAACCATGGTTATCTTCTCCCCTTCCCCCGGAAAGATTTCCATCTGCCCCGATCTCCCGAAACCCCCTAACAAACTCCCCTAACACTGATGTGTCTCACCCCCTCTTGCCCCACCACCCCCCGCCTTCTCCCCTTGGTGAGCTCAGCTGGCTCTCGTTCTTTAATGGCGAGAGCTGAGCTCCATGTCATACCCCGGAGTGCCCAACGCGGGATCTCCCCATCCCATTCCAAGTGGCTACTCCCCCCCTCCCCACCAGAAGACATCCCTAGTGCCAATAATTTCCTGAAGCGGTGCTATTGACTCTTGAAAGCGAGCGCCCACCCCCGGACTCACGTTTTAAAGTCAGCTTCGCTCCTGAGCTTCATGCCTTGCCAGAGCCCTCCAGCAATTTGTTTTGATGTTCTGTCGCCACTTTCTTCGGAGTGGTTCCGTTTATGGAGCGGGAATCCTCATTCTTTGATCGTTTATAACCCACCATGGTCCATTCCTACAGTTTACTGGCATTGCGGCGCAAGGGTGTTACTGCTGGGCTCCGCTGCGGCTGTTCTTCCAGTTGCAACAGGTCTATCCCTTCCTCAAAAGTCGTGATCTTATGCTGTTTCCCTTGCCGCTAAAGCTCAGTCCAAATGGGTGAGTCCATCTATAGCAGACTTGTTGAGCTCTCAGATGTGCCAGAATCGGTGCCATTCGCCTCCTTTTGATCAGTGTTATCTGTGCCAAATCTTGATACAGAAAAATCTAAGCCTGTTGTATGTAATGTGCTCTATCTTCCTGGCTCTGTCCAAGACTTTGTCTTTCATCGCAAAGTTGTGAAAGGCCACTAGGACGTCCCTGGGTCTCGCTCCCGGCTCGGGCGGGGTGGTCCCACTCTGTGGATTCTATCAAACTGCAACTCTGCTCCCGCTTCTGAGTCCAGGAAGTCTGTGAATATGGAGTTGAGAGTACATGATAGGTCTGAGTCTCGCACATCTTCCGGTAGGGCTTTGACTGATATGTTCGCCCTCCTAGACCTGTTCTCAAGGTCTTCCGCCTGTATCTTTAGATTTTGGGTGGCCACCGCTAGAGTCTCTAAGAGGGTGTCGGCCTTCCTCGCGTCCTTAGTGAGTTCTTGAATGGCCCTCTCGTTAACATCCAACATTTCTTCTATTTTGTTAATGTCCCGCTTTATTTCTCTTATACCCTCTGCCAGGTCCTCCCTCAGTGTGTCCATCTGCCTCTGGCTCTGATCTTGTCGACCAGCTCCCCCATAAATTGCTTTAGTGTAGAGTACAGCACTGGCCTATCCTGATCTTCTTGGTACGGGTCCATTCCATGCTGTATTGAGCCGGCGCCCGGTAGCTGGTCCCCCGGGGTCTGCCTCCTTGGCCCAGATTCTTGAAAGCGACCCCTGTAGGCCTTTTTTGGTGTTTTTCAGGGTCGCAGAGGGGTCTTTCATTCTATTTCTCGACATTGCCATGGCCCGGCCTTCTACTGGCCTTCTTGTGTCCTGACCTTGGCTTGCGCCCAACCTTGCTGTCTGGTCGGATGGGGGAGGGGGATTCGCCCCTTGATACTTGATGCTGGGCTGGCACTTCTTGGGGCCCCCGATCCTGTTCTGCCTGACCTTTATCCTGATTAACACAGGGTATCTCTAGTTCCGAGGTCAATGAGTGCACAGTGCCAGGGCAATGCTTAACCCCTGGACAATCCAGCACTGAATTATGACTCTCCTTCGCCACCTCTTGAGAGGAGCAAATTCTCTCCTCCTTTCCTCGCAATTAGGCCTTCCCCGGCACCTTGATCACACCATTGTTCGGGCCCCAGTCCCTGCTAAATAGCACACTCTGTTGTTGCAGCGCTGGGTAGTCCGATGACTCTCTCCCCTCGTGGGCTGGGCCGTCCTTGGGAGTGGGCACTCCGATCCTTTGGGAGCCTCTGCTTCCTCTAACTGCGGTGGAGAAATCTCCTCAGACCCCTGCTCGGGTGGGATGGGGTTTAGGCACTCTCGGTGCCGGTATTTGTGCCATGCTCTTTCCTGTGGGCTGTCCCCGCTTCCCTCATATCTTACAGCCCGGGCCTCTTAAGAGTGTGAAAGGCAGCGGGGGGCATATGCCACCATTTGTGGGCGCTGTGGCTTTTAAAGGAGGGGATCTTCCTCCCCAGCTTGCGGGTGCCATGAGCTCTGCTCTGCCCTACTCCCTTAGGTATCGAATTCCCCCTTCTCCGGGCCTAGCCTGGCATTTGTGGGGGGACTGCTACTTACCGGTTGCCAGTTGGGATGCCTCTGAGGGCCCGACATCTGTGAGTGACCACTGGGCCGTCTGTCCTGGCCGTCCCGCTCCAGTCATCTCCGCCGGCTGCCACGTTGGTGAGGTGAGATTGCGGGTCAGCGGGGGAGAGGGGCCCACTTCCCAGACCTTCGGGCCGTTGCACAGTCTGTGGTTCCCCCGCCAGAATCCTGCTGCACACCCAGTTTCGTTTTCTTCCTCACCTGTTAGTGGCGGGCCCCTCGGCTGTCAACACGAAACCCACCACCTCCAGTTGATCCGGCGGCTGCACAGTTCCAGGGGGCCTCTGTTGTCCCTGCACCACCCTGTCCGCAGAGCCCCACTCAGGCGCGTGGTGCTGTTCCCGTTCCTGGACCCAGACTAGCTGAGTGCCGCGCTTTGCCTCACGATAATTTCACAGCTCTGATATGTGGTAGCTGGGGAGTGCTATTTTCAGTGTTTTTTCCACCGCCGGAAAGCATTGTGGGTCAGGAGCTCGGGGACCACAGTGTTCAATGCTCCACGGCCATCTTGGAATCCTCTGGTCCTAACTGTCTTAATGGTGGCTCCGTTTGAGCCCATGCATTCCCATTCCTTGCAGCTGCTCTTTTTTTAAGTAATTTTTTTAGTTGCCATAACATTCGCCAGGCGGCTTAGTGAATTACAGGCCCTTTCAGGCAAACAGCACCTTTTGAGTTTTTTTCAAGAGAAGGTCTCACTGAAAGTAAGGCCAGAATTTCTGCCGAAGGTGGTATCTGAGTTCATCTGTCACAGGCCAAAGACCTCCCAAAAGAGCCCTGCGCTTCTACGTTGCAGGGTGATCTCAGTTCCGAAAATCTGACCAAGGTTTCGTGGCCTATTCCTTAGCCCATAACGGTCTGGCAGTAACAAAACAAACACTATCCCAGCGAATAATTTTGTGCATTGCAGACTGTTATCAATCGGCAGGTATGGAGCTGCCTTCCTGCCTTCGGGGAGCCGCATCAGTGCGAATTCGAATAGAGAGGTCTCTGCATCGACTGCCTTACAGAGGGGAGTCCCAGTTATGGATATTTGTCATGCTGCAACATGGTCGCACTACACACATTTACTAGACACTACAGTTTAGATGTTTCCCGGGGGCTGATGCACGTTTTTGCAGGGTGATGCTCCAAAATCTATTGTTAAAGCTTCTGCCCACTTCCATTTGCCTCACTGCTTGGGGAGTCTATCAGATGATGAATCTGCGAGAGAAAGACAATCCATTGAAAGACAAATGACTTGCCGTAATGTTCTTTCTGTGTATTCCTCTCTCACAGATTCCTCATCTCCCCACTCATCCATAACCGCTCAGAAAGTTTACGGTAGGTGAGCACCTCCTTTTTAGTGGGTTGACACCTAGTGATTGTCTTGGGATGACCTTTTTCTGTCTTTCATGCTGCAGGTTTTCTCTCTGCAACAAATTTAAAAATTTAAAAAAGAACCTTCTCGATCTGATCATACAAATTGTGGTTTCTTACACCAGGTTTTCATCCCTTTGGGAAGTCTATTGGTGTTGTTCACCTCTTCTGTGCTGTTTAGTCTTGTTTTTTCTCTCACTGCTTTCCTATGCAGCGGTCAAGCTCAGAGGAAAAAAGGGGGAAACTGAGGTATGGGGCGGAGTGACGTATATATATGACACGCGACGTCATGTCCGGATACGACAATCAAACACTGAGCAAGATCGATAAGCGGCCGAGTCGAGGTCCACTACGCCCCGTCGAAGTTTTTCCAAAGCAGCAGAGCTGATAAGGATATCTATCAGATTAGGAATCTGCAGAAGAAGGATCCATAGAAAGAACATTATGGTAAGTCATTTCTCCACCTAGCAGTTCAAGTTGGACTGCCCCTTTCAGGGTGGAACCAAGCCTAATTTTCATATGGTATTTCCCTTTTCTGTAATAGCTTGGCAGGCTAAAGAACAATGGTTTGGAGGGTTGCCTAGAGCAATGCCAGAGGCTAAGATTAATTCTAAACCTTCCAGCCATCACCTTTTGTTCTCCTTAATTGGGCTTTGTGACTTGCAAAGTATGCATCTGATCCATGTCGGTCTTCGATGCCCCATCTTTCATGTGTGTGTGTGTGTGGTGCCTGGGGAAGGACCATTAAACTTAGATCGTGTTGCTCCATGCATCCAAAAGCAGTGCAGGAGCATGTGCCCTAGAGGCACCAACTCCCGGACTCTGTTCTTCGTCTCAGTCGCACTGTCCTTTCTTCAAAAGAGACACTGGCAGTCTCAGTCCTGCAGATTGGAGCCAGATGACTCTGCGCCCAAACTTATACAGGTAAGCAACTACTGAACCTTACTTCCCTTCTTCCTCTCCAGAAGAATGGGAGGCTTTAAGAAGTGACCTATGTACAATTTGTAAAACCTTTATTGAAAATGTTGGGGTTGGAGAAACTCCTATTCTGCCCTATAACTAAGACCACTTTGACACAACGTTCACTATTTACTTTCACTCTTGCTGTTTATTCACCCTTTAGCTTCAAACAATGCACCTTTCACACAGACTTTCAAATGAGCTACTTCCTTTAACCAGACCACTCCGTTACTTAGTTTCACTGATCTAACAGCTGCATTTTACTTCAAAGTTCATACACGGTTCTGCCTTTGCTCGCGTCTCATCCATACACCTGCAGCCTTCACTTGTGATATGATGTTGCTACTTCATACACTTTAACACACACCTTTCTCTCAGGTCGCTTGCCAACTCACTGGCTGTGTGCGCTTCTTTCTTGTTTCACGTTTTCTGATTTATGAGTCAAGGTTAGTACCACAGGTTTGACCTCGCCTCCCCAACTCTGCCGTTCATCCGGGAGGATCGCTGGCATCCTTGAAACACAACGCAATCTACACTTGTGGGATCTGGCCTTCTCCATGTGTCTTTCGCGGTCTGTCGGAGGCAACGACCTCCAGTAGGGAAGACTTGGGGTTAACAGCCCGCTGCTCTCGTCCCTTGGGCCATTGCTCTGCTCAAGTAGGTGTGCCTTGGTCCCGGAAATTCTGCTTGTTCTCGTGTTCCGCCTTGCTCAGAGTGTGCCTTTAGGTGTTGACGTTTATTCGTTTGAGGAGAGCTAATTGGTATCAGGTGCATGCACTTAAGGTAAAGTGCCTGACTTTGCCTGACCCGATTAACAGAACATGCCCAATGCGATGTGAGAGAGTTGGTCTGGTTACTATCAGTCACCACCCTCCTCAGCCCAGTGGTAGTATAAAAGGGGGTGGGAGGTTGGGACTTCGGAAGATCCTAACAAATAGGATGGGGTAGATTAACAAAAAAGTGGGGAATACTGTGTCTCACCATCGGCTATCTTACCACCACTCCCTGAAGACCCCTTACCCAGATGATCCTCCCACACTGGTCCACCCCCAGGGTCTGGACCAAAGGCGATGACCGTACCCTGGCAACCTGAGAGAGAGATCACCCACTGGTTTCTCACACTGGCTTCAGCATATGCTGTTCAAAAGGAGATCCCCAAATGCACTGGGCCACCTATACAGACCCTATGTTACAGGGTGCTCATCCTACTCCAGTGTTGGAGGCTGAGTGATGAAAGCGGCTATTGCGTTCTCTCCTCATATGTCTCTGACCATCCCTCTGTAAAGAGTAAAATAAACTTGATGTTTGGGGAAGAAATGTTTTTCCCTTCAAGTAGTTTGGCCCTTGCCACTGTTAATGCTGCTTGCATAATGGCAAAACATATGAAGTCCCTTTGGGGTGTGGTGGAAGAAGCGAGGTATCAGCGACAGGCCTTACCTTTTCTGGCCGCTGACGACCGGAGGTCGTGAGTTACGGCCTGTCCCTACCAGAAGCCACTTTGTGTCGAGGGAACACTCAAAGAAAAGTGACTTTCCAGGAGGAAGACACCGAAAGAAAAAAAATAACAGAATCTCCAGAACAGAAGATAAATCAACAGGCGAACCCAGGAGTACAACGTCTGCTCTTAAGAAGGGGTGTTGACATGCGAGGCATGGAATCGAACCAGGTCTTTTTTTCAGAGTTGTGTCAATGTAACATACTCACTACAGCTACCAGAATCCTTAGAGACTGAAAAAGCAACTAAATTGGTAACACCTGAAAAGAAACACAGACTCCCTGATGATTGTGTGTAACAAGAAAGCGCTTGGAGGAGAAGAGCTAAAGAACAACTGTTAATACTTGTAACTGAACTGCAGCACTTGGGAGTCAACCCTGTTAATACTTGGATATTCTTGGGATTTAACCCATTTCCTTTTTGCGTCAGGTATATTTTGACTGGGAACTGGAGTGCGTGCCTCGCCTTCCTCACCCTTTGGTATTCATGCTGACGAGAGTATGGAGAACTGTAAGGCCTCAGTAAGCCGTCTTTTTCGGCTTTACAGCACCCTCATATTCTGTTTGTGCCATCAGGAGATTCGTCCAACCTATTCTTTCCCTCAAACCTGCCGTAGTTTTGGCCAAGGTCAGCAGACCTTTCATCCCAGGAGGGGCTGAGTAGCCGGAAAGACCTATTCATATATTTAGTTTTATTTATTGCATTTGTTTTGGGCTCCCAAACCCTTATATATAATAGACCAGAAAAAACAGGATGGATGCTTGTGATCTCTCATTTACATTGGCAGTAAACATCCGTTAACATTAGGTAGGGACGGTGCATGAGCAATAGATTACAAATTTAAAGGCAATCCGATATATGTTCGTACTAGGCAAGATTCTAATGTGCGTTCACTACAAACATCACTCGGCAATTACTTCAGTATTGCTGACCCATAGAAGGTACATGGTAATGGCAGGTAGTGAGAATTTCCAGATAGCAGTTATCTTAATCAACGAGCGGCACAAATTGCAATCAAAACAGGCACTTTGCATGTGTACATTAGAATGTGTAGCAATGAAATATCAGGCATGAATCCAGGTAAAGAAAGTGAACAGCGTGTGGTGGATGTGGGCAAATAGGAACTTTTGTATCGGCCCTGGCGGCGCAAGGGTAGCACTTGGTGAAATGTTACGGGTTACACTAGGGTTTTTGTAACAGACAATATTTTGATTATGCCGTTCGAACTACTTTGTATGGTGCATGTGGGAGAGGGAGGAGGAGTGATGGTCTTGATTTGATAGTCTGTCGGGACAGGAGCCTTTGTTGTTCCGCCTTAGTTGTGGACACCAGCTAACACCTGCCAGTGATCCTAGCTGATGGATAGGCTGTTTGCCAGCCAATCCGCTGATTGACAAGCGGGAAGTGCACCATAGATGCGAATATCAGAGGTCGGCCATCCTGGCATGGTCTAACCTCGCGGTTAGAGTGGGAAATCTTGTAAATAGAATGACTCTTGAAGCCAGAGTGCTCTTTTCCTGGGTTTCAGGCTGCACGAGGGAAATTGCACAGATGATCCTACGGGCTCCAAGTAAATATTGTAGTGTTTGATTCTGTCGGCTGAATGCAGCGTATAAGCTCCTGGGCTTATCTCACGCCTTGTGCTGGCTGGGGCATTAGCTTGTGCACTGTTCCTGCAGTGCACCGACGTGGATGAGCTCCTGCTCCTCGGGCTGCTCAAGTTCTAATGCTGGCTCGGGACAGGAGCCTTTGTTGTTCCGCTTTAGTTGTGGACGCCGGCTAACGCCACTTCCACAGTACCTTGCAGCGCCCCACTGGGAAAACCGCATTAATTTGGTATAACAAAAAACAAGTCTCATCTAGTAGGCAAGATTCAAGGGTTTCTAAAGAAATGTCCGGCAATAATATATCACCACTGGGTCCCCCAACTTGTGGACAAGGGCTACTCCTTTAGCTTCTTATGAAAATCCCCAGAACCCTTCCCATGCCACCTCCAGAACCGCTGCTGTTAAGGAACCGTCAGTTACTACTGAAGGGAACAGTGGAGCTTGCTCGATCAGGGGAAGTCGTGAAAGGCTGGCTCTGTCGTTACATCCTAGTTCCCAAGAAGGACAGGTGTCTCTGGTCCATTCTAGATTTGAGACCCTTGAACAAGCTTCTCCCAAGTTTAAGAGCTGCACAATTGGCTCATTGTATTGTATTTATTGAGGGTACAGGTTCTTTCACTCAGAAACACTTAAAAATAATACAACAGTAATTGGGCCATTCCTGAATTTGGTCCCAAACATTAGCGGGAAAGCAACTGACTAGTTAGTATATAGCACAATCAATGGAGTTAGGAGTCTCCTCTTGTTGGGCTTGCAGAAGGACAACTTTCAGATCCCCATATCATAACTATTATTGGTAATACTCTACATACAAAGGCAGTCTTACAAGCACTATGTAATTCTGAAATGATTCGAGTCTGACATTAGAAGAAGCGATTTCTAATACAAATTCCAATAAAACCCCTGCGGACCAGTAGATATATTGTTTGGTTAAACAACTTATTTTGTAAATGCAACTATGAATCAATTGTCATAATGTTTTACTAACATTACATCTGTTTGTTTCTTTTTTTGTACAATTATGTGTTCTTTGATTTTAATTTCTTTGTGTGTGCTACCAAATTATTTGTTATGGGTTTTCAATATTTATTTGATATTTTGTCTTCTCTAGTTCCTTCCAAAAAGGACCTACATTAATGATTTAGCTAATATTATTCATCTACTACCATCACTAACCAACATAACCAATTCTGTTAGCTTCTTTTGTCTTTGTTCCACATTGTTCATTGTGGTTCTTCTCAAAATTATAACTGAAGGTCCTGAAAAAGCTCCCAAGTTGAGGGTAAAGCGTGTTATCACCTTTTGATTGCCTGAAACAGATAAATAAACTTCTCAGCGCTGGAAAAGCTCCCAAGTGAAGGAGAGCATGTGTAGGCCAAACGATCATGCATTAGTTGTTGATAATCAATTAAAAAAATACCTTCTCTAGAAGAACGTTCTGGTTTCTCTTTGGTAATAAAAATGTACATAGATTATGACAGTTGATCTTTGCTAATTTGAAGATTAGACAGATGCCCTTCAAGCACTTGTAGTTATATTTTAAATTATCACCTCAAGTGGTGTTAGGTGTCGCTTTGGAACATGCAGCCTACAAAAATAGTTCATAGTAATGTAAGAGCAGGGATTATGTGCTTGCTCTATCACAATAAGCAATGTTTTGAAGTTCATAGATCTTGAGTTCTGGGTACTATCTAAGCGTACATCAATTTGTGCGTCATCGGTATACATGAAAATGTGTGTACCCAATGACTCAACAAGCTGTGCCAGGGATGCAACATACATGTCAAATAGAAGAGGGGATAGGGCCTACTCCAGGGGACCCCAACATGTGAGGAGGACCCAGTCTGATGTAAACTAGAATAAGTCCACAGCCTGTGAACGGCCTGTAAGGTATGATTGAATTCAATCCAAGGCCAACCAGGATACCCACTGTTTGGAGAGCCGGGATAAGCACAGCTGATGATTAGTGGAGTAAAATCAGCACAGCCTCGCCATCAGCTAGAGGCCTAAGGTCATCAAGCGCTGGATTTGACGCCCATGCCAGTTCTCAACCCAGCATGATTTATCAGAAGAAAGCCAGATGTCTCCACTTATTGCTGAAACTGATTCACCAAAACCCTTTCCAAGTGGTTAGCCAGGTAAAGGAGTTGAGAGGTTAGGCAGAAGTGGCTCAGCTGCATGAGATCCAAGTCTGTTCTTTTTGCAAGGGCATCACGATAACATTTTCTAACTTGTGGCCCCTCCAGGTGTTGAAGAAATGTTCTCTAGGAAGCAGAGATTAGTGAATACAATACCTAAAATTTGTTATAGTTTGGCAGGGCTAGAATTGATGAGGGAATCTCAAGATATGTTCGAGTAAAATCTGTCACAAGGCATAAAAAAACATTAAAAGTGTAGTGAGATAGATTTTTTAAATAAAATACATTCCCTAGCATGGCTTTTGAGAGTTGAGTTGTCAATAGACATGGTAACAAAAATTATGAGACCGGCGTGTTCAAAAAGGTTCCCAAGAACTCTGCCCTCTAACCACTCCAGTTCAGTGTGTCTGAGCACATTGGAGCACTGATGAAACCAAAGTCTACCAGATCAAGCCCCGAACTCTGATGGTGGTGTCAAGAAGGGCGAATCGCACGATGTTCTCAAAAAGATCCTAAAGTTTGTGGGACCAAAAGTAATATGCCTCCCACGATGAACAGCACAAGAAACCCGCTACCCTGGACCTGGTGTCACCCTCCAATCAGGTTCAATAGCCCCTAGCCATGTGTGCAACATGTTGATGATACAGTAGCTCCTTTTCAAGAAACGTATCAAAGAGCAACGTCGATGCTGTCATAATATGATCTAGCCCTGATTTGAAATGTAATGTTTGTAGAAGCACAACAGAAAAATGCTCCATTAGGTACAGATTTTTCAAAATAAAGTGAAAGCTATCATAATTGGTTTTACAAAAGTCGAATACTTCCATTGGTCCTGTACTAAAAACATTGTTTTTTCTCTTTCTAGCATGGGTCAGGTAGGTTATAAAAATAACTTTGCCCTCCAAACCATTGAAGCCTATCCCGGCAGTGATGCACGTGACCCACACTTGAAATAGTATTTTTTCTAGTGTTGTTATTTTTATCAGGGGCTTGAGTGTGTTTAAAAAATCTAAAATATTCCCAAGGACATGTCGGCACCTTGCCTACGCCCAAACCCCTCCTCCCCCGGGGACAGGGGTGTTTTTTTTTAATGAAATACAAACACTCTGGTAATTTCCTTTTTATTGTTTAAGGCCCTGGGGTGTCCGCTGGGCCTCCTTCGTAGTGCCCTATTAGACCACTCTGTTTGGCGTAAATCAACAAAACGTTCATTGATGCAATCGAACTCAAACCATGTCAAAGTTTAGGTGATTTAAGTATTAGTTTTTGCAGGACTTCCAGTGACTATCAAACTCATTGATCAAACGTGTGTGTGTGTGTTCGTTCGTGTGCTCTCTTAATGCCCCAACTCCCGGACTCTCACTAGTGGAGGCTGCATGCCACCCTACCATCACTCGGCCAGAACCTTTAGCTTCCGACCTGCATGGCCGCATTTCCCACTCTTTACAAAATGATGGATCCACCAACCACTCAACTGGTGCGTAGGCCTTGGTTGTAGGGGATCATTTTGCATGCCGCTGCCATACTTTTGCTATCTCTCTTATTTTTATAGAGGCTTGGCCAAAAACCAAAGTACTTTCAACATTGGATATCAGAAGAGACCAAAGAATCAGCTCACGTTACCGACACAGCTAAAACCAATGTTGAATGTTGACCCTTCTATCATTGTGGTAAAGGAAGATCCTCTTCCTAAAGAGAGTCCACCAGAAGCCAGACTGCATCAATCAGAGTCCGCCACATCTTCGACTGTGGTAGATCATATAGACATGAGCACGGCTCCTACACCAGAGAATGTTAAAGAACTTAAAATATCACCAAAAGGAAATGGACACACAAAGTCCAATGATCTTGGCCTCTGGGGTGTCTTGACAGCGGATGATATTTCCTTCTGGGCTCAGAGAGGGCCCTCAGGGTGTCAACACTGGAATGGTCCATTTGACAAATCAAAACGGTCATTCAAAAAATTAATTAGATACTGTTCAAAAAGTCTGTTTCATTCAAGGAATGTAAATGGTGAGAAATACAGTCGGGAATGGCTTGTGTACTCCCCAACAACTGGCTGTGTTTATTGTTTTGTCTGCAAGCTCTTCTCAACATCATCGGCAGCACTGGCTAGCGGTGGGTTTAGTGACTGGCAGAAAACTGGTGAAATTGAAGACCACGAATATTCTGAGGATCATAGAGCAGCTTTGCTCGCGTGTATGGCTAAGCAAAGTGGGGTGACTTCGGATTCACACCTAGAGGAACAGATGAAAATGGAGCCAGAATGCTGGAGGCACGTATTTATTTATTATTTCTGATTTTGGTGTATTTATATACCACCAATTTAGCTCTTATGGCCCCTTCAGCTCACTTTGTTCATTGTTTAACTTACGTATTTTCATTGTTTTAGTGAGTTCATATAAGTGAAGTAAATATTATCTTGAGTCAAACAGAGCTTCTACCCCAAACAGCACAACACACAGGTGTATTCCATGTGTGTCTGTCCTTGAGGTGCCAGTGTCATTTGTCCCCTAATACCATTATTTGATTGTTCTAGCTTGTGGTTCCAGAAACCAAAGATATTTTTGAGGAACTATTAAAGATGCGGCAGCGGGTGCCCTTGATGGTAGGCTGGCAGCTTTCAAGAGCCAGTGGATTCATAGTACAATGGTCCTGTCCCCATATTCATGGCACTTCACCCTCAATTGTAGGACTGTTTGTTGTGTGGACAAAGGATTTTGGGTAGCATGTAGTGGGAGTCCAGTTCCTGAAGTCGTCGTCGCATGTTAGTGAGTATTTTGGGGATGGCAGTGTGAATTATGTATGCGTAGTGCAGTGGCTCCATGACCTCGCTATAGCTCCATTCCGTGAGTGGTGTGTTGAAGTGGTCAGATATTTTTGGAAAGATAGTTGAAAGTTCAGGCTCTTGACTAATGCATTTGCGTGGTGCATGAAGGGAAGTTCTGAGTAGAAGATTACGCCTGTGTTCTTTACTGTTCTGCATCTGCGGTGTTCCCAAAGGTGTTGGCCCAGTAGGCCAGTGGCTAGTACACATGGTCCAGGATGTTGGAATTCGATTCTGACTCCCTATTCTGGATATGAATGCGATCTGCATACATTGGTACTTGCCGATAGCTGCAGCTTGATTACTACTCTTCCAGTGGGCGCTTGTAGATATTAAACACAGGGGGAGCGAGTGAAACCCTGGGCCATGTCACATAGGGGTATTTACATGGGGTTTTATTGTACCCACCTCTTCCACTCTACAACCACCATATTCAGTCAATGGGACAAAGACTGTCAATGCATCAGAGTAGGCTTCGTCAACGCTATGGAGGACACCCTTTGACATTTGCCAGTGTAGGTGTTGGACCTCTCATGGTTCTAAATCCTGGTTGGTGGTAGTGATGTAAATTGTGGTGACAAGCTCCTGCATTTATCAGTTTATGGGAAGTTTGATATCGTTTGCAAGTGCTTCGTTGGCACCTTGGGCCAGTAGTTGGTTTCGCCAGGGTGGCACAGTAAGAGGTTCTGCTGTATCTGGAGCTAGTGCTGGGAAAGGTCTACTGCTGATCATGCTGCATCCCTTCCCCCCATCTCTAGGACAGTGCTGATAGTGGATACATAGAGGTACATGGGGAAGGCTCCTGGAGCTTTACTGTTTGACCTATCAGTAAGGGTTCACAGGGTTGTAGCACTGCTAAAATATTTCAGAGCTAGCCATTTCCATAATCGTTTCCTCCAGCCAATAGGGTGATTAATTTATACGCTTGGAATCATTTGCCCTTTTTTGTCCTTTTCTCTACCATAGCCCCTCAAATCTATCCTCCATCTTGGGTTGTCTGTGTAGATGCTAGGCCGCCACCACTGTATTTGTATGTTCCTGAAAGACCTTTATATGTTGTAGGGCTTTGAAAAAGGCAATTGGATTTGACGCAATCGCTTGATTGTACTGCGCAGAGCATTCTCTCGCATTTGTAAACGGAGCTTGAATTGGCACTTAGATGAAGAAATGGAAATCCTGGCTCACCGATAATGGTTACTCGCCATGTCGCATTCCACATGTTCTGTTCGACCAATCTTGTGATCCTTCACCACTGACTCTGCTGGAACGGACTGATAGAACCTGAAATCCAAAACATCTGGAGGGCAACATTAGTGTTTCTCACTGTTTTGGATGCAGCTAAAATGGAAAGTGTTTCAACTTCTTACAAAAGAGTGTGGCCTCATTCCAGGTGTGGCAGTGTTCCCACTGCCAAAACCGGTTACAGCTTTCGCCACTCGATCTGGTGGGATTACCACTCGGTTATGGGTGGTGGCGTAGGACTTCACTGGGGATTTTGCTGATGTACTGTGTGCAGAAAGTAAATCCTCTACTTGAGCCCCAAACGCGGTATTTGTTGGTGTGGTAAAAACTGTGGTAATTCCATTACCGCCAAAAAAGGGTCAGCAATGGATGTGAAGGGACTCAGACCCCAGCCAAACAAACTAAATAAATAAGTAAATGCAAAAATAATAATGTAAATAATAGTAATATGGGGAAGTGTAGGGAGGGATGAATGTACAGGAGGGAGTGGGTCTGTGAGGAACTTCCTCGACAAAAGAAACAAGGAAGCAGATGGGACATTATTTTTTCACCCTTTGCCATGACGTTACCACTGACGCCCCGAAAAATGGTGATTTCAGACATTCGGCCAGCTCCAGGTTACTGGGGCAAGACTGCCAGCTCAGTGCCAATGGATCTCGCTGCCCTAAACTGGTTCACAGAAAGGATTGCTCTTCTACAATGGAAACATTCATAGGGGCGTGGGCCTTTTTTCCTCACCTGAGGAGGATGCCACCAGAACAACGTCATTGCCACCATATTTTACCCAGAACTGGTTAGTCAGGTGACACCCCATTGATATGGACATAAATAAGGGACTAATCCCTGGAGACAAAACAATTGATTGTTCTATATAAGGAGGGAATAGTGGACCGGAAGGCCTGGTAAGTGCCTTTTGACATGTTGGGGTAATGAAGGATCTTGGGGTGGGTTAGTGGGTCAGGAGTGGATTAATGCTAGGATACTGTCTGTTTGTCTTGCGAGACTAACTAATGAACCCTTTTGCTCATCCCATAAGGAGAAATTGAGACTTTCTTTTTTGACGTTTAAACGGAATTACTTCCAGAAATCTATCATACTTCAGAACTCGTAGGGCCTCCTATGTGAGGAGCTCATCCATTCCACGCTGGACTATATGCTTACAGTCCTGGATAGCTTCTGAAAGGACCTAATGTTCCAATGACAGGCATCACTAGCAGAACATCAGACTCCGAAGTGTACAGGTATGGCACTACAATGTGCATATAGTTCTATGGCTATCATCAAAGAGAATTCCTGGAACTACAGGGGCTTAGCTGCCATCAATAAGGCCACATTTGAAGCGGTCCCTTTGAGATGGACCAGAGATATGCCTCTATTCTCTGTCATTTTGGCACTTGAAGCCATCACAGAATCTAAGCTTTCAGGATCTTAGGAACAATTCAGTGTATAGGAAACTCCCCATGGATGAAATCTTCTAGTAACATGCACCCTAAAAATGAAACAATAGAAATAGCAATATTAAATACTGTTCATGAAAGAGTAGGGTCATTATATCCTTCTTTAAGGGTACGATGGGGGGCACTTTTGTACTGGTTCTCAGTATATCTAACTCTGAGTCATGAAGGACTGAGTCAGCCATGCTGTGATTTCAACATGTATGTGCAGGTCACAGACACATGTCAGAGTCTAGTGTTTAACTTACTAAGCTATCTTATTAAAGCTTGGTGAGAATGGTGACTAGACAACTGTAAGACTGAAATGCCTAAGTCACAGACCTACAGCAGCATCACTGCTTTCATTTCCTAAATCCTGCCTGGCGGATCTATGTCTTGATGTACAGAGTTGGAAAGGTAAGCAGTTATTGATTTGCAACCCTGCAGACTCTGGGTTCCTGATAGTAAGATACACCCTTTTTCAAAAGAGTAACTTCCCTGGTTGGCAGCCCTTTTATCGCTTCAAGGAGCACAGCATGTCTGTATCCAGTGAGCCAGCTTGCCTTCTCCTTTCAAAATTCAGTGGCAACCTCTCACAACTGGACATTATGTATAGTCAGTGAACGTTTTCTGAAATCTGAAATCAACTATGACCAGGGTGGTGTGGAGTGAGGCATCAGATGACGTGTCTTGGTACTGTGTACCAATGGGCACACATGCGTCCATGCACAAACATACAACACACATTCAGGCCTCCAAGCAAAGAAATAAAAAAAATAGCATGACATACATGCACGCAAATAAAGCACATGCCAAGGCACACATTGAAAGACACACAGCAATCGTCCAAGCACCCATACAGACACCAAACATTATGGCGCCCATGCACACGCAGACAATAAATACCACCACCAATCATTGAGGCACACGTGTACATACAGACGAGAGTCACCCAGGCCCCATGCACATGAAGATAACAGTCATCCATCAACCATCTACATACTAACAATGGTCACCCAGGCAATCATGCACTTACAGACAGACAACGGTCATCCAGGCCCTCTAAGATATTTTCCTTGGTCACTTAATGTTAATACTAGTATATGGAATTGTGGGCTCTTTGGCTATGCATCCGAAGTTCTACACTAGGCACACACCAAATTGCAACACTGTATATTATAAATTGACCAGGCCACACAATAACAGACTACCATTCAGGCTTACAATTCCATAACTTTAAATGCCCATTTTAAAAATCCATCAACACAATGATATACATTTACATACATAACATATTTCAAAATCCATCAGCAAAACAAACATTTAACTGTGCACTTGGTTATGAAGGGAAAACAGCATCCAATCTCACACTGAGAGTTTTCTTTGGGTTCTAAAAACTATTTAGTATTCATTGGTAATGTATGTACTGTGGTTAACGTCCTTTATTATTTCCCCCGTGTATACTGTTAGTAGATTGGGTAGGAAATTGGGACACGCCCTCGCATGCACTTCAGTTTCTTGGTTGCACTTTAGGAACAGCCCCACCTCCTGTTTACCCTTTGCCCCCTTAACTAAAGTCGAGTTAGTCTAAAGTTATAGATACTGGACTCCCTTGCATAGGAGAATGATTCCTGTTAGGGAGAATTCTCTTATAGGGCTAATTTCCCAAACCTACTGAGTCCCGTAGCAGCTTTGCTGGATTTTTGGAGTTTATTTTTTTCTCCTGCTAAGAGTGAGACTCTTTTCCTCCCACTCTTAGGCAGGATTTGAGGTATGTCTCTGACTTTTTGTGTGCTTATGGGCTATGGGGTCTTTTACTCCATAGGGTATCATCTGTTTTTTGTGTATGTGTTACACAGCACCCTCAGTGCAGTAACACAGGGGTGTCATAGTGACCCCCAAACATAGACTCCATACCCTGGGACTGACTACTGTCTCCCAGGGCATGTAAAGTCACCATTGACTTTACTAGTCCAAAATTGTGAACAGAACCAGTACAAACCATCATATTGTGAAAGTACTGGAAGGGGTTAATTCGATTGTCACTGGGTCTGTTTCCAAGGGGGCACTGTCCAGTCCCCCCTTGTCGAGTTTCTGGCTGGTGGCAGTGGTTACCATGCAAAATATTCCACTGGAATATTTCCTATGGGATTTTTCCCATTGATTTTAAACGCACCACTTTTTGGTGCAATGTTAAAGATACCGCCGGTTTATTTATTTAATATTAAATCAACGGTTGGGTCTTTTTGCCAGAACTCTTTTCTAAAATGGTGTTCGTGTCCGTCTCTGTAACTCCAACCAAGGTCGGCCCTTTGTTCCACTTTTTGGCGGGCTTCTCCACAGAAGCCCTCCAAATGGTGGCACTCTGTCTGGGTTCCACAGAATGTGTGGGGAGGGGAATTGGCACCCTGGACTGCGTTGCCTTAACAACCCAAGTTGCACTCTGTTCTGATTGGGCCAGTTGTGAGCCGCCCGGCTCACCACTTAGCATGTGTGAGTGACAGCTAGGCTGTTGAATGGGGGTTTTTCTGCATAAAAGCAGGGCCTTTGGGACTGGAACTTCAGAAGTCGCCACAGGACCTAAGAAATCCGAAGAGGGGAGAAGCTGTGCCATCTGCAACGACGACACCACCGGTGGAGCCCTGCTGCAACGACCTCACCACTTTCCCGACGACAAGAGAAGATCTTCTGCTGAAAGAGTCTTCTTCCTCTGAGCTAGTGGAATCAACCAGTTCGCCATTTCGCCTCCCAGGACATCACTTGGTCGAATCGCCCATGCCAAGCACCCTGGCGGTCGGATAGCCAAGCTGCACCACTGTGACCGTGAATACCAGGAACGCACCTTTTAACCGACGAACTCCGCGGCTGGGTTCTTCCCTGGGCAGTGCAACGACTCCAAGTTTCCTCCTCGACGAGATCATCACTTCCCCTGGTCGAAACCATGATCTGTGCCCGCTGCCAGGAACAACTGCCACGGCTGAAGCTTCCTCAACTTTAAAGGTACTGTGTTCCACCTGGCCTCCCTTTCATTTAAGGTGACCCTTATATCCTTGGCTTTCCAACTGGGTTGGCCCCCAGACCTTCTAACTTTATCTTTATTACCACCCCAACCTCCTTTGAACATTTCTACAAAGACTTGAATGCATTTTGCAACTGTGTGATCTTGGGCACATTTCACCTTGCTCCATTTAAAGTGGGCCTGGCCTATGAACTTTGGCTCTACAGTAGACTCTGCCTTCACTAACTTGTTTTTGTCTCTTAAAAGTGTTGGGAACTGTTTTTATCTTTATGACCTGCCTTTTTCTCTCCCTTTTATTTATTTATTGGAGTGTCATCTAAGTTACGCGTTCACCTCTGTTTTGACCAAAAGTGGTGTTTTGACTTAGACTTGTCTAATAATTCTTAAGGGAGGTGTGTATACTTTTCTGATTGTGTTTTGAACTTGCTTTGATAAATAGTGCTAGTGTATATTCTAAAGTGTGTGGTAAATAAATAATTATATACTTTTGATACAAAGCTCTGGTCAGTGTGTGCTTGCTCTACTGTGTTTTTAGCCCTATTGTGTATCCTCTGTATACTGCCTAACTCTTCTTGAGAGAAGTCTGACTGCTCAGCCACAGCTACCAGGTAAATCTGGGTGGTACAGACTGCTACCAATTGGGTTTACTGCTTACTCCTGTAGTCTTAATCTTTTTGCAGTGTTCCCCAAGGGAACTGCACAGGATTCTGCCTAACACTTTCCCTAATCAATTTAATTCCAGGCAACGTCCTTGGTCTCTGGGTACCATGAAGAAAAATGGAGTCTCCTTTTTAGGTCAGTGTGACCTGGCCAAATCACCCTTTTGCAAGAAATTCCAAATCTTTTAAAACCCTATTAATACCCACTTGTTAGCTCTTCTGGCCTGTTTGCAATTTCAGCGCCCGTCTTGGCACCAGTCACAGCAAACCCTGCTTCTGGCTTCAGAACTCAGCTTGCGCTGTCCTGTCTGCTTCTTGGCACAAAGATAACGCCCCTCCCAGGAGCTTCCAAAGCCCAGTAAGAGTTGGCAAAATGACTTGATGCTCAGGCAGCACAGCTAGAGTGATAGCTGGGCTTTCACACTTGAGGAAAGCCTTTGAAAATTCGGAAAATGCAGTCCCTGGGTTTTACCTTGCATCAGTGCTTGTGATACCACAGCTCAGTTCTTTTAAAAATAAATCTCAGCAATTTCAGGGTCAGAGCACCCTCCATCAAAATCCCAGGTCACAAATGTATGCAGAAAGCTTGGATCAAAAGCACCCCATGCAAAAAGTCACTGGCAAAAAGCCTCAGGGAATCAACAACAGGCACAACGCCCTGTCTGCTTGCTTGGAGTTCCTTATAAACCTTTCTCAAAACCCAGCCCAGGATCTATACATCCTGCACATTTCTATCCACCTCCCAGACTATGTTATTTCCTTACCCAGCCCTTTGTGTCACTAAACACGTGATAGAACCTTGAGGAACATTACAGAATTTCTAGGACCCCTCTGATACCCTCTGGCTTTTGTGAAACTGCACGGCCCTATGATTGTCTCTTCCTCCGTTCCTTTCTGGGCTCTGAAGAAAATGCAACATCCATCCTCCCTTTCTGCGCCTCTGAATAAACAATGACCTAGTTACACTGCACATTTCACCTTGCAAAGCAAGCTGTTCTCCCTATAATTTCTGTTCTGCTTTTTCTTGAATCTAACCCTCGCAAACAAAGCAGTTTTAAACAAGCAAAGCTGTCCATGCACATGCTGTAATGCTAATATGTTAATGCCTGCAGAACCCCATATTTCAAAATCACCCTATTTCATTTCCTACAGCTTCAACCACCCCCTTGATTTTACCCTCAATGCTACCCCTTAGTGCTTAACATACCAAATCATACCAAATCATAACATACCAAATCATACACACAGCATCATTTGAAACTGGTGGCACACCACCTCTATTGAAATCAGTCGCACTGTTAAAATTAGTGCACTGCTGAAATTATTGCACTTCATGTTTCCTTACAGCCCCCATGCAAATGCAGACAACAACCATCCAGGCACCCTTGCAGATATACACAACAACCATAGGCACCCATCTGCATACCAACATCAATAATTGAGGCACACATGCACTTACAGGCAAAGTCAACCACGACCCATCTACATACCAACAACAATCATCCAAGCACCAATCTAAATACCAACATCAATCATTGAGCCACACATGCACATAGACGAGAGTCATCTAGGCCCCCATGCACATACAGACACCAACCATCCTGGAACCCATGCACATACAGACACCAAACATCCTGGAACCCATGCACATACAGACACCAAACATCCTGGAACCCTTGCACATACAGATAACAATCATCCTGGCACCCATGAACACACAGACACCAAACATCCTGGTACTCATGCACATACAGACAACAATCATCCAGGCCCCCATGCACATACAGACAGCAAACCTCCTGGAACCCATGCACACACAGATAACAATCATCCAGGCCCCCATGCACATACAGACACCAACCATCCTGGAACCCATGCATATTCAGATAAAAATCATCCTGGCCTCCATGCACATACAGACACCAAACATCCTGGAACCCATGCACATACAGACACCAAACATCCTGGAAGCTGTGCACATACAGGTAACCATCATCCTGGCCCCCATGCACATACAGACACCAAACATCCTGAAACCCATGCACATACAGATTACCATCATCCAGGCCCCCATGCACAAACAGACATCAAACATCCTGGAACCCATGCACATACAGATAACAATACGCCAGGCCCCATGCACATATAGACACCAAACATCCTGGAACCCGTGCACATACAGATAACAATCATCCAGGCCCCCTTGCGCATACAGACACCAAACATCCTGGAACCCATGCACATACAGATAACAATCATCCAGGCCCCCATGCACATACAGACACCAAACATCCTGCAACCCATACACATACAGATAACAATCATCCAGGCCCCCATGCACATACAGATAACAATCATCCTGGCCCCCATGCACATACAGACACCAAACATCCTGGAACCCATGCACATACATATAACAATCATCCAGGCCCCCATGGACATACAGACACCAAACATCCTGCAACCCATGCACATACAGATAACAATCAACCTGCCCCCCATGCACATACAGACACCAAACATCCTGGAACCCATGCACATACAGATAGCAATCATCCAGGCCCCCATGAACATACAGACACCAAACATCCTGGAACCCATGCACATACAGATAACAATCATCCTGGCCCCTATGCACATACAGACACCAAATATCCTGCAACCCATGCACATACAGATAACAACCATCCTGGCCCCATGCACATACAGACACCAAACATCCTCCAATCCGTACACATACAGATAACAATCATCCTGGCCGCCATGCACATACAGACACCGAACATCATGGAACCCATGCACATACAGACAACAATCATCTAAACGCCTATGCATATACAGACCACAGTCATCCAGGACATATCTATATACCAACAACAATCCTCGATGCACACATGCACTTACAGACTACAGTCATCCAAGTACCCGTCTAAATACCAACATCGATCATTGAGGCACACATGCACATACAGACGGAGACTCATCCAGGCCCCCATGCACATACAGACACCAAACATCTTGAAACCCATCTACATACCAACAACAATCGTCGAGGCACACATGAACTAGACAACAGCCATCTAGGCACCCATCAAATACAGACAACAATCATTAAGGCACCCATCTACAGACGAACAACAATTGTCAAGGCCCATTCATCCAGACTCCAATGTACACACACACACACAACGTATCTTGACGCCCATATAAGGACTCCCAAAACACAAGGCATCCATGCACATACACAAACTGACTGTCATGTACATGTTCATGTAAAAACACCCAACCAACATCCATGTTTCTATGCACCTGCAAACAACACACATCCAGGCCACCATTCAAGCACGTTAGACCATATGAGCAGGTGATCATGGCATACAGTAGGCAGTGCCTTCAAATTCATCATATGCAAGTATTGGCAACGCATGGGAAGGTAGTGGCAAAGAATGCTCTGGGACTACCCCATGAATCAGATAATGGTAAGTAGTTGTCATTCTAATGGGTTCATGTGACTGCTGCTGGTATCAAATACCTAATTACTCTTATCATATAATAGGTAATGCCACCATATCCCCAACCACTCCCCTCTAATGCAAGGTTCAGCATTGTACCCTTCCAGTCATTGCCACCATTTGTACAGATAAGACATCATTGGTTGGCAGTAACTTTAGTTATATGCGTAGCCAGAATTTTCTAAGAAATCTCGAGGCATGCTTTAGCGCAACTTTCTAGGGAGAGTTGAAAGGTTTAAAATACAGAGTAAAGTGCTCGAACAGCTTGTAAGAGAGCAGTATATTTCTATTTTAGATCCAGTCATTTTCAAATAATAACTTTTTAACCTTGGCAGGATTACGCTGTGATTCTTCAAGCGAAACTGCTTTCTCATTCAGCATGGTCGAGACAGAATTCAACCATGCCTTAAGAGGTAAACAATTACCCCGATTATAAAGAGAATTCAGTTGGATATATAAGGTCGATGTCGGTGGAAACATGATAGATCGTAAGATCAAGATTGTTCTCCAATTGACCTTAGTCTCCAAAAATGTAAGACCCAAAATATATTTAACCACAGGAAACAGAGTACCCACTGGAAGGGACAAGAATTGTTTCCAAATAAAGGACTCCATTTTGGCCCAACCAATACCGACTTCACAAACCTCAGCCCAAAGGTCAATTTTGAATCTAACACCTGGTTGTACATTTTAAGTGCAAGCAGTAGTGAAAAGCAACCATATTTTCTGTCAAGTACTCAAAGTTGCGCAACCGCTTATATGGCATCAAGCATCTTGGCCTGGTTTGCCAGGGAGACTGATCGATTTGTTTAGATCACGACACCAAGATACCTAAAGTCAGTGACCACCTCCAGCTCCCTACCATCAATGTACCAGCCAAAGTTCACCCTATCTGACATGATCTTTCTACGGTTAATGACCAAGATTCTAGATTTAGACACACTGATGTCCAACCAAAGGCCCTTAAAGAAATCCTGTGCCCGAACTAAAGATTTCCGTAGACCTATTGCAGTATAGTCGAGTAAGGCAAGATCATCAGCATACAAAATATACTGAATTTTCACGTGCCCCAGCCTCTGGGGATTAACTCTGGTGCCTTCCAAATCTGCCCTGATTCCAAAAATATATAGATTGAACAGAAAAAGAGCTAGTAGTCACCTCTGCCCTTTCTGTCCAGCCTACCTTGATTCTGATGTCTTTATGCAGGAATTCCAGCATCTGGAGCAAGGACTTAGGACAGCCCCATGACCTGAGCATCCCCCATAGCCTCGATCCACACAATCAAATCAAATGCCTTAGAGACATCAAGAAAAGAAAGATACATGGTACGCTTACATTGAAAAGCCTGATTCTTCAAAAGTTGTAACACAAAACAATTCACAGCTGTACTAGTTCTCTTATGGAAGCCTGAATAATTAATGTCCAACTTGTTGGCACTGATAACCCATCTCTCAAGGGCGCGCAACAGGAAACCACATAAAATGTTATATGAAGCATCCAAAAGGGAGATAGGATGGTAATTCTCTGGATTCGCCCTGTCTCCCTGGTCTCTAGTGCGCCCAACCACATTGCGAAACAATTGAAACTGCGCCTCAGCCCATAGGAGCAGCGCTGATTTTAATATTAGATTAGAGAGGTCATCTGGTCCCAGGGCATTCAAAGGTTTTGCCCTCCCAATAGCCAATTGAATCCCTACAGAATAGATGACTAATTGCTGCCAAGCCTCCCTACTCCAAAGAACCCCGAAGGTCCCACGTGCACAGACGTCTGTGGAGCTTACAGCTGCATACAAGTTACAAATGTTATTCTCCCACACGCATCCTGGGATCGGCTGGT
Organism: Ambystoma mexicanum; assembly: GCF_040938575.1. Taxonomy (NCBI): domain Eukaryota; kingdom Metazoa; phylum Chordata; class Amphibia; order Caudata; family Ambystomatidae; genus Ambystoma; species Ambystoma mexicanum. The sequence continues at coordinate 1,090,504,216 of NC_090941.1, forward strand.
GCTGCAGCGAGATTTGCACGTACCCCCCCCCCAACCCGTATCAGTCTCTAAAAATTGGCCCTATCTCTAGAGGCCAGGACTGTTAGCATGTTTTCTGCATCTTTTTGTAATAGCAAGGCACGCTGACCCTTCGCCCAATTTCTATAGGTTTGCTTCAACTTCGCTGTAACTATGTACGCATTAGAGCCCCATTTTCAAGCTTTTCTAATGTCCGCTTTCAACTGCTTTTTCCTGGCACACTGGCACATACCTCTGCACTGAACTTATGAGATAAGTCAGTGCGATTGCTGTCCATTATAAGACTCAAGGCCGGAATCAAAGCTACAAGAGTATCCTGTACATGGGGAGAGAAATAGACGAGACACGTGTCAACAAAGAGACCCCCCAATAGGTCATGATCAATCTTTGGATTGAATCTAGCAGCATACTTAGGCTGCCAAATTACAGCCTGATTTCGAGGATTAATATCAATGGAATCTGAGATCTGATCTGGGAAATACACTGTACCAATACTTACAAAGCATGCCCTAAGGAGCGAATGATCGCTATCGCTCTTGGCATCAACTCTAAAACAATTTACAATAGGAAAAATATGAGTAGAAACAAATATGAAATCCAAAGTAGATTATCTAGAGCCATCTGACCAGGTATAGTTGGGAGGTACATCTTCTAAAATGTTTCCATTTAAGGGGAGAAGATTCAAGCTGTCAAGACAAGCCTGGCAAAGTATTCCTCAGGCTCTTGCAGGTTGAGAGAAGTGTTTGTTCACCCCAGGTCGGTACCACTGGTCATCTAAACATTCTGAAATAAAATTGCTCATAACCAAAAAACACACATTAGGCAGTAGCGAATACAAATCAAATACATGAATAATGGATGTTAAAAAGTCTCTCAAGAAAGTCGATGCAGGACTGAAATAGATGATAAAGACGATCAGCACTCTTAAAACTTTTTCGGGTGGGTCAAACCATGTTATTTTGCAGCCTAGGATGTCAGGATGGCCCATTCACACATTTTCAATGTTAGAACCAGGAGACACACGCCAGGTACAAATTAAGCCGCCATATGCCTACCCTTAAGTCCTTTTCTGGTAGGCATCGACGAGAGGAATATCAAGCATAAGGGATTCTTGAATACAAATCAGGTCAGCCTCATTCCATAATTCCCTATTAGAGCGAAGATGGCAGAACCCACGCGTATTCCAGGAGACAATCCTAACTGGAGCAATTCAACTGGTGCCCCTTCTCAGTGGGTTATGTTCATGCAGGGAATTTATGATCTAAGACTAAGCGTATGTCACAACACGGTTTAATGTCCGAGAAGAAACATTGTTGGACGTATTTATAGCGGCCAAATTTACATTTATTTTTAAAGGTTCACCATCATTGCCAGGTTTGTCATCATATGGACCACTTGTAAGGTATTGCAATCATAGAGTCAGGTACTTTCACTATATACAATATTTATTGGCTATTAAGTGCTATTGGCTGGGAGGATAGGTCAGGGGCAAAGTAACTGTTTTGGGAGCAAGACAACGCAGAGCAACATAAGTCCAAAATCCGGTCCCGTGCTTAGAGACTGGTCTCCGGTATTAAGCACGTTATAGAAAAAGGATTAATAGATTAATTATCCAAAGTTCTGTAGAAGGATTTACACAAAAAAGTACAATAAAGGTCAAACATTGAAATGCATAAATAAAACTGGACTGCCGGAACCCAGGAACTCCAACAGTCAAGTCATAATGTAGATGCAGCAAAGATAAGGCAAGAAGGTAAGCTTGAAAGATATACATAAAGCTAGTTAAAGTGGCAGCAGGATGGAATTCAACAGTTTAGAAGGAAGAAGACACAAAGACCAGAACAGAAAAGGGGCAAAGGGTTGAGGGGCTAATGAAAGAGCTTATCTTAGCCGACAGAGGCCGATCAAAGAATCGGGTAAGTTGATCAGGTGTAACTGGATCTGACCGCTAAAGAGGGTAAATTTTGTGATAAGTGAAATGTGCCAGAAAGGGGATAATAAAGCTTGTATATGCAGGTCAGCCACAAATATGGACAGAAGATAAATTGAAAGGACTTACTAGGGTACGCAAAAAGGCCGTAATGCAGGGAGCATCAACAAAACGAGCAAGAGAGCAAGTGCCTGAAGAACACACTTTAGGGGTTAAAAAGTAATGAACAATCTCATCTTCTAAATCTTGTACAACTGGAGCCACCATTTTGAGTAACTTTGGCAATCTGATGTTTAAGGCTTAGTCCTGATCAAATGTAATACCATATTTGGGTGCCTTGGGGGAAGGCGAGACCTACTGGGGGGAAAGGAGATAGTGAGAAGGAGGTGAGCAGCTGGAAGAGGTGTCGAAAAATGAGAATCTTGGTTTATGAGGAATTAAGATGATGAAAGCAAGATGCCATCCAGGCATCTACTGTGTAAAATGTGAAGAGACTTTACAATAAAGTGCAGACATGAAAGAAGAGAATCATCAGCATGAAAGTGTGAGAGTACGCTGTTAGAGCACATTTTCATTGTTGAACTTCTTTTGGCTAACTCTGTGAGTCCCCTAAGGTTTTTGCTGTCTTTCTTATTTTCTATTTTTATTTTCCAAAGGGAAGTTACAACTCCCTTTCGGTGTCCTTCCCTTAGTAGCCACTTTTTCTACCAGGGCTGGTGCATTTGAAGTACCCCCCTCTTGTTCCTGGACTATTTATTTTGACATTTGGTGAAGCACACAAAGCCCTTGGGCATCTAGGCGCTGGTTACAGACATGGTCAAGTTCTGTAGGTAAATACAGTGTAGAGTTAGTTCCCCCAGAAGCTCACTGTGTCCATAGCTCAGGTTCTCTCTAGGCTGGACTACTGCAACAGCCTCTTTCTAAATCTGCCTGCTTCTACTCTCTGCCCTCTGCAACTCATCTAGAACAGGACTCCAAAACGTGTCCTTGGCCTCAAGCCCAGAGATCGTATCTCTCCAGGGCTGAAATCTCTGCACTGGCTCCCAGTGGCTGCGAGGATTAAGTTCAAAACCCTCTGCATTGTCCAGAAGGCCTTCTGTGGCCTGGGGCCTCAATTCCTTCAACTCTCTCTTCCTAAATATCTTCCTTCTCAACCTCTTCGCTCATCTGCCTCCAACTACCTCAGGGTCAGTTGCTTCTCCAAGCAACGAGTTGGTGGTAGATCACTTTCTTCGGTTGGGGGCTCCCTCTGGAACAGCCTCCCTGAAACCTGAGGAGAATCATTACCGGTTCCGGAAGCACCTCAAAACCTTTCTCTTTGCTTCTGCTTTTTCTCCTCCTCTCCCCTGCTGACTTCCTGGCTGAAACTGAAACTGCACTGGTTACCTGCCACCTTCTGATCTCGGGCCCAGGTCCCTTCCCCCGCCAGTCGCACACCTGCACTGCCTTCCTGGCAACCCCCGCACTTGGGGACTGTTCTGTACCCCTACAGTCCCACTACCAGCACTTGACACCAGATGTCTGAACTTACCCTTGCCACCTGCTGGCCATACTTTTACTTATTGTTTTATTTGTTCTATTATCCCATGTACTGCACTGTCCCCTCCCTACCCCCCCGCACTTTCCCACTTCCCCCTTCCCATGCACTTGCATGATCTGAATGATACCTGGCCTAGTAGGATTGCTGTCTGTCTTCCCTCTGTTCCCCCTCCCTTGACTCGTCGCACCTTGAAACACTTGTGTATAGGCACGTTATAAATGCCATATCATATCAACAGGTATGTATTGAGCTTTTTCCTGAAAAGAGGGTTGGAAGGTTTGGAATGAAGGGAAAGTGGTAGATTGTTCCAGAGGTTAGCTGCCACCACTGGGAAGCTAGATCCCCCGCCTCTTTTGCGTCTGAATCTTGGGATAGAGAGGCAGTTGCTATGGGTGGATCTCAAAGGTCTGGCGGGTGTGTTGTGGAGATTCCTGTGGATCCCCCACTAATACCCTGCCTAATGTCGCCTGCCAGGGGGCCAGGAGAGGCTTCCTGATCCCATTCCTGGAGGTGGTGTACTGCGGGAGGATCACCCGGGTGGAGACAAGGCCCAGGGAGGTGGGGGGATTTCACAGGATGAGACATGATATTACTCTTTGGACAATAGTAAGATCATTCCAAGAAAGGTTATAGCATCATGTCATTTAGATGAATATCAGTCTATGGTGAAAACTAAGCCAATAAACTCTAGGACAAAAATATCTAAAGATGTTCACTTTTTGGAACCATTCTTTTATACCCCTAAAATGCCATATATTCCACAATTTCAAAGTTATGCCAACAGGAGCGGCGAACCCGTGACTTTCTCTGCCCCATCTGTCTCTCAAATGGTTAAAAATCTTTTCTCCTATTACAATAATGTCAATGGAGAGAAAGCTTTACTTAATCCTTTTGAAGATGTAGAGATATTAAAACTTTCCACAAAGGACTGCGTGTCCCAGAATCTCTCAGGTAATGTGAAGAAGAAGAGGGCTATAAAGACATGCAGAAGCTCAGGTCAAGCAGGCAAGTCTAAAAGCTTTTGACAGGGTTAGGCAATTAATTCTTAAGGCCTGTACCTGAAACCAAGTAACCCACCGGAGGGGCATATAAGGCTGCTGCAGGGAGGAGCAGTAGAAAGAAGCTGGAGTGGGAGCCGGAAGGTCGCGGTAGCAGACGTAGAAGGAGCAAAGCACGAGGCTGGCAGTTCACAAGGAAGTGTGACCACAGAAGGGGTACCAGAGTAGAGGAAGGCCAGAATTCACCTGCATACTCTGAGTTGATCCTGTGCTCACAAACCCTGTTTGGCTGCGGCAGCATTGGAAGAGGCTGGAGGAAACAGGCAGTCTTTCCAGGTGCTCCTAATTGCTGTGAATGCTGAGCTGAAATCGTGCATCCACCCAAGGCCTGTGTGCGCAAGCCGAGGGAAACTGGAGAATAGAAGTCTCTTCTTTGATGAGGCCGGATCGGAGACACCGGTGCAGCAGAGGGGGGTGAGTCCCAACAATGCCTGCAGTAGTAGTTGAAGGAACCAAGCCAGGAAGCAGAAGCAGCCCGCAGATGCAGTGATTGTGGAGTCAGGGAAAGTGAAGCTACGTACCACAAATCAACTAAAACAATTTACCGGTAACATTAGCCAGCTTTCTTAACACTTGCACGCATATTTGAGCGAGATTAACTTGTTTGTAGAAGTTAGACGTTTTATTGACATGTGAAATGTAACACATAATGAAAATATCAAAGCTGAAACACCCGCGTGTTGTAGAAGCCTTTTTCTTTTCCCATTGTTAAACACATCTTGATGGTTGCGTGCCTCTTGTTAATAATGAGAACGCTGCAGGTAGGCCAAGAACTCTTAATTGACTCTCCTGAAGCGTTACAACCCCGTTTTCAGATATTGAGAAATCACAGTTTGTATGTTGAGTCTCTGAGCTAGGTATGAAGGGGCATTGTTTATATGCAGCAATGGGTGATTGTCAAACAATGGTTGAGTTCTGTCATGGAAGAATTATGTTGGTGAGTGTACTGTAGGTAGCGCTAAAGTTTCATTTTGACTATTCTACAGTCCAGCCTTTTTTGCTGTGGTAGAAACCCAAATGCTGATATATGGCAGCCATTTAGATACTATTTTTTCTATTTCACACTGCGTAGGAGTCTACAGAATCCCATTCCACCTCTGCTTGGGTATCAGTGGATGGAGTTTGGCTGTCTGTTCAACACCGGATGGCCACCAAATCTTTGAAAGGTGCATGGCCAAGGGTTGGGTAGCTCGGTTAGGGCTGTCTGTGTGTGTAACGGGATGACCCTGTGCATTTCTAGTGATCTGCTGGATTGAGGGGCTACTTCTTAGGGTCCTGATCCCTGCTTTGCTGGCCTGGCGCATTCTTTTTGTAGTAACCTCCCTGGCTCTCCAGACTGGAAAAACCAACTCCTCTTCTGCTTCCCTTAAGTGTTCCTTACTGGCGCTCCAAGTCTGTAGCCTCTGATGCTTGTAGAGGCCTTTCTGTCCTGTACAATCATCACTGGATTTAAGGTGAGAGCCCCTTTGATACCTTGCTGGAAACCGGATGGTTTACCGCAGCTCTGGCTCAAAAGTACTCGATCAGAGGGTCCTTTGTATTGCCTCCTGCAGTTCTGCTTCAAAGGACCATTCCTGCTGCCTTGCCCATCCTTATCGCCACCTGAGCCGTCTGTGGGATCCTTGTTGGCGCCTCCTCGAACATCTTTGATATTCTTGGTGCTGTTGCTGATGTTTTATCCTCCTTCCTCGTGGGTCATCTGCAGAGGGTCTTTCTTTGTTTTATCATTAGCCAGACCCAGTCGGGAACCTGAAACATACCACTGCACCCACACTTTCTGGGCTGTTTCTGCTGCAGCCATAGCCTTGAGGTGTCGTCCCCAGGTCCTCTTGCCGCAGCTATGTAATTGTTCCTGTCATGCAGGGTCTCTTAAGTCTGGGGGCTCTGTGTACCCTCCTGAGTGTGACTGTATTACTTTTGTGGGCTGGACCCTCAAAGTGCAGCCACCCTTCTCTGGGCCTATTTTGCTTGAACCAAGGGCTGAAAATCATCTTGTGGGGTCCCTTCTACACCCAAACCTGCTGTTTACTTTCCCTCTTGAACCTATAGACAGTAAGTAGTACTTACCTCTTCACCATAACCATGATAGAACTGTTGGGTATGTCTTGCTGAACTCTATGGACAGGTCTGTGTGAAATGGTCTAAAAGCAATCAATATAAAGCAATGCACATGTTTTATAGTGATGTTGTTTTAGGCCAATTATATTGTATTTTATTTCTCTAATTGTGTTTGGTGTATTGTTTGTTAAGGGAGAAATCTGAATACAATATTATTGATTGACCTCGAGGACACACTTTCTGAAACTCAGTAAAGTAAACATAACATTTACTCAAAAACTTGTGTCCCCATTAGGGCCCAGGACCTTCTGGAGTAATCCCAATTTTTAAGCTATTCCTGTCATTTTATATGCATTTCATGTGATAAAACACTTTAATTTACTTCCAATGTACACACTAAATTAGCAACATGCTTCCTGATGGTTTCAGGGACGTTCGGGATGCTTTAGAGGACCAGTAATGTATATGCTGCATCTTACACATCTGACTTTGATGTTATAGGTCCACTTGAGTGTTATAGGATTACTAGCTCCTTTGACACTTATATATTGGTTTGTACCTCACTTAACTGTGATCATCTTGTCCACTGGCTTTGGGAGTAAATTTGGTCTTGTGTAGACCCTTTACTCTTTTTTATACATCGTATCCTACCCAGTATATGCCAGAGAGTAAGATTGACATGAGCCTACCACAAACTATGGGCTCCGATCAGTTAAGCAGCCTAAGTAAAATCCTTTCAGGGATGTACAAGAGGGTGGAGGCCCCTGATAACTTGGCAGGTTTCTCCCCAATTACCTTACCAGGGAATCACTCCAAATCAACCCCAGAACGTTACCAGCCCTGAATTAGTCCCAACTTATCCCAACTCCCCTAGCAGCAGTGCCTGTGAAGAAAACACAAGGCTAAGAAACACAGCCTTTTGGCCTGGACGCTGAGGACGCTGTAGAATACCAGAGCAGGGGAGCCCCTTCAGCCCAGAAGAGGGGTGTGCTCCACTGAGGAAGAGGAGAGCCCTGTGCTTCAGGAAAGGGGTATGCTCCAGGGAGGGGGAGAGGAGCTCCTGGACCCCATAAGACTGGGGTGCTTCAGTGAGGGTGAGGAGAGGCCATATGATGGAGTGATCCAGTGAGGAAGAGGTGAGCTCCTGGAACCCCAGGAAAGGGGTGTCCTACAGTGAGGGGAAGGTAAGCCCTGTGACTCCAAAATAGGGGTATTCTCCAATGAGGTGGCAGAGAGTCTGGCAGCCCAATATATGGTATGTGCATGGGTGAAGTTTATTTACAGAGAGATTGTTACTGTACTAACTGGAAGAGGGTTGTGCACCAGAATAGGAGAGCCCCTTGCAAACCAGAAGAGGAGTATGGGCCACTGACGGAGAGGATAACCCTGGGAAAAGGTGGGTGCTTCAATGAAGAGAGAGGACTCTGATTCCCAGGAGAGGGTATGTGATGTGTAACAGAGGGGGAGATCCACATGGCCCCGGGAGAAGGGAGTAAGTAACGGAGAGAGTGAGAGCCCCAAGAAGCAGAGAAATGTTGGGACACTTGGCAAAGGGAGGAAGCCCTTCATCCCGAGAGGTGAAGAGGCCTTGTGGCCCTCAGGAGAAAGGACGAGCTCTAGAAATTACTAAGCAGAGGCCCTTCCTGTCTGCTTTATTATTTAGCATCCTTCATATATGATCCTTCTTTCAACGATTATGTTTCTCGAGAACCTTTAAGTTACAGCCATCCTTAAACAAGTTCCATTCAAAAGTATAATGTTTTACTTTTTCTTAATAAAACCCTTTAACTTTATTCCGGTGTGCGTAGTTGTGTTTCCTTTGACATGTGACAACACATCGTGTTTTATCTTTTACTTACTTTATAGTACTTATTGGAACTTTAGTTCCTGAATGCAAGACTTATGTTGAAGAGTATGCATATTTTCAGTATATATTTTGTTTTGTTAGTAGAAGACTAATTGTACCTTGAAACAAGCGTTTCCCCCTCCCAAGAGTAAATAAATACTGATCTGCTGCATTAGAATTGAGTGTTTTTGACTAACTTGGTGCACCTCCTGTGTACGCACTACCGTTTTGGTCTTCTGATCCCTTTACCAAAAGAGATTCTGAAAACATTTCTCTTAAAGAAGTCAAACCAAGGAATAATATGAGTTAGAGGAATCGCTTAATGAGAGAATAACTGGGATTCCAAACCAAGCCTTGATGAACCCCAAAGGATAAAGGGATCTGGTATGGCAGAGGATTTCTCTAATGGACTGAGACTTTGTGAAATTGAATTATATGTCATTCGAACCTCTGAAGGGCAGAATCACTATTATCAAATGTGTGAAGCGAAGGGTGCTTGCCAGTGTCAAAAGCAGCTGGATGCAATCAGACAATCGTGCATGCCGAGATTGGTGGGGAAAATCAGAAACGCAATTATTATGGCATGTCTATGACAGAAATCTAACTGGAAAGGACACAAAAAGTTGGACATTAATAATTTTCTCTAATAAATTAGTTTGATATTTTAGCAAAGAAACAAGATGATAAAGGGACCACATGGGTGAAAAAATATTTGTTTCAATCGTGGAATAACTATGGCAAACTGGCGACATGCCAGAGGACTGCAGTGCACAGGGTGAGAGAGGCTTGATATCTGGAGGCCAGAGAAAAGCTTTAGATGCAGTCCCACGGAGGCCATTAGCATCAAAAGGGGTTGACCGCCAGAGGCTGCAAGAGAGAGTGTAAGACTGGACCAAGGATAAGTCATAGGGTCTTCAGTCAACTGGAGAGGTAAACTCACCAGTTGTAGAATGGACTGTGCGAGACCCACTCGGTCCCTTCTAGGGGAGCACACTTCTTGCCAGCGGAAATATCTCCTTTACTGGACGAGATAGCAAGTACCATATCCCTTGTTAAGGTTGAGGATGGTACCATACCCTTAGTAGGAGAGTGAGAGTGAGAAGGGCACTATAGCCATTACAGTAAAACTAAGGCACTATAACGCCAAAACAAACTGTTTTTTTTGCTGGATTACAAATAGCAAGATGGCCGCTATATACCAGTGAAGAGGAAAGGCGAAAGGTGGCACATGGCCACAAAGCAACTTGGCACTATATCCATGTGACTATCTTGAGCAAAGAAGCGGCGTAGCACCATAGATAGCCCTGACCCTGACTTTAAGCCAAGAAGAAGGTGGGCGCTATACCCCTGAGACTGTGTTTAGATTCAAGACCCTGAAGGAGACCAGCACCCCCACGATGGAGAGAACCCCACCACTGCATTATTGGCTCATCCTGGCACTATTAGTGAAACTTGTTCACAGACAGGAATTCCCAAACCCTCAGACCTGATAAGCCTTTATCCAAACCAACCCCGGTGCTTAAAAAAAACATTTGAACCTTCAATATATTGGTCACGTTCTCTATCAATCCGCTAAAATGCACGCAGGTAATGCCAAAGGATGTGTGGGTACTCTAAACATCTGCCACACATAGCGATAGTAAATCAGGGTACTTACATATCAACCAGATACTTACTTCTTATGGCTTGGGGTTCCCCTTGTACACCAGGTATTACTCTTACGTCCCGCCCCCTTTCTTCCATAATGTATGGGCGTCCCTTCCAAGGCACAGGAGACGAAACCTTTTTCACCAGAAAAAACCTTCTTCCCATTTAAATTTAGAGGCGCGCTGGGGCGCAGTCCAGGGAGCATGCGCTGCCCTGACTCCGCCTTCCGGTGCCACACCTCAGTCCCCTTTTCCACGTCGACGGGAACGGGCCAAATTCACCAGCGCCCCTGGGTTTGGCTTCGGCCATGTAATTCCACACATGGATACTTCTCTTTGTCTTTTTTGTCTTTTCTATCATTCAGGTACTCGGTCCTTAGGCGTCACGCTCCTCCCCGGCGCATATCGACTGCTACAGGGTTCAGCAGGTGTCCATCCTGCAATGGGCTCTTCCCAACTTCAGACCCCCACGCCCTCTGCCTAATTTGCCTTGGCCCAGACCACGGTTGGCAATCATGTTCGGCGTGTGACTCGCTGTCCTCGAAGGCGCTGAAGAGCAGACTAACCAGGTGGATAGAGCACTTCCAGAAGTTGCCTCCAGAGGATCTCAAGAACTTCGTGAAGCATCAAACCAGGCCCAAGATAGGGTTGATATTTTACAGCGCACCCCGCAAGGGAACTCCTTCCCAGGGACACTCCCGCGCGGGAGGGACCGGCCAGGTCCTTCTATCGGCACGTGCACCGATGCTGCTACAGCTGCCGGCCTTCGGGATGAGGGATCCTCGGATCCTCCCGGGTGCAGTGTTGAGGGGACTGGAAGGTTCTTGTACCTGTTCTACACCAGAGGGGCTATGCCCTTTTACCGGCAAAATGGACGAGGGGCTATGCCCTAATACCTGCAATACGTCAGAGGGGGCACCTAAATGCAGCCCTTCGGACCCCCGGGTCGAGGGTGTCGCGCCTTCCGGGCCGAGGCCCGAGGAGCAGGGTAGGCCTTGTGATCCACACACAAGAGTCTTGGACAAGGCCGGGCCCAGCGGGCTGAGCAGCACGTGGCAGGCAGCTCAACAAAATGCCTGCCGCGCCAGAAAGGGGCACCCGTCCGACGCCATTCCACAAATTCGGCAAAGAACGAGTTTCAAGGTGGGACTGGCCTCAACCAGGTACGTGGCCTACAGTCTACCCTTCATTTGCACAGGGCAGCTTTCCTTGCGCCCATATGGACAGGGTACGCAGCGGCTCCAGCAGCCCCTGCTACCCCGTCGGTACCCCCTGCCACCTCTTTGGCCAGTGAGGAGGTGCTCTTCGAGATGTTTCTCGGCCTCATGAGGTCTCCTCCGATGGGGGTTATCATCAAAGACGCAGTCTGGGAAGTCCTCCCCGCCATGCTAACGGCAACACAGACACCTCCATCGAGCCCCCAGGCACCGGTGCAGCCGCCTCCTCTGGCTCCACAGCCAACTCCGCTGCTTCCTCAGCCTCCGGCCGCATTACCTGTACCCCAGCCTCCGGCGCCATCTACTCCTGATCCTCCACAAGATCCTCCAGATCCACAGGATACGGACGAAGAGGATCCGGACACGCCATCCTCAGCCAGGGCCTTCCATGAACGTCTTGCTGGCCTGGTGGAGTACCTGGGCCTTCCCCAACCCGAGGTTGAACAGCTGGCAGAGGGGGTTCTGGCTGAATTCCTCACGAGACGCCCCTTTGCCAACACGGGGATTCCACTGCAAACTGATGTAGTCTCCCTGGCCAGGAAGGGTTGGCTCAAGCCCCACTTGGTCCAGCCAGTCAACCGACGCCTGGACGCCAAGTACAGGCAGATGGAAGGGGATACACTCTTGCTCTCGACCCATCCTCAGCCACACTCCTCAGTGATCGCTTAGCGTCACTATAGTCCAAGCCTCAGTCGCCCTCAGCCTCCTCCTCTGCAGCGCTGCTAGGCAAGGAGGAGAAGATCTTGGAGGCATACGGCAAGAAGATCTACTCCAACGCCTCCTTGCACCTGCGTCAGGCCAACGCAGATGCCATGCTGGTTGCCACCAACCAACGGTTATGGTGGGAAATTGCGGTCTGCCTCCTGGAACTCCCCACCCAGTGCCAATCACGTTTTAAGGCAGGGCTAGCGGAAGCCAAGCTTGTGGCGCATGACCTCATGGAATCCACAGTGGCTTATATCAATACCTCAAGCCGTGCCATCTGTATTGCCACAGACATGAGGAGAACAACCTGGCTCCGGTCAACAAAATACAACCCGGATGTCCAGGAGCGCATTCTAGATCTGCCGTTCGAAGGGGGGGGGCCTTTTCCACTCCTCTATGGACGAAGAGCTGGACAAGAAGAAGAACAGCTCACAAATGGCAAAGTATTTATCCCTTCTTACAAAGACCACGCCCAAATCGTACACCCAATCTCAGCAGCGCTCGGAAAAGGGTCATACACATGGAGGGTTCTGCGGCTTCCAGGAACGCAGATCCAGGCAACCGGACCGCTCACCGTCTCAGAACCGGCACAAACAACAAAAAGGGGGTTGGGGGGGTAAGGGCTTTTTCCAGTCCCCCTCATTAGCGTCAGCCTCTGAGGGAAAGAAGGCATGACACGCCCCTTCGGGTCCACTTGTCTCCGGTGGGGGGGCAGGCTTGCTCTCCATGCACAATTCTGGCGCCAGAATTTCGCGGACCCCTGGATCCGCTCCGTAGTATCCACATGGTACTGCCTTCCTATCCCTGCCTCTCCTCCCTCCTCCCCTCTCACAGGTTGGGACAGCAACTCTTTTGGCGGAGATCCGGTCGCTCGTAGAGAGCCAGGCAGTGGAGGAAGTCCCAGCCTCCCAGCGAGGCTTTGGCTTCTACTCCAGGATTTTCGCCATTCAGAAGAAGAACCAGGTGGGCCTGAGAGTTGTGCTGGACCTTTCCACCCTCAACCTCTCCCTACCCGTGCAAAGATTCAAGATGGTTACGCCAGCTTTTACAGCATAGACATTGGACAAGGGAGACTGGACCTGAAGGACACGTACCTACACGTCCTGATTTTGTAGCCCCATCGTTCTTTCCTATGGTTCAGGATCATGGGCTACCATTTCCAATACAAAGTCCTTCCATTTGGCCTCAACTCGGCCCCCAGGGTCATTAACAGGCTCATGAACGCTGTGGCGGCCCGCCCCAGAGCGCAGGGCCTCCACATCTACCCATACCTCGACGACTGACTCGTCTGGCTACATCTCTGGAAGCGGTTTGCCACTCTTCCCATGCCCTTATGAACACACTGCACGACTTGGGCTTCTTGCTCAACCCCAAGACGTCACAGATGCACCCTTTGCAGACTCTGACATTCCTAGGACTAATATTTGACACGTGCTCCGAGAGGGTTTTCCCGTCGGAAGACAAAATCTCGGCTATCAGGAGGGCCGCCGCCCACTTCCTCAGCAGAGAGGGGACCTCGGCATGGTGGTACCAACATCTCCTGGGTCTACCAGCAGCGGCCCTGTTAGCCGTGCTGCACACAAGACTAAGGATGAGAAGGATTCAGCTGCACTTCGCGGCCGCATGGAATCAGAAGCCGGGCTAGCAATCAGAGATGATCAACGTTCCTCCATCTCTCCACCCAGACCTAACTTGATGGTCCATGGACTGCAACCTACAGACGGGCAAGCCCTTTTGGCCGCCCTCTCCACAGGCCACCCTCACCACAGACTCCTCGCTCGAGGCCTGGGGAGCCACCGTAGACGATCTCTCGGTCCACGGCACCTGGACTCGACAGGAGCAGGAATACAACATCAATTGGTTGGAGCTGAACGCCATCTGGCTAGCGCTCAGAGCATTCCTACCACTTCTCAAGGGAAAGGTTGTCCTCATCCAGACAGACAAGTCGACCAGCATGTACTACGTCAAAAAGCAGAGAGGCACCACATCCCCTCCTCTGTGCAGGCTGGCAATCAGCATGTGGGAATGGGCCCTGGAAAACGACATTTACCTCTCGGCAGTCCACCGCCCGGGGGAATCCAACCTGGAGGCAGACAGGCTCAGCAGGCTGGGTGTGAACAATTACGAGTGGCAGCTAAACAACCTCATTATTCAGGAGATCTTCAACAGGTGGGGTCATCCCCAAGTGGCTCTCTTTGCCACTTGGCACAACAAGAAGTGTCCCCAGTTCGCGCCTTCCCGCCTACTGCAAGATCAAGGAGTCTCACCGGTGCCTCATCATTCTGATAGCTCCATGGTGGCCAGCCAGGCCATGGTTTCCGGAACTACTCAGCCTCTCGGAGGTGCCCCCGATACAACTTCTGACGGGCCCAGCACATCTTCTGGCGCAGCAGGGAGGAAGAATCATCCACCCTGCGTTTGGGAAACTAGCCCTCACAGTGTGGTACCTGAGCAGGTAACACTTCGGCACCTTAGCCTCTCACAGGCCAATCTGGAGATCATACAGGGCGCCAGGAGCAAAGCCACCAGTGCCCAGTATAAAAGCAAATGGACCAGATTCTGCCACTGGGCAGGCTCCAAGAGAATTGACCCCTTGGCCTGCAATTTGGACGAGGTGCTCTCCTTTTAGGAGCACCTCGCTCATTCAGGTGTACAGGTGGACACCTGCCGTACATACCTTGCAGCCATTGGGGCCTACAGGAACTCGGAGGAAGGCATTTTTTCCTCCTCCAACCCTATCTTCAAGAAACATCTGACTGGTCTGGCTAGGCTCTACTCGCCCGTCAAGAGACCACACCCTATGTGGGACCTTAACATAGTCTTGGGCGCCCTGGCGCAAAAACCATTTGAACCAATGGCGTCCGTGGACATTAGGCTGGTCACCATCAAGACGGCCTTACTAGTCGGTCTTACCTCGGCTCGCAAAGTCAGCGAGATTCAGGCGCTGGTCGCCTCTGAACGATATACCACCTTTCACAGCATTTCTGCCCAAGGTTCCATCTGAATTTCACTTGAATGAAGAAATAGTCCTCCCTACGTTCTTTCCCGATCCCAAAGACGAATCACAGAGCGTGCTGCACTGTCTGGATGTCAGGCGTGCCCTAAAATTCTACTTGGACACGACCAAGGGCTTCTGCAAGTCGGACGCTCTGTTTATCACTTTCGGAGGCTCGAGGCCATGCTATCAGGCCTGTAAGGTCTCCCTATCCGGCTGGATTGCTTCTGCCATCAAGGAAGCGTACGAGGGCCAGCACAAGCCACACCCAGCCAGCATGCATGCCCACGCAGTCAGGGCCAAGGCAACAGCCATCGTATTCCAGCGCCATGTCCCTTGGCAGGTCATAAGCAGGGCGGCCACTTGGGCCTCTCACTTGGCTTTCGACAAGCATTACTGTTTGGATGCCGGCTCTAGATCTCAGGAACTTATTTGCTTAAGTCCCACCAACCTCCCCCCTAATAATAATGGTGTCATTAGCGATGTTAAATCTATTGTCGATGCGTCAATGGGGACTGAGGTATGGCGCCGGAGGGCGGAGTCAGGGCACCGCATGCTCCCTGGGCCGCGCCCCTGTGCCTCTAAATTTAAAGGGGAAGGAGTTTTTTTCTGGTGAAAAAGGTTCCGTCTCCCGTCCGTTGGAAGGGACGCCCATACAGTATGGAGGAAAGGGGAATTTGGACTAAGAGCACATTAGTCACTACGGTGAGAAACTTATAATTTCTATCCTATGAATACCACTAACATACACCACTTACACAGACATTCATGCACACACACTTACATGTATGCACTCACATTACCATGCCCCCAGTCACACTTGGATGTGCGCATGACGAAGAAGCCAGGTAAGTATTTTCTCTGCGACGGTGTAATTTTGCCTTGACACTTCAGCTACAGATCCCTTACAACAAATTGCCCAGGCAAAGTCGTGCCTGTGTTTGCTTGTACACTAAATGCACCTTTTGCCAGAGTGTTACATTTTAGGTTGGGTGGAACTGATTGGGATATGGTTGGTCTACTCTGTAATAATATGTAAAATAAATGTGTTTTTTTTGCACTTCCCCGGACTTAAATGCTTAATGTGTAATGATCCTTGCTAGATTGGAATCCCGGAACGTTGGCTGTTCCATTAGACACTGTCGGAATCACGCATTGTTCATGCAGTCCAATGCAAATGATTATTCCAGGTGCAATTTCAACTCAGTCAAATTAATTGAATGAAAACTGTTTATCTCCTGCATCATATTTACTGTTCATAACTGCCAATTATTTTTCATAATTGCTTACATGTATTTTGTGTAATCCAAATACTCTGTTATGGCAGAAACCCTGTTCTTTAATGATCACAGAATACTTGCAATGTACATTTTACTACATACAATCTTAAGTATGTTTCATCCATAGCACCAGCAAAATATTTGATGGCGGCGCATCTTTTTAAACACAGATTAGTTCTGAGAAGACTTACACGATGCTATAGACTCTGTTCACCATAGCCATATCTTCCCCATAGTCCCCAGTGAGTGGTAGGAGAACCTGGGTATCGTTTGCATAGTTGGTATAAGTGATACCCAGAGTGTCAAGATCGTCAAAGATAGCTTAGTGAGGATATTATAGAATGTTGGCGAGATGAATGATCCCTGGGACACTCCACAAGTAATAGGTATCAGATCTGCTGCACCTGATGGGGAGAAGACCCTCATAGTCCTGTCACTGAGGAAAGACTGTATCCAGACTATAGATTCCTTAGAGAAGTGGGCTGATGAGTCCAAGTGGCTGCACAGGGCTTTATGGTCCACCAAGTCAAAGGCAGCTGAGAGGTCTAGTAGGAGGAGAAGTGCTAATTTTTCCCTCATCTCTTAATGAATCTATTTGGGTCTTCAAATCGATAAGGGCTGTCTCTGTGCTATGTTGTGGTCGGAAACCAGATTGGCCAGCGCCTAAGAGTAGGTTCACCTCAAGGAAGTTTTGAATTTGGGTATATGCTACCTTATCTAAGATTTTTAGGAGAAATGGCACCGTGGTGATGGGCCTGTAGTTGGTGGGTATGTTAGGGTCCAGTTTTAGTTTTTTCAGAAGATGGAGTACCCAGGATTCCTTTAGATTACACGGGATGGTGCCAGTAGTGAAGCAGGCGTTGATGACTTTGGTGATAAAAGGGGCTAGATCTCTATCAGCGTCCTTGATCAGTTGTGCTGGGCAATGGTCGCCTTTGCAATTGGATGGTTTAAGTCCAAGAATCGTTTTCTTTACCTCAATAACTGAGACCTTAGAGAAGTTAAATTGAGTATATTCTTTAGGTTTAGATTTCGGTGTTTTATTGGGGGTAGTTTGAGTTTAAGCTGATAATAAAGCTTTCTTTAGGGCTATTTTGTTTTGGAGATTGACAACTTTATTAGTTAGTGCAAACTGGATGTCAGTGCACCAAGTTTTAGCTTTAATGGTGTCCTCCTGTACTGCAATTGGGGTTTCCAATTCTTTTAGAATAGAGAAGAGCTCCTTCATTCTAGAGTTAGCTTGTGTTATTCTGTTGTTATACTTTTCTTGTTTGGCCATGTGTCATGATCTCTGCTTCCAAAAGATCAGGACTTGTCCGACTCCCTTGGAAGCAGACCCATAACCCCGGTTCCGAGTGCCAGCCAGTCCCAATTGGGACCTTTTGGACCCTGTCCTGGCGCCAGTGGCACCAGGCTCATAAAGATGCCCAGTCCCAGCGCTGGAAGCGCCGGGCTCATAATGCTTGGGTGGACTTACCTGCAGCAGACCATGCTGCTTACTTACCTGCCAGTTGAACCCCTGATCCTCTTCTGTTTGGGACTACTTTTCCTGTTGGGTGGGGCAGGAGCCACTCCCTAGGTTCAGAACACTGGAACTCTTCTGGAAAGCAGGAACTCTTTTCTTACCTAGGCGTGGCTGTGGAAGGAGACACCTAAGCACTACAGGAGGCTATTTAAACCACACCCGATGGATGAATCTTGCTTTGCGTTATTCTGCATTCTCTGCAGCAGAACGCTCATCGTGTCTTCTGCTTCTGATCCTGGGCCTAAGGGAACAAAGGCTTACCATCCTGGAATCCAGTCTTCAGCAGCACCTGTAAAGACAAAGAAAGAACAGGTTAGCACTACAGTCTTCAGTGGCAGCGCATCTCTTACCTGGTCCATCGGCTGTCACCAACGCCTCACGCTGCATTCCGGCATCTGAAAGACAAAGGCTTACCTACTCTTCGCATGCTCCGGAGGTCTTCGCACTGCATTCCGGCATCTGAAAGACAAAAGCTTACCAGCTCTTCGCACGCTCCTGAGGCCTTCGGCGCTGCATCCCGCATCTGAAAGACAAAAGAAGGTGCGTTTAAAGACATTGGGGAACTTTAATACTCACGTGCCATTACTCCTTCCCACGCCGAATCCAGTGGGTATTCCAGCACCCTTCAGCTTCTCTAAAGCTCCGAACTTGTACCTGCAAGATAAAAGGGACAGTTAGTGCGCATCGTGAAGCAGGCTACAAGCGCTTACTTACGTGCTTCCAGGCGCTTCTATTCCTCACGCGGGTTCGATCCTCAACTCTCATCAGCCCGCCATCCGCCATCGCCGGAACCCTGCAAAACAAGAGATATCATTACAAAAGACTTTTAAGACATTTGAAGTGCCCAGAATTTACCGTTCGTGCAGTTAACGACGGACAGCAGTCCTCTGAGGTCAAGAGGCCTGCACCCTTATCCAGTGAAGAAACTGGTTACGGCACCCTGCCCCGAGGCAGATGGAGAGCTCGGCGTTCACCTTTGGGGTTCTACAGGAGAAGAGAAAGGGAAGAGGAGAGAGGCACCCAATAACCCCAGTTCATTAATCCCATATTTTCTATCTGCAGACATCTTACTCTTCGAGTCAGACATACAGTGCACAGAGGTCCAGCCCAAAGAGCCAACCGTGTGTTACACATCACCTTTGAAGATATGGCATTCACCCAGTCAAGACAGGCGCCTCTGCGGGAATCAGGTGAGCGTTATAGAACGCAAAGCCTATCACAAAACTCCCACCCAGGCGCTATGGAAACCTCGGATACCGACCAGCTAGCCCAGTTACTTGGGGAACTAAGAGCAGAAGTGCATGCAGCCCGTCAGGAAATGAATGCTCTAAGAAGGGAACTGATTATTTCCAAGGAGCGAACAGACGATCTCGCTAGACAATTGCTACAGTCACAAGCCGGACAAACTCCGTTACCCGCATCAGGGGCAAATCTTCCTTCAACATCCTCTACGAACCCAGTGCAGATCAACCTACCTGGGAATGTACCTCTGGCTCCGCCCGAACGATTTTCTGGTGACCCAAAGAGGTTTGCAGTATTTATTAATCAGTGCCGGTTGCACTTCTTATGCCGGCCAGCAGCCTTTCCAACTGATCAAGCTAAGGTAGCTTTTGTGCTTTTGTACCTTAGTGGCAATGCGGCAGACTGGTCGATCCCTCTAGTTAATCAAGATGATCCGGTTCTCCATGATTTTCAAGCTTTTCAGCTCAGTATGGAAAAACTGTTTGCAAGACATTCACCGGGGCAGGCCTTGGACAATGAGCTCCTTTCATTGCGACAGGGTAATCAAGACCTTTTGGCTTATATTGCGTCTTTCAACAGACTGATAGTGGAAACCCTATGGCCTGAGGACAAAAGGATTACGCTGTTTTATAGAGGTCTACGTGGAGAGCTCAAAGATGTGGTAGCCCAAGTAGTGAATCCCCCGCAAGACTGTTCGGACTATATTGACTTAGTCGTTCAAATTGACCACAGACTGCAGAACAGGAAGGCCGCTCGTTCCAAGTTTGATGCTCGAGTATTTTCCAAACCACCAACTCCTACCAAAGGAGTAGACTCCGGGGAACCCATGCAAATAGGGGGCCTGAAAGGACCACTAACACAAAAGGAGCGGGAAAGGAGAAAACAGCTGCAATTATGCCTCTATTGCGGAAACTCGGGGCACTTTCTTCGAGACTGTCCGGTGAAACCAGCCAAGAAGGCAGTAGGAGCTGCAGTTACCAGGGTCACAAACTCTGAGCAGGGAAACGACCTCGCCCGACAAGAATAGAGGTCCTCTTGCCGAGCGTTAAAACCAGTTCCGTGACCTCGCATTTCGTGATACCTATGGTCCTCATTAGCCCTGAACATCCGGATCGATTACATGCGATTGAAGCTTACGTCGACAGCGGTGCCATCTGCAATTATGTGGATCATGAAATGGTTTTGAGGATGAATCTGACTCTTTGTCCAAAAGCTGTAAAGGACGTCATTACTACGGTGGATGGTACGGAGATAGCCTCCGGACCAGTAACGCATACCACCCAAGAAGTGATGCTAGTAAGTCAAGATGGACACCATGAGAAGATCGTGTTCGATGTGATCAAGGCCCCTCAGTTCCAGATTATTCTAGGAATTCCTTGGTTAGAGAAGCACAATCCTCAGATCGATTGGCGAGCAAGAACGGTTCAGTTTCCAGAATGTGTCTCTACTTGTCACCCTCGACCTGGTGTTGCACTGGCAGAAATTTCCTCGGAGGCTCCTCAGTTACCTCCTGAATACCTAGAATTCCAAGATGTTTTCCGGAAGGATCAGGCTAACTCTCTACCTCGTCATAGGTCTTATGACTGCCAGATAGACATGATACCTGGATCTACTCCTCCTTGTAGTAGAATTTATGCCCTCACCGAGCCTGAGAATCTTCACCTCTGACAATACCTGGATCAATACCTAGCGAATGGGTTTATTCATCCTTCCAAGTCCCCTGCTTCCTCAGCTTTGTTCTTCGTTCCAAAAAAAGAAGGGGACCTTAGAACTTGTATAGATTATCGCGCCCTGAACCAGATCACCGTTAAGAATAGATATCCGTTACCTTTCATCCCTGAACTCCTGGACCAAGTCAGAAAAGCATGCATATATACAAAGCTGGATCTTGGAGGAGCCTACCACTTGGTACGAGTAAAAGAGGGCGATGAATGGAAGACGGCCTTCCGCACCAAGTATGGGCTATTTGAATATCAGGTCATGCCCTTCGGACTTTGCAATGCCCCGGCCGCCTTTCAATATTTTATGAACGATGTCCTCAGAGAGCTCATAGATGTGTGTGTTGTTGTTTACATTGACAACATCCTCGTTTATTCTTCATCGGAAACTGAACATCGGAAACACGTGAAAATGGTCCTCGAGAGATTGCGTCAACACAAACTTTTCGCTAAGTTGGAAAAATGTGTTTTCAACGTGACTGAAGTTGAATTCTTGGGATTCATATTATCACCTAGCGGAGTGCGTATGGATTCAAAGAAGGTCGATGCAATTCTCAAATGGCCATCACCATCCTCCGTAAAAGGTGTTCAAAGCATGTTAGGCTTTGCTAACTTTTACCGCAGGTTTATCCCCGAATTCTCTCGAATAGTCCAGCCCATCACCGCCTTGTTAAAGAAAAACAAACGTTTTGAATGGTCTACCGAGGCGGAACAAGCTTTCCAGAATTTGAAGACTAGATTTATCTCTGCACCGATCTTAAAACATCCTCGCCCAGAACTCCCCTACATCGTTGAAACTGATGCTTCGAGCCTTGCCATGGGGGCAGTTCTATCACAAAAGGACCCAGTAACCAATCAGTTGCATCCCGTGGCATTTTGGTCCCGCAAATTCTCGCCTCCTGAAATCAATTGCACTATTACTGATAAGGAACTTCTAGCTATCAAGTCTGCCTTTAAGGCTTGGCGGCATTATCTTCTGGGGGCCCGACACACCGTTACTGTGATTACAGATCACCGAAACCTGCAATATTTGAAAACCGCAAAAGCTCAATCCTCTAGGCAACTCCGTTGGGCACTATTCTTTGCCGAGTTTGACTTCATAATTACCTATCGACCTGGTACAAAAAACGGTAAAGCTGATGCCCTTTCTCGGATGGGAGTGGAAGAACATTTGATCAATCCTAAACCTGTACCTATCATTCCCGAACAAAGAATTCTAGGTGTAATCGCCACACAATCCATAGAGGAAGTTAAGGGTAAAGCCAGGCTACTGGTAACTCCAGCAGACATACAGAATTGGCATCTGCAGGGAAAGGACTTTATGGTGAAGGACAACCTATTATATTTCCAAGAACGGTTATACCTGCCCAGCACAGATTTACAGAACAAGGTAATCTCTTGTTATCACGATTCTTTAATGGAAGGACATCCCGGTATGACCAAGACCTCGGAAAAGATCAAGCGCTACTTCTGGTGGCCGTCTTGGAAAAAAGATATCAGAGACTTTATAATGTCCTGTGGAGTATGCGCCCAAAACAAGAGTCAAAAGGAAAAACCAGCCGGCCTCTTAGGCCCTATTGACATCCCGCCTCGCCCTTGGCATACGCTTTCTATGGACTTCATCACCGATCTACCTCCATGCTCCGATTACAATACGATCCTAGTAATCGTGGACCTATTCTCTAAGATGGCGCATTTCATTCCACTCAAAGGCTTACCAACAGCAGCAACTCTGGCCCGAGAATTTCTCGAAAACATCGTCCGACTGCACGGTTTTCCTTCAGTTCTAATTTCGGATCGAGGTAGTCAATTTATTTCTCATTTTTGGCGAAGTTGCTGTCGGTCGGCTCAAATTGATGTGAGTCTTTCGACCAGCCACCACCCTCAAACCGACGGACAAACCGAGAGGACCAATCAAACTCTGGAACAGTATTTGCGCTGCATGCTACAACAAACTGAAAAAACTTGGAAAGATATCCTTTGGATAGCCGAATATGCCTACAATAACTCTGTCCACTCGGGAACTGGGAAGACTCCGTTTTTTCTTTTATACGGTAGTCACCCTCGAACCTCGGAGTTGGATCCACTCCAAGATCTTGGAACACCAGCAGTAGACCACCTGCATTCTACAATCACCCAAGCCTTTAAGGAAGCCGTTTCTCACCTTCAAAGGGCTAAAGAACAATACAAGAAAGGAGCAGACCAACATCGGAAGGAAGCCCCCCAATATCAAGTAGGAGATCAAGTCTGGTTATCCACCAAATATCTACCTCTAAAAGGACCACGCACATTCAACCCAAGATACCTTGGTCCCTATTCCATCACTACCATAGTAAATCCAGTAGCGGTCAAGTTGGACTTGCCCCCTCACATGAAGATACATCCGGTCTTCCACGTCTCTCTATTAAAACCCGTGCAACCTCAAACCCGGCTATTCTAGTTGATGGAGAACTCGAGTTTGAAGTCAAAAGCATCCTGGATTCCAAGATCTCCAAATCTAAACTATTTTACCTGATTGACTGGAAAGGCTACGGTCCCCAAGAAAGATCCTGGGAACCTGCAGAATATGTCCACGCGCCTCGTCTAATCAAAAGATTTCATCGAACATTTCCTAACAAGCCCAAACCCCCGGAGAAGCCCGGTTTGGGAGGGGCCTTGAGGGGGGGTGCTGTCATGATCTCTGCTTCCAAAAGATCAGGACTTGTCTGACTCCCTTGGAAGCAGACCCATAACCCCGGTTCCGAGTGCCAGCCAGTCCCAATTGGGACCTTTTGGACCCTGTCCTGGCGCCAGTGGCTCCAGGCTCATAAAGATGCCCAGTCCCAGCGATGGAAGCGCCGGGCTCATAATGCTTGGGTGGACTTACCTGCAGCAGACCATGCTGCTTACTTACCTGCCAGTTGAACCCCTGATCCTCTTCTGTTTGGGACTACTTTTCCTGTTGGGTGGGGCAGGAGCCACTCCCTAGGTTCAGAACACTGGAACTCTTCTGGAAAGCAGGAACTCTTTTCTTACCTAGGCGTGGCTGTGGAAGGAGACACCTAAGCACTACAGGAGGCTATTTAAACCACACCCGATGGATGAATCTTGCTTTGCGTTATTCTGCATTCTCTGCAGCAGAACGCTCATTGTGTCTTCTGCTTCTGATCCTGGGCCTAAGGGAACAAAGGCTTACCATCCTGGAATCCAGTCTTCAGCAGCACCTGTAAAGACAAAGAAAGAACAGGTTAGCACTACGGTCTTCAGTGGCAGCGCATCTCTTACCTGGTCCATCGGCTGTCACCAACGCCTCGCGCTGCATTCCGGCATCTGAAAGACAAAGGCTTACCTACTCTTCGCATGCTCCGGAGGTCTTTGCACTGCATTCCGGCATCTGAAAGACAAAAGCTTACCAGCTCTTCGCACGCTCCGGAGGCCTTCGGCGCTGCATCCCGCATCTGAAGGACAAAAGAAGGTGCGTTTAAAGACATTGGGCAACTTTATTACTCACGTGCCATTACTCCTTCCCACGCCGAATCCAGTGGGTATTCCAGCACCCTTCAGCTTCTCTAAAGCTCCGAACTTGTACCTGCAAGATAAAAGGGACAGTTAGTGCGCATCGTGAAGCAGGCTACAAGCGCTTACTTACGTGCTTCCAGGCGCTTCTATTCCTCACGCGGGTTCGATCCTCAACTCTCATCAGCCCGCCATCCGCCTTCGCCGGAACCCTGCAAAACAAGAGATATCATTACAAAAGACTTTTAAGACATTTGAAGTGCCCAGAACTTACCGTTCGTGCAGTTAACGACGGACAGCAGTCCTCTGAGGTCAAGAGGCCTGCACCCTTATCCAGTGAAGAAACTGGTTACGGCACCCTGCCCCGAGGCAGATGGAGAGCTCGGCGTTCACTTACCTAAGGTGAGGGCGTTAACCTTTGGGGTTCTACAGGAGAAGAGAAAGGGAAGAGGAGAGAGGCACCCAATAACCCCAGCTCATTAATCCCATATTTTCTATCTGCAGACATCTTACTCTTCGAGTCAGACATACAGTGCACAGAGGTCCAGCCCAAAGAGCCAACCGTGTGTTACACATCACCTTTGAAGATACGGCATTCACCCAGTCAAGACCGGCGCCTCTGCGGGAATCAGGTGAGCGTTACACCATGATAATATCCTTTTTGTATTGGGTTGAAATACTTATTAGATTGGTTTTATTTTCTATACTGGATGTAGATTCCAGGCCGTTTCAGATTTTCTTTTCTGTAATCTTAGGTTTTTTAGGTGATGTGTAAACCAGGAGTTGATATGCTTTTTGGGTTTGCTATCCTTAAGTTTTAGTGGAGCAATGCTGCCAAGAGCGGTAGTCATAGCATTATTATATTCATCCACTAGTAAACTTGGGTCTGTATGGTCTGGTAGGGTGTTAAGACTGGGTAGGATATAGGGTAAGATATTGTCAGCTGTGATATTTTTCTTGTTTCTAGTTAAAGTAGGTAGGGCGGGAGGAGGTATTGATGCATTAACATTGGGTGTTGAGGTAATTCTCATAGAGAGATTAGTTTTGGCGATAATCGCTATTCCACCACCACGTGAATCTAGTCTGTCAGCTCTAAGGATGGTATAATTGTCTGGGACTGCTAGCGTTAGTGCTGGGCCTGCTGCATCATGGAGCCAGGATTCAGTGATGGCGATGAAGTCAAGGTCATTTTCCAAGATGGTCTCTGCTATGTCTGTAGCATGGGCAACTAAGGATCTAGCATTTATTAATGCGCCTTTGAGGTCAGGTTGTGAATGTGGCATTTGGCGTGAGTTAGAGGTGGCATGTGGGTTAGCGGTAGTCTTGTTTCTTTTAGAGTGAGGCCTGGATCTGGGAAGTGGGGTGGTTTCCATTGGGGGATGTATTTTAAGTCGAAGATGGTCTAAGTTAATGTTGTATTTATTGAGGGGTTTGAATATTTTAGGTAATCGTGCACGGAGTCTGAGTCTATAGCATCGTTCAGGCATGGATGGCCAACCATGGCCTGTGTCTGAACGATGACAAAACAGAGCTCATCATCCTGGGTACCGCAGCTCGCATCACCAAACTTAACCCCAATTACTGGGCGTTCATTATTGATGGGAATACTATCAAGATTGGCAGAGAAGTAAAAACCCTAGGTTTTTACCTCGACTCAACCTTATTTCTTACCAAACAGGTAAATTCACTGGCTTCCTCTATGGCTTACACATGTAAATTAATACGAGCCGGAAAACAATTCCTGTCAGCTGACAGTTGTTTAATCCTATCGAGAGCCCTCATCCTATCAAAACTTGATTATTGTAATGCTCTCTACATAGGGTCAAACAAACAAACCATCAACAGAATACAAGTGCTCCAAAATAATGCTCTCAGGGCTGCCTTAAGCATTCCTAGAAGAGTACACATATCTGAAATAAGAAGGAAACATTAATGGCTCTCTACCCAAGAAAAAATCAGTCTCAAATCGGTTTCCCTCATCCACAAATGCTTAAACAATAAAGCCCCTCGGTACCTAACAGAACGATTTATCAGGAAAAACTCCATCAGACCGTCAAGAATAGTCAACCCTAATTGTCCCCAAGTGCCAAGATTTAAATGGTCCACCGTTGGAGGGTCCAGTTTCCCAGTTAGAGCAGCACAACTGTGGAACTCCTTACCACACACACTCAGATCTGACCAAACTTTTATCAAATTCAGAAAGAACACAATTAAATGGCTTATAGAGAAAGATATGTAGCCTACACTCTCTTACTGCACTAACTTAGCCCTTACTTGCATGTATTGCATTTTGATATAGATATGCTAATATGTAAACGTTTGTTAATTATGACATGTTGTATACACAAGCATTCCCCTACTCCTGTTATATACTGTTTTGTTCCTCATCCTGTAACACTGAGGAAACTGTTCTTACCTTTGCTCTGTAACATCTGTAACTAAGCTGTATGTACTCTATTCACCTGAACCCTGATACCTCTGGGTCTGGCGCGCACAATAAATAAATAAACAAACAAACAAACAAACACCAGGCTGTTAACCCATTTTTTCACAACGAGGTTGGAAAAAATTAATATGGAGAAACAGGAGATTTTTTGTGTCCTGACAAGCTGACAAAACACATATGCACTTTATGAACGTTTGAAGATTCCACAGGAATATTAGAAAAAAAACATGAGTTCTTGAGGAAGAAGTTAACTATTAATTGCTATTACCTTCAGATGATTTTGTTCGTCCGACGGTGGCAGTTTCAAAAGGAAGCGATTTCTGGAGCTGTCCAAAGTTTTATAAGAAGTTTCAGTAGACAACCTATTTTAATGTTGTTTTTATAATGTGTATTGTATGCTTACTTCTATTGATTTAAAAATAAATCCAAAATAAAGTTTATTATCAGTATATAGTAACTAAACAATGTAGCATGAGTTGTAGTTTATTAATTGTATGATCTCCAATTCTGAATTTTTTTGTATGTTGATCTTGAAGGTTTTATTTAACACACGCAACCAGCACTTCAGCTTCCACATTAAAAAGTAACCTTCTGGATTTTGATTTAACCGGGTGTTCTTTTTTCTTTGGTTTAAAAAAACTCTTTTTGTAGTTATACTGGATCATTGTAAGAAGAATTTAGCCAATTTGAAAAAAAATAAACTCTCCTCCCAAACTATTACCGCAATATATCTAAAAAGGTACCACTTTATCTTACCCATATTTTTGGATTATGCAAAAAACCATTTGAATTTTTTTTTGACATATTGCGTTAAGATATCAAATTTATTTTTAGTCTGTTTCAGTACATCATATGTTTTCTGCTATAGATTTCTACCTTCACCAAGAGCTTGTATTATCCAAAACACATGTTGCTGTTACTAACCGGAAATGTCAATTATGAACAATACATTTGCCATAGAAGAAAAACTGTTTTGATTCAAATGATCAGAATGGGAAAATGATTCCTTGATTAATTAGATGCCTTAGACTGAATCAATCTTGAAAGCAATCACAGTACGCTGAGTTAATAGCGCCACCTCAAGCATTTCCTTAGAATTCTAGTGATATCCACTAATTTATAGGCAGCACTGCCAAACCTCTAATATACTCTCTCAGCCATTTCATACAGTGTATTTTCCTCGCATGATTACCATAAGTACAGGAGGCCCATCCGTGACTATCTTTTTTTCCTTTTTCAGATTATCTGGCCCAAAGAGGAACTACAATGGCGTGGACGGTCTTCTCGACCTCCGGAGTACATGTGGGACGTACGAAGTTAAGGATGGCCTGCCTTTGTGAGTAGTGCAGAGTATCTCTGTTCTGTATGTCTAAATATGAACGACTAAGTGATGACTCATGTGAGTGGTGTAGTGAAGGATACTGTATTCGAGTGAGTACTATTTAGTGTATGTCAGATGTGAGTGCTTACACATAAGAGTGATTAAGTACTCATGGGAATAATAGAATGGTTTACCCTTGTTAGTAATGTAGTATGGGTCTTCTGCGAGTGCTTAGGAGGTGCACAGTGATGAACTGACTGCATGTGAGTAGTGTAAAGGTGGGAGGACTTAAGGTATCACATTGCGAAGTATAGTGTACCTCTGTGAGTAGTGTAGCGTCTGTCTTGTGTGAATGTTTTTAAGTTGAACAGTGAAGGATGTTTCTTGCACATTACAGAGTAATCTACTACCTTCAATAATAGTAAAGAGAAGCATAATTTAACCCTTTAACTAGTGTGGTTTGTCTGTTGTGAATATGGTGAAGGATGGCACGTCGTTATGAGTATGTCTTTTGTGAATGCACAGGTGTACATTGAAAGATTCTTTAATCATGTGAGTGGGTAATATGTATCTAGTGTGAGCAATTGAATATTACATAGTGAAAGATGAAGTGCCTCATGAGCAGTGCTGTGTATAGTAAAGGTAAAGCATACCTTTGAATAGTGTATATCTGTTTCTGTCTAATTGTGGCATGTGTTTTTATTTTTTGGTGTTGCTAAAAAAATTGTTTCGTTTTATATGCAAATAAACAAATAAAAAAATAGTTTATATCTGTTGTGAGCAGTTTCAGATGGTTGACAATGATTGACACACGAATGGCCTGGTAATATGATGTGATGAACACATGTTTTATTAGGACTTGTGTACAGTTTAGGACCAAAATAACAAACAGGAGGCTTTCTACTAAACCACTGATGTGGTATGCCTCTGGGCCATTTTTGGTGCGCAGTATAAATGTATTTACATAAAGTTGTCAGGATCGGGATTATCCAAGATGTCGGCTGTGTGTCAGGACAACTTAAAAAGAACAGGGTTTCTGGAGCCGACTCGTCTGGAATGACTTCCTGAGCTCTCCCGTCTGGCCCAATGCGCCTACCTACAAAAGTCCCGTTTCCAGCCTCCGTTTTTCCCCGGAATTGAAACCACTGGTGGGGGGGCCTCCCAGGCACCCGCCGACCGAGTGGGTCCCGGTTTCGCACCGAAACGGCCGAGGGAGACCTTCCAGCAGTCCCGGGACCCACTCGGCGGTAAAATGGCCACCGCAGCAGTGAGCGCCGGAGCCTGCCCAGGAGGGGGCGGAACGAATACAGAAGCCCTGCCGATTGGCTCCTGTCTGTGGTGAGCCGGTGCCCGCTTGCTCGTCGCCTGCCGTGGTGCCACTCTGCCCCCGGACCCACCCCCTATTAAGCACGACCCAAAGCAGGGTTGCGCCCGAGGACACGAAGACATCGGCACTGAACTGATCCCCCCCTTCGCCTGCCGGGACGCCATCCGCTCGCCCGAGCCCTGGTGCGGAGCGGATCGGCGCCGAGGACCTGCATACGCCCAACCGCAGGGACCCTCCGAGCTCCCAGCGGCGCCATCGGAGCTCGACGTGATCGAGCCCCGCGCTGGGCTTTTCCATCTCGCCCGTTGGCCGGGACGCAATCTCTGGACAGCTCTTTTCCTCCGGGGCCCGGAACCAAACAGCACCGCTCACCGCACGGCCAGCCTGCCTCCACACATCCAGCCCGCCACAGGAGGCCACCAGCTTTCCCCCTCGCCTCTGGAGCTCGGGGGCCCGCCAGGGGGGCTCGCTTCCCGGTCCCCCCATCGGATCCACCGAGGCCCTGACTCCCGGATCACTGCACGGACATTGGCGCTCTCGGTGGGACTCCCGACTCGCCACGGCGCCTCCCGCCTGGTCTAGCTCCACAGCTCCTGCAGCTCCAGCCCCTCCAAGCCTGGCGCCCACCTTGAAGTCCTCCGCCAGGGCCCGCTCACTGCAGCACAGCAGCAACGGGGCCCCTGCCCCCCCCCAGCCCTCCCCACAACTTCACCGGAACACGCCTGGACTCGCCTACCCCCAGCCACCACAGCAACCACACCCAGGTGATCTGCTTCCTGCTCCCCACGGCACCGGCCCCACGCGTGGACCATCATTCCACAGTCCTGTTGGGGCTGTTCCCCCCCCAGCAGCTCCGCAAGCGGCCCGTGACCGCAAGCATTTTCTATAGCCGCAGAGCATCCCAGCACCGGAGCCAGGAGGTGAGGAGTCGGGGGGAGTGAGGGAGTACAATCCAATCGCACCGGGGGGTGGCAGAAAGAAGCTCCCCGGACCCGCTGGCCTTACTCTTCGCAACCCCCATTCCGTTTTGCTGCGCCCCTGCGTCTCCGGAATCCCTCTGAACCCGTCTCTTCCTCCCCACTGCCTCAAACCCAGTGACCCGGCCCTAAAATCGCCCGAAAACATCTAGTTCGCAGCACCTCACTTTCCTCAATTCCCCACGACAATCTCTAAAAGCGGGAAGGCACCTAAACAATCGGACATTATCACCCTCATGGCGTCTGCCGCCACCGAAAGAACTAAGAAAGTCGACCCACCGGAGGATACTATGAAAAATAACACTGCACCAGCCGCAGAAACAGATCCCACTTTGCCTCAAGCTGCTACCAAAGCGGACCTGCAGGACCTATTGGCAGCCCTAACCAGGGAAATCCAAAAAAGTTCTGAGGAAATCACCAAGAAAATAAATACTCTTGACAAAAGAATGGGTGAAGTGGAACATCGAACCGCCGAAATCGAAGCAGAAGTCTGTGACCAAAGATTCGAAGATGAACATAACAAGGACCGGATAGCTGCCCTCGAAGCAAGATGTAACATCCTGGAGACAAAACAGGAGGATTTGGAAAATCGATCAAGGAGGAACAACATCAGAGTCCGAGGCATTCCGACCACTATTCGGGAACCAGACCTGAAAGCCTACATATCAGATCTCTTTCGATTCATTATCACCCTCCCAGACGCTTCCCCCCTAGAACTGGACCGGGTGCACAGAACCACTCCAAGGAAAACTTCCACTCTCCCCCCGGATGTTTTGGCTAGAATACACTTCTTCCAGGTAAAAGAGGACATTATGCGTGAAGCAAGGCAAATGAGACAGATCACCTTCAGAGGGTCCACAATCTACCTGTATCAAGACCTGGCGAACGCAACACTCCTGA
This sequence comes from Ambystoma mexicanum, assembly GCF_040938575.1. Lineage (NCBI taxonomy): Eukaryota > Metazoa > Chordata > Amphibia > Caudata > Ambystomatidae > Ambystoma > Ambystoma mexicanum. The sequence continues at coordinate 1,090,535,460 of NC_090941.1, forward strand.
AACGGAAAGCAATGCGACCCCTGACAACCTGGCTACAAGAGAAGAAAATCCCATACCATTGGGGCTTTCCCACCTCAGTGAAATTCAAATGGGACGGAACGCAGAGACAAATACAGTCATTGAGAGAAGCGGAGAAACTCATGGGCATAAGCAGGGACGACCCCAGCGCAGTGCCGGAAGAACCAGCTCACCCTCCCCGAGACGATTCCCCAGGAGGGGCATGGTCCAAGTCCAACAGACGGCGCAGACTCAGAGGCCCCCGGAAAAAAGACGGCGACAGGGGCTGAGCACACAGCGGCATCTCCCCAATCCAGAAAACAATGGCTGCCTCAAGCAGCGATCCCATAAGACCAAATAAAGCACCGAGACCCTCTGATATCATCGCGAGCAAATCAGGCACTCACACACAGAGGCAGGTCCTTCGACGAGCTTGCACCCGGTTCACCTCGACGGCCCGGTTGGCCACAACAAGCGCATTGGTGCCACAAGTTCCCCAGTGGCAATAGGTAGGAGTTTCACCTACCAGTTCAACGGTGGGAAAGAAGTAACTGATACAGGAAAAGTTAGGAAATGCACAAGAATGCTTCACGCAGCACGGTTATACACCGTCCCCAGAGCCATTCAAAGACTCCGCAACACAACATGCAACAACATACGAAATCAAGCCCACAACTCGCTCCACTCAACAGGTCGCACTCAAATCCCACAGAGCAGCCCAGGGATAAATCCCACGATGCATCCGCGACGCCTCGCCGCTAATCATGACTAACATCAGTGAGTTAAGATTTCTCTCCTGGAATATCCAGGGGATGAACTCTCCAAGGAAACGCAGATCGGTGGAACACCGCCTGGGACAACTGGCCGGAGACATTGTCCTACTGCAGGAAACACATCTACTCGCAGAGGATGAACGCCGCATAAAATTCAAGAGATACAAACAATCCTTCTTCGCCACTTCTGGCTCAAAAAAAAGGGGGGTGGCAATCCTGCTCAGCGACAAAATTCCTCTCCTTAACATCACAATAAAAAGAGACCCAGAAGGCCGTTACCTACTTCTCAAAGGCATCTTCGAAGAACTTCCCATCACGTTAGCGTCAATTTACGGCCCCAACTCCACCCAAAGCAAGTTCTTCAACGACATTTTACCAACAATCCTATCCTTCCGTGAAGGCCACCTATTCATCGGCGGTGATTTCAATACCATCCCCAACCCAGTGCTGGACAAATCTCTTCCCGCCACGAACAACGACTACACCCAGGCCCTCGCCTTACTTAAACTGTTCAGAGAAACAGAGACAGTAGATGCATGGAGAATACAAAACGACACCACAAGAGATTACGCACATTTCTCCAACGTTCATAAGGGATACTCAAGAATAGACCTAATCTTAATCCCCGGCATCCTCGTCCCCTGTGTCATCAACACAGATATCCACACACGCATGATCTCTGACCACTCCCCGATATCTGTAAATATAGCCATCTCAGGCCAGAAATCCCCCCCACAAAGGTACTGGAAACTGAATGACTCACTCCTCCTAGACATGAGTATAAGGGCCGAAGTCGAGGACTCATTGATAAAATACTTTGAAGAGAACACCACACAAACATCCCCCATCAGCACAATCTGGGATGCAATGAAGGCGGTAGTCAGGGGCGTATTAATAGGGGCCGGAGCGGAACAGCGAAGAATTTCAAACATAGCCTCCTCCAAATTAGAAAAGGAAGTAGCCCTCCATGAGTCACAGCTAAAAAGACAATACTCAAGAAAAACCGAGCGAGCCCTGAGGAAGGCAAAGACAGCCTTGGAAATGCACTGCGCCGACCGAACAGCCAAATCCCTAGCGTACACAAAGCAATTTTACTACGCCAAAGGAAACAAAGCAAATAGAATATTAGTACAGAAGCTAAGAGCGCTCCGGAGTCGGAACAACATACTCAAACTACGAGGGGAAAATGGAAAACTGCTCTTCGCCCAACCGGAGAAAATAAGCGAACTACTGAGATACCATACCTCTATAATTTCCAGCGCTCCGTTAAATCTAAAAGACCTTCCAGAATACTTAAACACTCTACCGCCCCGCAACACTGACCTCCTGGAGCACCTGGAGGCCCCCATTGAAATAGAAGAAATTATCGAAGCCATCAAAACTCTCAAACCCGCCGCACCAGGCCCAGACGGCCTAACCGCAACCTTTTACAAAAGATTCGTCAGAGTCCTAGCCCCACATCTTACTTCCTTATTCAATTCCTTCCTATCTACGAAAAACGTCACTAAATCCATGGCCGAATCAATTACGATCCTGCTGCACAAACCCGGAAAAGACCCCGAACTGCCAGATTCCTATCGGCCCATATCGCTACTAAACAATGACGGGAAGATCTTTGCCAAAGTGCTAGCCAGAAGACTGGGCCCAACTCTCCCAAGCCTAATCGACCGTGACCAAACAGGATTCATCCCTGGCAGAGGGACCCACGACAACATTCGGCGAGTACTAAACCTAATTGAAGGGGCTCATAAATCCAAAACAAAAATGGCTGTAATTTCACTAGACGCCCACAAAGCCTTTGATCAAGTGGACTGGGGATACATGCACGAAGTCCTCCAACGCTTTGGCTTCGGCCCTAACTTCACAGCATGGGTCATGTCCAAATATCAAATCCCCACCACACAACTCGAAGTTAACGGCTCGAGATCCGACCACATCCGCCTCACTAGAGGCACCAGACAGGGCTGCCCGCTCTCGCCCCTGGTCTTCGCCCTATCCATGGAGCCCTTCGCTGCCAGAATCAGACGAAGCGAAACCATAAAAGGCATCCAGGTGGGAAACCGTGAGTATAAAATTGCACTCTACGCTGACGATGTGATGCTAACGATGACGGACCTCCCAACCTCCCTGGGGACCCTATGGAAAGAGATTAAGTCATTTGGCACCATGTCAGGATTTAAAGTCAACCTAACAAAATCTTCAGCACTCCCCATCAATCTATCTCAACTAGACGAGGCCGCGCTCGCCCCACTCTCACCGATTCCCTGGTCCAAAGACGCCATAGAATACCTCGGAGTACAGATCTCCGGAAATCCAGCACGCCTATACACAAAAAACATCCCACAATTACTCAGGGCGCTGCACAACGATCATAACAGAAGATGGAAACAACAAGAAATCTCAAGGTTCGGTCGAATCTCAGACGTGAAAATGAACCTAATACCCAGATGGTTATACCAATGTACTTCCCTACCTCTGCAAATCCCACCCCCGGCCATACGAGCACTACAGAAGAAATTAATGGAATTTGTCTGGGGAGGGAAGAGGCCCAGGATCAACAAGCGAATCATGACAAAAAGCAAACCCCTAGGTGGAATGGGAGTCCCTGACCTGGCCAGATACTCGCTAGCGGCTCAATTATCCCACGCTTTTGCCTGGGTGCAAGAAGCAGACCCACCATTATGGCGTCAAATCGAAGAATCCTGGTGCCCGGTCCCACTGCAAGATCTCCCACATCTGCCAACACTCAAACCACAACCCAACTCAGGACCATTGTCGGCCACAACCACAACAACCCAGTGCTGGAAAACCGCAGCACGGAAATGGGGACTTCGCAGCTACCTGGGACCCATGTCTCCCATTTGGAACAACCCAGACTTCTCCCCTGGTAACCCGCCCTGAGACTTCCACGCATGGATAGCAGGAGGCCTGGCAAAAACCAGCGACTTCATGGAAGAGGGCTCCCCCATCACCTTCGAGAGGTGTAAAACGAAATTCGGAGTGGGTGAACGGGAAAGATTCCGATACTCGCAAATCAAACATTGGATGTCCCACAGAGGGACACAAGACAAATGCTCGAGAGAGCCAACAGCCCTGGAACTCACGCTAACATCCCCGACCAACAAAGGGAGAATTTCCACCATATACCGACTCCTCGACAGATCGGACCCAGCAAAGAAAGAAAGATATATGACGGAGTGGGAAAAGGATATTGGCCGGGAAATTGCAGTAGAGAGTTGGGAGCAAATTTGGACCAGACTACATAAAAGCTCGCAATGTGTCACGAACAAAGAAGGAGGCTATAAGCTGTGCTTCAGATACTACATCACCCCCACACAAATCAATAAAGCCAACCCGGATTTTCCCGCTTCATGCTGGCGAGGCTGCCAATCCCCGGCTCCCTCTACCACTTAGTATGGACATGCCCAAAGGCAGAAATTTATTGGAAAGAGGTGCTGAAATACATAAAGGAAATAACCAGCCTCTCAATTCCATGGGACCCAGGCATCGTCCTTCTGGGCGAAACCGGCGATGGAACATTCCCAATCTCAGGCCATATCGCCCGCCTCTGCAATCATCTACTACTGGCCGCGAAGATCGCAATGGCTCGCTTATGGAAAGACAAAGGTGGCCCCTCAATTGCCCTATGGTGGGCCAAATGCTGGGAGATTGCAGTATCGGAAAAAATCAATGCAATACGCTCTGACTCCTTAATTAGAACCCTAAACATGGTTCATAGTGATAATATCGAATTCAAAAATCTCGAAAACAAAAATCTCGAATACAAAAGGCCGAAAAAAAAAATATCGAATTTTTTTTTCAATGTGTTTTTTTTCAAAATGGGGGGGTTCCCCCCCAACCCCCCTTTTTTCATTTTTTTTTTATTTTACCCCTTTTTTTTTACTTACCTGACCCCAAAAACATATATAAATAAATAAATAAAAAATTCGATATTTTTTTTTTCGATATTTTGGTTTCGGGCTTTTTGTCATTCGAGATTTTGTTTTCGAGATTTTGACTGTCCACCCCTAAACATATGGGACCCCTTCCTTGACTATGCGGCCAAATACCCAACCCTCACTAGAAGACCGCCTCTCACCAGATGGCTCCAATGCAGTCCTCTCTACTGATCCCCAACCGGTCCTCGAACACTCCAGAGCATAGGGGAATAATCACCCAGATCTTGCCCGCCCAACCGCCGCATTCAGGATCCACCCAATCTCTCCTCCACCCTGCAACTCGAAATAGACTATAAAAGCTCTAATTAACGCTCATATTGACCTGTACCGCGTTGTTGCATGGAATGTCCTACCTTGTAAAAATCAATAAAATGTTGTTGGAAAAAAAAAAAAAAGAACAGGGTTCTTGGCGAAGTTAAAGAGTGTCCAAATGAAAACTTTTTCGGTTCTCTGTAATTCCAGCACCAGATCTCTCCTTGCAGGTTATCTCAATAATGTGTATGCGTACAGTCTCGGGTTTAAGAAGTTCCCACATCGTTCTTCTCATGGTCTCTTTTCCTTGTTTCCCATCACTGATTGAAGGGGTTTTCACGCTTTTTCTATAGTCCTCTCAGGGGAGTCTGTCAACTTGGTCCCCAGTTTCAGGCTTAAGGGGTTCCTACACCCTTCACCTATGGTCTGTTCAGAAAGTCTCTCCACTTGGTTCTCAGTCCAGATTATAAGGGATTCCCGCACCCTACATGTTTAATCTTGTCAGGTTGTCCCTCAGCTTGATTCTCAGTCTTGGGTTTAAGGTGTTTCTGCACATTTCTTCCCTTTTCTTAATGAGGAAAGTCTGCCCCCAAGTCTCAGTACCAGAAAAGATCCTGTTGGCAGGCTTAGTAGGTTGTGTTGCGCTTCTTCCCTTGTTCCTAAAGGGTCGTGCCCTAGACCCTCATCTGTTCCTCTTGTCGTTCTGAGCGTCTCGTGCCCCTCCTGGATGCCTCGTCACAGGCTCGTCCCTCCAGCCCTCCCAGATGTACCCCTAGTGGTCGAGAGTTCATCAGCTTCTTCTAATCACTACTGTTCTTCTGCCTCCTGCCTCCTTCACTTCAGAAATGTTCCTCCACTTCTCTTATTAACGTCCTTCTATCACCACCTCCTTCACCTCCTTGTTGTTCCTCCACTCTTCTCTATATCGACTGTTTGTTCATCTTCCAGCTGTTTCGCCACTCCTTTCAGCAACTCTTCCACTAACTCCTTATCTCTTGCCTCTATCTCCTTGTCTTTAATTTTCCACCTCTCCTTGGTCTGATAGCTTATTCAAGCCCTCTTGGTCCACGCAGTCCTCTGAGTCTCCTATATCCTCCAATCTTTCTTCTCCCAGACCTCTGGGTCTTTCTCCCGCAGTCCTCTTGGTCCCCTCAGTCCTCTGGGTTTTTCTCCCCTATGTCGTCCAGTTCTTTCTTCTCCCAGACCTCTAGGTCTATTCACAGCACTCTGCATCTTTCTCCTCCCAGAATTCTGGTTCTGTCTGCTCTCTTTCCTCCCAGCCACATCTGTCTCTCTCTTCCCAGCCTTCTAGGCCTATAGTGCCTGTATTTACCCAGTTTGTGGGCCTCTAGTGTAGCCTTTACTCCCCTTCTTACCCCAGTCTTCCGGGCCTCTCCTCTAATCCTGTCTCCTGTTCTACCCAGGCTCCAGGGTATCTCCTTCCTTCTCTTGTGGCCAACTCCTTCTCCACCCACTTCTTGTCTTACAGACCGTTCTGGTGCGGGTGCGTAGTTTCTTGTGCTCTCCTTAACTCTGGACAGCTGGTGATTCTCCAGGGATGCTGGGAAGGGGAAGACTGTGCTTCTATTTTTAGTGCTTAAACATTGCATAGTTTAGGGCAGTCTGTGTCAGCAATGTATTACTGCTTTGAACACTTCTATATGAGAATGTGTGATGTATGGTCAGATATATTACAATGCGTGTTAAAGTGCCATGTCAACACCCACTACCTTACAATGAAACATCCCTGATGTTGCTGACCCAGGTCCTTTTTTCCTTGTGTCTCCTCTTTGGCCCACTTAACATTCTCTCCATGGTTGGGCATGCAAAGTAGGTTTCCGACCTGATATTGACTCGGAATCTTGACGTTCTTTGTTTTACTGAAACGTGGCTTACCAGTCCTACTAATCACGCTGCCATGACATCACTCCCTAGTAGATATCAGATGTTCAGAACTGACCGGGATACAGGTTGGGGTGGTGGCATGGCAATAATTGTCAGGGATACATTTGTCACCCACAGATGTACCTCTTCTGAGATTGACAAATGCCAATATACTTTTCTCAGAATCTCCATCGATTGTAACACTACTATTTGTATTGTTAATATTTATCGCCCCCACAACCATGACCTGGTTTGAGGAGCAACTTCTGGTGGTCCTTGGTGACATCATAAAGAGCACATCCTATGTGGTTATCCTGGTTGACTTTAACTATTGGGCCTATCACCCTAACGACCATGTTGCCCATGGTCTCCTCCACTCCCTTGATGCTATTGGTTTGAAACACTTTGCTATGAGCCCCACCCATAAGAACGTCACACTGTGGACTGAGTACTCACTCATTGCTTGGAAATTGATGATCTTAAAATCTCAGCTTGTCCTTGGTCTGACCACTGCTTTATATCCTTTCCTGGGAACCTTCCTGGCAAACTTGTTAGGCAGAATACTAACCCACGCTCTTTGAGGATTGTTAGGAATACCCATAAGATTACTCCTGTGGCTTTCTGTGAACACGCTTTGCCTTTACTGGCCAATCTTACCCCTCCAACAATGTTGTGACTCTCATTGATCAATACAATGAGACTATTGCAGCCATTGCCAACTCTCTTGCTCCTCTTTCTACTAAAACTGCGAAGACCGAAACCCTTGTTAAATCATGGTTCTCTGATAAGATTCTTCACCTTCGAACATGTAAAAGACAAAAAGATCAGTTCTGGCAGAAAGCACACCTAAGCAGAGACATCCTGAGTGCTTTCCTAAAAGGAATCAATGTGTCATTTGCTCTCCTTTTTTCCTTTTCACCACATGCTCTCTCTGTCAACAGGTCCTCTCCATGCTGTCACCTCTTTGCCATACTACCATGTACTCTGTGCCAAAACATCCTATCTTTGCTATCGCCCTTCCTCCTAAATTACCTCTCCCGTCCCCTCATGCAACACATGCCTTCCTCTCCCTGCCATCCTCTCCCTTCCATCACCTCCTCACCATGCCTTCACCCCATCTCCTTGGCTTTGCCTCCTTTCCCTGCCATCACCTTCTCTCTTTCCATCCCCTTGCTCCCACTCAGCTCTTTCCTCTTTTTGCATTCCATACACTGCTCTGCTGACTCTCACCATTTCTTCCTTGCCTTCCTGCGCTTCTATCTGACCCCTGCAATCAAGCTCCCAGTTAAGCTGTGCTTGATGAACACAGCATGCTCCGAATGGCAGTAAATGAAGAGTTCTATGCTAACATGCAAAAGTCTGACTTAGATTAGGACTTGGCGAAGATGTTCTTGCACTGTGCGTACAATCATTATTGTGTTTAGACAGTTCTGGAATGTCCTATGACTAGAGAATGTCTGGACTTGCAATGCCATCACCCCGAATAAAAGCACTGCCAGATGTGCCATGCTCAGTGATGTTGCTAGGCCTGGAAAAGAGCAGAGGCTAAGCCAATGACGGGACTGGTGGGACTCGGGGCTAGGTAGAATTTTGGTTGTAGAACCTGAGCTTCTATCCGGGGCTACAACCAAAAGACCCGGGGCTATAGCCCCCTCAGCCCTCCTAGCAACGCCGCTGGCCATGCTCAACGAAGAAACCCACATTATCACTAGTCCCAACCTCGGACGTTCAGACTGGACAGCCTCTTTTGCCTTGACACCAAGCGTGAATTGCAAAATGGTGTTTCCCCTTCTGCAATGGCATGACGGCTGGAAAACAGTGGCCATGGGTTTAATATCTGGATAGAAGACACTAATGATACAAAAGCCAAACTTTTCCTTGACTATTTGTCTAACTTTGGCTTTGTACAACTAGTGTCATTCCCCATTCATATAGCCGGGCCTACCTTGGATTGTATATTCCACCAGTCTGGCATAGTTAAAGCTGGCATGCAGTTCCTTCTTCCATGGACTGATCATGCTGGCATACCTTTTATAATGGACTTAGGCCATACTCTTGCCACACTCTTATGCTGTTCGTAAATGGGATAATATCCATTCAGTAAGTCGTGCCCATCTTTTCTCATGTCCTGTCCCCTTTGAAGACCAAGCAGCTGATAGTTATGATCCCTCCATTCTATTATACAATTACTATCCTGTCTCGGGAGGATAGCTCAGGGGCAATGTGTTCGCCTTGGAAGCTAGATGACATGGAGCAACACATGGTTGATCTCCAGGTCCGCGCTTAGAAACCTCTGGGTATTAAGCGCGTTATAAATAACCGATCATACCATATTAAACGTTATCTGAGGCTGTAGGCCTGCTTGCTCCTGGCTCAGCTAGAACTAAAGCAACAGATGGCAGTGAGAAACCTTAGTTCTCTTCTGCTCTTAGAGCTGAAACAAAAAGATTAGGGCAAATATAATGTACTTGGAGGAAAAAGTATGACTCAAAATCTAGACTTGTTTACAGGCAACAACTACGTTGTTATAAAAAATCGATGGTCCAAGCTAAACGCTTATTTTATTCTGGGAGGATTTTTTCTAGTCCTAATATTGCCCAAGAACTGTTTAAAGTTCTTTCAGGGCTCTGCTCTTCCAGCGCTGTGCCGTACCTTGCTCTCATGTGCGATCTCTCCCATACCCTTTTTCCCTCTTTTTTTCCTGTTCTTTGTATCTTTCTTCTGCCTTTCCTTTTTCTACGACCTCTGCCGTACCTGGCTCTCATGCGTACCTCTCCCCTGCCCTCTTTCCCTCTATTTTCCTGTTCTTTTCTTCTGTTTGCATCCTTCTTCTGCCTTTCAGATAATTTTAATAATAATATAACATTTATATAGCGCTTCAAACCGTGAGGCATCTCAGCGCTGCTTATTATTACCCACGGCGTGTGGTGCTCATTTATCGACCTCGGAAGGATGAAAGGCGGAGTTTGGCCCTGCAGGGATTCGAACCTGCGTCAGCAGGCTCTGCACAGATATCAAAGCGAGCGCTCTACTCACTGTGCTATCAGACCGGTTTTCTGCTGTTGGAAAAATAATTCTTATTGGAAAAAGAATCAGGTGAGCAGCATCTCTGTCCTCATGCAATCTTGGTTTAAAATGAACATCTAGCTACGTACTCAGTGCTGGGGTTTCTCCCCTCCGGCTCCCCCATCTTGCTGCTTTCCTCTCCCGCCCTCCACCCGCTCTGCCAATAGGTTTTTGGCTGCATCATGACCCCGGAAGCTGCTTAAGGTATAAGGGTCTGCAGCTGAGCCCCATAGAACTCTTATTGGGAATAAGAATCAGGTGAGCAGCATCTCTGTCCCCATGCGATCTTGTTTTAATTTGTCTTAAAACGAAATTCGTTTTTATATCTGGCTACACTGCAAATTTTAGCCATGGCTTAAAATGAACATCTAGCTATGCACTTGGTGCTGGGGTTTCTCCCATCTGGCTCCCCCATCTTGCTGCTTTCCTCTGCCAATCCACTGTCCTCTCCCAACCCGCCTCGTCTCCAGCCCTCCGCCCGCTCTGCTAATTGGTTAGTGCAGCCTCCCTCGTGACCTGAATACCTTTTCAATGAAACTCCCAAGGCAGCCACCTTGTCAAAGGACCTTGAGGCAAAGGACAGCTCCAGCAGAAGCTACTCCAGATGGTGTCTGCTTGTGTCAGCCGGTGAACTGGAAGCAGGCAGCCGTAAACCAGCAATGCCAAAGTAAGTGGGGTGCAAGGCAGGGGGCACAGCATTCACTGCACCCTATCAAACTGCCCCACCTCGCTCCTATCTTATCTTTCAGACCACCAGATACAGTTAGCCTGCATGAACCCACTTCTGTTTGGCCACTATTGGCCCACATATACTCGCTGAGTTGTAAACTGTGTTGACTAGCCATGTCTCACATCAAGGAAAACTGTTAGTTAGCAATATGCCACATCTGGACAAAAATGTGAAGATTGGCATTGTGTCACATTTAGATAGAATTGTGAATATTAGCGGGTGTCACTTCTAGACAGAATTGTAAATATGAGCTTGCGTCACATCTAGACAGAACTGTGAAGATTAGCATTGAGTCTCATCTAGGCAGGTTTGCCACCCGTCTGCATACTCCTCTTAAACGCCAACCAAACACAACCACCCCTCTAAAGCAGACCAAACCACACAAACTTCACTATACTGCAACAACAAAACAAATCACACATAGCCTTGCACAACAGAACACGACGGCAACCAACCGAAAACCACACCTAAAATCAGTGAACAGTGTTCAGCGAACTGAGGCTACCAACAGCACATCACTGCTCTGTTGCTCTTTTCCCGCTCGGTCCTACTAACTCACCACACCCCCTTTCCTTTTCAGATCTGCCAGAGCGCCAGGGGACCACTCCGGTGGTGATAGTGCGTGGTACAAATGTCCTTTAACATTAACATTAACCTTCTCAAGCTCTTTGTGAAAATCTGACACAGTTTTTCCACAAAGACATTCCTAAGATCCAAAGCAAACTGGGTACCTCCTCCCCATTTGTTCCGAGCTTCACTGCCTCATTCACGCTAGTGGGTGATTTAATCCCATTAATAGGCTTACGTCTTCTCAGCCCATTTATGTACCCACTTGTTAGAGATTGTGCCTGCCTGTCGACACACTGGCTTACTTCATGAATCTTGTTCAGCCAGCGTGATTAAGAAGGTACGAGCCCTAGTAGCGCCAGACCTTTGTCAAATGATCAGAGTGGCCGTGGTCCCCGATCGGCTGGAGGTTACAGCGGTGATACAACTATTGAAAAAAGGCTCTTTGGATCCTGGAGATTTTGCAAAGGTTTGCACCATCTCACTGCTCTCATATCCTAGTAAATTGATGGATTTGGTGGTTACAGCCCAACTATGATCTTTTGTAGAAGAACACAGCCTTTTACATGATGCCCACACTGGGTTTCGATCTGGCAGGAGCACAGAACTAGTTGTAGTGGCGGTAATGGATGATGTTAGACGTATGATGGATGATGGTGAAATGGTGGATGATGACCTTGCCACCGCATTCGATACGATTGATCATTCCATCCTTTTAACATGCCTTCGTTCCTTTGGTATCGAAGATAAAGCATTAACCTACATCTCTTCCTCACAGGCAGCTTTCAATCAGTAGTCCTGACCCCTTTCGAAAGTAAAAAAATAAAGGTTTACTTGTGACGTCTCGCAGGACTCCTGACTTATCCCACTGTTATTTCAGCTTTACATGAGGCCATTGTCTGATTTAATTCGCTCCTATAAGGCTTCTTTTTATGTCTATGCTGATGACTCCCAGCTGATTTTGTGGGTGGGGTATGGAGATAAGCTGTAGGCAGCTTGATTCAAAGGATGCTGGGAACAAGCAAGCCAGTGGATAGCCGTAAATCCTTTGAATTGTAACATCCATAAAACTGAAATCTTGCTTTGCTATCGATCTTATCCTCTGTGTAAAGATTTGTCTGAGACCCCAGCCCCTGATCAATTGTCAAATAAACATTGGCCTCCATCGCAGAAAGTTATGGAATGGGACACTGGCAGGACCCAGTACTTTCTTTGGGCTGTCATCTTTGAACGGTCTCCAGCTCTTGCTTTTTTCATCTGCCTACCTACCTTAAGAGGATTCTCTGAATACTTTTGATATTTGCACAAAATCCAGCTGGTTAGTGCTTTTACTGCTAGTCGGCTCGATTTATGGATTGCAGCCTGTTTGGGTCTGCCTAAGGCGTCTAAACACAGACTTCAAATCATCCAGAATGCTGCAGCGAGATACATTTTTCATGTGGGTCCTAGAGCGCATACGTCTGTAGCTCTACGGCCCCTACACTTGTTACCTGTAGAACGACGTATCCAGTTCAAAGTATTGTGTCTGGTTCAGAAGTCTCCTTATGGCCAGGCCCCTCCTTTTATTAGCATTAGGTTTGTTTACTCCGCTCTGGCTGTGCTGGACTTCTCTCTGTACCCAGCTCCAGGCTCTCTAGGTGGGGTTTCAGGTTCTTTTTCTGTGCTGGCAGCTAAGCATTGGAATGGCCCGCCAGCACAGCTTCGCCTTACTTTGAACCCCCTGGAGTTTAAAAATATTCCTTTTACCACATTCTTTCTGACGTGTTGGTGTTGATCTGTAGACCATCGTGACGCTAAAATGCCTTTTTAAGGTGAGAGTTTGCACTTTACAAGTCCCAATACCATACCATCAAGTACAATACCATACCAATACCATACCATACCAATACCATACCATACCACACCACCATCGCAATCATGGGTGAAGACTGCGCCGGGGGAACCCCCAGACCTGGTGTGGCAGGACCCTCGCACTGCAGGTGCTGCGTGGGGCCTCTGCTACTCCAGGAGCTTCGATTTAAAAATAAAAACACTTTTTAAAATTTATTTTTTTACAGCATTAGCAAGGGAGATTGTAGGGGGTATCAAGGGACAACACAGGGGTCACGGCTACGACCCCTAGCAATCCCCAAATGACATCCCTGCACATCTCATTGAGGAGATATATATTTATTAAGCTACAAAAACCCTGAGTATTAAGCCCTCGCTATATACATGCACTTGCTCCACAGAAACAAGACTTGGCCCAACTATTTGCTGGTAGTCGCCCCTCCAAAGGGATACTTTTCTCACGAAACCTTACAATACTACTGACTGCCTTTCGTTTGGCCCTAATCTTAAGAAAAATATGTTAAAGTTAATTCTGGATATCATCCAACATTATCAGAATTTGTCATGCATATGCTCCTAGGCGGGGTATTGGGAAAACATCATTCCATTGATGGGAAAATGCTTGCACAAGTGCAAAAATAAAATATTAGCATGGCACATTTGCCAAAGCATTCAAAAGGGGGTAAGAACAGCTGGTGATCCAGTGTTTAGAAGCCGGGGGAGTCTTGCTTGAAGCACTACATAAAACCCATAATTATTAGTGGTGATATTGTTCGTCTTCTTTTTATTATCATTACTATGTTATGCCTTTATTAAGACTGAGGCGCCATGACGACCTTTGGCCACTGCTGGGAAATTGCATGTCACGCTTATTATGTTGGCTGACTTGCAGAAGGGGTGTGGCTGGGTAGGAATTGGATGACCGCAAGGGATGAAGGTCCCACATAACTGATGCCCAGAGGATAATGAAGCTGACGATGATGATGGGAAAACCCCTCTGTTTCAAGTAGACTGAAAAAAGCACACCCACCCGCGGTTGAGTCCTTACACCTTTGGAATGCCCAGTGCACAGTGTTCGCTTTTCATGTGTCCCCTTAGTGTGCCCGCAAGAGGGTAAGAAGACCCGCAGAAGAAGCCTTCCAGGGGCTGATACAGAACGCGGCTGATACAGAACGTACCCCCCAATGGGGTGGTGGAAACCGCAGCAACCAGTGGCCTGGAGGCCCAAATAACCCAGCTCCGGCTTAGAAAGATGAGGACATTGGCACACTGGACCAGAGTGAAGCAGGCACTGACTGTGGGGGAGGGAGAGGCAGAGGGGGGGTCAGATACCGCAACAGCCCAAGTTCAAATCAGTGCTGACTGGAAAGGAACTTTTTCGACTATTGAGATAATTTCCATGGGGGTCCCGAGTAGCATTCTCTAGGGGTAAGAAAAGACTCAAAGGATCTTACTTTGAAAATGTCCATCAGCCCGGGGCCTGCCAGAGAGAGCAAGAGCCAAAAGGACAGAAGTGGGTGGGGGTCAGAAACCAGCCACCAAAAGCCAGAGTGTAGTAAAAATGGTTTCACGTGCTTTAATCATGGCTATTTTCAATGCAGTTATTTTAAACCTGTTTTTTCATCCCAGCCGTTTTTGGTGCTATTTTTTTTAATTGGCTTGTTATCCTCCACACCCCATCTAACACCTCCCCACCACCTCACCCTGTCACACACCACCCCCAAATTCCCCACTCAAACACACACAACAAATATATATAATTTTTTAAATCAACATAAACGGGCGAAGTAAAAATACTGCGGTTAAAATAGCCGCACTGCAAATTGCTGTGATTGAAAAACGGTAACCAGTGAAACCAACTTACTCCGGAGCAGTCGCAGGTCCTCATCACACGTTGGGAGGTATCCCGGTGGCAATAACGCCCAACTGTAATTAGGTTAGCACCAGCCGGTCTGGCGGTATTAGCCCCGGATAACGGGTTGGGCGTTAACAGTAAATCCCCATAACCCAATGGGGCATTTGCAGCACAAATACAGCGTGCTAATTCAGCCGGCGGTAATTGTGCCGAAAACATGGTGCTAAATGGGAATTTTACCTCCAGAAAACAGCTGGAAGTGACACAGCCCATTTAGGGGCCAATTCATGATCAGGCCAGCCCTTAAATGTGGCGGTATTAACCGCTGCATTTAAAGGCTACCGCCCAACTCGTGATGAGGCCCACAGGGTTACATTTAAGTGGTAGGGCTAGCATGGGATAGAAGAGGCTTTGAACAGAGGGAATAATTTATGTGAGGCATCCCGAGAAGCACCTTTTTGTAATGTTCTTGGAAGCAAGGGAACTTTCATTGTAGAGATAGGGCTGGTTGTGGTTTTCTTTTCTTTAATTAACACCTTTGAAACATGTCTTGGTGTCCCTCTCCTATGTCTGACCTACCACAGCAGGGATTGCGCAAGTATTTCTGGCCTGCACGCACCGACACCACACGATTCCCTTCTGCCCTCCCTTCTGTCCCATCCACTCAATTTTCATGCAGATCCACCTGCAATGAGGCCATCAAAATGCAGCGGTGTGCTTTATAATACTACTTTACTTGACATTAGGTCACAGCCCTAAATATTACGGTGTCAGCGCATGCCATACAGTGGCTGTGTGTAGCGTTTGCAGTGCTGTGATTGGCGGTACCAAACCAGCCAAAGGCCCTTTTCAGCAGTACGGTTGGTGCTTGGCTATTATGCAGTGCATGAAAGGTCACTGTGGTCAGTAATGTCTGAATTTTCAGAATTCTCACATGTTGAAGACATTTCAAAGAATGATAATTCATAGAATCTGGGCTGTAATTCATATTCTGCGTATATTGCCTGTTATGATATTGTTAAAAATGTATAAAGAAAAAAAAATCCATGCATGGGCAGGAGTTTAGATTTCCAGATCAGGGAATAGTGTTTAAATTAATGAGAACGTTTAATGGAGTGTTCTTATGCATTGTTTGTATTGGGTGAAACATGGACTCACCATAGTGTTTCTTTGGATAAACAGGAATCCAATGGGACGAACTGGGATACGAGGCGTCGGATGCCTCAGGTGGTATGGACCAAATCATTGTCTGCATCCGGTGTTGACTCGGTGAGTTCTAAGCTAGTCACTAATACACACACACCTGCACACACTCACCTACACACCTCTGCACCTACACACACGCACTTGGGGTTTCTTCATCATTTTGTAGTAATTCATTTGTTACTATTACCAAGCGGTCTATCACATGAACTGCTTTTAACACCATATATACTACAGGAAGGGATCTCAAAAAGGTCAAATGGCAAATAACTGAGTCCTGTGTTTTCATCTATTCCCAGCTCAGTTGCCTGGCACGTGAGTGATTATGTTCAAATCCCTCTGTCTGAAGCACTTCAGTTCCTTCCCTTGTAAATATTGGGTAGAAATAGCCTAATCCATGGGATTAAGTACTATTCATCGCATTTAGGTGGATTGTTGGGGTTGGGAAATGTATCGCACTTAGGTGGATTGTTGGGGGTGGGAAATGTATTGCACTTAGGTGGATTTTTGGGGGTGGCAAATGTATTGCACTTAGGTGGATTGTTGGGGGTGGGAAATGTATCGCACTTAGGTGGATTTTTGGGGGTGGCAAATGTATCGCACTTAGGTGGATTGTTGGGGGTGGAAAATGTATCGCACTTAGGTGGATTGTTGGGGGTGGGAAATGTATCACACTTAGGTGGATTGTTGGGGGTGGGAAATGTATCGCATTTAGGTGGATTGTTGGGGGTGGGAAATGTATCACACTTAGGTGGATTGTTGGGGGTGGGAAATGTATCGCACTTAGGTGGATTGTTGGGGGTGGGAAATATATCACACTTAGGTGGATTGTTGGGGGTGGGAAATATATCGCACTTAGGTGGATTGTCGGGGGTGGGAAATGTGTTGCTCCTAACTAACCGAACTAAATACTCACCGCTTTGCATACTCACCCTCAAACACTGAACTAAACACAACCACACATCTACTGCACACACTTCACAACACCCAACATGAAACCAAACCGTCCACAATCATACCACAACACCACATGTCGGCTACCAAACGAAAACGCACCAACGCTCAGTGACCGGTTCCTCCGAACTGAAGTTGCCAAAAGCACATCAACGCTTTCTTGCTCTTTTCACTCTTAATCACACTAACAAACACAACCCCCCTTCCGTTACAGATCAGTCAGAGCACCAAGAAACCATGCAAATGGCAACAGTGCGCGGTACAAGATTGAGTAACCTAACATATACTAGAAATCTTGCTGGTTTTAAGTGTGTCTACGCCTACGCCCAGTTTACGTTACTCCATACTTTTTCGGATGTTATCCGCGGGAAGGAAACTGGACAAAGGCTTGATGTGCAGCTTCCTTAGATTAACAGGCAACTCCTGAGGCTGACCCCATGGTGTCCTCAGGGCCTAAGCCTGCCCAGACCCTTTTCTTAAGGGGGTGCAGAGGCGTGATGCCTCAGCACCAACTGCTGGCTGCTGCTACACACCACGCTCTAAACTCACTGCCCAAAAGACAATAAAAAGACCTAATCCTTGGGCCCAAAGAAGAGGATTTTGGATTGTAATCCTCGGCAGCCTTAGGTAGAGCACGCCAAGCCCCGAGCTGGGCTAGATCCAGGGAGCATATTGCCTAATGCTGGAGCTCAGTACACTCCTTTTTCCTGAATGCTAGTTGACCTGAGTAGTTGGATCTCACATGTGTTTTCAACTTTTGACTCTGAAAGGGTTTCTGTGCACTCCAGAGTAGACTGGTCAGCACCCTTTTTGAGAGCTTCAGTGATTTGGGGCTCCCTGCTGTGCAGCATTTTTTTCCATTTCCAGGAACCCTCTCGTCCACAACAAGCACATGGCCTTAGGGCCCAGATGCAACTTTTAAATGCACAAAAATACTGTGTAGCTAATTTTCGAGTCTGCCTGGAATTTGACGGTAGGGACCTGTTACGTGTGCATGATCACCTACCCGGGTGCCGCCGCCAAATTTTCATCATTGTACTGTGCAATGCAAAAGTACAGGGCGAAAAGGCGGTGTGTACGCTTGTGCGCTGCCCTGCTATTCAAATGAAGTAAACGCCTGACATGGGGTTCCTATGGAGTCTGCCTGGATTTTGCTGGTGCAAAAAGCCGACGGACTCCTTAGGAATCCCCATTATTTGAGCCTGCATAAAAATCCATGCCACTGCAAATTCTGGAGTATATAGTATTACAGACTGAAAGGGAGCAGCAGAAATGTAAGTTACATTCTGCCACTTGTAAAGAAATTATGGTGTCAACAGTAAAGACAGGCACAAGTGATCACAGTTCAAGGCTAATCTAAACCTAAATCTAAGATGGGATCAAGCTACGACCATCAAATAAGGCAGTCCTAATGGTGTCTTGTCAAATCAAAAGGGCCTATACTAAAAAAAAAACTATTGCCAATCCTTACTACTAAATTACAGAAAGATTGTGGGATAATGTACACCAGAAAAGAAAGAAGTGTTCACAAAATGATAAGTCATGATGGTATTGCTGGGTCTCCCTTCCCCACCTTTGAAGCATGGGACAAGCTGGCACTCTCGAGCACAGCACACTGCTTGGCCTCGTCAACACAAAGTTCACAGTTCCAGTTCAATACTATCAAAACCTTCAGAAGCTAAGTCTCTTCCATGAGAAAGTCTCTTGTCGTAGAAGGCTTGCTGATTCAAAGTAGCAAACAAATAAACAAAAGGTTTCTTCGGTACTCTTGTACCTTGTGCGTTCGCTCTTCGCCCTTTGGATCTCCCTCTGCCGGGAGGAGATCCAAAGGATCTCCGATCCTCCTTGCAAAAATGGGCCTCTCTCCTTCAGGTTCACTAGGACCTTCTTTAACACAGAATATGTATTTTTAACACAGTTCATCTCTTACTCATTTTCATCAGAAAGCGGGGTTCACCTTTTCCTAGCTTTCTTTCGGCATCCCTTTGTCGGTTTCACACTTGCCTTATTCTACAGTTCGCAATCCTATTGGAAAGCGGGGTTCCTTTCCCCTAGCTTTCCTCTGGCAATGAGCCAGAGACTTTTGATTGTACAAGGGATTTGACGTGACCCTTGTAGCACCACTCTCACACCACCTGCTACCCTTTGCTAGGGCCTTCTGGTTCTTGTAATTTCAAGGAACAGGTCCCGGCCAGAGTCTTTCGAATGAGAGCCCACATGGCACGGCACCCCTCTGCACCTGGACCTCAACTGGGCTTTCTTTAAAGTTCAAACACATACACAAGTTCTGTCTCTTTCCAATTCCTTGTGTTCAAAATGTTGCTACTTGCAACCTTGGGCTCAACACAGTTCGGTTTGCTATCAGCTTCGTCCGACTCGCCATCTGTGCTGAACCCGTTGGCTTCTCTAATCTCTGGAGTCAAGGATAGTACCACGGTAGCAAGCTTGCCTCGCCTACCATATCAAAGCAGGAGTCCCCCGTGTACCATTGACATCTGCTGCTCCGCACGCCAGCTGTAACTCCCGGTCTTATGCTTTCCCTTTCGGAGGCTTGGCGGGTCTGAGTTGAAAAGGAGATGGGCAATTCCCCCTTCATCGTCCTTCCAGGTCTCACCGGACTTTCTTCATTTGAACTGTCGGTTTGGTGTAGCTGTAACCTCGTGCATTCTGCCTTACTCGAAGTGTGCTTTTGTGCTCTGCCTTTTTTCCCTGTGGGGAAGGTCAAGTGCCGTCAGGTGTGTGTTGCAACATTTCAGGTAAATGGCTCTGGTGTTAGTCCGTTGTCTGTTACAGTGTATGAAAGTGTTCATGTGAGAAAAGAGGTGGTCAGAGCTTCTAAATATCCTACAGTATAGGATGGGGAAAAGGGTACAAGGAAGGGGATACCGCATCTCAACCCTCAGTGTCCCACTACCACTACCTGAAGACCCCTTGCCCAGGTGATCCTCCCCCAATGGTCCGCCCCCAGGAACTGGATCCAATAGCGATGGCTCTGTCCTGGCCACCTGGACGACAGATCTCCAGGGACTAGCAGGTTAGACACCTTCAGTTTTCTCACACCCACCTCTTCTCCCATCAAGGAAAATGAGCCGTACTGTAAACAAAATGCATGAAAGCCTTGCAAAAGGCTTTTACACATTTAGTTTACAGTATGGCAAGCTCAAAAGAGCTCCCGGGTCTTTTGGGCACGATCCAACTTTTGAATGCAGAAGTAAAAGAGAGATGCAAATGTTTAAATGTATAAGAAAGTACAGGGCCTTTCTATATGAGATGCAATAGTTAAGTGGGCAAGAAGCATACTTTTGCAAACGTTTAAAGGCACAAGAGAATACAGGGCTTCAGGGGGTGAGATGTGGCTTTAAATGCACAAGAAACATGAATGGAGTTTTTGGCAATAGCTCAGACACAAATCCTCTCAAATCTTGTAGGCCACTTTCTGGAGCTCCCAAACCCTGAAAATCTATAAGTTGTTTCTTCAACTCATGGTGTCCTGGTCCTTCAGCTGCAATTGCAGCTCGTCTGTTTAGATCCTCCAACTTTCAACTATCTCTGTTCAGATTTCAGCCCCTTCCTCCAGTCAACCAAATTTGTTCTCAAGAGTAGTGACAGTTTATGAAGTGGCTTCCTTGAAATGGGGTTGTCCGTAGCAAGCCTATGAGTAGTCCGCATGGTTTCGGGGATTAGATTTGTTGAAAGTCGCTGGCATGTCTTTGCTTTCTTTCTGACATCTTCTCTCCTCACTGATCATCTCCTCTAAATTATGCGCATTTACATTTTCACCAAATCTGTCAGACCCTCCCAATTCCTGGTAACGACTGCCTCTCACAGGTCTTTCATTTGGTTTGGCATCATCATCTTCCTGGGATAATGACTGCCGCTGTCCACTCAAGCAATTTCCTGCCAGAAGAGCGACGGGTCCTGAGCTAACAGCAGACATGTGGCAGTAAGAATAATCTAGGCTGACGTCTTTGGAGAGAACTTGTGGTGCATCGTATTCCTGGATAGCCACAGTGACCAAGGCCATTGCTAAAGGGCCTACAATGGGACTCGCTGAAAAATCAATTGCAGAAATGAATATTGGATCTGAAGAATGATTGATGCGTATAGTATTTGGTGTAGAGTATTTTCATTGTCCCTTCCGGAACATGATGCTACTGATGTACTCGTCCTCTCAGAATTTGCCATAGGGTTAAGATCCTAAATAGCTCAGCAACGCCAACCACATTGTTTTATAACTGAAGATTCTTAAATCTTACCAAACCTTTGCTGGACTTCAAATGTGCTTGATTTTCCATGACCAGCCCCAGTTTCCTGCAAACATCTAAAAGGTTCACCAGCCTCAAAGTGTGCCAGGACAGGCATCAATTCCTGCTTTGGAGAGGTTGCTCTGCCATTAGCAGAGTGCAGCAGCGTTTCAATGCAATCCTCTGCAGCCGTCCCCTTGCATGCCACCATCTGCCATGTCCACTTGGTCTGCTGCCCGTGTTGTGTAGTTGCTGGGTGCACATTGCTGCAAGTGTGGACACGAAGATGCAGTTCAATAGAGTTTGTAGGCGCTACTGTTGAGATTGCAGTTGTGCTTCTCCCTCTCATCTACCCCAGTTACACTGTGGGTTAAAGAGAAGCTTGAACACATCCTGGATGGATGAGTTCACCACACGGTCGGCCATCAATGAAAGGCCCTTTGTGGTAGGCTTGTTTATCATCTATTGTAAAGACTGGAGGGGCGGGGTGTATCTGTAATACTACCCGCTATATGGTTGGGGTAGATGCACAGAGGCACCCCAGCCAAGAGTCTCAATTGGTAACATTGGGTGAACAGCCAAAGTTGAGACTCAAGGGAGGTGATGCTGGCTGGTTCTTAGATACAGTGAATCCCCAAGTCCCCACAAAGGAATGCCTACACACTATGTTATGTGCTAACAGTTATTTTAGTGAAGGTTAAAAAGTTAGGTGGATATGTACAAAGAAATAAGACTTACTTTCTACTATGGAATTCTACTAAAATAGTTAACACAATATATAATATTTGAGAACACTGGTAGAATACTTATCAGGGTAAAAATGAAATTCTGTTTGAAGATTCCCCCCACCTGGGCAATGTGGTAGGTCAGAAGAAGGGAGGCAGACAAAAAGGTGGCATTTTGGCTATAGACTTATATTTTAAATAACAAAAACAACACCTACCTTTCCCAGGCTCTAAAGGGAAATCCCTACCTAAAGTAAAGATAACTGGGTGCTCGTCAGGATGAACGTCCAACTAAAATAACTGCCCTCTATCCCAAAAATCCCCTTGTGTCCCCAGCACTAAGCGAAAGAAATAACTAAGTAGGAAAGGTCAGGGGGATGACTCCCTCCTACTGAAATAGTGTATCACAATCATGTGACAAATGACTAGAGCACTTCTGTAAGTTCAAATAAAGGGCTAGTAGAATGACTCCCTTCTCCTGGTTTATCAAGTTCCAACCATGATGACAGTCCCTAATAGACTGGTGGTAATTCAACATAAACAACACTCTTTGAATGGATTGGGTCCTCCCAGGTATTCCCCATCTTTGATATTCGGTATCCAGCTTCAGTTGCTTCTGAATTTTTCTTTCAGCAGAAGGTGCTATGCGTCGATGCAGTCTACTCAATGTCCCTCGAGGGCCTCCGTCTCATGGACGATGTCATCAAAGGCATATATAGCACACGTAGCGCCCGTTGGTTTCAGTTCCGTTTTTCTGCAAATGCTATTGCTTCGAGAAATATGCCATGCTTCAGTACGTCCTACGCGAGTATTCTTCGTCGACACCAACTACCCTGAAGACCGGGCTCAAGAAGTGTCGAGATTGTGAATCGGAAATGTCATTGACCGATCCACACTGTATATGTCTAAGGTGTCTCAGGGTGGAGCATAAGATCTCGGCCTGCTCCAAGTGCCAGTCGATGACTGGAAAGGCCCTGAAGGAGCGAAAGAGGAAATTAGCGGTGGTCGAAACCCCAAATCTACCCCGACCAAAAAAACTTCGACCAATGGGTCGAGAGGCGACTCTCCTCGAAGGAAGAAAGTGAAACAATTGAGATCAAGAAGTGGCTCCCACTTTTCCTCGTTGGTGTCGAGGAAGTCCAAAAAGAGGCACCATAAGGCGCCTTCTTCGACTTCGTCATTGGACACCTCAGCAGAGAGGGTATCTTGCCCCACAAAAAACTCCAAACCGGCCGATTGGGAAGCTTTTAGAGCAATGATGCTTAAAATATTTGAAAAGCAAAAACCCACAAGCCATGCTTCAACCACACCTTCCAAAGAAGCCAGTAAGGCCTTGAGTCGATGACAAGTCATCGAAGGATCCTTCGAGCCGAAAACACAAGAAGTCAAGGTCATCGACACCATCAACGCCAACTGCGCCTTTGACGCCAGCCAAGCTCTCGACATCAGTGTCACCTTCGACCTAACACTGACGGCATTAATGCCAGGTGTGCCATCAATGCCAGCTGCGCCATCGACATCGACACCAGCGGTGCCGTCGACGTCGAGTGCCCCATCTTAATCTATGGCGTCAATGAAAAAAATGTTTGCGACTCCTCGAGCATCGAATCCGCTATTTTCAAACCCTTGATGCCTAAGGATATGTGCCTTTACCTAGGAAAGACTATTTTAAATCTCTTACCTCAATATATGAGGAAAATGAACCCTCAGACAACGATGCACCCTTTCGGCTCCAATTTGGTACGCCAAATGTGCCTGAAAGTTTCATTTGTGAGGTTGAAAGACCTTTATGACAATCTACAGATGGCCAGTGGGGTGGACACTTCACCTGAGCTAGATTTTGGAAGACCTGAGGCTGGGGAGCATGCTGATGGGTAATACAGGCAGCTAATGTCCAAGGTGGTGGGATATATGGGATGGAGTAGGCCACTGTTACCATTTGAACAGGATGATCTGATGGACATCCTGGATAAGGGTCCAGAGACAGATCCTATATTACCTTTCCATATTGCTCTCCAAAAAAGGGTGACAGCGAATTGGGAAACACCAGAAACAAATCCAGCTGTGACTAAAAATCTGACAAAGAAATAAGGCCCGTCCAGTATTGACCCCCGACTAGCGTTCTAAACACCCCACTCCAGAGAGTCTGGTGGTACAGGCAGCTACCACCATTTCTAAGCAAGCAGCTTACATTACCATCCCTCCAGATAGGGACGATAAAAGAGTAGATGGATGAGCAAGGAAGGTATTTTCTGCAGGGAGTATGGCACTCAAATCAGCCAACTCCACATGTGCCCTTGCAAAATGTACATTCACTCTATGGGACTGCATTTCCATGGCGGCAGAGCACATTCCCAAGGGGGATGAAAGAGACAGATTATTGACCATAATTAGAGACGGCAAAGAAGCCATGTGTGAATCTCTTCAGTCAGGTCGGGACAGCATCAGCAGCGTCATGGCTACTAGCAATGTTATACACAGATTTGCGTGGTTGAGGACGTCGGGTTTTGCACTGGATGTGCAATCCAGACTCCTCAACATGCCCTTTGACGGGTCTCACCTTTTTGGCACTTGAGAAGTTGCAGATCTCTAAGGCAGCAGCCAAATCTTTAGGTGCCACTAGGCAGCCTCAGCCTTTTCGCCCGGGTGGACAGAGTTGGAGGGATAGATCTTTTCGCTACTACTCCTCGGTGGGAAGAGCAGGAGGAATGGCTGGTCAAAGAGGCCAAAGAAGATTCCCTCGTGGTGGATAAGGCAGGGGTGCACAGCCAGCTCAAGCAGGGGCATCCTTACCAACAGCCACTGCATCAGCTGCATCAAAACCTACATGAGGTCTTGAGGTACGAAACACCAGTGGGAGGCAGACTATCTCAGCAGCTGAAAGAATGGCGAGACATTACTTTGAAAGCTTGGGCATAGGAAACCATAGCCCAAGGTTACTGCCTTCCCTTCATTCAAAGACTTCAGAGCAATCCACGGGGGAGCCACTCTTTGAGGATTCCAGACCCGCTCCTTGTGCAGAACATTTTTACCCTGCTAGAAAAAGGTGCTATAGAACCGGTGCCTTTAGCAGAGAGGAACAAGGGATGGTATTCTCCATATTTCCTAATACCCAAAAAGGACGGAGGACTGAGAGCCATCTTGGACTTGAGATACTTGAACAAGTTCCTCAGGAAGGACAAGTTCAAGATGGTCACACTTTCTCAGATCCTTCAAGCCCTTCAACTCCAGGATTGGATGATGTCATTGGACCTTCAGGATGCTTATTTTCATGTGGAAATCCATCTCAAGTACAGTAAATACCTGAGGTTCGCAGTTGGCTGTACTCATTATCAGTTTCAAGTTCTGCCATTCGGGCTGACCTTCGCCCTGAGGTTTTTCACCAAACTGATGCCGGTGGTGGCAGCGAGTCTCAGGAGAGGGGGATTAACGTCTACCCCTACCCGGAGGATTGGCTGATAAGGGTGTGTTCTCCTGAACAAGTCCTGGATCATCTCAACGTCACCTGCCACTCTCTTCACGGACTGGGCTTCTCCCTCAATTACAAGAAGTTCCATATGACACCTTCTCAGAAGCTCCAGTTCATCGGGGCTCTACTGGATACATACTTGGGAAAGAGCTCACCACCCAAGGTGAGGGCTCAAGACATTCTACAGATGGGTTCCAAATTTCAGAGTGCCCAGAGTCTTCTGGCCTTCGATTTCTTGAGGTTGCTTTTTCCTCATGGCATCCTGCATTTTTCTGGTGGCAGAGGCTCGCCTGAGAATGGGATCCCTTCAATGGGCCCTCAGAACACACGGTCCCAGTTCTCAGGGAAGATGTCAGACCTACTTCAGGTTGCAAGCAGGGTCACACAGGATCTTCTGTGGTGGGCCTGCGAGGACAATATTCTGAAGGGAGAATCCTTTTGGCAACCATGGCCGGAGATAACAGTAGTGACGGATACCTCACTCACGGGATGGGGAGCCCACACCAATGATCTGACAGTCAGTGGCCGTTGGTCTCCATCAGAGTCCAAATTACATATCGGTCTTTTGGAGCTGAGGGTAATCAGACTAGCGCTGAAGGCCTTTCTGTCCTCAGTGCAGGGGAAGAATGTCCTGAAAATGACGGACAACACAGTGGCCATGCACTACCTCAACTAAAGAGGAGGTGTAGCGTCACTACCACTGTGCAGAGAGGCAATGCAGCTCTGGTACTGGGCAATTCAAGAAGGAATCTCACCTAGACGGAGGGAGAACACAGCAGCGGACGCTCTTAGCAGGCAGAGCACAGTCTCCCACGAGTGGGAACTAGCTCAGGAATTCCTTCAAGAGATCTTCATCCTTTGGGGAACCCCGCAAGTGGATCTGTTTGCGACCAGTGTCAACCGAAAGTGCAAACTGTACTGCTCCAGGGAATGGCCCCCAAGAGGAGCTCTAGGAGACGCGTTTGTGGTGGACTGGGAGTTTCCACTTCTGTACGCGTTTCCTCTAGTCCCCGTCATTCTTCATGTGATCAGGAGGTTGAGAAAGTTTGGGAAATGCATGATCATAATTGCCCCAGATTGGGCCAGGAGAACGTGTTGCCTGGATCTTCTGGACATGTCTATCTGCCCTTCAAAACGTCTTCCAATAGGAGAGGACCTTCTCTCGCAAGAGGAGGGTCAGGTTCTCCATCCAGAGGTCAAAACACTCTGCCTTCTCGCATGGTTTCTGAGAGGCTGTGATACAAGGATTGGGACCTCAAGGATGACGTAATAGAAATTTTGCTTTCAGCCAGAAAGCCAGCAACAAAGTCTTTGTACCGTTGCCATTGGAACAAATTATGCAACTGGTGCAAAGACAAAAATGTAGACCATTTTCTGTGCAAATCGCCTGATGTGTTATCCTTTCTACTATCCTTAGCCAATCTGGGACTCCAGTCTGGGACTATTAAGGGCTATTTGGCAGCGCTATCCATCTTTAAGCGCTGGTCCGAAGAATGTTCATATTTTAATATTCCACTGGTGACACTATTTCTCAAAGGGCTCACCAATATGTTCCCCCCATCTCCTTTCCAGGTTTCTATTTGGGACCTTAATCTGGTACTAACATTTCTAATGTGTGTACCCTTTGAACCTTTACACTCTTGTCCATTAAGGTTGTTAACTTTTAAAACCATTGTGTTGGTAGCTTTAACTTTAGCCCGTAGATTGAGTGAATTGCTGGCACTTTAATTCAAGCCACCCTTTACTATCTTCCACAAGGATAGGGTGGTTCTTTGGGTTAAGCCTTCATTGTTACCCAAAATCATTTCTGATTTTCACGTAGGGCAGAACATTGTTTTACCTTCTTTCTATCCCCCACCTCATCCTGGTAAGGAGGAGGGGAGATTACACAGGTTGGACCCTTGTATAGCTCTGAACCTTTATATATCTAGGCTGTCAAAACTTAGCATTGATGATCAGCTTTTCATTGGCTATACAGGGCACAAACTGGGTCAAGCTGTGTCAGGAAACAGACCTTATCCAGGTGGATCATTATGGCTATTTCGGATTGTTACAGACTGACTGGCAAGCAAGAACCTTCATGAAGGGTTAAGAGCCCATTCCACCGGGGGAATAGCTACCTCTACAGCCCTTGCAAAGGGTTGTACCGATAAAAAGTATTTGTGATGCTGCAACGTGCTCAAATATTCACATGTTCACAAAACATTACTGCCTGGAGTCTTCCCTCGGTCAGTATGGGATCTTTGGAAAAGAAGTCCTGCATTTGGTTCATGAAAACCATTAAAAGCTAAATTCTTACTCCCTCCACCAAATCTAACACTGCTTTGGGAGTCTATCTAAGATGAGGAATACGTGGGAGGACACAATCCATTCGAAGAACAAGTGGTAACGTTATTTCGACTGAATGTTCCTCCCACGTATTCCTCATCGCCCTTCCAACCTAACCCACAGTAGAATTTCCAACTCTATTACAGCTTTAGCTCCTTCATAGTTGAGTACTGTCATTCCCAGGTATTTCTACTGTAAGAAAAAACAGAACTGAAGCCAATGGGCGCTGCACGTGCTATATATGCCTTCCATGACATCATCCTCGAGACAGAGGCCCTTGAGTGACATCGAGTCAACTGCATCGACATACAGCGTCCTCTGCCAAAAAAGTTTTCCCGAAGCAGCTGAAGATGGATATGGAATATCAAAGATGAGGAATACGTGGGAGAAACATCGAGTCAGAAGAACATTACTAGGGGTAAGTAACTTTTTTATTTTGGTCTTGAACTTCTTTCCAGGCTTGACACTACATTCTGTTGCTTTAGTGTCTGATTTAACAGCCAGGAGAATGACTCTCTTCTCCTGGTGCAACTGAGGCATTCTTCAAAATCAAACTATATTTTTCATGAGCACTTGTAGCTCCTTTGAAACACTCTTTTAGGGTGAACTTAAACTCCTAATTTTCCTGATTCCTCTCCCGCTGAGGGGAATTAGTTACTTTGCCTTTTTGAACTTGAATGTCTCTCAAACAAACACTGAGATTCTAAGGGCCAGTAGGACTACAAAGGCCAGTTCTGGTGTGATCTTCTTCCTTAATTCAACATAAACAACACTATTCTGGTCTTAAAACTCCTTTCAGGCCTGATGCTGTATTTTGTTGCTTTAGTGTCTGCCTTCTCCTGGTACAACGTAGGCTTTCTTCAAGATCAAGCAATACTTTTCAAGCGCTCTTGTAGCTCCTTGAACACTCCTTTTAGGGTGAACTTTAACTCCTCCTTCTCATGGTTTCTCACCCACTGAGGAGACTTAGTTGCTTCGTCTTTTTTTAACTTGAATGTCTCTCAAGCAAGTACTGAGATTCAAAGGTCCAGTAAGACCAGAAAGGTCAGTCCTGATGTGATCTTCTTCCTTCTGACTCATAGGGGTGATTCTCTACCCAGGGAGACCAATCTGTGAGGGTGCAGAAGGAGGAGACTGACACCTCTGCCCCTTACACTTACAGCTAAGTGCAAGGGTCCAGGATAATGACCCCCTCCTCCTGGACTGGGTGGAACAGTTCTGGTTGCAAGTTCCTTACCAGGGGGACTGAACCCCTTCCCCTGGTCTTTGTACTTTACAAGCAAACAAAAGAGTAGCAGATCCTCCTACACTTGCGTTCGAAAGTTCAATACCTTGTTTCCTAGGGGCAATGACACCCTTCCCCTGATGCAATGATTTGATCCTTCTTGTGGGTGCAATTACCAGGAGAATGACCCACTTCCTCTCGTCTTAACCAACTTTGCTCGCACAGTCCACAACTCCAAGGGGAATGTCTCACTTCCGCTGGCCTTTTCCAGGCTCTCTTTCAGAGTTCACAATGTGCTCTCTTACACAGTTCTCAATGGCAGGGACAGGGGAAATGTCCCCCTTCCCTTGACTTTTCTCTGGGTCTATTTCACAGTTCGCAATGCCAGGGGGAATGTCTCCCTTCCACTTGCCTTTCTCAGGCTCTCTTTTACAGTTCACAATGCCAGGAGGAATGTCTCCCTCCCCCTTGCCTTTCTCAGGCCCTCTTTCACAGTTCACAATGCCAGGGGGAATGTCTCCCTCCCCCTTGCCTTTCTCAGGCCCTCTTTCACAGTTCACAATGCCAGGGGGAATGTCTGCCTTCCCCTGGCCTTTCTTGGCTTTAGTTTCACAGTTGACAATGGCAGGTGGAGTGTCTCACTTCTCTTGGCCTTTCTCATGCTCTCTTTCACAGTCCACAATGCCAGGGGGAATGTCTACCCCCACTGGCCTTTATCAGGCTGTCTCTCACAGTTGACAATACCAGGGGGAATGTCTTCCTCCCCCTGGCCTTTCTCAGGCTTCTTATCACAGTTCACAATGCCAGGGGGAATGTCGCCCTTCCCCTGGCCTTTCTTGTCTCCCTTCCCCTGGCCTTTCTCAGGCTCTCTTTCACAGTTCACAATTCCAGAGAGAATGTCTCCCTTCCCCTGGCCTTTCTCAGTCGCTCTTTGACAGTTCACAATGCCAGAGGGAATGTCTCCCTTCCCCTGGCCTTTCTCAGGCTCTCTTTCACAGTTCACAATTCCAGAGGGAATGTCTCCCTTCCCCTGGCCTTTCTCAGGCTCTCTTTCACAGTTCACAATGCCAGGGGGAATGTCTAGCTCCCCTGGCCTTTCTCAGGCTCTCTTTCACAGTTCACAATGCCAGAGGGAATGTCTACCTCCCCTGGCCTTTCTCAGGCTCTCTTTCACAGTTCACAATTCCAGAGGGAATGTCTCCCTTCCCCTGGCCTTTCTCAGGCTCTCTTTCACAGTTCACAATATCAGAGGGAATGTCTCCCTTCCCCTGGCCTTTCTTGTCTCCCTTCCCCTGACCTTTCTCAGGCTCTCTTTCACAGTTCACAATTCCAGAGGGAATGTCTCCCTTCCCCTGGCCTTTCTCAGTCGCTCTTTCACAGTTCACAATGCCAGGGGGAATGTCTACGTCCCCTGGCCTTTCTCAGGCTCTCTTTCACAGTTCACAATGCCAGAGGGAATGTCTACACCCCCTGGCCTTTCTCAGGCTCTCTTTCACAGTTCACAATTCCAGAGGGAATGTCTCCCTTCCCCTGGACTTTCTCAGGCTCTCTTTCACAGTTCACAATGCCAGGGGGAATGTCTAGCCCCCCTGGCCTTTCTCAGGCTCTCTTTCACAGTTCACAATGCCAGGGGGAATGTCTGCCTCCCCTGGACCTTCTCAGGCTCTCTTTCACAGTTCACAATGCCAGAGGGAATGTCTACCTCCCCTGGCCTTTCTCAGGCTCTCTTTCACAGTTCACAATGCCAGAGGGAATGTCTCCCTTCCCCTGGCCTTTCTCAGGCTCTCTTTCACAGTTCACAATTCCAGAGGGAATGTCTCCCTTCCCCTGGCCTTTCTCAGGCTCTCTTTCACGGTTCACAATGCCAGGGGGAATGTCTGCCTCCCCTGGACTTTCTCAAGCTCTCTTTCACAGTTCACAATGCCAGAGGGAATTGTCTGCCTGCCCTGGCCTTTCTCAGGCTCTCTTTCACAGTTCACAATGCCAGAGGGAATGTCTACCTCTCCTGGCCTTTCTCAGGCTCTCTTTCACAGTTCACAATGCCAGAGGGAATGTCTACCTCCCCTGGTCTTTCTCAGGCTTCCTATCACAGTTCACAATGCCAGAGGGAATGTCTCCCTTCCCCTGGCTTTCTCAGGCTTCTTATCACAGTTCACAATGCCAGAGGGAATGTCTACCTCCCCTGGCCTTTCTCAGGCTTCTTATCACAGTTCACAATGCCAGAGGGAATGTCCCCCTTTCCCTGGCCTTTCTCATGCTTCTTATCACAGTTCACAATGCCAGAGGGAATGTCTCCCTTCCCCTGGCCTTTCCCAGGCTTCTTATCACAGTTCACAATGCCAGAGGGAATGTCTACCTCCCCTGGCCTTTCTCAGGCTTCTTATCACAGTTCACAATGCCAGAGGGAATGTCTACCTCCCCTGGCCTTTCTCAGGCTCTCTTTCACAGTTCACAATGCCAGAGGGAATGTCTCCCTTCCCCTGGCCTTTCTCAGGCTTCTTATCACAGTTCACAATGCCAGAGGGAATGTCTACCTCCCCTGGCCTTTCCCAGGCTTCTTATCACAGTTCACAATGCCACTATGATGGCTCACTTCCCCTGGCCTTTCTCAGGCTCTCTTTCACAATGCCAGAGGGAATTTTCTACCTCCCCTGGCCTTTCTCAGGCTTCTTATCACAGTTCATAATGCCACTGGGATGGCTCACTTCCCCTGGCCTTTCTCAGGCTCTCTTTCACAGTGTTAGTGGGAATGTCTCCATTCCTCTCACCTTTCTCTGGGTTAACAAGGCAGTTGTTGTGGGTCCCAGACACAGGTTTCTTTAGTGGCTTGTTCTGGGCAGACCTGATTCACTACCCTGAAACCAAAAATGTGATGGGTGGTAGGTTTTGCATTAATCTGAACTACTGGCACTGTTCTTGACAACTCTCCACACCACTGTTTTTTAGCCCGCCTGCACTATTGCAAAAGGGGTCCAGCCATATGCAAATCAGTCAGGTTCTGCCACCAATGGGAGATGCCCTGCCTGAATCACCAGGCCAGATCCTCTCTGCACGTCAGTGAGGTGCCGCTTGGTTCCCTATGGTGCAGCGAGCAAGAGACCCAAGTCTGGGCATACCCTCTCTCACATAGCGAGGCAAACTGAAACCAAAAGTGTGATGGGTGGAAGGTTTTGAATTAATCGTAACCACAGGCACTACTCGGTGCAACCCTCCACAACACTGTTTTTTTGTCTGTACGCGCCATTGCAAAAGGGGTCCAGGCACATGCAAATCAGTCAGGTGCACGGAAGCACAAGCAACCCCAGACATGCGCCATAGGAACCTGGTAGGCAAGATTGTATGCAGTACCCTGTGGGAGACTGCACCAGCCTTGTCCTCTTGCCAATAGTTTACCCAACCTTTGGTGTTAGCATGTACTACACAAGTTGGTAGAGTGACTGAGCAGCCAGGCTTATCTCAAGAGGGGACAGTGTGAGCTATAGGGTTGTAACACTGAGGTTTACAGTGACAGTTATTAAACAAAACACTTATATACAAGGCTTCTTGATTAAACAATTATTAATTTATTTAACAGTCAGTTGAATAAGCCTTCTTTAGAAAGGAGCTAATATATGTAACACTAAAATATACTTCAAAATACATACTCTCAAATTCTCTAAATCAGTAGATACCCATTTGGGATGACATACAGACAATTCCTATACCCTAAATTGACTTAAATAACTAGGACACTGTGGACATTGATATATCACTGGCACATTTAGAGCAATACTGAGGTTAGTGTCAAAAGAGAAAGATGAGGGAATAAAACAATGCTTAACAAATATTCTTAAGCAGTTAAGTACTTTTGAAACCCTCCAATGCAAAGTAAATTAACCGGTTCCCAGCTACACAAGTTATCGAATGTGTGACTTTTGTTGTGGGATAGCTAAAGCACAAAGTCAGAGGTAAGAAGAGTCTTTCAGGGAGCCAGTACAGCCAATGTTAGTTGAGCAAAACGTGGGGACAAGAGGGAGGGCGTCTGGGGACTCCTGCACTACGATTTGAAGGTTGTCGACAGCAATGGGCAAACTTCAGATCAGCAGCACTTTGCGGTTTCAGCTGCTCGCAAATAGCACCACTGCGGTTCTCGGATACCTTGTGGGCTTTCCTCGCATCTGGGGTCCAGCACTTTGTTGAGGTGGCTCAGGCTCGGTCAGTCCTGCTTCATGGGAGTCCGGAGGATTTTCCTGGAGCTTGGGTCCGACTTAAAAACGAGACACTCGGTGCTGGTGTTCCTCTCCCTGGCAATCGGTTCCTGCAGCAGCTATGGAAGTACAGCCAGCACTGAGAGGATGTCCAGACGAGTTTGCTTTGGTGTCGATTGGTCCCACCAACCCAAGAGAAGAAGTCGTCCTTTGCAGGGCTTCTCTAGTCAAGGCGAATTCGAAGCTTCAGCACTGCAGCAGGGCTTCACCGGGCAAACCAACGGTCCAGGAGTTGTAGCAGGCGTCTCTTCCAAGTTCTTCTTCAGATTTCTTCCTCCAGTGGTCACCTATGCCTTCCAAGCAAAAGACCTCATCTTTTATGCAAGTTTCTCACATTCATTCGCAGCCTAGCTGTCACTCACACAGCAAGGTGGCTGTCTTCCAAGGACAGCCAACCGGCCAATCCACTTTGGGTGCATTCCTGTCACCTAGGAGATTAAGCACAGGGAGTTTCGGAAACTCTCCTGCTTCCTGCCCTGCCAGAAATGCTGGAGCCAGAGGTGGGCATCAGCAGTGAAGCCCGCCAAAGACAAAACAAACAAAGGGCCCAAACCTGGTTTGGCGTGCAGAGTAAATCTTAAGAAGGACTTTTCCAACAAGAAATGATGAAAAAAGAAGACCATGGCCATTTTGACAAAATCGGCACCCATGGATGCTTTACTGCAGCTGTAATTGTAGCCCGCGGTAGAGACACACAATGGTAGGAAAAAGTAAACCACTGCCACCAGCCATTAATTGTAGAAAGAGTAACATAGAAATGCTACATGAGAAACTAGACAAAGGGGATACTAACACTTCCAGATAGTGTGTGCTGGGTCTAGAAAATCACAAATGTAAGTAAAGTCAATTTCACTTCACTGTTCTTGGAAACAGTAGTTTATCCAAGAGAAGGTATTTATACCTTTGGGGAATCAGAGAGACTTCCCTGTGTCACTGCACTGAAGGTGCTGTGTGACACAATGTAAAGATGATGCCTATGAAGTTTGTCAGACTCCAAAACCAAAAGAAACATAGTCTTCAAATAAAAAAATACACGAGAGAGTGGGAAAAATGTCTCTCTCTCTCCAGGATAGAAATGAAAAGTCCTAAAATCCAGCAAAAGTGCTGGGGGTCTCTAAGGTGAAGGGAATTAGCACATTTCTGAGAATTCTCCCTAACACTCGTCCCTTCCAGACTAAGGGACAGTAGGATTTAATACACTCCTGCTGCATGAATCTCTTTACTCCAGTCGGTCATACTTTCTGGAGAGACCATCCGCATTTTTGTGATTACACCCTGACCTGTGTTGTATGGTGAAATGAAGCCCTTGAAGGCTGATTGACCATCTTAATAATTTAGGATTCTCTCCCTTCATCTGCATTAACCATCTTAAGGGTTGGTGGTCAGTTTGAATTAGAAAAAAGTAGATCCATACAAGTATGGTCTAAACTTCATCAAAGACAACACAATGGCAAAACATTCACGTTCAATTGTTGGCCACCTGGTTTCACAGTCCTTCAGTTTCGTACTGATGAAGCAGATAGGGTGTTCCCTGCCTTTCTCACCCAGCTGACTCAGAACTGCACCTATTCCTGTATTTGAAGCATCTGTTTGTACAATAAAGGATTGGTTGTAATCAGGAGCTCTTAAGACTGGAGCTTGACAAAGGGCTTTCTTAAGTCCTTCAAATGCCTTGGTGTAATCCTCATTCCACCTATTCTTTTCAGGAAATTTGGGTGAGGACATCACATTCAAGTGAGAAGCTATGGTCCCATAGTTCTCAATGAAGTTCCTATAGTAACCTGGGAGACCTAAAAAGGCTCTCACTTGGGTTTGAGTAGTAGGGGTGGCCCAGTCTCATACAGCGTGTACTTTGCTAGGCAATGGCCTTACTTCACCTCCTCCTACCTCATGTCCAAGGTAGACCACTTTACTCTAACCAATTTGACATTTGCTTACCTTTATGGTAAGATGGGTCTGCTCAAGAGCCTCCTAAACATATCCAAGGTGGTCAAAATGCTCTTTACAAGTGGGGCTGAACACTGCAATGTCAACCAAGTATGCCATACAGAGGTCATCCATCCCATGCAGAACATGATTTACCATCCTTTGAAACTAAGCAGGTGCATTTTTTAGTCCCAAAGGCATAACCTTGAACTGGCAGAGGCTTCCTGGGGTGGAAAATGCAGTTTTATCCTTGGCTTGTCAGAGCTATTTGCCAATAGCCTGGTGGTAGGTCATATGTACTGAGGCACTTGTCTAAACCAATGTTATCCACAAGCTCATCTGTCCTAGGTAAAGGATGGGCATCAGTTGTGGTGACTGCATTAAGAGCTCTATAGGCCACAGAGAATCTCAACACCTTGGATCCTGCCTTTGGCACTAGTACAACAGGGCTAGCCCATGGACTTGGAGATGGCTATGTTACCCGAGATCAAGCATCTTCTTGATCTCTTCATTTATGTGGATTCTTCTTACATTGTCTGACATCCTGTAAACCTTGCTTTTGACAGTAAGACAGTCACCAGTGATGATATCATGCTGGCCCCACGGGGTCAAGCCTGGTGTCAATGAAAACAGGGAAGCAAACTGATTCCACATAACTTTGCACTCCTCCTGCTGTTCCAGAGTCAGATTAGAAGAGAGATTAACTTCTTCTATTTTTCCATCTAAAGGCTGTCCCCTGAGAAGGTCAGGCAGAGGCTCACTCTCCTCCTCCTCCTCTTGATAAGATGCTAAGAGCAAAGCTCCCAGTTCTGGTCTGACTACATATGCCTTTAGGCGGTTAGTGTGAAAGACCCTAGGGGCCTCCTTGGGATTGCCCAAGTCCACTAAGTTATTGGCCTCTCCAAGTTAGCCCACAACCTTGAAGGGTGCAATCCATTTGTCCTGCAAGGCCCTCTGCCTTGAAGGTACCATCACTAGAACTAGCTGGTCTTGGGTAAACTCCACCATGTTGGCTTTCTAGTCATACCAATGTTTAACCAGCACCTGCCCTGCATTCAAGTTATCAGAAGCTTATGTCATCATTTGTGTCGTTCTCCTTCAGAGACCTGACACATAGTCAGTGACTCTCATTGGCTTGTAGGAAGTAGCACTCTCCAACCCTCCCTTGATTAGGGAAAAGGACCTTTAACCAGATGACCATAGAGGAGCTCAAAGGGGCTGAAAGCAACCCCGTCCTGAGGGACCTTTCTCTAAGCAAAAAGAAGGCATGGCAGTAGAAGTTCCTACTTTCTTCTATGGAGTTCTTCTAAAGCACCTATCATGCTATTCATAGTTCTTTTAAACCTCTCCACCAATCCATTGGTTTGGGGATGGTAGCCTGTTGAGAACTTGTAGTTCACTTCACAAATCTCAAGAAGGACCTTTACAACAAGAAATGGCGAAAAAAGAAGGCCAGGGCCATTTTGACAAAATAGGCACACATGGGTGCAATACTGCAGCTGAGGATTCAGGCTGCGGTAAAAACACACAATGGTAGGAAAAAGTAAACCAATGTCACCAGCCATTAATTGTAGAAAGGGTAACATAAAAATGTTATATGAGAAAGTAGACAAAGGGGATACTGGGTAACCCCTCCAGCACTATATGGAAGATAGTGTGCGCTGGGTCTACAAAGTTACAAAAGGTAAGTAAAGTAAATTTCACTTTACTGCTCATGGAAACAGAAGTTCATCCAAGAGCGTTTCTGAGAATTCTCTGTAACAGAGAGGGAATGAGACCGACAAAGAAGCCCTCTTGCTGGAACAAACCTATGAAATAATGACATTACAGTTTATAACAGAGCACCCACGCAGATTAAGGGCAACGTTTTGGATTGGGTTGCCTCAAGGAAGCTACAGATCAGCCCCATTATTACTGAGCCTTGTATTTGGTCTGATCACTTTTTTAAATCAAATTTCATATTACTTTGCCAGAAAAACAGGCTTCACAATGTAAAGCACTTAAGAGCATTACTAGTAGACATTTTAAATAAAATAAGATCACAAGATTTGGATAAATGCTTACAAGAATATGTCAAAAACTTCAGCTGTGGATCCCCCATATCCTGCCAACAAGGTATATTGATGATTTAGAGGTCATGTTAAATAACGTACCACCAATGAGGACTAAGTTAGTCAGGGAAATATAGTATGCTCTCCCCTACGACAGAGAACTGTATATACATGCAGCAAGCCTTTGCCAATAAAATTGGCAAAGCACATGTGAAAATTATCATAGAACCAGCCTCAGATGGATCACCTGGACAAGTTTTAAAAAATGCTATAGTTAGCGGTCCTCTGTTCAGTTTCTCTCCTATGCCTATTTCAGATATGGAGAAATGTTAAAGAAAATGCACCCCAACTCATGCTCAGGTGATACCATTACTTCAAAAATAATTTGGAAGAATATTACTCTCTTTGCACCTTTTTTAACGCGTTTTACCAATGCTATTATTCTCCACAAATCTATTCGGGACTGTGTTAAGAATGTAGCTGTTACTCCATTGTTGAAAAAGGTAGGACTAGGCCCTAAAGATGCTAACAATTTCAGACCTATCACGATTGTTGCATTTTAAAAAAAATGTAGATAAAATAGCCACTGTACAGCTATAGGATCATTTGGATCATGCAGACATATTGCACCCCTACAGTCTTGTTTCAGAGCCAATCATGGTACTGAAAACGCACAACTAGATCGTCAAACATGGATATTGTAGAGGAGAGCAAAGCAGGGCTTCCGATGTTGTTAGACATTTCAGCAGCCTCTTCTGGAACACACACTCCTCTTGGCCGCACTATCCTCAGTGGGACAGTGCTCGCCCGTAACTGTCAAATGGTTTGAAGGTTTTCGCTCCAACAGAAAGTCCAGAGTCTGCTGGGAACAAGCCTCTTAGAACTATGACATTTCCACCTGTGGAGTTCCTGAGGGTGCCTGCTTGTCCCCAGCACTTTTTAATATGTATGTGCGCCCCTTATGTGATATCCTGGACATGAAAGGGGTAAAATTCACAAATTGCACTGATAACACACAGCTGTTGTTTAAGTTAAGTGGCGACTACGTTTAGGATTCTATGATGATCCAAAATACTTCTAATTTGGTTAAAGGCTGGATGACAACCAACAGTCTTTGGGCCTCATCAAGAGTTGGGCGGTATCCCGGCGGTAAAACGGCTGGGATACCGCCGGGCTAATAGTGTTACTGCCAAACCCCCCGGTGGTGTTAGCACTGTATCACGGGTTTGGCGCAACAGGAATTGCCCATTCCCCATTGGGCCCATTTGGGAATTTCCCATTGGGCCCAATGAGGAATTTTCCGCGTGCCTACCATCGCCGGTATTATCGCACGGTAATTGCTCTGAAAATGGTCAAATTTGCAGCAGATTTACCTCAAGCTAAGAGCTGGGGGTAAATCCTGCCAAACCCGTGATTTGGCGGACCCTTAAATGCAGCGGTAATAGCGTTACCGCTCCCTTTAAGGGTTACCACCAAACTTGTGATGACCCGGTTTGTCTTAATGGCACAAAAAATGGGATATTCTTTTTTGCATTCCCCAGACTATAATGAAATTAGAC
The DNA here is from genome assembly GCF_040938575.1 of Ambystoma mexicanum. Lineage (NCBI taxonomy): Eukaryota > Metazoa > Chordata > Amphibia > Caudata > Ambystomatidae > Ambystoma > Ambystoma mexicanum. The sequence continues at coordinate 1,090,574,304 of NC_090941.1, forward strand.
CCCTGTTTTGCCAACTTCTTAGTTGATGGTCATCGGATAAATATTCAAAATAAAGTTAAGACCTTAGGTGTGATGCCGGAGAGTTCACTTGGGGCGGATGCCGAGGTGGAAAGTGTTTTTAAAAAATTGCCAACAACAATAATATATGAAAACCTCAGGTGCTCCAAAATGATGCAGTACGTATCATCGAGAATATCCCTAAAAGGGAGCACATCACTCTCGCCAGGAGAGAACTTCACTAGTTACCAGTGCTGTCACAGATCCTCTTGTAGATTAATACTGTAACACACAGATGCTTGCATGGTACAGTCCCCATGTATCTTAAGGATAGCCTTAACCTGCAACCTCAAAGAAGAACGACTAGCTCTACCGACACCTTCCGGATTTTGTGCCCAAAGGTGAAGAGAGCAAGAGGGAAAGGATGGTTCTTCCCTGTTCAAGCTGCTGAGGCCTGGAATGGACTACTAGCTCATCTGCGTAAGGAGAAATGCCTTCTCACCTTTTGGAAACGATTGAAGACTTTCTTATTCAACCAATGGCCCCTTTTGGTAAAGGTTACACCTCCCAAATTGTCTGTCCTTTCTGTTCTTGTCCTTAATGTGCGCCCTGCTGCCTTTGGTCTGCCGCACATGATAAATAAATAAATATGTGTTATTCATCGCACATAGATTCGCTTGTCAACTGGTAAATCTTATCCAAAGTACAAAGACTTCATGGTCACAAAAAGATCTGGTTCTTCTTATTTGTTACCTTGTTTCTGTTTGCAATACTCCAAAGGATTTTCTTTCTTGTTTCTTTTTAGTGTTTGAAAAAACACACACCAATGCTTCTGCTGAAACAATTGTGTCAGTACTGTTAATTACCAAATCCCAGTCACAGCTGCTTGACGAGGGCTCCAGCAGCAGCAATTGACGTTCTGAAACTTTCTAAAAAATAAAGTCAGAGAGACTTGGTCACATCCGTGATGTGTGGTGGAAACCTTGGTAGAGGGAGACACTGGTCCTGCCCCCACCTATTTTAGGTTGTGTGTATCCATGACAGTCAATGCCTTGCGGGAAAGGAAGGGGAAACTTGAAGCAGGTAAGCCAAATCCCCATCCATTGCCCCGTCCAAAAGAAAGTTGTCCTTCAACTTGAGTGATGTATCCCCCGAGAGAAAGTGTCCTAAACATCGGAGACACTCGAGATCCCAATGCTTGTCATCGTCTTCTCACAAAAAAAGTAAGAAGCAATGTCACAGATCCTCGCCGACTTCTTCCTCCTCTCCTGATAGTGTCTTTCCCTAAAAAGTCTTTGACTCTGGCGGAATGGGAAGAATTCCATTGAAAAATACTTGACATTTTTCAGAGGCAGGCTCCTCCGGGTGCACCTCTCAAGGAGTCAGGGAAATGGAGCCACCCTCTGCGTCTCTGAAGACTAGTAGGGCGTCTCATGTGTATCCTTCCCGAGCGCCTAAGAGCCGAGTCTTCTTTGACACACAAGAAGAAAACGGTATCTACCGCTTTGAGGCCTTCATCTCCGGTCTGGAAGCCTTCTTTGAAGGCATCAAAGCCGTCCAGTTTGTCGCCTGAACCTTTGAGGCATGTAATCCATTTGAAACTGTCGAAACATTCCAAACCCTCGGCTCATTCACCGACCGTTTCAGCAAAGTCGTCGAGACCATCAGTGCCTTCAATGCGATTGGAGCATTCTGTGCCTCCCAAGGTTTTAGAACATGTTGTGGTCTCGACCAAGTCGTGTAAATCCCTGCCTTGACCAGATCTTTACTGGTCTATGGGTTGCGTCTTTGAGGAAGATCAAACAACTTTTGGTTATGAGTTTAGGACACCCAATGTCCCAGAAGAGCTTATATCTCCCGAATCTAAGATGCAAAATCTGATGGTGACACTTAGAGACCAACAGTTGGGTGAAACTGACATTCAGAACCCAGAAATGGCTGGATATTCTGATCTTTCCTATAGGTCAGTGATAAGTAAAGTTTCATAATATTCAGGGTAGTCAAAACCTGCTGCAGTTGTAGAAACTGATGACCTTACTGATATTTTAGATAGTGGTCTAGTAAAGGAAGCTGTGTGACACTTTCATGCTGCCTTAAGGGTGAGAGTAATGGAAAATTGACTGAAGCCAGATTACATACCACCTGCTAATAAGCTATTAACTCAGAAGTACAGAACAGCATCAGTAGATCCTCCCTTCCTCAGCAGGCATCCAACACCAGAGAGCCTGGTGGGTCAGACCGCAACTGCATCCTCTAAGTCCACGGCTTACCCTTGAACTCCTGCCAACACGGACGATAGGAAGATCGATAGGAAGATCGACACTTTGGGAAAAAGAATGTTTAGTGCAGGAAGCATGGCACTAAAAACAGCCAATACTACAAGTGCCTTGGCTAAGTACACACACACCCCTTGGGATGTTGCTGCCCTTGCCGCAGACCATATAGGGAGTTGATTTTAAGCCTAGTCAAAGACGGGAAAGATGCCATGAGGCAATCTTTACAGTCCAGCCTGGATACTGTGGATTCCATAAGTAGATCCATGGCTGCCAGCACTGTGTTAAGAGGTATGTCATGGCTGAGAAGGTCTGGATTTTTGGTAGATGTCCAAGCACATCTTCTAGACATTCACTTTGATGGTACTTTTCTTTTGGGTGAAAAATCTGACAAACGCTTGGTGAAGCTGCAAGCTTCTAGGGCAGCAGCTACATTTTTAGGGGCAGCAATCAGACTACCGCAACCCTCAGGACAAGGGGGCAGAGGACACCCTTTTCGTTTCTATTCTTCCATCTAAAGAGGAAGAGCACAATTCTCACAAAGGGTTTAGAGGAGAGCTCCCTGTGGAGCCAGAGGCAGAGGATGTTGACCTCCGTGTGCACTTGCACTCCCTCAAGTCTGTGGTAGCAGGCAGACTGTCATATCATCTACGGAGTTGGCAAAGCATAACTTCGGATGCATGGGTGCTACAAATGGTAGCCGATGGTTACAGCCTTCCATTCCTAAAGAAACGCCCAGATTGCCCTTCACCCCCCCAAAAGCCATATCTACCTTGGTTCCAGATCTGCTCTTCCAACAGGAGATTCTCATCTTGTTGGAGAAATGTGCAATAGAGCAGGTACCTGCGGCAGAGAGCCACCAGGGTTGATACTCTCCCTACTTCCTAATTCACAAGAAGGACAGATGAGTGAAACCCATTGTGGACTTGAGATGCTTGAACAATTTCCTCAGGAAGGACAGGTTCAAGATGGTAACTCTTTTGCAGATCCTTCAAGCCCATCGACTCCAGGATTCCAGGATTGGTTGCTGTCATTGGACCCTCAGGATGCTTACTTTCATGTGCCCATACATCAGAAGCACAGGAAGTACCTGAGGTTTGTGGTTGGCGGTTCTCATTATAAGTTTCAGGTTCTGCCAGTTGGGCTCACCTCAGCCCCAAGTGTTTTCACCAAGATTATGGCAGTGGTGGCAGCAAGTCTAAGGAGGGAAGGGATTCACATCTACCCCGACTTGGACGTCTGGTTTATCAGAGCTTGTTCTCTGGAACAATCCTAGAGCCGTCTCAATCGCACCTGCCACTTCCTCCCCGAGCTGGGCTTCTCCATGAACTTCAAGAAGTCCCACTTGACACCTCTCAAAAGCTTCAATTTATTGGAGCAGTCCTGGATTCAGCCTTGGGAAAAGCTTTACCACTTGAGTTAAGGGCTCAACATCTCTTGCAGATGGTCCAGAAATGTCAGACTGCCTAACATCTCCCAGCCTACAACTTCCTAAGGTTGCTCGGTCTTATGGCATCCTGCATTTTTCTGGTGCCAGAAGCCCATCTGAGGATGAGATTCCTTCAGTGGGATCTCAGATCCCAGTGGTCTCAATTCTCTGGCCGAATGTTGGACCTTCTTCAGGTGACAACAATGGTCACTCAGGATCTCATGTGGTGTGCCAGCCCGAGAGAATGTGATGAGAGGAGAACCCTTTTGGCAACCATGGCCCGAGATGACAGTTTGACAGTTGTGACAGGCGCCTCCCTTACAGGATGGGGAGCGCACATAAAAGATCTTTCAGTAAGCGGACACTGGTCTCAGTCAGACTAGCGCTGATGGCCTTCCGGACCTCGTTACGGGGGAAAAGTGTCCTGATAATGACGGAAAACACAGTGGCCATGCACTACCTCAACAAGAGAGGAGGTGTAGGGTCACTGCCCCTGTGCAAAGAGACAATGCAGCCCTGGTTCTGGGCACTGATAGAAGGAATCACTCTTATGGCAGTTCATCTAGCTGGAGAAAAGAAAACGGTGGCAGACGCTCTGAGCAGGCAGAGTATTATCTCCCATGAGTGGGAGCTAGCTCAGGAAGTCCTTCTGGAGATCTTCTCACTTTGGGGAAACCCTCAAGTGAATCTGTTCGCAACCAGTGTCAAAAGGAAGTGTGAGTTTCCCCAAGAGGAGCTCTAAGGGACGTGTTTGTAGTTTATTGAGAGTTTTCCACTGCTGTACGCGTTTCCTCCAGTCCTTGTCCTTTCTCACATAATAAGGAGGATGAGGAAGGTTGGGAAATCCATGATCCTGATTGCTCCGGATTGGGCCAGGAGAACGCATTACCCGGCCCTTGTAGAGATGGCCATCTGCCCTTCAATTTGTCTTTCCCAAAGAGAGGACCTACCCTCGCAGGAGGGAGGTCGCATTCTTCACCCAGAGATCAGGACTTAATCGTCATGCCTGCTGTCTGAAAGGGTGAGATATAAGGATTGGGACCTTCGGAATAAGTTTTGTAGCTGGTGCAGGAAAAAGAAATGTGATCCTTTTACATGTAAACTTCCCACTGTCCTATCTTTCTTGCTCCACTGGACCTATTCTGGGTTACAACTGGCCACGGTGAAGGGCTACTTGGCTGCACTGTCAATTTTTAAGATATCTCCATATGAGGGATTGTACTTTAAAGTACTGATTGTATTACCATTTCTTAAGGGCCTTACAAATGTCTTCCCACCTACTTCCTTCATTGTGCCGACATGGGACTTGAACCTAGTATTGAAATGTCTTATGGGCACTCCTTTCGACCCCTTACATTCGTGTCCATTGAGAATGCTTACTGTAAAAACTGCCTTTTTAGTAGCTATCACATCTGCCTGCGTGGTAAGTGAGCTACAATCCCTATCTTCTAAGCCTCCTTTCATGTCCGTTTTCAAATTCAAGGTAATTTTAAGAGTTTGATCATCCTTTCTTCCGAAAGTTGTGTTGGAGTTTCACCTTGCACAACGTATAGTATTACCAACTTTGTATCCTCCTCCTCACCCATCAAAAGTGGAGGAAAGACTACATTGTCTGGACCCTAAAAGGGTATTAAGTACTATATTACACACGCAGCAAATGTTCACCAGAATGAACAGCTCTCCATTGGACATTCTGGACAAAGACTAGGTTTAGCGGTCCCAAAACAAACAATTTCTAGGTGGATTTTCATGTGTATCACAGAATTTTCCCAAATGTTTGAGGGCGCATTCCACTAGAGGGGTGGCTGCTTCCTCAGCTCTACAAAGAGGAGTGCCAGTGCAAGACATCTGCAGAGCGGTAACCTGGTCGTCCCTTCATACTTTCAGTACATTTTTCTGTATAGAGTCTTTATCAGGAGGAGACCAAATTTGGCAAAGCCGTCCTCCATAATATCAACAAATAAAACATTCTTGGCACTCACCTCCTAAGACAAACTGCTTTGGGAGTCTATCAAAGATAAGGAATAATTGGGAAGACACAATCCATTCAAAGAACAAGTTACTTACCTGTGGTAACGTTCTTTCGACTGGATGTTCCTCCCACGTATGCCTCATTGCCATCCCATCCATCCCCTCTTGCTTGCCTAGAATTTCCATGTCTTACACCTTCCTTTCTCGCAATGTGAAGGATGTTTCCACCTATGTCACAGCAAGCAAATTAAAGGAAGAAAAATCTAGAACTGAGCTAACGGTCAGCATGCGTGCTTCATAAACCAGTGACGATACGTCACAGCGAGGGATGCTACGGAGGCCGTCCAAGATCATGACTCCACTCCGCATAACTCCACATGACGCTCGACTCTATGAAAATGTTTTTCCGAAGCAAGCTGCAAGCAGACTTGAAGTTATCATAGATGAGGAATACATGGGATGAATATCTAGTCGAAAGAACGTTATCACGGGTAAGTAACTTGTTTGACTAAGGGATGTCCCTGCCTCGCCCCTCAACCTCCTTTGAACTCCTGCCACCCGAGCCCAGGCTCCTCTATTCCCTGGTGGTGTGGTGCAACTAGAGCTTGTAACCCCTACTGTCTAGGCTATCCTACTGTGGTGATGAGGGCCTAAAGTCCACAGCCTCGGGGTCTTTCTAAGGATTCCCTAATCTCTTGGTGCCCCAAAATGTGATCAATGATGTTCCAAATGATGCCTGTTTTCTCACTCCTTTATCTGCTCTTGTCCCTCCCTAATCTCGACTCTGTTCTCCTCCTCATCGCTCTCTTTTCCCTGTCTTCATATGTCCCCCCTCTCTATACATACATAGCCTGTCACTCTCTTTTATCTCCAATCTCCACTACTCCATCGTGTCTCTTGCGCTCCCTCTCTTCCCTCCAGTCTTCTTACACTCCTCTCTCGCGCTCTACAATCCCCTTCCTCCCTCTGATCATTTTACTATCCTCCTCGCTCCCTCTCTACACTCCTCCTCTTCACCTGTATCCTTTCCCTTTCATTCTCACTTCCACCTTGGCTTTCACTTGCTCAATCGATCTGCCCAACCTCTTCCTTCCCTCTCTACTCTCACTCTTTTCTATGTCTCATAACCCTTTCTGTCACTCACTCTATCAAACACAACCTCAAACATTCCCTCTCTGTACCACTCTCTCTCACAACTAATACCTTACCTGCACTCACCCACCTCCAAGAGCTCTGCAGACTTCCTAATACTCCGCTCTAGTTTGTGCCTTCCGCCTGGTCTCTCGGTGCACAACCACACAGACTGACCTCACTCGACCACTTTTCTCTGTCTCATGAAGACAAGCCGTTTATACCTGGGGAGGCTTTGCTCTATGGTTCCTCTCCCTTCCCAATGATTCCTAGCTTTACCTGTCAAATCATGTCTGAGATTTCCCTGGGGCCAGGTTATCACAGTACACAGCTTAAAAATATCCTTGAGGTCCTGTCCGCTTTTCATTTGTGGGTGTTCGTGCTGTCTCAGCAGTCCCGGGCAGTTAACGTTCACTGGGTGTCTTGCCTTCCTCTACTCTTGGAGGCTACCGTCCATAATGGTAATCAGGAAGTTCATGTGAACAGGAACTTCTGAGTTGGCGTCTTTCTCCATCTGCTAGTTTTGTTTGGTTGCTGCCGTGTTGGATTTTGTATCTTGCAGGCCTGAAAAGGACAAAAGAAAGCCCTGGTGAGAGGAGAGGCTGGAAGCTGTTGCGAAGGTGCCAACACTAGTAAAAAAGGCACACTCAGGGGGTCAATGACTGCCCCCTGTCCCCCCAAGTCCAGTAATTTACCCCTCCTCTGGGGTGAGATCAGTTCTGGCATACACCATGGTAGGCCTTCATCCCATGTCGGGATGGGTCTATGTTCTCCTGTGACAGGGTTAAGGCCCTGACACAGTAACAGATGTCTATCACTGAAGCATAGACTCCCACCACACAGCACTGCCACCTTAACTGCCCTCCATATTGATTTTGCCACTTTCACCAACTCCAGTTCCTTCTCACTTTTGATCCTTCTGCACTCGCCTGCCATTAAAGTAACCTGATCATTGAATCTGTTCAAAACTATTTCAAGCTCCACCTGCTGGAGAGTTCAGTAGCCAACCCTACCCTGAACATCTCTCAGCCCATCAGCCAGCTAACCACTCCTACTAAAGTCTCTGAGGTATAGAGGTAAGTGTAAATTGTAATTATGAAAATACTGGATATACGATCTGAATGTAATTTATGTCTGTGCCCTAGTCCCTACCCACTGTACTCACATTACATTACACTCTCAAGACTAGGGGCCTCATTCCGAGATTGGAGGTAGCCATGGCGCTATTTGCGCCATGCCTGCCTCCAATACCGGGACCGGCACCGGTCTTGATCAATGGGGACTTACCGGTGCAGTCCGACCCTGGCGGGACCGGTAAGTCCCCATTGAACAAACCATTCCCCATTCCCATTTGAGCCCCCATAGGGCATGGGAATGGGGAGGGTGCTAATAACGGGCTCGCGACTTTCAAGCCCGTTATTAGCGCCCTGGTCCCTTAGCGGTACCTGTAAGGGACGTGTGGTCAGACCACACGTTCCTTACGGTCCCCGCCAAGGTCTTCCTTGTCCATTCTACCATTACAGCCTCAGAAGCACGCCATCTAGGAACTGCATCCATCTCCGGTAACCTTTACTCTTTACGTCATTCCTGTTGGAAACGACATCTTCTCTTTCAATAAATACACATTCATTGAGATGCAGAAAGGGCATTTATGCCATGTTGGATATGTTGCCCTGCAATTGGCCCTTCCCTAAAGTCTAATGTATAGTACAGAAGCAGTTCCAGCTACAGATCCCATTGCCAGCGATGCTGATTGTACCCATTCTCGTTACAGATGGAAGAGAAACGCAAATGGGGCCATTATTAGGAAGGATTCCAAGAAGGTGCTGAAGGTCTTGGTTGTGAAACGCAGCACCGCAGAACTCTGGTCGCTGCCAGGGGTAAGAGTCACAGGGGAGGCAGTGCTTTGTGGCGGTAGACATTGATGGGGGCAGAGCAACACTATAGCGGGGGAGGTGCACTCCTATGAGACCTCTTCTGAGATCCTTTTGCTTAAGTGTTCTGGAACGTTATATTGTATGTTTTGTGTATTCAGGTCAGAAAGTCCTTATCATTTCAATGAAAGATTAAATGCATATAATGGTAGGAAACATAAGCAAGCAGTGCAGGCCATGTGTCTGCCCTTGCATTAACATGAGACCATAGTGTGAAAAGGTTCTCAATGAGTGCCATGACAATGTAAATATGTTTTCAATTTTTATAAAGCAAACTGTATACAAAGAAGAGACAGTTGGGGCTCCCAGTCAGCGGCTGGTCCCTATTCCTATTTCACCATCCTTGAAGGGTGTCCCACCTCTCTAGCCCAGGTCCCTGTTCCCAGCAGGTCTTATCCCAGTGCATATTCACTATAGGGAGGGCCTATAGGGTATAGCCCTGGCTCTCCAACTCCCTCCAGGTCTTTATACGTGACCTAAATGGGGTTCTCAGATCTCTCTGCCATGTGTTCAATCTGGATGACTGCCTTTCAAACTCTAACCTTCCTCTCCCTCACTACACCTATCACCACCCCCTGAATCCCATTTCTCTCTCTCCTCGTTTCTACACTGCATCTACTAACCTCAACACTTCTCTCCCTTCTGCTGTCTCTACTCTCCACCACCCTCCTAATCGTTACATCCTGTCACTACTACTGTCCCTTCCCCCCTCTGACCACCTACAGAGATATGAGTGATAGTGTCCTGCTCACTAAACTCTTCTCTAAACTCTCATATGCCTTATCACCTCTACTCCCCTACTCCTTTAACTCAAGTCTTCTCTTACATTCTCACCCACCTACATACAAAAAAACATACTTGGTCTCACTTTCTCAATCCCACCACCTCTCCCGCAAGTCCTTCTCCACCTACTGCACACTTCACTCGGGTCTCTAACACATAGGGGGAGAGAGTGGTTGACGGGCACACAGATGCAAGGTTGAATGATGCATAACATCTAGAAGTAGTTAGTGTCTCTTCTTATTCTATCCCCTGTTTCTGTAGGCGGCACAGCAGCGCTACACAGGGACAGAAGAGTCCAGAAGGAAGGGACATTTAGAACTCAAATCTATCCTTTCCTGTCTTCCTACACAGCCTTGCCCCTGTGGGCGTTAAAACCCACAGTAGTTTATTTTTCTGTGAGAAATAACTGTGCCCTCAACCATGGTGGTTTTATTCCAAAGAACAGGCTGACTACCTGGCTTTGGAAAACAGACTATTCTTTGGTTACTCTCACTTCAACTTGAATACAGTTGGTAAATGTCCAAACCTTCGTGTTACACACCTGATTTAAGAAGGGCATTCCCTGTTAACTTAATCATTTGCCCCCATATACTTTGTAAAATACACTCCGGGAAGCTTGACAATAGCTCCTGCTAGAAGTCATGTGGTGAAAGGGATATTGCAAGATTTGTGGAAACACAAGCTATAGTGTGCAAGGGATCCTCTCTGTGAATTAGACAGTTCTTACTAAGGTCTGAGGCCAGAGGACCCTGGCTTCATGAGGTTACATTACTCTGTCTAAAGACGATAGGGCCCAGGGGTATCTAGTAAAGCATGAAGGCCTTGATGCACCCTGAGAGGAGCAGTCACTCTGTGCACCAGAAAGAGCTCAGTGCGGCACGCAGCCATTTGTGACTTAAGAATGAATGTCAGATGCTTTGGGAAGGAGTTCCAATGATCAGTCAGTGCATATTAAAATCAATAGTTGGGATGTCTTTGTGCGAGTTTTCTTGGTATTTCCCAAGGGCATGCCACCAGTCTCAATTAGCATGAATGCATCTGGTAACAGTGCTTTTGTTGTTTATTTATAGTTTTGAGTGCAAACTCTAAACTTCGTCCCCATTTCAGGGTCCCATTGCCCTTTAACCCCATTGGGGAAATGCCTAATAGTGTGGAGTAGTAAACCAATCAGTATTTCCAAATACTGCACATATCACCATTCCCGCACCACTCGTAAGGAGGCCTTCAGTAGGAAGATGCTCACAACATTCATTCAGTTTCCACTGCTCCACATTGTGCATCCAATAGATTCAACGTGGCCCCTCTTGCTGTAATGCACTGGATCTTGACAATTGAGTACTAGATCATGGTGTTTTTCTACTCTTCGTGTCCACCTTCTTTTGGGCAATGGGACTGTATTTCTTACATGCTCATAAGACGATCGCCGGGGACTACTAAGCGAGTAGACTTTGCTCATTATTGTGGCAGTCAAAGGGGCGTGTTCTTCAGAAATCATTTCATTAACAACTTTGAAAGCCTATGTTTTGTGTTTCAGGGGTCTTTATGGTCAGGTGAGAAGATACCAGGAAAACTGAAAGAGATCCTACAAGAGACCTTCTGGAAAGAGTTTGAGCAGCTACAAGCAAATGGAACAGAGGTCTGCTATGTTGAATGGAAAGAGTTGTAACGAATTGAAGGCACTCTTCCTGTTCTAGATAGGTGTCTGACTATGCCAAGCTTGGCAATCATGTGTATGTCATGTTTGTAGGCCCCATTCTTATTTTACTTTCAAGATTGGAACTCTGCGAAAAAGCATTTGTGTTATGCACTGAGGGTCTGTAGAGCAGCCACCTGGTCCTCTTCTCTTTCCTTTGAAATTGAGACACAGTTTTACTCACTGTTCAGCACTGTGTTCCTAAAAGACTTCAGGAAAGTTTTGATGCATCGTCTTCATCATAAAGTAACACAGACAATTAAACGAGAAAACAGATACAAGCCCGGTGCACACAGACAACAGGGAAAGCAAGGTGTTTACTACTGTTTTTGTTATTTGAATTTTATTTTAATAGTAAAATATATTTAGATGGAGGCAGACATATTTAGTTGAGGAGCAAAGTAATTTGCTCAGAAGTACTGTACACAAGGCATATTGTCTGTCTGAGGAGTCTTCTCGCTGGGGGCTTTTCATGCAGTGGAGGCAAGTTGATTGGCACATAAACAGGAATGTTTAGAGGAGGGGAGCGGATTTGAGAAAGTAAATGGAAATATCACAGGAGAACTATATAAAAGATATATATTAGATACACATGTACAGCTGTGTACAAATGAAAAGGCCACTGGTCGCATTGGAGGAGATTAGGGGGATCTCGAAGATGCGTTTGATGGAACTGTGCTTTGTTCCTGGTGGTAGGGAACGCCATGCTGAGCAGTGCAGAAGGTGAAGCAGGGAACGCGTGAGGTGGAAGAAGGTCGACAGGGATGGTTAGGATGAGGAGGACTGGAAAGAGAAGGATGCGAGGGAGAGAATAGCATGAGATAAATTCAGCCAGGTGGGGCTGGGGGCAGCAGCAGCTCATGTATAGATTTGAAGACAACTTGAAAAGGAAGCAGTGTTGTATGCACAATCCCATGGCATGAGGCGGTGTGTAGTGATGCATGAAGAGCGTGGAAAGCTGTAGCAGGTGTAGGTAGTTAAGTTAAGCTTTTTGAGTAGCAAATGAGTAGAAGGAGAGTACCAAGAAGAGGCTGAGTAGTAATCCATCCTGCAAAGTTGTAGAGTTGCAGATGTGTGATGTGGTAGATTGAAAGGTGGGATGGAAACAAACTGTCCAATAATCGACTAGATTAGGTCATGGTGACTGGGGTAAGAGTTCAGGCGGAAAGGTTATAAGAGAGGAAAGCTGGGGCATGATAGAGTCCATGAGAGTATTTACTTTAATTTTCAAGCATTTGAGCTTTGGGCTAACATGTTGCCATTGAGTAATGAATGGCAGAGAAGTAGTAGGTGATGCAAGGGGATAGGTCTGGCTGAAGGAGAGAAAAGGAAAGTATTGACAGAAAATAGGTGATATGAGATATCCAACGGGTATGTACGTTTGCAAAGAAAGAGAGGAATGTGAAAGAGAGGACAGACCCATAGACACTACAACAGGGAGGAGGATGGCAAAGGATGTACAAGAGTGCCAGTAGTCGGGGAAGGTGCAGTTCAGGCAGGTATCAAGCAACCCAAGCGAGGGCAGCATCCTGGATGCCAACGGGTAGCAGATTCGGGAACAGAGAATGGGATGGAAATAAGGATCAGGTGGTTGAAGAGACAGCAACCTGCATCCGACAGGAAGCACAATAAGGAGGAGATGAGCTGAAGATGGGCATCAGGAGCAAGGTTATGGGCCTGCCACCAGGACGTGTTGGGTGCTGGTAATGACCATAGAAAGGGGGGAGGTGTGGGGGCCGGCGGAGATTTGGGTACCATGAATTATGACGATTGTCAGTAGGTTCTGACAGCTGAGAACAGCATTGGTTAATAAGCACAGGGAAGAGGTAGAAGCACATTGAAGCTGGAAGTGTAAGCTGGCAGGGAGGAGTGCAGCAGACATAGGTTCTGGAAATGTGAGAAGAGTCAAGAGTGAGTGAAGTTTGCTTGTTGTGTGAGGGAAAGTCAGGGATTAGTTTCCTTTAACGGAAGCTTAGCTTGCAGTGAGCGTTTGAAGACGGCTGTAAACTGTTATGCTACATTTTGCCGAGTGCTGGGCTGTGATGCCTAAGAAACTTTATTGTAATTTGAAATCGTGCTTAGGAACTACTATTTACGAATTACTAGACTTCTGGTTTATTGGTGAAAAATATACCACTAAGGGAAATCACCTAAGTTCGACTTTCTGCCCTCTTACTAATTAGCTTGACTGCAGTGAGCCTAACATCCTATTGGCATCGCTGCATTCTGCGTGTAGTTCTTTGGTAAAACTACATTTCCCTACAAGCGCGGGGCTTTTTCTTTTGTTGTCGGCGCGTTTGGGCTGGTCTGCGCTGGTCTACCTCTGTATGCAGTGTACGGACTACTATAAACATTTTCCGGGTAAGGATTAAAAGTTTATTTTTCCCTGTATAAGTCTCAGTCGTCTAATATGAAATGATACTGCCACGTGCAGCCCCCAAGCCAAGAGGAGAGGCTTTTGCAGATACCGTCCTTCTTCCTTCCACTTCCTTGCATACGGAAACTAGACCAATGAACATCGATCGTAGGTCAAATCATATTGAAGATTGTTTGAGACAAGAAAGTACTTGGAGGAGAAAAGCGACAGAGGAATTGAACAGCAGCACATGGGATTCAACCCTGTTACTATTGCATATTGTTGGGATTTAACCCAGTTACTATTTGCATCAAGAATTTTTGACTGGGAACTAGAGTGTGCGCCTGACCTTCTTTTTTGTTTTCTTCTTTTTTCAAATCATACGATGTCTCATAATAAATATACAAAGCCCCAGTCCGGCATGGTCAAATTATCTCTGTTAAATACCCGGTCACTGCCTAAGATACAAGACTACATCCTTGACAGCAGGGTTGACATTATGTGTCTCAGATAGACTTGGCTGCAGGAAAGTAGTGGCCCGAGCATAGACTTGGCTACTCCTCCTGGTTACAAGATACTTTGCAAGAACCTATTACAAGAAAAGGGGGGTGGAGTAGCAATCATAAGCAAAGTAGACATTGGAATTTTTGAGTCCCAAATTGAATGTGCGGGATGCCAAGTTATACACGCTAAAATGACCTCCACAAGTAACAACTGTATACATTTCATTTTAATCTTACGGACCCCCTCCGACATGCCATCGTTCAACAAGGATTTGGGTCAACTGCTAAACCCTTTGAACCGCCCAAACTCATCTACTATACTCTTGGGAGATTTGAACCGGTGGAAGGGGGACACAAAAGACAAAGATGCCATCGAGTTAGAACAACATCTTGCTAATATAGGTATTATGGCCCAAAACCTAGAACCCACTCACAAAGGAGGGCATATCTTGGATTGGGTAATGTCTTGTAACATCACGATAAGCAATATAGACAACAACGCCTGCATCTGGTCATTCCACCATATGGTTGATTGCAACCTCCATTTGCCTGAACACGCAACCCCTTCCTGTATCCCTTACAAACAAATCATTAATCGAAACTACAGTAAACTTCATGCTGCGGACCTAAAAACCTGCATGCAATCTATCATGAATGTTTCCTCAGATATAGACCCCCCATGTAGGCTGGTAGCACTCTACAAATCAAAGCTCACTAGCCTACTCAACAAAAATGCACCCTTAAGAACCAAGATAGTACGTGGCTGCCCCAACCATCAAAACTGGTTTACCCCAGAATTAAGTACCTTAAGAAAGGCTAAAAGACAGGCGGGGCCAGCATGGGCAAAAATCTAAATATGGAAAACAGAGACAAATGGAAATCAATGGAAAAGATGTATAAAGCCTAGATCTTTGATGCCAAAAACTCTACTGTGATGATAAAATCGAATATGCAGAAAATTACACCAAGAAACTTGTTGAACTATGCAGAACATGGGAAAAACCTATAGCCCTCACACATTCCTCTGTCCCTGATAAGGATGACTGTGACAAAGTACAAAAGGCTTTTCAGGCTTGTAATAAAATTAAAAACAGGCAAAATATCATAAAAACATCTTGCAAACAATATTCAGATACTGACCAAAAATAAAAAAAATGCCTCTTCAGGTTTTTATTTCAACACTGTCAGCATCGAAGATACAGGCAATATTTTAGCTAACATCAGGCCCACTTCTTGCCTAGGAGATCTTCTCCCTGCAAAAACTATACTAAAGAACACTGACATCTTCGTCCCCTTCTTTACCAGGTTCATCAACGCCTCCTTTTCACACATAAATGTGCCTACAACCATCAAGGAAGTAGCAGTAGCCCGTATTGTTATGAAACCTGGCCTTAGTGTAAAAGATCCAGCAAACCTAAGGCTGGTAGGGAGAATGCTCATAAATGGCTGATTTCCCTTACTTAAAGAGTCCCCCAGCAGCTTTGCTGAATTTCTAGAATTTATTTTTTCCACCTGGTAAGAATGTGAGCCTTTTTCCCACTCTTACATGTGTTTTGCTGAGTGTATTTTCACTGTTTGTGTGATCTTGGGCACTGGAGCCTCACCTACGACAGAGCACCAGTTTTTTGTGTGTGTTACACAGCACCTTCAGTGCAGTGACACAGGGTTGTCTTTGAGACTTCCCAATGACTCAATTTTTCTGGGGCTGACTACTGTCCCCCAGAAACAGGTAAAGTTGCCATTAACTTTATATAGTCACTTTAAACTGCAGACCCAGTACACCCCATTTTACATGGAGTACTGGAAAGGGTTAATTCTCATCCTTTTTTGTCTCTGTCTCTTGGAGCCTTGTTTCGCTCCCTTAACTTTAAGACTTGGCTGGTGGCAGTGGTATGTACCCTAACTTTTTACCGCGATTATATTATATAAACGTGGTATTGTTTTAGGCTATTATATTAGCCTCGAACATAAAACCGCTTGACCAAATACATTTTATTTTGGTTCCGGATGGGTTTATTCGCCATTTCTTTTTGTTAAAGTCTTTCCCGTGTTTTACTCTGCGCGCCAAACCGGGGATGACTCCTTTGTTCGCTGTCTTTTTGCGGGCTTCTGCACAGAAGCCCTCCTTAAGGCTCCTGATAGTCTAGGTAGACAGGATGTGAGGGAGAGATCTTCGGACCCCTGCCATGGGTTCCCTTGGTAACCCAAGTCGCACTCTTGTCTGATTGGCTAAGGGGACTGGCCTTGCCAGGCCAGCCACCCTGCTGTGTGATTGACAGCCAGGCTGTATGAATGGGGGAAAACTGCATATAAAGCAGGTCTCTGGGACTGGAAGAGCATGAACCATGAAACGAATGAACCAATGAGGAACTGGAAGAAGAGGACCCCTACCATGACTGAACCGCCCGGTGAAGCCCTGCTGCAGGTCCGAATCTCCAAATCCGACAACAGAGAAGATCCTCCAGGAAACTTCTTCCCTGGAGCTGGTGGGATCAACCAGTTTGCCCAAACTGCAAGCAAGGACCCCTCCTCTGGTCTAATTCACTGTACAGAGCTACAGTGGGCCGGATAGCCAGGAAGGTCGGACCCTGCTTGGATTTTAAGGAGCTCACCTTTTATTCATTGTTTTTCTCTGCTGCTGGCTTCTTCCCTGGGTGGCGCAGGACCCTGCAGTCTTTCTACTTTGTGTCGGTCCGACAGTCGCTTCAGGAACCGTGAGCCTGCAGGAACCACCAGGAACGTCCGACCTCAGCTACAGCTCCCTCTCCGTTTTAAGGTACTGTGTAAATCCAGTTGAGCGTTTTGCTCAGCCGCAGTGAACGTGTTTGAAATCTTTCGCCAATCCGAGGGCTTGTCCTTCTCTTCTCTTCTCTTTGAACTCACTTTTTTTTACCAACCAACCTCGTCCGGAATCTGTGCCACAAACTTTACCGCGAACTACCCTGAACTGTGGGATCTTGAGCAAAAGACTTTTGAACCATTGACTTTGGCCCTAAGCCTTTTTCTATCTGATTTTAACCTTGTAGTCTCTCTCGTTCAATTGTCCTGATTACTTGCCTGTTGGTATTGCCTAATTTCTAATAACTTTGTCTTTCCCTCCCTTTTAAATTGCAGGAGTGCCATTTTGCTCCCACTTCATTTTGTGGTCTTAGCTTGTCTGGAATTTAAGGGACGTGGTGTGGTCTATTTATGATTGTGATTTTTGACTTGCTTAGATTAGTGAAATGTTATAGAACCGTTGAGTAAATAAATATATATTCTTTTACTTAGAAACCTTGAGTCAGTGTTTGCCTGAATCATAGTAATTTCTGTCCTTTGTGTAACTATATGTACTGCTCACTTACTCTTGAGATAAGTCTGGCTGCTCTGCTACTGCTACCACTATAACTGTGTAGTGCAGGCTTGTGCCAAAGGTGAAATTGTACTGTCACTTGTAGTCTTAATTGTGTGTAGTGTTCCCAAAGGGTACTGCATATAATTCTGCCTAACAAAGGCCAATCACCAACACCTCTTTCTTACTAAATACTTTGGATAAGGCAGCAACACTACAATTACAGTCACACTTTGAAACATCATCATCCTTTACCTTAAACAATCTGGGTTTCTAAGTAAGCATGGGACAGAAACCGCCCTGCTCGACTTGCAGACCCAAATGTTAGAGAGACTAGATGAAGGCAAGACTGGGCTGCTGATTCTCTTAGACCTCTCCGCAGCATTTGATCTGCTGTATCACTCGCTGTCATGATGCCTACCCCCGGAGCACCAGGCCAGGCCCAGCACCCCTGGGAGCAGGCATCACGCCCCCGGGTAAAAGCCCAGCGGCCCTTTATAGGGGCTCTTTGGGCTCTGTCCTGGCACCGTTGGCGCCAGGCTCATGTTGGACATCAGTCCTGGCGCCATAGGCGCCAGGCTCATAAGGGGAAGTGTTTGGTGCACTTACCTGAAGCAGACCATGCTGCACACTCTCCTGATGCAGACCATGCTGCATGAAGAACCAAGCCAAATGAGGCTTAGGAGGGACTATTTTTCTGAAGGAACTATTTTGTTACTTGGGTGGGGCTGTGGAAGAATACTCATCTGAAACTTCTTCCAAGGCTATTTAAGCTACGCCCGGATAGCCACACGTGCTTTGCGTTGTTCTGCATCCCAGCAGCTGAATGCTCACCGTGTCTGCTCCTGCACCTGGACTCCAGCCACGCCCGCCTCGAACCTGGAACACCTGTAAGGAAAGAAGAGAAGAGAAAGGTGAAAACCAAGAACTTATTCAACCTTCTTACCTGCATTCGGAATCTTCACGCCAGCATTCCTGAAGGAAGACTTCCATTTAAAAGCACTGCGTTGCTCGCTGCAGCGCCGCGCTTCACTCACCTGTTCCCGAGACGCCGCCCGGCTCCATCGCGGCTCTCAGCACCGG
The DNA here is from genome assembly GCF_040938575.1 of Ambystoma mexicanum. Taxonomy (NCBI): domain Eukaryota; kingdom Metazoa; phylum Chordata; class Amphibia; order Caudata; family Ambystomatidae; genus Ambystoma; species Ambystoma mexicanum. Next base: position 1,090,592,788 of record NC_090941.1, read on the forward strand.
TCGCCACATCTCTGCACCTAGGGGAGAGAAGAAGAGACAAAAGGTGAGCAAGGGAACACAAGAGGAAAGCCGAATTTTCAGCCATATTACTTACCGGCTTTTCTTGGTGAACCATTCCACATCTCGGGTCGGCGCCGCATCTTTAGCAGGTACCGCACCCCGGCCCCTATGGGGAAAGGACAAAAGACATTACTGGGGAATTATAAAGACATTTAGAGGGGTCGCCCTCATCACTAACTCACCTGATTTTACCACCGGCAATTTAACCCCTCAACGCATCGCCTTTGTTCTGCACCTGAAATAAAGGACAGATCACAGGTTAGGAAAAACAACATAAAGGAGGCTCACACTTGAACTTTTGCATCTTCATACTTACGGCGTATCGCTCAGAAAAGTCAAGTGGATTTGCCAGCGCCATTCTGAAAACCAGTGAAGTAACTGGACGAACGCGCGCCCCTGCACCAGAAGCAGGATGGAGAGTTCATCCTTCCAAACCATAAGGTGAGCTTAAACCGGGGGTTTTGGAGGAAGTCAGAGAAGAACGAAGGGGGAAAGGGGGGAGCAAGCACACTATTCAGCAGACAGTTAATCCCCTTTCTCATCTGCAGAAAGATATTCCTATGGGCCAGACAAGCAAGATTTGGGGGTCCTGTTCAATCGGTGGTCCGAATTCTGCGCATCACGCTTGAAGAGGCCACAGCAACCCAGACCAGCGCCTCCGTGGGAGCCAGGTGAGCGTTACACTCATGACTGCTAAAAACATTAGCCAATACAGGAAACTGCTCAGACCATACCATTGAATGGATAAGCTCATTCCTAAGCAAAAGAAGTTCCGGAATATTTTGGGGCACGGCCTGTTCTGACCCAGCCCCCATTAACTATAGAGTGCCTCAAGGGGCTTGTATTTCCCTAGCCCTGTTCAACATATATATAAAGCCTCTATGCGAGAAACTAGGAGCTAAGGGCCTCCACTTTACCAACTATGCTGACGACTTTCTTTTATTTAATGTATTTATTTATTTACAATTATATACATAAGCAAGAATAAAACAAACTGTGCATAGTAATTGCAAATAATACATCGAAAGCAGTATAAATACAGTGAAAACAGCAGAGCAGATTGGAGAAGAGAAAAGAAAAACACCTTAAAAGAAGTCATTAAACTTATTCCAGATCCTATCATACAAGGGCAATTTGCATTTCAATTTATAAATCATTTTTTCAATTCATGAAAGACTGTGCATCTCTTGGACCCAAACCTCAAATGATGGGGGGGTCTGGCTTTTCCAACCTCGAAGTACTAATCTTTTGTCCACAATGGCAACCCTAAAAAGCCATTTCTTAAGGGCAGAGCAGAGATCAGATAACCCAGAATCATCACCTAGGATCATTGTAATGAAATCCAAGGTAGACCCCCTACCAGTAATCATGTCACATGCATCACAAACTTCACTCCAAAAATCTCTGACCCTTATACAGCTCCACAGCATGTGTTCTAAAGACCCAACATCCTGTACACATCCCCAACATTCACCACTGTCTGTTAGTCCTCTTTTGTGTAAAGTTTCCAGGCACCAGAATATGCGATTAAGAATTTTAATTTGCTGAGACCTTTCACCTAAGTTCAACGAGCACAACGAAACGTTTCTACATATGTTCTGCCAGCATTCAGGTTCAATCTCAAAGCCAATCCTCTCACTCCAAACCTCCCGTAGTTTGCCATTACCTTGATAATGCGACACAATCAACTTATAAATTCTACTAGCCAGACCACCCACCTGACCATCAGAATTAGCAAGGAAGATGTTCAGGTTCAGAGTGTTTGACCAGTCAACATCACCTACAGATTTCTTCAGACGCCTATAAGTAGAATCCGATAAGTTACCAAAGTCCCATCTCTCTCTCATCTCATTCCCAGTCAACCACCGACCATCCTTCCCGAGATCGGAAATCTGTTTAATACCAGCAAGATACCAATCAGGCCAAAACATGGTTTTGGTGTTGTCCCGAATCTTAGGATTGAACCAAATAGAGGCCTGCTGGCATTTAAAAGCATCTATGCCCAAAAACGCCAACACCTCACTCCAAGCTGTGCGCAAAAATGTCGTCACTAATGATCCACTACCAGGGTGTTTCATATTAGTAGTTAACAAAGCTCCCGGTCCAAGCGGACCAAAGGCATTCGATTCCGCCACCGCCCAGCGGTCCATCCCACCACTCAAAAAAGGAATGAATGAATGAGATGAAAAGGCCAAGTGATAAGCTTTAAAATTTGGGACCCCAAATCCACCCTGGTGAACCGGAAGCTGCAATTTCCAAATACTAAGTCTAAGCGGTTTCCTATCCCATAAAAATTCTTGAATGAGACGGTCTAAATCTTTCCGATAACTATTTTTAATTCTCAAAGGAAGCATACTAGCTATGAAATAAATCTTGGGAGTCAAATTCATTTTAAGGGCGTTTACCTTACCCCACAGTGACAGATTAAGAAGAGACCATCTATCCAGATCCATTTTACAATCTTTAATGATCTTACACATGTTCTCATCGACCATATTTGAAACAGGAGACGTCAGCCAAACGCCCAAATAGTGCAAGTGCGTATCACACCATTGAAATCCCAAACCCATGAATAGCGTTTTATCACATCGATGGGAAAGAGGCAATACCTCTGACTTTAACCAATTAATCTTGTAACCCGAAGATTCATGAAAACCAGAAAATATCCGCATCAGGCAGGGGAGAGATAATCCAAATTCTGAAGCACCAACAAAAGATCGTCAGCATATAACCAGGCCTCCTGCATAATACCCCAGCAGCCTACACCATGCAAACCAGGTTCATTTTTGAGACAAATAGCCAATGGTTCAATCGCTAAAATAAATAAAAACGGTGAAAACGGACACCCCTGATCGAGTGCCTCGTTCCAAAACAAAGGGTTCCAGTATGACCCCATTTGTCTTAACATCCGCCGTTGGATTGGTATACAAAAGCGCAATCCAAGAAATGAACCCATCACCAAGATTCATCTCCCTTAGAACTGAATACAAATAGTCCGAGCAAACCCTGTCAAATGCTTTTTCAGCGTCAAGGGAAAGGACAGCGGCATAGCAATCCACCTCATTAGTTTTTCCATTGTAAGTAACCATTTCCTAATATTACTAGACGTGCGTCTATTTTTCATAAAGCCAGATTGTTCTTCATCCATTAATTTAGGAAGAAACTTTTCCAATCTTAAGGCCAAAACCGTAGCCAAAATGTTATTGTCGCTATTGATAAGACTGATGGGACGGTAATTTGCCGGATGATTGCTGTCCTTTCCTTTTTTCAGAAAAACTGAGATAGAAGCACGACACGTACTTTTAGGCAAAGCCACACCCAATTTACTAGCAATAAACATATCTTTCATAAGTTCCAGGGCCGAATTTGGAAGAATTCTGTAAAATTCACAAGGAAGTCCATCCGGACCAGGGGATTTACCAACATTCAGCTTTGAAATTGCATTTTTAATCTCATCAATAGTCACTTCAGCATCAAGAAGTCCACGTTCAACATCTTGAATCTTAAGAAGCGTAAACTTCCCAAAGAAATCCCTCCCCTTTCCTGTAATGCCAGCCTCATTGCTATATAGGTCCATATAAAAGTCCCAAAAATCTGAATTAATTTTTTTAGGATCAAATGTTATCCAACCTTCCAGGTCAACAATAGAAGCAATAGCAGATTCAGACACTCTCTTCTTCAATCTGTATGCGAACCATCTATCGTGTTTTTCCCCTTTTCAAAATATGCACATCGAGAGTAGAATAAACTACGTTCTGCCCTTAGTGACAAAATATCATCCATTTCTTTTTTAAGTTTCCTCAAGATCGTCAATATGGCAGAATTAGACGGATCGAGCATTAAATCCTTAGATCCTTAGATCCTCACTGATTTTCAGATCAAGTTCCATTCTTTCTTTTACCTCTCTTTTCCTTTTACCACTTGACAGCCCTAGATAGATTCCATGCATACAACATTTAAAGGCCTCCCACGTGCTCGATAAGCTGATCTCACATTAACGATTCTCATCAACAAAAAAGTTAGCCTCCTACACAATTAGGTCTAATATATCATCATCCATCAAAATAGATGTATTCAGTTTCCATGAAAAGGATCTGCAACATTGAAATTTAAACTTCATGCGTATTGTCACTGGGGCATGATCGCTCAACAGAATATTACCGATATCACAAGAAACAAAGCTTTCCTTCACCGTCCCGCCGGTCAAAGGCATGTCAAGTCTAGAATACACACCATGTGCACCGAAGAAAAAACTATATTGGCGTTTACCAGGGTTCATAAGACGCCAATTGTCTTTTAAGTTGTGTTCCATTAAAAGTGACATAAGTGCACAGTGATGATGATCACTCCGAGACACCTGACTGACATGGCTTCTGTCAAGCAAAGGATCAACAATAGTATTAAAGTCTCCTCCAAGAAGGATATTAGGTGAGTTGAAGTCCAAAAAGAGTCTGTGCAAACATTCTAAAAAAGGAACCATCATCCACTGTGGGTGCATACACATTGCAAAGAGTCAATAGTACCCCCTGAATCTCAACCAACAAGGAAATCAGTCTCCCTTCTTTATCAGCACATTCTCTCAAAATCTTAATATACATTTTTTTTGCGAATTAAAATGGCTGCTCCTCTGGATCTCGCCGTAAAAGAAGACCCATAGTCAGAGCCGACCCATTCTTTCTCTACCTTTGAGATTTCATCAGCTAAAATATGTGTTTCTTGTAAAAAGCATATATCTGCCTTCATATCATGTAACATTGTAAACACTTTCTTTTTCTTCAGGAGGTTGTTAACCCCATTTCTCCAGCATGGGGTCTGGCATGGATCACATGCTCATGAATATTCCCCGTCGTCAGGCTGGGAATCCTCGGTAAAGAAAAAATCAGTATCAGTTTCGTTTCTGATCTGTCTCTCTTAGTAGTAACAAATCACTGGTCTCTGGGTCATACTGCCCCCAGCCAATGACTGCCCTCTCCCTAAGCCCCGCCTCTGGCAGCCATCCTCAGATTTTTACCGCACGTTCAAGTGTTGGGAGTCCTCGTGCTTTAGCTCTCGAGCTTTTGCTGCATTTTCGCACTTTTTCAAAGAGATTTTCTCATTTTTCGGTTTAATCAAGCCTCAAGCTTCTACTTCCGATTACCGGGACCCGTTTTGGAATTTTTCTACGCCTCTCAAGGGTGAAGTTTTCGTCAAGTTACGCTTCTTGGAGGATTCCAGAAGATCTGAGGCCTACCTCTCGGACATGGCCCAGGACAAGGGAAGCTCGACGCCCGGATCCAAGCTGTTCAGGAACTGCCCTGGATGCGGATTGCAAAATGTTTTCAAGGAGGACGAGCATTCTCGATGTCTCTACTGCCTTCATGACGACAAGACGCACATGGAGAAGGACTGTGCGTTCTGCAAGAACCTGTCGGAACGGACCAAGCAAGATCGTCGTTCCCGCCTCGCCGCCTGGCTGGAGAAGGGCACAGCAGGTGAGAAGGCGAAGAAAAAGTCTAAGCGGTCTTCTAAGTCCTGTGAGGGTGCCCCGGCGACGGGGGCCCAACAGAAGGCCAAGCACCGTGGGTCCGTGGGCACCGGGAGCGTCGAAAGGTCGGGCTCTTAGGCTGCCAAGCAGAGCGCGACTTCCGCGGCACGTTCGACCATGAGCCAACGCTCTGGCTCGGGGAAGAGGAAATCCGAGAACCCGGGCAAGCTTCTGGAGAGGCCCCGGTCGATCTCGAAGGGAGACGAGGGGGAGTGAGGTGGTGACCCCCCCCCCAAAGCGAAGGCCCAGGACGCGCCTAAGGTGGTGAAGGCCCTGATCCATCCAGCAAAGGCCTCTATCGAGGTAGTCGCAGCGGCCCAGTGGAGGCGGCCTTGGGGCCCAGAGTTTCCCTGCCACCGCAGAGGGAAGCCTCTTTCCAGCCCATCAACAAGACCCCCATGAAGACCCCGGTGGAAAAAGAGGGGGGGGTGGTGGCCATTACGGACACAGATTCAGCCTCTGAGGAGGATCTGGTGGAAACCGCGAAGGGCCTCAACGAGAGGTTCGAGAAGGTTCGATCCCAGGGGAAGGATCCTGCTGATGTGATCGAAGATAGCCCAGTGGAGCAGCCATCTCGCCCGCCGCAGCCATTGCCTGAGCCTCAGGATAGCTTGCAGCCATTTTGTTGCCGATCCAATCCTTATGTACTAAGATAAGGACAAGGTTACCACGGACCCCGATGGAGGATACAGAACCAGGACCGTCGGGAAGCCCTCCGAGCAAGCGGAGAGCCCACCCCGCACCACCCTTCGTGCCCACAAGGGCTGTGGGCCCCTCATCCCCCTCGCCGGACCCTCGGGATGATACGGCAACGGATACAGCGACGGGGACGGACTACGACGGTGGTGATGATACAACGGACATTCCATCACCCCCCCCCTCGGGCCTCCCTGTCCGACGAGATGGGCTCTTATCACACCATGATAGCCAGGGCATCCGAGCTCTTCCAGCTCTGTCCGGAGGAACAGAAGAAGGAAGGCTTCCTCTACCAACGGCGGGAGGCCAAGAGAAAGCCGGTCCTTGCGGTACCGTTGCTCGACGATATCTGGGACAAAGGGCTTGCCATCCTGAAGAACACTTCCACGATACCAGCCAAGAGGGACAGGTACGAGAAGAAGTACCGGGTCCCCGACGCCGCCCCCTTGTGCCTCAGGGCCCAGCCTACGCCGGATTCGGTCGTCTCGGCAGCGGCCAAGAAGAAAGCGGCGGGTGCAGCGGCTTTAACTTCCACTTCCCCGCCGGACAGCGAGGGCAAGAAGTTGGACTCCATGGGAAGACGGGTCATCTCGTCGGCGGCGACGACGATTAAGGCGGCCAATGCCTTAGCTATTGTGGCCCGTTATGACAGGGAGCTTTGGTACAAGATAGCCCCCTTGCTGGACTTCCTATCGGACGACAAGCGGGCGGAGGCCCTAGAGATTCTGCAGGAAGGTGAGGTGGCGTCGGATCACGCCATTACGGTCGCAACGGACATTGCCGATACCGGATTTCGCCAGCTGGGCAACAGGGTTTGCCTTCTACGACGAGGATGGCTCAAGGAGACGGACTTCCGCCAGGATGTTCAGACCAGAGTGTTGGATATGCCGTTCGACGGCAACAACCTGTTTGGGAAGACGGTGGATGAGTCGCTCCAGGCCATCAAGACCGACACAAAGACGGCCCGAGCCCTGGGAGTCCTTCAGCAACGACGGCCCTTTCGGAGTTCCGGAGGCAGACAGGGTGCTTCCAAGGGATCCAGCGGCGGCTCCTCTACGTACCGCCAGGCGGCCCGCTCCTCGTCCCAGGAAGCCTACAGAGGTTGCGGCAAGCAAGGTGGGTCACGCCGCCGTCGTCAAGGAGGCCAAGGCGGCAAGGCCTCTTCCAAGCAGGACTGAATCGCCCGTAGCGTCGGGCCCCCACCGAAGCACCCCGGTGGGAGGCCGGCTGACGAAGTTCGTCAGCTTGTGGGAGTCCATCTCCACCGACCGTTGGGTGCTGGACACCCTGGCCCGCGGGCACTCGCTAGAATTCCAAAAGAAGTGTCCTCGCATTCCACCTGTGGCCAGGAAGGTGAATCATGTCCCTCAACTGCTTTTGGAGGTAAGGGCAATGCTCAGGAAAGGTGCCATCGAGCTCGTCCTCAAGAGGCTCTGGGCCTCCGTAGTATACTCAAGGTACTTCCTCGTCAGAAAGAAGACAGGCGGTTGGCGCCGCATCCTGGACCTGCGTCGGTTAAACAAGTACATCAAGGCACAGAAGTTCAGGACGGTCACCCTCCAGCACATACTGGGACAGCTGGTGGAGGGCGACTTCCTATCGTCGTTGGACCTGGAGGATGCTTACTTCCACATCCCCATTCTAAAAGGACACAGAAAGTTCCTCAGATTCGTAGTCCAGGGACGTCACTACCAATTCAGAGCCCTACCGTTCGGATTGAAATCGGCGCCCAGGGTGTTCACCAAGTGCCTGGCACGGCTGCGCCTGCAAGGGATCCACGTCTACCCCTACCTGGACGACTGGCTAATCCGTGCAAGGACAAGAGAACTCGCCGTCGAACACACAGCGAGGACTGTCCACCTACTCACGGAACTGGGATTCGCCATCAACTACCCCAAATCCCACCTGGTTCCATCGCAGGTGGCACTTTTTCTGGGAGCGAAGCTCGATACAGTGGAGCGATTGGCATCTCCGTCGGAAGAAAGGACGGAGGCCATTTTGGGCAAGGTGCAGCGCCTGCTAGCCACGGACGTGGCCAGGGTGAGGTCCATCAAGTCCCTCCTCAGGATGATGTCCTCATGCATCTACCTAGTGCCCCTTTGCAGACTACGGATGCGTCCGTTACAAGAGTTCCTCGACGCTCGCTGGATGCAAGCGACGGGCAGCTTCGAAGACAGGATCCCGCTCGACGAGGATTTCCGTCGGGCTATTCTTTGGTGGGGTACCCGTGCGCACCTCACGGCAGGCATGGACTTTCAGACCCTGGCGTTTCAGGAGACGGTGATGACGGACGCCTCCCTGGAGGGATGGGGGGCCCACACCGGAGATCTCCACTCAAAAGGCCTTTGGCTCCCGGAGGAGAGGTCTCTCCACATCAACATCCTGGAACTCTGAGCCGTGTTCTGGGCGCTCAGATCGTTCCTTCCGTCCCTCAAGGGCAGAGTGGTGAGGATTTTCACCGACAACACCACCACAATGTTCTACATCAGGAAGCAGGGAGGCACCAGATCCCCAGCCCTATCCAAGGAGGCCCAGGTCTGTGGCACTGGGCCGTCGCCCAGGGGATGTTTCTGGTTCCTTTTCACCTGGCAGGAATAAAAAACACCATCGCTGACTCGCTCAGCAGGGAGCTGCGCTCGTGCCACGAGTGGGAACTATGCCAGGACCAGGTGGATCAGCTCTTTCAACGGTGGGGCAAACCCCAGATCGACCTGTTCGACACGGCGACGAACTCCAAGTGCCGGAGGTTCGCCAGCAGGTTCCCCCAGCCGAGGAGCATGGGTGATGCTCTCTCGTTTCCCTGGGACGACCTATTCCTGTACGCGTTCCCTCCGTTGCCGTTGCTGCTCCATCTCATCAACCAGCTGAAGAGGTCCAGGTGCAGAATGATCCTCGTCGCACCGGCGTGGCCGAGACAGATCTGGTTCCCGGACCTTCTGGACTTGTCAGCGTCACCTCCAGTCAAGCTGCCGGCAGATGCGGATCTTCTCTCCAGAGAAGGAGACGCCATCCTCCATCACGACCCAGAGTTGCTGAACTTGCAGGCCTGGCTCCTGCAGCACTAGAGTTTGGAGGGTACGATATCCCGGCTGACTGCAGAGAGGTTCTTGCAAAAGCCAGGGCGTCCTCAACTCTCAAGTGCTACGGGCACAAGTGGAAGAGGTTCTCTGTCTGGTGCCGTGCACAGAAGATTAACCCGCTACGGATTACGGCCCCCCAAGTGCTGCCGTACCTTCTGTCCCTGGCCAAGGCTGGACTAGCTCATGCCTCCATCAAAATACATCTAGCTGCGATCTCCCGATACACCGGAACTACAGGACGGGCGTCTTTGTGGGCTCATAGTTTGGTGAAGGAATTTATGAAGGGACTGTTCTGATCGTTCCCGCCGGTGAAGGCCCCTGCCCCGGTGTGGGAGCTCAACGGGGTCTGACCAGGCTCATGGGGGCGCAATTCGAGCGTCTGCACTCAGCACCGTTGAAGTTTCTGTCGTGGAAAACAGCATTTCTTGTGGCCATCACCTCCGCACGACGAGTGGGAGAGATCCAGGCCCTATCCTGCAAGCCTCCATATTTGACTTTTCACAACACGAGGGTGGTGCTGAGGATGCACCCCTCCTTTATGCCCAAGGTGCCGTCGGACTTCCACCTCAACGAGCCCTTGGTGTTACCAGTTTTCTTCCCATCGCCTTCGTCGCCGGCCGAGAGGACTTTGCACTCACTGGATGTAGCAAGAGCGCTGAATTTCTACGTGGACCGCACAAAGAGTTTTCGGAAGACGTCACAGCTGTTTGTAAACTTTGGACCTGTGAACCAAGGGAAGGCTCTCTCGAAGGCTTCCATTTCCAGATGGCTCTCCGGCTGCATCATGCACTGTCACCAGTTGGCAAACCAACCGCTGCCCGGCCGTCCGAGAGCCCATTCGACCAGAGCGATCGCTGCTACCACGGCATTCCTGTCTGGTGTGCCCCTGCTCAACATCTGCAGGGCTGCTACGTGGAGGTCGACGCACACCTTCACGAGATTCTACTGCGTCGACCGGGATTCCAGGGCGGAGTCCAGAGTCGGTCAGGCAGTGCTGCGCAACCTGTTCGCTTAAGGTGAGCCTGGTGAGGAGGTAAGAGTTGCTTAATGTTGAGTTTATGTATTGCTTAATGTTGTGCCTTGCCACCTCACGTGGTTGTGCATATGTGTACTGCTATGTATTCTTTTATTCATGAGCATGTGAATCCATGCCAGACCCCATGCTGGAGAAGGAACAAGTCACTTACCTGTAACTGTTGTTCTCCAGCATGGGTCTGGCATGGATTCACATGCGAACCCTCCCGCCTACCCCTCTGCGACTCTTCACTTGGTCATACTGCCACTTTACATGCTACCAAATCTGAGGATGGCTGCCAGAGGCGGGGTTTAGGGAGAGGGCAGTCATTGGCTGGGGGCAGTATGACCCAGAGACCAGTGATTGGTTACTAATAAGAAAGACAGATCAGAAACGAAACTGATACTGATTTTTTCATTACTGAGGATTCCCAGCCTGACGACGGGGAATATTCATGAGCATGTGAATCCATGCCAGACCCATGCTGGAGAACAACAGTTACAGGTAAGTAACTTGTTCCTTACATTCCAAGACACAACACAGAGATCGTTAACTTCCCCTTTTAGCTTTGAAGCCATCATCTTACTGTTAGCAGAGAAATAAAAAACTGAAAAATAAAAAACTGAAAAATAAAAGGACAGGAAAAAACAAAAAATAAGTGACCAAAAAAAGAACAGTCAAGACTGTAAAGTCTATTCAGCCTAGAAAATACTAGAACAAACATTTACAGCAATCTCCACGACCTCTCTCAACTCCACATATTACCCATTAACCATACATTTTCCATAGTAAATCACTAACGATAAAAATCAGCTTCAAAATAACAGAAAAACAAACAAAATAGTAAACCTAGTCACAAATTGTGTTATTAATGGACCCAAAAAGTCCACACACCCGTCAATAGCACTGTAGCCCCAAACTTCCCAAATACCCAAACAAAAACATAAGGAACCAATTAGTGAGCCTGGTACCAAGCTGAACAACATCTCATTGACATACCACAACATTCTGCAAACTGAACGAAAACATATTTGGATAAAAATCATCCCAGCTAATCTGCAGGAGATAAAGAAAATCATGAAATAGATTGAAATGCGACTGTAATATGTTACATTCCCCAAAGGGCCCAAAAATAATAATAGTCATATATCTGCAGCGCGTTATAGAGGTAACACAGCTGTGTAGTAGCGGAAACACCCAACAGATGTAGAAGGGACAGATGCAACTCCTTATGCCATTAAACCATGTTGAAAGTTATGTTCATTATGCCAATATGCAAAGGATGCAGGACAAGAATCCTGGAGACAGCAGCGAACTCTAGTTACAACCATATTGTTTTGATCCAGGTCAAAGATGCGATGTTGATTGAAATGATTGACTCATTGAAAGCATGATCAGAAAATATGGTGTACCAGTTTGAGCACAGGTTGAATGGATATGGAGGCAGGATTGAGCCAGTAATCAGCCCCATAGTAGAGTTCAGGTATTCCACAATGCACTGAAGTACGGAGCCGCGTATCCATAACAGAAGGGGAAAAGAATTCACGAAACATGCCTCCGGCAAAAGCTGATGACATCCAAATTAACAAACAATGAAGCTGTGCGTCCCCCATGAATACCAACCATGACCCTGCAGCCCAACTCACAAGCAGCCCAGCCAAGTCGTATAGATGTAAAGACATCCGGGAAATCAGCACGCCGGTTCCGGGTCAGCTGATCAGTGCGTCATGCGTCTAGGGTCCTTTACTCACAAGCGGCATTCGATATGATGAAAACACTGATGCGGCCAAAGACATTGAAGAAATCAACGCGTAGCACAATCCTCCATGATTAAAAGTCCACGGCCCCAGAACTAAACAAGTGGAATTCGAAATGAATCCATCGTCGGAGTCGGATGGAATGCTCAGAGGTACACGGAAGCCCAGCACAGCAGAAAGAGGTTCCATTGTTATCGGTTGAATTTGTCAAGCATTAACTGACCATTTCACTGGTGCCATTTATAAAGTGTATAAACATAACAGTGAATGGTTAAAATAAAAACATATAAACTAAACTGAACAGGGGGGCACATGAGAAACTAAGAAACAACCTAGCTGAGGGGGGCCGTCATAGGAAGGTCCCTTTTATGCATTTCTAACCAGCTCAAGGCTTGTGCAGGGTCTGAAGTACTCTTTTCTCCATCCGGCAAAACATAATCGTAAAAACATTACTTTTGTTGAGAAAGGCTTTCAAGTTAAGTTGTTTGGCCAGGTGTTTTGCACTCTTAAATGATTTCCTCAGAAGTAGAATTTCTGTGGGAAAGTCAGGATAGATAAAAATAGGTTTACCTGTGAAAAGGGTGTTCCCTTTCAGTCTGGCTGCATTCATCAAACACTCCTTTGATCTTAGATTCAAAAAGGATACATAATGTGCTTTCCAATTCTGTAGGTGTTATCAATGTCACCCATTGAAATCGAGTCACAATGGAAACTCTCCTTAAACACTTGAATAATCAAGGAAGACAAATCTTCATTATCAAGAGAGTCTTCCACTCCAATCAATCTGATGTTTTTAGCCCTCCTCCTCATTTCCATCTCCAAACGCATTTCCTTTTCTTTCTGCAAATCAGACTTCAAATTGTTGTATGCTTGAAAACTGCCCGCTATTTCAGTGCTCATAGATAAAGATGACTTTTCCAAATCAGTTACTCTGCCATCAAGTTGACCTGTTTTTAAGTTGAACTCAGCCAGAGTCAGTTTGACATCACACACAGCTTGGGCCACCTGGAGAAGGATTCTGTAGACATCTTGAATGCTTGGAGTATCATCCATCTCTGCAATCTGTTTGGGTTTCTTTGAAGCAGGGTTTTCAGCCTCTTCTATCTTTTTCTTTGAATTCATAATAATATCTTGTAAATGTCTTCAGGGAGAGGTCCAGAGCTGTTGAACTAAGCTGCTACTCCATTGCCTGACGACTTTCAACTTATAATGGACCTCAGTGGTGATTACATGACTCACGCTGCCAATCTTAACAACATCTACTCATACATTAAGGAATGGATGGTTAGTAATTGGATGTGCCTTTAATGCTCGGAAACCGAGCTCATGATTTTTGGGACCAAATAAGCTAGGAGTAAGCTAAGTCTCACCTATGCTAGTTTGTTTACTAGATGGCTGCTCCATCAATGTGGTTGATAAGGTAAAAACACTTGGCACGGTACTTGAGGCATCCCTCAACTCTGACACTCACGTTAATAACATTGCAAAAAATGCTCACTATCATCTCAGAATTCTGCTGCAAATCAACCCATTAGCATCACAAAACAATTGTGAAACTCTGGTCAGAGCCATAATAATGCTTCGGCTGGATTATTGCAATGCTCTACTTAGTGGAGATAGCAAAGAAAACATCCAGAAGTCACAAATCATCTAGAATGATGCTGTTAGGATAATACACAACATCCCTAAGAGGGAACATGTTTCCAATTTCCAGAAGGAGCTTGACTGTGGAAAAGAGAATCCAATTTAAAACAGTAACCTTGACCCACAAGTGTGTACATGGGAAGGCTCCGAAGCGCACTCTGACACGGCATTTCCTAACAGGACTTTGCGATCAGGCTCAGCACACCTTCTTACCGTACCACGTGCTAAATGGGTCAGAGGAAAAGGTAGATCCTTTCATCTCAGAGCTGCCGATGCCTGGAATAATCTTCCGCTATCCATGCGCTCTGAAGAAAAACACACCACTTTCCGCAAAAAACTTGAAAACACTACTTTTTGAATAAATACAGGCCTTAACCCGATCTGTCTTCTTTCTAAATCATATGTATTTGTGTATTTGTGCGCCCTGGTGCCTGTAGGCTATGGCGCGTTAGAAATAAATAAATAAATAAAAATAAGTAACAGACCAAAGTGGGAGTAGAGAGACAGAGACACATACTCGCATATTGAATGCAGGGATGAGAAATGAGGCAGCCTGGTATACAGGGGGTCAGAATGTATGGGAAGGCGATATGAGATGGAATCAGGTAGACTACAGAAACAAGATCACATTACATGAAGGAATCGGGCAGAAACCAGATCACAGTGGGTAATAGAAGCAGGCTTTTTGTAGAAACGTGCATGGAGGGTGATGGAGGCAAGCAGGCTGCAGACGCAAAGTCACAGCAAATAATGGAAGCAAGCATGGTGAAGTAACATGTGCTTAGATGGTGACATAAGAAGGCAGGATGTACCTGTAGTAACCAGAAAACATGTGATAATCAATTAGAAACAGTATCACAGCAGATGCTGTAAGCAGGCATGAAGCAGAAACAAGATCGCAGTTGATAGTGGGAGTAGGCAAGATGTAGAAATGTGCACAGAGGGTGATAGAAGCAGGACGCTCTCAGAAGCAACATCATAGCAGATAGTGGAAGCAGGCATATAGGAACATGAGCATAGAGTGCGATGGAAACAGGCAGGATTTTGTAACCAGACTACAGGCGATAATAAAGCAGGTTAGATACATAAAGTAGATAATGGCAGATGGTGAAAGGATGTATGATGTAGCAATGTGCACAGAGGGTGCTGGGAGCCGGACGTTCTCAGAAGCAAGATCTCGGCAGATGGTGGATAGTGGAAGCAGGCATGATGTACAATCATGAGCACAGGAGATGATGGAATCAGGCAGGATGTAGAAACCTGAGCACAGAGGGTGATAAGAGCAGGCATGATGTAGAATCATAAGCATATCTAGAATTATTAGCACAGAGGGTGATGGGAGCCGGCATGATGTAGAATCATGAACACAGAGGGTGGTGAGAGCAGGCATGATGTAGAATCATGAACACAGGGTGATGAGAGCAGGCAGGGTGTAGAATCATGAATGCAGTGGGTGATGTAAGCAGACGGGGGTCGTATGCAAAGTACAGGTGATAAGCAGGCTGAATACAGAAAAAAGTGTACAGGAAATGGTGTAATCAGGCAGGATGTAGAATCATGAGCACAGAGGGTGATGTAAGCAGGCAAGATGTAGAATCATGAGCACAGGGTGATGGGGCGTGGCCTGGGTGCATGCAGTGAGAATGTGACAGTGTGTTGCTCCCACTGTGATCCTGAATGATCCTGACGGCGACTTTCTTCTATCACCCCTACCTGCTAATAAACTACACTCCTGTGAGGGGAAACCAATGCTGAATCCACCAACCTTTATCGGACGAAAATCGGAGTTGACAGTGGGACGAACAGATGCAGGAAACACAGTCCCCTTACGCACCAAGACGGCAGCCGCTGCGTACTGTGAGGCTGATACTAAGTCCTGCGGTGTGGCCGGGCCATCGGATTTGTGTGCACATCGACCCTCTTGGGTCTTGCTGGCAGTTAGCACAGCGGCTGAGCCCCGGATACTGAGGGAGATTACCCTGGAGGACCCAGAGGGATTTAGCTGAAGCCGCCAGGTGGGTGGGCCAAGTCGCGCTCCTCGATGGCCAGCTGCGGAGCTGTGGATTGTCTGACAAGCTTCCTGATCTACTTCCCGCTCTGGTGCGGTCTGCGACACAGAGCTGCTCATTTTATGAGCATGCCTGCAGAGAAACACTAACGCTCGCTGTTACCACCCCATTCCGAGCTGACATATTGCTGAGACATTCCGCCTGGAATAATCAGGGCACCGCGCAAAGCCAAGGTAGGGCTCCGGCTGCCCTAGCTCTTGCTAACCCTGCCAGTACATGTTCAAACTAGACGCATTACATTGCAGGGGGACATGGCCTAACAGCACTGTGGGGGTCTGCCCCTTGATATAGCTGTGGCCCCCGCACAGTGCTGACTGTACCTGCTACGACTGGCGGGTCCTCATGGCCCTTTGGAAACTGGCACCACTAGAGGCACACCGCACAAGAACTGGATGACTGCACCAAAAGGGTGCCCGCCCATCTCTGCCTTGCCCCAATTCCTCTGCGGTCTGCCAGTGGTACTTGGTCACTTGCAGTGGCTGTATATCCCCTAAAACACACTGGGAACCTCGCAAAGTCAAGGTAAGGCCCCGACTGCCCTGAATCTTGCTATCCCCGCCAGTACATGACTAAACTGTGTACATTGCACTGCAGGGGGACACGGCCTAATGGCACTGTGGCGATCCGCCCCTTGATATAGCTGTGCCTCCCTTACTGTGCTGGCTGTACCCGCTACGACTGGGTGGTCCTTCTGAAACTGGTGCCACCGGAGGCACTCCACACAAGAACTGGATGACTGCACCAACAGGGTGCCCGCCCATCTCTGCCTTGCCCCGACTCCTCTTCTGCGGTCTGCCTGTGGTGTTTGGTCACTTGTAGTGGCTGAACACCCCCTGGACTTGAGGCCACACCACCAAATCAATGTCTGAGGATAAGCCAAACCCTGGCCCATGGCCTCCTCCCTCCGGGTACTTACTGGTTGGTTTGTCACTGCCAACATCTTGTGAGCTTAACCAAAGGTCTTCAGCTATGTCCCCCATGAAGCATAAAGAGACACCTACCATTATGGACTCTTTTGCCAGTCAAACCAAGGCTTCTCCCGCTCCACATACATCTGGAACAGACCAACCTACACCCCCAGACATTACTCACAAATCACAAGACAACCTGGTCCTTCCTGCGATTGCCTGCCTGCGGAGTTCCCTGGAAACCAAAATAGATGAGGTCAAGACCGATGGGCAGTTGCTCAGACAGGATGTCAGGCAGCTTGCGGAAAGGGTGTTGTCTGCTGAATCACTGCTAAACGATGCTTTGGGTACCACTAAAGATCTAGCGGTATAGGTCAAGGAACTAGTGGCGATGAGTTTGTCGCTGGAACAATGAGCGGAGGATGTGGAGGGCAGAGCACAATGGAACAACATACGTGTACTGGGCCTGCCGGAGGGAACAGAGGGATCGGACCTGACCTCCTACATTGCAAACCTGTTGCTACAAGAAATCGGCCCCGGCAAGATGTCCCAAGGCTTTGCAGTCGAGAGAGCCTATAGATTGCTTCAGAAAATAACGCCTCCAGGCTCTCACCCTAGGCCAATGATTTCTAAGATCCTCAACTCCCGCGATAGGGAGGTCATTTTACAGCACTCCAGGGAGGGGGAGAGAGCTTGCATGAAGGCTCCAAAATAGCCATTTACCCAGAACACAGATTGTGATGGGAGCAGGCAAGGGGTAGTACCGAGCGGGCAGTGGGTAGTACCGAGGGTATAGTTGATAATCAAGCAGGTTGGATACTGAAAGTGTTCACAGGAGATGGTGGAATCAAGCATGAGGTAGAATCACGAGCACAGAGGGTGATGGGAGAAGGCATGACGTAGAATCATGAGCACAGAGGATGATGGGAGCAGGCGGGGGTAGTACCGAGGATACAGGTGATAATCATGCAGGTTGGATACTGATAGTGTGCACAGGAGATGGTGGAATCAAGCATGAGGTAGAATTATGAGAAAAGAGGATGATTGGTACAGGAATGTTCTCCAGCATGGGGACTGGCGTGGATTCACCTGCTCATGAATATTTTCCCTGTCGTCACGCTGGGAATCCTTGGTAAAAGAAAAAACAGTTTCACTTTCACATTAAAACTGTATTTCGAAGGGATTGTGTCCTCCGACGTATTCCTTATCTTAGATATCTCTTTCCAGCTTTGCTGGCCTCGGAAATTTTTTCTCTCTAGAGGGCGCTGCGCGTCGAGGTCCGCCGAGTCGATGTCTCTCGACAGCCGCCGTATCGACGTCGACGTCATCCTGCCTATAAAGGCCGCACGCAGCGTCCGTTGCTCAGTTCCGTTTTTCCGCGCTTACTCAGTGCCTCGGAATATCGTTGCTCAGTTTCATAGATATATTATTCCATTTTCCTCTAGTTATTCGATCCATACTCGATGGCTTCCTCGTCTGAACCGACGACCCCTCGGTCCGGCTTTAAAAAATGCCGAGACTGTGGAAAAAAGATGTCGATAACGGACCCTCACAGGGTCTGTCTGTGGTGTTTGGGAGCTGAACACCATTGTTCGGAGTGTGAGGACTGTATGTCCATGACAGCTAAAGCCCTGAAGGAGCGTAGGGGGAAGCTGGAAAAAGGTAAGACTTCTAAAGCTTCTTCTTCCTCGACGAAGTCGAGACATTCGTCTCCTCGTCACCATTCGCGCTCCAGGTCTCGAAGCGGGTCCCATCATTCTTCGAGATCGAAGCACTCGAAAAGGAGACGCCGAAGATCCCCTTCTTCGTCCTCCTCTTCCTCTGTTTCACCTAAGAGAATCCCTTGCCCCACGAAGCATAGTTCCCGGGCTGAATGGGAGGAATTCCGAAAAATATGATGAGCGTCTTTGAGAAAGCGGCCTCGACCCCCTCGAAGACTGCCGAGAGCGATGCTCTGGTCGAAAGACCCGAAGGTCCAAAACGCCGCGAGTCGCAGCACCCGGCGAAGGAAGCTTCTCGAGCGCGTCACGAACCCTCGAGTAAAGCAAAGACCTCGAATCCTTCTTCGAAAGGTTCCGTCGACGCCGTCGACGAAGGTTCCGTCGACGCCGAGGTCGGTGTCTTCGACGCCGTTGTCGAAGGGACCGTTGACACACGGGTCTGTCGACTCGACGCCATCCTCGACACCGGCGTCGACGCCAAGGAAAGTCACGGTTGCGGCGCACCCAGTGGCTATTCCCAGGTCTTCGATGTCGATGTCGTCGAGATTGTCGATATCCTCGAGCAGAATTCCGATTCTATCGAAGACCTCGAGGCCTCCACCTTTGTTTTCGACGCCACTTTCGAAGCCTTCGACGTCGGCGTCGACGACATCGACGTTTTCGAGGCCGATTACGACAAGTTTGGCACCCTCTGCCTTGGAGATGGGTTTCACACCTTTTGTGAGCTCAGACCAATTGAGAACAATGTCTTCAATTATGGAAGAGGGTGAACTGTCTGATCAAGAAGAGCCATTTGAGTTGCAGGGATCTGCAACCCCAGTTCAAGAGGAGTTATCCTCAGAAGAACGCAGATTAAAGGAACTCCATGATTCCTTACATGAGGCAAGTGGTTTAGATACTTCCCAAAAGGTGGAGTTCGCTAGGCCAGACCGGGGGGAGCATGCTGAAACCCCTTATAGAGCCTTAATGGCCAGGATTACAGAATTTATGGGGTGGTCAACACCTTCACCGGCTTTCCAACAGGATGACCTCACGGATATTCTTGATAAAGGTCCACAGGAGGATCCTGTAGTACCTTTTCATAAAGCTCTTCAAAGAAAAATAATGACGAACTGGGAAACCCCAGATGTCGTCCCGGCAGTAAATAAAAAACTGTCTGCTAAATACAGGGTATCTTCTGCAGACCTGGAGTTTTTGTCCAAACACCCATCCCCAGAAAGTCTGGTGGTACAGGCAGCATCTTCTACTGACATCAAGACTGCTTACCCTACCGTCCCACAGGACAGGGACGATAAGAAATACGATGCTATGGCTAAGAAAGTCTTTTCGGCATGTAGCATGGCATTAAAATCTATTAATGCTACTTGCACCCTTGCTAGATTTAGCCATACACTTTGGGAGTGTGCTTCTACAGCGGCTGACTGCATCCCGGAGGGAGAAGAAAGGGAGGAATTCCTAAATATCATAAGGGACGGTAAAGACGGTATGTGCGAAGCCCTCCAGACGGGCATTGACTCGACTGACAGTATCAGCAGAGCAATGGCGGCAAGTACAACAACCAGGAGATTTGCTTGGTTGAGAAAGTCTGGTTTTGCCCCATATGTGCAAGCCAGGCTCTTGAATATGCCATTTGATGGCTCTTCTTTGTTTGGGAAAAAGGCGGATGACAGTTTAGAAAAACTGCAAACATCAAAGGCAGCAGCAAAATCCCTAGACGCTGCAATCCGTCAGACACCTTTTCGTCCCACAGGAACCTCTGCGAGAGGCAAGTCTTTTCGCTTCTACTCCGCATTCGGAAGAGGTAGAGGACGACCGGCTCAAAGGGGACAAAGAAGAACTACCCGAGGTGGACGGGGTAGATATTCAAAAGCCGCAGCAACAGCAGGTGCCTCTTTACCATCGGCATCTGCATCAGCTGCCCCAAAACCACTCTGAGGACTTCCCTCACAAGACACCTGTAGGAGGCAGGTTAACTCAACATCTGGCGGAATGGCAGGCTATCACGTCAGATGCTTGGGCATTGGAGACAGTTGCACAAGGTTACTGCCTGCCTCTCCTACGCATACCTCAGAGTCATCCACCGGGGATCAGCTCTCAAAAAGCTCCAGATCCGCTCCTCTTGCAGGAAATTTTAGACCTGCTAGAGAAAGGTGCCATAGAACCGGTACCTGTAGCGGAGAGGAACAAGGGCTGGTACTCCCCTTACTTTCTCATACCAAAGAAAGACGGAGGACTGAGACCCATCTTGGACTTGAGGGAATTGAACAAATTCCTCAGGAAAGACAAATTCAAGATGGTAACTCTCTCTCAGATCCTTCAGGCCCTTCAGTTCAAGGACTGGTTGGTATCTCTGGACCTTCAGGACGCTTATTTCCATGTGCCAATCCATCTCAAACACAGGAAATACCTGAGGTTCGCAATTGGCAACTCTCATTATCAATTTCGAGTTCTGCCATTTGGGTTGATCTCCGCCCCGAGGGTCTTCACCAAGTTAATGTTGGTAGTGGCAGCAAGTCTAAGGAAGGAAGGGATTCACGTCTACCCCTACCTGGACGATTGGTTGATCAGAGCTGTATCTTCGGAACAAGCTCAGATCCAGCTAGATTATGTTTGCCACTCCCTTCACAGACTGGGCTTCTCCCTCAATTTAAAGAAGTCACAAATGATACCATCGCAGAGACTCCAGTTCATCGGAGCGATCCTGGACACTTCCCTGGGAAAAGCCTCGCCACCAGAGGTGAGGGCTCAAGATATTCTACAGATGGTCACCAAGTTTCAAAATGCCCAACGTCTCCCAGCCTTCGACTTTTTGAGGTTGCTAGGCCTCATGGCATCCTGCATTTTCCTTGTGCCAGAGGCTCGCCTGAGAATGAGATCTCTCCAGTGGGCACTGAGAACTCAGTGGTCACAATTCTCAGGGAGAATGACAGATCTTCTTCAGGTTCCCGACAGGGTGGTTCGAGACCTTCAGTGGTGGGCCTGTCAGGAGAACATTCTGAAAGGAGAGCAGTTTTGGCAACCTTGGCCGGAGATAACAGTAGTCACGGATGCCTCACTTACGGGGTGGGGAGCCCACGCCAACGACTTGACGATCAGTGGTCATTGGTCTCCATCGGAGTCCAGACTACATATCAACCTGTTAGAGCTGAGGGCCATCAGACTTGCGCTGAAGGCTTTTCTGCCATCTGTACAAGGAAAGAATGTCCTGATAATGATGGACAACACAGTGGCCATGCATTACCTCAACAAAAGAGGAGGCGTAGGATCACTACCACTGTGCAGAGAGGCAATTCAGCTCTGGTTTTGGGCAATCCAAGAAGGAATCTCTCTATCAGCAGTTCACCTAGCCGGAGAGAAGAACTTGACAGCGGACGCTCTGAGCAGGCAGAGCACAGTCTCCCACGAGTGGGAACTAGCTCAGGAAGTCCTTCAAGAGATCTTCGCCCTTTGGGGAACCCCTCAGGTGGATCTGTTCGCCACCAGTGTCAACAGGAAGTGCGATCTGTTCTGTTCAAGGGAATTTCCCCCGAGAGGAGCTCTGGGAGACGCGTTCATAGTGGACTGTGAGTTTCCACTCCTGTACGCGTTTCCACCAGTCCCTGTCATTCCTCAAATGATCAGGAGGTTGAGAAGATTCCGGAAAACCATGATGCTAATTGCCCCGAATTGGGTCAGGAGAACGTGGTACCCGGACCTTCTAGACTTGTCCATCTGCCCTCCAATTCGACTTCCACTCAGAGAGAATCTGCTCTCACAGAAGGGAGGTCAGGTTCTCCATCCAGACATCAAAACCCTCAACCTTCAAGCTTGGCTTCTGAAAGGCTGAGGTACAAGGATTGGGACCTCCCTGATGACGTTATGGAGGTGTTGCTTTCGGCAAGAAGGCCAGCAACACAATCTTTATACCGCTGCCGTTGGAACAGATTTTGCAGCTGGTGTAGAGAAGAGAATATCAACCCCTTTTCATGTGGTACACCAACGGTGTTATCCTTTCTACTCTACTTGGCAAATTCAGGCCTTCAAGTTGGCACTATCAAGGGCTATCTCGCAGCGCTGTCCATCTTTAAGCGCACTGCGGAAGAACCATCCTATTTCAAGTTACCCTTGGTAATACAGTTTCTAAAGGGGTTAACTAACGTTTATCCCCCAAGACCATTCCAGGTTCTCCTATGGGATTTAAATTTAGTCCTAACTTTCCTGATGGGCACACCTTTCGAACCACTCCACTCTTGTTCGTTAAGGTTTCTTACCCTTAAGACTGTTTTATTAGTATCACTTACATCTGCTAGAAGGGTGAGCGAGTTGCAAGCTCTTTCTTGTAAACCCCCTCATACAATCGTTCACAAAGACAAAGTTGTTCTGAAAGTGAAGCCTAATTTCCTCCCAAAGGTGGTTTCTGAATTTCATATCACACAGAAGATTACCCTTCCATCTTTCTATCCTCCTCCCCATCCGGGGAAAGAGGAAGAGAGGTTACACAGGTTGGACCCAAGAAGGGCTTTAAGTTTTTACATTAGTAGACTGGCTAGGATAAGACAAGCAGACCAGCTGTTTGTAGGCTATGCATGTCACAGGCTGGGGCTACCGATAACTAAGCAGACCATTTCCAGATGGATTAGTTTAGCCATTTTGGAATGTTATAAACTGGCAGGAAAAGAGCCCCCTCAAAATCTTAGGGCTCAGTCGACCAGAGGTATCGCAGCTTCATCGGCCCTCAAAAGAGGAGTGCCGGTTCGAGACATATGTGCGGCTGCCACATGGTCGTCCGTCCATACCTTTACACGGTGTTACAACTTGGATTCCTCCTCCAGTCAGGAAACTAGGTTTGGAAGGGCAGTATTGCACTCTATTCATCAATAAGAGGAAGCATGAAGTCAGTACTCCCACCTCCAATAACAGAATACTGCTATGGGAGCCTATCTAAGATAAGGAATACGTCGGAGGACACAATCCCTTCGAAAAACAAGTTACTTCTTACCTTGTAACGTTCTTTCGATGGGATGTTCCTCCGACGTATTCCCTTGTTGTTGCAGATTACGCTCCTTCAGGGTGATTAGTCTAGTCCAGAAAGAATTATTGTGGGCTACAAAACAGAACTGAGCAACGGACGCTGCGCGCGGCCTTTTAGGCAGGATGACGTCGACGTCGATACGGCGGCTGTCGAGGGACATCGACTCGGCAGACGTCGACGCGCAGCGCCCTCTAGAGAGAAAAAATTTCCGAGTCCAGCAAAGCTGGAAAGAGATAAGGAATACGTCAGAGGAACATCCCATCGAAAGAACGTTACAAGGTAAGAAGTAACTTATTCTTCTCTCTAAACCAATCGTTGTCATCTGAGTCACACTGCAGCCAACCAATGACGGTCCTCTCCCTAAGCTCCACCCGTGGCGGCCATCCTCAGATTTTACTGCAGGCTTTAGTTTTGGGAATCCTCATAGTGCTCTCCAAGCTTTTTTCCTTATATTAAAATGTTTGGATATAAAATCGTTGAGTTTTTACCGATTTTTGAATCATCATTCGACCAGAGGTCGACTACCAGCAGCAGGTACCGTTGTCGATGAAGATCAATATTCATCGAGAATATTCATCGGAAGGCCCTGGCTTGGGCCTACTTCACACCTTTTCGCCATTGCCGATGAGAAGAGATGCCTCTTCAAACTCTGCGCGCAATGTGGATCAACGGCCACCTCGACAATGACTGCTGCTACCATGCCGATGACCCCATCGACGTCCTCGTCGACGAACACTACTTTGTCGAAGGGATGGCAGACCACAAATGCAGTGCCCACGGCACGGCGGCAGCTACACCGCGGGTATCATTGCCGGCATGGCAGGAGGTTACTGCCATGGCTACGGTGAAGCCCCGCGAAAAGGGGGCGGAAGCCTATCCCCCCCCAGAAGGTTCAGGAAAGGGGAAGGAGTAAAACGCTGATGCCCCCTAAGAGGGGTATGGAGATGAGAGGTGAGCCAAGTGTGCCGAGACACATTTACAATACCTCTGAGGAGGGTGACGACCTGCTTGAGGGCTTCTACTCAGACCATGAAGGGGGCCAGGGAAGTGTTTCACCTCAAGGCGAACCTTATCAGTTGCCGGTTCAGAGGAGGCATATCATCCCGGAGCCTACGGCTCCCATTCCTCAACCCAGAGACCTTTTGTTGGACATTCTGACCATGGTGCACACGCTGGTAACAGGAATTCAGCAGAGGTTACCTCCCACACTGGGCCCTGTTCCGTCTGCAAGATCTCCAAGACCGCGCAAGTCAAAGGACCCGGCTGGCCAAGGGCACCAGCCAACACCACCTCCACCACTGGGGGATCCCACCACGCGATGGGCATGGACACGGCAGCTACAGCTTTGGACACTCACGAGACCAATGACTTAATTTCGGTGGACGGAGAACCGGTAAGCGTGGATGACTACACAGGGCCTCTCCACCGGATGAGGTTGGCTCCTTCCATTCGATGATGTCATGGGCCTCTAAGCTCTTTCAGCTAGTGCCTGAGGAGATGAAGAAGGAGGAGTTCCTTTATCAAGCAGCCCTGAAGAACCCAAGTACCGCCCTGCCCAAGTGTGACAGACTCGAAAAAAAGTACAGAGTCCCGGACCCGGCCCACAAGTGCCTGAGGTCCCAGCCTTCACCTGACTCTGTGGTTGCAGCCGCGGCCAGGAAACACTCTTTGAATCCATCGTCCTCATCCGCAGTGCCCCCCGACCAGGAGGGAAAGAACTGGACGCTATGGGAAAGAGAATTATTTACAGGGCTGCCAGCACCATTAAAACTGTGAATGTGCTGGCCATTTTCTCACGCTACGACCGGGAACTCTGGTACAAGCTGGGCCCAATCCTTGACTTCCTTCCTAACGACAAGAAGGCGGAAGCTCTGGTGCTATTCCATGAGGGGGAAGTGGCCTCGGACCATGCCATCACAGTGGCTGTGGACATCGCTGACACCGTATTCTGTCAGATGGCAAACTGAGTCTTTCTTTATCTGCAAGGATGGCTGAAAGCCACCAACTTCAGGCCGGACATTTAGTGGAAGGTGTTGTACATGCCATTGGATGGGGAGAACCTGTTTGGTAAGGTGATCGAAGAGTCTCTTCAACTCATCAAGACGGACATAGAAACGACGCGTTCGCTGCGTACCCTACAGCAAATTTGGTTGTTGCCCTTTCGTTCCTCTAGGATAAAACCTGGAAGGTCCTCCAAAAGCTACACCACCCCTTATTAGCAGCCTTCCCATTCCATGACGCAGGAGGCGTACAGAGGTTGCTCGCAGACATACAGCAGCGGTGGACCGCTCTGGCGCCGCTCGCAGAGCAGGACCCCGGTCACTGTATGCCACCTGTAGCGCATCAAGAGCAAGACATGGCACAGCTACGGCCGGAGGTCAAACCATGTTAAAAAAAAAGGGGGCCATAGAACCCCTCCCCCATCACCTCTGGGGTGTACTCCAGATACTTTTTGGTCCGAAAGAAGACAGGCGGTGGAGGCCGATCCTTGACCTGTGACGCTTCAACAAGTACCTGTAGTCCCAGAAGTTCAGGATGGTCACGTTTCAGCACATGCTCGGCCATCTGGAGGTAGACAACTTCCTGGTGTCTCTGGACCTGGAGGACGCATACTTCCACATCCCATCCATCGGAAACACCCCAAATTCCTACGGTTCGTCGTACAATGATGGCACTATTAGTTCAAGGCACTTCTCTGCAGCTTGAAATAGGCCTCAGGGTCTTCACAAAGTGCCTGGCTCCGGTGGCGGCACATCTTCGTCTCAAGGGCATCCATGTTTTTCCTTACCTGGATGATTGGCTGATCCGATTGGCTCCCATGCTCTGGCGAGCCAGTACACAAGGACCGTCCATCTGCTGACGGATCTGGGATTCTCCATAAATGTATCCAAAGTCATACTTGGAGCCATCGTAGAAAGCTTTGTTTCTGATGGCATGGCTCAACACAGTGGCTTGCCTAGCGACCCCCTCGGAGGAGAGGGTGGTAGTCATCCTAGGGAAGGCGCAACACCTGCAGTTTGCACAGTCAGCTATGGTGCAAGCCATCAAGTCGCTATTGGGCATGATGTCCTCCTGCATCAACCTTGTCCCTCCTGCAGACTACAGATGAGGCCTCTTCAGGAGTTTCTGGATGTGAGATGGCTGCAAGTATCGGGATCCTGGATGGACAAGATCACTCTCAACGAGGAGTTCTGATGTGTAATGCTGTGGTGGGGCGTACGCTATCACCTCACTCAAGGGGTCCCATTCCAAGTCCATCCTTACCAGGAGAAAGTCACCACGAATGCTTCCTTGGAAGGATGGGAAGCTCATACCAGATAGTTACACGCCAGAGGCCTCTGGCCACCGGAAGAAAATACCCTTCACATCAACGTCCTAAAGCTTCAGCCCATCTTCTGGGCCCTCAAGTCTTTCCTGACTTCAATGAGTGTAAGGTGGTGAGGATCTTCACGTACAACCATGTTGTAATCTGGAAACAGGGCAGTATGTGCTCTCCGGCCCTCTCCAGAGAGCCCCAGGATCTGTGGCACTGGGCCATTCGTCAGGACATGTTTCTCGTCCCCTTTCACCTGACGGGCATCAGGAACACCATCGCAGACTCGCTCATCAGGGAACTGCGTTCTTGCCACAATTGGGAGCTTCGCAAGGACCAGGTGGATCTTCTATTCAACCCCAGATTGATCTCTTCATGACAGCAGCAAATTTCAAGTGTCAGAAATTCGCCATTAGGTTCCCAAAGCCGAGGAGATACGTTCTCGTTCCCTTGGAAGGGACTGTTCCTATATGCTTTTCCTCTGTTGCCACTCCTGCTACGAGTGATCAGCACACTCAGACAGTGTCACTGCAAGATGATACTCATCGCTTCGGCGTGGCTGTGACAAATGTGGTATCCAGACCGGCTAAGTCTGTCAGTGGCTCTGTCCATCAAGATGCCACGACTGTCAGACCTTCTGTTCAGCGAGGGAGGAACGATTCTGCACCACGACCCAGTGCCACTGAACCTCAGGGCTTGGGCTCCTGCAGCCCTAGAATTTGGACATTATGTTTTAACAAGAGTCTCTTCAATGTTCACTTGCAACGGCCATTAGTGGAAGTGTTTCTCTGTGTGGTGCCTGGCTCAGAAGATCACCCCTCTGCGTGTTACAGTTCTGCAGCTACTATCACACTTGCTTTCCTTGGCCAAGGCTGGTCTGGCGCACTCCTCTATCAAGGTGCTCCTGGCTGCCATATCCCACTACACCAGGGAGCCGGCTAAGCCTTCTCTGTGGTCTCTCAAACTCATCAAAGAGTTCCTCAAGGAGCTCTTCAGGACTTTTCTGCCGGTGAAGGCTCCTGGCCCGGCTTAAGAACTGAATGTGGTTTTGACTAAACTTATGGGTGCGCCTTTCGAACCGATGCATCAGGCCCCCCTCATGTTCCTATCATGGAAGACCACGTTCCTTGTGGTGATCACCTCAGCCAGGTGGGTCGGGAAGATCCAGGTACTGTCATGCAAACAGCCGTATCTATCTTTCCACCCTTCAAGGGTAGTCCTGCGTACGCACCCCATCTTTATGCCGAAGGTGCTGTCGGAGTTCCACCTCAACGAGCCATTGGGGTTACCTGTCTTCTTCCTGAATCCGTCGTTTCGAGCAGAGAGGGAGGAGAGGGCTTTGCATTTGCTGGACGTTGCTCGTGCCTTGAAGTTTTGCGTGGCCCGAAGAACTCGGAAGACTGCTCAGCTGTTCGTACATTTTGGTCCTGAGAATCACAGAAAGGCCTTGTCGAAGGCTTCCATCTCCTGGTGGCTCTCCAGCTGCATCATGCACTGTCATCGGCTGTCTAACAGACCTCTTCCAAGCCGGCCGAGAGCCCATTCCACCAGCACAATCGCAGCAACAACAGCATTTCGCTCTGGTGTGCCCCTGCTCGACATCTGCAGGGCTGCTATGTGGAGGTCCACACACCCCTTCATGAGATTCTACTCCGTCAACAGGGATACCAGGGGGGAGTCCTGAGTCGGCCAAGCGGTGCTACACAACCTGTTCATTTGAGGGGAGTCTGTTCCAGAGGTGAGTTTTATTGCTTCTGTTGAGCCTTGCCACCTCCTGTGGTTGTGTATATGTATTGCTGTGTAATCATTATTCATGAGCATGTGAATCCATGCCAGACCCCATGCAGGAGACGTTTTAAGTTACTTACCTGTAACTATTGTTCTCCAGAATGGGTCTGGCATGGATTCACATGCGAACCCACTCCTTCCCCGCTGTGGCTCCCTCTTGGTTCATACTGACACTTTACGTGCTTACCACATCTGAAGATAGACACCAGTGGTGGAGCTTAGGGAGAGGACTGCCATTGGTTGGGGGCAGTATGACCCAGATGACAGTGATTGGTTTAGAGAAGAAATACAGTTTTAAAATGAAAGTCAAACAAATTTTTGTTTTACTGACAATTCCCAGCCAGATGACTGTATATTCATAAGCATGTGAATTCATGCTGGAGAACAATAGTTACAGGTAAGTAACTTAAACCATGTAGAATCATGAACAAAGAGGTTGATGGGAGCAGGCAGGATGTAGAATCATGAGCACAGAGGGTGATGGAAACAGGCATGATGTAGAATCGTGAACACAGAGGTTGATGGGAGCTGGCATGATGTTGAATCATGAGCACAGAGGGTGATGGGAGCAGGCATGATGTAGAATCATGAACACAGAGGGTGATGGGAGCAGGCAGGAAGTAGAATCATGAGCACAGCGGGTGATGGGAGCAGGCATGATGTAGAATCATGAGCACAGAGGGTGATGGAAGCAAGCATGATATAGAATCATGAGCACAGAGGGTGATGGGAGCAGGAAGGATGTAGAATCATGAGCACAGAGGGTGATGGGAGCAGGCAGGAAGTAGAATCATGAGCACAGGGGGTGATGGGAGCACACAGGGGGTACTATTCAGAGTGCAGTTGATAATCAAGTATGCTAAATACTAGATCAAAAACACAGTCAATGGTCGAAGGGGCATATTGTAGAAACTGGAGCCCAGCAGTGGAAGAAGCAGGCTCAGTACAGGCAAAAGAGCCTAAAAGATGGTTGAAGTATACAGGATGCCGAACCAAGAACGGTTGGCATGATAGGAGCAACGGGTGAGGTGATGCAAGCAAGTTGGGTGTCAAAAGAAAATACAGTAGATGAGGAAAACAGGCAACATGCAGTATTATTTATTTTATTTTATTTAGAATAACATTGTAACCAAAAAGGTTTTTTTTATATACAACAAAGAATAAAACACAACATATGATTTAACATTAAAAGTACATATAGAAACAATGCATGGAGCACAATTTGTGATTACATCTATATTACAAAATCATCGCTGTTACTGTACAATGTGAACACAAGTCGGATAAAATTACTTAAGAATGATTTGTTCGCAGGTGAGATTAAAATAAATTGGTAATAAATAAGAAGTCAATTGGATAACATTTTAAAAATCTCAGTACATTTCTAATAAAATGTTACCATATGGTGAATCAAATTATGGTCACAACCACTCATGAACAATTCCTGCAGTATTAAGTGCACAGTAGATGGTGCACTCAGGCATGATGTAGCACAGAGAGTAAATATATATGGAAGAAATGCCTGGAACCCGATAAAAGAGAATGGGTGACTGGCCCATAGTTGTGGAATTGCGTTTGTAACACAAGGCATTCTGTGGGCTCTCTTCCCTTAGGTGCACAAGGGATACCTAGATGACCCCCGGAACACAGACAATGCCTGGACGGAGACCTGTGCTGTCAACGTGCACTTTGACTCCCAGAAGCAGGTGGATAAGCTTACATCGGTAAGAGGGGTGTGCGCGTGTGTGTGCATGTATATACAACTAGTCTGTTACCACTTATTCAATAATCCAAAGACCTTTACCGTTCATAGCATTTAGAAACCATGTTTTTTACTATTTCAGACCTCAAGATGAATTCAAGGATGGGTTCTAGTGAAAAATGTGTTGCCAATTTCCCTTCCAAATACATCAGCATTGTTTCTTCCTCAGTCTCCAATAGATTACCTAAAAACCCATCCATGCATCTACCTTCAAGCAAACTGCACATCCGGAAGCTGTATTTTGAAGAACATGTCCTATGTCAACCTATCTCCTGAGACCACTTTTACTAAATCTCACATAGCTGTCCACCGTGGTCCTTTTTGGATGGTTACTGTCATCACCCCTACCCCACCTCTGTACAGTTGACCACTCACTGGGATGTTTCCAGCAGAGAGTCTAACCTTCACCTATCCCTCTATCCCTCTACCTTTTACCACTTCTGTCAGAAATTGCCAAAATCAAGTATGATCCCGCCACCTAGCTCTCCACCACTTACCTTTTTAGCTGGCTATAGCTGTGATTTAATATGATCTCCAATGAGCCACCATTGATGTCATTACCTGGCTATCAGCGTCAATAAGTATGACCCGCCCTTCACCTTTGATCAGTGTAGCCATGTCTATCAGGGGGAATCACTTTGCCAAAGTGAGCATTCCTCTGACATCAATAGGCCATCCTCTGTTGGGGACATGCAACCATCCCTTGTATGCAACTGGAACAGGCTCTTGAAGCCCTATTTACTGTGTTTCCTTGTGCATGGTTGTCTGTCTTGATGCACCATGACACTGTGGAAGGCTCAAGGTCTGGCTATAAGTACTTCGCCCACAAGCCTAGGGGTTTGGTAACCATAAAATAAATGAGAAAACCCCAAAATGTGAGGTCTTCTTTTGCTTGATTTTCAGGGAGCTTTTTGCAAACTTTGCAAATTTGATTTTATGATATACAATCCTTCCCACATTTAGTTGGGGGCCTAGGGAAGTAAGTGTAAGGGCTTTTCTGCATGTGTTTTCTTGGGCATGGCTTCAGCATGCAGTGAGTACATTCTAGACCTACCCCCTCTTATCCAGCTATCTCTCCTTTCATGTGCTGTGCCCCATAGAATACAGTTGAGTCCCACAATAAATATGGTCCAATTGTACACATAGCTTCTCTACCTTTTCCTTCTCAAGTCTTCCTGTGCATGTTATCGATCCATCGCCTTCATCCCAAGTATCTGCCCAACTCTGTTCCTCCCTACCATCACTGAATGTTTTATTATACTCCTCCTTTGACTCTCTGAAAGACAAAGTTCTTCGAATCCATGACAGGAGGTGCCATACAAATGCAAGATAACATAGCATACTTGGGAAGTCTTGCCTTTCTTTGCAGTGTTTTTTTGGAGAGGTGTTTTTCACGTCTGTATCAGTTGTGGATATTCAGGCAGGGGAGGGTCCTGCATTGTCTGCTTCACAGGCAGACTTAAAGCAGGTGATGTCAGGTGGACAGTGTGCACAGATTGGGAAGACCTAGGGACTTGCAGCTGCTTCCAGGATCTGCTCGGAGTGATCTTGGGCTTTCTCATTAGCTCCTGGTGGCCTTTTGACATATTCCCTACCTCCTTATTTTAACTCCCTATTGCAGGCAACCTGGGAGTTTGCAGCCAAGGGCCAAAAGCAACACATTGTGACTCTGTGCCTTTTAGGGAAAGAGAGGGACTTGGCCCATGCCCCCCACTTAACACACAGCGTTGAGCTCTGGGGCTTTCTGCAGAGTATAGCAGATGAATAAAAGGTTGACAGATTGGGGCGACCCCCGTTTGCCCTTCAAAGAATAAGATAAAAAAAGGACAGAATCCTCTGCTTGCTGCTTCTTTACTTTGTTAGCTATCAGCAGCGCCCCTCTGTGCCTGCCTACATCTGCCCACAACGCTATGTTACCTGACCTCTGCTGTTCTACCAGCACCATGTTCCTCGTCCTCTTCCTAACCACCTGCTCTGTATCCTTCACCTGGGGGCTCCATGCGTTGCCATGCATGCCCCCCACTGCTTCTTTCTCCTCCATGTTCCCACTCAATCCCATTCCTCTTCCCCTCTCCATGAAGCCGCTCTTGCTGCATCAACCTAAAACAACTCCTCCCTCAAATACCCCTCTTTACTCCCTGAAGAAGCACACCCACCGGCCCAGCTCCCCCACTGAACTCAGCCCAGGATTCTGGAAACCACCTTTCTTACTGACCATTTTGGCTTCACCACCCATCTTACCATGATGGTTGTCACTGATACATGGACCCCAGTATGGGTGCCTTTCACAATGACTATCTTTTCTCAATCCCTTGTTCAGCCTAAAACAGGCAGTGATGTTGATGTTCTAATCCGCAAAGCCGGCCCATCTGCTCTCCTTGCACCCCATCTGGATTTTTCCCCCTCTTCTTTTGAACACATCACGGTTCAGCTTCTCGCACTTATTCTTATTATCATCCACATCTAAGAGCCCGCTAACACTCTCAACTTCTTCTTCCATTAACTGCACCTCCCCCTTGAACCTCTTCCGTCTGAATTCCCAGTCATGCTCATGGGGGACTTTAACCATCCGAACATGCCCAAGGACCACAAACTCCAGCTTGCTGCTGCTCTCTGACCATTCTCTGGTTGACTTCCTTATCCTGATAGCACAAAACCATGACTACTTGCTTGATATCCTCTTTTTCTCCTCATTCAAATCGTATTCCCCCATCTTGATTCATCACCTTCCAACCACTGTCTTCTTCGGTTCACTGTCTCCATTCCTCCACCTGCAAATAAAATGAGTACCTTACTCGGTATCCTTACCTGGACCAATTCAGGGCTTTCCTTCAAGTACTCTCTCCATCTCTTGTTGTCTATATTGAGTTGTCATTTCTGTAGTTCACTTTGGCGCTAGCGTTTTCCTTTGAGTGCCATGACTACGTTCACGCTTTCACTTCCTCTGGACCACGCACCCCAGCATGGTTCTCCTTAGCCATCCAACAGTTGAAGACAACCATATACCTTAAAGTACATGCGCCTGCAAAAAAACATGCTACTCCTCTCATTGTCTGGTGCAAGAAATTGCTCCTTTATCTCACTTCTATGTTGACCGCAGCCAAGTCCAGGAATTACACTAACCTCCATGTGCCCCCTTTCCCTCTCTGTTCATATCGTCCCAAGCTACACATAATCCTCCAAACAATGCGTGCACCCCTTACTGACTCCACTCTTTCTCCTCCAAAAACTCTAGAGTACTGGACACCTCTCTGCCCTCTGCTCTCTCCCCCTACTCACCCTTCCTACTGTCGGGCTTCCCGTCCACCTCACTGGCTTAGCTGGAAACTGCTCCAGGCTTGCCAATCTCTCCTTTGCTTGTTCTGGCTCCTTCGTTCTTCAAGCAATGAAGGAGCTTGCGCACTTGCTACCTATTGTTGCCCTCTCTTCAACCATCTCCTTTCTGCTGGTATCTTCCTAGTTTGTTTGACCACCATACACATTTGGAGAAACCAACTATTGACTCTAAGAGCTCAACCAAGAGAAACACTATTCATACATGTGCCTTGCCTTGGGGCTGTAGTGTGACACACACATTTTAAACAAAGTGATTTTGTATCTTCATGAATTATTGAGATGCAGTTTGGACTTCTTGAGAACATCCCTGTGAAGGAGAGAGCCAAGGTTGAAAAGAATTTGGTACCTCTCACCTTGATTGTAGCCAAACTGAAAATAGCCACATGGTGGAAGTGTAGCAATAGCCTGCAGCCGTGGAAATGGAAAGTTGACTTGGCCATTTGCATGGCAGCAGAATTGGAGACATTGTGCACTTAGGTCAAGGCAGGTGGGATGATGGTGTGCTAGAACTGTGTGTACACAGTCACACAGTCAAATGAAGGGGTATCCAGTAAAAATGTAGATAACAAAAATGCAGTCAGTGAAAATGTTGTGGTGAAAACGTTGGCAATCAAAAAGTACTCAGAAATGCAGCTGAAAAGTAGCCAAAAATGTAGTGCTGCTAGGGTAATGTCTGGAGTTAATGTGGGTTTAGTGGGCCTGTTTTAGGGTTATGGTAGGGGTTAGGGTTAGGATAGGGGTTAAGGTTGGAGTAAATATGTTGGGGTTTGGTTAGTGGTTAGGGTAGATCAATTGTCTGGGTAAGAGTGAGGGTATGGGTTTGGGTAAGTGCGGAAGAAAGTGATACAGAGGTTGGAAAGGGCTGGTGATGTTGGCATAGGATAAGGGTTAGGATAAACCTAGTGGTTAGGGTAAAGCAAGCATTAGGGTAAGTGCTGGAGTTGCAGTTAAGGTAAGGTTAGTATTACTGCCAGGGTTAGGTCAGGGCAAGGTCTGTGTAATATATGGGGGGCTAGCGATAGGGTTGGAGATAGCTTCACTTTTAATTTTCTGTTTATTTTGTATTCCAAAATATGCAAATAAGATTTTTTAGAAAGCTGAAGGGTTAGTGTTCTGTGAGAGTTCAGGGTAGGATAAGGGTTGTAAATAGAGTTAGGGGGAAATTTAGGAATGGAGTTAGGGTGATTGTGGAGGTTCCGTTAGAGGTTTGGGTTACAGACTTCTACTTTTGTGTATTTAAAAATAGGTTTTTGGCGACATTATTACTGGCAAGATTTTCAAACTTTGCATTGCATGTTCTGAATGACTGCATTTTTTAAAACGACTTTTTGCACGACTGCATTTACACATGACTACATTTTCCTGGGGACATTTTCACAAAGAACCGAATGAAGATAGGCCACCCTGCTGCTATAGTGGGATAGGTCAATAGTGCCCTGCCCATGTATGGACAGGAGCCATCAATGCTGACCTTTCAGCGCAGGTCAGGGTAGTGTTTTTGAACATCGATAAGTGAGTATCGGGAACCCAGCATAGTAACATATCGGAGAAGAGGTAGGGAAGAAAGGCGCCTGAGAAGTCCAGGATGGACGGACCAGGTCTCCACGGAGATGAGGGACACCTTGCATGGGACAGACTGCTTCTATGCATTCCCCAGGGCCGAAGGCTGCAGTTTGTTGCAATGTAAAGACTGACAGTCACTTGTGCCCTCTTTACTAAATTCACCTTTGCAATACTGGATATTCTGTCAGGCTTTACCTGTGCTTTGCCTCTTCATTGCTGCTAGAATTAGCCTTATACGCTTTATTTTCTTTTTACTTTTCTGTAGGCTGCATTTTGAAATATCAATAAAAGAAGGTACACAGGACCTCTTTCCACCCATCTGGGACTCTCAGCTTCCAAACTGCTACCTTGTTCTCAGAGGCTTTTTCGCCCAATTATGTCTTTTTGACTGTCTGAGCACAAGCCCCCTCGAACTCCACCTTTTGGATCATCATTCAGGAAGATCACCCCAGACCCTGATTTAGGAGGAAGTGAATCAAGTTACAGGTTCCCTGGGGTCACACAGTGACCTTGTGAAGTGTCAGGGGACACTGTAGCAAACCCCACCCAGCCTGACACCTTAAATAAAAAGACATAACACTGGACATTCTCATTGCATCATTTTTCACAACTTGTGACATTTTTCACTACACGTTCTGTTATGAGTCAATGTGGCCCACAATACACCACAGAGCACACACCCCATTATCACATGTTCATGTGTGCAACCAGTGTGCTGGGTGTTCTTGAAGGACTACAATCTTCCTGAGAATGGCTTCTTATTGGAGGGCAACTGTTGTGCATGCAAGCTG
The DNA here is from genome assembly GCF_040938575.1 of Ambystoma mexicanum. Classification (NCBI taxonomy): domain Eukaryota; kingdom Metazoa; phylum Chordata; class Amphibia; order Caudata; family Ambystomatidae; genus Ambystoma; species Ambystoma mexicanum. The sequence goes on from NC_090941.1 coordinate 1,090,628,826, forward strand.
ATCTTGTACCTCGTGTCAGCTAGTTGCTCTAAGCCGCACATGAGGCTGCAATTGTGGTCGTTGTCAAAGTAGAAACAGTTGCGCTTACTAATTGAGGCTACCTTAAGAAATAGTTCCATGTGATAATGTCCCTGCAAAAAGGGCTGTGTGGCAAAAAGTTGCTATAAAAAGGCTGTGGTTTGCAGCGATATTATCACTGTGAACAAGCGGGGGACACCCCCGTAACCCCTGTTTTTTAAATGTATTTATTAATTATTTATTGTCCCCAAGGCGAGCTGGCACAGTCCCCCGCTCCCCTCACAAATGGTCACCATACATAATGTTGCCATCCCGGCGACTATATGTATGGCGACCATTTGTGTGGGGGTAATATTACAGGATACCGAAGAAATTAGGGCCTGGTCCATTAAAATTGCTCTATACTGAGGGTAAGGTGTGTGACGGTACGTGATGATTAGCAGGACTTATCAGGTCAATTAGTGCCTTATTATAACAGCTTCCATGTTGTAAGGGTTATCAAATGGCTGCAATCCATACTGGTACAAATTTAAGAGAAAACTCTGAGTTGTTGCCCGTAAGACATTCCTCTCTCAGATTTGGGGAATAAAAGGTCACATTACATTTGGTTATTACATAAATAATGTCCCTCTGCTTCACTTACCATTTAGATAGTTAATGCATTGCTGTCATTGGGGAGAAAGAGGCACCCTGTTTTCTGGGTATAACTTGTGTTCCCTCTTTCTTACAGAATATTCTAAACCTGGAGCCCGCAGTCTTCACCCGCTGGCAGATCGTGGACCAGAAGATACCCCTCTTTGCAAACCAGAAGGAGATTTTGCAGAAAGTGGCCGAGATCTTAGACGCACATTATTGATCATGGATCAAGGTGCTCAGCGCACTTGGTCATTCAGGGAAGGACTTTAAGCCATGGTTTTGCCCAGCCACTCTTTGGCCATGCCCTCAGAAGAGAAGTTCTCTGAGGGTGCCTCCCAGCTAGGCATTAGCTTTTTTGCACACCCTACCCCATAAAAGTCTATTTTTTTAATGAGAAAGCATGTATACTGATTTTACATCGATGACCGGTGGAAGGCCTTTACAGCAGATATCTCTGAAGACCTCATCTTTGTCTTTCAGGACCATGTTTGAAAGGCCTCTTACAATTTGTTTAAAGGTTTCTGGATTTAAATAGCCTTAGAAAGAAAAGCACTGTGTGTTTCTGGACACAATGCCTTCTACCTTACCTTACATCCAGCTCCTTACTACATGGAAACGACCACAAGCACCCGTGGGGGGACGTTCCACTCACCTCTAGGTCTAGTCGTTCTCAACATTCATCACCAGAATCGTTATCAAAAGCAAGAGGCCAAACACTGCAGTCAATGAGGATGTAGCTTCTGGAGTCCAGAACTGAGCATCTGTTGCTGTGGTCGGATTGGTGCAGTAGGGTCTCGAAGGAACTAGTTGTTCTATCTTGTCAAAGGATTCTATGAAATGTGTGTTCTGATGGACAACCCGTGATGAAGGTCCTCTTATGAGAAGCCATTTACATGGTGTAGTCGTCGGCTCCACCAGGTGGGATCTGTGTAAGGCTTACCTTCCAGTCTTCATGTTAATCAGTGTTAATCAGTGTGTATGTCGTGAAGTAAACACAACAATAATTTAAGTGCCAAAACGTCCTGTTTGCGAAACCGTACCTGATTAAAATAAAAAGACTTTCAAGCTGTGACATATTTCAGTCTAAGAAGTTGTCTTGTCGGTTTGTACACTGATTTCTTTTTAACCTACATTTTTATGAGTGAACCCGTATCTACCAATTCTAAAACACTGAAATAAGTTTTAGTTTGATAGTCTGATACTCAAGTCTCAGCGGGACTGGAAGGGAGCAGGTGGGTGTTCCTCCGGCACCTAATGTGACAGCCTCGAAACACGCCTGTTTGTTGATGGGGGCGGGAAAGGGTTCTACTTTATGCATCTCATATAAACTGAGATGGGCGCAGTACTATTTCCATATATGCCCCTTTTAGGAACCTGTACGCTATAGAGCAGGGGTCTGTAACCTCTGCCTCGCCAAATGTGTTGGACTACAACTCCCATCTGCCCTGCTAAGTCAAGGGTGCGTGATCATGGGAAGCACCTGGAAAGTCACGGGGTGCAGACCCTTTGTATCCCTCTGGCTGTTTAGGTACTCCCCCTTGAAGTGACACATTTCTAGGATACTTTTGACTCACAGAAGTGTGCCCTTCAGTCCCTGCCTGGAACTGAGATCTAGAAGCTTCTTTTGATGCATATGGTATCACTGACGCTTTATGGCCTGATTACCACACAAGTCCTTGAGTATGGACCACACTACATCCGCACCACTCACTCCTCACTTCTTGTATTCGCTCACTTTATTCGTGTCTATATGAAAGCAGACAGTACATTGCAGGAGCATTCAGCTTGAGATGAATTGAGTAGAAATGCACATACACACGTCAGGGGGATGCCCTCTCCCAACGGGGGGACCCACGTAGGAAGCACACCTAAGGTGAGACACAGAGGGGACGGAACCAGCGGACAGGGGATGGTTGGGGTAACAGATAAAGCGGAGAGCAAGGCATGTGTGAATTTTTGCGGGTAAACATTATCCATTTATATCTCAGCCGTCAGAGGTTATTTTCACAAATCTAGAGCAGATTTATCTGTGCTTTTAGGGTACTTTTTTGTTGGAGGGCATCGCCTTTTTATGGCTGCATGCCTTCTAATCAGTCAGCCATCATTCTGGCCCATTTGGAATATGACCCTCTTACCAGACATTTGAGCCCTTGTCCAGAATGCCCTCATTCCCCAATCAGAGTCTATAAACCCACCTTTGACATACATAGGATCTGTGGGGCTGTTAGCCTCCTCCTCGACCCTATAATACCTTGCACATCTGTCAACAAAGTGCCTCATTTGTGCACATGACTAGAACCTTCGAGTTAGTGTACCAGCATTCTTGCCACACAACCGGCATCTATCGTCTTCTTTCAATCCCATTCCACGAATCCTTCTGGGTAAACAACAGTTCTAAAAGAAAGATACGCTGTTTACAACACAGTGCCTCGTCCATATTTGATTCCAAGCATCATTTTGATGGGTCAATCTGTTCAGTTCTGAAAAATTCCTGTTCAGCTCGACTTCCAATCTAGCAGGTTGCTTCTCCGCATCACCCCTTAATGATCCATTCTAAGCCAATTTGTACAGGCTACTCACTTTAACATTGCCTTCCTCCAGCGTGGTGAGTGGGGGCCTATCCTCCAGCAAAGGAGCTCTCTAAAGCCAATTGGATAGACGATATTGTCTTTTGTCTGTAAGCACCAGTACATACTTAAAGTTCAGGAATTCCAAGTTCAGTTTATATATGTTAAGCCACACCTGCTCATCCCTCAGAATGTCCTTGTTTTCCCAAGAAATCCACTACAGTCTCCCACCCCTAAATGTGAAGGCTGCATTCAGCCATATTGTTTCCCTGACACAGTGTTCAAATGCTCTTCCGGAATCCAGCATATTTTTGCATCAGAGAGTAAGGCAGGACCTGTGGGCTTTGCATCCAATGTCTGATATGCAGCCATCTAGCCGGCCTTCATCACTAATCGACTAAATGTCATCTATTCCATTACCTGGTCCGTTCTTTTTGAAAATGAGCTCCGGGGTCACACACCATGTTATATTGTTCTACAAACTGTCCTCGCTTCTGTTTCCACAAGAACTTTCTGCCTTTCTCTTTGCCCTAAAGGAATGACTTGATTGTCCAATAGACATCTTTTTTTTTTCCAAAAGCAAAACTGGAGGTTGATGGTTGGAATGTTTTGAATTACTCGTAATTACTGGCATTGCTCTGGGCAATCCTCCAAAATGTATCATTGTTCAGCCCTTCTGCACAAGACCACGAGCATCTCCAGACATGTTTCAGCCTCATTGTGCCTCATCATTTAGCAGTTTAGGCTGGTCTGTCACTTTTGGGGTGGGACCAATTGTCAAGAATCCAAGAATATACACATCTATTCCACACGATCTGGGAATTCAGGCCGTTGAATGATTACTATTGAACACTGGTGAGATTGAGGCAGAGAAAGAATTCATAATCATACTATTACATTTCATATAAAAAAAATCATACTTGGGGCGTGGCTTGGCAGCCATGGACTAGGCTGCTCTCTGAGAGAGCTCTGTTGATCCGTACATCAATCCGGTGAAGCGCGCTGACTTCAAGCAAGAAATCCAACGTGAAAATGCCACTGATGCTGTATAAATATATGTAGCCTCTGATGCACGAGGCTGTACAAGAATCGAGAGTAAACTGACAAAGCTATGCAACAGTGTTGCTCTCTGTAAGCATTTCGGGCTGGCAACAAAATGGCAGCTGCCCCGTGACAAAAGAAAGAACAATCAACGGCCGATGATGGTTAGGACCACTCGCCGCTGGTCCTAATATGGCAATACCGACCTCGGAGGGCCAGTATTCCAACCTGGCGACTCAGAGATGAAGCGCTGAAGGACATAATGAGATTGTACACTTCTTTGATACTAATACTGGGAGTGTTGAATCGACTGGCACCCTATGGGAAGCCTTTAAGGTGGTGGTAAGAGGGATTGCAATAGCCAAATCCAAAGGGCTGCAAGGAGGCATATCAAGGGAATTAAGGGAAGCTGAAACCAAGCTAGAGATAGCCCATGGCAGGGGGGGCTGCACGGAGGGGGATGCCAGACTTATAAGCCAACTGCAACAAGAATGTGCAGAACACTGGGACACTGGGATAGACTATGCAACCTGAACTATAGGAAATATGTAGAAAGGCAACATGAGAGTGGAGACAAACCAGGAAGGATGTTGGCATGGTTGTATAAAAGAGAGATCACCAGAACCACGATCAGAGTAATACAAGGAATGGAGGGGCAATTGGTAGACACCCAAGAGGGGGTAAATCGTGAATTCCTAAATTACTATTGTACATTGTATGGAGATATGGAAGGGAGTGACATTAGGGAGATAAAGGATACGCTGCAGGACATAGGCCTGCCACGAATAAGCGTGGCAGAGCGAGAGGACCTAAATGCCCCAATCACTTTAGAAGAATTGGAGGAAGTAGTAACACAACTACCCGCCAGTAAGACGCCAGGTGCCGATGGACTCCCCAGTGAATTTTACAAAACATACAGAAAAGAGGTGCTCTCCCCGTTGTTAGCTATGCTAAATGAGGCTTATGAGAAAGGACGGCTACCAGAATACCTCAGAGAAGCGATCATTATCCCACTCCCTAAACTCAATAAGCCAGGTACAGACTGTGGATCATTCAGACCATTGTCAATGTTAAATCAAGATAGCAAAATTCTTACGGCAGTGCTGGCAAACAGAATGAAGCAGACAAGGGTGCCATGGTCCCCGATGCTATACATCTTAGCACTGGAACCTTTGGCAATATATCTGAGGCAGCAATATGAGGGAATAGGGATTAGAACGAAAGGAGAGCCACACTTAGTTTCCCTATACGCAGATGACATGCTGCTGTATATAAGATACCCCGAAGAGAATCTCCAATACATCCTTGAAGTAATGGAGCAGTTCGCAACGCTGTCTGGAATAGCAGTAAATCCCCAAAAATCATGTATATTCCCGTTGGGGAGGTATGTCGGGGTCCCACAAAAACAATTACCGATTCTGCAGATACCATGGGTAACACAAACGTTCAGATATCTGGGAGTAGACATTTATCATACGGTAGAAGCGGAACACCAGTATAACACTGAGAAAGCGGTAAAGAATATCGAGAATAGCATGAGGTTTTGGTCCAAACTCCCTCTGGCAATGATGGGAAGAGGGGCGCTACTGAAGATGGTCGTACTTGCGAGGTTACTGCATTATTTTGGGAACATCCCATACCTGATACCAAAGCGATTTTTTATTAAGCTACACAGCATGTGCAGGGATTTCCTATGGCATGGGACCAGGAACAGAATAGCTCTTTGGAAGCTGCAGAACGCATACGATAAAGGGGGCATAAAATTGCCAAACTTTGAGATCTATTATTTAGCTAGCCAACTACAATATGTGGCCAAATGGTTATCGGAAGACCCAACCTCATAATCGGGATTGTTGAGAACAGAATGCGCCCCATACTTTTTGAAAGAGATGATATGGCACCCCGAGGTAGAGGGCAAAAAGCGCTAAAAAATGTTGCTACTGGGGTGGCAAGTATGGCACAAAGCCTGCCAGGCCATGGAGAGCCCAGCCCTGTGTTCCCCACAGGTACCGCTGGTCGCACTGACGAGAGGGGATGAACAGCTATTGAAGGTGATCAGGAGGCACTGGGAAACAGTAGGAATTGTAACGATGGGGGATACATGGCAAGAAGAAGGGATTAAAGGATTCGGGGCGCTGGTGGAGGAAACAGGGTTACATGAAGGGCAATATTTAACATATAACAGAATAGTACAGCGGATAAGGGATACATGGTCAGAAGCCGCACTAGAAGAACAACCTGATGCTGCCATAGAAACCATATATGACATAGCGGAGGGGGGCACGTGAGCTATTGATGTCCAGAGTGGGGAAGGAAGCGGCACAACTGAGAATTGATTGGGAGGAAGACCCTGGGATACCCATGAGTGATGGGATGTGGGAACGTGCCCAAAGGTATCATAAGAAAGTATCTAGGAACGCAACACTACAACACTACAGCTGTATATAACCCACAGGGCATATATGACACCCCAGAGGATAGCAAAGTAAATAAATGCAGGAATACAGGTGTGTCCTAAATGTCAGGCAGAAAATGTGGGTATGTCGCATATGTTTTGGGCATGTCCCGAAATTGGGAAGTTCTGGGAAGAAATAGCCCGCCGGCTTGAAGAGAAAGGAATCAAGATAGATTGTGAATCAGTGTGGGCATGCTTGGTTGGCGGATTCCCTAGCCGCGTAAATTAAAACATGTAAGCAAATTAAAGGACTTGGCGTACATACTCTATAAGTGCAGAATAGCAATGGGGTGGAAGGCATGTAACAGGCCCAGGATATAAGTCTGGTAGAATGATCTCCGGAAATGGATTGAAGCCGAAACAGCAGTATGGCTAGAAGCGGGTAGCAAAGGGGAAGAGGAAGAAGCAGGAACCCCAACAGCCTGGAGACTTTTAGTGGCCGCATTGAACAGGTCCACCCAGGATTGATCAAGTGGCCAGGACTCAGTTGAAGATATGGGAAGAGAATCCCCTGAGGAAGATGAAGATGAATAAGGCGAAGCGAAGTAGGCTCGAAAGAGGGGGAGGGAAAAGGGCAGGCAGTAGACATTGAAGAATATGTGTAAATTACAAATGTTGAGACATGTACTTCAATGGTTGTGTGTGGTTTGATTGTAATAAAATTAATAAAATTGTTTAAAAAAATAATTCATACTTTAAGTACAACAAACAATTCTACTTGCAAATCGCTGGAAACATCTGTGGGTGCCACCATGGTACCAGTTTATGCAAACACTTTTATGTACAAATTTGAAATGGACCATGTCCTTAACAACCCCACATGAAAACCATATTTGGCCACATGGATACGCTACATTGATGATATTTTCAGGGTATGGACAGACACGGAAGAGCAACTGGAAGAATGTTTCACATACCTGAACACCATCGACCATAAGATTCAATTCACACATGAATACTCTGTAACATACATTTCCTCGATGTGAACATCCTATCGACAGCAAACGGCTACAAAACTAATATTTACAGCAAAGCAACAGATCGCAACAACCTACTACATAGGTTAGGTTTTCACCAGCCAAGCCTGATATGAAATCTACCCTATAGCCAGATGCTCAGAGTGAAACGCATCATTAGTGACCTCACAGATTACACCACTGAACTCGAGAAAACAGGGGAAAAATTCATCAGAAGGGGGTACAAAGAAGAAGAGATTATGCCGGCTAAGGCGAAAGTGGATCTCCAAAATCGAGAAGAGTTGATGACAGCACCCAGAAAACTGAAACCTGAACCCTGAACCTCCTTTGGTATTTGTATCAAGATATTCTGCACAGAGTAACCGCATTAAAACAACAATCAAGAAACATTGGGAAGTGTTGACATGGGACCCTAAGATTGAACACCTGTTCAGAGACTTACCCACCTTTGCTTATCAACGTAACAGAAATTTTAGAGATTGCCTTGTACTGACACATCCGGCAAGTAAAAGAGTGGAAACTAAATGCAGAGGAACATTTCCTTGTTTACAATGCATCAATTGCAGTTATGTGCAGAAAGGTCATAGCATTAATCACCCTCACACGGGTGAGAAAATAACACTCAAACACTTTGCGACGTGCAAAACCCCAAACATACTATATGATATGATATGATGATATAGCATTTGTAACGCGCCTATACACAAGTGTTTCAAGGCGCGACGACGCAGGGAGCGGGGACAAAGGGAAGACAGACAGCGATCTTACTAGGCCAGGTGTCAATCAGATCGCGCAAGTGCATGGGAAGAGGGGAAGGGAAAGTGCAAGGGGAAAGGGAGAGGGGAAAGTGCAGTACAGGGGTAGTAGAATAACAAGATAAATAATAACGGGCCAGCTGGTGGCAAGTGCAAGGTAAGTGCAGACAAGTGCTGGGAAGGGGGCTGTAGGGCTACAGAGACAGTCCCGCAGTGCAGGGGTTGCCAGGGAGGCAGTGCAGGGGGCAAGTGGCTGGGCCAGGGACCAAGATCAGTGAGAGTGGTCCAGTGCAGATTCAGTGCAGTTTCAGTGTGGAATTTAGCAGGGGAGAGGGGGAGAGAAAGCAGAAGCAAAGAGGAAGGTTTTGAGGTGCTTCCGGAACGGGAGATGGTTCTCCTCAAGTTTCAGGAAGGCAGGAAGGCTGTTGCAGAGGGAGGCCCCTGCCGCGGCGAGAGATTGACCCCCAACTTGTTGCTTGGAGAAGCGGATGACCCTGAGGGAGTTGGAGGCGGATGAGCGAAGAGCTCGAGAAGGAAGATATTTAGGAAGAGACAGTTGAAGGTATTTTGGCGCCAGGCCCCAGAAGGCCTTGTGGACAATGCAGAGGGTTTTGAACTTAATCCTCGCAGCCACTGTGAGCCAGTGCAGAGATTTCAGTCCTGGAGAGATACGGTCCCTTGGCTTGAGGCAGAATACCTCTGAGGAGGTGCAGCTGGTAGTGTGACTTCTTAGAGAAATGTGAGGAGAGAAGGAGAGTGTGGAGTCGAAGATGACCCAGAGGTTTTTTGCCTTGCAGATAGGAGCAGGAAGAGGACCAAGATGGGCCGGCCAGAGAGCTGCAGTGACGGAGGGAGTGGGTGTGCCGATGAGTAGAATCTCAGTCTTACTGGCATTAAGGCAGAGGTCATTGGCGGCACACCACTCCTGGATAGCAGACAGACAGTCAGAGATGAGGGAAGGAGAGGAGGAGGCAGAGGGTAACCTGAAAATGAGCTGGGTATCATCCGCATAGCACTGAAAGTTGGGGCAGAGAGCGGCGATGCTGTGGGCAAGGAGTGCCAGATATTGGTTGAACAGCCAGGGAGAGAGGTTAGATCCCTGGGGGACACCACAGGTAGAGAAAAGGATGTCAGAGAGGAAGGCCCCAAGTTGGACCTGGGAGGGTCGATTGGAGAGGAAAGAAGTCAGCCACACCAGAGCCTGACCAATGATACCCAGGTTATCACGGAGACGGTTGAGCAGGATAGCATGGTTGACAGTATCAAAGGCAGAAGAGAGATCAAGCAAGATGAGAACACATGGAGTGTTCGAGTCAAGGTTAGAGAGCAGGTCTTCACGGATGTTCAGGAGAGCAGTTTCCGTGCTTCTGGCAGCTCTGAAGCCAGACTGATGGTCATGAAGACAACCTACAGATTCAGCATGGAGATTAAGCTGGGAGATGGCTAGTTTCTCCAGGAGCTTGCCCAGGAAGGGAGTGATGGAGATTGGGCGATAGTTAGCCGGGCAGGAGGGGTCGGAAGAGGGTTTCTTAAGAAGAGGATGCACAAGGGAGTGCTTAAGGGGGGATGGAAAGACTCCAGTTGCGAAGGAGTGGTTGCAGAAGTCAGCCAGGGCAGGAGTCAGCGAGTCGATGTGGTCCTTGATAGTTTTGGAGGAACAGGGGTGAACCTGTTTCGATGAGACTTTCATAGATCGGACTTGTCTGTAAACCTCGTCAGCAGAGAAAAGGGGAAAGGCAGAGAAGGGGGGAAGAGGGGTGGGTGCAGAAGGGCCAGAGGAAGAGCAGGGAATAGAGGGAGGGAGGTGATAGAAGGAAAGTGAGGACAGCATGTCCTGAGTTTTTTAAATGAAGTAAGAAGCCAGTGCCGTGCAGAGGGCCTGGGAGGGGACAGGAGAGGTAGAGACGGCGGTAGGATTGGACAGTTCCTTGCAGATTTTAAAGAGTTCACCCGAGTTGTTAGATACTGCAGAGATGCGGACTTGGATATGGGCTCTCTTCTTGGTGAGAACGGAGAGCCGGTATTGCCTTTGGAGCAGGCGGCAGGCCAGTTTGTCAGAGAATGAACATGAAGCACGCCATTTCCTCTCAGCCACCCTGCACTTGAATTATAGGGTGACGAGATCTTAGTCATACCAGGAGTTACATTTGGCTTTGGGCTTCAGGCGGATTCTCATGACAGGGGCAAGGATATCAAGAGTATCAGATATAGCAGAGTGGAGAGGGGAGAGGGCTGTGTCAGGGTGAGAGTCAGCCGAAGGGAGAGGGGGGATGAGAAGGTGGCGGCGAAAGCCTCAACTGACACGCGCTTCATGGGTCGGATGACCGAGAAGGAGGGTGGCAGTGATTAAGGTGGCTTGGCCTGAGGGGTAGGGAGGGTGAGGTGGGAGGATAGGAGAAAGTGATCACTCCAGGAGAGAGTAGTCGAGAGAGGGACAGAGAGGGGAAGGTCAGAGGAGATCAGAGCATCAAGAGTGTGCCCTGCAGAATGAGTCGGTCCAGACGGGAGAATGGAGAGTGAGAGAGAGTCTCAGAGGTTGTGAAAGTATCCGGAGGGGGGACAGGAGGCATCAAGGTGGATGTTGAAGTCTCCAAGAAAGAGGAGTTGAGTGGTTGAGGCCAAGAGTGAGGAGGAGAGGTCCGCCCACTCAGAGAGGAAGGAGGAAATCTGACCAGGTGGCCGATAGATAGTAGCCACAGTAAGGGAATGGCTAGGAGAGAGAGAGAGTCGGCAGACAAGGCATTCAAAAGAGGAGTAGGTCTGATTAGGAGTGACACTCACACCATCTTTTATAAAGATAAAGTTGTCCATAGGGTCAAACCTTCTTTTTTGCCAAAAATCGTCTCAGATTTTCACCTGTCATAAAAAATAACACTACCTACTTTCTACCCTCCTCCTCACACAAGTAAGGAAGAGGAACGGCTACATGGATTAGATCCTAGAAGAGCTCTTACCTTCTATATTTCAAGATTGGCAAAAATATGTCAGTGTGACCAACTTTTTGTGGGATACACTGGCTGTAAATTGGGACCAGCTGTAACCAAGCAAACATTATCTAGATGGATAATCTTAGCTATAACTGAATGTTATAGATTGGCTTGGAAAGATCCCCCAGATGGGTTGAGAGTTCATTCAACCAGGGGCATGGCAACTTTAACAGCACTTCAAATGGGTGTCGCTGTACAAGATATTTGTGCAGCAGCCACATGGTCATCCATGCACACTTTCATAAAACATTATGCTCTAGACTCAACTGCCTCTCAAGGGGGTCTATTTGCTAAATCAGTACTTCATTCTGTACATGACTAAAACTGCTTTGGGAGTCTATCTAAAATGAGGAATACGTGGGAGGACACAATCCATTCGAAGAACAAGTTATTTACCAACTGTAATGTTCTTTTGATTGGATGTTCCTCCCACGTATTCCTCATCGACCCTCCCAGCCTACCCCACAGTACAGTTTACGTGGTTTACACTCTTCTTTAAGGCTTGGGTCAAAAGAGGCACGCCTTTAACTATATTGGCTACAATATACGAAAAAACAGAACTGAGGCCAATGGGCACAGTAGAGGCATTTATACGGCGGATGACGTTGGTGCTCGGTGGATGCCGCTGTTCAGGAGGAGAGGAATTCACTGACGGGCCCATAGGTCAGCGCTCACCCTCTAGAACTTGTAAGACAAGATAGCAGCACCATGTGAGGACAGGGGGTGCAGGATTCACTTATTCCAACACAACTCAATAATGAGGACTCAGTAAATTGGCAAAGGGAAGTCTGTTTAATGACAAGTACATCAAACAGAGAAACAAATGGAAAACAGCAGCATTGCCATCACCTGTCTCGCTCCGACTTCCTCGAACTTCAGTTGAACAGTAATTCTTATAGGCAATATTCATCATTGACGTCTAACTCTACAAAACTCGGCATGAAATATAATTGGTTAGGAAAGGTAACTTAAGTATAGGTGCTATATCTGTATATGATAATAGGGCATGCGGATTGGATAACTCTTATTGGGTGGGCGTCTACGCCCATCCCACTACATCACACGTGATTGACGTCACTACAAGTACAGCGTTTTATTGGTTCTACTATCTATAGGACTCCAGATGGCTTGGTCCATTGTGATTGGGCAGGTTACACCCCTACACATAAATCCCCATTTTAATTAGCGACATGCAGAATGGACACCCATGAGCCTGGTGTCCCAAGTTTAACCCTGCCTCCCTTCCATCAATCAGTATCTTAGGGCTATGTGTCAATTAATAATAATAATAATAATAATAATAATTAGGCACTTAAATAGCGCTACGAACCCTCAGGTATCTGAGAGCTGCTTATTATTACCCACGGTGTGTGGTGCTCATTTATCGACCTCAGAAGGATGAAAGGCTGAGTTTGGCCCCGCCGGGATTCGAACCTGCGTTAGCAGGCTCTGCACAGATGTCAAAGCGAGCGCTCTACTTGCTGTGCCACTTGACCGGCTATATTAGTTGGCTGGGTATGGCCTCGGAACTGTAGTCTCTTATCGGGAAAAGTTATGGCATCCTGGGGTCCTGGATGACATCAGGTGGTGGTACTTCTTTGCGCCTGGTTGGTCACGTGTTAGTTCACCATGAATCTGCTTCAGTTTCCAGTTTTTAGTGTATTTAATTCTGTTTCGGCCTCGCCACCTGCGTGGGCCCCCCTTATCTGGACCTTCATGGGGCAGGCTGGTATGCTCTGAAGTTTGAGTCTTGTTAGCTGACGCTCTCCTCCCTTTCTCTGGTTAACCTCGATTTCCTAGGCATGAGCCGCTCTTTGTTGCGTTTCGATTTCACTCCTTCTCTTGCCTTGGCTGGGTTACAAAACTTGGCATGTCAGGTCTCTGGCAGCCTGGGTACATTTCTGCTTTTACAAAATGGAGTCGCACTTGTATAATGTGCCTTATTGAGGTAGATATATGGTTGGTGCTTGCCGCTCTAATCTTGCAAGCATTGCAAGCAGTATCGATATCTTTAGCTTCTTGCGTTCCAAGCCTATTTACACACGTTTGACAGGTTGGTTGCTTCCATCTTGTCTCGTAGCAACTGTTCCTCACGTTTTAACATTGTCTCTTCTCTGTGTCCATTACATTTATTTTCGTAGTTCCTTGCACTGGCGTGCTATCTTTGATAGCCACTTTTGTTCATTCACGAGTCTGTTCAGGCCCTTGTGTCATTTCCACTGGCCATCTATTAGGGCTCTTTCGGTCTGTTGATGGACTGTCTGTAGGTACTCTTCGTTTCGTATCAGCGGCTGGTACGGCTGTCTGATAGGGTACCGTGCTGCCCAGGGTTGTCTGGTTATGGGCGCTTCAACAGGCATGGATCTTCTGATGTATACTGGGCAGAGTCCCAGTGCAGCTCTTTGTTGGTTCATTTGCTCCTCATACGTCACATACCTTGGCGAGTACGCTCCTTGTACCTCAAAATGGGGGATGGGGTGTAGGCCATGTATGGGACCTCCTCTACACTCCCCCCTCTGGTCGGTTCATCGACCACTTCTGCAACCTTTTTTGCATTTATTTTTTTTGATTCTTCGGTTTCATGTTCATCGTCTTCATGATTTGTACATGATGGTGTGAATGTGTGAACCCTTGGAGTCCATATTTTTATCACTCCTTTCAAACTCCCTGCTGTTTTCACATGTTCGTCTTTGTTCCATGTCATTAGCTGGCATTGTCCATTTGGGCTGCAGTAGATCCATTTTCCTTCATACCTTCTTTGTTTCTTTGGATATGTGAACTTTGTTCCTTCTGGCGCAAATTCGCTGGCCATCACAAAGTATCTTATTTCTTCATGAGTTAGGTCTCTGGGCTTCCACCCTGGTTCGACATCATATTTTCATCCCTATGGCTTTCTTCGCAGTTTTCTGGTACTGTGTAATGATTGTCTTGATAACACAGAATCCTAGCAATACCATTGCTAGTAGAGCTCCCAGAAACTTGAATATATCTGTCATCCATTGTGGGACCCACGAGAATAGGTCTCCAAACCAGCTGTCATCGTCCACTTCATCACTTTCATCGATCATCTGGTTTTTCAGGTTTGTCAACATACTTAAGGCCTCTGTAAGGGTTCCGTTTTCTTCATCGTGTGATGGTACAAATGTGCAACCTGATTCTCCGATTTTTGCACAAACACCTCCATCCATTGTTGTGATCATGTCAAGCACATATCTGTTTTGCAGGGTCATCAGTCTGATTGCTCTCAGCTCTTCTTTGATCGCATTGAATCCTTTTATAGTGGTATTGATGGTCTGCAATAACTCCCATCTGGTTATCTGCAACCATTTAGCATTCACTCCAATTTGGATGTGGGGCAGGAGTAGTGTTGTGAATACTGTTGAGGTGAGGCTGAACAGCCTGTGTTCGTACGGGATTGCATGGAATTCCTCTTCTGATTTGGGAGAAAAGTAATTTTCCCTCTTCATCCTGGATACCAGTTCCACAGATCTCCTTCTTCTTAGATGAGCATCTGCTTTCGGGAAACTATCCAACTTCAGGTCATTCTTAGGGATCACTAGTGCGGGACGTGGACGTTCACTAGTGTGCATATGCCTCCCCAGTTTTTCAGCAGCCTTATCTATGCCTTGGTCCACACGCCCAGAAAATGGTCCATAATAACTGTGGTTCCTTGTGTCATCCCTGGAGCTTCAAAGATTCGTCCACAGTTTTGATTCTCTTCCATCTTCCTTATGCCATTGTTTCTGAAGCATAGTTTCGGGCTCTCCAGTGGTACTATCTGCAGGGGTCCTCCTCTTCGACCCATGTTAGTAACATTACTAGCTTTGGCCATAGGGGTTTGCACAGTTTTTGAGAGTTTTCTATTGCTTCTTTGCAGGCTCCAGGGACCATCCAAGCTCGGCAGATCACTACTCCTCCTTCCCATCCATTTGGGGAAACCACTGCTCCCCAGATCTGCATTTGGCCTCTGTTCTTCCAGATTTGTGCCTCTTCTGCAGTTTTTCCTTGAACGTTTAGTCTCGGGTTTGTCACCCATCGTGTTCCTGATCCTTTGACGTCAGGATTCTCGTATCGGATCACGTGATTCCTGGTGTGCGCCCTGTTTCTTGTTTTAATGTCCTGAACGTAGCCATCTTCGTCTGGGTAGTCCTTTTCAGTGGCCCATATCAGTGAAGCATCTCTTCCCATAAATTGTCCTCTGGTGTTGCACATTGCTACGTGTGACACACAGTGTGCTATGGGGACATCAATTTCTACAGCCACGAAGATTTTGGATTTGCCCATGCTGCACGGCAGGAGAGCACAGATGAAGCATTCTCCTTCTGACTGTCTTCACCCTACTTCCTTCATGTGCTGATACCATATGTTTTTTCCGAGATGGGCTGTGCTGTCCAGGTAATCGTTTACCTCATTGTCATCTTTGTACGGGCTTCTCTTGATTTTCTGCGTTTTTCTATAGTTTGCTATGACTATGTCTCTAAACGCATCATTGCTGCTTTTCCACTCTGTGCATCTTGGTGGAGCCGGCTGCTTTTGCTGCATTGCTGTGGTAGGAAAAGGTTTTTGTTTCTCTTCCTCTCCTCTTGTAGTTTTTCATCGAGGTTCTCTGGCTGCCATTGGCTCACCATCTCCCCACGTGTGGCTTTGTCGTAGATCTGGTGCTTGTTAGCAGTTTTCGAACTGGCGTGCTCTTTATTACAGTCTCTGTAGTTCTATTTTTCAGCTCCTCGTGCAGATTCTTTGCTCTGACTATGAACGGGAACAAATAATCTATCAGAGCTTGTATTTTCTCTGTGAGTTCCTTTGTGGCTACTTCTGTTCTCTTGAGGGATTTTGCTATGCCCTCTCTTGGGTTTCTCACTTGACTTCTCTTGGTTACTTCCACTATTTTCTGGAACCAATTGCTCGGCAGGTTGTCTCCCCTTCTCTGCAGCCTTCGTCGGAGGCCCTGTAGCCATTGACACTTGCCCTTGTCTGTGTGCATCCTGTGTTTGGGTGCGTGCAGTGGTCAGTGCAGCGTTTTCATTCATTCCGTGCTGACCCTATCTCCAGCTTTTCTCTTCATTTGTAACTTCAAATGTGTCTAAATTACTGCTTATTACATTTATTTTAATTTGTTACTTTTATCATCAGGTTTTCTTGGGACTGGAATGACTATATAGGGTCTGGGTGCTTTTGCAGGCCCCAGACGTTCATCATCTGGTGGGTGCACTGAGATTGGGATACTTCGTGCACCAATAAAGAAAGCAGTTCTGATTGTTAATGACAGAAAAACAATAATAATAGCTATACATATACACATAATCGTTCGGAACGACAATTTGCAGCATTTTCTTCCAGGGAAGTGGGGGGCGCCCTTCTGTTGGGGGTACAAACCAAGTTACTGTTCTGGGCCCCCATTTCGAATGAGTTCATAGTCAGTTATTTATTCCTTCTCTTGCTCTGGTCTCGTAGTTCGAGAGTTCATTACTATTAAGTGACGAGTGCTTTCCAAATGTCCCCCCTCATGTGAGTGACGACGGTAGTCTCTGGATATTCAGTACAGTTCCTGTGCTAGACTATGGAAAAGGGTTAGGCTAGCAACTTTGGTACATCACAGAAGAAGAACTGTGTCTCTATCCTCGATCTGTCCCACAGTGACAGTCGTACTGGAATCTCCTAAGGTACTCTCGCTGGAAGTTGGATAGCTCCGCCTGGAGCATTATGCCGTGGAGGAGTGTGCCCATGTGTGGGGTGTTGGCCTGATCTCTAAGGAAGGTGATGACGTGAACATCTGCAGGCCTCCCCACCATTTATGGATGGTCCATGACTAGTCTAAGCAGGACATTGTGCGCCAGCTGGGTGTCCTCGGGAGATGGGGACATTTGTCCTGGTCATTAGTTTTTCTTTGGATTAGCACAGTCTTTACACTTTCCTGCTGCGTGGATTGCGACCACGTAATTTAGCTTGATTCACAATTGGTTCAGGTATTCATTGTTTCTTGGATCTCTGATGAATGTTGGGGTATCCGTGGTTGTCCCTAAGAGTTCTGGGCGTTCCTCTATGATGCGAAAGAAGAGCGTGTATGTCAGCTCATCAATGATCACTTGTGGTGGAAGCATCTGTGTCCTTATCACTGTACTCGGGCAGTACAATGAAGGCTTCCGCGATGACAGTCAGTAGTTGCCAGATTATTTTCTTGTTGGCTGGATCTTGGACAAAGTCTGTGATACTGGTAACTCTCCCTACAAGCGATGGATATGTCTCTAGCACTAACTGAAAACAGGACAGCACATCTCTTGTAATATTCCTGTTGGGGGATGTCATACGTTCTGCAAAACAAAGTCTGGGTGTTGGTTGATTCAGGTGACTGTGTGATGTTCTTAACTTTTGCTCTTAGTTCATCAAAGTCTCGTTTACTAATAATGCTTCAGGATAGCGTGTTACACACTCAGAGAATATTCTGTTTACAGTTTATCAGGGTCTTGATTCTTTGTACTACTTGGGCATGACGTGCTTTCAAAAGTTCGTTTTATCAATGTTGTTGTGGCTTTGGATGTGCTTCTCTTTACCCTGCAACTGGGATGCACAGAGTGTTCGTTTTATGTCCTTTATTTTTCAATGGTTTGAGAAAATGTATTGGTTATAAGCCACAATTTAAATCAGTGTTCCTTTTGCCTTTATTATGCTGCTCATGCGTCCTTCTTCCTCTCCATGGATCTTGTCTGCACGTGCTGAGGTTCTTCCTCGTTGTCTGTGGTTTCTTTGCAGTTGGATGCAGCAGGAGCGCTCTCCCCTATATATGGTTTAATGTCATTTATGAAGATCCATGCCCTTCTGCCCTAGAGCTTGACGGCGGAAGGGGTGCAGTCTTCTACGATGAAAGGGCCATTGAATTGTGGCTCATCCCACCTCTTCCTGGTAAAGTTCTTCACAAGCACGCTGTCACCAGGGAAGACGAGGGGCGCATGTAGACCGTTAACAAAATGAGCCCCGTTGTCTGATCTCATTACTTCGCACACCCCACATCTAGGGAACACTTCACTCACTAGAAATTTAGCAGCACAGGTAGCGTCTGGGTGTGTACAGGGGCCTGCTTCTATCCATCTAGAGAATGGACACACCACCACAATTAAATACCTGTACCCGTTGCACACTTGAATCATGTCAACGTAGTCGATATGCAAGTGCTGGAATGGTCCATTCGGCCGGGGGATAACTCCTCTCACTACTTTTAATGTGTGCCCAGTGGTGAACTGTTGGCAGATAATGCAGTTCACCATGAAAAATGCAACATGCTCTGCTAAGTTCGGTGTGAACCAGTCTTCTGCGAGCGTTGCAGCAAGATTTTCTTTTGTCATATGTATAGGGTAGTGTAACTGTTCCAATGCTACCTTTAGTAGGGCGACAGGCATTACCGGTTTATCAGTGCTGTCCTGCCTCCACAAACCGTCAGCGGGATTTAAGGAACACTCTCGACGCTTCCACAAATTCTTCTCCTCCTGTGGCGCCTCCCCCTGGAGCTCCATTAGCTGAGTCTGCCCCATGTCACTATAGGCCTCTGGTGTGACTCGTGCTGCCATCATACGCGCATGGGTATGTGCCACTTCCACGTCCATGATTGTTTCATTTTTGGATGCCATACGTTTTGCTTCCGTGTCCACGAAGTCTGCCCCCTTGGTATGGGAGGCGTATTTCACGACCGCTATGCCCACTGGGAGCTGTAGTGCTTTTATCAACCTGTCCAACAAGACTGCGTGTTGCACTGGCGTGCCGTCTGCTCGGAGGTAGTCCCTCCTTTTCCAGCACGCTAGACCTGCATGTACTGTGGACGTCACATAGGCGGAATCACTGTACACAGTTACTTCCTGGTCCGCATGATTCTCAATGGCGAGTATCAGCGCCAATAGTTCTGCAGCTTGAGCTGAATAGTGAGATGGTATTCGCACACTGACGAGTACCTGAATCTCCCCGTTCGGCAGGTGTTTCACTACGGCCCCACCTGTATATCTTTGTCCGTCTTCTTGATCGATTCTTGAAGAACTGTCAATGAACACGATTTTGCCACCTGCCAGGGCATTTTGCTTTACCCTGGGGATTTCATCATAGAATTCCTCATAATTCGCACAGTCGTGTACGGGTTCTTCCTCTGTGATTGGCTCTGCTATGAATGTAGCTGGATTCACAATTTTACATCAAACGATTTTGATCGATGGGTTCATCCCACCTCTTCCTGGTAAAGTTCTTCACAAGCACGCTGTCACCAGGGAAGACGAGGGGCGCATGTAGACCTTGTGCGGGGTCAGCTTCAGCACTTCCTGATGTGTTTGTGCTGCACTTTCCCCTTTTCGCCGTCACTGCAGCTGGCCTGAAATGACAGAGGCGCTGGATGTCATACAGTTAAGGGACTCCTGCCTCTCTGTTTCCAGAACCTCTCTAGACGGCTGGGCATCACATCTAGCTCGGGAGGTGAGAGGGTTCCTCATCCTTCTGCCTGTAGCTATCTCGTGCCTTTTGGCTTCTCTAGTACGGCGAATAACTAGTGCTCGACGTACAATATCATGGAGCACCCCATTACAATAGATGACACCTTCTCAATGGCGAACGCGGCAGCTGCTAGATTTTGTTCGCATGGGAAGTGGCCCCTCATGACTGGGTCCAGACTCCGGCTGTAATATACTAGGGGCCTGTACCCCAGCGAGGTTCGCTGCACGAGCACTGCTGTCATAAAATTACCATCAGAGTGTGAGAACAGGTAGAATTTGTCTGAATAATTAGGAATCCCGAGAACTGGGGCCTTACAAATTGCCCCCTTAAGTTCTGCAAACCCCTTCTCCATTGCCTCAGACCATTCAATTTCTCCTTTTGTTGCCTGGGCTTTCGTCAAAGCATGAAGCAAGGGCTTGGTATACGAGATGTAGTCGAAAGCCCATGCTCTGACATAGTTGCACAGGCCTAAGAAGCTTTGCATTTATGTTATCGTGAGCGGTTTAGCCGTCTTCATGATAGCTTCAGTACTTTCTGGGGCTACCTTTTTCCCTTTGTGTGAAATAAGCTGGCCTATGTACAGCACCTCTCGTTGACAGTATTGTAACATTTCCTTATCAACTTTGTATCCTTTCTCGGCCAGGATTGTCAGTAGCTGGACAGAGTCGCACCTGCATTGTTCCTCACTGATGCTGCAGATCAGAATGTCATCCACATAATGCAAAACAACACTGTCTACTGCAATATTGTTTAGGTCCACCTGCAGGACTCTGTTGAAAATGGATGGAGACTCACAGTACCCCTGTGGCAACATCGTGCTTTTCAGGCGCATTTGTCTGAAAGTAAATGACATCAGATCTTGAGAGTCAAGGTGCAGCGGGATTGAGAAAAACGCTTTTTTTAGGTCAATCACCGTGAAATATTTTGCCTTATTTGGTATGTTGCACAGAATTGTGGATGGATTAGGGACTAGAGGGAATTCGGCTTCAACTATATTGTTTAATGCTCGTAAATCTTGGATTAAACGCCAAGACCCTCCCTTTGATTTCTTGATAGGGTAAATCACTGTGTTGTAAGGTGATTTGGACGTCACTAGAATGCCCTGCTCCATCATGGCGGAAATTGTCTTCGTGATTCCTTCATCTGCCTCTCTGGACATAGGATATTGTCGTGCGCTTGGTAAAATTGCACCTGGTTTCAGTTACATTTTTACTTCACCTGCCCCCTTAAGGAGGCCTACGTCATAGGGCCCTGTAGTCCATACAGCGGCAGGCACTTGGGCCATGTCGTCATCAAAGTATTCTGGATGTATCAGCGCCAACATCATTCTCTGCGGCACCTCCCATATGATCATTTTGATCCAAAATGTGAGACTTACTTCCACCCTCGTCTCTTCCAGGTCAGGGTGTTCTTTGAACAGATCGTCATCGGTGACGTCAGTCACTCGATACCCTTCTTCCATGGCGATAATAGCACACCATTATCTGCCTTCATCATCATATCCTTCGACCAATACCACTTTCCCTCGCACTGCGGCAGATTGTATCATTAAGGGAAATACTTGTTCCTCCTTTTCGTGCATAGGTATTCTGGGTCTGAATAAAAACTCATCAGGCGTCCTCATAGTTCTATCTGCGAGGCCTGGTAATCCCGCCATGAGCACCCGCACCCCATATGCGAAGACTTCTGGCTCTAACGATATAGCTCTCATGGCTATACGTCCAGAGTATGCTCTGATAATTTTGTGCACGTTTGAATAATGCATTCCTGGAGTGGAGCACACTATACCGTTCTCGGTAAACAAGATTGTCATATTCAACTTAGTCATTAATTCCCGACCCAGGATGTTTACTGGGGTCTGACGTGAGTATAATAAGGGTACATTCATTTTGCGCTCACTCACAGAGACTCGGAGTGCGTCTGTAAACGGGACTCTACTGTGAGCTCCCGTGAAAGTCTGAGTATCTATGGCCTCGCCAGACAAGGAAAACTTGCCTTCTCGTATGCACGAGCGCGTCGCACCCGTGTCAACTAAGAAGGAATATTCTTTACCCCCTATGACGACATTCACCCCAGGTTCCCTATTAGGGTCTGGTGTCACTGATAGGATAGAACACCTCATAGTCCCCCGTGAGCTGTCCTATTTCATATATATACTTTCGGCCCACTGTTTACTTGTTGATTTCCCCCATCCCCAGGGTTGACTCCCCCTCTGGAGCTAGTGCCCTGTGACATTTGCGGTGGTGCCTGCTGGGATTGTCCCTGTGGTACGTTCCCCATGTGCGGGGGTTGAACCACTTGCTGCGCACCTTGTTGCAGGCCTGGCTTGTCAGCATGGCTCACTCGAGAGCATACTTTGAGAGTTTCTTTTGCACCAGCTTTGCCTCCTCACCCTTACGAGTTGCCTCCTTTTTACGATTCTTTTCTTGCAGCAATCTACAGTAATGTGCAATTGTGAACTGTATTTCGGCCCATGGTTTTGCTTCTACTCCTACTAATTTCTTGAGCTGTTTTTGCACTGGCTCGGGCAACTCTTGGCATAATATATGGTAGAATACAGGGATAGATTTTGTCCAAGACTCATGCATTTCGAGCACCCACGTGTCTTGAAAATTCTGGATATAAATCAACGGATCCTCTTACTCTTTCATTTTCCGAGTCATTATAGCCCCATATCGGAAGTGTCTGGATATAGCGTTTGCAGCGCTTTCCACACTGCTGCCCTACAGTTATTAAATGGCGCTCTGTCATGGGAGGTGTTAGTTAGGGTTACCCTAGGATAGCCTGCCCGTTTCCATAGATCATCTGCTCTTTCACCAAGTATGGCAATTTGGAGGCCCTTAATGTCCCCTATAGCTAGGGTAACACCCCCTTCATTTTCTCTAACTCATGTATCCACTTTCTGGCTCCCGATGTCAGCATTGGAAGCTTATTTTTAAGGTTCTCTCGGTCCATGTGTGGCCATGGAATATATTGTGGTCTTGCTCCCCCCTTTTCTAGCAACAGGAATTGGAATGCACAGTCTTCGTTTTCCTTCCCCCATAGCTCCTCTGTCTACCACTGGGGTGGCATTCCCGCCTTGCCGTCTTCCTGGCAATGCCCTTAATCTGTCTGCATACGTAGGTGCTGATGCCCCCCTCTGACCGTGGGGTATTCCTTCATGTTGGCCGGACTGTGCAGCAGACTTCGGCGTCCTACTTGTGGACTCGCTAGCGTCTGACCATCTTAGCCCTTGGTCCCCTGGGTGCCGTTTTTCGCACCGTATCCCTTCCTCATGTGCCACATCCTCCATTTCCCCACCAGAATCAGATCCTGAATACTCCCAGTTTACACAACTCCTTGCATCTTCTTCGTTCGGCCCAATCTCCAGCCTGTCTAGGGACAGTACCCTGCTCCCACTACTTCGAGTGACATCCTCAGTGTCATGTAGCTGAGTGCTCTCCAAGCGCTCATCTTCCCTTCCCCTATCGGATATCTGCTCTAGCCCCATCTCATTGTATATTTTATCAATCGTTTCCCCGATGCTTCTGGTGTTGAAGTCATCTTCAATATTTGTCCCACGTATACCCTGCACCGAGTCGCTCGCAGGAAAGAATTCTTCTAATTTTTCCCATTCTACAACAGGATTGGGTTTTTTAACTTCCCGCTCCAGATATTCAAGATCCCGTGCCCTCTGTCTGCGCTTATGTTCCATTTCCTCATTTACTTCCTTGCGCTTCCTCTCTTCTTCTCTAGCCTTATCAACTTCCCGCATTCTTTCGTTTCTATGTTCCTTTGCCCTTCTAATTTCCTCCTCTTCTCGTCTCTTCGCGCTCTTCTCATGTATCCCTTGCTCTTCTTCCAACCTTTGCTTAGTCTGTCTGTACCGGTCGTAGGCTACCTCTTGTCTGCGATCGAGCTGTTTCTCTTGCTTTCGCGATATAGTTGTTCTCGCTTTAGCCTATCTTTCTTTCTTGTCCTTTCATCCCTTACCTCCATCTCTTTCTCTCTCTCTCTCCTTTGCGTCTCATCAGACCTCTCCCTTGGCCTCAAATCATCACTTCCTTTTCCATCCAACTTCAGTAATATCTGACCTCCCATCCATTCGTCTTTCGCGAATCCTATCTCATCATCTCTACCTTCATTTCCCTTACGTTTATTTCCCTCTTTCTCCTTATCTAGAGTTGCACAACTCTGTGCCCAATCTTTTCCTTCATCTTCGCATCTCTCTTTGTCCCTTGAGACCACAGGGGCGATATTGTTTTCCTGTTCCTTTCCCTTATTATCGTCACTACTGTACGTGGCACGGTAGGTGTCTCACGCCCCTCCGTACATACATTTAGTATCCAGTCTGTGGGTGGTTCTTCCACCTTCGTTTCTTCAAACATCTTCCACAATTCTAGAACAGCAAGACGTTTCTCTAGCTTCTTGCCTGTATATGTGTCGTGTAGGAAGGTCATCATGTGCTGTAAAACAGCCTTAAAAGGGACCGATTCTGTGGCCAAGGCATAAACATCTTGTGGGCAGTACCCTTAACCCACTCTGTGCTATACTTCTTGAGTTTTGGTGCATGCTTAGCTAGTTGCATTCACAGATGCGCAAGTGGGGTGACCTCCTCCATTTTTGATTCTGCTACCAACAATATTTATACAGTTTGTTATCACTTCTACTAGTATGAGCGAGCACCAGATACGCAAGCTCCAATCCAATCTTTTCCCACCAATATTTTACTATCAATTAACTCAAAACTATCAATTCATTGGCGATTCCCTCTCAGTTACAGAATCGCGTAAAACCAAATTTCATTTCACACAATCAATAATACAATAATTTTACATTCGACGTACAACAAAACACATGTGACAGACACTTGACAGACTAGACAGACACCAGCTGGTCATACATATACCTGCCTTCTAATTAATACCCCGTCATGGAGTTTAAACAAAGTCCTTTGATGCGTCTTTAAACGTCACCGTAGTCTATTTGTCCCTTATTATATGGGCTATGAGTTCACATTTCTTCTGATCGCTGCAGGGGTGTTGCTAGATACGGAAAAGACCCGGGGCTACGCTGATGTCAGAACTATCGGGACTGGGGGCTAGCTAGCCTTTTGGTTGTAGCTCCTGAGATTCTATCCGGGGCTATAACCAAAAGATCAGGGGCTACAGCCCCCTTAGCCCACCCCCTAGCAACGCCTCTGGACCGCTGTATTAAAGCACAGGAATAAGGCGAATCCTTATGTTTTTTTAATCTCAGGTGCCCCCTGGTAATCCTTCGTTTTTATCTCAGGTGTCCCCCTGGTACCCCCTGTTTTTCTCTCGGGTGTCCCCCCGGTACCCCTTGTTTTTCTCTTGGGTGTCCCCCCAGTATCCACTCTTTATCTCTTATGCTCGAGTCATTACCCCCTATATATATAGACAGTCTTCTCTACTTTTAACTATTTTAATTTTTTCTCCGCCTCCCACTGTTACCTTTCCCTTACTGGCTCTAATGCCTACACGACATTTGCCAAAGTAACGAGATTGTTGTTTCACTCACCGATCGCATCTTTTCCTCTCTCGAACTTCGGGATCACCGCCCCTTCCTCTTCCAGCCTTTTAAGGTTTTTTCATCCGATTGGCTGCCCGTGGGAATGAGAAGGGTTATGCTTGGAAAGGCGGGTTACTTCAGACACACTGAAGATTTTTTATGGACTTACTCTATCATTGTCCACGGGGAGCTTCTCAGTCTACTCAGCCGGGATGGCGAAAGCGCTTGTGATATTGCCAAAGGCCCGGAATTACTTTGTATCGTCGGTCTAATCCTCGTATTATATAATCAATAATTAATGGGCGAAACCATCCTTACCCTACCAAGTGTTCAGGAGGAGAGGAATTCACTGACGACCCATAGGTCAGCGCTCACCCTCTAGAACTTGTAAGACAACATAGCTGCACCATGTGAGGACAGGGGGTGCAGGATTCACTTACTCCAACACGACTCAACAATGAGGTAAGTTGGCAAAGGGAAGTCCGTTTAATGACAAGTACATCAAACAGAGAAACAAATGGAAATCAGCAGCATTGCGATCACCTGTCTCGCTCCGACTTCCTCGAACTTCAGTTGAACAGTAATTCTTATAGGCAATATTCGTCATCATTGACATCTAACTCTACAAAACTTGACATGCAATATAATTGGTTAGGAAAGGTAACTTAAGTATAGGTGCTATATCTGTATATGATAATAGGGCATGCAGATTGGATAACTCTTATCGGGTGGGCGTCTACGCCCATCCCACTACATCACACGTGATTGACATCACTACAAGTACGACGTCTTATTGGTTCTACTATCTATAGGACTCCAGATAACTTGGTCCATTGTGATTGGGCAGGTTACACCCCTAGACATAAATCCCCATTTTAATTAGCGGCATGCAGAATGGACACCCATGTGCCTGGTGTCCCAAGTTTCACCCTGCCTCCATTCCATCAATCAGTATCTTAGGGCTATGTGTCAATTAGTTGGCTGGGTATGGTCTCTAAACTGTAGTCTCTTATCGGGAAAAGTTATGGCATCCTCGGGTCCTGGATGACATCAGGCGGTAGTACTTCTTTGCGCCTGGCTGGTCACGTGTTAGTTCACCATGAATCTGCTTCAGTTTCCAGTTTTTAGAGTATTTAATTCTGTTTCGGCCTTACCACCTGTGTGGGCCCCCTTACCTTGACCTTTATGGGGCAAGCTGGTATGCTCTGAAGTTAGGGTCTTGTTAGCTCTCCTCCCTTTCTCTGGTTGACCTCGATTTCCTAGGCATGAGGCGCTCTTTGTTGAGTTTCGATACCGCTCCTTCTCTTGCCTTGGCTGGGTTAGAAAACTTGGCCTGTCAGGCCTCTGGCAGCCTGGGTACATCTCTGCTTTTACAAAATGGAGTCCCACTTGTATAATGTGCCTTATTGAGGTAGATATATGATTGGCGCTTGCCGCTCTAATCTTCTACTAAGCATTGCAAGCAGTATCGATATCTTTAGCTTCTTGTGTTCCAAGCCTATTTACACACGTTTGACAGGTCAGTTGCTTCCATCTTGTCTCGTAGCAACGTTTCCTCACGTTTTAACATCGTCTCTTCTCTGTGTCCATTACATTTATTTTCGTAGTTCATTGCACTGGCGTGCTATCTTTGATAGCCACTTTTGTTCATTCACAAGTCTGTTCAGGCCCTTGTGTCATTTCCACTGGCCCTCCATTAAGGCTCTTTGGGTCTCTTCATATACCGTCTGTAGGTACTATTCATTTCGTATCAGCGGCTGGTACGGCTGTCTGATAGGGTACCGTGCTGCTCAGGGTTGTCTGGTTATGGGCGCTTCAACAGGTATGGATCTTATGATGTATACTGGGCAGAGTCCCAGTGCAGCTCTTTGTTGGTTCATTTGCTCCTCATAAGTCACATACCTTGGTGAGTATGCTCCTCGTACCTCGAAATGGGGGGATGGGGTGCAGGCCATGTCTGGGACCTCCTCTACACCGCCGAGGACATCGATGCTGCCGCCTCAAGTGGAGCGCCCTTTGGTGGAGAGAGAACAAATTTCCGAAGCAGCAAAGCTGAAGGTAAGGGTAGATCTAAGATGAGGAATACGTGGGAGGAACATCCAATCGAAAGAACGTTACAGTTGGCAAGTAACTTGTTCTTCTGATTGTTACTTACTCCCTATATGAATAGCAACACGTTAGAATCTCGAAATGAGTATTGGTCTAAGTATTCCCTGTAGACACTAAGAAACATCACTATCACACAGTACATATACCATCATACCATATAGGGCCAGTGACTGCCAACAATACATCATTAAGTTCACTTTAGTTTGTTTATTTCCACACCTTTGGGTCTTTCTTGTTAATATTATAACCTATCTCCCCTTTCTTTTTCTTTCTCTTCATCTGTACACTCTAGTATATACATTACGTTTTCACATACACACCTATCCCAACATTCACATCATTATTCGGGTAATCAATAACCACAGTGAATCCATATCATTACATACCATTTAATAATGCATATTACACACCTTCCCTTATTTGTTCGCTTCAAGCATAGATATGCAGTTCATCTTTATCATCCACGTAGCATTTACTCAGCACTCTCCATTGTGCCGCTTCTAAGTTTTCTATAGTACCATACGATTCTATAGTACACAAGTACTTAGTTTTAAATTCTATTCAGAGCGTATTACACGTAGCACCATAACAACTAGTCTGCCATTAATCGTGGTTGATTTTACCGTACACAGCCTTCACGGCACAGATGATCCACACATCCCCTAACCCCGTTACCATGGGGAAGCAGGACGCGAGGCGCCGAAGCGTGGACACGTATGCCGACGCTCCACGACGACTCGCAGGATCACGTTAGCAACCACAAAACATTGTCAATTACATAGCCGCGTACTCGGCCGCGGCTTGCAGCACCTTTTCACAAATGCATCCCGCATTCAAGTGAGTAATGGTTTATTTTGACTTTGTGTCACCATATTTACTTACTCCGAAGCATTACAGTCACCACAGACATTTCAATGACCCGTGTACTTACATATTGCGTTTATTACAGCCCTGATCGAATGCAGCAGCAGCGTTCTACCCTGAACATAAGGTAATACAGCAGTTCATTCCCATGAACGCCGCTTTAAATTTTTGATTGTGGCTTCACACAGATTTACTTCCCTCAACAGAATATTTACCTTCTGTTTCTCTTTCTTTCTGTTGACTTGTTATGGACACGCTTGGGGAACAGTACCATGAGACTATTAGTCACAAGGTACCCAATATCCTTCCATTGGAACATTTTCATTTACATTATCAGTCTTCTGTGGGGTATATTCCTAACCATGATGTTTTATATGTTTTCTCCTACATTGTTGAAATTCTTCAAATGCCCATGGTATATATTGCCAACATAACAATGATTTGTATTATGTGACTTGTTTTTTTGCAATACCTTTTTTTGGACCTGTTTTGTGACCAATATTGGCTTATTCATGTTACTTATTAAATATATAAATTGTTAAGGCCCTGAAGAAGGAGTTTCACTCCGAAATGCATAGGCAAACACTGTTGACTATGTTCTGTCTCAGGAAGTGGTTCCAAGTATAATAAGACAACTTTCCTGTTGAGAAATGACCATTATACTATAGGCCACTCATTAAAGAAAACTCTTTATGTTTAAAGCAGTGAACAGAACTCAATTCTAATTTTCATCACAGAGTAAAAAATCAAGTTGCTCTGAATTTGAAAAGAATTACATATAAATATACAGCTCAGTTTGAGCACCAGTGAGAGCACCTGACTTAGCTGGGTAGTGTTATCCAGCTTCAATTTGGAGATTTGCAGTTTGATTTGGGTCCAGGTGTCACAGGACCATCACACAGCCTGCTAGCTCCACTGAAGATTAGTTAAACGATATGTATTAATTTTTTAATTAAAAACTTATGGAAGTGCCCACCTCTCCTCGCCAGTTAAGAATCCAATAATATCCCGCATGGGACAAGTGGAGAAGGAGAGCAGTTCATTCCTGTCATTATTTCACCCAGATGGCCACCGAATCTGGAATAAATCAAACGTCCCAAAATTCAAGCTAGTGTGACAAACCACCAGGTCTTCACACTCGGTGATGCCTCAAACTGTTACTATGTGAGACACCGAGACTTGCAAGTTCTTGCGTTGCTACACTATTGCAAGGCGCTTCCGTGTTCTTCCTGTTTCAATGGCCACGCTACCCAGCTCCTGACCAGCATTATCTTGGTATCCACATTCTCTCTGTCCTTTCTCTATCCTCCTGGTTTCATTTGCTTGCCTGCGGAGACCTGCTCGCTGGCAGTTCACAACTCTATGCGCTTCTCTGCATTGCTTTTACCCAAAGTTCCACCCTTGCTTGCGGTTTCCTGTTCCATGCGTACTCGCAACTCTTCATCCTACAATTTATTGCTGGACTTCTCCTTGCTGGCTGAACCCTGCTGTCCTCACTCCTCGTATTTCATCGCCTTTCATTACTGTCTGCAATTCAGACTCACTGACTCCTATGTGTGCCTTGCATTCTTTACCTTTAATTCTAACTGGATTTCCTCTCGGACTCTTCCCTACACTGTGCGCTCTTCGCAGCCTTAGCCGCTCTCTTCCTTTCTAACTCTCTGATGCTCCCTGTTTCCTGCTCTCTGCACTCCTCGCCTGCAATCCCTTTGTTATTTCATTCCCGTGGACAGACTTTCCTGTGCCTTCTTTCTTGGATAGGAATATCTTCACCTTCCAGCAACCGGATGGATTTGCTTCTACGGATCTGCTCTGACTTCGCCTTCTACCCTGCACCCGGGAGTCATTGGACATTCTTATGTACATCACCCAATTTAAGCATTTAGCAGTCGGAATGTCTTGGGCAGATGACGCCTCATTAACTATTTTTTGACATAGTCTTCATGAAGACCTAAACGATGAAGTAGCTTGGGTTGTAATGTAGCTGACATGATAAAGCTAGTCATGCAAGTCGACTACCAGATGCAAGAATGACAGGCAGAAAGAAAGAAGAACCCGGAATCCTAAAGTCCTTTCTGAAACTCCAAAGGTAAAAACAAGACTAATGGCTGAAGAGGAACCCATGCAGATTGGGGCTGCTTGAGGTCCCCTGACCACCACTGAACGCAATTGTCGTCGGAATCCAGTACTTTGTATGTACTCTTGGGCCAAGGAGTACATAGTTTGTGACTGCCCCCTTGCACCTCCTCTGCATTTGGGACAACGCCACCTCCCGGTCATAGAGGGAATGACGACATGGAAGGAAATGATGAGTTTCCAATTGGATACCAGTCTTACCCATGACTCCTCTATGGTAGTCATTTGAGTTACATTACGCATTGTAAGGAAGGCATGGTATCAAACAGTGAAGACCGACACAAGTGATCACAGTTCAACTGTTTTTATTGAACTTCAATGCGTTGGTTGAATGCCTATCTAATCCTAAATTTAAGGATGGGACCAAGCTACGACCATCAAATAATAATAATGTAGTCCTAGTGAAGTCTCTGTCAAAATAAAATCGCCTATACTAATAAATTCAAGAAACAATACATCAGGATAGTTGAGCAGTTGGCTTCCCTTCCCCACGTTTTCAGCACGGGACAAGGTGGCACATTCAAGCTTCACACATAGTCTGTCTTCTCTGCCATGAGGATGCAGTTCAAAACATAGGTTTCTGGGCCTTCTGCGCAAAAAGTATCTTATTGCAGAGTGCATGGCATGACAAACAAGTACCAAAGTTCCTTTCTCATCAGTATTTTCACATTCACAAGTTCTCGGGTTTACTGTTCACCACAGGTCTCCCTCTGTCAGGCTCGGACCCCCTTAAACACAATGTTCACAATTGGTCTCCCTCGATCGGGCTCGGACCACGGGTCTCCCTCGATCGGGCTCAGACCTTATAATCTCACTTTCTTTGCTTTCCTTTTGTTATCAAAATTCGATGTGCGATGGATTTTTCTTAAACCATTGCAAGACCACTTCTATTCACTGCATCCATAAGTTTCACTTTATTGATTTTTTTTCTTTTCTGCCCCACCTTCAATTGAGCACACCCACGGTGCCGGACTACTCTGTTACTTTATCTCGTACCTTCTCTGATTCAAATTAAAGTTCAAACATCCATCGGCAATTGACCTTTACTCATTTCTTTTATCACACACATTAATATTCTTCGCTCTTGCACTCGTCATACAATGTTGCCACTTGCAACCTTGACTTCAACACAGACCGGTGTTGCATCGGTCTCCCCAACTGACTGGCTGTGTTGATCTCTCTGGCGCTGCTTTGATTCTTCAGCCAAGAATGGTACCACAGCTGCTGCTGCTCTTCCCCGACTGGGCCAGTCGTGCAGGAGGGCCCCGGGTATCTCTGACACACTATGGTGGATACTGCAGTCTGATTTTCGCTTTTTAATCTGAAGGTTTCTGTAAAGTAAAGGTTTCTCGCCGGAAAGGTAAAGGGTATCTCCCTCCTTGCTCTCCCTTCTCGGTTTGCCGCGTTTCTCCCCTTGTTCAGCTGCTGTCTGGAAAACGCTGTTCCTTCGTGTGCTTTGTCTCACTCAGAGTATGCTCTCATGCTCCACCTTTTATCTGTGAGGTGAAGCTTAATGGAAACTTAATGGAAGTCAGGTGTGGGTTGTAAACAGTAATTACCTGAATATAGTAGTGTGACGTTGGGTACAATACCACGGTTCTAGGTTAAAAGTTCGAAAACAAAAGGCTCGATTTGCCTTTTTTCCGACAGTAAAATGACCAAAAAAAGGGGCAAATTATTTTTATTTATGAGGGGGTTCCCCCCCAACTCCCTGTTTTCTTTTTATAAAATAGTTTTTTATATATGCTAAACTAAAATAAATAAATAGAAATGTCGATCCTTTTTTCCAGTCATTTTACTTTCGATCAAAAAGTCATTCAACCATTTGCATTCGAACATTTGACCGGACACCCTCAGGTATGAGTCTGTTTTCGCCCAGAGTGGGCTGTCTGTGTGAAAGTGTTCATGTAGGGAAGGGGGGGTTGAGTTACATTTCCCAGGTATCCTACCTGTTAGGATGGAGTAAAGGTGTTATGGGGGGATACCGCCTCTCGCCATCAGGTGTCCCACTCCCTGAATACCCCTCACCCAGGTGATCCTCCCACACTGGTGCACGGCCAAGGTCTGGATCCAAAGGCGATGGCCGTGCCCTGGCCAACTGAAAGAGAGATCTGCAGGGAGTAGTGAGTGAGACACCTTCTGGTTTCTCACAGTATCCAGGATTTATCAATTGAAGAGGTGTCAGCCTTAGTAGACTGTGGAGCAGCAGGGAATTTTCTGAAAAACTAATGGGATTAAACCCATCTCATACCAAGACAAGGGAAGCCTGTTTGTGATCCAGTGCAATGCATAGATGGCTCTCCAAAGACCTGCTGGGCATTTGAGGCAACATCTTTACTCACATGTCTATGGCAATACATATCACCTGATTTAATTGTAGTATATTATACTATTGCCATCCCTGTATGGCGTCTGTCCATAGATGTTTACATTATTTGACTTGAATCCAAGTTTTGGTATACCAAAATAAAGTATTTATTATTTCTGATGCCCCTTTGTCAGCACGTGTTTCGACCGCACTTTGGTCTTTATCAAGACTGGGCTATTTTGTAAAGTTGTAATATATATACAATTGTATATTTAAATACATAATTTTTTTTTTATTTTGTAATTTTATAGTTTGATTTACAAACTTTTTAAAACAAAAGGAAAACACTCTTTTCACAGATTTTACCACAGGATATAAAGCGCAATCACTTGTCACAGACTCTAGCATTGTCTTTTGTTTCCAACATCTCCTTTGACATCATCTTTCAAGATTTCATCCAAATAGTCAATTATTCGACATGTCAGCAGTACGTTTTTCCCTCCAAGGATATAAAACCACCAGTCTTCCATATTTGAGTTCTTCGGGGCGTATTTCCCTAGGTGTAGTGTTCGTTGGCTCTTAAGGTCTGCACATTCGATTACTAAATGTTTCATAGTTTCAACTTCGACCTTACAGACTCTGCATAGGTTGTCACCTATATCCTTGGCGTGTATTCTAAATAATTGATCTTTTGTTCTGCAGGCATTTAGACGCAGTTTCATAAAACTGTCGCAATGGTATCTTGATGGAAATTGTTTTATGTACGCCGGTATTGAGTCTAGCCCATTTGCAGCTGGTCCTAGGTATAATGCAGATGTTAAGTTATTGTATCTTTCTGTGTTTAGAATCCATTGCCATTGTTTTATTTTTTTTTTTGCAGTTTCAGGGCGATTTATCAACGTGTCCAGGGTGATATCTGCGCTGACTAGTGTTTTTTTTACGCTTTCTTTCCAATCATTTATCAAAGAACACATGTGCTCACTATGGCAGTTTTTGAAGATTTCATACGCCGGTTCTGGAGGGCTTAGGTTCATTTTCCTTAGGAGTGAAATTGATTTCCATAGGACTGTTCCTTGCAGGGAGTCTAATACGAGCTCGTTTCGAATTTTGATTACCGAGATGTGAGTTGGTAGCCTCAAGACCTTTCTCCAAAATGTACCTTCTAGGTACGGCCATATTCTGTGATGTAGATTCCAAGCGGATTCTGCGCTATACGTTAGTGCCGGTGTTACCTTTAGTTGGTAAAATTCCCGTACGGGTAGCATCGTAAATTTCCCGTATAGTCTATGCAGTTTTGTCGCTTGTTGTGCAAATGTCATGGTCCGCTGTATTAGATCTTTTGACCATGCCCATTCTCTTATTGATGTGTTGAATAAAATGCCCAAATATGTTTTTTTTTTCATTTTTTCTATATTTTCCGCTGCAATTGACCATTTGTACTTGTTATTCCTTTTTCCTGCCGTCAAACCAATTGACATTATCTTGGTCTTTGCTGTGTTAATTTTCAGTTTATTTTTGTGCATGTAATTGTCAAGCGCTGTTAGCAGCCTTTGCAGGCCAATCTGCGTTTGGTCCGCTAGGACTATATCGTCAGCATATGTGACACCTCTTATTTGATGGCCATTTATTTTCGGAGGAAAGCAATTTACTTGGTTTAAAGCAGTTGGAATATCAGCGATAAAAAGCTTGAAGAGCAGCGCAGCTAGGGGGCACCCTTGTTTCACACCCGTGTTTGTCATGATGGGAGTTGTCAGGTCTCCTTGTTGATTCAGTCGTACCCTGATTGAGGTGTTTGTGTGCAGAGCAATTATAGGCTGTAAGATCTCTTCGGGGCAGCCCCAGCTCCTCAATTTCTTCCACAGTAGCTCACGGTTTATCGAGTCGAACGCTTGACGCATGTCGACAAAAGCTAGGTGTATGTTTCTTTTTTGTTTTAGCGCTTCTAGTTTTAGCAAATTCAATATTACTAGGTTCACTTCGGTCCCCACTCCTTTGGTGAACCCAGTTTGCCGAAGGTCCAGGCGGTTCGATTTCGAGGCCCAATTTGCTAGCTTCTGCTGCAGAAAGGATGCCATTATTTTACCAATCGTGTCTACCAACGCGATTGGTCGGTAGTTGGAGGGGTCTTCGCGTAAGCCTTTTTTGTAGATTGGCACTATTATTGCCGTGGTCCATGACTGAGGGACTTTTTTTTCCGATGTGATATGATTAAGTACAATCTCAATGAAGCGGGACCATTCTATTTTATTCTTTTTTAGCATTACGTTACTAATTCCATCTGGTCCAGCCGCTCTAGAGTTTTTGAGTTTTGAGATTTTTATATTTATGTCTTCAAGTTGTTCAGACGTGTCCCACTTTACTTGAGTGATATAGTTGTCACTGGCTGTGCATTCACTGTTGGTGAAGAATAGTTTTGAGAAGTGATCTACCCAAGTCGCCACATAATACTCATATGTTCCGTCCCCTTTCCTCCATACTTTTGGGACATTCCGTCTTGTGGGACGGGACCGGAGCACTTTTTGTAAAAAAAGCATCAAATTGAAAAATGTGTCCTTCTTCTCTTCTTACGCGTGGTATCGCACGCGGCCGTATCCCTGCCCTTCTTAGCTCCGCCCCCCGCATTGCCCTTCAGTCCTTTTCTCTGCGCGGTCGGGGCTGGATGCACTAGGATCACAGGGAAGACCTTTTCTTCCGTTTGTCCTTCTCTGCTGCTCCAGTTCTGCGGTCACGCCGTCCTCCCTCTATGCCGGAGCGTACGGAATGTGCCACTTGTTCCTCTTGCGAGCGTCGCTTCGCTAGGACGGATCCCCATTCTGGGGATCTGGGACCGGATCACTGTTGGGACTCGGGTTTCTTCTGTGACTCCCTTTCGGTTCGGGAACTTCAACGTCATCTTCGTCAGTGGGAGGAGATCTTCCAGAAGGTTCCTCCATCGCATTTCCAACTCTTGTATAGGCTCACTCCCCGTTTAATAGGAAGAATAAGATGTTACATTTGCGTATGTCGTATGTGTTGCAATTATCTCTGGCTCAAAGCGTGAGAATGGAGCTGCGAGGTTTTCAGGCACAGTGGAAAAAGATGTGGGCCATGAATGCGGTGTGCACGGTGCTGCAGAGGGGAGAGAAGCCTTTTCATATTATCCCAGTGAGACCTAGTCCAGAAATGGAGCCGAGGGTGCACAAAATGGAAGCCAAGTGTCCCGCACAATAAACACACTGCCACTGAAACTGCTAGTGTGCATGGGAGAAAATGGAAGCGTCCTCCATCATTGTACGAGCAAGTGGTTTACATCGCACTGAATGTAAAAGGGGGGCCCAAATGACCCCTCACTCCCACACACTCTTCATCGACGGAAAGAAGAGACGCCCGGTAAGTTCCTTACTTTTCAGGGCACCCTGGCCAGGGGACTCCTTCCCGAGGTCCTCAAGGTCCGGGAGGGGCTTCAAAAGCTCTGCTACCAGGGCTCTCCCTGAGGTGTCTTGCAGGCCTAATAGGTGTATCAGGGTTTTCTCTGAGGGTTTCCGCAAGGGGCCTGCCTTTACCGGATCACTATCCAAGGTTCACCAATCGGGTACTAATAGCCAGCATAGTCGTGCTGAGGCTTTGGGTACCGGAGTTCGCTCCAAGGTCTCCTTGTCAGGAGCTTCCCACACAGATACCGGGGTGAGCACTGAGGCCTCTGTTGAGGCTTTCTGTACTAAGCCAAGGTTCGAGGCCCCTCTCGGGGGAGCTGTTAAGACCAGACTCTGTTCCAAGGTTCCTCTTAACGAGGCTATGGTGTGTACCAACAAAACTAAGAGGCCTGTTAAGGTCTTGTCTGTGAGGTGGATTCCTCAACTTTCCCGCGCTCGCAGAGTCACCGGTTCTATTGAGGGGGCACAGGGAGAGGTCGTCGACCGTAATTCGTCTGTTACCGGCATTGCTGAGGCTCCTCCTTTGGAGGCTAAGTCAAGGGACAGGATGTCCAGTAAAAATCTAAGGCCCCATAGTACCGGCTCCAAGGCTAAAATCTCTGTCAAGTCCCCTGACCAATCTGTGGAGTCAACTGCCTCATCTACACATGGGACGCAGTTCTCCTCAGATGTTCACAAAATGGCGGGCATTCCCGCGTGCTCTACGGCGGCCATTTTGGATTCTTCCCTCACACCCACGCTATTGACGGCGGGTGCTGGGAACCTTCTTTTCCGTTGGACAACCTTTTCCATGCGACAGTGTGAATCCGTTCCGCCCTTCCTATGACTGGCGTGCTCGGATGCCACTACCACATTCAGTCTCGCTTCCTCTTACATCTGCCCCATTGGTCTATGTAAATCCAGTTGGTGGCGTGCCCTCTTGGCAGGCCTCCTCACTGCATTTGTGGGGTTATGCTCTTCATGAGAGGCCTCTGCCCACTCCAGCACCTAAGGTCTTGGCAGAGGATGCCTTTTTTGGGAAATGTCATAGTCTACTGAACTCTGATCCCATAAGGGAGTACTTTTAGGGGCTCTTTAAGGAAAATCTGCCCTCAGACTCCGTTGCCTGCCCCGACAGTTCCTCCTCTGTCTCCCGGCCCTCCTCCGGCTCTTCCGCCTCTGCCACCCTTGTCATCGGTGGACAAGACTCCAGCAGAGCGTGATGTCAATCTGACGCCGTCGCAGTTGAGGGATCCAGATGCTCTAAGTGACCCTTTGGCAGATCAGGACAGTGAGAACCAGCCCTGCTCTGTACGAGCATTTCACGACCGGCACTGGACATTATTTCACTCCTAGACATATCAGTGCCTGAGGCACTCGCTCCGCAACCTTGTCTCCACAGGAGCGCACCAGCCTGTTCCTTCAGATGGACATCCTTGTTGAGGCCCGCAAGGTCTG
Organism: Ambystoma mexicanum; assembly: GCF_040938575.1. Classification (NCBI taxonomy): domain Eukaryota; kingdom Metazoa; phylum Chordata; class Amphibia; order Caudata; family Ambystomatidae; genus Ambystoma; species Ambystoma mexicanum. The sequence goes on from NC_090941.1 coordinate 1,090,666,506, forward strand.
GGATTCCCCACACCGGGCTGCACGTAAATAAAAGGATTGACGCCTGTTACAGGCTTCACACATCAGAGGAAGTAGCCTTGGCATCATGCCTGTTCCCATCCTCGACGGTGGTAGCGGCCGCCACTCTGCAATCCATGCTGGCCTCTGCATCTTCCGCAGTTGCGGCTCAGTTTCTGTCCAAGGAGGACAAATTGCTCGATTCCTTGGTCAAGAGGATTTTTGACAATTCGGTGCTGCAATTGCATCAGGCTAACGCAGAGCTCATCCTGGCGGCAGCGAATATGTAACTGTGGAGAGATTTGGCTGACTTCCAGGAGTTAATTCCTGTTGACAGGTTAGAAGACTTTAAAGGCAGCTTGTCAGATGCCAGGGTGCTGGCGCAGGATATGCTGGAGGCTGCTGCGCACCATGTTGACACTTCGGCTTGTGGCCTCATGCTGGGGGTGACACCTCTCATCAGGCATGGATTCATGCAACAAAGTTTTCGAAGGAGGTCCAAGATAAAGTTCTGGACCTGCCTTTTGAGGGCAAAGAATTGTGTCATTCTTCAATGGATGGTGAGCTCACCAAGACTAAGGCGAGTACGAAAACTGCCAAGTCTCTGTCGCTGGTCGTGAACGGCCTAGTCAAAGCTCAGAGATTTGGGTCCCTATCTCTATCCTCTTCTGGCTTCAGAGGGTTCCAAGACCGCAGGTCGCGCAGGACTGATCCTCCGCCGGGTAACTCCTGCCAGAGGCAGCAACGTGGACAGTTTTTCTCTAGGTCATCAGCCTCCACTTCAGGCACAGGTAGTTTCTCTGCCGAAAAGTCAGCAAAATTATATTTTTTGGCACTTGCACGAGAATCCGGTGGGAGGACGAATCTCGTCTCATCTGGAGCCGTGGCAAACCATCACCGACGACCAGTGGGTGTTGTCCATCACTCGGGCGGGCTTCCGCTTGACCCTACCCCACCCTTCAATCCTCCCTTTCAGCAGTCGAGGACGCCGTCCCTCAGAGCCGAGGTCCAGAAGCTTTGAGATCTCAGGGCGATGGAACCCATTCCCTTAGGGGAACGAGGGGAGGGATTCTACTCTCGTCTGTTTACGGTGCCAAAACCCAACCAGGCTGGCCTGCACACCATTCTAGACCTTTCCCATTTCAACCTTTCTCTTCCCCAAGAGAAATTCAAGATGATTACGCCCTGCCAAATAAAGTCCTCTCTTCAGAAGGGCAAAGGGCTCAGCGTTGTGGACCTTCAGGATGCTTATATGCATATCCTGATTTTGAGGCCACATCGGAAATATCTGCGGTTCTCCTTGGGAGAGGATCACTACCAGTTTCGAGTGCTCCCTTTTGGTCTCAGCTCGGCGCCGCGTATCTTCACAAAGATGGTGTCAGTCATCGCAGCCTTTATAAGGCTACAGGGTATTCATGTGTATCCGTATTTGGACGACTGGCTTCTGTGCAGTCCTTGTCCGGTGAAAGCCTCGAGCAATTTTCAGTCTCTCCTTCAGCTCCTGTTCAGTCTTGGGTTGTCAGAAATCCTCCATGACAATCTCTCAGGACCTGATATTCCTGGGTTTCCGTTGGAACACGACCGACTGCATAGTGTTCTTGACGGTGGACAGGATGGTGGATCTGTTAACCACGTGTCAAGTCTTCATTCAGTCGGAAAGCATGTCTGCTTGGTGGTTCCAGAGGCTTCTGGGCCTCATGGCCTGGCCTCGTGCGTTCTTGCTCTTCCCCTAGCGCGTCTGTATTGGAGAAGTCTCCTTGATGGCTAATTTCCCTCACATAGTGAGTCCCCCAGCAACTTTGCTGGACTTCTGGAGTTTATTATTTTCACTTGGTAACAGTGTGAGCTTTTCCCCCACTCTTAGATGTGTTTTGCTATGTGTTTCTACCTGTTTCTTTGTGATTGTGGGCTCTGGAGTACACCACTTCAGTAGCCCACTTCTTTGTGTGTGTCACCCAGCACCTTCTGTGCAGTGGCACAGGGTTGTCATTCAGACTCCCCCAACTCCATTTCTGAGGCGACTACCATCCCCCAGAAAAAGGTAAAGTTACCATTAACTTTACTTAGTCAATCTACCACAGATCCAGTACACCCCATCTTCCATGGAGTACTGGAAAGGGTTCATTTGTATCCCTTTTTATCTGTACCTCGTAGAGCATTGTTTCGCTCTTTTAACATTTAGACTTGGCTGGTGGCAGTGGTATCTACCCTAACTTTTCTACCGCGATTATATTAGATACACGTGGTACTGTTATTGGCTATTATATTAGCCTCAAACATAAACCCGCTTGACCAAATTGTCTTTCTTTTGGCTCCGGCTTGTTTTATTCGCCATTTCTTTTTGTTAAGGTCCTTCTTGTGTTTTACTTTGCGCTGCAAACTAGGTTCGCCTTCTTTGTTCACCGTCTTTTGGTGGGCTTCTTCTCAGATGCCCTCCACCAGGCACCTGGGTGTCTAGGTGGGCTGAATGTGAGGGAGGGGTGTAGTCACCCTCTGCACAGGGTATGCTAGGAAACCCAAGTCGCACTTTGCCATGATTGGCTGAGGTGGTTGCCCAGGCTGGACAACCCCCTGCTGGGTGATTGACAGCCAGGCTGTGTGAATGGTGGTTTTGCGCATAAAAGGCAGGTCTCTTGGGCTAGAAGTCAGAGGGTCACCACTGGAACTACAAGGAACCGAAGAGAAGCGGAAAGACCGACGGCTGCTGCAACTACCCCTTCCCGGTGAAGCCCTGCTGCAGTCCTGAGTTATCTTCCCTTCAACAACTTAGAGAAGATCCAGTCCGGAGTATTCTTCCCTTGAGCTTGGTGGGGATAACCAGCTCATCTTCCACAGCCAGAGGATCCTCTTCCTTGGTCGAAATCGCTGCACGCTGCTGTAGTGGTCTGGATAGCCATCTTAATAGCCTCTCCTGTTTTCAAGGAGCACACCTCTTATTCCTCGCTGCTGCTGCCGGCCTCATCCCTGTGTGGTTTAGACCCCCTTCAGACGTCCTCCTTCACAAAAAAGCTCCAGGAACCGTGGGTCTGCGGGAAACCAACAGGAACAACTGCCAGGGCACCAGCTGCACCATTGGAGCAAGGTACTGTGTTCTGCTTGAGGAAACTGGGTGAACCCCTTTTCTTCATCTCCGAGGCTTGCCCTTGTCTTCCTTCCTTCTTCTAACTTTTGCTTCCGAACATTGACAATATCGAAGTACTTTTGGCTACGTTGAATCGTGAACTGTCTGACTGTGTGATCTTCGGCAACAGGCCCCCGGTGTCACTTGACGCTGGCTCCGGCCCTTTGACTTTTGAACTCCTGTCTCTAAGTGTTTCTCGATTCTGTCTGCCTAACCAAAATATTGCCTATGATTTTTGTCTCCAACTCCCTCTGTGTATCTAAAGTGCTAAGTGTGTTTTTGCCCCGGTAGCATTTCATGTCACGGATACGCGTTTATTTAGTAGACCGAACTGTCAAAAAGTGATCGCAATCGTATTCGCGGTAACGTGTTTTGTTCGTAACACCGGTTCATTCAACCACAGGATACTTACCTTGAGACTTACTGTACAAAGTGAATTGGTTAGTTGTAGTATATTTAACGTGTGGTTTTTGTTTGAGTTTAATAGAAGTGTTGTGTTTATAACGAATGGTTTAAAAATAAATGTACTTATATTTTTCTACCTGAAACCTTGAGACAGTGTTTGCTTGAGTCACAGTAATTGTGGTCCCTTTGTGTAATCTCTGCTACTGCTCATATACTCTTGAGATAAGCCTGGCTGCTCCGCCACTGCTACCACTCTGACATAGTAGTACAGGCTTGTACCAAAGGTAAAACTTGTATTGCCACTTGTAGTCTTAATTGTGTGTAGTGGTCCCTAAGGGCATTGAACAGGATTCTGCCTAACCCTGGTGTACAGCGGTGAGGATTTGGAAGTAGAGTGATTATACTTAGAGTGCTGCTATTGCTTGGGTTCAACTAACCACAAGGCTAACACCACTAATTCTATTTAACTAAGAAATCATGTCAAATATGGAAAGCTACACTGAAGAGAGTCTTTTACTCTATACTGCTAAGGTTCTGAGAACCATATGTAGGGATAAGAATCTCCCTGGTAAAGGAAAGAAATCTGAACTGGTTGCAAAGTTAATGGGAAAAAGTCTGGAGAGTGGGTCAGAAGGACCTACCACTCCAGCAAATGTGGATTTTGATGTTTCTGATTCTGAGAGTGTTAATTGTGAAGAAGTAGATGAGTCCTTGTTAGGAAACCCTACAACTCCTTTGCCTGCTCAGAATGCACAACCTCTGTCCACAGGGACCCCCACAGGTCCTACACTTACTCCTGAGCTTATTTCCCTTCGAGAAAATGAGACTTGAATTGTAAGTGAAACGTATTGATGCACAAAGTGCCATGAAACATCAAGAGTTAAGGCTGAGAGAAATCGAGCTGAACCATGAACTAGAAATGAAGAAATTGGGGGTCATTCCGAGGTTGGAGGTAAGGGAAAAACGATGCCGGTAAAGGTTTACCGGCATCGCTTACCGCTACAGGCTATTCTGACCCACCAGACCGCTATTTACGGCACCGTAAAGTACGATGCCGTAAATAGCGGTCTAGGGTCGCGCGCGCGACACACCATGTCGATATTAGCGGCATGCCGTAAAGTGGAGCTGATCCGAAGTAATGCGGACATGCAAATAACGGCCTCCTGAAGCCCGAAAAGTAACTTACCGGCATGGAGTAAATACCGGCATCTCCGAGAAGATGTTAAGAACCCTGAGCAGTGTTTCCAAGAGCCACAGGTGCACACAATTAGCACAGGTGGAGGCAATGGCGTCTGGCACAGCACAAAAGGAGCATACCCACACACCACCCCCTCCCACACCACAATGATACCAATAGTAGTAGCATTACTGGAGCTGGAGGCCCTGCTTGCAAGGCAGCAACAACAACAACAGCAACAACAACAACCACGGCCCCCACCACAGAGGATACACAGGAGGAGAAGTGATGACATAGTGAGCCTCATTGAAATACGCACCGCCATCCCCCCTCTACTGAAGGTAGTGTCTGTGCACCACTTCCTTGCCACAGGCACCTACCAGCACACAGTGTGGCACATGCATGGCATATCACAACCCTTATTTTCCCGGATACTGAACCAAGTGCTGGATGCCCTCCTCAAGCACACAAGGGACTACATATCCCTACCACAGACTCCACAGGAGATATTTGATACAAAAGTTGCCTTCCATGCACTAGCAGGCATGCCAATTGACTGCACCCACATGGAGTTGGTGGTCCCGCATGCCATGGAGGTGGCGTATCGCAACCGCAATCAATACCACTCCATCAACGTGCAGATGGTATGCAAGGTCAGCAAGATCATCACACATTGCTGTGCCCGATATCCAGGATCAACTCATGACTATTTGGTCCTGCGGAACTCCACGCTACCACACTATATGGGGCAACATGCTGGACGACGTGCCTGGCTGCTTGGTGAGTTGCCTGACTGGGCCATGGCAGTGCATCGGGGTTGTGAGGTGGGTGCCTGCATACTCCACCTCGGTGGGAAGTGGGGGGGAGATGCATTCTCCACCTGGCTGGAAATGTTGACGCCAGTGCACGATGTGCACCTCACCGAGCACTGTGCCCCAGAGCCAGTGAAACGGCACATGACTACCAACTCCCACAGTGATGAAGTAAGGCCGACACCTGACACTACATGACTAACAGGTGACCAGGCCACATCCCACAACACATGCACCAATCATCGGTGGCCCTCACACCGTAAGGGCATCTAGCACTATGCACTGCATATGCACTATGTCGCTGCCTCCAGCATATCAGCACACCAGACAGTCATCCCTGGGAGTGCATTGAACTGAGCCTAACAGGGATACCACAGCGTGTCACTGGTTCCGCACACCCATAGGAGTGCTGCAAGTCACCATGGTACTGATCAGTGCAGAATTACGGATATGCTACTGACAACAGCTAACACTCTCTACTACCAAATCTCACAGAACACAACACATCAATGATTTCACTCCAACACTGCTGCATGCATATACGATGCACGTGCAACAAGATGTTAGTGCACACCATAACCCATCCTGTGGATACTACCCCCTGCATCATCCCATTGCACAGGACACAATGCGGGCTCAAAAATGGGGGCAATGCATCCAGGGACATGTGCGTATGGGCAGAAATTACCTGCTGCCATGTAAGACTAGTACAGTTGTCCACCATGAATGTACAAACACTTACCTTCATTCCCCTCTCATGCAGGTGATGGTGGCTATCCCTTGAAGCCGTGGCTCATGACCCCTGTCCGAAACCCACAGAAATGGCACGCGGAGTTCCCATACCCGTACATGTGTGGTGATTGAGCAGCCCTTTGGCCTGTTGAAGGCACGATTTCGTTGCCTCAGCCTGTCGGGTGGGGCACTTATCTACAGCCATGAGAAGGTGGCCAAGATCACCATGGCATGTGTAATGCTGCACAATATGTGCATCCGTCGGAACGTACCCCTGCCCCCTGACATGGAACTGCTACCAGCTGATGATGATGATAGGGTCCTCCCTTTCATCATAAGAAGAAGAAGAAGTGGCAGGAGAGCATCGTGGTGCCGATGCACAGGAGGGATGTGCCGTGTGGCAATCATTGATTGGACAATATTTCTGACACACAAGTCAGCAGACGGTGTGAGGATGTCAGGACATTGGGCACTGGGTGTGGGGATACATGTACACTATGCACTGTGAAACATTGAATGACACATGCGCAATGATGAATGTCCACTCTTGTTTTTTTGATGAACAACCGGTGTATTGAATTAGAAGGTTCAAATGTGAAAAACAAACCCTCCACCACCCTCACCCCTCCCCCTCCCCCGACAACTCCCAAACATACCATCACCCCCCTTCCCCTCCCCCCACAACTCCCACACATACCCTCACCCCCCTCCCCCTCCCCCACAACTCCCAAACACACACTCACCCCGCACCCCCTCCCACCACCACTCCCAAACACACCCTCACCCCTCTCCCCCTCCCACAACCCCACACGAGTCCCATAAGGACTACATAGGCCACATGTGTATGTCAGCATTGTCAATGTGCGCTCCCAGAGCCAGGGGGATCCATGTCCTGGCGGCGCAATGTACGTTGGGAGCGACGGAGCGGGCTGGTCTGGGTGGAGGAGCATTGAGAAGGTGTGTCCTCCTGCTGGGGCTGTCGTGCAGGAGGTGCAGCCTCCAGGGCATCCGCTATCTGGCCAAGGACCTCGCAGAGCCGGTTTGTGCTGGATGTGATGACCTCGTCCAGTTCCCACAGTTCATTCCGCCACTCCTCCCTGTCCTGCCGATTGTCTTGCAGGAAGTCATTTATGAGGCCTGTGAGCTGCTGAGCCCGCTCTGCATCAATGGCTGATGTGGCTGATGTGGTTGGCCCGCTGGGAATCGGGCTCACATGTCTTTCTGGTGCTTCACTGAGGGAACTGGCCACAGGACTGGCATGTTCCAGTGTTGCTCCTTGCCCCGTAAACCCAGGTGTTTCACTGTCACCAGAGTCACTATATGAGACCTGGGGGTTTGTTTGGCCATCAGGGGTGTGGACAATCTCATAAGTGTCCTCTTCAGTTGCTCCGCATATGGATGAGGGGCTGTCGTCAACATCGAGGGGGCACGTTGCAGCAATCTCCCCAGCCACACTGGACTCCTCAGAGTGCGGCGTAGGGCAGGTGTCTGCCGCCAGTGCTGGGTGGGGTAGGGGTGGTGGTGGGTGTTGTGCACCCTCCACAGGGCTTGCTGGAGCCGGTGGTGGGGCTTGAGGTGTTTTCCTGCTCGCAGGTAGACGTTGGGCCCTGACTTGGCCCCTGGAGGCTGGTTGCTTGCCTGGTCCTCGCTGTCATGCTCGCTGCCTGTGGGGGTGGAAGAGAGGGACGGAATGAGTGATGATTTGAGAGTCAGCATTTGGACATGCCTACGATATCACAATCACGGCGCTCACCTTCTGTGATACCATGGCCCAGATCTCTTTTTTTTTTAATTACCGCCATCCTCCGCATATCACCGCTGAAAACGGTGTCTGAATGCTCGTGGAGAGAATCCACCATCATCTGCAGCTCATCCGGGCTGAAGCGCTCCTTCCTGAGGTGGGCAGCTCCCTTTTTTGGTGCTTTTGGCATTCCTCCTTGATGATGGGATGTATCCACAGTGTTCAAAGTTTGCCAGGGGTCCTGTCTGGTGAGGATGGCAATGGATTGTGTTTTAAAGATGGCTGCCGTGCTCCTTCCAGTTCCTGTGCGATGACGCTATTTCCGGTTCCACTATTTAATGGTGACTGTAAATAGCGGTGACTGCAAATTACAGTCACCGCTATTTACGGTCACCGCTTATGTCGCTTTATTCTATGGCGGTAGTGTTATGTATGGTGTGCTTCATGCTGGTAAGGGCTTTTTGGTGCCCTTTTGCGGCATGGTGCTAGGTACCTTACCGGCATGGCGCAAAGCTTGTGCCCGAGAAGTCGTGATAGGCCGCTTTTAGTGGTCTATTGCAGGCTCGGAAACACTATTTGCACCATGCCGGTAATGACCGGTACTTACCTCCAAACTCGGAATGAGGCCCACTGTCTCTAGAAAATGCTTCTCTCCCAGAGTCTTCTAGGTCTTCCAGCCCTAAGAGACCCCGTATGCCAAAGGAAATGATTGGTATGTATTAGACTAAACTTGATATTTTTGATTGGTTAGCAATGTTTGAGTACAATCATGGGATTCAAGGGATCTCAGGAAATCAGTTGATTCCTTGGCTTTTCTCTAGACTCCCCCCTGTTGCAAGTGATGCTGTAATGGGGTTGGGGGAGGATGATAAACAGGAATATGAGTGTGTGAAGCTAGCATTAATAGCTAGATTTGGGAAGACCCCTTCCCAGTACCTTAAGAGGTTTAGAATCCTCAAAAAGCATGATGGTACCCCTTGGCCTACCTGGGTGTGTGAATGTTTGAAAAACTTAGATGGTTGGGTTAAGGGTTACAAAGTGAACACTTATGAAGGTTTGAGGAATCTTGTAATGTTGGAGTCTATTTTTGATGTCTGCTCTCCGGAGCTTAGATAGTACTTGGCTGATTCAAAGGAGATAGATCCTGAGAAGTTAGCTAAGGCTGCTGACTTGTGGGTTGCCAACAGGGCTACTCAGAAGGATTCTGGGGCAACTCAGAAAAAGGAAGAGGGAAGCAGTCAAAGAAAGACAACAAAGAGAATTCCAATAATTCCAATCCAAAAGAGGGCCACAAACATAACCAGAGTAAGCCACAAGGGAAACCGAATCAGGCTAATGTACCATCTGGTCCCAACCCAGATGGAGGTCAGAACAAACCCCCATTCAAGAGCCTGGCAGGGTGCTGAGACAGGAGCCCCTCCCAGTCCAGCGGCACAAGGAAGGTGCCAACACACCTCATGCCTGCAGCCAGGCAGGGTGTTGAGACAGGAGCCCCTCCCAGTCCAGCGGCACAAGGAAGGTATCAACACACCTCATGCCTGCACCCAGGCAGGGTGCTGAGAGAGGAGCCCCTCCCAGTCCAGCGGCACAAGGAAGGTGTCAACACACCTCATGCCTGCACCCAGGCAGAGTGCTGAGACAGGAGCCCCTCCCAGTCCAGCGGCACAAGGAAGGTGTCAACACGCCTCATGCCTGCAGCCAGGCAGGGTGCTGAGACATGAGCCCCTCCCAATCCAGCGGCTCAAGGAAGGTACCAACACACCTCATGCCTGCAGCCTGGCAGCGTGCTGAGACAGGAGCCCCTCCCAGTCCAGCGGCCCAAGGAAGGGGTCAACACACCTCATGCCTGCAGCCAGGCAGGGTGCTGAGACAGGAGCCCCTGCATGTCCAGCGGCACAAGGAAGGCGTCAACACACCTCTTGCCTGCAGCCAGACAGGGTGCTGAGACAGGAGCCCCTCCCAGTCAAGCTGCACAAGGAAGGTGTCAACACACCTCATGCCTGCACCCAGGCAGAGTGCTGAGACAGGAACCCCTCCCAGTCCAGCTGCCCAAGGAAGGTGTCAACACACTTCATGCCTGCACCCAGGCAGAGTGCTGAGACAGGAAACCCTCACTGTCCAGCCGCACAAGGAAGGTGTCAACACACCTCATGCCTGCACCCAGGCTGGGTGCTGAGACAGGATCCCCTCCCAGTCCAGCGGCACAAGGAAGGTGTCAACACACCTCATGCCTGCACCCAGGCAGAGTGCTGAGACAGCAGCCCCTCCCTGTCAGGCGGCACAGGGAAGGCGTCAACACACCTCATGCCTGCACCCAGGCACAGTGATGAGACAGGAACCCCTCCCTGTCCGGCGGCACAAGGAAGGCGTCAACACACCTCATGCCTGCACCCAGGCAGGGTGCTGGGACAGGGGCCCCTCCCAGTCCAGCGGCACAAGGAAGGCGTCAACACACCTCATTCCTGCACCCAGGCAGGATGATGACAGGAGCCCCCCCGCCCCAGTCCAGCGGCATAAGGAAGGCGTCAACACACCTCATGCCTGCACCCAGGCAGGCTGCTGAGAGAGGAGCCCCTCCCAGTCCAGCGGCACAAGGAAGGCATCAACACACCTCATGCTTGCAGCCAGGCAGGGTGCTGAGACAGGAGCCCCTCCCAGTCCAGCGGCACAAGGAAGGCATCAACACACCTCATGCCTGCAGCCTGGCAGGGTGCTGAAACAGGAGCCCATCCCAGTCCAGCGGCACAAGGAAGGCGCCAACACACCTCATGCCTGCAGCCAGGCATGGTGCTGAGACAGGAGCCCCTCCCAGTCCAGCGGCACAAGGAAGGTGTCAACACACCTCATGCCTGCACCCAGGCAGGGTGCTGAGACAAGAGCCCCTCCTAGTCCAGCAGCACAAGGAAGGTGTCAACATACCTCAATCAAGGTGTCAACACACCTCATGCCTGCAGCCTGGCAGGGTGCTGAGACAGGAGCCCCTCCCAGTCCGGCGGCACAAGGAAGGTGTCAACACACCTCATGCCTGCAGCCTGGCAGGCTGCTGAGACAGGAGCCCCTCACAGTCTAGCAGCACAAGGAAGGTGTCAACACACCTCATGCCTGCACCCAGGCAGTGTGCTAAGACAGGGGCCCCTCCCAGTCCAGCAGCACAAGGAAGGTGTCAACACACCTCATGCCTGCCTGCAGCCTGGCAGAGTGCTGAGATAGGAGCCCCTCCCAGTCCAGCGGCACAAGGAAGGTGTCAACACTCCTCATGATTGCACCAAGGTAGAGTGCTGAGACAGGAGCCCCTCCCAGTCCAGCGGCACAAGGAAGCCGTCAACACACCTCATGCCTGCACCCAGGCAGGGTGCTGAGACAGGAGCCCCTCTCAGTCCAGCGGCACAAGGAAGGTGTCAACACACCTCATGCCTGCAGCCTGGCAGGGTGCTGAGACAGGGGCCCCTCCCAGTCCAGTGGCGCAAGGAAGGTGCCAACACACCTCATGCCTGCAGCCAGGCAGGGTGTTGAGACAGGAGCCCCTCCTAGTCCAGCGGCACAAGGAAGGTATCAACACACCTCATGCCTGCACCCAGGCAGGGTGCTGAGACAGAAGCCCTTCCCTGTCCAGTGGCACAAGGAAGGTGTCAACACACCTCAAGCCTGCACCCAGGCAGGGTACCTAGACAGGAGTGTTAGGGAGAATTCTCATTTCATGGCTAATTTCCCTTACCTAGTGAGCCCCTCAGCAGCTTTGCTGGATCTCTGGAGTTGTTTCTTTCCACTTGGTAAGAGTGTGAGCTTTTCCCCCACTCTTACCCCTGTTTTGCTATGTTTCTTTTATATGTTTTTGTGATTGTGGACTCTGGAGTACACCACTTCAGTAGCCCCCTTCTTTTGTGTGTCACACAGCACCTTCAGTGCCGTGACACAGGGTTGTCGTTCAGACTTCCCACCTACTCCATTTCTGAGACTGACTCCTGTCCCCCAGAAAAGGGTAAAGTTGCCATTAACTTTACTTAGTCAAATTAACCACAGATCCAGTACACCCCATCTTACATGGAGTACTGGAAGGGGTTAAGTCTTAGCCCTTTGTAATGTGTACCTCCTAAGCATTGTTTCGCTCTTTTAACATTTAGACATGGCTGGTGGCAGTGGTATCTACCCACATTTTCTACCGCGGTTATCTTATATAACCGTGGTAATATTGTAGGCTTTTGTATTAGCCTCGAACTTAAACCCGCTTGACCAAATGCTTTTTCTTTTGGCCCCGGTGCAGTTTTTACACCATTTCTTTTTGTTAAACTCCTTCTTGTGTTTTACTTTGCGCGGCAAACCAGGTTTGCCTCCTTTGTTCGCTGTCTTTTGGCGGGCTTCTCCCAAGAAGCCCTCCTCTAGGCGCCTGGGTGTCTAGGTGGGCTGAATGTGAGGGAGGGGTGTAGTCACCCCCTGCACAGGGTATCCTAGGAAACCCAAGTCACATTTTTTTATGATTGGCTGAGGTGGTTGTCCGGGCTGGACAACCCCCCTGCTGTGTGATTGACAGCCAGACTGTGTGAATGGGTGATTTTCACATAAAAGGCAGGTCTCTTGGGCTGGAAGTCAGAGAGTCGCCACTGGAACTACAAGGAACCGAAGAGAAGCGGAGGAGAGGTCGACTGCTGCAACTATCCCGTCCTGGTGAAGCCCTGCTGCAGTCCTGAGCTATCTACCCTTCAACGACTAAGAGAAGATCCAGACCGGAGTCTTCTTCCCTTGAGCCTGGTGGGGATAACCAGCTCGACGTCTTCAGCCAGAGGCCCCCTTCGTGGTCGAAATCGCTGCACACAGCTGTAGTGGTCCGGATAGCCACCTGAAGAGCCTCTCCTGTTTTTAAGGAGCGCACCTTTAATTCATTGTCGCTGCTGCCGGCCTCATCCCTCTGTGGTGTAGACCCTCTTCATCGTCCTTCTTCGTGCCGAAGCCAGGAATCGTGGGTCTGCAGGAAACTACCAGGAACAACTGCCATGGCACCAGCTTCTTCTTTGAAAAGGTACTGTGTCCTGTTTGAAGAATTTTGGGTGAAATCCCTATTTCTTGATTATAAGGCTTGCCCTTATTTTTCCCTCCTACTTATAACTTTTGCTTCCAAACATTGACAATATCTAAAGTACTCTTGGCAACTTTGAATCTTGAACTATCCGACGTGTGATCCTCGACAACAGGAACCCGGTTCCAATTGACACTGGCTCCGGCCCCTTGACTCTTGCATTTCTGTTCATAAGTGTTCTTCGATTTTGTCTTGCCTAAACAAAGTATTGCCTATGGTTTTTGCCCTCAACTCTCTCTGGGTATCTCAGGTGCTAAGTGTGTTTTTCCCCCGGTAGCATTTCTTGCCGCAGATAAGCGTTTATTTAGTAGACCGAACTGTCACAAAGTGATCGCAATCGTATTCACGGTAACGTGTATTGTTTCTTAATACCGGTTCTCTCAAACACAGTGTTACGCTCACCTGGTATCCACGGGGACGCCACCCAGCCAGTTGGTCGTTGGTGCCCTTCTCTATGACTCCCTGGTGTGGTTCTCGATGTCGATGGGATTCCGCCTGGAAATTAAGACTATATTAGGACTGGACGACCAAGGTAAGTTTTCCCCCACCTCCCTTGTGTTTTCAGCCCCTCCGGGTTCTCTTCTCACCTGGCTGTCGGAATTGGTGAGCTCTCCGTCCTGCTCTCTGGGCAGGGGCGCGTGGTATCTTGTGGGCGCGGGCAGTCCAGTTACTTCACTGACTGCGGGCCTTGTAGTGTCTTTCAGGTAGGTCTTATTGCGATTGATGGCGTTGTTATTCTTGCATGCCTTTTCTCTGTTCTAAAATGTCTCTTTTTATCTCCCTTAGGTGCGCGGAGTATCCGCGTGGAGAACTGGGTAGGCTGGTTCTCACTGATAGATGATGGCGCACAAAAGCGCTATGATAAGGTAAGGAGGCGCTTTGCCCAGCGCAGCGATGTCTTGTCCTCACTGACCTGTGCTTTTCTCTTTTTCGTAGGTCGCAGTGTGCTCCCAGCGCAGATGGAGTTCCGGAGCTATGCCGGTCGAAAATCAGCCAGCCAAGTAAGTCTCTAAGCGCTTCATAGTTGTAATGTCTCTTTTACCTCCTTTAGTAATGTCTTTGTCCCTTTTTTCAGGTCCTTCGATCCGGGCGGCAAGCTCTTCAAACGGAGCTGCCCAGGAGCTGCGAGCAGTGAAGGATGGAGATTACAGGCAAGATTCTGCTGCTAACGATGTTCTTTGTTTTCTGAAGGTCCGGAATTCGTCAGGCTCATGAGAAAGCTGGACACGGTGAGCGTCACGTTACTAGTAGCAAAGTAACGCGAAGCTTGTTGGCTTGTTCGGGTGTGGTTTAAATAGCCACTGCAAAGTAGTCCAGGTAAAGTAGTTCCTATGCCACCACACCCAAAACACTAGACCGCATAGCTTGGTTCTAGGAATGAAGCTATGTGGATGCCTCCATGTTGGCTGAAAGCTCTAAAAAGTAGTTCCACAAGTAGATGTCTATCTTTGTTTATTAGCCTGGTGCCAAAGGAACCAGGACTGGCCCCAAGAGGTACTGAGAAGTGGATGCCAGGCCCTATAAGCGATCCGAGTCCTGATTCCACCTGGCCAATGGGCTTGCCAGTGGGGATCAGGGCTGAGGGTCGTGACACACAGGGTACTTACCTTGATTTATACCGTACAAAGTGAATTGGTTAGTTGAAGTGTATTTTACGTGTGGTTTTGAATTTAATAGAAGTGTTGTGTTTGCAAAAAACGGTTTAAAAATAAATGTACTTATATTTTTCTACCTGAAACCTTGAGTCAGTGTTTGCTTGAGTCACAGTAATTGTGATCCCTTTGTGTAATCTCTGCTACTGCTCATATACTCTTGAGATAAGCTTGGATGCTCCACTACTGCTACCACTTTAACATAGTAGTACAGACTTGTACCAAAGGTAAAACTTGTATTGCCACCTGTAGTCTTAATTGTGTGTAGTGGTCCCTGCGGGCACTGCACGGGATTCTGCCTAACACTGGTGTACAGCGGTGGGGATTTGGAAGTAGAGTGATTACACTTAGAGTGCTGCTATTGCTTGGGTTCAACTAACCACAAGGCTAACACCACTAATTCTATTTTTCGAAGAATCATGTCAAATATGGAAAGCTACACTGAAGAATCTCTTGAACTACACTGCTGAGGTTTTGAGAACCATGTGTAGAGAGAGGAGTCTCTCTGGTAAAGGAAAGAAATCTGAATTGATTGCAAAGTTAATAGGAAAACAAAGTCTGGAGAGTGGGTCAGAAGGGCCTACCCCTCCAGCAAATGTGGATACTGATGTTTCTTATTCTGAGAGTGTTGATTTAGAAGAAGTAGATGAGTCCTAGTTAGGTAACCCTACAACTCCTTTGCCTGCTCGGAAAGCCCAACCTCTGTCCACTGGGACCCCCACAGGTCCTGCACTTACTCCTGAGTTTATTGCACTTGAGAAAATGAGACTTGAAGTAGAAGTGAAACGTATTGATGCACAAACTGCCATGAAACATCAGGCTCAGAGAAATGGAGCTGAATCATGAACTAGAGATGAAGAAGTTGTCTGTAGAAACTGGTTCTCTCCCAGAGTCTTCTAGGTCTGTGTCATGATGCCTACCTCCAAGGAGCCAGGTCCGACCCAGCAACCCCAGAGGCAGGCATCATTCCCCCCAGGGAAGTGCCAGCGGGCCCAATCTGGGGCCCTTTGGACACAGTCCTGGCGCCTTAGGCGCCAGGCTCATGTTGGACCCCTGTCCTGGCGCCTTAGGCGCCAGGCTCATAAAGCTAGACATGTGTTCAAGTGTTTTAATGTGCACTTACCTGATGCAGACCATGCTGCTACATCCAGGCCCTCTTGAGGCCTGAATGGAACTACTTTACCTGTGACTACTTTCCACCTGGGTGTGGTCGGGGAAGGATACATACCTGATCGGTGGAAGGATACATGCCTGGAACTTCTTCCAAAGCTATTTAAACCACGCCCGATCAGCAACTCACGCTTCGCGTTGTTCTGCTCCTCGCAGCTGGACGCTCACCGTGTCAGCTCCTGCATCTAGACTTCAGCCACGCCTGTCAGCATCCTGGGTTGCCTGCAAAGGGAGATAAGAGAGAATTGGAGAGAAAGAAGACCTTACCTGCTAAAGCTGCATCACGGGGACATCACACCAACAATCCTGAAAGGGAAGACATCATTTTAAAAGCATTTCGCTTCGATCGCTGCAGCGCTGCATTTCACTCACCTTTCCTGGGCGCCTCCATCTTCAGCAGCGATCACCCCGATCCGCACCCACTTCCCAGAGCCTAGAGAGAAAAGACAAGAAAACAAAGTGAGAGAAGGAAGGGAAATAGGAAAAGCTCAGTTTCCTTCTAAGACTTACCTGTTGGGTTATTCCCATTTTGTTTCGGGTCCTGCCGCTTCCTGGCATTCCGGACCCCGGCCCCAATGGGGAAAAAAGACAAAGACATTGAATGAGCGAATGCAAAGACATTACCTGAACGCTCTTCCAGAACTTGCACTTCGGGTCGGCGCCATATCTCCGGCATTCCGAACCCCGGCCCCTAAGGGGAAAAAGACATAAGCATTAGCGCTTGCTGCAATAAGACAATGAACATTATTATTAAGCTTGAACTTTTGAACTTGCAACAGTACTCTTACAGCGCCTTACCTGAATAGTCAAGCTTATTTTGAACTCCCATCAAACCTCAATCCAGTGAAGTAACTGGGTTTCAACGCGCCCCTGCATCAGAAGCAGGATGGAGAACTCATCCTTCCAGACCCTAAGGTGAGACTTCACAGGGAATCGTGGAAGGGTATCGAGGAGGGTTGGAAGGGAGTGGGAGGCTTGAGCATTATTCCGTCAGTAGGTAATACTCCCTTTTCACGCACAGGGGAATATTCCTGCGAGCCAGAAAAGCCAGAGTAGAGGGGCCCTTCCTGTCCATCATCAGAGTCCTGCGCTTCACCATTGAAGAAGCATCAGCACTCGAATCCAGACCTGCGCCTCCGTGGGAATCAGGTGAGCGTGACAGTCTGCCAGCCCTAAGAGACCCCATATGCCAAAGGAAATGATTGGTATGTATGAGACTAAACTTTGGATTGGTTAGCAATGTTTGAGTACAATCATGGGATTCAAGGTATCTCAGGGAATCAGCTGATTCCCTGGCTTTTTTCTAGGCTTCCCCTGTTGCAAGTGATGCTGTAATGGAGTTGGGGGAGGAGGATAAATGGGATTATGAGTGTGTGAAGCTAGCACTAATAGATAGATTTGGGAAGACCCCTTCCCAGTATTTAAGAGGTTTAGAACCCTCAAAAAGCATGATGGTACCCCTTGGGCTACCTGGGTGTGTGAATGTTTGAAAAACTTAGATGGTTGGGTTAAGGGTTACAAAGCGAACACTTATGAAGGTTTGAGGAATCTTGTAATGTTGGAGTCTATTTTTAATGTCTGTTCCCCTGAGCTTAGACAGCACTTGGCTGATTCAAAGGAGATAGATCCTAAGAAACTAGCTAAGGCTTCTGACTTGTGGGTTGCCAACAGGGCTACTCACAAGGATTCTGGGGCAACTCAGAAAAAGGATGAGGGAAAGCAGCCAAGGAAAGACAACAAAGAGAATTCCAATAATTCCAATCCAAAAGAGGGCCCCTAACATAACCAGGGTAAGCCACAAGGGAAACCAAATCAGGCTAGTGTACCATCTGGTCCCAACCCAGATGGAGGTCAGAATAAACCCCCATTCCAAAGAGCATTTGGGAAATGATTTGTTTTTGGGTTGCCTGATCATGTGAAAGGGGATCCCAGATGCAAGGGTAAACCTTCAGGGGTCCACACTGTCTCCTTAGCCTTCTCCCAGGTGGATGAAGTACCTATGGCCAGTGGAAACTATCAGTTACTAGTTGATGAGCCCATGAGAGTCTCAGCTAGTGTTTCTTTAGTGTCCTTGGGTCTTTGGGGACAACAGAACTTAGATGTCTATAACTCAATCCCAGATAATACTAAAGAGTATTACACAGATAGTGTTCTTGTGAATGGTCCGGAAACTCCTGCCATCCGAGACACTGGAGCCAGCATAACTGTGGTTGATTAATGTTTTTTCAAGGTGGAGGATGTTGCTAAGGCACCCAAACACCAAACCAAGTTAGCTGGTGGCCCTGTGCAAATGGTTCCCCAGTTACCAGCTCTCATCCAGTGTAATGACATGACTGTCAGGATACCTGTAAGTGTGCACAATTACGTACCTGGGAGGGTCCTGCTGGGTAATGACCTTAAAACTCTTGGAGTTGTGTCTAGTACCCTCAGACCCCCAGCAGAAGGAAGCAGAAGCTCACAAGGTCTGCAAGGGAGAGAACCTTAAGAGGCTCTCCTGGGGACATTGCAGGACAAGAAAAGACAAAGGGGAAATCTAAGTCTGCCAGCAAGAAACCAGCAAGCACTCCTGTGCCCAGAAGGACATCTCCGAGACTGTCCAAAGTCACATCTGTGACTCCCACACCAGCTGAGGCTGAGTGTGAGGTTCAACCCTGTATGGTCAAACTAGATACTGAGGAATCAGATCTAGAAGAGGATCTTACCTTGGTAACAGATCTTGACCCTGTTGACCATCCTGAGCTGCAGTCTTTACTGGCAGAAGGTGGGCCCAACAGGAAAGATTTCAGTAAGGGACAAAGAGAGTGTCCTACCTTGGAAGGTCTTCTCCAACAGGCAGCTTCTTAGCTCAATGGGACTGAGCCTGGGAAGTGTAGGTTACACTGGGAGGATGGCCTCTTCTACAGTGAACCAACTGAGTCAACCCCTGGGGACTACAAACGACTTGTAGTACCTCTAGTGAACCGACTCCAGTTTCTGCAGTTAGCCCATGAGGTACCTTTGGCTGGACACTTAAGTTTTAAGAAAACCAAAGAAAGGCTATCTCTGCACTTCTACTGGCCTAAGATGTGTACAGAAGTAGACACATTCTGCAGAAGCTGCCACACTTGCCAAACCTCTGGCAAGAGTGGATCCAAGAATGTGGCACCCTTAGTGCCTCTCCCAGTGGTGGGAATTCCTTTTGAGAGGGTTGGGATTGACATCGTTGGTCCTCTTGACCCTCCCACATCTTCAGGCAACAGGTTCATCCTGATTGTAGTGGACCATGCCACTAGATTTCTTGAAGCCATACCTATGAGGACTGTTACATCTCCGGCTGTGGCTAAGGCCCAACTTGGTATTTTTACCAGGGTGGGTTTTCCTAAGGAGGTGATATCTGACAGGGGATCAAATTTTATGTCCCACTACATGCAAACCATGTGGAAAACCTGCAGAGTCACCTACAAGTTCTCAACCGCCTACCACCCTCAAACCAATGGGATGGTAGAGAGGTTTAACAGATCTATGAAGAGCATTATGGGTGCTTTAGAAGAACCCCTTAGAAGAAAGTGGGACCTTCTACTTTGCATATAGAGAAGTCCCTCAGGAGGGAGTAGGATTCAATCCCTTCAAACTTCTCTATGGCCGTCCAGTCAGAGGTCCATTGGCCCTGATTAAGGAGGGGTTGGAGAGTGCTCCTTCCCCCAAGCCAGTCAGAGTGACTGACTATGTGATAGGTCTCCGGAGGAGAATGTCACACATGATGGCAGAGGCAAGTGATAGCTTGCGGGCTGGTCAAACTCTGGTCAAACATTGGCATGACCAGAAGGCTAACATGGTTGAGTTTACTCAAGACCAGCTTGTTCTTGGTATGGTCCCAACAAGGCAGAGGGCCTTGCAGGACAAATGGATAAGACCCTTCAAGGTTGTGGGTAAACTTGGAGAGGTGAACTATCTGGTGGACTTAGGCAATCCTAAGGAGGCTCCCACAGTCTTTCACACCAACCGTTTAAAGGCTTATGTCTCTAGACCTGACATACGAGCTCTGCTTCTAGCTTCAGCTCAGCAGGAGGAGGAGAGTGAACCTCTGCCTGATCTCCTCAGAGGCTTACCTTTAGATGAGCAAGTGGAAGGAGTTAATCTCTCTTCCAGTCTCACATCTGACCAGCAGGATGAGTGCAAGTTACTGTTAAATCAGTTTGCCTCCCTGTTCTCACTTTCACCAGGCTTGACCCCTTGCGGCCAGCATGACATACACACTGGTGACTGTTTGCCTGTCGAAAGCAGGGGGTACAGAATGTCTGACAATATCAGATCCCACATAAGGAATGAGGTCAACAAGATGCTTGAACTCAGGGTAATAGAGCCCTCTACAAGCCCACGGTCTAGCCCAGTTGTGCTTGTACCAAAGGCACGATCCAAAGAGTTGAGATTCTGCGTGGACTATAGAGCTCTAAATGCAGTCACCACGACTGATGCCCAGCCTTTGCCTAGGACAGATGAGCTGGTGGACAAACTTGGTGCAGCCAAGTACCTCAGCACATTTGACCTAACGTCAGGCTATTGGCAAATAGCCCTGACAGACCATGCCAAGGAGAAAACTGCATTCTCCACCCCAGCTGGCCTCTACCAATTCAGGGTAATGCCTTTTGGATTAAAGAATGCACCTGCTACATTTCAGAGGATGGTCATTCAAGTTCTGAATGGGGTGGAGGACTTCTGCATGGCATACTTGGATGACATTGTAGTGTTCAGCCCTACATGGAAAGAACATGTTGAACACCTAGGTTATGTATTGCAGGCTCTTGAACAGGCCCATCTGACCATAAAGGCAAGCAAATGTCAAACCGGTCAGAGTTCAGTGGTCTACCTTGGGCATGAGGTAGGAGGAGGTGAAATAAGGCCATTGCCTAGCAAAGTACAAGCTGTACAAAACTGGGCCACCCCTACTACTCAAACCCAAGTGAGAGCCTTCCTAGCTCTCACTGGGTATTATAGGAACTTCATAGAGAACTATGGGACCATAGCTTGTCCCTTGAATGTTATCTCCTCTCCCAAATTTCCTAAAAAGGTCAGGTGGAATGAGGAGTGCAATCAAGCCTTTGAAGGTCTAAAGAAAGCCCTTTGTCAAGCTCCAGTCCTAAGAGCTCCTGACTGTCACCAACCCTTCACTGTACAAACTGATGCTTCTAGTGTATGTATAGGTGCAGTCCTTAGTCAACTGGATGAGAAAGGTAGGAAACACCCCATTTGTTTCATCAGCAGGAAGTTAAAGGATCCTGAGACAAGGTGGGCAACAATAGAAAGAGAATGCTTTGCTATTGTGTGGTCAGTGAAGAGATTTAGACCATACTTGTATGGATCTACCTTCATTATTCAGACTGACCACCAACCCTTGAGATGGCTGATGCAAATGAAAGGGGAAAACCCAAAGTTACTCAGATGGTCAATCTGCCTGCAAGGATTTGATTTTTCCATTGAGCACAGAGCAGGAAGTCACCACCAACATGCTGATGGTCTCTCTAGGATGTTTGTAACCGACTAGAGGTATGAGGTCCATCCAGGAGTGGATTAAATCCTCCTGTCCCTTATTGTGAGGGTGCGAGGGGGCGAGTGTTAGGGCGAATTCTCCTTTATGGCTAATTTCCCTCACCTAGTGAGTCCCCCTGCAACTTTGCTGAACTTCTGGAGTTTATTTTTTTCACTTGGTAAGAGTGTGAGCTTTTCCCCCACTCTTACTTGTGTTTTGCTATGTGTTTCTACCTGTTTCTTTGTGATTGTGGGCTCTGGAGTACACCATGTCAGTAGCCCGCTTCTTTTTGTGTGTCACCCAGCACCTTCTGTGCAGTGGCACAGGGTTGTCATTCAGACTCCCCCGACTCCATTTCTGAGGCGACTACCGTCCCCCAGAAAAAGGTAAAGTTACCATTAACTTTACTTAGTCAATCTACCACAGATCCAGTACACCCCATCTTCCATGGAGTACTGGAAAGGGTTAATTTGTATCCCTTTTTATCTGTACCTCCTAGAGCATTGTTTCGCTCTTTTAACATTTAGACTTGGCTGGTGGCACTGGTATCTACCCTAACTTTTCTACCGCGATTATATTAGATAAACGTGGTACTGTTCTTGGCTATTATATTAGCCTCGAACATAAACCCGCTTGACCAAATTGTCTTTCTTTTGGCTCCGGCTGGGTTTATTCGCCATTTCTTTTTGTTAAAGTCCTTCTTGTGTTTTACTTTGTGCAGCAAGCTAGGTTTGCCTTCTTTGTTCACCGTCTTTTGGCGGGCTTCTGCTCAGATGCCCTCCACTAGGCGCCTGGGTGTCTAGGTGGGCTGAATGTGAGGGAGGGGTGTAGTCACCCCCTGCACAGGGTATTCTAGGAAACCCAAGTCGCACTTTGCCATGATTAGCTGAGGTGGTTGTCCAGGCTGGACAGCCCCCCTGCTGGGTGATTGACAGCCAGGCTGTGTGAATGGGGGTTTTGCGCATAAAAGGCAGGTCTCTTGGGCTAGAAGTCAGAGAGTCGCCACAGGAACTACAAAGAACTGAAGAGAAGCGGAGAGACCGACGGCTGCTGCAACTACCCCGTCCCGGTGAAGCCCTGCTGCAGTCCTGACCTATCTTCCCTTCAACGACTTAGAGAAGATCCAGTCCGGAGTCTTCTTCCCTTGAGCTCGGTGGGGATAACCAGCTCATCTTCCACAGCCAGAGGATCCCCTTCCTTGGTCGAATTCGCTGCACGCTGCTGTAGTGGTCCGTATAGCCATCTGAAGAGCCTCTCCTGTTTTTAAGGAGCACACCTTTTATTCCTTGCTGCTGCTGCCGGCCTCATCCCTGTGTGGTGCTGACCCCCTTCAGACGTCCTCCTTCACAACAAAGCTCCAGGAACCGTGGGTCTGCGGGAAACCAACAGGAACAACTGCCAGGGCACCAGCTGCACCATTGGAGCAAGGTACTGTGTTCTGCTTGAGGAAACTGGGTGAACCCCTTTTCTTCATCTCCAAGGCTTGCCCTTGTCTTCCCTCCTTCTTATAACTTTTGCTTCCAAACATTGACAATATCTAAGTACTTTTGGCTACTTTGAATCGTGAACTGTCTGACTGTGTGATCTTCGCCAACAGGCCCCCTGTGTCAGTTGACCCTGGCTCCGGCCCTTTGACTTTTGAACTCCTGTCTCTGAGTGTTTCTCGATTCTGTCTGCCTAACCAAAATATTGCCTGTGATTTTTGCCTCCAACTCCCTCTGGGTATCTCAAGTGCTAAGTCTGTTTTTGCCCCGGTAGCATTTCATGTCACGGATACGTGTTTATTAAGTAGACCGAACTGTCAACAAGTGATCGTAATCGTATTCGCGGTAACGTGTTTTGTTCGTAACACCGGTTCATTCAAACACAGGATACTTACCTTGAGACTTACTGTACAAAGTGAATTGGTTAGTTGTAGTATATTTAACGTGTGGTTTTTGTTTAAGTTTAATAGAAGTGTTGTGTTTATAAAAAATGGTTTAAAAATAAATGTACTTATATTTTTCTACCTGAAACCTTGAGTCAGTGTTTGCTTGAGTCACAGTAATTGTGGTCCCTTTGTGTAATCTCTGCTACTGCTCATATACTCTTGAGATAAGCCTGGCTGCTCCGCCACTGCTACCACTCTGACATAGTAGTACAGGCTTGTACCAAAGGTAAAACTTGTATTGCCACTTGTAGTCTTAATTGTGTGTAGTGGCCCCTAAGGGCACTGCACAGGATTCTGCCTAACAGCGTCTCAAGATGCGACTTAAGCAGTTGGCTCTTCGGAGCTCCTGGCTTCAGGCAGTGGACCCAGACACCAAAATGGTTCCGGTTCCGCCCTGCATGGTGACAGATCTCCTATGGTGGTCTTCTTCCAGCAATCTGTCCGTGGGTGCGCCTTTTCAGGAGCCCTCCCCTCAGGCGACCATTACGACAGACTCCTCCCTTATCGGGTGGGATGCGACAATGATCTGGAGCTTCTGGCGATTTTCCTGGCACTCAAAGCTTTCCAGCCAGGGATTGTGAAGAAAGTGGTCTGCATCCGCACGGACAATGCAGTATCCATGTTTTACGTCAACAAGCAATGGGGTACCAGGTCACCTCCCCTTGTAGATCTAGCCTTTCGGATTTGGGAATGGGCCATTCAGCACAGTGTTTGGCTGTTGGCGGTACACATTCCGGTCCAGCTGAATGCAACTGCAGATTCTCTCAGTCTGTGAGCGGTGGTCAGCTACGAGTGGGAGCTGAACACGGAGATCCTCCCCAACCTCTTTTGCCATTGGGGCACTCCAGTAGTGAACCTCTTTGCGACCTCATCGAACAGGAAACTTCCTCTTCATGCTTCCAGGAATTGGCTCCGAGCTTCTTCTCTGGGGGATGCTCTCGAGATTCCATGGCACAATATGAGGGCCTACGCCTTCCAGCCTCTTCCTCTGATTCACAGGGTGCTATGCAAGCTCATGAACTTGTCGAATTGCACTCTCCTGTTCGTAGCCCCGTGGTGGCCAGCCAGATTCACACCTTCTTCGCCAGAGCGTCAGCAGATGTGGCACCCCTCCCTACAATCATTCAGATTGGCGGCCTGGTGCCTGAGTTCAAATCTTTAGAGAGTTTCAATCTGTCTGCTGATAATATGCGTATTATCCAAGCGGCTAGAAAGCCTTCGACGAGGTCTCAGTATAGGAGCAAATGGCTCTGTTTCTGTCACTGGTGTTTAGCAAAAAAGCTGGACCCCAGAGAAGCTGCCATCAACACGGTGCTGTCCTTCATTTATCATCTGGCAGCTTCAGGCATCCATGCTTTTTTTTGCAGGACTTATTTGTCGGCTATTGCCGCTTACCTGTCTTCAGACTCTTGGTCTTTTTCTTTGACAAACCCTGTCATTAAAAGGCACTTTGCAGGTCTATTGCATCTGTATCCACCTTTGTGTAACCCTCATCCAATGTGGGACCTGAATGTGGTTCTTACTGCTTTATGCCATAAACCCTTTGAGCACAGGGCTACGGTGGATTTGAAATTCCTTTCATGGAAAATGGCTTTTCTGATTGCGGTGACTTCTGCAAGGCGTGTACGCGAGCTTCAGGCCTAGTCGGTAGAACATCCATTGCTCACCTTTCACATGGATAAGGTTGTCCTCCGGACCAATCCTTCTTTCCTTCCAATGGTGGTATCTGATTTTCATCTGAACCAGTCTATTTCCTTACCAGTTTTCTTCCCAGAACCGGCCTCAGATGCCGAGAGGGTTCTGCATAATTTGGATGTAAGGCGAGCTATAAAGTTTTATCTGGACAGAACATCTAATCTTCGGAGCTCTTCACAGCTCTTGGTGACCTTCGGTGACCCGAAAGGAAAGCCTGCCTCGAAAGCAACTATCTCCCGATGGATTGCTTCCTTTATCTCTGAGGCGTATACCATTCAGGGCCTTCAGCCTCCGAAGGGGATTCATGACCATCTTGTGCGGGGCAAGGCAGCTGCCATTGCCTTCCAGAAATATGTTCCCTTGGAAACCATTGCAGAGGCAGCCATGTCGGCTTCCCCATCAGCTTTTGTGAAGCATTACTGCTTAGACATGAGCTCCAGGGCAGATGCTCAGTTCGGGCAATCTGTTCTTAAAAACCTCTTTCAGTAAAGGAGTTCCATCCACCCGTTATCCTGTAAGGAGTGCTTTGTAATTTCCCAAAAGTATGGAGGAAAGGGGACGGGATATAGGAGTATAACAAAGTTACTCACTGTAGTGACTACCTTACTCCTAGTCCATAGTCCCCCTTCCTCCATATGCCGGCCCGCCGTCCCCTCTAGTAAGTATCCTCTATTATTGCTTAAATGGTCTCAGACCTGGTGATAGAAAAGGAGGAGGGCGGGGTTACGGCCGTGTGCGGTACCCCGCGTAAAAAGAGAAGGATGGACACATTTTTCAATCTAATGCTTTTTTACAAAAAGTGCTCCGGTCCCGTCCCATAGGAAGGAATGTCCCAAAAGTATGGAGGAAAGGGGACTATGGACTAGGAGTAAGATAGTCACTATGCTGAGTAACTTTGTTATATTTGTACACATTACTATATCCACACCATTATTGTGAAACCATTGACATAGATATAAAGCAATATGAAGTCAAATTTGAACATATTGAAAAAAAACATAAATTGCAAAGAAAGAATTAGGCAAATTAAACAACAAATCATCAAAAGAGCCATTGTATGAAAAATAATAAAACCATACACAACAAGCAGGGTTGGCCTGGGGAGGATTGGCGAGGAGAGAGAATCAAGGAAAGCACAAAATCAATGAGTTAAAAGCAACATATTTAAAACATATAGTTTATCAATGTCGCATTGTAACCTTCAGCCATTTGTGATATGTATCACAAGCAGTGTCCATTTTATCATTATATGAAACTCCTATGTTCTTGATTTCATATGGTGATTGGTGATTTTTGTCTAATATTCATGCCACGTAGAAATAATGTTTAATTGTGACCAAATTGCATCCTCCCGACTCTTATTAGTGCTCATCGTGTATTGAGGCTCCACCTCTGTACTGTTAAATTAATTGTTGTCATGCATTATGATCTTTCACCTTATATGCCTTTATTCCGCTTTTTGTACATAGCGTTGTGCTAGCCACGTATTTGCTCACTTTTTTATCAACTTAGTAAGAAAGTGCTCTCACAAACATGGGATAACAATCTATTCTACAGCATTGAGTCTTTCAATATGAATAGTCCCCGTCGTCAGGCTGGGAATCCTTGGTTACCTTTTGATTCCCCGTGCTAGAAGCAAGAAGAACCTACCTACATGTTGTAGCCTTACACCCATGTTATGGGTGGTTTTGATACCCACCAATGGGACCTTGAGTAGCCAGAGGCTAGTCCCTCCTCTTCCTATTCCCTTCAGATTCTAACCACGTGTTTTTCTCCACATAGAATCTAGGTTTATACTGCAATGAAAATAGCTTTTTGTCTACTACTTCTTGGGAGAAAAATTGGATCATCAGGTCTACAACAACAACGTGTGGCAGATAAGTGGGGATGGATGATAAAAGGAGACCCCTTTATAAGGACTGAGCCACTTGCGGCCTAATGTATATGAAGGAGATTAACACTCTGATTGCATAAACTGGTTATACCCCCACTACATGGTTGACAATTATACTTTCTGTAGTAGTCTTATCTCCAAGACGATCAAGGATAGAAATCGGCAGGAAAACGACTGCGGTTGAGGGTAAGGGCGAGGTCATAAAAGAGGTCACTAAAAAAGACCAAGCACTGAGTCGCCCACAGCTACGAGCTTTCAAAGTTGGGCAAGAAGAGTGGTAGGTAGACTTATATGCAGTACCCTTTGGGAACACCACACACAATTAGAACTACAAGTGACAGTACCATTTCACCTTTGGTACAAGCCTGTACTACACAGTTAAAGTGGTAGCAGTAGCAGAGCAGCCAGACTTATTTCAAGTGTAAGTGAGCAGTATCCAATATTTACACAAAGGACAGCAATTACTATGATTCAGGCAAACACTGACTCAAGGTTTCTAAGTAAAAGAATATATATTTATTTACTCAACAGTTGAATAACATTTGACTATTATAAGCAAGTTAAAAATCACAATCATAAATACACCACACCACTTCCCTTAAATTCCAGACAAGTTAAGCTTGCAAAATGAAGTGGGAGCAAAATGGCACTCAGGCAATTTAAAAAGGGAGGGAAAGACAAAGTTATTAGAAATTAGGCAAACCAACAGGTAAGTACTCAGGGCGATCAAACAAGAGAAACTACAGTGAGGAGAACAGCTACAAAAGGCTTAGGGCCAAAGTCAATGGGTCAAAAGTCTTTTGCTCAAGATCACACAGTTTAGGGTAGTTTGTGGTAAAGTTCGTGGCACGGATTCCCAAAGGGGTTGTGTGATAGAAAAGTAAGTTCAGAGTGAAGAGAAGGACAGGCCCTCGGATTGGAGAAAGATTTGAAACACTTGCACTGCGTTTAAATGAAACGGACAACCGGAATTTGCACAGCACCTTAAAACGGAGAGGTAGCTGTAGCTGTGGCGAACGTTCCTGGTGGATCTTGCAGGCTCATGGTTCCTGAAGCGACTGTCGGACTGACACGAAGTAGGAAGACTGGAGGGTCCTGCACCACCCACGGAAGAAGCCAGCTGCAGAGCAAAGCAATGAATAAAAGGTGCGCTCCCTAAAACCCAAGCAGGGTCCGACCTTCCTGGCTATCCGGCCCACGGTAGCTGTGTACATCGAATTCGACCAAAGGAGGTTTCCCGGCTTGCAGTTTGGGCGAACTGGTTGGTGCCACCAGCTCAAGGGAAGAGGTTTCCTGGAGGATCTTCTCTGTTGTCGGATTCTGGAGATTCAGACCTGCAGCAGGGCTTCACCGGGCGGTTCAGTCCTTGTAGGGGTCCTATTGTTCCAGCTCCTCGTTGGTCCTTTCGTTCCAGTGGCGACTCTGCCTTTCCAGTCCCAGAGACCTGATTTTTATGAAGTTTTCCCCCATTCATACAGCCTGGCTGTCAATCACACAGCAGGGTTACTGGCCTAGCAAGGCCAGTCCTCTTAGCCAATCAGACAAGAGTGCGACTTGGGTTACCACATCCTACTACCTCACATCCTGCCTACCTAGACTTTCAAGCGCCTTAAGGAGGGCTTCTGTGCAGAATCCCGTGAAAAGACAGCGATCAAAGAAATTATCCCCGGTTTGGCGCACAGAGAAAAACACAAGAAAGACTTTAACAAATACAAATGGTGAATAAACCCAGCCGGAGCCAAAATAAAATGTATTTGGTCAAGCGGGTTTATGTTCGAGGCTAATTTAATAGCCTAAAACAATACCATGTTTATATAAGATAATCGCGGTAGAAAGGTTAGGGTAGATACCACTGCCACCAGCCAAGTCTTAATGTAAAGGGAGCGGAACAATGCTCCAAGAGACACAGACAAAAAGGGATAAGAGTTAACCCTTTCCAATATTCCATGTAAGATGGGGTGTACTGGGTCTGTGGTTTAAAGTGAATAAAGTAAAGTTAATGGCAACTTTACCCTTTTCTGGGGGACAGTAGTCATCCCCAGAAAAATGTAGTCAATGGGAAGTCTCAAAGACAACCCTGTGTCACTGCACTGAAGGTGCTGTGTAACACACATGAAAGTGGTGCTGATGGAGTAGGTGAGGCTCCAGAGCCCAAGAACAAACAAAAAGTGAAAACACACACAGCAAAACACATGTAAGAGTGGGAAAAAAGCTCACTCTTACCAGGTGAAAAAAATAAATCCTAGAAATCCAGCAAAGCTGCTGAGGGCCTCAGTAGGTAAGGGAAATTAACCATTTATGAGAATTCTCCATAACAAAGAGATCCTCTAGGGGTCCGGAAAGGCTGTCATCACTTTGAGAAGGTCCAGCGTCAACAGGGACAAAATCAGGACGTAAATTGAGAGAGAAATAGAAGCACAAGCACAAATCAAGGTCAGTGGAGGGGGAGAAAGAGGCCTTGTCAAAAACAAAGAGGGCCCCCCAGGCATAATCATCCACGGCCATAAGTGCAGTCCCCTCATAGTCGACGACGCCAAAACACTTGCCGGCAAAGCCGGGAGATACACCAAAAGGACATAAGCCCACTTCACCCTTGTCGATGGAGCCAGAGCATGCGAAGACACCTAAGGTGGGCCAGATGATGGCGACAAAGCACAAACGCAAGGCCAGCTCGCCTACGAGACACCAGGCACCTAGTCCATCAATGTCTCACCACAAAAAAAAAAGGTACATCCACGACACTCCAAATAATTGACTCATCCACGATGTTCCAAATAACTGCCTCGTCCACAACGCACTGCTCGTCCATGGTGCTCCATAAAACCGGTTTGTCAAGGACGCTCCAGAAAGCCGGACCGTCGACGGAGAAATACACAGAGCAAGACTGCACAGGCACCTCATTGCTGCAGTGGGGAAGGAAAAATTCTCAGGACACAAAAAGCAACAGAAGAGTGGCTCGTTGTCAACGACATCCTCGTCGTCGGAGAAACGCAAAATTCCTCAGGAGCAGCTAGCAAAGCCTCCTGAACTAAAGAAGTCAACACCTCCGGTGAGAGGCCACCAGCTGGAAGAACCTGCACAGGTCTCCCCAATTCAACACTCCAAGGTGATTCCAGAGGAAATATTGCAGTACGAGATAAACACTGACTTTGAGACCCAACATCAACAGCCCCAAGTGTTGGACTCAGAAGAGTCCGTTATGATGCAAGAGGAGGCCATCAACAATAGAGAGGCACATCCCAGAGGAAGACCAATTGGATGGTGAACCACAAGGTGAGGCAGGCCCAATTTTGGTACCAGGCCCCTCCCACCTAGAAGTCCTGTAAAGAGAGGTATGGGCACTATTATGAAACCCGCAAGCCTTGCTGTCCAAACAGGTGCTCTCGTCGTTGCAGAGGGTAATCACTCAACTTGATGCAGCACTAATAAGGCCTGTGACGCCAGCCTTGCAACGCACCCCAACAACCTCCACCTCAGCCGGCTGTACCATACCCCTCTCCGCCCAGATCCATGTCCAGATCAGGCGGCAGGTCAGCAACATCCTCTAAAAGGCAGTCAAGATCCAGGTCAGTGTTGCCGTCTCCCCCACCATCTCCCAGGTCTCAGCTGGGCCGTAGGAGCACATCACCGGCACTGACCTTGCCCTCATGCAAAAGGAGCTGCACTGTCTCACCTCTAGTGCAGTCAGTGCCAGAAGAGGGAGAACTGACAGACACAGATGCAGGCAAGCCCCAGTACACTATGGGCTTCATCACAAGTTGGACGTTAACCCTTTAAAGTGGCAGTAATGGAATTAGCGCCGCCAATGCCGCTCTGCCGAATCACGAGCCAGCGAAAATACTGCTGACTTTAAAAATCACCTGCCACTATTACAGCCGGCGCTATTACAGCCGGCGCTATCACAGCCGGCAACACGCTGTGCAATCACACCCGCGTCACAAGTCCATGTATGGTGGTATTACCGCTGAAAACCAGCACAAATGCTGCTGAAAACACAGCACATTTACCTCCAGCTGGAGGTAAATGAACACAGGTATCAGAAAAGAAGACACAGGAGATCCTAATCCAATCCAGAGGTCTACATAAGGCCCACCTCTACCCCAAACTCTTTTTCCAGCAACATGCTGCCACTCGCCACTGTAAGCTGGGACAGGTAGCTGCTCATGCTGTGCTTGGATGCAGAGAGGCAGGCCAGGGCACAGGGAGTACAGAAGGGGTGAAGGAGGTACAGAGCCCAAGCAAGGCCTACACCGATCCCCACGGTCAGGCCCTCACCCTGGACCCTCACTGAAAGCCAGTTGGTCACCCTGTACCACCTCAACTGGGAGACCATTTATTTATTTACATTTATAAAGCGCTCACACAGCCCGCAGGCATCGAGGCGCTGTTACAGGAATTGTTTGTTTTTCTTAGTTGCGTAATTGTGTTTTTTTGTCTTAGTTACGTATTTATAACGCGCTTAAACACCCGGAGGTTTCTAAGCGCGGACCCGGGGATCGAACCTGTTGCTGCTTCGTGTCGTCTTGCTTCCAAGACGCGCACGCTGCCGCTGAGCTATCCTCCCGGGATAACCATAACTGAGCTTCTCACCACAATACAGGACAACATATGGAGCAGGATCAACATCTGGACAGCTGTTCCCCCACTGCTGAAGCTAGTTTTATTTATTTATTTATTTATTTGTTTGTTTATTTATTTATTTGTATAGCGCACTTGCAGCCCAAGGGCCTCGAGGCGCAGTTACAAGAAGATGTTGAATTTAGGATTGAGAAAACATACAGAAAATATACAGTGGACCAAAGGTCTCCTGGTTACACAGATGCAGGCAAGGATACACAAGATGCATGCAATGAGTTATACAGATCGATACTGACGTATGGTGCATTTCATACAAACAGCTTAGTCTTGGTGGGTTTGCGGAAGGCTTGGTGGGACTCAATCATTCTTACGTGATGTGGGAGTGCGTTCCAGTGCGTAGCTGCCTGGGTGGGAAAGCTAGAACCACCGGCGCGTGTGTTGGTGATTCTTTGGGTCAGGTAGGGAAGAGCAAGCAAGTTCATGGAGGCATTTGTGGGTAAGGACGAATGTTTTAAAAACAATCCTTTCTCTGACAGGGAGCCTGGGGGCCTGTCTTCTGATTTCGGAGATGTGGTCTCTTCTTGCGGTGCCTGTGGCTGCCCTAAGTGCATTGTTTTGGACTAGCTGAAGTTTAGCAATGTTTTTATTGAAGGTCCCAACGAGAAGGGCATTGCAGTAGTCTAGCCTTGATCTGATTATTGTCCTGGCGATGGTGAGCCAGTTCTGGCGCGACAGGAAGGGCATGGCTGCGTTGAGGACTTTAGAGTAGTATGCTGAGGATGCGGCAATGGCATTGACCTGTCTATCCATGGACAGATCAGAGTCAAGGTAGACTCCGAGTATCTTCACGTGGTTGGAGACCTTGATGGGAATTTTGTCAAGGGTGAAAGAAGTGTACTGATCTTCGAGGTTACGCAGGGTGCAGGCTGACCCTATAAGGAGGAGTTTGGTTTTTTCACTGTTGAGGCAGAGCCAGTTCTCTGCCATCCACGATTGGATATTGGAATAGATGGTGGTGAGGGTTTTAGTATCTGCTAGGTAATCACCCGTGAGTGGGATGAGTACCTGTGTGTCATCCGCATAGTTAGTATATGAGATGCCCAAGGAATCAAGGATGCTGAACAGAGGCCTCGTGAAGAGGTTGTAGAGCGTGGGCGTGATACATGATCCTTGTGGAACACCGCAGGAGATGTGGCTGGGTGTGGCACAGGCTGAGTCAGAGAAGACTTTCATGGCCCTTTCTTGGAGAAAGGAGGTGATCCATTTGCAGGCTTTGGGGGAGAAGTTGGCTGGTGTGGCTAAGTAGTGACACAGGGTGTTGTGGTCCACCAAGTCAAAGGCAGCGGATAGATCCAGGAGCAATAGGAGAGCAGGTTTGCCTGCATCTCTGAGATCATCCATTTGGTTCTTTAAGTCTAGGAGAGCCGTTTTGGTGCCATTTCGTGGGCGGAAGCCAGATTGCCGCAGGCCGAGGAGATGGTTTTCTTCAAGGAACTTTTGGATTTACAGGTAGGCTGCTTTGTCCAAAATTTTGAGTAAGAAAGGTACAGTGGTGATGGGCCTATAATTCCCCGGGACCCTTGGGTCCAGCGACAACAAGGGTTTTTTGAGGAGTGGGCGTACCCAGGCCTCCTTGAGTCCAGTTGGAACATGGCCCGACTGGAAGGAAGAGTTGATAAATGCTGTTAGGGAGGGATCTAGGGCTAGTGCTGAGTCTTTGATGAGATTCGCTGGACAGACATCTCCCTTACAATTAGAAGGCTTGATGGAGTTGAGCAAGGTGATGACCTCTGGCTCAGTGATGTCTTTAAAGTCAAATGGTGGAGAGGAAGTGGACTCACAGTGCAGGTTTGCTATGAGGGTGGAGAGGGCTTTTTGGTGGCCACGAATTTTAGTTTGAAGAGTGTTAAGCTTCTCTAGCATGGCAGATTGAATACTATTGCACCACTTGTCATCTTTTATGACGGAAGGGGGTGGAGAGGATGGTTTTTCCAGTTCCTGATGGTGAATATTTCCTTAGAACCAGATTTGGCGTCATAAATCCTGCTGTTGAAAGAGGCAGCTTTGGGTAGGATGATATTCGTTTTGTACAATTTGGAGATGGCTTTGAACACTTTTATGGTGGCTTCAGATGGGTTAGCTTTCCATGCGGAGAGGGCGATCCTCTTCTGCGCACGTTGGTCAAGAAGTTCTTTGGAGAACCATGAGTTCGAGTGTTTGGCTTTCTTGGCTTCTTTGAGGGTCATTGGAGCGATGGCGTCCACTGCTGAAGTGATAACATCTTTGAAGGTGTTAGCTAAGGTTTTGGGATTGTTGGAGAATGGGGCCTGCAGAGCCGGAATGAGGAGGTAGGGTGCTAGGTTCTCGACTGTGAGTTGGCGTGAGCTCCTAGCGAGAGTTGCCGGGCACGGAGGGGGCGGTGGGAGGTGCCATCTATTGGTGCTAAGGTTGAATTGGATGTAGTGGTAGTCAGACCAGGGGATGGGGGTGTTAGCAGTGATAAGCAGGGAGCAGTTGTGGTGACTGATCCAGTCGAGGGTACGCCCTTTGAGATGGGTAGGGTCAGAAATAGATTACGAGACGCCCAGGATGGATAGGGCATTCTTGAGGGAGTTGGCATGGGAGTCCTTATGGTCGTTGAGCCCTAGGTTGATCGCCCAAGAGTATGACCTGGGAGGTCTTTTTGATGTTGTTGGACAGTGCGAGGATGAGAGTGTTGTGGAAGTCAGTGCATGGACCCGGAGGTCTGTAGACAATGTGCATAGTTATTGTGCAGTTGGGGGAGGCATTAATCTTTAGAGGGAGGTAGTCACTATTGTTGTCAAGTTGCCCCACCACTTCTCTGATGGCAAAAGTTTCCCTAGCGATGAGGGCAACGCCTCGACCCCTCTGAGAGGTGCGGTCTTTCCTGACGATGGAATACCCAGATGGAATAGCCAGAGATAGTGCCGGGCCCGAACTTTCATTGAGCCAGGTTTCTGTAAGAATTAGGAGATCAAGGTTGTCCTTGATGATCAGGTCGTTGATGTCAAGGGTGTAGGCAGGTACGGATCGGGCGCCGAGCAGGGCACAGCTGAACGTATGATCAGTTGGAGGTGTAGAGGTGGATGGCCTAGTGGGCATGGACGGTGGCTCAGGCATCGAGGGTAGTGTGGCATCAGCAGTGTTCATGGGGGCCACAGCATGAGCATTCAGGGTGGGAACACTAGGCATGGTAGGCAATACATGTAATACGGTATCAACTTTGGTTAAGGGGCAAGCAGCATGAACATTCAGGGTGGGAACACTGGGCATGGTAGGCAATACATGTAATACGGTATCAACTTTGTTCGAGGGGCCGGCAGCATGAACATTCAGCATTGAAACAACACTAGGCATGGTAGGCAATACAGGTAGTACGGTAACCACTTGGGTCAAGGGGCCAGCAGCATGAACATTCAACATGAGAACACTAGGCATAGTAGGTAATACAGGTAATACGGTATCAACTTTGGTGAAGGGGCCGGCAGCATGACCATTCAGCATGGAGACAACACTAGGCCTGGGCATGGGTTGTAGTGCAGAGTCAATGTTAGTATTGGGCTTTACATTTGTAGCGGCCGTGGAGGCTTGGTCGGTGGTGAAGGTATCGAAGAACAGAGGTGGAATGGCTACATTGTACCGGGCTGCCATTGGGGTAAAGTTGGCCCTGGTGGCGTAGCGTCTGAGTGAAGATGATGGGCATCTGAGGCCTACCCTCAAGTTGCGGTATGCAGGATTAGGAGAGTAGGTGTTGGGGGTAGTAGGGCGGGTGCGCGACTGAAGTTGTGCGTTCCTGTAAATGCATGGCGAGGTGTGCATGGTGGTGATCTGGGCTGCCCTGGAAGATGGGTGGTACATACAGGCACTGAGGTGCGAGGCCTTACCTTGATCAAAGTTGCATAGTGGCGCCTTCGAGCAGCAGAGAGCTGCAGAGAGGATCTTAGGCCTTTTCCGATGGCCTTCGTCGAGTGGCGGCTTTCCCTGCTACAATTCCTTGGAACTGGCACCTTCCAGCACTCTGTGGCCATGATGCATGGCATGGCACAGCCCACATTCTGTGCAGTGTTGGTCCAGGTGCTTGAAGCCTCCCTCCGGTAAGTGCAATACCACATCTCACTGCCTACTACCCCAGCCCATGGTAAATGCCATGAAGGCACAGTTCTATGCTGTTGCCCAAATGCCAAATGTGATAGCTGTCCTGGACTGTACCGATGTAGCGCTGGTGGCCCCCCAAACCGACGAAGCAGTGTACCATCTACTTCTTCAAATGTTGGATTTGAAGAAGTAGATGAGTCCCTGTTAGGAAACCCTACAACTCCCTTGCCTGCTCAGAAAGCACAACCTCTGTCCACAGGGACCCCCACAGGTCCTACACTCACTCCTGAGTTTATTGCTCTGGAGAAAATGGGACTTGAATTAGAAGTGAAACGTATTGATGCACAAACTGCCATAAAACCTCAATGTTATGCAGAAACCTGTGCAGTTCCCTCTGGGACCACTGCAAAAGATTTAAGACTACAGGTGTTTGGCAGAAAACCCACTTGGTAGCAGTCTGTACCACACAGATTCACTTGGTAGCTCTGGCTGAGCAGTCAGACTTCCCTCAAGAAGAGTTAGGCAGTATACAGAGTATTCACAATAGGTCAAAAGAGCACAGTAGAACAAGTGAACACTGACCAGAGCTTGGTGTAAAAGAGATATAATTATTTATTTAAAACCACACCTAGTAAAACACACAGGCACCAAGGTTAAGCAGTTAAGAAACACGGTCAAAAAAAAGATATACACTCCGTTAAAAGAATATTAGACAAGCTTTAAGTAAAGCCCCACTTATTTTCAGACAGCGGTGAGCGCTTAACGTAGATGGCACTCTAATAATTTGTTTTAAAAAGGGAGAGAAATGCAGAGTATCATTTGAAACAGATCCCAACACTTTCACAAGAACACAACAAGAGAGGAAGGCAAAGTAAAACCGTGAAGTTAGAGTTCAGAAGGCCGGATCCACTTTAAGAGGATCAGAACGAAATGTGTGCAAGGTCACACGGTTGTAGTGCACAAAAGTTTTGAAAGGGTTCAAAAAAGAGTTGGACCAAAGAAAGGGACCAGTTAGATGGTCAAGGCGGCCAGCCCAGTACAGAAGGTTATTACCTTGTAGCAATCTTTAGAAAGGGAGGCCTGGCGGACACGGTACCTTAAAGTGGTGAGAATACTCCAGCGGGGGCAGTTGTTCCTGGCAGCGGATGCAAGTCGGTGCTTCGTCCGGGGGAAGGGAGGATCTCGTCTGCGAGGAAGACATGAGTCCGTTGCACTGCCAGGGAAGAAACCAGCCGCGGAGTTCTCAGCTAAAAGGAGCGGTCCTTTTATTTGCGGTCCAGTGGTAAGTGGCTATCCGGTTGCCGGGGTGCTTGGCACGGGCAATTCGACCACAAGACATCCTGGGATGCGAGGAAAAGAAGGTAAACTGGTTGTGCCCACCAGTCAGGGGAAGAAGCCTCTCCAGCTGGGAGATCTTCTCTGTCGTCGGGAAGTGGTGAGTCGGTTCCGCAGGGCTCCACCGGTGGTGTCGTCGTGGTAGGTCGGCTCAGCTTCTCCCTCGTTGGATTCTCAGGTCCTGTGGCGACTTCTGAAGTTCCAGTCCCCAAAGCCCTGCTTTTATGCAGCACACCCCCATTCACTCAGCCTAGCTGTCAATCAAACATGGTAAGTGGTGAGCCGGCCGGCTCACCACTTGGGCCAGTCACACAAGAGTGTGACTTGAGTTACCAAGGTAACTCAGTCCAGGGTGCCTAAACCCCCTCCCACACCCCCTGTGGTACCCAGACAGAGTGGCACCACTTTTGGAGGCTTCTGTGGAGAAGCCCGCCAAAAAGTGGAACAAAGGGCTCGACTTGGGTTGGAGAGTCACAGAAGAGAACACAAACGCCATTTTAGAATCGAGTCCTGGCAAAAAATACCAACCGGCGAATTAATATTAATTAAATAAACCGGCGGTATGTTCGAGGCTATGAGAATTAAATAATTAAAGTTGGTAAAATCCCATAGGGATATATTCACGGTCGAATATAAAAAGTAGTATCCACTGCCACCAGCCAAAACTCAATCAGAGGGGACGGAGACGTGCCCCCTCGACTAACAGACCCCGGGGCAATCAAATTGCCCCAACCAGTACGTCCACAATATGATTGTTTGTACCAGTTTTTGTTAATAATTTGGGATTAGTAAAGCCAATGGTGACTTTACATGCCCTGGGAGACAGTAGTCAGTCCCAGGGTATGGAGTCTATGGTGGGGTGTCACTATGACACCCCTGTGTAACTGCACGGAGGGAGCTGTGTAACACACATAGTAAAAACACATGAGACCCTATGGAGTAAAGGACCCCATAGCCTATAAAACACATTAACAGTCAAAGGAAC
The DNA here is from genome assembly GCF_040938575.1 of Ambystoma mexicanum. Lineage (NCBI taxonomy): Eukaryota > Metazoa > Chordata > Amphibia > Caudata > Ambystomatidae > Ambystoma > Ambystoma mexicanum. Next base: position 1,090,704,423 of record NC_090941.1, read on the forward strand.
ACCATAAATCATGTCCAAGAGTGGGAGAAAAAGAGTCTCACTCTTGGCAGGAGAAAAAAACAAACTCCAGAAATCCAGCAAAGCTGCTGGGGGACTCACTAGTTTAGGAAATTCAGCCTAAAGAGAGAATTCTCCCTAACAATCAAGAATTAAGGCTCAGAGAAATGGAGCTGAAACATGAACTAGAAATGAAGAAATTGTCTTTAGAAAATGCTTCTCTCCCAGAGTCTTCTAGGTCTTCCAGCCCTAAGAGACCCGTATGCCAAAGGAAATGATTGGTATGTATGAGACTAAACTTGATGTTCTGGATTGGTTAGCAATGTTTGAGTATAATCATGAGATTCAAGGTATCTAAGGGAATCAGTTGATTCCTTGGCTTTTCTCTAGGCTTCCCCCTGTTGCAAGTGATGCTGTAATGCAATTGGGGGAGGACGATAAGCAGGATTATGAGTGTGTGAAGATAGCTTGGATAGCTAGATTTGGGAAGAACCCTTCCTAGTACCTTAAGAGGATTAGAACCGTCAAAAAGCATGATGGTACCCATTGGGCTACCTGGGTGTGTGAATGTTTGAAAAACTTAGATGGTTGAGTTAAGGGTTACAAAGTGAACAACTATGAAGGTTTGAGGAATCTTGTAATGTTGGAGTCTATTTTTGATGCCTGCTCTCCCGAGCTTAGACAGAACTTGGCTGATTCAAAGGAGATAGATCCTAAGAAGTTAGCTAAGGCTCCTGACTTGTGGGTTGCCAGCAGGGCTACTCACAAGGATTCTGGAGCAACTCAGAAGAAAGAGGAGGGAAAGCAGCCAAAGAAAGATGACAAGGAGAATTCGAATACCTCCCATCCAGAAGAGGTCCCCAAACATAATCAGGGTAAGCCACAAGGGAAACCAAATAGGGCTAGTGTACCTCCTGTTGCCAAACCAGAGGTAGGTCAGGACAGACCCCCATTCCAGAGAGCATTTGTTAAATGCTTTAGTTGTGGGTCAACTGACCATATGAGAGGAGATCCCAGATGCAAGGGTAACCCTGCAGGGGTCAACACTGCCTCCTTAGCCTTCTCCCCAGAGGGAGAAGTACAGATGGCTAGTGCCCTCTTTCACTTGTTGATGAAGAACTTCAAGCAACTGTATCCTTAAAGTCCAAGGGTCGGGTAAGAAACCACATAGTGATGTGTATGACTCCATTCCTGAAAACTATAGGTTCCATTTTGAATACCTGGTTATGCCCTTTGGACTTGCTAATGCCCCAGCGGTCTTCCGTTTTATGGACCAAGTGTTCTCTGGTATGCGGTTCATCTTCGTCATTGTATATCTGGACGACATACTGATATAATCCAAGGACCATCTAAAACATGAAGAGCACGTGAAGGCAGTCTTACAACGTCTACGTGAACATAAGCTCCTGGCCAAGCCCGAGAAGTGCCTTTTCCATGTATCAACTGTTCACTACCTCGGATTCGTTCTCAGCCCAAAGGGAATTGGAATGGACTCCTCGAAGGAAGACTACATTTTATCCTGGCCCGTTCCAACTACCGTAAAACAAATTCAATCCTTCCTGGGGATTGCTAATTTCTATCGTTATATTGTTAAAGATGGACACCCCCTTCCTGTGGACCTCAGCCCAAGATACAGCGTTCCAACGGTTGAGGTTGGAGTTCACACAAGCCCCCATCCTAGCTCAACCCGACATTGATCGACCTTTTCTTGTTGAAGTTGATGCTTCCAACTACGCCATTGGGGCAGTCCTAAAACAAGAATTGGGTGACAAGTTAGAACACCCCATCGCCTATCTTTCTCGCACCTTGACTCCCAGCGAAACTCATTATTCCGTTCTGGAAAAAGAATTACTAGCCATCCGTCAAGCCTTCACTGACTGGCGTCATCTCCTCCTGGGAGCCAAACACCCAGTGCAAGTTCGCACGGACCATCGGAATCTCTAAGTCCTACAATCTCTAGAATGTAGAAACAGTCGTCAAGCCCGTTGGGCCTTCTTTTTTGCTTATTACCAGTTTCAAATACATCATGTCCCTGGAGAACACAACATAATAACCGATGCCTTATCCAGACGTCCTGATTACGAACCCCTTGAAGATCGGACCTTCCCAAAGATGTTTCCCCACACAATATTTGTTGCCCAAGCACTTACCCTCCTGGAGAATATTCTAATTCAAACTCAATCCTCTGAAACCTGGAAGGAGTTTAAGAGAAACAATTGATGGAATCTCAAAACAAAGGACGGATATCTATTCAAGGACAATCGCTTGGTCATTCCCACTCCTGGACTGAGACAAATGATCACAAGCCTATGTCATGATACCTTTCATTCACGACACCGTGGCATCACTAACACCCTCCATCTAATACAAAGACAGTTTTGGTGGGCGAAGATGAAAGATGATGTGCAGTCTGCAATCAGAACAAACATGATAATAAGAAACCAGCAGGTCTCCTGCTCCAACCAGCAATACCAACAAGACCCTGGGAAATCATCGCCACAGATTTTATTGTGGAACTACCAGCTTCCAAGGGCTACACAACTATCATGGTTACTATTGATTTGTTTACTCATATGGCTCATTTTACACCTTTATACAAACTGCCATCCTCATCTGAACTTGCCGGAATCTTCCTGGAAAACATATTTCGGCTTCATGGGCTACCCTCCAAGATCATTTCAGACCGAGGACCCCAGTACATATCTCAGTTCTGGAAGCAATTATGTCGTATACTGGGAATCCAACGTGCCTTGTCTTCAGGTTATCACCCACAGACCAATGGAGCCACTGAACGTGTAAACCAAACTCTCGAACAATACCTTTGTTGCTTTGCTACCAAGGTGCAAAGATGATTGGTCACTCTTAATACCTGTGGCCGAATTCGCTTATAACAATTCGGATTATTCAGCTATCGAAACCAGTCCTCTCTTCTGTAGTCAAGGATTTCATCCTTCAGTTCTACCTTCCGTTCTCCCACACCCTACCCCAGTTCCTGTGGTAGATTTCTGGATTGAAACCCTTATTACCGTACACAAAGAAGCAAAGGAACACTTAGAAAAGGCCGAAGAGACGTTAACATTATGCTGACTCCAAAAGAAGACCTGGACCTTCCTACTGAGTAGGCAATAAAGTCTGGTTATCCTTGAAGCTCCGTCCTTGACATCTGCACCCAAATAAATTGGCTCCCAGGTATTACAGGCCCTTTTCTAATCCAGTGGCCTTTCGACTCCGACTACCAGAATCATGGACAAGGATCCATCCAGTCTTCCACACCTCACTGTTAAAACCATATCTTCAGTCATCTCGAATAGCTCCAAAGTCTACCCCAGCGATTGTCAATGACCAACTTGAATACAAGGTTTCCAGAATCTGTGACTCTAGGTACAGACGTGGTCAACTACAGTATTTGGTCGAATGGAAAGGATACCCTCCCAGTGAGCGCACCTGGGAACCCATGTCAAACATGAATGCCCCCAAGCTGGTTCGAAGATACCATCTTATCCATCCTGGCAAACCCGGAGGAGCTAGGCTTCAGAGGAGGCATGCTGTCATGAACCGTCGTCTGCGTCCCTTCTGGACATCCTGGTCCCTGACCCATAGGGGACTGAATACAGTCCCCTATGAGCTCAACGCTGTACGCTCTACAAAACAGACACACCCCCGCGGCTCTGCGCGTCTCAACGCTACTGCTTGCTGTAGTCGGATGTGTGTTGCCGGAGTTCGCTCGGGGCTTTCTTCTGATTCCTGGTTCCCAGTTCCTTGAATCCCCCTTCCTTCCTCCCATTCCTCTACCTTACCTCCGAACTTCCTGGATTTTCTTCCGCGCTCGGGTCACGGCGTTCCGTGCCTCCGAGTGCGAACATCATTCCTTCCTGGTATCCACCCTGGACTTCTGAACGTTCCCGGAAGTTGGATAGCGAACCTCACGCTGGAATCCGAGGACCAGCGCTCGGGTTTGTACAAATCCCGGACCGTGAGAAAGAAGACATCACAGAAGATCGCAAGCAAACAACAAAAGCAGGCGAGAAGGGGAGAGACTTGTGACACTGGGGAGTACTATGTGGACAGTGTTCCTGTCAATGGCCAGGACACCCCTGCCATGAGAGACACTGTGGCCAGCAGAACAGTTGTGGACGAAAGATTTTTCAGGCCTGAGGATGTTGCTAAAGCACCCAAAGGACCCACCAAACTTGCTGGAGGCCCTGTCCAAATGGTTCCTATTCTACCAGCTCTCATTCAGTATAATAAAATGACAGTGAGGATCCCTGTCATTATTCAGTGTGAGGTGCCTGGGGGAGTCCTGTTGGGGAATGATCTAAAAACTCTAGGAGTAGTATCCAATACCCCCAGGCCTCCCAGTATGGAGAAGCAGGACCAAACCAAATTGGCTAGAGAGGCCACCTTAAGGGACCAATCTGAGCCTGTGGGAACCTCTACAGAGAACCCCACTACAAGCCCTGGTGTTAGTAAGTTGACCTCGAACCCAGGCAAATTACAAGCTAGTATGTTAAGGAAATGGGAGCCCAAACCAAGCTCCATCATTGTTCCCCCAGTTTTAAAGTCTCTGACTCCCCCTGCTTCTGAGGAAGAGGTGGATAGACCAACTGGACCCCTCTCTAGGCCTAAGAGAACTGGTAATTCACAGTGCTGATGGAAAACCAGAAAAGAAAAGTCTAAGGCCTAAAACCTTCAGACTGTTGGGCCTTCTACAGAAGACTCCAACCCAAATCCTAATGTTAGGAGAAACACTCCTAAAGTAGGTAAGGTTAGATCTAAGAGGAAGGGGAAGCATGTACCTTACCTATCCCCAGCCCCTCCAACCAAGATGCCTGAGACCCAACCTGCTCCCAAAAGAGAGGTGGTGAGGAACCCTGGAGGCCCCTCTAGAGCTAAGGGAATCCTTTATAAGGACCCCTTGAAAAAGCCTATCACAGGTTCAGGAGTTGTACCAACTTCTGAGGGACTGGTCAACCAGATCCCCTATAGAGTTAAAAAGAAAGATGTCTCTCAAAGGGTGTGTGGGTCATATAGCTTACAAAGGAAAACCTTTGATTGTACCATTGAGCATAGAGCAGGAAGTCACCACCAAAATGCTGATGGTCCCTCTAGGATGTTTGTAACCGATTAGAGGTATGAGGTCCATCCAGGAGTGGATTAAATCCTCCTGTCCCTTAGTTTGGGGGGGGGGGGCGAGTGTCAGGGAGAATTCTCATTCTATGGCTAATTTCCCTCACCTAGTGAGTCCCACAGCAGCTTTGCTGGATTTCTGGAGTTTATTTTTCCACTTGTTAAGAGTGTGAGCCTTTTTGCCCACTCTTACCAGTGTTTTGCCATGTGTATTCCTACTGCTTGTGTGTTTTTGGGCTCTGGAGCACACCCCTCCGTGAGCCCCAGTTTTGCGTGTGTTACACAGCACCTTCAGTGCAGTAACACAGGGTTGTCTTTAAGACTTTTTTCTGACTCCATTTTTCTGGGGCTGACTACCGTCCCCCAGGAATAAGTAAAGTTGCCATTAACTTTACATAGTCACATTTAAAACTACAGACCAGGTACACCCCATCCTACATGGAGTATTGGAAAGGGTTAATTCCTATCCCTTTTCGTATGTGCCTCTCTGAGCTTTGTTTTACTCTTTTAACATTTAGACTTGCCTGGTGGCAGTGGTACGTACCCTAACTTTTCTACCGGGATTATACTATATAAACGTGGTATTGTTCCAGGTTATTATATTAGCCTCGAACATAAACCCGCTTGACCAAATACTCTTTCTTTTGGCTCCGGTCAGGTTTATTCGCCATTTCTTTTTGTTAAAGTCCTTGTTGTGTTTTACTTTGCGCAGCAAACCAGGTTTGCCTTCTTTGTTCACCGTCTTTTGGCGGGCTTCTGCAGAGAGGCCCTCCTCTTGGCGCCTGGTTGTCTAGGTGGGCCGAATGTGAGGGAGGGGTGTAGTCACCCCCTGCACAGGGTATCCTAGGAAACCAAAGTCGCACTTTGCCATGATTGGCTGGGTGGTTGTCCGGGCCGGACAACCACCCTGCTGGGTGATTAACAGCCAGGCTGTGTGAATGGGGGATTTTCGCATAAAAGCAGGGACGTCATTTCACCAAAGTGCCAGGGGTAGTGGAAGTGACATCATGTGACCATTCAACCCGATGACATCACAGGAAGTGATGTAATTTGACCCCGCCCCCAGACTGCCAACACAGCAAGTGATGGCAAATCACCTGCAGATTTTTTAGATGCATCTAGTATCCGTGTTTCCAGGTGCTTTCATTTCAGCCAGATATAAGAACTGAGGCACAGAGGGAGTCATGATTTGTCCACGATTACACATTTGGGGAAGGCCATTTTCCAGATTCGACATGGGGTCTATAGGTAAAACATACATAATGCAGTATTTCTAACAGGGTAACCGAAATCTGCAAAGCAGGCTGCAGCTAGTGTATGAAACATCAATGGACACAGAAGTACGTCTTATCTGTGGCGCTGCTGTGTTAAATAAGCCAAAAAAGCACGAGCAAATCCTGATAATGAAATAATTGACCAGGATTTAATATCAACAAAGGTATATATGATTCAGCTACCACTACGATAGAAGAAGAAACCTCTTAGACTGGTCTGCAGGCACAGAGGGGAGTGTACTTGATAATGTTATCTTTGCTGGAGTATAACACCTGGGAAAGTTTCTTTCAATATACCCAAAACCCCCCCATAGTTTTTATTATCTAAGCATAATACTGGGTGCCAGAGGACTTTAAAAAAACACCATTTAATGTAACATCATTGCTGCACACATAAATTCCTAGCACCACACAGTTATTTCAATTTGAAAACACCCACGAGTTGCTTCTCACCTGGGGATGCACTGCAGAGTTCAAGGCGCGCACTGCACACTACCCCTTTGTCAGACCCAGTGTGCCCAATGGCATAACACAAACTTTGGCAGCTCCCCTGCGAGCTATGCTGTGGGCACCCCCCCCCCAAGCTCTTTAAATCACAGGGCGGGGCACGCCACACCCTGGGCTGGTCCGGACCACCACGTGTGCGGAATGTCCATGATGATTATGCCACTGCAGGGGCATGCACTACTGCAAGTGAAAGAAGTAAATATGTTTTTCAATCAAAGCTTAAATCTTTAACGTAACATAGAGAGAAGGTGGAGGTGCCTGGTTCACAAATATACCAGCCACCAGGGTGGCTGGTGAGTAGGTTTTTTGGAGGGTGTAAATACTTTTCCACAAGTATGTGATTGCGACTGAGTAAATGTTTTGATTAATGGGTTAAAATGGTGCATTACAAAGCACAAATTCTGGGAAAATTTGGCTAAAAGGCCAACAATCTGTTGTGTAGGTTGTAGGGTAAATCATGAGAAAAGTACAATAGATGCAAGTCACCAAATGTGCACAGGGCGTTTCTCAATGCATTATCATGCTGGTCCTTGCAATATATGCCAGTGGAAAAAACATTTGTATGCTGGCTGTGTCCCTACATTTCCATGCTGGCTCCACCAACATATGCTAGTATTCCCATATAAAACCATACTTATGTTCGATTTAAGACGTTTCACTATAGTATCATTACTGGCACTGAGCACAAAACTGGCTCTGCCAATATATGCCAGTACTCCTATGTAAGTAGATACTCCCGTTGGTTTGGCCATTAAAAGTGACATGTCACAATGGGAAACCCTGTCCAAACTGGTTCCAATGTAAGCCACTCTAACCCATAAGAACATTTATCTTGCTTGGTTCATCATAGATGCTCAGTTAATAAAAAAAGTCATGCTACAATGAAGAATATACAGGCCGCTAGGGCAAAACATCAGTCTAGCCAGGTAACACTACTGATCATGGTTGCTTTTTTAAAGATGCTGAGTAATACATGTCATGCCACAATGGCTAGACTGACTGCACCAAAATGCCAGTCTAGCCAGGGAATGGCACAGATGAACTTGCCTTTGCCCAAACATACCAGTAAAACATGCAATGTCAATAAAGGATGTGGCAAAAATGCTCCAGTGATCCCTAGTCTCCCAGGGCCTTACACACACATGGATCCCCTTTCACCCCCCCCGGTCACTCACCCATACATCTCCTCTAGCACTTGCTTACACTGGATTTACCACACAGGCACACACCGAACCCTACCCAGAACATTCAAACACACACTACCACATGTATGCTCATTCACCCACCAGTCACTCACTCACACCTTCTCTTACATGCACTCATTGCATTCTCTACACAGGCACACACACACCGCCCAGAACATTTAAAAACATGCCATCACATTCATACTCATTCACCCACCAGTCACTCATTCATACACCTTTTCTTACCTCCACCCATTTTTGTTTTTTGTTTTGTTGTTTGATCGGAATAAACCGACCTTTCAACAATTTCTTTATTATTAAACTATATATATTTTTTTTTCAAAATTCAAAAAGAAAAAAATGCATAACTCATTTCATAACATACATTAATAATACAAAATAAAAAGAGGACATATTCCTTTTCAGTGGTGTATGTCCAAATGCTAGAATACACATCCACTTTCTTAATATTTAAACAGTTTAAAAAACGGACAACTGCATATCTTACACATCTTCTATTCACATGAAACAGTTCAAGCCACAGTTGTTCTGACGATAATGCTACATCCTCATTAAAATGACATTTAAAATGTACAACCCTTATGGGTATACGTTCCTCACACTCTACCATCAAGTTTTTATGGTTTCCAGCGTCTTATTACAAAACCGACAATTGACTTCATGCACAGATATCATCGTCCACTTATGCATTATTTCCCTTGATGGCCATATATTCAGCCTGAACCTCAAAAAATCTGCACGGTGACCAGGATCTGGAGACCATTTAAAGTATTTTTCAACCTCCCCCTGAATTTTAAGGGCAAATGGATTTTGGCTGAATTTATGTATTTTCATACAGGCACTTCTTGTTTTAATCCGATCGGATTTCCATAATTTAAATTTAGCCTTATTTGGATTTTCAATTAACAGTTTTTCCGTTATGTCCACTCCAGGCATCATTTTCCGGGCAGCATTACGCCATGTTTTTGCAAAATCATCCTCAGCCGAAAGCAAATATTTTGCTATGATCGTAGTAAACCATGCCTACTTTCCTTCATTAAACACTTCCTAAACAACTGCCATATTTTCCATTTGTATATTGCATACAGAGAAATGAGGCCCAATTCATGTCGAAGTACAGCCAGTGATTCAGACATTGGAAGCATTTGTGATTTTTTCGAATATATGCTTTCATATTTTAACCAATATGCATAAGTTTGACATGTCTTTGTCTCTGAACCATACAAAATAGTCGGAACTAGCTTTTGTTTATAGTAGACTATCAAAGGATCTATTGTGAATTTACAAAATGTTGATCTTATAATTCTCATTTGAGATAAAGCTGTAGAGTGTTTCATTTGCATGTGATCCTCATATGGTTTATCAGATGGATGATTATTGACACAAATTCTCAAATATATGTTTGATTTCACCGTCTGTATATCTATGTTCTGCAGTTGCCATTGATAGGATTTTTGACCTTTTAAGCCAAATTGCATTACTTGTGTCTTCTTGATGTTAATGCTAATGCAATTTTTGATGGCATAGTTATCTAATGCATTCAACAGCATTCTCAGCCCTGATGGTGTTTTTGATATGAGCACCATATCATCAGCATAAAGAAGCCAATTAATTACGGTTCCATGCAATTTTGGAGGGTCAGTAATCATACCCATAAAGCTTCTCCCTATGTCCAATATAAAAAATTAAATAGGGCAGAGGCCACCAAGCACTCCTGCTGCAATCCCCAAGTAGTTTCTATTGGATCTGATAACAACCCATCATTCCTTATTCGTCCTATAATGGATGTATTCGTATGGAGCTCTAGAATCCATTTCAAGATGTACCATGGACATGCTAAATCTAATAACTTTTTATACATCAATTCCCTTGGAACAAGATCGAAAGCCGACCTGAAGTCAACAAACGTCATATATATGGCTTGTTTATGTTGTCCTCCCTGTTGTATGGTGGCATTCAAAGTTATAAGATTAACTGCCATGCCCAGGCCTGGCAGAAACCCAGTTTGAAATGGATCCCTATGGTTCATGATATCTAACCATTTGTTAAACTCTGCCAAAATCATACGGGCAACATTTTTTCCTGGGCAGTCCAAAAGTGCAATTGGTCTATATGAGACCGGATCTGCACGGTCTCCCTTTTTAAATATGGGCATAATTATGGATGTTTTCCAGGATAACTGAATATTTCCAGTTGCCATGATGTTCTTAAATATTAAACACAATATATGCACCCAAATTTCAGTATTTTTCTTTAACATTGAATTCTGAAGTCCATCTGGACCGGATGCCCGGGAAGTACTCAACTTTGAAATATAATGATGAATATCAGCCATGTCAAAATTCACATCATGATCACCAGTTATTTTATTCAAATTATAGCATAAATCAGGAAAGGGTGTCCGATATACATTGCCAAAATGGGTTCTCCACTGTTCTTCTGGGATAGGATTAATTTGTACTACAGTTTGATGTTTATGGCAACTACTGTTGAGTAGCGCCCACATTCCTCTGGAAGACTTCATATAATAACCTGCTTCATCATGGATTCTCCATCATGCTGATATTTTATTGCACGTCTTCCTTTTTGCCATTTTTTATAGGCATTTTTAAGTTGTTTTATATGAACATATGTATCAACTGAGGATAAATACATCAATTTCCTCATGTTTTTCCTTAGTTCACTTTTTTAAGTTTTACCTCATGATCAAAAGTGTGTAGATGACCATTGTGGGTCTGTTGACCGCGCAACCCTCCTGATTAAAACAGCTGCATGGCCTGTACATAGCATGATCGATCTTGATAGAGCATTTGTCCATATTACACTAATTCTGCTTCAGACCATTTTATTCTGTTTCCAGCGTTGTTAACTCTTAGATTTGCCATATGATGATTGCTTAACTTTGTTCGTACCATGGGCCATTCACAAGTTATACATAACTGACTATGGTCACTCATTATTGTAGATTGTACACTAAATGATGTTAATTTACTCAGGGACTGGATGTTAACATAGATGTAATCTAATATCACATAGTGGCCAGCACAATGCCATGTTGCTAGCGGGGGATTATCCTCCCCTTGTATCGATCCATTCAGCATGGCATAGTTCCTGTCTGCCATTATCGTAGACCAATGATAATCATCCAAGGTTCTAACACGATTCCCCTTTGACAAGAGGTAGAGGTTTAAATCACCCATAATAAATGTATCGGTGATAGAGTCATCCAGGAGAAAAAGGTCAAGAATATTGTTCAAATGTTGAAGAAACTCATCAGAGGACAGATATTTTTTGCCCCAGTAAATGTTAACAATGGCTAAAAAACTCTCACCTCTAAGAATTTTGACAACTTGGACACATGGTGATAATTGCCATTTAATTTCTATTTGTCTTTCTGGAAGGCCATCATCAGGCCCACCATTGGACGCACCTGCTGAGCCTCAATCGCAAGAACCACATAAATATTCTACAACACCCAGGCAAGTCTCTTGGAATACTATGAGATCATATTTAAGAAGATCTTCATTCTTGGTATTAATAAAGTGTTTATGCCCTCTTGTATTCCATGAGATTAGGCTGATTAACTCAGACAACTGGGGTTGTTATGATCTATCCTCATTATTTCGGTCCTGCCATCTTTTTTGTATAGCTGTTACTGAAGTACTTGATTGCTGATTTCTCTTATCCCCATATATTCTCACTCTTGGGGATCAGGTGTTTTCTCCACCTGATTATTAACAGGCGATTTCTGACTCAATATAAAACCCAGGTTAAAAAATGTAGTTCGAGCTAGCCGTAATGTGTTTAATACAACACCCGACTGAATATATAATCTTGCTTCAGTCAGATCACATTGGTTCACAAATTCAACTAGTCCGATATCTGTTGTCATCAGGGCTTCTAAAGCAGGGATTTCTGAGCAAATATTCAAAATGCTGGCACGATTTAAATCATTTTTCTGAAAAGGATGACTCCAGCATTTAATCAATAAACGATAATGATTTTTATATTGTTTCCCTCTTTTATCAACTGGGGATTTGTTCCACCTGTCAATTTTATCTGTTGCAGCCAGAGCTCCACTAGCGTGCCCCTGAGCCCACCCATCCTGGCATACCCTAGATGTTAACTCGTTCTCTAACCTCATTTGCTTTGTTTCTGGTCCTTTTAAAAGTAACTTGATATCTGGAGGTAACGTTTGAATTAATTGGGTATTGTTTATGGGCAGCTCATGTTGGCTCTCCATCATAATTTGTTTTATGATTTGATTTTCTTTGTCACATCTTTCAAAGGAGGCCCGTATCTCATCTCGTAATTCCTGTATGGTAGCATGTGTCGATCTTACATCCTTCCCCTGGATTTGTTCCGGTCTAGTTACCAGCTTAATTTGTGAATCAAGGGCTGTAAAAGACTCATATACCAAAGGCTGCACATTTTCAATGTCATTTGGATGTAACTTCACAGATGTTTTTGTGGCCGCGACTGTTTGTTGTATTGCTTCAGGTTGTTTTATCACAATTAGTTGTGACAGTAGCGATACCATTGCGACTAACTCATCTAGGGGTTTATATACAGGTGGTTGATTTTTCACCTGATGTATTTCTAGTTTATTATTCAACCTTCTTTGGTTCATAGAAATGTGTTGAGGGTTGTCATGACCAAGTGTTTCCACTTGTTCTTCGTGTATAGGTAAGCCTCTATGTAAGGAGGTGCAGATTTTATTATTTTTATCCATATGGCATTCTTGTCAGAACCACTAGGAGATCCTTATGGTTGCAGTGGAAGAGGCATCATCCCACGTATTCTCGGAAGAAACCAAGATGGTGCCTCTTTTGTTCCGTTCTTCCAACTCCAGCGCAGCGGTCTAGTTCTTTTCAAGATGGCGACCGCCATCTACCCGGAGCTATTTAGTTCCTTCTGCAGCTTCGGGTAGGTGCGTCGCTACTTGCTACTGGCTTGCTTCTACGCTCCACTCTGCTTATTATTCTTTTCTTACCTTTTCTCCTCTGTTATATCATCCCTTGCCTTGCGCTTCTCGCAGCGCTCCTTGCTCTTCTCCTTCCCCTTCGGGCTCCGGTACCATTTTGCTCCTGTTTCGCCTTGCTGCTTTCCGCTTGCCTTCTTGCGGTTCAAATTTGAAGCTACCTTTCCCCTTCCTTGTTGCTGTTCGCTGCTGTGGATTACGGGAAGGAATTCGGCTACACTCCATTGCTGCCGTTGCTGCTACTGTGGAAACAACACCATCGGAAGTCTTACCTGCATCTCCACCGAAAATCCTTGGACTCCGTGACGGCATCTCACAGACGGGTTTTTTTCCCCACAGGGTTTCCCGTGGATGCCGCCCTCCGGTCTCTGTGAGTCCAATCATTGGCCTCATTAGAGACTCGAGGGAGGCATACCATTTTCTTCAAAAGAAGCAAACTTATATCGTCAGAAGTTCCGTGAGTACTTCAAAATATCTAGTATTGTTACAGATAGCGACGCCCAGGAAGATGGATCAACAAGTGCAACAGCTGATATCGGCAGTCCAAAACTTGAATACAGAGATGCAGACTCTAAAGAATGAAAACCAACTGTTGTGACAATTGGTTACCTCACGCTCTGAAATACCCCCCGGGGCATTACCTATGGGCAAATACGATGGTAATCCCAAGAAATTTAAGGAATATCTGGACTCCTGCACCGTGCAGTTTTCTCTCAAACCTACATTTTTTCCTACAGACAGAGCGAAGGTTAGTTATATGATATCAAACATGTCTGGTAATGATCTGGCATGGGCTACGCCCCTGGTCACCACAAACAACCAGTTGATGGATTCACTTGCTGGATTCACAAATAGTGTACAAGCAATGTTTGGAAGACGAGAATTGGTGGTCACGGCTCAAGAGCAGTTACTCGACCTACGCCAAGGCAACACTGAGATTCTCTCCTTCATTACGCAATTCAAACAATTAGCAGTAGAAACTGCATGGTCTGACGATGCCTTAATTACCACATTTCGGAGCAACCTGTGTGATGATCATAAAGATGAAATTTCCCGGGTACCACGCGGAAATGATTTCACTTGTACTCCAGATGGATTACCGTGTACAGGAGAGAAATAACGAGAAACGCAAATCTCGAAGTCGTCAAGCTTCTCAGCCAATTCTTCCTGAAAGAACTTCTCGAGGATCAGAAGATGGAGAACCTATGCAATTGGGAGCAACTAGAGGTCCACTGTCCTCGGAAGAAAGGCTTTGACGCAAGACCTTAGGTCTTTGCATGTACTGCGGTTCAGACAAACACATGATCACTGAGTGCTCTCTGATTCCTCCAAAACGCTCTGGAAACGCCAATACTCGCCCATGAAAGGGACCATGAGCGGGTATCGCGCCAGTAGTTCCCTTGGATGTCTTCCCACTTCTCAACACATGATCGTACTCCCGGTAACTCTAGTACTTCATCACAAGAGCTTTCCTGGGATCCCGGCACTTATTTATTGCGGGGCTGCAGGAGTATTTATGGATGCAGAATGGGCTACCCAACATTCCATTCCCAGGAGAACCAAGGAGGTGGCCATTCCTGTTGAAGGAGTGGATGGAACGCCCCTACTGTCTGGTCCTATAAAGGAGAACTCAGAGGAAGTCATTCTAAAGATCAATTCCCATCAAGAAATGATTGTTTTGACCTGATTAAGGCCGCTCATTATCCTCTCATCCTTGGACTTCCCTGGCTAGTTAAACATAATCCCTTCATAAATTGGACTGCAGGAACTCTCTTTTTGGGGTCTGAACATTGTTTGACCAATTGCCTTCACCAAGGAGCTATAGGGTTATTCACTTCCCCATCTAAAGAAAGTACTTCTTCTGACACATCGGTGATATCAAATCTCAATCTATTACCAGAATGTTATCATGACTTCCAAGACGAATTTTCTCACAAAGAATTCAAAGAACTTCCTCCTCATCGTCAAGATGATTGTTCTATTGACATTTTTCCTGATGCACAAGTACCGTTCGGGCGGATGTATACCCTCTCGGAACCAGAAAAGGAAGCATTGAAAGACTACCTTCAAGCCAATCTTAAGCATGGACTTATTACTGAATCCAAGAGTCCTGCGGGAGCTTCATTGTTATTTATTCCAAAGAAGGACAGCAAGGAATTAAGACCATGTATTGACTATAGAGGGCTGAATAAGATCACTTGCAAAGACCTCTACCCTCTTCCATTAATCCAAGACATTTTGGAAGCTGTCAGAGGGGCCACTGTATTCACCAAATTGGACCTTAGAGGGGCGTATCATCTGATCAGAATTAAACCTGGTGATGAATGGAAAACCGCCTTTCGTACGCCATTTGGACATTACGAGTATCGAGTAATGCCCTTCGGGCTAGCTAATGCTCCTTCCATATTTCAACGCTTTGTCAACCACATATTCTCAGATCTTTTGTTACATTCTCTCATAGTCTATCTTGACGATATACTCATCTTTTCAAAAGACCCTCACGAACATGTTAAACATGTGACAGAAGTTTTGCAAATATTACAAAAGAATCATCTTTTTGCCAAGATCGAAAAGTGTTCTTTCCATCAATCCAGTATCCCTTACTTAGGTTTCATCCTTTCCTCAGAAGGAGCTGCAATGGATCCCAGAAAGGTTAAGGCTATTCTTGACTGGAAACCCCCTCATAATACCAAGGAAATACAGAGATTGCTAGGATTTTCACATTTTTACCGGAAATGTATTCCAAGATTCTCTGCAGTAATCAAACCCTTCACAACATTATTGCAAAAAGGGAAGACATATTGTTGGAGCCCTGAAGCACAACATGCCTTTGAGACCCTCAAAACCGCCTTTTCAACGGCCCCTATCCTAAGGTTGCAGACCAAAGTAGACCCTTCATACTGGAGACAGACGCCTCATTTTCAGCTATGGGAGGTGTACATAAACAGACATCATCCAATGGTACAGAACACCCAGTTGCCTATATGTCAAAAACCCTCACTCAAGCCGAATGTAATTATACCCTACTGGAGAAGGAGCTATTGGCAATGAAGAAAGCATGTTCAGAATGGAGACATTTGCTACTAGGAGCTCGGCACCCCGTTCTAGTTAGAACAGACTACCGAAACCTAAAATCTCTACAAAACTTTGAATGTCAGAACTCAAGCCAGGCTAGGTGGGCTCATTTTTTTTCTTCCTATGACATGGTCATTACTTTTATCCCAGGAACGAGCAATCAGATCGCGGATGGGTTGTCACGTAGTCTATCTGAAGACAGATCTCTTTCTGCGAGTGAAAAGATGTTACCTCAGACGCCTTTCATTTACTACATCTCCTCCTTCTTCCAAGAGGTTAAGAAGAACAGCAAAAACGTCACTCCTGAAGAGATACAGCAATATCAACTGGTACAAGAAAAGGAGCTTTGTTATAATTCAGGAAAATTGTACATACCATCCAAAGGCCTACGGTCACATATTCTTCAACTTTGTCACAACCACAAAACAGCAGGGCATCGCGGACAGACAACCACTTACGAGTTAATCCATCGATATTTCTGGAGGCCTCTTATGCACAAAGATATAAAAGATTACATAGCATCCTGTGCAATTTGTATCCAATCAAAAAACCCTCATACTCGACCCATGGGGAAGCTAATGCAACCATCATTGCCATCCCAGCCTTGGGAAAAAATATCCATGGATTTCACTACGGACCTACCTCCTTCTTCTCAATACACTACCATAATGGTGACAATAGATTCCATGACGAAGATGGCACACTTCATTCCCTTAACAAAATTACCTTCTTCAGCACAGATGGCTTCCTGTTTTCTGCAAACTATTTTTCGTTTGCACGGATTACCCAAGAGTATTTTGTCAGATCGAGGACCACAATACATCTCAGCCTTCTGGAAATTTTTATGTTGCTCCTTGGGTATACAGCTGAATCTAACATCTGGCTACCATCCCCAATCTAATGGGCAAACAAAGAGACTCAACCAATCCTTGGAACAATACCTCCGCCGTTTTGTGTCCGCATCCCAAGATAATTGGAGTACCCTGCTACCCTAGGCAGAATTCGCATACAATAACGCATCTCATTCAGCCATTCAAATGTCACCATTCTACTGTTCCTACGGATTTCATGCTTCTGTCTTCCCTACTAACATTCCTTTCTCTACAAAAATCCCTTCAGTGGACTCTTTGGTAAAAGAAATTCAAGAGAATCATATGAAGGCATTTCCACCCTTAAAGATACCAGGGCCAAAGTCAAGCTACAAGCGGACAGAAAACGTTCCCAGGAATCCAATTTTAAATCTGGTGATCAAGTGTGGCTTTCTTCTAAATACTTACCAAAACATCTGGGCCCCACTAAACTCTCACCACGGTATTTTGGGCCTTTTCTAGTTCTCAAGGCAATAGGACCTGTGGCCTATAAGATTCGACTACCCAAAACTTGGCATTGGATACATAACGTATTCCATGTGTCTCAACTGAAGAAAGACGTTGTAGACACTTTTCAAAGGCGGCAGAACACTCATCCTCCGCCGCAATTAACCTATGACGGACCGGAATACGAAGTTGCTGCGATATGTGATTCTAGGTACTACAGAGGTTCTCTACAATACCTTATTGATTGGAAAGGTTATGCTCCATCTGATCGTTCCTGGGAACCGGCTTCATCGGTACACGCTACAAAACTCTTAAGCAAGTTCCACCGTATGCACCCATGGAAGCCGGGGCCTACTACCCCGTGGGGAGGGCATACTGTCAGAACCACTAGGAGATCCTTATGGTTGCAGTGAAAGAGGCATCATCCCACGTATTCTCGGAAGAAACCAAGATGGCGCCTCTTTTTTTCGTTCTTCCAAATTCAGCGCAGCGGTCTAGTTCTTTTCAAGATGGCGACCGCCATCTACCCAGAGCTATTTAGTTCCTTCTGCAGCTTCGGGTAGGTGCGTCGCTACTTGCTTGCTTCTACGCTACGCTCCGATTATTATTCTTTTCTTACCTTTTCTCCTCTGTTATATCATTCCCTGCCTTGCGCTTCTCGCAGCGCTCCCTGCTCTTCCCCTTCGGTGCTCCAGTACCATTTTGCTCCTGTCTCGCCTTGCTGCTTTCCGCGTGCCTTCTTGCGGTTCAAATTTGAAGCTACCTTTCCCCTTCCTTGTTGCTGTTCGCTGCTGTGGATTACGGGAAGTAATTTGGCTACACTCCATTGCTGCCGTTGCTGCTACTGTGGAAACAACACCATCGGAAGTCTTACCTGCATCTCCACCGAAAATCCTTGGACTCCGTGACGGCATCTCACAGATGGGTTTTTTCCCCCGGAGGGTTTCCCGTGGATGCCGCCCTCCGGTCTCTGTGAGTCCAATCATTGGCCTCATTAGAGACTCGAGGGAGGCATACCATTTTCTTCAAAAGAAGCAAACTTATATCGTCAGAGCTCCGTGAGTACTTCAAACTATCTAGTATTGTTACACATCTGTAGTCTGCCAATTATTTACATCAGACCTTATTTGAAGGAGCAATGATGTTTGTTTTTAAACTTTTCATCTAGTGTCTCATATAACTTTGCCATTGATAAAAGCGCCGTGTTCATGGCACTTAAAGTATTATTTAAGGCCGGCACTTCAGGAAATGAAAACCGATTAGCCATTGTACCCGCCTGCATATCACATATGATAAATGGATGGTCTTCAATGGGCTCACTGAATCTTGTTTGCCTTGGTGTAGGCGCTACAAATGATAGGGACCTATTTGAACCACCAGATGACGACTTTTCGAACATTATCAGCGATTTGTACAGCTCATGCTCATCTTTCTTAGATACATTAATTACAGTATCATTTGGTGACACTCGTCTGTCTATACCTTCATCAAATTGCATCCGGTCACCTGTGTTGGAACATATGTACTGCACATCTGATTATTTGTCGTATTCCTAAAGTCCAGAATATCCTCATCAATCTCACCAGCCAACGTTAACTTTCCATGCTCCTCTCTTAACATCTGTTGCGCCTGAACAGTGCACATTGGGGGGGGGAGGGGGGGGGGGGGTTTCAGAGGTGATCTACACTGATCTGTTTCCAAACTAGATTCAGTCTTATAAACTTGTGTTGAGCATATTTCCCCTGTATTACATGCCAATTATATTGTCGTTTCAGTTATTTCTCTCCTAGTTTGATTCCAAACGCTTGCAACATTCGAGGTCATCGGACTGGCAGGCATGTTTGCCTCTATGCTGGGAAGAATAATGTGGGTCAATTGTACATTTGGGTCATCAATAAGCAATTGTGGGATGGGTTTGCTCCCTTTTGGGGCATCCGCTTTATGGAAGCCTTGGATGTCCATATTAAGGGAGACCGATCGCTTTTTCTCTTTGATCTTTTGAGCAATTAAAGCTTTTTTGCTTTGTAGGTGTGTGAGACTATATACTTCGGCGCCAAGTTTTGGCATTCCTTTTTTTAACGTATAGACATTATTTGATATACTTCGAGTTAGGGGTTTGACACAGATGATAGTTATAGTGTGTATAAATAGTTACAAGTCGACACAAAAGAAAAAACTAAAAATAAACAAAGTAAATTAATAATTAAATAAAACAATTCGTACCACAAAAAAATATAGATCAGTGTGCACCCGCCCCCGCTATCCCGTGAGACAGCAAGACAGCCAACACACTTCGCCCAACGCACTTGCGCTAAATGCGCTCACGCGCGAGCACAATGTTTTTGTAAAGGTGAAGGCGGGATTGAAGGCAGGGCAAGGTCCTAGGTTGAAGCAAAGAGCAGGAAAAATGTGCAAGAACCACAAGTTTGGCACAAGTTTGAGTTTTTTAAAAGATAGTAAAGGTAGTAAAAGTCCAGTCCTTGGTTCTGGATATAGCCTACCACCGCAGCCAATAGCAAACGGTTGTCCAGGAAAACACAAAGCATGTAACGCGCAGCAAAGTCGCAGGATCAGTAGAGATTCGGCAAGAGGTCCACAGCAAGACAACCATCACACTTCGCCCAACGCACTTCCGCTCAACGCGCGCCTGAGCCATTGCATTCTCTACACAGGTGCCACACACACGGACCCACCACCCCACCCAGAACATTCAGAAACAAACCATCATATTCATACTAATTCACCTACCAGTCACTCACACACACATTCTCTTACATCCACTCATTTCTTTCTCTACACAGGCACACACCCATCCACTCATTGCATTCTCTGCACAGGCACACACCCATCCACTCATTGCATTCTTTGCACAGGCACACACCCTTCCACTCATTGCATTCACTAGCCAGGCACACACCCACCCAGAACATTCAAAAACACGCATTACATCACTTCTCATCCACCCACCAGTAACTCACACCTTCTCTTACATCTGTTGTGCCCTGGGGGAGGCCCTGTGGTGGTGTGCAGGCCTCCCTGGGTCGGGACACCAGCGCGCGTTGGCGGCGCGCAAGAACACACGCCGGAGACGTCTGCTTGTTCCGGCGCTCCGGCGCGAACTGCCGGGGCACCGCCTTTATTAACTAGCGCGCATGCGCCGGCCCGCTGGGCCGCGCATGCGCGCTTCGTGTACCACGTACACAACATCCCTCCTTTTCCCCCTCAAACAACAAACACATTAAACATGGGGAGCCAACATAGCTCAAAACAAACGGTACTTAACAGACTTCGTTACTCAGGCTGCCGAGTCCATGATGAAGTCTTGGAACCTTTGCGGAGGGCGGCGCCCTTCTCTGCGCGGGTACAGGGCGAGCCTCTCTCGAGGTTCTCTGGTCCCCCAGGGTCTTCGGGCGGTTCACCGCCTTCCTGCGGCGCCTCTGCTGCTTGTCCTTGGTCGGGATCGGTTTCTTCCTCCGCTGCCACGGGTCCTATGCGCTTGAAGAAGGACACGTTTCTGGTCACCGTTCCTCGCGCGTTCGCAGCTGTGACCATCGAACCTTTGACATGAGTTACTCCCATTGGTTGGGTTTCGTAAGTCATCGAGAGTTTTCCTTCCGGTTTCCTGTTCCGGACTAGGACGGTGTCTCCTACTGCTATCTCTTTTCCCGGCAGCCTCCGCCTTGTTGTTTCGCTCTCGTTTCTCGCGGCTCTGTCTGCTGTCACCTGTGCTCTGTCAATCACTCCTGGGCGTCGGTCTCCCGCTTCGGGTATCAGCCCTCTGGGTATTCGCCTGAACAGCGCCTCGGCAGGTGCGATTCCGGTGGACCGATGTGGGGTGGACCGGTACTCACGGAGAAAGTCGATTAGGTTGTGTCGCAGGTCCTCCCCTCCATTGACAGAAATACGAAAAATTTTGTTAAGCGTCCGCATGAAACGCTCAACCTCTCCATTGGCCCTTGGCCACAGCGGGGTCACCTTCCGGTGCTTGATGCCTCGTTCCGCGCAGTACCTGGCAAACCGCTGCCCTTGGAACGGCGCTCCATTATCTGAGCAGATCTCAAGTGGGAACCCATGGGTGGCGAAGATTTTGTCCATGGCCAGGATGGTGTGATCGCTGGCGGTGGATTCCACGAGTTCCACTTCCGGGTACCTCGACCACTGGTCTGTGACCACCAAGAAATATAGACCTCTTCCGGTCGAGCCGAAATCTGCGTGCACTGTTCCCAATGGCACGTCGCTCCGTTCCATGGCCTGAATGGGTGGACCCCTCTCCGCAGGACTCGTGGCCTGGCAGGGGATGCAGGTCCTCACAAATTCGGCTACCCTGTGTTCCAGATCGGCGTGGTATACCCCAAACGTGAAATGGACAATGTCGAGTGCTTCCGACGCCGCACAGCTCTACAGGGAATGTGGGCTGACGCTGGTGACAAAGAACCTTGCTTTGATGGCGTTTTGTCCATGAGAAACCGGGGCAACGAACACACCTTGGATGGGTAGGGGTGTTTCCCCCCCGAATGCATATATTCGTGCCATGGACGCTGACAGTTCCGGTGGGCCAGGCAGGGCTTCATAATGTTTGGTGGCTAGCACGCAGACCGAAGCCCCGGTGTCGATGAGAATGGGGGTGGGAACGTCATCGATGTTGACAGTGCATGTGGGTTGGCGCCTCGTGCCCGGACCTTTTGCGATGCTGGAGATGAAGAAAATCTCTTCCTCCTCCTCTTCTTCTTCCGCGATGTCCAGGTCTTGCAGGCCCTGATTGATCGAAGAGATGCCTCTCACTCTGCGAGCGCCTCCTCGTCCAACTCTCTCCGGTCCCCTTCCTGCTGCAACGGGGGAGGCGGCTCGGCACATCCTGGCATAGTGCCTCGGTGTGCCACACCGGGCGCATGTTCTCGACTTTGCCGGGCAGTCACCACTGTGGGGGAGGTCATATCCACAGTATGAGCATGATGGGGCGTTGCCTGGCGTGGGCGTGGTATCGGGCCTTCTCGGCGCCCATCTTGACCTTCCCGCTGCTGACCGTCCCACTGCAAATGCATCCTCGTCATTCTTCGGTCGCGTGGCAGCGTCCATTTTCGCACCTCTGGCTTCCGCCAGCTCATCTGTTCTACCCAGGTCCAAAATTTGCTGGAGGGTCAGGCCAGGTTCTCTCAATACCTGCCTTCGAAGTTTTCCGGAGCTGCACCCCTGCAGCAATTGGTTGCGGACCATTTCTTCCTCATTGACCCATCTGCAGGAGGTCGCCAGGTGTCTCAGGTTGGCGCAAAATTTGTCTAGGGGCTCGTCGTCCAGCTGTCTTTCAGCGCCCATGACAAACCTATCAAAGTCCACGTTAGCCATGGGGAGAAAATGGTCTTTGAGTGCCTGCTTGACTGCGTCATACGTGACCACGGGGATGACGAGAGAGTCGTAGATCTTGTGGACTTCTGCGCCTGCCGAGTAGATCATGGTCGCAATTTTGGTGTCATCATCGTCCACTCCAGATGCCCTGAAGAACATATCTAGTCTTTTGACCCACAATAGCCATTTCGGGCCCAGCTTGGAAGGGGGCCCAGTAGTATCGAATTCCGGCATGGGGGCTAGGGAGTTGCGAGCTCTGCGGGGGATTGGGGCGGCGGCACCCTCATCGTCAGCCTCTTCACCCATTTCTGCGCCACGTACTCACAGTTGTCTGTCTTGAGAGAAGGGCGGCTTGTCCTGGTCTCGTGGCAGTGTAGGGGTGTAAAAACCCACTTCTTTCTTCTTAATTGCCACAGCCCTGCGCCTGCAGGACTGTGGGCTTTCCAAAAAATTGACTGTGTCCTTCAACACAGCTGGCGAGTGCCGCACGAGCACCCTTTCGGGCCGCAACCACGGCCGCCACGTGTGTAGGTGGAGCGAGTGAAAAGAAGATGGCCGCCGGCGCTCCGCGGGTCCGTAATACGGAAGACTTTCCGTCTCTCTGATGTTGTCGGGGCACGGAAGCAGACCGTACCTCCTCGTCGCCAGTGTTGTGCCCTGGGGGAGGCCCTGTGGTGGTGTGCAGGCCTCCCTGGGTCGGGACACCAGCGCGCGCTGGCGGCGCGCTAGAACACACGCCGGGGACGTCTGCTTGTTCCGGCGCTCCGGCGCGAACTGCCGGGGCACCGCCTTTATCAACTAGCGCGCATGCGCCGGCCCGCTGAGCCGCGCATGCGCGCTTCGTGTACCACGTACACAACAACATCCACTCATTGTTTTCTCTACACAGGCACACAACCCTAAGTACATTCAAAAACACACATCACTCCTCATTCACCCACCAGTTACTCACACTTTCTCTTGCATCCACTCATTGCATTCTCTACACAGACACACGCCCACCCACCCAGAACATTCAAAAACACACGTTACATCACTTCTCATTCACCCACCATTTACATACATACATCTGACACGCACTTCACACATGCAAAACACACATCACATTATTAAAAAAAGGCCTTCTTACCTTTTTCTTGTAGCTTCGGTCCGTCCGTCCAGGCCCCATTGGCTCCTCCGTGCTGCTCACAAACAGGAACCAGGAAGTTCCAAGAGCTTCCTGGTTCCTGTATGTGAGCTGCAAATAAGCAGAGGGAGAAGGGGTTGGAGCTCAACATGGCATGTGACATGTACCAAATGTCATGGTCAACTCCAACCCCTACTGAGGGCCTGATGGGTGAGGACTGGGCCGGGGACCCACCGGACCTGGTGTGTGGTGGGTCCCCCTGCGCCACGGCAGGGCCTGCTACACCAGGAGCACCCGTTTTTTGGGGTATGCAGTAAAGAGAAATCTTTCCTAAGAGTGCCCCAGCATACAAGCCCACCAGTGCGCCAGCCAGGCCATCAGCCACCAAGGGCAAGGGATACACCTCATAGCACACCTCAGGACTGCAGAACCGACACACGCTGGCAGCCAGCCAGTCGGTCCATGAAGATTAGAAGAAGGGACCCAATGACGGCAATTGAAGTGTCATGGTGCCTGATGCTTCCATTTTCCAATGTCAGGGACAGTGTAAGGGGAAGTGTGGTGTCGAAATAGACTCCCAGTGTCTTCTCTACTGGAGAGACGGGGATTGAGATAAGGTCTATTCTGAAAAGGCATATTGATGGTTAAGACTCTTGATCACCGTCGACAAACCCACCAGGAGGATTTCAGTCTTCTCATCATTGAGACAAAAGAGGAGTGCAGCCATCCAACCCTGGATGGCATGCATGGATAATATGGTAGACAGTTTTTACTGTGTCAGAGTCTTCAGAATCGTTGCCTGAGAATGGGAGGAGAATGTGGGTGTCGTTGGCATAGTTTGTATATGATATACCAATTGAGTGTAGGAGGTAAAATAGTGGTTAGGTAAAGATGTAGTGTAGGGGATACACATGAACCTTGCGGGACACCACCAGAGATAGAGGTGAGAAATTGGCTGCAGAAGTAAGTCGTTGTCAGAGGATTTTGTAGTCGACCGGATCGAATGCTTCTGAGAGTTCAAGGAGAAGAAGTAGACCAGGCTTTCCTTCATGCTTGATTTCATGAAGCTGGTTCTTTAAGTCTAGCAGAGCTGATTCAGTACAATGGCCAGGACATAACCCAGATTGGCGCATTCCCACGATATGGTTAGATTCTAGGTATTACTGGATTTGTAGGTAGGCCGCCCTCTCTAGGATTTTTAAAAGGACGGGGACAGATGTGATGAGCTGGCAGTTGTTCGGGCAGTAGTGTCTAAGGTGCATTTTTTGAGTCTGGGAGTACCCAGGCATCCTTGAGGCTGGTGGCGACAAGGATGGTGGCGAAGGAAGAGTTGATGAAAGTGGTGATGAAAGGGGCCAGGGTCTCAGAGCAGTCATTGATGATAGCAACAGGGCATACGTCACCTTTGCATCTAGATGTTTTCAGGCCCTTCAAGATGGCAGTGACCTCAGCGACCGTGACGCTGCTGAAGCGAAAGGTGGGGAGGTCTTGTAGGACGATGTTAGGTGAGGTAATAGGAGGAGGCTGTGATATGGTGCTACGGGTATTTAGCTTGAGTTTAATTTTTCTGTGTCGGGTGTGGATTGTGTCTACTAGGGAGTTTTGCATCTTAATGTACCAGGCCTCATCTTTAGTGGCGTTGAGAGTGGGGGTGGAGGGAGTTTCTAGTTCTCTGAGGATGGTGAAGATCTCTCGAGTGTTTGAGTTGGCGTTGGCCATTCCTGTGTTGCAACTAGTGGATTTTGCAAGGAAGATTTATTTATTTATTTATTTATTCGCGTTTGTTGAGCGCACATCAGACCGAAGGCATCGTGGCGCTAGTTACAGTGTTGCTTATACTTGGTTACATACAGTTCATGTCCGTAAGGTTACATTGGACGAGATATACTTTGTTGTTTTTTTTTTTTTACAGATATGCAAGAGCAGCAGGAGCACATGAAAACGGGTTTAGTTGAATAGGGCAGTTTTGAGCTTTTTTCGGAAGGAGAAAAGAGATGCATCAGCTCCGAGGTCAGAAGGTAGGGAATTCCAGAGTTTAGGTGCGAGGAAGGGGAAGCCTATGCCTCCTGCTTTGGTTCTGTTGATGCGAGGTATTGCTAGTTGGTTCGTGTATTGTGCTCTTCTTGGTCTCGTGGATTGATATCTACCTATCGTGTCAGATAAATAAGAGGGAGCTGTGAGGTTGATGCATTTATGGGTGGTTGTGAGAATTTTGAAGGAGATACGGTCTTTGACTGGGAGCCAATGAGCTGCCTTTCTGGCTTGTGTGATGTGTTCTCTTTTTGGTATGCTGAGGGCTGCTCTGAGAGCGTTGTTTTGGGTTGTTTGGAGCCTAGATAAGTTTTTTTGGGAGGTGCCGGCTAGGAGCGCATTACAATTGTCTAGTTTGGCTCCTATAGTTGCTCGGGCGATGGAGAGGCAGCTATCCTTGGTTAGGAATGGTGGCTTGTTTGTCTAGTTTGGCTCCTGTGGTGAACAATGGCCTGTGTGAGTCAGAAGGGGAACTTCTCCATTGTGTTTCTGCTTCACGCTTTTTAGTGCAGAGGGCTTGGAGGTCTGAGTGCAGAGGGCTTGGAGGTCTGGTGTAAACCAGGAGTTCCGATGCCTGGTCTGTCTGGTTTTATGAGACGCTAGGGGGGCGGAGTTTACTGGAATCAACAGCTAGTGCCAATGTCTTGGAGTAAAGATTGGCTAGCATGACTGGGTCTAGGCTATGAAGGAACTTGTAAGGTGTCAAGAAGGGGCAGGATTCGTTCTTTCTTGAGGTTACAGGAGCGGCGGGCCAACGTGGGTGGCAAGGCGGGGGAGGTGTCGGTTGGCTGGTGAAGGACACAACATGGTGGTCTGAACATGGGCAATGGGCGTTTGAGCTGATGGAAACCTGGCTGGCAGTTGAGGTCTGCTATCCAACCCAGCGTGCGTCCTTTGGCATGGGGAAGAGCCATAACGCATGATCAATCTATGAATTGGACATGGCATTTCTGACTTGTACTGATTTTATGATTGCTATGGCGTATTGCGGTTTCCATTTTAACTTAGAATGAATGGACTGCATACACGGGTGCAACGCAGCCTTGTGATCTTTGGGGAACAGTATATTGCCGTCCGCACAGTCCTAATGGGCACCCTGTACATGTAGCCCAGCTTCTCCTACCAACCTGTGGCTGGCGGTTCAACCTTGCCCCCCAGTCCTGATGGGCACCCTGTACATGTAGCCCAGCTTCTGCTACCAACCCTTTGGACCTGAGAGAGTTATGGCTTAGTGGCGTGACCATGAAACTTAAAGTGGCCCGCCGCGCCTGCTACCCATGGGAATATTCACCTTTCTTCGAAGCATTAGATATTTTACTGAAAAGTATTGAACTGCTAATAAAAAGTAATGCACACGTTACATTAAATTCAGATTCAAGTCATTAAGCATGTCTGTAGTCCTCTTTTTTTCTAGTTTATAAACATTTAATATGGGCTAAAAGGCCCGCTGGGCCACGCTCATTGTGGGGTGTAACTCCTTCCACGAGGTGGAAGGGGGGCCTGGGATCTGGCTGCATTACTTCTGTTAAATTAACTTGCACTGGTTATCAGCGCAGTGCTGACCATCTGGTGATTTGTATAGTGCTTCGTGCCAATTTCTAAGTCCTGTAGCGCTGTAATAATTCATGCCCCATGCCTTTTAAAGTAGATTTCTTTGGAGTATATATGGCACTAGTTCAAAGCGAGGCTGGCCTGGGTTATTCGCCCACCACTGTCCATCTTCTCATCTCCCTCCAGTCAGTGATTTGTAATCCATCCTGAACGACAATGGCACACAGTGGGCAAGAAACCAGCAGTGCCCACTCCAGACAACGGGGGTTGGTCGCTATGCAAATGAGACCTGCCCGATTAGTGCCCAATAGTCACTAGAACACAAATAAGGCCCCCGAGAATAGAGGGGGCGGACATTAGAAGGTGGAAGCCTTGCCAATTATATTCAAGGGAGTGCAAATTTGAAAAATAGGCATTGACAAAAGCGATAGATTTCGCTTTTGATGTAAAGGGTCCCCCTTCTTTTATCCTGTGAGTTTTTTGTATGCTTAACGACTATATTTACAATGCCAGACCTATTGGTTTTGTCAATTCTAATTTTAAAAGGGCAGCCGGTGGCTTAAGAGTGCCGGTGGTTTAAGAGCAAACTACAAGGCACAGCTTAGAATAGGTGCACTATAGCCAGGGGAGGGAGGGGGGGCTGGGGTTTATACGCCAATGTAGTGCCCTTCTGTTAAACGCAGCCCTGCCACGCCCCACGCCTCTCCAGTCCCAGGAGCTGTGTGTGTGTGTGAGTTCCGTGACTTCCAGGACGCTGATGTTATTGTGAGTTGGGGCCCAGGTGCTTCCTGCGCGCTGATTGGCCCCTGGGGATCCTGCTTCCCTCTGCAGCCCGATGAAAGAACAGGTGCTGCCTTTTCACACTGTCACTGGACGGGGGGATTCACTGCTGCCGCACGCATGGCTCGGGTGGCGTAACCTGGGCGGCTGGAGGGGGTTATGGGGGCACATAGACTGCCAACTCAAGCCCGGGCGGGGTTACTCTCGCGCTACACTGCCCTGAAGGAGGCTCAGGTAAGTGGGCGATGACAATTACTTCACGGAGAGTTGGGGTATCCGATTTTAAGGTGTTAATATTCTCTTCTACACTCTTGCTCCTTATTAAGTCAGATATTAGTCCTCTTCTGCCCTGCACTGCCTTACCTATTTTTCGTTGTTGTGTCCCGTTTGTTTCCTTATGCGCTTCGTGGCCTGTGGGCGATTTAGCGCGCTGCAAAAAATTAAAATTAAAATACAAATAAAGTGTGGATGGGGCAGTGAGCTCTTAGAAGGGAGGGACTCCTGTAGCAGGACTGATTGGGGGGACTTTGTGGAGGCATCATGTGTGCTGACATCCATCTCTGCTGCCGGACTGGGAGGGGCTCCTGTCACAGCACTCTGCCTGGGTGCAGGCATGAGGCGCATCATCACTCTGCCAGGGTGCAAGCATGAGGTGTGTTGACACCGTCCTTGTGCTGCTGGACTGGGAGGGGCCCCTATATCAGCACTCTGCCTGGGTGCAGGCATGAGGTGTGTTGACACCA
Source organism: Ambystoma mexicanum (assembly GCF_040938575.1). Classification (NCBI taxonomy): domain Eukaryota; kingdom Metazoa; phylum Chordata; class Amphibia; order Caudata; family Ambystomatidae; genus Ambystoma; species Ambystoma mexicanum. Next base: position 1,090,733,479 of record NC_090941.1, read on the forward strand.
TCCTTGTGCTGCTGGACTGGGAGGGGCCCCTATATCAGCACTCTGCCTGGGTGCAGGCATGAGGTGTGTTGACACCTTCCTTGTGCTGCTGGACAGGGAAGGGCCCCTATATCAGCACTCTGATAGGCTGCAGGCATGAGGTGTGTTGACACCTTCCTTGTGCTGCTGGACAGGGAAGGGCCCCTATATCAGCACTCTGATAGACTGCAGGCATGAGGTGTGTTGACACCTTCCTTGTGCTGCTGGACTGGGAGGGGCTCCTGTCTCGGCACTCTGCCTGGCTGCTGGCATGGGGGTGTGTTGACACCTTCCTTGTGCTGCTGGACTGGGAGGGGCTCCTGTCTCGGCACTCTGCCTGGCTGCTGGCATGGGGGTGTGTTGACACCTTCCTTGTGCTGCTGGACTGGGAGGGGCTCCTGTCTCGGCACTCTGCCTGGCTGCTGGCATGGGGTGTGTTGACACCTTCCTTGTGCTGCTGGACTGGGAGGGGCTCCTGTCTCGGCACTCTGCCTGGCTGCTGGCATGGGGTGTGTTGACACCTTCCTTGTGCTGCTGGACTGGGAGGGGCTCCTGTCTCGGCACTCTGCCTGGCTGCTGGCATGGGGGTGTGTTGACACCTTCCTTGTGCTGCTGGACTGGGAGGGGCTCCTGTCTCGGCACTCTGCCTGGCTGCTGGCATGGGGGTGTGTTGACACCTTCCTTGTGCTGCTGGACTGGGAGGGGCTCCTGTCTCGGCACTCTGCCTGGCTGCTGGCATGGGGGTGTGTTGACACCTTCCTTGTGCTGCTGGACTGGGAGGGGCTCCTGTCTCGGCACTCTGCCTGGCTGCTGGCATGGGGGTGTGTTGACACCTTCCTTGTGCTGCTGGACTGGGAGGGGCTCCTGTCTCGGCACTCTGCCTGGCTGCTGGCATGGGGTGTGTTGACACCTTCCTTGTGCTGCTGGACTGGGAGGGGCTCCTGTCTCGGCACTCTGATAGGCTGCAGGCATGAGGTGTGTTGACACCTTCCTTGTGCTGCTGGACTGGGAGGGGCTCCTGTCTCAGCACTCTGCCTGGCTGCTGGCATGAGGTGTGTTGACATCTTCCTTGTGCTGCTGGACTGGGAGGGGCTCCTGTCTCAGCACTCTGCCTGGCTGCTGGCATGAGGTGTGTTGACACCTTCCTTGTGCTGCTGGACTGGGAGGGGCTCCTGTCTCAGCACTCTGCCTGGCTGCTGGCATGAGGTGTGTTGACACCTTCCTTGTGCTGCTGGACTGGCGCTGCTGGACTGGGAGGGGCTCCTGTCTCAGCACTCTGCCTGGCTGCTGGCATGAGGTGTGTTGACATCTTCCTTGTGCTGCTGGACTGGGAGGGGCTCCTGTCTCAGCACTCTGCCTGGCTGCTGGCTTGAGGTGTGTTGACATCTTCCTTGTGCTGCTGGACTGGGAGGGGATCCTGTCTGAGCACTCTGCCTGGGTGCAGGCATGGGGTGTGTTGACACCTTCCTCGTGCTGCTGGACTGGGAGGTGCTCCTGTCTCAGCACTCTGCCAGGATGCAGGCATCAGGTGTGCTGACGTCCAGCCCCTGCTGCTGATATGCAGGTGCCTCAGAAGCCTGCTTGCTGCAATGTCTCGACAGACCGTCCCTGCATCTCGCATCAGCAGTTACCTGCGTGCACCTCCAGCGCCAGTCTGTCTCCTGCGTGCAGACTCTGTTGCAGATGAATAAAGCAAAATGGCCCCTTTAAGGAGGAGGGCACGCCAGGGAGCGGGAGGACGGTGGAAGGGGAGGGACAAGGGAAGGGGAATTTCAGTTTGTAGTTGAGAGAATAAAGGAAAGGTCGACCCGATACCTGGCTCCGGCATTCATTGTGTGAGTGGCGCGCGAGTATGTGGAGGCGACATTAGGAGCCAACAACTAGCGATGAAGCAGCTGCATCCGCAGCTTGCAGAAAGGGGTCTACGTGACCAGCAGCAGTGATGGGACGAGTGCCCAGCAGTGGCGGGCCGTATGTCCAGCAGTGGAGGGGTCGCATACCCGCAGTAACAAGGAACCAGCACCTACAGGGCTGTGAGACGGGTCGGGTGAGCCCGGCAGTAGGAAAGGTGCAGCAGTGCAGCAGAAGGAGGAGGGCTGTGAACCCAGCAGACGCCCAGAGAACTAGTGAAAGACGACCGACAGCCCACGTGCAGAAAGAAGCAGCGGACGTACCTCACCAGGAGAAAAGAAGACAGTGAGTCCAGCGGCCTATGCTTGTGGGAAACAAAGGAAGTTGAGCCCTGCAGCCCGTGATGCAGAACACACTCTGGGACAGGGATCCAGCAACCCACCTCGACACACAGAAAGCGACACAGGAGAAGCGACCGGCACACAGGAAAGAAGACCCGAGGCCACAGCGCCGCAAGCTGAGCAGCAGGCCATGGCACTAAACCACCCCACCAAAGCGCACCAAATGCTCCTGCGAGCTTCCCAGACAATACGGATAAGAGGCCCTTAGGCCACACCGCCACAAGCCGAGCAGAGAGCTACGGCACCAATCCGCCCCACAACAGCGTGCCAAAACACTCCTGCGAGCGTCAAAAACGACAACTTGCAGAGAATACAAGGATCACTGACCAAAGCGCCAAACCCAACAGCAGCAAAAGCCAGCCGTCCAAACAAAGTGGACACCTCGCCACAGGGCACACTGAAGACTCCAGTTGGCGCAGAAGCCCACCACCCGCAAAGACCCGACATCCGGGCATGACCCAACGTAGACAACCGGCAAAAGGGCGCCCAAACAAGCCCCGACCAGCAATAAGTGATAAAAGAGGGCCACACCTACCCACGGCCTGGTTTGAATACCGCCAACAGCAGTAACAGACAGAGGGGCAAACAACGTCACAAGCTGGCCACCCCATCACACCCAGTAAGCAAACCACGACCACCACCAACTAACTAAGTCTAAGTCTCAATCACTCTGACCAGCGCACCATGAACAGGGACGCCATGACTGACCAGGCACAAGCAGCCGCTTATGCCAGGACACTGCCAGCAGCCAATCAAAGTCCCACATCCCATGCCAGCCTCATGAGATGCCCCAACCCCTTTACCCTCAACCCGCACCACGATCAGGGACAGCGGTGGGAAGAATGGGTTGAGGAATTCGAAGACTTTGTGGGTGCCATAGGAACCCAGGACCCTCCCAACAAAATCAGCATCTTCACGAATGTAGCGGGAAGAGAGATCAAGAACATAATAAGAACGATTCCACTGCAAGAATGAGCCCCGTACCAGCGCCTCCTCGAAGCCATTAATGGCAAACTGGTAGTGACACCAAACAGGGACTACGAGCGCTATGCCTTCAACCAATGTGCCCAGCTCGCTCATGAATCTATCAGCAAATTTGTCATCCACCTGCAAAGGAAAATTCTAAAATGTGACTTTGCCAACTTCAATGATGACGAAGCGATACGACTGCGAATAATTGAAGGATGCATCTCGAATGTTCAGAAAACACCTCCTGAAGAAGCCCCTCCCCCTCAAGGAGATCTTCGACCTGGCAAGAGTATACGAACGGATAGACGTCCAAGCCGCCGCCATCGAAAACAACAAAAAAGGAGATATCATTGTGACCATGACACCAGATACCAATGCCCACAAAACCAACAGACCTTCAGAAGCCCCCAAAGTGACAGACAATGCTACCGGTGTGGTTTTGAATACCCCCACAAAGGGCCATGCCCCGTAATCGGTCAAGGGTGCATGCGCTGCTGCCATGAAAATCGCTTCAAGACCATGTGCAAAGAGAAGCTACCAGAAACAGGACCAACTCAGCAACAACCACTGCAAAACACAGGACGACACCAGGAACAACAAAGAACAATATGACCTGCGACCAATTGAAAGAGGTATGACATACCCCACAGTGCCCCACTCACGCCCAGACATTGTAAGAGCCCTTGAAGGACTACAAATCGAAACCGACAGGAAGCCACACGAACTATATGATTACCAGAAGTATGCTCAACACCAAACGACTAACCCCGAAGAGGTCTACGCCAGGGGATACACAATAACCCAGTAACAAGAAGGCAGCATGACCTCCACGATACCCAACTATGACCCGTACAATAACACTCCGCCAAGGACACTAATTGTAGAAAATCAATACCCACTATACCTGCAAGATGGCTATGACTGAGAATACGTCAGACTTCTCAGCACAGCTGCCGATGACACGCCTGCCCCCAGAGTGACAGTGCAAATGGGAGACACCCGGAACCAGTTTGTTGTTGAACCAGGGGCCACTGTCAACGTGACGAACGAGGAACTACATCACACAATAGCAGACCTCTACCCACTATGCCAGTCGAAAACACACATCTGCCAATGGGGAGCAGCACTACCCCTAACATCCAAAGGGCAGTTCCTCTGTGATGTGTCCCATAGAGGCCTCACTGTGCCAACGACTATACATGTCACACAAAGCCCCTCAGTTGGACGATGCCTCCTCAGCTACAGAAAAGCCAGAGCCCTGGCACTCATTGACCTCCATTACGAACAAACAGAAATAATAAGAGGCTACCCGTCAAATAGACAAGAAATACAGTCCATAACACAATGGCCCATCGACAAGGACACAACAGACTCCTCCTAAAGCAACCATGCAAGCAGACATCCTTGCCTGCACTGTCGTTTTAAGGTATTGCCACCTGCTGATCCCTCCACCCCCAATGTGCAGTCTTTTGTTAGGGCACCGTCTCCTGTGGCCTTCTGTGAACTAGCTCTTAAGACATTGTAAAATATATTGGTGCATGTTAGCAAATTGAATAACATCTCTGCCCCCATCGCCACCTGCTGTCTTCCTAGGGTCATCTCAACTCATCTATAGGGATCACCACTAACAGACGCCTCTGATCTTTCCCTCACTGAGGCCACTCTACAATTGCTGTTTACCTCTGGTTCCTCACTGAGGACACTCTCCAGTCGCTTTTTATCTCTGGTCCCTCACTGAGGCCACACTCCAGTCGCTGTTTATCCCTGGTCCCTCCCTGAGGTCACACCCGGGGCGTGTTTATCTCTGGTCTCTCACTGAGGTCAATCTCCAGGCACTGTTTATCTCTAGTCCCTCACTGAGGTCACTCCCCGGACACTGTTTATCTGTGGTCTCTGACTGAGGTCCATCACTGAGGTCAACCTCCAGGCACTGTTTATCTCTGGTCTCTCACTGAGGTCAATCTCCAGGCACTGTTTATCTCTGGTCCCTCACTGAGGCCACTCTCCAGGCACTGTTTATCTCTGGTCCCTCACTGAGGTCACTCCCCGGGCACTGTTTATCTCTGGTCTCTCACTGAGGTCAATCTCCAGGCACTGTTTATCTCTGGTCCCTCACTGAGGTCAATCTCCAAGCACTGTTTATCTTTGGTCCCTCACTGAGGTCACTCCCTAGGCACTGTTTATCTCAGGTTTCTCACTGAGGTCAACCTGCGGCAGTGGTTGCACCCTCTCCTCCTCAATGAGGTGCCGTATCTCTGTGCCCTGGTTCTTTTAGGGTCACTTCTCTCTCTCAGCTTCTTCCTAAAAGGAGACCCTTTCCTGGCTGCCATCTGGATCCTTGCAGGGAAATGCGCCCCAACCCACACCCTGCACCCTCTTGTTGGTAGCAGCATCACCTCACTGAAGCCGGATTTATGGACACAGATAAGAGACGTGTATTATTAATATAAGTGCAAGCTTTGACAGCATGTAAAACACAGTGAAAATGAAGAACAGTCGTGATGGACAGGGCTGACCTTTACCCATGCCTGAGGCTATCAGTCTGTGGTAACTGCTGCAGTGTGCTGTGGGAGCCTCCCCCAGGGGATCGGACACAGTGCGTGATGGTCAGACAGCCATCGAGACAGAAATGGACAGAAAGGTGTCAACCACCCATACCTTGCCCTCTGTGAGACAGGCGAGTGCTGCCGTCCCGGGCTGCCATGTACTATCTGATGTCCGGCCGTCTCTCTGGGTGCCACTCACTGGGACAGTCAGCCACCCATGAAGACAGAGTGGGTAGCAAGGAGACTCCCTCACCCATGCCTTTTCTCTGTAGCCATGTGAGTGCTGCTGTGCACTGTCTGAGGTGCAGCCATCATTCTTGTCATGATCCCAGTAAAGGAAAAAGACATGTGCATTAGGACCCGGGGCACATCCTCCCATGGCAGTGTAGGGAGAAGTTGGACATGTAGGGAGGCTGCCTGGCGCAGGAGTTTGATAGGAGCTGCTTTGACCCACGCCAACATGGCCGACAAGACAGAACCCATCTTGGAACATAAGATGGCCCCCGGCAGACCCGAACGTCTAACTTCCCTGGTGGTCCAGTGTTAACAGGGTGCGGCCCTAGGCTATAAAACCACGCCCGGGTCACACCTGTGCTTAGCGTTTCGTCTGCTACCTACCAGAGCAGTATAATGCTTACCGCTCCTGTTCTTCCACGTGTAGGGCTCGCCAGGACCTATCTGCAGCCATACTTACCCGAAGACTTCATCGTAGGAGTCCCGCTTCAAGCTGATACTCACCCGGAATCGCATCCCAGACTCACCTGCAGCCGTACGTACCCGAGAGCTTCATCTCAAAAGTTCTGCTTCGAATGTCCGCCCTGATACTCACTTAGAATCGTAGCCGATCAAGGCCCACAGCAAGTGCAGCTCCTGAAACAAGAAAAACATAGTAAGAGACTGAACTTAACTGCTAATCCCACCCAAGCAGCCCATTTAGCACAATTTACCTGAAAAAGCGTTCAGCCGCCTCGTTCATTCTTCGCGCAGCGGCCAATCCAGCGAAAAGACATTCCTCGAGATCACCACCTGGGGAGAGGAGGAGAAAGAGACTTGTTAGAGTGCATTGTGCCACTCGACGAGAGCGAACAGCACGAAATAAGCTGCGCTCCGTTCCGCAAGCTGCTAAGGCCTCCAGGAAGACAAGTTGCACAAATACTTACCTTCATACCTTCAGCAGCCAGTCTGGACCACTACTCTTAGTGAAGCAACTGGAGCCGGATGCTTACCTGATATCTCCGGTCCGCCTTCTCCATCCAAAGACAGTGAGCATCAGTGCGCCAGCCTATCTAGAGGGATGCAAGGGCTAGGTGGGGGGAAGAGCTGGGGAACGTGTATTGAATTTCGCATTTACTTATTCCTAGGCCTTCACCCAGACCCCCTTGCACATCTTACCAGAGACTCTAAGTTCTATCGGGTCCTTCCCAACCTCACTGTTCTCTGGGCTTTGTTTCACCAGTGGACCAGTGGGGAAAGGAGTGGCTTGGGTATTCACCATAACAAAATTATCCTGTGGGGGCAATGCTTTGGAACAGTCCGGACCAGGCACTCCTGCAGGGCACCAGAGGTAAGCGTTACAGAATGCTAAGCCCACGTCTCAAGCACTGCTCGAGTGTCATGGAGTCGGAGGTAGATCATCACCTCTACTCGCAGCCCTTTTGGGGGATTTGCGAGCAGAGGTGCATGCAGCCTGTTCCTAGACTAATGCCATGAGAGAAGAGGTAGTCGTGAACAAGGAAAGGACAGAGGAACTTGCAAAACATCTAACCATAAAACAAGCAGGTCAGGTCCCACTGCCTGGCCCACTTGATGGGGCCGTAGCTGTGCTCCCCCATATTCAGGTAACCACCCCTGTAACAGTCCCCGCTTTGGACAGGGAGTTATTGGCTCTATGGCAGGGGCCACAAGACTTGCTGGTATATGTCACTGCCTTTAATCGACTCGTCGCCAAAACAAATTGTCTGGAAGAAAAGAGAACTACACTCTTCTACCGAGGTCTTCGTGGTGAATTCAAGGATGTCCTAGCCCAAGTGGTCAACCCGACTGAGCGCTGCTCGGAATATATAGACCTGGTGGTACAATTGAACCACCGATTACAGGAAAGAAAGACAGATCGGTCCCGCTCGGAAGGGGGGGTGCCCTTGTACATACGTCCACGCGAGGTACCATTGTGTACCCAAGAGAGTCCACCAACTAAAAAATGATTGAGAAGATGCACACTTTCCACAAGGCACATATACATAAAATAAAGATTTATGACTTAATCAGTGTGATATTGTATCAGATAGTGGGGTTAGTAAGTGATATATACACATGATTTGACAATTTTCATATTTTCATACAGTTTTGTAAATTTGTACATTTGCACTATTCCTTAATAGCCGTTGCTAAGACAGAGAGTTAATTATTGTCCTCTCTTGATTGTTAGGCTTGTTGTTTAGAGATATAAACAACAATCCTAACAATAAACTGTATTAAAATTTTCAAATTGTGTGTATATATCACTTACTAACCCCACTATCTGATAGAATATCGCACTGATTAAGTCATAGATCTTTATTTTATATATATGTGCCTTGTGGAAAGTGTACATATTTTCTTAATCATTTTTTAGTTGTAAAGTACAACGAAAAAATATAATTGTTGTTTGAATAAAATTTGTTTTAAAAGTACATTAAGGACCTGGACATGATAAATATGTTGGGACTAATTTAGCAACCAACTGTTTTGTGGAAGCCTGCCCGGTACATGACTGAGACAGGGTAGTTGACTTTAATTTTGTTTTTGTCTGGCTCACTCTCCCTACATAAACTCAACCCCCCTTTAACAAGAAATTGGGAAACACCCATATGATTCCACTGCCCCATGTGTGGCCAGTATGCAACCTCCCGCAAGATTTCTAGAGTATTATGAAACCCCTGATGACCGGCTGTGGCCGCGTCATGGGTGTGACTTAGCATCAGGCTTCAGAATGAAGTAGGTACCACCCACTGGTCACATCCAGAGAAGGATCTCCTTGCCAGCAAACCGTCTTGGATTTGGAACATTTTGGAACACTTCATCAACACCCTGAGGTCCTCTTTCTCAATGTAATCAGTTTCCGTCAGAGGAAAGTTCACAGGGTCCTCAATGTGTAAAATTTCCCGATAATCGGATCCCCTTTTTGTGCCGTAATTAAATCAGCATCTGGGGTCTCCTTACTCTACTGGGCAGTTGAGAGTTCATTGTTATTTATTTATTTATTCTTTTGTATTTGGTTATAACATAACCTTTACAAAAGAAGAAGTGTAAAAACAAAATTTCAGAATTTTCCAAGTTATTAAAAAAGATATCAAAGCACATATTATAACCGGTACAATTACAACAGTCAATAATACATAAAATAAGAATATGAAGAAAAAAATACTACATACAAGAACTAATCTTCCTGAAACATAACAACACAAAACATAGGTCTTAATTAAGATACCTTGTAATACATGACTTCAAATGACTGTAACAAACTGTTTGCCGAACATATTCAGTGGTCTACTTACGGCTGAATAGATTGCTGCATATACAGCGGTATATTACGGCGATCTATCTAATATATCCAATAACCATTTAACTCTCTGTTTCCAATAGATGTCGATTTGCAGGTATTACTCAGGAATATAATTACAGCTAACTGCAAGGGGGTCCTCTTTCCATGGAGCATTTGCCACCATAACCAGTCAAGATTTAGGGATTCAGTATTTGGTACAAATGTACAGAAACATTCAATACGCTCCATTCTTATTGTGATATAGTCAATTAGTAGATGTTCCAATGTTTCAGTTAGGCATTTAATACAACAAAGCCTGCACAGTGCTTGAGGGTCTTTCCTCCTTTCCCGCATGTCACTGATCCCATGGGTTAGCAACACATTAAATCTAAAACGCATGAACTCATGTCATACTCGCTAATCTGGAAATGGGGTCAAATATGACTCCTGGGTCCCCCCCATGCTTAGTATTTGAAACCAACTGTTTATAAATGTTATAGAACTTTCCCCTTAGTGATACTCCAATCCATCCACTCAAGGAGTTTTTTTAACTTTATCTGGATTGAAAATAAGCAGATCCAGTGATGCTCCTAGTTTATTCAGATAATCCAGGCATTCTGCTTTAAGGTTTTTTAGATAGCCCGAGGTAGTGGAATCACTACCATAGCCACTTCCCAATAGATCATACAAGGTACCTTTCGGGGTAGTAACTAACTTTCTAAAGAGAGAGACCCTTCGCCACGTGACCATACTTCCTATAGATGCTAAACCGAGGTCATAACGTATAGCAACCACGGGTACACACTTTGGTAAGCATTTAAACAACGACTTTAATAAAAATGCCTCATATTTTACTAGTTGTTCCATTACCCAAAGTGGGAAAAACTCAAGACCATAACATAACTGGGGTATTGTCTTGCACTTGCAATATTGCATGGTTGGTAAAATGGAAAATTTCACATACTTTGCATCAATTTGTTTACCCATTTGCATATCAGTCTTTGTCCCGCCCACATGGGCAGTCCAGCACCAAAATGCAACCCCATACACGTGTTTCAGCCTTGTTGGGCATCATCAGTGAGGTGAAGCTGAGCCTCTCTAAGCATGGCTGTGAACTCTCAATGTGGTTAAAAACCACTGAACAGGTTATCATGCCTTGTTCTTCCGAGAGAGGGGCGCCTGCTACCTTTGTTGAATACTTTGAAGGAACTGTTCCGTACATTCTTTAGTTGGTGGATCTTATATATTTATGATTAAGGTATTAGGAATGAGTGGGCCATCTTTACTTTTAATTTGAACTGCCAGAGCGTAATCGTTGCCAGCTGTAATACTTAATTCATCAGACCAAAAATAATGACTGATACCTATAATTAATCCACCATATGGCCGGCCTTTCTCTCCTTTCTTTGCATGTTTTTGATAAATGCAATTTGAGTCAATGTGAAAATCATCCATTAGCCAGGTTTCTTGCAAAAGAAACATGGAATGTCTAATAATCACATCAAGTGAACCACCCAACTGGAGGAAATGGGAGTGCCCTCTGGTGTTCCAGGATGCGAGGGTAATGGTTCACTGCTAGTTGTCCCAGCAGGTTTTTAAGCCATTTCCAGTCTGCTTGATTTTCAGCTGAACTAACAGACTGAGCAGGAGGAGATTTGATGGATTTAGTTTTAGAAGGTTTACAATGTTCACAAGCTTGAGAGATCATATTATTTGAAATTGGAAAATCAAGTTCATAAGCCAAAAAAAGCAAGGACTCTGTTTGGGCACGGATAGTGCACGCTGTGGAAGGAAGCACACAATGGATTAGAGAAATAGTCCCAAATTGCTGTTTTAGTGGTTGGACAAACTCAAAGTCGCAGGAGTTAAAAATGTGTAGCGCTGGAATCTTAGCAAGTAGTGCAGGTCTATTAAAGGCTTTCTTTGTGCGCCTTTCCATCCATTCACTAATAGTGATAACTCTGTTGTCTTTAGCCATGGCACTTGTGTTATAAGACTTTTCTTCGCATTCACTGTTATGATTATTGCAGGATTGTCTCTCTCGCATATTATGTGTGGTAGTTTCACTATTTTCCCCGGATGATTTGTGTGCTAATCTCTGCTTATTGGTAGCTATAGATATTGTCTCACTGATTTTATCATTAGAAGTCAACCAACTTGTCAAAGTGCCCAATTTAGCAGATGCTCTTTTTTTTCTATTCACGCGTTTTCTAAGGCGTTTTGCTTTAACTTTTATTGCAACTAGTGAGGCTACTGTAGAATTTAATGGTAAGCTTTCATCGTTATGGGCATCCACACTAATAATAGAGGGGGCAGGTGGAGGAGATCTCGGTTTACTTGTTTTCTCCGATCTTTGTGAGTTAGATATCTACCTGGAGATTCAGTTATATTATAGGGATTAGCAACTTCAGTACCTTCAGTAGGAGAAATAGGAGCACTGGGCTCATGTATTATTTCTCTATGACTATCATTCCCACTTAAATGATCAGTCACTTTTGTAGTGGCTTTCGCTTGCATCAAAGTGTCCAATAGCTGACCATTTTTCACAGTTTGATAAAACGTTTCATCCACAAGTTTGATCAATATTTTCAAAGCAAAATGAAGAAGGCCAGCCGACGGTACAAGTGTTGGTCCAGAAGGAATAGACTCTTTTGGCGCCGCCATCGAGTGATTATTATCATGGCCATTGTGGTCAGAGATGTTAATGACCTCAGGCTGTGTCGAGTTACATGGTGTCTGATAGCTAGGCAAGCCTGACAATGGGAGTAAACTAGGTGTACTAGATAAGCGTGCTGTAGATTCAACATAATGACATGATTTTTCTATGGTATTAGTGATAGATTTATCATTCACCTGCTCTGCCATAGCAACTTCTGCTTCAACATCAGCTCTATTGGACCCACCAAGTCGATAACATAGCTCCAATAACGAATTGTCATCAATAGCATCTAAAGAAGTGGGGGGGGGAGTACTCACACTCATTTCCCCCATTGGTGGATGGATGTCTGCAGAATGACTTTTCCAATGCTAACAGTTTGACAAGCTTTTCTAGAAAGTTCATTTCCCACTTAAAAAAAGTCTGTAATGGGCGCAGAAACGCATGAAGTTTTGACTTTGTTAACTCGTTTTTTATCAACAGGTACATCAGAAAAGGAGTAGTTAGTGATCTCACAGTTCCTGTTAGACCCAATTGCACATTCCTCTCGTTGATGGCCTGTACATTTTCCATAGGGTTTGCTCTTCCTTAAATTATAATGCTTGCTCTTTGTAGTCGCTTTGCACAGCATTTTCCCCAATACTTATAACACACTCTTACCTCGAGTGGCGTAGTATGGCTGTGTCCAGATAATTGACCACCTTTCATTCACCAGCAATCTGTCGAATACAAAGATCTGTGCACACTTCGCAGCACCTCAATGTTTAGCGGCTATGTGGAGTAAAAGGCGGCATTTTGAGCACTGTTAAGGAGATGACAAAACAGATTTTCCAGCGAACACAGTCAGAAGCTGAGAACTCCCAAAATTCTTTTAAGACCAGGCAAAGAATATTAGCACCGATGCCGAGCCCCCAGCCCAGCAGCCTTACAGCTGCACCCTTTTCTCCCATGCGGGCTTAATGCCACAAGGGTATCGGCAAGCTTCTTTTGAACACGCCACTTCCTGGATGGGCGTGTTCAGCTGGATTAAAGTGGCAGGTGCAATTAAAAGGTCTGTTAGCTGCTCACAAAAGATTCTGACCTCACAAACAGATGAAAACACAGCAGTTTACAGTGTTTCAATTCAGGTCCAAAGTACTCCTGTTGAAATGCTGGCCAGTCTGACAAGGTCATGAATTTCCACACTTTGGCCCTTTCATATTTTGTGGAGGGGATTATTTTCCGAGGGGGGTTTGTACCTTTGAAGTGCCTGCCTAGGCCAAACTTATTCTGCTCGTTTCAAAACATTTTTATTTCTTTTTCTCTCTTTCTTTCACAGAAACTAAGTCTTTTTGGGAATACGTGTAATACATTTAAACCACCCCAGCCCCACACATATAATAGTTTCTGTGCTAGTATTGGGATGATTTCATATTTAAATTTCAAAAGAGAAGTTTTCTTCCTTTTGCAAAAACGGATTTACACAAGATGCAGTTTTCTTTGCATTTGCTTTCTGAGGGCTTTTTTATTTATTTTTTCAGCTCTGGTCAGTTTCTGTACACAGGGATATGCTTGAAAAATGGTTTCTTGATAATTGACACATAGCAAGAGAGAGGGAGCTTTCTTTTGAAGTACTTAGCATGGGTTAATTTGTTTCCAAAGTGAATCCTTGCCGTGCGGACTGAAATGAAATTCTCTGCTCTTCACAGACTTTATTTGATATAACAATGCCGTTCTGGGAGGGAAGGCCTTATTTGATGGAGTTCAACATGAAATAGATGGACGTGGCTGTGTTTTACTAGAACAAAACTGTGTGATGTTTAAAATGAAAGTAGCACCACTGCGAGGTCATTTTAAATCCAGGCCATTTTCTTGTGCAGCTTTGCGTTTTTTGAGATGACAGAACAGCAGCGCTGAGTCATTCTACCTTTGAGATATTTTCTTTGGGTTCACATGAAGAAAACAAAATGCAGCCATTCCTGGGGTGGTTATGTTCAATCTCACCCCATATGTGGTTAGCAGACAAAAGCACAGCAGTTTCTTTTGTAACTGCTAAAATGCAGTTTCGTGATGCAGGGGTTTTCTGTTGGGGCTAGTAAATATACCCCACAATATCCAACCGAAGGGGCCCAAAAGATTCCATCCCAAATACATTGGCCCCTACCCTGTCGTTTCAGTCATTAACCCTGTGACAATTAAACTAGGGTTACCCCCATCCCTAAAAGTACACCCTGCCTTCCACGTGTCATTGATAAAACCTGTACACCCAGGCACACGAAACTCATGTACCTCCACCAGTAGAAACGATAGATGGGGAAAAAGAATATGAAGTACAAGACATCTAAGACTCCAAAATCATCAGAAGAAAGTTACATTACCTGGTCGATTGGAAAGGCTACAGCGTGTTAGATAGGACATGGGAACCAGCAGAAAACATTCATGCACCTCGCCTACTAGCTCGTTATCACCACAATCATCCAACTCGGCCAGGACCTGGGTTGGCTACCCTTGGGGGGGGGCTTTGGAGGCGAGTGCTGTCATGATCCCAGTAAAGGCACAAGACATGTGCATTAGGACCTGACGCACAACTTCCCATGGCAGTGTACAGAGAAGTTTGACATGTAGGGTGGCTGGCTGGCACAGGCATTTGATAGGAGTTGCTTTGACCCACACCAACATGGCCGCCAAGACAGAACCCATCTTGGAACTTAAGATGGCCTCTGGCAGACCTAAAGATCTGACTTCCCTGGTGGTCTAGTGTTAACAGGGTGCGGCCAGAAGCTATAAAAACACGCCCTCGGCCACACCCTGTGCTTAGCGTTTTATCTGTTACCTACCAGAGCAGTGTAATGCTTACCACTCCTGTTCTTCCACGTGCGGTGCACACCCAGACCTATCTGCAGCCATACTTACCCGAAGACTTCACATCGTAGGAGTCCCGCTTCAAGCACTGTCCTGATACTCACCTGGAATCGCAGCCCAGACTCACCTGCAGCCGTACGTACCTGAGAGCTTCATCGCAAGAGTTCTGCTTCAAGTTTCTGCCCTGATACTCACTTGGAATCGTATCCGATCGAGGCCCACAGCAAGTGCATCTCCTGAAACAAGAAAACAATAGTAAGAGACTTAACTTAGCTGCCAAACCCCCCCAAACTTCCCATTTAGCACAATTTACCTAAACAAGCGATCAGCCACCTCGTTCATTCTTCCCACTGTGGCCAATCCAGTGAAAAGACATTCTGCGAGACCTGCACCTGGGGAGAGGAGGAGAAAGAGATTTGTTAGAGCGCATCGCGGCACTCACTGAGAGCAAACAACAGGAAATAAGCTCTGCTCCTTTCCGCAAGCTGCTAAGGCTCCAGGAAGACAAGCAGTGTTGCACAAAGACTTACCTTCATAACTTCAGAATCCAGTGCGTTGCAGCGGCCTGGACCACTACTCTTAGTGAAGCAACTGGAGTCAGATGCTTACCTGATATCTCCGGTCCGCCTTCTCCATCCAAATGTGGTGAGCAGCAGCATCAGCGCGCCAGCCAGCCTAATTAGAGGGATACAAGGTGGAGGTGGGGGGAAGAGCTGGGGAACGCGTATTGAATATCTGCACTTATTCCTCGGTCTTCACCCAGACCCCCTTGCACATCTTACCAGAGGCTCCAAGTTCTACCGGGTCCCTCCCAACCTCACTGTTCTCTGTACTTTAGACCAGTGGGGAAAGGAGTGTCTTGGGTATTCACCATAGCAGAATTATCCTGTGGGGGGAACGCTTCAGAACAGTCTGGATCAGGCACTCCTGCAGAGCACCAGCGGTAAGCTTTACAGAACCCCAAGCCCATGTCTCAATCCCTGCCCGAGTGTCATGGAGTCGGAGGTAGATCAGTTAGCAGCCCTTTTGGGGGATTTGTGAGCCAAGGGGCACACAGCCCGTTCCAAGACTAATGCCATAAGAAAAGAGGTAGTCGTGAACAGGGAAAGGACAGAGGATCTTGCTAAATGTCTGACCATAACACAAGTGGGTCAGGACCCACTGCCTGGCCCATCTGATGGGGCCGTAGCTGGGCCACCCCATATTCAGGTAACCATCCCTGTAGCAGTACCCCTGGCCCCTCCTGAGCGATTCCTAGGTGATCCACAGAGGTATGCTATTTTTATGAACCAGTGCAGGTTACACATTTTGTACGGTCCAGACCAAGGTAGCCTTTGTGCTATCATACTTGGGGGGGAGGGATCCATGCAGCCAACTGGTCAGTCCCTTTAGTGAATCAGGACGACCCCATCCTGTATAATGTTGCTGGTTTTCAACATGAGCTAGACAAGCTCTTTGCATGCAGGAGTCAGGGGCAGGCTTTTGACGGGGGGGTTATTTGCTCTACAGCAGGGGCCACAAGACCTGCTGGTATATATCACTGCCTGGTATCTTTAAACACATCTGGAAGCATGCAATATAAGTGACTTGTTTCACCTCTCCAGACTTCAGCTGTTATCTTGAAACACACTTGGGACTATGCCATATAACAGACTTGTTTCAACTCTCTTAGACTTGAGCTGTTATCTTGAAACATACATGGGAGCATGCAATATAACACACTTGTTTCAACTCTCTTAGATGGTTCCATGAAATAATGTCCCCACAAAAATGTCTCCTGACAAAAAAAGTCACTGTTTTTGCAGAGACATTGTTACATTGAACAATGTACAAGAGGACCGGGGGACATCCCCACAACCCATCACCATACATAATGTCACCATATATAGTGTCGCCAATGGCTTTTCCCGGTGACATCATGTATGGGAACATTTTCTATGGGGACATTATTACCTGATACCTCTAAGACTTGAGCTGGTATCTTGAAAAACACCAACCAGCATGTGTCATAAATGACTTGTTTCAATTCTCGTAGACTTGAGCTGGTATCTTGAAACACACCTGGAAGCATGCAATATAACAGACTTGCTTCACCTCCCTTAGATTTGAACTGGTATCTTGAAACACATCTGTAAGCATGCAATATAACTGACTTGTTTTTTTAAAAAAACTTTTATTTTTCAGAGAGAGTTACATCAGATCAACGCTCCAGGTAATTGGTAGATTGCATTAACATTTGGTACACTTAAATCAATGTATACATTCCATTTTGTGCACAGACAATCAGGATGGCGACAGTGTGTTGCTGTTGTCTTCAGGGAGCATATTAAATACATAAAGTCGGAAGAGTGACCAAATGTCCTTAGGTCGGCACGGCGACGATACAGTTATAATAAATTGTTCCTCACATTCGTTTATCATTGATAAGTCTTTCAAGAAGTCTTCCCTTTTAGGGTCCTCTACGGATTTCCAACATTTCAGAATGTTTCATTTTGCAACGACACATGCAATTTTAAACAGTCGTCTGGTGGTCTCCGCTACCTTGCCGATATCCCAAAAGAGGTATTTCAGCTGGGAGGGTGTGGCTGGGACCATGGTGATGTCTTCTAGGATTTCCACCACTTCCCCCCAGAATCTCGCCACGGGTGGGCTAGTCCAGTACATATGGTACGCATCTGCCTTGGGGCTATCGCATTTGAGACATTTACCTGTGTGGCCTTCTACAAACTTAGCCAGTTTGGCGGGGGTGTAGTGAAGTTGGTTGAGTACCTTAAATTGGATCAGTCTCAGGCCTGAGACATTCTTAGTGAGTTGGCAGCATCTCAGCCAGCACGCTTCGCCCAGTTCTACACCCAAATCCCGCTCCCAGGCTTCTTTGATGTTATTACATGTTTTAGAGTGTGTTTGGACCAAATTATAAAGTACGGAGTCTCCTTTCCTGTGTCCACTTGTCCCTGTCATTGCTCTGATGCATTCATGAGTAGGAGGTTCTATCGGGAAAGTGGGCCACTTGGCGATGAAAACGGTTTTCATTCTATAGAATTGGAATTGTTTAAGGTATCCCCTACCCACTGCCTCGATGAAGCCCCTAGTTCACAGAACTTGCCGTCTGGGAATATATCTCTCATCTTAAACTGTTTATTTGGATCCCATGCCCTCTTTAATGCCTCGTCAAAGGTGGGTGTTATGTCAGGAAAGTTCCATAGTGGTATCTCTGGGTCGTATGGGGACGTGAACCTGATTCTCTTATATATCTTAAACCACGCCCGCGTGGTGGTGCTCACTGGGTCGTATTCGCAGGAGTTCTTGCGTTTGGGGTCGAACTTTACGGATCGCAAATCAGTCGGGGAGGCTGCATATTTTTCGGGGGGCTATGCATGGCTGTATCATCTGGATCGAACCAGTGTCTTGCAAAGTGTGCCTGAGATACTAAGTAGTATAGTTCAAAATCGGGTGCCGAGATCCCACCTTTTGAAAAAAGCTCTGCCATTTTGGACCATTTCAACCTGGCTGTTTTGCCACCCCACACATTGGAGGAAGTTAAGGTCTTAAATTTTGCGAAGACTGCTCTTCCCGCCCAAATAATGAAGTAGTTTGGGGAGCACCACCATCTTGAGAAGTGCTACTCGTCCTTAAAGCGAGATGGGAAGCTTGGACTAGATCTGTAATTTGATGGAAAGAGATTGTAATAATTCCCCATGGTTCTCAGCGTATAGTGTGTTTTTATCCCTGGAAATCATAATTCCCAAATACCAGACGTGCACGGGGGACCATTTAAACCCTTGTATGTTGGACATACCTCCGGTGTTGGAGGTTATTGGGAACAGTTCGGACTTGGATATATTGATTTTGTATCCTGAGTATTCAGAGAATGTCTCAATGTATGCCATGATGGGGCCCAGGTTTCTTTTTTTGGGTTTCGAATGTATAGCAGGGTATCGTCTGCGGAGAGGGAGATTATTTGCAGGGTTCCGGTCATAGTTTCTATTGTGAGTGCAAACAGTATGGGGGAGAAAGGACACCCCTGCCTGGTACCTCTATTTAATAAGAACGGAGGTGACATAGTGTGATTAGTTAGTACTTGCGCAACTGGGTTAGTGTAGAATAGCCGGACACACTTTACAAAATATTGACCTAATCCAAATCTCTCGAGTACCTAGAACAGGTACGACCAGGAGACAGAATCGAAGGCCTTCTCGGCGTCCAGGGCCGCTATGGCAGTATTCGCCTTTGGGTCTATTTGTGCCATTATTCCAAAGAGTCGTCGCAAATTTACGCCCGTGGACCTAGTTGGATGAAGCCGGCCTGGTCGGGATGCACTAATATGGGCATATAAGGCAGCAATCTGGTCGCTAGAATCTTAGCAAAGATTTTTGCGTCTGTGTTAATAAGCGAAAGGGGTCTCTATTAGCCCATATCTTGTGCAGGCCGACGGGGCTGGTAGAGAACCATTATAACTGCCTCACGCATGGAGTCTGGTAGTATTCCCCGTTCCATTGCTTCCTTCCATACTTTCAGCAAGAGCTGGGCTAGTTTGTCTTGATATTAATTACCTCTACAATTTCCTCCAATGTAATGGAAGTGTCTAATAACATTCGGGTTTCCGATGTGAATGTCGGGAGATCAGGTGTGTGTAAGTAATTTGTTATCTCCTCCTTCGATTTAATGTCTAGGTTGGAATATAATGGCTTGTAGAATTCGGCAAACGTATTGATATCTTGCTCTCGATTTACCATTTCCCCATTAGGTGTCTGTATGTTGGTGATGGTGCTATGGTGGCTCTCGGCTTTGAGCATCTGAGCTAGGAATTTCCCAGCCTTGTTGCTTTCCCCATATCTCCGAGCTTGGGCTGGGGTGGCTATGTACTGTATCTCCCGCTCTGTAAGTTTATTAAATTTGCCCAGTGTTGTATGTATATCAGAGAGGGATCCTTTACTGTGTGTGGTGCTGTATTCAAACTCAAGTAGTTCAAGTTTCGCTTCCGCTGTGTCTAATTCTCTCCTGACAGACCTCAGCAGTCCAGTGGATTTGGCCATGATGGCACCCTGCAGCAATACTTTGAATGTTTCCCATACCCTGGCATATCTGTCTACTGATCTCTCGTTTAGTTGAAAGAATTCCTCTATTTCGATGTGTAGGGATTCGCACACGTGGAGGTCCCTTAGTATAGTGGGGGGCATCCTCCAACGTTTAGTCTTCGGTGTGGTGTTTCGCATTGTTAGGGTGATTGATTTTGGGGAGTGGTCTGCGAGCGTACGCGGGTACATCTAGCAGTTCGATACTGTGTCTAAAAGGGTGGAGCCAATAAGCCAGTAATCTATGCGTGACTCAGAGTTGTGTACTGATGAATAGTAAGTAAACCGCTTTTCCTGTCGGTGTAGGTCGCGCCATATATCTACAATGGACATTTGATGCATTATCTGGTGTATGGTTAGAGCAGCCTTAGTTTGGGCAAGGGTGGCAGTCGAGGACTGGTCCAGGGCTGTATTGAGTATCGTGTTGAAGTCCCCTCCCATATTACTGCTGAGTCATCAGTTGTGATTAACATGTTATGTATGGTGCTGTAGAATTCAGGGTTGTCAATGTTGGGGCCATATGTATTA
This sequence comes from Ambystoma mexicanum, assembly GCF_040938575.1. NCBI lineage: Eukaryota > Metazoa > Chordata > Amphibia > Caudata > Ambystomatidae > Ambystoma > Ambystoma mexicanum. The sequence goes on from NC_090941.1 coordinate 1,090,753,884, forward strand.
ACTATAACAAGCTGTCTTTCTGCCACCTCCCCCCAAACCAGGACATATCTGCCGTGGGTGTCTATTTTGGTATCCCGGAGCCGGAATCCCAATTTCGATTGATTAATGTTAGCACCCCCTTTGCATGGGTCGAAGACTCAGTATAATGCCTTAGCGGACCCCATTTTGGAAGGAAGCCAGTCCAGACCTGACCAGTAGCATGTGTTTCTTGAAGTAATAAGATCTGGGGGTTATGTCTGGCTGCAATTTTTCGGGCCTTAATCGGATTGTTGAGGCCTCGTACATTCCATGAAAGGAGTTTAATAGCTATACATTTATCACCCTGCGCCATGGTCTTCCTTAGTCATAGGTCTGTGACCTGGGCGGCTAGAAGAATCTGTTATTACAGTTGTGTCCAATGTAACCAACCTCTCTACTTTTAAACTTTTATCCTGTAAGTCCAAACTCCGCCCCCCGCCCCCACCCCCACCCGCACTTTCAACCCCAACACGATGATGTATCCCATTTCCCATAACTTGTGGAATTCTCCGGAGGGTTGCTCGTTGCTGCCGCACGGCCTGCCATCAACAGAGGCTCACGATCCTAATATTAACACATATTGCTCAGAGCCATTCATCATTGCTAAAGTCATCCAACCTTGTATAAGGATATCGGCATGCCTCCAACTCTGTCGGCGGGGTTGAGTCTCGCATCCTCTGGTCGTGGTCGCATGTTTTGATCTCGTGCCTTGTCTTTAGGAGGGATAGGGATAGAGGCTTCGATGTATGTCACAGCTTCCAAAGGATTCTCGAAAAAGTGTGTCCTGCCCCCATATTGGATTTGCATCTTCGCCGGGAAGATGAGCATACGGAACATGGTGGAGCCTGAGTTGCCTCTTGACTGGTTGATAGGACCTCTTTTGTGTTTGGACACTGGTCGAGAAATCCGGATAGATGTGCACTCTATTTTCCTCGTAGTGCAGGGATTGCATCCCTGTCCCTGTAGTTAAGGAGGCGAGTGATTATCGTACATGGAGGCGCCCCGGGTTTGGGCGGTGGCGCCAGGGTACGATGGGATCTTTCCACAAGAAAGTGATCTGAAAAGGATTCTGCACCTAACAGGGTTTTCAAAATGTTCTCTGTGTCGCTCCATCGGGCCTCTGCAGAAGGACTCTGAGATTCCAACAATTCGGATGTTTTTCCTCTTGGATCTCGATTCGAGGTCCTCGCATTTGGTTTAGGTTTGTGTAGTTCCCCCTTCAATTGTGCAGTGTCTCGGCTGTGTTGGATATCTTCGTTGGTACTGATCCTGTTTTCTGTTTCAGTGATGCGGGTGCTCTCCTTGTCTACCCTAGCCTTCAGGGAGCTGATCGTTGCCACAATGTCGTCCAGTTTGACATTTACTGCAAGAAAGCCGTTTTGCACCATTGTTATTAGCCCGTCTTCTCTGGCGTTGGCTGAAGTATCAGCCTGGCTGTCTGCCACTGGCAGCGCGGTTGCGGCTGACCCGTGTACTTGGGAGCTGGTGAAGGAGTCCATTGGGCCGGTTTTCCTGGCACCTGTACCTTTCTTCTCGTGGCGGCCGATATTGCGAGTATACCAATCGAAGATGGATTGTGTTCTCCCATGTCCCGCAGTTCTGTGGGGCAGTTTTCTTGTATAGTTGCCAGGGCAAATCAGGTGTCTCGCCTGCACAGCCTGTCCATGTAGGCTCTAGTGTTATTGGGTCTTATGGATTTCTCCTGCATTGTTGCCGAGATGGCTTTGTGTTTTGCGTCTGAGTTTTTTCAATTGGGTTTCTCCCCGCTGTGGCAAGGGCCTTGTTGTATAGCTGGTTGTCTCTTGGGCCCAACTTCCGTTTAATTATAGGTTTAGAGTGGTTGTTTAAAGTGTCTTGAGGAGACTCTCACTGCGTGCAGGCCCGCATCCTGTTTCAGCCTGGCAGCTAGGGCGATTTGCTGCGTGCCCCCCTGCTTTTTTGTAACTGCCTGCTGTGAGGCATTGCGTCAAGACACGTTCTTGCTAGGGGCCCACGTTCCCACCTGTCGTATTGGAGGAGCATGGTGCGGTGTGCGGCGATACATTCGCAGCAGTGGATTTGTACCTTTGTCTCTGGCTGCAGTGCGCACTGTGTGGTATCTCGGTCCCTCCTCCGTGGTGATCGAGGATCCACTAGCCGTGGGCCTCAGGTTCAGAATGCAGGTGTGACCGGGTGTGTAAGGTCAGAAGAAGAGGCCTGTTCCAAATCAGGCTGTGTCTGACAGGAGCTTAACGATCCAGGGCTCGGGGAGTGTTGATCACAGTCTCTTCGTTACCCACTGCATTCTCCCTGCGTTGCGGTTTGGGCTGGGACTGGGTGCGCGACTATGAGTATTATGGCCCCGGGCCTATCACAGTATCCAGTGCCCTTGATCAATCCAGCCAATATCACCAACCCAGCATCGGTGTAAGGACCCTCTAAGGAGCCGGCACTCTGGCCTCTCCCCGGGTGGACTGTCTCCTCTCACGTACTACGGGACCGTGGGGTAGTGCCTAGGCAACGCCGGTCCTCACCCATTGCGTGGGCGCGTACCTTTGCGTTGTTGGCTGGTTCGTGTCCCGCTTCTCGGTCGGGTCGTCGCTCGCCATTTGTCCTCACAGTTCTCCCGCCCGGCGATTGTGGGCCGGTGTCCAGAGGTTCCCCTCTGCTGGGCCTTGTTTGTTCTGGTGGAGCGCACGCACACCACAGGGTTTGGTTAGGATTTCAGCCTTTCTGCGCCCCGATGCACCACAGGGGATTGCGAGCAGTCTGCCGCTGGTTCCAGTGTCTGCCCGAGGGTGCAGATCTCCTCCGGCCAGAGCCTTGCGTGTGTTGTATATCTGGGCACATGTGGCTGAAGAACGGGAGGAACGGTCCTCCCCCTTTGCGTCCTTGCATTGGTCATTCGACTGCGGCATAGCGCGGCCACTCTCTAATTCTAGGAGTCCGCACGAAGCATGCGGGTCCACCTGCTGCTGCTAAGAATGGCGAGAACTCAGCACTGTCTTTGCAGTTTCTTTCCGTGTTTGCCCACAGTGGGGTATGGGTGTTAATTCACCTGCCAAACGGAGCGTTATCCCTTGCAATGGCTCTGAAAAAGATTATTTTGATTACAGGATGTTCAGGGGATCGGAGCTCTTCAATCAGGCGGCCATCTTCATTGCACACAACAGCGCCCCCATATAACGGACTTGTTTCACCTCCCTTCGACTTGAGCTGGTATCTTGAAACACACCTGGAAGCATGCAGTATAACAGACTTGTTTCACCTCCCTTAGACTTGAGCTGGTATATTAAAACACACCTGGAAGCATGTAATATAACTGACTTGTTTCACCTCTCTTAGACTTGACACACCTACCAGCATATGCCACAAATGACTTGTTTCACTTCTCATAGACTTGAGTTGGTATCTTCAAATGCACATACCAGCATGCACCATAAATTGCTTGTTTCAGTTCTTTGAAACTTAGATGGCCAGATAGACCACATCTTCTAGTGTGCAACATGAATGGATTGCTTCATTGCTTTTTGACATGAACAGAGGTGACCCCTATTTCACTTCACTTAGAATTGAGCTGGTTACCTGAGTAACATCTACCAGCGTTCTGCCAGAATGACTTGTTTCTCCTCTCTTAGACTTGCACATCAATAGTTTCTGGCTTCACTTCTCTTAGTTTTGGACAATAATACTGGGTTCCCATCATAACTTAGGTGAGACCAATTCGGTAGAATATTTATTTCACAGTGCTGTGTGAGGCAGATCCAAAACACACACAGACCTTGTATAGAAAAGACCAAGCCCGCGTATTGTTGAGCATGTAAGTGGAAGTTTCTATGAAGTATCAATTCAAGATGGTTTCCAGCCCATTTGAGCCTAGTGCTACTACTAGTTCCTAGGTGCACACATCATATTTTACTTCATATTCAGTTTTAATCCCACAATATCTATCAGCATCAAATATGGATTTTATTTCCGTTTTAGTTGTCTTGATTTGTAAGCTGGAAATGTGGACAACAATGCCTAACTCTCCTTCTCCTCCTCAAATCTCTTAATCACCCATCTTCGGCGGCACCCTTCTTTCCTGTTGTGGCTTTGTAGTTCCCTGTTCTCCTCCTCCTTCTTAACGTGGTGCTATTTGCCCCCCCACCCCCACCCCACCATTTCTCTTGCTGGTTCCCGTGTCAGAGGCACTCTCTTGATTAACTTCCTGCGACCTGTTGGCTCAACTCTGCACGTTTCTCTCACGTCTGTGTCTGCCAGACTCATGGAGGCTCCATAGTGTTGTCTTCCTCCTCATTTCATTAGACCCTCTCTTGAACTTGTCCTCATGTGCATCTCTCGGATCGGGGTTGAAAGCCCGAGATCCAAATGTTCGAGGGAGAAAAGACTAAGCATTATTTTTCTGAAATAACCTTCGGTCTTTTCTCTCCTGAGCATTACCAACTTAGCCCCTACCAACCCCCACCCCCCAGCCCCTGTACTTACCCTGTAGCCACTGACTCGCAGTGTCCCTGAGACGCCTGTTCCCTTTCACTTCGGTGATCCGGAACCAGTGCCAAAGGGTCCTTACCTTTTTATTTTTTATGTGATGGATGCGGGGGACACCCCCGCAACCCCTGCTCACAATATAGTGAGCAAGGGCGTGGGGGACACGCCTGCACCCTCCACAGCCCCTAGCTCCGAATGCGTGATCTGTTCGAACTTTTTGGCTGTTTGTAATTTTTGAAAGGCCGAAATTTGGCCAAATAACGCATTCAGTCATTTATTATCAGTCATTTTGGAAGTTTCCCATCTCTCTAGATACCCTCCCCACCATCGGTGGTTGTTTTGCAGGCATTGCATCTCGCAGCAAGTGAGCAACAAACAGGCCATTCGAAGCGAGGGTCAGTGGCTTCTCCAAGCAATGAGTTGGTGGTAGACCTCTTTCTTCTGCTGGGGCATCTCTCTGGAACAGCCTCCCTGCCTCTCTGAAACTTGAGGAGAACCATCTCCGGTTCCGAAAGCATCTCAAGACCTTCCTCTTTGCTTCTTCTTTCTCTCCTTCTCTCCTCTGCTGATCTCCTGGCTGAATCTGAACCTGCACTGGTTACCTGGCTACCCTCTGATCTTGGGGCCAGGTTCCCTCTCTGCCAATTGCACACCTGCACTGCTCTTCAGGCAATTATTACACTCGGGGACTGTTTCTGTATCCCTACAGCCCCTACTAGCACTTGACACCTGATGTCTGCACTTACCCTTGCACTTGCCACCAGCTGGCCGCACTTCTATTTATTGCCTTTATGTATTTATTTTACTGTTATCCTATGTACTGCACTGACCCCCTCCCCGTTCCTCTGCAGTTTTTCCCTTCCCCCTCCCCTGCACTTGCGCAATCTCAATGTCACCTGGTCTTGTAGGACCAGGTCTTCCGTCTATACCCCCTCCCTTGCCTCGTCGCGCCTTTAAACACTTGTGTATAAGCGCGTTATAAATGCCATATCGTGACCTGGATCAAACAGCATCTGGTCTTCGTGCAGCAAGGAACCAACTCAGGTACAGCTTCATTACAGCTCGTACAGTAGATCTTTTCATCATCCTCACTGCCACTCTAATGCACTCAGACTTCTCAAGATCAGCTCCCATCTGGAGACCCTTCGCTCAGATGTGGCTTGACATACCTCAGATCATTCACGACTCCCAGCTTGTGGTCACTGCTCCCCACACTCTCAGGAGCCTCCAGGACCCTCCTATCTCTAAAAACTTGAAGTACACGCGGCTCCACAGGCCACGTCTGGTGGTTATATACACTGAAGAAAGACTTTTCCCGACCGGTAGTTGTTGCATGTTTATGCAAAACCTGAGCTGTAGTCAGTATTTGGACATATACAGAGAATTCAAGGTTATCTAATGTGTAATGGTCAATATCTCCTTACAGCCTCAGAACTCTTAGTGACTGTCCCTGAAGTCCCATGACATTCCCATGATCCACACATTCGCTGATAGCGCCTTGAAAGTGGTATTTCTCTCACCTTGAATTTCCCCTGAGTTCTGGACATCCCAGCGGAAAGCCCAATTTACCAGTTACAAATGTTTGGTTTCTTCTGGGTCCAGATGCTTGAACTGGACATTTTTGGGCATTTATTGAGCTGTTGTGTGTACAATTTCAGTCAATTTCAGTTGCACGTTTGCACTGGTAACTGGTTTTTCTTGATTAGTTGGTTGCAGTTATTTTCACTTAATGGAGAATTCCCCAAGTTTCTAATAGACGTGCACAGTCAATGTTCAGAAACCTAATGATGAAAATGATGTCTACTGTATCAGGACAACTTGACTTGCTACCAAGGCCAGAGTGTTCCTCGGTCATTATATCCGGTCATAGCCATCAGCTTCCTAATGTGGTGACTGACCGGCAAATAACTCAGATGCTGAAAACATGCAATCTTGACAAATAGAAGGGAACGTGGTTCCTGTTCAGATGCCTTCTGGGATGACAAATTGTGTGGATGGAGACCTGTTTCCTTCCCATGACCTACCTTGAATGTGCCCAAACATGGCTGGTCACACTACAACTCATGGTGAGTGTTATTGGGGCCGCACAGTGTCACAGACTTCTCGATGCTCCTGTAAGAATATGGGACCTCTGCAGTACAATTTTGGTAGACTTTTTGTTATATCATTGTTGACTCTAACTTATTTTTAAAAAGTGTTTATTTAATTGATTTTTCAAGTTGTCTGTCTCTTTCAAATCTTTTAATAAACAGAACGCACATGTCTTCCTAACACAGGATGAAACCCTGCCACAGCTTGTTTTCTGGCCATCCTAGAAGGATACGCTCTGAATCTGTGCCGATTTAATGTGAGGCGAGGACATTTGTGTACCATCATGGGATCCCTGGAGCCAGATGAAGGCCCCCTGGATGGGACAGATGGACCTATTGTTGCCCAGACGAGTCTGCGGGACCTTCATCTACAGCCGCCTTCCAAACCGCATGGTGACAGGTGGAAGACTGCGCGTTCCCAGTTCGTAGACCTGGACCACGAGAAGGTAAGACTTTCTTGGGCAGGAGCGTGAGGGGGGATGGCGGTGCTAGGTGTTCTGCAAAAAAGGTCAGTACTCTGGGACTGGAGGCTAGCAGCAAGTAAACAGCTGAACTCCCATACCACACTGCAATGTCAGGAGACCTGATTTCCTTTGACGTTGGGAGCGAGCCCAGAATGAAATGATGGTGTATGAATGAAATGATTGTGTATGAGCTAGAGTGCAACTTTGTACTTGAGGACCATCTCCTACTCTGGCTGGGACTGGGGAAACATCATAAATTATAACATAAGGGGCTGTCCCGACAGGCAAGTCATTTAATCTGAAACTTAATTTCTGATATTTCAAAGGTGTGAAAATTGTGAGTATGCTCTGAGTTTGAGGCCTATCTATGGAGAGCCTGTAACCAAGAAATGTCACAATCATATAAAGCTAGATTAAGACATTTTTCATTTCTCGCCATATATCAAACATTATGCATTTGGTTAGGCACACATTAATATACATACTGTTAAACAATTTTAACATTAAACAAATAAATAAAAGAGAAAACAAGAACCAAAAAGTGTATACACAGCAAATACAATGTAGACTGAAGAAATTCCACTCAGCCATACCTTAACGTATAAAAAAGTTGGTCAAAACACATACTCAATACATATATACTGATATATACTGTGAGAAACCTGAAGGTATTCTCCCAGTAAAACCTATGGAATCCCTTATTCAGGTAGCCAGGACACGGCCATCGCTGTTGGATCCAGTTCCTGAGGGTGGACTACTGGGGGAGGATCACCTGGGTAGGGGAACCTGGGGTTATGCTAGGGGGAATACCCAAGGTGAGACGCGGTATGTTACCAGGGAAGAAGGCGAGGAGGGGGAGATCCCTGAGACCTTTGTGGGCTGCGCCACATTGAGCCACCTTTATTAAAATCTATCACACCCCCCATCTGGTAAATCACTTAGGAGTAAGAACCCTATTAAGTTGGAAAACCACATTTCCCAAAATCCCTGTTTTCCTGCTTTTTACCCGATAACTCTCAACCATTCTTCACCACATACTTCTGATTATTCTTTTCTGAAAACTCAATTTACCCTGACAAAACACTACCGGTCCCACAATCCCCTGTGTTCATTTCACATTCCCAGCTATTCCTGTGTGCCTCACAAATCCCAACAATCACATTCCTCTGATTATCATATTGCACATTCCCCTTCCGAAAACCCTACTAACCCTAATGTGAGGGGAAGCTTCTGTGCCCGTTTTACCGGCCTTGACTCCAGAGCAGCTGAAAGCCAAGCGGTTCTTCACAGCTGGTGAGTCGCGAGGGAAACCGATAAGAACCGGGCTGTGTTGAGTGAGAATCGCAGGAGTGGCTAGTTTGGACTATCTTCCAAGAAACTGTAAATGACTGAGAGACTCTGGTTGATCACTGATTGAGAAACTACAGATACCAGGAGGCCAAAGGGGGGCCAGCAAAATAGGTCAAAGTGGTCATACAGGGGGTCAAGCAAAATCCCTATACAAACGAAAGACTTTGATCTGCAAACAATGTGAAGAAAGGGAGGTAATTCCCACAATCATTGAATGGTGTAAAAAGAGAACATTGGAAGTAAAGAGGGGTCAGCGCCCAGAAGGGGGAGACCCAGGGGTGAACAACTATCATCCCAATCGATAGCCAGAGTGAACCCGGGGAGGGAGACCAATACTCAAGAAGGGGTCGAAGCCCGGCAGAGGGGGGATCCACAGGGTGAATAGTTGTCAAACCCAAAGGTTGAAGAAAGTAGATGAAGTTATCACCCAAATACTGGCAGTCAGGAGTGGTCCGAGTCCGGCGGAGGGAGATCCAGGAGTGAAGCCATCACCCGAGTACTGACAGTGAAGAGAGGTCGGAGCCCGGCAGATGGAGATCCAGGGGTGAAGCTATCATCCAAACTTTAAGTAAGAAAAGAACTGACCCATACAATTAAGGAATACAATTGAGAAGGGTCAGCCCAGAAGAAGGGGAACCAGAGGTGAAACCATCACCCTATCTGAACTTTGGGTTACAATTGAGAAAGGGTCAGCCCACAAATCTGAACCTCAACCCAGTTTAGTTGGATGTAAGGGTACCTCACTGTCTAGCTAACTGCTTGTTGCTATGACTCGGAAATCCTACCCAAAAGGCAATTAATGGGCTCAGGGGTGAGCTGGAGTGCGAAGCAAGAGTCTATTGCATGTATTGTTTGAGGGGCACACTGGACAAAGAGCCCTCAGCACACAGTTCCCCCTAGAATGCACATGTGAGCAGGGGCCAGGGTATGCAGTGATAACATTGCGGCAAAAATGTCGCCTATACAAAAGATTGCGGCAAAAATGATGTGGTTTGAACCAGTAAAGATGAACCCCGTAATACCCCCGCTCCCCTTAAATGGTATAATGGGTCCGGGGTTGCGGGGGTGTCCCCCGCATCCTTTACAAGGATTGCAGCGGCAAAACCACAGCATTTTTGCCGCGATATTTTCTAACCACAGCAATTTTTGCCGCGATTTTAACACATGGAACCGGGGCCAGAGCACAGGCCAGGCCTCCAGAAGGAATAAGGGCAGTGAGAGAGGCAAACAGGCCCACAGCGGGGCAGAAAAGGTCACCCTGGTGGTGCCTATAAGCCCCTCAGAACCCACTGAAAAAAGGAAGGCCACAACATAAGTGCAGCAGCCCTCCTATCACACCTAAAATAGCACACTAGGAAGTACATCAGTGAGGATGTGGGCTGCATCGACGGGTCACAGCACACATATTTGGCCTGCTTTCTGTGAGATGTGGGTGGGCATGTACATGCCCCATCCTCCAAATGAACATTTAATTCTTGACCACACTCACCTGGCATCTCCATATTCAAGTGTGTGAGGCCTCCAGTGGCGGGCTTACCTTTACCGCCTTTGAGGCAGGCCCAGACTAGCATGCCTGATAGAAGCACGGTTATTGTCTCCTTTGAGGCGGTGCACTACTGTTCCCCACTACCTGTTAAGACTTCACGTTTCTCCATAGGAACAAACCATGCTCATCTTCACCATTCCAATACACACACACATGCACCGTAGTTTTATATTTATTCATGAATGCTTTCAGGCATACTTCACGGCCATTCCCTTGTGCAATCTGCACTCTATATTTGCCTCTCGTTATTCTCATTTTAATGAAAAAAAACAACAAAGTATTTGGCTGGAGCCGAATAGTAAGTAATTATAAAGCGGAGCTGAATAGTTATTTTTCATCCGGAGTTCTGCTGAATAGTTACTGCAAGCTGAACTTCGGTGTGTATGGGGAGAGCAGATTGAGTGAGGGTGCAGTGTGTGTGATTTGGGGGCAGTGTGTGTAGTATGTGGTGGCAGTGTTATTGTGTGGGAAGTGACTTTGTGGGGGAAGTATGTGGGTGTGACGAATTGGATTCTGCCCTCCATGAATACAAGGATGAGTAGGAACGAAAATGCCCACTCAGCCCTCAAACTTCTACAAACCAAGAGCCAACACACTCACAAAGGAATGACAGGCAGAGTTATGTGGGCTGAGGGAAGTCTATACTCTCAAGAGGATTGTGAAGGTGAACCAGTAGTGACCCAAATAGTGAAGTATAACAGTCCAAAATAAAGGAATGTCCAGTCAAGTTTCTATTAAAATATATACACTTTAATAAACTACACCATCTGCACGAAAACTATGTAGAAAACACTGTACAAAACCCACGCCTGTGGAAAGAACAAAGAAGATGCAACAGATAGAGGAATGTAGCACTCCAAGTATGAACCACAAAAAGGATAAGTCTTTGGATGAAAAAGTGACCTTAGCAATTTCTTTGGCAGGTCGATGGCATTGAACCTGGCTTTGAGCAGTGGTGTGAGTGGATTGAGCTCAGTTCGGGCATGTTGGATAGTGTGTACCCAAGCAGCAAGCAGGCGTTGAGCAGGTTCAAATGTGGTAGCTCTGTGCTGTACAATGTTTGCTTTTGGTGAAGCAGGATCTGTTCACGGTCGAGCTCAGACAAGTCGGATTGTAACTGCCAGGAAGGGGCAATGAGTGACGCTCCAGTGGTTCCAGTCGGCAGGCGCGAATGTTGAAATTATAATCCTGTTGGTCCAGTATACGGTTTGGTGAATCAGTATTTGAGGGTGAGTCGTATCGAGTCATGGCCTAACCCCTAGTTTGAGTCAGCAAGTGATTCTCCAGTGGTTTAAGTAGGAGCCTGGCATCGAGTGGATGATTCAACTCTAGCAGGTGATGGGTTCAGCAAGGGCACAATGCAGCGTCGAGCGGGTTCTGTAGTTCAATGTTTTGGATGAGTAGCCGAAAGTAGCACTGGAGGAATCCCTTGGCATCGAGCTCAGCTTCAACGGCAGGTCGACCGGCTTTGATGCAGCATAATGGGGTACCTTAGCTGATCTGGTCCTCCAGATGCTGTGAGACCCACTTCAGGAGCTCCAGGACAGGATGAGTCCATTCAGGGTCTGCTCTCCCAGTTTCAGAAGATTTGGTGCAGAGTGGCAGGACCTGGTGCACATCTAGAGTCACTCCCAATGTGCCCTGGGAGTGGTTAGTGGGGCAGAGCTTTCCTCTTCCTTGGACTGCTCCTTCTTTACCTCAGTGGTTCCGGGCTTTGGAAAGTACAACTCTCCCAAAAGAGGTCCAGTAAATCCTTCTCAGGTGTCATTCCAGAGTGAATCTAAAAAGTGGTGGAAGACCCCTTCTTTTAAAGGTCAAAGTCCAAAGGTGATTGGACTAAAGCTAGCCTGCTTTAGTGGTACAATCCATGTTCTTGAAAGAAGTGGTCTTTGCCCTTCTGACATCACACCCTGCGTGCTTTGCAGTAGAGGAAGTGGAGGGTACAGGAAGGCGAAAGAGAGGCAGAGATAAATAAGATGGTGGAATCCTCCCCCAACTGTACAGAGCTCTCCCTGTTTACACTAAGCCCCCGCCTTCCCATATCAATATGATCACAAGCCCCTTTGGATGCAGCATCCTGGTGTGAAGCTACTCACTTTGAATGGCTGTGCTCCTTTGATGCCTGGGCCCAGGAAAGTGTGAGTGTCTCTGGCAGAGGGTGTTACCTACCCAAACAAAGAGATTGAAGAAGAAGCATGGCCATTCAGGCTCCTGTCCTATCACTTGCCATCTTCTTCCACAGCTGAGCTGGCTCAGAGTAGCTGACATATGTGTGATATCAACTGGATGTGGCTCCAATTATAATGTGCAGTACCATGCACCAGGCCTAACTCAGACATGGCTTATATTTAGAGTTTACCCTGCCACCAGCATGAGCTACTTCTAAACATTATAGTCTTGGGTACAGGGGTGCGTATCTTAAACGTAGGCACTGCACTGCAAAGACCTGGCAGTCATTGCAGCTGTAAAATGGGCAGCTGGGATCTCTGAAACTGCTCTGGGCCACTGGTAGAGCAGGTGCTGTGACTCAGGATACTGATGCAGCAGTGCACAGGTACACACTATTCATTTGGCATGGAGCTTATGAAAGGAGAATCTAATCAGCAGATGACCTTTTCCGAGATGGAGATACCCACATACATTTTAATTTAATAACAAAAAAAAGCCAGAATGTTCTCACCCTTGCTTGATTTTAGTCCATCATATTGGCGGCCACTGTGGGAGTGGGAGAGGTGTGTGGGGTCAATGGGTGTGAGTGGACAGGGTGTTTGTGGGTATAGTGTGCCTGGGTTTGGGGGTAGTGTGTGTGTGTGTGTGTGTGTGTGTGTTTGTGTGCATATGTGGGGGCAGTGTGCGCACTGGGGCAGAGAGTGTAGTGTGCAGATTGTACGGGCAGTGTGTGTGTGTAGCAGTGTGGGTGGGGTCCGTCTGGGCATGTATTGTGGGCTATTGTGAGTGGCAATGTGTCTGTGGAACCTGGCAATGTGTGGGGGCAGATAGTGTGCGTGTGGGCAGGCAGAGTGTGGTTTTCTGGGGAGAATGTGTGTATGTGTGCGTGTGGTGGTGCTGTGTCTGTAAGCGATGTGTTGGGAAATGTGTGGGGGCTTTTATTTTGAGGTAGTGTGCATGCAGCGGGCAATGTGTTTGGGGTAGTGTGTTTGGGGGTAGAGAGCAGTGTGTGTGTGTCGGGCAGTATGCCCATTGGGCAGTGTATTTTATTAATTTCTTTATTTAATTATGTAATCACTTTTTTTTATAATGCACCTAATACCATACCTGAGTTTGGTTTCTAAGAGTGGATCCGAGATTCGAACCTCTCTTGCTCTGCATGGTCTTGCTTCCAATGTATGTGCGGCCGGTTAGTGTGAGTGGGGTCAGTGTAGGTGATGACATTTAGTGTGGGAGACAGTGAATGTGCGAGATAAGTGTGGAGGAGGCAGTTTGTGGGAGCAGTGTTTGGAGGAATTATATGTGAGTGGGCAGTGTGTTTCGAGGGCAGTATTCATGTGTGTGAGGGCAGTGGGTGTGGGCATGGCCAGTGTGTATGTGTGTGTGTGTGTGTGGACAGTGTGAATGTAGGGGGGGATTTTGCATTCAGGCAGTGTGTTTGGGTTGGTCAGTGTGTGAGTGGGGGTAGTGTGTGTGGTGGGACAGTGCAGTTGTGGGGACTGTGTGGTTGTGGGAAGCTGTGTATGTGGGGGTCAGTGTGTGTGGGGTCATTGTATAAGGGGTAATGTGTGTGGGACAGTAGAAGTGTGGATGGGCTAGTGTGCTATGTGTGAGTCTAAAAGCAGTGTGTGTATGCATATGTGTTAGAAATTAAATCAGCTCACAGCTCCCTGTATTGCCATAATCTACACAGACCTGGTATAAAAAAGAAAAAGCTCATCAGTTCAAAATAACACCCAAACAACCCAGTTCCACAAAACGAAGCAAATAGGGTGAAAAAAACGAACAAACTAACGAGAGGTCAGTTTCCCGGTATGGGTAGTGACGTGCAGAAGGAGGGCTAAAGTCGACGGTACCACGCGGGTGGACGGAGTCCACCTACTTTTTTTCAGAGGGTGGACTCAGTCCCCCCAGCTAAAATGAGAAACATTCAATGTCCTCTTTTAATTAAAGACAACCTCGGGGATCGAACCACAGCCTTTGGTTTGCAGGACAGACACTTCACCACTGCACTATATAACCTGACGGAAAAAAAACAAATAAATAAAGTTGAAATGTCCCATTTCGGTACTGCAAGTTCCAGGGAAAACATTTGTATTGGTTCTTGGAGGTTAAAACATGTGTCGCGCTGCCCCTTTTACAGGGACGCGCACGCGGCAGCGTGACGTTGCACGCCGCAGCGTGCAGCATAAATAAGGGGGCCGTTCCCGGACGCGAGCACAGCGACCGGGAAGCCCGAACAGCAAGGACGTGTGTGTGTGTCGTCCTTGTGGAGTTGGGGGCTTACGGGCATCGCATGGGGGGTCTGGACAAACCCCCAACAACATGCACACCTTTTAACGTTTTCAAAAACACTATTAGAAGAAAATATTCTCTCTTGGTTTTGTTTGTGTGTTGTTTTTATGAAAGGCAAATGCCATTTGTTGTGTGCAATTTGGGTTGTTATGCAAAGCCAAATTAATGATATGTGCATATTTCACCTTGATATGCTAATTTCTGGTGACCTCACATATCATTGTGTTTCTTCATGAGACCCCCCCACTTTAATTTTTAGGACTTGACTCCGGTGAGAAGGTAGTCCATGACTGACCTCTCTGAGGTCATTGTTCAGTTTCCAATTTCCAGTAGTGTCCAACAGCTGCGCATCATAGGCTTTCTGAGAGAATGTGGCTGATTGGCTACACATAACGGAGTTTGCAATTGGTGTGGTTTATGCCCGGTGGTGATACTCTCAGTTTAAAGTGGGACCCATGCTCGTCTCCAACACCCCCTTTCCTTGTTTTCAACATTCATTGTAAGCATCGCTTATTCTCGAAATCAAGGAGTCTGCACACATTTACAACACCCTGTTTCTTGAAAATGTCTTACGGGCATAAGACAACCAGACATCTATGTGTATTGCCCGATTTGTTTTCTTACCACAGACTTGTTTCACACAATCACCTTATGAATAAAATGTGCACGTGTGCATGCAATACACTGTTTCAGGCTTATGGCCCCTTCCCAGTGAGCTGTGACTTGTCAGGGAAAGGGGCCATTAGCACTCTCCAATTCACACGTGTCTGCCGCAGCCTAATAACAAAAGATAAGACATCAAGGAAACAGGCTTCGGCAATGACATGTGGCCTGTGAAGCCCAGCTATGGCGTACCATAGCTTGTCTTTGTTACTTCAAAGCCCTTGTTAGTGTCAACCTGCATTAACCAAAACAGCAACCCTTTTGTTAGGATTTCAAGGAGGCAGACATCTGTGTTTTACACATCAAGAAAGCACCCTTTCCTCTTTTTTGGGGATGAGGATGCGTACCACGCAGAAGTTTAAGTGCACTGCAGGGATTTAGGAGGAGAGGGCCAGGTACGTGGAGTGAAGTCACACAGGCCTTAGCATAGCTATGTGTGTCGACTGGGCAACAAAATCACCAAACAACTTCTGCAGGCTGTGTTTCCCTCATCAGATGCCATCTCCTCTATATCTGCTAATCCCATGTCAGTAGGTTCGGCTTTATAAGTGGCTAGAACCACCTAATAGCCAAAACCAAACTAGGGGGGCAGTTTTACTTTTGGGTTGTTTTACAAAATAACTAAATGAGCAAATGCCCTTTGCATGCCATTTTGATTGCACACAAAATCTGTGTGAAGTTTCAGTCCTTGGATTCTTTGAAGTGCTTGCCGGAGAGCCTCCTTTATTCACAAAGGGGTGCACTCTGGTATGTGCTCACCCAAGGTCTGTTGGCCTTTTTTTTAATCAACCCGATGCCTAAGTTCTGCTTCCCTCAACATTAGCCAGTGAGCTAGCTCAGCGGGCTTAGCGTCCGCTGCTGCGATCTGTGTGTGATCTGGACGTTCGAATCCGGCAAGGCCAACTCGGCCTTTAATCCTTCTGAGGTTGATAAATGAGTACCAACTCCGATTGGTTGATATTGTATGTACATACGTTCTATGTAAAGCGCTTAGGCGTAAGTACTATATAAATAAATCATTGTCATTGGTACTTTCTACCCAAAGACCCAGATACATAGTAACAGTATTCCCTGCCCTCTTCACCTGGGACCTGAAAGGGATTTCTTCAAATTGTGCAGAGCTCTGGCAGCATAGCAGCAGATGTGCCATATGTGCCCTGCATCTCTGTGGTGTCCCTCTTCCTTCCACACCAAGCTTAGCTCAGTTGGTTGGCTGGTGGGAGTCCTGTGACTTGCTTCTCCGCTTTGATACATGTTCAGTCATTACAAGTTTGCTGGTCTGGTAATAACGTTTACCTGAACTGCAAACTACAAGTTTGGCGGTACGGCTGGAGAATGTATCTCCAGCTTTGAGCTGGAGGTAAATCCAACCCACCGGCAAAGAAAACGCTGGTATTACTATGGGATTCCATGGAATGGGGATTTACTGTTTAAACCGGCAAACTTGAAATGACCATAATGGACTTGGACATGTGTACAGATTGATACAGTGCTTTGCAGCCCGATAGACATTGGGGACTACACGAGGGACTGTTTGGCAACAATCAGGCTACTCGCAGAACCACCTGATAGCATTCCATGAAAGATGTGTTGTTTATTCTTCCGGCCACCACCAGAGTAGCCCACAAAGGGGTATGAAGCGGCTGAACATCTCCGTCAGCTGTCCGCTATTAGGCAAAGTTGTAAACCTAAAAAAAATTCCCTAGATGAGGGAAAATGGACCAACCAACAACACTGATTAATCATGGGTACTGCTGGGGACCAGGCATAAAATGCAATTAGGAAATTGGCAAACTAGATGGCTGTTTCAATCTTCTGCTGCATTTGAGACTTCTCTGAATGTATCTCTCCCTACTCGGTTTGGTTGATGTTCACCTCATAAACTAGACAGAAAGTGTCCAGTTTTCAATCTTAGATTCATGCTGACCACGTAAAGCTCATTGTCTATATTTCTTCTTTTTTCAGAAAAAACTGCTAAACTCCTGGTTCTTACAAAACATTAAGAAAAAGCAATGTGTGCATTTCAGGAGAAGCGCCAAATCTTCAGACGAAGGGTAAGAAAGAAACTTACGACGAAGTAACACTGATCCCTTGTACCTCTAAGTGTATCACATAATTCCACCCACATTTTGATGATGGGTTAAAAGTATTTAACAGGATCATACCAGAATATCATTATAGATCTAACTGAATCGCAACCACTCCCCAAACCTTCTGATGATTCTAAGGAATCTAATTTAGGGCACCACGTGAGCTGCTGCGCCTCATCTCACCCTAGCTCCTCATATCTTTCACCACATCGTCCCCTTTTCCAAACCACCGGGCTGCAACAGGTGGGGCTTTATTACACTATGCTGCTCAGATCACTGATCGCACCTTTACTCCACAAACCGTTTCCCTGATTAAGGCAGTAAGAGGCCTATGGGACTATCTCTTCCACACACCCCAGCAACATACTACTGGTTTTCTCTCATCCATTCTCATTCTCCTTGGCACCTCTGCTACATTCAACACGGTGGATAACCCTTCTCCCTTCATCACCAGCATTCACCTGGTCTCCAGGACACTACCCTCCCATGAATTGCCACCTTTTCGTCTGCCCACTCCTCGTCCATATGGCCGAACTTTGGCACCCTCCCCACCACTTGCCTTCCTGTAGAGATTCCTGCACCGTTCTTCCCTTGGCCTTTTCTGCCTCACTCTTTACACCTCCGCTCTTGCGAAATCCATCTCTTCCTTTTGCATCTCATACCATCCCTTTGCTGATGATACCCAAGCCCTCCCTCTCGTCCCCCTCCTTTATGCCAGTATTCTCATCCTGCACCAATAACTGTCTGTCTCTCTCTCTCACACATTCATCACTGCATGGCACTGCGTTTCCTGATGCTTAGCGCTTCAAAAACCGAAGTGCTCTTACTCCCTCCTTCAAACACAAACCCACTTCTCCCCTTTCCTATATCATTTCCTTCTAATCTTCTCATACCCCCTTCCCCATAGGGCTCCAGCAATTAATTACTACTATTTCAATAGAAGCCAGGCTGAACATCAGGGAAATCGATCCCCGCCTTACTTTCCACGCTGCTAAAACTCTAACGCCACTCTAGTCCTCAGAAAAGTAGACTTTTGCTCAAGTCTTTTCCTGGGTCGTCAACTCTATTATTTTCTCCCTCCGGAGAAACTTCTTAACTTTGACCTGCGCGCTTACTTTGATCTCCCTCGATTCCCTCCCACCTCTGGCCACCACCGTGATGCTGATTATCACACAATGCACCAACACTCCCTTTTTAAATGAGTTTTCATGGCATTTAAATATGTCCACAGGCATCCATTTCCCCGCTCCCCCACTCTCTCTCTTTTCTTCGCACCCTGAAATTCCAAACCCTGCTCAAGCTCATTGTCCCTGCCCCTACGCACTGCATCTCACTTCTGCTCATTCTCCCTCCTCTCCCCTGTGACAAAGTCACATGCTGGAAGCTAGGGATGAGAGTAGGAATACACAGGGGACAGTGACTTGTCACCCACTCAATAATGCTAGTGCTTGAGGCAGAATACAGAGTATCACCCAGCCCCTTCATCCCACCCTTAGCTAACCCCCCCCGACACTCTGTTCTGCTCCCAAAAACATGCACTAGATATTGAATAGGGAGATTGGAAGAGAGAGGACCTCTCCACTCCTAGACCTGCAGCAGCATGGCTACGTGAGCTTCACATTAACTAGAATGGATCTAGAACTAAACTTATACTAGAAATGCACAAGCTCGAACGCTCGGGTCAGGGGACCTGCCATATGGCTCACTGTTCTCAGTCTGCTGGAACCTACAAGTGGCATGTGGAAATTAGGATCCTTATCCCATATAGACTTCCCCATATAGACTTCAGGCCCTGACCCTGGTGGTTATATCAGAGAATAAGGCGATCAGAGAAAAGGGGCAGATTGATTCCAAGATGGCGGACAGCTGCTGTTTAACCTTGGTGGGCAGAGCCGGTCCTCTGAGCAAGTTAGACAAAGTGGGGCCTTTAACAAATCACTAAGTGTGGTTGTGTTGCATTTATCTCTCACTCAGATGGAGCTGCCCCAGCCCTGCAAAAGTATATAAGGGGACTGAAGAAATGGGGTGGTGTGGGAGTTAGGAGTCAGAATGTGGATGTGCAGGAGAAACAGAGTGCATAGTAGAGCATGGAGGAGCAGTGAGGAGAAGGAGAGAGAGCAGAGAAGAGGAGAGGATAGGAGAAGAAGAGAGTAGAAAGGGGAAGTAGGAAGAAAGGAGGAGATGGAGAGGAGAGGAACAGGTGGACCAGAAAAGGTCAAAATCAGGACAGAGAGGAGAAGGAACAAAAGTGAGGAGGAGGAGAGAATTAGAGGAAATGGTGCAGTGCAGAGGAGGAGAAAATAAGAGAGTAGAAAGGAGTAGAAAAAAATGAGGGAACAATGGGAGGTGGACTCTTTAAGATTTGGGTGTTATGGAGTTTCCTGAAGTGGTGAGGTAGAGGCCAGCAGGACCCCAAGCAAGAGTCTGAACCTGCCCTACATCTGCACCCCTCCGACCGTGGTTGGGTGTCCAACCAGATCATACCATGCATACTGAACCATGCAGGGTGGCTGGCTTTTATCTACACATTACAGCAGAACTTGGGATCAAGGTCTTCTTTCTACAGACTTGACAATCGTGTTCCTCCGATAAATCTATGATAAAATTAACCCTCAAGTCGGGGTTAGGGGCAGACTATGGCATCAATGTGAGATCCAGAGTTATCGACAAAGGCTATAGGGGCGTGGTGATGGCACTACCTATTAATCATTCAGTATATCCCTTTCCCATCCACATTGGGTACCCAATAGCTCAATATATATCTGAGCTCAATTTTAAACCGGAATGGATGAGGTAAAGGAGCTGGCCCGACCTAGCGGGCCAATTAGCTGTACTCGCCAACTGGATCCCTCATCACGAAATGCAGACTTTTACCTTTTCCCAGATTTTGCAATTGCCTGGCATAATGAGGTCTTTCTCTGGAATGCTTTTCATCAAGTGATGCCAGTAGAAGAGGGGGCCATAAACAAGGACCCTTCTTCATAGGAAATAATGGATTACTTTACCAAGGATAACATAATGGAACAGAGCGGGCAGGCCTCCCATTCCCAACCCCTAGTCCGCACTCCTTTCCATCATCCACTACTAGAGTTGGCCCAATGATACCTGACTGCCAGCCTTCGGGGGATAGTCAAGACTCAAGAGCACGACCATAGTTGGTCTATTTGGCCGGGGGATTTTAAGAGGAATTGTGAAATGTGTCACATATGTCAAAAGACCTCCAGCCTAGGTGTGGGTTAAACCCCCTCACCAGCCTCTTACATTTAACAAAGACCCTTTTTCTAGAGTGTGGATGGATTTGTTTAAAATATATTTTATTTATGATATTCAATAGAAATTCTACAAAGACTAATCAAGATTGGTGCCAACAGTTCATTAAATAAAACATGCATCAATGTGACAAGGCCACAGTGTTGGTGCCAGGGGGAGAGTAAGGGGAATGGCCGGTGACCCCCCCCCAACTCCCCAGATCCCCTCTGGTGCCTAGTATGCCCTGCAGCCTCACACTGGTGCCCTATTATCTGCACCCCCTGGCACCAGAAGCTGCCTCTGCTACTGCTAGAGCATACTTCATAATTGTACTAAAAGGATACGTATGCGCCTTCAATGCACTGCGACTTGGCATTTAGTCTTTGCCATCATGTTGAGTACGTATCCTGGGGTTCTGGTATTAAATGGTATTGATATGGAACCCGAATGAGTTGGAACATATGTTGTCAATCTCCATGTAATAGCAATAAGCAACTTTGGATAAACAGTCTTTAAACCTGGTGGTTGGAGCCTTCCACCAGGCTATTAGGACTCTTCTTTGAGCCAGAACTAGTCCAACCAACTTCTGAGCGAAACCTGGATGGAACGGGTAAGCCGAACATAGGCAACAACTCCATGTGTTCCTTAATACGTCTTAGGACGAAATAACACAGTTCTATAAGGCTCAAATATGGTGTTGCATAATCAGGCCCAAAGCATAAGGTCAGCATGCGGGCTTTACAGTGAGTACAGTCATGAGGACCCTGAGTAGTAGCTGTGTAGTTTGGCTGCAGTGCAGCAAGTCTGGTGAATACAATTGAAATGTATACCTTTGTACCTGGTGGAAATGAGGGACCATTCTTCGACCTGAATATCATGGCCCAAATTGTTCTCCCACTGTCCGGCGCATCCTGCAAGAGTCTTCCATATATCCTTGAGACCAAACAAACTTCGGCCTGTGCCACATTGGTGTTATTTAGTGGTGTAAAGATTGGGGGGTTGAACTGGAAAGGACAGACAATTTTCTCTAAATACATTTTTTAGTTGTCTGAAATAGAAAATCACCCTTCTTCCTTGAAAGCCGTTAGTGTTACAAAAGAACGCCCAGGGAGTAGTCCCCGAACGTGGTAATTCCCAGTCTAGTCACCAAGGCTATATATACTTTCTTGAGTGCTTTTTCCATTTGACCGGTACTAATGAGGGAATATGGGCTAATTATGCCCTGTTTGGCCACTATCCTATTCCATGCCCGATGTGTGCAAGCTACAATATTTAGTTAATCATTTTTTCCTTTCTACTTATCTCTTAGTCTGTACACACTGTCTTTCTGGCCTTTTGGGGTACCAGAATGACAGGAAGAAGGTCTGTCATGCTGGCTAGTAACTTTCCAAGTCTGGCTGGGCAAGACCACCTTATTCCAAGGAGCTGTTGGCTATTCACAGCTTGCTCTCGCGTGCTTCCCGGCTCATATCAATTCTAACAGTAAACCCCTGAGCTAACAGAAAAAGCACTCTGGCCGAATCAAGGGGACACTGAAAAACAAATACAGATGATCCGGGGGTGCAATAATTGGTATCAGAGGTAGATCACGCCATTTCAGCACCTGTATTTTCAGTTGTCTATGGTTTTGCCATAATTCTCTCTGAACAGCAGATCAGGATCTTTCCTGATTTCTATCCCCAATAATCTAGTTCTTTCCCTTCTAAACCCAACACTCTTGAAGCTTCGGGGGCTCCCTCAGTTAAGGGGAAAATAATGGATTTTCCAAGATTGATACGCAGACCGGAGTGTTCCCCAAACAGGCTTATTTGATGCATTATAAGTGCAAGGTTCCGCATACAGAGATATAATACATTTCTAGGTATAGCTGTATGTCCTGTTTAAATGTTGGTCTCTTAGCAGAGCCGCCAGAGGCTCAATGGCCAGGGCGAAGAGCATTGGCGAGAGGGGCCAGCCGTGCTTTGTGCCCCTGCCCAATGAGAAAGAGTCTGACAATTGCCCATTTATATTTATCTTAGCCTTGGGGGAGTTGTATAGAATAGCCACCTTGGAGACAGATTCAGACCTCTGTCCCAGTTTGAGCAGGACAGCTAACGAGAAACGCCACTCAATCGAATCCAATGACTTTCCAGCTTCTAGTACTGAGATTGCTAGAACTTCCTGTTCAACAGATCCAGAAGCCCAAAACACCACCTTAGGCCATAGGACGTACTTCTTCCGGGCATGAATCCCGATAGATGCAAGATTCGATTGATCCAGGATTCCGAGCCTTTGCATGCACGGGAGTAACCTATGGTATATATTATTATTATCAACGTTTGTAAGAGAGAGAGAGCGATAAGAGGAACATTGTTCTCGTTCCTTCTCTGGTTTTAATAATATAATAGAGTCATAGTGGTGTCTCTCATTGTTTGATGCAAACCTCCCTTTTCAATAGCCTTTTGATACACCTTCAGGCGGTGGGGGGCATGAGTGTTTCAGAAGACTTTGTAATAGCTATTCCGTCTGAGCCTGGTGCTTTAGAACACGCAAGGCTATTTATATAGAGTGTGGATGGATAATATGTGTTCCTTGGATTCTTCTAAAGCAGGAAACTGATACTAGTTAAAGTTGTTCACGCCACCGAGTACCCAAACATGTTCCCTTTAAAGAACAACACAACACAACCAAACCTTAATCATCTGGTGTGTTCTTATCAAAGGTAGGGGTCCTGAAATTGATCCTAACAGATCAAGAATCCATGTTTATGGGGGATTATAGAGGACAGTAGGACCCTGGTGCATGTTCAGACTCTCTGAACCTCTGCATACTAGCTCAGTTGAACACTTCAAACATTGACTAACATGTTCTGGAAACTGGTGGACGGAAATGGAACAATTGACCTGATCCTGTGAGCCTTGTTTCCTGTCCTGAAGACCCTGTATGTCTGTACAAGAGTCTCAGGGATAAACTCATCTCAGGGAGGAAGACCACAATGTATTGGAAATGCTGATGGAAAGCTGGGGGGAACCAACATGACCCGGCTGTGAACTTGGCCCATTTCCTCCAAAGGGTCAGAGAGAAAATTATGCTCATCTGTGAACCTGTGAGAACCAACACATGTGCCACGCTCAGAACAAGCAAAAGTTACTGTATGATCAGCAGGCCCAACTATACAAGTTCAATGTAGAGGACAAAGTCCTGACTTGACTTCTGGCCGCAGAAAACAAGCTGTTTTCCCAATGGCATGCACCCTATACTATCATGGCACACACCCTATTCTGTCATGGCATGCGCCCTATACTGTCATGGCATGAACCCTGTGCTGTCATGGCATGCACCCTATACTGTCATGTCACGCACCCTATACTATCATGGCATGCACCCTATGCTGTCATGGCATGCACCCTGTGCTGTCATGGCATGTACCCTGTGCTGTCATGACATGCACCCTATGCTGTGATGGCATGTACCCTATACTGTCATGGCATGCACCCTATGCTGTCATGACATGCACCCTGTGCTGTCATGACAAGCACCCTATGCTGTCATGGCCTGCACCCTGTGCTGTCATGGCATGCACCCTATACTGTCATGTCAGGATGGAACAAAGGGACACTGGAAAGCCTTCCTAGGTGTATTACATAACCTGGTTGAGGGAGTGGAAGGACCCAGATGACGTGACTGTGGTGGCTGCCCTCTACCTGAGAAGATCCAGAAGAACTAAACCCTTCCCCACCTCATATGATAGGTCCAGAAAGCCTGCAACACAGTGCGTCCAAATATATTCCCAGCTGACTCAAGCACTTCCGAGAAGTGCTTTCAGATATACCGGGACAAGCAAAGCATTTGTTTCATCACATTTGCAAAGCACCTGAAAAATTGGTAGCTCTAGGCCTACTGCCCCCTTCAAGTGGGAGGACAGGTTGTCAAGGAGGAAATTCGGAAGCTGGAGGAGTTGTGAGTCATTGAACCCTCCCAAAGTCACTGGGCTTGTCCAATCATGTCTTTGGAAAAACCAGGCGAGGTTGGTGTTTTTGACCCAATTTCTGGAAAGGTAAGGCCTATCCAGTTTCCGGGATCAATAAAATGATTGTGCAAAAAGGCATGTGCATGTAAATCTCAACGCTGTGCCAGAGGTTATTGGCATATCCCTCGGCTTTCTGGCGATAAGGAAAAGACTGCCTTCCACACACCGGAGGAACGCTTCAATTCACAGCTCTGCTTTCTGTGTCTCAAGGCACAGACACCACTTTTCATGGCCTAATGGACCACCATGTCTATGCCATACTTACCTGGATGACACTATGATCCATAAACACATTGGAAGCAAGCTCATGAGACCTTTGTACCTGGTAACATAAACCCTGAGGAAGATGGTGTTAAGAGACAACTGGCGAGCGTCACCTTGCCCAGCCCACTGATAGATGCCTGGGCTTCCAGGTGGTAAAAGGCCTCATGCAATCGCAAGAAAGGAAGTGATAACTGCACTGCACCAACAGGAAACAGCTGTGGCTCTTCCAATGGCTAGCTAGATAATATGATGATTCATCCCCTCATTTACGACAATTGCTGGACCCTTTCCATACCAACATTAAGGTTTCCAAACCCAACCACCTACAATGAAACAGCTAGAGCCAGGGTGCCTTTGATGAATTGATATGTTATCTCTGCCATCCAACGCTCCTCATCGCCAAACCTTTAAAGGTAGATCTGGAGGCAGTTCCTTCTCAGAAGTGGGACGGGGGTGGGGCTAGTAAAGATCTGCCCAGGAATTACACAACAACCAAAGTAGAATGCCTAGCCGATATATGGGCTATGGTGGCCTTGAAATATTCCTACACGGCTGACACTTCCAATTGCTCACAGACCTTTCATCAGTAAATATATCGATGGGGATGCCTGTAGGTGAGTGGTGATTTTCCAAGATGTTACACATTATTAGAGATGAAGGGAGCTTCACAGAAGATAGGGCTGTATATGGAGGGGAAACATGCCAGATGCTCGGAGATGGGAGCGCTGTGACTGTGGGGCCAGATCCCTTATCCCATAACTAGACACTAACCCCCGAGAACCCTACAATAGATATTGAAAGGGGAGCTTGAAAGAGAGGGGAACAAGTTGCAAGTGGACCCATGACAATGGGACTTCATAAATCATGTTTTCATTGTAATTAATCCTATCCGCTAGAGAGACACTAGATGCGATCAGTACTTGCGGGTACTGCCATGAGCCCTTCTCAACTCACTCCAAGGGGGCCCATAGCTGTCAGGAGGAAACAAGACTCCTTACTGGAGAGAAACTTCAGGTTCAGACTCAGGCAGTCTCATCAGAGAATCAGACAATGAGGGAAAATGGGCAACTAATTCCAAAATGGCCAACACAAGCTTCCTAAACTCGGCACATGGAGCCTCTGGACCTTAGTCCTGCTTGAGTATATAAGGAGAGTAAAGCAGTGGGGCACTGTAGGAGTGCAGGAGAGAGGGAGAGTCAAGAGTAGAGCATGGCAGAGCAGCTATGGGAACAGGAGAGAGAAGGCGAGGAGGTGGAGGAGAGAAGGCTAGAAAGAGCTGAGGAGACAGCATAGAGGACAGGAATAGATAGAGAGGAAGAGGGGGCTGCAAAGGAAAAGTAGCAAAATCAGAGGGGAGGAGAAGGAAGAAAGAAGGAGGAAGGTAAGTAACAAAGAGTGAAATGGAGGGCTATGATGAGGAGGAAAGGGGTTAAGCAGAATGAAAGACGGGCTCTTTAGGACCTTGGATGAATGGAGGCCCTGGAGTGGAAAAGGGACCATACTTAGGGCCTGAGATATGAACCAGAATTTCCAGTCCAGGTCAGTTGCGAGTCTGATCAGGATGGGAAAGCAGATGGACACCTCTGGTACAACAGCGTGTATGTTGCCTGACGCTAGACCCCGACTGGAAGATATGAGGATACCAGTGGGGTTACCTAGTATGATTGCCCGTGCACACTAAGGCATGATCTGGAGAACATTAACCGCCACCACAAAATACCCAGAGGCGAGAACGAATTGTTAGAGCACTATAGAATTCTAGAAACAGAAAGTGTCCCTGCTCTAATGGAGAGAAGGACAGCCTGAGGATGAAAGTCCTAGGTAGAAACTGGGGCGTGGGACTCAGACTGATAGTTGTACTATCCCGAATACCATTCCTGTGGGTTTGATCAAACATAATCCCTTCTTGGGGAGGTAATAGTAATAGTAAACTGTTCCTTGGACTTGGGTTATCTGTTGATCTCTCAGCTGTAACAACCTGCCACCTCTACTGGAACTCGTAACCCCCGATATTGAGAACACCCTCACAGTAATGGGCTTCAAAATCCCTTTACTGTCACCTACTCTTACTCGAAGAATCACCTCAGTGTTGCCCTCCCTTTCCCAAACCCTGCAATCCCACCTCTACATATGTAAATAGTGTAGAGTCTTTTGATGTATTGCCTAAAATCAGTCCTTGTATCTGACGGTGTGTGCAGACCGCTTTCCATGTTGGTTTGTTCAATCCTATGCTCACAAAGGGTACGTTGATTGAGAGGTGACTACTAAAGTCCTTCACCAGAAGCCATGATTCCATGGACCATCAAAAAACCCAGCTCTAGAAAGCTTGGCCTTTATTCAAACCAGCAGCGAGTAATGATACTTTACAAAATCAGCTTGTAGTTTAAACAAGATGTTTTATTGATGTGCCTTTCAAGGTACGGGTTGGAGCAAATGCCAACATGCTCTTGGGGAGTCTTTGCAACTGGAATGAGACATTTAAATCCAAACCATGTGTGAAAAGCACCACCGTAAAGTGGATTAGTATGATTTGACCGTGGCATAATTGTTCGCGGCGGAATTGACTGTAGACCCCCACTTAACTTTGCACGTCCGCTTTCATTCTGACCCTGCAGCATCAGTTCCGTCCCTGCAACGCGGGTCAGAACTGACGCCACAGGGTCCCTTTCTCTGTTTCTTTTTTTTTTTAATGTCCCCCACTTCCAATGTCCTGGAAGCGGGGGACCCCCTCGCAACCCCTGTCACCATTATAGCGAGCAAAGGGAGCAGGGAACAACCCTGCAAACCCTCTTCCCCTTGTTCGCTATAATGGAACAGTATGGCCTAGTTGACCATGATTGTACGATCATTTCGTACAGCCTAAATTCGGACAACTAGGCCATACAGTAAATTATTTTCAGTCAAATTGGCCTATTCCTGTAAATTGAAGTAGGCTTCCGGCGTCCATGACCTCCTGTGGAGTTGGTCGAATCAGAAAGTTCAACCCAAACTAATAAGACCTTGTTTCTCCACTGAATCCCTAGTATACAACACAAGATTTCAAAGATGTGGCCAACAGAAAGTTCTCATAATAAGTCCTTAGCCTCCTGGCTAGTCCCTCAGCTAAAAACCAAACTTTCCAAGAATTGGTCGACAGAAGAGTTCACAAATCCTTCTCTATAATGTTCGGCCCTAGTTTCAAAGTTTTCTCACAGTTGGGACTCACCATTCCTTGGTCTTCCTGCTTTCACTTCGATCCTGCAGACCTTTCCCAGGTCCCTTTTATTTATTTATTTATTGGTTATTTATAATTTGCACTGTACAACAAAAATAGTGTTTCAAGGCACATCGAGACAAGGAGGAGGGGAAAAGGGAAGAGGATGAAGTGTAAAATAAAAACAAAAAATGTTCTTAAAAGCCCTTGAAACATTTGGAACGTGTTAGTGCTATACGATAGGAGAAGGGGAGAGGGGGAGGAGGGGAAATGAAGGAGGGGGGAAAAGAGGAAGAAAACAAACAATAACAATCTGACTAGCCCGTGAGGCGATTTGGATCATGCAAGTCCTTAACAATAAAAAGGGACGCAGTGCAGGAGGGGAGGAAGGAGAGAGGTAATAAGTGCAACAGGTTAAAAAACAAGCCATTGTGTGACGCAGCTCATTACAGTACAGAGTAGAAGGTTACAGCCAGTATCAGATGCAAGTAGGCAGGAAGTGAAATACATAGTACTACCACATCACAAAGAGAGCAGGGCAGCATAACAATGGCAACATTTAAGGTTGGAGGCAAAGACAGCATGGATGAAAATGAAATGTCAAAGTCAATGCAGGCCCGTAAGCATGGACCACAGAGGCAACGACAGAGCGAGGATGGGAGACAAAATGCAATCGGATGAAATGTAGCGCAGATCAACATCATTTAGGAAGTCAAAGAGGAAAGTAGCTGGACCGCAGAGGCAACGACAGAGCGAGGATGGGAGACAAAATGCAATCGGATGAAATGTAGCGCAGATCAACATCATTTAGGAAGTCAAAGAGGA
Organism: Ambystoma mexicanum; assembly: GCF_040938575.1. Taxonomy (NCBI): domain Eukaryota; kingdom Metazoa; phylum Chordata; class Amphibia; order Caudata; family Ambystomatidae; genus Ambystoma; species Ambystoma mexicanum. The sequence continues at coordinate 1,090,782,579 of NC_090941.1, forward strand.
AAGTAGCAGCAGGAACGTAGAACGAAAGGTAAGGAAGGCTGTGCCAGAGGGCACAAGTTGCAATGCAGAGGACTGAAGCGATAACATCATAGGAGGGAGCATACCAGGAGAGCCAGCCAGAAAGAGACCACAACGGAACGAGGAATAACAGCGTACCAGAAGTTGGTCTAAGCATGAGCATCAGCACAATATGGACAACTCAAGGAATGTGGGTCTGGTAGCATCAAAACAGGGTGAGAAAGAATGGGTGCACAGCCAGCCTGGAGGTAGAGTCATGCTTTAGTAGAGAGAAGCTCCAGGTCCTGCAGGAGGGGAGAGAAAGGGCAGCAGGGTATGGACCTGGTTGCAGGTAGAAAAAACTTACTGCAGTAGCTGAAGGAGGGAAGACAAGTAACAGCCTCTGTAATCAACTCAGACTTCTGAGTTCACCAATATCGGTCTCCCTCTACGATCTTGTAGTCGTTCGGGTACGCCCCACTAGGATCGTTGTAATTTTCTTTCACAATGACAGGTCTCCCGATAACCTAGTATATCAGCATTTACTTGTACATGTTGTGGGAAAGCCCCTGAATGCTCACACCAGAAAAAATACAACCCACTCGGGGAAAAAATCCCAAGACACCTCTTGCGAGGATAACAAGTATTTTATTCCCAAAATATAGGATTGCATCAGCAAAGAGTTCTGCTGCTGCCGAACGTTCCTGCAAAATCTGCATAGGCAGCACATTAAGAAGGTACATAATGTCATCAGTTACATCATTACATACAGTAGAAATCTGTGCGGCTGGTTGGTGAGACCCTATACATAGGCCAAGGTCACACTAGCTCACAGTATTCACTGGATTCCAGACAGGCCGGCACCTCTCCAAGGTCTTCCACCCTCGTTCTGGGCTAATATTTTATCCCTCACTGCACCTCGCAGCACAAATCATTTGACCCAGAAGTGCAGGCAAAAATGCCCTGCTTTCTGATCTTTCTGATCGATCAGGGGTCAAACAGGTTTATGATCAGTGGTCTGGGGGTGGCTAGTACCTTGGAAATCAGGGGTCTTAAGGCTAGGGCCTTTGGGTGCTATACCTTAGAGTTGGGACTGGTGGGGGTTGGAGACCCGTGCCCTCCTTCTCGTGGGATTGTATCATACAGAGATGCTTGGCCCTCCTCTTGTGGCCTTGCAGGGCACATTCTTCCAAGAGCATGAAGGCTGGCAGCTTTTAAGATAGTGAAGGGATTATGGATCTCTGCGGCTCTGGCTTTTCTCATCAATGCCCGGGATACAACCTATTCCTTTTCCTCATGTTCCCGTTTGTGATGCTTGTTGCTGTGCAGCGTTTAGGCTTACACTTCAATATGGCTGCTAATATCTAAAATGGCGTTTATTCCTGCATGTGCACTACATCTACAAAGCATGCAATAATGTGATTGTGTGTAGGACTTTAAGAGCGCCCCCTACCCCCTGGTCTCTTACATTACATCTTATGGCCTTTGCCTTATCCTGAACCGTTTGGGGATGTCGGATGGTTGTCTCCCCTTCCCAACATTGTCTCAGCATGGCCTGCTATCAGCACTTACAAGGGGGTCCCACCACGACCGGATATCACTAGTCACAAGGCCTGGTCTCGCCACGATCTGGGTACTCAAGGTTTCTCTGGCCAGGTCCATCCTGGGCTTGGGACAGGTTTCTTTCCCTTGAGACACAGTAGGGGGAGTCAGCAGTTTGCTTAACAAGGTCGCCACCTTCTGCTCAGGCGTGGTCTTCCTACTCCTGTAGGAAGAGTGTTGCATGTGCCACCTTAATTCTGCTCCAGTCCCAAATCTGACTGTCACTGCCGCTGGTGTTCCTCTCTCCTCTTCTAGGCTTTCTAGTCACTTTTTATACAAATTGGAAGTGTTTATCCGGTGTCTTGCCCCGCCGATTAGTAGGCCTTTAGAAATGTTTGATTCCCTGTTTTGGTAATCGGTCGTGCCTAATGGTCCTGTAAGTCTATTTAATTGAACCTAATTGAAGTGTTTAACTACGTGATCTTACTCACCTCTTTGCTTTGATGATCTTTTGAACTCCTTTTAACATGTTTTCTTTGACTCTCCATTTTATTGGCAAACACTGTGTCAGTCTGACGAGAGCTTGTTAGTATGCAGCCTTTTGGGGTCCTTCTTGGAGAGGCTTATAGTGGAGACGTAACATTACAATCCCTGGCTATGAGGGAGTTGATCTACTCAGGTAAGGATGTGTTAGAGGTCTGTAAAGAGAGATGTTTAAATGGTCCCTGACAAGGTCATTTTAGAGGTTTTAAACATCCCTGACGGCGTGCAGAGCACCTAATACTGCTCCTCAGTGGGGACGACACGCCTGCAGGATAGCAATCCTTCCACCTTCTGGGAGTTCATCGGGTAGCGGCTGAACCATCCTTGTCCCCAAGGCACCCTCACACACTAAGATGTTGAGCCCATCCACCTTACTACACTATTACCTTCTGCATAGAAAAGACAAACATGAAATGAAATGATTCCATTTGAAAGTTTGTTTGGAGGCACCCTCTGTTAGGGAGTTCCAGAGATTGCAGTCTTGGGGTTCAGTCAGTGCATGGCTACTAAAGTAAGATGTGACTAAGTCTGCTGTAGTCACACATAATATATTTACTGGCATGAACCCTACATATAGGCCAGTCTGACCCTGCACTCTCCTTGCTATCATTTGAAGTATTTCATGCAGTATTTGATTTCATTCTATCTCTGGGTGACTTTTTGTCAGTGTGCATATTTTACTGAATATTTCCAGTGGTATTTTGTAGAGTAGTGTTTTAAAAACTCGATTCGGATAGGTTAATATTCATGCAAACACTGCACCCATTGCTGTCTCTCCTTCCCTTTGTGCCGAGTACCTCTTCACCATCACAGCCGGTTGTATACAAATTGTTCATTTTACAACTGTTCGAATTACAATTGACCTTTTCACAATTGACCGAATTGTGAAGGTCAATTGTAACATATATGCAGGGGGAAACCCCCCGCAACCTCCCACCCAACCGAACACCCCCCAAAACCCCTTTATATATTACCAAAGTGATATATATATGTGCGGTCAATTGTGAAAAGGTCAATTGTGACCCTTTAAAATCGGTCAATTGTTCATTCGAACAATTGTAAACAAACAATTTGGTGTATACCTCAGAGCCGACCCCGTCTTGTGTTCTGTGGGCCTTTTGTGGTGAGTAATAAAGTTTCAAAAACAGCGACATTCTCGGATTCCATTTCCCTTCACTCTATGTGAACTGTGACTTCTTATCCCTTAACTACTGTGATTACCAGCAACTGACACATCTGTTAAACTTGTTTATGCTTCCTGCCTCATTCATTCACAAGAGATCTCTCTCAGATCTGTATAAGTGCTAAACAATGGCTTTTCTTACCCTTGTATACATTACAATTCATTAATTCTGGTGTTTCATACAGTGCTGCAGAGAGTCCTTTTCCATTCCATTCAATTGATTGACCTGAGTATTGGGGAGGTGAAGGTCTGAGTTGATGCGACCGATGGCAGAATACAATTTATAAGCTATAGATATTCGGTTAATACATTGGTCATATTACTAATGCTGTATCTAATTTTAAGTGGCTACTTCTTTCTGCTCGTTCCTCCCCTCCAACTTGAACCTCGCTCTTTGTCTTTAAGATGTCCTGACTTCCAGCTCCCTCTCCTCTCTTAGGAAGGAAGTGTGTGGATGTGGCTACAGGAGGGATCAGCATTCAGAGCAGGACACGGACCCTCCCTATGAAGAAGGATTAGAATGGAATCCTGAAGAGCAAATCCGGGAGGAGCCAACAGATGCCTACGGGGATCTCACCTTCACTGGCCTGGGAAAGAGCGTCATGAAGGTACGTGATTGCTTTGGATTAAATGAGGTCTATTAGGTTCTCAGTACATCACATATGTGGGACAATATTCTGGTATGAACCATTCTTTGATTTATGTACATACTTCAGTATAGCGAAGACAGTGACAGGTTTGGGAATGTCCACCCCAGGATCTGTGCTTCTCTGTTGAAGAGAAGAAAGCCACTGGTTTGTAATGTACCTTTTGTATTGTTCTTTGTGTTATGACTCGGGCAGAGCACAGTGTGCCATTCCTCGAGTAATGTAGTTTTACTGATTACAGATTTGGATAATTTTGCTAATTTTCACCCAGAGTGTAATGACATGATCCTGAGAAGCCAATTGGGATCCAGGCCTTCTAGGCAATATTCATTCACATGGCTCACAGGATTCAACACCTCTCCCTGGACATCGCGCCTTGAAACACTTGTGTATAGGTGCGTTACAAATGCCATATCATATACTATCCACCACCCCTCAATCACCTGTTCCTTTGTAACTTACAACCGTCATCCTCCTCTTTGCTTGTGCACTTAACTATTTTATGTTAAATGATTTTAGTATAGCGCACTGCGACCCAATGGTATCCTGGCACTAGGGAGGGAAAAAATCAGCAGAAGGGAGTGTGAGAGGATATACAAGGTTTTACCTGGGGAAGAGAAAGGTCTTCAAAGATTTCCAACATTGGGTGTGATCCTCTGTCAACCTCAGAGCTGAGGGAAGAGTGTTCCAAAGAGAGGGGGCTGTGACCAAGAACGCTATTCCACCTACACATTTCTTTTTAACCTTGGGACAACATGGACACCTGAGTTTGTCGAACAAAGAGTTCTAACTGGAGAATAGCTCAGGAGGATAGCTCAGTGGCAACGTGCTCGCCTTGGAAGCAAGACGATGTGGAGCACACAGGTTTGATCCCCGGGTCTGTGCTTAGAAACCTCTGGGTATTAAGCGCATTATAAATAATCTATCATATCATATGAATAAGGTGTAATCTTCTCTGGACAATAAAGAGTCCCCTGTTTATGCAAGGCTCTATGAGGGAAACAGGGAGCTTTGAATTTAATTCTGCTTTCAACTGGGAGCCAGTGAAGCTGAGATAGAACCATGGAGATATGTATATATTTAGGCAGACCAACAATTAAATAGGCTGCAGAGTTTTGGAGAAGTTGAAGTCTCTTGACATGATATTTAGGCTGATTCAGTAGAGTAGCATTACGGTAGTCAAGAATACCTAAAATCCCAGACGCAACCACTGGTCCCCTCAATGGGTACAGTAAGAAAGTTACCACCTTTTTTTAAGGTTTTAAATTGAAAGAAACAGCACTGCACCTGGCACTGTTGTGTCTTGACTGTCGTGTAGTCAGGAGAGTCCTCTCTCCACAAGTGCCACACAGGGAGGAACAAAATACACTCCCTGTGCAACCCTTGAGGCCACAGGTGGGAGATCTTCTTCCTCCGCAACCGCAGACCCTCCGAACCCCGGACCACTGCAAAGAAAGCACTGGTTAAGTTATGCACCTAACAACAACCACTAGCCAAACACAAACAACTGGAACGGTCTTACCCACTGGAGCGGTGAGGTACTCCTGTATAGCTATGGGGGTTTTCCGGGATTCTCCAAGGGCCCTCCTTACTCCGAGGGAAGTGCCGGAAGGCCAGATGTGGGTTTAATGGGCCAGGCCCACCTGTTGTCAGAGTCCTGAACAAGAACCAAGTAAACATAGTGCCAAGGGATAAAGCAAGCGGGAGTCCAAGAAGCAGTCCGTGATCCGTGATAGGCAACGCAGAAGACAAAAACCGGGGAGATCCAAAACCAATCCGTGAGGCAGTCCAAGGTCGATATCCAGATGATCAAGAAATCAGGTATGTAGCGCTGAACAGTGTCTAAAATTAAACAGCTGTGAAGCATCGGTTGGACCGACGCAGACGTTTAAATACTGGCGCTTCCCTTCCCTTTCGGACACGTGATCCGCAGGTTCTGGTCACGTGATCTGCGGGTACAGCACGTGTGTGTATCTTTTGGGTCACGTGACCCGCAGCCATGTTATGAGAGCGGGAAGCATTCCTGGTATGCGGATGTGCGACGGCATAAAGCCGATCCTTCAATCGCCATGGGAGTCGCCACCGAAACGGGTGTTGCAGCGAGCGGGTAGCAGCACGCTAGAGTCCAGGTGATGGCAAAGTAAGCGAGGAGGGCACAGGTGAAACCCGGAACCGGGCATGGGGTCGGGAGGGACTAGAAACAATGGCAGGGGAGCTGGGGGGACAGGGAACCTTGCTAGCCGACGTGACAGGCACAACCTGCAAATCAGGTGATATAGAGGCCGCAATCTTGACTCCAAGGTGTTTTACTGAGTCTACCGGAGATGGCCAAAAACCAGGGGTCAAAAGAGAACGTGCAGCAGGCAGACCAATAACCAGAACTTCGGTCTTGTCACTGTTTAACTTAAGCCAGTTATTGTTCATCCAATTGCCTATCGCAGCCAAGCAGGCCTTCCGACGAATTGCTGACTCCGTAGGGTTCTGATCCACTCGAAGGATCAGCTCTGCATCATCTGCACATGAATGAAATCGGCAGCCATAGGAATGGATAAGGCTGGCAAGGGGCCAGACGTAGATATTAAAGAGAAGAGGAGAGACCACCGAGCCATGAAGGACCCCACAGGTAAGATGATGCAGACCTAAAGAGAGGAAGAGAAGTAGTCTGAGATTAATCTGAAAGTTAAGATTCAAACCATTGGGGTGTTCTCCCAGTGATACCAACCTCCTGTTGTCACAGACACAGGGTGGGGTGGTCGATGGTGTCAAATGCAGCCTACAAATCAAAGAGTATTAGCAAGCCAAACCCACACTGATCTCTTATTAGAGTGCGTTGTAAGGAAGGCATGGCATCAAACAGTAAGACAGACACAAGTGATAACAGTCAATGGTGTTTATTGATCTTGAACTGGGTTTGGAAAACACCCATCTAATCCTAAATCTAAAGATGGGAGCAAGCTACGACCATCAATAAATAATAACGCATTCCTAGTGGTGTCTTGTCAAAATAAAAGGGCCTATACTAATAAACCAATTGCCAATCCTTACTTCTGAATGCAAATAGTGTGGGAAACAATGTTGTGCAAAAGAATAGTGTTCAAGAAATGATATATCAGATATTCACGCTTTGGCTTCCATTCCCCACATTTTCAGCACAGGACAAGGTGGCACAGTCAAACTTAGCACGCTCTCTAGCTTGACTAGCACAAGGATTGTATATACGGGAGGGAGAGCCTTAACCATACTCAGGACTGAGGGCCATTTACAAATGTGCACAAGAAGGGGGGGTGTCCTGACTGGAGAAGTTTAAGCCGACTGCAGCTTATTAATTGCAGTCTAAGTTTAAAGACAATGTGCTATCTTTGGGTGTCACAATTTATATATTACCAAGGATAGCAGTACATGAAAAAAACGTAATAATCCACATGTGCTAGATCATTAGTTTGCGAGAGAACAGCTTTTATTAAGTGGCTGTCCTTATTCTTTTACACATTTTGTGAAGGAGTTGTAAGTACAATATACAAGGGTGTAAATTTTTCACCCAAATCACACATCAAAATACAAACAAATACAGATGAAAGGCACGTAGCAGAGAATAAAGCAAAGTCAAACATGCACATGCTGTGTGTTGTCACTAGTACAAAACATGACAGAAGTATAAAGGCATCCTGTTGTTGCTAATACATTCTGTTTTTCTAATTGTAGATCAATTTAACCCAACAGGTTTACAACAGGTTTACCCAATGCAACATGAAACTGGTGAAACCTAAATAATCCTCAAAAGTAAAGTCCTTGGATGGGTCTAACTAAGCCAGGCTAAAGGGTGACCAAAAGGTAGTTGATTGACGTCACTGAAGTAATCTCTACTAAGATTTAAGGGGGACCCCGCCACACCGCTAGGGTAAAGGAGTCCCAGGACGTTTCGGCTTTAGAGGGTCACAGCCTTCTTCATGGAGCCAAGGAAAGGAGTCCCCTGTGGAAGATCAAGGGGAGCTAGGGTTACTAAAGTGAAATATCAAAAGTGTAGAAAACGCACAGTGGTTAAAAAGGCATGTACATAAACATGTCATTGTCACAAAGAAACAAGACCCCATGATTAAAACTAGAGAGAACATGTCTAGTTTTACTCGTGTTGGTGGACAGAGACTGGCCTCACATCGGCCTGGGTTCTGGATAGCTGCCAGAGGCTAGTGGAAATGTAATAAAATAAAATATTCCTCTGAAAATTAAAAAGGCATGTTGCCATAATACACTAGATGGAGGAGTGGATGTACACTGGAAGGGCTCTAGTGCAAAATCTGCCCAACTCCCCCTCCATTGCCCGATGTCAGATACATGAAGTGAGTAAAAAATGGAGGTACAAAATGTACCTTTAGATGGTGCTGCAAGCCAACCCCATAGTGATCTGTTGCTGCTATGCAGTGTGTGGGCTGAAAATGGCGTGCTGGAAGGAGCCTAGCATGCTGGATCTGAAAGGAGCTGCAAGCATCTGCCTGAACAGAGAAACAGTCAAATTAGAAAAACGGCATAAATTGGGCCTGATCTGGAGGAAGGATAGAGGGTCAGACAGTGGCTGGCTAGCAGAACAATGATTTACCTTTCATTGGGGAGCTGTAAGAAATACGGCGCTCTGGCTGCCTGCAGGCGTCTGAGAAGGAGCTGTGCGGCGTTGCAGGGTTGCAGGGTGCTGCGCATGCGCCTAAGTATATGCACTGATCCGGCTCGCATGCGTAGTAGAGCTCTGTAGGGCCGGTGTCTTGGTCGCCCGGCAACGGCCCCGTGAATGCGGAAGTGAGCTGCCGTGAGACCGAGGCCCAGAGCACTGCAGTCGGCAGCTGTCTGTGTTACAGGTAGCGTACGGACAGCTCCGTATAGCTGAAGTAAACGTCTCCTGTCCTGTCACATTGGAGGTAAGGGACCTTTCTGAAAGGAGGGGGGAATATGGACCCTAACAACCAATGGGTTGTGAAACCGGGCAAAGGCGCATTGCCCCAGATTAGTGATGACGAACAAGAGACAAGAAAGGGAGGATTGTCTAAAATGTGAATAAAGTTGATGTCCCTGTATGGTGTAATTGACGTGTAGAAGGAGTGGGGGACGTATGGGCTCCTATGTGTGGGCGGAATGAGGAATGTCAAATGCGCTCTATGGATGCAAGGCATGGAGATCATTAGAAATGGCTCTGGGTTGTGCTTCATTAAGGCCTTTTGTGATGGCCTGAAGTTTGTACATCCACCAGGACTCTTTAAAATTCAAGGAATTGATGAGGTTGCTGGTGTTGTGTACTTTGTCAGCAACCCACCATATGAAACTGTCCGGGTTGTGCTGGTATTCGAGGAAGTGTGGTACCAGTGGTGCCGTGATGGTTTTGCACCGAATGCGGGACCGGTGTTCCCCAATTCTCTTGTGAACCGGTCTTGATGTTTGCCCCACATATCTTAGCCCGCAGGGGCATTCAATGATGTAGATCACATTGCTAGATTTGCAATTAGAGAAGTGCCTTAATCTCCATTCCTTAGGGCCGATGTTGAAGGAGGTCATTTTTTTGGTCTGTTTGCATACAGTACAATTGCCACACGGATGGTGACCATTGATTTCCCTAAGATTCCATAAGGTAGATCTAGTGCTGTTTTTGCTCATCCTAGCATGGGTAAGCAAGTCCTTAAGGTTCTTAGATCTCCTCCAGGCCATTCTTGGTATAGGTTCTTCCGGCAAGCTGAGCTGAATAAGTGGCCAGAATTTTCTTATAAGGCCTTTGAGCTTGGTTGTATTAGGACCGAATGTGGTGACACAGGCCATAATGTTGTCTTCTTGGTTACTGTGAATTTTAGGTGCAAGTAAAGCTTCACGGGGCGTGAACCTGGCTCTCTTCATGGTATCTCTGAGCAGTTTTTTGGGGTAACCTCTGGCTTTCAACTTCTCTTCTAGGGCAGACGCGTTTGTTTTGAATTCTGCAATGTCTGTGCAGTTTCTACGCACCCGTAGAAACTGTCCATATGGGAGGTTGTCTCTTAGATTGCGCGGGTGGTTGCTTGTATAGTGAAGGACTGTATTCCGATCAGTTTCCTTTTTAAACATGGTGCATTCCAATTGATTCTTTTTGGGTTTGATGGTCAAGTCAAGGAAATTGATGCTGGAATTGCTGCTGTTGATGGTAAATTTTATTTCTTCCGTACAGTTATTGATCCAGTTGAAAAAGTTTGTCAAGTTGTCCTCCTCTCCTTTCCAGATAAAAATAATATCATCTATGTACCTGTGCCAAAGCACTATGCTGTCCAGAAATGGGTTACATGTATTCAGTACATTGTTGTATTCATATTCTGCCATAAAGATGATCGCCATGCTCGGGGTGAATGCTGCTCCCATGGCTGTCCCTCGGATTTGCAGGTAGAAAGTATCCTCAAATTGAAAAAAGTGGTTAGTGAGTGCAAATTCCAATAACTCTCTAGCACAAGGATGCAGTTCAAGACTTCAACATCAGGACCTTCTGTGCCAAAGTCTCTTTGTCAATCAAAGTCTCTTATTTCACAGGGTCTGATGCAACACAATAAAACAGTACAGTTCTTTTCTTCTTAGGATTTTCAGTTATACAACTTCTCAGGTGATTTTCTGTTCACCCTGGGTCCCCCTATGCCAGGCTCAGACCCACTTTAACACAAACCTTCAATTGGTTTCCCTCTGCCAGGCTCGGACCAAATTCACACACTTTTCTAAACTTTCTCTATTTCATCAACATCAAAGACTTTCAAATGCACAGAGGATTTTGCTTGACCCCTCGCATAACAACTTCGATTCACATTTATTCGTTCTCTTTCAATTGGTCTCCCTCCGCTGGGTTCAGAACAAATGTATCTACTATTATTACTTCTCAGCTGGATACCTTACAGAGACCTTTGATTGTGCACCCACGCAGTGCCGGACCACTCGTCAAAGGTATTGTAACTTGCTTTAAAGTTCAATCACTCATCAGCAGTTTAACTACACTCGTGTCTCTTATCACACGCATTTTACTAATGTTCACACCAGCGCTCGCCATACAATGTTGCTGCTTGCAACATTGGATTCAACACAGACCAGTCATGTATCGGTCTCTCCAACTCACCGACTGTGTTGGGTACAGTTCCTAAATATCCTACCGATTAGGATGGGGTAAAGGTGTTACAGGGAAGTGTATACTGCGTCTCCAGTGTCCCACTCCCACTCGCTGAAGAACCCTCACCCAGGTGAACCTCCTGCACTGGTCCACACCCAGGAAATTCATCCAAAAGCAATGGCCATGTCCTGACCACCTGGATGATGGATCCCCGGCGACTAGTGGGTGCAACACCTTCTGGTTTCTAACAGAGGTCACCAATAACTGAAACCAGCACCTCCTCAGTAACCATCAAGTGGCGGAAGCCTGATTGAAAAGGGTCCAGAATGCGAGCATCCTCAAGAAAATTCTTAAATTGAGGGGTAACTATAGCTTCAAGCACCATCACAAAAAACATAAGGAGAAAAATGGGACGAAAATTAGCAGGCAATGCAGGATCCGGTTTAGGCTTTTTAAGAAGAGGTGTAACCAGTGCATGTTTGACAGCTATAGGAAGAACACCATGACCATGGCTCAGTGAGAAGTTCACTGCAGAGAGCTGGAGCAATGCTAATCTCCTTTAGCACTTGTAAAGGAATTTGGCCCAGGGGAGAGCAAGACTTGAGCCATGAAATTACTCCAAGAAGCTGGCCCTGTGTGGTGTCAGCAAATGTGGAGTACAGTCCTTCGTGTGACAAGGGTGACAGAATAGAAAGTGAGGTAGAAAGCCTGTGAAATGCAGTTGGCAAATTAGACAGATTTTGCCTATTTAATGGCCTGATGATATGTCACGTGGTAGAGTTGTAAGACTGCTTTATCCATCGGATGATAGGCAGAGTGCCAGGTGCGCTGAGCCTTATATGAGGGTTTACGAGCCTGCAAAGAGGATGAATTCCAGGGTGCAGAGTGCTTATGAGGTCTCCGTTCTGACTTGAAAGGTGCAACCTCATCTGTGACTTTAATAAAAGCATCCTGAAGTGCTGTTGAAGGATCACGGGTAATGTTTAAAGAAGGGTAATGGGTAAAACATCTAAAATGCATAGAGGTACGGTAGCCAAATTAACTTGTCTCCAATCTCGACGACTATCACTCCACCCGTCGCCTGGCCACCCTTGCTAATATTCATCGCAAAGGGAAGTACAATGTCTCCAAGGCCGCCTAACATCCATAGCTAGGCAGCCATCTTTGAGTGGCCTTAAGCCACTTTTGGGCTATTTTATTTCCAAAGACAAATTGAGATCATCCTACCACCTGGCCCATGGGCAGAGTGCAAATAGCATCATTTCCCATTGGTGTGGGCTCTCTGCCAGTTAAGTGCCCTAAGCCCTCTGTATGTGGCCTCGCTTAACTGTGGCCCATGTTTCTTCCAGGCACATAATTGCCCATATTTCTTGAAGGAACAGGCAATAGTGCTTAATTATTTGTCCTTGCCCTGCTTTTAAGGGATGCCACAGGCAAAATGTCACATGAAAGTTAAGGGCAAATAACTAGACTTATTGGGTCTATCCCAGGCTAACAATGCTGTGAACACATGAAGGTGGCCGTGTTGTGGCCCCTTATGTCCTTTCCATTGTGCCCGCTGGCATTTATTTTCTTTGGGCGAGCTACAGATAAGGGCATGTAACAGTAATTGGATATTGCATTTTGAGCAACCTGAACTCCCTATTGCATGACAATTAAATATGGACTGGGACCTATATATTGCCTGCAAGTCAAGGTGGAGGCAGTTACCCACCCCGTTAGACCTGATATGCCCAGGCAACAGCCAGAACACCGTTCAGATCAACCAGCTCCAGAAATAATATTAAGATACAAGATAGCGGCCTGAGCTTCTATAATCGGCTCTCCCTAAATCATGAGTCCAGAGCTCAGAGACTTTGATTGTGGGGGAATGAGGAAGAGACAGAGAATATTAAACCTATGAGACAAGTGAGAGAACGGGAAGTGACAAAGCAACAGAGGGGAAACAATGGAGATCTGTAAGAAGTGAGCACAAGGAATTGCAATCTGGCAAGGGGGCAGAAGCCCTTAAATGATGCGTGTATTTCCATCCCAGAAAAGGTGACCTGCTAACCAGGTCCCCCTTCAAAAGCTCCATGACAAGAGCATAGTGTACACCTGCACCCTGCTGAATCAGCAGCCTGATCTGCAGTGCCCCTGGACCTCCAGTGGCACAGAGCAGGTTCAGGTCCCAGGTGCCATCTTGACAGCTGCAGTAATGTCCAAGTCACTACATCACTGTGGCTGCATTTAAGATATGCACCTCTGTTCCATAAAAATAGTTTGTGGCTGGTGGCATGTTAAACAGTGCATATACCTCACACCTGAGTTTGAGGTATGGTGGTTAGCATCTCTCATAATTATCCAAGCCATATCTCACATGTGTCAGCACTGTGAGCCCAGCTCACCTGTAGAAGTGATATGTGTATTCTCCCAGCCAGGCTGGCTCTCCTGCTCCCAGCAAGACTGTAGCACTTGGGGCTGCCTCTCTTTGATCATTTGTGATGGCAGGTAACACCTTCCCCAGTCAGACAGCCACTCCACAGAAGCTGTCCTGGGAGCAGCAATTAAAGGGCACACCCTTCACAAAAGGACTAGCCTCACACCAGGGATCTGCATCCCAAAAGGGCCTTTGATGCTGTTGTTAGAGGAAGGGGCAGGGTTAGTGTCGACAGAGGGAGCTCGGACCACCTTGTTTTCTATCTTTGCCTTTCTTCTTTCCTGAGAAAAATATACTTTATTTCGGTTTCACCATTAACAGCAAATAAAAAAACCAAAAAAACTGTACAGTTACAAATTGTTTAAAAAAAAGTCATATTAAAATGGACACATAGAAGAAAGGCTTAACGTTTTCTTGCCATATGTTGATAAGCTGCAGTAATATACTCACACAGATCATTAATAAAATGCATTTCAGAACAAAATCCATTGTGTCAGAAACATGCCTGATATTATTGGCAATAAAAAGACTTTTTAGCCAAATACGCCTCAGATCCAATAATTTTGGGCAGATTAAAAGAAAGTGAATGAACTCTTCATCAATCCCGCTTCCACTCATGCAGAGCTATGTGTTATACAACCACGTCATCCGCGCCCTCACGGGCAAAACATTCAGTCGTACCTTTACAATACTGCATCTTTGCCCCGGAGAGTAAGTGGCGCTCAGGGAAAGGTTCTCAGCATAGGTACAATGCGCCCTTGTCAAATACCCTAGCAAGCGTTCTTTCCTGTCCCCTTCACTTCCTGTAGCACAAAGCAACTTGGGTGTGATGTCAGAAGGCAAAGTCCACTTGTTGCAAGAACAGGGATTGGATCCTTAAAGCAAGCTTGATTTTGCCCAATCACCTGTAGACTTTTGACTTCAAAAGAAGGGTTCTTCCACGCCTTTGTTGTATCATCTCTGGACTTCATCCATTGAAGAACATTTCGTTTGGACTCTATTGGGAGAGCAGTCCTTTCCAAAGCCTCCATTTGTGAAGTGATGACAGGTAGTCCAAGGCAGAGGCAAGCTCTGTCCCCTAAACATCCCCAGGGCACATCAAGAATGACCTGCTGCTGGAACAGGACATGCACCTCTGCCAGCCACCCTGGGCATCATCATGCTGAAGAACCTTTGAGAGTGTGTGCGAGCATCCCCTGTGTTTGGGAGCCCTAGATCAAGGTCTACTGTAGCCCTTGAGACCCTGATGGGGGACTCGCAGCTCCCGGGTGCCAGGACAGCTAGGATTCCTGTATCGACATAGTTGCACCACTGTGACTCATAATTCAAGCATGTTTGACACTGTTTAAACCAGCAAGACACTCCGCAGCTGCCTTTGGCACTCACCAACCTTTGAACTGCAGAACTGCCTGTTCAAACTGTGCCATCTGAAGTGTGTCGTTGGCTCGACTCAAACAAAGAAGCATCGCTGCACATTGTAATGCTCAGACCACCATTCAAACCCTTAGCCTCTTCATCGCCAATCCAGTCAACGATCGGACTGACCCTGGTGTTCTCTCTAAACCGCATCCTTCGAGCACAGTATTGAACCAACTCACCTGTGCATCCCGCCATCAGCCTGTCCACCGTCGGAGCCTGGTGACATCCACAATCCGCATCGCTTCACACTACAGCCTTCTTCAGTTTAACCCTGCCTGAACATCTGCTTGCCACTGAACTACTGTGACTACCTCATTTTGAACCAAATCAAACCACCCAACAGTGCCAAACCGCCAAGACATTGCAAAGGTATTATTGCCTGATAACTGCACACCTGGTGCATGTTGGGGTTAGGGACTGGCTAGATCGCTTAAATCCCTTTTGCACTTCAAGAACATATCCTTTTACAAGAACATTATGTTTTTGTATTGCCTTTTCTAACCCTGTCTCATTACCCAGAGTGCTACATCTTACTGTCTTGCATATTCTGTGTTTTATCTATGGGGTGGGTTTTTGTAGTATTTTCTATTTAGCGTATGTTGTGTTTAATTTGTATATATATATATATATATATATACATATATATATATATATATATATATATATATATATATATATATATGGTAGCAGCCATGTAGTTATGCTTAAGTTGCTTTTATGGTTAAGAGTGTTCGTGCCCTGATGTGCCCCGTTCTCCCAACACAGCAGAGAATAGCCTCTTGCTGATTGGCCCGTGCTGTGACTACTAGAGCTTATTGGAAGCCAGCAGGCGTAAGCCGGCCCTTCCTGGAAAGGCCCTGAGGGCAAGGCCAACAACTGTCCTGAGACTGTCCTGAGCTGACCAGAGCCCAGGGCCAGACCCCCTGCCCATGCACACTGAGACTGTGAGTAACCCACAAGTGCCTCTCTGCTCCCATGCTAAATTGGCCTCACTTTAGCCCTGATTGCTAAAATTCGAATCTAGATGCTCCATTGTTTGTGCTCACTGTAATTGGCCTCACTTTAGCCCTGATTGCTAAAATTCGAATCTAGATGCTCCACTGTTTGTGCATTCACAGCTCTTTAGCCTGCACATGTCTAGTTTTCAAGCTTAGACATAGCAGCATCGTATATGCCTTCTTCGATTACCAGTATTGTACTTAGTCTCCTCTCTACACCTTGAAGCTTTCCCTATTATCCTGCTTCACTTGCATGCCAGTATACTCTGCATATATCCTACCTGATGCGGTATTTGATCAGCTACTACTGCAGTGCACCAAGCGTCAATGTGCCCTAAATGTGTCAAATATCTCAAATTTGAATTGCCATGGACGCCACTAGCACTAGACTGTTCTTACACCCTGTGTGATACTTGCCCAGCCCCTATTGAATAGCACTCGGTCTCTACAATTGCCTGTGTTACACCTATGTTATCATGTATGGACATCTGCTATACTTTGCTTGAGCTCTTACCAGTTCCCTGCATACAGTGTATTTCCCAATGCTTTACACTGTCCTATTAAGAACCCCCCTATACATTACTAGCCTACATGACCATACCATGTCCCTTAATCCACCCCTACCTGCGCCAGCACAGAATGTCCTCAAACAGGCTGCCGTGATTACCATACCCTGCACTGTTCCACAGAGGAACCTTAAATTACGTGCTAGACTACCTAGGCTTTATGACCCTCCAACCAATCCAGCGCACAGCAATGCCACTCGCAGCCTGCGTAATTCAAGCCATCACCGGCACCCTCTCCAACTTAACAGCAGACTCTTCCGAGAACCTACCCTTCTCCCAAAATGCAAACCTAAAACACATCAATCTTGAAACCAGTTCAGTCTGGGATGAGAGCTGCTCTTATAAATGCACGCTCTATGGTAGCTCATGCTACTGACATAGCTGACTTACTACACAATGAAAACCTAGACTTCTTAGCGGTTACCGAATTTTGGCTCCACCCAGCAGCCGGCCCAGCAATTATGCTAGCCGTGCCAGACGAATACACCCTCCTAAGATTTGACCGTACCACCTCTCGAGGTGGTGGCCTTGCTATCATAGCTAAAACCAACCTATCAGTGAATCTCTCACCACCACACAACATAAGCTCTTGTGAATCCCTAACGGCTAAGTTAACTCTATCTAATACGCAGACTGTATCCATTCACCTAATATACAGACCCCCTGGTCCGCTTGGATCCTTTGAAGATGACCTAACAAATATTATATTGCATAATCTCAAGAACTCCTCCCAAAGCATTATATTAGGAGATTTTAACCTTGGTTTTA
This sequence comes from Ambystoma mexicanum, assembly GCF_040938575.1. Lineage (NCBI taxonomy): Eukaryota > Metazoa > Chordata > Amphibia > Caudata > Ambystomatidae > Ambystoma > Ambystoma mexicanum. The sequence goes on from NC_090941.1 coordinate 1,090,799,751, forward strand.
GCGACCCGTTAGACACTAATGCTACTATAATCAATAACACCCTAGAGGAACTAGGTTTCACTCAGAAAATCTCAGCGCCTACCCATGCTAAAGGTAGAACCTTAGATTGGCTAGCTGTGCATAACTGCCCACTTACAGTCTCATATATAATTCCACAGCCGTGGTCTGATCATCACCTGATCACATTCTCACTAGAGCTCACACCACCGCTACAATCTAACAGTATAGCTCCAGCCGTCCCAAATAGAAATAAGAGAAACATCACTCCAGAAAAACTTCTTCCTCTGATCTTACCCACTCTTAACGCTATTCCTGACCATACAGATCCCTCAACCATGGTAGATCTGTACAATAAAGTAATGCTATCTTCCCTTGATGCCATAGCACCTCTCAAAGTGAGAAAGAGCAAACCTCGCAAACATGTGAACAATTAGTTCTCTCCTCACCTTAAGGCTATCAGACAGGAGAAACGACGCTATGAAAAAATCTGGAGATCAGACCCTTCTGAAATTAATAAGATAAACCTAAGTAATTTAGCTTCCCAGCACAAAAAAGACATTATCCTTGCAAAACAAACCTCTTATAACCTTAGAATCTCTCAAGCGAAATTTAATACTAAAGAGCTCTTCTCAATTCTGAAAGAAATAGAAACTGCCATCCAGCCACCTGACTCATGCATCAAGGACAAAAACTGGTGCACAGATATTCAAAATGCTCTTGCCAATAAACTTACTTCACAGCAAACTAAAATCAGTAACAAAAGAGATTCCCTTCTCTCCATCTCTAAATTTAGTAATACCAGTTCTACCCTACCTCATCCTACCCGGACGTCACCTCCTGAGCCCACCCCCCTCCTTAACTTCAGCAAAGTCTCTACTAAAGAGGTTGAAAAAGTTATTTTTGCACTCAAACCTTCGAACTGCCATGGGGACCCATGCCCGGCACAACTGATAAAGGATGCAGCTCTAGAACTCTCACCATTTATTACTAAACTAATAAATGCTTCCTTTACAGCCGGTACCATACCTAACAATCTGAAACAATCCTGGGTCCTCCCACTCCTTAAAAAAACGAATCTAGATCCTGCCATCCCTACCAACTACTGTCCCATTACCACTGTGCCGTTTCTTCTCAAAATCCTTGATAAAATAGCATGCCAACAAATTCAACAATACCTTGAACTCAATCACCTCCTAGGAGTCCGACAGTCAGGCTTCAGACCGCAGCACGGGACCGAGACGGCACTTATCGATCTTAAGGCACAGATAGATGAGCTGCGAGACGAGGGCAAGACAGCACTTCTGTTACTTCTCAATCTCTCAGCTGCATTTGATCTGGTCAACCACGAGATCCTCTGCACACACTTACAGTCGGCAGCTCATTTCTCCCAGGAGGCAACTGAATGGATCCAGTCCTTCCTCAACAACCGCACTATGCAAGTTTTTTCCCCCTCAGCGGCTGATGACCCTATGCCCATTACTTGTGGTGTGCCACAGGGCTCTTGCGTCTCCCCCACCTTGTACAACATTTTTACAAAGCCCCTTATCGATGATCTAGGTGACCTGGGTATCACCTACACAAACTATACTGATGATACCCAGATCCTTATCCCGCTGACGGGGGATTATGACAAGGATTTGGCCTTTGTAAATCGAGTGTACCTCATCATCCAGACATGGATGGCCTCTCATGGTCTATGCCTGAATGATGATAAGACCGAACTCCTCATCCTAGGCACAGCACCCAACCTCAATAAATTAGGCCAAAACTACTCCTCTCTCTTCATTGACAATAATATCATGACTGTAGCTAAGGAGGTTAAAACGTTAGGATTCTATTTAGACTCAACCCTCACCTAAAAAAAAACAAGTCAATGCCATGGCTTCCGCCACATCTTATACATGTAAACTTATTAGGGCATCCAAACAGTTCCTCTCACCAAACAACTGTATCACTCTAGCCAGAGCACTGATTCTATCCAAGTTGGATTATTGCAATGCACTTTACGTAGGCAGCAACAAATGCATTACAAATAAAATTCAAATCCTACAAAACAATGCCTCAAGAGCAGCCCTAAGCCTCCCGAGGAAAGCACACATTTCAGAGACGAGAAGATCGTACAACTGGATTTCTACAAAAGATAAAATGTTCCTTAAATCGATCTCTCTGACTCATAAATGCTTACACCAAATGGCACCTCAATACTTGATAACAAGATTCACCAGACCGGCCTCCTGCCGCCCCTCTAAAAAGGCCAACTCAAACCTCCTCCTTGTCCCAAGATTCAAACGTACTTTGTCTGGAGGGAATAGTTTTCCTGTCAAAGCAGCACAATTTTGGAACTCCCTACCACCATCTCTCAGGGAAGACCTTCCCTACCCACAATTCAGATCTAACACCATCCGCTGGATCAAGGAACATGACATCTAATGCTATGACATCCATTCTCTTTCACTGCCGTGCCTACTGAAAATTGTATATAAATTGTATATCCCCCCACCGCTATGTCTAGATATATCTACAACTTGTAAATTATGTATATTCACCTAATGTATCCTTTAATGTTTTGGTCCAAATGAACACTGCAACCCAGTTGGATTAATTTACTGCGTCTGTAACTTAAGTTGTACACTCCTCATGTTGCTTTGCGCCCTGCTACCCACGGGTTAGGTGCGCTTTACAAATATTAAAACAAACAAACAAAGAGCAATGGTTTTTGGGTGGCTTATAACTTTGCCCCCCCCTGGACGAATCCTCACCAAACCTTGCATAAGAAAGTATATGGCCCACACTAAATGTATTTGCAAAGTTTGTTGAGGTTTGGTCAAGGGGGGGGCAAAGTTATAGGGGGGTCCCAAAATTATTTTTTTCCCATAGACATAATGGGGAAAAAACTTTGCTCACGCCTACAGCCCAAACCGCAGGACGGATTTTCACCAAATTTGCAGCAGGAGCGGCAGCTTGGTCCCGAAAGCTTTTGTTAATTTGGTGTAAATCCGTCCAGTAGTTTTTTTTTAAACAACCAAAACATAAGGCAAAGAAATTAGTGATATCTATGTCCGCTCTGCGGACATACTTCCCTGTTCGGTCCACGGACAGGACTCCGATTGGCTTAGAGGGCAACGTGATGTCAGTAATGACATTTGTAATGTCCTGGGTGTTAGTCTTAGCAGTGCACGGTGGTGGCGCGAGTTATGGTTGCTTAGCTTACCATAACTGGCGAATTTCAGGGGGTTTTCGGTTTTACTTGTAACCATAAAGTTCATTTAACAAAGTTTTTTCATTGAATTTCATAGGTTTTTATTAGTGCAACTTAACCATAACGTCCCCTTAACAAAGTTTTTTCATTGAATTTCATAGGTTTTTATTAGTGCAACTTAACCATAATGTCCCTTCAACAAAGTTTTTTCATTGAACATATAAATATATATATAGCACAACATCTGTTAGTTTGTTCCTTATTCAATTCCACACGTTCCACCCATCTGCAACAGATTTTACGTAGTTACCTGTTCGGACCCTCTGGACATTCCTAGTTATATGACATTTGGACACTGCAGCCATTTCACCGGATTTCAGCCGCTTCACACATGAGACGGTTGCCTGAAATGTGCAAAACATCAACGTGGTCATAGAAGGACTGGACAAATTTCATTTTAAGCATCTCAACACGAGGATCAAAACTCAGATGTTGAAAACATTGCGCTCTGAAACACTTGTGTACGAGCGCAATATAAATAAAATATCAATGTCAATATTAAAACCACATTTCAAGGGTTGTATACGAATTGTTCGTATTACAACACTTTGAATGACAATTGACCTTTCCACAATTGACCGAATTGTATGCGGTCAATTGTGAAAAGGTCAATTGTGACCCTTTAAATTCGGTCAATTGTTCATTCGAACAATTGTAAACGAACAATTTGGGTAATACCATTTCAAGGCCCTAAGACGCACGGGTTCTGAGATATTTGCACTGCAACACACTACAGCGCGCCAGGGTGAGGCAACAGGTCGGGAGAGCGCACAGAGGGTCCCAGTATGCTGCAGTATGCAAACTCTCACCTCCCCTCTGCTTCTGCTCCGAGGTACGTCAGCCAGCCCCACGCGGTGCAGTTTACTTTAGAGTGCAAAGCACATCAAGTGATAAACGACTCGGAACAGTGACCTACAGGATCATTGATTTTCAACAATTGATAGAGTGTTATTATGTCTGTCTACAGAACCCATATGGAGTAAGTGTACTTTTTGCTAGTATTCAGCCACATGAGAATGTTTGTCGATTTTGTCAATGTAAAGATCAACCAGAAACCTTATATCATCTATTGATTGACTGCAAAATGTTAATGGCAAATCGTATACAATATTTGAAAACTCCTATCCAAAGACATGAAGCTGTATCTCCGGAATCACTTTGGCAGCTAATATTCAATGGAAGCATAACCTCTCTCAGACTTGGGACCATTAGATTTATGAATGCCTTGAAACTTGAGGATTGAGCTTATCCATCGGAATTGTGAGCATGATCCCCCAACATGTCTAAGTTTCTAGAGGTTGTGTGTTAAGTTCAACCAGGTGATCAATACCTCTGACTTACATGGCTGAATAGGGGTATCAAGCAATAAATAAGTTCTGTGCTGTCTTGCATTAACATATATGTACTATGATGAAGGTAAACATTGGGCAATCAATGCTCCTTTTCATTGAAGCATGCAATCAAGGGTCCCTGTAGATCATAGCATTGCTGCAGCAAGTGTCATTTGAGCAATCATGTATATCGGAATGAACTAAGTTTAATTTAATTCTTATTTTAATACCATTGTAAAATAATGTTTTCCTTTTATTCTAATGAAATGATTTATCATTGCTTTTAAATACTAGTATGTATGCTATTTAAAAATGGTTGACTTATTGTAAAGTTGATTCATATCAGCTGATTCAATAAAAAAGTAAAAATAAAAAAATGTATAGAACCTTGATTGAACATTTCTTTATGTTGGACTGTTGTACTTTGCTGTCTTGGTTTCACACTCACACCTCTCTTGAGGGTATAGCTTTCCCTCTGCCCATGTTACCACAAAAGACGAAGGAGATACATCGCTTAACTGCGCTTGCTTTACCTTTATGACTGCGTTGACTCTTGGTTTGTAGAGGTGTGAGGGGTGAGTAGGTGCTATAGCTTCTCCTAATCCTTGTACTTCTGCAAGGCAGAAGTCAATTCATCACAGTGATTCAGGTGCAGTAGCTTCACAAGCCTTGCAGAGAGATGGAAAGAAGAGGCTCTGTGACATAGCCGGGTGGAGGATTGCACAAGACAAACCAAGTAATTGAAGGGGTTCTTAGGCCGGGTCGTTGTGTTTGAAAGATGGTAGAGTCCTGAAGAGAGCGTTGTCTGAGGAGAGAAACTTTGGAAACCACAACCCACGAGCTGGGAGTTCTCATGTGAGAGCTGAAAAGACACGAAGGACATTTAGAAAGCAAAGCGATGTGGGGTGAGAAGACAGGATTAAACTGGTAAATTGAAGAGCCTATATAGTGGAGCTGGAAAACAGAACCTGCCATTATTAGACAGAAAGGGCCCTGAAACTACATTCTCCAAACTCAACAAAATTTCATTGGTATTTGAAAATATGCAGTATGATGGATTTCCATCTGCTAGGCGGAATCTCAGAGATTTTGACATTTCAGGAGCTCTTCTAAATAAATTATGTCATGAAAGTCAGCACTGCTCTGTGTTTTAAACATTTATGTAATTGGGTTTGTATCCAGATGAACCTGCGAGCCATGGGGTGAATAACTGACCTGATGACCTGACCAACACCCATATATAAGACACCACATGTATACCTTCTGCTGGGCATTGGTAGATGGCATGCCAACACCAGGTTAGGACACATATTTCATAACATTAGAGAATACATCCACATAAATGAGCACATCGGATGATGAGGAAAGGGTCCTTATCTAAATTTCCTTTTAAATTCTTAATTGGCACTAAGGAAACAATTTCACATCATACATCTGTCTATTGACACGTCTTCCGTTGTTTATCTAGTATTATAGGGTGAGGGAAAGTGTGGAGTGGAATTATTGCACGGCAACATTAAGTTCATCATTAGCAGCACTGGGAGACACTTTCAAAAGTGCTCAACCAATTTGTTCACTAAAGTGTAAAACCGATTTGGTTGCCAAATTTGGTACAAATGTTAGGAGGGATCACTCATGACTACTTCTGGAAGATTCTCCCAAATTATTTCTAGCTGACATGCATAGAGAAGTTATTCTAATTAGGCATTTTGATTTTTTGCAATGAAAAAAGGAATCCCTTTGAAAGTAAAGAAGCAGACCTGGTGGCAGTTTAAATAATACAAAGCCATATCTGGTTTTAGCTTTGATGGCCTATGGAAAGCTACACCTATGCTGGCCAAAACTGATGATGTCATTTATTGTCATCTTGGTTTCTGGTGAGCTATTTAACTGTCAGAGGTTGTACATTTGTATGTCTGGTATTGGGGTCACTGCACAACAGGATTTTAGCACACCAAACCACATTGTCCATGCCTGGGAAGGCTTGCCACATTCCCAGAGACCAGGTTGCTTTCAGGGGGGTTGGAGGGAACCCAGGCATCAATGGCCAAGCTCTGCAAGCCACTTCCTGCCGAAAAAGCCCTCTGGGTATGACCTTACCAGGCAAAAGACTACACACAGCAGCCAGGATTGGGCATTTACAGAGGGCTAGATGGACTGCCGCTGTGGCAGATTTCCTATTTAAGGGGGTGGGCACACTATGTCATTTCTCTCCATTACTTCTCTCTCCGCATGTGGTGTTCCCCAGGGCTCTACCCTCTCATCCTGGCTCTTCAATGTCTACTTGGCCCTTTGGCCCACCTTATCTTTACCTTCTCCTCTAACGTTCAGTGTTATGCTGATGACACTCAGCTCTCCTTCAGGCTACCCTCAGCCTCCTCTCCTCTCCTGCTCATTCCTAACTGTCTATCTGCGATTCAGGAGTGGTGCACCTCCAACAATCTCTGCCTTAATGCCAGTAAGACTGAGAGCCTTCTCTTTGGGACCCCTGCTCCCGCTTTCGCTCTCTCACTCTGGCAGCCCTCCTAGGGCCCTCTTCCTTCACTTCCTGTGAGACTGGTGTAATCTTCAACTCTACTCTCTCCTCTACTCTCTCCTTCTCTCCTCACATCACAGACCTTGCCAAGAAGGCCCACTACCAGTTACACTCCTCAGAGGTATTCTTCCTTTCCTCACTTTCCCACAGAAGCTCACTGTCTCCAGAGCCCTGGTTCTCACTAGGCTGGACTATTGTAATATTGTACTTGGTTATTTATAGCGTGCTTAATACCCAGAGGTTTCCAAGCGTGGACCCGGGGATCGAGCCTGTGTTGCTCTGCGTCGTCTCGTTCCAAGGCGAATGTGTTGCCACTGAGCCATCCTGTAACACCCTCTTTCTCAATCTGCCTTCCTCTACTCTTTGCCCTATGCAACTACTCCAGAACAGGAATGCAAGACTTGTCTTTGGCCTCACGCCCAGGGACCGTATCTCTCCAGCCCTGAAATCTCTTCACTGGTTCCCGGTGGATGCAAGGGTCAAGTTCAAGACCCTCTACATCGTACACAAGGCTTTCCTGGGCTGGGGTCCGCACTACACCTAACTCTTCCTAAACACCTTCCTTCTCAAGGCCTTCTCTAAGCCACTTTCAACTCTCTGAGGGTAAGACGCTTATGCAGGCAGAGAGTGGGGGGTAGATCTCTCTCCTCTGCAGGTGCCTCCATCTGGAATGGCCTGCGTGCCCTCTCAAACTTGAGCCAGACCACCTGAATTTCAGGAAGCAGCTCAAGACCTTCCTCTTCACTTCTGCTTTCTGCCTCTCTCTCCCCTGCTGACCAACCTGTATGCTGCCCTGACTGGCTGCCTAGCTACCCTCAGAGTCTCTCAGGTATCAGCCCCCCCCCCTGAACAGTAGTCCCTGCAATGCCTCCAGGCCTGCCGTGAACTTAGGGGCTGTATCTGGAATCCTACCGTCTCCTGCCTCCTTGCACTTACCCAGAGGCGTGTTGCACTGGCTGCCTTTACTCAAGAGTATTGCTGCCTTGATTGCCCTTCCCTAACCTCCCCATGGCAATTCCCCTCTCTGCCTCCCCTGCACTTTGTGTATCGCACTAGTACGATCTGAATGACACACAGCATGAGGCTGAGTATGGGGTTCATTCCCTACTCATCCCTCATGCAGCGCAGCAGTGATTTTGTGACGTGCTGTTAATCACATACAATATTTTCAGACAACCGAATTATGAGTTTACAACAATATTCAGGAACAGAGGACACAGTCTCTGGGCCCTTCATCTCCATCCAACTTGCAAGGAAAGGAAAAGAAGGGTGTGCCAAGACCATACACCTGGTGGGAATGCCCCTGGGAAAATTACTTTGAATTCCCCATTGTAAATCTTGTGGTGGGCATAAGACATGTAGCAGACCCACAGAGTTTGAATTGAGGGGAGCTGGGAGCTTTTTACTCCTGCTTGTAGCCTAGAGGTACCTGGTTAGTTTGACACCAACAGTTACCAGGAGCTACTTTTGGCTCCCCTGGCCAACTGATGCTGAACCAACATACCTAAGTGACATTAACTTTGTGCATTTGGGGCGATCCCTATAAATCAGTGTTATTACATACCTGTATGACAATTAAAGCATAAGGAATCAAATAATGGACAAAGCATCTGTTTGCATCTTATGTGGAAGTTAGATTTGCGGAAACACTTTGTACTAGTTCCTGGTTTCCCAGCAGTAGATACTAGTCACTGGAGAATGCTGGATACCCAGGTGCAGATTTTAGCTCCTGCTTATCCAATCTTAATTTTGATCCCTGACCCATCGTGCCAGAGTACCATCTTTACTGACATCCTTACTGACATCGCTTAACACCACCAAACATTTGACACACAAATCGTACTTTCTAAATAATATGCTCCTACAATAGCTGCAATCATGCTAATTGGATTTTGTACAGAGCCTCAATTTAAGGTTTGAGGCTAACAAGGGGCTCAAAAACACCACCTTATTTCAGAGCCCAATCGCTATCTTCTAACGTGTTTCTGAAGAGAGCAGACTTGAGGGGAGCCACCCGCTGAGTGTCCGCTGCCTAGAGGACTGGGTGGCCAAAAAGCCAAAGTCTTAGTTGCCTGCAGGACACAGGTAGGTGATATGATATGATATGATATGATATGGCATTTGTAACGCGCCTATGCACAAGTGATTCAAAGCGCGACGAGGCAGGGGGGGGACGAAGGGGAGACAGACAACGATCCTACTAGGCCAGATGTCATTCAGATCGCGCAAGTGCAAGGGTAGAGGGGAAGGGAAAAGTGCAAGGGGGAAGGGAGAGGGGAAAGTGCAGTACAGGGTTAGTAGAAAAACAAAGTAAATACTAGGGGCCAGCTGGTGGCAAGTGCAAGGTAAGTGCAGACAAGTGCTGGCAAGGGGGGGTTGATGTAGGGATACAGAGACAGTCCCGCAGTGCAGGGGTTGCCAGGGAGGCAGTGCAGGGGATGAGTGGCTGGGCCAAGGACCGAAATCGGTGAGTGGCCCAGTTGCAGATTCAGTGCAGGTTCAGTGATTTTAGCAGGGGAGAGGGGAGAGAAAGCAGAGGCAACGAGGAGGGTTTTGAGGTGCTTCCGGAACTGGAGATGGTTCTCCTCAAGTTTCAGGGAGGAAGGAAGGCTGTTCCAGAGGGAGGCCCCTGCTGCAGAGAGAGATCTACCCCCAACTTGTTGCTTGGAGAAGCGACTGACCCTGAGGGAGTTGGAGGCGGATGAGCGAAGAGCTCGAGAAGGAAGATATTTAGGAAGAGAGAGTTGAAGGTATTTTGGCCCAAGGCCCCAGAAGGCCTTGTGGACAATGCAGAGGGTTTTGAACTTAATCCTCGCAGCCACTAGGAGCCAGTGTAGCGATTTCAGTCTTGGAGAGATACGGTCCCTGGGCTTGAGGCCAAGGACAAGTCTCGCAGTCCTGTTCTGGATGAGTTGCAAAGGGCGGAGAGTAGAGGCAGGCAGATTTAGATGAGGCTGTTACAGTAATCCAGCTTCGAAAGAACCAGGACTCTAGAGACAGTGAGCTTCTGGGGGAAGGAGAGGAAAGAAAGGATACCTCTGAGGAGGTGTAGCTGGTAGTGGGCCTTCTTAGAGACGTCAGAAATGTGAGGAGAGAAGGAGAGTGTGGAGTCAAAGATGACCCCGAGGTTTTTTGCCTTGCAGGTGGGAGCAGGAAGAGGGCCAAGAGAGGCCGGCCAGAGAGCTGCATGGAAGGAGGGAGTGGGTGTGCCGATGGGTAGAATCTCAATCTTACTGGCATTAAGGCAGAGGTCATTTGCAGCACACCATTCCTGAATAGCAGAAAGACAGTCAGAGATGAGGGAAGGAGAAGAAGAAGAGGAGGCCGAGGGTAGCCTGAAAATGAGCTGGTTATCATCCGCATAGCACTGAAAGTTGGGGCAGAGAGCGGCAATGCGGTGGGCAAGAAGTGCCAGATACTGGTTGAACAGCCAGGGAGAGAGGTTAGATCCCTGGGGGACACCACAGGTAGAGAAAAAGATGTCAGAGAGGAAGGACCCCAGTTGGCCCTGGGAGGGTCGATCAGAGAGGAATGAGGTCAGCCACGCCAGAGCCTGATCGGTGATACCCAGGTTATCACGCAGGCGGTTGAGCAGGATTGTATGGTTGACAGTATCAAAAGCAGAAGAGAGATCAAGCAAAATGAGAACACATGGAGTGTTAGAGTCAAGGTTCGAGAGCAGGTCCTCGCGGAGGTTCAGGAGAGCAGTTTCCGTGCTTCTGGCAGCTCTGAAGCCCGACTGAAGGTCATGAAGACTACCAACAGATTCAGCATGGAGATTAAGCTGGGAGATGGCCAGTTTCTCCAGGAGCTTGCCCAGGAAGGGAGTGATAGAGATTGGGCGATAGTTAGCCGGGCAGGAGGGGTCGGAAGAGGGTTTCTTAAGAAGGGGGTGCACAAGGGAGTGCTTGAAGACTCCAGAGGTGAAGGAGTGATTGCAGAAATCGGCCAGGGCAGGAGCCAGGGAGTCGATGTGTTCCTTGATAGTTTTGGAGGAACAAGGGTGGACCTGTTTTGACAAGACTTTCATAGATCGGACTTGTCTCAAAATCTCGTCAGCAGAAAAAAGGGGAAAGGCAGAGAAGGAGGGAGGAGGGGTGGCTGCAGAGGGCCAGAGGAAGAGCAGGGAATAGAGGGGGGAGGTGATAGGAGGAGAGTGAGGACAGGATGTCCTGAGTTTTTGAAATGAAGTGAGAGGCCAGTGCCGTGCAGAGGGCCTTGGAGGGGTCAGGAGAGGTAGAGACTGCAGCAGGGTTGGCCAGCTCCTTGCAGATTTTAAAGAGTTCGGCCGAATTGTTAGATGCCGCAGAGATGCAGGCTTGGATAAGGGCTCTCTTCTTGGTGAGAACGGAGAGCCGGTATTGCCTTTGGAGCAGGCGGCAGGCCAGTTTGTCAGAGGATGAACATGAAGCACGCCATTTCCTCTCTGCCACCCTGCACTTGTGTTTAAGGGTGACGAGATCCGAGTCATACCAGGAGTTACATTTGGCTTTGGGCTTCAGGCGGATTCTCATGACAGGGGCAAGGATATCGAGAGTATCACATATAGCAGAGTGGAGCGTGGAGAGGGCTGTGTCAGGGTGGGAGTCAGCCGAAGGGCGGGGGGTGAGAAGGTGGCGGCAAAAGCCTCAACTGACATGCGCTTCATGGGTCGGATGACCGAGAAGGTGGGTGGCAATGATGGAAGTGGATTTGCCTGTAGGGTAGGGAAGGTGAGGTGGGAGGATAGGAGAAAGTGATCACTCGAGGAGAGAGGAGTGGAGAGAGGGACAGAGAGGGGAAGGTCAGAAGAGATCAGGGCATCAAGAGTGTGCCCTGCAGAATGAGTCGGCCCAGACGGGAGAATAGAGAGAGAGAGGGAGTCGCAGAGGTCGCGAAAGAGTCCAGAGGGGGGACAGGAGGCATCCAGGTGGATGTTGAAGTCTCCAAGAAAGAGGAGTTGAGTGGTTGAGGACAGGAGTGAGGAGGAGAGGTCTGCACACTCGGAGAGGAAGGAGGAAAATTGACCAGCTGGCCGATAGATAGTAGCCACGGTAAGGGAATGGCTAGGAGAGAGAGAGAGTCGGCAGACAAGGCATTCAAAAGAGGAGTAAGTCTGAGTTGGAGTGACAGTGGCAGGAATCCACTCAGGGAAGATAAGGGCCACACCCCCCCAGCACGGTTGGGCCTGGGCACAGAGAGGATCTTGTAACCATCAGCTAGGAGTTTGTCAAAGCTGGTGACAGAGCTGGCCATGAACCATGTCTCAGTGAGACCAACGACGTCAAAGTCCAGTTCCTCAAGAAGGCGACAGATGTCAGAGGAATGTTTGACTGCAGAGCGAGAGTCAAGAGTGGCAATGTGGAGAAGGTTCCCATCCTTGAAAGAATTTCGGGGAGGGGTACAGATCAGAGGTACGCCCTGTGGAGGTGAAGAAGGAGCACAAGAGGGGGCAGGGAGGGAGGGTGGAGGCAAGGTAGCCGAGGACAGAGGAGGGGGGACAGCAGGAGAGGAGAGGAAGTTGATGAGTTGCGGGAAGCGTCTATCAAAGAGGTGGAGGTTGGCCTGAGGGCCTTGGACCAAGACGGTCCCATTAGCGTAGACATTAATGATGGCCTTAGAGGAGTGGAAGGAGGCCAAGAGGACATCCCAATGGGTGCCACCATTAATGGGAGAAGAGGAGAAAGGAGAGAGCACAGAGACCATATGAAGGGACCATAGGTCAGGAGAAGGCACGAAAAAGAGGATGTCAGTGAGAGTTTCCTTGGAGGAGGCACTGGTGTAGGTGTCTGGGATAGGGAGGCCTGGGTTGGAGACCAGGATGTCCTTTTTAAACATTTTCCTACCAGATTTAGTGAGGAGAGCAGGATAGTCAATAGAGAAGCAGTTAGAGAAGATAGGCGAGATAGAGAGCACCATGGAATAGGAGGGAGGGGGGAGACAGACGAGAGCAGGGGACAGGGAGTGAGCTGCAAGCCCTAGTTAACACAATTCAGAACAGCAGTAAACACAGAAGTAAACACAGTAGATGTGTATTAGGTACCCAGTGGAGAGGCCACCTAAGTGTGAGAATCCTACGAGGGGAGAAAAGCCCTAGTTCACCACAATTTGGAGAGCACAGTGAACACAGTAAAAACGTATTAGGTACCCAGTGGAGAGGCCACCTAGGTGTGAGAATCCTGCGAGGGGAGAAAAAGCCCTAGTTTACCAGGTGGGGGGGCCTCAATGTGAGCGTGTGCCCCTTGCCTGACCTTGTCTCACTGGTCAGGCTCATGTAGGGGGGCACCTCCTAGCAGGAGATCAATGGAACTGCTGCTTCGCCGTACCTCTTCCAGGCATAAACCCTGCGGGGGCAAAGAGGAGCAAAGTACTTGTCCTCATTAATGCTCCTCATCCAGCGGGGTAGCCTAAACTGAGATCTCATTCGGGACTAGCAAAGAACAAGCTATCCAGCTTGCCATGCCTGTGGTCAGGCCATCACACTATCTCCTTCACCATCGCCATGCCCACCAAATATGTCCCAGCCACCACCATGGCACGCAGCACATGCAACTTGACCAGCAATAGGATCATCCCACTTCTCAACCAACTCTTCCCCCCAACACAGGACATTGCCTCCCTTTTTCAACATTACAATGCCCTGCTATGCAAAACCGTAGACCTGCTGGCCCCTCTCAAAGCCCAGAAAATTAAAAAGACCTCAGACCTCAACTCCTGGTTCATGCCTGACCTTCGCACCACAAGATGCACTGAAAGAACTGCGGAAGAACCTTGGCACAAAGACCTCACCAGAACCAACAAAACCCACCCGTCCAAATTCTCCCTCCATTAGAAACAAGCCATCCTGAGATCCAAAGCAGCCGCCTACAACAAGAGAATCACTAAGCAGCCTCCAGCTCACGTGAGCTCTTCTCCATCCTCAGGGAGCTGGAGACCTCCATCTGCCCACCTTCCTCCACCACAAAAGATAACGCCTGGTGCAACAGTATCCAAGACACCCTGACAGGCAGTATCTCACAGCTACAAGCAAAAATAAAAACCAAACAAACACCATATTACCAGGCCCGCTTCCAGCTCTGCATCCCAAAGACCATACAGACATCCCCCTCTTCCATTTCCAACCCACTAGCAGCTCCACCCTTGCCAACATCATCAAAGGCCTCAAGCCTTCCCTTTGCCTGGGAGATGCCTGTCAGTAAAGGAGTGCGCAGAACCCTTGCCCTTATCGCTACCACTATTAAATCATCCTTCACCGCTTGCACTGGCCCCTCCAACCTGCAAGAATCCGGAATCTCCCTGCTACTTAAAAAGCCCTTGCTTGACCCTGCAATCCTTACCAATTACTAACCTAACCTATTACAACAGTCCCCTTCCTCCTGAAAATCATGGACAGAGTCGCTTGCCTACAGGTCCAGTCGTTCCTCGAACTCCACCAGTTTCTGGGGAGCCGACAATCGGGCTTCACGCCCAAAACACAGAACTGCCCTCCTAGACGTGAAGAATCAGCTTGATGACGCCAATGACCAGGGCTCCCTTTCACTTCTCTTACTGCGCGACCTTTCGGCAGCATTCGGCCTCCTGGACCACAAGATTCTCTGTCATGTCCTCATCTCCCCAGCCTTTTCCTCGCCGGACGCCGCCAAGTGAGTTGGCTCTTTCCTGGCTGATAGATCATCCTGAGTCTTCGTCGGGGATGCTTTTGCCAATCCCACGCCCACATCATGTGGAGTACCACAAAGCTCCTGTGTCTCCCATACACTCTACAATGTGTATACAAAACCCCTCTTCGCTCATCTCGACTCTCTCTGCATTTCATACACTAATTACGCCGACGATATACAAATTCTCATCCACCTTACTGGTGACCATTACAAAGAAACTCTCAGAATAAAAGCGATGTACGAAACCATCCAATCATGGATGGCCACGCACAGACTCTGCCTCAATGATGAAAAACTGAACTTCTCCACATTGGACCTCCTGCCAGCCTGGCAAAACTTCACCAGGGTACAAATCATTCATCGTCGACCGTCACAATATCACTGTCACCACCTACGTTAAGACTCTAGATGTGTATCTCGACTCTTCCGTCACCATGACCCAACAGGTCAACCACATTTCCTCTTCAGCAGGCTACGCCACCAAACTCAGTAACGCCAGCAAACCCTTCCTTACTGCCAAGAATTGGCTCGAAGTTGCCTGCACCCTTTTAGGGTCTAAACCTGGCTATTGTAATCCACTATTATAGTGGCACAGCGAGTAGAGCACTTTCTTTGACACCAGTACAGATCCTGCTAACACAGGTTCGAATCCCGGCAGGACCCAACTCAGCCTTTCATCCTTCAGAGGTCAATAAATGAGCACCACACACCGTGGGTAATAATAAGCAGCACTCAGATACCTGAGGGTTCGTAGCGCCATATAAATGCGAAATTATTATTATGCGGTACCTCAGAAAAAAACATGCATGAATTGCAAACAATTCAAAACATCGCCCCCCAGTACTTTCCAGGAAAAATCAAGAAACACTCCTCGACAAGACTTGTAAGATTGGCCTACAAATATCGCCTCATCACACCGAGGTTCAACCAATAGAAATCATGAGGGGGCCAAGTTCCTAGTCCGCACACCCGCCCTCTGGAATGAACACCCACCCCACCCGCGAGACAAACCCTCCTACAACTCGGTCAAAAAGCATCTCAAAACCTACCTCTTCAACTGACATTTTCTCGCCTTCCTTTCCCCATTAACTTACTCCTACTATAACTGTTTTTCCCACCTTTGTAACTAGCGCCTCGATGGCCATGGGCTTTGTGCGCTTCTTTATAAATATGCAAATAAATACACTAATAGTAAACATTAGATAGCCCCTCCTCTCCTGAAAGATGTTCCATAGAGGACAAAAAGAAAACAGGAGGTGGGCCGAGCATGAGTTCCCTGAGTGGTGGGTCGGAGGATGGCTGCCACAGGTGATAGACACTCCTGTCCAAGTAAGGAAGGGGGGCAGGAAGAAGATGGGTAGACAATGATGACTCTAAAAGGTTGGGGATCTGGTTTAAGCAAGACTGAAAAAGGGATGTATATTCTCTGAAAAAGCCTCAGAGATAGGGGCTCAGGTTTAGGTAGTTCATGACAGCTCTAGGCATGTGGGGTCTTCACATCCCAGCAGAGCTACCCAAAAGAAAGGCTGTGACACTTTCATTTGTTTGAAACTCTCCTTATAGTTGGAAATTCCTTTAGCCTGTAAAGACTTAGGCAAGCCAGGTTGAAATGTCATGTTAGCTCCCAGCAAGAACGCCACTCTCTTTAAGCAGCTGTGCTGGCGGGTGCCACAAGGGGGCAACCTCACAAATATGGCCCCCAGAATCTGGCAAAGAGCAACAGATACGCGCAGCAGACTCGGACGGGGGCCCTCCCATTTCAAACCGAGAGAGAGGATACCTTTAAAAGTGTCATACACACACATTGGCGTATTTGAGCACATACAGGCACTGTCGTATTTACTAGCTCACAGCAGGAACTTGCTTTTTCTGCCCCAAATCCCCTGAGATAATGAGATGTAAACCTTAGTGAACTCCGCTTATGACTAAAATATAATGTTCAAGAACACAGATATTTCTTTTTTTAAATGACCAGTTAATTAGACCTAAAGTCTGTGCATTGAAGAGACACAGGACTGAAGTTTACTGCTGTGATATACACCACACTAGCCAGGCAAATGGTAAAAGCAGGCATAGTAGAAAGTGCAAGGTGGTTGTGCTGGTTTACACTGCAGTCTTATGATGTCTTTCCTCTAGAGCGCCACAAGAGAGTTCATTCAGAGAAAATCGGAGAGGCGCCAGATCGTAAAAAGTGAATATGAAGGCCAATAGGTTGTGTGAATGGTTGTCTACTGTGGTTTTTAATGGTGATGATAACTACTGTTTGTGTGTTAATAATAAACCTGTGTAGTAATTAAAGTGCAGCAGACATGCCTGCAGTGAGCACACTTGAAGGCTGGGCCCACATGACTCTTGGAGCTAACACTAGTCCTTTCTTGGCAGTATGTGCGTGTGTCCAATGGCACTGCTTCAAAGGTTCTCTATGAGATGATGACCAGGAAGTGGAACCTCAGCGCCCCCAACCTGCTGATATCGGTGACTGGCGGAACCAAGAACTTCAGCATGAAAGCGAGGCTGAAGAACCTCTTCAACAGAGGGCTCATCAAAGCGGCCCAGACCACAGGTGAGCACTGCTACACAGCTGTGGGCGCTGCAGGCCTGTGAAACGGATGTGGACTACAGAGCCATGAAATGGCTGCGCCTGCAGGCTGTGGACTGCGGGCCCTGGCCTGCAAGCTGCGGACTGCAGGCCCATGAAATGGCTGCCACCTGTAGCCTGTGGACTGCGGCCCTGGCCTGCAAGCTGTGGATTGCAGGCCCATGAAATGGCTGCCCCCTGTAGCCTGTGGACTGCGGCCCTGGCCTGCAAGCTGCGGATTGCAGGCCCATGAAATGGCTGCCGCCTGTAGCCTGTGGACCGCGACCCTGGCCTGAAAGCTGCGGACTGCAGGCCCATGAAAGGGCTGCTGTATTTGCGACTGTGTTAAAAAATTAGCAAATGCGCAAAGCACCAGATGCTATTTAGGGAATACAGAGAGGCGCAAACATGTGTTGTCCCATTCCATATTATATGAAAAGATGTGACTAGCCTAGAATTTAATTAGACCGTGTTCTGTACTTTGTTTGCTGCTTAGCATAAAATATCTGCCTTCTACATTTCGTGTTATGTTAGCCCATACTTGCCAACATTCTGTGTTCAACCCTCTCAAGTAGATAAATTGATTACTATTTTAATAACCACTGAGCCCTTCATCCTCTCAAGAATCCGTCTTCCTCATTTCCTCTATGACACAGCTGAGCCCTGAGCTGCCCACCAGCTCCATCAGCAAGGTAGGCCTGCAAGGCTTTCAGACGGCATTACTCCTCCCTGCCGTCATTGTCAGAATAAATCTGCAATTGGGCTGTTTTTCCTCGGATCAGGGGCACGACACGACCTAATTCACTTTCATTCTTTTGTAAAAGCATTGCCAGGCCCTTGCCGCTCGCAGCTCTGTTTCCCTTTCATCTTCACCCTGATTGAAAAAATGACCTTGTGTGAGCAGTGCTTTGGGTGCTTTGTGTTGTGCTTTTGCCCTGACTTTTGCCCCCTTTGAAGATGGCCGCCTCTCTTTACCACACTAGTGGCTCTTCCTTGTGCCCTCAGCCTGGCCCTTTGTGATTGGGCACAGACTTCCATATTGGCCTATCACTGACCCCGGGAGGCGGAAGCCGGCACCAGCAACTAAGGCCCCTGTCAGCTTCCCTGTCCGCTTACAGGCCGCTAGATGAGTCTTCAGCCACAGCCAAACCCTCGCTGAGGCAGCCACTATTGGACTACCATGACTTTTTAGCCACATTCTGCATGAGTTAGTCCCTGCTTTCTGATTTCCCTTATACTTCCTTCTCTGCTGGTACCCTCAGCTCTCCTTGCCATGTACTCCCATCTACTCAAACTGCTTCTCTATCAACTATCCTTCCCTTCTCACTAAGTCTGGAAAGAAGAAATTTAAAAAGGATATCTTGGCCTCCAACCCACGTCTCCCTATCGCCGATACCTATTCCAGCGTCTATTCCAGCGTCTCTTCCAGACAGACCCTCACCGACATCCTCTTTGTTGTCCCCTCGCCAGATCTATGGACTCCTCATATGATCTTTGTGCTCTGTCCTGTCTCCTCCTCTCCCCATAATGGTGGCACTTGCTGGGAAGTCCTCATGGATTCCTTCGACTCCTCCAGAGTCATCCTTAATGTCTAACTAAATGGCACTGTCATGGTCCAAGGTCCTCAGGCCAATCTCCTCCTCCTCCCACTCCTTGGCTGCCACCTCCTTGAAGAACTGGACCTTGATGTCCTCAGTCTTATTGAGATATGGTATGCAGGCTCTCAATCTCTCCTAGCTACTCTCTCACTATTGCTACTCTCTACCGGCCACCCTGGTCAAATCACCCCTTTTCTCTCCGAGTGGGCTGACCTCTCCTCCTCTCTCCTGGGCTCAACCACTCAACTCCTCCTACTTGGTGACCTCAACATCCACCTTGATTCTCCCTGTCCCTCAGCTTTGCTCTTTCACAACCTCTCCCTCTCTATCCTCCCCTCTGGCCCAACGTACTCTTCAGGACACACACTTGATGTCTTGATCTCCTCTGGCCTCCCCTTCTCTATCTCACTGTCCACTCCCCTTTCTTGGAGTGACCTCTGCCTTCTCTCTTCTCATCTCTTTCTATCTTCCCCCAAACCAAGCCTACCCCAAAACTGCCACCTCCCTTCCTGGACATCCGGCCTATGAAATGTGTGTCAGTTGAGGCTTTTGCTGCCACCTTCTCGCCCACCCCCTCTCCCCCTCATCCTCTGGCTGACTCACACCCTGACACAGCCCTGTCTCTTCTCTACTCTTCTAATTCTGATACTCTTGATGCTCTCACCCTGTCATGAGGATCCGCCTGAAGTACAAAGCCAAGTGCAACTCCTGGTATGTCTCCGACCTAGCTACACTTAAACGGAAGTGCAGGGCAGCCGAGAGGGAATGGAGGGACTCCTGTTCATCCTCTGACAAACTGATCTGTCGCCTACTCCAAAGGCAATACTGACTCTCTGTACGTACCAAGAAGAGAGCCCACATTCAAGCCTGTGTCTCTGTGGCATCTAACAACTCAGCTGAACTCTTTAAAATCTGCAAAGAGCTGCTGCAGTCTCTACCCCTCCTCTTGCCTCTCAGGCTCTTTGCAATGCCCTTGCCTCTCACTTTATCTCAAAAACCCAGGACATCTTGTCCACACTCTCCTCCACTCCCTCTCCTCTCCCCTCTCTGTCTTTACTCGCTGACCCTCCTCCAGCCATCCCACCACCCTCCTCCTCCTTTCCTCTTTTCTCCCCTAATGAGGTCGCTAGACAAGTCCGATCTTTGAAAGCCTCGTCGAAACAGGTACATCCTTGTTCCTCTAAAACTATCAAGGACCACATTGATACCCTCCATCCGGCCCTTGCTGATTTTTGCAACCACTCCATTGCCTCAGGATCCTCCTCGCCTCTCTTAAGCACTCCCTTGTGCATTCTCTTCTCAAGAAACCCACAGCTGATCCTTCTTGTCCTGCCAACTATCTGTCAACTTCCTTCTCCTGTTGGGGTTGAGTGTCCCAGTTTCCCTCCTCCACCTCCTCACCTGAGTAATCCGTGTCTTCTTCCACTGGGTTCAAGGATCTGTGGGATCTGTAGTCCTTTTCTTTCTTGTTGTGTAGCGTGGGTCTCATACAGGAGGAAGCCACAGTGAAGGCTACTTGGGAGCACTTCCCTGGGCCCCCTTCCCAGAAGGGACCAATACGGGGAAAAAGCCAAATGTGGCAAAAAAACCCTCTGAAGCGGTGTACAGTAGAACTGGATACAAGCGACAGAGTAAGAAACGTCTGGCAATGGGACCTCGAATGGCCAGATCCCAACCGGTACCACCAGGGATAGTGGAGCAGAGTGCGGAAGGCACTCCCGCTGGAAGAACCAAAAACGATAGGCGGATGCACTGAGGAGGAGAGAAAAGAAAGCAGGGAAAGAGAGAGAGGCAGAGGCACCGCAGGGTACCGTAGACCTGTGCGCGAAAGCGCACACAGGAAGGCAGCACAATAACAGGGAGAGCAGAGGAGGAGAGAAAGTGAATAATAAGGCAAGATAAAGAGGCCGGAAGAGTCTGGGAAATAACACTGCGTAGCGCAACAACGGCAGCGAAAGCAAAACACAGCTAACCAAAAGGTTGCAATGCGCAGATGTCAAAAAGGGGTGTGCCTAAATGGTTCTACGTGCATCATGTGAAAAAGAACTAGATCGCTACGTGCACGTAGATGAAAGGGTGGTGAAAATCACGAAGTACGGTGGAGACTCAAACGGGGCCACAGATGCCAGTATCCAATGCGTCGCATGACAGTATGCCCTCTCGAAACCCCCGGGTTTGCCTGGGTGAGCCCTGTGAAATTTCCTAAGAAGGATAGGGGCATGTATATGCGAAAGGGGTTCCCAGGAGTCCTCTGCAGAAGAGAAGCCTTTCCAATGTACCAGGTATTCTAGGTGACCTTTATGATATCTGGAATCCCTCAATTGTGACACCTCGTACTCTGGTACGTCAGGAGAAGATGGGACCAGGAGAGATCTAGAAATGCAAGATTGGTCGGCACTTCTTAGTAGAGAAGCATGAAAAACTGGGTGAATGCGTTTTAGGGTATTAGGCAACGTAAGGCGGAAAGCCACAGGATTGATCTTAGCAGTGATGGGATAGGGCCCAATGAAGCGTGGTGAAAGCTTGGATGGATGAGACCATCGTGGTAGATATTTGGTAGAAAGCCATACTTTAGAACCCACTCTCCATTCAGGGACTTCCTGTCGCTGCCTATCAGCTTGTCTCTTGTATGTTCTGAGACTCTCTGCCAAATTTAGTTTAGCTTTTTCCTGGGTGTCTTTGAGATGAGCCAACACTTCATCCACTGCCGGAAGAGAAGTTGGAACACGGGGGCGTGGCTAACTAGCCATGGAGTAGGACGTGCTCCTGGACAGCAGCTCCTGGTGATCCGACGTTGATCCGTGTTACTGCACTGAAAGTGGACCAAGAGTTCCAGAAATAGCAAGTTAAGGCATCGGAAGGTGTGCCCCATGGCCGTAGCAATTTGCAGATTAATCGGAGTGAGCGTGTCCGAGATATCTGTGTCTTTATGCGCGGCTCGGTGGGCCTGCAGTCCCACAAAATGGCGGATTACAAAGGAATCGGGATCCTTGGCAGTCAGGGTCACGAAGCCTGATAACGCATAACAAAACGGAAAGCTCGCACCGGGGCGGGGAGCCTGTCTGCTTGATGGTAGTTTGTATGAAACAGCTGACGGAGGGAAGGTAAGGAGCGGTGTACCAAAGGTACATTGTTGTGCGGGCGGGGCTCCCCCGCGAGATCCATCGCTGGAGCGGGCTGCGCGGACCTGATGCTGTCGAGCGCAGTCAGAGCGGCCATCTGAGCATTTCTGTAAATAAAAGCTGTGCATCAGGATCATATGAAACATTGTTGCGAGCGCCCGACACAGGGTACACAGCTGATGCCTGGAATGGATGCGGCAGTTCGGGACGGCTACACGGGAGGCAGTGAAGCATGTGAGCCAATTCGACACACATAACGTGGACTTTAAGCAGCATGGGCAGCAGAGGTAAACGAAGGCTGCTTATGGAGTACGATAGCGGCTGGTGAGGTCGGAAATGAGCCCCTGGTAGCAAAGGCTACCGGAGGATACAACAAAAGACAACTAGACTGGCTACAAAGAAGACCCTCATTGCATTGAGGGACAAGGTGGAACATAGCAGTGGGAGCAGTGGATATTCTAAGGGGCTGAGGATGAGCAGATGACCCCAGTGGAGCCAAAGGGGTAAAGAGTGGATGCTACCACAGAAAGGCACGATATGCAAAGCGAATCCTAGCGGATGTAGATGGAAGAGGGACTGCTGTGGACGTAAACAGTGATGTGCAGCATGCAAAGAGCCTGGTAGACAGGTGATGATAAAAAGGGAAAGCGCAGCCCCTAAGACACAATAAGACAACCCCAAACGTGGGAGGACACAATCCACTCTAGGATTCGCCCAGCAAACACAGGTCTACTCTGGGATACCTTCCCCGACCCGGGGAGATGCACTGGTGACATATCAACTCTGAGCAGCAGGATGAACACACCTGAGAACAAGTAACCACAGGCGCATAACTGAGGCCGCAAGATGACGGGGCGAGGGGCTGTAAGCAAGAACAAGCAACCCACAATGTAGGCATTTGCTACAAAACAACAGTCTCCTGTGGTTGCGGCGCCTAAAGGCTTGACAGCACCAGTAGAAAGCACCGTGGGCACAGACAATCACCAAATATTAGCGGCTATCACGGATCTGAGAGACTCATGGGGAACAGCGATGTCGGACCTGCGCACGTCATTGGAGGCTTAAATAGATGCATTAGGCATAGATGTTACCCTGCTAAGGCAAGATGTTAGGGCGTTGGCAGAGAGAACGAGCAGCCTGGAGAGCGCAGTGCAAATCAATACGGACAACAGCTCCAACAACGCTAAGGACAACAAGTAGCTAACCTAGAGAACCGGGCGGAGGAAGCGGAAGGGAGGGCAAGAAGGAATAACATCTGTGTGGTTGGCTTGTCGGAAGGAGAGGAAGGACAGGACCCGAAAGACTACGTTGAGAACCTACTTCTACAAGAAATAGGAGCTGAAAAACTCTTGCAAGGATTTGCAGTGGAGCGGGTGCACAGAGCCCTTATGAGGAAGCCGAAACCTGGGGCTCCTCCCCGGGCAATAATCGCGAAAATACTCAACTATAAAGATTGTGAGAAGATGTTGGAATACTTCCGGAAAGGGGGAACGATTGTAAGGGCTTCAAGCACCATTACGGTGTACCCTGACTACACAATGCTGGTCCAGAGACAATGGTACAGCTATGTGGTGATCAAAAGGAGGCTGCGCGTGGCTGGTATAAAATACATGCTTCTGTACCCTGCGAAATTGAAGGTGCTGCACAAGAGTAAAACATACTTTTTTGAGACTCCAGAGGAAGCAACGACATGGCTGGACCTGCAGGCCTGCCCGGAACGGGATACGGAGCGGCCTCAAGAGGAACACGATAAGTGACTGGGATACTGTATGTATATTGATATGGCGCAGAGTGAACACCCTGGCAGCGCCTATGATTGAGATTAAGGCTAAGGGGAGCAACTAAGTAAGGTTGATATTTGGCTCGGACACATTGAACTGTGACATACTTAAGGAACTGGAATATAGTAGTGCGTACACTTACGTAAAATGTACAGCAATGTGTAGTTGAACTGATGCAAAACAGGAGCGGCAGGGCGAGAGCACCCTACCCCCCGAACATTGTTTATAGTTGCGGTAGGTTAACTGCTAGGGCAACCTCACCCTGCGGAGCTTCGAGTACAAGCGAGAGCCAGAAAGAGCTAGATGCGGCGGTGCCTGAGATCCAGGGATGGAGCTGGGCAACAGTTAAAGGGGGGGAAGAGGAGGGGGGAGAGGGAGGAGGGAATGCAGTGGTTTGAAGTTGAGGAGGGGAGGGTGTTGTTTGGGAAGGGTTGGGAGGAGGGAGGGGAGGGAGGCGGGCAGTTTGGTGTGCATATAATTATGGGGAGTTTTCGTCTCAATGTGAGCCTACATAGAAGAGCTAGATGGATGTATCTGTATTGCGCGGGCAGGAGGGATCGGCTGGAGGTAAGGGAAGGGAGTACTAACGAGCCATGGGAGACCTTAAGATAATGACGTGGAATGTCAGGGGACTTAACAGCTATTTGAAAAGGAATAAGGTCATGCTGTATTTGAGAAGGCAAAAGATAGATATTGCATTGTTGCAAGAGACGCATCTGATGCGGGAGAAGATGGAGTTGGTAGGGAAGAAATGGAGAGGCATTGTAGTTGGCTTGCCATACTCTGCTTATGCTAGAGGAGTGCTTGTCTGGGTGGCGCTGCACGTCCCGTTCCAGCTATTGCAAGAAGTGGTGGAGGTGGATGGGAGGATGGTCATATTGAAGGGATTGGTGGAGAATAAAGCAGTATGCATTGTAAATACGTATGCCCCCAATCAAAACACGGCGGCATACTTCAGAACTCTGTGCACCAATCTTAGTATGTGTGTGGGTAGTGCAGTGATCTGGGGTGGAGATTTCAATTGTGTAATGAACCCCAAGGTAGAAAGATCTGATGGCAGGATTGATAGGCCTACCCCAGCGGCTAAAGCATTGCAGATGCTGCTAGACGATTTTGGCTTGGCAGATGTTTGGAGAACTAAATGTCCTTTGGGGAAGCAATATTCGCACTATTCAGCCCCGCACCAGCTGCCTACAAGACTTGATTATTTCTTTGCCACGCCAGATGTAATGTCAGAGATTGTTCAAAGAATATAAGGCGAGGGTCCTCTCGGATCCCTCGCCCCTGGTCCTCGGGTGGCAATATTGCCCCCCGAGGGTGCGGATTCCGACATGGCGCCTCCGAGCAGAGGCGCTCAAAGATCCAGTCTTTAGAGAAGATATACGAGATGAGATTACTAATTATTTTGAGGTGAATACTGGTAGCATTGACTCGCCGGGCACATTGTGGGAAGCCTTTAAGGTAGTGATGCGGGGGGTTGCCATAGCTAAGTCAAAGGGCCTACAGGGCGGGGTCTTGGCTGGCCTACAAAGGGCAGAGGAAGAACTAGAAAAAGCACTAAAAAGTGGAAGCGTGGACATGGAGCTAGTATGTAAGCAACAGTGTGTGGAATACTGGGAAAGGCTCTGCTACCTTAATTATAAAAAGTATATAGAGAGACAGCATGCGGGTGGGGATAAAACGGGACGGCTCTTAGCGTGGTTGTACAATAGTGAAACCCTTAGGCCCCCGATTAGAATGATAACTAGAGAAGACGGCGGGGTAGCGGAAACCCAAGAAGGAGTCATCAAGGAGTTTGCGGATTATTACAGGATGCTATACGGGGACAAGGAGGGAAGCAGCCATGAGGAAATAACCGAAACACTAGAAGATATAGGACTGCCCAAGATAAGTGGAGAGGAGAGAGAGGAGCTTGATGTACCAATTACTTTAGAGGAGTTAGAAGAAGTAGTGAGGCAGCTGCCCACCAGTAAGGCCCCAGGAGCAGATGGGTTCCCTAGTGAATTTTATAAAGTATATAGAGAGCAAGTGTTCCCCCCAATGCTGGAAATGCTTAATGAAGCGTTTGAGGTGGGACGGTTGCCGGAGTCGCTTAGAGAAGCGATCATAATACCGCTTCCCAAGCCTAGCAATTTCTTACTGTGTGTCTGTCGGAACCACAATAGGTGCATAAACCTTGTTCTCTCCTTCTTTTTCTTTCTTCAGGAGTTAGTGATCTTCGGGTTGAACCTATCTGCATGGGTTCATCCGTGCGTTTGGTGGAAGGTGGGACAGGAGAGGGAGGTCCGGTGTATGAAGATCGTAATTTCCATCTCTCATTACGTCTTTCTTGCATTCTGGCTTCCATTTGTAGAGCAGCAGTCATCAGTTCAGGTAGCGTGGCAGGACGTGGAAAATGTGCCAGCTCATCTTTCAGTTCTTCCTTAAGGGCATGGCGGAAGAGAATATACTGGGTTTGGTCAGACCAACCAGTTTCCATAGCCAGTCTTTTAAACAATGAAATGTAAGACCTTACATCAGCCTGACCTTGGCGTGCGTCTAACAATTCTTCCCCGGCTGCCAAAGAGAGTTCTGGGCTCTCAACAGTACGCTTTAACAGTTCCACAAACGCCCTGAAATCCTGCAGTACTGGGTCAATACCAGTAACTAGCGGTGTGGCCCAAGCTAGGGCATTGCCTATCATGTTGGATATCAGGAATCCTGTTTTTGCATGGTCTGAAGCATAAGTGCGGGTTCTAAAAGCAAAATAGACCCTGCATGCATCAAGAAATTATTTTAGTTTCTTAGGGGAACCGTCATATTTGCCCGAGGATAAGGCCATCGGTGGCAAGTCAGTGGACTGGGGTTCTCGTGCCGCTACCATCTGCTTTAGTAGATTATTCTCCACCTTCATGTTTTGCATCTCTAATGAGAGGCTTTGTACTGCGGCAACTAACTCTTGTACTTGCTCCGGAGTGGCCATCGTAGGTGGGTGGCGTTGCAAACTGTCAACTTCCTTCTCCTGTTGGGGTTGCGTGTCCACCAGCCACCCTCTGTCCTCCGGGCCCTGCTACCCATAGAGCCCCCCTCCCTTTTTTTCATCCTGCACTTATCAGACCTACCCAGCCTGCTGCCTTAAACCCAGCACTTGCGACTTGCTGGCTGCACTACCATTGTTTTTTGCCTTTATTATTTATTAATTTATTATTATTTATCTGTTTTCCCCTTGCTCCACATTCTCCTTTTCTCTACCCTTCCATGCACTTCTCCCCCTCTCCCATGCACTTGTGCATTCTCAATGTCACTGTGCCTAGTAAGAGCGTTGTTTTTGTTCTCCCCTGCTCCCCTTCCCTTGCCTTGTTGCGCTCTGAAACACTTGTGGATGAGCGCAATAGAAATAAAATATCAATATCAAAAGAAGATACAATGAGTATGCTTCTTACTGCTGACCCCATAATCATTCTCAAGTAGATACATTGAGTACTCTTCTACTACCCACTAAGTCCTTCATACGTCTCGAGAAGATACAATGAGTATGTTTCTTACTGCTGAGCCCATCATTCTTCTCAAATAGATACATTGAGTTCTCTTCTACTACCCACTAAGTCCTTCATCCGTCTCAAGAAGATACAATGAGTATGCTTCTTACTGCCGAGCCCATCATCCTTCTCAGGTAGATACATTGAGTACTCTTCTACTAACCACTGAGTCCTTCATCAGTCTCAAGAAGATACAATGAGTATGCTTCTTACTGCTGAGCCCTTAATTCTTCTCAAGTAGATACATTGAAAACCTGGCTACTAACTACTGAGCCCTTCATCTTTCTCAAGTGGATATATTGAGTATTATTATACTAATTACGGAGCCCTTCATCCTTCTCAATTAGATATTGAGTACTCTTCTACTAACCAATGAGTCCTTCATTCTCAAGTAGATACATTGCGTACTCTTCTACTAACCACTGAGCCCTTCATTCTTCTCGGTGTTAGGACACTCACCCGGGAACGGGAACGTCCGTATCCTCGTGGGCGGGGAGATGCCTGGCGGCTGTACCCGTGGTATCGTCTTGGCCGAAGGTGTATTCTCCGAGGTCATCGCTCATTTGGAGCGCGTGCCCGCACCGGGCGAGTCGGGGTGCATGCGTTCATACGCGGAAGCGGCAGGGAACGGGCTTGTGGTTCAGGCCTCGTTTCCATGAATACCTTGATTCCGTGCATGCGCCGACTCAGATTGCGGGTCAAGCCTCGCTTCCATGCCAAGTCTCTATAAAAGAGCTTCCTGGTCTTGTACTCGCCGCATCTCAACGCGGTTTGGTCCTGACCTCCCGCTCGCTACTGGATTACCTTGTCCATACTCGGTTACTCCGCTTGCCTTCCTTGTTCCCTTCCTGTTTGCCCTGCCTTCCCCTGTCCTGTTGGTCTGGTTCCTTGGTTGAGGGTCTGGCCTCCCTGGGTTGTGCTTAGTCTGGTCCTGGTCTGGAGTCCCTTGTCCCTTCCTTTTCCCTTCTTGCCGCCTTACCCCTCTCCTGCCTGCCCACCTTCCCTTGCCTGAATACTCCTCTGCTTTGGGCTTGGGTACCAGTTCCTCTACGGTGCCTTTACTCTGCCTTTTCTGCTGCCTGCAGTTGCTGCCATACTACAGTCTCGGCTGCCTTCTTCCACCATCTTCGAGAGGGTCTCTGCAGGATCAAGCAACGTACTCAAGCTTGCTGTTAACATCTACCGACCTTCCCTGTTCAGTGCTCGCACTGTTCTGGCGCCACGTAAATCCAGGGAAGTGTCCATCCGTGGCGTCAGGAATCGGACCCATTTTCAATCCTGCAAATCAGGACGGGACCTGTGCCGGTTCTTGGCGTTACCCTGTCGTCTTTCGTTCTACAATCAACGTCCTGGCGACCCCGGCACGCAAGCCTTCAGGAAACACAGGTACGCAGCGTCCTCGGGACGCACATCTTGACAGATTGAGACGCCTAACCTCCGATTCGGACCCAGAGATGGAGGAATCCTCTGATCTTAGAGACAAAATCAGATCTTTAAGGGCTGAAATGACAGCGCTTCGACTAGAAAATGAGACACTACGTCAGATGGTGGTGCATAGGACTAGCACCACAACTCAGGTTGATTCTGCCATGGTACAGACAACACCCATGAAGTTTGATGGGGATTCTAGAAGAGTGGGCAAATTTTGTAATCATTGCAGGATTCATTTTTTGTTCCGGGCTTCCAGTTTCACCGACAAGAAGGCGAAGATTGGGTATATTCTAGGGAATCTAACCGGAAATGCGCTTGCATGGGCAGCTCCTTTGGTGTCCTCAAACAGTCTAATTCTGAGTGATTTTGCCGCCTTTGAGAAAGCGTTCCTGGAAGTGTTCCAGTCACCTAACTTGGCCACCACTGCACAAAATCAATTGATGGATCTAAAGCAGGGTTCAAGTGATCTGATCACATACATCGGTCGGTTCCGTCAATTGGCGGCGGATTCTCAATGGCCAGAAGTTACACAAAAGACGCTTTTTCAGCGAGGCCTGAGAGAGGAGTACAAGGATGAACTACTTCATATACCAGAACCGGATACTTTACAGGTACTTCAGGAACAGGTTCTTCGAATCGATCACCGTTTGGCTGAACGGAAGGGAGAAAGACGTCGGTTGGAGAGGACGTACTCCAGGTCTTTTCCATTACCTGCTGGTGCTTCAAGTACATCAGAAACGGGTCCGGGACCCATGCAATTGGGGGCACTTAGAGGACCTTTGTCCGCGATGGAGAGGAAACGAAGAAGGGACTTGAACTTATGCCTGTATTGTGGTGCAGCCGGGCACTATTTGGGTACTTGTCAGTTACGACCACTCAGGAAGTCGGAAAACTAATAGGCCTGTCATGTATAAGGAAGGCAATGACAGGCCCACCGTTTAAACCAGTCCTTACGGCCCATGTCACCCGCAGCCCTTTTGGTACTCCGAATTAAAGTACTCTGGCAGGACAAGTCAACTGTAATCATGGGTCTTCTAGATTGTGGAACATCTGGCAATTATATTGATGTTGAGTTCGTCAAGAAGAACCAGATAGCTCTACTTAAGAAGAATCAAGTCACACCGATTGAGGTCATTGATGGTACACCTTTGTCTTTTGGTCCCATTCAACATCACACCGGAGTTCTGCAGTTGTGGATCAATGAACATCGGGAAAAGATATCTTTGGATGTGATTAAGTCACCATCTTATCCGATCGTGTTGGGTTTACCCTGGTTGTTGTATCACAACCCTAAAATTAATTGGGCAACCCGTACATTGACATTTAATTCAGATTGTTGTTTACTGGATTGTTCCTCCTCAGGGTTGTCTGTTGGGATATCCACAACTGCCACACAGACAGAGGTGAATGGAAAATCTTATGTATGCCAGATATCTACCGTACCATCTGAATATGCAGACTACTCTTCTGTGTTTTCGGAACCAGGAGACATACCTCTCCCTCCTCATAGAAGTTTTGATTGTGCCATAGATCTGTTGCCAGATTCTGTGATTCCACATGGACGAGTGTACTCCTTATCCCCACAAGAAAGAACAGCCTTACAAGAATATCTAAACGACTGTCTTCAGAAAGGGTATATCACCCCTTCCAAGTCTCCTGCAGGATTTCCGCTGTTTTTCGTCAAGAAAAAGGAGGGCACTTTACGTCCCTGTGTCGATTATCGGCAGTTAAATGATCTTACTCGGAAGGACAGGTATCCGTTGCCTCTAATATGTGATATCCTGGAATCCTTGCACTCTGCCTGTGTATTTTCTAAGTTGGATTTAAGAGGGGCATATCATCTAGTACGAATTAAGACTGGTGATGAGTGGAAAACGGCTTTTAAGACACCCTTGGGGCATTATGAATATCGTGTAATGTCTTTCGGACTATGCAATACCCCAGCCGTTTTCCAGCGTTTGATGGATGACGTATTTTCGGATTTATTCGGAATATCTGTGTGGGTATATCTAGATGATATACTGATTTTTTCAAGAGATAAGAAGGAACACATTTTACATGTCAAAGAAGTTCTCAGCCGTTTACGTCAGAACCACTTATACGCCAAGGCTGAGAAATGTCTCTTCAATCAAGACAAGATTGAGTTTCTTGGGTACGTGATTTTCCGTTCTGGCATACAGATGGACCCAACTAAGTTACGGGCAATTCAAGAATGGCAACAACCTAATGATGTGAAGGCCCTTCAGCGATTCCTTGGATTCGCCAATTTCTATAGGCGCTTTATACCAGGTTTCTCGAATCTCACAGCACCTTTAACCAGTTTAACCAGCAGTAAGACGTCGTTTGTGTGGAATGAGGAAGCTACTAATGCGTTTGAACGTCTCAAGGAAGCCTTCAGCACTTCTCCCATCCTACATCATCCCAACGAGAGTAGACCATTCATTGCGGAAGCAGATGCGTCGAATTTCGCTGTTGGATCTGTTCTGCTACAGAAGGACCCGCAGTCAGATGTTGAATTCCCAGTGGCTTATTTTTCCCGAAAATTAACGTCAAGCGAACGGAATTATGCCGTGATCGAGAAAGAACTTTTAGCTATCAAATTAGCTTTTGAAGAATGGCGCCATCACCTTTTGGGAGGTCGGTTTCCTGTTGAGGTCCGTACCGACCATAGAAATTTACAGTACCTACGATCTCTTCAATGTCGCACTTCCCGCCAGGCCCGTTGGGCGTTTTTCTTTTCACATTACGATTTCACAATCACTTACATACCCAATGCTCGGAATCTGAAAGCAGACGCATTGTCTCGCTCCTTGGAAGACATCAAGCAAGACAGCCAGAATCAACTATTGCTAGCCCCAGAACATTTTTTGTTTTCCGTGTCTCATTGTCTGGATACGTTTTTACAAGAAATGTTGGCAGATCCCTACAGAACGGAACTATTGAAATTACCCCAAGTTAGTGAGAACGAGGGGTTGCTCTTCTTCAGTGGGAGATTATATGCACCTACCGACTCTCTCCGAATTGCCATTTTGCAAGCATTTCACGATTCGAAGATTGGGGGCCATCGGGGCATACGTGCAACACAAGAACTTGTCGCCAGACAGTTTTGGTGGCCAGGATTGGCTAAACAGATTAAACAATACATGGAATGTTGTCCAGTATGTGCCCAAGTAAAGATGCCCAGAAGGAAGCCACTCGGTCTACTCCAACCAATCAAGACACCGCCATATCCATGGCATACTATAGCTTCTGATTTCATAGTGGAACTACCACCTTCCGAGGGCTTCACATGCATAATGGTAGTAGTGGACTGTTTTTCCAAGATGGCTCATTTTATCCCCTTGGTCAAAGTTCCCTCTGCTAGTTCCATGGCCCAAGCATTTCTGCACAACATTTACCGGTTACATGGACTACCCGAAAAGATCATCTCGGACCGTGGTTCCCAGTTCATATCATCTTTTTGGAAACAGCTGTGTCGTCACCTGGGCATACATCTGGCGCTTAGTTCCGGCTATCATCCACAATCCAACGGACAGACTGAGAGGACCAATCAGACGTTGGAACAGTATCTGCGCTGTTTTTCCAACGCCTCTCAGACCAACTGGGCATTGCATTTGGACTTAGCTGAGGTGGCTTATAATAACTCGATCCATTCTGCTACAGGATTAAGCCCCTTTCTTTGTTCCTGTGGACTCAATCCTAGACTTTTTCCGTTTGCTCCTGTACGACCGAGCACGGTTCCCTCTGCTGATCAGCTGATTCAAGAGATACGAAGACTGCATGCTCAGGCGACTGGTACCCTGGTTAAGGCACGTGAGGACATGAAGGCCCAGGCAGATAGGAGGCGTACCCCTGAACCCACATTTAGGGTTGGAGGAAGGTGTGGCTTTCTTCCAAGAACTTACCTGTTCGCAACTTACCTACGAAACTTGCTCCCCGTTTCCTAGGGCCCTTTCGAATTACTAGACGGATTTCCTCGGTGGCATTCAAACTAGATTTGCCCCCATCCTGGCGGGTGCATCCCGTTTTTCATGTCTCCCTGTTTAAGCCTTACCTGGATGACCCCTATGGGCGCTCGGGCTCCCGTCCTGCGGCCATTGAGGTACAGGGTGTTCCTGAATTTGAGGTCCGGGAAATCTGTGATTCTCATTTCCATCGGGGTCAATTGCAGTTCTTGGTGGACTGGGAGGGGTATTCAGCTTGTGACCGCACTTGGGAACCTATTGGGAATGTCCATGCTCCTCGTTTGGTGTGTGAGTTCTATTTACGCCATCCTTGTAAACCGGGGGCCCCGGGTCTTTCTGGGAGGGGGCATGGTGCTAGGACACTCACCCGGGAACGGGAACGTCCGTATCCTCGTGGGCGGGGAGATGCCTGGCGGCTGTACCCGCGGTATCGTCTTGGCCTAAGGTGTATTCTCCGAGGTCATCGCTCATTTGGAGTGCGTGCCCGCACCGGGCGAGTCGGGGTGCATGCGTTCATACGCGGAAGCGGCAGGGAACGGGCTTGTGGTTCAAGCCTCGTTTCCATGAATACCTTGATTCCGCGCATGCGCCGACTCAGATTGCGGGTCAAGCCTCGCTTCCATGCCGAGTCTCTATAAAAGAGCTTCCTGGTCTTGTACTCGCCGCGTCTCAACGCGGTTTGGTCCTGACCTCCCGCTCGCTACTGGATTACCTTGTCCCTACTCGGTTACTCCGCTTGCCTTCCTTGTTCCCTTCCTGTTTGCCCTGCCTTCCCCTGTCCTGTTGGTCTGGTTCCTTGGTTGGGGGTCTGGCCTCCCTGGGTTGTGCTTAGTCTGGTCCTGGTCTGGAGTCCCTTGTCCCTTCCTTTTCCCTTCTTGCCGCCTTACCCCTCTCCTGCCTGCCCACCTTCCCTTGCCTGAATACTCCTCTGCTTTGGGCTTGGGTACCAGTACCTCTACGGTGCCTTTACTCTGCCTTTTCTGCTGCCTGCAGTTGCTGCCATACTACAGTTTCGGCTGCCTTCTTCCACCATCTTTGAGAGGGTCTCTGCAGAATCAAGCAACGTACTCAAGCTTGCTGTTAACATCTACCGACCTTCCCTGTTCAGTGCTCGCACTGTTCTGGCGCCACGTAAATCCAGGGAAGTGTCCATCCGTGGCGTCAGGAATCGGACCCATTTTCAATCCTGCAAATCGGTACGGGACCTGGGCCGGTTCTTGGCGTTTCCCTGTCCTCTTTCGTTCTACAGTCAACGTCCTGGCGACCCCGGCACGCAAGCCTTCAGGAAACACAGGTACGCAGCGTCCTCGGGACGCACTTCTTGACACTCAAGCATATGCATTGAATACACTTTTACTAACCACTGAGCCCTTCATCAGTCTCAAGAAGGCACAATGAGTATGTTTCTTAATGCTGAGCCCTTCATCCTTCTCAAGTAGACACATTGAGTACTATTTTACTAACCAGGGAGCCCTTCTTTCTCAAGTAGATACATTGAGTATTCTTCTACAAACCACTGAGCCCTTAATCCATCACAAGTATACATTGTGTACAGTGCTTACTGCTGAGCCCTTCCTCCTTCTCAAGTGGATACATTAAGTACACTTTTACTAACCACTGAGCACTTCAACACTCTCAAGTAGATACATTGAGTACTCTTCTACTAATCACTGAGCCCTTCACCCCTCTTAAGTAGATACATTGAGTACTCTTCTACTAATCACTGAGCCCTTCACCCCTCTTAAGTAGATACATTGAGTACTCTTCTACTAACCACTGAGCCCTTCATCCATTACAAGTAGATACATTGTGTACATTTCTTACTGCTGAGCCGCCCTTCATCTTTCTCAAGTGGATACATTGAGTAATCTACTAACCATGGAGCCCTTCAGCCCTCTCAAGTTGATACATTGAGTCCTCTTCTACTGACCAGTGAAACCTTCACCCCTCTAAAGTGGATATATTGAGTACTCTTCTACTAACCACTGAGCCCTTCACCCCTCTCAAGTAGATATGTTGAGTACGCTTCTTACTGCTGAGCCCTTCATCCGTCTTAAGTGTATACATTGAATACTCCTTTATCTCCTCGACCGAGATGGCGGCTCTTCTCTGAGCTCCGCGCAGAGCTCCCAACAATCCTGATAAAAACTGTGTCTGAGGCGATAATAACGATACTTTGAAGGTGCCCAGTGCTCGCTAAATTACCCCATAGGCATTTGTCAGCGTCAGATCACCCGCAAGTCTTCACTGATCACGGGAGAAGAGCTGCGATCCCAGGGCCGGCTGGCGGGTATGAGCGCAGTGGAGGCCCAACGGTTGGTGTGGAGCGGGTGGATGAGCTCACGAGCCTTCCAAGCCACCCCGGAGAAGACACAATCCTCAGAGGTGCTGCTGGATCGAAATATCAGTGACCTAGCACGCACACGGAATCAGTGGCAGAGCCTCGAGCCAAGCGCCCCACTTAGGAGGGTGACGGATCCAGCAACAGAAACTCACAGGCCGATTCATGAAATTAATGTGCGCCGAAAATTCCGGCGCAGAGGTGCCAAAACGTGCGAATCGCAGAGCAAGTGCGAAAATCGGAGGGAAACCAGCGCACATCGATTCATGGAAGTCCATGCGCGAGAAAAATATTGGATGTGCGCTGAAAAAGGGCGCGGCGCACGCCGGTGCACAGGTCATCCAACGGCGTGCGCCACGGCCACAGCGAAATCGCACATTGCGCGGCGCACATAACAAAAGTAGGCGGAACACGGGGCGGAACGCCCACACGCTCGCCTACAACTCGTATTCATGGAATCGAATAGGGCAAACCAGCGCACGGGCAAAGACGCGCACAGGGCCAAACAAGTCTGCCACAAGAAAGCAGGCGGTAGCGTCCCTGCGCCTGGAATAAATATGCGCCAAAATGTGTGCTAACAAAAAGCACCTATATACAGCTATGATGAATGATCCATACTGTGGCCCTCTAGGACAAATGAGGTGCAAAGGGGTATGCGACAAACACGGACACCCGCTGTGTGAAAAATAGCGTGTGCGTGTATTTCGGGGTGCGCGGGAAGTTCCACACGCAATTGTCCTTGGTACGTGTATTCCGGGGTGCCCGTGAAGTTTCACACGCGATTTCAGCAGGGTACGTGTATTCCGGGGTTCGCGTAAACTTCCACACGCGACATCAGCCGGGTACGTGTATTACGGGGTTCGTGTGAACTTCCACACGCGATATCAGCAGGGTACGTGTATTTTGGGGTGCGCGTGAAGTTCCACACGCGATTTCAGCAGGGTTCATGCACTTCGGGTGCGCGGGAAGTTCCACACGCGAATCCAGCAGCCTATGTGTATTTCGGGGGTGCCGGGGAGTACTACACGTGAAGTGTTCCCTCTACACCCTCCACGGCCCCTGCAGGCAGCCCACACCACAGGGGACTACCCTGCACCCCTGCACATGTCCCGCAGGCAGCCCATCCACCATGGCCATGCGCCCCAGCCAACCCACATGTCACCTTGCACTACTGCCCACCAATGCATGTCTCCCAGCACCCCCAACCCCCAGCAGTCAGGGGCACCCGCCGCCAGGCCCCCACTCATGTCCAACTCATGTCTCCCTGCACCCTCACCCCCCAGCATCCAGGGGCACCCTCCACCGGGCCCACACTCATGTCCCCCTGCACCCCCACCCCCAGCATCCAGGGGCACCCTCCACCAGGCCCACACTCATGTCTCCCAGCACCCCCACCCCCCAGCATCCAGGGGCACCCTCCACCAGGCCCCCACTCATGTCTCCCAGCACCCACACCCCCCAGCATCCAGGGGCACCCTCCACCAGGCCCCCACTCATGTCCCCCTGCACCCCCACGCCCCAACATCCAGGGGCACCTGCCAGCAGGCCCCCACTCATATCCAACTCATGTCCCCCTGCACCCCCACCCCCCAGCAGTCAGGGGCACCCTCCACCAGGCCCCCCTCATGTCCAACTCATGTCTTCCTGCACCCCCACCCCCCAGCAGTCAGGGTCACCCTCCACCAGGCCCCCACTCATGTCTCCCAACACTCCCACCCCCCAGCATCCAGGGGCACCCTCGACCAGGCCCCAACTCATGTCCAACTCATGTCCCCCTGCACCCCCACCCCCCAGCAGTCAGGGGCACCCTCCACCAGGCCCCCACTCATGTCCAACTCATGTCTCCCTGCACCCCCACCCCCCAGCAGTCAGGGTCACCCTCCACCAGGCCCCCACTCTTGTCTCCCAGCACCCCCACCCCCCAGCATCCAGGGGCACCCTCCACCAGGCCCCCACTCATGTCCAACTCATGTCCCCCTGCACCCCCACCCCCCAGCATCCAGGGGCACCCTCCACCAGGCCCACACTCATGTCCCCCTGCACCCCCACCCCCCAGCCTCCAGGGGCACCCTCCACCAGGCCCCTACTCATGTCTCCCAGCACCCCCACACCCCAGCATCCAGGGGCATCCTCCACCAGGCCCCCACTCATGTCCCCCTGCACCCCCCACCCCCCAGCATCCAGGGGCACCTGCCAGCAGGCCCCCACTCATGTCCAACTCATGTCCCCCTGCACCCCTACCCCCCAGCAGTCAGGGGCACCCTCCACCAGGCCCCCACTCATGTCCAACTCATGTCTCCCAGCACCCCCACCCCCCAGCATCCAGGGGCACCCTCCACCAGGCCCCCACTCATGTCTCCCAGCACCCCCACCCCCCAGCATCCAGGGGCACCCTCCACCAGGCCCCCGCTCATGTCTCCCAGCACCCACACCCCCAGCATCCAGGGGCACCCTCCACCAGGCCCCCACTCATGTCCCCCTGCACCCCCACCCCCCAGCATCCAGGGGCACCTGCCAGCAGGCCCCCACTCATATCCAACTCATGTCCCCCTGCACCCCCACCCCCCAGCAGTCAGGGGCACCCTCCACCAGGCCCCCACTCATGTCCAACTCATGTCTTCCTGCACCCCCACCCCCCAGCAGTCAGGGTCACCCTCCACCAGGCCCCCACTCATGTCTCCCAGCACCCCCACCCCCCAGCATCCAGGGGCTCCCTCCACCAGGCCCCGGCTCATGTCCAACTCATGTCCCCCTGCACCCCCACCCCCAGCATCCAGGGGCACCCTCCACCAGGCCCACACTCATGTTCCCCTGCACCCCCACCCCCCAGCATCCAGGGGCACCTGCCAGCAGGCCCCACTCATGTCCAACTCATGTCCCCCTGCACCCCCACCCCCCAGTAGTCAGGGGCACCCTCCACCAGGCCCCCACTCATGTCCAACTCATGTCTCCCTGCACCCCCACCCCCCAGCAGTCAGGGTCACCGTCCACCAGGCCCACACTCATGTCCCCCTGCACCCCCGGCCTCCAAGGGCACCCTCCACCAGGCCCCCACTCATGTCTCCCAGCACCCCCACCCCCCAGCATCCAGGGGCACCCTCCACCAGGCCCCCACTCATGTCCCCCTGCACCCCCACCCCCCAGTATCCAGGGGCACCTGCCAGCAGGCCCCCACTCATGTCCAACTCATGTCCCCCTGCGCCCCCAGCAGTCAGGGGCACCCTCCACCAGGCCCCCACTCATGTCCAACTCATGTCTCCCTGCACCCCCACCCCCCAGCAGTCAGAGTCACCCTCCACCAGGCCCCCACTCATGTCTCCCAGCACCCCCACCCCCCAGCATCCAGGGGCACCCTCCACCAGGCCCCCACTCATGTCCAACTCATGTCCCCCTGCACCCCCACCCCCCAGCATCCAGGGGCACCCTCCACCAGGCCCACACTCATGTCCCCCTGCACCCCCACCCCCCAGCATCCAGGGGCACCCTCCACCAGGCCCCCACTCATGTCTCCCAGCACCCCCACAGCCCAGCAGTCAGGGGCACCCTCCAGCAGGCCCCCACACATGTCCAACTCATGTCCCCCTGCACCCCCACCCCCCAGCAGTCAGGGGCACCCTCCACCAGGCCCCCACTCATGTCCAACTCATGTCTTCCTGCACCTCCACCCCCCAGCAGTCATGGTCACCCTCCACCAGGCCCCCACTCATGTCTCCCAGCACCCCCACCCCCCAGCATCCAGGGGCACCCTCCACCAGGCCCCCACTCATGTCCAACTCATGTCCCCCTGCACCCCCACCCCCCAGCATCCAGGAGCACCCTCCACCAGGCCCACACTCATGTCCCCCTGCACCCCCACCCCCCAGCATCCAGGGGCACCTGCCAGCAGGCCCCACTCATGTCCAACTCATGTCCCCCTGCACCCACCCCCCAGCAGTCAGGGGCACCCTCCACCAGGCCCCCACTCATGTCCAACTCATGTCTCCCTGCACCCCCACCCCCACCCCCCAGCAGTCAGGGTCACCCTCCACCAGGCCCCCACTCATGTCTCCCAACACCCCCACCCCCCAGCATCCAGGGGCACCCTCCACCAGGCCCCCACTCATGTCCAACTCATGTCCCCCTGCACCCCCACCCCCCAGCATCCAGGGACACCCTCCACCAGGCCCACACTCATGTCCCCCTGCACCCCCTCCCCCAGCCTCCAGGGGCACCCTCCACCAGGCCCCCACTCATATCTCCCAGCACCCCCACCCCCCAGCATCCAGGGGCACCCTCCACCAGGCCCCCACTCATGTCTCCCAGAACCCCCACCCCCCAGCATCCAGGGGCACCCTCCACCAGGCCCCCACTCATGTCCCCCTGCACCCCCACCCCCCAGCATCCAGGGGCACCTGCCAGCAGGCCCCCACTCATGTCCAACACATGTCCCCCTGCACCCCCACCCCCCAGCAGTCAGGGGCACCCTCCACCAGGCCCCCACTCATGTCCAACTCATGTCTTTCTGCACCCCCACCCCCCAGCAGTCAGGGTCACCCTCCACCAGGCCCCCACTCATGTCTCCCAGCACCCCCACCCCCCAGCATCCAGGGGCACCCTCCACCAGGCCCCCACTCATGTCTCCCAGCACCCCCACCCCCCAGCATCCAGGGGCACCCTCCACCAGGCCCCCACTCATGTCCAACTCATGTCCCCCTGCACCCCCACCCCCCAGCATCCAGGGGCACCTGCCAGCAGGCCCCCACTCATGTCCAACACATGTCCCCCTGCACCCCCACCCCCCAGCAGTCAGGGGCACCCTCCACCAGGCCCCCACTCATGTCCAACTCATGTCTCCCAGCACCCCCACACCCCAGCAGTCAGGGGCACCCTCCACCAGCCCCCCACTCATGTCTCCCAGCACCCCCACCCCCCAGCATCCAGTGGCACCCTCCACCAGGCCCCCACTCATGTCTCCCTGCACCCCCACCCCCCAGCATCCAGGGGCACTCTCCACCAGGCCCCCACTCATGTCTCCCAGCACCCCCACCCCCCAGCATCCAGGGGCACCCTCCACCAGGCCCCCACTCATGTCCCCCTGCACCCCCACCCCCCAGCATCCAGGGGCACCTGCCAGCAGGCCCCCACACATGTCCAACTCATGTCCCCCTGCAACCCCACCCCCCAGCAGTCAGGGGCACCCTCCACCAGGCCCCCACTCTTGTCTCCCAGCACCCCCACCCCCCAGCATCCAGGGGCACCCTCCACCAGGCCCCCACTCATGTCCAACTCATGTCCCCCTGCAACCCCACCCCCCAGCATCCAGGGGCACCCTCCACCAGGCCCTCACAAATGTCTCCCAGCACCCCCACACCCCAGCAGTCAGGGGCACCCTCCACCAGCCCCCCACTCATGTCTCCCAGCACCCCCACCCCCCAGCATCCAGGGGCACCCTCCACCAGCCCCCCACTCATGTCTCCCAGCACCCCCACCCCCCAGCATCCAGGGGCACCCTCCACCAGGCCCCCACTCATGTCTCACAGCACCCCCACCCCCCAGCATCCAGGGGCACCCTCCACCAGGCCCCCACTCATGTCCCCCTGCACCCCCACCCCCCAGTATCCAGGGACACCTGCCAGCAGGCCCCCACTCATGTCCAACTCATGTCCCCCTGCGCCCCCACCCCCCAGCAGTCAGGGGCACCCTCCACCAGGCCCCCACTCATGTCCAACTCATGTCTCCCTGCACCCCCACCCCCCAGCAGTCAGAGTCACCCTCCACCAGGCCCCCACTCATGTCTCCCAGCACCCCCACCCCCCAGCATCCAGGGGCACCCTCCACCAGGCCCCCACTCATGTCCAACTCATGTCCCCCTGCACCCCCACCCCCCAGCATCCAGGGGCACCCTCCACCAGGCCCACACTCATGTCCCCCTGCACCCCCACCCCCCAGCATCCAGGGGCACCCTCCACCAGGCCCCCACTCATGTCTCCCAGCACCCCCACACCCCAGCAGTCAGGGGCACCCTCCAGCAGGCCCCCACACATGTCCAACTCATGTCCCCCTGCACCCCCACCCCCCAGCAGTGAGGGGCACCCTCCACCAGGCCCCCAATCATGTCCAACTCATGTCTTCCTGCACCTCCACCCCCCAGCAGTCATGGTCACCCTCCACCAGGCCCCCACTCATGTCTCCCAGCACCCCCAGCATCCAGGGGCACCCTCCACCAGGCCCCCACTCATGTCCAACTCATGTCCCCCTGCACCCCCACCCCCCAGCATCCAGGAGCACCCTCCACCAGGCCCACACTCATGTCCCCCTGCACCCCCACCCCCCAGCATCCAGGGGCACCTGCCAGCAGGCCCCACTCATGTCCAACTCATGTCCCCCTGCACCCACCCCCCAGCAGTCAGGGGCACCCTCCACCAGGCCCCCACTCATGTCCAACTCATGTCATCCTGCACCCCCACCCCCACCCCCCAGCAGTCAGGGTCACCCTCCACCAGGCCCCCACTCATGTCTCCCAACACCCCCACCCCCCAGCATCCAGGGGCACCCTCCACCAGGCCCCCACTCATGTCCAACTCATGTCCCCCTGCACCCCCACCCCCCAGCATCCAGGGGCACCCTCCACCAGGCCCACACTCATGTCCCCCTGCACCCCCACCCCCAGCCTCCAGGGGCACCCTCCACCAGGCCCCCACTCATATCTCCCAGCACCCCCACCCCCAGCATCCAGGGGCACCCTCCACCAGGCCCCCACTCATGTCTCCCAGCACCCCCACCCCCCAGCATCCAGGGGCACCCTCCACCAGGCCCCCACTCATGTCCCCCTGCACCCCCACACCCCAGCATCCAGGGGCACCTGCCAGCAGGCCCCCACTCATGTCCAACTCATGTCCCCCTGCACCCGCACCCCCCAGCAGTCAGGGGCACCCTCCACCAGGCCCCCACTCATGTCCAACTCATGTCTTTCTGCACCCCCACCCCCCAGCAGTCAGGGTCACCCTCCACCAGGCCCCCACTCATGTCTCCCAGCACCCCCACCCCCCAGCATCCAGGGGCACCCTCCACCAGGCCCCCACTCATGTCCAACTCATGTCCCCCTGCACCCCCACCCCCCAGCATCCAGGGGCACCCTCCACCAGGCCCTCACAAATGTCTCCCAGCACCCCCACACCCCAGCAGTCAGGGGCACCCTCCACCAGCCCCCCACTCATGTGTCCCAGCACCCCCACCCCCCAGCATCCAGGGGCACCCTCCACCAGGCCCCCACTCATGTCTCCCAGCACCCCCACCCCCCAGCATCCAGGGGCACCCTCCACCAGGCCCCCACTCATGTCTCCCAGCACCCCCACCCCCCAGCATCCAGGGGCACCCTCCACCAGGCCCCCACTCATGTCCCCCTGCACCCCCACCCCCCAGCATCCAGGGGCACCTGCCAGCAGGCCCCCACACATGTCCAACTCATGTCCCCCTGCAACCCCACCCCCCAGCAGTCAGGGGCACCCTCCACCAGGCCACCACTCTTGTCTCCCAGCACCCCCACCCCCCAGCATCCAGGGGCACCCTCCACCAGGCCCCCACTCATGTCCAACTCATGTCCCCCTGCACCCCCACCTCCCAGCATCCAGGGGCACCCTCCACCAGGCCCACACTCATGTCCCCCTGCACCCCCACCCCCAGCCTCCAGGGGCACCCTCCACCAGGCCCCTACTCATGTCTCCCAGCATCCCCACACCCCAGCATCCAGGGGCATCCTCCACCAGGCCCCCACTCATGTCCCCCTGCACCCCCCACCCCCCAGCATCCAGAGGCACCTGCGAGCAGGCCCCCACTCATGTCCAACTCATGTCCCCCTGCACCCCTACCCCCCAGCAGTCAGGGGCACCCTCCACCAGGCCCCCACTCATGTCCAACTCATGTCTCCCTGCACCCCCACCCCCCAGCAGTCAGGGTCACCCTCCACCAGGCCCCCACTCATGTCTCCCAGCACCCCCACCCCCCAGCATCCAGGGGCACCCTCCACCAGGCCCCCACTCATGTCTCCCAGCACCCCCACCCCCCAGCATCCAGGGGCACCCTCCACCAGGCCCCCGCTCATGTCTCCCAGCACCCACACCCCCAGCATCCAGGGGCACCCTCCACCAGGCCCCCACTCATGTCCCCCTGCACCCCCACCCCCCAGAATCCAGGGGCACCTGCCAGCAGGCCCCCACTCATATCCAACTCATGTCCCCCTGCACCCCCACCCCCCAGCAGTCAGGGGCACCCTCCACCAGGCCCCCACTCATGTCCAACTCATGTCTTCCTGCACCCCCACCCCCCAGCAGTCAGGGTCACCCTCCACCAGGCCCCCACTCATGTCTCCCAGCACCCCCACCCCCCAGCATCCAGGGGCTCCCTCCACCAGGCCCCGACTCATGTCCAACTCATGTCCCCCTGCACCCCCACCCCCAGCATCCAGGGGCACCCTCCACCAGGCCCACACTCATGTTCCCCTGCACCCCACCCCTCAGCATCCAGGGGCACCTGCCAGCAGGCCCCACTCATGTCCAACTCATGTCCCCCTGCACCCCCACCCCCCAGTAGTCAGGGGCACCCTCCACCAGGCCCCCACACATGTCCAACTCATGTCTCCCTGCACCCCCACCCCCCAGCAGTCAGGGTCACCCTCCACCAGGCCCACACTCATGCCCCCCTGCACCCCCACCCCCCAGCCTCCAGGGGCACCCTCCACCAGGCCCCCACTCATGTCTCCCAGCACCCCCACCCCCAGCATCCAGGGGCACCCTCCACCAGGCCCCCACTCATGTCCCCCTGCACCCCCACCCCCCAGTATCCAGGGGCACCTGCCA
Source organism: Ambystoma mexicanum (assembly GCF_040938575.1). Lineage (NCBI taxonomy): Eukaryota > Metazoa > Chordata > Amphibia > Caudata > Ambystomatidae > Ambystoma > Ambystoma mexicanum. Next base: position 1,090,843,685 of record NC_090941.1, read on the forward strand.
GCAGGCCCCCACTCATGTCCAACTCATGTCCCCCTGCACCCCCACCCCCCAGCAGTCAGGGGCACCCTCCACCAGGCCCCCACTCATGTCCAACTCATGTCTCCCTGCACCCCCACCCCACAGCAGTCAGAGTCACCCTCCACCAGGCCCCCACTCATGTCTCCCAGCACCCCCACGCCCCAGCATCCAGGGGCACCCTCCACCAGGCCCCCACTCATGTCCAACTCATGTCCCCCTGCACCCCCACCCCCCAGCATCCAGGGGCACCCTCCACCAGGCCCACACTCATGTCCCCCTGCACCCCCACCCCCCAGCATCCAGGGGCACCCTCCACCAGGCCCCCACTCATGTCTCCCAGCACCCCCACACCCCAGCAGTCAGGGGCACCTGCCAGCAGGCCCCACTCATGTCCAACTCATGTCCCCCTGCACCCACCCCCCAGCAGTCAGGGGCACCCTCTACCAGGCCCCCACTCATGTCCAACTCATGTCTCCCTGCACCCCCACCCCCCAGCAGTCAGGGTCACCCTCCACCAGGCCCCCACTCATGTCTCCCAACACCCCCACCCCCCAGCATCCAGGGGCACCCTCCACCAGGCCCCCACTCATGTCCAACTCATGTCCACCTGCACCCCCACCCCCCAGCATCCAGGGGCACCCTCCACCAGGCCCACACTCATGTCCCCCTGCACCCCCACCCCCCAGCCTCCAGGGGCACCATCCACCAGGCCCCCACTCATATCTCCCAGCACCCCCACCCCCCAGCATCCAGGGGCACCCTCCACCAGGCCCCCACTCATGTCTCCCAGCACCCCCACCCCCCAGCATCCAGGGGCACCCTCCACCAGGCCCCCACTCATGTCCCCCTGCACCCCCACCCCCCAGCATCCAGGGGCACCTGCCAGCAGGCCCCCACTCATGTCCAACTCATGTCCCCCTGCACCCCCATCCCCCAGCAGTCAGGGGCACCCTCCACCAGGTCCCCACTCATGTCCAACTCATGTCTCCCTGCACCCCCACCCCCCAGCAGTCAGGGTCACCCTCCACCAGGCCCCCACTCATGTCTCCAGCACCCCCACCCCCCAGCATCCAGGGGCACCCTCCACCAGGCCCCCACTCATGTCCAACTCATGTCCCCCTGCACCCCCACCCCCCAGCATCCAGGGGCACCCTCCACCAGGCCCTCACAAATGTCTCCCAGCACCCCCACACCCCAGCAGTCAGGGGCACCCTCCACCAGCCCCCCACTCATGTCTCCCAGCACCCCCACCCCCCAGCATCCAGGGGCACCCTCCACCAGGCCCCCACTCATGTCTCCCAGCACCCCCACCCCCCAGCATCCAGGGGCACCCTCCACCAGGCCCCCACTCATGTCTCCCAGCACCCCCACCCCCCAGCATCCAGGGGCACCCTCCACCAGGCCCCCACTCATGTCCCCCTGCACCCCCACCCCCCAGCATCCAGGGGCACCTGCCAGCAGGCCCCCACACATGTCCAACTCATGTCCCCCTGCAACCCCACCCCCCAGCAGTCAGGGGCACCCTCCACCAGGCCCCCAATCATGTCCAACTCATGTCTCCCGGTACCCCCACCCCCCAGCAGTCAGGTCACCCTCGACCAGGCCCCCACTCATGTCTCCCAGCACCCCCACCCCACATCATCTAGGGGCACCCTCCACCAGGCCCCCACTCATGTCCAACTCATGTCCCCCTGCACCACCACCCCCCAGCATCCAGGGGCACCCTCCACCAGGCCCACTCTCATGTCCCCCTGCACCCCCACCCCCCAGCATCCAGGGGCACCTGCCAGCAGGCCCCCACTCATGTCCAATTCATGTCCCCCTGCACCCCCACCCCCCAGCAGTCAGGGGCACCCTCCACCAGGCCCACTCATGTCCAACTCATGTCCCCCTGCACCCCCACCCCCCAGCATCCATGGGCACCCTCCAACAGGCCTACACTCATGTCCCCCCGCACCCCCACCCCCCAGCATCCAGGGGCACCTGCCAGCAGGCCCCCACTCATGTCCAACTCATGTCTCCCTGCACCCCCACCCCCCAGCAGTCAGGGGCACCCTCCACCAGGCCCGCACTCTTGTCTCCCTGCACCCCCACCCCCCAGCATCCAGGGGCACCCTCCAGCAGGCCCCCACTCATGTCCCCCTGTACCCCCACCCCCCAGCATCCAGGGGCACACTCCACCAGGCCCCCACTCATGTCCAACTCATGTCCCCCTGCACCCCCACCCCCCAGCATCCAGGGGCACCCTCCACCAGGCCCTCACAAATGTCTCCCAGCACCCCCACACCCCAGCAGTCAGGGGCACCCTCCACCAGGCCCACTCATGTCCAACTCATGTCTCCCTGCACCCCCACGCATCCAGGAGCACCCTCCCCCAGGCCCCCACTCATGTCTCCCAGCACCCCCACCCCCCAGCATCCAGGGGCACCCTCCAGCAGGCCCCCACTCATGTCCCCCTGTACCCCCACCCCCCAGCATCCAGGGGCACACTCCACCAGGCCCCCACTCATGTCCAACTCATGTCCCCCTGCACCCCCACCCCCCAGCATCCAGGGGCACCCTCCACCAGGCCCTCACAAATGTCTCCCAGCACCCCCACACCCCAGCAGTCAGGGGCACCCTCCACCAGCCCCCCACTCATGTCTCCAGGCACCCCCACCCCCCAGCATCCAGGGGCACCCTCCACCAGGCCCCCACTCATGTCTCCCAGCACCCCCACCCCCCAGCATCCAGGGGCACCCTCCACCAGGCCCCCACTCATGTCTCCCAGCACCCCCACCCCCCAGCATCCAGGGGCACCCTCCACCAGGCCCCCACTCATGTCCCCCTGCACCCCCACCCCCCAGCATCCAGGGGCACCTGCCAGCAGGCCCCCACACATGTCCAACTCATGTCCCCCTGCGACCCCACCCCCCAGCAGTCAGGGGCACCCTCCACCAGGCCCCCAATCATGTCCAACTCATGTCTCCCTGTACCCCCACCCCCCAGCAGTCAGGGCACCCTCCACCAGGCCCCCACTCATGTCCCCCAGCACCCCCACCCCACAGCATCTAGGGGCACCCTCCACCAGGCCCCCACTCATGTCCAACTCATGTCCCCCTGCACCACCACCCCCCAGCATCCAGGGGCACCCTCCACCAGGCCCCCACTCATGTCCCCCTGCACCCCCACCCCCAGCATCCAGGGGCACCTGCCAGCAGGCCCCCACACATGTCCAACTCATGTCCCCCTGCAACCCCACCCCCCAGCAGTCAGGGGCACCCTCCACCAGGCCCCCAATCATGTCCAACTCATGTCTCCCTGTACCCCCACCCCCCAGAAGTCAGGTCACCCTCCACCAGGCCCCCACTCATGTCTCCCAGCACCCCCACCCCACATCATCTAGGGGCACCCTCCACCAGGCCCCCACTCATGTCCAACTCATGTCCCCCTGCACCACCACCCCCCAGCATCCAGGGGCACCCTCCACCAGGCCCACTCTCATGTCCCCCTGCACCCCCACCCCCCAGCATCCAGGGGCACCTGCCAGCAGGCCCCCACTCATGTCCAACTCATGTCCCCCTGCACCCCCACCCCCCAGCAGTCAGGGGCACCCTCCACCAGGCCCACTCATGTCCAACTAATGTCCCCCTGCACCCCCACCCCCCAGCATCCATGGGCACCCTCCAACAGGCCTACACTCATGTCTCCCTGCACCCCCACCCCCCAGCATCCAGGGGCACCTGCCAGCAGGCCCGCACTCATGTCCAACTCATGTCTCCCTGCACCCCTACCCCCCAGCAGTCAGGGGCACCCTCCACCAGGCCCGCACTCTTGACTCCCTGCACCCCCACCCCCCAGCATCCAGGAGCACCCTCCCCCAGGCCCCCACTCATGTCTCCCAGCACCCCACCCCCCAGCATCCAGGGGCACCCTCCACCAGGCCCCCACTCATGTCCCCCTGTACCCCCACCCCCCAGCATCCAGGGGCACCCTCCACCAGGCCCCCACTCATGTCCAACTCATGTCCCCCTGCACCCCCACCCCCCAGCATCCAGGGGCACCCTCCACCAGGCCCTCACAAATGTCTCCCAGCACCCCCACACCCCAGCAGTCAGGGGCACCCTCCACCAGCCCCCCACTCATGTCTCCCAGCACCCCCACCCCCCAGCATCCAGGGGCACCCTCCACCAGGCCCCCACTCATGTCTCCCAGCACCCCCACCCCCCAGCATCCAGGGGCACCCTCCACCAGGCCCCCACTCATGTCTCCCAGCACCCCCACCCCCCAGCATCCAGGGGCACCCTCCACCAGGCCCCCACTCATGTCCCCCTGCACCCCCACCCCCCAGCATCCAGGGGCACCTGCCAGCAGGCCCCCACACATGTCCAACTCATGTCCCCCTGCAACCCCACCCCCCAGCAGTCAGGGGCACCCTCCACCAGGCCCCCAATCATGTCCAACTCATGTCTCCCTGTACCCCCACCCCCCAGCAGTCAGGGTCACCCTCCACCAGGCCCCCACTCATGTCTCCCAGCACCCCCACCCCACAGCATCTAGGGGCACCCTCCACCAGGCCCCCACTCATGTCCAAATCATGTCCCCCTGCACCCCCACCCCCCAGCATCCAGGGGCACCTGCCAGCAGGCCCCCACTCATGTCCAACTCATGTCCCCCTGCACCCCCAATCCCCAGCAGTCAGGGGCACCCTCCACCAGGCCCACTCATGTCCAACTCATGTCCCCCTGCACCCCCACCCCCCAGCATCCATGGGCACCCTCCAACAGGCCTACACTCATGTCCCCCTGCACCCCCACCCCCCAGCATCCAGGGGCACCTGCCAGCAGGCCCCCACTCATGTCCAACTCATGTCTCCCTGCACCCCCACCCACCAGCAGTCAGGGGCACCCTCCACCAGGCCCCCACTCATGTCTCCCTGCACCCCCACCCCCCAGCATCCAGGAGCACCCTCCACCAGGCCCCCACTCATGTCTCCCAGCACCCCCACCCCCAGCATCCAGGGGCACCCTCCACCAGGCCCCCACTCATGTCCCCCTGTACCCCCACCCCCCAGCATCCCGGGGCACCCTCCACCAGGCCTCCACTCATGTCTCCCAGCACCCCCATCCCCCAGCATCCAGGGGCACCCTCCACCAGGCCCCCACTCATGTCTCCCAGCACCCCCACCCCCCAGCATCCAGGGGCACCCTCCACCAGGCCCCACTCATGTCCCCCTGCACCCCCACCCCCCAGCATCCAGGGGCACCTGCCAGCAGGCCCCCACTGATGTCCAACTCATTTCCCTCTTCACCCCCACCCCCCAGCAGTCAGGGGCACCCTCCACCAGTTCCCCATTCATGTCCAACTCATGTCCCCCTGGACCCCCACCCCCCAGCATCCAGGGGCACCCTCCACCAGGCCCACATTCATGTCCCCCTGCACCCCACCCCCCAGCATCCAGGGGCACCCTCCACCAGGCCCCCACTCATGTCTCCCAGCACCCCCACCCCCCAGCAGGCAGGGGCACCCTCCACCAGGCCCCCACTCATGTGCAACTCATGTCTCCCTGCACCCCCACCCCCAGCAGTGCGATTGGCCTGGGTACGTGTATTTCAGGGGTGCGCGGGTAGTTTTACACGCAATTTCAGCAGGGTACGTGTATTACGTGTTCGCGTGAACTTCCACATGCGACTGGGCCTGGGAGAGTGGTGCACCTTCCTGGGGTGGCCGGGAAGATTTACACGCGACTGGGCCTGTGTATTCCTGGGGTGGGCGGGAAGATTTACACGGTCGCCTACAACGCGCCAAAAAGACGGTCCAATCCGGAAATACGTACGCCTGCATGAAGCAGGCGCACGTCGACTCGCAGGAAGCAGGCATACGTCAACCCGAGCAGCATAAAAGTGTGCGCAAACAACAAACAACCCCCAGACGCCAGTATGAATATACCGTTCCTAGCAGCAGTGGCCTTGGGATACCGCAGGAGGAGGAGGAGGATAGTCAGGGCCAGAATCTTTACACCCAGAACCAGCCTTTTTGGTATGCCTGATGACCAGGTGTATGGGAGGTACAGGTTTCCACCTCACATAATACTCAACCTGATCAGTGAGTGGGAGGATGACCTCACATCACCCACCGTGTGCTCCCAAGCACTCAGCCCCCTGGAGAAGGTCCTCAATGTACTGCACTTCTTGGCTACCGGATCATTTCAGCGGACAAGTGCCATAGTATCAACAATGCCTGACGCTGTGAGCGTATCGACAGGGTTATCCGTTATGTTGTCCACCCCACTCGAACCCTGAGAGTCTTCAAGCTCCCCTTCCTCTTCACCTGATGATGATGAGAAGTCCAACTTCTTTCCGCGGGATCGACGAGTAAGAGTCCTCCTCTCCTTGTGTAGATAGGGTCGGCCTCGGGAGGAAGCCACCATGACCCTTTGGGAACGAATCAACGGTGACTCCCCCCCGCGACAGACAAGCGAGCAAGGGGAAAAGCCTTGCGGCACAAAAACCCCTTCGGAGCGTAGAAATCCGATGAAACGGAACTAGAGGGAATCCAAGACTAGCTGAATATGAATACCGGAAAACCCTGGCAGGTCAGGGCTCAGCAAGGTGAGTTGAGAGAACGGAACTGATGGAATCAAATGGGGGGGAGAGAGAGAGAGGAAACTCAAATAGGGCAAGGTAGGAGAAAGCGAAGGGGGGGCGAGTAAACCAAGCGCTCAAGAGAAGAACGGGGCGCAGGCAAGAGAGGGAAGAGAAGACAACAGAATGAGAGAGCCAAGCAGGGGAACAGAGGACAGGAGCGGAACTCCGCCAAGCGAGGGAACTACGGAGCGCTAGCAACAAAGAGGAATCAGAAGTTGCAACGCGCCCAGCCACCGAGCGTAAACAGGGAAATACACTCGGCGGCGGCCATGATGGAAAGGACTAGACCGCTAACAGCGCTTGGGAGCACAACGTGGCGGCACAGTCGGACGGCCGCCATGTTTCCAGCTCTTCCATAAACGCCAGGAACACGCGGTTGTGACACATAGTAGGGGGTCTGTCACAGGCCACGCAGTCACAGTGCCTACACCAGGTGTTGGCCATCATCACTGCACGCCCATCAGTCCGCATAGAAACCGCAAGCACTGGCATTCCACCAACGTCCAGGTAGTATATGATGCCAAGGGAATCATCACCTCAGTATATGCCAACTATCCAGGGTCCACCCACGACAGCTTCATTTACAGGATGTCAATCCTAAACCGGGACATGGAAGCTGGGCGGCATGGCGATGCATGGCTGCCTGGTGAGTATAAATGCTGCTGCACACGCATGCATGTCAGATACAGAGTAATGTCACTACCCCACTAATGATACCCATCACCACCTCCCCAGGGGACAGTGCCTACCCTCTGAGCACCCACATGATGATGCCAATTCGGAACCCCATCACGCCTCCCGAGGTAAGATACAACACAGCCCATATTGCAACCCGGGGCATAGTGGAGCGCACATTCGGAGTGCTCAAGTCACGCTTTCGCTCCCTTGACCGTTCTGGCGGGCAGCTGTTATACGCTTCCCCAGTAGTGTGCAGGATCATAGTGGCAGCATGTGTCCTGCACAATGTTGCAACACGCCGGGGCCTGGCTGTGGACATGGTGGTGCCCCCACATCCCCAACCACATGCACGCCCGCGGCGCATGGGAGGGGAAAGGGCACGGGGTGAGGCAGCCCGTACGCAGCTGGTGGCTAATTACTTCACATAGAAATCACACCCCTGTGGAGTGCACACAGCCCTGGCACATACCATCTGACAATCAATGATGACTCGATCTGACAATTATGATGAATGAAGGGACAGTCAACTGTCAGAACCATAGCAGCCTGAGATTGTTCACCTGGAAGTGTCACAATGTGTGCATCCCTACCTACACAAACACCACCAATGCAGTGTCATCAAAAGACACACTTCTGTGCAGCAAAAATGAATACCCACTTGCAAAATCCAGCATGAGAACAGTGCCATGTCACCCAACCCCTCCCCGGCACCGTCACACAACACACCATGGCATGTCATGCTATGTGAGAGCAAACCAAGTAATCCCCACAACATGACACAAGTGTCACAAAGTACATTGTCCCTAATGGAAACTGGCCACACATGAAATGTTCACAGTAATGCAGGACCAACAACACACATTACCAAATATTTAGCAACAATAGAAATCACCTACCCAACCTCAAACCTACCATAAACATGACAGTACGGATTTAAAAAATTGGTAGTGTAACAACCTGATAATGCCAGCACTTCGACCACTTCCAACTGTACAGTGTTAGCGCCACGCAAAAGTGTAGGTGCACTGTTTACAACATGGACTCCATTTCCAAAGTAGACCGCCTTGTGAAGACATGAGGAATGGACCTGCAAATTAGGAGGATGAGATGGATGCAGAGGCACATATCAATACACCATGCAGTGTACAATACAACAACAATATGCACTAGGAATGTATACACAGTATTAACTACAGACTGCCCACACATCAAATGGGAGTCCAACGTCACTGTGTAAGTCAATGTCACTTGGGCACACCCTTTGCAAGCCCATGGAAACGGGAAGCAGGAGGGGTGTGTGTCACACAAACCCAAGCATCTAACCCAAATTCAGGACAAGCCTTCATGTGCCTAGCCACAATACAGCGTATGCCCACGGCTACCCCATTGTGAGAGAATCGCTGCTGTCGCTCTCCTCACCCTCTGCAGCTGCATCAGGAGGTGGTGGTACTATGGGAGGCAGCCCACGCAAAGCCCTAGTCTGGTCCTCCATGGCAGCAAGCATGCGGGTGTGAAAGGTCTGGTTCTGGAGGATAATCGTGCAGAGGTCCTGATGCAACAACTCACGGGATGCCCGGACCTCCTCCCTAGTTGCCTGCATCTCAGCTGAGAGCGTACATGTGAGCCGCTCCAGCTGCTGTTCTGTCCTCGTGTCAGTTGAAGCCACAAGCTCAACAAGAGTCACCCTGAGCTGACCGAGTTCCACCCACAGGGCTTTCCTGTGGCCCTGGGACTCAATAGAAATGGCTTCCCGCAGAGTCTCCAGTGCCGCCCGTCTGTCCCTGTTGGACGCCAACATGTCCTCCCTGTCTGACTGGCAAATGGAGTCTGTTGCCTGCTGTAGTTGTTCCATCAGCCTTTCTTGGGGGACAATGGAAGTGGCCACCCTATCCATGGCCTGAGCCATCATCTCAGATAATGCTGCCTGTTGGTTTGCCATACCGTATATGGATTGCTCCCATGCGGTATTGCCAGGTGGCGTACGGCCACCGCGTCGGCGGGCACCACACCTGTCTGGGGCAAGGCGAACTGCGCCTTGCTGTGCCGGCACTGCCTGAGGCTGCAGGACTGCATTCCCCCTCTGATCTGCTGGCCCAGGAACAGGATCAGATGTTGCGGAGTGTGACCCTACATCCGTAACCACCAAAGGCGGACCTACCAACACTGACAACCCCATTGAGGGTTCTACCCCTGGTGCAGGTGGGTTGGACAGTACAGAATCCCTCCCAGAAACACTTACCTGCGACGGCACATAGGTCTCATCATCCGAATCGACACCTGAATAGAGCTTGGGGGAGGTGCACCAGGAGACACCCCTTGAGAGAATGGTCTGCAGCAAGTGTGGGTTCTCACCCACCACCACACCACGTCCCTCACTGGTGCCCGGGCCTGAGACCCCTCCTGGGTCTGCACCATCTCCACAACCCCAGCAGTATCAAGTGCGTCATCCCCTGCAAAAGACATGAAAGAAAAGAAATGAGAACAGGCATTAGCACCATGGCACACAATTAGGGCTGAGAAGCAACAGAATCAGTACTTCATTGACACATGTCCCACATGACTATAACCCTCCCATGCATGCACCGCCACTGCGTGTGAAGGGGAGGCTAATGGCACACATTGATCACACCAAGATGGAAGACCAACACATTTGCTGCATGCTGGCTAGCAGTGCCATCACACATTGGCCTGTGATTGGCATGTCCAATACACATACATGACACATGCCATCACACAGATGGCATGTACCATAGCCATGTCACACATGTGACAATAGGACTGAGAAATGCCTAGTGAAAGTGGTGGAATGCAAACAATCAGCTGGAATGAACACAGAATAATACGCAAGAATGTTGTGGCAAGATGACACTTCAAGGGCAACTGGCGTGAGGTTGGGCTAAATGTCTACTGTTGCCAGAAGGGATACTGCAATACCCAAATCCTGGTGCACAGAATGTATTGGATGAAGCACATGGGTGACCCAAACCACTCAGGCACACACACCCTCACCTGGCACTCAATCAGAAGCCCTCACACACACACCATGCACATGGATGACACACGCATGTGCACTCACCGGACAATGCCTCGTAATCTGGCAGGTCTCCCACGCCTTGGATTTGTCCCTCCGTGACATAGGTCCCAGCAACATACTCATGTGGAGTGAGTTCAATGTCCTCTGCCGGAGACCCACCTCCAGTCACTAGAGTAGCGGCATGACTTGAGGCCAGCTTTTTCTTTGCCCTGCGCTTCAGGTCATTCCAGCGCTTGTAGCAATCATTAGCTGTGCGCCTCACGAATCCAAGGGCACTTATGATGTCCACGATTGTCTGCCAGTGTGCCAGACGTTGTGCAGGTGTGGTCTTGCATCCTGCAGTAATCACCATTTCGCTGTCATGTGCGGACACATACTCCACAAGTGCATCAAGTTCGGCCTGATTGAAGCTGGGCTTCCTAGGCGGGCCGGACTGTGTAGCCGTGTCTGGGGCATCAGCCTGTACTGGACGAGCACACTTCCTCTTCCGCTTGGAAGGTGGTGGGGATCCTGAGTGTTCTACGCCGCTCTGGACACTAGGGACAGGAGCCCCGGTGGACTGTGGACTAGGAGTGTGGGAATGAACACTCACCATGAGACTTGGTGCAGGCATTAGCTGAAGTGTGATATAGTCAGGGGGAACGTCAGCAGGATGGACTGGGACCGACACTGTCCTGGCTGGGAGACTCAGAGATGGGGTGGATGGAGCTGCAGCTGCCCCTGCAGCCTCCCCACCCTGCCACTCGGGGCAGCAGATGACATAGCTGCCCCTGATCCACGTGGCCTGGTGACACCAATGTGCACTGCCACATGTAACCTAGACCTGCTGACCTGGAAGTCAGCCATGGAGTCACCCTGTGCCAGGTCTGGTGCCACAATGGGCTGGTCCAACAAGGGTTGAGCAGGGATGGTGTCAGCCACGTTACCCTCAACCAGGGGGGGGGGCATGGGTGTCCCTGACTGGTCATCCACACATGGGGGACTAGGGGAACCCTGCAAGTCCTGGCCACGTCCCCTACCGTATCCACCACGCCCACATCTTGAGGCTCGGCCACCTTTGCCACCCTTACCGCGTGCTCACCTCCCAACCATGGCACTGATGTTGTTGTGCGTACGGGAGTTGCAGTAAACTATTGTCCTGGGCAATTGGGGGTCAAAGGGGTAGGGTACTAGACGGAATTCGTACCCTAGTGCTCTAGCAAGGCTGTATGTGACCCGTGGGGGAAGATGACGGGTCACGCAACGCACAGGCACCCCTAAAAAGGGAGATAATGGGCACGCAACCCCTCCTAGACCACGTGCGTGGAAAAATAAACCTGCACTACGCTGTGGCACCCAGAAACACAAAAATTAACGTATGCGTGTCACACACAGCCTAGAATGACCTCTCAAGGGGTACGCGACACACGGGGCAAGCACAGATGTTAAATACGTGCACGACTCACCGTCTGCCTGGAAAAATAGGGTGAAAAAGATGCGCGTGTGCGCGTTGGCAACACCCCCGCCAAAAGAAGAATTGTACGCTGTCTGAGGAGACATGACAACAGAAGAAGTGAACGCTGTTTGAGGAAACAGGCCCAGGAAAAAGACAAAAAGAGAAAAAGCTGTCAGAGGTAACAGGGAGTACGAACTTGAACGCCGTGAAGTAAATTGCGTGTGAATCGACAAGAAGTACAGATTTCACCCACTCGCTCTCCACGAAAAGCACGTACAAGGAAATGGCATTCTACACGTACCTTTTAAACATGCCCACACGTCCAGCGTCACTTCCGCGTGTACGCGCTAAGGCCCTATCCTCCAATTACACGAGCGGACACTCTGACGTGCAGTCATTGGATGTCTAACATGCACCCGTGTACAGGGAAACGCCCGCGCACGCACATCACAGACGTGCATACGCGCTGAGGCCCTTTCCACCAATTACACGCTATGACACTCTGACGTGCTTATTTTTTCTACGCGCCATGGAAAACGTACATGCGCGTAACGTCATAGACGCGCCTACACGCTGGGGGCCTTTGGGCCAATGAATTTGCGTACGTGTGCTGACGCGCTTACGCGCTAAGGCCCTTTCCTCGAATTACATGCAGACGTGCTGGATTTTCACGTGCCAAATCACTCCGTATCAAGCTGGCCACACGTAAGCACACGGAAGACCACGCTCCTGCCCAGAAGGCCAAATTACTGCCCCCCAGAGCACCGAGCACGCTCCCACCTGCCATCTGATGCTGCCTGACTGCCTGCTGCCCACGTGCCCTGCCATTTGCTGCCTGCACATCAGCCAGGGGTGCTGTTGCTGTGACCACCCCTGCTGGAAACGAAGACTCCCGACTGGGATTCCATCGCTCCACAGACCAGCCCCAGGACCCAGTTGCCCACCCACTCCTGCCTCTGGGGTTGTCATGTCGGGCACTGCAACATCTGGCACCACTGGCAACACCCGGCCAGAGAGGCAGAGGGTCACCGGCTTCACTGCCACCGAAGTTGGTGTCCTGGTGGAGCAAGCCCTGGGCAGTATGATGCCCTCTTCGGAAGTTTGCGCGCTGACAAGGAAGGACGGACTCGGATCTGGACGGATACCGTGACTGCCATCAACGCGAAGGGGGTGGCAGTCCGACTATTCCATCATGTCAAGAAGCGCTGGGAGGACTTCAGGTCCAGGACCCTCAACAAGGCCCGGCGCCTCTTGAAGGCAGCAGATGCTAAGGGGCGCCGGGGCCACTTGTCGGAAGATCAGATGAGGGTCCTGGAACGCATATCCCCAGCGCTCCACATCCAGGTCCTTGAGAGCCAGACCCGTCTGGAGTCGAGCGGCAAGTGTACATGCATCCTGATTGTAAGCTGTGCGTGTGGTGGTGTGCCAGTAGTGTGCAGGTTGCACATGTGTTTTTATGGGGCCAAGTATGGGCCCACTGCCCAAAACTATATACAAAAATGTGGTCCATTGTCCACAAGGTCCAAAATAAATAAAAAAGCAAAGGAAACCTAACACTAACTACATAACTATTTACAAGGGCAGTGGGCTAGTAATACACATACCCTGCTGAAATCGCGTGTGAAACTTCCCGCGAACCCCAGTAATACACGTACCCTGCTGAAATCGCGTGTGAAACTTCCCGCGCACCCCAGTAATACACGTACCCTGCTGAAATTGCGTGTGAAACTTCCCGTGCACCCCAGTAATACACGTACCCTGCTGAAATCGCGTGTGAAACTTCCCGCGCACCCCTGAAATACACGTACCCAGGCCAATCGCGTGTGAAACTTCACACGAACCCCAGCTATACACGTACACCGCTCCCCCAGGCCCGATCGCGTGTAAAACTTCCCGCGCACCCCAGTAATACACGTACCCTGCTGAAATCGCGTGTGAAACTTCCTGCGCACCCCAGTAATACACGTACCCTGCTGAAATCGCGTGTGAAACTTCCCGCGCACCCCTGAAATACACGTACCCATGCCAATCGCGTGTGAAAACACATGCGCACCCCTGAAATACACGTACCCAGGCCAGTTGCGTGTGAAAACACACGTGCACCCCTGAAATACACGTACCCAGGCCAATCGCGTGTAGAACTTCCCACGCACCCCTGGAATACACGTACACTGCTCCCCCAGGCCCGATCGCATGTAAAACTTCCCACGCATCCCTGAAATACACGTAACAAGGCCAATCGTGTGTGAAAACACCAGCGCACCCCTGAAATACACGTACCCAGGCCAGTCGCATGTGAAAACACACGCGCACCCCTGAAATAAACGTACCCAGGCCAATCACGTGTAGAACTTCCCGCGCACCCCTGAAATACACGTACCCAGACCAATCGCGTGTGAAAACACTCACGCACCCCTGAAATACACGTACCCAGGCCAGTCGCGTGTGAAAACACACGTGCACCCCTGAAATACACATACCCAGGCCAATCGCATGTAGAACTTCCCGCGCACCCCTGGAATTCACGTACACCGCTCCCCCAGGCCCGATCGCGTGTAAAACTTTCCGTGTACCCCTGAAATACACGTACCCTGGCCAATCGCGTGTAAAACTTCCCGTGCACCCCTGAAATACACATACCCAGGCCAATCGCGTGTGAAAACACCCACGCACCCCTGAAATACACGTACCCAGGCCAGTCACCTGTGAAAACATACGCGCACCCCTGAAATACACGTACCCAGGCCAATCGCGTGTAGAACTTCCCGCGCACCCCTGGAATACACGTACACCGCTCCCCCAGGCCCGATCGCGTGTAAAACTTCCCGCGCACCCCTGAAATACACGTACCCAGCCCAATCGCGTGTAAAACTTCCCGTGCACCCCTGAAATACACATACCCAGGCCAATCGCGTGTGAAACTTCACGCGAACCCCAGTTATACACGTACCCGCTCGCACAGGCCCTTTCGTGTGCGGAAGTTACCGCGAAACCCGTAATACATGTTCCCCGCTTGGCGTTTGCTGTTTGGCAGTCCGGTAAACTGGTTTTGGGTTGTCGCAGACCTTTGCGCTGGATTGGGGATTTTGATGCCTTTTCCTTGCGCAAGGGCTTTCTTGGGGGCGTAACTGGCGCTGCTGCAGGGTCATTGCGCCACGGCTGGTTTTGGAGGCTAAAATCCATGAATACGCTGTGCGCTGAAATGGATTTTATTGCACGCGGCTGGTGCAGTCTATCGCACGGGAACACTGTGCGCCAGCCGCCTGCGCCACTTTTGTGTGAATTTCTATGAATTACCCTGTCAGTTGCAGCAAAGCCTCCCGTGGAAACATAGCGGCGGACCTGGCATGTGAAAAAACTCCCCAGGTATTGAGGGGCTATGAGTGACCCACACAACAGATCCGGGGGCCACCATTTTGGTCCAATACCCTGTTGAAGGGTCAAGCTGGTGGGCTTACAGCAGCAAAAGGACGGCGGGGGGAGAACACAGCTCCCTTGCATGGAGACACGGGCCTGCGATCCCCCACATTCATAAAGACTCCCACTGGACAGCAGTGCAGCTCAGAGCGGAGGCAGTAAGGAGCCCGGTCTGATACCCTGATCTGTGCCATTTCTCACCGATAAACGGCACAGTGGTCTTGGCAGTGAGGGAAGGTGTTTGGCTGAGAGGACAGTGAGCACTGAGATTGCTCCAACAACCCAGAATACCCAGGGATCTTCTGCCTGCGTGGGGATATCACTGCAGAGCCGGAGGAAGGTGTGGAGCCCCTCGGCACCACAGTACTGGGCCACCTTCCCCTTCCCCCAGACTGCGTGCCGGCCCTGTGGTGGGGGGCTACAGCGCAGAGAGCTGGTGTGTTTGCAGCCCCTGGCTAAAGAAAATTAACAGGGGGAGTGAAATTTCTATCCTTCACGGCCAACCCATGATGTGACACAGTTGGCTGACTCACCAGACCAGTACGACCATCCACATTGGCAACACTTGATCGTGGACTGAAGGCAGTGTGGCACCCGCCCCCTGCCGACCATTAAGCAGCCAGCGCTGTCAGCAGGGGAGTAATTAACAGGTGAGCATGGCCGTTGACTTATCAGCTCTACATACCACAGGATAGAAAGCAGAGGAGGTCCCAGTTGTTTGCCTAAGGCAACCACAGACCAGCTGCACAGATAAACCAACACTCCACCTGCTGGTCCAATGAACAACCGAACAACTGTGGCAGTCAGGAGTCCATTCCCCCCCCCCCAGGGAAAATAACACTGGCGCTGGGAGAACACCCACGCTGAAAACCCGAAGGACCCCATTCACATTGGCTCACATCTGTGCAGGGAGTTTGGGGAGTGCCAGCTGCCTAGCCATAACAGGATGAACAGCCAGCTCCGGCTGACCCAAAAGGCTATCCACCAACCCTACATACAGCTGGAGCGAGGAGAAGCTTGGGGTTCGCCCCCCCTCCCTTGGTGAACTGCGGGAAGCAGACCACCTGACTGACAAGAACATGACTCATAGAGACCCCAGGCCACTCTCGTAACACTCCAATATTTCCCTAAATGATGGGCAAGAGGCAGACCAGGCTGACCATCGTGGGAAGGTACCTGAATGACATATATTAAACATTCTTAGAGTACCCTGGTACAGGGAAAAGTCCAGTGTAACTCACACAGAAGGGCAGGAAAAGTGGCACAAGACTGGAACCAGTGCAGGCTCGCTCTGCTCCTAGATAGACTACTCCAACGAGGAGTACCTCCAGACCCCTGCCTTAAAGAAATGGAGCTGAACTCAACTGCAAATTAGCGCAGCTGAGTGTGAACATTGAACAACTGGTGAGCTCAAAGATCCAGCACATAGCACTGCATACCTGCCAACCCTGCACGGAGGGAGTGGACGGGCACTTGCAGCCATCAAAACCAGTCCCAAGCTGCTGGTGCCGGCCCTGAGTGGGACAGAAGGAGAGCATGGGGAAATCGGACAAAACACAGCTGAATCTTAACTTCGAAAGCAGACCTTCTGCCTGGACACCCAGGCCACAACTTCAGGTGGAGTTAGCTGACCCAACGGAGGAGTTAGAAATGAGCGCTGCCCAAACTCCAGAGGCGTACATTAGAGACATTTTGTTGGACCTTAAAGCGGGCATTGGTGTTCTTGACTCCAAGTTATCCTTATCATCCAAAGTCGACTTGTTACAACATAAGTATAAACTTATCCATTTTAATTTTGTACACCAGGCGTACCACACCCCATCAAGATTACACAGCCACTTCCCTTACACACCTGACGCATGTGCTAGATGAGGCTATGCTCCGGCGGGCTTCCTTCATCTAGCGTGGGAGTGCCCGAGGGTTTGTCAGTTCTGGTCAGAGGTGCTGCCCAAGATTTTGCTTATTATTGGGGTATTTCTGGAGATGAATCCACGTACATCACTATTAGGATGCACTAGACCCCTGCAGGCAGCAGTGAGGAGACTGACGGGACTGCTCTTAGTACTAGCATGCAGGAGGGTGCCCATGGCAAGGGGAAAGGGTCTCCCCACCCCCCAGTGCTCAACTGTGGCTCCAGGATGTCACCGACTGTCACGACATGGAAACAGCAGACTCTCCCCTTGCATGCACATCCGCCAGATGTTTGGGGCCCCTATATTCAATACCTGATAACTGCTGCAGATTGATAAAAAGGTACAAGCTGTTGAGGTTAAGAAATGCTGTGTATGCTTGCCACTGTGACTCATGTGTGCTTCTTCACATTTTGTACATCTTGGGGGTGTGGTGGGGGTGGGGGGAAATCGGACTCCATGTTGAGTTGTTTGTTGATGAATGCAAAAATAAAGTATTAAAGAGTGTTTGATCCTTCTCAAGTACATACATCGAGGACTCTTCTAACTGCTGAGCCCTTCACCCCTCTCAAGTAGATACATTGAGTACTCTTCTACTAACTGCTGAGCCCTCCATCCTTCTCAAGCACATACGTTGAGTACACTTCTACTTACCACTGAGCCCTTCATGCTACTCAAGTAACTACAGTGTTCTTCTACTAACCCCTGAGGTCTTCATCCTTTTCAAGTAGATACATTGAGTACTATATTACTAACCACTGATCCCATGCTCCGTCTCAAGTACATACATTGAATACTCTTCTATTAACCACTGAGCCCTTCAACCTTTATATATTTTATTTTATTTGAATTTTTAAAGCGCTCACACAGTCCGCGGGCATCAAGGCTGTTACAGGAATTTTTGTTTTGTATTTTTTTTTTAATTTTGTTGTCTTAGTTGTGTATTTATAACGCGCTTAAATAACCAGATGTTTTCTAAGCGCTGACCCGGGGATCGAACCTGTGTTGCTTCGTGTCGTCTTGCTTCTAAGGAGAACACATTGCAGCTGAGCTATCCTCCCAGGACAGGACAAGTAACTACATTAAGTTTTCTTCTATTAACCACTGAGCCCATCATCCTTCTCAAGTAGGTACATTGCGTACACTTCTACTAACTACTGAGCTCTTCATGCTACTCAAGTAACTACATTAAGTGCTCTTCTATTAACCACTGAGGCCTTCATCCTTCTCAAGTAGATACATTGAGTACTCTTCTAACTGCTGAGCCCTTCACCCTTCTCAAGTACATACATAGAGTACTCCTCTACTTAGCACTGAGCCCTTCATCCTTCTCAAGTAGATACATTGAGTACTCTTCTACTAACCACTGAGGCCTTCATCCTTCTCAAGTAGATACATTGAGTACTCTTCTAACTGCTGAGCCCTTCATCCTTCTTAAGTACATACATACATTGAGTACTCTTTTACTTAGCACTGAGCCCTTCATCCTTCTCAAGTAGATACATTGAGTACTCTTCTGGCAACCCCCTGAGTCCTTCCTCCTTCTCGTGTAGATACATTGAGTACTCTTCTACCAACCACTGAGCCCTTCATCCTTCTCAAGTAGATATATTGAGTACTTTTCTAGTGACCCCTGTGACCTTCATTCTTCTAAAGTAGATACATTGAGTACTCTTCTACTAACCACTGAGCCCTTCATCCTTCTCAAGTAGATCCCTTTAGTACTCTTCTAGTAACCACTGAGCCCTTCGTCCTTCTCAAGTACATACATTGAGTACACTTCTAACTGCTGAGCCCTTCACCCTTCTCAAGTACATACATACATTGAGTACTCTTTTACTTAGCACTGAGCCCTTCATCCTTCTCAAGTAGATACATTGAGTACTCTTCTGGCAACCCCCTGAGTCCTTCCTCCTTCTCGTGTAGATACATTGAGCACGCTTCTACCAACCACTGAGCCCTTCATCCTTCTCAAGTAGATCCCTTTAGCACTCTTCTAGTAACCACTGAGCCCTTCATCCTTCTCAAGTACATACATTGAGTACACTTCTAACTGCTGAGCCCTTCATCCTTCTCAAGTACATACATTGAGTACACTTCTAACTGCTGAGCCCTTCACCCTTCTCAAGTACATACATACATTGAGTACTCTTTTACTTAGCACTGAGCCCTTCATCCTTCTCAAGTAGATACATTGAGTACTCTTCTGGCAACCCCCTGAGTCCTTCCTCCTTCTCGTGTAGATACATTGAGCACGCTTCTACCAACCACTGAGCCCTTCATCCTTCTCAAGTAGATCCCTTTAGTACTCTTCTAGTAACCACTGAGCCCTTCATCCTTCTCAAGTACATACATTGAGTACACTTCTAACTGCTGAGCCCTTCACCCTTCTCAAGTACATACATACATTGAGTACTCTTTTACTTAGCACTGAGCCCTTCATCCTTCTCAAGTAGATACATTGAGTACTCTTCTGGCAACCCCCTGGGTCCTTCCTCCTTCTCGTGTAGATACATTGACCACGCTTCTACCAACCACTGAGCCCTTCATCCTTCTCAAGTAGATCCCTTTAGTACTCTTCTAGTAACCACTGAGCCCTTCATCCTTCTCAAGTACATACATTGAGTACACTTCTAACTGCTGAGCCCTTCACCCTTCTCAAGTACATACATACATTGAGTACTCTTTTACTTAGCACTGAGCCCTTCATCCTTCTCAAGTAGATACATTGAGTACTCTTCTGGCAACCCCCTGAGTCCTTCCTCCTTCTCGTGTAGATACATTGAGTACGCTTCTACCAACCACTGAGCCCTTCATCCTTCTCAAGTACATACATTGAGTACACTTCTAACTGCTGAGCCCTTCACCCTTCTCAAGTACATACATACATTGAGCACGCTTCTATCAACCACTGAGCCCTTCATCCTTCTCAAGTACATACATTGAGTACTCTTCTATTAACTGCTCAGCCTGTTTGAGACCCAAGGAAGGGGCAGCCATACCCCTTATGATAAAAGGGACTCTAGAAAACAGAACGCAAAAGCAATACCCAAAGGGGGTGAGCCAAAAGGGTATACAGAAGAGGGGGTGAAAGTCTGACCAAACAGAGGAGGGGACTCGAGGAAAGGGAACCAATATCCCTCCCAAGTGAAGGGGCCCAAAGAAAGCAGAGCATAAGAGAAATACCCCAGGTGGAAGAGCGAGAAGAATATGACCCAGAAGGGGGTGTGAGTTCAACCGAGAGGGGTCTGGGTGAATGGGCTAGTTCACCCGTAAGGGACATGGAGCTGAGACACAGAGGCCTGAATCAACCACCTAATAAAACCTACATAGAACTGTTTTCTGTGGATTTTAAAGACTGTGACGAGAAACCAAACAGAGTGATAACTTCAAACTTCACCTTCATACAAGACTTTTTAGATTTGTGTTGTAACTCTGAAGAAAGCCAAACGCCAGGGAAAGCTGGAAAGAACATTTCAAATTATATTGAGTGGCAGAGGGGTGGGGGGAGTCAAGCATTACCCAACAACCAACTAATTCAGAGTAATCATCTGAACTACTTTTATTTCTTCTCTTCATAGTGCTAGTTTAGGTTTGGAAAGAGGACAGTATTGTTATGTAAGATGTCCTGACGAGCGCCTTTGTTATTTTCCTTCCTAGATAATTAATCCAATCCTAGCAATAGGGCTATTTCAGAGACTTTCTTTCTTTCTATTAATGAAAGTCCAATTAAGTTTGTCCAGTTGACCAAGCCCTACCTTCGACCCATCACAGTTCACTGACATCACAATGAAAGCAATTTAAAAATATTGTCAATTAATGAAATGTTTGAGTCTGCACTGTAGGGCTCTATTGTGTGGTAATTGAGCACTGCCCAATGTACCGTCCTGAGCCACAGGTAAGGGCCTCTAACGTAGGTGAATGTCGCCTACCAGACAATAGTGCCTAATGGTAAGCGTTCTAACGCTATTAGAGGTTGTACAAGGTTAAAAAAATGGAAGCTTCACCTGGGGCTTCCTATGACAAAGCGCACGCCTCCTTTCCCAGTACCCAGTGTGTACACTTCTCAAAGAGGAAGCTTGAAATCCAGGCTTTTAGTGACTGGTAGAGCCTCCATTCCAAGCTTGCTGATTGTCAAGAGAGAGCTGGAAATAGTGCCTAGAGAAGAGGAGAAGCGAAGCATGGAATTCAGGCTTTTATTGGTAGTTAGAGCCTGCAGTCTACTTACAATCTAAAGAGAAGGAATCCTGCTTGCATTATTAACATATTCTTTTTGTTCGGACTGTCCATAGTACATCTTGTGGCGCCCTTAATCAATCCTGGGGATCACGTCTACACCCCACAATTAATATTGAGTGTACTTCCCTACTGTTAGTCCTTTTGGAAAACAAATACATACGTGTGTTCTACTGTGAAGTTGAAAGTATGCTCATCAGGAAAGGTCCTACAAGCACCTGGCAGTTAGGAAAGGGCACCCATCATAACACAAGTGTTTCCAAATATTGACCGGCAAAGCAGAAGGGATCGAAATAACAAGCTTATATCACAAGGTTGAGCCCAGCATACCTGATACAGCCCTGGTTTAAAAGAAAGCAACAAAATCCAAAATGGAGATTCAGTAAAAGTCACGTGGTAATAAAGACACACTGTAGATAGGCATGGATCTGAGGATGAACTGCTTTGGCATGACCCTCTAAGAAATATAATGGCAATGAAAGGAGCCTGGAAAACACCAACATAACCGGCCAATCGTAAATCAACCAACGAACAGTGGTAGCCATAGCAATCAGACAGATGGGGATGAAGCGCTCATACCAGCGGTCTGTGATTTCACAACCTACACAGTGGGGTATCACCTCTCCAGTGGTGATTGGCTGGGTATAAAAGATGAAGCAGATTACAGTTGGGTGACCCCTGGCACTACCAACCCCCCCCAATAATCGCCTTTGGATCCAGACCCGGGGGGTGGACTAGTGCGGGAGGATCATTTTTAGCAGGGGTCTTCGGGAATGTAGGTGAGGCGACCGATAGTGAGACGCGGTATTCCCCCCTTTCCCATACCCATGACCCATTCTATTTTATAGGATTCTCCAATGTCCAAGTTGCAGCAGTATATAGCACAATTGAAGGCTGCACGCGTATGGATGAGACACAGAGGAAGACAGACCTGTGATGAACTTTGAATTACTGATAGCTGTGAAACCAGCAGTACTAATAGTAGCTGAGTGGTCCCCAGAAAGGAAGTAGTCTGCTAGATAGTCTTAGTGAAAGGTGAAATGTTTTTGTTATGAAGCGATAGAGTGAGTGAACTATAGAAGGCGCAGTGATCAAAATTAACCCTGGGAAAAAGGTGGGGGGGGGTGAACGTTGAACTTTTGTGCTCATGGCATCGAACTACCCAGAGCAAGAGACACTGGGCCAAATAACACCAGAGTGTGAGCTGAAGGAAAAGTCAAAGTGGTCCTGTGGAGTTCTATAGTAAAAGCCATGCACATTTGAAAGTCTTCAGCATCAGGAAAAGGAAAAGGTCTGAGCCCGACTGAGGGAGACCGGAAGTGCGATAAGTTAGGGGAAGGGAACCCCTTAAAGGATGTGAATTAAGCTTGGGGAAGGGAATCCTGCAAGTGTTGTGTTTGAAAGGTCTGATCCTGACTGAGGGGGACCTACGTGAAGTTTTTTCTTTGAAGTGTCTGAACCCGACTAAGGGAGACCGGCGTGAACTTCTTGTTGAACTGTGTTTTGAAAGCTGGAAAGAGAGATTTTAACGTGGAAGGCCAGACGGGCCTCGATCCACATTTTTAACTGCCTTTGTTTTGAGAACCTGAGCCAGAGTGTGTCATCCTGTCTACGGGGACCGCCTGACGTCGGGAGGAGAGCTGACTCAGCCACATTTATTCTGTATATTCTAGCACTGATTTTCCTTTGCATACATAGTCTCCTTTACACACTTTTTGTACAAGAGATAGGGCAGGCATTAGGTTTTGTTAGTGTAGGCCATTTCGATTTGACGGATTGAAAGCAAGTCCCTGAACGCTCACACCAGAGAGAATACAACCCGCTAGGGTTAATCTCACACGCAGATGAGAGCAACAGCAAAGAACTCTGCTGCTAAGAACATTTTGCCAAAAAGTAGTACAAGCAGAATCTTATAAGGAAAAACATTGTCATTGATGACGCAATATATACAGTAGAAACCTGCACGGCTGGTTGGTGTGCGCCTATACATGATCCTCCCGCTCCATAAGAGATGCCAGGCCATTGGTTCAAACCAGTCTGTCCGTCTTCCATCATGTGGGTGCTGCGGTGATCATCTTCTCACGTTGAAGGTCAAAGAACAAATTAACTACACTCCTAACACAATGCTACTTTATCACCAGACTGTGCACCTGGCAGGCCTTAAAACTGGCACAAAGGAGGCTCTGGGGCAGTTTATCCTTCAAACACACATTTCACTCACTTCCCTCCGCATCATCCAGCTTCAAGGTCTCACCCTCGTTTTGAACTATAATTTATCCCTCCCAGCACATCGCAATACAAATCATACGACTGTCGCTCAGAGACGTACGCTGTCCGTGCTCTGAACATTTCAGGACTTCTTACTTTGGGGTTGCAATTACCAGCAAATATTACAGAGTCAGCTGGAGCCTGCAAAAGGAGCAGGAACACCACCACTAATCTACCAGGGATTTATAATTAATAAAAGAAGGCCCCATGGCGGCCATAACCCACTAAACCACCAGGGATTTGGGCAATTATTTTAGGAGCCTACAGGCTTTATAGAGATTCCAGCGTCTGATTACGCCTACAGGGCACATGTTGGAAAAGGGGCAGGGCTTACTAGCACTTTTAAGCCCTGCCTTGGCCATCCCATGTCACACCCCTGGGAGCCAAGTAAGCTATTGGTTAAGGTAATTGGCCAATCCTGGGAGGGGGTGGGGTATTTAAGTAAGTCTGTGTGAATGTGCAAGACGTAGGAGTAGTAGAGTGGTGGAAGTGATAGGGGTTTGGAGCAGAGGTAGTAGGTGGTGGGAGTAGCAAGCGAAAGATATTAGTGGTAGAGTGGGAATTATGGGAATTAGTGGAAGAAAAGTGAGCAGGGCACCATATCCCTGGTTGAGCAGGGCACTATATCGCTGGTACTCCCTGAAGGTCAAACAGGGGCTAGTACAGAACGTGAGCAGGGCACTATATCCCTGAGTGACCTTGAAGGCAGTAGAAAAAGGCAGTGGTAGTAGTGGAGTTGGAACAGTAGCCGTGGAAGAGTGTCAGTGAGTGGGAGAATAGGAACAGCTATTGTATAGAGTTAAGCAGAAGTTCGGATTAGGGGAATAGTAGTAGGATGCAGAGAAGTAGAGTGAGAGGAAGGAGGGAGAAGAGGGAACCATGGTAGAGGAGTTGTGGAAGATCTCAGTCGATATAAGAACAAGAGTTCAGTCGATATAAGAACAGGAGTGGGAAAGGAAGTAAGATTGAAGGCTGGAGGTGGAAAGGCGGAGTGCGAGATTGGAAGGGTCAGTGACGTGTTGGGAGGAGAACAGCAGGAAGGGATTTGTAAAGCAAAGGGTCAGGAGTGAGAGGTTGTGGAAGGAGTGTAATTGACACTGGGTTAAAGAAGGCACCATTCCCTTTTTTCCCAGCAATTTACCAATGATAGGCAAGGGAGAGTTAGAAGTACCATAGGAAGCCAGATAGACAACGACTTAGGGCAAACACCTTTAGTTGTAGTGAGAAGAGTGACAGCTAGGGGTTACCAATCCATAGACACTAACAGCCTGGGGAAGTCAAGTGAAGAGAGGGATGGCCCTAGAGCCAGTATTCCCCAGTCCCTTAAAGCCCAAAAAGAGATTGACGAAACAGCCATTCTGCCAATTTATTTTAATGAACACCCTTGGTTTTTTCATAAGAGCCAACGTGATTATTTGTGGCGGGACTCCCCGTATCAACTGCTTAGAAGTTGGGCAGGACTATTGTGTGCTGTCACTCTTTAATAATGCCTCCTAAACACAGAACTTAAAAGTCAACGTACAATTTACAAAACAGGAATATTAACAAGGCAATTGAGTGTTCGCACATCATGTCAAATTTAAGGCCTTTGCCAAATGAGGAAGGCACGGAAAACGATCAGGTGCCAACGGATATGAACAACTCGAAAGGGAAAATAACTGCACATTTCCCTCCTGATGGCCCTATACATAGACCTGCAAAGGAACAAGCAATAGCACTGGATACTAATACATCTAGGTTAACGCCAATAGATATTGTTATTCACTGCAAACAAAAATTGCCAATATCCTAGCAGGAGGGGCCTATTGACATCAAACAATAAAGAGCCACTGCAGTTGCGGATGACAGTTTATCGGCTACCTTGGAACTGCTTATTGACTCCTATGTAAAGAATAGTCATGAGACATCGAAAAAAAGTACTTCGACAACGGTTGCCACTATCCGAACCCACCAATTTGCCATGGAAATCTTTATTTTTATTTATTTTATTTTATTCGGATTTATTTAAAGCGCACGTCAGCCCGGGGGCATCGTGGCGCTGTTACATGAATACATACATAGTCTGGTTACAATGGAAGGAAGATGGTTACAAAGCAATTTTCATTACAGGAAGCATTTCGTGTCGAACACTTTTCGTATCAGATGTGTGCGAGCTGAAGTGGGTGAAGGGAAGGTGGAGCTAGTTGAATAGCGTGGTTTTGAGGGATTTGCAAAAGAGATACAGAGATGGAGGCCACCAGGGGGCGCAGGCAACATGGCTGCCTGAGCAGAGAGCTCCGTACCCAGCCCCGGGTTATCGTTGGCAGTGAAGAAGAGTGGGGCCCCCACCCTCCTTGAGACCCCCCCACGAGACTGTGGGAGCCCTCGCCCCCCAGCTGGGTCCAACTCCGACCCTCGGCCGTGCAGGCTTCATCGAGTTCGGCCGCCCGGGGGATCCATCGGCCCTTCCCCCCACACTCTGGAGCGGAGCGGAGCACGGCTGAGGGCCGCGGCGGGCGCGCAGGACCAGGAGAAGGAGAGATCAGATGCGCACAGAGTGCGCAGAGGCTAAGGCGGAGACCACACGCGGGACCGGCGGCCGAACGAGGAAACGACCTGAAGCCCGGACCCACAGAGCAGCGCGTCGGCCCGGCGCGAGAGGTGAGAGCGCCCTCGGCGCACTTGCGGGCCCGGAGGAGCGCACCCCCCCCCCGCCTCACCTTCCTCCCCGGAGCAGGATAGCGACCCAGACTCCCCCACGGACTCGGGAGGCCCCCCCTCTCTCTAACCTTGAACGGGGCCTGGGGCGGCTCCTGCCACAGTGAATCCCCCCGGCTTTGACTCTTCCCCCCTCGGGGACAAGCGGGGCTTGAGGCGAGAGCGCCCTCGGCACACGTACGGGCCCGGAGGGGCGACGCAGGAGCGCGCCCCCCCCCCCCCACCACACCTTCCTCCCCGGAAGACGCCCGGGGCCCGAGGCGGAATAGCGACCCCAGACTCCCCCACGGATTCGGGAGGCCGACGCAGGGGCGCGGCCCCCCCCCCCTCTCTCTAACCTTGAATGGGGCCTGGGGCGGCTCCTGCTACAGTGGATCCCCCCGGGGGGCCGACACACGGAGGAACATAAGGGACCAAGGACTATTGGCGAGAGGTCAATCGGACCATTCCCTTCACGATCACCCCACTGGAGCACGACGCGGGAGGAGAGGGCACCGGGGGCACGCCAGAGGGCCCCACCGATACCAGACCCCCGGACTCTCGACTGGGCAACGTACCATACACGGAAACCTCGGCCTGGCTGCGCCCATCGCTTGGGATCGTCATCGGGGGGACATTCGCCCACCAGGTGCCTACCTGTCTCACCTCTGGGGTCGTTAACTATACGCTGCACTCCAAGATCAAGATTGTGGGCTGGACAGGCCACACCGAATACAGCCCACCGGAGTCCCCCCCCCCCCCCATGAGCTGGAGGGAGACCCTCGCCAAATACCAATTTGTGGCTTCTGGAGGTGGAATGGCGGCAGGGGGCTCCTCTACCCCCCCCCCGACCTGGGGGCTATACAAAACAATATCCAGATAATCCTAGAGGAGATACGTGGGATGAGAACTGACATGGGGGCCAAATTGGCGGACCTTACCACCAAAGTTACCACCCTCGAGGACCGGATGGAGGGGGTCGAAAATAACCAGCTCTCCACAACCCTCCTCGAGACCCAAATGGAGGTCAGGTTCCAGGACATGCAACGGCGCGAGGAGGAACTCCGGTTTAAAGTGGACGACATGGAAAATAGAGAAAGGAGGAACAACCTACGCATTTTTGGGCTGGTGGAATCAGAGGGCGAGACCATACAAGGCCTGGAGGGTAAAGTACTGGATATCACAAGGATTGCCCTGGGCGAGAGTGCTGGAGGCGAGATCAAGTTTGATAGGGTCCACCGGGCGGGCGGAGGAGGCAGGGGCCCGCGCTCAGTGCTGGCTAGACTGCATCACTACAAGGACAAAGCCAGGATCCTGGAAAAGGCAAAAAACCTAGGCAATATCCAATACGGGGACTCTAGGGTGTCCATATTTCAGGACCTCTCAGCTCTCACCCTACTAATGAGGAAGAAATGTGGCACCCTCACAAGATGGCTACAAGGGAAGGGGGTCAGATACCGCTGGGGCCACCCCTTTCGCCTATCGTTTGAATGGCAGGGAGAGAAGTACCATCTGGTCTCGGAGGAGGACATTCAGAGGGCCACAGATGACCTCCTTGGTGACATGCCCGCTCCCTCGGGCGGCAGAGTGGGTGACACCCAAGATCTCCCCAGAGGCCCGGCCGGTCCGGGAAAGCTTAGCGGCAAGTCTAAGGTCAAGGGTACTCGTAAATTCCAGAAAACAAGACACCCATCAGCGTCCGCTGAGGTCCTTCCGAACTCATGACTATACCACTCTTTCGGGGGTCGAGGAACCCTACTGATGCTCCTATGTTTTAGGCTTTGATAGCGCTGGAAAATGAGGCCTGGCCTCATAAAGCCAAGGCCAGGCGCCACGTTGGCGCGAGTTTGGACCGCCGGGTTGGAGGGCGGGAAGCAGTTTGATGCAAGGTTAATGGTTTGGTTGTGTTTTTCCCGGTGTGGGGTTGAGTTTGGACCTGGGGGTGGGTGTGGGGGCCGAGGGGCTCTCGGGCTCCAGTGTTGATCACCTCCACTGAGGTGACGGATGGGGTCGATATATAGGGAAGAACAAAAGATGGGGATCCCTAATATAAGAAATACCCGGGGCTGGGGTAAGAGTCCTTGGTGGTTCGTTGACCAACCCCGACATTAGTTGGGGGGCGTGGACGGACGCCTTACAATGAAAGGGAAAAGGGAATGGGGGGAAGGGGCGGGAGGGGTGGAATGGGTGGGGGTAGGGGGGTGGGGAACACAGGGGGAGGAAGGGGGTAATAGCCGAATCAAACTAGGGTTTACAATACGGACACAGTCCACAGGGCAACTCAGCGACACAGGACAAACAGAGGTGGCCTCTCCATACGACAATGGTTGAGGGAAAGATAGGCACACTCAATGTCAAGGGCCTTAACTCTCAGAACAAGAGATCCCTGACGAGCAACATGTTTCGCAAGCAACAACTAACGGTACTCTTCCTCCAAGAAACTCACTACAGACAGGGCAAGGAATCACCCATAAGGGGAAGGGACATTGGATCCAATTACTGGGCCTCACACAGAAGTTCGAAGAAGGAGGGGGTAGGGATCCTCCTCAATAAAACGTTCCACCTCTCCAATACCGAAACCAAGAGGGGTTTTGGGGGGCGGTTCCTGGCAATCAAGGGCACTCATGAAGGCGAACGTATCACTCTGGCTACCCTCTACGCACCCAATTCTGGCCAGATTAGGTTCCTAACCCAAATAATGGGAGTAATCGATGAATGGGCGGAGGGGGCCATGATCCTCGGAGGTGACTTCAATCTCGTAATGGACCCCAAACTAGACTGGTGGACGGCCCGAGGGGTTGGACCCAAGGCAATATCCAAAGATAATATTTCATTCCAGACTCTCCTGAGGGAACACTACTGGGAAGATGTTTGGCGGGTAACACATCCAGAACCGGGAGGCTATACATTTTTCTCCCCCCCACACTACACATACACCAGAATCGACCTGCTTCTGACATCCAAGGAGGGAGGCGGAGTGGCCACGGACCCGCGTGTCGAGGCAATAACCTGGTCCGATCACGAGCTCCTAGTGGCGAGCTGGTTTCTCCCCATCTCCCCCCGATCAACTCACTGGAGGTGCAATGATGTGCTTCTTAGAGACCCAGTCTTTAGGGACTTCCTAAAAGGTGAAATGGCGGCATACTTTGAAACAAATGATAATGGGGAAACAGGCATGCCAACGGTGTGGGAGGCAGCAAAGGCCACCTTCCGTGGCCTCCTCATAGCAGAAGGAGCCAGACGTAAACGGGAAAGAGGGCTCGTCGAAGCCAGGATACGGGCGGACCTTGGAACCTTGCGGGGTAGACTCAATCAGGCGGGGACGGACAGGGAATCCATCTTAGTGGAAATGAGCGAGAAACGACAGGCCCTACACACGGCTCTCATAGGAGAGGTGGTAAAGAAGCTGAGATACACAAGGCAGAGGTACTATGAGAGGGGGGACAGGGTGGGAACGCTGTTGGCTCGTAGATCCAGGGGATGTAGACTGGAGAGAAGGGTGGGCCCCATTAAGGACCGGGAGGGCTCCATGCTCAACAACAAAGCAGAGGTAGTGGGCTCCTTCGCAGACTACTATAAGGAACTATATACAAAACAAGGGGGAACATCACCAGAGGAGATACGGGCATATCTAGAGGAATACCCCCCGCCACGCTTGAGGGAGGCGGAACTACAGGCGCTAGAGTCGGACATAACTATTGACGAGGTAGAGGCGGCCATCAAGAGGCTGAGGGTGGGTAAGGCCCCGGGGGGAGACGGCTACACAGCCGATTTTTACAAGCAATTCTCATCTTCGCTGGTGGAACCCCTAGCCAAACTCTTTAACCAAATCCGAAACGAGGAGACGCTCCCACCCTCCTTCCTCCAGGCCCTCATCACGGTTATCCCAAAGCCGGGAAAGGACCCGAGGGAGTGTGGCTCCTACAGACCCATTTCCCTCTTAAACCTCGACGCAAAGATATTCACTAGAATTCTGGCATCTCACCTAGAAAAGTGCCTTCCCCGACTGGTTCACCCCGACCAGGCGGGTTTCATACTTAACAGACAGGCCTCAGACAGCATGCGTAAAACTCTCCACGTGCTGTACTCAAGGGAGATCCGGAACGAGGGAGCTTTGCTCCTATCCCTAGACGCAGAGAAGGCCTTCGATAGGGTGAGCTGGGAATTCATGGGAGAGGTCTTGTCTGCGGTGGGAATGGGCCAAAGGTGGTTGGGCTGGATGGCGGCACTGTACTCTTCCCCAACAGCTAGGGTGGTAGCTAATGGGACGAAGTCAGGGTCTTTCCCCCTGGGGCGAGGTACAAGACAAGGATGCCCACTATCCCCCTTGATATACGCCCTAGTTATGGAACCCTGGGCAATCTCTATACGTAACAACGAAAACATCAAAGGGGTCCAATTGGGCGGCTCCCATTGCAAGATTAGTCTGTTCGCAGATGATGTCCTTTTGTATGTTACCAAGCCGTCACAGACGATCCCTCATGTACTACAGGCCCTGACGCGCTATGGTAACCTCTCGGGGTAGAAAGTTAACCTAGACAAGTCAGTGGCCTTCGTGGGGGGTCAGCTCCCGGAAACAGAAGTACAGTATGTGGAAAGTCTCCCCTTCCAAATGCAGAGAGAGGGGTTCCGATACCTGGGAATCCAAATCCCATCCTCCCCGGGTGACCTCTTCGCGCGCAATTTTACCCCACTATGGACGGCTGTTAAGAGAGATATTGAGAGGTGGGCGGCGGCGGGGTTCTCGTGGATGGCACGGCTCAACCTGATTAAGATGGTAATACTCCCCAAGTTTCTATTTCTCTTCCAGATGCTCCCCACCCAAGTGCCGAAGCCCTTTTTCGACTCAATGAGGCGGGTATTGCTTAGATTCCTTTGGGCGGGAAAGAAACATAGAATCTCCTACGATGTCTTGACAAGACCGAAGGAGGATGGAGGAGTGGGGTTTCCCGATTTCGATGCGTATTACAGGGCATCACAGCTAAGGATTCTGGTTGACCATTTTAATCCTGGGACGGAGAAACAGTGGGTGGCTCTGGACAATAGACTTCTTGCCCCAGTCACGATTGACGAGCAGTTATGGGTCCCAAGAACACGCATCCCCAGGAGGGTACATGAACACCCAGTGCTGGGGGTTCTCTGGTCGGTCTGGAAGGAGGGGAGCTATTTCAGGTGGCTTACGACCTGGCCCTCCCCGCTAAGTTGCATTTGGGCGCCACCATTCCTGGCCAAAATAGCGGAACCAGCAGCATACCAGAGTTGGTACGAGGCGGGCTTGGTCAGGGCCTGCCATCTATGGGTGGGGGGATCCTTCATGCCCCTTCCTGACCTTGAGGAGGCTCTGGGTCTGGGCAAGTTGTCACCGTTCCGCTACCTCCAGCTTAAGGGAGTTCTCTCAGAACCCTCGTGGGGGGACACTCTTAGGAGGGACCTTACGGATTTTGAGAAAGAGATCATCTCTACTCGGGGCTCCAAGGGGGTGATTGCTCGGTTGTACAGACTCCTCTTGTTTTCAATACCAAGGGACCCCCCCCCCAGCACGAACGCAATGGGAAAGAGACCTTGGCATGGCAATAGACGATAGGAGATGGACCAAGATGTGTATCCGAGCCCATCGCTCAACCACGTCCCTCCAATACAGACACCAGGCATTAAAGGTCTTACATAGGTGGCACTATCCCCCCCAGAGACTATCCAGAATGCTCCCAGGTTACGACCCACACTGCTGGAAATGCCGAAACACCACCGGAGACTACATACACATGTGGTGGTCGTGCCCCAGGGTACAGATGTATTGGGGAGAGGTCTTATCCTGGATCAGGGGGGTGGATGGGATAGACAGACCCCTCTGTCCCTGGCTGCTCCTCTTTGGGATTGGTGTTGGGGACGACCAGGAGGACACTCAGGGCCACATGCTCCAGGTCATGCTTGTGGCAGCCAGGTGTTGCCTGGCCCAAAAGTGGAAAAACCCAAACATGCCACAGGAAAAGGAATGGGTCATCAAGGTCAGAGCGATTTATGACATGGAATTCCTTACGCACGTTCTTGATGAATCCAAAACCAATATCGGAGAACTCTGGCTCCCATTTTTTGAAAAATACGAACGCAGTACATGAGGGGTCTAATTTTTATGGTGGGCCCGGTTCTGTCCTTTAGACACTGTGAAACTGTAAAGTCGGGGTCTCCAATGGCACCCATTAATCGGGACATGTTCTCTCCCCCCCACAAGGGGGTCCCAATGGGTTGAGCCCAAGGGCAAGTGTGCAAAAAAATATCCATCGCCTGTGCTCTGGGACTGTGCATTGTGCTACGGGGTGTTAAATCCAGATTCTATTTTGATTAATCGGCTAGGGGGGTGGGGGGGGGATAAAAGGGTTATTGGTGGGTACGCTTTCAATAAATGTAATACTGTTTTCTTCTTGGTGCAATGTTCACAGTAATAACCTGTAAAATGTCAATAAAAATATATTTTCAAAAAAAAAGAGATACAGAGATGGTTCTGCTCTGAGCGAGTTGGGGAGGGCATTCCAGAGCTTAGGTGCTATGTGAGGGAAGCCAATGCCGCCGGCTTTGGCTCTTTTTACAGTGGGTACTTGGAGTTGGTTGGCGTGATGACTTCTTCTGGGGCGGATGGAGGAGTTCTTGGTTATAGTTTCAGATAGGTAGGGGGGTGCTGTGTGGTTGATGCATTTGTGTGTGAGGGTGAGGATTTTAAAGTTGATCCTTTCCTTGACTGGGAGCCAGTGGACGCGTCTTCTGGCCTGTGAGATATGGTCAGTTTTGGGAATGTGTAGTGCAGCACGGAGGGCATTGTTTTGCACTATTTGGAGCCTGTTTAGGTTTTTTGACGAGGTGCCTGCCAGGAGGGCGTTACAGTAGTCCAATCTGGCTCCTATAGTAGCTCTGGCTATGGAGAGGCAGTTGGGCGTGGTGAGGTAGGGTTTTATGGCGTAGATGAGTTTGGTAGTCAGAGCAGAAGCTGAGGCAATGGCGCTGGTTTGTCTTGTCATTGAGAGTGTCGCGTCAATGTAGACTCCTAAGGTCTTGACGGCAGAGGAGACAGGTATGCTAATACTGTCGATGATCATGTGCGAATAATCGGGGCTGAGTTTGGTTAGAGTTTCGTTAGGGGCTAGGATGATGATTTCTGTTTTGTCTCAGTTTAGGCAGAGACCATTGATAGCCATCCATGTTTGGATAGTCGAGTAGATTTTGAGGAGGGCTTCTGAGTCAAGGTCGTAGTCTCCAGAGAGGGGGAGGAGGACCTGCGTGTCATCAGCGTAGTTGGTGTACGCTATGTTGAGGGAGTCCAGTAAGTCAAAGAGGGGTTTGGTGAATAGGTTGTAGAGGGTCGGTGCGGTGCAGGACCCTTGTGGGACTCCACAATTGATAGTGGTGGGGGGGGGCGCTATCCTGGTCAGAGTACACTTTCATGGCCCTGCCTTCAAGGAAGGATGTGATCCACGTGGTAGCCTTGTGAGAGAAGTGTGCAGCATTGGAGAGGTGCGATGTGAGAATGCTGTGGTCGACCAGATCGAATGCTGCAGAAAGGTCGAGTAGGAGGAGGAGGGCAGGTTTGCCTGTGTCCATTATTTTAGTAATTTGATTTTTTAAATCTAGAAGAGCAGATTCAGTCCCATGGCCTTTGCGGAAACCTGACTGTCTTTTGCCTAGGATGGTGTTGGTTTCCAGGTAGTGTTGGATTTGATTGTGTGCGGCTTTGTCTAGGATTTTAAGGAGAAAGGGGACGGTGGTGATGGGGCGATAGTTGTTAGGGGAGGAAGGATCGAGAGAGGGTTTTTTTAGGAGCGGGCGGACCCAGGCCTCTTTTAGGCATTGTGGTACACTTCCAGATGCGAAAGAGGCATTGATAAAAGCCGTGATGATGGGGTGAGGTATTCTGCGCACTCTTTGATTGTGGAGGGTTTGATTTTTTTAAGGAGGTCCTTGACTTCCGTCTCTGAGAATTCTCTGAAGGCAAAAAGGGGTGTTTGTGAAGGAGAGTTGTAGGTGAGAGGTATGGGCGGGCAGGTGGGGGTGTTGAGAGCTTTGCGTTGGGAGGCTATTTTGTCTTGGAGTAATTTAACTTTGTTGAGGAGAGCAGCCTGGATGCCTGTACACCATGCTTCATCCTTGATGATTTCGTCTGGGCTGGAGGCTGGTGTGGTGAGTTCTTTGAATATGGAGAAAATTTCTCTTGATTTGGAACTGGCATTAGTGATTCTCTGGTTGTAGGATTCGGATTTAGCAAGGAATATGGCTTTTTTGTAGGTCAGAGAGATCTCTTTAAAGTCATTAAGCGAGGATTGGTTAGGCGCTGCTTGCCACCTGGATAGGGCTTTGCGTTTCTTAGTGCGTAGGACGAATAGTTCTTCAGTGAACCAGGAATTGCAGTGTATTGATTTTTTCCCTTTTTTTTCTTCTAGCGGGGCAATGAAATCGATGGCTTGAGTGAGTGTGCTGGAGTATATGTTGGCTAGAGATGTAGGGTCAAGGGGGAATGGATGCTTGAGTTTCGAGGTATCAAGGAGAGGGGCGAGGTTGGCAGCAGTGAGTTTTTTGGAGCTTCTTACTTTAGCGGGTGGGGCATGAGTTAAGGTTTTATGAGTGGGCGTGGTAGGAATGGTGAATTGGATGAGGTGATGGTCCGTCCATGGAAGGGCTGAGATGGAGGTAATTGCAGATGAGCAGTTGTGATCAGCTAGCCAGTCAATGGATCTGCCTTTGCTGTGAGTGGGTGCAGTAATTTTGTGTTCGAACCCCTTGTTAGGTAATTCTTTGGCTAAATTTGCGGCTGCTTTGTCCTTCGGGTCAGCTAAGCCAAGATTAATGTCCCCTAGAAGGATGCTTTTGGTGGTGCTTTTGAGGTTGTTGCCTATGTTTTGGAGGAGTTGCTTTTGGTAGTCAAGGGGAGATCCTGGTGGTCTGTAGGTGATAAAGAAGTTTATGGTGCAATTAGGTGAAAGGGCTAGTTTGGCAGTGAGGAGATCGGCGTTATTGTCCCATTGTTGATTACACATTCTTATGAAGAGGGTGTCCTTAAAGATGAGGGCGACGCCGCCACCAATTTTTAAGTTTTTACGGTCCTGTCTAAGGATGGTATAGTTTTCAGGGAGAGCGAGGTGAATGGAAGGACTGGAGGCTTCATGGAGCCAGGTTTCGGAAATGGCAAGTATGTCGAGATTGTGGGTGGTGATAAGGTCATTGATTTCAATGGCATGGGCATGGACAGAGCGCGCGTTGATGAGAGCGCATCTTAAGTTTGGATGTAGAGTGTGTGTGTTGGTGGTGCTGCGCGTGGGCGGTGTGAATTTGGGTGTGTGAGGCTTGGGCGTGGCACATGCAGCGTGATGAGAGCTAAGGTAGTGAGCGTGGTCAGGGAAGGAAGTCTGGGCGGCTGAAGTATGGGTGCGAGAGCTGAGTCTGTAGTTCCTAAGGAGTGTGGAGTACTGCGGAGAGTAAGGAGGTGTTTGGTGCGAGTTCTTAGTCTACAGAGCCTGAGGTGGAGTGGGTGGTGTCCGACCGGATCGGTAAGGAAGTTGAGTGTGGGATGGAGTGCATATGACGGTGTGTTGTGTATGAGATCAGATGGTGGGGTAGGGCAAAGGTGGGCATGTTGGTCTGGGTGCGCATGCAGCATGTTGCAGGTGGCCAGAAAGGAGAGGGATGTGAGAAAGATGGAAAAAGTGGAAGGGAGGTATGTAGGCGCTTTGGGGTGTGGGCTAGGGGGCTGCATTGGTAAACAAGAGATGTACAGGTAGGTGGGCAAAAACGCTGTTGGTCAGATCACAAAGTAAATCAGGGCAGTTTGGGGCAGTCAATATCACAAAAGAGCAATTTGACCAAGGGGCACAACACTACTGAAATGTGGTCTGTGGGCGACCATAGGGCACAATACAATTCTAAACTGGTCTGTAGGCGACCATGGGGCACAA
The DNA here is from genome assembly GCF_040938575.1 of Ambystoma mexicanum. Lineage (NCBI taxonomy): Eukaryota > Metazoa > Chordata > Amphibia > Caudata > Ambystomatidae > Ambystoma > Ambystoma mexicanum. The sequence goes on from NC_090941.1 coordinate 1,090,879,918, forward strand.
CACAACTGAAATGTGGTCTGTGGGCGACCATAGGGCACAATACAATTCTAAACTGGTCTGTAGGCGACCATGGGGCACAACACAACTGAAATGTGGTCTGTGGGCGACCATAGGGCACAATACAATTCTAAACTGGTCTGTAGGCGACCATGGGGCACAATTCACTTGTGGGTTACCGTGAGGCACAACACCAGGCATAGCATGAACCATATAACGATCAAAAAGCACAACATAGGACAATGGGTGTCTGATCCAGGGCATGGGGCATAGCACGTGACAGGGGTAACAGGGGAGCACTACTGTAGCTAGTTATAGCATAGCAGTTTAACAGTAACAGTACTCACGTGGATAATGTCCAGTATATATACGATCATCCGCGTTCAGTGCATTAAAAAGGTTTTTCCTTAATGCAGAGTTTGCCTGTGAACTTTGCGTGGGGAATGAGGGGTCTATCAGTAACAGTAGCTCCCCGGAGCGAACAGGGGCAAACAGGGCAGACGGCCTTATGTTGGCCTTGGGTGGCCGCCGGCTTCCGCCTGCCGGCGGATGTGTGGGCTTAAAAGCAGCCTACACACCGTTGCTAGGCAACGTGTAATGCCAAGCCTTGCTTTGGGGCCGCATCGCGCCCGACATTTTGTTTTTTTTTTAAAATGTCGGCGTGCGTGTTTCTAGGGGCGCAGGAGGCGGTAGGGGCTTCTGTGCTGAGGTGCCCAGGGGGAGCAGATGGCCAGATGCAGGGGGGTTCCCAGGGGGGGCAGATGGCAGAAATCTTCTGCGGATCCTGTGAGGGGAACACGCCGCCTCCGTCGAGTCGGGAGGTCTCCGCTGAGATCCTGGACGTCCTGCGGTCCTGGACGGTGGTGGGGGGCCCCTGCCCTCTCCACGTCGATGGGGGTCTGAGGGGGGCAAACAGGGCAGACGGCCTTATGTTGGCCTTGGGTGGCCGCCGGCTTCCGCCTGCCGGCGGATGTGTGGGCTTAAAAGCAGCCTACACACCGTTGCTAGGCAACGTGTAATGCCAAGCCTCGCTTTCGGGCCGCATCGCGCCCGACATTTTGTTTTTTTTTAAAAATGTCGGCGCCCGTGTTTCTAGGGGCGCAGGAGGCGGAAGGGGCTTCTGCTTCTATGCTGAGGTGCCCAGGGGGAGCAGATGGCCAGATGCAGGGGGGTGCCCAGGTGAGGCAGATGGCAGAAATCTTCTGCGGATCCTGTGAGGGGAACACGCCGCCTCCGTCAAGTCGGGAGGTCTCCGCTGAGATCCTGGACGTCCTGCGTTCCTGGACGGTGGTGGGGGGCCCCTGCCCTCTCCACGTCGATGGGGGTCTGAGGGGGTCTTGATTAAATAATGTAACAAACTACAGGACATTTGTTACCAAACCAGCATTCTGCTGACTATCGAAGCAACACCTAATGGCAAACATGCCGCTGAAGATCCAATGGTTCTACATGCTCTTATCACCAACATACTGCCGACTGATACTGCCAAGTAGTGTCTAAACAGGGAAACACCAAACGTAGATACAAACAAAGTGCCGCTCAAGTATATCAGCATTTAAGTAATGATGGGAGTGTACATATTACAAGAAAAGAGTGAAGACGTCTAAAGAGGATGAAGATAAAAAAATCTTCAGAGGGTGACGAAATACCAGGGTAGCAAGACTTTTGACAGGTGACATACCACAACCTGTTCCCTCTAAAAAAGCAAAGAAAAGAGCTAACAGAAGACTAAAATGAGGTCATAAATCTGCAGTACTTTAAACGGATTGGGTAATCAAGCAGCAAGTGGAAACTGAGAAAAACGAAGACCTGAAGGAGATGGTAACTACGAGAACCACTTTAGATGAAAAAAGGAGTCACACCGAGAAGTAATGCTCCACTCTGGAAAGGGACACACCTTGCTTGGATCAAAAGTTTATAGTAAGGAAGTGTAAGCATGAGGAGCTGTCAGAATCTAAAGATTCCTCCCCCTGAGTCTCCTCACCTGGTTCTTCTGTGGAGCTATCTCAATGAGAAGTCTTCTTTCTTCTCCTCCTTTCCTTCTTGGGGTTCTCAGAATCATCCTTGGTCTTTTGAGTCTTTTTCTCTTTCTTGCATTCGTAGAGATAAGGACGGTCTCCACCCGAGGCCACCTTGACTCGGTGTCAACCACCCCTTTATACAGGGAAAAAGCCTGTTGAGGCAGAAAAAACCCTGCGGTTCTGTAGGATCAGTATGAAAGGCTGAACAGGATGTGTAGGAGGCTGGTTGACTGTCAATAATCCGAGTTCTTGGGTGGAAATCCAGTAGAAGGAAATAAGGACTGAAGCGTTACCTTTGTTTATGGCACAGTTCATAGGAGAAAAAACAGAAGAAGACTGAGACGTAGCGGAAATACTGGGAAAGGCACCAACTGAGAGTATTCCTTTAGACAAGGACCAGAGAAGAGAAAGATTAGGGCAGACAAATAAAGCTATGAAAGAAAAAAGACTGGGAAGGGAAAGGAGCGGGCTTGTGATAACGTGATCGCAAAGGAATGAATAGAGTGGACCCGGAGGTACGAAAGAGAAAGCAGGAGATACGAGAAAGATGAAAAAGAGCGAGAGAGTAAGTACCCACAGAAAGACAGAAACCAGAATTGAGATAGGAAAGACCCATGGATACACCGTAATAAAATAGATAGCAAGGAAGGAACCCAGTCATACACTAGGGAAGGAGACGGAGCATAGAGATGGATGCATAATAAGGCAAGGTACAGGAAAGCAAACTTAAACCTGCTACCGCACACAAGTAAAAACAGAACCCGTCACCGACACCGGAAGATCCGAGGAGGAGTCGCTGCTCTAAAAAGCAAACTCTGAAGAAAGGACAAAAAATTAACCGCCAAGTTCAAATGCTGAGGCAGGGAGCAGAGGCAGGCAAAGGGACAGCTGCGGAAGACTAGAAAGTTACACTGCCATGCTGCAGTGTCCTAGTTGAGCCTCCATCTTTTACACAATTGCCACGGCTGCACTGTGACAGTATGCCCCCTCCTTATCTGATCTCCTCCGGGCTTCCCGGGATGGAGACGGTGAAACTGACGTAAAAGACGTGGGGCATGGATGTGGCTTCTGGCTTCCCAGGTCCGTTCAGCTGTATTATACCCTTCTTTAACAGCTTGGTAATGGGCAGTACAATATCCGAGAAGTTAGGTATAAATCTTCGGTAAAAGTTTGAAAGAACCAGAAACCTTTGAATGTCCTTAGGGCTTCTAGGAGTGGGCCATTGTAGAACCGCCTTCACCTTTTCAGGATCCATCTGCACACCCTCCTTTGAGAGGATGAACCCTAAATAGAACACTGATGAAGCCTCGAAGGTGCACTTTTCAGGTTTAATGGTTGTATTTCTATCAGGGAATGCTATTCCTGCCTTCCAAAGAACTCCAAACTCAAGCATTGTCTTGGTGTCACAACCTCCCTTCTGCAGGAGACAAGGGCCAGGGTGCTACCCTGAATCTGGTGTCAATGTACTTTTGGTGGCCTACCATGGCTAAGTATGTCAAAGCATATGTGGAGGTCTGTCCAGTATGTGCCTCCAGTAAACACACCACTCACTGTCCATTGGGTCTTCTGCAACAAGAACCATTGCCCTCAAGACCTTGGGAACTCATATCTATCGATTTTATTGTTGCCCTTCCTCCTTTTAGGGGTTTCACTGCAATCATCGTCACGGTGGATACCCTGAGCAAGATGGCTCACTTCTCTCCTCTTCTGGGCCTACCCTCCGCACCAGAAGCTGTAGAAGTGTTCCTTAAGGGCATTGTTAGACTACATGGTTTGACCCGATCTATTGTGTCTGATAGAGGGTCCCAATTTACATCAAGGTTCTGGTCAGCTCTATGCAGCTCCGTGGGGATCAAGAGAGTGTTATCATCTGGATACCACCCACAAAGCAACAGACAGACCGAACGCTTAAACGCCAACCTAGAGCAATATCTCCGCTGTTTTTGCCAACAAGAACAGGATAAGTGGGTTTCTTCTCTCCTGTCTTCGCTCCTGTAACCCTGTAACGGTATTCCAGCTGAAGAGTCAACGTCACCAGTTCTTGGAAAGGGAAGGGACAAGCCACTCTAGCTACCTCGTCCTTCACCTCATCATGCAAACCTCAACGGAATAGGGTTTGTTGTGCCGAGTCAGGCCATCCTCCGTCCGTTGTCAACTTTTTAAATGCAGAAGCATATGTCTGCACATCATTTGTCCCTTGACGAATGTCCAAGAGAGCTTCGTAAGAAGAATACTGAACTTCTGGTCTGTCGAATCTGGTTCGCATTAGTTGAGTGAACTGTGAATAGTCATTCATAGCGGGATTCACCTGGGCAATTAGCGGAGTAGCCCATGCCAGGGTGTTTCCCACTAAGTTTGACACAAGCAAGCCGACCTTTGCTCTGTCCGACTCGTATGCCTTGGGACGGAATGTGAAGTAGACCATGCAGGCATCCAAAAACTCCTTCAAATGTTTGGGGTTGCCATCATACTTCCCAAAGGAGAACATCAGGGGGGTAGATCTCCTTGAGTATCTTCTCGTACCGCTACTTGCTGCCGCAGGCTAACGTTCTCGGTCGAAGAGTCTGAACCTCTGCCTGAAGTCCTTGTATATCAGTCACCATCTCCTGGAATTGCTCGAAAGAGGCCATGTTGGTCTGTAGGCGTTGCAAACTGTCAGAATCTAAATATTCCTCCCACTGAGTCTCCTCACCTGGTTCTTCTGTGGAGCTATCTCGATGAGAAGTCTTCTTTCTTCTCCTCCATTCCTTCTTGGGGTCCTCAGAATCGTCCTTGGTCTTTTGAGTCTTTTTCTCTTTTTTGCATTCGTAGAGATAAGGACGGTCTCCACCCGAGGCCACCTTGACTGTGGTGTAAACAGCCTAGCAGGAGAAGTCCTCTTTCTTATCCTTCTTTACTTCTTGGGGTCCTCAGAATCGTCCTTGGTCTTTTGAGTCTTTTTCTCTTTCTTGCGTTCATAGAGATAAGGATGGTCTCCACCCGAGGCCACCTTGACTGCGGTGTAAACAGGCAGGCAGGAGACCCCAGAAGAGTCTGCCCCTTTGTACAGGGAAAAAGCCTGTTGAGGCAGAAAAAACCCTGTGGTTCCGTAGGATCAGTCTGAAAGGCTGTACAGGATGTGAAGGAGGCTGGTTGACTGTCAATAATCCGAGTTCTTGGGTGGAAATCCAGTAGAAGTAAACAAGGACTGAAGCGTTACTCTTGTTAATACCACAGTTCACAGGAGACAAAACGGAAGAAAGCCGAGACGTAGCAGAAATACTGGGAAAGGCACCAACTGAGAGTATTCCTTTAGACAAGGACCAGACAAGAGAAGGATTAGGGCAGATAAATAAAGCTGTGAAATAAAAAAGACTGGCAACGGAAAGGAGCAAGCTTGTGATAACGTGGTCGCAAAGGAATTAATAGAGTGGTCCCGGAGGTACGAAAGAGAAAGCGGGAGATACGACAAAGATGAAAGCTAGCAAGAGAGTAAGTACCCACAGAAAGGCAGAAAACAGAATCGAGATAGGAAAGACCCCTGGATACACCGTAATAAAATAGATAGCGAGGAAGGAACCCTGTCATACACACAGGAAGGAAACGGAGCATAGAGATGGATGCATAATAAGGCAAGGTACAGGAAAGCAAACTTAAACCCGCTGCTGCACCCAAGAAAAAACAGAACCCGTCACTGACACCGGAAGATCTGAGGAAGAGGAGTCGTGCTAAGAGGCAAACTCTCAAGAGAGGACAAAGAATGGACCGGCAAGTTGAAATGCCGAGGCATGGATCAAAGGCAGGCAAAGGGACAGCAGGAAACAAAGGGAAGCACTGGTGGGGGGGGGGTCTGCTAGGGGAGAGAAAGCCAAGAGTGACTGACTGAAACAAGTTGCAACGCGACTCGCTGGGGGCGTGGTCGCCATAAAAACCCCACAGCCGCGGAAGACTAGAACGTTACATTGCCATGCTGCAGTGTCATAGTTGAGCCTCCATCTTTTCCACAATTTCCACGGCCGCACTGTGACAGGAGCCTACTAAGCCAGGCTCCTTTGAGACACATACAACTGCAATGAGATAGTAGCAGCAGGGTCCTCAATTATGATTTGTAACTTATTCCCAGATAGAAAGTATGTGCTTGTGAATTATTAACATCTAGTGATATTCACTATATGGAATTTATAGACAATGCTCCTTTATCCACTACTCATGTACATTGTGCATCTCGTGACACTGTGAATATCATAAAAGTATACTTGCCCAACCTTTTTAAGATGGGCTTTGACGTGCACTATTATCCTAAGGTCACAGCTGTGGCATCTGAAGACCAAATATAAACAACTAATAATAATTCCCTTGAAAGAGGGGAGGATGGTATTAAGTGAATTTACCAGCCCTAAAAAGGGCAGATAACATGCCAGAGTGGGCATGCTTCCCTGGCTTTCTTCCAAGGCTGCCCTTAAAACCGGTACATGGAACATTTCGTGGGAATAGACAGTTTGCATGTGGCAAGGGAAACCCCAGCTTATTGTTTAATACTGATATCTTTATGACTGAGGAAAGTTGATTAACTACTCCTTTTTTTTCTTGATGATTATAAAATCTTCACAAAATTAGCAAAAAAGGACCAGCTGGGCGTCCAGCTAGGGGCCTAATAATTAGACTCTGTTCTAAGTATATTGTCTATGAAATTTGTACCCCAGAAAATGAGTATAACATTCTAGTGGTAGAAATTGACACATGCTGAATGTCTACGACCCACCGTGTAGAACAGAAACTGAACACATTCAATCAAGTGTATATGATGTTTTATTGAATAATTATGAAAACGGAAAGGGTATGCAAATCATTGGTGGAGATTTAAATGCCCACTGTATAGATAAGATTGAAATTGGTGACACCAAATATCTGGAGGGACATACTACGATGTTGAAGAGGGTTTGAAATAAGCAAGGTAAGGTATGGAGGAGGGTTATGGAGGTTTGGGACCTGATGGTTTAATGGTCGACTCAAAGGAGATATTCTGGGTAATTATATCTGGAGAGCTGGAAACAAGTCTGCCACTATAGATTTGTTTTTTGGCAACTTTGAAGCTACAGATTGTGCAGTCTATTGTAGCTTGATATTTAATGATTTTAGCGACCATGCCGTGATCACATTACACCCATCTTTGGAGTGGCCAAATGAACATTCTAGAAGAGTATGTGACGTTGACATCAGTACTTGTGCCAATAGCATCAAATAGATGGAAGGTAATCTAAAAACGATTAGTAGACATGTTGCAGGTTTCGACTATTGTGACATACACCACCTGAAGGAACAGGATTCTGACCAAATAGTACAATGGGTCCCGCATTTTAAAACTGCTATGATGCCAGTTGGCTGATGTTATACTTACACGTGTGTTAAGGTACACAAAGGAATTTCGATAGAATTATTTGAGATGTCAAGAGGACACTTAGGCAACAAAGAAGGCAGATAAAGAGGTCCCACAGCTATGAGATAGTCAGGAAATCACATATTGGGAAACTCAAGAATAAATATAACAATTGGACAAAAAGACATAGATACACTGCAAATAATGTCCAATGCCAGGCTATGTTCATGATCTCGAGGAATGGTGATACCAAGAAATTATGCCATACTTTAAATAGTATAAAGGGAATCAAACCCTCGTTAATTATTAACATAGTCAGCGATGCACTATGGATTAAATATATTGAGCCAAAATATGGTAAGTGTGAACTGCTTGATGACTATTGTTATTATTTATTTAATTGATGCTTTATAGTTCACAAGGAACTTTTCACATATAAACAGAATAAAACATCAAAAACATCAGAATTAAAAAATCGGAATAAATAGAAGCATGTCAAAAACAGTTTGACATCAACTTTAACATCGACACATCCTTCGCATCGTCCCCTTACATTTCATTTTCTTAACCTCACATTTCAGCCTAATAAAAACAAAGCTCAATGAACCAATTCATTAGAATAACTTAGTACTGAATAATAGACTTCGCCTTAATTAACATCTGACAATCTGATCACACAATAACAATCACATTCCTACCTGAGTACTAAAACCTCTTTTATAAAACGTATAGCAGCTAATGACCATTTAAAGGGTTTGTCTGTTAAGATGTGTCGGGGTGATTTTCCTGGGGCCGGCAGAGCCGTCCACAGGCCTCCGGGCTGGGGAGGCCCCAACTCCTCCCGTGTCCCCAAAAGGAGTATGAGACACACACAAGGAGCAAGGTGGTTCTGCTGTTTATTATAACAACGGCAGGGATGGGTCTCGGATCATACGCGTCCGATCAGACTCTCACTCTTAGTGGGGCTCGCAGGCCCTTTTTACAGCAGTATGACACGCTATCCGCGTCACCTGGGAAAGTTAGCAAAAAAAAATATTGCCACTCTGGATTGGTTCCCCGAGTGGTAGGGTTAGTATAGGTAGCATATGGAGAAGGATATTAGTGGATAAGGATGGATCAGGTGGTACACTTGGATTGTCCCTAATAGTTGTTACTTTAGAATCGTTACAAGGGGACCCCTGGTGATTGGCTAACACTAATGGCATCAGTGATGAGCCCCCCTGTGTTCTGATTGGTTCTCCCGCGAGCCCCCAAGCCTGGGACCATCGTCGTTCCCAGCTCATGGTGTACCTGTCATTAGCAACAATGTGCAACTATGTGTTTGTGCAGGCAACGGACAGGTCTGCTCATAGGCTTGTGAGCGGCTCGTTCCCATCGTTGTAGGTGTCCATCTTGCCGCTTCGTTGTTGCAACCTGTTTCCCAGACGTGGGACCCAGGCGGCTTTCTGCCTTGTGAACTTGGCACATTGTCAGTTCGGCTGTGGGTTTGGCATTTTACAGGTATAACCTTGGCACTGGGCTCGCGGCATGCCAGTTGCAACATCGTGGCCTTGGCTGTAGCTCTTGCTGGGGGCTCGTTCTGCATGGTCAGCACTTGTACTCTTGTTCTGAGAGGATTTTCATGGTGAGGCTCTTGCCTGGGTGACTCTTGCTTGCGGCCCAGCCGGGTCTAGTACATGGGTGGTGGTACATAATCCATGGTATGGGGGTCTCGGGTTGACAGGGCGTCACAAGCAGTATTAGATATACATGATGGTGTCGTCATATGGGTGGGTGGCGGGAGAAGCGTCAGCAAGCATATACACGAGCTCTTCAGGCATCTTGCGTTTCTGCGGTATTGTGAAAAGGCCTATGTGAAAAATAACAACGATGCACGTCAGTGGGTGTGTCAGTCACCTACGTCATAGCACTGTGTATGTTCTTCGTGTAGGTTGGTGTGTGAGTAACCAGTGTGCATGGTGGCACGTGTGTTCTTGGCTATGTCATTATGGCATCTCTAAAGATGTGGATACTTGTGGATGTTGTTCTTAGTCAAGCTCATCCATGTCACAGGTGTCGGCTTGAGCCGGGCGGGATGGTGCGGGCCGTGCTGGTGGCCATACTCCTCTTATGTGTACGTTTCTGAACCAGGGTATTTTGTCATCTGGTAAATAGACAAACTCGTCTTGTGGGGGGTGTCTGGGTCGTGATCCTCTTGGCCATGGTCTGGATGAGATTGGGGGAGGGTGTTGTCCCATTCTCCCACTTCAGATGCATTGTCATACCCTGCCCGGGTGTACTTTATTAAAATCATTTAAAAGATGCGAAAAATGAATCTGACGTTGCAGGCTCAACGCGGCGCACTTAACCGTCAGATGTTGTATAGTTTTGATCGAGTTTCCCATTTTACAGAATCTACGACACCATAAGTAATTTACAGCCTACACCAGTTTGGGCACCCAACATTTTGTTGGTAGGAAACAAATTCAGGCGGAAGCATAGAGACTGGCCACGCCATTATAGGCCCGGGCATTTACTCAGGTAATATGGCAATATGTTGTAGGGTCTGACATCTTACAACAGCCCCGAGAGTAAATGGTACTTCCTAACGGGATCAATCGTGTCAATCCAGTCAGTCTCCCAAACTCTCTTTTTTACTTTTAGTGGGTTCGATAGTAGGTACTCCACCGAGGAGTCAATGGTACTTGGTATTTCCATACAGAGTCTGAGCCATTCTAAGAGACCGGTCTGGGACTTAGACTCTAGCCCACACTTTAGATCTCTAAGCTTGAACCCTCTTCCGCTAGGTAGATCTTTCGGAGAAAGTTAAGGTTTTTCCATTTAACCCAAGCTTCCAGTGAAACCAGACCTAATTCTTACCTTAGAACCAGTACTGCAACGCTGGCTGGTAACTTTGAAATTCTCCTCCAAAACGCTCCTTCAAGCTTGGGCCATTGCCCTTTCAGAGAGTATAATGTCATCTCTGCACCATAGGTCACCACAGGGACCACCTTTTTGCAGTAAAACTCTCATACAGGGATTATCGAGAAGTGCTCAAATGACTTATTTAGACATACGGCCTGTGCGGGCAACGCCGTGATCTTTTGTTTCTTTGCAGCGTACCGCCGGGCTCTATTTTCTTTCGGGAAGATTGGGAAGCCCACATAAACAAAATAATCCACTTTATCTAAGGGTTTCCCACCAATGGACAAGTTGAATTGTCCTCCTGCCTTTCCTGGCCCCTTTTGCATAGAGAGGATTTTCAATTTGGGGACGCCAATCGTTAATTTATTCTTTTTTGGTATAAACCCCCAAGACGTTCAACTGACGCTGCAACCCAATGGGCATATGGTCCATTAAAATCAGGTTGTCAGCATACTGTAAGCAGTTAGTCACTATAGCATTTAGTTTTGGTGGGAAACATTTGGTATCCAAAAAGGCTTCACCCAAATCGGAAAGGAAAAGAATAAATAAAATCGGTACCAGTAGGCAACCTTGCTTCAGGTCTCTTGCCGAATGAATCAGAGCAGATAATCTGCCCTCTCTAGCCAATCAAACACACTTAGCATTACACACGGATGCCACTATCAGGAGGATAGCTCAGGGGCAACGCACATGCCTTGGTATTGGCTGTTGCTATATATCTGTATCCCCCCAATATACCCGTATAGCCCCTGTCTCTAAGTTTCTCTTGCTATATTCCCACCATCCTGTTCACGTGCCTGGCCTCGGGCGTTCCAAAGATAACCACCACATCACATCACCACTCCTACTACCCACCATCACTCAACTAGAACACAGCTATACCCCTGATTAATTCGGCCTAGCTGTCCACATACGAATACCACCTCATCAACACCTCATCACCCTAATAAAACGCAGCTAGCCGAGCACATTCCGGCCTAGTTGCTCACATATGCGTCCTTCAGGCCTAACGCAGCCAGAGCCCAGTCTAGATGTCCACTCACCAGACTGCACACATCTAACTGACATCTCCAGCACCACACCTAAATGCTAGGACGCAGATACCAATCAGCAATTACACCTCCTGCACACATATCTCGTGCACCCATGCACCCTACGACACTATCTCTCTCCACTGACCAGAACTACGGTTCCTTAGAGCATTCAACCTACCAGTGCTTTGAAGTCATACCAATGATATATAAAGCGCTATATAAATGCCAAATAACATAACATAACATAACAGCAAGACGACTTGCAGCAACATAGGTTCGATCCCCGGGTCAGCGCTTTGAAACATATGGGTATTAAGCACGTTATAAACAATCAATTAAAATTACCAGTAAAGGAGGTGGGCAACCCCACTTGTTCAATGTGGCCCATAAAGTGTTCCTCAGGACAGTGTCAAAAGCAATCGAGAAATCTATGAAGGTAGCATAAAGTGGTTTGTTATTTTTCATCGCCCCCTTCTTTAGCAGTTCCAGCACAAACCCGTTCATCTCAGTCCCTACACCTTGAAAAAAAAACTGTTTGGAAGAGATCCATCCTTCCTCTCTCTTTTGCCCAGTTTCGGAGATCTCTTAATACTAGGCCTGTGAATATCTTGGCTGGGCAATCCAACAAGGAAATCGGCCTATAGTTGGAGGTGCTTAGGCGGGAGACCTTTTTTAATATTGGGACTACAATTGCTATTAAACAAGACTCTGGCACGGATTTCACCCTGAGTATAGTCCTAAACATACTGTCTAGGACACCTACCCAGATTTCTGGATTATTTTTAAGGACGCACATCGCCAGGCCATCTGGCTCCAGAGCCATTGTTTTTTACTCTTTGAGATTAAGTGCAGCATATTAACACCCACTCTGTCATTCTTTTTTCATGTCCAGAATCCACCCATGCTCAAAGTCACCATTTGAATTATAAATCTCGGAGAAATGAGCCGTCCACATTTCTTCAGATATCTGGTTTAGTTGGGACCCTGTTTGAACCCTATCGTTATCTTTAATTAAGTTCCCGAAGTCATGTGAGGTGTTACTTGCCATGACCTGCAGCACCGTACGGGCGTCCCTCAGGGTCATCTGATGGCGGTAATGTCGTAACCAGGCCTTATAAACCGCCTTCAGATGCTTCCTGCCCAACAGATCGTCTTAGCAGGTCTCCTTGAGGGAGCGCCGTAATTCTCTCTTTCAAAGCAAGATAACCCAGGAAAATGTGTGCCTATGGATAATTGTGCCTGGTTTCCTTTTTGGCAGGCGGTTGTAGATTTGCTCCCGAATTCCCTGCACACTCTTTCCATCAAACCCTGCTTCAAAGTGGGTGTTAAATTCTCCGGAGGCCAAAATGCTGTTGAAGGCTGTCATTTATGCTCATTCCAAACTATTTTGTCACCCCCGCGTTTACATCTAAGTCAAAGGCGTAGCCTCCCGGGTTCTGCTTACTTGAGGGGACAGCCTATGTAATTCTCAGTGCCAGATGGTCACTCACCGAAGTTTCCACTATTGACAAAGACTCAATCTTGGGGTAAATATCCTCCGGAACATAGATGTAATCTAAAATGTTACTTTGGGCACCCCTCTCCCAAGTGTGCTGTGGCACTTCATCACCCTTGATGTTACTGTTGAGGATTAATAACCATCATTCCTCCATAAGTTCCCCCCACGCCCGCCCCCTTCCCGACTTAACTTTTCGGGCCCTAAGGCACTTTTACCAGCTGGCCACTCCAAACACCTACTGTTCAGGTCTCCACATATGATAGCAGAGTTTAGACATTTACCAACCCAACTCAACAGGATCTCTTTAACTGAGTCCAACAAGTCTGTTTGGGAAATGTTTGCATTGGTCCAATAAATGTTAATTTAGAGAGTGTCGGTTCTACCCGGGAAGCTTTCTTTATTTCTTTATTCCAGACGAGCTTGATTCCCTGAACGTAGGGATTAGGATTAGCAAAGTTCTCTACCTCCACCCAAACCTTCTCTGACACACCTGTCACCAGTCCAGCCGGAGGGCGCACCCTATCACCTCTAATAGCTGGTGTAAGCAGAACGAAGTACCCGTCAATGACAGGTGGATCTGTCAACCAGCACTCTTGTAAGGAGAACAGATCAGAGTTTAAGAGGTCCACACTATCAGGCTGAAACAAGTGTGAGAAACCCCTACAATGCCATGAAATCAAGCCAACCTAAGCCAACCTTAGTATGAACACCACACGTGGGACCCCCTACATACTGGGCCGCTAGGCCTCACAGTTTAAGTTGGCCACCACCAAGGACTAGTCTTCTTCCCTTACCGGGTGACTTAAGCCATCCGCCCGCACTGAGAATTATCTCACGTTACAACCTGCCCTGAGGATCTTATTGTTAATTTCAAATTTTCCAACACAAATGCAACATTCATAGGCTCTGCCTAGTGCACCCTGGCTGGCGTCAGAGGGCCCCCACTCCTAATTGGTAGTTTATAGAGGTCGTAGCCCCAAGCTCTAATTGCATCCGCTTCTGCCAACACCTGGTTAAGGACCATGTTGGAGGCAACATGGAGTATCACTTTGTCCATGTTAAAACAATTCCAGAATTCTACCTGGGTAATGTCCCTTGAGGATGAATCTGCTAAGGCCTGTGATTTCCACAAGATAGCCAACACCTTGGAGCGAGTTAGGACAATCTGCTCTTGGTCCAGAGGCAGTTTATAGAGGACCACTTTGTTTGTGAACTCCCCCGTGTTCATTTCCACTACATTATCTAAGTCACCCCTTAACGCTAATCTGCGATCCTCGAGAGTCATAAACGGGCCGCCCTGTGATTTAAGTCCCCAAAACAGTCCTTACATGGGCCCCCCGTTTGTGTTTGGTCTACTCTCATACCTCGGGAAGTTTGGCTCTCCGGTGCAACCCCCACATATTTCACCTCTCCAGCACTCTTGAAAATCTCAGAAGGGGCCCGCGACAGCCGATTCCTCCCCACAATTTCCCACTCCCTCCCTTTGTCCGAGTCACACCCTGTGTCAAAGGAGTTGACAATTTGAACGTTCGAATCCGCGGGTGCGACCACCAACTCCTCTGTGTGATCCACCTCCCTCCTCTCCTGTAGTGTGGAGGGTTGGGGATCCCCCCGCGTTATTCTACTGCCAACCACCCTCACGCTCTGTTTCGGGGCTGGAGGCGAAGATAGATTCTGAATAAACTGTGTAACCCCCTTCCGGACAGTTTTCTTCTGCCCCTTTTTGTTTTTTATTTCTGGCCCATGGTGTTACAGGCTATCAGCCCTGGTCTTTTTTTTCCCCTTACCCTGGTTGAATATCTCAAACTTGTCAGACACTAAGGTCCCCTCTCCCATACTTGGCTGATCAGGCTCAATCTCGTTTAGCAGGTCTTCAACAACCTGGAGGGTGGCTGGGGACACCTGATAGGAAGGGAATACCCCTCCTCAACTTCTCTAATTGAGATACTCTCCTTGCATTCTCTGGAAGAGACGCCCTACTCATAGCACATGGCGGTGTTAGCCACTTCCTCCACCACAGCTGAGGCCACTGACATAACACCTAGGATAGAGGTACCCATTACTGTTGTTTGCTGCCTTTCCGCCTCACCCTTGTTTAAGGGCAAGCGGGCATCTAACCCCCTTATGTAGCCTTCAATGTTGGTTAATTTCGCCATCATAGAAGCAAGCACTTTCTCTTGGTTTGCCACCGTGTGCACTAGGTCCCTCTGAACAGTGTTCAGTGTTGACAGGGCAAGTTCCAGCACCTTAGCAACCAATCCCAGGGTACGCATCATCTCCCTCTGGGCAGGATCAATAGTTTGTATATGGCACTGGGCACTCTTGTTCAGGGGCTGGTTGCAGGGTTCTACGGTTGCCAGTGTAGCACCCCCGGTGACTGGTTGTTTCCCAGTGATGCTTTTGGATTACCACTCAGTGGGGGTCTGGCCACAAAATACCATCTCACCTTTTGGGTGGTTCCCTGCTCTGACCTAGGCAATTTAGGTCCCTCCAGCCTTGATGTCAACCCTTTAGGAAAAGCAAAGTTACTGCTCTCTATGTTAACCCTAAAAGGGAAGGGTAAGTGGGCTGATCTCCCCAGTTTTATTACCACCGGGGGATACCGCTACTAGTTTGCCTTCCTGCACCTGGTTACTATTTGCTAGGGCACCCAAAGTTCCTCCCCCCGGCCTCTCAATCTTGTGTCCCCTCTCACTTTTTGTCAGGTTTCCCCTCGGACTGGGAGCCTTTGAAGTTGGGGAGTACATAATGGTGCTTAACGTTCGCTCCTCCCCATCTCTTGCTTTGCCGGATTGTTCTTTCCCCTGTGTATCTCCCATTACTTGATCATTAGGAGGCGCATTTGGGGAATTTCAATCAGGGAGGGCAGTTTCCACTAACCCCCCCCCCGGCATGTTAGAGCCTGGACCCTGCCCCTTCTCCTCCGTACAACCAGAAAAAAATAATTCCCTAAAGGCTAACGGCTCCCGGTCCGTGATTTCTTCCTGGGGGAAGCAAGGCCCTATTTACCTGTCGCACCCCAGTACAGACGTTACCTGGGCACCCGATGTTGGAGGGTTCAACACCATTTACCCCATAATCAGGCCTCCTTCTCCCCCATCTCAGATGGCTGGGGGTTAACCTGGGTCTGGGGGCCGACCCTAGGAAGAATCCTGGTAGAGGTACGTGGCGAGTTCAAAGACTCGTCCCCGTTAGCAGAACGAAGGAGACAAGCTTTCCTCATGAATTCAAAGAAGGCTTCCTTGGAGGCCTATTGAGAGCAGACCAGCATTTTGGGGGCATGGACTTGTGCCACCGTAGTTAGAGAACCCTTTCCCCCCAAAGGTGACAACTTCTGTTTGCCAGCCATTTTGTCCGACCTTTCCTCCGTGGACTCCTCCAAGGTGAATTTGCTTCTTATGCCAGTCACCATGTAAATCAAACCCAGGCGGTTTTCCTGGTTGTCAAAAAGGGACTATACGGGAGGAGCAAACACAAACCGGACAAGCGGGACAGACACACCAATACAATAGCCTGTTGATCACTAGCTTCTAGGAGATAATCGTAGGAAGTCAAGGGGTAGCAAAATGTAATAAATGACACACTATAATCACATTCAGACTAGTCTAAAAAGGCGAAAACTGGTTAAAACAAGATTAAAACAGGTAAAACACATGAGCATACAATGTAGACCACTTAAAATATCTGACATAAGTGTAGAAAAAGCACAGGAGAATCACGTGAGAGACTCGTAAAGGTTACTCAAAAGTTAATATGGAGGAGCGTCTCAAAGGCCTATGCCCGCAGTCACCGCCCCAACCAACATAACAGAAGTCGAATGGATTTGCAGGCCAGTTGTCACTCGTCCCAAACCACTTGGGCACACCAAAAGGTCGGGGATCAAAAACAATTGTTTGCCCCAAAAAGAAATGTTCCCCCAAGTCAATATGCAGTACACACAAAGCACACAAAGCACAGCCGAACCGAGAGAACAGTGAGGGAGCCCAACGCCACTCTCAGCAGTCGCCGTGCAAATAGATGAAGGAGACCTTCTTGCTAGTGGGAGCTCAAAGGCTACAGTAAGCCAGGAGTCACTCTCAGAGGTCGCAATAAAAGTAGATGGCTGTCACACTCAAGAGAGCTCAAAGACTGCAATGCGCCCGCAGTCATTCTCGGACACTTTGTAGGAATTGAAGGTCTTCAGCCAAGAGTTATATCTGCTTGTTTGTAGAAATACACATTGTTTACAGCTGTTTAGAGTATACAATCCAACTGCAGTTTCTGATGCTTGTTAATCTACTTAGATTCACATGCTGTGCATGTAGTCCGACATCCAGTGGTAACTGCACACTATTGCATCTTGTCTTTTGGGGACCGAAAGGGGACGTCGGCATAGGCGTGTCTGTAACACTATCCCTATCGTGACGTGTAGTGTACCCAAAATCTCTCACATGCCGAGGTCCCTCAGATTGTTTTTTTCAACCCAGATAACTGGTCGCCCTATAGCGGAGCTCTTCATAAGAGACATTGTTTATCTTTATACCGACTTTGTCGGTTATTTCCCCATAAGTCACTTCGGCTGCGATTCAAGCAACTTCGGCGAAGACTGCAGGAAGTTTCTACGGCGGTGGATTTCGGCTCCTAAGATCCGGCGGCGGAGCCATCCACGTGGCCGGGCCCTCTGGCCGGCCTACACAGTAGGAAGAGTGGGGTCGAGGTGGCCATATCTTTCGTTATGTCTCTCCTCTTTCCCCCTCTTTGCCCTCTAGATCTGGTCATCTTTGTCTATACCTTTCGCTATGGAAAGGACACCATTTAGGTTCTGCCCTAAGTGTAGAGTCAGATGCCCGTGGAAAGATGAACATAGAACGTGTAATTCTTGTCTACCCATAGATCACAACGAGAAGCGGTGTGCAGCCTGTAGACTCCTTCAGCCGAAGACCCTTAAGGAGCGCTGTGTAAAGCAATGGGCCGCATATAGCATGTTGCGGGCTGAATCCTCTTCCCCCACTGCCACACCCGCCAAAAAGAAATGACGGGGGCACTGATGATGACCAGACATCCGTGTCAGATGTCATCGACCTTGAGGTGGACGCTTCTAGGTCCGCCACGCCCGCCCCTGACCCCTCTAGGCCTGATGTAAGTCTCACTTTGGGGAAAACACCCGGCGAAAAGGGACAAGGGCGTACAGAAACCACACACTAAGCACACAACCCCATCACCGGTTTCAACGGTTCCATAGAAAAGGAGTGAAATCGCCAACAGGACCGCCGATAATTTAGACTGAATCCTCTGGTCTGGTAGATCAGCAGCCTTCCCCGCATCCGCAGTAGCGTCTTGCGACTGGACACCCCAAAGTTAAGGGCACTAGCTCTAAATCATATTTGGACGCCGAAGTGCGATCATTCAACGCCCCGGCGCCCCCGGTAGTCCCGAACCTACTCTTATGCCCCCTAGCCTTTCCACAGGTGAAAAATCTACCGCTAGGCCCTCTGGCGTCGTGTTAGGTGGTAAATCTACCATTGACCCGTTCACTCACGCCGATTCGGTGGAGATTGAGGATAGTCTTGTGAGGATTACTTCGGCGGTTGGGCTGACGCCTAATAAACTGTTGAAACACATGAAGCGTACCGCGGACCGGTCTAAAGACACGCCATGACGACCCAGTTCTCATGAAACCTACGAGGACAGTCAGGAGCCTCTGTCCAACACCCTTGGGGACAAATTTCTACACCAACGAGAGGAAGTCGATGTTTTTCCACCTTTTGCCCCTCTAAGCGAACCTGTAACGCTCACCTGATTCTCGCAGAGGCGCCGGTCTTGACTGGGCGACTACCGTATCTTCAAAGGTGATGTGTAGCACCCGGTTGGCTCTTTGGGCTGGACCTCTGTGCACTGTATGCCTGACGTGTAGAGTAAGATGTCTTAGGTAAGTGAATGCCGAGCTCTCCATCTGCCTCAGGGCAGGGTGCTGTAACCAGTTTCTTCACTGGATAGGTAGCGCAGGCCTCTTGACTTCAGAGGACTGCTGTCCGTCGTTTACTGCACGAACGGTAAGTTTCGAGTCATTCAAATGTCTTTAAAGTCTTTAGTAATGATGTCTCTTGTTTTGCAGGGTTCCGGCGATGGCGGATGACGGGCTGAAGTGAGTTGAAGATGGAGCCCGTGTGATGAATAGAAGCGCCTGGAAGCACGTAAGTAAGCGCTTGTTGCCTGCTTCACTATGCGCTCTAACTGTCTTTTTATTTTGCAGGTACGAGTTCGGAGCGGCTGCAGGGTGCCGGAATACCCACTGGATTAGATGTGGAAAGGAGTAATGGCACGTGAGTATTAAAGTTCCCCAATGTCTTTAAACGCACCTTGTTTTGTCTTTCAGATGCGGGATGCAGCGCCGAAGACCTCCGGAGCGCACGAAGAGTTGGTAAGCTTTTGTCTTTCAGATGCCGGAATGCAGTGTGAAGACCTCCGGAGCGCACAAAGAGTAGGTAAGCCTTTGCCTTTCAGATGCCGGAATGCTAACCTGTTCTTTCTTGTCTTTATAGGTGTTGCTGAAGACTGGATTCAGGATGGTAAGCCTTTTTCCTTAGGCCCAGGACCGGATGCAGAAGACACGATGAGCGTTCTGCTGCAGAGGTTGCAGAATAACGCAAAGCAAGATTCATCCACCGGGTGTGGTTTAAATAGCCTCCTGTAGTGCTTAGGTGTCTCCTTCCACAGCCACGCCCAAGTAAGAAAAGAGTTCCTGGTAAGAAAAGAGTTCCTGCCTTCCAGAAGAGTTCCAGTGTTCTGAATCTAGGGAGTGGCTCCAGCCCCACCCAACAGGAAAAGTAGTTCCAAACAGAAGAGGATCAGAGGCTCAACTGGCAGGCAAGTAAGCAGCATGGTCTGCTGAAGGTAAGTCCACCCAAGCATTATGAGCCCGGCGCTTCCAGCGCTGGGACTGGGCATATTTATGAGCCTGGTGCCACTGGCGCCAGGACTGGGTCCAAAAGGTCCCAATTGGGACTGGTTGGCACTCGGAACCTGGGTTATGGATCTGCTTCCAAGGGAGTTGGGAAAACCCTGACCTTTTGGAAGCAGAGATCATGACAGTACCCCCCCTCAAGGCCCCTCCCAAACCGGGCTTCTCTGGGGGTTTTGGCTTGTCAGGAAATGTTCGGTGAAATCTTTTGATTAGGCGAGGAGCGTGGACATATTCAGCAGGTTCCCAGGATCTCTCTTGGGGGCCGTAGCCTTTCCAGTCAATTAGGTAGAATAGTTTAGATTTGGAGATCTTGGAGTCCAGAATGCTTTTGACTTCAAACTCGAGTTCTCCATCCACTAGGATAGGTTTTGGAGATTTGGTTAGTCGGGTTTGAGGTTGCACGGGTTTTAATAGAGAGACGTGGAAGACCGGATGTATCTTCATGTGCGGGGGCAAGTCCAACTTGACCGCTACTGGGTTTACTATGGTAGTGATGGAATAGGGACCAAGGTATCTTGGGTTGAATGTGCGTGGCCCTTTTAGAGATAGATATTTGGTGGATAACCAGACTTGATCCCCTACTTGATAGTGAGGGGCTTCCTTCCGATGTTGATCTGCTCCTTTCTTGTATTGTTCTTTAGCCCTTTGAAGGTGAGAAACAGCTTCCTTAAAGGCTTGGGTGATTGTAGAATGCAGGTAGTCTACTGCTGGCATTTCAAGATCTTGGAGGGGATCCAACTCCGAGGTTCGAGGGTGACTGCCGTACAAAAGAAAAAACGGGGTTTTCCCAGTTCCCGAATGGACAGAGTTATTGTAGGCATACTCGGCTATCCAAAGGATATCTTTCCAAGTTTTTTCAGTTTGTTGCAGCATGCAGCGTAAATACTGTTCCAGAGTTTGATTGGTCCTCTCGGTTTGTCCGTCGGTCTGAGGGTGGTGACTGGTCGATAGTCTCACATCAATTTGAGCCGACCGACAGCAACTTCGCCAAAAATGAGAAATAAATTGACTACCTCGATCCGAAATCAGAACCGAAGGAAAACCGTGCAGTCGGACGATGTTTTCGAGAAATTCTCGGGCCAGAGTTGCTGCTGTTGGCAAGCCTTTGAGCGGAATGAAATGCGCCATCTTGGAGAATAAGTCCACGATTACTAGAATCGTATTGTATCCGGAGCATGGAGGTAGATCGGTGATGAAGTCCATAGAAAGCGTATGCCAAGGGCGAGGTGGGATGTCAATAGGGCGTAAGAGGCCTGCTGGTCTTTCCTTTTGACTCTTGTTTTGGGCGCATACTCCACAGGACATTATAAAGTCTCTGATATCTTTTTTCCAAGACGGCCACCAGAAGTAGCGCTTGATCTTTTCTGAGGTCTTGGCTATACCGGGATGACCTTCCATTAAAGAGTCGTGATAACAAGAGATTACTTTTTTCTGTAAATCTGTGCTGGGTAGGTATAATCGTTCTTGGAAATACAATAAGTTGTCCTTTACTGCAAAGTCCTTTCCCTGCAGATGCCAATTCTGTATGTCTGCTGGAGTTACAAGTTGCCTGGCTTTATCCTTAACTTCCTCTATGGATTCTGTGGCGATTACACCCAGAATTCTTTGTTCGGGAATGATTGGTACAGGTTTAGGGTTGACCAAGTGTTCTTCCACTCCCATCCGAGAAAGGGCATCGGCTTTACCGTTCTTTGTACCAGGTCGATAGGTAATTATGAAGTCAAACTCGGCAAAGAATAATGCCCAACGGAGTTGTCTAGAGGATTGGGCTTTTGCGGTCTTCAAATATTGCAGGTTTCGGTGATCCGTAATCACAGTAACGGTGTGTCGGGCCCCCAGCAGATAATGCCGCCAAGCCTTAAAGGCAGACTTGATAGCCAGAAGTTCCTTGTCAGTAATCGTGTAATTGATTTCAGGAGGCGAGAATTTGCGGGACCAAAATGCCATGGGATGCAACTGATTGGTTACCGGGTCCTTTTGTGATAGAACTGCCCCCATGGCAAGGCTTGAAGCATCAGTTTCCACGATGTAGGGGAGTTCGGGGCGAGGGTGTTTTAAGATTGGTGCAGAGATAAATTTAGTCTTCAAATCCTGGAAAGCTTGTTCCGCCTCGGTAGACCATTCAAAACGTTTGTTTTTCTTTAACAAGGCAGTGATGGGCTGGACTATTCGAGAGAATTCGGGGATAAACCTGCGGTAAAAGTTAGCGAAGCCTAACATGCTTTGCACACCTTTTACGGAGGATGGTGATGGCCATTTGAGAACTGCATCGACCTTCTTTGAATCCATACGCACTCCGCCAGGTGATAATATGAATCCCAAGAATTCAACTTCAGTCACGTTGAAAACACATTTTTCCAACTTAGCGAAAAGTTTGTGTTGACGCAATCTTTCGAGGACCATTTTCACATGTTTCCGATGTTCAGATTCCGATGAAGAATAAACGAGGATGTCGTCAATGTAAACAACAACACATACATCTATGAGCTCTCTGAGGACATCGTTCATAAAATATTGAAAGGCGGCCGGGGCATTGCAAAGTCCGAAGGGCATGACCTGATATTCAAATAGCCCATACTTGGTGCGGAAGGCCGTCTTCCATTCATCGCCCTCTTTTACTCGTACCAAGTGGTAAGCTCCTCTAAGATCCAGCTTTGTATATATGCATGCTTTTCTGACTTGGTCCAGGAGTTCAGGGATCAAAGGTAACGGATATCTATTCTTAACGGTGATCTGGTTCAGGGAGCGATAATCGATACAAGTTCTAAGGTCTCCTTCTTTTTTTGGAACGAAGAACAAAGCTGAAGAAGCAGGGGACTTGGAAGGACGAATAAACCCATTTGCCAGGTATTGATCCAGGTATTGTCGAAGGTGAAGGTTCTCAGGCTCGGTGAGGGCATAAATTCTACTACAAGGAGGAGTAGATCCAGGTATCAGGTCTATCTGGCAGTCATAAGACCTATGAGGAGGTAGAGAGTTAGCCTGATCCTTCCGGAAAACATCTTGGTATTCTAGGTATTCGGGAGGTAACTGGGGAGTCTCTGAAGAAATTGCGGCCAGTGCAACACCAGGTGGAGGGTGACAAGTAGAGACACATTCTGGAAACTGGACCGTTCTTGCTCGCCAATCGATCTGAGGATTGTGTTTCTCTAACCAAGCTATTCCTAGAATAATCTGAAACTGAGGGGCCTTGATCACATCGAACACGATCTTCTCATGGTGTCCATCTTGACTTACTAGCGTCACCTCTTGAGTGGTATGCGTTACTGGCCCGGAGGCTATCTCCGTACCATCCACTGTAGTAATGACGTCCTTTACAGCCTTGGGACAAAGAGGTAGATTCATCCTCAAAACCATTTCATGATCCACATAATTGCCGATGGCACCGCTGTCGACGTAAGCTTCAATTGCATGTAATCGATCCGGATTATCAGGGCTAATGAGGACCATAGGTATCACGAAATGCGAGGTCACGGAACTGGTTTTCACGCTCGGCAAGAGGACCTCTATTCTTGTCGGGCGAGGTCGTTTCCCTGCTCAGAGTTTGTAACTTTGGTAACTGCAGCTCCTACTGCCTTCTTGGCAGGTTTCACCGGACAGTCTCGAAGAAAGTGCCCTGAGTTTCCGCAATATAGGCATAATTGCAACTGTTTCCTCCTTTCCCGCTCCCTTTGTGTTAGAGGACCTTTCAGACCCCCTATTTGCATGGGTTCCCCGGAGTCTACTCCTTTGGAAGGAGTTGGCGGTTTGGAAAATACTCGAGCACCAAACTTGGAACGATCGGCCTTCCTGTTCTGCAGCCTGTGATCTATTTGAACGACCAAGTCTATATAATCCGAACAGTCTTGTGGGGGATTCACTACTTGGGCTAAAACGTCTTTGAGCTCTCCACATAGACCTCTATAAAACAGCGTAATCCTTTTGTCCTCAGGCCATTGAGTTTCCACTATTAGTCTATTGAAAGATGCAATATAAGCCAAAAGGTCTTGATTACCTTGTCGCAACGAAAGAAGCTCATTGTCCAAGGCCTGCCCCTGTGAATGTCTTGCGAACAGTTTTTTCATACTAAGCTGAAAGGCTTGAAAATCATGGAGAACCGGATCATCTTGATTAACTAGAGGGATCGACCAGTCTGCCGCATTGCCACTAAGGTATGAAAGTACAAAAGCTACTTTTGCTTGATCAGTTGGAAAGGCTGCTGGCCGGCATAAGAAGTGCAACCGGCACTGATTGATAAATACTGCAAACCTCTTTGGGTCACCAGAAAATCGTTCGGGCGGAGCCAGAGGTACATTCCCAGGTAGGTTGATCTGCACTGGATTCATAGAGGATGTTGAAGGAAGATTTGCCCCTGATACGGGTAACGGGGTCTGTCCGGCTTGTGACTGTAGCACTTGTCTAGCAAGATTGTCTGTTCTCTCCTTGGAAATAATTAGTTCCCTTCTTAGAGCATTCGTTTCCTGACGAGCTGCATGCACTTCTGCCCTTAGTTCCCCAAGTAACCGGGCTAGGGGGTCAGTATCCGAGGTTTCCATAGCGCCTGGGCGAGAGTTTTGCGGTAGGCTTTGCGTTCTGTAACGCTCACCTGATTCTCGCAGAGGCGCCGGTCTTGACTGGGCGACTACCGTATCTTCAAAGGTGATGTGTAGCACCCGGTTGGCTCTTTGGGCTGGACCTCTGTGCACTGTATGCCTGACGTGTAGAGTAAGATGTCTTAGGTAAGTGAATGCCGAGCTCTCCATCTGCCTCAGGGCAGGGTGCTGTAACCAGTTTCTTCACTGGATAGGTAGCGCAGGCCTCTTGACTTCAGAGGACTGCTGTCCGTCGTTTACTGCACGAACGGTAAGTTTCGAGTCATTCAAATGTCTTTAAAGTCTTTAGTAATGATGTCTCTTGTTTTGCAGGGTTCCGGCGATGGCGGATGACGGGCTGAAGTGAGTTGAAGATGGAGCCCGTGTGATGAATAGAAGCGCCTGGAAGCACGTAAGTAAGCGCTTGTTGCCTGCTTCACTATGCGCTCTAACTGTCTTTTTATTTTGCAGGTACGAGTTCGGAGCGGCTGCAGGGTGCCGGAATACCCACTGGATTAGATGTGGAAAGGAGTAATGGCACGTGAGTATTAAAGTTCCCCAATGTCTTTAAACGCACCTTGTTTTGTCTTTCAGATGCGGGATGCAGCGCCGAAGACCTCCGGAGCGCACGAAGAGTTGGTAAGCTTTTGTCTTTCAGATGCCGGAATGCAGTGTGAAGACCTCCGGAGCGCACAAAGAGTAGGTAAGCCTTTGCCTTTCAGATGCCGGAATGCTAACCTGTTCTTTCTTGTCTTTATAGGTGTTGCTGAAGACTGGATTCAGGATGGTAAGCCTTTTTCCTTAGGCCCAGGACCGGATGCAGAAGACACGATGAGCGTTCTGCTGCAGAGGTTGCAGAATAACGCAAAGCAAGATTCATCCACCGGGTGTGGTTTAAATAGCCTCCTGTAGTGCTTAGGTGTCTCCTTCCACAGCCACGCCCAAGTAAGAAAAGAGTTCCTGGTAAGAAAAGAGTTCCTGCCTTCCAGAAGAGTTCCAGTGTTCTGAATCTAGGGAGTGGCTCCAGCCCCACCCAACAGGAAAAGTAGTTCCAAACAGAAGAGGATCAGAGGCTCAACTGGCAGGCAAGTAAGCAGCATGGTCTGCTGAAGGTAAGTCCACCCAAGCATTATGAGCCCGGCGCTTCCAGCGCTGGGACTGGGCATATTTATGAGCCTGGTGCCACTGGCGCCAGGACTGGGTCCAAAAGGTCCCAATTGGGACTGGTTGGCACTCGGAACCTGGGTTATGGATCTGCTTCCAAGGGAGTTGGGAAAACCCTGACCTTTTGGAAGCAGAGATCATGACAGAACCAGGGAAAAGTTCGAAGGATGCATGGACCGCCTAGAAAGGATGGTCTCGCGTTCAGAGCATCCTTCCCCTAAGAGATCTCATGAAGACCCTCTTTTGGTGTCAGCTTCACGTTTCCCTGAATATCTTGACTCTCAAGACCCTTTTGCTTCTGTCCACCATGAAGATGTGGTCCAGATGGACACTTACGAAGACATCTATGATGAGGAAGAAGACCCTTCCTTCCTGCAAGACTACACTGATGACCAGACAGATGCCATGGGCAACTGGGAGGAGACCCAGCAAGTGGAGATGGAGCCATGGGCGCTCCCTCCGTAGGATTAGAACACTGATGTCTTATGCCTGGATTCCCCTCCTTCCACTCAGGCCCGCCAGGCGTCGCCTGTGAACGATCAAATGGCTTTCAATGCCATCTTGAGGAAGGCAGCAGAGCACTTTAAGATCACCAGCCAGGAGGGGGCACCCGAACAAGATTTCGTGGAGGACATTCTCAAAGAGAAACCCCCCCTCAAGCCAAGCCATTCCTATCCTGAACTCTATTAAAAGAAGGTTGGCCCACTCCCTGGTCACGCCAGGACAGACTCGGGCAGTGAATCCAAGAGTGGAGAAACTATTTCGGCCATCTCCTACTGACCTCAATATATTAAAGGCCACGCCACCCCCGACTCCTTGGTAGTCACTACCACCCGGAAATGGGCAGGGGTACTCCTTGCTACGGGGGAGGCAACTCCGGATAAGGAATCTAAAAGGTTGTACGCCTTAGGTAAAAGTGTTACCTTGGCAGCTGCGTTCACAACACGCATAGCACACAACACTATGTTGCTTGCCAGTTATGCAGACGCACAATGGAACCTTGTACAAAAAGGTCTCCAGGAGGTTCCTGAACCCGCTAGATCCAGACTACTCACAATCGTAGCCGAGGGCAGGCAGGTAAATCAAAATATAATTAAAAACACTCTGAGCACTGTGGAGACAGCAGGCAGGTCCCTGGCCCAGGGCACACTACTCAAGTGGCACGCTTGCCTATGCAACTCTGTGTTCAAGCCTGAAACACAGGCCGCTCTTATTAACAAACCCATAGAAGAAACCAGTCACTCAGAAAAGGTTACCAGGACAGAAGGAGGGATGCCACAAATGAGCAGTAAAAGCTGTGGCGATGCGAGGAGCCGCACAGAAGCTTGTGTGTGTCAGGCCGCTTGTGAAAGCAGAGTTTGAAAATTCCAACTGAGAAGGGAAGCCAGCGTCTGACTGCGTAGCTGCAGGAAATGCTTGAGAGACCTCTGTTGACTCCAGGGTAGAAAGCAAAGGAAGCAGATGTTCCACAAAAGCGCGGCCAGAGTCAAAGACGCTGGAAGAGGTTGGTGAGTATACCCAAAGCAGCAGGGGACCCCGTGGGCGTTCCGACAAGCATGCCAGCCCATATTTGATAACTATGAGATTGTTAACAATGAAAAGAGCATAAGAAGAATAAGTGAAAGCAGTCAAAATATTAACGTAACACTCAATAAGAAGAATGTTTGTATGCAGACAAGACACAGTACCAAGAGAAGCCCCAAACCAATACAGGTGCACGAGATGCTAGTTTGGGGGAGAAAGTTGTGCAAGTGCTATCATGGCCAAGTATACAAAGTACCTTACATGATATACTATTTCTGAACAACAAAGGAACTGTGAATCAATTAAGAGAAGTTCTTGTAGGCAAGTACACCAAGTAATTGAAGCTATGTAAAGATTCCTGGCAGGCGAGTATACCAGGTAATTGACATTAATTAAAGGAGCTATAGCAGACATCCTGGGAGGGGAGTATACCAGGTGGTTGAGATTGAATGACAACTTCCAGCAGGGGAGTGCACCAGGTAATCTGCAGAACTATTACAGAGTTAAAGGCAAGTTTACAGAAAGACTGTTGCAAAACCTGTGATTGAAACAAGAACTTTGTGAGTCAAGTAAAGAAACAAATGAACTGTCTATGAAAGTGGCACTTTTGCTATCTTATTTAAGAAACCAGGGGAAGGGGCTTACCCTCTAAATACAAGGGTTTCTACTTCAAAGAACATTTCTGTTGGAGGCATTATTACATTTTAGTTTTGAACACTTTTTGCTAACATCAGGAAACAAAGACATTTCCTTGCACCCTTTCGTTAGTTTATTAGTGTGAGGGTCAACATAGAACGTTTTGGCCACAAAGATGGCTTTTCTGACTTTCTGATGCTGACTGATCCTTATAGTTTTGCTTTTTAGGTAGGGAAATTCCTCTTTCAATAGGGACAGGTAGGCAGTTTCCCAACCTATATTAATAAATGGCTATGCTTGGAAATATATCTACCTTGTGTCCGGCTCTTTTTCCTGACTCCTCACAGCAGGTTAATGGGGGCCAAAAGGGCTGTGTATGACAGTGCAAATAGGGACCACATATTCATGGTCCGTCACCTGGCCGTGGCCTCTAGGCCTCACATTCTAATGCTCCATACTAAACAAATTTAGTACAGATGTGTACTCTTGCTGGGCTCTGTCAACTGACAGAGCAGTGCGATTTGGTGACACAGCACCACCAGAGTAAAATGTGCCTTCCAGAAATAGCCTGCTGGAACAAAATGAATTCCAACAGTTACAGTCTGCCTTTAACAGTGGGCACCCATGATTGAAACTATATGCGACTTGGTATCCCGATGGCCTGGTGGCAGGACTTTGGTAAAATGTAATTTTAAAATTATATATAGTTTTGTATAGTGGCCTATGGGGATATACTATTATACCTGTCAAAATTCATCTGATGTTATTTTATTTTCAAACTGGTGTTGCATGAATCCTGCAGATCGCAGAGTCTTTGCATATTGTTGTCTGAGGTAGAGGGGTTTCCCCACAAAATATGCTGAACCAGTCCTGCGTACCACTTGTTTTCTGCTGGGAAGTCCTGACACCTTCCTAGGACAACAGGACAAACCCCTAGTGGGTTGGGTGAGGCATGTTAGCTTAAGAGGGATCTCTACAACACAATGTAGAAGACATAATTGATGGATAATCTCTGGAAAACGTTCGATCTCAGGCAGACAGGAGAGGGAAAAGTATAGGGCCAGCAGATGGGTTTGCCATCTTGAAAATGCTCAGGCAACACTGATCCCTCCTAACATCCTGCAAAGAAAGTACTCTGGGGCTAACATCAGAAGACAAACCCCTTGTTACAGCAGCAAGAATTGGCCCCTTATAGAATGCTTGGAATGGACCAATTAGCTGTGGTAAAATTACAAAATAAAGGGGTGAGATGCTACCCATGACTGAACATTCTTTGAATTATCTTTAATTATCTTGAAAGAACCCAATCTTGAAAGAACCCAATTGAAGAGGGTTTTACTGGAATCTTGTTAGGGTAAAGACCGCCCAAAGTTCCCAGCCACTGGAGTGCAGATAAGGATGTCCAAGGAAGGAAAAAGGCTGTCTCATTACCCACTTCCAGGGAACATTTCAAGTGACTCGGTTTTGGAAAAGGGATGCCTGCTATTTGGACACTGGTACCCAGGACTGTGCCTGCTAAAGGAGCAAAACTGCTAGTTACAACTGACATTCTTCCTGAACGGGCAGGGCATAAAAAGGCCTTATCCTTTCCCCAGAGACCCTGGACAAGGCCTTAAAGCACCACATAATGAAATGGAACCTGCCTCTAGCTCTCCCTGCATCTTTGAACTTCTGAAAGCCTTGGGGACCCTTCGAGCCACTGCTAGGACCCACGAGAGATACTTTTGAAGAGCTTGAGCATTTCCGAGACCCTGATTCAACATCACTCCCATTTATCTGCGCTCCTTCAAATTTTGAGCCATTCCGCTACTGACCCCTGATTCTATGTTGACCCCAGTCAAGCCTGCTTGCTGATGAAGTTGAATCACTGCATTCAATCATCAAGCCACTCTTGACCCTTTGAACTGCGCTGATCGGCACTTTGAGACATGCCCCAAGATTCTTTAAGTGTAGAGTTTTCACAGTTTGTTTATTGCACTGTGTTGCTGTGGCCCGTTGAACCAACTTGACCGACTCAAGCCTGACTTGACTCACTGTAAAGCACCTAGAAGCCAGCTCGACCCAACGAGCCCATGAAAGAAGATTGAAGGTATAAAACAGTGGTTCTTCTCCCCCGTCCATGTTCTGCGGGTCCTAGCAACATTTCAGGCCCCACTTTATATCTTATGAGGCAGATTCTTGAAATTGAACTTGCTAGAAAGACTATTTGCCTGCATACCACGTTCTTCACTAATCTGAGGTCTCCTTTTTACTAAACATCTGTGTATTTCCTTACAGGGGTGGCTTGCTAGTGTTTTTAATGGTTTGTCCTTTTAGCGTAATTAAAGTCCTACATTTATAGAACTATGATACTTTTCTTTTGTTTGGGAACAACAGTACTTTTCCTATTTAGGATGCTTACTTCCTGGCTCACACCATGTACATACAAAGAGTTACACAGCCACATTGCGAAAAAGCAATGAATTTAATATGCTTCGAAAACAAAATGCCAGGATGAGTTTAGCCGACACGTGTTTCGACCCAACTGCCTTCTTCCAGGCTATGGCAATATTCAAAAACTGCCCTCTTAATAATGAGGGAACCTAATGCTTCCAATATATACCCCTAGTGTGCCAACAATTATGGACAAGCTGTGATTTTCAAACCGTGAATATGGAACGTCACTATATCACATTGAAGCGTTCCAGCCGTAACAACAAGAAGTATAGTGTACCCTCGGTCCATGTTACACTAAAAAGGCAAAGGAGGCCTACTATTCCTGTTTTGCCTGTTTCAACGTTTTGACTGAGATCACTGCTGCTTTAGTAGTTGTGTGGGCCTGAGTTTGAGTTCAGAAACCAATGCTCATGTCGGTACTCCTGCAGTGGGCGTTTTGTCACACCAAGGCTTGAACTAGTGACTTGTAGTTATCTGTTGCAAGGTTCTATAACCGGAGCATAGGGCTTTGGGCAGCCATTTGGCTACCTGAAGTCCTGGGTAGCTTTATGGAGAGCTTGCATAGGAGAGACAGATAGCCCATCAGCCTCCCAGCCCATCAGCCTCCCACCCCCCACCCCTGACACACAGACACCACGCATGTATAGTCTAACATTGTGACACACCAAATGCACCATACAATTTAAAACATGTTATGGCTATGTATCAGATTATTTACATTCCTACAGTTTGGTTTGCCTTTGTTCAAAGACGTTGACCCAATTTGCCTGTATTTTGTATTTATAGCACGCAGTGGAAAGTGTAGCACAAAACCTATTCTTCAAAATCTGCATCTTCGGAAAACTGTAACATATCTGTTTAGCCTTGTGTGCAAAGCGTTGCAGTTCTGCCTCTCCTTCATGTTGTACAGTCATAAACCAGGAGATTCCTCTGAGCCTTTGCTCGTGGACTGTGCTATAGAAAATCTCAAGAGGCCCCCTACACTCTGCAATTTCCTGGGGGCAGCGGTTATAAAAAGAAAGCATCTTTCACGTCAAGCAAAATAGGCAGTGAAATGGCCCTTTATTCTCCCTATTCATATTAATGTATTTCTTTATTCATACCTTTGTAGAAGCACACTAAACCCAAGAGCATCAAGGCACTGGTTGCGAGGATCAGGATTGTGTCAAGCACAGAGTAGTAATGTCAGGTGGGTTGGCTCAGTCAAGGGTCATGCTTTGAGAGAAGAGCAGTGTCTTAAGCTGCCTGTGTAAGGTCCAACAAGACTTTTTGATCTCAATGTCAGAGGTAGTGAGTTCCAAAACAAGCTAGCGATGACGGGGAAGCTCAAGCCTCTAGCTCTGCATCATATAAATCTAGGTGTGACCAGCTGTTGAGAGATAGAGGACCGGGTGGGTCTTGTCGAATGGGCTTTATTGAACTTTTCAGACAGGTAGATGGGGGCCACATTGGAGAGAAATGTATGTGTGATGGCCAGGGTTTTAAACAAGATGTGTTCTCGTATGAGATTTCAAATTGTGCGAGCGAGTTCTCTTATCAACGCTTGTATGAGAAATCAATGGACAGGCAGAGGTTGCTCCATGTAGTAGCCACGCGCTTAACAGAGAAATGCATACTGTAGCAGGTGGGGCTCAGACATGTGAATCTACTGTGTGGACACATATAATGTATGATTACAATGCAATTATGGTGAACAAAGTTTCCAGAAAGCTGGAATTGGTCCACAAAAGTTGTTCTAATTCTTTTACCAATGTTTGCTTTTCATGTAAATTCACATTTCTAATTGTGGGTTCGTGGTCTCTCTAGAAAATCTAGTTGATGCTAGAGGACATGTCCAGTTGGGAAACAAAAACCTTTCTGAGTTTCAACAACGACCCTGTGACTTTTGGTCTTGGATTTGTCCATGCCAGACTTCCTCAGCACTGGTATGTGTGAAAGTCAAAGATCTGTCTCAAACATTGGGCACATTTTTTCAGAACTCTATGTCCACAGTCTTCCTTGGACATAGCCTCGGAAACATTAAGTCTGCCGTGGAGCACCTTGTGGAGGCCTTCTGGAACTGCTAGAGTCAATTTACTGCAGTGAAAGAGAAGATGGTCTTTAGACTTTCAAGGGATATCCATACAGAACAAACAAGTCGTACATGCTGCACCGTATAAAGGCATTGGGTACTTGAGTGCTGCTCAGCAGATGTAGATTTCCAGCCTTGTGCGCTGCCCATCCAAAGTTACACGTAAGCTCATTGCTTAAACCAATCTAGCATATTGTTAGGACTCAAGGTTACTAGAACATACAGACATCTCAAAGCATTTAGGATCTCTACTGTGCACCATTGTTTGTGGGAAATGTACCCAATCGATAATTACAGGCACTCTGTTTCTCTGGTTAGACAGTCATGAATTGAACTGTTCTGAATGAGCAAATATATCTATTAGGAAAGCGGATATAATGTGTTAATGGAATAACAATCAATCAAAGACTTCCATCTCTTGATCTGGTCTCTAAAGGAGCCTGGATCATAACAGGTGGCACTCACTCCGGCGTGACAAAACATGTTGGCGAAGCTGTCAGAGATTTCAGCATGACCAGCAGCCAGATGGACAGCGACATCATCGCTATTGGTATCGCCAACTGGGGGCTTCTGCACAACCGGGACAGTCTGATCAGCAAAGTGGTGAGTATGAAAATGTGTGCTATAAGGGAGAAGATTGGTTGTGGAGGAATGACCTCACTGGGAGTTGTTTATTTAACAAGATTTCTCTCTACCTTCAGTTAGAGGGAGTGTGTGCATAAATGGCTAGACGAGTGGTGTGACGGATTGCCATTTGGCAAGGATGTAGAAACCCTGGCCTTGTTTATATTAATTTAGTAAAAGGATGCAGGTAATTCCATCTCTGAAAGGGTAATCTGCTGATCAAATTCCCTTGAATCCTGGGATGAACCTGTGGGTGTTGTCCCTTCTCCCATGGGGCCAGGGTGGTGCGTCCACAGTACAATAGTCCCCCTGGGGGTGGTGCACCGGGGGAGGATCGCATCGGGGAGGAACCCCCTTATCGTATTGGGGACGACCATCCTCAGACAGCGTGGTATTCCCCTTTGTTAGTATACCTAAAACCTTCCTGCTGCTTGTTAAATCCGCCTTCCCCTCTTGTGGATAGGGCCCGTGTCTACTATTGTCTGGTTAGTCCACCTACTACACTTGATAATGTTAAAACCCCAGAGAATGCAAGGTATATGGCATATGGCTCTATCACAAGCATTGGGGAATGTAATCTACTTCATGAGACTGAAACCTTATACAATGCAAAGTATGTTACATCTGACTCTATGGCATGTACTGAGAAGAAGAAGATGAGCAGGAGTCCAAGGATCACTATGGAGGAACAGAATGAGCACTCTAGCTTCTCAATGACTAAGAAGATGATTATGAGTCCAAGGATCACTCTGGAGAAGCAGAGTGAGTTCTCTAGCTTCTCAATGAATGTGATTAGCACAGAGCAACTCCCCTTTTCAACGTAGGATTTTAAACTTCCCACTGCTGAGATGCAACAAGAGAGCTATCCTCCAAGGAGGAATCCGGTGAGCCATGCAGCAGCGAAAGGGATGTAAGGCAGCAGGAGGGAAGACAAGAGCGGAGGACGAGAAGCCAAACAGGGTCCAAGAAGCAAGGACTGCTCGGCTTGTTGCTGTGTGAAACCTCCAGGCATCCAGAGCACCAAGAAAGTGCCCATGAGAGGGGACGCACCACCGGGGAGAAGCAGACGTCAGGAGAGCCGCTACAGACCATGACAAAGCCCCAAATGCTACCAGAGCCTCAAGAGATGCAGCAACTGCTCAGTAAACCCCAGTACCTACCAGAGAGAAGCAAACAGGTACACAGGTTACCCGAGTGGTGCTGGAGGTCCAGGGGAGCAAGGAGGAGAAGGCAGAAGTCGGATCAGGAGGGTATGGGACCCTGGTAATGAATTGCGAGTCTGGGACACGCACCCATATGAGAAACAGAAACAAAAACCAAACCGAATATTGCGAGTCTGAGACCCACAACCTTATGAGAAACTGTAACAAAGCGAAATTGAATATTTTGAGTCTGGGACACACACTCAAAAAGAGCTAGTCCACGTTAGGACTGTTGCCTGGCAGGAGAGTAAACCAAGCTACTGTGAATGTTACAAGTCTTGGACTTGCAACCTAAGAGGGACAATCTTTGAGAGGATGAAGGCTTGGCAGGAGAGTATACCAAGACACTTTGAATATTGCAAGTCTGGGACCCGCACCCAAATAAGAAGTTCATGAAAAGGCAACTGCTTATCAGGAGAGTGAACTATGCAGTTATATTGCAAGTCTGGGAATCGCACCCAGAAGAGGGACAGTCCATGAGAGGACACTTGCTTGGCAAGGAAGAAACCAAGCCAATTGGAATACTGTGAGTCTGGGACCTGCACCCAAAATAAGTGAAGAATACATTGTGCAAACAAAAGGAGTGTGCCAAGTTGTTGGGATAAACAGGAGAAGCATAAGAAGCATATTCGTGTGTACTGCCTATTGACATTTGTATAAACAAGTACAGGCCTGAGAGGCCCCAAAGGGAGAGAAACACTATAAAAAGGATACTAGGGGAAAGGACTACAACCCTTACCTTGTAGTCCTACAGGTTTGAACATTTCTTTACTTCTGCCATTTGCGATTACCCGAGAGACTGGGAACGTTTCTGTTGCTTGGATCTACGCAGAACACTTTACTTTGAGAAGAGATCATCCTTGCATAGTTGGTTTAGGTTATTAGTATTAAGGACAAAAGTAGGTTTTTTGCGACACAACAATGACAGACTTTATAATTTGGACATTCTTACAATTTCCTTAGTTTTCTTAGAGGAAGGGAAACCCCTCTTAGTTTTAGGGACAGAGAGGCATTTTCCGACCCTTTTTCATTCAATAAAAGTTTCTACCCAAAAACATGCCACCGTTGAGGCTGAGCCTTACTTCTGCACCCTCACAATGCACTCCATGTCAAAAGCATAGTGTGCACCTGTGCACTGCTGCATCATTAGCCTGATCACAGCATGTTCCCTACAGTGTCTCAGAGCAGGTTCAGGTCACAGGTGCCTTCCCTCGTGACAGCTGAAGTGATAGCCAAAATCACTGCAGCACAATGGTGAGATTTAAGACATGCACGCACACCTGTTCCAAAATATCATGATTATGTGTAGCCCATACTGGTGGCAGGATAAACTCTAAATATAAGCTGTGCCTGACATAGGGCATGGTGCCTATCCCTGCTCATGATCATTATTATTATTATTATAATTATTCTTTTATAACACGCTTAATACCAGTGAGTGGTTTCTAAGCACGGGATCAGGATTCCAACCTGTGTTGATCTGCATTGTCTTGCTTCCAAGACAAACACGTTGCCCCTGATTTATCCTTCTTCCCCATTGCAGTTACATCAACTTTGATATCACACAGGTCAGCTACTGTGAGCCAGCTCAGCTGTGAAAGGTAATGCATGTTCTGACCGAACATGCTGGTCGTGCCAAGTGACAGGGCGCAAACCTGAATGGCCATGCCTCTTCTTTGATCTCTTTGTGAAGGTCAATAACCCCCTCCTCCAGAGACAGCCACACATCATGAAGTTGCTCTGGGCTAGGAATCAAAGGAGCACATCCATTCAAAAGGAGTTGCTTCACACCAGGGTGCTCTATACCAATGGGGCCTCTGATCCTATTAAGGAGGGAAGGGGCAGGGTCAGTGAATACAGGGAGAGCTCTGTACAGTTGGGGGAAGGTTCAACCATCTTGTTTCTCCCCACCTCTCTCTCTCTCCTTCTTGTCCCCTCTACTTCCTCTAGCTGCTGCCTTCATGTAACTCCTGGCTAAGTGCTTCTATTCTGAACTACTTGGTATCACCTTATTACAACCTAGCCAAATTGATTAACTGGGGCACTAAAGCTGTGGCTTTATTCGCTGCGGCAACCTAGACGAACTTCAGTGAACATAGCTGTAGACACTGCATTTTATCTTCAAGTTCCAATAGTACCACATACACTGAGTTCCTAATCACTGCCCACCGGCATCGCTTACCTCCACTATGTATTGGTGCCTAACTACTCTCCTCCACCTATTGTACACTTACACTAGACATTGGACTTGTCAGCCTCTCCTACATACTAATCAATACACATATACCAGCACACTTAAGGTAGCTACTACCCACACCCTGTGGATTAGTACTATGGCCCCTGCAAACCCATACCTGGATGATCCGGCACTCTGGATACACCACTTTGCTACCAGACCATCCCCTAATCAACCTTGTACTATTACTAATAGAAACCTTAGACTTAATTCCAGAACTACCCCACTAAAACAGCGCCCATACTTGAAGCTATATAATAGCTCATCCTTATCTTGCAAAAACATCACGAACAATCTCGCTCCTACCTCACCTTGCTCTCATCACCCTAGCATTTTAACTAGAAATTCGAGATTAAGAGCCTGATTGGGTAATAAAAACCCCCAACCACATGCACACAAGAGCAACAAACACTTGCATAGAGATAACAACCTAGCTAATCTGGCCACTGATTCAAATAGCAATCTAGACCCCATCTCCTTGCATTACCTACCCCTACCTCCACAAAAAAAACCTGCAAAAGACACATTCATCAAAGCAGCCTTGGTGAATGCTAGGTCCCTCCCCGCCCATGCTCTGGACATCGCTGATTTCATAACTCATGAAAAGCTCGATCTCCTCGCGGTCACGGAAACCTGGCTAAATGCAGCCTCTGGTCCATCTCTGGCCCTTGCTATACCTAATGACTATGCTATCATCAGACGTGATAGAAACACCAATCAGGCGAAGGGAGGCAGACTCGCCCTCATCTCCAGAAACACCTTTGACATTAGAGTCATTCAGGACGCCCAAATCCCCTCTGCTGAATCCTTGTCCATCAAACTTCCATTATCACCTAACCATACAGCAACAGTGCACCTCATCTACCGACTACCAGGACCTATTTCCACATTCATAGAGGATATTGTATCCCTTATATCCACGGACACTAAACCTAACTCACAAACTATCCTACTCAGGGACTTTAATCTTGGTTTTAACGACCCTAAGAATACTAAAGCCCATGATCTAGCCAACACCCTATCATACTTAGGTCACACCCACATTATTCACGAGCCTACACATATCAAAGGCAGAACATTGGACTGGCTCACTAATATTACTGCTCTATTGATCTCCTATCTAATGATCCTTGTATCTGGTCGGATCATCATAAAATAACCTTTTCCATCAAAGCCAATACACCTCACCCGGCTCCTATCATCGCTCCTGCCACCCCCACGAGAAACAAGAAAGACATCACACTGGATAAACTCCTTCCACTATTACTCCCCCTTCTCAACAACGCTGCCACCTCTGACCCTACAGTCTTAGTGGACATTTATAATCAGGCCATTCTTAAAGCGCTGAATACCATTGCACCACTAAAATTGCGGAAATCTAAATCACAACGCCACTTTAATACATGGTTCACACCGCATCTAAGAGAATTACGCAAAACTAAAAGAACTGCAGAAGCACACTGGAAAAAATGCCCTACAAATACCAACAAGAATGAGCTAACCCTAGCATCCTCTAGCTACAAAGAAGCCATTTTACTCGCTAAAAAAGACACCTACAACAAAAGGATTACGCAAGCAGAATCTAACACAAAAGAACTGTTCAAGATCCTAAAAGAATTAGAATCCCCTATTGCCCCTATTGACAAATGTGTCACAGATGCACTATGGTGCAGCAACATCCAGAAGGCACTATTAGATAAAATAGCTCGATTACAATCGAAAATCAATGCAAATAAATGCTTGTTACTCTCTGACCCTGATTACAAACAACTCCCCAACAAGTCACCCACCTTTGAGTCAACTTGTAAGCCATTCAGCTTCTCACCCCTTTCAGTTTGGGAAGTAGAAAACATCATTAGGAAACTCAAACCGTCAAACTGCCAAGGCGACGCCTGCCCTGCCCCGATCATCAAAGCAGCAGCACATGACCTGGCACTGTTCATTACTAACCTTATCAATGCCTCCTTCAAAACCGGAGTAGTGCCTGATAATTTAAAAGACGCCTGGGTCATTCCACTACTTAGAAAACCAACTCTTGACCCTGCCAACCCGTCTAACTATAGACCGATAACAACTGTACCCTTTTAACTAAAAATACTAGATAGAGCAGCCTACCTGCAAATACAGGCTTATCTAGAATCGAACAATCTTTTGGGACTAAGGCAATCCTGCTTCCGACCCAGACATGGCACGTAAACTGCCTTAATAGACCTCACTACTCAGATCCAAATCTTAAAAGACAATGGTAAACTTGCACTCCTCTTACTGCTTGATCTGTCAGCAGCTTTTGATTTGGTCAACCACCAAACGCTCTTCCGCCATCTGAAATCTGCAGCACACTTCTCTGACGCAGCCACTGCTTGGATCAGCTCCTTCTTGGCAAACAGAACTATGAGGGTCTTCTCTCCCACTGATTCTGCTGAACCTTCACCGGTACCTTGTGGGGTCCCGCAAGGCTCCTGTGTGTCTCCAACACTCTATAATGTATTTACGAAGCCCCTCTTCGATATCCTTGACTATATGGGTGTCACGTATACTAATTATGCGGACAACACTCAGATACTCATTCCCATATCTGGTGACTATGCAACAGACAGCATAACCCTTAATGAAATATACGCAGTAATACAAGCATGGATGGCTCATCACTGACTTTGGGCCTCATTACACGGTAGGCGGTAAGGGTTTACCGGTACCGGTATTTTACAGGTACCGGTAAACCCTTACCGCCTTACTACGAGGTCCCTTTTTGGGTTGGTACATTAACGCCTGCTTTTAGCAGGCCTTAAAAAACAAACCCGCAAAGGGGCCGGGGTGCTAATTACAGTACCGCAATTTGCGGTACCGTAATTGGCACCTTCCCCATTCCCATTATGTCCTATGGGGCAAAAATGGGAATGGGGAAGGGCAATGGAGGAAGGAGGAATTACCGCCTTCCTAACCTTGGAATAGGGCGGTAATTCCCCTTTCCTCCAAGGCGGTACCGGTAAATTACCGGCATGAACCACGGCGCTAATGGCGCCATGGTTTACTGCCTACCGTGTAATGAGGCCCTATGTCTCAATGACGAAATAACGGAGCTGCTTATCCTTGGTACTCATGCCAAACTAAAAAAACGAAATACTGCTTTTAAATCTTTCACTATAGATGGTAACACTATTCCCGTCTCAAACAACACTAAACCCCTTGGTATCTACCTGGATGCCACCTTATCCTTCTCTAAACAAACGAATGCAGTAGCATCATCAGCCGCCTACACCTGTAAACTTATCACCACATGTAGGCCGTTCATCTACACACTTAACTGCATTACACTTGCTAGAACGTTAGTTTTGTCCAAAGTTGACTATTGTAATGCCCTCTATTTAGGCACTAGCCACAAAAATATTAACAATCTACAAGTAATTCAAAATAATGGCATCAGGGCAGCCCTCAACATCCCTAAGAAGTCGCACATCTCTGAGACCAGACGCAATCTCCATTGGCTCCCAGTAGAGCCCAGAATATCCCTCAAAACTCTTGCCCTTACACACAAAGCCAGGGCCAACCTTGCACCATCCTACCTCACCAACCAACTTACCCCACACACATCATTAAGACCTCTTAGAGCAGCTCAAGCTAACACCATGCCCATACCGAGATTTAAACTCCATAACTCGGGAGGAGCTAGCTTCCCTGCACAAGCCTCAAAGCTATGGAACACACTCCCCGCTCTCCTCAGGTCAGAACCCTCATTCAACCTATTCAAACGTAACACTAAGCGCTGGCATCATGACCTTGACACAATGGCAGCCCAACTTCCTAGATCATAATTGTGTTGCCTGCCTAATGTATGTATGTAAATAATATATTATATTATATGCTATATTATTATTTGCACCCTCCATTGCCTACCACATGAAAATGACAACTTGTATGTGTGTACCTGTAACACCAATGTCTGTATTTATCTGTAACCGTAACCTTGAAACCTTTGCCTCCTGCATACTAATGTAACTGTAACCCAGTTTTATGTAACCAGATCTAAACCTACGCGCCCGTATGCCCCTGGGCCTGGCTGTGCTTTATAAATAAAACAAATACAAATACAAATAGCACACTTTGGGTGTGATGTCAGAAGGGAAAAGTCCACATATTTCTAGAGCAACAATTGGACTCTAAAGCATGCTAGCTTTAGTCCATTCACCTGTGGACTTTTACATATTGTGGACACAGGACAAACAGCTTTACTCATGTTACTGGATTTATCTGCAGCTTTCGACCTGGTGGACCATCCACTACTTATCAGCAGGTTGAAAGAAGTTGCTGTTTTTTCAGATAGGGCCGCTGAGTGGATCTGTTCCTTTCTCACTAACAGAATGTGTGGGGTTTGCAGCGAAACAACAGCCTATGCTGCACCAGCATTGATGCAATTTGAAGTGCCCCAAGGAGCTTGCCTCTCGCTCTATGATATTCGTACAGTTTCCCTTTGTAACTTATTGGAGGAGAAAGCTATCCGTTTTACAAACTATGCCAATTACACCCAGTGTGTCATTCCGTTATCTGACTTCTATGAGGATGATGTCAAAAGGGTGAATGAGGTTTAATGTTTAATTCAGGTATGGATGGTTGAGAATGGCCTTGCTCTGATTACAGAAATAACTGAACTGATGGTCGTAAGAACTCCAAATAAAATCACTAAGCTAGGAGCAGATTACAGGACCTTTGAGGTGGCTGGATGCGAGTTGGTGACAAAAAAGAGAGTTAAAACTTTGGGGGTTCATTTAGATCAACATATGACCATGAATACCCAAGTGAATATGTTGGTTTCTGCCTCAGCATATTATATTAAGCTGCTAGCACAAATATGCCCTTACATTTCTAAGGCTAACTATGAAACAGTAGCGAGAGCACTTACAGGATCCAAAATAGACTACTGTAGAAGTTTCTTAACGTGAATCCATAAGGCATAATGTGCCAGACTTCAGGTTATACAGAATAGTGCTGCCAGGGTCATAGTTGGCCTCAGACGGAAAGATCATGTTACTAAGGTAAGACAGGAATTACACTGGCTTCCAATTGAGGCTAGGATTGATGTTCACCTGCTGGTAATTACTCACAAATATCTGTTTGGTGGGAGTCCATGTTATCTTTAGGAAGTATGAATGAACAAATCAAACACCAGAACTCTCAGATCTAATAATACCAATCAGTTGAAGGAGCCCAGATGTTCTCTCACACAGGTCAGTAAGGGTGCCTTTTTTGTTGCCGCCCTTAAAGCCTGGGACGATATTCCTCCTGATTTGAGAGAGGAGCACTCTACAGGACTATTTAGGAAGAAACTGTTATTTAGATAGGACTCACTGGGACTTCCTACTGTGGCAGAACAAAAGAGGTGATGGCTGGAAGGTTTAGAATAAATCTTAACCTCTGGCATTGCTCTGGGCAACCCTTCAGACCATCGTTCTTCGCCTGCCAAGCCATTACAAAAGGGGAATGACCATATGCAAATTAGGCTTGGTCCCACCCCCAAAGGGGTAGTCCAGCCCGAACTGCTATGTAACATCCCTTCTCCACGAGACCACAAGCATCCCCAGGCATGTTTCAGCCTTGTTGGGCGTCATCAGTGAGGAGTAGCTTAGGTCTCTTGGCCCAGCAGGCACGGAACCCACGTCTGGGCATACCTGTCCCACTCGGGGTGGCAATAGCAACACAAAAGAGGTGATGGCTGGAAGGTTTAGAATGAATCTTAACCACTGGCATTGCTCTGGGCAACGCTCCAGGCCATCATTCTTTGCCTGCCAAGCCATTACAAAAGGGGAAAGACCATATGCAAATCAGGCTTGGTCCCACCCCCAAAGGGGTAGTCCAGCCCGA
The DNA here is from genome assembly GCF_040938575.1 of Ambystoma mexicanum. Taxonomy (NCBI): domain Eukaryota; kingdom Metazoa; phylum Chordata; class Amphibia; order Caudata; family Ambystomatidae; genus Ambystoma; species Ambystoma mexicanum. The sequence continues at coordinate 1,090,921,991 of NC_090941.1, forward strand.
ACTGCTAGGTCACATCCCTTCTGCACGAGACCACAAGCATCCCCAGACATGTTTCAGCCTTGTTGGGCGTCATCAGTGAGGAGTAGCTTGGGTCTCTAGGCCCCGCAGGCACGGAACCCACGTCTGGGACTAACCGTCCCACTCGGGGTGATAATAGCAAAACAAAAGAGGTGATGGCTGGAAGGTTTAGAATAAATCTTAACCTCTGGCATTGTTCTGGGCAACCCTCCAGACCATCGTTCTTCACCTGCCAAGCCATTACAAAAGGGGAAAGACCATATGCAAATCAGGCTTGTGGTAGTCCAGCAGAACTGCTAGGAGTAGCTACCCTTTTGGGGTAGGACTAAGCATGATTTGCATATTGTATTTTCCCGTCTGTAATGGCTTGGCTGGCTGAAGAATTATGGTCTGGAGGGTTGCCCAGAGCTGTGCCTGTGGTTATGATTTATTCAAAACCTTCAAGCCATCACCTTTCCGTTTTGCTAAAGTCACCCCGAGTGGGACGGGTATGCCCAGACATGGGTCCCGAGTCTGCCGGGTGTAGAGACCCAAGCTACTCCTCACTGCTGACGCCCAACAAGGCTGAACCATGTTTGGCTATGCTTGTGGTCTTGTGCAGAAGGGATGTGACCTAGCAGTTCGGGCAGGACTGCCCCTTTTGGGGTAGGACTAAGCCTGATTTGCATATGGTTTTTTCCCTTCTGTAATGGCTTGGCAGGCTGAAAAATGATGGTCTGGAGGGTTGCCCAGAGCTGTGCCCATGGTTATGATTTATTCAAAACCTTCCAGCCATCACCTTTCCATTTTGCTAACTTCTAACTGTGGACCAGCTGATCATTATTTTATTGTGATCCATTCTTTGTTGTCCTTTTTTTGTTGCCTGTGTTGCACCCATAAGCCTCCGGGTCATTTAGCACACAGTAGAAATTATTAAAGTAAAGCGCTAGTCCAATCACCTGTGGACTTTCACCTTTAAAAGAAGGTGTCTCGCACCACTTCTTTGAATCATCTTTTGGACCCCACCCCTTCAAGAAGATTTTGCTGGAACTCTGTGGGTAGAGTTGATCTCTCCAAAGTCCTCCACCAGTGAGGTGAAGACTGAGTGTCCAAGGCAGAGGCGAGCTCTATCCCCTAACCTTCCCCAGGGACCATTGGGGATGACCTGCCTCTCTGCCAGCCACAAATGTACCCAAGGCCTCACCGTGTTGTAGGAAACCTGCAGTTGTGGACCTGCTTCCCTAGTGCTTGGGAGATTGAGAACAATGACTAAAACATATTCTTGAACCCCTGGATTGGACTCACAGCAACCAGAGGACCAAGCCAGCCAGGAATCCTGGGTTCTCCAGTCAAACTACTTTGAACTGTGATTCAAACCTGATTCAATGTCTTAGAACTTACCGGACCCTGCAGAGCTGCTTTCAACCATCTCAAACCGCTTTGCTGTGTGTTCAAACTAATTCACTGCCGCACCACGTGTGCTCAGCATTTTATTATCTTGCCACAAACCAGAAGACCTTCTTTGCACAGGCAGCCTTGAAACTGCCTTTCAACCACCAGCACCTTTGTTGCTAATCTTCATCACTAGTCCACCATGCCCTGGGGCACTCCTTTGAACAGCGATGTTTGAACGCTGCCTCAAACCTATCTGCGCATCCTGTCACCAGCATTCTCGCTGTCATTTGGACAGTTATACTGACATTGCTGGCCCTCACGATCTGCACTTCTTCAGCACTGTACTTCTTCCTCAACCCGGCTCGACAACTGTTCATAATGTGGAACTATACAGCTGCTGTCCTCCAACACTTCGACCCAACGTGCTTGCACCGATTGAATCACCTTGACACTGACTCATACCTTTCCGAGCCTGTCACCTGCTCAGCTCGAATTAACTGCTCCCTTCCGACTCTCGACTTGAACCACTGGGACGTCACTTGATGACTTCCTCCAAGCTATTACCAAAAAATGTAATCCCATTTGACCTCAAACCACCTCCTCGCCAAACCGCATACTGGAATATCAAGGTCACTGCTTCAAATCCATACCGGACCTTAACACAAACTGCTGGGGTGTTATTCATCGATCCCAATCAGCAGATATACCCGTCATGAACCAGTTTGAATTCAAACCTACTATGATCACATTCCGACCTGCATCACTTGAGTGCCACGTTTGAACTCCTGAGCTACTATTAGGGAGAATTCTCCAGAATGGCTAATTTCCCTTACCTACTGAGTTCCTCAGCAGCTTTGTTGGATTTCTAGGATTCATTTTTTTCACCTGGTAAGAGTGTGAACCTTTTTTCCCACTCTTACATGTGTTTTGCTTTGTGTGTTTTAACATTCTTGTGTTCATAGACTGTGGAGCCTCACCTACTCCATAGGCATCATCTGTTTACTGTGTGTTACACAGCACCTTCAGTGCAGTGATACAGGGTTTTCTTTTAGACTTCCCAACTCAGACTCCATTTTCTGGAACTGACTACTGTCTCCCAGAAAGTGTAAAGTTGCCATTGACTTTATTAGTCTCTTTAAAATCCACAGACCCAGTGCAAACTATCTTACATAGAGTACTGGAAATGGTTAATACTTATCCCTTTTGCTCTGTTTCTCTTGGAGCATTGTTTCGCTCCCTTTTCATTAAGACTTGGCTGGTGGCAGTGGTAACTACCCTATTTTTCCGACCGCGCTTATCTTAAATAACCTTGGTATTGTTTTAGGCTATCTTGGTAGCCTCAAACTTAAGCTCGCTGGACCATATATGTTTTTATATGGTTCCGGCTGGGTTTATTCACCATTTCTTTTTGAAAATGTCTTTCTCGTGTTTTACTCTGTGCGCCAAACCAGGTTTGGTTCCTTTGTTCACTGTCTTTTCGTGGGCTTCTCTGCAGAAGCCCTCCTTAGGAGCCTGAAAGTCTGGGTAGGCAGAATGTGAGGGAGTGGTTTTAGGACCTCTGCCATGGGTTCCCTTGGTAACTCAAGTCGCACACCTGTTTGATTGGCTAGGTGACTGTCCCTGCGGGACAGCCATCCTGCTGTGTCATTGACAGCCAGGCTGTGTGAATGGGGGAAAACTGCATAAAAAACAGGTCTCTGGGATTGGAAAGGCAGAGTCGCCACTGGAACGAAAGAACCGACGAGGAGCTGACAGAGGAGGACCCCTACAACGAATGAACTACCAGGTGAAGCCCTGTTGCAGGTCTGAATCTTCATACTCCAATGACAGGGAAGATCTACTAGGAATCTTCTTCCCCTGAGCTGGTGGAACCAACCAGTTCACCCAAACTGCAAGCCAGGACTCCCTCCTCTGGGCGAATTTGCTGTACAGAGCTACAGTGAACCGGATAGCCAGGAAAGTCGGACCATGCTTGGGTTTTAAGGAGCGCACCTTTTATTCGTTGCTTTGCTCTGCTACTGGTTTCTTCCCTGGGCAGTGCAGGACCCTCCAGTCTTCCTACTTCATGTCAGTGTGACTGTCGCTTCAAGAACCGTGAGCCTGCAGGACCTGCCAGGAACGTCTGCCTCAGCTACAGATTTTTCTCCATTTAAAGGTAATGCGCAAATCCGGTTGTTTGTTTCATTCAGCAGCGGTGAAGGTGTGTGAAACCTTTCACCAATCTGAGGGCTTGTCCTTCTCCTCTCTTTAAACTAACTTTTCTGCCGACCAACTTCGTCCGGAACTCTTGGCAAAGACTTAACCGCGAACTACCCTGAACTGTGTGATCTTGAGCAAAATACTTTTATCCTATTGACTTTGGCCCTAAGCCTTTTTGATTTGATTCCATCACTGTAGTTCCTCTTTCTAGATTGCCCTGCTTATGTACCTGTTGGTGCTGCTCAATTTTTACCTAACTTTGTCTTTCCCTCCCTTTTTAAATTACTGGAGTGCCATTTTTCTCATAATTCATTTTGAGTTTAACTTGTCCAGAATCTATTGGGAGTGGTGTATTAGTAACATGATTTTCCAACTGCTTTGCTTTAGTGAAATGTTTTACAACTGATGTGTAAATAAATGTATATTCTTTTACTCAGAAACATTGAGTCAGTGTTTATTTGAATCATAGTAATTGCTGCCCTTTGTGTAACTATTGATACTGCTCACTTGCTCTTGAGATAAGTCTGGCTGCTCAGCCACCACTACCACTTTACTGTGTAGTACAGGCTTGTACCAAAGGTGAATTTGTACTGTCACTTGTAGGTTTAATTGTGTGTGGTGTTCCCAAAGGGTACTGCACATAATTATGCCTAACACCGGTGTACAGCGGTGAGGATCAAGTATAGTGATTACACTTAGAGTGCTGCTACTACTTTCGATCAACTAACCATAGGGCTAAACATCACTAAAAAGCAATATTAATCATGTCTGATATGGAAAGCTATAGTCAGGAGACCCTCCTTACTTACACTGTGGATTATCTAAAAAATATGTGTAAAGAAAGGAATCTCTCTATTAAAGGCAAAAAGTCTGAATTGATTGAAAGAATGTTAGAGGAACAAAGTCTGGAGGGTGGATCTGAAATACCTGACCCCTCAGCAAATGTGGACAATAATGAGGATGATAATGTGTCTGTTATTGATGAGTTATAGGAATAAGATGTGTCTCATAATGTAGGCCTCACAGCCCCTCTACCTGCACAGCAACCTCAACCTTTGTCCACTGGGACCCCACCAGGTCCTACACTCATTCCTGAATTCATTGCTCTAGGAAAGATGAGGCTTGAACTGGAATTCAAACGTTTAAATGCTCAAACTGAACAAAAACATCAAGAACCTAAGCTCAGAGAAATGAAGTTGAATCATGAACTAGAAATAAAAAGGTTATCTCTTGAAAATGCTTCTCTCCCAGAGTCTTCTAGGTCTTCCAGTCCTAAGAGAGCCTGTATGCCTAAAGAAATTGTGGGTATCTGTGAGGTTAAGCTTGATATTTTGGATTGGTTGGCAATGTTTGAATATAACCATGGGATTCAAGGTCTTACAGGGAATCAGTTGCTTCCCTGGCTCTTCTCTAGGCTACCCACGGTTGTATATGATGTTGTGATGGAGTTGGGGGAGGTGGATGGGATGGATTATGAGTGTGTGACGTTAGCTTTAATTGCTAGATTTGGGAAGACCCCTTCCCAGTACCTTAAGAGGTTTAGGACCCTCAAAAAGCATGATGGTACCCCTTGGACTACCTGGGTATGTAAATGTTTGAAAAACGTAGATGGTTGGGTTAAGGGTTACAGAGTAAACACTTATGAAGGTATGAGAAATCTTGTTATGTTGTAGTCAATTTATGATGCCTGCTCTCCTGCGCTCAGACAGCACTTGGCTTATTCTAAGGAGATAGATCCAATGAAGTTAGCTGAGGCTGCTGGCTTGTTGGTTGCCAACAGGGCTACTCACAAGGATTCTGGGGCAACTCAGAAGAAGGATGAGGGAAAGCAGCCAACGAAAGATAACAAGGAGAATTCTAATACCTCCAATCCAAAAGAGGGCCACAAACAACAATATAAGGGTAAACCACAAGGGAAACCGAATCAGGCTAGTGCACCATCTGGACCCAAACCAGATGGAGGTCAGAACAACCCCCCATTCAGTAAGACATTTGGGAAATGTTATGTTTGTGGGTCAACTGACCATTTGAAAGGGGATCCCAGATGTAAGGGTAAACACTTTCTCCTAAGCCTTCTCCCCAGAGGAAGAAGTACCTATGGCAAGTGGAAACTTACACCTACCGGCTGATGAGCCCATGAGAATCTCAGCTAGTGTTTCTTTAGTGTCCCTGGGCTTGTGGAAACAACAGAATTTAGATGTCTAGAATTCCATCCCAGATAATACTAAAGAGTATTATAAAGATAATACTTAATCGCGGAGTTGGCAGCTGAGTTGAGTTGCTGCAGTCTGTGGCAGTCTACTCTCTCCTTCTCTACAGAGACCTGAATCTCTCTTCAGTTGCAGTGTGTTCCTGTTTGTGGGAGGACCCATAAAACCCCATACTATCCGCGGAGCGGCCGCGGAGTTGGCAGCTGAGTTGAGTTGCTGCAGTCTGTGGTAGCCTACTCTCTCCTTCTCTACAGAGACCTGAGTCTCTCTTCAGTTGCAGTGTGTTCCTGTTTGTGAGAGGACCCATAAAACCCCATACTATCAGCAGAGCGGCCGCGGAGTTGGCAGCTGAGTTGAGTTGCTGCAGTCTGTGGCAGTCTACTCTCTCCTTCTCTACAGAGACCTGAGTCTCTCTACAGTTGCAGTGTGTTCCTGTTTGTGGGAGATCCCCTAAAACCCCATACTATCCGCGGAGCGGCCGCTGAGTTGGCAGCTGAGTTGAGTTGCTGCAGTCTGTGGCAGTCTACTCTCTCCTTCTCTACAGAGACCTGAGTCTCTCTTCAGTTGCAGTGTGTTCCTGTTTGTGGGAGGACCCATAAAACCCCATACTATCGGCGGAGCGGCCGCGGAGTTGGCAGCTGAGTTGGCAGCTGAGTTGAGTTGCTGCAGTCTGTGGCAGTCTACTCTCTCCTTCTCTACAGAGACCTGAGTCTCTCTTCAGTTGCAGTGTGTTCCTGTTTGTGGGAGGACCCATAAAACCCCATACTATGTGCGGAGTGGCCGCGGAGTTGGCAGCTGAGTTGAGTTGCTGCAGTCCATGGACAGGACTGGCAGACCACCACTATATGGAATCTGAAAACCCTTCGGGTGGTACGGAAGAAGATGGGCGCTGGATGCAGAGTGCCAGCTTATCCTACAACAGACCAGAGTCAAACCGGGGCCCCTCGGCCCGGTCGACCCCAGGTTCGCGTGGCGGCCCTCCATTGACATGGTCTAAAGAACCACTGGCCAAAGAATTAAAGGGAACAAGAAACGCTGTAATTGCGCCAACATCAGCCGCATCTGCCGCTCGTGCGGGTCGCTTGCCCCCCCTTCTCCAGATTTCATCGGCCCTGGCTGACTTGGCAGACTCTAGCAAACTACATACTCCAGCTGTACTGGAAACTGTACAGGGAGTAGCATCGGGAGTAGCAATGGACACAGGACCGGACGTTTTAATACAGTCCGAGCACGTTCAGGTGGTACAAACTCCCGGCTCGCCCCCAGTGCAGCCTGCCGAAGGGCGGTCTGCGAGGGATTCACCAGCCGGTCCGAGTTGTGCCGCCGGGCTTGCTCCAAGATATGAGGTGCAGCCCTCCCAACCACCTTCATTCAACCTCACCGTTGCTCCGGCGCCGACGACGGGTGTTCGTGGCACGCTGTTCGAGGCCTCTGAAGTCCCGCTCTGAGTCCCGGGCACAGATGCCGCCTCCGCGCTAGTGGTGCTGGGCGGCGCGGAGAGGGGACGGGGGTCTCCCCCCCTCGGCACATCATCCGAGAAAAGGCTGGTGGAGGCGTTATCCATGCCCCAGAAGGCGCGGCCCCGCCTCCGAGTGGAGGTGCGGCTAAGTGGCTCCCAGAAGGAGTCAGGCTGACAACGCCAGAGGGAAGAGCGATGCGGGCCTCCCCCTCGGGAACCAGTGATCAAGCAGACGACTCCATAGAAGAACTGGGAGAAGTAATAGAATCTTCTACCTCGTTGTCAGCGACCCCTCCCCAAAAAAGAAAAACAAATTAAGAACTGGACCAAAAGTGTCCCACATACCAACGTCAAAAAATAACAAAACAAAAAACCACTCAGCAAACTTTACAACAAAAAAAAAACATCTGCTTTGAAGGTCCTGTGCAAAACAAGTATATGTAATTCCTTGAAGGAATACTTCGTGAGCCAAGGAAAAAGAAAATACGATGTTCTAAAAGAACTCATGTACGCAGAGATATTGGAAGTTACCATAGAACACCCAATAGGTCCAATACAAAGTCTACCCGCCTTAGTAGCAACAAAGGACCAAAACAAAGTAAAGGGCCCTTTCAGCGACCCCAGTGCAAGTATCAAAAATCAGAGGCCTCCCCGTTCTATTCTTCCTCCAACAGCTGCAAACTTACCATCCCCAACTAATTCCATCTGTGTAGCTCAGAGTCAAGACCGGGCGCAAGTCAATTCCACTCACCCAGCACTCAACTCCTCGCCAACACCAACCCCTACAGAACCAGTGTTTCCGCGCTCTCTCTCGCCCAACACAACACCATCGGAGAGAGTGCGGCGACCTCAATTTTCGTCCGAGGACTTCCTTCCCTCCCCAATTCAGGCAGATCCAGTGGTCAACCACACAAGCTTGCCCCCAGGGCACCCGGTACATCGACCAGTCTTATGACCAATTTCTAAGGACTCAAGTCCAACAAAAAGTGCACCACTGCTCCCTCCACTTCCGACTCTGCCTCCGACCACACCAAGAAGAAAAAGCAAATCTGGCAAGCAGCTACATGATGAAACACAGAAAGACTCGCCTCCAAAATGACTAGACCTAGCGACCTTAATGTCTGCAACAACAATTGCCACTACCCCATTCGGCAAACTATACAAGGCAATAAGCGACTCACTTAAGGACCAAACAACTTTACTGGCAATGACTCACACTAAACTGATTTTTCTGGAAGGATATATCACTGCTAAAGAAAAACAGGACACTGAACTGTTTAATAAAATTCTGCTGGCCCCTACGAGACCTGGGCCAACACCGGAGCTTCCATTCCAGAGAACCATTGTTATCAAGGACTCAACAGACGAAGGCTCTGAAACGGAAATCACCACTACAACCGAGCAACTGTTGGTACCTAAACCACTAGCGGCAGACATAAGGTCCCTTCCTGGCAATTGTCCTGACCATCAAAGCAAACAAAAAAAGAACCAGTCTCACCCTGGTCACCCTGACCTATCCAATTTATTCTCAATTGGAACTAGTAAACAGGGGTCCTCCAAGCCCTTCTCACAATCAAAAGGGCCATTAACGAAGTTGTCAGAAAATTCGAAACCTGCGGATATCCAGTCTGGTGCACAGACGCCTGCAAAGCGGGCAGAGAAAGTAAAATCCTCTCTACAGGCCGACAAAGCCTCAGATCAACCCGACCAAAAAGAAATAAAACGACAGACTCAACAAGCAGGCCCCTCGGTCAGGCCAAAAGTGAAAGATCATAAGGAAAGTGAATCCTCGAGGCCTACGTCGAAGAGGTCTCCACCAGAGAAAAGTTTCATCCTGGCCCCTTCAAGAAAGTCACCAATCACAGCAGATGATTTCATGAGAGATGAAAATCTCATGAACTTAACCCTCCATACATCGCCTACGAGTGCCGTTGACCCCCAAAATTGGCACTTTGGCAAGCAAACCACGTCTACAAAACGTAACAAGATTGTCTCTCCAGTCTCTAAAAAACGTAGGCGAATGAGTGGTCCTCGCACGGAAGAGACCCAAGCAAACAACTCCAGATATCCAAGAGGTCCGCTAAAGCTGAAAAACCTTTCATTACCTCAAAAAAAAGTCAAAAAGAAACGGACATAAGGTCCCGTGAGAACCAAAAGCCAAGAAACAGAAGAAGCGCGGACAGTCCCCGAAGAGGATCCAGTCCGAAAAAGCAAAGAAGTCCATACAGACAAAAATACACCTCCCGTCTCCACAGGCCTCAGCACAACCTGTCTCCTTCTATCATCTTTAAACTAGAACAGATCCCGCAAAACTCCAAAGCGATAACCCTGAACAGGGGCACAGTCCTGAAAATTCTGAAGCACTCCAAAGACTTTAAGCATCTGACGACGGTTGACTTAACGCTAGTCGAGCCATACCACAAAGGACATAAGGCAAAGGCCTTTTTCATGTTAAAATACACGCTGTGAAGCAGAGTTCCAGAGAAGGCGAATCCGACCTACTCAAATGTGGATACACCATCACAGAGTGGACAAGTTCAACAGATAAAGAAATTGAACACTCGACGAATATGGACCCCAAGCCAAAACCATCCATAGCGGAAACCCAGAGGAGCCCACATGATCACCCTAAACCAGCGAGCCATCGGACGGCCACTTTCCATGACCTTGGTGCAGAGGCCAAACGTTCGAACAGGAAAGGCAACCAAAATCCCACGAGCAGGGTAAGACAAAGGAGAAACCTAAGCCCAGTACCACACGGGACACCTAAAACAACAATTAAAAACGTGAACGGCAAGTCAAATGAAGCGCTGAGTGAGAGGTCCCCTCTTCCACCCCCGAAGATCTCGTCAACATTCGCTCCTATCAAACAACTGCTAGCGTGGTTGCCTAAAGCTCCAATGCACTCGATGAAAAAATAGCAATTAACACCAAGGAGCCTGCTAAAGAGAGAAAAGACTCAACTACCACCTTCAGCAGCCGCTCAAAGCATGAAGATGCAAGAAAGCTCCGTCCTTAAAATGATTTCTGGGAACACAAGAGGATTTAGTCACCTAACAAGTCCAGGCGAAGTCAACCTTGCGGAATACGACATCATAACGCTACAAGAAACATGGTTTATCGACAAACCATGAATTGATGGTTTCTCAGTAATGGTCTCACCAGCCAGCAAAGGTCGACTGGGTCGCCCGTCCTCCGGTCTCCTGGTAGCAGTCCGGCTCGGAGCTGTCTGACAATTAAGAAACGCCTAGCTGCAACCCAAAACCACCTCGCGGTGTTGGTGGAATGGGCAAGACCCTCTGTACAAACGACCAAAAAAAAGGAGATCAATTGGCTGGCCATAATTACAACGTACTGGAATCTGCAGTCTATCACAGATGCAAAATTCCTTAAAATCATCGAAACAGAGACTGATGGAATTTTGGCAGCTCAGGAAGAGCCACTAATCATAATAAGTGGCGACTTAAACGCTAAATGCCCGAAAAATTGCCAGAACACCAACCACTCACGACCAAAAATCCAGGCAGAGTCTCGAGGGCAGAAATGGCAATCTCTTATGATTACCAGAAATCTTCACAACATCGAGGAGGCCCTTCCCCCAGTATGCTACATTCCGACCTGGGAAAGAGGCACTCAAAAGGGGACCATTGACTACATCTTTACATCAGAGGGTCGGCTTACTCGGATCACATCATTCGAAGTCCTACGGACCACCGCCAGTGACCATAATATCCTGAAAATCAGTCGGCTCTCGGGGTTTAGCCCAAGGGAGTACTCGTCTGAGGCTACGGAACCCACAGCCCAAGGAAATCGTCTCAGACTCACGACTGAAAGGATCAGAGAACTTACAAGAAACTATACTAGACAGCAGTACAGGGAGTCAGGAGCCTTAACGCCTTCATCAGACTACCAGTCTCTCCTACTCCCTTATTATTCAAATATACAGAAAAAAGCAAGGGTCACTACACACCCGATTCACAAGTGCAACAGGGAGTTGGTCATTAAAAGCCGAAAACTGAGGAAACTGAAGAGGCAAGCGATTAACTTAAAAACAAATAATGCTGAGAAAATCTTCTTGGAAGAACAAAAAAGATACAAGTCATGGCGAAGATTCCACAGATTTACTCTATATGAACAAGACGCTGAAGAAATGTTAAGGAAACTGGCGGACAAAAACTCTGGAGCTTTTTGGCAATTGATAAGAAAGAATGACAATCCCTCGACCCTCCTACCAACTAACTGTGTCGCGGAGGACGTCTGGAAATCTCATTTTTCTACCACTTTCAAGCTCCCCAAGCAGAATTCAGACATTACGGAAGAACCCTCCGAAGTTACCACCTGGGAAGACTTCTCTGATATTGACAACATTGTGACAGCCATAAAAAGGCTAAAACCCTCAAGAGCACCCGGACCCGATGGAATTACCAACATCGATTTGAAAAACCATCCGATAGAATGGGCCTCATTTATCAGTCAAGTTTTCAAAAACTGTACCCTGTCTAGAACAATTCCAGGCTCTTGGACTACCTCAGTGGTTGCCCCTTTATACAAGAAAGGAGACAGGGCGGTCCCTATAAACTACCGCCCAGTTGCTTTGCTAGACACGATCGGAAAGATCTATGGTTCGTTCCTACAAAGGAGCTTTCAAACATGGGCAAAATCTGCTCAATGCAACGACCCTTTCCAAGCGGGCTTCATGAAGAACTGTGGAACTACAGTGAATATCATGATCCTTAGTATTTTAAAGAACAAACTCATGGAAGGATCAGGAAAGGTTTTCCTCACTTTTATCGACCTCACCTAGGCATTCGACCAAATTGACAGGGAGATGCTATGGTCAAAATTGGCCACCTGGAACTGCCCAAACACAATACTGGACCCTGTCAAAGCCCTTCACACCGGAACCTCAATGAGAGTTAAATTGACCCAGAAAAGCCTTCTCTCCGAAGAAATACCAACATTCCGAGGAGTTAAGCAAGGATGTCCCCTTGCTCCAGCCCTGTTTATCTCCTTCCTAGGCAATTACAAAGAGAGTGCAAATCAAATAAGATCTTTTCCGCCAAAAATTGGCCAAACAGCCTTGGCTCGAATTCTTCATGCTGATGACATTATCCTCCTCGACCAGGCAGAAATCGGCCTCCAAAGACAACTGGATAACCTGGCCTCTTAGATATCTGAAAACAATCTGGAGATAAACAAGGAGAAAACGGATGGGGGCGTGGCTTGGCAGCCATGGACTAGGCGGCTTTTCCTGTGAGCTCCTGGATCCGAACATTGATCCGTACAAGCGCACGCATGTGAACCGAAAATTCCGACAAGAAATTATGATTGCACCGTTATGAATACATGTGGACTCCAAAGAACGTTGCTCTGTGCTGCTTGGACTGATACATCAAAAGTTACGGAACTTTGATGCTGCTGGTGAGCGCTGCGGAGCTGATATCAAAATGGCGGCGAGACGCGGACAAAGGAACCCACGGGAGTGAAGACCGTGCCCGTCGCTCGGGCTGAAGTGGTCAGAGGAGCCGGCGCTTCCCAGGGAGGTGCGGATAATAGCCAGGCACCGTGAAGCACACACCCAACAGGGCACTGGGAAGCCCAACAGAGTAAGCCTGCTCGCACCGGAACACCCGCGAGAACGTGGCGGCGGGGGGCTGCCCCGGAGGAGTCTGAGACTGCAAAGCGGACTCCCCTGGAGGATGAGCGAGCACGACGTGCCGCGGTGCCTGGGGACCCGCAGTGAGGGCATGGAACGCCCGTGAATTGGGATATATTCGGCGGTACCGGGCGCAGCCGGTGGCCACCTCTGCAGCCGAAACGAAGAGCGGCTGTGAAAGACGAGGGATCATAGCGGGCGCACGCATAATGGAAGTGTGGCAGTGATACACAGGAGACGTGCCCCATAAGAAACAAAGGGAACTCCAGCCAAACGAACCTAAGGGAACAAGGATACCGACACTGCCAACCATTATGACCTGCCGGTAAAACGAAGAAGCGGCAGATGCAGCTTTGCTACGAGGTGCCCAGTTGCACTACAGCGCCAACCCCCCTGCAGGTCAAGGTGCACCACACAGCGCGCCCAGAACGTGGATCAGGGTGCAGCACGATAAAGAAAGGAATACTGGGTGGGTGTCGCAAAAGACTACGAGGTGCCGAGTTGCACTACTGCGCTAACCCCCCAGCAGGTCAAGGTGCACCACGCAGTGCGCCCAGAACGTGGATCAGGGCGCAGCACGATAAAGAAAGGAATACTGGGTGGGTGTCGCAAAGAAAGCAGCCCCTCACAAAGGAGATGGCAAACCTTGAGGCACTAGGAGGCTGCCACTGGAAGATGCGCTGAAAGGGCATGGAGAAGTGAGAAGGGCACCATCGGCGAAGTACGGGTGGAATGCTGGACTGCCTAAATGGGCGCTACAACACAGGTTGCCCCGCAAAAAGCCACCATGCAAGCGAACTAACGCCTAGCCCGTCCCATGATGCGATGAGCCCAGCCACGACACTACTGGGAAGGTGAGCCAGCGAGGATACATATGTGGGGTCATGGGAGCATGGTGCATGGTACTGTTGTGCTGGTAGGCGCTGCCAAATGGTATATTGAAGCGTGTTAAAACAGAGCCTAAGTGCAACCAGCATCACAGCGAAGCACTGCACAGGGTAGGGTGCGAGGAAGATTGTGCAAGACATACCTAACGGTGCACATTGGGCGGAGGGCCCTAAAGTTGGATGCCTGCGACGCGAGGAGAACTTATCCCTGCGGTCAATCCAATGAACCAATACGTGGGAGAGCACAACCCATTCCAGGAATAGCCCGGTGAACGCATGCCTGTACGGAAGCTCTCCTGGGCAGCTCTCTGGGACCTGGGTCTGCATTGATCTAGTAGTGCGGAGCCGACACGTCAGAGACCAAGCTACCGCAGGCAAGATGACGGGAAGAGGGACTGCAACCAAGAGTAAGGGTAGACAGTCCACAATGGAAGCATTTGCCAAGACGCAGTTGTCTCCGGGGACCGCAGCACCAAGGGGCGCGTCAGCACCAATGGAGAGCTCTACAACGATCGAAAACCACCAAATTTTGGCGGCTATCACGGAACTAAAAGACTCATGGGGGTTGGCGATGGCGGACTTGCGCACTTCCCTGGAGGCCAAGATAGATGCAGTGGGCATCGATGTCGCCTTGCTGAGACAGGATGTTAGAGCGTTGGCTGAGAGGACGAGTAGCTTGGAAAGTGCGGTGAAAATCAACACGGACACTAGTAGCAGCAATGCGAAAGAGGTTCACGTGCTAAAGCAACAGGTAGCTAACCTGGAGAATCGGGCAGAGGAGGCAGAAGGAAGAGCGAGGAGGAACAACATTCGCGTGGTCGGCCTTCCAGAGGGAGAGGAAGGCCGAGACCCCACTGACTACGTCGAGAATTTACTCTTGCAGGAAATAGGGGCCGAAAATCTCTCGCAAGGTTTTGCTGTGGAGCGAGCGCATAGAGCCCTCATGAGGAGGCCACAACCGGGGGCTCCTCCCCGGCCAATAATAGGGAAAATACTGAACTATAAGGATTGCGAGAAGATTTTAGAATACTTCCGTAAAGGAGGAACCATTAAGAGGGCGTCATGCACTGTCACGGCGTATCCAGATTACACAGTGTTGGTCCAAAGGCAGCGGTACAGCTACGTGGAGATCAAGAGAAGGCTACGTGCGACAGGGATCAAATATATGCTGCTGTATCCCGCAAAGCTAAAAGTGATACATAAGAGCAAGATGTTTTTCTTCCACACGCCCGAAGAAGCGACGACCTGGCTAGACCTTCAGGGCTGTCCGGAACAAGAAGCGGATCAAGCGCAAGAGTAATACGATAAGTGGCTGAGACATTACATGTAGCGGGACATGATGTGCAGTGGGTATCCATTTGAAATGTGGGTGGTGGCTCTGGTTGAGGGACATCACTGGGGACGGGTGGCACTTGAAGTAGATCTCATGGACTGGAGCGGACACAAGGACTTGAATATAGCAAAACGTAAATATATGGGGTATTTGTACAGTTAAGTGTGTTGAGTTTATAGCAAATAGGAGCGGCAGGATGTGAGCACCCTATCCCCCCATAACAGTCCTAGCAGGCTAGCCAGTAGGGCGGCCTTACCCCTCGGAGCAGCGAGTACAGGCGGGAGCCAGGAAAGTGCTAGATGCGGGGGAGCCTGAGATCCAGGGATGGAGCTGGGCAACATTTGGGGAGGGAGTTGGGGGGGTTGGGAGGGAAAATGGGGGGTGGGAGGCGTGGGGAGTTGGGTGTGGTTGGGTGGGATGAGGGGAAGGGAGGGGTGTTTGGGGTGTGTGCAGTTAAGGGAAGTTTGAATTGGGATACGAGCCTACGTAGACGAGAACAGGTACGAACAGTGGATTGCGCGGCTGGGGTGGGGGTGGAAAATGTAACAAGCCATGGGGGACCTTAAAATAATCACGTGGAATGTTAGGGGTCTAAACAGTTATCTGAAGAGAAACAAGGTCATGTTATACTTGCGAAGACAAAAGATAGACATTGCGCTATTACAAGAGACCCACTTGACAAAAGAGAGACTGGGAATGATCAAGAAGAAATGGAAAGGAGTGGTAGTGGGCTCAACATACTCAGCTTATGCTAGAGGGGTCCTTATCTGGGTGGCCCCGCATGTCCCCTTTCATGGGTTAAAGGAAGCTGCTGAAGGGGACGGGAGGATGGTCATACTCAGGGGCCTGGTAGAGAACAGAGAAATAAGTATAATCAATACATACGCTCCCAATCAGAATACAGCGATGTATTTTAGAACCCTGAGTGCTAACCTTGGTATGTGCATGGGAAGTGCGGTAATCTGGGGTGGGGATTTCAACTGTGTACTAGACCCAAGGGTGGATAGATCGGACCAGAAGTTGGAAAAACCAGCCCCGGCGGCACGGGTGTTGCGAGCGTTACTCAATGATTTCGATTTGACTGATGTATGGAAAGTGAAGCACCCCCAAGAAAGACAGTACTCTCACTACTCGGCCCCACAACAGCTGTCCACCAGACTAGACTATGTCTTTGCTACGTCGGACATAATAATGGAAATGGGGCGGGCGGAATATAAAGCGAGAGTCCTGTCGGACCACTCGCCCTTGATTGTTAGCTGGCAATACTGCCCTCCAAGAGCAAGGATCCCGACGTGGCGTCTCCGAGCGGAGGCGCTTAAGGATCCTGTGTTCAAAGAAGAGGTAAGGGAGGAGATCATAAATTACTTTGAGGAGAATAGGGGTAGTGTAGATTCGGCATGCACGTTATGGGAGGCCTTTAAAGTAGTGTTGAGAGGCGTGGCCATAGCAAAGTCCAAAAGTCTGCAAGGCGGTATCCTGGCTGATCTGCAGGAGGCGGAGGGGGATTTGGAAAAAGCACAAAGGGAGGATGGCGATATTGGTTCGAATACGGAGCGGATACTTCAACTTCAACAGAAGTGTGGAGAGCATTGGGATAGGTTGTGTAAATTGAATTATAAGAAAGACATAGAGAGACAGCACGCGGGTGGTGATAAGACGGCTTATGGCCTGGTTATACAAGAGCGAAACCCCCAGATCCACCATCAGAGCAATAACAAGAGATGATGGCAGTGTAGCGGACACCCAGGAGGGAGTTAATCAGGAATTTGCCACGTATTACAGAGAACTGTATGGGGACGTTGAGGAGGATAATCTAGGGAGGATAAAAGAAACACTCGAAGATATAGGTCTGCCCAGGATAAGTGCTGAAGAGAGGGAAGAGCTGGATGCACCAATCACTTTAGAAGAGCTGGAAGCAGTGGTGAGACAATTGCCTACTAGTAAAACCCCGGGGGCGGGTGGGTTTCCGAGCGAGTTTTATAAAGCATACATGGCAGAGGTGCTCCCCCCGATGCTGAATATGTTGAATGAAGCGTTTGAGACGGGACAGCTGCCGGAGTCGCTAAGGGAAGCAATTATAATCCCGCTCCCTAAACCGAATAAGCCTGGGGACAGTTGTGGCTCCTACAGACCGCTATCAATGCTGCATCAAGACAGCAAGATTTTAACAGCTGTTTTGGCGAGCAGACTGCGAAGAGTCATAGACAAACTTATACACCCGGATCAGACAGGGTATGTTCCAAACAGGAACATAACTCACAATCACAGGCGACTCCATCGAGTCATCGAATGGGCGGGGGGAAATGAGGGCGACTTGGCAGTAGTGTCCTTGGATGCGGTAAAGGCTTTTGATTCTGTTAAGTGGCCATGGCTGCTGTCTACTCTGGCGAAATATGGGTTGGGGCCCGGATATGTAAGATGGGCAAAGATGTTATACAGTGCGCCGCTCGCTAGAGTTAAGACGGGAGCTGTTATTTCAGAGAGATGGCAGTTAGGCAGAGGTACTAGACAGGGATGCCCGTGGTCCCCTATGTTATACATATTGGCATTGGAGCCTTTGGCTATATACCTCAGACAGCAGTATGACACCATAGGCATCGAAGTGGGTGGGGAGCGACATTTGATCTCTTTATATGCAGACGATATGTTATTGTATCTGAAGTATCCGGAGGAGAATCTCCAGTATATTTTGGAGGTTATGGATCGGTATGCGGGGCTGTCTGGAATAGCTGTGAATCCACAGAAGTCTGTGATTTTCCCGCTGGGTAAATATAGGGGTCTCCCTGTAGAACAGCTGCCGGTGTTGCAAGCCCCTTGGGCAGTTGATACCTTTCGGTACCTTGGGATAGACGTGTATCATACGGTTGAACAAGAACATAAGCACAACACGGAGGTAGCCGTGGGGAAAATAGAGAAAAGTATGCAATTTTGGGGGAAGCTGCCGCTAGCTATGATGGGACGTAGTGCAATGCTTAAGATGGTGGTTTTGCCCAGACTCCTGCATTATTTCGGGAACATTCCATACCTCATACCTGGGAAGTTTTTTGTCAAGCTTAATAGTATATGCAGGGACTTTTTGTGGCAGGGAACTAGATGCAGGATGGCATTGTGGAAACTGCAAAACTCTTACGAAAAAGGGGGGATACGGCTCCCCAATTATGAGGCCTACTATGTAGCAGGCCAACTGCAATACGTTGCTAAATGGCTCTCGGATGAAAGTACCCCCGAATCCAGATTGTTTAGTGCAGACTGTGCCCCATTTTACTTAAAAGAGATGATCTGGCTATCCGAAACAGAAATGCAGGGGCGCCCCAAAATGATGTTGCTTGGGTGGAGGATTTGGCGCCGCGCGTGCAGGATGATGGAAATCCCGGCTCCGTGCTCCCCGCAAGTACCACTGGTGGCACTGGCTAAAGGAGATGTGCAACTGCGGAGGAGGATTAGAAACCACTGGGAATCAGTGGGGGTGGCAACGGTGGGAGATGTTTGGCGGGAGGGAGCCATCATAAGTTTTGAGGAGTTGGGCGAGGACACAGGGCTGCACGTAGGTCAATATATTACATATCATAGACTGGCGCGGGAAATCAAGAAGACTTGGCCCGAAACTATTCTAGAAGCAGAGCCGGATGGTATTGTAGACACTATATATGACGTAACAGAGGGAGGGCACGAGATTTCAAGATTGTATGACATGCTGATGCTTAGGATTGGTAAAGAACCAACGCAACTCAGATTAGATTGGGAAACAGAGGTGGGAGGCCCGATGGAGGATGGGATGTGGGAGAGGGCTCTGTGGTATCATCAGAAGGTGTCGAGAAATGCTAGGCTGAAACAGATACAATTATATATTACGCATAGGGCGTACATGACGCCCCTGAGGATATCAAAGTTTAAAAACGCAGGTAGACAAGCATGTCCCAAGTGTGATGAAGAACGGGCTGACATGTTACACATGTTTTGGTCCTGCCCGGTGGTTGGGCGTTTCTGGAGCGAGATAGCGGCGAAACTGGCGGATAAAGGAGTCACGCTGGTCGTAGAGTCAGCTTGGGCCTGCCTATTGGGGGGGTTCCCTAGATCGCAGAAACTGAAGCATGTTAACAAATTGAGGGACTTGGCGTATGTGCTGGCTAAGAGGAGGATTGCCATGGGGTGGAAGGCTTGTCATAAACCACAGGGGGAGATATGGTGGAAGGAATTGCAGAAGTGGGCGGAAGCAGAGACTATGGTATGGCAGGAGTCCAGTATGATAGGAGGGGAAGAAGAGGTGGGAACCCTGTTGGCTTGGAAATCACTGATAGCGGAATTGTTTGGAACGATGCCAGATCTGGCAGATTCTAATGGAGAACAGACCCCACCGCGCGGCGTGAACACAGAGTGAACAGACCGGATGGGCTCGTAGGGGGGGGGGGTTTTGGGGAGTAGAGATCAAATTGTATGTGATACACATTCGAAACTGTATTATGGCATCTTGTACTGTATATTTGGTCTGTATTGTTTTGTTGGTTGAACCTTAATAAAAAAAGTATTAAAAAAAAAAAAAAAAAAAAAAAACAAGGAGAAAACGAAAATCTTGATAATGGAAAAACCACCTGGAAAGAAGTCAAAAAAATCAAGCTGGCACATTGAAAAAGCTTCCCTGGAGGTAATCAAAAACTTTAAATACCTGGGAGTGATGATAGACAGTTCAAAAACAGAAGTATCAATGAAAAAGCACCTGTGGGAAAAAACACGGAAGCTAACAACTCAGGCTCTGATCATCGACAGGAAATATGGTCGGTTCTCACTGCTACCGGTGGTAAAATTCTACAAAGGGAAAGTGGTGCCGTGCCTTGGTCTACTTAGGCGAAGCTTTGCCCGCGATCCCATCAACAATCTGGCAAAAATTGGAGGGATAATTCTGGCGGAAAGTTCTCCAATTTCCAAATTCAACATCGATTGCAGCCATCAGAAGAGAATTGGGCCTATGCTCCCTGAAAGCAGTAAAAGAGGCAGGAGAAATGGCCCTTTTCAGGAAAGTGCTCATGTCTGAATCTCCACCGCTATACAACCTGATAAAAATGGAAATGAATAACGATAGCTGCAAGTTTTTGACTGCATAGGCGACCAAACAAAGAACAAGCCTGGCTAACATTGCATGCAGAGAAGAGATACTGACTCAAAATCCAACCAAAGTCAAAAAGAAAATGGACCAAGAAGACTGGATTGAAACCCAAACAATTGCAGAAAAAAACAAATTAGTGGTGCATCTCCCTCCTCAAGCAAAAAAATTGCACGCCACAACTGAAATCATCAAAAGATTTCCAGACAGAGCTCTTCGCTCAACTTTCCTAAGGGCAAGGCTGAACTTACTGCCAACTAATGAAGTTCGGGCCATAAGGGGGCTCTCTACGACAAACCATTGTCGCCTGTGCAAAGTTTCATCAGAAAAGGAGTCAGTGAAACACCTTCTGTTAAACTGCTCTAAGACTATCAAATGGAGAAGAGCGTTCCTCGGCCCTCTACTTGCACCATTCTCTCTGTTTGAAGAAGAAGTGTGGTGGTCCCGTCTAATGAGTGGCTCAAAATCTTCATGGCCCCTAGCAACGGCAAAAATCCTAAAAGCCGCCTTGGACGAATGCGCGAAACAAGAGACGGAGCAACTCACAGTGAGCTTGGCCGACTAGTCTGGTCCAACGCCTAAAAACAACAGACTCAAAACAGATAAATCAATAAAGAGAAACCAAAGAAAAAAAAGAAAGAAAGAAGAAAGAAAGGAAAGGAAAATCATTTTGCAAAATCATAAAATGGAAAAAAAAACAAAAAAAAACAACAAAACTAATTATAAAGATAGTGTTCTTGTGAATGGCCAGGAGACTCCTGCCATCAGAGAGACTGGAGCCAGCATCACTGTGGTGGATGAATCATTTTTCAAGGTGGAGGATGTTGCTAAGGCACCCAAACGCCTCACCAAGTTAGCTGGAGGCCCTGTGCAAATGCTTCCACAGTTATCAGCTCTCATCCAGTGTAATGATATGACTGTCAAAATACCTGTTAGTGTGCAGAGTGAAGTGCCTGGGAGAGTTCTGTTGGGTAATGACCTGAAAACTCTTGGAGTTGTGTCAAGTACCCCCAGGCCTCCCAGTAAGAGGAGACAGGAGCTCACTAGGCCTGCACAGGAGATTACCTTAAGAGGCTCTACAGAGGAGTTGATAGAGGAAACTATCACTCCCACTCCACAGGAGTTGCTCACTGCAATTTCTGGAAAGAAAGAGGCAAAGGGGAAACCCAAGACCTCAAGTAAAAAGTCAGACAGCACCCCTGTGCTACCAACAAGGACATCCCCAAGATTGTCCAAGATCACACCTGTGATCCCTCCACCTGCTGAGGCAGAGAGTGAGGTACGACCTTGATGGTTGAGCCAGTTTCTGAAGAGTCAAATCTGGAAGAAGACACTGTTTTAATTGGAGATGTTGACCCTGTTGACTATCCTGAGCTGCAGTCTTTACTGGCAGAAGGTGGACCCAACAAGGCAGACTTCAGCAGAGGACAAAGAGAGTGTCCTAATCTCGAGGGTCTTCGACAACAGGCTGCTAACCAACTTGATGGGCAAGAAGTTGTTAAGCACAGGTTAAGCTGGGAAGATGGCCTCTTCTATAGTGAACCAACAGAGTCTATCCTTGGGGACGGCAAAAGAATTGAAGTGCCCCTTGCCAACAGACTCCATTTCCTATAGTTGGCCCATGAGATACCTTTGGCTGGTCAGATGAGTTTCAAAAAGAAAGGCTCTCCTTATACTTCTACTGGCCTAAGACGGGTTCGGAAGTTGACAAATTCTGTAGGAACTGTCACACTTGCAAGAGTCGAGCCAAGAATGTGGCACACCTGGTGCCTCTCCCTGTGGTGGGAGTGCCTTTTGAGAGTGTGGGCATCAACATTGTTGGTCCCCTTGACCCTCCCACATCTTCAGGGAACAGGTTTATCCTGGTTGTAGTAGACCATGCTACAAGATACCCACAAGCCATACCTATGAGAACTGTTACGGCTCAGGCTGTGGCTAAGGCTCTACTTGGTATTTTTACCAGAGTAGGGTTTCCTAGGGAAGTGATATCCGACAGGGGATCCAATTCTATGTTCCACTACATGCAAGCCATGTGGAAAAACTGTGGTGTCACTTACAAGTTCTCTACAGCCTACCATCCACAGGCAAATGGACTGGTAGAGAGGTTTAATCGTACTATGAAGAGCATGATAGGTGCTTTAGAAGAACCCCTTAAGAGAAAGTGGGACCTTCTACTGCCATGCCTTCTCTTTGCTTATAGAGAAGTCCCTCAGGAGGGAGTTGGTTACAGTCCCTTTGAACTTCTCTATGGCCATCCAGTCAGAGGTTCATTGGCCCTGATTAAGGAGGGGTTTGAGAGCGCTCCTTCCCCAAAGCCAGTCAGAGTGACTGACTATGTGATAGGTCTCCGGAGGAGAATGTCACACATGATAGCAGAAGCAAGTGATAACTTAAAAGCAGGTCAGGCTCTGGTCACACATTGGCATGACCAGAAGGCCAGCATGGTTGAGTTTACTCACGACCAGCTTGTATTAGTTATGGTGCCAACAAGGCAGAGGGCCTTGCAGGACAAATGGATAGGACCCTTCAAGGTTGTGGGCAAACTTGGAGAGGTGAACTATTTGGTGGACTTAGGCAGACCTAAGGAGGCCCCCAGAGTCTTTCACACCAACCGTTTGAAGGCATATGTCTCGAGACCAGAAGTGGGAGCTTTGCTTCTAGCTTCAGCTCAACAGGAGGAGGAGAGGAAACCTCTACCTGACTTCCTCAGAGGCCAACCTTTGGATGAGAAAATAGAAGGAGTCAATCTCTCTTCGCAACAGACATTTGAACAACAGGAGGAGTGCAAAGTTCTGTTAAATCAGTTTGCTTCCCTGTTTTCACTTTCACCAGGCTTGGCCCCTTGGGGCCAGCATGATATCCTCACTGGTGACTGTTTACCTGTGAAAAGCTGAGGTTACAGAATGTCAGAACATGTGATATCCCACATCAAAGGAGAGGTCAACAAGATGCTTGATCTCGGGATTATAGAGCCATCTACAAGACCATGGTCTAGTCCAGTTGTTCTAGTACCAAAGGCAGGATCCAAGGAGTTCAGATTCTGTGTGGACTATAGAGCTTTAAATGCAGTAATTAAGACTGATGCCCATCCTTTGCCAAGAACAGATGAACTGGGGGATAGACTTGATTCAGCCAAGTACCTCAGTACATTTGATCTGACGTCAAGCTATTGGCAAATAACCCTGACAGACCATGCCAAGGAGAATACTGCGTTCTCAACCCCAGCAGGCCTCTACCAGTTCAAGGTTATGCCTTTTGGATTAACGAATGCACCTGCTACTACATTCCAAAGGATGATCAATCAAGTTCTGAATGGGATTGAGGACTTCTGCATGGCTGCAGTGTGCAGCCCTACATGGAAAGAACATATTTATCACATAAGATATGTTTTACAGGCTCTTGAGCAGGCCCATCTGACCATAACGGCAAGCAAATGTCAAATTGGTCAGAGCAAAGTGGTCTACATCAGTCATGAGGTAGGAGGAGGTGAAATAAGGGCATTGCCTAGCAAAGTACAAACTGTGCAAAACTAGGCCACCTCTACTACTCAAACCCAAGTGAGAGCTTTCCTAGGTCTCACTGGGTACTACAGGAATGTCATAGAGAACTATGGGACCATAGCATCTCCCTTGAATGTGATCTCCTCTCCAAGGTTCCCTAAAAAGCTTAGATGGAATGAGGATTGCACTCAAGCCTTTGAAAACCTGAAGAAAGCTCCTGGTCAAGCTCCAGTCCTAAGAGCTCCTGATTATCACCAACCCTTCATTGTGCAGACAGATGCCTCCAATACAGGTATAGGTGCAGTCCTTAGTCAACTGGATGAGAAAGGTAGGGAGCACCCCATTTGCTTCATCAGTAGGAAACTGAAGGAACCAGAAACAAGGTGGGCAACCATAGAGCGTGAATGCTTTGCCATTGTGTGGTCTCTGAAGAAGTTTAGACCATACTTGTATGGATCTACTTTCGTGATTCAGACAGACCACCAACCCTTGAGATGGTTAATGCAAATGAAACGGGAAAACCCAAAACTTCTGAGATGGTCAATCTGTCTACAAGGGTTTGATTTCACCATTAAGCACAGAGCAGGATGTCACCACCAAAATGCTGATGGTCTCTCTAGGATGTTTTTTAACCGAGTAGAGGTAGAGATTCATCCAGGAGTAGATTAAACCCTCCTGTCCCTTAGTCTGGTGGGGGGCAGTGTTAGGGAGAATTCTCCAGATGGCTAATTTCCCTTACCTACTGAGTCACTCAGCGGCTTTGCTGGATTTCTAGGATTTATTTTTTTCACCTGGTAAGAGTGTGAGTCTTTTTTTCTCACTCTTATATGTGTTTTGCTGTGTGTGTTTTAACATTCTTGTGTTCATAGACTGTGGAGTCTCACCTACTCCGCAGGCATCATCTTTTTACTGTGTGTTAGACAGCACCTTCAGTGCAGTGACACAGGGTTGTCTTTTAGATTTCCCAACTTGGACTCCATTTTCTGGGACTGACTACTGTCTCCCAGAACATGTAAAGTGGCCATTGACTTTATTAGTCTCTTTAAAATCCACAGACCCAGTGCAAACTATCTTACATAGAGTACTGGAAAGGGTTAATACTTATCCCTTTTTGTCTGTTTCTCTTGGAGCATTGTTTCGCTGCCTTTTCATCAAGACTTGGCTGGTGGCAGTGGTAACTACCCTATTTTTCCTACCGCGGTTATCTTAAATAACCTTGGTATTGTTTTAGGCTATCTTGGTACCTCGAACTTAAAACCGCTGGACCATATACGTTTTTATACGGTTCCGGCTGGGTTTATTCAACATGTCTTTTTGAAAATGTTTTTCTTGCGTGTTACTCCGTGCTCCAAGCCAGGTTTGGTTCCTTTTTTCGCCGTCTTTTCGCGGGCTTCTCCACAGAAGCCCTCCTTAGGTGCCTGAAAGTCTGGGTAGGCAGGATGTGAGGGAGGGGTTTTTGGACCCCTGCCGTGGGTTCCCTTCGTAACCCAAGTCGCACTCCTATTCGATTGGCTAGGTGACTGTCCCGGCGGGACAGCCACCCTGCTGTGTGATTGACAGCCAGGCTGTGTGAATGGGGGAAAACTCTCTGGGATTGGAAAGGCAGAGTCGCCACTGGAACGAAAGAACCAATGAGGAGCTGACAGAAGAGGACCCCTACAACGACTGAACCGCTCGATGAAGCCCTGCTGCAGGTCCGAATCTTCAGATTCCAATGACAGACAAGATCTACCAGGAATCTTCTTCCCCTGAGCTGGCGGGACCAACCAGTTCACCCCAACTGCAAGTCAGGACTCCCTCCTCTCGTTGAATTTGCTGTACAGAGCTACAGTGAACCGGATAGCCAGGAAGGTCGGACCGTGCTTGGGTTTTAAGGAGCGCGCCTTTTATTTGTTGCTTTGCTCTGCTGCTGGCTTCTTCCCTAGGCAGTGCAGGACCCTCCAGTCTTCCTACTTCATGTCAGTCCGACAGTCACTTCAGGAACCGTGAGCCTTCTGGACCTGCCAAGAACGTCCGCCTCAGCTACAGCTTCTCCATTTAAAGGTACTGTGCAAATCCGGTTGTTCGTTTCGTTCAGCCGCGGTGAAGGTGTGTGAAACCTTTTGCCAATCTGAGGGCTTGTCCTTCTCTTCTCTTTAAACTAACTTTTCTGCCGACCAACTGTGTCCGGAACTCTTGGCAAAGACTTAACCGCGAACTACCCTGAACTGTGTGATCTTGAGCAAAAAACTTTTGTCCTATTGACTTTGGCCCTAAGCCTTTTTTGATTTGATTTTGTCACTGTAGTTCCTCTTTCTAGATTGCCCTGCACTTACCTTTTGGTGCTGCTCAATTTTTACCTAACTTTGTTTTTTCCTCCCTTTTTAAATTACTGGAGTGCCATTTTTCTCATACTTCATTTTGAGTTTAACCTGTCCAGAATCTATTGGGAGTGGTGTGGTTTATTAGTAACGTGATTTTCCAACTGCTTTGCTTTAGTGAAATGTTTTACAACTGATGTGTAAATAAATGTATATTCTTTTACTCAGAAACCTTGAGTCAGTTTTTGTTTGAATCATAGTAATTGCTGTTCTTTGTGTAACTATTGATACTGCTCACTTGCTCTTGAGATAAGTCTGGCTGCTCAGCCATCGCTACCACTTTACTGTGTAGTACAGGCATGTACCAAAGGTGAATTTGTAATGTCACTTGTAGTCTTAATTGTGTCGTGTTCCCAAAGGGTACTGCACATAATTCTGCCTAAGAGCTACCCTATTCGACCCTGCTCGACACCCCCTCAATGCTTGGACCAACTACCATGCACGTCCTCGAACTTGGCTTGACCCTCTTGCACAACAGCTCGAAACCTGGTTCGATGCTGTTGAACCTCCAACAACTGCAAAAATGTGCTATTGATTATTAACTGCCCCCTTGATCCAGTCCTGTACCCTAGAGACTGGTCAGGTCACTTAGTCCCTTTTTGCATCCAAGAAACTTATCCTTTTTAAAAGAACATTGAGGATTTTACTTGCCTTACACCCCTGATTAATTACTCAGAGTGCGGCATTGTGCTATCTTTGCGTATTCTCTATTCTGGACTCAGAGATGGGTTATGTGTAGTGTTTTCATATTTAGTTATTTTGCAGATGGTGTGTTTTGGTAAAGTATATCAATTTTTTTAGAACCTTGATTGGACATTCCCTTTATTTTTGAATGCTATGTTTTGCTGTTTTCATCGCTACTAAATCACATTCACGCCCCTCTTGAGATTATAGCCTATCTCTTAGTTATGTCTGCTTTTCCTTTATGATTGTGCTTTACTTTTATGATTGTCTTGGCTCTTGGTTTGTAGCACTGTGAGGGTTGAGTGGTGTGAGAAACCAGAGGGTATCTCACCTGCTAGCCCCCGGGGATCTCTCTCTCAAGTGGCCAGGGCACAGCTATCACCTTTGGATCCAGACCAGTATGAGAGGATCACCTGGGTGGGGCGTCTTCAGGGAGTGGGGGTGAGATAGCCGATGGTGAGAC
Organism: Ambystoma mexicanum; assembly: GCF_040938575.1. Taxonomy (NCBI): domain Eukaryota; kingdom Metazoa; phylum Chordata; class Amphibia; order Caudata; family Ambystomatidae; genus Ambystoma; species Ambystoma mexicanum. The sequence goes on from NC_090941.1 coordinate 1,090,949,232, forward strand.
ACAGTATTCCCCTCTTTTTTGTTCATCTACCCCATCCTATTTTTTTGGATTTTCCGAAGTCCTAGCCCCCCCCCCCTTTTTTACACAAACACTAGGCCGAGGAAGAAGGTGACTGAGAGTAACCATACTAACTCTCTCACATCATACTGGACTGGATGTTAATCGGATCAGGAAAAGGATACCAATCCTTTCCCCTCACTCTCTGGCTGGCCTCCCTTGGCCCTCCTCCTACCCCCACCTGCAAAGCTAAGAACCTTGGACTCCACATTTTCCTTTTCCGCCCACATGTCTGATGTCTCCAAAAAGTCAAACTTCCTACTGCACCTCCTCAGAGGTACTCTAACTTTCCTCTCCTTCCCCCAGAAGCTCATGGTCTCCCAAGCTCTGGTTCTCTCTAGGTTGGACTATTGTAACAGACTTTTTCTAAATCTACCTGCCTCTACTCTCTGCCCTCTGCAACTAATCCAGAACAGGACTGCACGACTTGTCCTTGACCTCAAGCCCTGGGATCGTATCTCTTCAGCTCTGAAGTCTCTCCTTTGGCTCCCAATGGATGCAAGGATTACATTCAAAACCCTCTGCATTGTCAACAAGGCTTTATGGGGCCTGGGTCCAAAATACTTTCAGCTATCCCTCGGCAAAAACCTCCCCTCTCGAGCTCTTCGCTCCTCTACCTCTAACTCCATCAGGGTCAGTTGTTTTTCAAAGAAATGAGCTGGGGGTAGATCTCTGTCTTCGGCTGGGGCCTCCCTCTGGAACAGCCTCCCTGCCACTCTAAAACATGAGGAGAACCATCTCCGGTTTTGGAAGAACCTCAAGACCTTCCTCTTTGCTTCTGCCATCGCTCCCCCTCTCCCCTGCTGATCTGTTCTCTCTTAGCACTGTGTACCTGGCCACCCTCTGTCCTCTGGGCCCAGGTACCTGCTCACACTCCTGCACTGCCTCTGGGCCAACCCTTGCACTGGGTTCTGTATCTGTACCCATACAGACTCCCACCGCCCCTTTTTTTCTTCCTGCACTTATCAGACCCACCCGGTCAGCTGCCTTAAACCCAGCACTTGCCAATTGCTGGCTGCACTACCACTGTTTGTTGCCTTTATTATTTTTTATTATTATTTATCTGTTTCTCCTTTGCTCCGCACTCTCCACTTCTCCCCCCTTCCATGCACTTTTCCCCTCCCCCTCTCCCATGCACTTGTCGTTCTCAATGTCACTGGGCCTAGTAAGATCGTTGTTTTATTCTCCCCTGTTCCCCTTCCCTCCCTTGCCTTGTCCCACTCTGAAACACTTGTGTACGAGCGCGATAGAAATAAAATATCAATATCAAGCCAGGCACTTTACCCGAAGTGCATACACCTGATACCTATTAGCTCTCCCCACACAAATAAAAGGCATCACCTAAAGACACACTCTGAGCAAGGCGAAACACAAGAACAAGCAGAACTTCCGGGATGAAGGCACACCTACTGGAGCAGAGCAATGGACCAAGGAACGAGATCAGCGGGCTAAAAACCCCAAGGCTTCCCTACTGAAGGTTGTTGCATGTGAAGAAGGCCAGATCTCACAAGTGAAGATTGCATTGTGTTTCAAGGACGCCAGCAACCCTCCCAGGTGAACGGCAGAGTTGAAAAGTGAGGCCAAGCCTGTGGTACTAACCGTAACTCGAAAATCGGAAAGTGGCAAACAAGAAAGAAGCGCACACAGCCGGTGAGTTGGCAAGCGACCTGCGAGACCGGTGTGTGTGTTAAAGTGAATGAAGTAGCAACATCATTTCACAAGTGAAGGCTGCGCGCGTGTGGATGAAACGCAAGAAAGGCAGACATATGAATGAACTTTAAAGTGAAATACAGCTGCCATATTAGCCATACTATGTAACGGAGTGGTTCGGTGAAAGGAAGTAGCCCATTCAAAAGTCTCTGTGAAAGGTTCATTGTTTGAAGCGAAAGGGCGAACAAACAGCAACAGTGAAAGTAAATAGTGAACGTTGAGTCGAAGTTGTCCTGCGGTGGTCTGTAACCAAATGTCACACACATTCGAAAGACTTCGACATCCGAAAGTGGTCCGAGCCCGATTGAGGGAGACCCAAAGTGTATTAAGCTTGGGTAAGGGAGTCCCCTTGCAACTGCTTTGTGTCAACTACATTGTGAGCGGTCTGTGCCTGGCAGAGGGGGGCCTACGAGAACTGTGTGGTGAAAGGTCTGAGCCCAGCAGAGGGGGACCTTTGAATGTTTTGGTTGAAACATTTTGAAAGCAGAGAAAGGGACTTTAAACGTGGAAGGCCAGGCGGGCCTCGATCCATGGTTGTGCACTGTGTTGGCAGCCGACCCAGAGTGTGTCATCCTGTCTACAAGTATCGCATTACCCCGTGAGGCCTAACGTGGGGAGAAGAGATGGTTCGGCCACACTATTATTTGAACACTGACGTTTCCTTTTGCATACATTTTCTCCTTTTTACACTTTTTGTACAAGAGATAGGGCAGGCATTAGGTTTTCTTTAGTATAGGCTATTTTGATTTGACAGACACCACTAGGACTGTTTCGTTTATCGTTTGATGGTCAAGACTTCTCCCATCTTAGTTATAGGGCAGAATAGGAGTTTCTCCAACCCCAACATTATCAATAAAGGTTTCACAAATTGTATCCATTGTGTCACTGTCAATACTTGTGATACCATGCCTTCCCTACAGTGGGCATGTTAGCCTCTACTCATCCTTTTACTTCTGCAGGGCAGAATCCATTCCGTCACATGTGGCAAACCAAAATTCAAGCAAAAACCTGCCTTTGACTGGGAGTACAAAGAGGGATTGATGGCTACCTAAGGTTTACACGATGTTAGCTCGCCACATATAAAGCATTTCTTTTTCCGAGGCAGGGCAGCAGAGTTAAATACCCAGCACAATTAAAAATAGTTTGCCATACAGAAACGAGAACGTAATAAACGAAAAATCATTTAAAATTCACTAGGGTCTATACAAATAGAAATGCAAAAGCGTTAAGTGATGAAACATAGGGTATGAAGCAGCAAAGGATGGACCTATGCAGAAAACCAAAAGAAACCAAAAGAAACATCTATAAAGAAAGGTGTGCAGTTGCTGGGCACTAACAGTGGTGATGATCAATGATACATGGGTCCATTGATGGACGCCCAGGGCTGTAAAACGTAGCCTGTGTCGATCAAGCATAGAAGGTACTGTAGATAGATATGCCAGGCTTATACACTTGGCCTGTGTTGATTGAGCATAGAGGTTACGAGATATGGATACATAATGCTTTTAGACTTAGCCTGTGTTGCTTAAGTATAGAAGGGGCCATAGATGGCTACAGAACGTGTTTACACTGTCAATTTATGTATTTTATTTTTATGTATTGAATATTTATAATGTGCCTATACAGCAATTGTGTTTCAAGGGGCAACAAGACAAGAGGGGGGGGGGGGCAGGGATGAAGAAACAAACAGTCGCAATAGGCCTTGTGTCATTCGGATCATGCAAGTGCAGTACCAAGAAGAGGGGGAGGAGTGCAGGTCAGAGTGGCAAGCGTGCAATTGCTGGGGGTGTGTGTAGAGGAAAAAGGGCCCATGGGTTAAGCGAGTGCTAAGGGGAAGCCAGGTGTACAAGTGCCAGGGGACTGCAAAGAGTGCAGGGAAAGAAGTTCCACATGCTAAGTACAAGGAACAGAGCTGGATGGGCTCAAGGAGTGCAGGCCCAGTCATGCTAGTGTAGGGGAATGGAGACCAGTAGGGTAAGTGCAGGCTAGTGGGGTAATGGGAGACCAAGTGTAGGGGTGGACTGGTTGAGGAGGGCCTGGTGCCCTTTAAGAATCAGAAGGAACCAGGCAGCCAGTCAATGAGGCAGAGGGGGACATTAGCAGGGGAGAGGGTGAGGGAAGAAGGCAGAGAAAAGGAGGGTCTTCAGAAGCTTCCGGAACATAAGGAGATTCAGCCCAAGTCTGAGAGGGGCAGAGATGGCACCTGCAGAGGAGATACATCTACCCCCACTCTCTGCTTGGAAAAGCGTCTGATCTGCAGAGAGCTGGAGCTAGAAGACCGGAGGGCTCTAGCAGGAAGGTATTTAAGGAGAGAGGGTTGGAGGTATCAGTGTCCTAGGTCCCAGAAAGCCTTGTGGATGATGCAGAGGGTCTTGAACTTGATCCTCGCAGCAACCGGGAGCCAGTGGAGAGATTTTCAGGCTGGAGAGATGCAGTCCCTGAGCTTGAGGCCAAGGATAAGTCTTGCAGTCCTATTCTGGATAAGTTGAAGGGGGTGAAGGGAGGGGTTAGGCAGATTGACAATCTGTTGCAGGAGTGCAGCCTAGAGAGGACCAGAGCTCTGAGTTTTGGGGGGAAGGTGAGGAAAGGGAGAATGCCTCTGAGGAGGTGCAGCTGGAAGTGGGCCTTGCTGGCAAGGTCTGTGATGTGAGGATGGAAGGAGAGAGAGAGGAGTCGAAGATGACACAGAGTTATTTTGCATCACAGGAGGTTGAGAGGGGGGGCTATAGAGGGCAGCCAGAGAGTAGCCAGAGAGTAGAGGGAAGAAGGGTGCTGTGGTCCCAATGAGAAGGATCTCAGTCTTACTGGCATTAAGGCAGAGATTGTTAGCAGCACACCATGCCTGAATAGCAATCAGACAGTCAGGAATGAGAGAGGAAGAAGAGGAGGCAGTGGAGGGAAGCTTGAGGGAGAGCTGCGTGTTGTCCGCATAACACTGGAAGTGAGGAGAGAAGGCGGAGATCAAATGAGCTAGAGGGGCAAGGTAGATGCTGAAGAGCCACAGCGAGAGAATAGAGCCCTGAGGGACGCCACAGGTGTAGAGTGTGATGGAGGAGAGAAAAGGGCCCAGTTGAACCTGGGATGCTCGGTCAGAGAGGAAGGGGGTCAACCGGTGCAGTGCCATGTCATTGCTGCCAAGGGTATCACGGATAAGGGTGGCATGTTTGACCGTATCAACGGCAGAGGAAAGGTCAAGAAGGATGAGAACGACGGGAGAGTTGGAATTGATTTGAGAGCAAGTCTTCACTGATGTTCAGGATTGCCGTTTCCATGCCTCTGGCTACTCTGAAGCCAAACTGGTGGTTGTTGAGACAATCAACAGATTCAACAGTGTGGTGGATCAGCTCGGAGATGACCAGCTTCTCCAAGAGTTTGCCTAGGAAGGGGGTAATGGAAATAGGGTAGTAGTTAACCGGTCAGGAAGAGTCGGCAGAAGGTTTTTTTGAGGAGAGCATGCACAAGGGAATGGCAGGAAGGAGCCAGTGGCAAATGAGTGATTGCAGAAATCAGCCAAGGCTGGAGCAAGGGAGGCAATATTGTCCTTGGTAATTATGGAGGAGCAGGGGACCACCTGTTTTGAAGAGACTTTCATAGAGAGGACACGTCTAGAGGCCTCATCCGGTTATATGTCTGAGAAAGGGGAGAGTAGGAGGGAAGGGGAGAGGTGGGCCAAGGGAGGCCTGAGAGCAGGTGAGGGAGAATGGAGGGGTGTAGAGGAGAGTGAGGACAGGATGTCCTGAGTTTTGTTAATGAAGTGGGAGGCCAGTGCAATGCAGAGGGTCAGCGATGACAGAAAAGGGGAGATTGCAGTAGGATTGGCGAGTTCCTTGCAGATTTTGAATAATTCAGCCATGTTAGTGGCCCTAGAGATGGGGTCTTGGATATAGTGATTCTTCTTCGAGCCGATGGAGAGTCTGTAGTGCTTTTGGAGCAGGTGGCAGTCCAGTTTGTCAGAGGATATGCTCGAAGCTGCCACTTCCGCTCTGCTGCTTTGAACTTGCATTTCAGGGAGGCTAGGCCGGAGTCATACCAGGTGTTGTGCTTGGAGGCAGGTTTCATATGGATCCTCATGACAGGGGCAAGGATGTCCAGAGTGTTGGAGGTGGAGAGGTGAAAGTTAGCAAGGGTTGTGTCAATGTCAGAGTCAGTGGCCGTAGTGGGAGGGGGAATGAAAGTGGCGGCAAAAGTATCAACTGACACTTGCTTCATCAGTGAAATGACGGAGAATGAGACTGGCATTCTCCTGCCAGTCTCATTCTCCGTCATTGCCTCTTTCCCTCTATTTTACAATTCTTCATGTTGGTTTCCCTGTTTCACCCCTCAGACCCTCTCCCAGCCTTTCTCCCTCCCTCTTCCCACCTTCCCTGCACACCAATTGGTTGGTGGAAGCCTTGCTTCCTCACCCTGTGTTTTGAAGCAGCAGTTCCAAACTGAAGAGGACCCGTGCAAGCGGGTCCTGCTGCTGCCACGCAAAAGCAGGTGAGTGGCCCCATCTTGTCTTCTGACCCATTTGTTCTTTTCTCTCTGATGCCTCTTTCTCTCTATTTTTCCGTTCCTCATGTTGGTTTCCATGTTTACCCCCTCTGTCCCTCCCCTGGCCTTTCTCCCTCCCTCCCTCTTCCTGCCTTCCCTGTGCACCCATTGGTTGGTGGAAGTCTTAGCCACACTCTTAACAGCAGAACCCAGGGCAGCCTTGCCTAGGCACCCTTCAGCTAAGGTGCCACAAGGCAAAGTGCAGCTACAGAATAAGCAGCTGCACTCTGTGTTTACCCATGTTCACCTGGGAAGCCTACCACAGTCAACCAGCAGCGACTGATAAGGTAGGTGTGATCTGGGTGGGGAGTGAAGCCATTACTGCACTCCAGTACAACCCCACCAGTCTTATTACCTAATATCGTATACCTATTTGCTCTTGTCTACGTATAAGGATTAGCCTTATCTTGCATGTAGCCCCATTGTGTAAATTACCCATGTGTACACTTAACCTGTTTTCCTACATTAACCATGTTCCGCATCTGGTCTAACTGTATGGGCTAGCTTTAAGCTTCCTGCAGCGCCATGAGATGGGCATGGTGTAGCATCTGTATCGTGCTGGGTACCGCCCCCAAGATGGATTGTTGGGAGTAGGAAATGCACCACACTTAGATGGATTGTTGGGAACATAAATGTAACGCACTTAGACAGTTTATTTTTTGTTTTTTAATGCACCACACCTAGATGGATTGTTTGGGTTAAGAAATGTACCGCACTTAGAGTGATTGTTGGGGGGGGAGAAGTTACTGAACTTAGATAGATTGTTGGAGGTAGGAAATGCACTACACTTAGGTGGATTGTTGGGAACATTAAAGGCAAGTTCCGGGACTTTTTTTTTATTGTCCCTACGGTTCGGCCATGTGTTTTTAAGCATAAATCGGTAGATCGTAGAAAACTTTCCTATGGACCTTACCCGACTTTTCGTCCATTAACGCACTCGAAATCAGCCGCCATTTTGTGATAATCCTATCATTTCCCCCCATCGACCTCGCTCACCTGCGTTTGCGGCACTAAATCATATCCCCCGCCCCTGAAACAGACTTTATCAAAACATTCATATTCCCTGCCTCTATACGTGACGTGACTGTGTTGCGTAGGCAAACGCGCCCAGGCGTCTTCTACGCGACTCCACACAGAACCCGGAAACCAACACAGATCAGCTCACAACACAGCGCGCCACAATTCGGAATATGAAACTGTACTTTTAAATCAAACCGCAAGATTGTAAATTTGGTAAAGTACATTTATTTGACATCAAATGTTTAGAGAATATTCAGCGATTTGCATTTTTCTTTGCTCTCGATCCAAAATAGTTCGTCTTGAGGCAAGCGATGTTCGTGTGCAGTACACAGGGTGTTGGTTTACGATAAAATAAGCTCTTCGGTCGCACTGATAATCGCATGGCTGTTCCAACAACGAGGCACTAAGCCACCACAACGGTATGTATGTTGCATCTAGCCATTAGTACCGCGTAAGGGCATACTTGTACTTGGCGATCGTCCCATAAAATGGTCAGGGTGGTAACGTTGTTCACGCGGAGAAGCAACTGGCGGTTGTAAAAGCCATCCGCCGGTGTCTGGTACTCGTGACACATACAATAATGAAGGATGTACCTGTTTTAAAAACATAAAAAATGAAATTAGTCTCACCATCAGATCTTTATTAAAATTATTCATTTTATATATTAGGTTGGGAAATTATTTCATAGCTAGGACAGTGCAACTGGGTATTATACGTCATTTCCAGTAACCCACCCCCTCTCCTTCGCCTTTTTCAGAGCCGCCTGAGCGCCAGTGGACCACTTCGTCACTGATATGATATAATATGGCATTTGCAACGCGCCTATACACAAGTGTTTCAAGGCGTGGTGAGGCAGGGGGGGTGACAAGGAGAAGACAGACAATGATCCTACTAGGCCAGGTGTCATTCAGATCGCGCAAGTGCATGGGTAGGGGGAAGGTAAAAGTGCAAGGGGAAGGGGATGGGGGAAGTGGAGTACAAGGTAAGTAGCACAAAATAATAAATACATAGGGCCAGCTGGTGGCGAGTGCAAGGTAAGTGCAGAACAAGGGCTGGGAAGGGGGGGCTGTAGGATACTGAGACAGTCCCCCAGTGCAGGGGTTGACAGGGAGGCAGTGCAGGTGGAGAGTGGAAGGGCCCAGGACCGAGGTCGCAGACAGTGGACCAGTTGTAGCAGGGGAGAGGGAGAGAGAAAGCAGAAGCAAAGAGGAAGGTTTTGAGGTGCTTCCGTAAAAGGAGATGGTTCTCCTCAAGATAGTGCGCGGTACAAAACAATATGCCACATAGAACGAAGAAGTACAACTTAACCCGTCTTTAAAGCTACTGTATAGTAATTAAGTTGCGGTATAAACTCATCTAAAGAGTTACTTACATTATATTTGCATTTTCCATTGTGTCTGTGCGTAGGGCAGCCCCGAAATACCACTCCTTCTATGCCGACGTTATTTCTTCTAATGAACGAACATTAAATGGCTTTCGTTTCTGAAATTATATTCATTATCGTTTACGTTATTGCACCACACCCCCAAAAAGAAGTCATTCGGGATGGTCCCGGCCTGTCAAGGTCAAATAACAATAGAACCTTATACTGAGTCGTGGGCCATTCCGGCACCCGAGCAAAAAATCAAAGCAGCTGACCTTCACTTTGAACGAGCACACATTCCTAGTTAGCTACATTCAGTGTAAGGCCATCTCACAGGACTTGAAATTTACACTCCATCTTTGCATTTTGTCTGCGTGCATTTGCAGCCCCAGAGAACCATAAATACGGAGACATTCTATATTTTTTGAAAAATGATTTATATTACTGTTTGGTTTAATTTAATGCGCAAATGAACAAGGTTGGATAGACACATTGCATGTACACTGAGCAATCACTTTTATTTACACAATACATAGCTACACATATTCAATGGGCCTGCGACATGAGGAGACTCCAGAGCAAAGTCACAGGTGACACCCGGGTGGTTCGCACAACTGCACGGTGAAGGGAGGGGCAACGGTGGAGAGACACATTGCATGTACACTGAGCAATCACTTTTATTTACACATTACATAGATACACATATTCAATGGGCCTGCAACATGAGGAGACTCGAGAGAACAGACAATCAAATTACAATCATTTAAACCGTGATGTGTATTTCTCAATGAGCTCTGCTTTAGGTGGACATGGAACAGAGGCAATGTTGGGTGGCAATGCAGTTGTCCCCTGCACAGGTTCGTTCACAACTCTATGTATGTGCCTATCTAGGACATCAACAATAAGTCTCTCAATAAACTCATATTGCATATCCTGAAACACTGGTTTGATCACCCATTGTTTACTTCTTTTAGTGAAGGCCTTATTGTAGCGAAGCGTCCCTAAAGTTCTGGTCGTCCTACTTTGTTGACGGCCAACATTATGGTTATGTGCCAAGACCGCTAGAAGAGTCCGATTTATCATGCCCTCCATGCCAAAATGCAATCGTTTTGGCCTGTACTTTAGGCACATATTGCACGGAATTCTGCCAAATCTCCTGTTTGGCAGAATTCCGTGAGTCCCCTCAAATCTCTTGTTATAGTTTTATCAAATACAATCTTTTCAATGGCTTTGTGAGTGGGTGATGAAGGAATCAACCACTTCTTCTTCCGTGCCTCCTCTGTGGACAAATGGCCATGTTCACAATTGTGGAAATGTTGGTTTGTGGTCCAGCGGTGAACGTGGCTACAGTGTAGCATTACTGACCGCCATTTTTCCAGTAGAATTTCCAACGACCCTCCACATGTTTTTGAGCTCCACCAAAGATGGTTGCTGATTGACTTGGACCACTGTGAAATACCTTGCATATCTTTTTTTTTACCTGCAGCCGACATTATTTTATTGATTGTTTTTGCAAGATGCCATACGTCAAATTGGTGATTTATATTTTTGTACTCTTCTCTCATTGTCTTGGCAATTGAAACGTGTCTGTCCGTGGCTATCAGGTCGATCACCATTCCCCGCGATTGTAGTTCTTGCAATGATGCTACAAAGCCAACTTTCTCCATGGCCACTGAGGATGTACTTTGTGACACCTGCACGACCACCGAACTCACAATTTTCTTACTTTCCATGTCCTGAAAGTAGTAGGTGCAGTACTTGGCTGAAAATCCTGGGCTGTCGCACTGTCCATCACCGGCTAGCCTGAACCGTTTGCCCGCGAATGTACTATCAATAGACATTTTTTCCATTCTCCAAGCTTCGCTAATGGCTGGAAATAGATAATCGATTTGGTATTTGTAGAACTGAGTTTTCGCAATGAAATGGATTCCCACAAACTGAAAGAAATACTCTAACTTTTTAAAACTTGAACCACTAAAAAGTGCGGCCGCTGCACAAAGTAGATTGCCTGCTGGCAGTTGCCCCAGCATGGGTTGTGCAGACCATGAGAAAGGATGATATTTTGTACAGGTGGCATGTATTTTAAGGTTAGTGCCTCGAATTGCACGAGTCACATTAATCAATGGCTCCCCACATACTTCCCCACCAACCGAATGCCCACATTTCATCCTAATAATAATATCAATCAAACAACTATCGAATACAATGAATTTGGCCTCTTTCCTTATACTGTCACTCTGCATCCCAGCTGGTTCGGCCTGTAACGTTGAGGACATGTCACTCACATGAAAGGTAGAATCTCTGATATCGTCTTCCGCTATGTTCAGTGATATTGATGGTGTTTCATTGTCGTCCACTTCATTCTCTTCCATTGCAACATCTGTTCCTTCTCCGGCGATGGGTGAATAAAACAATTTCTTCAACATTCTCGCGGTCTTAGTTTTTGCGGGTGTGGATTCTGTGAATTCATCTCCGACTGCATCCGAACTACCAGGAGGACATTCACTATCAATGGCTGGTGGTGGTATAGCTCCGTTGTCAATCACTTCATATTCTTCCCATTGGCACGATGCATCTCCAGTCTCAAGTCCCTGCCAAAAGGTTTGACAAGCAACATCTCTCGTTCGCTTCACTGTCTGTGTAGATCTAGTTCGTACACCCACTCGCAACTAGAGGACAGATTGGAAAAGGGATGTTCAGTTTAAACACAACTTACAGTATTGAACTATTAACAGTGAAAAACAACATAATATAGTGACCAGGACACTAATCTTCTTTTGCTTTCTTTTCTTTGAAACTTTCTTGCCTCGAACTTCAACATCAGGACGCTGTTGCTCCGACTCATGTGTGCATGTCTCCACTTCCTCTTGCGCTGCAACGACTATATTTTCATGATAAGCACATCCATCACGCACTGACACTCCATCGACTCCCTGAAACATATAACTTTCATTAGTATGTATAATAATATTGAAAACACAAAATGTACTTGGGGACCAATACCCACGAACATCTCAATAGCAAAACACGAATGAACGCATTGTGTAGAACATTCAAACGACAATTATTCACGCATTGTTGATCTAGTTAGATGGAACTGTCAAGATCCATACCTCGGGCTCAGCATAGACTTCCATTGATGATATTATTGAAGATGACGCTTCAGCAACTCCCTGAAACACAGTAATTGCATTAGTATGGTTTTCTATTTTGTTAAAAAGAACATAAACTTTGTGCAGGCGTCAACGGCTCATCTAAATAGACCTGCACAAATGATCAGTTGTCTAAAATAAATAATGGATATCTAAATATGATTCGATTTGCTCGATCGTTGGAAGTGTCACCACCCAGAGATCTGCATCAACTACTAGGGGTGATGTTCTTGTAGAACATTGCACCGACCCGTAACTGCATGCTCCCCCTTCTTCTTGGACTAATGCTCCATCGACTCCCTGAAACATAGGACTTTCATTAGTAATGAACACAATATTGAAAAAAGAAGACACATAGGAGGGCGATGACAGAAGGACATATCAATGGCTAAAAACGAAAGAAACATTGTGTGTAACAATCACGCTACAAGAATGCAAGATCTGATGATCTCCATCGATGGAACTGTCCGGAAACGTACCTCGAGCATCTGAGTGACATCAACGGTTGTCGTCAATGCGTTGGACTCCTCAGCATCTCCCTGAAAGACAGTACTTGCATTATTTTGGATAACAATAATTATAACTGAAAACAAAGACTAGAGGACGAGTACTAGGGTGTACCATTAGGTAAAATAATTACACGATAAATTAAAACTATTGATTTACATGCCTAAAACAAGTCAGTGGCAGAATAGCTAAGTAAGATTACCCGATAGGCGCTTGAAGTGGCTGATGACTGCAATAACGACACGGATGGAGAATCTTCTGCCTTCATATTGAGTGGATACATAAATGGGGAAATTATTGTTAGCTAATGCTACACACTACCGCAAGGCCGAGAGCTAAATCCGTAAACTTGACTCACCAGTGGAGGGATGTGGACGAATAGAGTGGGAATAGCGGTTGAGAGCAATTTTCGCTTCGCTCGCGGTGTGTGTAACGCTCACCTGATTCCCGCAGAGGCGCCGGTCTTGACTGGGTGAATGCCGTATCTTCAAAGGTGATGTGTAACACACGGTTGGCTCTTTGGGCTGGACCTCTGTGCACTGTATGTCTCACTCGAAGAGTAAGATGTCTGCAGATAGAAAATATGGGATTAATTAACTGGGGTTATTGGGTGCCTCTCTCCTCTTCCCTTTCTCTTCTCCTGTAGAACCCCAAAGGTTAACGCCCTCACCTTAGGTAAGTGAACGCCGAGCTCTCCATCTGCCTCGGGGCAGGGTGCCGTAACCAGTTTCTTCACTGGATAAGGGTGCAGGCCTCTTGACCTCAGAGGACTGCTGTCCGTCGTTAACTGCACGAACGGTAAGTTCTGGGCACTTCAAATGTCCTAAAAGTCTTTTGTAATGATATCTCTTGTTTTGCAGGGTTCCGGCGATGGCGGATGGCGGGCTGATGAGAGTTGAGGATCGAACCTGCGTGAGGAATAGAAGCGCCTGGAAGCACGTAAGTAAGCGCTTGTAGCCTGCTTCACGATGCGCACTAACTGTCCCTTTTATCTTGCAGGTACAAGTTCGGAGCTTTAGAGAAGCTGAAGGGTGCTGGAATACCCACTGGATTCGGCGTGGGAAGGAGTAATGCCACGTGAGTAATATAGTTGCCCAATGTCTTTAAACGCACCTTCTTTTGTCTTTCAGATGCAGGATGCAGCGCCGAAGGCCTCCGGAGCGTGCGAAGAGCTGGTAAGCTTTTGTCTTTCAGATGCCGGAATGCAGTGCGAAGACCTCCGGAGCATGCGAAGAGTAGGTAAGCCTTTGTCTTTCAGATGCCGGAATGCAGCGCGAGGCGTTGGTGACAGCCGATGGACCAGGTAAGAGATGCGCTGCCATTGAAGACCGTAGTGCTAACCTGTTCTTTCTTTGTCTTTACAGGTGCTGCTGAAGACTGGATTCCAGGATGGTAAGCCTTTGTTCCCTTAGGCCCAGGATCAGAAGACACGATGAGCGTTCTGCTGCAGAGAATGCAGAATAACGCAAAGCAAGATTCATCCATCGGGTGTGGTTTAAATAGCCTCCTGTAGTGCTTAGGTGTCTCCTTCCACAGCAACGCCTAGGTAAGAAAAGAGTTCCTGCTTTCCAGAAGAGTTCCAGTGTTCTGAACCTAGGGAGTGGCTCCTGCCCCACCCAACAGGAAAAGTAGTCCCAAACAGAAGAGGATCAGGGGTTCAACTGACAGGTAAGTAAGCAGCATGGTCTGCTGCAGGTAAGTCCACCCAAGCATTATGAGCCCGGCGCTTCCAGCGCTGGGACTGGGCATCTTTATGAGCCTGGTGCCACTGGCGCCAGGACAGGGTCCAAAAGGTCCCAATTGGGACTGGCTGGCACTCGGAACCGGGGTTATGGGTCTGCTTCCAAGGGAGTCGGGCAAGTCCTGATCTTTTGGAAGCAGAGATCATGACAGTGTGTTCTTCTTTATTAGCAATGATGTGGAGTACATGTCTGAGCTAAAGTGCCTGCTGCAGATGCGGTATCGATCACCCCCCTTGTCCGCAAAGACTTCTAGGACTCTACTTTCAAGCTCAGACGGTGGATATCACAATATCGGACCCATTCTCTTATCTGATCTATTGTTTTAGGGAAAACATGCATTATAGTACCTTCAGATTTTTTATGGGTCTTCGAAGGGCAACCGCCAATGGAACAGGCAGGCATTGTGGAAAGTTCTGAAAAGTAAAGATCAACAATTCTCTATGAATACCAATGTGTTAAAAAATTAAATGACACATAAAAGGTTCAATGCAAGGTTCGTTTTGGTTCTTGGAACTATACACGTTATTCACATGCGGATAAGTATTTGAATAACTTTAAAAAAATAGAAAAATAATTTGACTAAACTCAGAACATGTGACTAGTTCCTTGCATGTACTGTCTTGAACGAAAAGAAAACATGGATGCAATTTGATGACTACTAGCAAATAGATATAAATTAAAAAATTGGACGCAAAATGATTATGGTACATGGCCTTACCTTGACGAACAAACAGTTAGATGCAGGGATCAGAGTAGTTTCTTGTCGTAGAACAGGGAGCAGTTCACAGGTTGCAAACTGACGAGTTTGCTCGAAGTGGTCACGGAAGTTCACAGAGACGAAGAGCAGATGACCAGCACCTTCATGGGTTGACTAGCAAAGCGCAAAGAAGTTCTCATTAGAAATATGAAGTGGGTTATAAAGAATTCGAAACAGGGGTGTGTTTGTGAATGAATGACGTGAATATGTCGTGGCATTATGCGGTTTGCAGGGCGGCATCCAGCGTGAGGGGGGATGCTTGGCAGGAGACACGGGGTCTGGAGGTAGACATGGGAACAACAACCCATGCTCTATAGACCACTTTGAAGTGTACATGGTCTTTGGCACCTCTTGGCCTTTATCGCTCCCTGACAGCTCCACTTGCCAGCGCAAGTACCCCGGTGCGAACTGCCTTTGTTAGGGCGGGGGGGGGGATTGGGGCGGTGGTCGTGCAGACAAGACACAGGAAGACTCGTGAATGGAGAAACACTTATGTGGATTGCAGGGGGCGTCCAGCGTGAGGGGGGATGCTTGGCAGGAGACACGGGGTCTGGAGGTAGACATGGGAACAACAACCCATGCTCTATAGACCACTTTGAAGTGTACATGGTCTTTGGCACCTTTTGGCCTTTATCGCTCCCTGACAGCTCCACTTGCCAGCGCAAGTACCCCGGTGCGAACTGCCTTTGATAGGGCGGAGGGTGGATTGGGGCGGTGGTCGTGCAGACTAGACACAGGAAGACTTGTGAATGGAGACACACTTATGTGGATTGAAGGTGGGCGGCCAGCGTGAGGGAGGATGCTTGGCAGGAGACACGGGGTCTGGAGGTAGACATGGGAACAACAACCCATGCTCTATAGACCACTTTGAAGTGTACATGGTCTTTGGCACCTCTTGGCCTTTATCGCTCCCTGACAGCTCCATTTGCCAGCGCAAGTACCCCGGTGCGAACTGCCTTTGATAGGGCGGGGGGTGGATTGGGGCGGTGGTCGTGCAGACAAGACTCGTTTGCCGCAGGGCCTCACCAAGGAGAGGCCATCTAACTGCATGTAAGAGGCAGGCTGCAGGATCTAGTACATGGAAGGCAGGGGGGTGAGTTTATAAATACCTCACCCTCCCAGGAGAATATATGGGTGCAGTTCACCCTGGAGACCCTGGATGCTTAGGCAGTTAGTCAGCCTGTACCCGGTGCCCAAAAGGATGATTTATTATGATCAACCATATTGATTATTTACCTATAACCATGTTTTGTATCAATAAAATCTAACAGCCTTTTATTGCCAACGCTTGAACAAAGTGGTGTGGTAAGTATTTTTGGGGGAGGAGGCAAGGCCGGGAGGCTTGATGCCAACCCGCAAAATAACATATGTATGTCTGCTGCATATGGGTTCAACGGTTATGTGGATTGAAGGTGGGCGGCCAGCGTGAGGGAGGATGCTGGCCGGAGACATGTGGTGTGACAAGACAAGGCACAGGAAGACTATTCAATGGAGACACACTAGATTAATTTAAAAAATCAAACCAACCATTGTTAAAATATATGTTGGGTTTTATTTTAGATCTTAATTTCAATTGAACATAAATAATAAACATTACACATTGTAAAGTTCCGGTTGCAGCACATCCAGGGAAAATCCGCGGTATTGTCCACTGTCGCTGGGGAAATGTTGTCTAATGGCAAGTACCGCACAGGCAGGTATTACTCTCCGAACGCGGTGTCCGAGCCTCCCGTGAAGCCACCAAGTGAAGCAACGATAGGCCACCAGCCTGTACCACCTGTGAAAAAGAAAGATGCAAACTGTATTAAAATGACAAAACTTTCTTATCAATGTCGATTCAGGTAAAAAATGTCATTCTGCTTTGAAAAAAATTCTATCTAGAAAATGCACAATATGGAACCAATTTACATGCGTTCGAATGATATGTAGATGTAATTGTATATGTGGGAGACGACCATGAAATAGTAGTGGCATCACTGACATCACAACCAGAGTATACTTACTCGTTACTCGGATTACGCGGACGAACAGTGCCGCGAAGTTCGTGCATAAGCACCATCATCATCCTCAACACGGTCCGTGAGAGGCAGGCTTCCCCGAACTCTGGCAGCTCGGTGATGCATTGCGGACTTGGCTCGCCTTCCGAAATGTAGGCCAAGCACCCGGAATTTTCACGGCAGCAGCAGTTCTCCTCCTCAGTTGGCATTAGCTCGCACCGATTGCACGTGCACCAGGTGGAGACGCCGTCCATGCGACATGGTCCAGGCTCTTCATCCGTTGACTGGTCCTCCCAACTGCCATCCGAATCCCCATCGTTTTCGCGTGCTTGCCTTTCCAGTAGTTCCTCCTCGGTGTACTCGGGCTCGTACATATACGGCATTATTGTAGCCATTGTGTGGTAAAGAAAGCAAAATAATTTACAGAGATGGTACAGGTGTTCACAAGGCCTAGAAGCGGCGAAGGTAGCTGACCAGAGCACAGAAACGAGTCACAGAATACTCAAAGTAACACAGAGAGAGTAATGGAATCGAAAATCTGCTGCTGTGTGTTGTGAAACGGTGTGTTTATACTTATTGAGGAAAGAGGCGTCCTGCCATTTCCATGGCGACAATTCATTAGCTGAGGCGCAGCGATTGTTGACACGAAACGTGCTTTGGCGTTGGGAAATGGGCGGTACGCGCCTGCTGATGTCAGGCTCAGGGGCGGGGGATTTGATTTAGTGCCGCAAACGCAGGTGAGCCAGGTCGATGGGGGGAAATGATAGGATTATCACAAAATGGCGGCTGATTTCGAGTGCGTTAATGGACGAAAAGTCGGGTAAGGTCCATAGGAAAGTTTTCTACGATCTACCGATTTATGCTTAAAAACACATGGCCGAACCGTAGGAACAATAAAAAAAAGTCCCGGAACTATCCTTTAATAGTGCTGGCAGTGAGAGCTGGTTGGAACCTCTGGGTCTGGTGCGCATCACAAGTGATTAAAACAAACAAACAAACAAACTTTCAGTTTCAATACACGAAAGCCGGCGAGAGTCTTTCAAATGAGCACTCCTATGTTGCCTGAACACTCTGCAGCTGACCCTTCTCTGGACTTTCTCAAAAGTTCAAACACACAAGTTCTTTCTTCTCAGAGTCCTGCATTCATCTAATGTTGCCACTTGCAACCTTGGACTCACACACAGTTCAGTTTCCTATCAGCTTCCTCCAACTGACCGACTGTCTTGAGTCCTCTTGGCTTGCTGCTGGAGTCAAGGACGGTACCAGGGTAGCCAGTGTGATGCTGGAAATGCATCGGAGGGACAGGGCCTCCGTATCCTTGTCCTTTACTGCTTTTTATCGTGTGGTCTGTCGTGTTTTCCGCGCAGGAGTTCATGTGAGACTCCTGGCGGTGCAGCTCTCTCTCTTTTGGTTTGGTGAACGGACCCGTTGTATACCCTTATGGCACCCATGGGTGGGGGTACAACCCTGTGCCCCTAGTGTATGTTTTTGGGCACCTGTGGGTGGCCCGCAGAGCAGGGTATGGGCTGGTGGCAGCTCCATGCTGAATTTGACAGGTGCGCGAAGTATCCTCCATTTTGGGATACCCCGGCCCTGCCATTGGAATCAGTTGATTCCTGATGGAAAACAAAATGGCCCCTACGGCCTCTTGCTTTCTATTACCTATTACCTTGTTTTCCCAAAGTCCTGGGAAGCCCTGACTCTGTCCCTTCCCCCTGACTGGCTGTTGGATGGACGCGCCATATATGGTGTTGTTGTGAAGGCCCGGCCAGACTAGCTGGTGTTGGTTTCAGCCCCTTTGAGTTACTCTTTGGACATCCCATGAGGGGGCCCCTTGCATTGATCAGAGAAGGTTTGGAAGCCACCCCTCCAGGTCCCGCCAAGCAAGTGGGGGACTATGTGTTAGGCCTCAGACGGAGGATGACACAGATGATGGGTCAAGCAACAGCGAATTTCAAGGCCAGCCAGGAATTGAACAAATACTTGCATGACCTTAAAGCATCGCAAGTGGATTGGACTCCGGGACAGGAGGTCCTCGTGATGGAGCCTACCAAGCCTCGAGCATTGGCAGATAAATGGACTGGACCCTTCAGGATAATCTCCAAGATGGGCGAGGTCAATTATCTGGTTGACATAGGAATCCCAGGGGTAGCCCCTCAGGTATTCCATGTTAATAGGCTCAAGCCTTTCCACAGGCGAGCCAAAGTCTTATGTCTCTTGCTGGCTTCAGAGCAAGAAGCGGATGAGAGTGAGCCCTTTCCTGATTTGCTGCATAGCAACCCTCAGGATGGCTCAGTGGAGGGAGTGCAGCTCTCTCCCGATTTGACAACCGAGCAGCAGAGGGCCTGCAGGACTTTGCTCCAGCAGTATGCCTCTCTGTTTTCGCTGACGCCAGGCCTTACACCGTGGTGTAAGCATGAGATTGACACTGGTGACAGCGTGCCTGTCAAGAGCAGGAGCTACCGAATGTCAGATACGGTTAAGAACCTCATCCAGGCTCAGGTCGCCAAGATGTTGGATCTGGGTGTTATTGAACCCTTAGCCAGGCCCTGGTCCAGTCCCGTGGTCCTTGTTCCCAAGGCAAGTTCCCAGGCAGGTACCAAGGATTGGAGGTTCTGTGTGGACTAACGAGGAGTCAATGCCGTCACCAAAACTGACGCGCACCCATTGCCCCGGTCTGATGAGCTCGTGGACACCATAGGTGCTGCCAAATTTGTGAGCTCCTTTGACCTCACCTCAGGCTATTGGCAAATAGCTCTGACGGACCATGCCAAGGAAAAGACGGCGTTCTCAACACCAGAGGGACTCTACCAGTTTAGGATCATGCCTTTTGGGTTGAAGAATGCCCCTGCCACCTTCCAGAGATTGGTCAATCATGCTCTCAGTGGGCTGGAAGCCTTTTGTGTGGCTTATTTAGATGACATTGCCGTCTACAGTTCCAGTTGGGAAGAGCACTTGACACATCTGGGTAGGGTGTTGCAGCCCTTGAAAAGGGCTAACCTCACTATCAAGGCCACCAAGTGCCAGATAGCTCAGGGGAAAGTCACGTATCTTGGTCACGAGGTAGGGGCGAGTCAAATCCAACCTCTCCCCAGTAAGGTACAGGATGTACAGGACTGGGAGACTCCCACTACTCAAACCCAGGTGAGAGCCTTTTTGGGCCTCACTGGGTATTATCGCAATTTCATGGCGGACTATGGAACCATAGCTGCACCACTGAGAGCTCTGACTTCACCCAAGCAGCCTAGGAAGGTTAATTGGACTGAAGACTGTCAGAGGGCCTTTGATGACTTGAAAGAAAGTCTGTGTAGGGCACCCATGTTGTGTGCGCCTGACTACAGCCGACCCTTTATTGTCCAGACGGATGCCTGCGACACCGGAATTGGAGCTGTCTTGTAGATGACAAAGGGAGAGAACATCCTACCATATTCATCAGTAGACAACTCAAGGGTAGAGAACTTAGGTGGGCTACTGTTGAAAATGAATGTTTTAGTATAGTTTGGAGCCTTAGCCGTTTTAGGCCCTACCTTACGGGGTCTACCTTCAAGGTCCAAACAGATCATAAGCCCCTGAAGTGGCTTATGCAGATGAAGGGTGAGAACCTGAAACTGCTCAGGTGGTCCATTAGCCTGCAAGGGCTAGACTTAACCATAGAGCATAGACCAGGGAAGAGTCACGATAATGCAGATGGCCTTTCCAGAAGGTATGTTGACCGTCTGGATGAGGGTGTCTATCCCGTGGGAGATTAGGCACCCTCCACCTCAGTCTGGGGGTGGCGACTGTGATGCTGGAAATGCATCGGAGGGACAGGGCCTCCATATCCTTGTCCTTTACTGTTTTTTATCGTGTGTTCTGTCGTGTTTTCCGCGCAGGAGTTCATGTGAGACTCCTGGTGGTGCAGCTCTCTCTCTTTTGGTTTGGTGAACGGACCCGTGGGATACCCTTATGGCACCCATGGGCGGGGGTACAAACCTGTGCCCCTAGTGTATGTTTTTGGGCACCTGTGGGTGGCCCGCAGAGCAGGGTATGGGCTGGTGGCAGCTCCATGCTGAATTTGACAGGTGCGCGGAGTATCCTCCATTTTGGGATACCCCGGCCCTGCCATTGGAATCAGTTGATTCCTGATGGAAAACAAAATGGCACCTGCGGCCTCTTGCTTTCTATTACCTATTACCTTGTTTTCCCAAAGTCCTGGGAAGCCCTGACTCTGTCCCTTCCCCCTGACTGGCTGTTGGGTGGAAGCGCCATATATGGTGTTGTTGTGAAGGCCCGGCCAGACTAGCTGGAGCCTTCCCGGTGATGTATGTTGTGGGTACCTCCTGTGGGTGGGACCTGGGTGAATGAAGTGTGTGACCAATATGCACTTCTTGTTGTGGTTGTCTGGTTTCTGGCATGAGAGACAAAGACTGAGACAGCCCTGCCCGAAACTGGCCTGAATGCAGTTTGTAGTGTTGAATGGCTGGGTACTTGTCCCAATCCACATTCCGTATTGGGAGTGTCTGAGCGGGAGAAGGATGGCCTGAATGCACTGCGTGCCTGATTGGCTGACTGACTGCATGAATGCCCTTCTGGATGATTGGCTGCTGAGTGTGACCTACCAGTGTGGATGAGAGACCGAATAGTATATCTGGGGACCTCTTACCACTGGAAATTGTTCAGAAGCTGATGTCCACTACGAGTACCTGGAGTAACTGAAGCTTGACCTTGAAGCCCTGCTGAACGAGAAGAATTGCTGTTGCTCTCCAAGGACTGACCCAGAGAGGACCTGGTAAGACGCCCTCTTCCCGAGCTACGAGGGACCATCGTGCACCAGCTGATCTTTGCCAAAGCTTCCTGGTAGACAGACCTTCGACAGGCTGCCGACCCGAGACGGGGACTGCCGCGGAATCTCAAAGAGAAGCACCCGGACTGTTGTTTGCCACTGTTGACGGCCGCTGTCGCCGACCGGAGCCGCCATGCTCTCGTTTGCCTAAGAACTTCAATTGATCATCGGACGCTCTTGTCTGCATCGTCGCCCGCTTTATCCCGCTGGAGAAGGCCCGACCGTCGACACGCCGAAGAGCATCCTTGCTGGGCTGCAGTTCTTCATCCTCTCTTTGCGGTCCAGAACTAACGTCACCGAGGTGCCCCGCACGCCTCTTCCTTGCAGGACGCCAACGCTCCATCGTCGACGAGCACCGCTAGGAACGAAGCTGCCACTTCACCGCCGTAGTTCAACCTGTTCTCCGTTGGACGTTCGACGACCCGTGACTCCTGCCTTAAAGGGAGGGCACTCAAGAAGGGCCGTCGATTCCCCGACACCGAACGCCGAGTTCCTCGACGCCTCTTGACGATCCGTGTCTCCTGCTTTAAAGGGAGTCCCTCAAGAAGGATCGGTCAATGCATCTTCGGAGAACTCTACTCCACCAGGTACATTGTGGGGGTAAAACTTTAGTAGGAGAAAATAAGACTATTGAACAATATATGGACTGGGTTTGTGCTATATATCTTTATTTACAGGTTGCCCAGGTGAGGGGATCTCCACACAGAACTGTGCCTAAGGGTAGGGGTCAGACATCTGCCTATTGTTTCAACCATCTTACATTCCTTCCTATCTCTATTGCTGGTTTCCTCGTTATTGATCTGTGTGACATTTTAACCGTACAGATGATGCACTTTAATGAGATTTGATAACATTGGTGGTACCACTTTAGAATTGTATATATTTATCATTGTTGATTTCCGAGCACAAAGTGCGTTATTGTGATCGTGTACATACCTTCGAATATTAATTATATAAAGACTGTGTTTTCAGTAATACAGTGTGTGGACATTCCTTTGTGGGGGTTTGGGGACTACACTGTACTTAAGAACCAACCTGCATCACCTCCTGAGAAGCTAGGCCTTGATTGCTCGACTACGTTACCAATAATAGAGAATCTTGGCTGGGGTCCTCTGTGCCTCTCCTCTACCATATAGAGAGCGGAAGTACAGACACCCGCTACCAGTCTTTACAGCCAGCATGCCTCCCCGCCTGCTTTATCAATGAAGGAGCCCCCTGTTATCTGTTGCTCCACACATCAGCACTTGACGGCTGCCGACCGAAAATGCACCAACACACAGTGACCGGTTTCTCCGAACTGAAGCTGCCAACAGCACATCAAAGCTCTCTTGCTCTTTTCCCACTCAATCCAACAAACAAACCCTGCTACCCCCCTTGCATTGCAGATCCGCCAGAGCGCTAAGAGACCACACAAGTGGCAACTGTGCACGATACAAGAACCTTTAACATAACATATTTGTGTTTTTGACTTTCAATATCATATTAATAAAATGGAGAAATAAAGTCATACAGGTTTATAACTACACAGTGACGGTTGGATCTTCCATTGCATGTAACAATCTCACTCCTGGAGCCAGAGCCCACAGGAAGAACAGTCAGCTGAACTAGGCCAGCCATTGCACCATGACAGACATGGATAGCAGGGAATTTAGCGTGCATGCTCAGACGCTGCAATTAAGCCGCAGTGCCTGCCACCAGCCCACTGGCAGCAATTTAATTCAATGTTTTATCCACTCCAAATCAATGGGTGGCAGGTGAGTACATTCCAACACTGTGTGCGCTCCTGAACCTCCACCCCAACTCTGCCACAGTGTAAAAAGCATGTCCACCGCTCTTCGCAGGCACATCTTCCCATCTCCTCAGCCCAATGATGCTTGGATTACCAGTAATCGTTACCACTCTAATATTACACTTCTCACCCCACTCCTAACCTCATGAAGCATCCTGCCACTAGATATCCCATTTTGCCAAGCCAAAGTTCCAAGTCAAATACTTGATTGCCCTTTTTGGGCCCCGCTTCTTTGGAGGTCCTTATAGTAGCACTGGCAGTCTGGTAGCAAAGATATGCCGTGTCATGGGAAGAGGGGACTGGGACAAGGAATACCATAACTTCAAGTAATGAAAATTGTTGGTGAGTAATCGGGGACATTACCACCTCATCCCTCTCCTTCATCTCACTCATGAAGATGCAGCAAGCATCCATTCGTTGCCAGTTATCGCACAAGAGATTGGGCATCATTACCACTTTGATTTAATAAGATCACGCAATATCAGGAAGATTGCAAAACAGCCACACTAAAATGTGACATTTCAGAAGCTCCTACATGAAGCCTGTGGTGCTTAAGGAATGTGCAAAGAGAGCCCCTGTAGCAGCCTGACTAGTCGGGGACAAGGACACAACCTTCATCTCGCTCTAGTGGAAACACCCTGAATCATTGTCGGCAATGCTACCGACTGGTTCACATACGCAGTTGCAATGGTCTGCCCCACCCATCTATTCAGAGCAGCCGTGGAAGAATGCTTGCCCTGTGCTCTGGACCACAGACAGCAAGGAAAAAGTCAGAAGTGCCAATCAAAGTCATGCCGTGCATATATGCACCCAGAACACTGTCCAATAAATGCTCCGCAGGCCTAGAGGAGCCCAATGTACCAAAAGTGGAACGAATGAACTCCTGTGACAAGTGAAAGGCAGTCATGAGCGTAGGAAGTAAGGAATGAGATGGAAGCAGGAGCAAGCCATCTGGCAAAACCCTTATGCAGAGTTCAGTGCACAGGAGGGCCCAAATCCCCTGAGGTGCCAATCAGACTAACTACAGCTAAGAACAATGTTTTGAAAGACAAAAACATCAGATCAACATCAGGGGTTCAAACTGTAGGCTGTTAAGCTAACCAAGCCAATGGGAGGTCCTAAGTATGGACAATCAAGAGACTGGGGCGTGACAGAAGCAAGCTTCAAGGAGAAATGTTAGGCCCCCCTTTCTAAATGTCCCCTGGTGTTCCTGAATGCTCTAATGACTTCTTTAAAGAGGACAGCACCAAACCCAGATTTTACCCATCCTGCAAACATTCTTGAATAAGTAACTGATCACAGGATACAGGGAGCCAGCCCTTAGATAGTCACAAAAACTGAAAACAGTACCCAATGTCAGATATATACCTACAAAGTGCCTTGTCACTGCCGGATCGACATACAGACCCATATAGACAACCCCTCCCTCTCAGCAGTCAGTCTGACAGTCTGAGCTTGAGTAAGGACTGGATTGGGAGGATTGAAAACCTCTGAGGGTTTGTTGGTGAGAGACACAACCACCTCAAGCCAGATGAATCATCCCAGCAAACCAAATCATTGTGCATCACTACGGGACTAACATTAGATCCAAATCTAATTGGAAAAGGGTGGAAAAGCAGAATTAAGCCACTCAGGTCACCAGAAGAACATCCCATCCGATGTCCGTGCCTGAGGAGTCCTGCCCCTTGAACAGCAAGAGGGAGATGGGCATCGTGCTGGAATGCTGACACCAATGATGTGCTGGGGCTTTCCTACTGACCAAGAGGGTCTAAAATGTGCCTTAAGTGTCAGAAATGTGGGGAAGTAGGCAAAGGTGGCCTTCATAAACTATTCCATGGGAGTGGAGTGTATAATCTGTGACTTTATTATATTGAAAACTGAGCCACACGATCAGAACGATGAATCCGTCTATGAGAATACGATCTCAGAAGATCCAAAGACTGTTAATGGACCACGAGCTGCCTACATGAGGGTGGAGAACATGCACCAGTGGTCCTACCACCTTAGTAAAGGCTAATGGGCCATCTTGAGTTTCAATGGCAGAACAAAACACAGAAAGTGTTAATTTGTAACAGCAAATGTGAGGAAGGATGAGCTATTGGGGTGTGAAATAGCCATCCTCAAAATCGATAGAGAACATGATGTTTTCTTTACAAATTAGTAGAGAAGTGGGTGGAAGAGAAACCATGTTATGAAAGTAACATCCTGAATTTACCAGCGCACCCGCTTCAGGCCCTGCACCGGCTCCATCCCCCTATAGCCTTGTTTCATCCTATGCTGTAGGGCAGATATCTCTTTAATCTGCAGATTCTGCACACTAGATCCTAAGCCTTCAGTAGACCCCTTAGCATAGGGGTAGCCCCCCTTCCATCCGGACACGGAAGGGGGGCTGGTGAACCAAATTGTGTACCCCTGTGTAAGTATGTTCCGTACGCATGACTCTGATATGAATTTCCCTATACTGAAGAAATGCCTGAAACTTGGCTCCCACTGGCTCTTCTGAATGAGAATTGACGGGGGCCATAGCGAGTTGGTTGTCAGGGCTGCTGTTATCACTGATGAAGAGGAGCCACATGTGAACCTAGAACCTTGAAACACTTGTGTATAGGCACGTTACAAATGGCATATCATATCATAAGAGAGGGCAACCCCCTTCCTTTACCACTCACTCTGGACTGAGGAAAATCAGTTATGTGTCAATCTGGGCTGTGCCTCGTGCCATCCAGACACAGGACGTGACCTGAGCTGCACCCCACGCTTCTGATCTTCCATCTTTACTCCGCCCATTCAATATTCACCGTGGTAAACAGCCACAGCAGAGAACCTGAGAGTATCAGGAGTCCCAGGTGTACTGTGCAATGCTGTGCATCATTAACAGCATCTCTAAGAAGTCTGAACTCTCCCCAAAATGGGTCTTTTAATAAGGCCTTGGCAGCAATGGTTGCTTTAATCAATGCCCTGACAACAAAGGGCACAGAAGCACATGGTCCCTTCATTATGGTGTCCGCTTGTCTATCAATATCATCGGAGGGCTGTGAATTATTCTATTTTTTATTTCATTTTTATTTATTTAATGAAAATTACAGCAAAACATGCATTTGGGGCACAAACATGCTTCCAAAACGTTTTAACTTTGATTTACAGAGCAGAAGACCAGTGTCCTTAACAATGGGTGAGAGGATGGGGATTGGGACCAGATGATGCAGGGGAGGTAGAAACAAGAGCAGGGGATAAATACAGTAGAGCATGATATAGGGATGGGAAAGTGGAGGAAGTGCTGCGTTTTAGGATGAAGGGATGAAGGATAGGTGCCGTGAGGTTGGCGTAGATAGGTAGGGGACAGGAGAACAGGGAGATGTGGTGGCATGGAATGCTATGCTAGTAGTTCTTCAGAAAGGAGGAGTGCTAGGAGGTTTGATTTAAACAGAGGTAGAGTGGGATTAGTGCTCAGAGGGAGAGGAAAAGCATTCCAGAGTAAGGGATGAGGAGAGGAAGAGAGCAGAAATGAGATGGAGTGCAAGGGGCACGAGAGTGGGCAAGATGAGCCGAACACAATTGTAGGGAGCGAGGGAGATAGTGGTTAGTGAGATGGGCTGATGGGTAGGCTTGCGCGAGTCGATGGATAGTTCTGAAGATGATGAGAATGAGTTTATACTTCGCCCTCGTCTCATAAAACAAGCCTAACTAACAACGGGCTGGGGAGGTCGAGGTGAAACGGGGAAAGTTGAAGACAGCAAAGTTGAGGACTTTTTTGTGAGGTGGAAAAGCATAGTTTGGAATGCCATAGAGTTAGACTTGCGCTATAGTCAGACTGACAGGGTACTAAAGAAGAAATTAGGTGCTGAGTAGTGTTGAAGGGATGAAGATGTCTTATTTTTCTGATGTTGAGGAGATTAAGTATGGTCACAGTGGCAGATCTGGAGATGAAGAACGACAAGTTGTGAGATGGTTTGAAGATGACACCAAGTTTGCCAAAAGCAGTGTAGTGAAGGTATTCAGCATAGATGATTAGAAGACGGGAAGAGGAAGAGATAGCCCACTTGGATGGGAAGTAGAGAACTTCGGTCTTAGTGGAGTTGAGCATCAGCAAGTGAGATGCAATCCAGTATTATATGGTGGAGAGACAGTTAGAAATGTTTGACTGTAGCTCATCAGATAAGCAGGGAAAGGAAAAGAAGGTCTGAGTGTCATCACTGCAGAGGTGATAGGATAAACCAAAGGAGGAGATCAAGGTGCCAAGAGCAGAGGTATAGAGAGTGAAAAGAAGTGGACCTAGGTCTGACCATTAACGAACACCAACAGAAAAAGGGGTGAGTGGAGAGGTAAGGCTGTTCCAGGACACCTGGAAGCATCTGGGGGCGCGATATGAAGCAAACCAAGTGAGGGCCTTGTCACTGATGCCTAGGGGAGAGTGTTGAGAAAAGTTCAGAATGGTTCACGTTATCAAAGGCAGCAGAGAGGTCAGGAAGAATATGAATAGATTAACGGTTAGACTGACGAGCAAAAGAGATGCAGTAGCTGATATTGAGGAGAGCTGACTCAGTGGAGTGCAGAGGTTGGAAGCCAGATTGAATAGGATCCCGGAGGTTGTGTGTGTCAAGGAACTCAGTGAGTCGGTTGAAAACTGCATGCTCTAGGATTTTAGAATAGTGAGGTAGAAGAGAGACAGGAAAAAAGTTGACAGGACAGTTGAGATCTAAGCCAGGTTTCTTAAACATGATAGTATGCGACTTGTAGGATGATGGGAAAGTGCCACTGACGAGAGAGGAGTTGAAGAGGGAAGTAAGATATGGATACGGGATAGAGGGTCAATGGGGGCACATGAAAGGTTAGGCCTGAGAAGAAGGGCAATAATCTGATCAGGTTTAGTGGGGTAAAGGAAGACATTGTTGCAGGATAGGAGGGTAGAGGTGGTAGAGAAACGTGAGCAGGTGGCGGGATAGAAGGTAATTTGCAAGGGTATTTTGAATGCTGGAAATGTTTGAAGCACAATAGAGAGCTAGATCGTTAGCATAAAGAGTAGAGGAAATGTGGAGGGTTTCGGAGGTGAGAGAATTGAGTTGAGAGATGTTTGGAGGTTCCTAGGTTGAGAGGATTGAGAGGAAATGAGAGAGAGATAGAAGTCCCGTTTGGCAGATTCAAAAGCAGAGGAGTAGCTTAGAAGAACAGTTTTCAAGTGCCACTGCAGTCTTACTTGACATTCTCTGGAGCAGGCGTCTGCCTTCAGAGTTACTGGGTAGTTCTCTTCAGAACGGTACATGGTACATGCGGGTCAGGAAGTGCAGCACATCATTGCCCTTATGCAGAGCAATGAAGCAAATTAATTTAGTACCACTGTTGCTGCTTAGATCATACGAAATGGAACAAACAGGTTTAGCCCCAGTCTGTATTACCTAATAATGTTTTCACTAAGGCAAAGAAGAAGCAGGTACTTTTATTCAGTATATTTTCTCTGTAACATGAAAATAATTGTAGTAAACACATTTCTTTTTTATGTTATGCATTTATGTTATGCAGTGCACATAGTACAAAATGTCACATTCCCTTTTTGCCTAAGTGCAAATGTTTTTTTAGATGATATGGACTGTGACAAAACCTGTTTGCCCCATTCTGTATTATAAAAGCACTTGCTTCATTTTTAGCACTGGTGCAAATGTTAGATATTCTGGCCTGCGTTCCTTAGATTCACAAGAAAGGTTTAATTTGTTCAATCATAAGCCAGCCAAAGAATGGGTTTGACATTGTCTCATTTAACCTTATTTGAGGTACACAGTAACTCCTCAGTCCGGGGAGCTTGTGCCAATGCTAATATGGGCCATAATTTCCCTATGTGACCTCCCTGGTCACGCAGTACTTTGATAATTGTAATACAGATGCATAATGTAATACATACATAATTAAAATAAATAATAACATCATTAACCAGCAGAGCCAGCACAAACATGGTTCCAATTTCATTAGTATCACTTTCCAAACCAAGAAAGCCGCATTTGTCACGACTCTTGAATGAGCGCCCCCAACAGTGGACCAAAACTGGTCCAGTCTGTTGTCCTCAATGTGAGTTATACAATTAAAATAATGGGACTCCTACACATTTTTTTTTTAATGTATTTTATTGGTTTTATAACGAGACAACAATTATCATCATTATTGCACCATTTAAAGATCTAACGTATCCCTCACACCCCTTTCCTCCCCCCAACTTTCCAAGACCCCCCTATTTCTTATAGATCCTTCACTTTCCGGATGGGCCTCCTGGGCTGCCGGTGCCGTCAGATGTGGAAGCTAGTTCAGTTGGATGAAATAGTGACACCGTGAGCGCCACCCATAGTTGTAGGTCCTCGCTGATTTCCAGTCTCTGCTCTCTCCCATGCACCTGTTTCTGCCGCCATCCATTTGCGGAGGTCCTCCCATCATGATGTTACGCTGGGGGCCTTGGGAGATTTCCACCCCATGGCGGTGCGTCTCTTTGCTAAAATATATATCAGGTCTTTGAGCCTGTTTAAGGGTTTTGCTTTTTTTTGCTTTTCCTGTATCTGCCCAGGATGCACGATCTTGGTGACTGCACGTCCAAAATAATGTCCGGGTTGGCGACCCTCGCTGCGATCTGAGACCAAAAGGATTGTATGGCCTGGCATTCCCAAAACATGTGGGTCATCCCCACCCGGGGTTCGTTGCATTTTGGGCACTCAACTGTCCTCGCTCCCTTGAATTTGGTGATTGCCGCGGGTGTGAGGTACGCTCTGTTGGTAATATAAAACTGTATGAGTTGCAGTCGGGCGTTTCTGGACACTTTTTTATGATAGTGGGTTATAGATTCCCATTCTTTGTCTTCAAATTGGAGGCCAAGCTCTCGTTCCCATTTTGCTTTGCATTTAAGATCTTGCTTGGTTGCTTGGTTGCGCTGTTTAGCAATGCTTCATAGAGTCGCAAGGTTTCGTGACCGCCCTCGGCAGTGTTTAATATGTTTTCGATGCTATCAAGTCCAGTTTCGAGGTTCTCGACCTCAGGCCATCTATCTGCAAGCTTCCTTGTTACCGCTGCATGAAGTAGGAATTGCCCCACTGGTAATCCCGTGGTCTTGTGTAGCTCTGCGAACGTTAGAATATCCTGGTCGTCCACAAGGTCTCTGAGGGTGGCGACCCCACAGGGTTCCCACGTGTTCCTTATTTCTTTTGAGCCCCCTGGCCTATTTGCCATAATTGCTGCTATCAGTATTTGAGGTGACTATGGGTCAGACGTCCCCATGATTTTGCAGGCTCTTTTCCAGATCTGGATTCCAAGCCTCATTAGGTAAGGTTTGTGCTGATTCACTCCGACTGGGGTCCAGAATAGGTCTCTGAGTAGCATGTGGGGGATGGCTGGTTGTAGGAGGCGGGTGTCGGTTGTGGTTTTGTCTGCCATCCATTGGATTACATGCTTCAGTTGGCCTGCTAAGTAATACAGTTCGAAGTTAGGGATTTTCAGGCCTCCCCTGTCATAAGGTCTCTGCATTACCTCTAGCGCCACTCTGTGTCTCCCTCCTTGCCACAGGAAACGCCTGCATAGACTGTTTAAGTCTCTGAAGAACTGCCGGGGGATGTTGTAAGGAACATTGGTGAAGAAGTGCAGGAGGTGGGGCAGCGCCACCATCTTGAAAAGCCCAGCTCTCCCTGCGACTGAGAGCGGGAGTCTGCCCCAGAAGTCCATTGCCTTCTCTAGGTTGTCTTTTGCTCTTGCTGTGTTGAGGGAGTGCTCGGTTTTGGGGTCTCGATGAATGGTTATACCAAGGTACTTGAAGGAGGGGGTCTTCCCCTTGATGGCCATGGCAGGGAGTCTTTCTTCGCTGACTTTACTTAGAGATGCGAGGGGGAAGAGGCAATACTTGTCCTGGTTAATTTGTATCCCTGTGTACCTGCAGAACCCATCCAGAGTCTCCAGTATGTATGGCAATATATGTTCCGGGTTGTTCAGGTAGAGTAGTGTGTCATCTGGGCACATAGAGACCAGATGGGTCACTCCATCTATCACGATGCCCCCGTCCCTGTATTCCTGCCTTAGATATGCTGCTACGGGCTCTATTGCAATAATGTATAGCATGGGGGAGAGGGGGCACCCTTGTCGCGTGCCCCTGTAGAGGCGCCACTTATCTGAATAGGTATTGTTAGTGCGCACCCTGGCCGTGGGGTCAGTGCATATAAGTTTGGTCCATTTTAGGAAGGCTGGTCCTATACCCATCTTGGCCATGGTGGTGTGCAGCCACTTCCATCGGACGGAATCAAATGCTTTAGTGGCGTCTAAGGATGCCACTGTGCATTTTTCGGACCTGCTGTTAGTGCTATGTATGACGTGGTGTAATTTACGCAGGTTATCTGTAATGGTTCGGCTGGGTACATACCCAGTTTGGTCTTGGTGGATTAGGAGTGGGATCACTCTATGCAGCCTCCTTGCTAACAGTGCTGTTAGGATCTTGTTATCAGTGTTGAGCATAGACAGGAGCCTGTAAGAGGTGCACTAATCTCTGTCCATTCCTGGTTTCAGTAAGGGGATAATCAAGGCTTCCCTCATAGTGTCTGGGAGGGATCCTATTTCGTATGCTTCAGTGAATACTTTGGCCAGGAGCGGGGCCAGCGTTTCCTCATACGTTATATAGAACTCCCCTGGGAGCCTGTCCGTTCCGGGGGCCTTGCCAGAGGGTAAGGATCTAATGGTGGCCATGACCTCTTCTGGGGTGATGGGCTCGTCCAAGGCCTCCGCTAGTTGCGTGTCTAGTTTGGGTAGCTCGATGATGTCTAAGACATCATCTATTTCGATGTCTTTGGGTGATGGGGGTTCAATGTATAGGGCCTGGTAAAACCCGGTGAACGCCGAGTTTACACCGGCCTGCATGCGCGTCTGAGTGCCGTCTGGATTACGGACTTGGCAAATGGGTGTCCTGGGGGTTTCTCTCTTGTAGAGCCAGGCTAGGAGCCTCCCGGGCTTGTCCCCAAGGGCGTGAGTTCGTTTAATGTGTTTAGAGTAGCTAAGCTTCCCAAGTTTTTCCCAGAGCCCCAGGCAGGTTTGTTTAAACTCTATCATTCTTTGGACGTGGGTGGGGTCTATGGGGGCCTTGGCTTCAAGTGCTTGTAGCTCGTCTTCACTGCGTGTAAGTGTGGTGAGTATGGACCTCTGGGCTCCTCCTATGGTAGCGATCATCTCACCTCTCATGACCACTTTATACGCCTCCCATACCTTGCTAATGTGTTGTACGCTATTCATGTTAATTTGCCAGTAGTCTAGGGTGCTTTTCCTAATCTGTTCGGAGAAGGCCTCGTCTAGTAGGGCTTCCGACCTGAGCCTCGAGGTGGGGGCGGGGGGTCTGGGTGCAAACAATGTCCACGTTGTCATTAATGGGGAGTGGTCCGACAACACTCTGGCAAGGTATTGTGTGTCGCTGAACGTGGCCAGTTGTTCCTCGGATACATGGATGTAATCAATTCTAGTGTGGGCAGCGTGTGGGGCTGAGTAGAAGGGGTCCCGCGTATTGCGGGTGCGGCGGTTCGCCTCAGCGGGTCCTAAGCAGTGGATGGGTGAGCGCCAACGAGGCTGAGGGCGCCCTTCACCTCCCGCTTCCTGCGGTCCCGGAGCGGTCTGTTGTGGCCGGTGAGCTGCTGCGTGTAAGCGGATTCAATTCAACACTACAGCTAAGTCAATGCCTCGTCTGGGATGCTGAGGGAAACCCTTATTGATATATTTTTATGTCCAGTTCGTTTACTCTGGATGACTACCCTTATATAACGCCCCTCTCTTAGAATCCCCCTGACCCCACTGAGCCAAGAAGTAGGTTTGTTTTGCAAATTAAAAGGTTAATTTGAAAATTAAACAATATATATACATATCACACGTTTATAATGAATTAATGTTTGATAGCACACTTGTGAAGATGATAGTGATCAACAATGGATAATGTTACAGTGGTACACTCTTTTTGATGGCTTAGAAGTGATATAGAGAAGATAAAGTAGCTGAGAATGCTTTTATGGCTTCAAGGACAATGCAATGATGAATGAAAATGCAGTACAGAAAATAAACTTGATGTGACTTCAACAAAAGACAATGGGCCTCATTACACGGAAGGCGGTAATCCAGGGTGCTATTAGCACCATGGACCATGCCGGTAAATTACCGGCACCGCCTTGGCGGAAAGGGGATTTACCGCCCCATTCCAAGGTTGGAGGGGCGGTAAATCCCCCTTCCGCCATTGCCCTTCCCCATAGGGCTCTATGGGAATGGGGAAGGCGCTAATTACGGCACCGCAATTTTGCGGTGCCGTAATTAGCTCCGAGGTCCCTTAGCGGGTTGGTACTTAACGCCTGCAAGAAGCAGGCGTTAATTCCTCCAACCCGCAAAGGGACCTCGTAGTACGGCGGTAAGGGTTAACGGTCACCGTTGCCATTAACGGTGACCGTTAACCCTTACCGCCGTCCGTGTAATGAGGCCCAATGTAATCACTTTTCTTTGACAATTCACCCCCCCCCCCTTCTATGCAAGGTAAAGAGATGAGAGGAAAGCACACAGTTCTCAGGAATGCAATCAAATATAATTCAGTTCCCCCTAGCAAGCTTAGAGGAAAACAGGTAGGACAAACGGTTCCGGAGATACGGTCGATTTAGTAAAGGTCGTTTTTCGGATTTGAAATTTTAAAGCTCAGAATGACAGATGACAGTTTTCAGTTTTAAAGATGACAGAATGACACAATTTTAGGAGGCAGTTCTAATAGGCTAAAATAGTTTGGATTAGATTATTTTAAACTAAGAGATTGGTTTTGGCACAGTGCTAGCTGGGTACTCACACTAGATTTTGGACAGGAATGCGACTTCGTCATCGATCGGCTCAGGATTGGCTGGACTTCTGCTAGCGGTTCTTCACAGCGATCTGGTCTCTGGGTCTCTGGTTCTGTTATCGGTTCTGCTAGCGGTTCCGGATACAGCACTGCTTTCTGGATACTGCTACAGGTTCTTGCAAAGGTTCTTGGCAAAGAATTCAAACAGCTCACCCGGCTGTTGAATAGTTTGGTTGGTTTTGAGGCCTGCTGAAGAGGATTCAGCTTGTGGATTCAGGCCTCTCTGCTACAAATTCTGGAGTTAATTTCTGGTCTCTGGAGATTGATGGATTTGAAGTCTGGATCTCTGGATGTGAAGTATGAAGTCTCCCGGCAAAGCGTCCCGCAAGAAAGTGGAAAGTGAATGTCCCTACCTGGGTTCAATGTTCCTTTTTATGTGTTTTGAAAATGGGTGTGTTCTTGGGCCTAGCTAAGCCTGCCCCTCTCACTTATCATTGGCCAAGCTTTCCTCTCTCCCTTGATTGGGGAAAAGAAATGGAGTGTCAGAGTGATGCTGTGGGTTTTATGGTCAGAGGAACCTCCCCTTGTCAAATTGCACACAAATCTATTTCTGACCCAAATACATATTTATCTATGTACCATTTTTCTAATATTATAGGTCCAGTTAACATATTTTCTGTAGCACCAAACCATCCGATCCCTTTCTTTGTAAGATGTTGTGTCCACTTATGACAGAATTCTCCCCTTTTCATCCAGATAACGACCTCTAAACCTTTCCAGATTTTACACCAATGTGCACCAGGGATATGGGTTTCAGATGATAAAGTGTCAGATTTTTAACATGCATACATTTGGAGTAACAACCTTTTTTTCTGCTACTATCCCAAAGAACATACCACAGGGTCCTAACACCTCTTAAAATGTGCACAGAAAAATCCCAAGAATGATGATGTTGTTTATATAATTTTTACAAGTCCGCACTATGAATTATCCATCTTTTTAAAATCATGCTCTGGCCCCAAAGGGGTGTGGTTTTCCAAAGAATTTCTGGTTTATCCACTTCCCCCAAGCTCAGCTTGCTCTCACAGGCACTGCCCCTCCCAGTTTCTCCCAAGAGGAAGCCACTTTACGGCCCCCCCAATATAACATTTGCCTGAGCCAGTGACAGTGCTTTGTTTAGTTTCCTCTAGTCCCCAGGTACCACTCCCCTAATTCAATCAAAGAGGTGTTCCCTCCTTTTGGTAGGGGCAGCAGAATGCAGCCAGGCCTGGGAATAGTTGTTGAGCCAGTTCAACTCCTGTCGGGGGTAGTTGTCAGGCAGAATTCAGCTAAATGTCCCTTTAGTTCCCAGTTTTCTACATTCAAATCAAACTGACAATTTTTGCACATGCAGCTAGAATGCTGATTCTTAGTTCAAAACTATGACATTTAACAGTTTCAACCTATGTTACACTCAAAAGTAGGTCACTCATTTATTTTAAACATTTCGATTTTAGTGGCTTTCTGTCCATTTAACTTAAGCTGCTGACATCCCCAGCTATTTATTATATATACATTAAATAATTACTTCCTTCAAGTCATTTCATAATATAGTTTTACATTGTATCCACCTCTTAGCAATCTTTCCTTGGCCTGGTTTGGGTTCATTTGTTCAGTTTTACACAAAAGTCTGGTGGTTTTAAAACGCCGGCTTTCTGATAGTTGTGAGCACCAGTATTGCATCCATTTTTGACATTAAGAAAATGAATTCCCCACAGTTCTGGGTTGCTTTTGGCAATCAGCATTGCCATTCCCAATGGTTTCAGGCTACTGTGTGTGTAGCCCAATGGTGGTTTTAGGCAGTGCCCTCCTGTGCTCACAACATAGGCAAAAATGGGTGGCAGCCTATTCTTCATGTTTTCCCTGTGCACTCTTTGGGGAGTTCTGGCCATCATGATGTTTTCAATGCCAGTAATGCACAGTTTTATGGTAGGGCTTGTATGCATAGGTAAAAACATCCCACAAGCCCCCCCTCTTGCGATGGCCATTCTGATCTTTCACTGATGGAACTCGCAAGATCTGGGATGTTCGCCTCATCTTCTTCCAGTTCCGTAGATGGCACAGTTCAGCATCTTTTCCTCCATCCGGTTGGATCGATCGGTTCTCCTCGCCTGTCCTGATGGGAATATTGGGCGGTACCCCGGGCCTCTCGGATCTTTGCTCCCGGTCTCTGGGTCGTTCTCCTTGGTCAGTCTCCGTGGTTTCATCTCTCCTAGGATGATAAAGCAAAAGCGGCAATACCTATTCGTAGACATTTCTCCACCACTATTAATGGTGGGGCGGCATATACATTTTATACATCAGGATACATTTTGCAGTCTTATCTTAAAACAAGATATAACATGAAATATTTTTTTTCCAATCATAATATTTTAGAGACTATATGTGGGATATTTTGGGATGGGAACTGAATTAATCTGGAGCCGTCCCCTCTGGTATTGCAGAGGACTCCTCCAGTTGCTGCAATGTGTACCTGGGATGGCAACACTTTAGCTGATTTATATGCACCCACTTGTCTTCCCCCTCTGCCGAACTGCCTTTGGGGATGCGGATCGTATAGGCTACAGAGGAGATTTTGTCTATAATTTCAAACGGTCCCTTCCACGTAGGCAAACATTTTCGCTGTTTGGCCTGGTTCCTTTGGAAATTGTATAGCTAGACCCGGTCTCCCACAGTATATTCCTTCCTGGTGGTCTTCAGGTCGTAGTGGGTTTTCATGCTATCAGCTGATCTTTCTAGATTCCGCTGAGCATAGGCAAAAGCATGCTGGAGGTGTTTCCTTAAATTCTCCACATACTCATGAGTTGTGGAGGCATTTATCAGTGTCTGCTCTTTGGTCCTGTAGAGCAAATGCTGGGGAAGCACCATCTTGCGTCCGGTCATCAACTCAAATGGTGTCATTTTAGTTGCGGATGAAGGGGTAGATCTGATGGCCATTAGGACCAGAGTTAATCGGATATCCCAACTTGGCCCAGAATCTGCCACAAACTTTTTTAAGATGCTCACAATGGTTCGGTTGTATCTCTCCACTGCTCCAGAAGAAGCTGGCCTGTAAGCAATATGTAGCGTCCTTTTGACCCCCAGTATCTCCCACATCTTTGTCATTACCTCGCTGATGAAATGGCTACCTCTGTCTGACTCAATCCTTTGAGGTAGACCAAAACGGGAAAAGATGTGGTTAATCAGCAGGGCAGCTGCTGTTTCTGCCTTGCAGTTTGGGGCCGGGAGACATTCCACCCACTTGGTAAACAAGCATGCGACGGTCAACATGTACTTGTTTCCTCTAGACGAGCGAATTACAGGGCCTACGAAGTCGATTTGCAAATCTGACCATGGCAGTGTCAACCCCCTCTTTTGGAGAGGCGCACGGTGTGTGAGGAATGATGGCTGAAATTGTGCACACACCAGACACCCCTTCAAGTATTGGTCGAGGTCCTGCCCCATGTGTGGCCAGTATGCAACCTCTCTTAAGATCTCAAGTGTTGTGTGAAACCCCCTATGACCGGCGGTGGCCGCATCATGGGCGTGACTTAACATCAGGCTTCGGAATGAGGTAGGGACCACCCACTGATCATGGCCAGCTTGGGATTTCCTTACCAACAAACCGTCTTGGATTCGGAACCTTTTTGGACATTTCATCAACACTCTTAGGTCCTCTTTCCCAATGTAATCTGTATCCGTCAGGGGAAAGTTCTCAGGGTCCTCGATGTGTTGGTAAAACTTACCAATTATTGGATCCCCCTTTGGAGCTGTAATCAAATCAGCATCAGGGGTCTCCTTACTCCATTGTGCAGTTGAAAGATCATTGTGAGCATTTGTCTGGGATCTAGTGATAGCAGTGACCTGGATTTCCCCCAACAGGGACTCTATTTCTATTAGATCCCCTTGGATGGCCCCGGTTTTGGCCAGCTGATCAGCTAAGTCATTTCCAGTTTTGTCTGGTCCCTCTACTTTGGAATGACCCTTGATCTTTTTCCAGTAGATGGTCATCCCATTCGATGTGACCAGATCATCAATATTTTGGATTAACTTCCCATGTTTCAGGGGTTTGTTGTTAGCACATAACATGCCTCTGGTTTTCCAATTAACCAGGTGCTCCACGAACCCGTTCCGTACATAATCCGAATCTGTGATTATGACCAGTTCGTGGAGTTGATGTTGGACAGCAGCGAGGATGGCCTGATGCACAGCCATCAACTCTGCCACCTGACTACTTCGGGGACCAATTTTGTATCCAGCGGAGGGTTCTGGAAACTCATTCACCCATGCGTTCCCTACGCCGGCCACGAGTTCTTTTTCCCTGTTGTTGTCAACATGGTAAGAGCATCCATTCACATAGACAGTGGGCATTCCCTCACACTTGTCTTCTTCAAAGACTTTGTGTGGGGAATTAAGGTATGACTCCATGTTGTCCGTGATTTTTAGACTTTCGTCCTCGAGACAGTTTTCTCTGGCACAATCATGGAAAGCCTTGCATTGACAGAAGTAATACGGGAATTACATTTCCGGCCCGGATTCTGTCACTTTGGAGGTATTGCAGAGGCTGGTGTGGAGTCTCCACTATGATGTGTTTCCCCTGGATGAACGGGCGGTAATATGAACGGGCGGTAATTCTTCAATGCCCACACCGTTGCCAGGAGTGCCTTCTCACAATCGTTGAATCTTGCCATGAATACCTGTAACCCCTGAATCTGGGCCAGCCCTTGGTCAATGTAGGGCAGAGGCCATCGGGAAGTATGGACCTGTTTGTTGAGCTCCCTAAGGTCAGCACAGAGTCTCCACTGGCCGTTTGGCTTCAATATTCCCAGCACCGGATTGTTGAAGGTGCTGTGTACTGGACGGATTATTACCCGGGACTCAAGGTTCTTAATTATTTCAGTAAGGGACTCCATGGATGCGAGAGGCAAGCGATATTGCTTCACAAACACTGGAGTCATGCCAGGGTCCGTGGGAATTGTTGTCGTGTGGATGTCGGTGCGACCACAGTCATATGAGTCTACCGCAAAGAGATCTTGGAAATCCAAGAAAACTTGTTTCAACTTTTGCTTCTGTTCCAGAGTCACACAGGCATCAGCTAGGTTGACTCTCTCTTCCACCATCTGCCTGAAGCCTGGAAAGACTTCTGGTTTGGCTATCTCAGCGGCCTCCTCCAGCTGGGTGGAGATGTCCCTGGTCAGAGTGCTGATTTGGACTGGAGGCTTCAGGTGGGAAAGGCAGCCCTCATGGACCTGGAAAATCACCTCATCCCCTCTGAAGTGACAAGTCACATCTTCCTTACCATAAGGGCAAGAAGTGTACACCAGGAAGTTCCCCCCCATGCCGGGTGAAAATCCTGTCTGGTGTTGTATTGTCCTCACTGTCACTGTCAAAACAGTCCTTGGGGATCGGTCCTAACAGTTCATTTCCTAAATCAATGGAGAAATGTCGGTCATCAACCGCCATTCCAATAATGGTGCCTGCGGCTAGAGTAATACTCTTTAAGTCGCTGTTATCCACCTCTATTGGAATGGTGTCATGTTCTATGTTGACTAATGGTGTTGGGTTTACCCCCAACCCTTGCTGTTGGAGAGAAGCATTTAGATGAATATAAGCATCAGGGTTTTTCAATTTTTGTCCTCTTTTAACTTTCACTTCCAGGGAGAATTGTCGGGTCCTTTCTGGGATGGCGACTTCCTCTTTAAGCTGAATTTCAACTGCATAAGGTAGCAATTGAGCTGACCTAAATGCTTTTTCTTGATCATCAAAGCCCATGGGATTATCCGCTAATCGGGACCAAGCTTTGAAGTTCATTAGGTCCAAACTAATGGCGAAGCGATTGAGAATGTCACTGCCTAAGTAAAAGGCAGCAGTGACGTCTCGCACGACCCAACAATCATGGACTATGCTCTTGTCGCCAATGGAGATTTTGAGCATACACCTGCTTGGCAGGTGATGTTTGGAATTGGGTGTTTCCAGATCCATTTCCCATTTGTCTATCAGTTTGAATGTGGGAATGGCTGGATCTTTTGGGAGTTGGCGGAACATGGCTTCGCTGATGAAGCTCTTAACGTTGTTCACACACACTCGGGCGAGAACAGAGTCCTTCCCATCATTTAACTGAACAGGGATGAACAACTGCTCTCCAATTTGCTGAATATCAGCCAGGCTCTGAGCTGATTTTACATCCTTCTAGACTATAGGAGTGGGAGTGTCTGATTGTGGATTGGTAAAGAATTTCAGAGTGTTTCCTTCCAGTGTGGAATAGCACCTTAAACTGGAAGGAAGGTTGATTTTCAGAAATAGAGAGGACCCCCCCATCACCAGTCTGTTGTCCTACTGCTATTACTGTCACATCTGGAATTTGGTTGTTCTGGAAGTGAAATTCTACTTGGTCAGATTTTTGTTCAACCATGTGGCAGGTGCCATTTAAACTAACATGGTTGACACTCTGTTTTAATTTTATTGGTCGGCTAGTCTGGGTCCAGAGGACCTTGTTTACACAATCTATTAGGGGTGACAACCTTCTCAGGAGGTCATTCCCTAGTAAACAAGGGGTGCCCTCTGGAGTTACTACTATGACCGGGTGTTTCACCTTGTGTCGCCCAATTTTAATGTCCAAGTCTGCAGTCCCCTCGACAGGAATTTCCTTCCCGTCAAAGTTCTGCAGTTGTCCAGGAAGAGAGGTGAGAGGAATTCGGTAATTCTCCCCCCTTCCTGCATTTAGTTCATCAAAGGCCCTTTTGGACAGAAGGGTAGCTTGGGATCCAGTGTCCACCAGTGCCCAAATTGTAACCTGCCCCTGTACTTGTACCGGGGCATAGTATCTTCCCTCCTTCTCCTCAAGGGGGCACAGATAATGCACATTTTTGGACAACTGGTGGGCTAATTTTCTGGTTTTGGACATGGCGAGAGAAGAGATTTGGGCAGAATTCTGTGGAGAGCTTGGGGAATCTGAAAGAAAAAGTTGGCAACTGGAAATGGTTTCGGGTTCTGGACTGCCCCCCCCCTTTTTGGAGGCAGTCATCAAGATAGGTTTGACCCATGGGATTTTGGTATTGTTGGTTCTGGGATAGAATGATGGGCGGCGACAGCTCAATCCCCACAGGGGTAGGAGATTTTGTTTCCGGTTCCTGGTTTTCCAGGGGCTGTTTACAAGTTGGGAAGGAAGCTTCCTCCAAGGCTTTACACCCCCCTAACCCTTGTGCCTCCTCCCTGGGAACCGGTGGGTTATCGGGGTGCTGCCCCCGTCATTGTTCTGGAGCACCAGGCCCAGAGTTTGGGGCATTCTGCGGTGGCATGCTCATCTG
This sequence comes from Ambystoma mexicanum, assembly GCF_040938575.1. Taxonomy (NCBI): domain Eukaryota; kingdom Metazoa; phylum Chordata; class Amphibia; order Caudata; family Ambystomatidae; genus Ambystoma; species Ambystoma mexicanum. The sequence goes on from NC_090941.1 coordinate 1,090,990,807, forward strand.
AGGGTTCTGTTGAGCCCTCAGTATGTGACCCAGATCCCGTGCCATATTTTGGACCTGGCGCTCAAGTTGGGAAACCCGCTCAGTTTGATACGGGGTTCTGTTTTCTCCCCTGGGCTGATTCCGGGAAGGGTAGCTATCCCTTCTCTGGTAATACCCTGGGTTGGGAAGATTTGGGTACCCCTCCACCCTTGGCCTCCCCTCTCCCGGATTCGGTTGTCTGGGCTCAGGGAATTCGGGAAAGAAGGATGGATGGTTTTGGGGTTGGAAATTGGGTGAATTTCTGCCCTCCTGGGGGAAGTTAGGAGGGAAGTTCCCCGGGTTAGGCGCTTGGCTGGATCCCCCCCCTTGGGCTGGAGGAGTCCACACATAACCCAGGATGGGTCGGTTTCCCTTGTAGCGGGGACTTACATAATCAGGGGAGCGAGGGACCCCATTTGTGGGACTACCTCCTCGACTCTGTGTCTGTGACTGGCCTGAGGGCCTTCTGGGCTGTGAATTATTTGGCGCAGGCAGGTTTTTAGGCCCCCCCATCTCCAAATCTAAAACGGGGGCAACGTTTGCCTCTGCCACCTTGGCAGCAGCAGGGGTGCTGTTGGTTTTGGGGTTTTTCTGCGCATTACTTTTATTTTCTATGGGCTTCTGCACCTCATAGATCCGGGTGGCTTGCTCAATGACCCAGTCTAAAGATCTTTTCTCGCAAAAATCTCTCACGAGCTGGGTCATTATGTACTTGGGAAGAGCATGGAAAAATGTGTTGAAGAATTCTCTGCTGTCCGTGCGCACCCTTCTGGTGGTCTGCACAAAGGCACTGTTAGGGAGAATTCTCTGTTTAGGCTGAATTTCCTAACCTAGTGAGTCCCCCAGCGGCTTTGCTGGATTTCTGGAGTTTGTTTTTTCCATCCTGCCAAGAGTAAGACTCTTTTCCTCTCACTCTTGAACATGAATGTGTGTAATTCCTTTGAATGTCGATGTGTTCTATGGGCTATAGGGTCTTTTACTCCGTAGGGTCTCATATGTTTTTCTATGTGTGTTACACCGCACCCTACGTGCCGTAACACTGGGGCGTCCTAGCGGACCTCCACCATAGACTCCCTACCCGGGGACTGACTACTGTCTCCCCGGGCATGTAAAGTCACCATTGGCTTTACTAGACCTAAATTTACTAACAGAACTAGTACCAACCATCTTATTGTGGATGTGCTAGTAGGGGTAATTCGATTACTCCTGGGTCTGTTACTCGTGGGGGCACTGTCCCATCCCCCCTCGTCGAGATTTGGCTGGTGGCAGTGGAAACTACTTGTTATGTTCGACCCCGGACATAACCCTATGGGATTAGTCCCATTGTTGGAGATTGATACTTTTCCTCGTTAATCTCTAACGTACCACCGGTCTACTTATCTTAAATAGGTTTATCGGATGGTATTTTCTGCCAGAACTCGGTTTTTAAAATGGCGTCTGTGTTCGTCTCTGTGACTCCTAAACCAAAGGTTGAGCCCTTTGTTCCACTTTTGGCGGGCCTCTGTACAGAGACCCTCCAAAGTGGTGCCATTCTGTCTGGGTTACCACAGAGGTGTGGGAGGGGGCTTAGGCACCCTGGACCGAGTTGCCTTGCCAACTCCGGTCGCACTCTGGAGTGATTGGCCCAAGTGGTGAGCCTCCCCGCTCACCACTTAGCGAGTGTTGATTGACAGCTAGGCTGAATGAATGGGGGTTTTCTGCATAAAAGCAGGGCTTTTGGGACTGGATCTTCAGAAGTTGCCACAGGACCTAAGAATCCGACGAGGGTAATGCTGAGCCGACCTGCACAACGACACCTCCGGTGGAGCCCTGCGGAACCGACTCACCACTTCCCGACGACAGAGGAGATCTCCCTGCCGGAGAGTCTCTTCCCCTGACTGGTGGGAACAACCAGTCCCCTTTGCTTTTTCTTCGCCTCAGGACGCGGTGGTCGAATTGCCCGTGCAGAGCACCCTGGCAACCGGATAGCCACTTCCTCTGTACCGCGACCAAAAGGTGGTGCCTTGTGACGGAGCACTCCGAGGCTGGTCTCTTCCCTGGTGGTGCACCGGACTTCACTTTTCTTCACGACGAGATCATCTCTACTCTTGGCAAAGACCGGTCGTGCATCCACCACCAGGAACAACTGCCCCCGCCGGAGCTGTCTCTCCACAACAAGGTACCGTGTCCGCCTGGCTTCCCCTTCGATCGGTTCGAGTGAGGTGTCTTAATCCTCGCCTTTCCGTTGGGTCGCCTCCAAGCTTTTTCTCACGTATTGTTCTGAACAGGTTCAATCTGCCGATAACAATTTGCTACAAACACTCGGACGCATTTCCACTAGAGACTTTTTGGAACATATCGCCTTGCCTCTCTCCGAGTGGGCCTGGCCTCTGAACTTTATGATCTATTGTGGTTCTTGCCTTCGTGCCTAGCATTTTATCCGTGAAGTATTGAACTGTGTTGATTTCGTAACCTGCCTATTTTTCTCTCCCGTCTTAACTAATAGTAGAGTGCCATCTAGGTTGAGGTATGCACCTCTGTCTGAAAATAAGTGATACCGGTAGAACCTAGACTTGTCGAAATATTGTTAGGGGGATTGATCATTTTCTTCTGCGTAGAGTAATTGTAATTGAAGTGTTTGCCGTGATAGTGCCATAGTGTTTTCTATAGATGTTCCGTTATAAATAAATACCTTAATATCGTTACACTGAATCCTTGTTGCGTGTTTGCTTGTCTTACTGTGAAGAATTGTCCTATATTGTATACTCCACATACTGCTCAACTCTTCTTGAGAGAAGTCTGACTGCTCAGCCACAGCTACCAAGTGAATCTGTGTGGTACAGACTGCTACCAAGTGGGTTCACCGCCAAACACCTGTAGTCCTAAATCTTTTGCAGTGGTCCCAGAGGGAACTGCACAGGTTTCCGCCTAACAGGCACGCTTCAATTCTTGCATGAATTCTTGTGCGGCCTGATCCTCCCCACATTGCAAATTGTAGGCTGCCTTGCGAGCCTCTTGGGGATTTCTATGTACAGAAAAATGTTTCAAGATGGCCGCCCTATATGTGGACCATCTTGAATGGTTTTGCTCCTCCAGCCCGCAAAGAAACTGGAGTATTCAGGGGAGAATGTCCATTTGACGTACTGGATGTGTAACGCTCACCTGACTCCCATGGAGGCGCTGGCCTGGTTCGCGCTCCTGTGACCTCTCGCCGGGATCCTGCAGCATGGTCTGCATCAGGTAAGTGCACCCAAGCACTCCCATAATGAGCCTGGCGCCTATGGGTCCTTCCTTGGGGACTGGATGTCCGCTTTCGGGGACGCAGGGCTTGAACCGGCTCCCCGGGAGCGGGCATCATGACAGCACTCCCCCCAAGGCCCCTCCCAAGGTTGTTCCCTCCGGGGGTTTTGGTTTGTCTGGGAAGAGTCGGTGGAATTTCCTGACTAATCGAGGTGCATGCACATGGTCGCTGGGTTCCCACGACCTCTCCTGAGGTCCGTACCCCTTCCAATCAATTAGGTATAACAGTTTTGACCTAAACATTTTTGAGTCTAAAATGTTCTTCACTTCGAATTCGGGCTCCCCATCTATTAGAATAGGTTCTGGAGGTTTGAGTAGTCGGGTTCCGGGTACCACTGGTTTCAGAACTGACACATGAAAAACAGGGTGAATTCGCATACTAGTTGGTAAATCAAGTTTAACAGCCACTGGGTTAATTATTGCCGTAATAGAATAAGGTCCCAGATATTTTGGGTTAAAAGTTCGAGGCCCTTTGAGTGGTAAATGTCTGGTAGCTAACCACACTTGATCCCCAATCTGATACGGAGGTGCTTCACTCCGATGTAGATCAGCATTCTCCTTGTATTTTCTCTTGGCTTGTTGTAAATGCGTAGTTGCCTCTTTGAAGGCTTGGGTAATTGTAGAATGCAGATGTTCTACTGCAGGCATTCCGAGGCTCTGAGGTGAGTCAAGGTTTGAGGTTCGAGGGTGATGCCCAAACAAAGTATAAAAAGGACTGTGGCCAGTTCCAGAGTGTACCGAATTATTATATGCGTATTCGGCTATCCAAAGAATGTCTTTCCAGTTGCTTTCAGATTGCTGTAACATACACCGTAAGTACTGCTCAAGGGTCTGATTTGTCCTCTCGGTCTGACCATCAGTCTGGGTGGTGACTGGTCGATAATCTTACGTTGATCTACGCCATTTGACAACATTTGCGCCAGAAGTGGGAAATGAATTGGCTTTCCCGGTCAGAGATTAGTATAGATGGGAATCCATGTAGCTGAACAATATTTTCGAGGAATTCTTTGGCTAGGACAGAAGCTGAAGGTAAACCTTTCAAAGGAATAAAGTGGGCCATTTTGGAAAACAAATCCACAATTACCAGAATAGTATTGTACCCCGAACAAGGAGGCAGGTCCGTAATAAAATCCATTGATAGGGTGTGCCAGGGTTCTGGCGGTATGTCTAGAGGTTGAAGGAGACCGGCTGGTCTTTTCTTTTGACTTTTATTTTGGGCGCAAACACCACAGGACATCACAAAAGATTTAACATCTTTTCGCCAAGAGGGCCACCAAAATTGTCGTTTCACCTTTTCCTCTGTCTTGGCAATACCGGGGTGTCCCTCTATTAATGTATCATGATAACCGGAAATAACTAGTTCGTGTAATTCCTTATGTGTCAGGAATAAGCGTCCTTGGAAATAAGGTAAACCATTATCTATGGTAAAATCTGATCCCTTTTGTATCCAATCCTGTAAGGTTGTAGGGTCCTGGAGTTGTTTCACTCTGGCTTGAATGTCTTCAAGCGTCTGTAACGAAGTCATGCCTAGAATCCTCTGTTCGGGAATTATTGGTACTGGTTCTGAGTTTGTATCAGATTCTCCCATTCCAATTCGGGATAAGGCGTCTGCTTTGCCATTCTTGCAGCCAGGTCGATAGGTAATCACGAAATCAAATTCGGCGAAAAACAAAGCCCATCGGAGCTGCCGTGATGACTGAGACTTGGCGGTTTTCAAATATTGTAAATTCCGGTGATCAGTGATCACTGTGATGGTATGTCGAGCGCCAAGCAGATAATGCCGCCAGGCTTTAAAAGCGGACTTAATGGCTAACAGTTCTTTGTCCGTGATTGCATAATTAACCTCAGGTGGCGAGAATTTTCTGGACCAAAATGCTACGGGATGCAGTTGGTTGGTTTCGGGATCTCTTTGGGACAGGACAGCTCCCATGGCTAGGCTGGATGCGTCAGTCACGACGACATAAGGGAGATCTGGACGCGGGTGTTTCAATATAGGTGCGGAGGTAAACTTAGCTTTTAAATCCTGAAAGGCCTGCTCGGCTTCTTCAGACCATTCAAAACGTTTATTTTTCCTCAAGAGTGCAGTAATGGGTTGTACCATGCGTGAAAATTCCGGGATAAACCTGCGATAGAAATTGGCAAAGCCGAGCATGCTTTGAACCCCTTTTACAGAGCTAGGTGATGGCCATTTGAGGATGGCATCCACTTTTCTTGAGTCCATTCGGACTCCTTTGGGTGTCAGGATGAAACCTAGAAACTCGACTTCCGTGGTATGGAAAATACATTTCTTCAATTAAGCAAATAGTTTGTGTTGGCGCAGTTTTTCAAGTACTGCCCTGACGTGTTTTCTGTGATCGGATTCCGAAGAGGAGTACACCAGAATGTCATCGATATATACGACAACACAAACATCGATGATTTCCCGAAGGACATCATTCATGAAGTATTGGAAGGCAGCCGGCGCGTTACACAATCCGAAAGGCATCACGTGGTACTCGAATAATCCGTATTTAGTACGGAAGGCAGTTTTCCATTCGTCGCCTTCTTTAACTCGTACCAGATGATAAGCCCCCCGGAGATCTAACTTGGTGTATATGCAAGCGTCCTTCACCTGGTCAAGGAGTTCAGGGATCAGAGGCAGAGGATAACGGTTTTTAACCGTTATCTGGTTCAATGCGGGGTAATCGATACAAGTTCTAAGGTCGCCTTCTTTTTTGGGCACGAAGAACAAAGCCGAGGATGCCGGGGACTTTGACGGGCAAATAAAACCATTAGCTAGGTATTGATCCAAATATTGTCTCAAATGCAGGTTCTCAGGTTCGGTAAGGGCATAAATCCTGTTACAAGGGGGTTGTGCACCGGGCACCAGATCGATTTGGCAATCGTACGATCTGTGAAGAGGTAACGTGTTGGCCTGTTCCTTTTGGAAGACGTCCTGAAAGTCTTGGTATTCCGGAGGTAGTTGCATGGAGGCAGAGGTTACAGATGCTAGATTAATCTTCAGGCTTTCTGGGTAGCAGGTTTGTGTACAATCCGGGAAGGTTATTCTCTTAGCTCGCCAATCAATTCGAGGATTATGTGTCTCTAACCAAGGGATTCCAAGAATAACCTGAAACTGTGGAGCCTTGATTACATCAAACACAACACCCTCCCGATGGCCGTCGGGACCAATAAGAGTCACCTCAGTAGTGGAATGTGTTACCGGTCCACAGGCAATTTCAGTTCCATCGACTGTGGTGATGACATCTTTGCTGGTTTTAGGACGGAGAGGGAGGTTAATCCTAGGACCAATTCACGATCCACATAGTTTCCAATAGCCCCACTATCGATGTATGCCTTTTTTGCATGCAACCGCTTAGGCTGTTCTGGATCTACGAGAACCATTGGCACAATGAAATGCGAGGTCTGAGAGTTAGTTTTCAAGCTCGGCAAGCGGACCCCTACACTTGTCGGGCGGAGTCGTTTCCCGAAACAGAGTCTTCATGGTTTTTATCAGCGGCTCCTACCGCCTTTCGGGGCGGTTTTGCCCGGCAATCTCATAGAAAGTGTCCAGAATTCCCACTATAAAGACATAATTTTAACTGCCGCCTCCTTTCACGTTCCTTTTGAGTTAAGGGACCTTTAACCCCTCCAATTTGCATAGGCTCAGAGACATCAACTCCCTTGGGATTAGCATGGGTCTTGACCAACACCCGGGTCTCAAACCTGGACAGATCTGCTTTTCTGTTTTGAAGTCTGTGATCCAATTGGACCACTAAGTCTATATACTCTGTGCATTCTTGGGGCGGATTTACAACTTGGGCCAAGACATCTTTAAGTTCTCCGCGTAGGCCTCGATAAAACAACGTGACTCTTTTATCCTCTGGCCAACCCGTTTCCACAATTAGTCTATTAAAGGTTGCAATATAGGATAGGAGGTCCTGATTTCCCTGTCGCAGGGATAGAAGTTCGTCATCCAGAGCCTGCCCCTGAGAGTGTCGAGCAAATAACCTTTCCATGCTTGCTTGAAACCTTTGAAAATCACGGAGAATCGGATCATCTTGAGTAACCAGTGGAACTGACCAATCGGCAGCGCAGCCGCTGAGATATGACAATACAAAGGCTACCTTGGTCTGATCATTAGGGAAGGCCCCAGGTCTGCATAGGAAGTGCAAACGACACTGATTCATGAATGCGGCGAATCGTTTGGGGTCCCCAGCAAAGCGTTCGGGTGGGGCCAGCGGTATGTTTCCAGGTAGATTAATCTGCACAGGGTTACTGGAAACCACAGGAGTGGGGTTCCCTCCGGAACCGGGTAGAGGAGTTTGCCCAGCTTGACCTTGCAAAAGCTGTCTGGCCAGGTCATCAGTTCTTTCCTTTGATATTATTAATTCCCTCCTGAGGGCATTAGTCTCTTGACGAGCGTCATGTACTTCGGCCCGTAATTCCCCCAGTAATTGGGCCAACTGATCAGTCTCAGAACTTTCCATAGCGCCTGGGTGGGAATTTGTAGGAAGGCTTCGCGTTCTGTAACGCTCACCTGACTCCCATGGAGGCGCTGGCCTGGTTCGCGCTCCTGTGTCCTCTTCTAAGGTGATGCGCAGGGTTCGGAAGACGGACTGGACCGGGCCCCCCAAACCTGGCTTGTCTGGCTCGCAGAAGTATCCTTCTGTAGGCGAAAATAGGGGATTAACTGTCTGCTGGGTAATGCAATTGGCCTCCCACTTTCCCCTCTCACCCTCCTCGAAACCCTTCTGTGATTCCTCGTAGCGTCTCACCTTAGGGTCTGGAAGGACGAGCTCTCCATCCTGCTTCTGATGCAGGGGCACGTTGGTATCCAGTTACTTCACTGGATTTTCGGATTGGTGAGAACCAAACTTGCTAGGCTTCCAGGTAAGTTTTTTTATAAGAGGTTCCCCTTGTGTCCATGCATTAATGTACTAATGCTAGTGTCTTTTTCCCCATAGGGGCCGGGGTACGGAATGCCGGGGAACAGGCACCGACCCGAGATGAGAGGTGAAATCCTTGTATAAATCAGGTAAGTCTTTAATGAGCGTTTTTTGGTAATGTCTTTTCATTCGCTCATTAACGCTGATGTCTCTTTTTCCCCTTAGGGGCCGGGGTCCGGAAATGCCAGGATGCGGCGCAGACCCGAAATGAAGAGGGAATGAATCAACAGGTAAGTGTTAACATGGAGATTTAGCTTTCCTTATTCCCTTCTCTCTCTCACCTTTTGTTCTGGTCTTTTTCTCCCTAGGCGCTGGGGCGTGACTGCGAATCCGGATGATCGCTGCTGAACATGGAGGCGCCCTGTAAAGGTGAGTGGAATGCGGCACTGCAGTGATCGACGCGATGAGCTTTTAAATAAAAGTCTTCCTTTTCAGGATTGTCGGTGAGATGTCTCCGGGATGCGGATTTAGCAGGTAAGAACTTTTCCTTCTTCTGTTCTCTTCTTCTCTTCCTTTGCAGGTGATCCAGGATGCTGGCAGGCATGGCAGAAGTCAGGATGCAGGAGCAGACACGGTGAGCGTCCAGCTGCTAGATGCAGAACAACTCGAAGCACGTGTGGCTGTTCGGGTGGGGTTTAAATAGCCTTGGAAGAAGTTCCAGGTATGTATCCTTCCTCCAATCAGGTATGTATCCTTCCCCGACCACGCCCGGATGGTAAATTAGTCCCACAGGTAAAGTCGTTCCTTTCAGGCCTCAAGGAGGCCGGGATCCTGCAGCATGGTCTGCATCAGGTAAGTGCACCCAAGCACTCCCATAATGAGCCTGGCGCCTATGGCGTCAGGACTGATGTCTTTTATGAGCCTGGCGCCATAGGCGCCAGGACACTGTCCAAAGGGCCCCTATATGGGGTTGCTGGGTCCTTCCTTGGGGACTGGATGTCCGCTTTCGGGGACGCAGGGCTTGAACCGGCTCCCCGGGAGCGGGCATCATGACAGGATGCAGCCACTGCTGTCCTTCAAATGGAAAGTCTCCATCATTTGCTCATAGAGTTCCAAGTGTTCCCAAACAGAATACTTGGCGTTCTTATGATAAGGCGTGATGACACTCCTGATTGCCTTAATCTGTTTTAAGGGGTCCTTAAGCAAGGCCCTTTTCACCTTATTGGCCTTTTTGGTTCGGGTAACCCTGGTCCATTCATCCTCTGATTCAGAAGCACTGCTCCCAGAGGTGCCCGTCTGATCTTCCAGGTTTTCCCGGATTCTGCGAGCCTGGGAATAGCTGGCAGAATGTGGGGACCTGGTCTCCTGTATCCTGTGACGCTCAGAGGAGTCTTCAGATCCCTCCTTGCTACCAGGATTTGATGGGTGCCCCCCCCCAGTGACCTAACTGGGCAGAGGTTTTTAGGATGCCCTTAGGGGGCCTAATTTCCTGGGGTTCCCCACTAAATTGCACTGTACTCAGGCGCCCATTTCCGGATGCCCGCCCATCCATTCCTGGGTGGTACTGGCCTATGAGCCCCATACTTTTGGCTGGATAGTAATCTGCCATTCCTATGGCCCTGTGCTCATGCGCGCCAAGGGACATGGGGGTGGCAGAGTCCAGGGACTGAGAGAGATGAAGGCCTCTGGTACTAGGGCTTCTGAGGTTATGCTCAGGTGTTTCCCTTTCCCAGCGAACTTCATCTCTGTCAGCCCCTGCTCCCTGTTGCAATGCAAGAGCCTGCGCTTTCAGTTCCTCAGTTAAGGCCTTACTAGACTCTATCAGTCTCTCTTGCATGGCTACCTGTTGCTGGAGCCTATCATTGTGCTGACAGAGAGCATAATTTTCTCTCTGTGCCTCCTGATTGGTCCTGGAGTACTGGGCCAGTCTCTGCTGCAGGAGGGTTACCTCCTGAGTCCCATCCCTACTGGCCTGCTCCTTTCTTGCCAGAGCCTCCTCCACCCTCCTGGTGTGACCTAGCAAGCCCTGATGCTCTTTTTGGAGGTCACCCAGCCCCTGGAGGGCCAAGTGATTTTCTTCAATTTTTCTTTTTAAATGGCAGACTTCCTGGCCTAAGGTATCCCTTTCCTGACCAAGAGCCTGCATTTGTGACGCCAGGTCGTCCCTCTGCCTTTGAAAGGCACCAGCTTTCTGGCGCTCCTGATCAAACTCTGCCTGGGTATCCAGGTCTTTCAGGATCAGTTTATTGCTCTCTGCCTTTTCCCTATCTAGGTGGCTTTGCAAGGTGACTACCTGCTCAGCACATGCCCTATTGAAATCTAATTGTTGCTCCAGCTTTTTCTGGCTATGCAGTAGGGAGTCCAAACCTTCTTGGTACTCCTTCTGCAAGGCCAGAAATCTGGTATCCTGGTCAGACTTTTCCTGTTGCAGGATACACATGTCCTCTTTGATTTTAATGAGATACTGTCTGCTCTAATTTTCGGACTCCTGGCTTCTGTGCATCCTCTGCTCAGAAGAGACTAGGTCAGATTGGGCCTTCTCTAACGCGATTTGTTGCCTATTTGCCAGATATTGGCCTTGAGCACATTTGTCCTGCATGGCTCCCATATATAGATACAAATATGCCGCTATCCTAACCATCTTGTCGTGTTCATCTTTAGCTTTAGGAGCCATGTATAGTTCACTCAGGGCCACATGTAAGGGACCCTGATCTCTCCAGATATCTAACCCAGCTGCAGTGACCTGTCGTGTGATTGCCTGCAACCTCGCATCCTGGCCCTGCTCAGTCCTTTCACCTCTCAAAAATAGCTTATGTAAGAAGTGCTCTCTGGCTATTTTGATGTCTACCAGTGTCGTCATTCTGGAATTTGAGTTCCTTCCTGACTTACAGAAGTTTATATTTTATTTTGCAAAACAGACCGTTTCCTTAGAGCGTTCCTTTGAGGGGTGCTTTCACAGTGTAAAACAGCGTGGTGATATAACCAGATATGTGTATCCGGTCAGTTGACACACTGTATTAAGCTGCACAAGTGATAAACCTAATCCAGAATATCCCGGCTACGAGCCCCCACTTTGTAAGCGGATTCAATTCAACACTACAGCTAAGTCAATGCCTAGTCTGGGATGAGGGAAACCCTTATTGATATATTTTTATGTCCAGTTTGTTTACTCTGGATGACTACCCTTATATAACGCCCCTCTCTTAGAATCCCCCTGACCCCACTGAGCCAAGAAGTAGGTTTGTTTTGCAAATTAAAAAGTTTATTTGAAAATTAAACAATATATATATACATATCACACTTTTATAATAAATTAATGTTTGATAGCACACTTGTGAAGATGATAGTGATCAACAATGGATAATGTTACATTGGTACACTCTTTTTGATGGCTTTGAAGTGATATAGAGAGGATAAAGTAGCTGAGAATGCTTTTATTGCTTCAAGGACAATGCAATGATGAATGAAAATGCAGTACAGAAAATAAACTTGATGTGACTTCAACAAAAGACAATGTAATCACTTTTCTTTGACAATTCACCCCCCCCCTCTATGCAAGATAAAGAGATGGGAGGAAAGCACACAGTTCTCAGGAATGCAATCAAATATAATTCAGTTCCCCCCTAGCAAGCTTGGAGGAAAACAGGTAGGAGTTTTAAACACAGGCAATATACTTTGATGTGGTTGCAATTAAGTGAAAAATATGCGAAAAATGCTTTTAATTCCCTATAGGAGGTTCAGGGTGAGTGAGAGATACTTAAATTAATTCAGGATCACTTTAGCAATGCTCTATGAATGATTGTCAGGTTGCACACGAATTTCAACAAGGAAAGCAAGGACAAATATTTTTGCACGTGGCTGAAATTAAGCAAAATGTCAAATCGCGGAAAATGTAGTCGCGTGCGTCGAGCGCACTTACGGAGGCACTATAAGGAGTCGGTTCGTTGGAAAGCTTAGAATCTTAGCTTTAAGATGACAGTTAAAACTCGCTCCTAGCACGAACGGTTCCGGAGATACGGCCGATTTAGTAAAGGTAGTTTTTCGGATTTGAAATTTTAAAGCTCAGAATGACAGATGACAGTTTTCAGTTTTAAAGATGACAGAATTACACGATTTTAGGAGGCAGTTCTAATAGGCTAAAATAGTTTGGATTAGATTATTTTAAACTAAGAGATTGGTTTTGGCACAGTGCTAGCTGGGTACTCACACTAGATTTTGGACAGGAATGCGACTTCGTCAACGATCGGGTCAGGATTGGCTGAACTTCTGCTAGCGGTTCTTCACAGCGATCTGGTCTCTGGGTCTCTGGTTCTGTTATCGGTTCTGCTAGCAGTTCCGGATACAGCACTGCTTTCTGGATACTGCTACAGGTTCTTGCAAAAGTTCTTGGCAAAGTATTCAAACAGCTCGCCCGACTGTTGAATAGTTTGGTTGGTTTTGAGGCCTGCTGAAGAGGATTCAGCTTGTGGATTCAGGCCTCTCTGCTACAAATTCTGGAGTTAATTTCTGGTCTCTGGAGATTGATGGATTTGAAGTCTGGATCTCTGGATGTGAAGTCTGAAGTCTCCCGGCAAAGCGTCCCGCAAGAAAATGGAAAGTGAATGTGCCTACCTGGGTTTCAATGTTCCCTTTTATGTGTTTTGAAAATGGGTGTGTGCCTGGGCCTAGCTAAGCCTAGCTAAGCCTGCCCCTCTCACTTATCATTGGCCAAGCTTTCCTCTCTCCCTTGATTGGGGAAAAGAAATGGAGTGTCAGAGTGATGCTGTAGGTTTTATGGTCAGAGGAACCTCCCCTTGTCAAATTGCACACAAATCTATTTCTGACCCAAATACATATTTATCTATGTAAAACTTTCTAATATTATAGGTCCAGTTAACATATTTTCTGTAGCACCAAACCATCCGATCCCTGTCTTTGTAAGATGTGGTTTCCACTTATGACAGAATTCTCCCCTTTTCATCCAGATAACGACCTCTAAACCTTTCCAGATTTTACACAAATGTGCACCAGGGATATGGGTTTCAGATGAAAAAGTGTCAGATTTTTCACATGCATACATTTGTAACAACCTTTTTTCCGCTACTATCCCCAAGAACATACCACAGGGTCCTAACACCTCTTAAAATGTGCACAGAAAAATCCCAAGAATGATGATGTTGTTTATATAATTTTTACAAGTCTGCACTATGAATTATCCATCTTTTTAAAATCATGCTCTGGCCCCAAAGGGGTGTGGTTTTCCAAAGCACATGGTGAGATTTCTGGTTTATCCACTTCCCCCAAGCTCAGCTTGCTCTCACAGGCACTGCCCCTCCCAGTTTCTCCCAAGAAGAAGCCATTTTACGGCCCCCCCAATATAACATTTGCCTGAGCCAGTGACAGTGCTTTCTTTAGTTTCCTGTAGTCCCCAGGTACCACTCCCCTAAATCAATCAGAGAGGTGTCACCTCCTTTTGGTAGGGGCAGCAGAATGCAGCCAGGCCTGGGAATAGTTGTTGAGCCGTTCAACTCCTGTCGGGGGTAGCTGTCAGGCAGAATTCAGCTAAATGTCCCTTTAGTTCCCAGTTTTCTACATTCAAATCAAACTGACAATTTTTGCACATGCAGCTAGAATGCTGATTCTAAGTTCAAAACTATGACATTTAACAGTTGCAACCTATGTTACACTCAAAAGTAGGTCACTCGTTTATTTTAAACATTTCGATTTTAGTGGCTTTCTGTCCATTTAACTTAAGCTGCTGACATCCCCAGCTATTTTTTATATATACATTAAATAATTACGTCCTTCAAGTCATTTCAGAATATAGTTTTACATTGTATCCACCTCTTAGCAAGTCTTTCCTTGGCCTGGTTTGGGTTCATTTGTTCAGTTTTACACAAAGGTCTGGTGGTTTTAAAACGCCGGCTTTCTGATAGTGGTGAGCACCAGTATTGCATCCATTTTTGACATTAAGAAAATGAATTCCCCACAGTTCTGGGTTGCTTTTGGCAATCAGCATTGCCATTCCCAATGGTTTCAGGCTACTGTGTGTGTAGCCCAATGGTGGTTTTAGGCAGTGCCCTCCTGTGCTCACAACATAGGCAAAAATGGGTGGCAGCCTATTCTTCATGTTTTCCCTGTGCACTCTCTGGGGAGTTCTGGCCATCATAATGTTTTCAATGCCAGTAATGCACAGTTTTATGGTAGGGCTTGGATGCATGGGTAAAAACATCCCACAAGTGTTCAGTGAACCTAGTGCTCTACGGCCGGGCCGGCCGGGGGTTGCTCCAGAGCTGGTCAGTGTTGCAGGCTCTGGTGGGGGAGGACGGATGGCTCCGCTGTGCGATCCGATGGTGGGCAGTGTTTTACGCGATCCCTCGCGTTAAGGAAAGCGTTTCAGGCCGACAGCGCAATTTTGCGGGGCAAAGGGGCTCCACTTGAAGCCACTTCGGGAAACAGGCCGGATGAAGGGGAAAGGGTTCTGCTTTCTGTTGCTGCCTTCGGGTGCAGAGATCTGAATTTTTAACCGCTACAACAGGATCGAATGTTGGATCTCAGACAGGAGCTCAACGGAACTGCTTCCTTATGCAATGTGTGCTGGCCACGCCCCCCGGGGACTCCTACAAATCGCTCAGATAATTACATTGATTCAATAGCGGTCTAGACGTCTCTAAACAAACGTGACAAAGGCAGCATCTCCGTTGGTCCTTAGGGATCTGCTTTCTTGCTCCAAGCAGCTTAAATGTGGGCAGAAATGCAAAATCGTAATAAAACGTTGCAAACCCTGATCAATGGTATACATTAGATAATCATCCGGTTTAGAGACAAGAAAAGCTTGTGTGGCATATTCAGTGTATGATGACTCCTACTCAAATAGTCAACAGTCTGAGCCCCGTCCCAAGGGTGGCCTTGTCGATTAATAAGTGTCTGGCCAGCATGAAAAGTAAGTTATCTTCGGCAGGCCATTCCCAACCAATCACCTGGTGAAAATCCTCACAAGCCGCCTTCATATTTTCAAAAGGACTAGGAGAGCAGCAGTGAACCAAAGGCGTCAAAAAGTGGTGCCAAGAAAGAATAGTCCTTTCCCCATCTTGGAGGGTTTTGAATAACAAAACTGATCTTTTAATCTTGACTTGGGTAGGTAGTAACACAAGGCCCCATTCCAGGCGTAGTGTAGCCACTGGAACTGATTGAGGGAGCCCAAGATTGTGCTTCCACAACTTGCCCTCTTGGACATCCAACCAACGTAGTTGGTTTTCTGTGTAAATCTCCATGCCATAGACAAGGCCCAGAATGACACTCAGGTTATAGATCATAAGAAGGCCTTCAACTGAGGACCCACCTTTGTATTGTGTAAAGGTACAAGCTTCTCCAAATTTGGACAAGGCCTTTGGGATAATATAGGTTTGAAGCAATTTGGAGGAGAGAGTAGAGGTCAAGTAGGTATTCGGATATACAAAAGTCAACTTGGTCCAGAGTCTGATCTCCTATCGTCCATTTCTCCTGGAATCCTTTTTGTGGACGGGTATCATTATCGATTTCTTCCAGGAGGAGAGAACTTGGCCTTCCGTAATTACTTTCTGGAACAGACCGACAAGGATACCAGCCCACAAATTGGGGTCACTCTTAAATATGATGTTAGTCAAACAATCTGGACCAGGGGCCCAGGAGGACTTAATCCTTTTAATTTTTGCTGAATTCTTTTTCAGAAGAGATGGAAAATCTGAAGTATCAAGGAGAGCAGGTTGATCAAAAAAAGGAAGAGATGTACGGCAGACGGTAGAAGAGTCATGTAATGACACAACATGAGCAATCCAATCGTCCTCACTAATAGGGTTGATGTCAATGTTATCGCTCGCACCCAATAACTCTCTATACACTTGCCAAAATGTTTTGCTTTCTTTTCTCTGCAATAGCCTGTATAGTACCAACCATTTGGCCGGGTGCCGTGAGCTCTTATGCACACACAGCCAGTTCTTATACACAGTGCAGAGAGATGAAATTGCATGTGGCCCACTGTTGGAATTTATATCTAAGCGTGGGCAGAACAAAGGTTACTATGCAATATTCTCTTCCTCCCTGCTATCAGAGGATCGTAGTAAGGGTTTTTATTTTGGCAGGTAGTTAGTGGTCCCTTTTTCCTCTTCTGACCAATCTTACGGGCACCCGCTGTCATGATGCCCGCTCACGGGGAGCCGGTTCAAGCCCTGCGTCCCCGAAAGCGGACATCCAGTCCCGAAGGAAGGACCCAGCAACCCCATATAGGGGCCCTTTGGACAGTGTCATGGCGCCTATGGCGCCAGGCTCATAAAAGACATCAGTCCTGGCGCCATAGGCGTCAGGCTCATTATGGGAGTGCTTGGGTGCACTTACCTGATGCAGACCATGCTGCAGGAATCCGGCCTCCTTGAGGCCTGAAAGGAACTACTTTACCTGTGGGACTAATTTACCATCCGGGCGTGGTCGGGGAAGGATACATACCTGATTGGAGGAAGGATACATACCTGGAACTTCTTCCAAGGCTATTTAAACCCCACCCGAACAGCCACACGTGCTTCGCGTTGTTCTGCATCTAGCAGCTGGACGCTCACCGTGTCTGCTCCTGCATCCTGACTTCTGCCACGCCTGCCAGCATCCTGGATCACCTGCAAAGGAAGAGAAGAAGAGAACAGAAGAAGGAAAAGTCCTTACCTGCTAAATCCGCATCCCGGAGACATCTCGCCGACAATCCTGAAAAGGAAGACTTTTATTTAAAAGCTCATCGCGTCGATCGCTGCAGCGCCGCATTCCACTCACCTTTACAGGGCGCCTCCATGTTCAGCAGCGATCATCCGGATTCGCAGTCACGCCCCAGCGCCTAGGGAGAAAAAGACCAGAACAAAAGGTGAGAGAGAGAAGGGAATAAGGAAAGCTAAATCTCCATGTTAAGACTTACCTGTTGATTCATTCCCTCTTCATTTCGGGTCCGAGCCGCATCCTGGCCTTTCCGGACCCCGGCCCCTAAGGGGAAAAAGAGACATCAGCGTTAATGAGCGAATGAAAAGACATTACCAAAAAACGCTCATTAAAGACTTACCTGATTTCTACAAGGATTTCACCTCTCATCTCGGGTCGGTGCTTGTTCCCCGGCATTCCGTACCCCGGCCCCTATGGGGAAAAAGACACTAGCATTAGTACATTAATGCATGGACACAAGGGGAACCTCTTATCAAAGAATTTACCTGGAAGCCAAGCAAGTTTGGTTCTCACCAATCCGAAAATCCAGTGAAGTAACTGGATACCAACGCGCCCCTGCATCAGAAGCAGGATGGAGAGCTCGTCCTTCCAGACCCTAAGGTGAGACGCTACGAGGAATCACAGAAGGGTTTCGAGGAGGGTGAGAGGGGAAAGTGGGAGGCCGATTGCATTACCCCGCAGACAGTTAATCCCCTATTTTCGCCTACAGAAGGATACTTCTGCGAGCCAGATAAGCCAGATTTGGGGGCGCGGTCCAGTCCGTCTTCCGAACCCTGCGCATCACCTTAGAAGAGGTCACAGCAGCGCGAACCAGGCCAGCGCCTCCGTGGGAGTCAGGTGAGCGTTACAGAACGCGAAGCCTTCCTACAAATTCCCACCCAGGCGCTATGGAAAGTTCTGAGACTGATCAGTTGGCCCAATTACTGGGGGAATTACGGGCCGAAGTACATGCCGC
This sequence comes from Ambystoma mexicanum, assembly GCF_040938575.1. Taxonomy (NCBI): domain Eukaryota; kingdom Metazoa; phylum Chordata; class Amphibia; order Caudata; family Ambystomatidae; genus Ambystoma; species Ambystoma mexicanum. The sequence goes on from NC_090941.1 coordinate 1,091,008,642, forward strand.
TCGTCAAGAGACTAATGCCCTCAGGAGGGAATTAATAATATCAAAGGAAAGAATTGATGACCTGGCCAGACAGCTTTTGCAAGGTCAAGCTGGGAAAGCTCCTCTACCCGGTTCCGGAGGGAACCCCGCTCCTGTGGTTTCCAGTAACCCTGTGCAGATTAATCTACCTGGAAACATGCCGCTGGCCCACCCGAACGCTTTGCTGGGGACCCCAAACGATTCGCCGTATTCATGAATCAGTGTCGTTTGCACTTCCTATGCAGACCTGGGGCCTTCCCTAATGATCAGACCAAGGTAGCCTTTGTATTGTCATATCTCAGCGGCTGCGCTGCCGATTGGTCAGTTCCACTGGTTACTCAAGATGACCCGATTCTCCGTGATTTTCAAAGGTTTCAAGCAAGCATGGAAAGGTTATTTGCTCGACACTCTCAGGGGCAGGCTCTGGATGGCGAACTTCTATCCCTGCGACATGGGCAATCAGGACCTCCTATCCTATATTACAACCTTTAATAGACTAATTGTGGAAACGGGATGGCCAGAGGATAAAAGAGTCACGTTGTTTTATCGAGGCCTACGCGGAGAACTTAAAGATGTCTTGGCCCAAGTTGTAAATCCGCCCCAAGAATGCACTGAGTATATAGACTTAGTGGTCCAATTGGATCACAGACTTCAAAACAGAAAAGCAGATTGGTCCAGGTTTGAGACCCGGGTGTTGGTCAAGACCCATGCTAATCCCAAGGGAGTTGATGTCTCTGAGCCTATGCAAATTGGAGGGGTTAAAGGACCCTTAACTCAAAAGGAACGTGAAAGGAGGGGGCAGTTAAAATTATGTCTTTATTTTGGGAATTCTGGACACTTTCTACGAGATTGCCCGGCAAAACCGCCCCGAAAGGCGGTAGGAGCCGCTGATAAAAACCATGAAGACTCTGTTTCGGGAAACGACTCCGCCCGACAAGTGTAGGGGTCCGCTTGCCGAGCTTGAAAACTAACTCTCAGACCTCGCATTTCATTGTGCCAATGGTTCTCGTAGATCCAGAACAGCCTAAGCGGTTGCATGCAATAAAGGCATACATCGATAGTGGGGCTATTGGAAACTATGTGGATCGTGAATTGGTCTCTAGGATTAACCTCCCTCTCCGTCCTAAAACCAGCAAAGATGTCATCACCACAGTCGATGGAACTGAAATTGCCTCTGGACCGGTAACACATTCCACTACTGAGGTGACTCTTATTGGTTCCGATGGCCATCGGGAGGGTGTTGTGTTTGATGTAATCAAGGCTCCACAGTTTCAGGTTATTCTTGGAATCCCTTGGTTAGAGACACATAATCCTCAAATTGATTGGCGAGCTAAGAGAATAACCTTCCCGGATTGTACACAAACCTGCTACCCAGAAAACCTGACGATTAATCTAGCATCTGTAACCTCTGCCTCCATGCAACTACCTCCGGAATACCAAGACTTTCAGGACGTCTTCCAAAAGGAACAGGCCAACACGTTACCTCCTCACAGATCGTACGATTGCCAAATCGATCTGGTGCCTGGTGCACAACCCCCTTGTAGCAGGATTTATGCCCTTACCGAACCTGAGAACCTGCATTTGAGACAATATTTGGATCAATACCTAGCTAATGGTTTTATTCACCCGTCAAAGTCCCCGGCATCCTCGGCTTTGTTCTTCGTGCCCAAAAAAGAAGGTGACCTTAGAACTTGTATCGATTACCGCGCATTGAACCAGATAACTGTTAAAAACCGTTATCCTCTGCCTCTGATCCCTGAACTCCTTGACCAGGTGAAGGACGCTTGCATATACACCAAGTTAGATCTCCGGGGTGCTTATCATCTGGTACGAGTTAAAGAAGGCGACGAATGGAAAACTGCCTTCCGTACTAAATACGGATTATTCGAGTACCAGGTGATGCCTTTCGGATTGTGTAACGCGCCGGCTGCCTTCCAATACTTCATGAATGATGTCCTTCGGGAACTCATCGATGTTTGTGTTGTCGTATATATCGATGACATTCTGGTGTACTCCTCTTCGGAATCTGATCACAGAAAACACATCAGGGCAGTACTTGAAAAACTGCGCCAACACAAACTACTTGCTAAATTGGAGAAATGTGTTTTCCATACCACAGAAGTCAAGTTTCTAGGTTTCATCCTGACACCCAAAGGAGTCCGAATGGACTCAAGAAAAGTGGATGCCATCCTCAAATGGCCATCACCTAGCTCTGTAAAAGGGGTTCAAAGCATGCTCGGCTTTGCCAATTTATATCGCAGGTTTATCCCAGAATTTTCACACGTGGTACAACCCATTACTGCACTCTTGAGGAAAAACAAACGTTTTGAATGGTCTGAAGAAGCCGAGCAGGCCTTTCAGGATTTAAAAGCTAAGTTTACCTCTGCACCTATATTGAAACACCCGCGTCCAGATCTCCCTTATGTTGTCGAGACTGGCGCATCCAGCCTAGCCATGGGAGCTGTCCTGTCCCAAAGAGATCCCGAAACCAACCAACTGCATCCCGTAGCATTTTGGTCCAGAAAATTCTCGGCACCCGAGGTTAATTATGCAATCACGGACAAAGAACTGTTAGCCATTAAGTCCGCTTTTAAAGCTTGGCAGCATTATCTGCTTAGTGCTCGACATACCATCACAGTGATCACTGATCACCGGAATTTACAGTATTTGAAAACCGCCAAGGCTCAGTCATCACGGCAGCTCCGATGGGCTTGTTTTTCGCTGAATTTGATTTTGTGATTACCTATCGACCTGGCTGCAAAAATGGCAAAGCAGACGCCTTATCCCGAATTGGAATGGGAGAATCTGATACAAACTCAGAACCAGTACCAATAATTCCCGAACAGAGGATTCTAGGCATGACTTCGTTACAGACGCTTGAAGACATTCAAGCCAGAGTGAAACAACTCCTGGACCCTACAACCTTACAGGATTGGATACAAAAGGGATCAGACTTTACCATAGATAATGGTTTACCTTATTTCCAAGGACGCTTATTCCTGCCACATAAGGAATTACACGAACTAGTTATTTCCGGTTATCATGATACATTAATAGAGGGACACCCCGGTATTGCCAAGACAGAGGAAAAGGTGAAACGACAATTTTGGTGGCCCTCTTGGCGAAAAGATGTTAAATCTTTTGTGATGTCCTGTGGTGTTTGCGCCCAAAATAAAAGTCAAAAGAAAAGACCAGCCGGTCTTCTTCAACCTCTTGACATACCGCCAGCACCCTGGCACACCCTATCAATGGATTTTATTACGGACCTGCCTCCTTGTTCGGGGTACAATACTATTCTGGTAATTGTGGATTTGTTTTCCAAAATGGCCCACTTTATTCCTTTGAAAGGTTTACCTTCAGCTTCTGTCCTAGCCAAAGAATTCCTCGAAAATATTGTTCGGTTACATGGATTCCCATCTATACTAATCTCTGACCGGGGAAGACAATTCATTTCCCACTTCTGGCGCAAATGTTGTCAAATGGCGCAGATCGACGTAAGATTATCGACCAGTCACCACCCTCAGACCGATGGTCAGGCCGAGAGGACAAATCAGACCCTTGAGCAGTACTTGCGGTGTATGTTACAGCAATCTGAAAGCAACTGGAAAGACATTCTTTGGATAGCCGAATACGCATATAATAATTCGGTACACTCTGGAACGGGCCACAGTCCTTTTTATACTTTGTTTGGGCATCACCCTCGAACCTCAAACCTTGACTCACCTCAGAGCCTCGGAATGCCTGCAGTAGAACATCTGCATTCTACAATTACCCAAGCCTTCAAAGAGGCAACTACGCATTTACAACAAGCCAAGAGAAAATACAAGGAGAATGCTGATCTACATCGGAGTGAAGCACCTCCGTATCAGATTGGGGATCAAGTGTGGTTAGCTACCAGACATTTACCACTCAAAGGGCCTCGAACTTTTAACCCAAAATATCTGGGACCTTATTCTATTACGGCAATAATTAACCCAGTGGCTGTTAAACTTGATTTACCAGCTAGTATGCGAATTCACCCTGTTTTTCATGTGTCACTTCTAAAACCAGTGGTACCCGGAACCCGACTACTCAAACCTCCAGAACCTATTCTAATAGATGGGGAGCCCGAATTCGAAGTGAAGAACATTTTAGACTCAAAAATGTTTAGGTCAAAACTGTTCTACCTAATTGATTAGAAGGGATACGGACCTCAGGAGAGGTCGTGGGAACCCAGCGACCATGTGCAGGCACCTCGATTAGTCAGGAAATTCCACCGACTCTTCCCAGACAAACCAAGCCCCCGGAGGGAACAACCTTGGGAGGGGCCTTGGGGGGGAGTGCTGTCATGATGCCCGCTCCCGGGGAGCCGGTTCAAGCACCTGCGTTCCCGAAAGCGGACATCCAGTCCCCAAGGAAGGACCCAGCAACCCCATATAGGGGCCCTTTGGACAGTGTCCTGGCGCGCTCATAAAAGACATCAGTCCTGGCGCCATAGGCGCCAGGCTCATTATGGGAGTGCTTGGGTGCACTTACCTGATGCAGACCATGCTGCAGGATCCCGGCCTCCTTGAGGCCTGAAAGGAACTACTTTACCTGTGGGACTAATTTACCATCCGGGCGTGGTCGGGGAATGATACATACCTTATTGGAGGAAGGATACATACCTGGAACTTCTTCCAAGGCTATTTAAACCCCACCCGAACAGCCACACGTGCTTCGCGTTGTTCTGCATCTAGCAGCTGGACGCTCACCGTGTCTGCTCCTGCATCCTGACTTCTCCCACGCCTGCCAGCATCCTGGATCACCTGCAAAGGAAGAGAAGAAGAGAACAGAAGAAGGAAAAGTCCTTACCTGCTAAATCCGCATCCCGGAGACATCTCGCCAACAATCCTGAAAAGGAAGACTTTTATTTAAAAGCTCATCGCTTCGATCGCTGCAGCGCCGCATTCCACTCACCTTTACAGGGCGCCTCCATGTTCAGCAGCGATCATCCGGATTCGCAGTCACGCCCCAGCGCCTAGGGAGAAAAAGACCAGAACAAAAGGTGAGAGAGAGAAGGGAATAAGGAAAGCTAAATCTCCATGTTAAGACTTACCTGTTGATTCATTCCCTCTTCATTTCGGGTCCGCGCCGCATCCTGGCATTTCCGGACCCCGGCCCCTAAGGGGAAAAAGAGACATCAGCGTTAATGAGCGAATGAAAAGACATTACCAAAAAACGCTCATTAAAGACTTACCTGATTTCTACAAGGATTTCACCTCTCATCTCGGGCCGGTGCCTGTTCCCCGGCATTCCGTACCCCGGCCCCTATGGGGAAAAAGACACTAGCATTAGTACATTAATGCATGGACACAAGGGGAACCTCTTATCAAAGAACTTACCTGGAAGCCAAGCAAGTTTGGTTCTCACCAATCCGAAAATCCAGTGAAGTAACTGGATACCAACGCGCCCCTGCATCAGAAGCAGGATGGAGAGCTCGTCCTTCCAGACCCTAAGGTGAGACGCTACGAGGAATCACAGAAGGGTTTCGAGGAGGGTGAGAGGGGAAAGTGGGAGGCCGATTGCATTACCCCGCAGACAGTTAATCCCCTATTTTCGCCTACAGAAGGATACTTCTGCGAGCCAGATAAGCCAGATTTGGGGGCCCGGTCCAGTCCGTCTTCCGAACCCTGCGCATCACCTTAGAAGAGGTCACAGCAGCGCGAACCAGGCCAGCGCCTCCGTGGGAGTCAGGTGAGCGTTACACCCACGGTGACCGCATTGATTAATTCCTCTGCTTCCCCATTCCACAACACAACCAAAAAGACTTTTTTTATACAATTATTTTATTGATTTTATTAAACATAAACAACCAAAACAAAAAACAGACGATGTGTTGCAATCAGAAATATCAACAATGTCATAAATGCTCACTGCCTCCCCGCAACCTCCCCCTGAACCCGAACCTACTCTACCTGACCATCGTCTATCGTTATACATGAGGGTGCCTCCCCCTGCGCTCCTATTGAGGGATCGTCATCATCAGGGCAGGTTTGGGCCGGCTCAAACAGTGTGGCCACTAAGTGTCTCCAAGCCATCAACGTCTCCCCCGTTTCATCCCCTTCTCTGTGAACTGCTTCACTCCACACCGCTGTCTGCGCATCCACACAAGGTTGTGCCACCACCATAGCGGTCATCCATTTGTGCCGCAAAGGCAGTTGAAAACACCTGTTTTTAGTTTTGGTGAGCGAGAGGCCCATTGAAACGAATGGGCATAATGGAGGCTTGGCGGGTGAGTCGGCTGTTTACAAGGCGTGTGACACCCGCCAAAAGCGTGTAAGTTGAGAGCTATGCACCACACTTCCACCTTTGGTCTATTATTTTCAACCCATAGCAATTCTGCACTTGGCTAGTATATAATCCAGGTCTTTAAGTTTACGCACATGTTTCAACTTGCATGGTCTTGGAAATCCCCCAACCATGCACGCCCACAAGGATTCCACCTCAAATGTAATCCCTTTCTCAGTGAGACGGTGGGCTACCTCCCTCCGGAAACCCCCAATTTCCAGGCATGCCCAAAACATATGTACCATTCCCAACCAAAAAGACTTGTTGATCTGATGCATCGACTAGCAAATTCTGTTGCCCTGAATTGAAGGAACATCATTTGGGGATCATATGATCACTGCTTGAAAGCGAGTGCCATTTCATTCTTTCTTGCACGAGCAAGGTTTTAGCTGTAAAAGAGTAATTTTGCGCAAACTAGACTTTCTACTCCTGGCTGCGCATCACAGTGTACTTGTAACTGACATGCATGCATGGATGTTAAAATGCAGAGCAGACCCGGCTGCATGTAGCCACATGTTTGTAACCCATAATTATCATGCTTTATCTTGGTGTGGACGCCATTCAAATCCTGCTTATATGACATGGCCAATGAAGTGTTTATTTGGGAATTCTTCCTGGCAGAAGGGCCCTCCGGAAGTAGAATGCTGCGTGGCACGAGGGGTAACGGCTGCGCATGCGCGGGAGAGAGCAGGAACTCGGGGTAGAAATGCGTCAGTCACATGATCTCACACGCAGACATTGTGGGGGGGAAATGCAGCAGGAGACCTGCACAAGATGCGGGGGCCACTTGGCTGGAATACAACCCCCCACATACAGAGACAAGTCAGGCCATGACAGTGCAGTGCAGGTAATAATAAGCAATGTTTTTTTTCCCGTCTCACCCCAGGGCGCCGCGCCTGCGCAGTACACACTGGATGAAGAGAACCAGGGCAAACTGTGCTGTCTGGACAGTAACCATTCCCACTTCATGCTGGTGGACGACGGCACCCATGGGCGCCCAGGAGTGGAGGCTCCCCTCAGGACCAGACTGGAGAAGTTCATCTCGCAGCAATCGATGGAGAGAGGAGGTAAGAACAGATTGGCATGTGTGTGCTGACTCTCAGCAGGAAGAGCCCCACCCAGGGCTCACAGGGCCAGGGGCTCTGAATCCTCTGAAACTTCATGTCTTTCAAGACACTCAAGGGAAATGCGCGTCGACCCACACCCAATGAGGCCCACTTTTAAGCTGGGTATACTTGCACTGCATCACAGCAGGCTACTGGGTTTCTTTCAGTAAAATTGGTTGCTGTTTTGCCCACCCCTAAAAGCAAAGACCCCACGTGGTGGCGGCTCGTAAGCCTTGTTATTAGCACCACCTCTGGGTTTCTGCCAAGCCCTTTAAATTCCATAAAGATTGTGCTGAGCACTTTGGACCGTATCATGCTACGGGTGTTTTTTCATAGCACTGACATAGGAGATACTTTCAACATACTACTCATTTACCTCCCTTTCAAGGGTATGTCCCTCCAACACTAGGGAATAAATACTGCTGGCAGTTAAGTACTTCTGGACTACATGTGGATTTTCATCCTATAGAAATGCCAACTTTAACCTCCACAATAGCTTTTGTTGGGGGGGCAGGGTTTGGGGGGGTCTGTGATTGCATTCTCTTTCCTCTTAAGGTACCATTTTAATATATGATTACCAGCAGACAAATGTATGAGGAGCATATGTTGGTCAAAGTGGCGTGTACAAACACAGTGATAGCGGAGGTGAGATGACACACGTTATGACCTTCCAAGAACATCACATGAATTTATAACCCAACAGGATGGGGTGAAGTACCCCATAAGCCCAGGTGTTCTGAAAATGGGCCACATTGAGTGTTTAGTAATAACCAGGTAAAACACAGGAAGCAGCTGTGCTCGAGCCAGCTGTTGCTTGTTTGAAGAATAGTATTCTGTTCAGAGTTGTATGGAGCCTAGGGAATTAGCCGTGTGGCAGCATAGCCTTGCGGAAAGTCTCTTTAAACAGTTACAGAAATGGGGTATGTTCACCCTGGCTCAAGCTGCAGGTCTGCTGGGTTTGTTTGTTTGTTTATTTATTTATATTGCGCACCCTGCCCGCAGGCATCTAGGCGTAATTATTGCAAGGTTACAGGTTAAGTTATAGACTCAAGATACAGCTACTTGAGGTGGAGGCACATAATAGCAGGTAAACATGGTAGAAGTAAAAAAAACCCAGTAAATATTACAGTAGCAAATGGTCACAGAGTATATATGCATATGAGACAAATTATGATTAATCCTGATTATTAAGATTAGAGGCTGTACACCTACACAAGACTTGGTAGTGCGGGTAATATAGCGTAATAAATGTGTACAATCAGACTCGAGTGGTGGCTAAGTCTTGCTCAGCGAGCCAGGATTTAGCTTTGTTCTTGAATGCAGAGTAGCAGACTTCATTTCTGAACGAGTTTGGGAATGTGTTCCACAGTTTAGACGCAAGAACCGGGAAGCTGGATCCCCCTGAGTTTTGTAGTTTACATCTGGGTATAGCAAGTGAGTGAGCTTGTGCAGATCTAAGTGGTCTGGTAGCTGTGTGTGCAGAAAAGCGGTTGGCCAGGTATTCTGGTGCTTGCTTAAAGAGGCACTTGTGGGTAAGTGCGATGGCTTTAAGAGATATTCTGTGCGTCACCGGGAGCCAGTGGAGGTTCCGTCTGGTATCGGAGATATGCTCATTTCTAGGGATATTTAAGGCTGCTCTGATAGCATTATTCTGTATTACCTGAAGCCTATTAATGTTCTTTTGGCTGGTCCCTAGATATAGGGCATTACAGTAATCAATATTGGCCATAATAAGAGTTCTTGCTAAAATGATGCAGTTAGAGGCGGTAATGAAGGGTCTGCATGCTGTCACAAGTTTACACTTGTATGCTGCTGCAGAGGCCACCAAAATGATTTGTTTTGTCAAGGAGAGGGTAGAGTCATGGTGGAAGCCTAATGTTTTAGTATTATGCGACACCTTGATAGTGTTCCCATCAATGACAAAGACTTTGAAAGCCGGGTCCAATTTATTGAGTCAGAGGTGTGAACCAAGGATAAGTAACTCAGTCTTATCGTTTAGGCATAGGCCATGGGATGCCATCCAGGCTTGGATGACTGAGTAGATAATGTTGAGGACTTTTGAGTCAGTTGCATAGTTGCCAGTGATGGGAATAAGTATCTAGGTGTCATCCGCATAGTTGGTATAGGTGACATCCATATAGTCGAGAATAGCAAGTAATGGTTTGGTAAACACATTATATAGTGTAGGGGATACACAAGATCCTTGTGGGACCCCACAGGTGATGGGTAACGGCTCAGATGAGGCAGATGGTGAAAAGGCACGCATTGTTCTGTTTGCAGGAATGAACTGATCCAGGCAGTGGCCTCATCAGAGAAATGGGCTCCAGTTTTGAGGTGTTGGTAGAGTATTTGATGATCGACCAGGTCGAATGCTGCCGACAAGTCAAGTAGTAATATTAAAGCTAGTTTGCCTTTGTATTTGATGTCCTGGATTTGTGTTGTTAAGTCAATGAGAGCTGTCTCAGTGCCATGTTTTGGGTGGAAAGCTGATTGTCGGAGACCGAGGAGTCTATTAGACTCGAGGTATTCCTGAATTTGTAAGTAGGCTGCTCAGTCTAATATTTTCAAGAGGAAGGGCACTGTAGTAATCGGTCTGTAATTAGACGGGTTACTAGGGTCCAAAGTGGGTTTTTTGATGAGAGGGTTGACCCAGGCCTCCATGAGCAGCTTCCTTAATAATCGGAGCTGGGCAAGAGTCACTGTGACAGTTAGTTGGCTTAACTTTTTTAATGATGTTTTCCACCTCTCTGATCGATAACTGGGAGAAGCTAAATGGTTTGCAGGGGTGCCTGGGTACCGAAGGGTTGCCAACCGGTGCTTTGGAAGGGAGGTCAGCAGGTAGGCTACATTTTGTGTTATTGATTTTGATCTTGAGAGTAGCTATTTTGTCCATAAGTGCTTTTTGTATGCTAGTGCACCAATCAGCATTAGTAATGCACTTGTCTGTACAGGCTATGTGAGATTCAAGTTCTTTAAGGATCTTAAAGAGCTCTTTTGTATTGGATTCTGCCTGGAGGATCCGATTATTATAAGTATCCTTTTTTGCTGAGATGATTGCTGCCTTATAGTTAACTGATGCAGAGATAAGTGTATTTTTGTTAGCGTCAGTTGTATGACTTTTCCAATGTGACTCTGCATTTCTTTTTGATTTGCGTAGGTCTCAGCTGTGGTGTGAACCATGAGTTGAGGTGTGCACGCTGTTTGGGTTTGCGCAGTTTTAACGGGGCTATGGAGTTTAAGGCTTTTAATACGGTTTGATTATAAGTATCTACCAGGACAGTTGGGTCTGTGCAGGATACAGTGGCTTTATTAAGAAGGGGAAGGATGAGCGGTAGTAGTCTCTCCTTGGTAATGCCCTTCTTCAGTGGCGGCTGCTATCATAGGGCGGCCGGGCGCCGCCCCCCCAGAAAAGAAAGAGGAAGCTAAAAGAGATTCAATCAGAGAACTTCTGTGATTGAATCTCTTTTTTAGCTTGCATTTCCTTTGCCAACAGTGCGGGGGCGCTGTGGCAAGTCAAGTTAGGCAACAATAACTAAGGGCCGGGCCCGGCTGCTTTCTCAGCGGGGCGCGTCCCTTTTTACGTCTAACTTCTTCAATAGTAGAGTGCGTGGAGCTCGTAGCTCCACGCACTCTACGTAAGCCCCTTTAATTAGAAGGCTGGCGGGGCGCTTCAGGGGTGGCCCCGCCAGTCTAAAATGTGCGCAAACAGCGCACTAGGTAGTAGGTCAGGAAATGAAATTCCTAAGTCCCTCCCCTGCATGGACACAGTAATGTCATTGGCTGTTTGCCAGCCAATGAACCCTTGCATTGGATGGCAAACAGCCAATGACATTACTGTATCTATGCACTCTCTCCCCTGGATTCTTTCTTTTCTGAGGATGGCACGGCAGGAGTCACAGACACGACGCAAGCTCAGCCTCAGCTGCCCTGCCCTGAAGACCACCAGCCCAGCAGAGACGGTGTGGACCACGAGTTGCAGGCGGGTAAGTAGGTGGTCCCAGATGTTCTGTTTTTGGGGACGTGGTCCACGGCCCCAGTCAGCAACACTGAAAGACGTGTAGGCCAGGGCCTACGTCTTTCAGTGTTGCTGACCGTGTGTAAATTGGGGCCTTGTGTCTCTGCCTTGGTGGTAGCGGCCCGGGCCCGCCTACCACCAAGGCGGGGGCTGCCTGGCCTGGGCCTTTCTTACCCCCGGTCCGTGGGCCAAGGAAGCCCAAGGGCCTTGGGCCACGGACAGCAAGGCCCAGGCAGGCGTGCTGCAGTGCCCGCGTTACGTAGAATCTTCTCCGACTCCGTCCATCCAAATGTGCCGTTTAATATTTTCGGCATTTTTGGACAAAAAAATGCCGAAAATATTAAACGGCACAAGAGCCCCGGCAGCGCGTGGGAGAGGCCTGGCACAGTGGCGCACCACCACGGCTGGTGCCTGGTGGCCACTGGCCAGGTCTAGCATGATGCAGGAGGGGCCGTGGCTGAGTACTGGCCCAGCGCGGTTTTGTCATTATAAAAAAGCTTCTTTGAATTGGGCCCTGTATGTGGCGATGGCTCGACTTCGCCTACACGTGCCACTGGTAATCGTTGTTAAAAAAAAAAAAATGCTCTGGTTTTGTTTCTTTATTTTATGTCCACCGAGAACGCACCCTGGTTCAATCTTTCAACCTTTCCCTTGGCGCATTTACGACCATTGCCTCCATTCTTCTCCACTATATGAGGGTTGGTGTCACTGCCCATTTACCACACGCTCCCTATCAGCGTCTCTCCTTCTGCCCGCTCACCCTTCTCTTTCTGTGTCACAGTCAATGTAGCATACGCTGCCAGTAGTTCCATGCTACCCTACCCAGGCATCTACCTTTCCACCAGTCCAACTCACCCTCTCTGTCTGGCTGTCACTTAACGTACCTGCCCCTCAGCCAGTAGCTCCCGGTTCCCCCTTTGCATCTGCATTTTTAGTGTTCCACGTAGCTCCTTTTGCCCGTCATCCACCCTCTCTCACTGTGACCGTTACTGTCCATGGCTGCACTATCTTTTCTCAGCGCTTCCTAGTCCGCGTATTTTCTCTGGTGCCTTGCCTGTCTCCACGTAGCATCTGGGTGCAGAGCCTGCACCTGTCCTGTAATTGCTGGGCCCATTTCCCTGCTCTCCGCGTTCTGCCGTTGTTTCTCTGTGTGGCATACCCACAGAAATCCTTCTGCCGCTGGCATTTTGGCACCACCCTAACAAGGATCCTACTGTCCAGGTTCCCCTCTCCACCTGACCGCATTTGTACTCCCATCTTTCCTCATGTGTCCCTTGCCCCATCCGTTTTGTATCGCTCTGTTTCATTTTCCATGTCCTTGCATTTTCTACCTCTCCCGTCGTCTGCCCCCTTCTTTAATGCCTCTTTCTCTGGGCTTTCGGCATTCTGTCAACTGCCGTTTGTTTAGGTCTGCTACCTGCACTTCGGGTCGCTGCTGCCTTTTATCTCGGGGTTTCGGCTCTTCCCTCTCGCTGTTTCTCTGCCTGTGTCTTGTAGTTCTTCGCTTCTTCCCCTCTGTCTAGTTTCTATCTCTATGGTTCTGTATGTTGTAACTAGCTCTCCCACTGTTGCAATCTGGATCGGTGTCTTGTCTTTGTCTCGCCTTCTGTCCCTCATGAGTTCTAGGCCTCATTCCTGTTCCAGGCTGTCTCTATCCCTTAGTTCTGGTCCCAGTGGAGGGAGTTACAAGAGCTTTGCATGGGGGGAAAAAGGGGAGAGAGAAATGCTTCGGCCGTTGGTGACCTGAGCTTACAGGGTGGTGCGATACATACAGCACAACCCCCTAGCCCTCTCGACACAAAGGTGTTCACAAAGTACATTCTAGGTAAAACATAATTTCCTTTATAAAAATGTATTTTGAAGGCCCATAGAAACAGCACTTGCGACTATTTGTGTGCTTCATGTTTAATAAACCAAGTGTGAATGTTATGAAGTGCACACAATTCTTTGCTGACAGTGCATGACAAGGACGCCTCCTCACCTTTGCTGGCTCTCGCCTTCGGGTGAATAGCTCAGTGGTAACGTGCTCGCCTTGGAAGCAAGACGACACAGAGCAAATCGTGTTCGATCCCCGGACCAGCACTTGCAAACCTCCGGGTATTAAGCACATTATAAATAACCTATCGCATTAGGGTGTCCAGGAAAACATTGCAGCTGACTATGTTTCTGCAGGATCCCACATGGGGGTCTGGGCATCTACAGAATTTCTATCAAGAAAGTTTGGGGGTGGTTTGATTTTATCACGTAAATAGAAATTCCATTATTAAAACTCATGTGTCGCACCTGGATCCAGTAAAAGCCATGTCTTAGATGCCAGTTAGATATTTCACTAGCATGAGCCATTCATGGCTGGCAAAGTGCAACTTCAAGCATCCTGCTCCTGAAAGCAGCCTTTGCTGTCTAATTTTTTGTTGTTGCTTGAAGTAGAGTGTCTTGGTGGACAGTGGACACCCCCTCGATTAATTCCAAATGGTGTCACCTGGATCCATTTGCTGACATACAGCTTTTTGGGCCTCTACTGAAGTCGTATTCTGTCAATCCACGTGCACTGCACCACCCTCCTTATCCCGTCCGTGCAGCTGTAGATAGTGCCATGCAAGCGCCACTCTTTCCCTCGCTCGTCCCCAACTTCTTTCCCTCCCTCTTCTGCGCCTTTCTTTCCCTCGCAAAGCCCTTTCCTCTCAAAACCTCTCTTTCCCTCAGTGCCCAGCCTTCTCGCCTCACAGACCATCATTGCAATGCCTACACCAAAGGAAACACTGTTGGCTTTGCCAATGCTTGTTTAGCATTTATCTAGCACTTCTTAAGGTGTAAATTGCACATTTTGTAGGCCATTTTTCCAAAAATTTCATGGGGGGGAGAACCCCCCGCACCCTCCCTGAGGGGTTGGGCTCACGCGCTGCGCCCGCTCGCTACGAAATTCACCTGTAAAATGTACGCCCCACCAGCTTTCAAACTCACCAGCCGCCACTGCCCTTCTTGTTGCGGGTGGTGATGGATGGTGCAATACTAGGTTTAGGATTGGTGGGGGATGCTTTGACTGAGAAAATTATCTTATGATGGTCAGATTAGATACATGGAGTGACTGATATCAGATTGATACTGCAATTTAGGTCAGCAAGCCATTCAAGGGATCTTCCTTTGATAAGTGTAGGCTTGTGAATATGATGATTGAATCCTAGGTCAGTCAAAGAGCTAGCAAAGTCCTGGGCTTTGGTGTCATTGGGGTCTTGGTATCCGAGATTGAGGTCACCAAGTAATATTGTTTTAGAGTTAGTTTTAGTGTTGACTGTGAGAAGGGAGGAGCTATCCTCAGCGAAGGAGAAGGTGCATTGTGGTAGTTTGGTTTGGAGATAATGATAGCTTTACCGATAGTAGCTCAGCGTAGGGGATCTGGATATTAGGGATTAGTCTAAGTTCAAGTGTAGTTTTTAAGATCAAGGCTACTCCTCCTTTTGATTGATTGATTAGTGTCTCTGTCATTTGTAATGATGGCATAGTTGTTTGGTATTGCAAGGGCTAGCGAGGGTCCAGAGGCTGCGTGCAACCATGTTTCCGTGACTGCTAAGAAGTCTAGGTCCTCACTGTTACAATGAGGTCTGCAATGTCTAGAGCATGCGCTGGGATAGATCTGGCGTTAATTAATGCTCCTTTGAACAAGTTCGTTTTTTCTAATGTCAAATGCTTAGGTGAGTGGTTGGTGGATTTTTGAGAGAAGAGCAAGTGTTGGTAATATTGGTAAGGGTGGTAATAGGTGTTATAGATTTAGTTTTGGTGTAAGGGGAATGTGTCGTTTTACAGAATCTGGAACTGAGTCTATAGTTCCTGAGAGTGAGTGTGCAAGGTTGGTTTGATGTAGGTTTTCGTGCGAAGTGGTCAAGCCAGAGAGCTGGTGAGTTCAAGTATGGATTGACACTAGACATAGTTTGCTTTGGCTTGGAACAGTACTGAGGAGTGATGTGGAAAGATGTGGTCGTCCGATGGGGGTGGACGAGTTCAAGCAGTATAGATAACCCAGGTTTGGATATAGTAGTGTGTGGGAACAATGTTGGTGTGAAAAGAGTGAGGACAGATGTTAATATTAAACACTCAGGATGCCGTGGACAGGAAGAGTATCCCAAGACTATGAGTAAGCCAGTACATAGTGAAATATGTTTAACAATCTAGTTTATCTGATGTCGAAAACCTGTGAGCAGTATCAGAGGTATTGCAGCAGTACAAGGTTACTTTGAATGGCTAAATTACTAATCAGATGCAGTAACTGTTAACAAACTAAGCTATGGCATCAGGTACTGTTAGACAGGAAGTCATTGGCAGTTACTGGACAGCGAAGTAATATGTCTATTGACAGTGCACAGGGGTCATCGGTAACTCGTAGGCGCAAAACTACACTTGGACATGCATCACATAAGGCTATTTTAGTAGGCAAATGAGTAGCGTGTTCCAGAGGCAGAACAATGTATCTATGAGATACGTCCGGCGATACTAGTTAATAACGATATGATCAGCATAGTATGCTCAATAGTATTTCATACAGGTTTGCTAGGTAGTGTGAGGAGGATTCTCAACGGGAGTTTGAATAGCTATCTTACCATGAGACAAGGTGTTACTGTTCATATGTCCTCGAGGTATTGTCCAAAATGTCCCTTAAGTAGGAGTACAGTACAGTGTTGTGCCGAGTGTTCCGTGTAGTCACGGATAGGCACAAATAGGCTTTACAAACAGCCTTAAACGGGTGCCTGCGACGGAAGTGCCGGCTAGCGCCTTCCGGTACTATTCGATGTAGGAAATACGATGCAACACCCAATCGGGCTCTCGTACGGTTGCTAGGTAACCAAGGACAACAGGAGCGCCAGCCATTTTCTGGCGGCCGCAGATGAGGAACGGGAGTAAATGATCACAAACAAACGTAATGGCCCCAGATGGACCGCTGAGAGGCTATGAGGGTGCAGGGGGGCCCGGATGGCTTACCCTGCCAGGTGATCGTAGTTAGGGTACTCGGCGGTTCTTAGGAGTCGTCAGCAATCATCAGGCGAAGGGCTATGGGAGGGGTTCCAGCCCGCCTTCCCTCTCCTGGGCAGCGCCGCAGAGTGGTACAGATAGGCTTTACAAACAGCCTTAAACGGGTGCCTTCGACGGAAGTGCCTGCTAGCGCCTTGCGATTCTATTCGAGGCAGGAAATACGATGCAACACCCAATCAGGCACTCGTACGGTTGCTAGGCAACCAAGGGCAACAAGAGCGCCAGCCATTTTCTGGCACCCGCAGATGAGGAACAGTAGTAAATGATCACGAACAAACATGATGGCCCCAGATGGACCGCTGAGAGGCTGTGAGGGTTCAAGGGGGCTCAGTTGGCTTACCCTGCCAGGTGATCGTAGTTAGGGTACTCAGCGCTTCTTAGGAGTCGTCAGCGATCATCGGGCGAAGGGCTGTGGGAGGGGCTCTCCATTGCCTCTCCTGGGCAGCCTCGCAAACCCAAACCCTTGTGATGGCTGGCCTTCCATGGTAGGCTCTCTCTGCTTTTGTACTAGTCGACATGTATCCCCCAGCAGGCCAAGAGACCCCGTGAGTCTTGCCAGGACTGACCATCTCTGTCAGATTCTTGTGTTGGGGATGGGGGTGCCCTTGGCCAGTTGACCACTTTCCTGAGCTAGGATCATGGTCAAACCTCCTCTCTGATCCCCATTAGTGTAAGCTGGTGAGATTGAAACATCTTATTCCTCCTCCCGGCTCTTCTACTTTCTGCCCTGGACTTACCTGGTCTGCTGGAAACTTTCTCATCTCTTTTCTGAAGAGGTCCTGTTCACCTCCCACCTTCTGTAGTAGAGCTGCCATATGGTCTCGCCACCTCATCAGGTGTGTTACCAATAATAGAGACAGACAAGAACTAATGTGTTCTAAGGGCTTATTTCCAGTTACACATAAAGAGTCAAGATGCTGTACACATGTAGCTAGAAGTGTCAGTCTACTACTCAAAGCCAAAAGTAAAGTGCTGGGCGATGTTCTCAAGTTGTCCATTTCTAAAATGAGGAAAGAGGCAATGGATTTCATATTCAAATGAGCAGGTGATCCCTTGTTACACCATAGGGTGCCTCGTCCCAAAGTCCAGAGTTCAAAAGGTCCAACACAAAATCCTCAAAGTCCTTAGCAACAAAAAAACCAATAAAGAACCATCCAGACTCCAAACACAAATTTCTTACGAAAGTCTTTCAGGGAGGCCCCTACTCTCCTGCTTTACTCATAAGCTGGGTGGTGTGTGCCTCTGGAAATCATCTTGTCTCCTAAATGGTCCTATGTTGTGACGCCACAGCTCTTGGCCAGGCCAGTGTTTCAGTGCTCTACCAGACCTTTCTCTCCTTGGTGTTCTCCCTGTGATAGACTCAGGATTCCTTGCTGGAAGGTGTTGCTGGCACTGCTGAGGGTTGATGCAGAGGCATGGCACTGCTTCGAAATGTCCACTTCTTCCCTTGATATTTTCTCCCGGGTCTGCCATTCTTCTCTCAGCTTTTCCTATTCTCTCCATCTGGCTCCATCTTCTTTATTCGGATATTCTCCTCTCCTTTACCTTTGTCCCAAATGGTCTATGGCCCTCTCCTGCTCATTGCTTTCTTCCTCACTCCTCAACCAATACCAACCATTTTCTTTGTTCACTGTACTTTATTTCTTGTGATGGTCGCCTTCTGTCTTCTCACTCTACCCACTCCCTCTCTCTTTAAGGTCTCCGTCACTGAGTCTTCCCCACTGTCTCTCTCTCTCTCTCTCTCTCCCTCTCGCCCTCTCTCTCCCTCTCTCCCTCTCTCTCTCTCCCTCTCTCTCTCTCTCTCTCTCTCTATCTCTCTTCTTCCTTCAACCTTGCGCTATCATCCTTTCTCATCGGTCAAACAACTTATCTGTCTGCTCTATTCTTAAATCTCTTCATCGTCTCTACCCCTTACTTCCGAGCTGGGTCCCCTTACTTCCAAGCCAGTACCGTCCTCTCTTTCTTCCCAGATAATCACTTCCTCGCTCTATAAATACTTCTGGGCCACTCTCCCTCTTATTTCTCAGGTGTTACTACTTCTTTCCCACTCCAAGTATGTACCTCTAGGGCCTCTCTCTCTAGAAGTCCAGTCTTTTATAGTTTCACATGCTTCTCCAAGCTTGCATCTCAGCAGGACTTTCTCCCTAGAGTACTTCGCCATCTGCTCTCATGTTTTTGGGTCTCCTCCTTGGTCCAAGTCTCCCATGGTTTGCTGCTCCCCCCAGGTTTGTGACAGACACCTGTTCTAAGAAGGGCTGCCACGTTTTACTACTCAGGTATAGTAAGTGTAGCTCCCCCTATCTCTTTCCTCTACCCCAGAGATAAGGGATTCAGATTTCTTCCCCCTCATTGGCTGTAGGTTTCCTGATGGTACCTCTCTTCCAAACTCCCCACAAATCTCTACATCTACTGGTCCCACCTCTTTCACTCTCCAACAGCACTTCTCCCTCTAACATACACCTCTCTCTTCCTCGAACCTCTTCCAGACTCTGCCTCCAACTTCCAACACTTTCCTCCTGCTCTCCTCTCAGGATTCATCACTCACCACTCTCCACCAAACTCCTTTGCCCAACGCCAGAACACCCCATACTGCCAGACTGATAAAGCTGCATTTTATGAGGGTCTGTCCTCCCATCAGGTGGTGCACAATGCTACTGAGGACACTGGTGCACTGATACAATACGAACATCCGAACATTTCGAATAAACGTACCATTCAGTACCAAGGGGAGGGAGGTTTGCAGGGGTGTCCCTCGCACCCTTGTTCACTATAACAGCATTAGGGGTTGTGGGGGTGTCCCCTGATCCCCATATAATAAGATTGGATAAAATAAAGAGGACCCTGCAGCGCCGGTTCCCATGCACGGAAGTGAAGGGAACCCGGGTTACAGAGAGATGCACCAGACAGCGGCACACAAGGAGGTGTGCTGGCCACAGGTAAGTAAGGAAGGTGGGGGGAAAACGAGCTGTCAGAAATGTCAGCGGGATAGAAAACCGAAAGTTATTTTTGGTACAATAACTTTCGTTTTGTTCTCCTTCGGACATTTCTGATTCAATGAATTCATGGCCATTCGATGTCACATGAAGGCCTGCTGAGATCTTGGATTGTGGAAGGGCTATGGTCAGGTATGGAGTCTCCCTCCCTCCCCCTGGAGTCCAGCTGTTATTGCCCATTAGAAAGTATCTGCCTCGTTTCCCGGCGTGCAAAGTTAAGGTTTGCAAATATTCCTGTAAGCATGGAAACATGTCTTCATCTGTGTTTCCTTTGTCATGGGGGATTAGCAAGTCTGTTATCCCCGCAATGCTGAGAGACTTGGGATTGTTCATCTCTTCCTTTGCAGGTTCGGCACAGATCCTTTCCTCATCATTAGAGCATGTCTCTGTAATCCCGGGACGGCAGCTGGCTATGTGAATAGCTCAGAATGTGAGAGGGTGTCTCCAGCACCAGTGCAGAGGAGAAACATGTGTGTCCCTGATTGTTCCCATATGATCGGAATGGTGCAACATTGCTCCCTTGCTAGATGTTTAGCTGGGGGTGACATGTGTGTTCCCTGGTCATCAGTAGGCTTGAAATGGTGCAATATTGCCCTCCTAAAGGGAGAGGCTACCTTTCCTATACTAGATGTTTAGATCTGGCTATGAAGCTTGAAAGGCTCTCTAAGTGTGTTCTTCTGATAGACGGAGGCTCTTCGCGCCTTGAAACACTTATGTATAGGCACGTTATAAATTCCTTATCATAGCAAATCAAATCATATCAGGGTTTAGGTCCATCCCCCATCCCTGTGGTGGAGGGTGGTGTGAGGGTGTCTGTGACTCCCCCATTTGTGGACTCACACATTTTAATGAACAGTGGAGTATGAGTTCCCAAGTGCTACTCTGTTAGTGGTTCTGCACATGGGTAGAAGGGTTTGGGTTATGCACATCTGTCTGGCTATCCCCCCGGATTCCCAACATACCTGTCTGAGTGGTAGGGGCTGAGTATTCCTGTGGCTGCCCCTGCCTTACAGCTGGGACCCAGCAGCATCTTGGCATTCCCATGTATCCCCCCCAGGTTTCACTAGCTCATCTCAGGGGGTCCACCCTGCCCCATTGACCATCCAATTGTGGGTTACCAAAGTTAGGCAGGTCACTTTGTCTCAGGAGACACGTACATTCTGGCGTGGGTAAGGAGGTGGGGGCTGCTGGTGAGTTACTGACTCTTTAAAGTGGAGTGCAGTGGGCCTCATGCCTCATGTTATGTTCATTGATATTTATATAGCCCCTATTGCCACTGTTATGGCTTCGAAGTGCTGTGGTGGATGAAGGCCCTTCGGAAGATCGTAGTCTGTGCAAACATGAAAATAAAAAGGCATTACATTGACTGAGAATAGTAATTAAAGTTTGGTGACTATTAGTAGCAGAGATGACCAGTTTAAAACCTTATAAAACCCATGCAGCGCATTGTGTTCAGGCCCAGAGATTACTGCTGTGTCAGTGACTATGTGATAACTGGACCAAATGTTCTGTTGGACTCAGCTGTATTCTATGGGTGCAGCGCAAGAGGGGGGAATGGTTATTATAAATAGTCTATCAACCCCTAAGGAAACTGCCTACAGTTGGTGGCTCTGCTGTACTTTACTTGTAAAACACATGCACACTGAATAACATGCAGTCGCATGCAAATTACATGCCCAATTGTCAGATATGTCAAAGATTCATTCAATGCATGGCCTCTTGTCTGTCTAATCGGGTTACTGCAGTACAATTGTTTTATTTTGGATATAACCATGATGGCGGTAATACATCTCCATCTGTAGAGAAAAATGCTGCCTCGTCCTCCATGACATCACCACTCTCCAAGGTGCCCGATACGCTAGAGAAAAACCACTCACCCCCCCTCACCCTCACCTGAGTCCCTGAATATCCGTTTCCTTGTTCGGGGGAGTCCTGTGTGCCTGACCTTCGGCTAGTGGGAATTCTTGTGAAGTGTTGTGCTCCAGTTGGGACCCTGCAATCCCCCTTGTGCCACCACCACAAGCCTAACGTTAAACTACAAGCACAATGACCAATCAAAATCAACATTCACACTTGGCAGTCACATCCGTGACAAGTTGCAATGCATACTCAGTAGACAAATCCCAGTTTCAAATGAGGATATGTATAATTGTCAATATATCTGCATGAATGACAGCGTAACAGTATAAATTTGAAACATATTCTATGAAAGCCATCTCCTGCTTATAAATCAAAGTCTAACATATAGTTGCCATGAGTACAGCATTCATGCCCAAATCATTGAGTGGAAGAATCTCACTGCAAGATTATTATTATTATTATTTTTTTATTTAAAATGATGTAGTTTATACATAGGTTTCTTTCATTAATACTGTAGTGAATTTCAAATCTTCGTTGCTGGCTCTCTCATATTTCTCAGGTTCTCGAGTCGTGTGTACTGCATCTCGCTGGTTCTCATTTCATGAATTTTTCCCAAAATGCTATTATGATCAATATCAGTTTGCTGTTGTGTCCCACCAGTATTTTTTCCCAAAGTTCTTCTGGGGAGTATGCTTCTTTGCTGGTATTGAAGTAAGTTCTGCATAGTGCTCTTTGGTCCTGTAATATCGGGCACACCATTATGATGTGATGTAGGGTTTCTAAGGTTCCATTTTGGTCACAGAATCTGCATTGGCTATTTCCTTTGTCCTGCTGATTGATTATCGCTATTCTTGCTCTGGTGGGCAGTAGATTCAGGCGCAGCCTCATTTATAACGTTCTTATCCTTGGATCCGGAAAGATCTTCAAGTATGCTGGTAGTTGTGTTATTGCCCTTGTTTCTAGTGCACAGTTCAAGGTTTCTTTATAGGTATTTTTCTCTGCGATGGTTTTGCACCAGTCATTTCACCTCCGTTTTTTCTTTGCTTTTTGTGGCCACTGTAACAACATCTCCGCTGATATATCTTCTTCAGGTATTGCTTCTGCTCTTGCATCCATTCTCTTAGGATTGTAATGGAGGTTGCGTTCGGTGTTATTCGCATTATTTCAATTGTGCACATTGTGTCCTCTGTGTTTATCTTTCGATAAAGACCTAGTTTTTTCCAGCACACTATCGACCTTATAGATTGTAGTGCCAGCAAAGCATATTCGTGGCATTGGAAAACTCGAAGGTAGGTTTAATATTTTCCTCCAGAATATTGCTCTAGTTTGGTCCAGATCGCTGCGTCCAGTTTTATCAATGTTTCTGCTCCATACACTAATGCTGTAATAGCTTTGGTTTTATAGAAGGTTGTTATTGGCACGAAGGAAAATTTCCCGTACTTTTTGTGTAATATAACTCCTTGTCTTGCAAGCACAAAGGTTTTCTTTTGGAGCATCTAGGCCCATGCCGTTTCTTCTTTAGTTTGGTTGATCGTAATTCCCAAATATTTAAAGGATTGCACTACCTTTAGTTGATGACCATTAATCCTTATGTTTGGGCTCCTTTCCTTGATTTTAGGCTTCCTGTTGGCCATGATTTTAGTTTTAGCGATGTTCATTTTAAGCTCATGTTTTGGACATGTATGTTGATAGTCAGTCCATGCTGATTTGTAAACCTCGTGGGGTTTTGTCTAACAGTATTATATCATCGGCATACATCATTATGGGCAATGGTGCAGAGTTTACTTTGGGTGGATTGAAATCAAGATCGCTCACTTCTTGCTCTACCTCTGCTGTGAACAAGTTAAATAAGGTTGCTGCCAAAGGGCATCCTTGTGTAAGGCCATTCGATGTTTCGATTGTATGTATTCCATCATTAGTCAGTCTTACTCTTATTTTGGTATCAGAATACATCAGTTTGATCAGCTGCAAGATATGGTCTGGGCATTTCCAGTCCTCAAGCTTATTCCAGAGGAGCTGCCTATTTATGGTGTCAAACGCTAAATGTAGTCTACAAACGCCATCCAGACTCTTTTTGTCCTCATGGCTTCTTGCTTTACTAAATTCAGTAGGAAGAGATTTATTTCTGTGCTTACTTGTCGCATGAAACCTGTTTGTCTCTTAGCAAACCGTTTTTCCTCCTTTGCCCATGTTGTTAGGTTTTGCAGCAAGATTGTAGCTAAGATTTCCGCCAAGGGATCTAGGAGGGCTATTGGCCTATAGTTGGCTGGATTTTCTTTTAGCCCTTGCTTGTATATTGGGATGAGCGTAGGGGACCTCCATGTTGATGGTATTCTGTTGTGCTCATTTATTATGGTTATAAGTTCAACCATTAGCGTTGCCCATAGATCTGGGGCACTCTTTATTGCTTCATTTGACAGCCCACCGGGCCCAGGAGCCCGTGATGTATTTAACTTGGCGATTATTTGGATGATATCCTCTTTGGTGCTGGAAATTGACGACTTGGTGGCATTGGGGCTCTTGTCAATAGCTGCCGTGTGCCTCTTTCCGTAAAGTTCAGAAAAATACTCTATCCACTGCTTTTCAAGCACGTTTTGAGAAGGTGATGTTGTGTCGAGTATGCTGAGTTTAGGAGCGCCCAGATGGCTCTGGTGTTACGATTTTTAAGGCAGTCAAGCATTTGTTCTGCATCAGCCTGTAGTAATGCGCTTTGATGCGTCTTTATCCAATTTCGGTAGAAGTTTTTTTCTTTTTGAATTGCTTGCTTGGAACTTGGATTGAGGTTTTTCTTTAAGAGTTTACCTCAGCTCTCTTTTTTTTCTCTGATTATGGGATCATAATAATGCTTATGCAAGGATTTACCAATTAAGCTGGGCGTCTTTATTCTCTGGTATGGAATCAGGAGCCATCCATAGTTGAGCTGTTCGATCGAAGTTTTCTCTGTCTACAAAAAGGTTCCTATCATGGCGTCCATCTGATTTTGGGTTCATTCTGAGTTGCGTTTGTTGCATGTTGAGTGTCCTTGTTGGAAGATATTGTTTATGTCTTTGTGGACCTTTTGTCGACCATGTCAGTGTTAAGATGCTATGATCACTATGGCTGGTATGTATTATTTCCATCTTTCTTTGTGCTTGATAGATACCTGAGGAAGTAAAGATGTAGTCCACTATTGACTCAGCAGAGCGCTGTTTCCAAGTTGGAATCATTTTGTTTTCTTTTTGGTTATGGTATATTCCTGCATTCATCATGGATCTCATCTGCATTTCTATGATCCAAAATTTTTCTTTAGTCGTTAATAGGGTCGGTTCTATGGGTTTCCCTTGTTGATCCATTAGATGCATGTCCAGATCGCCAGATATAACTATTTCAATGGTGAAGTATATTATGATTATGCGGTCGAGTCCAGTCATGAGTTTATCAATGAAGATCTTCTCATTGATTGCCGGTGGGTTCCAGTAGAGATTGACTAGGAGTATTGTTGAGGGGTCTCATATGTTCTTCCTCTGGGGCCCAAATGCTACTTCTCTTTGCAGTATAACATACTGTATCCAGGGATTTATATTTTTGTAATCGATTGGTGTCCATTATGAGCCAATTTTTATGAGCATCAGTTGCCCTGCCAATGGTCTTCCCATTTGTTGAGTTTGTGCTGGGTTATGGATGATAGTATAACCCTCCCAGACTGGTGGCTGCGTCATCTACGTTTCCTATAAATATATGATGTGTCCATCAGTTAAGGTCGTATGTGTCTGCTCAAAAAGATGGCCGAACCCGCTGGTGTTCCATGAGACCAATTTCATCTCATCCTGGTTTGCCTCTGGTAATATTATCTTTCTTGGGTGGTTGGATGTGTTCTTGCATTCGTCTCTTTGCATTTGTCATCTCCCGATCTATAGTTCTTGTTCAGGTTTTCTTTAGAGCTTCCTTTTGGTGTTATATAAGAAACGTCAGAGTCCGTGTATTCAGTATAAATACTTCTCTCCATTGATTCACGGCAAAAAATTCTCTGGTTCCTCTGTTGATCTTTTGGTGGGTTAGTTGCTGTGTTGTTCCTCGGTTCTTTGCTATATCTAATATCTCTTGCATGTTGGTCTTTGCCTTTAATTCACTTTGTACTATGTTGAGCAAGTCATCGTCTATGAATCTGACGAGGTTAATATCCTGAGATCTTATGTTTCAGCTGCTGGAAAGCTCCTAGTAGGCGTAGTGTATTCATTCTATTTAATGTCACTGGCATTTTTGATGGTTTTGTTTGCTTCAGTGTTATCCAAAAATGTTCTTGCATCTTTATAGGGTTTATAAAGATTGACATTCGCAACAGGGGGTATGCAAAGTTTCTCTCCTCAAGGTTTCTGCTGTTTTTGTTGCTTTGGTTTTTGAATTGTTCTCTGGGTCGTGGGTTTTCTTTTGTTTTTCTTTCGATATGTCTTCTTTCGGTAGATTCTTAGCGAGTTCCAGCTCTTCGTCTGAGATCTCCTCACAGGTCAGGATTGTATTTTGTTTTCGACTCATGTCTGATTATCTGGGTATTGGTCCAGTATAATCATTTCTTCCTCATTAGGTTCTTGTCCATATGCCGCCGTCTCTGAATCAGATTCCACTTCGTATGTTGAAAGTTCCATTAGTTCTTTCTGTGTGGTGGTGTCCTCGTCATTTTGTATCATGGGGGTATCCCTCGATGCTTTACGGCTATTATGTGGATCTGCTTGTTTTGTGGGCTGCTGAGGTTCTGGTCGTTTGTTTGTAGGCCGCGGTATTGTCCCAGTGGGGGTGGGTTGTGGTAACGTGAGATTCCTTAGGAATGCTCGTGATCCCATGGTCCGCTTTGCTGTCTTTTTCCCATTTGGTTTTGTCTTTTGTGGAGGGTTCATGATCGTTTGTTTTGAGAAGATTTGGAAAGTCTGTGGTTCATTCCCGGTTTGGATCTGATTCCGTGGTTGGTCTTGCTGCGGCTGGATGCCTCCTATCTTGGTCGAAATCTCTTTAGGGACTTGTTCATGCTCTTTTTTTGGCGCTTGGGTTTGTACCTGGACCGTTTGAGGTATGGTTGTGGAGCAAGGTGGGGAGTCTGTCAGTTTAGTTATTTTGGACATCTCTTTTATTAATGACACTAGGGCTGTTGTTGCATGTACTCTGTTTGCACAATCAGCGATGGCAATATCTGCTAATCTCGCTTCCCAAATCCTACTTGTCTCAGCCTCATGTTCCAGCCGTTGCTGAAACTGAGCCATAAAATTCTCAATATGAATGTGTTTTTTTCGTATGCTTACGGGCTAGTAAGGTCGCCTGATCTTTTATCGCATCGACATTTGCTTCATGCAGTTTTAGATATGGAATCATAGATTCCATTGTTGTTGTGATCAAAAGGTTTTGTAGTTCTTGCATTGTTGTTGGTAATCGTGTACATGGGTGAGCTCCAGGCAGTTCGGTCGGTGTGTTAAGGTCCGGTATTTCTGGGGGCGTCTGTTGACTTTGGTCATATTTTTTAGGTATTTCTTCTTTTTGGGCTCTGTGCAAGTTGTCCAGTTTCCGCTCCCTGTCACGTCTCTCCTCTTTGGTGGTAAACGAGAAGTTGTGTTCTAGCTGTTTATAGGCTGGTGTCGAGGTATAACAGTGCCTCGGGTTCCCATCTCCATTTGATTTCCACTGGTAGCCGTGCATTTTTTCATGTGGGTTCATGATTGAATTCAATTCCAATGGATCTAATGATAGGCGGGCACTTCTGAGGGGGTTTATGTTGCCATCCCTTTGCTTCTCTCTCTTTGAGCCGGGTCTTGTCTTGTAATTGCATCCACAGTTCTCTTGCTTTTCTAGCTTTTTCTTTTCTTTTGGTCGTCGATTCCACTGTATCAGTGTGATTCAGATTAGGCTGGATAGGAATAGTTGGCACTGCTATCCCAGGTGGAGCATTGTCTGGCTCAACAGAGACATCTCTCTTTGATTCCGCTGGTTCTTGTTCTTGCCTATATTCGACCGTCTCTATACGGTTCTGGTCGTTCCTTGTAGTGACTTTCTCTGTGCCGGTGGTGAGCCGTTGGAGTGCCGGGTCTAACGAATTTAGTGGTGTTATGGGCTGTTCTCCTTCAGTAATGTTTCTTGTAGTGACTGCGTTTATACCTTTGCTTTCTAGATGTTCCCTGGGTGTGTGAACCATGGTGTCTGTTGGAGTCTCTGCTGCTTCAGTATGTGTCGTCTCATTGAACTTTGGACCTTCTGATGGTTTCAGCTCATCTGCGACCTCCACTCCTGGTTCATAGTCCCTCGGCCAGGATACGGAGCGCCTGCATAGCTGCCCAAACGGCAATGGGGGCACAGTGTGGTTGAGACTTTCTCTTATGCCAAGAGCTTTCGGCTGAGTTAGACACATACTTGTGGAGTGTGTCTACTTGGGTTCGGTGCGCTAAACCGACCCCCACTGGATTGGCTTTTTCGGTTATCATTCGATATGGTATGGGCTTGTGTTCTCGTTTTGTTTTCCTGGATAAGGGTTTCACATCTTTGCTGGTTGGCTGGGTCAGCGGGTAGTGCTGTCTCTTCAATAGTCACTGTGCTCTTTAGAAGAGATATCACTCTTGGTTTTGCTTTCTTGCTTAGTGCCTGGTGTATTAAAGGTTGGCGCCCATGTTTGGTGGCTAAGGTATCCATGAGGTCCTCAGTCTCTACCTTCCCCCTCTTTCCAGTACTTAGACAGATGCTTGAAGCCATCTGCTTGTTTGAGATGTTGGAGGAGAATTGGTCAGAATATGCAGGAATGGGGGGAGGGAGGTAGGTAACAAGGGGGTCCGGGTAAGATACCAGTAGGCCACGTGGCCTATTTGCTAGCACTGTGGGTCGTGGTGTGAGGAATCGTTGCTCAGTGCAACTGAACTGGGGGTCTTAGAAAGGGCTCTTCTGGTTTTCTGAGTGGGGTGGGCTGGCCAGCCTTCTCTCAGTGTGAGGACGATCAAAGGGTGCTGCCCCCAGTCTCGTCTTCTTACCTCTGCCAAGGAGGGTCACTAATGGTAGGTATGGTAATCATAGGTGGTTTTGCAAAGTGTCAGAGGAGGTCCGGCGTGAGCTCGCCTGTAAAGTATGAGATCATATGCACACGTTCAAAGGGCAGACCCCTGCAGTCACATGCACAATATATTGAGGATCTGGATGAGATGAGAGCCTTATGTACACGTTCAAAGGCAAGACCCTGCAGTCACGTGCACGATAGGCTGAAAGCCACTGTAAGGCGGGTCCGAAAAGTAAGTGTTCTTCCAGCTATCTTATCGATCTAGTTCTTTGGTCCTGGTTGAATCCTAACTTCACGGTCCGTTGCAGGCTGATTCCTCGTTCCCTCAAGCTCTCGAGCCAGAGACTAGAGACTCTGCCGCCCGACTCTGCAGCCCACTCCGCAGCAATCTGGGGTTGTTAAAGGCACTGGAGCTCGACGCTGGTGCAAACAAAGAAAGAGGACTGCAGATCCTGGAACATCCTGAGCGTTGCAAAATTCGAGTCTGCTGCTAGAGACTATGCTGCCCGACTCCACGATTATTTTCAAATAACTGTTTGCAATGGTGCATCGAACAGCACAAACTTCAGAATTAAATAGCTAGAAAAGCCATACATGTTATGATTGGTTCTGTAGGGAAATACATGGAAAAACCCCAATAGGTGCAAGGTGATCAAAACAGTCATCCGCAGCAGCATTGTAAAACACATTTTCATGCTGGCTGCAACATACGAAAAGCACAGCAAAAGAGGGAATGGCTGGAAGGGTTAGATTTATTCTTAATCTCTGGCATAGCTCCTGGCATCCCTTCGGACCATCACTCTTCAGCCTGCCAAGCCCTTACAGATAGGAGAAAGACAGTGTGAAAATCAGGCCAGAAGGGG
Source organism: Ambystoma mexicanum (assembly GCF_040938575.1). Lineage (NCBI taxonomy): Eukaryota > Metazoa > Chordata > Amphibia > Caudata > Ambystomatidae > Ambystoma > Ambystoma mexicanum. Next base: position 1,091,037,828 of record NC_090941.1, read on the forward strand.
CAGTCCAGCCCGAATTGCTTGGTCACATCCCTTCTGAAAGAGACCACGAGCAACTCCAGACATTGGGCATCATTAATAAGGCCTAGATAACCAAGCTACACCTCAATGTTCAGGGTTCAGGAAAGGTACACTGATGGCCTTTCCTCCCTCAACCTTCAGTGAGCTCTCTCCACCCTAACCCAGGTGTTCCTAAGCCCAGGTTTTCCAACTAGTAATTGGTAACACCTCCAATCTAGGTCTTGCTATATTTGAAGGCGAAAAGGCACCAAGCCTCATCTATCTAGCTCCCTCTAGACATGTTGACATGTTCCAAAGGTGCCTTTGTGAAACTAGAAATGTTGCACTGTGATACTATGCAAACAAAACAGAATCACAAAGACACAGGAAAACGGTTCATTTCAAAGCACAAAATGCATCTTTATTCATGCCTTGCATTGCTTGACATAATGTCACTAATCACTACATAAGAAAGCAAAGCAATCAGCACTCTCTGGCCTATGAGTGCTTTTAGTAATCCCAACCCTTCCGGCTTCTCTCCAGCAATGCTCCAGTAAACACCACCATAGCACTGAGAGCTCCCTTCCCAGCATCCCAAACCCTAGCTCTAACTTGCACACACACACACTCTCCTCTGAGAGCTCACTCCCACACTCACTCCCCTCTCCTTCTCCATCTACTGCCATCTGAATCTACTCAACAGAAACCCCCACAGTTATACATTAGCATTGTAGTGCTGTGACACACTCATTACATATATGCGCAGTAAGCATTTCATGGAAAACAGCATGTGTCTATCTACGTGCATGCATTGTTATGGCGTGAACTATACTAGTCACAGTGACATGTCTCTCCATTCTCCTAAGAACAGAACAAGCTATCGCTAACATTCTCGCAATGAGACCGCAGTCTTGTTTGCAAAACCCAAAACATAGCAGTCTCCTCACTCAGCAAGGTCGTTTCTCTGTGCCAAGGAGTAGCTGACTGTCTGCCAAAGATGTAGTTGTTATCAAAACATTTCACACTGTGTTCGCTTGCAAAAACAATTCCCTCTCCGTGCACAGCAAGAAGCCAAATTCATAGATGGACAGAGACACAAAGCAGATCATATCTAGCGCCTAAAAGCACACTATATTGTGCTATAAATGACAAGTGTACATAATCACATGGCTCTCAGCATATATTGAACCATAGTATCTTAGACCAAAACTACAGTGCTCAAACATACCCTATTCTAACTGGATTCAAAATAAATGCATGTGTGAATGAATGAATAATAAATTAATGGATTAATCACATGATAAACCATCATAGGAAATTGCAGTTTCACACCTTAACCTACCACTCGCTAGGTTTCTCAATCGGAAAATCAAGTTTCTAAGTTACCAATGTCAGACACTCTGGCTCACTCTCTCCCTCAATCACTCTTTTATTGGCCTTCTTCCATCCTCTCTCACTCCCTCCAAACGTCTTCCTGCTCTCTCTTTCTATCCCGCTGATGTTCACATTCTCTTTTAGTTCTTCTTTCCTCCCCCACTCCTTTCCTCTCTCTTCACCCTTCTGAATTCTCCCTCTCTGCTTGTCCCTCTCCTCGTCTCGCTCCACTCTCAACTCCCCTGCCCTCTTCACTCCTCTTCCCCCTCGGCTCTCCTCTCTTCTCCTCCCTTGATTGTATTCTCCCATCTCTGCTCTACTCTTCTCTCCCCTCTCTACTCTGCTCTCCTCTCCCCTCTACTTTCAAGCACTCCTTTCACTCTGTTACTCCTCTTCACTCGTCTTGCTCTCACTCAGTCAACCTAACTATCCCCTCTCACAAGATCTACCAAACACTAACTCATTGACAGCCCCTCTCTCTTCCTAGCAACACCTCAACTGCAATAAGTTCCAAAACAATGGCAGCAATGCTCTGCTCCACTCCACCATCCTTCTTCCACCTTCTCTCTCGGTCCACCTCCACTCAACCTGACCTCACCTGAGACCCTTCATCTGTTCTGGCCCTCATAGGGTTTGTATTCCCCGACTTCTACCTCCTTTCTTTCCCTCACTCTTCCATTGGTTGCCCTGCTTATCTGAATCTTCGGGCCAACCAGCGCTTTGCATGCATTGTGCTTGAACCAGTCTCTATGGTGCAGGTTGGATTGCTGGGCTATCGTGGAGATGCAGCGAGTCCCCTTTTGTTTTTTTTGACATGCTGTTTTACTGGTGCTTCTGTTCTCTAATGACTTGGGAAGTCTGTTGCTCCATTCTGTGGGACACAGTGACATTCTGTTGCAGTTGCTAAAAGTCCTTCTGGAACTGGTAGTGCAGTAATGATTCACAAATAATTCTGTGCAGAATAGAGTTTGGCAGACACTGGGTGATCGACAGTGGTACAGTTTTCCACAAGAATGGCACAGGAAGGTGGGGCAGAGACTGGAGTCCCAGGCTGAGGACGTTCCCTGTTCCCCCTTGAAAGGGTTATGACCCTGAAACTGTCACACCTGGTCGAAAAATATGCATTCTTTGGGATTTCATTGTAGGATATGATGTGGACTGTAGGATGCATCTGATGTTGGAGGTGTTTGTGGTGTTAGCGCTGTTGGTGTGGCTACGATACACACTGACATTTTGCACTGGCCATCTAATACAACACTCTCATTTACAACCTCTGAATTCACTCTCACCTAAAAGAATGTCTACAACATTTCTTTGGTAAAAAGAGTTGTAAGACTTTTCTTTGCACTCAGCATGCTCATGGACTGGGCACAGACAAATATCAAACTTTGTTGGATATTGAATGCAGGGATGTCAGTTCCTCAACATTCCGAGGTAGCGCTAGTGATATCACACACCTGATGACATCACAGGAATATCATATCACATGAGCACACACACACACACACTGCATTCCCCAGCCTACCTGAGACTCTGTGATCTGCTCCCCACTGTCTTCCCCCCCAAGCTGCCAATTGCCCAACCTTCCGTTAGCTCCCCACTCCTTTTTTCTCCGCTTCCCTCAGTGTGTTCTTCCCCCTATGATTGTAAAGAGCTCCCTTGCATCCCAAAGCCAGGTCTGCGCTCCATAAATACACTAAAAGTAATTATAATAATAATATTAATGACCAATAATGTGAGAGCCTTGTACTGTGGAAAAAGCACATTGCGTGGGAATGTGCCCCCACAGGGGGGCCGGCAATCATGGATAGCCCACTGTGCTTTACCAGGGAGGAAATGTCTGCTTGCATACCAGTCTGGCCCCACCCATAAGGACGGTATAGCACCAACATGCTAGGTAATTCTCTAAAAAAAAAGTACCCACAATCAATATTAGCATTCAGAATGAGTGGTTATTCTCAGGATAGGGGCTGTCTCATTTTATGAAATTTACTGTATTAGTCTTACTAATATACAGTAAATTTCATAAAATGAGACAGCCCCTATCCTGAGAATAACCACTCATTCTGAATGCTAATACAATTAATAAAATAATAGTTACTAAAGCAGACAAAAGGCGATTTTATTTACCATTCATGTGTTTGCTGGGGTGCTGCCTTGATATGCCTTTGGTGGGGATATGGCTAATGTACTCCAAGCAGAGCCAATGCAATTCTGGGGCACTGCCTTCATATGCCAACACATTTGCATATGCCCATTTACTGCCATCTAATGATAGTGAGAGCCTCACATGGCAGGCGTAGTCATTACATTCCTAATGAAGCCCCACATTCCCAGATGATGCCACATTGCCTTGGGTAGCCTAGATCATATTATGGCTGTCATACCATCACACCGGAGGTATGTCATATGTACGATAACATCCTGGCATATCCAGGTGCTGCCAACTTATGCCGAGTCCATTCTTCAATTCCTCAGAAATGTCCTCTGATGCCATGAAGTGCCTCATACTCCTAGTATGGTTAGCAGATGTAAGCTGCATCCTCACACGTGCAGGTTCTGCCTTCTTATACCAAATGCATCCTCGCAAGCCTCAGGAATGCCAGTTAATGCCACTTTGCCTTGGTATAGTCATCATTGGCAAGGTACATTCTCACATGGCTAGGTGCTGCCAGTGTATGGCAAGTGCAGCCACAAATTCCCCAGCGATGTCCCCTGGGGTGTTGCCATCTCATGCCAAGCAGTGTAAAATGACTCAGAAATGCCATCTGCTGTGGGTTAATGTCTGGTATGGTCATCATATGTAAGGTACAGCTTTACATGTTCAGTTGCCAAGTGCAGCGTGAAATGCCTTTATAATGCCTTGCAGTGGCAAGTAATACATCTTGATATGGAGTGCTGCATGCCGGTTTCTCAATATTCTAAGCTCTGTAATAATATCTGTTATTAATTGTGATGAGCTGACGTCTGCTCTGCAGGAGTACAAAGATGAGTAGTAGCTAAACCGCCTTCTTAGACCTCGCACTTCTACAAACCAAGAGCCAACACAATCATAAAGTTAAAACAAGCCCACTTTGCCTTTTGTGGTAATTTGGGCTATGCTCCCAAGAGAGGTATGAATGTGGTCCAGTAAAGACCCAAACAACAAAGTAACACAGACCATAATAAAGGGAATGTCCAGTCAAGGTTCTAAGAAAGAAAATATACTTTAAACAAACACACCATCTGCAAGAAAACTAAATAGAGAACACTGTACAAAACCCACTCCTGCGGAAAGAAGAGAGTATGCAGCAGATAGAGGAATGTAGCACTGGGGAGGTAGGCACATTTAGAAACCACAAAAAGGATATTGGATGAAAAAGGTGCACAAGTGACCTAGCCAGTCTCTATGACCCAAAATGGACCAGGGGGCAGTTATTGGTCAATAGTAGCTTTTTTCGGTTCTTTTGAGGTTCAGTGTTGTTGAACCTGGCTTCGAGCAGTGATGCGAGCGAATCAAACTCAGTTCCGGTATGTTTGATCATGTGGGCCCAAGCAGCCATCGTGCGTTGGGCAGGTCCGAATGTGATACTCATTTCGGTTTCAAGACAACGTTTGGCAAAGCAGGTCGGGTTGCTCACCAGGATCTGTTCAATGTCAAGGGTTGTAACTGCCGGGAAGGGTAGATGAGTGACACTCTAGCAGTTTAAGTCAGCAGATGACAATTGTTCAAAACAGTGAGCCTGTTGCACCTGTGTGCAATTCGGTGAAACAGGAGTTGAAGGCGAGTTGGGTTGATTTATAGTGTAACCCCAATTTCAAGGTGGCAAGTGACTCTCCAGCAGTTCGAGTCAGGTCCCGGTGATGAGCAGTTGTATCAAGCCTATCAGGTGACGAGCTTGGCGAGAGACCAATGCAGCATAGAGCTAGTATGAGATGCAGGCACTGTAATGTTCAGAGGAGTGCCAAAGACAGCACTGGCAGGATCCCTCTCATTCGATGAGCGGCAAAAGCAGTTTTGACCGGTTCAATGTGGCTGAACAGGGAGCCTTAGCTGATCTGGTCCTTCAGAAGCTGACATCCCACTCCAGGGACTCTGGGACAGGATGAGTTCTCTCGGGGTCTGATTTCCCAGCCTTGGGAGATTCTGGTGCAGAGTGGCAGGTCCTGGCCCACAGCAAGATTCACCCCAATGTGCCCTGGGAGTGGGTTTGGGGGCAGAGCCTTCCCATGACTTGGACTGCTCTCCTTCACCTCAGTGGTTGTGGGCTTTGGAAAGTACAACTCTCCCAAATAAGGTCCAAATGAATCCTGCTCAGGTGTTTGTTCCATAGTGAATCAAATAAGTGGTGGGAGACCCCTTCTTTTAAAGGCAAAAGCCCACATGTGATTGGACTAGCGGTTGTCGGCTTTAGGGGTCCAAGTCCTTTTCTTGGAATAACCTGACTATTCCTTCTGACATCATGCCCAAAGTGCTTTGTGTAAAGGGAAGTGGAGGGGACAGGAAGGAGAGATAGCGTTAGAGAGAAACAAGGTGGTAGAACCTTCTATTTGACATTAGCTCCTTCTATACTATTCCTGCCCCTTCCCTTCTAAACAGAATCAAAAGAATTTCGATATGCAGCACCCTGGTGTGATGCTGCTTCTGTGTGAATGGATGTGTTACTTTTGTCCCTGTTTCCGGGTCAGCTTCCTGTGGAGTGGCTGTCTCTTGGGGGAGGGGTTACCACCCATCACAAAGGACTCCCAAGAGATGCAAACCCCTAAGCTGTAGCAGAGACAGCCGTGTCTGGGGAAAATACACTTAGTCCTTTCACAGCTGAGCTGGGCTCACAGGGACGACACATGTGTGATATAAAACTGTTGTGGCTGTAATAATTATGAGATTATCATCCACAATACCCTAAATCAGGTATGGCTTTTATTTAGAGATTATGCTCCCACCAGAACAGTAGACGAATTATCAAATGGTGCTTGTGCCACTGATGGAGCAGGTGCTGCAGGTCAGGATACTGATGAAGCAGGGCACAAGGGTATACTATGCTTTTTACATGGAACCTAAGAAAGGGGAATCTGATCAGTAGATTGCCCTTTCAGAGATTACCCACATTATTGTATTAATGAATACAAAAAAAAAGGGCTTCTATACCCTTGGCAGATGGCAATTCCTCACATGAATACCCAATGTAATTGTACTGAAGTAATCAATCACATATTAAGTGCAGGCTGAACCTATGTCACAGGTGACCTCTTAGCTATACACTGTGACAATATGCACTGTACAGTCACCAGAAGTAAAATTAAGCCTTACAAATCTAATTGCATCCATCATATACAAAGCATGACCCCAGTGCCCCATAGAAATATATTGGGATAATATCACATGTTGTGTAATTATTTTGCTGGTATACCAACATTTATAGATTGTCAGATAAATGACTCTTCCGTTTAGAGCTTATCCCCTGCATAATGTTTGTTGCAGGCCTCTGGAACAAAAAAAACATTAGAAACTAACAGTGCTGCGTAACTGGTTGCTGTCAGAATGAAATGTTATGTTAACCAGCATTTGTACTGCGCCGTTTACCATCGTAGTGGTTTTACGGTACCTAAGCCTTGTCTGAAAATTAGGTGTGTTGTCAGATCCTGAACTTTTGGAAGAGCTAAAATGGAGTTAGAGATGGAACAGATAGTAAGATGATAGAAATGACCCTATCCCTTCCACACTTACTCTTAAGGTCTACCCTTCACTAGTGTCTTACCTTACTTTCCACGTCTGCCTCTACCTCTACTTTTCCCACATCCTTCAAGCATGCCTCCATCATCCCAATTTTAAAGAAACCTACCGCTGATCCACTGATTGCCTCAAATTTTCATCCTATTTCTTTAATACCCTATCTCTCTAAATTACTGGAACGGCTGGTCTATTCTCAAGTCTCTACGTTTGTCTCTAATTCTTCTATTCTCCCACAATTCCAATCTGGTTTTCGTCCTCTCCACTCCACGGAAACCGCTCTCTTCTTGGTTTTGGCCTCCCTTCTTTCTGCATGATACTCCAAACACTCATCTTTTCTCATCCTCTTGGATCTATCTGCTGCATTTGACACTGTCGACCACTCTCTATCAGCGTCATTTTCTTCCTTTGGTTTCACTGGCTCTGCCCTGTCTTGGTTTCATTCTTACCTATCTCAAAGATCTTTTTCTGATTCTTGCGACGGCAAGTCCTCTAAATCCTTCCGGCTTGCCCACGGTGTGCCTTAAGGTTCAGTTTTGGGCCCTTTTCTGCTCTCTCTTTACACCTCCCCTCTTGCAGCTGTTATGTCTTCCTTTGGTTTATCACATCACTTTTATGCTGACAACACTCAACTCTTTGTCCCTTTCTCTTCGTTCTCCTATGAAATTCACCACACTCTTTCTGCTTGTCTAGTTGCTATTAAATCTTGGATGTCCTCATACTATCTTACGCTCAATGCTGGGAAAACTGAGGCCCTCTTTTACACCACTAATATCCTCCCCCCTCTCCCTCCCTTTATTTATTTTCCTCCATCCCAGCTTTCTGTCTCCCCCACGGCCCGCAATCTTGCCCTCAACCTTTACTCTAATCCCTCTTTCTCTCTTCACATCTCTCTAACCTCATGCGCCTGTCGCTTCCACCATCACAATGTTTGTAAAGCCCATCCATGTCTCACCTTTCAAGCTTCTAAACTCCCAATCTACTCCTTAATTTTGTCCCGACTCTTTTACTGTTCCTCTGCCCTCTTTGGACTTCGTAGTTCTCATCTTACCCCTCTAAAATCTGTATTCAATTCTTCTATCCGTCTTCTCTGTCTTCTCTCTTTCCGAGACTCTCTTGCCACTCTTGGCTGGTTACCCTTTCACAGGCAAATTAAATACAATTTTCTCTCTCTTGTCTTTAAGTCCCTTTAAGTCCCTCTATGGTCTTGCTCCTAGCCATCTCCCTGCTCTGATATATTTCGATACTCATTCTCATTCCCTCAACTCTTCTATCCAGTTTCTATTGGCGGCACCTTGTCCCTCTTGTGCCCAATCTCGTTTTTGCACTTTTAAGCGTTTAGCCCCTTTTCACTGCAATGTTCGTCCTTACTCTCTTCGTTCCATTTCTGTCTATTCTTTATTTCATGGGTTGCTGAAGTCTCGTTTGCTGCAACATCCTTGATTGATTGTTTTCTGAATTTTTTATTTATCCATTATATTGTACCATGCCTTGTTCTCTGTACAGCACCTTGAATTAAGGTGCTTTATAAAATACAAAATACAAATACACAGATTGGGGAGAATGAGAAGAAAGGAGGGTAGAGGTATATGGTTCTAGTCCTCTGGGTGCGTGTGTGATAATTGAAGACTGTTGTCTAAGGAAAGTGAGAAGGTTATGGGTAGTTTGATTTATGGTGCTAAATCTGGATGCTAGATCGGTTGTGTGATGGACTTGAGAGGTGCTCAAGATTGCCCTAGTATTGTGGGGGCTTTCACCAGATTGGAAGATCACTGGTTTTGCCAAGCACGCTGAATAAAATGCCCGCTCCAAGTGTTGAACGTGTTGGAGATGAGTGAGTTTGGCAAACAGAAGGTGAGCAGGAGAGATGAATAGGTTATATTATTCTGTTTGGTGCCATAAAGCTTCCCCCTAACTCTGAGTTAAGGATTTGACAGGTAATGGCGTATTGCAAATGTGTTTAATCTTAAAGAAAATCTTAGCAGCAGCCTGACATTTTGTGTGTTAGTACCTGTGATTCAAAGATGTCAGTCAGCATAAACATAATGGTGCTCTCTTGTAGGCCAAGAAGAGGCAACGTGCAAAGTCTATGACATATTCGTAGGTCTTGTTCGATTATCAGAAGAAAATTAAAAGTAGTCTTGATTTCGACATCAGAGTTTTTTTTGATCCATCTGCCCTGAGATGCAGATAAGTCTGCTCGGTTTTCATGTGCATTATAAATGACTCAAATCAATCAATCAGAAGTTGATACCCCCAAGGAGTCAAAAAACCAAAATGTGTTTGGACGAGCTGTCCTATTTTATTATTCATTGGGTACAGGATTGGTGGTGAACAGCGTGCAACATAAGACATTGTTATAGAAGGCAGAGACTGCTGATCCAAGCTTATTGTGAAGCAAGACCAGGTAATGATGTATGTTTCTGAGAGTAATGGGAAGGTAAAAGTGTCGTCATGCAACGTTTGTTGGTCACGAGTTCACAGATAATGATAGTTGTCCTGTTAATGATGTTGCTGTGTTTCAGGGTGAGATCCCTGTGTGGACCCTTAGTAAGCCAAGAGCCACATTTTGATTTATCTTCTGAATCCTTTGTATGTGGGTATGGTCGTGATGCTGGGAGGGATAGAATTCCATAGTTTGGGGGCTTGGACTGAAAAGGATGATCCACCTGGTCCCTGTTTGGAGAAACGGGGGACTACAATGATTTAAGGGAGCGTCTGGGGATGTGCATTTTGATTGTATTTCTCAGGTACTCGGGTCAGTTTCATGTTTTGGCTTGTAAAGAGTTTTGAAGGAAATTCTTCTTCCTGCTGGAAGCTAGTGAGGTCAGAGCAGGGCTGGAGATGTGAGGTCTCTGAATCCGATGCGTAAAAGCATTCGTACGGCTGTGTTTTGGACTCATTGAAGCCTGGGTAGGAGCTAAACTGGAGTACCCAAATACAGACTGTTAGCATAGTCCATCACTGAAATGACGATTACAATGATGCTGGTACATTTCTGTGGGAAAGCGGCAAATGGGAAGATTTTCTTCAAGAGTTTGGATGCACAAATCAAGGCGAACAACACTGAGATGAAAATGCTTCATTGCAGTATTGGGACGAAATAGAATTCAGCAGCTTGGATCAGATCTGATGTGGAGGCGGGTTCGGCACCTGGGGCAAAACAGACATACATTATGTGACTTATTACTTACACTTCACACGTGTGGAAGCCCTGCAGCGATATTTAACTTGAGAACATTTGGAGGCAGTTTTGAAAGCTGGCCCCAAAACTGTCTCTTTCCACAGACTGATATTTCAGAGACAGTTACGCACTAGATTGAAGCCCTGTCTGTCTTCTGTCCCTCACACACCCAGTGGTAGCAAGTGCAATGGCAGCCGTGCCAGAGGGGGAAGGCTTGGGTAGCAGACGCTACCTCCTGGGTACTCCTACGTGACACCCTGACTGAAAGTAATCACTTTCCTGCTGTTGCCTTCAAACACTTCTGCGATTTGTTCTCCTCCAGGGCACAGGCATGTTTGCCAGAAGTAGTCACAAAAAATGGCTAATTCTTTTTCATTTTTCTACCTCTCCCCTCAACAATCCTATAAATTCTCTACCTATCCATTAACTAAATCCAACTCCCCCAGGTGGTGTACAAACCCCTGCCTCAGCCCACACAAGACTGTGTCCAAAATCGAACCACGCAGCCATGTTTGTGCTCTTTAGCCCATGCCACCTGAATCACTTTGCCAGAACTACCTGCACGCTTCTATGTCATTGTTTCGACAGGAATTCTGCCCAAACCCTCACCAATGTTTTTGTTTTTCTAATGTGTGTGGGGGGACCCCCCCTTCCCTACACTAATCCCCCTACCCTAGGCACCTGACACATTTTATCCGCTTAACCCACTCACACCCATATAATTAGTTGTTTTTTTTTCCAGCAGAATTCTGTCGAAGTAAATTACTTTGGCAGAATTCCATAATTCCTGTCGAGGAAATGACTGGATACCCTTTACCAGGCTTACTCAATGGCAGCAAAGAAGTTGCCTGCGGAAAGCACTAGTTCAGTGCTTTTTATCATTGACAGCACACATCTCGCCACCTTGTAATTCCAGCTCTCTAGGCCACATGTGAAAATATTGGCAGGGCTTAAGTTGCATGGACCCAGTAGCCCTTTTTTTACTCAACTCTTTCTTTTTCGTTCTTTATGTAATGGTTCTCCAAGTCCTTGTGAAGTGATGCTGTGTGCATTCCTTGGTACTGAAAAGCGAAACTTTGAGACTGTAAGTCCCATCTCCCCTCCGTTTACTTGCTCCCCCCCAGCACTATCTGAAATGTCGTCAGGCCTAGTATGATAGTCGCTTGTTTTGTTCCTCTTCCTCCTTTCTCCACACCCCATCCCTCAGCTCTTGTCAATCTCTGGCTCTACCAGAAATGTCAGGCCTAGCACGGTAGTCGCCCGTCTGTTTCCCATTTCCTTCCTATCTGCGTTTAAGCTCTTGCACTATCTGAAATGTCCTCGGGCCTAGTACAATAGTTAATGTCACATTCTTGTTGTTAATGGTCTGTAAGAATGCCATTGTATTTTCCGTTGATCCCTCCCTTGCCGTGAAGCGCTTTGAAACACAATGTGTATAGGCGCTATATAAATAAACTATCATATCATATCAACGCTCAAACCTTAATGACACAAATGGAAGTTTGAGACAATCCTCACGGACAACGATCATTTGGAAATTACAATACACTACACAATGAAACATTTGTATTGTGAATATGACTGCCTGAAAATCATCCATATATGTATGCACTGATGCAGTGGCAATGGTTGGTATGTTGTTGGTGATTTTACCAAATGATATGAAGACTTTAGGAGTTTCAATCTAGCTACCAGGAATTGGAATTCAGTAAAAGCTTATAAATGTTATCTAAACATAAATTATATATGGTCCTCACAGAAGCCTGGCATTCAATGACGATGGGGACAAACAGGCCCACTCCATCCAATCAATATTAGTCGATCACGGCCTTACCCAAAAAGTTTTATCCCCACACATATAAAAGGACGCACATTAGATTGGATAGCCAACCGAAACTGTGCTACTACCATCTTTAATATTTTACCACAAACCTGGACTGACCACCACCTCATCTGCTTCTCATCTACTATAGAGCCTCCTAAATTAGATAATCCGGAAGTAGCACCACCTATGCCAACCAGAAGTAAAAAAGAAATTACGGCTGAAAAACTCCTCCCACTCCTCCAACCAGCTCTCACTGCCAGCACTATTAACTCTGACCCTAATACGCTAGTTGAGACATTCAACAACACTATGTCCAAAGCCTTGGACATAATTGCCCCTATCAAACTACGTAAAAGTAAACAAGAATCTCATCTCAACTCATGGTTCACCCTCACCTCAAAGAACTGCGAATCCAAAAGTGTAAACTCCAAGCTATCTGGAGGTATACACCCTCAGCTGAGAATACAACTCTACTTGATAACCTTGCTAAAAAATTCAAGAAGGAAATCATCCAAACCAAAAAAGACACATTTAATGAGAGAATTAGTAAAGCTAACTCAAACTCGAAAGAACTTTTTACCATCCTCCTGGAAATGGAAAACCCGATTGCCCCCACAGACAATGTCCCCAAGGATAAACAATGGTGCACCAGCATCCAAAATGCCTTAGCTAATAAAATCACAACCCTACAATCCAAAATTGCTAAGAAGAAAGTGTCCTTGAGTTCCACTGGAACCCATACCACCCAGTTGACAAATACACCTAGAGCAGTTACACAAAGCAACTGCAAACCATTCAGATTTACCAACATACCTATATTGGAAACTGAAAAGGTGATATCAGCCCTGAAACCATCCAACTGCCAAGGTGACAGCTGCCCAGCTCAAGTTATTAAGGACGCAGCTAGAGACTTGGCACCCTTCATCTCTAAATTAATCAATGCCTCCTTTACATCCAGCACTGTACCTACAAACCTCAAAGAATCTTGGGTACTGCCTCTCCTTAAAAAACAGACCCTCGACCCAGCTATCCCTACCAATTATAGGCCCATTACTACGGTCCCATTTCTCCTTAAAATCATAGACAGAGTAGCCTACCTCCAGATCCAAAACTATCTGGAGTCAAATCAACTACTAGGATCACGCCAATCTGGATTCAGACCACTACATGGTAGTGAAACGGCCTTAATTGACCTTAAGACACAGATCGACGAGTTGAAGGATAAAGGTAAAACATCTATGCTCCTCCTCCTCGACTTGTCGGCGACCTTTGACCTGGTGGAACATGCAGTGTTATGCAACCACCTAGCGTCTGCCGCTTATTTCTCAAGCGAAGCTATAGCCTGGGTACAATCCTTCCTAGCCAACTGTACGATGAGAGTGTTCTCCCCCTTAGCTTCAGCGGACCCAATACAAATCACCTGTGGCGTCCCACAAGGTTCATGTGTCTCCCCCACAATGTACAACATCTTCACTAAGCCACTCTTCGACAAACTTGACAGACTGGGGGTCACTTATACTAATTATGCAGACGATACGCAGATCCTCATACCACTATCTGGCAATTTTGTCGAAGACACAGCTCTAGTAAACAAGATTTACCTCCTCATTCAGGCATGGATGGCCTCCCACGGCCTCTGCCTGAATGACGACAAAACATAGATACTGATCCTGGGTTCCGACTCTAACCTCAAAAAACGTAGCCCTAATTATCTTGCCTTCAACATAGATGGCAATATAATTAAAGTGGCAACGTAGGTAAAAACACTAGGTTTCTACCTCGACTCCACATTATCTCTCAAAAAACAAGTCAACTCTTTGGCTTCCTCTACAGCCTACACCTGTAAATTAATCAGAGCCTGCAGACCCTACCTTTCCAAAACCAACTGTATCACACTAGCCAACGCCCTAGTAATGTCTAAATTGGACTACTGTAACGCCCTTTATGCGGGCGCCAGTAAAACTGTCATAAACAAAATGCAAATACTGCAGAATAATGCTCTTAGAGCAGCCTTGGACATACCCCGTAGAGCGCACATATCCAACATTAGGAAAGACTATCACTGGTTAAAAATTAGTGGCAGAGTTCTCCTCAAGACGCTTTCTCTCACCCATAAAGGACTGAACAATACTGCACCCTCATACATCTCTGCTAGACTGACCAGAAAATCCTCTAGCCACCACACTAGAGCTTCTAGCCACCTCCTACTTGAAACTCCCAGATTCAGACTAACAAATGCGAGTGGAGCAAGCTTCCCTGTCAGAGCTGCCCGCGCCTGGAATGCACTCCCAATCGCATTGAGAGCTAACCTACTCTACTCTAGATTTAGATGTAATGTGAAAAGCTGGCTGTGGACTAAGGACGACCTACAAACCGATCACCTGCTCTAGGCCCGGATCATTACATATAATTCCCTAGTCTATAGACTATCTCATTGCCCCGTGTGATGTGAGGTACCCACTTCTTGCATCTTTTGTATATATGTATTGTAAATATGTTAATAACACATGTAATGCATCTTTTGTTGGTATCCTCTGTATGTAATGTAACCTAAGCTTAAGTATTCTTGTGACTGCTGCGCCCGGCTACCCCTGGGTTTGGAGCACATTATCAAATAATAAACTAAACTAAACTAAACTGCCTCATGAATTCATAACTTTTTGGCACACAGATTCTACATGACAGCTTTTCACTGCATGATGTGGGAAGCTGTTCATGGCAAGTCTTCTGCAGGCAATACTATTTGATGCATACGTTTTTTGTTTGGGGACCTCTCTAACCCTGTGTGACCCTCTCTTTACCCTAGGTGTTGACCTCAAGATCCCAGTCGTGCGTGTGGTGTTGGAGGGAGGGCCAGAAACGCTTGATGTAAGTATTACTACAGAACATGGTTCTATGTGACATTTAGGAATATTGAAAGCTGCACGTCTAACGGTCCCTCGCTTCTCTATGCTGGAAGGGAGGACAACCCGGGCATAGCATGAGTTCTCATTCGTAAACTCGTGGAGTGCAATTGCACCTTCTAACCCAAGCTCAAATGAGTTACAAAAGTGCTCATTGTCACCATAACTTCATAAACCAATGCAATAATCAAAGAAGAGAACAAATAAATTAGGCAAAGAGACAGCATTGAAATATACATATACATTGGTATAATTTGATACAGCCTGTTCATTTTAAGTCGGGTTAACACTTTATACAACACCCCTTATTTGCACAACTGGGTAATTAGCTCGATAACTATTTTCAGTGCTAAATATGCAAAATTGGCCTATATGATGAAATGGCATAAAACTATCACATTTATTTATTTATTTATTTGCGTTTATAGAGTGCGCAGGCAGCCCATAGGCATTGAGGTGCTGCTACATCGGAAATTAGTTACAGTATAGGAGAGATTAGTTACCTTTGCAGATGGGTGAGCAGATATGTTTATGTTTTACATTGGGTAATACAGCGACACAGGTTCCATAGTGTGTGGCTAATCCCATAATGTTGCAGCAGTTGTTATAATATCTATACACATAGTGGTTGTGGAGTCGGGCAGTGTTTAGGAGAATAGCATAGTTTTGATGGCTTTGCAGAATGCCAGGTGAGAGGGTTCCAGTCTGAGGGCAGGTGGGAGAGCGTTCCATTGCGTGGCGGCAATCAAGGGGAAGCTGACTCCACCCCCTTTGGCACGCATGACTCTCAGTACAGTCAGCAGGTTGGCATAGGGAGTTCTAGTGGGTCTAGAGGGGGGATATGTTCACTCTCGTGGTGAGGTAGGGAGGAACAGTGTGATGGATGCACTTGTGGGTGAGGGCAAGTATCTTGAAGAGGACACGTTCGCGGACAGGCAGCCAGTGGGCTTGCCGTCTAGCAGCAGTGATGTGTTCTCTTCTGGGGATGCGTATGGCGGCATGTAGGGTGTTGTTTTGGATGCGTTTGAGTTCATTCAAGTTTTTGGTGGAGGTGCCCGTGAAGAGGACATTGCAGTAGTCCAGTCTGGATCTGATTAAGGCTCTTGAGATGGTCAGACAGTTAGCGATGCAGAGGAAAGGCGTAGCAGCGTTGAGAAGTTTAGTGTAGTAGGCTGCAGATAAAGCGATGGCACTAACTTGTCTGGACATTGATAGGCTGGCGTCTAAGTAGACTCCTAGTGCCTTTACTGTTTGGTAGACTGGAATGGCTGTGTTAACAATGTCGAAGGAGGAGTAGCGCATGTCAAGTCTTTTGAGAGTGTCAGTCGATCCTAGTAGAAGCTTTGTCTTCTCGCCATTAAGGTACACCCAGTTTTCGGCCATCCAGGTGAGAATGGTGGTGTAAGTGGTGTTAAGAGTCCTGGCATCCTCTTTGTAATCGCCTGACAGATGGAGGAGGACTTGAGTATCGTCAGTATAGTTGATGTACATGATGCCGACGAAGTCCAGTGTACTGAAGAGGGGCCTGGTGAAGATGTTATATAGTGTAGGGGAGATGCAGGAGCCTTGTGGTAGTCCGCATTGGATGATGGCGGGTTTGGCAGATGCTTGGTCGGAAAAGACATGCATGGCTTTACCTTGGAGGAAGGAGGAGATCCAGACGGTGGCAGTGGCGGAGAAGTGTGACAAGGATGCAAGGTGTTGGTACAGTAGCTTATGGCCTACCAGGTCAAACGCGGCAGACAGGTCAAGGAGGAGGAGCAGGGCAGGTTTGCCTGTGTCTCTGATGTCATCAATTTGGTTCTTAAGGTCAAGCAAGATAGTGTCAGTTCTGTGACCAGGGCGGAAGCTGGATTGTCGAGAGCCTAGGACATTGTTAGATTCTAGGAAGTGTTGGACTTGTAGGTAAGCTGCTTTACCCAAGATTTTAAACAGGATGGGCACAGTGGTTATAGGTCTGTAATTATTGGGGTTGTTTGAGTCGAGGGATTTTTTTTAGGAGGGGGCGAACCCTTCCCCCTTTATGACAGGGTGGGACAGAAGCTGAAGTGAAGGAGGCGTTAATGAAAGCTGTGAGGCAGGGTGTAAGTGTGTCAGTGCATTCTTTGATAAGGGTGGCCGGGCAGACGTCACCTTTACACATGGATGGTTTGATATTCTTCATGAGTGAGAGGACTTCTGATTTGTTCATGTCCCTGAACGAGAAGAGTGGTGGGGGGGCATTCGGTTTAGGAGTGGGTGTATGAGGTAGCTTGGGGGGGGGGTTAGGGCGGTGTTGGTTGGCAGGGATTCTAGTGGAGTGTGTTCAGCTTGTGCAGCATAACTGTTTGAATGTCTGAGCGGCGGGGGGAACAGGGGTTTCAAGTTCCCTAAAAATGGCAAATATTTCTTTGGTGTCAGAATTGGCGTTGGCAATTCTGGTACTGATGGAGTTGGCTTTGGCCTGGATGATCGCTTTTTTGTATTCCTTGGAGAGTTGATTGAACGCCTGTTTAGCAGATTCCAAGTGGTTGGATTGCCAGGTGGATAGGGCAGCCCGTTTCTTGGTGCGTAACTCCAGCAGTTCCGGGGAGAACCAGGTATTGGAGTGTTTGATGGGTTTGGCTTTCTGTGTAGCTAAGGGAGCGATGCCATCCACTGCTTTAGTTATAATGGAGTTGAAAGTGGGTGCCAGTATGTTAGGATCATTAGAGAACATGGGAGATAGGGCTGGGACTCGAAAATGTCGGATGAGTCTGTCTTTGGTGAGTAGGCGTGCGCTTCTGGCAAGAAAGGAGGGAGGGGTGTGGCCGGCTGTTTCTGATGATTGGAGAGGGAGAGAGTGAACTGGATAAGGTGGTGGTCAGTCCAGGGGAGGGGAGTGTTGGCGATGACGACTGGCAGGCAGTTGTGGTAGGCTAGCCAGTCTATGGTCCAGCCTTTGATGTGTGTAGGTTACAAGTTAGAGTATTTGAATCCTAAAGGTTCCAAGGCCTTTGCTAGGGACTTGGATGGGGTGTCTTTGGGTTTGTGAAGCCCTAGGTTCAGATCAGCTTCCAAGAGAATTTTGGAGGAGGCCTTTAGGTTGTCAGAGAGGAGGGGGGTGATAGCATGGAAGTCTGCTAGGGGATCCGGGCGTCGGTACTCTATTTAGAGAGTGATGGTGCATTTGAGGGAGATGTTGAGTTTAAGGGCTAGGGCGTCGCAGTTACTAAGGGTAGACTTTTCAACCTTTCTGATGGAGATCGACTCCTTGACAATGAGTGCTATGCCGCCACCTTTCGATAGACAAAACACATCTAATGCAGTACCAGTTCATATACTATGTACTTGCCATGCTAGAAAGCATGCACCTTACATTTAGTGGAAGTAGTTGAAGAGTAAACACTTCCCACAGGGAAATCTGGCTTCGGGGCTGGTTTGGGTCCCTCGCCAGTACCCGTGAGGGGCTCACTGTCATGTCAGGGACTAGAAAAAATACCATCCATTAGACAACAATTTTCTAGCCAGCAAGTTGTCAGATGAGCATGTAGACACTCCAAACTCCTACAGTGCTCAACCATATGAGGAGGTGAAACCAGTGAGAGTGAGATTATCAGAGCAAAGGTGAGTTTAACTCTCAAAGCATCAAGGTCTGGTATGAAATGAAGGGCACATAGTCCATTAACAAGTGCCCTAGAAAACCCAAAAACTCTGCCAGAAAAAGAAAAATAGAATTAACTAGAATGTTCTTTACTTGGTGCAAATGAGGGGGATGGCAACCATTTCTATGCTGCTCCTAGCTCGAGTAAGTTTCCACCATAGCAAATGCAAGGGGGTGTATCCCCTTAGCCCCCTCCAAACTCCACTCCCCATACTATTCCGGAATAGCTGTCATGGGATTAGGGACCATCGGTAACTTTCATTTCACAAGTAACAGGGAAACATGGCTCAAATGAAGCATGACGTAGAATGCCTGACTTAAAACAGCCGGTGAAAATGATGCAAGGGAATTGTTAATTAAATTAATCCCATTGGGGGATGCTACCATGTTAGGCAGAAACCTGTGCAGTTCCCTTGGGGACCACTGCAAAAGATTTAAGACCACAGGTATAGCAGTAAACCCACTTGGTAGCAGTCTGCACCACCCAGATTTACCTGGTAGCTGTGGCTGAGCAGTCAGACTTCCCTCAAGAAGAGTTAGGCAGTATGTAAAGTATACACCATAGGTACTCAAATACAATAGCACAAGCAAACACTGACCAGAGCTTGGTTTCAAAAGTATATAGTTATTTATTTATTAAACACACATAAGTTGAAATCACTCTAGCAAAAATATAGTAAAAACTCTTCAAACACAGTTATAATGAAAGCAGTTTCAACCCTTACTCCTATCTAGACAACTCTAGGTTAACACCACATAATTCGAACAGAGGTGAGTGCTTAACGTTAGATGACACTCTAGTAGGTTCAAGAAAGGGATAAAAGGAACAGAAATAGGTTAAACACACCACTCTAAGGTCCAGAACACTTGCAATAGGCTCAAGGAAGTACAAAGTCACAGGTGAGCAAAAGTCACTAGGCAGGGCCCACTCTTAGAGTAGCCGGAGCGAAAATGTGCCCAAGATCACACTGTTAGTAGGGATTCAAAGTCTTGCAAAGAGTTAGAAAGAGTTTAGAGTGGCTTAGAAAGTTTAGCCAGGGTGTCCCAGGCACTCCCAGGTTCGAAAGCCGGGGGCTAAATCTACCCCGTACAGTCGGTGGCAAGGGAAGCCAGGCGGAACACGGTACCTTAAGCGGAAAGGATCCTCCAGCGGTGGCAGTTGTTCCAGGCAGTGGCAGCAAGGCTCGACGTCGGTCAGGGGAGAAGAAATTCTCGCTGAAGAGCAGAAGAAGAAGGTCGTTGCACTGCCCGGGAAGAAACCAGCCGCGGAGTCCTCCGGTTAAAGGGTTGTACCGACTTTCGCGGTTAGGGGTAAAAGTGTGGTATTCCGGTTGCCGGGGTGCTTGGCACGGGCAAGGCGGCCACGAGATACCTCGAGGAGCGGAAAGAAGGTGAAAACTGGTTGTCCCCACCAGTCAAGGGAAGGAGCCACTCCGTTAAGAGTTCTCCTCGGTCGTCGGGAAAAGTGGTGAGACGGTTCAGCAGGGCTCCACCGGGTGGTGTCGTCGAAGCAGGTCGGCTCAGCTCTTCCCTCGTCGGATTCTTGGTCCTGTGGCGACTTCTGAAGTTCCAGTCCCCAAAGCCCTGCTTTTATGCAGCAAACCCCCATTCACCCAGCCTAGCTGTCACTCAAACATGCTAAGTGGTGAGCCGGCCGGCTCACCACTTGGGCCAATCAGGACGGAGTGCGACTTGAGTTACCAAGGTAACTCAGTCCAGGGTGCCTAAATCCCCCTCCACCCCTCCTAAGTACCCCAGACAGAGTGGCACCACTTTGGAGGGCTTCTGTGGAGAAGCCCGCCAAAAGTGGAACAAAGGGCTCCACTTTGGGTCAGAGTTACAGAGGTGAACACCATCGCCATTTTAGAGTCAAGTTTTGGCAAAAAGTCCCAACCGGAGTTATAATAATAAATATATAAACCGGCGGTATGTTTAAGGCTACCGTAAATAAATAATTAAATGTGTTAGCCTAAAACAATGGGAAATCCCATAGGAAAATATTCGTGGTCGAATATAAAAAGTAGTTTCCACTGCCACCAGCCAAAACTCGATCAGGGGGGACGGAGACGTGCCCCCTCGACTAACAGACCCTGGGGCAATCGAATTGCCCCAGCCAGTACGTCCACAATATGATGGTTTGTACTGGTTCTGTTCAGGATTTAAGACTAGCAAAGCCTTTGGTGACTTTACATGCCCTGAGAGACAGTAGTCAGTCCCAGGGTATGGAGTCTATGTTGGGGAGTCCCTAGGACACCCCTGGGTCACGGCACAGAGGGTGCTGTGTAACCCACATCACAAAAATACATGAGGCCCTATGGAGTAAAAGACCCCATAGCCCATTCAACACAAGGTTTAACCAAGAAAACACACTTCAACATGTCCAAGAGTGAGGGTAAAAGAGTCTCACTCTTGGCAGGAGAAAAAAATAAACCCCAGAAATCCAGCAAAGCTGCTGGGGGACTCACTAGGTAGGGAAATTCAGCCTAAACAGAGAATTCTCCCTAACACTCGCCCCCCCCAGACTAAGGGACAGGAGGATTTAATCCACTCCTGGATGAACCTCATACCTCTAGTCGATGATATACATCCTAGAGAGTCCATCAGCATTTTGATGGTGACACCCTGACCTGTGCTCAATGGTGAAATCAAACCCTTGCAGGCAGATTGACCATCTCAATAGTTTTGGATTTTCCCCTTTCATTTGCATTAACCATCTCAAGGGTTGGTGGTCAGTCTGAATAACAAAAGTAGAACCATACAAGTATGGCCTAAACTTCTTCAGTGCCCACACAATAGCAAAGCATTCTCTTTCGATAGTTGCCCACCTTGTCTCAGGATCTTTCAGTTTTCTACTGATGAAGCAAATGGGGTGCTCCCTACCCTTCTCATCCAGTTGGCTTAGAACTGCACCTATACCTACATTGGAAGCATCAGTTTGTACAATGAAAGGTTGGTGGTAGTCAGGAGCTCTCAAGACTGGAGCTTGGCAAAGAGCTCTCTTCAGTTTTTCAAAGGCCTGATTGCACTCCTCATTCCATTTTACCTTTTTAGGGAATTTGGGAGAGGAGATTACATTCAGTGGAGAAGCTATGGTCCCATAGTTCTCAATGAAATTCCTGTAATATCCAGTGAGGCCTAGAAAAGCTCTCACTTGGGTTTGAGTAGTTGGTGTTGTCCAATTTTGCACAGCTTCAATCTTGCTGGGCAAAGGCCTTATTTCTCCACCTCCTACCTCATGTCCAAGGTAGACCACTTTACTTTGACCAATCTGGCACTTACTGGCTTTGATTGTCAAATGGGCCTGTTTCAGAGCCTGCAACACATGTCCTAGGTGGTTCACATGTTCCTCCCAGGAGTGGCTGAAGACTGCAATGTCATCCAAGTATGCCATGCAGAAATCTTCCATTCCAGCCAGAACCTGGTTCACCATCCTTTGGAATGTGGCAGGTGCATTTTTTAGTCCAAAAGGCATGACCTTAAACTGGTACAAGCCAACTGGGGTTGAAAATGCAGTTTTCTCCTTGGCATGGTCTGTCAGGGCTATTTGCCAATAGCCTGACGTCAGGTCAAATGTGCTGAGGTACTTGGCTGCACCAAGTTTATCCACCAACTCATCTGTCCTGGGCAAAGGGTGGGCATCAGTCTTGGTGACTGCATTTAGAGCTCTATAGTCCACACAGAATCTCAAGTCTTTGGATCCTGCCTTTGGTACTAACACAACTGGGCTAGACCATGGACTAGTAGAGGGCTCTATTACCCCGAGATCAAGCATCTTCTTGACCTCTCCTTTGATG
The DNA here is from genome assembly GCF_040938575.1 of Ambystoma mexicanum. Classification (NCBI taxonomy): domain Eukaryota; kingdom Metazoa; phylum Chordata; class Amphibia; order Caudata; family Ambystomatidae; genus Ambystoma; species Ambystoma mexicanum. Next base: position 1,091,060,237 of record NC_090941.1, read on the forward strand.
TGGGTTCTGACATGTTCTGACATTCTGTATCCTCTGCTTTTGACTGGCAGACAGTCACCAGTGAGTATCTCATGCTGACCCCAAGGGGTCAAGCCTGGTGACAGTGAGAACAGGGAGGCAAACTGATTTAACATAGATTTGCACTCCTCTTGTTGCTCAGGTGTCAGGTCTGAAGAGAGATTGACTCCTTCAACTTTTTCATCTAAAGGCACACCTCTGAGGAGATCAGGGAGAGATTCACTCTCTTCTTCCTCTGCAGCTGAAGCTAGAAGCAAGGCTCCTACATCAGGTCTGGAGATGTATGCTTTTAGTCGGTTGGTGTGGAAGACTCTAGGAGCTTCCCTGGGTCTGCCCAGATCCACCAGATAGTTGACCTCTCCAAGTTTTCCCACAATCTTGAAGGGTCCCATCCATTTGTCTTGCAAGGCCCTCTGCCTTGTTGGGAGCATAACTAGAACTAGCTGGTCTTGAGTAAACTCAACCATGTTAGCCTTCTGGTCGTGCCAATGTTTGACCAGAGCTTGACCAGCTTTCAAGTTGTCACTTGCTTCTGCCATCATGTGTGACATTCTCCTCCGGAGACCTATCACATAGTCAGTCACTCTGACTGGCTTGAGGGGAGGAGCACCTTCCAATCCCTCCTTAATCAGGGCCAATGGACCTCTGACTGGATGGCCATAGAGAAGTTCAAAGGGAGAATAACCTACTCCCTCCTGAGGGACTTCTCTATAAGCAAAGAGAAGGCATGGCAGTAGAAGGTCCCACTTTTTCTTAAGGGGTTCTTCTAAAGCACCTATCATGCTCTTCATGGTTCTGTTAAACCTTTCAACCAACCCGTTTGTCTGAGGGTGGTACGCGGTTGAGAACTTGTAGGTAACTCCACAGGTTTTCCACATGGCTTTCATGTAGTGGGACATAAAGTTTGACCCCCTGTCAGAGATTACCTCCTTAGGAAACCCAACCCTGGTAAAAATACCAAGGAGGGCCTTAGCCACAGCCGGAGCTGTAACAGTCCTCATAGGAATTGCCTCAGGGTATCTAGTAGCATGGTCTACTACAACAAGGATAAACCTGTTGCCTGAGGATGTTGGGGGATCAAGGGGACCAACAATGTCAATCCCTACCCTCTCAAATGGGACTCCCACAACCGGGAGAGGCACTAAAGGTGCCACATTCTTGGAACCAACTTTACCAGAAGTCTGGCAGGTGTGGCAGCTCTTACAATATCTGTCTACTTCAGCCCCCATCTTTGGCCAATAAAAGTAGAGTGAGAGCCTTTCCTTGGTCTTCTTGAAACTCAAGTGACCAGCCAAAGGTATCTCATGAGCTAGTTGTAAGAACTGTTGTCTGTTCTCTTGTGGGACTACAAGACGTTTGTAGTCTCCAGGTTCAGACTCAGTGGGTTCACTGTAGAAGAGGCCATCTTCCCAGTGTAACCTATACTTCCCAGGCTCTTGCCCATCAGCCTGAGAAGCTGCCTGGTGGCGGAGACCTTCCAGAGTTGGACATTCTCTTTGCCCCTTACGAAAAGCTGCCCTGCTAGGCCCACCTTCTGCCAGCAAAGACTGCAGCTCAGGATGGTCCTCAGGGTCCAAATCTCCAATAAGGTTGGGGCCTCCTTCTAGCTCTTCCTCAGAGTCTAGCTCAACCACACAGGGTTGTACCTCCCTCTCAGCCTCAGCTGGAGGTGGAGTTACAGGTGTAACTTTGGACAACCTAGGGGAAGTCCTTGTTGGAAGCACTGGGGTGCTTGCTGCTGGCTTTTTCCTAGGAGTCTTGGGTTGCCCCTTTGCTCCTGATCTGGTAGTTACTGCAGTAAGTTGCTCCAGTGGGAGAGGAGTGATTTCTGTCATCATCTCCTGAGATAACCCTCTCAGGGTTTTCTCTCTTGCAGGTTTTGTGAGTTCCTGTAACCTTTTGCTAGGGGGTCTGGGGGTATGAGATACAACTCCAAGAGCTTTGAGGTCATTACCCAACAGAACCCTACCTGGCACTTCACATTGTACACTGACAGGTATTTTTACAGCCATATCATTACATTGGATGAGAACTGGTAACTGGGGACACATCTGCACAGGCCCACCAGCTAACTTGGTGAGGCATTTGGGCGCCTTAGCAACATCCTCTGCCTTGAAAAATGATTCATCCACCACAGTTATGCTGGCTCCAGTGTCCCTAATGGCAGGAGTCTCCTGACCATTCACCTGGACACTGTCCTTATAATACTCTTTAGTATTATCTGGGATAGAGTTATAGACATCTAAATTCTGTTGTTCCCACAACCCCAGAGAGACTAAAGAAACACTAGCTGAGACTCCAGTGGGTTCATCAGCTAGTAATAGAAAGTTTCCACTTGCCATATGTACTTCCTCTTCTGGAGCGAAGGCTAAGGAGGCAAGCTGGACCCCTGAAGGTTTACCCTTACATCTGGGATCTCCTTTCACATGGTCAGTAGCCTTACAAACAAAGCATGAGCCAAAGGCTCACTGGAAGGGAGGCTTGTTCTGACCTCCTTCTGGTCTGGGACCAGGAGGTATACTAGCCTGATTTGGTTTCCCTTGTGGCTTACCCTTATAGTTTTGTTTGGGGCCCTCTTTGGAATTTGTAGTATTAGAATTCTCTTTGGAGTCCTTTTTAGGCTGTTTCTCCCCATCCTTCTTCTGAGTGACCCCAGAATCCTTGTGAGTGGCCCTGTTGGCAACCCACAAGTCAGCAGCCTTAGCTAGTTTCCGGGAATCTAATTCCCTGGAATCAGCCAAGTGTTGTCTGAGCTCAGGAGAGCAGGCATCATAAATAGTCTCCAACATAAACAAATTCTTCATACCTTCATAAGTGTTCACCTTGTAACCCTTAATCCATCCCTCTAAGTTTTTCAAACATTCATTCACCCAGGTAGCCCAAGGGGTACCATCATGCTTTTTGAGGCTCCTAAACCTCTTAAGATACTGGGAAGGGGTCTTCCCAAACCTAGCTATCAAAGCTAGTTTCACACATTCATAGTCCTTCCTATCCTCCTCCCCCATCTCCATTACCACATCAGTTGCAACAGGGGGAAGCCTAGAGAACAACCAGGTGAGTAAGTCATTTCCTGTGATGTTCTGGAGCCCATGATTATATTCAAACAGAGACAACCAATCCAACACATCCAACTTAGGCTCATACATACCAACCAATTCTTTAGGCATCCGGGGTCTTTTAGGACTGGAACCTCTAGAGGAGCCGGAGAGAGAAGCATTCTCAACAGATAATTTCTTCATTTCTAGCTCATACTTGAGCTCCATTTCCCTTAGCCTTAGTTCTTTGTCAGTTTGAGCATTCAGTTTCTTATACTCCAATTCTAGTTTCATTTTCTCCAGTTCAAAGTACTGAGGACTAAATGTGGGACCTGGTAAAGGCCCAGTAGGTACAGCAGGTAGAGCAGGTAGAGGCCTAGGGGGGACAGTCACAACAGCCTCACCCTCCTCTTCTGACTCTTCCTCAGAATCATCAACATTTTGCTCCATGTTAATTTCAATACTGTCATCTACAGTTGCTGGAGTGGTAGGTTCCTCTGAACCCTCACCCAGACTTTGGTTAGCTAACAATCTTTCAATCAGCTCCATTTTCTTGCCCTTAGTCAGGAGGTCTTTATGTTTACAGAGTACTCTTAAACAATCAGCAGTTTTGGCTGCAAGGGACTCTTGACTATAGCTTTCTATAACTGACATGTTAGAGGTTTACTTTTATAGTGCTAAGCTTTGTGGTTAGTTGTACTAAGGTATCTAAAGCACACTAAAATGTATACTTAATACAAATCCCACCGCTGTACACCAGTGTTAGGCAGAAACCTGTGCAGTTCCCTTGGGGACCACTGCAAAAGATTTAAGACCACAGGTATAGCAGTAAACCCACTTGGTAGCAGTCTGCACCACCCAGATTTACCTGGTAGCTGTGGCTGAGCAGTCAGACTTCCCTCAAGAAGAGTTAGGCAGTATGTAAAGTATACACCATAGGTACTCAAATACAATAGCACAAGCAAACACTGACCAGAGCTTGGTTTCAAAAGTATATAGTTATTTATTTATTAAACACACATAAGTTGAAATCACTCTAGCAAAAATATAGTAAAAACTCTTCAAACACAGTTATAATGAAAGCAGTTTCAACCCTTACTCCTATCTAGACAACTCTAGGTTAACACCACATAATTCGAACAGAGGTGAGTGCTTAACGTTAGATGACACTCTAGTAGGTTCAAGAAAGGGATAAAAGGAACAGAAATAGGTTAAACACACCACTCTAAGGTCCAGAACACTTGCAATAGGCTCAAGGAAGTACAAAGTCACAGGTGAGCAAAAGTCACTAGGCAGGGCCCACTCTTAGAGTAGCCGGAGCGAAAATGTGCCCAAGATCACACTGTTAGTAGGGATTCAAAGTCTTGCAAAGAGTTAGAAAGAGTTTAGAGTGGCTTAGAAAGTTTAGCCAGGGTGTCCCAGGCACTCCCAGGTTCGAAAGCCGGGGGCTAAATCTACCCCGTACAGTCGGTGGCAAGGGAAGCCAGGCGGAACACGGTACCTTAAGCGGAAAGGATCCTCCAGCGGTGGCAGTTGTTCCAGGCAGTGGCAGCAAGGCTCGACGTCGGTCAGGGGAGAAGAAATTCTCGCTGAAGAGCAGAAGAAGAAGGTTGTTGCACTGCCCGGGAAGAAACCAGCCGCGGAGTCCTCCGGTTAAAGGGTTGTACCGACTTTCGCGGTTAGGGGTAAAAGTGTGGTATTCCGGTTGCCGGGGTGCTTGGCACGGGCAAGGCGGCCACGAGATACCTCGAGGAGCGGAAAGAAGGTGAAAACTGGTTGTCCCCACCAGTCAAGGGAAGGAGCCACTCCGTTAAGAGTTCTCCTCGGTCGTCGGGAAAAGTGGTGAGACAGTTCAGCAGGGCTCCACCGGGTGGTGTCGTCGAAGCAGGTCGGCTCAGCTCTTCCCTCGTCGGATTCTTGGTCCTGTGGCGACTTCTGAAGTTCCAGTCCCCAAAGCCCTGCTTTTATGCAGCAAACCCCCATTCACCCAGCCTAGCTGTCACTCAAACATGCTAAGTGGTGAGCCGGCCGGCTCACCACTTGGGCCAATCAGGACGGAGTGCGACTTGAGTTACCAAGGTAACTCAGTCCAGGGTGCCTAAATCCCCCTCCACCCCTCCTAAGTACCCCAGACAGAGTGGCACCACTTTGGAGGGCTTCTGTGGAGAAGCCCGCCAAAAGTGGAACAAAGGGCTCCACTTTGGGTCAGAGTTACAGAGGTGAACACCATCGCCATTTTAGAGTCAAGTTTTGGCAAAAAGTCCCAACCGGAGTTATAATAATAAATATATAAACCGGCGGTATGTTTAAGGCTACCGTAAATAAATAATTAAATGTGTTAGCCTAAAACAATGGGAAATCCCATAGGAAAATATTCGCGGTCGAATATAAAAAGTAGTTTCCACTGCCACCAGCCAAAACTCGATCAGGGGGGACGGAGACGTGCCCCCTCGACTAACAGACCCTGGGGCAATCGAATTGCCCCAGCCAGTACGTCCACAATATGATGGTTTGTACTGGTTCTGTTCAGGATTTAAGACTAGCAAAGCCTTTGGTGACTTTACATGCCCTGAGAGACAGTAGTCAGTCCCAGGGTATGGAGTCTATGTTGGGGAGTCCCTAGGACACCCCTGGGTCACGGCACAGAGGGTGCTGTGTAACCCACATCACAAAAATACATGAGGCCCTATGGAGTAAAAGACCCCATAGCCCATTCAACACAAGGTTTAACCAAGAAAACACACTTCAACATGTCCAAGAGTGAGGGTAAAAGAGTCTCACTCTTGGCAGGAGAAAAAAATAAACCCCAGAAATCCAGCAAAGCTGCTGGGGGACTCACTAGGTAGGGAAATTCAGCCTAAACAGAGAATTCTCCCTAACATACCACTCTATGCCAGGTTAGCATCGGGGGCGGGTGTTATGTCCTCGCTCCACACCAGACGTTACTGTGCACGGACGGTGGCGTATGAATAAATACGGCGTGAACTGAGGGTTGTGGGTCACTGGCCATGCAGCACAAGCCGCACATGCACCTACTGTCTCCAGCTCTCATTTTCCACGCTGTGCAGCAGTAGACCTTGGGCACAGTGAGCAAGTCCCCTTAGGTTCCAGCGCTGCAGGAGCCTCACCGAATGCTGCAGCAAGGAACACAACAAAGCGGGATCACCGCCACACACACAAGAAAAAAAAGATTAAAACATCTTTCTTTCAATAAAAAAGAACACATTTTGTTTAGCACAGCAAATACCACACAGAGGGCTGAGGATATTAGAAAGGACAACTGACAGTAACATGATGGAAACACCAGGAGCAAAGAGTCCCCAGACCACAGCCTGCTCACAAGCACCCCAGCATCAAACAGGTTAGCAGCCAGTTTCTATCCCTCAACTATAACGTACAACCATAGTGGGTCAGTGTCATAAATCACCAATGTATCAACTGAAAAGGATACGGTAACCAAAAAAGGATACAATTTGGTAGGGCTCTTCCGGATCCTATTTTCACACGACTTGATTGTAGGTAGGTCAAATTAGACCTTCCAAATGATACAACTCTCTGACTGGATGAAACAGGCAGAGAGATGGATCACTGGAAAGGGCGTGGGAATTATGTAGGAAGTATGCCTAGGATAGATAAAGTATCATAAGAAACTGTCCCAATCGAATTACTAAGATAACACAGTATTAGCATTCATTCAGACACTGACCTTATGGCAAAAACTGAAGTAATCCACAAAAGTTTCTTGAAGAAAACCAGAAGTTGAACAAACGACAAAGGAAGGGAAGATTAGTAAGGGAGACTTATCCTGAACGGCACGAGGCTCTCGCTAGATACCGTGTTGGTGCACCACAGGATAGCGTCCAAAGTACTATGCACAATAACCTTCCAATAGTTCATGAAATACTTCCTTTCCCACGATGAACAAAAATTAGAATTTCACCTGTTAACTGTCACAGGTACCAATGGTTCAAAATAGTTCAGAAAACCACGTGCAGGATTGCACGCAATAGAATACACGCAGCCAGGCCAGCCGCGCTTGAAAACAGCGTCTGCGTGTAGAAATTTAGCACACAAACAGGATACACGCAGCTCAGGACAGCCGCTCTTGCAGACAGCGTCCGCGTGGAGATTTGAGATGCGAACAGGATTCACGCAGCTCAGGAAAGCCGCGCTTGCAGACAGCATCCGCGTGGAGATTTGGCACGCGAACAGGATTCACGCAGCTCAGGACAGCCGCGCTTGCAGACAGCGTCCGCATGGAGATTTGACACGCGAACAGGATTCACGCAGCTCAGGACAGCCGCGCTTGCAGACAGCGTCCGCGTGGAGATTTGGCACGCGAACAGGATTCACGCAGCTCAGGACAGCCGCGCTTGCAGACAGCGTCCGCGTGGAGATTTGCCACGCGAACAGGATTCACGCAGCTCAGGACAGCCGCGCTTGCAGACAGCGTCCGTGTGGAGATTTGGCACGCGAACAGGATTCACGCAGCTCAGGACAGCCGCGCTTGCAGACAGCTTCCGCGTGGAGATTTGGCACGCAAACAGGATACACGCAGCTCCGGAATTAGCGTGTGGAGGAAACACACTCAAAATAGGCCAAAGAAGTTGCTGAAGGGAATGCGAGAACGCAGGTCCGGAGTTCAGCTACCAAAACGCCAAAATTGACGTAATCAGAAGCAGCGATCATAGTTCCCACGCTGCTTATGTACGCACTGCCGTGATACACGTGACGGACCTAAATCACGTGAAATTTAACAACGTGAAAAATGCAGACGTCGTTTTCCGGGCAATGCATCGAACAACCTCCATTTTGAGTAGAATGGTCTAGTGGTTCTATGGGCGTAACTCATCTTGTATGGAGAGGTTGTTCCTGGTCCAGAGATATGTCCAGCAGGCATGACAGTCAGGAATGCAGTTGGCCCCTTTTTACCCGTATACTGACCCATCATCAGTTGGCCCCAGATGGGCCATATGGGCAAAGAAAATTGACATGTTGATGGACTGCAGTGATGTAGCAACCTCCAGTAAAAGAGATTGCACCTCCTTTTGAGCACAGGCGATGAATCGTTACACATATTTTATTCACTTGCGAACAGGAGCCCCGGATGACTAGGCACCACTAAAGAAGCCCTCATGAATCACTTCATGCCCAACTAAATCCAGATTCTGAGGTATTCATATTCCACACGACGGTTTAAGAGGAATCGGAGATGATTGATGCTTACCACACGCATCTGCTCATGTTAGTTTTATCTTGTGAGCTTGAAGTGGTTGAGAAGGAGATAAGACGTCAGGTCATCAATGGGATGCCCTCTGAGAAATTGAGGCGAATTGTACTTAGCGAAAAAAGGAATCCATTTACACTGCATATTAGAGTATGATTGCCAACGTGAACTTGCCCATGTGAGAGCTGCACAAATGGGGAACACCCTACAGAAATTAAAGATCACCCGATTCATGACAGTCGCTAGAGTTTCCTACTACAGTCCACGAAGGCACCAAAAATGAACTGCAGGAAGCCTCCCAATGTGGCAATCATGCCTGCAAGGCCCCAAAGAGAGCGGTTGGTGCTCAGGCCAAAACCACTGGAGAAAAGACTGTCCAGCACAAGGAACGACGTGCAGCGCATGAAGATAGCTATATGCAAAAGTGTGTCAGTCCTCAGCACCAGCAGCACTGAGACGCTGCACGCCACAAAGAGCGAGCCGGAAAAAAAACAAGCAAAGACTTGACATGTAGATGCAGGTGACAGCTCATCCACAGAAGAATCAGAAGATGAAGATGAATCAACGGCAGGTGACGGTTGTCACAGTCAACACTGCAGCATCCGTGAACACCATACCACAGTCAACATATGCAAAATTAAGCCCTAAACCAGCACTGAAAAAAACAGAAATGCTACTCTATACAAATGAGTGTCGAAAACCCTGACGAGTTCTAGGATGCTACCGGGCCCAATTAAAAAAGGGGGCAATACCATATGATAAAAAATATACTTTGCAAACACCAGTTTGGAGTGCCTTCTATGTTGGGAATCAGCTGAAAATCTGGGCGTCAAACAATTCATATGTAAGATATCACCAACAGATCCAAGATCTTCTGTCCAAGCATCCCAATTTACTGTGAGACATTGGGTGTCTAAAAGAGCGATCAAAAAACTCCATATCGACACCACAATGGAAGCAAGAGCAGTGAGACACTGAAGAACACCCTTCCACATGTGTGAACTAGTTGCGAGGGAACTCCATGACCTTGAAAAAGCATGTATAATTGAAAACTCCTTTCATCCATCTTACCTATCCTGCCTCTGTCCATCCCTATTAACTATTAATCTATTCTGCCAATCTATCCTTTGTCTTCAATTCGTCCATACAATCTACGTATCTCCTCATTTGTCTATGTAATGTTTAATCTTTCTTATCAGTACTTTTGATCATTTCCTAGCAACAAATAAGGGGGGGGGCACAACCAGTAAATTTGAATATTTGATCATAATTTAGATCAGATTCACTTGGGGTGTGGATTTTACATTCATTGTCCCCCTTACCATCATCGGTCACAAAAACACTATCAGCAAACATATATAAAATTAAATATTTTGTATTTGTTATTATTATTTCTCAGGTAATTTAGTTTGCATATCATGGTTAAAATTTAAACCATGTGTAGAAGATAAAACCGTATTTGACATAAAGTAAACAAGGAATTCATTAATTCATGTACCAATATTTCAAAAAGCATATACAAATCAACCTCTGAACAAATCTCTAAAGTTATGAATAGGGTAAAAAAGAATAGTAGCTGATTAGGTGGAAAAATGAGACCAGAAGTGGGTAGTAAAGGTAGAGAAGAAATCACATTATCGTAATGAGTCAAATAATATGGGTCAATAGTGTTATTCCATATTGACATATGCCTTAGGTAATGAAGCAATAAACAAAAAAAAGGACACTGTTTAGACCATCTTCAAACGTTAAACAAAAAATTTCAATTGGGGAACACTGGTGTGATTGTTTTCCCTGGGTTGTTTCTCCTATTAGTTGTTACGGCTTATAAGTTACTTCATTATTCACACGGCGTGTAACTACATTAGGTTTTATATCTTCTTTTGATATATTTCATAGGGTGCACTAAGGAACATTAATTCTGGTCACTCAGCATCTGACTAATTGTCCTCTTGTCAGGAGGAGATTGTAAGTCGTATAGAAGGGTCTGCCAACATGAAAAGCTTAGCAAGATTATCTGGGGTAGGTTGACTGTGGACGTGATTCTCCCAGAGCAGGTCACATTTCGGCAGCTTTCTTGATCAAGGACCGCCTTCTTCAGGGCATAAGTTAAAGTCCCTGAAAGAGCATACATATATGTTAAGGGTGTTTAGGCCGATGATGGTATGGTAATAAGTAATGATGCCTCTAGTTTGAACCCATGTAATTACTTACCCCAGAGTTCTAACTCCATATCTCAAACCCCTGGGCGTGGACAACTGTATCCAGTTCACAACGTGGACATCTAATTGTTGGTTTGGACTGGTCTGGTTCTCTGGCATCGGACAAAAAGGGATTCTGACCTCCTTGTGTCCGGCTTCCAGTTCCTAAAAGAGGAAGAGGCAAAGTCTGGATGAGCTATGAATTGTGGGATATATTGACCCACTCAACCACATTGCACCACATCACCAAGCTGTATTTGCGCAAGAAATAGCAACCTGGTGGCGCTGGCTCCTGTGCGCACCAGGCCCTCAAAACTGCTTCTTGGCAGCAACAAAAGATGGCTGCACCATCCTGCCTAGTACACTTCAGGCAAGATGGAACAAGGGGACACACTGAAAAAGAATGCAGTGTGTTCTGAGACATATATATGGAATCAAGTGAACAGGCAGCACTGCATTGCTGCAAAAGCCAAAAATTCCCCTTCAAAATGCAACCCTTTTCACCTTTTCAAAATGCTGTTATGCTATTTCCATCTGTGCATTCTGAAACCACTGTGATGGAAACAGCCCTGCCAGGCCCAGGATAAGTCATTGTGCCTCAGAAAAACCAGGCATAATTCCTGAATGACAGGTCCTGTAGAGTAGATTTGAAAGAAATCAACAAGCAACTTTCTTTTCACATGCACGGGAACATGCGTTTATTTCTTGCCAAAATGTATCCAGGCGCAGCAGTTCAAAGAGACTTTTTACTCTCTGTGCCAGATCAAGGATAAATGTAGCTATACTTTAGATAAAACACCTGCTGCAGGGAAATGACTACAGCTTCAAATACAGTGGCAATCTGAGGAGCTGCAAAGCAAATAAAAAAAAGAAATGCTAGCAGTTTTTAACACGTGAAAAAATGGGCTGTGCTGAATGAAGAAAAAAAATGGCCTGTTTAAAACTCAATTGTTAATGAAAGCCTGCTTACTTAGCAATGTAAAGGAATTATGTTAGTGGTGATAATACACGCATAGGATATCTTCTGTCATAGGTTTGTTTAATTCAAGACCCAAATTAAGAAATTAAACCGTTTAAAACACATGGGATGGATTTGCAAACTCTCAGAAAAAACTGTTATTGCAGTTGCCAGCCATGAAACTCCTCCAAGGAAGGGAGATACACCATAAATCCAGGAAACGTAGGTGCGCCGTGCCAACTTGAAAAACTTTGAATGGGACAGGACAATGAAAGTTCACATGCTCATCAGACATTCGTCTATGCTCCAGGCTGTGACAATGGCAGTCCTGGGACACTCACCTGTCAAGTGTGAAGGGTCAATAAAACCTTCAATTAAGACTGGAAACACCTTTGCCTGGAAGGAAATGACAACTGCTTGCAGTTGGAGGAAGACAAAAAAACATGATCTGGTAACAAAGGGACTGCCTTTTGGTGCCAAAGACCACGTTAGGAAGAAACTTTAAATACTTTTATTTCTGTAGCAAGAATTAGCAGAAATGTAAAAATGCACAGTTTTAGATTCATTTTGGGGGCTGTGTTTTAAAACTTGGTAGAACTCATTGCCGCATGGGGTACAGAAGTTATGAATATGACAGATTCCAAGGAAAGTATTAATGTGGCAAACATAAAATTCGGTACATACATCCCTGGGGACAATTCGCATTTGTGTATAAAATTGTAGAATTTTAGGCCAAATCTTTAATGTGTAAAATTACCAAAATGTATCAGAAAGGCGAAACAAGGTCGCACAGACATGAGGATTGGACTGAAATGTGAAGCACATAATATGTAACCTGTGCGTACACTTTTCCAAGAGATTACAAGTAAAGAAATGTATGTTTTTGGCAAAATCGGATTTTAAGTAAAGTAAATGTGCGAGTGTTTGGACATTGTAAACCTCACCTCATAAATCTGACATCATGCCCTTAGAAGTCAAACCAACTGAGAGCGAGGCGGAGACTAGCTCCCATGCGAATCCAAGTAGTTTAGGGGTGGGCGTAGTTAACCCTGCCCAGCCTCTACCTTGCTGATGTCATTTTGCATGATAAATAAGAGTCCCTGACAAGACCCTGGACACACTCTTCCTGATTTCCTGCGTTGCGTTCCTGTTCCTGTTTCATCTTTCAGACTCCAGATTCCAACAACAAGGCCAAGCATTGCTGATCCTATTCCAGGGCCCATTGCAAAACCCAAGCATTGCTGATCCTGCTCTGGCAAGGCCTTCCCTACAATATTAAAACCCACTAATCTCCCAGTAACCAGAAGAAACTGTGGTACTTTTGGCATCCTAATCCAGCTTGCCTTGCCGCCACTCACTGCATGCTGCTGCTATCCTGCTACTCTGATGACCTGTAGCATCCTGTAACAAGAATTGACAGTCCATAAGAACTATCCTTTGGTATCCAGTCCCTGCCCAGCTGATCTTGTCCCGCTGATTTTGTCCGACTGTGCTTTGTTAGACCAGAACCGCTGTCTGTCCAAAATCCAAACTAAAAAGTGGACTGTGAGTATCAATAGGAACCATAGAAAACCATAGTATATCTTGCCTTGCCTTGTCCTTAGTTCCTCTCTCTAAGTCATCCTATCCTTATCCTGATAACCTGCAATATTGTCAAACATCATTGCTGAAACCCTGCCTTTGATTTCTTGTGCGAGCCCTAACTTCTTTAATCATTTTGTCTTGTGAAATCCTAAGCCCTTAGTCCTCTTTCGAGTGATCGGACTGGTTCCGCCAGGGCGGGCGCGGATGTGCTAGGATTGATTTTACGAGTCAACCCTGGAGCTTACTGTGTCTCAATCTGGTAGCCTAGCCTGAATGCCCTAGTGTCGAGTAAAACTGTTCTTGTCAAAACTGATTTATTTTCGTTTTTCGCGCCTTCATTTTCTAAAAACGTACCTCACTAGATCTTGTATAACGCACTCAATTTACCAACTAGAGACATAATGTCACTTCCATATTGTACCTATGATCCATAGCTACACCCCAATAAAAAGACCGCATAAAATATTTTACAAGTTTTTATTAAAAACCATTTTGGTAAATTCAGACGGGAATTGCAAAAGTTTGCTAAATTTACAACGTGTCATTTGATTATAAACTGTTTTAAATCTTCCATTCAATTTCGAATTGTCTGCTTTTGCTCAATCCATTGCTTGTGATTGCTAGTATCTTTCCAGTGTTGCTCCAGTAAAGAATTGTTTTTGTTTCAAGAGTTATACACATTCATTCATTCATTTATTCATCCATTTCGGAGTGTCATTTTAGCATTGCTGAGGTTTAAAATCCGTTTTTCTCTCTTGTTTGGGGAGGGAAAGTCGGATTTCCATTCTGTTTTCCAGTTGTCATTCCTGATTACCTGATGCTTCTGTTTATCCACTTAGAATTGATTATTTGTGGGTTGAGGGAACATTGCAGGGGGAAATTCTAACTCAAGTGCTATCTTACCTAAAATCAAAAAGTGCTCCTTTACCCTGGTGTGTTGTAGTTGTCAATAGAAGGTTAAACTAAGCGCATTGCTTACATTCCTATTGTTCTTATCACCCCATTGGTGATTGCTGCCCCATTTTAAAAATTGTATGATTTCTTTTGAATTTTAAAATAAATAAATATTACATTTTATCAACTAGCCTGGTTCATGGTCCATTGTGACCCGGGGTATTTGAAAAGGGTGTGTGATATGAGTGGTGTACCATCTCAATATTGAATCTAACAAAAAAAATAAGCATTTCAATCGTGCGCTGCAGACTAGGCCGAGACTAAGGTGTGCGTCGCCTGATTGAAATACTTAACAGAATTGATACTAGTACCGGGATACTCCTTTTTGTCCCTGCTATTAGGGGGCCGGTATTGCGCCTACTGTAGATACGGTGGCTTGTTTGTTGGTGTCTGGGGCTCCCTAATTTCTGAGAATGATGTACATCGGGCTCAGCATTGAGCATTACAGCGTACCTGTTTGTGGAGAAAGCCTCTCTCATGGGTGTCTTGTGGTGGCCGTGGCCTCAACCTTGGATTACCGTGTGTAGGATACGCTGGATCTGCTTAAAATCGAAGTGAGAAAAGAATAAAATGACACTTAAGATTGATTGCATCTCCATGTGTACCAATGCAGCACGAAGGCTCTATGGTGCTGGGGAGTATTGTCTATGGGGTATTTCTTCTGGTAGGAAAATGCCTGAAGTTCGGTGTTCCTCACTGCAAAGTGTCAGGGGAGATGCAGCAGCGTTTACGGGCTCCAATGGTACTGATGCTGTATGAAAAAAGCTTTGGTTGCCATGGAGACCACATGTTAGCCCACTCTGATTGGTCCCGTCTGTGTGGAAGTTTCCTTGCCAACGTGTTCTGGCGTGATAGTCATGGAAACCAGGACGCTATGTGACAGGTGGGCATGGCCCAAGTGAGGTGAGGAATATCCTATGTCGGGCGGCTTGTTGAAGGTACATTGTGGCGGTCCGAGCCTCTTGGGAAGACATGTTTTGGAATTTGAACGTGAAACCCTCTCTAAAATCGCATTTCAAAGGTGGAATTGTCATTGGAGCGATAAATATGGGAACAGATATCTAACAGGACAAGCCAGATGGGCGTGACTTAGCAGCTGCTTAAAGGTGTTTGTGCATCGGGGATGGGGCCGGTCGGTTTTGTTACTATAGACAATTAGATGAACTGCCCCCTAAGAATAACGTGAGTTGCAAGCATGATATGATATGATATTTTATTTGTATCGCACTCATACACAAGTGTTTCAGAGCGTGACAACGCAAGGGAGGGGAACAGTGGAGAACACAACAACGATATTATTAGGCCCAGTGACATTGAGAACGCACGCGTGCATGCAAGGGGAGAGTGGAAAATGCATAGGAGAACTGATAAATAATAAATAAAAAATAAATAGATAATGGAGTCAATAAACAATGGTAGTGCAGCCAGCAAGTGGAAAGTGCTGTGTTTACAGCAGCAGACTGGGAAGGTCTGATAAGTGCAGAAAAAGAAGAACATGGTGGGGGGGGGCTGTATGGGTACAGATACAGTCCCCAGTGCAAGGGGTGGCCAGGAGGCAGTGCAGGAGGGTGGCAGGGTGGGCAGGTACCTGGGCCCAGGGGACAGAAGGTGGCCAGGTGCACAGTGCCAAGTAAGAGCAGATCAGCTGGGGTGGGGGGGGGGCGAAGGCAGAAGCAAAGAGGAAGATCTTTAGGTTCTTCCGGAACCGGACATGGTTTTCCTCACATTTTAGAGTGGCAGGCAGGCTGTTCCAGAGGAGGTCCCAGCCGAAGGCAGAGATCTACCTCCAGCTCGTTTCTTTGAAAAATGACTGCCCCTGAGGGAGTTAGAGGTAGAGAAGCAAAGAGCTCGAGAGGGGAGGTATTTGCGGAGGGATAGCAGAAGGTATTTTGGACCCAGGCCCCAGAAAGCCTTGTGGACTATGCAGAGGGTTTTGAATTTAATCCTTGCATTCACTCAGAGCCAATGGAGAGATTTCAGAGCTGGAGAGATAACGATCCCTGAGCTTGAGGCCAAGGACAAGTCTTGCAGTCCTGTTCTGGATTAGTTGTAAAGGGCGGAGAGTAGAAGCTGGTAGATTTAGAAAGAAGCTGTTGCAGTAGTCCAGCCTAGAGAGGACCAGAGTTTGTGAGACAGTGAGCTTCTGGGGGAAGGAGAAGAAAGGCAGAATACCTCTGAGGAGGTGCAATAGGAAGTTTGACTTTTTAGAGACCTCGGATCATGAGGGGATCCCTCCCTTAGGGGAATTGAGTGCTAAAAGTGCTGTACATCAAGGTAAATGAGTATAAATCAGTGCCCCCTCATTATGGAAGGTGCAAGAGAGAAAGGGCTAGCCTAAGTGATCAATGGTGGAAACTGTTCATTTAGGCTATGGTTATGTGTCCAGTCTATGGATCCAACTGGACTTTTTCTAAAAGGCTTCTTGCACATTTGGTCCCCCTTTCACTTTTTCTAGGACCCACCAGGACAAATCCTCCAGTGTGTGGCGGGCCTCGATGTAGTTTTCCACAAGTTGCGCAGTAAAGTTCTTTCAGCTGATTTTTGATCTATGTTCTGAGATCCTGATGTTGACTGATCTCATAGTCTCTCCAACGTACCTGAGTCCGCAGGGGCACTGTATGCAATATATTACTTGGTTTGATTTGCAATTTGTCATGTCCTGTAGGGTCTATTGTCTGTTTCCTATTTCCAATGTTTGCATTTTAGTGGTGAATTTACATGCCACGCAGTTTCAACAAGGGTCGTGGCCGTTCAGGATCTATTATGATCATGAAGACCCCCAGAATTCTGACGGCCGAAAATGGCGATTTCTTTTTTCTTTTTTCCAACACCCTTTATACCATATGGAAATGTGGGGGGAGACCCCCCACAACCCTTCATATATATGTGTTGTAAGGTGGGGGCGGAAAAAAGTCTTTATCTCGGGAGTCAGAATTCTGAGGGTGACATTTTGGTGCATTTCCGCTGTTCACTGTGCGTAAGTTCCAAAGGGCAGTTCTTGGTGTCTCTTTCATATATTGGGAGTGGAACAGGTGCTCCCGAATTTTTTTCACTCGTTTGAACGCAAAACGTGGTGTTTGTTCTTCTGGTAAATTTAGGCGTGCCAAGGGCCAATATTTTTGTATTATTTTCCTCACCTGAAAGGTGTCAGAGCCATGTGTTATAACTATAATTTCCTTCTATCATTTCCTTCATATCTTTCTGGCTCTTATTAACTTTCCATTGTTTGTATATTTCTATCCTTTGTATCATTCCTTCCTTCTATCTGTCTTTCCATACCTCGTTTTGATTTTTCTGTTCTTCCGATCTATTCTTCAATCCTTCCTATCTGTCTCTCACTCTTTCACCAAAGGATATCCTGGCTGCCCCTTACTGCATGCGCATTAGTCCTTAGAAGAAGACTGCATCTTATGATTGAGTGCTGCGACAATTGGTTTGAAGGAAAAGGGGTACCATGTTGGTACATTTTTCTTCTATATAAACTTGGCAGCTGTCCCATTTCCATTCCTTTGGTTTCAGTGTATATTTTTAAAGAAAGCCAGGAAAAAGTCTTGGAAGTATGAGACAAACAATGCATTTGTGTAACAAAGAAATAGTCAATACAATCTTTCAATAAAAACAAACTGCACTTTCCATTGCCCTCCTGTATGCAGCAACTATATTGCTCTTGAAAGCAGCCTGGGTGGATTTTGGTTATGCCTCGAGCTAGTCTCAATATGGTCAATTTTTGCCTAATTCTTAGTCTGATGATGCACTGGTACCATAAGCTGGAGTGAAGAGAGGTATTTGTCCAAACATGTATACCTTGAAATAAATCCTTTAAGTATTTGGGCTAAACGCAATATAATCCCCTTTGTATATTTGCCCTTATCTGTACTTGAATAATCTACATTAGTTTATTTTGTCCCTGTCACTGTCCATGTCATTGTCGAGCCCTCAATTCCTATCTTTATTATGTGTCCCTAATCCAATGAACTCTATATTCCACTGGTGTTTGCTTATCCCTTAGAAACATGGAGGAGTGACCACAGCTTCTTGCATTATTTTCCAAACTTGTCCTCCAGATGATTCATACCACCATGACCGAGAACACCCCATGCGTTATTGTTGAAGGTTCGGGAGGCATTGCTGATGTCATAGCCGAGGTGGGTAATTTGAACAGCTCAAAGATCACCATCGCCCTGGTTCAGGATAAACTGCGCTATCTGTTCCCGGAAGCCTTTGATTCCTTCACGGAGATCCACATCATCGAGTGGACCAAGAAAGTAAGACTGCTTGATACGGCACAGTGTATAAGTGGCTGCACTTTGTCTCTGTGCTGGCTTCTCTGTCAACTTCCACTAACTTTCTCTCATTATACAACTTCTGTAATCATTATCGCAAGTTGTATTTATCCAGTTCATTTTTTATAGAGATGTATACCATATGGGTAGTATCACTTCGCTTTAAAATTCAAAATAAAATGTCAGGTGCTCTTGCTGGTGCTCACAGGTACACGTGGCAATCACCTTGAGCTGTCATTAAGGGGCTTTCTAGGTTACTAAGGGAACTACCATTGGAAGTGTCACAGTGTTGAGAAGGTGGCTTCCCCTCTGAAATGGAGAGGGGATTTTACTGGATTTTCAGCCCTTAACATCATGATGCAGCGGGTGCAGGAAAGGGGACGGGCTGTCTGTAACAGAGGGATAGAAAGAATGGGTAGTTACCATCCCATGGGTGCCGATGTTCCTAGGAGGCGAGTGGTAACACATTGCTCAGAAGGACAAAAAAAGAAGGCATGCCTGCCAAGGTAATACGGTCAGCGGGAGGGGGTTTCTGGAAGCACATTGTACACGTAGTTTGGCTGTTTTGATATAGGCTTTTCCAGAGGCACAGAACCATAATGATGAATGATTAGCACACAAGGCATCCAGTTGAGCTTTTGGAGGCCAGGTGAGAAGTGTTGGCAGATTTGGGGGGGTCCAGTGCAAGCGGAATTGGGGTGAGTGTGTTAACAGGCATGGTGGATTTTTTATGAGTGGGGAGAGGATTTCTATAGGTAGCAAGTAAGAAAATGTGTAGGACATGTGATCTGTAGCCCTAGCATCTGTAACTATGGGCCCCTTATCACACAGCGTATGACCTGCTACTAGCCTCCGCTAAGTGGGAGGCCACCATCTTCCCTTGGCGGGAATCAGGTAAGTGTTCCCACGCCCCCTTTCTCTCACCCCACCCCAATTATCCACATATTTAAGACCCCCTCGTCCTCCCGACTTACCGTCTGCAGCATTGTCGCTCACTGGTACCGGGAACAGGATTGTTCCTGCTGCATATCCGCCACCCGATAGCCGCCATGGAAAGGGGAGAGGGTCTACATGTCCCTTTCTCCCCTTTCCATGGTGGCCATTTTCTTTGGTTATTTTGTATTCATTGATTTTAATGGCCACCATGGAAAGGGAGAAGGGACTACGTATAGTCCCTTCTCTCCGATCCCTTGTAGACATTTTTTTTTTTTTATCGAGTCGAGAAACGGTTTCATTGTCATTTCCCAGCTAGAGAAAAACACCGATGTGCCGGGGGACTAACAGCAATAGCTACGTTAAAGCCCTTGCTTCACTCAGGCTAGTAACTATGGCCAAGGGGGCATTACCAGACCGCCCCCTCCTCAGGTTCTATTGCTTTATTATTACCCCGACCTGTAAGACCGGGGTACTAAAAACACAATTTTTCATGTGCAAAATGCTCCGAGATTTCGTGACTGACAAAAGAAAAAAAAGGCGGCCAAGGATGAGGAAAGGGAGTCCATTCTCTCTTTTCATGGTGGCCATTGAAAATAGTTTTTAAAAAAAAGTAAACTAACAAAATGGCCATCATGGAACGAGAGTCTCTTCTTCCTTTCCATGGTGGCGTGTCATAGATCGGGAGTGACCGCATTGAGGACAGAAGTGTTCTGAGCGCACCCACTGCCGAAAAGGATCCAGAAAGAAGGTAAGTGGGGGGAGAGGGAAATCTGTGGATGGGGGAAGAGGGAAGGGATGGCGGCATGGAGGGGATCTCCGACGGAGAAGAATGCAGCCTCCAGCCCTGAGAAGGCTCGCAGCAGCAGAATTACCATGTGGTAATGCCCCCGTTCCGAGCCTCCTCATTGACTGGGTGGCTGTCAGCCCTTAACCCCTCTGCTGGGTACTAATAAGATGTACTCCTGCATGTTTGGTAACGTTAGGGTTTTGTGGATCTCTAGTTTCAGGCCAGGGAAGAGGGATTTGTTGTGATTGCTTTAGGTCATGATTACAAATTCTGTAGTGGTTTTTGGACTAAGGACTTGAGTTTGCTTTGCGGATCAGATAGGGCTGGTGATCTGGGGAGCTGTTATTAACATCACGTTTTATATCCCACTTTATGTTGCATTCCTGCCACTTTAAATTATTCAATTTAATGTTATTTAATTCATCAATCTCAAAGGAATGATGGTCTGAGCTGGACTTGTCAGGATTTGAACCTGTCACTGCATGTCTGAACTTTTGAGAGTGCTGTGTGCAAGAAGTAAAGTTCTGGAACAGTATTACTTAATAGCTAGATTTTGGGTTCTGATCCATCGTTTCTGCATGATTGGCAGATCTCAAGAAGATTATGGACATTCTCTGAGCTTTGGTAGGGGGCTGTTTTCCTGTTGCCGTTGGAGGGTACCCATGTCATAGAGGTGCATATTGGGATCACAGGCCTTTGTTTGAGGGTCTGGAGTCCCTTCTGCAAAGGATTTTTTTCTGTTCAAAACTGCAAGATATGCAGCAGCAGCGCAAATATAATTGCCGAACAAAGACAACTATGGGATAGGTCGAGATACTGCATGAGAACATTTAATGCTAAAGGACCTTGAACTTAGATCTTCTGATACACAAATAGCCTCATTAACACTTTGCCAGGAATTCCACGATGTTCACTGTGGAATTATGCCTCAACTCAAATACTGTCAGATTGCAAGTGAGATAACGGCCCAGTTAATGTCCATTTTCAAACTCCATGAGGATTTTGGGGGATTTACGAGAAGCAATAGTTCTGCTGTGGTGAATCTATCAATTCTGGATGGAAAGTGGGGTCTCACCTTCAGCTATATGCTCTATCCTCCACTTCACCTCCGAACTCTGAATTCAGAGATGCAGTAAACATGGCGTTGATTTGTTACTGCCAAAAATGTGCCAGTGTTGGAATGATCACCATTTTTGTATAGTACCGCCAAACTCAGAATGGGACTGATTGGCCAGAAAACAATGACCTGAAGATTATACAGGGAAAAAATGGGCCAGTTGCATAAACTAGCAGATCATTATCAACAACTAACCACGTGCTGAGAATTTGTCAAAATGGCTGTTTATAGAGTGCTATTTCAGCGAGTAAATTCACCCGACATTGTGTAAATATTGCATTATGAATGAGGCCCTTTGCAGTGCTTCAGTTCATCTCTTTTTGAATGTTTTTAGGTAGAAAAGAAACCAGAAAACCTTCCAAAGAATATGTACCATGAAGTTAAAATCTTCCATAAATTGAAGAGTGTTTAAATATGACTTCCTGTTGTGGAGGCTCAAAGATTTTCCGAAACATGCTGATTGCATTTTCAGTTTACATTACCGTCTTCAAGAGTTGCTTCCTCCATCCACTGCATGCATATTTGGACTTGGTATTTTGTCTTTCATGTTTTTCTCAGACTTGAATATCCATTGCCTTTTTGAACCCAACAATTGACTTCTATTTGCTGACCACGGAAGTAGTTTGACTTCCAAAAACATGAAATGACTACATTTTTGGATTTCGAGTTGCATGACTTCCTTTCCCCAAAAAAACGGAAGCCTGGACCCCAAGCTGGGTTTGGCCTTCTTGGTTCTTTTTCATTGTATATGAGAGACTGTGTTCCATCCGGGAAAGACATCCTGGACCATCGGCTATGGCACAGGGTTGCCTTAACCCCAGGGGGTGGTAGAAGCATTTTTCCTCAGTACTCCACTACTTTACATTTTCCATAGCCATTTCAATCATGCCTGTCTCCCGTCCTGCTTTTGCCTATTTCCTGTCTGCGTCCACAAGTACATTTAAAAAATAAATGTCTGGCCTGCCATCCCCTTATCTTTCAACTGTTTGAACTTTGATGCTTATTTTATTCAAAGGCAAGCCTCATGCTCAGTCGGCTTCCACAACCATGGCCATTGTGACCTGAAGAAGCCACTGACTCTCGATATTTCTAGCCTTTTATCTTATGACTCAATGTTCCTCTTTATATAGCTGTGTGGTTGGTCTGGCGGGTTGGTGTGCGTGGTGCTTAAGGGCTACAGCCCATCCACCTCATAGTGCAAGAGACTAGGATGAGTTCTCCTTCACCTTAAACCTCTGTCTTTCCTTTTCTAAGATCCAGGACATTGTGCGCATGAGCCAGCTGCTCACCATCTTCCGGGAGGACAAGGATGGGGCTCAGGACGTGGACGTGGCCATTCTCCAGGCTCTCCTGAAAGGTGAGGCCATGGTCGGGAAAAGTGACTGGTGAGGTGAGACGTGGATCTCCGGGGAAGAGATTCAAGGAACTCAAAGGATTGTGCTTCCATTAGTGTTTGAATGCCCTGTGCTGCAGGTATTGCATTATCGTTTGCCAAAGCATTATCAGTGCCCTGCTCAGGAGCCCTGAGAGTTTGGCAATGCCTCATTGGCTGGCCCAGACGGTTGGCTGCTGACATGCCCTGCTCATAGAGGCTGGGACCAGCAAGGGCAATTCAGGGTTAACCAGGTCTGGACTATAACTTCTTTGCTCAATTCCTAGGTCTGTTTTAGTTGACTATTCTCAGTTATGAGCACTGTTGAAGAGGGTTTGGACTCCGTCTTTTCCCCCACTCAAAATCAGTGGCAACAAAAGACGTGGTGGAACCGTGACCCTGGTGGGGACAAGGCCTACACACCAGTTGAAAGTTTGGGGGTGGAGCGGGTGGTCCACAACAGGCAGTGCCCCGCCTTTATTCTTCATTTTTTCTCTGTTCCATCAGAACAGATTTCACTTTAGATGTAACTATTATGAGCCAGTGGGAAGGCCCATTCTTGGGTTATTCCAAAAAGTAAACCAGTCTCACTTCCGAGATGAACTAATAGTTTGCATTTCAATGTGTATCCAGTCCCCACATCATGTTCACCTCATACCCCCCGCCTCCTAAACCTGGCCAAGAAGAGGGATGGAGTCATCTCAACTAAGTTGTATAACAGGAGCAAATAGATGCTGTGGTATGAGGAGCAAAATAGATGCCATGTTTTGGAGGTTTGGAAGGGAACAGCAGACCTGCTCAATTTGCTTTGAGAAAAGTAAACCTAACATGCCCACCAAGTCCTGCAGGTCTTTTAAATGGACATTCAGTTAACTGTGGGATATAGCCTCTGAATGCTGAACATGGCAGACAAATTAATTGTACTCCATTAAAAAAACAAAGATGAGCGGTGTGGCAGTAAAGCTAAGGAGAAAAGAATTTGATTGAAGATGACATAGAAAGCTAAAATGGTAGAATAGCCGCTCAGGAAGCCAAATCAGAGGAAGCTTTGATTCCTGCTCCTACTGGCAGATAGAGCCTTCATTACAAGCCTCTTGACTGGATACTGACACAGTGGCATCTTCTCGAGGGATGTTGATGACTCTATTCTGCATGTGGGTGTAAATGTGGGAGGTAATCGGAAGAGCACCCAGCTTGATGCAGCAACAGAAACACAAGTTCACTTTTAGTTTGCATTAAAAGGCGTACAGCAAGGTTGGCTACAGAGGTAACTATTGCACTATGTAAGACCATATTTATCTTACTGTACTCACTTTTGATCACCCTATAACTTCACTTTCAGGGAAATAACAATCAAAAATACTTGGAGTTTGAAACGTTTTGCACTTAATCAAAGAAAGTTGGGGCGGGACCTGGTGGCTTTCCTTTATCTACGCAAATAAGCAACAGCAAATTATTAAACATCATAAGTATATGCAAATGCAATTACAGCCAAAGACCAACAAAAAGGGAGTCTGCAAGCACAGCCAGGATAGGGCAATGTCAGAACTACTTTAGTGACTTTTTCCTAGTTCACAGGTGAAAAGGATGAGCCATTTGGCTAAATTCCAACTCTTCTTTTCTATGACTCTTTAGAAGAGGTATTCAACATTGGCTATTGAGCCTTATCACCCTCAAGGGCATCTTCCCAAAAGTACTTCTCTATCTGGCCCCGGAAGTGATCACACACTTTATGACAAAAATGATGGAGGAGCTGGTTGGGACGTCATGGAAGGAACATCTACTCTTCCAGAACATGTGGGGGTGAGCTGCCATTTACTTACACTGGCAGAGTGTGGTTCATTGGGGAGGGAGCTAGAGCTTTTTAGGTGGCTGGTGCAGTTGATGTTTTACTTTCCCGGCCTTTGGGTAGTGACCTGAACCAGCTGCATGCTGTCTTTGGTTTCTTGAGCCTCATAATAAAAGAGAGGCCCTTTGGCATGTGCTCTGTTAGAGGACTGATAATAGGACAGTACCCCACATACTTACACCATGTCACACCTTAAACCAACATCAGCCTGCACACCATCCCACACAGGGGCATGCACACACCACACCATCATGCACAGCAACGCTCAGCCCTTTCACTGCCCCAGAGGCAATGATCACACCATCTACTAAGCACAATCCCATAGCCACATCTCACCCACCACAGAAACCCACCCCACTCAGCCTCACAGCAGTCGAAGTACCCTTGCACTTACCTCCACTGTCTTGCATGTGCCTCATTGGCCACGCATCCTCCTCCTTGATTATGTATCATCCCCTGTGGCCACGTACCATCCCCTAAAACACCCAACACCCCCTGCAGACACCCATCAAATCCCTTGGCCTTCATTGCCACGTGCAGCCTTCCAGCACACCCCACAGCCAAGCATCACACCCTCCAGCCTCACAGCATACCCCTAAGGCAAGCATCACACCCTTCAGCCTCTCAGTACCCCTCTCAGGCAAGCATCACACCCTTCAGCCTCCCAGCACACCCCTCAGGCAAGTTGCACTCCCTTCAGCCTCCTAGAACACCCCTCAGGCAAGCTTCACACCCCTGAGCCTCCCAGCACACCCCTAAACCAGGCATCACAGCCCCTAGCCTCCCAGCACACCCCTCATCAAAGCATCACACCCTTCAGCCTCCCAGCACACCCCTCAGGCAAGTTACACTCCCTTCAGCCTCCTAGAACACCCCTCAGGCAAGCATCACACCGCTGGGCCTCCCAGCACACCCCTAAACCAGGCATCACAGCCCCTAGCCTCCCAGCGCACCCCTCATCAAAGCATCATACCCTTCAGCCTCCCAGCACACCTATCAGGCAAGCATCGCACCCTTCAGCCTCCCAGCACACCTCACAGGCAAGTATTGTACCCTTCATCCTCCCAGCACACCCCTCAGCCACACATCACACCCTAAGCCTCTCATCACCCCCATGGTCAAAGATCAATCATGTAGTCAGAAATCTCCCCCACATCCACATACCTCCTTCCACAGTCTTGCATTTGCCTCCACAGCCAGTCATCACTCTTGTGACAGACTCAACAAAAATGATGACATAAAGCACTCCTTGTAGTTCAGGAATTATATTTTGTTATGGGTTGTCTTAAAAATACAAAGGAGGTCTATATGCATGGTTCTTCTCCACTTATGTTTTTAATT
Organism: Ambystoma mexicanum; assembly: GCF_040938575.1. NCBI lineage: Eukaryota > Metazoa > Chordata > Amphibia > Caudata > Ambystomatidae > Ambystoma > Ambystoma mexicanum. The sequence continues at coordinate 1,091,085,899 of NC_090941.1, forward strand.
GCACATTTGTGGTCTGCTTTAGGAGTTCTGACTCCCTTCTCAGTATGTTATGAAGGCGACTAGAAGTATTCTTTATGATAGAAGTTGGTCCAAATTTATTTGGATGCACGTTCAAGTGGCGTGAGAATGTATCCATCATATCTGCTCTTCCCCCATACCTGTGGTGTGAAATGGGACCTAATGAGTTCCCTGTTTTTGTCCTGACGAAGGTTGCTTTACTGAATGGACACGATATTTGAAGTCCATTATTGACAACCGAAACACGTGTCGACCAGAATATCTGTTGGAACAATTATATACAGATTGAGTTACCTGAGAACAGGCAGAGGGAAACTAAAATTGTTTACATTTAAGATTGTTTATAGTGACCTAGTGTAAAAGGTCAATTATGTATGTATTGGACGAAATGTATGTAGATGAATGTGAGTGAATGAACGGTGGGGAAAAGCGATGTGAGCCTAATAAGAATATTTTTCTGTGGTAAAATGTGTCATGTAATATGTAATATTATTTTTTCATTGAATATTTATTTGAAAAATAAAAAGGAACATAGATTTGAAACAAAACATTTATTGATATATGAAAAACGATAAATGAGTGCGATCTGTCATCCTCTATTTATTGGTCCAGTTTGCTGTTTTTTTATATGTTATGTTTACCTGCAGCATCACTTTCCCAGTATGCTGCAGGAGTTCTGGCTCCTGGTCTCAGCATGTTATGCTTTCTTATAGCTTCACTTTCTCAATATGCTTCAGGAGTTCCGACTCCTGGTCGAGGCATTTTATGTTTACCTATAGCTTCACTTTCCCAATATGCCTCAGGAGTTCTGACTCCCGGTCTCGGCATGTTATGTTTACCTATAGCTTCACTTTCTCATTATGCTACAGGAATTCTGACTCCTGGTCTCGGCATGTTATGTTTACCTATAGCTTCACTTTCTCATTATGCTACAGGAATTCTGACTCCTGGTCTCGGCATGTTATGTTTACCTATAGCTTCACTTTCTCATTATGCTACAGGAATTCTGACTCCTGGTCTCAGCATTTTATGTTTACCTATAGCTTCACTTTCCCAATATGCTTCAGGAGTTCTGACTCCTGGTCTCAGCATGTTATGTTTACCTATAGCTTCACTTTCTCATTATGCTACAGGAATTCTGACTCCTGGTCTCGGCATGTTATGTTTACCTATAGCTTCACTTTCTCATTATGCTACAGGAATTCTGACTCCTGGTCTCAGCATTTTATGTTTACCTATTGCTTCACTTTCCAAATATGCTTCAGGAGTTCTGACTCCCGGTCTCGGCATGTTATGTTTACCTATAGCTTCACTTTCTCATTATGCTTCAGGAGTTCTGACTCATGGTCTCAGGATTTTATGTTTACCTATAGCTTCACTTTCCCAATATGCTTCAGGAGTTCTGACTCCCGGTCTCAGCATGTTATGCTTTCTTATAGCTTCACTTTCTCATTATGCTTCAGGAGTTCCGACTCCTGGTCTCAGCATGTTATGCTTTCTTATAGCTTCACTTTCTTATAGCTTCAGGAGTTATTAGCTCTGAAGTCCCTTAACGGGCCCCGTCCATAACACCTGGTAAAACCAGGCGTTAAGGAAGGGACCCGCTAAGGGACCTCGGAATAGGGCGCAAAGGGATTACCGGCATCAATGTCCTTAACGGTGCCCGGTATCCCTTTGCGCCCACCTCGTAATGAGGCCCAATGTGTAGTACATTTGTGCCATAAAATTAAAGGAATGGTTCGCCCAAAAAATGTTATTGCCCAAAAAGATGGGCAATAATAAAGCAAATATACTCGTACTTTTTTCTTTAAAGTTCCTATGTAAAATTTTGAGCAATTCAAGCTCAAAAATTGGAAAAGCAAGCACATGGGCACATCCATTTTGTGAAATGGATGCCCGCCTGTGCTGGCTTTTGCTTTTGCGGCACTAGTGAAGGAAAAGCCAGCCAGCTGTAGTAAACAAAAGCTACCACTGGGAGGCTTTTCCTTCATTGGTGCCGGGACTCGGAGGACGCGGACCGGAGACTACAGGCAGAAAAGCTGCAGCTGAATCTCAGTAAGTGCTATTTTTTTTTTTTTTTTAATAAGCACTAGCTGCGTTTTTTTTTCTAAGTTTTCCGGGCTGGAGGAGCCCGGAAAACTTAGAAATAAAACAGCAGCTTTAAAAATGTTGTATTTATGTTTGCGGTAGCTTTTGAAGCTACCGCAAACATAAATACAACGTTATTGTGTTTGAAAACGCTGCGGTTTTTCTTTCTAGGTTTCTCAGGCTCCTCCGAGCCAAACACCATGTACACTTCAAAGTGATCTTACGCCATGGGGCCATTGAACACATGACCTCCACAGACCCCGTGTATCCAGGCAGGATCCCCTGAAGCAGGCCGTGCCCCTGCAATCCACATAAGACCACGACATACACACGTCATTCATTCACATACACACCCTCTTCTAATTCTTTATAAACCACTTGATATTTATCATGAGAACATCTTTGAGCACTGCAAGTCAACTCGTGAATGTGCTACCTGAGAAACTCTGTCACCACTGGGAATCTGCTCGTCATCATGCTACCTGAGAACTTCTGTGACCACTGCGAGTTAACTTGTTGTCGTGCTAGCTGTGAACATCTCCCTGTTCTCCTGCCACTAACTACCCTGCTTGCTGAATCTAACTGTTGGTCAAGGTAAGGGCATGTCTCCTAATCATATCTCTTTGATCTCGAAATTTCGATATATTTCGAACGAACGTACCCAGTAGTGTTATGTTCACTCGTCTCATTGCCATTGACTTGAGTTTAATTTCTTATGTTATCGATATAACAATTGTCATCAGTGTCATTTGTCATTGAATTGCATGTCTATAATATAAGCATGTTTCCTTTTGATGCACGATAGTACATTCAAGGGACGAGTAACATGTTCTGATTTTCGTTACATCAATGAATGGTTTATGAAAGTTATCCTATAGTACAGCCGGCCACGCTACACTGGTTTTGCGGTGGTGACCAAAACATACTTTGCTTAGAAGAATGTATGCTATAACTCCTTCTTTCTCATGTTTTAATGAAAAGTCATTTTCGAATAATGTTGACCTTTTTTTTTTGCAGAATTTCCAACAATGCCTGCATGTGTGATTTTCGGTTGCCCTTCTAAGACCCATGAGAAATCTGAAGGCACTACAATGCATGTATTCCCAAAGACTATACATCGAATAAGAGAATAGGTCAGATATTGCGGCTATGCGCCGGCAGAGTTTGAAAGTAGAGTCAAACAAGTCTTGCATGACAAGAGGTGTGATCGATACCGCATCTGCAGCCTGCACTTTACCCCGAATATGTACGACCCATCCATGTACACAAAGAAGAATCAACTCAGAACAACTCGAAAATTGGTCCCAAATGCAATTCCAACTGTATTCGTTCACATGCCGCCTCAGGTGAGTCACGGTTCCGGATTTAGCTGTAGCCCTTGGGGTAGTGAACAGGTAACTAAATGGACGGATTGGTGTTTTAGGTGTAAATCTCCCTTATAATACTTTTCATATTTACAAGATTGTATTGCTTTTTGAATAAAGAGCATTTTGCTAAACATCTGGCCTTGGTTTTAGAAGCCTCATAGAAAATTGATTTATGGGCACAGACAACTATGCTATAGTGTCCTTTGAAATAAGCATAATGTTTTCGTAATCTGTCTCCATGCATGCCAATTTTTAAGATTAGCATTTCTAAATCAACTAATATTTTCCCTTTACATTACAACTCCATGACTATGCACTGAATATGAAGGAACAAGATTCAGCGTCCATGTCTTGCCTGGAGTCAACAACCACTTCGAGCGCGTATCAGGTAGTCTTACTTAGCTATTCAGTTCTGGAATTGTTTTATGCATGGAATTTGAGATTATCTGATCATATTTACGTATCATGTCATTCGTTTTTACAATGTTTCATTAGTGGTTTGCTATTGATATGTACCAATGTCTGCGTCACAATGTGTGTGTTCAATTTCAATTTTTTCATTCATACTACTACAAGTACTTTGTTACAGGTAGATGTTGAAGCTTCGATTACAATTACATCATCCATTGTAGTTGATCCAGAATCAGAGGTATGCGTACTGACAGTTCCCTCTAATGAGATAATCTCATCATATTTACATATCGTGTCGTTCCTTTACACACTGTTCTTTCGTGCTTTTTTTTTATAGATATGTACCATTGTCTGTCACATTGTGTGTTAAATTTCAAATGTTTTCATCCATACTAAAACAAGGACTGTGTTACAGGTAGATGCTGATGTTTCGACTACAATTACATTATCCCTTGTAGTTGATCCAGAGCCAGAGGTATGCGTACTGACGGTTCCCTCGCATGAAAGAAAGTTGGTCCTAGATCTGATACTATTAGACAGTGACAATATTAGAAACAAGCAGTTTTTGCAAATTGCTTTATTGCAACATTTCGAAGAGTGTGCTTCGCACAGTCAACTTTGATCGAGTAAACTAGCCATCAGTCAAGTGAAATTCCAAATGTATATTTTGACTAAATGACGTACACGATGTACCAGTTTATCTGTGTAAGCAATTTGTGCAAAGGAATAATTTGATTTCTAATACAAATAACTTATTTTAAATGGATACTCTTTTCTAGGGATGTATACAAGATCCAGATATAGAAGAGGAGGCACGTGGATCCGAGTCGGTGGACCAGCTTGCTGTTGCTGATGTTACAGTAAAGAAGGTTTCAACAAAAAGCAAGAAAGAGAAGGTAATTTATAAACAATTTAATTTTTAAACAGTGTTTTGTGCTGGGGCCTGCATAATATGCTTTTTTTAAATGTAAATTGTCCAATACTGTATGATGGATTTACATTGAACATCTTTTTCCAACCTGTCTTCTAGTTGCCCGGTGGTGTACGGACTATGCAGACACAGACAGCGACATAAATGAGGGATGCTGCTTGCCAAACTGATTACACCATGGAGCAACTACTAATCGAGGCGCAGCGTGTTCATACTCGAAATGCATTTGCCCAATGGCCAGAAAATGAATTTAATGTGACCGTCGAATCCAGCAAAGTGTTTTTGGACCATTGCTACAATGCGACTGCTCCACCTGATGAAGATGAAACTGAATGTATTGAAGATGCTTTTGAATTAGTCGCAGACCACTTGACATAATCGACACCAGCCAAAAAAGGGCCTCCCAAAAATCAATCGACATTGATGATTTCTCTGATTCACGTACAAGTAACAGACGCTGGAATGACAGAGACTGAAGCATCAATACAATTGACCGAGGAACTAAAGAAACTACAGTATGTCCAGTTTGGCCGATACGTCAACCACAGTTCAGTCAGAAACAACATTAATGCAGGATAACAGTCTAATAAAGGAGGCCAAATACATAGTATTCGACTGCAGCTTGATGGAGATTATAAAGATGCTGAAATGTGTGCATTCAGTGAGATGGGAAATATGTGGGAAGCCATTGGTGAATGTGACTCGTGTATCACAAGACAGTAACCTCAAAATACATGCCACCTGTGATATGTTCCATGAAAAATGTTGTTGGTCCGCTCAACCAATGCTGGGGAAACTGCGAGCTGGCAATCTACTGTGTGCAGCAGCTTTACTTTTCAGTGGCTCTAGTCTCATTAAGTTGTCCAGTTTCTGTCAATTTGTGGGACTGCTTTTCATTTCTAAAACACAGTACTACAAACATCAACGTCAATATCTATTCCCTGCCATTAGTGAAGCTTGGAAAATTGAACAATTTTCAATTCAGAGTACATTCTCCAAAAAACGGTTCAGGCTAGCTGGTGATGGACAGTGTGACAGCCCCAGATTTTCAGCATACTACTGCACATACCACTTTCAGGACATGGAAAGTAACAAAATTGTGAGTTTGGTGGTCGTGCAGGTGTCCGAATGTAAATCCTCAGTGGCCATGGAGAAACTTTTTTTTTTTTAAATCACTGGAAGATGTCCAATCGAGGGGAATGCAAATCGACCTCATAGCCAAGGAATGACACGTTTCAATAGCCAAGACAATGAGAGAGCAGTTTCCAAATATTCGCCATCAATTTGATGTATGGCACGTTGCCAAATCCATCAATAAAAAATCTCAGCTGCAGGGAAAAACAAAGGTTAGGAAAGTATTTCACATGGGTCCCAGTCTTTCAGCAACCATCTTTGGTGGAGCTCCGAAACTTGTGGTGGGTCTGTGGAAATTCTGCTAGAAAAATGTGAACATGACGACCCTTTGTCCCTGGAGCAGGAACGGAAGAAGTTGTTGATTCCATATTCACCTCAACACAAAGCCCTTGAGAAGACATTACTAGCGGTATTAGCGCATAACGAGAATGTAGGCCGTGAACAATCGAGGACTGCGGGAAACCTTGGGATGCTTCGCTACACTATGGCCTTTACGAAAAGAAGCAAAAAATGGGTGGTCAAGCCAGTATACGAGGAAATGGAATTTGATTTTGTGAAAGATCTTATTATTAATTGTTTGGAGATGCATAATCACGGAATTGCGTGTGATTTTGTTCCGAGTACACATACATTGCCACAGTGCCCTGTCCACCTAAAGCAGAGCTTGTGGAACAGTTCAAATCCAGGTACAAATGATTACCATCTTTTTTTTATCAACAATGTTTTTATGAAGTGTTCAAATAAAGCATCCAATTTGTCTTTTGAAATGTATCCTCTTTGTTATTTTTTCAACTAGTGCCATTTTTACAATTGCCATACAATGTAACACTGCTTTCACAGTTCACCGTTACGCCGAGCTACTGTGGGACCTTCAATGATCGTGGGACGGCCAGATGGATAACAATGTGAAAGAAACTTTGTATGCATTCACCTGGGTTATCTACTTTAGATTGGAACATATTCCTTGTTCAAGTGTTCCATGCTTCAATCCCCTCTCGCCTTTCATGATTTCCCTTCTGTAGCACTCTGAGCCACACTGCTGTTTCTGCCAATGCCTGTCATTTTAAGTCTACCCACCAAGTTTCCAGTCTGGGACCCTCAGTCGATTTCCATGCCATGGCAATCCAGTGTTTTGCTAGTATGCAGATTAGATCTTTCATTTTGGCAAAGTGGGCGTTTGGTCTCCCTCCCCTAGCGAACAATCCCAGCAGATAATACTCTGCGGGCCATGTCTGCATCTGAATAATCGGAAACCCCCAACGCATATGCATCAAGTCCGCTCCTTCCTGGGCGCATCTTGTGCAAACCTGGACTTTTGTTCCAGCTATGAGTGACAACCTGTGTGGGCTCATGTATGCTCTGTGAGTGACATATAATTGGGTCAGTTTAAATGTATTATTTCTAGAAACTACTTTCGTGTAAAGCAGAGTTCTCTTCCACTCGGAGTCTGTCAGCCCTCTCCCAATGTCTGTCTCCCACTTATGGCGCACCTTGAGTTCCGTTTCCCCCACCTTGTTCAAAAACAGCTCATAGAGTCTGGAGACCATGTGCCCCCTTCAGATACATCCTACATGGTGTCTGGTGTCACGTTAAACCCTACTTCATCTTGTGGATCAGACCATCTCCTCCTAATTCTTCTGATCATGCCATAGGAAATGACCTTCGACAATGCCATGTTTATCGAACAGGGTCTGGAAGGTTATCAGTTCGCTATCTCTCACAAGGTCCGCGATAGTGGCCACTACGCTATCTTCCCAGTGTCTCCTTTACTACGCGTGTGCGCCCTGTTGTTCGCCTATTATTGCTGTCAGGGGGGACGAGGTGCACCGAACAGGGATCTGGGCTGCTTAGGTGTCTTCAGGTTCTGTGCCATATATGTTTGCCTAACTCCAGCAACTGGGAAGGTCGCTGCAAGGCGAGCTCTTTTACCCACAATACTTTCTTCCGAAAGTATTGGTTCAACTGTGGTTGTAGCAGTAAGGTTTCCAGGGAGGTCTTGTCCTCAGCCATCGCACCACATGTTGCAACTGCCCTGCCAAGTAGTAGTTTTCGAAGTGGGGCACCTTCATCCCACCCTCGGCATAGTCCCTCTGCAGAGTACTCAGGACAAATCAGTTTCTGCCTCCATCCCACAGGAATTGTCCTGCTCATTCAGTTTTCGGAAGAAGAGTGTCAGTATATTGTACTGCACTTTTGTAAAGCAGTATAGGAGCCTGGGGGGGGGGGGTGTACGACCATCTTCAGGAGAGCCGCTCTCCATGTGACTCCTAGGGGGGCAGCCTTCTCCAGACCTTCATGGAGCTGGCCACACCATCTGCAGATTTCTGCGTATTGCTCTTATTGGAGATTTCCGGGTCGTGCCGTATTGCAATCCGCAGGTAGCGAAAGGTCTGCGTCTGCCATTTGCGGCCTAACGGGCACTTTTTGCTCTCCAACTCATCTGACATCCAGCAAATGTGGTAGGTTGTCCTCTGGCCTGTTTACATACAGTAGCATACCATCCGCATACAGGGAAATCGGGTGCACCACTCCATCCAAAGCTATTCCTGCCTCTGCATATTCCTTTCTGAGAAACACAGCCAGTGGTTCTATAGCCAGGATATACAGCATTGGTGACAGTGGGCAGCCCTGTTTTGTTCCCTTTTGCACCTCCCATGCTTCGAAGCTCTGCCTGCCTGTCTTCACCCTGGCTACGGGCGCTGTGTAGACAGTTTGACCCATCGTAAGAAGATGTTCCCTATGCCACAATGTGCCAGGGCCGTTAGCAGCCAGTCCCAATAAACAGTCAAAGGCTTTGACTGCATCCAATGATGCAACTGCGCATTCATCCGACAGGTGGTCAGGGCTATCTATTACATGGTGTAGCCTTTGCAGATTCCATGTGGCGTTTTGCCATGGGACATACCCTGTTTGGTCAGTGTGTATTAAGTCTCCTATTACCCTCTTTAATATATTTGCTAGGACCGCCGTCAGGATCTTGCAATCCTGGTTTACCATGGAGAGGGGCCTATATGATCCACACCTCTGTGGTGCTTTGTATGGTTTGAGGCTAGGTATAATGGTGGCTTCTCTCAGACTATTGGGTAGTGCTCCTGTGAAGACACTCAGCAATTTGGGTGCCAGTATGTCTATATATGTTTTGTCGTACTCTCCTTGGAGTCCATCTGGTCCTGGGGTTTTGGAAGTAGGCAGCTCTCTTATAACTTCACTTATTCCTCTAGCGCCAGTGGTGCATCGAGCTCGTCTGTCTGGTCCTCCCTGAGTTTCGGCAAGTCTATATGGGAAAATGCCTCATTCATGTCACTCCTACTCCCTTTTGCCTCATCTGCATACAAGGATTTCTAAAAGTCGGAGAACACCTCGATGATCTCTAACGGAGTCCTGACCAAGTTCCCTTGTGCATCAGTAATGGTGCTGATCCCCTCTCCATGTTCCTCACGTCTGCATAGCCACGCCACAAGTCACTCGTTTTTAGTGCATTTTTCAAAGTCCAGGCATTCCCGTTTTTTCCGCCCCCCATGTATTCCTGTCTAAATTTCATCAGCCGCCCTGATTCAACTGATGTTTCTTTTCCTGCGCCTTATACTTTTGCTATTTCATTTTTGAGATCCTCTAGGGCCTTGAGTGTTTCTTTTTTTAGGCCTCCCATTATTCCTATAGCTTTCCCTAGCATGACCACTTTGAATTCGTCCCAAACCGTACTCCTTTGTTCAACTCTGTGTTGATGGTAAAGTATTCCAAATGTCCACCAGTCCCAAATATCGTAACGGGCCTCTGAGGGTTTTGGTTGGCTGCGCCAGCTTTTTGTATTTGGTGTCTGACCTGTCCAGCATCAGATTTAGTGTGCAGTTAGTCTCCTTCCCATACCCATATTGCCTGCCTGTACATAGACAGCCTTGCATATGATAATCTAAAGAAGACTAGGGTCATGGTTTGCAGCAAATGTATTTATAAAGCGTATGTATTTTACCTCTATGTTTTCCCACCGTCCATGTACAACGGCCATTCTCACCTCATTGTCCTTTTTGAACTTGGCACAATCCAAACAAGGACTCCCCTTGCATACGCCGAGAAGGGTGAGCCGTATAGTTTGCACCACCCCATTTCTTTGCGAGTGTGCCCTGGCTCTCTTCCGTAAGGGGTGTTTCGAGGGGATTGTGTCCTCCGACGTATTCCACATCTATGACAGTAATCACCACAGCTGTGCTGCTTAGGAAAAATGTTCGGCGTCTGCGTCCTGCGTCAATGAAGTCGACACGCTGTCCCTTGAGGGCCTCCGGCGAGCGCCGACATCACCGGATGTTATATGTAGGACGCACGACGCCGGTAGCCTCAGTTCCGTTTTTTTCTGCGAACGTGTTCGCTTTGGAACCTCGGCGCGCCTCGGTTCTTCTCCTGTTGAATCGGTTCTTCTAACTTGGTTATTGTGAAAAATGTCTTTGTCTTCTACCCCGCGGTCGGGCTTCAAGAAGTGTCGTGACTGTGGTTCCAAGATGTCCTTGACGGACTCGCACGACATCTGCCTTGGTGCCTCGGTGAGAGCCACGCCACCAATGACTGCGATGAATGCCAGTCCTTGACATCGAAGACCTTGCGGGAGCGGAAGAAGAAGTTGTCTGTAGGTAGGGTTTCCAAGCACCGTAAGTCGAAATCCGCTGGGCTTTCGACCAACGATTCGAGGGGTGACTCTCCGCATCGGCGTGAGTCCAGGGGGTCTTGTTTTCGGAGTGTGTCCCGCCATTCCTCTGCCTCTTCTAGACACTCTCAGAAGCGCCGTCACCGGTCGCCTTCCCCGTCCTCGTCCAAGGCTCACCCAGACGGCGGGTGGCTTGTCCCAACAAGCATTTATCACCGGCGGAATGGGACGCCGGTGTCGATGTCATTGGCGCCTCGCTCGATGTCGACGCCGATTCCATCGACGTCCTCAACGCCTTTTGAAGAGTCTCTCCCACTGTGCAGAGAGGCGATGCAGCTCTGGTTCTGAGCCATCCAGCAGGAAATTTCGATCTCTGAAGTTCATCTGGCTGGAGACAAAAACGCGGTGGCGGACACTCTGAGCAGGCAGAGCACGGTCTCTCACGAGTGGGAGCTGGCTTAGGAAGTTCTTTTGGAGATCTTCGCCCTTTGGAGGACCCCTGAAGTGGATCTCTTTGCCACCAGTGTCAACCGGAAGTGCGAAAGATTCTGCTCGCTGGAATTTCCTCCAAGAGGAGCCTTAGGGGACGCGTTCGTAGTGGAGTGGTCCTTCCCACTGCTGTGCGTTCTTCCTCCAGTCCCCATCATTCTGCAAGTGTTGCGGATGTTACGGAGGTTCGGTTCCCAAATGATCCTCATTGCTCCGGTGTGGGCCAGGAGAGCGTGGTACCTGGACCTTCTCGACATGTCCATCTGCCCTCCACGCCGTCTTCCCTACTGAGACGATCAGCTCTCATGGGAGGGGAGGTTGGGTTATCCATCCAGAGGTCAAGTCTCTCAGCCTTCATGCTTGGCATCTGAAAGGCTGAGGTATAAGGATTGGGACTTCGCTGAAGACATGATGGAGGTGTTGCTTTCGGATAGAAGGCCCCCAACAAAATCCCTGTACCGTTGCCGTTGGAGAAAGTTCTGCAACTGGTGCAGGGTACAGAATGTGGATCCTTTTCAGTGTTCAATTCCTGTGGTTCTGTCTTTTTTGCTTTCATTAGCCCACAAGGGCCTGCCAGCGGGTACCATTAAGGGTTACCTGGCGGCTCTGTGCATATTTAAGCGCTCGTCCGAGGAGTGTTCTTATTTTAAGATTCCTTTGATTTCTCAGTTTCTGAAAGGGCTAACTAATGTGTGTCCTCCGTCACCTTTCCAGGTGCCCAGTTGGGATTTGGACTTTGTTTTAAAGTTCCTGGTGGGAGCTTCGTTTGAGCCCTTATATTCTTGTCCATTGAGACTGTTGTCCTTTAAGACTGTATTTTTAGTTGAGGTTACTTCCGCTCGCAGAGTGAGTGAGTTGCAGGCACTATCCGCCAAGCCACCTTTCACGGTGTTCCATAAGGACAGGGTTGGCTTTAGGGTTCGTCCTTCTTTTCTTCCAAAGGTTGTGTCAGAATTTCATTTGAAGCAGAAGGTAGTTCTTCCGGCGTTCTATCCTCCTCCGCATCGTGGTAAGGAAGAGGAGAGGCTCCATAGGTTGGATCCTAGGAGAGCTTTAAGTTTTTACATCTCACACATGTCCCGGGTCAGAGTGGACGATCAGCTATTTTTAGGATACGCTTGAAGGCGTTTGGGTCAAGCTGTTTCTAAGCAGACCTTTGTCCTTTGTCCTGTTGGATCATCTTGACAATCTCTGAATGCTACCGTCTGGCGGATAAGGACCCTCCGGTGGGCTTACGGGCTCATTCTACTAGGGGTGTGGCTGCCTCCACTGCTCTGCAGAGGGGTGTTCCCATTAGTGATATTTGTGAAGCAGCCACATGAGCCTCTATCCATACTTTTTTAAAACGATACTCCCTGGATTCTATCCATGGGCAAGATTTGGCCTTTGGCAAGGTGGTCCTCTATTCTGCAATTTGATTGGGCATTCTAATTTTCTAAATTCTTTTCCCACCTCCATACGTTGGTACTGCTTTGGGAGTATGTCATAGATGTGGAATACATCGGAGGACACAGTCCCCTCAAAGAACAAGTTACTTTCTTACCTGCTAACGTTCTTTCGATGGGATGTTCCTCCGACGTATTCCACATCGCACCCTCCCAGCCTGCCCCTCTTCAGAATTTCTTATGCGATTGCAGCTTAAGTTTCCGCAAGGCTTTCTGTGGTCCTACTCGCAGAAGATTGGTGCCACACGTTCTGGGAAAAAACTACAACAGGCGTTGTGGGTCCTACCTATAACATCCAGTGATGTCAGCGCTCGGCGAGGCCCTCGAGGGACAGCGTATCAACGTCATCGACGCAGGACACAGATGCCGAAAATCTTCTTGGAGCAGCACAGCTGTGGTGATTGCTGTCATAGATGTGGAATACGTTGGAGGAACATCCCATTGAAAGAACGTTACCAGGTAAGAAAGTAACTTGTTCTTCTTGGGGCATTGCTACTTGGATGACCTTAGCGGACAGGTAGGTATGTATTCGCAGCCTCTCTATATAACTGTTCAGACCCCTCATATTCCAGGTGATTATATTAACCACTTAAGATATCGGGAGTCTGGGCCTCTTGACTCCCATTGCCCCATCAGTTCGGCAAGTGTTGCTACATGCATACTTATGCCCATCTCTGATCTGGGCCATGACATGCCTTTATGTTTATCATGACGTGGTCTGATTTCTCCTCTAGTCATCTCCCCTTGATGGTCCCATTCACTCTTACATTCAGCAACTTTGCATTGTCTGTCCGTTCGTGTTTATGGTTCCAATTGTCTAATAACCAAACAGTCCCCCGATACCTTCCCCTATGTGCCCCATTCTCCTCCTCCCTTCGCCCTCCCTATCCCACTGGTAACTCCCCAAACCAGTGCCAAACCAAACAGTGGCCCAGTGTTAATATTCTCGCTTGGGCCAAGCTGCTTCTCTCGCTCCAGTCTCTCCTCCCATCGGCACGCGTGCGGCAGCTCGACGTCTCAAAACTGACATCCAAAGTTTTCAAGTGGTGTTCGCAGCCGCTTCCCGAGCAACCGTCTAGTGGCACCTGCTCTTGCTGCAATGTTTCAGTTTCCACGTACCCGCATTATCCTCATTATGTCCTCCACCCTCATGTGTGCTTCAGTTCTTGGGGCCTGCATCTAATTGTGCCAGAGTCAATCTGCTATGGTGCATCGCCATTTCTTTGTGGGAGCTGTGATATCCCTTGTGTGTCCATCCAAGCCTGCACTTTTTCCATGTCGTCAAAGAAGTGCAATCTCTTCTTGTGCAATAATTTCAGTTTAGCAGGGTAGTTTAACATGTAGTGCAAGTTCCCCCTTCTCAGTCGCTCCTTTACCGGGCCAACTGTGCTCTTTGTTGTTAGAATAGGGTGATATAATCAGGGTATGTTGCCCATTTCGAGGCTCCTCTCTTAATGATTCCCTCCTTTTCTAGAAAAGGCAAGGACTTTTTCTCTATCTTTATGGTTTAGTATTTTGGCTATTATGAGTCTCGGATGGGTACCCGGCTGGTGTCTCTTCCTTAGCGATCTGTGTGCTCTCTTCACCGTAAATCCTTGAGACAGCATGCCTGGACCCACTTCTTGTAGCAGCATGTTTTCTACGCACTCTGTGGGGTCTCTCTTCTTCTCCCTCGGGGAGTCCAAGTATCCTTATGTTATTCCTGCGGGCTGTTCCTACTGCCTCTTCTACGCGTTGTTCCAGAGCCTTCACCTTTTCTCTCAGTTCTTCTCTTTTGGTCCGGGTGCTGGCTATGTTCATTGTATTATCTTGCACTTGCTGTTCTGCTGTGCCCACATGGTCTGCAAGTGCTCTTACAATGGTTTTGTACTCCAACTCTGTCTTGAGCGATGCTATAGCTGCACAGATTGGGCCCTCTTCGTGCATGGTCACCTGCTGTGTTGAGGCTGACCTTGATTTTTCTCCCTGCTGATTCGCATTGGTGTCCCCCTTTTGTGCATAAGCTTCCATGACAGTTTGCTTGGCCTTTCCTTTTTTGCCTGCCAATTGTATTCAGTGTGTGTGCGAGGCTCCCAGGCCACTGTATTTCTGTCGCTCTTTGATTAGCTTGGGGTGATTTCCTTCAGTGCAATTTCAGCTCTTTGCATGTGAGTCTTAGTGTCAACCTCTCTCCTGCTCAGTGTGAACTCACACTCTGCACTCCTATAGTTGTTAGTCTTCAATACCCTTGCACCTGTGCCAGATTGCTTATGCGATCTTATTCAGTGGTTGGACCAGTTGCATACCACAGAGACTCCCGCTAGCCTCTTTGCGCTGCCTCCGGACTCTTCCCTCAGCAGCTAACGCGGGCAGTGGTCCACAGGCCATGGACCTTTTCAGTGTGTGGATGGGGCCAGGGTAATGTATTAAATTGTGCGTATGTGGTGGGGGAGTTACAATCAGTCTACCGTTTGTCTCCTCCCTGATGCACTCTGTATTCTGGTCTTCCCAGCACCCGCGGGGCTACCGCCACTCCTCCTCATCCCCTATTGTTCTTGCCCACAGGCTAGGAGCGTTCTCCTGCTTGCCCGCTGTCTCAGTAGACTTGGCCTTCAGCCCTCAGCTGTCCACAAAACTGTGTTTTGCACCCTGCGGGGGCTCTGACACCCCACGATCTCTCGCTTCCTTCATTGCACTTGCTGCCTTTGCCTTTTCTTTCTGTGAGGCGTGTTGTTTGGGTCTCTGTGGGGTTGCACTCTTTCTTGCCAGCAGAACTTCACTTAGTCTGCTGCAGGTTCTTCGCAGCGATCGTCCACAAGAGCTTGTCCCTCTTCGCTGCTTTTGTGAGTGGGCATGCAGCCTCCTAAGTGCAGAGGTCGCCTGTTGCGTGGTTTCTGCTCCAGAATCCCTCTATTCTCTGTCCCTCGGGCCGCAGTTGTCCTGCTTGATTTTCAGTGCATCTGAGACACACGGCTCTTCCTCCTCGGCCAGGACCTCTCGAGCCACAAAACTTTGTCTGGTAGCTCCTGATTGATTCCGGTCCCCAATTCTTCTTTCATTCCAGCGTGTGGACGGATGGAAAGCTTATCTTTTGGTGATCTTATAGGAGCTAATAGAAGGCTCTTCTTTATTGCATGGCTGCTGCACACGCCCTCCGAACTCCCTCCTCCTCTCCCTCCACCTCATAGAGCACCAATTCTCCTTCAGGAAGGCCAATTAAACCCCTGCGACCTGAAACCCTTCTGCCACCTCTCACCCACACGCAATGGCCTGCAGCAATTAATCCTCCATGCGTAACTGCTCTATCTTTGTTCTGGGCCCTGCTCCCGTCCTCTCATTCATCCTCTCCCCTTGTGCCATGGCCCTACTGCATCAGTGTGGCCAAGGTATGGCGCCTGAGGAGTCTTGGGGCGTCCAGCCCTCCACACTTGGAAGAACTCCAAAATTGGCTAGATATTACACCTGCATGGGTTGGAGGCTGGGCATCATTTAACACTGGGCCGATTCCTGACCAGTGGGCTATGCGTTGCACCTAGATGGATTTGGGGATGGACTATTGTGTTGCATTGGGATTGTTTAGGAATGGACAATGTATTACCCTTTAATGCATTTTAGGGGTGGGGGATTTGACTCTGCACCTGAATTGTCGTCATGGAGGTAATGCATTGCAATTGGACGGACTTGTGAGTGGGCAGAGTATCGCACTTAGATGAACACTGAGGATCGACAATATACTTCACTTAGATTGAATCATGAGGGCGGGAAATGTGTTGCACCTGGATGGATCTGGGGTTATACAATGTGTTTAATTTGTATTCTATAGGGGTGGGCAATGTAATCGTGTTTAAGGAATGTGGGGAGGGCTTTCTGTCTGCACCTGAACTGTCTGATGGGGTAGTGCATTGCAGTTTTGCGGACTTGAGAGTGGTGTGAGGAGCAAGGAATGAGACACAGATACAGAGATTTCTGATTGTGGTTACAAACTTGTATTTGAAATATTAAAGCGTTGGAAAATGCCTCACCACCCCTATTCTAGGAGGCATTTCCCTACCTCAAACAAAACTAATGGTCTGTCCTCTGTCAAGATGTCCAAATCAAAATGTCCTGTGTCCGAAATCCTATTCTAGCCCTCACATTGTAAAAATAACTCTTAAAGTGCTAAAGGTTATGGGCCTCATTACAAGGTTGGAGGTAGCTTTGCAAAACCGGCAAGGCTACATCCAAACTTGCAAGAAAGTCCGGCACCCATAAATGGGCAATTACCGGGGTATTCCGGCCCCGTCGGATCCGGTTATTGCCCTTTCGCAGGTGCTGTAATTGGGTGATTCCCATTTGAGCCACATAGGGCTCAAATGGGAATGGGGATACCTGTAGCACCAGCAAGGTGCATAACGGTGCCTGTGCTACAGGCATGCTGTGCTTGCGGGTGCTTTTCATTCCACCAGGTCAGACCGGGCAGAATGAAAGGCACCCGCAAGCACAACTCAGAGTTTTCCGGTCCTGATACAACGGTACTGGCAAGCTTACAGGTACCGTTGTATCCGGACCGGCAAGCTCGTAATGAGGCCAAACGTCTTTTGCCGTGATAGTGCACAAATGTTCAAGTTCAAAAGAAAGCTGTAACTACAACACAAAAGTTCCCAATGGATAGTGTTCCTAGTTTCAGGTAAGTACTCCCTTCCCCAGGTTCCTCTTCATCAATACAACAGTTCAACAAGACAGTCAAAGTTCTTTATAGCCCAAGAAGATAACTTCATCCTTTTGGCGTTGCACTCCACTCCAGGGGAAATGTCTCCTTTCCGCAGGTCTGTTCAAACAATTCAAAATCCTAAAGGCATGAGTCTTACTTTGGATTCTTTGTGCAACAAAACAACTTGAATGCAAAACAACTTATATGCGGGTCTCAACCTCGCAGGCCACCTGGTATATTCCCCAGCCAGTTTTTTCTCCACATTCAATGCAATTTCACTTATAAGCTTTTTTTCGCCTGGTGTATTTTCCTGTCAGGCCTTTCTCATGTGGTTCACTTCACACACTTGCAAACTTGATTTTCCCTGGTATACTCTCCTTCCAAGACTTTCTTGAACAGTCCACTTTATAAACGTGCAAACTTGACTTCTGGTATTATTCCTTTTGCCATATCTGGTTTCAAATCCCTTTTCATTCACTTCACTGGCTCTTATCTGACCTTGATAGCATTGTTGAAGTGCCCTGGTGTTGCAGCTTCCATTCTCAGGATTCACCAGCTTTTGGTGGCGTGCTCTGGTCTTCTCACAGTCAGTGTGAACCAATGCTCCGGTGTCCCATCTCTGCTTCTTGGGGTCACTGGTTTCCCATAGTGGCTTCCACGTCCTTTGCGGCTCCTGTTCCGCGGTTTAGCCCTTCTCAATGTTCAGGCAGCACTGGTGCTGCTTCTCAGTTCCTGTAGCTGCCAGGAAGACTTCCCTTCTTTTCCTATTACAGTCCCAGCGTGGCGAACCCACTCCAGCAGTCCTCCTCCTTCCGCCGTTTCCCCTGAGCCTCCAGGCTCCAGTCTTCTCTGCGGGTCACCAGTCCCTCGGTCAGCACCAGGACGACAAAGCTTCTCCAAACAGCGTCTCCCGCTTCCATGTTGGTCAGGGTTTTTAAATGTCCCAGCACCTATCATAGCTCACAACCACTGAAGCGTATCCTGGGCTTCTCTGCTTCACCGATCCTCATTGTTCCATTCAGCATCCCCGTCCTAGTGTTTCTATATAAATGGGAATGATAGGCGGTCTTTGGCATTCTCTTCACAGAATATTAAAAGATGTCATCAATAGGTTTTATGGGTGGTTGAAGGGGACTGTCTCAGTACACCATACAGGCAGAAGTGGATATCCCTAAAAGGGAAAGGGGAAAAGCATTTTCATCCAATGATGCCGGGTCATCCCCAGAGCGTCGTCTCCCTCCATGTCGTCCTCCCTCATATAGACGCCCCCAGGGTCTGATCAGGTGTCCCATGGTCACATGAGGAAAGACTACCTCCAGGAAAAGAGTGAATACATGATCAGATTCATCACAGTGGGCAGCGTATCGCACTCAGATTAACACTTAGGGCATGCTATTTATGGCACATATAAAATATAGAACATGTGAAGGATAACTGATGTTTTGCACTTGGAGGAGTTGTTATGGTGACTGTAGTGTTGCACTCAGATGGATTTGGAGTGTGGGCAATGTATTGCACTTTGAGGATACGAAGTCTATGACACTATGTATTCATAACTGTCTATTGCGTGTAATACAGGTTTTGGCAGAATGCAGCCTTTAAGATCAATTCGGATTTCTAGGAAGTATCACTACATGATAGCCGAATGCATAGAGAATGATGCAACCTTATATTTTAATCCAGATGTTAGAATTTTGCGGAATGTACTGATTCCGTTATGTATAACCACTTCATTTTTTCCCCTCACACCTCGCATCTATGGAATTAGCTGAATGCAAGGCCACATTTCCGCATGCATCTGCTTTCACACACAACTCGAATGACACTTTGCACAATACATCTTCCATAAGAACGCAGCTACCTTTCACAACAAAAAACGGAACTGTAGCTACACACAATTGTCTATTCTCTTGCACACCATCTTCAAGTTCTTTCCCTAGTGTACCTCTTCAACCCATCAACATGCAGGTTAGACGTGGTTGGCTAGTAGGGACATGGCCACTTGCATAACCGCCAAGGGCCAGTATGTACGCATGCATAATAGCACCAACAAATCTCCCATCCTTTAGACTTTGGTATCTCCGAGGGCGTTCAACATACAGCGCATTGGGATAATACCCACAGTGAAAGGTGCTATACAAATGATGAAATTAAATTAAACACTTGTGTATAGGCACCTTATAAATGCTGTATCTTATCATAAATAAAATATATGTACATCTATATTTGTCAAACCTATAATGAAGTGGTTAAAATAAAAGGACTTTTGAAGGCACCTGCAATATATTCTTTCAAAAATCTAGGATACCAGGGGTAAAAATACAATGGGGTACCAAATAATTTAAGGCAGAAAAATCGGTCTGGCAACTATTTATCTATGGCCTACAGTTAATGAAGGATGAAAATACAGTGGGGAAACCATTAATTAATGATGGGATATCATAGTTGCGCAGCGTCTCTTAACTGGGCTTTGATCGGCCGGAGGCTCTTGGCTAGGCGTTGTGGCTGGCCAGGTCTTGGGCATTGGGTACCACAGAAAATAAACAAATAGGCATCACTGTTTGCCTTGGCCCTACACCGGCTGGCCAGGCAAGGCTGTCCTGGGAGAGTTTAAATGAAACTGGCTCTGACCCAAAGAGTCCCCAATCTGTTAGCGGGGAGGATAGGAGCTGTAGTGGGGAAAGGGAGAGTGGACTAAAAAGGACCGCTGGAGAGGCCCTGACCATGTATAGAAGATTGGACGGAGGACTTGATTAAATGAATGGAGGATGAATGGATGTGTTGATGAGCGCATTTGTTTAAATGGTGCTGGATCTCATTGACTGAATGGGTGTGATCAAATGTATGTATGGCTGTATTGTGCTGCACATGACAACACCATCCGGCTTTGCTTTGACTTGGATATGCTGCGAAGGTTTAGGGTGTGGGCGTTGGTACAGTGACAAGTCACAGACTTGTTCTGGGAGGTGGGACAAACTGAACAGGACTGTGTGGGGGGTATGTTGGAAACTGAGACAAGTTGCACATGGTTGGTGTGCATGGGGAGGAGGGGCACCTACAACATGGGGTGGTTGTATGTGTGGAGAAGTCAGTTTGTGTGGGGGGAATGCCGCAGATGGTTGGACATGTGGGAGATGGGCCTTCTACTGTGTGCAGTTTTTGAGAAAAAGATGGTTAAAAATCAAACAATTTACAATTGATTATGAATGGTAAGCGCGTGAAATATTCCAATAGATTCCAGGTTACAAACAGAGCACAGGAGCATTTTACAGCATTTCTATGATGTCTATGCCCAACAATATAAGCCAGCATTGATTTTCATGATGCTGTGCCCACAATATATGCCAGCATTCCCACAGTAAAACATGTTCATAAGGCTACACCCTTTCATGATGCCTTTGTACACAATGAGGCCAGTATGGGCCTGTTAAACATGTCCTCATGCTGGCTGTGCTCAAATGAATGCTGGCATGCCACACTGAAGTATATGTTCATGATGTCTGTGTCAACAATGTATGCCAACATGCCTGGCCTTCTAAAACATGCTCATGCTAGCTATACCCAAATGTATGCCAACATGCCACTGTAAAGTATATATTCATGATGCCTCCTACAACAATAATGCCAACATGGTCCTATAAATCTATATATGCCAACATACCACTCCGGAAATGATTATGCTGCTGATTTGAGATCTGCCAACTGTTCCATACTAAAGTATTTTTTGGCCTTACGGATTTCGGCACTGTAGATATGATATTGCTGGGTGTAGGTTGTTTTGGGGTATTAGGTAAGCCCACCACCTATGTTCAAGGGAGTGGTTGTGTGATTTGAGAGATTTGAGAAGGGGGGTGAACCACCTGGGCAAGAGGCCTTGTCTGGAGTGGGTAGGTCTGAATGGGGTGAGAGGTGGGATAGCATCCCGTGGGCTTTTCCCTCTCTAACTCAGGCATTACTAAATCCCAAAATGCTCACGAGAGATTGTTAAACCCTACTATTTACCTGCTGATTGGCTGGTTATGATGCCTAAAGGCTGACGCCTTACCTAGTTGCCACCCTTTGGGATTTCCTAGGTGGATCCTATTCAGTGGTCCCACAGAATAAGGAGGATTTTGTTTTTACTGGGATAGCTGTCTTCCAATTTCCCAGGCTCCACGTGCCCTTCCCTCTCACGCCCTTGTATTCCTCATCCTGGTCTGTCTCCTTTCCATCCACCTACTCTCCTCCCTGCTCTTCCTCCTATCATCTCTCTGCTCTCTCTTCTGTCCGCCTGATGCACCCTCTCTCTCTTATACTTCTTGCTTAAACCCTCCGCTCTAGTCACTACTACTCTCTCTCTTCCCACTACTCCCCCATCCTACTGCTCTCTCCTCCCAGTACTCTCTGCTACATTCACCTCCAATTACTCTCCAATATACTCTCCTCCCGCTACACTCCAATACACTTTACTCACATCTCCATTTCCTTCTCTACTACCATTACACCCTACTACACTCTCCTCCCACTACACTCCACCCACAACTTCTCCCACAGTCCCCCTCCTTTTACTCTCCAAGTCACCTTTCCATATTACTAAACCTCACACCCCTACACTCTCCCTTAGTCTCGCTCACTCACCTTCCAGGCACACTCAAAGCCAAGTACCACGTTCTCTCACCAGCCTATACCTTACTTTGCTCACATACTCTGTAACATTTCTCCACGCTCCATTGTAATGTCCGTCCTCTGGCTGGCTTCTTTGACAGTTTTCTCCTCCCCTTACTTCACCCGCACAACCCACACTGCCTTGATAGTTTTTCCCATGTTTACCCACCCTTCCACTTCCGCTAGTTCTCACTGTCAGCTGGTATCCTGTTCCAACCTCTGACTAACTTTTTCCCAGGTGCCGGGTTTATAGGCATTAGAGAACATATAACTGACTTTAAGCCCTGCCCCTTTCCATACGCTAGTCTGCCGTCATTTGGTAATGGAGAGCCACTAAAGGTATAGTCAAATTTACAGTTCATATTAAGTGGAGCGTCTGGATTGCCAGTTTGATGCATGGGACATTCTTCCTCCGTTCTGCGTGTGTCTCTGCCCCTCTCTCTATGGTGAGCTGCGAGATCGGGACTTTACCGCTTGGAATCCTTATACAACACTGGCCAGCATGTTGCAGAGCCGATATGGGCCAATTGCAAGTGGTACTTTGATCATTTAGACAGGCACGGGTAGAAGGGACAGAGACTGGGCCCTCCCAATACTCACACCCGGCCTCATTCCCTTCCTTCTACTCTCCTCCTTGCTCTTCCTCCTGCCATCTCTCTCATCTCTCTTTTGTCCGGCCGATGTTCTCTCCCCTCTTCTGCTTACTTCTACCCTCTGTTCTAATCGCTACTACTCCCTCTCCTCACACTACTCTCCCCACTCCCACTACTCTCCAATATACTCTCTCTCCTCCCACTACTCTCAATTACACTCTCCTCACTTCCTTCTCTACTGCCACTACACCCCACTACACTCTCCTCTCACTACACTCCAACCACACCTTCTCCCACAGTGCTGGTAAGCACCCTGGTAGGCCTCTTGCCCCAAGTTGAGAGGGTTCTCCAACAATGACATTCTGGAAGATAGAAGTTCCCTGGCCCTTTTTCTTTGCTCCTCCCCATGCAGGACATAAAGTAGCCACTCATTTAAGTCTATTTGAGCTAGTAATATCATTGATTGTGATATCCATAGACATGCTCAATGACTCATAATGATTTGTTAAGTTATTTATGATTCATAAGGCACTATTTGCAGCACTAGCTGCTGAAAGACTTCCCGCGATCAAAAGAGAAGTTAGGGGAGGAAACGTTCAAAGAGAACAAGGGTTGAAAAATAACCACTTACAGCCATTAAAAGTACATTGGCATGTGTATGCTCAATAAAGTCTTGCCTATACCAATCAGTCACGTCAATCTGGATAAAATATTACATCTAACAGAAGCTCTTTAGGACTAATTGTAACAAAAGTTATTATTGCATAGTGTGGTGAGTCAAAGGCACTCACCATCCTTCATATGGGGTGAACTAAGTCAGAGCCGGATCCTCTCTGCTCAACATCTCCTCTGTGATGAGGTACAACCTCGAGCACCAACAAGAGCCCTGTATCCAGAATAACTAAAAAGGGACTATATGTGCCAGCAGCCCATCTGCAGAAACGCATAAAACCACTAGACAGAGTATCACAATATTGTTCTCTTACCTTGTGACAATGCAAACACTCCATTGACACACAATGGAAGGCAGCTAGCAGTCTCGGAACACCACAGAACCACAGGCAAACACTGCTGAGATTTAAAGATGGCACAGAGTGCCCAAATATATATAAAGCCTCACCCAGCATCAGCAAGGGAACATTTTAATACACATGGGTTCCTAATAAATGGGGGTGAGACAAAAATAAACAAATAACGAGGATATATTAATGCTTACTACCCAAGGCCCTATCCGAACAGGGGACCTTGAGAGGTCAAAGACTGAGCCAATCAGTAGTGGACTGACAAACAGCCCATAGCCGCATGGATATAAAAGTAGCTACAGGTAGTCATTTCTTTTCTTGGACCTGGAGAAGAAAGGTGTCTCTCCCCCAGCTCTCTTTTGTAAGAGGAGAATGCTGCCTGATTCAAGGGAGATGTAGCGGGCTGTACACCAGGCGGAGAGGGAAGACCCTGGTTCTCTACCCCTGCAGGAGGGTTAAGACCCTACCTCAGAGAAGCTGGATGTTATGGTGTAGCTTTTATGAGACATATAGATGTCAATTAAGATGTAGGTTCAAGATCTAGAAATATAAGCAAGTTAAATGTTGTGTTCAATAACAATGGAAAGCAAGTATTGCCATGGAAAGAATACAGCCCTGTCTATTCAATGTAGCCTGGAATGGAGGTATGTCATACTGTAAGAGAACATTCCATTTTGCTATGATGCTGCTGTTTACTTTTGTTGGCATTCCAAGTGAATCTGTTGCTGCTTTTTTATGTGCCTGGTTGTAGTGTTATGCAGCTGGAGGTCCTTTCATTATAAATATAACTTAAAATAAACAGTTCCTTTAACTTGCGGTTGTCCGGATGTTCATACTTAACATTGGCAACGAGGATTTTCAAGAACCTGATGCACAAGCAGAGTAAAGCTGTGGTGGGGGAGCAGCAAAAGAAGAGAGACCACTGTCCCCAGCCAACCTAAAGCAAGTCGGGAAGTCCTCTGCACACTGGTGAGCAGCCGCTCCGTTCTTTGAATGTTTGTAGCTGCCTGGTAAGTGGCTTCCCCTCTCATTTACTCTCCGCGCCTTAGCACAATAAGCGAAGCAATAGACTGATTTGGAATGAGGAGTGTGGAGGGGTGAACATTGAGGACACATGTGATGACATGTAAGGAAAAGGGGGGAAGCAGCCACAAGAGAAAGGGACATTAAATAGACATATGTTCCATGTGGAGCGTGAGACATTGAAGAGACATAGGAGGTCATTACAACCTTGGTGCTAAGTGCACCAACTTTACCACCATGGTGTAAACTGCGTTTACACCATGGTGGATGGCGGATTTACCGCCCCATTCCAAGGTGAGTGGGGCGGTAAATTCCCATTTTCCCTTCCCCATTCCCATTTTTGCCCCATAGGGCATAATGGGAGTGGGGAAGGCACTAATTACGCCGCCGTAAATTACGGCGGCGTAATTAGCACCATGGCGGGTTAGCGCCATGGACTTTAACGCCTGCCAAAAGCAGGCGTTAAAGTGGGAATCCGGCGTTAAGGGTTAACGCCGTCGTTAACCCTTAACGCCGGGGTTGTAATGACCTCCATATAATTTGAGTTACAAATAGGAGCAGGAAGATATTTCTAAGCAATAAGGAAGTGCATAGAACAAGTTTTGGAAGAAGGCACGGTGCAGACACAGCCAACAGTGTGCAAGCAAGTACAGTTAAGATGATGTATTGTTACATACAGAAATTTTGAGAAGCAGGCACGTTGCTGACACAGCATACAAACAAGTACTGTCAGAGAAGGTACATTATTGCATTAGGGGTTTCAGCTGGTGGCTGCATCTTCAGAAACTCATCAGAAGGCAGCCTTCATTGTGCTCAATTGAAACCTGAATTGACCTGGGACCTAAGACCTGAAGCAGAACATTGCCCTATGTGTTTGCTCAGGGAGAGGTGTTCTCAGTGATCACAGGCATCAATCTATAGTGGAATAAATAGCTGCAAGAAGAAACTTAAGTTGAGAAGTGGGAGAAGTTTTACCTGCACCATAACAAGTGATAATTCACAAATAGCATAATGGCTATGTCGAACCTTAGTGGCCCACCCATGTTTATGTCCACTCCAGGACCAATAAAAATCAAATGGGCACGGTGGAAGAAGGGTTTCATGCACTATTTGAAAGCAGGTGGCGGAAATTCATTTTCCAATGACAGAAAACTTGCTCTTTTAATGCACCACTTAGGTTATGAAGGACAGAGAATTTTTGAGACTTTGCCACAGGTTGCAAGTGATGGTGAGGGAGACAACATCTCTGATCTGGAAAGTGCATTTGCGAAGTTGGATTTGCATTTTAACCCGAGGACAAGCATTATACTGGAAAGGTATAACTTTTGCATGAGAGTACAGGAGTCTGGTGAATCAGTTGAAGAATACATAACTGCACTCCGATAGTTAGCATCCTCATGCAAGTTTCTTGGAGCATATGATGAGCATCTGCGTGACCAATTCATGACTCACTGCAACTCTGATCGCATACGTGAGGAGTTATGGCTCAAAGATGAGCCCACGTTGGATGAAGTAATAACCATTGCTAAAAGAGTTGAACATTCTTTGGCATGCATTGCTAAGCTGGCAAAGAGAGATACAAAAGAGGTGAAGCAAGAGACATTGAATGTGAATGAACACAAGAATAAAAAGAAATTCAAAGATGAGGAAAAACAGTCTTATCGAGGAGGAACAGAGTCAAAGAACTACAGTCAGAAGGGAGAGAAAGGAGAAAAAGAGGAACGCGTGTGTTATCGCTGTGCCAGTAGTTCACACTTTGCTGTCTCAGTAGTTTGTCCTGGTAGAAGAGCAACCTGTTCGAAATGCAAGAGGAAAGGACATTTCCAGTGGATAATGTTATTGTTAACACCATCATTGATGCCATTAATGCTGTTGATGATGTTGATAATGAAGATGATGAATGTGAGCGTCCTTATGCGATTGTTAAATTGGATGGTAAAGAAGTATGAATGATGGCAGATTCAGGATCAAAAATGACACTCATGTCCCAGGAAGTGTTTGAAAGAGTAGTGAAAGGGGATGTACGAGGACTTTTTAAACCTGATATTAGGCCTGGTGGCTACAATCAGGACCCCATTGATCTCTTAGGGTATAGTAAGAATCGCTTTCAATTTAAAGAAAGGGAATGTGAAGGGAAAATGTATGTAACCAAGAGAAGTCTTACTCTACTGGGGTGGAGGGAACAAAAGAAATTGAAGATCAAGTTAGATCCCAGTAGTCCTGAACAAGTGTTGCAAGTGAATGAATCAATCATTAGTAAACACCCCAAAGTATTTAGAGAGGGCATTGGAAAGATTAGAGGTATGCAGCATCAAATCTTGTTAAGAAAAGGGATTATCCCTGTGGTTGCAAAATTGAGGCCAGTACCTTTGGCAATTAGAGAAGGAGTTAAAGAGGAGCTGGCGAAATTGTTGAAACTAGGTGTTATTGAAAGAACAGGAGGGGTAGACTAGACATCTCCACTAGTGGTAGTTAAGAAAAGCTTAGGTGAGCTACGCTTGTGTGTAGACTTACATCAACTCAATAAGTGTGTGTTGGTAGATCGTCATCCTCTACCTAATCTGTCAGAGATGCTTTCGAGAATTGGGCAAGGAAAGGCATTCTCGAAATTAGACCTGGCTTCTGCTGACCATCAAGTAGAATTGGAAGAACGATGCAGAAAGCTCACAGCATTTGTCACCCATGAGGGAGTTTTCCAGTTCTCACGCATGCCTTTTGGACTTGTATCTGCTGCTGCAGTTTTTCAAAAGGTTATGGACAGATTAGTTGGAAAAATCAGAGGTGTATATTGTTTTCAGGATGATGTTTTGATTTGTAGGAAGAGTGAAGAGGAACACAATAACACACTGCATAGAGTTTGGAGATATTTGAAAAGAATGACATAGTGTTAAGGGAAGGAAAATGTAAGTTTGGTGTTATTAAAGTTGAATATTTAGGCCATGAAATATCGGCAGATGGCTTAAAGCCAAAAGAGAGTTTGGTAAGTGCCATAAAAGATATCAAAAGCCAAAGGGACAAAGCACAATTGAGATCATTCCTAGGGATGACTGAATTTTATCAGAGGTTTGTACACAACTATGCTAGTAAGGTGACTGAATTGAGAAAACTGCTGAAGAAAGGAATTGAGTTTGTCTGGTCGTCCAAATGTGGGAGTGCATTTGTCAGATTGAAGAAGGAAATAGATTTAGCACAACCATTAGGACAGTTTGATACGTACCGACAGAGTAAAGTCACTGTTGATGCATCCGAAATGGGGATTGGTGCAGTGTTGTCTCAAGTGGATGATCAGGAAAAGGAAGAGATTATAGCACATGCATCTCAAGGGTTAAGACGAGCTGAATTTAGGTATTCTGTACTTGAAAAAGAGACTTTAGCCTGTTATTGGGCCATGGAGAAATTCAGAAATTTTATATGGGGAACATGTTTTATGTTGTGCACTGATCATAAACCACTTAAAGACATTTTAGAGAATAAAGGCCTAGATAAAGTGTCCAGGAGGGTTGCCGGATGGATTACCTGCATGCAATGTCACAGTTTTGTGGTTAAAGTAATTGCGGGTAAAGAAAACATACTAGCGGATAGTTTGTGAAGGTTAAGGAAACAAGAGAATGAAAAGGATTCATATGGTGAGAATATGGAAATGGAAATGGTTTTCATTAATACTGAGGGCATAGTGTTCAAGGAAGAATGGTTGGAGGAAATGGACAAGGACGAGTCTTTAAAGTTGGTTATTACATATGTGGATTTGGGTGAGTGGCCCAAGAAAACAGAATTGAAAGAAGATACCGTCCCATTATGGGAGGTCAGGAATGGTCAGGTAAGTGTGGTAGGTGGTATTTTATTCAGATAGGAGCGTGCTGTGGTTCCCAAAATGTTACGAAACAGAATGACTGATTTAGCTCATGTAGGACACATTGGCATTAGCAGAACAAAAAGTGTTTTACGTAAGAATTATTGGTGGCCTGTTTTGACAGGGACATAGAAAGAAGACTGGCTGAGTGTCCTATGTGTACTAAGATTGGAAAAGGAGAAGTGGCTAGACAACAACCCCTTGTAGAGGTAGAAGTACCAGGTGGAGTTTGGAGAGATGTGCAGTGGATATCCTGGGCCCAGTTGATTTAGGGTATGGAAGAGGAAAATTTATATTTGTTCTAGTTGATCTATTTTCACACTAGTGAGTTTAATATAGTAAGGGAGACCACCGGAGGAGAGGCCTTAGTAAAGGAGTTACAGCAGATATTTGCTAGGGAAGGTGTCCCTGAAAGCATTCTGACTGACAATGGTCCTCAATTTGTTGGTGGATGTTTTGCAAAATATGTCAAAGAGGCTGGAATCGAACACAAGAGGACTGCGTTATATCACCCGGAGACGAATGGGTGTGTGGAAAGAATGAATAGATGTATCATGGAAAGTATTAGGATGGCAAATGAAATAGGATGTGATAGAAAAGTTGCAATCCAGGACAGGGTTTTTGGTCTGCGCATGTCACCTCATTTATTTACGGGAATAACCACTTTCGAGTTAATGAGAGGACGTAAACCAAACACGGTGGTCAGTCCTCCATGGTTGGGAAGAAGCAGAGAAAGTGATTATGTGGTAGATGGTGTGAGAAAAGATTTGAAAAAGAAGGAATGGGTAGTGCGTGAGAATGCAAGGAGAGGGAAGAAAACTTTGAGAATTGAATGTGGAGACATGGTGAAGATAAAGAAAGGGGTGTTGAAGAAGAAAGGAGAAGCATTATATTCCGAACCTGTAAAGGTAATTGCTGTGTTGCGTGGAGCGATTCGGGTAGTAGGACAAGTGTGGAACTTGAATCGTGTTACTTTGTGAAAAGGGGTGGATGATGTTTTTGGAATAAAATAAAGGAGGGAGATCTGTTATGGTCTAGCTTTTATGAGACATATATACACGTCAATTAAGATGTAGGTT
Organism: Ambystoma mexicanum; assembly: GCF_040938575.1. Lineage (NCBI taxonomy): Eukaryota > Metazoa > Chordata > Amphibia > Caudata > Ambystomatidae > Ambystoma > Ambystoma mexicanum. Next base: position 1,091,115,298 of record NC_090941.1, read on the forward strand.
CAAGATCTAGAAATATAAGCAAGTTAAATGTTGTGTTCAATGACAATGGAAAGCAAGTATTGCCATGGAAAGAATACAGCCCTGTCTATTCAATGTAGCCTGGAATGGAGGTATGTCATACTGTAAGAGAACGTTCCATTTTGCTATGATGCTGCTGTTTACTTTTGTTGGCATTCCAAGTGAATCTGTTGCTGCTTTCTTATCTGCCTGGTTGTAGTGTTATGCAGCTGGAGGTCCTTTCATTATAAATATAACTTAAAATAAACAGTTCCTTTAACTTGCAGTTGTCCGGATGTTCATACTTAACACTGGATAGTCTATAGAAGCCAATAAAAGCACAATTTTGACAGTTAAGTGTCGATGGCCAGAGCCCTAGTGGAAGTGCCCAATGGGAGCCTGACTTCAGTAATGACACTGAATAACCGTGATCAGGAGAAAGAAGCTACTGGAATGAGTGTTACCCAGCAAGGGCTGGGGCCTTTCATCACTCTTGCTGAAGTATATATTTTTTGTAACAAACCTTACACTCCCCCACCCACCCATTCCAGGCCAGAGCATTGTGAGAACGGTAGGTGACATCTATGCTTAGATCAATCCCATGAGCACACAACAGGATTGCCTTTAGCAGTCAAACAGTCTTTCTCCGGGATTTCTTGCTGAAACGTGTCCTTTAACTGGGTTTCACAGCGAATCGTGGTGAAGTGTGTGAAGGCAACATGAGCAAGACACAGAAAACAGATTCAAAGTTCAAACAAAATATATGTATTAACTTAAATGTCAGGATGGTTGAAGGCCTAACTTGCCCTATGATAAAGTGGGATTTCCCTACCTGAACGAAACGTCTGAGTCAAAGAGTTCAACTTAAAAGTCTGTGTCCAAAACCTATTCTTGCCCTCACAACTAACATTAACCAATGTGTAGGGATGTTACTAACAAAAGAAATAGTGTTTAATTCAACGTTCAGAGCTTCTTCCAGCTAGCAGTTCTCTTTCAGCTCCCCTTCCCCAAGAAAGTTCCACAAAAGTCTCAATATTACCATTTCCTTTCAGTTCGGTATTTAAGATGCATTTGTGATGCTTGATTTCAAGTTTGCAGTCAGTTTGGGATTTAAGATGTATTTGTTATGCTTAAGTTCAGGTTTTTGTTCAATTCGGTATTCAATATGATTCGCTGAACTTGCTTTCAAGGACCGTTACTTACCTACAGTCTGCTCACGTGCCCCGTTGCCCAAGTGCTCTCCCTGACACCCATTGATTCTCTCTGTCTCCTTCCAACGCCCCCCCCACAGCTTCCTCTCTCCTTGTCTGGAGGTCCATCTGTTGAGAGCCCTGCTCGCATGCTGGGCATTTTCCTCCGCATGCCGGCAATTGGAGTGGTTTCTCCCCGGATCCGTATGGCGTCCTCTCTCTCCTTGGTTCGCCCGCAACGCCTGCTGCTCACGCTTTGTCCTGGAGGTTCCCACACCTGTTTTAACGACATGGCCCACTTGTCTTGGGCCCCACAAGTTCCCTGGAGTATCTGGCGGCGTCCTGGCTCCTTCTCGGGTCCCACCACGGCTTCCTCCACACAGAAAAGTGCCTCTGCTGATCTCTCCCACGCAGGCTTCCCTTTTTTACTTTCCTCATACTCTTCTCTGACCCTCATTTTATACACCTGCAACCGCTTAACAGGTTGCAGGTGTGGATCTTTACTTAGTTTTACCTGACCATGATGAAGGGGACATGCCTGATGAAGGGGACAGTACGAGAGTGGTAAAATGAAGGTGTAGTGTTAATTACTCTTAGTCTCCACTTCCTCGTCCCAGTACTTTCACGTGTTAAATGTGGGGAAATGAGGGGCGAGGTCTTGCAGTAGCCCATAAACGTTGGGGCAAGGTTAGATTGGTTATCAGTAGGGAAAGGGGGCTGCCATGTCTCGCCTGTGGGCACCCCACTCCCAATCTTCGAGGACTTTCTACCCAGGTGATCGTCCCTCGCTTCTCCAACCCCAAGGGAGGGATCCAAGAGTGATGTCCTTACACCGGCCACCTCAGAAGAGGATCCAGGGGGTTTAGGAGCGAGAATATGCCCAGGTTTCTCACAGGTGGTATCAAAGATGAATTCCTCTGGTCTGGTATTTTCAGCGTGCTGAAGGCTTAAGTTCCTGAGCGATATCTCATTCCATGTTGAGGTTGAACAAAAGTACCCCAGCATCTCTGGGTTTTACTAAGGACAGGTGGCGCTTTGACCACCATGTGTTGGCAGATCACCTCACAAATTAACTGCCCAATGGGGTCTCCGATCTGGACAGTTAAATCATCAATTACCCTACTCTGTGACGGGGTAAGGTGCTTGATCCCATCAAGGAGGAACAGGGACCCCTCTGGTGCAGGGGCAGGAGTCCTACCATGCTTTTCCCAGGGCCAGTCCTGCCAAAAGGGTAGGGTGATGGAGTGGAGAGAGCCCCAGTTTCTGCCCCCTTATGGCCCCTCATTTCTACTCTTGGTACCATTTTCCATCACCCAATGGCTTACTGCTATGATGCTTGCCTAAGTTCTATTTGTTTTGTTACAGAACTTAAAGTATGAGAATCCCTAGCAACCACCTGGGACCGTAGCGAAATGTAGAGAAAAACTACCGGTCTGAGCTCAAACTCAGAAACACCCTCATTCAATGCACGCCTTAACAAACCCTGCAGTACTCACTGCAATGAATGGAGCCAGCAGCCATAAACGAACACCGAACTTACCTGGGGGTCACCGACAGTTTTGAATCCTGTGCTCGAAAAAGATATGAGCCAACATGAGTTTATGAAGCCGTACCTTGTGAAGACCCCTGGGTATAGAGCAGACAAAGATTGGCCCTTAGTGTTAGGTGAGATATGATAAGTCATTTATAATGCACATGTACACAAGTGTTTCTAGGCACAACAAGAAAAGGAAGGGGAGACAAAGGAAGGACAAAACAAACAATCTTACTAGGCCTTGTGTCATTCAGATCGTGCAATTGCGAGGGGGAAGGAGGAGGAGCAGTTCCAGGGGGAGTGAGGGGGGCGAGTGCAATAGGCAAGCTAAGTAAGTGCTGCTGGAAAGGCTAGCTCAGTAAGTGCAAGAAGGTGGGGGACTGTAGGGTTGCAGATATAGTCCCTAAGTACATAGGAGGCCCGGAGGCAGTGCAAGGGGATGCTGGTCGTGAAGGAGTATGGTGCCTGTTAAGGTTCAAAGGGTGACCAGGTAACCAGTTAGCACAGCAGACAGGTACATCAGCAGGGGAGAGAGAGAGAGAGAGAGAAAGCGTAAGCGAAAAGGAAGGTCTTGAGTTGCTTCCGGAACCTTAGGTGGTCCTGCTCAAGTTTGAGAGAGGCAGAAAGGCTGTTTTAGAGGGAGGCCTCAGCCGAGGACAGAGATCTACCCTCCATTCTCTGCCTGGAGAAGCGTCTGACCATCAGGGAGTTGAAGGTGGATGAGGGGATGGCTCGAGAAGGAAAATGCTTAGGAAGAGAGAGTTGGATGTAGTGCGGTCCCCAGCCCCAGAAAGCCTTGTGGACAATGCAGAGGGTCTTGAACTTGATCCTTGCAGCTACCGGGAGCCCGTGGAGAGATTTCAGGGCTGGAGCGATACGATCCCTGGGCATGAGGCCAAGGACAAGTCTTGCAGTCCTCTTTTGGTTTAGTTGCAAAGGGTGACGAGTAGAGGCAGGCAGATTTAGAAAGAGGCTGCTGCAGTAGTCCAGCATAGAGAGAACCAGGGCTCTGGAGACAGTGAGCTTCTGGGGAAAAGTGAGAAAAGGAAGAATACCTCTGAGGAGATGAAGCTGGAAGTGGGACATCTTAGAAATGTCCGTGATGTGAGGAGAGCGGAGATGGTGGAGTCGAAGATGACACCAAGGTTTTTTGCCTTGCAGTAAGCTGCAGGTAGAGGGCCCAAAGAGGGCGGCCATAGTGAAAGAGGTGAAGCGGGGGCAGGATTCCCAATGAGAAGGATCTCAGTCTTACTGGCATTAAGGCAGAGATTGATAGAGGCACACCATTCCTGAATCGTGGATAGACAGTCAGGGATGAGAGAGTAGAGGAGGCTGAGGGGAGCCTGAAGGAGAGCTGAGTGTCATAAGCATAACACTGAAAGTTAGGGCAGACGGTAGAGATGACGTGGACCAGAGGTGCCAAGTAAAGGTTGAAGAGCCAGGGTTAGAATCCTGGGGATCCCACATGTGGAGAGAGAGAGGTGGTGCGGGGAAAGGGCCCCATTTGAACATCGGAGGGTCTATCCGAGAGGAAGGAGGTCAACCTGGTGTCATGATGCCTACCCCCGGAGCACCAGGCCAGGCCCAGCACCCCCGGGAGCAGGCATCACGCCCCCGGGTAAAAGCCCAGCAGCCCTTTATAGGGGCTCTTTGGACTCTGTCCTGGCGCCATAGGCGCCAGGCTCATAAGGGGAAGTGTTTGGTGCACTTACCTGAAGCAGACCATGCTGCACACTCACCTGATGCAGACCATGCTGCATGAAGAACCAAGCCAAATGAGGCTTAGGAGGGACTATTTTTCTGAAGGAACTATTTTGTTACTTGGGTGGGGCTGTGCAAGAATACTCACCTGGTGTCAGGGTCCGGCTTGACTGAATTCCACAGGAGCTGATGCTGGCCCCACAGACCCTCACCAGGAGTTCACCTCTCAACCCTTAAATATAAGCTGAGCTGAAAACCCCAAGAAAGGGAAAGGGGAATTTGGAGAAAATAACAACGGAGACACAGCTGCCCTTCAACCGTCTGGTAGGCTCTGGTATCTGTGATAAACAAATACACCAGGTTACTAATATAATAAGAAAACTTCTTTTCTAACTTATGCTAAATAAACTCTAAACTCTTTACCTCTTAAACCTCAGTAAAAGACTTAGAGGTTAGTAATCTTTGTGGAATATCTTGTAAATATATCTTGTATTGTGCAAATAGTTCAAGCCAACCTAGTCTCTTTAGAATCCTAAAGTGATGGCCTTTGCAACATCTTTTCAGAATTAGATATTCTTCTTACTTCAAAGTTCTTCTGATCTTATGTAGTTTTCAATGCTTACATAAATTGCAGTCTTTCTCTGAAAACATTGAGTTCTATTTGCATAGATTACTTTAAATTATATTCGTTAACTTCCTGGAATACTGCTTTCTTTCTGCGTGTGAATTGTTTTCCTTATTTACACATTTACACAAAGAACGTATAGTTTCTTCCTTTACTAGCGTGTGCGATAAACACGTGAAATCAGAAGACGTGAAGAATTGTCCTCGCGTGTAAAATACACACGCGATTATTTTACAAACCCGCGCGCGTGAAAAAATACGTAAACGCGATAAAAAATAACACGCGCTGATAAAAATGGACTCGCGCTCTATCGCAACCCAACACGCGCTTTCTCTTGATACGTATTTCGCGTAAAAAATATACACGCGTTAAAGTTAACTTGCGCAATTCTTTTAGGCACGCGCTCTATCGCAAAACCACACGCGCTTTCTCAGGAAACGACTTTCACGTGAAAAAAATGTACACGCGCTAAAATTCACACGCACAATTCTTTTTGGCACGCGCTCTATCGCAAACCACACGTGCTTTCTCAGGAAACGTCTTTCACGTAAAAAATGTACACGCACTTTAAAAAGAACACGCAAACGACAACTTGCGAGCTCGCGCACACATTAAACAGTCTTGAAGAACATTACACGCAGTTAATCTACTTTAAAATCCTACGCACAACCTTCAAGCTTGTTTTCCTTATAATAACTTTAACTGTAATGTCTCTTTTCTCAAATGAGCTTGAAACCTTTTTACTCTTTAAGTTTTCTTATAAAAGAAAATGAAAGTTCACTGTGACAATTTCAAAATCTTTAAAAGAACGATCCCACCTGATGACTTCTTGTTCAAATTGGATCAGCAAACGATATTCTTACTTCTTTGGTAGATTTTCTGAGCTCTGGAAAGGCCTTACTTAAGGAGCTTAACTAATACACAACCAGCCACTGAATTTCTCTGGATGAAAGGCAGTTTAGAATCTTGCTCATCTCCCAAGAATCAACCCCATTGTCCTCTCCACCAATCAGGCAACCAAACATATCATTGTTTCTTTAACCAATCAGATTAAGTTTCTTTCACTCCATCTTGACTTGGGCAAGCACAATGTTAATTCTCTGAACAAACTCTTCCGGTTACTAAACCAGCCAGTTCTGAAAGCACAACTAACCCAGCCAGCTCTAAAGGCACAATGTTAATCTAGTTACTCTTCCTGTTAAGAAACTAGTCAGTCCTGACACCTGGAAATTCTTCCAAGGCTATTTAAGCCACACCCGGACAGCCACACGTGCTTCGCGTTGTTCTGCATCCCAGCAGCTGAACGCTCACCGTGTCTGCTCCTGCACCTGGACTCCAGCCACGCCCGCCTCGAACCTGGAACACCTGTAAGGAAAGAAGAGACGAGAAAGGTGAAAACCAAGAACTTATTCAACCTTCTTACCTGCATCTGGAATCTTCACGCCAGCATTCCTGAAGGAAGACTTCCATTTAAAAGCACTGCGTTGCTCGCTGCAGCGCCGCGCTTCACTCGCCTGTTCCCGAGACGCCGCCCGGCTCCATCGCGGCTCTCAGCACTGGTCGCCACATCTCTGCACCTAGGGAAGAGAAGAAGAGACAAAAGGTGAGCAAGGGAACACAAGAAGAAAGCCGAATTTTCAGCCATATTACTTACCGGCTTTTCTTGGTGAACCATTCCACATCTCGGGTCGGCGCCGCATCTTTGGCAGGTACCGCACCCCGGGCCCCTATGGGGAAAGGACAAAAGACATTACTGGGGAATTATAAAGACATTTAGAGGGGTCGCCCTCATCACTAACTCCTGATTTTACCACCGGCAATTTAACCCCTCAACGCATTGCCTTTGTTCTGCACCTGAAATAAAGGACAGATCACAGGTTAGGAAAAACAACATAAAAGGAGGCTCACACTTGAACTTTTGCATCTTCATACTTACGACGTATCGCTCAGAAAAGTCAAGTGGATTTGCCAGCGCCATTCTGAAAACCAGTGAAGTAACTGGACGAACGCGCGCCCCTGCACCAGAAGCAGGATGGAGAGTTCATCCTTCCAAACCATAAGGTGAGCTTAAACCGGGGGTTTTGGAGGAAGTCAGAGAAGAACGAAGGGAGGAAGGGGGGAGCAAGCACACTATTCAGCAGACAGTTAATCCCCTTTCTCATCTGCAGAAGGATATTCCTACGGGCCAGACAAGCAAGATTTGGGGGTCCTGTTCAATCGGTGGTCCGAATTCTGCGCATCATGCTTGAAGAGGCCACAGCAACCCAGACCAGACCAGTGCCTCCGTGGGAACCAGGTGAGCGTTACACCTGGCTAGGGCCTGACCCGTGATGCCCAGGTTGTCCCAGAGATGACTGATCAGGTGGTTGACTGTGTGGAAAGCAGAGGATATAGCAAGGAGGATGAGGACAGAAGGAAGGCTAGATTCGAGGTTGGAGAGCAAGTCTTCATGAGTGTTCAGGAGAACAGTTCTGTGTTTCTGGCGCTCTAGAGCCAGACCGGTGGTCATGGAGACAACCAACAGATTCAATATGGAGAGTAAGCTGGGAGATGGCTAGTTTTTCCAGGAGTTTGCCCAGGAAAGCAGTGATAGAGATCGGCCGCAGAGAGAGGATCAGCAGAGGGCTTCTTAAGGAGGTGATGCACAAGGGAGTGCTTTAGTGGGAGGGTAATGTTCCAGTTGCAAAAGAGTGATTGCAGAAATTGGCCATGACTGAAGCGAGGGTGTCGTTGGGGTACATGATGGTTTTGGAGGAGTGAGAGGCCAGTGCTGTGCAAAGGGCCTGGGAGGAAACAGGCGAGGTGGAGACTGTAGCGGGATTGGTCAGCTCCTTGAAGATTTTGAAGAGTTTGGCTGTGCTGTTAGATGCCGCAGAGACACAGGCTTGGATGTGGGCTCTCTTCTTGGACAGATAGTCTGTATTGTCTTTGGAGCAGGCGGAAGGCCAGTTTGTCAGAGGATGAGCCTGATGCCCTACATTTCCTCTCAGCCACCATACACTTGCGTTTAAGGGTGGTGAGTTCAGAGTCATACCAAGAGTTGCACTTGGATGTGGGCCTCAAACAGATCCTCATGACAGGGGCAAGGACATCAAGAGTGTTAGAGATAGAGATATGAAGTTAGGAGAGGGCTGTGTCAGAGTGTGAGTCAGCCGGAGGCGTAGGAGGAGGAGAAAAAGTAGCGGCAAAAGCATCCATTGACACGCTTCATGGGCCGGATAACCGAGAATGTGGGTGGCAATGCTGGGGTCGGCTTCACCTTGGGGGAAAGAGAGCTACAGCTAGGAGGAGAGAAGAACATGGTCTGTCCAAGAGAGAGGACTGGTGAGAGGATTTGAGAGGGGGATGTATGAAGAGATGACAACATCCAGGGGGTGCCCGGCAGGGTGTGACAGGCCAAAGGGTAGAACAGAAAGAGAGAGAGAGATTTGCAGAGATTGCAAAAGAGCCCTATTGAGAGGTTAGAAGCATCCAGGTGGATGTTGAGGTCTCCGAGGACGAGAAGTTGAGAGTTAGAGGCAAGGAGAGGAGGAGAGGTCCGCCTACTCGGAGAAGAAGAGAGCGACCTAGCCAGGTGGCATGTAGATGGTTGCCACAGTAAGAGAGAGGCCTCGAGAGATTGAAAGCCTGCAGACCAGGCATTCAAAGGAGGAGTAGGCCTGCATAGGAATGACAGAAGCAGGGATCCACTACGGGAAGATCAAGGCTACTCCACCTCCTGTATGGTTGTTTCTGGGTTCAGAGGGGATCTTGTAGCCATCAGGGAGGAGAGTGTCAAAACTCGTGACAAAGCTGCCCGTGAACCATGTCTCGGTGAAACCGAGGACATCCAGATCAAGTTCTTCTAGGAGTCGGCAGATGTCAGAGGATTGTTTGACAGCAGAGTGAGAGATAAGCGTAGCGATGTGGAACAGATTGCTATTTCTGAAAGACTTCTGTGGAGTGGTACAGGCATGAGGTACACCCTGCAGAGGTGCTAGAGGGTACCGAAGGAGATGGCAGAGTAGTCAGAGAGGATGAGGAGGATGCCAGAGAGGAGATGGAGGAAGGAGGAGGCGGAGCAGCCAGAGAAGATGAGAAGGGTGCCAGAGAGGTGGAGGAAGAGGGAGTTGGTGGAGGAGCCAGAGAGGTGAAGGGAGGAAGTTGATGAGACACAGGAAACGTCTATCGAAAAGAAGGAGATTGGGTTGAGGTCCCTGGACCAAGATGGTGCCATTCAGATAGACATTAATGATGGTCTTGGAGCAGTGGCCACCATTGATGGGGGAAAAAGGGGGGAACAGAGACCATATGGGGGGTTCATAGGCCTGGAGAGGGAACAGCAAAGAGGATGTCATTAAGGGATTGACTGGAGGAAGCACTGGTGTAGGTATCACCATAGGGAGGCCTGGGTTGGAGACCAGGATGTCCCTTTTGAACTTCTTCCTACCAGACATAGTGAGAGGGCTAGCATAGGAGATAGAGTAGCAGTTAGAGAAGATATGGGAGACTGAGAGCACCATAGAGGGGTGTGTGGAGGTGCAGGAAGTGGAGGAAGCCCACGCAGGAGGGTAGGCTGTGGGTCACATACTAGGGGCGCACAAAGGGGGAAAGCTGAAGGGCAGGACAGATACAGTCAATGCAGAATACAGTAGCAACAGTAATCACAGTTAGGAGGCAGGGCCTAAAGAGAGGGATACAGTGCAGTAATACAATAGAAACCCCTGGGGGAGGGGGAAGAGAAGTGAAAGGAGAAATGAAAACATAATACAAAATATGCAATACAATAGTAACCCCTGGGGGACCTAGAGTAGTAAAAGGAGAAATGCATGCAATACAACAAAAAATATATAACACAATAGTAACACCTTGGGGGGGGACCTGGAGAGATAGGAGGAGAAGAGAGAAGTGGAGCCTGAGGTGCAAGAGGGACAGCGCACCTGGAGTATGGCGGAGAGGGGAAGGAGACACAATGCCGGGACAAGTGGAGCCTAAGTTGCAAGTTGCGAGGGGAACAGCGCACATAGAGTTGGGCGTAAAGGGGATAGACGGTCAAGGCCGGGAGAAGTGGAGCCTGAGTTGCGGGGGGGACAGCGCATGTGGAGTCAGGAGGAAAGACGCGCAAGCACGGGGAGTTGCATGGAGTGCAGTAGTGCTACTCTCCCTCACAACACCTTCTTACCTTTCGGACGCAGATGGACAGCGATTTCGTCACGCACTCGCACCCAGCGCTGCTACCCCTTTGCCAGCAAACACCTACATCTCACAACAATGCAGCCTTTTCCTGCAAGGGCTTTGTCGCAGAGGGTCTGATCCTTGTTTTTTAAAGCTTTCGATGTGTGGACGTAGGTGTAACATATTACATGCCAACTGGCAGCATGTCCTGCGCACCTGCATCACACAACTATGTGGCCTTTTCCTGCGAGGGCTTTGCTGCAGTGTGTACGAGCCTTGGTTTTTAAAGGTTTCGATGCATGGATGTAGGCGCAACATATTACGGGCCAACGGCCAGCATGTCCTGCGCATCTGCATTGCACAACACCGCAGCCTTGTCCTGTGAGGGCTTTGCCGCAGATATGATATGATGTGGCATTTATGACACGCCTGTACATAAGTGTTTCTAGGGGCAACAAGAAAAGGAGGGGGAAACAAAGGGAGGACGAAATAATGATCTTTCTAGGCCTTGTGTCATTCAGATCATGCAAGTGCCGGAAAGAGGGAAGAGAAGTGCCAGGGGGAGGCGAAAGGTGGAAGTACAGTTAACTCACAAGTTCAGCCAGCAGGTGGCTCATATGTGCAGAGAGAAGGGACTGTAGAGTTGCAAATATAGACCTTTAAGTGCTGGGGAGCAGAGTCTGATCCTCGTTTTTAAAAGTTTCGATGTGTGGACGTAGGTGCAACGTATTACATGTCAACAAGCAGCATCTCCTGTGTACCTGCATCACACAACACTGCGGTCTTGTCCTGCAATGGCCTTGCCGCAAAGGGTCCGATCCTTGATTTTTAAAGGTTTTGATGCGTTGACATAGGTGCAACAAATTACGTGTTAACGTGCAGCGTCTCCTGCGCACCTGCGTCACGCAACACTGCACCCTTGTCCTAAGATGGTGGACCAATAGAATGAGGGGGACAGGAAGACAGGAGTAAAAAAGGGCAGTAAATAGAAGACAGGGTGAAAGATGGTCTGGTGAAGTCAGGTGGAGGGGTGGTGGACCGAGAGAACAGGCAGAAGATAGATGGTGGTGCAGAATGCTGAGGAACTGCTGTTGGTTCAGGAGATTGTTACATTGTTAGTAGGTAGGTAAGTGTGGTGGCCTGTAGATCCCTACAAAAACAGAAATAAACTGCCCAGTATTGTGCGGGACAGGCATGGGGTGATCATCAGTGTTACTCTGCACAGGCATGCCTGCACAACAAGAAGTACAGGGACTGCGGCCCTCCCAACTGCCACCTTCCCCCTCTGGGTAGGACTGACTCTGGATTCCGCTTCAGAAGGCCTTCCAACCCAGGCTGGAAGAGGTCCCCATCCCATCTTGACAGGGTCAGATTACTGATCCTGTCACAGTACTTAATCAAGTACATTACTTTGTTGAAAGCAAATGCCTGCTATATTGATCAGAGAACGATCCCAAGACGGATGGGTTCCCTAGATTCCAGCATTTGGTTCTCAGCTATTTTCAGAAGGAGGTAATGGAGATGTCACATTCACACCTCAAAGCCAGTTATCAGGGAATCACTGAAACCTAGGATTAAATATAATTTAGATTTTTCTGGCCTGGCCAAAACTAAGACATTGGTAACAATGTGGCATCCTGTCCGGTATGCCAGAAGAGAGCCAGGGATCATGTCCCAAAGGCCTCATTGCAGAAACTCCCCATCATAAAGGTACCATTGTACCGTGTAGTCATGGACATCATCAGGCCCCTTTAACCGTCCAGCAAGAGCAAAGAGCAAGTTCGCAAAGCCCAACATACTTTGCACTCCTTTTACTGACGTTGGTGATGGCCACTTCAGAAAGGCGTCAACTTTGTGCAGGTCCATCCTGATGCCTCCTGGAGTAAGGATAAAGCCTAGAAACGATGTTCACGGTGCTTGACGAGGACTGAACGGACATGCTTGATATGATCCTGTTTTGAGGTTGAGTACACTAGGATATCTTCTATGTACACTAGGGCGCAGACATCAATTAACTCTCTCAAGACGTCATTCATGAAATATTGGAATGCTACCGGAGCGTTGCATAACCCAAAGGGCATGACTTGATATTCGAATAAACCATATTTGGTACGGAAAGCAGTTTTCCATTCGTCTCCGCTTCTGACCCAGACCAGGTGGTACGCTCCCCGAAGATCCAATTTGGTGTAAATCTGAGCATCGTTGACCTGGTCCAGCATTTCTGGGATAAGTGGCAAGGGATAACGGTTCTTTACAGTGATCTGGTTTAATGCACGATAGTCAATACAGGTCCTTAAATCCCCTTCTTTTTTCGTCACGAAGAACAAAGGACTGGCTGCAGGGGACTTTGATGGACGGATGATTCCATTTGCAAGGTATTGGTCTAAGTAAGACTTCAGATGAAGATTTTCAGGCTCCGAAAGAGCATAGATTCTACCACAAGGGACTTGAGCACCAGGAACAAGGTCGATTTGATAGTCATAAGGCCTGTGCGGCGGCAGGGTGTTTGCTTGGTTCTTCTTGAATACATCCTGGAAATCGCGATATTCCTCTGGCAAGGTATTAGTTACAACCAGGGTTGATGTTGTCGCTCCGGGAGTTGCAGAAATACTGAAAGCTGGTTTCTGTTCTTGATAATAACAGGCTGGAGAGCAGTCACTGGGGAAGGTTAATTTCCTGGCCCGCCAGTCGATCAAAGGGTTGTGAGCGACTAACCATGGCATCCCTACTATAAGCCGGAATTGAGGTGCCTTGATGAGATCGAACAAAATGAGTTCCCGATGCCCGTCCTGGCACAGCAAGGTTATCTCGGCTGTGCATTGGGTTACGGGGCATGCATTCTTGACGACCGTTGGTTATTGATTAAGATCACTGGTATTGCAAAGTGTGAGGTCGGTGGCTCTTTCCTCTCACTCGACAAACTGACCTCTACGTTTGCCGAGCTGGGTAGTTTTCCGATTTAGATTGTTTCTCTTCATCTTTTTCCGTGGCCCCGACGATCTTCCTTGGAGGTTTCACCAGGCAGTCCTTCAGGAAATGCCCAGGTTATCCGCAATACAGACATAACTGTTGTTGCCTTCTTTTATCTCGCTCTTGTTTTGTTAAAGGAGGGCGCACCCCCCCCAATTTGCATGGGCTCCACAGTGCTTTCTTGTGCTTGGGTTACATTGTCTCTAGACCGAACATACACAGCCCGAGGATCCATTTTGGAATGATCTGCTTTTCGGTCTTGCAACCGGTGGTCTAGTTGTACGACCAGATGTATGAACTCAGAACAGTCTCGAGGAGGATCATCTACTTGAGCTAGAACGTCTTTTAATTCTCCTCGTAAGCCCCGATGAAACAACGTGGTCCTTTTGTTTTCAGGCCACCTAGCTTTGGCAACCAATCTGTTGAAAGTAGCAATGTACGTTAACAAGTCCTGATTCCCCTGTCGGAAGGGAAAGGAGTTCATTGTCCACTGCTTGCTCTTCGGTATGGCGAGCAAAAAGTTTCTCCATTTCCCTCTGAAATCCCCCAAAGTCATGTAATAAAGGATCATCATGGGTCACCAATGGTACAGACCAATCTGCTGCGCCACCGCTCAGGTATGATAAAACAAAGGCTACCCGAGCTTGGTCGTTTGGGAATGCTCCTGGCCTGCAAAGAAAGTGAAGGCGACTCTGATTCATGAAAGCTGCATACTTCCGTGGATCATCTGTAAACCGCTCCGGCGGTGCCAAAGGAACTGTTCCTGGTAGAATAATTTGTACCGGAGTAGAGGAAGTGGATGGCAGGGTAGGATTCTGCATTGTCGGGTTGCTTCCAGGCAGAGGTGTCTGTCCTGCTTGTGATTGCAAGTATTGTCTGCTAATGTCTTCTGCGCGCTCCTTAGTCACTATTAAATCTCTTTGGAGAGCGTTAGTCTCCTGTCGGGCAGAATGAACCTCAGCGCGCAGTTCTCCTATTAATTGGGCCAATTGGTCTAGTTCCGAGGTCTGTTACGCACACCTGGTTCCATGGGGATGCCACCCAGCAGTTGGGACTCAGGTATCCTTCTCTGCGGTTCCCAGGTGTGACCAGCGGGAGGGTTCTGCCTGGAATCCAGGTGGGCAATGTTCAAGACTGGGCAACTGGGGTAAACAGTCCCCCACCACCCCTATATATCTGCGGCCTCACTGGACCTCTCCTCACCTTGTTTTTAATGCAGGTGTGTCCTCCATCCTGCCTTCTTGGCAGGGGCGCATTGTGCTTGGTGGGCGTTTGCGATCGAGTTCCTTCACTGATGCCGGCCCGCTTTGAGTCTTTCAGGTAGGTCTTATTGCTGTGCTATAGTATTGTCCTTGCATGCCTTTTTGGTTTAACTAATGTCTTTTTTCTTCCTTAGGTCCGCGGAAGTCCAATATGTGGCATAGACTGAATTGGGTCTCGCCGGTAAGTAATGGCGTTTTTAGAGTGCCTTGATGCGGTGAGTAGGCGCTAAGCGCAGCGCTATGATGCCTTGCCTCTTGCTAACCTGTTGTCTTGTCTTCCCACAGGTCGCGATGCTCACCCGGTGCATGGAATTCCTGAGACGATGCTGGTCGAGGAGCGGCTTGCGAGGTAAGCTTTTCGGAACCGTTCATTAAATTGTAAAAATGTCTAATGCCTTGTTTCTTCCTTTTTTGCAGATCCGTCGGTTGGGGAGGAGCGCTGGTTCCAGGATGCTGATCTCAAGAGCCGTGGACAGCTAACGATGAAATTACAGGTAAGATGCTATGCTAACGATGTCCTTTTTCTCCTTAGCAGATGCTGTTCTTCCGAGGTTCGCGGGTGCAGCTGAACACGGTGAGAGTCGCGTTGCAGAATTGCAAAGTAACGCAAAGCGTGTTATCCCAGTCGGGTGTGGTTTAGATAGCTTCAAGAAAGTAGACCAAGTAAAATAGTTCCTATGGTACCACACCCAAAAATACTATACTGCATAGCTTGGTTCCAAGGAGCCAAGCTATGTGGATGCCTCCATGTTGATTGACACTGTAATAAAGTAGTTCCCAATACAAGTCCTTTATCAAGTATGAGCCTGGCGCCAAAGGCGCCAGTACTGGCCCCAAGAAGGCCTAGGCCAAGGATGCCTGCCTGGTTTTAGTGGAACCTTCCTGGCCCATGGGCTTGCCAGGGGGTCTTCTGGATGGGGGTCATGACACACGCCTTGGAGGAGGAAAGAAGGGATTCACCCTAATTCCTCAAGCAGAACACAGTACCTTATTCAATGAAGAAGCTGGTGCCACAGCAGTTATTCCTGGTAATATCCTGTAGACCCACGGTTCCTGGAGCTTTGGTACGAAGGAGGACGTCTGGAGGGGTCTGCACCACACATGGATGAAACCGGCAGCAGCGGCGGCGAATGACAGGTATGCTCCTTAAAAACAGGAGAGGCTCTTCAGATGGCTATCCGGACCACTACAGCAGTGTGCAGCGATTTCGACCACAAAGAAGATCCTCTGGCTGTGGAAGGTGAGCTGGTTATCCCCACCAGGCTCAAGGGAAGAAGATTCCGGACTGGATCTTCTCTGGTAGTCGAAGGGTAGATAGCTCAGGACTGCAGCAGGGCTTCACCGGGACGGGATAGTTGCAGCAGCCGTCGCTCTCCCCGCTTCTCTTCGGTTCCTTGTAGTTCCAGTGGCGACTCTGACTTCTAGCCCAAGAGTTCTGCCTTTTATGCGAAAATACCCCATTCACACAGCCTGGCTTTCAACCACGCAGCAGGGGGGTTGTCCAGCCCGGACAACGACCTCAGCCAATTATGGCAAAGTGCGACTTAGGATACCTTGTGCAGGGGGTGACTTCACCCTTCCCTCACATGCAGCCCACCTAGACACCCAGGCTCTAGAGGAGGGCTTCTTGGCAGAAGCCCGCAAAAAGACAGTGAACAAAGAAGGCAAACCTGGTTTGCTGCGCAAAGTAAAACACAAGAAGGACTTTAACAAAAAGGAATGGTGAATAAACCCAACCGGAGCCAAAAGAAAGAGCATTTGGTCAAGTGGGTTTATGTGCGAGGCTAATATAACAGCCTAAAACAATACCACGTTTATATAGTATAATCGCGGTAGAAAAGTTAGGGTAGATACCACTGCCACCAGCCAAGTCTAAATGTTAAAAGAGCGAAACAATGCTCTAGGAGGTACTGATAAAAAAGGCTGAGGATTAACCCTTCGCAGTACTCCATGTAAGATGGGGTGTACTGGATCTGTGGTTATTTGACTAAGTAAAGTAAATGGCAACTTTACCCTTTTCTGGGGGACTGTAGTCAGCCTCAGAAATGGAGTCGGGAAGTCTAAAAGACAACCCTGTGTCACTGCACTGAAGGCGCTGTGAAACACACAAAAGAAGGGGCTATGGAAGTGGTGTACTCCAGAGTCCACAATCACAAATACAGATGAAATACACATGGCAAAACACAGGAAAGAGTGGGAAAAATAGGCACACTCTTACCAAGTGGAAAAATAAACTCCAGAAATCCAGCAAAGCTGCTGGGGGACTCACTAGGTAAGGGAAATTAGCCATTGAATGAGAATTCTCCGTAACTCCTAACAAATATTATTTACCAGCCAAAAACCTTTTGACAGAGAGATGAGGTTCTCCACAATCGAACTTGAGTCCCTCGCTATTAAGTGGCTGTGGGGTTCCTAAAGTATTAACTAGCTAGACAAAGGTTTCAACTGGAGGTGGTTCATGCACTTTTGGTATGGTTGGTTAAGAATAAGGACAACAGTAATTGGATTATGCGATGGCTCCCCATTCTCTTAACTGCACACCTTTAAAGGTATCCATTGGCAGGACAGCGCCCATTATAATGCAGGCTTCCTGTTTGGGTATCGCTTTGAAAATCCAAGGGGAGCCAGGAAGAAAGCAAAGGTATATGTGTTCATGGGTGCTCACCATCCTTTATTTTTGCAAAACTGAGTCAGAGCAGGATCCCCTAGACTCAATGTCTCCTCAGCGATGCAGTAAAACCCTGACCACAAAGGGCAGCCCTGTTTCCAGAATAACCCAAAAGGACCACGTGAGGTAGCAGCCCTGCACCAGAAACAACAAATACCACAGAGCAGAGCATAAAAAATTAAGAAAGGCACCCGAGGAAATGTACCTGAATGTTTCCATGAGCAGAGCAAAAACCTCTTGTTTGTTTGAGTCGTGAACATGCAAACACTCCACTGGCACATAATGGAAGGAGGTTGGCGGTCTCGGAATGCGACGGATCAGTGGGCAAAGCTGTAGAGATTCCAAGATGGCGCCTAAGACCACAAACATTTAAAGCCTTGCGACTGCCAGCATTGACGCATGTGGGTTCCTCTTTCATGAGTAACCAATGGTGGAGAGACAAAAATAAACAAATAGAAAAATGATATCTGAATTGCCTAAAGCCCAGTCAGTACAGGGTATCTTGCAAGGTCCCCGATTGGGCCAATAAGAAGCAGACTTAAATGACAGCCCACTGCCTCATGGGTACAAAAGAGGCTGCAGGCAGTCACGTCTTAACTTGGAGGACACAAATGAATGTGAGAACACTGCCTGATACTCGGAAGACTTGGAGCGTTGTACACCAGAAGGAGTGTTAGTACCCTTGTGCGCCACCTCTGGAGAAAGTGGAAGACTCCATCTGAGCAGAGGTAGCTTTTCTGTTGACTCTGGTAAAAGAACAAACTAAGTGTTAAGGGCTGAGGGAAAGGGTGTGATGCTGGAAATGCATCGGAGGGACAGGGCCTCTGTATCCTTGTCCTTTACTGCCTTTTTATCGTGTGTTCTGTCATATTTTCCGTGCAGGAGTTCATGTGGGACTCCTGGCGGTGCAGCTCTCTCTTTTGGTTTGGTGAACTGACCCGTGGGATACCCTTACGGCACCCATGGGTGGGGGTACAACCCTGTGCCCCTAGTGTATGTTTTTGGGCACCTGTGGGTGGCCCGCAGGGCAGGGTATGGGCTGGTGGTAGCTCCATGCTGAATTTGACAGGTGCGCTGAGTATCCTCCATTTTGGGATACCCCGGCCCTGCCATTGGAATCAGTTGATTCCTGATGGAAAACAAGATGGCCCCTGTGGCCTCTTGCTTTCCATTACCTGTTACCTTGTTTTCCCAAAGGCCTGGGAAGCCCTGACTCTGTCCCTTCCCCCTGACTGACTGTTGGGTGGAAGTTCCATATATGGTGGTGTTGTGAAGTCCAGTCCAGACTGACTGGAGCCTTCCCAGTGACTGTATGTTGTGGGTACGCCCTGTGGGTGGGACCTGGGTGAATGGAGTGTGTGACCAATATGCACTTCTTGTTGTGGCTGTCTGGTTTCTGGTATGAGAGACAAAGACTGAGACAGCCCTGCCCGAAACTGGCCTGAATGCAGTGTGCAGTGTTGAATGGCTGGGTACTTGTCCCAATCCACATTCCTTGTTGTGAGTGTCTGAGAGGAAGGAGGATGGCCTGAATGCACTGTGTGCCTGATTGGCTGACTGACTGCATGAAAGCCCTTCTGTAGGATTGGCTGCTGAGAGTGACCCAGCAGTGTGGATGAGAGACAAGATATTATATCTGGGGACCTCTCACCACTGGAAATTGTTCAGAAGCTGTTTCTACACTTTAAGAGTAACTGGTACTGCTGATCCTCGACGCCCAGCTGGAAGAAGAAGACTTGCTGTTGCATTTGCTTCGACCTGATCTGAAAGCTGACGAACTCGTCAAGGACTGATCCGTGAGAGGACCTGGTAAGGCGCCCTCTCCCCGTGCTCCGAGGGACCATCGAGCACCGCTAACCTTCGCCAAAGCTCCCTGGAAGTCAGACCCTCGAAAGGCTGCCGACCCGAGACGGGACCGCTGAAGAGAACAAAGCAAAGCACCTGGACTTCACCGCTGTCGAAGTCTATTGCCTTCGACCAGGGTTTGCAGGTTTGTGTAACCGCTGGAGGCCAGTCGAAGTTGTGTTGCCCAGCCGTGGGGACCACTTGACGCCGTGCCGCCGATGACCGGAGCCGCCCGCTCCTTTGCCTAAGAACATTTGAATCCAAGGACTCCCTTGCCCGCAACGTCGACCGCTTTGTCCTGCTGGAGAAAGTCGAGGACGACCAACGCGCCGAGGAGAATCCGCTGGTGGGTTTCCCGCCACCTGAAGGCCACAAAGACTTTGACGACTTGACGCCCTTGCTGGGCCACAGTTCTTCTGAAACTCTTTGCGGTCCTGAACAATCCATCGCCGAGGTGCCCCGCACACCTCATCCTCGTAGGACGTCGCTGACGAGCACTGCCTGGATCGACATCGGGGTCTCGGCACACTTGAACTTCTCATCGCCGCCGTCAACGCCAAGTTCACCATCTTCGACGCCTCTCGACGATCCGTGGCTCCTGCTTTAAAGGGAGTCACTCAAGAAGGATCCTTTGACGCGTCTTCGAAGAACTCTACTCCACCAGGTACCTTGGGGGTTAAAACCTTAATAGGAGGAAATAAGGCCCGGATCAATACTGGGCTTGTGCTAAATATCTTTATTTTACAGGTTGCCCAGGTGGGGGGGTCTCCACACAGAACTGTGTCGATCGGTAGGGGCCAGTATTCTGCCTATTGTTTCAACCATTTTACGTTCCTTCCTATCTCTATTGCTGGTTCCCTCGTTATTGATCTGTGTGACATTTTAACCGTACAGTTGAGGCACTTTAATGAGATTTGATAACATTGGTGGTACCACTGTAGAATTGTATATAGTTATCATTTTTGATTTCTGAGTACATACAAAGTGCGTTATTGTGATCGTGTACATACCTTTGAATATTGATTATATAAAGACTGTGTTTTCAGTAATACAGTGTGTGGACATTCCTTTGTGGGGGTTCGGGGACTACACTGTACTTAAGAACCAGCCTGCATCACCTCCTGAGAAGCTAGGCCTTGATTGCTCGACTACGTTGCCAATAATAGAGAATCTTGGCTGGGGTCCTCTGTGCCTCTCCTCTACCATATAGAGAGCGGAAGTACAGACACCCCCTCCAGTCTTTACAAAGGGCCCTAGTGGAAGTCTGACCTTATCAGACACTGAACCACGGTGATCAGGAAAAAGAAGCCACTGAAAGCAGTGCTGGCCACTGCTGGATTATACTTGCTTTGTATCCTAGGGCTGGACCATGCCTTACTTGGTTGGTTGTGGATTTTTATTGGCCAGAACATTTTGGGACTATTTGTTGATTAGCCTGGGGGCTAACGGGACTGGTTAAGAGTGAGCGGGCTTTCGCATTTCTTTCTGCCATCACTTTTGGTCTTTCTTTTGGATTATGTAGGGTGTCCCTACGGGCCAAGGACTTGTTAAGCCTAGGGAACTATCGTTCTTTGATTTCTTTGGAGCCTTCGAGGTTGGGTTTCATGGGCGCCATGTCCACTTTCTGTTATTCTTGCCTCAACACCTTTTGGTAATAGCTAGGCTCATTTTGTTAGAGCTGTTACCTATATGTCCAATAGGCGTTTAACCAACCACGCCCCGAGACCCGAAACCCATAACGGCTGGGTTGAACTCTGTCCTTTGCACCTGGCTTCCTCGGCATCCCCACAATAGTTTCACAAGATATTAAAGATATTTTATTTTTATTTATTTTATTTTTTATTTAATTGTATAACAATTTTTACAAAAACAGAGGCTGTTTGTAAACTCCTGTCAAATCTCTGCTTTGGCTTTGCTCAGTCTTTGAACCTAAGTCCCAATACACCAGAGGAGGAGGGGAGCTTCAGTGAGTTCACAGTTGAGAGTTATTGATGACAAACCTCCCCGGAGCTAACTCCTTCTAGTTTAAGTTCAATGATTTGAGAAACAGAGCCACTCCTATGACACATCGCTTATTGTTCCCGTCAGTCAGCAGTGACCAAAGGTTTTCCAAGTTTAGGGTTGAATAGTGCTTCAGCGGGTCCATAAGAAAGCAATGTCTTTCTGTCACCAGGCCAGGGCATTCAAGTATCAAGTGCTTTGTGGTTTCTATATTTTCCTGTGATTTGCAAAAGCGACATGTGTTTGTTTGCACTTGCTTACGAATAGCCAGAATCTCATTGGTTTTCAGTAGGTTTAATTTAAATCGTAAGAACGTGCGACTGAGGCTCTTGTCTGGAAATTTATGGAGGTAACCTCGCACCGTATTAAGCTTCATCTGAGCACTTGGCAAACTGGCTGTCAAAGAGTAGTTATTTGCCACTTCTTGCGTATGAATCCAGTCTGCTTCGAACAATTTTTTCGCCACTCTGTTGGGATTTTGGATTAGTGTTTCCACTGGCAGGTCCAATTCTTTCAAGATCGATAAATTGGCTTGTTCCCATTTCGCGAGCATCCAGTTGTCACCGTCTATGATTTCCTTTCGAATGAGGTCTAGCACTCGTGCTTCTGGCTTGTTGATGACTTTGCGGTATAGCATCAAGGTGGCTCTCTTTTTTGTTGCTAACATTGATGATATGCAAAGTTCTCTCCTTATTAGTGATATTGGGTTGGATGTCGCCAAGCCTTGGACGTTTCGCCAGAAAAAGCTTTCGTATTTCTCCTATATGGAGTTTGGAGCCAGTGGCATTGCGTCCATGCCGTATAACAAGGCAGGAACCACCTTTGACTTGAAGAATCTCAGGATGGGGATAATTGAAAAGCGACCGTGCTTCCTGTCCACAGCTTTGCTTGCACTGTGAGGTTCTTTAGTTTTGACCAGATTGTTTCTTGCATGGTCTTTTCATCCCTATCATTACTGATTGTAATTCCGAGATATTTAAAAGCATGAACTGTTTCCAGTTTCTTGCCATCACAGTGCCAAGAGGGTTTTTGTTTCTTCTTTGCAGGCCTGCCCAGGAAGAGCACTTTGGTTTTCTCATTATGTATCCGTAAGTTGTTTTCTGACATGTATGACACCAAATTGTCCAATTGGCGTTGAAGGCCAATGGGCGTCAAATCCATCAGGATGATGTCATCGGCGTACAATAAGCGATCGATCTTCTCTCCTCCCAACGAAGGTGGAAAGTGCCTGACCGTTTGACTTGATTCCCCATTAATCTGCAATGTAGGAGTTGTATAGGGAGCCAAGGGGCAACCTTGTTTAACTCCTCGGGCTGTCCCGATCTCCTCAGACAAGCGTCCATCCGCACTAAGGCGAACACGTATGGAGGTCCCTTGATGTAGAGCCTTTATGGGGTCTAGGATTGAATCCGGACATCCTTTTGATTCCAATTTCGCCCAGAGGCGCTGTCTATCGACCTGGTCAAAGGCTTGGACCCGGTCAATAAAGACAACGTAGATCGGGAGGCCATCTTGTAGAACTTTAGCCTTCAGGGGGCTCATGAGCAAGATGTTGGTAGTTGTTCCTGAGTTTCTGATGAAACCATTCTGGAAGGGGTCCATGGAATTGGTAGAACGAGTCCACCTTTGGAAAGCTTCCAATACAAAGGACGAAAAAACTTTCCCCATGACTTCCAAAAGGGCAATCGCCCTGTACTGTTTTGGATCGTCAGTTGCGCCTCTCTTGAAGATTGGGACAATATTTGCTTTTTTCCAGGTAGGTGGAATTTCCTTAGTCTGATTACAGTTATTATTGATATCATAATCAGTTGCCAGAGATGATGAGAATAAAAACATTAAGTCGTAGTTGCCAAAGTAGCACCTTCCAACAGTGCCATAAGCAAATGTATTTTTATTGTTCATAATTATCGTCAAAAGTAAGGAAATAATACTATTTGCTAACAAGATCCTTTACCACAAACCATAGAATATAAATAATTTCACCAAAATAACAATGTACCTATTGATGCTTAACAGCAAATGGGTGGTATTTCTTTGGATGTATACTAATTGACCTTTTCACAATTGACCTCTGGAGAATTGACCTATTTTAAAAGGTCAATTAGGACATATATGTGGGGGGAAACCCCCCCAAACCCCCACCCAATCCAAACGCCTGCACAACCCCAGAACCAATCCCCTTATATTATTTATAATCCAAAACCTACCCAATACATATATAAATGACTAAAATAATATAAAGGTGAATTGTGCAGAAGGTCAATTAGGACCACTATAATTAGGTCAATTAGGACAAAAGGTCAATTGTAAAAGGACAATTTAGGTAATACCATTTCTTTTTCTGCGCACCGGTGACAGCACACTGGAATATTTCCAGGCCAAGTTTTTTCTATATCAATTGAGCATAGCAGCTGCTCGAGAGAAGCAGCAGGTCTACCTTTTTGATAAGCCCTAGGGACACTGGATTCACAAGGCCATGTTCTACTTTTTAGCCTTCTGGAGCTCGGGAGGGTTCATTGTTATAATAGTGACCCTTAACCAAAGTATTGCAAACAAAGGGGGGGGTCTGGGAATCTCTCTACCAGCACGAACACAGCCCAATGACCTGTTCTTGGGTGAATAACCCCTGGGAGAGACTCTACCAAGTCTTTAGCTCACTGTCCTTTTCACAGAGAAGAAATTTCCCCGCATATCAGCTTTTGTCCTGCCCAGGGGCAGTCCAGCGCCGAAATGCTAGGCAATTCTCCTCTGAACAAGAGTACCATCAGTAACCCCATACACGTGTTTCAGCCTTGTTGGGCATCATCAGTGAGGTGAAACTGTTGCCTCTCTAAGAACAGTGAGCAAGGGGTCCACGTCTGGATTGCCCTGTTAACTTAGGGTGAAATGCAAAGTTAATGTATGCAAACAAAGGGGGTCTGGGAATCTCTCTACCAGCACGAACACAGCCCAATGACCTGTTCTTGGGTGAATAACCCCTGGGAGAGACTCTACCAAGTCTTTAGCTCACCGTCATTTTCACAGAGAAGAAATTTCCCCGCATGTCCTGCCCAGGGGAAATTTCTTCTCTGTGAAAAGGACAGTGAGCTAAAGACTTGGTACAGTCTCTCCCAGGGGTTATTCACCCAAAAACAGGTCATTGGGCTGTGTTCGTGCTGGTAGAGAGATTCCCAGACCCCCCCTTGTTTGCATACATTAACTTTGGGTTTCACCCTAAGTTAACAGGGCAATCCAGACGTGGACCCCTTGCTCACTGTTCCTAGCGAGGCAACAGTTTCACCTCACTGATGATGCCCAACAAGGCTGAAACACGTGTATGGGGTTACTGATGGTACTCTTGTTCAGAGGAGAATTGCCTAGCATTTCGGCGCTGGACTGCCCCTGGGCAGGACAAAGGCTGATATGCGGGGAAATTTCTTCTCTGTGAAAAGGACAGTGAGCTAAAGACTTGGTAGAGTCTCTCCCAGGGGTTATTCACCCAGGAACAGGTCATTGGGCTGTGTTTGTGCTGGTAGAGAGATTCCCAGACCCCCCCTTTGTTTGCATACATTAACTTTGGGTTTCACCCTAAGTTAACAGGGCAATCCAGACGTGGACCCCTTGCTCACTGTTCCTAGAGAGGCAACAGTTTCACCTCACTGATGATGCCCAACAAGGCTGAAACACGTGTATGGGGTTACTGATGGTACTCTTGTTCAGAGGAGAATTGCCTAGCATTTCGGCGCTGGACTGCCCCTGGGCAGGACAAAGGCTGATATGCGGGGAAATTTCTTCTCTGTGAAAAGGACAGTGAGCTAAAGACTTGGTAGAGTCTCTCCCAGGGGTTATTCACCCAAGAACAGGTCATTGGGCTGTGTTCGTGCTGGTAGAGAGATTCCCAGACCCCCCTTGGTTTGCATACATTAACTTTGGGTTTCACCCTAAGTTAACAGGGCAATCCAGACGTGGACCCCCTGCTCACTGTTCCTAGAGAGGCAACAGTTTCACCTCGCTGATGATGCCCAACAAGGCTGAAACACGTGTATGGGGTTACTGATGGTACTCTTGTTCAGAGGAGAATTGCCTAGCATTTCGGCGCTGGACTGCCCCTGGGCAGGACAAAGGCTGATATGCGGGGAAATTTCTTCTCTGTGAAAAGGACAGTGAGCTAAAGACTTGGTAGAGTCTCTCCCAGGGGTTATTCACCCAAGAACAGGTCGTTGGGCTGTGTTTGTGCTGGTAGAGAGATTCCCAGACCACCCTTTGTTTGCATACATTAACTTTGGGTTTCACCCTAAGTTAACAGGGCAATCCAGACGTGGACCCCTTGCTCACTGTTCCTAGAGAGGCAACAGTTTCACCTCACTGATGATGCCCAACAAGGCTGAAACACGTGTATGGGGTTACTGATGGTACTCTTGTTCAGAGGAGAATTGCCTAGCATTTCGGCGCTGGACTGCCCCTGGGCAGGACAAAGGCTGATATGCGGGGAAATTTCTTCTCTGTGAAAAGGACAGTGAGCTAAAGACTTGGTAGAGTCTCTCCCAGGGGTTATTCACCCAAGAACAGGTCATTGGGCTGTGTTCGTGCTGGTAGAGAGATTCCCAGACCCCCCTTTGTTTGCATACATTAACTTTGGGTTTCACCCTAAGTTAACAGGGCAATCCAGACGTGGGCCCCTTGCTCACTGTTCCTAGAGAGGGAACAGTTTCACCTCACTGATGATGCCCAACAAGGCTGAAACACGTGTATGGGGTTACTGATGGTACTCTTGTTCAGAGGAGAATTGCCTAGCATTTCGGCGCTGGACTGCCCCTGGGCAGGACTAAGGCTGATATGCGCGGAAATTTCTTCTCTGTGAAAAGGACAGTGAGCTAAAGACTTGGTAGAGTCTCTCCCAGGGGTTATTCACCCAAGAACAGGTCGTTGGGCTGTGTTTGTGCTGGTAGAGAGATTCCCAGACCCCCCTTTGTTTGCATACATTAACTTTGGGTTTCACCCTAAGTTAACAGGGCAATCCAGACGTGGACCCCTTGCTCACTGTTCCTAGAGAGGCAACAGTTTCACCTCACTGATGATGCCCAACAAGGCTGAAACACGTGTATGGGGTTACTGATGGTATTCTTGTTCAGAGGAGAATTGCCTAGCATTTCGGCGCTGGACTGCCCCTGGGCAGGACAAAGGCTGATATGCGGGGAAATTTCTTCTCTGTGAAAAGGACAGTGAGCTAAAGACTTGGTAGAGTCTCTCCCAGGGGTTAGTCACCCAAGAACAGGTCATTGGGCTGTGTTCGTGCTGGTAGAGAGATTCCCAGACCCCCCTTTGTTTGCATACATTAACTTTGGGTTTCACCCTAAGTTAACAGGGCAATCCAGACGTGGGCCCCTTGCTCACTGTTCCTAGAGAGGCAACAGTTTCACCTCACTGATGATGCCCAACAAGGCTGAAACACGTGTATGGAGTTACTGATGGTACTCTTGTTCAGAGGAGAATTGCCTAGCATTTCGGCGCTGGACTGCCCCTGGGCAGGACAAAGGCTGATATGCGGGGAAATTTCTTCTCTGTGAAAAGGACAGTGAGCTAAAGACTTGGTAGAGTCTCTCCCAGGGGTTATTCACCCAAGAACAGGTCATTGGGCTGTGTTCGTGCTGGTAGAGAGATTCCCAGACCCCCTTTGTTTGCATACATTAACTTTGGGTTTCACCCTAAGTTAACAGGGCAATCCAGACGTGGACCCCTTGCTCACTGTTCCTAGAGAGGCAACAGTTTCACCTCACTGATGATGCACCTGCCCCTGGGCAGGACAAAGGCTGATATGCGGGGAAATTTCTTCTCTGTGAAAAGGACAGTGAGCTAAAGACTTGGTAGAGTCTCTCCCAGGGGTTATTCACCCAAGAACAGGTCATTGGGCTGTGTTCGTGCTGGTAGAGAGATTCCCAGACCCCCCCTTTGTTTGCATACATTAACTTTGGGTCTCACCCTAAGTTAACAGGGCAATCCAGACGTGGACCCCTTGCTCACTGTTCCTAGAGAGGCAACAGTTTCACCTCACTGATGATGCCCAACAAGGCTGAAACACGTATATGGGGTTACTGATGGTACTCTTGTTCAGAGGAGAATTGCCTAGCATTTCGGCGCTGGACTGCCCCTGGGCAGGACAAAGGCTGATATGCGGGGAAATTTCTTCTCTGTGAAAAGGACAGTGAGCTAAAGACTTGGTAGAGTCTCTCCCAGGGGTTATTCACCCAAGAACAGGTCATTGGGCTGTGTTCGTGCTGGTAGAGAGATTCCCAGACCCCCCTTTGTTTGCATACATTAACTTTGGGTTTCACCCTAAGTTAACAGGGCAATCCAGACGTGGACCCCTTGCTCACTGTTCCTAAAGAGGCAACAGTTTCACCTCACTGATGATGCCCAACAAGGCTGAAACACGTGTATGGGGTTACTGGTGGTACTCTTGTTCAGAGGAGAATTGCCCCTGGGCAGGACAAAGGCTGATATGCGGGGAAATGTCTTCTCTGTGAAAAGGACAGTGAGCTAAAGACTTGGTAGAGTCTCTCCCAGGGGTTATTCACCCAAGAACAGGTCATTGGGCTGTGTTCGTGCTGGTAGAGAGATTCCCAGACCCTCCTTTGTTTGCTTAACCAAAGTATTGCCCGAGGGGTGGGTCATTATCCTGTAATAACGCGCCCTCACTTCTTCTATAAGGCTTAATTTACGGCAGTTTCCCAAATACTTAACAAATCAGTGTCTTTTTAATAACATGTCAACTAATAACACCCCTGAAGCAGTGCTACTACTTAAGCTGTATTTTTTTTCTTTTTTTCTTTTTCGACTCTTTAGCTTCCGCCCGCCTTGATCACCATGGCCATGAGAACTGGGACTACCAACTGAAGCTGGCTGTGTCATGGAACAGGGTGGATATCGCAAAGAGCGACATCTTCACCGATGATAAGCAATGGAAGGTAAGTGATGCCAGCGGACTATGACCACGGAATTAGTTTCTCGCTGTGCCAATGGTTATCTGGCTCTTTAATGCACATTGACTGTCTTTGATATGCCGCTTGAATTGGCATTTTCTCTCTTTGTTTGGTTAACATATTAAGAATGGATCGGTGCTGACAAACCTTTTATTTACATTTTGTGTTTACATTCCCTTTTTTTGTGTGAAGGTGGTTGTTGTTTGTTATTCCCAGCTTCCTTCTGAAATGTATGTATTTATTTATTTATTTTGCGCACTAAACCCCTAGGCATCAAGGCGCTGGTTACAAAGGTTGCATAGATTGGTTACAAAGATGCAGAGTCTGTGGTTGGTTGTCAGCGTCCAGTCTTTTACAGTGGACCCTGCGCAAAGAGCAGAGTCATGAGTTTCCTGAATGTCCAATAGGATTGTTCTGAAACACTTGTGTATAAGCGTGTTATAAATGCCATATCATATCATATCGGCTCTTAGCGTGGGGGCAGCGTATTCCAGCATTTGCAGGCAATGACTGGGAAACTTGAGCCACCTGATCTCTTTAGATTGCATCTTGGGGTATTCAGCCTGTGGGTAAAAGTGGAGCAGGTGGGTCTGGCGGACTGCATTTTGTTAAACTTGTGTTACAGGTAGGCAGGGGCAGCGTTTGTGAGGGATTTATGGGTAATGGCTAATGTTTTAAAAATGATGCACACTCTGTCTGGGTGCCACTGAGCCTGTTTTCTGGCAGCGGATATATGCTCACGCTTAGAGACATTAAGTGCAGCTCTGATGGCATTGTTCTCTACTACTTGTTGATATTTCGGCTGGATGCACCTTCAAAGAGAGTTACAGTAGTCAATCCTTGTAGTCAATCCTTGAGCCAATATGCACCCGGGTGATAAGTTGACAGCTATCGGGGGAGAGAAACGGTCTGCTGTCGTTGAGTAGTTTTGTGGAGCAGGCTGCAGAAGAGGCAATGGCATTGACCTGCTCCTTCAAAGTTTCAAAGTTTATTGTATACATATGTTATGTTATGTTAAAGGTACTTGTATAGCGCACCGTCACCAATGGAATTGGTCCCCAGGCGCTCTGGCGGATCTGTAAACAGGAAGGGCGGGTAGGGTTAGTCGGGAGGAGGGGAGCAGGAGAGTGGGAGACGTGATGTGCTGTTGGCAGCTTCAGCTCGGTATACACCGAGTACTGGGCATTGGTGCTAGTATCGGATCTGGCAAGTCCACGAGTGCTGTGGGTGAAGTTTGTCTTTTTGATGCGGTGTGGTAAAGTGCGTGCGGATTGCTCTGAGAGAGATGGTTGTGTAGCTTTGTGTGGGTTTAATTATGCAGAAGATTGAGGGTTGGGTTAGTGGGGTCTGTATCCTTATTAAGGTACTTATGGTTCCGTTAGAGTTGTATGCCTGTGGGTTGGGTTGTTGCTTGTTCCTCGTGGGTCGACTCGCTTTGGTGGTTATGTGCAGATCCAGCTGTGTCATATTGAGTAATGTTTGGATTGGTAGGTGCGTCTGAACCCGATCTTCAGGTGTGGGACTGGGTGAGTAGTATCTATTCTCAGGTTATCTAGTGTGACCCTGGTCGGTTGAGGCTTTGAATGGTTCGGAGCCGTGTTGATGTGGTCCTGGTGCATCCGTCTTGGTGAGCCTGTGTGTTTAGTCATTCGTTTCCTTCTGTCCTGACTGTTTTTTTAGTTTCCATAGGGTGAACATCCTTGGGGCTATTGTTTAGTTGTAGTTTAGTGAGATGGGGTGTTGTGCTTCCTGCTGTGTATTGGTGGATGGTGTGTAGTGATGAAACATTCTGTTTCTCACCCGCTGGATTGGGGTTTGTGGTACAGTGCTTCCTTTCCCTCTCTATATTTTGTCCTTAGGGCTGTTGGGGATGGTTGTAATTAAGGTCATGGTCCTCTTGATGATTCATCCTAGTGTTTCTGTCTTTGTCTTGCTATATGTACTGTTTTTGGTCGTGTTGCGGCTGTCTCCCGTTTGGTCGTTTAGTATGTCGTGGGATATTTACCTTAGCTTATCCCCATTGATTGGTCGGTGTGTATCAGGGTCTCTCTGCGTTCATTGATGATTTAGTTGTGCGTGTGCCCCATTGGCCGGTCTTTCTAGTTATAACGTGAAGAGCCAGGTTTTGAGTAATTTCCTGAATAATAGGTGGTTTTTTGTGTTATGTATGTACTTTGGAAGGTCGTTCCAGGTTTTCGGGGCTTGGTGAGAGAAGGAGGATCCTCAGAGTTTTCTTTTGTTGTAGGACATTGGTTCCAGGCGGATGTCCATGCTTGATCTAAGCGTTCTTCTTGGTTGATGTAGGCGCAGTTTGTCTCTTAGGAACTCAGCGCCTTTGTTGTGTACTGCTCTGTGCGTAATGCACATTGTTTTGAATTTTATTCGTTGTTTTATTGGTAGCCAATGTAGTGTTTTCAGCACTGGTGCAGTGTTTTCTCTTTGGGGTAGTTTCAGAAGTAGTCTGGCTGCCGCGTTTTGAATGCGTTGTAGTTTTTTTAAGAGTCATTCAGGCATGCCTAGGTATAGGCTATTGGCGTAGTCTACTTTGGACATGACGAGGGCGAGGATGGTGGTTGTTTTGTTGGTGAACGATAGGAACGGTAAGATCCTCTTTGCCGCTCGCAGGAGGAAGAAGCATTTCTTGAGGAGAGAGTTTACTTGTGGCTCTAGCGAGAGATTATTGTCCATCAGAATCCCCAGGTTTTTTACAATTGGCGAGGGTGCTGGGCATATAGCAAAACAAATGCTTTGTATCACACAGATTAACATTTACATCACAACTGTTAAAATCAACATAAATCGACAATCAAATCTCGCAGCACTGTGCAAATCAATATGCAATAAAATCAATCAATACATCTTAAAATCAATACGATCCTTTTGTAAAAAGCAACCATGAAGTATATCAGGTTGATATCATTGCCACTTAGGAATAGCTGCCATAACATATCTATTTCGACAGGCACAAAGACTTTCTTGTATGACTTCATATGCTTATAGCCCAATGCATATAGGCTATCGCATACAATCATTAAGTGGTGTAAGGACTCAGTGACTTTGTTACCGCACAGGCGACACATTCAACGGTCGTGTGGTATGCCCATTTCAGCTGCTTTTGTTTCCAATGCTTCTGACATTTTAAATTGCAACAGCAGGTATAGCCTGACAACTTGTGGACTAGGGTATGCATTGATATATGCCGGAGTGGAGCATCTAGGGTATTCGTTCTTGGATATAATTACTGCTATGTGATGTTGTGGCTAAGTTGGTTAACTGTTGTTCATAACTGACCTCTTTAAATGTTCTTTTTAGCATGAGTTTCATGGTGTATATACTGAATTGTTTATGATTAAGCATGCCAACCCACTTAACGTGGAGCATTTTTAAATTGGCCATGATGCCAAAAAGAGCATTGCATCCAGTCTCGGAAACGCTGCTATATATGGTGTCCTAATTGTATCTATTTCAAGTCTGTTTAGCTTCACAACTTATCACACAGTGGTGGGTAAATGCGTGTATAATACCAATTAAGTCAAATTCCAAGTAAATATACTCAACGCTTACATTCGTTGGGAATCGGAACAATTTGCGTAACAGACGTGCTTCAAAACACTCCACCCGTTTGATTAGATTGTGGCCCCATATAATGATGGCATATAGAAGTATCAATCTTATTTTTGCCAAATATATGGTAAAAACCGCTGAGACTGAGTAACCACTGTTGCGACCAATAAATATACTCAAGGTATTAGTTGCTGTTGAACACCGCTCCTGAAGTGAAATCCAGCGAGCGGCCCACATTAATTTATCATCTACAATGATGCCCAAATATTTATAGGTCGTCATTTGTTCCATTATTTTACCACTCAACCTCCACACATATTTTTTAGGTTGACGTTTTTTTGTGAAAGCCATCACTTTGCATTTATCAATATTGATCGACAGTCCGTTGTCAGCACAATATTTACCAAGGGCATCCAGCATTTGCTGGAGACCAGCAGACGTTTACTCCAGTAAAATGAGATCATCGGCGTAGGCTAACCATCCGATGATTACACCGGTGATCTTCACTGGATTAGCTGTGTATAGCTGAAATGCGGTCTGCATGTCCGCCAGGTATAGATTGAATAGTAGTGCGGCCACCATGCAACCTTGCTTTACACCACTAGTTGTCGTTATAGAGGCTGACAATTTACCCATTTCATTTAGACAGATCCGCACCGTAGTATTGGTATGCAGCAACATGAGCATCCGAAGGAGACCCAAAGGGATACCCCATGCATGCAACTTCTTCCATAAACGGTTTCTGTTCACCGTATCGAACGCTGCAGAGAAGTCGATATACACACGAGATTACGTTTCACTCAGTAACAATCCGTGCACAGTGCTAGACCCCTCGCGGAATCCAATTTGATTGGTAATATCTTTTTGTCTCTAATCCACACAATTCAATTCCTGCAGAAGGACACGAGCAACTATCTTGGATGATGTATCAAGCATTTCTAACATGCAGAAGTTGTTAGGACAATCCCACGCACCTTTTTTATGGACAGTTAGTATATGGCTAGATTGCCAAGTTTTTGGGATGGTACCTATCTTACCTATTTACCCATTTGAACGAATAGTAGGTGCAGTAGCCCAAAGCTCTGGTTGCTTTTTTATTAATAAGTTACACACAACATCAGGCCCTGCGGCACGTGATTTTTAAAAATTTGTGATGCTCCTTCAGAGAGATGTACGTCCAAGATCTTAACGTAGCTCGATACTGGGATTGTTAACCTATCGATGGTGAATGTGTAGTTTATTGCAGACGGTTTGGGAGCCAACATGGAGGAACTCAGTCTTGTCGTCATTCAGGCAAAACAGGTGAGAGGTCATCCATGCCTGTTTTATTTACAGGCATGGATATCAATAAATACAAATACTAATATTTGGTATACTAAGCGCAGCATGTTGGAGTCAGAGGCATATTTGCCGGAGAGTAGGACACGGACCTGCGTGTCATACGCATAGTTGGTATAAGAAATGCCTCGCTCATTGAGCAGATCTAATAGCGTTTTTGTGAAGATGTTATACAAGGCTGAAGGGACGCAGGATCCTTGTGGTACACTACTGGTAACAGGTGAGGTGGAGGGGGAGGTTGCTGGTGTGTCCAAAAAGACTTTAATGGATCTGTGGGCCAGGAAGTAGGCTATTCAGTGAATGTCTTCCGGTGAGAAGTTAAATGCTATGGCAAGGTGCTAGCACAATAGTTGGTGGTCCACCAAATGGAAGGTGGTAGATAGGGTAATCAGGAGCAGGATCGCTGACTTAGCATCCTTAATGTCATCTAACTGTTTTTATAAGTCGAGTAGTGCCAATTCAGTTCGATGCCCAGGTCTGAAGCCAGATTGGCTAAAGCCTAAGATGTTGTTAGTTTTGAGGTAGCTTTGTATATGGATGTAAACTTCTCTATCGAGGATCTTCAATAAAAATGGGACAGTATAATATGGCGATAGTTGGTGGGTATTTCTGGGTCATGGGTGGATTTCTTCAGTAAAATGAACACCCGGGCTTCCTTCAGGCTGGCTGGCACTTGACAGGACGAGAAGGAGACATTAATGATGGCGGTGATGAAAGGTGCTAGGGCATCAGTGCAGTCTTTGATGACCATGGCTGGGCGGGTGTCACCAAGGCATCGGGAGGGTTTTGGGCTTTTCATGAGTAGAGGGAACTCAGCCACAACGGCTTGATGAAAGTGGAAGGTTTGGTCGGTCTGCCGGAGGGATGTTGTTGAGTGGGGGCAGAGGGTGGGCACACTGAGTCATTTTTTTGGTGAAGATCTTTTTTTTCCGAGAGTCTCGAGTTGATGAGAGCCACATATATGCTGGAGCACCAGGCTACATCCTTGGTGCAGGTCGATGGGGTGACAGTGGGTAATTCTAGATTGCACAGAATAGAGAAAAGCTCTTGTGACCTTGATTTGGCGTTTGAGATTCTGGAATTGTATGTGGCTCTTTTAGCCTGTAGTAAAGCTATTTTGTATTCTTTTGCCAAGGAGGCAGAGAGTGCTTTTTTGCTGTCTGTTGGACTTTTCCTCCAAGTGATTTCTGGCTCATGTTTATTTTGTCGGAGGGTGCAGATGACAATAGTGAACCACTTGTTCCGATGCTTGGTGGGTTTAGGTTTGAGCATGGTCAGAGGAGTGATAGAGTCAATAGTAGAACTCTACTAGGATGGCAACATCAGGTGGCTGATTGAATAGTGGCTGCAACTCTTACAGCAAGAGTAAGATGCTGTTTTTGATGATGTTGCAGGTGTTTCCATGCTATTTGGTAGGCAGCGGTGTGGTAGGCATTGGGTTGGAGGTGTCAGTGAGAATGGAGAATGTAATGATATGGTGGTCCGTCCAGTGGCAAGGCAGAATGAAGGTGATTGAGGCTTGGTTGTTGAGGTCTGTGAGCCAATCCAAGATGCAGGCTTTAGAGTAAGTGGGGGTCAGGATATGTTGTGTGAAGCCATTCGAGGCCATGGATGCAGCTAGCGATGAGGCATTGTTATCGCCACGGTCATTGTATCCCAAGTTTGTTTCCCAGGAGCAGGACTTTGGATGAGGGTTTGGTCTTGGTGAACAAAGTATGCATGATATCTTCTTTGAAGGATACTGTTGGCCCAGGGGTATGATAGACCAGGTGGATGGTAATCGTGAATGTGTGATTTAGTTTCAAAGTGGCTTAAAGCAGTTCTCCATTGGGTGAGGCGGAAATTGACGATATTGGTGTCATGTTATCTTTCTTTCTCTTGGACACGTAATTTCACGATGATCTTTTGATACCACTGATTCATGGTTCTTTGTGTTTTCTATTTTTGGTTCTTGAATTTCAATTTCAATCTAAATCTACAATCTAAATTTGGTTATACATTTTGTCACATCTCACATGCAAACACCTGGATCTACTTCTGGTATTTTGAATGCTGTGACAAGGCCAGTAACTGGGCCTTGTCAAGAGGGGACGGGAACCCTTCTCAGGTGGGAGACCTACCAAGGAGCCATCCAGTGCCAGTCCTACCCCTGAAGTGGATGGTGGAAGGAGACGGGGTATCCTAACAACCAATCACTGGTCTCTGGTTCATACTGCCCCTATCCAATGACTGCCCTCTACCTAAGCCCCTCCTCTGGCAGTCATCTTCAGATTTTTACCGCACGTTAGAGTGGTAGGAGTTCTCGTGATTAGCTCTCGGGCTTTTTACTGCGTTTTGCGCTTTTTCTTAGAGTTTACTCTATTTTTCCGGTCAATCGTGCCTCAAGCTCCATCGATCCATCATCCGACTAACGGGGACCCGTTTTTCGGAAATGTCTACACCCCTCAAGGGCGATTTATCGTCGAGTTCCCTTCTTGGAGGATTCCGGAAGATTATTTGAGGCCTACTCCGCGTGGACATGGCTGAAGATAAAGGAGACTCAACGCCTCTGTTCAGGATCTGCCCTGGATGTGGACTACGGAAACGTTTCCTGGACGATGGGCACTCCCTGTGCCTTTACTGCCTACATTCCGATCAAACGCAAGTGGAGGAGGCCTGTGCGTCTTGCAAGGATATGGTGCCTCGCAGCATGAAGGACCATCGCAAGCGGCTCTCCGAGTGGATCCAGACGAAGATCCCGGCGGCGGGTGAGTCCCGGCAGGAAGCCTTACCCAGCAAGAGGAAATCTGAGCGGTTTTCTAAGACCTTTGGGGGTGCTTTGGCGACGGGGGCCCAACACAAGGCAAAGTACAGCGAGCCCGCGGGCACTGGGAGCGCCGTTGGGCAGGCTCCTCGTGGCCAGTTCGGGAACGACATCTCTGGCACCCTCGACCATGAGGACCACTCCTGGTCAGCGAAGAAGAGGAAGTCGGACTATCTGGGTAAACTTCTGGAGATCTGGAGTCCCAGTTTCAACAGGTGAAATTTTCTCTTGAAGGAGTGGTGGCGTCCCTAGCGAAGGCCGTGGATTCGCAGGAGGCGGCCCAAAAGACGAGAGTTTCTCTGCCTGCTCAGAGAGAATCAGCCTTTCTACCCATTGAGAAGACAATGGTGAAGACGATGCCGATCATTTCCCCTAGACAATCCCCGCTGGTCGAGCAGAAGGGGGGGGAGGGCAGTAGTCCTGCAGGGCTCGGACATCTCTGAGGAGGAAATTTCTGGTCTGAAGGCCGTACTGGATAAGAAGTTTGTCGAGGCCAGCTCCTATGGGAAGGATCCCAGCAAGGCGGATGTGGAGAGCAGCAAGGAAACTGTCAAGGAGCAGCAGGGCGGTGAGGAGCCGGAGGACAGCAGGCCACTGCCATCGCTCCCGTTTTAGCCACCACAGCAACCGCCGCCAGCGGACATGTCAGTGGACATCCTACAGGCACTGCACACCTTGTGCTCAGAGATCCGAGATCCGGACAAGGATGCCTCTGTCGCTGGCAGGAGATCCCGCGGCACCTGGACCGTCGGGGGAACCCTCGTCAAGAGAAGGAGAGTTCACCCTCCTCCTCCTTTCCATACTTTGCCGTCATCCCCTCCTCCGAGGGACGATACGGAACCAGTTACGGCGACGACGGGCACGGGCACGGGTACGGACAACGGCGACGGGGTGGACCTCCCATCACCAGTGCCCACCAGTGCCCAGGGCCTCACCGCCCAACGAGATTGCCTCTTTCCATGCAATGATTTCTAGGGCCTTGGAAATGTTCCAGCTGGCCCCCGGGGAGGAGAAGGAAGACTTCCTCTACCAGCGCCAGGAGGCTAAGAGGAAGACCGTGCTTTCAATCCCTCTTTTGGATGATATTTGAGGCGAGGGACTGCCCCTTATGACGAACCAGTCTTTTTGGCCCTGTACGAGAAGAAGTACAGAGTGCCGGACTCTGCACCCAAGTGTCTCAGATCCCAGCTGTGACTCAGTGGTCTCGGCGGTGGCGAAGAAGTCTTCTGGATCTTCGGCGTCGACGTCCTCTGGACGGCAAGGGAAAGAAGCTGGATGCCATGGGGCGACTTCCTTCCTGACGACAAGAGAGCGGAAGCGTTGGAGATCCTGCAGGAAGGCGAGGTGGCATCAGACCATGCCATCACTGTGGCCACGGGCATCACCGACACAGGATTGGCCATTAAGGCGGATACCGAGATGGCTCGGGCTTTGTGCATGCTCTAGCAGTGACGACCGTCCTTTCGGACCTCCGAAGGAAAGTCCCAGGGAATACTCCAAAGGTTTTGATGGTGGCTCTTCATCCTATCATCAACCGCCCCGCTCTGCAGTGCAGGAAGCCTACAGGGGCCGCAGCAAGTCCGGAGGAGGTCGCCGTTGCCAAGGTTTCCAAAGTGGCGCCCACACGGCGAAGCAGGATTGAACTGGCCATTATGTCGGGCCCCCACTTGCGTACCCCGGTGGGAGGCCAGCTGGCGAACTTCGCCAGCATGTGGAATTCCATCTCCACCGACCGTTGGGTGCTGAACGCCCTGGCCCATGGGCACACCCTGGAATTTCAATGGAAGTTCAACGCAGGAAGGAAAACCATGTCCCTCAACTTCATCTGGAAATATGGGCCATGCTGAGGAAGGGCGAGAAAGAACTCGTCCCAAAAAGACTCTGGGGCTCCGGAGTGTACTTCCTCGTCAGAAAGAAGACGGACGGTTGGAGATCCATACTGGACCTCCGCCGCCTCAACAAGTACGTCAGTTCCCAGAAGTTCGGATGGCCATCCTTCAGCACATGCTCGGACAACTGGAAGAAGGAGATTTCCTATCGTCGCTGGACCTGGAGGATGCCTATTTCCACATCCCCATTCACAAAGGACAACCCAATTTCTGCGCTTCGTGGTCCAAGGGCAGCATTACCAATTCCAGTGGTGGCTCGGTTGCGCCTGCAGGGGATTCACATCTACCCATACCTGGACGATTGGCTCATCTGAGCAAAGTTGAGAGAGACCGCCGTCGAGCACACGGCGGGGACCGTCCGGCTACGCGCGGAACTGGGATTCTCAATAAACTTTGCGAGGTCCTGCTTGGTGCCATTGCAGGACGCTGTTTCTGGGGTCCAGGCTCAACATGGTGTCATGCCTGGCGTCCCCGTCGGAGGAGAGAATGGTGGCCATCTTGGGCAAGGTACACAAGGCTGTTGACCCTGAAGATCGCAAGGGTGAGGTCCATCAAGCCCCTCCTCGGCATGATGATGTTGTGCATATACCTTGTGCGCCTGTGCAGGCTGTGGATGGGACCGCTGCAGGAGTTCCTCGACGCCCGTTGGACCAGGTATCGGGAAGCTTCGAGGACAAGATCGCCCTCGACGAGAGGTTCTGTTGAGCGATTCGGTGGTGGGGTACCCGCGCATCTGTCGGCGTGTGCGGATTTCCAGACCCCCCAACCCCATCAGGAGACTGTCACGACGGACGCATCCCTGGAAGGATGGGGAGCGCACAACGGTAGTCTCCACGCAAGAGGCCTGTGGCTACCGGAGGAGAAGTCATTGCACATCAACGTTCTGGAGCTAAGGGCAGTGTTTTGGGCCCTCAAGTCTTTCCTTCCATCCCTCAAGGGCAAGGTGGTGCGGATCTTCACAGAAAACACCACCACAATGTTTTACATCCGGAAGCAAGGGGGCACCAGATCCCCGGCGCTCTCCAAAGAAGCGCAGGACCTATAGAGATGGACCGTCACCCAGGAGATGTTCCTCGTCCCGTTTCACCTGGCAGGAGTGAAGAACACTGTTGCCACAAGTGGGAGCTTCGAGAGGACCAAGTGGATCTTCTATTCTGACGATGGAGCAATCCCCACATCGATCTGTTTGCTACGGCGACAAACACCAAGTGCCGGAGGTTCACCAGCAGGTTTCCCCAGCTGGGGAGCATTGGAGATGCATTCTCCTCACCTGGGACCACCTGTTCCTCTATGCGTTCCCCCAGATGCCATTGCTTCTGCGACTCATCAAGCAACTCAGGCGGTCCCGGTGCATGATGATCCTAGTCGCACCTGCGTGGCCGAGGCAGATATGGTACCCAGACCTTCTGGACATGTCAGCGTCACCCCAGTCAGGCTTCAGGTGGATGCAGATCTTCTCGCCAGGGAAGGGGGTGCGATTTTGCACCATGACCCAGGGTCGCTGAACTTGCAGGCCTGGCTCCTGCAGCGCTAGAGTTTGGTGGATACGATCTCCCGGCAGACTGCAAGGAAGTGCTTGCCAAGGCCAGCGCGTCGTCTACACTGAAATGCTATGGACATAAGTGGAAGAGGTTCGCCGTCTGGTGCTGCGCACAGAAACGTGACCCTCTACGGATTAGGGCTCTGCAGGTGCTGCTGTACTTGATGTCGCTGGCCAAGGCAGGGTTGGCCCATGCTTCCATCAAAGTGCATCTGGCAGCTATCTCCCGCTACACCAGAACTCTGGGGCGGTCGCCATTGCGGTCACACCGCCTGGCCAAGGAATTCATAAAAGGACTTTTCTGTTCGTTCCTGCCGTTGAACGCTCCGGCCCCGGCTTCGGAGCTCAATGTGGTGCTGACTAGGCTCATGGGTCCCCTGTTCAAGCCTATGCATTCGGCACTGCTGAAGTTTTTATCGTGGAAAACAGCGGTTCTTGTGGCCATCACCTCTACACAACGAGTGGGAGAGATCCAGGCCCTCTCTTGTAAACAGCCAATGACTGCCCTCTACCTAAAATCCTCCTCTGGCAGCCATCTTCAGATTTGGTAGCACATATAGTAAAGTGGCAGTAGGACCAAGTGAAGAGCCGCAGAGGGGTAAGGCGGGAGGGTTCGCATGTGAATCCATGCCAGACCTATGCTGGAGAACAACAGTTACAGGTAAGTAACTTGTTCCTTCTCCATCATGGGGTCTGGCATGGATTCACATGCTCATGAACAAAGAATGCATAGCAGTACACAAATGTACAACCACTGGAGGTGGCAAGGCTCAACATTAAGCATCTCAACAACTCAACATTAAGCATCTCTTACCTCCTCACCAGGCTCACCTTCAATCAAACAGGTTGCGCAGCACTGCCTGGCCGACTCTAGACTCTTGGTTTTAGGAGAGAGGCAGTTCAGAAATGAAACTGAAACTGCTTTTTTCTTTTTAACGAGGATTCCCAGCCTGACGACGTGGAATATTCATGAGCATGTGAATCCATGCCAGACCCATGCTGGAGAACAACAATTACAGGTAAGTAACTTGTTCCTTATCTCTAGCCTTGCCTCTTGGTGCGGATACTCGCCAGTGTTAGTTGTTACTTTCAGGAAGCTCCAGAGCAATGTTGAGGCAAAACAGAGAAGGCCACGCGAGAGAACCTACAACAGGGTCCCAGGCTTCCAATGGAAAAGAAAAGCCAAGAAGATCCACCACAGCCCTTGAGAGATCAACGCTCAGCAGAGCACCTACCTAAGAATGGGAGACAGTGTGCACTAGTGCAGTGCCGAAATCCCACGTCACGGGAAGGGCTATGACTGCCGGCAAGCTTGCATCATAAATTAAAGGTCTCCTAGACCAGCAAATGCAAAGAAGGGGAGAGAAAATTCCATGCCCCGAACTTAACAAAAACACAGGAATGGATCTCCAAACACAAACTGGGATATTGAACTTTCTATGTTGCTTTGGGCATTAAGTGGAAAACCCACACAGAGACATTGGGATTGGCTTAGCCCCCTTTTCAAGACGTTTCCTACACATTCATGCACCGGGGAGGGAAGAAAGGCAAATAATGGTTAGGGAAAAGTAGCCAATTCTTATTGGGAGAAACATGTAGCCCAGCGCCCATTCAGGTCAGAAATGCGCGTAAGCTTACCCCTGAGAATCTAAATCCAGTATTTAATGACCTGCTCAACACTAAACTACTGGACAGTATTAGCACAGAGAGCATCTCGAAGCATTACCAGCAGTGCTTACAATTAGCGATAGATGAAGTGGCCCCCCTCAAAACCAAAGTGCCCAAACCCAAACACAGCGCCCCCTGGTTCAATAACAAACTCGTAGAACTCGGAAGGGAAAAAAGAGATCTATAACACTTAGACAGAAGCACCACTGCCCAGAACTCCAAACCAAACTGCAACAACTATCTAAAGCCTATAAACTCTGTGTACTCTCTCACAAAGCAGAATTGCTCAATAACCGTTTCTCAAACACGGCCTCCAACACTAAAGAATTATTTACAATTATTAGAGATCTAGAATCCCCCATCCTACCGACCAGCCCCATAAATCCCAGTAAAGCTTGGTGAACCACCATTCAGGATGCTCTATCCTCCAAAGTCTCGATCACGTGACCTGGGATTCCGCCCATGTGATGCGGTTGCTCGTCACGTGACTGGGAGTAGCGCCAGAAATGCGAGTATTTAAACACGGATTGCCATATACTCGCCGCTTCACAGCTGTTACCTGTAACTCTGTTTGGCGTCACACGTTCGTTGTGGACTTCTTTAGACATTTTGGATTCGACCCTGGTTTTTGGAATTACGGACTTCTCCTGGAATACCCTATCGGCAATTGGTAACTTGGATGTGTTTCACGGATTGACCACGGACTGTTCTTTGGATTGCTATCGGATTTCCCTTCTGCATCTGGTTCTTTTGCTTCCTGGCTCAGTTCTTCACAGTTACCAGATCTCGTTCTTGCAATCAGGTGGACTCATACCGCACTACTCTTTGGGCTCTGTCACGGATTGCTCCACCATGAGGAGCACTGCCCACGTGAGTCCCAGACCCTCAACCTCATATGTTTAGCAGTCTCCTCTCTGGCCTTTCTGGTAAGCCCATTCCACATTGTTTTTGCACTGTTGTTAACTGTTTTGGCTTGGTACTTAATCAGTATTTATTTGCAGTGGATTGGGGTCTCCAGAGGTTCGTGGTTCCGGAGTTGAACATCTTCCACTTGTGGCCTCAAGGGTTGCACAGGGAGTGACTTTGGGTTCTCTCTGTGTGACACTTGGGGACAGAGGTCTCTTCTGCCTACACGACATTCAAGTCTCAACATGCATGCACCCCTGTGCACGTCTGCAGCTTATAACCCTCTCATTTTCCCACAGGTCTCTTTCCTTCAGGTCTTTTCCTATCTTGTGTTTCTAGAGTCATATTTATAGACACCTACGTCAGAACATATCCCTTCCCATCAATTACCTCGACATAATAGCATTTCCAATCTACACACCCAGGGCTCTCTGGAAAGGACTAGAAAATCCTCAACACAGCTTTTGGATGTCAGAGAAGCTCAGCGTCTGATGTTGACTACAGACACACCAGGGGGTGAGGGGAGTACACATGGGTTTCACCCGATCTCCCTCCTGCCTGTTTGTGGCTGCTCTACTTGTAGATCTTTTGCTGTGACTGTTGTACTAAAGAACAAATATCAATTCACGCATAGAAAGAGCATTCATGTTTCACAAACCAAGCAGAGATCGTCCAGTGACACACTATCATGCACCATCTTACTATTCTCTTTTCAGCGCTTAGCTGTAGGCACCATTTAACTAAATCAGGTGCCAGCCCAGAATGCAGTGCATTGATTTAACCGTTTTGCAGTAAGAACAATTAACAATTGCGGCAGAAATCTGCAGCTGCTAAAGTCACGCAGTTCCTTTGCTAATGTCCTTAGCCGGACTGCTGATTGAAATTAGGTTCTCCCAAGGGGTCATGCTTGGCAACACTGGTGCCCTGGGCATGCGATATCCGGAATTAACATTGCTTGATCCTCAGAGCTCAAAGGACTAGTGAAGGACTTCATTTTCCACCACTTAAGTAGCATTTCAGAACTTTTACAGCACGTTCTACACATCTGTTATA
The DNA here is from genome assembly GCF_040938575.1 of Ambystoma mexicanum. Classification (NCBI taxonomy): domain Eukaryota; kingdom Metazoa; phylum Chordata; class Amphibia; order Caudata; family Ambystomatidae; genus Ambystoma; species Ambystoma mexicanum. The sequence goes on from NC_090941.1 coordinate 1,091,157,965, forward strand.
AGCCGTATTGCCCCAGGACCCCCGCATGCAGGCCTTGCCCCACATGTCCCTGAATGGAACAGAAGGACACAGGTCCTGCCGTATTGGGCTCCCGGTGCGCACTGCCGTGGTGCAGGATCGCCCTCTTCTTCCTTAACACGCGTAACGGCAGAATGTTCCTGTCGCACCACGTGACCACATCACATTCCTCATTTTTCGGTAACAATGAAATAAACATTTCCTGAATGTAGTCAGTGTAAACATGTGAAGAGAAATTGTGAAATACAGATTGACTACCCCTCTCTTTTAGTCTTGTATGGATCCCAGGTCGGGAATCAGAGCAACCTGTGTATTACATTAACTAGGTTATCGCTTAGTTGAGAGAAATTGCGCTACAACTGCAATTTTATTACAAAATATATCTTTTTAATAGTCATAAAACATCTTAAAAAACATTTCAGACATGATTATCAGTCATTCCATTCATTCGTCATACATATATTCTAACAGGGGAGTTCTACAACTGAGGAAAAGACTTGTGCATAACAGTTGTTCAATGTATGCAATTTAGACATTGGAAAAAGACATTGGATTTTCCTTAGGCAGTCGACATATGTTTCGGCCCCTTATAGTATACCACTTATGTCAACAGTGGTCACCACAGTTAGTATCGGGCCATCTTCAGGACAGTTATTACTTAATGGTGGATCAATCTTCTTCCCCATTAGCACACTCACACATACATGTGCGTCTTCTGTTTGTGTGTCTTTAAATGCCGTCTTGCTATGGCTGTGGCTGACTCTGTGTCTTACATGCTATTGTTACGTAAGGCTCTTAGAGATAGTATACAGTGGACTTGTCGAGCCTGTCGACAGGCTCCCTTTCCAGTGCACGGACGGAGTAGAAAAAGGCAACAAATCCATTATTGGAACATATGCCCAAATAACCTGTACAAAAGGAAACTTGGCCACACGCAGCAAAAGCAAGACCAGTTCCCAATATACAAATAGCAGCAGCTAACCTGTACAAACATCAGAGAAGTCCACTGTATACTATCTCTAAGAGCCTTACGTAACAATAGCATGTAAGACACCGAGTCAGCCACAGCCATAGCAAGACGGCATTTAAAGACACACACACAGAAGACGCACATGTATGTGTGAGTGTGCTAATGGGGAAGAAGATTGATCCACCATTAAGTAATAACTGTCCTGAAGATGGCCCGATACTAACTGTGGTGACCACTGTTGACATAAGTGGTATACTATAAGGGGCCGAAACATATGTCGACTGCCTAAGGAAAATCCAATGTCTTTTTCCAATGTCTAAATTGCATACATTGAACAACTGTTATGCACAAGTCTTTTCCTCAGTTGTAGAACTCCCCTGTTAGAATATATGTATGACGAATGAATGGAATGACTGATAATCATGTCTGAAATGTTTTTTAAGATGTTTTATGACTATTAAAAAGATATATTTTGTAATAAAATTGCAGTTGTAGCGCAATTTCTCTCAACTAAGCGATAACCTAGTTAATGTAATACACAGGTTGCTCTGATTCCCGACCTGGGATCCATACAAGACTAAAAGAGAGGGGTAGTCAATCTGTATTTCACAATTTCTCTTCACAGATCATCCCTTCCATCAGATTAGATCCCCCGTCAACAAAAAATAGGGATTACCCTTTATTCATACCTACGTCAGTGTAAACATGACAGTCTTCAAACATGGCATAACATGGTAACATACCAAACTCTATTTGGCCCAACATGGGCAACATCGGTGGCATGCTTTCGTCCGTGTCCTTTCAAGCCTAGTCTCCCATTATAGAGTCCTGGAATCTTGCATGGCACCTTCTTCTTTCGTGGCTGAGATATCTTTTCCTGCCTGCCTCCTCAGTGCATGGGCGTAATTTTATGGGGGGGACAGGGCTGTTTGTCCCCCCCCCCCAAATTTCATGACACACCATTTTGTCCCCATTCATTTGGCTGGGCCAACTTTTCTTCAGATGTCATGTCCCCCCCGGCCCCAACATTTTCAGCAAAGTTACTCCACTGCCTTAGTGGCATAGCCGTCTGCCCCGCCGGGTGTTGGCATCTCGTCTTCCGCTCTACCTTCTGGTGTTGACTCCAAACCTGAGGCTACAGTCATGGGAATTTCATCCTCTCGTTCTCCAAGTCCCTCTTTCTCACCAAATCTTCGAAAAAAACAGGTGTTTCGAGTCACTTTTCCCATTCGATCTGCGGCAGTGACCATCAAGCTAAAACATAACCTAATACACAAACCAATCCATATAAATAAATTGCCATTTGTATGGAAAGAGAAAACTAATAGTTACAAAGGAAAAGGATATTATAAAAGAAAAAGGAAATGAGTAGAGGAAAAAATATGGGAGAAAAACAAAGTCGCATTAGGGATTATTACAGACATAATTGTCACTTTGACTAGTCCCTTGGTGTGCATAACGCATGCATCTGGTGCCAGGTCTATCCCTAATGTCCAATATGTCATCACTGTATACTGTGCGCTCATTCAGAAACTATATGGAAATAGTTGATTGTAACATGTTTCTGTTTGTCTTTGATACCATGTGGACATTCTTCAGGGTGAGAGGAGAGATGTTACAATCTTGTTCACTAGCGGCACAATGTGGGAATCATCAAGTCTGGCAATTTGCATGCCGAGTCTGATGTCTAAAACCAGATTATCTTAGAACAATACAAATGGAAGGAAAAGTGAAGGCCTGAACTGTATTCTGGGAGTTCATCAACTGGCGTGACATCAGTCTAAATATATTCTTATCATCTTATAATGGTACCCTTAGCTTGGATCCAAACTATAAAGGCTCAAAAGAAATCCTACAAGGAAAGGTGAACACAACCTAAGTGTACAGGTACAGACTCTAAACTTATTCTTATTGCAAATCTTTATCAATCTAAACAATGGCGTCCTCTGACTGTAAGACATGCACCCCATGAGGTGAGTGTAAATTGACGCCAGATGTTTGATCATTGGAACGGGATACATTTTCAGATATGGTGGTTTTGTTAAGTGGGAGTCCACAGCCTTCCCATGTTAGTGTCGATCAAGGTACACAAGGTTACTGGCGAAAGTCTGGGGGCAGTAAAAAGGTGGTAAAAGTGTTCCTGCTGCTCATACTGGTATACCTCTATTTCGCAAGACAGTTTACAAACCAAACTTGATTCACAAGTGTGGCAGCATCTAGCCCATGGTTCGCCGGCATGTCCCACACTTGGATGGAATTGTAAATGGTAGCATGTGCCACACTTGGATTGAACTATGATTGGTAGCATGTCCCTCACTTGGATAGAATTATAAATGATAGCATGTGCAACACTTAGATGGAAATGTGAATGATAGCATATCCCGCACTTAGATAGAACTGTAAATAATAGCATGTGCAACACCTAGATGGAATTGTAAAGGATAGCATGTCCCACTCTTAGGTGGAACTGCAAATGGTAGCATATCCTGTACTTAGATTGAATTGTAAACGACAGCAGGTACAACACCTAGATGGAATTGTGAATGATAGTATATCTCTCACTTAGATAGAATTCTAAATGATAGCATGTTCAACACCTAGATTGAATTAGAAATGATAACATGTGCCTCACCTACATAGAACGATGATTGGTAGCATATCCCTCACTTAGTTGGAATTGTAACTGATTGCATGTGCCACACGTAGATGGAATTGTGAATGTTAGCATGTGCCTCATCTAGATAGAATTATGATTGGTAGCATACCTCTCACTTAGCTAGAATTATGAATGATAGCATATCCCGCATGAGAATAGGTAGAATGAATAGAGTGAATAGAATAGGTGGAATAGGTGACATAGATAACATAGGTGGAATGGATTGAGTATACGAAGCAGAATAAATTAACAGAGTGGACTGAACGAATGGGGCAGAATAGAATGAGTCTAACCCGTTGAAACTCACCCCATGCTTTGTATCACTGTGCACCTTCTCCCGTGTTGTTGCCAGATATCTGTATCCCCTGTATATGCTATATATCTGTATCCCCATATATATCTGTACTGACCCCTGTCGCTATATCTATATGTCGCTATGTATGTCCCACCGTCCTGTTCACGTGCCTGTCAGGCGCTTTACAGATAACCACCATATCATACCACTACGCTTACTCTCTACTATACACCATCATTCAACCAGAACACAGCTATACCCCTGATAATTCGGCCTAGCAGTCCACATTCAAATACGACCCCATGAACACCTCATCACCCTAATAAAACGCAGCTAGCTGAGCACATTCCGGTCAGATGCTCACATAGGCGTTCCTCAGGCCTAATGCAGCCAGAACCCAGTCTGGGTATCCACCCACCAGACTGCACACATCCAACTGATATCTTCAGCAGCACACCTATCGCTAGGAAGCAGCTATCATCCAACAACTACACCAGCTGCACACATATCCGGTGCACCCACGCACCATACGACACTATCTCTCTCTACTGACCTGAACTATGGTTCCAAAGGGCGTTCAACCTACCATCGCTTTGAGGTCATACCAGTGATATATATAAGGTGCTATATAAATGGCAAATAACATATACGGACACCCTCACCAAAGCTATTGAAGCTATAGCCGCCATCGAATGCAAAAAGGAGAAAAAATCTATGCACACCAACTCCTGGTTCACTGAGGAACTACAGGATCTACGTTCAAGCAAATGAGAGGCATTAAACAATTGGCAAGCTGACCCTAGTGATCAGACCAAGGACACCAAGACGCCACAGCCGTTCACAACATCTATGCCACTATCCAAGCTTGGATTGCAATCAAAGGTTTCTGTCTTAACGGGGAGAAGACTGAAATTCTCATCCTGGGCCAGACAAACACATTATCGAAACTAAGCCCCCAATACAACAACTTCAACATAGACAACTCAACCATCTCCGTATCATCCTCTGTCAAGACTCTGGGTGTTCACATTGATGCAAATCTATCGATGAACAAACAAGTCAGCGCCATAGCCCCTGCATCAGCGTTCAGCACCAAACTCATCAATGCCATTAAACCTTACTTATCCACCCCCAACCGCTTGGCCATAGCTAGAGCAACTATAGGAGCCAAACTCGATTATTGCAACGCCCTCATAGCTTGCGCCTCCGGCAAAAACATTCACAGACTGCAAACCACACAAAACAATGCCCTCAGAGCCGCCATGAGCATCCGTAGAAGAGACCATATATCCCCCGCCAGACGTGAAGCCCGGTGGCTCCAGGTCAAAGACTGTATTGCTCTGAAAATCCTCACCATCACTCACAGATGCATCAACAAAATCACTCCAGCATACCTATCTGAAGCAATATCAAGGACCACATCCACTCGCCCCACCAGAGCTGAGTACACCAACCAGCTACACATACCACGCATATAGAGAGCCACAGCGGGAGGTCTAGGCCTCTCCTATATTGCACCGAGACTCTGGAACTCGCTCCCTGCCACCCTTAGAGCTGAAACTTCCATCTCTGTCTTCCGCAACAACCTCAAGGCCACTCTCCTCAACTAGCAAGTGGAGGACTGCCTCCTCCACTTCTGCCATGTATATTGTAATATAACACAAATGTAATATAACTATATTGTAACCTGTACATATACTGCTAATGACTATGTAACTACATTGCAACCTGTATATATATTGCTAATGACCATGTAACTAAGTAACTAAGCTTTGTACTGTAACAAGTGCCACAATGTCCTTGGGCTGTTGTGCGCTATATAAATACGAATAAAAAAATAAAAAACATCTTCAAACAGATTTCCACCCAGTACAAGGGGCCATCACTACAGCTAAAGCTAACTCAACTCCCGGATCACCAAAGCCAATTCACAAACTAAAGTTCTCAATTTCCAATGAACTCATCTCCCCTCCCGACAGCCCAGATGAGATCATCAAAGATGAAGCCTAGTACTCAAGTATACAAACCGCACTGCTCAGTAAAATTGACTTACTCCAAATTAAAATCCAGGAGCATTACAAAGCCTGACCTCACCTCATCCAGCCTCCACACCCAGCCCTTGACACCTCGAAGTCAAATAATCCCCTATTCGTCTTCCGTGACATCACAGAATCAGAAGTCATCAACCTCCTCCAGCCCCTCAAACCGTCTATATGCAAAGGTGACATTTAGCTACCTAATATCATCAACGACTGTGCTGACTCCCTTGCCCCTCTCCTAACAGCATTCATCAATGCTTCATTCAAAACGGGTATCGTCGCGGCTTGCATGGGTATGCCCCTCCTAAAAAAACACTCTAGACCCCGCCTTGCCCAATAACTACCAGACCGTAACCACTGTCCCTTTCCTCTTAAAAATCTTGGATAAAGCAGTCCACACCCAGATTCAACACTTTCTTAAATCTAACTCTATCCTAGGCAATAGACAATCTGGTTTCCGTAAAGGGCACGGCATAGAAACCGCACTGGTAGACCTTAAAAACCAAATCACTCAAATCATGGACAAAGGCAAGCCAGCACTCCTACTACTCCTGGATCTCTCGGCTGCCTTCGATCTGGTGGATCACAAAATCCTTACATCACATCTCACCCAGACTGCCAATTTCTCTAAAGATGCCTCCTCTTGGATCACATCATTCCTGGAAGGCAGAGCTATGAAAGTTTTCTCTAACCAGGCTAGCGCTGCTCACACCACCATTCACTATGGAGTCCCCCCCGGTTCATGCACAGCCCCCACGCTATACAACATTTTCACCAAACCGCTCTTCGATAAACTGGATGCACTTGTTATAGCATATACTAAATATGCTGACGATACACAAGTACTCCTACCACTCTCCGGCTCATATGATCAAGACACCAAAGCTTTGCATCAAATCTACGCTACCATCCAAGCCTGGATGGCGGCCAATGGCCTTTGTCTTAATGGAGAAAAGACTGAGATTATCATTCTTGGATCTAAAATGACTCTGAACAAACTAGGACAGCATAACTTCAGTACAGACAGCACTATCATCGCTGTATCTTCCTCAGTCAAGACTCTAGGGGTCTACTTAGACTCTACGCTATCTATGAATAGGCAGGTTAGCGCCATTACCGCGGCCTCCGCTCACACCACCAAACTTATTAATGCGATTAAACCCTACCTATCCAAACAAAACTGTATGTCAATAGCTAGAGCCACCATTGGGGCTAAATTAGACTATTGCAATGCTAGCAGGTACGTCGGCATAAAATATAAAAATACTCCAAATCACACAAAACAATGCTCTTAGAGCAGCCCTGAGCATTCCCAAAAGAGATCACATCACTCAAGCTAGGCAGGCTGCACACTGGCACCCCATAAGAGATCGTATAACCTTCAAAATCCTTACTCTCTCGCACAAATGCCTGTCCCTCACAGCCCCACCATACCTATCAGAGGCCATTGCGAGAACCTGGGGAGTTGCTAGGTCTGGAAAAGACCCGGGGCTAAGCTGATGTCGGAACTGTTGGGACTGGGGGCTAGCTAATCTTTTGGCTGTAGCTCCTGACATTCTATCCAGGGCTACAGCCAAAAGATCAGGGGCTATAGCCCCCTTAGCCCCCCCTAGCAACGCCCCTGGCGAGAACCAACTCTGCACGCCCCATAAAATCTTTCTACATTAAACAACGACACATCCCGCTCATTAACAGGGCCAAAGCAGGCGGGATTGGATTCTCATATCAAGCACCTAAACATTGAAATGCCATACCCCCAGCTCTCAGAGTGGAGACCTCCCTCACAGCTTTCAGGAAAATGATAAAAACTTCACTCTTCAACTGAACAACTGAATACACTCATCCCTATCTGCCCCCCCCCCCATTGCTATCCCACTGTATATATCCATTGTGCTATGTAACCAGGTCATTCTGCTTTTAATAGCGCCACAATGCCTCCGGGCTGATACACGATTTATAAATGCAAATAAATAAGACTCGATAAGCAACCCAAATTTCAGGAGAAGAGTTGAAAGTCTCATTAGCAAGTCTGGCCTCAGTGATTTCACAGAAAAATACTAACCGCAAATATTCTTCAGTGCAGAATGTTCACTACAATGTAATCCACTGACTAAACATGGAGAAAAGGGTAGATTGGTTTGGATAAGAGTATATTGAGTTTAAAGAGGTGCTGGTTGTGGTTGGGAGTTAAAAGGTCGGCTGTGAGGGGTGCCCCCCATACATTTTGCAGCTGAAAAGATTTCACAATTCGGTAAAGAAATAGGCAGTTCACCTAGGCTTAGGCACAGACACTATTGTGTGTTCTTTATACGCATGCATCCCTTATTGGGCCAGATGTGACTTTCTTTGGTAACAAATCACTGGGTAAAGCTTAACTTTTTGGTCATGGGTATGGCACTGGTGACTTCTGTTCAAGGGTAGAAGACCAGTGTTGTGTACTTCTGCAGCCCCCAAATCTTCATTTATTCCCAGTGTAGCTCCTCTAACTATTGTGTTTAGCCACAAAGGATTGTTCCTAGTAATAAGATGCTCGGATCTGTATTTGTGGATGTTCAGCTCACTATTTGCTTACTTATGGAATATCTTGTTTGCTCAAAACAAGGGCTAGGTTTGACTGCCTACTGCTAAGGGGAAATACTGGAAAGTGGTCAGGATACCCAAATGATCCTGGCTGCCCAGCGTGTTGGGCGCCAAGAGAGGATCTGAAACACTTTGTTATTTTGCCCCGGGTACGGTGACATCAGACAACATACTATCCTGCAGATTATCAAGCTCACTGATATTCGCTGCTATAGGCCCGCCTTGTTGTTAATTTTGTTGGCGGAATCAGAATTGACTGCCTGGGCCCTTTTGCCTTATCTGAAAAGTGCTATGCTTAGAAGAAAGGGGATTTTAAAGGGATAGAAATGGTTTTGGTATTTTGAGATCTATGGTTCTAATGTTTCTGTTCAAAGGTATTGAACTTGTTATGGTAATTGTTTTATCGACATGCAGTATTTTAATGATACCTCATATTGTCTGTGTTTGATGAATGTTTTTATATCCAAATAAACATAATTGAAGACTTTATTAGGTAACAAACCACTGGGTAAAGCTTAACTTTTTGGCCATGAGTATGGCACTGGTGACTACTGTTCAAGGGTTGAAGACCAGTGTTGTGTACTTCTGCAGTCCCTGAATCTTCATCTGTTCCCAGTGTACCTCCTCTAACTATTATGTTGAGCCACCAAGGATTGTTCCTAGTAATGGGATGCTCTGATCTGTATTTGCGGATGTTCAGCTCTGTATTTGCTTACTTATGGAATATCTTGTTTGTCTGATAGCCTTCCGATCTGTATCCAGTGATGACCATCGCACTGATCGATAACAAGCCTGACTTTGTGCGGCTTTTCCTGGACCATGGAGTGAGCCTGAAGGAATTCCTGACATGGGATGCCCTGAAATTACTCTACAACAACATGGAGCCGTCCAGTCCAGTCTACAGCAAATTGGAGAAGCTCCTGGCAGAGGAGGAGCAGCTGCCCCAGCCGAAGGGTCGCTCCGACATCCAGCTCCACCATGTCGCCCGGGTCATAAAGGAGCTTCTGGGAGAGTTTACAGAGCTACTCTATCCAAATTTCAAAAGCTCCCGCTCATCTATAGTGCCACAAATCAACATAAAGGTAAATGTGTGTAAGTATGGGTGTGTACTTAAATGGCAAGCAGCAGAGTGTTGTAAGAGAGGGACAGAAATGGCCTCACGGGGAAGCGCTAGAGGGCCATGGAGATGCAGGAGTAGAGTCTTGAGTGCTCTCTTGAATGAGTACTGAATGAGTACTGAGAACTGTTTATCTGTTCATATTGCAATGAGTTTCACTCAAGAGCATTGTTGGAAGCAGAAAGTTATCGCCATGCCAATTAAAGGAAGTCTTTTGCATAAACTCCTGGCTACATTTTGAACTATTGAAAATCATGTGAATTAAAACTAAAAAGACCTGAAATAATACTTGTATCCTATGCATTTATTGAATTCAGTCTGTTTATGGCACGCACAATATCCCTCCTACGCATATCTCGTTGCCATAGAGCTCCTCCTGACTGTCCGGGAACCTCCCTTCACAGTTCTCCGGTGGCTCTTCCAAGAATGATTATTTAAGATCCATATCTAGCAGGTGGGGAGTCACCAAGGATGACACTCAGCTCCTCATATGGGATATCGGGATATCCCCGGCAGAAGAACTTCCTGGGGATTGCAGGATTGGGGGCATGGGGAATGATAATTTATAAACACCTCTAAGACTGACTTCGGTTTGTTTCTAATTCTTGTTCCACAATCCTTGTAAATCATTGGATACCACATGATAGTGTCACAACTCCTGTCTCCACATCTGTGAACTTTCTTGGCTTTTGGGTTGACTCCCAATTGTCAATGCAGACTCAACATAAACATATGGGCTCATCAACTAATGTCATTCCATTCAGTCTATTTGCAGATCCATCCCTGCCAGTTCAAATGGACAGGATACGTGCTTCCGAGTTAGACCAATTCAGGTACTTTTTCTCATCGGACGCTTGTTTAGGTTATTTTGACTGTACAAAAGGAAAGGACTGGCACCTTTCAGCAAGACATTAATTATTTCATTGGGACTATAGACTTAGCCCTTCTGTTCTGCTTTTGATAGGACAGTACCAGCACTTGCCAGCATAGCTGCTACACATTTAGTTCTCGACTATGAAATCGTTTTTGTATGAGTCATAATAATGTATTCACCAAATGAATGACTGATACCCAAGCTATAGATCGACAACCACACTGCCGGCAGCTCTGAGCAACAACAAAGCACTGCCCTCTTCTCTGCACTACTGTAATCCACTAGAGCCCAACATCTGACTTTCTCCTGCTCTCGGGGTATGTGCTACTGTGTCAGATCTCCCGCTGTATGTGAAACATGTGTTCACAAAAATGACAGCAGTCTCTTGGACACCTGGGAGCAGCACACTCTCATGTAAGGTAGAAAATATAATGGTGAGCAGGTTGTAGAGGATTGTAAACAATAAAGAAGCTAGATTTAGCAAGACATGAAAAAGACACAGCAAGGCATTTTTTGGGAAGCTACGTGAAGATGTGCTCTTTGTCTGCAATTGATGTCGTGCAGTGTTTTCTGATGTTGATTACAGTGGTTGTTTTAGTTTTTTATAAGCAGACCTATTCTTTTGTGCCTCATTAGAGACCGAAAGTGTTGTATGAATAACAAGACTTTATCGATGTGTGAAGAATTTGGTCCATTGGGTGCTTTGAGTTCATTATCACATTACAAGATAAACTAATGAAAGTGATACATTGAGGCCACTTTAAGATCTTTAAAATCCCAGAATACTGTTCATGTTTACTTTCCAGAAGTGCGGGAGGGGATTTTGGGATTTTGGAATACCCCAGCATTGGGAGAGATAAATGGACCTGCTGAGTGATCAATCTAGGCTTGGTAGACTATGGAATTGTTTAGGATTTGGTAGCCCAAGCCACTGAAAACCTTACATATGTGGCTGAGTCTGTGGGTGGATGCAACAAGGAATGTGGTCTTGTCCGCACAGATGCTATGGCACTGAATATAAAGTTATTCTTCGAGAGGAACAGATGCTTTTCACCCCCGCCCCCTCCTTAACATACCACCTTTATTTATTTTATATCTGGAAGAAAGCTTAGACCGGCTAATTAACCCTATGCCATAGGGTAAATTCTCTACTGTCTTGAAGGCCTTCTTCCAATCCTTGCTGAACTCTGCACTAGGTGTGCCCTGAGGCTCCAACTGGCTGCTCTTTAGTGCTCTACATTTATGATCAGTCAATGAAGTGGGGTTGTCTTCCTAGAGAAGACAAGAAGATGGGGTTTCAGTGACGTTACAATTTGTAAAGACGGTATCATTGTGCCATATTATTGAGCTATACCCCACCAGAATGCTGCTTTGAGAGTCTCTCCTGTGAGCTGCCAGGAAGCTAGGATGTGTGAAGTGTGAGGAAGATATGGTATCAAACAGTGAAGACAGACACAAGTGATCACACTTCAAGGGTGTTTATTGAACTTTCATACGGGTTGGTAAAATCCTAAATCTAAAGATGGGAGAAAGCTACAACCATCAAATAATAATAACGCAGTCCTAGTAGAGTCTTGTCAAAATAAAAGGGCCTATACTAAAAAACCCTTCTAAATACAAATGATGTGGGACAATGGTGTATGCAAAAGAAAAGTGTTCAAGAAACAATATATCAGGCTAACTGAGAAGTTGGCTTACCTTCCCCACGTTTTCAGCACAGGACAAGGCAGCACACTCGAGCCTAGCACATATTCTGGCTTTTCTAGCACAAGGATACAGTTCAAAATCTCAGTAACAGGGCCTTCTGTGCCAAAGTCTCTTTGCCATTCAAAGTCTCTTATTACAGAGGGCCTGATGCAACAAACAAACATACAAGTTTCTTTCTTCGCAGGAATTTCACATGTACAATTTCTCGGGTGATTCACTGTTCACCCCGGATCCCCCTCTGCTGGGCTCAGACCCACTTTAACACAATGTTCTGAATTGGTCTCCCTCAATCAGGCTCAGACCATTTTGTCTCACTTTCCAAACTTTCCTCTCTGCATCACAAATCGAAGACTTTCGACTCGGCATGGGATTTTGCTTGACCCGTCACAGGATCACTTCGATTCACGATTTCTTTCTTACTACAATTCTTTAACTTTTATTTCTGCCACTTCTCAGCTGGGCACCTTACAGAGACCTTCAATTGAGCATGCACGCAGTGCCGGACCATCTATCAACAGTATTGTACATTTTCTTTCAAAGCTCAAGCATTCATCAGCAGTTTAGCCTTACTCTTGTCTTTCATCACGCGCGTTTTGATAATGTTCGTCCCAGCGCTCGTTATACAATGTTGCTGCTTGCACCCTTGGCTTCAACACAGACCAGTCTTGTATCGGACTCCCCAACTCACCGGCTGTGTTGATTTTTCTGATGCTACCTTGTTCTTGGAGTCAAGGACAGTACCACAGCGGCTGCTGCTTTTCCCCGACTCGATTAGTCATGCAGGAGTACTGCAGGTATCTTTGACACACAATGCATGATTTTTCAGATTGGTTTCCTGGTCTTTAGCTGTCTAATCTTGAGGGCTCTTGAAAGCAACTGTTTCTTGCCAGAAAGGTCAAGGGAATTTCCTTCCTTACAAACCCTCTGTGTTTGCAGGCTTTACTTCCTCATCCACCTGCCGTCTCGAAATTGCTGTTCCTTCATGTGCTTTGCCTTGCTCAGATTTTACCTTCGTGCTCTGCATTTTATCCGTGTGGGGAAGCTTAATGGAAGTCAAGTGTGAATGATGGTCAATAATTGCCTGACCTCGCCTAACCATTGTATTGGGACACGTTAGGTATACTGCTCGGGTGTTAGTCTGTTTTCTCCCAGAGCGGGCTGTCCGTGTGAAAGTGTTTGAGTAGGAAAGAGGCGGGGTGGGGTGGGATAGAGTTCCTATGTATCTTAACTGGTAGGATGGGGTAAAGGTGTTACAGGGAAGGGATTAGTGTCTCGCCATGCAGTGCCCCACTCCCCGAAGCCCCCTCATCCAATTGAGCCTCCTGCACTGGACCAACCCCAGGAACTGGATCGAAAAGTGACGGTTGTTTCCTGGCCACCTGGATGATAAATCACTGGGGTCTGGTGGGTGAGACACCTTCTGGTTTCTCACACAAGGCAAGTCCACGTTCCTGGTGCGGCTGGTATTCTAAGAGTGTTGGTGGAGCTGGGACCGTAGTCATTCAGATTCTGGATGAGCCATCTTTCGTTGTTGTAGGGTAAATGAAGCTATTTGTTCATTCTATATTGGATGGCCAGAGGTTGGACAATTATGAGGCTGTAAGTGAAAGGAGTGCCTTTTCTGGAAGTGTCTGGTTTCGCCTGTTGGTGGCTTGTGGATCGACTGGTGAGATGATGACCACCAAATGAAGGTGTGGTGAACCATCATCGACTATCCCCTCCAGAGGATTTGGTGGAGCTGGTGTGATGCGTAGGACCAGTGCAAGAACAAGCAGTGGCGTTCTGTTTGTGACTGGGGGTAAGTAAGGGAATTGTGCAAGGGTTGGAGGGTTATTCCTGTTTTTTCACAGTCTTCATTTGTCAACACAGATCATTCAGGAGGCACAGAGGCGTTTCCATCAGATTCGAGCTTGTCAAAGTAAAATGGAGCCTTTTAGCAATCTTTCATACCTAGCAACTATCTTCCCCTTGCGTTTCTTGTGAGCAGTGGCATTTATATACTTGAAAATGTTGTGGGGATGGTATAATTGGGGGTACATGTTTTGTCCAATGTATGTGTCCTCTGTAGTTTTAATATATGCACATATATGCTGTCAGAGCCCACAACAGCAGCATTTTAAACATGTTTAATCATCCGGAACATTACTACACAAGTTGAAAAACTAGATGCGACACGCTGTGCTTTTGAATGTGCTGGTTGGCATGTTCCTTTAATGTACATTTTTAAAGAATAAATGCCCACCCTCACTCCCTAAACCTGGTGCATGGCATGCCCTCATTCTAGGGAATTTATGTTGGTGCATTGATTATTAGGGGGGGTGTCCTTCAAATGTTTGCGCACAGAATATCAACTGTAATTCTGCTTCCACACATATCAGACACTTTATTATACGAACAGTGCCAATAAAATATCTGAAACGTTCATGCATTCCTAGCATTGCAAAGTGACATAAACAAATAGAGTAAAGGACCCTAGGTTTCTTTTTGGCCAGTATGCTAAAATAGCCTATAAATCACTATAGTCCTCCATACTGAGCAGGGGTTTTGACAGGTCGATGCCCCTGCCTATTATGGACGAGCTGCCCCTAAATGGAATGTCGTAAAGATGTGTTATTTCACACTACATTCTCTAAGTAGGTCTGGACGATACCTTTTTTCAGTGCAAAATATTAATCTCAAAGAAATTCTCCTAAAATACGTGTGGCAGGGATGTTGCATGGCATCAATTGCACTAGTCAATACATTGGTTTTTATTTATTTTATTTATTTAGTTGGACATTTGTATGATGCCTATACACAAGTATTTCCAGGGGCCACAAGACAAGTTGGGAGGGTGGGCGATAGGGGAACATAGGAAGAAAGTAGAACAACAAAAACGGTTATATTGGTCTTGTGACAAGCCTACCGTGCAAGTGCATGACACGGTGGTAAGTGAACGGGGTAAGTGGAGAAGTGCATGAATGGGGTGCCCAAAGGGAGGGGGGAGGGCAAGTGCTTGGGGGGCCAAGATGGCAAGTGCCAGTGGAAAGAGGGGGGAAGGGAGGATGAGTGCGGTGGGCAGGGTGGACCAGGTTAGGGCTAGTCCGGGGAAGGGAGCCCGAGGGTAAGTGCTGGCAAGGGATGCTGGGGGGACTGGTAGGGTGGTGGTCTGGCCCCTTTGACTCAGGGACCAGGCCCCAGTTGCAGCGGCATAGGGAGAGTTAGCATGGTAGGAGGAGAGTGACGGAAGAGGAGAAAAGGAAAGTCTTGAGAAGTTTCCAGAATTTAAAAAGATCCGGCTCAAGTCTGGCTGAAGTCTGAGGGGAGCAGGGAGGCTGTTCCAGAGGGAGGAACCAGCTGAGGAAAGGGATCTTCCTCCAACTCTCTGCTTGGTGAAACGTCTGACCTGCAGATAGTTGGAGCCAGAGTACCAAAGGACTCTGGCAGGGAGGTATTTAGCAGGGAAAAGCTGGATGTAGCGAGGTCTCTATCCCCAGACAGCCTTGTGGATGATGCAAAGGGTCTTGAATTTGATCCTTGCGGTCACTGGGAGCCAGTGGAGAGCTTTTAGATGCTGTCCCTGGGCTAGAGGCCAAGGATAAGTCTTGGAGTCCTATTCTGGATTAGTTGAAGGGAGTGAAGGGAGAAAACAGCTAGTTAGATCAAGACACAATTGTAGTAATCCAGCCCAGAAATAACTAGGGCACTGGAGACGTTGCTCTTCTGGAGGAAGGTGAGGAAATGTAGAATGCCCCTGAGGAGGTGGAGCTGAAAGTTGGACTTCTTGGCAAGGTCTGTGATGTGTGGAGACAAAGAAAGAGAGGAGTCAAAGATGATCCCAAGGTTTTTTGCCTCATAAGTAGGTGGGGGAGAGGGGAAGGGGGGGCTGACCAGACAGTGGGGTGGAAACAAGGAGCAGGCGTCCCAATGAGAAGGATCTCCGTCTTACTGACATTAAGGTTGAGATCACTGGCAGAGCACCGTGCCTGATAGCAGTCAGGCAGCCAGATATGAGGTGGATAAGAGTTGGTCATGTCTGAGGTTGCGAATATATGTCAAATGTCCCATTTATGTGTGTTTTCAGATATTGGGTAAGAAGCGTAAAACCCATCCCAAAGAAGCCCCGCCGCTGCCTGTCTACCCCCTGCGGGATCTTCTCATCTGGTCCATCCTTCAGAACCGCGAGGAGCTGGCTGAGATCGCCTGGTCTCAGGTATGAAATGGCTCTTCCCATTTACGAAAAGATGACCTGAGCTAAGAGATGCGATCCATAGGGCCGATGCATGAGCACCAACACACAAAGCACGATTAACTAATACTTTATAATCCATGCAAACCAGCAAGTGCAGAAATGATTAGCGACTTGCCCTTTTTATCCCGGAAACAGCCTGTTAGGGGGTCATAGAACAGGTGTGTTCACATGTGGTTGGTGTCATGCACCATATAAGGCAGCCCTGTCCTGGTGCCGTTGCAGTTATGTCCAGGGATTCTGCCCAGTAAAGTTCACTCCAGAATCACACAAGTATCTCTTGTGATATTCAATTACATTTTCATTTCACAAAAGTACAAAGAAATCATACAAGAAAACAAAATGCAAAACATCTGCTTAAGTACTTTTGTCCTTCTTTAAAAACCATTTGATTTTCTCACGAATGATGCATGTTCAATAAAACCATAAATAGAATGGGCAACCTTCTTGCGGGGGCGGGGGGGAGAACACTGGCACCCTGGCCTCAGCTAATGTACGGATATTATACAATCTAAAAATAGGAAGAAGGAACTTTATCCTAAGCAAATTCAGGGTAGTACAAAAGAATACAAAATGTCATTAGTAGACCAACTGGCCACTACAGATTTGGGTCCGCACTCTCTCCATGGTGCTAATACATATTACACAATAAAGAAATGTCAAAAACACTTAAATTCACCCACTCGACAAACACAGGAGCACACAACATACAGTCATTAAAAACGAAAACTATGCACATAGAGCAACATTTGCAGATGATCAAGGAGGTACAGCGTTATGTGCCTTATTTTGCAACAACGTGCAGTTTATTTCTCCAGTACTCTGCCATAAACATTGCCAAAGTGCGCTGCATAATTGCACATTCCCCGGGTACTAATACCCACTGGGGAATTTAAAAAAGTGAAATGAGTGTCTCACAGCAGATCTAAAACAAAGTGTTTTGAACTCTCTTATTATTTTGGTTAGTCTTTTTCATGTCCATGCCACCGAATACATTTACTGTGATTAGGAAATGTTCCAAGACCCTAGAAAACACTCCATCTTAATGTGGACTTTATCCATTGCATGCTGTGAATGCTCAGCCGCATGCACTTTTTTAATTTAAAATAAGAATCCAAATGCCGTGAAAAGCTTGAATATTAAGCATTAAAGAATGGAGTACCTCTTTGCAGGACAGATTCTGCACCATGAATTCCACCCTGGAGATCAGGGAAGAACTGTAGGCTAGGTGGGTGGTTTGAAGCAATCTCTCTGTGTTGACCATCCAGCCTTTGGTCTATTGCCTGAGATCCAAGCCGCATTTGGGCAATGCTATGACCTGTGTTTTGTGTATGGCTCATTTCACACAATCTTCTAGATAAAGCAGAACATTTTAATGCACTTTGATTGCTCTTGAACAGCGTTTGGTGTCGACCAATGACCTTCTCGGCGAAGGCTCTGTAACACTGTGCCACACGGCAGAGCTGGCACTTCCCACAGCTGGATAACAAGAGTAGATCAATCAACACCCCAGGTACATTCAGAACAGCTGACTCCACTGTTTTCCATTCCTGTTGCAGTGGGGCCAGTGGTAGTGGTGCAGTTATGAGTGTGCAGCAAATAATACAAGGAGCTAGTTTATCGCTGCATGAGAAAAGTGACAGTAATTCCATTAGTGCCACTTTTTCTGCACCGCCAGATTGAAATTTTTGGTGGATTTACTGCCAGCGAAATTACTGTGTGGTAAATGCATCCATTTTCAGAGGGAAACTGGTAGACTCGCCTCCAGCATGTTGCTAGCGGTAAATCCTCCACTTAACCCCTAGAAATCGGCAGATTTACCGCACAGTAATTCCACCAGTGGTAAATTCTCCAAAAATCTACATGGAGTCCTATGGCCTCCAAACATGGGGAATTACTACCACTTGTAATCCCGTGGTAATTCCATGAAACCATAACAGTAATTGAGTTTGATGGCATTTCGGCAGAATTACGGCCAGAATTCCACTGAACTCTTAAAGTGCCCGGACCTGACGGGATTCCAGTCAACCTATGTAAACTAGAGTCCGCCTACTGGCTCCCTGTTTTGATAAAAAAAGGTAATATGCTTAATACTAATAACGAACCAGCAGCATCATGGCGATCAGTAGGAATCATCGCAATTTTCAAAAAGTGGGATAGAAATAACCCTTCACATTTGCGGCCTATCACCCTCCTTGGCAGTCTGGGAAAGGTATATGCAAAGGTTCTGGCTTACAGGCTACTCAAACTTATGAATGAAGGATATCTTCTGCACCACGTAAAGGCACTGGAACTATAGAACAGGCCTTCCGATTGACATTGATTTGACAATAATGTTACACAGAAAGTTATGCCTTTATATATGATCTTGATCGCTCTGAAGACAGCCTTTGACCATGTAAACCGCAAGCTATTATGGGGTGCAATGTATAGACTTGGCATCCCTTTGCAGCTGGTAAATTGCATATGGTCGACACACACAGAAAATAATGCCATTGATCGATGGGAAAATAGGGGCAGAGGACAGATTCATTCCCGGTTCCTAGAGGAGTACGGCAAGGTTAGGTTCTGGCACCTTTTCTGTTTTCCTTATTTATTAACGATCTTGCCAGCTCGCTACTAGCATTCCAGGCAGATGCCCCCTTGATAAATAAGATGCGCTTAAACATTCTTTTATTTGCCGACAAAGCTGTTTTATTATCTACCTCCCTGCAAGGCT
Source organism: Ambystoma mexicanum (assembly GCF_040938575.1). NCBI lineage: Eukaryota > Metazoa > Chordata > Amphibia > Caudata > Ambystomatidae > Ambystoma > Ambystoma mexicanum. The sequence goes on from NC_090941.1 coordinate 1,091,177,168, forward strand.
TGAAGAAGATCTTTTCTCAATGTGTTCATTTAGGGAACAGATGATCATGCTGTTTCTAGTTTGGGGATTTGTCAGGCATTCCAGAAATATTGGGAATAAATGACATTGAAGTTTACATTTGTCACTCACTTCCACCACTAGTTGGAAGGGTTCAGACCCTTTGTGGCAAACAACAGTTATGGTTTTACTGTAAGGAAATATGAAAAGGGCATTTTCCAGACCTACGTTCAACATGTTCAACACTAACCGCCCAGGGTATGTCCTGGGAGCAGGGCACACACCCATATGCTCCTCACTTGGAAGGTCTGATAGACATCAGCCAGTGCTCCGAGACCCTTGAACTCCTGTTCCTTACCTGTGAGAGGTGGGTTTGGTTGGTTAGAGGATTGTTTCCCCCTAATGGATGGCCTCACATCTAGTAACTGCTTGCTCTCTTTCAGGATCAAGACTGCATTGTGGCCGCGTTGGCATGCAGCAAAATTCTGAAGGAGCTCTCAAAGGAGGCAGATGAGGCGGACAACTCCGAGAACATGCTGGCGTTGGCAGCCCTGTATGAGGAGCGGGCAGTGGGTACGAATACAGCGCTTACCTTTCCACTCCTATTTGAGAAGATGTTCTCTGAAGCACGATTGACGCAAATACTCATACATGCAAACATTGAAACACGTTGGCGGTGTCAATTAGCCCTTCTCTGTATCAGTGTGTGCCTATGCTTGTATGACATTTCAAGTCCTAATGTTCCTTTACATTATGGTTGCATGGTGAAGTGGGCCTTCTTTAACGATTTGTATTGCTATTTTCAAGACTTTAAATTACTTTAGGGGTAACCCAATATGCAGCATCCATGCAATCTAAGAGTGGAGAGAGCCTGTGTCTACCCGACTGTCTTTGCATTCACCGCCAACCAACTTGGATACATATTATCTCAATATATAGAGGGCGTCGCCTTATTTAGCAATTGGTCTAGGAAGAAATAGAAAGGACCAGAATTATAGGGTAACAGTAATCTCCCCATACTTAAGGTGAAACCTTTGATCCATTGATTTTGTAAACATTTTCCAAAGATGTTTTCTGGTGCAGGCCCCCCAAAATTGGAAGGTTTTGGAGACATTTGTCAAACAGTTTAAAAGTTATATTACATTGAAAAGGGGTTTGTTTTTGACCTGTTACCCAAAATTTCAAAATAGGCACAAATGTGCATCCATTGGACAGGCACACAGCTGAAACCGCTGGATGGATTTGCTTCAAATTCGAAACAACTTGGGTGCAAAGTGGTGCAGAGCTGCCTCTTCGTGTTTTGGTGCAGATCCTTCCAGAAGTTGTTTTAAAATTTGGCTGAGAAAGGGGTGCCTTGGCGCAAACTTAGTTTACATATCTCCTATAGTGTAGAGCAGCAAGTGAGGTTTTTCATGAATGAAAAGTCGCCACATTCTTAATGCTCGATGCAAGTGTTTCTGCGAGAATCCTGCAAGATCAGAAAAAGAAAAGCTTAAAATTATATTGGGGAAAGGGCTGGGGGGTTTGCCTTCAGTCGGGATGGTAAAAGAGGACTAACTGGTGAGTTTGACAGATTTGTTGAAATCTAAGGAAGACGATTTCAAGCCAAACATTTTCGTTTTTTCGCAAGAAAAGGAACATTATCGCAGACCTTATGTAAAAAAACAATACCGTTCTCACAGGAATTTGATCTGTGTCCTAAGAAGAAACATCAGTAAAATGATAATATGAGGAAGGCGTGCCCTTTGATTAAATATTATTACTCAAATCCTAAAGTCATCTCATCTGTCCATATTATTTTCCTCTTGTCCAGCTGTGTTTCTTTAAGCCCTTTTAAAAGTGGTCGAATATATTTATTTTTGCATTTTGAAAGCGCTCACACAGCCCGCGGGCATCGAGGTGCTGTTACAGGAATCGTTTTTTTTTTTTAGCGTAAATGTGTTTTTTTTTTTGTCTTAGTTGCGTATTTATAACACGCTCAAAATATCCAGAGGTTTCTAAGCACGGACCCGGGGATCGAACCTGTGTTGCTTTGTGTCATCTTGCTTCCAAGGCGAGCACATTGCACTGAGCTATCCTCCCGGGACTGTATAAGTAATGTAATCGAATACCCAGGGCCTGCAATACTTACATGGGCCTAAAAATGGTTGCATTTCCCTCATTGTTTTAGGTTCTGAGGTCTTCATTATTGCTACTGCTCTTTCAGACATCACATTCCTCAGTTCATGGAACTTCATACAAAGCCTGGAAAGTTGGAAAACCTCACTGACTATTTGTCCAGACACCCTTTACCAACAGTTGATACAAGAACGACACCAGCAGAATAGTACATTATTATATAGTTGTAGCCATTGGCCCAATTTGGGCCTGTCTAGGTAGCGTACATGTGTGTACTGTGAGGGAAATAAAGAAATAAAGGCACATACCCCAGGGTGTGGAGAACAATATAGTGTATGTAGTGTTTCTGGGTTAACTACAAAGGTCTTATCTGGACTCAACCATCCAGCCCACCATGTGAAAGAAAGGAAAAACAGAGAACATTGGAGAAAACCTCCTGCCCAGCAGTGGACTGGGCAGGGAAGAGAGCATTCTGAAGGAAAGAAAGATTGCTAGAAAAAGACTGTTCAGAGAAGGAGTGAAGGGAAGGAGACAGTGCAAGTCTGCTTCCTGGGAGGCTAGAATCATTTTCAGAGCTGAGCTGCGTATGTCAGGTGGAGCCCGGCTAGTGATGGGAAATATCTTTTATCCATCGCTAGTGTCATAGGGAATAGAGCAGAAGGTTTGCACAACTGTATCCTTCTGCAAATCATAGATAAAAAGTGATCTGAACACAATATATAATCTGACATTGAAAAATATTATTGCTTGCATGCAAAAAAGTAGAATTAGCATTACAAAGACAGTAAGTCCATTCAAGATATCACACAATTTCACTTTAATGCTCACTTTTCACAGGGAAAGGTACATGACACCACAACAAATAATTAACTAGGACTGCCACTTTACCTTTTTTGACCTGTGCTCCTTGTATTTCTTACAGCTCCACCGCATCAGTAGTTGACTTCTGGGACATAGTAACACATGAAATAAGCATACAGAAAATCATTGACAGTATGAATATTGACTCTCAGTTGCATTTAATTTGTGATTACAGATATTGTTCTATATTTAATTAATCTTCCAGGTACAGTAATTCTGCACTTCAGGTTTTAAAATAAAACACTTATATAATATATACCTGTTGCACAGTGCTAGTGTCATGGGACATAGATGTCAAATTTAGCACCACAGCCACCTTTAAATCAAAATTAGTAAGAACACAATATATAGGCAGTAGCAGTACTTGGCTTGCTGTTTAGGTTTTCAGTATAGAAACATGTACGTTGTGCATTTAGAGGAGAAAACAAGTCAATGATATCAACCAAAACTCTCATTTACGTATTACTGCTGACGGTAAAGGGTGCAACGTGCTCAACACAGCAATTAAGATATGATGTTTTAATATTTTTCCAATGGTACATGTTAGAGAATATGATATAACACACTCAATCACATCCAAAAACCCATAGAAGTTTCAAATGTACACCTTGAAAAAAATAAACTGGAGAAATGTGACAAACTACATTAAACAAAGGACAAACATCATATTTATTTATATATTTATTTATTTGTGCATTTATTTCATATGTAAAGTGTTTACTTTTTTTATATTTAATACCTCCTCAGCATGAGCAGTACCAAATGAAGAAGGCTAAGTTGATGACGTACCAGCGTCCTCTTGCATATGACATACAGTTATTTATAAGATGAATGTATTCATTGAAAGGTAGCAATGTATGACAAGATTTTTTTTTTAAACAAAACAAATCAAGTTTATTGAGTCTGCTATAGCACACAGTCTAGAGTCTAATGCAGCTACAGTCTACATGTAGCCACATTAGGAAATACAATAATAGCACTTGAAAGGCAATTAAGGTTTCTGTTGATCCTGGACAATTGTATGACTTGGAAGCTTGATCCAGTGGAGAATTGATTATCTATGAACACACTCACTAGAAAACATAGTATATCTAAAACATGGACAAATAAAAGTATTGTAACCGCTAGGCATGTCATCATAAGGGCTCACTGGAGGGTTCAAAGAAGTGTCTGACGTTTCTTCTGAAGTAGCCGGCTGCACTTCCACCTGCTGTATCTACGTAATTAAAAACTTTTAAATTAATAAAACAATGCATTGACCAATAAAATAACAGGTCTTACAATTACTTGCTAACAGGGAGGGTGACATTGCTATTAGTTGATTTAGTTAAACAAAATTAAGAATATAAGCTTGCATAAAATTAAAAATAAAGACAATTGCTATTACATAAAATTCACAATATTACAAGTGTTATCATATCAATTTGTAAAAGAACAGAAATTTAGCAGGAAATTATTGCAGTAGAAATCGGGAGAGATCGTATAAGGATACACCAAGTAATATATATACAATAATTATTGGTAGTTGTTACTTACCTTACACTGCTTACCTAACTGTGTGTGTGTGATTAAACACAGTTGCAACAGCATTGGCAAGTAACTGACAGGCCAGTCTGGGCCGACCCTTGTTAGTGAATTTTGAAGATTCATATTTATCTGATGAGAAGTTGATGCTGCACATGCAGAATCGATTAAACCTTACATCCTTCAAGACATTCTTGGCTTCGCTCTCCAGCCCAGAATCTGGGAAGCCACAGTTGGACAAACATACTTGTATCAAAGACATGTCCTTCAGGAAAATGTGCAGCACTGTAGCAGAAGTCTTGGAATGGCTGGAATTTGGACAACTCAACCCAATATAGGAAGGCATTGTTTGCTGCACAAGAAGTTCTCAAAATACATTTAAAAAGTAAATATTAATTATCAAAGTATGCAACTGATTTATAAAACAGTACATTATTAACAAAATAACATAATGTCATGTAGTGTATAAGGATCTCAAAATACATTCAAATGTTGAACATTGTAAAATAATGGAGATACAAGAAAAGTCAAAATGGAGGGAAACCAGCATGAAAAAGTACTATGAATGCACTTTGTAAATAATATTACCTGTGGTATTAAAAGATGTACGTGGGGATTCTGCAACAAAGACAAATAGCTGTGTGTTGATAATGTCCATATGTCAAAATCCACAGATTCCCCCTCACCTGATTCTTCCTCTGTAGTCGGTTCAAGTGATCCTGCTAGTCTTTATAGAGGTAAGGCCGATCCCGAGGGGTAGCCACTATGCCCGCCAGGAAAACCAGCTAAGGAAAGAGAACAATGCCCGAAAACAGCAATGCAAAGAGAAAAAAGCCAGAAGGCTTAAAAAATAAACCTTCAATCTTTTGCAGATCGAATACACAGGTATTAGAAATAGGTCTCTGTAATATTCCACAGGGTCCATCCAGTGTTGATCGATCCCTGGTGTTAAGGTAGTACTGATACCAGCAGCACCGGTGGAAACAAATGATAACAGGAAGGTAGCAAGAGTAATCAAGCTGCTTGTTGAAAAGGGAACATCAGAAGTTAGACTGGAGTGGAACGAAAGGTAGCAGCATGCAGGAAGGCAGGAAGAGAACAATTAGGCACAGGAAAGTCAGAGCAATAAATCGAAAGGCTGGAGGTCCGCAGGAGGGAGCGGCAGTACCAGGAACTCAGAGAGATTTAGAACTGCAAGGGCTGGAGAAAGGGCAAAGAAACGCAAAGGAAAAACAGCATCTTACCCGGCTGCATTTAGTCTGGAGGCTACAGTTGTAGAGAATGGGGCGGTGACATCTTGAAGGAAGACGAGAGCGGTCCAGTGTGTTCCGGCGAGAACGTGATTGCAAGCTAATGACACCGGCGTCATCGGTCCCACACCTTCCAGGGAGGAGGGACAATGACACCGTAGTAGAAGTTAGACATGCTTACTGGCTAAGGGTTCAAAGATGTTTAAAAACAGTAGGATAACTGAGTGTGTATGTGAAGATGGACAGCGGAAGGACTACCCTTGAAATCTCTTGGTAGTTTTTTTCAGGGCGTGATATGTATTGAGGATGTACCCCAGTATGGCTGTGTGCAAACTTTGAGGTGGATGCAGGATTGATGATGTAAAATTACATACTAGACCATGTGCTTAACTACGGCCATTGTGAGAGCACACCTCTGGAATACGGAGTTCCCCAAGGCTCGGTGCTTGGCCCTTTCCTATTCTCAATCTACACCTCCCTCCTTGCCCCTGTTATCTCCTCATTTGGCATCTCTCACCATTTCTATGCCGACGACACGCAGCTCTTTCTTTCCTTCTCTTCCTTCTCTCCTGACCTCCACCTTAAACTCTCTTCCTGTCTTACTGCCATTAAAAACTGGATGTCTTCTCGCTTTCTTTCCCTTAACTCTGACAAAACTGAAGTATTTTTCTTCCCCTCCAACTATCTTCCCCCACCCGCTCCTCCTCCTTTCATTCATTTTCCCCCCTCTTATCTTACTTTCTCCCCCCACGCTTGCAACTTAGGCATTCACTTTGACTCCTCACTCCTCTCTCACTTTTTCCCACCATATCTCTCACCTCTCGTGCCTGTCGCTACCACCTCTATAATATTCGCAAAGTCCGCCCCTCTCTTACTTTCCATGCCACTAAACTTTTAATCTCCTCCCTTATCTTCTCTCACCTCTTCTACTGCTCCTCCTTACTCTTTGGTCTACCTACTTCACATCTCGCCCCCCTCAAATCTATCTACCATTCTGCCATCTGTACCCTCTGTTTCCTCACCTCCCGAGACTCCATCTCTCCTTCCCTATCCTCCCTTGGCTGGCTTCCCTTTCACTCCCAACTTAAATTTCACTTTCTCTGTTTAGTCTTCAAATCTCTCCATGATCTGGCTCCCCCTTATCTCTCTTCCCTTCTCTCTTTCTACACTCCCTGTCGCTCCCTTCGCTCCACTGACCACTTCCTTCCCACTGTTCCTCCTTCCCCTTGTGCCTCCTCTCATTTCCACTCCTTCCAACTCCTAGCTCCCCTCCACTGGAACTCCTTCCCTCTCTCAATCCGCTCTATTCCTACCTTTTCCTTATTCCGCACCTCCCTTAAATCTCTCCTTCTCCATTCCCCGCCATGATACCCCTCCCCCTTATCACTCCCTCTCTCCCACCCTTTCCCTCTTCCCCATAATCATCTCCCTCCACTCCCACCCCTTTCACACCCCCTTCGCCCCTCCGGTTCCCCTCCTACCCATCCCTCCCTCTTCCTCTCAGTTCTACTCCACTACTCTCCCCTTCCCTTCTCTCCAATTGCTCTACATACTGTTTTGTTGGTCTGATTCAAAATTGTAATTTGCTACTACTGTTACTGTTAATTTGTTATCATTAAATGTACCCTGTTGATAAAATGTGCAGCGCTTTGGCGTAAAGCGCTATATAAACTTAAATACAAATACAGCCAAAGGGAGAACTGCCTTTGATAAGGGAGATGGGGAATCAGGATGAAGGCAGTGTAAAAGCCCCAGGCCCGCCTGAACAGTGACATACATATTATGATTGCCTTGACATTGTCTTCAAATGGGAGTATGGAGACCTCGGGTGTGATGTGGCCAAGGTTCACTAGATGCAACACCTCACTGAGATGTACAATGTGGCCTGCACCCGCAAAATGAGGACGGCGGGCACAGGTAACAACCCCCTTTTTGAGTGCACACCCAAAGTGAGAATTGCCTTTGATAAGGAAGAAGGGGGATCCGGATAAAGCAAACGGAAAAGCTCCAGGCCCGTGGGAAAGGTGACACCCATATCTTGATTGCACAGACAGAGTCTTCAAAAGGAAGTATGGAGACACCGGGTCTGGGGTGGCCATGTGGCCAAGGGTCGCTAGATGCAAGAACCTGTTGAGTTTTACCTCGTGTTTGGCACTTGGGACTTGGAGGATGGTGAGCCAACACACCTACCACCATTGTGAGAGTAGGGCCAAAGTGAGAACTGACTTTGAAAAGAGAGGTGGCACAGAATGAAGCCCGCGGAAAAGGTCCATGCCCCTGTGGATGGTGAAACACATATGTTGATTGTTTGGACATTATCTTCAAGGGGAAGTATGGAGTTGGGTTGGCCATGTTGCCAAGGGTCTCTAGATGCAAGACCTCTTTGAGTTCTACATTGCGGTTTGCACCTGGGATGTGGAGGATGGTGGGCACACTCGCCCAGTCCCATTGTGAGTGCACAGCGAAAGTGAGAAACTACCTTTGATATGGGGGGGGTCAGGATGAGGCCAGCGGAACAGATGCCTGCCCGCGTGAACTTTGGCATACATATAGTGATTGCCTGGACATTGTCTTCAAAGAGAAGTATGGGAACACTGGGTCTATGTTGTGGCTAAGGGTTCCTAGACGCAAGACCCCTTTGAGTTGTACATTCTGGTCGGTACCTGGGATGTGGAGGTCAGTGGGCCACCCACCATCACCATTGCGAGAGCAGGGCCAAAGTGAGAACTGTCTTTGATAACAAAGAGGGGAGATCTGGATGAAGTGAGAGGAAAAGACAAAATGTTCATCTTGCTGACGGAACACACATGCAGACTGTCCCTACTAATAAGAACACTGTGACCCTATAAGGGATATCTCTCCCTAGGTGTCTGGTGGTGCACCGCCTATCTAAAAGGGATAGCGAGGAGACTCTCCCTAATCAACAAGTATACACATATACCTAAAGAATGGGTTAAAAAGGTGAGACACAAGCGGAATTGTGCGGTAAAAGAAGTAATTTAAGACGTGTTCAAGCTTCATTAGTTGGACATCGTTGCGCTCATGAGAAGGCTCATGGGCATATTGGTCGACCGGTGGTTTCGTTAACCACAGTTATTTTGGTCATCTTCTGCAGGACCTTCATTTCTTGTTGTGGGCTTTGCTCCTTCTGTGGATCATCAATTGAATCCAGGCGGCACCTCCGTTCCCCATTCACAAGCGTGATGTCCTGCTTGGATCACTTGGAGCTTGGAACCTCAATGTTCTGTGACTCTGCCTCATGTACGATCTCTAGGCCACTTGCCTGTACCATCTATGAAAATGATAGAGAAATGATAGGATCATTAATTTGTTATTTTCTACAACAACAACAAAAAAATATTAGGCATATGTAGGAGAAAGAAAAAATATATATTTGGAGATAAGGAGTTCAACGTCAAATATTTGGAAACTAAGATATGCAAATTGATATTTCCAGGGAAATAATTAACTTGATAGGAAGTTTTTTGGTGGTATGTTATGACTATGATAAGGAAATATGAGGAGTTATAGAAAAAGTATATTGATTTGTTTATCAAAACATACATATAATACATTTATGACTATAAATATAGTGAACTAATGAGATCCCGTTAGCATTTTAAAATAATTTATAAGGCAATAGTGCACCGTTTGTTCAGTTAAAAAAGATGGACCCAACACTTACTCATTGCTAGGACCACGAGGGTGAACGGTTCCACGAAGTTTGTTCATAAGCACCAGCATAATTCCCAATGCAGAACGTGTAAGGCAGGCTGCCCAGAGGTCTTGTTGCTGCGTCACGCATAGTGCTGGAGTTTCATCTTCGGATATGTAGGCCAAATAGCCTGAATTTTCGTGGCCGCATGTGTTTTCAATCCACGTTGACATCAATTGACATCTAACGCACGTACACCAATTGGAAAAGTCTTCCATTTGACTCGGATCTGGATCCTGTGAATCACCTAAACCACTTTTCAGTCCTTGAAAATGTTGTTGCTGGTTTTCCCTCTCATACATTTCCTCATCCTTGTATTCTGGTTCATACATCAATACTGTCCATAATGCTTGAGGATTGCAATTGGTGAACAAAAACTGCGTGGAAAAGAAATATGTAGATTTATTATTAAATATATATATCTATATATATGGATGGGTCGTTTATAAATGGTATTTTTAGAGAAATGACAAAGAGACAACAAACTCTTTTGAGAAAATCAATGTATAGTCAATTATGCATTTAAAAAAATACATTAGTTAGATTAGATCAAATACGCCACATTAGGCAAACATATGCAAAGTGATAATTTGCACATGAAATAACGTACTGGTCCAAGATTCGTTTTTATACCTGGTTTAGCAAACACATTTGTCAATTGCGGAATTATGTAAATGAGAAGCACATGTGGGGAAAAGTCATTTTAGTAGTGGCAGTATCTTTTTGTGTTGTATGCATCATAGTTGGTAGCTGAACAGAGCAAAAAGAACGAGCCTTGAAGGAAATAAAATTGATGGACACGAAGGCAGGAGAAACTATAATGTTATCAAGGGGAAAAGGTTTGCTGTGATTTCCATGGCGACACATCAATAAATTGTGTACAGAGGACGTTTGTCTATGTTGTGCACTGATGTCTTGAAAGGTACGTAGCACAGCGGTCTGGTATGCTGATGTCACATACAGGGGCACATATTATGATGTATTGCCGCCAAGGCATTTCAGCATAGGACGATCGATCGACTGATTAGATTATCACACAATGGCTGTTTCGGACACATGTGGTTTGCATGTCTAAATGTCTGGAAAGATATGGTAAGATTGATATGTGCTAAAAAATAGATGCCTTGTTGATTGATCAATTACAACTCCTGGGAGAACCTCTCCTTTAAGAAGATGTTTCAATCTGTCACAAACATCGACCAAGATGCGCTTGAAAAGATGAATTCTGAGCAAGGAATATTTATCCATGACCACTTCATGAATACTTTTCAAAATTAAGATTGTCATACCAATTCCATTGTTTCAGAAGATATTGGCACCCCCCGCCCCTACCACGAGTGTCAACTGGGCATGGTTGCCACAAAAAGGCTGTTGTGGTAAAAGGTCTTGTTTCCCAAAATAGACTTACCTAGTAAAACAACTTTCCCTGAATTGTTACAGATGATGCCGCTTCCGGCAGCCATCTTGGAAGATGTTGCTGTTGATTTCTTTTTTTACCCAGACACACAGATGCATATGTCATGGTGGTTCCTAATGAGTGTTTGCGATATCTAGAACAGCATGTGATTTCATCCACAGTAGCAACCTCTACTATTCTGGCATTAGACAAAGGTTTTGCTGCAAATGTTATTGCATACATTGTCAAACCTGACAAAGGACCACCACTCGGTGGCAGGGATTTCAAGTTAGTTGCAGGATATCTTAGCTTACATCACTGTCCAGTGACTCCATTTTCGGTCTGTGGGATCTTTCGTGAAACTGACTCTGCAAATTTGTCGGATAACCGCAGGTCCAGTAGTGCAAACTCTCAATTGTTGAGGGATTACCGCAAAACTACACGCAGCACGACAGACAAATGTTTTCGGAGGTAATGTTTGGAAGAGTTGCAAGATCATGCATACCAGAGGACCATTGTGGTGTTGACATGTCTGATTAGATGCAGACCTCACAGAAAAAGGTGCAATACCAACAAGGCGTATGCAGACAAATGCTCAGGAGCTGAAATCCCGCATTTTGAAAGTAGTAATTCAGTATGGGTAGAACAAGGCAACCTCACCTTTTGATCCTCGATCACTGACAATAACCAACATAAACTGATCTATAACAGCAGCCCAGAGAGATGGCAAACAAACTCTCTGAAGATACTTTTGAAAGTTGGGTGGACAACAGAGTCGTCCCTGAAGGAAGTGAACCGTCCGATATTGACAATCATATTGAAACACGTATGTAATCACATGATTACTTGATTACTTCCCAAACAGGTTGATCTCAGAGAGTGAGTAGGAGGCTAAATGGTAAGGGAACAGGGGTGAATTCTCAGGCTAAGGGCAAGTGCACGTGACTCACAAGGGTGGGATGCAGTGCCATCAAACAGGGGCCTGCAGGGCAGTGCAGCAGGGGGGTGCTGGTATAGACTGGGAAGAAGGGCCTGGAATCCAGGCCACCAGTCACAGTGGCAGTAGAGTGTTTAGCATGGAAGGGAAAGATGTAGAGAAGAGCAGAGTTTCGAGCAGTTTCCTGAACTTGAGGATGTCTGGCTCAAGTCTGAGATGGGCAGGAAGGCTGTTCCAAAGGGAGGCGCCAGCCGAGGAGGGAGCCCTGCCCTCCACTCTGCTTAGAGAAGCGGTTGACAGTCAAAGAGTTGGAATTAGAGGAGCCTAGGGCTCTAGCAGGGGAGTATTTAGGGAGGGAAAGTTGGACACAGCGAGGTCCCAGGCCCCCCCAGAAGGCCTTATGGATGATGCAGAGGGTCTTGAATTTGATCCTTGCAGCCACCCGGAACCAATGGAAAGATTTTAGGACTGGAGAGGTACGGTCCCTGGGTTTCAGGCCAAGGATAAGTTCTGCAGCACTATTCTGGATTAGCTGTAGGGGGCGTAGGGAGGAAAGAGGGAGATTAGGAAAGAGGCTGTTGCAGTAGTCCAGCCTTGAGACGACCAGTGCTCTGGAGACATTGAGCTTTCAGGGGAAGGTGAGGAAAGGAAGGATGCCGCTGAGGAGGTGGAGCTGGAAGTGGGACTACTTAGTAAGGTCCATGATGTGAGGAATGAAGGAGAGAGCGGGATTTTTTTTGTTCTCACAAGATGATGGGGGTAAAGGGCCCAAAGTTGTTTTCTCTTAGGTCTGGGGGAGGTGGCGTATCCTGAGCCAATGTACATCACGTCACGGTGTGGAAGTGCCCATGTGGGGTCCTTGAGGAACAAAAAGGAATTACAAGAGAGGAATGAAAGGAAAGGAGTGGGGGTAAGGAGAGCAGTTACTATGTAGGCAAAGAATACGGCCACATCCCCTGTATTTATTTGAGGTCCGTTACAATAGCCAATATCCTTCATCCCAGTGTGTAGAGGTCAAAATCATGGGCGATTTATTCTATGTTAGCGTAATCTGGGTGATAACAATAATAATAAAGTGTTATGATCATTTGCAGGTGGCACACAGAATCACCCCAGCAGGGCAGACCTCGGGGGAGCTTGTTTATAGTCAACACTGACAGTTGTTTGAAGCCAAAGTGGTTCCTGCACCATTCATCGACCATGTCTCATTGGCCACTATCTTAGGTCCTGTAAAACATTGTAGCAGACTCTCTCACAATAAAAACCAAGCGCATGGTGTAGAGCCACTGTTTTAGGAATGGGACTTCGCTACACGTTACTGGCTGTAAAGGGGAAAGGGCCTGCACCACCACACATTAACTACATATGACCTTTATACCGCACAATTCCGCACACATTCTCCAGCACTTCTAACTGTATGCTTTACGCTGTACAGAACCGTTAACCTATACTTTTTTACACCTGTACGCACTTACTTTTCTACTGTACCTTTAAAAAAACTAGCGTCTAGATACCTCAGGGCAAGGTGCGCTTTACAGATGTCTAAATAAATAAATAAATAAAATACTCTTTACATCATAAACTGAATGGTTCTGGGAGGCTGCTGCAACGACGTTCTATTTGGTACTCTGATTAAACTGAGCTCTAGCTACCAGTGAACCCACTGAAGCGTAGCCAGATGTTTCCAATGTAGCTCATACCCTAATACCAGGGGGCACTGATCCCTCTTGATGAGTCTCCATTGGACCGTATCCAGTCGAATGCATAAACAAATGGCTGTGCAGTGGCCAATTTCTCACACTTGGAGATATGCCCTTAGATAGGGACCTTCTTGACCATGACTTGTTTCTTGTGTTTTTTTGGGTGTCCGATATATCCCTGACACTTGCCTGGAATGAGTACTGCAGCTTTATGAGAACATCTCCACTGTACAAACCTGAGTCAGCATTCCTGGGGTAGCATATTTAGGGAACGCGCTGGATAAATGACATTGTCCACCGGCTGTATGATGTCTTAAAGGATCCTCCCGGAGAGAGAAACCTAGACTCAAAGCTGTGATCCTTAATATGTGGCTCTCCATGGCCAATCTCAATGTCAGCCTTGGGATGGACCTGCAGCTTGAAGTGGAGTATGGATTAGTGTCATCTGTACCATTATTCGGCTGAGTATACCCATTGGTGGGCCTCAGCCGTGGAACTACTCTAGTTACAGGCCTAATCTCACCATACTCTGGGGTGTATGATGTGTCATGTAATCTTCATACAGTGTTCCTCAGCTGCTGTGTTTTATGTGTTTTCCTGATCTTTTCGATTCAGTTATCATACATTGCTGTTATATATTAAAAGGCACGGCAATAGTTTTTTATTGTATTTAATGGTCTGAGAAACAATGTGCTTTGAACAGGAACACTTACAAAAGATGCATATGTTAATCAGGGCGATCATGAGACTGGTTGCTTTACGCAGCAATACGAGTGTGAGTCAGTGATGTTAGTTCTTAGGACATGAACCAGGGAAAACACTGATAAATGGACATGTGGGGAAATAGAGGGTGATGGGGACAGTCGAAGGATTAATCTTGACTTTTATACATATTTAAAATGTGGCATATAATTTCCATTGGTTGTACTTCCCATTCAAATAATTCAAACTGGATCAAGTTGCTGCACATCTATTGAACCGTAGTTGAGACCATTCCATTTCCTTGCAGCTTCATTGTGGAACCGTTGGCCAGAACCCAATGGGGTGTATTAGTCTCAGGAGGTGACTTTTGCCATTATTATTCCCCTTGTTCTGAATGCATATAAAACCTTGTACGCTGCCGCTGGATCCAGTGGTACTGAAACTTTAACCTGCTGCCACAGAGGCCATCTTTTAGCAGGACTGTGGCATTAAATTTGATACTTTATGCTGTTTTTAGGGGTGTTTTCAGAGTGCTATCGAAAAAATGAAATCCGGGCTGAGGAGCTCCTGACGCGCATTTCCCCAGCCTGGGGTAAAACCACCTGCCTACAGCTGGCCCGGGAGGCCAAGGCCATGCGCTTCATGTCGCAGGGTGGAGTCCAGGTCAGTATTTTGCTGTGTGCCTGGAGGACATTCTGTTGTGCTTTGGTCTACAACGTTCGCATGCATGTCAGTTGAATGAATTATATTTGTGTGGCCCACTCTTGGGGACGTAACCTCCACAAGGGTGCGTGCAAGAGTGAATGGTCAGGTGAGTGGAATGTTGGTGTGAGTAGAGTGGGGTGGACGGTTGGCAGGTGTCTCCATAGCTACGCAAACTTGAGAGTAACTTGAACCTGCAACTTGTGTAAATAAACAAGAAATATCTTTTTGATGTTTGAGTGGAGCACCAGCACCCTTCCCCATTCTCCCCAGTGATTACACTGGCCAATAAAGCCTGAATGATTTTTTAACAACCTTTTGCCTTTTTTCAGGATCACTCTAGACAATACTTGCCTTGATAAAGCGCCTAGAGATGATAAACACATGTTGACTTTCATTGATTAAGCAGTACATTGCATTGGGGCCGTCAAGAGGTTTGGATGTCACATTTCTGAATGTTCTACTTTCAGGGCGTTAGGTGGTTGGGTCCCTCCACACCCTGGCTCTCTCACCAATCCTAACGTTTGTCTTATTGCAGGAGTATTATATTAACCTTTCCCTTTGTTTCCGTTTCTTGAGATATCTTTTTTTCTATTCTTGTCTCTCTTGTGCTTGATAAAACGTTATTTCTATGTTTCTCCAATCCTTCTATATTGGCACTGCTCTCTCTTTGTATGTCCCTTTACCTTACGCCCTGGATTTGCACACTATTCACTCTCACCTTTATTTTGATGCTGTCGTTTTGAAATTGCCTCATTGCATGGTCTTATTTCAATTTGCCCCTTAGTGGAGCCTTTCTTTTCTCTTTCACCGCAAGTGTTCCTTTTTGACTTTTCTATAGCTATAAGGCAACGCATTGACGCGGAGCAACACAGCTTCGGTCCCCGGGTCCGCACTTAGAAACCTCTGGTTGTTAAGCATGTTATAAATAATCATTTATAATTATAATTACTAAACGTACAACTTTATTCAATATGAAATAGTTCCTTCAGAGTTTTGTAGGCTATATTACAAGTTCGAGAAATCAGCATGGTACATGCCAGTAGCACGATTTAATACTTGTTGATTGACTGCTTTCATGCATGCAAGGAGGGTAAAAGGAGTGCCATAAAGTAAGCAGGCCTCTGCAACCTTTAGCACTCCAGACATTTTGGTTGACAATTCTGATCGGCCCCAGCCGGGTCCCGGGAGGCTAGCTCAGCGGCACCGTACTCGCCTTGGAAGCAAGACAATGCAGTGTGACACAGGTTCGATCCCCGGTTCTGCGCTTAGAAACCTCTGGGTATTAAGCGCATTATAAATAACCTATCACATCATACAGTGAATGATGAGGGATCATGGAAATCATAGTCCAGAAAATCTGGAGATCCCCAGTGCCCACTGGAATAGGGTAACAGTGCAAATTTAAATGTATAATGGTATAGTACTGCAGGTGCCATCATAATAACGATGGTATTCAAATCGTTCTCATGTTTTACATTTAATACCTCTTAATTTACAATTTGTAGACTCTGTTTTGGATAGAAAAAAAACAAGGGCCTCATTACGAGTTTGGTATAAAAAAAGAAAGATGTATCAGAATTACTGTCAGAACTGCACCGACTGCACTTTCTGAAGCATCTGTCTCCAGAATGAAAGGCCTATCGGGGTTAGGTTGCTTAAGAAGAGGGGCAGAGATAAATCGCACCTTGAAATGTTGGAAGGCTTTCTCTGTCTCATTTGCCCATCAAAAAGGGATGTCTTTCTTTAGTAACCTAGTGAGTGGTAAAACCAGTCAAGAAAATACAGGTATAAACCTGCTGTAAAAGCTTGCTAAACCCAAGAACCATTGTATTTCTTTTACCAATCTGGGGGCGTCCCAATCTGTGAGAGCTTGGATCTTTCTTGGGTCCATAGAAACCCCTGGGTCAGACAAAATGTATCCTAGATTGGAAACTGGCGACACATTGAAAAGGCTCTTCTCGGGTTTGAGTGATAACTGCTGGTCTTGTAATCTTTGCAGGACTTCTGTAAGATGATATTACTGTTCCTTGGCTTCTTTCGAAAAAATCAAGATATTGGGCCTCATTACGAGGTGGGCGCAAAGGGATACCGGGCACCGGTAAGGACACCGGTGTCGGTAATCCCTTTGCGCCCTATTCTGAGGTCCCTTAGCGGGTCCCTCCCTTAACGCCTGGTTTTACCAGGCGTTATGGACGGGACCCGTTAAGGGATTTCGGGGTCAATAACGGTACCGCAATTTGCGGTACCGTTATTGCCGCCTTCCCCCTTCCCATTGAGCCCTTTGGTTGCTCAAATGGGAATGGGGAATGGCTTTACCAATGGGGATTTACCGGTCCCGCCAAGGTCGGCCTGGACCGGTAAGTCCCCATTGAACGGGACCGGACACGGTCCTGTTATTGGTGGTAGTCATGGCGCTAATAGCGCCATGATTACCACCAACCTCGTAATCAGGCCCATTGTCTAAATAGATGATAGCTGACCTAAGAAGTAGGTAACCCATAAACCTGTGGCAAACAGCCGGCGCCATTGATAACCCGAATGGCATAACGCAGTAGTGAAAATGTCCGAATAGACGTTTTCCATTCATCTCCTCCTATCCGTACGAGGTGATAGGCACCTTGTAAATTCAGTTAGCAAAACTATGAACTGAATGTACTGCTTCCAGTATATCTGGATTCAGCGGAAGTGACTATTTATCCTTCACTGTAATCCGGTTCAAACCCCTGTAGTCGATGCATGGTCTTAACTCTGAAGTTTCTTTCTTTGGGATAAGAAACAATGAAGCTCCTTCTGGAGATGTGTATCCGGTAATCATGCCACTCCTGCAGTTTTCCTGCAGATATTCCTTGAGGATTTGTTTCTCCCCAGGACACAACATATACATTCTGCTGAATGGAACTGTAGTGTCAGGAAGTAGGTCTGTTGTGAAATCCTACGCCCTATGATGAGGCAAATGTTTGTTAATCTATTGTTGAAATACTTCTGAAAAGCTGCAATATTTCTCTAGAATAGCATACTGTACTTGAGCTACCAGGGTGACGTTTTCTTGTGTCCGGTCACCTTTGTCAGTCAGGGTCTTGCCTCTGTTTACACATGTCTCTTATCCTAAGATCCTAAGAACAAGGTACGAGTGGTCCAGTTAATGTATGGATTATGAAGGGTTAGCCAGGGAATCCCCAGAATAATTGGAAAATGTGTGGCAGTTATTAGGACAAAAGACAAGATCTCTGTGTGTTATGCAAACTCCATTGTGAGTTCCTCTATATTTTCAAGGGTCTCCATTGACTCTTTCCACTGGCTGAGCCACCTCCTTAGTGATGCTCTTGATACCCATTTCTGGGTCCAAGACTTGTCCATGAAGACACCAGCTGCTCCTGAATCCACCAGAGATGCTGTTTCTGTGATGTGATCCGTAGCAACTCCAGATGCACCTTCAATTCCAGAAGAGCCATGGCCTAGCCCTTGTTCCTTCAGTGGCACGGGACTCTGGTCTAACTCCAGAACATGTATCTCAATTATGAACTGGAGCTGGCATTTCCCCCTCTGTGGGGAGGAGCCAGGGGACAAAGACTAAAGAGATGGCCTGCAGACCTGCAGTACATACAGAGAAATATGCTGTGAATATCTCAGATCTAATATATGATCGTTATGATATGATTGTTTATTTATATAGCGCCTATACACAATGTGTTTCAAAGCACTTCAAGGCAAGGGAGGGAACAAGGGAAAATACAACTACATTTCTACAGGCCGTGAACAGTAAGGATGTGAAATTAACTATCGTACTCAGCCTGACGACATTTCAGATAGTGCAAGAGCTAAGACATAGATAAGGAAGGGAGGGGGGGAGTGGGAAGGAAATGGAAACAGACAGGCGACTACCGTACTAGGCCTGACGATATTTCTGGTAGAGCCGGAAAAAATAAAAGCTGAGGGAGAGGGGTGCAGAAAGGGAGGGGAGGAACAAAACAAGCGACTATCATACTAGGGCTGACAACATTTCAGATAGTGCTGGAGGGGTGGTGGGGGTTAAAAAAAACAGTAATGGGAGGGTGGTGGAAACAGACGAGGTTGCTATCATATTAGGTCCAGGGACAGTTCTGATAGAGTAAGTGCATAGAAGAAAGTAAGGGGAGGAGATGGGAAAAGGGAGAAGGGAAAGGAGGAGAGAAAAGAGAGTAAGCAGTCAAAAAGAGTGGAGAAGCAAGAGTGGAGAGCGAATACAATTGCAGAAGTCAGTAGTAACACATAATGTTGCAAGCCAGGATACAAGATGAAGATGGGAACAGCATGATTCAGGGCCACCATGAGTACAAGATGCAAAGGAAGTCCAGCATGAGAGTTGAGAAAGAGTGACGCACCGTGAATGAATGAAGTCCATAAAAGTCAAATCCAGCATTGGCCACAAGACAGTGATGGTGAAGGAAGGCACCAGGTGGGTGGGGCTTGCTAAGTGGTGAAAAATAGCAGCAGGCAGGAAGGTACCAGGTGGGCGGGGCTTAGGCCAGGTGACCTAGATCCACTTGCACCTGCTCCCCATCTGCTATATGCTAACTAATCTAACAGTACATGGCCCTAAACAAGAATTAAACAATCTGTTTAAAGAATGTGGTGCATCCAGAAATTCAGGACAATACTAGCACGTTGGGGAACAGAATATCATTTGTTATTATTATCCATGACAATTAGGGTAAACATGTCAATCCTCTAAACCCACGTTTTGGTATAAACACAAAACCAGACTATATAATATATCCCAAGCACAGTATGATTAGTGCAATACAACATAAAATACAACAAGGACAGTGCTAAACCACTTCTAGCATGTATACCCACTTGATTTCTTACATACAGAGACCATTGGGCCTTTGCCAAATCCTTTCTTCATCCAAATGGGGTCTGGGAGCTGTCCCTATTTGCATTGGTTCGGAGTTATCTGAAGCATATGAACCACTTGGTGGCTAGGTTACACTGGTTTCAAGGGACTACAATCCTACCCCTTCTCTTCTCCTGCTTTCGGTCTTGTAGACAAAAATCTAGCTGCAAGACCATCCTAATCAAATCTTTGAATTCGCCAGATGGGCAACTCTGACCAATTCATCTTTAAGTTCATCTGACAGCCCCCTTGGCAAGCTTCCTCCTGCCAGGCTATGTGCTGAGCCAGTTGTTTGAACTTGCTGGTGCGGGATAAAACATCCAAATTGCCTTGAGCAAAGTCCAAAATTGTATCTTGTGAAGTATAGATCAACACTGGTCTGTCAAAAAACCGTTTGAAAGCAGTAACAAATCCTATGTAATCGTCCATCAGGGGGTCACCTGTGGTTATGAGAGCGGTGGACAAAGCCAGTGCATTACCTGCAAGATGTGATATCAAGAATTCCACTTTTGAGCCATACATGGGAAACGAGGCAGGCCCGAAAAACATAGGCCACGGTACATGCATCTAAGAATTCTTTGAGCCTTTTAGGGTCTCCATGAAGCTTCCCTATGGAAGCCCCTCAAAGAGGAAAACCTTCCTCTCTTTTAACCATAATTAGCCTAATATGGAATTAACGGCCTTAGGATTTTGCACCTCTGTAGTAAAGGCTTGGATGGCTTCTAATAGCTCCTCTAATTGCTCCATCCTATCGTGCTGTAGGTGGCATCGCAATCTCTCTGCGACTGGCCTTACCTGATGGGTCTGTTCTGCCAAAGCAGCCACCTTCCCCTCTGGATGGGAACCGAATGCTGGATGCTGAGTGTGGTCCAAAGGAGGAAAAACCTAAAGGGGACTAATATTCAATTCCTGGATGAAGGAATCCAGGTCCAGGAGTCTGTAAGGTAAGCCTAATGGCTGGTAGCAGCAGATATGAATTTAGGTCCAATCTAGTGTGAATCAAGGAAGCTGAGCAGGACAGGCAGGGCTGGTATCAGGGAGGGGCGCGAGTACAGGTAGTAAGGACAGAGGTTAGAGAAAAGGAAGGCAGGGAGAGATTAGTTAACACAGCGTATGCAACATACCAGGGAGAGTTGTGACTCACTGCTTACCTCGGGATAATCCATCTTGTAGCCTCTGTGTTCCCATGGCTCCCAGACCACGGTGCCATGTTGGCGTGATGACACTTCGCGTCTCCATATGTGCTCACACAGGAGTATAACGCGTGGTTCTGCCATTTTTGGATTGGCGTCTGCCAAACCGGTTGGTATATCCTCCAATTGACGAAAGATGGGTTCCTCTTCCTGCGGCTTTTTAACGACAGGTAAGAAGCTGGGAGCCGTTTGAGGCCCCTTCTGCCATCATGTCCCCTCCCACGCAAGTTTCTCCCAGTTTCCAGGGGAAAAGCTGATGGAATTTACGAACCAGTCATGGGGCACTAACATTTTCCACTGGTTCCCAGGATCTGTCAGCAACAGTATAGCAAAATAGCTTGGGACTTGCAAGTTTTCTCATGATGATGGGTTTCAATAGGTTCGAGGATAATAGGGGTTTGAGAAATCACAGCCTGTGATGTTGAGCAGTCAAATCAACAAACAATTAATTTCAAACAAATATACATTTATTAAATCCAAAGTAGTTAAAAAATCCATAAATACAATGATCCAAGATGGTGAATTCTTAAGTTTAGATACAATTCTTAAAGAGTGACTAGGGTTATGCAAATGTCTTATCCACTTTTAGTGGGTGGTATATATGGTACTTCAGACATGCAGTATATTTTCTAAACTGATGAAGATATTGTCTCTGTTCTAATTAACACGTATCTCGTAAAAGCTATTTGGCCTAAACATTCAGCTCAACATGTTTCAGTTCTGTTCCAACAAATGGCGAACATTCATCAGGAGGTGGCAAATTTCTGTCACTTCTTTAGAAATACACTCAGTGTAATGGCTCTGAAGTTTTAGTTTGTTACCAATCTTGCTTGTACGCTGCTGTCACAACCCAGGCTCGATTGGGTAGGTGTGTGAGGCTGTCTGCGGGGAATCTTATCAATATACTCAATCCCCAGTATGCTCTTTGAAGGGCCCTTTCTTTAGAAGGGTCTCATGACCATCAGTAATTCATCTCTAGTAAATACTCTGCACCGTCAGTAATCCGTCTGTGGGAAAAGTTCCCGCTGGCAGTGCCTTGAATTTGGCTCTTCGAAGTGGTGGTCAGTGTACGAGTTAATCTGGATGTTGGTAACACTCATCCTTATGCATACGCTCCTCCAGTGGCATCTCCGCTAGTGTTGCTATCCTGTTTATCAGTGTAGCTAGGGTTTCAATAAGGAAACATGAAAAACTAGATGTATTCAATGCAATCCTGGAGGTACTTATAGTTTGTAAACCACATAATGAATTATCTTGATTATCTTGAAAGGCCCAAAATACCTGGGAGAGAATTTGGAAAGTGTTCGATGTTTGGGCAGGTATTTTGAGGATAACCATACTAGATCTCCTGGTTTATGGGTCGATGCTTCTTTCCGTTTGAAGTCTACATATCTCTTTGTTTCTTCTTGTGCATCTAACAAGGCTTATTGAGCAGATGATGTATGCCATGTAATTCCTGAAGGACTTCTTCTGCCAAATGCACTCCTGAAATTGGTACATGGTAAAGAAGGCAACCATATGGGATGGTACCCATGGGTAAAAAAAAGGGCTCATCTTGCTGGACGAATGTAGGAGTTATTGTATGAGAACTCTGCAACCAGGTAACACATAGCCCGATTATGCTGAGTGGCCTTAGTGAAGATCATGAGATTCTGTCCAAAGTTCTGATTTATTCTCTCCGTCTGTCCATTTGTTTCAGGATTATAACCGAAAGAAGTGGCTCTGTTGACTCCCAAAGCCTTACAGAGGGCAGACCAGAACTTAGAAGTCTATTGGGGTCCTTGCTCTGAGGTAATGACCTAGGGTATCCCATGCAGGCTAAATATATCCCATAAGAACACTTGGCTCATTTCATATACAGAAGGCCTCTTCTTCAAAGGTGAAAAGTGAGCCATCTTGTAATAAAAATCAATAGTTATCACGACCACAGTGCCCTCATTTGAGGAGGGCAGATCCACTATGAAATCTGTTGATATTCTCTGCCATGGCCTGTCTGGTATTCTGGCTTGTGTACAAGATATGTTCCAGGATTCTTGTTTTGAGCACAAGTGAACAAGCTAACACATACTCATGTACCTCTTGTTGCATCTTTGGCCAACAACAATATCTCTGAACTAGCTCCAAAGTGAAAGTGATCCCTCGATGTCCGGTCACTGTTGTGTCATGAGTGAGGATGCGGAATGTACATGCGTTATTGAAAGAAAAACAACAGTTTTTGGTTAGTATAGCAAGGGATGAATGGCATCTTAAAATCATAAAGAGAAAAGAAATTAGACCAACAATCATACTTTTGTAGGAGCTGTAGATTTCGCTGATCAGTGTGTATTTCTGTGGACCATGGGGCACCCACAACAGATGATGCCACTCTTTTCATGCAAGCTTCATTGCCAGCAGTTCCTTTTCTAGGACCTCGGGGTTGGAGATAAAAATCTGAACATTTCTCCAGACTTATTTTACATTTTTTTACTGTCCAGAAGAGAAACAAAGAACCGTCTCCTCTTTTAAGAAGCACCACAAGACGCACTTCTTCTATTAAACAAACTACTCTTGCACCTCTCGGCTGTGGCCGCTCCACACCTCATGCTCCTCTTGTCTCTCTACCTCTTTGACTTGTTCACTTCCATTCTTAACGGTTATTGTCCTGTTTGTCTTGTCTTTCGCGCCCTCACGCCTCCGGGTCCAAGGCAGCGTGTTACAAATTGAATGAAGTAAAGTAAAGTAAAAGCTATTATTCGGACATTGGCAGGCATCATAAAGTGAACCAAGTGGACCATTCCTGTGTACAGGGCACACAAATTACCCCTCACCATCAATTGGAACATGCCTGTATACAGGGCACAACAATTATTCCTGATCATCAAAGCAAAAATAATCTTAAAATATATATGCCCTTATTATTATGCCCTATAATAAGGAGGGAGAAAGATTACAAACAAACAGCTATGTACAAATGTCCCTTCGTACACAGAATATGCATGCTTGACCCATCCCCATTGCAAGCTAAATTACTGAGTGTTAAAAGCGGGTGCTTTGTAAAAAGTACAGGGTGGTAATAGGGTAGGCGTCATCTGTGTAGCAGAAATCTGGAAGGTGAAAGTTTTGGTGATTATCATTTTTTTTTTTTTTTTTTATGTTTGGTTTGCGCTTTAAACCTTTCATCTGACTTTCATTGTGTGTATTGCTCAAATTGCAGAGTGTGGGCTAGTGAAATGTTATCCTTATTCTTGTTCTTTCTTCTTGTTTTGATCCCGCGTGCTTATATTTTACGCTGTTCCTTTATTGTTCATGATGTTGTTCCAGAACGATGTCAGGGCGAATACTCGTTTTTTTTTCGTTTCCAGAGAGCATTCTTGCCCAACGATCTTCTGGTGTTAGAACAGTTTGTGTGTTCATGAACCATTCTCTCGATTGTTGTTGTTTTTCATTCAGTGCCGGGCATATCATAATTATATGATGAAGGCTCTCGGTCATCTGGGGGTTCTTGCAAAATCGGCAGTATTGTTTGCAATTGGGTATTTGTTTTCTGGCTGCCATTATTTCTCGGGTCGGGAGGATATTTAGCCGCAATCTCATAAATGTGTCTCTTGTTTTAGACGATGGAAATATTTGTAAGTATGAAGGAAGTTGATTGAGTCTTCTGTTGTCAGATGGATTTTGTATGTTGTGCCGGTATTTGTTTTTCTCTCGGTTGGTTTTCATCCAATCATTTTCTTTTAGTTTTGTTTTTGCTTTTTCTGGTCTCTCTATTAGCATTTCCATCGATATCTCTTGCTCTTTTCTTTTCACTTCTGTCGCTGTTTTCCATTTTTCCAAGACATGATCGTAGTTGCAGCTGTTTTCTGTTCTGAATATTTCCAAAGGTGGGGTGTTGGTTTTAGTCATTATTTTCCTGTATAAGTCAAGTTGTTTCCATAGAACAATGGACTCAAGCGATTGAAGTGCAAATTCAGCTCGGATTCGTATCGTAGGTAGCGAAGCTGGCAAATTTAGTACTTTTTTCCAGAAACTCCCTTCTAGTTTATCCCAGATGTCATTGTTGGTGTTTATCATGCTTTCTGCTCCAGATGGCCGTGACTTTTTTTTGTAAAATGTAGCTACTGTGGTCATGGAGAATTTTCCATACTTTCGATGTATTATTTTTGCTTGTCGGGCTAGGGACAAGGTTTTTTCTTTCAGGTGTGCTGCCCATTCTTCTTCTGTTGTTGATTGGGATATCCATATTCCAAGATATTTTATGGTTTTTACTGTTTCCATTTTTTTCCTTGCCTATATAAAAGTAGACGAGCTGGCGATTGATATTGTTTTCTTTTTTTAGAGTCATGATTTTTGTTTTTTTCGTATTTATTTTCAGTTTGTTCTTTGTCATATATATTTCTAATTTTTCAAGTGCAATCTGTAAACCTCTCGGAGTTTTGGCCAGGAGTACTATGTCGTCAGCATATATAATGCAAGGTATTGCTGTGTTATTGATTTTTGGGGGGTTTGTTTGAGGTGTATAGATATTTCGTTCAAGATCTGCCATATAGAGATGAAATAAAGTGGCTGCCAATAGGCATCCTTGTTTTAGTCCATTCCATGTTCTGATTTGATCTGTGAGTGCCCCTTCTTTCGATAATTTGACTCTAACGCTGGTGTCCGCGTATAAGAGTTTAATCGGTTCGATGATGTCTGTTGGACACTACCTACCGGTCAGTTTATCCCATAGAATGTCTCTGTTGACAGAGTCAAATGCTAGCCGTAAGTTGACAAAAGCGGCATAGATTTGGATTTTGTATCTTATGGCTTCATGCTTTAATATGTTTAGTAGAAATAGTTTGATGTTGGTGCCCAGTGTTTTAATGAAACCAGTTTGTCTTGTGGCATATTTTGTCTAGTTTATCTAGTAATATTTTAGCAAAACTTTTGCCCAAAGGGTCTAGGAGCGCCAGCGGTCGGTAGTTTCGTGGATCTTTTGTGTCGCCCTGCTTAAATATGGGTACGATGGTGGCTTGCTTCCATGTATTTGGAATTGTTTTTGTGTTTTGTATCATTTGGAAGATGCTTTCGCATATTTCCGTCCATACTGCTGCATTCTGCTTGATTATCATGTTGGACAGACTGGGGCTCTGGAAGCATTTAGAGTATTAATCGCCCTTTTTAGATCTTCACGGTCCCATTGCCATATGTGTTGCTGTATATTGTTTGCTTCTTTCATTGGGTATTTGCCCCCATAGATCTCTGAGAAATATTCTGTCCAACTTGCTTCTGGTATATCAGTTACCATGCTGTTTTGTGTGTGGGTATTGTCGTGTAGTAACGCCCATAGTTGTTTTGTGTTTCTGTTCTTTAGTGTCAGCAGCATCTTTTCTGCATCCTCTTGTAATATCAAGGCTTTGTTGTTCTTTCGCCAATTTCTGTAATGTTGTTTTGCTGTTTTGATTTCTTTATATTTATCCGGTAAATTTTGTTTAATTAGTAATTTTATTTTTGTTCTCAATTTTGTTCTCAATTCTCTTTTCTTGTTCATTATATTGTTGTTGTATGCATGGATGTGTTTTTTAGCTGTTGACTTTCCATTTTGTGTATTATTGCATCTGTAAGGTGACAGTAAACCTCCATTGTTGATCTTTTCTAGATCATCTAGTGTTGAGTTATTCATTATTTTTGGCAATTCTTCCATTCTTTTCCCCCTAATTCTTAATCTGTTGTTGCTGATATGTATTTTGATTTTTGTTGAATCAGCTTTATCTTTCACCATTTTTCCAGTATTCAGCGTTCTTTCCAGTATGTAATGATCACTTTCTTCCGTTTTGATATTTCTGGATTCCCGCAAATCTTTATGTAAATTTTCGGTCAGGTATATGTAATCAATTATGGCAGTGGATTTGCCTCTTGCCCAGGTTTCCTTTTGCTTTCCATTGGTTGTGTCGATACTGTCAGATCTCCTAATATTTCTGCAATATAATTCTTTAGTCCAGCATTTAGCTCGGGGTGATAGGTTAGATTTTTCTATTTCTTGTTGTCGTGTTCTAGTATGTCAATGTTTTGTCCATTTTTGATTAACGTTAGGCGTCCGGCAGACGATCTGCCTTTTTGCTTTTGGATTGCAGGATTCATTAGTATGGTGTATCTATCTGCTATTGGTTGTTGCGTTATCCATGACTCTTGGATGCAGATTATGTCAGCCATAATAAAATTTCAATTTGTTGTATTGAATAAATGGCTGTGTCCCTGCGTGTTCCATGAGCAGATCCTGGTTGGATGCAGACTTTCTTCCTTTAATTGTTATCTTCTTTGGTTGTGTCTATCTTCTGTATTTGTGGGTGAGTTCTCTGGTTACCTCCATAGTCCATATTTTCTATGAAGGTCATGATGACTTTGATAATCTTTGTTGTCATTTGCTCTACTCTCATACATCTCGCCATCGTTCTTGTGTTCCGGTGATCTATTCCTATAGACATCATCCAGTTCGTATTTGCTTTGGTTCATTTCAGGCTGGCTCCAGCTTACTGTTTTTTGTTTTTTTCTCCTCTCTGTTGTGTATTTCTTCGATCAGGGTCACTTCGAAGCCTAGCTGCTTGCAAATATTTTTATTGTCTATTATTTTGTTCAGGGTTTTTTTCAGATTGAAAATATATCTTCACTTGGTCCAATGTTATTTCATCACAGAATTCGACTGTTCTTATATCTTTAGTTGTAATTTCTTTCATGTTAGGAATGGCTTGTATCAATCTTAGTACATTTGAGCGGTTCATGATTAGGTTATCATTTTTTGTTGTTATTCTTGATCATTTTATTTTCTTGACTTTTATTTCTGTCTGCTGTTTTTGTGGAAGCACAAAAATTGGCAGTTTTATTTTTTCTGTTTGTCCATCGGTTGTTTTATCATCATCGTTGTTGCTTTGGGGCTCCCTTATGGGTGAGGGATGGTTATTCGCATCCGATGCTGTTTCATCGTTGTTTTCCCATTCTATTTTGGATATTTCATCAAGTGTCATTTCATATCCTGATTCTTCGAGGTTTTGGTCTTCTTCTGGTTTCTCACCTTCATGTTCATCTACCGTAATCAATGATGCCTCTGCCATTTCAATTTGGGCTTTTTCAGATTGATCTATTTCGTCCTCCGTGTAGGTTAATAGGTTGATTAGTTCATCTAATTCTGTGTCTACTTCATTGTTGTCTGGGTTTTTCTTTTTTGCTTTGGGTTCAAGTTTGTTTTGCTTATTCTGCTGTGTTGCTTTGTTCATCTTGGGATGTAATTCTTTTGGAGGATTTGTTAGATTTCTCAAGAATGCTTGTGAGCCCCTTTGCTTTTTTTGTTTATTGAGTATTGTTCCTTTTTTTTCTTGCTCTCTGTTGGGCGGTATCTTGTTTCCTTTGGAGAAGATTTCATACGTCACTTTCCCTTTTGAATGGGGTATAAGTCCCTCATCGTCAATTGGTTTGTTAATCTCTTTTCCTTTGTCTGTATCTGTATGGGTGTGTGCCTTCCTTTCCTTGGAGGGTTCTCGGGTAAGGTCAATAAGATTTATTTCTGCAGGATTAAGGTTCCTATTTGCTTCATGTTTTTCCAGTAAGTATGAGGGTTCGTTGTTCTCAGTCCATTCTTTCTGTTTTTTCATATTACTAGGACTTTGGTATTTTGCATGAGACATCTGCTTTGATCTGACTTGGTTAGTTTCTGTCATCATTTTAATTAGTGCGTTAGTGAGGTCTGTCTTTTCAGCTCTGTCGCTACGGGCGATGTCAAATAGCCTGCTTTGCCAAAAGTGGCTATTTTGTGCTTCGATGTCTAGTCGCTCCAATATATTATTCATGCGTTGCTCTAGATAACTTTTTTGGAGTGTATCAAAGCCATGAGTGTTGTTTGGTCTTTTATTGAGTCTACTAGTGCCTCTTGTCTGGATGTATCTGTCAGACCGTTGTATCTTGCAGTGGATCAAAGGCTATATGCCCGCAGTCTCCACTGTCAATTCTTGCCTAGTCCCTATTTGCTTCGTGAGGATTGTCTGCGCCAGGGTCTGTTTTAATTTCAGCTGCCTTGCACCATCGCCACCAAACAGCCACACAACAGCCTCAGGGCTTTACTCCTGTCGGGCTTAACGCCGCAAGGGTGGTAGCCTCCGGTCTTTAAATGATCCCAGGATCACGTGAAGGAGTCACGTGTCACGATGTTGCACCGCCTCCTCCAGGAAACGCGTTGGAAGGGCAGTTGCCGGCAAGAGCGTAGATGAGCTTGCAGTGCCGGATTGATGTAAAAAAGTAAGTTCAGTCTGGGTCCAATGCACTCTAGCTACTGGGTAGCACACACTGGGCGGGCAGTAGCCTCCGGTCTTTAAATGATCCCAGGATCACGTGAAGGAGTCACGTGTCACAATGTTGCCCCGCCTCCTCCAGGAAGCGCGCTGGAAGGGCAGTTGCCGGCAAGAGCGTAGATGAGCTCGCAGTACCGGATTGATGTAAAAAAGTAAGTTCAGTCTGGGTCCAATGCACTCTAGCTTCTGGGTAGCGTTATAATTAAAAAGCTCTGAAAGTGTCACTTTCGACACAGATGCGCCTGACAGAAAACCACCTTGTTTTTCGTAAACAGTTGAAGACTATATTGTTTGAATAGAATAACTCCAGCTCTGTCTGCAACTACTTCTGTCTTTCGGCGCCTGGATGCCTGCGGGCTTTGGCGCCTTATAAGTGTAATTAATATAACATAGCATAACATTGGTAATTCAGAAGTACCATATGGGGGAGTGTAGACTCAGCAGTGAAGCAAGGTCATTGGTAAGGGAGGCTTGTCTTTTTCCCAAAACCTTAGCTTGAAATTCCTTTTGAAACTGTTAAAGCTATTATTGTTTCTTAGGTGTGAAGACAGTATATTCCAAAGACTAGGGGCACAGGTGGCAAAGGTGTGTCCCCTAGCCTAGTTTCCTTGTATTTGTCAGGGATGAGACCATTGCTCCATGCAGCTCTTAGATTTCTAGTTGGTCATTATGTTTTAAACTCTCCTGTGCTTGATGCATAAAGCCACCCTGGAGTTTATCTCTATAGCGAGCCAGTTGAGTACTTTTAAGCCGGCTGATGTCCGATACTGTGGTTTCCTTATTGAGCTACATCTGCCCGCTCTTGTAGAAGGAGCACAGAGGACTTGTTGAGGCCAGTGTAGAGACTACTGTAATATTACAGACTCCAGAGCACTAGGCCTTTGGTCAAGTCCATTTTTTTTTACATTTCTAGATCGGGTATGATTTGTCTTATCATGTTGACTTCAAAATGTGATTTTTCTGATGATCTCATTGATTTGTGGAATGAAGGAAAGCGATGGGTTGAAGATAACCCCAAGATTGACAACCCTGAATAAAATTCCTAATTGACAACCCTGAATAAAAACCTAATTCTTAAAAACACAAGTCTTACCATACATTTATTTTGGTCTATTTAGTGATTTGATTCTGACCAATCCGCCCTCTCCCCTGAATGGCTTCAATCCAAGGCTTACTTTCTTTCTTCCTTACATCCTCTGCATCTCCTTTGTTATCCCGACTATTGGCTCTTCTCTCAACATTATCTGCCATCTGAGTGTACCTTTTTGCCTTTTTCACTCGAATCCCAGACATAAGTCAGGACAGTGTCACTGAGGCCTCCCCAATGAGGTATATTTTTAGCGCCTGATTCTAGTCGACCTAGACCATGGGTAGCCTCTGGCAGCCACCAGATATTTTAGCCTACAACTCCCATCAGCCCCAGCCAGCTTTGTCAGCGATCATGGGAGTCGCAGGACAAAACAACTGATCATGGCAAGTTTTTGAATACTTCTTATAAGGAATGTCTAGCATTTTATTGAAGATAATATTTCCTTTAGCAAGATATATTTGCCTATGCTCCAACCCAGGCAGTATTTCAATCAGTTTAATATAATTTACTTTACAATCCTCACAATCACCTTAGTCCTAAGCAACCAAGGTCAAAGCTCGTTGGAAGTCACTCATTTCCTGTATTGAGCTGAGTTCTCTCCTGGGTGCCCACCCTTGAGATCCTCACTTCCAGGTACTCCTACACTCTTTCAGCAATGGGCAGGGAGGATAGCTCAGGGACAACACACTCGTCTTGGAAGCAAGACGATGCAGAACACAGGTTCGAATCCCGGGTCTGCACTTTGAAACCTCTGAGACAGCGATGGAAAATGTGCTCTGAAGATAACATGCTGATCTTGGTTTTCCCAAAATGTTCCCCTCCTGTAGATACTTCTGACCAAAATATGGTGGGGACGACTCTCTGTGGATAATGGCCTTGTCTCAGTCCTCCTGTGTATGCTGCTTTTCCCTCTCATCTACACCGGCCTCGTTACCTTCAGGTGAGACTTTAGATTCTGGAATAGTCAGTGTGAGATGGATGCTGGGTGTGCTGTTTGGAATGTGGGAAGGGAATGCTCAGCTCTCGGCAGGCTTTGTGCTCTTCTTCAGTCACATCATATGCTAGTGTGGGTCAGGAGACGCTGAGTGCTTTGCACAGCTTTGTAATACCATGTGTCATACATTAATGAGTCATTTAAAGACTTTTGAAGTCTGCATTGTAGTCTCTCTCAGATGATAGGATAGTATCTGAGATGTGTGCTTTGCCGGAAACATTGTCTCTCAAGTGACATTACCTAACTTCTCCAGCATGGGGTCTGGCATGGATTCACATGCTCATGAATATTCCCCGTCGTCAGGCTGGGAATCCTCGGTAAAGAAAAAATCAGTATAAGTTTCGTTTCTGATCTGTCTTTCTTAGTAGTAACCAATCACTGATCTCTGGGTCATACTGCCCCCAGCCAATGACTGCCCTCTCCCTAAGCCCCGCCTCTGGCAGCCATCCTCAGATTTGGTAGCACGCAAAGTGGCAGTATGAGCAAGTGAAGAGCTGCAGAGGGGCAGGCGGGAGGGTTCGCATGTGAATCCATGCCAGACCCATGCTGGAGAACAACAGTTACAGGTAAGTAACTTGTTCCTTCCTCCTCCTCTCCCAGAGAAGGTTTTCAAGCCTCGCCCTAGGAAGTAGTTTTTCAAATCCTTGACCTCAATATTTGAGGAACAGGAGAGATCTGAGGAGGAAAATGTACCTTTTGGATTGGAGTATGGCACCCCAAATGTCCCAGAATGCTTGATCTCAGAGGAAAGCAGAATGAGGGATTTGGTGGCGTCTTTACACAATGCAAGTGGCATTGACACCTTTCCTGAGAATGACTTCGGTAGACCAGATCCAGGAGAGCATGCCAGTCCATCTTACCGTCAGTTAATGACCAAGGTGGTAGATTACTTGGGATGGTCTAGACCACCAGCCCAATTCATACAGGACGATTTAACAGACATATTGGACCATGGTCCCACTGAAGACCCAGTACTACCTTTTCATGTAGCCTTACAAAACAGGGTAGCCAAAAATTGTGAAACTCCGGATTCTATTCCTCCGGTAAATAAATCCCTCGCATCAAAATACTGCCCAGCCAGTAGCGACCCCAGCTATCTGTCAAAACATGCAACTCCTGAGAGTTTGGTCATACAAGCAGCCACAGATTCCAACAAACTTGCGTACCCGTCTATCCCTCCAGACAGGGACAATAAGCGTGTGGATGGTTGGGCACGGAAGGTATTTTAAGCCGGGAGCATGGCATTCAAATCTGCCAACTCCACATGTGCCTTGGCAACATTTTCATACACTCTATGGGAGTGCATCGCAATGGCGGCGGAGCACATACCAGAAGGGGAAGAAAGGGAAGGTTTCCTAGCCATCGTTAGGCTAGGAAACTGGATTGGACACTGCGGATAGTGTAAGCAGGTCCATGGGCACTAGCAGGGTAATGCGCAGGTTTGCGTGGTTACGGAAGTCGGGTTTTGCAGTAGACGTACAGAACCGCCTCCTGAACATGCCTTTTGACGGGTCATACCTTTTTGGCAACAAGGCTGACGAGAGCCTTGAGAGGTTGCAGACCTCAAAAGCAGCGGCAAAATCCTTAGGAGCTGCTATTAGGCAACCTCAGCCTTTTCGTGCGCAAGGGCAATCATGGAGGGGACGATCCGATCGTTATTACACCGCATACGGGAAGACAAGAGGAATGGCCAGTCAAAGGGGCCAAAGAAAGGCCACTCGTGGTGGACGAGGAAAACGTGCTAAGCCAGCTCCAGCTGCAGCCTCTTTGCCATCAGCAGCTGCAACATCCGCCACAAAACCACTTTGATGACTTGCACCACAAAACACCTGTAGGAGGCAGGCTGTCGCAGCATCTGCAAGAATGGCGAGCCATTACTTCAGATGTTTGGGCTCTAGAAATAATAGCCCAAGGCTGTTGCCTTCCTTTGCTAAAGCAACCTCAAAGCAATCCACCAGGGAGACACCCGTTGAAACTTTCAAACCTGCTCCTACAGCAGGAAGTTCTAACCCTGCTGGAGAAAGGTGCTATAGAACCAGCACCTGCAGCGGAGAGGAACAAGGGTTGGTACTCCCCGTATTTTTTGATCCCCAAAACGGACGGAGGACTGAGACCCATCTTGGACTTAAGAAACTTGAACAAGTTCCTCAGGAAGGACAAGTTCAAGATGGTTACCCTTTCTCAGATCCTTCAGGCCCATCAACTCCAAGACTGGTTGGTGCCATTGGACCTCCAGGATGCTTATTTTCATGTGCCAATTCATCTCAAACACAGAAAATACCTGAGGTTCGTAGTTGGCGACTCACACTATCAGTTTCGAGTCCTGCCATTCGGGTTGACCTCCACCCCGAGGGTCTTCACCAAGTTAATGGTAGTGGTGGCAGCGCACCTCAGGAGAGGGGGGATGCATGTTTACCCCTACCTGGACGATTGGTTGATCAGAGCGCGCTCTGCCGAGCAAGCACTGGATCATCTGAAAGTCACCTGCCACTTCCTCCACAAACAGGGCTTTTCCCACAATTTCAAGAAGTCACAGATGACACCTTCCCAACAGCTTCAGTACATAGGAGCTGTATTGGACACGTCCTTGGGAAAGAGCTTGCCTCCCAAGTCGAGGGCTCAAGACATTCTTCAGATGGTTTCCAAATTCCAAAATGCCCAAAATCTCCAGGCTTATGACTTTTTAAGGTTGCTCGGCCTCATGGCATCCTGCATCTTTCTGGTGCCAGACGCACGCTTGAGGATGAGATCCCTTCAAAGGACCCTAAAGACTCAGTGGTCCCAGTTCTCGGGTCAAATGACGGATCTTCTTCAGATTCCGAACAAGGTCAGACAAGACCTTGTATGGTGTACCTGTACAGAGAACATCCTAAAAGGAGAACCCATTTGGCAATCATGGCCGGAGATCACAGTAGTGACGGACGCTTCACTCCTGGGGTGGGGAGCACATGCCTACAATTTGACAATCAGCGGTCGTTGGTCTCCATCGGAGTCCAAACTACATATCAACCTTTTAGAGCTGAGGGCAAGCAGACTAGCGCTGAAGGCCTTCCTGCCATCTGTCACGGGAAACAATGTCCTGATAATGACGGACAACACAGTGGCCATGCAGTACCTAAACAAAAGAGGAGGCGTGGGGTCACTACCCCTGTGCAGAGAAGCAATGCAGCTCTGGTATTGGGCGATTCAGGAGGGAATCTCTTTAACGGCAATTCATCTAGCCGGGGAAGAGAATATGACGGCAGATGCTCTGAGCAGGCAGAGCACGGTATCCCACAAATGGGAACTGGCCCAGGAAGTCATTCAAGAGATCTTCGCCCTTTGGGGAACCCCTCAAGTAGACCTGTTTGCAACCGGAATCAACCGAAAATGCAAAAGGTATTGCTCAGGGGAATTTCCCCCGAGAGGAGCCCTGGGGGACGCGTTCGTGGTGGAGTGGAATTTCCCACTATTGTACGCGTTTCCTCTGATTCCCGTCAATCCTCAGGTCATCAGGAGGCTGAGAAGGTTTCGGAGCCGCATGATCCTAATTGCCCCGGATTGGGCCAGAAGAACGGGTACCCGGACCTTCTAGACATGTCCATCTGCCCTCCAATACGTCTTCCACAGAGAGAGAACCTTCTCTCTCAGGTCAAAACGCTCAGCCTTCATGTTTGGTATCTGAAAGGCTTAGATACAGGGATAGGAACCTTCCAGATGACGTTATGGAGGTGTTGCTTTCGGCAAGAAGGCCAGCAACAAAGTCTCTGTACCGTTGCCGTTGGAAAAAGTTTTGCAACTGGTGCAGAGAAAAGAATGTCGATCCTTTTCTATGTTCTATTCCGGAAGTATTATCTTTCCTTCTGACCCTAGCACATAGAGGTCTGAATATTGGAACAATAAAAGGTTACCTTGCGGCGCTTTCCATTTTCAAGCGCTCGTCGGAAGAATGCTCCTACTTCAAAATTCCTTTGATAATACAATTCTTAAAAAGGCTCACTAATGTGTTTCCTCCTCACCCATTTCAAGTACCGATCTGGGATCTCAATTTAGTCCTAAAATTATTGATGTGTGCTCCTTTTGAGCCTATGCACACGTGTCCATTAAGATTACTAACGTGGAAAACAGCCTTCTTGGTTGCTCTAACATCAGCAAGAAGAGTGAGCGAATTGCAGGCACTGTCTTCTGGGCCACCCTATACTGTGTTCCATAAGGACAGAGTTGTGTTGAGGGTAAAACCATAATTTTTACCGAAAGTAATATCTGATTTTCACTTAAGTCAGAAAATTGTCTTACCCGCATTCTATCCTCCACCCCATCCTTCGTAGGAGGAGGAAAGATTACACAGGTTGGATCCTAAAAGAGCTTTAAGCTTTTACATCTATAGACTTTCTAGACTTAGAGTGGTTAACCAGCTGTTTATAGGTTACACAGGAAGGAAACTGGGTAAATCGGTGAATAAACAGACAATTTCACGCTGGAATGTGCTTTGCATTTCAGAATGCTACAGACTAGCTCAAAAAGACCCTCCGGAAGGGTTAAGGGCTCATTCCACTAGAGGCATTGCCTCCTCCACGGCCCTTCAAAGAGGTGTTCCAATAAGATCCATTTGCGAAGCAGCAACTTGGTCTTCGCTGCACACCTTCTCAAAATTCTATAACCTGGATGCTTCCCAGTCTAGGGAGCTAACTTTTGGAAAAGCAGTACTATACTCAGCCATCTAAGAGTATCGAAAAATCTACCCCCTCCTCCAGAGGAATTGTCCATACTGCTTTGGGAGTCTATCTAAGATGAGGAATACGTTGGAGGACACAATCCACTTGAAGAACAAGTTACTTACCAACTGGTAACGTTCTTTCGATTGGATGTTCCTCCAATGTATTCCTCATCGCCCTCCCAGCCTACCCCTCTGTAGATGTTTCCGTGTTATTGCCATCTCAAATCTCGCAAGGCTCATACCTGTCTGCCGGCACAATCTACACAGTACAAGATCAAAGATAAAAACGGGAAAAACAGAACTGAGGCTAACGGACGCCGCGTGTGCTACTTATACACCCGATGACGTTACCCTCGACAGAGGCCTTCGAGGGACCATCGACTGGACGACATCGACGCACGGCGCCCTCTGGCGAAAAATTTTCCGAAGAGCAGCAAAGCTGGATGATATACATCTAAGATGAGGAATGCGTTGGAGGAACATCCAATCGAAAGAACGTTACAAGTTGGTAAGTAACTTGTTCTACTGAGATATTTACTGGGATATTTGCATAGCCACAATACTTTTCAAGCAAAACATTTTTAAAGCATCACTGTGATGTTATGTGCATTTTAACATGTCACAATTCTTCATGTACACAATTATTTAGCAGTGTATAGAAATTGTTTACAACATACCCTACCCTAACATTGTTCGGTAGGATTATACGAGTGCTCAGTGAAACCGTTTTTGTATAGCAGCGAGTTGCCATATCATTTGTTTACGGTCTATGCCCAATGCAATTCTGAAAACCTGGAAAGGATGCAGATTGTGTGAAAGGCATTCTAGCTGTCTGAATATCAGTCATTCTAATACTTTGTACAAGTAATGCCAGACATAGTCCATACCCGTTATTCCTTGCATGCCAAATAAATGATGTTGCATTCCTGCTCTCCGCCTACAGGGTAATGTTAACAAAGTAGGAGACACTGAGCATGATATTTGCCCACTCAAAATACTTAAAAGGCAAATTAGTATTTGAGTTTTATATTGCATTGCAAAGGTACTGCTTCTAAGTGCTTGTGTGACATGCGTACAAAAGCATAGGAAGCATGAGTTGAGGTTACACTTCCAAGTAGCCGGCTTACTTACAGTCAGTATCTGATATTTGAGCTGACAGTTCAGTTACACAGTGTGGATGATATTTTTGCTAAGGATTATGAGTAACAGAAATTCTGGTGCTTGAACGACATTTATATTAGAACAAACATAAGACAGGTGGATGTATGTTCAAGTTTGGTATCCTTTCGCAGAGCCCAGGAAGGCAGATTCAAGGTTGTCCAGTAATATCTAAATGTGGACATGGGCGGTAGTTAGGGTCATAAGGTGTGGTAGAGTCAAGTAGAGGACTCATGGGTGGGGAGGGAAGGTTATTTGATTAATATGAGCAGGCATATCTTAGTAAGATCTTATGTTCAAGGAGACACTTTTCATACTTGTTTAAGGGTGTATTCTCTTTTTTAGGTTTTAATGGCCACACTTGCATAGTTGGGTAATCTAATAGGATTAAAGATGGTGCCTTACAAATACTCTGTTTGATTCAGACTTTGTCTTACATGAACACTCACACCTCTCCCTTTACTGCTCTCTCATCTTGTCCTCTGTGCCTCACCCCTCCCAGCACTCTTCTGTCCATTTGATGTTCGCACTCATGCTAGTTCTTGCCCTCACATTTTGATGTTAGCCATCCTTCCACTGTTATTACTACCTCCTTCTCTGCTTTACTCCCTCCTCCACACGACTACTCCTCTCTCCAATTATTACTCCCTCTTGCGGTGGGTCAGAAGAAGAACACAGAATCTGATTTTCCATCTCACTGCTGAATATGATTAAATGAAAAGTGAAAACTCCTACTCAAGATCAGTCCACTCTCCCAACTAATGTATGTTAGAACAACTAAAGCACAGGAGAATGACTCCCTTCTCCTGTGAGCTGGTGTTCACCAAGTTCAGTTCAATAAAGTATCCTTAGGTTGGTCGTGGTAACTCCTTTAAGTCACACAGTACTGATACTGGGTCCTTCAAGGTTTCAACCATCTCTTTCACTTGATTACTCTTTCTTTCCTTCTTGTTCTTCTCTTGTATTATTCTAGTTTGGTTTGTCCCTTTCGTTTCATGGGATAAGTTTATTCCTTTCTCCTTATTCAGACTTAAGGTTTTTCCCATATTCAATGTCAACTATTTTTCTTGACTGTGAAGAGTTTGAATGTTTCAGTATTGATTCTCTTGTCCTTTATTCACTCTTAATACTATATCTCGATTGGAACAAGTTGTTCCAGTTTGATTCTCGCTTTCTTCATTTACCCTTGATACTTTATCTCGACTGGGACGAGTATGAGCGTTCCAGTATGATGCTCGCCCTCTTCATTTACCCTTGATACTTTATCTCGACTGAAACCATATGACCATGCCCATAATGATGCTCTTTCTCTTCACTCACTCTTGATACTCTGCCACAACTGGGATGAGTATGAACGTTCCAGTAATAATCTTTTCTCCCCCTCCTGGTTCTCCTGCTTTTCCTGGTTCCTGGATTGTTTAGGGGTAACGTCGCAGCTGAGACCCATTCTTTCACTTGTCAGTTTGGCTTCTCATAACTTCTGTGGTTTCCCTGTTCTTTCTTCAGTCGGTTCGGTTTACATCAAAGTAAGTGGTATCAGCGTTGTTTACGGACCCACTTGTCCACCACGACTTGCTTGCGGTCACGCCACGGCACCACATATCTCATGTATATGGCCTGGAAATTGTCCTAAAAGCATGTGTAGGCAAAGAGAGACAAAGGACCTTCTTTGAGGTTAGCCACAACGAAAAAGGTGCAGAAACCATAGAAATGCTTGAGACACTGCACTTTAGGACAAAACACTACAATTGTGAGACTCTGAGGTTGGCCATCTTGTCGGACATCTCAGCTATACTGTAGCCCAGCCATGCCCTATTACCTGAAATTGAGGATCCGGCGGAGGCAGCAGCAAATACCCACTCAACTGCCCTGTTGGCTCAATTAAGAACCCAGGGCTCCGGATAAGTGTTGTGCAAGATGCCTGTATTGAGGGACAGAAAACTGCCACAGTAACAGATAACAAGGTCTCATGTTTAAACACTAGGGGGCTACAAAGTGTTAATTGTTTTGATTCTGAGCAATACATACTTTTGACAATACACACCTATGTAGAGAAACATGTACTACTCATAAAAGCGACCCGCAAGCATTTAGGTTACAATCTAGACATAATAGAGTTCATATCCTGAGTACTGGTGCTACTGATGTGGTTATGAAGAAAGTCTTACAGTTTGAAGTCTTTGTTTTGTTGGGTCTAGTTGTTCATCTGTTTTGTAAATAAATTCCTGTTTTAAACTTTTCTATTGAGTAGATTATAAAATTGGCTGCAGTACATTTTCATAAAAGCCTTTTCAAGAAATTATTATTCCAGTTAGGGACCCCAGCTCTTCGGCGCACATTACACAGTTTAGTAACTAAGCATAGAATGACCTCAGTATTGGTATCAGGTGGTTGGAGGGGCTCAGTAAGGGCCATCCGTCTTGGAGGGGCTGTGATGAATTGGATTCCGCCTCGCAGGAGTACACGAATGAGTAGGGGTAAAATGGCCCACTCAGTCCTCACACTTCTACAAACCAAAACTCAAGCAATCATAAAGGTAAAACAGGGACAATCAAGAGATATACCTCCTTTGCCTTTTGCGGTAACGCGGGCCGAGTGAATGCTATACTTCCAAGAGGGGTGTAGAGGTGAACCAGTAGTGACCCAAACAATACAGTACCGCAGTCCAAAATAAAGGCAATGTCCAATCAATGTTTTTATACAAATAGAAACACTTTAATAAAATGTACCATCTGCAAGTAGAACGAAAAGAGATTACTGTACAAAGACCCACCGCAGAGGAAAGACAGGGAAGATGCGACAGACTGGATAAAGTAGCACTTCAAGCTTAGTTCCAGGGGTGGTAGGTAAGGTACTACCATAAAAAGATATTAGGTTGAAAACAGGAGCAATCGTGATCTACCCAGTCTCTAGGGCCCATGTGGGGCAGTTCAGTGTTACAGTACCTGGATTCCGTTTTTGGTCGGCTGACGCATCAGACCAAGGTTCGAACATTGATCTGAGCTGATCAGGCTCAGTCGGGCACATAGTAGGCTCTGGCAGCAAGCAGGTGTCCAGTAGGGCCGAATGCCAGTGCTCTGTGCGGTCAAACCACGGCGGTCCAATGACGAAGATCAGGGCAGTCCCAAGAATGCTTCACAGTTGGCCAGGCCGAGTCAGGCTCTGGTTGCTGGGAGAGGTCGGTGAGTGACGCTCCTGAGGTTCGAGTTGGCGGATGATGGCCGTTCGAGTTGACGGATGATGGCCGTTGAAGTGGTGATCTAGGTTTGTCAATATGCAGTCAATGAGGCGGTGGTTCTCGGGCTAGCTGGTCCGAGCCATGGTTGTAACCCCCAGTTAGTTGGCGAGTGATTCTCCAGAGATTTGGTTCGGGTTCCGGCGTTGAGCAGACACTTCGGGCCTAACAGGTGACATGCTTCACGAGGACATGATGCAGTATCAAGCTAGTTTAGATGAAGTGCAATAGTTTGGCTGGTTTGAGGAACACAGACACCAGCACTAGCACCTTTCCTGTTGTTCAGGATACGGGGAACATGGAGCAACCGTTTCTGTGATAGAACAGGGAGCTTCGGCTGGTCTATCCCTCCAGTTGCTGTGAGGACTTCGTAAAGGCCTTTAGGACAGGATACTCCAGTTCAGGACCTGCTCTTCTGGCACAGAGGGACAGTTGCAGAATGGTTGGTCCTGGTCCACAGCACTAGTCACTCCCAATGTTCCCATGGAGTGGTTATGTGGCATCAGAAAAAATACAATATCAAAGCTGTTACACCAAGCAAAGGAAAATACACCGACATGGGCTTGTAAAGATTCCCAGAATCTTTATTACAAAACTGAACAGTATTCAACAAAGTACACAAATAACTATTTGGCCATCAATAAATCACAGAGACCACCAGCAGGGTTCAATGTGAGCAGTGAATAGAATTCCTAGCTGGACATCGACGTATTTATACAATTTGTAAAAATGATATCCAGCCTCTTACAAGTTAATAATACATTGGGCTAGGGTCGCGCCAGGTTGACTTTCCTAATTTACATATCTCGTGCATGCGGTTTACTTTTGAATACATTTACTAACACACTCCATTATTCTTTAATTTAACGTTACACTCTTTACATACTGTTTTAATACAGATCAAACAAATGTTTCGCATTTTATATTCGGATAGCGTTACTGTTCTTGTATACTTGTAGTTTAACATTGCTGATTCAAGTAATCCCCTGCTCCCGAGGTCAACAAAGGACAAGGTCTACATGACCCTAACATGTAGCCTGAAGGCAGGTTGGACATTAACTCTCCTACAGAGGTTGAAGAGGTT
This sequence comes from Ambystoma mexicanum, assembly GCF_040938575.1. Taxonomy (NCBI): domain Eukaryota; kingdom Metazoa; phylum Chordata; class Amphibia; order Caudata; family Ambystomatidae; genus Ambystoma; species Ambystoma mexicanum. The sequence continues at coordinate 1,091,218,693 of NC_090941.1, forward strand.
GAGGCAAGAACAAGAGCACACGAGACGGCCATTTTAGATTACAGGGTGACTTTGTCAAAACCCCAAAAATGGCTGTTCTAACCTAAAATGGAGGCTTGATTCAAGATGGCGGCTTACATCAATTTCTAAGGTCTAGACCTTGCCGTAGAGACTTATTCGCGTACAATTTTAAGCAACTTGGCGTAGGCCAATATACGTACAATCGTTACAATAGGAGGCATAATTTAATATTCCAGTTCGACAGTTAGAGGACATATCTTCTTTCTGTCTTGGATGGCTCCTTCTTCACCTCAGGCTGAGGGCTTTGGACAGTGCAACTTTCCAAAGGAAATCCAGTTGAGAATGTTCAGAATGTCTCTTCAACCTCAAAGGATGCTTAAGGAACTGTAGGAATTCTGTTGAAGGGGTGCGAGACTCCTTCTTTTAAAGGCACACGTCCTCGGGAGATTGGCCTAAAGCTAGCCTGCTTTAGGGGACCAATCACTACTCCTGGCTGGAGTGGACGTTTCCCTGTTGATCTTGCACCCAAAGTGCTATGCTCCGGGGGAAGTGGAGCAGACAGGAAAGGGACATAGAGACAGTGAGAAACACGATGGTGGAAGGCTTCTTCCAGTGTGCATAGCTTCCAATGTCCAGAGCACGTCTGCCTATCCTTCTCCCGCCCCCTTCCCTCCTACTGAAAGCAAAGATCTTTGGATATACAGCTACCTGGTGTGAGGCTACTCCTCCTGAATGGATGTGCCCCTTTGATACCTGGGCCCAGGACGGCTTCCAGCTGTGCTGCTGTCTCTGGGGAAGGGGTTACCAGCCCTACAAAAGAGAATCAAAGAGAGGCTGAATCCTCTGGGTGTATGTCCTGCCATGTGGCAGTATCAGCCCTCTGAACCAAATACACATTCCCTTCCACAGCAGGGCTGACTCACAGGAGCTGACAGATGTGCAATATCAACTTTGACGTGGTGGCCATGATCATAAGTATCGCTATGCATAATGCCTAAACTAAGACGTAGCTTATGCTTGGAGATTCCCCTGCCACCAGCATGGAATACTCATGATCATCGTAGTTTTGGTGCAGGGGACATATCTTAAATGTTGCCCCTGTGCTGCAGTGACTTTGCTGTCGCTGCGGCAGTTGAGTAGGCATTTTATGACTCTGGAACCTGCCCTGCGTCACAAGCAGAGCAAGCGCTGCGGATCGGGCTACTGATGCAGCAGGGCACAAGTGCAATATGCTTTTGTATGTGCTAATAAAAATAATAAAGGCCAGGGCTTTGTACCCGTGCCAGATGGCAATTCCTCACAGGGGCTCATTAAGGACTCCCCCCCCCCCCCCTCTCTCTCTCTCTCTCTCTCTCTCTCTCTCTCTCTCTCACTCTCTCTCTCTCTCTCTCTCTCTTTCATCTTGAAACGCACCACCTCCCTAACTGAAGCATCCCGGACCCCAGATTAGTATACGCTGAATGTTATCCCCTGTAGTCTAAATTCTTTCCTGTAATAAATAGGACTGCCTTGTATAACAATCTCGCTCAGGGACTTCTTAAAACGGTCCCTACTATAACCAGTGGTTAGTGTTCTATACGGATAGGGAATCGTACCTTACAGACACCCTGGTTACTTCAGTGCATATTCTGCCATGCTCACTTTTTGCTCTCCCGATTCTCTGTCTCCAACTCCACCCACCTTTGTTCTCTCCTTTTTTACTCTTCCGTCCCTCAGATGTCACTTGTTCCTTCTAGGCCTCACCTCCACCCCATGATGTAACTCCACCCTCTCCCTCGCTAATACTCCCTCCTCCACCCCATTACTCCCCTCCACCCACCTTCTACTAAGACACTCTCCTCCCACTTAGTTCCAAACACTTCACATTCAATCCTTATTCTGCTAAGAATACATTCCACACTAACACGCACACTCAAAATACAATACCACTTGCGCTCACTAACCAATACCTCACCCTTTTCTCACAATCCGCTGCACCTTCCTTCCTCCTGTTGGTCTCGTGGTCTGCCACCTCCACCTCCTCTGACCTCACCCGAATTACTTACAACTTCCTGCTTCTTTTTCTTCCTTTTAGTTTCCCCCACCTCCTGCCATCACTTCCCCTATCCAATCTATCCCTGTCCTTCCCTTCCGGGGTGTGACATAATCAGCAGAAATGTTAATGGTGGGATAAGCCCCGCCCCATTCCTCTGTGCGGGCCTGTTGCAGAATATTGCTGGCAGCCAGAGGCATTGTGTGTTCCTGACCATTGTAGGGAGCTGGGCTCTAGTTCCCCCCTGGTGAGTACAGTTCCTTTGGAGGTGAAGACCCCATTGGAAAGTCCTTGGTGGTCTAAGGAGTAAACCACCGGCTGCGGAGCATTGCTGCTGGAGAACGTTATGCGACTTTGTTCTCCACCACCTTGCTACTGCTCGGCTGGTTTGTTTTTCTTTCCAGTGCGGGACGCTGTTAGCGCTGTATTTTGGAGTGTTGCCTGTATTCAGGTCCTGCCTTCTGATGACAGTTCATGGGACTCTTGTGAGGTTTCTCTCTCTCTGGTATGGCTTACCTTGGCTCATAGTCAGTTCGGTTTCTCTACAAGAAACAGGAAGAGTCTTGGGAGATCTTTGTATATGGTGCATGGTGTGAGACAAAGGTGTATTGCATAATCGCATGCTGGGGGGATAGGATCTTGGACCCTCTCAACTGATGTCATCCTCCTCAGGGGAAGGACTGGCTTTGCATTGCTCGCAGGGTATAGCACGCAATAACCAGCATTGCTAGTCTTTAAAAATACATTTTTATTTTCACTGATTTCCTTTTTTTATTTGTGTGTTCACTGTATATGTGTGTGTGTTGATGAACGAGTGTGTGTGTTTCTGTGTATGCATATTACGAATGGATGCTCTGTACTTACATACATTCTAAATGCCTGCCTGTTTGTATCATGTGTGTGCCTGCAGATTCTGAGTGTATTGTCTGTGCTCACTACCGTTCCATGCATATTAGATGTGCCTATTGTGCTTCCTTACAGTTTGGCCATATTGAATCTGTATACACTTATTCTGAGTGCAATGTTTGTAGTTCCCCTCAGTGTCTTCTCTTGGGCTATTGCCTGTGTTTGTGTGTGTGGTGCAGATTGCTTGTGTGGGTTGCGTTTGGAGACCTGGGTTCACATAATCCTTAAGAGTATGTTGATTGTGCGCATGTATATTTCAAGCGTAATGTTCATGCTTGTGCCTCCTGAGCATGTCACATGCATGCTTGTCCATACGTGCATTAGCGTTGGCATGTTTGGATGCAGCCAGACCAGGTGTTTGCCAAATGCAGTGGATTTGACTTGGACTTTCATTTCATTCCCATTCTGTTTATTGTATTTATTGGTGAAATCAGAAAATAGCAGTTTATTTTTTCCAGCCCTTACTGAACCCCAACAAAACAGCCATTTCATTCATGTGGGCCCCGTGAAAACTGCAACCTTTTTTGCCTTTTGTGAGGCATTTTGTGTCCCCTCTGTTACCTATGCACTGCTTATTCATTCTGGAACACAGTGCATCTTTATAAAAATATGATTACCCCAAGCAACTGTTTCACCAACTCGCATTGAAATCTTCTGCTGAAATAGTCCAAGACACCACTACATGTCGCCTGCCACCCCTTACATTCTGTAATGCCCTACCCTGGTCTGGGTTTTTGCCTGCACCAGACTGCTGTCATTTTCCTTGTCTAGTCAATAATGTCATTGTTCACCTGTCTGGCCTGATCAGCACCATGTCTTCTGGTCCACTCTGGCACCTTATGTAGAGAGGTACAGTTAGAGAGAGTGGATGGGTGACTGTGCAAAATAACTACAAGAGGCAGGGAAAAAGAAGAATGTGATGAGGCATTCCAGTCCTTGGGGAGGGGGCTGTAAGAGGTGTCATTGCCCACACTCCAGTTCCGGACCAGGGGTGAACCCAAGGGTGCATAAGAAGGGGTAATGGAGTGGGCAGATAACACCTGTTGCATCCCTCTCCCTAGGGCTGTAATGCCATTATCATGTGGCTAAATCACAAAAACAGCTTAAAAACAAGTGCAACAGTTGGAGAAGGTGCAGATAATCTTGCAGTGAGGATTTTCCTAATGCAATGTTGGCTAAGGATAGCACGGTGCATTGAGACAGAACGTTGGAGCAAAACATCAAGCTTTGTGACTGGTTAAGGCCCTCTGCAAATCCATCTTCACAAGGGCCTGCCAGCATTTCAATATTATGATACATTTTAAACAAACAAATGATTTTAATAGCGCTTTAATATGCCACCCTAGAAAATACTGTATTTCTAAGATTGTTTTTATGGAGTTCATGTAAATTTGGTTCTGCTTTCCCAAATGTATTAATGGTAGGACCAACATATCCTCTTCTGACGGACTTAAGAAGCCTCAGCCACTCAGCTGCATTGCACGTCTCAGTGGTTTCTTCGCGGCCCCCGTGGTGGTCTTCTATTGGAACGTCATATCCTACATCGGCTTCCTCTGGCTCTTCGCCCACGTCCTCATGATTGATTTCCAGACCTTGCCATCTTGGAGGGAGTGCCTGCTCTATGTCTGGATTTTCTCTGTGCTATGTGAGGAACTGAGGCAGGTAAGGACATCAAGCATCTTCAGACATACGTGCTTACCTTTCTGTTGCAAACAAGCATCTGTGCATCGTCCACAAAATCGTCACACGTCATATTTTTCAAATGGCCGCAATAGATGCTCTTACATAGTATGAAGTCAAAATAAATTCTCACCTGTTCACCCAATTGTAGATTTCTAACCTTCTTAAATTCTAAAATTCAATCTGCTTGATTTTAGGATTTCCGACTACTAGAGCCACTAATTCTGTCATATCTAGTAAGACCTTGGGTGAGCGTGTCCATCTCTATCAAAGAACTGTAGACATTCACTTCTTTACTATTCTAACCATTGATCATTTCAATGGACCGTGCAAACCACCTCAATAGGCCCTTCTACAAATAATAAGGTACAGATACTGGCTATACCTGGAAGAATCCAGAGAAACTAGTTCCTGCTCTTTTTTTTTACATCTCTATTATATTTTACACATGAACGGTAACATAGAACAAAGAAAAAAACCAACAGAACCCTCGTCCAAATCACCCCCCTCCCCCCACGGGCGAGTATCTCCACCCTTCCAGTAAAGCCTCTGGTTGGGCATACACATTAAGCTTGATACAAGTCCAAAATCTTAAGGCGTTGGGGGCACCAATTTGCTCTGTAATCGTCTCTGAGGTAGGCCAATGTCTCTCCCCAGTCATTTGCAAATCTCGACAAATCCCCATTCATTGCATAAGTCGCCCACTCAAGAGTGACAGTGTCCCATAACCTTCGTAGCCAGTCTTGGACGGTCAGAATATTAATACTTCTCCATCTTTGGGCAATAAGAGTCATAGCCGTAAGTGTCAATATCACCCTTGCTCTCACTCTGCTGCGCGGTTCCCCGGCCGCGCCTCCGCCTCGGATGCCCAACAGTATATGTTCAGGAGGTTCAATCCCCCCTCTCCCATTGCTTGTTCCTGTCCCCTCTGTATTTCCTCCCAGAATGGAGTGATTTTAGGACACCTCCACCAGATATGTTCAGCCATTCCCTCCTGCCCACAGCCTCTCCAGTACTCCCCTGCGACCTCAGGATTCATCCAATGCAGGATTACCATTGTATAGTGCCATCCGTATATTATCTTATACCAGGCCTCTTGTGTCTGCGAAGCCTTTGCCACCTTAGGGATTTCCCTCCACAATCGGGAACAAACCTCGAGTTACAACCCTCTCCCTAATACCCGCTCCCACCTTGTCATGAAGGGCCATCTTTCATGAGGGGTAGCTTCTTCCAAGATCTTATTCAGGTTGCCAATTAGACCTTTAGACCTATCATTGGTGAGTAGGAATTTCTCGAGGGAAGTGACTTCCCTTGTTGCCGCCTGTTTGTTTGGGGGCTGAAGCAGCCAATGGCGCAGTTGAGCATATCTAAGCCTCTCTCGCTCGCCGATCCCAAAGGCCTCTTTACAGTCTCTAAATGACAGTATTTCCCCATTCTGAAACATGTCACACATTAGCCTACATCTCCCCTCCTCCCATTGCGTGAATGCTCCCTTTTCGGTTCCGGGGGTGAAGTCAGCGTGGTTAAATATCGGTGTAAAAGGGGATGGGAAGGACATAATTCCCTTCTTACTAGCCAGCCGGTCCCAGTTGGACGCCATTAAGCCCGTAATGGACCTTTCATACATATGTTTAGGTGGCAGGTCCTTCCTCAACCACAAAACCCCCTCCATGCCAACCCATAAGGGTCCCTCACCTTCCCGCAACCACTCTCTGATAATTCATAACTGGGTTGCTTCGTAATATTGCCTGAAATTAGGAAGAGCCCCCCCCCCCCAAATCCCCCCTGGAGGCCTCTAGCAGGCCTCTGCTGAGTCTAGCCCGTCTTCCTTCCCAGATGAACTCCTTTGTTAAGCTTTGGATCTCCCTAAACAATTTCTCTGGGACCATCTGCGGGATGGCTTGAAACAAATAAAGCAAACGTGGCAATATGACCTTCTTGATCACAGCCAGACGCCCCAGCCAGGAGATATGTAGTGACCCCCAGCTCCTGAGGTCCCTTTTAATCCGGTGCAGGAGAGGGAGATAGTTAGCCGCGTCCCATCCCTAAGAGTAGGGGTAACCGCACTCCCAGAAATTTAATTCCCTCCGGGGGACTAGATAAACGGAGTATCCACTTTCAATCTGTCGCTCAAGGCCCCACCCAGGGACAAACCCATAAGATCCGATTTTCCCAAATTGATGCAAAGTCCCGGGGGCCTCCAGTACCCAGTTATCCAGTACCTTCTTACTAGCCTCGATAGAATCTACTGGGTTGGTTGCGGAGAGAAGCATATCATCAGCAAATGCTGTGACCTTATGTGATTTTCCCCCGAACAGAATCCCCTGTATCCCATCTTCATCCCGTATCATTTGCAGGAGTGGCTCCAAGTATATGGCATAAAGCAGCGGGGACAATTGACAGCCTTGTTTTGTACCCCTACTTAAGTGAAAGATGCGTGAGAGGGTCCCATTCACCATATCTGGGTTTTTGGTTCTTGATAATTGGCTTTCACCATTTGTTAGAAGTCCCCTCCCAGACCCATCTTATCCATAGTGCGAAAGAGATACGACCACTGCACGTGGTCGGAGGCCTTCTCAGCATCCAAAGAGAGTAGGACCGCAGGAGTGTTTGTTTTCTGTGTCTTTTCCACTAAATGTGCTATACGCCGTAGATTATCTGCCGTCTACCTGCCACGGATAAACCCCGATTGGTCTCGGTGGATTCATTCCGGGAGCAATCCCTCTAATCTGTTGGCCAAAATCTTTGTGTAGATTTTAGCATCAATATTAATCAATTTTATCGGCCTATACGAAGACGGTTCCAGGGGGTCCTTATGGGATTTCAAGATCAGGGACATTTTAGCTTCCTCCATAGAGGGAGTGATACGTCTGGTGTCCTTAAACGTATTGAATAAGTGGGTCAAGTGCGGGACAAGAAAAGCCGAGCATGTTTTATAAAATGCGGCCATGTAGCCGTCAGGGCCTGGAGCCTTACAAGGGGGAAGATTTAATATAATATCACCTTTCGAAGGGATTGTGTCCTCCGACGTATTCCTCATCTTAGATATCTCCTTCCAGCTCTGCTGGCCTCGGAAAACATTTTCTCTAGAGGGCGCTGCGTGTTGACGTCCTCCGAGTCGATGTCCCTCGACAGCCGCTGTATCGACGTCGACGTCATCCTGCCTATAAAGGCCGCGCGCAGCGTCCGTTGCTCAGTTCCGTTTTTCCGCGCTTACTCAGTGCCTCGGAATACCGTTGCTCAGTTTTGTCAGGTTAAACCTATTTACCTCGAGTTATTCGATCCGTACTCGATGGCTTCTTCGTCGGAACCGACAACTCCTCGATCCGGCTTCAAAAAATGCCGAGATTGTGGGAAAAAGATGACGCTGACTGACCCTCACAGAGTTTGTCTGTGGTGTTTGGGAGCTGAACACCATTGTTCGGAGTGCGAGGACTGTATGTCCATGACAGCTAAGGCCCTGAAGGAGCGTAGGGGGAAGCTGGAGAAAGGTAAGACTTTTAAAGCTTCTTCTTCGTCGAGGAAGTCGAGACATTCGTCTCCTCGTCACCATTCGCGCTTCAGGTCTCGGAGTGGGTCCCATCACTCCTCGAGATCGAAGCACTCGAAGAGGAGACGTCGAAGATCCCCTTCTCCGTCTTCCTCTTCCCCTGTTTCGCCAAAAAGAATCCCTTGCCCCACGAAACATAGTTCCCGGGCTGAATGGGAGGAATTCCGCAAAAATATGATGAGCGTCTTCGAGAAAGCAGCCTCGACCCCCTCGAAGACTGCCGAGAGCGATGCTCTGGTCGAAAGACCCGAAGGTCAAAAACGCCGCGAGTCGCAGTACCCGGCGAAGGAAACCTCTCGAGTGTGTCTCGAACCCTCGAGTAGGACTATGACCTCCAAACCTTCCTCGAAGGTTCCGTCGACGCCGAGGTCGGTGTCTTTCGACGCCGTTGTCGAAGGGACCTTCGACACACGGGTCTGTCGACTCGACGCCAGCTTCGACACCGACGTGAACGCCAAGAAAAGTCACGGTCACGACACACCCAGTGACTATCCCCAGGTCCTCGATGACGATGGCTTCGAGATTGTCGAGTAGAATCCCAATTCTGTCGAGGTCATCGAGGCCTCCGCCTTTGTTTTCGACGCCACGCTCGAAGCCTTCGGCGTCGACGACATCGACGTTTTCGAGGCCGATTATGACAAGTTCGGCCCCCTCTGCCTTGGAAATGGGATTTACACCCTTTATGAGTTCAGAACAATTGAGAACTATGTCCTCAATTATGGAAGAGGGTGAATTGTCTGAACAGGAAGACACATTTGAGTTGCATGGACCTGTAACCCCAATTAGAGAGGAATTTTCCTCTGAAGAACGCAGGTTAAAGGATCTTCATGATTCCTTACATGAGGCAAGTGGGTTAGACACTTCCCCTGAGGTGGAGTTTGCTAGGCCAGACCCGGGGGAGCATGCTGAAACCCCCTATAGAGCCTTAATGGCCAGAATCACAGAGTTTGTGGGGTGGTCTGCACCTTCACAATCTTTCCAACAAGATGACCTCACGGATATTCTTGACAAAGGCCCACAGGAGGATCCTGTGTTGCCTTTTCATAAAGCTCTTCAGAGGAAGATTATGACGAACTGGGAAACCCCAGATGTCGTCCCTGCAGTAAATAAAAAACTGTCTACAAAATACAGGGTATCCTCTACAGACCCGGAGTTTTTGTCAAAACACCCATCCCCAGAAAGTCTGGTGGTACAGGCAGCATCTTCTACCGATGTCAAGACGGCTTATCCTACCGTCCCACAGGACAGGGACGATAAAAAATATGATGCTATGGCAAAGAAAGTTTTTTCGGCATGTAGCATGGCGTTAAAATCTGTTAATGCTACTTGCAGCCTTGCTAGATTCAGCCATACACTTTGGGAGGGTGCTTCTACAGCGGCTGACTGCATCCCGGAGGGAGAAGAAAGGGAGGCGTTCCTGAATATCATACAGGACGGTAAAGACGCTATGTGCGAATCCCTCCAGACGGGCATTGATTCGGCTGACAATATCAGCAGAGCAATGGCGGCAAGTACAACAACCAGGAGATTCGCTTGGTTGAGAAAGTCTGGTTTTGCCCCTGATGTGCAAGCCAGGCTCTTGAACATGCCATTCGATGGCTCTTCTTTGTTCGGGAAAAAGGCGGATGACAGTTTAGAGAAACTGCAAAATTCAAAAGCAGCTGCAAAATCCCTAGGCGCTGCAATCCGTCAGACACCTTTTCGTCCCACAGGAACCTCTGCGAGGGGCAAGTCCTTTCGCTTCTACTCCGCATTCGGAAGAGGTAGAGGACGACCGGCTCAAAGGGGACAAAGAAGAACTACCCGAGGTGGACGGGGTAGATATTCAAAAGCCACAGCAACAGCAGGTGCCTCTTTACCATCGGCATCCGCATCAGCCGCCCCAAAACCACTCCGAGGACTTCCCTCACAGGACACCTGTAGGAGGCAGGTTGACTCAACATCTGGCGGAATGGCAGGCTATCACGTCAGATGCTTGGGCATTGGAAACAGTTGCCCAAGGTTACTGCCTGCCTCTCCTACGCATACCTTAGAGTCATCCACCGGGGATCAGCTCTCAGAAAGCTCCAGATCCGCTCCTCTGGCAGGACATTTTGGACCTGCTAGAGAAAGGTGCCATAGAACCGGTACCTGTAGCGGAGAGGAACAAGGGCTGGTACTCCCCTTATTTTCTCATTCCAAAGAAAGACGGAGGACTGAGACCCATCTTGGACTTGCGAGAATTGAACAAATTCCTCAGGAAAGACAAATTCAAGATGGTCACTCTTTCTCAGATCCTCCAGGCCCTTCAGTTCCAGGACTGGTTGGTATCTCTGGACCTTCAGGATGCTTATTTCCATGTGCCTATCTATCTCAAACACAGGAAATACCTGAGGTTCGCAATTGGCAACTCTCACTATCAATTTTGAGTGCTGCCATTTGGGCTGACCTCCGCCCCAAGGGTCTTCACCAAGTTAATGTCGGTAGTGGCGGCAAGTCTAAGGAGGGTATGGATTCACGTCTACCCCTACCTGGACGATTGGTTGATCAGGGCTGTCTCTTCGGAACAAGCTCAGATCCAGCTAAATCACGTGTGCCACTCCCTTCACAGACTGGGCTTCTCCCTCAATTTAAAGAAGTCACAAATGATACCATCGCAGAGACTCCAGTTCATAGGAGCGATCCTGGACACCTCCCTGGGAAAAGCCTCGCCACCAGAGGTGAGGGCTCAAGATATTCTACAGATGGTTACCAAGTTCCAAGATGCCCAACGTCTCCCAGCCTTCGACTTTTTGAGGTTGCTAGGCCTCATGGCATCCTGCATTTTCCTAGTGCCAGAGGCTCGCCTGAGAATGAGATCCCTCCAGTGGGCACTGAGAACTCAGTGGTCACAATTTTCAGGGAGAATGACAGATCTTCTTCAGGTTCCCGACAGGGTGGCTCGAGACCTTCAGTGGTGGGCCTGTCAGGAGAACATTCTGAAAGGAGAACAGTTTTGGCAACCCTGGCCGGAGATAACAGTAGTCACGGATGCCTCACTCACGGGGTGGGGAGCCCACGCCAACGACTTGACCATCAGCGGTCGTTGGTCTCCATCGGAGCCCAGACTACATATCAACCTGTTAGAGCTGAGAGCCATCAGACTTGCGCTGAAGGCGTTCCTGCCAGCTGTACAGGGGAAAAACGTCCTGATAATGACGGACAACACAGTGGCCATGCATTACCTCAACAAAAGAGGAGGCGTAGGATCACTACCCCTGTGCAGAGAGGCGATGCAGCTCTGGTTTTGGGCAATCCAAGAAGGAATCTCTCTATCGGCAGTTCACCTAGCCGGAGAGAAGAACTTGACAGCGGACGCTCTGAGCAGGCAGAGCACAGTCTCCCATGAGTGGGAACTAGCTCAGGAAGTCCTTCAAGAGATCTTCGCCCTTTGGGGAACCCCTCAGGTGGATCTGTTCGCCACCAGTGTAAACAGGAAATGCGATCTGTTCTGCTCAAGGGAATTTCCCCCGAGAGGAGCTCTGGGAGACGCGTTCATAGTGGACTGGGAGTTTCCGCTTCTGTACGCGTTCCCACCGGTCCCTGTCATTCCTCAAATGATCAGGAGGTTGAGAAGATTCCGGAGAACCATGATCCTAATTGCCCCGGATTGGTCCAGGAGAACGTGGTACCCGGACCTTCTAGACTTGTCCATCTGCCCTCCAATTCGACTTCCACTCAGAGAGAACCTACTCTCACAGAAGGGAGGTCAGGTTCTCCATCCAGACGTCAAAACCCTCAACCTTCACGCTTGGCTTCTGAAAGGTTGAGGTACAAGGATTGGGACCTCCCTGATGATGTTATGGAGGTGTTGCTTTCGGCAAGGAGGCCAGCAACAAAGTCTTTATACCGCTGCCGTTGGAACAGATTTTGCAGCTGGTGTAGAGAACAGAATATCGACCCTTTTTCATGTGGTACACCAATGGCTTTGTCCTTCCTTCTATATTTGGCGAATTCAGGCCTTCAAGTTGGCACCATTAAGGGCTATCTCGCAGCGCTATCCATCTTTAAGCGCACTGCGGAAGAACCATCCTATTTCAAGTTACCCTTGGTAATACAGTTTCTAAAGGGGTTAACCAATGTTTATCCCCCAAGACCATTCCAAGTTCCCCTATGGGATTTAAACTTAGTACTAACTTTCCTGATGGGCACACCTTTCGAACCACTCCATTCTTGTTCGTTAAGATTCCTTACGCTTAAAACTGTTTTATTAATAGCACTTACATCTGCTAGAAGGGTGAGCGAATTACAAGCTCTTTCTTGTAAACCCCCTCACACAATATTTCACAAAGACAAAGTTGTCCTGCAAGTGAAGCCTAATTTCCTCCTAAAGGTGGTTTCTGAATTCCATATCACTCAGAACATTACCCTACCATCTTTCTATCCTCCTCCTCATCCGGGGAAAGAGGAAGAGAGGTTACACAGGCTAGACCCTAGGAGGGCTTTAAGTTTTTACATCAGTAGACTAGCCAGGATAAGACAGGCAGACCAGCTGTTTGTAGGTTACACAGGTCACAAGCTGGGGTTACCAATAACTAAGCAGACCATTTCCAGATGGATCATTCTAGCCATTCTGGAATGTTATAAACTGGCAAGGAAAGAGCCCCCTCAAAACCTTAGGGCTCATTCGACCAGAGGTATTGCAGCTTCATCGGCCCTCAAAAGAGGCGTGCCGGTTAAAGACATCTGTGCGGCCGCTACATGGTCGTCTGTCCATACCTTTACACGATTTTACAATTTGGATTCCTCCTCCAGTCAAGAGACTAGGCTTGAAAGGGCTGTACTGCATTCTATTCATCAATAGAAGACAGCGTGAAGTCAGTACTCCCTCCTCCAATAATAGAATACTCTATGGGAGCCTATCTAAGATGAGGAATACGTCGGAGGACACAATCCCTTCGAAGAACAAGTTACTTCTTACCTTGTAACGTTCTTTCGACGGGATGTTCCTCCGACGTATTCCTCATCGACCCTCCCATCCATCCCCGCAGTTCTACTTCCCTTGTTGTTGCAGCTTACGCTCCTTCAGGGTGATTAGTTTAGTCCAGAAAATATTATTGTGGGCTACAAAACGGAACTGAGCAACGGACGCTGCGCGCAGCCTTTATAGGCAGGATGACGTCGACGTCGATACGGCGGCTGTCGAGGGACATCGACTCGGAAGACGTCGACGCGCAGCGCCCTCTAGAGAAAAAATGTTCCGAGGCCAGCAGAGCTGGAAGGAGATATCTAAGATGAGGAATACGTCGGAGGAACATCCCGTCGAAAGAACGTTACAAGGTAAGAAGTAACTTGTTCTTCTCACCTTGTCCTCTGTTTTCTCTTGGCTTATGCTCACCTGAGACTCCTCACTGATTTTGCGCAAATTAACTTTCCCTAGCAGTTCTTCCTGAACTCGAGGGGTGGGGTGCTGTGATGTATAGAGTGCCTCTTAGTAGGCTGCGAGGAGTTCCTGGATGTCCTCATTTCGCGTTACCCTTTCTCCCGCCTCTGACCGAAGGGCCACTATCACCTTCTTCGCTGCTTCCCCTCTCAGGAGTCTGGCCAATAAGGCGTCAGATTTGTTCGCCTTGGCATAGTATCTTTGTCGAACGAACAGTAAGGCCCCCTCAGCTTTTTTCATTCAGAGGATTCAGAGCTGCCCCTCAGCTCGCCTATACTCTCAGAGAGGATCTAGACGGTGCTGCCTCCTCTCTTAGTCAGACAGCCTCAACTTCACCCTCCAGTTGTCTCTCAAGCTCCCCCATTTGCCTACCCTGATTGGCCTTGGCTGCTATAAGTTCGCCTCTGATAGTGGCCTTAAACGCGTCCCATCTTATCCCCTCAGATATATCCCCTCTTCTATTTTCCTCCATGAACTTTATCATTTTACCCTCTATTTCATCCTTGAGTACTGGATCTCTCATGAGGGCCGCCGGGTATGTCCAGCTCCAAATCCCCCTCTTCCTCTCCCCTAGTTCTAAATGCATAGTAAGAATTTTATGATCCGCTATACCCAAGGGACCCACTTCCACCTCCTTAACCCGCCCCAGGAGGGACGCTAATACCCACATGTAATCTATCCTAGAATCGGTCCCATGCACTCCCGAGAAAAACGTATAACCCGCCTCATCCCCACGTGTCTCCCGCCAAACATCCCTCAGGCCCAACTCTGCCATTCAGTTTCTGCTCTTGTCAGTCTTCCCCTCTAGTCTCTGGTCAATCCTCTCTGCCTCCTGCTTTTCTGTTCTCCAGCTGATCTTCCTTTTTACTTCCTCTCCTCTCTCCAACTCCTGGTAGGCTTCCGCTCAACTTTTTGGTCACCCTGGTGTTTAATCCTTGCTATGCCTTTTTGTCATCCCTCTACTTGATTTGTTTGATCATTCCATTGTGGATGCTCCAGTATTGGGCTTTGATAGATTGTCACTACTCATATTCGCGGAGGACACCGTTTTAATTTCCATGACACCAAAAGGTCTACATAAACAGTGTAATTTGTTTCTTAAGTTTTGTCAGGAGAATGGGCTGGAAATCAATATGACAAGGACCAAAATCACAGCATTCCACACACCTGGCAAAAATGTTCCCTAAATTAACAATTAAGTTAGAACGTGTAACTCTTGAACAGGTGACACATGGACAAGGCAAATAGTGAAATCGGATTCTATCCTCGAAAAATCATCTGGTGCTATTGCTACACTTGCAATTAGCCATGGGAATAGCGCAGTGAGACCAGCGCTACAACTGTATCATGCCAAGGCAAAAGCATCCACCATGTATGGTCCAGATCTATGAGGTTTTGGTAATATTGGTAAAATAACCATAATAGAGAACATCTTTTTGAAAAAACTGGTATCCCTAACCAAATCTACGAGAAACACATAGTTAAAACTCAAACTGAACTGGCCTAATATTGAATATGACCTGGTGCTTATTCTGGATAAGAGTTTGGTCCTACACCTGCTTAATATAAATTCAGGAGGGACTAAGGGATGTTGTGAAGCAGCAGGGCACGTTCTTTTTGTTTGTCTACCCCCTCTCTGCACTTCCCCTTCTCCCTCTCTCCCCTGCTTTCATGCTATAGCATGTGCACATTCCGAATGTTTCAAAACCTTTTAAGAACGTGTTTCTCCTTTTTTAAATTTTTGTACCTTTTGCCTTTCCCTCCCCCCTTGTCTTGATGTACCTTGAAACACAATTTGATGTATAGTGCGCATTACAAATGATCAATAAATAAATAAAATGTCATGGTGCAGGTATAACTAAGCCACGCTGCAAGAACTGAACATGAATGACTTATGTCTTAATCCCTGGACAATCGATAAATCGCCCCAGGTATCTGTGAAATCCTTCTATAGGGGGCATAATGTGGAGCAGGTGCCTGCATCTTGCCAGGGCTCTGGGCTACTGAATAAATACTGGCCAGGGTTTGGATTACGCCTAGACATTATCAAACCCCAATTCACCAGATCACTCTTTATACGATTTAGGCTAGGTACCTTCCCGTGAGGTCATCCAGAGAATCTCTGGAATACAAGCTACAGTGCTTCTGGCCCTCACTGTAATGACATTGTTGAGTCCCTGTACCATTTTGTATTTTGTTGCCCTCTTTATAAAGACCCGGAGCCGCTCACCTGATCCCATTAATGCAATCATCGAGGGTCAGGTATCTTAATGATGCCCTGGCCCTATGTGAAGCGACGCATGATGACAAGTGTAGCCAACTATACCCACAGAGCCTGGCTGCACCAGTTAAAACAGTCTATACCTGGAAATAGCTAAATCCTAAAATACAGGGATTGTAAGTGGCTTCAACCCAGTACTCCACCTAAGTCAATGCCTAGCATGAGATGCCCAGCTGGAACCCTTATTTATATATTTGTATGTCAAAAGTTCTTTTATTTCTGGATGATGTACCCTTATATAACGCCCCTCTTTGAATCCCCAAGGTCTCACTGAACCAAGAAGTAGGTTTGTTTTGCAGAGTTAAAATATTTATTTGATGAATTGAACAATATATATATATATATATATATCACTTTTATGAATATGAACAATATCTAGATATCACACTTATTAATATTTATACAATGATCAGCAATGGGTGATAAGACAATAATCAACAATCTCTTTAATCAATAGGAGTATGAGTGATAAGAATAATGTAGCAGAGAATAACTTCGTGTGGGTTCAATGAAATGCAATAATATGAAATTAATGCAGCACAGAAATGAAACTTGATATGAATTCAATCAAAGACAATGTAATCACTCTTTCCCCCTGTTACTCAATCCCCCCTAATACGCAGTATGAAGAGATGGAATGAGGACACACAGGTTTCAGGAATGTACAATCAACAGATGCAAGTTCAATCCCAATTCCCCCAGCAAGAGTAGAGAACAGGAATTATTTTAAACAGGTCAAATACTTTTGAATGTAATTCGAAGTGATGGGAAAAATGCTAAAATGACTTTAATTCGCTAAATTGATTCAGAACTAGTGAGAGTTGCTTTGGATTGGTTCAGGTAGACTCTAGCAATGATTGTTGAGTGATTAGCAGATGGAAAACGAAATTCAGAAGTTGAAAGCAAGAAATAGCTATTTTTATATGGAGTGAAATTGAGCCAAATGCAAATCGCGGCAAACTTTTCAGCGCGCAAGAAATGCGATTACAGAACAACTTTAAGGAATTTAGGAGGAAGTTGAGTTCAAGGCAAGTGGCTGCAGCAGGCTTGGGTGGTTAAAGTCCCCCGGCATGGCAATTGGGATGGCAGTAGAAATTGACTCAAGGATAAGGGAACAAGAGGTCTAGAGGACCAGTGGGTCGATCGAGAGCCAGAACAATGAAAGGAATAGGAGAGAGGAGTTGAATAGGGACATGTTTAAAAGAGAAAGAGTTGATGTCAGACAGTGGTATAGACGCAGTGTTGAGGGCCTCATTGATAAGCAACCCGGCACTGTTGTCCTTTCAGACAGATTGAAGGGAGTGCTAGAAGAAAGCAGAGTCAGTGTGTGGAGGGTAGATCCAGGTTTCTGTGATGGCAAGAAATAAAAGATGAGAGTGATGAGTGTCGAAGTGGTCCGTGATATAGAAAGACGTGTTGGCATTGTGCATTCCAGAGGCCAAGTAAAATATTTATAGGAGGTGGGGGAGAGGAGCAGGTGTTGTGCAGTAGCCAAGGGAGATAGATGAGTTTGGAGATCCTGGGAGGAAGGGGGCGTCTTTTTGAGTGATTCAGATGCAGGGGGACGATGGGAGGCCGGAGAGTGATGCAGAAGTTACACAAAGGTGAGGCTGAAGGCTATGAGAGAAGGGAAAGAGAAGAGTGAGTAGAAGGAGGAATGGAACGGCCAAGATGCATGATAGAGGGTAGAAGAAATAGGCAGGTAAAGACAATGATGAGAGGGTGCTGACCAAGAGAGACAGAGGTTAGGTGGGTGAGTAGAAAGGGAAGGGGTGGATGGCTGACTGAGAAGGAACAGGTGTAAGTTATGAGTTGGGCTAGACTGGGGCTATAGGTAAAGAAAAGACAGTTAACAAGCCCAAAACATGTTCCTTGTTCCTTTGAGGTAATGAGGCTCTGCAGTGATTGGATGACAATAGGTGTGGCTAGCTCAGCGTCTTTAGTAATCGACACAGCGGCGAGGAAGAACCGAAGACCATTTGATCCCTGTACCGATAAACAGGCAACTGTTGCTGAGTGTAGACGGCTATTAAGGACCCCACACAAGCAAAACTGGACTCGACATTCTGAAATGTCTGGTGTTTACCCCCTGCGCGAGACCTACGGCTACTGCTAAGAAGAAGGCACTCGCACATTAGTTACATCTAAGCACAAGCACAACTCTCTGACAAGAGAGTTATGAGCGAAATTAAACTCCTTGAGATAACCTATGTAAAGAATATACATTAGGATACCACAGGACAAAAAAAAAGGACTGATCAACTTCCATTTGGAGGTTGTTTTCATCACGACACAGAAATTAAACAGAATCCCCCTGAAGAAGTTCATATAATTTTATTGAACATCTCGATAGGAATGAAACATGTTGGCTAGCTATTAGCCTTACCTTGAAGGCTAGACAAACTGTAATAGATCGTCACTTAAGCACTTTTTTATCGCTTTACATTATGTTTTTTATGAATTAATAATTGTTGTGTGAATAATGTATTTTTCTGTATTTTGTCTGTGTATTAATATTGAAATCAATTGTTGACAATGTTTATGTATTAAGAAATAGTCTAACAAGGTATTCATTGTTTGTTTTATCTTTAACACTAAATTGAAGTTTTAACTGCGACTAGTGTGTTTTTTTAAAGATTAATACATTAGCAATTTACTTTTTGTAAATAAAGAGAGCGAATTGAATTTCTTTTTTTTTTTCTCTCTTCACAAATGACCTTTCTGTGGCATGGCCTCCTGTAGCAGTAAACTCTAGCACCCGGTCTTTATTTCATATGTTGTTTATGCTTCAACCAGGGCTGACCAGAGTCCTTTTAGTCCAGTGTCCCTATATTTAAATTAAGGTAATGATATGATATGGTATTTATAACACTCTAATGCACAAGTGTTTCAAGTCGCGACGAGGCAAGGGAGGGGACAGAAGGGGGACAGAGACTACGATCTTACTAGGCCAAGTGACATTGAGCTTGCGCAAGTGCAGGGGAGTGGAGAGGGGAAAAGTGCAAGGGGTAAGGGGACGGGGAAGTGCTGTACATGGGATCAAAACAATAAAAAGAAGTACGCCCAACGGGTGGCATGTGCAAGGGCAAGTGCAGACAGCAGGAGTTCAAAGCGCAGGTATGAGGACTGTAGGGTTACAGTTACAGACCCAAGTCCTCGGTTTGCCCGGAGGCAGTGCAGGGCTGCAATTGGGCGGGCAGGGACCTGGCCCTGAGATCAGAGGGTAGCTAGGTGACTAGTGCATTTTCATATAGAAAATCCACAGGGGAGAGCAAGCGAGAAGGCAGAAGCAAAGAGAAAGGTCTTAAGGTGCTTCCAGAACCGGAGATGGTTCTCCTCAAGTTTAAGAGATGCAGGGAAGCTGTTCCAGAGGGAGGCCCCACCAACTCGTTGCTTGGAGAAGTGACTGTCCCTGAGGGAGTTGGAGGTGGAGGAGTGAAGAGCTCGAGTAGGAAGGTATATATGAAGAGAGAGTTGGAGGTATTTAGGCCCCAGAAGGCCTTGTGGACAATGCAGAGGGTCTTGAACTTAATCCTCGCGGCCACTGGGAGCCATTGCAGAGATTTCAGTGCTGGAGAGATATGATGCCTGGGCTTGAGGCCAAGGACAAGTCTCACAGTCCTGTTATAGATAAGTTGCAGAGTGCAGTGAGTAGAAGCAGGCAGATTTAGAAAGAGGCTGTTGCAGTAGTCCAGCCTAGAGAGAACCAGAGCTCTGGAGACAGTGAGCTTCTGGGGGAAAGAGAAGAATGGAAGAATACCTGTAAGGAGGTGCAGTCGGTAGTTTGAATTCTTAGAGATGTCAGAGATGTGAGGAGAGAAGGAAAGTGTGGAGTCGAAGATGACTCTGGGGTTCTTAGCCTCACAGGTGGCAGCAGGAAGAGGGCTAAGGGCGGCAGGCCAGAGGGTGACAGGAAAGGAGGGTACAGGTGTGCCAATGAGGAGAATCTCTGTCTTACTGGCATTAAGGCAGAGATAGTTGGTGGCCCACCACTCCTGGATATCAGACAGACAGTAAGAGATGAGAGAAGGAGAAGAGGTGTCAGAGGGTTGCCTGAAAACGATCTGAGTGTCAACCGGATAGCACTGGAAGTCGGGGCAGAGAGCGGCAGTGCAGTGCGCAAGAGGTGCCAGGTATTGGGTGAACAGGCCAGGGAGAGAGGACAAACCAGACCAATCTACGGTGGCTTGCCAGGCGGTCAAGACTTAGGGCCTCATTACGACTGTGCCGGTCTGGAAACAACGGTGCCGGTAAGCCTACCGGCACTGTTGTTACCAGACTGGCACAGTACGACTCTGTGGGCGGGGTCAGACCTGGCAGGTGGAACGGCACCTGCCCGCAGAGTTTCACGGAAGCACCAGCACTGTCATTAACAGTGCCACTGCTTCTGTGGTCCCCTTTCCCATTGAGTCCTATGGGACTGTAATGGAAATGGGGAATTACAATTTACCGGCGCCTGACTTCCCGGAACGCCGGGTTGCAATCCCCTGGTGTTACCAGCAAGTTAGGTGCCAGTAAATATTGCAAGTCTGGCGACAACCCGCCGGTATGACCGGCAGGGTTACCGCGGGACTTGTAATGATGCAATAAGTCTCAGGAGGGGTTCGAGTGATCCGAAGCCCACAATGAGCACACACAGTAACACTCCACAGAATACTCTTAGACAGATGTATCAAAAATACATTTATTATAGGCCTTATAAGGAAAACACAATCAAACCACACTTATGAAGAAACAATACCACACACGATCATACACTATCTAACATCTATACAATCGTACGATAAGACTAAGGCGGATAATGGGGGAAGAAAATAACCACGACCTGTAACAGTAAAGGGGTTTAATCAACACAGATATCAGTTTAGGCAGTCCTTCATCTACAATGTCTAACTTATGTAGTCACAAAATAGTCCATGGAATATTTTTTGATTGTTTAACGAACTTAGGTTTAGTCACCCTAAGTTTCCTAGGGTCATCCAGACGTGGACCCTTTGCTCACTGTCCTGAGACAGACACAGCTCCGCCTCACTGATGAGGCCCAACAAGACTGAAACACGTGTATGGGGTTGCTGTTGGTACTCTCGTTCAGAAGAGAATTGCCATAGCATTTCGGTGATAGACTGCCCATGTGGGTGGGACACAGACTGATGTGCAAATGGATATTTCCCTTCTGTGAAAGGTGCAGTGAGCTAAAGTGTGGCTGCAGACTCTCGAGTGGGTACCATCCCAAAGAACAGGTCATTTAGCCATGTTGGTTCTCACAGAGGTGCACCTATGGACTATTTTTTGATTGTCTAACTTATGTAGTCCAGCTCTACGAAGAGAGGAGCCTAGCACTTAAAGTACAGTTGTGCATTAACAACGCTCGTAAACGAAAAAACTGGTTCTCTTCAGGGGCTGTAGCTGCTCAGGAAGGGAGACAATGAAGAATAAGTTCCTATTCCTAGAAGATGGTCTACCCTTGCGGATAGAGCGACTTTCAGAGTTCGGGAATAGCTGGAGAGCACAGGCTATCCCAGCCAGGCTGAGTATCTTTTGAGGGACACTTGTGAGTAAAAATGAATGGATGTGCCAGAAGGCCACCGGTAAGTTAGAAAAGTACTCATTGGTCTTTGGCACAGTCTGGACCAAACTTTGTCAGTCTAGCCCACTTCGCCTGTTGGTATTAACCCTGCAGTTTTGGGATGCTCCGGCTCTCAGCGGCGGCGGTACAGGACGATCGTCCGTGACGGGACGTTTGCTTTTTCTCAGCCCTTGAAGGAAGAAGGTTTGTTCTGATGCGGCTCGTCTCAGGACATGGTGGCAAGAACTGCAGGCACTTTCAGCGATGGTCACCGTAGCGGGGCGACGCAGGGATTGCAAATGTTTGTGGCGTGTAGCGTGGCGTGGCACACTCTCGTAAATCGCAACCTAAAGGAGCTAGGACAAAGAGGTTTGGCGGGAGAGGGCCCAGTACGACAATCTAGTGATCTCCCAAGTCTTGAGTCTCAACTCGGGACGGGAGCATTCCTGTGCAATACCCTGGGTTTAAGCTGGTGAGTTCACTGGATGGCCCAAGAACACTACAGAAGAATCTCTTTGCAAGAGTGAGTAGGAGAAGCTGAGAGTAGTTGTTCCCACTACTCCAAAGGGGCCAAGCGCCCCTGCAAGCCTTCTTGGTGCAATGAAGAAACAGGGGTCCGATGGGACAACAGCAAGGTCGGGGTACCAAACCTTCCAAGCACGTCACCGGCGGTTTCTCGAGTCTGCTTTCTTCTTAAGGATACTTGCCTCCTTATGAGGTTCAATGTGACCCTCATTAGATCAACTTGGAATGGATGCAGAGCCCCTTCTCTTATCCAAGATTTGGTTTGCGCTCAAATCACAGATAGCCAATGCATGTACGCCATGCATGGGCCAATCGTGGCCCACAGTGGTTCCAGTTATTCATGGCTACCAGACTTAATGGCACTTAATGGTGCACCAGTAGTGCACCAACCCTCTTCCTGGGCACTAACACACGTGACATGCTAGAGCCAGCAAAAGCTGCGGTTTTCGCTGGAGGCTGCATGTCCAAATAAGGGCTATCAGGGTCTCTCGAACTGGGAGAAGGAAAAGGGCCAAAATGGCAATTTTCGGCCTTGGCCACAGTTTTGGGCCAAACGCAGTAAACACAGTATGGTCTAGAAAAACAAAGTAAAAATACTTTAAATGTAAACTGCTGCCACCATTTCATCCTGGGCACACTTGTACAAACACCAGAAAATCCTTAGAGGGTGGCTAGGGCCATAACACAAAAGGACCCCTATGCGTGGTACTGTAAGGGACTTGGCACATAGATAAAACGTTACCATGAAATGGCAACAAAGTCGAAGACTAAGGGTTTTAGGGATGATTCTCTTCTAAGGCTAATTTCCCTTACCTATAGAGTCCCCCAGCAGCTTTGCTGGATTTGAAGGGTTTATTTTTTTCTCCTGCTAAGAGTGAGACCCTTTTTTCCCACTCTTAGACAGATTGCTAGTGTGTGTTTAGGCTATCTTGGTGCTTATTGCCTATGGGGTTTTTCTCACCCTCATAGGAATAATCTTTTTGCATGTGTGTTACACAGCACCCTCAGTGTAGTAACACAGGGGTGGCATAGTGACCCCCAAACATAGACTCCATACCCTGGGACTAACTACTGTCTCCCTGGCCATGTAAAGTTACCATTGACTTTACCAGTCAATAATTATGAACAAAACCAGTACAAACCATCTTACTATGGATGTACTGGAAAGGGTTAATAGTTTTTCCCTGGTGTTCATTTTCGAGAGGGTACTGTCCAGTCCCTCTCTCCAAAGTTTCTGGCTGGTGGCCGTGGTTACTACCGTAAATATTCGACAGCAAATATTTTCCTATGGATTTTCCCATTGTTCGAGGCTACCACTTTTACTGACAGCCTCTAACATACCGCTGGTTTATTTTATTATTAACTTTACTCTGGGGGGCGTGGCTTGGACGGCCATGTAAAGGGTCGCACTCTGGAGGAGCTCTGTTGATCCTGTCTTGATCCTGGTGGAAAGGTGCGTCCACGGGGGCCGGCCGACGCTGGAAATCGATGTCCAGGTGTGGGAATGCCACCACCACACCCGCTGAAAGTTTGTGATGTCTGGGAGGCCCGGAAACCGAAATAAATGCGATTGACTGGGATGAGCCCTGTGTAGGCGGACAAGACAAAATGGCGGTGACACTTTGTGAACATCGAAGGCCGTGAAGACATTGTCGCGATCACGGGCGCAGGACCTACTGGTCCCTTTGTGTGGGGACCAGCACACGACGAGCACCGCCTGAGACGCACGGTGGTCCGGCGAGCTGGAGGATCGAACGGATGTAGCTGCGACGACGGGACCGTGGGCCCGGGAGCTGGTGTGTTTTGGGCGTGTTGGGTGCCCCATGGTGTGATGGGACAGGCTCTGCGCCTGCACTGAGTGGCGTGAACTCCCTTCGGTGCCTGGCGGGACGGGCTCCCGCCAGACTCATACAACAGTATGACCATGAGAGGGGTGTGACCCAAGGCCAAATAGCCCACGATGGAGGCCTACGCCAAATCCCCCTCAGGGGCGGAAGGAGGCAAGAACAAAGAGACCCCCATGGCGGTCGCAGAGTCGCCGGGCACGATACAGGAGGTGCTGGCGGCGATTGCGGACTTAAAAGTGTCATGGGAGACCAAGGTGGGCCTTGCCATGAAAGAGCTGCAGGAAGGCCTAGACCTCAAGATCGGTGCCGTCCAGGAGGAGGTAAACCTGCTACGACAGGATGTAAGGGCGATCTCGGAGCGCACGGGGACCATTGAGAAGGAGACGGCCACGAACACGGCAGACAGCGCCACTCATAGGAGGGAGCTCCACGCCCTTGTGCAACGGGTGGGCAACCTGGAGGACAGAGCGGAGCAGGCGGAGGGACGCGCCAGACGCAACAATATTCGTATTGTGGGCCTACCTGAAGGAACGGAAGGATCAGACCCCACGGAATTTGTGGAATCCATGCTTCTGCAGGAGATTACTGGCGGGGTGCTGACCCAGGGGTTTGCAGTCGAGAGGGCGCATAGGGCCCTAACCAGGAGGCCGCCTCCTGGGGCCCCCCCGCGGCCGGTGATCGCAAAAATCCTGAACTACCGAGATCGCGAAAAGATTCTTGAATTCTTTCGAAAAGGGGGAACGATTGACAGAGGATCTGCCAGGATTACGGCCTACCCCGACTACACGCTACAAGTACAGCGGAGTCGGATGAACTTCGGGTCGGTGAAAAGGAGACTGAGAGAAGCTGGCCATCGCTATATGCTGCTCTACCCGGCCAAACTGAAAGTTTTTTACAGAAACAGATCCCTGTTCTTCGAAACACCGACTGAAGCAATGGACTGGCTGGACACGCTGGGCAGTCTTCAGGAACCGGGCATCCAGGCGGAGACTACGGAAGATAAGTAGCTTACGGCTGTGTCGCCTAGGGTGATAGGGCCGAGACATTGGGACTTGAATATAGTCATTTATACGGCACATGGTGTGTGTGATGTGGTTCTGACTGGCTGGCCCATTGGGCGTGCCTACCTTTGGTTACATGGCTAGGAGCTCCGAGAGGCTTCCTTTGACCCCAGTAGTAACATATCTAGTTACTTAGGTCGCTGTTAGATCGGCGACGCCCCGCGGTGTCCTACTCCTCGTATACGGGATAAGACCAGACGCGGGTGGGCCTGAGATCCAGGGATGGAGCTGGGCCTTTGTTGGGGTGGGATGGGTTCTTTGCTCTGGTGTGTAGTTAGGAAACAGGGAGGCGGGTTGGGGATCAAGGATGGGAGAGCCGGCGGAGGGTTAGACAAAGGGAGCATTGTAGGGAGGGCGGGGTTGAGTACAGACCGAACTGATGGCATCGGATAATCTGCGCATAGCCACCTGGAATGTCCGAGGCCTCAATAGCTATCTCAAGCGGAACAAGGTAATGCTATACCTGAAAAGGATGCGGATAGATATAGCCCTGCTACAAGAGACCCACCTCACTAGGGAGAAATTGGAGGTGGTCAAGAAAAAGTGGAAGGGCAATGTGGTGGGTGCCACGTACTCGGCGTACGCTAGGGGGGGTTATCACCTGGGTGGCGCCGCACGTGCCGTTCCGGGTGCTTGACTCGATAGTGGACCCGGAAGGCAGAATGGTGGCGGTAACAGGGCTCCTGGAAAACAGGGAAGTGCACATCCTCAATCTGTATGCCCCCAATCATGATACTGCAGCCTACTTTAGATCCCTCTATGGCAAACTAGGCCCCCTGGTAGGGGGTGCGATGGTGTGGGGTGGGGACTTCAACTGCGTCTTGGATCCCAGAATTGACCGGTCCGCTGATACAAAAGGGAAAATGTCGCCGGCGGCCAAGGCGCTCGGGACATTGCTGGGAGACCTGGGACTGGTAGATGTGTGGAGGAAACTCCACCCCACAGATAGACAGTATTCGCACTATGTGGCGCCATATGACTCATACACGAGATTGGATTACGTGTTTGGGACTGCCGAGATAGCGGGAGAAATAGTGGGGGCAGAATACAAAGCCCTAGTATTATCAGACCATTCACCCTTGGTGGTAGAGTGGCGACACCAACCCCCTAGGCCTTGGGTCCCTACATGGAGGCTTCGGTCGGAGGCACTGCAGGATGAGGGGTTCCGGGAGGACTTGAGGGTTGCCATCGGGGAATACTTTGAGATAAACACGGGTAGCGTGCGCTCTGTGGGAACTCTGTGGGAGGCCTTTAAGGTAGTGGTGCGTGGAGTGGCCATCTCTAAATCCAAAGGGCTTCAAGGGGGTATCGAGAGGGAGCTCCAGGACACCGAAAGGGAACTAGAGAGCCTAGCTCGTCTCGAGAACGCCACCCAGGAGGACAAGACTAAGGCAAGGGACCTTCAGGTAGCGTGCAGTGCTCTTTGGGATCGACTGTGCAGATTGAACCACAGGAAATACACCGAGAGGCTGCACGCTGGGGGCGACAAGCCAGGCAGACTGTTGGCTTGGCTATACAAGAGCGAGGCCCCTCAGGTGGTAATTCATGAGATCTGTGGTGAGGACGGTTGTCTTCGCAACACCCAGGACGGGGTAAACGAGGAATTCCTCAGGTTCTACAAACGTTTGTATGAGGACACTGGGGAAGACAGGAGTCAGGACATCCTGAACACACTCGAAGACATTGGTCTGCCCACCCTAGACGACCTGGAGCGGGAGGAATTGGACGCCCCTGTCACTTCAGACGAGCTGGAGGTGCTGATTCGGGGCCTCCCCACGTGTAAGGCGCCTGGATCGGATGGATTGCCTAGTGAGTTTTACAAGGTATACGTGCAGGAGCTGCTCCAGCCACTGCTGGCCATGTTTAATGAGGCATACGAGCAGGGAGAACTTCCGTTGTCCCTCCGTAAGGCCATGATTGTCCCATTACTGAAACCAGGTAAGCCGGCTGTTGAGTGTGGATCTTATAGACCTCTGTCCATGCTTAACCAGGACAGCAAAATACTCATGGCGGTGCTGACCAATAGGTTGAAGAAGGTGATCGGCAAGCTGATCCACCCGGACCAAACGGGATATGTCCCCGGCAGGAATATCACTGACAACCATAAGAGGCTGCACCATGTTATCGACCATACTAAGGACGACATGGGCGAGATGGTGGTAGTGTCGCTGGATGCGGTCAAGGCCTTCGATTCAATGAGATGGCCTTGGCTAAAAGCGGCCCTGCAGGGATACGGCATGGGTCCTGGGTATATCAGATGGGTCCAGTTGTTATATAGCAGCCCGGTGGCGAGGGTCAAGACGGGAGCCACAGTCTCGGATGCCTGGCAACTCAGTAGGGGGACCAGGCAGGGATGCCCTTGGTCACCTATGTTATATATACTCGCGCTGGAGCCGCTGGCGATATGCCTGCGGCAACAATACGAAGAGGTGGGCATTAGCACTGCCAGTGGCAGTCACTTAATATCTTTGTATGCGGACGACATGTTGCTTTACTTGCGCTACCCGGAGGAGAACCTGCAGTATGTACTGGAGGTACTGGATCATTACGCCGTCCTCTCGGGCATATCAGTGAACCCCAGGAAGTCTAGCTTGTTCCCTCTGGGCAGGTACAGGGATGTCCCGTTGGAGAGGCTGCCTGTGTTGCCAATACCATGGCGGACCGACACGTTCAGGTACTTGGGGGTAAATATCTACCACCAGATTGAGGCGGTACATAAGCATAACACAGAGAGAGCCATAGAGGGGGTCAAGAACAGCATGGCATTCTGGTCTAGATTGCCCCTATCCATGATGGGGAGGGCGGCCTTGCTCAAAATGGTCGTCCTTCCCAGACTCTTGCATTTCTTTGTGAACGTCCCGTATTTGATCCCTAGGAACCTATTTGTGCGACTTCATAGTATGTGTAGGGGCTTCGTGTGGGGTAACTCCAGGAATAGGGTGGCCCTGTGGAAGCTCCAGAACCCGTGCGAGAAGGGGGGTATAGGCCTGCCCAACTTCGAACTATATTATCTGGCGGGGCAGCTGTTGTATGTGGCCAGGTGGCTGTCTGATGAAGATTCGGCGGAATCTAGGTTGTTGCGGGAGGACACGGACCCATACTTCCTAAAAGAGGTAGTGTGGCTACAGAGGAACAAACTGACGGGAAGAGGGCGGCTATTGAGGTTGGGATGAGAGGTCTGGCACAGAACGTGGAAATTGATGGGGGAGTCGGAACCGCTCTCTCAGCAGGCCCCGTTGGTGGCGCTGTGCGGGAACGACTCCCAACTGTTTCAGTCTGTCCGTAGACATTGGGAGCCGGTGGGCCTGGCCACGCTCGGGGACATATGGCAGGAAGGGGATGCGTTGGACTTCCAAAAGCTGCAGGATGAGACGGGGGTGCATAGAGGCCAATACATCACCTATGCCAGGCTTGTGAAACGAGTAAGAGAGAGATGGCCGGAGACGGCACTGGCAGATGACCCTGATGCCTCCCTTGAAACTATGTATGATGTCTCAGAGGGCGGGCATGAAATATCACGGATATACGAACTCCTTAGAGCAAAGGCTGGGAAAGAGTTGCTCCAACTGAGGCATGAATGGGAGGAGGAGATGGGTGGACTTATGACAGAGGGTCAGTGGGAGAGGGTCCTGAGGTATCATAAAAAGGTGTCCCGAAATGCACGACTCCAACAACTCCAGCTGTATGTTACTCACAGGGCCTACCTGACTCCCCAGAAGATCGCAAGGTTTGGAGGCTCGATCACTCAAAAATGCCCCAGGTGCGGGGAGGTGGATGCAGGGTTGCTACACATGTTTTGGGCCTGCCCGGAAGTGTGCAGATTTTGGGAGGAGGTTAAGATGAAGCTTGCAGGTGGGGGAGTGGTGTTGGACGTGGGATCGGCTTGGTCGTGTATGCTTGGGATCTTCCCCAGGCCCAGACACTCGAGGCACCTGAGCAAGATGAGGGACCTGGCATATGTTCTGGCCAAACGCAGGATTGCTATGAACTGGAAAGCGGCCAGCAGGCCGAGAGTGGAACTATGGTGGGCGGACCTCGTGAGGTGGGCGGAGGCGGAATCCGTGGTGTGGTTTGAAGCGGTCACTAGAGGGGGCGAGGAGGAGATAGGGCCCTTGCTGGCCTGGTGACAATTGGTGGCCTCTATGACCAACCCACAACAGGGTTTGGACGAATCTGAGAATTCGGATGAGGGGCATACGGACAATGCTCCACCCGACGGTGCCCCGACTGATGATACAAGGGAGCCGGCTCTGGCTTGATGGGGGGTGGGGGGAGTTTTTCGTATTTTTTGTGTTTTTGTTATATTATATGGTGCTTCGATGACGACATGCTGTAACAGTCGTATTGTGTTGTGTGCTGTTTGGTTTTCTAAAATATAAAATCAATAAAATATTAAAAAAAAAAAAAAAACTTTACTCTGGTAGGTTTTTATTGCCAGATCTTTAATAATATTTCTTTCTCGTGTCTTTCTCTCAAATCCTAACCCAGGTCGGGAATCCTTTGTTCGTCCTTTTGGCGGGCTTCTACACAGAAGCCCTCCTTTCGGCGCCATGGAGTCTGGGGTAGACAGGATGTGTGGTAGGGGGAATAGGCACCCTGGACAGGGATACCTAGGGAACCCAAGTCGCACTATGCCCTGATAGGCTGGGGGGTTATCCCGCCAGGATAGCCACCCCACTGTGTGAGTGACAGCTAGGCTGTATGAATGGGGGTTTTTCTGCATAAAAGCAGTGCTCCGAGGACTGGAGGACAAGACGTCGCCACTGGAACTAAGAAACCCGAAAAGGAGAGAAGCTGAAGACATCTGCAACGACTGAACCACCGGTGAAGCCCTGTTGCAGATCTTCACCACTTTTCTCCAACGACTCGAGAAGATCTTCACCTGCAAGAGTCTTCTTCCCTTGAGCTGGTGGAGCCAACCACCAGCTCAAGGCCAATCGCCTTCCAGGACCTGCCTTGGTCGAATCGCCAGTGCCCTGCACTAGGAGACCGGATAGCCAGGCACCCGTCCACCACGACCACGATTTAAAGGAGCATACCTTTTATTTTGTTTTGGCAGCACCGCGGCTGGCTTCATCCCTGGGCAGTGCAGTAACTCGAACCTTCCTCTACGACGAGATCCTCTCTTCCCCTGCTGGATCTCCCAAACTGCAGGACCTGCCAGGAACTACCACCACCGCAGGAGCCTCTTCCACTTTTAAGGTACATTGTTCCGCCAGGCCTCCCGTTTCGCTGGGTACTGCTAAAGGTGCTTTAAATCCTTTACTTACCTTCTGTGTTGGCCGCCCCTATCGTCTAACATTATCTTTTTACCTTCTGCATCCGCCTTTTCAAATCGTTAAACAAAGACTTGACTGCAGCTACTAGAACAGTTTGATCCTGGGCACTTTGCCTTGTACCACTGACTCTGGCACAGGCCTATTGACTCTGGCTAATTCTGTTACAACTGCCTTCTCTAGATTGCTTTTCATCAAGAAATGCGTTGGTGCTCCTAAACTCTTATAACCAACTTTTCCTTCCCCTTTTCCTTTTCCTACCCCATTTTGCTTGGTTTTCACGTACGTTTTGCTTATGCTAAAATACTACCTTACCTAACTTGTTCACAATCCCCTTGGGAAGTGTTGCTGGTGTTTTATAGAGTCTAAACCTGTATAACTTGTCCTTTCCCTCTCTCTGAAGGAATTGTTAGAGTGCCATTTCTGCTTGGTTTACACTGTGCCGTTTTTCTCAGTTTTCACTCTTGCTCTAACATGTCTACAATTTGAATAGGGAGTTGTGTATACTTTTCTTGACTGTTTTAACTTGCTGTAAAATAAATATATATATATATATATATATATATATATATATATATATATTCTTTTTGATACAAAGCGTGTTCCATAGTATTGTAGTCGTATTGTCTAAACCCTGAATACTGCTCATCTTCCTCTTGAGATAAGTCTGACTGCTCAGCCACAGCTACCAACTAAATCTGTGTGGTACAGACTGATACCAAAGGGGATTTATTGCATATACCTGTAGTCCTAATCTTCTGTAGTGCTCCCTAAGGGAACTGCATAGGATTCTGCCTAACAAAGGGAAACATAGTTTCCCAGTACTGACACCCTGAAGGACGTGTCAGTTGCCCCATAACGAATGAGTGACAGCCGAGAGCTGAAGCCTGTGCTCCACTGGAAAAAGTCAGGTTAGTTACTCCAAATGAAAGCAGAAAGTTTGGGGGGTTCACAAATAGAGGGAAAATTGTACCTAAGGGAAATCTTTCCTAACACAATGCAGCTGTGGTGTTTCTGCATCTTCTTCTCCTACTGTCCACCTTGCTGCTTCTAGTAGCAGGGTAGGGTCAGTGCAAGGTTGTCCTTATTGGGATCCATTTGAACTAAGTCTGAGATCTGATACGATGAAGTGCTCTATAGTCATCTAGGTCAAAGGCAGCAGCAAGGCTTCTGATGGGACCTTAAGACTTTGATCTCCAGAAGCTTCTTCCAGATGACGGTCAATGCAGTGCTTGAGCTGGGCGAGGATGAGAAGCCGTCTGCACCTCATCAAGAGGGCCTTAACTCTCCAGCTTGCTGTGGCACGAAACCATTGTCGGTCTTTCTCTTTCAGAGAAGTTGGTGATGGACTTTCCTTACCAGGAACATTTTTTGAATCCAATGCTTCTTCAGAGTGACATGTACCATCTTCTTTCATGAGGGTGAAATATCTGAAAGAGGCCTTATCATGAGTAAATACCACTCAGTGTGTTTGTCTGTGTTAGGATGGCTGCGGGACAGGGGGTACCAGTCAGAAACGAGATGTCTTATGTTGAATGGTCGCAATTCCAGAGATATTGTAAAAGACAGGGAGGATATCAGTGGGGTCTTATCATTTTTCTGACTTTTTTCCCTGCCCATGTTGATCTTGTTCTGAAAATGTTATACTAGAAAACCACGGAGGGATTGTGAGTTCAGCTGCTAAGCTGCAGAGATCTGTTGCACCTATGAGTAGAGCACAACATTATTAAAGGGGCAGAAGAATATTATTTATATGTTTTCGATGTGGTTAGTGGGTCAGGATTGGCTCTCGTATCTAATCATAACCGGTTCCTCAATAGTTTGATACTTGTAACGTTAAATAATGTCCTGCCCCAGTGACCCAGCTGATTTACCTCCCAAAGTTGGGAGCTTTAAGAAACTGGTCTGGAGGGTGCTGGATTTCCTCAGCATATCCATCCATTGCTTTTCTTTTCTTTTTCCTGCTTTCTGTTGTTCAACTCCGCAAAGTTATCTATTAGTGTAAGATGTATACAGGATCTGTACCCAAGAATGGTGTCAGTGCTTCCTCTGTGACACCCAGCAATTCACATTCTGCAGCCCAGTTGGGTGTGTGCTAGAATACACAAACTCCAGTTCGTATGGGAGAACCATGTTTGTGGAAAACCTGTGTTACAGAAGGCATTCCAAACTCCTACTCTTTTTGACTGCCAGAGAAACAAAGCTCACCCAATAGGTTTCAGAGACCTGACTCAGAACCTTCTGGAAATCTCCAGTCCCAGGGTTCACCCGGGTTCCAGCCCCACATTCAATTCCTTAATCTTCTATTGTTGAAGTGTCCACGCCAAGTGATGTCTCTGAGGAAGCAGCATTATCATTGCTTAGAACCAGCTGCCTAAAGCCGCCCTTGCCTATTTGTTAATGTGCCATCTGTTCTTCCAACTGAGGCCGCGTAAGCTGTGCTAACAACCCTAAGGGATGTGGTCTCATATTGGCACTTATACATCAAAATGTATCTCTGCTAAAATGTCCAAGCTGTAAAGAAATTGTCATGAAAAACATCAATCAGAAGAAACATAAAACAGTGTCATGATTAGACACACAATGCATAAAAAGGAATACAACATTATTACACCTCGCCTGTTAATAGAGTTTTTTTCTCTGCAAGTATGTGGTGTTTTTGCCCCTGCAGACTGCCCGGTAACTCCAAGTCTCTAGCAGCCAACCCATATCCAGTCCTGGAAATGTTCAAGAAATAATGTTGCACAAGTTAAACTAACCCCTCCTTTAAGACATCAGGCCCTAAATCTGTGTGTTTCGGTGGGCAGAGCCACACTCACCTGTGGCACCGAGCAGGTTTTGTTGCGGTGGCGGTGGGGGTCCACTGTGTTGCTGAGCCCTGCTCCATGTTGGGGCACACCTACTTCTTGCCATGCAATCCTTACTCCATGTCCCCTGACAACTGTTCCACATGTGTACCCTCAGTTCAACAATTTGCTTGAAAGAGAAAGGCTGATGGCAGGACTATTTCTTTTATCTGACCCACAGTGTGGATCTTGACACTGACCTTTATTAAATATTCAATCCCAAATAATTAGTCCAATCTGTTGAATATTTCCCGGCCAAAAATATCCCTGGTGAATAGTTTTAATATTTCTATATGATATTGTAGAATATAAGGGAAACAAAATAAAAGTCCCAAAAAATGTCGGTGTAGGCCGTGGTAGTCACACTTTGCAAAATGTGAGAACCGCGCCATCACCACACTGCACTTCTGCCAGCAAGACTTTTAGGTCTATGGTGTCTCTGGAGTATGGGTTCATGCAAATAGGTGAATATCCTTCAGTTGTCTTCTGTTTCCTTTGCCCCACAGTGCTTTTATGATCCGGAGGGTACGGGATTTAAGAAGAGATGCCTGTTGTATATCAGCAAGTTCTGGAACCAGATGGATGCTCTGGGTCTCGTCTTGTTCATCACGGGGCTGGCTTGCAGGTTGGTAGTGAGTTTCATGCTCTGTTGGCTATTTCTCAAGAGGCTTGCCCATACAGTTGGGTTAAGTAAAACTGTGTATAGGTTCCACAGAGTCAATGGCAGACCATGCCATTAATCTGCACATCGTATTTGAAGTGCTTCCTGACCTTGTAGAGTGCTCAGGAAGAGCGAGTAAAGCTCATGTCCTTCCCAAACCACCATCAGAAACAGACTACCAGCAAATTTACTTCTGTTAGCGCAGGATTCCCTTTTGAGGGGTTCTGTACTCTCATTTATGGGAACCCTGCATGTTTTGCTTTTACCCACTTGACTTTTTTGGGTTTTCTAATTTATTTTGGTAGTCCGAGGGACTTCTGTTGAAATCCTCCTGCTGCTACATGCTGCATGACCTTACTTCAGCTTTATGGTATTGGGTTGCCTATACGGTGCCTAGTCACAGGGGTGCCTCTCACTTTTGCCATAGGCTGATTTTATGTCTGTAAAGTGATTTTAGGGGGTAGGCTGGTGGCAGCTAATATTTATTTTTGGCTTCAATGGGGGTGTAAGCCGATTCACCTCTCTAGTAGCCCAATGCACTTTTATGGAAGCTATCAAGGCACTAATGGGTATTTACAATTCTTACCCTCTGCCATTTTGTTTTAGGAGCTCACTTGTTCAGGGAAAACATGAGGCAGACCTCAAAAAAGTGGCTGTTCGGCCCAGGTGGGCTCCCTGGAAGTCCAAGCCGGCAGCCTCCATAGTCTTTAGACTTGTTTTGACTAGTTCCCGGGCCTCTACTCTTCCTCTGAGGGTGCTCCGGGGTGTTTGGTGGTTTATGGGGCCAACAGGATTATCTGTCTGCCAAATCCTTTGTTTTAAATTCCAAATAGGATTGATGGAGCCCTGTGAGTGAAGGAATGCGTGGGGGAAACCTTGTTCCTGAGCTAAAATTCTTAAATCAATTACTCGTTTTTAAAAAAACGATTTAAAAATAGATCGGTTTAGAAAGACCGCTCTGTGACCATGATTTCGAAAGACTGCTCTGTGGTCACACAGATCGGTCTTTCTAAACCGAACTGTCAGCCCCTGCAATGCACACGAGTGGTTCAGGGGCTGACAGGCATGCCAGGACCTGGATGCGCCGTCGGGGGAGAACCGGTAAGTTTTTGTATTCGTGTATCTATTGCGTATATGTGTTTATGTTGGGAGAGGCGGACGGGGCTGAGGGAGGGAGGTTCGGTGGTGTACTCCCTCGATTTCAGACTAACACCTCCAGAGAGGGTGGGGGTAGGCATGTAAGGGGGGCAAAGCAATGTTGCCGTTTCACCTTTTGTAGACCGCCTTAAATCAGCTGAAAAAAATAAGTCTTTTTGTAAGGCGACCTACAAAAAGACATAGAACCGAGTGAAGTCCTGCTGGATTTTTGCAAAGGGGGCAGGTATGCTTACCCACTCGAGGATTTCCTGCCTTTTCCTGCTGTTGCTGCATTTTTAGGCCATCTTCTGGCCATACTGGCTGAATGCAGTGGTCTGGGCATAGCTTCTGTTTGGGTTTTTAGCGGCAGGGCTTCCTCCCCGAGGTTGCCTCATCCTGATACTGGTCCTTCTCATCTTTCCATGAAAACAGCCTAAATCCCTCCACCTCTAAAGAAACCCGGGGAGGGAGTGGGGTTGATAACCTTATCAAATCCTCCCACATCACACACCTTTTTTCCTTGGTGAAGCCTTCCCCAGCTTCATAATTAAGCGGACCACCACATACGCCACCAGGGCGCTGCCGCTGCAGTACCAAGACTGGCACCATGAGGGTATTGATGAGACCCTTGAGATCACCAAGAAGGGTGGCCAAGCCTCTCATGCCTCTCTTTTGAGGGACCTCTCCTGGCACTGAACACAATCTCTGTGGAGATCCCTTTCAACACCTAATACAATCTGAAACAAAGACCCTTGTGCACCGCTACAGTAATAATAATGTCTCTGCCTCTTTTTTCCTCCTTCAATAGCACAATGTTAACCTTGGCACCAATAACCCACTTTATTGTCACTGGTGCACTTTACAGCTAATTAGTAACATAACAGAGCATGAAATCAGTTTAATGAAATAGAATTGCAGCCTCCGAGCTATTTTGAGTGGTAAGTTGTCATGTTATGTTATGTCGATTTATACCATGCACCGCTACCGCCCAAGGACAGTTTCCAGGTGCTCAAGTGGGTCTGCAAGAAAGAGGACATGGTTGGATAGCACGGGAAGAATGATAGGATAGGTACAGAACCAGGAGAAACTGGCCTGTGTGTGTGTTGGCTTGCAGAGGGTAGGTTGCATTCAACAGCTTGTTGTAGCCGTACAGGTATGGTCCAATGCCTGGGATGTTTTCTGTGTGGCTGTTTGTTGTGTTGGGGTGTATCTGTGTGTTTTATGTGTGGATTGCTGGTATTTAGGGTTGTGCGCCCGGGCGTGTTGTATCCACCCACTTAAGGCTCAATGCCTGGCATGTTTCTATGTGACAGTTTGTTATGTAGGGACGTGTATGTGTTTTATGTGTAGATTGGCAGTTGTTTAACGTTGTGCGCACTGGCTTGTTGTGTCCATACGGGGAAGGTCCTTGGCCCAAGTTTGTTTGGTGTAAGTGTGTGTTGCTTGTGTTTGATGTGTGTTACAGTATAGGTTGGCTAGCCCAGTGGGCGTGCATAGTTTGGGTGGTGTTTTTGAGGAAGTAGAAGCAGGGTAGTTAGTGCTTTGGCTAGCCACTAAGTTCTTCTATGCAGCTAGTCTACACAGTCCTATCTGTTGTGACAAATGACTAATCTCCATAATTCTGTCTAAGTGTGATGCATGGCTAAACTTCATAATTCTATCTAAGTTTGATGCATGGCTAAACTTCACATTTCACTCTGAAGTGTGACACATGGGTAATCTTCACAATTCTTTCTAAGTGTGACGCATGTTTACTCTTCTCAATTTTATCTGAATGGGACACATGGCTAAAATGGGGGCGCAACAGTAAATGCAGTAACATCTAGATTTGGGACATCTGGATTGGGGCAGAATGGCCTAGAATGAGGGCAAAGTTCAAAAAATGGTTCCAAAACATTATAGTCCTGACAAGCTCACAAACCATTGTGCGACTTCAGTCAGATCTTCTTCCCTGTGTGGAGAACCCTAAATGTGACACACTGATGAGAATTATATCAAGGATAAGCCAGAATAGACGTGCACACTGTTCATGTTTCCTTTTCACCACTCATGTGACCCCGTTCTTAGTGTCTAAAAAAGGGCCGTAAGTGTTTCAAACGCCTAAAGTGCAGGCAAAGGTATTCATTGAAATGCACTGCTATGATGAAGAGAGTATCTCTTTGGATCCATTACTCCACTCTGACACCCATGGACTCACTCCTCCCCTGGCCTGCTGTATGAGGAAAGGAAGAAATATAGACCAATGATGACCATGACGCGTCAGCCCCCAAGGTCATGTATTGACTTGAGAAGGAGGAAGTCTTATTCTTTATATGAGAGTTGTACAATAAGATGATTTGGGGCTTGTTTTTTCCTATTTCAGATTCTTCTCGATCACCCTCTACTTGGGCAGAATTTTACTGTCTTTAGATTTCATCATCTTCTGCATCCGTCTAATGCATATTTTTACCGTCAGTAAAGTCCTTGGGCCCAAGATCATCATGATGCAGAGAATGGTAAACCTTGATGTGCATGCAAGCTCTGTGCTAAGAAAAGCCCATGGCTCCCCCTCAGATTTCTAAACATTGTTTCTCTGGCTTCCAGATGAAGGACATCTTCTTCTTCCTCTTCCTATTGGCTGTGTGGATCGTCTCGTACGGCGTTGCCAAGCAGGCCATCCTGGTCCACAATGAAGATCGCCTGGACTGGATTCTGCGTAGTGTTGTTTACCAGCCCTTCCTCACCCTCTTCGGACAAATCCCAACTGATGTCGAACGTAAGCAGCAAAAGACTTGCTCGTTCTGATTTCCCTTGAGCCACCATTGAGATTTGCCTTTGTCTTTGCTTCAGTCCCTGAACTGTTGGGCAGTCAGTGAATCTTTCTGCTCATGGTTGGTGACATAAAATACAGGACTGATTATGGTATGACGTCATTTGCAGTGTATTAGATTATACATCTCAGTATATTACAAATATGGCATAATTTCACTGATGTTTGGTGGCACGTGCTAGGCTGATAGCAATGGGTTTAATGTACTTTACTGCACTGGAAAGCAAGTCTCTTGATATCTGAGGGAGTATTTTATGTTATGTGGATTTATACCGTGCACCGCTACCGCCCAAGGGCAGTCTCCAGGTGCTCACGTGGCTCTGCAAGAAAGAACACTGGGCCTCATTCCGAGGCTGGAGGTAAGGGTTAACGGTCACCGTTAATGGCAACGGTGACCGTTAACACTTACCACCATATTCCGAGTTCCCTTTTGCGGGTTGGCATTTAACGCCTGCTTTTAGCAGGCGTTAAAAATCCAACCCGCAAAGGGACCTTGGAGTAAATTACGGCACCGTAATTTACGGTGCCGTAATTTACTCCTTCCCCATTCCCATTGAGCCCTATGTGGGCAGGAATGGGGATGGGGAACCGGTATGGTGAATGGGGACTTACCGGTCCCTCCAACCTTGGAATGGACCGGTAATTACTCCATTCACCATGCCGGATTTCTATGGAGTAAATAGCTCCATGGTTGCTTACCATGGTGCTCTTTACTCCATGGATAGCTCCAGCCTCGGAATGAGGCCCACTGTCTTTGTAACTGAGGGAAGAGTGATAGGATAGGTCCAGAATCAGAGAAACTAGCGTCTTTGTGCGTTGGCTTGCAAATGATTGGTTCTGTGCACTGGCTTATTGTATCCGTACAGGCAAGATCCAATTCCTGTGTTGTTTCTATGTGACTTCGAGGTAGGGTCTCATGCAGTTGAACACAGTAGGTTTAAGGACTTGCGAAAAGAAGGGCATATGGGAGACAGGCCATTATACAACTGGGTAATCATTTGTGATGTTTTTGGCATATGCTGTTTTCAGGATGGGTAGGAGGGTAGCTATCTTGGAGCAAGCTGGGATGGTCCAGGGGCTAGCGGTAGGTTGAATAAAGGAGATGAAAAAGCAGGTAAGGGGTGACGCTACTTAATTGTCTTTGGTGCAAATGGGTACACTGGAGCACAAGTGAGGTTGTTAGATCGGAAAATGGATATGAGTTCAGTTGTGTTGATGTACGAAAATTATTGTAGAGTGTGTACAATGAAAGAGGTGGGGGAGAGAGTCGTGAATGTTGTAAAAGTGCCTCTTATATTAGAACAGATGGGGGAGAAGCAGAAGGCAAACTCACCTGTATGGCAAGAAGAGGAGATGAAGTGGGGATGGGGGCTAGCTAGCATAATCTGGAGGTCTGAGAATAGCTTGCAAAGTGAGAGTACAGTCACAAGATGAATCTACTGCAGTAGTTAAGATTCTAGTGTGTTGGGGCGAGCTAACGAGCATTCTTTGTTGGTGCAAGGAGAGTGGGACAGCAAGACCTTCCCCATCTGTGCAGATGGAGGTGCATGGTATTTTTCAGCCGTTGGGTCAGTGATGACATCCAGGGTAAAGAGAGGGCAAGATGGAGTGAAAGAGCTTGCAAAGAAAGAGCTGCCCCAAACAATGATTTGACATCTGCTTTATTGAAAGCTGTGCAGGTCCATGTGCGGAGCGGGACCTTGTGCTGAGTCTAAACCAGGTAAGCAGACTCCAGCATTGACTTTGGATTGGGGCTTCTTGACAATCTCCGAACAGACACCAACAATCTAGGCGATCAATACTCATGTTTGATGCAGTGCTTTTGTGGAAGGACCTGCTTACCGTCAGCGAAGTAGGGAGGGCTACGTGCCGGCTCCCCAGTCATCATTTCTCTGGCACCTCATTCCAACATGGTGGACAGAATACTTATTTCTTTGGGCAACAGGACCTGAGATTGGACCAATCAATAATGAGTAATTATGCACCATAATGGAGGGAATTACAACAACCAACAGTTGAATTCTTGAGGAGGTGGACCTAGTATGTCAGGACCAATCCTGGGTTATGAAGTAGGAAGGAAGGAAGGAAATCAGGCCCACAAATCAGAAACCACATTGAATCACTCACTCACCCAATCAGCCAGAGTATAAAAGGGAACAGAAGCTGACTGATTTGCAGTGACAGAAGTCATCGTTCCTAACAGAGAATTTTGACCAGAGAGAGAAAACAATAAAAGGAGAAAGAGCAGTGATGTGGCCAAGCCAAGGGGCCAGGTAGAATGTACCTGTGGGCAGGCGAGTAGACTGCGCCAGTTGAGCCACAGCTTGAGGATAGCCAAGTCTGTAAAACAGTAGAACTGTATAATCCAGGTAGCCTGATTTTAAGGACTGGAAAAGAAGTGCTCCCTGAACTCCCCCTAAAACCCTTTAAGAAAGGGTGAGTGGAGGCAGGCTGTGAGCTATATCCCAGACAATGGTGAGACTAGCAAAGCCACCTGCACAAACAAAGTAACACTTGCTAGTTTTGACCTAAGTAAAGGGCTAGAGCCTCTATCCAGGAGTAGCCATATTGGGGGGCGGGCGAATACCAACATGTGCTTATCTGCTAAATATGCCTATGGCAAGCGGGTGGGGTTGACCCTTGAGCTCTTGCCCAAGTAGCTTGTCAGACCGTTGCCTTGTCTTTGCCGCAAACATATCACTTCACTTGATAATGCAAGCTCCCGGTCCAAGCCAAGATAAAGACCCCAATCTCAACTGGAAGCCAAACCTTGTGAAAGAAGTATGCAGCCGTCCTTAAACTCCTTAGGCTGTGAGCTTTGGCTGGACATGATCCTGAGTGGATGACTGAGAACCTTTGCTTCTCCTTGAGAGCAGGGAATGGCGCTGGACCTCCAGTCCATTAGATTAGGAACCTTCGAAAAGGTTCCTTATCTAAGGTTTGAGCTATTCCTTTGTGAGGACAATGCCCTCCTGAGCGGTGCTGCACCCTGTAGGTCATCCTCAAGAAATTGAAGGGGGCTCAGACCCAGAAGAGAACCGCTTCACCTCCAAGAGAGAGGGTTGTTTGCGATTCAAAATATTCCTATTCAATCTAAACAGAGGACCAGGAAGTTCCTTTTTACTTTGGATTATCTGTTGGGTTTGTGTTTCCCCTTTTCACTTTGAGGATAAAACACATTATGAGTACCCCAATATCAAGTTATCTTTGTGGTCTGCTCCTTACTACTCATGCAATGAGAACATATTTGAAAGGGGCAGAGCTTCACATTTTGGTTGAGGATGAAGCTGAGCTATAACAAGCCTAGAACAAACAGACTTTAAAAAAGTTAGACAACTCAGTGATGGGGAGAGTTGGCAAGGAAGGTCCACCTGTGTGTGTGGGAAATTGTGAGAGCATCCTGGCTTGACTGCAAGTGAGAAGAAGCTTAATGTGTCTAGCAGAGCTCCCACAGCAGCCCTGGCATGGCAGCATACACTACAACCACTGAGGTAAGCCAGGACTCTGTGAGGGACCTTTAGCTCTCCCTTTGGTAGCTTAGACCAAGCTCAAAGTTTAACGCCCAAGATGCTAGTCAGTGCATGAAAAAGTGACACCAGTTGAAAATAGTCAAGAGATAATTGTCTATGGTCCACAAAATTAGTGGTATAAAATACTAAGGAGCTCATTTTCTAGTCTCCTGTAATTCGGCGGCAGGACGATACATTTTCACGTACACAGTCTCTGCCACTGTATTTTCCTCATTTGCACAGTGAAGTGTAAATGAGGAGGGTAAAAAGGTGCCCTACACACATGTAGGCCGCCTTTTTGCACTCTGCTGTGCAAATTGAGTAAACGCTGCCTGCCTGCCATGTATGCTGGACAGTTTGTTTACAATGGAGTCTGCCTGCTTTTGCTGGTGCAAACAACAGCGTATTCCATAGGAATCCCCAACATTTGCATGAAAATGGATGCTGACGCAAATGCTGGAGTATTTGCTTGGCAGTGGCGAAGGGAGTTACGAAAATGTAAGTTACATTCCTCCTCTCCTCTCCGGCATACATGGGCCTCATCACGAGTTGGGGGTAACGCCGGCGGTATTAGCCCTACGGCCAAACCCCCGGCGCTATTAGCGCCGGATCACGGGTTTGGCGGTAATGGAATTCCCCACTGAGCCCATTCGGGAATGCCCCATTCCCCATTGGGCTCAAGGGGGGAATTTTTGCGCTTTTACCGCCGGCGGATTTCCCGTGGCGGTAATTTTCAGAGCTGGGGAGAAATCCGCTGAAGCTCTGATTTGGCAGACCCTTAAATCCGGCGGTAATAAACTCGTGATGAGGCCCAAAGTAGGAATCCTCGGTGCAACTCTAATGACATGAAGAAAAGTACCAGGCGAGAAAAGGTCGTTCTGGAAGTGAGTTGCACCACCTCGGGTCTGCTTGGCGGATGCTGTGAGTGAAGAACTTTGAAAAGGAAGAACATTCTTATAACAGGTAGGGCACTTAACAAGGGCAAGTAAGGATGCATGGCCATCAGTTTGGTGCACGCTTTCAGCCTCCCACTGTGCTCTTGGCCCAGTGCCTTGAGGTTACAGCTAACGCGCCACAGCAGGTAGGCCTAGATGGCTTTGGGCGACTAATTTAAAAGTGTTATGTTCACTTATTACACTTTTTGTGCTGCGCCTGGCCCACCACCTTCAACATGGCCAACACTTTCTGCATACTGAAAGTGCCTCACTCAGCCTGGCCTGCAGCTTCAGTGATTGGCCGGCCTGGACCATAGAACACAAATCAGGGTTGCTGGCAGGTGAGAAGCCGGCCCCCTGCACCAAGGCCCACACTAAGGCCCCTGTCCAAGCCTGTCTGAGCAGGAAAGAGGGCTTCCCGGCAAAACTCACTCTGGACACACAACACTGCGGCTTCCATCAGGCTTCTATCTCGCCCGGTAAGCAGCCATGAGGCACAAGGTGTGATACTCCTTGTTGCGACACAAACCTTGTTCACCTTGACTGCTACACACTTTCCTGACTATCATATGTTAGCTTCCAGTAACCACTACGTCAACACCACCTTGCCATGCACGTCTTAGAGTTGTTTGTCTTCAATAATCCATTTTTGTTTTAATGCATAGACTTCCTGATGTAAAAAAATTGAATCTAGGTGATTTTAGTTTTGCGCATCCATTTTTGTTTTAATGCGCATAGTGCCCGATGTTAAAAATCGAATCTAGATGATTTTAGTTTTGTGAATCCACTTTCGTTTTAGTTTGTAGACTGTCTGATGTAAAATAAATCAAATCTGGGTGGTCTTAGCTTTGTGCATCCATTTTTGTTTCAACACCCAATGTTAAAGGTGCCTCTACAGTGCACTTCATGTAAACAAGACCTTTACTTATACGTTTAATGCTTATATCGCACCAACTCACAGAGTCCTTATTGCAAGGCAGTCTGTTTGATGTTGCCCCTCTATACAGGAAGTTAGACTCTGCTAGCCCATGTAACTGTTCCTATTTGACCTATGTGCTGTCTGATGTAGCCCCCCTTAACATGAGGACAGGCTCAGCCAGTCCATATAACTACACCTATCTGACTCGTGCTTTCTGTTGTAGCCCCCCCGTATCATGAGGTGTGGCTCCTCCAGTCTGCATAGCTGTACCTATTCGACCCATCTGCTATCTTATGTAACCTCCCGCAACATGAGGAGAGGCTTGACCACTCCATTTAACTATACCTATTTGACTCCTGTGCTGTCTGATAAAGCCCCCCATAACACAAGGTGGGCTCGCCCAGCCTGCATAACTGTTCCCTTTTTGACCCACGTGCTGTCCTATGTTTTTCCCCTCTAAGGAAGATGAACGCCTGTAATGAGTCCTGAGCAAAGCAAGCTCAAACTTTGACCCTTCCTTCCAGTGCCTCTGGCTCAGTAAAGCCAGGCCCCCATTTGCCTCGTGAGGGGAGGTGTAGCCTGTCTAGTAAGCTGCACAGGCAATTGTAAACCCGCCGGCCCTCCCAGCACAAAAGACCCATTTGCTTGGAGGGACCCCAGAGGGTGCATCCTTGCTGGCGGTGGGAATCTTATTAGATCAAGGATTCTTCCAAGGCCTGGCCAGAGTGAACCTTGCCTAGTTCTTTAAAGGTTTCTTAAGTTATACTATTGTTTGTAATTTAGATCTTGAAATAGTTCACATTTAATCACAGTTGAATAAAATGCACGTGACTAGTAATGTCCTCACATATCAGAAGGGCCGCTAGCATTGTCGTGCAATTCTATTATGGGTGCATTTTACAAGCTAGCCTTGAGGGTCACATTTGACTCGCTGCAGCCTCAAGCATCTCGTGTGCAAATCAAAGGCGGTCCTGCACTTGCTCCAGATGTGCTCCGGCA
Organism: Ambystoma mexicanum; assembly: GCF_040938575.1. NCBI lineage: Eukaryota > Metazoa > Chordata > Amphibia > Caudata > Ambystomatidae > Ambystoma > Ambystoma mexicanum. Next base: position 1,091,262,633 of record NC_090941.1, read on the forward strand.
CAGCAGGATTTACCTATGTTAGGAATTCCAGGTCACATGGCCCATGTGCCTTTACACTGAACATATGAGTGCCCCCTGAGAGCCTAGCATGTACACAAGGCAACCTTATGTAGGAAACAGCGGAGTGCAGGTGGGTAGATCACGCGCAGAAACAAGCTATTGATCCCTGTAGGCTGGTCATGAGTGTGTGCAATTTTGCTTTCATTGAATGTAAATGTAATGGGTTATTTATAATGCTCTTAATACCCAGAGATTTCTAAGCGCGGACCCGGGGATCGAACCTGTGTCGCGCAGTGTTGTCTTGCTTCCAAGAGGAGCGGGTTGCCCCTGTGCTATCCACCCGAGAGGCTCCTGTATAACAGCATTTCTTCCTCCAACATCAACGCTTCTGCATTTCCTGAGTGGTCGTTTAGCAGGACTGGTGCAAAGCATACACACTATTCTAGGTGAAATAACTTTAAAAGGGCACTGGAAAAATTCATTTGTTTGTATATGTAGTGGATGGTGCATCTTGGGATAAGGAACTTGCTATATTTGCGTGTGTGTGTGCGTGTGTGTGTGCATGTGTCCGCGCGCATTAGGTATATTCTGTGTGTACTATTAAATATATATAACATGTGGCAGTATTTCTTGTGTGTTTAAGGTTCAGGTTTTGACGTAACAAAGTGCTCACCTAATGCAACGGACCAGAACTTGCCAAAATGTGCCTATGCTGATGACGCGGGCAACCCGCTCTTCCCGGAATGGCTGACCATCATTTTACTCTGCCTCTACCTGCTGTTTGCCAACATCCTCATTATAAACCTGCTCATCGCTATGTTCAGGTGAGTCTTTGATGCCTTACTCAACTAAAACACCAATCTCCACCCTTCAGCAGATTACACTACTGCACCAGCTCCTCATGGGTCCCCCCTCCTGTGCCTTTGCTCCTCTCAGTAAAGTGCTGAACTTTGCTACTTGCACCAAACTCCCCTGTTCATCTCCCACCTCTCTGCGCTGCAGTAACACAGGATAGCCATCTATCTCCACCATTCAGAAGGTTACACTACTGCAGCAGCTCCTCATGGGACCCGCCTCCCTCCTGTGCCTTTGCTCCTCTCAGTAAAGTGCTGAACTCTACTACCTGCACCAAACTCCCCTGTTCATCTCCTACCTCTCTGTGCTGCAGTAACACAGGATAGCCATCTATCTCCACCCTTCAGAAGGTTACACTACTGCAGCAGCTCCTCATGGGACCCGCCTCCCTCCTGTACCTTTGCTCCTCTCAGTAAAGTGCTGAACTATGCTACCTGCACCAAACTCCCCTGTTCATCTCCTACCTCTCTGTGCTGCAGTAACACAGGATAGCCATCTATCTCCACCCTTCAGAAGGTTACACTACTGCAGCAGGTCCTCATGGGACCCGCCCCCCTCCTGTGCCTTTGCTCCTCTCAGTAAAGTGCTGCACTAACTCCCCTGTTCATCTCCCACCTCTCTGCGCTCCAGTAACACAGGATAGCCATCTATCTCCACCCTTCAGCAGGTTACACTACTGCAGCAGCTCCTCATGGGACCCGCCTCCCTCCTGTACCTTTGCTCCTCTCAGTAAAGTGCTGAACTCTGCTACCTGCACCAAACTCCCCTGTTCATCTCCTACCTCTCTGTGCTGCAGTAACACAGGATAGCCATCTATCTCCACCCTTCAGAAGGTTACACTACTGCAGCAGCTCCTCATGGGACCCGCCTCCCTCCTGTACCTTTGCTCCTCTCAGTAAAGTGCTGAACTCTGCTACCTGCACCAAACTCCCCTGTTCATCTCCTACCTCTCTGTGCTGCAGTAACACAGGATAGCCATCTATCTCCACCCTTCAGAAGGTTACACTACTGCAGCAGGTCCTCATGGGACCCGCCTCCCTCCTGTGCCTTTGCTCCTCTCAGTAAAGTGCTGCACTAACTCCCCTGTTCATCTCCCACCTCTCTGCGCTCCAGTAACACAGGATAGCCATCTATCTCCACCCTTCAGCAGGTTACACTACTGCAGCAGCTCCTCACGGGACCCCTCCTGAGCCTTTGGTCCTCTCAGCAAAGAGCTGAACTTTGCTACCTTCAACCAAGCTCCGTTGTTGATCATCCACTTCCGCGCGCCGCAGTTACACGGGCTAGCCATCTATCTCCACCCTTTCCACCACTGCACCCCCTCTTCCTGTGCCTTTGCTCCTCGCTGTTAAGTGCTGAACTTTGCTACCTGCTCCAAACTCCCCTGTTCATCGCTGACCTCTCTGCGCTGCTGTTGCACTGAGTAGCCATCTATGTGCAACTGCTCCCAATTCAAGCTTCTTCTTGCCTTTAAATTGTTCCAGAAGCCCTTCCCCAACAATATTTTGGTACCCTTAGGTCTACAAGTGTGAAGCCTAGGTACACAGACAAGTCTTATGGATGAAAATTAATCAACTAGCCACTAGACAACATCGCCTCCTGAATTGAAAGCCAGGACCGCTTTGAATGGTTGAAACTGTGGGGAGGCGCATAGTATGAGTTGGTGCAGATGTGGGGGCATGAGTTGAGTTCAAGGCATATGACGCTTATTTTATGATTGGACGCTAGTTGGATCTCACTCCTTTCTCCTCTCCCAGTTATACTTTTGCAGAAGTGCAGGATCACACTGATCAGATCTGGAAGTTCCAGCGCCATGACCTGATCGAAGAGTACAACAACCGACCTCCTGCGCCTCCCCCTTTCATCCTCCTCAGTCACCTTCACTTCCTGGTGAAATATGTCATGATGCGCAGGCCAGCACGGGGGCAGAAACATCTCAGTGAGTATGGCCTGCTGGTGCCCCATGGGGTGGGCATCAGATATGGGGGTGGGTGGGGGGGCGCTGGAAGAGGGTCAGGACTTCCAGAATGTTTGAGGCCAACATTAACCCTTTCACTGTGGGGAATTCTATATTTTTCTTTGGAAATGAAGACCTGTTTATATATCAACGGGAGGCAGAGAAGTGGTGAGGGAGTGTGACCATTTATATGGCACACACTGTGGATGAGTTTGCCTCTTGGCTGCCTTAAAGTGTTAAACTATCCACATCCTTCTACACTCTTTCTGCACTCCTCACTCGCAGTGCAACCGCCCAAAGTCTCCAGTTCCAAAACATCCACAACAAAATCACTACCCAGCGTGCCTCTCTACACCCCCAGCAGCTGACCATTACTGCCGTACCAACATCTGCTCTTCTATCACCATTGTAGGGGAGGACTGGTCCAGGAGACCCCTCTCGCCTGCGTTTCTTCCCCAGGTGAGGGCTATGGCCCATTGGGCGTTCCCTCATGCCACCCGGGCCCAGGTGGTGGAGGGCTCACCCACTGGAGACATTGCCCACACGTATCGAATACCCACATGTATTGATTACAACACAAATTTAGCTAGGCCCAGAAACCATTCTTTGCCCGGTAAAGATGGTGCGAGCTCAGCGCACTGTAGCGCGGCCCCCACCCTTGGAGTACATCCCTGTTGCCGCAGCACCCTGGCAGATCCGCTGCGAGCACGTTCCCACGAACAAGACGGACATGAGCTAGCGCAATACGCTAACATTGTAACAGTTCACCTCCCGCAGTGTACTATCACTATCAGCATGACCCGGCCAGCAGGCCTGAGCAATGAGAAAAACGGCAAAATGGTCATCTGATGGCAGACAGTCTTTATATATATGTATATATTAATGTCAAGACCTCTTGCGAAGTATGCTTTCTTCCACAAAATCTCCTATATTACAAACGCCTGTAGAATGTATTAAAATGAGAAAGCATGCTCCCATGATATAAGCAATGGCGAGTTCACACCCTTGCAGGTGGATACTAATAATAAAGGAACGCTCCAGGGATCTGTTTGTTGCGTATATCACTGGGCAGCCTACCTCCCATGGTTTTGCGCCATAACTAAAGCTAATGCTGCTAGAATACACGAGAAAGCGAATGCAACTATACTATGAACTCATGTAAAGGATGCGCGAGAATGCACTTATAATGTGTGTATGTCTAAGCCCCTTATGTGCCACCACCGTCACGTACAGTGGCGGGTCGTTTTCTATGTACTCCACTGATCTAACTACTACCTCATTTACTGCGAATGTATATGCATGTAACTAAAACACTGTAGCTGCTAGAATATAATGTACAAATATGATGCTCGGACTGGGTATAATCGAGACACATCCAGCAAAGGTTAAATGCATGTTTTGAAGTGATTTTAAATAAGTATTATAGAAAGTGTTCAAATGTTTGCGATGTCTTTACCTACATTCAGCAACACACGAGGGAGATACCTTTGTGAATGCGTACAAGGTCTCGATGTATCCCCCTCCCTCCCTGCGAAGGCTGCCAAGACATGAGAACAGAGCCCCGCTCTGCGTTATCACGCCTCCCCCGACCCGACTGGAGCCGCTTCAAAGACTTGTAGCCCCACTGCAGCACCCAAGGCCGCGGCCAGCCACCTGCATTATTTACAGCACAGCAGTAAACCTTTGTCTAAACTCAAGCGCCCCCTCGTAAACCCCACAACCCACCGGACTGTCTCAGACTTATGGCCCTGTGCAATCAGGACACCCAACACTTTGACAACACACAGCGAAACATCCATAACCACTTCTAACAAGACAGGAAGACCTGTACCACCCGCCCCAGTCCCCGAAGCTTAGCCCCTCGACCTATGGTCCCGGTCAACAGGTCACAAGTAACCAGGCCTCGATATATTACCTCCAGACCCCTCACAAGGTGCATTCCTCCTGTGTTGCATTAACCTATAAAAATAACCTATTGGAAGATTTACTAAAGAGAATAGCACTGTAAATGACTGAATGACTGCAGTGTGCATGGCCGAGGGCAAGTAAGTCAGAAAAGGCATTAATCTCTGCCACAGGCAGCATTGGCACGCCAACACCGCCCGGATGAACTCAAGCCGACCTGCCAGGCCCAGCCCAACCCACGAGGGTGACCAATGACGTCCTTCAGCCAAGACCAACCACGCCGCAGCAGCACCTATAGTTAGCCCTCGCCACCCAATCCCAATGAACTTGTGCCCCCTATAGTATGTAGGTTTTGATGACGTTTTTTGTAAATATATACGCCTGTCTTTGCTATTGTCAGACAGAGCGCTCTCGGAGTTTGCAGAGTTCTTTGCATGCCCAATTCTGATTGATAAATTCCCATTTACGCTCACCCGCACTCTTTCTTGGCCTTATTCCCATTTTGGGAGAGTCCTTCATTGTCTCTCATTGCGGGGAGGATCGTGCTGTTTGGGGACGCTTGCTTTCACCATCTAAACCAAACCAAAGCCTCGGCCATCCCAGTACAAGATGATGCAATCCCAGCCACCATAGCCAAGGCCACACCCAGGTTCTTACGGCTTCCTTCACAGAGTCCCTCAGTACCTCATTCACCCCTGGTTCCTTGCCCAGTCTCTTCGAGAAAGTCATCCAAGACCCCACCCCTCAAAGAACAGTTTCTAGATCTTACAGTCCTGGGAAACGACTGAGTGGTCATTGAGGGTCATCATTACACGTTTGCCAGTATCCCGCCAGAATTACCGATGGGGTACAGGCAAACGCGTAATGACCCTGTTTCACGGTATCCTGCTGGTAATTCCAGCGGGATACCGGCAAATGGTATTACCGTTCCCGCCGCCTGATGCCCCAGCATTACTGGCATAGTACAGGGGGAAGTGTGATAAATCCCCATTCCATGCAACCCACAGGACTCCATGGAGGGGATTGCCGGTATTACTGGCATCAGTAAGGCCAGTGCCAGTAATACAGCTCTTGGCTGGATGTAAATCAGGTAGCCCCTGACCCCCCACCAGCAAAATGGGACTCTGCCGGTCTGGAAATGTGCCAGTATACAGAAATACCGGCACTTTCTGTACAGACCGGCAGAGGCCTTATGACCCCCCTGCCTTTACATCCAACCTAGATGCTGCAAAATGGGGTTGTGTTCTTGTTGTAATGCATCCTGAAGATTCAACAAATTGTTAAAGGGTTCACAAAGGATAAAGGCACATTGTAATGTGTCCAGAGATGGGTGGCCATTTAAGCATCATATCTGAAGAAGGGCGATTGAAAAATAACCTGTGTGCAATACTATTTCCATGTGGAACAAACACATCAGAGGAGGATGCTGTTCTGTATTAGAGGGGGCCCCCCAGCCAGTCCGAAAATGAGGTGCCAGTGACAGCGTTAGTGGGACCTTTTCCAGGACCGGCTCACTCTGAGTCTGCTGGTAGGGGCTGTGAACTACCCGTAGGCCTGACCTGCCGCTAGTCCAGGCCCCTACTGGTAGATAATTCACTGAAGCACTGGCATCGTTACTAACGGTGCCGACGGTGCCAGTGCTTCAGTGTTCCCATTCCCCGGGAGTCCTATGGGACTCTACGGGAATGGTAACTTACCGCTCCACCGCTGCCTGTAATATCCCGGTATTACTGGGTTATTGGGCATCGGAAACGGTAAGCCGAGTTTGCCAGTAGTCCGCCAGTACTACCGACAGCACCAACATAATGAGGGCCTATGAGTCACCTGTACTACCAAAATAGGCAGACACTTGCAGCAAAAATAGGGAGTAAAAGTACACTTAGGAAAACACAGCAAACAACGGGCATGATGGAGATTTCCCCCTGCTCCCACCCATTTACCAGATTACCAGCACCACTGGTAGGTACTCTTAATATCATTACTGCCTGATCTGAAAAGGAACGCAAAGGTACTTCAAGCTAGTAGCTGCAAAGAAGTGTAGCTTATTGGGAATGGGAATACTTACTTTACTTCCTACAAAATAATTCTGCTGTTTTCTTTTTATTTTGAAGGCAAAGTCAGGGGTTCTTGCAGGGACAATTCCTTTAACCTTTATTTATTAGCTGTCAAGACCACATGGGTCTCTTCCTAAGGTAGTAATAGGACAAGTGAAACATAACGTTTAAATATAGACAGTCAGAAAAGAAGAAAATGCAGCACACAGCCTCCAGAAAGAAGGAACCCACTAGTTGAATAATTGAGAGCTGGTGAAGGAGTAAGAAGGTACAGACAGTCAGTGTCACCAAAGAAAGATCAGATGGTTATGCTGATTATTGTTAAATGTGGGAAGGGAAGTGGGCAGATTACATGGGACCAGTAGTACTAATTTGCTGTCCTAGCCTCTGGTGCATGCTGTGGTCTCATGGAAAGGATAAGCCTGAGACAGCCAATCCTGAAGTTTCAGCCCATCCTCTCAGCATTTCTCTTGAAAGGGTTCCCCATTCTCTTATGGAGAAGGCGTTTTGTGAAAGAGTGTCCTGCATTGTACGGCTAAACATGATGAGTAGTCCATTGGCAGCCATTTTACAGTGAAAACCCACAGCTTTCTGGTTAAATGGCTTATTTCCGGGGCCATTCACTGTGCAATAAACTGCCATGGATATCTGTGCACTGCAGAGACAGTGTTCTCTGTGGTGGATTTGCCATAGAGCATAAAGGCTTCTTCTGATGGAGGACAGTTTTTGGAGGCCACGCTTTTATTTTCGTGAAGGAAAGTAACATTCATGTATTTGCATGTTATCTGACAGTGCGGACGCTGGACGAGAGCGAGTCGGCAGCGCTGCTATCCTGGGAGTCCTACATGAAGGAGAATTACCTCCAGAGCCAGCAGTATAAGCAGCAGCAGAGCACAGACCAGAAGATCCGGGACACCTCTGAAAAGTAAGGACCACCGTGCACGCTCAGGCCAGACCTGACCCTTCCAAAACGTAGTTGCGGTCCATGAGGAGCAACATTCCAACCACCTGTCTCACATGGGGCATAATTCAATCCATACAGAGCCTAATAGTTATCTATTTGTTTACCACGCTACACATCAGGTTCCCCCTCCCCCGTCAGAGCACCAAGAAGGAAGGGTTTGGGTAAGGAGTGGAGGGAGAGGGAACAACCTGAAGTATGTCACTGGGCTAAATTGGCAAACTGTAGAGTAAGCAACTTCTGTTGCTTAAGGTAAGTCACATACCATTTATCCCGGTTCATTCATAGTTTGGGAATCATTTCAGTTAATTCTTGGAGGTGTGCATTGATATAGAAAGCAATGTTGCCATAGCCGGGTGTTCTGTCTTTCTGCACGTTAGTTGGCCATCATGGAGTCTTTGTTTTGTGATCGCTCATTCCTGAGTGTGGGCTTGAGGCAGCCGGTTCTCTCCCGCCATGTTGTATTTTCTTGCATGATCCTGTGCAGGGTGCACTGGATATAATAATGTACCTCTTTAGCCAGGTACTTGGGAGCCTGTTGCCCATTCCACTCGATGAGTGAGACATACGGGTATAATCATCACTCTTTGCTTGACTGGGAGCCAGTGTCTGGATTCCAGCAGGAGTGTGATGTGGTCTCGTTGAGTGGGACATAGGGGTATAATCATCACTCTTTGCTTGACTGGGAGCCAGTGTCTGGATTCCAGCAGGAGTGTGATGTGGTCTCGTTGAGTGGGACATAGGGGTATAATCATCACCCTTTGCTTGACTGGGAGCCAGTGTCTGGATTCCAGCAGAAGCCTAATGTGGTCTCGATGAGTGGGACATAGGGGTATAATCATCACTCTTTGCTTGACTGGGAGCCAGTGTCTGGATTCCAGCAGGAGCGTGATGTGGTCTCTGAGTGGGACATAGGGGTATAATCATCACACTTTGCTTGACTGGGAGCCAGTGTCTGGATTCCAGCAGAAGCCTGATGTAGTCTCGATGCGTGGGACATAGGGGTATAATCATCACTCTTTGCTTGACTGTGAGCCAGTGTCTGGATTCCAGCAGGAGCCTGATGTGGTCTTGATGAGTATGATCATCACTCTTTGCTTGACTGGGAGCCAGTGTCTGGATTCCAGCAGAAGCGTGATGTTGTCTAGATGAGTGGGACATAGGGGTATAATCATCAGTCTTTGCTTGACTGGGAGCCAATGTCTGGATTCCAGCAGGAGCGTTATGTGGTCTCGATGAGTGGGACATAAGGGGTATAATCATCACTCTTTGCTTGACTGGGAGCCAGTGTCTGGATTCTAGCAGGAGCGTGATGTGGTCTTGATGCATGGAGCATAGGGGTATAATCATCACTCTTTGCTTGACAGGGAGCCAGTGTCTGGATTCCAGAAGGAGCCTGATGTGGTCTCGTTGAGTGGGACATAGGCGTATAATCAGCACTCTTTGCTTGACTGGAAGCCAGTGTCTGGATTCCAGCAGGAGCCTGATGTTGTCTCGATGCGTGGGACATAGGGGTAAAATCATCACTCTATGCTTGACTGGGAGCCAGTGTCTGGATTCCAGCAGGAGCGTGATGTGGTCTCGATGAGTGGGACATAGGGGTATAATCATCACTCTTTGCTTAACTGGGAGCCAGTGTTACTTCACACTTTTAAGCATGTATGGTTTGCTTACACAGATACACACTCAATATGCAGGTAATTGTTCTCATATACAGATTTTCTTTAATCTGCATTAAGAGCAACCTGCATATTCAGTCCTACATGAACCTTATTTTGATGTGCAAACCTTGTGAAGGAGTGTGCTTATAGAACAACACTATATACTGTATATACAATCATACGTGTGCCTTGAGCAAGCCCAGGTAAGAGAGAAACTACTGCACGTCCCTCCAAATGGAGTATGTTGGCACCCATGTCCTTATATTATAAGTATTGGTATATAACCAATAATAAAAAAAAAAAAAAGTAATTAGCAAACCACTTATCAAAATTTCATTTGTGAACCAACAATTTGTTAAGGCTGCGCGCAAGCAACCTAACACAACCACCTTTTGTCAACATGCATAAGGTGTCAGAACCCTACTTGTGCTTAGAGAACAAATCTCAACTGCATTAAGACCTGCCTAGTCTTCTGTACGAGCAGCAGGAGAGTCATCTACACTGCACCCATTATCAGACCAGTGCCATGGTATAGGAGAGTAATGAACCCATCTCCCAATATCACTGGAGTGTTCTACGTTGTACTTGGCGCTGGTGTGGTACAATGCTTTCATAGAGAATTGTACCCTGTGCTCAGACTTTGTCAATGTCTGCTGTTGCCATCACCTTGGGGGGTATTCTAATGTCTACTCTGTTCCAGGGTGGGGGCATACTGTTGGAGAATATTCTATCCTGTACTTAGTGTGGTAACATGATATTAGGTAGTACTTATACTGTACTCTCTGCCAATGCAGTGGTATGCTGTTAGAGTGTACTCCATGCATACGTGATGTCATACAGATGTCATGTGCTTTGGGTGTTGTGAAGGCATCAAGAAGCAAGACACAGACAATAGATTCTAAGTTCAAACAAAAACTTGTTATGAACTTAAATGTCAGGATGATGTAAGGCCTAATTTGCCCTATGCTAAGGTGGGATTTCCCTACCTAAAGAAACTAAGGATAGTCTGAGTCAGTAAATTCAACTTAAAAGTCTGTGTCCTAAACCTATATGGCAAAGTGATCAGGGAGACTGAACCTATGTACACTCATAACATTGACCCTACACAGAAGAGAAGAGAGACATTGTTCTACGTCAAAGTATGAACAATTTGGCTGTTTGCCCAATTATTTTAATGCATAAAAAGTCATTTTCAAAGTTGTCTATCAGAGCAGGAAACAAAATGATAACAAAACAAAATCTGTAAACAATATATTGATATTCTATCCAGTCACATTGACTGGACCTCAGTGTAAATGAACATGTATAATCCCTTACAGAATCTAGGGATTTTGGTGTACAAGTAACATGTCAATATAGTACAAAACAGTACATAAATGACAGTGTTGACACTACAAACTGTGGGAAAAAGGAGTCAACACTTCTGTGTTTTGACCATTCATCAGCTGATCCATAAAGCTGGCAAGTGGTTGGCCTTCATCAGGACGGGAAACAAGTTGAACTGAAGGTGTCCTACTGTTCTCGTGTTCTCAATTAGTCACGGCGTGGTCACGAATTGGTCAAAGACTCCCATATGAATCTAGAAGAATATTGCCAAATTTCTGGTATTTCTTACATACCCGGATACCCTGTGAGGAAATAGCATAGGGTACAGATCTCAATGTCCTTTTGATGGACGTTTGGATTCAAGTTTGGGGTGTGAATTATTCAGCTAGAGTAGATGCCATTACTCGAATTATTCAGACCATCGGTGTGATTGAATCCCCTGATTAGCAGCCAGCATGGACCACGCGTTGCTGCAGCGTTCGGGCACTTACAGCGAGAATGCTGCAGCAACGGAAGAGGACCTGAATTACAGACAGAAGATAGCTCCAAAGGGTGTTAATGGAAGCTCTGGGCCACGTCTCATGCTGAATTCTCGAATAATCTGAAGTAGGCCATTGGATCTCTCAGCACATTAGCAAAACCAAGAATGATAATGAGTTACGAGTTCAGCAAGCTTGAGCGGGGAACTCAGCTGCCTCAGTCATGCATGCACTGTGAACCTTACAAGAAGCACCTATGAGCTTTGCCTTGTATTCCTGCCTCTTTGTAGGGTCAGTGCAGTGGTGAATTTGTTGGAGATTGACCAGGAGAAGCGGTCACGGATGATGGAGCGGAAGCTGGCACTCCTGGAAGTGCAGGTGAGGGGACAGGGACCTTTCCTTTGATTTGTTAGAATGTTCTTCCATTATTTTAAGCTGTGTACAGAAAACCCTTTTAGGGACTTCCTTTCTATTTAGGCAGTTGCGCCCCTTCATCCGTCCTGTGATGACTCCTTGCAATGCATGGTTTTAGTGTCCATCTGGGATCTTACGCTCGAATCATCTCCACTCTTCTTACTACCTCCCCCTGCCAACAGCATTGAACACTGTATCCCAAACATCACAACACTGTGGTGCCTGGATGGCCTCAGTCTGAAGAGGTGGAGCTTTTCCCACCCATCCTAGGCCAGATTGGAAACCTCAAACTCACAATAGGAATCATGTGATGGTGCTTAGCAACACATATCAAAACCATACATGAAAATAAATACATACTTACAAACTCCAGCGTTATGCTAGGTGGATCTGGTGACAATGAATGATACTGTAGAATGGAAAAGTGATTCTGAGGAACCCCCAACAGCAAAGTCAATGGTTGAACATTACATGTGCATTAAGGACAACCCCACAGTCAATAATGCCTGATTAAACAAAAGCATTATTTCAACACATCACAGTATCTTCATATTATTCTTTTTCCTTAACAAATAAAAACAACCCACTAGAAATGGGTACCTCTCTAGTGACCCCTTTTTTATTTGAAAATAAAATAGGCGTCATGATTTTAAATTCTGTGGCAAGACTGAACGCGAGGATTATGCTTCACGTTCTACACTTGAAATTTCGGCAGCATAAGAAAAGTTCACAAGCTGTGTACATTTCCCATGAAACCCTGGGGCAATGTGCAGTTTCAACTTTCACAAGCTGTGTACATTTCCCATGAAACCCTGGGGCAATGTGCAGTTTCAACTTTCACAAGCTGTGTACATTTCCCATGAAACCCTGGGGCAATGTGCAGTTTCAACTTTCACAAGCTGGGTACATTTCCCATGAAACCCTAGGGCAATGTGCAGTTTCAACTTTCACAAGCTGGGTACATTTTCCATGAAACCTTTGGGCAATGTGCAGTTTCAACTTTCACAAGCTGGGTACATTTCCCATGAAACCCTGGGGCAATGTGCAGTTTCAACTTTCACAAGCTGGGTACATTTCCCATGAAACCCTAGGGCAATGTGCAGTTTCAACTTTCACAAGCTGGGTACATTTTCCATGAAACCTTTGGGCAATGTGCAGTTTCAACTTTCACAAGCTGGGTACATTTCCCATGAAACCCTGGGGCAATATGCAGTTTCAACTTTCACAGGCTGGGTACATTTCCCATGAAACCCTAGGGCAATGTGCAGTTTCAACTTTCACAAGCTGGGTACATTTCCCATGAAACCCTGGGGCAATGTGCAGTTTCAACTTTCCTGAACATGTGATAGGGGCACTTCAAAGCCCTGATGTCCAGACCATGAAATTCCATCCTTTCCTATATCCATCTGCTTTCCTTGTTGCTCTTTCAACGCATAAGCCACTTTTGATAGCGTTTTGCTTTAAAGCTTAATCTTGGGGTGTTTGTTTTAGAAATGAGTGCAGGGTGCTTCTGTGCTTCCTGGGTTTTCAATGTTCAGCTTTATTCTTGTGCTTGCTATGCTCTTGGTTGAAATAGTCAACTGATGTATTTGTTTGCCTGTTACACTGCGTTGCGGGAAGAATGTTTCAGTAGCAGGCCAAGTCAAAGAGCGAGCTTTGCTGCTGCCACAGGTGGGGGTTATCACTATTAAAGAGTGCAAGGTCCTTGCTGCTGGGGACCACTTCAGAGCAACGCCATCCCTGCATCGGATGTGGCCTTAGGAGGGTGAGATCAGTGCCAGTGTTCTCGGGGAAACGGCAGCAGTGTTATACATGACCCGCCCTCTCGGAACCAGACATACGAGTGGGTCGGTGAGTTGCTTTAGTTTTCTCTCAGCACTGGGGAAGGAGACATTGTGGGCACCAGCTGCCCACACACACAATGGGTGTAGAAAATATACTCTCCTTTCTCTCTGGCCAGTTTTATTAGCTGAATCCCACAATCTAGTAGCAGCAGTTGTATTATGATGTTCATCATCCCTGCATGCCAGAGCCTAATATCAACCCCACACTCTGTCTAAATGCCCACCTGGGGCTGTGGCAGGTTTTGTGGCAGAGAATAGTGTTGTACCCCATGCAAGGCTTTGGCGAGAGTTTGGTCCCTGCGCTTAAGTGTAAGAGAAGCCCCTATCCATGAGCACCTGGCAGGCTTACCATTGGACAGCAATACCTTGTGTCTAGCTCTAGAGTATCTAAGAACCAATGTTTATTATCCTTGTGTGTATAATAAACATTCTATGTTAACATCTTCCCTACACAATGCTATTACTAAACCAGTAGGATTTTGCACTTGCTAATGAATAGAAACACATTAAGAATGGTCTCGCTCTCTTGTTTAGCATTTCCGTGTATGTATTCTATTGTAAAAATAATATGAGCATTCAAAATAGTATAGTCAAACAATATGCACCTCCCTATATGAGCAATAAAGTAATTGAATAGATCCCTAGCACCTTATACTTCTATTCAATTCTAGACTGTTAAAGCAACCTATAACCAATTAGCATCGTGTGTGTAGGCATTGTGAAAAAGTAAAACGTCTATCTTACTCACAATCTTGGTGCTGTCAGGAGTGATGAGCCAGAAGACAGGTGAATAATAACTAAAAGGAAAGGGTTAGAAACTCTATCACAAGTCCATGGGTTCTAAGGGCAGTTAACTAAGAACAACCTAAAAGCAATCTAAGGCAATGAATATACATTACAGGTAAAGCTGGTTACCAGGCCTGCAAAGGATGTCTCTCTTTCATCTTCTATGCTGTTTATTTTTTTTAAATAAAACATTTGAGTAGTTTTGAGTTTACACATTGAACATTACATGGTAAACAAACCAAAACGAAACACGAACAGATCCAGAACCTTCCAATAATACATTGGGCCTCATTGGGAGTATGGCAGTACCGCACCGCCATACTCTGAGTTGTGCTCGCGGGTGCCTGACAGCTGTCAGGCACCCTCGAGCACATCTCGCAGGTGCACCGGCACCGTTGTAAACGGTGCCGGTGCATCCGCACTCCTCATTCCCATTCAGCCCTATGGCACCCACGAATGGGCAATTACCGGCCTGTCAAACTCGGAATGGACCAGTAATTGCCCATTCGTGGATGCCGGTGTCGGATGCGAGTTTGGCGGTAGCCGTGCCATTCTCGATGAACTAGCTGTTGCAGGATTTGGCAAGGCGGGCTTTGTCGCCAAAAGCCCTATTGATGGATGCAATGCTATAACCCCTATATCGTGTGTGAACTCACTAGCAACAGTTTATACATTGGCAGTTCGGCAGGATGTGGGGGAGCTTAAATCAATGCTGTCCTGGGGCTCCCACGATCAACCTGTGTCTTTTGCAGTAAAGAAAAACAGTCTCCACGGCACAGCCCAACCAGCAAGATGGATGTTTTTTTAGGGCATTCAAGTTTAAGCTGGCAGCTGCCATTTGCCCTCAACAAATACATGTCCAGGATGACTAGGAGGATGTTTATGGAGCCCCCAGGTGGCGGTTCGCTCCATTCAGGGAGGCGCAGTGGGGACCAGCGTTCACTCCCGCCTCCATGCGGGGGCCCTGTGTGTGAGTGGGGAAGACCCGCTCTTCAACGATCCTGGAGGGTGGTAGCGGAGGCCGGGGGCTCACTCACCTCCTTGCTGGAGCCCTGGCTTGAGCAGGCTTGAGCTTCAGGGATCGGGGCTGGACGATAGCTGCATCCGGCCTGCATGGCTCCAGGGCTGAGAAGGTGTTCAGAAGACGCAGGCCTGGCCGGCTCCCTCAGGATAGGGGGTGGGAGCCGCATCACCGGTGGGTGGTCCTACGATCCTCAGTCACTGCTCTCTTGGTGGTGTTGTAAGCGGCTTGTCCTGGGGGTCCGACCCAGGCGGAGGGGTCTCCCCCGGAGTCCCGTTAACCTCCAGCAGTCTAAGTCCCCTCCCCCTCTAGGTGCGAGTTTCGCTTACTCACGGGGGTGATTGTGCATGTACTCTGGGCCTGCGGTATGCCTTCTGAGGGGCATGGCGTCTCTTCCACTCCCCGTGGGCTCCAGAGTACTTTTTTGCACTGCGGAGGCCCCACAGGGTTAGCTATCTCATGGGGGGGGCGGTCGGTTCACTCTTTCAGGCACTGCTAGCGGGGGCTCAGTTCCTCTTTAGCAGCCTCTGTGGCGGAGCGCAACATAGGAGCTCAGCTCATGTCCGCGCCCCCTGGTGGCTCTGCCACAATATCTATTCTAAAGAATTTTTATATAGCGCCAACACGCCTGCAGGCCTCAGGGCGTTCACATGACTGGAGACAAACAAGAAACACGAAAGAGAGGTGTGGAACAGTGGTGAAGAGTCGATGAGAGAGAAACCTGATGGGAGAAAGCCTACGAGAGAGCGGAGAATCCTAGGTTCCTCCTCCATCAAACAGATGTGTCTTCAGGGCTTTCTTAAGTTGGACAATTGACGGTAGATGTTTCAGAGACTGTGGAAGATCATTCCAGACCCTCGATGCCCAGACATTAAAGCTCAGGTCTCCAAAACTCTTTAATGAAAAGCAAGGCTGTATCAACAGGTCCTTATTGCTCGATCGTAAAATGTGTCTATGCAGCAGCCTCGTGATTCGTGAACTGAGGTAATCTGGGGCATCACCTGCTAGACATTTATAGACCAGACAGGATGCTTTAAAGCAAATCCTCTGGTCAACAGGGAGCCACTGTAGCTTCCTATGGGCAGCAGTAACATGATATCTACTCGTCAGTCCCTCATACAGCTCTGACTGCACCATTTTGAATGGTCTGCAGCCTCTTCCCGTTTGCCTGCTAGGAGCCAACTAGTAACCCATTACAATAATCCAGCCTGGAATTTACTGTAGCTTTTGCAATCAGAGCCCTGTTTTCCTCAGATAGGTACAGGCGTATCTGCCAAACTAGCTGTGTCATAGAAGCGCAGCAGGAGCTCAAGTAAGACACGTGTTGACCGAAATTGAGGTTGCGATCAAAAATGACCCCCAGGGTTTTCGCATGGTCGAAGACCTGTATGTTAGTGCCCCATACTGGATATCCAGTTTTTTCAACTTTGTAGCACTCCCAAGAATCAAAATCTCTGTTTTCTTATCGTTTAGGTGAAGACAATTCTCTGCCATCCATGCTTTGACAGCATTGAAAATCTTGCCGACTTTCAATAGATCTACTTCATAAGATCCAGAGAGCTCCCGAATGACCGCATAATTAGCGAATTTGATGCCCAGACCATCTAGGAGATCGACTAAGGGTTTCGAATAGATATTATAAAGCAGAGGTGAAACACAGGAGCCCTGTGGTACTCTGCAACTGAGTAAAGATTGTTGTGGCTGAGAGTCCCCCCTGACAATCCTAGCCTTCCTCGATCCAAGAAAATATCTAAACCATTTCACTGCTAACCTAGAGCGGCGGACAGGTCTAGCAGCAATAGCGTGGGCAGACTACTCTGATCCACAATCTCAGCCAAGCAGGATTTGACGTCCACCAGGGCAGTTTTGGTCCCATGCTTCTTCGTAAAGCCTGACTGCCCTTTAGCCAGAATTCCTTTCTCTTCCACAAAAGCATTGTACTGCGTACAGGCAATCTTATTTAACAAAAAAGGTACATTAATTATAGGTCAATAGGTAGCAGGCTCATTTGGGTCTAGACCCTCTTTCTTTAGTAGTCCAGTAGTAGATCCAGGCCTCTTTGATATGATCAGGAACCAACCCTTCCTGAAAAGATTGTTTTTTGAAGGACGTAACTGATGGCGCAATGATAGTAAAGTAGTCCTTAAAATATGGGACTGGAAAAATGTCACTCTTACAGGACGTGGGTTTCATTTGGGCCTCAGTTGCTGACACTTCTTGGACTGTGACCTGCTGAAAAACAAACGCATTCACTGCACTGTCCCCCTCCGTGCTAGTAATTTTGGAACTTATATCTATGGCCTGTGAAATAAGGGTGTTAGCTGGTGTGCATACCTGGTATCGTCAATAGTTATATGTGATTCAGGAGCTGTACCTTTGAGCTTTTATCAAAATAATAAATAGCTCCTTAGGGCTTGATTTCGACCCCATGATTCGTTCCTCCAGTTTGTCCTTTTTAGCTTTAAAAATAGCACCTTAGTAAGTTTTAGCTGCCTCTTTGTACATTGCCAGAGAAATATTGGAGGGATTCTTTTCTCCAGCTACTTTCGGCCAGGCGTTTAAGCTGCCTAGCTGCCAAGGTGTCTGGAGAGAACCATTGGTTTGAAATATCTTTCACTTTTAATATTACCTTAATGGGTGCTAATTTATCAAAAGCTCTATTCATTGTGTCACGTAACTGTACAGTAAATGACTCCAAGGAGCAATTTACTTCCAGAGCGGCTAAATGGGATGAGACAATAGAGTGGGAAGCCTCTGGGAGACATTCCGAGTGCCTCTACGCAAGATGGCCTTAGGGCGTGAGCAAACACTTTCCTTTACTGAAACGGGGACAGGAATGTGATGGTCAGACCAGCAGCATCTTTGTACATCCAATGTGGGGTCTCGTTTCTGGATAAAATCCAGTCCAAAGCGTGACCCCATTGGTGTGTAGGCACATTAAAACACTGTTTCAGCACAATAATCTCTAAAAGATTCAAAAATGCACTGGCTTCAGAATTGGAGGGGCATATGCCCAGAGATTGAAGTCTCCTAGCACTAACAGCAGGCCTTGTGGTTTAGTGTGAGATCCGAGGAAAGCCAGGAGTTTCTCCTGGAAGGCTGCAGTGGAGGCAGGTGGGTGGTGGAGAACAAAAAATGAGTGTGAAGGTATAATTAAGGGTTAATTTCACAAACATGGTCTCACAGGCATCCAACACTGGTATACTGGATGAAAGCAGTTTAAGATTATCCTTGTAGGTTATGGCCACCACTCTCCCTTTTGTCCCACCCGGGCTGAGTGCAGGATCTTGTCACCAGGTGGTGTGGCTAATTGGGCTGAGTGTAAATTAGCCTCACAGAGCCAAGTTTCCGTTAGGATAATCCAGTCCAGTTCTTCCGACTGGATATGGTCGGCCACCTTAGAAGTATGAAATGCCAAAGAGCGTGTGTTTAACAGCATTGTTTTAAGGGAAACAGTGGGGGCCAGATGGTAAACTACTGGCTCAGATTCTGCTTGATTCATGACTGCTATAGTACCCGCAATTTCCTCCAAAATAAGGAGCTTATCTGCACCCATCTGGTTCAACACCATTGTGTGTGCACCAATTAGTGGGACGGGTTCTTGTGCACAGTCTCGATTAAGGGCTTGTAGCCTCATTTTACGATTATGCTGAATCCGGCTGATTAGTTCACTACGCGAAATTCAGTGCAAATAATCAGTATAAGCTTAACAAACGTTATTACAGAAACCTAGCACGTACTATTTTTAACAATGTAGCCACACCGGTAAGCGGGGTAAAGACTGTAGAGCCCTCTCACCTCCCACAAGCGGGCACAAACCAGCTTAGATGAGCCGGCGCTAACGTGCCTGATAACGTCTAAAAAAGGTGGGGACTTCAGGGCATATGGGAGCTGTAGTGCACAGAAGGGACAAATATGAAGAGGGCTATGATTCGAATCTCATACAAGTGAATCATTGTGATATACTATCAAAAAATGCGGGTAAAAATAGAGTCCCGGTAGGATGGGCTCTTAAAACAATTGACTATAGAGTGTAATAGGCCAGTGATGGAGCAAGTGAACCATTGGCACATGCACATGCATTACCCCCCAAAAAAACAGGTCCATGTGATTCTATGCAGCTGACAGGTGTGTGAAAATGATGAAAAAGTCAGGGCATAAATAACTTCAAAGATCAATGTGTGATCCCTTGGTTCATTAACTGTGGGATAGAAGAGGAAAATAGGGAAATATGTAAATAGGCAAGGCCTAAAGCTTAATTCAATAAAGGTTTGTTTGTTTGTTTATTTTATTTATATAGCGCGCCTGACCCAGGGGTATCTTGGCGCTTAGGTGAAAAATGACGGTTACATGATACAGATTATACAGATGAAATACAGTTTATGCAATCAAGATACAGGGGATAGACGGTAGTGCATGGAAGCAAATCAGTAATATTTAAAACATGAACAGAGAAAGAAAGAGAGGGTTACATGCATGTAGTAGGAATAGGATCGTGGATATGCAGGGTGTTGTCAGGTAAGTGAGGTTCGTTTTTGTTGAGTGGCCATGTGATAACGTGGCTTCTGAATTTTTCAAATGTTTGAATAGTCTTGATGTCCAGTGGGAGTGTGTTCCATAGCTGGGCAGCTAGAACCGGGAAGCTAGTTTGGCCAGCTCTTTTAAGGCTATACCTAGGCACCACCCGGCAGGAGGTGTTGGTGGATCTTGTGGTTCTGGTTGACGATTTCCGTGTGAATTTGTCAGTGAGATATGTTGGGGCTTGGTGGTTTAACGCTTTTGTGGGTAAGGCAGATGGTTTTTAAGTCAATTTTCCCTTGTATGGCGAGCCATTTCCAATGCTTTCTAGTTGCCGAAATGTGCTCTCTTCTGGGGATGATTAATGCTGGTCTGAGCGCATTATTTTGTAGAATCTGCAATCTGTTCATTATGGATGTGTTAGCGCCTAAGTATAAACCATTGAAATAGTCCAGTTTGTACTGTAGAAGTGCTCTGGCCAGTGTGATGCAGCTATTGGAAGACAATAGGGGTCTGCATGCCCTGATCAGCTTGCCGGTGTAGGCGGTGGCTGAGGTAGTCATGTTTACCTGTTTGGTTAGATTAGAGTTGGCATTGAGGTAACAATCTAAGGTTTTTACATTTTTGGCAATGTGTATATTGTTCCCATCAATGAGGATACTTGTGTAGTTCGGACAAAGTTTCAGAAGGTTGTTGGGTGAGCCGTCTAAGAGCAGACTAAGAGCAGCTCAATCTTGCCATCATTCAGACAAAGGCCATTTGTGGCCATCCATGCCTGAATGATGGTACAGACTTCGCTGATCCGGCAGACATCTGTGTCATAGGTGCCTGATAATGTTAGGCATATCTGGGTGTCATCTGCATAATTAGTGTAGGTGACACCCAGACGGTTTAGTTTGTCAAATAGTGGCTTTGTAAAGATATTGTGCAAAGTGGGCGATACGCAGGAGCCTTGTGGGACTCCGCAGGTGATGGATGGGGATCGGGTCGGCCGCAGCAGTGGGTTGAAAGACGAGCATAGTTCTATTTGCAAGGAAAGATTAAATCCATGTGACAGCAGAGTTAGAAAAGTGTGCTGCCGATGACAAGTGATCACATAGTATTTTATGGTCAAGCAGATCAAAGGCTGCAGGTAAGTCTAAGAGAAGTAGGATGGCAACTCTGCCTTTGTCTTTTAGTTCCTCAACCTGGAGCTTACTTCTCACCTTCTGCCATGTTTTTCATGGTCCTTGCTTCACACATCCAAGCTCCCACAATCACTACCCGTAGTCTGTTTTAAGCCGTTCGTACCCTTTCCCTCTACTCTCTCTCCTTTTCAACTTTTTCCGCAGTCTGGAAATGCCTGGCGGGGGCACAGTTCACCTCTTGTTGGTCAAGCCTAGGCGCTCTGAGGAATTATGCTGGCGATAAAGCGCAGTATAACAGGTTTGCAACATAACAATGCAAAAGGCATATTCCCATTTGACAGTAGACAAAACAGGGAGGCAGTGATGTTGAAGGTAAAGGTGAGGGGTCTATAGCAGTTAAATCCTGGTTTGTGACGGGTTGCATTACGGAACCAGGCTATAGAGTGGGAGTGAGACAGGGAGGTAGAGAGTGAAGATCAGGGGACTATACCATCTAAACCTAGGCGAGGTTGCATTCCTGATCCTGCTGAAGGAGGGAAGAGATGCAGGGGATAAAGAGAAGGTAACAAGTGAGTGAGCGTCTCAGAGTGGTAGAAAATGAAGGGTAAATGGCGCAGGTAATCGGAACAGAGAGGAACAAATACATTTCCAACAATCACCATGTAAGGAAAGTCTGCATCAAGATTGGGAGGCCTTTACGTGCTGCTCTTGCACCTGAGGAATTCCTGGGACAGCGGGTGGGGAAATTAGAAATGAGTTTCAGGTTCAAGTTCCCAGAGCCAGCACAAAGG
This sequence comes from Ambystoma mexicanum, assembly GCF_040938575.1. Classification (NCBI taxonomy): domain Eukaryota; kingdom Metazoa; phylum Chordata; class Amphibia; order Caudata; family Ambystomatidae; genus Ambystoma; species Ambystoma mexicanum. Next base: position 1,091,284,332 of record NC_090941.1, read on the forward strand.
TTGGGTTTCCAGATGACTCCATGTCAGTATGGGCACAATGTCCCAGTCCTGGGCTTTCAATTCTCTGTCAATTGCCTGCAGGGAGTGTGTGGGCACTCTAATTGAATAAAATGGACTGAAGTCAAATTAAGGTAAAAGCAAATCCCTGGAGTGGAGTAGGAGGTCCCTCCTGAAATTGAGCCACTTGGCAGCTCTACAATAAGGGGATCCTGCAGTCATCAAGGTGAGCTATATAGGAGATTCTAATGCATGCCGTGGATTATGTGTAGGAAGTTAAATTTAAAGGCATTAGTTTTGAGTGCTTCATCTAGCCATCATCTAGAGATCCAGCACGGGAGAGGCAGGGTGGAGTGGAGGGCCAGCAGGTTATTTTATTAACGGTATTATTAAGTTATACATTTGTTACACTGTCTATTAGACAGACTCTGATTGCAATGTTCAACGATGCCACGTTACAGTCTGTATGTTTTATCTGAATGTATATTCGTTTATGAAGAAAGTTCCTGTCTCCGAGTATAGATCATTACTTCTATTACTATTACTTAGATGATCCAGTCCACCAAGGCCCTGAGCTGGATCATTGAGGTGCTGTCAGAAAAGGGGTTTGGATCGAAGGCCAATGCTCCCGTCCTGGGTAAGTAGCGGAGGTCAAGGATGAAAGGGTCAGAGATGATGTACATTTGAGACATGCTGTTTGTGTGCACACCGACACTTAGGCCTGTAGTCCTTATAGAAGAGTATAGTGCCAGTAAACACCATGCAAGCTTGAAGACTTGCCGGCTTCTGAAACTCTGCTCTTCCTTGGTCTTCCCTCTCCCATCTCTCTGTCTCTTTAACTATCTGGACAATATTTACCTTTTGTCTGCTTCATCTCCTTCATCGACAAGCTGAGCATCACAAATGCAGACCTCTCAAGCCGACTGTAACCACCTCTAGTAGATCTCTTGAGTGCAAAATATGCTTGCTCACTTCTTTACTCACCAAGACTGGTGGTACTGGACCTTTTGTGTTTTCAGATGCCTCCCTTATGAAGTAAATCCAGTATTCAGTCACTCAAATATTGTTTGACTGTTTACCAACTTTCTAAAATCGAGGGCTGGTTTTACCCAAACATGCTTTCAGTGACTTTCCAGGGTTGGATCTTAGCTGCCTGAGCACTTCAGCAACCCGAGAACAGGTTCTGGTTTTGGGTGTCTATGCCCCTTTCTGTGTCCAAATTCTCACTGTTTTCCAATAAAGACCTTTCCTGGTGATGGTCCAGGAGTCTCAGTGCACACTGTGCAGTGAATCGAATAATGGCAAAGCCCGTTTAAAAACAGAAACAGGTTTGAGAGTCCCAACATTTACTGAATGTATGATACTGTTCTCATGAACCAAGAAGACTTGTTTGATTGATCCTCCAATCACCTATTGGAGGTTGGCGCTGGGATCCATTCGATTCACTTTCAAGTTATTGCAACCATCCACTTCTTGACTTTTTCTGTCTGCTCTCCTCTAGGGCATCTCTCAAAATTGTGCCCATCGCTCAAAACACTTCTTTCACTGAGCTGCCTCATTTAGACATCACCTCCTCAGATTCCTTGAGTTACACCCCAAACATGCTTTTTTTCAAATTCTTAGTCCCATGGTGTTGTGAAGCAGAAATGGGGATAGATCAAGTGACTTGACTTGTTCCGAGGGAGATGGTACCACATTGGAAGGAAAAGATTTCTGTGACCCACTCTTGGCTCACCATGCCTGGCCATGATAAAAGGTTTAATCCCTACAGGAGAGAATGAGTTGATGGCAAAGCACAGTGTAACAGAACATTCTCATTTTAATAAAGGGAACTAAATGTCCAAGCATAAACACAAGCACTGCTATTACAAAACGGTAGTTAATGATGATATTTTAAGAATATATGAAACAGGATCAAATCCCATAGGCAGGAACGGGTACAAACAACCCTACATCAAAAATAGTCCAATGGTGTTAAAATCCTTTCATTTTAACATTTAGCAAGCCTTTGTTCTGTGGGCCTTTGGTATTGAGGTTTTTGCAGATCAGTGAAACAAGGTTCTGAATCCGGGCAGGTGGAACGTGCCATAATGGGAGTCTGGCTTTGCCTGGTGGGAAAGGATGGCATGGGCGCCAGAAGGATTCATGCAGTGTAGGCTTCTCTCCTTCTGTGAGCTGGCAGAAGGGTTGTTCCGCACATCGGTTATTTACAGGGACATCTTATCCCCTGCTGGGAGCTGATAGAAATGATCTTGCCCCTTGACAAGTTACAGCATTTGGTACCTTTCTACTGTGGCAAAGGGGTGTGTGGTGAAAGACCTAGTCTTCCTTGCCCCTGCGCTAAGAGCCAGCAAACTCTTGGCATTTTGTGGTTGGGCAGAAGAAGATATTGGCTAGCAGACCCTGTACCAGCTAGTATTGCCCTCTGCCTCTGAATTGTCTACAATGGCCTTGACAATATTGCCATGTTCTCATCAATCTTTATAGAGCCGCTCCAAGGACAGTAGGAGTTGATATGGGCCCCGAAGACCACACAAGGGCATTTAACGAGGTTTATGCGCTGATAACACCCAGTTTGGCTCAAGGGTGGGCTCCATAAAGCTATTATAGCCCCTCTCCCCCTTTCATGACAAATAGTGGATACAAGTGATCTCTACTTCCTGGGTTAATGACCACTTCTTTACCTTAACAGAATGTGCACAAGCCTGTCATAGTATGCAAATGACCCAGGTCCATCGTGGGGACTGGCTGCCGGTACAATATGCATTGCAGATAGGCTTGGAATGTGGTCTGCTGAGTCATTCTGCTGGCTAAACCAGTTCCTATAGTCTCACAGGTTGTCCAATCTGAAGACAGCACGCCACATTTCTGGATTCTGATTTGCTGTAATTGTTCTTCCCAGTGTGTCTCTAGCGCATCAGAATGCTTCAAGCTTGGTCCCCAAAGCATTGGGTTTGTCAGCCCACAGGTGCTCTACTCTTTCTCGATTGTTGTACCTGGTCCCCCAGTCTGATTCCTGACCCCACCTGACATTCTGAATGCCTTTAGGCTTTTTCCACTTTGCAACACCAAGCTCGCCCATCACCGGATCACCTCAGCTGTCACGCAGTTTCCACCTGTCAGGGTGTGAGGTACCTTTGGGGTCAGGCCATCATAATCTTTTGGGTTCCAAAGGCCCTGAAAAGGGTAGTTTACTTAAGAGGGCCAGTTTGTAGTCAATGAAAACCCAAAAGAGATCAGAGATGAGTTTCATATTGAGAAAGTGTGATATAAAGAGGGAAAGAAAAATGAAAACAAACGAGCACTGATGTCTGCAGAAGGAATTTTAGAGAAGTGAAAATAGCTAAATAACTGATTGCCACATACCTTGCAGCAGTCTGCTCTGTGCAGAGGGGAAATGAAAATAAAACCCTAATTATGCGCTGAGAAAAAAAAAAGACTTAGATGAGGGAGGTTAATAAAGAAATGTATGGGCTAATGGTAGCAAATACAAGGAAAGTATATACATTCAATTAATCATGTATCTAGCACTTAATACTGGAGACCAGCCTCTCAGCGTAGGATTGGGATTCAACCCCTATGTTCGGTGTCGTCTGGCTTTCAGGAGAAACACGTTGCCCCAGAGATATCCTCCCGGCCTATATATCTTGTTTTGAAAGCAGTTGAGTGCACAATATTACCCACCAACCATCTCTCAGCCACAGAATGATGAGGAGTAAGATGAGTTGGAAGAGCATCAGAAAATAGAGAAAAGAATCAATTTGAGGAACATTTATCAGAGAAAGATTGGCACGATTAAGAGAAATGTATGGGGGATCTAGGACTGACCCATGTGGTACATTGTACACAGGAGGACAGAGGACAGCATTAGATCCAGGGGCCTGAGAAAGAGCCTTATACGTGATCTGAGCAAATTAACATGATTCACACAGAAGAAACATCTAGCACGACTGACTAAGGGACATCTGTAATTGTAATGAGTAGGGTTAATGTGCTTCCACTCCCATATGCCCATAGTTCTTCAATGTTGGCATCTAATTGTTAGAACAACAAAGAGGAAAGGGGATGACAGCACAGTGCCTAGGGTGCCAGCCATGTACGTGGTAAGAATCATTCCAAAATAGAGATGCTGACAGGTAAAGCATGCATTAGACCATCAGTACAGATAAAAATAACCATCCTTAATCCACTAAAATGCACTGTCATGCTTCATACCGAAGAATGCCTGGGTGCACGCACGCACGCACGCACGCACACACGCACACACACACTCTCTTTTTCCATAGTACATTGAACCTCTTCTCCCTCCATCACACACTTTACATTTAGGCATTCTGTTCCCACTCCCCAAAGCTTTCAATTAGACCACTCACCCCACCTCAGTTCCTCTCCCTGGCCTTTTGAGTAGAGTGTGAAATTCTGAAGGTTTCAGCATTCAAGGGGCTTCTCGACTTGTATTTCAGTGCACAGTAAGTCACTTGAAGAAGGCGAGGCGGGCGCTGGGGAGGTAGCAGAAGGCGTTGCATATCCTTATCACGTGAACGCCCGCGAGCTGTTGTATCCTGACTCCAATGTCCACCGCTTCCCAGTTCCAGATGAGATGGTTCCATGGCAGGTGAGAATGGTATCAGGCGTTTGGGAGTTGACATGTGACCTAGGCTAATGTTTGGTGGTGCATTGCAGAATTTGCTGGGGATTCCTTCATCTCATGGTCCACGATGAAAATAATCTTGAATACAAGCCAGAAATGTGACCTCCTCTTTGCTGAGAACTATGGGGTGCTGCCCACACGTTAAGCTCTGCACCAACCTTTCAGTTCCCTATAAAACACCTGAGGAGAAATATCCATTTTCACATCAGTCTGGCTCTACCCACAAGACCAGTCCAGGAATGAAATTCCTGGTGACTAGCAACAACAACAACCCCAGACACAGGTTTCTCCCTAGTTGGACATCGTCATTGATTTGTGATGGACTTGCAGCGCCTAATTAAGCACAAAGAAAAAAAGGGTCCACGTCTGGAATGTCCGTATTGAATTCAAGTTAAAGTTGAAGTTACTCTGCATGAAGTGCAGTCTTCATGCTGATTTAGGTTTATTTCTTTTTCCTTTGGTGATGACTCTGGGCTACCATCTCTTACCCTTCTAACACACAGGCTGTACACACAAAGGACACAGAGCCAGGTCTGGTTAGTAACCACTTTTATTTCTTACTGAACTCGTGCCTCCTAGGCTCTCGCCCCTCCTCTTTCTCCTATCACGTCTGGTTCCCCTTGCCTAGGCTCATGTCATAACCCCCTCATCCCCGCAACACCTCCCCCTCACATATCTCCTTACATCCATCTCACATCTCTTCGATGAGTCTGACGGGTCTCTTGATGCTGTCCATGAATGAGAACCATACGGTTTGTCTGAGTATCTTCTTGGTAGCGTCCACTCCCCTGTGGCCTTCAAGTGCCATCAGCACCATGCCTCGCTTGAGGGTGGCTGGTATGACCAGACTGCATCCCCTTAGGAGGATCCCTTGGTCCGATGGCCGCCTGTTCCGTGCTTATTCTGGCCAGCCTTTCAATTTCCCTTCTGTCAGCGTCCTTGTGCATTGACAGCCGTCTCCTGTAATCATTCCATTTATTGGTGGTGTTCAGTTCTGTTTCCCTGACAATGGACGGATCCCTCATCGATGCTTGGGCTAGCTCTTCTATCGTCAGTGCCGGTGGTAGGGCGTGCTCAGTGACATAGTAGAAGTGCTCTGCATCGCCATCCCTCAGTGTTTGCTGTTGTTTGCTCCAGTGCCTTGAGATGTAATCAGCCGGATTGTGCTCTCCCCAGCCTATGTCATAGTCGTATTCTCCGTCAAAAGCATTAATTTCTTGCCTATTACAAAATGGTGAAAGTGCTTACAAGCTCAGACGGCGGCCAGGTTCTTCTTCTTGGCTCCCTCTGTGAGTGACAGCGCCCAACTAGCATAGGCCACGACGTAGCTTTCTGGTGCCTCCAGTTCTTCCAGCTGAGCCAGTATGGACCCCAGCCCAACAGGGCTGGCATCGATCATGATCTCAGTGGGCCATGCCAGGTTAAAATAGGCCAGGTGTGTCGCCCTCGCCAACTCATCCTTGATGTAGTAGAACACCTCCTGGCACTCCAGTGAACATCAAAACGGCACTTCCTTTCGTAGCAGTCTCCTCATAGGCTCTGTGGTGATGCCGTATTCGGGGAGATACACGGCACAATAATCAGCCATTCCCAGGAATGAGCGCACGTCGGCCACTTGCAGTGGTGCAGGCAGTTCACTGATGGTGCATACTTTCTCGGGATGTATACGATTTGGCCATGGAAGAATTCTTCGTGGCCGAATTTACCGTGGTCAATTTTGCTGTGAAGACAATTTTGCCGTGGCCAATTCCAGCCAACCTTTAACCCCCACGGCCCCCAATACATCCCCCCACCCACTCCCTACTTATCTTTTCATGCCTGGTTTTCTTCTGACCCTGCAGCGTCAGTTCTGTTCCTCCTATGCGGGTCGGATCCAACGCAGCAGGGTCCCCTTTTCTTCTTTTTTTTCCCGTCCCCCGCTTCCAAACCTCCGGAAGCGGGGGACACCCTTGCTACCCCCAAAGGCCATCACTACCAAACATGGAGAGCGGGGGACACCCCTGGGACCCCCACTCCCCATGTTTGGTACTGTATACCCCATTTTATCGTTTCAAATCGATCAAATGGTACTGGCCGAATTCGGCCAGATGTACCATAGGATCAATTCAAAACAATCAAATTGGGTACGTCCCTTTCTCAGGGTCTGGCTGCAACCCCCAGCTGGAGAAAATGTGTACATAGAATCGTAGAATGTCCTTGTTAATGTTAAAAATCTCCTAGTTCAGTTTGAGGCCCTCCCTGCACAAAATGTTACACACAGACATGAGAGTCTGGTCATGCTCCTTTTGGGTTGCTCCATATACCAAGATGTCATCTGAATATGTGAATGCCGACTTGACAGGAAGGAGCAGCTGTCTGATTGCCTCCTGAAAAGTGTCTGTGGCCGATGAAATTCCAAAGTTGAGGCGATTATACCTGAACAAACCCACACGGGTGGAGAATGTCGTGATGAGCCACGACTCAGGGTGTAGTTCGAGCTGGTGATACCCCGGTTGAGGCCTAGTTTCGAGAACTTGGTTGTTCTGTTTAGTTGGAGGATCATGTCCTCTATTTGTGGTTCTGCATGTTTCTCCCTCTGTATTGATGTGTTGGCCACTCATGAAAATGCAGAGCCTGATCTTGTCCCCCACCTTTGGTACTACCACCACAGGTGAAATCCAGAAGCTTCGGCCCCACTGCTTTTTCTATGATGCCATTGTCTATTAGTTGCTGTAGTTCCTGGGACACTGCCTGCTGCAAGTGGAACCTCGCACCTCCTGGAGTGCTGTCTACGGGCCTGGCCCTCTCATCAATGTGTAATCTGACCACGGTCCCTGCAGTCTTCCTAGTCCTCTGAACAGCTCTGGAAACGTAAGTCTGATAACGTTTTTCCCCATATTCGTCCCCCTCATATGGGAGATGCTTTATGTGCTGGTGGTGTCCACGCTGCACTGCACTATGTCACTGCCCTGGTAGTGGAGGTCAATGAGTCCTAGCTGCTTCGCTGTCCTATAGCTGAGCTACTTGCAGGGCTTCTGAGGACAGGGATGGTGGTGGTCATCGATTTCCCTTTATGCAACAGTGTCCGTTGGAAGTGCCCCATAGATGGCAGCAATGTATTTGCCCCCCACAGAAAAATGCATACGTTTGATGTTTAGTTTGCTTTGGTATCCCGTCTGTAGAAACTCTTGCTCCCCCTGATGTTGACGGTGGCACCCGTGTCTATTAGGAAGCAATGTGCTGCCTCTCCCATCTTAACCATTACTTTACGGATTTCCAGCCCCTCCTGTTCACTGTGCATGAGGCTGACAAACTCATCAGTGCACTCTGGGTACAGATCCTGTGCATATCCCTCATAGTCAGGTTACATGTCCATCGGATACTCATACTGGTCAGGGTAGTAGATAGCTTGGCCTGGTTGTTCTTCATATTGCGCTTCCCCATAGTCCGGATACTGGTCCAGGGCCCTTGTCATCCTTCTTGGCATCAGCGGCTAAGCAGGTGTCGGCCTCCACGCAATCTGCAGGGTCTTTCTGGGCACATGTTTCCAGCTCGGGGGGGGGGGTTAGGGTCAGTTGCCGGCCAGTCAGGAATGGTCTCCCTTCTCTGCATACGGAGTGGAAATGGCCTTCCCTCCTGCACTTGGAGCATTGTTGACTAACAGCGGGGAGCATGCCAGCATGCAGGAATGCCTGGGCACATCTGAAACATGACCTCTGTGGTGAGGCCCCATTCTGGGATGCAGATGGCTCTGCACAGGTCCTCTGCTCGTGTCCCTGGACACCGAGAGGGCTGCAACTGTTGTGTCCTTCTCTGTCTGCCTCATTGGCATCGCCAAGATATTAGCCTGTATCTCTACCCTTTCATGAACTCACGGTAGCTCAATCACCTCATCAATCGCCAGGGGTTTCTTCAATAGCTGCTTCCAGAATGCTGACGACACGCAGCCCTCAATGACACGTAACTGGATGGCCTCATCATCCGAGAACTGCGATTACTGGCAGTGCACCAGTTTTTGCCTGAGGCAGGTTATGAACTCTTCCACAGTTTCATGTGGTGATTCCAAACATTGATTGAAGTCGTACCTCTCATAGTCTCTATTGGGTTGAATCACCAGCTTCTTGTTTAGCGCTGTCACAAGGTCGTCATAGGCGACCCTTTCTTCCGCTGGGATCGTTTTAATTAATCTCTTGATCTCCTTACCAGCCAAATTCATGAACATTTCCTTGAGAACGGATGACTTCTCCTCCCCTGTGCTTTTATGAAGTCATCAAACTCCTCAACCCATTCCACCCACCGTGGGCTCTTGTTCTGCTGCGGTTGCGATGCGAATGGGCTAGGTTTTCCTAAAAAGGACACCTTTGCACTGGTCTGCTGAGGCGCTAGAGTGTCTTCTCCCTGCCACCCCATGTCCGTCCTTTCACAGTATTTTCAACTCGCTGCCAACAGCGAGTTGAAAATACTGCGGCGAACTTGCGGTCCGCCACAGCTCTTACCTCCAACCTCTAACTGGTGCACGTGGGGGTCTGGCCTGAGTGGCTCTAAGTGGTTGTGTGGACCAGCTCGGCCCCATTTGCTCGTAGCAGGGCTCTTTCCATCAACAGTGCTGGCTGCTAGGCTGGTACAGTCAGTTACATCAGCAAATGTATGTACAGCAGGTGCCCCACTGTACCCAGGCACCCCCGTGGTAATGAGCCGTTATCCCCCAGTGTTCAGTGGGATGTCAATGCGTAGGCTGTCTCCGTCACTCGTCGGCAGTTGTTACCCTCGTAACACACAGCCTGTACACACAAACCACACAGAGACAGGTCTGGATAGTAACCCCTTTGATATATAACTGAACTTGATCCCCCTGGGCTATCGCCCCCTCCTCTTCCTCCTATCACATGTGGTCCTCCTCGCCCAGCACCTACTGTCAGCGAACCAGCGCACCAAAACACTCAAGCATGTGTGCAGCGTTTTACATCCATTCAACTTCCTATGTGTACATGTAAATATGTCTTCATGACGCACACTTACATTCATACATAGAAAAGGGCCTCCTAATTCTTCCATTGAAAAGCAAACACAGCACCTCAGTTAGCCCTGGACCACTGACTGTGGGCATGAGCCATGCATGGGTGAAGTTGGAAGGTCAGTTAGCCCTGGACCACTGACTGTGGGCTTGAGCCATGCATGGGTGAAGTTGGAAGGTCAGTTAGCCATGCACCACTGACTGTGGGCATTAGCCATGCATGGGTGAAGTTGGAAGGTCAGCCCTGGACCACTGACTGTAGGCATGAGCCATGCATGGGTGAAGTTGGAAGGTCAGTTAGCCATGGACCACTGACTGTGGGCATGAGCCATGCATGGGTGAAGTTGGAAGGTCAGTTAGCCCTGGACCACTGACTGTAGGCATGAGCCATGCATGGGTGAAGTTGGAAGGTCAGTTAGCCCTGGACCACTGACTGCGGGCATAAGCCATGCATGGGTGAAGTTGGAAGGTCAGTTAGCCCGGGACCACTGACTGTGGGCATGAGCCATGCATGGATGAAGTTGGAAGGTCAGTTAGCCCTGGACCACTGACTGTGGGCATGAGCCATGCGTGGGTGATGTTGGAAGCCCAGTTAGCCCTGGACCACTGACTGGGCATGAGCCATGCATGGGTGAGGTTGGAAGGTCAGTTAGCCCTGGACCACTGACTGTGGGCATGAGCCATTCATGGGCGAAGTTGGGAGGGACACAGGATGTTTTGGAAGCATGCACCTTTTAACCTTCCCAGTGTCTCCCCCACAGGCGCCAACCATTTTCAGAACAGTCAATGTGCCTCCATTTCTTCACACAAAAGCTCATTGGCTACAAGTGACCATGAAATATACGGTTTATAGTCATAATGTCGACAACAAAAATGTCGACAGTCAAAAAGTCGAAAAAAAAAATGTCGAAAAAAAAAATGTCGACTTTTTTTTTTCAATGCATTTTTTTTTCGAAATGGGGGGGTTCCTCCCCAGCCCCCCTTTTTTTAATTTTTTTTTAAATTTTTCCCTTTTTTTTTAGTCCGAACCCCTAAAATAAATATATAATTAAAAAAAACGAAAGTCGACATTTTTTTTTTCGACATTTTTTTGTCGACATTATGACTGTCCACCGAAATATACATGCATGCAAAGGGTGTCCATTGCTAAGCAATAGGTATCTCTGTGCCTGTTGTCCCTACAGCCAATGCTGTAATGATGAAAACTTAGGAGTACTGAACTTCTTCTCCGGTAGCCTGAAGTGCATCAGTTATCCGTTGGCCAGCGCAATCTTAACCCCACCAATGGTTGCACCTTTTCAAGGCAGTTTAAAGACTGGATGCACTTTGGTTCTATACTGGACTGGTTCACGCCGGAGGGGGGTAGTACACCATTTACAACAGTGCATGGAATGTGTTTCTTTAGGAGTTTCTTTGTGATGAATGCTATAATGTGTTTCTTGTCTATAGGTGGAGTTCCTGATCTATGACCCACCTTTCCATATCGCAGAGAGAGATGACCGAGGAGCCTTTGGGCCACTGACAGAGTAGGTGTGAAAAGAGAAACTGCAAGTGCCTCTGACAGTACTGTACCGCTCATAATTTATGTCAGCCATCTTGTTTTCTTCCTCACTGTCCCGTTTCCTGGGACTAACCAGAGTTGCACAATATCTATGTTAAAGACAGCCAGCCTTTCAGAAAAGACGAAACTATTGTCATTATAATAAGAGCTTTAAAATGAGAGCTTGAAACAGGGGCTTTGGATGCAGGTTTGTTGTAATGCTTTTCAATGCAGGTTGGCATATAAGGATGGATACATGGTAGTTTGACTATGTGTCCCACCCATTTAGCGCCCATTGCTAAGTGAAATGGATGGGATTTCCCACCCCTTCCCACCTATCTCCAACCACGACATGCCTCTTTTTCCACTCTTTGGCTGAATTTCTACTGTGTGGTGGATTTGTTGGCCATTTTTACTTCCAAAATGGCGACTGCCATGTTTTAATGTTATAAAAAAGTATTTTCAGTCAATTGATGCTTTTAAAAATAATTACAGCATATGTTAAGTAACGTTACATATTTTAGTGTTTTTTAATGACATTTAGGCAGGTGTTGTAAGAGTTAAGTTTTCTTTTAAAATGGCTTACAAATTGTACATGTAGGGACTTGTGAGGTATTTGTCTAGTTTTTTATGCAGTCTCGTTGCTTGCGTTGTTATTAACGAAGAGGACACTGGGCAAATTTAAAAGCAGAAAATAAACAGGACAAGCTTTTAACACTGCGTCTCACTTTACTTTCTTGACGGTGATGAACGCCGAGGGACAGAAATAGTTGGAATAGCCCATGACGTTTCTCTTGGGCTCTGAGGGTGCTTGTTCATACAGGCAGATGGAGACTGATTGACATGTATCGTCACCAACCCGAAGCTACACCGTTTGTAGCAGGTGGTAAGGATCTAACCACGGCCCTCCCTGGCGTGACTTTCACGTCAACTAGAGTTCTGGTTTTATGAACATCACACTGAAAGGGTCAGGCTCCCTTCTGATTTGATGCGGGTACGAGCGGGTACGGCAGGCATCAAAATATTGTGTCGCCTGGCTATAGTGAGTACAAATGGGGCCTGGGACACAATTGCATGGGAGGTGGGGTCAGATTAACAGTGAGAATTGGAATAGGTCTGAGAGAGCCTTTAAGAACTCTGGGCGTTAGTAGATTTTGGCTGGCTGCGGATGTTATGTAATATTTCGTATCCTATGCTTTTATCCTCTCCTCTTTGCCTGTTTTCGGGCCTGCTGGTATTGGCTACGTGAGTCCCCTCGCAGCATGTCCCTGTTGTAGGAAGATGAGGGTTTCAGAGACCGGCCCCGGCTTTATCAGACAGAAGTAGCAGCACGCTGAGCACAATTCCATAGTGATGATTGAAAGTATCTTTAGATCGCAGAGCCAGATTCCTATTGCAATAAAAGTCTCGGCAGTGCAAGCGTTCTCCGATAGCAATGAAATCATCTAAACATATGGCAGCTGTGGCCTCTCTAGAAATCAATATTGGCGGGGTGGCTGGGAGGGAGTGGACCAGGGAACACAAATAAAACAGGGGGTGTGAACCAAATAAGGGTCCACAGGCCAAAATGGTTTAAGTAAACATATATATTAACTACATTTTGAATGGATTGTGTCCTCCAACGTATTCCACATCTTTGACATGTAATGTCCACAGCTGTGTAGTTAGGAAACTTTTTTCAGCAGAGGGCGTCCTGCGTCGATGACGTCGGGTAGATGTCCCTCGAAGGCCTCCATCAAGGGCGACATCACCGGATGTTATAAATAGGACGCACGGCGCCCGTAGCCTCATTTCTGTTTTTTCTGCAAACGTGTTTGCTTCGGAGACTCGGCACGCCTCATGTTTTTCCTTGTGAAGATGTCTTCTTGGACGAGAGTCACGACAACAACGATTGTTCTAAATGCCAGTCGCTGACTGCTAATGCCTTGCGGGAGGGTAAGGGTAAGCTTCAGGTAGGTAGGGGTGCTAAACCCAGTAAGTCCAAACGTACTTCCAAGTCCAAGGGTATGTCCACCAATGATTCGAGGGGCGACTCTCAGAGTCAGAAGGATTCTCGGGGGTCTCTGTCACAGAGTGGTTCCCGCTATTCGTCGTCCTCGTCTCGGCATTCAAGGAAGCGCCATCACCGGTCGCCTTCCCCGTCCTCCTCAGAGGATGGTGCCTCGAGGAAAGCGGCTGGCCCAACGAAGTCCTCGACTCCGGAGGAATGGGCTGCCTTTAGCATCAATCTGTTAGAGCTGAGGGCCATCAGGCTAGCCCTGAAGGCTTTTCTGCAGTCTGTGCGGACGGAAGAGTTTCCTGATCATGACGGACAACACAGTGGCCATGCATTATCCCAACAAAAAAGGGGGGGGGGGGTTGGGTCACTCCCATTGTGCAGAGAGGCAATGCAGCTCTGGTTCTGGGCCATCCAGCAGGGAATTTCGATCTCGGCAGTTCATCTGGCCGGAGACGAAAATACGGCAGTGGATGCTCTGAGCAGGCAGAGCACGATCTCTCACGAGTGGGAGTTGGCTCAGGAAGTCCTTCTGGAGATCTTTGCCCTTTGGGGAACCCCACCAGTGCCAACCAGTGCGAGAGATTTTGCTCAAGGGACTTTCCTCCGAGAGGATCCTTAGGCGACGCATTCGTAGTGGATTGGTCATTCCCACTACTGTACGCGTTTCCTCAAGACCCGGTCATTCCTCAAGTGTTGCAGAGGTTACGGAGGTTCAATTCCCACATGATCCTCGTTGCTCCGGATTGGGCCAGGAGAGCGTGGTACCCGAACTTTCTAGAAACATCCATCTACCCTCCACGCCGTCTTCCCTACCGAGAGGATCTACTCTTGCGAGAGGGGGTTCAGGTTCTCCATCCAGAGGTCAGGACTGTCAACCTTCACACTTGGTATATGAAAGGTTGAGATATAACGATTGGGACCTCCCGGATGATGTGATGGAGGTGTTGCTTTCGGCCAGAAGGCCAGCAACAAAATCCATGTACCGTTGCCGTTGCCATAAGTTTTGCGACTGGTGCAAGGGACAAAATGTTGATCCTGTTCAGTGCTCCATTCCTATGGTTTTGTCTTTCTTACTTTCTTTGGCCCACAGGGGCCTTCAAGTCGGTACCATTAAAGGTTACCTGGTGGCACTGTCTATATTTAAGCACTCGTCTGAAGAATGCTCTTACTTTAAGATTCCTTTGATTTCTCAATTTCTAAAAGGACTGACTAATGTTTTCCCGCCGTCCCCTTTCCAGGTGCCGGTTTGGGATTTGAATTTGGTTTTGAAATGTCTAATGGGTGCTCCGTTTGAACCTTTGCACTCTTGTCCTTTGAGATTATTGTCCTTCAAGACAGTGTTTTTGGTTGCGGTTACTTCCGCTCGCAGTGTGAGGGAATTGCAGGCACTTTCCTCTAAGCCGCCCTTTACTGTATTCCACAAGGACAGGGTTGTACTAAGGGTACGTCCTTCCTTTCTACCTAAGGTTGTATCTGAATTTCATTTGAGCAAGAAAGTGGTTCTTCCATCTTTCAATCCTACTCCTCATCGTGGTAAGGAAGAGGATCGACTCCATCGGTTGGATCCTAGGAGAGCTCTGAGCTTTTATATTTCTAGGATGTCCAGGGTCAGAATGGACAATCAACTCTACAATCAACTCTTTGTGGGATATGCTGGACACCGATTGGGCCAGACTGTTACCAAACAGACCTTGTCCAGGTAGATTATCCTCACCATTACTGAATGTTACCGATTGGCTGGTAAGGACCCTCCTGAAGGGATGCAGGCTCATTCCACTAGGGGCATGACTACTTCCACAGCCCTACAACGGGGAGTTCATATTAGGAATATTTGTGATGCAGCCACATGGGCTTCTATCCACACCTTTGTTAAACATTATTCCCTGGATAGGAGCGTTGGTCAAGATATGGCCTTTGGTAAGGCGGTTCTTTATTCCGCTATCTGATTGGGTATTCTAAATTTTCCCTTCTTCATTTTCTGGTACTGCTTTGGGAGTCTGTCAAAGATGTGGAATACGGATCCATTCGAAAAACAAGTTACTTACCAACTGGTAACGTTCTTTCGATTGGATGTTCCTCCAACGTATTCCACATCCCCCTCCCAGCCTGCCCCTCTGGAGGATTTCCTATGCGATTGCAGCTTACGTTTCCGCAAAGCTATGTGCAGTCAAGCAGGCATTGTATTGGTGCCACACGTTATGGGGTAAAAAACATAAACTGAGGCTACAGGCGTTGTGCATCCTATTTATAACATTTCGTGACGTTGCCCTCGACGGAGGCCTTCGAGGGACATCGACCGGATGTCATCGACGCAGGACGCCCTCTGCTGAAAAAGTTTCCGAACTACACAGCTGTGGACATTACATGTCAAAGATGTGGAATACGTTGGAGGAACATCCAATCGAATGAACGTTACCAGTTGGTGAGTAACTTGTTCACCCACGTTACCAAGCTTCTTAAGCTAGCATTGGCAATGCCAACAGTTTGGGCTTTTATGTAGGCATGGGGAAGACGCTTGTTGAATTAAGTCTTTCCAATTATATTGCACTCTGGCAATGTGTCTCGGCATGTCCACGTTTAGCATACACTTCAGCTACTCGTGTTGTTTTTGCTTAGAGTCAATATTCAAAGTGTAGGTCCTCATAATGAAGTGCGTTTTCATCCTTGAGCTGGGTGTCTATGAGCAACAGAGTTAGACATTTTGTCTTTTTCCCGCTGTTTTTACTTGCACACACTACAGGAAAGTGGGCTGGGTGTGCAGTGCACTCCTAAGTATTCCTTTTCTGTGGCAACGGTTTCTGGTTTCCATTACAAGCTGTAAACAAACATTGGCAATACCAATAGTTTGGGCTTTTGTTAGGCATGAGAAAGGCACTTGCCAGGTACTGCCATAGTGGTATTAACTGGCCTTTGATGATAGCAGGTGCAACATGGTGCGAGTACCCGGGCATTTACAGGGATGGAAATAGGGATTTGTTGACCAGGAGCAAAACACAGCTCCTGGGTATAAAGCATCACCCGTTACGCAGGAGCTACTTCTGGGGAGCCAGGAGTCCGCCCAGAGCACACAGCAAATATAACATGAGCGCAAAATGCAAACTTTCACTTGTTGACCATTTGCATATTATACAATATGCTTTAAATGTCCCTTAGGCGTGTCATTTATTGTCATGTAAAGTTATTCCCATAGCTACACATTTAATATCACATAGCTATGTTTGCTTGGCACTATTTGCCAGAGGAATCAAGTGTAGCTCCTGGTAGTTGTTGGTGTCAAGCTAGCCAGGCTGCCCTTGGCTCTATATAACCAGGAGCAAGACAGCTCTCTGCAATTTCGAACCCTGCATTTAATAGCTGTGCCTGGCATATACCTAACTAACACTTATACACAAGCCAAAACTGTTGTCTTTGTCAATGCTTGTTCATACAGCTCCTGATCTGTGCCCTGCATTTACACTCTGGCTGGTATGCCTTCCTCATGGCTGTATTATGAAAGAAGTGTCTGGATCCCTTCATTTATTTTGGTCTAGGGCCTCCAAAGGCGTCTGTGCCCCCGACCCACAAGTTCCTTAAAATGTCATTTATCATATTGAGTCTGTCAAGCCACAAAGCTTGAGGTGGGTGCACCTGTTCTGTGTGCAGCAAACACATCCACCTCCTGGTGCAGGAAGACTGAAAACTGCCTACCTAGAAGTGCAGAATTTAAATGTCCCAGCAGGACTGGCAGGGCATGGAGCACACTCAGAAGCCGAGGGCACTGGAGGCACTAATAAGGTGCATATGGTAGAGTCGGGTAGAGATGATAATGACATTGCAACTGACGTTCTTTCCTAGTTAAAAACAAGCACTAGTGAAAGCCAATCATTTGCCTGTTCTCTAGGGATCAAAATTAAGATTTGATGAGCAGAAGCTAAAAGCAGCTCTTTGGTATTATACATCCCCCAGGAGACAGGAGCTCTGGGGAACCAAGAGCAAGTATATAGTGCACCGGAAACCTAACATTCACATGGTCCATTATTTATGTTCCATACTGCTTTGCTATCCCTTGGATCTATCCTGTGTTTCCCATTATAAACATTCCCAAATATACAGAGTTAATGTCAAATGTGTGTATTTGTCTGGTGCCAGTTAGTCTGGAGAAAGAAAAGAAGCTCCTGGTAGCTGTAGGTTTCAGGATAACCAGGCTTTCTAGGTTCGAGCAGGAGCTACATAGCACCCAGCCATTTCAAACCCACGTAGGCAGACCTAGGCAGGCCAGTAGAATGGCTCAGGGGCAACATGTTTGTCTTTAAAGCAAAACAACGCAGAGCAAGACAGGTTTGAATCCCGGTCCCACACTTAGAGACTGATCTCCATTATTAAGTGCGTTATTAAAGATTAATGAATAGGGAAAGTATACAAAGGGTGCAAGAGTGGTGAATCACTGCAAATGTGAGGATTGATTGATTGATGGATGAGACTGAGGGCGGATGTGTGAATGAGTTCTTATGAGGAAAGAGGAATGGGTAAGAGTATCGTGCTAGAGGGTTAAATGAAATGTTATGAAGATGAATAAATGAAACTTAAAGGACATATAGTGTAATGATGTATATAGATAAATATGTGTGATATGAAGGAATAGATTACAGAACAATGTAGAAATTGATGAATGAGTGTAAGGATGGGTAAAATATTGAGATGAGGACTGGTGAATGAGTGAGTATAAAGACAGGAGTAGAAAGCTCCCACAACAAGGGTGCATAGCATGATCCCACCGTTTACCGTGCAGAGGCAAGGAAATGTGAGTGTATGCAACAAAGGGTACGAGAGGAACAGTGCATGCACCACAAAAGAAATGCTTGTCATGGGACAGGATTCTCGAAGATCTTTCAGCAACCGCACACCAAGCACACCAACCCCGTTTACACAGAGAGGGATCACGGGTGCGCCTCAGCTGCTCATTCTACCAGCAGCCCTGGCCTAGGGTACACCTAGTTGGTTGACACCTCAGCTGCCAACTCTACAGCAGCCCTGGCTAGGATACACGTGGTTGGTTGACACCTCAGCAGCTTTTCTACCAGCAGCCCTGGCCTAGGATACACCTGGTTGATGCCTCAGGTGCTCATTCTACCAGCAGCCCTGGCCTAGGATACATGTGGTTGATGCCTCAGCTGCTCATTCTTCCAGCAGCCATGGCCTAGGGTACACCTGGTTGTTTGTCGCCTCAGCTGCTCATTCTACTAGCAGCCCCGGCCTAGGGTACACGTGTTTGACACCTCAGCTGGTCATTCTACCTGCAGCCCCGGCCTAGGATACACGTGGTGGACGCCTCAGCTGGTCATTCTACCAGCAGCCCCGGCCTAGGGTACACATGGTTGACGCCTCAGCTGCTCATTGTACCATAAGCCCCGCCCTAGAATACACGTGGTTGACGCCTCAGCTGCTCATTCTACAAGCAGCCCCGGCCTAGGATACACGTGGTTGACGCCTCAGCTGCTCATTCTACCAGCAGCCCTGGCCTAGGGTACACATGGTTGATGCTTCAGCTGCTCATTCTACCAGCAGCCCTGGCCTAGGGTACACGTGGTTGATGCCTCAGCTGCTCATTCTACCAGCAGCCCTGGCCTAGGGTACACGTGGTTGAAGCCTCAGCTGCTCATTCTACCATAAGCCCCGCCCTAGAATACACGTGGTTGACGCCTCAGCTGCTCATTCTACAAGCAGCCCCGGCCTAGGATACACGTGGTTGACGCCTCAGCTGCTCATTCTACCAGCAGCCCTGGCCTATGGTACACATGGTTGACGCCTCAGCTGCTCATTCTAACAGCATCCCCGGCCTAGGATGCACATGGTTGACGCCTCAGCTGGTCATTCTACCAGCAGCCCTGGCCTATGGTACACATGGTTGACGCCTCAGCTGCTCATTCTAACAGCATCCCCGGCCTAGGGTACATGTGGTTGACCCCTCAGCTGCTCATTCTAACAGCATCCCCGGCCTAGGGTAGATGTGGTTGACGCCTCAGCTGGTCAGTCTACCAGCAGCCCCGGCTTAGGCTACACATGGTTGATGCCTCAGCTGGTCATTCTGCCAGCAGCCCCGGCCTACGATACACAAGTTTGACGCCTCACCTGCTCATTCTGCCAGCAGCCATAGCCTAGGGTAGACGTGGTTGATGCCCCAGCTGGTCAGTCTACCAGCAGCCCCGGCCTAGGGTATATGTGGTTGACGCCTCAGCTGCTAATTCTACCAGCAGCCCTGGCCTAGGATACACGTGGTTGATGCCTCAGCTGCTCATTCTACCAGCAGCCCTGGCTTAGGGTACACGTGGTTGACACCTCAGCTGGTCATTCTACCAGCAGCCCCGGTCTAGGGTACACGTGGTTGATGCCTCAGCTGGTCATTCTAACAGCAGCCCTGGCCTAGGATACACGTGGTTGACCCCACAGCTGCTCATTCTACCAGCAGCCCTGGCCTAGGATACACATGGTTGACCCCTCAGATGCTCATTTTACCAGCCGCCCTGGCCTAGGGTACACGTGGTTGACGCCTCAGCTGCTCATTCTACCAGCAGCCCTGGTCTAGGGTACACATGGTTGATGCCTCAGCTGGTCATTCTACCAGCAGCCCCGGTCTAGGGTACACGTGGTTGATGCCTCAGCTGGTCATTTTACCAGCAGCCTCAGCCTATGATACACGTGGTTGACGCCTCAGCTGCTCATTCTACCAGCAGCCCTGGCCTAGGGTACACATGGTTGACGCCTCAGCTGGTCATTCTACCAGCAGCCCCGGTCTAGGGTACACGTGGTTGATGCCTCAGCTGGTCATTCTACCAGCAGCCCCAGCCTAGGATACCCGTGGTTGACGCCTCAGCTGCTCATTCTACCAGCATCCCCGGCCTAGGGTACACATGGTTGACGCCACAGCTGCTCATTCTACCAGCAGACCCGGCCTAGGATACACGTGGTTGACGCCTCAGCTGCTCATTCTACCAGCAGCCCTGGCCTAGGATACACATGGTTGACACCTCAGCTGCTCATTCTACCAGCAGCCCTGGCCTAGAGTACACATGGTTGACGCCTAGGCTGGTTATTCTACCAGCAGCCCCGGCCTAGAGTACACATGGTTGACGCGTAGGCTGGTCATTCTACCAGCAGCCCCGGCCTAGGGTACACGTGGTTGACGCCTCAGCTGCTCATTCTATCAGCAGCCCTGGCCTAGTGTACACGTGTTTGACGCCTCTGCTGCTCATTCTACCAGCAACCCTGGCCTAGGATACACATGGTTGACCCCTCAGATGCTCATTCTACCAGCAGCCCCGGCCTAGGATACACGTGGTTGACGCCTCAGCTGCTCATTCTACCAGCAGCCCTGGCCTATGGTACACATGGTTGACGCCTCAGCTGGTCATTCTAACAGCATTCCCCGCCATGGGATGCACATGGTTGACGCCTCAGCTCGTCATTCTACCAGCAGCCCTGGCCTATGGTACACATGGTTGACGCCTCAGCTGCTCATTCTAGCAGCAGCCCCAGCCTAGGGTACACGTGGTTGACGCCTCAGCTGGTCATTCTGCCAGCAGCCCTGGCCTAGGGTACACATGGTTGATGCCTCAGCTGGTCATTCTGCCAGCAGCCCTGGCCTAGGATACACGTGGTTGATGCCTCAGCTGCTCATTCTACCAGCAGCCCTGGCTTAGGGTACACGTGGTTGACGCCTCAGCTGGTCATTCTACCAGCAGCCCCAGCCTAGGGTACACGTGGTTGACGCCTCAGCTGGTCATTCTGCCAGCAGCCCTGGCCTAGGGTACACATGATTGATGCCTCAGCTGGTCATTCTGCCATCAGCCCTGGCCTAGGATACACGTGTTTGACCCCTCAGCTGCTCATTCTACCAGCAACCCTTGCCTAGGATACACGTGGTTGACACCTCAGCTGCTCATTCTACCAGCAGCCCTGGCCTAGAGTACACATGGTTGACGCCTGGGCTGGTTATTCTACCAGCAGCCCCGGCCTAGAGTACACATGGTTGACGCGTAGGCTGGTCATTCTACCAGCAGCCCCGGCCTAGGGTACACGTGGTTGACGCCTCAGCTGCTCATTCTACCAGAAGCCCTGGCCTAGGGTACACATGGTTGACCCCTCAGCTGCTCATTCTACCAGCAGCCCCGGCCTAGGATAAACATGGTTGACGTCTCCGCTGGTCAGTCTACCAAAAGCCCTGGCCTAGGGTACATGTGGTTGACGCCTCAGCTGCTCATTCTAGCAGCAGGCCCAGCCTAGGGTACACGTGGTTGACGCCTCAGCTGGTCATTCTGCCAGCAGCCCTGGCCTAGGGTACAAATGGTTGATGCCTCAGCTGGTCATTCTGCCAGCAGCCCTGGCCTAGGATACACGTGGTTGACGCCTCAGCTGCTCGTTCTACCAGCAGCCCTGGTTTAGGGTACACGTGGTTGACGCCTCAGCTGGTCATTCTACCAGCAGTCCCAGCCTAGGGTACACGTGGTTGACGCCTCAGCTGCTCATTCTGCCAGCGGCCCTAGCCTAGGGTAGACGTGGTTGACGCCTCAGCTGCTCATTCTACCAGCAGCCCCGGCCTAGGGTACACGTGGTTGACGCCTCAGCTGGTCATTCTACCAGCAGCCCCGGCCTAGGGTACACGTGGTTGACGCCTCAGCTGGTCATTCTACCAGCAGCCCCAGCCTAGGGTACACGTGGTTGACGCCTCAGCTGGTCATTCTGCCAGCAGCCCTGGCCTAGGGTACACATGGTTGATGCCTCAGCTGGTCATTCTGCCAGCAGCCCTGGCCTAGGATACACGTGGTTGACCCCTCAGCTGCTCATTCTACCAGCAGCCCTGGCCTAGGATACACGTGGTTGACACCTCAGCTGCTCATTCTACCAGCAGCCCTGGCCTAGAGTACACATGGTTGACGCCTAGGCTGGTTATTCTACCAGCAGCCCCGGCCTAGAGTACACATGGTTGACGCGTAGGTTGGTCATTCTACCAGCAGCCCCGGCCTAGGGTACACGTGGTTGACGCCTCCGCTGCTCATTCTACCAGTAGCCCTGGCCTAGGATACACGTGGTTGACGCCTCAGCTGCTCATTCTACCAGAAGCCCTGGCCTAGGGTACACATGGTTGACCCCTCAGCTGCTCATTCTATCAGCAGCCCCAGCCTAGGATAAACATGGTTGACGCCTCAGCTGGTCATTCTGCCAGCAGCCCTGGCCTAGGGTACACATGGTTGATGCCTCAGCTGGGCATTCTGCCAGCAGCCCTGGCCTAGGATACACGTGGTTGACGCCTCAGCTGCTCATTCTACCAGCAGCCCTGGCTTAGGGTACACGTGGTTGACGCCTCAGCTGCTCATTCTACCAGCAGCCCCAGCCTAGGGTACACGTGGTTGACGCCTCAACTGCTCATTCTACCAGCAGCCCTGGCCTAGGATATATGTGGTTGACGCCTCAGCTGCTCATTCTACCAGCAACCCTGGCTTAGGGTACATGTGGTTGACGCCTCAGCTGGTCATTCTGGCAGCAGCCCCGGCCTAGGCTACACGTGGTTGATGCCTCAGCTGGTCATTCTGCCAGCAGCCCCGTCCTAGGATAGACGTGGTTGATGCCTCACCTGCTCATTCTGCCAGCGGCCCTAGCCTAGGGCAGACGTGGTTGACGCCTCAGCTGCTCATTCTACCAGCAGCCCCGGCCTAGGGTACACGTGGTTGACGCCTCAGCTGGTCATTCTACCAGCAGCCCCGGTCTAGGCTACACGTGGTTGACGCCTCAGCTGGTCATTCTACCAGCAGCCCCGGCCTAGGCTACACGTGGTTGACGCCTCAGCTGCTCATTCTACCAGAAGCCCCGGCCTAGGGTACATGTGGTTGACGCCTCAGCTGCTCATTCTACAAGCAGCCCCGGCCTAGGCTACACGTGGTTGATGCCTCAGCTGCTCATTCTACCAGCGGCCCTGGCCTAGGATACACGTGGTTGACCCCTCAGCTGCTCATTCTACCAGCAGCCCTGGCCTCGGATACACGTGGTTGATGCCTCAGCTGCTCATTCTACCAGCAGCCCTGGCCTAGGGTACACATGGTTGGCGCCTCAGCTGCTCATTCTACCAGCAGACCTGGCCTAGGATACACGTGGTTGACGCCTCTGCTGGTCATTCTACCAGCAGCCCCGGCCTAGGATATACGTGGTTGATGCTTCACCTGGTCATTCTGGCAGTAGCTACGGCCTAGGCTACACGTGGTTGATGCCTCAGCTGGTCATTCTGCCAGCAGCCCCGTCCTAGGATAGACGTGGTTG
The DNA here is from genome assembly GCF_040938575.1 of Ambystoma mexicanum. Taxonomy (NCBI): domain Eukaryota; kingdom Metazoa; phylum Chordata; class Amphibia; order Caudata; family Ambystomatidae; genus Ambystoma; species Ambystoma mexicanum. Next base: position 1,091,307,799 of record NC_090941.1, read on the forward strand.
ATGCCTCACCTGCTCATTCTGCCAGCGGCCCTAGCCTAGGGTAGACGTGGTTGACTCCTCAGCTGCTCATTCTACCAGCAGCCCTGGCCTAGGGTACACGTAGTTGACGCCTCAGCTGCTCATTCTACCAGCAGCCCCGCCCTAGGATAAACGTGGTTGACGCCTCAGCTGCTCATTCTACTAGCAGCCCTGGCCTAGGGTACACATGGTTAACGCCTCAGCTGCTCATTCTACCAGCAGACCCGGCCTAGTATACACGTGGTTGACGCCTCAGCTGCTCATTCTACCAGCAGACCCGGCCTAGGATACATGTGGTTGACGCTTCACCTGGTCATTCTGCCAGTAGCCCCGGCCTAGGATACACGTGGTTGACGCTTCACCTGGTCATTCTACCAGCAGCCTTTCCCTAGGATACACATGGTTGACCCCTCAGCTGCTCATTCTACCAGCAGCCCTGGCCTAGGGTACACATGGTTGATGCCTCAGTTGCTTATTCTACCAGCAGACCAGGCCTAGGATACACGTGGTTGACGCCTCAGCTGGTCATTCAACCAGCAGCCCCGGCCTAGGATACACGTGGTTGACGCTTCACCTGGTCATTCTGCCAGGAGCCCCGGCCTAGGGTAGATGTGGTTGACGCCTCAGCTGGTCAGTCTACCAGCCGCCCCGACCTAGGGTACACGTGGGTGATGCCTCCGCTGGTCATTCTGCCAGCAGCCCGGCCTAGGATATACGTGGTTGATGCCTCACCTGGTAATTCTGCCAACAGCCCTAGCCTAGGGTAGATGTGGTTGACGCCTCAGCTGGTCAGTCTACCAGCAGCCCCGGCCTAGGCTACACGTGGTTGATGCCTCAGCTGGTCTTTCTACAAGCAGCCCCGGTCTAGGGTACACGTGATTGATGCCTCAGCTGGTCATTCTACCAGCAGCCCCGGCCTAGGGTACACGTGGTTGACGCCTCAGCTGGTCATTCTACAAGCAGCCCCGGTCTAGGGTAGACGTGGTTGACGCCTCAGCTGGTCATTCTACCAGCAGCCCCAGCCGTGGGTAGATGTGGTTGACGCCTCAGCTGGTCAGTCTGCCAGCAGCCCCGGCCTAGGCTACACGTGATTGATGCCTCAGCTGGTCATTCTGCCAGCAGCCCCGGCCTAAGATACACGTAGTTAATGCCTCACTTGCTCATTTTGCCAGCAGCCCTAGCCTAGGGTACACGTAGTTGACACCTCAGCTGGTCATTCTACAAGCAGCCCCGGTCTAGGGTAGACGTGGTTGACGCCTCAGCTGGTCATTCTACCAGCAGCCCCAGCCGTGGGTAGATGTGGTTGACGCCTCAGCTGGTCAGTCTGCCAGCAGCCCCGGTCTAGGCTACACGTGATTGATGCCTCAGCTGGTCATTCTGCCAGCAGCCCCGGCCTAAGATACACGTGGTTAATGCCTCACTTGCTCATTTTGCCAGCAGCCCTAGCCTAGGGTAGACGTGGTTGACGCCTCAGCTGGTCAGTCTACCAGCAGCCCCGGCCTAGGGTACACGTGGTTGACGCCTCAGCTGGTCAGTCTACCAGCAGCCCTAGCCTAGGGTACACGTGGTTGACCCCTCAGCTGCTCATTCTACCAGCAGCCCCGGCCTAAGGTACACGTGGTTGACGCCTCAGCTGGTCATTCTATCAGCTACCCCGGTCTAGGGTACACGTGTTTGACTCCTCAGCTGGTCATTCTACCTGCAGCCCCGGCCTAGGGTACACGTGGTTGATGCCTCAGCTGCTCATTCTAACAGCATCCCCGGCCTAGGATACACGTGGTTGACGCCTCAGCTGCTCATTCTAACAGCATCCCCAACCTAGGATACACGTGGTTGACGCCTCAGCTGGTCATTCTACCAGCAGCCCCGGACTAGGGTACACATGGTTGACGCCTCAGCTGCTCATTCTACCATAAGCCCCGCCCTATAATACACGTGGTTGACGCCTCAGCTGCTCATTCTACAAGCAGCCCCGGCCTAGGATGCACATGGTTGACGCCTCAGCTGGTCATTCTGCCAGCAGCCCTGGCCTAGGGTACACATGGTTGACGCCTCAGCTGCTCATTCTACCAGCAGCCCCGGCCAGGGTACACATGGTTGACCCCTCAGCTGCTCATTCTACCAGCAGCCCCGGCCTAGGATACACGTGGTTGACGCCTCAGGTGCTCATTCTACCAGCAGCCCTGGCCTATGGTACACATGGTTAACGCCTCAGCTGCTCATTCTAACAGCATCCCCGGCCTAGGATGCACATGGTGGATGCCTCAGCTGGTCATTCTACCAGCAGCCCCGGCCTATGGTACACAAGGTTGACGCCTCAGCTGCTCATTCTAACAGCATCCCCGGCATAGGATGCACATGGTTGACGCCTCAGCTGGTCATTGTACCAGCAGCCCCGGCCTATGGTACACATGGTTGACGCCTCAGCTGGTCATTCTAACAGCATCCCCGGCCTAGGGTACATGTGGTTGATGCCTGAGCTGCTCATTCTAACAGCATCCCCGGCCTAGGGTACATGTGGTTGATGCCTGAGCTGCTCATTCTACCAGCAGCCCTGGCCTAGGATACACGTGGTTGATGCTCAACTTCTCATTCTACCAGCAGCCCTGGCCTAGGGTGCACATGGTTGGTTGATGCCTCAGCTGCTCATTCTTCCAGCAGCTCTGGCCTAGGGTAGATGTGGTTGACGCCTCAGCTGGTCAGTCTATCAGCAGCCCCGGCCTAGGGTACACGTGGGTGACCACACAGCTTCTCATTCTACCAGCAGCCCCAGCCTAGGGTACACGTGGTTGACCCCTCAGCTTCTCATTCTACCAGCAGCCCCGGCCTAGGGTACACATGGTTGACCCCTCAGCTTCTCATTCTACCAGCAGCCCCGGCCTAGGGTACACGTGGTTGACGCCTCAGCTCGTCATTCTACCTGCAGCCCCGGCCTAGGATACACGTGGTGGACGCCTCAGCTGGTCATTCTACCAGCAGCCCCTTCCTAGGGTACACATGGTTGACGCCTCAGCTGCTCATTCTACCAGCAGCCCTGGCCTAGGATACACGTGGTTGATGCTCAACTTCTCATTCTACCAGCAGCCCTGGCCTAGGGTGCACATGGTTGGTTGATGCCTCAGCTGCTCATTCTTCCAGCAGCTCTGGCCTAGGGTAGATGTGGTTGACGCCTCAGCTGGTCAGTCTATCAGCAGCCCCGGCCTAGGGTACACGTGGGTGACCCCTCAGCTTCTCATTCTACCAGCAGCCCCAGCCTAGGGTACACGTGGTTGACCCCTCAGCTTCTCATTCTACCAGCAGCCCCGGCCTAGGGTACACATGGTTGACCCCTCAGCTTCTCATTCTACCAGCAGCCCCGGCCTAGGGTACACGTGGTTGACGCCTCAGCTCGTCATTCTACCTGCAGCCCCGGCCTAGGATACACGTGGTGGACGCCTCAGCTGGTCATTCTACCAGCAGCCCCTTCCTAGGGTACACATGGTTGACGCCTCAGCTGCTCATTCTACCATAAGCCCCGCCCTAGAATACACGTGGTTGACGCCTCAGCTGCTCATTCTACAAGCAGCCCCGGCCTAGGATACACGTGGTTGACGCCTCAGCTGCTCATTCTACCAGCAGCCCTGGCCTATGGTACACATGGTTGATGCCTCAGCTGCTCATTCTAAGAGCATCCCCGGCCTAGGATGCACATGGTTGACGCCTCAGCTGGTCATTCTACCAGCAGCCCTGGCCTATGGTACACATGGTTGACGCCTCAGCTGCTCATTCTAACAGCATCCCCGGCCTAGCGTAGATGTGGTTGACGCCTCAGCTGGTCAGTCTACCAGTAGCCCCGGCCTAGGCTACACATGGTTGATGCCTCAGCTGGTCATTCTGCCAGCAGCCCCGGCCTACGATACACAAGTTTGATGCCTTACCTGCTCATTCTGCCAGCAGCCCTAGCCTAGGGTAGACGTGGTTGATGCCCCAGCTGGTCAGTCTACAAGCAGCCCCGGCCTAGGGTATATGTGGTTGACGCCTAAGCTGCTAATTCTACCAGCAGCCCTGGCCTAGGATACACGTGGTTGATGCCTCAGCTGGTCATTCTGGCAGCAGTCCCGGCCTAGGCTACTTGTGGTTGATGCCTCAGCTGGTCATTCTGCCAGCAGCCCCGGCCTAGGATACACATGGTTGACGCCTAACCTGCTCATTCTGCCAGTGGCCCTAGCCTAGGGTAGACGTGGTTGACGCCTCAGCTGGTCAGTCTACCAGCAGCCCCGGCCTAGGGTACACATGGTTGACGCCTCAGCTGCTCATTCTACCAGCAGCCCCGGCCTAGGGTACACGTGGTTGACGCCTCAGCTGGTCATTCTACCAGCAGCCCCGGTCTAGGCTACACGTGGTTGACGCCTCAGCTGCTCATTCTACCAGAAGCCCCGGCCTAGAGTACATGTGGTTGATGCCTCAGCTGCTCATTCTACAAGCAGCCCCGGCCTAGGGTACACGTGGTTGACGCCTCAGCTGCTCATTCTAACAGCAGCCCCGGCCTATGGTACACATGGTTGACGCCTCAGCTGCTCATTCTAACAGCATCCCCGGCCTAGGATGCACATGGTTGACGCCTCAGCTGGTCATTCTACCAGCAGCCCTGGCCTATGGTACACATGGTTGACGCCTCAGCTGCTCATTCTAACAGCATCCCCGGCCTAGGGTAGATGTGGTTGATGCCTCGGCTGGTCAGTCTACCAGCAGCCCCGGCCTAGGCTACACATGGTTGATGCCTCAGCTGGTCATTCTGCCAGCAGCCCCGGCCTACGATACACAAGTTTGACGCCTTACCTGCTCATTCTGCCAGCAGCCCTAGCCTAGGGTAGACGTGGTTGATGCCCCAGCTGCTAATTCTACCAGCAGCCCTGGCCTAGGGTATATGTGGTTGACGCCTCAGCTGCTAATTCTACCTGCAGCCCTGGCCTAGGATACACGTGGTTTACGCCTCAGCTGGTCATTCTGGCAGCAGTCCCGGCCTAGGCTACTTGTGGTTGATGCCTCAGCTGGTCATTCTGCCAGCAGCCCCGGCCTAGGATACACATGGTTGACGCCTAACCTGCTCATTCTGCCAGTGGCCCTAGCCTGTGGTTGACGCCTCAGCTGCTCATTCTACCAGAAGCCCCGGCCTAGAGTACATGTGGTTGATGCCTCAGCTGCTCATTCTACAAGCAGCCCCGGCCTAGGGTACACGTGGTTGACCCCTGAGCTGCTCATTCTACCAGCAGCCCTGGCCCAGGATACACATGGTTAACCCCTCAGCTGCTCATTCTACCAGCAGCCCTGGCCTCGGATACACGTGGTTGACGCCTCAGGTTCTCATTCTACCAGCAGCCCTGGCCTACGGTACACATGGTTGGCGACTCAGCGGCTCATTCTACCAGCAGACCCGGCCTAGGATACACGTGGTTGACACCTCAGCTGGTCATTCTGCCAGCAGCCCCAGCCTAGGGTAGATGTGGTTGACGCCTCAGCTGCCCATTCTACCAGCAGCCCTGGCCTAGGATACACGTGGTTGACCCCACAGCTGCTCATTCTACTAGCAGCCCTGGCCTAGGATACACATGGTTGACCCCTCAGCTGCTCATTCTACCAGCAGCCCTGGCCTAGGGTACACATGGTTGACGCCTCAGCTGCTCATTCTACCAGCAGCCCTGGCCTAGGGTACACATGGTTGACGCCTCAGCTGGTCATTCTACCAGCAGCCCCGGTCTAGGGTACACGTGGTTGATGCCTCAGCTGGTCATTCTACCAGCAGCCCCAGCCTAGGATACACGTGGTTGACGCCTCAGCTGCTCATTCTACCAGCAGCTCCGGCCTAGGGTACACATGATTGACGCCTCAGCTGCTCATTCTACCAGCAGACCCGGCCTAGGATACACGTGGTTGACGCCTCAGCTGGTCATTCTACCAGCAGACCCGGCCTAGGATACACGTGGTTGACGCCTCAGCTGGTCATTCTACCAGCAGCCTCGGCCTAGGATACACGTGGTTGACGCTTCACCTGGTCATTCTGCCAGCAGCCCTGGCCTAGGATACACGTGGTTGACCCCCTCAGCTGCTCATTCTACCAGCAGCCCTGGCCTAGGATACACATGGTTGACACCTCAGCTGCTCATTCTACCAGCAGCCCTGGCCTAGAGTACACATGGTTGACACCTAGGCTGGTTATTCTACCAGCAGCCCCGGCCTGGAGTACACATGGTTGACGCGTAGGCTGGTCATTCTACCAGCAGCCCCGGCCTAGGGTACACGTGGTTGACGCCTCAGCTGCTCATTCTATCAGCAGCCCTGGCCTAGGGTACACATGGTTGACCCCTCAGATGCTCATTCTACCAGCAGCCCTGGCCTAGGATACACGTGGTTGACGCCTCAGCTGCTCATTCTACTAGAGGCTCTGGCCTAGGGTACACATGGTTGACCCCTCAGCTGCTCATTCTACCAGCAGCCCCGGGCTAGGATAAACATGGTTGACGTCTCCGCTGGTCAGTCTACCAGCAGCCCTTGCCTAGGGTACATGTGGTTGACGCCTCAGCTGCTCATTCTAGCAGCAGCCCCAGCCTAGGGTACACGTGGTTGACGCCTCAGCTGGTCATTCTGCCAGCAGCCCTGGCCTAGGGTACACATGGTTGATGCCTCAGCTGGTCATTCTGCCAGCAGCCCTGGCCTAGGATACACGTGGTTGATGCCTCAGCTGGTCATTCTGCCAGCAGCCCTGGCCTAGGGTACACATGGTTGATGCCTCAGCTGGTCATTCTGCCAGCAGCCCTGGCCTAGGATACACGTGGTTGACCCCTCAGCTGCTCATTCTAGCAGCAGCCCTGGCCTAGGGTACATGTGGTTGACGCCTCAGCTGGTCATTCTGCCAGCAGCCCTGGCCTAGGGTACATGTGGTTGATGCCTCAGCTGGTCACTCTGCCAGCAGCCCTGGCCTAGGATACACGTGTTTGACCCCTCAGCTGCTCATTCTACCAGCAGCCCCGGCCTAGGATACACGTGGTTGACACCTCAGCTGCTCATTCTACCAGCAGCCCTGGCCTAGAGTACACATGGTTGACACCTAGGCTGGTTATTCTACCAGCAGCCCCGGCCTAGAGTACACATGGTTGACGCGTAGGCTGGTCATTCTACCAGCAGCCCCGGCCTAGGGTACATGTGGTTGACGCCTCAGCTGCTCATTCTACCAGCAGCACTGGCCTAGGATACACGTGGTTGACGCCTCAGCTGCTCATTCTACCAGCAGCCCTGGCCTAGGGTACACATGGTTGACCCCTCAGCTGGTCATTCTGCCAGCAGCCCTGGCCTAGGGTACATGTGGTTGATGCCTCAGCTGGTCACTCTGCCAGCAGCCCTGGCCTAGGATACACGTGTTTGACCCCTCAGCTGCTCATTCTACCAGCAGCCCCAGCCTAGGATACACGTGGTTGACACCTCAGCTGCTCATTCTACCAGCAGCCCTGGCCTAGAGTACACATGGTTGACACCTAGGCTGGTTATTCTACCAGCAGCCCCGGCCTAGAGTACACATGGTTGACGCGTAGGCTGGTCATTCTACCAGCAGCCCCGGCCTAGGGTACATGTGGTTGACGCCTCAGCTGCTCATTCTACCAGCAGCACTGGCCTAGGATACACGTGGTTGACGCCTCAGCTGCTCATTCTACCAGCAGCCCTGGCCTAGGGTACACATGGTTGACCCCTCAGCTGCTCATTCTACCAGCAGCCCCGGCCTAGGATAAACATTGTTGACGTCTCCGCTGGTCAGTCTACCAGCAGCCCTTGCCTAGGGTACATGTGGTTGACGCCTCAGCTGCTCATTCTAGCAGCAGCCCCAGCCTAGGGTACACGTGGTTAACGCCTCAGCTAGTCATTCTGCCAGCAGCCCTGGCCTAGGGTACACATGGTTGATGCCTCAGCTGGTCATTCTGCCAGCAGCCGTGGCCTAGGATACACGTGGTTGACGCCTCAGCTGCTCATTCTACCAGCAGCCCTGGCTTAGGGTACACGTGGTTGACGCCTCAGCTGCTCATTCTACCAGCAGCCCCAGCCTAGGGTACACGTGATTGATGCCTCAGCTGCTCATTCTACCAGCAGCCTTGGCCTAGGATACATGTGGTTGACGCCTCAGCTGCTCATTCTACGAGCAACCCTGGCTTAGGGTACACGTGGTTGACGCCTCAGCTGGTCATTCTACCAGCAGCCGTAGCCTAGGATACACGTGGTTGATGCCTCAGCTGGTCATTCTGGCAGCAGCTACGGCCTAGGCTACACGTGGTTGATGCCTCAGCTGGTCATTCTGCCAGCAGCCTGTTAAGAAAGGAAGAAGGCAATGTGCACGGAATCTCACAGTGTACAACTTTGAATCTAAATATGTGCATACAAAACCCAAGACTTGTGTATACTAAAACCCAGGAGAAACAATAATACCTATATATGAAAAGGAATGTGGGGTAAGCACTTAGAACCTCCTTATGACTGAAAGGAAAGTCGGCAAACTCCTTACCCACTATGCTATTACAGATACTGACAGCGCTAAACCCACGTAGAGGGCAAGCAAGGACAGGATCTGTGAGCTGACACTGTGGATGATACAGAATAAGGAACTTAGAAACTGTACTCACGAGGACCGGAAAGACCATGAATGTCAGTAAACTCACGAACCCAGTTGATCAAACAGGAACCCTGAAGGCTATAACAGCAATGGGTGGAGGAAACTAAATACATAAGACCCTAGTCAAGGGGCGAGTAGAAATAGTGATATAAAATAGTGAGGAAACAAAAAGGGCATTTACACTGGGACTAGTTACAATAACACCAACACCTAATAATCCATGGGAAATGAATGCAGAAGTGAGATGGAAAACATGGAATGGATCCCAATAGAAAGTAAGGATCAGGAGCAGGGAAATGATATCACAAAAGGAAACCTTGAGGCAGGAAGCTGAATCTATAAAGGGAAAGACTAAAGCATCAGGTTTTTCAGTAGCAAAGGACAGCAACAAAGAAACAGAAAACACAGGCGAATTGGGCAGCATTAAAGGGTAAAGCACAGAGACAGGTTGCCTGCAGACAGAGGAAGACAGAAAGGGAAATCCAGTGAGCAGAAATCAATTAAGCACAAGAATCCGAAATCCAGGGCAGAGGAACAAGAAACAGGAACTGGGCACTAGGCACAAAAGCTAGGAACAAGGAACAGGAACTAGGTACTAGGCACAAAAGCTAGGAACAAGGAACAAGGGACCAGTCACAACAGGAACACAGCAACAATGACCAGCGCTGGACTGAAGCAAAGTGAGGCTTTTAAAGCTGCTTAACGAGCACACCCCTCAGGCGTGCCGCCTGCTGCACCTGCAGCCACAGGTGTTGCCTATCCTCCACCCAGCCTTGTCCTGCAAGGGAGGAGGTGAAGCAGTGAGCCAGGCATTCTGGGAAGCATAGTCATTTGATTAAAGTAGCAGTAGCATGCTGGCTGCCAAAAACCTGGAATGGATCCGGAAGGGAAGTAATTTGGGAAATAAGGTTTTAGCGCTCCCAATTCATCAGGACACTGTAGCATAAGGTTCGGAGGAAATGTCCAGTAGGGAATAAACCCCAAAACATGCCCCCAAGTGGCGGGAACGGGAGCGAACGGAGCGAGCCGTGACACTATACCCCCTCCCACGGCCGACTCCAGGCGGCCGTTACTCGCACAAAACATCTTCTTTCCATGACAGGAGCGCTTTGTCTTCAGAAGTGGCACTGACGGAAACGATGACCCACGGGCAGAAGCAGAAGGACTGGAATGAATAGAATCAGGCCGCAGTCTATAAGAGCCATAGGCAGGTTTTCGGTGAGGAAGAGACTCATGGGTCGAAGAAAGGCATGAAGGACTTGCAGGACCTGAAGCAGATTTGGAAGGTCCAGAAAGCTCAGTCTCTGGGAGCGAACACTCATACATCATTGAGGAGGGAGGCAGGCTGGTGCAACATGCTTTGGACAATGATTGATGCTCTGGTAGCCCCCCTGCTGAGAGCGGACACACAGGAGGTGAGAAATCAGCAGGTTTCAGGAAATGTTCATGTTCAGACAAAGAAGGTGGCGGCCGAGGTAGAGGTTCGGATCTTCTCTCATCATCCATTTGATTAAAGGCCTGTGGTTGAGGGTGACCAAGGTTCGACTGCATCTGTCCCACGCCTTGGGGGCCTGGAAGTCCAATGGGTTGTACGAGGCTGGCACTCTTGGTGTCAGTCATGTAGCCACCTTGTTGCACATGGAATACAACCGCAGGAACGTTTGGCATACCGATAGGAGTGATAGACGCAGTACTTGGTACATCAGGCACACTCGCAGCAGGAGCAATAACGGGCACATCTTGAACTGCAGCAGTCATATCCTTCCTTTGGTTACTAGCACCCGAATGGTGCAGCAGTTGGGGGGCCGTGCCCGTCCCTTCCTTCAGGCTCATGTGGGATCCGGCAACAAAAAGGCTGTCAAGCGGCTGATCCAAACCGGCCCCCAAATGTGAACCGTCCAGCCCGTTATCCTGGTTGGCTACTTGTTCGATGTCTGGGCCATGGCGGATGGTATCCGTCTCCCTCTTGTAACACTCCAGGCAAGTCCAACGGCCTTGCATGTAAGGCCCTCCCGAGTCGTGATCCAGCTTGATGTTTCTGGCAGAAGTCTCAGACTCAGATGTAGCATATGCGGGAGGTGCTGATTCTACAGTCAAGCAGTTGGGAGAATTAACTTGTGTAAAAGGCAGGCCTTCTGGTGATCCTCCTGAAGCATAAGAAGGGCAGATTGGACGTTCATCCATAATAAATGGTTGGGATTTAGGGGGTAGCTCTGAAGTAGATGAATCTGCAACACGATCAAACAGAGCAGACAGGTGCACCTCCGATATTGGCAGCGAGGCTGAGCAGGATACAGGTCTTTCATGAACTGAAGCCAAACTAGCAGTAGGCTCTGGGACCGAAGACAGGCACTCAGGATGTGTTACCAGAGGCTCCATGGCTGAAGGATAATCCGCTGGATGAGTCACTGTAGCCGAAAACAGGCATGCCAGAGGAAATTCAGAGGCTGAGGGCATGCAAGCTGGAGCCGTCTCGTTAGCTGATGACAAACTTGTCAAGGTCTTTGACTCTGACCACGTACATGGTGAAGGCTCTTGAGTGATTGGCAGACATAGCAATTGTTCATTGATTGAAGACACGTTAGACAATGATGACTGCAGAGCCGTGGACTGGATAATCGAAGAGTCAATGGTTGTAGGAGGACAAACAGAAGTCCCAGAAGTCGACAGACACATTTGTGGCTCAGGAATGGAATGCACCTTTAGGGCGGTTGACTCCTTGGCACCAGTAACCAAAGACTGAGCTGTAACCATGCCGTCCCTCTCCTTAGTGGATGACGCAGAGTCTCTTCCTTTGTAAAAGTCAAAATCAACCAGAGGAATCACCATAGTAAAGTCTCTGTTAGTCAGGATTTCGTCAAATGTCCATTCCTCTGACTTAGCTTCTGAAAGTGGCATATTAACAATCAACAGTTCAGGAATTGCCTGCCGGGTCTTTGGTTCAGTATACTGTGGAATGAGTCCATCAAAACATGAATTTTGTACTGTCTTTGACTGTTCATTGAGACAAAAATTGGCAGAAGAAGGAGCGAACACAGAGGTAGCATCGTTTTCCACATCAGCTTGAATGTCTACTTCAGTCTCAGCAGCTAGATCAAGGGCTGAACCTAAGCCTACAGTAGTGACTGATTCTGTGTATGCCACCATTATGGATTGTGTTTGGGAATCAGAAGCATGTATGTGTTCAAGCTCAGAATTATGACTGACTGCTAAACAGGAAATCTTAGGTAAAGGAGTGGCTTGTAAAACTTCAACTAACGGCAATTCCTGACAAACGGTAGAACAATTGTCAGAACCTGTGCCCTGAATAAGTGTTGTGCTAGAAAGAGAACTTTCACTCCCGATAGAATCTTCATATTGACAAGTATCATGACCTACAAAAACCTCCGCACTCAGGGATTGAACAGTATTCACTTCATCAACGGATAATGTTTGAGGTGTATTCAGAAAAGACTGTAACGTCTTATTCTCCTCTAGTAAAGTAATGTATTCTTGTTTTAACTCCTCAAGTTCAGCTTTTAGCATGCCCCGCCTTAACTGTACATCCCTATCAGTAGGCACAGGGGAAGGCATGGTGGCATCAGGGCTGGATCCTGCCCCAACCATCCGGGTATGCACTGATTGTACATTGTCATTTGCTGCTTGCAGGTTTTGTGATCTATACTCACTCTTACCGACTTGGTCTGTGTTACCATTAAGCAGACTACTGACATCAGACCTCTTGACATTAGGGACTACAGTAAGTACTTGTGCAGAGGAGTAAGCAGTTGACTGAGGGCTGAAAACAGAAGATATGCAATGAACCCCTCCATTCTTTATGTTTGAATCATGAAACTGTTCAATCTGAGGTAAAGCACAACCGGAATCATGGGGTTCAACAACAGACGTTCTTGTGTGTAATAAATCTAACAGTGTGTTGTTTTCCGCTGCTAAGGCTTGTGCGGACATAGAATCTGGATCAAAATTAAAGACAGAACTAGGATCAGGCAATGTACGATGGGCCATCCTGTGGGTAAAATACTCAGCACGTAAATACCCATTTGGATCAAGGAGTTCTTTTAAGTCAGGATCAATGACTTGATTGTCACAGGTAGACTTAGGGGAAACTTTCTGTACTAACTTGTTAGTGACCTTGCTGCCTTTCTTTCTTAAACTGGCCATATTCAAACAGGAATAACGGCTGGTCATTCTGTTAAGAAAGGAAGAAGGCAATGTGCACGGAATCTCACACTGTACAACTTTGAATCTAAATATGTGCATACAAAACCCAAGACTTGTGTGTACTAAAACCCAGGAGAAACAATAATACCTATATATGAAAAGGAATGTGGGGTAAGCACTTAGAACCTCCTTATGACTGAAAGGAAAGTCGGCAAACTCCTTACCCACTATGCTATTACAGATACTGACAGCGCTAAACCCACGTAGAGGGCAAGCAAGGACAGGATCTGTGAGCTGACACTCTGGATGATACAGAATAAGGAACTTAGAAACTGTACTCACGAGGACCGGAAAGACCACTTGAATGTCAGTAAACTCACGAACCCAGTTGATCAAACAGGAACCCTGAAGGCTATAACAGCAATGGGTGGAGGAAACTAAATACATAAGACCCTAGTCAAGGGGCGAGTAGAAATAGTGATATAAAATAGTGAGGAAACAAAAAGGGCATTTACACTGGGACTAGTTACAATAACACCAACACCTAATAATCCATGGGAAATGAATGCAGAAGTGAGATGGAAAACATGGAATGGATCCCAATAGAAAGTAAGGATCAGGAGCAGGGAAATGATATCACAAAAGGAAACCTTGAGGCAGGAAGCTGAATCTATAAAGGGAAAGACTAAAGCATCAGGTTTTTCAGTAGCAAAGGACAGCAACAAAGAAACAGAAAACACAGGCGAATTGGGCAGCATTAAAGGGTAATGCACAGAGACAGGCTGCCTGCAGACAGAGGAAGACAGAAAGGGAAATCCAGTGAGCAGAAATCAATTAAGCACAAGAATCCGAAATCCAGGGCAGAGGAACAAGAAACAGGAACTGGGCACTAGGCACAAAAGCTAGGAACTAGGAACAGGAACTAGGTACTAGGCACAAAAGCTAGGAACAAGGGACCAGTCACAACAGGAACACAGCAACAATGACCAGCGCTGGACTGAAGCAAACTGAGGCTTTTAAAGCTGCTTAACGAGCACACCCCTCAGGCGTGCCGCCTGCTGCACCTGCAGCCACAGGTGTTGCCTATCCTTCACCCAGCCTTGTCCTGCAAGGGAGGAGGTGAAGCAGTGAGCCAGGCATTCTGGGAAGCATAGTCATTTGATTAAAGTAGCAGTAGCATGCTGGCTGCCAAAAACCTGGAATGGATCCGGAAGGGAAGTAATTTGGGAAATAAGGTTTTAGCGCTCCCAATTCATCAGGACACTGTAGCATAAGGTTCGGAGGAAATGTCCAGTAGGGAATAAACCCCAAAACATGCCCCCAAGTGGCGGGAACGGGAGCGAAGGGAGCGAGCCGTGACACAGCCCCGTCCTAGGATAGACGTGGTTGATGCCTCACCTGCTCATTCTGCCAGCGGCCCTGGCCTAGGATACACGTCGTTGACCCCTCAGCTGCTCTTTCTACCAGCAGCCCTGGCCTCGGATACACGTGGTTGATGCCTCAGCTGCTCATTCTACCAGCAGCCCTGGCCTAGGGTACACATGGTTGGCGCCTCAGCTGCTCATTCTACCAGCAGACCTGGCCTAGGATACACGTGGTTGACGCCTCTGCTGGTCATTCTACCAGCAGCCCCGGCCTAGGATATACGTGGTTGACGCCTCTGCTGGTCATTCTACCAGCAGCCCCGGCCTAGGATATACGTGGTTGACGCTTCACTTGGTCATGCTGCCAGCAGCCCCGGCCTAGGGTACACGTGGTTGACGCCTCAGCTGCTCATTCTACCAGCAGCCCTGGCCTAGGGTACACGTGGTTGACGCCTCAGCTGGTCATTCTGCCAGCAGCCCCGTCCTAGGATAGACGTGGTTGACGCCTCAGCTGGTCATTCTACCAGCAGCCCCAGCCTAGGGTTCACGTGATTGACGCCTCAGCTGCTCATTCTACCAGCAGCCCTGGCCTAGGATACATGTGGTTGACGCCTCAGCTGCTCATTCTACCAGCAACCCTGGCTTAGGGTACACGTGGTTGACGCCTCAGCTGGTCATTCTACCAGCAGCCGTAGCCTAGGATACACGTGGTTGATGCCTCAGCTGCTCATTCTGGCAGCAGCCCCAGCCTAGGCTACACGTGGTTGATTCCTCAGCTGGTCATTCTGCCAGCAGCCCCGTCCTAGGATAGACGTGGTTGATGCCTCACCTGCTCATTCTGCCAGCGGCCCTAGCCTAGGGTAGACGTGGTTGACGCCTCAGCTGCTCATTCTACCAGCAGCCCCGGCCTAGGGTACACGTGGTTGACGCCTCAGCTGGTCATTCTACCAGCAGCCCCGGTCTAGGCTACACGTGGTTGACGCCTCAGCTGCTCATTCTACCAGCAGCCCCGGCCTAGGATACACGTGGTTGACGCCTCAGCTGCTCATTCTACCAGCAGCCCTGGCCTATGGTACACATGGTTGACGCCTCAGCTGGTCATTCTAACAGCATTCCCCGCCATGGGATGCACATGGTTGACGCCTCAGCTCGTCATTCTACCAGCAGCCCTGGCCTATGGTACACATGGTTGACGCCTCAGCTGCTCATTCTAGCAGCAGCCCCAGCCTAGGGTACACGTGGTTGACGCCTCAGCTGGTCATTCTGCCAGCAGCCCTGGCCTAGGGTACACATGGTTGATGCCTCAGCTGGTCATTCTGCCAGCAGCCCTGGCCTAGGATACACGTGGTTGATGCCTCAGCTGCTCATTCTACCAGCAGCCCTGGCTTAGGGTACACGTGGTTGACGCCTCAGCTGGTCATTCTACCAGCAGCCCCAGCCTAGGGTACACGTGGTTGACGCCTCAGCTGGTCATTCTGCCAGCAGCCCTGGCCTAGGGTACACATGATTGATGCCTCAGCTGGTCATTCTGCCATCAGCCCTGGCCTAGGATACACGTGTTTGACCCCTCAGCTGCTCATTCTACCAGCAACCCTTGCCTAGGATACACGTGGTTGACACCTCAGCTGCTCATTCTACCAGCAGCCCTGGCCTAGAGTACACATGGTTGACGCCTGGGCTGGTTATTCTACCAGCAGCCCCGGCCTAGAGTACACATGGTTGACGCGTAGGCTGGTCATTCTACCAGCAGCCCCGGCCTAGGGTACACGTGGTTGACGCCTCAGCTGCTCATTCTACCAGAAGCCCTGGCCTAGGGTACACATGGTTGACCCCTCAGCTGCTCATTCTACCAGCAGCCCCGGCCTAGGATAAACATGGTTGACGTCTCCGCTGGTCAGTCTACCAAAAGCCCTGGCCTAGGGTACATGTGGTTGACGCCTCAGCTGCTCATTCTAGCAGCAGGCCCAGCCTAGGGTACACGTGGTTGACGCCTCAGCTGGTCATTCTGCCAGCAGCCCTGGCCTAGGGTACAAATGGTTGATGCCTCAGCTGGTCATTCTGCCAGCAGCCCTGGCCTAGGATACACGTGGTTGACGCCTCAGCTGCTCGTTCTACCAGCAGCCCTGGTTTAGGGTACACGTGGTTGACGCCTCAGCTGGTCATTCTACCAGCAGTCCCAGCCTAGGGTACACGTGGTTGACGCCTCAGCTGCTCATTCTGCCAGCGGCCCTAGCCTAGGGTAGACGTGGTTGACGCCTCAGCTGCTCATTCTACCAGCAGCCCCGGCCTAGGGTACACGTGGTTGACGCCTCAGCTGGTCATTCTACCAGCAGCCCCGGCCTAGGGTACACGTGGTTGACGCCTCAGCTGGTCATTCTACCAGCAGCCCCAGCCTAGGGTACACGTGGTTGACGCCTCAGCTGGTCATTCTGCCAGCAGCCCTGGCCTAGGGTACACATGGTTGATGCCTCAGCTGGTCATTCTGCCAGCAGCCCTGGCCTAGGATACACGTGGTTGACCCCTCAGCTGCTCATTCTACCAGCAGCCCTGGCCTAGGATACACGTGGTTGACACCTCAGCTGCTCATTCTACCAGCAGCCCTGGCCTAGAGTACACATGGTTGACGCCTAGGCTGGTTATTCTACCAGCAGCCCCGGCCTAGAGTACACATGGTTGACGCGTAGGTTGGTCATTCTACCAGCAGCCCCGGCCTAGGGTACACGTGGTTGACGCCTCCGCTGCTCATTCTACCAGTAGCCCTGGCCTAGGATACACGTGGTTGACGCCTCAGCTGCTCATTCTACCAGAAGCCCTGGCCTAGGGTACACATGGTTGACCCCTCAGCTGCTCATTCTATCAGCAGCCCCAGCCTAGGATAAACATGGTTGACGCCTCAGCTGGTCATTCTGCCAGCAGCCCTGGCCTAGGGTACACATGGTTGATGCCTCAGCTGGGCATTCTGCCAGCAGCCCTGGCCTAGGATACACGTGGTTGACGCCTCAGCTGCTCATTCTACCAGCAGCCCTGGCTTAGGGTACACGTGGTTGACGCCTCAGCTGCTCATTCTACCAGCAGCCCCAGCCTAGGGTACACGTGGTTGACGCCTCAACTGCTCATTCTACCAGCAGCCCTGGCCTAGGATATATGTGGTTGACGCCTCAGCTGCTCATTCTACCAGCAACCCTGGCTTAGGGTACATGTGGTTGACGCCTCAGCTGGTCATTCTGGCAGCAGCCCCGGCCTAGGCTACACGTGGTTGATGCCTCAGCTGGTCATTCTGCCAGCAGCCCCGTCCTAGGATAGACGTGGTTGATGCCTCACCTGCTCATTCTGCCAGCGGCCCTAGCCTAGGGCAGACGTGGTTGACGCCTCAGCTGCTCATTCTACCAGCAGCCCCGGCCTAGGGTACACGTGGTTGACGCCTCAGCTGGTCATTCTACCAGCAGCCCCGGTCTAGGCTACACGTGGTTGACGCCTCAGCTGGTCATTCTACCAGCAGCCCCGGCCTAGGCTACACGTGGTTGACGCCTCAGCTGCTCATTCTACCAGAAGCCCCGGCCTAGGGTACATGTGGTTGACGCCTCAGCTGCTCATTCTACAAGCAGCCCCGGCCTAGGCTACACGTGGTTGATGCCTCAGCTGCTCATTCTACCAGCGGCCCTGGCCTAGGATACACGTGGTTGACCCCTCAGCTGCTCATTCTACCAGCAGCCCTGGCCTCGGATACACGTGGTTGATGCCTCAGCTGCTCATTCTACCAGCAGCCCTGGCCTAGGGTACACATGGTTGGCGCCTCAGCTGCTCATTCTACCAGCAGACCTGGCCTAGGATACACGTGGTTGACGCCTCTGCTGGTCATTCTACCAGCAGCCCCGGCCTAGGATATACGTGGTTGATGCTTCACCTGGTCATTCTGGCAGTAGCTACGGCCTAGGCTACACGTGGTTGATGCCTCAGCTGGTCATTCTGCCAGCAGCCCCGTCCTAGGATAGACGTGGTTGATGCCTCACCTGCTCATTCTGCCAGCGGCCCTAGCCTAGGGTAGACGTGGTTGACTCCTCAGCTGCTCATTCTACCAGCAGCCCTGGCCTAGGGTACACGTAGTTGACGCCTCAGCTGCTCATTCTACCAGCAGCCCCGCCCTAGGATAAACGTGGTTGACGCCTCAGCTGCTCATTCTACTAGCAGCCCTGGCCTAGGGTACACATGGTTAACGCCTCAGCTGCTCATTCTACCAGCAGACCCGGCCTAGTATACACGTGGTTGACGCCTCAGCTGCTCATTCTAACAGCAGACCCGGCCTAGGATACATGTGGTTGACGCTTCACCTGGTCATTCTGCCAGTAGCCCCGGCCTAGGATACACGTGGTTGACGCTTCACCTGGTCATTCTACCAGCAGCCTTTCCCTAGGATACACATGGTTGACCCCTCAGCTGCTCATTCTACCAGCAGCCCTGGCCTAGGGTACACATGGTTGATGCCTCAGTTGCTTATTCTACCAGCAGACCAGGCCTAGGATACACGTGGTTGACGCCTCAGCTGGTCATTCAACCAGCAGCCCCGGCCTAGGATACACGTGGTTGACGCTTCACCTGGTCATTCTGCCAGGAGCCCCGGCCTAGGGTAGATGTGGTTGACGCCTCAGCTGGTCAGTCTACCAGCCGCCCCGACCTAGGGTACACGTGGGTGATGCCTCCGCTGGTCATTCTGCCAGCAGCCCGGCCTAGGATATACGTGGTTGATGCCTCACCTGGTAATTCTGCCAACAGCCCTAGCCTAGGGTAGATGTGGTTGACGCCTCAGCTGGTCAGTCTACCAGCAGCCCCGGCCTAGGCTACACGTGGTTGATGCCTCAGCTGGTCTTTCTACAAGCAGCCCCGGTCTAGGGTACACGTGATTGATGCCTCAGCTGGTCATTCTACCAGCAGCCCCGGCCTAGGGTACACGTGGTTGACGCCTCAGCTGGTCATTCTACAAGCAGCCCCGGTCTAGGGTAGACGTGGTTGACGCCTCAGCTGGTCATTCTACCAGCAGCCCCAGCCGTGGGTAGATGTGGTTGACGCCTCAGCTGGTCAGTCTGCCAGCAGCCCCGGCCTAGGCTACACGTGATTGATGCCTCAGCTGGTCATTCTGCCAGCAGCCCCGGCCTAAGATACACGTAGTTAATGCCTCACTTGCTCATTTTGCCAGCAGCCCTAGCCTAGGGTACACGTAGTTGACACCTCAGCTGGTCATTCTACAAGCAGCCCCGGTCTAGGGTAGACGTGGTTGACGCCTCAGCTGGTCATTCTACCAGCAGCCCCAGCCGTGGGTAGATGTGGTTGACGCCTCAGCTGGTCAGTCTGCCAGCAGCCCCGGTCTAGGCTACACGTGATTGATGCCTCAGCTGGTCATTCTGCCAGCAGCCCCGGCCTAAGATACACGTGGTTAATGCCTCACTTGCTCATTTTGCCAGCAGCCCTAGCCTAGGGTAGACGTGGTTGACGCCTCAGCTGGTCAGTCTACCAGCAGCCCCGGCCTAGGGTACACGTGGTTGACGCCTCAGCTGGTCAGTCTACCAGCAGCCCTAGCCTAGGGTACACGTGGTTGACCCCTCAGCTGCTCATTCTACCAGCAGCCCCGGCCTAAGGTACACGTGGTTGACGCCTCAGCTGGTCATTCTATCAGCTACCCCGGTCTAGGGTACACGTGTTTGACTCCTCAGCTGGTCATTCTACCTGCAGCCCCGGCCTAGGGTACACGTGGTTGATGCCTCAGCTGCTCATTCTAACAGCATCCCCGGCCTAGGATACACGTGGTTGACGCCTCAGCTGCTCATTCTAACAGCATCCCCAACCTAGGATACACGTGGTTGACGCCTCAGCTGGTCATTCTACCAGCAGCCCCGGACTAGGGTACACATGGTTGACGCCTCAGCTGCTCATTCTACCATAAGCCCCGCCCTATAATACACGTGGTTGACGCCTCAGCTGCTCATTCTACAAGCAGCCCCGGCCTAGGATGCACATGGTTGACGCCTCAGCTGGTCATTCTGCCAGCAGCCCTGGCCTAGGGTACACATGGTTGACGCCTCAGCTGCTCATTCTACCAGCAGCCCCGGCCAGGGTACACATGGTTGACCCCTCAGCTGCTCATTCTACCAGCAGCCCCGGCCTAGGATACACGTGGTTGACGCCTCAGGTGCTCATTCTACCAGCAGCCCTGGCCTATGGTACACATGGTTAACGCCTCAGCTGCTCATTCTAACAGCATCCCCGGCCTAGGATGCACATGGTGGATGCCTCAGCTGGTCATTCTACCAGCAGCCCCGGCCTATGGTACACAAGGTTGACGCCTCAGCTGCTCATTCTAACAGCATCCCCGGCATAGGATGCACATGGTTGACGCCTCAGCTGGTCATTGTACCAGCAGCCCCGGCCTATGGTACACATGGTTGACGCCTCAGCTGGTCATTCTAACAGCATCCCCGGCCTAGGGTACATGTGGTTGATGCCTGAGCTGCTCATTCTAACAGCATCCCCGGCCTAGGGTACATGTGGTTGATGCCTGAGCTGCTCATTCTACCAGCAGCCCTGGCCTAGGATACACGTGGTTGATGCTCAACTTCTCATTCTACCAGCAGCCCTGGCCTAGGGTGCACATGGTTGGTTGATGCCTCAGCTGCTCATTCTTCCAGCAGCTCTGGCCTAGGGTAGATGTGGTTGACGCCTCAGCTGGTCAGTCTATCAGCAGCCCCGGCCTAGGGTACACGTGGGTGACCACACAGCTTCTCATTCTACCAGCAGCCCCAGCCTAGGGTACACGTGGTTGACCCCTCAGCTTCTCATTCTACCAGCAGCCCCGGCCTAGGGTACACATGGTTGACCCCTCAGCTTCTCATTCTACCAGCAGCCCCGGCCTAGGGTACACGTGGTTGACGCCTCAGCTCGTCATTCTACCTGCAGCCCCGGCCTAGGATACACGTGGTGGACGCCTCAGCTGGTCATTCTACCAGCAGCCCCTTCCTAGGGTACACATGGTTGACGCCTCAGCTGCTCATTCTACCAGCAGCCCTGGCCTAGGATACACGTGGTTGATGCTCAACTTCTCATTCTACCAGCAGCCCTGGCCTAGGGTGCACATGGTTGGTTGATGCCTCAGCTGCTCATTCTTCCAGCAGCTCTGGCCTAGGGTAGATGTGGTTGACGCCTCAGCTGGTCAGTCTATCAGCAGCCCCGGCCTAGGGTACACGTGGGTGACCCCTCAGCTTCTCATTCTACCAGCAGCCCCAGCCTAGGGTACACGTGGTTGACCCCTCAGCTTCTCATTCTACCAGCAGCCCCGGCCTAGGGTACACATGGTTGACCCCTCAGCTTCTCATTCTACCAGCAGCCCCGGCCTAGGGTACACGTGGTTGACGCCTCAGCTCGTCATTCTACCTGCAGCCCCGGCCTAGGATACACGTGGTGGACGCCTCAGCTGGTCATTCTACCAGCAGCCCCTTCCTAGGGTACACATGGTTGACGCCTCAGCTGCTCATTCTACCATAAGCCCCGCCCTAGAATACACGTGGTTGACGCCTCAGCTGCTCATTCTACAAGCAGCCCCGGCCTAGGATACACGTGGTTGACGCCTCAGCTGCTCATTCTACCAGCAGCCCTGGCCTATGGTACACATGGTTGATGCCTCAGCTGCTCATTCTAAGAGCATCCCCGGCCTAGGATGCACATGGTTGACGCCTCAGCTGGTCATTCTACCAGCAGCCCTGGCCTATGGTACACATGGTTGACGCCTCAGCTGCTCATTCTAACAGCATCCCCGGCCTAGCGTAGATGTGGTTGACGCCTCAGCTGGTCAGTCTACCAGTAGCCCCGGCCTAGGCTACACATGGTTGATGCCTCAGCTGGTCATTCTGCCAGCAGCCCCGGCCTACGATACACAAGTTTGATGCCTTACCTGCTCATTCTGCCAGCAGCCCTAGCCTAGGGTAGACGTGGTTGATGCCCCAGCTGGTCAGTCTACAAGCAGCCCCGGCCTAGGGTATATGTGGTTGACGCCTAAGCTGCTAATTCTACCAGCAGCCCTGGCCTAGGATACACGTGGTTGATGCCTCAGCTGGTCATTCTGGCAGCAGTCCCGGCCTAGGCTACTTGTGGTTGATGCCTCAGCTGGTCATTCTGCCAGCAGCCCCGGCCTAGGATACACATGGTTGACGCCTAACCTGCTCATTCTGCCAGTGGCCCTAGCCTAGGGTAGACGTGGTTGACGCCTCAGCTGGTCAGTCTACCAGCAGCCCCGGCCTAGGGTACACATGGTTGACGCCTCAGCTGCTCATTCTACCAGCAGCCCCGGCCTAGGGTACACGTGGTTGACGCCTCAGCTGGTCATTCTACCAGCAGCCCCGGTCTAGGCTACACGTGGTTGACGCCTCAGCTGCTCATTCTACCAGAAGCCCCGGCCTAGAGTACATGTGGTTGATGCCTCAGCTGCTCATTCTACAAGCAGCCCCGGCCTAGGGTACACGTGGTTGACGCCTCAGCTGCTCATTCTAACAGCAGCCCCGGCCTATGGTACACATGGTTGACGCCTCAGCTGCTCATTCTAACAGCATCCCCGGCCTAGGATGCACATGGTTGACGCCTCAGCTGGTCATTCTACCAGCAGCCCTGGCCTATGGTACACATGGTTGACGCCTCAGCTGCTCATTCTAACAGCATCCCCGGCCTAGGGTAGATGTGGTTGATGCCTCGGCTGGTCAGTCTACCAGCAGCCCCGGCCTAGGCTACACATGGTTGATGCCTCAGCTGGTCATTCTGCCAGCAGCCCCGGCCTACGATACACAAGTTTGACGCCTTACCTGCTCATTCTGCCAGCAGCCCTAGCCTAGGGTAGACGTGGTTGATGCCCCAGCTGCTAATTCTACCAGCAGCCCTGGCCTAGGGTATATGTGGTTGACGCCTCAGCTGCTAATTCTACCTGCAGCCCTGGCCTAGGATACACGTGGTTTACGCCTCAGCTGGTCATTCTGGCAGCAGTCCCGGCCTAGGCTACTTGTGGTTGATGCCTCAGCTGGTCATTCTGCCAGCAGCCCCGGCCTAGGATACACATGGTTGACGCCTAACCTGCTCATTCTGCCAGTGGCCCTAGCCTGTGGTTGACGCCTCAGCTGCTCATTCTACCAGAAGCCCCGGCCTAGAGTACATGTGGTTGATGCCTCAGCTGCTCATTCTACAAGCAGCCCCGGCCTAGGGTACACGTGGTTGACCCCTGAGCTGCTCATTCTACCAGCAGCCCTGGCCCAGGATACACATGGTTAACCCCTCAGCTGCTCATTCTACCAGCAGCCCTGGCCTCGGATACACGTGGTTGACGCCTCAGGTTCTCATTCTACCAGCAGCCCTGGCCTACGGTACACATGGTTGGCGACTCAGCGGCTCATTCTACCAGCAGACCCGGCCTAGGATACACGTGGTTGACACCTCAGCTGGTCATTCTGCCAGCAGCCCCAGCCTAGGGTAGATGTGGTTGACGCCTCAGCTGCCCATTCTACCAGCAGCCCTGGCCTAGGATACACGTGGTTGACCCCACAGCTGCTCATTCTACTAGCAGCCCTGGCCTAGGATACACATGGTTGACCCCTCAGCTGCTCATTCTACCAGCAGCCCTGGCCTAGGGTACACATGGTTGACGCCTCAGCTGCTCATTCTACCAGCAGCCCTGGCCTAGGGTACACATGGTTGACGCCTCAGCTGGTCATTCTACCAGCAGCCCCGGTCTAGGGTACACGTGGTTGATGCCTCAGCTGGTCATTCTACCAGCAGCCCCAGCCTAGGATACACGTGGTTGACGCCTCAGCTGCTCATTCTACCAGCAGCTCCGGCCTAGGGTACACATGATTGACGCCTCAGCTGCTCATTCTACCAGCAGACCCGGCCTAGGATACACGTGGTTGACGCCTCAGCTGGTCATTCTACCAGCAGACCCGGCCTAGGATACACGTGGTTGACGCCTCAGCTGGTCATTCTACCAGCAGCCTCGGCCTAGGATACACGTGGTTGACGCTTCACCTGGTCATTCTGCCAGCAGCCCTGGCCTAGGATACACGTGGTTGACCCCCTCAGCTGCTCATTCTACCAGCAGCCCTGGCCTAGGATACACATGGTTGACACCTCAGCTGCTCATTCTACCAGCAGCCCTGGCCTAGAGTACACATGGTTGACACCTAGGCTGGTTATTCTACCAGCAGCCCCGGCCTGGAGTACACATGGTTGACGCGTAGGCTGGTCATTCTACCAGCAGCCCCGGCCTAGGGTACACGTGGTTGACGCCTCAGCTGCTCATTCTATCAGCAGCCCTGGCCTAGGGTACACATGGTTGACCCCTCAGATGCTCATTCTACCAGCAGCCCTGGCCTAGGATACACGTGGTTGACGCCTCAGCTGCTCATTCTACTAGAGGCTCTGGCCTAGGGTACACATGGTTGACCCCTCAGCTGCTCATTCTACCAGCAGCCCCGGGCTAGGATAAACATGGTTGACGTCTCCGCTGGTCAGTCTACCAGCAGCCCTTGCCTAGGGTACATGTGGTTGACGCCTCAGCTGCTCATTCTAGCAGCAGCCCCAGCCTAGGGTACACGTGGTTGACGCCTCAGCTGGTCATTCTGCCAGCAGCCCTGGCCTAGGGTACACATGGTTGATGCCTCAGCTGGTCATTCTGCCAGCAGCCCTGGCCTAGGATACACGTGGTTGATGCCTCAGCTGGTCATTCTGCCAGCAGCCCTGGCCTAGGGTACACATGGTTGATGCCTCAGCTGGTCATTCTGCCAGCAGCCCTGGCCTAGGATACACGTGGTTGACCCCTCAGCTGCTCATTCTAGCAGCAGCCCTGGCCTAGGGTACATGTGGTTGACGCCTCAGCTGGTCATTCTGCCAGCAGCCCTGGCCTAGGGTACATGTGGTTGATGCCTCAGCTGGTCACTCTGCCAGCAGCCCTGGCCTAGGATACACGTGTTTGACCCCTCAGCTGCTCATTCTACCAGCAGCCCCGGCCTAGGATACACGTGGTTGACACCTCAGCTGCTCATTCTACCAGCAGCCCTGGCCTAGAGTACACATGGTTGACACCTAGGCTGGTTATTCTACCAGCAGCCCCGGCCTAGAGTACACATGGTTGACGCGTAGGCTGGTCATTCTACCAGCAGCCCCGGCCTAGGGTACATGTGGTTGACGCCTCAGCTGCTCATTCTACCAGCAGCACTGGCCTAGGATACACGTGGTTGACGCCTCAGCTGCTCATTCTACCAGCAGCCCTGGCCTAGGGTACACATGGTTGACCCCTCAGCTGGTCATTCTGCCAGCAGCCCTGGCCTAGGGTACATGTGGTTGATGCCTCAGCTGGTCACTCTGCCAGCAGCCCTGGCCTAGGATACACGTGTTTGACCCCTCAGCTGCTCATTCTACCAGCAGCCCCAGCCTAGGATACACGTGGTTGACACCTCAGCTGCTCATTCTACCAGCAGCCCTGGCCTAGAGTACACATGGTTGACACCTAGGCTGGTTATTCTACCAGCAGCCCCGGCCTAGAGTACACATGGTTGACGCGTAGGCTGGTCATTCTACCAGCAGCCCCGGCCTAGGGTACATGTGGTTGACGCCTCAGCTGCTCATTCTACCAGCAGCACTGGCCTAGGATACACGTGGTTGACGCCTCAGCTGCTCATTCTACCAGCAGCCCTGGCCTAGGGTACACATGGTTGACCCCTCAGCTGCTCATTCTACCAGCAGCCCCGGCCTAGGATAAACATTGTTGACGTCTCCGCTGGTCAGTCTACCAGCAGCCCTTGCCTAGGGTACATGTGGTTGACGCCTCAGCTGCTCATTCTAGCAGCAGCCCCAGCCTAGGGTACACGTGGTTAACGCCTCAGCTAGTCATTCTGCCAGCAGCCCTGGCCTAGGGTACACATGGTTGATGCCTCAGCTGGTCATTCTGCCAGCAGCCGTGGCCTAGGATACACGTGGTTGACGCCTCAGCTGCTCATTCTACCAGCAGCCCTGGCTTAGGGTACACGTGGTTGACGCCTCAGCTGCTCATTCTACCAGCAGCCCCAGCCTAGGGTACACGTGATTGATGCCTCAGCTGCTCATTCTACCAGCAGCCTTGGCCTAGGATACATGTGGTTGACGCCTCAGCTGCTCATTCTACGAGCAACCCTGGCTTAGGGTACACGTGGTTGACGCCTCAGCTGGTCATTCTACCAGCAGCCGTAGCCTAGGATACACGTGGTTGATGCCTCAGCTGGTCATTCTGGCAGCAGCTACGGCCTAGGCTACACGTGGTTGATGCCTCAGCTGGTCATTCTGCCAGCAGCCTGTTAAGAAAGGAAGAAGGCAATGTGCACGGAATCTCACAGTGTACAACTTTGAATCTAAATATGTGCATACAAAACCCAAGACTTGTGTATACTAAAACCCAGGAGAAACAATAATACCTATATATGAAAAGGAATGTGGGGTAAGCACTTAGAACCTCCTTATGACTGAAAGGAAAGTCGGCAAACTCCTTACCCACTATGCTATTACAGATACTGACAGCGCTAAACCCACGTAGAGGGCAAGCAAGGACAGGATCTGTGAGCTGACACTGTGGATGATACAGAATAAGGAACTTAGAAACTGTACTCACGAGGACCGGAAAGACCATGAATGTCAGTAAACTCACGAACCCAGTTGATCAAACAGGAACCCTGAAGGCTATAACAGCAATGGGTGGAGGAAACTAAATACATAAGACCCTAGTCAAGGGGCGAGTAGAAATAGTGATATAAAATAGTGAGGAAACAAAAAGGGCATTTACACTGGGACTAGTTACAATAACACCAACACCTAATAATCCATGGGAAATGAATGCAGAAGTGAGATGGAAAACATGGAATGGATCCCAATAGAAAGTAAGGATCAGGAGCAGGGAAATGATATCACAAAAGGAAACCTTGAGGCAGGAAGCTGAATCTATAAAGGGAAAGACTAAAGCATCAGGTTTTTCAGTAGCAAAGGACAGCAACAAAGAAACAGAAAACACAGGCGAATTGGGCAGCATTAAAGGGTAAAGCACAGAGACAGGTTGCCTGCAGACAGAGGAAGACAGAAAGGGAAATCCAGTGAGCAGAAATCAATTAAGCACAAGAATCCGAAATCCAGGGCAGAGGAACAAGAAACAGGAACTGGGCACTAGGCACAAAAGCTAGGAACAAGGAACAGGAACTAGGTACTAGGCACAAAAGCTAGGAACAAGGAACAAGGGACCAGTCACAACAGGAACACAGCAACAATGACCAGCGCTGGACTGAAGCAAAGTGAGGCTTTTAAAGCTGCTTAACGAGCACACCCCTCAGGCGTGCCGCCTGCTGCACCTGCAGCCACAGGTGTTGCCTATCCTCCACCCAGCCTTGTCCTGCAAGGGAGGAGGTGAAGCAGTGAGCCAGGCATTCTGGGAAGCATAGTCATTTGATTAAAGTAGCAGTAGCATGCTGGCTGCCAAAAACCTGGAATGGATCCGGAAGGGAAGTAATTTGGGAAATAAGGTTTTAGCGCTCCCAATTCATCAGGACACTGTAGCATAAGGTTCGGAGGAAATGTCCAGTAGGGAATAAACCCCAAAACATGCCCCCAAGTGGCGGGAACGGGAGCGAACGGAGCGAGCCGTGACACTATACCCCCTCCCACGGCCGACTCCAGGCGGCCGTTACTCGCACAAAACATCTTCTTTCCATGACAGGAGCGCTTTGTCTTCAGAAGTGGCACTGACGGAAACGATGACCCACGGGCAGAAGCAGAAGGACTGGAATGAATAGAATCAGGCCGCAGTCTATAAGAGCCATAGGCAGGTTTTCGGTGAGGAAGAGACTCATGGGTCGAAGAAAGGCATGAAGGACTTGCAGGACCTGAAGCAGATTTGGAAGGTCCAGAAAGCTCAGTCTCTGGGAGCGAACACTCATACATCATTGAGGAGGGAGGCAGGCTGGTGCAACATGCTTTGGACAATGATTGATGCTCTGGTAGCCCCCCTGCTGAGAGCGGACACACAGGAGGTGAGAAATCAGCAGGTTTCAGGAAATGTTCATGTTCAGACAAAGAAGGTGGCGGCCGAGGTAGAGGTTCGGATCTTCTCTCATCATCCATTTGATTAAAGGCCTGTGGTTGAGGGTGACCAAGGTTCGACTGCATCTGTCCCACGCCTTGGGGGCCTGGAAGTCCAATGGGTTGTACGAGGCTGGCACTCTTGGTGTCAGTCATGTAGCCACCTTGTTGCACATGGAATACAACCGCAGGAACGTTTGGCATACCGATAGGAGTGATAGACGCAGTACTTGGTACATCAGGCACACTCGCAGCAGGAGCAATAACGGGCACATCTTGAACTGCAGCAGTCATATCCTTCCTTTGGTTACTAGCACCCGAATGGTGCAGCAGTTGGGGGGCCGTGCCCGTCCCTTCCTTCAGGCTCATGTGGGATCCGGCAACAAAAAGGCTGTCAAGCGGCTGATCCAAACCGGCCCCCAAATGTGAACCGTCCAGCCCGTTATCCTGGTTGGCTACTTGTTCGATGTCTGGGCCATGGCGGATGGTATCCGTCTCCCTCTTGTAACACTCCAGGCAAGTCCAACGGCCTTGCATGTAAGGCCCTCCCGAGTCGTGATCCAGCTTGATGTTTCTGGCAGAAGTCTCAGACTCAGATGTAGCATATGCGGGAGGTGCTGATTCTACAGTCAAGCAGTTGGGAGAATTAACTTGTGTAAAAGGCAGGCCTTCTGGTGATCCTCCTGAAGCATAAGAAGGGCAGATTGGACGTTCATCCATAATAAATGGTTGGGATTTAGGGGGTAGCTCTGAAGTAGATGAATCTGCAACACGATCAAACAGAGCAGACAGGTGCACCTCCGATATTGGCAGCGAGGCTGAGCAGGATACAGGTCTTTCATGAACTGAAGCCAAACTAGCAGTAGGCTCTGGGACCGAAGACAGGCACTCAGGATGTGTTACCAGAGGCTCCATGGCTGAAGGATAATCCGCTGGATGAGTCACTGTAGCCGAAAACAGGCATGCCAGAGGAAATTCAGAGGCTGAGGGCATGCAAGCTGGAGCCGTCTCGTTAGCTGATGACAAACTTGTCAAGGTCTTTGACTCTGACCACGTACATGGTGAAGGCTCTTGAGTGATTGGCAGACATAGCAATTGTTCATTGATTGAAGACACGTTAGACAATGATGACTGCAGAGCCGTGGACTGGATAATCGAAGAGTCAATGGTTGTAGGAGGACAAACAGAAGTCCCAGAAGTCGACAGACACATTTGTGGCTCAGGAATGGAATGCACCTTTAGGGCGGTTGACTCCTTGGCACCAGTAACCAAAGACTGAGCTGTAACCATGCCGTCCCTCTCCTTAGTGGATGACGCAGAGTCTCTTCCTTTGTAAAAGTCAAAATCAACCAGAGGAATCACCATAGTAAAGTCTCTGTTAGTCAGGATTTCGTCAAATGTCCATTCCTCTGACTTAGCTTCTGAAAGTGGCATATTAACAATCAACAGTTCAGGAATTGCCTGCCGGGTCTTTGGTTCAGTATACTGTGGAATGAGTCCATCAAAACATGAATTTTGTACTGTCTTTGACTGTTCATTGAGACAAAAATTGGCAGAAGAAGGAGCGAACACAGAGGTAGCATCGTTTTCCACATCAGCTTGAATGTCTACTTCAGTCTCAGCAGCTAGATCAAGGGCTGAACCTAAGCCTACAGTAGTGACTGATTCTGTGTATGCCACCATTATGGATTGTGTTTGGGAATCAGAAGCATGTATGTGTTCAAGCTCAGAATTATGACTGACTGCTAAACAGGAAATCTTAGGTAAAGGAGTGGCTTGTAAAACTTCAACTAACGGCAATTCCTGACAAACGGTAGAACAATTGTCAGAACCTGTGCCCTGAATAAGTGTTGTGCTAGAAAGAGAACTTTCACTCCCGATAGAATCTTCATATTGACAAGTATCATGACCTACAAAAACCTCCGCACTCAGGGATTGAACAGTATTCACTTCATCAACGGATAATGTTTGAGGTGTATTCAGAAAAGACTGTAACGTCTTATTCTCCTCTAGTAAAGTAATGTATTCTTGTTTTAACTCCTCAAGTTCAGCTTTTAGCATGCCCCGCCTTAACTGTACATCCCTATCAGTAGGCACAGGGGAAGGCATGGTGGCATCAGGGCTGGATCCTGCCCCAACCATCCGGGTATGCACTGATTGTACATTGTCATTTGCTGCTTGCAGGTTTTGTGATCTATACTCACTCTTACCGACTTGGTCTGTGTTACCATTAAGCAGACTACTGACATCAGACCTCTTGACATTAGGGACTACAGTAAGTACTTGTGCAGAGGAGTAAGCAGTTGACTGAGGGCTGAAAACAGAAGATATGCAATGAACCCCTCCATTCTTTATGTTTGAATCATGAAACTGTTCAATCTGAGGTAAAGCACAACCGGAATCATGGGGTTCAACAACAGACGTTCTTGTGTGTAATAAATCTAACAGTGTGTTGTTTTCCGCTGCTAAGGCTTGTGCGGACATAGAATCTGGATCAAAATTAAAGACAGAACTAGGATCAGGCAATGTACGATGGGCCATCCTGTGGGTAAAATACTCAGCACGTAAATACCCATTTGGATCAAGGAGTTCTTTTAAGTCAGGATCAATGACTTGATTGTCACAGGTAGACTTAGGGGAAACTTTCTGTACTAACTTGTTAGTGACCTTGCTGCCTTTCTTTCTTAAACTGGCCATATTCAAACAGGAATAACGGCTGGTCATTCTGTTAAGAAAGGAAGAAGGCAATGTGCACGGAATCTCACACTGTACAACTTTGAATCTAAATATGTGCATACAAAACCCAAGACTTGTGTGTACTAAAACCCAGGAGAAACAATAATACCTATATATGAAAAGGAATGTGGGGTAAGCACTTAGAACCTCCTTATGACTGAAAGGAAAGTCGGCAAACTCCTTACCCACTATGCTATTACAGATACTGACAGCGCTAAACCCACGTAGAGGGCAAGCAAGGACAGGATCTGTGAGCTGACACTCTGGATGATACAGAATAAGGAACTTAGAAACTGTACTCACGAGGACCGGAAAGACCACTTGAATGTCAGTAAACTCACGAACCCAGTTGATCAAACAGGAACCCTGAAGGCTATAACAGCAATGGGTGGAGGAAACTAAATACATAAGACCCTAGTCAAGGGGCGAGTAGAAATAGTGATATAAAATAGTGAGGAAACAAAAAGGGCATTTACACTGGGACTAGTTACAATAACACCAACACCTAATAATCCATGGGAAATGAATGCAGAAGTGAGATGGAAAACATGGAATGGATCCCAATAGAAAGTAAGGATCAGGAGCAGGGAAATGATATCACAAAAGGAAACCTTGAGGCAGGAAGCTGAATCTATAAAGGGAAAGACTAAAGCATCAGGTTTTTCAGTAGCAAAGGACAGCAACAAAGAAACAGAAAACACAGGCGAATTGGGCAGCATTAAAGGGTAATGCACAGAGACAGGCTGCCTGCAGACAGAGGAAGACAGAAAGGGAAATCCAGTGAGCAGAAATCAATTAAGCACAAGAATCCGAAATCCAGGGCAGAGGAACAAGAAACAGGAACTGGGCACTAGGCACAAAAGCTAGGAACTAGGAACAGGAACTAGGTACTAGGCACAAAAGCTAGGAACAAGGGACCAGTCACAACAGGAACACAGCAACAATGACCAGCGCTGGACTGAAGCAAACTGAGGCTTTTAAAGCTGCTTAACGAGCACACCCCTCAGGCGTGCCGCCTGCTGCACCTGCAGCCACAGGTGTTGCCTATCCTTCACCCAGCCTTGTCCTGCAAGGGAGGAGGTGAAGCAGTGAGCCAGGCATTCTGGGAAGCATAGTCATTTGATTAAAGTAGCAGTAGCATGCTGGCTGCCAAAAACCTGGAATGGATCCGGAAGGGAAGTAATTTGGGAAATAAGGTTTTAGCGCTCCCAATTCATCAGGACACTGTAGCATAAGGTTCGGAGGAAATGTCCAGTAGGGAATAAACCCCAAAACATGCCCCCAAGTGGCGGGAACGGGAGCGAAGGGAGCGAGCCGTGACACAGCCCCGTCCTAGGATAGACGTGGTTGATGCCTCACCTGCTCATTCTGCCAGCGGCCCTGGCCTAGGATACACGTCGTTGACCCCTCAGCTGCTCTTTCTACCAGCAGCCCTGGCCTCGGATACACGTGGTTGATGCCTCAGCTGCTCATTCTACCAGCAGCCCTGGCCTAGGGTACACATGGTTGGCGCCTCAGCTGCTCATTCTACCAGCAGACCTGGCCTAGGATACACGTGGTTGACGCCTCTGCTGGTCATTCTACCAGCAGCCCCGGCCTAGGATATACGTGGTTGACGCCTCTGCTGGTCATTCTACCAGCAGCCCCGGCCTAGGATATACGTGGTTGACGCTTCACTTGGTCATGCTGCCAGCAGCCCCGGCCTAGGGTACACGTGGTTGACGCCTCAGCTGCTCATTCTACCAGCAGCCCTGGCCTAGGGTACACGTGGTTGACGCCTCAGCTGGTCATTCTGCCAGCAGCCCCGTCCTAGGATAGACGTGGTTGACGCCTCAGCTGGTCATTCTACCAGCAGCCCCAGCCTAGGGTTCACGTGATTGACGCCTCAGCTGCTCATTCTACCAGCAGCCCTGGCCTAGGATACATGTGGTTGACGCCTCAGCTGCTCATTCTACCAGCAACCCTGGCTTAGGGTACACGTGGTTGACGCCTCAGCTGGTCATTCTACCAGCAGCCGTAGCCTAGGATACACGTGGTTGATGCCTCAGCTGCTCATTCTGGCAGCAGCCCCAGCCTAGGCTACACGTGGTTGATTCCTCAGCTGGTCATTCTGCCAGCAGCCCCGTCCTAGGATAGACGTGGTTGATGCCTCACCTGCTCATTCTGCCAGCGGCCCTAGCCTAGGGTAGACGTGGTTGACGCCTCAGCTGCTCATTCTACCAGCAGCCCCGGCCTAGGGTACACGTGGTTGACGCCTCAGCTGGTCATTCTACCAGCAGCCCCGGTCTAGGCTACACGTGGTTGACGCCTCAGCTGCTCATTCTACCAGAAGCCCCGGCCTAGAGTACATGTGGTTGACGCCTCAGCTGCTCATTCTACAAGCAGCCCCGGCCTAGGCTACTCGTGGTTGACCCCTGAGCTGCTCATTCTACCAGCGGCCCTGGCCTAGGATACACGTCGTTGACCCCTCAGCTGCTCTTTCTACCAGCAGCCCTGGCCTCGGATACATGTGGTTGATGCCTCAGCTGCTCATTCTACCAGCAGCCCTGGCCTAGGGTACACATGGTTGGCGCCTCAGCTGCTCATTCTACCAGCAGACCTGGCCTAGGATACACGTGGTTGACGCCTCTGCTGGTCATTCTACCAGCAGCCCCGGCCTAGGATATACGTGGTTGACGCCTCTGCTGGTCATTCTACCAGCAGCCCCGGCCTAGGATATACGTGGTTGACGCTTCACCTGGTCATGCTGCCAGCAGCCCCGGCCTAGGGTACACGTGGTTGACGCCTCAGCTGCTCATTCTACCAGCAGCCCTGGCCTAGGGTACACGTGGTTGACGCCTCAGCTGGTCATTCTACCAGCAGCCCGGTCTAGGGTACACGTGGTTGATGCCTCAGCTGGTCATTCTACCAGCAGACCCGGCCTAGTATACACGTGGTTGACGCCTCAACTGCTCATTCTACCAGCAGCCCCAGCCTAGGGTACACGTGATTGACGCCTCAGCTGCTCATTCTACCAGCAGCCCTGGCCTAGGATACATGTGGTTGACGCCTCAGCTGCTCATTCTACCAGCAACCCTGGCTTAGGGTACACGTGGTTGACGCCTCAGCTGGTCATTCTACCAGCAGCCGTAGCCTAGGATACACGTGGTTGATGCCTCAGCTGCTCATTCTGGCAGCAGCCCCAGCCTAGGCTACACGTGGTTGATTCCTCAGCTGGTCATTCTGCCAGCAGCCCCGTCCTAGGATAGACGTGGTTGATGCCTCACCTGCTCATTCTGCCAGCGGCCCTAGCCTAGGGTAGACGTGGTTGACGCCTCAGCTGCTCATTCTACCAGCAGCCCCGGCCTAGGGTACACGTGGTTGACGCCTCAGCTGGTCATTCTACCAGCAGCCCCGGTCTAGGCTACACGTGGTTGACGCCTCAGCTGCTCATTCTACCAGAAGCCCCGGCCTAGAGTACATGTGGTTGACGCCTCAGCTGCTCATTCTACAAGCAGCCCCGGCCTAGGCTACTCGTGGTTGACCCCTGAGCTGCTCATTCTACCAGCGGCCCTGGCCTAGGATACACGTCGTTGACCCCTCAGCTGCTCTTTCTACCAGCAGCCCTGGCCTCGGATACATGTGGTTGATGCCTCAGCTGCTCATTCTACCAGCAGCCCTGGCCTAGGGTACACATGGTTGGCGCCTCAGCTGCTCATTCTACCAGCAAACCTGGCCTAGGATACACGTGGTTGACGCCTCTGCTGGTCATTCTACCAGCAGCCCCGGCCTAGGATATACGTGGTTGACGCCTCTGCTGGTCATTCTACCAGCAGCCCCGGCCTAGGATATACGTGGTTGACGCTTCACCTGGTCATGCTGCCAGCAGCCCCGGCCTAGGGTACACGTGGTTGACTCCTCAGCTGCTCATTCTACCAGCAGCCCTGGCCTAGGGTACATGTGGTTGACGCCTCAGCTGGTCATTCTACCAGCAGCCCGGTCTAGGGTACACGTGGTTGATGCCTCAGCTGGTCATTCTACCAGCAGACCCGGCCTAGTATACACGTGGTTGACGCCTCAACTGCTCATTCTACCAGCAGACCCGGCCTAGGATACATGTGGTTGACGCTTCACCTGGTCATTCTGCCAGCAGCCCCGGCCTAGGATACACGTGGTTGACGCCTCACCTGGTCATTCTACCAGCAGCCTTTCCCTAGGATACACATGGTTGACCCCTCAGCTGCTCATTCTACCAGCAGCCCTGGGCTAGGGTACACATGGTTGATGCCTCAGCTGCTCATTCTACCAGCAGACCAGGCCTAGGATACACGTGGTTGACGCCTCAGCTGTTCATTCTACCAGCAACCACGGCCTAGGATACACGTGGTTGACGCTTCACCTGGTCATTCTGCCAGGAGCCCCGGCCTAGGGTAGATGTGGTTGACGCCTCAGCTGGTCAGTCTACCAGCCGCCCCGAGCTAGGGTACACGTGGGTGACACCTCCGCTGGTCATTCTGCCAGCAGCCCGGCCTAGGATACACGTGGTTGATGCCTCACCTGGTCATTCTGCCAGCAGCCCTAGCCTAGGGTAGATGTGGTTGACGCCTCAGCTGGTCAGTCTACCAGCAGCCCCGGCCTAGGCTACAGGTGGTTGACGCATCAGCTGCTCATTCTACCAGCAGCCCTGGCCTAGGGTACACGTGGTTGATGCCTCAGCTGGTCTTTCTACAAGCAGCCCCGGTCTAGGGTACACGTGATTGATGCCTCAGCTGGTCATTCTACCAGCAGCCCCGGCCTAGGGTACTCGTGGTTGACGCCTCAGCTGGTCATTCTACAAGCAGCCCCGGTCTAGGGTAGACGTGGTTGACGCCTCAGCTGGTCATTCTACCAGCAGCCCCAGCCGAGGGTAGATGTGGTTGACGCCTCAGCTGGTCAGTCTGCCAGCAGCCCCGGCCTAGGCTACACGTGATTGATGCCTCAGCTGGTCATTCTGCCAGCAACCCCGGCCTACGATACACGTGGTTGATGCCTCACTTGCTCATTTTGCTAGCAGCCCTAGCCTAGGGTAGACGTGGTTGACGCCTCAGCTGGTCAGTCTACCAGCAGCCCCGCCCTAGGGTACATGTGGTTGACCCCTCAGCTGCTCATTCTACCAGCAGCCCCGGCCTAAGGTACACGTGGTTGACGCCTCAGCTGGTCATTCTATCAGCTGCCCCGGTCTAGGGTACACGTGTTTGACTCCTCAGCTGGTCATTCTACCTGCAGCCCCGGCCTAGGGTACACGTGGTTGATGCCTCAGCTGCTCATTCTAACAGCATCCCCGGCCTAGGATACACGTGGTTGACGCCTCAGCTGCTCATTCTAACAGCATCCCCAACCTAGGATACACGTGGTTGACGCCTCAGCTGGTCATTCTACCAGCAGCCCCGGCCTAGGGTACACATGGTTGACGTCGCAGCTGCTCATTCTACCATAAGCCCCACCCTAGAATACACGTGGTTGACGCCTCAGCTGCTCATTCTACAAGCAGCCCCGGCCTAGGGTACATGTGGTTGACCCCTCAGCTGGTCATTCTAACAGCATGCTCGGCCTAGGATACACGTGGTTGATGCCTCAGCTGCTCATTCTAACAGCATCCCCAACCTAGGATACACGTGGTTGACGCCTCAGCTGGTCATTCTACCAGCAGCGCTGGCCTCGGATGCACATGGTTGACGCCTCCGCTGGTCATTCTACCAGCAGCCCCGGCCAGGGAACACATGGTTGATGCCTCAGCTGGTCATTCTGCCAGCAGCCCTGGCCTAGGGTACACGTGGTTGACCCCTCCGCTTCTCATTCTACCATAAGCCCCGCCCTAGAATACACATGGTTGACGCCTCAACTGCTCATTCTACAAGCAGTCCCGGCCTAGGGTACATGTGGTTGACCCCTCAGCTGCTCATTCTACCAGCAGCCCTGGCCTAGGGTACACGTGGTTGACGCCTCAGCTGCTCATTCTACCAGCAGCCCTGGCCTAGGGTA
This sequence comes from Ambystoma mexicanum, assembly GCF_040938575.1. Lineage (NCBI taxonomy): Eukaryota > Metazoa > Chordata > Amphibia > Caudata > Ambystomatidae > Ambystoma > Ambystoma mexicanum. The sequence continues at coordinate 1,091,344,825 of NC_090941.1, forward strand.
CATGTGGTTGACGCCTCAGCTGCTCATTCTACCAGCAGCCCTGGCCTATGGTGCACATGGTTGACGCCTCAGCTGCTCATTCTACCAGCAGCCCCGGCCTAGGATACACGTGGTTGATGCCTCAGCTGCTCATTCTACCAGCAGCCCTGGCCTATGGTACACATGGTTGACGCCTCACCTGCTCATTCTACCACCAGCCCTGGCCTAGGATACACGTGGTTGACGCCTCAGCTGGTCATTCTACCAGCAGCCCCGGCCTAGGGTATACATGGTTGACGCCTCAGCTGCTCATTCTACCAGAAGCCCCGGCCTAGAGTACACGTGGTTGACGCCTCAGCTGCTCATTCTACAAGCAGCCCCGGCCTAGGGTACATGTGGTTGACCCCTCAGCTGATCATTCTACCAGCAGCCCTGGCCTAGGATACGTGTGGTTGACCCCTCAGCTGCTCATTCTACCAGCAGCCCTGGCCTAGGATAGCTGCTCATTCTACCAGCAGACCCGGCCTAGGATACACGTGGTTGACGCCTCAGCTGGTCATTCTACCAGCAGCTCCTGCCTAGGATACACATGGTTGACGCCTCAGCTGCTCCTTCTACCAGCAGACCCGGCCTAGGGTACACGTGGTTGACGCCTCAGCTGCTCATTCTACCAGCAGCCCCGGCCTAGGGTACATGTTGTTGACGCCTCAGGTGCTCATTCTACCAGCAGCCCCGGCCTAGGGTACACGTGGTTGACGCCTCAGCTGCTCATTCTACCAGCAGCCCTGGCCTAGGATCCACGTGGTTGACGCCTCAGCTGCTCATTCTACCACCAGCCCTGGCCTAGGGTACACACTATACACTGGTCCAGCGGGACATCAGGCTCCATCGCAAGTGGGTGGGGGGATCTGCAGGAAGGAACAATATGAGCACGGGCGGGTTAAAGGGAGGACTGGTGTGCGGACTACCAGGAAAAGAGGAGGCTGAAGCAACACACATCATGTAGAACCAGACACACAGTGGCACAGGTGGGATCTCAACACTTGGTTGCCTAGCAATGGCAACACGCTGGCTGCAGCAAGTTCACACATGTAGTATAGCTTAGTGGCAACGTGCTCGTCTTGGAAGTAAGACGGGGCAGAGCAACACAGGTTTGAATTCCGGGTCCGCACTTAGACACCTCTGGGTATTAAGCCTGTAAACAATTATTATTATTATTGTAATAAGCAGTGCCGGGTATGTTGCAGCGCTGCTCAACAGCTCTTTCTACATGGATTGTTTTATGTGGCTAATAAAAGCCATCTCAACAGAGGGCACTAAAGAGTGCAAGCAGGGGGGCACTTTTCTTTAGGTAGTGCTATGGTTTGATTCACAGGAACATTCATCCAATCAGGTTGTTCCAGGAATTGTCATGTAATTGTCAGGCACAAACCTGATTGGATGAATGCTCAACAGGAGGGAAATTGCAAGAATAATTCCTTAGTATCCTTAAACAGATAACACTCAATAAATAAATGTAGACATGGTGTTTGCTTGTGTAGTCAATGTCTACAAGAGCCACAGTGGATGGAAGGGCGAGCAAGGAGGCTGAAAGAAGAGCCCCTTGCCTATGAATAATAAGTTAACTCACTGTAGAAAACCTATTGAAAATATAAAAATCAAAAGTTATTACAGAAAATCGAAAAAAATAATTTGCCCTCATCCACCTTTTCTTTCAGTATATTGTGTTTTCATGCTTGCCTCTTTATTCACTCTTTCAGCCACTTCCAGATTAGTTTTGATGTTTTGTCCTGTCTGACTGCTTTCTTAAGTGTTTGTACTGTATGTCTTCCTATTTTTCAGGTCACCTGAACATCTGCTGACGCGCCAGTATAATGCCCTGGACGGCCTCATCGACCTGCGCAGCTGTTGTGGGACCTACATGGTGAAGGATGGGCTGCCACTGTGAGTGACTGACCACATGACTATTGCAAGGGGTTGGGCGTGGCATAGTGAGGGGCCAGGCCCCACTACATGCCGGGACATTGCATAGAATAAGCAGGCTTTGCATCTGGGGAAGGCTGAGGGGTTCACCATTGCTTGAAATTGCGTCATCGCCGCCACTGTCACAGCGCATAGAAGCTTGGAAACACATGTTTATGTTACACAAAGTCTTCAGATGGACAGAAATGCCCGCCTTATTGCAGAACAGCCTCCAGTCACCTTGCTAACCTTCCATCCCAAACCCAACTACAATTCCATCCACAGCCCTCGAACATACCACCACTAGGCGGACACACACAAAATGTGCACAATACCTACACCCAACACACTCTACTCATAGTTGTCCAACTCAAGTCCTTGAAGGCTGGAATCCTGACGGGTTTTGAGGATATCTCTCATTAATATTCATGAGAATGTTCATATTTAGAATCAATGTATGCAAATGTATCTCATGAATATTAATGAGGCATATTCTGAAAATCCCGACATATTTCCAGCCCACAAAGCCTGGAGTTGGATAACCCTACCTACATGCTTACAAACAATCCCCAGTTGCAATAGGCTTTGCCAGTGAGTAATGCCCTTTAGAAGTTAATGTTAATCTTAAAGGACATTTGTACCGCGTACTATCACCACCGGAGTGGTCCCTTGGCCCTCTGGCGGCTCTGAAAGAGGAAGGGGGGGTGAGTTAGTGGGAGGAAGCTGGAAAAGTGCAAGAGGGCAGTGATGTGCTGTTGGTAGCCTCAGCCCGGTGGGTCCGTTGGCTGGGCCTGGAGGGTTTGCGGCCGGTAGTCGTCATGTGCTGTTGTACGAGTCTGTGTGTTTTTTGTTTTGTTCTTGCAATGCAGTGAAGTTTGTGCGATTTGTTGTGCTGTTGGTCTGTGGTTGTGTTTGGTTTGGAGTTTGAGGGGTGTATGCAGAAGGGGGAAATTTTTAGTGGAATTGGTTAGTTGGCCTCTCTAGCCTCAATTGAGGCGCTGGGCTTGTGTAGTCTCCCCCAGGTGATGTGTGGGGGCAACCATGCACCTCTGTCCTGATTTGGGCCAATTCAGTATTCAAGGTCCCTTTCACATCTGGCCCCAACCTCTACCAGCCTCCCTCACAACCCCATCTGTCCTCCCTTCCCACTCATAAGGCCAGTGGACCTGCCCATGTCCACAGCTCAGCTAGTGTGGTGAATGCCGATATCCCGACAATTCCACAACACTGTGGTACCTAGTAGCACCTAAGGGGTGAGTGAGGATGTTAGGTAGGATTGGCAGAGGTTGTTGACTCAGTTTCTATGGGTGCTGCCTGTGTTCCACTCTACCTGGCGTTACCTGTCCAGGTGCCGTGGGGGCTTTCCCGTCGGAACTGGGGCTGTCAGTGTCCTCTCCAGTTTAGTAATTTTTGTTTCAGTTTTCAGTTTGAGTCTGTGGTGTTGAAGAGCCAGGTTTTTAGTAATTTCCTGAATTTTAGGTGATCTATGGTGTTTCCTATTTCTTTTGGGATGTTGGTCCAGAAGTGTGGAGTGCAACACTGAGAGCTGTTGGGAGTGGTTTGAGCGTTGAGTGGGTAGACGTTGCACGGCTACTCTACTGTGTATGTCTTCTCAGGGCATGAGCATTTCACAGCAGAAAGGTTGTCCTGATAGTAGTGTCAATCACGTGTTACTGCTTAGACATTGCAGTGTTCATTGGTAGTGTCTCTGAGTAGTGAGTGTAAGGTAAGGGTGACTCTTCCGCAAGTAAAGGTAGTACATGAAGCAAACAGGCTGCCATTATGGGCCTGCCTGCTCTGAGTGCTTACACATAACCCTTGTATATGATTTGAGTGACTACCCATGTGCTATTGGTACTAGTTCTACTAGTTCTAGAAACATGCATAAAAATATACAATGGGTTCATTTTCCTGTGTGGTGTATTGTGTTTCCGCTCCGGCTCAGTTGTGTGCCTTAGCTGCGTGTAGGAGAACAGCAAAGCAGAGTTGGCATCGCTGCTTTGCTTTCCTGCTCTTCTTTGGAAGAGCACATGGTTTTATGCCTCCATTAGATTTTCATGCTTGTGTAAAACCAAACCAAAGGATTCCTTTGGAATACGCATCGGTTTAGCACCTGCTTATACCAGCCGGATTCCACAGGACTTCATTATAAAACACGTTTCATCTCTCACGGAGCAGGGAGTGAAAGTGAAGAGTAGAGGTGACTCCCTCTTCGTGAACACACTGCGCTCTGTGCCAGTGCACCAGCAACACGCAAGTACAAGTGCTGGTGGAGCCCGGCAGGCAATTAACACATACTTTCAATCAATGCAAGCTCTATTTCGGCATGAACACCATAACAGCAATAAAAAGATCAAAATAAAAATAAAGCATGGTCGAACATCATAAAAGCAAAAGCTAGATTCACGTGGCACGTGTCCTTAAATGACCAAATAAGATTTGTGTCACTAAAAGCAGCCATGTTTAAATAAATAAATTAACCAACGCATACTCAATTGATGCCTTGATCGGTCATCAATCCATTCATTTTCGATCTCATCAATGGTTCAATGTATTAGTGTGGGCTAGATTGTGTTAAGCCTTATGCAGCAATCAACAGTTTATGGACGAATGGCAAGATCTAACTAATGAAAAGAAAATGAGAAGCCACCTTTAGATCCCCTCTAAAGTGAGCTCCCCGTTAACTATCCCGGTATCATTGTAAGCATGACCATTGCGCAAGTTCCCTTATGTTCTAACCAGAAGTTTTTAAAAACTTAATTCTGCTTACCAGGGGTGGTGCTAGGTCTGGAAAAGATCCAGGACTATGCTAATATCGGGACTGCTGGGAACCGGGACTATAGCCCCCCCAGCTGCCCATAGCGACCCCTCTGCTGCTTATGCAATGGACAACAGGGAAAGTTACACCTATTGATTCCAATTTTAGCAGAACAATCCTGTTGAACGCATATCACTGATTCAGTGATTTCTTTTAATCAGGGTTTTAAATTGGTCTGTCTGAATTTAGCAAATTCTGGCAGATGAACAGGAAATGGGATACTGTTTTCCTGCATTGCGGACAGAGATGACATATTTGTGAACCACCATCCTTCCAAGTACAGTAAATGTACTTAAGGCTAATATGCCAGCTCTTAGTTTTGAAGAGTAAGGTACTTCTAAAGGGGGTTTGGTGAGGTCTAAATATTTTGCTATGCCTGTTCCATCTTTAATGCATAAATAATGTATTCAACAACAAAGAAAGATTGCATTCAATTAACTTGGTTTTCAAGAAGGCCTAGGAGATTGCCTCCATCATGCTAGGTATGGTCTAGCAAGCTTCTCACACAGTGTCTTTACATGATGGAGCCAGGTGTTAGGGAGAATTCTCATTCTATGGCTAATTTCCCTTACCTATAGAGTCCCCCAGCAGCTTTGCTGGATTTTAAGGGTTTGTTTCTTTTTTCCTGCTAAGAGTGAGACTCTTTTTCCCACTCTTAGGCATTTTTTGCTATGTGTGTTCTAGGCTATTTTGTGTTTAATGTCTATGGGATTTTCTCAACCCCATAGGAACCATCTTTATTGACATGTGTTACACAGCACCCTCAGTGCAGTGACACAGGGGTGTCGTAGCGACCCCCAAACATGGACTCCATACCCTGGGACTGACTACTGTCTCCCAGGGCATGTAAAGTCCCAATTGACTTTACTAGTCAATTGTTATGAACTAAACCAGTACGAACCATCTTACTATGGAGGTACTGAAAAGGGTTAATAGTTTTTCCCTTATGTTCATTTTCGAGAGGGTACCGTACAGTCCGTCTCTCAAAAGTTTCTGGCTGGTGGCAGTGGTTACTACCATAAATATGCAACCGCAAATATTTTCCTATGGGATTTTCCCATTGTTCGAAGCTACCACTTTTTCTGACAGCCTCTCACATACCGCGGGTGCATTTTAATATTAACTTGACTCCGGTAGGTTTTATTTGCCAGAACTTGTCTCTTTCTCTAAACTCCTAACCCAGGTCAGGGATCCTTTGTTCGTCCTTTTGGCGGGCATCTGCCGAGAAGCCCTCCTTTCGGCGCCACTGAGTCTGGGGTTGATCCATTGTGTGGGAGGGGGAGTAGGACCCCTGGACAGGGTTGCCTCAGCAACCCATGTCGAACTCTATCCTGATAGGCTGGAAGGTCTCCCGCCAAGTTGACCACTCCACTGTGTGAGTGACAGCTAGGCTGTATGAATGGGGATCTTTTTGCATAAAAGCAGGGTCCTGAGGACTGGAATAGCAAGACGTCGCCACCGGAACTAAGAAGCCGAAGAGGAGAGGAGCCAAAGACATCTGCAACGACTGAACCATTGGTGAAGCCCTTCTGCATCATCTCACCACTTTTCTCACACACGACAAGAGAAGATCTTCATCTGCAAGAGCCTTCTTCCCTTAAGCTGGTGGGGCCAACCAGTTGGCCAATCGCCTTCCCGGACCTGGCTTGGTCGAATCTCCCGTACCCTGTACTCGGAGGCCGGATAGCCAGGCACCAGTCCACCCAGACTGCGATTTAATGGAGCGTACCTTTTATTCGTCGGGCAGCACCGCAGCTGGTTTCATCCCTGGGTAGTGCAGTAACTCGAACCTTCCTCCACAACGAGAGCCTCTCTTCCACTGCTGGATCACCCAAACTGCAGGAACTACCAGGAACAACCGCCACTGCAGGAGCTGCTTCTTCATTTTAAAGGTACATTGTTCCGCCAGACCGCCCTTTCTTCGCGGTAGCACTAGAGGTGTTTTAAATCCTTTACCTACCTGTTGGGTTGGCCGCCCCTCTCCCTTAACATTGTCTTTCAACTTCTGCATGCACCTTTTCAAAATCGTTAACCAAAGACTTGACTGCAGCTACAAGAACATTTTGCTCCTGGGCCCTTGCCCTGTACCACTGACTCTGGAACAGGCCTACTGACTCTGGCTACATTAGTTAGAACTGCCTTCTTTAGATTGATTCTCAACTAGAACTGTGTTGGTGCACCTACTTCTTATAACTACCCTTTTCTTACCCCTTTCTAAACCGTGTGAAATGCCATTTTGCCCCGTTTTCATCTAAGTATTGCCTATACTGATGCACTGTCTTGCCTAATCTGGTTCACAAACTTATGGGAAGTGTTTCTAGGGTGCATAAGAAGCTATTTCTCGATAACTTGTGCTGTCCCTCCCTTGTGAGAAATTGATAGAGTATCCCTTGTGTGTGGTTTTCACTGTGCCGTTTTGCTCAGTTTTCACTCTGGTTCACTTGGTCTACAATTTAACTAGGGAGTGTGTATATTATTCATCTGACTTATTTAACTTGCTTGATGACTGTGATACATGTGTTGTATTAGAAGTGTATAAAATAAATATATATCTACTTTTTAATACAAAGCTTTGGTCAGTGTTTCCTTGTGCCATAGTACTGTAGGCCTATTGTGTAAACCCTGAATACTGCTTATCTCCCTCTTGAGTGTTAGGCAGAATCCTGTGCAGTTCCCGTGGGGAACACTGCAAAAAGATTAAGACTAAAGGGAGAGAAAAAGGCAGAGCATAGAAATAAAACGAGTCCCAACACTTTTAGGAGTTCTCAGCAAGGGAATAAAGGCAGTATACACTGTAGAGCCAAAGTTCATAGGCCAGGCCCACTTTAAATGGAGCAGAGCGAAATGTGCCCAGGATCACACGGTTTAAAATGCACTAAAATCTTTGCAGAATGTTCAAAAGAGGTTGGGGTGATTCAAGAATGTAAAGTTAGGAGGTCTGGGGCCAACCCAGTTGGAAAGCCAAGGATTTAAGGGTCACCTTGGGCAAACCAAAGAAAGGGAGGCCAGGCAGGACACAGTACCTTTAAAGAGAGAGGAAGCTCCAGCGGTGGCAGTTGTTCCTGGCAGTGGTTGCATTTCGTTGTTTCGACCAGGGGAAGAGAGTATCTCGTCGAGGAGGAAACGTGGAGTCGTTGCACTGCACAGGGATGAAACCAGCCGCGTAGTTCGTCAGTAAAAGGTGCGTTCCTTTTATTTGCGGTCAAAGTGGTGAAGCTTGGCTATCCGGCCGCTGGGGTGCTTGGCACAGGGCGATTCGACCAAGAGACGTCTTTGGAAGGCGAAAGGGGTGAACTGGTTGCTCCCACCAGCTCAGAGGAAGAAGACTCGTCCAGCAGAAGATCTTCTCTTGTCGTTGGGAAAGTGGTGAGTTTGTTGCAGCAGGGCTTCACCGGTGGTGTCGTCGTTGCAGATGGCTCAGCTTCTTCCCTCTTCGGATTCTTAGGTCCTGTGGCGACCTCTGAAGTTCCAGTCCCAAAGGCCCTGCTTTTATGCAGAAAAACCCCCATTCAACAGCCTAGCTGTCACTCACACATGCTAAGTGGTGAGCCGGGCGGCTCACCACTGGGCCAATCAGAATAGAGTGCGACTTGAGTTGCTAAGGCAACGCAGTCCAGGGTGCCAATTCTCCTCCCCAAACATCCTGTGGAACCCAGACAGAGTGGCACCGTTTGGAGGGCTTCTATGGAGAAGCCCGCCAAAAAGTGGAACAAAGAACTCGACCTTGGAAAAGAGTTCTGGCAAAAAGACCCAACCGTTGATTTAATATTAAATAAATAAACCGGTGGTATCTTTAACATTGCACCAAAAAGTGGTGCGTTTAAAATCAATGGAAAAATCCCATAGAGAATATTCCGGTGGAATATTTCGCGTGGTAACCACTGCCACCAGCCAGAAACTCGACAAGGGGGGACTGGACAGTGCCCCCTTGAAAACAGACCCAGGGACAATCGAATTAACCCCTTCCAGTACTTCCACAATATGATGGTTTGTACTGGTTCTGTTCACAATTTTGGACTAGTAAAGTCAATGGTGACTTTACATGCCCTGGGAGACAGTAGCCAGTCCCAGGGTATGGAGTCTATGTTTGGGGGTCACTATGACACCCCTGTGTTACTGCACTGAGGGTGCTGTGTAACACACACATAACAAATAGGTGATACCCTATGGAATAAAAGACCCCATAACCCATAAGCACACAAAGAGTCAAAGACATACCTCAAGTTATGCCTAAGAGTGGGAGGAAAAGAGTCTCACTCTTAGCAGGAGAAAAGAACAAACCCCAGAAATCCAGCAAAGCTTCTGGGGGACTCACTAGGTTTGGGAAATTAGCCTTATAAGAGAATTCTCCCTAACACTTGCCCCCCCCCCCACCAGACTAAGGGACCAGGAGGATTGAATCCACTCCTGGATGAATCTCATACATCTAGTCTGTTATAAACATCCTAGAGAGACCATCCACATTTTGGTGGTGACACCCTGACCTGTGCTCAATGGTGAAATCAAACCCCTGGAAGCAGATTGACCATCTCAATAGTTTTGGGTTTTCCCCTTTCATTTGCATTAACCATCTCAAGGGTTGGTGGTCAGTCTGAATAACAAAAGTAGAACCATACAAGTATGGCCTAAACTTCTTCAAAGCCCACACAATGTCAAAACACTCTCTTTCAATAGTTGCCCACCTAGTCTCAGGATCCTTCAGTTTTCTACTGATGAAGCAAATGGGGTGTTCCCTACCTTTCCCATCCAGTTGACTAAGGACTGCACCTATACCTGCATTAGAATCATCTGTCTGTACAATGAAAGTTTGGTGGTAGTCAGGAGCTCTTAGCACTGGAGCTTGACAAAGGGCTTTCTTCAGGTTTTCAAAAGCCTGATTGCACTCCTCATTCCATCTGACCTTTTTAGGGAACCTAGCAGAGGAGATCACATTCAGTGGAGAAGCTATGGTCCCATAGTTCTATATGAAATTCCTGTAGTACCCAGTGAGGCCTAGGAAGGCTCTCACCTGGGTCTGAGTAGTAGGTATTGTCCAATTTTGCACAGCCTCAATCTTGCTGGGCAAAGCCCTTATTTCTCCACCTCCTACCTCATGTCCAAGTTAGACCACTTTACTCTGTCCAATCTGGCATTTACTTGCCTTTATGGTCAGATTGGCCTGCTTTAGAGCCTGGAAAACATGTCCTAGGTGGTCAACATGCTCTTCCCAGGATTGGCTGAACACTGCAATGTCATCCAAGAATGCCATGCATAAGTCCTCCATCCCAGCCAGAACCTGATTTACCATCCTTTGGAATGTAGCAGGTGCATTTTTCAGTCCAAAAGGCATAACCTTAACTTGGTATAAGCCAACTGGGGTAGAAAATGCAGTTTTCTCCTTGGCATGGTCTGTCAGGGCTATTTGCCAATAGCCTGACGTCAGATGAAATGTGCTGAGGTACTTGGCTGAACCAAGTCTATCCACCAACTCATCTGTCCTTGGCAAAGGATGGGCATCAGTCTTGGTGACTGCATTAAGAGCTCTATAGTCCACACAGAATCTCAATTCTTTGGATCCTGCCTTTGGTACTAACTCAACTGGGCTAGACCATGGACTAGTAGAGGGCTCTATTACCCCGAGGTCAAGCATCTTGCTGACCTCTCCTTTGATGTGGATTCTTACATTCTCTGACATTCTGTATCCTCTGCTTTTTACTGGCAGACAGTCACCAGTGAGTATATCATGCTGGCCCCAAGGGGTCAAGCCTGGTGAAAGTGAGAACAGGGAGGCAAACTGATTTAACATAGATTTGCACTCCTCTTGTTGCTCAGGTGTCAGATTTGAAGAAAGATTAACTCCTTCAATCTTTTCATCCAAAGGTAAGCCTCTGAGGAGATCAGGGAGAGGTTCACTCTCTTCTTCCTCTTCTGCTGAAGCTAGAAGCAAGGCTCCTACTTCAGGTCTAGAGACATACGCTTTTAGTCTGTTGGTGTGGAAGACTCTGGGAGCCTCCTTGGGATTGCCCAAGTCCACCAGATAGTTCACCTCTCCAAGTTTTCCCACAACCTTGAAGGGTCCCATCCATGTCTTGCAAGGCCCTCTGCCTTGTTGGAATCATAACAAGAACTAGCTGGTCTTGAGTTAACTCAACCATGTTAGCCTTTTGATCATGCCAATGCTTGACCAAAGCTTGACCAGCCTTCAAATTATCACTAGCTTGGGCCATCATCTGTGACATTCTCCTCCGGAGTCCAATCACGTAGTCAGTCACTCTGACTGGCTTGGGGGTAGGAGCACTCTCCAACCCCTCCTTAATCAGGGCCAATGGACCTCTGACTGGATGATCATAAAGAGGTTCAAAGGGACTATAACCTACTCCCTTCTGAGGGACTTCTCTATAAGCAAATAGAAGGCATGGCAGTAGAAGATCACACTTTCTTTTAAGGGGTTCCTCTAAAGCACCTATCATGCTCTTTATTGTTCTATTAAACCTTTCAACCAACCCATTTGTCTGTGGGTGGTAGGCGGTAGAGAACTTGTAGGTAACTCCACAGTTTTTCCACATGGCTTTCATGTAGTGGGACATAAAATTCGACCCCCTGTCAGAGATTACCTCCTTAGGAAACCCAACCCTGGCAAAAATACCAAGGAGGGCCTTAGCCACAGCCTGAGCTGTAACAGTCCTCATAGGAATTGCCTCAGGGTACCTAGTAGAATGGTCTACTACAACAAGGATAAACCTGTTGCCTGAGGAGGTTGGGGGATCAAGGGGACCAACAATGTCAATCCCTACCCTCTCAAATGGGGCTCCCACTACTGGGAGGGGCACTAAAGGTGCCACATTCTTGGAACCACTTTTACCAGAAGTTTGGCAAGTGTGACAGTTCTTGCAGAACTTATCTACCTCAGCCCCCATCTTTGGCCAATAAAAATAGAGTGAGAGCCTTTCCTTGGTCTTCCTGAAATTCAAGTGACCAGCCAAAGGAATTCCTTGGGCTAGCTGCAAGAACTGGAGTCTGTTTTCTTGAGGGACTACAAGTTGTTTGTAGTCTCCAGGTGCAGACTCAGTCGGTTCACTGTAGAAGAGGCCATCTTCCCAGTGTAACCTATACTTCCCAGGCTCTTGCCCATCAGCCCGAGAATCTGCCTGGTGGCGGAGACCTTCCAGAGTTGGACATTCTCTTTGTCCCTTACGAAAACCTGACCTGCTGGGTCCACCTTCTGCCAGTAAAGGCTGCGGCTCAGGATGGTCAACAGGGTCCAGATCTCCAATAAGTTCTTGGCCTCCTACAAGCTCTTCTTCAGAGTCTAGTTCAACCACACAGGGTTGTACCTCCCTCTCAGCCTCAGCTGGAGGTGCAGTTTCAGGTGTAACTTTGGACTACCTAGGGGAAGTCCTTGTTGGAAGCACTGGAGTGCTTGCTGCTGGTTTCCTTCTAGAAGTCTTGGGTTTCCCCTTTGCTTCTGGTTGTTCAGCTATAGCGGTAAGTAGCTCCAGTGGAGTAGGAGTGATTTCTTCTTCCATCATCTCCTTAGGAGAACCTCTCAAGGTTTTCTCCCTTGTAGATCTGGTTAGTTCCTGTAACCTTTTAATAGGAGGTCTGGAGGTATGTGTCACAACTCCAAGAGTTTTCAGGTCATTTCCCAACAGAACCCTTCCTGGTACCTCACATTGTACACTGACAGGTATCTTCACATTCATATCATTGCACTGGATGAGAACTGGCAACTGGGGACACATCAGCACAGGCCCTCCAGCTAACTTGGTGAGGCATTTGGGTGCCCTAGCAACCTCCGCTGCCTTGAAAAAAGATTCATCCACCACAGTTATGCTGGCCTCAGTGTTCCTAATGGCAGGAGTCTCCTGACCATTCACCTAGACACTGTCCTTATAATACTCTTTAGTATTATCTGGGATAGAATTATATACATCTAAATTCTGTTGTTCCCACAACCCCAGGGATACTAAAGAAACACTGGTTGAGACTCCAATGGGATCTTCAGCCAGTAGTAGAAATTTTTCACTTGTCATTGGTACTTACTCCTCTGGAGCGAAGGCTAAGGAGACAGTGTGGACCCCTGAAGGTTTACCCTTACATCTGGGATCTCCTTTCACATGGTCAGTAGCCTTACAGACATAGCATGTTCCAAATGCTTTCTGGAATGGTGGCTTGTTCTGACATCCTTCTGGTCTGGGACCAGAAGGTACACTAGCCTGATTTGGTTCCCCATGTGGCTTACCCTTATGGTTCTGTTTGGGGCCATCTTTGGAATTGGAATTATTGGAATTCCCTTTGGAGTCATTTTTAGGCTGTTTCCCCTCATCCTTTTTATGAGTTGCCCCAGAATCCTTGTGAGTAGCCCTGTTGGCAACCCACAAGTCAGCAGCTTTAGCTAGCTTCTTGGAATCGATTTCCTTTGAATCAGCCAAGTGCTGTCTGAGCTCAGGAGAGCAGGCATCATAAATTGACTCTAACACAACAAGATTTTTCATTCCCTCATAAGTGTTCACTCTGTAACCCTCAATCCATCCCTCTAAGTTCTTCAAACATTCACTCACCCAGGTAGCCCAAGGGGTACCCTCATGCTTTTTGAGGGCCCTAAACCTCTTAAGGTACTGGGAAGGGGTCTTCCCAAATATAGCTATTAAAGCTAGCTTCACACATTCATAGTCCATCCTATCCACCTCCCCCAACTGTGTTACCACATCAGATGCAACAGGGGGGAGCCTAGAGAACAACCAAGGAAGCATCTGATTCCCTGTGATGTCCTGGAGCCCATGATTATACTCAAACATAGCCAACCAATCTAGCACATCCAACTTAGTTTCATACATACCCACAATCTCTTTAGGCATCCAGGGTCTTTTGGGACTGGAACTCCTAGAGGATCCGGGGAGAGAAGTATTTTCAACAGACAATTTCTTCATCTCTAGCTCATGCTTGAGCTCCATTTCTCTGAGCCTTAGTTCTTGGTGCTTTTGTTCAGATTGGGCACTAATTCTTTTGAACTCTAATTCAAGTCTCATTTTTTCCAGTTCAATGAATGTCAGACTTAGTGGGGGACCTGACAAAGGTCCAGTAGGCACAGGCTGAGGTGCTAGAGCAGGCAGAGGGCCAGTGGGGACAGTTACATTAGTTTCCTCTTCCTCTTCTAACTCTACAACAATACTATCATTACTTTGATTCATATCGTCCTCATGACTGTGGTTTCCATTTGCTGGGGAGGTAGGCTCCTCTGAACCACTACCCAGACTTTGATTCTCTAACAATCTTTCTATAAGTTCCATTTTCTTGCCTTTTACAGGAAGATCCTTATGTCTACAAAGAACTCTTAAACAATCAGCAGTTTTTGCAGAAAGAGACTCCTGGCTGTAACTTTCCATAGTTGACTTGTTAACAAAAATAGCTTTTACAGTGCTAAGCTTTGTGGTTAGTTGCACTAAAGTATCAGAAGCACTCTAAAATGTATACTCAATACAAATCCCATCGCTGTACACCAGTGTTAGGCATAATCCTGTGCAGTTCCTTTGGGGAACACTGCAAAAAGATGAAGACTACAGGAGTAAGCAGTAAACCCAATTGGTAGCAGTCTGTACCACCCAGATTTACCTGGTAGCTGTGGCTGAGCAGTCAGACTTCTCTCAGGAAGAGTAGTGCAGTATATAGAGTATACACAATAGGGCTAAAAACACAGTAGAGCAAACCACCACGGACCAGAGCTTTGTATAAAAAGTATATAATTATTTATTTAAAACACACTTTAGGCAATATACTAGCACTCTAAATCAAAAGCAAGTTAAAACACAGTCAGGTAAAGTATACACACCTCCCTTGATAACTATTAGACAAGTCAGAGTTAAAACACCACGATTTGTTAAAACAGATGTGAGCGTGTAACCTGATGGCACTCCAATAGTTCAGTTAAAGGGAGAGAAAAAGGCAGAGCATAGAAATAAAACAATCCCAACACTTTAGGAGTTCTAAGCAAGGGAATAAAGGCAGTATACACTGTAGAGCCAAAGTTCATAGGCCAGGCCCACTTTAAATGGAGCAGAGTGAAATGTGCCCAGGATCACATGGTTTAAAATGCACTATAAGTCTTTGCAGAATGTTCAAAAGAGGTTGAGGCGATTCAAGAAGGTAAAGTTAGGAGGTCTGGTGCCAACCCAGTTGGAAAGCCAAGGATTTAAGGGTCAACTTGGGCAAACCGAAGAAAGGGAGGCCAGGCAGGACACAGTACCTTAAAGAGAGAGGAAGCTCCAGCAGTGGCAATTGTTCCTGGCAGTGGTTGCAGTTCGTTGTTTCGACCAGGGGAAGAGAGGATCTCGTCGAGGAGGAAACATGGAGTCGTTGCACTGCACAGGGATGAAACCAGCCGCAGAGTTTGTTGGTAAAAGGTGCGTTCCTTTTATTCGCGGTCAAAGTGGTGAAGCTTGGTTATCCGGCCGCCGGGGTGCTTGGCACGGGCGATTCGACCAAGAGACGTCTTTGGAAGGCGAAAGGGGTGAATTGGCTGGTCCCACCAGCTCAGAGGAAGAAGACTCGTCCAGCAGATGATCTTCTCTTGTCATTGGGAAAGTGGTGAGTTCGTTGCAGCAGGGCTTCACCGGTGGTGTCGTCGTTGCAGATGGCTCAGCTTCTTCCCTCTTCGGATTCTTAGGTCCTGTGGCGACCTCTGAAGTTCCAGTCCCAAAGGCCCTGCTTTTATGCAGAAAACCCCCCATTCAACAGCCTAGCTGTCACTCACACATGCTAAGTGGTGAGCCGGGCGTCTCACCACTGGGCCAATCAGAATAGAATGCGACGTGAGTTGCTAAGGCAACGCAGTCCAGGTTGCCAATTCCCCTCCCCACACATCCTGTGGGTGGAACCCAGACAGAGTGGCACCATTTGGAGGGCTTCTGTGGAGAAGCCCGCCAAAAAGTGGAACAAAGGACTCGACCTTGGTTAGAGTTACAGAGACGGACACGAACGCCATTTTAGAAAAGAGTTCTGGCAAAAAGACCCAACCGTTGATTTAATATTAAATAAATAAACCGGCGGTATCTTTAACATTGCACCAAAAAGTGGGGCGTTTAAAATCAATGGGAAAATCCCATAGAGAATATTCCGGTGGAATATTTCGCGTGGTAACCACTGCCACCAGCCAGAAACTCGACAAGGGGGGACTGGACAGTGTCCCCTTGAAAACAGACCCAGGGGCCGTAGAATTAACCCCTTCCAGTACTTCCACAATATGATGGTTTGTACTGGTTCTGTTCACAATTTTGGACTAGTAAAGTCAATGGTGACTTTACATGCCCTGGGAGACAGTATGGAGTCTATGTTTGGGGGTCACTATGACACCCCTGTGTTACTGCACTGAGGGTGCTGTGTAACACACACATAAAAAATAGGTGATACCCTATGGAGTAAAAGACCTCATAGCCCATAAGCACACAGAGTCAAAGACATACCTCAAATCGGTTCCATGTAATAATGTCGCCACAAAAATCTCTCCATGCAAAAATATCGCCGAAAAATGGCCATTTCTTGTGGCGACATGATTGCATGGAACATGCAGGGGACACCCCCGCAACCCCCACATTTTTTTTTCTTTTTTTTCCTTTTTTTTTTGCCCCTGTCCTCATATATATGGTCACCCATATAATATCGCCACGACCTTTTCCCGGCGATATTATTTACGGCAACCATATATATGGGGATAATATTACCTGATACCCCCAAATCATGCCTAAGAGTGGGAGGAAAAGAGTCTCACTCTTAGCAGGAGAATAAAACAAACCCCAAAAATCCAGCAAAGCTGCTGGGGGACTCACTAGGTTTGGGAAATTAGCCTTTTAAGAGAATTCTCCCTAACATTGAGATAAGAGTGACTGCTCAGCCACAGCTACCAACTAAATCTTTGTGGTGCAGACTGATACCAAAGGGGATTTATTGCTCTCACCTGTAGTCTTAATCTTCTGTAGTGCTCCTTAAGGGACCTGGACAGGATTCTGCCTAACACCAGGTTGCCTCCATCATGCTAGGTGCGGTCTACCAACCTTCTCACACAGTGTCTTCACGTGATGGAGCCAGGTTGCCTACATCGTTCTAGGTGTGATCTACCAAGCTTCTCACTAAGTGTCTTTACGTGATGGAGCCAAGGCAGGGTCCTACTGTTTTGGATGTTTATCACATCGGGGATGCTTCTCTATATTTGCCTAATACTGGGGAGGACCAGAGCCAAAGGCAATAGAAAATGTGTGCATAATACTGTTTTTAAGAGCCCATTGCCTTCTCTATTTTCTCGTTTTCAGAATGAGTTCCATCGCTTGCCAATTGAGTTCTAAACAAAGAATTGGGGTATGTGTTGATTTAGTTAAGCATAATACTGTTTTTAAGAGCCCATTGTCCTGAGATGCAAATTCTGTGCCCCTGCGTGGCACCAGATTAATGTTCCATATATAGTGGCTTGTCTGGCCTCACTTTTGTAGACAGAGAGGGTGGGACCCACCGCTCTCAGTCCGTGCTGGCGAGAGAAGCTTAATGTCGCTTCTGAGTAACCTTTTAATGTGCATGTTGACTTTTCCATGTGTTTCTTCTATGCCCCTACTCTGGTAAAACGAATGCCAAGTTAGTCAAAAAATAAAACCTATTTGACTAGTTCACCATTAATTAACAAATTAATTGTCCTGCTAATTGCCTTCTTATTTGTACCAACCATAGTTTTGGTCTTAGATATATAAAGCTCTATGCCTTTGCATTGGCATGGATTGACAAACGTATCCCCCAACTTCTTTAGGTCACCTATGGTCTTAGATAGTAGCACCGCATTGGAATGTTATCACTGCCTATAACCGGAGCATTTGTTTGGATGGTGTATGATTCTGTCGCGATATCGTCTATATAGACGCAGAACAGCGTAGGGGCCCGCACACAGCTTTGTTCAAACCCTTTGCCAACATTAAACATGCTGGTGCTTTCCCCATGCATGCCCCCCCTTACTGAATTATTATTGTTAGGCTATAACCATAAAATCGATTGTATGGTCAGAATTGGTATTTTCTAGTTTAGTAAGCATTTCAATACGTCGAATGCAGTTTTTAAATCAACAAAGCATGTGTACACTTTTCTTTTTCATAGAACATACTTTTGGAGCAATTCAATAATCTAAGTGATAATATGCCTTTTTGTAGAATAATTTCCCAATGGAATCTAAAAGTAAAATTGATCTGTAGTTATCTTGATTTTCCCTAAGGCGTATTTTTGTGGATTGGGACAATAATCAATAATCTGTCTGTTCTAAAGCACAGAATACATTGAAGGTAGTTGTTAAATGAGGCACCCTGAGCCCAATATTAGTCGTAAATTGTTAAAGGTAGCTAATTTCGACAAGGAATTTTTCCAAAAGAAAGCACTAAATAGTTTTCTTCTTTTTTCACTGTGACGATTAATTGAATCCACCCAAACTAATTATATGAGACGAAACCTAAGCATTAATGCTCCTAACAGGAAAGCATCTTCATAACCAATAGGAATGGCCCAGTCCATTCATTGGTGCATCTGGGAACCCAAGATGTCCACTGCATTTGACCAACATTTATCAAACCAATGTATCAACACAGTTGCAAGAGGTTACACTAAATCTGCGCCTAACATGCAGATAATGTCACACGTACATGTCACAGCATGCAGAGCAGAGACACTTCTGCTCAGGGCTGGGTGCAATGCTATGCTGGATTGACTCTGACTTTAGGACTGCGGTCTGGGGGGCACCAACGGTTTCTTCTCTGTTGCAGTACCTCGGAGAAAAATCCAGTCTGGCATTCATGCCAGACAGTACCTCACAGAACAATCCAGTCTGGCATCCATGCCAGCAGTACCTCAGCGAACAATCCAGTCTGGCATTCATGCCAGACAGTACCTCAGAGAGCAACCCAGTCTGGCATTCATGCCAGCAGTACCTCAGCGAACAATCCAGTCTGGCATTCATGCCAGACAGTACCTCAGAACAATCAAGTCTGGCATTCATGCCAAATAGTACCTCGCAGAACAATCCAGTCTGGCATCCATGCCAGCAGTACCTCAGCGAACAATCCAGTCTGGCATTCATGCCAGACAGTACCTCAGAGAGCAACCCAGTCTGGCATTCATGCCAGCAGTACCTCAGCGAACAATCCAGTCTGGCATTCATGCCAGACAATACCTCAGAGAACAATCCAGTCTGGCATTCATGCCAAATAGTACCTCAGCGAACAATCCAGTCTGGCATCCATGCCAGCAGTACCTCAGCGAACAATCCAGTCTGGCATTCATGCCAGACAGTACCTCAGAGCAACCCAGTCTGGCATTCATGCCAGCAGTACCTCAGCGAACAATCCAGTCTGGCATTCATGCCAGACAATACCTCAGAGAACAATCCAGTCTGGCATTAATGCCAGCAGTACCTCAGAACAATCAAGTCTGGCATTCATGCTAGACAGTACCTCAGAGAACAACCCAGTCTGGCATGAATGCCAGCAGTACTTCAGAGAACAATCCAGTCTGGCATTCATGCCAGCAGTACCTCAGAGAGCAACCCAGTCTGGCATTCATGCCAGCAGTACCTCAGAGAACAACCCAGTCTGGCATTCATGCCAGCAGCACCTCCGAGAACAACCCAGTCTGGCACTAATGCCAGCAGTACCTCAGAGAACGATCCAGTCTGGCATGAATGCCAGCAGTACCTCAGAGAATAATCCAGTCTGGCATGAATGCCAGCAGTACTTCAGAGAACGATCCGGTCTGGCATTCATGCCAGCAGTACCTCAGAGAATAATCCAGTCTGGCATGAATGCCAGCAGTACTTCAGAGATCGCTCCAGTCTGGCATTCATGCCAGCAGTACCTCAGAGAATAATCCAGTCTGGCATTAATGCCAGACAGTACCTCAGAGAGCAATTCGGTCTGGCA
Source organism: Ambystoma mexicanum (assembly GCF_040938575.1). NCBI lineage: Eukaryota > Metazoa > Chordata > Amphibia > Caudata > Ambystomatidae > Ambystoma > Ambystoma mexicanum. The sequence goes on from NC_090941.1 coordinate 1,091,364,499, forward strand.
TTCATGCCAGCAGCACCTCAGAGAACAGCCCAGTCTGGCATTAATGCCAGACAGTACCTCAGTGCTCAGCCCAGACGTTCAGAATCGATATAGCTCTTCACAAGTGAAATAGAATCTTTACATTTTTGGGGACCCCTTTTAGGTTCTAATAAAGAGTTATGAAAATACTGAATATTTTTAAGTTTAAGGATCTGTTTTAATCTTGAATATTTTTGGCATTTTTGCAGAAATCCAATGGGCCGGACAGGAATACGAGGGATTGGAAGTCTGAGATGCTATGGGCCAAACCATTCTCTACACCCAGTTCTAACCCGGTAAGTGGTGAACATTACGCTGCACCTTTTCTGATTCTCAGTCATGCTACCCACTGTAAAAATACACATCATTCTCTGCATCTGGTTCACACTCTGTAGTGTCTCCACTTCATTGTGATGTCTTCAACTGTTCTGTGTGGTTGCCACATACGTGGGTCATAATGAGTGGGCAGTGATAGTAAAAAAAAACTGGGGTATTTCATTTCATTTATACTTCTGTGGCTGTTCCCAAGGAATACCGCCAGAGGTATTACACATTGGATTACTAAAGCAGAAATCTGCCCATTTTGATCTCTGGCAAAGAGGTGGCGGTAAAAAGGTCACATTGGTCACAACATTTTTGTAACTGTACAGATGGGAAGCACAGTCACTTCCTTTCAATACGTAAAAAAGTATGTAGGCTGGAACATGTAAGGGATGGGAAGGAGGGCATGTCTGATGTCCCCCCCTATCACCATCCTGCCCATGTAATGCCTGAAAGGGTCAGAATTGACATCTTTGTGCAGTTAAAAATATGTACCATTGTGTTATGAACCACTACTTAAGCGGTAGCCCCTGAGTCGGTGTCAGGTAATGCTCCGGGGCCCATAGTTACAGGCCTGTGCATAGCAAGGGCCTTAACGAAGGCCCGGGGCATTACCTGACTCGGTAATACCCCCCCAGCGAGGTTATTATTGCTATTCGTAACCTGGCCCTTTGGTTGGGGTACTTAAGGAAGAAAACAAAAAAAACAATGAAATGGCCGCCGTGGAAGGGAAAATGAAGTCTGTTCTCCCTTTCCATGCCGGCCATTGAAAGTAATTTTAAAAAGGTAAACCTTTAATGAGTCTAGCAATTATTGTGTAGAATTCCTATTCTTTTTTATTTAGGGTCACTGCTTAACTTGTTACACTTGTGGAACCTCCTGTTTTATTTTCAGAGGCCTGAACAAGAATGCCAGCCACTCCAGAAACAAAAAGCCACATGGCGCGGGCCACAGCAAACAGCATCCATAAAAAATATCTTTTTTTTTAGGGGTAGCATGGTAGAGCTCAGGAGTCGCAACTGCGACCCCCCAATGACATCTCTGACTGGAGGTTATCCATGCTTTTGAAAGCACAATCCCTGCTTTTCCCCCTTAGGCTGGAGTTTTTTTGTAGCCAACACTCTTTCCGGTTTCACAGGATATTACAAACTGTGGAGCTGTGGGACCCACTCAGATGTGTTGCATGTTTTAGAATTTCCAGCAATTGACAGTGGTGTGGCTCTCCAGTATCCTTTTCTCCCTTCTCCCTTCTCCCTGAATGCCTTATGGCATATAAATGGTGGCAATCTGCTGCAGAGGCCCTGTGAAGAGAACAGGGAATTAATGTATATTGATCCACCACAGAATCCAAGCCTTACACAGATTTATTCCTCAAAAATTGACCTGCTGTAATAATGTGAATAGGGTTTGATTTTTTGTAAATCAAACTATGGCTGAGAAAAGGAGGTAGTGCATGGTGACCAAAGTGGCTGAAGCAATAAGGATGTGTCCCAATGTGTTGGGAACAATTTCCTTTTTGGCTGTAATTCTCCCCACGTGTGAGTCGCCAGCACGTTTTTCAACCAGTTCTCCTGAGTGGTTGGAACTTTATTCCACACTCACCCAGTCGTTTACTCTAACTTTGGGAACATTTTTCAACCCTTTTGGTTGTTTCTTTTCTGAGGTATACTTTCCTCCAACATTTTAGGCATCTGCAATTTATTATTGTGGTACACAGCACTTTCTGTGCACTGTTGCTGGGAGCTCCTTGAGCTGCTCTTTTTCTTTTCCTGGTGATAACAATCGTTGCAAGGACAGGGTGGATACTTTTAATCCTACCTGACTTTTATTGTTGCAGAATCAGCACACCCCACCTTATGTCGAGTGCTGAGGGGACATAATGTATCCCTTTTCCCACTTCTGCTGTAGCTTTCTAGTTACAGTGACAAGTTCATCTGAGTGGCTGGTGGCAGTGGAGGATTTCTACCAAGGTTTTGTGAACTGAACATGCAGGCTACTATTGCAACTGCGGTAAGGGACACATGGGTCATAATTGACCTAAAATGGTGGCTGTACTTTCTTTTCACCAACTCTTGTTGACGTGTCCTTTCTTGAGCCTTCTTCTGCCTAGTTGGATGGAGGAGGTCCTGCTAAGTCCTTTGTCTTTGGCTAAGGCTCTCTGCATGCCTGAAAAGACAGGAAGTGGGAAAACTCCCCTGCCCTTTGTACTGCAGTGTATCTGCCTGGATCCAGTTCGAACTGGGTGTCTGGCTGTCCTTTTGGACAGTACAGCCCCGAGATTTGCATGAAGGCTTGAATGGTAACTGGCGACGTTTTCCATCATAAAAGGCGGGGCTCCTGGAGCAGAAAGGCAGAGCCGACCAATGGAAAGAAGAATCCAAAGAAGAAGGATGTCTGCAGCCACCTCCAGCGACCGCCAAGGACTGCTGTGTAGCCGCTGCTGCTCCAACCTCCTCTTCTACTCGACAGGGAAAATCCAGACTGGATGACTTCCACCTTGGAATAGTGGGTCTAACCAGTCTTGAGACCAACTGCATTTTGAGCCATCCCTAGAAGAGCTGCGACCATCCTGGGCTGTAATCTCCCAATACTTGGGACCATTTTGCTGTGCACCGTCTCCTGAAGTGGGGTTTTGGTTGGAACCTTGTGGGCATCCTTGCTGTGACTTTTTCCCACTCTGAGACACCTCCTCTTCCAAGTCAGGGGCCGAGAAACCGAGAGAAGCCTGTCATGTGACAACCTTCGCTGAACTGAAGCCTACATCGAGTCCTAACGAGCCAGTATTGTGAAGATTATCTGCTGGGCATCCCATCGCAAGAAGCCGACTATCTGCTCCCACCAAAAGTTGTCATTATCCCTGTCCCAAACCCTCTTAGGCAAAACACTGGAGCCAGGGTCCGATCCTCCATATGGGCCTTAGAGGCCTTAAAGGCCTCCCCATCTCATCTGAGACCCACTTGTAGTCAGTCCTGGCGCCTGTTAGGCAGAATCCGGTGCAGTTCCCTTGGGGAACACTGCAAAAAGATTAAGACTACAGGAGTAAGCAGTAAACCCAATTGGTAGCAAGATTTACCTGGTAGCTGTGGCTGAGCAGTCAGACTTCTCTCAAGAAGAGTAGGGCAGTATATAGAGTATACACAATACGGCCAAAAACACAGTAGAGCAAACAAACACTGACCAAAGCTTTGTATCAAAAGTATATAATTATTTATTGAAAACACACTTTAGGCAATATACTAGTACTCTAAATCAAAAGCAAGTTAAAACACAGTCAGGTAAAGTATAAACACCTCCCTTGATAACTATTATACAAGTCAGAGTTAAAACACCACTATTTGTTAAAACAGATGTGAGCGTGTAACCTAGATGGCATTCCAATAGTTAAGTTAAAGGGAGAGAAAAAGGCAGGGCATAAAAATAAAACAGTTCCCAACACTTTTAGAAGTTCAAAGCAAGGGAGTAAAGGCAGTATACACTGTAGAGTCAAAGTTCATAGGCCAGGCCCACTTTAAATGGAGCAAAGCGAAATGTGCCCAAGATCACACAGTTTAAAATGCACTAAAAGTCTTTGCAGAATGTTCAAAAGAGGTTGGGGTGATTCGAGATGCAAAGTTAGAAGGTCTGGGGCCAACCCAGTTGGAAAGCCAAGGATTTAAGGGTCACCTTTAGCAATCCGTGGAAAGGGAGGCCAGGCAGAAAACGGTACCTTAAAGAGAGAGGAAGCTCCAGTGGTGGCAGTTGTTCCTGGCAGTGGTTGCAGTTCGTTGTTTCGACCAGGGGAAGAGAGGATCTCGTCGAGGAAGAAACTTGGAGTCGAGGCACTGCACAGGGATGAAACCAGCCGCGGAGTTTTAGTCGGTTAAAAGGTGCGTTCCTTTTATTCGCGGCCAAAGTGGTGAAGCTTGGCTATCCGGCCGCCGGGGTGCTTGGCACAGTCGATTCGACCAAGAGACGTCTTTGGAAGACGAAGGGGCAAACTGATTGATCCCACCAGCTCAAAGGAAGAAGACTCGTCCAGCAGCAGATCTGCTCTTGTCGTTGGGAAAGTGGTGAGTTCGTTGCAGCAGGGCTCCACCGGTGGTGTCGTCGTTGCAGATGGCTCAGCTTCTTCCCTCTTCGGATTCTTAGGTCTTGTGGTGACTTCTGAAGTTCCAGTCCCAAAAGCCCTGCTTTTATGCAGAAAACCCCCCATTCAACAGCCTAGCTGTCACTCACACATGCTAAGTGGTGAGCCGGGCGGCTAACCACTGGGCCAATCAGAACAGAGTGCGACTTGAGTTGCTTAGGCAACGCAGTCCAGGGTGCCAATTCCCCCACCCACACATCCTGTGGAACCCAGACAGAGTAGCACCAGTTAGAGGGCTTCTGTGGAGAAGCCCACCAAAAAGTGGAACAAAGGTTCCGACCTTGGTTGGAGTTACAGAGACAGACACGAACGCCATTTTAGAAAAGAGTTCTGGCGAAAAGACCTAACCGTTGATTTAATTTTAAATAAATATAATAAACCGGCGGTATCTTTAACATTGCACCAAAAAGTGGTGCGTTTAAAATCAATGGGAAAATCCCATAGGAAATATTCCGGTGGAATATTTTGCCTGGTAACCACTGCCACCAGCCAGAAACTCGACAAGGGGGGACTGGACGGTGCCCCCTTGGAAACAGACCCAGGGGCAATCGAATTAACCCCTTCCAGTACTTCCACAATATGATGGTTTGTACTGGTTCTGTTCACAATTTTGGACTAGTAAAGGTAATGGTGACTTTACATGCCCTGGGAGACAGTAGTCAGTCCCAGTGTATGGAGTCTATGTTTGGGGGTCACTATGACACCCCTGTGTTACTGCACTGAGGGTGCTGTGTAACACATACACCAAAAACAGATGATACCCTATGGAGTAAAAAAAGAACATAGCCCATAAGCACATAAAAAGTCAGAGACAAAATTCAAATCATGCCTAAGAGTGGGAGGAAAAGAGTCTCACTCTTAGCAGGAGAAAAAAACAAACCCCAAAAATCCAGCAAAGCTGCTGGTGTACTCACAAGGTTTGGGAAATTAGCCTTATAAGAGAATTCTCCCTAGCAGCGCCTGTGGCACCAGGCTCATACATGTTCAGAGGAAAGACTGGAAACTGGACTTGGTAATGCACTTTGGTGCAATATGGATGCCCCCACATAGCTCAGTTCCATGAACTGAACTTTGCAGTCTAACTTTTTGGGTGTGGTTCGACCTAGACCTGGGATACCTGGAGGCTATATAAACCACGCCCGGGCAGAGAAACACGCTTTGCGTTACTCTGTGCCTGCACCGTGACACTCTCCGCATTCGGATCGGTCCCCTGAGATCTTCGCCTGCCCTCCTCGTACCGCGTACATGAAAGAAACATTAGCACAACACTTACCTTGAGGATAATCCTGCTTCCATCCATCGTTCCTCTGGTCCAGTGGACAGCATCTGGGCGGCGCCATCTCCAATGCGGAACCCCGCATCCTGGGAAGAAATGAACAAAGGGAAAAGACATTAGTAAGCGTTCTCATATTCCGATTCCCCAAAAAAACCACCAAGGATAATCACACGCTTACCTGGACTCGAGCCTCTCATGTCCACTTCAGTTCCGGAGCATACCATTGACCTACAAAGGAGAAAAAGCAACACAGATTAGCACATAGAAGACAAGAAGGTTCCGCGCATTACGCTTTACTCACTGCTACTTATTCTCTCAGCCGGCAGCCATACTGGGACATTACAATGGCCTGCAAGGGAAAAGAGAGACATAGGTCAGCACAAGAAAAAGGCGAACAGCGCTGTGCATCGCACTTTCACTCACCGCTTCGTGCTCGGCCCCCTAAGCAGCACGACATCATCAACGACCTCTTCCAACACCTAAAGGGAGAAGAGGAGACATTATTAGGGGTGTAGGTGCCTTTCCCCGTCTTCCTACGTGTGAGAGAAAAAATAAAATAGCAGACAAAACCCCTTGTCGGGGAAAGAGGCACTGAGACCCGGCTGCAAGAGTTCAAAGGATGGTTTATTTCTCCAGCTAGGAAATAACCCAAAAAAAACTCTCCCTCATTTACATCAGTGCCAACATTTATATTAGTTAAAGTAACTCTAACAAAAAATACTATATGGACCCGATTGGCCAGACGGTGTGGTGCTGTAGGTGTGGGTAGCATCTCTTCCTCCTGGTTGGCTGAGTAGCTGACGGACGTCAAACATCTTGCGCTCCATGCATGTCGGGGTCCGGTCACTGTGGTCACTACCTAAGCTAGTATTGTTGCATACTAAATGACAAATTATTTAAAACATTTTATGCTACTTGTCACATTTCTACATAAGTTACACACAATGATTATTGTCAGTACAATTGGGTCATTCGTCGCTTTAATTGAAGGCCTTGACCTTTATTGTGCATGTAAAAGAATCAGGCTATGTTTCGCATCTCTTTCTAGGTTTCAAACTCATTAGTGCAAGTAAAAGCAAATATAATAATAAAAATGCTTAAGGTTAGTAGAGGGTGTGTTGGGTGGGTTTTGCAGCACAGGCGAGGGTCTGGCACTTGAAAGAAATACCTTACAGGGGGTGCAGGGTCAGGATGGCAACAAATTGTTCTAATGGGGGTGGGTGGCTTGCACGTTTATGAGGACGAATCAAGCAGAAAGTGCTTAGCTTGTCCTGGTTCACAAACTGTAGCATATTGATTGTTGCAACTTTCTCCAGCTTCAGCGTGAGAATGGAAGCGCAGAGCTTTCCTTCGCAGGGGGAGTGCTAGGGTGGGGGCTAGCCAGCTGTCTGCGCGCCTTGTGTGTGTGTGTCTCTGTCTTTGGCTGCTGCGGTGGAAAGGGGAGCTGAGCATTGCTGTATTATCGCAGTGAGGCCTGTTTACTCAAGATGGTGTTGAAAGGGGGCACAAAAGATGGATGCCCCATGTCCTGCTCAGTAGTCCCATCTATGTAGCAGTCAACCGTGGTTAACTTTACATAAGGGCAAGGGGCAATACCGCTACTGGAGGCACGCGGACCAAGCCTTGTACTGAGGAGCGTACGATGCGAGGGGGCCTGAGGAACCCTCGCTCCCATACATTCCCCCTTTCGTTACATCTAAAGTAACAAACTACTTTATCTCGTTCTTTCCGTTCTCCCTTCGGTAGCGCTCAGCTTCAGCCACAGCCTCATCCCAAGCAGGTGTACCCTTTATTGGCATCCATGCTTTACACACGCTTCTTAAGATGCTACCCCTTCTTGCATATTCTTATGGGGTGACCATTAAGTATATCCCACCATCCCCATCTAAATCTATCCATACCTCGTTATACCACAGCAAGTTTTTTGGTTCTCTAATGGTAGTGTAATGTAGATTATCGACCACGTCCCCATACTGTCTATAGATGGCAGTCATCCTATACTGTGGCGCGGTGTATTCTCCGGTTTGTACATGGGCATCTATCATGGTAGCCACCGTTGTCTGTCGGCCCACTGTTACCATCATCATTGCTGAATTAGGCATATTATTTTCACAGCATCTTAGTCCCAGTTGGCACACACAGAATATTAAGAGAAGAAAGACTATGATGGGAATGAGTATCTTTGCTGCGATGTTCACCCACGATGGTATCCAGCTGAACAGATCATCGAAACACGTGTGGTTGTCTACTCCGCCTTCTGCTCTCATTCCTTCTCCTAAATTATGCACTGCTGTTATCACATGTGACAGTGTCCCGTTATCAGCATCGGAAGTTGGTACGAACGTGCAACACGCCCCCCAATTTTTTTGCAAACACCACCGTCCATCGCTGTGATAAGATCTAAGACATATCTGTTTTGCATCATCATCAGGCGCAGTGCACGGAGCTCTATTTTTATGATGTTGAATCCTTCTTCAGTGTTGTTGGCCAGCTGGATGAGCTCCCAGCGTGTTATCTGCAGCCATTTCGCGTTTGCCCTTGCTTGAACGCCTGGTGCTAGGAACGATGCAAAGAATGTTTCTGCAGATGAGAAAAGCTTATACTGTTGTGGGATTTTCGCAAGGAGTTCTGACGATTTAGACGAAATATAATTGGATCTTTTGCTGCGTGACAACTTGGTTTTCAAAGTTTCTTCTGACAATAGTTCGTATGCTGGGGGCTCTCTGATTGCCTCATTGGGCGCTGTCGATGGTTCAGCCGATTGCCCCTGCTGCCGATGTGTCAGTCGATTGGCCTGCTGTCGATGTGTCAGCCGAAGGCCTTGCTGTAAACTGGACGTGGCTCTCTGATATCACCATTAGTGCTGAGTGAAGTGTGGCTAGGGCACAGGTGCCCCTCCAGGATGCTGGGAGATGCAGGTAAGCTCGTTTGCCACAGATCCAGTATATGTCCATTAATGCAGCAGTGCCTTTTTTCATAACTGGCATTATTAAAGTCTTATTGCACTGCCGCACGGTTCCCATGTTCACCTTCCCTTGTCCATGGAAGCAAAGTTTGTGCGGTATTTCCTTTTGAATCTTTATGGGTCTCTCCAAGGGTGTGACCCATGTCAGCTTGGTGATATGCTGTGACCAGATGGGGATGCACGTTTCTTTTGCCCATTCATATGTTTCATCTGGCAGCCTTCGAAGCCCCTCAGCTTTGCATTCAATCGTTTTATCATGCCACTTCTGCATATCTTGTCCCTTTTATAATGAAAAATGGCTCCTGGAGGCAGATTACTCCTTGTCGTCTGCTGGTGCAAGTTTGTTCGTTCTCCAATTTTTCCATAGTGACTGTGTGTGCTTGAAATGTCTTTTTTATTCTACACAGCATCATATGAATCAAACATTGGGCCTCAGACAAGGGTACTTCCTGTGGGATTAACATTTTTGGGGTTCCAGTTGCGTGAGGAATAAGTGAGCACACATAACTTTCGTTACTTGCTTGCTTTGCTGCTGTGCTCATGTCTGAATACTATTTGTTTGATTGGTCAGGGTGTCGGGGATCCTCTATTTCATCTAACCCCAGGTTATGATAAATATCGTATCTGTTTTTTCCCACCCCCCTTTTTCTCCTCCTTCTGTTTTTTAATTGGGTACCAACTCGTGGATATTGCATAGGGAATATTCTAGACCATGCTTCATCTATATTGTTCATGGTGACGTGTGTATTCAGTAGTGGTTTCTGGTGCAGTGTGTGTACGCATGCTTGTATTTCTGGAATTAGTTAACCAATAGTAATCATCATTTACATTCCATCCAAGCTCTATTTCCTTGACCACAGTATTATTCAACAATGGGATAGCAGTTTTGTTTACGTGCAATTGTACAAAGGGCAATGTTATATTTTTACTATTCAATTCAATGTTATATGTGTCCTTCAAAATAGCCGTTGCTTCAGTCCATATTAGTTTAGACCCTGGTTTTGTCATATCAGTTCCGCTCCCCCCTTTGTTCATTTCATTTGTCACATATAAAACAACATTATACCAAATAAGATAAAACATCATTATTGCAAATAATATGGCAGCATATTTTATAACACATTCCAAATTATTTAATCTACTGGCCCTAGTGGCATCCCTATTTCTATCTAACATTTCAGCTTGCTAAGCCATTTCGTCGCATTGGCTCATGTTGAACCTATGTGGACGAGACAAATTCGTTAAGTCATATGGAAGAAAAATAATTGCAATTATTCATTCTGTTTCATTTCTTTACTCAGTTAGGCATGTAACAATTCCTTTTCATTTCATCATGGAATAAATTAGGAAAAAATAGAAAAAACAACACGATTTATATGAAAAGAAAAAAAAGAGAGAGAGAGACAAAAATATATAAAACCTTTGCTTTTCCGCTATACTGTCCCTGTCTAAGTTGCAATTGTCATCATGTCAACCTGTGCCAATGATGGCATCCACACAGTCAGTTTCATTTTGGGGAGGTGTAACACTGTGTGCCCTTCTTATGTCTGAGAGGTGCACCCAGTACTTTAACCCTGTAACCTTAACTGCAGTTGGGGTGCTGTACACCACTGTGTATGGACCATGAAATCTTGGTGAATTCCACCTTCTTACAAGGTTTCTGACAAGAATTTGCTCCCCTGGTGTTAAAGGCCCCTCCGGGCTGTCTGCTGTTGGCATGGAGGTGTCTGTTGCTACATCTTCAGTAAATGGTGAAACAATTTGTTTTGCTATGCTGCGTACTGCGCGCGTTAGCTGTGTTAGGTATTCCTTAAACTCTTCTCCCAGCACTGTGGCAGCCCTGTGCGCATCAGACGCCCTCCTAACAGGGGAGAGCGGTGTGTGCATTCTCCTTCCCTTCACGATTTCGTGCGGGCTTAAATGATGATCCTTGCATGGTTGGTTTCTTTGTTGGAACAGTGCTAGGGGCAGGCAATATACCCAATTTCTTTTCAACGTGCTGCATAATTTAGATAAATTGCTTTTGAGCAGCCTGTTGATCCTCTCCACAACTTCATTGGCCATTGGATGATAAATCGAACATAACTTGTGTTTCACCTCCAGAAGGGAGGTTACTTCTTTGAAGAGGTCATTCACAAAGTGCATGCCTTTGTCTGAACGGATCACGTCACAGATTCCCCACCGCGAGAATACTTCTCGTAAAAGGAACTTGGCAGCACATTTTGCATCAGGATGGGGACAGGGGCCCGCTTCCACCCACCGTGAAAAAGGGCATACCACCACAATCATGTATCTTGCTCCATTACATCTTTCTCCCATATCGGCGTAATCGATATGTAGTTCTCTAAATTGACCTGTAGGGCGTGGCAAAATGCCACGCAGGGTTCATAAGGTCATTCCTGAATTGTAAGTTTGGCATGTAGTACATTCAATCACAAATTTAGTCAAGTATTCGTGTAGATTAGGAACAAACCAATCCTCTTGAATATCTGAGGCAATGTGTTGTTTTGCAACGTGAGCTGGAAAATGCCTGTCGTTTCCTGTCTCCAAATGAGATCTGTGGCTGATTGCTTAGACCCTCGTTTGCCCCACAACTCCTGTTCTTCCGGTGGGGCCCTTCTCTGGAGTTCTATCAATTGTGCTATGGGCGTGTTATTTTATGCATCTGCTGGTTATTCTGCTGTGTTTTTTTTTACAATGTACTCTGATGTTGGTGTCTTATTGAAGTACGAGGCTTCTTTCGCTGCTGCATCGGCTGCCGCCTTCCCCAATGAGACGGCGTCTGTGTTATGGGTATGGGCTTGGCATTTAACCACCGCTACTACCGATGGTTTTGCTAAAGCTTCTATTAGTTTATTAAGCAGCGTGGCATGTTGTACAGGGAACCCATCTGCTCTTCTGAACCCTCTCCTTCGCCAACGTGATAGCCCTGAGTGAACTGTGGTGGTGACATAAGCTGAGTCTGAATATATTGTCACGGCACAATCTTTGGCTGTGTGTAACGCGCTGATTAGTGCAGTCAGTTCAGCTGCTTGTGCAGCGTAATGTGAGGGGAGGCGTTTTTGCACAATCACTTCGTATGTGTCTTCTTCCATGCGCACTACCGCCATCCCCACATGTTTCTCTCCTGTCTCTGAGTTTATGGATGCTGACCCATCTATGAAATACATTTCTCCTTCTGTAAGGGCGTTTTCGCTTGCTTTGGGAATGTCATCGTCCTCTCCCTCATATGTGCTACAATCGTGTTCCTGTAAATCCTCAGTTGTGCATGGCTCTGTAATGAAGGCAGCTGGGTTCACTGTCTTGCATCTGACCACATGTACATTTGGACTTGATATTATTATTTCATAAGCAGAGGCTCTCTGTGTTGTGAGGGTAGATTTTGATCTTTCTAAGATAGCAAATAACGAGTGTTCCGCATATAGCGTCACTGAACATCCCATTACGATTGTGGCACTTTTCTCAATGGCGAAGGCCGCTGCGGCGAGGGTCTGTTCGCAAGCGAAATGTCCCTGCATTACTGGGTCTAATATTCCACTGTAGTACGCTAATGGTTTGTGGCCTAGCGATGTCTTTTGTGTCAATACTGCTGTCATTAATGTTCGATTGCTGTGTAAAAACAGGAAAAATTCCCTTTCATAATCTGGATTGGGGCGTCTGAAATAAGGTCTTTTAATCGAAAGAATCGAGCAATTGTCTCCTGTGTCCATTTTATTGGGGCTCTGTTCTTTTGTGCTTCTTTTAGTGCTTGTAGCATTGGCCGTATGTATTCTGCGTAATCGAGGATCCACGTTCGGCAATAGTTACATATGCCAAGAAATTTCTGCATGTCCTTCACTGTTTTTGGTATGATAATGTGTCGAATGGCTGCTGCTCTGTCTGGTAGTATTCTTTTTCCATCTTTAGATATTTGCTGACCGAGATATACAACGTCCACCTTGTATCCCTTGGCAGCCAATACGTTAAGCAGTGTTATCGAGTATTCTCTACACTCTTCTTCTATTTTGCTGCAGACGAGTAAATCGTCTACGTACTGTATAATGGTGCTCCCTACATCTATGTTGCCAATGTCGTCTCGTAGTACTCTGTTAAAAATGCTTGGACTCTCGCAATACCCCTGTGGGAGTCTGCGATGTTCATATCTGCTGTTTCCTAATGTAAAAGCTGTAAGGTACTGCGACTCTTGTGCGAGTGGCACAGAGAAAAAGGCATTTTTCAGATCAATGACAGTGAAGCAAGTTGCCTCTTTTGGTATACTACACAATATTGATGACGGGTTAGGCACTAAAGGGAACTCTTTTTGGATGAAGTCATTGAGTGGGCGGAGGTCCTGGACCATTCTCCACACCCCTCCTTTTGCTTTCTTAATCGGAAAAATCGCTGTGTTGCATGGGGAAGTTGATGGCACTAAGATACCTTGGTTTAGGAGTGCATTCCCTGTTTCTCTAATACCTTCCTCTGCTTCTTTGGATATTGGGTATTGTTTCACTCTGGGTGGGAGGGCACCTGGTTTCAGTTTTATTTTTATGGGAGTTACCTCGTGTAACAATCCTACATCGTGTGGTCCTGTAGTCCAAATTTCAGGTGCTACCCTGGCCATGTCTTCTTCAAATATTGTCAGTGGGGCCTTTATCTTAGCCATGAGTGGGTTGTGTATTTCTCTGTATTGAATCATAATGTCACATGGTATGCTTATTTCCATTATTATTTCTCCATCCCCTTCGTAATCAGTAAACAATTCTTCATCAGTAATATCTTTTAGCATTATGTTTGGCTCTATGCATAGCACACTTCTCCACTCGCATCCTTGCGTGTCCAGGCCTATGACCACAATGCGTTTGTTGCAAACTTGAACTGCCTCAATGTCTATAGACATAATTGTGCCTGGCACTACATCTGTTGGTGTAATTGGGCGGAATATGAAGTCGGATGGTCTTCTTCACTCTTTTTGTGTTATTTCAGGCACTACTCGGGCTAATACCTGTATTCCATAGACAAACATGTCCATGTCAATGGGAATCCCTCTTACTGCAACTTCCTTTGTAATCGTGCTTATTATCAAGAGTGCCCGTACGGGGCATACCCCTGGCGTCGAGCACACTATTCCTCTTTCAGTAAAGGCTATGGTCATGTTTAACTTACTGAGTAGGTCTCGTCCCATCAAATTGATTGGCGCGTCTTCGTAATACAATAAGGGTGCACGCACTGTTTTTCCCCCCACTGTTACATCAAGATCTTTTGTATAAGGAACTTTTAAAATAGCCCCAGAGAACCCCTGCGTCTCCAAATGTCTTCCCGAGAGCTGAAACCGCCCTTCTGGGAGGCATGATTTTTCTGCTCCAGATTCTACCATAAAGATAAACTGCTTGTTTCCTATCTCTGCCGCCACTAGTGGTTCCTCATTTGCACTTTGTGTGGTGGATAGGACTGGCCACGCAAGTGCTCCCTGTGGGCTGTCCTAGTCTTGGTATCTTTGCTGACCTGGCATTGAAAAAACATTGTCACCCACGACCGTTACGCTGCGGAATGGTGCAGGGGCACCGTTTGCGGCCGCTGCAAAAGGGTTATTGTTTATGTTTCCTACTGGGTTTTGTCTCGCCATAGGCTGTAGTGCGTTTTGCTGTTGTGGCTGCTGCTGCTGTTGCTGCTGTTGTGGGGCTGGCTGTCTCTGTTGTATTTGGGGGTCATAGCAGTATTGATCCTGTTGTTGCTCCCTCCCCATTGGAGCTCCACAAGGGCTACCTGGGTGTGGGCAGCCCCACCCCTGTTCATTGTTCATGGGCTGTTGTTGTTGCTGTTGAAAATACCCTGATGGTCGCATTCTACAATCTCGTGAATAATGTCCCCATCTTCCACAATTCCAACACGATCCCTGTTGTCCTCCCCTTGGTCCTTGCCCGCTATACCCTCTGTTTCCCATTCCTCCGTATTCTCCCCTTTGCCCGCGGTACCCACCTCTTCCTTGGGCCGGCCTGTTCTGCCACTGCGATCCTTGGCATGGCTGTCCCTCTCTGTTCCACTATCCCTGATCTTCACAAACCCACTGCGCTGCTATCCCAACGGGCCTTCCTCCCGCGTTCTCCTCTCCTTCGTTTCCTCTGTCTGCTGTTGTACTGGCAGTAATGGTGGCGACCTTCACTAATTTCGTCTGTACCAATTTTGCTTCGTCAGCCAGCCTCTTTTGCGTGACCTCCTTTTCCTTCTCTTTGATCCTCCTCCAGTGGTGTAAAATTATGCTCTGAATTTCAGGCCACCCTTTGGCTTCGATCCCAGCTATTTTGTCCAAGGCCTTCTGCACCTCTTTCGGCAACCCCTTTTTAATGAGAAAATAGAATAAAGCTGTTGATTGATTCCATGCCGTACCAGTTTCGCTTCTCCATAAATCTTGCACTCGCAAAATGAATTGCGCAGGATCCTCGTTCTCCTCCATCGTGCGCTGCATCACTGCATGTAAATCTGGAACGTCTGGAAATGCACGCCGCAATGCATCCCACACTTGTGCTCGAACATTGTTAAATGGTGATCCATCGTGTCAGTCACAGCTCATCGTTACTCCTGGGAACCCTGCCCTTTCCCAGATTGTGTCTGCTTAGTCCCCGATTGCTGAAACTAATAGACTTTTTACATCACCTATAGCTAACGGCACACCTGCCGTGTTCTTCTCAAATACATGTATCCACTTACCTGCCCCGCCCGTCAGCGGGGGGAGGAGTTTTAACAAGTTGGTTTTGTCCATTTGGGCCCACGGATTGTAATTTGGCCTACCTGCTCCTTTATGTATCAGTGGCATTTGTAGTTTTTGTTTCTTTCCCGTTCTGCTTGTCTTCCCTTTTTTCGTTTTACTTAACAGTATGTTTCCTATCCTCCCTGTTCGTTGTCTTAATCTACCTTGCCATAATGGTGGTGATAATGTGTCTGGGTAACGGCGGTTTGGCAGTGGGGAACCCTCTGCGGCAGCTGCCTCTTCGTATTCATCTAAATCGTCCCATATTTCTTCTATTTCTGACTCTAGTTCGTTATTATCCTCCCAGTTTTCCTTGGGTTCACTTCCTTGTCTTTCACTCTGATCTCCACTTTGTTGACTCTCCGGTGTATCTGGGCGTATAATTCTCACTGGCTTGTTATTCAATTGGAACAGGAACTGTCCTGACTGCCACTCTTGTTCTTGCCTCTGCTGCGATGACGTCCCTTGCGATACTATAGACTGCCCTGATACCGAGGCTACTGGGGTTGCATTGTTTGCTGCCCCTATAGGGGGTGTGAGATCTGCCAGTGACAGCGGGGATACCTCCCCTCCCCCTGGCAGCATTTGCCCCTTGTCACATAATTGCCCTTTCTCACATAAAGCTCTTAACCGTGTTATTTCCAATTGTGCGTGTGCTAGCTGACGGTTCAAATCACCTGTTAAACATGCTATGTCCACAGGAGGCGCACTTGTGGGGCCATACAGTCCTCCTTTGTCATATGGTGGCAGTTAGGGGGCTGTTGTCCCGCTCTGGGCAGTGGCGGTGGGTGGTATATACAGGGGTTCACTAAACCCTACCGCTGGCCTAGTCATTAAGGGATAGATTTTTGTTACTTCGTTTTCGGTTGTAGTTGTTGAGCATTCCCCTTTTGGTGTCCCGTCTACTTTTTCAGGGTTTTTCTGCTTTTCTGTCATTCGGCTTGTACCTACCTCTGCCGTGGGGGCAACTTCCTCAAACATTCGCCATAAATCTAACACCTCTCCGGTTCTGTAACTGTTTCCCTTTGTATCGTGCTAGCAAATGTGTTGATACTAGGTCCAACACTCTTTTGTCAAATGATCCTCTTTCTGGCCAAATTGGTGTGACCCCGTCTCCCTTTATCTCAGTGATCCACTGATCGTGATATTTCTGTATCCTGTCGCTATATAGTGGAAGGTGCTGGCAAATATGTGCTAGTGGTGTTACTCCCCCCATGGCAATGTTTCTTTTCCTTTCTTGTGTATTCTGGTACCTTTGAATCTCTTCCCACCTCTAACTAGGTATGTCAGTTACAATATGTGGAAATAATACATTTTTTATCAATGCTTACAATTACCATATGTCACATTAGCTTTTTGAGAGGTGTTACCTGATCACCCCTCACAGTTTATTTCTTCTGCTTTACCTTATATCAATCACAAATTACTTGTATTAAAATACTTTAGCGTGTTCAATAAAACATATACATAAAAGCAGACCAACAAACATATAATCATGCAACATACACATGCACTGCCTGCGCGCATTTGTTCTTTCCCTATTCCCGTTACTGTTCCTGTTTTTTCTTCTTCCCTGTACTACCTACTATTTCGCATTCACTCCCCACCTCTTCCACCTTTATTATGTCTCAAGATTTCTTCCACGGAAAAAGAATATTCTAAAAACTACTCCGAGCCTACACGAGACCCCTACTATTTTTCTCTTTATCTCTATTCTGCACTTGGTCGGGACAAATGCTACGCGGCGCCGCCTTCTACCCCCTACGGGCTAGGATACCACTTCACTTCTTCTTCTCACTTCTTACAACACCTAATGGCCATATAAAGGATAGATCAGAAAAGCCTCATCGTCACTCACGCAGACCCTATTCTTGGCTACCTTCCCTTTGTTGCTAATTCCCTTCTTCCCGTATTTTCCCCTTACCTTCCTTTGGGGTCTTTGCAACCGGGACTCCACGTGTTCAGTCAGGTACTCCGAGGGTCGCCGCTCACGGCCGGACCTCGCTCAGGTCCGTCCCCCAACCAAGCCGTGGCCTGCCTTGGCGAGCAGCTTTTTTCGATCGGGTATTCGTCAACCGGAACCCTTGACCCTTTCTTCTTGGTGTGCACAGTCTGGTGAACCGCGGAGGCGATGGTTCTGCTGGGGGGCGCCCTGGATCTCGCTGCCGGGTGGCTCAGGCCTCAAGGCACCTCTCTAAATCACATTGCGGGGGTCACCAAAAATGTAGGTGCCTTTCCCCGTCTTACTACGTGTGAGAGAAAAAATAAAATAGCAGACAAAACCCCTTGTCGGGGAAAGAGGCACTGAGACCCGGCTGCAAGAGTTCAAAGGATGGTTTATTTCTCCAGCTAGGAAATAACCCAAAAAAAACTCTCCCTCATTTACATCAGTGCCAACATTTATATTAGTTAAAGTAACTCTAACAAAAAATACTATATGGACCCGATTGGCCAGACGGTGTGGTGCTGTAGGTGTGGGTAGCATCTCTTCCTCCTGGTTGGCTGAGTAGCTGACGGACGTCAAACATCTTGCGCTCCATGCAGGTCGGGGTCCGGTCACTGTGGTCACTACCTAAGCTAGTATTGTTGCATACTAAATGACAAATTATTTAAAACATTTTATGCTACTTGTCACATTTCTACATAAGTTACACACAATGATTATTGTCAGTACAATTGGGTCATTCGTCGCTTTAATTGAAGGCCTTGACCTTTATTGTGCATGTAAAAGAATCAGGCTATGTTTCGCATCTCTTTCTAGGTTTCAAACTCATTAGTGCAAGTAAAAGCATATATAATAATAAAAATGCTTAAGGTTAGTAGTGGGTGTGTTGGGTGGGTTTCGCAGCACAGGCGAGGGTCTGGCACTTGAAAGAAATACCTTACAGGGGGTGCAGGGTCAGGATGGCAATAAATTGTTCTAATGGGGGTGGGTGGCTTGCACGTTTATGAGGACGAATCGAGCAGAAAGTGCTTAGCTTGTCCTGGTTCACATGCCGGTTTTCAGGCCAACAGTGATCTCAGAGGAAGAAAACTGTAGCATATTGATTGTTGCAACTTTCTCCAGCTTCAGCGTGAGAATGGAAGCGCAGAGCTTTCCTTCGCAGGGGGAGTGCAAGGGTGGGGGCCAGCCAGCTGCCTGCGCGCCTTGTGTGTGTGTGTCTCTGTCCTTGGCTGCTGCGGTGGAAAGGGGAGCTGAGCATTGCTGTACTATCGCAGTGAGGCCTGTTTACCCAAGATGGAGTCGAAAGGGGGCACAAAAGATGGATGCCCCGTGTCCTGCTCAGTAGTCCCATCTATGTAGCAGTCAACCGTGGTTAACTTTACATAAGGGCAAGGGGCAATACCACTACCGGAGGCATGCAGTCCAAGCCTTGTACTGAGGAGCGTACGATGCGAGGGGGCCTGAGGACCCCTCGCTGCCATACGGGGGCAAGGGAAAAGAAAAGGACAGTTCACCAAAATCAACAAACCTACCTTGTCGGACTGGAGTTACAGCAAGTCCAGACTCATTGGGCCCGCATCAGTGAAGCAATTAGGTTGTGCCGCGCCCACATCAAACAACGCACCCCTGCACCGAGAAGCAGGACGGAGAGCGCACAATACAAGAAAATAAGGTGAGGAGAGGCCATAGGGGAAGGTTTGGTTCTCAAGGGAGGTGGGGGGCAAGCAACAAGAAACAGTAAAGTTAAAATCCGAAACTCCTGTATTTCAGGCCCAATCCTCAGTCAACCAGATTTCAAGGGAAGGGTTCGAGATAGTGAGTGGGCCAATCAGGCTGAGTGGCGTCCCCGTGGATATCAGATGAGCATTACAGAACGCAAAGCCTTTATACCATAATCCACCTGGATGTCATGGAAACACCAGAAACCGACCAGTTAGCCCAAATGCTGGGGCAGTTAAGTGCTGAGGTACATTCAGCCAGGCAGGAGACCAATGCCCTGAGGAGAGAGTTGATAGTCACTAAAGAACGCACTGACGACTTGAGCCGGCAACTTCTACAGTCACATGCACCATTGCCCGATAACGTTTCATCAATGCCAGTACCATCAGCCAATAATGTACAGATAACCCTTCCTGGGGCAGTTCCTTTGGCCCCACCTAAACGATTCACGGGAGATCCCAAGAAGTATGCAACATTTATGAACCAATGCTGTCTTCATTTCCTTTGTAGGCCGGGGGCCTTCCCAAACGACCAATCAAGGGCTGCTTTCGTGCTATCTTATCTGAGCGGCAGTGCTGCAGACTGGTCTGTGCCCTTTGTCAGTCAGGATGATCCTTTGCTACACGACTTCAGGGGTTTTCAGCCGGAGATGGAGAAACTCTTTGCTCGTGGTCCCCATGCACAGGCATTAGACAACAAACTTTTGTCCCTTCGCCAAGGAAACCAAGACATATTAACATACATAGCAACCTTCAATAGGCTCGTGGTCGAAGCAGGATGGCCTGAGGAGAAGAGAACCACGTTATTTCATCAGGGCCTACAGGGGGAGCTAAAAGATGTTCTTGCTCAAGTGCTTGACCTACCGAAAGACTGTGCAGAGTTCATTAACCTTGTTTTTCAACTAGATCATAGGTTGCAAGACCAAAGAGCAGATCGAATCAGACTGGACACTCGCTGTAACGCTCACCTGATTCCCGTAGAGGCGCCGGTCTTGACTGGGCGTATGCCGTATCTTCAAAGGTGATGTGTAACACACGGCTGGCTCTTTGGGCTGGACCTCTGTGCACTGTATGTCTGACTCGAAGGGTAAGATGTCTGCAGATAGAAAAGATGGGATTAATGAACTGGGTTATTGAATGTCTCTCTCTTCTTCCCTTTCTCTTCTCCTGTAGAACCCCAAAGGTCAACGCTCTCACCTTAGGTAAGTGAACGCCGTGCTCTCCATCTGCCTCGGGGCAGGGTGCTGTAACCAGTTTCTTCACTGGATAAGGGGAGCAGGCCTCTTGACTTCAGAGGACTGCTGTCCGTCGTTTACTGCATGAACGGTAAGTTTCGAGTAATTCTAATGTCTTTAAAAGTCTTTAGTAATGATGTCTCTTGTTTTGCAGGGTTCCGGCGATGGCGGATGACGGGCTGAAGTGAGTTGAAGATGGAGCCCGTGTGATGAATAGAAGCGCCTGGAAGCACGTAAGTAAGCGCTTGTTGCCTGCTTCACGATGCGCTCTAACTGTCTTTTTATTTTGCAGGTACAAGTTCGGAGCGGCTGCAGGGTGCCGGAATACCCACTGGGTTAGATGTGGAAAGGAGTAATGGCACGTGAGTATTAAAGTTCCCCAATGTCTTTAAACGCACCTTGTTTTGTCTTTCAGATGCGGGATGCAGAGCCGAAGGCCTCAGGAGCGTGCAAAGAGTTGGTGAGCTTTTGTCTTTCAGATGCCGGAATGCAGTGCGAAGACCTCCGGAGCGCACGAAGAGTAGGTAAGCCTTTGTCTTTCAGATGCCGGAATGCAGCGCGAGGCGTTGATGACAGCCGATGGACCAGGTAAGTGAAGCGCTGTCACTGAAGACCGTAATGCTAACCTGTTCTTTCTTGTCTTTATAGGTGTTGCTGAAGACTGGATTCAGGATGGTAATCCTTTTTCCTTAGGCCCAGGATCAGATGCAGAAGACACGATGAGCGTTCTGCTGCAGAGGATGCAGAATAACGCAAAGCAAGATTCATCCATCGGGTGTGGTTTAAATAGCCTCCTGTAGTGCTTAGGTGTCTCCTTCCACAGCCACGCCTAGGTAAGAAAAGAGTTCCTGCTTTCCAGAAGAGTTCCAGTGTTCTGAACCTAGGGAGTGGCTCCTGCCCCACCCAACAGGAAAAGTAGTTCCAAACAGAAGAGGATCAGAGGCTCAACTGGCAGGCAAGTAAGCAGCATGGTCTGCTGCAGGTAAGTCCACCCAAGCATTATGAGCCCGGCGCTTCCAGCGCTGGGACTGGGCATATTTATGAGCCTGGTGCCACTGGCGCCAGGACTGGGTCCAAAAGGTCCCAATTGGGACTGGTTGGCCCTCGGAACCTGGGTTATGGATCTGCTTCCAAGGGAGTTGGGAAAACCCTGACCTTTTGGAAGCTGTAACGCTCACCTGATTCTCGCAGAGGCGCCGGTCTTGACTGGGAGACTACCGTATCTTCAAAGGTGATGTGTAGCACCCGGTTGGCTCTTTGGGCTGGACCTCTGTGCACTGTATGCCTGACGTGTAGAGTAAGATGTCTGCAGATAGAAAATATGGGGTTAATGAACTGGGGTTATTGGGGTGTCCCTATCTCTTTCCTCTTCTCCTCTCCTGTAGACCCCAAAGGTTAACGCTCTCACCTTGGGTAAGTGAATGCCGAGCTCTCCATCTGCCTCTGGGCAGGGTGCTGTAGCCAGTTTCTTCACTGGATAGGTAGTGCAGGCCTCTTGACTTCAGAGGACTGCTGTCCGTCGTTTACTGCACGAACGGTAAGTTTCGAGTCATTCAAATGTCTTTTTAAAGTCTTTAGTAATGATGTCTCTTGTTTTGCAGGGTTCCGGCGATGGCGGATGACGGGCTGAAGTGAGTTGAAGATGGAGCCCGTGTGATGAATAGAAGCGCCTGGAAGCACGTGAGTAAGCGCTTGTTGCCTGCTTCACGATGCGCTCTAACTGTCTTTTTATTTTGCAGGTACTAGTTCGGAGCGGCTGCAGGGTGCCGGAATACTCACTGGATTAGATGTGGAAAGGAGTAATGGCACGTGAGTATTAAAGTTCCCCAATGTCTTTAAACGCACCTTGTTTTGTCTTTCAGATGCGGATGCAGCGCCGAAGGCCTCCGGACCGTGCGAAGAGTTGGTAAGCTTTTGTCTTTCAGATGCCGGAATGCAGTATGAAGACCTCCGGAGCGCACGAAGAGTAGGTAAGCCTTTGCCTTTCAGATGCCGGAATGCTAACCTGTTCTTTCTTGTCTTTATAGGTGTTGCTGAAGACTGGATTCAGGATGGTAAGCCTTTTTCCTTAGGCCCAGGACTGGATGCAGAAGACACGATGAGCGTCCTGCTGCAGAGGGTGCAGAATAACGCAAAGCAAGATTCATCCACCGGGTGTGGTTTAAATAGCCTCCTGTAGTGCTTAGGTGTCTCCTTCCACAGCCACGCCTAAGTAAGAAAAGAGTTCCTGGTAAGAAAAGAGTTCCTGCCTTCCAGAAGAGTTCCAGTGTTCTAAATCTAGGGAGTGGCTCCAGCCCCACCCAACAGGAAAAGTAGTTCCAAACAGAAGAGGATCAGAGGCTCAACTGGCAGGAAAGTAAGCAGCATGGTCTGCTGCAGGTAAGTCCACCCAAGCATTATGAGCCCGGCGCTTCCAGCGCTGGGACTGGGCATATTTATGAGCCTGGTGCCACTGGCGCCAGGACTGGGTCCAAAAGGTCCCAATTGGGACTGGTTGGCACTCGGAACCTGGGTTATGGATCTGCTTCCAAGGGAGTTGGGAAAACCCTGACCTTTTGGAAGCAGAGATCATGACAGTACCCCCCCTCAAGGCCCCTCCCAAACCGGGCTTCTCCGGGGGTTTTGGCTTGTCAGGAAATGTTCGGTGAAATCTTTTGATTAGGCGAGGAGCGTGGACATATTCAGCAGGTTCCCAGGATCTCTCTTGGGGGCCGTAGCCTTTCCAGTCAATTAGGTAGAATAGTTTAGATTTGGAGATCTTGGAGTCCAGAATGCTTTTGACTTAAAACTCGAGTTCTCCATCCACTAGGATAGGTTTTGGAGATTTGGTTAGTCGGGTTTGAGGTTGCACGGGTTTTAATAGAGAGACGTGGAAGACCGGATGTATCTTCATGTGCGGGGGCAAGTCCAACTTGACCGCTACTGGGTTTACTATGGTAGTGATGGAATAGGGACCAAGGTATCTTGGGTTGAATGTGCGTGGCCCTTTTAGAGATAGATATTTGGTGGATAACCAGACTTGATCCCCTACTTGATAGTGAGGGGCTTCCTTCCGATGTTGATCTGCTCCTTTCTTGTATTGTTCTTTAGCCCTTTGAAGGTGAGAAACAGCTTCCTTAAAGGCTTGGGTGATTGTAGAATGCAGGTAGTCTACTGCTGGTGTTTCAAGATCTTGGAGGGGATCCAACTCCGAGGTTCGAGGGTGACTGCCGTACAAAAGAAAAAACAGGGTTTTCCCAGTTCCCGAGTGGACAGAGTTATTGTAGGCATACTCGGCTATCCAAAGGATATCTTTCCAAGTTTTTTCAGTTTGTTGCAGCATGCAGCGTAAATACTGTTCCAGAGTTTGATTGGTCCTCTCGGTTTGTCCGTCGGTCTGAGGGTGGTGACTGGTCGATAGTCTCACATCAATTTGAGCCGACCGACAGCAACTTCGCCAAAAATGAGAAATAAATTGACTACCTCGATCCGAAATTAGAACCGAAGGAAAACCGTGCAGTCGGACGATGTTTTCGAGAAATTCTCGGGCCAGAGTTGCTGCTGTTGGCAAGCCTTTGAGCGGAATGAAATGCGCCATCTTGGAGAATAAGTCCACGATTACTAGAATCGTATTGTATCCGGAGCATGGAGGTAGATCGGTGATGAAGTCCATAGAAAGCGTATGCCAAGGGCGAGGTGGGATGTCAATAGGGCGTAAGAGGCCTGCTGGTCTTTCCTTTTGACTCTTGTTTTGGGCGCATACTCCACAGGACATTATAAAGTCTCTGATATCTTTTTTCCAAGACGGCCACCAGAAGTAGCGCTTGATCTTTTCTGAGGTCTTGGCTATACCGGGATGACCTTCCATTAAAGAGTTGTGATAACAAGAGATTACTTTTTTCTGTAAATCTGTGCTGGGTAGGTATAATCGTTCTTGGAAATACAATAAGTTGTCCTTTACTGTAAAGTCCTTTCCCTGCAGATGCCAATTCTGTATATCTGCTGGAGTTACAAGTTGCCTGGCTTTATCCTTAACTTCCTCTATGGATTCGCGATTACACCCAGAATTCTTTGTTCGGGAATGATTGGTACAAGTTTAGGGTTGATCAAGTGTTCTTCCACTCCCATCCGAGAAAGGGCATCGGCTTTACCGTTCTTTGTACCTGGTCGATAGGTAATTATGAAGTCAAACTCGGCAAAGAATAATGCCCAACGGAGTTGTCTAGAGGATTGGGCTTTTGCGGTTTTCAAATATTGCAGGTTTCGGTGATCCGTAATCACAGTAACGGTGTGTCGGGCCCCCAGCAGATAATGCCGCCAAGCCTTAAAGGCAGACTTGATAGCCAGAAGTTCCTTGTCAGTAATCGTGTAATTGACTTCAGGAGGCGAGAATTTGCGGGACCAAAATGCCACGGGATGCAACTGATTGGTTACCGGGTCCTTTTGTGATAGAACTGCCCCAATGGCAAGGCTTGAAGCATCAGTTTCCACGATGTAGGGGAGTTCGGGGCGAGGGTGTTTTAAGATTGGTGCAGAGATAAATTTAGTCTTTAAATCCTGGAAAGCTTGTTCCGCCTCGGTAGACCATTCAAAACATTTGTTTTTCTTTAACAAGGCAGTGATGGGCTGGACTATTCGAGAGAACTCGGGGATAAACCTGCGGTAAAAGTTAGCGAAGCCTAACATGCTTTGCACACCTTTTACGGAGGATGGTGATGGCCATTTGAGAACTGCATCGACCTTCTTTGAATCCATACGCACCCCGCCAGGTGACAATATGAATCCCAAGAATTCAACTTCAGTCACGTTGAAAACACATTTTTCCAACTTAGCGAAAAGTTTGTGTTGACGCAATCTTTCGAGGACCATTTTCACGTGTTTCCGATGTTCAGATTCCGATGAAGAATAAACGAGGATGTCGTCAATGTAAACAACAACACATACATCTATGAGCTCTCTGAGGACATCGTTCATAAAATATTGAAAGGCGGCCGGGGCATTGCAAAGTCCGAAGGGCATGACCTGATATTCAAATAGCCCATACTTGGTGCGGAAGGCCGTCTTCCATTCATCGCCCTCTTTTACTCGTACCAAGTGGTAAGCTCCTCTAAGATCCAGCTTTGTATATATGAATGCTTTTCTGACTTGGTCCAGGAGTTCAGGGATCAAAGGTAACGGATATCTATTCTTAACGGTGATCTGGAGAGGTTCAGGGAGCGATAATCGATACAAGTTCTAAGGTCTCCTTCCTTTTTTGGAACGAAGAACAAAGCTGAAGAAGCAGGGGACTTGGAAGGACGAATAAACCCATTTGCCAGGTATTGATCCAGGTATTGTCGAAGGTGAAGGTTCTCAGGCTCGGTGAGGGCATAAATTCTACTACAAGGAGGAGTAGATCCAGGTATCAGGTCTATCTGGCAGTCATAAGACCTATGAGGAGGTAGAGAGTTAGCCTGATCCTTCCGGAAGACATCTTGGTATTCTAGGTATTCGGGAGGTAACTGGGGAGTCTCTGAAGAAATTGCTGCCAGTGCAACACCAGGTGGAGGGTGACAAGTAGAGACACATTCTGGAAACTGGACCGTTCTTGCTCGCCAATCGATCAGAGGATTGTGTTTCTCTAACCAAGGTATTCCTAGAATAATCTGAAACTGAGGGGCCTTGATCACATCGAACACGATCTTCTCATGGTGTCCATCTTGACTTACTAGCGTCACTTCTTGAGTGGTATGCGTTACTGGCCCGGAGGCTATCTCCGTACCATCCACCGTAGTAATGACGTCCTTTACAGCCTTGGGACAAAGAGTTAGATTCATCCTCAAAACCATTTCATGATCCACATAATTGCCGATGGCACCGCTGTCGACGTAAGCTTCAATTGCATGTAATCGATCCGGATTATCAGGGCTAATGAGGACCATAGGTATCACGAAATGCGAGGTCACGGAACTGGTTTTTACGCTCGGCAAGAGGACCTCTATTCTTGTCGGGCGAGGTCGTTTCCCTGCTCAGAGTTTGTAACTTTGGTAACTGCAGCTCCTACTGCCTTCTTGGCAGGTTTCACCGGACAGTCTCGAAGAAAGTGCCCTGAGTTTCCGCAATATAGGCATAATTGCAACTGTTTCCTCCTTTCCCGCTCCCGTTGTGTTAGAGGACCTTTCAGACCCCCTATTTGCATCGATTCCCCAGAGTCTACTCCTTTGGAAGGAGTTGGCGGTTTGGAAAATACTCGAGCATCAGACTTGGAACGATCGGCCTTCCTGTTCTGCAGCCTGTGATCTATTTGAACGACCAAGTCTATGTAATCCGAACAGTCTTGTGGGGGATTCACTACTTGGGCTAAAACGTCTTTGAGCTCTCCACGTAGACCTCTATAAAACAGCGTAATCCTTTTGTCCTCAGGCCATTGAGTTTACACTATTAGTCTATTGAAAGATGCAATATAAGCCAAAAGGTCTTGATTACCCTGTCGCAACGAAATAAGCTCATTGTCCAAGGCCTGTCCCTGTGAACGTCTTGCGAACAGTTTTTCCATACTAAGCTGAAAGGCTTGAAAATCATGGAGAACCGGATCATCTTGATGAACTAGAGGGATCGACCAGTCTGCCGCATTGCCACTAAGGTACGAAAGTACAAAAGCTACTTTAGCTTGATCAGTTGGAAAGGCTGCTGGCCGGCATAAGAATTGCAACCGGCACTGATTGATAAATACTGCAAACCTCTTTGGGTCACCAGAAAATCGCTCGGGCGGAGCCAGAGGTACATTCCCAGGTAGGTTGATCTGCACTGGATTCATAGAGGATGTTGAAGGAAGATTTGCCCCTGATGCGGGTAACGGGGTCTGTCCGGCTTGTGACTGTAGCACTTGTCTAGCAAGATTGTCTGTTCTCTCCTTGGAAATAATTAGTTCCCTTCTTAGAGCATTCATTTCCTGACGAGTTGCATGCACTTCTGCCCTTAGTTCCCCAAGTAACCGGGCTAGGGGGTCAGTATCCGAGGTTTCCATAGCGCCTGGGCGAGAGTTTTGCGGTAGGCTTTGCGTTCTGTAACGCTCACCTGATTCTCGCAGAGGCGCCGGTCTTGACTGGGCGACTACCGTATCTTCAAAGGTGATGTGTAGCACCCGGTTGGCTCTTTGGGCTGGACCTCTGTGCACTGTATGCCTGACGTGTAGAGTAAGATGTCTGCAGATAGAAAATATGGGGTTAATGAACTGGGGTTATTGGGGTGTCCCTATCTCTTTCCTCTTCTCCTCTCCTGTAGACCCCAAAGGTTAACGCTCTCACCTTGGGTAAGTGAATGCCGAGCTCTCCATCTGCCTCGGGGCAGGGTGCTGTAGCCAGTTTCTTCACTGGATAGGTAGTGCAGGCCTCTTGACTTCAGAGGACTGCTGTCTGTCGTTTACTGCACGAACGGTAAGTTTCGAGTCATTCAAATGTCTTTTTAAAGTCTTTAGTAATGATGTCTCTTGTTTTGCAGGGTTCCGGCGATGGCGGATGACGGGCTGAAATGAGTTGAAGATGGAGCCCGTGTGATGAATAGAAGCGCCTGGAAGCACGTGAGTAAGCGCTTGTTGCCTGCTTCACGATGCGCTCTAACTGTCTTTTTATTTTGCAGGTACTAGTTCGGAGCGGCTGCAGGGTGCCGGAATACTCACTGGATTAGATGTGGAAAGGAGTAATGGCACGTGAGTATTAAAGTTCCCCAATGTCTTTAAACGCACCTTGTTTTGTCTTTCAGATGCCGGAATGCAGTATGAAGACCTCCGGAGCGCACGAAGAGTAGGTAAGCCTTTGCCTTTCAGATGCCGGAATGCTAACCTGTTCTTTCTTGTCTTTATAGGTGTTGCTGAAGACTGGATTCAGGATGGTAAGCCTTTTTCCTTAGGCCCAGGACTGGATGCAGAAGACACGATGAGCGTCCTGCTGCAGAGGGTGCAGAATAACGCAAAGCAAGATTCATCCACCGGGTGTGGTTTAAATAGCCTCCTGTAGTGCTTAGGTGTCTCCTTCCACAGCCACGCCTAAGTAAGAAAAGAGTTCCTGGTAAGAAAAGAGTTCCTGCCTTCCAGAAGAGTTCCAGTGTTCTAAATCTAGGGAGTGGCTCCAGCCCCACCCAACAGGAAAAGGAGTTCCAAACAGAAGAGGATCAGAGGCTCAACTGGCAGGAAAGTAAGCAGCATGGTCTGCTGCAGGTAAGTCCACCCAAGCATTATGAGCCCGGCGCTTCCAGCGCTGGGACTGGGCATATTTATGAGCCTGGTGCCACTGGCGCCAGGACTGGGTCCAAAAGGTCCCAATTGGGACTGGTTGGCACTCGGAACCTGGGTTATGGATCTGCTTCCAAGGGAGTTGGGAAAACCCTGACCTTTTGGAAGCAGAGATCATGACAGAAGCAGAGATCATGACAGTACCCCCCTCAAGGCCCCTCCCAAACCGGGCTTCTCTGGGGGTTTTGGCTTGTCAGGAAATGTTCGGTGAAATCTTTTGATTAGGCGAGGAGCGTGGACATATTCAGCAGGTTCCCAGGATCTCTCTTGGGGGCCGTAGCCTTTCCAGTCAATTAGGTAAAATAGTTTAGATTTGGAGATCTTGGAGTCCAGAATGCTTTTGACTTCAAACTCGAGTTCTCCATCAACTAGGATGGGTTTTGGAGATTTAGTTAGTCGGGTTTGAGGTTGCACGGGTTTTAATAGAGAGACGTGGAAGACCGGATGTATCTTCATGTGCGGGGGCAAGTCCAACTTGACCGCTACTGGGTTTACTATGGTAGTGATGGAATAGGGACCAAGGTATCTTGGGTTGAATGTGCGTGGCCCTTTTAGAGGTAGATATTTGGTGGATAACCAGACTTGATCCCCTACTTGATATTGAGGGGCTTCCTTTCCGATGTTGATCTGCTCCTTTCTTGTATTGTTCTTTAGCCCTTTGAAGGTGAGAAACAGCTTCCTTAAAGGCTTGGGTGATTGTAGAATGCAGGTAGTCTACTGCTGGTGTTTCAAGATCTTGGAGGGGATCCAACTCCGAGGTTCGAGGGTGACTGCCGTATAAAAGAAAAAACGGGGTTTTCCCAGTTCCCGAATGGACAGAGTTGTTGTAGGCATATTCGGCTATCCAAAGGATGTCTTTCCAAGTTTTTTCAGTTTGTTGCAGCATGCAGCGTAAATACTGTTCCAGAGTTTGATTGGTCCTCTCGGTTTGTCCGTCGGTCTGAGGGTGGTGACTGGTCGATAGTCTCACATCAATTTGAGCCGACCGACAGCAACTTCGCCAAAAATGAGAAATAAATTGACTACCTCGATCCGAAATTAGAACCGAAGGAAAACCGTGCAGTCGGACGATGTTTTCGAGAAATTCTCGGGCCAGAGTTGCTGTTGGCAAGCCTTTGAGCGGAATGAAATGCGCCATCTTGGAGAATAAGTCCACGATTACTAGAATCGTATTGTATCCGGAGCATGGAGGTAGATCGGTGATGAAGTCCATAGAAAGCGTATGCCAAGGGCGAGGTGGGATGTCAATAGGGCGTAAGAGGTCTGCTGTTCTTTCCTTTTGACTCTTGTTTTGGGCGCATACTCCACAGGACATTATAAAGTCTCTGATATCTTTTTTCCAAGACGGCCACCAGAAGTAGCGCTTGATCTTTTCTGAGGTCTTGGCCATACCGGGATGTCCTTCCATTAAAGAATCGTGATAACAAGAGATTACTTTTTTCTGTAAATCTGTGCTGGGCAGGTATAATCGTTCTTGGAAATACAATAAGTTGTCCTTTACTGCAAAGTCCTTTCCCTGCAGATGCCAATTCTGTATGTCTGCTGGAGTTACAAGTTGCCTGGCTTTATCCTTAACTTCCTCTATGGATTGTGTGGCGATTACACCCAGAATTCTTTGTTCGGGAATGATTGGTACAGGTTTAGGGTTGATCAAATGTTCTTCCACTCCCATCCGAGAAAGGGCATCAGCTTTACCGTTTTTTGTACCAGGTCGATAGGTAATTATGAAGTCAAACTCGGCAAAGAATAATGCCCAACGGAGTTGTCTAGAGGATTGGGCTTTTGCGGTTTTCAAATATTGCAGGTTTCGGTGATCCGTAATCACAGTAACGGTGTGTCGGGCCCCCAGCAGATAATGCCGCCAAGCCTTAAAGGCAGACTTGATAGCCAGAAGTTCCTTGTCAGTAATCGTGTAGTTGATTTCAGGAGGCGAGAATTTGCGGGACCAAAATGCCACGGGATGCAACTGATTGGTTACCGGGTCCTTTTGTGATAGAACTGCCCCCATGGCAAGGCTTGAAGCATCAGTTTCCACGATGTAGGGGAGTTCGGGGCGAGGGTGTTTTAAGATTGGTGCAGAGATAAATCTAGTCTTCAAATCCTGGAAAGCTTGTTCCGCCTCGGTAGACCATTCAAAACGTTAGTTTTTCTTTAACAAGGCAGTGATGGGCTGGACTATCCGAGAAAATTCGGGGATAAACCTGCGATAAAAGTTAGCGAAGCCTAACATGCTTTGCACACCTTTTACGGAGGATGGTGATGGCCATTTGAGAACTGCATCGACCTTCTTTGAATCCATACGCACTCCGCTAGGTGATAATATGAATCCCAAGAATTCAACTTCAGTCACGTTGAAAACACATTTTTCCAACTTAGCGAAAAGTTTGTGTTGACGCAATCTTTCGAGGACCATTTTCACGTGTTTCCGATGTTCAGATTCCGATGAAGAATAAACGAGGATGTCGTCAATGTAAACAACAACACACACATCTATGAGTTCTCTGAGGACATCGTTCATAAAATATTGAAAGGCGGCCGGGGCATTGCAAAGTCCGAAGGGCATGACCTGATATTCAAATAGCCCATATTTGGTGCGGAAGGCCGTCTTCCATTCATCGCCCTCTTTTACTCGTACCAAATGGTAGGCTCCTCTAAGATCCAGCTTTGTATATATGCATGCTTTTCTGACTTGGTCCAGGAGTTCAGGGATCAAAGGTATTCTTGACGGTGATCTGGTTCAGGGAGCGATAATCTATACAAGTTCTAAGGTCTCCTTCCTTTTTTGGAACGAAGAACAAAGCTGAAGAAGCAGGGGACTTGGAAGGACGAATAAACCCATTTGCCAGGTATTGATCCAGGTATTGTCGCAGGTGAAGGTTCTCAGGCTCGGTGAGGGCATAAATTCTACTACAAGGAGGAGTAGATCCAGGTATCAGGCCTATCTGGCAGTCATAAGACCTATTAGGAGGTAGAGAGTTAGCCTGATCCTTCCGGAAGACATCTTGGTATTCTAGGTATTCGGGAGGTAACTGGGGAGTCTCTGAAGAAATTGCTGCCAGTGCAACACCAGGTGGAGGGTGACAAGTAGAGACACATTCTGGAAACTGGACCGTTCTTGCTCGCCAATCGATCAGAGGATTGTGTTTCTCTAACCAAGGTATTCCTAGAATAATCTGAAACTGAGGAGCCTTGATCACATCGAACACGATCTTCTCATGGTGTCCATCTTGACTTACTAGCGTCACTTCTTGAGTGGTATGCGTTACTGGTCCGGAGGCTATCTCCGTTCCATCCACCGTAGTAATGACGTCCTTTACCGCCTTGGGACAAAGAGTTAGATTCATCCTCAAAACCATTTCATGATCCACATAATTGCCGATGGCACCGCTGTCGATGTAAGCTTCAATTGCATGTAATCGATCCGGATTATCAGGGCTAATGAGGACCATAGGTATCACGAAATGCGAGGTCACGGAACTGGTTTTCACGCTCGGCAAGAGGACCTCTATTCTTGTCGGGCGAGGTTGTTTCCCTGCTCAGAGTTTGTAACTTTGGTAACTGCAGCTCCTACTGCCTTCTTGGCAGGTTTCACCGGACAGTCTCGAAGAAAGTGCCCTGAGTTTCCGCAATAGAGGCATAATTGCAACTGTTTTCTCCTTTCCCGCTCCTTTTGTGTTAGAGGACCTTTCAGGCCCCCTATTTGCATGGGTACCCCGGAGTCTACTCCTTTGGAAGGAGTTGGCGGTTTGGAAAATACTCGAGCATCAAACTTGGAACGATCGGCCTTCCTGTTCTGCAGTCTGTGATCTATTTGAACGACTAAGTCTATGTAGTCCGAACAATCTTGTGGGGGATTCACTACTTGGGCTAACACATCTTTGAGCTCTCCACGTAGACCTCTATAAAACAGCGTAATCCTTTTGTCCTCAGGCCATTGAGTTTCCACTATCAGTCTGTTGAAAGATGCAATATAAGCCAAAAGGTCTTGATTACCTTGTCGCAACGAAAGAAGCTCATTGTCCAAGGCCTGCCCCTGTGAATGTCTTGCGAACAGTTTTTCCATACTGAGCTGAAAAGCTTGAAAATCATGGAGGACCGGATCATCTTGATTTACTAGAGGGATCGACCAGTCTGCCGCATTGCCACTAAGGTACGAAAGTACAAAAGCTACTTTAGCTTGATCAGTTGGAAAGGCTGCTGGCCGGCATAAGAAATGCAACCGGCACTGATTGATAAATACTGCAAACCTCTTTGGGTCACCAGAAAATCGTTCGGGCGGAGCCAGAGGTACATTCCCAGGTAGGTTGATCTGCACTGGATTCATAGAGGATGTAGAAGGAAGATTTCCCCCAGATGCGGGTAACAGGGTCTGTCCGGCTTGTGACTGTAGCAATTGTCTAGCGAGATCATCTGTTCGCTCCTTGGAAATAATCAGTTCCCTTCTTAGAGCGTTCGTTTCCTGACGGGCTGCATGCACTTCTGCCCTTAGTTCCCCAAGTAACTGGGCTAGCTGGTCGGTATCCGAGGTTTCCATAGCGCCTGGACGGGAGTTTTGCGGTAGGCCTTGCGTTCTGTAACGCTCACCTGATTCCCGTAGAGGCGCCGGTCTTGACTGGGCGTATGCCGTATCTTCAAAGGTGATGTGTAACACACGGCTGGCTCTTTGGGCTGGACCTCTGTGCACTGTATGTCTGACTCGAAGGGTAAGATGTCTGCAGATAGAAAATATGGGATTAATGAACTGGGTTATTGAATGTCTCTCTCTTCTTCCCTTTCTCTTCTCCTGTAGAACCCCAAAGGTCAACGCTCTCACCTTAGGTAAGTGAACGCCGTGCTCTCCATCTGCCTCGGGGCAGGGTGCTGTAACCAGTTTCTTCACTGGATAAGGGGAGCAGGCCTCTTGACTTCTGTCCGTCGTTTACTGCACAAACGGTAAGTTTCGAGTAATTCTAATGTCTTTAAAAGTCTTTAGTAATGATGTCTCTTGTTTTGCAGGGTTCCGGCGATGGCGGATGACGGGCTGAAGTGAGTTGAAGATGGAGCCCGTGTGATGAATAGAAGCGCCTGGAAGCACGTAAGTAAGCGCTTGTTGCCTGCTTCACGATGCGCTCTAACTGTCTTTTTATTTTGCAGGTACAAGTTCGGAGCGGCTGCAGGGTGCCGGAATACCCACTGGGTTAGATGTGGAAAGGAGTAATGGCACGTGAGTATTAAAGTTCCCCAATGTCTTTAAACGCACCTTGTTTTGTCTTTCAGATGCGGGATGCAGAGCCGAAGGCCTCAGGAGCGTGCGAAGAGTTGGTGAGCTTTTGTCTTTCAGATGCCGGAATGCAGTGCGAAGACCTCCGGAGCGCACGAAGAGTAGGTAAGCATTTGTCTTTCAGATGCCGGAATGCAGCGCGAGGCGTTGATGATAGCCGATGGACCAGGTAAGTGAAGCGCTGTCACTGAAGACCGTAATGCTAACCTGTTCTTTCTTGTCTTTATAGGTGTTGCTGAAGACTGGATTCAGGATGGTAAGCCTTTTTCCTTAGGCCCAGGATCAGATGCAGAAGACACGATGAGCGTTCTGCTGCAGAGGATGCAGAATAACGCAAAGCAAGATTCATCCATCGGGTGTGGTTTAAATAGCCTCCTGTAGTGCTTAGGTGTCTCCTTCCACAGCCACGCCTAGGTAAGAAAAGAGTTCCTGCTTTCCAGAAGAGTTCCAGTGTTCTGAACCTAGGGAGTGGCTCCTGCCCCTCCGAACAGGAAAAGTAGTTCCAAACAGAAGAGGATCAGAGGCTCAACTGGCAGGCAAGTAAGCAGCATGGTCTGCTGCAGGTAAGTCCACCCAAGCATTATGAGCCCGGCGCTTCCAGCGCTGGGACTGGGCATATTTATGAGCCTGGTGCCACTGGCGCCAGGACTGGGTCCAAAAGGTCCCAATTGGGACTGGTTGGCCCTCGGAACCTGGGTTATGGATCTGCTTCCAAGGGAGTTGGGAAAACCCTGACCTTTTGGAAGCAGAGATCATGACACTCGCCCTATGTATGTACGATCAAAGGACAATGTCCCACAAGCAATAGAAAGTTCAGGGGAACCAATGCAGATCGGAGGGGTAAGGGCCCCCTTGACTAAGGCTGAAAGGGACAAGAGAGGCAGCAGCAGCTATGTTTGTACTGCGGAACTTCAGGCCATTTCCTTAAGGAGTGTCCAGTGAAACCACCAAGGAGAACCGCAGGGGCCACTGACAAGGAAGACGCCAACAAAGAGTCGGAAAACTACCAAGCCTGGTAAGTGTAGGGGTCCGCTTGTTGAGCGAAGAAAGTGAACTACCGACCTCCCATTTTGCATCGTCAGTGATCTTGATCAACCACCAACAACCATCTCGGATGCATGCCATAAAAGCATACATAGACAGTGGAGCAGTTGGGAACTATATGGACCAAGATCTCTCAGGAAAGATGGAGCTTCCTTTATGACCCAAGTCAACCACTGACACAGTCACCACTGTTGATGGTACGGAAATAGCTTCTGGTCCAGTATCCCAATGTACCGCAGTGTTAACCCTTCTGTACCAGGATGCACTCAGTTCTGTTTTTCTTCCTCCTCATGTAGCCCAGATGTCCACAAATATGGACATGACAGTAATCAACCTTGGTGGAGCGGAAGCTGTAACAGCATGGGAAATTCTTTAGAGGAGTAGGCTGGGAGGGCTACGAGGAATATGTTGGAGGAACATCCAGTCGAAAGAACGTTACCAGGGGTAAGTAACTTGTTCTTCGAATGGATTGTGTCCTCCAACATATTC
This sequence comes from Ambystoma mexicanum, assembly GCF_040938575.1. NCBI lineage: Eukaryota > Metazoa > Chordata > Amphibia > Caudata > Ambystomatidae > Ambystoma > Ambystoma mexicanum. Next base: position 1,091,399,868 of record NC_090941.1, read on the forward strand.
CTCATCATTGACAGACTCCCAAAGCAGTGTTTATGATTGGAGGAAGTAGAAGAATTTTAGAAATTACACATTGTCAAGGGCAGAGTAAAGTATCGCCTTGCCAAAAACAAGATCTTGAGACTGGGAAGCATCCAGAGCATAATGCTTTGTGAACGTGTGTACTGATGACCACGTTGCCGTATCACATATATTTCTAATGGGAACTCCCCTTTGCAGGGCTGTCGATGTGGCCATGTCCCTAGTGGAATGAGCCTGCAAACCCTCGGGAGGGTCTTTTCCTGCTAGCCTGTAGCACTCAGAAATTGCCAAAATCACTGTGGGGATAGTGGGATCCGGACAGGTACAAGCCCACTTATAGGCACGGACGCGGAGCGGACAGCACCAGCCACGGCAATGATAGCTGAGCAATGACAGCTGGGCGTGAGATGCCCGCGCAGCGGCCACGGCGAGCAGCAGGGAGAGGACCATTCTCCCACTCTGCTGGGGTCCGGCGGCAGACGAGAGACATACATGCCCCATACCCCGCCCGGCAGACCGGCAGTGGAGGGGGAGCGGTCCATCATCCCCTGGAAACAGCACACAGCCCCGGGCTCCTTACCTCATGTGTCACACCTGCATCCACAGCCTACACGGCCTATGCGGTTCCAGCAATGAGACTTACTGGAAGGGGGTGGGGCCGGAGGCAAGCCAAAGCTGGGAGGGGAAGAACTCACGGCAGCCCGTGGCATGCCAAGAACGGGGCAGGGAATGGGAGGGGGCTGCAGAGGCATCATTACCCAGAGGAATGCTGGGAAGGTTCCGTCCATGAACTTGCTGCAGCTGAGGAGGAGGTGGGGACTTCAACTCCTTTCATCAGGAGTGACTCCTGTAGACAGCAGCCTATCAGAAGGGGAGAGACTTAGCCAGAGGCTGATTGGTCGGGACATAAGCCAATTGCAAAGTATAAAAGGGATAACGCAGACTCTCGTGTGTTGTTGTTTACCAGAACCCCGGAGAGGAGAGAGGAAGTGAATGGTAGGCCTATCCGGGCTCGAGTGACTAGAAGGAGCCTCTTGAGAAACAGCCTATCCCCAAGACTTTGAGGTAGTGAAGAAACTACCATCAACCCTTATTCTAGTTTGTTAAAGAGAACAGGACATTCTGAACATTAAAGAAATAAAGTATTATTTAAAGCATCAATACCGTCTCCCGTCATGGTTCTTACAAGTGGCGTATTGATAACGCAATGGAAACCCTCATAAAAATATTATCGCAGGGTCAGCAGCAATTGCAGCAGCTGCTACAAATGCAGTCCCAACAAGCCGTTGCCGACCGACAGGCTTTCCAACAGGCGATCCAGTTACAAGTTCCCTGCAGGCGGCCTCCCAGGACAAACAACATGAGACAATCCTTCGACTGACGGATGTGGTGGCGAGTTCCCATAACCAACCACTGGTTCCCTCCGCTATCCTACAAAAGTTCTAAGAGGGAGAATATCCTGCCTTCTTCTTCACCGGATTTGAACGGATAGCCCGGAATGCACAATGGCCAGTGGAACGATGGGGACAGTATGTGGCTCCCTTATTATCAGCGATAATCCAAGGGGCCTACCAAGCTGTAAACCCCAATGGGAATACACCTTATGCAGAAATAAAGAAAGTTGTTTCGGATAGACTGGGCCTGGATGAAGAAGCCTACCACATACAACTGAGAGACACCAAACTAAAGCCCGGAGAAATCCCACGTCAGTTGTTTTATAGGTTCAAGGACCTTGTGGAAAAATTGCTTCAACCTTCTAACCCAGCCACCCAAGACATACTGGATAAAGTTACTATGGAACACTTTGTGGAGGCCCTGCCTCCCCCATGCAAAGATGGGTCCGCCAGCATCAAAGACTCTCACTAGCAGAGGCTGTGGACATTGCCTCCGCCTACCAAACGGCTGGGGTGAACAGGCCGTTTGTAACAAACTCACCCGTCAGAACCTTAATACCCCTCAACAATCCACAACCAAATAAAGGAGCCCGAGCCATAATACCTAGGTGGAGAATCCCTGAGGAATGCATACACAGACCAGAGGAGGAGAGAAGAACCGGGACCGAAGGGAAAACCACTGTTACAACCACCGGGTTCCGCCAGCCACAGTGCTATTATTGCGGCCAGTGGGGTCATATGGCCAGATTTTGCCCGAAGAGAAGAGGGACGGATGTTAGGCAGAAACCTGTGCAGTTCCCTCTGGGACCACTGCAAAAGATTTAGGACTACAGGTGTTTGGCAGTAAACCCACTTGGTAGCAGTCTGTACCACACAGATTCACTTGGTAGCTGTGGCTGAACAGTCAGACTTCCCTCAAGAAGAGTTATGCAGTATAGAGAGTATTCACAATAGGTCAAGAGAACACAATAGAACAAGTAAACACTGACCAGGGCTTGGTGTAAAAGAGATATAATTATTTATTTAAAACCACATCTAGAAAAACACACAGGCACTAATAGTAAGCAATTCAAAAACACGGTCACTAAAAGATATACACTCCCTTAAAAGAATATTAGACAAGTCTTAAGTAAAGCCCCCACTTATTTTCAGACAGCGGTGAGTGCTTAACGTAGATGGCACTCTAATAATTCGTTTTAAAAAGGGAGAGAAAAGCAGAGAATAAATTGGAACAGATCCCAACACTTTTTCACGAACACAACAAGAGAGGAAGGCAAAGTAACACCGTGAGTTCAGAGTCAGTAGGCCGGATCCGCTTTAAGAGGATCAAAACGAAATGTGTCCAAGGTCACACGGTTACAGTGCACAAAAGTCTTGTAACGGTTCAAAAAGGAGTTGGACCAAAGAAAGGGACCAGTTAAGAGGGTCAAGGCGGCCAGCCCAGTCCAGAAGGTGAAGGGGTTATTATTACCTTGTAGCAATCTTTAGAAAGGGAGGCCTGGCGGACACGGTACCTTAAAGTGGTGAAAATACTCCAGTGGGGGCAGTTGTTCCTGGCAGCGGATGCAAGTCGGTGCTTCATCCGGGGGAAGAGAGGATCTCGTCGGGGAGGAAGACAGGAGTCCGTTGCACTGCCAGGGAAGAAACCAGCCGCGGAGTTTCTCAGGTACAAGGAGCGGTCCGTGGATTTGCGGTCCAGTGGTAAGTGGCTATCCGGCCACCGGGGTGCTTGGCACGGGCAGTTCGACCACAAACCGGTCTGGGGTGCGAAGAAAGAAGGTAAACTGGTTGTGCCCACCAGTCAGGGGAAGAAGCCTCTCCAGCCGGGAGATCTTCTCTGTCGTCGGGAAGTGGTGAGTTGGTTCCGCAGGGCTCCACCGGTGGTGTCGTCGTGGTAGGTCGGCTCAGCTTCTCCCTCGTCGATTCTCAGATCCTGTGGCGACTTCTGAAGTTCCAGTGCCCAAAGCCCTGCTTTTATGCAGCATACCCCCATTTACTCAGCCTAGCTGTCAATCAAACATGGTAAGTGGTGAGCCGGCCGGCTCACCACTTGGGCCAATCACACAAGAGTGCAACTTGAGTTACCAAGGTAACTCAGTCCAGGGTGCCTAAACCCCCTCCCACAACCCCTGTGGTACCTAGACAGAGTGGCACCACTTTTGGAGGCTTCTGTGGAGAAGCCCGCCAAAAAGTGGAACAAAGGGCTCGACTTGGGTTGGCCTCACAGAAGAGAACACAAACGCCATTTTAGAATCGAGTCCTGGCAAAAAATACCAACCGGCGAATTAATATTAAATAAATAAACCGGCGGTATGTTCGAGGCTATGAGAATTAAATAATTAAAGTTGGTAGCCTCGAACAATGAGAAAATCCCATAGGGAAATATTTGCGGTCGAATATAAAAAGTAGTTTCCACTGCCACCAGCCAAAACTCGATCAGTGGGGACGGAGACGTGCCCCCTCGACTAACAGACCCCGGGGTAATCGAATTGCCCCGACCAGTACGTCCACAATATGATGTTTTGTACTGGTTTCTGTTAATAATTTGGGACTAGTAAAGCCAATGGTGACTTTACATGCCTGGGAGACAGTAGTCAGTCCCAGGAGTCTATGGTGAGGTGTCACTATGACACCCCTGTGTTACTGCACGGAGGGTGCTGTGTAACACACATTGTAAAAACACATGAGACCCTATGGAGTAAAGGACCCCGTAGCCCATAAAACACATCAACAGTCAAAGGAACACCATGAATCATGTCCAAGAGTGGGCTGGCAGGAGAAAAAAACAAACTCCAGAAATCCAGCAAAGCTGCTGGGGGACTCACTAGGTTAGAAAATTCAGCCTAAAGAGAGAATTCTCCCTAACAACGCAACCCATGGAGATCGGGTACATGAAAGCAGATACACGAGCATCCTTTTCGGGACCATATACTATGGACATCCGGGTGGCTGGGATTCCGTTGCAAGCATCAATAGACAGCGGAAGCAGACAGACCGCCATTTCGCCAACTATAAGTAAAAACCCCTACTTACCTAATATACGGGTGCCTATTTGTTGTATACATGGGGACGTAAGATCATATCCTATGAAAAATATACAGATGGAAATAGGCCATGATATGGCTAATCTGCGAGCTGCCGTCCTGCCCTCCCTACCAGCTCCAGTCGTTATAGGGACAGATCTACCCCTCTTCCATCAAACAATGAAGTCCATGGATCCCGATTGGTGGTCCGAAGCCCCTTTTTCCCCAAGACCCGGTAGAAGCAGATACAAAGGGCCCGAAGATTTCCTTGAGCAAGTGAAGAGAGAACAGGCTAGCATACTGCCGTTCCATATATGCCACACAAATGAGTTGAATGGAACCCGGAGGAGCACGAAGACTCCATTTGGGGAGAAACTTTGGTAGACCCCACCCTTAAGGTAGCCAAAGAAAGGGCTTTCTAAGAACCAAACCCTGACCTGAATCAGGGTCCTGGGTTTGTCTCCTGAGACGGTCTACTATACAGGGCCTATAATGCAGAAAACGGGATATAAAGGCAACAACTTCTTCTACCCAAGACCCATCGAATGGTTATCCTATAGATAGCACATAATCATCCATGTGGAGGCCATATGGCCTCGCTGAAAACGCAACAAAACATATTGAAAAGGTTCTATTGGCCAGGAGTCTATGGAGATGTTGCCAAATTTTGCAAAGAATGTCTGACTTGCCAGCTGACAAGTGGGTAAAAACCTGCAAAGGCACCTCCGCAATGCATGCCCCTCATCACTATTCCTTTCCAACGCATCGGTATGGACTTGGTGGGACCACTGGAACCGGCTAGCAGGGGATATAAGTACCTGTTAGTCATTGCGGACTATGCTACAAGGTACCTGGAAGCCTTCCCGTTAAAGGGGACATCAGCGAGGCAGATATTTGGCCAATTTATCCCGTTCTTTGCTCGGGTAGGATTACCCACCGAGGTCCTCACGGACCAAGATACTAATTTTATGTCAACCGTCATGCACCAGGTCAGTAACTGATTAGGCATAAAGCAACTCTGCAACTCAGTATATCACCCTCAAACCGATGGGTTGGCAGAGCGTTACAATAAAACCACCAAGAAAATGCTAATAAGAGTGACAGGACCAGAAGGACTGGATTGGGATCGGGTGTTGCCTCTAATACTCATGGTACTGAGGGACACACCTCAATCCTCAACTGGGTTCTCCCCTTTCGAACTGCTCTTCGGGAGACAACCCAGAACAGTGTTGGACATAGTGAAGGAAGACTGGGAAAACACCCAGGAAACCTCATTAATGGAGTATTCTGAAACCCTAAAAACTCACCTATCTGCCCTACTGGCCCTAGCAGAAGCTAATCTAGGACAAGCCCAAGCCAACCAAGAGTGAGCATACAACAAAGGAAGTCCTATAAGGAGCTTCCAACCAGGTGAACAAGTGTTAATATTGTTACTCACTAGCACCAACAATCTACTAGCCAGGTGGAGAGGACCATACAAGGTAAAGGAGGCCCCAGGACCAGTCAACTACAAAATCCACCAACCAGACCAAACCCCCTCTACCAAGGTATACGACATAAACCTCCTTAAAAAATGGACGGAACCTAAACCCATGGCTGTATTAAACCCTAGTGGGATAGAAGGTGAGGATTTTCAGACCAGGGATGAATCCCTGGGAGGGGTAAAATGGGGGAGACCCTAACAAACAAGATGTAGAAAGAGATATTGGAAACCCTGAATGAACACAAGCAAACCTTATCCTCCTTACCCGGAAGAACACAGCTGATGGAGCACTGTATCAAAATGACGCCAGGACAGAAGGTCCGCCTATGTCCATATAGAATCCCGGAAGCACGAAGAAAAGTGATCAAAGAGGAGTTAAGGCAAATGTTAAGTTTGGACACCATTGAACCTTCCACTAGTGCCTGGTGTTCCCCTATAGTCCTGGTACCAAAACCAGACGGATCGGTCCGATTTTGCTTGGACTACAGACAGCTGAATTCCATCTCACAATACGAGGTATACCCCATGCCTAGGATGGATGAACTTCTAGAGAGGCTGGGATCAGCCCAATACCTCAGTACATTGGACCTGACCGAGGAATATTGGCAGATCCCGCTAAGAATGGCAGATACAGAGAAAACCGCCTTTTCAACAGCCCAAGGTTTGCTCCACTTCAAAGTGTTACCTTTTGGATTACACGGAGCACCGGCCACGTTTCAGCGTTTAATGGATATACTTCTCCAACAGCACGAGAGCTACGCAGCAGCATACCTGGACGACATTGTGATATACAGTAGAACATGGGAATAACACAAATCCCATTTAGAAAGGGTGATCGGGACCTTAAGACGCTCCGCCTGCACATCAATCCAAACAAATCCATGCTCGGTGCTCAAGAGAACAAGTACTTAGGTCACCTGGTTGGGAAGGGGACTATACGTCCTCAGGTCTCCAAGCTTAAAGCTATACGGAACATCCCGACACCGACCACCAGGAAGCAGATAAGAGCCTTCTTGGGCTTCATCGGCTATTACCAGCGCTTCATCCCTGAATTCTCTATGCAAGCAGCCCCTTTGACTGATGCCTTGAGAGCTGGTGAATCGCCCGATCTCTCCTCCAACGAGGCAGCCCTTCGAGCCATCGACAACCTCAAATGCTGCATTACGTTGTTCCCGGTGTTACTGTGCCCGGACTTCACCAGACACTTCTTTCTGCAGACGGACGCCTCTGGACAGGGACTAGGTGCAGTCCTCTCACAGGAATCTATGGGATTCCTCCGCCCAATCTGTTTCATTACCCGCAAACTCATGTCACACGAGGCAGTTTATTCGACGATTGAGAAAGAATGCTTGGCAATCAAGTGGGCAGTGGATTCCCTGCGTTATTACCTATTGGGGAGGAAGTTCACATTGTACACCGATCATGCACCCCAGCAATGGCTGGCTAGGCATAAGGTCTCCAATCAGAGGGTGCTATGTTGGTTTTTATCGTTACAACCCTTCGACTTTATTACCCTTCACCGTACAGCTGGCTTCCAGTTGATGGCTGATTACCTGTCCCGATGCTCGACCCTGCCCGATTGGCCTGGGTCTGTGGTGGGGGTATGTGGGGATAGTGGGGTCTGGACAGGTGCAAGCCCACTTATAGGCATGGACGAGGAGCGGACAGTGTCTCCCAGCACGGCTGCGCCGCTCTCGGCCAGCACACGGTGAACAACAACACCAGCTGCAGCAATGAAGCTGGGCGTGAGACGCCCACGCCACGGCCGCAGCGAGCAGCAGGGAGAGGATGCCCTCCCACCCTGCTGCGGTCCGGCCACAGACGAGAGACATACATGCCCCATACCCTGCCTGCCAGACCGGAAGAGGAGGGGGAGCAGTCTATCATCCCCTGGAAACAGCCCACAACCCCAGGCCCCTTACCTCATGTGCCGCACCTGTAACCATGGCCTACACGGCCTACGCAGCTCCAATAATGAGACTTCCTGGAAGGGGGCGGGGCTTGAGGCACACCGAAGCTGGGAGGGGAAGAACTCACGGCAGCTCATGGCACGCCAAGAATGGGGCAGGGAATGGGAGGCGGCTGCAGAGGCATCATTACCCAGAAGACTGCTGGGAAGGTTCCGTCCATGAACTTGCTGCAGAGGGGACGGCAACTCCTTTTATCAGGAGTGACACATGTAGATAGCAGTCTATCAGAAGGGGAGAGACTTGGCCAGAGGCTGATTGGTGGGGACATAAGCCAATTGCAAAGTATAAAAGGGATAACGTGGACTCTTCTGTGTTGTTGTTTTCCAGAACCCCGGAGAGGAGAGAGGAAGTGAATGGTGGGCCTATCCGGGCTCGAGTGACTAGAAGGAGCCTCTTGAGAAACAGCCTATCCCCAAGACTTTGAGGTAGTGAAGAAACTACCAACAACCCTTATTATAGTTTGTTAAAGAGAAAAGGACATCCTGAACCTTAAAGAAATAAAGTATTATTTGAAGCATCAATACCATCTCCCGTCCTGGTTCTTATAATTACCCACCTAGATAAGGTCTGTTTGGTAACAGCCTGACCTAGTTTGTGCTGTATACCCTATGAACAACTGATCATCTAACCGTATTTTGGATGTTCTTGTAATGTAAAAGCTTAAAGCTCTTCTAGCATCTAACCTATGAAGCCTTTCCTCCGCCTTACTAGGGTGAGGCAGAGGGTAGAAGGAAGGTAGGACAATTTTCTGGTTCAAATGAAAATCCGAAATTATTTTTGGGAGAAACAAAGTCTTGACCTTCAGGACAACCTTGTCCTTGTAGAATACTGTGAAGGGTGGCTTTACTGACAGTGCCTGCAACTCGCTCACTCTGCGTGCTGATGTGAGAGCAACCAATAAAATGTGTTTCAAGGTTAACAACCTTAAAGGACACATGTGCAGGGTTTCTAAGGGTGCACATATCAAGAATTTCAAAACCAAATTAAGGTCCCAAACAGGAACCTTGAAAGGAGACGGAGGATATAAGTTAGTGAGTCGTTTTAGAAATTGAGTCACCAGAGGGATTTTGAAATAGGAACATTCCTCTGACAAGTGCTTAAAAATGGATAGCGCTGCCAGATGGCCTTTAATAGTGCCAATCCGGAGCCCCAAATTGGCTAAAGATAGAAGGAATGATAACACATATGGTGTTTTACGCAGAAAAGTATCTACATTCTGATCTTTGCACCAGTTGCAAAACTTGTTCCAATGGCAACGGTACAAGGATTTTGTTTCTGGTCTTCTAGCCGAAAGCAACACCTCCATCACGTCATCCAGGAGGTCCCAATCTTTATACCTCAACCTTTCAGAAACCAAGCGTGAAGGTTCAGAGTATTGACCTCTGGATGGAGAACCTGAGCTTCCTCTCATGAGAGAAGATCCTCTCTCTGTGAAAGACATATCGGAGGACAGATGGACACGTCTAGAAGGTCTGGGTACCATGTCCTACTGGCCCAATACAGGGCAATTAAGGATCATGTGTTTCCTGAACTTTCTCAACCTCCTGATCACGTGAGGAATGACAGGGACTAGAGGAAACCCGTACAGGAGTGGAAACTCCCAGTCCACCACGAATGCGTCTCCTAGACCTCCTCTTGAGGGAAATTCCCTTGAGCAGTACAGTTCGCACTTCCATTTGACATTGGTCACGAACAGATCCACTTCAGAGGTTCCCTAAAGGGTGAAGATCTTGTGAAGGACTTCCTGAGCTAGTTCCCACTCGTAGGAGACTCTGCTCTGCTTGCTCAGAGCATCCGCCGCCGTGTTCTCCTCTCCGGCTAGGTGAACTGCCAATAGGGAGATTCCTTCTTAAATTTCCCAGTACCAGAGCTGCATTGCCTCTCTGCACAGTGGTAGTGACCCTACACCTCCTCTCTTGTTGAGGTAGTACATAGCCACCAAGTTGTGCATCATTATGAGGACATTCCTTCCCTGTACAGAGGGCAGGAAGGCCTTCAGTGCTAGTCTGATTGCCCTCAACTCCAAAGGATTGATGTGTAGTTTGGACTCTGATGGAGAACAATGACTGCTGACTATCAGATCGTTGGCTTGGCTCCCCACCCCGTGAGTGAGGCATCCGTCACTACTGTAATCTCCGGCCATGGCTGCCAAAAGGGTTTTCCTTCAGAATGTTGTCCTCGCAGACCACCACAGAAGATCCTGTGAGACCCTGTTTGGAATCTGAATTCGGTCCGACATCTTTCTTGAGAACTGGGACCATTGTGTTCTTAGAGCCATTTGAAGGGATCTCATTCTCAGGCAGGCTTCTGGCACCAGAAAAATGCAGGATGCCATGAGACAAAGCAACCTTAAGAAATCGAATGCCAGAAAATTTTGGCCACTCTGAAATTTGGTAACCATCTGAAGAATGTCTTGAGCCCTCACCTTGGGTGGTGAGCTCTTTCCCAAGGAAGTGTCCTAAACAGCCCGATGTACTGGAGCTGTTGAGAAGTTGTCATATGGGACTCATCTGTTTGGTGAAAACCCTTGGGCGGAGGTCAGCCGAATGGCAGAACTCGAAATTGATAGTGAGAGCTGCCAACTGCGAACCTCAGGTATTTTCTGTGCTTGAGATGGGTTGGCACATGAAAATAAGCATCCTGAAGGTCCAATGACACAAACCAATCCTGAAATTGGAGGGCCTGAAGGATCTGAGAAAGTGTGACTATCTTGAACTTGTCCTTCCTGAGGAACTTGTTCAAGTCAAGTCCAAGATGGGTCTCAGTCCTCAGTCCTTTTTGGGGATAGAAACATATGGGTAGTACCATCCCTTGTCCCTCTCCGCTACTGGTACTGGTTAAAACTTCCTGCACAAGGCCCGGATCCGGAATCCTCAAAGAACGGCTCCCCGGTGGATTGTTCTGAGGTCTTCTTATGAAGGGAAGGCAGCAACCGTGCGCTACTGTTTCCAGGGCCCAAGCATCTGAAGTAATGTCTCACCATTCTTGCAGCTGCTGAGACAGTCTGCCCCCCACTGGTGTACTGTGACTCAAGACCTCAGAGTGGTTTTGTGGCGGCTTCTGCAGAGGCCAATGGTAAAGAGGCTGCTGCTTGAGCTGGCTTTGCACCTCTACCTCGTCCACCACGAGAAAACCTTTTTTGGCCCCCTTGACTGGCCATTCCTCTTGCCCTTCCAACTGAGGAGTAGCAGCGAAAAGGTCTACCCCCACAAGGTTGGTCCCTAGGAAGAAAAGGCTGAGGTTGCCTAACAGTGGGGCCTAAATATTTGGCCGCCGCTTTGTAGGTCTGCAACTTCTCAAGGCTCTCATCAGGCTTGCTGCCAAAAAGATGAGACCCATCAAAAGGCATTTTGAGCAGTCTAGATTGCACATCTGGTGCAAAACCCGACTTCTTCAACAACGCATGTCTACGTACTACGGTGCTTGTAGCCATGGATCTGCTGACACTATCGGCAGTATCCAATCCTGACTGAAGGGATTCACAACTAGCCTCTTTGCCATCCTTAATTATAGCCAAGAAGCCTTTCTTCCCCTTCGGGAATATGCTCTGCCGCCATGGATATGCAATCCCACAGAGTGTACGAAAATGTTGCCAGGGCACAAGTGGAGTTGGCTGATTTCAAGGCCATGCTCCCTGCTGAAAATACCTTTCTTGTCCATCCATCTACACATTTGTCGTCCCTATCAGGAGCGATGGTAGAGTACGCTGTCTGTTTTGAAGTGGTTGTAGCTGCCTACACCACCATACTCTCCGGAGTGGGGTGTTTCAACAGGTAGTCAGGGTCACTACTTGTTTGTCAGATTTTTATTAACTGCCGGATTGGTCTCCGGTGTTTCCCACTTTTTAGCCACCTTTCTTTGCAATGCCACATGGAATGGCAAAGAAGGGTCCTTCTGCGGACCATTATCCAATATATCAGTTAGGTCATCCTGTTCATAAGGGAGTAGTGGTCTGCTCCATCCCATGTACTTAACAACTTTGGACATGAGTTGCCTATATGGAGCGTCTGCATTTTCACCCGGCTCAGGTCCAGCCCGGCTCAGGTCGCCCAAATTCCAGCTCTGGTGAAGTGTCTACTCCACTTGTATACTGTAAGAAGTAGTATAAGTCTTTAATACTGGACTCTTCAGAAATTAGACACTCAGGAAAGTTGGGTGTCCCATACTGCAACCCAAATGGGGCATCTTCCCCCTCTGAACTCTCATCTTCATAAATTGAAGACAGTGACTTGAAAAACTCTTCTAGGAAGCGAGTGACAACTTTTTCAGGAATGGAAGAAACAGGCTTTGACAAAAAAGGGACAGAGGAGGGACACTGGGTTTCAATTGGACAACTGGCGTATGTTTGTTTGTTTATTTATTTGTAATGCGCAGCAGAAAGAATATGCAAAGCTTAAGTGTTACAAGAATCAAGAATCTACAACTTTACAGATATTTACAATGAAGCAAAAATGTACAATATACATACTATACAATGGTTCAGGTATAAACCAGTGGTTAAAGGCAATTAAATCGAGAAGATACAATCATTTACATGCAAAGTAGTGGTTATATACCTTGTTAATATATTTCTGATAATACATATATACAATCCAGTTATGCTGACGCTGCAGGGTATCTAACGGTGAGTTACAAGTTGTTCGAGTTAATGTGTTTGATAAAGTTCCTTCTAAAGTGTGAGAACGGTTGGTCTGCTCTCAGGTTGTGTGGCAAAGCATTCCACAATTTGGCAGCTATCACAGGGAAGGCGAGTTTAAATCTAGGTACTATCAGACAATTAGAATTGGTAGTTCATGTCGGTCTGCTGGAAGTTTTTCTTTTTATTTTATCCATTAAGTAGCTAGGTGCAGCATTATTGAGAGCTTTATGGGTCAGAGAGATCATTTTTAAGTGTATTTTGTTGTCAGTGGAGAGCCATTTATGTTGGCGCCTGATAAAGGAAATATGCTCCTTTTTATTTATGCCAAGAGCAGCTCTTAGGGCATTGTTTTGTAAGATTTGTAGCCTTTTGGTGATGGCTTTATTGGCACCGCTATAAAGGGCATTGCAGTTGTAACGCTCACCAGACTGCCACGGAGGCGCTGGTCTAGTCTGGGTTGCTGTGGCCTCTTTGAGCGTGATGCGCAGAACTCGGAACACCGACTGAACAGGACCCTCAAAACTTGCTTGTCTGGCCCGTAGGAATATCCTTCTGCAGATGAGAAAGGGGATTAACAGTCTGCAGAATAGTGTGCTTGCTCCCCCCTTTCCCCCTTCGTTCTTCTCTAACTTCCTCCAAAATCCCCGGTTGAAGCTCACCTTATGGTTTGAAAGGATGAACTCTCCATCCTGCTTCTGGTGCAGGGGCGCGTGTTTGTCCAGTTACTTCACTGGTTTTCAGAATGGTGCTGGCAAAATCCACTTGACTTTTCCGAGCGGAACGCCGTAAGTATGAAGATTACAAAAGTTCAAGTGTAGAGCCTCCTTTTCTGTTGGCTTCCTAACCTGTGATCTGTCCTTTATTTCAGATGCAGAATGAAGGCTATGCGTTGAGGGATTGAATTGCCGATGGTAAACTCAGGTGAGTTAGCGATGGGGGTGATCACTCTTAATGTCTTTATATTCCTCCAGTAATGACTTTTGTCCTTTCCCCTTAGGAGCCTTGGTGCGGTACCTGCCAACGAAGCGGCGCGACCCGAAATGAGGAATGGTCCACCAACATAAGACTGGTAAGTGTTATGGCGGAAAATTAGGCTTTCCTCATATGTTCCTTCTGCTCACCTTTTGTCTCTTCTTCTCTCCCCTAGGCGCAGAGATGTGGCGACCGGTGCAGACAGTCGCGGTGGAGCCAGAAGAACTCCCGAGGACAGGTGAGTGAAGCGCGGCGCTGCAGCGAGCAACGCAGTGCTTTTAAATGAAAGTCTTTTCTCAGGAACGCTGGCGTCAAGGTTCCGGATGCTGGTAAGAAGTTTGATAAAATTCTTGGTTTTCACCTTTCTCTTCTCTTCTTTCCTTACAGGTGTTCTAGGATCGAGGCGGACGTGGCTGGAGACCAGATGCAGGAGCAGACACGGTGAGCGTTCAGCTGCTTGGATGCAGAACAACGCGAAGCGTCAGCTACTGTCTGGGCGTGGCTTAAATAGCCCCCAAAGTAGTTCCAGGTAAGTATCCTTCCCTGGCCACGCCCGAGTGGCAAAATAGTCCCAATGAGTGAAAGTGTAAGTGATTACAAAATCGAACTCAGCAAAGAACAAAGCCCATCGGAGCTGACGTGACGATTGAGCCTTGGCAGTTTTTAAATATTGTAAGTTTCGGTGATCAGTGATCACGGTGATGGTATGCCTGGCGCCAAGAAGATAATGCCGCCAAGCCTTAAAGGCGGACTTAATGGCTAATAATTCCTTGTCGGTGATTGCATAATTTACCTCAGGCGGCGAGAACTTTCTGGACCAAAATGCTACGGGGTGCAGTTGGTTGGTTTCAGGGTCTCTCTGAGACAGGACAGCTCCCATGGCTAAGCTGGACGTGTCGGTTCCGACTACATATGGGAGATCGGGACGCGGGTGCTTCAAAATAGGTGCGGACGTGAATTTAGCTTTCAATTCCTGAAAGGCCTGTTCGGCTTCCTCGGTCCATTCAAAGCGTTTAATTTTTCGCAAGAGTGCAGTGATGGGTTGTACCACACGTGAAAATTCCGGGATAAATCTGCGATAAAAATTAGCAAAACCAAGCATGCTTTGGACACCTTTCACCGAACTAGGTGATGGCCATTTGAGGATGGCATCCACTTTTCGTGAGTCCATTCGGACCCCTTTAGGTGTCAGGATGAATCCAAGAAACTCAACCTCGGTGGTATGGAAAACGCACTTTTCCAGCTTTGCAAACAGTTTGTGCTGGCCTAATTTCTCAAGGAAGGCCCTGACATGCTTTCTCTGATCAGATTCCGAAGAGGAGTACACAAGAATGTCATCGATATATACGACAACACAAACATCGATGAGTTCCCGAAGGACATGGTTCATGAAGAATTGGAAGGCAGCAGGCGCGTTGCACAACCCGAAAGGCATCACCTGGTATTCGAATAATCCATATTTTGTACGGAAGGCCGTTTTCCATTCGTCACCTTCTTTTAATCGCACCAGATGATAAGCCCCCTGGAGATCTAACTTGGTGTATACGCAAGCGTCCTTCACCCGGTCAAGGAGTTCAGGGATCAGAGTCAGAGGGTAACAGTTTTTAACAGTTATCTGGTTCAATGCGCGGTAGTCGATACAAGTTCTAAGGTCGCCTTCTTTTTTGGGCACGAAGAACAAAGCCGAGGATGCCGGAGACTTTGATGGGCGAATGAAACCATTGGCTAGGTATTGATCTAAATATTGTCTCAAATGCAGATTCTCAGGTTCAGTAAGGGCATAAATCCTGCTACAAGGGGGTTGTGCACCGGGCACCAGATCGATTTGGCAATGGTACGATCTGTGGGGAGGTAACGTGTTGGCCTGTTCCTTTTGGAAGACGTCCTGAAAGTCTTGGTATTCTGGAGGTAGTTGCATGGAGACAGAGGTTACAGACGCTAGACTAATCTTCAGATTTTCTGGGTAGCAGGTTTGTGCACAATCCGGGAAGGTTATTCTCTTCGCTCGCCAATCAATTCGAGGATTATGTGTCTCTAACCAAGGGATTCCGCAAATAACCTGAAACTGTGGCGCCTTGATTACATCAAACACAACTGCCTCCCGATGGCCATCCGGACCTATGAGTGTCACCTCGGCAGTGGAATGTGTTACCGGTCCAGAGTCATTTTCAGTTCCATCGACTGTGGTGATGACATCTTTGCTGGTTTTAGGACGCAGTGGGAGGTTAATCCTAGAGACCAATTCACGATCCACATAATTTCCTATAGCCCCACTATCGATGTATGCCTTTATTGCATGCAACCGCTTAGGCTGTTCCGGATC
Source organism: Ambystoma mexicanum (assembly GCF_040938575.1). Lineage (NCBI taxonomy): Eukaryota > Metazoa > Chordata > Amphibia > Caudata > Ambystomatidae > Ambystoma > Ambystoma mexicanum. The sequence goes on from NC_090941.1 coordinate 1,091,415,690, forward strand.
TACGAGGACCATTGGCACAATGAAATGCGAGGTCTGAGAGTTAGTTTTCAAGCTCAGCAAGCGGACCCCTACGCTTGTCGGGCGTGGTCGTTTCCCGAAACAGAGTCTTCATGGTTTTTAACAGCGGCTCCTACCACCTTCTTGGGGGGTTTTGCCGGGCAATCTCGTAGAAAGTGTCCAGAGGACCCACAATAAAGACATAATTGCATCTGCCGTCTTCTTTCAAGTTCTTTTTGAGTTAAAGGTCCTTTAACCCCTCCGATTTGCATAGGCTCAGAGACATCAGCACCCTTGGAGTTAGCGTGGGTCTTGACCAACACCCGGGTCTCAAACTTGGACCGATCTGCTTTTCTGTTTTGAAGTATGTGATCCAATTGGACCAATAAGTCTATATATTCTGTGCATTCTAGGGGCGGATTAACAACTTGGGCCAGGACATCTTTAAGTTCTCCGCGTAGACCTCGATAAAATAACGTGATTCTTTTATCCTCTGGCCACCCAGTTTCCACAATTAGTCTATTAAAGGTTGCAATGTAGGATAGGAGGTCCTGATTGCCCTGTCGCAGGGATAGGAGTTTGTCATCCAGAGCCTGCCCCTGAGAGTGTTGAGCAAATAACCTTTCCATGCTTGCTTGAAATCCTTGAAAATCACGGAGAATCGGGTCATCTTGAGTAACCAGTGGAACTGACCAATCGGCAGCACAGCCGCTGAGATATGACAATAAAAAGGCTACCTTGGTCTGGTCATTAGGGAAGGCCCCAGGTCTGCATAGGAAGTGCAGACGACACTGATTCATGAATATGACAAATCGTTTGGGGTCCCCAGCAAAGCGTTCGGGTGGGGCCAGCGGCATGTTTACACAGGGTTACTGGGAACCACAGGAGCGGGGTTCCCCCCGGAACCGGGTAGAGGAGTGTGTCCAGCTTGACCTTGCAAAAACTGTCTAGCCAGGTCATCAGTTCTTTCCTTTGATACAATCACTTCCTTCCTGAGAGCATTAGTCTCTTGACGAGCGGCGTGTACTTCGGCCCGTAATTCCCCCAGTAGTTGGGCCAACTGATCAGTCTCAGAAGTTTCCATAGCGCCTGGGTGGGAATTTGTAGGAAGGCTTCGCGTTCTGTAACGCTCACCTGACTCCCACGGAGGCGCTGGTCTAGTCTGGGTTGCTGTGGCCTCTTCGAGCGTGATGCGCAGAACTCGGAACACCGACTGAACAGGACCCTCAAAACTTGCTTGTCTGGCCCGTAGGAATATCCTTCTGCAGATGAGAAAGGGGATTAACAGTCTGCAGAATAGTGTGCTTGCTCCCCCTTCCCCCTTTCGTTCTTCTCTAAATTCCTCCGAAATCCCCGGTTGAAGCTCACCTTATGGTTTGAAAGGATGAACTCTCCATCCTGCTTCTGGTGCAGGGGCGCGTGTTTGTTCAGTTACTTCACTGGTTTTCAGAATGGCGATGGCAAAATCCACTTGACTTTTCCGAGCGGAACGCCGTAAGTATGAAGATTACAAAAGTTCAAGTGTAGAGCCTCCTTTTCTGTTGCCTTCCTAACCTGTGATCTGTCCTTTATTTCAGGTGCAGAATGAAGGCGATGCGTTGAGGGATTGAATTGCCGATGGTAAACTCAGGTGAGTTAGCGATGGGGGCGATCCCTCTTAATGTCTTTATATTCCTCCAGTAATGTCTTTTGTCCTTTCCCCTTAGGGGCCGGGGTGCGGTACCTGCCAACGAAGCGGCGCCGACCCGAAATGAGGAATGGTCCACCAACAGAAGACCGGTAAGTGTTATGGCGGAAAATTAGGCTTTCCTCATATGTTCCTTCTGCTCACCTTTTGTCTCTTCTTCTCTCCCCTAGGCGCAGAGATGTGGCGACCGGTGCAGACAGTCGCGGTGGAGCCAGAAGAACTCCAGAGGACAGGTGAGTGAAGCACGGCGCTGCAGCGAGCAACGCGGTGCTTTTAAATGAAAGTCTTTTCTCAGGAACGCTGGCGTGAAGGTTCCGGATGCTGGTAAGAAGTTTGATAAAATTCTTGGTTTTCACCTTTCTCTTCTCTTCTTTCCTTACAGGTGTTCTAGGATCGAGGCGGGCGTGGCTGGAGACCAGATGCAGGAGCAGACACGGTGAGCGTTCAGCTGCTTGGATGCAGAACAACGCGAAGCGTGAGCTACTGTCTGGGCGTGGCTTAAATAGCCCCCAAAGTAGTTCCAGGTAAGTATCCTTCCCTGCCCACGCCCGAGTGGCAAAATAGTCCCAATGAAAAAATAGTCCCTTTCAGGTCTCAGGGAGGCCTGAATCTTGCAGTATGGTCTGCATCAGGTAAGTGCACAAAACACCTTCCTTTATGAGCCTGGCGGCTATGGCGCCAGGACTGATGTCCAACATGAGCCTGGCGCCAACTGCTCCAGGACAGAGTCTAAAGAGCCCCTATAAGGGGCCGCTGGGCTTTTACCCGGGGGCATGATGCCTGCTCCCGGGGGTGCTGGGCCTGGCCTGGTGCTCCCGGGGGGGTAGGAATCATGACAGCAGTATTCAAGTCGGAATAGTATTAAGGCTCTCGCCAGGATCATACAGCTATCGTTGGATAGGAAGGGCTTGTCTGCTCTTATTAGTTTACAGGTATATGCTGTGGTGGAAGCTAAGGAATTGACCTGTTTGGTGAATGACATGGTGGAATCAAGGTAAAAACCAAGTGTTTTTACTTCTCTAGAGGCCTTAATGATATTGCCGTCTATACTGAACGCGGAGTAGTCCATGCCTAATTTGTTGATATTAGCCTGCGTGTCCACAATGATCAGCTCTGTCTTATCGTCATTCAGGCAAAGACCATGAGATGCCATCCAAGCCTGAATGATGAGGTACACCCTATTCACCAACTCCCTGTCCCTACTGTGATCCCCAGAAAGCAGGAGGAGAATCTGTGTATCATCTGCATAGTTAGTGTAGGTGATACCTAGATGGTCCAGATCATCGAAAAGGGGTTTGGTGAATATGTTGTATAATGTTGGAGAGACACAGGAGCCCTGAGGGACTCCACATGTGATTGGTGTGGGGTCTGCTGCTGCCGAGGGAAAACACTCTCATGGTTCTCTCACTCAGAAATGATTCTATCCATCTGATAGCCTGGCTGAAGAAATGAGCAGCAGTGTCCAGATGTCTGCAGAGGACCTTGTGGTCCACAAGATCAAATGCAGCTGAGAGATCAAGTAAGAGGAGGAGTGCTGTCTTTCCTTGATCTCTCAGTTCATCTATTAGGGTCTTTAAGTCAATGAGGGCTGTTTCAGTTCCATGTAATGGGTCGGAAGCCAGATTGTCTAGCTCCCAATAATTTGTGTATTTCAAGGTGCCTTTGAATTTGTGTGTATGCAACTTTGTCCAATATCTTCAGTAGAAATGGTACCATAGTCATATGACGATAGTTGGTAGGGATGAGAGGGTCTAGAGTCTTCTTCTACCTGTAGAAAAGGAGGCATTAATACGTTTGGAAATGAAAGGTGATAAGTCTCTGGCAGCGTCTTTTATTATTTGTGCTGGGCAGATATCGCCTTTACAATTGGAAGGTTTAAGGGAGAGGATAGTTTTCTCTGACTCTATTGTAGGGGTTTTAGTGAAGGAGAATTTATTAGTATGGCCGTTGAGGATGACATTAGGCGGAGACTTGTTAGGGAGGTTTAGTGAGTCTTTTTTTAGTTGGATTTTGTTTTGGAGGGTGTTTATTTTATTTGCTAATGCATGTTGGATATCTGCACACCAGGTCTGATCCTTAGTACAGTTGTCTAGTGTGGCAATAGGTGACTCAAGTTATTTTAGAATGGAAAAGAGTTCCTTCATACTTGAATTAGAGTTGGCGATGCGAGCATTGTAGGAGTTTCGCTTTGCCAGGCAGACTTCATTTTTATAATGGCGAGAAATACAGGTTAAGTTAGCCCTATTCTTGTCAGTTGGGAAAAGTTTCCAAGTTGATTCACATTTTCTCTTTGTTAGGCGTAAGGCCTTGAGTTCCGGCGTGAACCATTTGTTTAGGTGTGCCCTAGGTTTGCTTGTTCGCAATTTGAGTGGGGCGATTTTGTCCATGGTCTTACACATGATACTGTTGTATTCGTGAACTAGTCTGCTGGGGTCTAGGTTATCTGGCAGTGCATTTAGGGTAGGGAGGATAGCAGGAATAATGTTATCCACTGTCATGTTCTTTTTATTTCTGGTTAGGTAGGATGGAGCCGTAGGTGGGGCTGAGGTGGAAGGTCTGGTGTTTAGGAGATTAAAGGACACCAGTGAGTGGTCGGTCCAGGATAAAGGCGTGATGGAGGAGATGGCGGCTGTACAGTTGGAATCAGCAACCCATTCTAATATTCTACCCTTCAAGTGGGTAGGATTATTGACCTTTTTGGATAGTCCTAGTGAGTTGAGAGTATTGGCAATGGTTGATGCGTGCGCATCTGCTTGGTCATTAAAACCTAAGTTAAAGTCCCCTAGTACGAACAGTTGTGAGGTAGTTTTAACATTGCTGGTTAGTAGGCTGTGCAGATCCTCCTCAAAGGTTCCTAGTGGGCCCGGTGGTCTGTAAATTAGGTATATGATTAGAGATTGGGTATTGTTTATAGGGATTTTGGCTGTAAGAGCTTCACAAGATTGCAAGGTTTGGATAGGGGCTACCCTTAGTGATAGGTTAATTTTGGATATGATGGCAATCCCACCTCCGTGGGAGCCCTCTCGGTCTTGCCTAAATATAGTATAACCGTCAGGGCTGGCCAACATGAGTGACGACCCTGCCGCATTATGTAGCCATGTCTCGGTTATAGCAATGAAGTCCAAATTGGTTTCTGTGATTAGGTCAGCTAGATCAAGGGCATGGGCAGCTAGAGATCTTACATTAAGGAGCGCTCCTTTGTAGGAATGCACTTCCGATTCCACTTTGATTTGTGTGGTTTTTGGTATACTTTTAGCATTAGACTTAAGCTTAGGTTTAAGGGTTAGGGAGTTCGTAGTGGCTGGTGGGGCAGGGGGGAAATTAGGAACACTACATTCCGTAATGTGTTGGCCTTTCATATCCCGTTTTATAACAGGGAGAAGTCTTCTAGGCGGCTTGTGTAGTTTGTTGACTCTGGCTCGTAGTTTGTTATTTCTATCATTGGTCGAGCTGGGCTGAGAAGCATAGGCTAATGGTCCTAGTGCAGCATGGTGCTTTAGCAAGTGAGGGCGGAGTTATTAAATGCATTGGATAAGATCGGTAGGAAGCGGGGGCGAGTGCTAGCTCACGTGGGGGGACTTCGATGTGGCATTGCTGGTTACTAGAGACATGGAATGTAGACATGGCCAATATGCAGTAGATTTTAAGTAAGCTTGACATTATGCAAAGCTGCCACTAAGAACAGTCAGGACCAGCTACGAAATTTGATCAAGCAAAGATTTCAGGCAGTCTAGATACGGTTTGATAAAAGTCCAAATGAAGCTATTTCTTAGGCAGTCTAAATACAATTTTGCTATTATGGCTAAGATAGTCAGGTTCTCGGCAATCTAGATACAATTTGCTAAAATGGTCCAATTGTTGCAGGTTCTTCGGCAATCTAAATGCAATGTTACTATTGTAGTGGAAATCAACAAATTCTCAGGCAATCTGGATACCGTATACTAGGATAGTCCAAATATAACAGGTTCTTAGGCAGTCTAGATGCGATTTACTAGTGTAGCAAAGGTCAGGCAGGTTTTCAGGCAATGCTTCGAGTAGGATGGGCTAAATTTATACAAGGGCACAATGGGCAAAGTAGGAAGGGCACAGTAGGCTTCAATGACTAGGGTTCAAGTAGCATAAGCACAGTGGGCTGCAGAAACGAAGTTACACAATGGCACAGTGGGCAAAGTTCAGCATAGGCAAAATAGGTTGCAGTGACTAAAGTTCAGATAGCAAAAGCTCAATGGGTTACAAAGACTAAGTTACACAGAGACACGGTAGGCAGGATTCAGCATGTGCACAGTAGACTGCAGTGACTGGATTAAGCAGGACACGGTAGGCAAAGTTTAGCAAAGGCGCAATAGGCTACAGTGATTAAGTGAAACAATGGCGCAGTGAGCAGGGCTCAGCATAGGCACAAGGGCTGCAGTGACTAAGGTTCAAGAAGCATGAGGACGATGGTCTATAAAGATTACATTTCAGATAGCATAGGCACAGTGCAGGCAGCAAAGGCAGAAGCAGGGGCAGAGGCATTAGCAGCAGCAATGCAATTAGGCGTGTGTAGAATCATGGGATAACAAACATAGGATAATTGGAAGTATTACTAAATTTAACAGTGAATATATGGTGACATAGGGTACATCAGGTGTAGCATGTGACTAGTAGGTGGGCAATGTGTATCTGGAATGCAGCAACCGTATAAACTTGCAGGCTGCCCAAGTCATTGGTTAGCTTAAGCAGCTATGTATGGGTTGGTTTGGTGAAGAGCACCCTAGTGACGCAGAGCAGCCATGGTGGAGTGCATTGGGTTTGTATAAGCTACACGGTAATGGCGAAGTCAAATCTGCACAATTCACAGAAGCGCAGAAATGGTTACAGGGTAGCCCTTTATAGTTAAGTGGCCAGTGGATGGCAAATTTCAAATTTGCAAATTTTATAGTTACCCTTCTGCAGATGCAAGATAATGCCCCAAGGCTTACCGTAGTGCGTATGTGGTGCAGTTGGCTTTGAAGGCTTTGAAATCTTCTTGTTCAACGTCGAGAGCCCGGCTGGTGTCGAGGACACCTTCGTTGTCAAGGGCCTAGCAGGTGTCGAAGACACTGCTGGCATCGAAGGTCTTGAAGGCGTCGATGACCTCGACTTTTCCCTGTGCTTGACATCGGAAGAGGGCCTCAATGGCTCCCAATGTTTATCATGTCGATTTCCCGAGCTCGAGGGCACACAGGATTTTGGGCGAGTCCTCTCCTTGACGGCTTGCTCTAAAGGCACAGTAGGGACTTGACCTTTCACAAAAACTTTGAACATTTCCTTTCGGAAAGCTTCCCATTCTGCTGGGGTAGATTTTCTGGTGGGACAGGTGACCCTTTCGGGTGAGGCGTCGGACGAAGAAGTCGATGAAGACGACCTCCGGTGCCTTCTCTTCAACTTCTTCGAGGAAGACGATGAGTGGTGGGAGCCACTCCTAGATCTGGAGTGCTTAGACCTCTTCCTTCGAGGAAAGTCTCCTCCCGACTCGTCGGTTGAAGGCTTAGCAGGTCGGTGTTTAGGGGACTTGGATATTCTTCCTACCTGGAGTTTCCCTTTCTGCTCCACCCTCAAGGACTTTCCTGTCATGGATTGACACTTTACACAATTAGACGAGTCGTTAGCCTCCCTGAGGCACCATAGGCAGACACAATGCGGGTCGGTGAGAGACATCTTGGACCCGCAGTTTTTGAAGCCGGTCTTCGGCGTAGATGGCATCGAAGATGAAGACATGACGATCGAAATCAAAGAATTTCTCTAAAGAAATGTGAAGAACAATGAGGCGCACCAAAAGCTAATGCTGTCACGGAAAAACGGAACTGAGCCCAACCGGCGCCCGCGCGTGCTATATATCATCCCCAATGACGTCACCCTCGACGGTGACCTTCGAGGGACATCGACTCGATGCCGCTGACGCACGGCACCCTCTGCTGAAAAGGTTTTCCGATGCAGCTGAAGCTGGACAGTACATGTCAAAGATGAGGAATACGTTGGAGGACACAATCCATTCGAAACTCCTCCCAGGAACAATTTCCATGTTGCCATTTTCATAGCATGTGATGTGTGACTTTTGGCCATTTGTTTGGAGATCGTTTCTAGCCCTATTTCGGTGGTATCAAGAAGTATAACATTTTCCACGTAGCATAGACATCGATTGTGTGTTTTATTTACCCAGTTTAGCAGGAAGTGACTCACGATGTTCCAGGTCAGGTAGGTTGACCTCATACAGGTAAAGTGACATCGATGCAAGTATTGTTATTTGAAAATGTGTAGAGTGCGAACTAAGGTCAGAAGGCACCTAGGCGATAACGAAAAAACAGGAGCAACTCAGGACAGACATTGCTTCACGCTCTAACAGGGAAGGAGAAAGTTAATTTGGAAAAGATGGGTTTTCAACGCTTTTCTAAACGGAAGATATTCATCGAGGGTTCTCAGAAACAGCCCCCTTCTTTTGCACTGGCTCTCATAGATTCACATGCTTTGAATAGTTCCCCATGTCAGGCTGGTAATCTTCAGTACTATGTTAAAGCAAAAAAGCAGTGTCTACTGCTGCTCATCCACCTTGTTTTATGTTATTTCTCTCTCAGCCAACAGGACGTTGAGTTCTCAGCCCCAACCCTTCAAGCTGTATTTAGATTCTAGCCGGCTGAAGTACCAGCTACGAACCAGTGGATTCTCCAGAGGGGATGGGGGGTGGTTTCCATGTGATTCTATATAAGGTACCAATGCTGGAGACCTGCAGTCTTCTCCAGCACTGGATCTTTCATAGATTCACATGCTTTGAATAAACTGAAAAGCAGGACATGTGTACGTACCATCTGCTGTAATGCAGGTCTATAGGGCAGTAGGCAGCAGAGGCTCACTTTATTGGAACAGACACAGCCATTAATACAGTCTGATTATATGTTATCTCTTCACAGCTGGAGGAGAAATATAAATGGATCGATTAGTAGAAAGAATTCTAAGAAGATGCTGGAAATCCTGGCAGTGAAACCGGTCACATCAGAACACTGGGCTCTTCCAGGGGTAAGATAAACCAGGGAAATGGGGGGGAGGGGCTACTGGAGGGATTTCACTAGGCCGCTCTCTAGAACACCTTCAAGCCAAGGCACTCAGATGAGAATCAGATGGAATTTAGAATGTCATTCTCTCTGCTGAGAAGGCCGGTTGGTGTTGCATTTCTGGTGCACATTCCATGCAGCAACCAAACGGAGATTGTGGCCTTTCTTTACAACTTCAAATGAATCCCAGTAAACCTCTTAATCAGATTCTCATTGTGCTTGTGTCAACTTGCCCAAGTCCTAGAGAGTCTGTGCATTTGTGTACTTATGTATTATAGTTTCATGATACAACTGTGAAAGCAGTTGCTTCGTAACACAATTGGAGTGTAATACCAGGGTAGCCTCCCTTTTCTGCACCATTTATCTCCATTCTTGTCCCTTATTTTGCAAGGACTCTGGCCAGAAAGAAGACTATCAGAACTGCTTTCCCTGTACAGCTCCAGAGAAGGGCCTCATTAAGAGTTTCCCGGTATCCTGTCGGTAATTCTGGCGGGATACTGGAAAATTGCCCTTACTGTCTCCGCCGCCTGATATCCTGATATTACTGGGATATTACGGGCGGCAGAGTGCCGGCAACTTCCCATTCCCATGGCGTCTCATAGGTATTACTGGTGCCGTTAATTGCGGCATTTCTTTGTTGGTAGGGGCCTGATCTACTGGCAGGCCAGGCCTGCCGGGAGATCCGTGGCCACCACTGGCAAACTTAAAGTGTGCCGTCCAGAGAAAATGCCAAAGCTGGAATTACTGGCATTTTTTCCAGCTTGGCACACTTGTTATGAGCCCAGTCATTGGCTATCACAGCTGCCACACTTCATATCATTTCACTGCTCTCAGGGACTGCTCAGCTTGCGCGGATCTACACTTGTGGTCCCTAGTGCTTGAGCAGGGCGGTGATTTGGAATCACGTACGCTGGATGGCAGTGCCATGGCACATACCCTCCGGCCACGGCTGGATTGAAATCTTTCTTAAAGTAGTCTAGCAGTATATGGGCCCGGCACCTCATGAGAAGTTCTAACTCATTTAATTTCTGGTTTAATTCTAGGGAACCTTGGCACCAGGGGAGAAGTTACCTTCCAAACTGAAGGAGATTCTGAAAGAGGAATTCTGGCATCAGTTTGAGGCCATGCAGGTCCAGGGCACAGAGGTGGGTTTGCATATTCATCAAAGAACTGTGAGGTTCTGGCACCAACAGAGGAATGTGTATGATTGGCCTGAAGAAGTGAGACTGGCAGGGGGACATGATAGCCCGACACACATTTACAATGAGCTGGGACAGAATGGATGTACGTGATTATTTCGAATATGAACATTACGAAGACGGAAATCTTCCATTCTAAATGTTGGTATTCGAAATAAGCACCCTATACTACATTGCCTTTCTATACCCCGCTACCCCCGCCCCCTTACTTACCTTTTGGTGGCACACTTCGATGCGTGCCACTGAGTCCTTGCAACGCGAGTTCCCTTCACTTCCGTGGATGGGAACCGGCGCTGCAGGGTCCTTTTCTTTTCTTTTTTTCCACCAAAGCTTTGTTTTGGATGTGGGGGATACCCCTGCAACACCTACTTCCCTTGTTCGCTATGATGAAAACCGAATGGTTAAAATATTCGGCATTTTCGGCTGATACAGCCAAAATCCGATCATTTGAACCATTCAGTTTTTTATATATGGTATTTTCGTGCGATACCAGTAAATACTGGACAGAAGTACTTATGAACCATAGCAATGCTACTACATCCTGTAATGGCTTGCAATTAGCAAAAACAAGGTGAGGTCAGGAAAAAGGGCACATGTTCCAACCACCACTGGCTGTCCAGCATCCAGGAAATTCATTACAGAATGTTCACTGCACATATTTTATCAATGCATTTATTTACTTATTTTATTATAATTTAGCCAATGAATTTATACTTATACAATAACACAGTCAAACAAAATCATACAGTCATACACAATTACATGATCAAAAGGTCTAAAATGGGGCCTTGGCCAGGAGAAAGATGGCATTGGACCTTGGGCAACGTGGGGCCCGCAACTGCTCCACACACGCCGGATTTAGTACAGCACAGCACTGGAGCTCCCCTGGAGTCACAGGAAGCGGCAGACGGCTCCATTGGAAGCAGATTCACTGGGGGTGTGGCACTCTGGATGGATGCTGGGGGCTCCCTTCTCGCAAGCGCTTGGTGAGGAGCGCTGCATGGATCCCTCTCCTTCCTCTCCCCCCCTGTTCAGGGCGCCTGGGGGTGCAGCAATGGACCTCTGACATCGCTGGTGAGATTGGGAGGTCCATGTCCTACTTTAGATCTAAGAAGCAGAATAGACAGCACCTGGAGGCCGGGGTTCGCCATCGGGAAAAGGCTCACACCCAGTCAAAATCTCAGGGATTGAGGTTGGCTAGATCTAGTTTGGAGGCACTGATGGCAACTGCACCGCCACGTCCCTACTGCACATGAAGTAGTATTACTATGTACACGTTAATAAGGCCAATAAGCTGTTGGTGTACTAGTTGAGGAAGTTGAGATCCAGGACCCATGTTGCAGGCATTAGGGACTCCTCTGGAACTTTACAGTTCACAGAAGATGGGAAACTCAAGGTGTTTTCAGCATTCCACAAGCACAAGATGACCTTGTAGAGTCTGGCCTTGGGTGAGCTGGATTCTTACCTGGCGTTCACTGACCTTCCCGGGCTTTCCCAGGGGTCTGTGACTAGTTGGAGCTCCCTATTATGGTGTAGGAAACTGACAAGGCTATCAGTTTGCTCCTTACTCAGAAGGCCCAGGGGCCTGATGGATTCACTCCATTGTTCTACAAAACCTTCAAGGCCCAGTTGTTAGCTCCCTTGCAGGTACTTTTTAATTCCTTTTTGAACACGAGCTGTGTCAGACACAATGGGTGACTCTTTGCTGCCCTTGATTTTAAAGCCAAGCAAAGATTCTACAATGTGTGATTCCTATCACCCAATTTCCCTCTTCAACACGGACGCCAAGATATATTTCAAAGTATTGGCCTCTCGGGTGATGGGGGTTTTATCGTCTTTGATTCACCAGGATCAAACAGGATTTATTGTGGGTCGTAGCATGCATGATCACATTAGGTGAGCTATAGATGTTGTGGAGGCAGGACATTGGGGGGAATGCCAATGACAATATTGGCACTTGACGCTAATATCACTTTTGACTGTATTGATTGGGGCTTTATTCAGGCAACGCTCCAGATGTTTCGGTTTGGCCCCAATGTATTGCCAGAGTCTTAGCTTGTTACAAATTTCCGAAAACGAGGATATACCTTAATGGGTTATACTGTCATTATACACCAATCTCTAGAAGAATGCAGCAGGAATGCCCCCTATACCCCTCAATTTTGCCCTTGTGATGGAATCCCTGGAGACCTGAATTAGAAACAACCTGGGAATTAGCGGTATCCGATTGAATGGATGGACCATAAGGGTGCCTTGTACGCAGATGATGTTTTGCGATGATGTTGCATACTCGCTCATCATTGTCAGCGTTGATGTTGGAACTACACCAGTTTGAACAAGCCTCAGGTTTTCGTGTGAATCTAAGCAAATCTAAGGGACAAAATGTCTCAGAGTCCCCGGTTGAAATCGCCGGGATTCAAAGCAAATTTTCTTACACTTGGAGTGATGTCCAGTTAGACTAGCTGGGGGTTAGGTTAATGCCTACCTGTGGGGGCTTGTACCAGGCTAATATCCCCTCCTTGCTTAAAGATCTGGCTGAGGACATTTTACGGTGAGGTAACCAGGAGATCTCCCGGATGGGTCGGATCACAGCAGAAAAAAATGTATATCGTCCCCATACTTTCTATTCTCTGATGGCTTTGCCGAGTCCGATCCTTACCGCCGCTATTCAATCCCTCCATCAGAAGATGATGAAATTTGTGTGGTTGGATTGTAAGCTGCGCGTGGTTAGACAGGTACTCCATGCTGACAAATAGGGCGGAGGCCTGGGCCTTCCGGTTCTTTATCACTGTCATGGCAGCCAATTTATCGCACCTGTTGGAGTGGCAGGGGGATGTGGATGGGGCCGATTGGGTGGATATTGAGCAATCATTTTCTGCACAATCCCTATGGGATTTACCGCACTTGGGTCGTGCAGTACAGGTACTCTCCTTCCCTCCTCGTCGGCTTTGCTCTATTACTGGGATAAGGCTATAAGGCTATGGAGGGTTCCCTGGGAGTATGGGCCCACTGTCGCCAGTCTTCAGATTTTACGCTAAACTTGGTGGATGGGGCCTTTGGTGCTTGGTGTGGGGGACGACTGACGACTGAGGTAGCTGTATCACGGGGACACTTTATTGGCATTTGAAGAGTGTAAAGAGTTTGGGGTCTCTGAGTCTTAGCGGTTTAGGTATTGCCAACTCAGGCACTGGGCGGCTAGTGCCACGGTGTGCAGGGCTGGAACACGGGCACCCACTGAATTGGGGCTCACACTATGGGAGGGTGGCTCACAAAAAAAACTAGATTCTATATATTATTAGACATATCAGACCCGGCCGGCGATGCAGCTTTCAAATGTGTCGCAGTGGGAGAGGGATTTGGTGCAGCCAATTTCTGACGAGTCCTGGGGCAGAACCTGTGCAAGGGCCGCAGCGGTATCTCGATGTGTGACAAACAAAGATAACACATACTCGGTGGTACATGTAGCTGTCCCGTCTGAATAGGGTCAATGGTTCCATTTCTCCGCTGTGCCAGAAAGATTATGGGTTGGAGGGAGACTTTTTAACACCTCTGGTGGACCAGTATTCTGGAAGGAAATTGTGGCTTAGATAAAGGATATAATTTGGTTACAGTTGCCAATGGGCCTCTTGGTGGTTTTGTTGAGTGAAACGGTAGAGGCTGTCTACCCCATGCATGTGCACAAGGTGTCATTGATTAGCCACCTATTATGGGTGGCCCGGATTACATTGGTCATGTGCTGGAAATTGAAGGAGGATCCACACATAAATATCTGGTAGTACAAAATCTGTGAAATAGCCTCATCAGAAAAGATTTGCACCACTACTCGGGGTTGTATGGCTATCCACATTGGGGTTTGGCTTCCTTTCCATGTGTTTTACAATGGGTATCCTCTTCGTTCGATTAATCCACAGCTGCTTAAACACTTTTCCCTGATTTAGTCCTCACCTGTTTCATTGCTGAGGCTGGGGGCGAACCAGGGGCTGGGCTGTAAGGTTGAGGAGATGATGTTTCCTGATTTCAGTACTAAGTGTCAGAGTTTACATGGACATCTTCTGACCTGATCGCTAGTTACCCTGCTGGTTCATTGTTGTCTTATAAGCCTATACCCTCAATTGCATTTACCTTTGTCTCTATTTACATATGCTTTTACTTTTTGTTTGTTGAATTAGTCACATTTGTTTTTGAAAAATTGGATAAACAAATGCTTTAAAAAAAAATGTCTAAAATAGAATTATCAGCACATTTTTGCCATTCAGTATGTCAACGTAATGTAATTTACGCAAAGGAAACTGTCGCAAATTGTTTCCAGGGTATTGACTGGATACGAAGGTGTGCCATAAACTTGAAGAAAGTTCCTTCATTGCAAGATAAGATCACAGTCATGTAAAAGGTGCTTTTTACTCTCTCCATTACATTCTTACCACATAATCTGCAGCGTCTTCAATCCCCATTTAATCCCACTCTCCCTCCCAAAATTTCCATGATATTGGCCAGGGTAAATTTGATTCTCAAATATTCATGTAGAATCCAATTAACCAGATATTCACAAATATATAAGGGAATTTTCATACCCAAAATATCATGCAAAATGTACTCGCTGATCAAAGATCTGCTAGCCAAATAAATCAGGGTTGGATTAGAATCAACAGCCAAGATTTCATTTTTGACTAAATTTAAAACGAATGTATGTAATGCTGAGAGGGTTGGTTTTAGTGCGTTGACACAAACCACTGATTTCACTAAGCATAAAAGTCAGGGTAGTGTTCCTCAAGCCAATTATTCCAGTGTCAAAAGCAGTCCTAATGTAGTGGTAAAGGGAATTATCAGAAGAATTCCAATTGAGATTTACTCTACGCACCTTAAGGGAACTAGCAATACTATTGAGGCCAAATTCCAAAAGTAGGAATTCAATCGGCAGGCTATTGGGGCATTTAGAGCTGGTTTTGAGACAGTGGGCCTCATTACAACTCTGGCGGTAGCCGTGCCCTTATTAAGAGTTACATTTTTTCCGGCACCCGTGGATGGGCAAGAACCGGGTCATGCCGAGCTCGGCGGACCCGGTAATTGCCCATTTTTGGGTGCCGGAATCAAGGGCGTCCCCATCCCCATTCTGCCGCATAGGGCTGAATGGGGATGGGGACGTCGGATCCACCGGTACATTCAGAGTTGTGCCGGTGCACCTGACGTGCTCTGCTCTTGGGTGCCGTTACACCCGCCAGGAAAAACCTGGCGGGTGAAATAGCACCCGCGAGCAGAGCACGTAGTATGGTGGTCCGGGAACCACGGTACCGGCATGCTTACTGGTACCGTTGTTCCCGGACAGCCATGGCTGTAATGAGGCCCATTGGGTCTCTAGTTTCATGTCTATGTCCCCAAATTCTGCTTGAAGAAGCGGGACAGGAGGGATTTTAGTTTTATATACTGAGAAAATATAATTGAAGGAATAGCTGCAGTGCTTCCAAGAGAATGCCAAAATGGCTCCAAGCTGCTGGCACATTTTAATACCAATTTTGTTCAGCTGGGTTTGCCAAGTAAGCTTGTTATCAATAGTGACTCCTGAGTAGTCATATTGAGTAACCATATCTAAAGGATAGCAGCCAATCTTCCAGCAGAACCTTTTAGTTGATTTAGGTTGGCCAGGATGGAACACCATAATCTTTGTTTTATGAACATAAATAGATCATTAATTCTTACATGAATAAGAATTCAGGATCTTGAGCTGCTGCTGGAGACCTTTAGGAGTGCAATCTAAGAGAACCAGGTCATTAGCATACCCAAGATTTAGAATGTTCATGTTTCCCAATCTATGTTGGAAGGCTTAAGTAGAAAGCAACTCACTAGACAGGTCGAAAAGGTGAAGATTAAATAGGGTGAGGGCAAGAACACAACCCTGCATCAATCCATGAAATGAGTGCTTCAGATTAGTGACCGCTTCAGTGAGGGATAACCTCACATTAACACTAGTGTCAGAGTGGAGGGTAATAATCATTTTAAGTTGCCCAGCCATTTAGCTAACCTTTCCCATGCGACCTCACGCTGTACCGTGTCAAAAGCAGCACTATAAACGATATAGGCTGCATAAATGGGCTGCTGTTGAACCTTCCACGGAAATCCGACCGTAGATACCAGAGCTAAGACATTAGCATGAATGTCAGCGCCCTTCTGAACTCCCATCTGATTGAAGGGTATAATGTTTGCATCCGAAGCCCAATGATTTAACTCAATTTAAAGTACCTATGCAAAGATCTTAGCTGACACATCCAGCATAGCTAAGATTCTATCATGTTTGGGATTGGTCCACTGCCCTTTTTTATACACAGGTATAATGAAAATACAATGGCTGATGACATTAAATAAGGCAAATATAGGGATAGTTGGTTAATAACCTCCTTTCTCTCTCTCCTTCTTCCCACCTATTTGGGAGCTCATTTTATATAAAATCACAAATTGATGGCAGGGACCTGGTAAGTTTGCACTCAGGAGTAGCCAGGTCCCTGACACCAAATTCTGGTCATTAATGTGCAGAGCAAAAGGCAGCATACACACGTGCCTGGGCACATCCAGCCTGCTGCTGAAGGGGGTTGCACATTACTGTAAGAATCTCTAATGTCTTTCTCCCTTTCTGTGGCTCCACTTGAGGACCTTATCTGGCAGGGTCAGGGGGAAAGTGACTCCTACATAACTTGGGGTGGCACGAAGGGTGCACCACTGATGATATTCCCATGCCTTGGACATGGAGCATAATGGTGTGATCTGGAGGACCTCTCCCCCATGTTCTTCATGGCAGATGCTGGCATCCAGCTTCAATAACCCGCACATACATCCCTACTCCCGGCACATGCAGGGGAATCAATCACAACTCCTATGTTCGACCTTGTCATCAGACCTTCTCTGGTGGTTGTTTAGGCCACAGGACATCTTGCTTGGGATCTCCGACTCTGGAGCTGAAGGTGCACCTCCCGCAGCAGTACTTGCACAGGTAGGTAAACCCAACCTCTGAAGCTGGATGATAATCCTGCCCCACTCTCTCGGTAGGGGTTTTGAAGCAATGATACGCCATACTTCCTATAAAGCCACTAACTTGTTATAGATACGTAGCTTGGACTCTACTCAACTACAGCTATGCAACCTGTGACGATTCACAAGGCGTTGTTACTTCTCCCGAGGGGGAGCCCCTTTTCATGAGGCTAGGGAGGTATGGCCGCTACCCAATAGTCTCCCTAGGGGTGCTTTAATGCAGGAGGACTTCTGATTCCTCCTCTGGTAAGGATGATCACCTGGGGTACAGGCCAATGAATGCTGTTACTCCCTGACATTCCTTAGCACTCCGTAATGTCCAGAGCCACTTCATTGAAAGCAAACCCATTTATGGTTGTAACATAGGGCCTACAGCCAAAAGCACTAGGACAAGGCAGAACACAGGAGACATAAAGAACATTGACTGTAATGACACTGTTACAAGATGGCCCCATGGAGTCATGAGGATCAGATCAGTAAAAGTGAAGGACTTGTGCAATCTGCATTAGAAGAAATGGATGCAATGTATGAAGAGGAACAAAGGACCGTTAGACGTGTCAAGCCCGGCCACGGGGCCAAACGCAGGTGTAATGAGAAGCACAGTGGTGGCAGGTACAGCAGTATCCAGTCTTGTTGGGGAAAGCAGCTGACGTACGAATTCTCCAGTGTGGGAGATTCAAAAGCCGACCAACAGCTGGGGAAAAGCAGAGAGTGGCAAGAGTATGCCAAAGAACTCTGCCTGCCAAGTTGAGGCAGACTAAATCCCGAAGCCAGGAAGACGCATTGAAGCCACGAGTGCAGTGGAGAGAATTGCACAGAGCTGGAGAAGTGTGCCCTGGTTCCAGGAAGTCCCGGCAACATACCAGAGCCCCATAAGAGGTAAGGGGAGGTACACTTGAACCGGACAGGAGTTAGGGGTAGATGCAGAGGTTAAGGTGGCTTTCCCCCGGCCCAGTATTAGCGAAGACGTTTATGGGAATAATGATGAAGAGTCTGGGACCCCAAGAGTGAGAAAGATTGTCAGAGGAAATCTTCCTCGGCGCAATGGTAACAAAGAAACCACTGGCCACCAGAGAATGGTCTGAACTACAACAGTGAGAAAGAGAGCATTTGAGGAAATCTTCCTCAATGCAGTGGTAACGAGCAAACCACTGGCCACCAGAGAAGGTTATGGGGCCCCAACTATGAGAACGAGAGTATCAGAGGAAATCTTCCTTGGCGCAGTGTTAACGAGGAAACCACTGGCCACCAGAGAAGGGTCTGGGACCTGTAAGGAAGGCATGGTATCAAACAGTGACGACAGACACAAGTGATCACAGTTCAAGGGTGTTTATTGAACTTTAAATGGGTTGGCTGAATGCGTATCTAAACCTAAATCTGAAGATGTGAGCAAGCTACGACCATCAAACAATAATAACGCAGTCCTACTGGAGTCTGTCAAAATAAAAGGGCCCATACTAATAAACCTATTGCCAATCCTTACTTCTAAACACAGAATGGTGTGGGATAACAATGTATGCAAAAGAAAAGTGTTCAAGAAATTATATGTCAGCATAGTTGAGCAGTTGGCTTCCCTTCCCCACGTTTTCAGCAGGGGGCCAGGCCGGCATGTGCAGGCTTCACACACACTCTGGCTTCTTGACCAGGAAGTAACAGTTCAACACATATGCATCAGGGCCTTCTGCCAAAGTCCCTCTCACAATGACAGTCTCTTATTGCAGAGGGTATGATGTAACAAACAAACATCAAAGTTCCTTTCCTTTGTCAGGGAGCCCACTATCAACCGCATTGTATCCTTCTTTCTTAAGGTCATATAGTCACCAGCAATGTAGCTGTACTCGTGCCTTTCATCACACGCATTTAACAAAGTTTGCTTTATAATGTTGCTGCTTGCAACCATGAGTTCAACACAGACCGGTCTGGTATTGGTCTCCCCAACTAACCAGCTGTGTTGTCCTCTGTCGTTTCTTTCTTCTTGGAGCCAAGGACAATACAACGGTGTCTGCAGCTCCTCCCCACCTTGGTCAGTTACACAGGAGGGCCCTCGATATCTATGACACACAATGGAGGATTATTCAGCCTGGTTTCCTGGTTTTATGCTTTCTGCCTTGAAGGTTTCTTGAAAGTAACGGTTTCCTGCCAAAAAAGTCAAGGGGTTTGCCCTCACAAACCTCTCGTGCCTTGCCGTCTTTCTCCTCTCGTCCAGCTGCCGACTCAAAACTAAACTGCTGTACCTTTGTGTGCTTTGCTTTGCTCAAAGTGTGCTCTTGTGCTCCGCCTTTTATCCATATGGGGAAGTGTAATTGAAGTCACGTGTAAGTGATTGTCGATAATGGCGTGAACTCGGCTGACCATAGTATTGAGACATGTCAGGTACACAGCTCAGGTGTGAATCTGTTTTCTCTCAGAGCGGGCTGTCCATGTAAAAGCGTTTGTGCAGGAAAAGGGGGCGGCGGGGTGAGTTTCTAAATATCCCATTGAGTAGGATGGGGAAAAAGTGTTACAGGGAGAGGTATACCGCGTCTCACCATCCAGTGTCCCACTTCCACTCCCCAAAGACCCCTCATCCAGGTGATCCTCCTGCACTGGCCCACCCCCAGAGTCTGGATCCAAAGGCGATGGCTGTGCCCTGGCCACCAGAGAGAGAGATCTGCGGGGACTAGAGAGTGAGACACCTTCTTGTTTCTCACAGACCACAACAGTGAGAAAGAGAGCATCATAGGAAATCTTCCTCCGCGCAGTGGTAACAAGGAAATCACTGGCCAACCGAGAAGGGTCTGGAACCCCAACAGTGAGAAAGAACTGTGCCAAGTAATATGAAGAGGACAGATTTATTCTCCTGGTATCAAACAAAGATCTGTGAAAAGACACCAGGGCAAGGGACTCATTCTCCCTGCCAGTATTGTGAACTGAACCAAGCATCACCAGGAGAAGGGAATCATTCTCCTGGTAGAGGCCCAGGACTTGTGTTGAAGACACCAGGGGATGTGAGTCATTCCCCCTGGCCTTGTGGTGAACTGTGCAAATTAACACCAGGAGAAGGGAGGTATTCTCTTGGTACTGGGCTAAGAGCTGTACTGGAGACACCAGGGGAAGGGAGTCATTCCCCCTGATTTTATTGGGAACTGCATATGTTTACACCAGGAGAAGGGAGTAATTCTCCTGGGCATTGCATGAAGACTGGGTGAAGCCCGTAAACCAGGGGAAGGGAGTCATTCTCCTGGGTACTGCATGAAGACTGGGTGAAGCACGTAAGCCAGGGGAAGGGAGTTATTCCCCCAGCATTTCTGTTGGAAAAGAACATTCTAGGACACTATTCAAGAAGCAGGAGACGGAGCCATCCTCCCGAAGAAGGACCTTTATGCCTTTAGTTATAGTGATATGATATGATAGGTTATTTATAACGCGCTTAATACCCAGAGGTGTCTAAGCACGGACCCGGGGATTGAACCTGTGGTGCTCCGTGTCGTCTTGCTTCCAAGGTGAGCATGTTGCCCCTGAGCTATCCTCCCAAGGCTGATGGGGTGGTTAGAGTAGGATTTGGCACAGGACGGTGGGACTTTGATTTCACAGACCTTCTGACAATTCCTTTAGTTTTAGTTCAAGGCAAGGAAGCCCCTCTTAGAGATGGGGACAGTGAGGTTTATTTTTGAGAAATAAAGGGGTATAACCAAAACCATGCCACCTTTGTGTCAGCTTCCTTCTTTGAGACCTTTACAAATCCCAAGACTATCTATTAGCTATTGTTAGCTAGAAATGTATCTATTAAATATGCTGATCTATAGCTTTATTTTTGGGACTCTCTACAGTTAGTGGCCCTAGATTGATTCGTTTTCAGTAGTTGTCAAGCTGTATATCTATTGCTTAGCCATTAGTTGGAAATCGTAATGTTGTTCAATCGCATATATTGTCTTTTGTCGCATAGGTCTATTTATACGGCAAGTAACTGCATGGATGAGACCTGCATTTGTATTTTGTGTTTATATTTTTTTCTGTGTGTGGAACAAAACAAAACATGTGGTGTTTATTTCCACTGGGTATTTCTTAACCTCTCCCTCCGCCCACAGGTGTACAGGGGTTACTTGGATGACCCAAGGAACACCGACAACGCCTGGATCGAGACACTGGCGATAAACGTGCACCTGGAGTCTGCGGAGAAGCTGGATCAGCTGACACAGGTAAGGCATTTATCATGTGATGATATGGCTTATTTATTCTATTTATTTATCCTGATATGGGTTAATTTCAACCTTACACAAAATATACAAAGTTCTCACAGAAAGATTCCCGTAGAACTTCCAAGCTTGCACAAAATAGTTTAGATTTCCCTTAATGTCTTGACGATAACCAACAGTTGCAATAATCAAAGACATTTGCCAGCCTTTCATTAAACGTGACCACATTTCTCTATGAGGTAGGATCATTTCATTTTCATCAAATCTGTTTCAAAAACAGTTTACGCAAACCCTTGCTGGCAAGACATATATTTGAGTGTTTCCACTGCCAGATAATTCTAATGACCTTCTTCAAGGTCCCTAAAATGCCATGTGTATGTAATAAATTGAATCAAAATAACATAATATATGTGTTAAAGAGCAAGTATAATGGAAATCATAACATAAGTTATAAGGAAATTAAACAAAATGATTGCCAAGCATGCACATGCTGTCTCTATGGAGTATATTAAAAATTCATAGGATTTTCATCACACAGGACCGTCCTTAGTGTTGATGTAATATTGTGTGTGCACTACCTGTAGGTTGTCATGGTTTGTGTGCTGTATCACAATTCTCTTAAGAGTTCTAGATATTATGTCATGTTGCTGCAGAGATGAATGGACATCCAAAGAGGTCATTGTAATAAAATAGCGAAATCTGGGGCGCGGCAATAATCCTCCAGCTTTTTCTGGTTATGTGCCTATTAGTGGAACTCACAGCCAGGGTCACGCTGCTGCTGCCATTTGCCATCAGGGTGTCATGAAAAGCTAAATACCTATTTCAGAAGATCATTATCTGAAATACTATTAACTTTCCCTAAACACCTGTTCTGTTCTTTGTATTTTGAGTGGTTAATGTATTACATTAGATTGCTTTGCTTGTAGCCTAATTATCATTCTTTTAGAGTATTTTTATGATTTAAATATGAATTGCTTTGGAACATCCTTGACAGATACTTTTTTATTGGGTGCGCCCCCCTGCTGATTCTTGCGGGCTAGGTCAGCTCTTTATCAAATGCAATAAATCAATAAAATAAAAGTAAAGAGTGCACCCCACAGTGGCATGTGCTGCAGCGATTGGCTAATCTGTGAGCTATACCAACCGTTGCAGCTTGCAGATTGTGGCAAGCGTCATAGCGATGTACAAGGCGGAGCTGCGCTCAGCGCTCTGAGTGCAGCGCTCCCTCACTTCATGGGAGCTCCGAGCTAAGAACAGCCGCCAGTGGTGGCACACTTAGTCTAAAGTTGTACCCACGCTGCTCTCCATTTTTTTTAAAACACCCCCTTTCCTTGTTTTCAACATTCCTTTTAAACACCCCTTATTCCCCAAATCAAGGAGTCCGTAAAACAATTACAACACCATGATGCTTGAAGCACTCTAACCTGCTTAAGACCACCAGACATCTGTGTATTGCCCAACTTGTCTACATATCACAAAATGTTACCACATGCATCGTCTAAATAAAAGGTGCAAGTGTGTATGCATTATTACCTCACTGTTTTCAGGTCAATTTAAACACATTGCAGACTGGCTAGAAAAAAATCAGGCTTATGTGGTGCAGTCATTTACTGTGGATTATACGGAGAATGAGGGGCTTTGGAATGCTAATGACTCCTTCCCAGTGACATGTCAGGAAATGTGGCCATTAGCATTCTCCATTTCACACTTGTGTCTGCCCCAGCCCAGTAATAAAAAGACTTTAAAAAATCAATCCTTTATCAGGATTTTACAGAGGCAAACCTCTGTGTTTTACACTTCAAAAAGCACCCCTTTCCTTGTTTTCGGGAATGAGGATGCATGCCACACAGTAGTTTAAGTGCCACCACCAGGGAGCAGCCCCGCTACCCAGACAGCTCACCACCCCGCCTGGTATGCACCTGACAGACGCGGCCCGGGCACTAACCCCCGCCCCTCCAATGCATGTCTCCTCCTCACTTTTGGAGTTTTGACCCTGCCCCCAGATGCCACCGTCTTCACAGGCTGCACCTGGCAGACGCGCCCTGGCCTCTCCTAACCGCACCCAGATCGCCACACCATTACTTTGCTGGGCCCCACCTGCTAGGCGTGGCACAGCTATTTTGGAAGCTTAAAAATGAAGATTGTGCAGGGAACCTGTTGGAAAGGGGAGGGTGTTCTGGAACACAGAGCAGCAAGTGAATGAACCAACTCCACTCACGTGTGTGGTCAGTGTTTGGGGAAATGGTGGTGCAATCACATATCAGTGAGTGCTGACATGAAGTAGAAGGAAGGCTGTTGGTTCATTCTTTCAAAGGCATGATCCAGTTAGGAGTGGGAGGGTGGGGCTAAGAAGGAGAGGGGAGGGGTCAGCCAGTGCATGTGCTGGGGATTCCCCCCACTGCTGCTGGTCCTTGTACTGACAGCTTTGTGACTGAATGCCCTGACCTTTATACAAGCAAGCAAAAATCCTAACTTGAGATTATATTTTTGGAGTGCAGGCCTCTGGTAGAACAAACATGAAGAGACTAATTCTATGAGCATGTTCTTGTAGATTGAACCTGTGTGCCAAGGTTGAGATGAGATTTCTGTAACCCCTTTCCTTTTGCCTAGGACTGTTCACCTAGTACTTTTGGGACTGTTGTTTGTATTCTGCTTCTCCATTTAGTGTCCATCAAATAGGTTATTTTCAGGGTGGGTGGATTTACTGCTCTTTGAGTCCTTATATCCACAATCATATCGTATGACAATTGTAGAGACTATAGGAGTTCACACTTCATGTGTGCTCATTCATCAATCATGCCCCGCGCCATAATGTGCACACCAGTAGTAGGGACTGTCTAAACACTTGGGCCTTGACTGATGGTAACTCAATGTGACTGTATCTCTTGCAGAATATTCTGGACCGTGAGCCTGAGTTCTCCATCCGCTGGCAGGTCGTGGATCAGAAGATTCCGCTGTTTGCAAATCAGAAGGAAATTCTCCGTAAAGCGACTGAGAACTTTAGAGCTCACTAC
Organism: Ambystoma mexicanum; assembly: GCF_040938575.1. Classification (NCBI taxonomy): domain Eukaryota; kingdom Metazoa; phylum Chordata; class Amphibia; order Caudata; family Ambystomatidae; genus Ambystoma; species Ambystoma mexicanum. Next base: position 1,091,439,846 of record NC_090941.1, read on the forward strand.
TGAGATGGGCGCTAGTAGCCTCACAGAGCTACAGCCACATTACTGGGCAGGCAAACCATGTATTACTAAGAAGGAAGTGAGTGGGAGTGCTCGGAAAAACCACGCATTCTTGGATCAAGGGTTTGCCACTGAAAAAGCCCTTTTGTTGGTCACTACTGAGCAGAGTAGGCTGTGCCTGGCGGGCAAAAGAGTGTCATAACACAGGGTTTAAATACATCTATTTGGTGTAAGCAAGGACACAAGGCATGGTCAGCCCAGACGGTGGCACAGAACTCTGGAAAGCGGAAGAGAACATCATGAGGTTGCTTCTGGAGAGTGGACCGTGCTCGTACAGGAAGCACTCTCCAACCATCTGCAGCATGCATGGCTCCAGCAAGAGCTTCTAATATGTGATTGACTGTCAGCTCTCAGGGAAAAGGGGCAACTTCATGCCAGCACAGCTTGAAGCATCGTTGGTCCTGTGGTACTTCCATAATCAGAGGAAAGGTCTCCACTAAACACCTGGACACCTGGACCTCAAGCCATATCTAGTACCTGTGACACCAGCCAAGAAATTATCAGTTGTGTAAATTCTGACTAAGCTAAACACCAGAATCAACTGCAGATCCAGGACCAGTTCAAACCGGATCCCACAGACAGCGTAAAGTCAGAGGCTAGTCCATGTCACAGTCGCATGTCACTTTAAAAGCCTGGTCTGCTGCACTTCAGTGGAAACTCTAGCATGCACTGATTGTATATCTATGGTCATATTCTATTTGACATCATTATTACACAAGTATGGTGCATTTGTCTTTTATACATGAGCAGGATTGTGATTTTGAACCCACATAATCTAAATTATTATATTGATATTTTCAAAGAAAGAAAATATAATTCTCAGCCATGGATAAATGTTTTCTTGGTAAGGTGCCCAGTGAAGTGGTTTTGGAGCGACAATCTGTAATGGTCTGAATTGTAGATGCACATGCAGAGATAAGCGGAACGTGATGGCAGAGATAAGTGGAAGAAGATGGCAGAGATAAGTAGAAGGTGATGGCAGAGATAAGCGGAAGGTGATGGCAGATATAAGTGGAAGGTGATGGCAGAGATAAGCGGAAGGTGATAGCAGAGATAAGCGGAAGGTGATGGCAGAGATAAGCGGAAGGTGATGGCAGAGATAAGTGGAAGGTGATGGCAGAGATAAGCGGAAGGTGATGGCAGAGATAAGTGGAAGGTGATGGCAGAGATAAGGGGAAGGTGAGATAAGCGGAAGGTGATGGCAGACATAAGCGGAAGGTGATGGCAGAGATAACCCTAAGGTGATGGCAGAGATAAGCAGAAGGTGATGGCAGAGATAAGCAGAAGGTGATGGCAGAGAAACACTCCAGATTCATGGAGTTCATCCAGTTTGCTAGTTCCCCGGATCTATGAAGATTACCCAACTTTTTTGTTTGTTGCTGAATGACATTCTCATTGCATTTTTCTTTGACTATTTTACCTCTTTTTTTTACCACAAAAAGCACAGGATTCCCCTCGCCCCTCCCCGCTCTCTATATTTCTAACCTGAAACTCCCATCTGTGTGTTTGCTGTAAAAAATAGTGGTCAAAAATGCAGCAAAATAAAATTTGAGAAAAATGGTAGTACCATTTTAGCATCCTTACTTGGATTTACCCCACTGTTGGCTGTCCTTTATATGCAAGTCTCGTTTTTTTCTTTTTGTTTTACTGATGTTTACATTTTAATCTGTTTTCTATCTGTATTTATTGATATGATATGATATGGCATTTATAACGCGCCTGTACACAAGTATTTGCAAACAATGGAAAAAAAAGTAAAGCGCGTCTGTCTGCTTGGCTCACAAAGTACTTAAATTGCTGACAGCCTATGTCCTAGTTCAGCAGCAATGGCAGGAGCAGCCATTTGCTAATAATGTAAAAATGGGACTTGATGTGGAAGAACTGAGCTCCATGTATGCCCTGGGTGGCGCGTTTGTTTTTTAATAAACACACTTTTTAATTTGAATACAGTAAAATACTTGTTGCAAATAATTAGTATTTATTTTCTTGTTTGAAATGTTTTATTTTAGACAGAAATATACCAAGCATATATGAGTTACCCTGAATTTTGTGCAGTACAATTGTAGTTTAACTATCAACTATTAAGGATGAGAAATTAGAGTACTATCACACAAGGTTTGTACAATCACATTGCGCCAAACACAAAGTTTTTCATTGCATAGTTATGCAGATTTAATAGGGGATTGGGATAGCTTGACACGTGTTTCGAGAATGTATCTTCTTCTGAGGCTGGCATAAGTACAATTTATAAATGCATGAATTATGTATAAATAATATCAAAATTAGTGCAATGCAAAGTTGACATTCCAAATAGGTAGTGCAAGGCAAGGAGTTTCAAGGGGTGATCCAAACCATTCATATTACAGTTGTGCAGACAATAAATGAAATGCATAATCATGAGTACATACCAATTGTTGTGAGGCAATAATAAGTGAAGAATAGCCAAAGAATAAAGAAATAAGACTCATTGGTCTATTGGCCATCTCATTTCAGTTGAATGCACAGCGATAAAGTGTGTCACGTCATGATCAGAAGTGTATATAACCAAGTAATATATTTACCAATTCCACTAGTCCGATTTCTTAAATAGCCACCAATTATGCAAGAAAAAATAGATAAAAGATAAGACCAATTGTCATCAATTGAATATATAGACTATTGTTAGTATGCCATATTATTGAAGACTGTAACTTACCAACACGAGCATTAGTAAATCATGTATCTTAGTATGCTACATATATCTGTAAATCAACGAAATCCCCTATCAGATACACTTCTGATTTCATTAGTCATTTGTTTTCCACACCTATATAAATACGCAGAAAATTCCTTAATTACCTGCCATTTCCATTAAGTTTGTAATGCTAGTTAATTAACGGATTGTTGAACTGTGCGCCGATATTAAACAGCACGCGATTCGCCAAATAAGGCAACCATCCAAATTGTATCCCAAGTTAACAGATTGCGAATAGCCAAACATGTAGGTAACCCAAAAAAATAGAAAATGCAAACAAGCATCTAATTAGTCATTATTCATCCAATTTGTCAATAGGTAATCGTATCAGCCTGTTTAGGGACCATAGATAAACACACACAACCATCTCACCCACCAGCCTTTCGGCTTCTGACAGCTATGCGGGAGAAACCGCCGCCGTCTCTCCTAGGAATGTATAAACACACACTAGACTGTTAACATTGGCCTGTAGCCGCTTCCGTGCGTCCGCCATCTTGGTTGAGTAAATAACAGTCGCTCACCAATTCCATCCATAATTCGATCGCTACCATTGTTTTTTATTTTACTGATGATTAAATATTATAAGTACTTAAGATCCTAGATATTTGCGGATTAAAGGTAGAAGTTGTAGCAATCACCATTTACGCGTTCAATGCAGACTTACATTCGAGTTATGCAGACACGCGATGCACTCCATCGTCGCCATCAGCGGCACCTTTTACAATCCAAAAGATATGTTCTGATAAACAACCAATAATATATATATTGTGAACCGTTGTTTTCAATATATTTTCAAATATACACATATTGATAGCGCCATGACACATCTTGGGTGCGCTCTCTATGACCTTAAGTTTAAATAGCATTATTCTGCATCAGTGTGATAGTAATGCAATCCGAGTGGGAAATTAATTAATAAAAGAAAATCATAAATTATCAAAATTAAAACTGCAGGTTAGCAATGATCTTCATACACAAACGAACAACCTGAGGTACAGTGTCTTGTTAACTCATTATTAATTATAAAAATACATGAAATTCATGATCTGAGTTGAGGCCCCGAGTTGTCAATCTATATTTGCAAATTAATCTAGCCTCCAGTTGCCTCAATCTCAGTTCACGATCCCCACCTCTTTGTGTAATGCTTGCTTGGACCATGCCCGTGAATCGAATAGCCTGCTTGTTATCCATTTGATGCTTTTCCTGCCAATGAGTTGCCAGAGGATATTTACTCTCACAATTAGATATGGATGACAAATGTTCTCTAATCCGAATTTTCAACGGTCTAATGGTACTTCCAATGTAACGCAGTCCACAGATACAAGTTATGCAATAAACTACAAATTTCGTCTAGTCTAACGTTGATGTTTCTAATGTATATGCACACATATTGCAATTACCACATTTATAGAAACCATTCGGACACCCGAGAGATAACCATGTGCTGCTTCTCTTTTGGTTTTGCATGTATGATGGACACAAATATTTTTAAGCGTTGGGGCTCTGCTAAAAATGATCCCCGGTTTTGGTTCAAGCCATTTGGTAAGATCTTGATCCAAGTGTAGCAGATGCCAATGGAACTTCAAAATTGTATAGATGTTATTATTGTCAGCATTAAATCTGGTTATCAGTCTAATTTGGTTGGGTTGTTTCTTATATTTTGAACGAGGAGTCAGTAGGTCCGCTCTCATCAGATTTGTAACATCTCTTACTGCTTTGTTAAGGATTGGGGGCTTGTATCCTCTATTTTTAAAATTTTGATGAATTAACATTTTTTTGTCATCAAAATCAGAAATAGCTGAACAATTACGTTTAGCCCGAATATATTCACCTTTTGGGATATTATCAATCACTGACTTTTTGTGACAACTAGATGCATGCAATACGGCATTCACAGAAGTAGGTTTGCGATACGTTTTGGTCTTGAAACCATCTGTAGACACTGAAATCGTTAAATCAAGAAAATCAATTGAGGATTCACTCCACTGAAGTGTAAATTTCAAACCCCATACATTATTATTCAAATATTGAACAAATAGTAATAGATTGTCAACAGTATCAGACCAAATCACAAAGACATCATCAATAAACCTTTTCCAAATATAAATCACAGAGGAAAATGTTTTGTTAGTGAAGACATATTGCTGCTCAAATTGATGCATAAAAATATTAGCCACTAATGGTGCAAAACTAGCCTCCATAGCAATAACAATGAGTTGTTTGAAATAAATGTTATCGAAAAAAAAAACATTGTTTTGGAGTGCAAATCAATAGTTCTTTGATCATTACTAAACCAAATGATAGGAAGCTGATTGTTGTCAAAAATATAGTCAACACTGTCAATAGCTCTCTTATGGTCGATTGACATATATAACACCTTTACATCAAGTGTAACTAAGATTAGATTCAGACAATATTTCAGTTGCTCCAGTATCAACAAGATACGCATAGTGTCACGTATATAAATTGGTGTTGTAGAGACACTAATGGTGTTAAGCATTCATTAACATAAATTGATATTGGTTCCATAAGTCCACCTTGACTGCTAATGATAGGTCTCCCCTCTGGTATTTTATCAAAGGCCTTATGGATCTCAGGAAGAAAATAGGCGGTCGGAATAGTTGGACAGTCAACCATAAGGTAAAGTTTTTCAACATCAGAAATAACCCCTTTGCTATGCCATTTGTCTATGAGAATCTTCAGTTCTTGTTTCAGAGTAGGCAGTGGATTAAATTTAAGGATCCCGTAGCATCCAATCGTATTGAGGTGACATAGCCCCATCTCAATGTAGTCTTGCCTGTCCAAAATTACAACATTCCAACCTTTTTCCGCTTCTTTAATAATCACTGCATTATTCGATGCCAAATTCTGTAACGCTACCCTTTCAGAACGTGTGAGATTAGAATTGAAAGTCTTATGTTGTGGATTGTCTGCCAAAGCCTGGATATCAATAGTTACAGCACGGTGAAAGGTGTCAATAATATTATTCTCAGAAAAAATAGGCGTAAACTTGGATTGCTTGTGAAATTCTTAAATTTTTAAGTTTTGTTGTTGGATATCTAGATCCTGCAAAGTATCCATTATATTCAGGTCCCTATCAGCCGCGGCATCGTCTAGGGACATGAGTATATGTGTGGTCATCATTGTCTGCAAAGATACTTCTGATGGTTCCAGTATCCGAGTCTTGCTTGAGAATTTTTTAATTTGTGTAGCAAAGTATTTTTTTAGTTTGTTTTCTAATGAACTTAAAAAGATCAATTTGAATCCGTACCAAATCATTTGTACCAGACGGTGCAAATGATAGTCCCTTGTTTAAGACAGAATGTAAAGCTGGCTAGAGCTGATGCTGGCTCAAATTATAGACTAAATCTATCTGTTCTGGTTTTGTTGAGCTTTCTGATAAGAGGCTCTGGTCAATCGAGATCCTGTTGGTGCTGTGTTTCCTACGCCTATGTTTGCCACCCCTTGTGCCCCTTGGTTTGCACCAGGTGTTACAATATATGAACCTGATGGAAGTCGGAATCTGACCTGTTTGCGTATAGCTTCTTGTCGATTGCCTTTTTTGAATTGTCTGATTTGTTCTAAAAAAAGGGGACCTGACGATGGTCCTGGTATTGGGAGTCCATGAGGTACCTCTTCTTCCTCATCAGTTTGTTAATTATTGGGCTCCACAGGTTCTACTGTTGTAGTAGTATCTGTTTTGTCAGAATCACTACCAATATCAGAGCTTGCAACTGATGAGGCTAAGCTGCTGCTACGTGATCTTGATACTTCATCAAATTTCGGTTGACATGTGTAAACACGATTGTCTCTATAGTCTGTCATCACGCGAACATGTTCTTGATTTCCTCATTTTCACCTCATCCTGGTGTTTTCTTAGTATATTGTACATGGTCTTAAAATCTTTGTCAATCGTTGCACTAGGTGCATCAAATAATTCTATTTCATTTTTCAACTCATCAATTTGATTAACTATACATGCATGTTCCCTTTCCCCATCCTCTATGAGTAATTTCATCATATTGTTGGAGCATGAGGTCAGATTTGCTTCCCATTCTAAAGCTAGGTTGCTGTCTAGAGGATCCTCAAAATCGGGTAAGATAAGGATTCTAAGTCCCCTCGGTATTTTGTTTTCTGCTAGGTAGTGCTTGAGCATAGTTTTCTCCCAGAATTTATTTATTTCCTTGATACTTAATCTTTCCAATTTGACAAATTTGGAACTGGGTCCTCTTTTTGATTATAAAGTCTTTTAAATGGATTGAGGGTTGACCCTCTTGGGGCAAACAATGCTTTGATATCCTCATCCCTAGTGAGAATATATTCGGCTGCTTCTGCCATAATTTAAAAGGTCTACCGTGCAGCAGCTAGATATCTCAAGCTTATGTAGAAAAGGAGAAGCTATTTGGGCAAGAAAGAACAGAGACGTCCAGCGCTAGCACTATGTTGCAATAAGTGTTTGTTCAACGGCTGCACGATATATGTACCGTGTGGGTGTATTGCCCTACACACCACAATTCAGAATGCTATCACACACGTTTTGTACAATCACACTGCACCAAACACAAAGCTTTTCATTGCATAGTTATGCAGATTTAACAGTGGATTGAATCAGCCTGACACGTGTTTCGAGAATGTCTCTTCTTCTGAGGCTGGCATAAGTACAATTTATAAATGCATGAATTATGTATAAATAATATCAAAATTAGTGCAATGCAAAGTTGTGTCCCGCTTCCCCTCCCCACCCCCTCCAATTACCTGCGGGCCAGAGCGCAATGCTCCGGTCCCGGAGCACCTCCCGTCTTGCCGCCATAGACATGCTTTTCCATATGGTGGCGGCCATCTTTCGTTTTTTCCATTTTACATCGGGAGATCGGCTGCGCAAGCAGTGCAGATCTCCTGAGGCAAAATTGTGAAAGCCATTTGAAACCCAGCGTGCGAATGGCTTTCATGCCCTGCCTGGCTGGAGGACATGGCCTTTAACGGCCCACAGCCCGAGCTGAGGCCCTCGCTTCACTTAGGTCTGCCTTAGCTCGGCCTGGCGTGCCATTATAGGCTGTGTCTGCCCTCCAGGCAGGGCATGAAAGGGCATTCTTGCATGAAGGGATCCTCGTTAGGATATCTATGTCCACTTTGCGGGTATAATGGGAAGCTATTCATGCTTTTCGGGAACCATGATGTGGGCTCTCAACTGTACTCTTGTTTGCCTCTCGAGCACTTCAAAGTTCCCTGGTATGAACTGCCTCCTTGGGACCTTCCTCTTGTTCTTGTGTAGGGACAGCCTTCCATATCAACCAGGAAATTGGCCAGGTGGCACGCCCATATGCTGCCACTTTGAGAAAATGAGTCTGGGCCACCATAGTAGAATCTTAGCGCAGGGTTTAGGTTCTGACGCAGGAATGATCCACTGGTAGATGGCAACCTCTTGGAAGCTATAGATACCCCCTTACCTGATGCTTGCAGGGCAGCCACATGCATTTCTACACACCCTTTAGTTTCCCACTACCACCTTAGGGTAGGAGGAGACTGTGATGCATCCTTTGGAGGAGTGCTGTCAGTAGCAGTATGAGTTGGGACCTTTGCTATGTTACTTACAGGGCTATTTCTGAACATGCGAATAGCTCAGGGGCAGCGTGCATGTCTTGAAAGAAAAGCTCTAGCATTATCTGAAATGTCGTCAGGCCTAGTATGATAGTCTTTGACTGTCTCATCTCCTACCCCGCTCCCTCCACTCTTTATCACTGTCAAAGCTCTTGCACTGTCTGAAATGTTGTCAGGCCTAGTATGATAGTCTTTGTCTCTCATCTCCTACCTCCCCCTCCCTCCCTCCCCTCCTTATCACTGCCAAAGCTCTTGCACTGTCTGAAATGTCATCAGGCCTAGTATGATAGTCGCTTGTCTGTTTTTACATCGCCTACCCCCCCTTCTCCCCTCCCTATTTTTGCTATAGCTCTTGCACTATCTGAAATGTCATCAGGCCTAGTATGATAGTCGCTTGTCTGTTTTTACATCTCCTACGCCCCCTTCTCCCCTCCCGATTTTTGCCATAGCTCTTCCACTATCTGAAATGTCGCCAGGCCTAGTATGATAGTCTTTGTCTGTCTCATCTCCTACCCTCCCTCCCTCCCTCCCCTCCTTATCATTGTCAAAGCTCTTGCACTGTCTGAAATGTCGCCAGGCCTAGTAAGATAGTTAATTTCACATTCTTAATGTCTCAAGGCCTTGTAAGAATGTCATTGCATTTTCCCTTGCTCCCTCCCTTACATTGAAGCACTTTGAAACACATTATGTATAGGCGCTATACAAATAAACAATCAATCAATCAATCATGTGTCAGGGGGGTGGGCACCTACAGATAGAACAGGGGGGAGGTTGCAGTCCTTTTGTGAGGACCAGGAGCTAGGGAAAATGATTGGGGAGGTGAAGGGAGATGGTTAACGTTGGCTGGGGATGCAGGCCTCCTTCACATGGGAAGCTGACGAGGAAGAGTGTGCCTCAGAGTAATGAAGATGACCTCCTGTAATCCGGTCATTCCTGAAATCCAGCGAGGAGAGGCGGCGCATTAGCCACTCTATGGGAGCAACATTAGGGTACATTGCCATTGTTAGGACAGTTTTTCTGAAGTCCAACTAAGGGCTTAGTAAAACCATTCAACTGAGGCAGTACAAGACTCCACTCTTAGTATAAGGCTGTACCACCTGAGTTCGGGGAAGCGTAGAGAGAGCAGCCAGGCTTATCTTAGGAGGGAGAGAGTGCAGTAGATACAGTACAAGTGACATTGTAATACAAATGATCCAAAGAAACACTGATACACTATGTATTGTAAAAATAAAGGATTTATTTAAATACAGGTAGGCTCAGATAAATCTAGGGGCTAAGTAAGTACTAACACATTATATAAAATCACAATATAAAACACAACACTATACTTGAAAGTACACAGACCCAAATAGAAACCTTATTTGGAACACCTAACAGTAGTTCTAGGGAAGTCAAAACCTTGTTATACACATTTAGTATAGGTCAAGCCTATTCTTTGGGAGTAAAAGACCAATGGTTGCTTTTAGATTACTTTTGGTAATACAAGGGCAGTAGGCCCTTGCAGTTGTACAGTGACTCTTGGAACAAATCACATAAACAGTCAACTGGAAAATATACTTTTTGGTGAATAATGAAACACTTATTCTAGGTACAGTAGAAACCTAATGAAGTAATACACAATTACTGATGCTTTTGAAGGGGCCCCTGAGGGACGCTCACGTATGGAAACAAGGTACAATCAACAAACACACGAACTGATACGCCAGACACGAGGTTGTATTCCCAAAATCTAGGGTTTATTTCAAAGTAAATAGTCTCAGTTGTCCAACTGGTCCCACGCCCCGCAACGTGTGTCTACCAGACCTCGGGGGACGCAAGAGAGAGAAATTCGTACAACAGTTACATATGTACAAAACAAGCATCTAGTAATCAGTAGTGTCACAATTTATACCGCCCCTACTGCATTTCCTTTGAACTAGGCACGATGATTGACAATGGTGACGAGTATGATACCTTCAAACATTCATTTAGTAACAGTTTGCAATTTTGTAAGCTCACAGACATAAGTCTTTGTTTTAAAGAACACAAAGAACACAATGCTTCTGTTTCTACAAGCAAGCTGTGCGTAGGGAGAGACACTTTCCAGGCCTTGCTATCTCCTCGTTTCTATTTGTGTATTGGGGGTCAACTTGCTCTCCAGGGCTCTACCAGGCTCAGGAAAGGGGGGCCGCAAAGAAGAGCATAATTCAAGTCATTTAATGTTCGCTCTAGCATTTCTACTGTGCTTACCCAGACTAGCTGGCACCTGCTGTACTGATTAGAATGCCTTGCTGCTCACTCTCCAAGGATATGCGAGGCAGGGGACCGGGCATTTCTGTCCGGGTTACTGCGTTATGTTTCAACATGCCACTCGCGGCCTTGCATTGTGCACCAGTGAAGCAGAATAATATTTCAGCAAAGCAGTTTTACATGAGGCAAAAAGGCAACGTTAGAGAAAAACAAGAAGAAAACAAAATGGCGATTTCAGTCACCTTAAAATGGCCGCACCATGGTTAAGCTTTTGCTACACCTTTTCTATTACTAAACACATGAGGCGGGTGGTCTTCGGCCAACAAAGTATAGTGCCTTACGATCGAGGGGTTGTCTATTCTTTTCTGGACTGACAAAACCCTCCTTTTGGCTGTATGCCAAACGCCTCATCCATACATTGCATCCTCCTCCGACCGAGTATCTGAATCAGATTCTGAATCTTGCACACTACTGGTCTCATCTTCATTATACTCAATATCAATTGACATGAATTCTTTTACTGTTCTTGTTTCATCATTACCATGAGTATTTGATTTAATAGTGCTCTCTTTTTCTATCATATGTACACACTCTTCACTTATTTCAGTGCATATTACAGGTAGGCAGTGTATGCAGGAACAACATGTCATGAATATTCCTAGTACTGCTACTAGGATCGCAAATAATTTCCATCCCCACAAATATAACAACTCCCAGAACCAGGAGTCTATATCCCAACCTCCTTCCTGGGTATGGAGTTCAGAGCTCAAGACATGTAGCTTTCTTATCGCTTCAAAAATCGTGGGAGAGGAGTCGTTTACGAATACACAGCATGCTGATCCCACGATTTTGCAAACACTGCCACGATCAACCAGGATTACATCAAGCGCCATTCTATTTTGTAGTGTCATTAACCTAATCCCTTACTCCTCTAATGTCATGTTGTATAATATATCTGTTGTTCCATTTATTGTTTTTTCTAAGATTCTGGATATTTGTCGTATATTATAGGAGTTTATTGCTTGGGCCAATAATGGTATAAATGATTTTGCTACGTCCTCTACTATTAATCCGTCTTCATTACTCCTCTGTGGCCTATCTAGTTTGGCTATGTCTGTTGTTTTTAAAAGAAACACTCCTGGGAACAAAAGTCCCAAATAACAAAGTACCTCCCCAGTTTCTAGGCAACCAGGGATACGCTTTTTCCCCACATATAAAATATACAGGGTCACCTACATACACTGGTTCTACTTCCCTATTAAGAATCGCTGTATTCATACATCTAGTGAATGTCCCTACTGAATAGGAGCCCTTCTTCTTTAAGCAAAAAGGAACAGAACGTGGGCTATAGTTTACAGTATAGGGGGGAGGCACTGCATCTTTATTTCCTTCTGATCTCATACGAAATATGATTACAGATGATTTTTCCGGCATGAACAATCTATTGTGTGGCATTGGTTTGGGCACAGCTTTTGGCATTATCATTTGTGCTCTATGAAATACGGAGCAACCTATAGGTCTCATAATTATCTCCTCAAATTCATTCATGTTTGTGCTATCTAATTGACCCGTTTCACTTTTAGTCCATTTCCCATAATATAATGTACTCAGGGATGCACTGCATGCAGAACTCAATGTCAGTGGCTGCACGTACCAACCTATTCATTTGCCACCATGCTGTGGCAAATGAACACACACCCAACAGTTGTTCTTTTTCAAAATTGAATGTGTCATATTCATTATTTGCAGTAATGCGTTGTTTCCATAACCTTCCCTATGTGTTTCCTCCATTGGGGACAGAGTGTAAGTAATTACATGAACAGGGCTTTCAGTGGTGGAGATGTTTCTCATGGGCAAGAACATTTCTAATGGGTGCATTTCTTCCAAATACCATAATACCAATACTGTCATTATTGGGGCCAATATACTCATTATACACATTATTATCGTTAAGCTCAGCATACAATTTCTTTGACCATTTACTTTCTGTGCCCTTCTATGCGCTATGTTTAATTCATTATCAGCAGTGGTGCAGGAGGGGGCAAAAGCTGGTTCCGGCATTTTTCTCTCACTGTCCTTCTTCTTCTGCAGTGTTTGTTGTGAATGTCTCTCGTCGTTGCACACGTTGGAATGTCAATAAGTTTGATAAATGTCACAGTCTTTTCTGCCAGTTCTTAGCAGCCTGGATTGCTACATGCTGGGCAAGATCTCTGTGCGTCTGCACATTGCTCAAGGAACTCCAGAGCAGTTATCAATTGCCTTCGTACCATGTGTGCCCCGTTCGTTCGTACGGGTTCAGGAAACATGGATTTTATGTTAGCACTGAGGAGCCTCATTTATTGGGCTGTCTGATTTGCACAACCCTCACGCCGCTCTCCTCTAGGCCTCCAGTTCCTAGAGAATAGGAAACAGAGGCAACAAAAAGATCAACAGAAATGCAGGTTTGATCACTCCTTCTTCCTAGGCCGCAAATTGTATCGCCTTGCTCCTGGTATCGTGTGATCAATGAATAGTGCGGATGCACTTCCAGACTCCAGCTCGGAGTCCGCCTGTGGCGCACTAGTAGATGATGGTGGGTGCCACAGTGATGATGAAGCTTTCCTTTCAGGCTGCGGCGCAATGAAAGAGGGTGGCCGCCAAAGTGGTACACGTTCTACGTCTGCCAGGGTATTCGAGTTCCCTCAGCCTTTTTGGCTGAGGTGCACACCAAACATTCTACGGTCTCCCCATAACGATTTTGTACGGGGAGAGCCCAGTTCTTGCCTGCACAGATGTGCGCATGCACAGTAACGGTAGCAGTAATGCATCTACCCAGCTTAACTTGTTTCCTGCGCATACCTTGCTTATCTTAGATGTCAAGATACCGTTGTGGTGTTCAATAAGACGGGCAGACATGGGGTGTCTAGAACAATGGAATCGCTTATCAATCTGGAGACCTGCACAAATCTGTAATATTACTGCGCCCACAAAATGTGGACCGTTGTCTGACCATATGACACGGGGCAAACCAAAAGGGATTCCTTTAACATCACTTTCGCGTGCTCATGGCAGTGCAGTCTTTCAATGGATATGCTTCCACCCATTTGCTAAATGCACATATGACCACCAGAACATACTTTGAGTTTTGACATCTCTCCATCTCTATGAAATCAAAATGGATTACCTCAAAAGGCATAGAGGGATGGCCAGAACTTCCTGTTGGAGTCACTGTTCCCTTCCCCACATTGTGTTGTAGACACGTGATACAATTCTGGACCAACCTCTCGGCATTTTTCTTTATGTGCGCATTCTCCCATACTGTGGCTAAATGTTGGACTATCTTTTTGGCACAAATATGAGTAGGGCTGTGGGCCATCGTGACCATTGCAGTTACATAGGAATTGGGCAGCATCCAGTTCCTACTCTTCTTGTCTACCCAGCATCCCTCCAGATCTAATTCAGCAGAGCCCTCAGCCCACCCTTTTATCTCATCTGCAGAGGCTTCTGCCTGCATCTCTTTGACAGTGGCAATTCCATTCTCTATCATGCAGGGCACTTCCTCCGACTGTACTGTTAACATTTTGGTATTCAGATCAGTGGCAGTTTGTTTCGCAATTCTGTCTGCAAATGCGTTTCCCTCTCCCACTTTGTATGTTACTTTTTTATGCGCCTCGCATTTTACTATTGCCAGGTGCTTTGGACGCGTAAGTGCAGACAATAATCGTGCCATCAAAGGGCCATGTTGTATTCTAGCCCCATGTGATGATGGGAAACCTCTCTCAGCCCAGAGTCGGCCAAAGTTATGAACCACGCCAAAGGCGTATTGGCGGTCAGTATAGATGTTTACACTCAGATTTTCAGAAATCTCACAAGCTCTGGTCAAGGCTATTATCTCTGCCGCTTGTGCAGAGTTGTAGGGGATTCTTTTACTCTCCACAATACTTTTTAACATGGTGATAGCATAAGCAGCAGTTGATGTGCCATCTGGCAATTTAAAACAGGAGCCGTCACAAAACAACTCTCCATCTGGCTCTTTTTGTGGGGTATCTGTTAAATCAATTCTCCCCTTCGTTTCTTCCTCAGTAACCATTAAGCAATCATGGGGAGGTGATTCATTCCCATCAATTTTTCCCATGGGTAGTGGCATTAATTCAGCAGGATTCAAAGCGATACACCTCATAATTTGGATGTGTGGCGCAAAGAGGACAATTTCATATCTAGTCAATCTAGCAGAGGTGAGGTGTTGCGTCTGCGTTCTATTGAGTAGAACGTCTATGGCATGTGGCACCATCAAAATGAAGGTGTGCCCCAATACCATCCCTTCTGTTTGTTTCACTGACGCAGCAGCCGCTGCAACAGCTCGCAAACATTGTGGTAGTGCACGCGCTACAGGGTCCAGCACAGAAGAAAAATAGCTGCATGGCCTATTTCTTCCACCTTGTTCCTGTCTCAAAACAGCCAACGCGCAGCCTTCACTCTCGTGTACAAACAATCTGAAAATGTTTTCATAATTTGGAGCAGAACACAACGCAGTTTTGAGCATCTCAAATGCTCTCTGACATTCTTCATTCCACTGCAAGGGCATCACAAAATCCTTCTTTGTCAAATCCACCATTGGCTTCACAATTAGGGAAAAATTCACAATCCACTGCCGACAATAAGAAGCCATGCCTATTATAGCTCTGACTCCTTTCTGTGTTTTTGGAATAGGCATACCAGAAATGCTCTCTATTCTCTCTGGCGTCAGTCTTCTCCCTTCTTTCGAAAGTAGGTAACCCAAATAAATCACCTCCTTTCGAGAATATTGAAACTTCTTTAAACTCGCTTTGTGGCCAACTGCTGCCAAGTAATAAAACAGTACTCTCTTTACAAATCTCTTCTGTATCTGCAGCGAGCTACAAATCATCTATATATTGTAACAATACACAACCTGCTGGTAACTCTAGCATGTCTAGTTGTTTTTCAATGCTCTGCTGTAAATACTCGGACTTTCTGTGTAGCCTTGTGGAATGCGCGTGAATGTAAACGATCGTCCTCCTAACGTGAAGGCTAACAGAAATCTGCTTTCCTTGTGCACTGGAATGCTAAAGAATGCATTCTTCAAGTCAATAACACTAAAATACTCAACTGAGGCAAGAATCATGGTCAACATCGTGCTAACATCTGGGACTAACGGGAATTGAGGATCTACCACCTTGTTTAATGCCGCAGATCAATTATGAAACGGTACGGTACCTCATTACCTCCTTTCTTATACACCGGGAGAATGGGACTGTTACACGTGCTGCCTGTAATCTCTTCAATCACCCCCAATTTTACCAAATCAGAAACAATACTTTTCAATCCTTTATCTCCTTCTACTGAGATTTTATATTGCGGAATACGCGGTAACGTTACTCCTTCTTTCAAAGCAATTTTCACTGGTTCTATCTTCAAGCATCCAACATCATTGTCATTTATAGCCCAAATACAAGTTGGCACCTTACTCAATTCGCCTGGCAAAGGTTTAGACACAAATTCGGATACCGGTACATTCTGTGGTGAAATGGTCAAAAATACTCCATCTGGTGTACAGTGGATTACTGCACTCAATTTCTTCAATACATTTAATCTCAAGAGATTCTCCCCACAGTTCTCTGTTAAAAGGAAAGGACAGTATTCAGTGAATGGGCCTAATGTCACTGCTACTGGGTGGGACATTGGATTTATCACTGGGATGCCTGCGAACCCTACTGAAATATTTGTTCGCCCTGACAGTGGTATTTCTGGAATCAAGTGATGGTTTATCGAACACTTTTGTGCCCCCGTATCCACGAGGAATCTGTGCTCACTATTCCCGACTTTCATTACTACGTCGGGTCCTTTCTGATTCACGGGAATAGACACTGGCTCCAACACCTGTCTTGGGCTGTCCTATTGAGGAAACAACACATCATCCGATGTGTAATCGCTGCTGTTATGAAAGTACGCATTCGCATGAGTATCAAAAATGTTCCCGCACCTTCCTCTACTCCCATTTTGCATGTTCTGCTGGCTCTGATTCTGATTAGAGGTTTGATTCTGAGCTTGGTTCTTATATTGGGCACCATTCCCTTGACTATTTTGGTGCTGCTGCATGTTATTTCTGTTATGCCCATTTGCTCCTGGATGCCCCTTATGCTGTCTTCTCTGGCCGTACCCATTTCTATTTTGCAAGTGTGGACATTGCGCTCGCCAGTGACCTTCCTCTCTGCAATACGGGCATTGATTCAGTCCCAGGGGCCCTCCACGCATGTTCGAATTACCTCTGCCCTGGGCGTTTCCTCTACCTCTATTGTGTCGCCGCTACCGGCTGGAGTAGCACCCTTGTCTTTAAATGTGTTCTATCCTTCGCCTCTTTCTCACGCGTTCACTCTGTTCTCATAATATTGAGCCATATGTAGTACTTCACTCAACGTTTTTGCTTGCCATGCACTTTCCAATGTCATTATTAAGTTTTGAATGGGAAGTATTAACCCTCTCACATATTTATTGACAAATAGCCTTTTTCCTGCTTCTGTACTTCCATCCTGTCCACTGAAATCTGTAAATACTTCTTCGAAGCTCTTGAAATATTCTGTGGCTAGTTCATCCTTGCCCTGAACACATGCAGTCAATTTGTCCCATTGAATTCTTTTCTCTGGAACAATTTCTTTCAATTTCTGTATTATTCGTGCTGGTAATGCTGCCATATTTGGCCCTGGTTTCCCTCCCACCTCTTTATTCCTATCCTCTAGTACTAAAACTGCCCATGTGGCGCCATAGGCCGTTGCATCATCCACTTTTCTTATTTGCTTCCATATGTCTGCTAGCAGTATTACTGGGAATATTAAATCTATGTCACCCATAGTGAGTACGGATGACTGCAAACAGGACTCTATTGCTTTATAGAATCCTGCAGGATTCTTTCTTATATCGGGAATCGTCTGTTTTATGTTGTTCACTTCCTATCTGGAAAAGGGAACATGTACATATTGGGCGGTATAATGGGCTGGCGTTACCTGCGCCGCTACGGTGCCTGTTGCAGGAATCTCTACTTTTGGCACAAAGGTAGGTGGGACTTCTCTCATGGGAAATACCGCACTCACTGTTCCTCCCCCCTCTCTCATCTGTAGTAATATTCCCATGTCGAGTGATAAGGCTGTTTCTCCTGTTCCGCGTTCAAATGCCCTCTTATATACTGCTATTATTTCAGAGGGGCTGGCTTTCTTCTCATTTATATCTTTGTCTATCAGATGTTCAGCCATTATCTGCAGTGCTTTTCTTTTCATGGGCAAGGTTTATTTATCAAATATCTCATGTATCTCCATTGTGAGAATACTAGGATCTGAAATCCATTTCAACGCCTCTCGTATACACACTTTTAGTCGGTCGCCTGTCCGTCTTGACAATGACAAATATCGCCGCTGTATATAGGGCTCTACCGCTTCAGTTCTATCTCTCCTAATATCTCTACTCCTATACCCAGGTGTGGCAAACATTTCAGCATATTCATTATTCAGTTCATTCTTTTTTTTTTTTTAGTATTTTATTATTATCATAGTATTACAACAATCACAAAAATCAAAAACAAATCAACATAAGGACTATCATGGTCAGTCTCAATCAACAAAGGCAGTGCACATATCAGCTGTGGTCAAAAGTCTTCCTTAGTACATATATCGGCGTGTAGTACATAATACCCATTGCACGCTCCCCAGCATGCAGGAGGGAGTCTTAGATCGCTTCATCTTCCCACCTATCCCAAATTTTCGAGGCTTTGTTGGGACAACCCCTTGCCAAATAGATCCTATGCTCCATCATGGCGCACACGTCCATATCCAGTTTCCATTGATCCATTGTCGGGGGGTCAGGGGCTCCCCATTTCTGCGCTATATTACGCTTGATCAGCCTTGCTGCCGTGTGTAAGAGCAATCTCTCCCACTTGTTAGCTTCGATTTAATTAGGTATTCCCAGGAGTAGGGCTTTTTGGTCCAGTGGTATGGTCTGGCCCAGGACCCTGGAGAGCTCCCCACAGCATGCATTCCAAAAGGCTTGCATCCAGGGACATGCCTACAAGGTGTGAAAGAAGGTTCCCTCCTCCCCGCAGCGGAGACAGTTTGGGTTTGGGGCCCTTTTCCAGCCGTATAGTCGTGTCCTAGGGTAGTATACCTGGTGCAGTATCTTCAACTGCACCAGTCGGAGCCTAGAGGAGATAGCAATTTCACGAGAGTGCATGAGGACTTGTATCCAGTCCTCCGAATCTATCTCTCCCACATCCGCTTCCCATTTTACCTTGAGCTCATTCAGTTCGGGGGTAGCAAAGGAGGATATGGCGTTATATAAGATGGAAGTGCATTTGGTGGGGATATACGCTGGTAGGATGTTACGCTCTACGGGGGTGTAGTCCGGTAGCCTTGTGTCAGCTGTTAAGTGGGTTCTTAAAGCATGGGCTAGTTGTATGTAGTGACACCGTTCCGTATTTGGGATCTGGAAGTGTGACTGTAGATCTTCAAATGAGGCCAGTTTCCCATTTGTGAGCATATCCCCCACTCGCGTGACCCCTGCTTTCATCCAGTTGGGCCATGGCTCTAGGTTACGGGACGCAGCTAGATTATTATTTTGCCAGAGAGGTTGTGCGATGGTAACTTTATTATCCCACCCAACGAACCGGTGTGCCATAGTGAGGTGCGTTGTAGTTGTGGGTGGGGGGGTTCTCGGGAGGGGTTGATAAAGAATGGCCAGCGGGTCTGCATCTGTATAGTGGCCATCTCAACTCGTATGTGAGGTAGGTCCCGATTCCCGTGAAGCAAATCGTTAACCACAGCCAATTGTGATGCCCAGTAGTAGGTGTGGAGACGGGGGACTCTCACTCCCCCCTCCCAGATCGATCTCTGAAGGGTGGTTAACGCTATTCGTGGTTGACCTCCCCCCCATATAAGGTCCCTAAGAAGTGTCTCTGCTAGGTGAAACTCTGAGTCTGGAATTCTGTGTGGGGCATTTTGAAGGACATAGAGGTATCTGGGAAGGGTCATCATTTTAAAGAGTGCCGCTCTACCCATAAGGACATCGATAATGAACCGGTCTGCGATCGGTCGGAGATTGTGTTCTACATAGCTTGTTAGGTCCCCGGATATCCAGATTCCCAGGTATCGAAAGCCTTGTCGTTCAACTCGGTACGGGCATTCCTGGGGGATGGCCTGCTCTCCACCCTTCACAGGGAAGAAAACTGATTTATCCCAATTGATTCTGAGTCCGCAAAATTTACCAAAGCGGATGAGCAGCTGTGTTACGATGGGACATGATCGAGGCGGGTCTCCCAGGTATATAAGGAGGTCGTCTGCGTAAAGAGATGTACGGTCCTCATAGCCCTCTGGCCAACTAAACCCCGTCCAGGCTGTGCTTTGGCAAAGCCAAACAGCGAGTGGTTTGATTGCAAGGGCAAACAAAAGGGGAGAGAGCGGGCATCCTTGCCGCGTACCTCGGCCCAAGGGGAAGGATCGAGAGGACCACCATTTACCTTTACCTCCGCTTGGATGTTAGTATAAAGTAATTGTACCCATCCTATAAAGACTTCCCCGAATCCCATACGGCGCATAATCTCCCAAAGGCTATCCCATCGAATTGAATCGAACGCTTTTTCAAAATCGATTGCCAGCAGGGCCAAAGGTCCGATTATGATCGGGGATTTCTCCATTGCCAAATGGAGACGGCGTAGATTCATCCGGGTCGATTTGTGGGGCAGAAATCCGCATTGGTCCGGGTGAATCAGGGTGGATGTAACCAGTTGTAACCGGTTCGCCAGGAGTTTTGCGAGGACCTTGGCCTCTCCATTAATCAATGAGATAGGTCTGTAGGAAGCACATTTGTGTGGAGGTTTGTCAGGTTTGGGTATGACCACGATGGTCGCTTTACATAGGTCTGGTGGGAGGGTCCCTTGTTCCCGGGCGGCAAGGAACATTCTGTGCAGGGGGGCCACCATCTTGTCTGCTCCTAGCTTTTGCCAGGTTTCAACGGGGAATCCGTTCGGGCCCGGTGTTTTCCCCGACTGGAGCTGAGATAGTGCCTCTGAAATCTCGGCCTCTGATACGGCGGAGTCCAGATGCTCCCTCTGCTGCACGGAGAGCGTCGGCAAGGATAGCTCGGCTAAGAGGGATGGGTCTAGTGGAGAGGCTGGGGCTCGGTACAAGTCTGCATAGAACATCGAGAAGGCCTCAGCAATCTCAGCGTCAGAGTGATAGCTGTCGCCCTGTGGTGTGACTATTTCCCGGACATGGCGTTGTCCTTCGTCTCTCTTCTGCAGCCAGGCGAGCAATTTGCCCGCTTTGTCCCCTAGTTCGTATATTCTCGCTTTAGCCTGCCAGTGGGCCTGCTTAGCGTCATCCATCGCTCTGTTCCGAAGACGCTCTTGGGCACGTTGGAGGGAACGATGGGTGTCAGGCGTGGGGTCGGAAATATGTTTAGCCTCCCTGTCGCTCACTTCCTTCTCGGCCTCTAGTATCTTTTGGAGCCGGGTGGTCCTTTTATGTGTCGTCCAGGAGAGGATTTCGCCCCTAAGCACTGCTTTATATGCCTCCCATACAGTCACGGGGTTATCTACCGATCCTTCATTAATTTCGAAGTATTCGGCGGATATTTCCTCTAGGCGATCTATCAGCTCCGGGAACCCCAGGTAGTAGCTATTAAGTCTCCACGTTCTGGGGGGGAGGGCGCCGTGCATACATATTTCCATCGAAAGCGGTGAATGGTCCGAGATGCCCCGAGGGAGCAGTTCTGCGGACATTGCCCTATAGAGGTCAGTGTGCGATAGAAGAAAATAATCCAGTCTGGACATAGAACCGTGGGCACCAGAGTGGAATGAATATTCCCTAACATCGGGGTGTAGCTCCCTCCATACATCCCGGAACCCAAGGGCAGATGTAAAGTTGGCTAATTTGGTAGGGGTATCTGGGTTACGATTTCGGAGGTGGGAGCGGTCAGTGTTGTTATTCATGGTGTCATTGAAATCCCCCCCTAGGATGTATATGTCAGGGTGATGTTTAGCTATAAGGGTGGTGAGGTCATCCAGTAATTCCTGTCCCAGACCCGGTGGAGAATAGATCGAGACAATTGCCACCTTTTGACCCCAGATCGTTCCCAGGATGAACACGTATCGGCCCCTGGGATCTTGTTCTACGGTATGCTGAATAAATGGTATACGTTTGTGTATCAGAATAAGGGTGCCCCTGGAGCCCATTGTGTATCCCTCATGAAAGGCAAGGCGATAGTTAGTTCTTTGGAAGAAGACACAGTTTACCCCAGCCAAGTGGGTTTCCGTAAGGAGGGCCACATCAGGGGAATGTCTATGTAGGAATTGCATGATAAGGCGCCGTTTAATTCCTGACCCCATCCCATTCACATTCCAGGTAAGGAGTTTCAAGGACTTAGTGTGCTGCATGAGGGATATGTGAGTTTGCGTAGAGGATATTTACTACGTATGATGGGGATATTTGGGGTATAGCGATTCATAAGAGATGGCGGTGTATTGTTCGCCTGTACTAAGGAAGCAGGGTTGCTTCGTGGAACAGTGCGAGACGCCCCTAACAGGGGACAGTGAGTAGTTCGGCCCATGAGCAAGTGGCAGTCCTGAAGAAACCAACAAACAATTTTAAAACCTTCCCAACACACCCCCACCCCATACTCCACCCCAACACGAAGTACCTGTCGCCCATGCTGATCCTTCAACTTAAGGTGTCAGCTCAAAAACCAGACCCTTAGATAGGGTCGAAACCAACAAGAAAAAGAGAGGGGGGGAAGAGGTCTAACCAGGGGAGAGTTCAGACCTTTCCCCAGAGTTCCCACCTTGCGCCCATCGTCGACTTCTTCCATGGTGGGTAAATTGCGTGTCGGTATCAGAGGCACGGTCGGTACACCCTCGTGTGTCCCAGCAGTGTTCTAAGGTCCTCGTAGGGGACTATAGTTAGTTCATTCCTCTTCTTGTTGTGCCGGTGGCTCCGGGATCTCCTGTCCTCCCCGTTCAGGGTGTCTCCTCGGGGAGGCCCGCCTCGGCCCGGGTCGGGGTCGTCCTCTCGGTCTCCTTGGTCTTGCAGTCCAATCGCCCTCTATGTGAGCCTCTGCCCACTTCCAGGCGTCTTGTGGGTCGGTGAAGTGGACAGTAGTGCCTTTATGATAGATCTTAAGTTGGGCCGGGAAGAGCAGGCCGTATTTCACGTTCATCTAAGCAAGTTGTTTCTTGATTGGTTCAAAGGATTGTCGTGCCCTCTGCACTTCTCGGGTATAGTCCGGGAAGAAGGCGATTCGGGAGCCGTTATGGGTGATCGTCCCCTGCGAGCGTGACAATTGCAGAATGGCATCCCTGTCGCGGTAGTTGAGCAAGCGAGCGATGATAGTCCGGGGCGGAGCGCCCGGGAGCGGTTTGCCCGAAGGTATTCTATGAGCCCTCTCCACCGAAAAGAATTTTGAGAAGGATTGGAGTTCGAAGATGTCCACGAGCCACCGCTCCAGGAACAATTCCGTGCATTGTCCCTCTTCCCCCTCCGGCAGGCCCAGGATGCGAACGTTGTTGCGGCGGGACCTTCCCTCTCCATCATCCACTCTCGCCTCCAAGGCTTTCAGGCGGTTTAAGGCTTGGGACAGCTGACGGTTGATCCCGCCAATGCTGTCCTCCGCTTCGGAGATGCGGTGTTCCACGACTCCTGTTCTGGAAGTCAGCTTCTGCAGATCGTGGCGTAGGAAGGAGACATCCGCCGCCATACTGTCTATTTTGGTCTCCATGGAGGAGCGAGAGTTGGCGATGGCCGCCATTACGTCCCGTAAGGAGAGGGATTCATCTCCCGTGGGGGAGTTTGGTCGTGTTGCAGGGTCCGCCGGGGCTGGGGTGGTATCAACGGCAAACTGGTCCATGCTGCTCTGTGTAGATGGTTTCTTCTGCCTGTCCTTCCCCATGTTCTCGGGAGTAGTGTGGTGTCTGCTACGACGGGGCTGGAATTATTGTATGAACGCCGTTGGAGTGGTCGTACCCCCCGGTATATGGGATGGTGGCCGAGCAGCGAGTCAAGTGAGGGGGTATGAGTTCCAAAAGCTTTCTCCACCAGGGCCTGGGGCTTATGTGACGAGAGTACTCTAAGGCCCAGCGCCCTTTAGTGGGCCTCCACAATACGCGTGGACCTCCGGCACTTCTAGCTGTTCCCCCAAGCGGGCGGTACAGTACAGTCCGCACCGGGCAGGGCTCGGTCACTTACTTCTAACACGGCTGCAGTCAGGAGGCAGGAGCCGCACCCCACCGGGACCTCAGGAGGCTGCCATTTTCCCCCGCACTTCTCTCGCGGATCGAATCCGTTCGGGCATCCTCCGGGTGTCAGCAAGGCTCAGCCGGTGAATAATCTCATGTTCGGCGGTGGAGGAAGATAGGTTCCGGGCGTCCGCCTCACGTTCTGTCCCGTGCCCCGCCGTGTCAGGTCGTCTCGGGCCTCTCGATCAGGCAGAAGAAGTCCGTCCCCAGACACCGGCGGCCATCTTGGTCGCGTAGCTCCGCTGCCGGGCCTCGGCAAAATGTGGATTTATCTCCGTCGTCTAGGCAGGCAGGTGCCACCACCTCCGTCAATCCGGGCCCGCAGCGTTATGGGCTCGGTCGCAGTGTTTATTTGCACGAAATCCCCAGGAATCAGGATGAAAATGCAGGATTATTTTGGCGCCTGCGGGAGCTCACTCGGCTCACGTTTGCATCGTCCGCGCGCTGGCCACGCCCATTATTCAGTTCATTCTTGAGTTCAAAAAGTCGGTCTACATGTTCCCTCATCTCTTCATCCCTCCCTCTACAACGTGCCAATGCATTCAAATCCAACAGTCGTTGCGGAGGCAGCTTCCCAATTAACTGTTTCCATCTCGCCACTAAATACTCCCCCATGCATTCCAACACTACCTGTCTTTCGTTGCTCCTCCTGAAGTTGAATATTGAAGCCATCGCGGACGTTTCATCATTACCATCTATATACATTTCGGCCTGTTCTTGCAACTCTCGCTTCCTCTCCTTGCTAATCGCACTACGAGTTACTCTCGTACATCCCCTTTGTTCAGCCCCTTCGTCTGTTTCAACAAGTTCAAGTTCAATCACAGAAAGGGAAGATGGGACAGAACCAATCTCTTGAGAGGGAGGTGCGGATGGGACAGCAGGACTGGCAGTTGACTGTTGCGGCGCTGACTGGCTAATGGGAGGAACTGTTTGTGCAGTGTGTGGCTGGGCTGGGATTTGGTCAATTGGGAGAGGCTGAGCAACAGGAGGGGGCTGAGCAGTTGCTACTGATGTGATCGTTTTAGTCTCTCTTCTTGGACCTTGCTTTGTGTCTGTCAATATTTTATCTATTAATTTGTCTGATGAATGCAACTCCCGCTGTGGGTATATCTTTTCTATGCTCAATTGCTGGCGTCTATTTGACTTTCTCAGTCTATCATTCCACTCTTCCTTTTCCTTCGCTCCCTCTGCTTTCGACTTATGCCTGCGCGCATGTTTCTCTCTATTTTTCCAGTAAACCATTGCTTCCCTTCTCCAGTCCCTAAGGATATCAAATGCTGCAGGACGTGCTTTCTTTTTCATCAACACCTTCTCCAAATTATCTATTCTCGTCATTTCAAAACTCCCATGATTCGGCCATTGAAGATCTTCCTGCTTTCTGGTTTGCTTATGCCAAATCTCACAAAACATTATCGCTCCCACACCATACTTCAGATACATCTCATACGCCGGCGACTCCTCGGGTGGCGCAACCTGGCCAGTTTCCAAAGATTGTCGGCTGCAGTAGAAAAATCCCACTAGGGGGGGACAATACCCCAGGCATGTTTTAACCTTACCCATGGCCAATCAAACTTACACTGGGTGTTTGATTTTGCAAAATCAACTCTCACCAATATCAGGATCACTTTTGAATTGGGGCACGACTCACCTGATCAATCAAGTTGTCTTTTCAAGACACAATTTGTCGGTATACTGACGCAACCAATTACGTTGTGTCTGCGTATCTTGGCTCACTCTGCCTCGTTTCGGGACCCTCGCCCCCTTGTTCTCTGGCCGGGCACGTTGATCAGGGATCAGTTGTCTGCAGATCTGCAAAGGAATCTCTCATCGCTTTCGCAGGGGTGCCCCGAACACCTCTTGATCCCGGCTCGATCGTCCCGTCCTCGCCGTTCTCTCCACCTTCCTTATTTTACAACGTACACGATGGAACAAGTGGGGGAGGGTCCCTATTCGGGCGCCATCTTGAAGGGGCCCCTGAGGGACCCTAACGTATGGAAACAAGGCACAATCACCATACACAAACTGATACGCCAGACATGAGGTTGTATTCCCAAAATCTAGGGTTTATTGCAAAGCAAATAGTCTCAGTTGGCCAACTGGTCCCACGCCCCGCAACGTGTGTCTACCAGACCTCGGGGCACGCAAGAGAGAGAAATTCGTACAACAGTTACATATATACAAAACAAGCATCTAGTAATCAGTAGTGTCACAACTTATACCGCCCCTGCTGCATTTCCTTTGAACTAGGCACGATGATTGACAATGGTGACGAGTATGATACCTTCAAACATTCATTTAGTAACAGTTTGCAATTTTGTAAGCTCACAGACATAAGTCTTTGTTTTAAAGAACACAAAGAACACAATGCTTCTGTTTCTACAAGCAAGCTGTGCGTAGGGAGAGACACATTCCAGGCCTTGCTATCTCCTCGTTTCTATTCATGTACTGGGTGTCAACTTGCTCTCCAGGGCTCTACCGGGCTCAGGAAAGGGGGGCCGCAAAGAAGAGCATAATTCAAGTCATTTAATGTTCGCTCTAGCATTTCTACTGTGCTTACCGAGACTAGCTGGCACCTGCTGTACTGATTAGAATGCCTTGCTGCTCACTCTCCAAGGATATGCGAGGGAGGGGACCGGGCATTTCTGTCCGGGTTACTGCGTTATGTTTCAACATGCCACTCGCGGCCTTGCATTGTGCACCAGTGAAGCAGAATAATATTTCAGCAAAGCAGTTTTACATGAGGCAAAAAGGCAACGTTAGAGAAAAACAAAAAGAAAACAAAATGGTGATTTCAGTCACCTTAAAATGGCCACACCATGGTTAACTTTTGCTACACCTTTTCTATTACTAAACACATGAGACGGTTGGTCTTTGGCCAACAAAGTATAGTGCCTAACGATCGAGGGTTGTCTATTCTTTTCTGGACTGACACTTTGGAAATCAGGGAACCCCAGATTGAGGTAAGCAATAACTCTGGTAACTTGTTTTGGATGGCACACAGCTAACACAAGGTAATTAAAACCCACTTACTTTAACTTCACAATGAAGGGGAAAGTAAAACCCAATTTCACACTTTACTGAGTAGTTATTCAAGGTAGGCAACAACCTAATGTAGACTTATTAAGGACAGGCCAGCAGCAAGTCAGGGGAAGCAAGACCCAGTTGGGGGACACTCATACAGTTATCCAAACAGGACTAACCTGGTGATAGCAACAGTTTGGAGGACACTTGTACAATTACCCTACAGGAATAATCTGGTGAAACCAACACATTACTTTTGTAAAGAGGCACAACCTAATCACAGGAGCGAAAAACACCTTTACATCTACTTTCTTTTAGACTGGCAAAACAGTGGCTAAGGAAGAAAAGATGTTAACCATACTTTTGAGAATAGTGCATCACACATTCAAGATCAGTAAGAACTTTTGTAACTGTTCACTCTTAGAATTAAAGTTATCCACCAACTCTTTACAAGTAAGTAAAACACTTGCGGGGTAATTCATAGAATTCAGCGCACAAGTGGCGCACGCGCTGGCGCACAGTGTGCTCGTGCGACTTAATGCGCCAGCACCGTGCGCTAAAATCCATTTCCGCGCACAGCGTATTCATGGATTTTAACATCCAAAACCAGCCATGGTGCAGAGTGGCGCATCGAGCCTGCAACAGCGCCAGTTATGCCCCCAACCCCTCCCCGTGCCCCATGTACAGCGCACAAATCCCGTACATGGCGCACAGGCTCACAACCACAAACGCCTGTAAAACTCCCCGCGCACCCCTCCGAATACACGTACCCCGCTGCGCCGGTAGTCTCACACGCGATTGGCCCTGTGCGAGCGGGGTACGTGTATTACTGGGGTTTGCGGGAAGTTTCACACGCGATTGGCCCTGTGCGGGCGGGGTACGTGTATTACTGGGGTTCGCAGGAAGTTTCATACGCGATTGGCCCTGTGCGAGGGGGGTACATGTATCACTGGCGTTTGCGGGAAGTTTCACACGCGATTGTCCCTGTGCGAGCGGGGTACGTGCATTACTGAGGTTCGCGTGAAGTGTCACACGCGATTGGCCCTGTGCGAGCGGGCTACGTGTATTACGGGGGTTCGCGGGAAGTTTCACACACGATTGGCACTGTGCGAGCGGGGTACGTGTATTACTCGGGTTCGCGGGAAGTTTCACACGCGATTGGCACTGTGCGAGCGGGGTACGTGTATTACTGGGGTTCGCGGGAAGTTTCACACGCGATTTGCCCTGTTCGAGCGGGGTACGTGAATTACTGGGGTTTGCGGGAAGTGTCACAGGCGATTGGCCCTGTGCGAGTGGGGTACGTGTATCACTGGGGTTCACGGGAAGTTTCACACACGATTGGCCCTGTGCGAGCGGGGTACGTGTATTACTCGGGTTCGCGGGAAGTTTCACACGCGATTGGCACTGTGCGAGCGGGGTACGTGTATTACTGGGGTTCGCGGGAAGTTTCACACGCGATTGGCCCTGTTCGAGCGGGGTACGTGAATTACTGGGGTTTGCGGGAAGTGTCACACGCGATTGGCCCTTTGCGAGTGGGGTACGTGTATCACTGGGGTTCACGGGAAGTTTCACACGCAATTGTCCCTGTGCGAGCAGGATACGTGTATTACTGGGGTTCGCGGGAAGTGTCACACGCGATTGGCTCTGTGCGAGCGGGGTACATGTATTACTGGGGTTCACGGAAAGTTTCACACGCGATTGGCCCTGTGCGAGCGGGGTACGTGTATTACTGGGGTTCACGCAAAGTTTCACACGCGATTGGCCCTGTGTGAGCGGGGTACGTGTATTACTGGGGTTTGCGGGAAGTGTCACACGCGATTGGCCCTGTGCAAGCGGGGAACGAGTATTTCGGGGGTGCGCGTGAAGTTTCACAGGCGATTTTGCTGTCAGAGCGGGGTAGTGTATCCAGTGTGGTGTGCGGGGAGTCCTACACGTGAATTGGCAGTGTGGGTCCTCCCAGGTGTCCTCCCCTCTACCCCCTCCACGTCCCCTGCAGGCAGCCCACAACACAGAGGACTACCCTGCACCCCTGGTCATGTCCCGCAGGCAGCCCATCCACCATGGGCATGCCCCCCAGCCAAGCCACATGTCACCTTGCAACATGATCACCAACTCATGTCCCCCAGCACCCCCACCTCCCAGCAGTGAGGGGCACCTGCCAGCAGGCCTCCACTCATGTCCCCCAGTAGCCCCACCCCCCGGCAGTGAGGGGCACCTGCCAGCAGGCCCCCACTCATGTCCCCCAGCACCCCCACCCCCAGCAGTGAGGGGCACCTGCCAGCAGGCCCCCACTCATGTCCCCCAGCACCCCCACCTCCCAGCAGTGAGGGGCACCTGCCAGCAGGCCCCCACTCATGTCCCACTCATGTCCCCCTGCACCCCCACCCCCCAGCAGTGATGGGCACCTGCCAGCAGGCCCCCACTCATGTTCCCCTGGACCCCCAGCCCCCAGCAGCGAGGGGCACCTGCCAGCAGGCCCCCACTCATGTCCCACTCATGTCCCCCTGCACCCCCACCCCCAGCAGTGAGGGGCACCTGCCAGCACGCCCCCACTCATGTCCCCCTGCACTCCCACCCACCAGCAGTGAGGGGCACCTGCCAGCAGGCCCCCGCTCATGTCCCACTCATGTCCCCCCACCCACTCAACCACCCAGCAGTGACATGACCATCTCATGACACAAACGAAAAGTCAACTATGTACATCAACACATGTCTGTCACACACACAGGTTGCCATTGATTGAGTAAACGCACATGTCAACATGCATGAACCCAATGAGTGAATCCCACACATTGAAGTAAAAGATCAAAATGTATTAACATGAACACCAATTGAAAGTACTTAAAGCATAAAATAATGGCAAACATGAAATGAAATGCATGTCCAAATAAAAAAAAATAAACCCAAGTAATCCAAAAAAAAAAAAATGGCCAAAATTCTCTGTCCACCAAACCAAATCCAAATGAAACGCAAAAAGGTAAATCCATTGATCATGGTGAAATGAAATTAAAATGTCCAAATAAATCCAACGTCCAACTATGTACAATACAATTTTCAAGTGTCCATGAGCCCAACGAAACAAATGAAACCTATCTAATAACCGACCTAACCAAAAAACTATTTACAAAAGTGTGGGGCATAGTCCAAAAGCCCCAAAATAAAAATAAAAAAAGGAAACCTAACACTATAAACTATTTACAATGGCGATGGGCAAGTCCTGCGGCTCACTCATTGATGTTTTCGGCCAGAGCATCATCGAACTCCATGTCTATTTGCTGGAGGTGGGCCTCTGTCCTGGCCCCGAGGTCTCGCAGGGAGGCACTCATGGCCTGTTCCAACTCCCTGCGAGTCGCCTCGAGGCACTCTGCCCGCCTCACTGCCCGACGCATGGAGAACTCCGCCCTGACCATGGTGAGCGCGCCTCCTCCGCCCACCGCCGCTCCGCACCTATACTCTGTCCCAACCGCAGCCACACGGAAGACGCATCCATTCCAGGGTTCTCCTGCCCTCTGGCCGATGCCTGCCCCCCTGATGTCGATGGGCCTGAGCCATCATTGCTTCCACCTAGAGCCTGCTCCTGCTGCTGCTGCTGTCCATGTGCCCTGTCCGATGATGCCTGCACATGCTCCATCAGCTGGTCTCCAGTTGTGGTGTCCACCCCTGCTGGACCGCCGACTCCCGACTGTGGCAAGGATGGGATCTCTACCAAGCTGGCTGTGTTGGTCAGGCCAGGTCCGCAGGGGGCCCTGGTGGAATCTGGGCCGGAAGACAGCAGGGAGAATGACTGGCGTATAGTCTCCACAGAGGAGGAGAGGCCTGCCAGAGTGCGTGTCAAATGTAGGAACCCACCAACCAGGGCCCCTCCCAACAGTGCCACGTCGCAACGCTGCTGTTCGTGATGGCGTGCGTTCTCTGCCCAGGAAGAACGCACGTCATCACAAATATCACGCGTGCGCAACTCAACACCAATCAGGACAGAGCCCATACGTTCATTGGACCCCTCGTCCGCAGGTAGTGGAGAGGCAGATGACATGGCACTCTCCCCTACCTGCGGATGGGCCTGGGACGGGGCATCCCTGCTGGTGCATGGTGGTGCAGTCACAGGGTCAAGGACAGGGACATGCACAGGCCCCTCCGTGGTGACCTGTGCTGCCTCCTGGCCCTGGACTGCACCACTTGCACCAGTGGTACTACCCCCACCAGGCCCTATGTGCGGCTCAGTAGCGGGCTCCTCCTCCTCTGTGGAGACCGCCAACCTGGATATCTCCGTACCATCTTCTGCCATTGCAAGCCCTGTGGGGGCTCTCCCGGCCCTTCTGCCACAGCCGTAGTGGCAGACGCGGCACCAGCCCCCTCGCTCCCAGATGATGGCAAGTCCTGGGAGGTTGGCTGGGCCTTGCGTCGCCGCCCAGTGGAGGCATCCCCGCTGCTTGGCTCCACAGCGCCGTCTCCGCCCTCTTCTTCACTCGACGCTGCGTAGGGGGAGACATAGAACACAAGCATCAGGGTACAGTACAATATTCGCCTAGACAGGAAGCAATAACACATGAGTGGCAGTGTCTAACGTCACTTCCATCCTGTCCCTCCACAACACATGGGTGAATGCACGCAACACACATGCATAAACAGGCATGGCGCCTGCAATCAACATCAGCATCCATGTACAAGGGCCTCTATTAATCAAAATGTTGCCTTCAAACTCACATGCATCATGGCTCACACTGATCCCATGCACACACATCACCGGAGGGTCAGGCATCATGCCTTGTACACCACAGACACATTAGATAGACACAGTGCATACAACGGTGACCACACTGCATGAGTGAATGTACACATCATCACGGACATGTGTCATGAATCCATGGGGTATCAAAGTCACAGACACACTTCTCAGACACACACACATGTGCACCATACATGTACATGACAGCAACACCCATCTCTCACACCCCCACCATGTGCAAGAAAAGACACTGGCATGCTTTCATGTGTGCATTTGCCATACAGCTTCCCATGTTGCATTGGAACTCATGCACCAACCATGTGGTTCGCACATTACTGGTCTCACATGCATGAACCTGATGTCCCTGCACACAGACATCCATACATGGCCCATGTCACACATACAGTCAAGTATCAGACTACCAGCACACTGCAACATGCCCTGTCTCACACAACAATGCTTGGCCACTTACCGCTCAACTCCAGATGGGTCTTCCTCCGAAGGATCTGGGCGTGGAGCCCTGGGCATATGTGTTCCAGGGCCCTCATCTGGATGTCACTCATGCTGACCCGGCCCCCCTCCGAGAGGCGCCGGGCCTTGTGGAGGGTACTGGACCTGAAGTCCTCCCAGCGCTTCTTGATGTCGCAGGTTGCCACCCCCTCCACGTTGATGGCAACCACTACGTCGTCCCAGATCCTCTCCCGTCCTTCCTTGTTGGCGCGTGATATTCCGAAGAGGGCATCATACTGCCCCAGGTCATGCTCCACCAGGACACCAACTTCCTTCACACTGAAGCTGGTGGCCCTCTGCCTCTCTGGCTGGGGGTCGCCAGTTGTCTCAGATGATGTTTGCCCCGACATGGCAACCCCTGAGGCAGGCGTGGGTGGGCAACTGGGTCCTGGGGCTGGGCTGTGGAGCGGTGGTATCCCAGTCGGGAGTCTTCTGTTCCAGCAGGTGTGGACACAGCAACTGGAACCCTGGCTGATGTGCAGGCACCAACTACCAGGGCACGTTGGCAGCAGGCAGGCAGCAGCAGATGATGGCAGGTGGGAGCGTGCTTGGGGCTCTGGGGGGCAGTAATTCGGCCTTCTGGGCAGGAGCGTGGTCTTCCGTGTGTTGTTGCGTGGCTAGCTTGATACGGAGTGATTTGGCACGTGAAAATCTTGCACGTCAGCGTGTAATTTGAGGAAAGGCCCTTAGCGCATAAGCGCGTCAGCACACGTACGCGGTTTCATTGGACCAAAGGCCATTAGTGCGTAAGTGCGTCTGTGACGTGACGCGCACGGGCGTTTCCCTCGTGACGTGGGCATAGTGGCTCATGGCGCATGAAAAAACTGCACGTCAGTGTGTTTTTATGCGTGTAATCCGAGGAAAGGGCCTACGCGTCTGTGACGTGACGCACACGGGCGTTTCCATCAACACGGGTGCATGTTCATCATATACGTCCAAAAACTGCACGTCCGAGTGTCGGCTCGTGTAATTGGAGGAAAGGGCCTTAGCGCGTACACACGTAAGTGATGTTGTACATGTGGGCTGCTTTAAAAGGTACGTGTAGGACCCCATTTCCTTGTACGTGCTTTTCGTGGAGAGCGAGTGGGTGAATTCTGTACTTCTTGTCGGTTCACACGCGATTACTTCACAGCGTTTCAAGTTCGTACTCCGTTACCTCTGACAGCGTTCATTTTTTTGTTGGGCCTGTTTCCTCAAACAGCGTTCACTTCTTCTTTTGTCCTGTCTCCTCAGACAGCGTACAATTCTTCTTTTGGCGTGGGTGTTGCCAACGCGCACACACGTGTTTTTTTCACGTTCTTTTTCCAGGCAGATGGTGAGTCGCGCATGTTTTTACCAACTGTGCTTGCCCTGTGTGTCGCGTACCCCTTCAGAGGTCATTGTAGGCTGCGTGTAACACACGTACACTTATTTTTATGTTCCTGGGTGCCACAGCGTAGTGCTGGGTCATTTTTCCACGCACGTGGTCTACGAGGGGTTGCGTACATGTTATTTTTTGTTTTCGGGGTGCCTGTGCGTTGAGTGACCCGTCATCTTCCCCCAGGGGTCACAGACAGCCTTGCTAGAGCACTAGGGTACGATTTCCATCTAGTACCCTACCCTTTTCACCCCCAATTGCCCAGGACAATCGTTTACTGCTACTCCCATACGCACAACAACATCACTGCCATGGTTGGGAGGCGACCAAGCGGTAAGGGAGGCAAAGGTGGCCGACCTCCAAAAGGTCAGCGTGGTGGGCGCGGTAGGGGACGTGGCCAGGATTTGCAGGGTGCCCCTAGACCCTCATGTGTGGACGACCAATCAGGGACACCCATGCCCCCCCCCATGGTTGTGGGAAACGTAGCTGACACCATCCCAGCTCAGCCCTTGTTGGACCAGCCCATTGTGGCACCTGACCCGGCACAGGATGACTCCCAGGCTGACTTCCAGGTCAGCAAGTCTAAGCCACGTGTGGTGGTGCAAGTTGGTGTCACCAGGCTACGAGGATCTGGGGCAGCAATGTCATCTGCTGCCCCAAGTAGGCAGGGTGGGGAGGATGCAGGGGCAGCTGCAGCTCTATCCACCCCAGCTCTGAGTCTCCCAGCCGGGACAGTGTCGGTCCAGGTCCATCAAACTGACGTTGCCCCTGCCAACATCACACTTCAGCCAATGCCTGCACCAAGACCTATGGTCATTGTGCCTTCGCACACTCCTAGTACCCAGTCCACCGGCGCTTCTGCCCCTACTGACCAGAGCAGCGTAAGCCACTCAGGCTCTGCTCCACCTTTGAAAAAGAGGAAGGGTGCTCTGGCACTACAGGCTGAGACCCCAGACACGGCTACACACTCCGGCACGTCAAGGAAGCCTAGCTTTAATGACGCCGAACTTGATGCACTTGTGACCTATGTGTCGGCACAAAGCCGCAAAATGGTGGTGACTGCAGGGTGCAAGACCACACCTGGTCAACGTAGGGCACACTGGCAGACCATCGCGGACCGCATAAGTGCCCTTGGATTTGTGAGGCGCACAGCTGATGATTGCTACAAGCGGTGGAATGACCTGAAACGCAGAGCAAAGAACAAGCTGGCCTCAAATCATGCCGCTATTCTGGTGACTGGCGGTGGGTCTCCACCAGAGGACAATGAACTCACTGAACATGAGTCTGTTGCTGGGATCTTCGTCACAGAGGAACAGATCCAAGGCGTGGGAGACCTACCTGATTATGACGGATTGTCCGGTGAGTGCCCATGCATGTGTGTGTAATCCATGTGTATGTTGTTTGGGTGACGGGTTCTGATTGAGTGCCAGGTGAGGGTGTGTACTCCTAAGTGTTATGGGTCACCCATGTGCTTCCTCCAATACATTCACGTGCCTTTGATTTGGGTATGACAGTATCCCTTCTGCCCACAGTAGCCAATTAGCCCCACATTACTGCTGTTGCCCTTGAAACATCATCTTGCAACAACATTGTTCTGATTTTTTCTGTGTTCATTCAGGCTGATTGTTTAGATCATCCCATTTTTCATATGCTTTTTTCATCCCTAATGCCACATATGTGACATGCTTCTGTCATTGTTTACACCCCCACATTGTGCCACTTTAGTTACCTGGTTATGTGAATGATTAGACCATTCAGGGCGAGGGAGTATTGGCCTGCTGAAATTTATTGTTAGGGCCTGTTTGCATGTGGAACATGATAGTTGTTTACTGTCATGTTGAAGTGACCAACCATTGATGTGTACATCTGCCTACAATCACTGTTTATTGTACACTGGATGTGTTGCAGTGTGTGGCAC
Source organism: Ambystoma mexicanum (assembly GCF_040938575.1). Lineage (NCBI taxonomy): Eukaryota > Metazoa > Chordata > Amphibia > Caudata > Ambystomatidae > Ambystoma > Ambystoma mexicanum. The sequence goes on from NC_090941.1 coordinate 1,091,475,263, forward strand.
ATGCATATTTTGCAACACTATTCTGCATTAATCTTCTCATCATGTCCATGTGACATGGATGTGTGACAGTACTCATTCACTGACATATCGCTGTAGTTGTCTAATTTACCATGGCTATGCTACATGACATCTGTGTGCTGGCATGTGTCATGTATGTGTATTGGACATGCCACTTACAGGCTGATGTGTGATGCCAGTGCTACACAACATGCTGCGAATGTGTTGCTTTTCCATCTCGGTGTCCTGATTGTCTGCCTTTTTGACTCCCCTTCAAACACATTGACAGTGCATGCATGCCAGGGTTATAGTCATGTGGGACATGTGTAAGCCATGTACAGGATCTCTGTCTTGTCAGGCCTATGTGTGTGCTATGGTGCTCATGCCGGTTTCCATTTCTTGTATTTCATGTTTTTGCAGGTGACGACACACTTGATGCTGGTGAGGTTCAGGAGATGGTGCAGACCCAGGAGGATTCTCAGCCACACAGCCCTGGCACATACCAGCTGACAATCAATGATGATGACATAAGGGACTGTCACAACCATACCAGCCTGAGATTGGTCACCTGGAAGCGTTACATTGTGTGCATCCCTACCTACCGAAACACCACCAATGCTGTGTCATTATAAGACATACATCTATGCTGCTAAATTGATAACCCCCTTGCAAAATACAACATGAAAACAGCGTCATGTCACCCAACCCCTCCCCAGCTCCGCCACCCAACACACTATGGCATGTCATGCAATGTGAAAGAAAACAAAGCAATGCACAAGACCTGACACAAGTGTCACAAAGTGCACTGTCCCAAATGGAAATTGCACACAGACAATATGCTCCCAGTAATCAATAACAAACAGCACATATGAACAAATACTTACCACCAACACATAACAGCAACACGCCATGAAACATTGCAAAAACATGACAGTCACCAGGTCGAGTATTATGTGAGGTGGAAACCTATACCTCCCATACACCTGGTCATGAGGCATCCCAAAAAAGCTGGTTCTGGGTGTAAAAATTCTGGGCCTGCCTATCCTCCTCCTCCTCCTCCGGTATCCCACGACCACTGCTGCAAGGAACGGTATATTCATCTTGGCGTCTGAGCTTGTTTGTTGTTTACGCGCACTTGTATGCTGCGCGGGTCCACGTACGCCTGCTTCCTGCTGGCGTACGTGTTTCCAGATTAGCGCGTCTTTTTTGGCGCACGCATTAGCCCCGTTCGATCCATGAATACATGTTGTAGGCGCACGTGTGGGCGTTCCGCGCATTTGCCTCCTGTACTTCCCCCGTGACGCCCACATTTTCACGCGTTGTTCCCCATTCCGCGTGTTATGCCCCGTGTTACGCCTACTGTTGTTGTGTGCGCTGCGCTATGTGCGCATTTGCTGTGTGCGTAGCGCACGCTGTTTGAAGACGTGTGCGTGTAAAGACTGGTAGGGGGTGTCTGTACTTCCGCTCTCTATATGGTAGAGGAGAGGCACAGAGGACCCCAGCTAAGATTCTCTATTATTGGTACGTGGTCGAGCAATCAAGGCCTAGCTTCTCAGGAGGTGGTGCAGGCTGGTTCTTAAGAACAGTGTAGTCCCCAAACCCCCACAAAGGAATGGCCACACACTGTATTACTGAAAAGACAGTCTTTATATAATTAATATTCAAAGGTATGTACACGATCACAATAACGCACTTTGTACTCGGAAGTCAATAATGATAAATATATACAATTCTAAAGTGGTACCACCAATGTTATTGAATCTCATTAAAGTGCATCAACTGTACGATTAAAATGTCACACAGATCAATAACGAGGAAACCAGCAATAGAGATAGGAAGGAACGCAAGATGGTTGAAACAGTAGGCAGAATGCTGACCCCTACCACGAGGCACAGTTCTGTGTGGAGATCCCCCCACCTGGGCAACCTGTAAATAAAGATATATAGCACAAGCCCAGTCCATGTAATGTTCACTAGTCTTACTTCTTCCTATTAAGGTTTTACCCCCCCCATGTTCCTGGTGGAGTAGAGTTCTCCGACGATGCGTCGACCGATCCTTCTTGAGTGACTCCCTTTAAGGCAGGAGCCACGGATCGTCGAGAGGTGTCGAGGAATTCAGCGTTCGGTGTCGGGGAATCGACGGCCCTTCTTGAGTGCCCTCCCTTTAAGACGGGAGTCACGGGTCCTCGAACGTCTGACGGTGAACACGTTGAACTACGGCCGTGAAGTGGCAGCTTCGTTCCTAGCAGTGCTCGTTGACGACAGAGCATTGGCGTCCTGCAAGGAAGAGGCGTGCAGGGCACCTTAGTGACGATAGTTCTGGACCGCAAAGGGATGATGAAGAACTGTGGCCCAGCAAGGGCGTCGAGCCGTTGGCGTCTCTGTGGTCTTTACGTGGTGGGAAACCCACCGGTGGATGCTCCTCGGCGCGTCAACGGTCGGGCCTTCTCCAGCGGGAGACAAGCGGGTGACGATGCAGACGAGAGCGTCCGATGATCAATGGAAGTTCTTAGGCGAACGGGAGCACGGCGGCTCCAGTCGGCGACGGCGGTCGTCGACAGTGGTGGACAACAGTCCGAGTGCTTCTCCTTGGAGTTCCGCAGCAGTCCCCATATCCGGTCGGCAGCCTGTCGAAGGTCTGTCTACCAGGGAGCGTTGGCAAAGATCAGCTGTGCATGATGGTCCCTCGTAGCTTGGGAAGAGGGCGCCTTACTAGGTCCTCTCCGGGTCAGTCCTTGGAGGCACAGCAGCTTTCAGATTGCGAAGGAGAGCAACAGCAATTCTTCTCGTCCAGCATGGCTTCAAGGTCAAGCGTCAGTTACTCCAGTTACTCGTCGTAGTGGACTTCAGCTTCTGAACACGATTCCTAGCAGTGAGAGGTCCCCAGATATACTGTTGATCTCGCATTCATTCCGCTGGGACACACTCAAGCATCCAATCACGACTAAGGGCATTCATGCAGGCAGGCAGCCAATCAGGCACATGAGGTATTCAGGCCATTCACTTCTCTCCAGACACTCACAACAAGTTATGTGTATTGGGACAAGTACCGAGCCATTCAACACTCCAAGCTGCATTCATACCGGTTTCGGGCAGGGCTGTCTCAGTCATTGTGTCAACCACCAGATACTAGACATCCACAACAGAGAATGCACATTCGTCACACACTCTATTCACCCGGGTCCCACCCACAGGAGGTACCCACAACATACATCACTGGGAAGGCTCCAGCTAGTCTGGCTGGGCCTTCACAACAACACCATATATGGCATTTCCACCCAACAGCCAATCGGGGGGAAGGGACAGAGTCAGGGCTTCCCAGGACTTTGGGAAAACAAGGTAATGGGTAATAGAAAGCAAGAGGCCACCGGGGCCACCTTGTTTTCCATCAGGAATCAACTGATCCCAATGGCAGGGCAGGGGTATCCCAAAATGGAGGATACTCTGCGCACCTGTCAAATTCAGCATGGAGCTGCCACCAGCCCATACCCTGCTCTGCGGGCCACCCACAGGTGCCCAGAAACATACACTAGGGGCACAGGGTTGTACCCCCACCCATGGGTGCCATAAGGGTATCCCACGGGTCCGTTCACCAAACCAAAAGAAAGAGAGCTGCACCGCCAGGAGTCCCACATGAACTCCTGTGCGGAAAACACGACAGAACACACGATAAAAAGCCATAAATTTCAAGGATACGGAGTCCTGTCCCTCCGATGCATTTCCAGCATCACAGTCGGCCCCCCCAGACTGAGGTGGAGGGTGCCTAATCTCCCACGGGATAGACACCCTCATCCAGACGGTCAACATACCTTCTGGAAAGGCCATCTGCATTATCGTGACTCTTCCCTGGTCTGTGCTCTATGGTGAAGTCTAGCCCTTGCAGGCTAATGGACCACCTGAGCAGTTTCAGGTTTTCACCCTTCATCTGTATAAGCCACTTCTGGGGCTTATGATCTGTTTGGACCTTGAAGGTAGACCCCGTAAGGTAGGGCCTAAAACGCCTAAGGCTCCAAACTATACTAAAACATTCCTTTTCAACAGTAGCCCACCTAAGTTCTCTACCCTTGAGTTGTCTACTGATGAATATGATAGGATGTTCTCTCCCTTTGTCATCTAACTGGGACAAGACAGCTCCAATTCCGGTGTCGCAGGCATCCGTCTGGACGATAAAGGGTCGGCTGTAGTCAGGCGCACTCAACGGGTGCCCGACACAGACTTTCTTTCAAGCCATCAAAGGCCCTCTGACAGTCTTCAGTCCAATTGACCTTCCTAGGCTGCTTGGGTGAAGTTAGAGCTGTCAGTGGTGCAGCTATGGTTCCATAGTCCGCCATGAAATTGCGATAATACCCAGTGAGGCCCAAAAAAGCTCTCACCTGGGTTTGAGTAGAGGGAGTCTCCCAGTCCTGTACATCCTGTACCTTACTGGGGAGAGTTTGGATTTGACGCCCTCCTACCTCATGACCAAGATACGTGACTTTCCCCTGAGCTATCTGGCACTTGGTGGCCTTGATAGTGAGGTTAGCCCTCTTTAAGGCCTGCAACAATCTACCCAGATGTGTCAAGTGCTCTTCCCAAGTAGAACTGTAGATGGCAATGTCGTCTAAATAAGCCACACAAAAGGCTTCCAGCCCACTGAGAGCATGATTGAAAGGAAGGTGGCAGGGGCATTCTTCAACCCAAAAGGCATGACCCTAAACTGGTAGAGTCCTTCTGGTGTTGAGAACGCCGTCTTTTCCTTGGCATGGTCCGTCAGAGCTATTTGCCAATAGCCCGAGGTGAGGTCAAAGGTGCTCACAAATTTGGCAGCACCTATGGTGTCCACGATCTCATCAGCCCTGGGCAATGGGTGCGCGTCAGTTTTGGTGACGGCATTGACTCCTCGGTAGTCCACATAGAACCTCCAATCCTTGGTACCTGCCTGGGAACTTGCCTTGGGGACAAGGACCACGGGACTGGACCAGGGACTGTTTGAGGGTTCAATAACACCCAGATCCAACATCTTGGCGACCTCAGTCTGGATGTGGTTCTTAACCTTATCTGACATTCGGTAGCTCCTGCTCTTGACAGGCACGCTGTCACCAGTGTCAATCTCGTGCTTACACCACGGTGTAAGGCCCGGCGTCAGCGAAAACAGAGAGGCATACTGCTGGAGCAAAGTACTACAGGCCCTCTGCTGCTCGGTTGTCAGATCTGGAGAGAGCTGCACTCCCTCCACTGAGCCATCCTGAGGGTTGCTATGCAGCAAATCAGGAAGGGGCTCACTCTCATCCTCTTCTTGCTCTGAAGCTAGCAAGAGACATGAGACTTCTGCTCGCCTGTGGAAAGGCTTGAGCCTATTGACATGGAATACCTGATGGGCTACCCCTGGGACTCCCATGTCAACCAGATAGTTGATCTCGCCCATCTTGGAGATTATCCTGAAGGGTCCAGTCCATTTATCTGCCAATGCCCGAGGCTTGGTAGGCTCCATCACGAGGACCTCCTGTCCCGGAGTCCAATCCACTTGCAATGCTTTAAGGTCATGCCAGTATTTTGTTCAATTCCTGGCTGGCCTTGAGATTCGCTGTTGCTTGACCCATCATCTGTGTCATCCTCCGTCTGAGGCCTAACATATAGTCCCCCACTTGCTTGGCAGGACCGAGAGGGGTGGCTTCCAAACCTTCTCTGATCAAGGCGAGGGGCCCCCTCACGGGATAAACAAAGAGTAACTCAAAGGGGCTGAAACCAACGCCTTCTTGAGGTACCTCTCTGTAAGCAAACAGCAGGCATGGCAGGAGGAGATCCCATTTCCTCCTTAGGGGCTCTTCCAAAGCACCTAGCATGCCCTTGAGAGTTTTATTAAATCTCTCAACCAGACCATTGGTCTGGGGGTGGTAAGAAGTGGAGAACTTGTAGGTTACCCCGCACTCTTTCCACATGGTTTTCGTGTAACTAGACATGAAGTTGGATCCTCGGTCAGAGACAACCTCCTTGGGGAATCCAACACGGGTAAAAATGCCTAGGAGGGCCCGGGCAACCACCTTGGCAGTAACAATCCGAAGGGGTATAGCCTCAGGGTACCTGGTGGCATGATCTACCAAAACCAGGATGAACAGATGTCCATCTGACGTGGGAGGGTCAAGGGGACCGACGATGTCGATGCCCACCCTCTCAAACGGTGTGCCAACCACTGGCAATGGCTGTAGTGCGGCAATGACACTGCCTCCAGTTTTGCCAGCCACTGACAAGTTGGGCAGGACCTGCAGTGGGACTCCACTTCTACTCCCATCCGAGGCCAGTAGAAATGGGCAGGGAGCTTCTGCTTAGTCTTCTTGGTACCAAGATGACCAGCCAAGGGCACCTCATGCGCCAACTGCAGTAGGAAGGGCCTGTAAACCTGGGGTACCACCAACCTCTTGAGGGCACCAGGTTCAGGCTTAGTGGGCTCACTAACTAGGAGCTCACCCTCCCAATAAATCCGGAAAATCCTAGGCACTTCTCCTTGTGCCTGGGACAGGGCCTGTTTCCTCAGACCCTTGAGAGAGAGGGACACTCTCTCTGTCCTTTACAGAAGTCTGCCCGGGAGGGTCCCCCTTCAGCTAACAAGCATTGAAGATCGGGATGATCCTCCGGGTTGAAAACCTCTCCCACAGGAGAGTCTTCTGGCTCTTCTCCCACAGGAGTTGAGACGGGGTTTACCACTGGACCCAGCCCGTCCGGAGCATGGATCCCAATGGGTGCTGTAGGAACAGCAGGAAGAGAAGGAGCTCCCTCCACAGAGGTGGCCTTCCTGCCCTTCCTTCGTCGTGCCTTAGGCCGCGCCTTCGGCTCGGGTACCTGACTCACAGCCAGACCCGGAGTCACCTGTGCTCTAGTGACCGCAGCAGCAGCCATGGGAAGACCATCCACGATCAACCCCAACTCTACTAGATCGTTACCTAACAGAATGTTAGCAGGGACATTGTCCTGAACCAGGACAGGAAGCTTTGCTGTCTTGTCTCCAATTACAAGTGTGACTCGGGCTACAGGCGATAATTTGGGAGGCCCACCAGCTAACCTGGTGGTTCTCAGAGGAGCATCTACATAGTCCTCTGGCTTGAGCAGGGTCCTGTCCACCACTGTCATGCTTGCCCCAGTGTCTCTCACACCAGTAGAAGGCTGGCCATTCAGGAGGACACTTCTCAAAAATCTACGGGTGTTCTGTGGGATAGTCGCCAGTACTTCCGCGTACTGGTCCCAGGCCCCAAGGGACACTAAGGAAATCTCTATGGGAGTACCAACAGTGATCACTGTAGAGGAGGGGAGGACAGTGGCCTCCACCTCAGACATGGGGTAAGGGTAGGTCAGGCTGACAGCCTGTACTCCGAGTGCTTTACCTTTACACTTGGAGTCACCCCTTTTGTGATCCAGAGGCCCACAGTCCCAACAAGTGCCGGGAGTGCGGGGTACGGTACTGGAACCACCGGGAGTCTGCTTTGCAGCAGGTGGACCACTACTCTTATTCCCACCCACAGATGACTTATCCCCATTAGATTTTGGGTCTTAGGAGAGGAGGGTTTAGGTTTTTTCGACTGTGACTGCTTTTGGGACTCCTCAGCTTTCTGAGAGGCCCCCTTTTCCTGGTCCTTGTCCTTCCCACTGGAGTCCTTAGGGGACACCCGGTGGGAGACCCACTTGTCAGCCAACCTAGCCAGCTTAAAGGGATCCAAAATGTTCTGGTCAGCAACATACTGACGCAGCTCTGGTGAACAGGCTTCAGAAAAATGCTCAAAAAACAACCGGTGGGACAATTCAACAAAAGTTTTCACCTTGTAACCATCAATCCACCCCATCATATTCATGTGTGCAGAACTCACCCAGTCAACCCAAGACACATTCTCTCTTTTCTTAAAATCCCTGAACCTTTTAAGGTATTGGGTAGGCGTCTTGCCAAACTTGGCAATCAAAGCAGATTTCATACACTCATACTGACCCCTTTCTTCCACACTCAGCTTCAGAATACAGTCATATCCAGTTTGAGGCACTCTGCTTAGCAAACACTTAGCCCGATCTCTTTTGTCAACATCATGAATTGCACAAGCCATTTCAAACGCTTCAATCCATTGGAGGATATCAGAACCCTCCGAAAACACACCAACCAAATCCTTCATAAATTTAGTTGCTGGGGACCTGACACTCTCACTGGGTTTCGCTGAAGTCTCCACTCGAGCTTTCTCTAGCTGGATTCTCTGACATTCAGTGTCCTTGTCTTTGAGTTCAAGATCCCTATTTTTGAGTTCAACTTGTTGAGCCAACTCCTCCTTCTTAAGCTCAGCGTCTATTTCCAACTTGCGATATTCAAAGGCCAATACTCAAGCTCCAAGGAATTGCTGGGGTTCGGAACAGAGGCAGCAGGAATGGTGGCCTTTCCAGAAACAGATTCAGTAGAAACCCCAGGGGCAGAGTCCTCATTGGTTGCATTCCCCCCCTCATCAAGAGTTTCACCATCGGTCTGGTAGTCCACCAGGGCAGCTATCAGCTCAGCCCTAGACTTATCCACAAAGTCTAACTCCCTGGCTTCACAAGCACTCTGGAGAGCCTCTAAGCTCATCCGAGTCAATTTACCATTCGCAATAGACTCCATTGCCTGTGATGCAGTTATTTTGTACACACCCAAACCTTAATCTAATAAAGTGCAGATATTTTGTAAGTGGCACGGTTATACACTGATTCTTAAAACCATAAGCATCCCACCACTGCCACCAGTGTAAAGACTGGTAGGGGTTGTCTGTACTTCCGCTCTCTATATGGTAGAGGAGAGGCACAGAGGACCCCAGCCAAGATTCTCTATTATTGGTACGTGGTCGAGCAATCAAGGCCTAGCTTCTCAGGAGGTGATGCAGGCTGGTTCTTAAGTACAGTGTAGTCCCCGATCCCCCACAAAGGAATGTCCACACACTGTATTACTGAAAACACAGTCTTTATATAATTAATATTCAAAGGTATGTTCACGAGCACAATAACGCACTTTGTACTCGGAAGTCAATAATGATAAATATATACAATTCTAAAGTGGTACCACCAATGTTATCAAATCTCATTAAAGTGCATCAACTGTACTGTTAAAATGTCATACAGATCAATAACGAGGAAACCAGCAATAGAGATAGGAAGGAACGTAAGATGGTTGAAACGGTAGGCAGAATGCTGACCCCTACCACGAGGCACAGATCTGTGTGGAAATCCCCCCCCCACCTGGGCAACCTGTAAATAAATATATATAGCACAAGCTCAGTCCATGTAATGTTCACTAGTCTTACTTCCTATTAAGGTTTTACCCCCCAACGTACCTGGTGGAGTAGAGTTCTCCGACGATGCATCGACCGATCAGTCTTGAGGGACTCCCTTTAAGGCAGGAGCCACGGATCGTCGAGAGGTGTCGAGGAACTCGGCGTTCAGTGTCGGGGAATCGACAGCCCTTCTTGAGTGCCCTCCCTTTAAGACAGGAGTCACGGGTCGTCGAACGTCCGACGGTGAACAGGTTGAACTACGGCCGTGAAGTGGCAGCTTTGTTCCTAGCGGTCCTAGTCGACGACAGAGCGTTGGCGTCCTGCAACGAAGAGGCGTGCAGGGCACCTCGGTGATGATAGTTCTGGACCGCAAAGAGATGATGAAGAACTGTGGCCCAGCAAGGGCGTCGAGTAGTCAGCGTCTCTGTGGTCTTTAGGTGGCGGGAAACCCACCGGTGGATGCTCCTCGGCGCGTCGACGGTCAGGCCTTCTCCAGCGGGAGACAAGCAGGTGACGATGCAGACGAGACTGTCCGATGATCAATGGAAGTTCTTAGGCAAACGGGAGCATGGCGGCTCCGGTCGGCGACGGCGGTCGTCGACAGTGGCGGACAACAGTCTGAGTGCTTCTCCTTGGATTTCCGCAGCAGTCCCCGTATCGGGTCGGCAGCCTGTCGAAGGTCTGTCTACCAGGGAGCGTTGGCAAATATCAGCTGTGCACGATGGTCCCTCGTAGCTAGGGAAGAGGGCGCCTTACCAGGTCCTCTCTGGGTCAGTCCTTGGAGGCACAGCAGCTTTCAGATTGCGAAGAAGAGCAACAGCAATTCTTCTCGTCCAGCAGGGCTTCAAGGTCAAGCGTCAGCTACTCCAGTTACTCGTCATTGTGGACTTCAGCATCTGAACACGATTCCTAGCGTTGAGAGGTTCCCAGATATACTGTTGATCTCCCATTCATTCCGCTGGGTCACACTCAAGCATCCAATCACGACTAAGGGCATTCATGCAGGCAGGCAGCCAATCAGGCACACGAGGTATTCAGGCCATTCACTTCTCTCCAGACACTCACAACAAGTTATGTGTATTGGGACAAGTACCGAGGCATTCAACACTCCAAGCTGCATTCATACCGGTTTCGGGCAGGGCTGTCTGTCATTGTGTCAACCACCAGATACTAGACATCCACAACACAGAATGCACATTCGTCACACACTCTATTCACCCGGGTCCTACCCACAGGAGGTACCCACAACATACATCACTGGGAAGGCTCCAGCTAGTCTGGCCGGGCCTTCACAACAACACCATATATGGCATTTCCACCCAACAGCCAGTCAGGGGGAAGGGACAGAGTCAGGGCTTCCCAGGACTTTGGGAAAACAAGGTAATGGGTAATAGAAAGCAAGAGGCCACCGGGGCCATCTTATTTTCCATCAGGAATCAACTGATCCCAATGGCAGGGCCGGGGTATCCCAAAATGGAGGATACTCCACGCACCTGTCAAATCCAGCATGGAGCTGCCACCGGCCCATACCCTGCTCTGCGGGCCACCCACAGGTGCCCAAAAACATACACTAGGGGCACAGGGTTGTACCCCCACCCATGGGTGCCATAAGGGTATCCCACGGGTCCGTTCACCAAACCAAAAGAAAGAGAGCTACACCGCCAGGAGTCCCACATGAACTCCTGCGTGGAAAACACGACAGAACACACGATAAAAAGCTGTAAAGGACAAGGATACGGATGCCCTGTCCCTCCGATGCATTTCCAGCATCACAGTGTGCCAGCGTGCGCCACGCAGGATTTTAGCGCACATCCATGGATTTACACGCGTACCGACTTCCATGAATCGCTTGTGCACGCTTGGGCGGAAAGTTTCAGCGCACATTAATTCCATGCATCGGCCTGTTGATTTCTTTTCTAGGCAGAAGTCCCAATCCCTTCAAAGTCTTTCCCTTATTCTTGGAGCATGAGTGTTCTCAGTGGCAGAAGGGGGGTCACTAGGACTAGTGAACAATAGGCAGTGTTATAATAAGTTTTTGTTAGTAGCAAAAGTCAGAGTTCCTTAGGAAAACTGGGCAAACAGGTGAGTACTTTACTTCTAGGGTTAGAAGAGGGACCAGGGGCTTCACAGAAGACACACCAGCAGGATTCTAGCAGTGGGACTGGGTGCACTGGATGTGGGCCCTCCCAATCACAGAAGACAGCCCAAAGCTACACAGAAATCCCAAACAGGCTTAAGGTAAGTATATACCCAAGCCAAGACAGTACCTCAGCAATGAAGAAGAGATTGCAGCAGGAGAAACTTCAGGGACTGCAGCCAAATACCCGGTCAGTGGATTCCTGGTCCTGGAGACTGAACACAAGACCTCAGAAGGCACTTTGCAGCAGGGATCAATGAAGAATGCTCTAGGCAAGATTGCTCTCATGGATGAATGCGGTTCTGCGGGTTTGGCGCCTTTTCAAGGAGCACAGAAGAAGACAGAAAGTCACAGTTGAATTCTCGTCGTTTAAAAGGTACCAGCACTCTTGTGAGGGGACTTTTTGGACTTGATTCGTGTCTCTGGAGATACACCAGGATGATTCAGCGAGATTCGGATTTCGGAAGACCGTGCACCGCACAGTGGCTGGAGACACCAGGTTGATTGGAAGGAATGGCTGCAGCAGGCTCCGGTTACACAGCAGGCTCTCCGGTCGCTGGAAATCATTCCTGCCGCTTTTCCTTCGTCATCCTCCTCGGTTTTCTGTTCCAGTGGTCGACATGACTTCAGCTTCCAGGTTTCCAGTATTTATCAGGAACTACAGCACAACCTCTGCATTCTCTCCCCGCATTTTACAAGAAAGGGGCATATGGTTGTCCAATCAGGACAGCCAGCCCCCCACTGGGATTTGTCCCAGTTGAAGGAAGGTATAAGACAAAGGAGGGGGAGTTTTGGACTCTGCCCCCACTTCCTATGCCTACAGACTGACTGGAGCCTGGGCGGGGTGTCCAGGGGACTCCCGCCAAAGACAAAACTCAAACAAAGGAATGTCCCGCCCTGGATGTCAGGGGAAGGAACAAGAAATGACAAGAAACACTAAAATGGCACAAAAAGAAGACAGTGGACATTTTGGTAAAATGAGCACCCTTAGGTGCCTTTACTGCAGCTCTGATTACAGCCTGCAGTAAAGGTGCACCAAATTAGTAAAAGGTATCATACAGTTCTATACATTGTATCTCCCCAGCACTCCACATATGTTGGGGTGTGCTGGTGTCACAGAATAAAATGTAAAAGGGATCCAAAGATCCTTTCTACCCTTGGGAAGTGTAGTTCACTCAAAGTTAGCACAAGAAAGTTAAATGGGGAGCACCTTGGGTAACCCAGCAACAACAGGCACTTATTGCCAATAAGTTGTTCAGACATGATAACTTTAAAAAGACACTATGGAGAATCTTAAAAATGACACCCATAAAAAGAGTTAAAGATTAGGTGAGTGTGAAAAAAGGTTCCCACTCACTGAGGTATTAATGAAAAATATCCCACTAGAAAAGCAAAAAGTTCTGGAGTTTAACCAGGAAAGGAAGATTTACCAGATCTGTGGAAATCTTACCTAACACTTGTCCCCCCAGACTAAGGAACAGGAGAAGCTAATCCTTACCTGAATGGATATCTTGTTTCAAGTCGGTAAAACTGTTTGCTGAGTCCATCTTTTTGTAACCCCTGCTGTGATACTTTTTCTTATATTAGTTATCATTTGCAAACTATATGACCTACAAGTAGTGTTGGGCACTTTACTCTTGTCTAAGGGATAGGGGATCTGATTAAACAGTCCCTCAGAAGTTGTGACAACCTCTGAACCTAAAATAGGCTTTTTAAAAGGGTTCTTATAAATAAATCCCTTAGACCTAGAGGGGTCTCCATGATTCCTTACCACCTCTCTCACATGAGCAGGTTGGGTCTCAGGTATCCTATTTGGAGGGGTTGTGGCAAAGCATTGTACACCCTTCCACCTACTCTTAGATCTATTTTTACCTTGGTTAGGGTTTTCCCTTCTAACACTAGGATTTACAAGGGGGTCTTCAGCAGAAGAGCCCATAATGTCAAGAGGTTTAGCCTTAGACATATCTTTTCTGGATTTCCACCAGCTTTGAGGTTTACCAGTCCTCAAAGGCCTAGTTAGGTTTCCAACTGGTCTATCCACCCTTTCCTCAGAAGCAGCGTGGGTCAAAGACATTAGAATTGAAACTGAAATGGCAGGGCATGGTTTGGGCTCCCATTTCCCTAATATTCTAGATTTTGATTTGCCTTTTATTGAGGTTTCCCTTCTAACATTAGGACGTTCAGTAGGATTCGCTATAGAGGATCCCACAGGTTTAGAGTGGTCTCTTGAAACAGGGACCCTAGCCTTGTCAGAACACCTATCCATCTCTCTTGTAGTAGTTGGAGTCACAGGCTTTTTATTACAAAGGCCTAGGAAGAAAGCTATTCTTAGGTTTCTTACAACTCTTTTTGGTTTTCAGTTTTTCAGGCCTAGAAGTTACATTCTGGGCACTCTGAACTAAAGGAGAAAACTCAATTCCTACCTTGGGGTCAAGGAAACTCCTTGCCCTCTTAGGGTTGTTAAAAACACCTAAGCTTTGTACATCCATCTGGATCACCTTCGCTGTAAGTGGGTTTTCAGGTGTATCCATGTTTAGAGTTTAAGGAACCACTTCCACTGTAAGTGGGTTTTCAAATATTTCAGCCACTACAGGTCTAACTGAAGGGGCCTTTATTCTAAAGGACATACACCACACAGGGTGTGTGACATGAACACTAAGGTTCTTGTCAGGTTCAACAACGTTTTTACACAGTGTTATAGATTGGACAGGAATATATACGTTTATATCCACTGGGTGAACCACTTCCACTCTAGGTGGGTTTTCAAGAGGTTCTTTTAACTCAGTGTTAACTGAAGGTGGGGTCACAACAGTGACCTGGTTAATGGTATTACACCATATTGGTACTAGGACAGAATTTTTTAAGTTTCTGGGAACTAGTTGAACCACTTCCACTACATGTGGTTTTTCAAGAGGCTCTATCACCTTAGCAGCAGCTAAAGGTGGGGTCACAGAAGTGACCTCTAGCTTTGTGGGCCTAGGGGCTTTGTCCCTATTTGAAGTTATGGGTGCTACACCCAAGTGCCCTTCAGAGTGGCAGTTAATGCCTTTTATCTCGGAGGGGTCTCCTAAGGGGACCTCTCTTACTTCAAGGTTAAGAGCCTCAGCCTTTTTACAAGAGGTCTCAGCTGAGTCTAAGACCACAACTTTTCTGCTATACTCAGTATTGACAGATTTCTTAAGGGATGAGGAGAGAGCACTTTTTGACCTACCTCTATTCTCAGAGTCCCTTAAGAGGTTTAGATATGGAGAAGCTTTCTTCTGATACCTGAGAGCTGTTTTTTTACCCTAGACCAGTTACCTCTTTCTACGTCATGTAAATCCAAGAGAACTTGATAGTTTCTCTTGGGAAGTCTAAAAAGAACCCAGGGTATTCTATCACTCTCGCACAGACCAAACCTTTTACAAGTGAGGTCAAAGGTTTTCAGCCATACAACAATGTCATACTTCAGATCATACAGACTCACCAATTCTGGGAACCTGGAAGTTGTAGACACAGAAGACCTGGAAAAAGAAGAGGGGTGCAGAAAACTGTCTTCTACAGACCTGTTAGACTTTTTCCCATATTCCCACATTATCATATTGTTTTTCCACAGGAGTTTTCTTATATCCAGTTCCTTAGATATCTCAGAGCACATGGTAGGCAGTAAGGTAGAGGCAAGAGAAGGGGAGGGGGTTAACTAACATCCTCCTCATCAGAACCCTCATATTCCTCCTCTGAGGAGTTTGGACAGCTGTCTGAACCCTCATCATCCTCACTCCCAGCAATATTGTTAGAAGTGGACATAGGTTCACTGAAACCATGCATATGGTCCCATAACCTTTGTAATAATTCAAGCCTACTTCCTTCACAATCGAGGCCCTTCTCTATACACATTGTGACCACATTTTCCATTGCAGCATAAGAATAGTCCTCAGGCCTAAAACAAGCCATGGTGTTGGTTCTTGTGTTAAATACAATAAGTACACTTTACCATGGCTAACCCAAACCTACTGGATGGTTTCCTTTGGACACAAAGTATATCAATAATCAATGCAATGCAATCCACCTTTATCCCAGTGCATGCCAACAGTGTTAGGACAGTTTTTCTGAAGTCCAACTAAGGGCTTAGTAAAACCATTCAACTGAGGCAGTACAAGACTCCACTCTTAGTATAAGGCTGTACCACCTGAGTTCAGGGTAGCGTAGACAGAGCAGCCAGGCTTATTTTAGGAGGGAGAGAGGGCAGTAGATACAGTACAAGTGAAATTGTAATACAAATGATCCAAAGAAACACTGAAACACTATGTATTGTAAAAGTAAAGGAGTTATTTAAATACAGGTAGGCCCAGATAAATCTAGGGGTTAAGTAAGTACTAACACATTATATAAAATCACAATATAAAACACAACACTATACTTGAAAGTACACAGACCCAAGTAGAAACCTTATTGGGAACACCAAACAGTAGTTCCAGGGAAGTCAAAACCTTGTTATACACATTTAGTATAGGTCAAGCCTATTCTTTGGGAGTAAAAGACCAATGGTAACTTTCAGATTACTTTTGGTAATACAAGGGCAGTAGGCCCTTCTAGTTGTACAGTGACTCTTGGAACAAATCACATACACAGTCAACTGGACAATATACTTTTTGGTGAATAGTGAAACACTTATTCTAGGTGCAGTAGAAACCTAATGAAGTAATACACAATTACAGATGCTTTGGAAATCAGGGAACCCCGGATTGAGGTAAGCAATAACTCTGGTAACTTGTTTTGGATGGCACACAGCTAACACAAGGTAAGTAAAACCCACTTACTTTAACTTCACAATGAAGGCGGAAAGTAAAACACAATGTCACACTTTACTGAATAGCTATTCTAGGTAGGCAACAACCTAGTGTAGACTTATTAAGGACAGGTCAGCAGCAAGTCAGGAGAAGCAAGACCCAGTTGGGGACACTCATACAGTTATCCTAACAGGACTAACCTGGTGATACCAACAGTTTGGAGGACACTCGTACAATTACCCTGCAGGAATAATCTGGTGAAACTAGCACAACCTAATCACAGGAGAGTAAAACACCTTTACATCTACTTTCTTTTAGATTGGCAAAACAGTGGCTAAGGAAGAAAAGATGTTAACGATACTTTTAAGAATAGTGCATCACACATTCAAGATCAGTAAGAACTTTTGTAACTGTTCACTCTTAGAATTACAGTTACCCACCGACTCTTTACAAGTAAGTAAAACACTTGATTTCCTTTCTAGGCAGAAGTCCCAGTCCCTTCAAAGCCTTTCCCTTATTCTTGGAGCATAAGTGTTCTCAGTGGCAGAAGGGGGGTCACTAGGGCTAGTGACCAACAGGCAGTGTTAGAATAAGTTCGTTAGTAGCAAAAGTCAGAGTTCCTTAGGAAAACTGGGCAAACAGATGAGTACTTTACTTCTAGGGTTAGAAGAGGGTCCAGGGCTTCACAGAAGACACCCCAGCAGGATTCTAGCAGTGGGACTGGGTGCACTGGATGAGGGACCTCCCAATCACAGAAGACACCCCAAAGCTACACAGAAATCCCAACAGGCTTAAGGTAAGTATATACCCAAGCCAAGACAGTACCTCAGCAATGAAGAAGAGATTGCAGCAGGAGAACTTCAGGGACTGCAGCCAAATACCCGGCCAGTGGATTCCTTGTCCTGGAGACTGAACACAAGACCTCAGAAGGGACTTTGCAGCAGGGATCAATGAAGAAGGCTCTAGGCAAGATTTCCCTCATGGCTGAAAGCGGTTCTGCAGGTTTGGCGCCTTTTCAAGGAGCACAGAAGAAGACAGAAAATCAGGGTTGAATTCTCGTCGTTGAAAAGGTCCAGCACTCTTGTGAGGGGACTTTTTGGACTTGAGCCATGTCTCTGGAGATACACCAGGATGCCCACGAAGTTTCATTGAGATTCGGAATTTGGAACACTGCGCGCCGCACAGTGGCTGGAGGTCCCAGGGTATTGGGGTATTGCAAGAATGCAAGGTTGCAGCAACCTGTGGGGTGGCTCAAAATGCAGGTCTTCTTGAGTCTAGTGGGTCTCAATAGGCTCTGGGTTCGGGTTGTCGTTTTCGGAGATCCCAGGTCGATTGGAAGGAAGGGCTGCAGCAGGCTCTGGTTACACAGCAGGCTCTCCAGTTGCTGGAAATCATTCCTGCCGCTTTTCCTTCATCATCCTCTTCGGTTTTCTGTTCCAGTGGTCGACATGACTTCAGCTTCCAGCTTTCCAGTATTTATCAGCAACTACAGCACAACCTCTGCATTCTCTCCCCGCATTTTACAAGAAAGGGGCGTCTGGTTGTCCAATCAGGACAGCCAGCCCCCGACTGGGATTTGTCCCAGTTGAAGGAAGGTGTAAGACAAAGGATGCAGGAGTTTTAGACTCCTCCCCCACTTCCTGTGCTTACAGACTGACTAGAGCCTGGGTGGGGTGTCCAGGGGACTCCCGCCAAAGACAAAACTCAAACAAAGGAATTTCCCACCCTGGATGTCAGGGGAAGGAACAAGAAATGACAAGAAACAATAAAATGACAGAAAAAGAAGGCAGGGGCCATTTTGGTAAAATGAGCACCCTTAGGTGCCTTTACTGCAGCTGGGATTACAGCCCGCGGTAAAGGTGCCCCAAATTAGTAAAAGGTATCACTGCCACCAGCCATTAAAGGTAAGCTTGTCACTGTAACATAATTGTTACAATGTATCCCCTTTCACATTAAAACTGTATCTCCCCAGCACTCCACATAAGTTGGGGTGTGCTGGTTTCACAGAAAAAAATGTAAAAGGATCCAAAGATCCTTTCTACCCTTGGGAATTGTAGTTCACTCAAGGTTAGCACAAGAAAGTTAAATGGGGAGCCCCTAGGGCAACCAAACAACAACAGGCACTTTTTTCCAATAAATTGTTAGACATGATAACTTTTAAAAATAAACTATGGAGAGTCTTAAAAATGACACCCATAAAGAGTTAAAGATTAGGTGAGTGTGGAAAAGGTTCCCACTCACTGAGGTATTAATGAAAAATATCCCACTAGAAAAGCAAAAAGTTCTGGAGTGAACCAGTTGAACCAGGAAAGGAAGATTTACCAGCTCCGTGGAAATCTTACCTAACAGCCATTCTTGAAAATGTTGGAAAGAGGATCAAAAGGAGAGTTTCACTTCCATTCCATATTCCACAAAAATATTCCCACAGTCGCTCCCATTCTTTTACATTTGAAGTCACCTCTAGTCTGCTGTGCCATTTACTTCCCGAAACTGGTGCTCTTCAAACTTTCAAACACACAAGTGTCAGCACTTGCATAACGGATTTAATACATTTTAAAATAAACTCACACTTCTCGCAAGTTATGTATTGTCTGCTTCAGGGAAGTCACTTCATGAGATGTGTCTGGTGGCAAATGTCATGTGACATCATTTCCTGTGAAGTCATCAGCAGTGAAAGGCCGTAGAACGTTACCGCCGTTCCTAACTGTCACCCTCCAAGCAGCCGGCAAGGTTCAGAGTTATGCTGTTCACTGATGCACTTATGCATTTTGGGGCAACACGAAGTTGTTTTCATGAAGCCTTTTATCTTTTGCTAGAGAACAGGAGAGTATTTGTCTGAGTGAGTGAGGCAGTCACAGGAATGTTTATGGTGCGGCCTCTTTGTGGCATGGAGCACTGCAAGGTTGAATAGAATGTTCAGAGTCACGTTGGATGAAGGGTATCATTGGGGATTGCCAAGGGACCGCAAAACCTCCCACACATCTACTGGTTGCCTTGGCATCCCTGCACTCTAAGTGCCATGAAGCCCATCTTTTAGGCGTGCATGCCACATATTCTAATGGAGCTCTGGGGAAGAAAAGATGACAATTTCCAGAGTCCAGACATTAGTAGATGGGAGGGGGATATGGGTTGGGTCTGAAGAGCGGCAGGTAAGCGGGTGTGACAAGGGGCTGCCGCGAGCTGAGCACACTGGCCTAGACTCAGCCCCTCCCCCTCCCTGCAGGGGTGGTTCACAGCCTCCCAGAGTGAAGGCTGCATGACACTAGAGCAATCAGGGCCTCCCCACCCCCTGCTGGGGCGGGGCATGCAGCACAAAGTGAGGTCACAGGGGCACTTTAGCATAGTTATGATGGGGGGCGGAGTGCTGGTGTAGGCAGCAAGCAGCAGGTCAATGCACCTTCAGGGGGGTCCCCCTCGCAGCCGCACCCATGGGGGAGACACTAACCCAGTTGCTTACAACACAAACACCCACAAGGAAAGGACTGCTTTAAAGCGATAGGCCTAGTGACACAGGAACATTGTTAGTTATGCTGGATTTATGGAAGCAGCAAAGAGAGAGGGTTCAGGGTGCGATTATTTTTATTTTATTTATTGTTCTTGTATAGCGCCCAAAACCCTAGGGTGCCAAGGCGCTTTCGCTTAAGAATATGGTTTCAAAAGTGCATATAAAATACAGTGCTACAAAGCAGGCAGGCAGCACCTGGGAGTGCAAGGGGTAGATACTAAGGGGCTCTCGCCTCTTGTTACTGGGAGCTACCTCATAGTATGTATACGGCCTCAAAGTAGGTAAGCAAATACATGGTGCCTGCCCCATGTTGCAGTGCGGCTGCTACATACAAACGCCGGGACTAGGGGAGAGTGTGGGGGGGGCATAAACACTACGCAACAGGTGAGAAGGGTGAAACAAAACAGCACTGGGGATTGGGAGGGGTGAACGATTCAGGTAGGTGGATGTGAATGTGTGGGCTACCATAAAGTGGAAGGGTGATTACCTTATACACATGTGGTCCTACGGTGGGGGGCGGTATACGTACCCCATCACAAGTGGTCAGGGGGAGGGGGGAGCATGATGCAAGAACTGCGACCACGGGATGGGGAACACACATTACAAAATGTGTGGCCAATAGAGGGGGGACACACACTCCACACATACGCTCAATGGAGGGGGGATACGCATTACAATACATACAACCAATAGAGGGGGGACACGCACTCCACACATACGATCAATGGGAAGGGGACACGCATTGCAATATATATATAACCAATGGAGGGGGGACACGCACTCCACACATACAACCAATGGAGGGGGGACACACACTCCACACATATAACCAATGGAAAGGGAATACTCATTATGATGCATACGCTCACTGGAGGGGGGACCGCTTACTCCCAACTAAATGCCTTTGTCGAAGCCAACAATCTTCTAGACCCCGCTCAGTCAGGTTTCAGACCCCGACACGGAACCAAAACCACCCTGACCTCAATCTGAATGACCTTAAAAACACTGCAGACTCTGCGAGATGCGCTGCACTAATCCTTCTTGACCTATCTGCCGCCTTTGACACAATCAACCACTGCATGCTCCTCGACCACCTCCACTCCATAGGAATCCGTGGAAATGCTCTCAAGTGGATAGCATCCTTCCTCAACAATAGGAACCAAATAAACCTCCCCCCCCCTTGCTTCCGCTGCCCGACCAGTCAATACCAGAGTTCCACAAGGAGCTTGCCTATCAGCCCTCCTGTTCAACCTCTACATGTCCACCCTCCCACGAATAATCCGCTCACACAATATCCTGTGCTATAACTACACCGATGACCCCCAACTAATCCTAAAACTCCTTAACTCACAACCCAGCTGCCAGTCTGACCTCGCTGCCTGCCTCCTTGACATTGATCACCGGATGACCATAAACCACCTTCTTTTAAACCCTACCAAAACTGAAATCATGGTGTGTGGCAACACCAAACTACTCCTGTACCCTCTTCCCTGGCCATTATCCATGGGCAATCCCCCGACAACCTCAGTAAAAAACCTTGGATGCACTCTCGACTCTGACCTAACCCTCTCGCACCAAGTCAACAATGTCTCTAAGGGTGGTCGGTCAAAAGGCAGAAAAAAAAATCTCGAATAACAAAAATCTCGGAAAAAAAGGGCGAAAAAAAAAATATCGATTTTTTGTTTTGTTTTTTATATATGTATTTTTTGGGTCAGGTAAGTAAAAAAAAGGGTTAAAATAAAAAAAAATAGAAAAAATGGGGGTTGGGGGGGAACCCCACCCTTTTCGAAAAAAAAACGTCATAAAAAAAAATTCGATATTTTTTTTCGGCCTTTTTTTTTTCAAGATTTTTTTTTCGAGATTTAGAACTTCGGTATTATGACTATAAACCGTCTCTAAGTCCTGCTACTACGACCTCAAAATTCTTAGGTGCATTTTTCCATACCTCTCCTTTCCCAATAGACTTGCCGCTGTCCAATCAATTGTAATGTCAAGACTGGACTATGCTAACTCCCTCTACCTCGGAGTCCAAGCATACCACCTGAGTAAACTACGTAGAGCAAAATGCTGCAGCCAAACTACTACTAGCACTTGGCCCTAGAGATCACACCTCCCCAGCTCTCAAAACTCTCCACTGGCTCCTGGTTGGACGAAGGGTGACATTCAAAACCTTATGCATCTCTTACCGAGCAATGCATAAAACCGGACCTCAATATCTTCAGGACAAGCTAAAACCCTACCATCCACCATGCACTTTAAGATCAAGCTCTGCCCGCCTCTTAGTGATACTAAACACCAACTCAGTCAGGTTAGGTGGATCATCATTCTCAGCCTTGGCCCCCACTCTGTGAAACTCACTTCCACCCAACATTCGACTCACCGAAGACCTCATGTCTTTCTGCAAACAACTGAAAATGTGGCTCTTCCCTTAAAAATCAACTAATAGCACAAACAGGATAAAACAACAACAATAAACAGAATCCCATGGTTGTTTGAACAAAGATAACAATCCTGCATAGAGACCCGATCGATCAAACAGAAAACCAAACGGCCAGTGTAAATAAAATGGATAAACTGAGTAGAACGAATGAAGTGGATGGAACGAATGAAGTGGAAGGAACGGAAGAAGTGGATGAAACGGATGAAGCGGATGGAACGAAAGAAGTGGATGGAACAGAAGTAAGTGGATGGAACAGAAGTAAGTGGATGGAACTGGAACGAAAGAAGTGGATGGAACGAAAGAAGTGGATGGAACGGAAGTGGATGGAACTGAAAGAAAGTGGATGGAACTGGAATGAAGTGGGTGAACTGGAACAAAGCGGATGAACTGGAATGAAGCGGGTGAAACGGAAGAAATGAATGGTACAGAAGAGGTAGTGAGAACGGAAGAAATGTAACAAACTGATCAATTGTAAAGAACAAATTAAGTAGACAAAACCGAAAGTAGATTGAATGCGTAGAAAGGATGGAGTGGATGGATAAAGTGGATAAAGGAATGAAATGGAATGAAAGGGTGAATGATCTGAACCAGGGAGTAGATGGATCAGATGGAGTGGATAGAACGGATGGAGTGGATAGAACGGATGGAGTGGATGGAACGGATAGACTGAATGAAAGGAATGAACCGATGGAACAGGTAGAATGGATGGAACAGAGAGCTGGTCCGATTGAGTCAGCTGGTCAGAACGAACGGATGGAGTGGATGGAGCAGACGGAGCGGATGGAGCAGATGAAACAGATGGAACAGAGTGGCCGTACTAGCTGGAGTGGATGGGACGGAATGCTAGCTGGAGAGGATGCACTGCTCAGAATAGATGGAACCGACAGAGTGAACAGAGCAGACGAAACAGAGTGGGTGTATTGATTGGAATGAATGGAACGGATGATATAGATGGAAAAAAAGGAATTGACGAAACAAATGGAAGTTGGAACAGATGGAGCAGATAGGAATGGAAGAAATGGATGAAGTGAATAGAACGGATGAAGTGGATGGAACGGATGAAGTGGATGGAACGGATGACGTGGATGGAACAGATGAAGTGGATGGAACGGATGAAGTTGATGGAACGGATGCAGTGGATAAAACGGATGGAACGGATGCAGCGGATAAAACAGATGGAGAGGATGGAACGGATGAATGGATAGAATGGATGGAACGGATGGAGCGGATGGAATGGATGGAGTGGATGGAACAGACATAGCTGATGGAACGGACAGAGCTGATGGAACGGATAGAGCTGATGGAACGGATAGAGCTGATGGAACAGACGGTGGGGGTAGATCGGACCGGGCGGATGGAACAGATGACTGGATGGAACGAATGAGTGGATAGAACAGATGGACCAGATCGAACAAATCGAGTGGATGGAATGGATGGAGTGGATGGAACGGATGAGTGGATAGAACAGATGGAGTAAATGGAACAGATGGAGTAGATGGAACGGATGGAGTGGATGGAACGGATGGGGTGGATGGAACGGATGGAGTAGATGGAACGAATGGAGTGGATGGAACGGATGGAGTGGATGGAGTGGACGGATGGATGGAACAGATTAATGGATAGAACAGATGGGCTGGGTGGAACGGATGGAGTGGATGGAACGGATGGAGTGGATGGAACGGACCGAGTCAATGAAACGGACCAAGTGGACGGAATGGACGGAGTGGATCAAACTGATAGAACGGATGAGTGGATAGAACAGATGGACTAAATGGAACAGACAGAGTGGATGGAACAGACAGAGTGGAAGGAACAGACTGAGTGGAAGGAACAGACAGAGCAGATGTAGGGGTGGAATGAATAGAACGGATGAGTAGATTGAACAGACGAGATGAACGAGCAGATTGAATGAATGGAAAGGATGAGTAGATTTAACAAATGGAACAGGTGAAAAAGATGGAATAGATGGATCAAATCGAGTGGATGAAAGGGACGCAGTGGATGAAACGGATACAGTAGACACAACAGATGGAGTTGATGAAACAAATGGAGTGAATGTAACAGATAGAGTGGATGAAACAGGTCAAGAGGATGAAACAGGTCGAGAGGATGGAACAGATGGAGTGGATGGAACGAATGGAGTGGATGGAATGGATGGAGTGGACGGGTGGATGGAACGGATGAGTGGATAGAACAGATGGGCTGGGTGGAACGGATGGAGTGGATGGAACGGATGGAGTGGATGGAACGGACAGAGTGGATGGAACGGACCAAGTGGACGGAACGGATGGAGTGAATCAAACTGATAGAACGGACGAGTGGATAGAACAGATGGACTAAATGGAGCAGAAGGAGTGGATGGAACAGACGGAGTGGAAGGAACAGACTGAGTGGAAGGAACAGACAGAGCAGATGTAGGGGTGGAATGAATAGAACGGATGAGTAGATTGAACAGACGAGATGAATGAGCAGATTGAATGAATGGAAAAGATGAGTAGATTTAACAAATGGAACAGGTGAAAAAGATGGAATAGATGGATCAAATTGAGTGGATGAAAGGGACGCAGTGGATGAAACGGATACAGTAGACACAACAGATGGAGTTGATGAAACAAATGGAGTGAATGTAACAGATGGAGTGGATGAAACAGGTCGAGAGGATGAAACAGGTTGAGAGGATGGAACAGATGGAGTGGATGGAACAGATGGAGTGGATGGAACAGATGGAGTGGATAGAACGGATAAAGCAGGCGGAACGGACTGAATAGATGGAACAAGTGAATGGGTGGAACACATGTAACGGATCAAATGAATAGGAAGGATGGAACGGATAGAACATATTAAACGGATGGGATGGATGATATAGGTCTACGGAATGGAAGGACTAGATCATGTAGATGAAGGGTCGAGTGGTGGAATGAATAGAAGGACTAATAGATTAAATGGATGTAGCAGACGAAATGCATGTACAGACGAAGTGGAATGAATGGACAGAGTAAACAAAACAGATAGAATAGATATTACAGATGGAGTACTCGATCTCTAGCGCTTTACTGATAACCACCATATCACACTACCTCGCTTACTCTCTCCTATACACCACCACTCAACTAGAACACAGCGATACTATGACACATTCGGTATAGCTGTTCCCATACTAACACTCGCCACAAACTCCTTATCATCCTAATTAAACACATCTAGCCAAGCACACACCGCTAGCCTAAGCATCTCCTCAGGCCTAACACAGCCATAAATCAGTCTGAGTGTCCACCCTCTAGAATTGAACACATATAACTGACCGCCGCGCCACCACACCTACCGCTAAGAAGCAGCTATCATGCAACTGCCTCACCTTCTGCACACATATCCGGTGCACCCACACACCTATGACTCTCTCTCTACTGTATCGAACTACGGTTCCCGAGGGCGTTCAACCTACCAGCGCTTTGAGATCATACCAATGGTACATAAGGCACTATATGAATGCCAAATAACATAATATAACATATAACCAATAGAGGGGGGGGACACACACTCCACACATGAGATCATACCAATGGTACATAAGGCACTATATGAATGCCAAATAACATAATATAACATATAACCAATAGAGGGGGGGGACACACACTCCACACATGCGATCAATGGGAAGGGGACACGCATTACAATACATATAACTAATGGAGGGGGGAAATTCACTCCACACATACAACCAATGGAGGGGAGACACACACTCCAAACATATAACCGATGGAGGGGGGACATGGACTCCACACATATAACCAATGGAAAGGGGACACTCATTACGATGCATACGCTCAATGGAGGGGTGACACGCACTCCACACATATAACCAATAGAGGGGGGGACACGCACTCCACACATGCGATCAATGGGAAGGGGACACACATTACAATACATACGCTCAATGGAGGGAGGACACGCATTACAATACATACAAACAATGGAGGGGTGACATGCACTCCACGCATATTACCAATAGAGGGGGGGACACACACTCCACACATGCGATCAATGGGAAGGGGACACACATTACAATACATCTGCTCAATGGAGGGAGGACACGCATTACAATACATACAAACAATGGAGGGGGGGACACACACTCCACACATGCGATCAATGGGAAGGGGACACACATTACAATACATATGCTCAATAGAGGGGGGGCACGCATTACAACACATACAACCAATGGAGGGGTGACACACACTCCACACATATAACCGAAGGAGGGGGACACGCACTTCACACGTATAACCAATGGAAAAGGGACACTCATTACGATGCATATGCTCAATGGAGCGGGGACATGCACTCCATACATATAACCAATAGAGGGGGGACACGCACTCCACACATGCGATCAATGGGAAGGGGACACGCATTACAATACATACACTCAATGGAGGGAGGACACGCATTACAATACATACAAACAATGGAGGGGGGACACGCACTCCACACATATAACCAATGGAGGGGGAACACACACTCCACACATGCGATCAATGGGAAGGGGACAAGCATTGCAATGCATACAACCAGTGGAGGGGGCACATGCACTCCACACATATAACCAATGGAGGGGGGACACACTCTACACATATAACCAATGGAGGGGGGCACGCACTCCACACATATAACCAATGGAAAGGGGACACTCATTACGATGCATACGCTCAATGGAGGGGTGACATGCATTCCACACATATTACCCATAGAGGGGGGGACACACACTCCACACATGCGATCAATGGGAAGGGGACACACATTACAATACATACGCTCAATGGAGGGAGGACACGCATTACAATACATACAAACAATGGAGGGGGGGACACACACTCCACACATGCGATCAATGGGAAGGGGACACACATTACAATACATACGCTCAATAGAGGGGGGGCACGCATTACAACACATACAACCAATGGAGGGGTGACACACACTCCACACATATAACCGAAGGAGGGGGACACGCACTTCACACGTATAACCAATGGAAAGGGGACACTCATTACGATGCATATGCTCAATGGAGCGGGGACATGCACTCCATACATATAACCAATAGAGGGGGGACACGCACTCCACACATGCGATCAATGGGAAGGGGACACGCATTACAATACATACACCCAATGGAGGGAGGACACGCATTACAATACATACAAACAATGGAGGGGGGACACGCACTTCACACATATAACCAATGGAGGGGGGACACACACTCCACACATGCGATCAATGGGAAGGGGACAAGCATTGCAATGCATACAACCAGTGGAGGGGGGACATGCACTCCACACATATAACCAATGGAGGGGGGACACACTCTACACATATAACCAATGGAGGGGGGCACGCACTCCACACATATAACCAATGGAAAGGGGACACTCATTACGATGCATACGCTCAATGGAGGGGGGACATGCACTCCACCCATATAACCAATAGAGGAGGGACACTCACTCCACAGATGCGATCAATGGGAAGATGACACGCATTTCTATACATACGCTCAATGGAGAGGGGACACGCATTAAAATACATACAGCCAATGGAGGGGGGGCACGCACTCCACACATATCACCAATAGAGGAGGGACACACACTCCACACATGCGATCAATGGGAAGGGGGCACGCATTGCAATTCATACGCTCAATGCAGAGGGGACAAGCAATACAATACATATAACCAATGGATGGGGCACATGCACTCCACACGTAACCAATGGAGGGAGGGACATGCACTCCACACATACGATCAACGGGAAGGGGACACGCATTGCAATACATACATATAACCAATGGAGAGGGACACACACACTCCACACATACGATCAATGGGAAGGGGACATGCATTGCAATACATACGTTTAATGGAGGGGGACATGCATTACAATACACATAACCAATAGAGGTGGGACAGGCACTCCATGTTAAGAGGGATTTCTGAACTCTGAACTCGAGGGGCAGAGGTTCAGAAGGCCAACCTAGTTTCTTGGAACAGGGTAACCTCTGGACAAGCCAGACCAATCAGGGTAGCTATGGCAAGCGGTCAAGACTAACTCTCAAGAGGGGTGAGGGTGACTGAAAGACCTCAATGAGCACACAAAGCAAGGACACTTACAAATTACTCCAGACAGATGTTATATTAAAATATAGACACATTTATTACAAGGCCTTTGTAATGTAGACCATAGCAAAGAATCACAGTAACACTAAAGTAAACCAACACATCACAATCAATACAATATATATACAGGACCAGAGGGGTCTAACGGAATAGAAAGCACGAAATATGTAGACCACCTAGAGGGGGAGGAAAACAGGCAGTGCAAGTAATCTTTAGACCCAGTTCCACATCAAGAATACACCTAACTAAGAGGCAGTCCAAGCCCTACGAAGAGAAGAGCCTTATGCTCAATAGTATCTGCACGCACTGGTGCCAATGGACAAAATAGGGTCTCTTCAAGTGTCTCTGGCAACTCAAGAAGGTGGATGCGGCGATGGAGAACAAGTTCCCACTATTCAAGCAGGACCTCCACTGGAGGGCAGAGGCATTTTGAGAGTGTGGGATGGGGTTGCTATTTTGCAAAAATCTGTGGAAAGGAAAGGGGCCCTTGGGGGCCACTTCATGCATAAAAATGGGCTCCTATGCTAGGGGCCACCGGTTGGGGTAAGGACTACTCATCGGTCCCCGACGCAGGCAGACCCAGACTTCGCCAGTACAGTCCACTTCCCTGGCAGGTTCGAATGCGACAATCACGACGTCTCGGCACCGTGTAGCTTCCGAGATACAGCAGAGATTCCCAAACAGGACAGTGGCAATTTCTCCACTCAGGGGGGAAGAATCGGCCCAGTTCCACTGCAGCAGGCTTCAGGGTCAAGGGGGTCACGAGTTCAGCAAACTTGCACAGGTAATTGCCACAGCAGGGCAACATGGTAACCGTGTTTACTCCGGTCCGGGCGCACTCGTCTCACTTCAGACCAGGGAATGCCAAGTGTACGAAAGTCTGTGTGAGGGTGCCGTGGACACAGAGCAAACAATCTACCAAGTTTCGAGGACCTCCTCAAAACAGCGGTGGTAACAGAGCAAATGTCCCTTGTAAGCTGGTCAGCCCACTGGTTGGCCCACTGACACTTCGGAAGAGGCTTACTTGCAGGGTTTGTTGAAAGTGCCGAGAATAGTTGATCCCACTATTCCAATGGATCGAAGCGTCTTCACAGACCTTCTAGGACGATCAGATGCAGAGGGGTCTCACAGGACGACAGCGGGCTCAGGGTGCCAAACCTTCCAGCGGGTCACCAGCGGTTCCTCGACTCGGCTTCTTGTTGCAGGATACTTGGCTCCTTATCCTTTGTTCATGTGAACTCAGGAGATCGACTTGGTAGTGGTGTTTTCGGCCTCCTCTTATCCAAAGTTCCCTTCGCGCCAAAACGGAGAGGACCCATTGGGAGATCTGCTCACAAACACTCACTCCATATGCGGACCAATCATGGACCATGGTGGTCTCAGGCATTCAGGACAGTCCAGACTCTCTGGCACTCAGGATGTGTATTGGGAACAGACATCCCAGCCCACATCCTGGAGGCACACACACACAGCATGCAGAAGCCCGCCAAAGCATTGGGTTTCGCGGGAAAGTGCATGACCAAATAAGGACTGACCCGGGTCGGCTCGACCTGGGGAAGGTGAAGTGGCAAGATGGCCAAAGGACAGGACAAAGAACCTCATGGCATGGCCATTTTGGAGCCAGGCCACCGATTTGTGCCAAGTGCGGTAAGCATGTTTTACATGGCAAGAATGGGTTAAAAATACAGTAAAATGATAGCTGCCACCAGTCATGTCCATGACACATCTGCACAGTTCATAAAAAGTCCAACAAGAGTTTCTAGGGCCTTTGGAATGACTAGAGACCCAAGGGTGCGGTAAAGTAAGTTATATTGCACACTTGTTACATGTTGCACAAAAGCTGCAACATGAGGAAAGGACTAAGGTAAACAAAGTCTCCCAGTACTGACTGTCTTAAGGGCATGTCAGTTTCCCCATTCAAAGTGAGCGAAAGCCCAGAGGAGTGCAGCTGAGGGCTGTGCTTCTCTGGCAAAGGTTAGATCAGGGTGTAAAACAGCAGCAAAACGTTTGGGGGTTGACACATGGAGGGAAAATTACATTAAAATATAAAATCTTTCCTAACACTCCACACATACGCTCAATGGAGCGGGGACACGCATTACAATACATACAATCAATGGCGGGGGAACACGCACTACAACACATATGATCAATGGAAAGGGGACACTCATTACAATGCATACGCTCAATGGAGGGGGTCATGCACTCCACACATATAACAAATGGAGGGGGGACATGCACTCCACACATATAACAAATGGAGGGGGGACATGCACTCCACTCATACGCTCAATGGAGAGGGGACAGGTATTACAATACATATAACCAATGGAGGGGGGACATGCACTCCACACACATGATCAATGGGAAGGTGACACGCATTGCAATACATACGCTTAATGGACGGGGGACACACATTACAAAACATATAAACAATGGAGGGGGGATACGCCCTCCAAACATACAATAAATGGTAGGGGAGCGACCATGGGAAGGGGGGAGCATGCCATGCAACATATAGGACCGGAGGCGGGGATACACACAATGGAGCACTGGAGATCATAACAGTTGGCAGTGCGAGCAGAGTATACATCAATACATCGGGTAGTAGCCTCAAGAGAGACTATCATAGCTATGGTGTGTGTGGCGGGAGGTGCCAGTGCTGTATGGGTATTATAGGACTATGAGAGGGTCTCTGAAGGCAATGGGGGCCTCTGCTGAAGCTATGTAAAAATCTGTTATTATTAGTATATTTATAGAGGCGCTATACAAATAAACACATTTTTCTCTCTGTGTCTTTCTTTCTGGACTTGAGTCAAAGATCAGGATTTCTGGGAGTCACCTTTTGATAAAAACTAATTCTTATCTCTATCAGCTGTGACGCAAAGTGCAAACAATTTCTAAATATTCATGAGAAATGCTCAAAAAGACTATTCAGGGGAATTAGAACAAGCTGCATTGAATGTATATCTGCAAATGTTAAACATGTGCTTTTTCGGTCTGATGCCATGGAACTCTGTGTAGGGTAAAATTCTGAGTTTGTACCCCTTGGAGCCTCAAAAAGGTATTACATGTTTGCTGAATTTAAATTAGATGGCTGCAATGGCTTGGTACTAGTGAGCTCACAGATTAATTTTCAGCACTCTAAGTGTTTCCCCCACAGAAAAAAACACAATTTTCTCTCTTTGTCACCAGTGATGCAAAGTGCGAAAATGTTCAAAATGTTTGTGAGAAATGCACTTAATGCAAAAAAAGACTGTAGTCAGTGGCTTTAGAAGAAGCTGCATTGAATGTATATCTCCAAATGTTTAAAAAATGCACAGAAATAATTATTTTTTTGGTGCATATATGTATCAGCTCATTTCGGGAAAGTGTCACAAGTGTAACAGAGATTTCATATATGTAACCCAAACTACATATATGAATCATAGGTCAACCTAACCTCTTTGTCAGCTGTAGCCGGTTCGCACTTCAACTTCCTGGCTCGATTATACCTTTTCCAACAGCTAGACTGCTGCGCTGGCCACCCGGTTCAAGTGATCTTCATTACTCTGTTGTTCTCTCTCATATCAGAGGTTATGCAACCATCTCTTGGATGCCGTGGTGGAAGTGGATACTGGACTTTCTTAGGAGTGATCCTCACTGCTCCCTGCCTCTTCCTTTTCCCAGTTGTCAATATGTTATTCCTAATGGGAATTTGGAGAGTAGTCAAAGTAGATGTACCTAGAGGTTGGGGAAGAGTGTGGCAATATGCCATTAAGGTATGGGTAATAGAGGAAACATCCCTGGAAGGGAAAAGGGGTATGCGACTTGCATCAATGATGTCATCTTATCTCACTGAGAGACATCTCCCCCGGGTGGTCCTCCTTCATATAGCCGCCACACAGGGTCAGGATCAGGTAGCGGCTGCCGTCCCCTGGCCTTATAGGGGCAGGCTAACTCAGGGAAAAGAGTGGTGAAAGGAAACTTATTTTTGTTGAACGACGCTGCTCAGCAACACTAGGGAAGAGCAAAATCCATCTTGTGCTTTGGTCAGTATGACAACTGTTGTTTCAGCTGTTGCTGCAACTTGTTTTCTTGGATGGAAGTGTAGCATTTGTCTTTCTCTGTTGAGTTTCACTATATGGTGCCTAGTTTGTCTGGCTAACAAACTAGGGCAAGGTGGAAGTGTTGTTATGTTTCTGCATGGAGCATCAAGTAGGTAAACATTTGATTGTGGCATGTTGTCACCTTGTGGGTATGTGTGTTGCGTTTAGAGATGTGTGTTTGCACGCGTGCTTGCATTATGTATGGTTGTATACTGGTATTCTTCCTGCAGGTAGTGTTATCTCAACGAGATGTGTTTCTTATGTTTGTTAGTTATGCATGTTTGGTGCAGTAAGTCTGCATACCCGCCAAAGAAGGGGAAGGTCAGTACTTATTGGTGGCAGCCCTAAGGTCCATTAGTGGCACTAATGGATGAAAGGAGTTTTATTGCAGTTGCAGTTTGCAGAGAATGTAGGGGTTAGGCCCAAGGATCGGAAGGTTTCTACTTAGGCGTGGCAGGCCTGCACCCCTTTGGTGGCAGTTTTGGGTAGAAGGTATTAAGTTATAATTCATCTGGTTTAGAATGAGGGACTGTGGTGCGGGAATGCTGTTTGGATGGTGAGTTACACCTTCAGAGTCAGGATCCCTCTGTTCTTCCTGCAGATGTGTGTGGGTCAGGTAACTCGTGTGTTTGGAAGGAAGGTGTGTTGCATTGCGGCATCCTAATGTTTTGAATGTAACTGTTAGCGTAAGTGTTGTGCAGCTGCATTCTTTCATTAATATTAAAGGAACGGAGGTGTGTTTTATTGTGCCTTCCTGCTTGATGTCAGAGAGAGAATGTTGAATGAGTGACCAGAATGTTTGTGTATGATTGTGGTTCCAGCTCAGGCAGTTGGAGTTATGTAGCCTGGGTGGTGGCAGCCAGTGGGCTCCCAGGTGCTTCAGCTCTTACTTATGAAGTAACTTGAAGAAACATAATAAAGAACTTAAATACATCTTACCTGCAGCCTCAAGGATCCCATGTTCAACAAGCAGCACAATTCAGCGATACGCTTGATCTCGAATTTCAAGGTCAATGAACTTAGTGACCATGCTATATTGTCTATGGACGTGGACATTGGAATGTGTGAGGAGAGAGTATGTTTATAGGGTTCCCCTATGATATCTGCTTATGACATTCGCATCTTATGGAACAATAATAACACTAAGAAATAAATGAATACATGGTAACACATCACGACTGTTTCCCTCCCAGTCCACCTACATCAGTACGCGGGCTGGTTGTGCTCTGCCTCTGAAACCCTGCCTGTGTCTGCAAGAAAGCCCCTGATACAGAAAGGGGCTCGCCCACCTTATTACTAGTAGCGGCTGGTTTTTGTTATAGTAGTGGCGTTAATATTTCCCACAGGTATACCTGAGCCACCGAGAGTAGTGAGGGAGCCCAAAGGAGACAAGGAGGTTGAGGGGAATTTCTACCGGGAAAATGTCTTCTAATAACAGCTTAGAATTATGCATTCTACCGCGTGACACATTGTGTAAAAAAGCCAGCCAGTTTGTAATTAGTTTCATAGTGAAACTTAAATCCAAAAATCACCAATGCAACAGTGCACAATAGCATTTCCAACACATTTTCATAATTTTCATAATGCCTTTGCCCACAATATAATCCTTTATGAAAACATATTCACCCTGGTTCCACCCATACATTTCCATGCTGGCTGCACTAACATATGCCAGTATTCCCATATAAAAATATACTCGTGTTTGCTTTGCGGATAATGCCTGCACTCAAATGCCAGTCTAGTCACGGAATAACACATCATTCTTGCTTTATCTTAGATGCCCAGTGAAAAATGCCATATGTGGCAAAGCAGAAGAAAGAGACAGATTCAAGGATGGCATTTCAAGGGCGTCTATTTAAAGTAATATGAAAAAGCCTATCCATCCCCACAGCTGATAGGGGTTTTCCCTACCTACAAAACGAATCAAAGGGGGCTTCTCCGTCGTCCGAAGAAGTCCTCATTCCAAACCTAATCACTATCTGGCCCTACCACTGTGGAAAAACAACATACATGTTACAATGACGGTGTATATTATGTCAACTCTTTTACCCAGTTACATTCAAGAGTAAACAGAACGCAACTAACCTGATCAGGCACAGAACAGTGGGAAAACGAAAGGCTTCCCCAAGACCCCTGCACTCCTCCATTCTCTGATAAGGTAAGACAGGGAGAAACAAAGGCCCCTGGGAAAACCCCTTGGGGAGGAAATCCCTATTGTCTGGATCTGAAGTTTTGCAGTAGATATGCAGCCACTCGTAGAATCGCAGGATCAGGAATCGAGTTGAGAGACTAGGAGGTGGACTGTCAATGTCAGCCTACATTATTCGCACCATGTGGGTTCTGGTGCAATATGCCTGACGATGGTGTGCTGGGACAGAGAGATACAGACAGAATTAGAGAGGGAGAGCGACTGAATGACAATTAGTTGTAGCGTGTGTCATAAGGAATGTGCCAATGCTTTCTTCCATGAAGGCACCATGCGCGAGGTAGAAGAAGGCTTCCTAAGCGCACTTCCAGGGTTTTCCTAATGAGCAAGAAAAGAAACAAGGCAACAGATACAGAAATTCAGGGAGCTGTGTTAGTAAGTAACAGAAGGCAAAGATTTCGAACTTATAGAGCATCTTGAGCGAAGAGTAGCGATGCACTGGGGTTCCCATGGAGACTGCATATAACTAATACTGACTCTGGACTGAGGAGGAAACAGGAAGGAGTCAGCATCAGATCCGGACACTAGACCTGCAACCGGCACAACAAGAGTTTGGTAAAATAGTCAATGGTTACCATGACCGCAGTGGATCCTTTAGTAGGAGGCAAATCCACCACAATGCCCATGGAGATGATTTGCCAAGGTTTGGCATGTATCAGCATCCTCACTAGCTGGCCCTGGGGATGTTTCCTAGGTACTTTAGTTTGTAGACAGATGTACATGCAGCAATGTAGTCCTCCTGAATGTCATGGACCAAGGTAAGCCACCAAAAGCGCATCTGTATGAGGTTTAGGGTGGTAGTAATTCTGTGATGACCAGCAGCCACTGAGGCATGGTACATGTGAAGAGCTTTGCATTGAAGTGCAATTGTGCGAAAGCAAATCCTTTCACCACAGAAATAGTAGCCACCTTCGTAAATCAGGTAGAAGTTAGCGTCAGTAGATTATAACAAGCTATCATTAGCTGCTGTCTCTCTATGAACTGTTTGAATAAAATCAGAGACCACATGGATAAATATGGCTTTTGGAAAAAGGTGTTCTGATTGGAAACATGGAGGGAATCGTGTGTCCTTTCTTGACAAAGCATCTGCCTGGAGCTTAGCCCTGCTGGGATAAAGGTAAATGTAACGTTATATCGGAAATAATTAGCCCATCTGGCTTGACGGCTGGTCCTAGCCTCAGCATATTGAAGGCTCTTTAGATTCTGATGGTCCGTCCTGACCACCACAGGAATTTAGCACCCAAAAGGAGATGTCTTCATCATGAAAGCCTCTTTTAACCGCTAAGAGGTTTTTTTCTAAGACAAAATATAATTCAACTCTGAGGGAGATAGGGTATTGGAAAGATAAGCCATTGGACAGTCAATTCCTTTTTCTGATTCCTGTAATAATACAGCCCCAAAGCATAATGGGATGTGTCGGTTTCTTCTATGAACCCTTTATTCTGATCTGGTGCTTTCAAAATGGGTGCCGAGGAGAATAGGGTCTCAAGTTCTGTAAAGGCGCATTGAGCCTCATCTGTCCATGAGAACAAAACCCCTTTCTTCAAAAGAGCAATTAAGGGAAGACTAGTGAGTGAAGAGTGAATAGTGGGATATACATTGCCTGTAAAAATTGGCAAATCCCAGAAACCGTTGTACCTCTTTCACTATGGATGGAGGAGGCCAATCTAATACAGCAGGCACCTTCTCTGGGTCCATAGAAATGCCTTTAGCAAATAGGATATGTACAAGATAAGGGACCTCAGGTTGGTTGAAGTTGCATTTCTCCAGCTTGCAGAAAAGATGTTCTTCTTGGAATCTGGACAGTACCATCTGAACATGAAGGACATGATCAAAAGTATTGTGTGAAAATACGAGGATATTGTCGAGGTAAATGATAACTGAGTGTTATAATAGATCAGAAAAAATGTGATCCATAAATCGTTGTAAGATGGCAAAGGCATTTGATAAACCAAAGCGCATCACCTTGTATTCAAAAAGTCCAAAGGGAGTGCTGAAGACTGTCTTCCATTCATCACCTTCTGTGATACGGATGAGATGGTAGGCATCCCTGAGATATAACTTGGTATAAATGGATGCACCCTTAACCGCCTCCAGGATATTTGGGATTAAGGGCAAGGGATAAAGATCTGGTACCGTTATCTTGATAAGGCCATGAAAATCAATGCAGGAATCTAATTAATCTGTATTCTTTTTGGATACAAAAAATAGAGAAGCTCCCACTGGAGAGGTCGATTCGGTGATCAAACCATTCTAGAGATTATTTTGCAAGTACTCCTTCAGTACTGATTTCTCTTTTTCTGAAAGAATATACATTCTCCTGAAGAGTATTGGTTGGTCAAGTAGGAGTTGGATAACGCAATCATCCCTATGATGGGGGGAAGGGTAAATCAGAATATTTCTGTGTGGTGAATACGTCTTGGTATTCCCGCTACGGCTCTGCTAAGGCTAGAA
The DNA here is from genome assembly GCF_040938575.1 of Ambystoma mexicanum. Classification (NCBI taxonomy): domain Eukaryota; kingdom Metazoa; phylum Chordata; class Amphibia; order Caudata; family Ambystomatidae; genus Ambystoma; species Ambystoma mexicanum. The sequence goes on from NC_090941.1 coordinate 1,091,512,282, forward strand.
TATTATCAATCACTGTATTAGTCTTGGAGACAATAGCCAGAGGCAAGGTGGTATGTAACCCTACTGAACCTTCTGTTAGGCAGTGAAATATGCAATGTTCGGAACCTAAAAACATGGATCCAGCAGCACAGTTCATGTAATGATTATGTAACCTCAACCAAGGTAACACCAATATAAATGGCTAATGTGCAGCCTTAATTATATCAAAAGTGATTAGTTCCTTGTGAGAATAAATGCACATCGATAAGAGAACGGTCTGTTCAATTATAGGGCCAAAAGTTAATGGACTACCATCCACTCCTTCCACTGGGATGGAAACTTCCTTGGGTGTGCGAGGTAATCTGTTGTTCCTGGCCACTGATCATCCACAAAGAGACCTGCTGCACCACGGTCTATCAATGCGGGTAGATTATGTATCTCTAAATCAGGTAGTAAGAACTTCACTTTGAGGATCACCATTGAGGAATAATCTAAATGGCACCTGTCCTTTGAAGTGGATGATCATATTGGATGTTGATATTGAGGTGTTTTACCCCAGTATGAAATGGTGTGACGGGGTACCCCAAAATGCCAGTGTAGCCACGTAATAACATGTAAAATGCTTGCTTTAAAATAAGTCCCCTGGGAAAAAAGGTCATGCTACACTATGAAATGGCTAGACTGTCTGGCCCAAAATGTCAGCCTAGCCAAGTAATGAAGTGGTTCAAATACCCCATGTCTGCCTTAGAGGACCCTAGTGGAATTAAAAAACCCAGCTCCTTAACTCTTAAATACTGGACCTCATTATGAATCCGGCGGTAACCGTGCCTGAAATTCTGGCAGGTTACCGCCGGACTCGTATTACCATTCCGCCTCCGTGATTCCCGGAATCACCGGGGCATTACAACCCCGGTGACCCGGTAATTCCGGAGGCGGAATTCAGTAAATCCCCATTCCCATGGAGTCCCATAGGACTCCATGGGAATGGGGAAGTGGAAACACTGGCACCATCTTGTAATGGTGCCGGTGTTTCCACGTCCACCTGCAGGCAGGTGGTGTTAAACCTGCCAGGTCAGACCTGGCGGGAATGACACCTCCCGCTCGCAGGACTCGAGATCAGCTGGTCCGGAAACAACGTGGCGGCGGGTTTACCGCCACCGTTATTTCTGGACCGACTGACTCGTAATGAGGCCCGCTGTCTTCGTTTAACTTAACTTTCCAGCTGCGATATTGCCTTTGTATTCGTGCCTCCTCCTACTGAGGTAGATAACTTGTTCTTTATTAATGTATTAGTATGTTTAGTTTAAAGCCTCCTATTTTTAAAGATGCAGGTATGGACATTCTTTAGTTTTGGTACTGTGGTACTGATGTGTGGCCTGCTGCTAGCTGACACCCCTCCTAGTGTATAGCCTGCCCTCAGCTTACGTCACCACAAGAGTTAAAGGAGCTATATCTGCCTGATTTCAAGTGATCCACCTTTATTATTAAAATCACTGATGGTTTAGCAATAGTGTGGGGGTTGTAACCCCTACTCAGCACTGTACTTTGCAGAGCAGTACAACATAGTCAGCCAAGAGAAAGGTACTGCCGGTTAATGTACTGGCACCTTGGAGCAGAGCATGAATACAGTGAAGGGCTTGAAGCCCAGTGCCCTTCACGATCCATGTCGGAAGAGTGGACTCCACCACAGTGCATTGAGGCCATACAAATGGGGAAAGGGCGGTATACATATAAAACAAACAAAAGAATACAATAGCAGTAAGGCTAGCAAACCTGAAATGCTGAAAAGCCTGCATGCTTTCGAGAAATCATTGGGGCAGTGGATACCCAGGGGGGGGGGCGAACAGTGATCTTGAGCCGCCAAGCCAAGTACTACTCTAGTGGGGGTCATTTTAGTGGATGTGTCAGCGATAGTGATAGCTCTTCCTGCCATTCTTCCCAAAGGGTGAGTAGCATGGTGTCCAAAAGATACGAGTTTCAGCTACGTCCCAATATACACCTGGGGTAATCCCAGTGGGTCTGACCTGGCAGCTAGAATGTCTGTTCTAGAAGAGAGGGGATCACACTAGCAGAGCATAAATAAAGAACGAGGCACAGAAAGAGAAGGCCAGAGTCATTATTTCTACTGCACATGCTGTGGTCTCTGACTGGCAGCCATTAGGAGATGACGCATCCCTGAGCGAACTAGCACAGATGTTGAACAGCTGCGATAGTCCTCATGGAGACCGTCTCTTAATGAATACCTGCAGAATAAGACAACTCGTCTTCAACAATGAGGTTCTCTAAACCTGGCATTACACAACGTATTATTATGCTAAAGACAGTGATTAAGAGGAAGAGGCTAATACCTAGAGGAGATTGCTCATCATAGGCCCAGGTAGTATAGCTCAGTGGCAAGCACTCGCCTTGAAAGCAAGACGACGCAGAGCAACACAGGTTCGAATCCCAGGTCTGCAGTTAGAAACCTCTTCGGTATTAAGTGCATTATAAAATAACAATTATAGTAATAATTTCCCCATGTACTTAAAACATGAACTTTGAAATAATAGGTCTGCCTGCACTCTGGGGTTTTTGGCACACAGTATAAAACTACTTACTAGGCAAACTAACAAACAGGAGCAATTATTGGTGCTTCTTAAAGGGTGTACAGTAAGGGCTATTTTAAATATGTTTTGTGCATTCTAGGCTTACTGATGGCATGTTAAACGACAGAGTTAGTTCTCACTTTTAATGAAGCTTTACCAGGCATGTTTCCTGAATGCTACATTATTCACTGCTATAGTAATCCTACATTTGTTGGATTGAAAGAAGCTCTAGTGGACCTTTCTCACCACCAATGGATTTCTTTCTCTTCTTGCTTATTTTGCTCTCCACAATTGGGAAGGGAAGGGTGCAACTAGCATGCAAGCTCCCCCCCTGGAAGCGGGAACCCTACTCCAGGGAGGGAGACATTCTCATTGGAGGAGATTTTGTAGTTCACTCACTCTTCACGTCACAGGAACCCACATTTGAAGAAGAGCCACAGCCAATAACATGTGAGGGGTAAGAACAGTTTTCTGTGATAACAAGTGCTCAGGATTCAGGAAAAGGTATGGGTGCCATTTACAATCTTTGGGGCCTTCTGTACCTTATGAGATCCACTGTGTCAAATAAGGGCTTCAGGCTTTTTGTATGTTTTGTAGATTATTCTGCAGCCTTCGATTGGTATGAAAGCAGCTGTGGAAGAAACTGATTGCCTGGGGTTGTGATCCTTCAATTGTTGCTATGGTCACACAGATGTACCTCCGTGCGGGTAACGCTTGTTCTCGAAGGGCGTGTGTCTCACAATATTGTCACAAATCAGTGAGTATAACAGGGTTGCATGTGGACCCATTATTCTATAACTTATATTTGTGGCAGACCCGGGAGGGAGATTGGATGCAAATTCCTGAGCAGGATTGGGGTCAGCATGCTGCTCTTGCTTTTCTATGCAGATGATACTGTCTTACTGGATAGGATGCCCATTGGATTGCAGCACAGTATTGATGCCCTGACTCACTACTCCAAAGAGAATGGCCTCTTCAGGAATCCCTCTAAAACCAATATACTGGTGGTGGGAAATTGGCTGAAAAAGTCTAGGGAATTCAAGTGGAAAATGGATAGGGCAAACATTGAAATAGTTGAGTATGATGTCTACCTGGGTGTGTTAGTTAATTCCAAATTACATAAATCTGCATTACGCAGATCCATAATGCCCCAGTTATTGAAAAAAGCGTCATTTCGTGGAAAGGGAGATTGATCTGTGGAGTGTTTTTAAACCCTATACAAGGCCTGTTTGATACCAAGCCTTTTGAACAGGATGGAGATGCTTACTGAAGATGAGGTACTCTATCTTCAACAGATTGACAGTAAAATGTGGGAGCGTACTCTTGGTTTGCCTCAATGTGTACCATCTGAGGCAATCTGCTGTGAAGTAGGACTCAACTCCATCCTGAATCTTTGGGGGATTCAGAGATGTTCCTTATACTTGAAGATGCAAGACGGTGGTAACACATATTATTTGCTTGGATGTTTTTTACCTATGGTTTTGGGGTACTTGGAAACTGATGGGAGTACTCCAGATTAATATTGATCAAGTGTATGCATTTTTTAATTGGATTTATTTTAAAATGGAATTACCTTTTAATGTAAGAGTGAGTACCAACCTAATGAAATGCAAGGCCATAATATGGGAAAGAGGGACATTGTTGGAGAAAGTATCCGCTAAACCAAAAACCATTCCCTCATCCTTGCTCATGCATTGCAAAAACAAAATGTGCCTTGTTAAGAAGATTTATTGCGAAGCTTAGCGTAATCTCCTTGAAACCTATGAAAATAGAGGAGCCTGGAAAAAAATCCCATATGTAAATAAGACTTGCAGACTGTGTAACATGTCGGTTGAGACTTCTAGATATTTATTGAATGATTACAGGGAAAGAATGTCAATGGTTGCCACACATTTGTTAGTAACCTACAATCAATTTACACTGATCAATTTTGGAGTACCACCTACTCTGGGGAGTCGCTGGTGTTTGCTGCTGGCTGCACATTTTATTTGGAAAAATTTTGAAACACTTGTATGAGTTTTAAACAGTATTTAAGTAATATTTTGTAATTTTAATTATGTATGATGTTGTGAGGATTTATGTTGATATTAAGATTGATGTATTGTTTCTCGATATAATTGAAAATAAATGTGTTTAAATGGGTTATCGGCAAAAGGGAACTTGGGGGGGTGGATGGGAGAAAATGGGGGTATGAGAGGGGACGCCTCCTTGAAGTGGAAGGACAGAATTGGAAAAAACAGAACCACCAGTTGGAAAAGTGGTGGTTTGGTCTTCCACATATATCCCATGATGTTATTATATGATATGATATGTCATTTATAACACACCTGTACACAAGTGTTTCTGTTGTGAACTTCACAATAAGATATTGGGCTGGGTTTTATTAGGTCATCAGTCTTGATATATCAATGTGTCCGAATATTTATTGTCAGAAGGGGGGCACTGACCTGGATTTGGGAGCAAGTCATCTTGTGATAAACCTGAAAATGTGACTCAAGTAGAGATCAGTAGTAACAGAACATGGCTCAAACCTCACCACACACCTATTATCCCTGGCAAACTTCCCACTCACTATCTCATCAACCACTGAGACCGCCCACTTTAACAAGGTGGTGGCATTGCCATCATATGTAAAGACACATTCACAATTAGTAATCACAAACAACGCCATGCAAATCCTTTGACACTCTCTCTCACTTGCTCTCCTCCCTCAGACCCACACCCTACCCTTTTCTACCTCATGTGCTACCCTCCTATACACAATACAAACTTCTACACTGACTTCACTACTAACCGCCACACCCCCCCTGCAACAACATCTACCTTGGCAACTTCTACCATAGTAGTTCCCTTCCAGACACCAATGCCATACTAAAGAGTATCCTCCCTCAACTCACACCTTACAACCTCACACACCTCATCACCTATCCAGCACACACTGCTGGCAACTCCCTGACAGTTTTGATCACACGCAAAAATAATCTCTCTGTGGATAATCAAATCTGAGTATCGTGATCAGACCACGTTGATATGCCCTTAAAGCTCACCCTACCACACAGAATCCCACCACCTGCCACACATCCCCTAATCCCAGAGCCAGACAAACCAAAAACATTGCAGACATGGCCCTAACACCACGAACACCACTCCCCCACACAACACACACATCCCTCCATCCTACTCCACCAATACACCACCATCATCACACAGACACTCGACAAAACTGCACCTCTCAAATTACAAAAACACCACAATAAACAGCACAAACCCTAGTTCAACAGTTCCCTCCTCTCTCTCGCGCATGAACACAGACACCTAGGAAGAGCCTTGCAATATGACTCACGCCCCTCAACCAGGACACCCCAGAGGCACTGCTGCAACAAATATAAAACAGCCATTCGCATTGCCAAAGCCACCCATTACTTCCAAGAACTCCAATCCGCCACCAATCGTAACCAGAAACTATTTCCTCCAGCAGACATAACATTATCTCATAAAATGTTACCTATCCCAGGCGACCCAAAGGGGAGGAAATCAACTGTTCAATAGGAGTACCTTTAACTTTAAGGGGGCCTACATCTCTAGAGGATAAGACTTCCTCTAGAGCCCTGTGCTAAGGTAAAACAACAGCATATCAGCAATGCCTTAAGTAGTAGGGGACTCAGACATAGCGTTGGCGGACAATGCACTCCAGCTAATTAAGTGGTTAAGCGGATGCAGGATGGTGGGAAGCTACGCCACCCGGGTCACAACAGCATACATATGAATTATGTGCCAGTGCCTTCTTACCAACATGGAAAACAGTAAATACAACAGGAGAACTAGCAGCATTCCAGCGCTACGTCGCGGTCTGGTGCTGACCAGGTGGGTGATGGTGCACCAGTGCTGACGCGCCTGACCACTAAATAAGTGAAGGGAGATGTTGTTTTAGAAATACTCGGCACAGCATTAAATGGCACAATCATTTGTTTTCCCACCACACCCAAATAGTCAGACAGGTGAATCAAACATGAAGCTATGTAGAGAAATAGCTTAACACAATAACAGCCTACGATTGCATTCGAATTATAGAGATCGCGTCCATCCCTTTTTCAAAACTTTATACAAGTCATACTAGTGGGAACAGTTTTCATCAGTTGTGTTTGAATGATCTGATCGTCAGTAGAGTTACTTTGATCTCTTAGGTCTCTAGCTGTTATTTGCTCTCATGCCATTGTTTTCAGCTGCCTCACAAGCTTCACGTTTCTCCTTTCCTCTATTTTGGTCACTCACAATTTATCATCTGAGTCTGAGACTAGCAGAAATGCATCCTTCTGATATAAAGATGACCAGGAAGTACATCCTGTGTCCTAAAAAGTAGAATGAACTCATTGAAGAGCTAATGGGTGCCACTTTCGATAAATATGACCAACGTGTCTTCTTGTAGCGCTTGATGCCAGATTCAACGTGCTTCTAAGCGTTTCTAATAATTGGTGTTATTTTTCCCCATTTACTGTTGCTCAGTTTATGAACCTCAGGAGAAACGCGGGCAGATACAGTCCTGCTGCAGGATTCAATCTTGTAAAGTGCAGGCTGAACCCAGGTGAGAGGCCAGTGCTTAAATGGTAGACTATCCAACCAGTCACACGGCTGGGCTCAAGCTCAGAGCAGTCACACCTCCACTGGCATGCTTTCTTCTCAGACCACACAGGCATCGTTTATAATCTTATCTGCAGGTCTGCACGCTTTATGGGCTGCACTTAGAAATCTCAGTCCATGACACAGAAAGCACTTTATTCCTTCACGTGCAAGAGCAAGTCAAAAGGCTGGGAATAGAACGCTTTAGGAGTTTACTATTGAAGAAGCTCGGGTGCACTTAAGACATAAACCGAAAAAGCCAAAACGTGCATATTTGTTCCAAACATTATGAGTGTTTCAGGAAAAATGTGTATATTGGTCTGAGCAAAAATAATATAAATAAAGCAGGCACACGTGTTGTTGGACAAAGGATGAGGCATGAGGCGGCTGGACCAGTTAAGGCATGAGGTAAAGAATTAAAATTGGCATCTGTAGAGGAATATGTACAACAATAAAATATGATTTAGCTGAGGGAGGTGTAGCTTGAAAAGTCCAATAGGCTAGGCCACATTTTTCTCACTGCACTACTGACTGAGCTATATCCGAGAGACCCACTAGTATGACAATAGCGCAATGACATTGTGGGCCCGATTCATGGAATTATCTGTGAAGAAAATAGGGTACTTGCGCGCAACTGCACGAAAATCCACCTTTGTCGATTCATGGAATAGAATGCTCTGTACTTTCCCTGCACTTCCATGGATTTCATGCTGGCTCGGCACGTTTGTGCAAGCCGACGAGGGCCTTGCCTGAGACTCCGAGCTGAGTGTGGGTGTGTCCTGCGCAGAGGGCTGGGAAGGGAGTGGAACACCAAAAATGGGGAAGAACTTGCAAAAAATTGGGTGTTCCAAGGACACCCACTATTGCGAGGCACGAGACGTATTCATGTATTCAATCGCGCAACCTCTCGGCTTGGAAATGGCCATGCAAGTCTTTCATAAAATCCACCAATCGAAGGCAGGCGTAGGTACACTTGCACGTAGGATATGCAGCGCGCAGGTGGAGTCGCAAGTCGGATTTTGGGGTTCATGTACTCAATCAGGGAAATTATGTAACTCAGGGTGCATGTAAGCAGTGTAGCAGGGTGCAGGAACGTTTTACCTGAGTCCGCACGCAGATATCCTGACTTATTGCTGAGTTATGATTTTTTATACGCAAGTTGTCGGGGTGCCGGATACAGTTGCATGGACCAAGAGCACGATCCCCAAGTCGCAGGCTTGTTTACAGGGGACCCCACACACTGTTTGAAGGGTGCATGTATTTGCAGAGGAGCGTGCAAATGTATCTGATCTAGCGGTTTTCAGCTTTGCGGGTGGGCCGGGCAGGGGCGTTCAGGCGCGACTTGCGAATACGGTTACTTTATGTGAAGAATTCCATGAATACACGTGTTGTGCATTTTTCTTCTGCGTGCAGGCTCGTGCAGTGTCCTTCTCGGTGCGGTACACCGCCCTTTCATCGTGGGATGAGGGGACGCTGGGTTTTTCACTGTTGTCATTTCAACGTGAAAACTCGTCGAATTTTGTAGGGGGGTTAAAAAAATATATAGATGGGGTGTGGGTGTTCGGGGATAGTTAAATAATTAAAGGGGATGGGGATGGAATAAAAAAAAAAATATTGCTTTTCGCGTTGAAATATCAACTGAGAAAAACCCATCACTGTTTCATCCTGCGATGAAATGACATGGAACCCTCGGTGCGTGGCGCCGGTTCCCGATCACGGAAGTGAAAGGGAACTGGCGCTGCAGGGACTCAGCATGTAATAAAGGTAAGTAGGGTTTGTTTATGTTGGGGGAGTGGGTGGAGGTGTGTTGAGGGTGTTGGCGGGGGAGTATTGTGGGTGTGGGTGGGGGTGTGGGTATGTAAGGGTTTTCAATGCGTGTTCGCATGGGAAATGTGCGAACCTTTTGTGGTTCGCACATTTCTCATGCAAACGTTTCCGTTGCTGACTTTTCTGTGACGGAAAAATCACGCAGATCCTGCAGATGACTGCATTGAGATACGAGCTAGTTATAACATCTATGAAGGCTCACTTGGACTGGAGAGTGTTGTCCTTTTACAGAAATATTCTCTCGTCATATGATGAATTTTTATAGGTCAACCTTAAGGCAGAGTCCTTGGGAAAGACATCTGGTCTCATGGTTGACTTTTATAGCAGAGCAGATTGTGTTTTGAGGACCATAGACTGTAGAACTGTGGACCTTTGTGAAAATCCAACTAGGATTAAAGATTTAGCTCAGGGGCCACGTGTGAGTCTTGGAAGCAAGACAACGCATAGCAACACGGGTTTGAATCCCGGGCTCGTGCTTAGAAACCGGTAGGTATTAAGCGCTTTGAAAAAGAACAATTATAATTGTAATGATTAAAAAATGATTTGATTGAAACTATTGCAGTATTGCACAATTGAAGGATACACTCAAGTCTGACCTAATGGACAAACCTTTGGGTGTTCGGTCAAGATACTTTTCTGAGTTTCCAAATTCATACTTTACACAGCAAGTTTTATGATTTTGTTTGAATTTAGTACTTACTAACCAGATGAGAAGTACCAGAAATCATTCTCAGACTATATCCGAACTCTGCTCAATTTGCAATGATGGCGCCACCATTCAAACCCTGAGGCATCTTTTAATGGACTGTGAAACCCTTCACAGATATCAAGTAAAGGCATTTAGTTGTTGTGCCTGACACATGATTGGTCCAGAGGACCTTTGGTTGGGATTGTCCAGTGTAGATGAAACCCATCTTACAATCGCAGTGATAACATCAGTTAAACTTTGTATAGTTTTTAGGACATGCGGTTTGTAGTTCTTTTTATCTAATCTAGAAGCCAAGTCTAATCTTACCTTTTGATGCTTCTTACTTTTAATATGAATATGAATATAAATGTTTGATAATTTGTTGTATTGCAATATAACGAACATGCATAATTTACTTTTCCTATGTCATATATAGAAATTAATGACTATTGTTTTTGTAAAGTAAACATGTGAAAGTTTAGTTGTTTAACAAAAACCACAATAAAAAAATAAAAGTTCCCCAAGAGCACAGGTAGAGAGTGTAAGGATGAGAGGACCCAAGACAGAGCCTTGTGTAACACCAATAGTTAGAAGAGTGAGTTGAGATGTTTTGTTGTTCCAGGAGACAGAGAATTGGCAAAGTGCCAAGCAGGATTCAACCCAGGCATGGGCTTGATCATGAATACCAGGAGAAGATGAAGGAGATTAAGGAAATGTTAATGCTTTTGTGTCTTCTCCTGTGGATTTGATTTGAAAGCTGTTCGATTGCTCGTGATTAGGGTGGGTGGACCAGTGTTAGGGAGAATTCTCTGTTTAGGCTGAATTTCCTAACCTAGTGAGTCCCCCAGCAGCTTTGCTGGATTTCTGGAGTTTGTTTTTTTCTCCTGCCAAGAGTGAGACTCTTTTTTACTCCCACTCTTGGACATGATTTGTGGCGTTCCTTTGACTGTTAATGTGTTTTATGGGCTATGGGGTCTTTTACTCCATAGGGTCTCATGTGTTTTTACTATGTGTGTTACCCAGCACCCTCAGTGCAGTGACACAGGGGTGTCATAGTGACACCCCACCATAGACTCCATACCCTGGGACTGACTACTGTCTCCCAGGGCATGTAAAGTCACCATTGGCTTTACTAGTCCCAAATTACTAACAGAACCAGTACAAACCATCATATTGTGGACGTACTGGTAGGGGCAATTCGATTGCCCCTGGTCTGTTATTCGAGGGGGCACTGTCCCGTCCCCCCTCGTCGAGTTTTGGCTGGTGGCAGTGGATACTACTTTTTATATTCAAACGCGAATATATCTCTATGGGATTTTCCCATTGTTCGAGGCTAATACTTTTTTAACATAGCCTCTAACATACCGCCGGTTTATTTATTTAATATTAATTCACCGGTTGGTATTTTCTGCCAAAACTCGGTTTTAAAATGGCGTTTGTGTTCGCCTCTGTAACTCCAAACCAAAGGTCGAGCCCTTTGTTCCACTTTTGGCGGGCTTCTACACAGAAGCCCTCCAAAGTGGTGCCACTCTGTCTGGGTACCACAGGGGGGGTGGGAGGGGGTTTAGGCACCCTGGACTGAGTTACCTTGGTAACTCAAGTCGCACTCTTGTGTGATTGGCCCAAGTGGTGAGCCGGCCGGCTCACCACTTAGCATGTTTGATTGACAGCTAGGCTGAGTGAATGGGGGTGTGCTGCATAAAAGCAGGGCTTTTGGGACTGGAACTTCAGAAGTCTCCACAGGACCTGAAAATCCGAAGAGGGAGAAGCTGAGCCGACCTGCTACAACGACACCACCGGTGGAGCCCTGCTGAACCGACTCACCACTTCCCAACGACAGAGGAGATCTCCCTGCTAGAGAGTCTTCTTCCCTTGACTGGTGGGCACAACCAGTTTACCTTCTTTTTTTCACTTCCAAGACGTCCAAGTGGTCGAATTGCCCGTGCCAAGCACCCCGGCAACCGGATAGCCACTTACCCTTGCACCGCGAATAAAAGGACCGCTCCTTTTAATTGAGAACTCCGTGGCTGGTTTCTTCCCTGGCAGTGCAACGAACTCCTGCTCTCCTCCTCAACGAGATCCTCTCTTCCTCCGGACGAAGCACCGACTTGCAATCACTGCCAGGAACAACTGCCCCCGCTGGAGCGTTCTCACCATTTCAAGGTACCGTGTCCGCCAGGCCTCCCTTTCTAAAGATTGCTACAAGGTAATAATAACCCCTTAACCTTCTGGACTGGGCTGGCCGCCTTGACCATCTAACTGGTCCCTTTCTGTTGATCCAACTCCTTTCTGAACTTTTTGCAAGACTTTTGTGCACTTTTAAACCGTGTGACCTTGGACACATTTCGTCCGGAGCCTCTTAAAGTGGGTCCGGCCTTGTTAACTTTGACTTTACGGTTTTAACCTGCCTTCTACTCCTACTGTGTGCTTACGAAAGTGTTGGGATCTGTTTCTATCTTTGCTCTGCCTTTCTCTCCGTTGTAAGCCGATTGATTAGAGTGCCATCTTCGCTAAGTGCTCACCGCTGTCTGAAAATAAGTGTTGCTTTACTGAAGACTTGTCTAATAATCATTGAAGGGAGTGTATATCTTTTAGTGACCGTGTTTTTGAACTGCTTGATCTTAGTGCCAGTTTGTTTTATTAGATGTGGTTTTTAAATAAATAATTATATCCCTTTTACACCAAGCTCTGGTCAGTGTTTGCTTGTTCTACTGTGTTCTTTTGAACTATTGTGAATATTCTGTATACTACCTAACTCTTCTTGAGAGAAGTCTGACTGCTCAGCCACAGCTACCAGGTAAATCTGGGTGGTACAGACTGCTACCAATTGGTTTTACTGCCAACACCTGTAGTCCTAAGCCTTTTGCAGTGGTCCCAGAGGGAACTGAACAGGTTTCTGTCTAACAACCAGCTCCAGATCATGTTGTGAATTTACCTTAACAATCAGAACTTTAATCCATTCTAATGAATTAAATATTTGGAGTTGAAACTCAGAAGGATCTGAGAGGTTCAAACCTTGATTCGATCAACTCACACAATAAGAGCATTTTGCAAAATGTTTTCGTTGTCATTACATATCATTTGAACTTGTTACAATGTTAGGTTTCCCTCTGTTTGATTTCATGGGATAGCATTCTGATATTATGCTTTTTTTTGTAGCTCAAATCACTTTTATTTGGATTCTAATCAAAAGGCATGTATAGAAAATATTAAAATCGATTTAAACCATAAACAAGGGCAAGCATGTATTTACAGGCTTGGTCCAAATACCATGCTGCATCAACTTTACAGAGTTACCGCTGATTAAAACTTATACTAAACATTATTTTAAGGTTTGAAACAATTCTTTAAGATGAGCACTGCAAGGCATGACACCTGTACTTCTTCAGATCCTTCTGGGATTTGGAAGCATTTTATCCACACAGGGAAGACCTCCTAATCAATCTGAGGTGCTCACCTCTAGCTATCGTCTCCATGGGCATCATCTATTTCCTGGAGCGTTGTCACCTGCTCGAGCGCTCTTCAATACAAGCCCATATTGAGCTCAGCCAACAATGTTTTTTTTCAAAAACTCTTTTTATTGGCATTTATAGAAAACAGAGGCTTCAGTATTCACAATGACATATTACCATATTATCTCGTTAATAATCAACCAAAAGAACTTGGCCTCCTCTGAGGCGAACAAAGGCGGGGGGGGGTCAAGGAGGAAACCTCAGGAGGGGGGGTTCTGCAGTCTTAAATCGCGGTTACAGGGGCTATGTTCAAGGGCGACAGCGGAATAGGGAGCAGATGATATCGGATGAGGGGTGGGGGGGCTAGTCCATCTTCAGCAACCAACAGAGGGAGAGGGGTTGTCTTGCCACCCCGGGGAATTTCTCCACGTAGTCCAGGAATGGGGACCAGATGTTATAGAACTTATTGCTGTTTCCGAATCAGAGGGCCATGATTTTCTCCGCGGCTGCAATGTCCCAACATTTCACCCACCCCACAGGGATTGTCAGACCCTCCGGGAGCTTCCACAACATGGCGATGGAGATTTTGGCTGCGGTGAGTAAGTGCGTGCAGAGGCTTGCCAGGTTGCCTGACAACAGCAGTTGACCCTCCCCTGTATCACCTAGAAGGACGATTCCCGGATCCCACGGAATCGTCAGTCCTGTGATGAGCTGGATCTGTTCTAGGACTTCCCTCCAGAACCTCTCGGCCTTCGGGCAGGTCCAGAGCAGGTGGAACAGCGTGCCGGTGACTCCGCAACCTCTCCAGCAATGTGGCGGGATGGTGGGGTCACACTTGTGCATGGTTTCCAGGGTGATATACCACCTGTAGCAGACCTTGATGGCCCCCTCTTTATTCGTGACACATTTCGAGGATTTGTGGGTTCTCGTCCATATGCGAATCCAACTAGCCATATCTAGTTCTTTGCCAAGGTCTCGCTCCCACCTTTCCATGTAGGACTCCTTCGAGTCCAGGTTTACCCTATCCAGTAGCTTATATAGGGATGAGATCTTTCCTTTGGGCGGGGTGGTTGTTACCGTTTGTTCCAGTGCCGTGAGTTCTCTGTGTGCCCGTGATCTCATTGCTCATTGGGTTTTGCGAAAGCCAGTGACACAGTTGGGTATATCGGAATCTTTCGGCTTCCGGGACCTGGAATTTACTTTTGCAGTCCTCAAAAGTGAGCAGGACGTCCCTGTCGAAAAAGACTGCGACCCGCTTCAGGCCTCCTGCCTTCCAACTGGAAAAGGCACCCTGACCCACCCCAGGAGTGAAATCCGGGTTATCCCAGATCAGGGAGAGGGGGCCTGCTGGGCCCCTGCATTTCCACCTCCTCGTCGCCTGCCTCTAGCTGCTAACTGTGTTCCAGGTTGATGTAAGCGGGCCAGAGTTTGGCGGGTTTCTACGCCCTGTGATGTGTGGCAGGGAATCCAGTGGGTGGTGGCTCCATTCCTCCTCCAACTTGAGCCAGCGGGGTTTGTTGGTTGACGCTTGCCACATGAATGCTGCAGAGAGCTGGGCGGCCAGGCAGTATCTCTCAACCTCCGGTGCCCCCAAGCCGCCGGAGCCGGGGCTCCTTAGCATGATTTTCCAGGCGACTCGTGGCTTCTTTCCTGCCCAAATAAATTTCATCATACTGGCTTGGAGGTTTTGCTTGGCCTTTTAGGGGATCGCTACTGGGAGAGCTTGGCAGAGATAGAGCAGTCTGGGAATCAAGTTCATTTTTATTGCTGTGATCCTCCCCGTCCAAGATATCTCTTGTTTTTGCCAGTGGGACATGTGCGCTTGCAGGTCCTTAAACCGGGACGGGAAGTTCAGCTTGTACGTGTGTTCAGCCAGCTTGGGAAGTTGAACACCCAGGTAGTTCAGATGTGTTTTGGCCCACGGGATTGGGAGGCCGGCTAGTAGCGCCTCCAGCTTTGTTGTGGGCATATTAATGCCCAAAGCCACTGACTTCTTGGGGTTAATTGTGTACCCGGAAGCAGCTTTGAAGCCCGCCAACTCCTCCTCTAGTGCCACGAGAGATGAGCTTGGGTGGGTCAGTGTCAGCAACACATCGTCCGCATACAGGGCAGCTTTATACGTCTCTTGCTTATATTTTAGGCCTAGGATAGTGGGGCTTAGGCTGATCCTGGCAGCGAATGGCTCCATGGATAACACGAATATGAGGGGCGACAAGGGGCATCCTTGATGGGTTCCTCTGGTGATCGCTATTTTAGGGGACCACGCCCCATTGATTCTGAGGGTTGTGGTGGGCTGTTGATAGTTTGCCAGTATCCATTTCTGGAACCTTGGTCCCACCCCATAGTGTTGGAGTGTAGCTCTCATAAAGCCCCAGTCCAGCCTGTCAAAGGCCTTATGTGCGTCAAGCGACACCACAGCCAGTTCCTCTCCAGTTCTGTTGGTTGTTTCGATGATGTTGATGCTCCGTCTAATATTGTCCTGGGTGTTGCGACCCAGATTGAAGCCCGTCTGGTCTGGGTGTATAAGGTCTGGGAGGAGAGCAGCGAGTCTACGTGTCAAGAGCTTCAAAAAAATCTTATTGTCTACATTTAGTAGGGCAATGGGGCGGTACGATGAGCAAAGTTCCAGGTTTGTCCCGGGTTTTGGGATCAGATTCCTCCATGGAGGGGGTGACCAAGCCTGTTTCCAGGAAGGTGTTGAACAAAGAGGCCAGACGCGGGGCCAGGATGTGGCTGTATTTCTTATAGAATGGGGCGAGAAAGCCATGTGGGCCTGGAGCTGTGTTTTTCATAGTTTTGATCACCTCAGCCACCTCCTCCGAGGAGATAGGAGCCTCCAGGGCGTCCATCTGTGGGTGGCGGGGCGGCTTTGGGACTGACTGCAGGAACTTCGCAATTTGATCCACCTCTGTGGGTTTCCCAGACATCACCTCCCTGTGGTGTTTGGTGATAATGGCAAGCTTTTCTGAGTCCAAACAGCGGGGTATCCCCTCTCGGTCCCAGAGGACTTTGATGGTATTCCTGGTGTGCAGTTTCTTCAGCTTATGCACCAGCAGACGGTTGGCCTTATTGCTATTAGGTAGTAATATTGCTTTGTAAATGTTAGAGCTTGGGCCGTCCGATCCGCCAGATGCATTTCGAGGACTACTTTTGCTTTGCGAAGTTCACCACTGGGGCATGGTCCGAGATGATCCTCAATCCTATATGGATATCTGTGATGCAGGGGAACAGGACGCTCGAGAACAGGAGGTTGTCTATCCTCGACAGACCTCTGTAGACGTGTGAGAAAAAGGTGTAGTCCCTTGCTTTGTCATTAGCCAATCTCCATGCGTCAACCGTCCCCGTCTCCCTCAGGAATTCCGCCAGTCCCAGTGCTTTTGAGAAGTCTGATCCATTGGGCGGCAGGGACTTATCGATAGTGGGGTCCGGGGTAAGGTTAAAGTCCCCCCCAATTAGTAGTTTCCCCTCAGTAAAGGTGGTTAACACTGGGAGCACCTTGTGTAAGAAGCGCTCCTGGGCCTCATTCGGGCAGTAGATGGCTGCGATGGTGATAGGAAGTTCGACCAGGAGTCCCTTAATCAGCAAAAATCTGCCCTTGGGGTCCCGTTTGACCGTGACCTTGGAGAGCGCCACCGCTTGGCTAAGTAGAATAGCGACCCCTCTCTTTTTCTTGCCACAGGAAGCAAAGAATCTCTTGGGGAATCTATGGAACCTGATGCGTTGCTCGTCTGCCGCCAGGAGATGAGTTTCTTGCAGACATACTATGTCCGCCTCAAGTTGGGCCAGGCGATGTTCCACGGACTTCCTTTTCCTGGGGGAGTTCAGGCCCTGGACGTTCCATGTGATCATGGTTAGGTTAGTGGTAGGTGACCCCATTTCTGATCCTTATTGCTGCCTCCCACCCTTCTCTGCCGCTTCGTATGGGTAGAAATCATTGTGTCTGCCCTCTGTGTTACTGGTATTAGACCCCACTCCACTGCCCCCCCCCTCAAAAAAACAACAGAACTTGGTTTTCCGGACCAGCCTTCAAACAAAGGGGGGGCTCCGGCTGGGCTAACGCTGCCTTCTGGGATATGGGCCAACTGGCCTTTGCTGTTAACAGGTGAGAACTGAGTATGTGTGCTGGTCGTAGATTTACTTGCATGGGTTTCGCACAATGGTGGGGTCCGCCGGTGGCATTCGGACCAATAGGTGACGCTTCGGCCTCAGGGCTCTGTGGGGCGCCTTAGCCATCTTTGCTGGGCCATTTGCTTTTTTGTGGGGGGCCTCTGGTCCTCCGGCGCCTCCTCTCGACGCGTGACCAGGCCTGGTGGGAGGCTTTTCGTTCCTCCTGTTCGGAGGGCGGGTCTTCATTGTTGCTTCCCTCGCCCCCATCCGGGAACAATAACCCCTCTGCCTCGTGAGTGTTGCGTATGTGGCGGGTGCTCCCGTTCCAAGAGAAGATTAGTGCAGTGGGGAATCCCCAGTGGTATGAGACTCCCTTCTCCCTTAGCCATTCTGTGACTGGCTTCAGCGCCTTCCTCTTTGCCAACGTCGATGCCGCAAGATCCTGATATAGGGAAATTGTGGCATCTCTGAACAGGATACGGGGGGAGTTTCTAGCTTCCATCATGATCTCCTCCTTTACCTTGTAATAATGCAGTCTCGCAAGGACGTCCGGTGGGACCGAGGGGTTGGGCCTGGCTCTGGTTCTGTGGACCCTATCAATCACCAGGGGCCTGTCGTCCGGTAGCGTTAGGATGAAGTGAAAGAGGTCACGCACATAGCTCTCCAGGTCAGCATCCGGGACTGATGTGGGTATGCCCCTCAGACGTATATTATTGCGACGAGAGCAATTCTCTGTGTCCTCTTGTTTCAGCTCGAGGGCCTCGCATCTGGCCTCCAGTGCCGCCAGTCTGTCTGACCCCTTCTCAATTTCGTATTCATGCTCACACAGGGTGTTCTCTGCTTCTGCAGTCCTGGTTTCCAGTTCCCCCACTCTGCAGTCCAGCGCGGTGATTGTGTTTTTCACTTCCTCCGTCCCTCTCTGAAACTCCTTAGTTAATGCCGAGAGCAGCTCCTGGAGGTCTGACTTTGTTACCGCTGCCAACTGCTCACCCTGGGGTTGCGGCCCGTGAGTGTTTTCAACATCTGTCTCCCCCATCTCATGGCGTTCCCCTCTCCTGGGTTTATCTGTGGCCGGAGTGGATAAGAGGGTTGCAATGTCGGTTTGCCTGCTGGAATTTTTAGCCATGGTGACTTGGGTTGGGGGCTTGACGACGGCGCGGCGCACTGCTGATCTTGGAATACAGTTCAGAGGAGCAGGGGAGAGTACGGCTCCGCCAGAAGGCAACTAGCTTAGCTGATGCAGGTGGGGTGCGATGAAGCTCCCAGCCCGGGGGACACTCTCCGACAAGTGTTGACCGGATATGTTTACCCTTCTGGCGTGGGGGGTGGTGCGACCCCCGTCTGGCACTTGACATGGTGGGGCTGCCTGTGGTTGATTGTTTGCCAGGCGTCCGCGATCGGATTGTGTGCCTTGGCTCCCGTGGGACTTTACCACCTTGGCGCTGGGTTGAGCCCCCGAACCACTCCACCTCTGACGACTGGGCTCCGGCTGTGTTTGACCACAGGGGGTGGAACTCATGGGGGAAGTGTCCCCGGGTGGCCTTTGCCACTGCTAATGTCTGAGTTGCTTCTTGTCTTGCTGGACCAGGCCCGGGAGTCTGCCTCTGCTCCCACCGGGCTCCAACCCCTCTTGCCTGCGTTTTGTTGGGCAAGTGCCCCTGGCTGACTATTTTATTGTATTTTTCTTCCCCCCCGGGGCTTGGGTTCCCGCTTCTGTGCTCCTCAGCCGAGCCGACAGAGACGCAGCACCCACCTCTGAATTGGGCTCTTCAGCTGCGGTGACGTGGCTTGGTCTTCTGCTGGGAGGAGAGGGAACGGGCTCCGCTACCAAGCGGGCCGCGGCGATGGGATGTGCCCCTGCTCTGCCCCCGCACCGCTCCGCTATCAGAGCTGGGCCGTGAGAGGCTACCGCTCCCAGACGACGCAGGACCCGGCAGCTCCACCTCTCCCCTCCGGAGTCCTGGGATGTGGCCTTTGCGACGCGTTGTGTTGCCCCCGCTCAGCCTCCGGCCCCCGGCGTGGGCCCCGCAGAAGTGCCGTCCACGGCGGGACCCAGGACGGCCCCCGCCGATGGCCGCCAGGTCAGGCGGGACCAGAGCATGGCTGTCCCGCCGCGGATCCCCAACTTCACAATTGCTGACCTCCCCAGCAGAGGGGTGGAGGGGGCGCGGGATCACCACTCCAGCGGGCCGCTTCACCGCCGCTGTAGCCTTCGGCAGCTGGATACTTCCTCGCCCCGCTGGCTCACAGCCCCGACCGGGCTCCACCAACTCGGGTTCCTCTCACTCGCCTCAGAACGCGCTCCGCCCCGAGACCCGACGGGTCGCTGCCCCGGGGCACAGGGGGGTCAGCGGCGCTATGCTCAGAGGAGCTCTGCTGGACCGTAGATGCTACACGGGTTGCGGACCCCTGGGTGAACGTTGCCTCAGGCGTCCGCCATCTTGATCTCCGCAGCCTCCCCCGCCGCTGCTCCCCCGGGTCCCACAAAGTGCTTAAAACAGCCGTTTCCTGCCTCCGAAGGCGACCAGGGACTGCCGTGGGAGGTCCGCTTCAAAAGTCTTGGCAAAAGCTGTACAAATAACTCAGTCTCCCCGGTGCATTACTAAAAGGTGCGTGGCTTCAGCCGGGAGCTCTTACAGAGCCGTGCCGACCGCCATGACTCCAAGCCACGCCCCCAGCCAACATTGTTAAACATGCTTCATCTTGGCCTGGGCTTTGTGAGGTAGCTTTTCTCATCTGGCCATAACTTTAGGATACCACATCCCTTGCAATCGCTTCCCTCACAGTGTACTTTCCCCTATGAATTGTAAAGTGTTCTATTGCTTCCCGAAGCTAGTGCCATGCTCGATAATTACCCTATTAATAACAATAATTATAGACTAGCCAGCACGCGGAATGCCCTGTATACTGCTGCCTGATCATTTAAATGGACATTAAATATATAATTATATAATAGTTCTTAATACTTACATCCTAATTAATATTTATGCCAATCTTTCAGGGGTTGCTAATTAAGCCATTTGTATTATTTTCAGATGATCCATTGCCTGGACTCGACGTTCTTCGCAGCATCTCTGTCACAATGAACTCTTGAGTTCATCCACGCTACCCACATTTAGCGGCCTGCCACTGTGGTTGTGCAGTGGCCCATTAAGGAAGCTCTGTTGAAGCACTTTTCTTTGCTACCACGTTGCTCTCTGGTATTGCTTCCTTCACACGTGTAAGACTGCATTTGTGGGTAGGAGCGGTTCAGATCCAGCGTCGGTGTAATTAGCACTAGAGCAAATATGACCCTAGTGCAAAAGATATATTTTTTCAAGGAATTGCATAATCTGGATAATGTTTAACCTAGTCCTCAGCCAGGGTGCAAACCTACCCAACCCTACCTTTACCCACCCCTAACGCTCTATATACTGCTATCTATTTTACTCCACTGAGTAATTTTCCATCAGGTAAATTGCCACATAGTTACTTGATTTCGATGAAACCACAGTGCACAAACAAATTCATTGATGTTATATTACCACTGTATTTTATGTTTGTTGTTTTCCACTCATTAAATTGGTCATTGCCTTTCACAATGTTTAAAACCAAGATTATTTTACCATAAGTAGCCGTTTCCACCTTCTGCTGCCCTAGCAAAGGTCAACTATACAGATGAAAAGAGGAACATGAAATCTGTGACAAACCTCAGCCCACATGGTCCTCTGCCGAGAGTGGATCTCCATATTTTCTCCAGTTCAACTTTTAGTTTAAGAAAGGGTGACATACATATTTTACTGGGAACGTCCCTTGGGGGCTAAGAGAGGTGTGTGATCGGCTTTCATGGGCGACTAAAGACTGATCTTCTGATCGTTAACCAAGTGGCATATTACAGCTATCAAGTATCCCAACTTCCTGGCTGAACTGTGCATGTCCATAGAAGACTCCAGAAGAGGTCTAGTAGGCCAGCTTTACCCAACCTCACCACTGTCCCCTGAGTTAAAACATGGGGGATAGTCTATGATTCACAACTAATACACCTCAGAATCCTAATACGTTGGGGCGAGATGGCTGGTTTATTTCACAAATTAATTAATTACATAATCCATAGAAGTTTCATTAATACAAGCAAACATTTAAGAACAATTCATCAATGAAACAAACAAACATTACACAGCCACGGTAGTGGCTGTGTAGTTATGGTTAAGTTGCTGTTTCCATAGGAAGAGCACTTTTTGGGTGGCCTATAACTCTGCTCCGCTTGGACGAATCCTCACCAAACTTTGCAAAACAAGTATATGGGCCACTCTGAATTTTTTCGCAAAGTTTGGTGAGGTTTGGACCAGGGGGGAAAAAGTTATAGAGGGGGGTCCCAAAACGTCTTTTTTTCCCATAGACTGAATGGGGGGAAAAACTTTGCGCACGGCTACAGGTCAAACCGCTGGACGGATTTTCACCAAATTTGCGGCAGTTACAGGGGCTTGGTCCAGAAAGCGTGTTTTTGTAAATTTGGTGACCTTCCGTGCAGTACTTTTCATAAAAATGACCAAAAAGTAGGTCTAAAAAAATTAGTGATATCTATGGTCACACTTCCCTGTTCGGTCCACGGACAAGATATTGATTGGCTAAGGGGCTGGCGTCATTACCGCGGACACGCGACGTCTCTGCCGATTGGTTGCAGCAAGATGTGTTCTGCGTCAGATTGTTTGGATGCGCCCGACATCTTGGATCCGCCGATAGCGGAGCGTCAACCAGCGCAAACATGCTATATTTATAAAACTTTTTTTTTTTGCTGTGTCATAGAGCGTTGGGAAAGGTTCAGACAGTAAGACATGGGTGATCAATGCATTTGTTCTGGCGGTCGGTCTTCATGGTGTATTTTCTATGGCCACTTTGTACGCACAGAAAATGAGGGGTCCAATAACGGTAGTATTTCAGTCCATGCAGTGCACAGGCAACTTGTAACTGTTGTAGGAACACGCGCGGTGTTAGCGACCATTGAAATTGACAACATGTCGCAATTGCATTACTTTATCCTATGGGTATTGTATTCATTAGTATGCCGCCATGGGTGTGACATGCTACGGTGGTTGTGGCCAGGGCCTAGAGTCTTGGATGCATGTCCGTCGGTCGAAGGCCGAAGGCCTTACTTCCACGACTGTAGGCCCTGGCCACAACCACCGCAGCATGACACACCCATGAATACACCCGTAGTATTGCATATCGATTGCCTGGTTGTGGGGAGTATGTACACTCTTGGGTGCATGGCCACAGGCCATGCACCCAAGAACAAAGTTATAAGCACTGGACGTCCAAGCCACTGCACACCTATCCCATGTAATATCTATGGGCATACAGCTAGGAGTGCAGCCTATGGCCAGAAGCACTGAAGGATACCACACCTATAGAAAAACCCCAACTACCACACATCACTGAGGTGGTTGTTGGGAGGTTCTGCAGTCATGCGTGCATGGCCGGAGGCCATGCACCCAACAGCACAGTTATATGTAGTGTACTTACAAGGCACAATGGGTGTGATATGGTGTGGTAGTGCATCACTCAGGCGGCTGTGGGGAGGGGCTGCAGTTATGGATGCATGGCCGAAGGCCATGCCCCCAAAAGCACATTTGTACGTAGTGTTGTTATATGCCCCAATGGATGTCATATGGTGTGGTAGTAGTGCCCAGGATATAGAGTATTTGAACAAAGTAATATGCACTGCAGTTGTAAGCACCTATGGATTTTATATACTGTATACCCATTCATTGATAAATCTATGACCTCACACACATGTCTGTAGCCCGTGGCTACAAACTACTGCAGCATATCACAGCTATAGGTACACTTGTACTATGCAACATCATTAAGATGGTTGTGGGGAGGGCGTAGCGTTTTGCTCTGAAAACCAACTTTGTAAGTAGTGAAATTACAAGGCACAGTGGTTCCGATATGCTGTGGTGTTTCTGCCCGGACCCAGAGTGTTGCCTGCATGCCCAAAGGCCATGCACCCAAGACTGAAGTCATAAGCAGTGGGGTTATAAGTGAATATGGGTGCGTGTAATGCGGTAGTTGTGTACACGTCCTAGCATCTTGGCTGCATGGCTGCAGACGATGGTCCCAAAAGTTAACTTAAAAGTAGTTAATTTACAAGGACCAAGGTTTTGATATGCAGCGATGGATGTGGGTAGGAACTATACTCTTTGTACCTTGGTCGTAAGGCGTAGGTGGTAGTTTACACAACCAAGATGCAAGGGCCAGCCTACAGCCACAGCAGCATATTGCTACCATAGATTTGACGTGTAGGTTCGCATGTGTACAAAATGACTGCTAATATACTTACACCTTACTTTGTTCGGAATCCATATATGTTTAAAATGCCTTTAGTACTTGGCGGAAGTATCCTTTCTTAATTTCTGTGATAAAAGAAAAAGGTATGTTAGTCTTTGCATTTTATGAAAACTTACTACATTGCATAATGGACAGTAAACTTTTTTTTTTGGACCCTCATATTTAGTTTACAAACCAGTGTACTGTGCATTCCACTCAGTTTCTGTGTTTGCTTTTCTAATCCTTGGGTCTGGGAAAAAAAAAATCCTTTTCGGATTAAAAAAAAACTTTATTTGCTATGGTACTAACTACTTCCTTGTTTCCTTTGAATGCTTCCTTCTTCTTTCTGATTAATGTTATGTTTGTTGCCTTGCTGCCGATTTTTAACAACAGTTAGATACCTGTAGGTGTATTCTAACTGTGCATTTGTTCTTACAGATCTGTGATATTCATTTATTTGTGTCGTTGTTATATCCTCTTGGGCAGTTAGATACCTGTAGGCGTATTCTAACTGTTTGTAGTCTTTCACATAATTTTTTGGTAATCTTGAAGTACACATTATTTATAAAATTTTGGCTTTAAGAAGATTAAATACGCATTTGTAAGATTAGCTGGCAATCTCTACTTTAGAGTAATGGTGCTATCATTACATTCGAACCATCCACATTTCTTTTTAATGTATGCAGTGTAGTGACCTGCATTGGTTGTAGCTCCTGCATGGTAGATAATACCTATTGTTGTAAAGGTTTTCTTTCTAAGTGACACTTGACCGTGTGTGAATCCAGTCAGTTTACAGTTGTTTTTAGTACCATCTGCATTATATCGTAGAAGCATAAGTATTATGTAGGCACTATGTGATTGTATCAGTAAGGTGGAGCGATTGTCCGAATTGCAAATAGTACATAATCTGCCATAGTTTGCATTCTGTACAAGTTGCTGAAATGGAATAGATTCACAATTAGGTATGTAAACATACACAAATCGCTCATTTGGGATTTCATCCTGTATCACATTGCTACAGAGAGTGCATGTATGTTTCCACATGTACGAAATCTGGAAGATTTCATTTACAGGTATGCTTTTGTTTTCCAATACTAGTAGTAAGTACATTAGAAATTCTTGTGGATCTTCTTGTGAGTTTATAGTGAATCTCACCATTCTAGCACAGTGGTCCAATTCTTGCCTTATTCCATGCACACTGTACGTGTTGTCAGGATTGTTTGTTGCGTTTCTATGAAGCACTAACATTTGCAAACACAATTGGTCTGTACTGTGTAAGTAAATATTGTTAACAATTGGTGGCAATTGAAATAGAATATTCATTGCTACATTTGCAAAGCAACTTACCCCAGTTTCATTTGCAAATTTGAATGGACAAGCTAGTTCTGCATCTGAGAGTTTCTGTTCCTTCTTTGAAGACGTACCTGGTTCACATTCACAAATAGGTTCTTCTTTGTTTGTGGTAATTGATGAAGCTTTAGTTTCTTTTGTTTTCTTTGAGGGATTTGCTGTTGGATTCTGTTGCATTTCTGTTTGATTTAGTTTTCTTTTACCACGTTTTACTTTATCTGGAACAGGATATTGTTTCAGATGGGGGGTGTACAGTGAACGCAGTCTATTGTATTCTAGAATGCAAGGAATATCAGCTCTGACTTTACTTGCATCAAAGTTCATTAGCAATAGACCGTCAGGTGTACGTAAGCGTGATAATGATACTTAGCTCATTCCTTCTTTAAAGACTGCGTTTCCTATATCTATCAATGCTTTGTCTAGGGTAATACCCTGGGATTTATGAATAGTAACTGCATATGCAAGAGTTAGAGAAAATTGCTCTCTACGTACATACATGTCTTTGAAGAGAAAGATTCGAGCAATTGAGCGCCCTATCCTTTTCACTTCTGAACGTTTATCAAAGCGAATATTGACAAACTGAATATTGCTATCACGTGGGTATGATTGAAAGCCAACAACTGTACCCAGTACTCCATTAACTAGCCCTTGCTCGACGTCAAGGTTACGTTTAAGCATTACTCTACAATTTAAGGATAATTTTAATATTTTTTCCAACCCAGCTGTGTTGGAGATTGAATTTTCTAAACTATTTAGTCTTGTTGTGGCTTGCTCACACATGGGTACTGTCATACCATGTACGTCTAGTTTGTCTGTATCCCTAATGTCCATTATTGGTTGCATTTCTTTATTTACCATTGTTTCATTGAATTTGAAACAGCTTGCAAGAGTTGGCATTAATGCCATACAATTGACATTTTTGTGCGCTAATTGTTCCATAACATCAGTTGCACATGCATTATCGCCATAAAGTGCATGAATGTGCCGGTTTTTCAATACTACTTGTGCTTCTTGCGATAGTACACCAACTCTAATACTTTTTAAGATGTTGGCAAAAGTGAGATCTGCGGATTTCCGCATGTTCTCTGTTAATTCTCTGTATTGGAAATGTTGCCAAAGGTTGACATTACCTATGCTGCCAACAGTTTTACGTCAGAGTTTGTGGCCTAAGGTTTCAAAAATAGGTTCACCTTTCACTGGTGTCATTTGGAGATCTCTGAAAACAATAATGTGTTTCCCTGCAAAGAGTTCTTCGTTGTTATTTTTAAGTACTTCCTGCAATCTGAGGTGAATCAAAGCCAACATTAGGTTGGAGACCATGCTCACTTCATCTATTAGTAGCATTTTCATTTGTTTCAATACTCTGCATACTTCCATTGCAGCTTCTGCAGAAAGTTTGTAGTAGTCTAATTTATTTTGATGCTCTACTAGAAGCAGTAGTAATCTGTGTAAAGTGACACCGCCGTTGTTGTAGGCAGCTAAACCTGAGGGGGCCGTTACAACAGCTGACAGTTTGTTGTTTGTCAATTGTTGAAGAAACTTGCTGATGATTTTGATCAAGAATGTTTTTTCTGATCCAGCTTCACCACTCACGTACAGCAGTATAGGTTTGTAATTTTGGCAGTTACATTCTTTATTTTCGTGTTGTACACCATGTACAATTTGTTTTGTTACATCTTCAAAAATGGTGCGCTGATCTTTGTTAAGTTTTGCTTGTTGTACAGTTAAGTTTTCTGTATCTTCTTGATACTGATACATAGGGCCTCATTACGACCCGGGCGGTAAGGGATTACCAGTACCGGTAAGGGCACCGGTACCGGTAATCCCTTACCGCCCAATTCCAGCCGTTAAGGGAGGACCCGCAAAGGGACTTTGGAGGTAATTACGGTACCGCAATTTGCGGTACCGTAATTACCGCCTTCCCCATTCCCATTGAGCCCTCCGTGACATAGCGTTGCTAATTCACTTTCATAGAGTAGGTGGAATATGTATTCCACATTTTGTCTAAATCTGGGATCTTGCGAACACATTTGTAATGAGCGGTATTCTGATGCCCCAATCTGAATGTGTCTATCATCGTATCTTCCACCTTTTCCAGTAGGAAATAGCAGTGGAAAAGCACGTGCGTCTATACTTTTTTCCCATATACTCATTGGTGAACCTTTGGTTTGTCACATTTGGTAAGTTTCTAGTGCATCATATATGCTTTCATTGGAATGCAATGGATGAATTGTGTACTGGTCCAAAAGAGTGGATACTGTAGCACGATCCAGAAGTTCGATTGTCCAGTTTCTGACGGCTCTTGAATTATTTCAGTTGTTTCCCTTAAGCTTTCTTCAATATTTATTTCCGTGTAGTACTTGTTATTGTCTTTTAGATATTGCAATGCTTGTCTAACTTTATGTAAATCCACCAGTTGTTGCCAAATTCTTTTGTCTTTTGTTGGTACACCATTTACCAAGACTATTAAAGAATGCTCTATTGAACGTTGCCCTCCTAGAGTGTGTACATTTTCAGTTAGATCTAATGGCAAATAAGCTACTTTGCCACAAATGCCTTTCACCAATTCAGAGGGAGGTAATTTTGCTGTTTTTGGATGAAGGCTTATAATTGCTTGAAATGGGTGAACTGTTTGAATTATGATGCTCTAATACAAATTGAGTTGTTGCAGGATTTTTGGTAGTGGGAACAATTCCAAATTATTTGTAATAGCACGTGAAGGAGTGTGGTTGTTGTCTAATTTGTAGTGCAGTAACTGCAACATATTAGGCGTTCAGTTCATATTTGTTTTCTGCTAAAAGGTAGACAGTTAATTCAAACAATTTAGAATCTTCATTGTTTTCTATTTTGTATGCTATGTCTATATTTTTTGTGTTCCTTTTGTAAAACTTTCTGCGGCAACACACACACACTTGGTTTGGTACTTCAGCCGATGCCCTTTTACATTTTAGTATTTGTTTTCTGTATGTGTGTAATAGAAGGTTGCTATGTGCAGAACTGTTGCTACTATGTTCTAAAACTATTGCATTTTGTAAGTGGCTTTGACTTCCAAAATATTTTCCCTGAATACGGTCAATTTCTTCTTGTAAGTATTTGGGTGTACCATGCAGAAGAGTATTATTTAAATTGCCTAATTCTGAAGCTGGACTTTTTGTATAGTATATTTTATACACTAGATTTCTTACATTTGAATGATGTACTGATATCCTTTTGATATCATGGAAGGTGCTTTTGCAAATAGGTCCAGAAATGCAAGCTAATGAATGTCCTTGTAGTCCTGTGTATTTGCGCACTGGAAAAATATCCATATTTTGCAGCACTTTCATTTTACTTTTGTCTTTACCTTTTACATACTGATTGAGGAACTGACGTAAAGATTTGAAAGATTTGTTTGGAATGGCACACATTGATGTGCGCGGCCATTTGTATACTGGACGGTGTGGTTCTGTAGAATCGAGAGGTAATTCTGAGTTTTCAGGGGATACTTTTGTAAGCAGTGTTTCTTGTTCCATGATGGTATTATTGATTTTTTCATACCCTCGTCCACTGCTATGGATGGCAATTGTGTTTGTTTGATTTTGTTTGTATTCTTCTTCATTACAATATGGTTCTGTGGTTGTCGTGTGACTCCATTCACCTCCACAAACATTTAAGAAATTATTTTTGTTCACATTCCGTTTATTGCTGAGTTTCTTTTGTAGTTTGGTACTTAGTTTTGTTAGTGCTTTCATCCTACTGAACACTAATATAAACAACTTCCTTTTGAGAAGGATTGCACTGTCCATGAGAGCTTGTAGGATTCATTTTCTACGGTAGGTTTTAAGGGTTGAGGATGATTTCGGACCTCTTCTTATTAGATTCTGAAGGACTCTCTGGCGAAACTTTTTTGGTAAAATACTTTTTTTACTGTGGGTTCTTGTTACTATATCAGGATTATTAGGAGCATTGCTAGCTATACTGGTAGCCGATTGTTTGCCAAGATATTTGTGTTTTGTGGAGGTAAAGTTTCAGTAGTTGACGCTTCCTTTGTTTTGCTAAACGACTGTATTAGCTGGTTTGTTCCTACGTTCTCTACAAACTCTACTACAGATGGATGCTTAGATTGGACACTTTTCTTTTTATTTGCTCTAATTCTGCGTTCCTTTCTACGGACTTGCTTTTTGGTAGGCATTCTTTGGTGTCTGTTGAAAAAAAGAAGGCATGCTTTGGTCTGTTGTACAATGTATGTGTGTTGTGTGCATGCGTGCATGATTTTGATGGGGAAGCTGTTTGCCGTGGTGTGTGAATGTGCATTGGACTCTTGCAATGATTTGGGAGGCTATTTTTCTATTTATATAGCACTACAATGTGCTTCAGATGACAGTACAAAATGGCCTAGTGGTGACGAGAAGCATTATTTGTAAACAAAATGGCATAAAATTGAAACAGCTATTTCTTTCCTAGTACTAACATTCTAATGATTCCACATATTATTTCAGTTCCAAACACACGGGGATTTGTGAGCCATTCTGCCTGTTATTCTTTGTTTAACAAATGGTGATTTGTGAGTAGAATGGTGCAGAAATCAATGTTTGCTTTGGTGCCCAAAGTTAACAAATAACCCACGCACCCTCATTGAGGAATAGTTTTTGCGAAAAGACCAGGTTTCTTGGGATATGTCATTTGCAGTGTAGATGCTGTTGCTTCCCAGGAGAGTAGTCTTCACTGCGATTGAGAAAAAAAAAATATTCACTTTGTGTGTTTAAAGCAGTGATGATACGGTATAAGTTAATTGTGCTTCATTTGTCAGAGTATTCTCCTTTCATATTGCAACACAGTGCATGTGTGCATTTCACTTCACTATGTGCTGTCTTTGTATGTTTTTTGCAATATGTTACTTGCAAGTCCTTCAGAAATGAGAACAATTTTAAGGTTATGATAATGCCTTGTTTTTTAAAGCTATTTTATCTATAGGAGAGAGGCTTGTAAGCGATAGGACATTATAGTAGATGGGAAAACATTTTCTACTTTCAAATTATAAGTACGATGCCGAAAAATCAAGAGACCCTCAGAGGGAGATGTCACCACAGCAATCAGGAGCGCTTACTTTTCCCATAAGATCGCATTGCAAGTAGCATTACTGTAGGCCGTACACAGTACACAACTCAGACATTTTGAATGTAAACTCGAGTTTCGCGCTAAATAGGCATGCATGTAACGTATGTATAGGTTATGCGGGAGACAATAAGGCATAGTGCGGTTTGCCAATGAAAAATCGGACATCTTGCACTTAAAATGGGAAGAAGCGGTATGTATTGCCTATGCAGATTTAGTGGCATTAATTTGTTTAATTGAAATCATAAGGGTTGCACATCTTCTCTGATTAAAATATGCATACCTGTACTCTATACTCATAAATGTGCACATGCATGGAGGTGTATGTAGAAATCCACAACACTTGCACAGTCGTTTGTGAGGTAGGTGCTTTGCAACGATATGTGACTTCCATTCAGAGTCATCGATAGTAAATTTGAAGTGCGCAATGTTGCTGACAGAGTTAGATTTAGCGATGTTTAATGTGATTGGTGGATGGTTGTGTGACTGCTTAGTTGTGTCCAATGAGGAACTGGATTTGCGACTGAGGTGGAAAGGCTAGAAGGACTGGGTAACGTAGACAATGCTTGTCCACGGGTAGGGCGTGTCACATATGGGTTTCTACAGCAGATCCAGCATGGAAAGGGGACTGTAGGCATTAGCCAATCAGACGTTCACATTGCTCTTTTGTGTCGAAAGACGGTGCGTACACTGAAGATGGCAGAGGTGGAGAGAGTCAGGCTTTTGGTGTTTGGAGATATTTTTGCCCATGGCTTACAGCACTATGCCGATAGTAGGCATGTGGCACACCATTTCGATGTGAGAGGAGTGGAGGTGGTGTGGAGTGCTGAGGCTGATGGCGATGTTGCGCCAATTCTGCAATTTTGCAGACAAATGCGTACGATGACCATTTGTGATGTCATCTTTGATGTCCTGGGTGTTAGGCTTAGCAATGCACGCTGGTGGTGCGAGTTATGGTTGCTTAGCTTACCATAATTGGGGAATGTGCAGTGTTTCTTGGTTTCAATGTGAAGTGTTACATCCCTTTAACAAAGTTTGTTTACTGAATGGACATATATATGTATGGCAGTGAACGAAAACAAAGGGGCTAAACATGTGATGTCGTCAGTGATGTCATCAATGACATTTGTGATGCCATCTTTCATGTTCTGGGTGTTAGTGTTAGCAGTACACAGTGGTGATGGCAGGTATGGTGGCTTAGTTTACCATAACTGGCAAATTTCTGGGGTTTTTCGGTTTTAATTTGAACTATAATGGGGAGGTGGAAAAGTTTTTTTTAGTGAATATATATATATATATATATATCGTTGTAGTGATATATATATATATATATATATATATATATATATTCACTACAAAAAAAACTTTAAGGGGACGTTATGGTTAGGTTGCCCTACCAAAAACATGTGCACTTCACTAAAGAAACGTTTCCAGCCTGCCATTACGGATCACATTACAACCTAAAAACCCCTGAAATTTGCCAGTTATGGTAGGCTAAGCACCCACTCCTGCCATTAGCACTGTGCACTGCTACCACTACCACCCAGAACATGAAAGATGCCATCACAAATGTCATTGATGACATCACTGACGACATCACATGTTTCGCCCCTTTGTTTTTCTTCACTGCCATATATATATATATACATATGTATATTCAGTGAAAAAACTTTGTTACTGGGACGTTATAGTTCACAGTAAAACCGAAAAACACTTGGCAATCCCTAAACATGGGACGCTAAACAACCATAACTCGCGCCACCTACGTGCATTGCTAAGACTAACACCCAGAACATCAAAGATGACATCAGAAATGTACCAAAAAAGAGGATTTTTTGTCTTCAACCGGAACGCCTCCGGCATTCCCGGCTGAAGAAATCAAATCCTTTTCCAAGATGGCCACCATAGAAAGGGAAGACGGGTGACCGTAATAGCAGGACCACATTTTTCTTCCTTGTGAGATGTGTCGTTATGAGCAAGACCTTTACCAGAAAGCCAGTCCCTGGTGGACATGGCGACTTCAATGCAATGTTTTGTCCCTTCCAGTAATGGCCAGTACCCACATCCCCGACATTGTGGCCACTAACTATGCCTAGAGCCTACCCCTCAGAGACGGAAGCTGTACCGTTGATGTGTTATGTACATGACGACACTTGTCAAATATCAAAACACTACCACATGCACAACACGAAGCTTTTCGGTCGTTGGAAATGACCTTTACATACATGTGTTGTACATGCAGTAATTTCTTTTTGTAAAAATGTGCTAAGAAAACGCAAAGGAGTAGTCTTCTTACGTCTGCACAAAATCCCAACAAACTCTGTGATGTCAAGTGCAATCACGTCAGAAATACTGCAAGCAACACCATTACCACTCACCTTTCGACACATAATTTCGTAAGTGGCACAGGTCGAAAGGTGTGAAGATATGTGTATTGGGAGGGTGTAACCATGTATTATTTTACAAACATTTCTATACAGCAAACACTTTCAGTGCACCTTACCTCATTTTTCCTCTTTTAGAAAGATACTAATCATTCTGAACTAATGTTGGTTAATGGGGCATCTGGGTGACAGAAATTGGCCTGACGGCACTAAAGCATATGAGATTGGCCTGACCCTCCCGTAGCCAAAGCAAGTGGTATGCAATACCTTTCTCCATAACGTTCCTTGGCAGCATAAACAAATGTGTCCATAAGGACTTACATGCCGTGATGCATCACCTACAAAAGAACACATTACGACCTGCGACGTAGCACGCCGCATTTTGAAATAGGAGAGTGAAATTGTTAAAAAACCCTAACATTTAAGAATCAGTAAAGTAGTTTTATTTCACAATAAACTGTGCAAAATGATCGCCCTATTCACATTTCCATAGAAATAGTAAGTTTGTCTCTTTGGTCGACAACCGGTGACGAACAGTTGCATTTGACAGTTAAAAAAGCCGTCACTCAGCAGCTGCAATCCGTGACAATCACAATAGGGAAGGAAGTAGCTGAGGGGGAAAGGGGAAATAAAACATGTATCAATATGCAACCTTTGGACAAACCAAAGTTGTAATACATAACATTTTCAGTAAAAATGTATTTAATAGGAGGAAATGTAGTGGGACCCTACAGACGGCGACAATATGCAATCTCCATAATGGGAAAAAAAAAATCAACGCCACAGAAAGGTGGTACGTCATTATTAATAATAACATTTTTGTTTGGAAGTAGCTGAGCGGGAAAGGGGAAATAAAACGTGTATCAATACGCAACATCTGCACAAACCAACGTTGTAACAAATACCATTTTTACTAAATATTAATTTAATGTGGGGAAATGTAGTGGCACCCTACAAACAGCGACAATGTGCAATCTCCATAATGGGAAAAAAAATTCAACGCCACAGAAAGGTGGTACGTCATTATTAATAATAACATTTTTGTTTGGAAGTAGCTGAGCGGGAAAGGGGAAATAAAACGTGTATCAATACGCAACCTCTGCACAAACCAACGTTGTAACAAATACCATTTTTACTAAATATTAATTTAATGTGGGGAAATGTAGTGGCACCCTACAAACGGCGACAATGTGCAATCTCCATAATGGAAAAAAAAAATTCAACAGCACAGAAAGCTTGTAATTCATTAGCAATAATACATTTTTTCTTTTCGAAATTAAAAATGTAATGCCAGTTCGGTATACAGGCGTCAAAAGTAAACTTACATAATGTGGACCGCCTCCATTGCGTTCGGTACAGTCAGACAGTAGGGTATTTGGAAGAGTGCCTCTTCGGGAACTGATATTTCATGTTCCTTACAAATGTTTTTGAAGCATAACCTTATCAAACTATATGTTTTTCAAACTGTTACTCCCTGCATTCTTTCTGCTTTTTCCCTGTAGCTCAAGGTCAAAATACAAGTGACCCTTATGGGTGCTGACAAATATGTGGCCGTTTTTGAAGCATAACCTTATCAAACGATATGTTTTTCAAACTGTTACTCCCTGCATTCTTTCTGCTTTTTCCCTGTAGCTCAAGGTAAAAAAACAAGTGACCCTTATGGGTGCCGACAAATATGTGGCCGTACTGAGCTCGTATTGAAAAGAGAAAATCAAGTGACCTTCACTCCGAATGCAAATACATTGTCATTTTGAAACAACATATCAGCAGCTATTCATGAGAAGCGCTACTCCCGTACACCCGCAGAAGTGCTGTGTATACGAAACAGTGCAGGTGGCTGGCTCAGATTCCAAACTGTAGGACGCCAGTCTGACCGCAGTAATGTTGTTTATGTATTGTAACATGGACGCAGTAAGTTCATGTCGTACAATGAGTAGCAAGTCCCACTGTACCGTATGACACTGGTGACAAGAATACACCAATGTTTGACTTTCTACTGCCACATCTCATTAACGTTCACCTTTCGAAACAGTGTTCCATAAGTGTAACAAGTGCATTGGTGTCTTCTTCGTTTATGTATGTTAGCAGCGATGTCCGCGTACAACAGAAAACGAAGTAAACATGGCGGCCGTATCGAACGATTATGATGCACTTCACGCTGTGGCACAACCAATCGGTGAAAGCGCAACATGGTCGCGGGCAGCACGCCATGGAATAGCCAATTGAAATCTTCTCCACGGAGCGAACAGGGAAGTGTGACCGCGGAGCGGACATAGATATCACTAATTTTTAGAGACATACTTTTTGATCGTTTTTAAGGAAACTACTGGACGGATTGTCACAAAATTTATAAAAGCACGCTATTGCGACCAAGCACCTGCCCCTGCCGCAAATTTGGTGCAAATCCGTCCAGCGTTTTGGCATGTAGCCGTGCGCAAAGTTTTCCCCCATTCAGTCTATGGGAAGAAAAGACGTTTTGGGACCCCCCTATAACTTTGCCCCCCTGGACCAAACATCACCAAACTTTGCAAAATAATTCAGAGTGCCCATATACTTTTTTTGCAAAGTTTGGTGAGGATTCGTCCAGGGGGAGCGGAGTTATAGGCTGCCCAAAAAGTGCTCTTCCTTTGGAAACAGCAACTTAACCATAACTACACAGCCACTACCGTGACTGTGTAATATATATATATATATATATATATATCAGCAACAAGGTAAGCATAAAAATATCTAATTTATTTATTTATTGATTGTGCATTTGTAAGGCGCTTATGCATCAAGAAATTGTGTTTCAAAGCACCCTGTATGAATTCCGAAGCAATGTGAACCACCGGCATACCTAAGCTTTCAATTGTTTCTTGAATCTTTACCCAGATATGAAAGGCAGTCGCTGTTATCACAAGGGGTTCAGCACCAACTATGTTAACCCACAATTGATCAAAGTCAAGGGAAGGCGCAATGTCTAAATATCCATTCAAATACACATTTTTAACTGGGAACTTTTAGCCAAGATGTGTTGGGGCGGTTTTGATGTATGTAGTACATAATCGACAAAACCTGTCTTCGCGTGGGATTTTCTTTCCATCTTCCTACATGTTTATACATGGCAAATCTTCTTAGATGAACAGAACAAAGCTTTGTGAGATAGGTGCGTGGGGAGTTAGGCGTAAAACTCTGCATGTTATCTAGGTAGAGTAATTCTTTTTAGCTGCCAATCGAGATAAGCTATTATTAATATCCCAAGTTCTAAGGTGCTTTTTCAACGGAAGAGTAGGATTCGGGAGTTCCATCAACTGTGTTACAGTTAGTCCCACTTCTTCCAAAAAGGCATTAACAAATGAACTAAGTTCAGTTAAAAATCGATTGTGATGAGTAACACAGAGCTGATGTGCAATTAATCCTAATAAAATATTCGGGGGAAGCAAAGCAGATTTTAAAAGAAGAAAAAGCTTTTATTTTATTAGCACCCTGGAAGGTGGTGCTGACCAATCAGGATGCTCGTAATGCGGGCTGTATTGTCTGGTACAAAACCATGCTCCGAGCAAGCTGGGTAATCAACGCCCCCCTACCCCGCTCCCCCTCACCGTAGCACCTGTGTAGTTAACTACACGGGTGCTAATGTATTTTTTTGTATATATAAAATATCGCTCTGCAGCCCGTCACCGTGCAGTGCTGCAGTTCCCTCAGTCCCTTTTCATGTTGATGATGTCACAGTCATCGACATTGAAAATGGACTGATGCTTTCTGCAGGTACGTTCTGTTAAGTACCGGTGCTCCGGAGGACCCCGCACGTGGGGCTGGCACCGGTCCAGGACGCCGCGCGGCCTGGGGCGCGGCATCGGCAGGAGCGCGGACAAAAAAGACACCCACACGCTGTGCTGGGTTTGCCCGGAACTGCCTCCCACTGCCGGGGGCGTGGCTTTTATTAAACAGCCCTACGTCACCGCGCTGCGGGACGTAGGGCGGATATAACATTCCTCCTTTATTTCAAATAAACTTAACATCAACACAATCAACATACTCAACTTCAAACTCCTGACACAGTCCGCTCAGCATACATAGTCATTCAGCCTCGCGGGCGGCCTCGTGTTGGTTCTCAGACTATACCGCTTCACCTGGGGGCTGTCCCCGCTCGGCTCGTGAATCTGCTCACCTTCACTGCCTATGCGTCCCCACTGCCGGCCAGGCTCTCTGGTTGCCAGCTGCGGTCCCAGGCCGCTTCTTCCTCTGGGTCTTGTCCCAGCTCTTCGCTGTCTTGTTGTAAGTTGTCGTCGTCTTGAGGGCCCTCGCAATCCGTCCAGAGAGTGCAGGGCACGGGCTTGAACCAGGAGGCATTCCTTGTCACTTTCCGATGCCCCCGGGTCACCGTTATCATGGTCCCGCGCCGGTTGCTGACAGTCCATGGCAGTTCCTCGTACCTGGTGTCTAGCTTGGACTTCGTGGGGTTTCGTAACATGATGACTTGGTCACCCACCCGATGGTCGGACGGCCTTGCTCTTCTTTTGGCACTCATGTGAGCATTGGCACGTGTTCTTCTCATCTCCATGCGGGCATTATTGACGTCATCGGGGGTCCTGCTTGGGTGATGGGGAATCGACGATTTGATGATGGTTCCAAACATGAGGTCAGCAGGTGGTATGCCCGTGGTGCTGTGTGGGGTGACCCGATAGTTCCGCAGGAAGCGGTATAGGTCGATCTTCCACGGGCTGGCATTTGCCCTTGATTCTCGGAGCACCTTATTGATGGTCCTCATAAACCGCTCGACGTCCCCATTGGCTTGTGGCCACCTCGGCATGATGTAGTGGTATTTGATGCCCAGTTCCTGTAGATATTGCTTGAACTCTTCGCCTGTGAACGGGGGTCCATTGTCACTCTTGATGGTTGTGGGCAGACCATGAGTGGCAAACATCTTTTCTATCACCGGGATGACCACTTCCGCGGCGGTGGACTCCAGTATCTCGACCTCTGGATAGCGTGAGTGATCGTCGATTGCCACCAGTAGATGTAGACCCTCTCTGATTTTGCAAAAATCAATACTGATCGCTTCCCATCGTGCCCGGCCGGTTCTGGATCTGGGGGCCCACCCGTTATTTGGCAGGGCAAACATGTGTTCACTAAGCCTTCGACACGATCGTCGATGTGAGGGAACCACACCCTGTGTCTGACCCGGGCCTTTGTTCTTGCGAGACCTTGGTGTCCTTCATGCGCTAGGGCTACTATCCTGTCTTGCAAATTTGGGGGTATGATGATGCGATCTCCCCTTAGCAGGAGCCCTCCTTCGGTGATTGAGAGGTCTTGTCGAACCGTGAACATGCCGGACAGGAACTCCCTAGCCCCCTCGGTTCTGTTGCGGGTATGCGTCATGAATTCCTTCCAGTTACCTGACATGATGGCATCTTTTACGAGGTCGCAACAGGGGTCATTCTGGGTTTCTGTTGCAATGTCCTCAATGTTTACCGCTTTGGGCCTCATGGTGCGAACCACTTGACAAATGTGTTCCTCCGTTTCTTCGGCGATCAGAACTTCCCGCTGAGTGGCTGGTCGTGGGTGTCTCGAAAGGAAGTCCGCTGGGTTGCCACTGCCCGGCTGATAGACGAGTTCGAAATCATATTGCTGGAGGTGTAGCAGCCACTTGGTGATTCTGGCTGGTGGGTGTGCCGATGACCCGGTGAAGATTGGTAGTAGGGGCTTGTGGTCAGTGATTGCCGTGAACTTGCGCCCATACAGGTACATGTGGAAGTGTCGACACCCCCATAGTACGGCAATGGCCTCCTTCTCTATGTGGGAGTACCTTTGTTCCGTAGCTGTGAGTGCCCTGGATGCATATGCGATCAGTCTTTTTTCGCCCTCTTTCGTGACCTGCATCAGGATTGCTCCAAGTCCTACTGGGCTGGCATCCACAAATAGTTCTGTCAGGAGGTCCGTGTCGTAGTAGGCCATCTTGGTATCAGTCGACAGGGAGTCTTTAATGCTCTCAAAAGCTTCCTGGCATTCCTGCCCCCAGACCCACTTGGTGCTGACCTTTGTTAGTTCCCGTAGCGGTTCAGATAGGGTTGCTAGGTTTCGAATGAATCTGCCACAGTAGGTGGCCATTCCCAGAAAACTGCGTACTTCAGTGGGGGTCGCTGGGGGACTAGCAGCTTGGATGTCCGGCACTTTTTGGGGATCAGGTGAGATGCTGGTGCGGTCAAACTTGTACCTGAAGAAGGTTATTTCCGATTTTAGGAACTCGCACTTCTCTCGATGGATTGTGAGTCCGGCTTCTTCCAACCTGCCCAGGAGTGTCTTGAGTCTCGTGATGTGTTCCTTGGTGTCAGGTGCATGTATTAGGATATCATCGCTCACGTTCAATACCCCTGGTATGCCTCTGATGACCTCCTGGATGGTCTGTTGAAAGACTTCCGCGGCCGATGAGATGCCGAAGCTCAGGCGCTTGTACCTCCTCAGACCTAGGTGGGTTGAGAAAGTGGTAATGTGGAGCTTAAGTTGGTGGTACCCCGCTTTTAGGTCTACCTTCGAGAACACACATGACCCAGTGAGGTCGGTGATGATTTCATCGATTGTTGGTGTTATGTGTCGTTCCCTTTTTATGGCCGCATTGGGCAGGCGCATGTCAATACAGATCCGGACTTTTCCGGGCTGTTTGGGCTTCCTGGTGACCACCATCGGGGAGACCCACGGCGTTGGTCCCGTGACTTCTTCAATGATGCCGGCAGCTTCCAGTGACCTTAACTCGTTCTCTACCTGTTCCCTCATGTGGAACGGTGTCCTCCGGTGTCTCACCGCACGTGGTTGCACTGATTGATCAATGTGTAGTCTTTCCCTTGAGACAGCCTATCCCCTTCTGTAGCTTGGGGTGTTGCCTGAGAAAGTTCTCGACTTCGGCTGCGTAGTCAATGTGGCAGATGAATTTGACCACGCCCAAGTCTTCAGCCGCATCTTCGCTCAGTAGGCTTTCGATTCCCGCCTTCACGACATATATCTTTGACCACACCTTCTGTTCGCCATGTTCAAGAGTGGTGCGGAACCTCCCGATGACTGGCAGGGGTCTCCGGCTACCGTAAGCAAATAGACGAGTGTCTGTAGATTTGAGCTCAGGTGGTGGTGTAAGAGTTTGGAAGACACTGGTTGGCATGACGTTTACCGAGGCTCCCGTATCAATGGTCATCTGTACGTACTGGCCTTGGATGGAGACCGTGCATTTTCGTCGCCTGGCGGTTCTTTTCAGCGGTACTGGACCCTGGTTCAGTACAGATACCAGGTATACCTTTCGGCCCTTTCCTTCGCTCTCCGTGCCTGCCGTTTGTAGGGCTGAGAGATCATCCCCTTCCTCTTCCGTCGAGGAGTTGACTACTGCAACCCTCCTTGCGCTGGCTTGCTTCTTTTTTTTCGGTGACCCCTTTTCCTGAGCGCCTTGTGGGGGCTGCAGTGGCGTGTTCGCTGATCTGCACACTTTCGCGTAGTGATCCTTCCTGCTGCACGCTCCGCACATCGTGCCTTGCGCCGGGCAGTTTCGCCTTCCGTGTCTTTGACCACCACACCACCCACATTCCGTGGGTCCTGGTACTCGAGGTTGCCACCTGTTCTGGGTGTGGCTGCCGCCACTTTCACCTCTCGTAAATGGTCTGTCGGAGATCTGGGCGACCATCGCTGTGGAGAGGGACGGCTGCAGTTTCTGTAATGTTGCTTCCATGTTGGCGGCCCTGGAGTGGGCAAGCTCCCTCTGTCGACCCAGTTCCAGGATGCGTTGTAGAGGGATGCCTTTCTCACTGAGTACGAGACGCCTCAGCTTCTCCGAATGTATGCCATTTATGATTTGTCGTCTGATCTCCCTCTCAGTGTTCGTGAACTCACACGACATGGCCAGTTTCCTCAGCCTCGTGTGGTAGGCGTCTAGAGTCTCATCAGTGGCCTGGATGGTTGTGCAAAAAATGAAAGTCTCATAGTCTGGATTTAGTTGCGGGAGGAAATGTGCCGTTAAGGCGTCCTTTGCACTCAGGTATGCGTCTTGGCCATCATCAACATGCAGGGAGTTGAAGATGCGTAGCACCTCGTCGCCCACACTGAGGAGTAGATGAGCTTTCATCTTTCTGGATGACGTGATGTCCTTGCATTCCATGGCCATCTCGAACTTTTGCAGCCATAACTGCCATCTGGGTCCACTGGATGATGGGTCGGTGAATGGGTCGAAAGGTTGAACCAACGTCGACGAACTGCCCAGCGTGCGGGGTGGTGGTGACGCCATCGACAGGTTTGCCGCAATCCTGGATGGCGTGGAGGGTCCAGGAGTTGATGACCCAGCCGCCATGGTGTCACGTACCCTCGGTTTGTTGTTTATGCTGTCGTGCTGGCCTGATGTTGTCCTGCCTCATGGGTTCGTCCGCACATTGCATTGAGGAGTGTTCTTTTGCGGTGAATGTGCGCCGACCGATGGGCGCCTTGTAGCATGTGCGCCATGCAGGAGAAATGGCAAAAGAAGAGAAAAAAAATTCTCGACCCCTTTAGGATAGGGAATGAGAGAGAATTTTTTTTTTTTTTTTTTTTTTTTTTGGGGTGGGGTTCACGTGGTCTCGGTGGCCCCCACCGGGTGTCCAAAAAATTCGTACGGGACGTCCGTGGGGCGTCCGCGTGTGAGTTGATCTAGAGCGCGTGGTTGCTCGCTCACTTCCTCGTCGCCATTGTTAAGTACCGGTGCTCCGGAGGACCCCGCACGTGGGGCTGGCACCGGTCCAGGAGGCCGCGCGGCCTGGGGCGCGGCATCGGCAGGAGCGCGGACAAAAAAGACACCCACACGCTGTGCTGGGTTTGCCCGGAACTGCCTCCCACTGCCGGGGGCGGGGCTTTTATTAAACGGCCCTACGTCACCGCGCTGCGGGACGTAGGGCGGATATAACACGTTCCTGTTTTGTAATTAAAAAAAAACACCCTTAGCATCCATGTAGGGAAATACACGGGTGGTAATTGTGGTATGCCTCTTGGCAGCGGGCTGACCCTTTCGGTAACAACACTGCCGCTCTCGTCAAGGGACAGCCCAAGACCTCAGGAATATCACCTCAGTGCACCGGGTCACCTCGGGGTTGGTTAGTTGGTGTCACCATTAACTATTCTCTTCTGTCTTGGAGTCTGCGAGAACTCCACAGACGGTAACTTGTGTTATGGTTACTTTGAGGCTGGCGCGTTGTAGAGTGCCACCTGTAAAGCCGTTTTCAGACTGTGCATTCACAGAACATTTCCCTACATGACATTGTCATAAATAGGTGCTCCTGTTTGTGCTTCTGCACATATGCAATGCTGACGTGGTGTGGTGTGTTTTATGGAGCAAATGGCATTGCGTGCACACCAGGCACGTGGTGCTTTTTTTAGTGACATCATTTAGGAAACCTTGTATGCGCATGTGCACGAAAATGATAGCTTTGTGGCTGGCCCCCCTACAATGAATAAGCCACACAGCTGCCAAAAGTCTGACCTCATAAAAGGATTGGGAAAACAGTGTTATCTGTTTAATTAATTACATACAGGCAGATAGAGAGAGGGCTAGAGAGGAGTGATGAATACATTGACAGTTTTACTACTCATGTCAAATCTGTTGTAGGGTGTGTTTGGGTTATAAATGCAAATATGCAGTATAAATATATGATAGATTTATGTAATATGTCTCAGTGTGCCTTAATTATTGGTTAAACAGGATAGACTATATTATGGCCACCACCGCCTTAACGAGAAACGGGACAGAATCCTTCATATTGCCGCGCACCCTCTCTGACCACTGCCCTGTTTTAGTACGCAAAGCCAGTTTGCAGGCCCCCCCCTTAGACAACTACAGTGGAGATTTAGAGCCACCGCATTAAAGGACGTGGCGTTCCGGGATGAAATAGCCCAGGATATCCAGATGTACTTCACTGTAAATGTAAACTCTGGCCTGAACCTGAAGTGATATAGGAGGCATTTAAAGCCTACAGAAGAGGTTGCTGTATTTCCAAGGAAGGCGGGGGGGTGTACTTAAAGCACTAAGGGGCACCATGCGGAAACTAGAAAAACAGATACAGACCCTGGAGGTGCGACAAGGGGAACGGGACACCGAAGAATTACGCAGGGCCCTCAGGGAGATAAGGGAAGAAATGTTCTCCACTGCATCTAGTGCAGAGAGGTTCACGGTTGATCCAATCGCGGCAGTGAAATATAGTGAGGGTGACCGCCCTAGCAGAACCCTAGCCAGGGCAGTTAAACAGCAAAGGCAGCTGAACCCCATAATGGCCATAGAGAATGTTTATGTTACCCTTGTCAAAGACCTGCAGTCCATTAATGTAACCTTCAGAGACTATTACGAGCAGCTTTACTCATCCCAAACCAGGGCACAACATGGCCACATACTGCAAAACCTAGACAAAGTCACACTGGGGTGGCTAGACCCAGAAACACGGGGTGCACTGAATAACCCGATCACAGAAGATGAAATTCGGAAAACAATTCTGTCCCTCCCGAGTGTTAAGGCCCCGGGTAGTGACGGAATTACTGCAGAATTTTACAAAGCATACGTAGACATCCTCTTCCCTTACCTGAAAGAGTTGTATGATGACGCCCTGTCGAAAGGTGTTTTCCCCAAATCCACAAGAATGGCATTGATAACGGTCCTACCCAAACCTGATAAAGACCCCCAGAAGTGCTCCTCATATCGCCCCTTAACCCTGATGAATATTGACAAGAACGGCATTGATAATGGTCCTACTCAAACCTGATAAAGTCTCAGGATTGTGGGCTAAACTATCCAAGAACAATTCTTCTGACCCAGACTCCCCTTCCTCCTCACCTGTCGTGATTCCTCGGATGAATCTTCTGAAGAAATCTCCCTCCGGTTTCTCCAGGCGTGCTCCGGCTTCTTTGGGTGAGTTTTAGGAAGAGCCATGCCGGAGGCCACCCTGCCTAATAGCAATCGGCCCGGCAGTGGGGACCTCGAGGGGGACCGCCCCACAACCAGGGAAAAGCGAGGCAGAAAAAACCCTGGGACGATGTTAAGCCGTGGTTTCTTGAAAGCAGTAGACTTTGTGGGACGAAGGCGAATCCTGACTTTCCAGAAAGTGCTGAAGGGGATTCTTCACAGATAGCAACCCTGCCGCCGGTAGAATACCCAGAATACCCCGGTGAGCGAACAGGACACCAAAGAGGGCTCAATGATGCGTAGTATAAACTCAAGGTAAGAATAGAAGGCTCGGAGCGGAGGGACGCTCTGAAGGAAAGCGGAGCACAGGGGAGGGGCAGAGCGGCAGTCGAAGGAACAGAACAAACCGCTGAGAAAAAGGAAATAGGAGGCTCGGAGAAGGCAAAGCAAGCAAGGAAGGCAGGAAGGCAGCGGAAAACAAGGGATACAGAACCACAAGAATGGTGGACGGAGGACAAGCGTGTAAACACACAGATAGAGGGTTGCAACGCATTGTCGCTTAGGCGTGACGCGTATATGTATGTGATGCGCCGTGAACAACTAGAGCGCTGCATTAGTTTCCGTTCAGTAGCCCTTCTTCCATTTCCACCATAGTTTCCAGGGACGGGTGATCGTGACATAAAGACCCCCAGAAGTGCTCCTCATATTGCCCCTTATCCCTGATCAATATTGATGATAAGAACATAATAAAAATCCTAATAAACCGATTACTCCCACATTTCCCTGCGCTGGTCGTTCCGGATCAGGCATGGTTTGTACCGGGCCGATCGACCCAACACAACCTGAGAAGATTGTTTGGGCTAATGCACAATGTTGATCCTGAACTCCCTATTGCGATTGCAGCTTTAGACGCAGAGTAAGCGCTTGACTCGGTTGAGTGGCCATTTCTCATTGAAGTTCTTAGGCGCTAGGGCATTGCCTTACAATTTATACAATGGGTCAAGTTATTGTACCCAGCCCCCAGTGCA
Source organism: Ambystoma mexicanum (assembly GCF_040938575.1). Lineage (NCBI taxonomy): Eukaryota > Metazoa > Chordata > Amphibia > Caudata > Ambystomatidae > Ambystoma > Ambystoma mexicanum. The sequence continues at coordinate 1,091,556,578 of NC_090941.1, forward strand.
GCGATATATATGGATAGGATGATGTCAGAGCTCATACATCCATCCAGGGGCACTAGACAGGGCTGCCCTTTCTCCCCGATACTATTTGCCTTAGTGATGGAACCCTTGGCTTGCCACGTTAGAGACCACCACGCACATCGTGGGATACGTCTCCGAGTGCACCTTAACATCATATCCCTGTATGCAGATGACATCATGCTATATGTCAAACACCCCAAAGAAAATCCCCACCTCCGACCCGGGAGTTCACCAGGTTTGGTGAACTCTCAGGCCTTAAAATCAATTCGACCAAGTCTGAGATACTGCCCCTGACCCCAGCGGTGCCCCGAACGGACATTGGTGCAGAATTCCGCTGGTGCCCCAATGGAATGCGCTACGTTGGGGTGAGGGTGACAACGAATGTATGCGCCCTATACACCCATAACTATGTGAGAACTTTAGAGATCCTGGAGCTAAAAGTAGAATTTTGGATACATCTGCCCCTGTCCCAAGCAGCTCGAATTGCATTGGCGAAAATGGTCCTGTTACCCAAGCTACTATATGTATTTAATATAACGTCCCAATATGGCCGGTCACGTGTCCGGAGCCTGATGATCAGACTGGTATGGGCGGGGAAGCATGCAAGAATAAATACCCTACGAAACCCTCACCCAACCGTACCACCAGGGGGGACTAGAAAACCCAGATCTGTGCATGTATTATCTGGCAGCCCATTTGCAATACATAGCGGGATGGAAACAATCCACCCCAGATTTCCCCCACTCTAAAGTGGCCAGGGAAGCTGCACACCCACATGATATTGGGGGGATGTTGTGTGGTACACAACCCAGAAACCCACAGAGAGAAGTACAACCCTCAGCTGTGACTTATAAGGCATGGGGTCAGACACTACACCTCATGGGTGACACAACCACATACTCACCAGATATCCCATTATATAACACCCATGGGATTCCATTAACACATGAAAGAACCTTTGAAACATTATTCCAGAGACAGGGCATCCAGACGCTGGGGGACCTGGTGCAAGACGGGCAGTTCATCATGTGGGATATGCTGCAATCTGAAAGTGCATGTACTGCGGTCACAATGCTTATGTACTGGATATAGGGTCAGAGAGGTCCTGCGAATGAGATGGCCAAACTTCCCCAGAGTCTGACTACACAGACACTCTTACAGTACGTATTAAATCTGTTGTCGACCCGAAAACTGATGTCAACATCGGGGGGGGGAGGGCCAATACAACACAGAGCTACAGAACCAAATGGGAAGCCAATCTGGGGGAAAACAATGAAACCAGCCACACCACAAGCCGAAGTTACAACCTCAGATGCATCAAGTACAGAAATGGATCCAACAGTGATACCAGAAACCTCCCAACCAACTGTCCCACAGGAAGAAATACCATCTACAGAAGAAACGCCTTTTTTAGAAATAGGCCAACAAGACGTGGACAAAAGAAGAAACGCGCAAAGGAAGAAGACCCAGAAAAAGACCTAGTAATCAATATCTCGTCACACACCCTGACTCACCCAGAACTTCGGGTACTCCGCAAAGGTCTGTCCTTTGTCCCCCAGAGCAACAGCACACTTCTGAAAGAAAAAATAGACTTCTTTAGACTATTGAGGAAAATGAAATTAAAAATATTTTACGATGACCTCGAAGAAGATCAAGACCCTAAAGAAACACCAGAATTTCTTGAGTTTAATCCAAAAAGCCATTTTTATCCTCAAGTACAGAACCATGTGCTCTCTACTTTCGAAAAAATGATACTCCAAGACCTCAAAAAACTGGAATTCAAGAACAGGGGCTATGGGAATTTCTCGAAATGGGAAAAGCAGACTCTAAAAAATCTATTGGACAACCAGACGATAATCTTCAAACCCGCTGATAAGGGAGGCGCGCTAGTCTTAATGGACAAGAGCGATTATCTGGAGGAAATTGAGAGACAACTGGCCGACACAGAAACTTATATTGAAATCAACTCCGACCCTACAAATCAGATCATGACACTAATCGAGGAAACTCTCGACGAAGCTGAAGAAATGGGCAAAATCTCGGAGAAAACGCATAAGTTCCTTAACAACAAACATCCAATTATGCCAGTACTATACATACTGCCTAAAATTCACAAAAGATTATTGAAACCACCAGGTCGACCAATCATTGCAGCTACAAATAGCATCTTAGAACCCCTAGCACAGTATCTGGACCGAATACTGCAACCTTTGATTCAGAACACAGAGACGTATCTAAAAGATACAACACATTTTTTACAAAAACTACAAGATGTTGAATTTGTAGCGGGCCGTGACATGCTCTTCACCATGGATGTCACATCCCTCTACACTAATATCACCCATGAGACCGGTCTAGAGGCAGTAGAGTGGATGCTCCTAAGAACAGCAGATTGCAAGGCAGATCGAGTGTTTGTACTGACTTTATTAAAATTGGTTCTAATGAACAATTTTTTCAAATTTGGAGAGCGCTATTTCTTACAAGTATCAGGAACCAGCATGGGAGCCGCTATGGCACCATGCTATGCTAATATATTCATGTTTTACCTAGAGTATGAAAATGTCCTCACCCCCCCAAGATGGTCTCGACACCTATCACTCTACACACGATACATTGATGACATCTTCGGTATCTGGACAGGTCCAGCAGACGAGTTGGAACAATTCTTTACCATGATGAACCTAATGAACCCCAGAATCAAGTTTACATCAGTCACTAGTGACTCTAGAATACACTTCCTTGATGTCGAAATCTACGCGAAAGAAGGAAAACTAGAAACAAGGATCTTCACAAAGGAGACAGACAGGAACAACTTACTACTAGCAACAAGCTTTCATCCTCAAAGAACACTGGATAGTGTACCGTTGAGCCAATTTTTACGATACAGGCGAAACATCTCTGAAATGTCAGAATTCTCCAGACAATCATCAACCTTACAAACAAAGTTTATCGAGAGAGGATATGATAGAAATCTAATTTCTGAAATCAAAGACAAAGTTAACTCAACCCAAAGGGATACTCTACTTACTCCCAGAACCAACCAAGATCAACAGAAATTGGTATACGTTACGACATACTCCACCCAGAGTAAGAGGATCAAAAGGATTTTTCAGAAACATTGGCACCTGCTCCAAATGGATCCGAAATTGCTACAACTCTTCCCAGATATACCAACGTTCGCGTACAGGAACAATAAATCCTTACGTAACAGCCTGATTAAAGCAGACATAACTACCATGGGAACCGGAAAAACTACATTCAAGGGTACTGTCCCCTGCCACAACTGCCAACATTGTGACAATATATTAAAAGGCAATACCATCAGCCACCCATACACAGGAAAACCTATCCCCTTGAAACACTCATGCACGTGTGATGCATCAAATGTCATTTATGGACTCAAGTGTCCTTGTGGCCTATTCTATGTGGGCATGACCACCAGAAAAGTAAAAACCAGATGGTCAGAGCATAAGTCTAACATCAGAACAAAAAGTCAGAAATCACCCGTGGCCACACACTTCTCAGAAGCTAGACACTCGGTAGCACAAATGAAATGTGTTATACTCGAACATGTAAAACTTGGCCCTAGAGGCGGAAACATTCTAAGAACTCTCCACCAGAGGGAGATAATATGGATTGACACCCTTGACTGCCTTAGCCCTAGAGGCATGAACATAGAGTTTGATCTAATGTGTTATGTTTGAATGTATGCATGTTTCGGGTCACAAGTATGTAAATGTACAGATGTCTCTTCTGTTAAATATACTCTACCCTACCTCCGGGCACCTAACTTTGTAATTCCAACTGACTAATGTACATGTCTAAAATGCCTTGATGTCAGCCACGTTTGATTATATGCAAAAGCAAAATTTGGCTCATAAACCACACAGAATGTGAGCCATCTAATTGGCAGAGACCAACTTGTTAAAATGTTGAAACAACAGGCCTTTCAGGTAGCAGAGAGGCAGGAGAGAGACTATTGTGTCACGTTTCAGCCACAGTGTGGAATGAAAGGGGACCCAAGCAGACTAGCTGTCTGCGTCACTCCCCACTCATTCACACTGTGGCTCTATGATACAGATTTTTGGCAGAACCTTCTTTTATAAAAAACATATGTTATTTTTTCGAGATTGACCATATTAATTTATCCTATCTTCCCAAATGGATGGGATAAGATGCCTTACCTAGCAAGTACCGGCTCACTAAACTGCAAGTCAGCATAGGGCTCGCCCCTCCCCGAGATACATCAGGTATGCATACGCATGCGTGGAGGCACAGTGGTCCTGAACCGAGTTGCGATTAGACGGGCACATCATCTGCGCAACAGAGGTTCACACAATGCACCCGCGCATGCCTAAACGAAATCGGACCAAGCTCCTGTCGACACACATGCGCGTGGAATCAGTGGCACAGCCCGCCCACGCGCACACGAAGTCAGACTAGACACGAACTTCCACCGTGCGCATGCGCGAATAGTAAGCGGCCCGGTCCGCTCACGGGCATGCGCACAGGCTCCCCACACTATTTAGAACAGTTACCACCAGGCAAGGCTACGAACCGAAGAGCTCCGCTCGATGCTCCGGATACCCAAGGACTTACAAGGCACCCACACGCTGCACCTAGAGGTGAGAAAGAGATTTAGAACAGATTTAACAGGCGCAGCCCTGGTCCCTACATCATTTGACTAGATAAATAGTATGCACAATGTGCATCTAGTTAAAAGAATACAGCCAGATTAACATTATGGGGGAATAGTATACCCCTGGATCTACTCTACTAACACATAGCGGTTCACTTTTATAACTTGCAAATATAATTCTCAGTGGAGCCTACCAAGTATCCAAAAAATAATCTCCCCCTGTTGGTTTTTTTTTTTTTCTAGAAACTCTTTGAGAAGAATTCTCCTTGAAGTACAATTGTTCACACACAGAGCAGATTAGGTGTATTTAACCTATCAACAAGATAGTGTCAAAGAATCAGGAAGCAAGGTGCCAGAGGCAATAGAAAAAGGTGCGTTAAAAGTAATGTTTTGAATTGTCTGAAAGGCAACCTTTCAAGTTGTTATTTCTTACTGTTGAGTTTCCCATTATTTTGAATAAGTGATGCAAGAACACTAATAGTGAAAATATTGTCTATGTTTTTATCGTAGGAATTGAATTCAAGAAACACATGTATTGTTGGAACAAATAGTGTCATTAGCCCTGAAGATGGACTGTCAGAAAAGTCCGAAACGCGTTGGCAACACACTGATAAATCTTGATACTAGTTTGGTTTGGTGACTTTAACCAAGAAATTTGTCTTACTTTATTTTGTCATTACCCAAAAAGGGATTTGGTGAATTCATGTATGAAAACAAAGTTTTATGATTTAGAATGTATTTAACAATAAGGCTTTGAGAAAAAAACTATATATTTTGATTAAAATAACCCATGAAGGGTTTTTCTACTTTCACTAAGGTTGTAATATTTTGTATCAAATAACGGATTTGCGAAATTGTGACACCCTGTGAATTGAATCCAAAAAAGTAAAATACTATTGTTGGATATAACACAACAGTGAAGCGGTGACTGTACACCTTACCTAACCACCTTGTACCTTAGGAATTTAAAACCTAAAAAAAGAAATCATACCTTCAGTTAAAATCTGAATTGCAAGCAGTGGGAACCTTCCTATAGCCCACGTGCCTGCAACACTAATACGTTTTGGGATTTTATTCCCTCTGGAGTGCACTAAGGGTTGGCAGGTAGTAATACACGCCTTTCCTTTCCGGAAAACAATGAATGACCAACAATGGAAGCTCATCGGACGCCAATCTCGTAACCTCTCCATGAATAACCGTTTTAGGCTGACACATTACAAATTCCTACACCAAGTATATTACTCCCCCGCCAAACTACACAGAATCTACCCGGAGCCGTCGTCCAACTGCAGAAGATGCAATATGGAGACAGCTCACATCTTCCATGTTGCTTGGACGTGCCTACGAATACGCCCACTTTGGGAAGGGATAGCAGAAGCCATGTCGGGAATGCTGGGGAATACATGGGAGAACACACCAACAATATGGCTCCTGTCCCTGACGGGGACTGGCACAAGGGGAGAAAAGAAACTCCTTGGTATGGCCTCTGAGACAGCAAGATATCTCATAGCCAGCATGTAGGGGAAAAGGCAGCACCCACCCTTAATAGATGGGTGGACTACATGCACCTTTGCGAGCAACGTGAATCCAGGTACTCCCTAACTCTGCCCTTCAACAGCAGACCAATAGACTATTGCCCACCATTCCGACAATACTACCTGGACTGGAAACTGAATGCGCAAATGGATGAAATGGCCCCCACACCGAACAAGAAGGGACAGATCTCACAGGGATCAGTCTAATACAGGCATGAGGAGCCCAATACATGGGAGCTTTGTAATCTTTGGGTGTCTGCAACCTGTTCAGTGCTGTCTCCATGTCTTCGACTAGGGAGTGTGTATAATAACACAATTGCCAATATATGCTGCCATCATGCCTGAAACCTGCATAAGGGACTAGGGGAGAGTACGGGGGGGGGCATTACATTGGGAGTTCATGTCACCTCAGTGACGTCTAATTGTATAGTATGTTGAACTGTGGAAGTTGAAAACACAATAAAGAAAGTTTAAAAAGTAAAATGATTGGTTACACATATGGATAGTTTGCAACTCAAGTGTAGAGTTTTAGTTATGTTATGGTACGTAGGCTGTGCAAAGCGCTTTTTCACCACTGGGCAGGTCCCACGGCACTTGTGTTCCGCGTGTGGAGTCATTGAAATGAGCACACACAACACGCCGGCTTAAACCCCTTTTTTGTGTAACTGGATATGCCCGTGTAAAATGTGTTTTTTTTTCCAGGAGAGTTCCACAGGGAATGAGCTTGAGGTGGGAGCTTTCCAGTGCTGCATTGTGCGCATGCAAATGTTGCACCTCTGAAGAGATAGGACGCGTAGATAGTGATGCTACAGTATTTGTATAAAATGAATCTGCCTGAAATGCCTCTTTTACATTCAGGTTCTTCATTCGTTATTACCGTGAACTACTGGCCATGGTCTTTGCCATTGAAGAAATCAACCAGTCTCCTGACATACTAGAAAATGTGACCCTGGGGTTCCAGATCCTGGATTCCTGCATGTCTGAGAACCGAGCCATCCAGGGGGCTCTCCAGCTCCTGGCGGGGAAGAGTGGAGCCGCTCCTGGGTACCGCACTCTGCAGGCAGCACCATTGGCTGGAATCGTTGCGGAGACAATGTCAGCGTTGACTCTTCCAATGGCCAGAATTCTAGGGGTCTTTCACTACCCACAGGTAAGTGAGGGCTTGCTGCGGAGTAGATTTAGCTATTTTAAAATGGGAAGATATGGTTAGTTACCAAAATCCCACAGTAGAGGTTTTGAGTTATGGTTGCGGGATCGCATTTAAAATCCAGGTGGTTTTCTAATATTTTGGGTTTATGATTTACTCCTGAAATGATGGTGTTTGCGATTTCTCATGTGATGATATCATCTGTAATTTTATACCGGCTGCCATCAGGGATGCAATTACTAATGTCACGTGATGTGTGAGATCAGGAAGCGGTCATGTGAGCACTGTGGAAGGAGGCCCCCTGCTAGGAGGCCTCCCATCATAGTGTGAGCCCCCCGACCAACAGAAGACACAGGAGACTCTGTTTCCCGTCTGGGTCCTACGTGTGCTCTGCTGAGCACACGTGACACACCCCATTTATTCTTTTCCACACATGACAGAGTTATGTCACTCTGCCACGTTAAAGGGACACCCCACTCTTCCTTTTTCATAACAATAACAACGACATCACAAAACCACCACCCACACAAACTCGTGGCAAATAACACCCTCTAAACTGTTTCCAGAAACTCTCGGCTGCTTGACTCTATGGTCCAGTACATAGTCATTCAGGTGGGCAGGTCTCCCTCTGCCAGCTCCCTGGGTTTACCATCTGCCCCCTTCCCAGCTCAGCCTCTCCTCACCTGCATTCCCTCGGTCCAAGGGAGTCTGAGAGCAGTCAGTCCCACCACCTTCATCAGGTTCCTCAGCACAATCTCTGCCAGGGATACACCGGGCCGTGCACCATCTCCCAGGCTCTTGAAGAAACTGGCATTCCTGGTAACAAGGGCATTTCCATCCGAGGCTGTCACCATAGACCCCTTCAATGCATACACGTCCATGCGGCTTGGTTCATATGTCAATGACAGCTTCCCTTGGGGGTGCCTATTTCTTAGTATCACCTCGTCCCCCAGGGCTAACTGGTACTGCCGAAGCCCCCGTCTCATGTTCTTGCCCTTGTTTCGGTATCTCCTGTCCCCCGGCACTTGGGGGTCATCGATCACTGTCAGTTGCCAGTAACCTGCATCCGGCAAGAGGCCCCTCGGGCATCTCTTAAACATCGCTTCCGCTGGGGCTGCTCCAGTCGAGCAATGGAGAGTTGCAGGATATTCCCTTAGGTTCTTTCATAGGGGCCTTCGCAGACACTGTTCCTGCCCATGGGCAATCTCTTTTTTTTAATTTTATTTTTATTGTATTTGGTTGAAACAACCTTTTACAAATCTAGCAAACAAATTCATACTTAAGTATCATCTCACATATAACTCTTATTAAATCCAAAAAAGACAAGAAGAAAAAAAAGAAGAAAAAATGTAATAATGAACAAAGAAAGCAAAAAATCTAAAAAATCTATAAAACTTGCACACACACTTGTTCCAGTTAAACTGAATGAAATGAGATCTCACCCTTCTGAATATTTACAATTAAGCAGTAATGAGTTAGATAAAAAAGACAAAGATCTGCCTACATAAACAATAAAGTTAAGGATTGCTACAAAGAAAACACAATTTACGAACTACTCACTAAACCATCCTTCAAAGTCTTTCCAAGAATATACCAAGGGAGTCCTCAGAACCCATACCTAGAGTCTCCAAATCATACCCCAGATTGGGCCACAATATTACAGCCTTCAAGTATTTCTACCACTGCGATTGTGAGAGGGCTGAAATCGCCTGCAATTAGCCAGTCCCAGAACCTCTTTGGTAGAAAGTTGTCACTGTTCATTCCAAACCTGGCAAACAGACGACATCTGGCCAGCAATGTCCCCTGGCAATCCACCATTTGTTTCAATGAGAGCTGCCCAGAAGTAGCAGGTTTGTGTCATCTTGTTTGAATGAAAATGCACGATGTACACTTTTTTCGGAGAAGACATTAAGAATCCAACAATGCAGAACTCCTCAGGACACTTTAGAGCTTGGAGGAAGGTGAGTTCCAGTGATGGTCTCTGGACACAGGTGATGACAAACATCCGTCCAGTCACGGTCACAGGAACTGATCCAGGATAGGTATCCTTCAAAGTAGAATGCTGAAATTCTGAGAGCTGGCTACTAGTAGCACAGGCCGATTACCACTGAAGTTCCGGACTCAAACAATGGCAGTGATGCTTCTGGCAAGAAAGCACACGAGAGAGCTGATCAGTCCACATGCAGTCCAGGGACATTTCTGGAGGCTCTGAAGTGCTGGATCCTCGAGAAGGCATCAGGACTAGTTGGTCCTACTAGTCCAGGGCTGAGCAGTGCTCATGGTCTTCGGAGATTAGGCAAAGGAGCAGGGCTTCACCAGGCTGATTGATTGATTGATTGATTTGTTATTTATACTGCGCCTATACACAAGTGTTTCAAGGCGCAATACTGCAATAGATGCTGGGCCACTTCTCAGCTATTTGGATCTTCTGCAGGCTACCCTTCAGCGAGAGATTCTTGGCTCCAATGCAGATCTGAAGAAATGACTGAGGAGATCCTCTTCTTATCTAAATTGTGAGCTGGATGCAAGTCCAACCCCCCCAAATGGTAAGGATATGCACCATTAATACAGCCAGTAGTTATCCCATCTGGGACAACTAATGGTTTCAAAATTGCCTCACACCCAGAATTTGCGGTACCATGGATGTGGACTGGAACTAGACAGTCCCCGTCCCCTTCCTGGGCCACACACACACACAAAGAGTATTAGAGTTAGGAATTTTAAAAGGCTTAAGCCCGAAGCCTTGTTGCCGTGGTTACGGCCCATACTGCAGGAGATTGGTAAATTAGAGACAGCTGAAGACATGGCTAACACTTATATGCAATCCCTGGAGGAAGCTACGCATAAACCAAATCGGTCAACAAGTAAAAGGGCAATGACTGGTTTACTCCCGAACTACAAAAAATTAAAATGACTATTTCTATGCATGGAGATCATCTCAAGATGGCTGCAAACATTTCTAAAACAGCAGTCATAGAGGGGGCGCTCGAGTGCCAAAGCAAAATGGTGGTGGGTCAGCATAGCTCTGCTCACGACCGTCGCTTATGAGCGACCTTCACCTCACCAACTCACCCCTAAAGCCGCTTCAACGGAGATATGCAAATTGGAACATGTCCGGCAGGGATGGGCGAAGTCTGTAGCAAAAACAAGACTTCAGCACCCACCACAAGCGGCCACTCCGATGCTGCTGCAGCTGGCGCAGCGGGCCCCCCTGATGCCGGTAGGGGAAAGTGGATGCAGCGTGGGGACGAGGACCCCTGCCCGTCAAGCAAGTGCAGCGCCTAGTGGAGGCACCCCCTCCCCACGACCAGCGGCATGGGGTGGCCCACACAACGGGTCGCAGGCAACTAAACCCCAGCATGCCAGCAGTGGAACCATGAGCACAGGACACCCTGATGGAACATGCAAACGACGCCACAGGGACTCACGAAACTCTGCTTCTACTCTCCGCCCTCTGCAACTCATCCAGAACAGGACTGTGAGACTTGTCCTTGGCCTCAAGCCCAGGGATCGTATCTCTCCAGGACTGAAATCTCTACACAGGCGCGCACCCAAGCGAAGTACCCGGAAGTATCCGCTTGGCCGCTCTCTCTGCTTCCCTCTCAGTGGATTTGGTTTTTCAACTCTCTGATCAACGGTATAACACTGATTTACTGGACTACTGCATTCTACCATTATTGGAAGTGCCTCTTATACTAAAATACCAACTTTTTCTTTGTTATTTAGGCACTACTGAGAGCGTATTAGCTCTTTAACTGCAAGAGCCCCGCCCCTTTTGGTGCATCACAACAAAAGTCAGCACGCACGCACGCCCGCGTGCGCGCATTCAATCGAAGTACCCGGAAGTATCTGATTGGCCGTTCTCTCTGCTTCCCTTTCAGTGGATTTGTTTTTTCAACTCTCTGCTCAACAGTATAACACTGATTTACTGGACTACTGCATTCTACCATTATTGGAAGTGCCTCTTATACTAAAATACCAACTTTTTCTTTGTTATTTAGGCACTACTGAGAGCATATTAGCTCTTTAACTGCAAGAGCCCCGCCCCTTTTGGTGCATCACTACAAAAGTCAGCACACGCACGCACCCGCGTGCACACACCCAAGCAAAGTACCCAGAAGTATCGGCATGGCCGCTTTGCCGCGCTTGACACGCTTTTGCAGTCAAGTGATTCTACCGTGTTAGTACTTTCGCGAACAGAAAGGGCTCTTGGTATTTATATTAGCATCTTTTTCCATCTGGAGGGTTGGTAGTGAAAACATCTGCTTGCATATTATCAATTTTGGCTGATAAATGCACTGAGGTGTATTTACTTTGAGGACTGGTATGCCTCCTCTGGCCCTCGTTCACAACAACAATGTCCAATCCAAATCACCTGCTGCCTGTGTTAAACGGAAAGATTCCAAACAAACATGCTCCACGACATTGGGCCTCATTACGAATCAGGCGTTAAGGGGTTACCGGCGCCGTAAACGGCGCCGACCCTTAACGCCTGATTCCGAGGTCCCTTTGCGCCATGGTGAGTTTAACGCCTGCTTTTTGCAGGCGTTAAAATCCATGGCGCTAAGGGACCATGGTGCTAATTACGCCACCGTAATTTACGGTGGCGTAATTAGCGCCTTCCCCACTCCCATTATGCCCTATGGGGCAAAAATGGGAATGGGGAAGGGTAAAATGGGAAATGGGGATTTACCGCCCCACTCACCTTGGAATGGGGCGGTAAATCCGCCATCCACCATGGTGTAAACGTAGTTTACAACATGGCGGTAAGGGTACGACCCAGGCGGTAACTTACCGCCTGGGTCGTAATGAGGCCCATTAACATGCTCCATCAAGAAACTGACGCTCTCTTCGACCAAACCAACTATGAATACGGATAGACGCTCATTCTATAAGGAGCCGGACATAAGCAATGGTTTGGACTGGTGAGTCACCAATTCACTTGCAAAATGCAGATATTGGCCCGCCCAAACTAATAGACCCAAAATCTGTAGTGGACAAGACTAATCCTTCTAGCGACCTCGTGCCACAAACAATTGCGTTTTCTGTAACCTCACCAATGTCAAAGCCTTTACCATCGAATGCCTTACAAATAGGCTCTAATTTAAACATTTCTTTAACAGACAGTGCTCTATTGAATAATGTATTTACTGCTCCGGTACAATCTGTTAACAATAATTAAAACCAACTGGAGCCAATTGACATGGCTGTGATTAATCTAGAACTAAATGGCACCTGCTTCGTGGCTCATGACTCCTTTCACAACCTCTCCAGGTCACCAGATCTCTTCCCTGATTTTAGCCATCCACATTCCGGTATAGCGGTCTCTTATTCAGCCCCTACCCCTCGCAAACCACGTGAATCATCACTGAGTTTCAAACCCCCTAGTCAATCGGAATCTTCAACCAAATTGCTCGAAATCACACTCAATGGACCTCATTATAAGTATTGCGGAATGGGTTAATGGGCGCCTCTAATGGTGGCGGCGCCGTTAAACCCATTCCGCAATATTACGAGGTTCCCTCGCGGGACCCGATGTGGACGTCTGGTTTTACCAGACGTCCAGAACGGGTCCCGCGAGGGGTCCAGGGAGCTGTCACGCTCACCTGATTCCCACGGAGGCGCAGGTCTGGCTTCGAGTGCTGATGCTTCTTCAATGGTGAAGCGCAGGACTCTGAAGAGGGACAGGAAGGGCCCCTCTACTCTGGCTTTTCTGGCTCGCAGGAATATTCCCCTGTGCGTGAAAAGGGAGTATTACCTACTGACGGAATAATGCTCAAGCCTCCCACTCCCTTCCAACCCTCCACGATACCTTTCCACGATTCCCCGTGAAGTCTCACCTTAGGGTCTGGAAGGATGAGTTCTCCATCCTGCTTCTGATGCAGGGGCGCGTTGAAACCCAGTTACTTCACTGGATTGAGGTTTGATGGGAGTTCAAAATAAGCTTGACTATTCAGGTGAGGCGCTGTAAGAGTTCTGTTGCAAGTTCAAAAGTTCACGCTTAAATAATAATGTTCATTATCTTATTGCAGCAAGCGCTAATGCTTATGTCTTTTTCCCCTTAGGGGCCGGGGTTTGGAATGCCGGAGATATGGCGCCGACCCGAAGTGAAACGTGCAGTTCCAGTAAATAACGGGTAAGTTCTGGATGAGCGTTCAGGTAATGTCTTTGCTTTCGCTCATTCAATGTCTTTGTCTTTTTTCCCATAGGAGCCGGGGTCCGGAATGCCAGGAAGCGGCAGGACCCGAAACGAAATGGGAATGACCCAACAGGTAAGTCTTAGAAGAAAACTGAGCTTTTCCTATTTCCCTTCCTTCTCTCACCTTGTTTTCCTGTCTTTCTCTCTAGGCTCTGGGAAGTGGGTGCGGATCCGGATGATCGCTGCTGAAGATGGAGGCGCCCAGGAAAGGTGAGTGAAATGCAGCGCTGCAGCGATCAAAGCGAAATGCTTTTAAAATGATGTCTTCCCTTTCAGGATCGTCGGTGTGATGTCTCCGTGATGCAGCTTTAGCAGGTAAGGTCTTCTTTCTCTGCCAATTCTCTCTTATCTCCCTTTGCAGGCGACCCAGGATGCTGACAGGCGTGGCTGAAGTCCAGATGCAGGAGCTGACACGGTGAGCGTCCAGCTGCGAGGAGCAGAACAACGCGAAGCGTGAGTTGCTGATCGGGCGTGGTTTAAATAGCTTTGGAAGAAGTTCCAGGTACGTATCCTTCCACCGATCAGGTATGTATCCTTCCCCGACCACACCCAGGTGGAAAGTAGTCCCACAGGTAAAGTAGTTCCATTCAGGCCTCAAGAGGGCCTGGATGTAGCAGCATGGTCTGCATCAGGTAAGTGCACATTAAAACACTTGAACACATGTCTAGCTTTATGAGCCTGGCGCCTAAGGCGCCAGGACAGGGGTCCAACATGAGCCTGGCGCCTAAGGCACCAGGACTGTGTCCAAAGGGCCCCAGCTTGGGCCCGCTGGCACTTCCCTGGGGGGAATGATGCCTGCCTCTGGGGTTGCTGGGTCGGACCTGGCTCCTTGGAGGTAGGCATCATGACAGGAGCTAACAACGGGCCGGTTGTAATGGGCCCGTTGTTAGCTCCCGCACCCATTCCCATTGAGCCCTATGGGGGCTCAAATGGCAATGGGGAAGGTCCGGGCCCGGGTTCCCTGAAGGAGGAATTACCGGGCCCTCCAAACTCGTAATGGCCCGGTAAGTTCCCATTCAGGGAACCCGGACCCGATTTTGGAGGCAGCCATGCCCTTGCTAAGGGCATGGCTACCTCCAAAGTCGTAATGAGGCCCAATGCCATGAATCTTGCCATACACTCGATGACCAGAATATTTGACACTCTGGATGCTAAATTGACGCATCAGGCTGTCCAAATGGATAGAATTCTTACTTGGCAAAACAACATACGTAATTCCCAAAGTCTTGAGGCACGAGTCCATGAACAATATCCTCGATCAATTGCTCCCATGACTTCTGTATCTTGTCAAACCACTATTTATATGCATGATTTAGACACTCTTTTTCCAACAATGGGGATTCAGGATCCCGAAAGCATGACAGTCATGCTACCACACTTTGCCGATATTATCCATGATGGGATCGCAAAAATGCAAAATGTGGATTTAGCAAATGTGCCTATCACAAATGAGCATTCTTCTCCTCCCTCCAGTAGTAAACGTGCATACACAATTTTTCATGCTAATAAACCTCTCTCTGAAATATTTAAGCCCTCTCTTAACCTACAAACCAAAAAATCCAAAAATCTAAAATCTGTAAAAACACTCACGACAAAAACGAAGCAATTCATCACATCAATAAGTCAACCTAAGGGAGCTCTATTCACAGCTTCAAAGGCTGTGACAATGAAATATGCTCGACAAGCCCATGACAGGAAAATGCAATCTATTCCTAATACTAATCTGGGCATTCCCTCATATGCTCCACTTGATCAATTGGTCGCTGCAGCCACAGCCGCGGCCGCTGATGAGAGAGATTATTAACCATATCCCCAAGATGCATGTGTCCCACCCAAGGCTGTACCACCTAACAAAGCACCTCCACAATGCTCTAATGAATTCTATCGGCAAGAAATCCAGAAAGCAGTTGATGTTTACATGGCGGCCCAACCATCACAAAAATACATCACTCTGTCCTTGGACAATCAATCATCCAAGCAGTCCACAAATCAAAACATAGAGGAGCTTGGGGGTCCTCCTCTCCAACACGCCTCTGCGTCCTGGGTGAGACCTGGCCTCACCACTGTGAAGAAGGGTGAAAATGTTCAAAGTCTAGGTCACAATTCACTATTAGAACGAACGCAGAAGATAATAACCGCTCATGACACGGCTCACAATATGTCTGAAGGGACTCTTACATTAGCCTCCCCCGCCCATGAGATACTACGTTTGATTGATACTGCCCTAATAAACAACAAAGAGACAAGAAACCCTCCAATAGTAAAATCAGCTAGAAATCATCCCATATTGGCTCATTCGAAAAATCAAGCCATTCGACCTGTAAAATGTCCAGCTCCCTTCTCCTTGCTGTTATCCTGCAGACCGATGCCATTCACCCAATATGACCTGAATCAGCAATCCATTATGGAAATATTTTCTGATGTTCCAGTATTAGAGGATATTGCCTCTTCAGATATCAAATTGGTTGAATTTACCCAAGAAAGCAAGCTGAGCACTGTCAAGATATGGATGAAATCTCGACTGGTTCAAAACACTATATTGCTTGCCAAAACACAACTCTACACCATGGGCTTCATTCTGTTGGCAGGCTCGTCCCCAATGAACAATCTGGGTTCAGGGCCCAATGTCCTTTCTTTACAACCCACCTCGACTTTAGCCTCAAAGCCACGCCAAGAGACACCGGATCAGGTGGCATTACAATGTGTCTGCAAATGCAATGGAAATCATCAATAACTAGATCATGCTTTACCATCTAGTTCAGTTTCCCTACTCAGTTGGAATTCCAGGGGGTTTAAACACCTACTAAACAATCGTCTGCTTGAGATCAACAATCACGATGTGATCTTCTTACAGAGATTTGGCTCACTTCTATCCCTACATGGGATAGCCATGATGTGCACATGACCCTAGCCACCAAAGCCATGCGTGGCCGTCCCACCTCAGGGCTGTTAATTGCTATTAAACAGAGCCCAAATTTTACCTCAGAGCCATGGGCCTCTCTTATGCTTTCATACAGATGGTAAAACTGCACCACTATGGCATGTTATACGACTTAGTGAATGTTTACTGTAACCCAATGGGAATATCTGATGAACGTTTCTTCAAAGATCTTAACGGAACTTATATTGCTGGATTCCAATGTTTCAAAGATCATAATAGCGGGGGACCTGAATCTTCATTGCTTACGAACCAACCCCTCCCAGTCTGTTGGGATACTGGCAAAATGGAGCAATTTTGTTGAAACTCAAAACTTCCAAATGTTAAATGGAACCTTTAAAGCCGACATTCCACTAAAACCAACGTGGCATAGAGAAAATAGCTCTGCAGTTATTGACTATGTTTACATTGATTCTGCCTTCATAACCCAAGTCACTGACTTTCGGGTTCTGTCAACAGACTTGAGTGACCACAACATGCTTATAATGACATGGGGCCTCATTACGACCCTTGCGCTCCCGTAATGAAGGGGGCCGGTACGGGACCGGCCCCCTTCATTACGGAGCGCCGATTACAAGGTTCCCTTTGCGGGCCCCTGTAAGGATGCCTGGTAAAACAGGCGTCCTTTCTGGGTCCCGCAAGGGGAAGAGGGAGATAATAACAGGCCAGTTGTTATGTGCCCGTTATTGCCTCCCTCCCCATTCCCATTGAGCCCTATGGCGGCTCAAATGGGAATGGGGAATGGTTCCTGCAAGGAGGAATTACCGGGTCCTCCTATGTCGGAATGACCCGGTAAGTCCTCATTGTAGGAACCCCGTAATGGAGCCCGGTTTGGAGGCAGCCATGGTGCTAATAGCACCATGGCTGCCTCCAAACTCGTAATGAGGCCCATGGTCTGTAAAAAGCCCCTGTGCCTCCACCATCCAAAATCTGACCAAGGGTCAACTAATAATTAGCCCTAGTCGTAAAAGGTTACGTTGGTCTGAGTCTTCCTTGAAATTATTCAGTAACCACAATAAATAAAAACATCATTGGTGTAACGCATCAGGAAATCATATATCATGACCTAATGCAGCTTTTTCAATCTACTACTCGTCAACAAATCAAAACTGCCCCAAAATTACATGTATACAATCAAGATATAAGAGAACAGAAAACTCTGTATCGACTACATAAACCAGAAGCCTTAAAACTGACCGATGGCTCTCGGGGAGCAGTCTTAATTCAACTGAAAAACAAATAAAAAAACTGGCTCCGTAGTCGTAAATCTCTTATGTATCAACTTGATGGAGCAAAGATGTTGAGTGTATTGCAAACTAAAAACTAAAAACACAGCTGAAATATGGTCAGCCATTAACCAAGCGTCCACAGGGCTTCAGGAAGCTTTACAATCCCAAGGGGTCAGAGAATGTGACTGGATCACCTATTATTCACAACTATATGCTGCCCCGGATGAAATAATGCATTTCAACTCTGCATTAGAAACAACAAAATTCCATCTTGACTTCGATAAAGAAGACATTTTATTTTACATCCATAAAGTGAGTCGTTCGCGAGCTCTGGGCCAGGGTGGTCTCTCAAATTTTAATTTTAAACAACATCCAGAGATCTGGGCAGAGGTGTTGTATAACATCTTTAGCCATGTAAACACTACACAGCAACTACCTCAATCATGGAAACGTTCCATTGTTTTGCTCATCTACAAAAAAGGTGATTGATGTAAACCATCCAGCTACCGTTCAGTTGCACTCCTGGATGCCCATGGTACAATTTTCTGTCGAATCATTCTGCCAGATTTAAATAAGTGGTCCTCAGACATGCACATGAGAGGCCCCTTCCAATCTGGGTTTGTGGCTGGTTTTAGGTACCTCGCTCAACATCAGCGGATTAAATATGATTAAATTATATTATTCCACTCGGAAACAACCACTATATTTAGCATTTGTAGATTTCCGGATGGGATTTGATTCCATCGGCCGCCACCTATCGTATGAAAAACGAATCCGTTGCAAATGCCCTAGTTCGCTCATCAACTTAATTAAACTTTTGCATACAGAAACAACCATGCAGGTGACACTAACATTGGAAGGACTATTGTCCTCATGTTTTCCGACAGAGCAGGGCCTAAAAAAGGGATGCATTTTGGCCTCTATTCTGTTTAACCGATTTATTTTAGACATGGGTGAAACATTCACAGCCATAGTCTCAGATGCACCGAAACTGGGCCTACAACGAGTTGCATGGCTCCTCTACGCGGACGATCTTGTCCTCCTATGCCAAACCCCAAAAGGGTTACAAAATCTGCTTGATAGGTTAAACATGTACGCCTATGACAACAATTTGTTAATAAACATAGACAAAACACAGGTAGTTGTGTGCAACATTGTTACTTAAAATACAATCACTGCAAATTTCAAGTGGTCGTTACTCTGAACTAAAGGTAGTTATGCAATACAAATAACTAGGGGTGCCATTTAACAACTCGTCAGATGCCATTTTTGAACAAAGCCTAGACTTAAAACTAACAACACTGATCTCGCAGACAAAAATTCTGTTGTATAAATATGGCAAATTCTCCTGCACGCATGTAATGATGTTTTTTCAACAAAAAGTTGTCCCAATTCTCTTGTAGAGGATTGAAGCAAGACTCCCAAGAGCAAAATAAAGTTGGGATCTGCTGGAGGTGGGATTTTGGAGACAAGTATTAAAACTCCCAAAATGCGCGCCCCTACCAATCATACGATTTGAATTGGGCTCTCTTTCCTTACATGTCCATGTTTTATAGAAAATGTCCACATTGCTGCGCAAATGTTTGTTAGGCCTCAGAATAAACAACATTCTGAGTGTAGTTACATACTATCTTCTGAAATCTGATCATTACTTTCCCTGCAAATGGCAAACTTGTGTTTTGGACGCATCAGATACCGCCATAACATTGGACCTCCTATTGGAGAATCCCACCCGAGCAAAGATCAAATTATTTGAATTTGATTGGACAAGCAATCACTCTAAATATGACCCTTACAAAGATTTTAATGGGGCTCTATTTGGACACAAGAGATTTCGCTTTTGGCAGACTATTTAGTAAAGTGTCCAACACCCTATCTTCGTAATCAATATCTACGTTTTAGGTTACACTTATGGCCTACTAATGATGTCTTAGTTAGAAGGGGTAAGATTTCAAAAGAACAGAACATCTGCCGGTTTTGTGCTGATATTTTGCAACAGGAAACATTACAGCATTTTATTGTAGATTGCCCTGCTTTGGTAACCAAACGTCAGCTATACTTTAAAAATGTGATTTGCATTTATCGCTCTTTAGACTCTGACAGCATACGAAAACTAATTTTCTCCAACTCTTATAACTCTGTCTTATAAGGTGTTAGAGGACAGTACAGCCATCTTTAAAGCAATGTCCCTAGTTCTATATAGGTCACATGGGCATGCTCCTGGCAGATAATAAGCTAGTAATACGTTTCTATGTTGCTTTAATCTATGCCAAGTGTTGGCCTATAAATTGTACAGTGACTTAAGTTGACTTATGCACATCTGTTGAACCTATTTTGCCTTATATTTTACATTTTACATTTTTTTTATCCTTCAAAGAAATTGTATTGTATTAGCATATCATTTTATTTTGTTGTATTTGTAAAAGAATATTCTGTTATTGTTTGTATTTGGACAATCAGAACAATGTTATTATTTAATAAATTGTTGATTTGAAAGGTTGATGTTATCAGCTAACCAAATTTATAATAAAAAAAAGAAATCTCTGTACTGGCTCTCAGTGGCTGTGAGGATTAAGTTTAAAACCCTCTGCATTGTCCACAAGGCCTTCTGGGGACTGGGGCTTCAATACCTTCAACTCTCTCATCCTAAATATCTTCCTACTCGAGCTCTTCCCGCATTCGCCTCCAACTCTCTCATGGTCAGTCGCTTTTCCAAGCAACGAGGTGGTGGTAGATCTCTTTCTTCGGCTGGGGAACAGCCTCTGTGTCTCCCTCAAACTTGAGGCGAACCACCTCTGGTTCCGGAAGTACCTCAACACATTCCTCTGTGCTTCTAATTTCTCTCGTCCTCTCCCCTGTTGAATTCCTGGCTGAAACTGTACTGTACTGGTTACCTGACCCTCTGATCTCAGCCCCAGGTCCCCTGCCCCGCCAGTTACACACCTGCACTGCCTCCCTGCCAACCCCTGCACTTGGGGACTGTTTCTGTACCCCCACAGTCCCCAACCAGCACTTGACACCCGATGTCTGCACTTACCCTTGCACTTGCCACCAGCTGGCCCTACTTCTCTTATGTTTTTTTAACATTTATTCTTTATCCCATGTACTGCAATGTCTCCACCCCCTCCCATTCCGCCCTTTTCCCCTTGCCCCTTCCCCTGCACTTGCGCGATCTGAATAACACTTGGCCTAGTAGGATCTCTGTCTCTGGTTTACCTCTGTTTCCCCTCCCTTGCCGCATCGCGCCTTGAAACACTTGTGTATAGGCGCGTTATAAATGCCATATCATATCATAGCATATCATAGCATATCATGATATGATATGATATTATATGCTATGATATGATATGGTATTTGTAACGCGCCTATACACAAGTGTTTCAAGGCGCGACGAGGCAGGGGGGACAGGGGGAGACAGACAACGATCCTACTAGGCCAGGTGTCATTCAGATCGCGCACGTGCAAGGGTAGTGAGACTGGGAAAAGTGCAGGGGAAGGGGAGAGGGGAAGTGCAGTACATGGTTAGTAGAATACAAGATAAATAATAGGGTCAACTGGTGGCAAGTGCAAGGAAAGTGCGGTACATGGTTAATAGAATATGAGATAAATAGTAGGGCCAGCTGGTGGCAAGTGCAAGGTAAGTGCCGGGAGAAGGGGCTGTAGGATACAGAGACAGTCCCGTAATGCAGGTAGGCAGTGCAGGCAAGAGTGGCTGGGCCAGGACACGAGATCGCTGAGTGGCCCAGTTGCAGATTCAGTGCAGGTTCAGTGATTTTAGCAGGTGAGAGAGGGAGAGAAAGCAGAGGCAAAGAGGAAGGTTTTGAGGTGCTTCCAGAACCGGAGATGGTTCTCCTCAAGTTTCAGGGAGGCAGGAAGGCTGTTCCAGAGGGAGGCCCCTGCTGCGGCGAGAGATCTACCCCCAGCTCGTTGCTTGGAGAAGCGGCTGACCCTGAGGTGGTTGGAGGTGGATGAGAGAAGGGCTCGAGAAGGAAGATATTTACGAAGAGAGAGTTGCAGGTATTTTGGCCCAAGGCCCCAGAAGGCCTTGTGGACAGTGCAGAGGGTTTTGAACTTAATCATTGCAGCCACTGGGAGCCAGTGTAGTGATTTCAGTCCTGGAGAGATACGGTCCCTGGGCTTGAGGCCAAGGACAAGTCTCGCAGTCCTGTTCTGGATGAGATGCAAAGGGCGGAGAGTAGAGGCAGGAAGATTTAGATAGAGGCTGTTACAGTAGTCCAGCCTAGAGAGAACCAGAGCTCTGGAGACAGTGAGCTTCTGGGGGAAGGAGAGGAAAGGAAGGATACCTCTGAGGAGGTGTAGCTGGTAGTGTGACTTCTTAGAGACGTCAGAGATGTGAGGAGAGATGGAGAG
Source organism: Ambystoma mexicanum (assembly GCF_040938575.1). Lineage (NCBI taxonomy): Eukaryota > Metazoa > Chordata > Amphibia > Caudata > Ambystomatidae > Ambystoma > Ambystoma mexicanum. Next base: position 1,091,578,654 of record NC_090941.1, read on the forward strand.
TGTGGAGTCGAAGATGACCCCGAGGCTATATAATATAACTAAGGCTATATAATAAGCGCCCAAAGATGAACCCCTACCGTGAACGGGGCGCAACGAAGGCCTCCCAAGGGACCATGGCCTCACTTCTGCAGACCAGCCACATCAGCCATTAAGCCTTGCACCCACCAGACGCATCTCCCAAACCCAGCCCCTGAGTGGTACTGCTTCCTCCTGTATATCGTGCAGAAACCCGCTCTATATCTGACCTCAGACCCAAGGAACTGATAAGACCCCGACCAATTGAGAGAAGCAACACAGGCGTTAATGAACCCACGGAAGGCCCGCATGGGGACCAGAAACGAAAAGGGAGACCACACAGGGCGGCAGCATTACCCCGGAGCTCCACAGAGGGAACCACAGAAGAGCCCCCAACTAAGCAATCAAGGAGGCTTGTTGCAACGGCCCCACGACACCGCAGGGGGAACGGCCCGGGTCATGACTAGGGGCAGACCCTCGGAGGAGGGGAAGTCTCTCATAAACACCAACGCTGTGGCCAGGGCACAAAGAACCCCCATCCCCCAAGAGGCCACAGCTGCACACAGACTATCCAGCCATACTCAACCCTATGCCCAACAGCTCCCAGGCAAAATCTTCAGCCCAGGCCCCAGGATTGGTGCCATCACCCCCTTCATTTTGCGCAAATGCCAGCTCTGAGTAGGAGCCTAGGCTCAAGGACCGGATAAGGCCCACCGAGAATAACCGCACAAGCAGTCAGGGTCTCACGGAAGGCCTGCACTTAACCACAAGGAGAGGGGGAGCACTCAGGGCCGCAACGGTACCTCATGGCAGCAAAAGGTGTGCCACAGAGGAGGCCCCAGCACCAAAACCGGTGGGGGGACACAAACTAGCCTCAGGACATCACAGGGTCAACGGCCCGAACACAAGGCAAAGGGTGAATCCTTCCACAGCAGAGTCCGGGAGCAACAAATCCCCCCCACACCTATTTGACGCAGCTATAACCAACGAACTTGCTCTCCCGAAATCAAACATTGCACGCCCAGGGGAGAAAATCCCAATCACACTGTGGTCCAGCTAACATTACCCCACAAAGCATCAACAGAACAAAGGGGCATGCGATCAGGATCAGAATCCCACACCTCAGATATTAGGGACGGGCCAGATAATGTGCAAACTGGGGGCCTCCCCGGACGCTCTGTGAGGAAAAAAACCTGAAATGGAGCTACAAACGCAACTTCAGGCCAGACTGGCCGAGATGAAAATAATTAGCCAAAAAATGCAGGAAACAAATACAGCTGTCCTAGACATAAAACATGACCTTCAAGAAGTACAAAGCCACTTGACGACTCAATCTGAGAGAACCATGGAAAATGAACAGCGCATCAGCGCCCTGGAGGATAATCTGATGACTGCTGAAAACTACATGGACAGAGTCATAAGGGAAGTCCAAAGATTAGGCAAAAAGATCGAAGATCAGGAAAATAGGTCCCAGAGGAATAATCTGTGAATCGTCTGTGTTCCGGAAAACGCAGAGGGAATGAACATGGAAAAATTCATCTGTGACCTCCTGCAAATCACCAAGCCATCACCAAATGAACGTCCAAGCACTTATTGAACTTTAAACATAAAGTGGCTATCCTGAAGGCATTCAGATCAGCAGCACCAGTGCGCATCAGCCAGGGGGAAATATGAATCTTCAACGATTATTCACAGGAAGTGTCCAGAAGACGTAAGGGCTTAAGCCCCTTCTTTGAAGCCCTCAAATCCACAGAACATAGACACTACTTAAAATGTCCTGCAATCTGGTGTATACAAATAGACAAAACATGACATTCGTTTGGGGACCCGTAACCTGCCTGGCGGTTCTTACAACAATAGAACATTGTGATGACGGACTTCGACAGTCAGACAGCGAAGGCCACTAGATCGAACCACTCCCCCCAGCAAGATTGGAATGCTCACGATCTAAGTGGAGGTGGCAAAAAGCAGACAGAGGCCCAAAAGGATGGAGCCACGGCTCAAAAAAACACACTGAGAAACCCTGACGATAGACCGCCTCAGGATCACCGACAAGGAAAGGGAGCTCGAAACCACCCTTCGATGGGAACCGAACCAATATTAAGACAACCCGATCCGTGCTGAGGGAAATGCTGAGTGAGGACAGGACTCAACCTAAATCTTTTTTTTCTTTTTTTTTCTCCATAAGACCAACGGGTGGAGGATTAGGCAACCGCCAACCAGAGCGACACCCACCCCATAAATCACCCATTGCCCACTTGGGACAACTAAGACAAGATACATGGGAAGATGGTGCATCTCTGGAGCCTGCACCCTCCAACCTCATATATGGGCTCTTCAGCCCTGTATTGGGCACGGGCCGACTGTTGGGCCCACCCAATGTCACCTATGTTTGTTTACCACTGGCCCATGGTTGGGCCTGTTCTCTGTACTGTGGTTGATGGTTATCCACTTGTTAGTTACTGCAGGGTTTAAATGTGAGACGTGCTCAATACCAATAGAATCAACCACAGTCTGCAGGAGAGAGACCATTGGGGACCGAACACTGTGATGCTCCCCTCACACACACACTGTCTAAGCTGACGCTAGTGACCCTCAACATTCAGGGACCAGGTCACCCCATCAAGCGCGAGCTAAATTAAACCTAAGAGATATCCAGGGGGACATAATATTCCTCTAAGAGACCCATCTCAACCAAACTGAAGCTGAAAAATTGGCAAGAAGATGGGTGGGCACTACACTACTCTGACCATGCCACAGGAAGCAGGGAGTATCGATCCTGATACACAAACGGGTCCCCTTCCAAGTGCAGCACACATTCAATGGCAAAATGGGGTGAGTAATTCTGCTGCAAGGCCAAATACAGCAACAAGCAATGACCCTACTAAATATTTACACCCCCACAAAGGACACACCAGCCTTTTTCACCCACACATTTTCCAAATGTGCCAGATACATGCAGAATCTTACAGTGATGGGGGGGGCCCAAATGTAACCTTAGACCCAGCCGTAGACCGCCAGGGGATTAGTCAAGATAATCCATCCGCCAGTAGGAAAGGGTTGACCCTCCGAACTCTAATGACCGATCTACGTCTGAAAGATGTTTGGCGTCACCTCCACGCGAACAGGCAAGACACATTATTCTCATCACCACAGGTGTTATTCAAGACTAGATTACTGGCTGATGCCGGCCAGCAAACTTCACATGATATCAGAATTGCACCATACTACTGACCACAATCTCAGACCACGCCTCAGTCACGTTACAATTATTACTCCCCGATATTGCCCACAAACCCCCCGTCGTGGCGCCTAAACCTCTGGGTCCTGAAGTACCCTGACATTGTTGGTCATCTATGAGACCACATAGAGGATTTCTGGGACAATAACGACACACCGGGGTTCAATTCGTACAGGTGCTGGGACGCATTCAAGGCATACCTAAGGGGCCAATGCATTTCTCAGTGGTCATATAAACAGAAGCGGTGGGGGGAAAAGGAGGCCTGCCTCACAGCAAGACAGTGGAGATACGTCACAAGACGTCCCGAGACAAACACTTACGAGGCCAACTCAAGACGCTGAGAGCAGAGATCAGACACATCACCACAGATAGGGCACAAAATTCTTACACGAACTGGTCGCAAAGATATTATATAGAGAATGATAGACCACTACATCTGATGACATTAGCATTAAATAAAACAGAAAGCCGGCCAAATAATTACAACCATCAAGGACAAGGCGGATAACATAATAGTGGGGGATGAGCTAATCAATGCGAGATTTGCTGAATTCTACCAAGAACTATGCAGGGCTACTGACTCATTCACGCTGCAGGCCATGCAAAGCTTCCTCGACTCAATCCCCATCCCCAAAATCTTAAAGGAACAAGCCCATGACATGGACTCACATATCACTGAAGCAGAGATTACCCGGGTGATCCTATCTTTAACCCCCGGGATAGCAGGACCCAATGGGATCCCAGTTGATCTCTACAAATGCATAGAAGCCCCGAAATTTTAAGCCGTCTTCAAAGAAGTCCTCACCCAGAAACAACTACCCAAATCGATGCTGGCCGCCAACATTATAGTGTTTCATAAGCGGGGGAGGGGACCCTGAAACATGCGGTTCATATAGGCCAATCGCTTTAATAAATTCCGACACCAAAATATTGGCAAAATACCTCGCACATAGATTAGAAAACACTCTCCCCTGGCTAATGCACACGGATCAAACAGGCTTCATTAAAGGGTGCCACTCCAGCGACAATGTACGTAGGCAGCTACATATCATTGCGGGCGATACGGATTCCCAAGATGCCATAATAACAGTCGACGCAGAAAAGGTGTTTGATAAGGTGCAGTGGGAGTTCATGTTCTGTGTCCTGCCCAGATATAGCCTGCCCCAGCACCTAATACACATAGTCAGACTCCTGTACACAAATCTGACTGCCTCAGTGGTCACCAATAGGGTTGCCTCCTCTGAGTTTTGCATCCAAACAGGCACGCGCCAGGGTTGCCCACTCTCCCCCCTGCTATATGCCTTATCCATCGAGCCCCTAGCCATTAGGATGCGCGTGGACCATAACTGGGTGGGCATACGACAAGGGTCAGAGGAACACCGTCTATCATTGTATGCAGATGACCTGCTTACACCAGCATAATCACAGCAACCCTCCCATACATCAACTCCCTCATGCAAAACATCGGCCCGATCGTGGGATACAAAGTGAACTGGAGTAAACCTGAAGTAATGCCATTACGGCAAGACGTACCCTGAGACCCATGCAGTGTCGCGCCATTTACCCTACAACCCCTATACATAAAGTATCTAGGGATACGCATAAGTGCCGCAGTAGCGGAACTAAGGGACGTCAATTTCCCACCTGTTATTTGCAACATAAAGGTGGACCTGGCGAGATGGGACACGCTGGCACTGTCCCTGAGGGGCAGAATCAACACCCTCAAAATGAATTCCTTCCCCAAACTGATTTATATTACCATGATGCTGCCAAATAGCCCATCCCCAAACATGTACAAAGACCTGAACACAGCCATCTCCAAATTAATTTGGCGTGGGAAAAAAGCCTGCGTACGTGTTACCACCAGGTGGCTCAATTGAGCTGGATGAAGCGCTGGCTAAATGTAAACAATACCAGCTGGCGAAGCATGGAACTAACCGCAATGACCCCACTCACCCCCATAGAGGTCATGGCAACTCTGCTGCACAAGGTTCCCCCAACACTGAAAACACACCCAATCATAAGCCCGACCATACTACATTGGCACAAACTACGGGCAGCCCAGGGGGCGGCAACCAACCAAGCACCTATATGGGCCAGCCTTAGATCAATACTAGCATACGGACAAGCTCACACTATACACAAGAATCAAGTGACCGAATGGGAAAAAGTACGTATCATGGGCATCCTAGAGGATGGGGCACTGGTAGGCTTTCAAGAAATGCAATACCTTTTGGGACATGGGGAGGGGGACTGGCTGTGCTACCACACCATCCAGGCCACAATCCAGAGACACACAACTGCAGAATCTCGCCTATGACCCCTCTCACCGTGCGAGAGAGAAATGGAACAAAACCTTGAATTACCTGACCGGCTCTGCATTTTCTATACTGTGTCACGCCCAGACAACAAAGATAGGATACAAGCGCTAGCCACACTATGGACAGAAGACCTTGGGGTCCCAAATTATAGCCCAGACATGATCGCTAGCATCCAGGCCATCCCGGAAGTATCCATCTGCCTCAAAAACAGGAACATTCTCCACAGACTCTTTTATACCCCGAATAAACTCCATAAAATGGGTCTCCAGCCGACGGCCGGTTGCTGGAGGGGCTGCAAAGACATAGGGACCATGGGGCACATGCTTTTGACATGCCCGGTACTAACTCCATAATGGCGCAGAGTACATAACCAAATAACAAGCATAGAGGGGGCAGATCTCGACTTCACCCCCAGCGCAATGCTCCTAGGCATGGGAAAAGAGGAATGGCATGGAGACGCATTAACATGCAGGTTTATCAACCTCATATTATTCACAGCACACAAACTACTTGTATCGCACAGGAAAGCACCAAGCCCACCATCGCAAAGAGAATGGGACGCTACTCTATCCAGGACAAGCAGGCTCGAGCAGGTTGCCTTTTACCGGCAATCATGGCCTTGCCCTTATAGAGGAGTCAGATTTGGGGCGCTGTTAGAACCATATATCTAGTCGTTCATATTAACCTGCACACCGACAGGACAAGACAGACAAGTAGTGAGTTTCTAAGTTATGTTGTTGGGGAAGGGGGGGCAATAGGGACACGGCGTCCCACTGGACTCAGATGGGAAACCGCCGAAGAGACGGGAACCTCAGGACTGCTCATACCATTTATTTGTATCCAATAAAAAGAATTCCAAGCAATCTAAACCATGTCTGTAGTGCACTATAAAACCCACATACGTGTGCCGCCAATCTTATCCTGATGTTCTTCTCATTGTTTTTCTGCTTCACAAAAACCCTTCAATAAAAAGAGTTGGAAAAAAAATAACAGCTGTCATAGCAGCTATAAAGAGTATAGCAAAATCTCAATCGGAAGCTAAAGAACTTTTTAAAATATTGAGGGAACTAAAAATTCCATATCAGAATAATTGTTTTATTTTAATTTACATGTTTATTAATGTTATAAACATTACAACATAAATCTACAAACATCACAAAAACTGAAATGTACAACTATGTTCATCACAAACAGGTTACTCAAAGCACCAAACTGAAAAAGGAATATTACATAATCATTCAATTATATCATAAATCTAAAAATATCCTCCAGATTTGATCAAATAAATTCTTTTTCTTTTCTCTGTAAAGGATTATCTTTTCAAATCTTGAGACATGTTTTAGATCATCCATCCATTCTGAAATCGTTGTCCTTTCCTCACTTTTCCACTTCCTCAAGATGATTTTTTGGCGGAATTTGCTGCCCTGAAAAACCAGTTCCTCTGTGGGAAGAAGAGATCTTCCACCATAACATCTTCTCCCAGAATTACAGTCATGAAATCATAATCTTCATGCAACATCAAGATCACATTCATCTTCCCAGTGACCCCATTCGAGATAGATCTTAACACATAGCAGTCCCAAATCATATGTTCAAAAGTTCCACTAGCATGCTTCCACCTCCAACAGACATCTGAATCCATTAAACCTCTTTCATGTAGTTTTTCACTGTTTCAAATTTTGCTTTGGCGATTTCTTTCCCCCAGATTCAAAGAGGTTAGAGCCACATTCTTGCACAGATTCCTCCACCTGTCCTCAGACATCTCTTATCCAATTATGTCTGACCATTTTGACAGTAAATCCTTATTCGGTTCTTTATACTAGTCTTGATTTTTGTACACCTTTGAAGCCATACCACTTTCAGATTTATAGTCTCTCAGCCAGACCTGCCAACCTCTTCCAGAATCTTGTTCATTAGAGCTTTCTTCAACTTCTTATATTCCTCCATAATGCAATCTTCAAGATCTTTAATCAGAGTCAATCATTTAAAACGGATACATTTTTCTCCTTCAACAAGATCCTCCAGCCACTGTACACCTCCCAGTAACCAGTTTGGCCAGAAAAGAGTCTTTCCATCCAATTTAATGTCTGGATTCAACCAGATTGAAGTAAAACCGTTCTCAGAAACCTCCTTCTTGCTTTTCTTCCAGAGATCTTTCCAGCAAGACCTTATAAAGGTAGTTGGTGCCGATTTGTAGCCAGTTCCATCCACCGGTGACAGAATTGCTCTAGGGGAAAGTGTAGAAGATCTACATGCCTACGCCATTGTGCAGACATCATCTCCCCAATGTCTCAGATAGGACTCCTTTGACTCTTGAATTAAGGTCTTTGTCCAAGTCTGGATTTTCTTTCACTCCCAGCAAGCGTAGGTTCAGTTTTCTCTGTTCTGCTTCCATTCTTAGATTCTTTTTCTTTAAGTCAGCGACTTCATAGCTTAATTCTTTGTATGCTCTATAGCTCCCAGCAACTGCAGAGGCCAGTGTTGTATTCTCTGTCTCCACTTTAGTCACTCTAACCTCCAGATGACCTACGTGAGCGGATAGTTCACTCAAAGTGACTTTCATTTCTCCTACATCCTGAGAAACCTTCAATAATAACGCATACATGTCACTGATTCCTGGAATTTCTTCCATGTCACCTCCCTGTTTTGATTTCTTAGGAGTTGGGTTGTCTGGGATCTCAATATTTTCTTATGTAGGACATTGATTTCCTGTTGTTAGTAATCCATAGGCTGGGAGGCTTGTTGTAAATTGATTCAAGATGCGATGTGGGGGATGTTGGATCGGATAAAAAAGTATATTGAGGCAAAGAGGACCAACAATGATCCAGCTGTTAACACGGATGAAGTAGTGTCTCCTGCAAAGGGGATCCTTGCCCGGCAATTATTATAAAGGCCTGTTCTACCACCTTGATTAGTCCTCTGTATACATTTGTGAATGCACCCTTAGCAGAAAATCACGTCCCCGCTGGGCTCAAAAGTGCGTGGATCACACCGCTATTAAAAAACCCTAGACTGTACCCGAGTTCTGCAGCTAACTACTGGCCAATCACTAATACCCCTTTTCTTTTAAACATTTTGGATTGTGTGGCTGACATTGAAATCCCGGCACACTTGAATGAACATATGATTTTAAATAAATGGCAGTCTGGCTTCAGGCAGGGGAACAGGACCGAAACAGCATTGCTTGACTTGAAATCAAGACAGCTACACTCCATCGATAAAGGTCAAACCGCTCTGCATATGCTGTTGGATCTTTCCGCAGCTTTTGATCTGGTCGATCATACGCTGCTGATTATCAGACTAAAAGAGGTGGCTCACTTTTCCGACAATGCTGCTCTCTGGATCACCTCTTTCCGAGTAACAGGTGGTGCAGAGTCTGTGGCAAGGACACAGAAGCCCCACCTGTGCTCCTAGCCTATGATGTGCCACAGGGGGCTTGTTTGTCACCTTCTTTACACAATGTTTTCACCGTTCCCTTTTTTAATTTATTGGAAACAGATTGTGTTGCTTTTACCAATTACACGGATGACACACAATGTGTCATCCCGCTACCCGGCATATACATGGAGGATGCAAGAACTCTCAATCTAATGTATGACCTTATACAAACATGGATGATAGGTAATGGATTAGCGCTCAATAAAGACAAAACGGAGTTGATGGTGGTAGGGACCGAGAATAAAATAAGAAAACATGGTCCTGACTACAATTGTTTTTGAGTAGCAGGGTGTGATATTGTGACAAAGAAAAAAGTGAAAAGGTTAGGGATTGTTTTAGATCAGAACCTGACTATGCAAGCTCATGAAAGCAACATGGTTTCATCCTCGGCCTATTACATAAAATTTCTAGCTCAACTTAGACCATATATTTCTCAAGCCAATTCTGAGACGGTAGCGAGGGCCATTGTCAGGTCAGAAATTGATTACTGTAACAGTCTTTTAGTGGGAATTTCTAAATCCGAATGCAATTGTCTTCAAGTTATTCAGAACAGTGGAGTGAGACTCACATCTCAGACGCTAGGCGTAATTTGCATTGGCTTCTAGTTGAGGCAAGGATTCACTATTGCTTGTTAGTGATCACCCATAAATGACTCCTGGGATCAATGCCAGTCTATCTGAGTGAGGTGTTGACTGAGAATTTTAGTGTAAGGGCACTTAGGTCTCATAACACTAACCAGCTAAAGGTACTGGCATGCAAATCTAGCAAGGCCATGAATTGTACATTTGCTTCAGCTGCTCCAAGGGCATGGGACGCCCTGCCGCCAGATCTAAGAGAACTGAGTTCTACATCAATATTTAGAAAAAGGCTGAAAACATTTATATTCCAATAAGGATTGTCCCCAGGCTGGGGCCTTCCCTCTCATTTAACGTGACTCTCAAATGTGTGTTTCCGTCCTGTTTTGTCATGTACGTTATGTTTTCTTGTGCACCCTTAGGTCTCAGGGTCCATAGTGGCGTTATGAATGGATTAATGTAAAGTAAAGTAAACTAAGGTACAAAAGCCGGCAAAAGCAGTGGCTTTCGCAGTCAAGTGCATGACCCTATAAGGGATTTTCTGGCTTCATAAACACCAATATGGCAAAGAACAAGCGAAAGTCTTGTGGCGTGGCTAATTTAGGGCACTAACAAGGTTTAGTAGCCATACGTAGTAAATGCAAATGTTCAGACCAAAAATAAGGTGATAATTTAACTTCGGCCACGAGTGTTAGGGAGAATTCTCTGTTTAGGCTGAATTTCCCTACCTAGTGAGTCCCCCAGCAGCTTTGCTGGATTTCTGGGGTTTAATTTTTTTCTCCTGCCAAGAGTGAGACTCTTTTACCCTCACTCTTGGACATGTTGAAGTGTGTTTTCTTGGTTAAACCTTGTGTTGAATGGGCTATGGGGTCTTTTACTCCATAGGGCCTCATGTATTTTTGTGATGTGGGTTACACAGCACCCTCTGTGCCGTGACCCAGGGGTGTCCTAGGGACTCCCCAACATAGACTCCATACCCTGGGACTGACTACTGTCTCCCAGGGCATGTAAAGTCACAAAAGACTTTGCTAGTCTTGAATCCTGAACAGAACCAGTACAAACCATCATATTGTGGACGTACTGGCTGGGGCAATTCGATTGCCCCAGGGTCTGTTAGTCGAGGGGGCACGTCTCCGTCCCCCCTGATCGAGTTTTGGCTGGTGGCAGTGGAAACTACTTTTTATATTCGACCGCGAATATTTTCCTATGGGATTTCCCATTGTTTTAGGCTAACACATTTAATTATTTATTTACGGTAGCCTTAAACATACCGCCGGTTTATATATTTATTTTTATAACTCCGGTTGGGACTTTTTGCCAAAACTTGATTCTAAAATGGCGTTGGTGTTCGCCTCTGTAACTCTGACCCAAAGTGGAGCCCTTTGTTCCACTTTTGGCGGGCTTCTCCACAGAAGCCCTCCAAAGTGGTGCCACTCTGTCTGGGGTACTTAGGAGGGGTGGAGGGGGATTTAGGCACCCTGGACTGAGTTACCTTGGTAACTCAAGTCGCACTCCGTCCTGATTGGCCCAAGTGGTGAGCCGCCCGGCTCACCACTTAGCATGTTTGAGTGACAGCTAGGCTGGGTGAATGGGGGCTTGCTGCATAAAAGCAGGGCTTTGGGGACTGGGACTTCAGAAGTCGCCACAGGACCAAGAATCCGACGAGGGAAGAGCTGAGCCGACCTGCTTCGACGACACCACCCGGTGGAGCCCTGCTGAACCGTCTCACCACTTTTTCCCGACGACCGAGGAGAACTCTTAACGGAGTGGCTCCTTCCCTTGACTGGTGGGGACAACCAGTTTTCGCCTTCTTTCCGTTCTTTTGAGGTATCTCGTGGCCGCCTTGCCTGTGCCAAGCACCCCGGCATCCGGAATACCACACTTTACCCCCATACCGCGAAAGTCGGTACCAACCCTTTAACCGGAGGACTCCGCGGCTGGTTTCTTCCCGGGCAGTGCTACGACCTTTCTCTTCTGCTCTTCAGCGAGATATTCTTCTCCCCTGACCGACGTCGAGCCTTGCTGTCACTGCCTGGAACAACTGCCCCCGCTGGAGGATCCTTCCCGCTTAAGGTACTGTGTTCCGCCTGGCTTCCCTTGCCACCGACTGTACGGGGTAGATTTAGTCCCCGGCTTTCGAACCTGGGAGTGCCTGGGACACTTTGGCTAAACTTTCTGAGCCACTCTAAACTCTTTTTGACTCTTTGCAAGACTTTGAATCTCTAACTAACAGTGTGATCTTGGGCACATTTTCGCTCTGGCTACTCTAAGAGTGGGCCCTGCCTAGTGACTTTTGCTCACCTGTGACTTTATTCTTCTTTAAGCCTATTGCAAGTGTTCTGGACCTTAGAGTGGTGTGTCTAACCTATTTCTGCTTTTTCTCTCCCTTTCTTGGAAACTACTAGAGTGTCATCTAACGTTAAGCACTCACCTCTGTTTTAATTAAGTGGTGTTAACCTAGAGTTGTCTAGATAGGAGAAAGGATTGAATTTACTTTCAGTATAACTGTGTTGAAGTGTTTTTACCATATTCGTTGCTAGAGTGTTTTTTTACTTATGTGTGTTTTTAAATAAATAACTATATTCTTTTGAAACCAAGCTCTGGTCAGTGTTTGCTTGTGCTATTGTGTGTTGGTACATATTGTGTATACTTTGCATACTGCCTAACTCTTCTTGAGAGAAGTCTGACTGCTCAGCCACAGCTACCAGGTAAATCTGGGTGGTACAGACTGCTACCAAAGGGGTTTACTGCTCTACCTGTAGTCTTAAATCTTTTGCAGTGTTCCCCAAGGGAACTGCACAGGTTTCTGCCTAACACTGGTGTACAGCGGTGGGATTTGTATTGAGTATACATTTTATTGTGCTTTAGATACCTTAGTGCAACTAACCACAAAGCTTAGCACTGAAAAAGTAAAACCTCTAACATGTCAGTTATAGAAAGCTATAGTCAAGAGTCCCTTGCAGCCAAAACTGCTGATTGTTTAAGAGTGCTCTGTAAACATAAGGATCTCCTGACTAAGGGCAAGAAAATGGAGCTGATTGAAAGATTGTTAGCTAACCAAAGTCTGGGTGATGGTTCAGAGGAACCTACCACTCCAGCAACTGTAGATGACAGTGTTGAAGTTAACATGGAGCAAAATGTTGATGTTTCTGAGGAAGAGTCAGAAGAGGAGGGTGAGGCTGTTGTAACTGTCCCCCCTAGGCCTCTGCCTGCTCTACCTGCTGTGCCTACTGGACCTTTACCAGGTCCCACATTTAGTCCTCAGTACTTTGAACTGGAGAAAATGAAGCTAGAATTGGAGTATAAGAAACTTAATGCTCAAACTGACAAAGAACTAAGGCTAAGGGAAATGGAGCTCAAGTATGACTTAGAAATGAAGAAATTATCTGTTGAGAATGTTTCTCTCTCTGGCTCCTCTAGAAGTTCCAGTCCTAAAAGACCCCGGATGCCTAAAGAATTGGTTGGTATGTATGAGCCTAAGTTGGATGTGTTGGATTGGTTGTCTCTGTTTGAATATAATCATGGGCTCCAGAACATCACAGGAAATGACTTACTCACCTGGTTGTTCTCTAGGCTTCCCCCTGTTGCAACTGATGTGGTAATGGAGATGGGGGAGGAGGATAGGAAGGACTATGAATGTGTGAAACTAGCTTTGATAGCTAGGTTTGGGAAGACCCCTTCCCAGTATCTTAAGAGGTTTAGGAACCTCAAAAAGCATGATGGTACCCCTTGGGCTACCTGGGTGAGTGAATGTTTGAAAAACTTAGAGGGATGGATTAAGGGTTACAAGGTGAACACTTATGAAGGTATGAAGAATTTGTTTATGTTGGAGACTATTTATGATGCCTGCTCTCCTGAGCTCAGACAACACTTGGCTGATTCCAGGGAATTGGATTCCCGGAAACTAGCTAAGGCTGCTGACTTGTGGGTTGCCAACAGGGCCACTCACAAGGATTCTGGGGTAACTCAGAAGAAGGATGGGGAGAAACAGCCTAAAAAAGACTCCAAAGAGAATTCTAATAATTCCTATCCCAAAGAGGGCCCCAAACCACAAAATAACCAGGGTAAGCCACATGGGAAACCTATTCAGGCTACTGTACCTTCTGGCCACAAGCCAGAAGGAGGTCAGAACAAGCCACCCTTCCAGAGAGCATTTGGACAATGCTATGTCTGTCAGGGTACTGACCATATCAAAGGAGATCCCAAGTGCAAGGGTAAACCTGCAGGGATCAGCACAGTCTCCTTAGCCTTCACTCCTGAGGATGAAGTACAGATGGCTAGTGCCCACTTTGAACTCTTTGCTGAAGAACCCTTGGGTCTTCAAGCAACTGTAAACTTAGAGCCTATGGGTCTGGTTAGTCCCCAGAATAGGGTTGTGTATAACTCCCTACCTGTTAACTCTAAGGTGTATTATGTGGACAGTGTTCTTGTCAATGGCCAGGATACTCCTGCCAGGAGAGACACTGGGGCCAGCAGAACAGTAGTGGATGAAAGCTTCTTTCAACCTGAGGATGTGGCCAAAGCACCCAAAGGTCCCACTAAGATGTCTGGAGGCCCTGTCCAAATGGTTCCTATTCTACCAGCCCTCATTCAGTGTAACAACATGACAGTGAGGATCCCTGTCAGTGTTCAGACTGAGGTACCTGGGAAGGTCCTGTTGGGGAATGACCTAAGAACTCTAGGAGTAGTGTCCCATACCCCCAGGCCTCCTAGTATGGAGAAGCAGAACTTAACCAAATTGGCTAGACAGGCTACCTTGAAGGACCCTTCTAAGCCTGTGGGACCCTCTACTGAGAACCCCACTACAAGCCCTGGTGTTAGTAAGTTGACCTCTAACCCAGGCACATTTCCGGATAGTATGCTAGGAACATGGGCGCCCCAACCAAGCTCCAACATTGTTCCCCTAGTCTCAGAGTCTCTGACTCCCCCTGCTTCTGAGGAAGAGGTGGATAGACCAACTAGGCCCCTATCTGGACCTGAGAGAACTGGTAATTCTCAGTGCTGGTGGAAAACCAGAAAAGAAAAGTCTAAGGCCAAAAACCTTCAGACTGTTGGACCTTCTACTGAAGACCCCAACTCAAATCCTAATATTAGGGGGGAAACTCCTAAAATAGGTAAGGGTAGATCTAAGAGGAAGGGGAAGCAGGTACATTGCCTAACCCCAACCCCTCCAACCAAGAGGCCTAAGACCCAACCTGCTCCCACAAGAGAGGTGGTGAGGAACCTTGGAGGCCCCTCTAGATCTAAGGGAATCCTTTATAAGGACCCCTTGAAAAAGCCTAACATAGGTTCAGAAGTTGTACCAACTTCTGAGGGACTGGTCAACCAGATCCCCTATAACAAAAAGACTGATGTTCCTCAAAGGGTCTGTAGGTCCTTTAGCTTACAAAAGAAAACCTTTGAGTTCTCCATTGAACATAGGTCAAGGTGTCACCATCAAAATGCTGATGGACTCTCTAGGATGTATATCATCGACTAGAGGTATGAGGTTCATCCAGGAGTGGATTAAATCCTCCTGTCCCTTAGTCTGGGGGGGGCGAGTGTTAGGGAGAATTCTCTGTTTAGGCTGAATTTCCCTACCTAGTGAGTCCCCCAGCAGCTTTGCTGGATTTCTGGGGTTTAATTTTTTTCTCCTGCCAAGAGTGAGACTCTTTTACCCTCACTCTTGGACATGTTGAAGTGTGTTTTCTTGGTTAAACCTTGTGTTGAATGGGCTATGGGGTCTTTTACTCCATAGGGCCTCATGTATTTTTGTGATGTGGGTTACACAGCACCCTCTGTGCCGTGACCCAGGGGTGTCCTAGGGACTCCCCAACATAGACTCCATACCCTGGGACTGACTACTGTCTCCCAGGGCATGTAAAGTCACAAAAGACTTTGCTAGTCTTGAATCCTGAACAGAACCAGTACAAACCATCATATTGTGGACGTACTGGCTGGGGCAATTCGATTGCCCCAGGGTCTGTTAGTCGAGGGGGCACGTCTCCGTCCCCCCTGATCGAGTTTTGGCTGGTGGCAGTGGAAACTACTTTTTATATTCGACCGCGAATATTTTCCTATGGGATTTCCCATTGTTTTAGGCTAACACATTTAATTATTTATTTACGGTAGCCTTAAACATACCGCCGGTTTATATATTTATTTTTATAACTCCGGTTGGGACTTTTTGCCAAAACTTGATTCTAAAATGGCGTTGGTGTTCGCCTCTGTAACTCTGACCCAAAGTGGAGCCCTTTGTTCCACTTTTGGCGGGCTTCTCCACAGAAGCCCTCCAAAGTGGTGCCACTCTGTCTGGGGTACTTAGGAGGGGTGGAGGGGGATTTAGGCACCCTGGACTGAGTTACCTTGGTAACTCAAGTCGCACTCCGTCCTGATTGGCCCAAGTGGTGAGCCGCCCGGCTCACCACTTAGCATGTTTGAGTGACAGCTAGGCTGGGTGAATGGGGGCTTGCTGCATAAAAGCAGGGCTTTGGGGACTGGGACTTCAGAAGTCGCCACAGGACCAAGAATCCGACGAGGGAAGAGCTGAGCCGACCTGCTTCGACGACACCACCCGGTGGAGCCCTGCTGAACCGTCTCACCACTTTTTCCCGACGACCGAGGAGAACTCTTAACGGAGTGGCTCCTTCCCTTGACTGGTGGGGACAACCAGTTTTCGCCTTCTTTCCGTTCTTTTGAGGTATCTCGTGGCCGCCTTGCCTGTGCCAAGCACCCCGGCATCCGGAATACCACACTTTACCCCCATACCGCGAAAGTCGGTACCAACCCTTTAACCGGAGGACTCCGCGGCTGGTTTCTTCCCGGGCAGTGCTACGACCTTTCTCTTCTGCTCTTCAGCGAGATATTCTTCTCCCCTGACCGACGTCGAGCCTTGCTGTCACTGCCTGGAACAACTGCCCCCGCTGGAGGATCCTTCCCGCTTAAGGTACTGTGTTCCGCCTGGCTTCCCTTGCCACCGACTGTACGGGGTAGATTTAGTCCCCGGCTTTCGAACCTGGGAGTGCCTGGGACACTTTGGCTAAACTTTCTGAGCCACTCTAAACTCTTTTTGACTCTTTGCAAGACTTTGAATCTCTAACTAACAGTGTGATCTTGGGCACATTTTCGCTCCGGCTACTCTAAGAGTGGGCCCTGCCTAGTGACTTTTGCTCACCTGTGACTTTATTCTTCTTTAAGCCTATTGCAAGTGTTCTGGACCTTAGAGTGGTGTGTCTAACCTATTTCTGCTTTTTCTCTCCCTTTCTTGGAAACTACTAGAGTGTCATCTAACGTTAAGCACTCACCTCTGTTTTAATTAAGTGGTGTTAACCTAGAGTTGTCTAGATAGGAGAAAGGATTGAATTTACTTTCAGTATAACTGTGTTGAAGTGTTTTTACCATATTCGTTGCTAGAGTGTTTTTTTACTTATGTGTGTTTTTAAATAAATAACTATATTCTTTTGAAACCAAGCTCTGGTCAGTGTTTGCTTGTGCTATTGTGTGTTGGTACATATTGTGTATACTTTGCATACTGCCTAACTCTTCTTGAGAGAAGTCTGACTGCTCAGCCACAGCTACCAGGTAAATCTGGGTGGTACAGACTGCTACCAAAGGGGTTTACTGCTCTACCTGTAGTCTTAAATCTTTTGCAGTGTTCCCCAAGGGAACTGCACAGGTTTCTGCCTAACAACGAGCATGTCCATATAAAAGAAACCAAAAATCCCAAGTGTAAAATGTTAGGGTGATAGAAATGTATCCCTTTTGCACTGCACTGTAAGGTGCTGTATGCAATGTTAAAAGGGAGAAGCATTCAAAGAGGAAATTAAGTTTCCCAGTATTGATAGTCTGAAGGACTGGTCAGTTTCCCCATAACAATTATCAACAGGCCAGTGAAGTGAAGCTGAAGGATTTACTTCCCTTCAAAAAAGTAAAGACAGGAAAACAACAGAGCAGAACGAATGGGGTTCCATAAGAAACTAGGTAGGGAAAGGCTGCAAAAAGAAAATCTTTCCTAACAAGTGCACACAATGCAGTTGTTGTACAGTTGGCACTTCAATGACTAATATGATGGACCCGTAAATATGTGTATGATTCATGTCTGAACATGTTCTCTTTCTTTCACACAGATCAGCCATTCATCTGTCATCTCCACACTTAGTGATAAACTCCAGTTCCCGTCCTTTCTACGCACTGTGCCAGGTAACACATTCCAGAACATGGCACTGGCACAGTTAATTAACCACTTTGATTGGACGTGGGTGGGGATGGTCATTTCAGACGATGACTTGGGTTTCCTGGGGGGCCAGGAAGTAAGGCAGTGGATAGAGAGAAACGGAGGCTGCGTGGCGTTCATGGTACAAATACACCTGCGCTACACTCTGGAGAAGGTGCATCAAGTGGTGGACATCATCCAAACCTATTCAACGAAGGTGATTATTGTTCACAGTGCAGAGGTTCATGTCAAGGTGCTTCTGGAAACGCTCTACATGCAGAAGGTAACACAGCACGTCTGGATATTCTCTGCATCCTTTGCAATAACCCCTGGTCTCTTCACAAACCAAGCTTGGAACATTTTAAATGGGACCATCGGACTTGTACCGTCCACAGGCCCCATGCCCAGATTTCAAGAGTTCCTGTCGGACCTCAATCCCAGCACATCTCCTGATGATATGTTCCTTAAAGAATTCTGGGAGCAGGCTTTCAGCTGTGAATGGCCCAGATCCAATGAGACATGGACTAAGGTTGAAAATGCTCAGGGCAGGGTGATGGAGTCTTGCTCAGTGACAGATACTTTGGGTAAAAGAACACCATCCACATTTGAGCTGCATGACCTAAGTTACACGTATCACAGCTACCTTGCAGTGTATGCCTTTGCCCATGCGTTAGACAATCTGATATCCTGCACAACCGGTCAAGGCCCTTTCATGAATGGAACATGTGCAGACATCAAAGACATCAGACCATGGCAGGTAAGAGATGTTATGGATATCCACATAAATCACAAACAAAAGCAATCAACGGCAAGGCATTGTTGAGATAATGTACAACAAGAAGTGAATGAGTAAGTGAATGATTATTTGAGTGAATGATTTAAATGGTCAGTGCATTAGTGAGCTAATAAACACACAAGCGAATCACTGGAAAAAAGCTGCTTAATTGAGTGAATGAAACAGTGAGTGAATGAGCCAGTTCGCTATATAGGACCAAGTGGAAAAAGAATTATACTTTAATTCAGTGGTGTATTTAAATGTACTGCTTCCTTAGGCCCAGCTAACGGGAGGAACGATAGCTCAAGTGCAACGCGTTTGTCTTGGAAGCATGACAACGCAGTGCAAAACAGTTTTGAATCCCGATCATGCACTTATAAACCACTCACTGGTATTAAGCGTGTTATAAATTAACAATAAAATAAGTGCATGTACATCACTCCCCAATTTTACTCCACCGCTGCCATGCTTTGCACCTTTAACAGATTCCATCCCTTCAACACACTCTGTCCACCTTGGCCAAACTGTGCCCCTCCGCCCCCATTTTGTCCCCTATTTTGGCTCCATAACAACATAGGGGCGTTTCACAGGCTGTGTCAGGGATCAGAAAGTTATTGCTTTCAGTCTATTAATTCAAGCCTGTAAGCCTGTAATATTTTATGTGATGTTAGTTGAAAGAACGTTTTCAGGCCTATTTTTTTTTTTGTTTTTGCACTCATATAATCAAAACCAATACATAACATACAAAATTTAAAATACATTCAAATAATTAAAAAAACATAGAATTCATACAAAAGTCCTCCATGAAGGACTATCTTAAAACGACTTAAAAACTGTCCCCATTGACTTTTATTAACATTTTGCTAGCCACCTCCCACACATGCAACGCCGCAGTACTGATTTTTCATACACCCGCCTATAACCTGCTCCTAGTTCTTCACATTGTGTTAGCAAATGCCTGGCATACTCAATGGTTCTCCCACAGAGTCTACAAAGCCTTTGCGATCGCGGAATACCACTCCATGCACCCCTGTTTTCCAATACCTTGAATGTTTGATTGACCTAGTCATTGTCGGGTATCGCTTCCATATCAGGTATAATCTGGGACTGTGTCTATCAAAGGATTGCCTGACATACTCGCCAAATTTCTTTAATCTACCAAGATGGGTTAGTGCAGAGTCTATGTCATCCATCCTTGCTTTATCAGGGATTTTGGCCAGATTAAATTCTAGCCATGTTTTCGGGGTTTGTGTAATCCCAATCTTATCCCTATAATGTATTACTCTAGAATCTAATTCCCTAAACCAATGGCTGGTCTCATACCTGTTTGCATGTTGTGTAGTGAGCAAAAGTAAACTATCTGTGCCTGCTCGGTCAAACTTTATTTTAGCCCACAAATTACAGGAGGCTACTGACCATCGCATTCTCAGAGAAGCAAACCCCAGTTCTGGTCTAATCGCCTGGACTGAGGTACCAAGGGGTAGACTTAACATTAAACACAAGATTCTTCTTTCTAGTTTCTCAATTGCCGCAACCCTTTTCCAGGGAAAGACCTTCAAGGCATACATAATTGTGGGAACAATTGATATTTTATATGCTAGAAGTTTTGCTTCAAGACATTTTCCTCCTTGCATGTCAATTGTTTTCCTAAGAGCCTAAGAGGTAACCATTTTCCCCAGGCTTTTTGGGTCACTTCTTCTAAGATAGAAACCGCCGTAAACTTTGCCATTATGGTAATTCCCAGAAAGCGATAGCTATTGGTGGTTTCTACTCTTTCTCCCCCTAACCACCACTCACTATTTTATTTATTTATTTACTTATTTATTTATTTGCATTTATAAAGCGCACAAACTGCCCTCGGGGATCGAGGCGCAGTTACAGCATTTTCACTTGGCAGCAGGTTAGACATAGTTACATTGCTTAGGTAGAGGTTCAGTAGTTAAGTACATACGCTGCTCTAGTTCAGAGGTTACAGGGAGAACAGCTGAGCAGGTGAGGTTCACTTGAATAATGTGGTTTTCAGTGCCTTTCTGAAGGCCATGAGTGAGGTTTCTGTTCTGAGTTCGAATGGAAGTGAGTGCCAGGATTTTGGTGCTAGAACCTCAAAACTGGTGCCACCGGCTTTGGTTCTATTGAAGGTAGGAATAGTGAGCTGGTGTGAGTATATGTCCCGCTTAGGTCTGAATGTTTGGACTTTGTGTATTCGTTCCACTAGATAGGCGGGTGCTGATTGGGATAGGCATCTGTGGGTTATTGTGAGTGCTTTGAACAGCATGCGCTCTCTGATGGGGAGCCAGTGGGCATCTTTTCTTGCCTGAGAGATGTGCTCTCTCTTGGGAATGCTGAGAGCTGCTCTAAGTGCATTGTTTTGGGCGATTTGTAGTCTGTTGATGTTTTTGGCGGATGTACCGAGTAGGAGGACATTGCAATAGTCTAGTTTTGCACCTATAGTTGCTCTGGCAATGTTGAGACAGTTTTTGGCTGAGAGTTACGGTTTTACAGCATTGATCATTTTGGTTGTGAGTGCTGCTGAGGAGGAGAAGTAGCTGACTTGTCTATCCATAGATAGTGTTGAGTCCAGGAAGACTCCAAGGGTTTTTACAGCAGTTGAGACTGTGACTAAAGCTGAGACTGAAGCTGCAGTAGTTTTTTTAGGGTCTCTTTGGGGCCAACCGGTAGAATTCCGGTTTTGTCTCCATTGAGACAGAGGCCATTTGCTGCCATCCAGGCCTGGATGATGGCGTATGTGTTTTGTAGGGCTGTGAGGTCATGTGCGTAATCACCAGTAAGAGGGAGAAGAATTTGTGAATCATCGGCATAATTGGTGAATGTTATGCCGAAGTCTTCTAGGTCATAGAACAGTTGTAAGGTGAAAAGGTTGTAGAGTGTAGGGGAGGTGCATGGGCATTGTGGAACACCACAGCCAATAGGAGATGGGATGGTTGATGCCTGGTCTGAGAAAACCCTCATGACTCGGCCCTCGAGGTAGGTTTGGATCTGCAGATAGGCAGCTTTGTCGAGGATTTTCAACAAGAATGGCACTGTGGTGATTGGCCTGTAATTGTTTGGGGAGTCAGGGTCTAGTGTGTTTTTTTTTAGCAGTGGCCGGACCCCAGCTTCTTTAAGGGAAGATGGAACTGTGCCAGATGTGAATGAAGCATTCATGAAGGCTGTGATGAAGGGGGCTAATGCTGCCGCACAGTCTTTGATTATGCTTGCTGGATTGCTGGATTGGTGATTTATCATCATTGTGTCACCAAATATCATGATCCTTGTTTTTTTATTGTTTGGCTTGAGTGACAACTCCAATGAGAAGGAGGATAGTGCGGTAAGTGAGTGTTGTAACCCAACTTTAGTCCTGTCCAGAATCAGCACATCTTATGCATATGAGATACAAGTCAATCCCTTGTTACCATATTGCGGTGGGGTGTTATGGACTTCCCCCCATCTTCTTGTCAGCAGGGAGAGATATATGTTAAAGAACAAAGGGGCTAGGGAACACCCTTGCTTCAAGCACCTTCGGGTAGGGATACTTTCAGAAAGGGCCCCTCCTGAGACAACCTGATTCTTACTGCCGTATCTCCATAAAGGCTTTTATGAAGTATAAAACAGGCAAACAGAGCAAACCCCAGTTTGGCATCCAGGTCAGATATCAGTGTTAACATGGTCCGGATAGGGTGGGTTGTAGAACACCCTTTCTGAACCCTGTTTGATGGTTAGTAAGAATACCCATTTGGGTCACCCAATCTTGAGTAGTTCGAGAAGGATATTGGCAAATACCTTCCCGCTGCAATCTAACATTGCTAGGAGTCAGTAATGTTCCGGCCTATCTCCCTGGCCTTTTTTAAACATGGGGATCAAAATAGCCTCTTTCCATGTCTCTGGGATCTCCCCAGTATGGCATATCTGAAGAAACATCTGTCTTAACGTACTGGCCCATAGCTCAGGGTCGCTTTTCAAAGTCAAATTCTTTAGGCCATCTGGACCCGTGGCGCTAGATGATTTTCATTTCTTAATTCATGCCACAAGATCAATGGTTTTCAAAAAGTCACCAACTTTACTGTTGTATAAGTCCTGGGTGACCTGAACCGTCTTTTCCGGGCCCCAGGAAGATTTTTTAATAAACTCCATCCAGTTATCCTCAGTTTCAGTGACCATCTCCTTCTGTGGCCCCGGCAGTCCCTGAGCCTTCCCTAGCCAGTGGCAGAACTTTTTTGAGTCCTTTATTCTTATTATTCTGTTCAGATGTTTCCACCCCTAATCTTCTAAGGACTCTCTGTGATTATGGAGCCAGGATTTATAATTATTCCTTACAGCCGTTAACCACTCTTTTGAAATTATCAGGGATCCTTTAAAGTTGTTCCCTAATTTCCTAATTGCCAAGTTCTTCTCTTGTTTCTTCCTAGCAATAAGGGGGTCATATCGCTGAGTTGATCGCAATACCTTCTTATACACCCCTTTCTTAGATATAACAGCCCCAGATGCTACTCGGCAGAAAACTTCATCAATGATGTCTTGTACCCTCTCTCCTTCTTTGACTACCAATTGGGTCCTTAGGAGAGCATTAAATCTGAGCATTGATTTTGGGGTCCAGTGTAATCGGTTGCTATCCGGGATGACCTCTACGCTGTTTCTCAAAAATGTTTTTGGTCTAGGAATGTTTTCATATAGTTTGACACTAAGCATTACGTGGTCCCTAACTTTAGTGGCCATTAACTCTAACTTCAAGGGATTAGGCTCAGCCTGCTTATTCGCAAATATAAAGTCGATACTTGAGGAGGATTTACCGTCTGTCCAAGTGGTGTTCTTTACCCCAATCTCTGGGTAAATAGGAGTGAGGTCAAATTCTGCCATTGTTCTCAGCCATGCTGTGGCTCTCTGGGTACACTTCCCCCTAGATGATGGCATTCCATCCCTCTTTCTCAACTGAGTTCCCCCTACAGGGTAGCCACAGTCCACGTTAAAGTCCCCAGCTATCACCACCACCCCACTCTTATTCATGGCTTTCCATGATCGAAGTGTTCTAATAAGAGTATCTTTGATTTCCAAAGTCATGGCCCCACCCAGGGGGTCGTATAGCGTTGCTACCAATATAGGTGGGGATCTATCAATGGGCTTATCAATAGTGGCTGCTAAGAAATTCAGATTTCAGGGACCCTCTGTAAATTCCGCCAAATTGAACCAGGTTTTCGCCCCTATGCATAGGCCCCCTTTTGGTCTTCCCGTTAACGGATGTTAAGCTAATCTATGTAGTATTGTGTAGCCATCTAACACGCAATCTTTGCACAACCAGGTTTCTTACAAACAAAAGCAAGACATTTCATTCAGGGTCGACAATATCTCTGCATTACATAAAAATGACCCATGTCCTCTAGAGTTCCATGATAAAATTGTCAAACCTCTGCTAGGTTGTACCACATTCCTTTGTCACTCCGAGGTTACTTGGATCGCTTCCCATTGGCCTTCCACTCTTCTAGCGTCCAAATCAGATAACTTCTTATCAATAAGTCTCTGTTTTTTTTTAATTTATGGTTTCTTTATAACAAACCTGTTCCAGGTTAGTAGCAACGAAAACAAACAGATCAAATCCCAGTTGGTTTAACGCTCCTTGATTTTTAGATATCCTATCACCCACCACCGGGGAAATGCAGGTCATTATCACCCAGTTATCCACAATGTCTATCTCAGGTAGTTCCTGTTTTACGATATCTTCAGAGGATATCACCAACGGGCTATTTGCCATGGGATTTCATTCCCCCATTTTCATGTGCATTAAATCCTTGCACCAACGAGGGTCCTTAGCTTGTCGCTCTTTGATTAGAGTTCTTGGTCTTAACTGGCTTACTCTCCCTTCCCAGGATATCCGGGAGTCCAGTGTACTAGCTTTTGCTGTCCTGGTTTGCCCAACCGATTGTTCAGCTGCTCTTATAGTCACCACTGGCCCTGATTGTTGGCTTTTGCAACTTGGCTTTTTTGACAATCAAGGAGGGGGACATCCTTATGGGTGAACTGGTCAGTAATCCCCACCAGCTGTTGGAGCCCTTCTTCCCCTTTGTTCAACACTTTCAGCTCTTTCTTAGTATGAGGAGGTGGAGGATTAAAGATCCAGCCATCCAGTGGGCCTCTGAGTTGTACTTGTCTAATTTCCACGTCAAAGAACTTATTCGTAACCGTTGTTAAAGTTTTGGGCTTAGCTGGACTTGCTGTTTAAATGGTGGCTCCTTCACTGCTTGCTTGTTTGTAGTTTTTTGCTTTTTCCTCAGATCTGCAGATGCTTTAACCCGCCAATATTTTCTTGGAGGGGAATCGGAGGCATTCATAAGAGATTTCTACACATAATGCCTCAAGCATCCTGCGGTCTGAGTCAGCCACTACATACGACCTATCTAGGGCCAAATCTTGTTTTCTTGGAGATGAGTTGAGAGTCTGTTACGCTCACCTGCTCTCTGCGGAGGCATTGGGGCACAGTTGCAGCCCTCCCTGGAATTAGATCACCCTCTTCAGGTTTCGTCCCCTGCGAAATAGCTGTGGGCGGCGACAATCTGTGGCACTGCTCCTGTATGGATATGGGGAAACGTGAGTGCGCTGATAGATGACTATGGTATCTCCCTAAACCTTCGACCCAAGGTTCGATTTCAGGGGTACCTACCAGCCAATAAGGCTCACATGGTAAATGTGAATGATGAGCTCTCTGTTCTGTTGCTTCTGGCAGGGGCGCTTTTTAATGGAATCAAGTTCCTTCACTGATTTCTGAGTCTTAGTCCAGTCCTGCTGCGACTAAGCTCCTCTTTCTGCTTTCTTGCAATGTCTCTTGTCCTTTCCCCTTTTTCTGCTTTATCTCAATGTCTCTTGATGTTTTTTGATCTTAACGTTGTTGTTTTCTCCTGAATAACGTTCCTCTCTGTTTTCTCCCAATAGATGGAAATGCGGCCTTGCTACAGTGGTGGAGGTGCGGAACGTGGTTGAGCGGAAGATGGATGCGACCGAAATGTCCGGCAGCAGGTGAGTGATGGCTTTTGTAAGGCGTGAGGTTAAATGACAGCACACCTTTAACAAATGTCTGTTATGTGTCTAACCTTGTCTTTTGCCTTTCTATTGCAGATGCTCCGAGTTCAGATGATTCGCGTTGTGCCGCGGTGCCCAGATGATGCTGTCTGCGTTCCAAAATGCTTACAGGTGAGCCGCGGTGCCAGGAAGAAGATGACTGCACTCCAAGATGTTTGCAGGTGAGCCGCGGTGCCAGGAAGAAGATGACTGCGCTCCAAGATGTGTGCAGGTGAGCCGCAGTGCCAGAAGGAAGCGTTCAGGTGAGAGCAGAATTTGCCAGATGGTGAGCATGATTGTGGATGGCAGGATCTCTTCAGGTAAGTTGAATCCCAGGAGACGGTGAGCGTTACGCTGCACGGAGGTGCAGAATAACGCGAAGCGTCTGTCTTGAGGATCAGGGCAGCTTATATAGCTGAGATTATGGGCACGCCCATTAGGGCCGGCTTACCAGCCACACCCTGCCTCTCCTAGAGAGTGAGCACGTGCAAAGGCAATCCATTAGCAGCCACACCCAAGAATACACTGGGGGCTGCTTAATGGATGAAATGTTCAAGGTTAATGCATCCTGCTTAATGGATGGAATGTTCAGGGTTAATGCATCTGAAGTGCTATGTCCATAATAAAAGCTTCTTGGTGTTAAATGTATGTTCTTGTTTACTTTTGTTCATGAGCCTGGTGCCAAGGGCACCAGGACAGTGTCCAACCAAGTCTCCTGTGCATGTGACCCCTGCATGCATGTGCCCCTGACTTCATGACCATGACAGAATCTCAATATGGGCCAGTTCCTGCTTATTCCGCTCCCCAGGAGCGAGATCCTTCCAACTTTTCAGTGGAAGAATAACTTCTGCCATATCCTCTCTCGCAGCTTTTTGTTCTGTAGTCACTTTAACACACAGTTGGAACAGGGCTTCGATCTTAACTTCAAGTGCCTCAAATCCCTTTACCAGATATAATGGGCAGCATGCCTCTTTTAAGCACTCACTTTCCCTGGCTACCTTTTCTTCACACGCCATACTGGCCTCTTTGTCGTTTGTCTATTCAATGGTTGATTCAGAAGAGTCCATTAATTGTTCAAGGTCAGGGGAGGCTGATATGTTTGATATTAATAGATTCTTAGACTCTAACTCGCCAGGCATAAATGAATTTCTTTTGGCCACTTTACATAGTTTTAACAACGATCCATTGTTGTCAATCGATATTAATGAATCTTGGTCTGTCGTACCGCGGCAAGATAACACAGACTGTTGAGTCTTTGTTGACTCCTCTTAAGAAAAAAAGAATGTTTTTATGTCCTTTTGTGAATTTAGCAAGGGCATAGTAATGGGCAGACAGACTTTTCCCCCTTTGACAGCTCATTACGACCGCACTTTATTAGGAATGGGCTTCTCGCCCTTTTTCCTCGAGTATTCAAGGAGAGGTGATCACTGCAATCAGGCCAATAGGGTACCCCTTCTTCCAAAAATACCCCCAATGACGATTACTTTTTATGGGTCAAGGCTCTACTCAGGGTATAGCAAAAATCCAAATATCCTATAATGGATATGTTGAAAAAGTTTGTGGAACTTTTGCCGCTTAGAGAGCCAAATAACGGGGGTGGACCACACAGTAGCGTCAAGAGTGTGTATGCATAAATTTGTGGGTGAGGGGATTGATTTTAGATTAATGCTTAGGGATCGAGGGTTGAATAATGTAGATAGCAGTTTGTAAATTATAAATGGGAGATCTGTCTCATCACACTAATTTTGCTTGCTCTCCTGCTTGCAGACTTCAGAGCAGTATCGGGGCAATATCGAAGCAGATCCGGGTTGAAGCTATGACCATAGCATTCACTGCCCCCTGTCCCTTACAGATGACTCGTTCTACTCGTCAGTAGCCCAAAGGCCTTCACTGCCACCCACTGCTTTCAATGAGACGGGACCAAGAGGTAGTACCGGGCACTGGTCTATCAGCTCGCACGGCTCACACAGCTTTTCTCTGCTCCCAACGTCTTGCGGCACGCAGCACACAGGATCACCCGCTCAACTTCAGCTCAACTTCAACTTCGGGTTCAGGTTCTGTTCCAATTCCGATTCAGCTCCACCACATGGCCCGCACTCTCTACCTGAAGTGGTTAGAGGAAAGAACCCTGCAACGTGGGTCTATGTGTCAAGCCACACCTCGGAATACATGTGATCAACAAGAGAGAAACACTGAGGCCGCCTCCGACACTCACCTAGGAAGCTAGGCCTATGCTGCCCAAGGTTTGCAGAAGGCAGTGTGTTCTACATTTGAGTGCATTCTACTTGTTGAGGCCATTTGTCTACTTTTGGTTAGGTTAGAAAACAATCATTTAGAGGAAGCAATCAGAACATAAGCTGCCTGCCAACTTGACATAAGTGAGGGAGTATTGGAATGAGGAATTTTGGTTTCAATTCCAATATCTGGTTTCTTCAGAGTTGCCTGCTGTCTCCCCATAAGAAGCACCTATACTGGTCTGTAATATGAATGTTTCACGCAACATCGCTACATTTCTACATGCCTTCTTGTGAAATGGTAAAGTTTACATATGAAATATATGAAAGCAGACCAGGTACATGATATAGCAATGTTCAATATAAATAATTCAACCTCCTTCCCATGGTTTGAGCTCTGGCGTTAGTATGGGGAAAAATGGAAATAAGGTAAACCACCTGATGCAGTCCATGTATCCCCAATCCCTGGGCTGAATACCATTACAAGATGGCAAAATCACAAGTGACATTTTTTTACTCTGGACATAAACACCTCAGTAGAGAAAAGCCAGTTGGAGAAGGTTCTTGGAAGCTTTGGCTGTGAATTCTCATGACAGACTAATGGATAAGGGTGACAATGAACATTCAAGGGTGGAAACCAACATCATTCCTCGCAGCTGTGCAGTGTAGTGCAGGCAGCTTCTATAACAAACTAGTGTAGAAGCCTGTGTACATGGGCCAAAGTGCAGGTTTGCATTAACACAGTAGGACCACTATATATCCTAAGGAAACAGCTCCCTCTAGCGGTGACAACAGACACAACTATGTGAATTGGCATTGTCTCTATATATCCTAAGGTAAAAACTCCCTCTATTGGTGACAACAGGCAATGCTGCTGCATCAGACTAACATACAGGACAAACATGCATCTGGACTTTATTATATTGTTTGATTAGATTACATTAAGTGTTAAATACTTCTTACATCATTGCTGTTTGTGCTATTGTCCAACATACCCAACAATCCAAAGGCAAAACTGAGTAATGGGTCGGCCATTCCAGCACAACATTACCTTTGTGGGGGTGGATTAGGCTATGGGCCTTTCCAGGTTGCATTCATGGTAATTTAACATGTTAGTTAAATCATTTGATCTGGTTGAAATGTTTAATATTGTTGAGATGTGTGGCTTATAGATACACATTTCCTGCTGTAGTTTGAGGTACTGTTACACTGCAAATGTCCAACCTTGTATTTAAAATCTAATTCATGTAAAGGTTAGTTATACATGTAACTATTATGCATTGTGTGGGATACTTTGCAGCTGGTTCTCCTGGTGGTGCTGAGTGCGCAGCTGAATGTCATCATGGACACATGATGAATCCTGCAGGGATGCCAGTTGCCTGCTTGGCACTGGGCAGCTTCTGCAAAGATGGCTGAAGTGATATCTTGATAGGACACCACAGACCTCTCTTCTCTATAGCTGTAAAATAGTGTGTACCTTTGGCACACAGTTTTTGATTGCTCTCCCTCTTCTATGGCTTTGCATATCCTTTCACATGTTTCTTGATTGACTTTCAGATTTAGATTTTCTCCTTGCCATTTTAACTTCTGGACAATCTCTTTATGTTTGCACCATTTTATGTGGCCACATACCTCCCAAATATGGAACCCGGTTAGGGTAAGAAGTGCTTACATCTGAACATCATTTCAATCTCCAGCTATCGGAACATTGGGGTGGACATTCAAGGTCCCAACACGGGAAAGAGGTCTACGTTACGCAAGTTGTACTAGGCCATGATGCAGCTGGATTGGATGCAATGTTGCAACTAAATATGTGGTTGTGTGTAGTTCAGAATAAGTGTTACTTAGTGTGTAGATTTTTATACATTTTAGATTTGCAATGGATAGCGACATAATTAGCAGTAGCATGCATACAATGTTATTGTGCAATGTACAACTTGTGCTTAGAAGCACAGGGAACTATGCTCACACGAGCGAGAAGCTCTCTGAGGGGAAATCAATGTGAGGGGATGCAGCAATCTTGAACAGTGTAAATGTGTGCATCCCGCAATGGTTTAAATTACAGACACATTTTAGGACATTAGGAAACACATGGTTTCGCTTAGTTGGGTTCTGCACAAGTCGCACAGTCATTTGGTGTTGCAGGAATGGTTTTTGCCTGACTTGGAGAGCTGGATGACCCAGGTCATGAAAGGGGGTTGTTAGCGAACAGCAGCAGGTGATAGCATCACAAACGGCTGAAGGCGAGAATGGAATGAAAGACCATTTGGTTGTGCTTTATGTCCAGACTGGGTTTGTAGATACAAGAGGCAATCATTGTGAGAGCATATAGGTTTGTTATTCAATGAACAGGAAATCCAGTTACACAGTGGGTTGAATTGGGGGTTAGTTAATAAAACATATGCATGGGGTACTTAAAGGGGCAAAGCTTCTTCAGTGTTTCATGGGCACTAAGCAAAAGGTGCAAGATTTGTGCTGAGGTGTATGGTTTCAGATGGTAGTTACAAATAAGGTGACATGAAGGAATGTAGGAAGAAATAATATGAGAAGCCGTTGAGCCTGGGGCGATATGAATTTGACTGCGCGTTCAAAGGAATGATTATTGTTTTTCTCCATCATTTTGTTTTTTAAGTGTTTATGAAAAGCATTGCACATCACGTACTGGGTTGAAGTTTCTCTGATGAATAGGTCAAGTGAAATGATTAATTGTTTTTAGACAATGGAAAGAATCACGTGGTGGAAGGAGATTGTGTCTTTTTAATGTGTCAAAAGGAGTTAGAGAATATAGAGGGATTTGATTTCTTTGTATTAGGGTTAGCCAATGGGATTTTGTGGGATGCCTTTGTAACAAAATATGTCAAATTTTTAAATTATTTCAATGTGTATAAAAGGGGCAACTTTGCTGAACACTGGAAGAAACTGTTAGTTTTCTTTTTTTTTAACCAACTTTATTTTCATTTTAACTTAAGATAATAGTTGAGCTTTCGTTACAACATGTGTTAAGAACATTGTTATCAACAAGAACCTCTTATTCCACACCCTTGAACTTTCTTGTAGAGTCTAGTATTGTCTTCATACTTTTCCCCACCCTTCCCCCCCCACCCACTCCCCCTTCCTTTTATTAATTGAACCAATCAAAACCATGGTTGTAACCAGAACAGTTCCATGAGGCAACCCCTCCGCCATATCTTCTGTTGTCTTTATCTGATATAGATGTTTCTAAGAGCCCAGGGTTTCAAGTGTTGATTCTCCTGCTCCTCCACATAGTCCTGAAGTGGATTCCATATGGCCAAGAATTTCAGATATGTCCCTGATTTTGTGGTGCAGATGTTCTCCATTGTCATGACCCCCCACACTTTCACCCACCACCATGGAGTGTAGGGCCCTCCACTGTCTTCCATTGTTGGGCCACTGTCATCCTTGCTGCAGTGAGTAGGTGGGTTATGAGAGCCACTCTGTTTCCTGAGGACGCATATATCCCTTCTGCCACTGCCCCCAGCAGAATGACTTTCGGGGACCATGGTAGGTCTGCGCCCGTTATCTCCCTGATCAGGCTCAGTATTTCTTTCCAGTACACTTTTATCCTTGGTCACGACCACCACATATGGAACATGTCTCCTCTTTCTCCACACTGACGCCAACATTCTGGGGGGTACATGGGGATCATTCTGTGTATTCTACTTGGGGGCAAATACCAGCGATAA
This sequence comes from Ambystoma mexicanum, assembly GCF_040938575.1. Lineage (NCBI taxonomy): Eukaryota > Metazoa > Chordata > Amphibia > Caudata > Ambystomatidae > Ambystoma > Ambystoma mexicanum. Next base: position 1,091,610,192 of record NC_090941.1, read on the forward strand.
CATAGTTTGTATGCTGATTCTTTAATTGCCGTGGATTTGGATAGTTTATGAGCCCTCCTCCAGATTTGACTCCATTATCCCTGTGTAATCTCATCTCCTATGTCCCGCTCCCAGTCCTTCATAACTGGAGGGTGTCGTCTGTTTGCGCCTTGTCTAGTAGCTTGTATAGTCTAGTAATCCCTCTTTCATGTATCCCCTCCCGTATTGTTAGTTCTAGGCCTACCGGGGGTCGTAACCCTGCTCTTTTTACCTCTGGGTGTGAGATCCATGATAGGGGATAGTGGGCCCAGACCTAGTTTGACCCCCCTGCTATGGATAGCCTTATCCCAGCTGTGTAGAGTCGTTTTAGCGGCCGCTAATAGGATATCTCCCATATCTCTTGCTTTTGACTTTAGGAATGGTAGCTTTCCCAATGGGATATCTGTCGCAGTCTGTTCTATTTTCCCCCAACCTGGAAGAGGGTCTTTACCCACCCATTTCAGTGCTGGTGCCAATTGAGCTGCTAACACATATCTCCCCATATCAGGGACTCCCAGCCCCCCAAGAAGCGTGGGCCGCATCAGGATCTGTTTTTGGATCCTCAGCCTCTTATTTCCCCAGATAAATTTAAACACGGCCTTCGGGAGTTCTTGGATCTGTTTTGGGGGGGTGTCCACTGGGGTTGAGCTTACTACATACAGTAATTTGGGTAGCATGGTCATTTTTATCACCGCTATTCTAGTAAACCATGATAATTCCTGAGCGTCCCATCTCTGCAAGTCTTCCCGCAGGCGCTTCCATAGAGGTGTAATGTTTGCTTTGAGCAGATTCTTGACAGTTCTAGTGATATGGATTCCTAAATATTCGAGGGACTGTTTTTCCCATTTCAGGGGATAACGTTCCTTCAGGAAAGCTATGTCCCCGCTACCTTCAGTTATATTCAGCGCTTTAGATTTTGAATAGTTTATTATGAACCCTGTTGTCTTTTCGAATTTCTGCAGTTCTCTAATTATTCTGGGTAATGTGTGTCTTGAGTCTGCCATGTAGAGCATGATATCATCTGCGTAGAGGGCTATCTTGTTTTGGATCTCCCCGATGCGCATCTATCTAATTCCCGGGTCTTCCCTTATTCTGCAGGCAAATGGTTCATTGCCATGGCAAATATGAGCGGGAATAGAGGGCACCCCAGCCGAGTACCCCTGCGGATATTGATTCTTTCTGAGGTATAGCCATTCACCATTAGTTGCATAGATGGATGCTGGTAATTTTCCAGAACCGTCTTGGTGAATATCGGTCCACAGCCAAAACCCTCCAGTATCAATCTTAGGTACTCCCAGTCTATGCTGTCGAATGCTCGTGTGGCATCTAATGCGGCGATCGAGAATTTTTGGGCCCCCCTGGCCTCCCAGTCTATAATGTCAATTACGCGCTGGACGTTATTCTGAGTGTGTCCCCCCCTTACGAAGCCTGCCTGGTCTGCGTGTATTATCGCGGGCAGTACTGCTGCCAACCGATTCGCCAGTATTTTTGCATACAATTTTGTATCTGTGTTGAGGAGAGCTATGGGGCGGTAACTGGTGCATTCTACTGGGTCTTTCCCGGGTTTTAGGGGTAATATCGTGGTCGAGTGTCCCATGTCCTTTGAAACTGCTCCCCTATCCCTGATTAGATTGAAAAGGCGAGTGAGGGTGGTTGCCAGTTCTGTCTGGAACATTTTGTAAAACCCATTCCCTAAGCCGTCTGGGCCTGGTGACTTTCCCCTGGGTAGCGCTGCTATCGCAGCACACACTTCCTGTATTGTGAGGAGGTCCTCTAATTTTTCTTTTTGTTGTTCTGATATCTGTGGCAGTTTTACGGCTGACAAATAAGACACTTGTTCTGCTGCATTCAGGTTCTCGCTACTCAGCAGTTTTTTGTGAAAGTGGACCATCGTTTCTAGTTTCTCCTCAGCTCCCGTTTGCAGTTCCCCTCTACCATTTCTTAGCCGGGTAATATGATTACGCGCCTTCTGTTTGTGTAGTTTGGCTGCAAAGAATTTGCTCGCTTTCCCCCCGTGTATGTAATATGATTGTTTGGTGTTTAGCAGTATTTGTGCAGTTCTATCTGCGGTGTGGTTTTCTAGTTTGGCTCTGGCCTTTTTAAGGTCTTGCCAGGCTCTGGGCGTCTGACGGGTCTTCTGGAGCTTTTCAGCATTTCTAACCTCTTCTTCTAATTTGCGCGTTATAAGGGATCTCTCCCTATTATATTGCGTTGCTTGTGTTATGAATTCCCCTCTAATGACTGCTTTCCCCGCGTCCCACACCAACCTCCAGTCTACCTCCCCATTGTCATTTTCAAGGAAATAGTTCCCTATGGCTTCTTCCATATGTGCCCTAAGTGCAATTTCCCTCGGGATTGTTTCATTTAGCCTCCATTGTGGTCGGGTCTATTTATTGTCCCTTGCAGTGATCGGAGAGGTATTGAACACCGATTTCTATTTTTTTGACATAGGGGATCAATGTAGAGGACACCAGAATCATGTCTATTCTAGAGTAACCCCTGTGTACTGCTGTGTACTGCTGAGTAGTGTGTATACTCTCGGGTTTCCGGGTGGAAAAATCGCCACATTTCTATCACCTCCAAATCTCTGAAAAGTTTTCTGAGGGCCTGTTTGTTTTGCTGATCTGCTGCGGTTAGGGGGAGTGTTTTATCTAATTGCGGGTCCATCACACAATTAAAATCAGATCCTATTATCACTCAGCCTTCGCACCATCCTCCCACCCTCTGGAGTAGTTTAGGGATGTACTGGTCCTGTTTTTCAATGGGGACGTAGAGTGCTAGTATTGCATATAATTGGCCATTAACAGTACCCTTCACCCCCAGGTATCTACCTTCCTGATCCTTCATTGCTTGCTGTTTGCGAAGGTCTAAGTCTCTGCTACATAGGATTGCCACCCCTTTTGTTTTTGTCTGGCTTGAGGTGAAAAAGTGAAGAGGGTATGTTCTGCTCCGCATCCTTTTTTCATCTTTCTGGAGCAGATGCGTCTCCTGTAGGATCGCTATCTTTGATTGCATAGCTTCCAGTCTGCCTAAGATCAAACGCCTTTTAGCAGGGGAGTTTAGCCCCTGGATATTATTCGAGACAATGTTCATTTCCTCCATTACTCCCTAGGTGAGGATTATCTGCCTGTTGGGCCCCATGTTCTCGTTCGCTATAGCTTTCTCTGCCTGTTCTTGCTTCCGTTTCACACATTCGTGGAGCTGACTCACCTTTCTTCCCGGTTTTCTGGTTCTCTGCTTTCCTGTCCTTTGTTCCTTTTCCCTCCCTTACACACCCCCCCTTCCCCAATCCTGGGAGTGCATGAGGCATGGGCTCCCTAGGGGCCCCCCGCTGGTCACCGTGGGCTTAGGGCCTCCAACCCTTCCCCAGTTCACAATAGTCGGGAGTTATATTAGCTGACCTTGCTTCCAAGATTTATGACCTCCTACCTCCATGCAGGCGCTTCCATTCAGCTGTGCTGTTTTCTCACATTTGGATAGCACTTCACTTGTTCTTGTGATGGGCCGAGTTCGGATCTGTTGGGTCTGTCCGTTCCCGGTCATGAGTCAGCTGTGAGCTTCCGGTTCTTCCTTTCCTCCCTCGTCTTTGCTTTCTCTCTGTTGACCATTCCCATGGTTTGCTGGACGGGCCATTCATGTTTGGGCGCGGGCGCACGGGTGCCTCTGGTTGCTCATCCTCCAGGTGCAGCAGAGCCAAGCCCTCTGCGCAGTTCCCAATTCTCCTATGTTTTCCTTCCAGGCCAAATGGGTACGTCCATCTATATCGGATTTGCTGTGTTTGAAGGGCCTTCGTAACAGGTTGCATTAGCCTTCTTTTGTGGAGAGTAATCAGGGCAAGGTCCTGGTATAACTGTATGTGGGATCCATTTATCGTAAGGTCTCCGTTTGTTCTTGCTGCGCGTGGCACCTCCTCTTTCAGACCATACGATGTCATTGCTATCAGGACATCTCTAGGTCTCGACCCTGGTTCATTGCGTATTGGGCCCACGCGGTGTATCCTGTCAAAGCCGATCGTCTCCGGTTGGATATCTGCTAGCAGGCTGCTAAAGCAGAGTTGCATGGTATCTTTTAGAACTTTGTCCTGCACCGATTCCACCAGGCCCTTGACCCTAATATTAGATCTCCTTGAGCGATATTCCAGATCCTCCACCTGGAGTTCTAGGTTGTTTGTTGCGGTCGCCAACTGGTCCAGTAGCAGGCTATTTTGATTTGTTTCTTCGGTAACATTCAAGAGGCCCCTTTTCAACTATGTCCACTCTTTCACCCATCTCCGCCATTTCTTTATTGACCTCCTGGAGGGATGATTTCAGGTCCTCCCTTAATTGTTCCATTTGACTATGGAAAGCTTTGGTCATTCTGGCCTCCATTCCTTTCAAGCAGTTCAAGAGTTCATCTTTGTCTGTTGCCATTATGATAGTTGGGAGGTCCTTTATTGCAGGAGTCGGCCCCGGTGGAGGGGATGGCGATTCTGCATGTGTTTGACGCCTCTGCCACCAGCACTTCTCACTTTGCCCTTCCTGGGGTCTCACTGGGGTTTTTGCTCTGGTTGGGCCCGTTTTAGATTTGGTGCCCGGCATCTGAGTTGCTCTGACCACTGTCGGCAAGCTTTATTCCCAGTGTGGAGTATATGTTGCTATCGTTGCCAATGTTCTTTTGGGTTTGGCTTGAGTAATCAGCTATTATATGTCCGTCGCAGTCTGTCACAGTTCGCGAGTCCAATCCACCGCCTGGGGTGGGCTCCTCACTTCTCCAGGCAGTGGGCTCCGCCACACACCGGGCTCGTCCTCAGACCCACAGCTCACGGATGTTCGATCAGGGTCATGTTGTGCTTTCCAGCTGCCTTATTTTATTAGCAATGGTATCTGCTACGAGCCCAGTGAAGCTTCCCTTGTCGTGTCACAGCGTTCTTTACATGCCTCTTTGTGTGTCAGATTACCTTATGATGCTGCTTTGCTATCCCTGCATGCAGTATTTTAATGGTCGTGCCAGCTGGTCAACCAATCTATGCGGCCAGCAGGCAGTGCCGGATGTGTTAAATGGGAATTCGTAGCACACTGGAGCTTAATTCGCAAGTTCATGCCTGGATGTTACTCCTGCGTCACCGGGTGTCCAGTACCTCACTCTTATAGCTGTGTATTGCTGGAATTGGCTGTGTCCTCGCATGTATCTAGAACACGGAACTTGCCCTCTGCCGTTATGTACCCTGCCTCGGCAAGTTTCATTTCTTGTGTTGCCCTAGCTGTGTCTTTGCAGCAGGAGGTTATCCAGGCTTATTATCGTGGATGATCGGACATCTCCCACTTGTTGTGTGTCTCCTGATGGCTTTCTATCTCAGCTTCAGGCAACACGTGCACACATGAAAACATTTATGAATTCTCTTGAATTTTTCCAGTCTCAGAATTCGGCACCAAGAATATAAGTGCGACTGTTAACATCTCATCCACCAACAGCCCTTAGCCATCACTCGCCAGTGCCTTGTAATAAAGTGTTAGGCCGTGAGTCTATCACTGTATGCCATTCAGTTCAAGCTGCCTGTTAGAACTGCATACTGCCTGCAATGCACAAATGTTCTCGAGTGCACCTACTAAATGTCAATGCAAGCAGATGGCACAGATTGACAGTGATCTTTAGTGGGTATCGACCCGCCCACGCTGCAGTGTGTGCCGGCAATGTGCGCCACTCTACCCAACACACTATTTTGCAGTGCTGTGAACCCGACGATTACCAACGCCCTCCACAATCACACGTCCATCTGTATTTGTTGTTGACGTGTGCTAGGCCGCTTCGGGGACCGGGCAGCAAACACACCAGGCCAGTTTCCGTGGTGTAAGTCGCTTGATGTACTGCTCCACTGTGCCAAGGGGGTACGGGTGGTTCTGGATATCAATGATGTTTGTCGTCTTAGGCGAGTCCCTACCAGCCGCTCACTCCTGGTTGACTCTAGGCTGGCACACGCTCAGGGAATGGTCCCAGGGGCCACCACCTACTTTTCCGGGCAATATGCCTCTGCCCCTCTCTAACCGTACAGTTTATGCAGGCCCTGTGTTCTCCTGGGCCTCTCGGGGGAGGGGGGAAAGGCGCTCCTTCCCAAACAGACTCCGTGACGGGGGCCGTCTGCTCCACGGGGCCCCGATGGTCCACGTGATCTTCTTGTGGGGGGAACTCCGGAGCAGGGTCAGGGCCGCCCGCGGTGGGGATGGCCGGCCTCCCAGGTACGTGCTGAGCCCTATCACGGCCGGCTTCTGCCTCCGGACCAGCGAAGTCGCCGTCCCGCGTCCACCACGAGAACCGAGGGGCAATGTTCCCCGGCTCCCCCGTTCCAAATCTCAGGGAGGCGGCTCCAGGACCATGAGGCTGTGCTGACCGCTGGCACGCGCTCCCAGGACAACTTTCTCCCGCTCGAGTGGGGGGGTGGGGAGGTCCCGTGCCCCATTCGGGGGGCCCGCTCCGGCTTCTCTGGTGCTGTTAACTTCATGCCAGGCCCCCCTCCGACGTGTGCAATGAGCGGGCTGAAGGGGGAGAGGGGCCCGGCTTCCCCTGCACGTTCTCCGGGCTCCGGCGAGCCGTGGCTCCTCTAGCGGCATCACGGCCATGCAGCTCCCCAGCACTTTTCCCCTTGCAGGCCGCGGTGCTCGATCCCAGCCCCACAGGGGTCCCTGAACGTCGCTCTTTCGAGCGGGGGAGGCTCTGGGGGGTCACCAGTCGGTCTGGCTGATTCTGTCCACCTGGGGGGTTTTGGGGGGGCTCAATCCCCTTTGCTGGCCTGACTTCGGTGGAGCTCAGCAATCAGGCAGCCATTGCCTGTGCGCCCCCTGGTGGTATGGAAACTGTTAGTTTTCAACTTCACAAGGCTAACCCCTTCCAGCCGACATGCTTTTGTGACAAAGTGCATTAATTCTCCATCAGAGCTTTTTTTGCATTGAATTTTGAATGAAGAAAGGGTGGTTTGATGAGGCATGTAAAAGGGCGAAGAAATCCCTGCTGCGGACACTCAAGGATGTTTTGAGCAGCAGATCTGCGATTGCCATAGCCAGGAAGGCGTATAGCCTTGAGATAAAGAGGAGGAAACTGGAGTTGGAAGGGTTAGCGTGGGAAGGTTTTTTGAGTGCTGCTTTGAGGGGGGACCAGAAGGCCTTTTGGGCCTTTGTAAAAAATGGGCCGGAGAGTTGTTGGTCCAACGTGGGTAGTGGTACCCATGTGGAAGAAGAAGCCTGGTTAACTCATTTTGGAAGCTTGTTTGGGTCAACAAATATACAGGTGTACCATGACTATGCTGGGCCATGCCTGAAATTCGAGGTGGAGGAGACTGAAAAGGCCATTAGGCTTCAAGCGCATAATAGAGCCCCGGGCCCCGATATGATCCCCTCTGACCTATTTCAAGATCCTGTTGACTTAAGGGCCCCACTTTTAACGGTGGTGTTTAATGCGTGCCTTCGATCGGGGAAGTATCCCCCTTCCTGGAAAAAGGCGATAATTTTCTCAATTTTCAAGAAGGGGGACATGTCAAGACCTGGTGCGTATAGGCCAATATCATTGTTGGATTCCTCCTTCAAAATCTTTGGAAGAATTCTGTTGGCCCGAATTGAAACCTGGATATGTGAACAGTCTATCCTTTCTGACATCCAATTTGGGTTTCGCCCTGGTGTGGGCACAATGGAACAAAGCCTCAACTTATACCTCTTAGTGGCCAACTCAGTATTTAGCCGGGGTGAGGCAGTTTACCTGGTCTTTATGGACCTGAGCACAGCCTTTGATAAAGTGGACAGAGTTAAACTCTGGGCTGTGCTTGGGTCCTTGGGTTGCCCTGGGGATATTTTGAAGGCGCTGGTTGATCTGCATACAGACAACCAGGCATGTGTTCGCAGTGGTCCAGGGGGACATTGCACAGCCTGCTTTCAGGTGGGGTGTGGAGTAAGACAAGGCTGTGTGTTGGCCCCCATTTGTTTTTGTCTTTATATTAACGGCCTTTCCCAGGACCTTATTGATACTCTGGCAGACTTCCTGGTTCTGGGGGGTAGGGGCTACCCGGTACTGGCCTATGCTGACGATACAGTCCTTTTAGCAAGAACACCTAGGGCTCTACAGGCTCTGATCAATGCTTATGCAACATTTATGAACAACCTGGTTTTAAAAATAAACACAAAGAAATCAGCAGTCATGGCTTGTGTGGGCAGAAAACGTTCTGCCCCCATGAAGCTAATGCTTTGTGTTGGGGAAACCATACCTAGAGTTAAGGTTTTTGATTATCTGGGAATTAGATTCTCAGAAGCATTAACCGGTGTAGCCCATGTGGCTAAACAATCAGCCAAGATGAGCCAACAACTAGGGGGCATATCTAGATTTATGACCAAGTGTAAGGGACAACCACTGGATGTCATTACCAAGATCTACGGAGTACAAACCGTAGCCACCACTATGTATGGTGCGTCTATTTGGGGTTTCCAGAATGCAGCCGAGATACAAAGGAAGGAGGCAACATTTTTTAAAAACCTGCTGGGACTCCCGCCCAGCGTCTCTGGAATAGCTGTACACAGAGAACTGGGCGTGGAGTTCTGGGAGGATCAGTGGGCAATGGCTCCACTTTTTTTTTGGGTCCGGTTATGGGCCAATGAACATGCCTCTCTCTGCCATTCCATTATTCATGCTGTGCTGGGCAGAGATGGTTGGAAAAAAATCCCATGGCTTGTATATGTTTGGAAAACTCTGGGGCAGCTAATTTAAGATCCCTCTTCCGACCCACCACATTAATTACAAAGAGCGAGGGGGTGCAATATAAACTAGCATTGGGGGAGATTAATGTGAGGAAAAGAACTCTGGAGGAGTATGGCCACAGATCTGGTCAATTCCACACCAGTATTAGCAGGCTCACAGGAATACAACCCTATCTGACTTGGAGCCCTCATAAAAAGGATAGGTGGCTGATTACGAGGGCACGGTTTGATTCCCTAAGGTTACAAGGGAACACCTACAAATGGAAAGGCTTCCCTGATTCTGCAGGCTGTCCAATCTGTGGTCATCATCTCGAGGATCTAGCCCATTTGTTGTTTTTTTGTACTGGTTATGTCGGCATTCGTAGAGCGACCTTGATTCCTGCCCTTAAGAAGACAGCGATACGCTCACACAGGGCAGCTCTCGTGTTTCTATTGAGTGCCGACACGTCCTACACAGCGTGGGCACTGCTTATGTTCTTGAAGAGAGCGATGTTCTTTAGAAAGGGTCTATTATTAATGCAGGGAGATGCTAGTTAGCACTCTGGGATTTAAAGTTTAACTTTTTTTTCTAACTGATACTGCCAGTGTTTTCATGGGTTTTAATCATTTATGTAATTATTTGATCAATGTATATGGCAGGTTTTCATGGTTACAAATGCTTATGATTTTATTATTAGGATGAGTTTTATGAATTGCAACTATATTTGTGATCAATTGTGTTCTTGTTTGTCGTTTAATGGATTTTTCATAATCCGAATAAACTTGTTTGACTGACTGGCATTGAATTTTGAAGACACATTTCTACATTTGGTGACCTGTATCGTAGTCTTAAGCCCCTTGGTTGGGGGTTACCCTGTCATCCATACTCGGCTGTGGCTCCTACCTGCAATTATCAGTTTATGTGCACATCAAGAGCGACCTGCAGGCACTAAATTGATTGAAGACCTGCCTGCTTACTCAGCCGGGGTGCCGCAGTCCAGCTGTGCATGTTCTTTGAAAGGGCAAAAGTTCAGAGAGCTGCAGCAGACAACTATTTATGTACGTCTACGTTAAGAGAAAACCAAGGAAATAGAGGAAAAAGTTATTTTTTAATTTATGGGATTGCACCAGAGAGGAGTGCAGTCAGAGAGGTTGTTGAGCTTTGTTTGGAGATTAAGTGAAACTGAATGAAAGGGAGAGATTTTACTTATGAATGTGATGGTATGCTGAAATGTTATATGTTGTAAGTGCTTTGTTATTCCTTTTTCCTTTATTTATTGTTAATCAATGTAGTGGAAGGGGATCTTTCCATAGTTGGTAAAAAGATAGTATTGTAGTTGAAAATTCTCTAATAGTGATGAAAAGAGAGAGAGAGCTGTTCTGTAGTCAACCACACTGCACTCCTTCAGTACCCGAGTGAAGGAGATTTATTGATGAGGAGCCATGGTATTTTGTTTTATTATTGATAACATGCTTTCTTTTGTGTAAAAATGATTAGTGTGGATTAGTGACACATTTTGTTAGGTGATTGTGGAGTAAGTGGTAACAAGGCGAGTAATTGTTGAAGGGTTTAAAAGATTTGGGGGGATAGAATTGTCTTTCATTTTGGAATTTTAATACGGTTTGGTGTGCCACAGGCTCGGCATTGTGTTTAACCTTTGTGTTTTGGTTAAATACATTTTTTTTAAAGGAGAATGGAGATTCTGTTCAATCATCTGTGCCAGTTACTTTCAAGATATAAAGATCAGATTCTGAAATATCATAGAGAATGAGCAAAAGAAACTAAGGGTAGAATGTTCAAATCTTGGTCTGAAGAAGAGATTTATGATAAAGGGGTGTTGGAAAATATATATATATGTTTATCTATAAGGTATAAGGGGTTCAAGTTGGAGAAAAGGCAAGTTGTTCGAGGAGGCAGTGAAGGCCACAAGGGGTAAGGATGGAGATATAGGGCAGGTGCAACCCCACCACCATATATATACTAATCCCCAGTTTGAGCCTCCATCTGCATCCACCATGCCAGAAGTTGTAAGAAGAAGGACAGCAAAGACTCCAACCTCCAGGTTAGCAGACAGGCTGAGAACAGAGGAAGAAAGAAGAGTAACACCTCCTACGGCTAGGATTGAGGACAGATTGAGGAAGGTGGTAGAGAATCCGGCATGGAGAAAGCACTACAGAAAGCAGAGGAAGAGTTAGCATAATTAAGGTAGCAAAGAGTAGAGCAAGGAGAACATAACAGACAGGCAGTAGAGACATGATTGGATGAATGGAAGTTAGGGCAGGTTATTTTCAAGATGGATAGGGTTGTTATCAAAGATGTTAAGATGGAAGTTGAAGAGGGAGGTGTTGCTTTGCAAGCATAATTTGACCCAGCAATAAGAGAACCAGTGTGCCATGCTAGCATTGAAAGGAACCTATTGTGGCAACAGTAAGACAGACACAAGTGATCACAGTTCAAGTGTGTTTATTGAACTTTCAATGCAGGATGGAAAAATGGCTAACCTGAACCTAAATATAAGATGGGAGCAAGCGTCGACCATCAAATGAAAAATAAGGCAGTACTAGTGGCGTTGTGTCAAAATCTAAGGGCCTGCACTAAGACAAACCCATTGCCAACCCCTTACAACTAATTACAGAAAGAGTGTGGTATAGGGTATCAAAACAAAGGAAACTGTGTTCAAATAATAAGGCAGGATATGATTGCCTTGAGGTCTCCTTATCCCCATGTCTTTAGCACGGGACAAGGTGGGACTTTTGAGCACAGCACAGGCTCGCTCCTTCCCAGCACAAGCTGACAATTCCATTCCAGCTATCAGGTTCTAAGATGGTGAAGTCTCTTTTCAACAAAAGTCTCTTTCCTTTGAGTCCTGATGTATTCACCAAACAAAAGACTTTGTGACGGCTTCACACCTGGCTCCCTCGACCGAGCTCAAATCCCAAATGACAAGTGGGACTCTTTCCTTCCCCTTTTTCTTGCAACACGTCTTGGTTTCATAAATCTCAATGTCTTTTTAATCAACTATTCAGCCTTTGCCCCTCGTTACTTGTTTCCCTTTTCCAGGGTTCACTCTCACCAACCTTTGGTTGTCAGCTTCCCTCTGCTGGGTTCAATCTTGCTGATGATTATAGACAGTTCATCACAGGACTTTAGACTTTGCCCCCTCTCATTAGCATCCCTCCACCAGGTTCACCTTTACTAATTTTATGATATATAGTTCATGTATTAAGTGGTGCCGGCTTCCTCTGTTGGTGGGTTTCCACCTCTTTAGCTTTTAAAGTTCAATTTAACCCTTGGCTGTTTATCGTTCAACACAGTTCGGTTTCTTATCAGCTTTTTCCTCGACTCACCAACTCTGATGAACTGCTCGACTTTCTTCTCCTTCGAGTCGGGGTTAGTACCACAGAGACCTGCGTCTTTCCCTGGCTTGGTTATCAGCCGAAGAGGGTCTCATGTACCGTAGAAATCTGCTGCAACACATGCTGGCTTTTGTGGTTTGTTTCGATTTGGGGAAGTTTCACGGGCCTTGGTCAGAAAGGGCAAGGTCACTTCTCTCCTTGTTACCCTCTCAGTATTTGCTGTTCTTCACCTCCTCTTGAACTGTAGTTCTGTGCATGCGGTCTGCCTTGCTCGTATTGTGTTCTTGTGCTCCACCTTTTTTCCCTGTGGGGAAGGGCCGTCAGGTGTGAATGATCCTGGTATATTGTCTGACTTTGCCTGACCCTGGTATTGGTATACGTCAGGTAAACTGCCCGGGTTTTAGTCAGTTATCTTTCATGTTCTGCGAAAGTGATCATGTGGAAAAAGGGGGGGGCAGTGTTTTAGAATGTCCTATGTGGTGGGATGGGGAAAAGGTGTTGAAAGAAGGGGGATACTGTCTCTCACCCATCAATGTCCCACTCCTATTCCCCAAGCACCCATCATCCAAGTGATCCTCCGTCACTAGTCCACCCCCTGGAACTGGATCCAATAGCGATGGCCGTTTCCTTGCCTCTTGGATGACAGATCCCTGGGGACTAGCCAGGGAGACACCTTCAGGTTTCTCACAGCATGGACTACGATTCGGTGCACTCAGAGAGGACAATGAATGTGTTAGTAGAGAAAGACGAAGAGGAATAATGGGAAGCGGATGAAGAACAGGGTGCAGCAGCAACTGCAGCAGCCATATAGGAATTAACACCCTGGGATTTTAGGATGCGGCATGGTAGTCACATGGCAGTAATGAAGGGTAAGGGGAAAACTGAGAAATCTTAGATAAAGGGAAAACAACACAGTTCCAGTTGCTTCAAAAGGAATTAGGAAATGCATATTATGTCCCATGGTGACACATGGACTGGAATAATTTGATGACATTGCTACCCTCACTCACTGCAGGGGCACAGAAGTGGATTTATGCACTGAGAAAAACAGACAGCTGGTGAGCTGGTGTTATGTTGGCTGTTGGGTAATTACTTCTCCCTGGGTCCATATAGAGAAAATAATAATGATGGATCACATTTTAATAATTGTAGGGCAGATGTGTGGTGAGCTTTACGAGTTTTGTGTCCGGATACTCTGGTTATGAATTCAATCCTGGCTAACAGGTGAGTGGGAGGAGGGGACATTCAAGCCCCCCCTCTTATTGCCATGCTTCCCAGGTGGGCCCAGTCATGCCTGCTCCAAGTCCAGGGCCCCGCCCTTGGGGCACTCATGTGAGAACACCTCAGGGAACCATCACCCCTTTTGTGCAAACACATTTATGATCACTCCCATATTCTTATGCACGCCATTATAAGGTTAAGTCAAGACTCAATTTTGTACCATACTCCATCTTGCAAATAGGCATAAGGGAATTTAGATTTCACCCCGACTTGCAACCATCTTTGGAAGTGCACAGTCAGTGTAACACTCCCCCGCCACCTCCTCTTTGCCGTCTGCATAACTGCCTGGTTCCCATGGGAAGGCTGGCAGCAGAAAAGCAACATACTCTGCGCTGTATCACTTGCCGTCCAAACTCCCTCTATTGACTCAAAGGCAGCTTAAGGAGAGGAGGCGAAGGCCAGGGCTATCTGTCTCCGTAAAACCTGCCCTGCACCCTTCAGACCTGGGCCGCATACACCTAATCCCTGTGTAACCCAGAGCAGAATCAAAAACAATAGAGACCTTTAAAGTGACCAATGTATCTTCCCTTTCCAAATTATATGCGTTAAAGAAAGCCCTCTCCTTGCATTTGGAATATATGTAAACCCGCTGACACCTCAAATAAAGCCAATGAGCATAACAGTGTAAATACATATACGTGTATCATTAGAAGTTTTTATGATGGCCTGTTCCATTGAAATTGAAGTGTGTGTTGACTCATAACATTTAAACTCCAGCGCGATTAACGTGTAGTCCCGTAACGAGTAAACAAGACAGAGACCTATGCAAACTCACACAATGCTACCTCACTGTTGATAATGTAGAATGTACGTTTATGCATACCATTAGACAGATTCATATGAACTGTTGATCATACTTAGTTGTTCGTGTCGTATTGATTGCATGCAAGCCATCCCTTCCTTCCCACCCCCTTGTTCTTGTGCTATGAAATTACCCAAAGTATATGAAGTTTGAACAATATCATAGTATATTCCTCTCGAGTAAAGAAGCAGTTAAGCGTGCATGAAGCAGTAACTTGTTATATGTAGATATAAAAGACCCCAGCCATTTAGGGGATGTGAAACTGAAAACCTGAGAAGGAGGACCTTAAGCCCATTCCAGAACACCCTGGCCCCGTGTTGAGGTATGTTGTTTGGACCCCTATTCAGTGAGACCCATGCAAGGAAGGACAGGTCTAAAGATGAGATGTATTTCCTGAAATCCATTCACAGCAACCATATGCCCCCACATCCCCCTGCCAATAGTGAACAGATGCCTCCGACCCGGTATCTGAATGTGTTTTGATATGAAAGCGATATCCTTGGTAAAGAACATATAATTGATGCTCAATGTTAGAGAATCATGCCCTGTTTTTACATGTGCAACCTACTGGCCTTGCTGCCAAAAGAAATGATTAAATGTGTGAACGGATGGGAATGTGTGGCCACAAGGGAAAAATGTGATAGGTCCAGGATGTAATGTGTCAATTCGTCAGAAGTTGGACAGATGAGCCCGGATGAACTACTGACCCTGCGTACCACATCATGATGTCAACTCTCCACCCACCCATGGGCAATCAGCTATCACTGACCATATAGCACCCATAGGTGTCTCCCCTTAGTGACCAATCCCGATCAAATATGTGCCCCATAGACCACCCCCTGTTGGACATGTCATTCTGTGTATAAAAATGAAATGTAACCTGTTTCCTGCAGAGCGCTCTCGGCGTGAGCAGAGTAGATTCTGTTTTCCCTAGCTTTAGATAAAGCCTTTAACAGCACTCTCACTTGGTCTTGGTCTTATTCCCTCATGTGATGTACCTTTATTGATTCTGTTGGTAGCTTACCGACAGGCCTGCAGGAGCCTCTCACCTTCATTGGTGACCCCGACGCGATTGTGTTCTTTCCATCCGTCTGGCACGAGACGCCCCCCTGCTTTGACCCTGAGCGCGCTCCCTCATGATCTGCCTGCCAACGGCAACCGGTACACTTAGACATGCGCAGGCAGTAGGGCGAGCGGTTACGGGATCTCTCTTAACAAAACCCATACGCACGACTCGCCGGAGCCGGGTCGGGTCTTTGAGCAAGGAGCGGCACCCTGCCTGATCGGGTCCAGTGGGTCTCGGATCAAGACGGACACGTGAATATTAAGTATTAAGTATAAGTATTAAGTGCAAGTGATATTAAAGGCGCGGGTGGGAGTCAGATTAGGAAGGGTTGAGGGTACAATGAAAATAATTCAGGTAACCCGCGGGAGTGTAAGGGTGAACCTGAGGCGGAGCGACAAGAGGTTCTGGAGTCTGGGGTCTTTTCCTATTTTTCCTACTATCGCATATGGCCATTAGGACATAAACAGAATGAAAGGGAAAAGAAGCTAGCAGGGATCCTATCTCCGTGGGGAGTAGAAGGCGGCGCCGCATAGTGCTATCTTGACTAGTACAGGAAATAGAGGTGTAAGAAGTTGAAGTGAAAAGGGAAAAAATAAAAGAGATCAAGGGGTCAGCAGATAGACCCAGGGTGTTAGGTAGAAACGCTTTTTTATGACCTTTTTTCTAATCTCATTCTTCGCCTTGCCCTCCTAACTGGGTGGATTGGTACATGGTAGGGTAAGGAGTTAAAACTTGGGAAAGTAACGAGGGAGTGGGTGTTTGTGTCTATGTTTTCCGTTGTCTGTGTAAACGTTAAATGTCTATTCCGCATGTGAAATGACAATTTTTGGTGTGCAATGTGCAATGCAGATTTGTTGATTCAAAAAGGGAATTGCCTGGTACATAGTGCAGAGTGAAAATACTAAAAGGTAATTAAACAGTTGAAAATTGTAACACAGAGGAAGTTGAGTATACGAGCAACGAATAAGTACACGGTAGGCCAACCAGGTAAGGTGTCGTAAGAGTGAGGTACAATGGGTGCAGAAACGCCCCTTGCTCATATTTGTAAGACACTACCAGGTTATGCTGACAATATTAGGAAATACCACGAGCAGTGGATCACAGAATTGAAGGGGGAGGGATTACCCCAAGTATGGCCAGAAGGGGGGGTCTTTTGACAAGGAAGTATTGGATATGGTCGCCACTTGTTTGTTCATTAAGTACAAGGGAAAGCAGTTCCATAATAGGAGAGAAATATTGGATCTGTGGCACCTATTTGAGGAGGTGCCCCCAGGTAAAGATAGCGAACAGAATGCATCTCCCCTGACAACAGCTGGCAATGCAGGGCCACCCACTCAAGATGAGAAGAACATAGAGGTAACACATATCTATCCTTTGTTGTCAAAACCAGAACCTGCTGAAGGGTACAGTGACCCTGTGTATGTAGCACAGCCCACAGCCCCGCCTGTACACAAGACATCGGCTACTGCACCACCCCCATACGAAAGCCAAAGTGTAACACGACCCCTAGATAGCTCAACAGTCGATATAGGAAAATTAGCCCAAGATCTGGAATCACGCCTCACAATGGGCTGCACAGAACTGTCCCATATAAGGGCGCTGGGAGAGGGGGAGGGACATCCACCCCACGGGCAAACCGAGATGACACTCCCCCACCGAGTATGGGAACAGGGGAAGATGGATGGAAGAAGGGAGAGATCTTGTTCCGAATTAATGATACCCCAACGCGAATAATAGAAATAAACACTGTAGAAAGTGAGCGGGAAGCAGAAGAAGAAGGAGGGGCACTGTCAGAGAGAGAGGAGGAGGACTGGAATGACATAGAAGAACAGGGGGAGAACAGAAGGTAGGGGACTTCTCTTCGGCCACAGAAGAGTTATTGCCGATAGAGGAATGGACAGGGAGGCTGAGGAACAGGACAGGACGTTAAAAAAAGAATCCAAACACTGTTTGACAGGTGCTCCAAAATGAGTGTTTATTTGAATTGTTATTAAAGGATGTCTGTTGTCTTCACAAAATCTAAAGAATATTTCACATTTGTTTAGCCATCAACATGTGTTTCCCCACTTTGAGTTCAGTGGTTATGCAGGAGGTAAATTTGCATATATTGCTATTTTGAACAAGAAGAAAAAGAAAAAGAAAAGGTACAATTTAGAAGAAAAAAAGATTTTAAGAGGTGTGTGATCAATTTATAACACATAAACATCATTGTAGAATATCCGTTGATATTTAAACAAACATGATGCCTAAAGGTGCAAATGTATACCAAGATTGAATAATATTCTCAGCCTCCTGTCTCATTTTTACCCATTTTTTTCTCAAAGGTAAGAACCAAAAATATAAAAGAACATTTCTTACTAATCAATGTTGCCTTGTGATTTGTAGTGGTTAGATGGTTGAGTTCCTGTGCTTCTTGATGGTTTAAGGGTCTTAGCTGAAGTTATGCTTCTTTATTAGTAGAGAAACTAAGTTTGTAATGGATTGAGGTTTTCCATCCTTTTAATTTAAAAAATATACATACTAGAGTTGAAATAATCACCTCTGCATCTTATAGAGTTGCAAGTTTTCATACCTGGGTTTCTCCTTTTGTGCGATTGCACCTGATTGTATATCATAGCTGGAACTGCTCGCTCGGGTCAGATAAAATGGCCGCCTTTTATTTGCGTCTAATAGCGTCATGACGTCATCCGTAGAAATACGTAATGAACGTGATCACGCTATAGACGCCATTTTGGAATGTCGGTTGGATCCAAGATGTTAATCAAATTGAAAAAAGTTTCTCTTTTGCTAGTATATTAAGGTCGCATGTTTTAATTATAAAGGAATAGATGTTTGCCTGACTTAGTCATGCATTTGCTACACTCAATATAGGGTGTTGCTCTTGGTATTACTTGGCAGGTGTCTGTTTAGGCGTGCCTTAGTGTGATGACATCATCCGCCCGTTGGTGTATGTCCTGCATCAAGTTGCGGCTGCCATTTTGATGGTTTATCTCTTGTTGATTGCATTTCTACATTGCCACTAAAAAAACCATTTTAGTGCCTTGTCAATAAAAATGGTCTTACCAATGAACTTGTTTGTTCCAGGTTCGCTATTGTTTATGGCATGCTAATGTTACTGATGGTTTCAATGAGTTTGACCAACTCATAAGTGTTGCACAAGTGTCTATGGTAAGGCATAATATATATAGATTGTTTTCTTACCACTTTTTGAGAGCCATCATTTTGAGGGAAAATTTAAAACTAATCTGGGGTTAACTAATCTGGGGTTAAAACACTTCGGGTGTCCAATGTTTTAACTATGCTGTAAATCAAAAAAAGATAGGTGAACCAAAATGACATGTATGCATTGACATTTTATGTAATGATAGTAGATCATAAAAAATGACATAGTTCAATGGTCCGCATTTAAACCTTTGTTTGTGCTGTCCATGTAGAAAATCCAATTTGCTTCCACTTTGCGCAATTGCTTTTCTCTGTTGCCCCCTCTATTTGAAACTGTTACTTGTTCTATACCAAAGAATCTTATAAGAGCAATATCTTCTTGTCTGTGATTTTCTAGGAAGTGTTTGCTGAGAGGATAACGGGTATCACGTTATTTTATTGTCTGAATATGTTCATAAATCCTTATTTTGAGTGGTCTGATGGTGCTTCCTATGTATATTTTGGCACACATGAATTTAATGGCATAGACTGTAAATTTGGAGTTGCAATTTAAAAAATCTTTGATTTTCTAGGTTGAGCCATCTGCTTTTGAACATTCCTTAAGGCCATTGGTTGCATAGTTACACATCTTGCATGTTCCACATTTATAAAATCCTTTCAAATTTTCTGTTGCCCAAAGTTGGTGTTGCCCTTTTATTTTTTTGTGTTCTACAAAGTGAGATGGACACAAAATATTTTTCCGATTTGGTGCCTTTCTATACGTTAGGCATGGAGTCTCTGGTAAATAGGGTCTCAAATCCTGATCTGTGGTTAATATATTCCAATATTCTTTCAAGATTTTCCTCAAGGAAATTGCCTCTGTATTGTAGGTTGTTACAAATCTAATGGTTGGAACACTTGCGTTAGCCGCCTTATTTTGTTTTCATGGTTTGGAGCTCAAGGGATCTGGTCTGTTTCATTCTTGACTTTTGTTTTTGGCCATGGTCAGTAGATCAGTTTTGTAGCCTTTTTCTAAGAATTTTTCTTTTGCTGATTTCAGGCTAATGCATTTCCTCATTTTCTGTACAATTTCGTTTGATCCTCAAAAATTTCCCATATGGGATATTATTTTTGATTTGAGGTGGATGATAACTTGCTGCATGCAAGATGCTGTTGCCTGCTGTGGGTGTCGTGTATAAGGTTATTGTTACAGATGTATAATTCTAAATCCAAAAAGTGGATTTGTAAACGCTCTCATCCATGGTTAATTTTAGATTGTATTGGTTGTTGTTTAGAAAATGGTGGTATTCACTGAGTGATTGCTTGTCTCTTTTACATATAATTAAAATGTCGTCAATGAATCTTCTCCAGTAGATTATCTGGTTTAATTCACTGAAAGATCGATGTTGCCATGCATGATGTAATTCAAAAGAACCCATATATAGATTGGCATAAGATGGGGCAAATTTTGCCTCCATGGCTGTTCCTCATTTTTGTTTATACATGTCACCATTAAACAGAAACATGTT
This sequence comes from Ambystoma mexicanum, assembly GCF_040938575.1. NCBI lineage: Eukaryota > Metazoa > Chordata > Amphibia > Caudata > Ambystomatidae > Ambystoma > Ambystoma mexicanum. The sequence goes on from NC_090941.1 coordinate 1,091,630,076, forward strand.
GTTGTTGAGCGTGAAGTTCAACATCTCTAGAATCATTTCATTTTGATTTTTATATGAGATGGATCTTGTTTCTAGAAATTATTTTGTTGTTTCCATTCCTTTTTGATGAAGTATGGTGGTGTAAAGACTAGTCACATCAAAAGTTAGTAGTCTGAAATCTTGTTCCCATTCAAATAATTCCAATTGATTTATGACATCTGTTGTATCTTTGATGAAAGAGGCGAGGTTAGCTGCCAATGGTTGTAGATGTTTGTCAATATATGATGAGATGGGTTCCATTAATGAGCCAATGCTATTGATTACAGGTCACTTGATGGTAAGTGATGATATTCTTTATGGATTTTTGGTAAAAAATAAATGCTTGCTAATACTGGATGTTGATTGTTCATATAGTATACAGGACAGGGTGTATAGCAGTGATCGGAAAGAAAGGGAAAAAGGTGCGTACTAAGAAGGGGAGGAAAATGTGCAGCTGCCTCTGATACACCGGGGGGGTGGGAAGGCCAAATTACATACCATGAGCCCAAATTGACAAAGCCAACCTGCTCAAGCAGTTACCCAAACTCTCTGGAGGCGCCAGCAAGTGGATATACGCATTTGAAAAACAGACAGCAGGAGTGCCCTTGACAGTGGGGGATGTTTAAAGCCTGCTTTTGTCTGCAGTGGGAGATAAGGATAACAGGGTTTGGGCAAAGACAGGGTTCCCAAGAATAACGTTAGATTGTGACCGCCATGATGGGGCCTCATTTAACACAGTTTTACACAGTGCGGGCACGCGTGTGAGATACGCTGAGGAAACATTCCCAGACACTCCTGATTTACAGTCAGTGATGCAATGTTCCATGACTGATGAGGAAGATGCGATGTCCTTCATTCTCCGGGTGCAGGACATGTGGAGAGCAGAAACGGGTACGGCCTGGGATCAATCCATGTCCCTGTTTTACTTTATTATTAAATGAGGGCTCCCAAAGGAAGTGCAGAAGGCCCTTAATAAAATAGCTGGGATAGAAGCCAAGGGGTGGCCTGAAATTCAAAGCATTATAGTGCACCACTGCAAAAGGATCAAAGAGATCTGCGGCTGGCAGACAAAGCTAAAAGTTACTGAAGGTCAATGCAGCGGTAGTCACCAGCGCAGCAGGAAGGGAGTGGGAGGAAGAAGACAGGCAGATGGGAATACTAATGCGAATGGTGGCCAAGTGGACATGTAATGGTCAGGAACAATGGGTAGAAGAGAACGGATATGAGGGGCAACAGTGGTAGTTGAGAGGTGGGCGAGGAAGTAGAGAGGGATTTAGAAGACCAAGAGGAGGGGGCGCAGGATATGGAGGGCCACGAGGGGGAATGCAAGGACAATGCTGGCAGTGCGGGAGGTGGGGACATTGTATGCAAGAGTGTCGAAGCAGGCCAAGCAACTCATACGCAAGCGGGCACCCTCACTCAAAAAGCCTGTATGGGCTGCCGATGAGTAGTGGGAGGAGAAACAGTCAGCCTGACCACAGGCACACAAGTGAGCACCCAGTGTCCCCACAGAACTCATCTACACACCCCCATTGCCACAACCATGCCACCCATGTGCGCAATCAGACTTACGCCACTACCGCCAATGGGGCCACAGCAGCACTATGCAGAAGAACCACAGTAGTAACGGGGAATGTTTTTGACGTAGACGAGCTCCCGTGGCACTCAGCATAGGACAGCCCACAGAGAGCACTTGTATGTCCAGTACTATCGGTAACCTGCGATGCAGCAGAGGAACCACTCGTAGGGGCAGCAATAGGAAACAAACAATTTATTTTCATGGTGGATTCGGGAGCGGAAAAATCATGCCTTAAGGAGGGCAGGTTTCAGCTTTCGAATAGGACTTTGGAAACACAGGGGTTCTCTGGGGCGGTGGTCGAGGTTCCATACACAGAAGAACTAGATATAACAGTGGGAGGGAAGACTGTATGTGCCCCCATTCTGTATTATGAAGAATCACCCATTAACTTGCTGGGAAGGGACCTTCTCAGTAAACTCAATATGTCAATTTCCTTTACAGAGAGAGGGATAATATGCTCCACCTGGCATATGCACAATGCGGGCAATGTTTTTAATACACACTCAAGCAGGCTTCCCGCAAACACGAGGCATACCTGTGAATCCTGACATGTTCATATAGGAGCTAAGAATACTAACACGAGTGGTGCCAGAACTAAAGAACAACAAATGGAGATTGCCCCCTGAGTTCATCTTTCGGCCTGTGGCAGACCCAGAAATACTGCCAGGGTCCATCGTGTCCCTAGACATACACACTGTGCAAGTATCGGCGCACAGGATAGCAGTAATAGTAATGGACATGCAGGGGTGCCAGTGGAGAACAGTTCTGTACATCGGCGCCAATATGGCCCTGTGAGATTTATATGATGAAGAACTTTTCATTGACACAGTAGACACAAGGGAAATAGTGATGGAAATCGCAATCCCTTGTGAAATAATGATCCAAAGGCGAGAAGTACAGTTACCCCTTGTAGCCATGATCAGAGCCCCACCCGCGTATTTTGAAGAAGATATGTCTCTAGTGCCTCAACAGCTGTGGACAATGGGCCCACATGACGTAGGGCTGCTACATGAAGTTACACCAGTAAAGATTAAGCTCAAACCTGGGGCCATTTTACCCCGAGTAAAACAATACCCTATGTCAAGGGAAGCGGAGGAAGGAATAAAAGATACAATTCATGCACTAATAGTGCAGGGCATAATAGTACCTTCGAGCTCACCTTGTAACACCTGCATTTACCTGACTAAGAAAGCAAAGGGAGGAGCATGGAGGATGATCCAAGATTTACGCCCCCTCAATGATGTGGTACAGAAGGAAATTCCTCTAGTTCCAAATCCTGCCTCAATACTATGCAGCATTCCAACATAAGCTACGCACTTCACAGTGGTAGTCTTGAAGAATGCATTCTTTTCAATACCAGTCGATCGAGGGTCGTGGCATTTGACAGCATTCACCCAAGGTATGAACATTGTCGGTTGCCCCAAGGATATTGTGAGAGCCCCAGCATATTTAACAGAATATTGCATTAAGACCTCGTGAACATGCACACAGCAAGCCCTATAATTCAGTATGTAGATGATTTGTTGGTCTGCAGAAAGAATGAGAGTGAGTGCAGAAAAGACTCAAATATTCTCCTGACACACTTGGCCCAGAAAGGGTACAAGGTAGACAGACAGAAGTTGCAGTACTGCCTAACAGCGGTATTGTTCTTAGGCCAATTGATCTCAAAAGATGGTAGAAGAATCATACCAGACAGAGCAGCAGCAATAAAATCAGTTAAAGAGCCCAGTACAGTGAAAGAGATGCAGACATTTCTCGCCATGTGTAATTACTGCCGGGCATGGATATAAGACTATGTGTCATACACAAAGGCCCTGTTACAGGCCCTCAAAGAGGCACACAGGGACAACACTAAACTACAATGGACACAAGAGATGCACACAGCCTTTAACACACTCAAGGAACTGATATCCAAAGCACCGGTTCTTGCGACCCCAAACTATGAACAGGAATTTAATCTTTTCTCACATTGCAATGGTTCACTCATGACTGCCATGCTGACACAAACCACATTGCTGGGCCACAAACCCCTGACATTTTATAGTGGAGCACTCGACACAGTGATGCAAGGACACGTTGCATGCGGACAGGCTCTCGCAGCCACTGCGTTCACAATAGAAAAAAGTTCTACTATTGTGATTGGATGCACTGTCACTTTGTATGTAGAACATTCCCTGTTTGCCATACTTGAAAGGTCTAAAAGCACATTGACGACACAAAGGGCCATAGCCTATGAACTAATTATTTCCAGCCCTAACATTCACATAGTTCAGTGTAAAAGTGTAAATCCAGCCACATTTATCAGAGAGGCATGCACCGTAGAAGATATGCAACGACATGACTGTGCTACGTATGTGGGGAGTGACGGAGATACACAGCAAGCACACGAAACTGCATTATCAGAAGAAGTATACTCTGTGGATGGGTCTGCCTCCATAGACTGTGAGACAGGAGAAAAACATGTTGGAGCAGCAGTAGTACGGGTGGAGGATGGGGAGTTCGAGGTGATTGTGGAGAAGAGGTTGCCCCCACATTTTTCGGCTCAAGCAGCAGAATTAGTAGCGCTGATAGAAGCACTACATGCAGCAAAGGGATTCATGGTAACAATATACACAGACTCTGCATACATGACAACCACAGTACACGGAGGGCTAGCCTGGTGGGGTAAAAGGGGATTCAGGAGAGCTGATGGGTCACCAGTACAACATACAGCATTATTAAGCGATCTGATCAACGCCCTAAAAGAGCCCACACTTGTCCCGGTCGTGAAATGTCAGGCCCACACTCGAGGTGATGATGTCATCTCATTAGGGAATGCGGCAGCAGACGCTGCTGCCAAGGAGGCCTCCCACCTACCTAAGAGCCCAACAGGTGAGTACATACTACAGAAGGTAAGAGAAGAGGAACAGCCGGAGAGCTTCAATGCGTTACCAGTTTCCCAAATAATTGAGCTCCAGCATGATGCATCGGGCGAGGAAAAGGAATTGTGGGTGAAGAGAGGGTGTGGTCAGTCCCCTACTGACCTACTCTGTATACAAAAGATCACCGGCAAAGTGGTGATGCCAACCAAATTGCTAGAGGTAGCATTTAAGCAGTTGCACTTCCCAGCCCACAATGCCAAACAACACATCATTGCAGAAATTCAGGAAAAATGGTTTGCCCCTGGATTGCAGGAACATATCACAAAGCTGATAGTAGAATGCGTTACGTGTCAGACCTACAATTCTGGCATGACACTGCGTACACTCAGAGGAACACTACCAAAACTGGAAGGGCCCTTTAGAGAACTACACATAGACTACGCTGACATGGGAGAACGGTGTAATGGAGCCAGATACCTAATTGTTGTTGTGTGCCCATTCTCCCGGTGGGTGGAAGCAGGACCATGTGCCCACCCAGATGCACTATGTGCAGCTAGATTCCGAGTGAGGGAGGTGTTCCCTCGCTGGGGTATTTGTGACGTCATCCGTCCCGACAACGGAACACATTTTGTGAATAACATGTTCAAGCACATTACAGTGATGCTAGGCATAACACACAAGCTCTGCACGATTTATCATCCGCAATCAAATGGCGTGGTAGAAAAAATGAACGGATTGCTCAAGAGTAGATTGTCTAAACTGTGTCACACTCTCAAAAGGAACTGTATTGTGTATTGTTTACCCCTAGCGCTTTTTGAAATGAGGCACCAACCCAGCAAGTACCACCACCTGTCACCACACGAAATTGTGACAGAACGGAAAATGCACACAGTTTACTCGCCCCTGTGCAGACAGTCAGATGCCCATCAAAGCGCCACAGTCTTAGGTGGCGAATCCCATGAGTATCTCAGAAACCTGACAAAAGCAGCATGTGTGATAGAAAAACAAATAGCGCCCCCTTCACGCATGATGCACTGACAAACACAGCAGCACCTATAACAGAAAATGCTAATTGCCAGCTGGTGACAGGTGACATGATTTATGTCAGGAGTTTTGTAAGGAGATGGAATGGTCCCAGGTTCAATGGCCCATATAAGGTAATATTCTGCACCCCTACAGCTGTCAAGGTAGAAGGGTTACATTACTGGGTGCATTTGACAGATGTGCGCAGGGCCCACGGGAACATAGATGTTCAAAATGCCCAAGATGGTGTGGAAGAGGGTGACACTCAAACGCAATAATGGGACGGGGTGGGACATTAGTATCCCATTGAATGCTTTACAAACCCTAGTGGGGGTAAGAACTGTAAATATTAGTGTAAATGTGGCAACAATATGTGGTACCATAAAACATGAGAAAGCTAATGAAAATGACTGCATTTCATGATTCAAAGTATGGTGTACAATAACGATGTGTGAGCAACGTCTTTTTCTCCCTAACAGTGAAGTGATACAAGCATGGCACATGCCTCCCTCCCTCTCTCTTCCCCAAACGCACGATGTGGGAGTAGTGATGGACGGACATGGCCAGGCATGTAAATAATATAAGTTATAAGCAAGAATGCAAGAAAACTTAAACGACACAACGATAATGATGAGAGTTCAGAGTAACCCATTCATGGTTAAACATGTAATGCATATACTGCTATGCATGATGAACAAGTGCTTATGTTTCATTTATTAGGAAACTCACCAGGCATGGACAAGCCTCCGAATACAATTAGCGATAGTGTAGAAAGAAATAGAAGGAGGAGAGAGTTATGTCCTAGCTATTCGTATGAATGCGTGTTATTTTTGTGCGCAGTGGTATTCTTTACAGTGTTATTTGGCCTGTTCCTGTACTGGGCCATAGTGTATATCTCAATTGATGTTGGTAATGGGTGTGCCGGCATAAAGACAATAGAGAAAGGAACCCACCTGATATGGGATGGGGCAAGGTTAATATGGGGTTACTGGACCCCAGAACACGACCTGAATACTACAATCAATGCCACTGAGGTGCACAACACAACATCACCCCTAACAGTGCAAAATGCACATTTTAACGTATACACAATGAATGATAAAACACCTTCAGAACTAACGTGAGTGCTGACCCATCCATACCCCACCACTATGGCAATAGAAGGAATAAGCGGATACCCCGGCTCAACTACTAGAGGGGGGTATGATGAAGGGGGAATGATGTTCAGAGATAATGACAACTTCCATAGTGTTGTGAAGAGTAAGCAAAGGGGGGGGAGGGAAAACATTGGAGAGGAGAAGAAGGGACACAGAGGCAGATGGGCGGAAGAAGAATACAACTTTGACTTAGATACAGTTGATAATCCCCAACACCCGCATCAAGCAAACAAATGGTATTCTGATATGAGTCAGATGGCACAACAAACAACTAATGAGAGCTGCTACATCTGCTCCCTTATTCCCCACGCCTCAGGTACTCCCAAAGTGTTTTTGCCACAAGAAATACCAGTTGCAGATGCCCAATGTCTTGTACAGTTTACACTGTCGAATCAAAAATACTTTTCAAGCAAACACAGTGTCTTTTGAGCTGTTACAAAACAAACGTACATGCTACACCCGGCCGCAAGGAGTAGGCTGCGTAAAGGAACCTTTTTTGGTAATAAAAGGCACGTTGCATGCTGACAACAAGTGGCAGAGGGAGGAAGTCATGTGTAAAGCAGAAGCACTCCGGGGCCTCTCAGAGGATAAACTCGCATGGGTACAGAGAACATGCACTCCCACGTGGACTAAACATATAAGCAAACTAACATGGGTTAGCACCATCAAAAAAAACCTTCAAGCTACAGAAAAACATCTCGTATGAACTGTGCTTCAATGGAGAAGGGAAAAAGGACATGGGAAGAAACAAAAATTGCAGTAAGTTGCTGATAATCCCCGACATGAAGAAAGGCACTGCAGCTTTGATGGACACATACTGGGTTAGCGGCAACATGGCCTACCTGCATTTTCCGCAGTCCTAGAAGGGAATATGCTCCATGGCAACACTGCATTCCGCACAAATGGTGATTCCAGAGAGCCACATCAATGGGAAACGTGAAACACCCGCAAGTGGAGATGCACCCTTCCCAACACCGTTTGAGAGAGAGCCTGCAGACGTTCTGAATGAGGGAGAGGAACAAGGCACATTCAGAAGGAGAAGAAGGTCATCCAATTATATCTCCACAAAGTCATCCGAACTTTTGGCCCAGATCCCAGGCAAGTACAGACTATTTAGTTCAGTGGAGACATTCTTTGAATCACTTGTTCCCAGCATCCAGGCGAGAGCAAATGCCAAGTGGTTGCAGATCACAAGGTGGGAGCTCATCCAGCTGGCCAACGACACTGAAGAAGGGTTTAATGGCCTCAAGGTGGAACTGCAGGCCTTGCGATTGATGACAATGCAGAATCAATACGTACTGGACTTATTGACTGCAATCGATGGAGGTGTTTGCTGAAAAATCGGGAGTGCATGTTGCACATTTGTACCCTCTGCCGACGCAGAGAATGGTTCCCTGTCACACGTAATAGCTGCGGTACACGACCTCGGTGATCGGATGAAGAACGAAGGAGGAACGAAGCCTAGCACCTGGTTTGACAACCTATTTGTAAGGGAGATGCTTCTATGTTAAATTAAGGACACAGAGCCAGAGAGTAGTTTTCGTGGGATTTTCCTACCCAACAGATTTATTTATTAACAAGAACTTTTTTCCTCTCTTTCTTTTAGGGAAACAGGATATGTCTTTGCTGCAGATCCTTCAGATATCTTCTCTACTCGCTCCTCTTCTGGCGGAAGAATTATACAGGTAAGTGGACTTGAAGAATCTTACAGTCTCTTTCCTCATAGTTTCGACTTTCTGTAACTGTCTTTTGTAACAGCTTTCACTGAGTCTCACTCCCTCTTTCTTTTAATTTCAAAACTGCCTCATAAAATCTCTAGACTTCCCCTTTTCTCTTCTTTGTCTTCTAACTCTTTACAACACTTGTCTTTTACCCAGCCGCCTTCTTTCTTTTACCTTTCAACTGTTTACGGATACTAGGGCATTAACGTTTGCCTGATGACCTCACTTTGACTTTGTGCTGGGGTACAACTTCTCCTCATCGACGTAGTATTTATTAACAGAAACTCTGCACACCTGCATAGATCTCGAAAGAAAGTTTGTTCCCCTTCATGTTAGCCTTCCTTCTGTTAGCAGCCAATAGGGACCTCTTTTCACTGTCTCTATAGGCACACGTACCTTGTCAGTGACAGACCTCCTGTCACTTCGCCGGCTTCGACACTCTGTAAATGCTCGGAGTGCTCTCCTCTCTTCCTTTGGAACAGCGCAGCTGTCTCTGTTTCTTTTTGGCCCCACCTCCTCCTCTTAGGCGATCTGCTTCGCAAAAGGCTCCAGCTGCGAGCCAGCTGATCGCTGTCAACAGTTCTCTTTTGGAGCCGGAGGAAAGGAAGACACAGCCTCCCAAAGTTTTCTTACTGTGGCCGTATCTCCTCAGGCGCTCCCAATGAAACGTGTTATGCCGGCAAACGGCCGCCCTCCCAACATGAATACGAGCGAACTGGAGCTCCACAGCGCAATGGCGCCTTATTATTATAAACTTCAACAAAAGTTTCACAGCGCAACAGCGCCAGTAAACCAGGAACACAACATTAAACTCTCGTACTTGTATAGCTTCAGTACACCCACACGTAACTGTCACTCTGCGTCTCGTCCTCCGCCTCGTTGGCTACCTAGCAACCAAAACAAGCAGCTGATATTAGAGAAGGGCACCTCTTAAAGTGCTTCTTATATTGTAAGTGTAAGCATATGATGTAATTTAAAGTAATTGTCTCCACATCCACTATTCATTAGGAGTCATTAAGCAGAACTTTATCACACTATTCTCATGGGTGCCCACATGGCTTGGAATGACTGTAAAAGTACTCATGCCTCTCATTGTGTTTTTACTCCTAATATTTTGTGTGTGCCAATTAGGACTTCGATGCTGTGCAAATGCAGTACCAAACGGTGCGCTAATGATGGTGACAATGGGATGTGCAAATGGTGTGCACAGATAAAAGACGAGACGGAAGTGCAAACGCGGGATGCCCCGGGTCCCAAATACAGAATGACTGCAGTATATAACACAGGGCACATAGTTGATAGCCTATACCACACAACCATAAAAGAACCCCGCGAGTTATGCTGGTATAAGGAGGTATGGGTAGATTTAGAGGGGGATGGAGGGTGCATGTATCTGAGCTGCACCCCAGATGAGTATGCTAGACAGGGACATAGCCTCCATGCAGTATGTAGAGCATCGATGATCAGTGTCATATTCTTATAAACGCCATTATAAGGTTAAGTCAAGACTCCATTTTGTACCATACAGACTCCATATTGCAGATAGGAAAGGGGGCATTCAGATTTCAACCCGACTTGCAACCATCTTTGGAAGCGCACAGTCAGTGTAACGCTCCCCTGCCACCTCCTCTTTGCCGTCTTTGCCTGGTTCCCATGAGAAGGCTGGCAGCAGAAAAGCAACAAACTCTGCACTGTATCACGTGCCGTCCCAACTCTCTCTATTGACTCAAAGGCAGCTTAAGGGGAGGAGGCGAAGGCCAGGGCTATCTGTCTCTGAAAAACCTGTCCTGCACCCTTCAAATCTGGGCCGCAGACACCTAATCCCTGTGTACCTCAGAGCAGAGTCAACAACAGAGACCTTTAAAGTGACAAATGTATCTTCCCTTTCCAACTTACATGTGTGAAAGTAGGCCCTCTCCTTGCATTTGGAATATATGTAAACCCGCTGACATCTCAAATAAAGCCAATGAGCATAACAGTGTAAATACATATTAGTGTATCATTAGAAGTTTTTATGATAGCCTGTTCCATTGAAATTAGAGTGTGTGTTGACTCATAACATTTAAACGCCAGCACGATTAACGTGTAGTTCCGTAACGAGTAAACAAGCCAGAGACCTATGCAAACTCACCAATGCTACCTCACTGTTGATAATGTAGAATGTACGTCTATGCATACCATTACACCGATTCATATGAACTGTTGATCGTACTTAGTTGTCCGTGTCGTATTGATTGCGTGCCAGCCATCCCTTCCTCCCCACCTCCTTGTTCTTGTGCTATGAAATTGCCCAAAGTATATGAAGTTTGAACAATGTCATAGTTTATTCCTCCCGAGTAAAGAAGCAGTTAAGCGTGCATGAAGCAGTAACTTGTTATATGTAGATATAAAAGACCCAAGCCATTTAGGGATGTGAAACTGAAAACCTCAGAAGGAGGACCTTAAGCCCATTCCAGAACACCCTGGCCCCGTGTTGAGGTATGTTGTTTGGACACCTAATCAGTGAGACCCCTCGAAGGAAGGACACGTCTAAAGATGAGATGTATTTCCTGAAATCCATTCACAGCAACCATATACCCCCGCACCCCCCTGCCAATAGTGAACAGATGCCTCCGACCCGGTATCCGAATGTGTTTTGACATGAAAGCGATATCCTTGGTAAAGAACATATAATTGATGCTCAATGTTAGAGAATCATGCCCTCTTTTTACATGTGCAACCTACTGGCCTTGCTGCCAAAAGAAATGATTACATGTATGAACGGATGAGAATTTGTGGCCACAAGGGAAAAATGTGATAGGGCCAGGATGTGATGTGTCAATTTGTCAGAAGTTGGACAGATGAGCCTGGATGAACTACTGACCCTGCGTACCACATCATGATGTCAAGTCACCACCCACCCATGGGCAATCAGCTATCGCTGACCATATAGCACCCATAGGTGTCTCCCCTTAGTGACCAATCCCGATCAAATATGTGCCCCCTAGGCCACCCCATGTTCGATGTGTCATTCTGTGTATATAAATGAAATGTAACGTGTTTCCTGCAGAGCGCTCTCGGCGTGAGCAGAGTAGATTCTGTTTGCCCTAGCTTTAGATAAAGCCTTTAACAGCACTCTCGCTTGGTCTTGGTCTTATTCCCTCCTGGGACTCTGTCGGTAGCTTACCGACAGGCCTGCAGGGGCCTCTCACCTTCATAGGCTAGGGGAGGCATGGGATAAAAACATGGCAATATTTTATCACATGTTAAAAAAGGGACTCACCATGATGTAAAACATGATCTGGACAAAGTAGTGGCAATAGAGGGGAAGGGTTGGCCAGAAACTCAAGCACATATAGTGCATTTTTGTAAAAGGAGTCAAGATAAAGAAAAAGAGGCCACAGAGCAGGCACAGAAAGCACAGTGCTAGTCCAAAAGAAACTGGCTAAAATAAGTTTAGAAGGGGTAATGATTACAAGCTCCATTGAGGGACAGGAAAGACAGCCAGGACAGCAGGGATAATTTGAATCGAATGTGGCACAATGGATGGATGGCTATTCTCCCGATAGCTGTATGGGTGCTCAAATGGGAATGGGCATGTACCGAGTCCGGGTTCCAGGTTCCAGGAAAGGGAATTACCGGGCCCTCCAAGGTCAGAATGGCCCGGTATTTCCCCATTCTGGGAACCCAGACCCGGTACCCGGTATGGGGGTACCCATGCCACTAAAAGCAGCATGGCTACTTCCCTACTCGTAATGAGGTCCATTGTCTGGAAGGAGAAGGTCAGCCGACACGTGTTTCAACCCCGGAGGGTCTTTATCAAGGCTGATTTGTTACAGGATGCCAATAAATACATTTTGTGGGGCAAGTGGGCCAGTGTTGTCATTGTGTTAAGGTGTCAAGAGATTGTGATTAGTGGTGAAAAGTGACAGTGTGTTTGAGATTTAACATTGGTCACTTCATTGCAACAAGCAGAGAAAATTAGATTACAATGTTATACAGATGCGTCGAATGACAGTCAGTCATAATAGACAGTAGAACAATATGTAGAGGATGAGGAGGAAAAAGGAGACAAAAGTGGGAGGAAGCAGAGATAAAACTAAATTAGATGCTTGTCAAAGTTGGACATGTAGAGAGAGTATAAGAAAGGGGCCAAATGGCATCTTATCAGATGGGTAAGATTCAAGGTGAGCAGATTCTGTGTGGTTCGCAATAGCCATTGGCAGAATTATCATCCAGTATGCAAAATGTTCATTGGGCTCCGCATGAACAAAAGGTAAAAGGGGAAGAAAAGTGGGGGCGTCAATGTAGCTGTAAGTTAGGCAGCTGCTACTAATTGCAATGTGCCTGGCAGTGACATTAAGGTTTATATGAGCGCCGTGGTCGGAGTGTCATGCTCGATTTGGTGAGAAAATAAATATATACAGGAGAGTCCATTCTTAGTTGGATGAGGGTTGTGCAATAGTGTTGCCTCAAGAGAGGTAAAGGTACTGGGTCTTGTGAGAGCTGAATACGGGATGGAAGGACACATAGGTCCTAGGAAGCGCAAACCGTCTGCATAAAGTATCCGATTGGTAGGAAATGCAGTGGGCTAAGATTGTGTTGAGGGACAACATGCTGAAGTGAAATTGTATTGTGTGGTGAAGTTGTATTGCGTAATGATGCCGCGCTGAACTGCTGGCCGATAAAAATAAAAAAAGCATAACATTTAAACCTGGCACAATATTGCCACGTGTGAGACAGTAACCCATGTCTAGGGAGGCAGGCAAAGGGATTTATTAAACCATTGTGGGATTGTGGAAGCAAGGTATAATTCAGCCTACAGTGATACCATGCAACACAGCTTTCTATCCTTTGAAAAAGGCAAAAGGGTCCAGTTCAAAGATGGTTCAGGATTTGCGCCCTTTGAATCATATTGTTGAGGCAGAGTTCCCAGTGATTACAAACCCTGATAACATTCTCTCTAAAATCACAACTGGATCCTCCCACTTTACTGTAATTCATCTGAAGAATGCATTTTCTGCAGTCCCCTTAGACCCTGATTCTCAGTACCTGACTGCGTTGACATATTGTGACCAAAGATTCCAGTAAATGAGATTGCCACATGGGTACTGGGTGGTTCAGATGGATTTGGGAAAAGTACATGTGTTCATTACAGTAATCCAGTATGTGGATGAGTTGCTGGTCTGTATTACTTCAGATGAGCTGTGTAGAGGAGGCTCAATAACGCTTATCAACCTGCTTGCAGGGAACGGATACAAAGTAGACAGGGAGAAAATACAGTACTGTCAGACAGAGGTAGTGTACCTGGGGAAAGTAATATTGCCAGCAGGAAGAAAAGTGATGCCTGAGAAAGCTGTGGCAGTTCAGACTACACCAAAGCCAATTACCATAAAGCAGATGCTGCAGTTTCAAGGAAGCACAGAAGGTAAAACGTCTGAATGAGTGGTCAGAAGAGATAGTAGCTTGTTTCCGGGAACTTATGGCTGCAATCATTAGTGCTACAGTCTTGGTAACCCTTTACTGCAAGAAGCCATTTCATTTGTTATCTTATTCATATGATCAGGTGATGAAGACGGTCCCCACCCAGAGAATGTCTATGGGCCATAAGCCTCTGGCATACTACAGTGGACTCCTAGAACCCAACATGCAGGATAATTTCCCATGTGAGTAAGCTCTGGCCGCAGTGGCTTTTGTGATTCAAAAGTCTTCAACCATAACTATGGGCTGCTCGGTGACACTGTATATCGAACATGCAGTTTTTGCAATCTTAGAGTAATCCAAAATTGACCCTCAATATCCAGAAAATGTCAGGACACAAGGTAATCTTGTCAAATGCATCTATTCATCCAGTGAGGTATCACGTAATCAATCCTGCAACATTTGTAGCTGAGCCAGTGAAACCTGACTAAGTCGTACATGATTATGCGATTTATGAAGGAGAAGGGAATGAGAGTACAAATGTCAAGGAAGATGCACTAGAGGGAGGGGAGGTATTCTTTGTCGACTGTTCATCGACAATTGATCAGGACACTGGAGAAAGACATACAGGTGCGGCAGCTGTGTGCCTTGTGTATGACGAACACTGGGTCAGGGTGACAAAATGATTGCCTTTTCAATATTCTGTGCAGGCTGCATTGGTAGCACTCATAGAGGTGCTAGAGATGAATAAGGGGAAGTCAGTCACCATTCACTCTGACTCTGCGTATCTCACCTGCGCTGTATATTCAGGATTGCTTAGATGGCATAGGGGAGGATATAGAAGATCCTGTCCAACATGCTGCATTACATTACTGTCCAGATTGATTGAAGCACTCACATTGCCAGCAGAAGACACCATTATTAAGTGCACCACACATACTTAACCGTACTGAGGAAATAGTGCTTGGTAATGATGCAGGTGATAAAGCAGGAAAGGAGGCTGCCTGTTTACTATTTACAGTTCCTCAAAATGTAGAACTCGTGACTCAGCAGGTACACAGTCCCATATACCACAGTTCCCCTAATTCAGATTATGTAAATGAAGGAGCGAGCACCAAAGGCAGAGAAGGAAAAATGGGCAAAACTGGGATGTGCCCTCTCGCACACGGATTTGTTGTGGAGACAGAAGCTTACAGGTAAAGTAGTTATGCCTCTAGAGTTACTTAACGGGGCTCTGGAGCACCTGCATTATCCATCGCACACTTCTCAACTGCAAATAACAGCAGACCACCATGAAGACATGTACATCCCAAACAGGAACAGGAGTAAGTTTGTGGCTAACTGTTCAACATGTCATCAGTTTAAAAATGGAAATACAATGAAGAAATGAATAGGCACTTTACCCTGAACTTTGGGGAACTTCACATTGGTTATGTGGATATGGTAAACAGGTGTAGTCATTTTTGTTACCTTATTGTTGTAGTTTATCCATTTACCCGATGGGTTGAGGCTGGACCCTGTGCACACCCCAAATACAGTGGTAATTTCTGGTGCAAGAGGTATTTCCATGGTGGGGAATAGGTGAAGTCTTGGAATCTGATAATGGATTTCACTTTTTAAATGAGCTGTTCGCAGAAATCACTTTGGGCATTAAGGACAAGTTTTGTTTGGTGTATCACCCACAAGCCAACAGATTCATGGAGCACATGAAGAGTTTTCTGAAAAATAGATTGTCAAAGTTCTGATTTAATCTTAAAAAAAACTGGGTGCATTGCCTCCCTCAGGCTCTGTTTTATCTTCATAAGCACCTTTTTCCCTACATGAGATAGTCACAGAGAGACGAATGCATAAACCACGTTCACCCGCACGCATAGCATCAGATTATATGATATTTATTTGTATCACGCTCATACACAAGTGATTTAGAGCGCGACAAGGCAAGGGAGGGGAACTGGGGAGAACACAACAACGATCTTACTAGGCCCAGTGACATTGAGAACGTGCAAGTGCACGGGAAAGGGAAAGGGGAAAAGTGCATGTAAGGGGGAGAGTGGGAAGTGTGGCGCAGAGGAGAAACAGATAAATAATAATAAATACAAATACATAGATAATGGAGGCAATAAACAGTTGTAGTGCAGCCAGCAAGTGGCAAGTGCTATGTTTACGGCAGCAGAACTGGGTAAGTCTGATAAGTGCAGAAAAAGAAGAAAATGAGGGTGTGGGGGATTGTATGGGTACAGATACAGTCCACAGTGCAAGGGGTGGCCAGGAGGCAGTACAGGAGGGTGGCAGGGTGAGAAGGTACCTGGGCCCAGGGGACAAAGGGTGGCCAGGTGCACAGTGCCAAGAGAGAGCAGATCAGCAGGAGAGAGGGGGAGCAAAGGCAGAAGCAAAGAAGAAGGTCTTGAGGTACTTCCGGAACCGGAGATGGTTCTCCTCAAGTTTTAGAGTGGCAGGGAGGCTGTTCCAGAGGGAGGCACCAGCTGAAGTCAAAGATCTACCCCCAGCTTGTATCTGTGAAAAACGACTGACCCTGAAGGAAGTAGAGGTAGAGAAGCAAAGAGCTCGAGATGGGAGGTATTTGCAGAGGAATAGCTGAAGGTATTTTGGACCCAGGCCCCAGAAAGCCTTGTGGACAATGCAGAGGGTTTCTAATTTAATCCTTGTATCCACTGGGAGCCAATGGAGAGATTTCAGAGCTGGAGAGATACGATCCCAGGGCTTGAGGCCAATGACAAGTCTCACAGTCCTGTTCTGTATTTGTTGCAGAGGGCGGAGAGTAGAGGCAGGTAGATTTAGAAAGAGGCTGTTACAATACTCCAACCTAGAGAGAACCAGAGCTTGGGAGACAGTGATCCTCTGGGGGAAGGAGAGGAAAGGCAGAGTACCTCTGAGGAGGTGCAGAAGGAAGTTTGACTTTTTAGAGACCTCGGAGATGTGGGCAGAGAAGGAAAATGTGGATTCAGAGATAACCCTGAGGTTCTTAGCCTCGCAGGTGGGGGGAGGAGGAGGGCCAAGAGAGGGCAGCGAGAGAGTGAGGGGAAAGGATGGTGAAGGTGTGCCGAGGAGGAGGATCTCCATTTCATTGGCATTCAGAAAAAGAACATTGCCGGCACAACAATCTTGAATAGCATTTAGGCAATCAGAGATGAGAGAGGGAGAGGAGGTGGCCGAGGGCAGCCTGAAAATTAGTTGAGTGTTGTCAGTGTAGCACTGGAAATTTGAGCAGAAAATGGCAATGCAGTGGGCGAGAGTTGCCAGGTATTGGTTGGAAAGCCAGGGCGAGAGGTTAGACCCCTGGGGAACACCGCAGGTAGAGAGGAAGATAGATGATAGGAAGGACCCCAGTTGGACCTGGGAGGGTCGATCAGAGAGGAAAGATGCTCAGAAATCATCAGAAATTCTAGGGAAGGAGTTTAGGGCCTACCTTAGGGACTTAACCCAATCTGTTAGATGTATATCTTCACAGGTTGTTTCTTTTCATCAACCAGCCGGCTTCAACAGAGGACATTGATCAAGAATCAGAAGTGCTACAATGGCTGTGGCTCCTTCTGTGGGATTGTGTATGTGTTCGGACCTTTGTCAATCGGTAGGGCCACCATTGCTTCCATTGTTCACATAAGGTCATCTATGTGACTACAGTGCAGTGAAGGTGGAGAGCAATACTGGCTGTATCCAGATCACAGACATACAGATGTCAGCACCCTCCATCAGCACAAGAGCAAATTACATAGGGAGATTCATTAATACATACTTAAGGGGTGTTTGCACTATACCAGTTGGAGTAAACGGAAATTGTACCAAGACTTTTCATGTTGTGGATTTTGGCAGTGGGACATCTGCTATTCTCAATAGGTAGTGGGCTTTCTAGGACCGTGTCGTATCTTCAGCTTCCACTGGTCAAGAAGTGAGTGTTCAGCTGTGCTACCTTGCACTCCCCAGTGATGATTGTCCCCAAGGCCCATCTGGCTGTTTCTAACGTGGCCACCCTAAGCCACTTCTGTGCCCCCTGTGTCCTCTCCCTTGTTGACTGCATATGAACTTGAGACTGTTAAAGGACATAAAAAGGCTGAACCTTGGAGAAGATATTCCTGGAGTAATTATCTCTCATGGGCCTCTTCAGAGGCATTAAAGAAGATTCTTGATCATTTTAGACTCTTTCGTCAGACTGATATATGTTTTACTTCTCTCCTGGCCCCGGGTGTTCAAGCCATCACAAGCACTAAATGGCTCCAGGTCACCAGGTATGAATTTATTCAGCCTGCCAAACAATCAGAATCTGCTTTTAATGCCATATGTGAGGAAATAAGGTCCTTGCATCTCATGTCACTTCAAAATCGGTACAGCCTAGACCTTTTACCGCAATTAAATGTGGATATGGTAAAAGATAGGGGTTTCTAGCTGCACTTGTGTGCTGCCCAATGATTTGGAAAATGGGAAGGTATCTTATGTGATCAAGCCTCTGCATATTCTACATGAGGCCATGGAGACAGAGGCTGAAATTAAAGACGATACTTGAGCGCTCGCTGCTGCGATCTGCGCGTGATCTGCAGGTCGCAGGTTTGAATCCCGGCAAGGCCAACTGAGCCTTTTATCCTTCCGAGGTCGATACATTTCGGTTTGGTCATATTGTATGTAAATATGTGCTCTGTAAAGCGCTTTGGATTAAGGCGCTATATAAATACATCATTATCATTATCATTATGTGCTTAAACCTCTGCATAATCTACATGAGGCCACGGAGATAGAGGCTGTAATTAAAGACGATAAATGGATAGGAAAATGGGACCCTATCTTATGTGACCAAGCCTCTGCATAATCTACAGGAGCCCATGGAGACAGAAGCTGGAATTAAAGACGATACTTGGATAGGAAAATGGGACCCTATTGTATGTGCTCAAGCTAATGCATAATCTACAGGAGGCCATGGAGACAGAAGCTGGAATTAAAGACGATAAATGGATAGGAAAATGGGACCCTATCTTATGTGACCAAGCCTCTGCATAATCTACAGGAGCCCATGGAGACAGAAGCTGGAATTAAAGACGATAAATGGATAGGAAAATGGGACCCTATCTTATGTGACCAAGCCTCTGCATAATCTACAGGAGCCCATGGAGACAGAAGCTGGAATTAAAGACGATACTTGGATAGGAAAATGGGACCCTATTGTATGTGCTCAAGCTAATGCATAATCTACAGGAGGCCATGGAGACAGAAGCTGGAATTAAAGACGATACTTGGATAGGAAAATGGGACCCTATTTTATGTGCTCAAGCCTCTGCATAATCTACATGAGGCCAATTAATAATAATAATAATGTAAAATTATGCATAATTTTGAAAATGGAAACCCTAATATTTGCGATATTTTTAATAATTCATGGCATTTGTATTTGAACATAGAAATTATTACTTAGCACAGTGTATTTTGATTAGAAAGAACTCTAATTATAATGGGGAGTGGGGCCAATAAAATAAATGAGGTTTTGGCTGTTCGGTATATTGCAGAGCATTTTGGCAACACGTGTACGTATGATCAAAGAGCTTTATATCTGTCATGTATGTCTGTGAGAGTTGTATGACTGAATCCCTAAATACTTAATGCAATTTGGGTTAGGTGCACATTTTTTTAAACAAAGTCAGCCTAACATTGCAGATTGTGTAAAAATGGGACAGATCAGATCATCAAACGTACAATAAAACAACGACACACCATAAGCCAAAATCTACTAACCTACTAACCAACCTGCTCCTTGATCCTCTCCAGCATACCTCCCAAGTAGCACACATGCCCACAAGGCCAGCCTTACGAAACACACAAACACATAACCCACACATCATGCATCTGCCACAAGAACAATCAGACACTGGATGTTTCCCCTCCTGACACAACAAGCCGGTACGACGTCCATTCATGCATTTTTTCTGATGGGTTCTTTGCTTTTTTTTTTCTTTGCAAAAAAAATTGAAAAAATAGTGGGCTGTCAGGAAGGTTGTATAAGGGGTTGGGGTGTGCAGGAATGGTGTAAGATCAGAACCCCCCGAAAAGAAAAATACAATCTTTGATGGTTTTTATCAAGAGAAACTAATTCAGCAAAAAACACATCAAAAAAATTCCTCTCAAAAAATGAACATAGAACCCCATTGCAGACAATCAGGAAGCTGACACACACAGGTGCTAGATTCTCCTGGTTCTGAAAGCCCCTATACCTCTTCCCTTGCTAACCTTCCACACTCACTTCCTTTCAGGGCCACACAAGCATCTGGAGACTATGAAAATGACAGCAGTGCATGGTATAAATCAACATAACATAACATAACAAATTTCCAGCATATATACAAGTTTGGCCAGCAAAGACTTTAGGCGTCAGAGTGGAAGGACTGTTAACAGCTCAGATCCACTGTTATTGATACAATACAAGCCGAATTATACTGAGAGTCATCAAGAGTCCTCCCCCTCCTCAAAAAGCAAACTCTGGACCCCTCCATCCCAACCAATTACCGCCCCATTACCACCGTGCCATTCCTATTGAAAACTCTAGACAAAGTGGCCTACCAACAAATTCAACACCACCTGGAATTAAACCACCTCCTAGGAGTCCGACAGTCCGGTTTCAGACCACAGCACTGTACCAAGACTGCACTCCTAGACCTTAAGGCACAAATAGACTTACTAAGAGACAATGGCACAACCTCACTCCTACTACTCCTTGACCTCTCTGCCGCGTTCGATCCCGTAGACCATGCAATACTATGCAATCATCTGGTCACGGCAGCTTGTTTCTCCCAAGAAGCAGTTGCATGGATCCAGTCTTTCCTAGACAATAGGACAATGCGAATCTTCTCTCCCCTAGCTGCTGTTGACCCCGCACCCATTACTTGCGGTGTGCCCCAAGGATCCTGCGTATCACCCACCCTCTACAATATTTTCACAAAGCCCCTTTTCGATGATCTAGACGGTCTTGGTATCACCTACACTAAATATGCAGACGATACACAGATCCTCATCCCGCTGACGGGAGATTATGACAAGGATTTGGCCTTTGTGAACAGAGTCTACCTCATCATCCAGGCATGGATGGCCGCTCACGGTCTATGCCTGAATGATGACAAAACTGAACTCCTTATTCTAGGCACCTCTTCCAACATCAAAAAACTAGGCACCAACTATGACTCCTTCATAATTGCTAACAACACCATCTCTGTAGCCAAAGTAGTCAAAACCCTCGGTTTTTACATAGACTCTACGCTTACGTTTAATAAACAGGTGAATTAGATGGCCTCAGCCACCTCCTATACCTGCAAGCTAATTAGAGCAGCCAAGCCCTTCCTCTCACCTAACAATTGCGTCACTCTAGCAAGAGCACTTATCCTGTCGAAACTAGATTATTGCAACGCCCTCTACATAGGCAGCAATAAATACATCACCTCTAAAATTCAAACATTGCAAAACAATGCCCTGAGAGCCGCCCTAAACTTCCCTGAAAATGCCCACATACAGACCTTAGGAGATCCACCAACTGGCTATCTACTAAAGACAAAATCCTTCTTAAAACAGCCTCCCTCACGCATAAATGCCTCAACCATGCAGCCCCGCAATACCTCATAGATAGATTTACCAGACAAACAGCCTCCCATCCCTTCCGAAAAGCCAACTCTAACCTCCTGTTAGTACCCAGATTTAGACTCACCAAATCTGGCGGGAGCAGCTTCGCTGTCAAAGCGGCACAACTATGGAACTCCCTCCCAACTGATTTAAGGGAAGATCTCCCCTACCAGCAATTCAGATCCAACCTGATCCAATGGCTAAAAGTTAATGACGTTTAACCTCACGCTACTGCCATTTGGGATCTCATGTATATTCTGTACATGTGCTCTGTTCTATTAATCTGTCAATTCTGTATTCTTGTAAGCCTATTGTACATATTTATAGGATCCTCTGACACCACAGGTCTACAGCACTGTAACTGCAGCTGTATTCCCTGTTTATTTGCAACATGTAACCTGAGTTGAACAACCCTCTTTCTGCCTTCGTGCCCGAATACCCCCGGGTCTGGTGTGCAATACAAATAAACAAACAAACAAACAAGAGTACATCTAAAGTGCTGATCTATGATGACAGAGTTAGATGTAGAATTCTTGGATGTGATTGGTGGATGATTGTTTGACTGCTTAACAGTAGCCAATGAGGAAGTGATGCAGAGAGTGTAGTGGAAAGGTTAGAAGGGCTGCCGCAGTGTTACCTACGCGCTCCACTGACAGCGTGGATGTTCGCAGACAGGACATGCCACATCCGGGGTTTCTGAGCATGAAGTGGGAGTGTATTTTGAGGATTAGCCAATCAGGTATTGAAGTTCTGCTTCGTATTGATAGCGACTGTGTGTAGTGAAGATGGCGGAGGTGCAGAAAGTCAGGGTGTTGGTGGTTGGAGATATGTTTGTGAATGGTTTGGAGCAGTATGCTGAATATAGGAATGTGGCTAACCATTTTGCCACAAAAGGAGTGTATGTGGTGTGGAGCATTGTGCCTGATTTGATTTTTAGGCAATTCTAGTAGTTTGTCAGGATATGACTAGGTTTCATAGTCCACATGTAGTTGTCCTGCACTGTGGTTCTGTTCTTTTGGGCTATATCAATGCCCCTACTTTGTTGCAAGATCTGCAAAACTTAGTTCAGGCAATCATGAAAGTCCTTCCAAATGCCACGGTTATTTTTTCTGCTTTGCTACCTAGAGCAGTATGGGACAATAGTTGTGTTTTTTATCCTCAGCAAAATATTGCTATGTGTGCAATCAATCGAGGCATGTTTGCTTTCATGGTTAGAGCTGGTATGTTCTTTTGCAATAATGAGAACATTGAATCTGGTAATGTTGTTTATTTTAAAGAAGATGGCATTTCTTTATCTTTTATGGGAAATGCCATGCTGTTTTGGAACATAAGGGTTGCTTTGGAGAATCTAATGTGAAGATTTTTGGAGGAAAATAAGAAAACATAAATAAAAAAAGGTGTTTATGAAGCATCGGCAAACATTTTTTAAAATGCCAGAGCCAACCTCAAAGGGGAAATGAGGCACACTATTTAAATTTTCATTCTCCACACTCAGATTTTTCCATTTGTCCACGGACAGCACGGTTGTTCATGGACAGCGCGTATTACATACAAGGATTTTGGGGTTGCGAGGCATGCAAATGAGTCTGAGCAGAGAAGGTATTGTCAATAAGGTTTACTGGGTATGTTGTGGAAGGGGAGAGTTTGTCAGTAGGTGTTTTCCCTGAGAGAAGAGCAGATAGCTATGGCTGTGTGTTTCAGAAAGCAGGTGGTTTGGATTTTGGGAGATTCATGGTTAAATTGGTTGGCGGTGCATGCAGATCACTGTGAAGTGGCTGCAAATCTTGGATTCTCTCATGTGGAAGTGCACTGGTATGGAGTGTGTGGAATGAAGTGGGTGGATTTGCTACCTCTCTGTGCTTCTTTGGTGACACAGCGTCATCCAGACATTATTATTATTCATTGTGGAGGGAACAGTTTAGGACATTTGTCTGGAATCTCTTTGTAATTTGCAATGAAAGAAGGATTTGGGAAACTCATGGGCCTTCATTACGAGGTTGGTGGTATATTTGCGCCATGACTACCACCAATAACGGTACCGTGTCCGGATTGGTGAAATGGGGACTTACTGGTCCAGTCCGAACTTGGCGGGACCGTAAGTCCCCATTCACCAAACCATTCCCCATTCCCATCTGAGCCCCTATAGGGCTCAATGGGAATGGGGAGGGTTAAAATAACGGGCCGGCGTATGCCATGCCCGTTATTTGCGCCCAGGTCCATTAACGGGTCCAGTCCTTAACACCTGGTCAGACCAGGCGTTACGGAAGGGACCCGCTAAGGGACCTCGTAGTAGGGCGGTAAGGGATTACCGGCACCAGTCCTCTTACCGGTGCCTGGTATCCCTTACCGCCCCACTCGGATTGAGGGCCATGGACAAGTATCCAAATTCCAGAGTAATATTTTCCCGTATTGCGCAGAGACAAATGTGCGTTCTTTTCTACACAAATGGAGAAAGCAAGGCGCAATGTTAACAAGGCTATTTGTGCCTTTTGGAGAGATGTTGGTATGTCCTCTTTTCAGAATGAAAATTTTGTGTTTTGTAGCACACACATTTTTCGCAGAGATGGAGTACATCTTACTTATGCTGGCAATCCGATTTTTCTGTGAAATATACAAAATTCATTGCAACCTTTTTGGGAATTACAGCAATCCATTTTGCAGTAGGTGTTGACCATTCGAAGTTTTTGAAACACAAAAAAAACCACAAAAAGGCTCTTTCAGAGACACCACTTCCTCCCAGAGAAAAGGGCAATTTTTGTGACAGGGCAGCACTGCACAGTTTTTAGAGGTCCGCGCACTTCTAAAAAAATGCACAGGGCCCTGCACAATTTATTTGCCACTTCTGTTTTTAAACGGTGAAACGCGTCTCTGAAAAAAGACTTTTTTGTTGTTGAGACACCAGCCTGCCTGGGATGATATGAACTGTACTGCTGGTTCGAAGGAATGCTTCTTGTTTTGGTCCCTCCTCTTGTTTTTCAAGTGTTAATGAAAAGCCTTGCACAAACATCACATACTGGGTTAAAGTTTCTCTGATGAATGGGACAAGTTAACTGATTAATTGTTTTTAGATATTAAGGAGAATTATGTTTAGGATGTCGTGACAGACTACGGAAACAATCACTTGGTGAAAGGGGATCATGTCTTGTTCATGTGTCCAATGGGGTTGAAGAATGTCTTCATTTATTTATTGGATATTTATAAAACACCTATACAGCAACTGGTGTTTCAAGGCACCATGCCTGGGTGGCGGGGGGTGGGGGCAGAGAAGAAAAATAACAATACCAGTCCTACTAGGACTTGTGTCATTTGGATCGTGCACATGCAATAACAAGAAGTGCGAGGGAGAGGATAGTGTGGAGGCTGGGGAGTGCCGTGGGAGCAGAATGCAATCATGCTAGGGTGGGAACGGAAATGTAGGGCAGAGTGGAGAACGTGTAAGTGCTGGGGGAAGAGGGGGCCCCAGGAGCTAGGCAAGTACTAAGGGGAGGTCAGGTAGACAAGTGACATGGAATGCATGGATGGCAGGGAGTGAAGCTCCGCATGCTAAGTGCGAGGATAGGGGTGGACTGGGCAAGGAGGGCCTGGTGGCCTGTAGGACTCAGTAGGAACCAGGCAGCAGTGAAATGTGGCAGATGGGGGCATTAGCAGGGGAGGGGGAGAGGGAATGAAAAAGAGAGAAGGAGGGTCTTGAGGAGCTTTTGGAACTTAAGGAGATCCGGCTCAAGCCTGAGCGGGGCAGGGATGCCATTTCAGAGGGAGGCTCCTGCAGAAGAGAGAGATCTACCCCCCACTCTCTAATTGGAAAAGCATCTGATCTGCAGAGATTCTGAGCTAGAAGACTGAAGGGCTCTACCAGGGAGATATTTTGGGAGAGAGATTTTGATGTAGCAGGGTCCCAGGCCCTAGAAGGCCTTATGGATGATGCAGAGGGTCTTCAACGTGATCCTCGCAGAAACCGGGAGCCAGTCAGAGATTTTAGGGCTGGGGATATGCAGTCCCTGTGCTTGAGGCCAAGGATAAGATTCACAATCCTATTTTGGATTATTTGATGGGGTGAAGGGAGGATCAAGGCAGGTTGAGAAAGAGGCTGTTGCAGTAGTCGAGCCTAGAGAGAACCAGAGCCCTGGAGACTTTGAGCTTCCGGGAGAAGGTGAGGAAAGGGAGAATGCCTCTGAGGAGGTGCAGCTGAAAGTCAGCCTTCTAGGCAAGGTCTCAATGCGAGGAGTGAATGAGGGAGAGAAGTCGAAGATGACACCAAGGATTTTCGCCAAGAGGGTGAAGGGAGGGGACCCATGGAGGGCAGCCAGAGGCTAGGAGGGTAGGAGGGAACTGGGGTCCCAATGGGAAGGATCTCAGTCTTGCTGGCATTAAGGCAGAGATCATTAGTAGCACACCATGCCTGAACAGCAGTCTGACAGTCAGGAATGAGAGAGGAAGAAGAAGAGGCAGTGGCTGGAAGCTTGAGGAGAGTTTCATGTCATTTGAATAACACTGGAAGTGAGGAGAGAAGGTGGCGATCAAGAGGGCCAGTGGGGCCAGGTAAATGTTGAAGAGCCACAGCAAGGTGGTAGAACCCTGGGGGACGTCATGGGTGGAGAGGGTGATGGAGGAGAGAAAAGTGCCCAGTTGAACATGGGAAGGTCAGTCAGAGACGAATTAGGTCAACCAGTCCAGTGCCAGGTTTGTGGTGCCAAGGATATCACTGAGCCAATTTATAAGGGTGGCATGACTGACTGTATCAAAGGCAGATGAAAGATCAAGATAGAGGAGAATGGGAGGAGAGTTGGAATCAAAATTTGAGAGCAAGTCTTCACGGGTGTCCAGGAGAGCTGTTTCTGTGCCTCTGGCTACTCTGAAGCTAGACTGGTGGTCATGTAGACAACCAAGAGATTCTGTGTGGTGGATGAATTGGGAGATGCCCAGCTTTTACAAGATTTTGTCCAGGAAGGGGGCAATGAAGATAGGGAGGGAGTTAGCCAGGCAGGAGGGGTCAGCAGAAAGCTTTTTGAGAAAAGGGTGTACAAGGAGTGCTTGAGGGGTAGCAGTAAGGAGCCAGTGGCAAAAGAGTGATTGCAGAAATCAGCCAAGGCTGTAGCAAGGGAGGAACTGTGTCATTCATACTTCTGGAGGAGCAGGGGAGCATCAGTTTGGAGGAGTCTTTCATAGAGAGGACTTGTCTAGAGACCTTATTCAGTGCTAAAAGAGGAGAGTAGGAGGGAATGCGAGAGGGGGCTCAAAGGAGGCCTGAGAGCAGATGAGGGAAGACGGAAGGGTGTAGAGGAGATTGAAGACAGGATGTCCCCAGTTTCAGTTATGAAGTGGGAGGCCAGTGCAGTGCAGGTGTTCAGGGATGGGAGAGGAGAAGTGGAGCCTACAGTAGGATTGGCGAGATCCTTGCAGAATGTAAAGGGATTAGATTTCTTTTTATTAGGGTTAGCCGATGGGATTTTGTGAGATGCCTTTGTAACAAAATATGTGTAATTATGTACATTGTTTCAGTCTGTATAAAAGGTGCAAATTTGCTGAGCACAGGAAGGAACTGTTAGTTTTCAACTTCATGAGGCTGCCTAATTCCTACAAGCTGACAACATGCAATAAACTTGCTTTTGTGAAAAGAACATATATTCTCCGTCTGAGCTGTTCTTTTCGCATTAGATTTTGGAGTCACCTTCCAACAGGAACTTTGTGCTTGGCTTAAGCAAAGGCATGTGTTTAATACCACTAAAGCCCTCTGTTATATATCTGTATTGTTGTATACCTCTATAAACCTCTGCGTTGCTTCTCAAAGTTAGGACTGCGCGAAATAAATACACAAATAATAATATTAATAATAATGTAAAATTATGCATCATTTTGAAAATGGAAACCCTAATTGTTGCGATATTTTTAAAAATTCATGGCATTTGTATTTGAACATAGAAATTATTGCTTAGCACAGTGTATTTTGATTAGAAAGAACTCTAATTATAATGGGGAGTGGGGCCAATAAAATAAATGAGGTTTTGGCTGTTCGGTATATTGCAGAGCATTTTGGCAACATGTGTACGTATGATCAAAGAGCTTTATATCTATCATGTATGTCTGTGAGAGTTGTATGACTGAATCCCTAAATACTTAATGCAATTTGGGTTAGGTGCACATTTTTTTAAACAAAGTCAGCCTAACATTGCCGATTGTGTAAAAATGGGACAGACCAGATCATCAAACTTACAATAAAACAACGACACACCATAAGCCAAAATCTACTAACCTACTAACCAACCTGCTCCTTGATCCTCTCCAGCACACCTCCCAAGTAGCACACATGCCCAAAAGGTCAGCCTTACGAAACACACAAACAGATAAGCCACACATCATGCATCTGCCACAAGAACAATCAGACACTGGATGTTTCCCCTCCGGACACAACAAGCCGGTACGACGTCCATTCATTGACATGCATTTTTTATGATGGGTTCTTTGCTTTTTTTTTTCTTTGCAAAAAAACATGGAAAAAAATAGTGGGCTGTCAGGAAGGTTGTATAAGGGGTTGGGGTGTGCAGGAATGGTGTAAGATCGAACCCCCCCCGGAAAAGAAAAATACAATCTTTGATGGTTTTTATCAAGAAAAATTAATTCAGCAAAAAACACATCGAAAAAATGCCTGTCAAAAAATGAACATAGAACCCCATTGCAGACAATCAGGAAGCTGACACACACAGGTGCTAGATTCTCCTGGTTCTGAAAGCCCCTATACCTCTTCCCTTGTTAACCTTCCCCACTCACTTTCTTACAGGGCCACACAAGCATCTGGAGACTATGAAAATGACAGCAGTGCAT
Organism: Ambystoma mexicanum; assembly: GCF_040938575.1. Lineage (NCBI taxonomy): Eukaryota > Metazoa > Chordata > Amphibia > Caudata > Ambystomatidae > Ambystoma > Ambystoma mexicanum. The sequence continues at coordinate 1,091,658,262 of NC_090941.1, forward strand.
GGCATAAATCAACATAACATAACACAACAAATATCCAGCACATATACAAGTTTGGCCAGCAAAGACTTTAGGCGTCAGAGTGGAAGGACTGTTAACAGCTCAGATCCACTGTTATTGATACAATACAGCTGAATTGTACTGAGAGTCATCAAGAGTCCTCCCCCTCCTCAAAAAGCAAACTCTGGGCCCCTCCATCCCAACCAATTACCGCCCCATTACCACTGTGCGGTTCCTATTGAAAATTCTAGACAAAGTGGCCTACCAACAAATTAAACACCACCTGGAAGTAAAGCACCTCCTAGGAGTCCGACAGTCCGGTTTCAGACGTCAGCACGGTACCGAGACTGCACTCCTAGACCTTAAGGCACAAATAGACTTACTAAGAGACAATGGCACAACCTCACTCCTACTACTCCTTGACCTCTCTGCCGCGTTTGATATGGTAGACCATGCAATACTATGCAATCATCTGGTCACGGCAGCTTGTTTCTCCCAAGAAGCACTCGCATGGATCCAGTCTTTCCTAGACAATAGGACAATGCGAGTCTTCTCTCCCCTAGCTGCTGCTGACCCCGCACCCATTACTTGCGGTGTACCCCAAGGATCCTGCGTATCACCCACCCTCTACAATATCTTCACAAAGCCCCTTTTCAATTATCTAGACGGTCTTGGTATCACCTACACCAACTATGCAGACGATACACAGATCCTCATTCCGCTGACGGGAGATTATGACAAGGATTTGACCTTTGTGAACTTAGTCTACCTCATCATCCAGGCATGGATGGCCGCTCACGGTCTATGCCTGAATGATGACAAAACTGAACCCCTCATTCTAGGCACCTCCTCCAACATCAAAAAACTAGGCACCAACTATGACTCCTTCATAATTGATAACAACACCATCTCTGTAGCCAAAGTAGTCAAAACCCTCGGTTTTTACATAGACTCTACGCTTACTTTTGATAAACAGGTGAATTCGATGGCCTCAGCCACCTCCTATACCTGCAAGCTAATTAGAGCAGCCAAGCCCTTCCTCTCACCTAACAATTGTGTCACTCTAGCAAGAGCACTTATCCTGTCGAAAATAGATTATTGCAACGCCGTCTACATAGGCAGCAATAAATACATCACCTCTAAAATTCAAACATTGCAAAACAATGCCCTGAGAGCCGCCCTTAACTTCCCTAAAAATGCCCACATATCAGACCTTAGGAGATCCACCAACTGGCTATCTACTAAAGACAGAATCCTCCTTAAAACAGCCTCCTTCACCCATAAATGCCTCAACCATGCAGCCCGGCAATACCTCATAGATAGATTTACCAGAAAAACAGCATCCCGTCCCTTACAAAAAGCCAACTCTAACCTCCTGTTAGTACCCAGATTTAAACTCACCAAATCTGGCGGGAGCAGCTTCGCTGTCAAAGCGGCACAACTATGGAACTCCCTCCCAACTGATTTAAGGGAAGATCTCCCCTACTAGCAATTCAGATCCAACCTGATCCAATCGCTAAAAGTTAATGACGTTTAACCTCGCGGTACTGCCATTTGGGATCTCATGTATATTCTGTATATGCGCTCTTTTCTATTAATCTGTCAATTCTGTATTCTTGTACGCCTATTGTACATATTTATAGGATCCTCTGACACCACAGGTCTACAGCACTGTAACAGCAGCTGTATTCCCTGTTTATTTGCAACATGTAACCTAAGTTGAACATCCCTCTTTCTGCCTTCGCGCCCGAATACCCCTGGGTCTGGTGCGCAATACAAAAACCGGGCACATCCATGCACACTATGGCCATAACTCATGTGCTACTGATGTCATGCAACAATTAGCACAAAACATGTCAATTGTATGTCCTTGATGCCAACTCTTGCAAGCTGTTCCAAATTCAACGAAACAATGCTGAAAAAAGAAATGCAACCAATAATTGAAATTTGCTTCACAGATAAACTGGACGTACATGGTATGACACTACCCATGTGTCAACAAGCCACAACAAGACTAAATACCCTAGAAAACTCTATCTCCAACACAGCTGGTTTGGAAAAAATATTACAATTATCTTTAAACTGTAGAGTAATGCTTAAATGTAACCTTGACGTGGAGCAAGTACTAGTTAATGGAGCACTTAGTACACTTGTTGGCTTTCAAACATACCCACGTGACACCAACATTCAGTTTGTCAATATTCTCTTTGACAAACTATCAGAAGCTAAAAGAATAGGATGCTCAAATGCCTGCTTCCTTCTTTTCAATGACATGTATGTACGCAGGAAAACAATTTTCACTAACTCTAGCATACGCAGTGACCATGCACAAATCACAAGGTCTTACCCAAGATAAAGCATTAATAGATATTGGTAGCACTGTCTTTAAAGAAGGCATGAGCTGCGTAGCACTATCACGCTTACGTACACTTGACGGGATATTTATAATCAACTTTTATTGCAAGTAAAGTAAATGCTGATATTCCTTGCATTCTAGAATACAATAGGCTGCGTTCACTCCACAACCCCATCTGAAAACCTATCCTGTTCCACAACAAACAAAACACTGTAAAAGAAAACTACTTCAAACTGAAACGATACAGGATATCACTACAATTCCTCCAAAGAAAAAAAAAGAAACTAATACTTCATCAAGTACCACAATCAAACAAGAATCTAGTGGTCAAAGTAACTCAACTACTTTTTCAAAGAAGCAACACACACTCCAAACAAATGGCTTCCACACAGAACTATCAGGTCCATTCAAATTTTCAAATATAACTGCTGTAAATTTCTAGGCAAATGTAGCAATACATATTCTATTCCAATTGCCACCAATTATTGAGGACATTTACTTACACAGTACAGACCAATTGTGTTTGCAAATGTTAGTCCTTCATAGAAATGCAACCAACAATCCTGACAACACTTACAGTGCTCATGGAATAAGACAAGAATTGGACTACTGTGCTGGAATTGTCAAATTCACTATAAACTCTTAAGAAGATCCACAAGAATTTCTAATGTACTTACTACAAGTACTGGAAAACAAAAACATACATATAAATGAAAACTTTCAGATTTCATACATGTGGAAACATACATGCACTCTCTGCAACCATGTGGAACAGGAAGTCCCTAATGAAAGCTTTGTGTTTGTATCCAAACCTAACGGTCAATCCATTCCATTTCAACAACTTGTACAAAATGCAAACCATGGCAGATTATGTACTACCTGCAATTCAGATAATCGCTCCACCGTACAAATACAGTCACATAGTAAATAGGTAATAGTAATGCTTTTACGTTCCAACGCAGATGGTACCAAAAACAACTGTAAGCTGACTGGATATACACATGGTCAAGAAAACCGTCACAACAATAGGTATAATCTACCACGCAGGAGCCACAACCAATGCAGGTTACTACACTGCATACATAAAAAAGAATTGTGGATGGTTCGAATGTAATGATAGTACAATTACTCCAAAGCAGAGATTACCAGCAAATCTTATAAAAGCTTATTTAATATCCTTAAAACCAAAATGTAATAACTCATCTATATATAAACATTAACAAAACTTCAATTAGAAAACTATAAACAGTTAGAATACGCTAACAGGTATCTTACTGCCCCAAGATTCTGCAACAAGCAAACAGATAAATAAATACCACTAAAATGTAACAAGAAATAAACAGTTAGAATGCGCCAACAGGTATCTAACAGCCCCATATTTAGCAACAAGCAAACACATAAATAAATACCACTATCATCAAACAAGGTATACACAGTTAGAATACGCCAACAGGTATCAAACTGCCCCAAAAATCTGCAACAAGCAAACAGATAATCAAATACTACTAAAATCAAACAAGAAATATACAGTTAGAATACTCCAACAGGTACCGAACTGCCCCAAAAAATCTGCAACAACCCAACAGATAGATGAATAGCATAAAAGTAAAAATAAACAATTATAATACGCCAACAGGTATCTAATTGCCTCACAAATCTACAACAAGCCAAACATAGAGGATTAGCAAGAAACATGAAATAAACAGTAAAACAATGAAAGAAATGTATTGTACCACACCATAGAAGTTTTTTTTTTTTAATCCAGCATGGATTATTTTCCCACAGACCCAATGATTTAGAAAACAAACACAGAAACTGGGCAAATTGCACAGTACACTGGTTTGAATTGTAGTACATGTAAAGTACTAAATTTGGGGGTAAAGAAAATACAGATATGTCTATTATAAAATGCAATAACTCATTATGAACTACCTGCTCTAACATATGATATTTTCTTTTATCACAGAGATTGCAAAAGTATGTCTGGTCCAGTTACCCATGTCATGAAAAAACTGCATACAACCACAAACAACTCAGCCAGTAAGTATCCAATAAATAAACTCAGAAACACTGCACTCCTTGTTACAAACTCTACAATCTTAACTGCATAACCTAGCCAAAAGTTCACATACAAACTCTACAAATGAAACATTACACACTTTTGGGTTGTGGATATTTGATGGGTGTTTGATTCTATGGGTGTGTTATGATGCAGCAGTTGTGGCCAGGGCCTAGAGTCTTGGGTGCATGGCGAAGGCCCTGGCCACAACCACCACAGCATAACACACCTATAATACCAAACATTTTGACTGTGGTATGTGGGCTGCTTATAGATCATATAATACAATAATCATATAATCAATGCTGTACTAACAACCCAAAACCAACGTAAAATAGCTAGTAGTGCATTCATTATGTCCGTGGACAGCTGCTACGACCGCGGGCATGGCGAAAACAACAAGGGCACCTGCCACCTAAACAAATACAGTATTTGACCCATCTCTTACTCCTCAACCCTCCCCAAGCAACCGTGCTGTTGGTGATCCAAGATGGCGGGTGCATCGAAACATAGCGAACAGGGAAGTGTGTCTGCAGAGCGGACATAGATATCACTATTTTTTTTGCCTTACGTTTTGGCCATTTAAATGAAAACTACTGGACAGATTTATACCAAATTAACAAAATCACGCTTTCGGGACTAAGCCGCTGCTCCTGTCCCAAATTCGGTGGAAATCCGTCCAGCGGTTTGAGCTGCAGGCATGCATAAAGTTTTTTCCCATTATGTCTATGGGAAAAAAGAAAGTTTGGGACCCCCCCCCTATAACTTTGCCCCCCCTGAACCAAACCTCACTAAAATTTGCAAAATATAGAGTGGGCCATATACTTTTTTTGCAAAGTTTGGTAAGGATTCATCCAGGGGGAGCAAAGTTATAAGCCGCCCAAAAATTGTTCTTCCTATGGGATTAGCAATTTAACCATAACTAAACAGCACTAACATGTAATGTAATGTTACTGTTTACATATTTGATCGTGCATTACATATCTTGCCATATTAAGAGATTAGCGGACAGGAAAAAGTGGTAGTTGCAATAAAATTGTGGTAATTCCATTTGCAGACACATAACAAGCTTGGAATTACTGTAAAATGGAAGAGATGCATCCAGGACGTGGCTGGTAGTATCTCCTTCACTTTTCTGCCAGGAATTGAAGAATTACCATAAGCAAAAATATCATCTATGATCATTCCTCCAAACCCCCATGTAGTACTGTGAATTCCATAATGGGGATCGATACCACCATTCTGCTATTTGTAATCACATAGATTTTTCCCAAATACAAGTGGCAGTAATGGTATCTGAGTTTCAGTTAATTTGTTAGGAATAACAGCCAAATTCATAGTTAGGCCCAACATGCTTTTCGGTACCAGCTGATAAGTGTTTACATTGATGGCATGTACATATTTTTTTCAAAATTGTTAGGAAAAAGTGAGCCTGAACCAACTCTATACCATGTGGGTGGGTTCAACATTTCTCAGCTACAATAGATAAGAGAGGCCATAGGACTCACAGGCTATCTTGCAAGTCATCACAAACATTATCTGGTTGAATGTAAAGCATAGAATAGTTCACAGTGAGATACCATGTAAACTAATGTAAAACATAATAAAACCTAATGATGTATCCAAAAACTAATTTAGAAAATGCAAAGGATCTGCCATATTTATACATTGAAAAGGCTAATGTTACAAATGAGTTTACTTGAAGAACCAAGACTGTGTTCCAAATTACCAGGAGAATACTGTAAATATGAATGTTATATTGAATTCAGCTCAATTCCATGGATGTATATTTTAAGCTCACAGGAAAATCAATAGGTTCAGGTGGGTCAATAATGTGCATTCATAATAGCAAAGGCCTCAAACATGCCTTGACCATTGACCCTGGCAGAGCAATAATAAATCTTCTGTAATGTATCTGCTCTGTGAAAGTATCCTTTTAAAAGGTCTTGTATTTATAACATACCAGCAGATGTTTTATACTGATTCTAATACCTAAGCAGCATATGTAATTCTGTGCTGCATAAGGAACAACCTATTTTAAAGTTGGAGATATATTATTTAAAACACTTTATTTGATTTAAGAATTGAAAACAGATTTGAATTTAGGAGCACAAGGGAAACAACATGCACATGACTTATTGATAATACAATTGCATATTTAAATAATGCTGTTATGCACTCAGTGAAGAAAATATAAAGGATGTCTCTGGATTCACAATGTTCTTGCACATCTGAATGTATATTACGTATTACCATCACCGCTGTAATTATTAGAGAAATAAAAATGTCATTCCAACTTTGATTTTACTTTCCAAAGACAAGGGCTACCTCATGCTAGCACATGCCCTCATGACAACTATTTCAAAAGGCCAATCAAAACAAAGAGGAGTATCCTTGTGGGTGTGGCGCTGTTCAGTCCAAAATTATCAAAGATACTGCATGAGTGGAGTTTGATTGCTATTTAAATTGAAACACACAGAAAGAATTTTTGGAAGTAGAAAAGAAAAAGAACGGATTAGGTAGTGTGATGGATCGGAGATGGAACTGGGACAACCGGACATCTTTGGTTGGTAAACCACTTTAAGGTTTGTTAAACAGAAAGCAAATCCCCCATGTATACCTATTGCTAGAACGGAGGTTCCCTATTTAACAAATCAACAAACAGGTTCTCGCCAGGACATTGCATACCACTCAACTCTGTTGTCTGGCCAAGCCTGAGCTATCTAACTGGCCCTACCACCGCTAAAGGAAAACAAACTAAGTTCAGGCAACTGTTCTTGTTTATGGAGTCTGGGTTTCGCCTGCTGCTATGTGGCAATATATTTAAAACAGATTGTCGTAGCATCTTAAATTATTTAGGGCATATTTGTCTCTGACAGTAACACATTAAATTATTCATTAATTACAAGAGTTTTAACAGGAGCACATTTTACCTGGGTTTGCGGGTATGGTGTACAACATATCTCACAAATTTGCTGGAACTAATACACTTCTTGACCTTTGAAAACCATGGTTTATTTAAATAATACTCAATCGAAGTTTCTACTCATTAAATAGAATAGGAAAGGAGGTTTCTCCCCTTCATTCCCAAGAAAATAAGAAGGAACAAGAAGGATGCTGCCTTAAATTGACTCCTAATTTCAATTAAAGTTAATTTGCAGATTCTTTTTCCATTTCAATTTTATAATCTATTGATTGTGTGAGACTTCCATGTATCAAGGCATTTGTATCTCTCCAAAATAAAAGTTCCTACTTGGTAGTGAGTTCTCTATATTTTAAAAGGAAAATCTGATTCATTCCCAAAAGCCATGGCACTGATTTAAAAATGAGTTGCTTAGATTACCATATTCCTTCAATACAACCTATCTCTTTTAGTGACAATTATTTTGAAATTACTTTTTTGTTATCAGAAAATAATTTCTTTTGTATTAGACACCATAAGTTGCTGATGCAAATTTATAAGCAAATTAATAAGCACACAATGTAATGATTTTTCCAATATTAATGAACCGTATTTACTACAATAGGTAGTTTAGCAATATTGATATGATATATGATATTCATTTATTTATTTAATTGTTTATTTAATTTGTTACACAGCCAGACACGGCGAGGTTACATAACAGCTTGATACATTTCTTATACAATGTTACAACAAACAGAAAACACTACACAGTAATGCATGTGGTTAATCAGAACTGTTCATTGGGTTGTTCATTTAATGAGATGATTCAGAGTTCCGAATATGCTGGAGGGGAGGCCTAGTCAGTCAGAATTTGTTTAATAGCCATGTTTTCAAAGATTTATTGAATCTGGCCATGGTTTCCTCATTTTTGATTTGCAGTGGTAGGGATTTTCAAAGGGTGGGGGCAAGGACTCTGAAACTACTCCCTCCTGCTTTGGTGCTTTTATAACGCGCCTATACACAAGTGTTCCAAGGCATGACGAGGCAAGAGAGGGGGAACAAAGGGAGGACAAACAATGATCCTCCTAGGCCAGGTATCATTCAGATCGCGCAAGTGCATGGGAAGGGGAAGGAACAGTGCAGTACATGGGAATAGATAATAACAATAAGTAAGTAACGGCCATCCAGTGGCAAGTGCCAGGGCAAGTGCAGACATAAGGTGTCAAGTGCAGGTACAGGGAATGTAGGGATACAGAGACAGTCCCACAAGAGCAGAGGTTGCCAGACAGGCAGTGCAGGTGTGTGTGACTGGCGGGGGAGGACCTGGGCCCGAGATCAGAGGGTGTCCAGGTAACCAATGCAGTTTCAGGTAACAGCCAGGTGGTCAGCAGGGGAGAGGAGGAGAAAAAGCAGAAGCAAAGAGAAAGGTTTTGAGGTGCTTCCGGAACCAGAGATGGTTCTCCTCAAGTTTGAGGGAGGCAGGAAGGCTGTTCCAGAGGGAGGCCCCAGCTGACGAAAGACATTTACCACCAACTTGTTGCTTGGAGAAGCGACTGACTCTGAGGGAGTTGGAGGCGGATGAGCGAAGAACTCGAGAAGGAAGATATTTAGGAAGAGAGAGTTGAAGGTATTGAGGCCCCAGATCCCAGAAGGCCTTATGGACAATGCATATGGTTTTGAACTTAATCTGTGCAGCCACTGGGAGCCATTGCAGAGATTTCAGTCCCGGGGAGATACGAAACAATTGCATGATGTGAATGCCACATGCACTCATAGTGAGGAAGGTAGTAAATCAATGCAGTCGTCCAAATACCACATGTTTTCAACTGCACTGACTGACTGACTGATTCATAATGACCCCATGGCTGAGGAAATGACAGCTTGGGTGGAGGAGACGAAACATTAATGAAAGAGTGAAAGAGAAAATGATTGATTGGGTCACTGACTAAGTGAGTGGGCAAGCATAAATGAGTGATTAAGTCATTTCATGCGTGAGTGAGGGTGAGTGAGCTGGTGAGTGTGTGATTATTTTTTATCAAATGTTAATTTACCTCATCCCTTCCATACTTGCCAGGGATCAAAGAATGTGCCTGGCTTATTTCACATGTAAATGATCGTATCCATGCTAAAAGTCTGTTAGAACTGACATGGACGGAAGCCCACTACTTTCGCTTTTGTATATGTTTGGTTCCACTACTTATTGCAGCTCATTTTCACATTCCATAGGTACACAGCTGCATTATGTAGCTACTTTTGCTTCAGACCCCCCTGAAGCTAATCACTTCACTTAACTTCTACATTCTGCATGCTGATAGGCAGTACAATACGGTGCATCTTGCATTTAGGAAGCATGTTGTAGAAAGTTTGATAAACAAATGAAGAAACACATATTCATCAATTTATCTGTCCACTCTGTTCTTCTTAAAATCCCTGATAGCATCAATACATAAATGCGCCGCTATATCAATGTACTTATTATATTGGCGTTAGCATTTTTTCATATTCGTGCTGAAACAAATGCATGTGTATACTTATTGTTGACATGTACACAACTATTCATAGAATTTTGTGTGTTCCTTCGTATCAATCCCAACAGCAACTCCCAGCGCAGGTGCAGGAGATGAGATGCATTATTGGCTACTATAAACAGTTAAAACTGTCCATCCTCCCTTTAAATTCATTTATTTGGAAAGCCCAAAGGACTCTGTCCCACAAGCATTCTTTATTTTCATATGAACAGTTATAAATTGAGACTATGGAGCTGTTGTAAACAATGAAGAATACTCATGAGGGTGGACTCCAAAAAAAGTGGTCACCTCGCCCATATGTTTTCTGGGAACTCTAGAGTTTAGTGGAGGAAAACCTCATCTGATGTAACTGATTTGAACAAGGAGAACACAATTATGAAAAGGGGATCCTCATTGCCATCCATGTGACTGTCTTGCCACCCAGTAAACCTCAACCCCTTTACAAATGTACATGATCCCACCCACACCCACCATGCTACTGGTAAATGTTCCAAAACATATTTTTCTTATCTTTTACCTCTACCCATAACAACAGTAAAATGCGCCCACATATATTTCCAAATTCACACCACCAAACAGGATGCAGCTTCATTAGTGTGGGACGCCTGTGAGGGGTCAAAATGTGAGATGGGTTTAAAGGTATTGTTTTCTCACAAGTTGCCATTTTATACAATAAAAAAGGGGTGATACAAACGCCTATCACAAATGCCTATGTTTCCCTTACCTATTAGGATTGTCAATGCCTAACAAACTAAGGCTAAAGAAAAATGACATAGTGTCCTAAAAGCATCTGACCCTCACACTAATACATACAATAAAATTATACAAGCTTAGTTTGGTTGTCTTAAATTCCACAAAAGAATATATCAATTCAAACTCAAAAGCTTGAAATGATACTCCGTGTAACCAGGGTTGGATTCCCTTCCCCTGGATTCATTTAGGAATACCTTAAGCAAAGTTCCCTTTCAAGAATGTTCTCTGCAATAATAGAGTTCCATTCAGCATGACATACAACGTCTTTTCCATTCAATATATCGTTTCACTTGGCAAAGTGAATATCATTCTTCCAAATGCTTGTTCATAAATCAAAGCAACTGTCAATTGCCCAGAATCTCCTGCTTGACAAAACAACAGTCTTTTCCTCAAAAGACAAGTTCATAAATTAGGGTAAATGTTCCTTCGTCAAAGGCCAAGCAATTGTTAATATATCATACTTATTCTTCAAAAGAAACACTTGAGTCAGGATAGCTCAATAATCACTTTCTGAAATGTAACAGTTCATCAAGACAAAGAGATGGAATTAACCCTTCTATTCCACCACACCTTGTTACCACACCCACAGTACTTTAAATCATCTTCTTTCCTGGTATACTCACATGCCAGGACAAATTACAATTGGTCCCTTTCCTGGTTTACTCCTAGCTTGGATACAATCTCCTACTACTAAAATTGTACTCTGTGGTAATTCTTCTTGCAAAGCTCTCCACACCAGTAACATGAATGATGCGGTTTGAACCAACTGCTTCTCTTTATAGTCTTTTGACTCTCAACAAAGTGGGTTACATCTGTTCCCAAATGGATATTCCATAAAAGAATAGTTGTTATCTTGCTCACCTTTTGGCTGTAGGTAATGCAGGTTACAGTTCTCTCCCCCTTGGTCTCTCATAAAAGGAGGGCTTTGCTCCCCTTGCCTTTATCTTCTGGCTATGTAACCTCTTGGCTGCTGGCAATGTGGATTCCAATTATTTCCCAATTGATATTCCTCGTTAGGCTAGTTGCACCCAGTTAGCTTTGATATTCCTCTTTTCTGGCTTTTGCAATGCAGGTTCCAATGGTTACCTAATTTTTATTCTTTATTAGGAGATATGCACCCAGTTTGCATCCGTTCATTTATTCGGTATTCAGAATTATTACTTTCACCTGGGGGTCTACTTCAGAGCACACTGGGGTCACCAGCTTCAGGCCAACTCACCGGTATGCCTTTGCATCTCCTTCTGACTCGCTGGTATTGCTGTGGGTCTCTTCAGGCATTCTCTGCTTCTGCCAGCTCTGGTTTGACTGACGCTGTACACGCAGTTCTTCATAGGAGTTCTGGCAGCTCTGAGTGATCTCCTCTGCGACTACAGCACCGGAGCAGTTCACGGCATGTCTGGAGCTCGACCCCCACATGGCATGGATTGCTTCAGAACTGCCTTCCACAGTGCATTATCTGCATGGCTACGGTGCCCCAGCATGTACAGCGTCTCCCGTACAGCGCTTTGCTGCTGCCACAACTACACCATCAGCTTCTCCCTGCTTCTGCACCTGAAGCCAATTTATATATTCAAAGGTCCCGCTCAGGTGTTTTCTGCCATTATAACTAGACCGCTCATGATACTTCATAAACTCAGAGTCCCTCTTCCTTGTACCAGTACTACTAGCATTAAAGTTGATTTGTTAACAGAGTGTTCAGATTCAAAGGAAGTTGTTAAAGGAGTTGGTGGTTTGCCCTTGGGTTTTAGACCACAATATAAGGCATAATTTCAACAATGAGAAGTTGTGAGATAAACTTCCTGAACCCCCAATATACCACTTTCATGCTGGTTAAAAGAGTGTTCATGTTCTGACTTTGGGTAGCAATGGGAGAGGGAACCTTATATTGCAGCATGCCACTAGATATTTAGGTATCAGGGAAATCCCATCCTCAGAGAGAATGAATACTGCGTCCCTCCTAACAGAGTCACCACTTCACCCTGACAGCCATAACCTCCCATGTGATCCTCCCTCATGGTACAACCCCCAAGCAGGGTTAACATCAGGTAGCGGGTGCCTACCCCATTCCACCTGGGAGGAGACTTTAGGCTGGGGTTTAGTGATGCTCCGCAGGTTTCATCACAGCCCCATTTACCTTTACCAGAGGGCGCATTCAGCATCCGTCTCTATTGCACATCCTGTCTGCACATCCATGCCCATTTATCTTGAGGCTGGGCACATGTGGATGGTGTCATGCTGTGACAAGTTTACCTGACAACTCTTTCTTGGCTGAATTAAATTTAGATTTTCTCACATGTACATTGCACTGTTATTTTGTAACACCACTATAAATAAATAAAATAAATATAATTAAGAATAATTAATTGCCACTTGTGATGCCATTTTTGTGTTCTACACACTATCTACATTGCATTAGTAATTAGATTGAAAGCCCTGTGCCTTCCTGACAACTTCTCAGGTATAATCTGCACATCGCAAACCCCCAAATACTTATCACAACAGAATAGGTAGAGGGAGAGGGTCATTGAAGGCTAGGCCTATGATCCAGGGTGGCAGGGGGAAAGGCAGAGAGTGTATTGCCTGCAGCTTCTCTAACTAGAAGTCATATTATTTACTAAGCCATTTTCTTTGTTTAGTTACTCTCTGTCATGCCCTTTGTTTACACTTTGGGTAAGGTGGGGATGCCTAAGGGACTCAACATTAATGTACACAATTATATTCAAATCATTAGAAGGTGTGTACGGTTTCACTATATAATAATAAACCTTTTATAAAGTTTATAATCGAATAACTATGTACAATAAGTACAACATGTAAATCAGGCTCTTTTTTTAAAAATTGTACAAAGATGTCATAAAAAGTATAAAAAATAAACTGATATATATCCACGGAAATGTAGCATTGTCCTCCATAAATCACTCTATGCCCACACTCACAGCAGAAATAAAGAGATTTCAGGCCAGAACAGGAGTTGGTAAGTCATGGTAAAGAATAGAATCCTTATGACCGGTTTCACCATATGGATAGTGGGTCATCACAGTGAACACAAGTATCTGGCTATACACATTGATGAAAAGTTAACACACATTTTCTTTAGCCATAATCTCCTGTTCCATGGGCTGGAACAGGTGATAATGGCCTAGGGCCTGAGTCAATATGCTCAAACGAGGTGGATGGGTGATTATGACTATTAGCACCCAGTGTTCTGTGACTAACCTGAAGGTGTCTCACGCTTTACTCCCTGGGGATCTGTCATCCAGGTGGCCAGGACACGGCCATCCCTATTGGATCCAGTTCCTGGGGTTGGACCAGTGCGGGAGGATCACCTGGATAGGGGGTCCTCGTGGAGTGGAAGTGTGACACCAATGAGTGAGATGCCGTATCCCCTTCCTTATAACACCTTTTTCCTATCCTACCCCATAGGATACTGAGAAACTCTACACCTCCCCCTTTTCCGACACAAACACTTTCTTACACCACGAAAGACAACTGACTAACACCAGGGCCCTTTACCTGACGTGTCCCAAAACAAGTGTCAGGCAGTTGGCAATAACCATACACACCTGACACCCTTTCCCTTCTCCACAGGGATAAAAGGTGGAGCACGAGAGCATACTTTGAGCAAGGCAGACCGCACGACGAGGCAGCTATGCCAGAATGGCAGTTCAAGAGGAGGAGAAAGGTGGTGATAACCGAACGGATGACAAGGAGGCAACTGCCTTAGCCCTTTTCAACCCAGACCCACAAAGCCTCTGTGAAAGGAATTATAAGTCCAAGAACGATAGCTAGCGCATGATGTAACAGATGCCAATGGTGCACGGAGCCCGCCTATACTGATAACCAAGTCAGGGAGAGAAGCTTGCTACTGTGGTAACGCCCTTGACTCCAGAGACAAGAAATACCAAGGGTTCATCACAGCCAGTGAGTCAGAGGGAGAACCGATAGTAAACAAAACTTTGTTGAGTGAAGGCTGCAAATGGCAACATAATGTGTATCAAAGAACAAATAATTGTGTGTTATGGAACTGCTGAAACAATCCACGGAGAGAACAGCTGCAGAGTGGTCGGCGCCACGTGGGCGCTCATTCGAAAGACTGACCGGTCCCCATTTGTTAAAACTACAGATCCTAGGAAGCCAAGGATAGGTGATGCAAGAGGTCAAAGCGGTCACACAAGGGTCGAGTAAAACCCCTTGTACAATCGAAAGTCTTTGACCCGTAACCAGGAGTAAAGCAAAGTGAACTGTGCAACTGGCAAGTGTGAACCCAGTTGAGGGATGCCTGCAAAATGGTGTGAAGTACGATAACCCTGTGAGCATTGTGTTGACAAGAGTGAACCCGGCTGAGGGATGTTCTTAGTGAAAGATTGTTTAAAAATACATTGAGACTTGTGAATACAACAAGTGAAATATTCTGAGAAATAGGCCGTACTGAACCCGATTGAGTGAGGCCCATATTGCAAGAAGGATTGGAGCCCGGTTAAGGGGGATCCAAGGCTGAAGAGAAATCACCCAACGTGAAGATTTATTGAAGATACTTTTTATTTGTTGTTTATGGTCCATCAGACCTTCTAAGGCAAGAGACTTTGCAGAAAAGAGACTTGGCCCCAGAAGATCCTGGTATAGTTGAAAGGAACTATAACCTCATGCTGGCGAGGCCCAAGAGTGTGCAGTGCTCACAAGTCCCACCTTGTCCTGTGTCAAAAACATGGAGAAGGGAGACCCCAGCCATACCATCCTGACTTATTATTTGGTGAATACTTCTTTCTTTTCTGGTGAATATTATCCCACACTTTTTTGTAACTTAGAGAAAAGGATTAGCAATAGTTTATTTAGTATAGGCCCTTTATATTTGACAAGACGTCACTAGGACTGCCTTATTATTATTTGATGGTCGTAGTTTGCTCTGACCTTAGATTTAGGTTTAGATTAGTTGTTTTTTCTCACCCATTCATACAGTTAAATAAACACCCTTGAACTGTGATCACTTGTGTCTGTTTTTGCTCTTAGCATCCTGGTATTCTGGATTGGGAACTGAATGGAACCCATGGTGGCAACAGTAAAGTATTTTGTTTCAATGAACTGGATGCCTCATGTTGTCCCATTCATTGAAACAAAATACTCACTAAAGATGGCCGCCATGGATCAGGAAGGCGCAGCCCCTCATCCATGTGCCTGGCAGCCAAAAGGGAGACTGAGTGGCAGCAGCAGTGGAGGTGATGGGCGCCACAGCCGCAGAATTAAAAAGGTAAGTGGGCCTGGAAGGGATGGGAAATTTGACATGAATAGAAGGAACACTGGCTTGTATTGGGGGATTCAACCCACAATCCAAGCAACTTGATTGGTTGTTCGCAGAACCCGGGTGCTAATATACATTCTTCAGAAGCGTTCATCCCTATAGCTGGACTTGTTCCTTTTCCCTTCTATCACGGTCCTATGCTCATCCAACTTCTCTTACTTTCATATGTAATCAATGACGTGACCATTTTATGAATATGTATTGCATTTTTTTGCCTGTCAAAGACTTGTCAAATCCATGTTTATTAGTGTGGCACAATTGATTGCACACAAATACATACACTGGATATGATGCATGTTCGATGCACAATGCTCAATAGTGAATGTTAAAAACAGGCAAGGCACATGTACAATCCTTACACAATATTTTGTGCAATCAGACCATGTAAATACATAGGTCATATATGTGATAATATGAATACATGATGCAAATAGCACTACCATGGATGCGGCTGCTTTGGGATAAGTGTGGATACATCAAGCACAACAGTGAAAAGAAGAGCATTGATGCCCAAGTACAAATAAAATATAACCCTTATTACATACCAATCTGCCTCATCCAATGGAGTGAAGTATAAGTAACAATTTAGCGATAGCTTTGCATTAAAGTCATCGACATTACTTAATGGCATGTGCTGTTCAGTAGAAGCATGTGTCCTATCTCAGATTAATTTGGTAAGGGCATCAGCACTTTATTTAATTTAAAGTAAACCAGCAAATATTGAGCACAGTGATGACTGACAGAGAGGGTTAAAAGGGGGGGACATACTGGTCTTCGGTTTCTCTAGGAGCAGCCATGATGTATATTGTCAGCCATGAAGAGAAAGGGAGAGATATGTAGAGGGTCTGGGGTGTAAATATCGGCCAGTGCGTTGTGGTGGGGGCATGCATGGAAAATATGAGCAAAACAGTGTGATGGCTCCATGGTAAAGAATAACATTATAATGGTACATCCGCAAATCGATCTGAACTGATAACGGATCAGTGTACATTAAATGCGTTTAGTCTTGTCAAAATCAGTCTGTGGTCAGGCAACTGTGATACTGTACTGTAAGGCGATCGTCTGATAAGCTTATCTATGAGCCTGCAACTTTATCACCAAGCCCCGCCGGGCTTTAGAGGCTACCCAGCTACTCACATCCAGGACCAACCAGGCCTGCCCTTAGACGCCTTGAGAAAGAACCTAGGTCGAAACATGTGTTGGCAATTCATGACATGCAAACGGCATATACCCAATATGCAACTGTAAACAAATTTGTCTGCCCACCTTGGGCAACTATTGTGATTTGACCAACGCACCAATAAATCCGACCAACCTTAATCATTCAACTGTGTCCAACAGTCATTGGAAAATTCATACCAGGGTACATCTATACCACTTGGCAACTTGGCAGCGCCATTGCAACTGTGGTTCCAAACCCAATTCCCAGCTGTGATGCTGCATACAGGAATACAGAGGAGGGAGGGCTAGAGCAAGGCCTAAAGTGGGAATGAATGAGAACCTGCATTACATCAATAGCACTGAATGTAGGTATGAAGGCAAACAACTACAGACAGTAGGCCTGGGGTTGGGGGTGATGGGCCTACAATTCAGTGTCAGAAGAAGGTAATAGGCCAACTCAAATGGATGTGACTGACTAGGCAGAGAAAGCAAGTATCAATAATGTCTAATCCTTGTAATAGCATCTATTTTTATGTGCAGTGGCAATGGTTTCTGATCAAAGTGCAGCATCATCAAAATCCAAACAAAAAACCCAAATGAAAGGGAATCATCAATATAGTGTGGGAAGGGGATCAAGGCCTGTGCATCAGGGAAATGTACAATAAACCATGCCCATAAGTATATCATTTGGGCCAGTACCTTGCCATGAGGTCAAGACTAAGTCATGGATTAAGAAACTGATCAGCAATGCATCTCATCTCATAGAATCTGCTTCTATGGACTAAACAATTTTAGCAAAAGGACACTTGGAGCAAGACATGTCATACAAAGAAAATTCATAAGACAGCGGAGAGAAATTCCAAACAGAGAATGTTATAAATACTAATTTATTTATTTATTTGTTTGGATTCATAAAGTGCACTGCCAGCCCACGGGCATCGAGATGCTGTTACAGAATTTGACTTAGTTACACGTTACTTAGTTGCACGTTCTGCATTTGCTTACTGGTTACAAGAAGCGCAGCAATGTTGGAGCTCGGTACATGGATGGCAAAGTCGAAAACATGACATAATTGCTTAGATGGTACATACAAGACAGTTCAGTGCATAAAAAAGCCCTCTAGGTATACCCTAAGGGAGTTTGGATAAACAGTCGTGTTTTGATTTCTTTGCAGAAGCCTGAGTGTGAGGAGATTCCCCTGAGGTTGAGTGGAAGAGAGTTCCATTGGGTCGCAGCGAGGAAAGGGAAGCTGGCGCCACACACTTGCACTCCTGTGATCTTGGGCACTGAGAGTAGGTTTGTGTACGGGGTTCTGATAGGCCTTTCTGTGAATGTTCTGGTGAGTCTTTGTGAATGATATGGTGGTGCTGCGTGGTTGATGCATTTATGGGTGAGGGCCAAGGTTTTGAAAATGACACGCTCTTTAACGGGTAGACAGTGCGCCTGTGTTCTGGCAGCTGAGATGTGATCCCTTCTTGGGATACGAATGGCACCCTGGAGAGCATTGTTTTGAACAATGCTATCATATGGTGCGTATGTCTGGGAGGGAAGGCTCATAAACAAAGAAAGGTGTGAAGTTCACTTCCAGCCTTTGATCAGCAGGAGCCTTCATATCAAAGCTGATCATCGTTCTGTCTCACAGTTGTCTAACAGGTTTATCGGGAGATGTTGTAGATTCCAAAGTAGCTGAAGTCCACAATGTTGCTTCCATGCTTTTCTTTGCAGGGCTTGGCCATAGGGTGTGAAATGTCTTGATTTTATCTGGGTGCTATTTGATAGAGGACCCTGGCTTCAAACAAGCATGGAATCTGTGATGCTCAAATACTCTCAAACAAGAAATATTCTTTTCATATTTTATGGATTCCTTGATACATGTGTGTATGTGCGGCTGGGCTGATGTTTCTTTGTTATAGCTGTCATGCTCTGCAATGATCAGGTTTGCACAAATGTTTCCCGCAGTTTTGCAATCATGTCAGAACGTGTGCCATGACCTGACTTTAGAAAGGTTTCAGTACAGGAATATACCTTAATGATGCTGTCTTCCAGTGTCTGCTAGTGGTGCTCATTGTATGTCATCATCTGTTATGCTCACCTGGTCTCTGCGGAGGCGTTGGGGCACGGTTGCAGCCCTCCCTGAACTTGAATCACCCCCTTCAGGCCTCTCCCTCAGTAGAAAAGCTGTGAACAGTGGTACGTGGAGATACTGCTCCTGTGTGCAGATAAGAATGTGTGAGTCAGCCAGTCTGTGATTGTTGTACCTCTTGTAACCCTTCACCCCAAAGTACGGTTTCTGTGAGCATACGCCGGCCCATAAAGCTCACCTGTGAATTTTGGAAGATACGCTCTCTGTCCTGCTACTTCTGGCAGGTGCGCGTCGAATGGGATCCTTCACTGAACCCTGATAAGGATTAGTCCAGTCCAGCTGCGACTATGCTTCTCCTTATGATTGGTAAGTGTTTTCTTGAGCACTTGTGATGCTGTTCATTCTGTTTAATGTCTTTATATGTTGCTCCTATTTATGTCCGCAATAATGTCTCTCTTCTGTTTTCTTCCCTTAGATGGAAATGCGGCCTCAATGCAGCTGTGAGACGCGAGACGCAGCCGGATGGAAGATGGATGCTACCTCAATGTTCAAAAGCAGGTAAGTGGTGGTTTAAGGAAAGCACAAAGTATGGCAAAGCGCAACCTTAAACTGACGGTTTTTTCTATGTCTAACCTTGTCTTCTGTTTTTCCTTGCAGGCGCTGCTGTCGACGATGGAGCGTGTCGTGCTGTGGTGCCAAGATGAAGATTTTGGCGTTCCGGAAAGTTTAAAGATGATTCGCTGAAGAGATGTACAGGTAAGAGCAGCTTCCCCCAGTTGGTAAGTATGCTGGCAGGAAGCAGGATGTCCAGGAAGCAGGATCTTCAAAGGTAAGTCTGACCTCAGGCGACGGTGACGCTGCTTGCAAGTGCAGAATAGCACGAACCGTCTCTCTTGAGGATCGGGGCAGCTTATATAGCTGAGATCGTGGGCACGCCCATTAGGACCGACTTGCCAGCCACATCCTGGCACTCCTAGAGAGTGAGCACGTGCAAAGGTGATCCATTAGCAGCCAAACCCAAGAATACACTTGGGGTTGCTTAATGGATGGAATGTTCAAGGTTAATGCATAGTGATTAATGGATGAAATGTTCAAGGTTAATGCATCTGAAGTGCTATGTCCATAATAAAAGCTTTTTGTTGTTTTTTTGTTGTTAAATGGATGTTCTTGTTCACTTTTGTTCATGAGCCTGGCACCAAAGGGACAGTCTCCACCTATGTCTCCTGTGCATGCAACCCCTGCATGTCTATGCCCCTGACTTCATGACCATGACAGCACTCCCCCCAAGGCCTCTCTCAAGGATGGTTCTCCTCCCGGTCCTAGTTTGGTGGTATTATTATGATCAAACTGTCTGATTAAATGCAGAGCATGGACGTGTTCACTGGGTTCCTAAGTTTGGTCTTGAGGTCCGTAACCTTTCAATTAGGTAATACAATTTTGATCGAACCACCTTGGAGTCCAGGATGGATTTTTGACTTCATAATCTGGTTCTCCATCTATTACTTCGGGCTCTGGCAGAGAACTAAGCCGTGTATTGGACTTCATTGGTTTGAGGAGAGAGACATGACATACAGGGTGAATTTTCATGTGAGATGGTAACTCTAATTTCATGGCGACAGGATTGATTATGGACTTTATAGTATAGGGGCCCAGGTATCTTGGGCGGAAAGCTCTTAGCCCCTTCAGGGGAATATATTTGGATGCTAACCACACCTTTTCTCCAGTCTGGTAGGCGGGAGCTTCCTTCCGATGTTGATCAGCAAACTGTTTTTGTCTTTCCTTAGCCTTGGTCAGATGCTCTGTCGCCTCCTTAAGAACCCGAGTGATGGTTTTATGCAATTTTTTTATGGCTGGCATTTCCATGGTATCGGGTGGATCAAATATTGATGTCCTTGGATGTCTTCCATGCGCAGTGTAGAATGGAGTTTGCCATATGCTTGTGTGAACTGCGTTTTTGTATGCATACTCAGCTATCCAGAGTATATTTTTCCAAGAATCCTCGGACTGTTGCAACATACACCTGACATATTCCTCTAAAGCTTGGTTGGTTCGTTCAGTTTGCCCATCAGTTTGAGGGTGATGGCTTGTGGACAACCAGAGATCGATTTTGGCAATCGTACTTAGAAATACGGTAGATTGTCTTCGATGGTGTACTGGTCACCTTTTAACAGCCATTCCTGTTGCGTTGATTGATCCATCGGGGATTGCAAACTGGTTCTTTGTTCATCCACACACGTGGTGGCAGCTATTCCGGTTTTAATCCTTTCCTCAGGAATTATGGCCACGGGGTCGGATGCTGTAAAAGCCTCTTTTTCTCCACTCATGCATGATAGAGCGTCTACTTTCCCATTGCATACTCCAGGTCTGTAAGTGATAATAAAACTGTATTCCGTGAAAAAGAGAGCCCAACGAAGTTGACGCGAGGATTGTGCTTTGGCGGTCTTCAAGTATTGCAAGTTACGGTGGTCCATGATGACAGTGACCGTATGTCTCGCCCCAATAAGGTAAGGTCTTGTGTGATGTCTCAACCCACTAGTCGAAGCCCTGCAATATTACTGTGCATTGCTTGCAGCAGAAACATCATAATGGCCGCCGGAAAGCATGCTGCTTGCTAAAAATCACCAGGAAGTGCGCAGTAAAAATCTGTAAAATAGGCTGCCATCAACTTTTGCCTATGTCAGTGGTAACACAGGAGACCACTGCCAAAACCCACCATCGGGCTACCCACAAAATAGCCTGAAATCACTTGAAAAAGCAATGCTGATTGCCAAAAAGAAACACAGAGCTTGATTGTCAAAAATGTGCAAAAATCATGGCTCACAAATCACCAAAAAGATCCAACCTCCTTTTTGGGTGTTCCACATTATTCTACTGCAAGAATCCACATAAATACAATGTCAGCAAGAATAATATGTTATCAGAACAAAATCCTCTTTTAAAGATACTTAATGGAAAGAAAGCTGTCAAAAATGGGTGTAGTACCGTCACTCACCTCTGTCAGAAGCCGGCGATTTAAAACCTATCATGTGTAAAGTTGAACATTGAACTCAAACTATGCCAAAGAAGAGAGTTCCATCAAAATGCCATATAAGAGTGCCACACATTGATTTTCATGTTGAAAAAGGACTGGAAGTAAAGATGGGTTTGCTTATTTTAAATTTATAAATGTATTTTTTTCACAAGGAACTATGTTACAATTGACCAGAAGGTAACCTGATTCAGTTAAAACTTCCAAGAGGCTTTCTTCCCTTGAGAAACTGACACCTTGTTCATTCCCACCAAAAGGAGAGCATTTCGCATTGACATGTTAATCAGAAGGGGAGGAGATTTCCTCTGCTGCCAGGAGAAAGAAACAATGGGTTCCTTGGGCTGAATAGAAAATGCTAATTCGGTGTAACTCACAACAACTGCTCTGGCAGGAAGGCAAGCCATGTGACCCTCTGACTCAGCCCAGCTCTGGGGGCGGGCCAGACTGAAATTGTTGATTTGACATTGGATTAAATATATTTTTAGAAAAATGCTTATAGCAATGTGTACTGAACTGACAAAAATATGAAATTTAGAGATTGTTAAAATGAAAAATTTGCTCACAGTTTAAGACTAAGTTGGAATCTGTGCGATGTTCTGAGACTGAAACCCGGAAATAATTCATATTGTAGCCATTGTGTTTATGTTAGGAACATGAAAAATTACAGCAATGTGCCCAGAGAGGACGTGCATGCATGTATAAATATTGGTGCAGAACTAACCTTGAGAAGCCCACCAAAAGCATGAAAAAGTTGTCATTTATGAACCATAGCTCGCAGGAAGATGGGAGAAATGTACCTTACGCAATCTGTCATGTAATTACTTATTTTCAACAACTTGTGTATCTTGGAAATATGTTTTTTGGGGAAAATAGATTTCCTAAGAAAAAGCAAAGGGGAGGGATTTCCTTTGGGCCATAAACACAGCATCACTCTGACACCTGATGACACACTGCTCCTGTCTCAAATCAGGAGAGGGGAAATTCTCTGACCTATCAGATCCTTAGAGGGTTGGGCATAGTAGAATAAGCCTCCCCACCCACTTTGGAAATACAGAAATAGGGACTGCTGAGGACAGAGAACACGCACACTTTCCACTCCTCAACTGATTTCTTGGCGAATCACCCTGCAGGAAGATCCAGGCTCCAGACATAGATCCAGAGACCAGACTATAGAACCAAACTCTAGAACTTTGAAGCAGTGGGGCCAAACCCTTGACCAGATCTTTGATGGGTCCACAACAACCAGAGTGGAAGGCGCCCTGTTCTGGTGGTTGTCCCGTGGGATATCTTGTACTTTCATAGCCCCTTAGTATAAGTCCATATTGGTTCCGAATCTTTAAAGCGCAATCTGTCATTTTGAAATCTTGACTCTGTTTCTGAAGAATCGACCTTCACAAAAATGTAACTGTCATTTTAAAGCTAACATCCTCAGCTTTCAAACGAACCCAAAACAACATTCCAATTCCTTATAGTTTTTCCGTAATCGCGTTTCCCGCACGCGGAAAAGTTTCAGCGATTTGCTATTTGGCTCAATTTCATTCTTTGTAAAAATAGCTATTTCTTGTTTTCAACTTCTGAATTTCGTTTTCCATCTGCTAATCATCCTGCAATCATTGCTAGTGTTGACATGACCCAATCCAAGCCACTCTCGCTAGTTCTGAATTCAATTGAGCGAATTAAAATCATTTGTAGCATTTTTCCCATTCAATTCATATTACATTTAAAAGCATTTTGACCTGTTTAAAATCAGCCCTGTTTCTCTCTGCTTGCTGGGGGGAAGTGGGATTGAAACTGCAATTGTGGATTATTATTCCTGATACCTGTGTGCCCCCATTCCATCTCTTCATATTGCATATTGGGGGGAGTGAGTAACAACAAGGGGAAAGAGTGATCATATTGTCTATATCATATCAAGTTTTATTTCTGTGTTGCATTCTTTCATATCATTGCATTTCCTTAACCCACACAAAGTTATTCTCTGATACACTATTCTTCCTATTCCTACTCCTAATTGATTAAAGAGGCTGTTGATATTGTAATATTACCCATTGCTGATCATTGTTCATATTCATAAGTGTGATATTCAGATATTATTCATATTCATAAAAGTGTAATCTATATATTGTTCAATTGCTCAAATAAATATTTTAATTTGCAAAACAAACCTATTTCTTGGTTCAGTGAGACCGGGGGAATTCAAAAAGAGGGGCGTTATATAATGGTACATCATCCAGAATTGAACCGAAGGACTGGTGCTGTAGTGAATGCTAGTTTCAACTTCTGGAAGGCTTCTTCAGCTTCTGTCGACCAATGGAACTTTGGATTTTTCTTTAACAAGGAGGTAATTAGACGTACAATATGTGAAAACCCAGCTATAAACCGACTGTAAAAGTTGGCGAATCCGAGCATGCTTTGCACTTCTTTCGTGGATGTTGGTGAGGGCCATTGGAGGATTGCATCCACCTTTTGTGTATCCATATGTGTGAGCATGAAACTGAGAAAATCGACCTCGGTTACATGGAAAAAACATTTTTCCAACTTGGCATACAATTGGTGTTGCTGCCCGGACATGGCCTACATGTTCTTCCATGGAATTTGAGTAGATAAGAATGTCGTCAATGTAAAGAAGAGCGCAAATGTCCTGTAGTTCACGGAGTACATCATTCATAAAAAATTGGAATTCCGCAGGGGCATTGCATAGTCCGAAAGGCTTTACCTGGTATTCAAAGAGGCCGTACTTTGTGCGCTAGGCCGTTTTCCACTCGTCTCCCTCTTTTACTCTTAAAAGATGGTATGCTCCTCTTAAATCCAGTTTTGTGTAGATTTGAGCATGTTTGACTTGGTCGAGGAGCTCTGATATAATTGGTAAAGGATATCGATGTTTTTACTGTGATCTGATTGATGGCTCTATACTCGATGCGCGTTCTTAAGTCCCTCTCCTTTTTAGGCACGAAGAATAAGGGCAAGGAGGCAGGTGACTTGGACGGGCGAATGAAACCATTCGCAAGGTAATGATTCAGGTTAGTTCTAAGGTGCTGATTTTCCTGTTCTGTCAGAGAGTGAATTCGGCTGCAAGAGATCTGGGCTCTGGGTACAAGATCTATTTGACAATAGTAGGGTCTGTGCGAGGGTAGAACGTTGGCTTGCCCTTTTTTGAAGACATCCTGGTAATCTTGATATTCAAGCAGCAAGAAGCTGACGAGGCCCAACACAATTCCTTTCTTCTGTTTCAGATTGGTGTCATCTTTTTTGTAACATGTGTCGGCACAATCATGAGGAAATGTCAGAACTCTTTTTTGCCAGTCGATCCTAGGATTGTGGGTCTCCAGCCAGGGCATTCCCAATATTATCTGGAACTGAGGAGCAACGATGAGATCGAAGGTAATGTCCTCTTGATGCCCGTCCTGACACATACGCTTGACTTTCTCTGTGCATTGTGTCACTGGGCCGGATGATAGCTGAGAACCATCCACAGCAGTGATGTTTTCCGATTTTTGCCTTTGTCGGAGAGGAAGGCCTATTTGCGGGCCAAATCTTGGTCAATGTAGTTACCCACAGCTCCCCAATCAATGTATGCCTCCAAGGCATGTTTTTTTGATGGTTGTTTGTGATTCACCAAAAGCACTGGAATGACTAGATGTGAGGTCTGTACGGATTCCCTTTTCATGCTCGACAAGCGGACCCCTACACTTGCCGGGCATTGGCGTTTCCCGAGTTCTGTTCTTCTTCTTCATCAGTTTTGTCTGTTGCCCCAACCGTTTTCTTGGGTGGTTTTACCGGGCAGTCACGGAGGAAGGGACCTGCTTGTCCACAATATAAGCAAAGCTGTTGTTATCTTCTTCTTTCCCTTTCTGCTTTGGTAAGGGGACTTCGTAATCCACCAATTTGCATTGGGTCAGACTGTTCATGTGGTTTAGCCTGATTCTCACGAGGTCGTACGTAAACTGAACGTCCCTCTGATCTAGCTCAATCCATTTTCCGCTTCTGCAACCTATGATCGAGTTGCACCGTCAGGTCTATGTAGTCCGCACACCTCTCAGGGGGATTCACCACTTGCGCCAACACATCCTTAAATTCTCCACGTGACCCTCAGTAAAAGAGTGTAGTCCTCTTCTCTTCTGGCTAGTTGTGTCATGATTCCTGCCCCTCACGTCCCAAACCCTCCAAGATGTCAGGCTGGAGCCAGGCCATGATTATCTACATGGCCCTCAAGGGCCTCTCCATCCCTCCAAAGACCCACTTGGAGTCAGACTTGGCGCTTGTGACACCAGACTCACTCACTCCCATAGAATAACATTGGGGATTGGACTTGTAGTGCATTGATGGGGACAAGATGGATGCCCCCACATATTTTGGTTCCCAGAACTGCATGTGCAGTCTAGTCTTTTGGGTGTGGTTCAGCCCAGGGACACCTGGGATACCCAGAGACTATTTAAGCCACACCCAGGCTGAGAAACATGCTTTGTGTTTTCTGCACCTGCAGCGTGACACTCACCGTGTTCGGATTAGTCTCCAGTAGGCCTGCATCTTTCTTCTGCGCTCAGCTCCTGCAAGAACAAGAACACCACTAGGAACAGCCTTACCTTGCGGCGCTTCTGCCCATCATTCATCGCTCCTTCTGTTCTGCGGGCATCTTCGGCAGTGTCATTCCCATCTAGGGTATGACACACGCCGCTCTAGGGGAACTCTGTCTCTGGAATTTCTCATCCATCTTCAAGAGGGAAAAGACACTCCAGGTTAGCGTGGAAACATCTAGAGGCGCTGCATACCGCGCTTACTCATCGCATTTCTTCTTCATAACCGGCATCCACGCTGAAAATGTTGCGGCACCTATAAGACACAGAAAAAGAACTCAGTTCAATACAAATACGAAAGGGTCGCATCTCGCATCGCGCTCTCACTCACCTTCAGCGCTACTCATCTCAGCAGCATGTCGCCATCTCCGGACGCCGGCCATCATCTAAGGAAGGAAAGGAACCAAGTTAGAGAACTGTTCAAAAGACTCATTATACTTACCTGTCGGACTCTTGCCAGTGAAGTAACTAGGCAGCAACAAGCCCGCATCAATCAATGCACCCCTGTGCTGAAAGCAGGACGCAGAGCACACTTTCCAAGAAAACAAGGCCACTCTCCAGTCGAGTAGACTCCAGGGAAGGGTTTGAGGTCGTAAGAGGTCAGAACAGGCTGAGTGATGTCCCCGTGGATACCAGGTGAGCGTTACATTGGTCTGGGCTATGAGACGAATGAAAGTTGCAATATAGGTTAATATATCTGACTCCCTTGTCTGAGTGACAACAACTCGTTGTCCAGAGCTTGTCCTTGAGTATGTCGGGCAAACAATTTCTCCATCTCATGTTGGAAATTCCCAAAGTTTCGGTGTAAAGGGTCATTTTGATTTACCAAAGGTATAGACCAGTCCGCCGCACTACCTCCTAAATACGAGAGTACAAACGCCACTTTGGCTTGGTCATTAGGAAAGGCTCCTGGTCTGCACAAGAAATGAAGGCGACATTGGTTCATAAATACAGCGAACTTGTTTGGGTCGCCGAAGAAGCATTCGGGAGGGGCTAAAGGCACTGCTCCTGGAAGAACCACCTGAACTGGTGTTGATTGTTGTGGTGTGGAAGAATGAGAATAATGGGTCACTCCAGGCAGTGGAACCTGTCCTGATTGTGCTTGTAGCATTTGCCTTGCCAATTCATCAGTTCTTTCTCGAGTTACAATAAGATCCCTCCGTAATGAATTGGTTTACTGTCTTGAAGCATGTACTTCAGCCTGTAATTCCCCTAGTAAGAGCGCTAACTGATCTGTTTCTGAAGTTTACATAATGCCCAGGCAGAGAGTATTAGAGGCTTTGCGTTCTGTTACACTCACCTGGTCTCCGCGGAGGCGTTGGGGCACGGTTAGAGCCCTCCCTGAACTTGAATCTCCCCCTTCAGGCCTCTCCCTTAGTAGAAAAGCTGTGAGCGGTGGTACGTGGTGATACTGCTCCTGATTGGAGATAAGAGTGTATGAGTGAGCCAGACTGTGATTGTTGTACCTCTCGAACCCTTCACCCCAAAGTACGGTTTCTGTGAGCATACGCCGGCCCATAAACCTCACCTGTGAATTATGGGAGATAAGCTCTCCATCCTGCTACTTCTGGCAGGGGCGCGTCGAATGGGATCTAGTTCCTTCACTGATCCCTGATAAGGATTAGTCCAGTCCTGCTGTGACGATGCTTCTCCTTATGATTGGTAAGGTTTTTTTTTAGCGCTTGTGATGCTGTTCGTTCTGTTTAATGTCTTTTTATGTTGCTCCTATGTATGCCCGCAATAATGTCTCTCTTCTGTTTTCTCCCCTTAGATGGCAATGTGGCCTCAATGCAGCTGTGAGACGCGAGATGCAGCGGGATGGAAGATGGATGCTACTGCAATGTTCGTCAGCAGGTACGTGATGGTTTAAGGAAAGTGCAAAGTATGGCGAAGCGCAACCTTAAACTGACTGTTTTTTCGATGTCTTACTTTGTCTTTTGTTTTTCCTTGCAGGCGCTCCTGTCAACGATGGAGCGTATCATGCTGCAGTGCCAAGATGAAGATTTCGGCCTTCCAGAAGGTGTAAAGATGATTCACTGAAGAGATGTACAGGTAAGAACAGCTTCCCCCAGTTGGTAAGCATGCTGGCAGGAAGCAGGATGTCCAGGAAGCAGGATCTTCAAAGGTAAGTCTGACCTCAGGCGACGGTGAGCGTTACGCTGCTTGCAAGTGCAGAATAACGCGACGCACCTGTCTTGAGGATGGGGGCAGCTTATATAGCCGAGATCGTGGGCATGCCCAATAGGGCTGGCTTACCAGCTACACACTGCCACTCTTAGAGAGTGAACACGTGCAAAGGCAATCCATTAGCAGCAACACCCAAGAATACACTTGGGGCTGCTTAATGGATGGAATGTTCAAGGTTAATGCATCCTGTTTAATGGATGGAATGTTCAAGGTTAATGCATCTGAAGTGCTATGTCCATAATAGCTTTTTGGTGTTAAATGGATGTTCTTGTTTACTTTTGTTCATCAGCCTGGTGCCAAAGGAGCCAGGACAGTGTACACCCAAGTCTCCTGTGCATGCGACCCCTGCATGCCTGTGCCACTGACTTCATGACCATGACATTATCAGTTGTGTTAATGCCTTCCAATACTTGATGCTTATGTGTTTTATCTCCATGGATTTTTCATTGAAGCCGGTATTCAGGTGTATGCTTGAAACATGGGGTCATTTGGAAACATCATTCTTCTTTTGACAATCATTCCTCTGGATCTTTAACGTGTTTGTGTTGAGCAATTCACCTCTTTTTAACAGGTTGACTTCAAAGAAGGCTTTTCCAGTGATATTCCCTGGGGTAGACTCAATATGTAAATATACGGGCAGTCACCTTTGCTTGATTGAGATAATTGTCTTTTTTAGAACAATTTCTTTCATTTTTGTGAACTCAACACTTGGAGTGCTCCTCTTGAGGTAAGTGGGTGACTGTTATTGGTAGACAGCTGTGCATTTGAGCTAATAGTTGTCTAGGTTAGGTTTGAGTTTATAACCTTCAACTGTTATGGTTCATCCAGGTATACAATGGTTTTGTAATTGTGAATTTGAGGGAAAAGATGTTCTTTTTCAGTTGTGAGATAAATAGTTTCTTCATCTTCTTCTTTTCTTCTTCTTCTTTTCTTCTTTTTGTTCCTTTCTTCTTCTTCTTCTTTTTCTAAACATTATTTTACTATTATTATTGCATAATGATTAAGCACAGGTCTAGCCTCAGGAAGCAGCAGAGTGCTCTACAAATCAAAGAGCGAGGGACTGTCAGGTCTTACTGGGGTGGGTCAGGTTAAGAGTTTCAGGCCTTAGAGGGGTGGGTCAGGTTAAAAGTTCATAAATACTTCTCTACCGATGTTTATTTCTTCATCCAATTGGGTTTGGTCTTTGACAATCCTTTTACAAATTGAGTTCTTCCCAAACCATCATGGCAGTGAAGATTAGTAGTCAGTCCTAGGGTATGGAGTTTATGTTTGGGGGTCACTGTGACACCCCTGTGGTACTGCACTGAGGGTGCTGTGTACCACACATACAGAAAAACAGATGATACCCTATGAAGTAAAAAGAAACCCCATAGCCCATAAGCACATAACAAGTCAAAGACATACCTGAAATCATGCCTAAGAGTGGGAGTAAAAGAGTCTCATTCTTAGCAGGAGAAAAAAACAAACCCCAAAAATCCAGCAAAGCTGCTGGGGGACTCACTAGGTTTGGGAAATTAGCCTTATAAGAGAATTCTCCCTAACAGGGCACACTTATGTTACATCAAGAGAATACCTTAGGAGGGCACAGGGTTAAACAAGCAGTAATTTTCCAACAGAGAGGGTGAGGAGTGCAGGAGCAGGTTTGTGGAGACAGATGAGCTACAAGTCATGGTTCAGACCGGTTCACACACGGGGCAGTGATCTCAGAGGAAGGGTGATACAATACATAGTTTTAATTGTATCATTTAACTTCAGCGCATCTGTGAGAAAGGGACTTGGGCCGTGCAGGAAAGGTGGGGGCGGTTAGTGCTCGCAGGGTGTGGCGCTGCAGAGGGGAGAGGAGACTTTGTATTATCGAATTGCGGCCTAGTCCAAAGATGGAGTCGAGGGCACACAAAATGGAGTCCAAGTGTGTCTTGCAATAGCCCCACCTCTGCTCCAGCCAAGGCCTTATTCCTCAGGGCAGCAGAAGGGCGATGGAGGCGTCCCCCACTAGTGCAACAGCAAGAGGTTCATTTCACGTAGAATGCATGGGGGGGCTAATTCGCCCCTTCCTTCCTTACACATGCAATCCTATGCTATTTTCCGACACCCCTCATGGCCCTGTGGTTAGACTCACCCAGCAGTTGCTGGTAACAGCCCCCCCAATTCAACACCCCTCATGGCCCACCCAGCTGACAGGTTGCCTATGCTGGTAACTGCTGCCCCACCCCCCAATTCAACACTCCTCATGCCCCTGTGGTTAGACTTACCCAACAGCCAGGTACGATGTCCAGCGTGTCGTGCCATGTAGAGGGGCAGCGTGGAGTTGCGCAGCACCATGGTGTCATGTGTGGAGCCAGGGGATCTTGCACAGCAATGCATGATTATTCAGGGAATGCTACAGCTTCCTGGTGCAGTACACTACCTCCACAGCATGCTGGACAACCAGCTCCACATTGGTACAGTCAAGCGCACCTATTACATTTGGCATCCCTGCAAGTGCATGGAATGCTATTTTGGTGTCATTCACCTTCTCTGCAGTCCGTGGTAAGCTAATGCGGTCGTGTACATGGGACAGGAGTGCAACTAACACCTGGGTGAGCACACAAGAGAAACAGGGTTGGGAGATTCCATGCAGCTGCCCCACTGTATGCTGATAAGTGCCTGTGGCATGGAAGTGTAGCACAGACACTACCTTCAGCAAGGGGGGGATGGCTGTCTGGATATTGCTTAGGCTCACCATGTCATCATGTATGAGGTCCACTATTGTGGTGATAGTGTCCCTGTCCAGCCGGTACAGGGTGTGGATCTGAGCAGGGGATAGATTGAATGGGATGGCCCTTAGGGGAGGGATTGATGCGGGTTACAACTGCCTGCACAATGGGTATCTGCTGGCACATTCTCACCCTCCGTCTCCTCCTGCGCCTCCACTGCACACTCAGGGTCACTGCCTCCTCAAAGAGTAGCTGTGCAGGCATGTCCTCCAGCTCCAGTACTGCTAGTGCTAATGGTAGCATTGTGGATTTGGTAGGGGTGTGGTGCGTGGGAGTGCTCCTTTTGTGCTCTGCCAGAATCCATTGCCTCCACCTGTGTTGATTGTGAGCACCTGCGGCAGGTTTCTACACACCAGATTCCTATTAACGGTTGCTCCGCAATGCCAGTGTTTATGGCATCATTGTATCCATTATTACCGGCATATCCATACCGGTAATTGGATGTCCATGCACCTCTTAATGTGGGCCTAATTGTGGCATGCCGGTGTCACTGGCACGGATGCCATGTGTCAACGCTGATACTGGCAATGGTGTGGCCTGCCACTGTGGGCCGCTGCCGGTGACACCAGCATCGCGACTCAGAATACTCTGGTCCAGGAAAAAGGATGCCGGTACAGTGCTACTGGCATCGATTCTACCTATCCAGCAACCTTGTAATGAGGACCATAGTCTCCTCATGTACATCCATAGACAGGACCATTGGGGGCCAATCCTGGAAAAAATTCTCAGGTGTAAATCACTGAATTCTCTCTAACACTCTCTAACACTTTGCAATGATTATTGACTTGCTATCATTTAGCCTTGACAACAATGGCAGGTCCTGCCCTCTGAAGCAGCTGAACCCCACAGACCCCCGGGAATGTATAGTCAACAACTGTAAAACAGCTGAAATCCATACACCCCTAAAGTAAAGGGGAAGTGGATGAAATAAAAAAGGGATCAGATTTCTGTGTTCTTACTCGTAAATTTCTGCAGAGGATGAGAAAACACCATATATTATTTCCATTCTCTCTACTCACCCCCTCCCCTGACCTCTTTCAGTACCTATGCTAACCTCCACAACAGGTATGAGGTAATGTGTTACTTTTCTGATCCTGGATCACTCATGAACATTAGAAGACAAACCTTTTGAAATCCTGAAAATGTCACATTACTTCTACTTCCAAAATTGAGTCTGTAATATTTTACCTTCTTCAAGCTTTTCACTGTGTCTGGCTTTTTACACTGAACTTTTTGCTCTGTTTATATTTGTCAGAAACATTTTCTGAACTCTATTACCTTTAATTCCATGTCCTAGCTCCCTTGAGCGTGCATACGCTTCGAGATGAATTATCTTGCTCTCACTCATGTGCTCACCAAAACTCCTGTTGAATCCTTACGTGCTCTCACATCTCTGGCAAAGTCCTTCTGAAAGATAGACACTGCGTCGCTTGTAACTGCTTCTAAAATTCGGCGCTCTGAATACGGGAGAAGGCTAATACGCTTGCTTGTGCTAGGAGCATTCAGTTTGTTTCTCCCTCCCACAAGTATTTACATGGACAAACAAAATGATCAGATACATCTTTGCTGAACTAACTAAATACCTAAACTTAAACTTACAAACAGATGATAAAAAAACACCCGTCAATTGAACCAGTCTTACTTTTCCTCAGATACTCCAAATTATACGTTCCCACCACACGTCCACTGTATTGTTCCACTCTGACTTGAGTGCTGCTTTCACTGGGTTTTCAGAAGGAATAAAATGATATATTTTCACTAAGGGCCTAATTATCAGAGAAACTTAAAAGAACAGAACCTTTCTACTTTAATATGGACAATGAAAGACAGTTTAGAATGTTGATTCCTGCTCCTGTTTGCCTAAGCCCACCAATCAGCAGCTTAGATCGATCTTCAACAATCAGCTCCCAGGATCTTCACTGCCATGATGGTTTGGGAAGAACTCAATTTGTAAAAGGATTGTCAAGGACCAAACCTAATTGGATGAAGAAATAAACATCAGTACAGAAGTATTTATGAACTTTTAACCTGACCCACCCCTCTAAGGCCTGAAACTCTTAACCTGACCCACCCCAGTAAGACCTGACAGTCCCTCCCTCTTTGATTTGTAGAGCACTCTGCTGCTTCCTGAGGCTAGACCTGTGCTTTTTTTTTTAAATATATTTTTATGAATTCAAATTTTTTATTTTCACATTAAGCAAACATAAATAAATGAACAGCAGTCCATGAGATACACACATATCAACCAAGTGAAAGCAAAGTAATCAATTCGCCATAAACAATCCAAACATATAACCATCAAAAATAGAACAAGAAGGAAGAAAGGAAAAGAAGAAAAAGAAAAAGAAAAGGAAGAAAGAGAATAAGAGCGTAGGAGTAGAAGACATAAACCAAAAATTTCAATGCAAAATACTATACCTCAGACAAAAGGGCATTACAAAAACCATCACACAAACTATAGGTATTATACAGATTATGAGTGTTCAAGGGTAAGTACATATTACCCCAGGTCAAAGATCAGGTTTATCCATATGCATCAAGAAAGCAGCTCCAAATGTCCCAAAATTATTTTTATTTTTATATATAAACCAAACAACAATACAACAGAACATAAATAAACACATTTAACAACAAAAGCACTGCAATCCCCATCCCTCCCCCCTATGAGCCTGTATGGTGTCCGCCATCGGTATCCGCTGTGAACGGAGGGGCGTCATCGCTCTCAGATTCAATTGGAGCCGACCCCGTTCCAAACAGTTCGGCTATCATCAATTTCCACACCGCGAGGGAGCACATTTCCTCCTCCTCCCCTGCAATACTGGTATCCCGCCACACCGCCGTCTCGGCCTCTGCCCATTTTTGGAGATCCCTCCACCAGACCTCCACTCGTGGCTTATGACACTCCTTCCATCCCATGGCAATCCTACGTTTAGCAAGCACATAAGCCAAATCTTTCAATTTCTCAACATGTCTGAGTTTACGCGCTCTGGGATATCCCCCCAGCAAGCAGGCCCAGGCTGAATCCACTTTGAGCGTGATACCCTTCCCTGCCAGCTTCTGCGCCACTTCACCCCAGTAGCCTGCAATTACTGGGCACGCCCAGAACATGTGTATCATGTCTGCATTCTCCTCGTCACACTTGGGGCACGCCTGGCGTCCGACGTCCCGAAATTTGGATATTCTCAAGGGGGTCATGTATGCCCTGTGCGTTATATAAAGCTGTATTTGCTTAAACCAGGCATTCCTCGATACTTTTTTATGATACCCCAAGGCACGCTCCCACAACCCATCTGCCATCGGGGCCCCCATCTCCGTTTCCCATTCCAGTCTCAAGTGCACTAAATCACTCCCAACCTTTGCCATCAGCATCTCATACAACCTAGAGACCTCATGCCCGCCCTCCGATGTGTCGTATAGTATCTCCACCGTGGTGTCCGGTTCATCGGCCAAGGTAGTTTCAGGCTACCTACTCCGGATCTCCTGCACTATCCTGTGATATGTTACATATTGACCCCTGTGCAATCCCGACACTGCCTCTAGTTCTTCGAACTCCATGATGGTCCCATCCTGCCAAATATCTCCCATGGTGACCAACCCCACTGACTCCCAGTATGTCCGGATGATTGCTCTGAGCTGCCCGTCTCCCTTCGCCAGTGCGACCAATGGTAACTGCGGCACACACGGCAAAGGGTTACCCATCATCCGGCAGGCCCGTCTCCACATGTTCCGTCCCAAAGCTAGCATTCTAGGCCGTTCCCTCATGCATGCATTAGTCACCCAGATCACCTCTCGCAGATAAAAAGGGGAACAATCCCTCCCAAACAGCCTGTGTTCAGGGGTCTCGTCATCAGAGAGCCACCTGGACGCATATTGCAGCTGCGCTGCCACATAATAGGCCTCAAAGTTCGGCAATTTAACTCCGCCCTTCTCGTAGAAGTTCTGCAGCTTCCACAGTGCGACTCTGTTACGCGTGCCGTGCCACAGGAATTCCCTGCAAACACTATGTAGCCTCACAAAAAACTTCTTAGGGATAATGTAAGGGATGTTGTTAAAATAATGCAAAAGCCTGGCTAGTACCACCATTTTAAGCATAGCTCCCCGGCCCATCATCGCTAATGGCAATCTTTCCCAGAACCGCATGCATTTCTCGATCTTCCCCACAGCAAGTTCAGTGTTGTGCTTGTGTTCTTCCTCAGTCGTGTGATACACGTCTATTCCCAAGTATCGGAAGGAGCTCGTCGCCCACGGGATCTGCAACACTGGCAACCTCTCCACCGGAGTCCCCACATAGCCACCCAGCGGAAATAGAGTGGATTTCTGGGGGTTTACTGCTATACCGGACAACCAGGCATACCTCCCCATCACCTCTAAGACATACTGCAAATTTTATTCTGGATACCTCAGGTATAGCAGCATATCATCTGCATACAGGGATATAAGGTGACACTCTCCTCCTACATCGATGCCGATCGGGTCATATTGCTGCCGGAGGTAAATTGCCAAGGGTTCTAGGGCCAGGATGTACAACATTGGGGACCAGGGACACCCCTGCCTAGTGCCTCTGCCCAACTGCCATCTCTCTGATACCACTTCACCCGTGCGGACCCTGGCCAGTGGCGCACTGTATAGCATCTCGGCCCACCTAACGTAACCTGGTCCCATCCCATACCATCTCAGAGCCGCCAGCAGCCACGGCCACCGAACAGAGTCGAACGCTTTAACCGCGTCCAATGCCACTATCGCCATTTCGCCGTCATCACTACATCCCCATTCGACCACCCTGTGGAGGCGTCTGTGGTTGTGAGTAATGTTCCTGTTTGGGACATAGCCCGTCTGGTCAGGGTGCATCAACTTGCTGATCACTCTCCGCATCCTAGCAGCCAGGACAGCTGTCAGGATCTTGCTGTCCTGGTTCAGCATCGACAAGGGCCTGTAGGAGCCACAACCATGTCCCGGTTTATTTGGCTTGGGGAGCGGTATTATAATCGCCTCCCTGAGTGACTCCGGCAGCCGTCCCACCTCGTACGCTTCGTTAAGCATTTCCAGCATGGGCGGGAGCACTTCTTCCGCATATACTTTATAAAATTCACTGGGGAACCCATCCGCCCCTGGGGCCTTGCTAGTGGGTAACTGCCGCACAATCTCCTTCAACTCTTCCAGGGTGATCGGAGCATCCAGCTCCTCTCGCTCCTCGTCACTGACCCTGGGCAAGCCTACGTCTTCCAGCACTTCGTCTATCTCCTCCTGGCTGCCCCCCTCACAATCTTCGTATAAGACCTTATAGTATTCCACGAATGCCCTGTTTACGCCTTCTTGGGTGTCCACCTCCTCACCCTTTTCATTGATTACCAATCTGATCGGGGATCGTGGGGTCTCGCTCTTGTACAGCCAAGCTAGGAGTCGGCCCGTTTTGTCTCCCCCCGCATGCAGTCTCTCAATATACTTTCTATAGTTCAGATTACAGAGCCTGTCCCAATGTTCCGCACACTTCTGTTGCAATTTGGAGACCGCCTCCGCATCTATCCCACCACCTTCCAGCTCCTCCTCCAACTCAGTCTCAGCTCTATGCAGATCCGCCAGGACTCCCCCATCAATCCCTTAGACTTCGCAATGGCGATCCCCCGCATTACGACCTTAAAGGCCTCCCATAAGGTGCCAGCCGACTTAACGCTACCTGTGTTCACCTCAAAATAAGCAGTTATCTCCTCCCTCATATCCTCTCTGAAGGCAGGGTCCTTGAGCGCCTCCGCCCTGAGGCGCCATGTTGGTATACGCGCTCGTGGGGAATACAGCTGCCATCGCATGACCAGGGGCGAGTGGTCAGAGAGGACTCTCGCTCTATAGTCTATATGGTCGCACTCCGCAACTATGTCCGGCGTGGCGAAAAAGTAATCAAGCCTCGTGTGCAGTAGATGCGGGGCCGAATAATGCGAGTATTGCCTCCTGCCCGGGTGTTTCGCTCTCCACACATCTACCAGGCCAAAATCCGCCAGCAGCGTCTGCAATACTTTGGCCGCCGGACTGGGCTTAGCCATCTTGTCATCCGACCTATCCTCCCTGGGATTCAATACACAATTGAAATCGCCACCCCATATCACCGTACCCCCCATCCCGACACTGAGCTTAGTGCACAGCGTCCTAAAGTATGTCGCCGTGTCCTGGTTAGGCGCATATGTGTTTACAATGCACACTACTTTGTTCTCTATCAACCCCCTCACCATAACCAACCTCCCATCCGCCTCCACAACCTCCTCAATTAGCTTAAATGGGACATGTGGCGCCACCCACACCAGCACTCCTCTGGCATAGGCGGAGTACGTTGATCCTACCACTGTCCCCTTCCACTTCCTCCCTACCAGCTCCAGTTTTTCTCGCTTTAGATGCTTCTCCTGTAACAGGGCTACGTTTATCTTTTGCCTCTTAAGATACAACATGACTTTATTTCGCTTCAGATAACTGTTAAGCCCTCTAACGTTCCACGTTAATATCCTGAGGTCTCCCATGGCCTATCAGTAGTTTCCTCCCCCCATCCGAGGCAATCCCTCCCCACTTTGCGGACACCCAATCCCGATTTCACTCCCAGGCTCATGCAAAAACTAAAACACCCCAAACCCCTAACCCAAACAACTGCCCAGCTCCATCCCTGGATCTCAGGCATCCCTGTGTTCGGTCCTCTCTGGGAAACCCAAATAGAGAACCCGACAGGGTGTCACCCCACTAACAGTGACTAAACTAAACACAAAAAAGGGGTGTAAAGAGCGGCCTCTGGAGGCTCCTCTCCCTCGCAACCATGTCCGTGCTCACGGACCATGTTTCATAACTACTGACGCGCACATGTTCTCCAGCGAGTTCAATGACTATATTCAAGTCCCAATGTTCGTAACCCGACCGGGCCCACAGCGTTACTTATCTCGTCTTTTTTTCGCCAGCCGTCTGAACATCTGGCTCCTGAGGGCAGTTTTGCGCATCCAGCCACTCCATGGCATCTTCCGGAGTGTCAAAGAACAACAGCTTGCTCTGAAAGAAAACCTTCAGTTTGGCCGGATAGAGCAACATGTATTTAAACCCCGCTTCCCGCAATCTCCTCTTTACCGATCCAAAGTTCATACGACTGCACTGTACCTGCAGGGTGTAATCGGGATAGGCAGTTATGTTCGCCGCTCCTCGTTGTATTGTGCCTCCCTTGCGGAAGTGTTCAAGGATCCTTTCCCGGTCCCGATAATTAAGGATCTTGGCGATCACCGGCCTGGGCGGGTTTCCCGGCGGTGGCTTCCTAGTTAAGGCCTTGTGCGCTCTCTCCACCGCAAAACCCTGTGACAGGGTGCCTCCTGTGATCTCCTGCAGTAGCATGTTCTCGATGAATTCCGTGGGATTATGGCCCTCAGTTCCCTCCGGCAGGCCCACGATACGGATGTTGTTCCTCCGGGCGCGTCCTTCTGCCTCCTCCGCCCTGCTCTCTAGATTGCCCACACGTTGCACCAGGGCATGGAGTTCACGCTTATGCACAGCGCAGTCCGCCGCGGTAGGGCCCATTTCTTTTTCCAAAGTCTCCGTGCGCTCTGCCAAGGCACGCACGTCCTGCCTTAGGAGGTTCACGTCCTCCTGCACCGCCCCAACCTGGAATTCCATTGCGGTCTTCAGTTCAGCCACAGCGAGCTGGAGCTTAGTCTCCCAGGTCGCTTTCAGGTCCGCGATCGCAGCGAGGACCTCCTGGTTCGCACCCCCGGCGGCCATTTCCTTGGCCTGAGTTTTATCTTTGCTTCTGGCTCCGTCTGGGCCGGGAGGCGTCTTAGCGTATTCGTCGAGCGTGGGCTGTTTGTTCTTCGCTCTCAGGAGCTTATTAGACATGTCTCCTGTCCTTCTATCCCCGCTCGGATCTGGGGCAGGGTGTCACAGTGCGCTCTTCGGGTGTCCCCTCGCTATCGCCACATCTCCGACACAAAGTTCCTTTGCCCTCCGGCTCCCCCGGCCATCTTGTCTACTAGCTAGGCCAGGTCGCGTCTCACCCTTTGAAGCGCACTTTAGGCCATGAAGAGTCAGGGGCACAGTTTCAGGTCACACCGCACGCTCCCATGCT
Organism: Ambystoma mexicanum; assembly: GCF_040938575.1. Classification (NCBI taxonomy): domain Eukaryota; kingdom Metazoa; phylum Chordata; class Amphibia; order Caudata; family Ambystomatidae; genus Ambystoma; species Ambystoma mexicanum. The sequence goes on from NC_090941.1 coordinate 1,091,698,022, forward strand.
ATCCGCACGTCCGGTTACAAAGTACCTTCGGCCAGGCCCTGCTCCCTTCCCAGGTCCACGCCGTCGGCCTCGCGGGCCCGGGTGTCCTTAATGACCACGATGCACCCGAGTCATGCTCCTTCACTACCACCACGCTCCAGTGCGATCGTCAGGCGCCCAGATCAATCACTCCTTTGTTCCTTCGTTAAGCGGCGGCGGCCATTTTCTCGTTCATCGCACTCTCACCTCCAAGTCTTCTCTTAGCTTCTTGTTGCGCTTTCACGGTGCAGGCCCGTATCGAAATGTGTCCACACGTGCACCCGAGATTCATGTACGCAGCCATATCAGTCTCAGCCAAATTACATCGGTCCTTGCACGGTTTTCAGTCGGATAATGTACGGATCTGCGGGAGCCCCCGTACAGACACGTCCTTTCACATGGCTTCCTAGCCACGCCCCGGCTAGACCTGTGCTTAATCATTATGCAATAATAATAGTAAAATAATGTTTAGAAAAAGAAGAAGAAGAAGAAAGGAACAAAAAGAAGAAAAGAAGAAGACGAAGAAACTATTTATCTCACAACTGAAAAAGAACAACTTTTCCCTCAAATTCACAATGAGAATTTGAGGGCATGTAAAGTCACCATTGGCTTTACTAGTCCAAAATTGTGAACAGAACCAGTACAAACCATCATATTGTGGAAGTACTGTTAAGGGGTAATTCGATTGCCCATGGGTCTGTTTTCGAGGGGGCACTGTCCCGTCCCCCCTCGTCGAGTTTCTGGCTCGTGGCAGTGGTTACCATGCAAAATATTCCACCGGAATATTCTCTATGGGATTTTCCCATTGATTTTAAACGCATCACTTTTTGGTGCAATGTTAAAGATACTGCTGGTTTATTTATTTAATATTGAATCACCGGTTGGGTCTTTTTGCCAGAACTTGATTCTAAAATGGCATTTGTGTCCGTCTCTGTAACTCTGACCAAGGCTGAGCCCTTTGTTCCACTATTTTGGTGGGCTTCTCCACAGAAGCCCTCCAAATGGTGCCACTCTGTCTGGGTTCCACAGGAAGGGTGGAGGGGGGAATTGGCACCCTGGACTGCATTGCCTTAGCAACCCAAGTTGCACTCTACTCTGATTGGCCCAGGGGTGAGCCGCCCGGCTCACCACTTAGCATGTGTGATTGACAGCTAGGCTGATGAATGGGGGTTTTCTGCATAAAAGCAGGGCCTTTGGGACTGGAACTTCAGAATTCACCACAGGACCTAAGAATCCATAGAGGGAAGAAGCTGAGCCATCTGCAATGACGACACCACCGGTGAAGCCCTGCTTCAACTGCCTCACCACTTTCCCGACGACAAGAGAAGATCTTTTACTGGACAAGTCTTCTTCCCCTGAGCTGGTGGGATCAACCAGTTTGCCCTTTTCACCTTCCAAAGACGACTCTTGGTCAAATCGCCCTTGCCAAGCACCCCAGCAGCCGGATAGCCAAGCTCACCACTTTTGACTGCGAATAAAAGGACCGCACCTTTTTATCAGGAACTCCACGGCTGGTGTTATCTCTGTGCAGTGCAACAACTCCATGTTCCCTCCTCCATGAGATCTTCTCTTCCCCCAGACGGAACCATGAACTTCAACCACTGCCAGGAACAACTTCCCCCGCTGGAGCTTCCTTTCCCTTTTACGGTACTGTGTCCTGCCTGGCCTCCCTTTCTACAGATTGCTAAAGGTGACCCTTAAATCCTTGGCTTCTAAACTGGCTTGGCTCTAGGCCTTCTAACTATATCTTTTGAATCACCCCAACCTCCTTTGAACACTCTGCAAAGACTTTTAGTGCACTTTAAACCGTGTGATCCTGGGCACATTTTGCTTTGCTCCATTTAAAGTGGGCCTGGCCTATGAAATGTGGCTCTACAGTATAACCTGACTTTCTCCCCTTGCTCTGAATTCCTAAAGTGTTGGGAGCTGTTTTATTTCTATGCTCTGCCTTTTTCTCTCCCTTTAACTACATTATTAGAGTGCCACCTTGGTTAAGCGCTCACATCTGTTCTAACAAATAGTAGTGTTTTAACCCTGAATTGTCTGATAGATATTAAGGGAGGTGTGTATACTTTACCTGGCTGTGTTTTAACTTGCTTTTGATTGAGAATGCCAGTATATGCCATAAAGTGTGTTTTAAATAATAATTATATACTTTTTATACAAAGCTCTGTTCAGTGTTTGTTTGCTCTACTGTTTTTTGGCCCTATTGTGTATGCTCTACATACTGTCATACCCTTCTTGAGAGAAGTCTGACTGCTCAGCCACAGCTACCAGGTAAATCTGGGTGGTGCAGACTCCTACCAATTGGATTTACTGCTAACTCCTGTAGTCTTAATCTTTTTGCAATGTTCCCCAAGGGAACTGCACAGGATACTGCCTAATATGCCCCTACTGTGTTGGCCACCCCAGAGTGCCCCCAATAAACCCAGACCCCTGTCACAGTATATCCTGTCCTAAACTAACATGTGTCACTCCACTCCCTGCCTCGTCCTGATGTGCCAGACCAGCCTAGTCCTCAGGTTATCACAGAAGGCAAGACCCCCACACCGTTCACCTTATGAATGACCCAATGTGAGATGATGAAGTTATGTATGTATAACTTATAAGCCTCTAAGATTTATTCAAAGGTATATTGATGCTCATTGTTTATTGCATGTCTAGAATAAGTGTATAGATTAGCTAGTGAGGTCCAGCCACCTCTCCGACATGGCCTAGCCTTCACCTCGCATGGACCGGCCCAGCTGAATCACGTGATGTCCAACCTCCCGTCAAGTCATCGGCCAATCCTGTGGAGCCGACCCCTAAATAACCATATGTGCACCTACCTTCTAACCAATGATATTGTAACTTGCTGGTTGTATAGAAATCATCACTGATAATGCTGTAACAATTTAAAAACACAATGGGCCTCATTATGTGTTTGGAGGTACCCATGCCATTTTTAGCGGCACCGCTACCCCCAAACTTGAGTCCGGGTCCCGTAAAAGGGGACATACCGGGCCATTCCGACCTTGGAGGGCCCGGTAATTCCCTTTCGCGGGACCCAGACCCGGTACGTTCCCATTACCATTTGATCCCCCATAGAGCTCAATGTAAATGGGGAGGATGCTAACAATGGGCCTGTTAATGACGGCCCCTTTGTTAGCATCCTGTACTGCTAGCGGGTCCCGCTCTGCACGTCTGGTCTGGCCAGGCATACATAGCGGGACCTGCTGTAGAACTCGTAATGTGGCCGCCCGGTATGAACGCTGCTGGTCCCTTACCAGCACCGTTCATACCGTGGCCGCCACGGTCGTAATGAGGCCCATTGTATTGTATTGTTTGCCAGAGTGTTCTCAAGGCAGCAGATTTCCCTGGATGCTGAATTTCATATAAATCTCTGACAACTTGAAATCATCTCTTGTGGTCTCATTCGCTACTGGGATGTGTCCTTTATTCTGAATTTCATTTGTATTGTGGGGAGTGAGTACTTTCACTTGGTGACCCCTGGTACATGATCGAGGATGCACCAAGAGAAACCCCTTTGCCATGTGGCGAGATCCGGGACGCCCCCAGCAAAACCATTGCCTCTTGCGGCTGACCAGTGTGCGCACAAAAAGAAGAGGTTCCAAGGGTCGCCGCATTGCGAATACCCGACTGTTCGCCAGGGCGAGTCACGGCTTGGTTGGGGTGCGGCCCCAATTGTGGATAGACCGTGAACGGAGGCTCTCGGATCACCTTAGACATGTGAGTACTGGTTGTGAGAACCTCAAAGAAGGGGAATATAAGTGGTGCAAGGATCGTAATAAGTAACATAGTGGGGAGTCAGATTTCGGGTCTAGGGACTGTGTGAATGTAACTGATAGGCTTTTTCTTATCTTTTCTTTATATGGCCATTAGGTTGTTAATACAGAGTTAACGGAATAAGGGAAGAGTACGGGAACCTAGCTCCGAAGGGGAAAAAAGGCGGCGCGGGTAGCATTGTCTCGACCAGTGCGGGAAATAAGTGGAGATGAAAAACGTAGGAGTCTCATTACATGGCCTGCGGTAGCGGCCATGTAGTTATGGTTAAGTTGCTAAACCCATAGGAAGAGCACTTTTTGAGCAGCTTATAACCCCTGGACGAATCCTCACCAAACTTTGCAGTATATGGCTCACTATGAATTTCTTTGCAAAGTTTGGTGAGGTTTGGATTTCACCATATTTGCGGTAGGAGCGACATTTGTGATGCCATCTTTGATGTCATGGGTGTTAATCTTAACAGTGCACGGTGGGCGCGCAAGTTATGGTTGCTTAGCTTACCACAACTGGCGAATTTCTGGGGTTTTTCGGTTTTACTTGTAACCGTAAAGTCCCTTTAACAAAGGTTTTTCATTGAATTTCATAGGTTTTTATTAGTCCAACTCAACCTTAACGCCCCTCTAACAAAGTTTTTTCATTCAATATATTATGTAGATTCGGGAGATATTAGTATATTTAGTAAATTCTTTTTCTTGTAAGTGTGACTCTTTTAAAAGTCAGCCCAAAGGGGCTCAGGGAAGGAGGGCAAGGAGAGGGGATGGGAAAACCGAATATGGCTAAGTGCGACTAGGATAGGGTAGGAGTGTAACTAGCACCAAAGCAAAATATATGTTATATGTTAACTGTCGTTAAAGTCAAACTTGTTAGTCTGTTCAGAAAGTATATGTACGTTTGTCGTCCACGTAATAACTATTGAAAGTGTGTACGTTGTTGTTCATATAGAAACAAGCAGGTGTAAGTAACAAAGTTTTTGCAATATTATGCAGTAAGTGTTGAAGTATTGCCAGAGTGTCCGACATATCTTTTTCCCTCAATTGTATTGTGACACACTACCCACACATGAGTAAACGCAAAAGGTAAGCAGGGGAGCCATGAGGGCAGAAACACCTTTAGCTCATATCTACCGCTCTTCCCCCTGTCTAGTGAGAAAATACAAAAATACCATGAACCGTGGCTCACGGAAATAAATGGATAGGGAGCATCCCAAGTGTGGCCAGAAGGGGGGTCATTTGATAAAAAAGGGCTAGACCTTGTGACAACCCACCTGCTAGCAATGTATCGAGGTAAGCAGCTCCAAAATAGACGTGAAATATTGGATCTCTGGAGGTTGTTTGAAGATGCATCCCCCGGTAATGATGTAATAAAAGAGGTAATGCCAGAAGTGCCACCAGCCAAAACAGGAGAGGGGGAAGTAACAACAGAAGAAAAAGTGGTAAAACCAGGGGACAATGACCTCACTAGATTGTACCCACTACTAACTAGGCCACAGCCTGCCTCCTTATGATCCTAGAGGGCTGTACAGACCTACGAGCGCCGCTCCATTAAACATAGCATGTCTCACTGGGGACTTGGGAAGACAACTTGCCTTCACACAGATGGAATTAACATAATTACGAGCATTATGGGACAAAGGACAAATGTTGCCTGCGGGAGGAGAGGCACCATCAAGCGCAGCGGGTGGACCAACACCTTCACCGCTACCACGGGGGAATTTACCAATAGGGGCCGAACATGAGTGGAAGTCAGGAGAGTTTTTCTTCCATCTTAATGATACTCCCATAAAAATTTTGCGGGCAGAACAAGGAGGCAGCCAAGCGGGGGAGGAACAAGGAAGTGGGGACTCAGACAGGGAGGTAGACGAGGTGTGGAGTGATTTAGACAAGTATGAAGAAGGAGCACCAGCAGCAGGATTATCCCTACCACTACAAGAGGACCCAGAGGATGGGGAAGTAAGGGAAAGGTGGCAGGGAAGGTTGAGGAGCAGGTTGGGAAATGTGTCATTGGGCAAAGCCAAAGGAGTAAAGGTAAGTAAAAAAGGAAGTAAAACAAGACTGCAAATGCCTCTCATCAACAAGGGAGCAGGAAGATGCCATTACATACCATGGGCAAACATGGGCAAGAATAACTTGTTGACGGTCCTTCCCCCACTTTCGGGAGGGGCAGGAAAGTGGATACATGCATTTGAAAAAACACAGCATGAGTGCCTTTGGCCATAGGGGATGTAAAAAGTTTTAGTGTCTACAGTGGGAGACCAAGCAGACGGGGTGTGGGTGAAGGCAGGTTTCAAGGAAGTAACAATAAATTGTGACTGCCACGATGGGTCAGGATTTAATAATGTGAGAACACTGCAGAGAACCTTCCCTGATACCCCAGATTTACATTTGGTAACGCAATGCACCATGGGTGAGGAGGAGGAGGCTGCGCAATTCATTCTTTGGGTGCAGGACTTGTTGAGATCAGAAACGGGCACGGCTTGGGAGCAATCCACCTCCCTCTTTTACTTTATCATCAAAAGGGGCCTCCCAAAGGATGTACAAAAGTCCTTGGATAAAATAGCTGGGATAGAAGCCAAAGGCTGGCCTGCGATTCAGAGCATTATAGTACATCATTGTAGGAGAATCAAAGAAGGACAGAAAGAAATTGCACAGAGAAGGTTGGCAGGCGAGGTGAAGCTTGTACAGAATAAACTGGTGAAGGCTGCCGCGGTTAATGCAGCCATACCCACTGAGAGACAGGGAGACTGGGAGGAGGGGCCAGGGAGTACACTGGCAAGGATGGCAGCCACATGCTCTGCAAACTGACAGGAACAATGGGCTGGAGAGGAGCAGTACGAAGGACCCCAATGGCAGGGAAGGCCCACAAGAGGACGAGGTGTGTACAGGAGACAGAGAGGCGGATTTGGAGGTCAGGGAACCAGAGGGTTTGGAGGACAAGGGATGTGAGGAGGGGGTCAAGGGTCTTGTTGGAATTGTGGGAGATGGGGACACTTTTCACGAGAATGTCGAGCACGGCCTGTGGGATATTATCAAGGACCACCTCCCATGGAAAACGAACAGCAATTCGGCCACCCTCACCCAGACAGCCCATATGGATTGCCATTGGGATGCAATGGACAACATGAGCTAAATTACCCACAAGGAACACAACATGCTTCCCTATCTTCGCAGCCCAACATTGGAACGCCCTCCCACTCAACATTAGGACAGACCAATCCTACTATAGCTTCAGGAGAAATACCCTCACCTGGTTACGGTCCATTGATCCCCATGACTAAACCTGCGATCTCATCCTGCCCATGCCTTTGTTCAAACCTGACTGCTATGCACAGCATTAAATATGTAAATATGTAAGTTCAACCGAACTGTTTCTATGCACAGCACTAAATATGTAAATATGTAAGCAATTTATTAACTATATGTATATATGCACATTCCACACAATGTAATGCTATGCTTCTTTTTCATGTGTGCCTTATCCTGCAATTTTTATGTAATCCTTCCTTCCTGCTCTCTGTTGTGCCCTGTTACCTCTGGGTTTTGTGCGCCATGCTAAAAAAATAGACAAACAAACAAACAAACAAACAACATATTCAACACAGACAACAAGCACAAGGCAAGGCATGCAATCCCAACCAGCATGCCAGAATACGATGGGGAACACACATCCTAACATTTTTTCTACTACAGCCAACGGCACACCAGCGCCGTTCTGCGGTGCAGCAGTAATTGGAGACAATGTTTGCTCTGTCCCGGGAACCAACACTCAGTCCCCCCAGCAGCCACACCTACGACGATTGCCCTACACGTGGCCCTGCCTGCCCCTCGTGGAGCGACAAATAATTCTCGAGGCCCAGCACAGCTGTGCTGCGAAGAGCACCTTACTGGGAAAGGCTGCACCATACTGCCTGGACTGCAGCTGCCTCTGATTTGCAGTATTTACATTAAAATCAAGCACAGAAACCCATGCCTGACCTTCCTTGCCCGACCCCTTGATGCCGGACGCAGCGCGGCACCAAAGCAAGGCTGCTGCATCGTTGCTAGGAAACTAGCACTATTTCAGCAGCAAACTTCCGCCGGCAGGCGGATACGCCGGCGGCCCATCTAAGGCCCTCATAAGGCCCCTGTTTACCCCTGGAGCCTTCTCAGTCCCCCCAGCAGCCACACGGAGGAGAGGGCAGGAGCCCCTCCTCACCTACGATGATCGCCCCACACGTGGCCCTGCCTGCCCCTCGTGCAGCGACAAAGAATTCTCGAGGCCCAGCTGTACTGCGAAGAGCACCTTACTGGGAAAGGCTGCACCATACTGCCTGGACTGCAGCTGCCTCTGATTTGCAGTATTTTCATTCAAATCAAGCACGGAAACCTGTGCCTGACCTTCCTTGCCTGACCCCTTGATGCCGAGCGCAGCACGGCACCAAAGCGAGGCTGCTGCCTCGTTGCTAGGAAACAAGCACTATTTCAAGCAGCAAACTTCGCCGGCAGGCAGATACGCCGGCGGCCCAGCTAAGGCCCTCATAAGGCCCCTATTTACCCCTGTTTGCACCGATTAGGCCGGTGCCACCCATACTCTGCCAACAGTCCTACCATATAACGGTTAAACGCTATGGGAGCCCTTTTTTTCGGCTTGTACATCACCCATCGAGGCACATTGCAGGAGTAGTGCCCCCTTCTCATCCTGAGCCCAGCTGCGCACAGAAGGCGAGCAGTACTATGGACTAACGGTTTAGTGAAATATGAACTATGGGTAACTGATGGACAGTACCGAGCTCTTGTTCTAGTGATGGATGGATGCCATGGATGTGGTTATAAAATTGTGAACCACTAACATACCTTTGGATTCTAATGCCATTTGTGAGCATTATGTGTACTTGGAAGGCTTGAATTTTCAAGCACTAGGCAACTAACGGAAAGAAAGAAAGTTGCAGGGGACTCAAAACCATAAATAGGTTTTAAAGACATCTCTCTCCTGAAGTTCTTTTCCGACCTTGAACTATTGGTGTTGAAGGAATCCACATTCTAAAGATTTCCCCTGAAGAATGTTCAGTCATTCATGACAATAAGAACAGAAATATGTTGGGATAGTGGTTTCAGAGATACTTGTTGAGGATTTTATGTCTTAATATTTGTGGTCTTATTTGTATGTTATAATATGTTTTATTTGATGCACTTATGACTAACACAGGTGATTTCCTTCTATTGTATGTTTTTCAAGGGTCTATATGTGGGATGTGTTTTAAAAAAAATGTAAAAATTCTTTCATGATGAAGATATTTTTAAGTAACAATTTTATGAATAAATTTAATTGATGTTTATAATTAAAATTGAGGTGTGCAGGACATCCATTTTTTCAGGGCGTTCTGTATTAGAAGAATCTACCTCGAGTTGTGGGCCAATGAGATATTGATGTACTTGTATCAAATCTTTCTCCTTTTTGTATTTATATACGAGCCTGGGGTCCACCCACCTCCCTCTACCTGCAGGAGCCTGTTGGCTGCGCATGATATGTGCATTTATTTTCGCAGCCTCCACCTGCAGTTGCTGTGCCTTCATCTACTCACCACATGCCCTGTTGTATTAAGGTGGTCAGACCGTTCTAAGTTGGCCGACCTATAGAGCTTGCTGCTCCCTCACCCAAGCTATCACCTGATTGGCTGCACCATAGCTTATCTCCTACCCTGACTCACCGGCAGGCGTAAGACGGCATCCGCACTAAGGCGGAGAACAAAGGATCCTGTCCTGAGCCAAACAGAGCCCAGGGCCAGCCACTATGCCCGACTGGACCGTCCCAGGACCCGTATATCGCCTCTCCATTAACCCAGCCAGTGACCTGGTAAGACTGTGAGATCACTGTAATAGGAACAATAAGTATAAACACAGTCTTATTGTACCACTTACTACTGCCCACTGATTTACTTACTACTTTATCTGTATTGTTTCCTGAGCATATCCTGATCACCAACTACCCTCCATGTATTCTGCTGCTTTGCCATAGTCAATAACCATGTTACTTTGCATGTATTCTAGCATCACTTTCTCCTCATATGTATTGCAAGTGTCCCAGTAACACCACCCAAGTCAACTGTAGATAGTGATCTTCCCTCCCTACCTGTGCAGTGTTGTAATTCTGTGACTAACCTTACCAGTCATACCATTACGCGCATGAGTGCAACTACTACCATTCTGTTACTGCCTTACAATCGCATCTCTGGTAAACCAAATGACTTAGAGAACTTTCAGCACTATGCCTGCCCAGCCACCTTCTCTCCAACTGTCACCATTAGCCACCCCACGGACAAAAGACATCTAGTCCTCTAATTCAATTAAACCATGCCAGGTTGGCTACTGCTTATGATGTTCCCCTTTTGCATTGTACCGTGCGAATTGCCTTGCACAGGCTCCCACTTCATTACCCATGAAAATGGCCTCCTCAGGGCAGCATGTCCTCATCATCACCCCATACCCTGTCCCACGCCTTTCCTACCACACACCAACCCTTTCCCCCAGCACTATCACCAGACCAACATGCAAACAGACACTATAATGGCCCAGAAGCTGCAAATTACGTCCAAACCATTTACACTCATTACCAATAATTTTCCCACAATGACCTACGCGGTCCTCAATGTACTCAGGGTGCTAGACTTAGATCACGGACCTACACCACCTCATGTTGTCCAGACAGGGATTATACCATAACCAAGCAATCCAAACAGATTCCGCTACAGGGCAGCACCAGAACTCAAATACTCAAATCCCGGTTTATAAATTGCCCCAGCTTACCTGTCCCTACTACATCTAATACCACAGGCAGTGTACACGCATCAGCCTACCAGCCCAAACCCTCCAAATTGATTAGCACAAGCAAACAACAAACTACTACCGTTGCGATTACCAACATTTGCTTACCACCTGTAGTCCAGGAGCCACCCACCTCTAAGCACATCAAAGCAGCACTCATTATTGCACGCTCCATAGGGGCACATGCCTCAGAAATACATGACTACATTATTGAGCAACAGCTTGACCTACTCATAGTGACTGAAACCTGGCTCCACCAAGCCTCTGGACCAATACTTATCATTGCCATTCCTCCAGATCACACTATCCTCAGGACGGACAGAACAAAGTCAATAGGTGGGGGAGTAGCTATTATTGCTAAAACCCAACTTAAAATAAGAGCCTGCCCCATAGAGAACCCAGACAGGTATGAAATCCTACTAGCTAAACTAGCCACTAACCACAAAACTACTATTAACATAGTAACCATTTACAGAGCGCCCAACACTAAATCTCATCCTGAAGTAGACATACCTTTATTAGTTATGCCACTCATTAAACCCAAAACAAAATGCACATTCTTTGGCGACCTGAACCTGGGTTTCAATGATACCCAAGACTATAAAGCAGATGCACTACACAGTGCACTTAAAGACATGGCCTTCACACAACTCGTGAACGACCCTACCCGTACGAAAGGGAGAATACTAGATTGGCACTACCACTCAATACCTCAGTTTCCATAGACTCCATCAACACAGTATCTTGGTCAGACCATCACAGTGTAAACTTCTCTATCCTGCGTAATGAACCAGACCCACCTAAATCTAACATAGCGGCATCTTATGTAACTAGAAATATCCTCAAATTCTCAGCAGATAACCTTAACCCTCTGTTAGCATTCACCCTCAATGACAAAATGATTACTAATGAGAACCCCTATGTCTTGGCTGACACCTACCACAAATGCTTAACTAACACAATAGATACCCTAGCACCTTGTGTCACCAAAACCAGACATAAGGACAAAAAATCCTCCTTCTGGTTTAATGATGAATTATTCTCCCTTAGACAGACTAAACAATCACTTGAACACCGTCTAAACAAAACCCACACTCCAGAAGCTGCAGAAGCATTCAATACCACCAATAAAATGTATAAAGCAGCTATCATTGCTCATAAAGCAGATGCCCTCAATAATAGGATCAAAAATGCGTCCTCTGACACAAAAGAGTTATTCTCCATCCTTAAAGAGTTGGAAAATCCCATCCCTATCATTAACCTGGTTCAACTGAGTAAATAATGGTGCACTACCATTCAAGATGCTCTTGCAACCAAAATTAAACTTCTTCAAAACCACCTCACGCCGAACCAAATTACTAAGCACTCAGGAGACACTACTCCTACTTTCAACTTCTCCCCAGTCACCCAAGAAGTAGTACAAAATACTATAGCTAAACTCAAAGCATCCAACTGCAAGGGAGACAATTTCCCAGCACACCTAGTCAAACTATGTGCCCCTACCCTCACCCCTATAATCACCAATTTTGTGAACTCCTCTTTCAACTCTAATCTGGTCCCAGCTAGCATCAAAGAAGCATGGGTCACGCCACTACTAAAAAAGCCCACGCTAGATCCTCTAGCTCTCACCAACTACCGGCACATAACTACTGTCCCCTTCTTCTCAAAATCATTGACAAAGTAGCCTATAACCAAATACATTTTGAACAAAATAAACTACTAGGGGCTAGACAATCTGGCTTTATGCCTAACCATAGTACTGAGACGGCCCTCCTAGACCTGAAAAGCCAATTAGATACCATCAGAGAAACAGGAAAAATGGCTAAACTACTGCTGCTAGACCTATCAGCAGCATTTGACCTGGTAGACCATGGCAAACTCTGTGAAACACTAAAAAAAGACTTTAATTTCTCAAACAATGCCACACTCTGGATCAAAACCTTTTTAACTGATTGAACATCCAGAGTTGCCATAGGAAATGATTCAGCTGACCCTATACCAGTTCCCATAGGAGTTCCCCAGGGATCATGCCTCTCCCCCCACCCTCTACAACGCATATTTGTTTGCTTGTTTATTTTATTTATATTGCGTACCTGACCCGGAGGTAATTGGGCGCTATAGGATAGTAGTGGTTACAAGGCATGGAATAGACAGTTATATGCATGAATATAGTTTGAACATTCAAGGTAAAGTAACAATGGTACATGTATACATATTAAACATTATACATATTATACATCGGGTCATAGCAGTAGTATGTGCCGATCACCTAAAGGTTAGTGGTATCAAGAGCTGTTGTTTTATGTTTTATTTAGTATCCAAGTGATAGCATGGCTTTGGAAACTGTTAAAGGTTTGGATGGTTTGAATATTCTGAGGGAGAGTGTTCCAACGCTGGGCGGCTAATACTGGGAATCTAGAACCTCCGGCTCTATTTAGATTGTTTCTGGGCACCACCAGACATGGTATGTTGGAAGATCTGGTGATTCTGTTGGATACCTTCCATGTGAACTTATCTATAAGGTAGGGGGGGGGCTTGGTGGTTAAGCGCTTTGTGAGTGAGGCAGATAATTTTTAGGGCAATGTTGTCCTGTATAGAGAGCCACCTGTGGTGCTTTCTGGTTTCTGATATATGCTCTCTTTTGGGAATATTCAGGGCGGCTCTGAGCGCATTATTTTGCATGATCTGTAGTTTATTTAAGATGGTTTTGTTTGCTCCTAGATAAAGACTGTTGCAATAATCCAATTTGGATTGTATGAGCGCTCTCGCCAGAGTAAGGCAGCTAGTGGGGGATAGTAAAGGTCTACAGGCTCTGATCAACTTGCCGGTGTAGGCAGTGGCCGATGAGGTCATGTTAATCTGCTTAGTTAGCTTAGACTGGGCATTGAGGTAGAAACCTAAAGTTTTTACATGTTTGGCAATGGGTATACTGTTCCCATCGATGACGATATTTGTGTAGTGAGGACTTAGTTTGAGAAGGTTGTTAGATGATCCGACTAGGTGTAATTCAGTCTTATCATCATTCAGGCAGAGGCCATGTGTGTCCATCCATGCCTGAATGATGATGTAGACTTTGTTGATCCGTGCAACGTCTATATCATAGTTTCCTGAGAGGGGTAGGAGTATCTGGATGTCATCCGCATAATTTGTGTAGGTGACACCCAGACAGTCCAATTTGTCAAATAGTGGCTTTGTAAAAATGTTGTACAAAGTGGGCGAGACGCAGGATCCTTGAGCGACTCCCCAGGTGATGGGGATGGGGTCAGCAGCTGCTGAAGGTGAGAACACTCGCATAGTTCTGTTGGCGAGGAAAGATTGGATCCAGGCAACTGCAGAGCTGGAGAAATGGGCCGCTGAGGATAGGTGGTTACAAAGTATGGAGTGATCCACCAGATCAAAAGCCGCAGAGAGGTCGAGTAGAAGTAGTATGGCCATCTTTCCTTTGTCTTTCAGTTCATCGATCTGGCTTTTTAGGTCGACAAGTGCGGTTTCTGTTCCATGCTGAGGTCTGAAGCCAGATTGACGGGTGCCGAGTAATTTGTGGGCTTCAAGATAATCTTGTATTTGCAAGTAGGCTATCCTGTCCAAAATGTTCAATAGAAAGGGGATTGTCGTAATTGGTCTATAGTTAGTGGGTCTGTTTTTTTTTTAATACTGGTAGAACCCAGGGCTGTTTGAGGTTACTTGGGACGGAGTTATTAGCGAAGGAGGAATTTACAAGTTTAGTAATGAAAGGGACAAGATCTCTAGCTGCATCTTTTATAATCTGCGCTGGGCAACTGTCGCCCTTGCAGTTAGATGGTTTAAGAGACGCGATGATTTTGTGGACTTCAGGAATGGTGACTTTTTTTAATGTGCAACCTGAGTTAATGTGAGGAGTAGAGGTAGGAGCTGGTGTAGTGACTGTTAGTTGGGATCTTTTGTCAGCTATTTTGGTCTGCAGTCCTTTGATTGGAGAGGGCATTTTGAATGCTGGTACACCAGGCTTTATCCTTATTGCATGTATCTGGTGGTGGGTTGGGGTTCTCTAGTTCTCTTAGAATGTTGAATAATTCTTTAGTACTGGAGCTGGCTTGGGCTATTCTGTCATTATAGGTTTCTTTTTTGGCCTGGATTATTTTATTTTTGTAAGTGGCAGTGATAGTGGGCAGGTTAGTTTTGTTTTCAGGTGTAGGGGATGATTTTCAACGTGATTCCCATTTTCTTTTTTCAGTGCAGAGTGTTTTTAGCTCTGGAGTGAACCACGAGTTAAGATGGGCTATGGGTTTGCTTTTACGTAGTTTTAGCGGGGCAATATCATCAATGGCTTTAGTCATGGTCTCATTGTAGATGTTAATGTTAATTAGAGTGTTAGGATCATTGGTGTCCGGTAGGGCATTGAGTAGGGGGGCTACCAAAGGAACTAGAGCATCTGCTGTGATGTTACGTTTATTCCTTGTGAGGCAGGGGGGAGCAATAATGGGCTTTTTCTTTTCCAAGTTGTTGATATGCAATTCAAAGGAGATAAGGTGGTGGTCTGACCATACTAGTGGAGTCGGATCTAGTAGGGTGATGGTACAATTTAGAACCGCAACCCAGTCAAGTATCCTTCCTTTTTCATGTGTGGGTTTGGTGCTAATTTGAGTATACTAAATATACTAAACTCCTATTCTCAGCCCTAGATGCTATGGGTGTCATCTATACAAATTTTGCAGATGACACCCAGATCCTCATCCCCATTACGGGTGACTACACCCAAGATACCCAAACCATCAATAAAGTCTACGCCTCATCGTGGGCTCACAAAAAAGAATAAACACCCTCCATCCTGATTAATCACACATCAACATAGACGGCACTCGTATCCCAGTACTGCAAGTTAAAACTCTTGGGCTATATATAGACGCCAATCTCACTATGCATTTACAAATATCAGCCCTCTCCTCCTCAACAGCATATACAGCCAAACTTATTGCACTCAGTCGCCAATTCCTCACTCCTACAAACTGTATCACAATGGCTAGAGCGTAGATTTTAACAACATTGGACTATTGCAACATCCTTCTCCTAGGTACCTCCAAAAATAATATCAACAAGATACAATTATTGCAGAACAAAGCCCTTAGAGCGGCTCTAGGTATAAAGAAATCTGAACACATATCCAACATTAGGTGAGAAAATCGCTGGCTGCCTATAAAAGCTAGAATCATTTTCAAAACACTATGTGTTGTTCATAAATGCATCACAAACAAAGCCCCTAGCTACCTCAACAACACTATCAAGAAAAAATGTTCTCATAGGGCCCTCAGATCCAATAATTTGGCTCTACTAGAAATACTGCAATACAAATATAAGAGAGCAGGTGGAAGTAGTTTCAAAGTCCTAGCCCCAACTCATTGGAATGCCTTACCACTTAATATTAAAAATGAGGACACTCTATTAGGGTTCAAGAAAGCCCTGAAAACCTGGTTGTTCACCAAATACTAAACTCAGCTATTCATAATCAGCGAGGGTACCCGAGGGTCCCTGACTTACTGTCACGACCCGTGACCCACAACCCCACTGTCAAGGTGACAAGCCAGGTAGGGTTAGGGCTCGGGGTTTATTTGGGGCCCCAAGGGCTTTGCATTGTCACCGGAGACTTTCCTGGAGTCAGTACTGGCGCCTTTGGCGCCAGGCTCATATTTGGAATGGGATTTGAAGGGACTACTTTTCATATGGAGGCCTGCAGCCAACATGGAGGCACCCACACAATCTAGTCCCTAAGAACCAGACTGCAGTGCAGTGTTTTAGGGTGTGGTAGCCTGGACTACTTTACCTGGACTACTTTACAGTGTAGGCTATATAAACCACACCCAAGCTAAAGAACGTGATTCTGCAGCCAGCAGCGTAACGCTCACCGTGTTCAGAGACCAGCACTCGGCATTCCTGGAATCACGGGCCTGCAGGGGAGACAAATGAACATTATTAGCAGTCCCAGCTTACCTGCAGTCTTCCATTTTTCGATCCCAGCTGCTCGCGGTCTTCCATCCCGTTGGTAGAATCTTCAGGACATCGCGCTCGCACGGGAACGAAGCACCTGGGGAGGAGAGAAAAAGGGACAACGTTAAACACGTTACTCACGGCAAACTCAGCAGTAACCAAAATCTCCTCACCTGGCTGGGCATATATTGGCCGGTTCCGTTCCGGAAAACACTGCACGCACAGAAAGACCATCGTAACCTGAAAAGGAATACAGAATAAAGTTAGCCCAAAAAGACATTAGCATGCCGCACTTTGCGCCGAGCCTACCTTTCTTCATACGCTCCGTGTCCATAAATCCCGGCAGGAGCCAAACCCAAGCAGCGCACCCAGCGAACCTCAGCATACCTAAGGGGGAAACAATCCGGGAAAGACATTAATAGCCCGCAAGAAAGCAAAGGTCCTCAAAGACTACTATAATCAAACTTACCTCTTTAAAGACACTTGAATGAGTTAGCATCAGTGAAGTTAACTTGATCGCTTCAACCTGCAGAAACTACACGCCCCTGCGCAGAAAGCAGGACGGAGAGCATGTCAGACATCATAACAAGGTGAGGAGGGGGGGCCTTCAGGTCGAGTCCAAGAGACTGGTGGGAAGAAACGAAATCTGAACCTAAGCCCAGTCCTCCTGTGTTTTCAGGCCCACCTGCCATAGAAGACATCATCCCGAATTGAGTACATCTGGGGGAAATCCGGCAACCAGGGCATACAGGCGTCCCCGTGGATATCAGGTGAGCGTAACACTTACCTCGATTTATCTAACCGGTCCTATGCACTAAATGTATGCCCAGTGGCCTATTATGCAACAAGAGTCTTAAATGATCGACTATTACTGTTTGATGGATATGTATAAAAAATACTATAAGCTGTCTGCTACTATTGTTTTGATGGTTATGTAACATTGTATAAGAAACTCTATAAGATGTTACCCTTGGGTCTGGGCGAGTAACAAATGCAATAAATAAATAAATAAATAAAATAAACACATACCCCGATTAAGACAGCCCACAGAAAGCACTTGCATGTCCAGTCCTATCGACTACTCTACGTGCAGAAGAGGAGCCACTAGTGGGGGCAGAGATAGGAAACATACCGTTCATCTATATGTATGGTGGACTCGGGAGCAGAACAATCATGCCTCATGGAGGGCCGGTTTCCCCTCTCAGGGAAAAATGTGGAAACGCAGGGGTTTTCTGGGGACATTTTAAAAGTTCCTTACACAAAAGATTTGGACATAACAGTGGGAGGGAAAACGGTTTGAGCGCCTCTGTTGTACCATGAAGATTCACCCATAACTTTGCTGGGGAGGGACCTCCTTAGTAAGCTTAATACGACCATCTCCTTTACAGAAAGGGGACTAGTCTGCTCCACTCTAGGGGGTGTCCAGTGCGAGCAATGCTAATGATCAGTACCATGACAAATGAGGTTGCGGTAAGGGGGGTGCCCACAGATGTTGACATGTTCATTTATGAGATACAGGTTCTGGCTAGGGTGGTACTAGAGATCATCACGCCACGATTACTGATGCCTCACAAAATCCATGAATACTTGTGCCGCGCAATTGCTGGTTTGTGCCATGGCTGGCACATGCGTGGTGCATGATCGTTCTCGGCACGATGTGCGCGCGCTTCTTCGAGCGGGATTCTTTGAATTGGAGCCTATGTGGCTTACGAAATTGGAGAGTAGAATCTGATGAGTTATTTTGGGCCTTTCCTCTTTAACTCCTATTGAAGCTATTTGATGTGAGTTGGTACTCATTTACCTTGTCACGCCACGAGTATCTTTTATTTAAAGATGATTGTAAAGTGTACTCAACAGACTACGATATACAACCTTTTGAAGATCTACTTGACTTAGAGCTACCACACAAGATTTTAAAGAAATGACTGGAGGATATTCAGATCTTCTTTGAAAATATTGGCTATGAAATTGAGCACCCGATAAATGTTGGGGTGGCAGCCAGAGAAATAAAAAAGAAAGCAGATGTTTGGGACCGTGATTGTAATCTGCGAGAATTGGGGGGAAAACGACCTTTGTGTATTAGGTAAAACAAAGTTTTAGGAATGAGGGACGAGCCATGTATATTTTGGGATCTCAAGGTGCATAGATTTATTTTGCAGTTAAGAGTAGAGCAACTCCCAACTTGGTCACGACTTGGTGCCTGGTTTGCCATTCCCAGACAGAAAAGACTCTGTTGACTATGCCATGTAGAAACACACAACTCCAGATATGTAGGTTTCCCAGCTGTTATGGCCATCTTTCAGAAAGGTTCTGGAGGTTACAAGAGTATTCATAACATAAGGGGAGATCAATCGTGGACATACATGCACTCTGGACAAAATATACACTTGAGTTATAATTTATATCACATTTGGCAGCAAGTGATGAAGAAAATTGAAAAGGTGAATAATGGATTTTAATCATCGTAATGTATTTTAATGTTTAAACATATAAGGCTTTTAGTTACTAGATATTATGAATTATTAAGGATTAAAGTGTAATGTATTATATTATGAATTTAATGTTTTGATATTTGTGTGTATTCTATTATATTATGTAGTGTTTAAGGTTTATGTTTTTAACCACAAACACTTCAATAAAAAATAAAAACATAAAGAAATGTCACCTTCAATAATTACAATATGCTCACTCTCTACACATGTCATAACAGTGGTGGAGTCACTTTGAAATAATCATTGAGGGCAATCGCATGCTCATTAGAAAAATAGTCAAAGTGTGTCAGCTGCTGGAACCTCTTCTGATGCTGTCCGGTCATTTGGTCGACAGAAAATTGGTCGATGCAATTTGGTCGAAAGACAAATGGTCGAATTTTATTTTTTATTTTTATATATATTTTTCAGGTTTTCGTTTAGGAAAACAAAAGGGTTTTTAAGCAAAAAAAAGGGGTTGGGGGACCCCCCCCCAAAAAAAAAAAAATGTGAAAATACAAACAAAAAAATTCGACCATTTATCTTTTGACCAAATTGCGTCGACCATTTGTCCTGTCGACCTTTTTTTTCGACCAAATGTCCGGTAACCCTTCTGACAGAACAGTGTTTTGCTTCAAGCAAGAAGACAATCCATTAGAACACTTGTCCAATTCCATCAGCATGGGCCTCCATGTAGAACCAACCATCCACCTTTCCTCCTTTATGGCCACCATCCCTTAGTAATCCAGACACCCACCCTGGAAGCACACTTTACAGTCAAACAGTCTCATAAAACCAGTAACACAACTCTTTTTCACCAAGCAGCATCCATCCCTCGCGGCCTATTTAAAACATGGCGCTGGCCAAAATGTTGGCAGTGCAACTCCTGCTCTATTAGTTGTCGGCCACTGAAGCCTTTTTGGAATTTTTCAGAGCTGTTTGTCCAAATATCAATTTCAAATCCACATACATTTGTGCACTGTTGCCTGCCCTTCACTGCACAATTCTAGCAATAATTGTAAAAGTGCTGCTGTCATAGTGCACATGATTAGCGTAACAAAGGACATGTTGAGCAGTGGGCAGGCAGCCAACTATATTTACATCACTGTTCATTAGGCCTCTTTTCATGATTTGCTCATTAGACTACCTCAGCTGCAACACCAACAACAAATTCACCAGTCAGCAATGCTTGCAATGTTTGCCATGGAGAAAGTACACAAGCTAGCAAACATAAGGGCAGTATTTAATGCCATGTTTTCTGTTGACGTCAACCAAAACTTTGACTTTTTTGTGTGAATATTAGTTGTATCAATATTGTACATCGAAGGCTGAATGGCAAATGCTTGAACCTTATAGTACAAGACATAGAGGTTGCCAATGTAAAGTTCAGATTTTATCAAACGTCTGGCCATTATGTAAAACCCTGCTGGACACTGAGAGCATTTCAACTGCAGATGGCCTACCCTAGCATGGTCTTATACAGCAGGTTTCCATCCGATGGAACATGATGTTTCATATGCTTCAATGCCTGTTATAACAACCCAATGAGTATGTTTAGCTACAGAAAGGTAAAGCAGGGTCAATCTTGTATTTGCCCCCAAGCAGTGGGGTCTCATAAATCCACTCAGCCTGCTTCTAGCACCTTTTGAATGCAAAATAGTAGCCATGTAAACCCTCTGGTTCATTTGCTCTTAGACCGGATATCGACGACAGGGTAGGAAAATAGAGAAAAGGGGGTGTTGTATAATGATGAGCAGGAGACTCTTGAGTGAAGAACTTAACTTATTATTGAACTGGCTCCAGCCAACCAAGGCATACTAACATGCATGACATAGGATCCATGGGCAACAGGCCCTTAACTGTGCTGGATGATGCAGTCTGCAAAGTTTCTATAAAGTGTTCAATTCCTTTCAGAAAGGGGGTGCCGAGGGCTCGACTTGCTCCGTGTCCTCTGCTCCTTCCAAATGGCGCTTAGCGCTCACGCAACCCGGCTCTTCCAGGTCCTGTGTGAGGTCTCGCAAGACTAAGTGTCACGTGAGATCTCTACACACTTCCCCTTGATAGCGCAGCAAAACCTATTGCAAAACAGTCATAATACTTACCCGGTCTTCTGTGCTCCCTTCTCGGCCGATCTTCTTTCCTGCCACTGGTATCCAGTATCTGTCTTGCTTCAGGAGAGGCTTCTGATGCATCTCCCTTTGTTCCTGTTCCATGGACTCTCTCTCAATGGCTTCTGGTTCTTGCTCTCGGGCAGTCTCTCTGTCAGATCTTTTGCAGGGGTTGGGTTCCTCTTGTGACCTTTCTGCTTCGTGGTGCTTCGCAAACATGGCCATTCGCTCTATATTCCATGTGCGGCCACCCTTGGTGCGGACGTGGTTTGTCCCTCTATGGATTACTCTTATTGGTTGACTGAACATCGAACCTGTCATTTGGTCCTTATTTGGTAGTCGTATTTTGATCCAGTCTCCTTCCTTGACTTTGCAACCTTGGGTTGTTCTTCTTTGATTGCTCCATCTTTTCATGCATGCTTTACTATTTTCCAGTCTCCACACGACTTCAGTCATATCCACTTCGTCATCCTCTCTTACTCTGGTCAACCAAGGTGGTACCAATGTAGACGCTGCTCTCCTCCCTCTCAACATGCAAAATGGCAAAATGTGGGTGATCCCGTTGGGAGTTAATCTGTGAGCCGCAATGACCTCCTTGACCGTTTTGAGGGGATCCATAATTGAAGCAGTTGCTAGTTGGATGACTCCTTTAATCAACCTACTGGCTCTCTCCACAATTCCATTTGGGGATGGTACAACACAGCCTTTCTCTGATTAATGTTTTTTTTGTGCAGGAATGACTCCATATCCCTCGACACTAGCTGTACTCCATTGTCTGTGACTAACTCTTTGGGAAGACTTTCCCTCTGAAATATGGATGTGAGGACTGCTATGACAGTGGGCATTGTGATGTTGGGGATGAATTCTGCTTCTACCAATTTCGACAGGTAGTCCACCAATACTATGCCGAATCGATGCTCGGGTGTCATTGCTTCCAGCGGTCCAATAAAATCTAACCCCACTTTGGACCACAGTGCTTCAGGGATCTCTGTGGGGTTCATCGGAGCTTGCCTTGTTCTCAAGTGCTTGTCACTGTTGAGTCACTTGTGGCATCTCTCTATCATTGCGCAAATGTCTTGATCCATGGCGGGCCACCAGTACACTTCCATCACTCTCCGCCGCATCATGGTGTTTCTTAGATGCCCTTAGTGGGCTCTGCACAGATCTACTTTTCTCATCCCCACCGGTGGTATCACTTGATCGCTTTTCATGATCAATCCATCCACCTCTGAAATTTCTTCTGCCACTTTCCAATACGGCCTCATGCCTTCCTGTACAGACTTTTCATCTGACCATCCATTCCTAACCCACTCTCTGAGTCTCACCATCGTAGGGTCCTTACTGTCTTCTTCATTCCAATGCCCCTCGCTTAGTTCTAGGAAATCTAGGCCTCTGAGGTCTTGAATTGACGCTGCGATGCATTCATCCTGCAGGAAGGTGGAGGCTCTGTTTTTGTCTTCCGGTAGCCTTGACATGTAGTCCGCCTGGGCATTTCTCCATGCTGCGATTTGGTCCTTGCTGGACTGAGCATATGAATGAGGGGCTTATGATCGGTGAGCAGTTTAAATTTTGTGCCCCACACGTACGTCCTGAAATGTTCAACAGCCCATGCACAGGCTAAGATCTCCTTTTCCACTGTGGAGTAGTTCTTCTCGGCCGTGGACAGGGTTTTAGAGGCGAATGTCACACATGTTCTGCATCCCCTTTTTCATGGGTGAGTACGGCCCCTAACCCACACACAGTGGCATCCGTGGTGATGACTGTACTCCATTCAGGATTGAACAGCTGCAGGCAAAGTGCTTTCACTATGCGCCCTTTTATGTTTTGGGCTTCTCGCCAGGTGAACTCTGTGCCTTTTTTGAGTAGGTCTCGCAGTGGCGTCCTGATTTCTGAAAATCTGGGGATAAATTTGGCATATTACTCTGCGAGTATTAGAAACAACCTCACTTCTTCCTTGTTAGTTGGCTCTGCAGCCTTGATTATGGCTCATACCAGGTTTTGTTTGGGGCTTATGACCTGGGACGAAATATTGTACCCCAAGTATTCCACTTTGCATGCCCTTAAGACACACTTTTCATACCTAAGCTTGACTGCGGCATCCTGTAGCTTGGTGACGACCGTCTTTAAAGTGACATTGTGTGTATGTTTATCTGCAGCATACACCAGTATATCATCCTGGAAGTAGGACACGTTTCCTATGTCTCATAGTAATAGGTCCATCATTCGCTGAAATGCTGATGCAGAAAACGACAGGCCAAAGGACATCTTGGTGAACTGGTAGGTGCCGAATGGGGTGATGAACGCAGTTAGTGGCTTGGAGTCTTTGTGCAAGTGTATTTGATGATACGCATCCCTCATGTCTAACTTGGAGAACACTTTGGCTTCTTTCATCATAAGAATGAGCTCATTAATGCTTGGAAGGGGGTAGCTATCTGAGATGACTTCCAGGTTGGGGCTGCGAAGGTCAATGTACACCCTTAAGTCTTGTGAGTTCTGTTTCTTGATGAGAACTACGGGACCCAACCACTCTGAAGCTTTGACCTCTTCAATGGTGCCTTCCTTCACCATTTTGTCGAGCTGAGTTCTGAGTATATCTCTAGCTGTCACATGGACGGGCCTTACTTTGTGTTTTACAGGGACTGCATTTGCCTTGAGCAGTATCTTATGTACAAAGTTTTTAATTTTTCCAGGCCCTTCTGAGAACAGCTTGGGAATGTTTGATGTTATGGGTGTAAGTCTTAGCAGTGTACAGTGGTGGCACGAGTTATGGTTGCTTAGCTTACCATAACTGTCGAATTTCGTTTTTACCTGTAACCATAACGCCCCTGTAACAACGTTTTTCCATAGAATTTCATAGGTTTTTGCTAGTGCAACTTCACCATAACATCCCTTTAACAATGTTTTTGTTAGTGAATTTCGTAGTTTTTTAGTAGGTCACTGTAAGCAGAACATTGCTTTATCATAGTGTTTTCTGTAAAGACGATAGGTATTTCGTACGGCAACATAACCATAACGTCATGTCAACATCGGTTTGTTAGTAATTCCTTGGCTGCCCTCAAGATAAATGTATGGAAAGGGCAAATTGGCTGGTGTATGTATCCATTTGTGCTACCCCTTACTTTTCCGAATAGTGTGGCGTATCATACCAATTATAGATGTACATAGTAAATGTTGTGTAGTCTGGCAGTGACTCTTTTTGTGTTAACAGGGCATGATAAATCTGTGCCGCACAATCCTGGCCGAGATGACTACAGATGAGCAATATGGATGTTTCCTAGGGACACTGCACCTGGCCAGCGTATGTGCAATCACACTGCAAGTATCCGTAGGACTCCATTAGTGGCCGCATGGCCGTATCTTCGAATGCACTTTTAAGTAGTTGTGGAAGCGCACGTGTTTCCATTCCACACCGAGACCCATGCATTGGTCATCCACTGTATGCTGGTAACACCGCCTCTGTCACCAGCCCTACGGAATCATGCAGTAAACTACCACATTTAAAGTACTGCTGCCGACTTCGTGGGTGGCTCTGCAAACCTACCAATGCGTGGCTACAGTACTCCTAACTGTATAACGGCCACTGTTAAACCAGGACGAGCAACCTACATTGTCACGTGGCTGTGTTGAATGTCGCATGACTTTAATTTTTCTGCTGCTTGCCTTTCCATGACCCGTGAAACAAATACATTGTTTCTGCACTCAGCGTTGTGACCAAAAGTATCATGAGGTCGCCTGCCGGTTGTACATTTGAAGAAAACATGTAACTGCTGGTGGGACAGTTTGTACTTAGTCTGCAAAATGGAGAAGCTGCGGCACCTTCCTCACGCACATACTAGTTGTCATGAGGCCTACCCCCGGGGGCCCAGACCACGTCCAGCAACCCCGGAAGCAGGCATCAAGTTATCCTAAGCAAGCCCAACAACCCCTGCTAGGGGCTATTTGGGTCCAGTCCTGGCGCCTATGGCGCCATGCTCATGTGGAGAGTCAGTCCTGGCGCCATAGGTGCCAGGCTCATAGATTAAAACTTACCTGATGCAGACCATGCTGCAAGAGCTCCAAGCCAAAAGAGGCTTGGAAGGGACTACTTTACTTAGGGACTATTTTTTACTCGGGCGGGGCTGGGAAGGAATACTTACCTGGGACTACTTTGGTACGCTATTTAAACCACGCCCGAAGAGCAGCACACGCTTCGCATTATTCTGCATCCAGCAGCGTAACGCTCATCATGCCTGCAAGTCTGCATCCAGCCTTCTGCCACGCCCGCCTCGAGTTTGGAGCTCCTAGAAAAAGGGAGAAAGAAGGAGAAAAGGTTTATTGCCCCTACGGTTTGGCCATGTGTTTTTAAGCGTAAATCGGTAGATCGTAGAAAACTTTCCTATGGACCTTACCCGACTTTTCGTCCATTAACGCACTCGAAATCAGCCGCCATTTTGTGATAATCCTATCATTTCCCCCCATCGCCCTGGCTCACCTGCGTTTGCGGCACTAAATCAAATACCCCGCCCCTGAAACAGACTTTATCAAAACATTCATATTCCCCGCCTCTATCCGTGACGTGACTGTGCTGCGTAGGCAAATGCGCCCAGGCGTCTTCTACGCGACTCCACACAGAACCCGGAAACCAACACAGATCAGCTCACAACACAGCGCGCCACAATTCGGAATATGAAACTGTACTTTTAAATCAAACAGCAACACGGTACATTTGGTAAAGTATATTTATTGGACATCAAATGTTTAGAGAATATTCAGCGATTTGCATTTTTCTTTGCTCTCGATCCAAAATAGTTCGTCTTGAGGCAAGCGATGTTCGTGTGCAGTACACAGGGTGTTGGTTAACGATAAAATAAGGTCTTCGGTCGCACTGATAATCGCATGGCTGTTCCAACAACGAGGCACTAGGCCACCACAACGGTATGTATGTTGCATCTAGCCATTAGTACCGCGTAAGGGCATACTTGTACTTGGCGATCGTCCCATAAAATGGTCAGGGTGGTAACGTTGTTCACGCGGAGAAGCAACTGGCGGTTATAAAACCCATCCGCCGGTGTCTGGTACTCGTGACACGGACAATAATGAAGGATGTACCTGTTTTAAAAACATAAAAAATGAAATGAGTCTCACCATCAGATCTTTATTAAAATGATTCATTTTATATATTAGGTCGGGAAATTATTTCATAGCTAGGACAGTGCATCATTTCCAGTAACCCACCCCCTCTCCTCCGCCTTTTTCAGAGCCGCCTGAGCGCCAGTGGACCACATCGTCACTGATATGATATAATATGGCATTTGCAACGCGCCTATACAAAGTTTTTCAAGGCGTGGCGAGGCAGGGGGGGGGAACAAGGAGAAGACAGGCAACGATCCTACTAGGCTAGGTGGTCACGGAAGTTCACAGAGACGAAGAGCAGATAACCAGCACCTTCACGGGTTGACTAGCAAAGCGCAAAGAAGTTCTCATTCGAAATATGAAGTGGGTTATAAAGAATTCGAAACAGGGGTGTGTTTGTGAATGAATGACGTGTATATGTCGTGGCATTATGCGGTTTGCAGGGGGGCGTCCAGCGTGAGGGGGGATGCTTGGCAGGAGACACGGGGTCTGGAGGTAGACATGGGAACAACAACCCATGCTCTATAGACCACTTTGAAGTGTACATGGTCTTTGGCACCTCTTGGCCTTTATCGCTCCCTGACAGCTCCACTTGCCGGCGCAAGTACCCCGGTGCGAACTGCCTTTGATAGGGCGGGGGGTGGATTGGGGCGGTGGTCGTGCAGACTAGACACAGGAAGACTCGTGAATGGAGACACACTTATGTGGATTGAAGGTGGGCGGCCAGCGTGAGGGAGGATGCTTGGCAGGAGATACGGGGTCTGGAGGTAGACATGGGAACAACAACCCATGCTCTATAGACCACTTTGAAGTGTACATGGTCGTTGGCACCTCTTGGCCTTTATCGCTCCCTGACAGCTCCACTTGCCAGCGCAAGTACCCCGGTGCGAACTGCCTTTGATAGGGCGGGGGGGGTGGATTGGGGCGGTGGTCGTGCAGACTAGACACAGGAAGACCCGTGAATGGAGACACACTTATGTGGATTGAAGGTGGGCGGCCAGCGTGAGGGAGGATGCTTGGCAGGAGACACGGGGTCTGGAGGTAGACATGGGAACAACAACCCATGCTCTATAGACCACTTTGAAGTGTACATGGTCGTTGGCACCTCTTGGCCTTTATCGCTCCCTGACAGCTCCACTTGCCAGCGCAAGTACCCCGGTGCGAACTGCCTTTGATAGGGCGGGGGGTGGATTGGGGCGGTGGTCGCGCAGACAAGACACAGGAAGACTCGTGAATGGAGACACACTTATGTGGATTGAAGGTGGGCGGCCAGCGTGAGGGAGGATGCTGGCCGGAGACATGTGGTGTGACAAGACAAGGCACAGGAAGACTATTCAATGGAGACACACTAGATTCATTTAAAAAATCAAAACAACCATTGTTAAAATATATGTTGGGTTTTATTTTAGATCTTAATTTCAATTGAACATAAATAATAAACATTACACATTGTAAAGTTCCGGTTGCAGCACATCCAGGGAAAATCTGCGGTATTGTCCACTGTCGCTGGGGAAATGTTGTCTAATGGCAAGTACCGCCCAGGCAGGTATTACTCTCCGAACGCGGTGTCCGAGCCTCCCGTGAAGCCACCAAGTGAAGCAACGATAGGCCACCAGCCTGTACCACCTGTGAAAAAGAAAGATGCAATGGAACCAATTTACATGCGTTCGAATGATATGTAGATTAATTTTATATGTGGGAGACGACCATGAAATAGTAGTGGCATCACTGACATCACAACCAGAGTATACTTACTCGTTACTCGGATTACGCGGACGAACAGTGCCACGAAGTTCGTGCATAAGCACCATCATCATCCTCAACACGGTCCGTGAGAGGCAGGCTTCCCTGAACTCTGGCAGCTCGGTGATGCATTGCGGACTTGGGTCGCCTTCCGAAATGTAGGCCAAGCACCCGGAATTTTCACGGCAGCAGCAGTTCTCCTCCTCAGTTGGCATTAGCTCGCACCGATTGCACGTGCACCAGGTGGAGACGCCGTCCATGCGACATGGTCCAGGCTCTTCATCCGTTGACTGGTCCTCCCAACTGCCGTCCGAATCCCCATCGTTTTCGCGTGCTTGCCTTTCCAGTAGTTCCTCCTCGGTGTACTCGGGCTCGTACATATACGGCATTATTGTAGCCATTGTGTGCTAAAGAAAGTAAAATAATTTACAGAGATGGTACAGGTGTTCACAAGGCCTAGAAGCGGCGAAGGTAGCTGACCAGAGCACAGAAACGAGTCACAGAATACTCAAAGTAACACAGAGAGAGGAATGGAATCGAAAATCTGCTGCTGTGTGTTGTGAAACGGTGTGTTTATACTTATTGAGGAAAGAGGCGTCCTGCCATTTCCATGGCGACACTTCATTAGCTGAGGCGCAGCGATTGTTGACACGAAACGTGCTTTGGCGTTGGGAAATGGGCGGTACGCGTCTGCTGATGTCAGGCTCAGGGGCGGGGGATTTGATTTAGTGCCGCAAACGCAGGTGAGCCAGGGCGATGGGGGGAAATGATAGGATTATCACAAAATGGCGGCTAATTTCGAGTGCGTTAATGGACGAAAAGTCGGGTAAGGTCCATAGGAAAGTTTTCTACGATCTACCGATTTACGCTTAAAAACACATGGCCGAACCGTAGGGACAATAAAAAAAAGTCCCGGAACTATCCTTTAATCCTTACCTGAATTCCCGATCCATCGCGCCTTCGAGCTGGAAGAAAGAAGTTATTTTTATGCACATCACCTCGCCTGCTGCAGCGCCGCGCTGAACTCACCGGCCTTCGCAGCATCTTCACATTCCACCACATCCTCCCGCATGTTCCCGCCGCACTCCGGCACCTCAGGAGAAGACAAGAACAGCAATTTGAGCTAAGGGAATACACAGAGGAATATTAGTTACCCCCGCATAGACGTACCTGATTTTACCACCGGGGGTACTATTCCTCTTCACGGGTCGGTGCAGCTTCCACTGCATCTTCGCCAAACCCTGGCCCCTAAGGGAAAAACAAAAGGACAGCAAGGTGAAACAAAGGGACTAACCAGGGGAACCCTCCTCACCACAATAGACTTACCTGATTTTACCGCCGGAGGTATTATTCCCCAAGACTTCATACTTTCTCTCAGCGCCTGAATAAGGGAGAAAGCAACAGGTTACATATTGACTTTGTTTTATCGAACTGTGTTGGAAAATACAAATCCTTACCAGAATACTACCGGTTGCCACAAGGAACTCTTCATTAGGGTCAAGCTGCAACCTGCAAGCAATCGGACAAGAGTGAAAGTCAGGCATTTGAACTCTTACGAACTTAATACTTACGGCGTCTTGCTGGGAATCTCAGAGTCAATATTGTTCTGGAACTCACCAATTCCTTCGAGCCAATGAAGCAACTGGTTATCAACGCGCCCCTGCGCTCAATGCAGGATGGAGCACTCATCTTTTCAAACCATCAGACTATAAGGGGACATCAAAAGCGATCTGTGGGGAGAACAGCGGGGGTGGGGGGATTTATGCTCAACTCCACGGGTGGTTAATTCCCTTTCTCCATTTGCAGAAGAATATTCCTACGGGCCAAGCAAACGAAGCTAGGTGGGCCAGTCCAGTCTTGGCCCTGCGCATCACATTGGTGGAGACCGCAGCTGTCCAGTTCCGATCGATGCCTCTGTGGGAGCCAGGTGAGCGTAACACTAGTGCATGTAAAGGCAAGTAATGAAACAGCAAAATATGCAGAGCACAAACAACCTTAGTGCCGGTTAGAAAAGAGCTGTAGCTGCATGGGTCGCACAGAATAAATGGCTTCCTGCTGCACGTAATGAAGTTGTCTTTCCCGTCCTTGTAAACATTCTTGTATTCCACAATGTATGTATATCCATGAATGCTACCCCTCACACGAATGGCGTAGCATAAAGTGTTTCTACTGCATATGACGACAACTGAAAATAAAGCACAAGGGACCAGTGGCAGGCTACCGCCCTTCCAGCCATTATGTAGGGTACTTTCATGTACAGCATTTTGCACATCTGCTTGGGGCAAAAAGAGGGGCACTCCTGTAGGCAGCAGAGCTGTAAAACAACCTTTGCAAACCATATGCCGCGCTACAGAACCTTCCCTGGAAAAGGGCATTGTATTGTGCATGTACTGCAACACGCTACTGTACAGAGGGAAGGTACTTGGAAGGGCGTGGGAACGGTCCTTATGGGAGCATTACAATGACAGGCACCTATGTAGTTGAGGACCACCCAATAATTCCGTCTCCTGGCACGTCCCCTATAGTACCCAGACAGGTGCTGCCCCTTCTGTACCGGACCTTTCCTGCCGTTCCTTCTATGGCGTGTGTGAGAACACCATAATAAATAAAAATGAACTGTGAAAGGGAAAAAGGTAAATAAAGAAAGCACCTTTCACAGTACAACAACAGAATTGCCAATGCATGCATGGAGGGCGGGAGGCGTGGCAGTGTGGTAACCACTGTAGTTCAATTGATAACAAAGGGGGTCACTGTACAAAGAGGTTTTTTTAGGTGTTCAAGAGCGCCACAGCGCAGCACTAAGTACAAAAAAGTCACTACTTTCAATAAGGGCACCAAGTCAATTTAGATGGGGTGTGCAAAAATCGGATGCCTCACATAGTAAGGAAAACATTATAGCTGGGGAAAAGTGTTTGTGCTGTGAAACGTCATAGTCCCATGGGTGAAGGATGCCACTGGCACATGTCGAACAAAGCCACAAATACCCTTCTTTGCAATGTACCGCACTGTCTTCATTCACAGACCAAATAGGAAATTACACTGCCACATCGGTGGCTGCATAATGCGATAGAAACGTATGAAAGAGATCTGAAACAAACTCATTAACTGGGCAAGTGTCGCCTTCATTGCAAATGGCACTTAAGGTTGTGTAACATGCTGCGCCATTTTCCCTGCACAATGAACAGCAATAATATTGGCATGATCGCGTGTCACTAAAGTGGCACACAGAGAAACCAAAATCTGGCACTTCCTTATAGCTACTCCATATCACTACACATGCACATGATATATTTCAAAATGAGTAGCCACTGCACAGTGTTTTCCATTCACTTTCACTCAATGTATGTCAGAATCCCCTAAAACCTGCACGCTTTGCCTCTTGAAACACACAGCCATAACCGCACCCTCTGCATTTCTGTTGACAAATACACTGTGTACCACAGTCTGTCCGTACACACCACACCCACAAACTTTATCGTTAGGTGTGGTGGCTCTTAAAAGAACCTTTGTTTTTTTTCTGTTTTTTTTGTAAAGGTGCTTCCGTGGTAACACTTTTTTTGTTGTCTTCATGCGTAAATGTGTTTTTTCAACGTCATCTCACATTCTTATAATAGGGTGTTCACTGCAGTGTGTAAATTGTGAAACAACATTTCATTGCCACTGTGCGACTAAGAAATTCAATTTGCCTTGAAAAAGTGTATGTAGCGTGAACCAATGTTCTCATTCTGACAAGAGAACATCCCAGCAGCACTCACAAAGTCGCGCATGCTACTGTTGATGAGACCCCTTCCGACCTCTGGCTGGCGACACAAATCCTTGGAATACTTCCACACTATTCTCAGGGGTATACATGAGAAAAGCACCTTGGCAGTAGGAAAAATGCGCTGCACTGCATTCATCATAATCTTTAGTTGATTAAACATACGGGGGACAAGGCATGTAACCCAAAAAGAAGGCTCCAAAGTGCACGATCACAAAATGTACAGTTGCCAAAGAGGCCACGCGTCGTCATTCTAGAAGTTGTCCGCCAAAACAGCACGATTCGACACTACACCACAAGGTGTCCACTCCCTCCAAACCGAAGTTGCCAGACAAGTCTTCTCGCAGGGCATACATGCACAGATCTTCCACAAAGCCATTACCCACGACAAAAACTGTGCATCTTGCCATGTTTGCCAGCCACAGTACACAAAGTAATGGGAATACTGAATGCCGCCCTTTCCTGTGACGCACACCCAGAGCACATGATTGGCCAAAATCCATAGTCTCATTTCCATTGGCCACCATGGTGAGAAGCGCAAAATGTGCCACGTGCCTTTCCGCAATGAGCCCGAGGGCCACGCCCCAGTGAGGCAGGAGGATTCCTTCTCCCTACTGGAGCTCTTTCCTGGATGTACACCCTGAGCACCTCATTGGGCAAAGGCCATAGTCCCATTTCCATTGGCCAGCATGCTAAAAAGCGCAGAATGTGGCAAGTGCCTTTTTCTAAGTACCACACGGGCCACGCCCTGGTACAGCAGGAGGAGTCATTCTTCGTATTGTTGCTCTTTCCTGTGACGCACACCCTGAGCACCACCTGATAGGATAATCGCTACAGTCCCATTTCCATAGGCCAGCATGGTGAGAAGCGCCTGATGTGGCACATGTGGGTCGCTAAGTACGTCGAGGGCCAGGCCCAAATGAAGCAGCAGTGCCTCTTCCTATTGGTGCACACCCTAATCATGTGATTGGACAATCCCCACAGTTCCATTTTCGTGGCTGCCACTCGCAAAATCCCCGGATGTAGCTTTCGTGCTGCGTTCGGGCATGGGGGAATAACTTGCAACCATGGTAGGGGTAGTTTGTGGTAAGGGGCGACTCGTCAAAGTGATGGTTGTTTTTTTTTCTTTAGATGCTTCTACGGAAACACCTTTTTTTCTGTTTTCATTAGCTTTTTTTAGTTCTTCTGCACACATTAGTACCGTAAACTCTTCACCGCAGCCTGTAGATGAGCAAACAAAACTGCATTGCCAATGGGTGACAACAAAATGCCATTTTCTTGGAAACACTCTGCATTTCCACAGCTAATGCGGTCATTGTTGCAGAAGAACATTCCACAAGCGTACAAAAAAGTATACATGCTTCTGTTAATGAGACACCTTCCTCCATCTGGCTTGGAACAACAACCATGAGCGGTAGGCCATACTCTCTGTGGTATTATGGATGAGAAAAGCACCTTTGTGGTGGGAAAAAGCTTCCTCACGACATTCAGCAATCTCCTCAGTCTACGGAACAAATGTAAGCAAGGCAGGCAACCTATATGCATGCCGCCGTAATGGATGACGATGACATCTACTACTTGAAAAGTGGCGAGGTATTTGCAAAGTGCAGGCATATCGGTGAAATTGCACTCATACACAGCGTTCCATGATGCGTCCGCTCCTTCCAAAGGAAAATTGCTGTCAAAGTGTATTTGCAGGGCATAGTTGTGCAGATCTATGACAAAGGGATCACCTACAGTCATATAATCCGTTTCGCCATGTCAGCCACCCTCAGTACGCAGAATATAATGTAAAACAGTTACTCCTCCCCTTCCTGTTAACCACAGTGAAATTACTTGATTGGCTAATCCCCACACTGCCATGCCAATTAGACAAGGTGGTGTAATTTTGGTATGTGCACCTCCCAAAGTAGCGCGAGAGCCGCGCCCCTGTAAAGCTAGACCATTCCTTCTTCCCTTTGCATTATGTTCTCTGCAGCTCCACTTCATTGGGTTATGCGTAAATATGCACACACGCATCCACCAGTCGCATCAAAGCCGCCATCATCCAACACTGTCACTCCTGTACAACACTTAAAATGTACTGTTAGGAGGCCACCAGGGGGCGCACAGGCAATGGCAGCCTGAACACGCCGCTCCCGCCGTAACTGGGCTACGCAGAGAGATTGAGCCCCCCCGCAACCCCCCCACGGGACATTCACGGTCCGCGGAACCCGTGAACCTCGGGCGCCCCCCGGGGCGAAAGAGCGGCATCTGGGGACCCCCGGGTGCCCGAGAACGAGCTCTGCGGCCCGAAGGGAGGAGCCCCGGAGAGCCCCAGGCAGCGTCTCGACCATCGAGGGAGGAAGTGGCGTGCGCCGGCGGCCTGGATTCGAAGGCGCGCACGACCCCCTCTCCTCCCCGAACACGGAGCACGCCGGCGCCCCGGCTGAAGACCCGCCGGCGACACCCCTGCAGCACCCGACCACAGAGCCGTCGCGGAGGGGAAGTCCCCCCGCTGAGGAGCCGGAAGATACGCGGGCCGCGACCCGCTTAAGGAGAGGCGGTCTGCCCGCGCTCCCGAGTTCGGAGCCGAGGTAGGTGGGGGGAGCCCGCCCCAGCCCCCACGCAACCCTCAAGAACCCCGGGGGACCAGTCGCGGGGCGCACCGGAGGGCTCGGAGGGGCGAGTCGGCCCCGCCCCCCCCCCCCGTCAAGCCCAAAAAAAAAAAAAAATCAGGAAGACGAGGGGGAAAACGTCCCCAGTCCTGGAGGTGACACACAACATTCGGAGGAGAGTATCCTCGAGCTCATCACTTCCCTAGGTGGAGGCCCCTGGGCTCTATCCCAGGGCGAGTGCCCGCCTGGGGGCTCTCGCTGGGGGAATCACACCTGAGAGCCCCCCAACAGACCGCTATTGGACATCCATGGCCGCTCCCCCCCACCCTAAGAACCGCCGACCAAAGGAAGAGGACACAAGGGGGGGAGGGGGTGTGAGGCCCCCACCGGAGGTCTGGTGGGGCGAGTGCCCGCCCACAAGAGGCCCCCCACAGAGGGCCATACCAGAAGGAGAGAGAGCGCGCTCCCCGACCGGGCTCTGTCCCTTGCCCCCAGGGGCGCACCAGCGGAGGGGAGAAGTAGGAGGACCGAATGAGTTGGAGCCATACCCTCCAGGAGTACCGCTACCAAGACACCAGCAGGGAGAACAGCGACCCGGACCGACGGACCGGCATGTCCCATTCCGAGACCCCACCCCTGCCCACCCTCACCATGGAAAAGGGCTTTGCCTCGGTCTTGCAGGAGATTAGGGACATGCGGGCAGACAACGCCCAAAAAATGGAAAACATGGACCGCAGAGTGGACAAAGTCGAGGATAGAATGTCACAACTAGAGTCCAACCAGTCCTCAGCAGCGACCCAGGAGCTGGACACGGCCCTGAGACTAACGGCCCTGGAAAAGAGAGATGAGGAGAGGGCAAGACAAATGGACGACTTTGAAAACAGAGAGCGGAGGAACAACCTCAGAATTTTTGGGGTGCCGGAGTCGGAGGGGGGGACGGAAAGAGACTTGACCCTGGTGGTGAGGGACATCATTACCCTCCTCTTCTCGGATGAGATGACAACCGAACCGACGTTTGATCGGATCCATAGAGCGGGGGGAAGAGCTGGGGGCCCCCGGTCAATTCTGGTTCGCTCCCACTACTATACTGAAAAAGCGAAGGTTCTAGAGGAGGCCAGGAAATCCCGAGAGATAACATATAACAATGCTCAGGTGGCCATTTTCCAGGACCTCTCATCATACACGCTGGCCAAATGGAGGATGTGCCGCCCACTGACCCAGATGCTGAAAACGAAGGGGGTGCGCTACAGATAGGGGTACCCCTTCTCCCTCACGTTTGAATACGAAGGCCAACGAGTGAACCTGATTACAGAGGAAGATATAAGGGGAGCCATACAGGAATACGCAACGGACCCGACCCCGCAGAGGGAACCCTCCGGGTTCGCCGCGGATGAAGCCAGAGCGCGCCGGTCACGAGGAGAGAGGAGAAAAAAGACTGGCCCACGGAAATTTAAAAAATTGAACCCACCGTCCCCATCGACGGACAGGAATGACACGGAACCCGGCCAGGGTGGAGCGGGACTGTCGGACCCGGGGGAGGAAGGGTGCTGAGGCATCTCACGGCAGGCGACATCAGCCTCGGGGGAACTGTGTAAAGAATTCATCACGGGGACTCACCATCTGTTCCGGCCCGCAGACAGGCCGAACTCCAGGACCATGGGGTCCGAACTTATGTGGATCCTCCCGGAACAGCAAGTATGAGAGTTACATTGAGGGGGGAGGGGGGGGGCCTCATGGAGGCTCTAATATGGATATTCACCCAGCAGGAGGCGGTAGGCTGGTGGTCCGGCCAGCTACCAACAATGGTAGAACTGTTTGGCTGGACGCCGGGGTGGGGGGAGGGGGGTAGGGGGTTTGTTGATGTGGTTACGTTCACAGGGGGGACCAGGGGTCAGTTGGGGAAAGGTTTCAGGACCACCTGGGGGGAGGGGGGAAGGGAAATGGGAGATCAGAGGATAACACGAAAAGAGCCGGACAAGGAAAGTGCCACGAGTCAGCTATCCAGTAGCTGGTTAATCTTAGACAATGGCTGATGATCTGCCTACCCTGGGCGTGGGCTCCCTTAACGTGAGGGGGCTGAACACCCCCACCAAAAGATCCCTGGTTTGCAGGGAATTCAGGAGGGCTAAACTAGACGTGCTTTTCCTTCAGGAGATGCACTGGGTGAGGGGGAAAGAACCAAGGCTACGGGGGGGGGGCATTGGGGAAGTCCTCAGCGCCTCCCACAAGACCAAGAAAAGGGGGGTGGCCATAGTGCTAACGAGGGACATTGGCTTTGAAGTAGAAGCCTCATTGAAAGACCCAGAGGGACGGTTCCTGCTGACGAGGGGCTCCCTGCGGGGCTCCCCCTTAACACTTGCAGTTGTGTACAGCCCCAACGAAGGCCAGGCGCAATTTTGGGAGGAAGTGAAGAACAGATTGAAATTATTCGTACGCGGGTTGATGGTGGTGTGGGGGGACTTTAACATGGTCCTGGACCCGAAGGTTGATAGGAAACGCTTGGAATCACAACGACCAGGGCTGCAGACGAAATTATGGCCCGCTCCTTCCAATGGGTCAACACAGAGCTGGGCCTAGAGGACACCATCCCGACCCCTAGGGCAGAACACCCCTCCTTCACATACTATTCTGCAATCCACACATCATACTCCCGAATAGACTACATCCTGGTAGACGAGTCCCTGCGCCCATATGTCTCTGGCTATGAGGTTGACCCGGTCCCCTGGTCCGACCATGACCTGGTCCGTACCACCATTATAGGGGAATGGCGAGGTGGCAGAAAAGGGCGATGGAAGTGCAACGACTCCCTGCTGAAGGACGATGTCCTGGCGCAGGAAGTGCAGGACGCCATTATGGAATACTTCAAGCTGAACGACAATGGCGAGGTGGGTGCGCATGTGCTGTGGGACGCCTTCAAGGCGACCTTACGCGGGGTACTCATAAGAATGGGGGCTCAGAAAAAAAGGGAAAGGGAGGCCCAGGAAAAATCCCTTAGGGAAAAGATCGCACAGCTCCAGCCGGGAGGCCCCCCGGAGTCAACCTTGGCTATGGAACAGATCACTGCCCTAGAAAATTACAAACTTCAATTGAAAGATCTCTTGTTGCATAAAACTGAGCGCAACCTCGAGCTAGTGAAACAAAAATACTATGAGAAGGGGGATAGAGCCGATAAAATCCTGGCCTGGAAACTTAGAGAGGTCCAGAGAAGCAGAATGGTGAGGGCGATCAGGAACGAACAGGGCTCACTAGACCATAGCACCCCAGTCATAGGAGCGGCTTTTCGACGTTACTATGAACAACTATATTCGTCAGAATATGCCGGGGAAGACACTCAGATTGAGGAGTTCCTGGACTCCATCCAGATCCCGTCCCTGACAGGCGAAATGGCAGAAGGTCTAGAGGGAGGGGTCACAGAGGAGGAGGTGGAGAATGCAATCGGTGGGATGAAGGCGGGAACGTCCCCGGGGGAAGATGGGTTCTCAGTATACTTCTACAAGAGGTTCCGGTCCATTTTGGCCACACACCTGGCGAGGGTGTTCAATGCAGTACTGGAGGGGGGCACCCTGCCGGAAACGATGATGAGAGCCATCATAGTGGTATTGCCCAAGGAAGGAAAAGACCCCACTGACTGCTCCTCCTACCGCCCGATCTCCCTCTTAAATATAGATGTTAAGATCTTAGCCAAGGTGATGGGTAAACGGTTGGAGGGGATAATGCCCAAATTAGTACACGGGTATCAAGTGGGGTTCGTGAAGGGCAGGCAGGGCTCGGATAATATCAGGAAGACTATTGACCTAATCCACTATGCCCAGGAATCAGACCTAGAGGCTAGTTTGCTTTCCTTGGACTCCGAGAAGGCATTCGACAGGGTTGAGTGGAGGTACATGCAACTCCTCCTCCGTCGAATGGGCTTCGGGCCTCACGTCAGGACCTGGGTCTCCGCCCTCTATGGAGCCCCAACAGCGAGAGTGCAGGTGAACGGGGAACTCTCCGACTCATTCCCCCTCACGAGGGGAACACGACAGGGGTGCCCACTCTCTCCGTTAATATACGTCCTGACGATGGAACCTCTGGCCATAGCAGTCCGGGCCCGCCCCGACATCAAAGGGATCAAAAGGGGAGAAGTAGAGTTCAAGCTCTCCCTGTTTGCTGACGACATCCTAGCGTACTTGGTGGAGCCCAGCTCCTCGCTCCCCCCCTACTGCGTCTGATGACAGCCTTCGGGCAGTTCTCGGGACTAAAAATAAATGCAGCAAAATCAAAGCTCCTACCCATGAGGGTCCAGGACCCGTGGTTGGACCCCCGGGACAGGTGTGCGGGGATTGCGGTGGGGAAGGATTCCATCAGGTACTTGGGGGTAACCCTGACTAGAGATCTCTCGAGATTGGCCCCGGTGAACTATGGGCCTATCTTGGCGGGGGTTACGTCTGACCTGAGGAGATGGGATGGTATGATTCTGTCCTGGTATGGGCGCATGACAGCGATAAAGATGAACGTTCTGCCGAGATTACTATATTTATTCACCGCACTCCCAACGGAGGTCCCCACCCAGTTGCTCCGTGTTCTACAAAAAGCAATCCGCGAGTTTATATGGCAAGGGAGGGCCCCGAGGATAGGAAAGGCCACCCTAACACTGCCCAGAGAGGAGGGCGGGTTCGGACTACCGGACTTTCTCCTTTACTACCGGGCCGCCCAGCTGCGGGTCTTGCTGGAGCACATGAAAGAGGGGATGGGCACCTACTGGTCATACCTGGAGGACATGGACGCCCACCCTCTGAAAGTGCGCGACCTCCTGTGGCTGCCACGTAGATTCATCCCTAGCAAACTGAAAGCCCACCCAACCCTGGGAATACTTTGGACAATCTGGAAAGAGGGACCCACAACCTCATACCTCACGACATGGCCCTCTCCAATGTCTTCGCTTTGGGGCCACCCGCTCAAACTAGGTAGCAGGGGATTCAGGAGTGCCCAGTCCTGGTCGGACGGGGGTCTGGAATGGGCGGGACAACTGTTCAAAGAGGGCGAGTTCCTCGAATACGAGGCCCTGCGAGACGCACTGGGGCGGGAGTCCCTTTCAATCTTTGAATATCTGCGCCTGAAAGGCATCCTTTGTGACCAAACATGGGGCCAGGACCTACGGAGACAGCTGACCCCCTTCGAAAAGTTTCTGGACACGGCCACATCAAGGAAGGGGGCGGTCTCCAAAATGTACCAAATACTGAACACTGTTAACCTGGAGGGGAGAAGAGGGTTTCGAGGGTTTTGGGACGACCTGGCAGGAGAACCACTCTCAGAGGAGGCGTGGTCCAAAGTCTTTAAGATAGCATTTCATGGGAACCTATTTACATCGGACATGGAGCACAACTTCAAGATTCTACAGGGCTGGCACAGGGATCCGTTGAAACTGTCCAAGATGTTCCCGGGAGTGTCCCCCAGATGCCCAAGGGGTTGTGGCCAAGTGGGGTCGAGGGGGCATATGTGGTGGTCCTGCCCCAAGGTGCAGGAGTTCTGGGAGAAGGTACGGGGGTGGATGGCCGAGGTCACCGAGGAACTAATCCCACCCAACCCACTAACGATGTTGCTGGGCCTCCCCCCGGAGGACACCGAACTGTATAGGTACCCAAGAATGTGGGAGACGATGTTGCGAGCGGGTAGAGTGGCCCTTGCACAAAGGTGGAAGAGCCCAGAGACACCATCCAAAGAAGATTGGCTTAAGAAACTCAAAAACATGTTCTTAATGGACAAATTGACGGCCATGGTAAATAATGAATTGGGCTCCTTTCAGGTTAACTGGTATGGGGTCTATGGGGCATGGGGTTGGGACCCCCACTGACAATATGAGAACACTCTGGCGAGATGGCGGGGGGTGGGTTTGGAACGCTTTAATCAAGGATGTAGGAGTAGCCCAGGACCCGGGAGAAAGCGGATCTCACTCAGCCAACTTGGACGCGAGAGTATAGCATACCTCTGTGGCAACGTACAACGAGCAACGATGACAGCTCCAGCTGTTCGACTTTTGAAGTGACTCTGATCTGGGGGGAGGGGAGGAGTTGGGGTGGGGGGGAGGGGGGGAGGGAACCTGGGGGTTTTATGACAATGTTAAAAGTGATGATTACAACGCTCCCAGCGTTGCCGTTTGTATTTTCTTTCTAAAAATCTACCAATAAAACCAAAGTTTAAAGAAAAAATGTACTGTTACACATTTGCTGTACAAATGACGTACCATTCCAAAGCACGTCCACTACAAAGTTCAATGAAATTATGCATGAGTTCTCCATCCTTGTACATCCCATAGCCACCCTAGATGTGGCACGTGTAATCCTGAAAGTACCGCGTAATGCACTACCTTTTCGTGATAGTGTGGGGGGGCTAAACAATATCAAACTGGGTAGGGGATTCATTCTTCCATCGTAGATGTATGAAGGTGTTTGTTTTTTGTTTTTTTTGTGACCTGCGTGCCAGCAACTTTTTTTTAAATGTTCTCTTTATATTATCTGTTTGCCTCTTTTCACATGTTTACCACATTCTGGTCAATGCTTCTTGCACAGTGTAAAAGAAAACGGCATTGCCAAAGGCACTCAAATAAATGCCATTTCTATGGAACCACTGCATATTTAGCGACCTCGTGATCTCATAGTGGATGGAGAACAGGCCAGCAGTCTGCATAAACTCACGCATAATTCTGTTTATAGCACACCTTCCGACCTCTGGCTGTGGACAAATTACACCGTCATGGACCCAAACTCCTCTTGGTGTTATGCATTAGTAAACGACCTTCGCAGTAGGGAAAATACACATCACTGCTGTCAGCAACCTCTTCAGATGACAGATTAATTGTCCACACGACAGGTAACCCGAATGTAGACTTCCATAGTGCAGCACGACAAAGTCAACGTTTCTGACGGAAGCCACATATCTGCAAAGGCGACCCATCTGCCGAAACTGCAGTCACCCTGACAGGCCCAGAGAGCATCCACTCCTTACAAACCATAATTACCAGCAACGCCTCTTTGCACACAACACCTGTACAGATGGTGCACAAAGGTATCAAAGGTATCACCGACAATAAGTACTGTGCGTCTCTCCATCTCCACTACCCTCACGACAGAGTATTGGGAGGAAATGGTACCGCCCCTTCCTTTGAACCACGCCCTAAACTCCTACTTGCCTATTTCCCACAATTCCATTTCCCTTGCCACCCTGCTCATGATAGCAGGATGTGCACATGTGCTTTTCCATCTACAGTGAGATCCACGGCCCACTAAATCTAACACAATACTTCTTCCCTATGCACAGTCACTTTTTGCAGCACTCCCCCATTGTCAAACAAGCATGCAGCAATGACATACAAACCCTCTGCATTGCACACTGTCATTTCCATACAGCACTCCATATTTACTGTTGAACACTCTCAGTACACGTTCCGTTTCATTGCAAAGCCCCTCCACCAAAAACTTCTGCTAAATAATGCACGATTGCAGCATCCACAAAGAACCTCAGACACACCCAGCACACCTTTAGCCATGCACACAACATTGCAGCCCTATTCACACCCACCACCACACTATACATCCAAGCAAGTGACCATGTGGGCACCTACCATTATGCACAAACGTAACATATGTAGCGGCACTCCCACCCAACTCCCCCACACCATAAAACACCCATTCACGAAAACATGTCACGCTTAGCAGATTCCACAAACATATCACAGCCTGCATTACCCCAATGCACTGCCATTCACAAAGTATTGTGTCACTGGCAACCTATGCACAACAGCTGCACAATATTGGGCCTACTTCAATAAATAAGCACACAGCACAGTAACCAACCACATGTAAACTGCACTTCAACCATACTCACATTACCTACACAGTGCACCCTGTGGCCACACTGCACAACTTCTCACTGCACCATCTCCTGCTGCACACCAAATACTGTAGCACGTTGCAACTATCACCACAATCATGGAATGCACAATACATGCTTCGCAACTTACTTGTACTGCTATAGCACGTCGACAATGTGCTCCACACCCATTCTCCAAAGATCACCACCCTGTGCCTCATGCACTATCAAACCTGCATTACTCCAGTGGGTGTGCTCCTTGCACACATTCCCTGCACTGTAATGCAATCATGCATGTCGCATGTCACCAACACATATGCACCACTTGCACCAGCACTCCTAACCAACCTCCACACTGCAATGGACATGCACGGCATTACATGCAACAGTTATTATATTGTATGAACATTACACTGTTTCCGGCACCCCTACACCTTTTCATTCACATACTATTGTCTTACCGAATTCCATTCAGAAGGTATTCTGTCACTGCCAACGTAACCACAAAATGTTTACAACATTGCCCATACAGCATGCATTGAGCACACAGCACACTATCCAAGAACCTATAAGCTGCCCTTCACACATACCCTCTACCATACTGACAGTATGCAAACACTGCATCCAGAGCCCACACTGTGTGACTTTTCACTGCAGCATCTCCAAACACAGCGCACCACCATGGAGATATGCAGCAACAAATTCCAACAGTTACCATAATGTACAAACAAAAGAATCTCTCCTGCATCCCTGTGCACTTTCAATCACATACTATGGGCGTACCCACTTCCATTCACAAAGTATTGTGCCACTTCCAACCTACCCACAATCTGTTTGCAACACTGGGCTGTAACGGCTGAAATGTGCTCCACAAACATTCCGTACATGACACCACCTTCTAACTGATGAACATTCAACAAGGCATTACTGCCATGGATGTCCTCAAGGCATAAGCTCTTCAGTGCATGGCCTACAACCTCTGGCCATGCACCCAATAGTCTAGGCCTTCAACACACCCACAGCTCTACCATACTGACAGTATGCAAACACTGCACCCAAAGCCCACACTGCGTGACTTTTCACTGCAGCATCTGCAAACACAGTGCACCGCCATTGAGGTATACAGCAACAAGTTGCAACAGTTACCATGATGTACAAACAAAACAATCTCTCCTACATCCCTGTGCACTTTCAATCACATACTATGGGCATATTCACTTCCATTCACAAAGTATTGTGCCACTTCCAATCTACCCACAATCTATTCGCAACACTGGCCTATAACGGCTGAAATATGCTCCACAACCATTCCTTACATGTCACCACCTTTTAAGTGGTACACATTAAAAAATGCAGCACTGCCATGGGTGTCCTCAAGGCCTAGGCTCTTGAACACACCCACAGCAATGTAATGCCACCATACATGTCATCATGTCAGCAAGTACGACAATCCAAATGCACACCACAGCCACCAGCACTCCTACCCAAACTGTACAGCGCCCATGGCGCTAAGCAACACCAAATTGCACCAATTAACAAAACGCCCATGTGGGCAGCTAACATTAAGCACAAATAAAATACCCATGCGTGAAAACAGGTCACAATTACCAGACTCCACAAACACACCACTACTCACAGCCATTCACAAAGTATTGTGTCACTAACCACAACATTTTCACAACATTGGACCTACTTGAAGAAATCTGCACACAGCATAGGCCGTGAACACAGCCACAGTAACAAGATGCCACCATGCATGTCAACATTGCACCCACTACCACCATCCACACACAGACCACTGCCACCAGCACACCTACCCAACATGTGCACCGCCATGCAGCTATGCAGCAACAAATTCCAACAGTGAACATAATGTGCAAAGAAAACACTCTCTACTGCACCCCTGTGCACTTTCATTCACTTACTATGGGCGTCCCACTTCCATTCACAAAGTAATGTGTCGCTGCCAACCTACCCGCATTCTGGTCGCAACACTAGCCCTACTGTAACCAATCTGCACATACCACACTATACAAGCACCACCACGTACCAAATGCAGAGTCAAACATGCATTCCTGCGGTGGGTATGTTGCAGTCCTACGCTCTTGAGTGCATGCCCTACACCCTACGGCCTACGGCCTTCGCCCATGCACCCATTAGTCCAATCCTTCCACAGAACCACTGCACCTTCATTCAGCCATACATGCCACCAAGTCGCCAACTACCACATTCCATCCGCAGCGCACAGCCACCCACGCTCCCACCCACCCTATGTCATGTAAAAATCACTCCCCTTCTGCAATTTCCCTGCTACCCCCACCACGAAAAGAGGTCTCTGCAAACAGGTTGCGGCAGAAGCTAT
Organism: Ambystoma mexicanum; assembly: GCF_040938575.1. Taxonomy (NCBI): domain Eukaryota; kingdom Metazoa; phylum Chordata; class Amphibia; order Caudata; family Ambystomatidae; genus Ambystoma; species Ambystoma mexicanum. Next base: position 1,091,742,579 of record NC_090941.1, read on the forward strand.
GGGGCCGTTACGACAGCTGCCGTCAATCAACACACACAGTACTCGCCTACTTATGTCACATTAAGCACTTCTCACTCCCCCACCCGTTTCCTCCCATATTGCCACCAACACATTCCGTGCTGTACATTTTCCAGACCCTTCTGCCGTGCACTGACCTCCGATACACCATGGCAGCTTTCCCAAAAAATGTTGACGTACACCATGCTTCCCTCCAGCCAACCACCGGCTGTGTCCAAACTTCTCCGACAGCACACCGTACCACGAGCCAATGACACTTCTGTCCATGGTGCGAAAAGGGAAATGGGTCTGTGCAGCGGACCCAGATATCACACATTTTTTGGGACGTACATTTCAGTACTTTGCAAAAAAACTACTGGTCGGATTTCCACCAAACACACAAAATCACGCTTTCTGATCCAACCCCCCATTCCTGCTGCAAATCTAGTGAAAATCTGTCCAGTCATTTCGGCCTGTAGCCGTGAGCAAAGTGTTTCCCCATTCAATCTATGGAAAAAACAAATGTGGGACCCCCCTATAATTTGACCCCCCCGCATGAAACATCCCCCAACTTGGTGAAAACATTCAGACCTGGCCATATACTTTTTTTGCAAAGTTTGGTGAGCATTCCTCCTGGGGGAGCAAAGTTATAAGATGCAGAAAAAGTGCTCTTCCTATGAGTTTAGCAACTTAACAATAGCTACACGTCCGCTACCGCGGGCCGTGTAATGCAGCGAGAGATATATTCGCTGAAAAACTTTAGTTAAAGTGTATCTAAATTGAGCAGATTTAACGCAACAAAGCCCTTGAAAATCAGCAGATGTGGGAAACAATGATCAATTACGAAGGAAAGAAGTTATTAAGAAAGTAAAACAAAATGTTGTTTTGACCTAGTACTCCAGCGCACAGCCAAAATAACTGAATGGAATTGGACCAGGTATGAAACAGGAACGAACCGTTTGACTCCATTTCCAGGAGGGTCTGGGGTTATTGCGTCCAGTCATTTTTAAAATATTTGACAGAGAATGGGGTGGACCCTTTCTCCGCAAAAACAGCTATATCTCCAATGGTGCTTTGCAGCTGGGTTGGTGAGAGGCATTTCAGAAAGGAAAAAGCAGCAATTTGTATCCCCAAAATTCTACTGCTAGTAACCTGCATTAGGCATTTATATGGTATAATGACACATTGTAGAAGTCGACAGTTGACATAGTTATGAATATATCATAGCATAAAATGAAAGATAAATACATGGAAAAGCAAAACAGTTCAAAAGCTCAAGGGCCTGATTCAACGATCGTTTTGCAAAGGGATTGCACCATTTTAGAATGCTTCTGTGAATCAGACCCCATGTCTCATCACAAAAATGATACATTAACTTGATACTAAAGAGAGAATCATACCAAAGATAAACAAAGCCATTACATTGAAGGACAAGAATGTTGTACACATTGACTCAAAAAGGCGAAGAAAAAAACATGACACATAAAGGATAGAGATAAACAAATGCATATAATGGCACATTGAATAGAACTTGATGAAGAGGCATTAAAAAAAACAGTAAGTGGATTCCATTTTTGATTATAGCTTTGAACACCCCTCTGTTTAGTGGCACAACCTGTTTCAATCATATGTATATAGCAGACTTAATTCCACCTAGCAGCACAAGATAGACATGTAAAACACTTCCAATTCGAAGATATAGGATGAAAGTCAATGGGCCTCATCACGAGTTGGGTGGTAGCCCTTAAATCCGGCGTTAATGCTATTACCGCCACATTTAACGGGCTGCCCAATCTCGGGCTGGCAGCATTTACCTCCGCTCTAAGCCCAATTGGTGATGAGGCTGTTTGTCTGGTATTTCAGCAGATGTGTTTTGAAACTTTGCTATTTCTTTTTTGTATATGTTTGTACAGAGGTTGCTGTTTGTGAGGTGTTTGTTAATGTTTTCTTAAATAACTGAATTTTTAGTAAGTCAACTTAAGTTCCAAAATATTTAGTTTGGATGCATTTTATTTCTCGAAGGATATCTTCAACTGTTCCATGTAGGAGAATGTTCTCATTTTTGCAGTTGTAGTACAGGACTTTTGGCATAGTGCAATCCATGGACACGGTGTTACATAGCAGAATGATGTGTTGCTAACATTTTGATGTGATGGAAGGTGCTTTTACAAGCAGTTCCAGAAATGCAGGCTAATGAATGTCCTCGCAGTCCAGTTCAGATTCGTACTGGGCTGGAGTACATTGTTTGTAAAACTTTAATTCTACTTTTGTCTTTTTGTTTCACATAGTGATAGAGGAATTGTCATAAACATTTCAGTGACTGTTGAAGTATGTTACATATTGAGCGTCTGGTCCATTTTTATGCTGGATAACTTGTTTTGCTAAAAGGAAAAGTGGGTTAAAAGTTTTTTGTGGAAGATTTTTCAAAAAGTGTTTCTTTTACCATAGTGCTGTGTGCTGCCACTCCATAGCCTCGCGCCTTGTTGTTCATGGCATTTGGGTTTATGTGTTCTTGTTTATAAGCCTCTTCATTGACATATGGTTCTGTGCTCTTTGTGGGAAACCATTCACATTCACAGACATTTGAAAAGTTATACAAATTGACATTGCACATTTTTAGAAGTATTTTTTGTAGTTTATTGATTCATTTAGTTAGTGATTTTATTCTGTTTAAAATCAATGTAAAGAATGATTTCTTTAATTTAGATTCACTTTTGATTAGAGCTTCGGGGATTAGTTTCCTGTGGAAGTCTTTAAGCGTAGAACATGACTTCTTAGAGTTTTTATGAGATTGCTGACAACTTTACTGTGAACATTTTTTTGTAATATTCTTTATCGTGGTTTGTTTGGGTGATTGGAGCGGCCCGGAAGGAAAAGGAAAGTAAGTTTTGGTTTGTGCTTTTCGAGCCAGCTGTGCTTTATAACCAATCTCTTATCAATACGTTGTTTGATTTTGCTAGGGTTCTTGGGTGATCGCGGTAAATGTATCGGCTTGACTAGTTAAGTATATGGTGAATGGCTTACGCAGCAGTCGCTGCATTGATGTCCTGCCTCCCACCATTACGAGCACCTCAATTGACTCAATGATTTGTCCAGGTAGATCTTCGTATGTTGATCTTCCCACATCTAAGGATCCTTTAACTCACTCTCCCAAACTATGCCATTTGATGCTTCCAACCCACATTACACAGATTCACTCCTCTGAATGCACAACTTCCCCTGTGTCTTCTGATCTTGACCCTTCCCATTATGAAGACTCTGTGGGTGCTGAGAGTTGGAAGCGAGCTGAAGGGAAAAAAGCTTGTTCAAAATCACTTTCTTCTCGCTCCTTCACTCACGACTTACTTAAATCTGATCTCGGATATATGGTAGACTTGGACATTCAAGTTTGCCGATCCATACGTATGCTTACTACCCTTGTTACAAGGTTGCCGCAGTGGAAGCTTCAATCTAAAACTCCTCTGTGTAACGTCCCCTCAATGGCCCTAATAAAAAATTCTATCATTGACATTGATATCAACAAAGAACCCATACCAGCACAAATGTTATACTCTCCTGACTTAACTCAGCCGCAAACGAATTATCTCTGTCTTCCTCATGTTCCCAATCCGTGGAGAACAATGAAGGGTGGTCTCCCCACACATTCCCTGTAATAATTAAAATCCTCGATTTACTAGATAAAGGGCATGACTTGTCACATTTAGAACTTCGTGAACTAAAAAGTACAATGCGTCAGATATGTTCCAAAATTGATCGTATAGAGGGTTTTATTCTAGCCTGGGAGTCTATAACGATCCAAAAACAAGAGTCAGTTAAGGCCCGTACATTGAATCCTATGGTGTGCTTTGTTGAAAAAGGAACACAACATTAATTAGACGTCATCCTCCCTGCCGACACAGTAACACCCTTACTGCTTCCACCCGAGCCTAGAGCTACTCCGTTTAATTTCTGCACGTGTAGCTCTGGGATTGAGATGAAGTAGCTGAAAGCCTCTATAGATTACATGAAATGCATCATTGCCCAACATTGCACCAACTCTATGCAACACTCAGAACCCCCAGATAGCCCCTCAGTTCTCCTAAAAGCAATGGCTCACCTGAACCAAGATGGAAATACCTGCCCTGACCCTCAAAAAAACATAGGCTTTCTGTCTCGCCATGCAAAAAAAAGCACATTTGCGAGCTGTTAAACGCTATGCAAAAAGACGCAAAGAGGCCTTCTTAAATGGCAAAGCAAGACAGAATGAGGCTAATATGTCACCTGATTCTAATATGAAGGTACCTATGTCATCCACCACAGGTATGGTGGCAGAAATCATCGAAGAAGACCCCATTGATGTCCATCAACTCTCCAAAGAGAGCCAAGCTGCTCTATTTCCTCTTGCAACAAGTACTGATACCGTGTCTTCTCCTAGTAATCATCAAATGCCCCAGGTGCCATTATTGACTATACCGAATAAATCAGATGCCATTCTTGCCAAACCTACACAATCTCGATCGATTTCCACGCCTGCTATAAAAAAGCCCCAAGGTGTCCTTAAATGTTCTGAATTAAATCCAGAAGCATCTGAACTTCCCTTGAAACAATTAAAAACAAATCTAAATGCATACTTCCCTTTTAGTGGAAGGAGTTGTACTACCATTGATCGTTTACAGACTGATACAAGGATGCATGAAGTACCCAAGGTGGAGGCACCACTGGCACCTTTACAAATCTTTCGGGAAACAAAATTCTATAGCGAAGTTTGCATGGCTGATCAATCTACGGCCAGTACTCTACCCCCAATTGACAACAATAAATTTATGATAGTCAATGGGGGGAGTAAAGCCCGGTCCCTATCCATTGATCCTAAGTCCCTTAAAGTGCATAACTTAAAGGGTTTGTTATGCATTGGCATATCTGGACCTTCTTGTAATAGCAAAGATCAAATAACATCTTTGCACGGGTTGGGTGTATGCAAGAAACTTCCCAATAATGTTTCACCAAATTGTAACACTAACGATAATCGTGGTGAAATCCTGGTGTCTTTGAGAAAGGCCATTCAGGAAGGAGAAATTTATGCTGAAACAATGACCAATTCTTCTCCACTCCATACACCTGCTACGATCGATCTAAATTTAAAGGTAACAGCAAAGAGTGCTCTCACGTCTTTGAACATCACACCTTCTAGGGAGGTCCCGGTAATAACGCCCACATCTAGTGGTCAGTTACCATCGGACGGGGATCACATCATTGGCCTTGAAGGTAGCTCTAACTCCCTTGGCAGCTCTCGAATCAATCGTTCCTTCTTTCTTGCGTTGCTATCTCGTATACCGCAATTAAGGATCCCCAAATCAGAGGATCTTGCAAGAATCTCACTGGCAAGATGAAATAATTATCGGATGATTTGTTACCTTACTTCAGAAATAATTCTAAAATGTATTTGGTCTTGCAGAGCAGAGATTAAGCAACAAGGGTTTTTACTAACTACCTTCACCAATGAAATGACTGCTCAAGAATTTATATCGTACTCTTGCCCATGTCCTGCTGACAATGATGAAACAAACCAACAAGCCAGTAATGGTCTTAATGACAAGATTACATCTATTGTTGAATTGTTGAACCTAGTAGGAAAAAATAAAGACATGTCATGTTTAGAACCTATGTCAAAATAAATTTCAAATTCCAAAACTGAAACATGTCTGACATAGCCATTGTCAAGTGGTGAACTAGAGATCATGTCATGGAAATCTTATGGGTTTCATAACCTATTCAAATGGTTCGGTACTTTGACTACTCTCAACTATCCCTTTATTATATTGCTCCAGGAAACTATGAAAATGGACTCTCTCACCCTTACAGGTTATACTACATATTTTTCACCAGCTAGGTGAACGTCATTGGGGCGCCCTTCTGGTGGTCTAGCAATCGCAGTAAACTATAACATCAGAGCCCAAACTAAACTTGTCTTAGGTATATGGTTGACCTTGAATAATAAGAAATGTAAATCAATCTTATTAATAAGCTTATATTGGAACCCCAGTAGCACCCCCATAGATATCATGCTCAATTAACTGGATAACTGTCTTGAAACATCGGTTATTGTGATTGGTGACTATGAAATCATTATTGGTGGAGATTTTAACTCTGACAGACAGTCCTCAGTTGATTTTCAAGCAAACTACTGCAGAGCCCCTATGAAAATGAGAGGAACAATTTGGAACTCATACTTTCATGATTGGGATATTGATATTGTCGAATCAAATGTGTCAGGTCATCAATTCTCATGGAGTTGTGGTTCCAACTTCTCAATGATAGATTACATATTTCTATCGCATAACATCATTTCGATAGCAGGTCCATTAACAAACAGTCCAATACTATATGATGACCATGTCCAGTTATCTATTTCACTAAGACTCGACTGCCCGATGCTAGACTCAGATCCTTCCTTGGCTTTCCTAGAAGACCATTGTCACTCCATATCGCTTTGATGGAACACTGGCCTATGCAAACAATTTGTTGGGTTTGTCTCTATGCATATTACAAAGATCAACATGGTCCAGATCAGATCGAATGCCAATATGGAGGCAATGTGCTCAAAAGTAATAAAAATTGCACTTGTACATTTTGGCTCTAGGTATAAAACGAATTTCATTCTCATTCTTATGATCCGACTTGTAAGATCTTAAAAAGGGAAAAAAATAAGGAATTGAGGAGACTAAGAAATAGCAAATTATACACCCCCAATTACCATACATCGTGCAAACGGATATTGTTGAAATATAAAAACAAGCTGAGACATGTGCGTATCCTCAGTCATAACAATGTCAACTGTGCCCTGATTAAAGCAATATGTAGACATGACACCAGAACTATCTGGCAAACTATAAAAAGTGCTGATGATCGTTCTGTACCATCCATGCCAAACTGCATTCCTGAGAAGGTTTGGTGTGATTATATTACAACCAAATTTAGCCTTCCTGAGGAATTCATGACCGAACCAAATCCATCACTGTGTTATAGCGAGATGTGCCAATATCAATGGTCGACCAATGACATAAAATGGGCAATCAATAAACTATCTTTTTTTAAGTCTGTAGGGCCTGATGGGCTTCCTCCATGTGTATATAAATCCGACCCAAATTTGGGGGCCGCAATCCTTAAATCAAAATTTGATGATATAATATCTACCGGGACCATTCCCCAATCTTGGGAGACTTCCAACATAATTCCCATCTATAAAAAGGGCGATCTTTCCTTACCTGAAAATTATCGACCCATCTCGCTGATTAACACAGATGCTAAAATCTTTGCAATCCTGCTTTTGTATGAGTTGGAAAAGTTTATTGAGAAACAAGGTTTATACTCTAAATTCCAAACAGGTTTTCGTAAAGCAATGAGTACCACCTTAAATGCTACCATTATTGCTCATGTGCCAACTGGGGTGAAATCTAAGAACGCGTATCCTGTATACATTGCCCTGATTGACATGTCTGCAGCCTTTGACAGTGTTGTCCGTAATATACTATAGGCCAAAATAGTTAAATCGGGAATTCCATCTGAACTAATTTACTGGTTCGTAAAATTACATACGGACACATCATGCAGGATTAGGATTTCTGCTGATGGGAGAACTACTAAACCAATAAGGACCTTCCTTGGACTGAAGCAGGGATGTAATCTTGCTGCCTCATTTTTCAACGTGTACACTGCGGATTTAGACCATGCTTGGAGTGACAGAAATCTATTCTTGGTTAAACTTGGTATATTATGTCTGCAATGGCTCGCCTATGCAGACAATATTAATATTTTTGACCCCACTCCAACAGGGTTGCAAACGAAATTACAACTATTCGAAGAATTTGGTAGAGTGCATAATATGACCCCAAATCCGACTAAAACAGCTATAATGAGATTAGGGGTAAAGAACAAGAGCAAAAGTTTTCAATGGTACTTATTGAATACATCAATACCATTGATCACAAACACAATTTACTTGGGCTATCATATATCTGAGACCAACTCGATTAAATCTTGGGTCTCACTATTAAATTTAAAAAGTCGACCTTTGCTCTAAAAAGCTAAAAATAATTTTTGCAAAATATTGCAAGTTTTCTCTGGTACCCTTAATAGATTTCTTCACTCTAAAGGTCGAAAGTGTCCTTTTGTACCCTTTGGACAATTGCCTCACCGACCTGAACATCTTTTTGGATAGTTTGCAAGGAAGGCTTCTGAAATCAGCAATGCACTTTCCATTGACCTTACCAAATTGTGTAATTAGAAATGAAGTAGGCTTAATTGCTTTATCCTCTCGAAGGAAATTGAGACAATTGACCAATTATGTTAAAATGTGTTCCCCCTGACTAATTCCCTTTATGTCGACTTAAAAATGAATCTTTTGTTGAATAACACATCGTCAATTAATCAATATCATCGTGAATTGCAGGCTATAATGGTCGAGGCAAACCTCACAATTGATGATTTATGTTTAAGACATGGGTATGTAAAGAATAAACTTTATGGGTATGACTGGTGTAAAACTCTGACAGAAATACGTAAATACAAAACATACATTGAATATTCCATCTATACTAAAAAACGTGTTCCCAGATACAAATACATTGGGCCTCATTCGGACCCAGGCGTTAAGGGGTTAACGGCGCCGTAAAAGGTGTTGGCGCCGTTAAACCCTTAACACCTTACTACGAGGTCCCTTTGCGGGTCCAGACCTTAACGCCTGGTCTAGACCAGCCGTTAAAGTAGGGGCCCACAAAGGGGCCTCGTAGTAAGGTGTTAAGGGTTGCCTATGGGGCAAAAATGGGAATGGGGAAGGGCCATGGTGGTATGGGGAATTACCACCCCGCCAACCTTGGAATGGGGTGGTAATTCCCCATTCCGCCATGGCGGACTCCGGCATCGACCATGGTGCTAACAGCACCATGGTTTTCCGCCAGAGTCCTAATGAGGCCCATTGAGTCTTTCCCTTGTAATCACTTTAGAAAGTGCTATATGTGGTTTAAATTTAACCTATACCATACAAGGGAAAGGACAAAACATTGGAACAAAGCTAAGGATGTCATGACAAATGAAAAATGTCGTTTCCATCCATGTGAGGAACCTGGCGAAACGCTGAAACATTTAATTTTATATTGCCCTTATTTTAAAACCAAGAGAACTAATCTGTTAATGAAATTCATAAATATAAAATACGAAGACTGCCTTGAAACTCTCTGGGCACGAATGATGCATGGGGAATGTAAATGCACATGCAAGGAATGGGGGCTTGTCATGAAGAACCCATTGTGAAGAAGAGATGACAGTTATTAAACATGCATGCCAACTGATATATGTACATAGGGAATTTATAAATCTACATGTGCTGTGCCTTCTCTACAAGTTCATTAAACTTTGCAGCCAGAAGTTTGCAGATTGAACTCAGAGCATCTGGGAACAACTAGTCTTGCAGGAGGCCAAAGTAGAAGTAATGATTAACCAAGTCGATGGTCAGCTGACAAAATGGCCAGAGTGTTTATGGCCTGGTAGTTTTGCAGGAGGCAGATGTACTCTCTTTTAAGTGCATGAGAGTTTGCAGAGGGACCCGGCCATTTGTTTGGCTAACAATAAATATGGGGTGAAGTGAGGCTCAGGGCCAGAGTGACTGATACTCAGTGGTTTTGATTATTGTCTTCTCAGGATGTGCCGTGAGTGCTGAAATGAATAGACTAGAATGTTCCGAGCTGCAAGTAAAGTTAGAATGGGTGAGATGGTTATTGTCAGTTCAAAGAGAACCTGTTTATTTCCCTTCTCCTCGTGTCATTTGAAGTATTCATGCACACCATGTGCAAATTATGTTCAAGGTTAAAGGACTCAGGCCAGCAGTGACTTGTAAAGAACTTTCTGATGCTTGTTAATCTGCTTAGAATCACATGCTGTGCATATGGTCCGACATCCAGTGGTAACCGCAGAGTATTGCATCTTGTCTTTCAGGGGACCGAAAGGGGACGTCGGCATAGGGCGTGTCTGAAACACTATCCCTATCGTGACGTGTGTAGTACACAAAATCCCTCACATGCCGAGGTCCCTCAGATTGTTTTTTTCCGCCCAGATAACTGGTCGCCCTATAGCAGAGCTCTTCATGAGACATTGTTTATCTTACCGAATTGTCGGTTTAATCCCTGTTAAGTCACTTCGTCTATCAAGAACATCTTTGACAAAGACTATGGGGGAACCATCTACGGCTGTGGATTCCGGCACCTAAGATCCGGCGTTCGGACCTCCACGTGGTCGGGCCTTCTGGCTGGCCTACACAGTAGGGAGAGTGGGCTCGGGGTTTGCCATACTGCTATGATGTCTTTCCTCTTTTCCACTTCTTTCCTTTTTGGTCTGGTCACCCTTCCCTTCTGCAATGGAAAGGACTCGATTTAGATTCTGCCCTCTGTGAAGGGTCAGATATCCGTGGAAAGACAAGCACACTTCGTGTACGCTTGTCTCCCCCTAGAGCACTAAAGCGGTGTTCGGCGTATAACTCCTAAACCTAATCCCTTAAGGAGCGCCGGTTGAAGCGGTGGACCGCATACGGTATGTCACGCGTGGAGCCTCTCTCCCCTGCCGCGACACCAGCCGAGAGTGACGGGGGGTACATCGGATGACCAAACGTCCAATGCGGATGTTGTAGACCTTGAGGCGGACTATTCTAGAGCCGCCACGCACGTCCCCGACCCTTCCAGGCTCGACTCCGGTCTTGCTACAGGGGCCACACCCGGTGACAGGGGCGTACAATCGCACCACACAAAACACACAACCCAAGCGCCCTCCTCGACGACGTCGAAGAAGGCGCACGCGCCATCGGATCGATCTGATCCGAAGCCTTCCCCGCATCCGCAGCAGCGCATGACGACTGGGCTTAATAAACTTAACAAAGGCGCTACTCCCCAAACTACACACGCCGAAGTTTCTGAACAAGAAACTTCGACGACTTTCAAGGTTTCCAAGGCCCGTGCAGGCCCGAAAACTACGAGTAGCCCTCTAACTAGGCCTCTACCCGGGAAGCCATCATCGGAGGCGTTGTCCCCCGAAGATTCGGTAACTATCAGTAAGAGCATCAACAGGATTGCTACGGCGGTGGGCCTAGTACTGGTTTCGCCCACAGTTATGGGCCAATCCGCCGAAAGGTTTTCCACGGTTTTGGAAGACGGTCCTGAGGACTCTTACGAAGAGAGCCAGGTACCCATCTCAAGCACCCTGAGGAGATCCTCTGAACGTCTTAGGGCGGAGGACCCGGTTCCTGCTCAGCTGGGTCCATTTGGGTCATCCAAGTGGACCACGGAGCAATTTGAGGGGTATATGGATCGGCTGCAGCAGGTTTTCGGTGCTTCTGATCAACCTCCGCCGAAAAAAGCTCGGGTAGACTCTAACCCTCATACACAAGTTGCCCAACACCGAGATGTTCAACACTATGTTGATTATCAAGAAGATGTCCAGAAAGACATGTATAGAGACATCTATACAGAAGAAGAGGAGACCTCTTTTCTGGACAATTATGGGGAAGATCAAGGCGCAACGGACAACTGGGAGGACACCCAGCAGGACGATCAGAATTCTGATATCGTTTGCCTCGACTCTCCCCCATCCACACTGGTTAGGCAGGCTTCCCCGGTGGATGATCAAATGGCTTTCAACAACACATTGAAAAAAGCAGCAGAATTCTTTAAAATTGCCACGATTGAGGCATTGATTGAACAGGATTTCGCCAAAAACATTATTAATGACAAGCCTCCGGCTAGCCAGTCTTTCCCTCTCTTGAGCTCTGTAAAGAGACGGCAGGCCCCTTCTTTACTCACATCCGCTCAGACGAGGGCTGTGAACCCAAGGGTCGAAAAACTCTTCCGGCCCTCCCCCACCGACCTGCTTTAAATCAAAGGGCACGCAATCCCAGACTCGCTGGTGGTGACCAACACTCGCAAGAGAGCAGGGGTTCCCCTTGCCACGGGAGAGTCACCCCCGGACAAGTAGTACAAAAGGTTGTATGCCTTAGGCAAACGGGTCACGTCGGCGGCTGCTTATACCGTCCGGATTGCCAATAACACAACGTTACTGGCAAGCTATGTCGACGCCCAATTTAACCTATTCCAGGAAGGCCTCCAGGAGGTTCTGGAACCAACCAGAGCCAAGCTTCTCGCCAGTGTCTCGGGGGGGAAAACTTGCCAATCAAAATGTTGTAAAGAATACCCTGGACTCCGCAGAGACAGCAGGCAGGTCTCTCGCACAGGGTACTCTCCTAAAGAGACACGCGTGGGTGCGCACGTCGGGTTTCAGGCCTGAGACCCAGGCATCCATCATCAATAAACCCATAGAAGAGGCCAACCTCTTCGGGAAGGCGGTAGACGATGCGTTGGAGACAGCCACGAAGGAGCATGAGACTATTAAGTCGCTGCACCACATTTCCCAAAAACCCTCTTCACAGAGGGGCAGCAATTCTCGGCGGTCCTTTCGAGCACAAGCCCGCGCCGCTCAAAATATTTTCGGCACGGGCAACTTCAACGCAAGTCAACCGGCTGCAAGCCCCACTTACTATCCCCAGAGGGGTCAGAAGCGCAGAAAGAATAGAGGCAGAGGCTCCAATTCCAGAGATGCGTCAACCTCGGGTCAGAAATGACCACCAAGTTCAGGTCCCCTCCCATGTCTCCCCAGTCGGGGGGCGATTAACATCTTTCCTCAAGGCATGGGAGGGGATAACTTCAGACCAGTGGGTATTAAAGACGGTCGCCCACGGTTATTGCATGGAATTCGCCCGACCCCCACAGTTCAGACCGCCGAAACATCGACGCCTTTCACCGGAACATCTGCAGATCCTGGTCCAAGAGGTGGAGGCGCTGCTGGGAAAGGATGCCATAGAAGCCGTCCTGATTCTTCAGGTAAACAAGGGTATTTATTTAATATACTTCCTTGCACCCAAAAAGGATATCACCATGCGGCCTGTTCTAGACCTGCGCCCAGCGAACAAGTTCATAAAGCCCCAGAGTTTTGCATGGTAACACTTAAAGAGGTGATCCCATTGCTAAAACAAGGGGACTTCATGACAACATGGGATATGAAAGATGCATACTTTCATATTTCAATGCTGCCAGCGCACAGAAAATTCCTAAGGTTCGTGATTCAGGACAAACACTACCAGTTCAAGGTACTCCCCTTCGGCATAGCCTCGGCGCCACGGGTGTTTACCAAGGTCCTGGCAGTGGCAGCAGCACACCTGGGCAGATTTTCAGTTCCAGTTTACCCTTACCTCGACGATTGGCTCATCACGGGGGACTCGTTCGACGTTTGTTTTTTGAACACCCAAAAGACAGTAGACCTACTGTTCAGCCTAGGATTTTCTATCAACGAAAAGAAATCCAGCTTAGTCCCCAGCCAAGTAAAACAGTTCCTGGGGGCTCTAATTCGCACAGAAGACGGTCTAGTCTTCCCTTCCAGCGAGAGGGTTCAGAACATGCTCTCTAAAGTTCCTCAGTATGTAGCTGGTCGGAAGGTGCGTTTGCTAGGGATGATGGCATCATGCATATACTTGGTCCCCGACGCGCGGCTGCGCATGCGTCCCATGCAGGAGTGGCTCAACAGCCAGTGGTGTCAGGCCAGCGAACAATGGGAAGATCTGTTAGTTGTCTCGCCAGCCCTCGTTCTCTCTCTGCAGTGGTGGTCGAGGGAGAACCTCTTGAAGGGGAAAACCTTGACCACCCTTGCAGTGGAAGCCACTCTCACGACAGACACATCTCTCACAGGGTAGGGGGCTCACCTGCTTCAACAGACAGCGCACGGAGTGTGGTCCCCTCAGGTAGCGTCCAACCATATAAACCTACTGGAGCTACTAGCAGTGTTCAAAGCAATGAAGGCCTTTCAGGAGCAACTGCAAGGGAAGACAGTGCTGGTCCTAACCGACAGCACAACAGCAATGTATTATCTGAACAAGCAGAGGGGCACTCACTCTCCAGGGCTATCCAAGCTGTCCCAAAACATCTGGATATGGGCTCTCAAACACAAGATGTTCCTGATATCCCAACATGTTCCAGGGGAACTCAATCTTCTGGCAGACGTACTCAGCAGAGATTTTCCTCTGCCAGAAGAATACGAATGGCGTCTCCACGAAGACATTGTATCCAACGTCTTTGCAGAATGGGGGTTTCCAGAGATCAACTTGTTCGCTACCCAGGAGAATGCCCAATGCCCAAATTACGCCTCTAGGTACCCCCAGAACCGATACAAGGGGATTGGTCTCTGGATAACTTGGTCGGGGAAATTTGTTTACGCTTTTCCCCCGACTCCCCTTCTGAACAAGATAGTGCACAAGATGCACCAGGAACAAGTCACCATGATTCTGGTGGCTCCCATGTGGGCCCGCCAACCCTGGTTCGCGCACCTGACGGAAATGTCCCTCTCCCCACCAGTCAAGCTGCCCTGTCCGTACAACATGTTGTCTCAGGACAGGGGGGAGACTCTGCACCCATGCCCACAAACTCTGAACTTAGCAGCCTGGCTCCTGAAGTCATAGAGTTTGGACATCTGCAACTCCCTCAAAGATGCATGGACATACTGAGGGAGGCAAGAAAGCCTAACACACGTTATTGCTATGCCAGCAAATGGAAACGTTTTGTCATTTGGTGCAGTTCCAAAGGCGTCAATCCCACCGATTGTTCGCTTTCACACATTGTGTTATATTTAACCCATCTGTTGGACTCTGGGTTAGTCTTCAATTCCTCAAAGGTTCACCTAGCGGCGTTGTCAGCCTACACCACGTCACAGCACACGTGGAAATTACCTGTGATTAAAGCCTTTATGGAAGGGGTTAAAAGAATGTATCCCCCCTTCACTCACCCAGCCCCTGGGTAGGATCTAAATGTGGTTTTAACTAGGCTCATGGGACCCCCTTTTGAGCCTATGCATAAAGCTAGTCTGAAAGACCTGATTTACAAGACAGCCTTTCTAGTAGCTATCACTTCTATCAGAAGAGTTAGCGAACTACAGGCCCTCTCGGTCTTGGACCCCTTTGTTACAGTCCACAAGGGTAAAGTAGTTCTGCGCACTCATCCCAGATTTGCGCCGAAATTTATTTCAAAGTTCCATGTGAATCAGTTAATCGAACTACCCACGTTCTTCCATAGACCTACTAACATGGCCGAAAGAAGCCTTCACACACTAGATGTGCGCAGGGCAGTCATGTTCTACATGGATAGAACTAAACCACTGAGGAAAACTAAACAATTTTTTGTTTCAGTGGCAGCTGGTAGAGAAGGGGACCCTGTCTCTAAATCAGCAATATCAAGGTGGATTGTCAAATGCATCACACTAAGTTACTCTCTTGCAAAGAGAGAACTGCCCTTCAAGCCTAGAGCACATTCTACTCGAGGCACTGGGGCATCCATAGCATTCATTGCAAATGTTCCCCTAGAGTCCATTTGCAAAGCGGCAACCTGGATTTCTGTACACACCTTTACAAAACACTATTGCCTAGACACTCATTCTAGGTCTGATTCACAGGTGGGACAAGCAGTACTAAGACATCTTTTTTCTACTGTTCCTTCTCACAACCCACCTCCAACTCCGGGTACTGCTCGCTAGTCTATGCACAGCATGTGATTCTAAGCAGATTAACAAGCATCAGAAGACATGCATTACTTAGCGTAAAAGCATTTCTGATGGTTGTATCTGCTTAGATTCACATGCGCCCTCCCTGCCTCCCCGCTCGGGGTGGAAGGAACATAGACTTCTTACTACTTTCTCTCTTCATGTACTCACTCACTATAGCCTTGGGCTCCCTCATGGCAGAAAAAATACAATCGGAGAGACCGCGGTGCGTGAGGGATTTTGGGTACTACACACGTCAGGATAGGGATAGTGTTTCAGACACGCCTATGCCGACGTTCCCTTTCGGTCCCCGAAAGACAAGATGCAATACTTTGCGGTTACCACTGGATGTCGGACCATATGCACAGCATGTGACTCTAAGCAGATACAATCATCAGAAATGCTATTACGGTAAGTAATGCATGTCATGTTTGTATATAAATGTGTAACCATGTAATGATGTCATGACCTACCACGGACAAATCCCAAAAAGATTGGATTTATATGTATAGGTTCCGTCTAATCACATATGGGTGCTGGGTTGTAATGAAATATATAGGATTGTTTTAACTGTTGCAGAAATGTATATGATGTGTCAACCTATGTGGTTGGGTCAGATTTGGGTTAGTTTGACTTTACTGTGTCATCTAGCTCCTCCCAGGATTATTGTACAATAAACTCTATTTTTTTTTCTTTGCTTTTAATTGTTTCTTTAACAATTTTTACAAAATGAAGATACAATCCAAAGTCTTTGGTTTTTCTGTGAAGCGAGGGTTTTTTCACCTCCATTATCTTGTGGTTTGTTAATTGAGATAATTGCTTCTTGCTTTAAAATTAAGATTTGTGAAGGGTGGGAATGTGCTTTGGTCTCAAGTGGTTCTGATGAGAGATTTGGTGCCTGTTTCCTGCTCCAAACCTATGTCCTGTCACAATGACAAGGCTTGTTCTATCGCCATTTATCTGTCTGCGCCACCAGAGTTCCTCCTCGTGCATAAACAGGTCCAGTAAATTATGGCTCAGATAGATGTTTCTTGAGTTTGCTGTGCCAGGGCATGACAGTAAGAGCTGTCTGATTGTTTCTGTCGTTTCTCTATTTTTGCAATAGCGACAGGTGTTAGATGCCGATAAGCCTCGAATGTTCAGTATTTCATTGGTTTTTAAGATGTTTAGTCGTGCTTTCAAGAAAGTATTTCCTGACTTGGTTGACGTTTTGTGTGTTTATATGTAGGTGTGCAGTCAGTTTATTCTTTGTTGCCGTTTCCATAGTTTGGATCCAGTCTTGTTGTTTAAGTTTCAACTTTACTTTAGATGGGTTGCGTTCCTGCTCCTCTTCTGAGCTACCAATCTCATTAGGAGGTTTCTATTCCTTCTTGACCAGTCGGTTAGCATCATGTTTTTACCTCCGTCCATTTCCTTCTTGATTATTTCCAAAATGTTTGGGTGGAGGACGCGTTGTATCTTCGCGAAAAACAACAGGCTGCTCCTGTCAGTGTTTCCCTTTGATGAAACCAGGCTGAGTTCTTTCCTTATGCAAGCTATTGATGTTGAATTTGGCAATTTCAAAACTGCGCCAAAAGAGGCCCCATATAGGAGATGTTGGACCTTTTGTTCTTCTATAGTTGGCGGGAAAGATCTAATGGTATCTTCTAGATCTGCCATGTCTCCCATGTAGGCATTGTAAAGTGCCAGCGCCAGCGGGCATCCCTGTTTAACGCCTCTGGTAAACTTTCTTTACGTTCAAAACGTGCGCTTGTTTCTTAAGTGGTGGGCCTGCTTTGGGCTAAGGTGATTAAAGTCCCATCCACACAGTAGTTTCAGAAGCATAGCTTGTTATTTATTCTGGTAAGAGCAGTTATCGAAAAAAAGAGTGAATAAAGTAGTGTTATGTGTGGAATGATAAAGTATGTTAACTATGTTGTTACAATCTGGGGCGAGATTATAGAATGTTTGCACTGCTGCCAGTGGAAAGGTGCACAGTGTTAATACCTTATTTTTAAAAACAGAGGGATACATTACAACACGATTGTGCTATGACAAGTGCAGTTTGGCATATTATAAGCAACAGGCTAAACATTGTCATAGTGCAAATAAGATGCATTTTTAATGCATGTTTGCACCAGGGAAAAGTTCTGGTGCTTTTAATATGGAAATGGCAGATGTGTTGCAGTATTTTAAAAAAGTAGGACAAACTGTGGGCTAGTGGTAATATCGTGGAACTTGCAGTTGCAGCAGTGTATGTTGCAGGATATGGTGTGTTATAGCAGTGGTTGCAAAAGACTAGTTCTTTTCATGTAAGGAAAAGTGTTGCGTTTAGGATTGTGTGTTTTAGTAGGAATTCAGTCAAAGGGAAAAATGCATAGATACTTTGACACTTCCACCATGTTTCTGTGTTTTTGAAGTAAGGAACATGCATTTGCAAAATATTGTAACCACTGTTTTAAGTGGCACTTGCTTTCCTAAGGTGTAATATTGTGCCACTATATGAAATGTGGTCGTATTGGATATAAAACACTGTAGATGTATATGTAAGGAAAGCTGAAGCATTTTAGTAAGGCCTCTTGTATTTGTACTTTAATAAGGAACATACAGTGTACAGGTACAGCAGTAGTTAACAAACATTAATATTTGTGTAATGAAAGGAAATTCAGTTGGTAAACACTGGCATGGTACTATTAAGTGGTAGTTTATGTGAGCAGGTGGAGAATTACTGCTCTAGCCAAGGTGGTACAGCTAGCTGTCGAGAGGAATGGTTTGCAAACATGAATTAATTTACAAGTGTAAGCTATGGCATTGACTTGCCTGTTAAGGTTTAAGGCTGAGTCAAGGTAAAAGCCCAAGGTTTTTACCTCCTTAGAAACTTTGATATTTATACCGTCAATGTTGAATGATTTAAACGGTTTGCTTAATTTGCTTAGTCTTACCGTAGAGCCAATGTAGAACCAATAAGCAGGAGCGCCGTCTTTTCATCGTTAAGACGATTGGCCATCCAGGCTTGGAAAATAAGGTAACTTTTATTAAGCAAGGTTGAGTTGATGTGATGATCGCCAGTGATGGGAATAAGAATTTGAGTGTCATCTGCATAGTTAGTGTAGGCGACACCCAGATTATCAAAGTCATCGAAAAGTGGCTTGGTGAAGATATTGTACAACGTGGGAGAGACACACGACCCTCGGGTACTCCACAGGTGATGGGTGCAGGCTCAGTTGAGGCAGATTATCCAAGAAGGATTGTATCCTGGCAGTGGCTTTGGTGGAAAAGTGCGCATCTGACGTCAAATGACTAAATAAAACTTTGTTTAACTAAATCAAAAGCATCTAAGAGATCCAAGAATATAAGGAGGGCAAGCTTCCGTTTGTCCTTTATCTCGTCCATTTGACTTTTCAGGTCTATTAGAGCAGATTCTGTGCCATGTTTAGGTCTGAAACCTGACTGATGGAGTTCGAAGAGATTGTTGGCTTCAGGGTGGGCCTGTATCTGTGAGTAGGCCACTCTGTCTAGAATTTTTAAGAGAAATGGAACAGTCGCTATTGGTCTGTAATTGGTTGGACTGTTGAGGTCAAGATTGCGATTTTTTAAAAGAGGGAGGACCCATGCATCTTTTAGATTGGTTGGGACGGTGCATGTGGCAAAGGAAGAGTTTATTAAGGTAGTGATGATGAATGGCGCATGATCCCTAGCTGCCTCTTTGATTGTAGGTGCCGGGCAAGTATCCGCTTGGTATCTAGAAAGTTTAAGGGAGGCTATTATGCCCACGACTTAATGGGTAGAAACTGGGATGAATTTGAAGCGATAACATGATTTTGTGGGAATTGCCTGCGACTCACGCAAGGGCATGTCCCTAGAAAGATTGAGATTTCTATTTTCTCTTGTAGGAGAGAGATTTTTTAGAGAGCGCCGTTTGAATATTTGTACACCAAGTCTTGTCCTTGATACAAGTTTCAGTAGGAGGAGTAGGGGACTCTAATTCTCTTAAGATTATGAAGAGTTCTCTCGTACTAGAGTTGGCTTTATTCATTCTGTCATTATAGGTGTCCCTTTTAGTTTGAAGGATGTCAGATTTATATCTAGTGGAGATTTTGGAGAATTTTTCCTTATTCAAAACTGTAGGGTTATTTTTCCATAAGGATTCTGCTCTCCTTTTACTGTTCCATAACACTTTAAGATTCAGGGAAAACCAGGAGTTTAAGTGTGCTCGAGGTTTACCTTTGCACATTTTCAAGGTCACTATTTTTTCAATGGCTTGTTTGATTGTAGAATTGTATAATACTACCAGAGCTGCAGGGTCTGAGCTAGTGTAAGTGGAATTGGTAATAAGTTGGAGTAACGGTAATAGGTTCTCCACTGTTGTGTTATGCTTGTTTCTAGTAAGTGACGGGGGGGGCCTGAAGGTTCCTCAAATTGGTTTGTGAGCTATCTTGTAAGATGAAAGAGATAAGGTGGTTGTCAGTCCAGGCACAAGGTTCATTAGATATTATGTTGGTATCGCAGTTGAGGTCAGCTAACAGACTAGGGTTCTTTCTTTAGTATGTGTTGGCGCATTGATGCAGTGTGTGAATCCTAATTCAGTGATCGTATTGCCGAGTGCTAAAGCATTGTCATCATTCAAGTAATTAAGTCCTAGACTGAGGTCTCCTAGTAGTATTATTTGTGAACTAGGTGTTGTATTTATATTAAGTAATGAAGTGATATCTTCCTCAAAAGTAGAGATAGGACCAGGTGGTCTATACATGAGGTGCATAATTATAGTGTGTGACGTAGTGAGTGGCAATTTGACTGTCAAGGGTTCTCCTGAGGGGAACAGGAGATGTGGGAGGAACCTGAGTTCCAATTTTGTTTTGGCAATGAAGGCAATGCCGCCTCCTCTGGATGTTTCTCTATCTAACCTTAATATGGTATATAATATTCTGGTATAACTAGTAACAGAGTTGGTCCTGCTGCTGCATGAAGACAAGTCTCAATTATGGCTAGGAAATCTAGTTGGTTTCAGACAATGAGGTCAGCAATGTCTAATGCATGAGCTACCATAGATCTGGCATTTATAAATGCACCTTTGATATGTGGTAAGTCATTGTCAGGTGGGTTTGGCGGATAGGGCACAGTTTTCTTTCGAGTTTGGTTATTGGTAGAAATAACGTGGTTAAGCTTTTGTTTGAATCTCTTCTTTAGTGAGGTTTTGATATTTGGTTTGTCACTTTTGATGGTTGGCGGTTGAAAGTCCTTTTTCAGTCCTGATGCAAGTCTGTAATTTCTGAAGTTAGTAGAGAAAGGTTGGCAAGGTGTTGGCCAGGTGGCATATCATTGGATCCATTGAGCTGGGGTTAGTAGACAGTTAGGGCTTGTGACAGTATTGCAAATAGGTGTAGGGTTGTCGGTGACTAGTTGTAGAGGTGGTAAGAATTTTGTCAGTATTATAAGATCTGACTATGGTAGTGGAGTAGTCATTGTAAGAGAAAGCCGAGGCTCATTAGGCATGACCATAGTGGTGTTGGCTGTTACTAAGGTGTTGTGTATCTGGTAGTTGGCCTTAGAGGCAATAATATGTAAAGGTAGTGTTAGTATGAGGAGGTAGCTGAATAGCGACAGTATAGGCAAAGTAGTTGGGGAGAGGAAGTGCATGACTTACTTAAGGTGCAGGTGCAATATACATATATGGCGGAAGTTCTGTTGGTGGTTAAGGAGGGCAGAGCGTACGTTCATGAAGATGAGAGTAGTTAGTTCAGTTTGATGGTATCTAGACAAAAGTATAAGGCAGTTCTGTGGGTGAATGTCCAATAAGTAAGTCCGCGGACCAAATGGTGATATCACACATTTTTATGATCTACCTTTGGGGCATTTAAATAAAATGTACTGCATGGATTAACACCAAAATTTGCAAAAGAACGCTTTTGGGACCAGGCCACTGCCCCTTGCGCAGATTTGGTACAAATCTGTGCAGCGGTTTGGGCTGTAATCGCGAGCAAATAAATGTCCATTCATGTCTATCCTATGACGTTCCCCCGTTGACGAACCCACACAAAACTTTGCAAAATAATTTACATTTATGTGATCTCATCGAGAATATTTTCTCAAAGACAATTTGATGGATTTAAAAAAAAAGAAATGTTCACAGCAAATATATACAGGGGAGACCCTCCGCAGTCACCCCATATATCGCCACATTGGTTATTACCCCAATCCAACCCCCCACATATATGTGCAGTGAAAAGTGCTCAAAGAAAATTCTATTAAATCCTTTTCAACTGAATCTTCTGCGATGTGATCTACGTATACCAATAATTCTAAGTTGGCTACATCCTTTTTTTGCTACGTTTTATGCAGATTTCTCAAACATCACCAAAGATATAAGCCACCTAAAAATGTTTCTTCCTACGAGTTGAACAATTTAAGCATATCTACTAGGTTGCTACCGCAGACCCTGTAATATAGATATTCATCCGGGCAAAGCGGTAATGGAAATGAGTAGGTAAAAATGACAGGATATAAACTTAGGCAGGGTGGAAAGAGAGGACATAGTGGTAAACCTGGTACCCATGCTACATATGTTCGCCATCAATGGCCTTGAACGGTACTTTACTTTGTATGTTCATATAAACTCACTCTAGGTTCTTCATTATCTGAAACGCGTGCATTTTGAAATGGAAAGTGGAGAGAAAATATCATTTGATGCAAATGGAGATGCACCTGCCAACTATGATATACTTAATGTCCAGATATCCCAGGATGGAGTTTTGGAGCTTGTTAAGGTGGGAAAGCTGGACCCATTAGCAAGAGGAGGCAAAGATGTCACAATCAACGCAAGTGCCATTTTGTGGAGTGATGGATCCTCTCAGGTGAGTTTGGAAATACAAATGGAGGCGTATGAGGACCTTCTTTGGCCTGGGAATTGTAAATCAAATGTCTTTTTTGATATATAAAACTTGCATGTGAAATTGTTGTCATAAATCTCACTACGGAGGAGTTGTCTTCACCTTGAACTATCAACTGTTTACTAAAGTCCCAAAGCAAGACCAATAGTTGACTGAGAAATACAAGAGGCTTAATTTGTTCTTTCTGTGTTCAACTGAGAGTTGAGCATACTGTAGGGGAGGCATGGTATCACAAGTGTAACACTGACACAAAAGGTACAATTTGTAAAATATTTATTAAAGTTTCTGGGTTTGGAAAGACTTCTACTTTGCCTGATAACTAGGATGGGACTAGTCTCAACCATCAAACAATAAATAAAGCAGTCCTAGTAGCGTCCGTCAAATCAAAATGGCCTATGCTAACAGCACCTAATGCCTGCCCTATCTCTTGTACAAAAAGTGTATAAAGGAGAAATGTATATAAACGAAAATCAGTGTTCAAATATAAAGAATAAAGGCAGCTGAATCAGCTCTTCTCCCCACGTTAGACAGTACGGAGTAAGGCGGTCCTTGTAGGCAGGAAAACACACTCTGGCTCTGGTTTTTAACACAAAAACAGTTCAAAAAGTGGGTCGAGGTCCGTCTGGCCTTCCATGTTAAAGTCGCTCTTTACAGTCTTCCAAGCAACGTTCAACAAAAAGTACACGCTGTTCCCCCTCTGTTGGGCTCAAGCCACTTCAAACAAAATGTTTACAATACTTGCAGGGGGTTCCCTTCACCAAACCTATTACACTTCATGTCTCCCTCAGTCAGTCTCGGACCATTTCCGGATGTTGATGACTTTTGAATGTGCGTGGCTTTCTCTACAGACCTGCGCAGGACCACTTGGACTCAAAGTTTAATGTTCTGCATTTTACTCTCCCCTTCTCTCTGGGTTAATTTTAATCACTTCGCTTTTATTGTTCTTTCACTTTGTCGCTACAAACAATTCACCTTTCACTGAGACTTTTGAGTGGGCTACTTCTTTTCACCAGACCACTCCGTTACTCAGTATCGCTGGTTTCACAGCTATCCTTACTTCAAAGTTCATTCACAGATCTGCCTTTTTTGGCATCTCACCCACACGCATGCAGCCTTCACTTGCAATATAATGTTGAAATTTTAATCTTTCCTTAACACACACAAGTCTCTCAGGTCGTTTTCCAACTCACCGGCTGTGCACGTTTCTTTCTTGTCTTTACAGTTTCCCAATTCATGAGTCAGACTTGGCCATGCCTCCCCAACTCTGCCATTCACCCGGGAGGGTCACTGGTGTACTTGAAAGACAATGCAGCCTTCTGCTTTGGGATGTGGCCTTCTCCACATGTCTTTTGCTGCCTTTTGGAGGCAACAACCTCCTGTAGGGAACTCCTGGGGATTTAGACACCCTGCTCTCGTCCCTTGATCCGTCACTCTGCTCCAGTAGGTTTGCCTTTGCCCCAGAAATTCTGCTCTTACTCGTGTTCCACCTAGCTCAGAGTTTGTCTCTATGTTCTGCCTTTTATCTGTGTGAGGAGAGCTAATTAGTATCAGATGAATGCACTTAAAGTCAAGTGCCTCACTTTGCCTGACCCGATTAGCGGGAAATGTCCAGTGCGATGTATAAGAGTTAGTCTTATTACTCTAAGTCACCGTCTTCCACGCCCAGTGTTTGTGTAGAAACGGGGGGAGTTGGGATATCGAAGCATCCAAAAAAATAGAATGGATTAGGTGTACAAAAAAGGGGGGATACCACGTCTCAGCATCGGCTGCCTCACCCGCACTCCCTGAAGATTACTCACCCAGGTGATCCTCCCGGACTGGTGCACCCCTAGGGCCTGGATCCAACGGCAATGCCTGTGCCCTAGCCACCTGAGAGAGATATCCCTGGGGACTAGTAGGCGAGACACCCTTTGGTTTCTCACAATACTTTGAGCAAGTTTAAATAATTCACCCTTGCTTTTCAGAATGTAATAATTATTAAGCAATTGGGTGGTGGAGGGGGTGTTGGAAACTCAGGGGACCATGAAGGTTTGGATTCTGAGCAGAACAATCCACTATCGATGACATTTGTATGCTTCAACATATCTCTCACAAGTATGCAATTGCCAAAATGTGCCTCTATATGCAGAGTTCCAAGATTTCTCCCAAGCCTTTGACCTTATAGACAAATCTAAGCTTAGGGTTTAGCTAACGAATCTGGGCCTTACATGAAGCATTGGGAGATCATGATTGCCCTATATGCAAACACATTGGTCTAGCTCTTGGAAATGAGTTAGAAGCTCGAAACAGGAAGAACTGGTGCACTCAAAATTGTTTAAACAATACAACTGGACTCATGGGCCCATTGCTGAAAGTTTATCTCAGTAACCTGTCGAGACCTACTCTACTCTGCAATTCAAAAAGTTGAAAGTGCCAGAGGTGAGACATGCAAATTGCAGTCGAAAACAAACAAATGTTTCACAATGCTTTCTCCTGAACTGCTCTGTGTGTACTGCTCCCTGTATACCACATTGCAAGGCGTCTGAAACGTTGATGCTTTCTCCCGAACCTCTCCCTGTATGCCACGTTGCAAGGAGTCTGAAACGTTGATGCTTTCTCCTGAACTGCTCCCTGCATACTGCTCCATGTATACCACATTGCAAGGAGTCTGAAATGTTGATGCTTTCTCCTGAACTGCTCCCTGTATACTACTCCCTGTATACCACATTGCAAGGAGTCTGAAACGTTGATGCTTTCTCCTGAACTGTATACCACATTGTATACCACATTGCAAGGAGTCTGAAACGTTGATGATTTCTCCTGAATCGCTCCCTGTATGCCACGTTGCAAGGAGTCTGAAACGTTGATGCTTTCTCCTGAACCGCTCCCTGTATGCCACATTGCAAGGAGTCTGAAACGTTGATGCTTTCTCCTGAACCGCTCCCTGTATGCCACGTTGCAAGGAGTCTGAAACGTTGATGCTTTCTCCTGAACCGCTCCCTGTATGCCACATTGCAAGGAGTCTGAAAAGTTGATGCTTTCTCCTGAACCGCTCCCTGTATGCCATGTTGCAAAGGGTCTGCAAGGTTAATGCTTTCTCCTGAACCGCACCCTGTATGCCACAATGCAAGGAGTCTGCAAGGTTGATGCTTTCTCCTGAACCGCTCCTTGTATACCACACTGCAAGGAGTCTGAAAGGTTGATGCTTTCTCCTGAACCGCTCCCCGTATACCACATTGCAAGGAGCCTGCAAGGTTGATGCTTTCTCCTGAAATCGCTCCCTGTATACCACACTGCAAGGAGTCTGAAAGGTTGATGCTTTCTCCTGAACCGCTCCCTGTATACCACATTGCAAGGAGTCTGAAACGTTGATGCTTTCTCCTGAACCATTCCCTGTATACCACATTTCAAGGAATCTGAAAGGTTGATGCTTTCTCCTGAACCGCTCCCTGTATGCCACATTGCCAGGAGTCTGCAAGGTTGATGCTTTCTCCAAAACCGCTCCCTGTATACCACATTGCGAGGAGGCTGAAAGGTTGGTGCTTTCTCCTGAACCGCTGCCTGTATGCCACATTGCAAGGAGTCTGCAAGGTTGATGCTTTCTCCTGAACCGCTCCCTGTATACCACATTGCAAGGAGTCTGAAAGGTTGATGCTTTCTATGAACCGCTCCCCGTATGCCACATTCCAAGGAGTTTGAAAAGTTGCTATCTTAAAAGCTGAATGTGTCTGTGAAGTGGGAACAGCAATAATCCTCCTTCTGAGTGACTTTGTCAAAAACATCAGTTTCATAGTTTCATCCTTTTCAAGCTCTGCCTGGAAGGTTAGGTCGAAAATGGACACAAATGGTCATGTAAATAAGGATGATCAGTGAGGCAAGAAGCTTGAAGGAGCATAATTGAGTGGAGCACATGATATGATATGATATAAGTCATTTATAATGAGCCTGTACACAAGGAGGGGAAACAGAAAGGAGGACAAACAACAATATTACTAGGCCTTGTGTCATTCAGATTGTGCTAGTGCAGGAAAGAGGGGAGGGGAGAAGTGCCCGCGGGGTTGGGAGGTGAGGAGAAGTGCAGGTGACTCAATAAGTGCTGGCAGAGGGTGGCTCTTAAGTGCAAAGAGAAGGGACTGTATGGTTACAGATACAGACCCTTAAGTGCTGAGGGATCCTGGAGGCAGTGTGAGGACAACTGGACATGCAGGAGCCTGGGCCTGAGTTCAGGGGTGGCAAGGTGACCGGCGTGCAGGGCTATCGGGGACATTAGCAGGGGTGAGGAAGAAAGAAAGCGGAAGATAAAAGGAATGTCTTGAGTTTTTTTGCCTGATCCAGCGGTGGTTCTGCTGAAGTTTGAGAGAGGCAGAAAGGCTGTTCCAGAGAGAGGCCCCAACTGAGGAAAGAGATCTGCCACCTATTCTCTGCTTGGAAAAGTGTTTGACCCTCTGAGATTTGGAGGTGGATGAGCGAAGAGCTTGAGGAGGAATATGTTTAGGAAGAGAAGTAGTGCAGTCCCAGGCCCCAGAAAGGCTTGTGGACGAAACAAAGGGTTTCGAATTTGACTCTTGCAGCCACAGGGAGCCAGATGGAGAGATACGATCCCTGGGTTTGAGGCTAAGGACAAGTCTTGCAGTGCTGTTCTGCATGAGTTGTAAAGGTCGAAGAGTAGAGACAGGCAGATTTAGAAAGAGGCTGTTGCAATAGTCCAGCCTGGAGAGGACCAGGGCTCTAGAGACAGTGGGCCTCATTCCGAGTATGGCGGTAAGGGATAGCGGCCACCGCTAACGAGAGCGGTGGCGGTAATCCCTTACCGCCATACTCCGAGTTCCCTTTGCGCCATGGAGGTTTTAACACCTGCTTTTAGCAGGTGTTAAAAACCATGGCGCTAAGGGACCTTGATGTTAATTACGCCACCGTAATTTACGGTGGCGTAATTAACGCCTTCCCCACTCCCATTATGCCCTATGGGGCAAGAATGGGAATGGGGAAGGGTAAATGGGGATTGGGGAATTACAGCCCCGCCAACCTTGGAATGGGGCGGTAATTCCGCCATCCACCAAGGCGCTGCCGGTCTGGGTATGGCGTCAACCAAGGCGTTAATAGCGCCATTGGTTAGCGCCGTACTCGGAATGAGGCCCAGTGAGCTTCTGGGGGAAAGTGAGAAAAGGAAGAATACCTCTAAGGAGGTGCAGCTGAAATTGTGACTTCATTGAGACATCAGAGATGTGAGGAGGGAAGGAGAGGGTGGAGTCGAAGATGACACTAAGGTTCTTAGCTTCACAGGAAGGAGCAGGAAGTGGGTCCAGGGTGGGCGGCCAGAAATAGAGAGAGAGGAAAGGAGGGAGCATGAGTCTCGGTGAGGAGGATCTCGGTCTTACTGGCATTAAGGCAGGCTTCATTGGCAGCACACCATTCATGAATTGCCACCACACAGTCTGGTATGAGAGAAGGATCAGAGGTAGCTGAAGAGAGCCTGATGGAGAGCTGGGTGTCATCCGCATAACATTGAAAGTTAGAACAGAATGTAGTGATGCAGTGGGTCAGAGATGCCAGGTAGTGGTTGAATAGCCAGGGAGAAAGCATAGACCCCTGGGGAACACCACAAGTAGAGAGAGAGAGATAAGGCCCCAGTTTGTCCTGGGAGGGTCAGTCAGTGAGAAAGGAGGCCAACTAGGACAGGGCCTGGGCAGTGATACCGGGTTGTCACAAAGGCCATTGAGCAGGATGGCATACTTGACAGTGTTAAAAGCAGAGAATAGATCATGGAGGATAAGGACAGAAGGAAGATTAGACTCAGGATTAGAGAGCTGGTATTCAAATGTGTTCAGGAGAGCAGTTTCCATGCTCCTGGCAGCTCTGAAGCCAGACTGGTAGTCGTGGAGACAACCAATATATTTAGTATGCAGATTAAGCTGGGAGATGAGCAGCTTTTCCAGGAGTTTGCCCAGGAAATGAATGATGGAGATCGGGCGATAGTTAGCCTGAGAGGAAGGATCGACAGAGGGCTTCTTAAGAAGGGGGTTTACAAGGGAGTGCTTAAAGGTGTGGGGAAGGTTTCAGTGGCAAAGGAGTGATTGCAGAAATCGGCCAAGGCTGGAGCCAGGGTGTCAATGTGGTCCTTGATGGTTCTGGATGAGCAGGGAAGAACCTGCTTTGATGAGACTTTCATAGATCAGACTTGTCTAGAAACATTCTCAGGGGTGAACAGGGGAAAGGAGGAGAAAGGAGATGGGGAAGTGGCCAAAGACGGGCCGGGGTGAAAGAGGAAGAGGCGGTAGAGGAAGAGAGAGTGGGCAGTATTTCCTGAGTTTTAGTGGTGAAATGAGAAGCCAGGGCCCGGCAGAGGGTCTGGGAGGGAGCAGGAGAAGTAGAGACTGCAGCAGGATTGGCCAGCTCCTTGCAGATTTTGAAAAGTTTGGTTGAGTTGTTAGATGCTACAGAGACGCAGGCTTGGATGTAGGCTCTCTTCTTAGAGAAGATAGAGAGTCTGTACTGCCTTTGGCGCAGTCGGCAGGCTAGTTTGGCAGAGGGTGCGCCTGATGCCCTCCACTTCCTCTCAGCCGCCCTACACTTGCCATTTAAGGGTGGCGAGATCAGAATCGTACCAAGAGTTGCACTTGGAAGTGGGCTTCAAGCGGATCCTCATGACGGGGCCAAGGACATCAGAAGTGTTAGAGATAGAGAGATGAAGGTTATAGAGGGCTGTGTCAGAGTGTGAGTCAGCCAAAGGTGTAGGAAGAGGAGAGAAAGTGGCAGCGAAACCCTCCACTGAAACACGCTTCATGGGTTGGATGACCGAGAAGGTAGGTGGCAGTACTGGGGATGGCTTGACATGAGGGGTAGCGAGAGAGAGGTCAGAGGAGAGGATGGGCGAGAGAGAGAGTATGCAGTGAAGAAGAGCAATGGGTGTGTGGTAGATTTGCATGGGATGTACTGTTTGCTAAGTGGGGGGGCAAGTTCATGCAGGGATTTGAAGACAAGTAGAACAATGCTGACGAAATAGCGATTTCCCACTGGAGCAGGCAGATTGTATCAATGTGGCAATGTTGATCACCATATTTAGCAAAGGTGCATAAAGGGAGGCTATGAGGAGGCTAGCACAGACGTCCAAGTGTCTAAGATCCAGGGATAGAGTGAGGAGTTTAGTAGGTAAGGAGTGGTGAGATGTTGTATAATGTCAACAAAGTTGACCCTAGCAACTTTTGCTATAAGGGTGATGAAGTGATAAAGATTAAGGTTGCCGTCAAAGAGGACTTCCATTCCTTGGGAGAGGGGAAAAGTGAATCGGGTTGGAAGGAGATGAGTGAGAGGAGCAGAGGAGCAGTAGGCTGGAAGGTAGATTACTTTGGTCATTGTTGAGATCAACATAAGACATCAAAGTGCCACCCAGGAGCAGATTTCAGACAGTCAGTTTATTTCAAACAAAGAGGAGGTGAATGGTAAGTGTGGAGATGGAGAAGAAAACGGGGGATGTCATACACAAAGAGGTGATCAGAGGACAGAACGCACCAGATACGTTGTCCAAGGGAGGAAGTGTAAATGGTTAATAAAAGGAGCCCAGTATGGATCCTTGCAAGACCCCAGCAGGGAGCAGAGGTGGGGCAAAGGTTTCGACATTGCAAGAGATAAAAAAGATATTATCAGAAAGGTAATATGTGATCCATCTGAGACTGGCCCTCTGGATACCAAGGCCCTTGAGGGCCTGGAGTAGAAAGAATGTATCCACAGTATAAAAGGCAGCTGCGCACACAAGGATTAGAATGGAAGAAAAGGACACTGAGCAGAGGTGAGGTTAGAAAATCCAATGAGGGCTGATTCAGTCAAGTGCCAATTGTGAATCTCTGATTGAAGCGGATTCCTAACATTGTTCAATTCATAGTAGAACATATTCACTGGAACCTAGAAATATAAGGATCCAAGAGGAAAGAGGGAGGCGCGAAGCCTGTTGATAGATGATGGGATGGCAAAGGGTGTGTTGATTGCATTTTTAGAAGAGGAGTGACAGTTGTCACCTTGGAGCAGGATGGACAGACACTGACAGAAAGGAAGAATTTCAATACAGAGGAGATATGGGAGTTTGTGGGTGGAACAAGAATGTTCGGGGGGGGTTTAGGAGTTGTAAGAATAGACCTGCTTTTAGAAATATTGTGATCGGTGGAGAGTTTGCAAGGTTGAGAGCATATGTTAGGAATAATATTGATGAATTAAGATAATTTGGCAGAGGATCAGACAGAAGTGAAGGTGAGAAGAGCCTCTGTGTAGGTGATGGGAAGTGAGGGGGTGAGGTAATTCCATCACTTGCGCAGGTAACACTGAATTTCAGTTTTGAGTAGGGTGATAACAGGATATTTTTTCAGGGCTGGAGACATGCCATATCAAGAGTGAACCTATCAGCTGGATAGCGGAGGTCAAAGGGTTGAGGGCGAACCAGGATAAAGTCAAAGAAGGCTTGTGTGTCATTCGGGCATAGAAGGTACCCATCCTGACAAGAATGTGCTCATGCTCTTAATTTGTGAAATTCATCCCAAACTCTTTGGCCACTGGTCACAAAACAACATTGAGGCAGTTATATAGCTACCTTTCTGGTAAATGGTGGCATGTATATTGGGATAGGGAGTGCAGTACCAATTTGTAGTAGCCATTATTGAGATGAACTTTAGAGAAAAATGCTGCTCCA
The DNA here is from genome assembly GCF_040938575.1 of Ambystoma mexicanum. Lineage (NCBI taxonomy): Eukaryota > Metazoa > Chordata > Amphibia > Caudata > Ambystomatidae > Ambystoma > Ambystoma mexicanum. The sequence goes on from NC_090941.1 coordinate 1,091,773,695, forward strand.
TTCAACATATGATTTATGCCACTTATCCAGGAAACAGGGTGCCCCTTGACTCAGTATTGAGTGATTAGGCTGGCACATCTCGTCCCCATTTCCCAGGGGATAGGAATACATACCAATTAAATGATGCCCTGATCTGCAAGAGATTGTCTCCTCCTGAACCTGCTTTGGCAGAATAAAAGCCACAACAACATAGTGATCTGCCATATATAATAGGGCATTCACTGTGTAGTGGGATTTGACAAGCTGTAGAGTGTACACCACCACTGTCTGGTTGTCGCTTCCACCTTTGTAGATGAGCCCATATAGAATGCAGATAAAGGTAAATTCAGCATCAGATGTGGAATTTAAAATGCAGTGGCTTTTCACTTCTATATTGCGTAAAAATATCCCCATATCCCCTGCATTATCCTTGTAGTTCCTGTAGGACCTTAACTTATCCCTGGAAGACGTGTTTGTCTGCATGGTAGCAGTGCATCATGGTGAGAGCTGGACTTCAACTTCTCATCATCTGCTCCTAGATAACACTGAACATAACCCCAGTATTGATGAGGGAGTTCATAGAGGGTCTCTATGGACTGACCCTTCATTTCTAGTAGCACAATGCCACTGTTCTCAGCATGCCTGACCCATTTGACCCAAAGCAGGGCCTACAATCCACTCATGAGGCTAGTCTATGCTACATCTCTCACGCTCTCAACAATCTGACCCAAAGACATTGCACGTTAGCCTTAACGCACCAGTTCAGGTTACACTCTCATTAGTATTGAGCAGTCCATCACATGTGCTTATATGTCTGCACTCAAAGCGGAACACGCCAGAGCAGAAATGCCATTAACAGAGCTCACCCTTTGCCGTACATTCTTCATGAACTTGGAGGAATAACTACCTGCAATAGCTTGTGGTTTAAGAATACTATTGCCTGAAAAAGGAGGAATGTCAAAATGCTTAGGCCTTATACATTATAGAACTGCCCATTTGTTCATCTTTTGGCTTACAAAGTAGAATGATGCGTGTATCGCTATTAGACAATATCTTTATTTGTGGTGCAATAGTCAGGCACACTGTCCTTGAGCTGTTCTGTAATGTTGGTTGCATTTCTTGACCACCTGGGCCCCAGATTGCTGGGCTCACTGATGTCCAATTATATGCAGATGTACCCGATGAGAATCCAGAGCGGCCCTGATGCACGAGGCACCGTCATCATTGAATACACACAGCCACATTTAACAAAAGAAGATCAGGTCACGCCAACTCGGGCAGTCCCAGCTGTGGTCTGGTAAAACAAAAATCAGGAAAACACACTCTCCTGTGCTAATATGGCCAGCCTTGTTGCATGTGGTTGGCAGATATTTGCAGACGATCAGTCAGAAGGGGAGGCAATGAGTCAGAATCTTTCAGCCATCTTGTTTTGCCCCTGCTTGGCTGCCACATAAACATTCTTAGTGCACTGCTCCACCTATGGCCACCAAGCATGGTGCACAGACCTAACAACATAAGGGAGTCTTCCTTAGGTGAAGAACATGTTGTGCGAAGATAGACGCATCACCAATTGTGGTGTCAGATCTACAAAGTCAGCAACAGTGGGCTCCAAGTGGACTGTTGGGCTGTCCCGAATTGCTGGGTGGATCGGCTGTGCCTATTCGTTTTCTTGGAACGCTGCGTGCCGTGCGCAAGAGGAAGTTTTCTGTGTGCGAAACAGGACACCAAGTAATGAACTTTTATGGACTAGACTTGGCCTAGATTCTCCTTCCTTTCTTTTTTCTCAAATTGGAATTTCTGCCGTGGCAGTTTTAAGGAGTCTCTTGTGTTTGTGCTTGTGTTTGTGCTTATCCAGTATCTCTTTTCTATTTTGTTGCAGTTCACTAGTCTTGTAGCTCCGCCCCCTGCTCGCTGCCCTGGCCCCCTGCCAGCTGCCAGCTTCCCTACTTAGCCCGTGCACTAGCGCATCGCGTGTGCGAATCGAAGTGGGCTCCAAGTGGACTGTTGAGCTGTTAGGCAGTGAGGCTGGGAGTGCTGGGAGCGCGGGACAAGTGAGTGTATATTTTCTTTTATGAAATTTGAGTCCTAACTTTGTAGGTCTGGATTAAATGGTATCAAGTTTGCGCAGTGGGCGCCCCATGAAATCGTCTCCGGCTAAAATAACAAAAAAAGCCGAACTAATAAAATAATAATGTCACTGCCTAAAGAGGTTGTGAAAAGTGCTGTTCCTGGAATGAGTGCGTGCACTGCTACAGCGGCACTTTGGGGTCCAATTACTGATCATGATCTAATAAAACATGAGGTGGCATTCTCTTATGCGCGTGCACAGGCACTTGCACCAGCACCAGATGGGTCGCCCCCAGCTGATTGCAAATTCCCGCCTAGGAAGCCCTTACCCAAACCTGACCATAAAAGCTTCTTGAGTATGCGCATGGACACTGTAGTCTCTGAGCCCGTGCATCCCATTGACGCTACTCCTCCCTCCCCCTCTGACAACTCTATATTAGCGCCAGTGGTACTTGCTGCCCTGGAGAAACGGGTAAGGTTATCGGTGGGTCCTTCAACACCAGTTACCTTTCCAAGTTCCAAAAGAGCTGATGATCACATTCACTGCAAAGACCCCATACACATGGAGGGCGTAAATAGCTCACCATCACCCCTTTCTAATGTACACCAGTCTGTCCCCTCACCTGCTTCTAGTTCATGGCCGTCTTCACCTCCTTGGCCACCTTCCCTTACCCGGGTTGTACCTGGTATTAATATTTCAGCAACCGATCCCCTGTTTTTCCCCCCCAAAAAGGCATTGAATCATCCATTGGGCTTTGACATGCTGGAACCCACAGCTGACATGCAATCTCTGGAAGCATCTTATCCGGTACTAACAAGAATACTAAACTTGTTGGATCGTGGCCATGAGTACACGCACTACGAATTGAGGGATTGCAAAACCACACTTACAGAAATCCTATTAAAAATAAATAAACTAGAGGGTTTCATTTTTGCAGACAGTCTCAGACTGGGTCAGGACGGGCATAAACCACAGAGAAAAGAGGAGCTATTAACCAGCTCGGTCTCGACCCAAACAGATGTGTTAGAAATTCCAGTGAATGAATCTACTACTACGAATGTCCCCACACTCACTTATGCATTCCCGCAATTCTTTGCACATACCCTGGCAGTCCCAAGACCGCCTACCACATGTAATATTCTCTCGCACGCACAACTATGTACGGAAGTAGCAATCCATTCGGAAAAGCTGGAACAGCTCCTATTTTTCCTGCAACCCAGCCAGGTGGAGGAAAAAGCGGGCCCGTATCATTCCTGCTTGGAGGGAGGACAGGAACTCCATCCGGACAGCCCCTCTGTACTAACTAAACTGTTTGAAACCACCAGCCAAACTGACTCCTATCTTGATAACATCACTTCTGACCCTGATATCAGGCAATCTATTGATGAGAATAGTCTCCCGCAACTACCCGAGCGGTCCTTTATATCAAGGAAGGAAAAAAGGCTATTCTTCCGTGCTTTAAAAAGGAAAGCTGATCGGAAAAAAACGGCAAAGATGTGCCAAGATGAATTAATTCCTCCCACAAAATCGAATGAAAAAAACAAAATAAAAATTGAGAACAAGAGTGCAGCGAAGTCACTGAGCAAGTCTGCTGGACGGAAACGTCTTGCAAATGACTTGGACACTAACGAAATAATTGTAACTAAACAAACAAAAAAAGTGCACCTCCAAATACCCCGTTCTGGGAATGAGGAGCTAGGACATCCCTCATCTCAGACGCAACTACCTAACTTCTTTAAACCTATTGATAACAAATCAACGCAAATAGGTAAGGTAGTTGTGTCCCCCTTGATCATTGGGGGGACGGTGACCGAGATGGTGATCACTGATGCGATGACCACAGAAGGTGACGATGACATCGAGTCACTTAATCCCTGCAATGATCAAGAGACTGTGAAGAAATCCTCACCTATGTTAAACAAATTGGGAGTCGGTGGTAAGCAAAAGCAGCAGGAGTCAGTGCCAGAACGGGTTGTGGCTCACTCTGAAGAACTCGGGGAAGCCACAAAACAATCCACCACTATCCTAGGATGGGAAATCATATCATTCAAGAATGGCATAAAGCGACTTAACCGCTCTGCCTTGATGCAAGCCTTCAACCGTATACCTGGTTTGCGTACGTTGCACTCGAATGATATCGAATGGATAACCCTGCCACCCATGCAAAACCATCGCATGGTATGTAAGGTGCAATCAGCCATTATCACCAACCTTCTCCTGCAATACATGGATGAGTTACGTTCTATTGGCCTAATGCTGTATCCGTTCGATTCCATCGATGATGCCATTTCATTTAATGAAATGCCTTTGGCGCCTGGTCCGGCGGAATTGCCAAAGTCGGACACTGTTGACTCTAAGAGCGGCATTAATGCGGAAGTGATCGCACAACTTGTAAATCTATCTAATACTAGTAAGGATTGGTCATGGCTAGCCGCATTACAAAATACTCGAAACTCAGCTATGTCTAACATTCCCCACTAAGTAGCCTGCATCTCTCTCCATCCTATCTTGGAATTCATGCGGGTACAGCAATTTGAAGCTATGGTTTACTAAGCCGCATGTAGGATTGGAGTGTGATATTATGCTATGTCAAGAAACTATGTGCACATACGATCTCGTGTTGCCCGGTTTCAATGTTATTCAAACTCACGCGAAACAAGGCACATGTGGTCGGCCATACGGGGGGTTGGCGATAGCCTTGAATACAAATCTAAATATATTGGTACTTGATGTTTTTAAAGCAACTGTAATGATGGCTGTACTAATCCTGCTCAAGGGCTCGCGGCTGGCTCCTATTCTCCTGGTGTCTTTATATCACAACCCTAATACGATCAACCAAACAAGTGCATTTCAAGAGCTCAATACCTTATTCGATGACATCTTGGTTCGTCATCCTGCTTGTGATATTGTATTAGGAGGGGACTTCAATGCTTATTGTATGAAAAGTAACTCTACTCCGTTGAGTTCTGGGAGTACCTACCAAACATGGCATAGAGGCCGATTGTGGCAAGAATACTTAAAATCCTGGGAACTTGACATTATTCCGTTTTGTACTAGTGGCGGGTGTTACACCTGGGGATAGATCGACATGTATTGACTACTTCGCCATATCGCGAGGGTTGCAATCGTATTCCGATAACATAGCAATATATGATTCCGGCCTTAGTGACCATTACATGATCCATCTAAATCTTCATTGTGACATGATGCACCTGCACATGGACCCCCAGCAAGGGTTCATAGAAGGGACCGTCCTGGCCTGTCAATTCGCTGGGCCACTAAACTCTGTAATAAGGTGAATGACATGGTCTCTGCACGTTTAACACTGCACCACAGTTCTGTCTTCTATTCTAACAATTCTATTGAGGAGATTACTGTGCTATCTAGCATAATAACAGAGGTAATTCAATCTCTCCAAGTGCATGCATCGCTTCCCGAAGTAAGATCATCGCCGATAGCCCTGAATTTTATTCATGAAGCAAAAAGACTAAAGAGGGCGGCCTTGGGGAGTATTCTGAAAACCGCTCCCACATGGGAGGTTTACCTAGCAGAGAAAAAAAGCATTCTGAACACTTATCGGAATAAATGTAGAGATCACAGACTTTTTATGCATAATCAGGAGAATCAGAAAATGTTTAGCACATTGTGCCACAGGGATAGGCGCGCTACTTGGAGTTTGCTTAGGGCAGGTACTACTGTACTTTCCTCTGATCAATCTTCATCCATCTCTGCGCAATCTTGGAGAATTTACTTCGAAAAAAAGTTTGCCCTCCCATCTGCATTTGTAGAAATTGTTTATAAATGGACCTGTTTAGCATCACCCTCCTTTCCACTCTGGGATATTTTGAGCATTGAAGCTGCAATAATTGCCCTGAAATACTCAAAAGCAGCAGGCCCAGATGGGATTCCGCCTTGCGTTCTTAAACGCAATCCAGCTTTGTGGGCAGGGATTTTCAAGAAACTGTTTGATAACATGTTGACAACTGTGTACACCCCACCGTCATGGCTAAATTCCATCATTGTTCCAATTTATAAAAAAGGAGTGAGGTCGCAGCCATGCAATTTTCGTCCAATAGCGCTAATTGACACAGCTGCTAAAGTGTTTGCAAGTTTGCTTTTGGGGGAATTACAAACAGTCATTAGGAACCTTAAGATCCTGTCTAAATATCAGATTGGTTTCCGTGCAGGAATGGGGACTCCTCTAAATGCTACAATTATGGCGCATTTATTAGCTAAACATAAACTTAAGGATTCTGGCCCACTATACATGGCATCGATAGACCTCTCATCCGCATTCGACTCAGTTGTACGATCACTTTTATGGAAAAAAATGGCTGCTATGAACATACCACAATACATCATACAACTAATATCCAAGCTCCACACAAATACCACCTATTTGGTAAGGGTAAATAACCAAGGTGCTACAACACATCCCATAAAGATCGACCTTGGTGTGAAGCAAGGATGTAATTTAGCAGCCACCCTTTTCAATCTTTATTTATGTGGCATCAATGATATTTGGAACACCCAGATCTCCTATCCAGCAATGCTTGGATATCTCAAAATACAATGGCTAGCTTTTGCGGATGATATTGTAATATTTGATCGTACACCCAAAGGCATGCAGACCAAATTGGATTATTCGCATCCTACTGTTTAACTCATAATCTGAAATGTAATGTGGAAAAATCCAACATAGTAGTATTTAGGAATCGCAAGAGAAAGAACATCACCCGCAATTGCAGAATTGAGAATTTTCCCCTAACCATAGTTCCTCAAATTCGCTATCTTGGATATACCATAAATGACTCCCAATCTCTAGCAATGTGGAGGGAGATATTACAAAAAAAAGCTGCCCCTCTTGCCACGCAAATGCGGATGGTATATCTAAAGTTCTGTACATTTTCATTTATGCCACTTATGCAATTTTACATCCTAAAAGTAGAGTCTGTTATCCTTTTTGCTTTAGATATGTGCCTGGCAAACATTAACACCTACCTCGACCAACTGCAAGGGTGCATATGGAAGGGGGTTTTGAGGTTGGCTAAATCCACACCAAATATTGTAATAAGGCAGGAACTTGGTATTACTGCCTTATCCGCTCGCCGTAACTGGCGTTTACTGGCTAATTTTGCAAGAATGTTACACCCACCTGCAAATTGTCTTTATGAAGATTTGGGCCAACTCATGGTCGCGTCTGAACGATCTTCCATCACGATCTATTATACACAAATGCTTCATTTATTGGACGAAATTGCACTTGTACCAGCTGATCTCGAATTTAGACCTAATCATGTCAAACATCGTATCATAGAAAATGACTGGTGTAAACGCTAGCAGGAATGGCGGGTCTTGAAGGCTACAAGGAAGCAGTTCGTTTTTGCTCTTCAAGACGGCCTCACAAACCCTACGTAATCCAGTTTCCCTGTGATAAGGCTAGGGAAACTTATGTGCGATTTAAAATGAACCAATCTCTTACACTAGAAAGAATCAGTGGTTGGAAACTGCACTGGAAAGTAGAAGCGCAGTTAGCATGTAGGTTCTGCAGGAAGGGTTCGATTCAAGAAACCTTAAAACATCTGGTTATATTTTGTACATATTTTGTGGCAATACGTGTATCAACAATTGCAATCGACTGTATATTAACTGAGGCAAGCAGGGAATGGCTTTGGTTAGCTTGCATGTGGGGGACTCGCACAAGCTTTATATTAGCACTGTGCAGATTGCTGGTAATTATAAACAATGAACTTGAGAAGATGTTTCACAAGAATGACGAGCAGCCCACCTGCTGAGGCTAATAAGAAAATAATGGCACTTAGCTGATCTATAAAGCACATTGGAGCTACTGTTAGAATATGTTATGTCAATCCTTAGTAAATTGATTTTTCCTATTCATAATCCCTCCTAGAATCTGAATTCCCTTACTGTTGGTTGAAATTAATATCCTAATTTCGAATTTAATTGCAAGTGTGACAATGAAGTTACATCATATTGTGTTGTCTACCGCTGGAACTCTTGTAAAAAATAGGTAGATGGGAAGTTGTCAAAATGGCGTTATTATAATGGATAAGAAATGCATCACGTTGACCTATTGTCATGACTTAAAGGTATATAACTCGTGCCTACTACCCAAATGGAATAGTATATCAAAGAAAACAAATTGTCACATCGATATTTTAGAGGTGATACATAAAAATGGACTTTTATTGCTATCAATAAGAAAATATATTTTTATAAGATATGTTAAATTGCAGAAATGAAACACAAAAAAAAATGTCTTTCTACTGTATTATAACAAGAAAAACTCATTTTTTATGAAAGTTGTAAAAGTTTGTTGATCGAACTAATAAAACAACGGTTTGAAATAAAAATAAAAAAATTAAAAAAGTCAGCAACAACGGCCGTCCAAATGTTCCTTTCATTACTGAACGGCACTCTTCACGTGCAGCTTGCAGCTCTTTGGAAAACCTTCCCTTTGTGTTCTCTGTCTGCTGTCCTTCTTGTTCATCACTTCGCTTATCGCGGCTAGAAGCAAATAGAACAATGTAGACAGAACACATCCGGTTGTAACCTCTGTTCTGGGCCAATTTATCACCCTCCTGCTAAGTGGATCTAGTTTCCAGGTTAGTGATAGATGTATGGAGTAATGCCATAGCGTCCAGATGCCAGTGGAGAACAGCCTGGAAAGAGAATATCAACCTGGTGAGTCTCTCCACTACCCGCTATCTCCAGATATTTTAGCTGACTTTGCAATTTTCCCAAGAGGAAAACGTTCACATATTTTAAACCAAGATCAAACTGCATTCCATTGGACCATTACACCATTTGGCACTTACACAGGGGATCTCTCAGTCTGTCAAAGAATTCTCAGTTGACTGTCGATTAATATGGGCCATAATTGAAAGCCTCATATCTTTGCTGAAAAGGGGAATGTACATATTGCTTTGAATCAGGGAATCATGAGAGATATTCTGATGTTGAGAGAGCTGGTTTTAGATATGTTTTAATACTTTAAAAATTTAAATCGGTTTGGTGTTCAAAATCCAATTCACAATGCGTTGTTTTGCATTGTGATCATTGAATGCTTCTCTATATTACAGATGTTTCATTACTCACGTGTTTGCACTTTGTGGTTTTTCATTCAGTGAGTGTTTAATTTTGCTTTGCATGTCAGTGTAAAAAATGAACTCAATACCCAATATGCTGAATGCACAGGAAGATTACCTTGTCTTCAGGAATTCTCTCCAAACCTGGTATTCGCAATACCTCCACAGACTAGATAACATTGCAACCTTCAAAAACCTTACCAGTTGGAACATATTCAGCCTTTTAGCCAACCTAGGCTGAACATTCCAAGACCCCCAAGAAACAGTCAGATGAACCTACGCTGACACACAACTCCAGTAGGCCAGACCACATAGAAGCCGACCCACGTAGCAGTCATCACAAACTTGGATCCAAAGAATGACCAATGGAGACACCAAACAAACCAGCACAAAATAGAGAAGGGACAAATGTGGGCCATCCTCCATAACACATGTAATATGCAAAGGTACAGTGATTACATTCTAGTACACCTTGGTGATCAGACTCAGTCAGTTAATTCTGCCCAACTTCCCATCACACCCAAAACACAGTCTGTAAGCTACACTCATAATAAAATGACAGAAAACTCCTCATATAAATGAATTTCAATGAACTCCAAAATACATCACCCAAGTATAGCGTGTCAATGGCATATCTATAAGAAAGATACATGGTACAAGTGGTTTAAAGACATGTTACCTACACACTGCATTGAACACGCTAGTCATTTTTTGCTTTCGCATTTCACAATGTGGAATGCAGTAGTGCTCTATTTTATTACTTTGCAAACATTAATTCAATCATGCAGAGGTGGGTTTGTTTAATACAGATGTTGTTCATCTAAAGAATCAAAAGTTGTGGTTTGTGCTGAATTTGTTCTTAGACACCAACCACTCATGAAGTACTGAAGATGTAAAACAAGGCCAGTTGCTTTTCCACATCCTGTTATTAAATTGAGCAGTAATGATGTTAATGCTTACAAGGGAAGTTGTACCTCAATAATATAAACACCTGCACCCTTAGAGAATCATTGCCCACTATACATGATATTAGATAGCATACTTTCGCATTAAGACATTGCAAGGTCATTATTTGTGAAAAATGATCTTACTATTATTTTAAGGTATAATGCACCTCTTTTAAAGTACGGGTTGCAAATGATTGACCAATGGGGCAGACTAGATTAAAGGTAATGTCGTTCAAAAGGGAGATTGGCAGGACTGGCTGCTAGAAATCATGCAATACATTTAGAAACAAAATTAATGATTGATATGAAGTACTACAAGTGGGTGGAGCTACACATATGAACCTGAACAAAAGCGGATCCAAAATCGAACAGAGATTACAAAACTGAATTCTCAAAGATGGGATGAGCAGCTTATCTAGTAGGATTGATTTCAGGTCGTTACCTTTAGAAGCTATGGGTTTGATTATGATTGTGGCCTTCCATTCAATAGGGTTCGAGTGTCTGAAGTATTACATGTCCACTGGCTCACCTTTTCCTGAAAGCAATAATACGAATGTTTGCTTAAAGTTGTAATGTGCCATATTTTAGATGGCTGTGCTCATTGCTGATTCGCTACAGGCTTTAGAGTCCCAAAAATTAGTAGGAAAATAGTAGGGTGGTAAAATGATATTCCAGCATATTAATGATAACATTGGGAATCCCTTGTTTGACAGTGCTCTTTTTAATGTGTGTAGTGCATCAGTATCTAAGCGATTTAATATACATAATTACTGAACAGAAGCTTGAAAGCATCATGTATAAGTTCCTATTATATGACAATCTAGAGACACTACAGCGCAAGTGTACATGATTTTTGTTTTAGTGATTAAAACATGTAGAGAATTTTGGGCCATTTAATGTTCATTTACACAAAAACAATAAGAATTCTTCCTATGAGTTCTTGTAGGTCAGTCCCAAAAACCGATTGATACAAAAATCACTTCAGAAGGGGTCAATAATAGAAAAAACAAAGTTTTACTACATGCAAATATGACCGGGATTGTCAGTCAGTCCGTTAGAACTGAAAACTGAAACCACATTCGACACACCCATTTCCAGCAGAAAACTGCATATTAGCATAAACAAAATGTATCAGATACAACATAATCCCACTGTCCCCATTGGCTAACACCTATACAAAAATCTAAACATCCTCTATAGTTCAACTCCCCATTGGTCGTACATATCTATTACAACCCCTTACAAGATAACCTAATGATGCCGTCAACAGGAAGCACTGTAACGTGATTGTTTCATTATACTTAGGTACATTGTTACAACCAAATACTCTTCTTACTGGTCAAGATAACTTTCGACAACTTGTGATGGGCATATCCCGAGAGGCCTCAATCAGGGTGCTAGAGTGACCAATGAGGTCAAGGCCACCCAGTGATACAATGGCTTCTCCACTTCCTGCAGCCATCTGGTCCTGGAAAGAAGCCAGAATGCCTCAAGAGGGGATCGGAGGCAAGGTGGCAGAACTTCGTCTGCAAAAACCAACATTTAGTGAGGGGGAGCTCGTGGTCCTCACAGATGAGGTCATTGCCCACTGCGACAAATTATATGGCAGTCGGCAGCATAAGACCACTGGACAGCACATCAATCTGGCATGCCATCAGCCAGAAGGTGACTGCAGTGGCGAGTGTATCCTGTCCTGGAGAGAAATGCTACAAGCGGTGAAATGACCAGATGGTCAGGGTGCGGGGACTGCTCTTCCAACACTTCCAGGTGTCCCTGGTGACTGGAGGAGGCACTGTGGAGCACCTGGTCCTCACTGCCTGGGAAGAAAAGTGCAGCACACTGCCGGATATAGAAGGAATAGGGGGAGTAGGTGGTGCAAGGAGGGTGCCAGCAGCCAGGAGGCAGGAGGTGAGTCAACCCCACCAACACAAATACATGCCCAAATGACAGCCCAGCATAAGATGCCCCAGTGGACAGGGACACATGTCAGCAGACCACGAAGCTGGGCATGCCAACAGGGTGGAGTGACAGGGTGGCACATCCGCCACCCTCCACAGCAGCCTTGGGGCAGGACACTGTTGGGAAAACCCGACCCACCCCAGTAGGCGCTTTAGAGTGAGGATCGCCCCATTGAGAGAGCTATAATACACCAGGGGGGAGGAGGACTGTTGCGCCAATAACCACACCAGCAGAATTCCTTAATTGGTTTATTGGCATTTAAAGGACATATATTAAAGACCCCCAACCAGTAAAGCAGCCCACATCAAACTGATGAACTTTGAGCAATAACAACCAGGCTGGGGAATCCAACTCTAGAATCTCTGACCTCATAAGCACAGCCAGATACAGAGCATTCTACAAGAAATGACATACCATATTATAAACATACCAAGCATATACATAACACCCCCCCTCCCTTATTTAAACAAAAAAGAAATCAATATATAACTGAACACATTTTCCAGATAGAATGTCAGACCAGTTTGTGACATCATGATGAAACCATCCACAACAATATCAGTCTCTCTTGCTCTACCCAGCCAGGCCGGTGACAATAGTGCGTTACCCTTACGACCTCTCATAAGTCGAAAGGACTAACTCCTGTTTCGGCACACGGTGCCATTCGCAAAGCATATAAGCGTTCCTTCACTGCCACCTTTTTATCGCTGCCACACGCACTCGCCCCTCTGATAGCTTCCATTTTGGACCGATTTACTCTTTCAATCATGCCATTTCCCTGTGGATAATACAGCGCAGATCTGTTGTGCTTTATCCCACACTTGATTAAATATTCTTCAAATAATCTCCCAGCAAATTGTGGACAATTATCCGTAAGCACGCTCATGGGTAGTCCTTCCCTCTCAAATATATCTGACAAGAATCCCACAACATGCTGGCATGTTACTTCTCTAAGTACTTTATATTCTGTCCATCTCAAAAATGTGTCTACCAAAGCAAGGACAAATCTTCCTCGCCCTGTTCCCATATCAACCGGACCCAAAATATCTATGGTAAGATCTTGCCACACTCCTCTGGGTGCCTGAACCTTGTTCACCGGCTGAGACACAGCTGACAAGTTTTTTCCTGATTTGATACAATCTACACAACCTCCAACCACTTTCTCAATTTCACGATATAGACCTGGCCACCAGTAGTCATCTTTTATTATTTCTTTAGTTTTGTACACACCTATATGACCTTGATGTGCCGTTGTTATTAGCTTTTCCCTCAAACAATGCGGAACAACCAACTTGTCCCATCAATACACTAACCCATCCTTCACAGACAATTCAAACCTCACTTCCCACAATTCTCTCTCTTCACCAGACAATATCATTTTTTCTGGCCATTCCTCCTTAACAAAACTCACTAACCGTTTCCACATTTCATCAGACTCCATCACCTGTGTCCATTCATCTTTCTGTATAACACCTTCTTGTGATGATCACAAATACGAATTTCGCTTTCCGGCCTACTTCCAACATGGCCGCCGCTTCTGCCCTGAGAAATAACCCTCGCTGCAGTCTAGTTGTTCCTGATTCCAAGATGGCCGCCGCAGCGGTACCCAACTCAAACGTACTGCACAGGCTAGTTGTTCATTCCCAGGAAGCCTCTCAACCTTCTACCATCACTTCCTGTTTACCCACTTATAGCCCGGCAGCACCGGAAGGAAGACGCGTTGCTACTCTCATAGGAGCCGGCCTACGCTTCGTAAGTTCGTCTTGTTAGGGCTACGAAAATCTCTCTCAATTTCAATCTTATTTCCTCGTCTACTTACGCCTCCTTTTCCCGATTCCTCTCTCGTATCTTAGGAGTCAGTACGGAACTTTTCGTTTTCATTCCCGAAATCGGATCTGACCTATCTATGCCAGAGCACGCGTAGATCCCGTGCCTTGGAGGCACAGTCCACGCTTTCCTCCACGCATTCCTCCAGGGAACCACTAGGTACTCATCTGTTGTATCACCCTTTCCTTTCGGCAGTCTCACGATTGTCGGAGGCCCGCTACTCACTGTAAATCCCTCCTTTTCAGCGATACCCTGCTGGAGCATTTCAGACAAACCTCATCTTTCCAGGCTGGTTCAAAACGACTTGAAAGTAAAGGGTAGGCAGATAATCAGGATTAACAGTGTCTTTTCTCTATCCACTTGCTACAGTCCAGTTCCGAAAGCAAATCGTTAAACCTGTCAGAAGAATAACCAGACCAGCCTTCTTCGCCTGGTCAACTCAGGAAGACAACATACACTAGCAGCTCTTCTAGGGTTTTATTCCCCACGAGGGTTTCACTCAGAGTTTCTCGAAGGGCAAGCCCTGAGCAGGCCCTTCGAGGGGTCCTCAGGGGAATTCCTATTACTCTTCAAGGGTTCACACGAAGTTCCTAGAAACACCAGGTCTACTTCTGATTCCTGTTTCGTTATACCACAGCCCAGGTAAGTGGTCTTTTGTTTCTTCCCAGTGTTTACTTGGGACAAAATCGTAGTGCATTCATAACACTTCTACAGTTGCAAACACCATATTTCCCATCTCAACAAACCTCTCTCTCTCTTCACCATTGACCTCTTCCATCCTCTCTCTGGATGCGTGATCGGCCTGCACATTTTCTTTACCAGAAACCACTTCTATAACAAATTTATGACATTGCAGCCTTGTCACCCAACAGGCAACCCTCCTTGACACTTTATCGAGGCCCTTGGTTTCAGATATAGCCTTCAGAGGTTTATGGTCAGTTCTCAGTATGAATTCCTGTCCCCACACAATGTTTTTTAGCTTCTCTATTTCTCTATGCCCCAATGACATGCCAAGGCTTCTTTTTCTAGGACAGAATAGTTAAGTTCCGCACCTTTCAACATACGAGAGGCATGTAACACAACAACCTCTGGTCCTCATTCTTGTGTCATACATGGCTAAAGGCTTTGCCATTTCAATCTTCCATTTAATTTCATTAAACTCTCGCTCACACTCTTCGCTCCACAGGAACTCTACTCCCTTCTTCAAAATTGCCCTTAAACTGGTTACACTATCAGCGTAGTTTTCCACAAAACGATGGTAAAACTCAATCATTCCCAAAAACAATCTCAATTCCGCCTTACTCTTTGGTGATTGCATTCTCATAATACTATCCACCAAATTTCTTTTCGGCCTCAACCCATCCTCTGAAATTTCATGACCCAAATATTCTACCACTCGGGTTGAAAAAACACACTTTTCCCCTCGCAATTGCATTGCATCCAAATACCTCATATAGGGTCCGTATCAACTCTGATGGTCTCCTAACCGACAACATCCCCACGCAAATTGGTGTGAAACAGGGCTGTATTCTGGCCGCGGTATTATTTAATCTATACCTGGCCGACATTGAAAGAATTTGGCTGGGAACCAACATCTTTCCGGTAGCTTTGGGCAAACTGCATCTTCACTGGTTGGCATATGCCGATGATGTCATCCTATTTGATAAGGTACCATTTGGACTTCAAAATAAATTAAATATCTTCCACGATTACTGTGTATTGAACAACATGACAATCAATCCAGCTAAATCTCACATTATAGTCTTTACATCTAAGAAAAAAATGCCCAGGTTCAATTTTGTCATTCACGATTATGAGAAAAGAAGAGATAATCTATTTGGGGTACCACATATCAAATGGGATGTCTGTCGGCAAGTGGCGCACAGTGTTGAATACCAAGCTTAATCACCTGTCTGCCCAAATGCAAATTATTTTCTCAAGGTATTGCAGATATTCTCTCATGCCCCTCTTGCACTATTACACTCTGAAAGTAGAGCCCATCTTACTTTACGCTGTGGACTTATGTTTGTTGAAGTTGGGGCCTTTATTAAATATTATGCAAGGCAAACTCTGGAAAAGGATCTTAGGTCTACCTGGATATTTACCTAAAGCTATTATCATACACAAACTGGGCTTTTATCCCTTGGCAGACAAATATGAATGGCAGATGGTAAATGCATTCAGTAAAATGATCTCGCCCCCACCTAATTCTCTCTATGAGAACTTTAAGTCAATGCTCATACAAGAGTGCCCGGCTTCTATTTCTCCTCATTCAGTAACTATGCTACATTCTGGCATGCTGTTTTTCCTCGGTTGCCTTATGTATTATGCTTCCCTGACAAAAATGCAAGAAGGACATATATGCGATTCCGCCTGGATCTTATCCATACGGGTTCCCGTTTTAGGAATTGGTCTGGGTATAGGGACCTGGGGCAGTGGGATTGCTGCCGGTTCTGTCTAAAGCCTGGCGACCTCGAAACTTTAGAACATTTGTTTATGCATTGCAACTACTTTGACCAACACAGGCGACGTTGTCTGGGCGCTTTTTTGGTTTCCTATTCCTTTTTTGAATGTCATCTAGTTTGGCTTCGTTGTATGTGGGGCCAATCCAACTCTATTATGCTGGCAACCGTTAGACTTGTCTTGATGATTGAGGAGCACCTTTTGCCACTAAATAATGCCATGTTTAGCGGGCAGATCTTAGATTGTTCATCTCTGTCTAAGTAGCAACTGCCCACCAATTTGAACGCATTTGGATTCTGTTTGGCTTTTTCATGTTTTGTTGGTTATGTGGTTTTTTTTTTAAAATGTTTTAAAATGTCTTATGATGTGTTCTTATACAAAATATGTTTTGATTATGTATTATTATTGTTGATGAGTAATTTTGTAAAGGTGTAAATTAATTTTTGCTACCAAAAACAAATAAACAAAACATATATATTACCCTCGCAATGTTATACCTCTTGCTTTGAAAATTTCCAATACTACCTCAACCCTGTCTTTCAATTCCTCCTCACTCTTCCCGCATATAAAGACATCATCCTGAAAACACCATACTCCACTTACATCCTTTAACAATTTATCCATAACTTTCTGAAATACAGAGGATGCTGATATCAGTCCAAAGGGCATGCGGCGAAACTGGTAAATTCCCTCGTATGTAATCAAAGCACTGAGTTTTCTAGACTCCACATCCAAATTTATCTGATGATAAGCACTCGCCATATCTAATTTGGCGAAGAACTTTGCGTTACCAATGCGTCTCAAGAGTTCTCCCATATTTGGAAGAGGATGTCGATCAGCTACTACACACCGATTGAGTTCCCTTAAGTCAACACAAACTCTCAAGTCACCATTGGCTTTCTTCACCACTACAACTGGGGAAATCCATTCAACAGCTTTGGCGGGTTCAATTATTCCTGCTTTTTCTAATTCTTCGCGACATGCATTGCGCATCGACAACGGCAAAGGTCTAAGTTTAGCTGCAACAGGCATACTTCCCTCTTTTACCACTATTTTGTGCAACATCCCTTTTTAGACATCCCACACCCTTGCTAAAGACTTCAGGATATTTTAAAATTGTGTCATAACCCTTGTGGGCAATTTTATCTAATCCAGTCGTGTTGGCCACATTCAGAACCAGTTCTTTACTGTTAGGATCAAGTTTGATGCACAGCCCCCTCTGCTCCCTCCATCCAAGCAAAGTCTCACCCTTCTTAGTGACATCCATTTTCCCATAAGTTGCCCTACCCTTGAATTTAAATTGAGCCTTACAACATCCTAGTACCTCAATTCTACTTCCATTGTATCCCCCGGGATTCTTATCCGAGGTACTCAAATCCTCCATACTACCGCCAATTGTGTTTTCATAAACCACTCTAGACATCAAGGTGATTTTCGAACAAGAATCAGCCAACATCTTCACTTGATGTCCATTCTCCTCAACCCATGCAGAAGGGTGTTCAAACTCATCATATCCCGAACATTGTACCATTTTTACAGTAACAATCTAATTTTCTGACATTTCTCCTTCTTCCGATGAGATTGCATCATATTCATCAACCAACATGGTTCCCTTTCCTCCACCAATGCAGTAATTTTTGCAACAATTTTCGAAATGACCCCACCTCTTGCAAATGACGCAATTGGCACGTCTCCCCGGACAAACAGGAGACGTGGATAGATGGCGTGCACTACCACAACGAAAACACAATCTATCATCCCTCTTTGCATTTCCTTGCAAGCTTTATTTTTGAGGCCGTTTATTGCCCAGTTTGTTCACACCCCCTCTATCTTGATTAGCATTATACTGCTTGACAGTTTTGACCTTGTGTCTCTTTTTTTCTTTCATACCTTCTTTCTTTTTGTCACCCACCCTCAAGACCTCTGTGGACTGGATTGCTTTAGTTACATTAACAGACAACTTAGCAACACATTGTAAAGTGTGTTCAATTCTTTTGGCTATACGAGCAACTTCCTTCAAACTAGGATCATCTTTGAGCCACACTTCCTCACAAATTTTTGGTCCCTTATATGTTCGTCCAACCCCCCACCAAATTTACAATTTAATGACAAATGTCTCAGAGCAGTAACATAATCCTCCACGGACTCGCCTTCATGTTGGTATCTCATGTACTATCATATTATTACATCTAATTTAGATATTAGACGCAATGCATGTATGCGAGTTAACGCAATTTTAGTGTAAACTATAACCAATGTACAAAGCCTGCATGGCCGCGCAGTGTTCAGTGCATTAGATATAGACTGCAAACCTACAAGGGGAATCTGACTAGGCCCAAGCAATAGTGAGCTGCCAGTCACCACGTAGACCCTCGTTTGTTGTACACATTTTTGCTCTAATGTTTGTCTTAGAAGGAATGTGCCCTGCAAGGCCATGAGATAGCACTAGGCGCCTCGTTGTGCACATTATCGCAGCTAGGCCAGCGCAGGCCCCAAACCCCACCCAGCCAACTACGAGTTATAGCCCCTACAACTGCCCTGGTCCCGAGACCCCTGAATTCCATGATAGTAGATGATCACAGACCACCAACCATAAACTTACTGCCCATAACAGATCTAAGAACATGGCCACCCCACCTTATTTTATAATGACAAGATTTGTAATGTGAGGTACAGGAAGGATGCCATTTTGGTGGTATGGGACCTAGAGGGGGAGGAATGGGGCCTTCACAGTGTTGGAACTGTGGGAAGTGGGGGCACTTTCAAATGGGAGTGCAGAAGCAGGCAAGGAATGGGTTACAGCTACGCCCATTGTCTCAAGGGCCCCCACAAGGGTCAGCCCCCAGAATAACGTCCATCCCTTATGAGGCACACCAGACCTACTCACAATTACCTCCACGAATGATTGTCCCTCCTGCCCAACAGCAACAGGCAGTACAACCATACACACCACAGCATACGGGCCAACAAAACTCCAAACAGTACTGTTGCCTCTTTCACAGGCACGGCCGTGGTAGGAGGGAATCCTTTCTCGTTTCCCGGGACAAATGCATATCCTGTCTCAGACAGCCCACACAGAACTCTTGCGTGTCTGGTCCTGTCGATGACCCTCAACCCTGGCGAGGAACCCTTGGTGGGGGCAGAGATAGGAGATAAACAATTCATTTTTATGGTCGATTCAGGTGCTGCAAAATCATTCATCAGTGAAGGGCATTTTCCATTATTGGGCAAAACTCTCAACACGCAGGGATTCTATGGGGCTATTTCCACAGTTCTGTACACCAAAGACTTGGATGTAAAGGTTGGAGGAAAAGCAGTCCACGCTCCCTTATTATACTCTTCTCTTGTCAACCTGTTGGGCAGAGACATGATCAGCAAATTGAACATGACAATCTCATTCAAAGATCATGGCATTATTTGCTCCATGCCATGAGTGAGAGCGATGGTGGTAATACAGGCACTAGCAGGAGAGGTAGTAGTCCACAAAATACCAGTGACCCAGATAGGTTTATATATGGGATAACATTACTTGTGGAGGCAGTACCACCAATTGGGAAAAACTGCTGGGGAGTCCCAACTGATTTTTATCTTCTCCCTGTGGAATCCCCAGAGTTGGTGGTGGTCTCGATCTGCAGGGATTGTTGATCTCGGCTAAAAGAGTGGTTGTTCTAGGAACAGACAGGCATGGATGCAAATGGCATAAAGTGCTTTGTATTGATCCCACTGTTCCCCTAAAGGAAGTAACAGATGCAGACTTGTTTGAGAACAATGACACTGATGGAGAGATAATTCTAGAGCTGTGCATCCACTTTGAAATAATGGTTCAATACAGAAAAGTTCAGTGCCCCCTGATGGCTGTTGTAGCCCCATCCCCTTATATTGAAACAGACCTAGAGTATGCACCTGGCCAATTGTGGACCACCAACCCACATGATGTAGGGATTTTAAAGGAAGTGACCCCAGTACACATAACACTAAAGGTAGGAGCTGTAATACCCCCGAGTGAAACATTATTTAATATCAGAGACACAATACAGGCCTTACTCAATCAAAGCATAATAATGCCATCCACATCTCTGTGTAATACGGTGATCTACCCTGTCAAAAAGGCAATGGGGTGCAATTGGAGGATGATCCAGGATGTACGCCCCCTAAGCCTGCCACCATTTTATGCAGCATCCCCAAAGAAGCAACCCACTTCACAGCGGTAGATATCAAGAATGCGTTCTTCTCAATACACTTGCACCCCGACTCACAATATTTGACCACCTTCACTCATGTTGGAAAGCACTGCGAACATAGTCATTTGCCTCAGGGGTACTGTGATAGCCCAAGTATTTTTAACAGAATGCTACATGCTGACTTAGGTAACATCCAAGTACCCAGCACAATCATCCAGTACGTGGATGATTTGCTTGTGTGCAGCGACACTGAGCAGCAATGCAGAAGAGATGACATCACTCTCTTATAACTACTGGCCCGAAAGGGCTACAAAGTTGACAGAACCACGCTACAGTATTGCCAGCAGGAAGTGCTGTACCTAGGTCACTAAATATCAGCAGGCGGCAAGAGAATAATACCAGACAGAGCAGCTTCTGTGCATGCCGCTTCCCGACTGCAAGGCTGCCACATGACCTTTTACTCTGATTAGGCATACACCACTAAAACAGTGCATGACGGTCTGTCATGCTCCGGACATTACGAGGCACCCTACCCCACCCCGTTGGGCCCTTCCGTGAGCTACTCATAGACTATGCAGACATGGAAGAAAGATGCAATAGTTCCTGATTTTTGATTGTTGTGGTATGCCCTTTGTCACGATGGGTCGAAGCTGGACCTTGTGCATATCCGGATACCAAATGCACTGCCAAAATTCTGGTGGGTGAATTTTTTCCTCAATGGGGCGCATGCGATGCACTAAAGTCAACGCCACCTTTTTTCAATGAGCTCTTCAGGGAGATCATAGCACTACTTGTCATTAAACACTGGATGTGTTCAATTTATTACCCCAAGCCTACAACATAGTGGAGAAGATCAACAGCCTCTTTAAGAGCACACCGTCCAAGCTTTGCACCATGTTAAAGAAAACCTGGGTGCACTGCTGGTGTGAGTTTATAGGGGCGTTCCTTCAGACCACGGGCACCCATGAGTGTCACAGCAGCAGGAAGGGGTGGCAAGTGGCCGATCCAAATGCCATGCACACCACACCCCTGCTGGCGCACCCTGTGCCAGCAGGATTGTGGTGTATGAGTGAACACTGTTGCATCAGTCACTCCAGCATGTCACAGGACCAGTTGGCCTGCCCCATGTTGGCATGGCAGACAAGCCACAGGGAACTACATGCCCCGCTACACCGACATGCGCTCACATTTCCAATCACTGTACACCACAGTGCAACCCTGCTGGCTGCACAGCAGTGAGTGCCCCATTGAGCCCCATTGAGTAAGCCACCACCCCCACCAGGTGAGTTCCACCCAGGAAGGGGATGTAGGGGCCTGAAGGATCACTAGCATGCATGCCATAAATCAGTTGCCCCAGCATGGACACCCTGCCCTCCCCACACACAGGCCAAAGACCAATTTGCCATGTGTCACACACTCATTACCACAAGCATCCCCATGATGCTGAGCCCACATGCAATCTCCCCTAACCAACCATGCCCATTTGCCCATATGTGTGGGGTCGCATCTGAACCGTAGCAAATGTGTCTCACATGCCAACACATGTGATGGAACCAAACCTGAGAACATTTCCTATGTTCCCTACAGGCCCTCAGGCATCACCAGAGGCATCACAGGAAGAGGAGGTTGCAGGCCCATCTGGGGGCAGCGCATCTGGGGCCCTCAAGGTCTCCCACCACCACCACCACCCTGCAAAGGCACAGTAAAACTATGCTGTTGTCCCACCATGAGACACCACAACCCAGCAGGGCCAAGCCAACATCCACTCCACAGCCCACCAGGACCAGCACAAGGTACAGTGCACCCACTCCTGCACCTGGAGGCTCAAACACTGAGGCCTCACCTGCAGGTAGAGCAAATGTGGAGACACGGGGTGACACCAATCCGGTGTCACCAGCCATAGAAGGGCTACAGATCCCAGTGAGCTCTCCAGTCCACCAGTGTCCACAGATCCCAGAGAGCCCTCCATGCCACCAGCATCCACAGACCCCAGAGAACCCTCCATGCCACCAGTGTCAACAAACTCCAGAGAGCCCTCCATTCTGCCAGCGTCCGCAGACCCAAAGCTGCCCTTGCTGCCGCCAGCGTGCTCAGACACCTGAGCCGGACATTGACACACCCTCTTATGGCGCCCTGAATTCAGCACAGAGCCAGTGCACATCCCCTCGCTCATACACCACACACCGCCAAGCATAGGCTAAATGATGTGGAGCTCAGACAGAGGGAGATGAAGGCAATAGGGTTCCCACACTCCGAACATCTGCAGGTAATCTGTGACTGCCTACAAGGGGCCACCCGCAGTATTGCGCGGAACATGGCGAGGAGCTGGGTGGAGGCAGCTGCCTGTATGGCCACCCTGACAGTATACGGGCAGAGAGTCAGGGAGACGCCCACAGGTGTCTCAGCCCTCGCTGAGGCCATCTGCCAGGGCAGCAAATTGACATGCCAACAGCTCCGGGGGCCAGGCTCAATCCCTTTAATTCTACAACTGCCACAGAGGAGTCACAGCAGAGCACACTGAGGCATCGGTCCTAGCCCCATCTGTGCCCAAGATGACCAGGAGCTGGTAGGGGGGGAGAGGCCACAGTTGTAGGCAACATAGAGACACGTATTGCCCTGAGTGGCCATGCTGGGGAGTTGGTGGTGGGAGGGGGTTTAGTGTACTGGGTAGTTGGCGATGGGAGGGGGAGGGGGAATAGTGTGCTGGGAAGTTGGTGGTGGGAGGAGGATAGTGTGCTGCGGAGTTGGTGGTGGGAGGGGGTAGGTGGGATAGTCAGGGCACATAGTTAGAATAAAACAGTTGAATTGTCAATCAGTGCCTGGCGAGCCAGTATCCCATCCCTCACTTCATCTCTGATTTTGCCTGCTTTGACCCTTGACTTAGGCATTCGTCATCTTCATCTGGGGCTGGCATGTCCATGTCAGGGGTAGGGGTACATTCCTTGATATGCAGATGTTGTGTAGCATGGCACACACTAGCACTAGTTTTCTTACTTTCTCTGGAGCGTACATAAGGGCTCCACCTGCAGGATGTAGGCAGCAAAAACGTGCCTTCAAGAGTCCATAAGGCGCGCTCAATGCACACATGGATCCTGTTGTGTGCGTGGTTGTGGGCTATGTTGTGCGGTGTACGTAGATCACGAGCAGGGGTCATTATCCAGGACAACTGCGTATATTCGGAGTCACCTGCATGGGGAGAGGCACAGACATTAGTCACTGTGAAATGTGTGCTGGTGGACTTACACAGTATCATGGCAAATAGTCATCATGTGCATGTGTATGGGGCTTCATCCCATGGCATGTGTCTGTGGATTCTGTGTCACTGTTATCATGCATTGTATTGGCATCACATGCACCCTGTTATATTGCAGCAGATGTATCGTGATGTGTCTGTCAGTGACATGTGTTCCAGGTGGTTGTCTTGTGGCTGTGTATTGCTCTCATGCATGTGGCTTTCTGGGATACCTATCGGCCTGTCATACGCTTCTGGGGGTCTTGGGTCATCATTGCAGGGTGGGTGTACGTGGGTACATGGGTGTGGCACTAGCAGTGCTGCTGTTGTGTGATGAAATGGGGCACTGTGTTTGTTATTGCAGTAGTATGTATAGTGCTTTGTGAGGGACAGCTTTGCTATATTTTCTGATCCGTCCCATACCTTAGTTTTGTCTTTCATGATAATGTCAGCATTCAGAAGTGTTCAATCTTGATCCAGAGTCATACCGATATTATCTAGATGGTTCCAGGATGTCGTCTGCATGCCAGCCAAGAAAAGGTTTAAATTACCATCTTGCAAATGAGAAGTCAGGTTCCGCAGTAGGATTGAACGCTCCAGGGAAGAGGTACAGGGTCTCATGTAGAACCTACATTCCTGAATTAGTCAATATGTCCTGATGGATATCAGCACAAGTCCGCACCTTAAGGCCTTAACCGGTACTGCTTTGGGAGCGCCCAGTAAAGAGCAGAGTATATTTTCCTCCATCTTGTCAAACCAAGACGTGTAGAAGTTGGTGAGTGATTCAAACCATACAAGAGACCCGGTACAATGCTCGTGGAATGTATAGTGCAAAGGCCTTCAATGTTATAACCCCTCTTTCTGGTGAGGAATCTTTTAATGATCAGCCATTATATGGTTACCATATTAATTGGAAAGCCCAGATATAAGTAGCTGTCCACTATTTCTAGTGTGTGATTAGCCAATTTCCATTTACAGGGGATTTTTTTTTATTTTACAGCATCTATCACCAATGACCATGATTTTCGATTGGATGGGATTTATTTCCATGTCATTCTGAACCGTGAAGGCCGCCAGAGCGTCCATGGAGTTCTGGATACCGATAGGTGTGTGGTCAAGTAGCACCGTGTCATCAGCGCAGCTCATCTATGAAAAAGCCTCCACCACGATTCTTTGTGGGAATTTAGAGATTGAATAGCAAGTAAATATGCACCACTGTGAGAGGCCTCGGTTTGTGGGGATAACCCTAGTGAGGGAGCCATGCTGATTAATGCAAACAGTTACACTATTATCGGTGTGCGCGGGGGCGCAGGGGTGCGCGGGTGTTTTCACACGCGATTGGCCCTGTGCGAGTGGGGTACGTGTATTTCAGGGGTTCGCGAGAAGTTTCACACGCGATTGGCCTGGGTACGTGTATTTCAGGGGTGCGCGGGAACTTTTACACGTGATTGGCCTGGGTACGTGTATTTGAGGGGTTCGCGGGAAGTTTCAGACGCGAATGGCCTGTGCACGTGTATTTCAGCGGTGCGCAGGTGTTTTCATACACGATTGGCCCTGTGCGAGTGGGGTACGTGTATTTCAGGGGTTCGCGGGAAGTTTCACCCGCGAGTGGCCTGGGTACGTGTATTTCAGGGGTGCGCAGGAACTTTTACATGAGATTGGCCTGGGTACGTGTATTTCAGGGGTTAGCGGGAAGTTACACACGCAAATGGCCTGTGTACGTGTATTTCAGGGGAGCGCGGGTGTTTTCACACGCGATTGGCCCTGTGCGAGTGGGGTATGTGTATTTCAGGGGTTCGCGGGAAGTTTCACACGCGATTGGCCTGGGTTCGTGTATTTCAGGGTTGCGCAGGAACTTTTACACGCGATTGGCCTGGATACGTGTATTTCAGGGGTGTGCGGGAACTTTTACATGCAATTGGCCTGGGTACGTGTATTTCAGGGGTGCGCGGGTGTTTTCACACGCGATTGGCCCTGTGTGAGTGGGGTACATGTATTTCAGGGGTGCGTGGGTGTTTTCACACGCGATTGGCCCTGTGCGAGTGGGGTACGTGTATTTCAGGGGTGTAACGCTGACCTGGCTCCCACGGAGGCGCTGACCTGGTCTGGATTGCTGTGACCTCTTCAAGCGTGATGCGCAGGATTTGAAACACCGACTGAACTGGACCCCCAAATCTGGCTTGTCTGGCCCGTAGAAAAATCTTTCTGTAGGTGGAGAAAGGGGATTAACTGACTGCAGAGTATTGTGATTGCTTCCCACCTCCCCTTTGCTCTTCTCTGACCACCTCCGAAATCCCCAATCAAGGCTCACCTTAATGTTTGAATGGATGAGCTCTCCATCCTGCTTCTGGTGCAGGGGCGCGTATTTGACCAGTTACTTCACTGGTTTCGGAAGGCGAAACGCCGTAAGTATGCAGTTTAAAAAGTTCCAGAGTAGAGTCTTCTCTTTGTTTGCTTTTCTTAACCTGCGATCTGTCCTTATTTTCAGGTGCAGAGTGGAAGTGATGCTTCGAGGGATATTGCCGGAGACAAACTCAGGTGGGTTTGTGATAAAATGATCCCTTTAAATGTGTTTGAATCCCCCTAGTAATGTCTTTCTTTTTTCCCCTTAGGGGCCGGGGTGCGGTACCAGGCCAAGAAGTGGCGCCGACCCAAAATGAGGAGTGGTTCCGTCAAATATGGCCAGGTAAGTCTTGTGACGGAAAATCAGGCTTTCCTCATTTGTTCCTTCTGCTCACCTTTTGTCTCTTCTTCTCCCCTGCAGGTGCAGAGATGTGGTGGAATGCCCAGAAGGTCGCAGTGGATAGTGAAGAGCCCACAAGCCAGGTGAGTGAGGCGCGGCGCTGCAACAAGTAGCGCGATGCTTTTAAAGAATGTCTATCTTCAGGATCGCTAGCGTGATGGTTCCGGACACAGGTAGGAAGTTAGATTAAGTTCTTGGTTTTCACCTTTTCTCTTCCCTTCCTTCCTTTCAGGTATCCCAAGATCGAGGCGGGTGTGGCTGGAGGCAAGATGCAGGAGCAGGCACGGTGAGCGTTCAGCTGCTAGATGCAGAGCAACGCGAAGCACGTGTGGCAATCCGGGCGTGGTTTAAATAGCCTTGGAAGAAGTTCCAGGTAAGTATTCTTCCACGGTCCCCACCCAAGTGACATAGTTCCTTTGATAAAATAGTCCCTCCTAAGCTTCATTTGGCTTGAGGCTTCATGCAGCCTGGTCTGCGTCAGGTAAGTGCACCAAACACCCTCTTTTATGAGCCTGGTGCCTATGGCGCCAGAACTGATGTCCAACATGAGCCTGGCGCCAAAGGCGCCAGGACAAAGTCCAAAGAGCCCCTATTAGGGGCCGCTGGGCTTTTACCCGAGGGCATGATGCTTGCTCCCGGGGGTGCTGGGCCTGTCCTGGTGCTCCTGGGGTAGGCATCATGACAGCACTCCCCCTCAAGGCCCCTCCCAAGGTCGTTCCCTCTGGAGGTTTCGGTTTGTTTGGGAAATCCCGATGGAATTTTTTACCAGCCGAGGTGCATGTTCGTGGTCGCTGGGTTCCCAAGACCTTTCCTGAGGCCCGTACCCTTTCCAATCAATTAGATAGAAAAGTTTTGATTTTGAAATTTTAGAATCCAAAATGTTCTTCACCTCGAATTCAGGCTCCCCATCTATCTGAATTGGTTCTGGTGGCTTTATTTCTGGTTGCACTGGTTTCAAAAGTGACACATGAAAAACGGGATGAATCCGCATGTTAGCTGGCAGATCGAGCTTGACTGCCACTGGATTAATGATAGCTTTGATCGAATAAGGGCCCAAATACCTTGGATTAAAAGTTCGAGGTCCCTTGAGCAATAAATGTTTGGTAGCCAACCATACTAGGTCTCCTATTTGGTATGAAGGCGCCTCCTTCCGATGCAGATCTGCATTTTTCTTGTATTTCTCTTTCGCTTGTTGCAAATGGGCAGTTGCATTCTTGAATGCTTGAGTTATAGTGGAATGCAAACGGTCTACTGCGGGCATTTCAAGGCTCAGAGGAAAGTCCAGGTCTGAAGTACGAGGGTGATGTCCATATAGGGTGTAAAAGGGGCTTTGTCCAGTTCCAGAGTGCACCGAGTTATTGTATGCATATTCAGCCACCCATAACAAATCCTTCCAATTACTCTCCGATTAGTGCAACATACACAGTAGGTATTGTTCAAGGGTCTGGTTCGTTCTCTCCGTCTGACCATCGGTCTGTGGGTGATGGCTGGTTGAGAGTCTTACGTCGATTTGTGCCAGTTGACAACACCTTTTCCAAAAATGTGAAATAAACTGGCTTCCCCGGTCGGAGACTAATATGGACGGGAATCCATGCAAGCGGATGATATTTTCGAGGAATTCCTTAGCAAGGACAGAAGCTGAAGGTAATCCTTTCAACGGAATAAAATGAGCCATTTTAGAAAATAGATCCACCACAACCAGAATAGTATTGTATCCATTACAAGGGGGCAGGTCTGTGATAAAATCTAGTGACAAGGTGTGCCAAGGCGCTGGTGGAATGTCTAAAGGCTGAAGAAGACCGGCGGGTTTTGTCTTTTGGCCTTTGTTTTGGGCACAAACTCCACAGAACATCACAAAAGATTTAATATCCTTTCGCCAGGAAGGCCACCAGAATTGTCGTTTAATTTTTTTCCTCAGTTTTGGCAATGCCAGGATGTCCTTCCATCAGGGTATCATGATGACGGGAAATAACCAGTTCTTGTAATTCCTTTTCTGGCAGAAATAAGCGTCCTTGGAAGTAAGGTAGGCCATCGTTGACCAAAAAGTAAGACTCCCTTTGGATCCAATCCTGCAAGGCGGTAGAGTCCAGGAGTTGTTTTACTCGTGCTTGAATGTCTTCAAAGGTTTGTAAGGAGGTTAATCCCAAAATTCTTTGTTCGGGAATGATCGGCACAGGTTCTGAATTAGTGTCTATTTCTCCCATTCCTATTCTAGATAGTGCGTCTGCTTTGCCATTCTTACAGCCGGGACGGTAAGTGATTACAAAATCAAACTCAGCAAAGAATAAAGCCCATCAGAGCTGACGTGATGATTGAGCCTTGGCAGTCTTTAAATATTGTAAATTTCGGTGATCAGTGATCACGGTGATGGTGTGCCTGGCGCCAAGAAGATAATGCCGCCAAGCCTTAAAGGCGGACTTAATGGCTAATAATTCCTTATCGGTAATTGCATAATTTACCTCAGGTGGGGAGAACTTTCTGGACCAAAATGCTACAGGATGCAGTTGGTTGGTTTCAGAGTCTCTCTGAGACAGGACAGCTCCCATGGCTAAACTGGATGCGTCAGTTTCGACTATGTATGGGAGATCGGGACGCGGGTGCTTCAAAATAGGTGCAGACGTGAATTTAGCTTTCAATTCCTGAAAGGCCTGTTCGGCTTCCTTGGTCCATTCGAAACGTTTATTTTTCCGCAAATGTGCAGTGATGGGTTGTACTACACGTGAAAATTCCGGAATAAATCTGCGATAAAAATTGGCAAAACCAAGCATGCTTTGGACCCCTTTTACCGAGCTAGCAGATGGCCATTTGAGGATGGCCTCCACTTTCCGTGAGTCCATTCGGACCCCATTAGGTGTCAGGATGAATCCAAGAAACTCCACCTCGGTGGTATGGAAAACACACTTTTCCAGCTTAGCAAACAGTTTGTGCTGGTGCAATTTCTCAAGGACGGCCCGGACATGCTTTCTGTGATCAGATTCCGAAGAGGAGTACACAAGAATGTCATCGATATATACGACAACACAAACATGGATAAGTTCCCGAAGGACATCGTTCATGAAGAATTGGAAGGCAGCAGGCGTGTTGCACAACCCAAAAGGCATCACCTGGTATTCGAATAAACCATATTTTGTACGGAAGGCCGTTTTCCATTTGTCGCCTTCTTTTACTCGCACCAGATGATAAGCCCCCCGGAGATCTAACTTGGTGTATACGCAAGCGTCCTTCACCTGGTCAAGGAGTTCAGGGATCAAAGGCTGAGAGTAACGGTTTTTAACCGTTATCTGGTTCAATGCGCGGTAGTCGATACAAGTACTAAGGTCGCCTTCTTTTTTGGGCACGAAGAACAAAGCCGAGGATGCCGGGGACTTTGACGGGCAAATGAAACCATTGGCTAGGTATTGATCTAAATATTGTCTCAAATGCCGGTTCTCAGGTTCAGTAAGGGCATAAATCCTGGCATAAATCCTGGCAATCGTAAGATCTGTGGGGGGGTAACGTGTTGGCCTGTTCCTTTTGGAAGAAGTCCTGAAAGTCTTGGTATTCCGGAGATAGTTGCATGGAGACAGAGGTTACAGATGCTAGACTAATCTTCAGATTTTCTGGGTAGCAGGTTTGTGCACAATCCGGGAAGGTTATTCTCTTTGCTCGCCAATTAATTCGAGGGTTATGTGTCTCTAACCAAGGAATTCCAAGAATAACCTGAAACTGTGGGGCCTTGATTACGTCAAACACAACTGCCTCCCGATGGCCGTCCGGACCAATAAGAGTCAACTCAGTAGTGGAATGTGTTACCGGTCCTGAGGAAATTTCAGTTCCATCGACTGTGGTGATGACATCTTTGCTGGTTTTTGGATGCAGAGGGAGGTTAATCCTAGAGACCAATTCACGATCCACATAGTTTCCTATAGCCCCACTATCCATGTATGCCTTTATTGCATGCAACCGCTTAGGCTGTTCCGGATCTACGAGAACCAGTGGCACAATGAAATGCAAGGTCTAAGAGTTAGTTTTCAAGCTCGGCAAGCGGACCCCTACGCTTGTCGGGCGGAGTCGTTTCCCGAAACAGAGTCTTCATGGTTTTTATCAGCGGCTCCTACCACCTTCTTGGGCGGTTTTGCCGGGCAATCTCGTAGAAAGTGTCCAGAGTTCCCACAATAAAGACATCATTTTAACTGCCGCCTCCTTTCACGTTCCTTTTGGGTTAAAGGTCCTCTAACCCCTCCAATTTGCATAGGCTCGGAGACATCGGCACCCTTGGGAGTGACGTGGGTCTTGACCAACACCCGGGTTTCAAACTTGGACCGATCGCTTTTCGGTTTTGGAGCCTGTGATCCAATTGGACCACTAAGTCTATATATTCTGTGCATTCTTGGGGCGGATTTACAACTTGGGCCAAGACATCTTTAAGTTCTCCGCGTAGACCCCGATAGAATAATGTGATTCTTTTATCCTCTGGCCACCCAGTTTCCACGATTAGTCTGTTAAAGGTTGCTATGTAGGAGAGGAGGTCTTGGTTGCCCTGTCGCAGGGATAGAAGTTCATCATCCAGAGCTTGTCCCTGAGAATGTCGAGCAAATAATCTCTCCATGCTTGCTTGAAATCCTTGGAAATCCCGGAGGATTGGGTCATCTTGAGTAACCAGTGGTACTGACCAATCGCCAGCACAGCCGCTAAGGTATGACAACACAAAAGCTACCTTGGTCTGGTCATTAGGGAAGGTCCCAGGTCTGCATAGGAAGTGCAAACGACATTGATTCAGGAATACGGTGAACCGTTTGGGGTCCCCAGCAAAGCGTTCAGGTGGGGCCAGCGGCATATTTCCAGGTAGATTGATTTGCACAGGGTTACTTGAAGCCACAGGAACAGAATTCCCCCCGGAACCAGGTAGAGGGGTTTGCCCAGCTTGACCTTGCAATACCTGCCTAGCCAGGTCATCAGTTCGTTCCTTAGATACGATTATTTCCCTCCTGAGGGCATTAGTCTCTTGACGAGCGGCATCTATTTCGGCCCGTAATTCCCCCAGTAATTGGGCCAACATATCAGTCTCAGAAGTTTCCATAGCGCCTGGGTGGGAATTTGTAGGAAGGCTTCGCGTTCTGTAACGCTCACCTGGCTCCCACAGAGGCGCTGACCTGGTCTGGATTGCTGTGACCTCTTCAAGCGTGATGCGCAGGATTCGAAACACCGACTGAACTGGACCCCCAAATCTGGCTTGTCTGGCCCGTAGAAAAATCTTTCTGTAATTGGAGAAAGGGGATTAACTGACTGCAGAGTATTGTGATTGCTTCCCACCTCCCCTTTGTTCTTCTCTGACCACCTCCGAAATCCCCAATCAATGCTCACCTTAATGTTTGAATGGATGAGCTCTCCATCCTGCTTCTGGTGCAGGGGCGCGTATTTGACCAGTTACTTCACTGGTTTAGGAAGGCGAAATGCAGTAAGTATGCAGTTTAAAAAGTTTGTTTGCTTTTCTTAACCTGCGATCTGTCCTTATTTTCAGGTGCAGAGTGGAAGTGATGCTTTGAGGGATATTGCCGGAGATAAACTCAGGTGAGTTCGTGATAAAATGATCCCTTTAAATGTGTTTGAATCCCCCTAGTAATGTCTTTCTTTTTTAGGGGCTGGGGTGTGGTACCAGGCCAAGAAGTGGCGCCGACCCGAAATGAGGAGTGGTTCCATCAAATATGGCCAGGTAAGTCTTGTGACGGAAAATCAGGCTTTCCTCATTTGTTCCTCCTGCTCACCTTTTGTCTCTTCTTCTCCCCTGCAGGTGCAGAGATGTGGCGGAATGCCCAGAAGGTCGCGGTGGATAGTGAAGAGCCCACAAGCCAGGTGAGTGATGCGCGGCGCTGCAACAAGTAGCGCAATGCTTTTAAAGAATGTCTATCTTCAGCATCGCTGGCGTGATGGTTCTGGACACAGGTAGGAAGTTAGATTAAGTTCTTGGTTTTCACCTTTTCTCTTCCCTTCCTTCCTTTCAGGTATCCCAAGATCGAGGCAGGCGTGGCTGGAGGGAAGATGCAGGAGCAGGCATGGTGAGCGTTCAGCTGCTAGATGCAGAGCAACGCGAAGCACGTGTGGCAGTCCGGGCGTGGTTTAAATAGCCTTGGAAGAAGTTCCAGGTAAGTATTCTTCCACGGTCCCCACCCAAGTAAAATAGTTCCTTTGATAAAATAGTCCCTCCTAAGCCTCATTTGGCTTGAGGCTTCATGCAGCATGGTCTGCGTCAGGTAAGTGCACCAAACACCCTCTTTTATGAGCCTGGCGCCAGGACAAAGCCCAATCCTATTAGGGGCCGCTGGGCTTTTACCCGAGGGCATGATGCCTGCTCCCGGGGGTGCTTGGCCTGTCCTGGTGCTCCGGGGGTAGGCATCATGACAAGGGGTGAGTGGGAAGTTTCACATGCGATTGGCCTGTGTACGTGTATTTCAGGGGTGCGCGGGGAGTCCTCCATGTGAATTGGCAGTGTGGCTCCTCCCAGGTGTCCTCTCTACCCCCTCCACGGCCCCTGCAGGCAGCCCACACCACAGGGGACTACCCTGCACCCCTGGTCATGTCCCGCAGGCAGCACATCCACCATGGGCATGCCCCCCAGCCAAGCCACATGTCACGTTGCAATATGATCACCAACTCATGTCTACCAGCACCCCAACCACCCAGCAGTCAGGGGCACCTGCCAGCAGGCCCCCATTCATGTCCCCCAGCACCCCCAACCACCAAGCAGTCAGGGGCACCTGCCAGCAGGCCCCCACTCATGTCCCCCAGCACCCCGACCACCCAGCAGTCAGGGGCACCTGCCAGCAGGCCCCCACTCATGTCCCCCCCAACACGTCAACATGACCCACAATCATGGCCCTCATGTCCACCCGAATCCAACCGCACGCCACCCCTGGCCAAATAACCAACCAAGTCTAACAAACACCCCACATAGAAATGGCCATTACATGAAACAACCCAAATGGCATGTATGTACATCAACACATGTCTGTCACACACACACAATGGGGGACAGTGAATGTGAAAAGCCACATCGTGACATGCATGAAACCAATGAGAGAATACCACACATTGAACTAAGGAAAAATATGTATTGGACCAAAAATGCAGTGAAACAAAGGAAAACACAAAACAATGCACATAAGGAATGAAATGCAGAAAGACATAAAATGATAAAAAATTGAAATCAGAATCACAACGAAACACAAATCAAAATGTCTCCAAACTCTCACTGCAATAAAGCAAATCCAAACTGCAAGATAAAAGAAAAATCCATTGCTCCATGGTGAAATAAAATTCCTAAAGCTGATAAATCCACAGTCCAACTATTTACAAGGATGAAATCCTGGGTCCATGAGGCCAACAGTTGAAATGAAACCTACCAAAATACGCTAACTAATTAAGAACTATATACAAAAATGTGGGGCATTGTCCAAGCACCCCAAAATAAATGAAAACCAAAATGAAACCTAACACTAACTAACTATATACAATAGCGGCGGGCAAGTCCAACGGCTCACTGGTTGATGTCATGGGCCAGGGCATCATCGAACTCCTGTTCAATGGCTTGGAGGCGGGCATGTTCACTGGCCCGAGGTCTCGCAGGGATAACGCGGTGTCCAGCTCCAACCCCCTGCGAATACCCTCGAGGCACTCAGCCCGCCTCAGCGCCCTCCGCATGGAGTTCTCCGCCCTGACCATTGTGAGCCGTTCCCCCGCCGCCGCTCCGCACTTATCTGCTGGCCCAACCACTCCCACACGGAAGACACTCCCATTCCAGGGTTCTCCTGCCCTCCGGCCGATGCCTGCCCCTCTGATGTTGATGGCCCAGAGCCATGATGCCTCCCACGTCGAGCCTGCCGCTGCCTCTGACGCAACTGCCTCTGCCAGCACAACGGCATCCAGGCTGATGGAATCCACTGACGCCGTCGTGCACGTGCCTTGCAAGATGATGCCGTCACATCCTCCATCTGCTGGGGTCCAGTTGCTGGTGTGTCCACCCCTGCTTGGACCTCCGACTCCCGACTGTGGCAGGGATGGGATCCCCAACGAGCTGGCTGCGTTGGTCGGGGCAGGTTCACAGGGGGCCCTGGTGGCATCTGGGCTGGAAGACGGCATGGAGAACGACAGGCGCATAGCCTCCACAGAAGAGGAGAGGGTCGCCAGAGTGGCCGACACATGTACGAAACCCCCAACCATGGTCGCTCCCAACTGGGCCACGTTGGCACGGTGCTCTTTGTGATGACGTGTGTGCTCCCCCCGAGAAGCACGCAGCTCATCACGAATGACACCCGTGCGCAACGAGACACCAATCAGGACCTTCTCCATACGGCTGGGTGTCCCCTCGTCCGCAGGTAGAGGAGTGTCAGATGACATGGACATCTCCCCTACCTGCGGACGGGCCTGAGGTGGGGCATCCCTGCTGGTGCATGGTGGTGCAGTAACAGTGTCAGGGACAGTGACATGCACAGGCCCCTCCGCGGCGACCTGTGCTGCCTCCTGCCCCTGGCCCTGGACTGCACCACTTGCACCAGCAGGGATGCCCCCACCAGGCCCCATGTGCGGCTCAGTAGCGGCCTCCTCCTCCACTGTGGAAACCACCAACCTGGATGGCTCAACACCGTCTTCCGCCGTTGCAAGCCCCTGTGGGGGATCACCCACCCCTTCCGCTGCAGCCGTGGGGGCATCCCCGCCGCTTGGCTCCACCCTCTTCTTCACTTGCCGCTGTGTTGAGGGAGACATAGAACATAAGCATCAGGGTACTGTACAATGGTCACCTAGACAGGAAGAAATAGCAGATGAGTGGAACTGTCAAACATCACTTCCATCATGTCCCTCCACAGCACATGGGTCGGTGCAGGCAAAACACATGCAGTAACAGGCATGGCGCATGCTATGGACATTAGCATACATGTCCAAGGGACTCTTGAAACATACAATGTGGTTTTGAACTCACATGCAGCATGGGTCATGCCTTTCACATTTACACACTTCACCGTAGTTTCATCCATCTGGACTCCTACACCCCAGACACAGTGGATACAAGGATGACTAGGTTGCATCAGTGAATCTGAACATTGTCACAGACATGTGTCATGCACCCATGCCATTTACAAGTCACGGACACGCAGGTCAGACACACAGACATGGACACCATACATTTACATGGCATCAGCACCCATCCCTCACCCCCACCCATGTCCAGGAACAGAGACTGGCATGCTTTCATGTGTCCGTTCCGCATAGAGCTCCCCATGTTGCATCTAAACACATGCACCAACCATGTGGTTCACACATTACTGGTCTCACATGCATGACCATGATGTACCTGCACACACACATACGTACATGGCCTATGTCACACATACAGGCAAGTATCAGACAACCAGCACACTGCAACATGCCCTGTCTCACACAGCAATGCTTGGCCACTTACCGCTCAACTCCAGACAGGTCTGCCCCTCAAGGATCTGGGCGTGGAGCGCTGGGCATGCGCGTTCCAGGACCCTCAGCTGGATGGTACTCATGCGGCCCCGGCCCCCCTCCACGAGGCGCCGGGCCTTTATGAGGGTCCTGGACCTCAAGTCCTCCCAGCGCTTTTTGACTTGCTTGATGTTGCGGGTTGCCACCCCCTCCGCGTTGAGAACAACCACAAAGTCGTCCCAGATCCTGTCCCATTCTTCCTTGTTGGCGCGTGATGATCCGAAGAGGGCATCATAATGCCCCAGGACATGCTCCACCAGGACATCAACTTCGGTGGCACTGAAGCTGGTGGCCCTCTGCCCCTCTGGCTGGTGGTCGCCAGTGGTCTCGGATGGTGTTTGCCCCGACATTGCGACCCCCGAGGCAGGCGTGGGTGGGCAACTGGGTCCTGGGGCTGGGCTGTGGAGCGATGGTATCCCAGTCGGGAGTCTTCTGTTCCAGCAGGGGTGGACACAGTAACTGGACCCCTGCAGATGGCTGATGTGCAGGCACCAAATGGCAGGGCACGGTGGCAGCAGGCAGGCAGGCAGCAGCAGATGGCTCGTGGGAGGCTGCTCAGGGCTCTGGGGGGCAGTCATTCGGCCTTTTGGGTAGGAGCGTGGTCTTCTGTGTGCTTACGTGTGGCCAGCTTGATACGGAGTGATTTGGCACGTGAAAATTCTGCACGTCAGCGTGTAATTCGAGGAAAGGCCCTTAGCGCATAAGCGCGTCAGCACGCATACGCGATTTCATTGGACCAAAGGCCCTTAGCGCGTAAGCGCGTCTGTGACGTATAGTGCATGGGGTTGCCCTGGCAGGGCTTGAAGATCCCACGTGGCTTTCCGTTGCTCTGTATGTGCTTTTCGTGGGGTGCGGTACATGTGTTTTCCAGGCATTGGGGTTCACACGCTATTACTTCACAGTGGGTGGGTGTTGGCTACGCGTTCTCCTACACATAAGGCAGATGGTGAGTGGTTCCCCGCTCCCCCAGGCCCGATCGCGTGTTACACATCCCGCGCCCCCCTAAAATACACGTACCCCGCTCCCCCAGGCCTGATCGCATGTGAAACTTCCCGCGCACCCCTAAAATACACATACCCCGCTCACCCAGGCCCGATCGCGTGTAACACTTCCCGCGCACCCCTGAAATACACGCACATGCTATTTTTCACACAGCAGGTGTCCGTGTTTGTCGCGTACCCCTTTGCACGTCATTTGTCCTAGAGGGCCACAGTATGGGACATTCATCAGAGCTGTGTATACGTGCTTTTTGTTAGCGCACATTTTTTTAATGCGCAGGGGCGCTACCGCCTGCCTTCGTGTGGCGGACGTGTTTAGGCCTGTGAGCATCTTTGCCCGTGCCGTTTTCTAGTCCATGAATACGTGTTGTTCGTGTGCGTGTGGGCGTTCCGTGTATTTCCCTGCAGTACTTCCCAGTTACGCCTTCTTTTTCACGCGTTGTTCCCCATTCCGCGTGTTACGCCTCGTGTTACGACCACTTTTTGGTGTGTTCGCTAAGGTTGTGCACATTCGCTGTGCGCGTCGCGCACGGCATTCGAGCTGTTGCAATGACGTGTGCGCCATGCACGGGTTTGGCGCACATCCTGAGGAAAACACGCGCAGGGACTTCCATTAATCGCACCCGTGTGCGTGTGCCTGTTTTTTGACGCTTGCGCCTGCCTGCGCCTGCTTGGGCCAAGATTTTCGGCGCACATTTTTTCCATGAATCGGCCCCTGAGTGAGAACTGGAGTCTAGCATGGCCAGCAGCCTGTAGTTGGAAGGGTCCATTCTAGCCCCCTTTTTATGGCCCGGTATCAGAATGGATTCCCTCCAAATCGATGGAATAAAGCCCAGGATCAGAATACGAGAGAACAAACTCTCTAACAGAGAATCCCAAAAGTTAGGGTTAGCTTTCATGACAGCATTAGCTACAGAGTCAGGGCCGGTGGCACATGAGGCTTTTAATTTCTACATAACAGTTAAAATCTCATCCACTTCAAAACGTTTGGAGACATTGAGGGGCCGATACATGGAAGAAATGTGCGCTGAAAATCGTGGCGCAAGCGTGAAAACGCAAGCGCACGAGCACACGTGCGATTCATGGAAGGCCCTGCGCGTGTTTCCCCCGGGAAGTGCGCCGAATCCGTGCGTGGCGCACACGGGCACACACATCATTGCAACATCCAGAATGCTGTGTGCGAGGCGCACAGCGAAAGCGCACAACGTAAGCGCACACACCAAAAAGGGGGCAGAACACGGGGCGTAATGCGCGGAATGGGGAACAATGTGTGAAAATAAGGGCGTAACTTGGGATGTACTGCTGGGAAGTACATGGAACGCCCACACGCACGCGAAACACACGTATTCATGGAATCGAATAGGGGAAACCCGCGCACGGGCAAAGACACACACAGGCCTAAACACGTCCGCCACATGAAGGCAGCGTCCCTGCGCATTACAAAAAGCTACGATGAATGACCCATTCTGTGGCGCCCTAGGAGAAATGGCTTGTCACACAACGCACAGGCATCCCATAAAAGCAAGAAAAAGAGATAAGCGACCCCAGTTGCCCACGTGCGTGTAAAAAAACAAAGCAGTACGCTGTGCCAGCCAGGAGCACAAAAAATACGTACGCGATCAACGCACAGGCTAGTTTACCCGTAAAAAAAGGGGTACGCGACAAACAGGGACACCCGCAGTGGGAAAAATAGCGTGTGCGACTCACCGTCTGCCTTGCGTGTAGAAGAACAACGCATAGCCAACACCCATCTGCTGAGAAGTAATTGCGTGTGAACCCCAACGCCTGGAAAACACACGCACCGCTTTCCACGAAAAGCACGTACAGAGCGATGGAAACCCACGTGGGAACTTCAACCCGTGCCAGGGGAACGCCCGTGCGTGTCACGTCACAGACACGCATATGCGCTAAGGGCCTTTCCTCGAATTACACGCTGATGTGCAATTTTTCATGTGCCAATTCACTCCGTATCAAGCTGGCCACGCGACAACACACGGAAGACCATGCTCCTGACCAGAAGGCCATTTTCCTGCCCCCCGGAGCACTGAGCCCGCTCCCACCTGCCATCTGCTGATGCCTGCCTGCTGGCCACGTGCCCTGCTATTTGGTGCCTGCACGTCAGCCATCTGCATTGGTCCAGTTGCTGTGACCACCCCTGCTGGAACAGAAGACTCCCGACTGAAGTTACATCGCTCCACAGCCCAGCACCAGGACCCAGTTGCCCACACACACCTGCCTCAGGAGTTGCCATGTCGGGGGAAACACCATCGGAGACCACTGGCAACCCTCAGCCAGAGAGGCAGAGGGCTACCAGCTTCAGTGCCGCAGAAGTTGGTATCCTGGTGGAGCAAGTCCTGGTGAATCATGATGCCCTCTTTGGAAGTTCACGCGCCGACAATGAAGGACGGAAGAGGAACTGGAAGGACATTGTGGCTGCCATCAACGTGGATGGGGTGGCAGCCCGCGACATGGCACATGTCCGGAAGTGCTGGGAGGACTTCAGGTCCAGGACCCTCAGCAAGGCCCGGCACCTCTTGAAGGCAAAGCATGCAGAGGGGTGCCGGGTCCACCTCACCAACATCCAGATGAGGGTCCTGGAATGCATACACCCAGCGCTCCACCTCCAGGTCCTTCAGATGCCGACACGTCCGGCGTCGACCGGTAAGTGTCCATGCGTACTGATTGGATGCAGTGCATGTTGAGGTGTGCCAGGAGTGTGCAGGTTGGACTTATGTCTAGAAAGGGCCATGTATGGATGTGTATGTACAGGGACATGAGCCTGCCGCGTGTGAGTCCAGTCATGTGTGAGTCACATCAATGGTGTATGTGTTCAAATGCATGATGGCCAAAGGCATGCGTGGTTGCACACATGTTTACATTTCTGTGTATGCACTATGGCATGGTTGGGGTGTGACACATGGATGCTGGTTCCACCTTCTTGTACGTGCACGTTGTACATATGCGTGTGTGTGTATTTGAAATGTGTTCCACTGTGATACACCATGGATGCATGTGACACCGACATGTAGGAGGCTGATTGGCAGATGTGACATAGTTGCCGATGATTTCACTGTGACAGGTGGTGGAGATGTACAGATGCATGTATATCTGGTGCCGTGTGTGCATGTGTTTGGCACTCCCCGTGCTGCATGTGACGTTAGGCTGACCTTTGGATGCTCATGCTGTTGTATGCGTATGGATGGTGCTGCCTGCTGCATCATTCCTGTTATTTGCACATGTGTGTGGGTACAAATGATATGTGTGCTGCGGTGTGTGATGCCATCTGTTACACTCACCTGGTTCCCACAGGGGCGTCGATCGAACCCGGACACCTGCGGTCTCAACCAACGTGATGCGAAGTGCTGAGATGACTGTCTGGACTGGCCCGCCTAATCTCGTCTGCTTGATCCGTAAAAGTATTCTCCTGCAAGTGGAGAAAGGGATTTAGCCACCCGTGGATTTCAGTGATGGCCCCCTCCCACTGTTCTCCCTTCTGGTCACCTCTGATATCCCCTTAAGCGCCTCACCTTATGTTTTTAAATGATGAGCTCTCCATCCTGCATGGATTGCAGGGACGCGTTGAATGCCAGTTATTTCACTGGTTTGAAGGCGTGGGAAAGTTTCCGGCGAGTATTGACTCTGAGGTTCCTGGCAATGTCCAGTAAGTATCAAGTTCATAGAGTTCAATATGTCCGATGTTTCACTCTTGTCCCCCCCTTCCTTCCTTTTTCTTGCAGCTGGGATTGTGAGAAGATACCCTTGTGGCAGCTGGTGGCGTTCAGGTAAGAGTCTGTGTTACCCGACACTGTCCGGTAAATGTTGCACGTGTTTAACGTGTTGTTTTCTCTCCCTTTGCAGATGCGGCACATGAAGATGTGGAGAGTTATAGAATAATGCCTCCGGTGGTAAATCAGGTAAGTCTATGGTGATAAGAGTGATATTTGTTGGTTTTCTCGGCTCACATTGTTGTTTTCTTTTCTCCCTCAGGTGCCGGAGTTCGGCGAAGAAATGATGGAGGCAGCGCCGAATCGAAAGATGCTGTGAAGACTGGTGAGTATGGCGCGGCACTGCAGCTGGAAATGCGGTGCGAACAGAAATGATGCTCTTTCCGGGTCCGGAGGCGAGATGGATCCGAAATCAGGTGAGGAATTCGAAAATAGTTTGTTTTCTAACCTTGTCGTTTTCTTTCCTCTTTGTTTTAGGAGCTCCAGATGCGAGGCGGGTGTGGCTGCAGGCTGGATGCAGACTGCAGGCACGGTGACCGTTACGCTGCTGGATGCAGAATAACGCGAAGCGTGTGCTGCTGATCGGGCGTGGTTTAAATAGCCTCCAAAGTAGTTCCAGGTAAGAAGTTCCCAAGAACCACACCTGAGTAAAAAATAGTTCCTGTAACAAAATAGTCCCACCCAAGCCTCACGTTGGCTTGGACTCACTAGCAGCATGGTCTGCATCAGGTAAGTAAAGTCTATGAGCCTGGCGCCTATGGCGCCAGGACTGTTTTCCATGATGAGCCTGGCGCCTAAGGCGCCAGGACTGAACCCAAACAGCCCTGTTTGTTTTAGGCTGTTGGGGTTTTAGCAAGTATCTGGATGCTTGCTCCCGTAGCTGATGGACTTGGTCCTGATGCACGGGGGTAGGCATCATGACAGCATTCCCCCCCAAGGCCCCTCCTAAAGTTGTTCTTCCCCTTGTTCCTGGTTTGTCTGGGAAGTCCCGATGGAATCTCTTCACCAACCTAGGTGCATGAATGTGGTCAATAGGTTCCCATGACCTTTCTTGTGGTCCGTAGCCCTTCCAATCGATTAAAT
Organism: Ambystoma mexicanum; assembly: GCF_040938575.1. Taxonomy (NCBI): domain Eukaryota; kingdom Metazoa; phylum Chordata; class Amphibia; order Caudata; family Ambystomatidae; genus Ambystoma; species Ambystoma mexicanum. The sequence continues at coordinate 1,091,815,489 of NC_090941.1, forward strand.
AAAAAAGTCTTGATTTAACCATCTTGGAGTCCAGGATATTTTTTACCTCGAATTCAGGTTCTCCATCTATCAAGATGGGGTTGGGTGGCTTGGTTAATCTTGTTCCTGGTTGAACTGGTTTTAAAAGTGAAACATGAAAGACAGGATGAATGCGCATATTAGAGGGTCATTCCAATTTGACGGCCAAAGGGTTGATAATGGCCTTAATGGTGTAAGGTCCCAAATATCTAGGGTTAAAAGTCCAAGCTCCCTTCAGAGGTATGTGTTTTGTGCCCAGCCAAACTTGATCCCCAATCTGGTATTGTGGAGTTTCACTTCTATGTTGATCAGCATTTTTCTTATATTTATCTTTTGCTTGTTTCAAATGTTCTGTCGCCTCCTCAAAAGCTTGTGTAATAGTAGAGTGCAAATGACTAACTGCGGGCATTTCTAAATGCTGAGGCGAATTTAGTTCTGAGGTTCGAGGGTGATGTCCATATATGGTATAAAAGGGTCTTTGTCCGGTTCCTGAATGTACAGAGTTGGTATATGCATACTCGGAAATCCATAAAATATCTTTCCAATTATTTTCGGTCTGGTGTAGCATGCAACGTAGGTACTTTTCAAGGGTCTGGTTGGTCCTCTCCGTTTGACCATCGGTCTGGGGATGGTGACTGGTTGATAACCTCACGTCGATTTGCGCCAATTGACAACATTTCTTCCAAAAATGGGAAATGAATTGACTACCTCGGTCAGAGACCAATACGGAAGGAAATCCGTGTATGCGAACAATGTTTTCGAGGAACTCCTTGGCCAGAATTGAGGCAGATGGTAATCCCTTTAAAGGAATAAAGTGGGAACATCTTGGAAAAAAGATCGACAATAACGAGAATGGTGTTAAATCCATTACATGGAGGTAGATCGGTAATAAAGTCTAAAGATAAGGTGTGCCATGGTGTAGGTGGAATATCCAAAGGTTGTAAAAGGCCAGCTGGTTTTTTCTTCTGACTTTTGTTTTGGGCGCAAATGCCACAAGACATCACAAATGACTTTATGTCTTTTCGCCAGGTGGGCCACCAGAATTGTCTCTTAATTTTAGCCTCAGTTTTTGCGATACTTGGGTGCCCTTCCATCAGGGTGTCATGATAATTGGAGATGACGAGTTCTTGTAGTTCCTTGTGTGGTAGAAATAGTCGCCCTTGATAATAAGGTAGGTCATTGATGACTGAGTAGTCCGGGCCTTTCCTTACCCAGTCCTGCAGGGCTGTTGGATCGAAGAGTTGTTGGATCTTTCCCTGAATATCCTCTAGTGTCTGTAGAGTAGTTATGCCAAGAATTCTTTGTTCTGAAATTATAGGCACCGGTTCCGGGTTCGCATATGCTTCACCCATCCCTATTCGGGATAAGGCATCTGCCTTGCCATTTTTACAGCCTGGTCGATAAGTGATCACGAAATCGAACTCGGCAAAGAACAATGCCCATCGAAGTTGGCGCGACGATTGGGCCTTGGCTGTTTTTAAACACTGCAAGTTCCGGTGATCGGTGATTACAGTAATGGTATGCCTGGCACCGAGTAGATAATGCCGCCAAGCCTTGAAGGTGCATTTGATGGCTATTAACTCTTTATCGGTAATCGCATAATTTAACTCGGGTGCCGAGAACTTTCTGGACCAAAATGCTACTGGGTGAAGTTGACCGGTTTCAGGATCCTTCTGGGATAGGACAGCTCCCATGGCTAAACTGGATGCATCAGTTTCAACTATGTATGGAAGTTCAGGGCGTGGATGCTTTAAGACAGGTGCAGACGTGAATTTTGCTTTCAGCTCTTGGAAGGCCTTTTCAGCTTATTCGGTCCACAAGAAGCGTTTGTTTTTTCGCAAAAGTGCTGTGATAGGGTGTACAACATGTGAGAATTCCGGAATTAATCTGCGGTAGAAATTAGCAAATCCGAGCATGCTTTGTACCCCTTTAACTGAACTGGGTGATGGCCACTTGAAAATTGCGTCCACCTTTCGAGAGTCCATTCGGACGCCTTTTGGAGTCAGGATAAATCCAAGGAATTCAACTTCCGTAGCATGAAAAACGCAATTTTCCAATTTTGCATATAACTTGTGCTGGCGTAGTTTCTCAAGGACTGCACGAACGTTCTTCACATGGTCTGATTCTGAGGAGGAGTACACTAGAATATCGTCTACGCATACGACAACACAGAGGTCAATGAGTTCATGAAGGACATTGTTCATAAAATACTGGAAGGCTGCTGGTGCATTGCACAACCCGAAGGGCATCACCTGGTATTCGAATAACCCGTACTTAGTGCGAAAGGCAGTCGTCCATTTGTCGCCTTTCTTTACACGTACCAGATGATATGCCCCTCTGAGATCTAATTTAGTGTAGATGTAAGCGTCCTTTACTTGGTCTAGTAATTCAGGAACCAGAGGCAATGGGTATCGGTTCTTAACCGTGATCTGATTTAGTGCACGGTAGTCTATGCACGTTCTGAGGTCACCTTCCTTTTTAGGCACGAAGAACAAAGCTGAAGATGCAGGGGACGTGGATGGCTGATTGAAGCCATTAGCAAGGTACTGGTCCAAGTATTGTCGTAGATGAAGGTTTTCGGGTTCCGTAAGGGCGTAGATCCTACTACATGGAGGTTGTGCACCGGGTATGAGATCGATTTGACAATCGTATGATCTGTGAGGTGGTAAGGTGTTTGCCTGTTCTTTTTGGAAAACATCCTGGAATTCTTGATATTCCTGAGGTAACTGCACGACTGGAGTAGCGACTGTGGCCAGGCCTTTGTTCAAGGGTTTTTCCAGGTAACAAGTATGTGCACAATCCGGGAAGGTTATTCTCTTCTCTCGCCAATCAATACAAGGATTATGTGTCTCCAACCAAGGTATTATTTGGAACTGCGGGGCTTTGATTAAATCAAACACAATAGTCTCTCGATGCCCATCCTGACCCAATAGTGTCATCTCTGCGGTGGAATGAGTTACAGACCCAATGGCAATTTCAGTTCCAACGAGTTAAGACCCCCTTGTGACTGTCTTTTTTTAATATAATGGTTTTGTAGCGGTGATGACATCCGAAGTTGTCTTTTTGCAAAGATATAGATTCATCCTAGTAGCCAATTCGTGGTCCACATAGTTTCCTATGGCCCCGCTATCAATGTATGCCCTTACTGCGTGCATACGTGATGGCTGCCTTGGATCCATGAAGACCATTGGTATGATGAAGTGCGAGGTCTGAGTATCCTTCTTCAAGCTCGGCAAGCGGACCTCTACGCTTGTCGGGCGTGGTCGTTTCCCGAATCAGGACCTGTTTGATTCTTATCAGCAACTCCGACTACTTTTTTGGATGGTTTTATAGGGCAATCCCATAGAAAATGTCCTGAGGACCCACAGTACAGACACAATTGCATCTGCCGTCTCCTTTCTCTTTCCTTTTGAGTTAAGGGCCCCTTGACCCCTCCGATCTGCATCGGTTCTGATGCATCTGTTCCTTTGAGGGTAACATTGGGTTTAACCAATACCCGATACTCAAACTTAGCTCAATCAGTCTTTCTATTCTGAAGTCGGTGGTCTAACTGGACCACTAAGTCTATATATTCTGCGCAATCCTGGGGTGGGTTCACAACTTGGGCCAAAACATCTTTGAGTTCACCCCGAAGTCCACGATGAAATAATGTAATTCGTTTTCCCTCTGGCCATCCGGTTTCCACCACCAACCTATTGAAGGTTGCGATATAGGTTAGTAGATCCTGGCTACCTTGTCGTAGGTATAAAAGTTCATTATCCAGGGCCTGTCCCTGTGAATGTCTGGCAAATAGTCTTTCGATGCTCAAGTGAAAACCCTGAAAATCCCGAAGAAGAGGGTCATCCTGGTTGACTAGTGGAATTGACCAATCCGCTGCGCTGCCACTAAGGTATGATAGTACAAAGGCTACTTTGGCTTGGTCGTTCGGAAAAGCTCCAGGTCTGCATAAAAAGTGCAAGCGGCATTGGTTCATAAACACGGCAAACCTTTTTCGGGTCCCCAGCAAAACGTTTGGGCGGAGCTAAAGGAATGCTCCCTGGTAGAACCACTTGCACAGGATTGCTCGATGAAATAGGAGTTGGATTCCCCCAGAGTCCAGGTAATGGTGTTTGCCCAGCTTGGTTTTGCAGCAATTGTCTAGCAAGATCATCAGTGCGCTTCTTTTACACAATCAGTTCTCTCCTGAGGGCATTAGTTTCTTGGCGCGCAGCGTGTACTTCTGCCCTAAATTCCCCTAACAATAGGGCTAGTTGGTCGGTTTCTGAGGTTTCCATTACGCCCGGGTGGGGATTTGTAAATAGTCTTCGCGTTCTGTTACGCTCACCTGGTTCCCACAGGGGGGTCGATCGGACCCGGACAGCTGCGGTCTCCACCAACGTGATGCGAAGTGCTGAGATAACTGTCTGGACTGGCCCGCTTAATCTCGTCTGCTTGATCCGTAGAAGTATTCTCCTGCAAGTGGAGAAAGGGATTTAGCCACCCGTGGATTTCAGTGATGGCCCCCTCCCACTGTTCTCCCTTCTGGTCACCTCCGATATCCCCTCAAGAGCCTCACCTTATGTTTTTAAATGATGAGGTCTCCATCCTGCATGGATTGCAGGGGCGCGTTGAATGCCAGTTACTTCACTGGTTTGAAGGCGTGGGAGAGTTTCCGGCGAGTATTGACTCTGAGGTTCCTGGCAATATCCAGTAAGTATCAAGTTCATAGAGTTCAATATGTCCGATGTTTCACTCTTGTCCCCCCTTCCTTCCTTGTCTTGCAGCTGGGATCGTGAGAAGATACCCTTGTGGCAGCTGGTGGCGTTCAGGTAAGAGTCTGTGTTACCCGACGCTGTCCGGTAAATGTTGCACGTGTTTAACGCGTTGTTTTCTCTCCCTTTGCAGATGCGGCACATGAAGATGTGGAGAGTTATAGAATAATGCCTCCGGTGGTAAATCAGGTAAGTCTATGGTGATAAGAGTGATATTTGTTGGTTTTCTCGGCTCACCTTGTTGTTTTCTTTTGTCCCTCAGGTGCCAGAGTTCCGCGAAGAAATGATGGAGGCAGCGCCAAATCGAAAGATGCTGTGAAGACTGGTGAGTATGGTGCGGCGTTGCAGCTGGAGATGCGACGCGAACAGAAATGATGCTCTTTCCAGGTCCGGAGGCAAGATGGATCCGAAATCAGGTGAGGAATTTGAAAATAGTTTGTTTTCTAACCTTGTCCTTTAATTTCCTCTTTGTTTTAGGAGCTCCAGATGCGAGGCGGGCGTGGCAGCAGGCTGGATGCAGACTGCAGGCACGGTGAGCGTTACACTGCTGGATGCAGAATAACGCAAAGCGTGTGCTGCTGATCGGCCATGGTTTAAATAGCCTCCAAAGTAGTTCCAGGTAAGAAGTTCCCAAGAACCACACCCGAGTAAAAAATAGTTCCTGTAACAAAATAGTCCTAACCAAGCCTCACGTTGGCTTGGACTCACTAGCAGCATGGTCTGCATCAGGTACGTAAAGTCTATGAGCCTGGCGCCGAAGGCGCTAGGACTGAACCCAAACAGCCCCCAGCCGGGGCTGTTGGGGTTTTAGCAAGTATATGGATGCTTGCTCCCAGAGCTGAGGGACTTGGTCCTGATGCCCGGGGGTAGGCATCATGACACCATCTGTGAAGTTCGAGATTGCCACTCATGTGCAACTGTCATGTGTGTATCAGACCATTGTACAGTGCCCTGATGCCTGTGTTCTGTCTCTCCCTGTCTGCAGCGTCAACTGATGAAGAGGGTGGAGACGGTGCTGTGGAGCACAGCGGCAGGGATCCCACCGCCAGCCGGAGACACAAGGCCCAGCTCCTCTCCCATGTTGTCATCTGTTCGGGGAGTGAGGAGTCTGGAGCCGCGCCCGCGGCCGCAGCTGCTGAGGGTAAGTCCAAGAGGCGGAGGTCGGAGGTGGACTCCTCGGCAGCAGAGACCCCACAGGGGCCTATGGATGAAGATGGCATGGAGTCATCCAGGTTGTTGGGGGGATTGGTTGAGGAGGAGGCCGTGGAAGGCCCACGCACGGGGCCTGGAGGGGGTATTCCACTGGAGCTAGTGGTGCAGTCCAGGGGCAGGGACAGGAGGCAGCATAGGCGGCCGCGGAGGTGCCTGTGTGTAATCCTGTCCCCGATCCTGTCACTGCATCATCCGGCACCAGCAGGGATGCCTCCCTCCAGACCGGTTCCCAGGGAGGGGATTCGCGAACAACAACTGGCCTTCCTCTCCCTGCGGACATGGCAATCCCGGACCGTGTTGAGCCTGTCTTGGCTGGGGTGACATTGCGTCAACGTGGCATTCGTGAAGACATGCAGGGTTCCTGTGTGGACAATGCACGTTTTTACAGATGCCTCGTTGACCGCGTCAACCTACTAGGACAGGTCACTGTGGCTGGGTTCCTCCGTATGCTGGACCTTCTACCAACCCCCTCCTCAACTGAACCCCCTATGCGCCAGTTGTCCTCCGTGCCATCTTCCTGGCCAAGTATCACCTGGCCCCCTGTGGAGCTGCCCCTGAACCAGTGGCCAGGCTGGTGGAGGACACATCCCTGCCACAGTCGGGAGTCGGAGGTCCAGCAGGGGTGGCCACCCCAACAACTGGACACCAGCAGGAGGAGGATGTGCAGCATTCAACAGGCAGGGCACATGCACGGCAGCAGCAGGCTCAAGGTGGGAGGGATGAGGGCTCGGGCCATCAACATCACAGGGGCAGGCATCGGCCAGAGGGCAGGAGGACCCTAGATTGGGAGTGTCTTCCGTGTGGCAGTGGTTGGACTGGCAAATAGATGTGGAGCGGCGGCGGGCGGAAGAGGCGCGGCTCACTATGGTCAGGGCGGAGATCTCCATGCGCAGAGCGTTGAGGCGGGCTGAGTGCCTCGAGGAAATTCGCAGGGAGTTGAAGGTGGACATGGTTTTATCCCTGCGAGACCTCGGGGCCAGGGAAGAGGCCCGCCTCCAAGACATTGAACAGGAGTTCGATGATGCCCTGGCCCGGGACATCAACAAGTGAGCCTTTGGACTTACCCACCGCCTTTGTAAATAGTTATGTAGGTGTAAGTGTCCTTTCTATTTTTATTTCCTTTGGGGCGCATGGACTATGCCCCGCCTTTTTGTATATAGTTATTAATTAGGTAGGATTTAGGTTAGGTTTCTTTGGATTGTTGGGCTCATGGACCCTTGCATGTTCATTTGTAAATAGTTTTGGACCTGGATTTCATTTTCTTGGACACATGGTGGAATACTTTTCTTTTTGGAACTCTGATTTTTGTCTGATGGACGGACTCATTGGAGCCATTTTACTTTTGATTTTATTTGTTACAGCATTCATTTTTTTTTCATTTTTTGGACTTCCGGACTTTGAATATTTTTTATTTTATTATTGTCTGCTTTTTTTTATTCATTTGGTTTATTCTTCAATACACTTTTTTTTCTATACTTTACTTGTGTGGTCATCTCTCATTTGTTTTGTGCATGTCACAATGTGGTTTTTCACAGTCTTGTGTCGCCATTGTGTGTGTCTGAGGGACATGTATTCATGGGCATGCTGGTTATTTATTTTCTATCATGGCATTGGGAATTCAATGTGGAGTGAATGGAATGCTTGGTTTGGTGTTTAGACTGGGGTGGCGTGGGGTGGGATTTGGGCAATGATTCTGGAGTGTGATGACGTGTCGGGTGGGGGGACATGAGTTGGGGCCTGCTGGCAGATGCCCGTCAATGGTGGGTGGGGGACATTAGTCGGGGCCTGCTGGCAGGTGGCCGTCAATGGTGGGTCGGTGGGTGGGGGACATGTGTTGGGGCTCACAAGTGCATGGTGCCATGTGGGCTGCCTGCGGGGCATGGTCAGGGGTGTAGGGTAGTCCCCTGTGGTGTGGGCTGCCTGTGGGGCATGGGGAGGTTGGATGGGCTGCCTGTGGGGGATGGGGAGGGAGGATGGGCTGCATGCGTGTATTCCGAAGGGTGCGCGTGGATTTCTACACACATTTTACCTGATGCGAGTGGCGTATGTGTATTCTGAGGGGTGCGTGTGGACTTTTACATGCGTTTTAGATAGCACGAGCGGGGTACGTGTATTCCGAGGGGTGCGCGGGGAGTTTTCCACGCATTTTCGATAGCGCGAGCGGGGTATGTGTATTCTGAGGGGTGTGCATGGACTTTTACACGCGTTTTCGATAGCACGAGCGGGGTAGGTGTATTTCGAGGGGTGCGCAGGGAGTTTTTCACGCGTTTTCGATAGCACGAGAGCGGTACGTGTATTCCGAGGGGTGCGTGTGGACTTTTACATGCGTTTTCGATAGCGCAAGCGGAGTATGTGCATTCCGAGCCGTGCGCTGGGAGTTTTCCACGCGTCTTCGATAGCACGAGAGCGGTATGTGTATTCTGAGGGGTGTGCGTGGACTTTTACACGTGTTTTCGTGCTTGGGGGGGCTGTATGCTGGTCCCCTGGCCTTTGTGCCATGTAGGAGATTTGTGCGATGTTTTTGGCGCACGGGGCGGGATTGGGGGCGTTACTGGTGCTGCTACAGGGTCGCTGTGCCACTCTGCGCCACGGCTGGTTATAGATGTTAAAATCCATGAATAGGCTGTGCGCTGAAATGGGTTTACTAGATCCCTAGTATGTGTCTCCCAGGTGGATTCAGAGATCAGAATTCAACTCTTGTGCCTTATTTTCAGCCAGATATTATCAGTAACAGTATCAAAACATTTTACTGTTATTCGCTTTTAACAAGGTGCAGAGGAATGTCCAATTGGCATCAGCCAGTTCTTATAACGAGCAGATGATGAGGCCAGCTGTTTTGCCCACCTGGGTCAGTATGGTTGATCTCCTGATACAAGCAGTCGCCCTCTGATAGGCTTTTTTCTTTTTATGCATCAGGACATCAAACAAAGATATATCACTGTTGTCACACTGTACCCTATTCGTGTGTAGCATTGTCATGAATGTGGACATCATTTCACGTATTTCCCGTGTCGATAGTTGCACTGGACTATGTTGCATTGAGTTGCACTGGACCATGTTGCATTGAGTAAAACAGAAGGTCTAGTTTTTTTATAGTTATTTTAAATAGTGCATGCTACTTTATTTCCCAATGCCTGATTCAAAGCACTCATTTAGAGCCATTCAATAGCATTAGGGCCAGTCTGATTGGTTCCAAATTACTCTGAGCTCAAAAACAGTCATTTTACAGTCCTATGTCCTTTTACCGCCAGGTTTTTTGTTTTTACGATGGGTTCTTTAATGAATATTTTTCATTGAAAAAACTCATCAACATATTTTTTTTATATTTGGAGGGATGCCCAAACCCCTTGCCTATTATTTAAACCATATCCCTAACCCCCTACCACTTTGATCCCCTAACTCACCCTTCCTCAATGTTTTCCGGATGAATATTTTTTGTAAAAATAAAAAAAACCTGTTTGCAATGCAAAACAACTGTATACCAATTATACAGCTATGTGACGTTCTCAGCTATTATGTAAACATGATGTCATGCACACCTATGTGCAACACTTGACATTATTACATTAAAAAATATAATTTCAAAATGATTATACATTCTGAATTCTTTGATTAAATAAGTGATACTGAATTAACTTGCTACCCATAGTTGACCCAACCTTAAAATAATTTGCAGAAGTTAATTTAGTATACTCTTTTACCCCCATCCGAGCTATTTGTCTTCCTCAAATAAGAGTCTTCCTATATGGATGACCCTTTAGGCATAACATCTTATTTCCTTTTTCCTATTGCCTAGCCTCAAGCTGAATTGGTGACTGGAGGTGCTGATCATAACCCTCACTTTGTTGGGAAAAAGATTTAAAAAAACCATACATTTAAGACTAGGGAGAGCCCACCCTGCAAATACTGCTGTGTTAGGCATCTTATTGAAAACCTCATATTTTGGGATTCTCTTCTCCTGCTGTAAGTATTTTTGTGTAGACTTTTACCGTATTATTAAAGATGTATGATTTTTATGAGCGTCTTTTCCTGATCAGGAATTCCTTGAAAAAGAACTCTGTTTAATTTTGCTTAATGGAGTGCATCATCACTTTTTGAGACTGCAGCTGGGAATGTCTCAGGGCGCTTTTAGTGTTCATCGACTGCCTATCTGTAAGACAACTTGGCAAATACAAAAATGCTTTTCATGAATTGGCTAATTGCACACAATGTCTACATCCTACATACACAGATATCAGTGCTATAAACCAAGTTTAATTTGCATCCTGTGATCCCACCATGTTAATGTTGCTGATGAAGAAATCATTGGCGTGTCACTGGCCCTCATTACAACCTTGGCAGAGGACCATGGTCCTATTAGCACCATGGTCGATGCCGCTAAGGTTGCAATTCCGCCATGGTGGATGGCGGAATTACCGCCCCATTCCAAGGTGTGTGGGGCGGTAATTCCCCATTCACCAATGGCCCCTTCCCCTTTCCCATTTTTGCCCCATAGGGCATAATGGGAATGGGGAAAGGCGATAATTACGGCACCGTAAATTACGGTGCCGTAATTATCGCCAAGGTCCCTTTGCGGCATGGCTTTTAACGGCTGCAAAAAGCAGCCTTTAAACAGCCATCCCGCAAAGGGGACCTTGTAATCAGGCGTTAAGGGTCGGCGCCGTTTACGGCGCCGTAAACCCCCTAACGCCTGAGTCGGAATGAGATCCACTGTCTAGTTCCTGGAGCTGACAAAACATTAACACAAAGCATAACACAGTTTCATCAGTATTTACATATTATGCTCTGGGTGGTTTTAAATTGGTTTTCCAGGAAGAGTGGAAGGCGGAAGGGGATATATATTGTGTTTCCCCTTCCCTGTCCATCTTCTAAACCATCTGTTTTATGCAGCATGAGACTTTCCTGCTGACATAAAACAAATGGATTTCTGTGAAGTTTGCCTGCTTTTAGTACCACCTGGAAATGGTCGCCCAGAGGGTATAGTAGGATACAACACACTAGAATTACCCGAGACAGTCTTCCATCAACCAGTGGAGCAACAGATAACATTATCATCTTGAGGCACTCTAAACAAGCCAAGTATCTCTCAGAAGCACAAACAAAGGATTCATGGTGCCTGATGAGCCCTTGGTTGAGGACACATCATACATTAACCAACCAATACGACATACAAATGATCAGCGGCTTCATGCCAGAGGTGCAGTATGAGATGTTCAACATCCCAGGTGGCTTTTCAAGACGTATAGCTTAGAGATCAGTGTCCAATGAGACGGTCCCAAGTCTTCAGTATGGAACAGCATACATAAACAAACACATTCCCAAGAGAAGAATTCTTATTCATGAAAAAGAGCACAGTGACAAGATCAGAAGCAAGAGAGCAGATCTTAAAATCTACAGACAGATTCAGGGAAAACAAGTATAAAATCTGCCAACTAGAAAAAGGGTGGCAAATTACCAAGTCAGGAGTCTGGAGTCTGGAAGCTGGAAACCAGAGCCGGAAGATGGAAATATCAACTGAAAGTGGCATGGAGAATGAGAAAGAGCTTGGGCCACCCGAGGATTCAGGAAGTGTGCATGAACTGGAAAGAGGATGCTACTGATTGGCTCTAAAGGTATGCTCTCAATTTTAGGCACAGCTGAAACCAGTCCAGTTGCAGCAGGAGATTGAAGGAAAGTGTATCCTAATGGGACATGTTGACACCTGAATGACAACTCCAGTGGTTCCCTGAAACAGAGCAATACATTAAGATCATGTGCTGTCTATTGATGAGCAGGCATGAGAACGTAGGTGACAGAGGTGTTTCTAATAATAGCATCTTGCTTCCCTTTCCTCATGTGGCTCCCGCAAGAAAAGTCTGCTCACATCTGTCCCCTTCAGGTGAAATGCTGTCTTTCTGTCTTTCTGGTGTTTCCATCAATGCTGCCCAGAACAAACTGGTTATTCATATGTCAAAATCAAAGATTGTGGCTTGAAAGCCAGGTCAGAAGCAAAGGTTTAAGAATTTTCACTGGTGTCTGAGTGGATTAACCCTGGAGAGAGTTTCTAACTTTGTGTGCTTGGGACTCTGCCTGTTCGAGCTGCAGAATAAAAACAAGCTGCAGAACTACTACTGTTCCAAAATGTCCATGCAGGCTGCACAAGCTGCAAAATGACCATGCTGGCTGCTACCACTCGAAAATGACCATGCTGGCTGCGCAATCTGCAAAATGACCATGCTGGCTGCGCAAACTGTTGCAATAAATCGCAGGTTTGGTTACTTTTCTTTGTCCCCAGTCTTTGACTTCTATAAATTCAAAGTCTTCCCAGTAATAACCTATGGTGGTGAATATTTGGGGGTCCTGATATTTTTCGACTGGGAAGCACTGGAAGGGTGGTTTTGGTGGAAGGCGCTGCAACTACCTAATGTTGTACCAGCAGCAGTAATATGCTATGAACTAGGCCTTTCCTCTATTAAGTTCCACATTCTTTCTAAAAACTGTTTAATGTTGAGGAGCATTTGGTGTGCAGAGGAAGGTCTGGCAGGAATTAAAACTTCTACTGGAGAAGAAATCCTGGCCTGCCCTAAATAAATGGGAGATACATTGTGATACCATCTGGGAGGTCTCTGGTATTTCCAGAGAACTGATTTTGACCCACCCTGTAGAAGCTAAAAGAAAAGTGAAAGAAATGGACTGGATACACACCATCGATGAAGTGAGCATGTATAGGCTATATGTGGTTATGTTAATTGACGTTAGTGGGAGTGTACCCAGCATACTTGAGTAAGTCATTGAGTACTTCATGGCGTGTCTTGGCAATGAGGTTAAGGTTAAACCTACTACCCACTAATGAAATAATGTACCAGAATTTAAAAAAAACAGGGATCAAAGGATATGTGGGCACTGTTCTGATTTGGGTCAAGTGTAAACTTAACACCAAATCTTGCTGCATTGTCGGTATTGAAAGACAGACGTCTTCACTACTTTGGTCACTTGCTAAAGCATTATGATCACTTACACACTGAAATGGTGTGGCACCTTGTCATGAAACGATGTGGCCCTAATCATTGGCTGGTAGCCGCAATACATTTTTGAAAAGGAGTGTTAGATTTGTGATATTGATTACTGTAATAGTCTCCAGAGCTCTGGTTCTCTCTAGGCTGGACTACTGCAACATCCTCTTTCTAAATCTGCCTGCTACTACTCTCCACCCTCTGCAACTCATCCAGAATAGGACTGCCAGACTTGTTCTTGGCCTCAAGTCCAGGGATTGTATCTCTCCAGCCCTGAAATCTCTCCATTGGCGCCCAGTGGCTACAAGGATCAAGTTCAAGACTCTTTCCATTGTCCACAAGGCCTTCTGAGGCCTGAGTCCCCAATACCTTCAACTTTCCCTTCGGAAATAACTTCCAATTCGAGCTCTTCGCTCCTCCAGCTCCAACTGCCTCAGGGTCAGCTGCTTCTCCAAGCAACAAGTTGGTGGTAGATCTCTTTCTCCGGCTGGGGCCTCCCTCTGGAACAGCCTCCCTGTCTCTCTGAAACTTGAGGAGAACCATCTTCTGTTCCGGAAGCACCTCAAGACCTTCCTCTTTGCTTCTGCCTTCTCTCTTCCTCTCCCTGCTGATCTCTGTTTGTTTCTCCACTGGGCATCTGTTTACCCTCTGATATCAGGCCCAGATCCCTCCCCACCCATTTGCATACCCGCACTGCCTCCTGGCTTCCCTTGCACTTGGGTCTGTATCTGCAACCCTGCAGTCCCCTTACCTGCACTTATCTATACCCGTTGTCTGCGCTTAATTCATGCACTTGCCACTTGCTGGCCGCAACACCTATTGTTTTTGATCATGTGTTCAGCACTTTCCACTCCTCCCCTGCCCCTTGCACTTTCCCCCTTCCCTCTCCCCTGCACTTGCGTGTTCCCAATGTCACTGGGCCGTGAAAGATCCATTGTTTCTGTCCTCCCTTGTACCCTTTCCTTGCTGTACCCATCCATTGCCTCGTCGCGCCCTGAAACACTTGTGTATGGGCGCGATATATATCAAATATCATATCATATCAATTGTACGAATTCTGATGATTTCTTTTTTTTGTACTGTGATAAATTTGGTGTATGTATTGGAATGTTTTTCTTCCTTTTAACTGTCTCGGAATGTCTTCAAATGTACATTTTATTCATCATTTTTTAAGAATTTGTTGCAGAAATGTGTAAATAACAATAAAAGTGCAAAATAATAATAACGCTCACTATATTCCTTTCACAGGCTCCACTTTCGACCTGCAGTAAAGGCTGTCAACCTGGTTACAGACAGGCTGCCCGGGAGGGGGAGCCTGTCTGCTGCTATGACTGTGTGCCTTGTTTTCAAGGGGAGATCAGCAATGGCACAGGTGAGGTGCAGCTTCTTTTAATGAAATAATCTTTTGGGCATCCGACTCCTGGCTATCCACACTCTTGACAAATTAGTGGCCATGTTAGTTCATGTAAATCAACTGTACCTGGTATGCGCAATGTTGCAAAGAATATATAAAAAGGTGGGTGTTGAAATGTGTTGAAGATTGATGTCATTTGAGGTTGCTTTATTTCGTAGGTCTAAAGCCTGATTTTGTAGGTCTAAAGCCTAATTTATGGAATGACAGATGAGCAGCGATCAACTCTGGGATTTTGACAATTTTCACAGGGAAACAATGCACCACCATCAGCAAAGTGTCCCTTTTGTGTCTTCCTACCAAAAAGGTCTTAAGCTCAGGTCCCATTATTTGTTATTGAAACTCATATCATATCATATATCATATCATATCATATCATATCATATCATAAGGGCTAACCTCATTCTATTTGCTTTATGAGGGCCAGCTGGACCTTTAGTGTAAAGTTTACATACATGCAGGTTTACTGTATTCCCTGTGTTTTCACTGTACTGAAGAGGGGTATTTGAAGATCATGCTCTTGTTTTCTCACCTGCAATGGTTTCTTCATTAATGCCTATTGTCACTACTCTCCCTGGGATGCAGCTGAAACAGCGGCTCAAGGCACTGCCAACATTCTGCCACAAGGTGTGTCTTTCTCATTCAGCAGTGGTCATCATGCATTTTATTTATTGAGTTTTTTATAATGCGCCTATTGACAATGTGTTTCAAGAGGCAACAAGATAAGGGGCGGGGAGGGGACAGGGATGACAAAACAAAAACACTCCTCCTTCTGCAAGTGCAGTAAACAGAAGTGCAGAGGAGAGGGGAGGGGGTGCTGGAGGGTTAAACGAGTGCCCGGGGAGGCCAGGTGGACAGAGCCCAGGGAGAAGAGAGTGCAGGGGCAGAAGATCCACATGCTAAGAGTGAGGCACGGGGCTGGAAGGGCTCAGTGGGTGCAGGTCCAGCCAGGCTATTGCAGAAGGAGGCAGCCCTTAAGTGCAAGTGAAGGTGGGCAGGGGGTCATGCGAGACCAAGTGCAGAGGTAGACTGGTGAGCGAGGGCCATGTGCCCTGTAAGACTCAGACAGAATCAAACAGCCAGTCAAGAGGCAGAGGGGGAACATTAGTAGGGGAGGGGGAGAGGAAAGGAGGAAGAGAAAAGGAGGGTCTTGAGAAGCTTCAGAACTAAGGAGATCCGGGTGAAGTCTGAGAGGGGAAGGGAGGCCATTCCAGAGGGAGGCACCCGCGTGGGAGAGAGATCTACCCCTCACTCTGCGTGGAGAAGCGTCTGATCTGCAGAGAGTTGGAGCTTGAAGACTGACACGCTCTAGCATGGAGGTATTTAGGCAGAGAGAGCTGGATGTAGCGGGGTCCCAGGCCCCAGAAAGCCTTGTGGATAATGCAGAGGGATTTGAACTTGATCCTCTCAGCAACCGGGAGCCAGTGGAAAAATGTTAGGGCAGCATAGATGCTGTCCCTGGGCTTGAGGCCAAGGATAAGTCTTGCAGTCTTATTCTGGATTAGTTGAAGGGGGCAAAGGGAGGCATTAAGCAGGTTGACGAAGAGGCTGTTGCAGTAGTCCAGCCTGGAGAGGACCAGAGCTCTGGAGACATTGAGTTTTTGAAGGAAGGTGAGGGAAGGGAGAATGCATTAGAAGAAGTGCAGCTGAAAGTGGGCCTTCTTGGCAAGGTCTGTGATGTGAGGAGAGAAGGAGAGAGAGGAATTGAAGATGCCACCATGGTTTTTTGCCTCATATATGAATTCTTTGGGAGCAAACAAAGGATCTCTTCCTCCCCCTGCTACGCTAAGGTAAGCAGGAACCCAACATATTCATGCGAAAATGCTCACCAACCAGCATCAACAATGGTTGGGGGATGTACAGAGAGCAGTACAGGATGACATGGAAAGTAAAAGGTTGAGAGGGCAAGACTGCACAGATGCCCTGGCACCTGAGGAATCCCAAACCCCTGTCTTTACAGTTCAAATACGCCCAGATAGGAACACCCTCAGAAATAGAAGAAAGAAACACCACCCTATAGCGAAGGAAAACTTACCCAAGCAAACAAATGCAAATAAAGAATTGAAAATCTGTTTATTGAACACCAGATCAATGAACAAACATGTGTTAAACATACATGACTTAATTATCGAGGATGATTTAGACATTCTGTCTCTTACGCAGACCTAGCTCCAAGACCCCTGTGGCTCAAGGCAGTACCTGAAGACTACTCCATTAACTATGAAAACAGGGAAACAGGAGCAGGTGGAGGAGTTGCAGCAATTGTTAAGGATTCCATTCATATGTTCCTCTCCTCCATAAATTGGCAAGGGTGCGAGGTCTTACCCCTCAAATATACACCGATGAACAACAGCTGTATCAACATACTAGTGATCTATAGTACACCCTCTCTAATTTTGGACTTTAATGATGAAATTATCCAGCAGCTCACTGCCATTACAGACCCAAATACATCATTGTTAGTACTGGGTGACCTAAATAGGTGGAGAGGCAACACGGAGGACAAGAAAGCAATTGAATTAGAGAAGGCACTAAACAATATCACATACCATGTACTTAACTCTGAACCAACCACAGACAAAGGAAATCAACTCGATTGGATAATTACCCATAAAATCGATGCTCAAATAGTGAAAAAGGTACCCTGCGTCTGGACCGACCACTATAAAGTGTCTTTCACCATGACCGTAAAAATTGATCAGCTAAGAAAAGACAATGCACATGTAAGAATCTTGAACAGAAATTAAACGAACATTACCTCTGCTAAATTAGAAACCTGTCTTAATACCATTCTAGAAGAAAGTCCCACAGATGACACTTGTGAGGAGATTATTACTAAATATAACAGACACATACAAAAACTATTAGATCAAGAAGCTTCTCGGAGAAACAAGTTAGTCAGAGCAAACAAAAACCACCAAAAATGGTTTCACTCCGAACTCCGAACTAGAGAAGTTAAAAAAGGAAAAAGGGGAGGCAAAAATAACTTTTTTAATGAAGCGATCCGGCAGGCCTCTAACTCATCTAGTATATTATTTCATATATTGAAATCGATTGAAAAACCCAAGGCACTATCTGCACCTATTGCCCCATCTCAGAAAGATTGTAACAAAGTGCAAGATTTCTTTCCCAATATAATAATCAAGGCAAGAGAAATCATACGAATTGCGCAAATCTTACAACTATCCCAGCCAAAGTCTGCCACCCTGACCAAGTTACCAGATATCAGGGATAAATTTGATCTCCAACCAATACGATCGGAAGAGATGTTGTAAATACTGACATCCATGATACCGTCTGCTTGTGCAGAGAACATTCTCCCTCCAAAGATCATCTTGGACAATAAAGAGATTTTTGCACCATTACTAACAAAGATGGGGAATGCATCTTTCAAAGAAGGGATAATCCCAAAGAAGATCAAGACAGTCACAAGATCCCAAGGAACCCAGTAACCTGCGGTCAATAACAAACTGCAATTTTCTCTTTAAGATTATGGGCAAGATTGCGACAACCCAGCTATGAGAATTTGTAGAAGAGAATTAATTTTTACACAAACAACAATCCGGCTTTAGATTTCCCAACAGTACAGAAACGGCCATGATAGACCAGCAGACCCACATGTTGAACATCAGGGACGAAGGCAAAACAGGTCTACTCATTCTGCTTGACCTAACTGCCGCATTTGACTTGCTGAACCACAAGCAGCTCCTGTTAGTCCGAGAAAAAGTAGCAAACTGTTCCCCAGTTGCCATCAAATGGCTGATTTCCTTCATCTCAGGGAGAAAATCCAAAATCCATTGGGGCGATAAATTCTCTGCAGAAATGCCCATCGAATGTGGTGTCCCACAAGGCGCTAGTCTCTCCCCGCTATTGTTCAACCTATACCTGTGGTGTCTCTGTATTGTGCTCGAGAGCATAGGAGCATATTTTAACAACTATGCAGATGACTCCCAGGTGGCGGTTGAACTAAGCGGGAGTTACAGCCAGGACTGCGCCAGGTTGAGAGACATATATAACATCATCGAGGCATGGATGCTGAACAACTGGATGTGCTTGAATGCGAAGAAGACTGAGCTCATGATTTTCGGCTCCACCCAAGCTACAAATAAACTCAGTCCCCAGTATAAGTCTCTCACGATCAAGGACTCGGCCATCCCAGTTAGAGATGAAGTGAAAACACTAGGTATGACGATGGAAGCATCCCTGGGGGATGAGGCTCATGTCATGTACCTACAAAAGTATTGCCAATACTACACATGCTTACTCCAGTCGATTAGATCATACTTAAGCGAAGAGAATACAGCAACCGTAGCAAGAGCCATTATCCTATCACGGTTGGATTATGGAAATGCCTTGTTGCTTGGCGCTAGTAAAAGCTGCTTGGCCAAGTGCTAAACGATTCTAAACGATTCAGTCAGAATAATAAAAAAGAGACCACGGAGAGAACACATTACTAAAGACCAAGTTGATCTCCACTGGCTGCAGTGGAAGAAATAATCATATTTAAGAGCATGACCCTGGCACACAGGTGCCTATTTGGACAGGCTCCAAGATACCTCAAAGAAAGGATCACCCGATACACACCTACAAGATCCCTAAAATCAGAAGGCATCAACCAGATAAAAAGTACCCCGTTCACATGATCACAGGGCATGGGCAGAGCGTTCCCAGTTAGAGTAGCCCAAATATGGAACAAACTCCCTAATGAGCTACGACAGGAACGGAACTACCACAGCTTCCGAAAAAAGCTGAAGACTCACGTATTTAAGTGAATCAGATAATCCAACCTCAGCTTGAAATCTCTCAGACCAAAAAAATAAAAATGAAGATTAGGATTAGCGGCCCTTAATTGTTTTGTCATGCCTTGTCCTTGTTTCTGTGTGGCGCCCTGATGCCTGTGGGCTTCGGCGTGGTATAAACCAATAAATAAATAAATAAATAAATAGTAGGGTGAGGGGAGAGAGACAATGTTGTCTTTCATAGCTCTGGAGGAGCAGGGGAGCAGCTGTTTGGATGAGACTTTCATACAGTGGACTTGTCTGGAAACATCTTCAGGTTATGTGGGAGAGAAAGAGGAGAGTAGGCGGAAAGGGGGACCAAAGGGAAGCCTGAGAGCGTGTGAGGGGAAAAAGGTGTGGTTTAGTGGAGAGTGAGGCCAGGCTGTCCTGAGTTTTAGTAATGAAGTGCGAGGACAGAGAAGTGCAGAGGGCCAGGGAAGACAGAGGAGAAATGGAGACGGCAGTAGGATTGGCGAGTTCGTTTGGAGATTTTGTTGAAGTGGGGTTTTGTAAAAGTGCAAGGGGAAGGGAGGAGGGTGAATGCCAGGGAAAGGGAGGGGGGATGTACAATCAGGGCAGCATTGCTCGAAGAAAGTGCAGCCAGGGCAGTGTGGCTCTGGGTAAGTGCAAGGAGGCAGGGGACTGTGGGTAACACTGCCTCCGGTCCTACTGCCCCCTAAGTGGGCAGTAGGACCGGAGGCAGTGCAGGGGAGACTGATCATGGAGGAATCTGGTACCCAGAGGACTGTGAGGGTAGGCAAGCAACCAGTCGGCACAGGAGACAGGTAGGTCAGAAGGGTGGGGAGAGAGAGAGAGAGAGAGAGATAGAGAGAGAGAGAGAGAGCGAGAGAGAGAGAGAGAGAGAGAGAAAAAGCAGAGGAGAAAAGGAATGTCTTGAACTGCTTACGGAACTTCAGGTGGTCCAGCTGGTATCCAGTCATTGAATCAAATACATGCCAAAGCATCAAAAAAAATGCATTGGAAAAAAAGTATTGAATGCATTTTTTTCAAAGGTAAAGGTTTTATTTTAATTATAATGGGTTTTAAGTGGTAAAAAAACGGGGGTTGAGAGGGCCCCCCCATTACATTTTTTTATTTTTTTCAAATGCATTCAATGCTTTTTTTCATTGCTTTTTTTTAGATGCTAAGGCATTTGATGCTTTGGCATCCGATGTAATCACTATAAACTGGTCCAGCTACAGTTTGAAAGGTGCAGGGAGGCCATTCCAGAGGGAGGCACCTGCTGAGGGGAAAGATCTACCCCCTCTCTCTGCCTGGAGAAGGGTCTGACCATCAGAGAGTTTGAGGTATCTGAGCGAAGGGCTCGAGAGGGAAGGTAATTTGGAAGAGAAAGTTGGATGTAGTGTGGGACCCAGCCCCAGAAAGCCTTGTGGATGATGCAAAGGGTCTTGTACTTGATCCTTGCAACCACCTGGAGCCAGTGGAGCGATTTCAGGGCTGGAGAGGTACGGTCCTTGCAGTCCAGTTCTGGATTAGTTGCAGAGGGCCGAGAGTAGGGGAAGGCAGATTGAGAAAAGGTTGTTGCAGTAGTCCAGTCTAGAGAGAACGAGGGCTCTGGAGACAGTGGGCCTCATTATGAGTGTGGCGGTAACCCTGCCGGTGCTACCAACGGGCTTCCGCCAGACTCATAACATATTACTGACGCCTGCCTTCCCGGTGCCACCGTGACATTACAAGCCCTGGCGGAGCGGGAAGTCAGGCACCAGATTTCGTAACTCTCCATTACCATAGAGTCCCAGAGTCGGGAGACGGAAGCGATGGCAGTGTTAGTAACGGAGCGGGTGCTTCTGTGAAGAGTCTGCCTTACGTGCCCGCTGCACCCGGCAGGGTCAGACCTGTCGGGTGCAGAGGCCTTGCCAGGCAAACTTGTAATTTGCTGGTCTGGAAACAAGGTTGCTGGTAAGCTTACCGTCACCCTTACAGGTGTTGTTGGAGAGAAAGAGGAGAAAGAAGGAGGAGAGGCGGTCAGAGTGGGGCTGAGAGTGATAGAGGGAGAGGAAGAGGAGAAAGAGGACAGGATGTCCTGAGTTTTAGTGGTGAAGTGAGAAGCCAGACCCATACAGAATGCCTGGAAAGGAACAGGAGAGGTGGAAACTTCAGAAGGATTGTCCAGCTCCTTGTAGATTTTAGAGAGGTTGGCCATGTTGTTAGAGGCCGCAGAGACCCGGGCTTGGATGTGGACTCTCTTCTTGGACAGGACAGAGGCTTTTTCCACGGGGCAAAGCGATTCTGTGAAGGCAAATGCACACCCGACAGAGCCATTCACTGACACGCGAGCGGTTTAAAATATCTAACCCAATATATAACAATGCAAGACAGCCTTGGGGATCATTATGGCCAAATTCCATGATGCATTATGGGACATGTAGTATCCGGAATACCATAGAAACTCGGTACACCACTGAAATTTCTCTGCAAGACTTGAAACAAAAATCCCTGCCTTACACATAAAGTGCTTGAATTCTTAAGACGGACTGGTCTGCCGCCTCAATTAAATTGATTCATGCAATCGCTTTGACCATCACACCAAAAGAAATCACTTTTAAGGTCACCACACTGACACATAGGCGCCATGTTGCCAGTGTAACGTGTTTCTTTAACCTATCGCGTCCTGAAGACGGAGCGTTGGACTTTACTGACGAGCTTTAAACTGCAACAGTGTTGTCCTTCTCCCTAGAAACATATTCAAATGTTGACGCTATTATACCTTGTTGTTGTATAATTGAAAATGTGATCAAAATACACCATTACTAACATCACACAAATTGTACATTGCAAATGTTTTGGTGTCCATTTGTGTTTCTACAAATAACGAACGCTGGAAATAGGTTTTTTATGTTGTTTTACCATGTTGTTTGATATAATAATTAAAGTATGCTAAACACATTTCTTTGTCTATGGTGGGAGATATAATCCTATGAAATTCCTACTGTGAGGTAAATTTCTGACAAGTAGCCACCTTTTGGTGTGTTAGAGGTGGGTAGCTAGTGGTATATGTACGTTTTTTTCTGCTGTATCTCTCCTCACATACCACAGCCCCCTTAAAAAATTGAGGAAACCCTTGTGCTCACAACACTTGCTTATCCCTGCTCTGAAGCCAGACTGATGGTAATGGAGACAACCAACAGATTCAGAGTGGAGTGTAAACTGGGAGATGGCCAGCTTTTCCAAGAGTTTGCCCAGGAAAGGAGTGATAGAGATCGGGTGATAGTTTGCCAGACAGGTAGGATCAGCAGAAGGCTTTTTGAGGAGGGGGTGTACAAGGGAGTGCTTGAGGAGAGAGGGGAAGAATACAGTGGCAAAAGAGTGATTGCAGAAATTGGCCAAGGCTGGAGCGAGGGTGTCAATGTGGTCCTTGATGGTTCTGGAGGAGCAGGGAAGCACTTGTTTGGATGACACTTTCATAGATCGGACTAGTCTAGAAACATCGTCAGGTGTTGTTGGAAAGAAAGAGGAGAAAGGCGGCGGAGAAGGAGATTTGTCAGAGGATGCGCCCGAAGCCATTCACTTCCGCTTAGCCACCCTGCGCTTGCTGTTCAGGGCGGTGAGGTCAGAATCATACCAAGGTAGGCTCAGGTGCATCCTCATGACATGAGAAAAGCTATCCAGAGTGAAGGTTAGAGAGGGCTGTGTCAGAGTGTGAGTCAGCCGCAGGCCTAGGAAGAGCAGATACAATAGCAGCAAAGGCATCCACTGACACACACTTCACGGGCCGAATGACTGAGAAGGTAGGTGGCAGTGCTTGGGTGGACTTAGCCTGAGGGACAGAGAGTTTTAGGTGAGAGAAGAGCAGAAAGTGGTCAGTCCAAGAGAGAAGAGTGGTGATAGAGTTAGAGAGGGGGATATCTGAAGAGATTAGAACGTCCAGGGTGTGACCAACAGAGTGTGTCGGACCAGAGGGTAAAATGGAAAGAGAGAGAGTGTCGCAGAGGTTGCAGAAGAGCCCAGAAGAGGGATTAGAAGTATCCAGGGGGATGTTGAGGTCTCCAAGGAGGAGAAGTTTAGAGGTAGAGGCAAGGAGAGAAAAGGAGAGGTCCGCCCACTCTGAGAGGAAGAGGGCAGCAGACCATGCATTCAAAGGAGGAGTAGGCCTGCACAGGAATGACAGATTCAGGGACCCACTCTGGCAATATCAGTGCTACTCAACCTGCGGGTCGGTTGGTTCTGGGTTTGGAGAGGACCTTGTGACCGTCAGGGAGGAGAGTGTAAAAACTTGTGACAGAGCTGGCTGTGAACCATGTCTCGGGGAGAGCGAGGACATCCAGGTCAAGTTCTTCAAGGAGGTAGCAGATATCAGAGGACTGTTTGACAGCAGAGCAAGAGTTAAGAGTAGCGATGTGGAGCAAGTTGCCACATTTTAAAGACATCCGGGCTGGGGAACAGGTTAGAGGTACACCCAGCGTCGGAGGTGGGGGGCAGAGAGTGGGCAGAAGTGGTAGCAGGAGGTGGCAAAGTAGACAGAGAGGAGGTGGAATGTGCCAGAGAGGTGGTGGAAGAAGGAGGTGGCAGAGGTGCTCAGAGGTACTAGGAGTGGTAGCAGGAGAAGGAAGTTTATAAGATGAAGGAGACGCCTATCAAAAAGGAGGAGATTGGATTGAGGGCCCTGGACCAACACGGTGCCATTCAAATAGACATTAATGATGATCTTGGAGGAGTGGAAAGAGGCAAAGAGGGTTTCCCACTGAGTACCACCATTATTGGGAGAGGAAGAGATAGGAGAGAGAGAGCCAAGACCATATGAGGGGTCTGTAGGTCTGTGAGGCAACGATAAAGAGGATGTTGCTGAGAGTCTGTCTGGATGAAGCACTAATGTAGGTATCAGTGATAGGGAGGCCTGGGTTGGAGACCAGGATGTCCCTCTTGAATTTCTTCCTTCCGGACTTAGTGAGAGGGATAGGATAGGAGAGAGAGTAGCAGTTAGAGACGATAGGAGAAACAGAGAGCACCACAGGGGGAGCAAGGAGGAAAGTCGGAGGAGGGAGTGAGAGAGAGAATGGTGAGATGCGCATCCCAACACTGCACTGTGCGAGATACGCAGAAGGGGGAGGAGGGTCACACAGAAGGGAGCACACAGGAGGAGCAGACAGGTGAACACAGCAGTAGAAATATTACCCCCAGCAAGGAGGGGAACTAGAGAGTGGGGGGAGCCTAATGGGACACAGTTCACAGCACAACAGTAACCACAGATGAATGGGGACCAAGAGAGTGGGAGAGAGACTACTGGGACACAGTTCACAGCACAGCAGTAACCACAGATGAATGGGGACCTAGAGAGTGGGAGAGAGACTACTGGGACACAATTCACAGCACAACAGTAACCACAGATGAATGGGGACCAAGAGAGTGGGAGAGAAACTACTGGGACACAGTTCACAGCACAGCAGTAACCGCAGATGAATGGGGACCTAGAGAGTGGGAGAGAGACTACTGGGACACAATTCACAGCACAACAGTAACGACAGATGAATGGGGACCAAGAGAGTGGGAGAGAGACTACTGGGACACAGTTCACAGCACAGCAGTAACCACAGATAAATGGGGACCTAGAGAGTGGGAGAGAGACTAATGGGACACAGTTCACAGCACAACAGTAACCACAGATGGATGGGGACCAAGAGAGTGTTAGAGAGACTAATGGGACACAGTTCACAGCACAACAGTAACCACAGATGGATGGGGACCAAGAGAGTAGGAGAGAGACTAATGGGACACAGTTCACAGCACAACAGTAACCACAGATGGATGGGGACCAAGAGAGTGGGAAAGAGACTACTGGGACACAATTGACAGCACAACAGTAACCACAGATGAATGGGGACCAAGAGAGTGGGAGAGAGACTACTGGGACACAGTTCACAGCACAGCAGTAACCGCAGATGAATGGGGACCTAGAGAGTGGGAGAGAGACTAATGGGACACAGTTCACAGCACAGCAGTAACCACAGATGGATGGGGACCTAGAGAGCGGGAGAGAGCCTAATGGGACACAGTACACAGAGCAACAGTAACCGCAGATGAATGGGGTCCTAGAGAGCGCGAGAGAGCCTAATGGGACACAGTAAACAGAGCAACAGTAACCACAGATGAATGGGGTCCTAGAGAGCGGGAGAGAGCCTAATGGGACACAGTACACAGAGCAACAGTAACCACTGATGAATGGGGACCAAGAGAGTGGGAGAGAGACTACTGGGACACAGTTCACAGCACAGCAGTAACCACAGATAAATGGGCTCCTAGAGAGCGGGAGAGAGCCTAATGGGACACAGTACACAGAGCAACAGTAAGCGCAATAGAAGGGGACGTGAAGAAAGGACACAAAAATACAAAGTACGGCTAACCGCTAAGGGGGGAGCCTTGGGTTGTACAGAGACAGTGTATGTTATGTCATTATGTCAGACAGTTAGGTGGAAGTACACGCAAAGGCTGGGAAGTGTAATAGAGAGCAGTAGTGGCTGCCCCCACTTCCCGCACATATCTTACTTTTTTCAGTCGCTGCTGGTCGACAGCTTCACCACGTGCTTGCACTCTGCACTACTGCCCCTTCATCAATAAATACCAGCATCGCACAACACCAGGGCCTTGTTTTGCAAGGGCTTTTACCGCAGGGGGTCCGATGCTGGCTTCTTAAAGGTTTGGATGCATGGATGTACGTGCAATGTATTACGTATCAACGGGCAGTGTCTCCTGTGGACCTGCGTCACACAACACTGTGGCCTTGTCCTGCAAAGGCTTTGCTGTAGAGGGTCCGATCCTCAGTTCTTAAAGGTTTGGATGTATGGACGTACGCTCAACCTATTACATATCGATGGGCAGCATCTCCTGTGCATCTGCGTCGAACAACAATTGGTAGTCAAACAATTAGGAAGCCATGCCCAGTTATTCTGGGAGTCCAATCTTTTTAGCATTGTCACTTTCTCAAATTTCACCATACGCCTAACGTCCCGATTGCTGGACAATAGCTCCACATTAATATTTAACAGAGAGTCGTCTTCCTGATGATCGTTGCTAATCTCAGTAAAAGTAGCCACGGGAATCAGAGATCCAGTTTTCTGATCAGCAACTTGGAGGCCAGCTCCCTTTCTGGGCATAATCAATTCGTGATCAGTCAGATTCCTCTGTGAGATGGAGAGCAGAGGTGCAAGCGTGTGCTGTGGAATCTGCACACTGTGGAATTGAGATTCCTTGTCTCGCCACATCTGCATAAGAGGTCGAGGAGTTATTAAAAGAGCCCTGCCCGACACTAGTCTCACTGTCCGTGGCAAGTATTTGTGGTCTCTGTTGAGTTGAAGTTTGTTTTGTTTGTTTTATTTATTTATATAGCGCTCCAGACCCAGAGGTAAAAGGGCGCTTTAGGACATGGTTACAGGTACATTAGACACAGTTTACATAGTACATTAGATACAATTTACAGTTATAGATATGCATAATACAGTTTGCTCAATTAAAGAATGGGCTGTGACGTCGGGAGTGGGGAGAGAAGATGGTGAGTGCTAGTTTTTTCCAGTAACCATCTAATAACCTGTTTCCTGAAGGGTTGAAAGGATTTGATAGACTTGATGTTGAAAGGAAGGGTGTTCCAGAGTTGGGAGGCAAGGACCGTGAAACTGGATCCTCCAGCTCTTTTTTGGGTGAATCTGGGCACTGTTAGGCATAGTGTTTTAGTGGATCTGGTGATTCTGGTAGTAGATTTCAAGGTGAATTTGTTGGTGAGATAAGGTGGGGCTAGCTGGTTTAGGGCTTTATATGTGAGACAGATGGTTTTTAGGTCGATTTATTGTTGTATAGGGAGCCATTTGCATGATTTTCTGGCAGTAGAGATGTGCTCTCGCCTGGGGATGTTTAAGGCTGCTTGCAGCGCGTTGTTTTGGAGTATTTGTAATTTGTTGATTATGTATTGGTTAGCGCCTAGGTAGAGGCTATTACAGTAGTCCAGTTTGGACTGTATGAGTGCCCTGGCCAGCGTGAGGCAGCTGTTAGTGGATAAGAACGGTCTACACGCCCTGATCAGCTTACCCGTGTAGGCAGTAGCAGAGGCAGTCATATTAATTTGTTTAGTGAGATTGGTGTTGGCATCAAGATAGAAACCAAGAGTTTTCACACTTTTGACAATGGGGATAGTGTTATCATCGATGATGAAGCTATTGTAGCTGGGCTGAGTTTCAGCAAGTTATTGGGTGAGCCGACAAGGAGAAGTTCAGTTTTCTCGTCATTCAGGCACATGCCATGTGTGGCCATCCATGCCTGAATGATGGAGAAGATTTTGTTAATCCGGATGGAGTGGGTGTTATAGTTGCCTGAGAGTGTGAGGAGTATCTGGGTGTCATCTGCGTAGTTGGTTTAGGTGACACCCAGATGGTCCAGTTTGTCAAAGAGGGGCTTTGTAAATATATTATACAAAGTAGGCGAGACACATGAGCCTTGTGGGACACCACAGGTGATAGGGATGGGGTCTGCTGCGGCTGAAAGTGAGAAAACCCTCATGGTTCTATTAGCCAGGAAGGATTGTATCATATGACAGCAGAGGAGGAGAAGTGAGCAGCAGAAGATAGGTGGTTGCAGAGGATTTTGTGATCGACCAGGTCGAAGGCCGCTGAGGGGTCTAAGAGGAGTAGGATGGTGGTGTTACCTTTGTCTTTGATTTCATCAATCTTGCTAGTGGGCAATACGGACCCGGGCATGTTCTTTCCAAGCTCTCTGAAGCTCTGCAGCTTGACTTTTCCTTACTTGTAAGTATAGGTGCTCACACCTGAGCAGCTTCACTCCAACATAAGCTTCGTAGATCCTACGACCCTTCTCGTTTTTAGCCTACCCTTGGTACAGTCATTTGATTGTGCCTCATTGGCTAGCTCTTCTGTTAGATACACATTGTGCGGGACTTTGCAGCAATTCTTTGACTGTTGATTTGGCTTTTTTGCATGAAATGGCGACTGTTCGCAGGAGATATTAGGTTTGGGGCTGACTCTCATATTCCGTGAAGTAACGCTGGGTTCTTCCTTCTCCTTGGCCATAGGGCTGAGTAACACCCTTCGCGTCACTGCGAGCTCGCTGAAGAGCTAGCTCAGCGGTAGTAGCTCCCTGTATCCGATTCTCTTTTTCCCCCTGAAGGAGAGATTCAATGTGTGAAAGCGCAGATTTCATTTCGGTCAACTGTTTTACCTACTCCAGATATTGCTGGTTGAGAGGGGGACTCAGCCCATTTCCCCCATATTTAATTTGAGTACACTTAACTGCAAGGAATGGGCTTCTAATTCTGCTCAGTATGTTAAGGGCAAAAACAGCTCATGCCTCTGAGGGTAGGGTGAACATTGCCCTGGGGCTCCGCATCATTAGTAGTATATTCTGCCAAGCAGAGATGGCATATTTATCTGAGCTGTTAGTATTACTGGCCGAGGCACCACATGTTCTTACATAAACCCTCCGAATACACTGTGAGCGGTTTAAATTCAGCAGGCCCTTATCCCTGATGTCATCATCGTGACCTGCTTCAAAGCAGGCTGCCCTCTCTATCCCTGTGCGTCTACCAGTGCTTGCACCGAGACGTGGGAAGGAATCTTGCGTGGAATTGTGCTTTTTGAAAGAGGCAGCCGGCAAAACAGGCTTATCACAGTTCCTTAAGTTTATCAGAATTATTCCACAAACTCTCCGTCCCCTCGCCTTATCGCAGGGGCGCCATTTCACCAAAATGCCAGGGGTAGCGGAAGTGACATCACACGGCCCTTGACCCCTGATGACATCACAGGAGCTGATGTCATTTGGCCCCACCCCGAGGTGATATTGAGGGAAGCGATGGAGCACAAACTTTCACCCGTTGACAAAATAGGAAGTGGCATCACATAGCATTGTAGACTACAACAATATGGTTACGATATCACTATAATGTGATGTACATTTCACAGAAGAATGGATTGCCATATGTATCGTTAAGATCAGTGTGTATAGGCCCATATTACCAAATTACTATGAATGCAAGCAGACGTCCATGGCCAAATGATAATGATGTGTTATTGTATAGCACTTACGCTTAAGCGCTTTATAAAGAAAAAAGATACACCCAATATCACCCAACCTGTGTTGGTACTCATTTATAGACCTCAGAAGGATTAAAGGCTGAGTTGAGGTGTTTAAGAACAGACTAAATCAGTGACTCACCCCCTGAAGTGTGCCTGAAATAAACCTTTAATGAGTCTAGCAATTATTGTATAGAAAGACACATGATTTGGTATTCCTATTCTTTATTATTTAGGGTCAGTGCTGAAAGTGTTAGACTTGTGGCACTCCTGTTCTTATTTTTCTTCTTTGTTTTAAGGGGCCTGAACAAAAAAGCCAGCCACTCCAGAAGTAGAAGTAAAGAGCCAAATGGTGCTGGCCACAGTCCAGGAGCTTCCATTACAAAAAACAAAAAAACTAAAAAAAATGTTTACATTTTTTTTAGAGTTCGCAAGGGAGACCTCAGAGGTCGCAGTTGCAACCTCTGGCGACCCTTAAATGACGTCCCTGCCTTATCGGCTTTATAATGAATATTTCCGTGTACCAGCGACCTAGCGTCGGTGAGTGGCAGAGTGGTGTGTGAGAGCGGCGGCGCCACCTCTTCAAGATGTGGGGAAATGCGAAGAAAGTCACAAGCTGTGATGCGCATCATATACACATCAACTATATATAAAAGAAATATACATACAATATCACCCAACATGTGTTATCAACCTCAGCAGAATGAAAGGCTGAGTTCACCTTGCCGGGAGTTGAACCTGCAACCTGCAGCTCACACACACATTGCAGCAGCGAGGACTCAACCCACTGAGCTATCTTACCACTACAGATATCAGAAAAACAGCCCCTCTAAAAAGAAAGAGCCACATGCTGCTGGCCACAGCCCATGAGCCTTAATAGAAAAAAAAGTAAACATTTTTAGGGGTAGCAAGGGAGACCTCAGGGGTCGCAGGTGCGACCCTTGACAGCCCCTAAATGACGTCCATGTGTTGGCCATTACTGTAACTGGCTCAATCATGCACTGTGCCCAGTCACTGTTATTCTGGGATAAAGTCTTCAAAGAAGTGAGCTGAGTAGTTAGCATTCGTACGCCCTCACCAGAGTCTAATATATACATTGTAGTAGCTGAAGCAATCAGAACATTGTGTTCCCCACGAGATGTCCCCGCTTGATCCTGGTGATAACTACCTCCTGGGGAAACTGTTTCTGATATTGGTTCTGTGGCTGACTTGCTACGGAAGATATACATGTCTGACAGATTATATTAGAAAGCAGATACATATGGGGAAAACTAATCACAGAAGGACCGCGATCTTCTGATCCGTCCTGTGACTTGCAGGTCACCTGGCCAGGTGTGTGCACAGGTGCGAGGCCGCTGCTTATGAGTCCACAGGTGCAGCTGGGCGTGGCTGACGCATGAGTGAAGCATTTCACAATCCAAGGTCCAAAATGTAATGCTGTAATGCTGCCAAAGTGCTGTGTAGGGATTGGTTACAAAAATGAAGGTGCAGCAAGGACCCACACAGCTAACACATGAAATATAAAACCAATGAAGTCCCTGACCATGTTCTTAGAAGCTAACAAATGCAAGGTCACAGTTTGGTGGAAATGAGGCAATAGGCAGAAACGTGTATATGCCAAAGTCTCTCAGACAGCACGCACACACTGCCCCTGTAGGAAAATATTCACTTAGGAGGCAAGCAAAAGCTTTAGATAGGTGCAAGAACCTTTCATCAAGAACATACACAGATGTTTAACATAAGGTTGTAGAATCTAAGGAATGTATATTAAGTAATGTACGAACATAACGCATGGAGTTTCCTGGCACTTATTTAAGCGCATCTGCATTTAGATATACATACCATGCACACCCACCTTTTCACTGAATACACAATTTAGTTGTGTACATGTCTCAGAGCAAGAAGTCAAGCAGCATGCCCCATGAAGTCATGTAGGCATAGCATGAGAAGGGAAATGTGTTTCAAGCAAGAAGTTGCAACATTGATTGCCAGTTCAGCAGTCACAAGGTTGAGAACGGTAAGTTGGTGCCAGCCTTTTAGGTCTCATGAGAAAGGATGCAAAGTATTCTTTTTTGTTGCCAGACTGTTCACACCTCACAATTCTATTGGTCACCAATGACTGAAGAGGCCCGCCCCAGGATAACCAGCGCGGCGACACCAATCAGTAGTTTAGTTGTATATGAAACATTTTAACATATCAACTGTCAAATTAAATTTGTGTGAAACTAGGTGGTCCCACCATGAGATAATCGCCATGAGGTAGTCATTAGAAAGATCACGAGGGATAGGATAGGATAGGTTCGGATAGGAAAGGCCAATAGGGCTAGGCACTGTATAGAATCACCCATATAGAGCAACAAAGCTGCAATCAGCGAATATGACTTTGAATGTATTCTGACATTTATTTTTTAAATGTCACTAATTTCTCATTATAAATTCAGCCATTTGGTGATGTTACTTCAAATGATTTGTGGATTGATAGCAAAGTGGGTGGAATGTGCAAAAGTAGGCAGTGCCACTGTTTTGGTCTTTTTCTACTCACTCAGTGTGTCGGTGGGATCATATATATGGCCTAGACATGCTGATCACAAATACACTAGAATAAAATACTCAACATCTACCTTACTAATAGCGCTTCTACAGGGGTCTGGAACTAAAAAATAACCTGCATTCCCATGAACAGAACATTGTAATTTACTCCAAATCCTGGGTCCCAGGAATGAAAGCCTTATCTCCTATGGCCTGGCAGAGGTGTATGGCTGAATAGTATGCGATCATCTCTAGGGAATTACTCTGGGATGCTATCCTGAAGGTGGGCAGGTGTAGCCACCTGGATTCATTTGAAAAGGATGCACAGTTTTTGTAGCTATATTCTCTACTTTACCGGAAGCCACACTTGGTTCCTCTGAGCAGCGTGGGCAGGATCACTTTTCCTGCATCCAGAAACCAATCAGTTTTGAGCAATCTGGAGTCTGCTAACAGGTTTCATTGGAATACCGCCCAGGCGTGCATTGCAATAGTCCAAGCGACTAGTCATTGAGTCTTCTACTACAACTTTACGTCTGATATTAAACGAGTGTCCGTTACAAATTGCATGGACCTTTAGACACTATGTAGTCTTAGCATTTAACCTGAGACAATAACTTGACAAGTTGTCCAGAAATCAGGGGGAGTCTGTGAAAATAGATTACTTCTTCGTGTCAGCAGGACCTCCTCCATCTTCCCCTGGATAAGATGAAGGCAGCTAGAATTCATCCAGGCTGTCATTTAGGCTTCATACAAGCATGGACAGGTGCCGGTTAGTAGCAGCTGCTGCGATTAGTTAGTATCTTCCAGGTTTACAGTTTCAGAATTGAAAATGTAGTTATTAAAAGTAGTGGAACTGTTAACAGCAAAACATAAAACTAATGGAACTGCGCAGCCGACCGTTCCTACACACTTCAATCACTGATTGTAACTAATTTTCTCGCAATTATCATCAATACATTATATAACAGAGCATGGCCAAGGGGTAGCATAGGCAAGACAGTCTGTATGTGCGTGCTCCCCTGCCACTTATACATTGCAGAAAGTGTGCAGGTGGTTACACAGCCCTTTCTGTGATGCTTACTGTGCATTTCTGGTCATTAGCACGTGTTGTCCCCTCATTTGTATATGAACATTCCCCTTGGAATGAGAAGATCTATTTAGTGTCTTACCTGCTGTCATTTCTACTGCAGTTGGTTGTAGGAAGAGGTGTTCTCAGGGCATTTTTCAGATAAGGCGACTTTCCGAGAGCTACTTGAGAGATGCAGTTACTGATTCCTTGACTATGCATGATCTGAATTTACTGTGTGAATTCACCATATCCTTCCAAATGGCTCCTAAGTGACGTCAGTGCACCTTGCGCCTGCCATTTTGGGAGGGATCCTACGCACTCACCTTCATGGATTACCTACCGGCTCCTCCACACATTTTGGTTGGCTCCTCGCATACTGTCATGGGGCGACTAGAAAAGAGGCTATTTTGTGTTACACAACGGTGTGTTAGTTAGCTATGTTTCTGCCCCTTCTGCCCCACGTCAAAAAATAGAATCAAAAACGGGTGCATATGATCAAACAGAAGGTTTATTTTTAGTTTGGATCAAAAGCTCTCTGAGGTCCTTAGGTACAATCCCAGGTTGCGTGAGGTTCTGTCTAAAGTTGTGTAAACCAACATTAACACAATGGTGGCACACGCTAATGCCGCACCCCGATACGGGCTTTGTCAAGGCGTAGCTGTGTGTATATGCAACAATAGAAACAAAATCCTTGTTCAAAATCACAGGTAATCGAGACAGTGACACTGTGCATAACATTTCGTTAGTTATCTCAATATCCTTATATAGTTAATACACACTATTCAGATGTTAGCAACCCTGGATAAACAGAATTATTTAGCACTTAGTAAACAGTCTCTTGCATTAGAAATATGCATCAGTATCCCACTGTTGTTAGATTCTTGCATTAAGAGCTGGTTATTCCTTACAAACAAACACACATGTTCTACATGTACATGGGGCTACTGGCCATCTTATAAGTGCTCCTGTGGCAGTAAAAGTAGAGGAGGAAAGAAGAAAAGAATGAAGAGGAGTGTAAGGGAGTATTCAGTTATATTCGCTGTTTGGGGACAACGGGAGTATTAGTGAAGACCAAGCAATTATCCCACCGATCAAGTCTTGCATGTTGTTGGTATCCGAAGTGGTCGGTCTTGTTAGACCTTCCCCCTTTTCCAGTATGGAATGAGTACCACTCATCCCTCCCATAAGCCACCACATCAGCGCCTCCCTGATTTCCCATTCATGAAGCCTGCTCGCTTCCCGGGGTGCTACACACTCCTGCAGATATAGAAATCGGCTCACTTTTCAGCTTTTTGTGGGCCTCTTCATTGGTCTGTCTCTGGGTTTTGGTGTGGCCATCGGGGCTTGGAAACCTCTCATCGTCTATCCCGCTAGCTTGGTGGATCTTTGCTGCTTCAAGAAATGTGGGTTTCTTCCCATCTTGTTTTTTTTTTAATTAAAACCCCGTTTTTTTACTTTCCATTTCCTTCATGTGAAGGTGGCCTGAAACTCAATGGGAGCTGTCCCCTCGGACAGCTCTATTTATCCCTTTCCTCTATCTCTATTTAGGCACATAACCAAAACTGACATTTTGGTATACACGGTTTCTCCATGTACCAGATTCTATGAAGCAACATGTTCTTGTCACCTCTGGCTTCTTAGTATTCCCAGGGGTTGGCCCCCAACATTGATCACCTCTGGTTTTTGTGCCAATCTTTTGGCTTACCCAACTGTTGCTTGTCATCTTTTTTCTGGTGTGGTCCACCTGGCATACCCACCTCATGCCTCTTCAGCTTCTTTTCCTCACAACCTGGTAACCAATAAGCATGCTGTGTTGTGCATCAGTTTCACCATTAGCCTCTATGTTCTTGATTCGATGTTCAGTAATTGTTCCACACTATCAGCCTGTGTTTCACTTCACCAAATCTTCAGGGCCAGGTGTTGTGGGTTCAGTTTGTCCCATTGTTCAGGGATTGTTGCGCCCTCCCTTGGAGAATGAATAACAAGGGTAATGGAGTAATGGACTGCAGGTGGGCCCTGCATTTGTTTGACATATTTCAACAGGGACAGGCTTCATTTTAAGGTCCAATGTCATTTAATGGACAGGTGCCATTTTTAGGTCAGGCACCATTCCAACTCTCTTCACAGGCCCGATTCTGCTGTTTCCCTTGGGGTCCACTGCATCCTTGCTGGGATTGATTTGCCCAGGGAGTCAAGGAACCCGATGATCACTATTTGACTCTAGTTTGAAAATTTCTGCAATGGTTTCACTGTTTTCAGGTGAGTGCTTGATGTGTAGTGATGTCAAATTGCATGTAAGGCTTCTGGCATGTTTAGAACTTTGGGAAAGTCAGTGTTGCATGGACTGTGGTCTAGTTTCCTGTCCCTTTCCCCTCTCTAAGATTTCTAAGTGAAGAAGCTTGGTTTTCCCCAGTGTTTATAGTTCCCCCAAACTTTTAAAGAATTCCCTCGAATTCTCATATCAAAGGTATCCTGAATTTCCTTTTGGTCTCTCCCCGAATAGGGTGGTCGTGCCACAAGCGTCCCCTTTTCTCCTGCCCCTATTAAGAACATTCAGGATTTCTGTGCTTTGTTCCAGTACAGGCCAACAGTACTAGGATGAGAGTCCAACTGCCCTGACTTGTTTTAGCTGGGCTTGGGCGTCGGAGTTGGAAGGTATTAATCATGGCAGCTCTGTGTCCCTCATTCCACGGTGCAGATACCCAGGCACTTTATTTGGACTTCCTGTTATAATATCTCTTTCTTCCTTCTTGCCTTTATCACTGGGTTCTATGGGGTTGTGGTATGTGACGGCGAAATCCTCCTAACCATACGGCTCCCTTCTTTGATATTGGTTGTGGGGTCTAGTGGGGTGCTGGGGAACCGGCTGTATCCTAGCTCCAGGGGTCATATCACATACCGGGTTGTGTCCCAAATATCCAAGAATGTCTTGGCCCTCACCAATGGCCACTCCCAATGTTATTTTGCCACAGAGTTTAAAACATTTGTAAGGATTGACAGGTGAAATGTGCTACATATAATTCAAGGTAATGTCAATTTATGTTCAAATAATGCTCCAGTTCTTAAGAAATGTGTCATACCTATGTCAAAACTATGGGAACATATAGACTCCATATTACGTTGAAATATTCTACTGGTTAATGACCATCTTAAAACAGTCTGGTGAACTGGTAATTCAACATTGTCTAAAGGAGCTCCTGGAAGCAATCCCTTACTTAACCTCCATGGGAAGTTAGGCATGCAGGATTCACTGGTAAAATAAAACATTGTTGGTGCATCATTTATCAGCATTTCAGAGAATGATTAATTCTCCTTGTGTTTTGTAGATACAGTCAAGTGCGTGCAATGCCCCAAAGACCAATGGCCCAACGAAAGACAGGATGAATGCATCGAAAAAATGATTGAGTTTCTCTCGTATGAAGAGCCGCTGGGACTAATCCTGACCTTCTCTGCTACGCTCTTTATCATCCTAGCTGCTGCTATCCTTTTGGTATTCATCCAGTACCGAAACACTGCCATTGTCAAAGCCAACAACCGCGGGCTAAGCTATCTTCTCCTCCTATCCCTCATGCTCTGCTTCCTCTGCTCCTTTATTTTCATTGGCCGTCCCGAGACGCTCACCTGCATGCTACGACAGCCTGTTTTTGGGATTGTTTTTTCACTCAGTGTATCATCTGTTCTGGCAAAAACTGTAATTGTCGTTGTTGCCTTCAGGGCAACACATCCCGGCAGCTCTGCAAGGGAGTGGTTGGCATTCAAAATACCATGCTGCATTGTTTGCTTCTGCTGCTTGGTGCAAGTCCTTATTTCTGTTGTTTGGCTAGTGAAGTCTCCTCCATTTCCAGAACTAAACATGAAAACGTACAGTGAAAAGATCATCTTCGAGTGCAATGAAGGAGAAGGCATCTTTTTCTACTGCATGATGGGATACATGGGCCTCCTGGCCACTGTCAGCTTTATCGTGGCCTTTCTCTCCAGGAATCTCCCTGGAAGCTTCAACGAGGCCAAGCTAATCACCTTCAGCATGCTGATGTTTGTCAGTGTCTGGATCTCCTTCATCCCAGCGTACCTGAGCACACGCGGGAAGTACATGGTGGCCGTGGAGGTGTTTGCCATCCTCTGCTCCAGTGCCGGGCTGCTCGGCTGCATATTCCTTCCCAAGTGTTATATCATTCTGATCAGACCAAACAAAAACCGAAGAGGACATCTTAAACAGGAAGCACATTTTACAACCTCATGAAGTAACCGAAGTAAATACAGGTTGAGGTTTAGGTGTCTTCCTAATAGCTGAGTGGTATGGAATGCACATGACAATTTAGTGCACTTTTAAAATTAGCTACATGAGACAAAATCCTGGTCTGGACAAAAGTACACAGGAGAGCAACGGCTTGAGTGCACTATGCACAATCATGTACCATGATGCGGCTCAGTGGTTTTTCAGGCATAGAGATAAAACAGTTGAATATACATTATAGGCAGAAAGGTAAACTGTGAACATAAGTAAATGGGTGAAGGAATATGGGAAACAGATGGAAAAACAATTAATGTAAGTATCCTTTAAAATGTTCTTAGTGAAGGCAGCAAACAGATACCTAACAAGCCTTGATATCGCAAGGTAAGGCCAGGGCTCTAGGCTACCTAGTGTGCCCGAGAGAGGGTCACTTAGTCTAACAATTCCCCACCTGTGCCTCTTTTAGAAATCTTAGCCGAGCCCAGCAGGTCTTCTTGGTGCTTTTCCTTGCACTAGAAGTATAATTTTCAGTCCAGGTTTCTTGATGTATTGAGCGGCTATCAGTTACTACTTCCTATGAGGATATCGCTGGCGGGGCACCTCAGGTGTAACAGGTCTCTGGGGATCAGTTGGCAGTCAGGAGTGTGAAGCAGCATCTGGCCCCGTCAGGTGTACAAATGTGGCTTAATCTTTCAAAAGAGGCTCACATTCTTCTTGATAACATTTCAACCAACTGCAGTGTCAGTGGTTATCCTCTTGATCTGTAAAAGATGCTGGCAGCACAGTATGGGAACGGTGCCCAAGCAGGGGCCTTCTTCTGCTCTTCTCAAGGCAAACAGAACTAAACGAGTAAAGTAGATCAAAACAGTGAAGTGGATAAGATGAATAAATCATAGGGAAAAGTAAGGAGATCTCAGCTGCTGAAATGGACATAATGCATGAGGAGGGAACAAAGTGAATGGCGTGGACAAAATAGTTAGAATGGATGAAGCGTGGTGAACAGATGAATGCACTGCGTGGAAGAGTGCATGAGTGGAAGAACAGATGACTAGATAGATCAAATGAATATGTAGATCGGATGAGTGTACAGAATAGATGAACATGCTAAGCGGATGAGTGTGTAGAGTGGTTGTGTGTGTAGAGCAGATGAACTTGTAGAGCTGATGAGTGCGTAAATACAGAGAAGCGAATAGAACGCAGGAGTGCATAGAACTGATGACTATACAGAACGGACGAACGTATAGACCGGACGAACGTATAGACCGGACAAACGTATAGACCGGATGAGCGTGTAGAGCGGATGAACGTGCAGAGCGGATGAATGTAGGGAGCGGACGAGTGTGCAGAGCGGATGAACGTGCAGAGCGGATGAACGTAGGGAGCGGACGAGTGTGCAGAGCGGATGAGTGTGCGGAGCAGATGAGTGTGCGGAGCAGATGAGTGTGTAGAGCAGAGGAGTGTGTGGAATGGAAGAGTGTGTGGAGCGGATGAGTGTGTGGAGCGGAAGAGTGTGTGGAGCGGAGGAGTGTGTAGAGCGGAGGAGTGTGTGGAGCGGAGGAGTATGTGGAATGGATGAGTATGTGGAGCGGATGAGTGTGTGGAGCGGATGAGTGTGGAGTGAATGAGTGTGTGGAAACAATGAGTGTGTGGAGCGGATGAGTGTGTAGAGCGGATGAGTGTGTGGAGTGGATGAGTGTGGAACGGATGAGTGTGTAGAGCGGACGAGTTTGTAGAGTTGATGAGTGTGTAGAGTGGATGAGTGTGTGGAGCGGATGAGTGTGGAACGGATGAGTGTGTAGAGCAGACGAGTGTGTACAGCGGACGAGTGTGTAGAGTGGATGAATGTGTAGAGCGGATGAGTGTTTAGAGCGGATGAGTGTGCAGAGCAGAGGAGTGTGTGGAGCAGAGGAGTGTGTGGAGCGGAGGAGTGTGTGGAGCGGATGAGTGTGTGGAATGGATGAGTGTGTGGAGCGGATGAGTGTGGAGCGGATGAGTGTGTGGAGCCGATGAGTGTGTAGAGCGGATGAGTGTGTAGAGTGGATGAGTGTGGAGCGGATGAGTGTGTGGCGCAGATGAGTGTGTAGAGCGGATGAGTGTGCGGAGCGGATGAGTGTGTGGAGCAGATGAGTACGTAGAGTGGATGAGTACGTAGAGCGGATGAGTACGTAGAACAGATGAATGTGTAGAACGGATGAGTAGTATGTAGAGCGAATTAGTAGTATGTAGAGCGAATGAGTAGTATGTAGAGCGGATGTGTGTGTAGTGCAGATGAATGTGTGGACTGATGAGTGTGTGGACCGGATGAGTGTGTGGACCGGATGAGTGTGTGGACTGGATGATTGTGTAGGTCGGATGAGCGCACAGAGTGGATGAGCGTACAGAGCGGATGAGTGTACAGAGCGGATGAGTGTGTTGAGAACGGAGGAGTGTAAAGAACAGACGAGTGTAGAGAACGGAAGAGATAGAGAACGGAGGAGGTTAGAGAACTGAGGAGACTAGAGAACGGAGGAGTGGAGACAACAGATGGGTGTAGAGAACAGATGAATGCATATGAACAAGATTACTGCGTATCAGTGAATGACTCTAGAGGCGGTTGAGTGCATATTGCAGATGAGTGTGGGTAGAGCAGATGAGTGCGGGGAGCAGACGTGTCAAATACGTGCAAGACAAGAAATGCATAGAGCGGTCAAGTGCTTAGAACGGATGAGTACATAGTGCGGATGTGTGCCGAGAACAGATGATTATGGAGAGCGGATGAGTGAGGCGTGCGGATGAGTGCGGAGAGCGGAAGAGCTGAATGCGTAGAAAGCACGAGTGCATAGAGCGGATGAATACTTAGCGGGGAGTGCAGAGAAAGGATGAGTGTAGGGGGCAGATGAATGCAGGGAACGGATGAACGTAGAGAGCGGATGATTATTGAGAGCGGATGAACGTAGAGAGCTGTCGGGGGGAAATTCTGCCGGGGTCGGCTGGGCCGTCCGTAGACCTCCGGGCAGGGAGGGCCCAACTCCTCCCGTATATCCCAAAAGAGATAGAGTATGAGACACACGCAAGAAGCAAGGTGACTCTGCTGTTTATTAGGCAAAACGGCAGGGATGGGTCAAGGATCGTACGCGTCCGTCCTGACACACACACAATCGTGGGGCTCGCAGAGCCTTTTTACCTTAGTATGACACGCTACTTGCGTCATCTTACAAAGTTTAGCAAAAAACCTATTTCCACTCTGGATTGGTTACTCGAGTGGTAGGGTTAGTTTAGCATACATATAGAGAACGGTGTTAGTGGTTGAGGGTTAGTCAGGTGATATACTTGGGCTGTCCCTTCAATTTGATACATGAAAATTGTTACATGAAGACCTCTGAGGATTGGTCGATGTTAATGGCGTCAGTGATAAGGGCCCCATGTTCTGATTGGTCCACTCGCGAGCCTCCCAGTCTGGGACTATCGCTGTTCCCAGCTCGCGGTGCACTTGTAATTTGCAACAATGTTTTACTATGGGTAGGTGTAAACAATGTGAGGATTTATTCATATGTTGGGAGGTCGACTACTCCCACTGCTGCAGATGTCCAATGAGTCTTTTAATTGTATCTGCCTGTGTCTTGAAACGTGGGATTCAGGCGTCTCCTTCCTCCTGGGCTACGTATCCTGTCAGGTTTGGCTTTGTCACGTGAGGTGGGACCGTGTTTGAGGCAGAATTCAGCACAATTAATATTGTTTTTCCCACTGTGTGCCTGGTTTATCTTGCAGGTGCAACCTTGGCGTTGGCTTGCAGCGTGCGAGATTGCAACATCGTGCCCTTGGCAGTGTGCTTTCGCCGGGCTCATTCTGCAGGGTCAGCAACCGAGCTCTTGCTCATTCAATGTTCATGGAAGCTTTTGCTTGCCGCCTACTTGGGCCTGGTGCATAGGTGGAACCATTTGATGCAGAGCGCTTTAGGTTGCAGTATCATATTGCTCTATCCTCAGTATCGTGTCTCCGTTATATTCTTCATTATGGTACATGGTTCTTAGAAGAAGCGTGAGCAAGCCTTTTTAGATAAGTTCATTATGCGTCTTGCGTTTCTGCATTTTGAGAGCCTATGTGGAAAATAATAAAGATGCACGTCCGTGGGTATGTCTGTCACCTACGTCATAGCACTGAGTATGTTCTTCGTGTGGATTGGTGTGGGAGTGTCCAATGTGCATGTTTGCACAGGTGTGCTGACCGTTGGCTAGGTCGTCATGGCATCTCTAACGACGTGTAGGTTTAGTCGAGTTGATCCATGCCGCAGGTGTCGGCATGGGCAGGGCGGGCTGCTGGGCAGGTAGGTGGGCACATCCGTATGTTCCTGTACCAGGGTATTTGGTCGTCTGGTAGATAGGCACACTCCTCTCGTGGCGGGTGTCTAGGCCGTGATCCTCTAGGCCAAGCGCGAGAGGGGAAGGGCGGGAGTCTGTTCTTCCATTCTCCCACTTCAGAGCGGATGAACGTAGAGAGCGGTTGACTGTAGAGAGCGGTTGACTGTAGAGAGCGGATGACTGTAGAGAGCTGATGAGTGTGGCGAGCGGATGAGTATGGCGAGCGGATGAGTATGGCGAGCGAATGAGTGTGGCGAGCGGATGAATGAGGCGAGCAGATGAGTGAGGAATGCGTAGAGCGGATGAGTTGAATGCGTGGAAAGCACGAGTGCACAGAGCGGATGAGTGCATAGCGGGGAGTGCGGAGAATGGATGAGTGCGGGGTGGATGAATGCAGGTAACTAATGTACATAGAAAGCGGATGAGTGTGGCAAGCGAATGAGTGTGGCGAACGAATGAGCGTAGCGAGCGGATGAGTGTGGCAAGCGGATGAATGTGGTGAGCGGATGTATGTGGCGAGCGGCGGATGGGTGTGGCGAGCGGACAAGTGTGGCAAGCAGATACGTGCGGGGAACAGGTGAGTGCGGAGAGCGATTGAGTGTGAGGAGATGGTGACTGCGTAGGGTAGATGAATGCGTAGAACAGACGAAGGTGTAGTGCATCCGAGGACATAAGGCAGACAAAACCTAGGGCGGATGAGTTACATATACCGGTTGAGTGCGTAGAATGGATAAGTAGGAAAAACAGATGAATACGGAATGCATGTAGAGCTAATGAATGCATAGAACGGATGAGTACGGGAATGGATGGATAAGCAGAGCGAGATGATGAGCTGGGAAGAAAATGTAGAGTGGTGCACTGCATAGAACAGACTACTGGCAAAGCCGACAAATACAAGAGCTGACCGAACAAGTGCATACGAAAGAAAGGTGCGTAGAGGCGACATGCGCCTAGAGGGGACATGCGCCTAGAAGGGACAGGCGCCTGGAAGGGACAAGTGCCTAGAGGGGACTAGCGCAGAGTGGGGACGAGAGCGCATCGGGGACGAGTGCGCAGTGGGGACAGGAGTGCGTGTGACGTAACGGGTCACGCATGGCGGAAAGGAGTGCATGCACGGGGCAGACAAGAGTACATGCGCGGGGCAGACAGGAGTGCATGAGTGGGGAAGACAGGAACATATGCGTAGGAATACAGGAGTGCATGCGTAAAGCGCACTGGAGCGAGGGATGGACTAGAGCACACAAGGCGGACTGGAGTGCGTGAGTGTGTCGAGCAGACCGTAGTGTGTAGGGCAATCTGGGGCCCATGAAATGAATAAAAGTGCATAGAACCGACTTGATCCCATAGAATTACTTGACATACATAGTATGGTTTGAAATGCAGGGAACATTTGAAAAAGCATATATCCCATAATTACCCGCCACACGTTTACTCTCTTCTTTACACCACCACTCAACTAGAGCACAGAGATACTATGACACCATTCGGAATAACTGTTCTCATATCAACATCTCCCGCTTACTGCCCATCACTCTAAGT
Organism: Ambystoma mexicanum; assembly: GCF_040938575.1. Taxonomy (NCBI): domain Eukaryota; kingdom Metazoa; phylum Chordata; class Amphibia; order Caudata; family Ambystomatidae; genus Ambystoma; species Ambystoma mexicanum. Next base: position 1,091,858,384 of record NC_090941.1, read on the forward strand.
AATCACTGCTGGTTACTCACCCCCAGCCAGGCGTTCTCCTCAGGCCTAACGCAGCCACACTCGGTCTGGATAAATCCTGCCAGAACGAACACATACTCTTGATCTCTCAACCACCACACCTACTGATAAGAAGCAGCTACTACACGAATTTTGCACCAGCTGCACACATACCTGGTGCGCACACGCACCCTTTGACTCTCTCTACCCTCTCTACTGATCCGAACTTCGGTTCCCAAGGGCGTTCAACCTACCAGCGCTTTCAGACCATACCAATGGTATATAAGGCGCTATATAAATGCAAAATAACATAACATAACATACAAGTGTTTAATATTACCTACAGAACCCCTAGCCCACTGAGGGTACCTGGGCTGCCACAGTAAAAGTATGTTGACCTTCAGTCAGGCTCTAGGTTCTTCTAGCTGAAGGCTCGCTATGCTGTAGAGATCTTTGAGGAGGGCATCCATTCAATTTTTCCCAATAAATCTCTTCACCCAAACGGAATGAAACTGTTAACTAATTCAGAAGGATGAGGGGTGAACACCCCATTTTTAGCAAACCTATGGAAGGTGATTGGTGTATTTTCAATCCTTCTGCAATTATTCAACAAGAACAACTTGAAACTTCTGTCGTCTCATATAGTACTCATTCTCCCAGTTCCCACAAATTCACTTTGGGGTAGAACAAGGTATGAATGTAAGTAGTCCAAGATGGCAGAAATACTTCTTCCACTGTCCCATCCTCCATGTCTTCTACCACTCTTCTCATGTATTTCTCCTGAAGATTAAACAGTCTCTTCCGTCAATTTATTTCCTCTCACAAGGTCATCCCAGTAGACTTGGCTTCCCAGTCTTTTTTTAACTTTCCTTTACCCATCCACCCCCTTCTAGCAGCTTCTATTGAGATGGTCATCGTTCATACCCACCCTTAAAATTAACCTTGTATACTTGTAAATGAGGTGCTACAATCTAAGCTAACAAAAGAGTGGTTGGGTGGGACTGGACCATTCGTTATCTTCCTGGGACAAGAGGAGTGCATACAAGCAGATGTCTCATTCATTTGATCCGCTAATGCTCGTGGGCAATGCCTGGGTATGTTAAAACAGAAACATCGGACAGAATTAGCATAACCTTCTCTAGACATCACCAGAGGCTCCTGTGCCAGAATATTAAGATATCTTCACTTCAATTCACCAGAGTTATCATGAGTCTGTATTACTTGAAAAAATCAAAATAGATGATAGACAAATCTAGGTCTTAGCAGACTGTATCAAGTAATGTCAAACATGTCCCTAACTGTTGTGGAATAGTTAGATGGTCCAACAGCCATCTGTATTAAAAGAAGCTGTTTCTGTGCCTGTGAGATGTTTAATGTGAGTGCAGGTGAATGACCCAAAACCCGAACAATAAAAAACAATTCCATGTATGCCAAACGATCACTGCAAGGAAAACAAAGGTTTATTACATGCAAAAAGTATCAGATGGTCCCATAGAACTGGACTAACACAGAGTTCTCAGCAACCACAGGAGTCAAATCATTTATAGCGGAAAACCGCAAATTGACAGATATATGCATAATAAAGATTACAACATTATCCTGCACTCCGCATTGACTAACACCTACATAGAATTCTACATATACCCTATAGCCCATTACTCATTTGGTCACACATTATCTAAAACACATTCCCCTGAACACATGACCCACCACATCATCAGTAAGAAACTCAGGAGTTGGATGACAACCAGGTACATTGTTGCCATATTACATTGATTTAATGAGTACATTTTCCTGACAATCATGTGATGTGCACCCCTCCATCGGGGCCTGATTAAATTGTGAATAGCGAGGTCAACTCTACTTGGTTAATGGCCCTGCCCTTTATACCACACTGTGGCACACACTGACAGCTCCCTGCCCTTGTAGACACATCACCTTGGCTTCTCCCATCCCAAATCATGATACAGTCCTAGCACATCTCCTCCCGTATCTCTCTGGGAACCCAGGTGCCATGAATGTCGTGATCGGGGCACCACTCATATGTTTGAATTTCGCTTGTTTATGGATCCCTAGAGGTCAGCACCTGCAGTTCAAATAGGATGATCGCTCTTCGGGTGAGGGCTGTAGTGCTCAAAATCTTCATCAGGCCTCTTGGCATCACAGAAGCACATGCCCTACTCACATGAACTCAGTCCTCAAATGGCGCAACCATGCCTTTCTTTCCAGGATCGAGCATTCCTTTCCCAGCTCTCTTCTGACCTCTGCAGCTGCACCCAATTAGCTGTTATTGGCACAGCATGGCTCCCTGTGAACTAGCATAACTCTCTAGCATAACTTCTCTCTGGGGGATTGAAGGGGGACTCATCTCTTAATGCACTGGACAGAGCCACAGCTCCATATACTTTCACGAACACATCTTATAATGAGCCCTGAAATCCAAAATGATGGAACTCCTGCTACCTCAACCCTGGACCTGGCCTCTGGACTCCAGCTTTCTTTTTCATTGCAATCCATAAGATGTGGAAGGCTCCTATGGCATGGATTAAAGATCCATTGTCTGTATCAATTGGGAGTGTATTTGCAGCAAGAAACTCCTATCATTTTGCACATGCACCCTTCCATTGCCATAGGCCTGTCTAGAACGGTGTCCAGTCATTTGGTCGACTGAAAACTGGTCGAATGACATTTGGTCGACGCAATTTGGTCGAAAACCAAATGGTCGAATTTTTTTAAAAAATTATATATTTATTTTTCGGGTTTTTGTTTTAAAAAAAAGGGTTTTTTTGGAAAAAAAGGAGGTTGGGGGGACCCCACCAAAAAAAAAAAAAAGAAAGGGTGAAAATAAAAAATAAAAAAAATTCGACCATTTGGTTTTCGACCAAATTGGTTCGACCATTTGTCCAGTCGACCAATTTTTTTCGACCAATTGACTGGTAACCGTCTAGAACATGCTGGTTCGGGAGGGTCATGAGATGGATAGACAGTAATTCTGTTTTTTTGGAATTGGGACCCTGCTCTGCCTCGTTTGTTATCTGGAGCATGTCCTACCTGGCAATCTGCAACTTCTTGGCACTGGCTGAAGTTTGGATTCCAGGCACAAGGAGGGAGGTAAAGAACACTTCCGCCTTTGTGAACAGATGGAATTGTTCTGGGATCGTTTTGACCTCATCAGAGGAATCCTGGGACCAATAATTTGCTCTCTTTTGTCGTCAACCGCTTAGTGAGCAGCGAGCACTCTGATGGGAAGGATTTTCAGTTGCGACTGTTGGTGGCACGTTTATGACGGTGAAATGCGTGTCGGGCACTATAAGAAAGGTCGAATGCAAGGTGGTGAGCGAATAGACAGCTTTCCGGGATGGGGGAAGGTGGAGATAAGCATACTGTCTGCACATCCAATAGAAATCCATTGATGCCAATGTGACATTAGTTAAGTCGGGAATGAACAAAGTCTTATTGCCCTTTTTATTTGTGCCTACCAATATAGTGCTATTTCCTCTGAAGCAAAAGGAGAAATGTGCCACCTTGGCTGGCTTTTCGTTCTGTTCGATCTATGCACGTTTTGACATATGAGTACTCCATGTTTTAGAACATTTCTGGTTGGCACGTGCCACTTCATCCTCCGAAAACCCCATTAAACCCCCCACTGCACAGCTCACTAGTCCTTTCACCAAACTGTCATTGGGAAATAGCCTCAAATTTCAGTAATAGCATTATTTGGCATCTCTGTCCATTATGACTGCCTGGACCATGTGTCCCTGAAAGAAGCTTTGTATTCTGCAACGGGCCAGGTGAACTAAACATTGGGCTATAAGAATTGGCATTTTTTGCGGGATGACCAGTTTGGGAATTCCTGTTGCATGGGGTATAAGGGCGCAAATGTAGCAGCTCTCATTTGACTTTGCTCTTCCCACCTCCCGCAGGTTCCATGTGTTAATATCCCCGCAAAAATATCGCCATACAAAATTATCACCATATTTTTGCGGCAATATTAAGGCATGGGACCTCTGGGGGACACCCCAGCAATCCCCGTCCCCAAAAACCCCAGAAATATTGCCTATGGCCATTCCAAACTACCATATATACAGCAATATTTTTGGTGGGGATAATATTACTTGATACCATCCCCCATGTGGATGTACTATTTATTATCCATTTCGGGGTGGGGAACATCCATTACTGTATCTAAGATGACCCCCTTGTACTCATTGAATTCAATCTCATTTTCTTTTTCCCTTTCATTGCTTTCCATCCCTATACTTAATGTTTCAGTGGTAGTGTTATACCCATGCCCCTTTTTTATGCACAACTCATATACATTTACCTATAATAAAAGAAAGAAGAAGACAGAAAAAAAACTATACACAACAATATGTACACTGCATTACATCTTAATCCTGAACGCTGTGGGAAAGACATAGTGTTATGGTGTCCGCAGTGGGATGCGTTTTGCAGAAATGTCTCTAGAAAGGTAACTATATATATTTTTTTTAATATCACTGTTCTTGAGTGCCTGCTGGTGGCGGCGCTGTACCATTCATTTTCCGGATGTCAGATAGATGAATCCAATACTTTAGCTCATTCACTCCCATTGCAGACGAGGCAGCATGCAGTACCCTGTAAAGACCTTGGAACCTACAGTCGCTCCATATGCACACAAAATGAACGCACATAAATGAAGTCACTGGGGTAAAGCTGAGGTGCCTGTAGAGATGTTGGGTCGACCATAGACATGGCAGCAGTTTCTTCACTTAGACGGGTGAGCTGTTGGCAGATTGAAAGAATCTTGTTGAATCTCTTAAATACTGTTGAAACCCCTCCCCCAAAATCTCAGCTACCCTGTGTGCATCAGATGAAGTGGGTGTGGGTGTGAGTGGTTGTGCAGCCTCTTCCCCTCACGTTTCTTCATAACAATTACCAACTACCCCACCTCACTCTTCCACATTACCATCTGTCACTACTTCACCACATTCTTCCCCATAACAGTCCCACCCGCCTCTTCCCCAGAGTCCCAAACCATAATTGCTTTACTCATCCATATCAGAATCGTCCTCTAGCCCGCCGCATTCTTCCTCACTAACATCTGTCACTACTCATCCACATTCTTCCCCATCACATTCCGACCTCCCTCTTCCTCAGAGTCCCAAACCATAATCACCTCACTCATCCACATCAGAATCCCCCTCTGCCCTGTCTCACTCTTCCTCATTGCCATCCACCACTACCCCACCTCATTCTTCCTCGTCACAGTCCCCCACTATCCCAACTCCTGCATTCTCCTCACAGTACCATATTAAGCCCACCTCATTCTTCCCCATTGCAGACCCCCATGACCCCAATCTCCCTCTTCGTTATCACAGTCCCCCACTAGAATCACATCACTCATCCTCATAAGCGTCCTCCACTTCCTCCATCGCACTCTTCCTCACGCCTTCCCAATTCCCCACCTCACTCTTCATTATCACAGTCCCCAACTACCCCACTACACTCTTCCTCATCACAGTCCCCTGTTACCCCACCTCACTCTTGCTCATTGTAGTCCTGCAAAACCCCATGCCACTCTTCTGCATCACATTCCCCACTACCTCACCACACTCTTCCTATCACAGTCCCCCACTACCCCACCACACTCTTCCTATCACAGTCCCCCACTACCCCACCACACTCTTCCTATCACAGTGCCCCACTATCCCACCACACTCTTCCTGTCACAGTCCCCCACTATGCCCACTACACTCTTCCTATCACAGACCCCACTACCCCACCACACTCTTCCTATCACAGTCCCCCACTACTACCACCTCCCTCATACCTGTCAAAGTTCCCAGTACCCCCCTCATTCTTCATCTTCACAGTATCCTACTACACACACCTCACTCTTGTCACAGAACCCCAATATTAAAAACTAGCCTGACCCCCACATCACTCCTCTTTGTCACAGTCCCTAACTAACCCAATGACCTCTTCCTCATCACAGTCCTCGGCTGCCCCATCCTCACTCTTCCTCATCACAGTCCCCCACTATCCCACCTCACTCTTTATCATCACAATCCCCCACAACCCTATGTCACTCTTCCTCATCACGGGCACCCACTATCCCCACCTCACTCTTCCTCATCACAGTCCCCCACTATCCCACCTCACTCTTTATCATCACAGACTCCCACTTCTCAGGCCACACTCTTCCTTGTCACATTTCCCAATAATTCTCACTATCATTACCCCCACATCACTCTTTCTCATCCCAGTAACTACTTAATAATACCCAATTACTAATTATAATCCTACTTTGCCATCTCCTTCCTTGTCCTTGTCCCAGTATAACATGTTAATCTTAACTTTACCCGACATCCCTCTTCGTCTTCTCAGTACCCAGTATTACTCTAACCTTCACCTCCACATCCCTCTTCCTCGCCACAGTTCCCCACTATCCTTACTCACAGTACACCATTAGAATTCATTATTATGCAGTGGACAAAAAAAGACATAATACTTGATGAACACGACATTGCGCAGCTGAAGAGCAGATATTGATAATAAATGAAAATGCATCCGTTATGTTCTTAGAAATAATTCACAATTACAGCTGGTGGTATGGCATAACAAAACCCTTGAAATTCTGTGAAAAATCTTTACTTAAAGGACGAAACGTTTTCACCTTTTTACTTAAGGTGAAAAAGATCAGTGCAACAAAAACTTGAAACTCAGTAAAAACATTTTAGTCTCTGATGCAAAGAGACCCTTGAAATTCAGTGAAAAAAATATATTTGAAATGAGACTAAGGTGCCAATTTACTGCAAACTCTGCAGGTGTTGGAAACTATTGAAGATTAATTATGAGGCCCCCATTGTGCATCTCCTAAGCAAACTGATGACTTCACAAAAGACAACACTGACAACACCCGATATGACATCACTTGTGCATCATCAATGACACATGGTGCAGCAGACCAAGCATGCAACTAAGAGAGATGCACAATTTTAAATGTGTGTTTTTGCATAGAAGAGTGGTTTTAAAAAAAAACTGTCCATATATAACCACGGTATTCTTACTCACTAGAGATGCTCTGTAGTTAATGAGAATTTACCATTAGAAGATATTCTAGTACCTGTATCACGCTGTTCTGAAAACAGTCCCCTATTCAGAAGACATTTGGGTAGTACAATAACGGCTTTGCACCAGACCACTGAGGAATACAACAAACATGAGAAGTAAAGGTTTCTGAATTCATTGTATCTTCATACATCTTCATGTATCAGGCTACGTACTGTCAGTACTGGATGGAAGAAAGTTATAATAGTTTTAGCGCCAGGGCTTGAAGCCGGCATTTTGCTACATGTTTTGAGCTATGACTCCCATGATCCCTCACCATTGCCTATGCTGGGTAGGGCTTGTGGAAGTTGGAATGTAAAACCTTTGGAGATACAATCGTTGCAGGCTCTGCAGTATTTCATCTGAATTTGTAGGTTGCTATGTGCAAGACCAACATTCTGTAGTTGCCCTGCCATTCTTTGCAATGCTTGTCAAATGCGTTTGTGCCTTCATATATAGGGTATATAGCATCTGGCCTTTATCTCTAAATCCAGTTAAACATGTTTCTCCATGGCTGGTACTTACCAGTAAGGTGACGAGGGGGTCATACGTTGCGTTCTGCCTGATTTCTCAAATGAGGTCAACACTGATGGCATCTGACATGTCTTAAGTAACATCATATGTGATTTCCTCAATGATGTCATGATTGTGCTTAGAGGCTGTGCAATAGGGGCCTCGTGGGTAAGGTGGTGTAGCTTCCAACACCTGCTTAATTACAGGGATTTAGTTGCATTAAATCAGTTCCTTAACATCACTCAACTAAAGGTTTTTCTCTGAATTTCCAGAATTTTGTTGTACTGATCTTATTCACCGTAATTGTCCCTTAACTAAACTTGTTACACTTAAGAGAAATATATATATATATATATATATATATATATATATATATATATATAAACAAGCACCAGTAATGTTAGGTAGGTTTAAAAAGGCTTGAAAAGAAACTTTTCACCTGAAATGTGACAGAATAATATATATCACACTTTAGAATAAATTAATAATTGAATAGCACACTTAATCTGATATGATAAAGATTAACAACGGGGAATCTGGCACTAGCACACTTCTTTATAAGCAATGATGAGTGGTTATAGGATGGATAAGATAGCAACAATACTTTATGGTTTCAAATGGATGCAAGGTGGAATGAAAATGCAGTACAGAAAATACTCAATATGCGTTCAACAAAACAATGTAATCACTTTTCTCTGGCAATCCCCTCCCCCCTTTATGCAATGCAAGGAAATGGAAGGAAAGCACACAGTTCTCAGAAATGCAATCAACTGTAATTCAGTTCACCCCAGCAAGCTTAGACCACAGAAGTTGGAAACACAGGCCCAAAATGCTTTTATATGTGCTGGCAATGAAGTGAAAAATATGCTAAAATGCTTTTAATTCCCTCTAGGAGTTCAGGGTGAGTGATATCAAGTTAATATTAGTCCAGGCTCACTTTAGCAAGGATCTAGGGTGTAACTAGCAGGTTAAACGAATTTTTGGCAACTGAAAGCAAGAAAACTGCTGTTTTCACACGTTGAGAAATTTGCAAATCGCGGTAAATTCGTGAGTGCGTTATCCGCGATTGCGGCAAAAGTATCGGGGGTATGCGGTTCTAAGTTCGTAGGAAAGCCATGATTCTCAGCTTTCAGAGGAAAGTAACTGCAAGTCTCTAGGACAAACGGTCACGGAGATATGAGCGATTAAATAAAGGTCGTTTTTCAGATTCGAAATTTTAAAGTTCAAAAAGACAAGTGCAGCTTGCAACTAGAAAATGACAGGTGACAGTTATGAGGCAGTTCTACTTAGATTAAATAGATTGAATTATATTATTTTAACTATGAGATTGGTTCTGCACAGTTCTACTAGGTACTCACACTATATTCTTGAATTAGAATGGGCCTCGCCACGGATCTGGTCAAGTTTTCTTCACTCGCCCCGGACGGTCTCTGCGCACAGCGTCTGGGTCAGCTCTACTCTGCTGGTCTGGTCTGGGTCTCTGGTTCTGCTAACAGTGATCTGGGTCAGCTCTGCTCTCTCTCTGGTTCTGGAAATTTGATAGATTTGAAGTCTCTATGTCTGCTCTCTGAAGGTTGAGGGAGGTGAAGTATGGATTTTCCCGGCAGAGCTTCCAGCTGCAAATGGATTTGAAGGTCCCTATCTGTCCTGTCTGTCTGCTTTTATCTGTTTTGAAAATGGGTGTGTGTGCAGCATCACTAGCCCCTACCCCTCTCCACTTATCATTGGCCAAGCTTTCATTTCTCCCCTGATTGGGGGAGCTAAATTGTGTCAGAGTGATGTCATTTTACAGCCTTGCAGAGAGGACACTCCCCTGTCAAATTGCACCCAATCTATATTTGATTAAAAAAACATATTTGCACAGGTACACATTTGTTTAAAATTACATGCACCCCTCACATATCACAGGAGGTATCCGCTGTTCAAACTCTGCTCTTCCTGGGAGCTTGCATTCAGAAATGGCAATATTTTGCACTTTTTAACTGGTTTGCAATACCGGACATTACCCCAAATTTACACACATGTGCGCAAGGAGTATGGACATTAGTTGATGAAGTGTCAGATTTTTCACATGCACACATTTTGAGTAATATCCTCTTTTCCGCTAAAACCCCCCTGAACATACCACCGGGTCCTAACACGTCTTAAAATGTGGGCAGAAAAATCACAAGAATTATGGTGTCATTTAAATAATTTTCACAAGTCCGTACTATGAGTTATTCATCTTTTTAGAGTTATGTTCTGGCCCCAAAGGGGTGTGGTTTCCCCCCAGCACAAGGTTGAATTTCTGGTTTTTCCAGTTCTGCCAAACCAGCTTGCTCTCACAGGCAGTGCTCCTCCCCTGTCCTTCCAGGAGGAAGCTCCATTTACGACTCCCGCCAATAAAACATTTGCCTGAGTCAGGACAGGGCTTTGTTCAGAGCTCCTGTATTCTGTGGGGGCTCCCCTTAATTCAATTATCAGAGAGATGGCATATCCTTAGTGTGGCCAGCAAAAGGCAGATAGGCCTGGGAACACAGCTGTGACTCAAGTTTCACTCCTGATGGGGTAGTTGTCAGGCAGAATTCAGTTCCTTAAGCCAGGTTTCAGATAAAATGTCACTTTTTGTTACCCAGTTTAAGTCAAGACAATGTTTACATATGCAGCTAGAATGCTGATTCTAAGTTTAAAACTATGACATTTAAACAATTGCAACCTATGTGACACTCAAAGTAGGTCACTCATTTCTTTTAAACATTTAGATTTTTAGTGTCTTTCAGTCCAAATTTACTTAAACTGCTGAAATCCACAGCTCAGCCAGTCTTGTTATAAACCTTCAAGTCACTTCAGAATATAACTTTACATTGGATCCACCTCTCAGTAAGTCTTTCTTTGGCTTGCCTTGGGTTCATTTATTCAGTTTTACACAAAAAAAGTAAAATCTGGTGTTGTTTTTAAACGCCGGCTTTTTGATAGTGGTGAGTACTGGTACTGCACCCCTTTTTGGGATTTAAGAAAATGAATTCCCAACAGTTATGGGTTTGCTTTTGGCAATCAGCATTGCCATTCCCAATGGTTTCAGACTACTGTGTGGGTAGTCCAATGGTGGTTTTAGGCAGTGTCCTTCTGTGCCCATAACATCGGCAAAAATGAGTGGCAGCCTATTCTTCATGCATTTCCCTGTGCATTTTCTGGGAAGCTCTGGCCATCATGATGTTTTCAATGTCAGTACTGCACAGTTTTGAGGTAGGGCTTGGATGCGTGGATAAAAACATCCCACAAGCCCCCCTCTTGCGATGGCCATTCTATTTCACTAATGGGACTCGCAAGACCTGGGATGTTTCCTCATCTTCTTCCAATAGATGGCACAGTTCAGCATCTTTTTCTCCATCCGGTCGGATCGATCGGTTCTCCTCGCCGGTCCTGATGGGAATATTGGGCGGTACTCTGGGCCCCTTGCGTCTCTGCTCCCGGTCTCCGGATCGTCCTTCTTGGCCCGTCTCCAGGTTTTCTTTCTCCTAGGACGACAAAGGAAGAGCGGCAATACCTATTCATAGACATTTTTTCACCACTGTTGAGATAGTGGGGCAGCATATGCATTTCATCATAACGAAACATTACATTCTTATTTTAAACAAAAAAAACAGTATAACTAAGAGACAGTTTCATGCAAATCACAATATTTTAGAGACTAGATGTGGTATGTTTTATGGTTGGAACTGAATTAATCTGAGACAGTACCCGCTAGGATTCCAGAGGATTCCTCCAGTTGTTGCAGAGTGTACCTGGGATGGCAAGATTTCAACTGGTTTATGTGGACCCACTTGTCTTCCCCCGCTGCCAAAGGACCTTTGGGGCTGTGGATTTTGTAGGCCACAGGGGAGATCTTGTCGATGATCTCAAAGGGTCCCTTCCATGTAGACAAGAATTTCCGCTGTTTTGCCTGGTTCCTTTGGAAATTGTATAGATAGACCCGGTCCCCCACCTGATATTCCTTCCTGGAAGTCTTCAGGTCATAGTGGGTCTTCATGCTATCAGCTGATCTTTCTAGATTCCGCTGAGCATAAGCAAAAGCATGTTGAAGGTGTTTCCTTAAATTCTCAACATACTCAAGAGTTGTGGAGGCATTTATCAGTGTCTGCTCTTGGGTCCTGTAGAGCAAATGCTGAGGAAGCACCATCTTGCGCCCAGTCATCAACTCAAATGGTGACATTTTGGTTGCAGATGAAGTGGTAGATCTGATGGCCATTAGGACCAGAGGAAATCGGATATCCCAACTTGGCCCAGAATCTGCCACAAACGTTTTTAAGATGCTCACAATTGTCCGGTTGTAGCGTTCTACTGCTCCAGAAGAAGCTGGCCGGTAAGCAATATGCAACTTCCTTTTGACCCCCAGTATCTCCCACATCTTTGTCATTACTTCACTGGTGAAGTGGCTACCTCTGTCTGACTCAATCCTTTGAGGTAGACCAAAACGGGAAAAGATGTGGTTAATCATCAAGGCAGCTGCAGTTTCTGCCTTGCAATTTGGGGCTGGGAGACATTCTACCCACTTGGTAAACAAGCATGTCACAGTCAACATGTACTTATTCCCCCTAGCAGAGCGAATCACGGGGCCTACAAAGTCGATTTGTAAATCTGACCATGGCAGTGTCATCCCCCTCTTTTGGAGAGGCGCACGGTGCGTGAGGGATGATGGCTGAAATTGTGCACACACAAGACACCCCTTCAAGTATTGGTCGAGGTCCTGCCCCATGTGTTGCCAGTATGCAACCTCTCTTAAGATTTCCAATGTTGTGTGAAACCCCCTATGACCGGCGGTGGCCGCATCATGGGCGTGACTTAACATCAGGCTTCGGAATGAGGTAGGAACCACCCACTGATCGTGGCCCGCTTTGGATTTCCTTACCAGCAAACCGTCTTGGATTCGGAAAATTTTTGGACATTTCATCAACACTCTTAGGTCCTCTTTCCCAATGTAATCGGTATCCGTCAGGGGAAAGTTCTCAGGGTCCTCAAGGTGTTGGTAAAACTTACCAATTATTGGATCCCCTTTCTGAGCTGTAATTAAATCAGCATCAGGGGTCTCCTTACTCCATTGTGCAATTGAAAGGTCGTTGTGAGCATTTGTCTGTGACCTAGTGATAGCAGCGACCTGGATCTCCCCCAACAGGGACTCAATCTCAATTAGATCCCCTTGGATGGCCCCGGTTTTGGCCAGCTGATCAGCTAAGTCATTTCCAGTTTTGTCTGGTCCCTCTACTTTGGAATGACCCTTGATCTTTTTCCAATAGATGGTCATCTCATTCGAGGTGACCAGATCATCAATGTTTTGGATCAACTTCCCATGTTTCAAGGGTTTGTTGTTAGCACATAACATGCCTCTGGTTTTTCAATTAACCAGGTGCTCCACGAACCCGTTCCGTACATAATCCGAATCTGTGATTATGACCAGTTCGTGGAGTTGATGCTGGACAGCAGTGAGGATGGCCTGATGCACAGCCATCAATTCTGCCACCTGACTACTTCGGGGACCAATTTTGTATCCAGCGGAGGGTTCTGGGGACTCATTCACCCATGCATTCCCTACGCCAGCCACCAGTTCTTTCTCCCCGTCGTTGTCAACATGGTAAGAGCATCCATCCACATATACAGTGGGCATTCCCTCACATTTGTCCTCTTCAAAGACTTTGTGGGGGGAATTAAGGTATGCCTCCATGTTGTCCTTTATTTTTAGACTTTCGTCCTCGAGACAGTTTTCTCTGGCACAATCATGCAAGTCAGCCAGACCTTGCGCGAGGGGACTCTTCTTGTTTTGGCCATATCTGACCTCCACAGGAAAGCCTTGCATTGACAGAATCCAGGAAGTAATTCAGGAATTACTCACATTTCCGGCCCGGATTCTGTCACTTTGGAGATATTGCAGAGGCTGGTGTGGAGTCTCCACTATGATGTGTTCCCCCTGGATAAACGGGCGGTAATTCTTCAATGCCCACAACGTTGCCAGGAGTGCCTTCTCACAATCGTTGAATTTTTCCTCCACAGAGGATAAAGTTTTGCTCGCATAGGAGATTACTTTATTGACCTTGTCATGCTTTTGGTATAATACTGCCATCAAGCACGTATTAGAGAACCCCGTCTCCAGGAAGAACTCCTTGTTTCTGACAGGGTAAGCTAGGCAAGGCGCTTGTGAGAGGCTTCTTTTGAGTTGTTTTACTGCCTCGGCTTGTTCTGGACCCCATTCCCACTTGACCCGCCCCTTCAGGAGATGAATCAGGGGTCTACTGATCTCTGTGTAGCCCTCAATGAACTTTCTGCTGTAATTAGTCAGTCCAAGGAGGCTCCTTAGTTCCCGCAGAGTTGTGGGGTCTTTCAGTTTCTGAAGTGCTTCCACTTTCTTTTCCTGGGGACAGAGACCCTGAGGAGTAATCTCATGCCCCAAGAAATTAACACAGGTTCTACACCACTGTGCTTTCTGAAAGGAAAGTTTTGCTCCGGCAGCCCTCAACTGCGTCAGAACATAACGGATCTCCGCTATGTGTTCCTCCACAGATGAACTTTTGATGAGGACATCATCTACATAAGCCAGGTTACCCCTCGCACCCAGGTCGGGCATGGCTTTATGTAGGAAAATATTGAACTCATTACCGGAGTTGAGGTATCCGAAGGGAGTCCGGGTCCATGTGTATTGCTGGCCCCCAAAGGTAAAAGCCAGTTTGTATTGGTCCTCCCTGCTGAGAGGCACGGTCCAGTATCCATTGGTCAGGTCTATTGCAGTGAATACCTGTGACCCCTGGATCTGGGCCAGCCCTTGGTCAATGTAGGGCAGAGGCCATTGGTAAGTATGGACCCGTTTGTTGAGCTCCCTGAGGTCGGCGCAGAGTCTCCACTGGCCGTTTGGCTTCAATATTCCCAGCACCGGATTATTGAAGGTGCTGTGGACAGGACGGATTATTCCCCGGGACTCAAGGTTCTTAATTATTTCAGTAAGGGACTCCATTGATGCGAGAGGCAAGCGATATTGCTTCACAAACACAGGAGTCATGCCAGGGTCCGTGGGGATTGTTGTTGTGTGGATGTCGGTGCGACCACAGTCATATGAGTCTACCGCAAAGAGATCTTGGAAATCCAAGAAAACTTGTTTCAACTTTTGCTTCTGTTCCAGAGTCACACAGGCATCAGCTAGGTTGACTCTCTCTTCCACCATCTGCCTGAAGCCTGGAAAGACTTCTGGTTTGGCTATTTCAGCGGCCTCCTCCAGCTGGGTGGAGAAGTCCCTGGTCAGAGTGCTGATTTGGACTGGAGGCTTCAGGTGGGAAAGGCAGCCCTCATGGACCTGGAAAATCACCTCATCCCTCCTGAAGTCACAAGTCACATCTTCCTTACCATAGGGGCAGGAAGTGTACACCAGGAAGTTCCCCCCATGTCGGGTAAAAATCCTGTCTGGTGTTGTATTGTCCTCACTGTCACTGTCAAAGCAGTCCTTGGGGATTGGCCCTAACAGTTCATTACCTAAATCTATGGAAAAATGTCGGTCATCAACCGCCATTCCAATAATGGTGCCTGCGGCTAGAGTAATACTCTTTAAGTCGCTGTTATCCACCTCTATTGGACTGGTGTCATGTTCTATGTTGACTAATGGAGTTGGGTTTACCCCCAACCCTTGCTGTTGGAGAGAAGCGTTTAGATGTATGTAAGCATCAGGGTTTTTCAAATGTTGTCCTCTTTTAACTTTCACTTCCAGGGAGAATTGTCGGGTCCTTTCTGGGATGGTGACTTCCTCTTTGATCTGAATTTCAGCTGCATAAGGTAGCAATTGAGCTGACCTAAATGCTTTTTCTGGATCATCAAAGCCCATGGGATTATCCGCTAATCGGGACCAAGCTTTGAAGTTTATTAGGTCCAAACTAATGGCAAAGCGATTGAGAATGTCACTGCCTAAGTAAAAGGCGGCAGTGACGTCTCGCACGACCCAACAATTATGGATTATGCTCTTGTTGCCAATGGAGATTTTGAGCATACACCTGCTTTGCAGGAGATGTTTGGAATTAGGCGCTTCCAGGTCCATTTCCCATTTGTCTATCAGTTTGAATGTGGGAATGGCTGGATCTTTTGGGAGTTGGCGGAACATGGCTTCGCTGATGAAGCTCTTACCGTTGTTCACACACACTCGCGCGAGAACAGAGTCCTTCCCATCATTTAACTGGACAGGGATGAACAACTGCTCTCCAATTTGCTGAATATCACTCAGGCTCTGAGATGATTTCACATCTTTCTGGACTATAGGAGTGGGAGTTTCTGATTGTGGATTAGTATAGAATCTCAGAGTGTTTCCTTCCAGCGTGAAGTACCACTTTAGACTGGAAGGAAGGTTGATTTTCAGAAATAGAGAGGACCCTCCATCACCAGTCTGTTGTCCTACTGCTATTACTGTCACGTCTGGAATTTGGCTATTCTGGAAGTGAAATTCTACTTGGTCAGGTTTTTGTTCAACCATGTGGCAGGTGCCGTTTAAACTAACATGGTTGACACTCTGTTTTAATTTTATTGGTCGGCTAGTCTGGGTCCAGAGGACCTTGTTTACGCAATCTATTAAGGGTGACAACCTCCTCAGGAGGTCATTCCCCAGTAAACAAGGGGTGCCCTCTGGAGTCACAACTATGACTGGGTGTTTCAACTTGTGTCGCCCAATTTTAATGTCCAAGTCTGCCGTCCCCTCGACGGGAATTTCCTTCCCGTCAAAGTTCTGCAGTTGTCCAGGAAGTGAGGTGAGAGGAATTTGGTAATTCTCTCCCCTTCCTGCATTCAGTACATCAAAGGCCCTTCTGGACAGAAGGGTAGCTTGAGATCCCATGTCCACCAGCGCTAAAATTGTACCCTGCCCCTGTACTTGTACCGGGGCATAGTATCTTCCCTCCTTCTCCTCAAGGGGGCACAGATAATGCACATTTTTGGACAACTGGTGGGCTAACTTTCTGGTCTTGGACATTTCAAGAGAAGAAATTTGGGCAGACTTCTGTGGAGAGCCTTGGGAATCTGAAAGAAAAAGTTGGCAACTGGAGATCAGAGCCATTGTGGGTTCCCCTGGCTCCGGTTCTGGGCCGCCCCCCCCCCCTTTTTGGAGGCAGTCACCAGGATGGGTTTGAACCAGGGGATTTTCTTGCTGTTGGTTCTGGGATGAGATGGTGGGTGGCGGTAGCTCAGTCTCCACATCTCCCCAGTCTGGATGTGCATCCCTAGGCACCCATTTTTCTTTGGGAGGAGTTCCCCCCTCTCTGAAGGAGAAGATCCTTTTCCCAGGATCCTCTGAGGATCCCTCTCCCTCAAATTGGAAGATCTGTACCTCCTCCTCAAACTGAGTCTGTTTGGGTCTTTTGTTTCTCCTGCCCCCCCTCTGCTCCTTAGGAGGCAGACTTTCAGGGGCAAGAGATTTTGTTTCCGGTTCCTGGGTTTCCAGGGGCTGTTTACAAGTGAGGAAGGAAGCTTCCTCCAAGGCTTTACACCCCCCTTCCCTTTGTGCCTCCTCCCTGGGAACCGGTGAGTTATCGGGGTGCTGCCTTCGTCATTGTTCTGGAGTACCAGGTCCAGAGTTTGGGGCATTCTGTTCCGGCATGCCCATCTGAGGGTTCTGCTGCGCCCTCAGTATTTGACCCAGATCCCCTGCCATATTTTGGACCTGGCGCTCTAACTGGGAAACCCGCTCGGCTGATACGGGGCCCTGTTTTCTCCCCTGGGCTGATCCCGGGAAGGGTAGCTGTCCCTCCTCTGGTAATACCCCGGGTTGGGAAGATTTGGGTAGCCCTCCACCCTTGGCCTCCCCTCTCCCGGATTCAGTGGTCTGGGCTCAGGGAATTGGGGAAAGAAGGGTGGATGATTTTGGGGCTGGAACTTGGGTGGATACCTGGGGAAAAAGTTCTGCCCAGGATTTGGAGAATTTCTGTCCTCCTGCGGGAAGTTGGGAGGGAAGTTCCCTGGGTTAGGTGCTTGGCTGGATCCCCCCCCCCTTGGGCTGGAGGAGTCCACACATAACCCAGGATGGGTCTGTTTCCCTTGTAACGGGGGCTTACATAATCAGGAGAGCGAGGGACCCCATTTGTGGGGCTGCCTCCCTGGCTCCCTGTCTGTGACTGGCCCGAGGACCTTCTGGGCCTAGCATTATTAGGTGCAGGTAGGTTTTTAGGCCCCCCCATCTCCAACTCTAAAACGGGGGTGACCTTTACCTCTGCCACCTTGGCAGCAGCAGGGGTGCTGTTAGTTTTGGGGTTTTTGGGCCGGTTTTTGTTTTCCACCGGTTTCTGCACCTCGTAGATGCGGGTGGCTTGTTCAATGACCCATTCTAAAGATCTTTTCTCATGAAAATCTCTCACGAGCTGGGTCATTATATATTTGGGCAAGGCATGGAAAAACGTATTAATAAATTCTCTGCTGTCTGTGCGCACCCTTCTGGTGGTCTGCGCAAAGGCACGTTTCAGTTCTTGCACAAATTCTTGTGGGGCCTGATCCTCCCCACATTGCAAATTGTAGGCTGCCTTGCGAGCCTCTTGAGGATTTCTGTGAACAGAAAAATGTTTCAAGATGGCCGCCTTATAGGTGGACCATCTTAAATGATTTTGGTCCTCCAGCCCCGCAAAGAAACTGGAGTATTCCGGGGAGAAGGTCCACTTTACAGATTGAATACAGCTTTGGCTGTCCTTCAAATGGAAAGTCTCCATCATTTGCTCAAACAACTCTAGGTGCTCCCAAACAGAATACTTAGCGTTCTTATGGTAAGGCGTGATGACGCTCCTGATCGCCTTAATCTGCTTTAAGGGGTCCTTAAGCAAGGCCCTTTTTGCCTTACTGGCCCTTTTGGTTCGGGTAACCCTGGTCCATTCATCTTCTGACTCAGAGGCACTGCTCCCAGAGGTTCCCGTCAGATCTTCCAGGTTTTCCTGGATTCTGCGAGCCTGGGAATGGCTGGCAGAATGTGGGGACCTGATCTCCTGTTTCCTGTGGTGCTCAGAGGAGTCTTCAGATCCCTCCTTGTGGCCAGGATTTGCTGGGTACCCCCCCACTGACCTAACTGGGCAGAGGTTTTCAGAATGCCCTTAATGGGCCTACTCTCCTGGGGTTCCCCATCAAATTGCACTGTGCTTGGGTGCCCATACCCGGATGCCCGCCCCTCCATTCCTGGGTGGTACTGGCCTATGAGCCCCATGCTTCTGGCTGGATAGTAATCTGCCATCCCTGTGGCCCTGTGCTCATGTGCGCCAGGGGACATGGGGGTGGCAGAGTCCAGGGACTGAGAGAGATAAAGGCCTCTGGTATTAGGGCTCCTGAGGTTATGCTCAGGAGTTTCTCTTTCCCAGCGAACCTCATCTCTATCCGCCCCTGCTCCCTGTTGCAATGCAAGAGCCTGCGCCTTCAGTTCCTCAGTTAAGGCCTTACTAGACTCTATCAGTCTCTCCTGCATCGCTACCTGTTGTTGGAGCCTATCATTGTGCTGGCAGAGAGCCTCATTCTCTCTCTGCGTTTCCTGATTGGTCCTGGAGCACTGGGCCAGTCTTTGCTGCAGGAGGGTTACCTCCTGAGCTGTGTCGCTATTGGCCTGCTCCTGTCTTGCCAGAGCATCCTCCACCCTCCTGGTGTGCTCTAGTAAGTCCTGGTGTTCTTTTTGGAGGTCACCCAGTCCCTGGTGGGCCAGGTGATTTTCTTCCAATTTCCTTTTTAAGTGGCAGACTTCCTGGCCTAAGGTATCCCTTTCCTGACTAAGAGCCTGCATCTGTGCCGCCAGGTCGTCCCTTTGCCTTTGGAAGGCACCAGCTTTCTGGCGCTCCTGGTCAAATTCTGCCTGGGTATTCAGGTCTTTCAAAATCAGTTTATTGCTCTCTGCCTTCTCCCTATCTAGGTGGCTTTGCAGGGTGACTACCTGCTCAGCATATGCCCTATTGAAGTCTAACTGTTGCTCCAGCTTTTTCTGGCTCTGCAGTAGGGAGTCCAAACCTTCTTGGTACTCCTTCTGCAAGGCCAGAAATCTGGTATCCTGGTCAGCCTTTTCCTGTTGCAGGATGTCCATATCCCTCTTTATTTTAATGATGTGCTGTCTACTCTCATTTTCTGACTCCTGGCTCCCCTGCAGCCTCTGCTCAGAAGAGACCAGGTCAGATTGGACCTTCTCTAACGCCATCTGTCGCTTATTCGCCAGATCTTGGCTTTCAGTACATTTATCCTGCATGTCTCCCATATATAGGTACAGGTATGCCGCTATCCTAACCATCTTGTCTTGTTCATCCTTAGCTTTAGGAGCCATGTATAGTTCACGCAGGGCCACATGTAGGGGACCCTGATCTCCCCATGTATCTGACCCTGTTTCAGTGACCTGTTGCGTGATGGCCTGCAACCAGACCATGCGGCCCTGGTGAGTCCACTCACCTCTCACAAATAACTTATGTAAGAAGTGCTCTCTGGCTATTTTCATGTCTACTAAGGTCGTCATTCTAGAGATTGGTCTCTGTCCTGACTTACAGAAATTAGTATTTTATTTTTGCAAAACAGACCTTTTTCTTAGAGCGTTCCTTTGAGGAGTGCTTTACAGCATAACACAGCGTGTGCTCCGACCTGATCTGTGTATCTGGTCAGCTGGCACGCTGTATTAATCTGCACAAGTGATAAATCTAATCCAAACGTCCGGCACGAGCCCCCAATTTGTAAGAGGATTCAATTCAGCACTACAGCCAAGTCAACGCCTAGTCTAGAATACTGAATGAAAACCCTTATTGATATATCTTTATGTCCAGTTCATGCGTTCTGGATGACTACCCCTATATAACACCCCTCTCTTGGAATCCTCCTGACCCCACTGAGCCAAGAAGTAGTTCTGTTTTGCAAGTTTAAAAGGTTTATTTGATAATTTAAACAATAGATATATATATCACACTTTAGAATAAATTAATAATTGAATAGCACACTTAATCTGATATGATAAAGATTAACAACGGGGAATCTGGCACTAGGACACTTCTTTATAAGCAATGATGAGTGGTTATAGGATGGATAAGATAGCAACAATACTTTATGGTTTCAAATGGATGCAAGGTGGAATGAAAATGCAGTACAGAAAATACTCAATATGCGTTCAACAAAACAATGTAATCACTTTTCTCTGGCAATCCCCTCCCCCCTTTATGCAATGCAAGGAAATGGAAGGAAAGCACACAGTTCTCAGAAATGCAATCAACTGTAATTCAGTTCACCCCAGCAAGCTTAGACCACAGAAGTTGGAAACACAGGCCCAAAATGCTTTTATATGTGCTGGCAATGAAGTGAAAAATATGCTAAAATGCTTTTAATTCCCTCTAGGAGTTCAGGGTGAGTGATATCAAGTTAATATTAGTCCAGGCTCACTTTAGCAAGGATCTAGGGTGTAACTAGCAGGTTAAACGAATTTTTGGCAACTGAAAGCAAGAAAACTGCTGTTTTCACACGTTGAGAAATTTGCAAATCGCGGTAAATTCGCGAGTGCGTTTTCCGCGATTGCGGCAAAAGTATCGGGGGTAGGAATGCGGTTCTAAGTTCGTAGGAAAGCCACGATTCCCAGCTTTCAGAGGAAAGTTACTGCAAGTCTCTAGGACAAACGGTCACGGAGATATGAGCGATTAAATAAAGGTCGTTTTTCAGATTCGAAATTTTAAAGTTCAAAAAGACAAGTGCAGCTTGCAACTAGAAAATGACAGGTGACAGTTATGAGGCAGTTCTACTTAAATTAAACAGATTGAATTATATTATTTTAACTAAGAGATTGGTTCTGCACAGTTCTACTAGGTACTCACACTATATTCTTGAATTAGAATGGGCCTCGCCACGGATCTGGTCAAGTTTTCTTCACTCGCCCCGGACGGTCTCTGCGCACAGCGTCTGGGTCAGCTCTACTCTGCTGGTCTGGTCTGGGTCTCTGGTTCTGCTAACAGTGATCTGGGTCAGCTCTGCTCTCTCTCTGGTTCTGGAAATTTGATAGATTTGAAGTCTCTATGTCTGCTCTCTGAAGGTTGAGGGAGGTAAAGTATGGATTTTCCCGGCAGAGCTTCCAGCTGCAAATGGATTTGAAGGTCCCTATCTGTCCTGTCTGTCTGCTTTTATCTGTTTTGAAAATGGGTGTGTGTGCAGCATCACTAGCCCCTACCCCTCTCCACTTATCATTGGCCAAGCTTTCATTTCTCCCCTGATTGGGGGAGCTAAATTGTGTCAGAGTGATGTCATTTTACAGCCTTGCAGAGAGGACACTCCCCTGTCAAATTGCACCCAATCTATATTTGATTAAAAAAAACATATTTGCACAGGTACACATTTGTTTAAAATTACATGCACCCCTCACATATCACAGGAGGTATCCCCTGTTCAAACTCTGCTCTTCCTGGGAGCTTGCATTCAGAAATGGCAATATTTTGCACTTTTTAACTGGTTTGCAATACCGGACATTACCCCAAATTTACACACATGTGCGCAAGGAGTATGGACATTAGTTGATGAAGTGTCAGATTTTTCACATGCACACATTTTGAGTAATATCCTCTTTTCCGCTAAAACCCCCCTGAACATACCACCGGGTCCTAACACGTCTTAAAATGTGGGCAGAAAAATCACAAGAATTATGGTGTCATTTAAATAATTTTCACAAGTCCGTACTATGAGTTATTCATCTTTTTAGAGTTATGTTCTGGCCCCAAAGGGGTGTGGTTTCCCCCCAGCACAAGGTTGAATTTCTGGTTTTTCCAGTTCTGCCAAGCCAGCTTGCTCTCACAGGCAGTGCTCCTCCCCTGTCCTTCCAGGAGGAAGCTCCATTTACGACTCCCGCCAATAAAACATTTGCCTGAGTCAGGACAGGGCTTTGTTCAGAGCTCCTGTATTCTGTGGGGGCTCCCCTTAATTCAATTATCAGAGAGATGGCATATCCTTAGTGTGGCCAGCAAAAGGCAGATAGGCCTGGGAACACAGCTGTGACTCAAGTTTCACTCCTGATGGGGTAGTTGTCAGGCAGAATTCAGTTCCTTAAGCCAGGTTTCAGATAAAATGTCACTTTTTGTTACCCAGTTTAAGTCAAGACAATGTTTACATATGCAGCTAGAATGCTGATTCTAAGTTTAAAACTATGACATTTAAACAATTGCAACCTATGTGACACTCAAAGTAGGTCACTCATTTCTTTTAAACATTTAGATTTTTAGTGTCTTTCAGTCCAAATTTACTTAAACTGCTGAAATCCACAGCTCAGCCAGTCTTGTTATAAACCTTCAAGTCACTTCAGAATATAACTTTACATTGGATCCACCTCTCAGTAAGTCTTTCTTTGGCTTGCCTTGGGTTCATTTATTCAGTTTTACACAAAAAAAGTAAAATCTGGTGTTGTTTTTAAACGCCAGCTTTTTGATAGTGGTGAGTACTGGTACTGCACCCCTTTTTGGGATTTAAGAAAATGAATTCCCAACAGTTATGGGTTTGCTTTTAGCAATCAGCATTGCCATTCCCAATGGTTTCAGACTACTGTGTGGGTAGTCCAATGGTGGTTTTAGGCAGTGTCCTTCTGTGCCCATAACATCGGCAAAAATGAGTGGCAGCCTATTCTTCATGCATTTCCCTGTGCATTTTCTGGGAAGCTCTGGCCATCATGATGTTTTCCATGTCAGTACTGCACAGTTTTGAGGTAGGGCTTGGATGCGTGGATAAAAACATCCCACACTTCCATATTTGGGGGTTTGCCTTTTAGAACCAGGAGCGGGTCTCACAGCTCTAGAGAGCCAAGACAGTCCTGATTCCTGCCATTTCACCATCAAACCTCTGGCGTGATTTGAGTGTGTTGCACCCAGCTCAATCCAACAGGACCTTTCAGAGCTAGCATTGGCATGCTATGATAATCAAACCTCAAATCGGCCTGTTCAAACCAGTTCTCAGCCGCACCGTGCAAGCTGAAAATGTGTCATTGCCTTGTCTGGAGCCATGAAGTGCTGCAGCACTCACATTGCTCAATCGCTTTACGACCCACCCGTCTCTTCATTGTCACTTGAACCGACCCTAGTGTTCTTTCAGAACCGCATCCTTCTACCACCCACATCAAACTCACTCACCTACGTATCCCGGCACCAGTTTGAACACCGTTGTAGCGTGACCACGTCACTTTGAATTGCAGCATCGTTCTGTTCAACCCGGCCACGAGATCTGCTGTCCTCTAGACCACAGCAACTGCCGCATTTTGAACTGATTCAAACAACTGATCTTCACGGAGAAGCCAGGTTTGCCGTTGTTGAATCTCCAATAAACTGCAAAAGGTATTACAACCTGGAATCTGCACCCCTGGTCCACTTGATCAGCGGTTAAGTGACCTTAATCACTTTATACAGCTCAAGAACATATACTTTTGAACATTGTGTTTTTTATTTACTTCCTCCCCTTGTCTCATTACACAGAGTGCTGCATCTATTCTATCTTTGCATATTACGTGTTCTTTCTACAGGGCTGGGTTGTTGTAGTGTTTTCGATTTATTCTTAGTTATTACTGTATATGTTGTATTTGATTTAAGTATATGTGTTTATAGAAACTTGATTGGACATTCCTATATTTTGGACTGTTATACTTTGCTGTTTGGTTTGCTGCTGTTTCACATTCACACCCCTCTTGAGAGTGCAGCCTTCCCCGAACCCACTTTGCCACAAAAGGTGAAGAAGGTATATCTATGAAATGTGACTGTTTTAACTTTATGATTGTGTTGGATCTTGTTTCTAGAAGTGTGACGGCTCACTAGGTGCTTTAGCCTATGCTCAAACGTGCACTCCTGCAGGGCAAACGTGAGTTCATCACACTTGTGGCAAAGGTGGGATTTAGAACAGACTGTGCCTACAGCTTAGCGAGTCAAAATAAGAGCGTGCATTTAATGTTAAATCCCCTGCCAAGGCATTTATTTATTTGTTTCAATGGAACTTGACATGAGCTCTGCAGCCACCTTGACAGTAAGTGAATTGCTGGAGCTTCATGAAGTTAGGGGACTCTCTGTGGCAGCAAGGTGAGGAAAACTGAAATTCTGAAAAGCCTCAAAGGCTTTGTAGAATCTTGGAGCCTGGAAGATTCCCAGTGGTTCAGTAGCAGTACTGAGCCCTTGGCTCAATTACCCATTTCTCTGAGTAGGAGAGTAGAAATGGATGGGGAGGTCGACCGTGATAGTGCTTCTCACTATGCTAGAATACACTCTCAGGTGTCCCAGAGGTCCCAGAGGTCCCAGGCCTCGATCAGTTATCATGCTTCAGTAAAGTCCAGGGTTTCTGTGCAGTCCTGCTAGAGCCACCATGGAGAGGACTTAACCGATAGGGAACTCCTCCCCGAAGAATAGATAATATCTCTAGAATCACAGTAGAATAGGGAGGCTGCTGCTCGGGGGAGACAAGAGTACAGGGACATTGTACTACTGCGCGAAATTAAAATTGAGAGACAAGGGAAGCATTGAGGAGTTCCAATGGGGAAGAAAGTACCTCTAGTGTTGCCACCCAAGGGAAGCCTAGGCACCACATCCGCAAGGACCTGGTCCCTCCATATGAGATGTTGAAAAACTTCATTGATTGGTTTGAGGGACTGGAGTTTGCTCAGTAGGCTCAGGTAACCACCTCTAAGAATTATGACAAGGCAATTGATATAAGCAAATCCAAGGAGGGCAAGGGCACAGTTTCTCACCCTCCTGCCAAGAAAGGCCCCAAACACACAAAGGAAACTCCCTGCCACATGGCTTCTCAGCACACACAGAAAGATGGAGTGAGGGCACCCCTAGTACTGGGTACCCGCCGCCACTGCCCCAAGAGGCTGCTTTCTATGTGGGAACATGACACATAGGAGAGGAGAGCCAGCTTGAAAAGGTAGACACAAGCAGGCCTCATGGAAGAAGGAATAGTCCACATGGCCATCATAGATGATGAATTCCCACCAGGCCAGAGTCTGGCCAAATGTACCTAAAATCACTGTATGAGAAAGGCACGGGGTATCTAACTGAAGCCCCTTTCTCACTAGCACAGCAATAGTTTTGGACAATGTGTTCATAAATGGGGACAGAGCTCTAGCACTTTGTGACACGGCTGCTAGTATCATCAATGCCTGGCGATAGTTGGTTCGAGAGGACCAGATCCTACCTGGACCTCAGAGGTTAGTCAGGGGATGTTATGCCTTACCCAATGCCAACTGGCTATCATAGAGGTCAGCCGGATGTGTGAACCATCTCAGCTGTGCATCGCTGTTAAGGACGCAATTTCAGGTGACTCCCTGTTGGGGAAAGACAAGCCCAAAGACAACATTATTGTTGAAATCATGAGAACCAGGGCCACATAAGCAGCGTTGTTAGCAAACCTTATGGTCATGGGCCCTGGCGCCCCTACAGCTGAAGATGACAAAGGACCAGCACTGCCAGTGATGCATAGTCTAGATCCAGACTCCACAGAGGAACCTGCTCCTACTGGAGTGGATCTAGTGGCCGCTGAGGTTTGCACTATGGTAGCACCAGAACCACAACCTGGAGTGGAGGATGTTATATATTGTTTTCTTTATAGATATCAACTGTTAAAGTGGAATGTATTTTATAATGTTATTAGTTGAGAGAGAGAACATTAGGAGAAATATTAGAACATGGAAGTATAAGAGGTCACTTGAGAGCTGAGGTGAAATCAAGGAGATTGTACTGCAGTCATTACCTGTGTAACTATTCATAGCAAAAAAAAGTTAAATCAATCAGAGTCGTATGACATCTTTATTGTATTGTTGACAAGGATAGATTGACAACTGATGATCTTATGTGAATATGTTCATAACACACATTGGCGTGTTCAAGTGTGTGAGGATGCTTTTTGGGTTGATATTGGCTGCAAGTGTATTTCATAAAATCATGCTGGCAGGTGCCCCACATTGCTGGGGGGTGGGGTGGTGGGGAACATGAGTTGGACATGGGTGGGGGCCTGCTGGCAGGTGCCCCACAGTGCTGGGGGGTGGGGGTGGTGGGGAACATGAGTTGAACATGGGTGGGGGCCTGCTGGCAGGTGCCCCACAGTGCTGGGGGGGTGGGGGGTGTGGGACACATGGGTGGGGGCCTGGTGGAGGCTGCCCCTGGTGGCTGGGGGGTGGGGGTGCTGGGGGACATGAGTGGGGGCCTGGTGAAGTGTGCCCCTGGATGCTGGGGGGTGGGGGTGCAGCAGGACATGAGTGTGGGCCTGGTGGAGGGTGCCCCTGACTGCTGGGGGGTGGGGGTGGTGGGAGACATGGGTGGGGGCCTGGTGTAGGCTGCCCCTGGTGGCTGGGGGGTGGGGGTGGTGGGAGACATAGGTGGGGGCCTGGTGGAGGCTGGCCCTGGTGGCTGGGGGGTGGGGGTGGTGGGAGACATGGGTTGGGCCTGGTGGGCGTGAGTTCATCACACTTGTGGCAAAGGTGGGATTTAGAACAGACTGTGCCTACAGCTTAGCGAGTCAAAATAAGAGCGTGCATTTAATGTTAAATCCCCTGCCAAGGCATTTATTTATTTGTTTCAATGGAACTTGACATGAGCTCTGCAGCCACCTTGACAGTAAGTGAATTGCTGGAGCTTCATGAAGTTAGGGGACTCTCTGTGGCAGCAAGGTGAGGAAAACTGAAATTCTGAAAAGCCTCAAAGGCTTTGTAGAATCTTGGAGCCTGGAAGATTCCCAGTGGTTCAGTAGCAGTACTGAGCCCTTGGCTCAATTACCCATTTCTCTGAGTAGGAGAGTAGAAATGGATGGGGAGGTCGACCGTGATAGTGCTTCTCACTATGCTAGAATACACTCTCAGGTGTCCCAGAGGTCCCAGAGGTCCCAGGCCTCGATCAGTTCTCATGCTTCAGTAAAGTCCAGGGTTTCTGTGCAGTCCTGCTAGAGCCACCATGGAGAGGACTTAACCGATAGGGAACTCCTCCCCGAAGAATAGATAATATCTCTAGAATCACAGTAGAATAGGGAGGCTGCTGCTCGGGGGAGACAAGAGTACAGGGACATTGTACTACTGCGCGAAATTAAAATTGAGAGACAAGGGAAGCATTGAGGAGTTCCAATGGGGAAGGAAGTACCTCTAGTGTTGCCACCCAAGGGAAGCCTAGGCACCACATCCGCAAGGACCTGGTCCCTCCATATGAGATGTTGAAAAACTTCATTGATTGGTTTGAGGGACTGGAGTTTGCTCAGTAGGCTCAGGTAACCACCTCTAAGAATTATGACAAGGCAATTGATATAAGCAAATCCAAGGAGGGCAAGGGCACAGTTTCTCACCGTCCTGCCAAGAAAGGCCCCAAACACACAAAGGAAACTCCCTGCCACATGGCTTCTCAGCACACACAGAAAGATGGAGTGAGGGCACCCCTAGCAATGGGTACCCGCCGCCACTGCCCCAAGAGGCTGCTTTCTATGTGGGAACATGACACATAGGAGAGGAGAGCCAGCTTGAAAAGGTAGACCCAAGCAGGCCTCATGGAAGAAGGAATAGTCCACATGGCCATCATAGATGATGAATTCCCACCAGGCCAGAGTCTGGCCAAATGTACCTAAAATCACTGTATGAGAAAGGCACAGGGTATCTAACTGAAGCCCCTTTCTCACTAGCACAGCAATAGTTTTGGACAATGTGTTCATAAATGGGGACAGAGCTCTAGCACTTTGTGACACGGCTGCTAGTATCATCAATGCCTGGCGATAGTTGGTTCGAGAGGACCAGATCCTACCTGGACCTCAGAGGTTAGTCAGGGGATGTTATGCCTTACCCAATGCCAACTGGCTATCATAGAGGTCAGCCGGATGTGTGAACCATCTCAGCTGTGCATCGCTGTTAAGGATGCAATTTCAGGTGACTCCCTGTTGGGGAAAGACAAGCCCAAAGACAACATTATTGTTGAAATCATGAGAACCAGGGCCACATAAGCAGCGTTGTTAGCAAACCTTATGGTCATGGGCCCTGGCGCCCCTACAGCTGAAGATGACAAAGGACCAGCACTGCCAGTGATGCATAGTCTAGATCCAGACTCCACAGAGGAACCTGCTCCTACTGGAGTGGATCTAGTGGCCGCTGAGGTTTGCACTATGGTAGCACCAGAACCACAACCTGGAGTGGAGGATGTTATATATTGTTTTCTTTATAGATATCAACTGTTAAAGTGGAATGTGTTTTATAATGTTATTAGGTGAGAGAGAGAACATTAGGAGAAATATTAGAACATGGAAGTGTAAGAGGTCACTTGAGAGCTGAGGTGAAATCAAGGAGATTGTACTGCAGTCGTTACCTGTGTAACTATTCATAGCAAAAAAAAGTTAAATCAATCAGAGTCGTATGACATCTTTATTGTATTGTTGACAAGGATAGATTGACAACTGATGATCTTATGTGAATATGTTCATAACACACATTGGCGTGTTCAAGTGTGTGAGGATGCTTTTTGGGTTGATATTGGCTGCAAGTGTATTTCATAAAATCATGCAAAGAATATTTGAAGGAGTTAAAGAGGTTAAGGGGCCGATTCATGGAACAAACATGCGCCGAAAATCTTTGCGCAAGCAGGCGCAAGCGCAAAAAAACAGGCGCACGCACACGCGTGCGATTCATGGAAGACCCTGCGCGTGTTCACCTCGGGATGTGCGCCAAACCCGTGCATGGCGCACAAGTCACTGCAACATCCCGAAAGGCGTGCGCGATGTGCACAGTGAAAGCACACAACCTCGGCGCATACACCAGAAAGTGGGCGGGACACGGGGAGTAACGCGCGGAATGGGGAACAACGCACGAAAATAAGGGCGTAACTGGGGATGTACTGCAGGGAAGCGGATGGAACGCCCACACGCACTCGAACCACACGTATTCATGGAATCGAATAGGGCAAAGCCACGCACAGCCAAAGACATGCACAAGCTGAAACACGTCCGCCACACGAAGGCAGGCGGTAGAGTCCCAGCGCATCACAAAAGTGGCAACATACATCAATTGGGCCTGTGCGAGCGGGGCACGTGTATTTCAGGGGTGCGCGGGAAGTTCCACACGCGATTACATCAGGGTATGTGGATTTCGTGGTGCGGGGGAAGTTTCACACGTGACATCAGCAGGGTACGTGTATTCCAGGGGTGCGCGGGAAGTTCCACACGCGATTCCATCAGGGTACGTGTATTTCAGGGGTGCGCGGGAAGTTCCACACGCGATTGGGCCCATGCGAGCTGGGTATGCGCATTTCAAAGGGTGCGCGGTAAGTTCCACACGCGATTCCATCAGGGTATGTGTATTACAGGGGTGCGCGGGTAGCACCACACGTGAATTGCACGTGTGGGTCCTCCCAGGTGTTCCCTCTACACCCTCCACGGTCCCTGCAGGTGGCTCACACCACAGGGGCCTACCCTGCACATGTCCAGCAGGCACACCATCCACCATGGCCATGACCCCCAGCCAATCCACATGTCAATTTGCCCTACTGCCCACCAACACATGTCCCCCTGCACCCCCAGCCACCAGGGGCACCCTCCACCAGGCCCCCACCCATGTCTCCCACCACCCCCACCCCCCAGCAGTGCAGGGGCAGCCTCCACCAGGCCCCCACCCATGTCTCCCACCACCCCCACCCCCCAGCCACCAGGGGCAGCCTCCACCAGGCCCCCACCCGTGTCTCCCACCACCCCCACGCCCCAGCCACCAGGGGCACACTCCACCAGGCCCCCACCCATGTCTCCCACAACCCCCACCCCCCAGCCACCAGGGCAGCCTCCACCAGGCCCCCACCCATGTCTCCCACCACCCCCACCCCCCAGGAGTGCAGGGGCACGCTCCACCAGGCCCCCACCCATGTCTCCCACCACCCCCACCCCCCAGCCACCAGGGGCAGCCTCCACCAGGCCCCCACCTATGTCAAACCACCACCCATGTTCAGCAGGCCCCCACCCATGTTCAACTCATGTTCCCCACCACCCCCACCCCCCAGCACTGTGGGGCACCTGCCAGCAGGCCCCCACCCATGTCCAACTCATGTTCCCCACCACCCCCCAGCAATGTGGGGCACCTGCCAGCAGGTCCCCACCCATGTCCAACTCATGTTCCCCACTACCCCCACCCCCCAGCACTGTGGGGCACCTGCCAGCAGGCCCCCACCCATGTCCAACTCATGTTCCCCACCACCCCCACCCCCCATCCACCAGGGGCAGCCTCCACCAGGCCCCCACCCATGTCTCCCACCACCCCCACCCCCCAGCCACCAGGGGCAGCCTCCACCAGGCCCCCACCCATGTCTCCCACCACCTCCACCCCCCAGCAGTGCAGGGGCAGCCTCCACCAGGCCCCCACCCATGTCTCCCACCACCCCCACCCCACAGCAGTGCAGGGGCACCCTCCACCAGGCCCCCACCCATGTCTCCCGCCACCCCCACCCCCCAGCAGTGCAGGGGCAGCCTCCACCAGGCCCAACCCATGTCTCCCACCACCCCCACCCCCCAGCCACCAGGGGCAGCCTCCACCAGGCCCCCACCTATGTCTCCCACCACCCCCACCCCCCAGCCACCAGGGGCAGCCTACACCAGGCCCCCACCCATGTCTCCCACCACCCCCACCCCCCAGCAGTCAGGGGCACCCTCCACCAGGCCCACACTCATGTCCTGCTGCACCCCCACCCCCCAGCATCCAGGGGCACACTCCACCAGGCCCCCACTCATGTCCCGCTGCACCCCCACCCCCCAGCATCCAGGGGCACACTCCACCAGGCCCCCACTCATGTCCCCCAGCACCCCCACCCCCCAGCATCCAGGGGCACCCTCCACCAGGCCCCCACCCATGTCTCCCACCACCCCCACCCCCAAGCAGTGCAGGGGCAGTCTCCACCAGGCCCCCAACCATGTCTCCCACCACCCCCACCCCCCAGCAGTGCAGGGGCAGCCTCCACCAGGCCCCCACCCATGTCTCCCACCACCCCCACCCCCCAGGGGCAGCCTCCACCAGGCCCCCACCCATGTCTCCCACCACCCCCACCCCCCAGCACTGTGGGGCACCTGCCAGCAGGCCACCACCCATGTCCAACTCATGTCTCCCACCACCCCCACCCTGTAACGCTCACCTGATTCTCGCAGAGGCGCCGGTCTTGACTGGGCGACTACCGTATCTTCAAAGGTGATGTGTAGCACCCGGTTGGCTCTTTGGGCTGGACCTGTATGCCTGACGTGTAGAGTAAGATGTCTGCAGATAGAAAATATGGGGTTAATGAACTGGGGTTATTGGGGTGTCCCTATCTCTTTCCTCTTCTCCTCTCCTGTAGACCCCCAAAGGTTAACGCTCTCACCTTAGGTAAGTGAATGCCGAGCTCTCCATCTGCCTCGGGGCAGGGTGCTGTAACCAGTTTCTTCACTGGATAGGTAGCGCAGGCCTCTTGACTTCAGAGGACTGCTGTCCATCGTTTACTGCACGAACGGTAAGTTTCGAGTCATTCAAATGTCTTTAAAGTCTTTAGTAATGATGTCTCTTGTTTTGCAGGGTTCCGGCGATGGCGGATGACGGGGTGAAGTCAGTTGAAGATGGAGCCCGTGTGATGAATAGAAGCGCCTGGAAGCACGTAAGTAAGCGCTTGTTGCCTGCTTCACTATGCGCTCTAACTGTCTTTTTATTTTGCAGGTACAAGTTCGGAGCGGCTGCAGGGTGCCGGAATACCCACTGGATTAGATGTGGAAAGGAGTAATGGCACGTGAGTATTAAAGTTCCCCAATGTCTTTAAATGCACCTTGTTTTGTCTTTCAGATGCGGGATGCAGCGCCGAAGGCCTCCGGAGCGTGCGAAGAGTTGGTAAACTTTTGTCTTTCAGATGCCGGAATGCAGTGTGAAGACCTCCGGAGCGCACGAAGAGTAGGTAAGCCTTTGCCTTTCAGATGCCGGAATGCTAACCTGTTCTTTCTTGTCTTTATAGGTGTTGCTGAAGACTGGATTCAGGATGGTAAGCCTTTGCCTTTCAGATGCCGGAATGCTAACCTGTTCTTTCTTGTCTTTATAGGTGTTGCTGAAGACTGGATTCAGGATGGTAAGCCTTTTTCCTTAGGCCCAGGACCGGATGCAGAAGACACGATGAGCGTTCTGCTGCAGAGGTTGCAGAATAACGCAAAGCAAGATTCATCCACCGGGTGTGGTTTAAATAGCCTCCTGTAGTGCTTAGGTGTCTCCTTCCACAGCCACGCCTAAGTAAGAAAAGAGTTCCTGGTAAGAAAAGAGTTCCTGCCTTCCAGAAGAGTTCCAGTGTTCTGAATCTAGGGAGTGGCTCCAGCCCCACCCAACAGGAAAAGTAGTTCCAAACAGAAGAGGATCAGAGGCTCAACTGGCAGGCAAGTAAGCAGCATGGTCTGCTGAAGGTAAGTCCACCCAAGCATTATGAGCCCGGCGCTTCCAGCGCTGGGACTGGGCATATTTATGAGCCTGGTGCCACTGGCGCCAGGACTGGGTCCAAAAGGTCCCAATTGGGACTGGTTGGCACTCGGAACCTGGGTTATGGATCTGCTTCCAAGGGAGTTGGGAAAACCCTGACCTTTTGGAAGCAGAGATCATGACAGTACCCCCCCTCAAGGCCCCTCCCAAACCGGGCTTCTCCGGGGGTTTTGGCTTGTCAGGAAATGTTCGGTGAAATCTTTTTATTAGGCGAGGAGCGTGGACATATTCAGCAGGTTCCCAGGATCTCTCTTGGGGGCCGTAGTCTTTCCAGTCAATTAGGTAGAATAGTTTAGATTTGGAGATCTTGGAGTCCAGAATGCTTTTGACTTCAAACTCGAGTTCTCCATCCACTAGGATAGGTTTTGGAGATTTGGTTAGTCGGGTTTGAGGTTGCACGGGTTTTAATAGAGAGACGTGGAAGACCGGATGTATCTTCATGTGCGGGGGCAAGTCCAACTTGACCGCTACTGGGTTTACTATGGTAGTGATGGAATAGGGACCAAGGTATCTTGGGTTGAATGTGCGTGGCCCTTTTAGAGATAGATATTTGGTGGATAACCAGACTTGATCCCCTACTTGATAGTGAGGGGCTTCCTTCCGATGTTGATATGCTCCTTTCTTGTATTGTTCTTTAGCCCTTTGAAGGTGAGAAACAGCTTCCTTAAAGGCTTGGGTGATTGTAGAATGCAGGTAGTCTACTGCTGGTGTTTCAAGATCTTGGAGGGGATCCAACTCCGAGGTTCGAGGGTGACTGCCGTACAAAAGAAAAAACGGGGTTTTCCCAGTTCCCGAATGGACAGAGTTATTGTAGGCATACTCGGCTATCCAAAAGATATCTTTCCAAGTTTTTTCAGTTTGTTGCAGCATGCAGCGTAAATACTGTTCCAGAGTTTGATTGGTCCTCTCGGTTTGTCCGTCGGTCTGAGGGTGGTGACTGGTCGATAGTCTCACATCAATTTGAGCCGACCGACAGCAACTTCGCCAAAAATGAGAAATAAATTGACTACCTCGATCCGAAATTAGAACCGAAGGAAAACCGTGCAGTCGGACGATGTTTTCGAGAAATTCTCGGGCCAGAGTTGCTGCTGTTGGCAAGCCTTTGAGCGGAATGAAATGCGCCATCTTGGAGAATAAGTCCACGATTACTAGAATCGTATTGTATCCGGAGCATGGAGGTAGATCGGTGATGAAGTCCATAGAAAGCGTATGCCAAGGGCGAGGTGGGATGTCAATAGGGCGTAAGAGGCCTGCTGGTCTTTCCTTTTGACTCTTGTTTTGGGCGCATACTCCACAGGACATTATAAAGTCTCTGATATCTTTTTTCCAAGACGGCCACCAGAAGTAGCGCTTGATCTTTTCTGAGGTCTTGGCTATACCGGGATGACCTTCCATTAAAGAGTCGTGATAACAAGAGATTACTTTTTTCTGTAAATCTGTGCTGGGTAGGTATAATCGTTCTTGGAAATACAATAAGTTGTCATTTACTGCAAAGTCCTTTCCCTGCAGATGCCAATTCTGTATGTCTGCTGGAGTTACAAGTTGCCTGGCTTTATCCTTAACTTCCTCTATGGATTCTGTGGCGATTACACCCAGAATTCTTTGTTCGGGAATGATTGGTACAGGTTTAGGGTTGACCAAGTGTTCTTCCACTCCCATCCGAGAAAGGGCATCGGCTTTACCGTTCTTTGTACCAGGTCGATAGGTAATTATGAAGTCAAACTCGGCAAAGAATAATGCCCAACGGAGTTGTCTAGAGGATTGGGCTTTTGCGGTCTTCAAATATTGCAGGTTTCGGTGATCCGTAATCACAGTAACGGTGTGTCGGGCCCCCAGCAGATAATGCCGCCAAGCCTTAAAGGCAGACTTGATAGCCAGAAGTTCCTTGTCAGTAATCGTGTAATTGATTTCAGGAGGCGAGAATTTGCGGGACCAAAATGCCACGGGATGCAACTGATTGGTTACCGGGTCCTTTTGTGATAGAACTGCCCCCATGGCAAGGCTTGAAGCATCGGTTTCCACGATGTAGGGGAGTTCGGGGCGAGGGTGTTTTAAGATTGGTGCAGAGATAAATTTAGTCTTCAAATCCTGGAAAGCTTGTTCCGCCTCGGTAGACCATTCAAAACGTTTGTTTTTCTTTAACAAGGCAGTGATGGGCTGGACTATTCGAGAGAATTCGGGGATAAACCTGCGGTAAAAGTTAGCGAAGCCTAACATGCTTTGCACACCTTTTACGGAGGATGGTGATGGCCATTTGAGAACTGCATCGACCTTCTTTGAATCCATACGCACTCCCCCAGGTGATAATATGAATCCCAAGAATTCAACTTCAGTCACGTTGAAAACACATTTTTCCAACTTAGCGAAAAGTTTGTGTTGACGCAATCTTTCGAGGACCATTTTCACGTGTTTCCGATGTTCAGATTCCGATGAAGAATAAACGAGGATGTCGTCAATGTAAACAACAACACATACATCTATGAGCTCTCTGAGGACATCGTTCATAAAATATTGAAAGGCGGCCGGGGCATTGCAAAGTCCGAAGGGCATGACCTGATATTCAAATAGCCCATACTTGGTGCGGAAGGCCGTCTTCCATTCATCGCCCTCTTTTACTCGTACCAAGTGGTAAGCTCCTCTAAGATCCAGCTTTGTATATATGCATGCTTTTCTGACTTGGTCCAGGAGTTCAGGGATCAAAGGTAACGGATATCTATTCTTAACGGTGATCTGGTTCAGGGAGCGATAATCGATACAAGTTCTAAGGTCTCCTTCCTTTTTTGGAACGAAGAACAAAGCTGAAGAAGCAGGGGACTTGGAAGGACGAATAAACCCATTTGCCAGGTATTGATCCAGGTATTGTCGAAGGTGAAGGTTCTCAGGCTCGGTGAGGGCATAAATTCTACTACAAGGAGGAGTAGATCCAGGTATCAGGTCTATCTGGCAGTCATAAGACCTATGAGGAGGTAGAGAGTTAGCCTGATCCTTCCGGAAAACATCTTGGTATTCTAGGTATTCGGGAGATAACTGGGGAGTCTCTGAAGAAATTGCGGCCAGTGCAACACCAGGTGGAGGGTGACAAGTAGAGACACATTCTGGAAACTGGACCGTTCTTGCTCGCCAATCGATCAGAGGATTGTGTTTCTCTAACCAAGGTATTCCTAGAATAATCTGAAACTGAGGAGCCTTGATCACATCGAACACGATCTTCTCATGGTGTCCATCTTGACTTATTAGCGTCACCTCTTGAGTGGTATGCGTTACTGGCCCGGAGGCTATCTCCGTACCATCCACCGTAGTAATGACGTCCTTTACAGCCTTGGGACAAAGAGTTAGACTCATCCTCAAAACCATTTCATGATCCACATAATTGCCGATGGCACCGCTGTCGACGTAAGCTTCAATTGCATGTAATCGATCCGGATTATCAGGGCTAATGAGGACCATAGGTATCACGAAATGCGAGGTCACGGAACTGGTTTTCACGCTCGGCAAGAGGACCTCTATTCTTGTCGGGCGAGGTCGTTTCCCTGCTCAGAGTTTGTAACTTTGGTAACTGCAGCTCCTACTGCCTTCTTGGCAGGTTTCACCGGACAGTCTCGAAGAAAGTGCCCTGAGTTTCCGCAATATAGGCATAATTGCAACTGTTTCCTCCTTTCCCGCTCCCTTTGTGTTAGAGGACCTTTCAGACCCCCTATTTGCATGGGTTCCCCGGAGTCTACTCCTTTGGAAGGAGTTGGCGGTTTGGAAAATACTCGAGCATCAAACTTGGAACGATCGGCCTTCCTGTTCTGCAGCCTGTGATCTATTTGAACGACCAAGTCTATATAATCCGAACAGTCTTGTGGGGGATTCACTACTTGGGCTAAAACGTCTTTGAGCTCTCCACGTAGACCTCTATAAAACAGCGTAATCCTTTTGTCCTCAGGCCATTGAGTTTCCACTATTAGTCTATTGAAAGATGCAATATAAGCCAAAAGGTCTTGATTACCCTGTCGCAACGAAAGAAGCTCATTGTCCAAGGCCTGCCCCTGTGAATGTCTTGCGAACAGTTTTTCCATACTAAGCTGAAAGGCTTGAAAATCATGGAGAACCGGATCATCTTGAGTAACTAGAGGGATCGACCAGTCTGCCGCATTGCCACTAAGGTACGAAAGTACAAAAGCTACTTTTGCTTGATCAGTTGGAAAGGCTGCTGGCCGGCATAAGAAGTGCAACCGGCACTGATTGATAAATACTGCAAACCTCTTTGGGTCACCAGAAAATCGTTCGGGCGGAGCCAGAGGTACATTCCCAGGTAGGTTGATCTGCACTGGATTCATAGAGGATGTTGAAGGAAGATTTGCCCCTGATGCGGGTAACGGGGTCTGTCCGGCTTGTGACTGTAGCACTTGTCTAGCAAGATTGTCTGTTCTCTCCTTGGAAATAATTAGTTCCCTTCTTAGAGCATTCGTTTCCTGACGAGCTGCATGCACTTCTGCCCTTAGTTCCCCAAGTAACCGGGCTAGGGGGTCAGTATCCGAGGTTTCCATAGCGCCTGGGCGAGAGTTTTGCGGTAGGCTTTGCGTTCTGTAACGCTCACCTGATTCTCGCAGAGGCGCCGGTCTTGACTGGGCGACTACCGTATCTTCAAAGGTGATGTGTAGCACCCGGTTGGCTCTTTGGGCTGGACCTCTGTGCACTGTATGCCTGACGTGTAGAGTAAGATGTCTGCAGATAGAAAATATGGGGTTAATGAACTGGGGTTATTGGGGTGTCCCTATCTCTTTCCTCTTCTCCTCTCCTGTAGACCCCCAAAGGTTAACGCTCTCACCTTAGGTAAGTGAATGCCGAGCTCTCCATCTGCCTCGGGGCAGGGTGCTGTAACCAGTTTCTTCACTGGATAGGTAGCGCAGGCCTCTTGACTTCAGAGGACTGCTGTCCGTCGTTTACTGCACGAACGGTAAGTTTCGAGTCATTCAAATGTCTTTAAAGTCTTTAGTAATGATGTCTCTTGTTTTGCAGGGTTCCGGCGATGGCGGATGACGGGCTGAAGTCAGTTGAAGATGGAGCCCGTGTGA
This sequence comes from Ambystoma mexicanum, assembly GCF_040938575.1. Classification (NCBI taxonomy): domain Eukaryota; kingdom Metazoa; phylum Chordata; class Amphibia; order Caudata; family Ambystomatidae; genus Ambystoma; species Ambystoma mexicanum. The sequence goes on from NC_090941.1 coordinate 1,091,896,451, forward strand.
TGAATAGAAGCGCCTGGAAGCACGTAAGTAAGCGCTTGTTGCCTGCTTCACTATGCGCTCTAACTGTCTTTTTATTTTGCAGGTACGAGTTCGGAGCGGCTGCAGGGTGCCGGAATACCCACTGGATTAGATGTGGAAAGGAGTAATGGCACGTGAGTATTAAAGTTCCCCAATGTCTTTAAACGCACCTTGTTTTGTCTTTCAGATGCGGGATGCAGCGCCGAAGGCCTCCGGAGCCTGCGAAGAGTTGGTAAACTTTTGTCTTTCAGATGCCGGAATGCAGTGTGAAGACCTCCGGAGCGCACGAAGAGTAGGTAAGCCTTTGCCTTTCAGATGCCGGAATGCTAACCTGTTCTTTCTTGTCTTTATAGGTGTTGCTGAAGACTGGATTCAGGATGGTAAGCCTTTGCCTTTCAGATGCCGGAATGCTAACCTGTTCTTTCTTGTCTTTATAGGTGTTGCTGAAGACTGGATTCAGGATGGTAAGCCTTTTTCCTTAGGCCCAGGACCGGATGCAGAAGACACGATGAGCGTTCTGCTGCAGAGGTTGCAGAATAACGCAAAGCAAGATTCATCCACCGGGTGTGGTTTAAATAGCCTCCTGTAGTGCTTAGATGTCTCCTTCCACAGCCACGCCTAAGTAAGAAAAGAGTTCCTGGTAAGAAAAGAGTTCCTGCCTTCCAGAAGAGTTCCAGTGTTCTGAATCTAGGGAGTGGCTCCAGCCCCACCCAACAGGAAAAGTAGTTCCAAACAGAAGAGGATCAGAGGCTCAACTGGCAGGCAAGTAAGCAGCATGGTCTGCTGAAGGTAAGTCCACCCAAGCATTATGAGCCCGGCGCTTCCAGCGCTGGGACTGGGCATATTTATGAGCCTGGTGCCACTGGCGCCAGGACTGGGTCCAAAAGGTCCCAATTGGGACTGGTTGGCACTCGGAACCTGGGTTATGGATCTGCTTCCAAGGGAGTTGGGAAAACCCTGACCTTTTGGAAGCAGAGATCATGACACACCCCCAGCACTGTGGGGCACCTGCCAGCAGGCCCCCACCAATGTCCAACTCATGTCTCCCACCACCCCCACCCCCCAGCCACCAGGGGCAGCCTCCACCAGGCCCCCACCCAAGTCTCCCAGCACCCCCACCCCCCAGCCACCAGGGGCAGCCTCCACCAGGCCCCCACCCGTGTCTCCCACCACCCCCACCCCCCAGCCACCAGGGGCACACTCCACCAGGCCCCCACCCATGTCTCCCACCACCCCCACCCCCCAGCCACCAGGGCAGCCTCCACCAGGCCCCCACCCATGTCTCCCACCACCCCCACCCCCCAGCAGTGCAGGGGCACCCTCCACCAGGCCCCCACCCATGTCTCCCACCACCCCCACCCCCAGCCACCAGGGGCAGCCTCCACCAGGCCCCCACCCATGTGTCCCACCCCCACCCCCCCAGCACTGTGGGGCACCTGCCAGCAGGCCCCCACCCATGTTCAACTCATGTTCCCCACCACCCCCACCCCCCAGCACTGTGGGGCACCTGCCAGCAGGCCCCCACCCATGTCCAACTCATGTTCCCCACCACCCCACCCCCCAGCAATGTGGGGCACCTGCCAGCAGGCCCCCACCCATGTCCAACTCAAGTTCCCCACCACCCCCACCCCCCAGCACTGTGGGGCACCTGCCAGCAGGCCCCCACCCATGTCCAACTCATGTTCCCCACCAACCCCACCCCCCAGCCACCAGGGGCACCCTCCACCAGGCCCCACCCATGTCTCCCACCACCCCCACCCACCAGCAGTGCAGGGGCAGCCTCCACCAGGCCCCCACCCATGTCTCCCACCACCCCCACCCCCCAGCCACCAGGGGCAGCCTCCACCAGGCCCCCACCCATCTCTCCCACCACCTCCACCCCCCAGCATCCAGGGGCACTCTCCACCAGGCCTCCACTCATGGCCAACTCATGTCCCCCTGCACCCCCACCCCCCAGCAGTCAGGGGCACCCTCCACCAGGCCCACACCCATGTCTCCCACCACCCCCACCCTCCAGCCACCAGGGGCAGCCTCCACCAGGCCCCCACCCATGTGTCCCACCACCCCCACCCCCCAGCCACCAGGGGCACCCTCCACCAGGCCCCCACCCATGTCTCCCACGGTTACCACTCAATTGGTCGAAAACATTTGGTCGACAGGACAATTGGTCCACACCATTTGGTCGAATGCCAAATGGTCGAATTTTTTTTTTTTTTACCCCTTTTTTGGTTTTTTTGGGGGGGTCCCCCCCAACCCCCTTTTTTTTCTTTTTTTTTCCCCCCAAACGAAAACCCACAAAACACATATATAAAAAAAATAAAAAAAATTCGACCATTTGGCATTCGATCAAATGGTGTCGACCAAATTGCAGTCGACCAGTTTGTTGTCGACCAATTGACCGGACACCGTCTCCCATCACCCCCAGCCACCAGGGGCAGCCTCCACCAGGCCCCCACTCATGTCCAACTCATGTCCCCCTGCACCCCCACCCCCCAGCAGTCAGGGGCACCCTCCACCAGGCCCACACTCATGTCCCGCTGCACCCCCACCCCCCAGCATCCAGGGGCACACTCCACCAGGCCCCCACACATGTCCCGCTGCACCCCCACCCCCCAGCATCCAGTGGCACACTCCACCAGGCACCCACTCATGTCTCCCAGCACCCCCACCCCCCAGCATCCAGGGGCACCCTCCACCAGGCCCCCACCCATGTCTCCCACCACCCCCACCCCCCAGCAGTGCAGGGGCAGCCTCCACCAGGCCCCCACCCATGTCTCCCACCACCCCCACCCCCTAGCAGTGCAGGGGCAGCCTCAACCAGGCCCCCACCCAGGTCTCCCACCACCCCCACCCACCAGCCACCAGGGGCAGCCTCCACCAGGCCCCCACCGATGTCTCCCACCACCCCCACCCCCCAGCAGTGCAGGGGCACCCTCCACCAGGCCCCCACCCATGTCTCCCACCACTCCCACCCCCCAGCCACCAGGGGCAGCCTCCACCAGGCCCCCACCCATGTCTCCCACCACCCCCACCCCCCAGCCACCAGGGGCACCCTCCACCAGGCCCCCACCCATGTCTCCCACCACCCCCACCCCCCAGCAGTGCAGGGGCACCCTCCACCAGGCCCCCACCCATGTCTCCCACCACCCCCAGCCACCAGGGGCAGCCTCCACCAGGCCCCCACCCATGTGTCCCACCACCCCCAACCCCCCAGCACTGTGGGGCACCTGCCAGCAGGCCCCCACCCATGTCTCCCACCACCCCCACCCCCCAGCTGTGCAGGGGCACCCTCCACCAGGCCCCCACCCATGTCTCCCACCACCCCCACCCTCCAGCCACCAGGGGAAGCCTCCACCAGGCCCCCACCCAGGTGTCCCACCCCCCACTCCCCCAGCACTGTGGGGCACCTGCCAGCAGGCCCCCACCCATGTCCAACTCATGTTCCCCACCACCCCCACCCCCCAGCACTGTGGGGCACCTGCCAGCAGGCCCCCACCCATGTCCAACTCATGTTCCCCACCACCCCCACCCCCAACAGTGTGGGGCACCTGCCAGCAGGCCCCCACCCATGTCTCCCGCCACCCCCACCCCCCAGCAGTGCAGGGGCAGCCTCCACCAGGCCCAACCCATGTCTCCCACCACCCCCACCCCCCAGCCACCAGGGGCAGCCTCCACCAGACCCCACCTATGTCTCCCACCACCCCCACCCCCCAGCCACCAGGGGCAGCCTACACCAGGCCCCCACCCATGTCTCCCACCACCCCCACCCCCCAGCAGTCAGGGGCATCCTCCACCAGGCCCACACTCATGTCCTGCTGCACCCCCACCCCCCAGCATCCAGGGGCACACTCCACCAGGCCCCCACTCATGTCCCGCTGCACCCCCACCCCCCAGCATCCAGGGGCACACTCCACCAGGCCCCCACTCATGTCCCCCAGCACCCCCACCCCCCAGCATCCAGGGGCACCCTCCACCAGGCCCCCACCCATGTCTCCCACCACCCCCACCCCCCAGCAGTGCAGGGGCAGTCTCCACCAGGCCCCCAACCATGTCTCCCACCACCCCCACCCCCCAGCAGTGCAGGGGCAGCCTCCACCAGGCCCCCACCCATGTCTCCCACCACCCCCACCCCCCAGGGGCAGCCTCCACCAGGGCCCCACCCATGTCTCCCACCACCCCCACCCCCCAGCACTGTGGGGCACCTGCCAGCAGGCCACCACCCATGTCCAACTCATGTCTCCCACCACCCCCACCCCCAGCACTGTGGGGCACCTGCCAGCAGGCCCCCACCCATGTCCAACTCATGTCTCCCACCACCCCCACCCCCCAGCCACCAGGGGCAGCCTCCACCAGGCCCCCACCCATGTCTCCCAGCACCCCCACCCCCCAGCCACCAGGGGCAGCCTCCACCAGGCCCCCACCCGTGTCTCCCACCACCCCCACCCCCCAGCCACCAGGGGCACACTCCACCAGGCCCCCACCCATGTCTCCCACCACCCCCACCCCCCAGCCACCAGGGCAGCCTCCACCAGGCCCCCACCCATGTCTCCCACCACCCCCACCCCCCAGCAGTGCAGGGGCACCCTCCACCAGGCCCCCACCCATGTCTCCCACCACCCCCACCCCCCAGCCACCAGGGGCAGCCTCCACCAGGCCCCCACCCATGTGTCCCACCCCCCCACCCCCCCAGCACTGTGGGGCACCTGCCAGCAGGCCCCCACCCATGTTCAACTCATGTTCCCCACCACCCCCACCCCCCAGCACTGTGGGGCACCTGCCAGCAGGCCCCCACCCATCTCCAACTCATGTTCCCCACCACCCCACCCCCCAGCAATGTGGGGCACCTGCCAGCAGGCCCCCACCCATGTCCAACTCAAGTTCCCCACCACCCCCACCCCCCAGCACTGTGGGGCACCTGCCAGCAGGCCCCCACCCATGTCCAACTCATGTTCCCCACCAACCCCACCCCCCAGCCACTAGGGGCAGCCTCCACCAGGCCCCCACCCATGTCTCCCACCACCCCCACCCCCCAGCCACCAGGGCACCCTCCACCAGGCCCCACCCTTGTCTCCCACCACCCCCACCCACCAGCAGTGCAGGGGCAGCCTCCACCAGGCCCCCACCCATGTCTCCCACCACCTCCACCCCCCAGCATCCAGGGGCACTCTCCACCAGGCCTCCACTCATGGCCAACTCATGTCCCCCTGCACCCCCACCCCCCAGCAGTCAGGGGCACCCTCCACCAGGCCCACACCCATGTCTCCCACCACCCCCACCCTCCAGCCACCAGGGGCAGCCTCCACCAGGCCCCCACCCATGTGTCCCACCACCCCCAGCCCCCAGCCACCAGGGGCACCCTCCACCAGGCCCCCACCCATGTCTCCCACGGTTACCAGTCAATTGGTCGAAAACATTTGGTCGACAGGACAATTGGTCCACACCATTTGGTCGAATGCCAAATGGTCGAATTTTTTTTTTTTTTTTTTTTACCCCTTTTTTGGTTTTTTTGGGGGGGTCCCCCCCAACCCCCTTTTTTTTCTTTTTTTTCCCCCAAACAAAAACCCACAAAACACATATATAAAAAAAATAAAAAAAATTCGACCATTTGGCATTCGACCAAATGGTGTCGACCAAATTGCAGTCGACCAGTTTGTTGTTGACCAACTGACCGGACACCGTCTCCCATCACCCCCAGCCACCAGGGGCAGCCTCCACCAGGCCCCCACTCATGTCCAACTCATGTCCCCCTGCACCCCCACCCCCCAGCATCCAGGGGCACACTCCACCAGGCCCCCACACATGTCCCGCTGCACCCCCACCCCCCAGCATCCAGTGGCACACTCCACCAGGCACCCACTCATGTCTCCCAGCACCCCCATCCCCCAGCATCCAGGGGCACCCTCCACCAGGCCCCCACCCATGTCTCCCACCACCCCCACCCCCCAGCAGTGCAGGGGCAGCCTACACCAGGCCCCCACCCATGTCTCCCACCACCCCCACCCCCCAGCAGTGCAGGGGCAGCCTCAACCAGGCCCCCACCCAGGTCTCCCACCACCCCCACCCACCAGCCACCAGGGGCAGCCTCCACCAGGCCCCCACCGATGTCTCCCACCACCCCCACCCCCCAGCAGTGCAGGGGCACCCTCCACCAGGCCCCCACCCATGTCTCCCACCACTCCCACCCCCCAGCCACCAGGGGCAGCCTCCACCAGGCCCCCACCCATGTCTCCCACCACCCCCACCCCCCAGCCACCAGGGGCACCCTCCACCAGGCCCCCACCCATGTCTCCCACCACCCCCACCCCCCAGCAGTGCAGGGGCACCCTCCACCAGGCCCCCACCCATGTCTCCCACCACCCCCAGCCACCAGGGGCAGCCTCCACCAGGCCCCCACCCATGTGTCCCACCACCCCCAACCCCCCAGCACTGTGGGGCACCTGCCAGCAGGCCCCCACCCATGTCTCCCACCACCCCCACCCCCCAGCAGTGCAGGGGCACCCTCCACCAGGCCCCCACCCATGTCTCCCACCACCCCCACCCTCCAGCCACCAGGGGAAGCCTCCACCAGGCCCCCACCCAGGTGTCCCACCCCCCACTCCCCCAGCACTGTGGGGCACCTGCCAGCAGGCCCCCACCCATGTCCAACGCATGTTCCCCACCACCCCCACCCCCCAGCACTGTGGGGCACCTGCCAGCAGGCCCCCACCCATGTCCAACTCATGTTCCCCACCACCCCCACCCCCAACAGCGTGGGGCACCTGCCAGCAGGCCCCCACCCATGTCCAACTCATGTTCCCCACCACCCCCACCCCCCAGCACTGTGGGGCACCTGCCAGCAGGCCCCCACCCATGTGCAACTCATGTTCCCCAGCCAACATGTCATCACAATCTAGATCCCTGGTCCCTATGGTCAGCCTCCATATGCAAAACACCCACCCGAGTATTGCATCCACCCACTCATAATTTGCAATTACATCACAGAACACCAATTGCAAGTTCCGAAACAAACACATTTCCCTCACATACACCCAATGGGTGTCAGTGAATCTCAAAACCCATATCATGAAATGCATGAAACCAATGAGATACCACACATTGAAGTTCAACAAAAAAAATATGTATTAAAGGAAACATAAATAGAATCAAAAATGAAGAAACAGAAATGTGAATGTACAAAAATCAAAAGAAGCATGTCCGTGAAAAAAAGCAAAAGCAAAAATAAAATTCCAAAGTAATGGTGTCCAAAGTCAATGTCCACAAAACAAAATACAATGGGAAATAAAAAAGAAAGCCATTGCTCCATTGTCAAAATGTGAAAAAAAAATACAATCCAACAGTGAACTATGTACATGGGAACAAGCCAGGGTCCATTATCCCAACAAACAAAAAGGAAACCTATCTAACTACACTAACTAATAAAATAAACTATATACAAAAATGTGGCCAATGTCCGAAAGGTCCAAATTAAATCAAAACAAAAATGAAACCTAATACTACCTACATAACTATGTACAAGGGCAGCGGGCTAGTTTCACGGCTCACTTATGGATGTCCCGGGCCAGGGCATCATCGAACTCCTGCTCAATGTCCCGGAGGCGGTCCTCCTCCATGTCCCCGAGGGTCCGCAGGGCCGTCGCCGTGTCCACCTCCAAACCCCTGCGGATTGCCTCGAGGCACTCAGCCCGCCTCAGGGCCCTCCGCATGGAGTTCTCCGCCCTGACCATTGTGAGCCGTGCCTCTTCCGCCCGCTGCCACTCCGCATCTATGGCGTGGCCCAACCGCTGCCACACGGAAGACACTCTCTGTCCTGGCCGGCCGATGCCTGCGCCCCCGATGTTGAAGGCCCCGAGCCTTCATGGCTCCCACCACGTTGCTGCTGCTGCTGTGACTCTGCCCGTGCACTGCCTCCTGCTGCCTGCACATCCTCCGCCGGCTGGGGTGCAGTCGTAGATGTGGCCACCCCTGCTGGACGTCCGACTCCCGACTGTGGCAGGGATGCCTCCTCCACCAGCCTGGCCGCACCGTCAGAGGCAGCCCCACAGGGCACCCAGGTGACTGATGGGTGGGAAGATGGCATGGAGGACGACTGGCGCGTAGGGGGTCCAGTTGAGGAGGGGGTCGTAGCAAGCCCCATCAGACGGAGGAATCCGGCCTGGGTGACCTGTCCCAGCAGGCTGACGTGGTCAACGAGCCATTCGAGATGACGTGCAGTCTCCTCATGAAAAGACTGCAGGTCACCTCGCATGGCCCGTTGACGCAACGCCACACCAGTCAGGACAGGCTCAACCCGGACCCGGATAGCCACGTCCGCAGGCAGAGGAAGGCCAGTTGACGTGAGCTCATCCCCTGCCTGAAAACGGGTCTGGACGTAGGCATCCCTGCTGGTGCAAGATGATGCAGGGACAGGATTGCACACAGGCACCTACGCAGCGGCCTGTGCTGCCTCCTGTCCCTGGTCCTGCACTGCACCACTAGCACCAGTGGGATCCCCACCTCCAGACCCCGTCTCTGGTGCTTGCACGGCCTCCTCCTCCACCAAACCCCCCACCAACCTGGATGACTCTGTGCCATCTTCCCCTGTTGGGCCCTGTGGGGTCCCAGCTGCCCCTTCTGCTGCCGAGGAGTCCAACTCCAACCTCCGCCTCTTGGACCTCCCCCCGGCAGCTGCGGCCTGGGACGCGGCACCGGACTCCTCACTCCCCGACGAGATGACAACATGGGAGGGGAGCCGGGCCTTGCGTCTCCAGCTGGCGGTGGGATCCCCGCCGCTGTGCTCCACAGCACCTTCTCCGCCATCTTCATCAGTTGACGCTGCAGACAGGGAGAAACAAAACACAGGCATCAGGGCACTGTACAATGGACACCTACACACATGACAGTTGTACATGAGTGGCATTGGCAAACCTCAGACATGTCATCAGAATCCCCAACACACATGTCATTTCAACTCGCACACATGAGCCATACCACAGCCATATCGCAACTGCCAGCACCATCCATACACATACAACAGCATCACATGCAACACAGGAAGTGCACCACATATGTACACACACCACCACACTTGCATGCATGAGTACACCCCTGCCAAGTGTCGCAGTGTTCAGACGGGCATCCATGTCACATCTGCCAATCAGGCTTCCACATACCGCTGTCACATGCATCCATGTTGCATCACTGTTGTCAAATACACACACATGCACATGTACACAGTGCTGATACATGCAGCCGAAAACAACATACATGCGTGACATCACGGACTTGTCTACTTACATACACATTCATCCAAACATGTGTGCCCACACAACTGCATTTGGCATGCAAGCCTACACACACAAGCACCATCCATGTCTCACACATTCCAGCCCTCGCATGTGTTAGCCCCACGGCCCTGTACACCCCCACCCATACTCGACCCCATACAAACAGATGTGCAAACTGCACACTACTGAAAAATCACCACACGCACTGCTCGCAATCAGGATGCATGTACACTTACCGCTCGACTCCAGACGGGTCTGCCTCTCAAGGACCTGGACGTGGAGCGCTGGGGATATGCGTTCCAGGACCCTCATCTGTTCTTCCGACAAGTGGCCCCGGCGACCCTTGGCATCCGTTGCCTTCAAGAGGCGCCGGGCCTTGTTCAGGGTCCTGGACCTGAAGTCCTCCCAGCGCTTCTTGACATGTTGTAAGTCGCGGACTGCCACCCCCTCCGCGTTGATGGCAGTCACGATGTCAGTCCAGATCCGAGTCCATCCTTCCTTGTCGGCGCGGGAACCTCCGAAGAGGGCATCATACTGGCCCAGGCCTTGCTCCACCAGGACACCAACTTCGGTGGCACTGAAGCTGGTGCCCCTCTGCCTCTCTGGCCGGGGGTTGTCAGTGGTCTCAGATGGTGTTTGCCCCGACATGACAACCCCAGAGGCAGGAGTGGGTGGGCAACTGGGTCCTGGGGCTGGGCTGTGGAGCGATGGAATCCCAGTCGGGGGTCTTCGGTTCCAGCCGGGGTGGTCACAGCAACAGCACCCCTGGCTGATGTGCAGGCAGCAAATGGCAGGGCACGTGGGCAGCAGGCAGTCAGGCAGCAGCAGATGGCAGGTGGGAGCATGCTCGGGGCTCTGGGGGGCAGTAGTTCGGCCTTCTGGGCAGGAGCGTGGTCTTCCGTGTGCTTACGCGTGGCCAGCTCGATACGGAGTGATTTGGCACGTGAAAAATCTGCACGTCAGCGTGTAATTTGAGGAAAGGCCCTTAGCGCGTATGCACGGCAGCACGCATATGCGATTTCATTGGACCAAAGGCCCTTAGCGCGTGAGCGCGTCTGTGATGTGACGCGTACAGACGTGCATGGGCATTTCAGCGTGCATGAAAAACTGCACGTCCGCATGCAATACGAGGAAAGGGCCCATGCGCGTAAGCGCGCGTGGAAAACTGCACGTCTGCGTGTAATACGAGGAAATTGCCCATGCGCGTAAGTGACGTGACGCACGCGTGCATTTCCCTCAGCACGGGTTAAAGGTGCCTGGTGAACTACTGTGCTGAATACTGCTGAAACATCAAGGAGAACCAGGAGGCAAGGATAGTCATCATCAATGACTTTAAGGGCATTGTTGATGTGCTTGATGTTAGGCCATTCTGTGCTACATCTGGGTCTGAAGCCAGATTGGTGGGACTGAAAGAGGTTGTTGGCTTCAATGCATTGGAGGGATTGTGTGGCTACTGCTTTCTCAAGGATCTTACATGGGTGATGGGGCATTGCGGCTGAGGTCATCACGGTTTAGTGTTGGGAAGGGTGGGCAATCCCTGAACTCCTTCACACGATATAGTGGATTTTGTACTTGGTCTCAGATCCAAGATGGACATGTACAGAGAAAAGAACACGTTGAATCTGAAGGTCAGCTAGGATCCCATTTGGCACTGGCATGACTGGATGTTCACAGTGACATAGTATACTCCAGGACAGACCTGTCAAACCCAGTGCCCTCAATGGTAAGCGGACTGGGCCCTATGTAATGCTTGAGAAGATCAGTGAGGTTAACTACCTCACATATACAAAGGCCCCAAGGCAGATGCACAGGGTCTTTTATGTCAACTGGCTGAAGCCTCACTACAGCCGGAATTACTTGCGGATAGCTCTTGTGACAGATTTTGAGACTGAGGAGGAGACATACCCCCTCCCAGGATTTTTATATATGCAGATTCCACTGATGGTTCCCTGGAAGGAGTGCAGATCTCCGCAGAACTTGCAACCAGAAATTGCAGAACTACCCGTAGCTGTTGGGACATTACGCAAGTCTGTTCTTGCTGACTTGAAGTTAAATTGATTGGTGCATCCATGATATTGACACTGGAGACAGTGGGCCTCATTACGACTTTGGAGGTAGCCATGGCGCTATTGGCGCCATGGCTGCCTCCAAAATCGGGTCCGGGTTCCCTGAATGGGTTCCCTGAATTACCAGGCCATTCCGAGTTTGGAGGGCCCGGTAATTCCTCCTTCAGGGAACCCAGGCTCAGACCTTCCCCATCCCCATTTGAGCCCTCATAGGGCTCAATGGAAATGGGTGCAGGAGCTAACAACGGACCAATTGCAACCGGCCCGTTGTTAGCTTCCTGGTCCCCTCGCGGGACCCGCTCTGAACATCTGGTAAAACCAGACGTCCACATCGGGTCCTGCGAGGGAACCTCGTAATAGTGCGGAATGCGTTTAACGGCACCGGGACCATTACCGGCGCCGTTAAACTTCCACATAGGTCGTAATGAGGCCCAGTAAGTTGATGAAGAGTCAAATCCACCAGATGTCTGACAAGGTAAAGGACACCACCAAGGAAGAGGTCTCCAAGATGATGGATCTGGGGTGAGTGAGAGTTCCAATAGTCCAATGGCCTAGCCTTATGGTACTGGTACCTAAAAAGACCAGTAGTGAGAGACTGACATCTGCTTTCATGGGGACTCCAAGAAGCTCAATTATGTCACCAAGACAAATGCACACCAAATACCTAGGGCGGATGAGCTGATTGACAGAGTAGGTGCTGCAAGGCTCGTGAGTACCTTCAACCTCATGGCAGGATACTGGCTGGTCCACCTAGCTGGCCAACCAAAGGAGAGATCAGCATTTTTCAATCCAGAAGACCAGTGGCAGTTTACTGTCAATCACCTTGGGTTTAAAAAGGCCCCTGCCACATTTCAGAGGATGGTGAATCAGGTCCTAGCTGGGTTAGAGGACTTTAGATCCGGTTGTTAAAGAAAGAGAAAGAAAGAGCATTTATCCTACCTAAAACAGTTCCTTCAAGCCATGCTGCAGAAGGCTGGTTTGCCTATCACGGCATCTAAGCACCAGATATTGCAGGGTACTGCTATTTACTGAGGACACTAAGTGGGATGTGAATAGAAACAGACCCCCTGGGCCAAAGTCCAGGCACTGAACGATTGGGATAGCCCTACCACCCTGACTCAGGTAAGGGATTTTTTTGTCTTCACTGTTTATTACAGGTTTTCATCAAAGGGTATGGGACCCTTGCCGCCCCCCCCCCCCTCAATGATGTGACATCAAAGAATAAGCCAAAGAAACTCAATGGAACCTCTGGCTGCCAAACCTCCTTCCAGAGCTTGAAGGATGGCGTGTGCAAGGTCCCAGTTCTCAAGATCCCAGATAATGGGAAGAGGTCTATTATACAAACAGGCTGAATGGGTAGATCAACTGTGTGTGCTTAGTAGGCAATTTACCAAGCAGGAGTGAAACTGGGACACAATTGAAAATGGGGCATTTGCTGTAGTTTGGCCAGTGCTTCAACTGAAGCACTACATAAGTGGGTCCCATTTTGCCACCATTTACTGACCACTGAGGTGGCTTATGGCTTGGCATGGTGTAAACCCTATAGGTTGTTGCATTGGGCCATATGCCTACAGGTATTGGACATGGACAACCAAACAAACCTGGGTTTTAACACTCCAATCCAGATGGCCTCATGAGATAATTTTGCTTTGAGGATGAGCTAGACTCTTAGAAGTGTACGTCTCAAACTATTTGACTGGAGGGCATGTGAGGAATTGCCATCTGGTAAGGGTGTAATAGCCCCGGCTTTTTTTTGTATTTAGTAATAAAATGATGCATGTGATTTTATTTCAGAAAGGGAAATCTGATGATTAGAGCCCAGTTCAGCTGTGGAAGGGTTATGCGTGTTCTCCCCAGATTGGCTTCCTTTGCTCCTGCTAGCAAGAGCGTGGCATTGGGGGATTGCCACTCCTTGTTCCATTTTAAGGCCAGTTAACACCCTCCCCGGAGAGACAACCACTCCACAGGAAACAGCCCTGGAAACAGGAATGAAAGAACACACCCATCCTGAAAAGAAATAGTCTGACACCAGGGTGTTCATCTGTAAATGCATTTGATTCTATTGAGATTGGAAGGTGTAGGGTTAGTATAAAAAGAGGGAATCTGCTGGTGGATCAAGTCCTGCATCTCTGCTAGCCTCACTACTGTCCAGGACCTCACTGTTCTGAAGGATCCCTGGCGTTATATGCCAGCCTCCCCTGGAAACTTGAGAAAAGGAATCATCTTGCCCTTGAGACCCTAGAGTTGATCTCACCACTGCTGGGAACCAAGACACTCAGGATCCCTGCCTTTTCTCCACCAAACCACTGTGATCCTTGATTTGAGCGTGTGTGACCCAGATCAAACCATCAGAACCCTCTGGCGCTGCCTTTGGCACTCTTCAACATTTAAACTGCAATTCTGCTGATTCTAGCCAGTCTGCCACTGCACCGCACCAGCTGAAAGTGCATTGTTCTTCAGCTAGAACAAATAAACGCATCTGAACTTGCATCACGCAAATTAATATTCGAACCACATGTCTCTTCATCACTCCAGGTGACAATCAAACTGACCCTGGTTTTCTCTCCAAATGCATCCTTCGCCTGCTCATCGCGGCACCAGCTTGACCACCGTCAAAGCTCGAACAGCGAACCAAACATGATGACCTTGTAAGAGGATTCAATTCAACACTACAGCTAAGTCAATGCCTAGTCTGGGATACTGAATGGAAACCCTTATTGATATATCTTTATGTCCAGTTCATGCGTTCCGGATGACTACCCCTATATAACACCCCTCTCTTTGAATCCCCCTGACCCCACTGAGCCAAGAAGTAGTTCTGTTTTGCAAGTTAAAAGGTTTATTTGATAATTTAAACAATATATATATATATCACACTTTATAATAATTTAATAATTGAATATCACACTGAATCTGAGCAGTAATCAATAATGGATAGTCTGGCACTAGCACACTTCTTTATAATCAATGATGAGTGGTTATAGGATGGATAAGATAGCAACAAGACTTTATGGTTTCAAATGGATGCAAGGTGGAATGAAAATGCAGTACAGAAAATACTCAATATGCGTTCAACAAAACAATGTAATCACTTTTCTCTGGCAATCCCCTCCCCCCTTTATGGAATGCAAGGAAATGGAAGGAAAGCACACAGTTCTCAGAAATGCAATCAATTGTAATTCAGTTCACCCCAGCAAGCTTAGACTCCAGAAGTTGGAAACACAGGCCCAAAATGCTTTTATATGTGCTGGCGATGAAGTGAAAAACATGCTACAATGCTTTTATATGTGCTGGCAATGAAGTGAAAAATACGCTAAAATGCTTTTAATTCCCTCTAGAGGTTCAGGGTGAGTGGTATCAAGTTAATATTAGTCCAGGCTCACTTTAGCAAGGATCTAGGAGTAACTAGCAGGTTAAACGAATTTTTGGCAAATGAAAGCAAGAAAACTGCTGTTTTCACACGTGAAGAAATTTTGAATGCGGTTCTAGGTTCGTAGGAAAGCCACGATTCTCAGCTTTCAGAGGAAAGTTACTGCAAGTCTCTAGGACAAACGGTCACGGAGATATGAGCGATTAAATAATTCAAAAAGACAAGTGACAGCTAGAAACTAGAAAATGACAGGTGACAGCTTTGCAAATGACAGGTGACAGTTTTACTCAAGTTAAAATAGCTTGCATTAGATTATTTTAACTAAGAGATTGGTTCTGCACAGTCTGCTAGGTACTCACAATGTATTTTTGAAATAGAATGGGCCTCGCCACGGATCTGGTCAGGTTTTAGACTGGACTCTGGTCTGGTCTCTGCACTTCACAGTGATCTGGGTCAGCTCTCTCTCTCTCTTTGGATTCTGGAGATTGATGGATTTGAAGTCTGGATCTTTCTGCACAGCTTTCTCTAGAGATTGATGGAGGTAAAGTATGGATTTTCCCGGCAGAGCGTCCTGCAGCAAATGGATTTGAAAGTCCCTATCTGTCCTGACTGTCTGCTTTTATGTGTTTTGAAAATGGGTGTGTGTGCAGCATCACTAGGCTCTACCCCTCTCCACTTGTCATTGGCCACTTCATCCTCTTCCACTTGATTGGGGGAATGAAATGAAGTGTCATCATGATGAGGTCTGTTTATGGTACAGAGAACCCACCCCTGTCAAATTACACACAATCTATATTTTGACCCAAAAAACATATTTGCACAGGTACACATTTGTTTAAAATTACATGCACCCTTCACATATCACAGGAGGTATACCCTGTCCAAATCTGATCTTCCTGGGAGCTTGCATTCAGAAATGGCGACATTTGCACTTTTTAACTGGTTTCGCAATATCGGACATTAACCCAAATTTACACAAATGTGCGCAAGGAGTATGGACATTAATTGATGAAGTGTCAGATTTTTAACATGCATACATTTTAAGTAATACCCTCTTAACTGCTAGCTTGCTCCCAGATCATGCCACCGGTTCTAAAAACCTCTTAAAATGTGGGCAGAGAAATCACAAGAATTATGGTATCATTTAAATAATTTTCACAAGTCCGTACTATGAGTTATTCATCTTTTTCTAAAACCATATTCTGGCTATAGGGGTGTGGTTTCCCCCCAGCACAAGGTTGAATTTCTGTTTTTTCCAGTTCTGCCAAGCCAGCTTGCTCTCACAGGCAGTGCTCCTCCCCTTTACTTCCAGGAGGAAGCCACTTTTTACGGCCCCCGTAATAAAACATTTGCCTGAGTCAGGACAGGGCTTTGTTCAATTTCCTGCAGAGCCCAGGTAATTCAATCAGAGAAGTGTCATATCCCTTTTGGTGGGAGCAGCAAAAGGGCAGCTAGGCCTGGGAACACAGCTGTTGTGCAAGTCTCATCTCCTGTCGGGGGTAGCTGGTGGGCAGAATTCAGTTCCTTAAGCCAGGCCCCAGCTAATGTCACTTTTGTTCCCCAGTTTAAGTCAAGACAATTTTTTACATATGCAGCTAGGATGCTGATTCTAAGTTTAAGACTATGACATTTAAACAATTGCAACCTATGTGACACTCAAAAGTAGGTCACTCATTTCTTTTAAACATTTAGATTTTTAGTGTCTTTCAGTCCAAATTTACTTAAACTGCTGAAATCCACAGCTCAGCCAGTCTTGTTCTAAACCTTCAAATCAATTCAGAATATAACTTTAGATTGTATCCACCTCTCAGTAAGTCTTTCTTTGGCTTGCCTTGGGTTCATTTATTCAGTTTTAAACAAAATCTGGTGGTTTTAAAACTCTGGCTTTCTGATAGTGGTGAGTACTGGTACTGCACCATTTTTGGGATTTAAGAAAATGAATTCCCCAAAATTCTAGGTTGCTTTTGGCAGTCAGCATTGCCATTCCCAATGGTTTCAGACTACTGTGTGGGTAGTCCAAGGGTGGTTTTAGGCAGTGCCCTTCTGTGCCCATAACATCGGCAAAATGGGTGGCAGCCTATTCTTCATGCACTTCCCTGGGCATTTTCTGGGAAGATCTGGCCATCATGATGTTTTCAATGCCAGTACTGCACAGTTTTTGAGATAGGGCTTGGATGCATGGGTAAAAACATCCCACAAGCCCCCCTCTTGCGATGGCCATTCTGTTTCACTGATGGGACTCGCAAGACCTAGGATGTTTCCTCATCTTCTTCCAATAGATGGCACAGTTCAGCATCTTTTCCTCCATCCGGTCCTGATCGATCGGTTCTCCTCGCCGGTCCTGATGGGAATATTGGGCGGTACCCTGGGCCCCCCGTGTCTCTGCTCCCGGTCTCCGGATCGTCCTCCTTGGCCCGTCTCCAGGTTTTCTTTCTCCTAGGATGACAAAGGAAGAGCGGCAATACCTATTCATAGACATTTTTCCCCCACCATTGATGTAGTGGGGTGGCATATAAATTTATAGTCAAAACATATGAACATGCACATTTCTTTTTGCATTCAAAACGAAAACACCCACATTGAGAAACTCAGAATTTGATAGGCGATATGTAGGATATTTTAAGTTAGAACTGAATTAATCTGAGAAAGTACCCTCTAGGATTCCAGAGGATTCCTCCAGTTGTTGCAGAGTGTGCCTGGGATGGCAACACTTCAACTGGTTAATGTGGACCTACTTGTCTTCCGCCTCTGCCAAACCGCCTTTGGGGATGCGGATCTTGTAGGCCACAGGGGAGATTTTGTCTATAATTTCAAAGGGTCCCTTCCATGTAGGCAAACATTTTCGCTGTTTGGCCTGGTTCCTTTGGAAATTGTATAGATAGACCCGGTCCCCCACCTGATATTCCTTCCTGGAAGTCTTCAGGTCATAGTGGGTCTTCATGCTATCAGCTGATCTTTCTAGATTCCGCTGAGCATAAGCAAAAGCATGTTGAAGGTGTTTCCTTAAATTCTACACATACTCGTGAGTTGTGGAGGCATTTATTAGTGTTTGCTCTTGGGTCCTGTAGAGCAAATGCTGAGGAAGCACCATCTTGCGCCCAGTCATCAACTCAAATGGTGACATTTTGGTTGCAGATGAAGGGGTAGATCTGATGGCCATTAGGACCAGAGGTAATCGGATATCCCAACTTGGCCCAGAATCTGCCACAAACTTCTTTAATATGCTCACAATGGTTCGGTTATATCTCTCTACTGCCCCAGAAGAAGCTGGCCGGTAAGCAATATGCAACTTCCTTTTGACCCCCAGTATCTCCCACATCTTTGTCATCACTTCACTGGTGAAGTGGCGACCTCTGTCTGACTCAATCCTTTGAGGTAGACCAAAACGGGAAAAGATGTGGTTAATCATCAGGGCAGCTGCAGTTTCTGCCTTGCAATTTGAGGCTGGGAGACATTCCACCCACTTGGTAAACAAGCATGTCACAGTCAACATGTACTTATTCCCCCTAGCAGAGCGAATCACGGGGCCTACAAAGTCAATTTGTAAATCTGACCATGGCAGTGTCATCCCCCTCTTTTGGAGAGGCGCACGGTGCGTGAGGGATGATGGCTGAAATTGTGCACACACAAGACACCCCTTCAAGTATTGGTCGAGGTCCTGCCCCATGTGTGGCCAGTATGCAACTTCTCTTAAGATTTCCAATGTTGTGTGAAACCCCCTATGACCGGCGGTGGCCGCATCATGGGCGTGACTTAACATCAGGCTTCGGAATGAGGTAGGAACCACCCACTGATCGTGGCCAGCTTTGGATTTCCTTACCAGCAAACCGTCTTGGATTCGGAACATTTTTGGACATTTCATCAGCACTCTTAGGTCCTCTTTCCCAGTGTAATCGGTATCCGTCAGGGGAAAGTTCTCAGGGTCCTCAACGTGCTGGTAAAATTTACCAATTATTGGATCCCCCTTCTGAGCGGTAATCAAATCAGCATCAGGGGTCTCCTTACTCCATTGTGCAATTGAAAGGTCGTTGTGAGCATTTGTCTGGGACCTAGTGATAGCAGTGACCTGGATTTCCCCCAACAGGGACTCAATCTCAATTGGATCCCCTTGGATGGCCCCAGTTTTGGCCAGCTGATCAGCTAAGTCATTTCCAGTTTTGTCTGGTCCCTCTACTTTGGAATGACCCTTGATCTTCTTCCAATAGATGGTCATTCCCTTCGAGGTGACCAGATCATCAATGTTTTGGATCAACTTCCCATGTTTCAAGGGTTTGTTGTTAGCACATAACATGCCTCTGGTTTTCCAATTAACCAGGTGCTCCACGAACCCGTTCCGTACATAATCCGAATCTGTGATTATGACCAGTTCACGGAGTTGATGCTGGACAGCAGTGAGGATGGCCTGATGCACAGCCATCAATTCTGCCACCTGACTACTTCGGGGACCAATTTTGTATCCAGCGGAGGGTTCTGGGAACTCCTTCACCCATGCATTCCCTACGCCAGCCACCAGTTCTTTCTCCCCGTCGTTGTCAACATGGTAAGAGCATCCATCCACATAGACAGTGGGCATTCCCTCACACTTGTCTTCTTCAAAGACTTTGTGGGGGGAATTAAGGTATGCCTCCATGTTGTCCTTTATTTTTAGACTTTCGTCCTCGAGACAGTTTTCTCTGGCACAATCATGCAAGTCAGCCAGACCTTCCGCGAGGGGACTCTTCTTGTTTGGCCATATCTGACCTCCACAGGAAAGCCTTGCATTGACAGAATCCAGGAAGTAATTCGGGAATTACTCACATTTCAGGCCCAGATTCTATCACTTTGGAGATATTGCAGAGGCTGGTGTGGAGTCTTCACTATGATGTGTTCCCCCTGGATGAACGGGCGGTAATTCTTCAATGCCCACACCGTTGCCAGGAGTGCCTTCTCACAATCGTTGAATTTTTCCTCCACAGAGGATAAAGTTTTGCTCGCATAGGAGATTACTTTATTGACCTTGTCATGCTTTTGGTATAATACTGCTGTCAAGCACGTAATAGAGAACCCCGTCTCCAGGAAGAACTCCTTGTTTCTGACAGGGTAATCTAGGCAAGGCGCTTGTGAGAGGCTTCTTTTGAGTTGTTTTACTGCCTTGGCTTGTTCTGGACCCCATTCCCACTTGACCCCCCCCTTCAGGAGATGAATCAGGGGTCTGGTGATCTCTGCTTAGCCCTCAATTAACTTTCTGCTGTAATTAGTCAGTCCAAGGAGGCTCCTTAGTTCCCGCAGAGTTGTGGGGTCTTTCAGTTTCTGAAGTGCTTCCACTTTCTTTTCCTGGGGACAGAGACCCTGAGGAGTAATCTCATGCCCCAAGAAATTAACACGGGTTCTACACCACTGTGCTTTCTGAAAGGAAAGTTTTGCTCCGGCGGCCCTCAACTGTGTCAGAACATAACGGATCTCCGCTATGTGTTCCTCAACAGTTGAGCTTTTGATGAGGACATCATCTACATAAGCCAGGTTACCCCTCGCACCCAGGTCGGGCATGGCCTTATGTAGGAAAATGTTGAATTCATTGCCAGAGTTGAGGTATCCGAAGGGAGTCCGGGTCCATGTGTATTGCTGGCCCCCAAAGGTAAAAGCCAGCTTGTATTGGTCCTCCCTACTGACAGGCACAGTCCAGTATCCATTGGTCAGGTCTATTGCAGTGAATACCTGTGACCCCTGGATCTGGGCCAGCCCTTGGTCAATGTAGGGCAGAGGCCATCGGGAAGTATGGACCCGTTTGTTGAGCTCCCTAAGGTCAGCGCAGAGTCTCCACTGGCCGTTTGGCTTCAATATTCCCAGCACCGGATTATTCAAGGTGCTATGGACTGGACGGATTATTTCCCGGGACTCAAGGTTCTTAATTATTTCAGTAAGGGACTCCATTGATGCGAGAGGCAAGCGATATTGCTTCACAAACACAGGAGTCATGCCAGGGTCCGTGGGATTGTTTTTGTGTGGATGTCAGTGCGACCACAGTCATATGAGTCTACCGCAAAGAGATCTTGCAAATCCAAGAAAACTTGTTTCAACTTTTGCTTTTGTTCCAGAGTCACACAGGCATCAGCTAGGTTGACTCTCTCTTCCACCATCTGCCTGAAGCCTGGAAAGACTTCTGGTTTGGCTATTTCAGCGGCCTCCTCCAGCTGGGTGGAGAAGTCCCTGGTCAGAGTGCTGATTTGGACTGGAGGCTTCAGGTGGGAAAGGCAGCCCTCATGGACCTGGAAAATCACCTCATCCCTCCTGAAGTCACAAGTCACATCTTCCTTACCATAAGGGCAAGAAGTGTACACCAGGAAGTTCCCCCCATGCCGGGTAAAAATCCTGTCTGGTGTTGTATTGTCATCACTGTCACTGTCAAAGCAGTCCTTGGGGATTGGCCCTAACAGTTCATTATCTAAATCTATGGAAAAACAGCCATTCCAATAATGGTGCCTGCGGCTAGAGTAATACTCTTTAAGTCGCTGTTATCCACCTCTATTGGAATGGTGTCATGTTCTATGTTGACTAATGGAGTTGGGTTTACCCAGCCCAACCCTTGCTGTTGGAGAGAAGCATTTAGATGTATGTAATCATCAGGGTTTTGCAAATATTGTCCTCTTTTAGCTTTCACTTCAAGGGAGAATTGTCGGGTCCTTTCTGGGATGGTGACTTCCTCTTTGATCTGAATTTCAACTGCATAAGGTAGCAATTGAGCTGACCTAAATGCTTTTTCTGGATCATCAAAGCCCATGGGATTATCCGCTAATCGGGACCAAGCTTTGAAGTTTATTAGGTCCAAACTAATGGCAAAGCGATTGAGAATGTCACTGCCTAAGTAAAAGGCGACAGGGACGTCTCGCACGACCCAACAATTGTGGACTATGCTCTTGTTGCCAATGGAGATTTTGAGCATACACCTGCTTGGCAGGAGATGTTTGGAATTGGGTGCTTCCAGGTCCATTTCCCATTTGTCTATCAGTTTGAATGTGGGAATGGCTGGATCTTTCGGGAGTTGGCGAAACATGGCTTCGCTGATGAAGCTCTTACCATTGTTCACGCACACTCGAGCGAGAACAGAGTCCTTCCCATCATTTAACTGAACAGGGATGAACAACTGCTCTCCAATTTGCTGAATATTAGCCAGGCTCTGAGCTGATTTCACATCTCTCTGGACTATAGGAGTGGGAGTTTCTGATTGTGGATTGGTAAAGAATTTCAGGGTGTTTCCTTCCAGTGTGGAATACCACCTTAAACTGGAAGGAAGGTTGATTTTCAGAAATAGAGAGGACCCTCCATCACCAGTCTGTTGTCCTACTGCTATTACTGTCACGTCTGGAATTTGGTTGTTCTGGAAGTGAAATTCTACTTGGTCAGATTTTTGTTCAACCATGTGGCAGGTGCCGTTTAAACTAACATGGTTGACACTCTGTTTTAATTTTATTGGTCGGCTAGTCTGGGTCCAGAGGACCTTGTTTACGCAATCTATTAGGGGTGACAACCTTCTCAGGAGGTCATTCCCCAGTAAACAAGGGGTGCCCTCTGGAGTCACTACTATGACCGGGTGTTTCACCTTGTGTCGCCCGATCTTAATGTTCAAATCTGCCGTCCCCTCGACGGGAATTTCCTTCCCGTCAAAGTTCTGGAGTTGTCCAGGAAGAGAGGTGAGAGGAATTTGGTAATTCCCTCCCCTTCCTGCATTCAGTTCATCAAAGGCCCTTCTGGACAGAAGGGTAGCTTGAGATCCCGTGTCCACCAGCGCTAAAATTGTACCCTGCCCCTGTACTTGTACTGGGGCATAGTATCTTCCCTCCTTCTCCTCAAGGGGGCACAGATAATGCACATTATTGGACAACTGGTGGGCTAACTTTCTGGTTTTGGACATTTCAAGAGAAGAAATTTGGGCAGACTTCTGTGGAGAGTCTTGGGAATCTGAAAGAAAAATTTGGCAACTGGAGATCAGAGCCATTGTGGGTTCCCCTGGCTCCGGTTCCGGGCCGCCCCCCCCTTTTTGGAGGCAGTCACCAGGATGGGTTTGAACCAGGGGATTTTCTTGCTGTTGGTTCTGGGATGAGATGGTGAGCGGCGGTAGCTCAGTCTCCACATCTCCCCAGTCTGGATTTGCATCCCTAGGGACCCCTTTTTCTTTGGGAGGAGTTCCCCCCTCTCTGAAGGAGAAGATCCTTTTCCCAGGATCCTCTGAGGATCCCTCTCCCTCAAATTGGAAGATCTGTACCTCCTCCTCAAACTGAGTCTGTTTGGGTCTTTTGTTTCTCCTACCCCCCCTCTGCTCCTTAGGAGGCAGGCTTTCAGGGGCAAGAGATTTTGTTTCCGGTTCCTGGGTTTCCAGGGGCTGTTTACAAGTGAGGAAGGAAGCTTCCTCCAAGGCTTTACACCCCCCTTCCCTTTGTGCCTCCTCCCTGGGAACCGGTGTGTTATCGGGGTGCTGCCCCCGTCATTGTTCTGGAGCACCAGGTCCAGAGTTTGGGGCTTTCCCTGCCGGAATGCCCATCGGAGGGTTCTGCTGCGCCCTCAGTATGTGACCCAGATCCCGTGCCATATTTTGGACCTGGCGCTCTAACTGGGAAACCCGCTCAGGCTGATACGGGGCCCTGTTTTCTCCCCTGGGCTGATCCCGGGAAGGGTAGCTATCCCTTCTTTGGTAGTACCCCTGGTTGGGAAGATTTTGATACCCCTCCACCCTTGGCCTCCTCTCTCCCAGATTCGGTTGTCTGGGCTCAGGGAATTGGGGAAAGAAGGGTGGAGGATTTTGGGGCTGGAAGTTGGGTGGATACCTGGGGAAGAAGTTCTGCCCAGGGTTTGGAGAATTTCTGCCATCCAGTGGGAAGTTAGGAGGGAAGTTCCCTGGGTTAGGTGCTTGGCTGGATCCCCCCCCTTGGGCTGGAGGAGTCCACACATAACCCAGGATGGGTCTGTTTCCCTTGTAACGGGGGCTTACATAATCAGGAGAGCGAGGGACCCAATTTGTGGGGCTGCCTCCCTGGCTCCCTGTCTGTGACTGGCCCGAGAACCTTCTGGGCCTAGCATTATTAGGTGCAGGTAGGTTTTTAGGCCCCCCCATCTCCAAATCTAAAATGGGGGTGACCTTTACCTCTGCCACCTTGGCAGCAGCAGGGGTGTTGTTGGCTTTGGGGTTTTTGGGCGCATTATTTTTATTTTCTATTGGCTTCTGCACCTCGTAGATCCGGGTCGCCTGTTCAATGACCCAGTCTAAAGATCTTTTCTCGTGAAAATCCCTCACGAGCTGGGTCATTATGTATTTGGGCAAGGCATGGAAAAACGTATTGACAAATTCTCTGCTGTCTGTGCGCACCCTTCTGGTGGTCTGCGCAAAAGCACGCTTTAACTCCTGCACAAATTCTTGTGGGGCCTGATCCTCCCCACATTGTAAATTGTAGGCTGCCTTGCGAGCCTCTTGGGGATTTCTGTGAACAGAAAAATGTTTTAATATGGCCGCCCTATAGGTGGACCACCTGGAATGATTTTGGTCCTCCAGCCCTGCAAAGAAACTGGAGTACTCTGGGGAGAATGTCCACTTTACATATTGGATACAGCTTTGGCTGTCCTTCAAATGAAAAGTCTCCATCATTTGCTCATATAGCTCCAAGTGTTCCCAAACAGAGTACTTTGCGTTCTTGTGATAAGGCGTGATGACACTCCTGATTGCCTTAATCTGTTTCAATGGGTCCTTAATCAAGGCCCTTTTTGTCTTATTGGCCCTTTTGGTCCGGGTAACCCTGGTCCATTCATCTTCTGACTCAGAGGCACTGTTCCCAGAGGTTCCTGTCTGATCTTCCAGGCTTTCCCGGATTCTGCGAGCCTGGGAATGGCTGGCAGAATGTGGGGACCTGGTCTCCTGTGTCCTGTACCGTTCAGAGGAGTCTTCTGATCCCTCCTTGCTGCCAGGATTTGATGGGTACCCCCCCACTGACCTAACTGGGCAGAGGTTTTCAGGATGCCCTTAATGGGCCTACTCACCTGGGGTTCCCCATCAAATTGCACTGTGCTTGGGTGCCCATACCCGGATGCCCGCCCCTCCATTCCTGGGTGGTACTGGCCTATGAGCCCCATGCTTCTGGCTGGATAGTAATCTGCCATCCCTGTGGCCCTGTGCTCATGTGCGCCAGGGTACATGGGGGTGGCAGAGTCCAGGGACTGAGAGAAATAAAGGCCTCTGGTACTAGGGCTCCTGGGGTTATGCTCAGGAGTTTCTCTTTCCCAGCGAACCTCATCTCTATCCGCCCCTGCTCCCTGTTGCAATGCAAGAGCCTGTGCCTTCAGTTCCTCAGTTAAGGCCTTACTAGACTCTATCAGTCTCCCTTGCATCGCTACCTGTTGTTGGAGCCTATCATTGTGCTGGCAGAGAGCCTCATTCTCTCTCTGCATTTCCTGATTGGTCCTGGAGCACTGGGCCAGTCTTTGCTGCAGGAGGGTTACCTCCTGAGCTGTGTCCCTATTGGCCTGCTCCTTTCTTGCCAGAGCATCCTCCACCTTCCTGGTGTGCTCTAATAAGTTATGGTGTTCTTTTTGGAGGTCACCCAGTCCCTGGAGGGCCAGGTGATTTTCTTCCATTTTCCTTTTTAAGTGGCAGACTTCCTGGCCTAAGGTGTCCCTTTCCTGACTAAGAGCCTGCATCTGTGCCGCCAGGTCGTCCCTTTGCCTTTGGGAGGCACCAGCTTTCTGGCGCTCCTGGTCAAATTCTGCCTGGGTATCCAGGTCTTTCAAAATCAGCTTGTTGCTCTCTGCCTTCACTCTATCTAGATGACTTTGCAGGGTGGCTACCTGCTCCGTGCATGCCCTGTTAAAGTCTAATTGTTGCTCTAGCTTTTTCTGGCTCTGCAGTAGGGAGTCCAAACCTTCTTGGTACTCCTTCTGCAAGGCCAGAAATCTGGTATCCTGGTCAGCCTTTTCCTGTTGCAGGATGTCCATATCCCTCTTTTTTTTAATGATGTGCTGTCTACTCTCATTTTCTGACTCCTGGCTCCCCTGCAGCCTCTGCTCAGAAGAGACCAGGTCAGATTGGACCTTCTCTAACGCCATCTGTCGCTTATTCGCCAGATCTTGGCTTTCAGTACATTTATCCTGAATGTCTCCCATATATAGGTACAGGTATGCGGCTATCCTAACCATCTTGTCTTGTTCATCCTTAGCTTTAGGAGCCATGTATAGTTCACGCAGGGCCACATGTAGGGGACCCTGATCTCCCCATATATCTGACCCTGTTTCAGTGACCTGTTGCGTGATGGCCTGCAACCAGACCATGCGGTCCTGGTGAGTCCACTCACCTCTCACAAATAACTTATGTAAGAAGTGCTCTCTGGCTATTTTCATGTCTACTAAGGTCGTCATTCTAGAGTTTGGTCTCTGTCCTGACTTACAGAAATCAGTATTTTATTTTTGCAAAACAGACCTTTTCCTTAGAGCGTTCCTTTGAGGAGTGCTTTACAGCGTAACACAGCGTGTGATCCGACCGGATATGTGTATCTGGTCAGCTGGCACGCTCTATTAATCTGCACAAGTGATAAATCTAATCCAAACGTCCGGCACGAGCCCCCAATTTGTAAGAGGATTCAATTGAACACTACAGCTAAGTCAATGCCTAGTCTGGGATACTGAATGGAAACCCTTATTGATATATCTTTATGTCCAGTTCATGCGTTCCGGATGACTACCCCTATATAACACCCCTCTCTTTGAATCCCCCTGACCCCACTGAGCCAAGAAGTAGTTCTGTTTTGCAAGTTAAAAGGTTTATTTGATAATTTAAACAATATATATATATATCACACTTTATAATAATTTAATAATTGAATATCACACTGAATCTGAGCAGTAATCAATAATGGATAGTCTGGCACTAGCACACTTCTTTATAATCAATGATGAGTGGTTATAGGATGGATAAGATAGCAACAAGACTTTATGGTTTCAAATGGATGCAAGGTGGAATGAAAATGCAGTACAGAAAATACTCAATATGCGTTCAACAAAACAATGTATTCACTTTTCTCTGGCAATCCCCTCCCCCCTTTATGCAATGCAAGGAAATGGAAGGAAAGCACACAGTTCTCAGAAATGCAATCAAATGTAATTCAGTTCACCCCAGCAAGCCTAGACTCCAGAAGTTGGAAACACAGGCCCAAAATGTTTTTATATGTGCTGGCAATGAAGTGAAAAATATGCTACAATGCTTTTATATGTGCTGGCAATGAAGTGAAAAATACGCTAAAATGCTTTTAATTCCCTCTAGAGGTTCAGGGTGAGTGGTATCAAGTTAATATTAGTCCAGGCTCACTTTAGCAAGGATCTGCGAGTAACTAGCAGGTTAAACAAATTTTTGGCAAATGAAAGCAAGAAAACTGTTGTTTTCACACGTGAAGAAATTTTGCAAATCGCGGCAAATTCGCGAGTGCGTTTTTCGCGATTGCGGCAAAAGTGTATGGAATAGGAATGCGGTTCTAGGTAGGAAAGCCACGATTCTCAGCTTTCAGAGGAAAGTTACTGCAAGTCTCTAGGACAAACGGTCACGGAGATATGAGCGATTAAATAAAGGTAGTTTTTCGGATTTGGAAGGTTAAAATTCAAAAAGACAAGTGACAGCTAGCAACTAGAAAATGACAGGTGACAGCTTTGCAAATGACAGGTGACAGTTTTACTCAAGTTAAAATAGCTTGCATTAGATTATTTTAACTAAGAGATTGGTTCTGCACAGTCTGCTAGGTACTCACAATGTATTTTTGAAATAGAATGGGCCTCGCCACGGATCTGGTCAGGTTTTAGACTGGACTCTGGTCTGGTCTCTGTACTTCACAGTGATCTGGGTCAGCTCTCTCTCTCTCTGGATTCTGGAGATTGATGGATTTGAAGTCTGGATCTTTCTGCACAGCTATCTCTAGAGATTGATGGAGGTAAAGTATGGATTTTCCCGGCAGAGCGTCCCGCAGAAAATGGATTTGAAAGTCCCTATCTGTCCTGACTGTCTGCTTTTATGGTTTTGAAAATGGGTGTGTGTGCACTATCACTAGGCTCTACCCCTCTCCATTTGTCATTGGCCACTTCATCCTCTTCCACTTGATTGGGGGAATGAAATGAAGTGTCATCATGATGAGGTCTGTTTATGGTACAGAGAACCCACCCCTGTCAAATTACACACAATCTATATTTTGACCCAAAAAACATATTTGCACAGGTACACATTTGTTTAAAATTACATGCTCCCTTCACATATCACAGGAGGTATACCCTGTCCAAATCTGCTCTTCCTGGGAGCTTGCATTCAGAAATGGCGACATTTGCACTTTTTAACTGGTTTCGCAATATCGGACATTAACCCAAATTTACACACATGTGCGCAAGGAGTATGGACATTAATTGATGAAGTGTCAGATTTTTAACATGCATACATTTTAAGTAATACCCTCTTAACTGCTAGCTTGCCCCCAGATCATGCCACCGGTTCTAAAAACCTCTTAAAATGTGGGCAGAGAAATCACAAGAATTATGGTATCATTTAAATAATTTTCACAAGTCCGTACTATGAGTTATTCATCTTTTTCTAAAACCATATTCTGGGTATAGGGGTGTGGTTTCCCCCCAGCACAAGGTTGAATTTCTGGTTTTTCCAGTTCTGCCAAGCCAGCTTGCTCTCACAGGCAGTGCTCCTCCCCTTTACTTCCAGGAGGAAGCCACTTTTTACGGCCCCCGTAATAAAACATTTGCCTGAGTCAGGACAGGGCTTTGTTCAATTTCCTGCAGAGCCCAGGTAATTCAATCAGAGAAGTGTCATATCCCTTTTGGTGGGAGCAGCAAAAGGGCAGCTAGGCCTGGGAACACAGCTGTTGTGCAAGTCTCATCTCCTGTCGGTGGTAGCTGGTGGGCAGAATTCAGTTCCTTAAGCCAGGCCCCAGCTAATGTCACTTTTGTTCCCCAGTTTAAGTCAAGACAATTTTTTACATATGCAGCTAGGATGCTGATTCTAAGTTTAAGACTATGACATTTAAACAATTGCAACCTATGTGACACTCAAAAGTAGGTCACTCATTTCTTTTAAACATTTAGATTTTTAGTGTCTTTCAGTCCAAATTTACTTAAACTGCTGAAATCCACAGCTCAGCCAGTCTTGTTCTAAACCTTCAAGTCACTTCAGAATATAACTTTAGATTGTATCCACCTCTCAGTAAGTCTTTCTTTGGCTTGCCTTGGGTTCATTTATTCAGTTTTAAACAAAATCTGGTGGTTTTAAAACGCCGGCTTTCTGATAGTGGTGAGTACTGGTACTGCACCATTTTTGGGATTTAAGAAAATGAATTCCCCAAAATTCTAGGTTGCTTTTGGCAGTCAGCATTGCCATTCCCAATGGTTTCAGACTACTGTGTGGGTAGTCCAAGGGTAGTTTTAGGCAGTGCCCTTCTGTGCCCATAACATCGGCAAAATGGGTGGCAGCCTATTCTTCATGCACTTCCCTGGGCATTTTCTGGGAAGCTCTGGCCATCATGATGTTTTCAATGCCAGTACTGCACAGTTTTTGAGGTAGGGCTTGGATGCATGGGTAAAAACATCCCACAACCTCCACATTCTGCTTCGCTTGAGTAATGCTTCAAACTGCAGCATCCTTTCGTTTGAACCTGCCACAACATCTGCAACTGTCAGGGACGGCTAGACCACTGCAACTGCTGCACTTCAAACTGAATCAAACCACCACATAGAACTGAGAAGCTTTGTTCACTCTTGTCAAACTGCCAAGACGCTGCAAAGGTCATTGTCCATCCTGGTCCATCTGTGGGTTCTAGAGACTGGGTAGGGCACCTTAATCCCTTCTTGCAGCTCAAGAACATATCTGTAAGGGTTAAATGAGAATGCGCCACTTAATGCTTTTAGAGTCTTCTGAGCAGGTGTTTCGTCCAATGCCCACAACTCAATCAGCCAGTAAACGTGGAGGCAGCCATACATCTATTGATAGCAGTAATGTTGATATTAATGTTGCCTGTAGCATCCCTCATCAACCTGATTCTTTCTGTCAAGAAATGCAAATTAATACATTGAAATTAATTCAAATGAAAAATACTTACATACCAATAGACTCTAATGTGCAACATCCTCTTATTCACCCTCAAAAAAACTAAAGTGCCAAGTACTAGTATTATTGTTTGTACTGCTGTTGCTTATAAAAATTATGGAAAGTACAAACAGCGTGCCTTCAGAAAGCGCTCTGTTATGCATCTGTACTGTTGTATACCTCTATAAAGCGCTCCGTTATGTGTGTGTGTGTGTGTACTGTTGCACACCTGTGTATTAATAATAAAAGAAAGTTAAAATCTTGGCTCTGGAACTGCTTTGAAAGTCCACACACGGATGATGTCAAATACGTATTGTAAGTGGTGTGCACAATATGCAAAGTGGACCTGAAAAGGGGAAATTCATAGAAGGACCATCTTGGTAATTCTGTGATGTTATCGTTTATGAGAAACAAACATCAGGCAATTTATTTTAAACTTGTCTACAAAGACAAAACATCCCCAGCTTGTAAAGCACTGATTGGAAGCTTTGCAATTCCCACTGGCATCCAGAAACAAATCCACAAAAGAAAATATTAGTAGTTTTGGTATATTTTCTTTTCTGGATTTGTTAATGATTATTTGTGTTTGTTTAATTTCAATTTGTTTAATTGTATTGTTAATATTATGATTATTATTAGATATCCATAATTATATTAATTACAAACATTTCGAATCCAAAAAACCGCAATAATCTCTAACATCACGAGCAGCAAAATGCCACGCTTTCAACCCGCTCCCCCTCAGAGCCTCTTACTTACTTTTGAACGGCACACTTTACTGTGTGCTGCCGACTCCCCTTCTCCCTGCAACGCCTGTTCCCTTCACTTACGTGGATGGGAACCGGCACTGCAGGGTCCTTTTCTTTTTTTTTTTTTTAAACATTGTTTCCCTCCGTCTCTTGAGTATGCGTGTGTGCCCGCGTGTGAGTGCTGGCGCGGGCCTCAGGCGGCCCACGCTTTACAACATTAGTGACCTTGCAAAATTGGACACGGCTATCAGGTTGGTGATTGTGGGATTGCCAACCTTGCCCACTATCAGCGTGCAGTATACAAACTCCTTTCTAGGATGCATCAAATGTGTGGGTGTTACTTAAGTTGGAGAAACAAATGCATCAACATGCCTGCATGAACATATCATGATTTAAGACATGCTTCAAAAACAATATGTTCTTGATGTAAGTGGCTACGTAGCGCATTTTAATTTTGACAATATTTCACGCACTTACGTTGTTACAGGATGTGATATTAACATCAGGGGCCTTTTGTTATGTTCATCAATGCTATTAATTTGAAAGACCTTCTTTGTAATTTATATTGAAAATAAATTATAATTTCTGTTTTCATTAAACCTATGTTTACATATATAAGTTTCAAAGTCTTCATAAAAAATAACTTCACATTCCATTATATTTTGTTCAAACTATTGTAATAACATCGTTTTTTTAATATTTTAAATCTATTATTTCATTAAAATGCTCATATACAAGTGGGAACATGCACAAGTAGACTACAAAAATAAACTGATGATGTACACAATCAGATCTGGTGACCTGATCTAGACACGCTGTCTGCTGTGGCACTCGATTACTTTTGTAGGAATGATCTTCTTTCTGAGAAGATCTTTATTTATTTATTTATTGGTTTATTATTACATTTAAAGAAGCGCACAAAGCCCTCTGGCATTAACATTTGAGTACTCCACACACAACTAGGAAGGTGTAATCCATGACAGAGTTAACCCTGATGATGGAAGCATTGCCTCGAGATTCTGCCGTTTCAATTGTAAAGAAGGCTTGACACACACCATGAAAATTAACAAGTGTATATTCAATTTTGTAATGTGTTATTAAGCTCTTTTGAAATGCCGTAGTGTAAACTACACGGGTAGCCCCCAGATCTGACGGTGTACACCCTCAGTTTATTCTCATAGTATTATGTCTTGGATTAGTGCATTCCAGGTTACCGGTAGACACCACATACCGACATATCTATGCATAATTTGGTCATGCAATACAGTGGTACCCGCTCACAAAACCGACACATAACTGTACAGATATTTTGGAAACACTTTTAAATAGATAATAACATAATAACATTTGGCAAATTATTCACATAGCATATACATCAAAACAAAAAACTGAAATACGTGTGCAAATTATCATATGCCATGTACGTACATGTAAGCAAAGTCAAAAATTACAAACAACATAATGTAAACCGTACCTGTAGATGCACAGGTTTATTATTTCCCTCTACACATGTATGTACATATTCGTCTTATGTAACATGCATGTTTTTGTTCGAATTCAGTAAAACAACTATGCACACTATGTTTGAACTTACAAATGTTTGGGGAAAACGACTCCGGGCCTCAATACGAGTATGGCGGTAAGCAGTAAAATTGGCATTAACTCTGTTACCGCCAACCTTATCACTACGCCAAATTACGAGTGTCCCACAAATTGAATTACCTCCAGTGGAATTATCTCCAGCGGTAAATCTGCCAAGAATCAGCGGAAACAGCGTTGTGGCTAATTCCTCCTACGGAATCACTGCCAAATAACAAAAGCCCATTGCTGCAAGATTACAAGTACAAAAACAGCGGAATTACCTCGAAAAATCAGAGGTAATTCCTCAAAAAATACAGCACAACTGCCTCCACAAAAAAGGTGGCGGTAAATGCATACAATTGTCACCAATGAAGGCCCAGGCGCACGTGATCCACTCAGGTGCAGAATAAAAGGCCCACACCCACCCTCAATACACATTCAAGCAACATGCAGCTACAAGCAGACATAGATTACAGTTCCACAACCTGCTCCTCTACGAGAGCTACAGCAGCATACTGGACCACAGCAGGTAAGGAGACCGGTGCAACCAAGGCGCAGGAGATGCATGCTGCGGAGGGCACCCATACCAAGTGTCCGGCCATCCCCATAGACACTCACGGACAGGCGACTAGTCACCTCATACAGACTGGATCATCCAACCATCGCAGACCTGCACACCCTAACACAGGCACAACTGCAGAGTACCATTGCCATCAAAACAGCCACCCTCACACCGCCTGCTGAAGCTTGTGGGAGTCCTACATTTCTTTGGCACAAGTGCCTTACAACACACACTAGGGACGCTGCATGGCATGTCCTAGCCCACATTCTCGAAGGTGCTGGACCAAGTCCTGGATGCCCTGATGATGCACGCACATCAGCACATCTCTGTGCCCATCGCCCAAGCACAGGTGCATGCAGTCACAGCAAGGTTCTTCAGCATTGCCCATTTCACCAACACCATTGCAGCAATGGATTGCACCCATGTGGCGTTGGGACCACCCCAGGCAACAGAACCGGCATGCTGCAACCCAAAACAACATCACTCAATGAATGTGCAGGTGACATGTGTTGCCAAACTCACCATCAGTCGCTGCTATATCAAGGGGCCACACATGAGTCACTGATTCTGCGTAACAGCGCCCTACCTGCATACATGGAGAGGCACATAGGACAGCACACCTGTCCTGTGGGTAAGAAGCACTGAGACCTGGCTGCCCAATGCCCTGACAGACGCCTGGTACACGTAAGCAGTAGTGAAGTGAATGACCCACAAGTTGAATGATCCAACACTAATACACAGAATATTAATAAACAGAATAGGCCAGGCACCCTGACTGAGCCACCCCAGGGACACAGACTTGGAACATGTGATGACACAGGGAATCCAGCCATGCAAGGCAGAAGCACGCAATCAGGGCTATGTATAACCCATGTATGCATTGCCATGTGCCCTACATGGTGTACTGCCACACCATAGTTGATCAGTGCATTGCCAATGTCACAGCAGTGACATCCACCACATGACTGCCGACTCCCACAACATGAATGACTGCAAGCGAGCCATGTAGCCCATGTCTCATCAACCACAATGCACACAAGGTGCACCATGCACAACCATTGAGTCATGCACATAGGGGTGTACACGTCAGGACCATTAACTTGTTCCCCTGCCCACATGCCGCCATGCCTCACGCAGTCCAATCATGGTGTGCAGGTGACGCTGGATACCCGCAGTTGCCATGGCTAATGACCCCCATGAGAAACCGCACAACACCACAGGAGATAGCCTATAACGAGGCGCAGAGGAGAGGATCATGTATCGAGCGGACATTTGGCCTTCTGAAATCCAGGTTCAGGTGGTGCACTGTTGTACAGCCCTGAAAAAGTTAGGAAAATAATCTTTGTTTTCTAGGCATTGCTGCACAACATGTGTATACGTTGGAATGTTGAAATGCCTGCAGATGAGGATAATGACCCACCCAGCTCTGATGGTGGTTATGTTGACTATGAATAGGTGTCATGTCAGGGGGGTCCTGTGGCCACTGATTACTGTCATTGTGACCTGATATCTCACATGGATGGTGATTGCTTGCTGGGGTTCACATTGCTTGCTTGCATGGCAGTGTGGGTGTTCTCAAAGCACCGCCTGTGTTACATTAATGTTACCACTTCCAACTTCTCAAGCCCAGAACAAGGACATTTTTTCCATCTTCTGTCTTGAGATTGATGGGATCAACATTATCTGTCTGCATGGGCCTTGTTCCCCAGCTCCAGTTCACGTTTTCAGGGACCCTAAAAGCGATTTTTTTCTGCCTGCATTTATGAGGGATTTTGACCTTCTGTCCTTGTAGGTGCTGTGTCTTTTCTGCTGACTCAAACTCTTTCCTACAGCGTCCTTGGAATGGCTGGACATGATGACTACCCTGCCAGATCTGTTTTGCGTTTCTCAGGAAACTCAGTGTGTCAGGACTCACCCTGTGTTTTTAAGTGTTTTCAATTCATTTCAATGCAGCTGTGGCTTCCATTTTGCTTTCATGGCTGTTCATGGCAATTGCTTTTAGGTGTCAGCAAGCAGTTCATGTGTGTTCTTTTGCACATGGCTAATGTCGCTGCAGGTATGTTACGCCATGTTGCCTCTTCATGATTACTTTGGTGATGTCATCCAGTTATGGTCTGCCGGGCTGTTTCAGTGGGTGGCATCCATCATCTTGGGGGTATTCTAGGGGGATTGAGGCCCCTAAACAGTCCCCCTCTGGTCCAGCCAACCAGCCTGGACTACAAACTCAAAGCCCCCCATCCACTGATCGGTGTCTTGTTTACTCACACCTTTGTCACCCCCCGCAGTTCACTTCAGCTCCCTCTGTTTTGGTTTATGTTCCAGGTTATCTCCTTTTCTTCACCCTGCTCAGCTTCTGCGCCCTCTTATTTCTCCACTGTGCGACCATTTCGGGGCATCTATTCACTCCTGTGTTTTTCTGGTGTACCATCAAGGCTGGTGTGCTCAAAAGCACCATGGTACATTTTCTTCTCCATGTGAGTGGCACCTGCATTTGAGCTTCAGGCTCAGTTTTGGTCTGCATATATTGTTGCCTACTCTCATGTCATGTACCCTTGAAATGCACCTGCAGCCTCTTTTCTATACACTCTACACTGAATCTTCATTCTGGCAACATGAAGGTGTTATTCTTGATGGCATTCTGGACAGAGGCCTGCCTTGTTTTCTACCCATGTAAGCAGCTTGAACTTCTCACCACTCCTTGTTGTACCCCTTCTTTTATCTCAGCACCACCTCCACTGGAACTGCCAGGAGCACCTGTGTTCTGCATCCTTGCAGCCTTCGGCCCGTTCTTCTCTTGCAAACTCTTGTCCACACACAAGTGGCTGTTTTTTTTGTTGCAACATTCAGGCCATCCTACCACTTCTCATCTTCCGCTCTTGAGGCATTGCAGCTCTCCTTGGGTTACGATTCCTTTGTGTGGGCCTCTCAGTATGTATTGAATCAGGTCACCATAATTCGAGCAATCCTCTATCATTGTCCACGTTGTCATGTAACTGTCCTTATGGGTTTCCTGTGTTTTTCATTGTAATGTAGCCTGCTTCCTCTGGAACTGCCATAGAAATTGTATAGTTGCTCATGGCCTGGGAAGTGGGGGAGCTTGTGTCTCAGTCCTTTCCTGAAGCCTCCCTCCCCACATTGGTCATGTGCTGGTACCATATATCATTAGTGGTGTGGGCCAAATTGGTCATACAAGCACCCATATAAATTTTTTTTTTCTTGTTTTGTCTTTTAGATCAACAATAATGTTCTATTAAAGCTACTCCATTTGCCCTGCCACTATTAAGGGGTAAAATCACTACTGTCCATTCAAATACACAAAATAACTAGGTAAATGTTTTCTTGTTACAGTCCTAAGAGGGGACAGAATTGGAGACAGCAGAGTACAAAACAATCGGATCCACAATCTTTTCCAGCGGTGCAATTCCACAGGTTGCAAATGTGCAATTTCCTAGCTACCCATAATCCTACCTACTCCATTCACAATGGGTGACCCATGTCACCATGAGCAGGGGAGGCCACTTAAGTGATGCTCCAGTATTCCTAGTGGGACCCAGCATTCCTTTTGTGATAAAACATGTTTTACTTTTTTTTTCTTTTACTAGCTGCCACCCCCAAATTCACCTTGGTTTCCCCACCAAAGCCCAGTCTCTTGTTTTATATGACAACCTCCTCCATGTCCAGAAACCTTGAGTTCAAATACCAGGTAGTGAGATAGACACTCCATGGGGACAACGTTAATGTTGGGAGAGAACACAGTGCTTGGGGGGCACACAATCAGAGGGCTTCTCATATCTTCCAGCTTTAGACATCTGGGCATTAGGCTGTGTCTCACAGGCCCTCGTGGTGCTATGCTTTCTTTCTTTGCTCATGGGCTCGGTTGCCTGGGTCATCCTCTGTGCACTCCTTGCACCTGAAACACAGAGAAAACCAGGTGAGTCTCTCAAAATGTATATACATTTTATTACATCATTGCCTATGTGCTTAGAACTACTTCCTTTTAATTATCTAATCCTTTCATCTCCTTCATACTTTATATGCCTGCTACCCCACTTCTCGTAGGATGTAATTTATTATATTGGCGCTCTCCTAAGTTCTCTGAAGCATTCACTGTCCCATTTTTACCTTCTTATGTGAGACAGAGAGACAGAACACATGAAACAATAGTAACATGGTTCTTTTCACGAGAGAAAGAGAAACACAAAACGACAGTAACATAGTCCTTTTCCAACCCTTGCCACTTCTGTTCTTCTTCTGGTTACATTCGGCAGTTGAATGACGCTGTCCTGTAGAAACAAAATGGGGACAAAAAGTCATAATAAAGTAACGGACAGAACAGTACTCCTCTTTTGATGAGCTCTCTCTCTTCTCCTGCGTGTGGTGCCTTGGCCTTGCTGCTGTGTGATTCCTTCATGTCATGAGCTAGCGATTTCTGTGCTCTGGCCCAGTATGATGGTGAGTTTTCCTTCCTGCAATGTCCAAGATGCTTTCCTTTTTCCGTTCACGCTGGACTTGTCTCTGGGATTGCTGTCTGTTGGCAGGCCTGCATCACCTGTCCCTTTGTTGGCATGTCTCCCATTGTCCATCTTCCTTGTGCTGTGACATTCCTGCAAACCCTTGCTGCTATCTCCCTAACCTTTCTTGATGCTGAAACAAACGTGGGTAATGGGTGAGTGTGTGCGGGTGTGAGGCATGTGTAGACAAGTTTGCCTACCATCTCTTGTACATGCATTTCTGTTTCCTTTCAATATAAGGTTACACATCTCATTTGAACATTACATTTCAAATCATAAGGAACATTTCATGCATCTCATATAAGATTACATTTCAAATCATAGAAAACGTTACCCCTTGTACACATTTACTCATTTAAATTGTGTACACCCCATCAAAATGATACTTTTCTTCTTGTTGAGGGCCACCTTCATCTGTGCCACTTGTCCTGTACAAAAAGATGCTTTGCACTGAAAAGGTTTCTACATCTCCCTCACCTTCTACCTGTTACTTACCTGCGCCTGCTTCACCTCCCCTAAAGATCAATACGGGACCTCCCACAATCCTATCTACCTACTCTTCCCTTTCACAAGTACCTACCTCAAGCATTGCTCCGTCTCTTTAGATTGATACTTTGCCCCAATCATGCCATGCCTAAACCCATTCAACCATTAGAAATTAATTAATAATATACAAAATGTGTTACTCATCTTAATACGCTGATTCCTTACTGACTGGGCATTCCTGTTTTGCACCTTGTGCTTCTCTATGTAGCCCTTTCTTCCTGTCCTTTATCTTGTGTCCAGTTAAACACCTCATTTCCTTTACTTGATCTGTTATTATGCTCTTGTTGCTATAATATTGTCTGATATGGTTTCCCCCTTTCCATCCCAGCCAAGAAAGAAAACTTAACAGTAACAAACCCTCTGAAACACCACTTTCGTCCCTTTTAGCAGTGCACTATGCCTCCAAACTGGTTCCCTTTAATGTGTAACTATCATGTCTGCTGTCAGCTCGCAGCATAATTTATTTTAATGTCAAATCCTCCCCTTCTCTGGTTTTGTTTTAATATTAAATACTCAGTCCCCTGGTATACACACGCCCCCAGCTATCTGATGGGTCCACCTGCTCCTTCTTCCCAAGCTGTCTCTCTTCTCCACTTCACACCCTCAGCCTTGTTTGTTTGTTTGTTTATTTGTTTATTTTATTTCTATAGCGCTCCGGACCCGGATGTATAAGGGCGCTTAGTACAGGTTACAAGGCACAGTACATGGTAATAAGCAGTGACAATAGAACAATTTGAAAACAGTTATATACAGGAAATATAGGCAGTGGGGGTGATAGCACCCAATAATGACATAAGTGAGACATAAACAATAAGTACAGTTTATAGCTAGGTCTAGCTTCAAGGTTGACTTTTTGTCAGAAGCCACCCAATGGCAAGTTTCCTGAACGACTGGAAGGATTTTGATGATTTAATATTCAGTGGCAGGGTGTTCCAAAGTTGGGAAGCGAGGACAGTAAAGCTCGAGCCTCTGGCTCTTTTAGAGGTAAATCTAGGTACTGTGAGACATAAGGTATTGGAAGATCTCGTGGTTCTGATGGAGGATTTCATGGTAAATTTGTTAGTCAGGTAGGGGGGTGCTAGGTAGTTGAGAGCTTTGTATGTGAGGCAGAGTGTTTTTAGATCAATTTTATGTTGGATGGTGAGCCATTTGCATGTGGTTCTAGTGGCAGAAATGTGCTCACGCCTGGGAATGTTTAGCGCTACCCGTAATGCATTATTTTGAAGGACTTGGAGTTTATTGATTATCGCTTGGTTGGCACCTAAGTAGAGGCTGTTGCAGTAGTCTAGCTTAGATTGTATAAGTGCTCTGGCTAGCGTGAGGCAGCTGTTAGGGGAGAGAAATGGTCTACGGGCTCTGATTAGTTTTCCGGTATAGGCAGTGGCAGAGGCGGTCGCGTTGACTTGCTTAGTGAGGTTAATATTGGCATGAATGAAGTCACTCTGCCCCCCTCCCCATCACCCATCTGAAGCTTGCTTGTAGCTGTTTGTCATTTTCTCCCTCTCTGTGTGCACCCTTCCTTTGATCAAAACTGCTGTTAGTATCGTGACAATGTGCCCTTCATTTCTGCCAATCATATCTGCTGTGTGTGTGCTTCATGTGGTACCACTTTCCATTGTAATTGTGTGCTCCTGTGTCTATTCTATCTATAAGATCTTTACATAAAAATGACCATGCTCACTTAAAATGGGTCCCCCCTCAATGTGATGCACACCCTGTTCTATGTGTGTGTATCTGCATTGTCTTGGTGCCTGCAGTGGCCGTATTTGTCTGCGATATGATATGATATGGCATCTATAACGCTACTGTACAAATGTGTTTCTAGCCGCGACAAGACAAGGAGAGCGAACATAGGGAGGACAAAACAACGATTATACTAAGCCTTGTGTCATTCAGATCGCGCAAGTGCAGGGAAGTGGAAGGGGGGAACTGCCGGGGGGGAGAGGGGAGAGAAACGAAGGTGACTCAAAAGTGCAGCCAGCGGGCAGCTCATTGCAGGTAAATCAGAAAGTGCAGCCAAAGGGTGGCTCATAGGTGCAGAGAGAAGGGACACTAAGGTTGCAGATACAGAACACAAGTGCTGGGGGAGCCAAGAGGCAGTGTGAAGTGCAACTGTCCATGCAGGTGCCTGGGCCCAAGTTCAGAGGGTGGCCAGGTGACCAGTGCGTGGAGCAGTTGGGACATCAGCAGGGGAGAGGAAGAGAGAAAGCGGAAGCAAAGAGGAAGGTCTTGAGTTGTGTATTAAATTTGTGGCACATGCGCCGGACACTGTATTCTTGGGCCTACTGTTCATGTGGTTATGCACTGTACTTTGAAGGGTGTGTCCCCCCCTCCCAAGTCTTGCCAACGTCTTTTGTGTTTTTTCCTTCTTGCATGCTTGAAACATGTTTCATAATCTTCCTCCCACATTTCGCTCCTGTACGCAGCTAAAATATGTCTTTTTTAGATCTGTGGCTTTCTAATTCCCATAAGTATGCCCTATCTTGCCCCTTGAAAATTCCTGCTTCACTACATGTGTGTGTGAAAACATTCCTTTGCAAGTCCATGGTCACGGAACGCATTTGAAACTTCCAGTGTTATCCCTCTCCATAAATGACAAATTACTCCCTTTTACTTTGTGTGCCTGCCTTATATATCTTAAAGTATTCCACTTATTGCTAATTAAAAGCGCTTACAAGAACTATGTAATATATGCACAAAATATCCCCCTACTGTGTTTCTATGCAGTGTGAGAAAATAGAAGGTGTCTCACCCTCTAGTCTCCGGGGATCTGTCACCCAGGTGGCCAGGACACGTCCATCGCTTTTGGATGTAGTTCCTGTGGGTGCACCAGTGCGGGAGGATCACCTGGGTGGGGGGTCTTTGGAGAGTGGGAGCGGGACACCGGATGGTGAGACACGGTATCCCCTTCCTTATAACACCTTTACCCCATCCTAGGTAGGATATTTAGGAAATCTACACCCCCCTCCCTTTTACAGCACAAGTACTTTAACATGAACAGACCGCAATGAGAGAAAACAGACTAACACCCGAGCAGTGTACCTGACATGTCTCAATAGCATGGTCAGGCAATTACATGATCATCACCCACACCTGACTTCCATTAAGCTTTCCCCCTCATGGATAAAAGGCAGAGCACGAGAGCACATCTGAGCGAGGCAAAGCACACGAGGAAACAGCAGTTTTGAAACACCTTTTTAACGAGGGAAGAAAGACAGCAAAACAGAAGAGGATCGCAAGAAGGAAAGCTCCCTTGAACTTTTTGACAAGGAACCGTTACTTTGCAGAAACCTCAAGAATAGAAAGCGTTAGACTAGGAAACCAGGCTGAAGAATCCGGCATTGTGTGTCGGAGGTACCCGGGGGCCGACCTGCAAACGCAAATAAAGTTGAACTGCTGATGACTCGTTGAACTTTCAAATCAAGATATAATACCTTTGACAGAGTGGTCCGGCACCGCATGGGTGCTCAATCGCAGGTCTCTGTAAGGTATCCAGCTAAGAAGTGGCAAAAGTACAAGTGAGAAAGGATTATATCAAGAAGAAAACAAGTAATTGTGAATCGAAGTGGTCACCACTTATCAAACTCAATTTAAGTTCAATAAACACCCTTGAACTGGGATCACTTGTGTCTTGCTGTTTGATACCCCACCTTCCTTACAGCAGTGCCTGAAAAAATACTTTAAAATACTCTGGCAGAGCTGCTCAGGTAAACTAAATAAATTGTTTGTTAAACCCCCAAAGAATTCTTTGCACCCATGCCCGCCCATTTACACTATCGCCATATCACACTCTCCCTTCACGGCCCCCTCCTCATTAAAACCCATCAATGTTAAATTCCTTTTAGTAAAAATCCACTCTACTCGCTCCTAAGAAACCACTCCCATTGGCAAAGCAACATTCTTAGCTATACATTTTGTAAATGCTTTAATACAAATAAATGATCCAATGTGATCTGGCTCTGAAAAAATGCCTTGTAAATACTGTTTGTAAGGCAGAGCTATTCAAATTCAACAGCTGCTGAACTAATATATTGTTCAAATAAATTTTAAAATATAAACATATCCTTGTGTTAAAATATGTGTTATTCATTATCCCAATATAAATGTGCAATCTCGTGTATTATGTCCCTCAAATCACAATCACTAAATCATATTAACTCTTTACTTACTTAACTCACTCCATAACCCACGTCCCTTCTGCTCTCTACATCACATTTCATAAGTCCCCCCACACTCTGACCCAGCCATCCATAAAAATCCCACGTCTACCAAATGTTCCCCTCTCTGTCATTTCTCTAGTTACCTCCCAATCCCTGCAAGTTAACCATGTCTCTGCTACTTTGCACTTTGCAATGTCTTAATTCCATGCACTTTCCCCTCCAATGCACAGAGTCACATTGCCCTTGTTCGCTATGCAATGAAAGGTGACATTCACAGGTACTCCCCATGTTAAACTTCCTACGTGCTTCTTGAGGTTCTGGCCCATCACACTTCATTTGCCCAGCATGGTGCTCAATACACCTTCTTTTTGCTTACTTGATTTTATTTCATTTTGTCCAAAACATATATTAACAAATCAGCTGCATGAACCATTGCCTTCCATGCTACATGAAACCACCTTCGCCTACTTGCCCACCCCCGCCTCTTCACTGCTGATCATTCGCCAACAAGAGTATAATCTTCAAAACTCTTAAAAAATAAACTATTCTATGGGGGAGTTTTCTATCTTTCCATAGACAGCGCAAGCTGAGCTGTCCATTTAAAGACATACCTTAGGCTGCCAGGGCAAAAGGGAGAAAGTGAGAAAGAAAGAAACAAACAACACACATAGTGACAATATTTCTAAACCCATAACACACACAATTTTGTGTATTCCTTCCCGCACACTACATATTCAACTGCACTAAAAACACACCACTGGTCAAATACACTCATCACACATGACAAATACAATAAACATGCACACTACCTGTTCAAATGTCCTCAGCACACACGCACTTGCTTTAACCTTTGCCCTAGGCCAGTCCATCATTCTTCCACATGTTTTTCGAATCCATCCCCATAATGTCACACTTTTATTTATTGTTAATTTCTTTTTTTTCTAATTTTGCAAAACCTCAAGACCTCAGTAAGTTGTCCACCAAGTCTGTGCGTCACTATGCATTATAATGCATTTCTCACTTAGCATAAATGTTAACCCACTTCTTCCAGAATAACAACAAGCCCTCCATCTCTCCACTGCCCTCTTTGTGTTCTCTGTCCCCAATGGCCATTATACAATGCTGTCATGTGCTCCTCAAGCCAGTTCAAGCGCTAATCCACCAAAATGTACTCTGCCACCTTCTAAGTGCTTTAAGTCCTATTCAATAACCATATTTGCGATGTCACAAGCCCTACAGCAATTCAAAAATAAAGTCAACAGCTTCTCCTTCACTATAAGTCTGCTTAAACACTTCCCTAACGCACTGACAAACTTAACAATATATATATATATATATATAAAAATCCGTGGCCACTTTCCGTCCACCTAACACGCAACTCCAATATTCTCCAATAGTTCTTGTGGTTCTCTTTTATCTACTGCGTCGCATGTAGAGGTCTACCTCCGCGTGGTCAAAGCCTCCACGAGAGAACACCCAAGGAACTCACCTTCCATGATACGAGCTAGCTACTTCT
Source organism: Ambystoma mexicanum (assembly GCF_040938575.1). Taxonomy (NCBI): domain Eukaryota; kingdom Metazoa; phylum Chordata; class Amphibia; order Caudata; family Ambystomatidae; genus Ambystoma; species Ambystoma mexicanum. The sequence continues at coordinate 1,091,939,872 of NC_090941.1, forward strand.
GCCAAGCCTACTCACAGGTAACCCTCATCCATGAAGCAAGCTAAAGCGCCTATTCCGCAGGCAACCCAATAATCCGATAATTACATTGTTTTTGTCATCTGTCTCTTGGGTTAAACGTCTAAGCTGACCATCCAAACTGATCACCAAAGACCAAATGTTCCCTAACCAAAACAAACATTGAACAACATTCCATACAAAACCAAACCCTTGACACAAACATCAAGCAGACCCTTTCTATACCCTTGCCTGTTTGCCATCTAGCTTACTTACACTCCATAATCTGCTGACAAAACAACTGACAAAATGATAGCTGTTCCCCCCAGTTTCCCCCCCATGTATTTGTCAGATTACAGGACTCATACTTACACCAGCTCTGTAGGTCTGCTGCAGCTCTCAGATTTGTGTCACTCCCACAGTCTGCCACCCCCACCTTCTGATCGCTGAAGCATGCAGGGGCGCAGGAGAGAAGTCGTGCCACTGAAGGCACGAGCAGCCCATTATCTACTACCAACGAAGGAGTCCAGAAATTTGACAAGTTGCTGCTTTACTATCCCAAGCAGGGATACGCACATGGATTCTACAACTCCAAATGCACTCTCCGCTCATTACAGGCAGGCAGTGAGGTTTTAAACAACTGTGACCTCACAACCATAACATGCATTACTCGCTCTAGGCAAAATAGTATTGGGTGAACAGTATAGGCATAATTACAGTCTATAGAAATGAAATGAAATCATATTTTATTTATATTGCGCTTGTACACAAGTGTTTCAGAGCACGACCAAGCAAAAAGGGAGGGGAACAGGGGAGAAACAAAAAAGAAAACAGCTTGCTTACTAGGCCCAGTGACATTTAAGAAAGTGCAAGTGCATGGAAAGGGAAAAGGGGGAAAGTGCATGGAAGGGGGAGTGAAAAAGAACGGAGCAGAGGAGAGAAAACAGAAGAAATATTTAATAAAACAAATAAATAAATAAGGGCGATAAACAATGGTAGTGCAGCCAGCAAGTGGCAGGTGAAAGTTAGTCAGATAGAGTATATCTGATAAGTGCAAAAAAAAGTGGGAGGCGGACTGTATGGATACAGATACCGAACCCTAGTGCAGAGGGGGGCCTGGAGGCAGTGCAAGAGGGTGACAGGGTGAGCAGGTACCTGGGCCTGAATGACAGAGGGTGGCCAGGTGCATGATGCCAAGAGAAGAAACAGATCAACTGGGGAGAAGGGGGGCAAAGGCAGAGGCAATGAAGAAGGTCTTGAGATGCTTCCGGAACCGGAGATGGTTTTCCACAAGTTTCAAGGTGGCCGGGTGGCTGTTCCAAAGGGAGGCACCAGCCGAAGACAGAGATCTACTCCCTGCTTGTCTCTTAGCAAAACAACTAACCCTGAGGGAGTTAGAAGTAGAGGAGAGAAGGGCTTGAGAGGGGAGGTATTTACGGAGGGATAGTTGATGGTATTTTGGATCCAGGCCCCAGAAAGCCTTGTGGACAATGCAGAGGATTTTTAATGTAATCCTTGCATCTACTGGGAGCCAATGAAGGGATTTCAGGGCTGGAGAGATACGATCCCAGGGCTTGAGGCTAAGGACAAGTCTTGCAGTCCTGTTCTGGATTAGTTGTAAAGGGCGGAGAGTGGAGGCAGGTAGATTTAGAAAGAGGCTGTTACAGTAATCGAGTCTGGAGAGAACAAGAGCTTGGGAGACAGTGAGCTTTTGAGGGAAGTGTAGGAAAGGCAGAGTACCTCTAAGGAGGTGCAATAAAAAGTTTGACTTTTTGGGGAGGTCAGAGATGTGTGCGTAGATGGAAAGTGTAGAGTCAAAGATAACCCTGAGGTTATTAGCCGCACAGGTGGGGGTAGGAGGAGGGCCAAGGGAGACCGGCCAGAGAGTGAGAGGAAAGGATGGAGATGGTGTACCAATAAGGAGGATCTCGGTCTTGTTGGCATTTAGACACAGATTGTTGGCGGCATACCAATTTTTAATGGCAATTAGAGATTCAGAGATGAGGGAAGGAGAGGAGGAGGCTGAAGGAAGCCTGAAAATGAGTTGGGTGTCATCAGCATAGCACTGGAAAGTTGAGCAGAAAATGGAGATGCAGTAGGCGAGAGTTGCCAGGTATTGGTTGAAACGCCAGGGCGAGAGGTTAGACCCATGGGTGACACCACATGTAGAGAGGGAGATAGAAGATAGGAAGGACCCAAGTTTTATCTGTGATGGTCGGTCAGAGACAAAAGATACCCAGGCTGTCACGGAGATGATTAAGCAGGGTGGCATGGTTGACCGTGTCGAAAGCAGAGGAGAGATCAAGTAAGATGAGGACAGAGGGAATGTTAGAATCGAGGTTGGAGAGCAGGTCTTCACAGATGTTCAGGAGAGCAGTTTCCGTGCTTCTGGCGGCTCTGAAGCCAGATTGGTGGTCATGGAGGGAGCCAACAGAGTCGGAATGACGATTAAGCTGAGAGATGGCCAGCTTTGACAGGAGCTTAACCAAAAAGGGAGTAAGGGAGATTGGGCGGTAGTTTGCCGGACATGGATCAGCAGTGGATTTTCTGAGGAGAAGATGCACAAGGGAGTGCTTGAGAGGGGAAGGGAAAAGGAGAGGTTGCAGAAATTGGCAAAGGCCGGAGCAAGGGTGTCAATGTGGTTCTTAATGGTGTTAGAGGAACAGAGGTGGACCTCTTTTGATGAGGTTTTCATAGATCGGACTTGTCTAGCTACCTCATCAGGGGAGAAAAGAGGAAAGGAGGAGAAAGCGGGAGGGGTGGTAGCTGATGGAGAGTCAGCAAGCCGAGAAGGAGAGGGAGAAGGACAAATAATCTAATTGGTCCGGCCAGATATGGTAAATTCACCTGGCACCACTCCCAGGAGGTCAGTGGAAGCCTTGTCAGTTTAGGAAATGTACCAGCATGTAAGCAAGCAATTATGGGTGGGGAAGATGATCTCAGAGCACCGCTTTGTCCCATTAATGTTACCACTTCCAAATTCTCAAGCCAGAGCAGGACATTTTTGCCATCTTTTACCTTCATTTTGATGCAAACCACATTTTCCTTCTTCCTCAGTTGAATGGGCCTTGTTCTCCAGCTCCAACTCACCTGTTCAGGAACTGTAAAAGTGATTTTCTATGTCTGCATTTATGAGGGATTTCGGCCTTCTGTCTTTGTAGATGCTGTATCTTTTCTGCTGACACGAACACTCTCCCCCAGCGTGCTTGGCAAGGCTGGACATAATGACTGCTCTGTCAAATCTGCTTTTCGTTTGTCAGGAAACTCAGTGTGTCAGGTATCACTCTGTGTTTTAAGCTTTCCCAATTAATTTCAATGCAACTGACAGCTTCCATTTTGCTTTCATTGCTGTTCACGGTAATTGCTTTTCGGTGTCAGCAAGCAGTTCGCGTGTGTTCATTTGCACCTGGTTAATGTCTATGCGGATGTGTTCAGCCATGTCGCATCTTCATGATTATATTGTTGATGTCATCCGGGTATGGTTGGTGGGGCTGCTTCAGTGGGTGGCATCCGTCATCTTGGGGGTTTGCTGGGGATGGTGGGGCTGAGACCCCCACAACATAACTTTGCTGTTGTGTTGATGGGTGCAGGGGAGTGATTGGAAGGATCCAATTTCACATTTCTCTCATTGCCACCGTGAGAGCCCTCTCTCCTCTCTCTCTCTCTCTCTTTCTTTCTCTCTCTCTCTCTCTCTCTCTCTCTCTCTCTATTTCTTGCTCACGCTCCCTCTCTCTCACATAGATACATTTTACCCTGTCTGCCACAGAGATCTGGGAATTGGCAAATGTACAAAGGGAGAAATATAGAAACCCCACTCACGACCATATGCTAGGGGCTAAGGCTGATGGGAGGCAAGATGTTTTGGATAAAAGAAGCAGATCCTTGAGACATGAGGACTCCATTCCCCCATTCAACTCCCATGGTATGTAGGTTGGCAGGTTGAGCCCTGTGTTCACCCTCCCTCTAACTTCCTTAGGTGCTGTGTTCAGTGTCCAGCTGGTGCATTTGCCCGCCAGGAAAAAACCTGCCAGGCCAAAGAACAGCATTTGTGAGTTGTTCATAAGGTGATCAGGGCAGAGGCCAGAATTTCTTGTTGTTTCTCACAGAAATCTATTGCAGTGTCTTCTGAAGTCCTCAAACAATTCTGAAACTGCGCACACAGCCACAGGCCAAAATGAAATTGAATGAAATCCCCTTTGCGCAATTCCCCTTGTTTTGCGGCTGTTCTTTAACTTCAATTTCAAAATGATGTTGAAATGCTGCCAGTGGTTCTTCATGGTGAAATAATAAGCAGAAAAGATGAAAGATGGAGACTGGATACCTGAAAGTGCCCCATGAAGCTTGGTGTTCCATCCGTTAGGCCTAGCGGGGTGCTTTATCTGCAGGAAGGTAAGGAGAAGCATGCTGACAGTCAATGGGTGAGGTTTGGGCCAGGGGGATAGGACGGCGATCCAGTAACAATTCAATCTGGAGGAGGCCCTTCAGGGTGTCCAGTATGTGTGATGCAGAGGGATAGCTCTGCTGTCCAAAGACTAACGCTTTACAGTGCAGTATGTGCAATGTAGGAGGCTTGCTTTGCTGTCTGAAGCCAGTCCATGTGTGAGTGAAGCTTGCACTGTTTTTTGCGCCCATTCTCTGTGACAGTAGTTTGTCCTGTGGTACCCGTTCAGTAGGAGAGAAGCCCATGCTGCAACACTGTGTGAGGGAAGCTTTCCATGCTGCGGTCTATGTTGTAATGCTGTGTGAGTATTGGATGCACTGCTGTGCCTGTTCTGTGTGAGGGAGGCTTGCCCTGCTGTGACCCATGCTGTAATCTTTCCAGATGTTTCTTTTAAAAATATTGCTATTTTTTACCTTCTCCCACCTAAATCAATTCTGGCCCCAATGCTACCCAGTGGAAACATTCAATTCTCCTGATTTGTAGGCTGAGGCCTTCTGCTCTATTTCCATAGAGTGTAATAGAGATCATGGAACTATCGTAATGTCTCATGGTCAGAAGAAAATGTCTCGGGGTCAAGCACTTTCGTTGGTTCATCCTTGTTGACTTGAAAATATGCTAAGGAGGGTTTTAGTGGAGCTAGACATGTGAACAGCATGTCCCAATTGAAATGACGCATGTTGCTTTGTATGAGAGTTTAAAATCATTTGCTGGAGGCACCAAGAAGTAAAGGGCATTCCAATAAAAACTTCTTCCCTGCTCTGAGCACCAGCCCTGGGGCCCCGGGGCCCTGGGAGTTCATGTTCAGGAGCTCAGCTGAAGCTAAACTGATGTGTCTTTGACTTGGAAGCCCCCAGCTCTGGGCCCTGGCCCCGGAGGGGAGTGAGGGTGAAGCTGTGATGTCACAATGCTCTGCTCAGCCTGAGGGTTCCATTGGCATGGCGATGGCAGCAGGTGAGCCCTGGAGCAGGGGCATGGAAAGGTCAAGAAAGACACACTTGGGAGCCTCAGGAACAGGGCCCAGGGAAGAGGAGGGGACTCGCTACGGCTTACCGCTCGAGGCCACTGTCATGATCACGGGGTTCAGAGCAAGTAAAAGGACCCTAGCCAAACAGGACATGGGGGACAGGTGGGCTAAGCTGCTGGCCTTCCCACCATCCAGAAAAACATGCCTCCCTTCCAAGATAGCCACTCTGTAAGACTTCATCAGCAACTCAAGATGGCTGCCGGGTGTGCCCATGAGCAGAATCCACCTACTGCGCTGCAGTCCTCCCGGGCAAGGCCCTGGCTATATAAACCACACCCACCACCCACACCTTACTTTGCGTTGTTTCTGCTTCACAAAAAGCAGCTAATGCTTAATGCTCCTACCTGAATCTTGTTCTGGAAGGAACCCCACCCGCAAGAGAGAAGCGCATCAGAACTAGTCATCAAGAAACAACAGAATGGGAGCACAAGCCACTGGGAAACATATCCCAGTAACCACACGTATCTATCCCTCACTTCAGCAGCCCGATTCCCTGGGCCGCTCGCCACTTGCTGCAGACCTGTAATACAAAAAAAACAAGTGAGTGTGAGCACAAGAAAAGCGACAACGTCACATTTCTGATAGCGAGAGCTAAATCATTACAGGGACATTGGGGTGTTGGTACATGTGACACTAGGACTTGCAAGAGTCTTAACTCAAGCAGCACTGCAAGAGACACTGGAAAGTGTCAGGAGCTTACAATTTATACCTACATCAAGCAGCATCACAAGGGATATCGGAAAGTGTTAAGGAGCTTACAATAGACATTTACCTCAAGCAGCACTGCAATGCTCAGCCGATCTGAACTCGCAGCACCAGTGAAGTAACCTTCAGAGGTGCGCTGTGAGCAAGCAACCAGCAGCCCAGTAATCCACATCACATGGTGAACTCAGTCAGCCCTGGGGGTAAAAAAGGATAGGGGACATTAAAGGAAGGAGCACATCAGTAATTGTGCTGTTGGTTTTACAGAGGCTGCAGTCAATCCCGTTGTTGTCACACCAACCCCGGGGTATTATCTACACTCAACATTCCCAGTCCCTCTTCCCGGCAAACGTGGTGGTGTGTTTTAACACCACCCTGCACAGGGTTGTGGAAGTCACTTATGAGGGGCAAACAACGAGGAACCCAGACGCTTCCGCAGTGCACCAAGGTAAGCGTTACAGTCACTCCTCACAGGCCTTTTGCTGCTGTCAGAAGCCCTCTGCCCTACTACTGGTGAAGGAGGCATTCAGGCCTCAAAGCGCACCTGCCTTCTCTGAGATGAGCATTTCCAAGACCTGTGACTGAGCTCAAAAATGGAACATAACAAAAATATGCTTCATAAACTACATTGAAGAAAGGTAGTGTAGGGGAGGCATGGTATCACAGGTATGACACAGGCACAATAGGTACACATTGTAAAAATCTTCATTGACATTTCTGGGGTTGGAAAAATTCTACTCTGCCCTATAACTAAGATTGGAGTAGTCTCGACCATCAAACGATAAACAAAGCAGTCCCATCAAAATTGTTTATGGTAACAAAACCTAATGCCTGCCCTATCTCTTGTACAAAAAGTGTATAAAGGTGAAATGTATTCAAAGGAAAAATCAGTGTTCAAATTAAGAAAGGTAGCTAGATCAGCTCTCCTCCCCACGTTAAACCCCACAGAGTAAGGCTGTCTTTGGAGGCAGGATAAGACACTCTGGTACGGTTTTTCAGCACAACAAACAGTTTCAAAACATGGATTGAGGCTAATCAGGCCTTCCACATTAAAGTCTCCTGTTCAGACCACAAAAATACAGTTTCAACACAAAGTTCATGTAGGTCCCCCTGTGCCGGCTCACACCTCTTCCAACACAACGTTCACGTAGGTCCCCCTCTGTTAGGCTCAGACCTCTTCAGCACACAGTTCAACAAAACTTGAAAAGGGGCTCCCTTCCCCAAGCATATTACCCTTCGAGTCTCCCTCAGCCGGGCTCAGAGTTTAGGGTGTCGAAGACATTCAAATGTCTGTGGCTTTCTTTATAGACCTGCGCGGGACCACTTCGACTTATAATTCAAAATTCAACTTCGCTCTCCCCTTCTCAAGGAGGTAATTTGGCTTACTTTGCTTTTGCACTTTATTCGCTTTATCGTTGCAAACATTGCATCTTTCACAGAGACTTTTGAGTGGGCTACTTCCTTTCGCCGGATCACTCCATTACTCGGTACTGCTGATTCCACAGCTTCCTTTTTACTTCAAAGTTCATTCACAGGTCTGCCTTTCTTCGCGTCTCAACCACACGCATGGAGCCTTCACTCGCGCTATCATGTTGCCACTTCAAACTTTCTTTAACCCCTTAACTGCCATGGGTATTCCCCCCCCCAGTGGCAAATCCTTTTTTGGTGAATTCGGTATGTCGCCATTCAATGCCTTGTATCTTTTTTTGTTACAAGAGATATCTCAGCCAAATGTGGCCCCTTTTTTACCCACATGTAGGCGGTCGGAACAGCACCCAGGAATCCTAGTTTGCTGTAGGGGGTGAGAGAAAATAACTAAAAAGGGAGACACATTTGGGTTTTTTCAAAAAATGGCAATAAAATTATGTACAAAGAAGCCTGTGGTTTGTTCTTTGTAAGAGCTAGGAACAAATGGTTTGCTGTGCTGAATTCACCATTTTCCTGGCTTTCAAGAACAGGTTGAGTGGAAATGAAAATAAATATTTTGATATGGTTATCAACTGTTTTGTGAGAAGTAGGCGATTTTGGTCTTTTTTTCCAATAGGACTTGCGTCGGCGGAATGGAATAAAAGGGTAGGGAAGCTGAATGGGAGGACAGTAAGGCATACATTTCTGAAAAGTAGACAGAATTTCAAGTTTAGGAACCCCATTTTCCCAGGTCTAACTTGCGCAAATAGGCCCAGAATTTATTACCCAGAAGTTTAGGATGGGGTGGTTTGCGCAGGTCAGGCAACAACTATGTAGGAAAAAATTCCATATTCCAATTCCATTTCCCCGACTCTTGCAGTTAGGAAATCCCAAATTATTTGTAATGTTTTGCAAAACAAGCATTACCACAAGCCAAAAACGGAGCCATGGTACACCGGAGTTTTATGCGTACAGCCTAAACAGACGTATTTAGCATGTGTAAATAAGGAAAACAAATGTGGTGAGGAAGGGTAAGCATACATTTTTTGAAAGAGCACAGGCAGACCTTTTGAAGGGTAGGTGACTTGTGCAGGAAAATTGGGAACCCCATGCATTTCTGAAAAGAGGACACACGTGGGAATCCACAGAGGTCTAACTTGCGCAAATCGGCCCCGAATTTATTACCCAGAAGTTTAGGATGGGGTGATTTGCGCAGGTCAGGCAAGAACTATGTTGGAAAAAATTCCATAGTTTGGGGAAAAAGCGGGAAAATTACCGAAAGCAAAGGTATGTGGTGGACACGGTTGGCCTAGTACGGCAATGGCTTCTATGAATTTTGAGAAAAACAATGCTCTGCTACATTTCCCCGACTCTTGCAGTTAGGAAATCACACATTTTTTGTAATGTTTCACAAAACAAGCAATACCACAAGCCAAAAACGGAGCCATGGTACACAGGAGTTTTATGCGTACAGCCTAAATAGACGTATTTAGCATGTGTAAATAAGGAAAACAAATGTGGTGAGGAAAAGCAAGCATAAATTTTTTGAAAGAGCACAGGCAGACCTTTTGAAGGGTAGGTGCCTTGTGCAGGTTGCAAAAGTGTATAGTGCCTAAAGCAGCGACTAAATCACATTTGGGAAATTAAAGGGTTTTGTGACAAAGGGCAGCAGCAAATGGGTTGAAACATTATGAAAACCACGCAAACACAACTAATGTCGTACCCCAAGGATTTTCGCACAGCAGATTTTCAGGAATTTTGCTCATGTGCACACCATACAGATTTGGGCCTAGCGTGTCCAAGCCACCAAGGAAAATTGGGAACCCCATGCATTTCTGAAAAGAGGACACCAGTGGGAATCCACAGAGGTATAACTTGCGCAAATCGGCCCACAATTTATTACCCAGAACCCCCGGGCAAAGTACGGAATGTGACAAAAAAACATAATTTGCGCACATTTTACTCGGCTCACCCACCGAAACACGCAGCCAACAACACATGGCCTACCATCCTGCATTCCCACAGGTGTCCCAATGAAAACGGTACCTCACATGTGTAGGTGCACCTACCTGGGTGCAAAGGGAAAAGCCTAAAACACGGGTAACCCCTAAGTCTTTTCACACAGCAGATTTTCAGGAATTTTGCTCATGTGCACACGATACAGATTTACCCCATTGGTTGTCCAAGCCACCAAGGAAAACTGGAAAACTCATGCATTTCTGAAAAGAGGACACCCTTGGGAATCCACAGAGGTCTGACTTGCGCCAATCGGGCCAGAATGTATTACTCAGAACCACCAGCAAAGTCTGAAATGTGGCGAAAAAAAAACAATTTGTGCACTTTTTACTCGGCTCAGCTCATCTCTGACTGTCTGTCTGCTATCCAGGAGTGGTGTGCCGCCAATGACCTCGGCTTTAATGCCAGTAAGACTGAGATTTAACTCATTAGCACACCCACCCCCTCCTTCCCTGCAGCCCTCTTGCCGGCCTGACTTGGCCCTCTTCCTGCTCCGACCTGAAAGGCGAAAAACCTCAGGGTCATCTTTGACTCCACACTCTCCTTCTCCCCTCACATATCTGATGTCTCTAAGAATTCACACTACCAGCTCCACCTCCTCAGTGGTATTCTCCATTTCCTCTCCTTCCACCAGAAGCTCACCATCTCCAGAGTCCTAGTTCTCTCTAGGCTGGACTATTGTAACAGCCTCTATCTAAATCTGCCTGCCTCTACTCTCCGCCCTCTTCAACTTATCCAGAACAGGACTGCGAGACTTGTCCTTGGCCTCAAGCGCAGGGATCGTATCTCTCCAGGACTGAAATCTCTGCACTGTCTCCCAGTCGCTACGAGGATTAAGTTCAAAAGTCTATGCATTGTCTACAAGGCTTTCTGGGGCCTGGGGCCGAAATACCTTCAACTCTCTATTCCCAAATATCTTCCTTCCCGAGCTCTTTGCTCGTCCGCCTCCAACTCCCTCAGGGTCAGTCGCTTCTCCAAGCAATGAGTTGGTGGTAGATCTCTGTTTTCGGCAGGGGCCTCCCTCTGGAACAGCCTTGCTGCATCCCTGAAACTTGTGGAGAACCATCTCCGGTTCCGGAAGCACCTCAAAACCTTCCTCTTTGCTTCTGCTTTCTCTCCCCCTCTCCCCTGCTAAATTCCTGGCTGAAACTGCACTGGTTACCTGGCCGCCCTTTCTGATCTTGCACCCAGGCCCCGCCAGTTGCACACCTCCACTGCCTCCCCGGCAACCCCAGCACCTGGGGAATGTTATTCTGTATCCCTACAGTCCCCACAGCACTTATATCAGCTCTTATCTTGTACTTGCCACTATCAGGTGGCCGTTTCTTTTGTGTTTTTGTTTTTGATTATCTTATTATTCTACTATCCCATGTACTGCACTTTCCCACTCCCTTCCCCCATGCACTTTTCCCTTTCCCCCTGCCCATGCACTTGCATGATCTGAATGACACCTGGCCTAGTAAGATCGTTGTCTGTCTTCCACCTGTTCCCCCTCCCTTGCCTAGTCGCACCTCAAAAAACGTGTGTATAGGCACGTTATAAATGCGATATCATACCATATCTTAACTGGAGTCACACAAATTGACAGGAACTGGACAACTTATTAAAAGTAGAGCCACTGAAAAGTAAAACAGGTGCACATAGTAGATTTCCAGCTGCCAATTTCCACAGCATCGATTGAGTGGACCATGAACATTTTGCATGGAGAAGATCACAGGTGGCTTGTATTTTCAAGTTAGTGCCTTGTGATACACGAGTCACATTCAACAATGTCTTCCTGCATAATTCCCCCCTCACTGGATGGACACATTTCAGCATCAGTATAATCTCCACCAGGCAGCTGTCGAATACAATGTATTTGGGCTCCTTTATTAGACTATCGTCCTGCATGAATGTGGTTTGTGACTCAACTGTGGTGGACATATCGGCTGAACAGGATGCACTGTATTCGAGATCTTTGGCTAGTTCCTCGGTCAATTGTGTTGAGGCTTCAGAAGCTCTGTTATTACGGAATTGATCCCCCCTCAAGTCCCCCAAGACATCCTGGGCTCTACTTTCAAGCTCTTCCGGCGCAAATACGCAATATCTGACCCATTCTTATTCTCTTATTAGATCTATATTTCGCAGGAATATATGCATTGTTGTGCCTTTAGGTTTGTTATGGGTCTTAGAACGGTAACCGTAAACCATACATGTAGGCATTGTTGGAAATTCTGTACAAAAAAAAGGTCCACATCGTAAAGAAATTATTTTGCATAAAAGCGTGAGAAAGATGGAATTATATCATACATTTTTATATGCAATCATATTTTGGTCACCGAAGCAAAACATGTGTAGCGTAGCCGACTGTATTCTAGGATAACTTTCATACACAATTGATTGATGTGACGCAAATCGTAACATGTTACTCATCCCTTGAATGTACTATCATGCATCAAAAGGAAACATGCTTATAGACACAGTCCGCGAAGGATGCAGTTCTATCCCAATTGACACTGATGACAATTGCTATATATCGAGAACAGAACAAATTAAACTCAAGTCAATGGTAATGACAATGAGATGAATGAACATTACACTACTGGGTACATTTGTTAGAAATAGATAGAAATTTAGAGATCAAGAAGATATGATTAGGTGACCTGCATTTACCGTGACCAACCAACAGTAATATTCAGCAAGCAGCGTCGTTAGTAGCAGGAGAACAGGGAGATGTTCACAGGTAGCACGATGACGCGCTGGCTTTCAGTGGTCACAGATGTTCTCGGGTAGCACGTTCACGAGTTGACTTGCAGTGTTCACAGATGTTCTCATGATAATAAAGAATTCCAAAAGTGGGTGTGTATGTGAATGAGTGACGTGTATATGGCGTGGTCTTATGTAGCAGGGTAGCGGCCTGCTTCAGGGGAGCATGCCTGGAGACACTGGGTCTGGGGAGGCCATGTGTACAATGGCATCTGTGCAGAAGATACCTTTGAAGTGTACATGGTGTTTGGCACCTTGGCCGTTCCCACCCCTGCCAGCCCCCCTTGGGAGGGCACTGTAACGCTCACCTGATTCTCGCAGAGGCGCCGGTCTTGACTGGGCGACTACCGTATCTTCACTGTATGCCTGACTCGGAGAGTAAGATGTCTGCAGATAGAAAATATGGGATTAATGAACTGGGGTTATTGGGGTGTCCCTATCTCTTTCCTTTTCTCCTCTCCTGTAGAACCCCAAAGGTTAACGCTCTCACCTTAGGTAAGTGAACGCTGAGCTCTCCATCTGCCTCGGGGCAGGGTGCTGTAACCAGTTTCTTCACTGGTTAGGTAGCGCAGGCCTCTTGACTTCAGAGGACTGCTGTCCGTTGTTTACTTCACGAACGGTGAGTTCCGAATATTTCAAATGTCTTTAAAAGTCTTTTGTAATGCTGTCTCTTATTTTGCAGGGTTCCGGCGATGGCGGTTGACTGGCTGAAGTGAGTTGAGGATGGACCCGTATGCGGAATAGAAGCACCTGGAAGCGCGTAAGTAAGCGCTTGTTGCTTGCTTCACGATGCGCACTAACTGTCCTTTTATTTTGCAGGTACCAGTTCGGAGCTGCTGAAGGATGCCGGAATGCCCACTGAGTTCGGCGTGGATGGAGTAATGGCACGTGAGTATTTACGTGACCCAATGTCTTTAAACGCACCTTCTTTTATCTTACAGATGCGGGATGCAGCGCCGAAGGCCTCCGGAGCGTGCGAAGAGTTGGTAAGCTTTTGTCTTTCAGATGCCGGAATGCAGTGCGATGACCTCCGGAGCGCGTGAAGAGTAGGTAAGCCTTTGTCTTTCAGATGCAGGAATGCTGCGCGAGGCGTTGATGACAGCCGATGGACCAGGTAAGAGATGCGCTGTCACTGAAGACCGTAGTGCTAACCTGTTCTTTCTTGTCTTTATAGATGTTGCTGAAGACTGGATTCAGGATGGTAAGCCTTTTTCCTTTAGGCCCAGGATCAGATGCAGAAGACACGATGAGCGCTCTGCTGCAGAGGATGCAGAATAACGCAAAGCAAGATTCATCCATCGGGTGTGGTTTAAATAGCCTCCTGTAATGCTTAGGTGTCGCCTTCCACAGCCACGCCTAGGTAAGAAAAGAGTTCCTGCTTTCCAGAAGAGTTCCAGTGTTCTGAACCTAGGGAGTGGCTCCTGCCCCACCCAACAGGAAAAGTAGTCCCAAACAGAAGAGGATCAGGGGTTCAACTGGCAGGTAAGGAAGCAGCATGGTCTGCTGCAGGTAAGTCCACCCAAGCATTATGAGCCCGGCTCTTGCAGTGCTGGGACTGGGCATATTTATGAGCCTGTCGCCACTGGCGCCAGGACAGGGTCCAAAAGGTCTCAATTGGGACTGGCTGGCACTCGGAACCTGGGTTATGGGTCTGCTTCCAAGGGAGTTAGGTAAGTCCTGGCCTTTTGGAAGCAGAGATCATGACAGTACCCCCCCTCAAGGCCCCTCCCAAACCGGGCTTCCCCGGGGGTTTCGGCTTGTCAGGAAATGTTTGATGAAATCTTTTGATTAGACGAGGAGCGTGGACATATTCTGCAGGTTCCCAGGATCTTTCTTGAGGGCCGTAGCCTTTCCAGTCAATTAGGTAAAATAGCTTAGATTTGGAGATCTTGGAGTCCAGGATGCTTTTGACTTCAAACTCGAGTTCTCCATCAACTAGGATAGGTTTTGGGGATTTAGTTAGTCGGGTTTGAGGTTGCACGGGTTTTAAAAGAGAGACGTGGAAGACCGGATGTATCTTCATGTGAGGGGGCAAGTCCAACTTGACCGCTACTGGGTTTACTATGGTAGTGATGGAATAGGGACCAAGGTATCTTGGGTTGAATGTGCGTGGTCCTTTTAGAGGTAGATATTTGGTGGATAACCAGACTTGATCTCCTACTTGATATTGGGGGGCTTCCTTCCGATGTTGATCTGCTCCTTTCTTGTATTGTTCCTTAGCCCTTTGAAGGTGAGAAACGGCTTCCTTAAAAGCTTGGGTGATTGTAGAGTGCAGGTAGTCTACTGCTGGTGTACCAAGATCTTGGGGTGGATCCAACTCTGAGGTTCGAGGGTGACAGCCGTATAAAAGAAAAAACGGGGTTTTCCCAGTTCCTGAGTGGACAGAGTTGTTGTAGGCATATTCGGCTATCCAAAGGATATCTTTCCAAGTTTTTTCAGTTTGTTGCAGCATGCAGCGTAAATACTGTTCCTGAGTTTGATTGGTCCTCTTGGTTTGTCCGTCGGTTTGAGGGTGGTGACTGGTCGATAATCTCACATCAATTTGAGCCGACCGACAACAACTTCGCCAAACATGAGAAATAAATTGACTACCTCGATCCGAAATTAGCACTGAAGGAAAACCGTGCAGTCGGACGATGTTTTCGAGAAATTCTCGGGCCAGAGTTGTTGCTGTTGGCAAGCCTTTGAGTGGAATGAAATGCGCCATCTTGGAGAATAAGTCCACGATTACCAGGATCGTATTGTATCCGGAGCATGGAGGTAGGTCGATGATGAAGTCCATAGAAAGCGTATGCCAAGGGCGAGGTGGGATGTCAATAGGGCGTAAGAGGCCGGCTGGTCTTTCCTTTTGACTCTTGTTTTGGGCGCATACTCCACAGGACATTATAAAGTTTCTGATATCTTTTTTCCAAGACGGCCACCAGAAGTAGCGCTTGATCTTTTCTGAGGTTTTGGCCATACCGGGATGTCCTTCCATTAGAGACTCGTGATAACAAGAGATCACCTTTTTCTGTAAATCTGTGCTGGGCAGGTATAATCGTTCTTGGAAATACAATAAGTTGTCCTTTACTGCAAAGTCCTTTCCCTGCAGATGCCAATTCTGTATTTCTGCTGGAGTTATAAGTTGCCTGGTTTTATCCTTAATTTCCTCTATGGATTGTGTGGTTATTACACCCAGAATTCTTTGTTCGGGAATGATAGGTACAGGTTTAGGGTTGGTCAAGTGTTCCTCCACTCCCATCTGAGAAAGGGCATCAGCTTTACCGTTTTTTGTACCAGGTCGATAGGTAATAATGAAGTCAAACTCGGCAAAGAATAGTGCCCAACGGAGTTGTCTAGAGGATTGGGCTTTTGCGGTTTTCAAATATTGCAGGTTTCGGTGATCCGTAATCACAGTAACGGTGTGTCGGGCCCCCAGAAGATAATGCCCGCAAGCCTTAAAGGCAGACTTGATAGCCAGAAGTTCCTTATCAGTAATAGTGTAATTGATCTCAGGAGGCGAGAATTTGCGAGACCAGAATGCCACGGGATGTAACTGATTGGTTACTGGGTCCTTCTGTGATAGAACTGCCCCCATGGCAAGGCTCGAAGCATCAGTTTCAACGATGTAGGGGAGTTCGGGGCGAGGATGTTTTAGAATTGGTGCAGAGATAAATTTTGTCTTCAAATTCTGGAAAGCTTGTTCCGCCTCGGTAGACCATTCAAAACGTTTGTTTTTCTTTAACAAGGCGGTGATGGGCTGGACTATTCGAGAGAATTCGGGGATAAACCTGCGGTAAAAGTTGGCGAAGCCTAACATGCTTTGAACCCCTTTTACGGAGGATGGTGATGGCCATTTGAGAATTGCATCGACCTTCCTTGAATCCATACTCACTCCGCTAGGTGATAATATGAATCCCAAGAATTCAACTTCAGTCACGTTGAAAACACATTTTTCCAACTTAGCGAAAAGTCTGTGTTGACGCAACCTCTCGAGGACCATTTTCACGTGTTTCGGATGTTCAGATTCCGATGAAGAATAAACGAGGATGTCGTCAATGTAAACGACAACACATACATCTATGAGTTCTCTGAGGACATCGTTCATAAAATATTGAAAGGCGGCCGGGGCATTGCAAAGTCCGAAGGGCATGACCTGATATTCAAATAGCCCATACATGGTGCGGAAGGCCGTCTTCCATTCATCGCCCTCTTTTACTCGTACCAAGTGGTAGGCTCCTCTAAGATCCAGCTTTGTATATATGCATGCTCTTCTGACTTGGTCCAGGAGTTCAGGGATTAAAGGTAACGGATATCTATTCTTAACGGTGATCTGGTTCAGGGCGCGGTAATCTACACAAGTTCTAAGGTCCCCTTCCTTTTTTGGAACGAAGAACAAAGCTGAAGAAGCAGGGGACTTAGAAGGACGAATAAACCCATTCGCTAGGTATTGATCCAGGTATTGTCGGAGGTGAAGGTTCTCAGGCTCGGTGAGGGCATAAATTCTGCTACACGGAGGAGTAGATCCAGGTATCAGGTCTATCTGGCAGTCATAGGACCTATGAGGAGGTAGAGAGTTAGCCTGATCCTTCCGGAAAACATCTTGGAATTCTAGGTATTAGGGAGGTAACTGGGGAGTCTCCGAAGAAATTGCTGCTAGAGCAACACCAGGTGGAGGGAGACAAGTAGAGACACATTCTGGGAACTGAACCGTTCTTGCTCGCCAATCGATCCGAGGATTGTGTTTCTCTAACCAAGGTATCCCTAGAATAATCTGGAACTGAGGGGCCTTGATCACATCGAACACGATCTTCTCATGGTGTCCATCTTGACTTACTAGCGTCACTTCTTGAGTGGTATGCGTTACTGGTCCGGAGGCTATCTCCGTACCATCCACCGTAGTAATGACGTCCTTTACAGCCTTGGGACAAAGAGTTAGATTCATCCTCAAAACCATTTCCTGATCCACATAATTGCCGATGGCACCGCTGTCGACGTAAGCTTCAATCGCATGTAATCGATCCGGATGATCAGGCCTAATGAGGACCATAGGTATCACGAAATGCGAGGTCACGGAACTGGTTTTAACGCTCGGCAAGAGGACCTCTATTCTTGTCGGGCGAGGTCGTTTCCCTGCTCAGAGTTTGTGACCTTGGTAACTGCAGCTCCTACCGCCTTCTTGGCTGGTTTCACCGGACAGTCTCGAAGAAAGTGCCCTGAGTTTCCGCAATAGAGGCATAATTGCAACTGTTTTCTCCTTTCCCGCTCCTTTTGTGTTAGTGGTCCTTTCAGGCCCCCTATTTGCATGGGTTCCCCGGAGTCTACTCCTTTGGAAGGAGTTGGTGGTTTGGAAAATACTCGAGCATCAAACTTGGAACGATCGGCCTTCCTGTTCTGCAGTCTGTGATCTATTTGAACGACTAAGTCTATATAATCCGAACAGTCTTGTGGGGGATTCACTACTTGGGCTAAAACGTCTTTGAGCTCTCCACGTAGACCTCTATAAAACAGCGTAATCCTTTTGTCCTCAGGCCATTGAGTTTCCACTATTAGTCTGTTGAAAGATGCAATATAAGCCAAAAGGTCTTGATTACCCTGTCGCAACGAAAGAAGCTCATTGTCCAAGGCCTGCCCCTGTGAATGTCTTGCGAACAGTTTTTCCATACTAAGCTGAAAGGCTTGAAAATCATGGAGAACCGGATCATCTTGATTAACTAGAGGGATCGACCAGTCTGCCGCATTGCCACTAAGGTACGAAAGCACAAAAGCTACTTTAGCTTGATCAGTTGGAAAGGCTGCTGGCCGGCATAAAAAATGCAACCGGCACTGATTGATAAATACTGCAAACCTCTTTGGGTCACCAGAAAACCGTTCGGGCGGAGCCAGAGGTACATTCCCAGGTAGGTTGATCTGCACTGGATTCATAGGGGATGTTGAAGGAAGATTTGCCCCTGATGCGGGTAATGGGGTCTGTCCGGCTTGTGACTGTAGCAATTGTCTAGCAAGATCGTCTGTTCGCTCCTTGGAAATAATTAGTTCCCTTCTTAGAGCATTCGTTTCCTGACGAGCTGCATGCACTTCTGCCCTTAGTTCCCCCAGTAACCGGGCTAGGTGGTCGGTATCCGAGGTTTCCATAGCGCCTGGGCGAGAGTTTTGCGGTAGGCTTTGCGTTCTGTAACGCTCACCTGATTCTCGCAGAGGCGCCGGTCTTGACTGGGCGACTACCGTATCTTCAAAAGTGATGTGTAGCACCCGGTTGGCTTTTTGGGCTGGACCTCTGTGCACTGTATGCCTGACTCGAAGAGTAAGATGTCTGCAGATAGAAAATATGGGATTAATGAACTGGGGTTATTGGGGTGTCCCTATCTCTTTCCTTTTCTCCTCTCCTGTAGAACCCCAAAGGTTAACGCTCTCACCTTAGGTAAGTGAACGCCGAGCTCTCCATCTGCCTCGGGGCAGGGTGCTGTAACCAGTTTCTTCACTGGATAGGTAGCGCAGGCCTCTTGACTTCAGAGGACTGCTGTCCGTTGTTTACTTCACGAACGGTGAGTTCTGAATATTTAAAATGTCTTTAAAAGTCTTTTGTAATGCTGTCTCTTATTTTGCAGGGTTCCGGCGATGGCGGTTGACTGGCTGAAGTGAGTTGAGGATGGACCCGTATGCGGAATAGAAGCGCCTGGAAGCGCGTAAGTAAGCGCTTGTTGCTTGCTTCACGATGCGCACTAACTGTCCTTTTATTTTGCAGGTACCAGTTCGGAGCTGCTGAAGGATGCCGGAATGCCCACTGAGTTCGGCGTGGATGGAGTAATGGCACGTGAGTATTTAACGTGACCCAATGTCTTTAAACGCACCTTCTTTTATCTTACAGATGCGGGATGCAGCGCCGAAGGCCTCCGGAGCGTGCGAAGAGTTGGTAAGCTTTTGTCTTTCAGATGCCGGAATGCAGTGCGATGACCTCCGGAGCGCGTGAAGAGTAGGTAAGCCTTTGTCTTTCAGATGCAGGAATGCTGCGCGAGGCGTTGATGACAGCCGATGGACCAGGTAAGAGATGCGCTGTCACTGAAGACCGTAGTGCTAACCTGTTCTTTCTTGTCTTTATAGATGTTGCTGAAGACTGGATTCAGGATGGTAAGCCTTTTTCCTTTAGGCCCAGGATCAGATGCAGAAGACACGATGAGCGTTCTGCTGCAGAGGATGCAGAATAACGCAAAGCAAGATTCATCCATCGGGTGTGGTTTTAATAGCCTCCTGTAGTGCTTAGGTGTCTCCTTCCACAGCCACGCCTAGGTAAGAAAAGAGTTCCTGCTTTCCAGAAGAGTTCCAGTGTTCTGAACCTAGGGAGTGGCTCCTGCCCCACCCAACAGGAAAAGTAGTCCCAAACAGAAGAGGATCAGGGGTTCAACTGGCAGGTAAGTAAGCAGCATGGTCTGCTGCAGGTAAGTCCACCCAAGCATTATGAGCCCGGCGCTTGCAGCGCTGGGACTGGGCATATTTATGAGCCTGGCGCCACTGGCGCCAGGACAGGGTCCAAAAGGTCCCAATTGGGACTGGCTGGCACTCGGAACCTGGGTTATGGGTCTGCTTCCAAGGGAGTTGGGTAAGTCCTGGCCTTTTGGAAGCAGAGATCATGACAGGCACGGCCACAGGTGCTAACAGTCATTGATTCTCGAGGGGTGGATGGAGGGGCATAAGGCATGCTGAATGGTGACACACATGTGGATTGCAGGCAATGGTCTGCTTTCAGGGGAGCATGTCTGGAGACACTGGCTCTGGGAAGGCCATGTGCACAATGTCCCCTGCGCGGAAGATACCTTTGAAATGTACATGGTGTTTGGGACCTTGGCCGTTCCCACACAGTCTGCGACCTCGGGAGGGCACGGCCACAGGTTTAAACTGCCATTGATACTGGAGGGGTGGATGGAGGGGCATGAGGCATGCAGGAAAGGGTCGGAACCAGGGGCGTTGCTAGGGGGGGGCTAAGGGGGCTATAGCCCCTGATCTTTTGGTTGTAGCCCTGGATAGAATCTCAGGAGCTACAGCCGAAAGACTAGCTAGCCCCCAGTCCCAACAGTTCCGACATCAGCGTAGCCCCGGGTCTTTTCCAGACCTAGCAACTCCCCTGGTCGGAACACTGCTGAATGGAGACACACTTATGTGGATTGCAGGGGTGCGCCCTGCTTCAGGGGAGCCTGCATGGAGACACTGGGTCTGAGGAGGGCATGTGAACAATGGCCTCTGCGCAATACCTTTGAAGTGTACATGGTGTGTGTCACCTTGGCCGTTCCCACCCTGCCAGCTACCTTGGGAGGGCACGGCCACAGGTGCTAACAGTCATTGATAGGGTAGGGGTGGGGGGCGGACGGCCAAGAGGCATGCAGGAAAGGGCCGGAACACTGCTGAAAGGAGACACACTTGATTCACTGAAAAATTGAAACAACCATTGATAAAAGTTCAGTTGTATTTTATTTTGTTGCTGATTTTGATGGCACAAATGTACTACACATTATAAACTTCGGATTGCAGCACAGTATGGGAAAATCCCCTGTACTGACCACTGTCACTGGGGAATGTGTTTCTAATGGCACCAACGACACAGCAGGTATTACTCGTCCAACGCGGTGTCCAAGCCTCCCATGAAGCCACCATGTAAACGAACAACAGGCCACCAGCCTGTACCACCTGTGGAAGAGAAAGATACAAACTGTTTTTAAATGAACAAGATAAGTGGATTAAACCCTAGTTGAAAATGCAATATTGTATCCAATGGCATTGTTGCCAGTACAAATGTTACTTCACGGATCAATCCACTTGGGCTTCAAAGTGTAGACACGTTACAATATTGAACGACTATGAATTCCATTACATTTGGGGCACAAAGAAATATTTCTTCATGGTTGTACATGAAATAAACATAAGAAGACCAGTATGATTTCCCCAAATCGTGAGTGATGTATAGAATTGCAAGACTACATTCATTTGGCAGTGATAGATCAAATTCACAAGGGGGGTCCTGGGAGTCCCTCTGCCAGACATTAGTCCTGGTTAGAAGAGACTTACCCAGAGTCTTTAGCTCACTATCTTTCACAGAGAAGAAATATCCCAAACATAACAGTCTTTGTCCTGCCCTGGGGCAGTCCAGCACCGAAATGCTAGGCAATTCTCCTCTGAACAAGAGTACCAACAGCATCCCCAGACACGTGTTTCGGTCTGGTTGGACCTCATCAGTAGAGAGGAGCTGTGCCTCTCTAAGAATAGTGAGCAAGGGGTCCACGTCTGGATTCCCCTCGTAACTTAGGGTGAGACCCAAAGTTACTTAAATATGCAAATTCACAAGGGGGGTCCTGGGAGTCTTGGGAATTCTTTAGAGTGGGGGAGAGGCCCAGGTTTCCCAATACATTACGTTGTCCTGATATATTAGATGGAAATGAATGATATACCTATACTTCGTAGGCTAGTTTTCACAAATCTATCTTGGTGTGGCACTTGATAACATTTACAAATCTATCTGTATGCGACGCAGGGTAAAGTTCACAATTCTATCCAGGTGTGGCATTAGCTATTACTATTAGAGTTGGAGGCTCTGAGTGACAGGACAGGAAATCTCTCCTCTTCGTCAGCCAGTGTGCTCTGTGTGAGGTGGATGGTGTTGGCATGCTGAAGGCGTGAGCAGGAGTTAAGTCAAATGTACATGTTTATGTGTAATGTGTTTGTATGTATGCATGTGTGAATGTTTGTTTTTATGTGAGCATGCATGCAAGGAGTTGTCTAAGTACTGTATGAATGCACAGGTGAATGAGTGTAAGTTGTGTATGAGAATGTGTGCGTGCCTGCCCTGCTGCTCTGCGTGTGTGAATGGGTAGCAGGCATCTAGTTGCAGAGTTTTGGGGAGTATGAAGTGGTAAAGTAAACATGATGATTGATATTACAAAGCTAGACTGGCATACTTGGGCGCAGCCAATCCAGCTATACTTTCTTACTTTGGCATTGTATATTACATAGCTAGACTGGCATTATTTGGTGCAGCCACTTCACCTATACTTTCTTACTGTGGTGTTTTATTTTTTACTGGGCATCAAGCGTAAATAAAACATGATGATACTTTTACATAGCTAGACTGGTATACTTGGGTGCAGCCAGTCTAACTATACTTTCTTACTGTGGCATTTTATTTGTTAATGGGCATCAAAGCTAAAGCAAACATGGTGGGTGCTCTTACATAGCTGGACTGGCCTTCATTAGTACAGCCAGTTTCAATATACTCTTTTTGGTGCATGGCTACAGTGCATCAAAGGTAAAGCAAACAAGGATTATTACATGGCTACACTAGCCTCCATTGATGGCACTGGTTTGACCATATACTTACTTATGTTGGCATGGCATTTTTTGTTGGCATATCCAATAGGAGTAATTGGTAATAATGGCATGTAGTGGTGCAGTCTGCATGCATATGCCTGGGCACAACCAGCATGAAAGTGTTTTGTATGCTGCTGTATTTGTGGGGCAAAGGCATCATCATGAAAATGTGTTGGGAAAAGCTCCTGTTCACTGTTGACTGCATCGATTGCATTTTTTTCATGTGCTACCATACAAAACCAATTGCAAACTGTGGCATTTTACACAATTTTTCACAAAAACTGTGTTAGAAAATACACCCTCTTATCACATTATTGAAAAAACATTCTCGGAAAGGCGCACCCGCTTCCCCAAGGCCCCTTAGTTGGTTCTAGCTCCTCACTATATTCAATGGCTCCCACATATTCCAGACAAACATTTAAACCATGGTAAAAAAAATCACCAGCCGCCAATGCACCTAACAGCAAAACTCAAAACGCTGAGCATGATGTTCACAGCTCACTCGTGTAACTTCTCAAGATGGACCAGAAAATATGAGTGAGGCAAACCTTTTTTGTGCTCTGATCAGGGTCACATTTCCTTTGCTGTCATCATTCTGCTAATTACTATTTTTGAAACTTGAAAAATCCTACCTCTTTTTGGTCACAGAATGTTGCCAAGTGTGAAAATATAAAATGCATTTACACAACAGAATCCACGGAAGCGCCTAGAGACACTCCGGCTCACAGTGGCACTATACTAGACACAGCAGCAAATTAAGGACACGTCCCTGAAATGCCCCTCAGTGTGATTTAGTAGCACAGTGGAAAAGTCACTCTGGGGCGGCAGGGTGAAATTGAACAAACATCTATATTCAACTGCTGTTTGAACTACCCCAATTGTCCCTTTTAACCATCTTGCAATCTTTGTGTCTGTAAAGGACGACAGCATGAGAACTGTCTGTGTCTCTGAGCCATAGGCACTGTGGGATAAGTGAGAAACAAAAAGGGCCTTCAGAAGTGGGCGCCTGGCAATGCAGGGCCGTGAAGTGGGTGTGAATAGAGGGGCGCCTGGCAATGCAGGGCCGTGAAGTAGGCGTGAATAGAGGGGTGCCTGGCAATGCAGGGCCGTGCAGTGGGTGTGAATAGAGGGGCGCCAGCAATGCAGGGCCGTGAAGTAGGCGTGAAAAGAGGGGTGCCTGGCAATGCAGGGCCGTGAAGTGGGTGTGAATAGAGGGGCACCTGGCAATGCAGGGCCGTGAAGTGGGGGTGAATAGAGGGGCGCCTGGCAATGCAGGGCCGTGAAGTGGGTGTGAATAGAGGGGCGCCTGGCAATGCAGGGCCGTGAAGTAGGCGTGAATAGAGGGGCGCCTGGCAATGCAGGGCCGTGAAGTGGGCGTGAATAGAGGGGCGCCTGGCAATGCAGGGCCGTGAAGTGGGCGTGAATAGAGGGGCGCCTGGCAATGCAGGGCCGTGAAGTGGGTGTGAATAGAGGGGCGCCTGGCAATGCAGGGCCGTGAAGTGGGTGTGAATAGAGGGGCGCCTGGCAATGCAGGGCCGTGAAGTTGGTGTGAATAGAGGGGCGCCTGGCAATGCAGGGCCGTGAAGTGGGTGTGAATAGAGGGGCGCCTGGCAATGCAGGGTCGTGAAGTGGGTGTGAATAGAGGGGCGCCTGGCAATGCTTGGCCGTGAAGTGGGTGTGAATAGAGGGGCGACTATGCAGGTCCGTGAAGTGGGTGTGAATAGAGGGGTGCCTGGCAATACAGGGTTGTGAAGTGGGTGTGAATAGAGGGGCGACTATGCAGGTCCGTGAAGTGGGTGTGAATAGAGGGGCCACTATGCAGGGCCGTGAACTGGGTGTGAATAGAGGGGCCAATATGCAGGGCTGTGAAGTGGGTGTGAATAGAGGGACGACTATGTAGGGCCGTGAAGTGGGTGTGAATAGAGGGGCCACTATGCAGGGCCGTGAAGTGGGTGTGAATAGAGGGGCGACTATGCAGGGCCGTGAAGTGGGTGTGAATAGAGGGGCCACAATGCAGGACCGTGAAGTGGGTGTGAATCGAGGGGCCACTATGCAGGGCCGTGAAGTGGTTGTGAATAGAGGGGCGACTATGCAGTTCCGTGAAGTAGGTGTGAAGAGAGGGGAAACTATGCAGGGGCTTGAAGTGGGTGTGAATAGAGGGGCCACTATGCAGGGCAGTGAAGTGGGTGTGTATAGAGGGGTGACTATGCAGGGCCGTGAAGTGGGTGTGAAGAGAGGGGCGACTATGCAGGGCCGTGAAGTGGGTGTGAATAGAGGGGCCACTATGCAGGGCTGTGAAAGTGGGTGTGAATAGAGGGGCAACTATGCAGTGCCATGAAGTAGGTGAGATTAGAGGGCGACTATGCAGGGCCGTGAACATAGCTCTCAAACATTTGGGTTGCAAAGGCGGGTGAAATCACCTGGTTTTGTTTTTGGCGGGGACGCCCATTGGAATGTATGGGCGTGCAGGAGGCTTGGCGGGTGAATCAGCCCTTTACAAGGCGGGTGACACCCGCCAAAAGCGTGTGAGTTGAGAGCTATGCATGAAGTAGGTGTGAATAGAGGGGCGACTATGCAGGGCCGTGAAGTAGGTGAGCGGGTCTTGGATTTACTTGCCGAGGGTTAAGCCCGAGGCACCACTTCAATGGAATCTCTACACTTTGTGGACTCAGGAAGCAGTGTTTGCAAATGGACATGATGGCGTGTTCCAAGCACTGACACCAGTAGGACAAAGGTCAAGCCAACGCTGCCTGGAGATTCGCACCTGCTGTTAGAAAGCGCACCATCTCTTGTTTGCATCAAATGTTTTGGGGCACGGGGTTTATGTAGTGTAGTGTCCTGTAGGTGGACCTTCTCACACTCCTAACCGCTCTCTCTCTTCAAGCAGAGACTGACACGGGAGCTGGGGTGCAACACGTCTTATCTTTATTTAACCTCGACACTAACTGCCGCTCCACGCGGTAACCCCTCCCCTTCCTGTCACGTGGGACGCAGCCCACTCAACAACCGATAACAGAGAGAGAGGACTGTTCCTCTCTTCGATACTTTGGTGACGACACCACACCCTCCCGTCACTAAACAGTCAGTTGCGTTCTCAACCCATTTCTTCGATGAGACGAGTAGGCCTCCTTCTGGTTCTGTGTGGTCGGTGGTCCACACTTGCAGATGGTGCCATGCATTCTCCTGGTGTCACATCATCTCCAGAGTCTTCCCTGTCTCCCTCATAGGGGGCGTCCCATTGGGAGAAAGTGTCACACATACTTGAATTTCTTGAACGCTGAAAACCAGGCATCTTTCTAAAGTGAGAAGAGTTTCGCGTTATGGACCGGTGATCTCCTTCTGCGGTGATGAGCGATCCTTTCTTCCCAGTGATGATGAGGGGTTCTTCATTGAAAGGAGTTGCGTTTTTGCGCTGTGGCTGTTGTCGGACCACGACCATGTCCCCAGGCGCCATGTCGCTCTCTCTGGCTCTGCGCTTGCGGTCAGCTGTCTCTTTCATGTGTTCCTTCATGAGGGAGTCGCGTGTTCTCATCTCCGCGTCCTCTGCGTACTGTCCTTCAATGTCGGGCGCGTGCGGTAGTCGCGTTCTGATCATTCGTCCGAACATTACTTCTGATGGTGACTTCCCCGTGGTGCTGTGTGGAGTGTTCCTATAGTCTCGCATGAGTTGGTACAGCATTTTCTCGACGGGTTCTCCCGTGAGGCGTGCGATCTGAGTCGTGTGCTTGATGTTACTCATGAATCTTTCCACAGTGCCATTTGCTTGAGGCCACAGCGGTGTTACTTTACGATGACGGAAACCCATGTATTCTGCGAATCTCTGAAAGTCTTGTCCCGTGAAGGGTGGTCCGTTGTCAGACTTTACAACCTTCGGTATGCCATAGATCGCGAACATCCGATCCAGTGCTGGGATGGTGTGATGTGCAGCGGTGGATGGGATGACCTGTAGGTCTGGATATCTAGAGTATTCATCTACCGCTATCAAAATGTATTCACCCCCTTCCATGGGCCCAAAGTGGTCGATGGCTATCTCTTCCCATGCTCCTTCTGGTAGTGCGGTCATTCTTCCGGTGGTTCCGGGACTGTGTGCGGCTTCACGATGGCACAGGTGGGACAGTTTTGTAATAACTCCTCCACAGAGGTGTCCAGTTGGGGAAACCATAGCTTTTGCCTCAGCATCCTTTTGGTGGATACAATTCCCCTGTGTCCTTCATGAGCTAGCTCTAGCACCTTCTGGCGTAGGCTTCGCGGTATTACTAGTTTAGTCCCTTTGAGTAGTAGTCCTTCCTCAGACTTCGCAAGTTCTTCCTTTACAGCCAGAAGGCACGTGATGTCTCGTTTGATGTCCTCGTTCATTGTTTCACGTATCTGTTTTGCATGTTTCCACCGTCCTGTTTCTAGGCACCTCAAGATGGTCTGTATTCCTTGATCTGCGTTGGACTCCCTCGTTATCTGTTCCATGTCGAGCCCTTGTGGTGTGCTGCTGTGAATGACATATCTGATGTATTGATCAGCAATGGATTGTTCTGGTCCGCTCTTTTCCTTGGGGTGCCGGGATAGGAAATCCGCTGGATTTTGTTCCTTCCCTGGCCGGTGTATGATGGTGAATCGATAGTCCTGCAGCCTAAGTGCCCATCTGGCTATCCTTGGTGGCATTTTGGCTTGTGGGTTGCCGTAGATGAAAGTGAGTGCCTGGTGATCCGTCACAACTATAAAAGGTTGACCAAACAGCTGCAGAATTCCTGATAGATACTGGAGCAACTGTGAACGTAATAAGTGAAGTATACCAAAGCATACCGAACGCCCCTCGCCTACAGCCAGCACGAGCCCTCATCTATCCCTATGGCTCAAAAACACCCCTAGCATGCAAAGGGTTTTTCATGGCATCATGCCAGTACAAGGAACACAAGAAAAGCATCCCCATGCACGTGCTAGAAGCCGCCACGGAGAGCGGATGCATCTTGAGCTATCGGTCAGCCGCAGAGATGGGACTCATTCACATATTGTACCATCTCATGGTGCACAAGTACCTAGACCCAACGGCAAGCATCGATCAAATATTCCCGGCCCTGTTCAAAGGCTTAGGAAAACTGAAGGGAAAACAGATTGAACTTCACATCGACCCCCACATCACTCCAGTAGCCCAACACTACAGGGGCATCCCTATCAACATTCAACAGCAAGTTGAAAGCGAACTAACTAAGCTATTAGAGGCCGACATCATTGAGCCCGCGGAAGGCCCCACACCATGGGTCTCTCCTATAGTGCCGGTACCCAAAAGAGAATCTCCGGACATTAGGATATGTGTAGACATGAGAAGACCAAATGAAGCCATCCTAAGAGAACGATAAGCAAGCCCAGGTCAAGCTCATGAGTGGCTCAGGAGAGGAGTCACCCACTGCTACAGCGACTCCAGCCCGAAGGGTGTCACTCACAGTCCCAGTGACACCAGCACAAAAAGAGGGTTCCTACGCCCCAGCGTCCCCGCACAGGAAAATGACGGACAGCCTCCTAGCCCAATTACCAGCTAATTTTGACCTCACAGAGACAAGCAAGATGGAGAAGATGGCTGAGAGACTTTGAAGTATGCCTAAAGGCAGCTGGACCACTGGAGGATGAACAAAAACTAAACCTCCTAAACCATGCGGTAGGTTCCAACGTGCGTGATATCCTCGAGGAAATGCCGGAAGGCAACATAGATACTTACATCAAGCTAAAGACATCGCTCACGGAATATTTCACACCTCACACAAACGTGGACTACGAGCGGCATGTATTCCACACTACCAAGCAAAACAAAGGAGAATCCATAGACGCGTTCATCATGAGGCTAAGATCAAAAATGAAGCACTGTGACTTCAACAATTACTCGAATGAGGAGGCCCTCAGATCACAGATCATAGTGGGGTGCGAAAGCGCAGACTTCCGGAGGCGACTACTACAACAGCCGAGAAGTCTAGAAGAAATCCTGCGCCTAGCGAGATCCGACGCTGCCCTTGCAGCACAAGTGGAGGGCCTGGACGATATAAAGATCACACACGGCAAGCAGGAAAGCATCAACAAGCTGGAGGGTACAACGAGAACCAACACAGATCCCTTCTGCTACAGATGTGGCCATGAATACCCACACGAAGGAACGTGTCCGGCCATGGGACAGACTTGCTCTGCATGTGGTGGCGACAACCACTACAAGTCCGTATGCCTGATATTTCGCAGTAAAATGAAGGGAGCAGGTAGAAGTGGAAAATCCTCGATGGAACTAGAACAGAATCAACGCTCCCACCACAGCAGGGCGGCACATCACTTCCCGGAACAAGGAAGGCGCTGTCACCACGACGAGCAACCGGAAAGAAGACAAGAGAGGGGAGAATGGAGGGAGAACAAAACCACCCAGCCAAAAGCAAGAAGGCGACCCAGAAGGTATGTGAGATGCCTCATAGAACAATCACAGTCAGACAGCGTGTCAAGCGCATCCTCAGAGGAGAGGTCCCGCAGACCGGGAATGCAACAAGAAGCACCACGGAAAAAGGGATATCTATACGCCCTTGGAAACAACATGGCCAAAGAACACAGCCCAATACTAAGAATACATTTTGGTAGCGGTAGATGAATAGTCTAGATATCCAAACCTACAGGTCATCCCATCCTCGTCGCCAGATGTAGTGTCCTGTAGGTGGACCTCCTCACACTCCTAACCGCTCTCTCTCTTCAAGCAGAGACTGACACGGGAGCTGGGGTGCAACACGTCTTATAATAATAATAATAATAATAATAATTTGGCATTTATATAGCGCTACAAACCCTCAGGTATCTGAGCGCTGCTTATTATTACCCACGGTGTGTGGTGCTCATTTATCGACCTCGGAAGGATGAAACGCTGAGTTTGGCGCTGCCGGGATTCGAACCTGCGTTCGCAGGCTCTGCACTGATGTCAAAGCGAGCGCTCTACTCGCTGTGCCACTTGACCGGCTATCTTTATTTAACCTCGACACTAACTGCCGCTCCACGCGGTAACCCCTCCCCTTCCTGTCACGTGGGACGCAGCCCACTCAACAACCGATAACAGAGAGAGAGGACTGTTCCTCTCTTCGATACTTTGGTGACGACACCACATGTAGTAGACTCAAGAGATCAGAAAGCATTTAAAAGCTATATGCCCCCCCATACCTGCCTACATTTGAAAATCAAAATTCCTGAGATGTATGCCCCGCCCACAGCCACACGAGACTCCGCCCATTTGCACACGGCTCCGCCCACACACGCCACCCACCAGTCACAAAGGTAAAGTCGGTTGTTGTAGCCTTCATTTTGCTTACTATAGCATTGAATGAAAGATTTTCAATGCTATAGTAAGCAAAAGGAACGTGGCACCGCCGCCGTAATAATACTGCTTTCAATCCAATGACATGGATTGAAAGCACTATTATTATAGTGGTGCAGGCAGTGGGCACGAACATTTCGCGCCGTTTCCGGGTCCCGTCATATTGTCCACCTGATTGGCTACCGGCGGCAGCCAATCAGGAGGAGAATATGACGGGACCGGAAAGAATCTCAAAATTCCTGAGATTCAAGGGACTTTTCCGTAGACCCGGAGAAATGCTTAAAATTCCGGAGTCTCTGGAAAAATTCCGGAGGTTAGGCAGGTATGCCCGCCCCCCACAAATTGCTCAGCCCCAACCATTGAAATACTGGAACGTTCCATTAAAAGCATTGGACTGGGTGGATGTTTTGGAGCCAAACATCAGGAATCATGTCATAAGTGACTGAAACTGAAAGTAAAAAGCGAGTTGGACCACTGAGAGTCACTATAGTACTTTGATTAGAGGCTACATGCTCGAGGCTTTGCAAGGGTTGGCAAATGGCACAGCACGTACGCCCATGCAACCTTCTTGAGGGGGTGTTGTGCTGTTTAGAGACTCAATCAGTTTTAACATGTACAATTTTAGTGGGGGCATGGCATAGACCTCGTGTGTCGGGGTGGGCGGGGCGTTCGAGGGGGGCTTGATATTTCACTGCACAGATGACCCCTTGTGCCAGTGGCTAAAACTTGCCATCCTTGAGTCTGACTACTTTGGTGCATTCATCTCTCCTCGGCACTGGCACCATATATGCCTAACCTCGGGATTTTTCCCGGAGACTCTGGAATTTTAGCCATTTCTCCGGGTCTCCGGGAAAGACCTTGTAATCTCAGGAATTTTTATGGGGGAAAGCTTTCATTGATTGCTATTTTTTTGTTTTGTTATGCTTGCAGGACTTCGCCACCATGGACTCCCTGCTGTTACGTCTTTAACTGAGTGTGCGCATGCATGAGCCTCGTTATGGCCGCGCATGCGTGTTTGAATAAAGACGGTCCGTGCGAGAGATGCCGCCATGAGAGATGTTCACTGTTGTCTGAGTGCACATGCGTGCGGATGCTAGTACGGGGCGGCCCAAGGCACGGGGGACACCTTCACTTTGGCGACGAGGCGGGACACGGGAGAAACGCTCGGCACGTACGAACGTGTCGCTATGGGTATTTCATCTTCTCGTGTATTACGAACCTCACACGTGTGATGGCGGCCATTTTGCTTTTGGTATTTACGGTAGTTGCGGCCCGCAAGGGTGCTCGTGCACTGCCTAAATACTGAGGTGAACATCTCCTCAATTTTTGGACACCCTGCAGTTCTCCCAAGAAAGGGGGACTGCACTTCTGCCTGGACAAACAGGTTGTGGGAGAGAGGAAGCCACAGCACATCATCACAGCATCTCAGCCCAAGAGTTCGGGTACGTCAAATCTGAATTTAGCACATTTGCGGACTCTAATACGGATTGAGGTGCCTGTGCGACCTGGGAAGATGGCGGACAGCGACAGAGAAGCTCCTGCGGTGGCGAGAGTGGTGAGAAGGCAGCATGGCTCCTTACAACCCATGCAAGAATTTTATACCTCAGGCCCACCCTCAAAACTAGGCCCGAGATGGCTTTTACTGGACACCAGGGTGTGGCAAAACCAAAGGTGAGACTGCGACCAGAAGTATGGTTTCCAGATCTGGAGGGCCTTGTTGAAGCGCACATGAAAGGATGTTTGCTGTGCCAAGCAGCAAGTACCCTGGAAAGGGCGCCACCGATCAACTCCATGTAGCGGAGTGAGAGGCCGTGGGTATGGTCCATGCTGACTTTGGGTGAACCGGAAGGGGCATGTAGTTCTTAGTGGTAGTAGACCAGTGGTCGAGATATCCGGAAGTGGAACTCGTGGATTTAATGGCCAGTGACCATACTATCCTGGCGTTAGAAAAAATGTTTGCCACGCATGGCCTCCCGGAAATTCTCTGCTCGGACAATGGACCGCCATTCACTGGAAACCAATTTGGGCAGTATCTGAGAGAAATGGGTATGCAGCACCGGAAGGTGTCGCCACTTTGGCCCCGGGCGAATGGAGAGGCCGAAAGGCTTATGAGAACGCTCAACAAGGTGTTTCGCATCGCAGCAAACAGTGGCGGGGAACTGAAGAGGAATCTTTTTGAGTTTCTCAGAGAGTATAGGACGACCCCTCACCAGTCCACCGGAGTGGCCCCAGCAGAGGCTCTGTTTGGGCGATGTCCGAGAGGGCTCCTCCCGGAAGTGGAAGGCCGTGAGCCGGGGGTTATAGACAATGACAGAGTGAGAAAAGAGCTTGAGGCCCACAACGAGAAGGAGAGCGGAAGGAGAAGGCTGCAAGACAAGGGGATAGTGGTGGGAGACTCAGTGCTGGTACGCAACCGCAGGCCCGAAGGAAAGTTGTCTTTGCCTTATGAGCCACAACCGTGGGCTGTCACCCACGTCAAGGGGTCCATGATTACCGCGGCGAGCGAAAGAGGAACTATCACCTGCAACCAATAATTTTTCAAGAAGATCGACATCCGGCCCGGAGATGCTGAGCCGGTGGGGCCCTCATGACACGAGAACGGTGCTGAGCTCCCTGAAGATGACCCGTCCGTGGATCCGCCACGGGCAGTCGGGACCCCGCCACCAAGTCCGAGAGTGGAGCGGCGGTACCCTGCGCGACAAGGATGCAACTTACCTATTCGCCTCAAGGACTACGTCCTGGACTCAGGAGACTGAACAGGTGACTGCCCGAGGCCAATAAACCGCTGTTAAGAAAAGTTAATGTTTGTTATTTGAGCCTGTTCAAGTGGCAAGTTATTGCAGTATTTTGTTTAAAGAAAAAAAGGGATGTTACGTCTTTAACTGGGTGTGCCCATGCCCGAGCCTCGTTATGGCCACGCATGCGCGTTTGAAATAAAGACGGTCCGTGCGAGAGATGCCGCCAGGACCTTGGAACGAACGGACGTGTGTTCACTGTTGTCTGAGTGTGTATGCGTGCGGATGCTAGTATGGGGCGGCCTGAGGTACGGGGGACACCATCACACCTGCCTGAGTGTGACTTTGTCTCTGCAGTAATGACTTCCAGCACATTGGCAAAAAGAATGCAGTTGAAGCAAAGTAACGCACGTTTATTTTGCTTCACCCTTCATTCTTTTTTGCCGACTTTCAATGCGAATTAGCGTTTCTTTTGCTTTTGTTCTTTTTGCCCAGGTTAGGGTGTAGTGGACTCAGCCCATTCAACCACAGCCTTCAGGTTTGCAGGATGGACACCTCACCACTGCACTACATAACCTGATGAAAAACAACTAATGTGAAATGTCCAATTTCAGTACTGCAAAATTCAGGGAAAAACTTTGTATTGGTTCTTGGAGTTTACATGTGCACATTTTAACCTGTTGATTTTATGGAAGGAGAATGCCTTTTGTCTTATGCAATTTGGGTGGTTGTGAAAAGGCAATTTAATGAAAAATGCTTCACATTACAACAGTTTACCTTTTAGAGATGTGGGTGGAGCCATGTGAAAATGGGTGGAGTTTTGTGTGCGTGGGCGGGGCATATAGGTCGGGAATTATGATTTTCAAATGTAGGCAGGTATGACGGGCACGCCATGTCTAAAAGCAGCGCCTGCCAAACGAGGGGGGCAAAATGGTGTGCCATGAAAGTTGCAAGGGACAAACACCCGTGCTCCCCCTAAAATTACACCCATGCAGTCTGTGCCATTGAGTGAAAGACATTTTCATGGCCTTCCAATCTCCCAGCCAGTACCAATATAATTTGAAAAGCAGCTATCGGGCCTGTGCCCCAGTCGTTGCATAATCATTATGAGCGCAACATTAACTCAAGAGCAAGTCCAGCTTGTTGTTAAAGGTTTGGTCTGACCATTCTCATAAATCTTCTTGGAAGACCTCCTCCGGGTCACCACTGTGCATGCACTTCATCTGAGCATGAACACAAGGTATAAGACGGAGGGTGGCATACCTCTTAAGTTACGCTCGTCTGGACTCATGTTCACCCTTCCAACAGGCTCTGTGCCTTGAAAAGATTACATTGGGATCAACCTCCCAGCAAAACAAACTCCAAAAATGGTTTCCAAGCACATCGACTTCAATGGGATCACCTACTAAACTCCCCAGGCTTTGCCTGCCTTGGAGACTCATGGGCTTAAGGGGTATGGCGTAATTAGTACTTTCCATACTCTCACTTCTTAAGAGCCCCTTGGCTCCCCTCTGCCTCCTCCACTTTCCCTGCTCTGAAATTGCAGTCATCTCTTTGTAGCGGGGATGAGGTCTAGGCACGAGTAGCCCTGAGACTTATAACTGCGTCACAGCGGCCTACCTATTTCTGAGTTCCTGAAGTGAGCGCTCAGTCAGTTCTCTCATTGTCACATCTTCGACTGTTCAACATGAATACAGGAGACATGCACCGTTCATGTTTAAACACGGGTACTGTGCATTGTTATGTGTTTAATGTCAGTTCATAATTTACATACTATTTTTTTTATTTCTTTAGTTGCCAAATCAACTTTTCAAATACTTTTCATTGCACTTGTTATACATCTGTTTGTATAGATGACAAATTTAACAATAGCAACTAACTAAGGTCGCAGTCAATTATCTTTTCCAAGCAGCATACAAATAGCTAATACAAATATCACTATTGTGGTTATTATACAATATTTTAAACAAAACAAAACAATAATTAATCTGCTCAGTTTTTAGACTTTAAAACAACACTGAGGCAGAGTATATATGTGCTCAATCATTACACATTCATAGTGAAGCAGACTTATTGCTTACTTAACATCAGTATTACAGTGTCGGTAAAATCAATTCAAGATAATGTAACTTTTTCACTTTTAATCTCGGGCTTGAAAAGATTGATTGCCATATTTGGTCGGGATGTAAATAGCTTCGCAGATTGAATACTTAAAAAAAAAAAAAAAAAAATTCTCGTGTCACATTTAATGCTGGACAATCTACAATGAGATGTTGGAAGGTCTCTTTCGGATTTCTGTTCAAACAATAGCGACAGTAATTCTGTTTTAGAGATATTGTTTTTCTCCTACATAAAACTTCTCGAGTGCTCCAGAGATTTAGGGCCTCATCACGAGTCTGGCGGTAACCCTTAAATGCGGCGGTAGCGCTATTACCGCTGCATTTAAGGGTCCACCAGATCATGACTTTGGCGGATTTCCCCCCCAGCTCCAACCTGGGGGGAAATCTCCCGCAAATTTGGCGATTTTGGCGCGATTACCACCGGCGGGAAATCCGCCAGTGGTAATAGTGCACATTTTCCCCATTGGGACCAATGGGGAATGAGGAACTCCCGAATGGGCGCAATGGGGAATGGGCAATAACCCTTCCGCCAAACCCGTGATCCGGCGCTAATTGCGCCGGGGGGTTTGGTGGTAGGGCTATTAGCGCCGGCGTTATCGCCATACTCGTGATGAGGCCCTTAATCTGATCCGCATATATTGTGACCGTATATATGGGGCTGGACATTTCACCAAATATTCAGCCATCATTCCATAACTCACACCCAAACAGGAAGATAAAAATCTTTATGTGAAGTACCCTTTGTTACATTATCTGACCAATCCTGTTGATGCATTTTTATCTTTGCCGGTTCTGGATTTATAATGAGCAGATCTAAGGTGTGCTACTACTTTTAGGATGCTGATTTTTTCCAATCCCAGGAGACATTTTCGAAACAGTGCACATTGCTTCCAAGTTACCTGAGAAAACAAAGACAAGGCCCCAAGTTCATGTCGTATCAAAGCTAAAGGAGTACTATTTGGTAACTGTCGGATTTGCTTCCAAAATTTGGATTCCACCTTATCCCAAAAGTTCTGTTTTTTCGGCAAGGTGGCTTCTCCCCCATACAATAAAATAGCAAAATAGAATAACATTATATGCCTGAGGGAGAATTTTCCAAGTTTCTTGAGCAAAATCTTAGCTTGTGAGGTCAATGTTTGTAATTTACTTTTAAGTTCGAAAATATATAGGTTCATGGTTTCGGTGTCCTGTACCATTACTCCTAAGTATTTGTATTGCTGCACATTGAGTAATTCACTGCCCTGTAAATGCCATTCACGCTTGAACCTTGTGAACTTCAGATTGTTATTGCACACGTCTATTTGGGTTTTGCTTGTGTTTATAACCAGGCTGTTATCTTTAGCATATGTACCTAGTTGTTTCAGCATTTTTTGAAGCCCACCCTGGTGTTTGCAACAAAAGCATCAAACCATCCGCATGTAATGGGTGTGGGACTTTTTGGACCCCTAGTCCAGGGGGATCACCAGTGCAGTTTGTCAAAAATTCTCTCATATCCAATATGAAAAAATTAAACAAAAAAGAGGCCGGGGTGCAACCCTGCTTTAATCCTCTTCGCGTGGGGATTGGCGGAGATAATTTACTGTGAAAGGTTACTCGTACTTGCATTTGTGTTTCCATATGAAACAACATTATCAAAGATATTAGAGTGGTCGGGCAATCATATTTTCTTAATTTTGTATATAAGATTACTCGATCTACGGAGTCAAAAGCGGCCCGCAAATCAATAAATCCCAAATAGAGCTACTGCCCCTGCGCTGCATAATGAGATTGAATCATATTTAAAGCAAGTATGTTTAGAATTGTACCTAGGCCTGTGACAAAACCCGACTGGAATGGATCTATGAGCTTCTTTGCTGTCGTCCATGCATTAAGTTCTCTAAGAATTATTCTACAATAGATCTTACTTGGCACATCGACAAGCGAGATAGGCCGATAACTATTTGGAGAATGCCTATCTCCTTTTTTGTAAATAGATACTGCAATTGCTTGCCTCCCAGTTTTAGGGAGGCTCTGAGTGTGGTTTATGGCTGAAAAGACCTTAAACAAGAAAGATGCCCATAGCTCCGGATGACATTTCAATAAATAGTTTGATAAGCCATCTGGGCCCACTGCCTTGGAGTTACTAGCTGTTTTAATGAAATGGAAAATGTCATCTTGATCAAAGGAAAGATTACATTTGATAGGTATTTTAAGTGATTCCAAGGTCTTACAACTCTTAGGTATGGAATATAGTTGCATAAAATGTGTAATCCATTGGTGCGTGTTCACCGCAGTTGATTGCATAGATGTTTGGGGTCCTATAGTGGATGGATTTATGACCGCCCACATTTTAGATGTAGTTTTATTTGCTAAGATCTTTAGCATATCAGCACTGTCTCTCTGGAATAGCTGCGCTCTATGACCTTTAATCCAGTTTTTATAACCAGTCCTTATTTGTTTTGAAAGTTCGGCTCTGATGGATTGAGGGCAGTTGATGAGCTTTCTCAATTCCGCTCGATAAAGTGATTTTTTTGTTCTTACAACGTTATCATATATATGAAGATGACATTGTTGCCTAATGGTGTTTGTTTTGTCTGCTGGAGTAAGTGCATCACGTTACTATATATTAAACCCACATTTTCCAAATGCGCATCCCTACTTCTCAAGGGATGAGATACATATTGATTGAAGTGGAATAGAGCATCCTCAGACCTTCAAAGATGATGCTTTCCAGAATTAACCACTAAACATCCTTCCAATTGGCTGGTCTCATGGACAGCGTTCCCAACTTTGCTTCCCCATTCTGCTACCAATATATTGTGGTTACTCATAGAGGAATTGATCACAGAGAATGTCTTCATGGTAGGCCACAGTGCGATGTTAACATAGATGGAATCAATATTTGTTGAACTGTTGCCTCTGCTCCATGTTGGAGCTGGCGGTATATCTGAGTCAAAAGCGCCATTTAACATATATAAAGTTTGAGATTTAACTAAAAGGTTCCACCAATGTCCTCGCCCTCTATAGCGCAAGTTGGTGTCAGTAAAGAGATTTAGATTCAGGTCACCAGCTAGCAAAAGAAACATAGTTTTTTGATCTTGAGCCACTAAATCCAAAAACATATTCAGATCCCTAAAAAAATGATCATCGTACAATGCCACTGGATTTCAGTAGATGTTGAGTACGGTGTAATCTGTGTTCTGGGTCCTCAATCTTACCAACAACATATACTTGTTCAGAGCAGCCCAAAACCCTTGCCCAATTTTACAGCAATGAGTAATCCTGAGGTCGGCCTTCCTAAGGGAGATCTGGAGGCTGGATTTAGATGGACTTCATGGTTGTCCCAGATTGGAGGATGGGTCAGCCATGTTTCTTGCAACAAAACTATGTCAAATCTATCTAGGTTACTCTGATTATTATTGAGGAAATGTTTAAAACCTCTTGTATTCCAGTTTATGAGGGAGATGTCGCTGTTCTCAAGTTCAGAAGCGAGTTAACATTGTGTACTATTACAATGACTATTGCATTGCTTGTTATTTTGTAGAGCAATTTGTCCATTGCTGCTCACATCAGGCCTAGATCGTGGAGGGTAGGATTGTTCATATCAGATGGACATTCTTTGCATGATGTTAATTCCATAAAAATAGTGAAACCCAATTTATATAATGCTTCTTTTGCGTGCCAGATAACATTCTGGCCCACCCTCAAGTTTATCCACAATCTGACAGAATGTAAATGCTTAATGTCAGTGAATTCAACAAAAGCAATGTCAGATGATATAATATCCACAAGCTGTTGTACATCTGAAAACATTTCCAACACTGCCCTTCGATTTACAACATATTGAATAGCTGGAAGATATCTGCAGGCCACCACTAAAGAATAAGCGGCAGGTTGTTTACTAGATGACGACTTGGAACCGTTGATGTTATCGCTTTTATACTTTGTGGGCCTATTGGTTTGACCTTTGAAAGTGCTCTGTCCCTTCAAATTACCCACTGCACTCTCGATGAGACGCATGAGAGTACCTGAAATATCAGGGGCAGTTATACTAGCCTCTGGTATCGGGTATGAGACTTGAAGGGAGAGAGAAGGGCTAGATTTGGGGGTCATTGTTGAGAGGTTTCTTGCCAAACTTTTGGGCACAGTGACCAATGCATACCCCCTAGACTGTTCTAATGGGAGCGCTCCTACATTATGTGGGTCTTGTTTTTCACCACAATCTTGCTCTCTATAGTTGATGCCCAGTTTGAGGTTTGGAAACCGCGAGGCGTGGGATTGCATGACCCGCCATATAAGCATCCACAGCCTTGCGGATTTTCGATCTGTGCATCTCTATCACTTTCTCGTGGTTAGCACTAGATGGTTGAGTAAATGGAGAATCTTTCAAAGAAACTATTGGGTCTTTCTTTCCTGATGCCGTATTTATAATCTTTTCGTGCATGATTTCTTTTACTGGTTCGTATAGAGGTGGATAATCGAGCGCATGCACAGGTTTAAACAACATCTGCCTACTGTTTTTTGCATATGCTTGTTGTAAATATTTTTTCTTGACAGCTTGAGGGGCTATCAGAGCGCTTTTTTGGGGGATCATGATTGCCTTAAAGAATTGTTTCGAAATGGTACTTCCAATACTCTTGGGTGCTTGTTGATTTTTGGGTAGTTTTGTTGACCCAGTTTTTTTCTTTTTGAAAGTTGCCCCAGGCGTGAATATCGTGTAGGTTTTCTTTTTCTCTCTCGCTACATTGTCCCTCTCCACAGACTTGGGGATTAAGCTCCCGGAGTTAGAAAGATCAATGACATCTGTTGAGTCTTCACAAATAATTTTGTCTATACACGGTAATGGCATATGTATATTGTCCTTTCTCCTATGATGTACAATTGGAGATATTAAGGGTTCAGAAAGCTGTTCTATATTAATTTGATATGCTATTGACTCGACTCAGCTCTTGAAAGTATATATTGCTGCCCCCGGGCCCACTATTGCATTCAGGCTAGTCTCCACAGAGTTTTGCCACGTGTGGATTTTTTCAAACTACCCCCCCTGAATGGCTTATTTTTGATCTAAGGATTCAAACAATTTACACGATTGCAGTACAAAATTCATTGCCTGTAGTGTAACTTCTACTAATTTGTCAGTACAAATTATTTGTGTAGATGTGTTTGCACTATGCGTGCTTACCAGAGGCCTCCTGGAAGGGGATTGGATGAGAGAGGATACTGACTCCACAATACTATGGCTCACCTCAGTAAACATAACTGGGGAGCCAGATAGGTTTTCTGATAACATTTTAGCTAAGAAAACTGAGTCATTAGAGTCTAGATCGATCACAATGTCATCTACTACAACTGCCTTTGAAGGCAATTCTGGTATAGTCATTTTCCCTGTCACTGGGCTAATATTTAATAGCACAGTATCAGATAGAGACACATTATTTCTATGAAGTTCAGCTTGTACATTTGGAAACAATGTCTCTACCAGATTAGTTGACTGGATGGGGATCAATTCTATGTGGGATTTGTTTCCTTGCCACGAGGTGTCTTGTCTGGGACTGGTAGGGTCTTTGTGACAAGATTGCGACCCCATGCCGACCTGCTGACTTTGCCAAATGGGCAGAGAGCGTACCAGTACAGAACGCTCTAATGTCTGAGTTTGTGAGGCCACGTGGGGTTGCTTTACATGATTTCTCTATGTTACCTCTCGTGGGTGTAGAACATAAATAACTTGCCGCTCTCGGTCGCAGTGCAGGTTTATCGCTTATTGAAACTACAGGGATTTTAATTGGTATACCCATTTTCAGTGCATGTAACAGCATTTCGTCGTCGCTACCACTAGTAAATATTAGCGACGAAGCGCCCGGAAGACCTCGTTGCCTCTCGCCCACGACGAACGCGGCAAAGAGGCAAAGATCTACTTCCAGGTACTTCCGCTCGGTGCGCGTGTGCTGGTGCGCGCAGGCTGATGATATTGAGGTTCCACCCAAAAATGGGCGTGGCTTAG
Source organism: Ambystoma mexicanum (assembly GCF_040938575.1). Lineage (NCBI taxonomy): Eukaryota > Metazoa > Chordata > Amphibia > Caudata > Ambystomatidae > Ambystoma > Ambystoma mexicanum. The sequence continues at coordinate 1,091,980,689 of NC_090941.1, forward strand.
TAGCAGTTGACAAGTAAACGTTGAGACAATGTTCTAAAGGCTCCAAAAATATTCGAAATGAAACAAAGATTGAATACAGTTATTGTTATGCCTTCACCAAGGAGTCATTCGGTTAATTTTACAGCAATAAAGCCAATAATACCGTGGAAGTTCACAACACTGTAAAGGAAGTCCAGCAGGAATGGAAAAGCGTCCTGAGGCAAAGAGGTACTTCTGGGTACTTCCGCTTGGTGCGCGCGCGCTGGTGCGTGCGGGCTGATGATTTTGTAGGTTCTGCCCAAAAGTGGGTGTGGCTTGGTAGCAGTTTTATTTATTTATTTATTGTATTTGATTACACACCCATACCCTTGGTTATCACGGCGTAGGTTATATATATCTTCCTTTTCGTTGATTTTGCAAGGAAAGAATAATTGTAGGTTACAGGTATTGTGACGTGGATTACATATATCTTCTTTAACATGTCAATGTTGCATACATTATGATATGCAGGAATGGTACAAGCATATATTCCAATTGGTTGTCATATGATATAGCAGTTATATAGTGGAGCTTGGTAGGTTGTAGCTCAGTGGGAGTACATGTGCTGGAGTTTCAGTATTTATTGAACAACCAGGCTTTTGGTTGTTTCTTGAATTTTGGTAATGATGTTTCATTGGCCAGATAGGGTGGCAATGAGTTCAATATGCGGGGGGCTGCTGTAGGGAAACTAGTGTTGCATGCTCTTGTGGTGGTGAAGCATGGAGGCATTTGTGGGTGATATTTAGTGTTTTGTGGAGGATTCTTGCGTGTACTGGGAGCCAATGTTTGTCTCTTCTATGTTGTGTAATGTGTTCTCTTCTATTAATGCCCAGTGCTGCTCTGAGGGCTTTATTTAGTATAAATTGGAGTTTGGTTAGGTTATTTTTCGAAGTGCCTAGCAATAGAATATTGCAGTAATCTATTTTTGTTAGTATGAGGGCTCTCGCAAGTGTCAGGCAGTTATATGAGGATAGGAGGGGTCTGCTTAGTGTGATAAGTTTGGCAGTATAGGCCATTGAGGAGGCAAGGGCGCTGATGTGGTTGTTCATTGTGAGATTAGAGTTGAGGTGAACTCCTAGGGTTTTGACTTTGTGGGATATGGTGATGGGTGTGCCATCAATTACTATGGTGGTGTAGTCTGGTGGGAGTTTACTGAGCCTGGAGGTGGATCCAACTATTAGAATTTCAGTTTTATCTCCGTTAAGGCAGAGACTGTTATTGGCCATCCAGATTTGAATGTGGGAGTATATTGAGTTGATAGTGGCCGTGTCCTGTTCCAAATTACCTGCATCTGCGTGTCATCAGCAAAGTTTGTGTAGATTGCTGCCATAGCATCTAGTGCTGCGAAAAGTAATTTAGTATAGGCGTTATATAGGGTGGGATAGAGACAGGATCCTTGCGGTACTCCCAATGGTATCGGGATGGGATCTGCTGCAACTTCCCCTAGGGTGACTCTTGATGTGCGATCGGAAAGGAATGATTTTATCCAGGCGGTGGCCTTCGGGGAGAAGTGGAAGTTTGAGGATAGGGTTTGGCATAGTTTGTCGTGGTCGACCAAATCAAACGCTGCAGAGAGGTCTAGGAGTAGCAGGATACACAGTTTGCCGGAGTCCCTGGTAGCGTCAATCTGGTTTTTTAAGTCCAAAAGGGCGGTCTCCGTACTGTGATTGGGATGGAAGCCTGATTGTCTTTCCCCTAGTAGATGATTCTGTTCAAGATGAGATTGGGTATATGCTATTTTGTCTATGATTTTAAGAAGGAAAGGCACAGTTTTTATTGGTCTGTAGTTTGTGGGAATTGATTGGTCTAAGGAAGGCTTTTTGAGTAGTGGTGTGACCCAGGCTACTTTAATGGATGCTGGTATTTCACTAGAGTTAAAAGACTCATTCACAAAACTAGTGATGATGGGTGCTAGTATAGTGGCGCAGTCTTTAACTACTTTCTCTGGAGTGCTATCACCTTTGCAGTTAGATGGCTTGAGTGAAGCTATTGTTTTGAGGACTTGAGCATTAGTGACTTGGGTAAAGTGGAATTCAGGTGTCTCTGTTCTAGTGGTAGTGATAATAGGGTGGGTGGGCATGGTGGAGGGATCTAGTAGTTTTTTTGCGAGGATATTTTATTTTGGAGTGTGGTCACTTTGGAGGATATAACTTCCTGAATGGTGGTGCACCAGTCTTTGCTTGGGATTACGGGGCTGGTGGGATGGATGGGTGATTCTTATTCTCTAATAATAGTAAATAGTTCTTTTTTGTTAGAGGCTGCAGCGGCTATACGGTTGTTGAGAGATTCAGCTTTGTGGGGACACTGAGTTTGTAGGTTTTAGAGAGATGTTGTAGTTGGTTTGAAGTTCTAAGGAGGTATTTTTTCTGGTTAGGTGTTCTAGCGCTCTTTTTTTTCTTCTGAGTTCATGATTGAACCAGGCGGCACTGCGTTTAGCTTTGGGCACTTTACCTTTGAGTGGCGCTACTTCGTCAACTGCTAAATTCAGGCATTGGTGGTAGTGATTGATGATGCTCTCTGTGCTTATACTGTCCAGTGGTTTAGAGTTGAGTAGGTTGGCACGTCCACTAGTCACTCTCTTCTGAGGCTGCACCTGTGCTGCAAGGCAGTTTCTAATATAGTTAGTGCAAGGCACTGCAGTAATGAGAAAAGCTCTCACTGCGCTGTAACGCTGCAATGTTTTGCTTGAATTATTCTCTTTGAAGGCTCCGTGCCTCCAGGTAAAACTATTCACAAGTGTCACAGACGGGGGACCGGGGCGCAATGCCCGCGAAGCGCTCCGGAGCGTTTCCGGCTCCTCCTTCCCAAGGGAGGGGGCCGAGCGCTTCTCCAATCCTAACGCCGGTCTCTCGGCGTTAGGCTCCACCCACACGAAGGTGGGGGCTGCGAGCGGAGCTCTGTTCGAGCTCTCGCTCCGGCCCCCCAAGGGTGGGGGCCGCTGCCGCACTCGAATGCGAGCGGGCCGCGGCATTGACAGGCTTGGAGCCTCTGTCCTCCTCCACCCGAAGGGTGGGGGTCAATCCTTCGCTCGCGGACTGCGAGCGTGAGGCGAGGATACCCTCACCGGCTCCTCCGGGTCCGCTCACGGTTCCTTCGCGCTGCAGGCGCTGTGAAACCGGAGCGTTCTGGTGCCACCCCTGATGTGCTGGAAATGCAGCACGGGGCCGCCGCGTTACCAAAAACTACATATCCCGAACTCGGAATGATACGCTGCGCAGTCCCTGCCTTCGCAGCTTATATGCTCATATACATAGTTCTAAAATATATACAATAAAATACTATCAAACCCTCATACAAATGCTGTAGTGTTACGCAGCTAGATGAAAAGGTACTTATCTCTCGAGAGCAGGAAAAGAAGAGGAGGTTACAGGAAGAGGAAGGACTAGGACACATGACCAGGACACTGGGAACAGGGACCTAGGGTTGATGGGAAATGAAGTTTTAAAGGAAGTTTGAAAAAAAAAAAAATGTTTATTTTATTGACTTTGTTGAAACTGCTGGAGAGCAAATAAATGAGAAGATGAAGCATAATGCTCGCCTCCGTCTTGACATAGAATGGGAACATCATTTGTAATGTAAGTTCTCTTTAGTGCGTTCAGGAAACAGTAAAGTACTGTCAATAAGCCATTTCACATGCCTCAATCTTCTCATACATACCGGTCACAATGCTATTGCACAGGCCAGGTGGGATTAAGCACAAGAACGAACCTCCTTGTATAGCAGAAGGAGGATCGTCGTTGTGAGCAGTGATGTCACGACAAGGCATCCACTGGATCACTGGCCATTCGTACCCCTTTCGTGTGTGCAGTCAGTAGGCATCCATTTCAGCAGTTATACGTCTACCAAATCACTTGCGCCAGAGGAAGCGTATCTACACTTGAGCATATCTACACACTTATAGCATGTGCACATCTACTCACAATGCAACTGTGTCTCTAGGAATACCTTGTACATCATTTGTCAGCAATTGCATAGCAACTGTGTCTACATTCAATCTCTATGTGCCTGCAATGGTATGTGGACACTGATAGCAAGTGCATATTGGCTCACTTGGCTACCTGCCCTACATGCGCTGTCTTCCACACCAACTTCAAGTATGCCCTTAGCCACTCTGTTCAAACATTCATATGTTCAACCATACCCACACAAAACACACACCCTGAAACATGGCAATCATTTCTGCAGTGCTGGGAAAGTGCATTCACAGAAATTATATCTCCATGTCCTACATAGCTTTACCTCATTCACACACCAATTGTATCCAATTCATACCTACAGAAGACATGTCACTTACACCACACATAACATTACTTACAGTAAAAAAATAAACAAGGCAGGATGTTACAAGGTATGCAAGACACTGCTGCCATACAGTTTGTGTCCAAGTACCACTTTCATGACACTTAGACCTCAAGGGAGGGAGCCGATGTGACGTGTACTATTTTCAAAAGACACCTCTTGAGTGGAGGGAACCTGAATGGTGTTCCGGTCTTCCCCAACGCACCCCTCGAGTAGAGGGAGCAGGACTGGCGTTTCTTTGCATGCCAAACCTTAGGTGGAAGGAGCCGGAATCCGGTTCCTTTCCAATGTACGCCGGAAGCAAAGGGGGCTTCCCTGATGTTTTTTTCTATGGTAATCCCAAAGTGCAGCAAGCTGCACTAGCGTGCCTTGCCAAGACACCACAAAGGGGAGTGACCCAGAGTGCTGTTGCCTTCTTCTCAAAGGCCCGCCTCAAGTGGAGGGAGCTGGAGTGGCATTCCTTTCCAAGATGCGCCTGAAGTGGAAGGAGCCTAAATGGTGTTACTTTGCAAGTCACACCTCGTGCAGAGGGAGCTAGACTGACGTTTCCTTCTGAGGCAGACCTGGAGTGAAAGGTACCGGGATGGAATGCCTTTCCAAGGCAGGCCTCAAGTGGAGGGAGACGGACTAGCATTGCTTGCCAAAGCATAACAAAGGAGAATGAACCACAATGGAAGCCCTTTCTTGTTCATGGCACGCCTCAAGTGGAGGGATCCGTAATGAATGTTCTTTGAGAGGCAGGCCTGTAATGGAAGGAGTCTGATTTGCGTTCCTTTGCAAGTCAAGCCTGGAGCTGAGGGAGCTGGACTGACGTTCATTTCGTAAGCACGGCCCAAGGGAAAGCTACGGCAGTGGCGTGCCTTTCCAAGGCAGGCCTCACGTAGAGGGAGCAGGACTAGCAATGCTCGTGAAAGCATGCTAAATCTAGTGAAGTGAGTTGAAATACTATTGCACCAGGGAGCAGGAGCGCCATTCCGTTATAAGACATGCACGAATTCAGAGCCTAAGCGTCCCCTTCAAGGAATGATGGGCATTTTTGGAAATCAGTCAATCTCCCAATATTTTTCCTTTGTATGATACAAAAGGAAACAAGGCTGAAAGCAGAGGGCTGGGGGGGAGGGCATTGGGGACAGTACACCCGAGTATCCTTCCTCTTTCCTTGTTTTATACACACCTTACATTTTCTGTAAGGTTGTGACTTCATGGCTGTGGGAGGAACATAATCACCAAAGTGTCGCTCTTGCAATCTGGCCACATCTTCTACCTCTTTAAAGGATGGAATTTCTACATGGCCCATAGTCAGAGAATTAACAACTTCTGTTTTAAAGTTCAGAAAAGAAAGTTTGTTTTGTGGAGTAGCTGCCCGGTACACCATATACGCATTGTACATTGCAATATGCACAATGCGTGTGGCCAACTTTTTGTACCAGAAGCGAGGCTTGCACTCAGCACGGTATGACTCAAGCACTTGGTCGGTTTTATCTACTCCACCTATGTACTTTTAGTAGTCCAGAATGCAGTTGGGGTTCCACAATTGCCGGGTCTGCCCGTTCGGAGTGATTGCTGAAGTACTTTCATGAATAGTACTTAGCATCTACACATCCCTTTTGTCACAGAATTTCACTGCTAACAGTGCATCCCGCTGCAATGCCATACATTCTCCCTTGGCCAACCTCTTACACACAAGTTATCTGGGGAAGCCTTTCCAGTTACTGCGGATTGTACCGCATGCCAGTGTGCCCACATGCAACAATTCTTTGAACAGTGGAATTCCAGTGTAGAAATTGTCTACATACAAATGGTGACCCTTGTTGAGCAATGGTGTGAGAAGATCCCAAACTATCTTCTCACATGTCCCTAAATGGGCTGAACAGCCCAGAGGGTTTAGGGTGTAGTCTTTGCCAGTGTAGACTCTCATGTTGCTGACATACCCAGTGGTACCTTCAAACAGCATGTACATTTTGATCCTGTATCGTGCTCTCTTGCTATGAATGTATTGCCTGAACACTAGGCAACCTTTGAACAACACCAACGATTCATCAATGGATATGTTCTGGCTAGGAACATACACCTCTGCAAATCGCTGACTGAAGTGTTCCAGAAATGGCTGGAGTGTGAAGAGCCTATCAAAGTTTGGGTCAGTTCTGGGTAATGCTGCCGAGTTGTCATTGAAATGCAATATACGATGCAGTGCTTGAAACTGATTTCTACTCATTATAGCTGTAAAAAAGGGCTAGAATGTGCCGCTATAGTAGACCAGTACATTGAGACAGTCGGCTTTTGCGATATTCCCATGAGCAGAATGAGAGCCCAAAATTTTCTCAACTCAACATCGGTTGTGGGAACCCATGCATGTGCTCTGGACTGGGGTTTCAGAGTGGGACCCCTTGACCTCAAGAACTGTGCAGCGTATAAATTGCTTTGCTCAACCACATCTGCAATGAACCCATCATCAACAAAAAGGTTGAAAAACTCAATAGGCTGAAACCCATCTGTATTCACTGTGCATCCAGATATACCAGTAAAAGGACCAGTAAAAGGGGGCACAACAGGCTGAACCATTGCTGGAGGCACCCACTGTGACTCTTCAGCCATGTCAGGAACTGGCACATTGCGTGGACGTCCTGCACTTCCCCTCCCCATTCCAGGTCTCCTGCATGTGGGAAGTGTGCACAAAGGTACATGTACTCTGTCATCCTCTTCGTCAACAGATGATGATGATGATGATGAGGAGGAGGAGGAGGAGGCGGCGCCGGAACCTTCATCAATTGAAAACTCACTTCCCCAATCACTTTCCTGCTGACCCTCAGAAGCACTATCTGTTTCAGATTGCATATCCACCACTGGCCTTGCTCCGCGGCAGACTCCATCACTGCAGCAAAAGCCTCTTCACCAGACATTGATCGACGAGAAGCCATGAGTACCTTCGCTATGGAACCCTTCACTGCCCAAAGACCAGATAAAAGACTGAAACAATAAGTATGTGTGCTTCTCAAAGTATGGAACGTAGTACAGTTAGTGGTATTCAGTGCCACAAACCTACAACACACAAGTACGCCAAAAGGTCCAGACTTTGCTCAGAAACTGTAGCAGCCCTCTGCAATATGAGGTACTCTCATACACGCTACAAGAAATGGAGTACTAGTTTGCAAACACTCACGTGAAATGCTAAGGACCAGCTGACTGCTTTCCTACAAGTGGGTAGATAGCTACAACACACCTGCACCTAAAACAAAGACAACAAAAAAGCTACGGATGATGTACTCTTGCGCTATACATTACACAATTACAAGTGTAGGGACGAAGATTGCATCCACACTAGCAATGCACAAACAGCCAACGTGCGTTGCACCATCCCCTCCTCCATGGAATGCTGGTGGATGGGAAATGGAGGTGAGAAGCAACCATGCAATGTATAAGTGATTGGGTGAGTTGAAAAGCCAGAGGCAATCAAAGCACAGACAGGGAAGATATGAAATTACATGGCAGGCCCTTCCAGACAATTGCTAGCACACTTTTGACAAAATACCTGCACATTCACATAGGGTTCTGTGCTGGAAAGGGGAAGGTCACAAGGACAAAATTAATGCAAAGGCAAGCAAGTGGAATTAGGTTGATGAAAGTGATGATGGGTAGCAAAGAAATAAGCAGCATCGACATATACAAAAAACATTGACATGCCATGCACAGAAATCAATTGCAAGGAAGTGGGAGTCTCGCAGTCATCATACTTACTGACATTTTTAGTCCATCAGTTACTGGCCTCCCCCATGCACAATAGCGTCTGGGCAAAGGTCAAAATGTCTTCAATGAAAAGGTCCATGCCTCTTTTTGAAAGGTGGACCCCATCTCTGTGAAACATCACTTTCCCTTTGATGAAGCCCTGGTGTATAGTCTGAATTCTGTCATTCCCCTTGGTCAGTTTGGCAAGCTCCCCATTGAGCTTCCTCACCGAGGAGTTGATAGCCCTTGCATTCCCTGGAGTTCTCCAATCCCTCCTGGGAATCATCTGGGACCAGGCCACCACCGTGTTTGCAAACCTCTGTGCGATCCATTCCAGTTCCGCCATGAGCTGCTCCGGTACCCCCTTTCGTCCTACAGACGCCAAATCATTTCCTCCCAGGTGCACCACTTTAAGGTCGGGGGGGGCATCTCCTTTTGCCTCGACATCGCTGATGGCTCCTCAGAGCTGATGAAGGCGCATCCCACCGACCCCAAACCATAGCGAGGGCATCCCTTCCAGACCCAGATGCGATTGGCCCTCAGACAAGTCGTGCGGCCCTTTTGATGAAAGAGTGGCCTGAAATCCACACAACCCTCATCCTCACTAGGAAATGGAAACAGGAAAACCACCATGAATATGGCCAGACATACATTTTACAACTAGCGCAATGATTGAATCAACACATGGCTCTTGTAACAATCCCAGACACACACTTCACCCAATCGGACATGCACCTCTCATGTGAGATAACAGTAGGTCGATACGTAATTGGCACATTATTTTCAGGGGAAAGAGGTGAAGAAGACAGTATGTCACCTTGTGCCAATAACAAAGTTGTGCTGGCACAATTGTAATCAGGGAAGGTTTCTACTCCTGTGGGCCACCAACTGCACTGAATGGTGGTAAAGTGACTTGCACATGCTACACTACTATACTTTGGCAAGGTGACTACTCTGCCAGAGGAAGTCCACAGCAAGTGTGCTTTGTACACTCTCTGAATATAGGTACCCAGAAAGAATGTGCCCCATTTACCACAAATGGATGCCACTTTAGACACTTTGATTGTGAGTGCTTTGGCCACAGCTCCAGGACCACTGATGAACTTGGGGGCACTCGACTACCAAGGCAGAGAGGCGGCCAAGATCACACACATCAACCACCACCACCCTACATCTCTGCCTGGCCAGCACTACAGCTTTTCCCTCCAGGAAGGGATGGGGACCCTGCCGGGGCACCCTGCACCCACTGCTGAATTTGGGGGACAAAATATCCACCTCGGAGACGGATGCCCAAGGCCAATTACATCACCCTCCCCAACGTCCTGCCCCTCTAGCTACCATGCGTTACAGCTTTTCCTCCTGCAAAAGGATGGGGACCCTGGTGGGGCTCACCGGGACCACTGCTTGAATTGGACCACAGAAATGGTGACCGTTGCAGTAAAAGGAATGAGCTCTGTACCAAGTGTGCATAGCATGCTAAGAAAAACTTACCATCTGCATAACTACCGGAAACATTTTTTTTAAAGTTTGCTGCTTTATGCCGGCGAAACATTTCCTTCTGCAAATCAGCCACCTTCCTCAATGCAAGGCACACCCATCACTGGCCCCCGAACCTCCCCACTACCCTTTCCCACCCATACCACTGACACTGCAGCCACAGTTCCTCCCACCACAGTAGCCCTCCACCCCCACGTTACCAAGTAATATATGTAGTACTTACATAAATCAGCGATAGCTTTTCAATAGCCGCAACTGCAAAGGAAACATAAAAAATTACATTTCGTGCTTTGCCTACAAATAACACATCCAAACTGTCTGGCAGCTATCTGTAAATTTTTTCGTTCCTTCCACCAGATACATGACACTTCAAAGTCATCTACCACCATGGAAGGCTGGACTGCACACTGATTGGAAATGGAAATAAGACCAGTGGGCGTATGGCATCCCACAGCACAAAAAGAAAACTCCTGGAAATCATCTGGGACCAAGCCACCATTGTTTGGAAACCTCTGTGCAATCCATTCCAGTTCCTCCATGAGCAGCTCCTGTATCCCTTCCCCTCCCACAGACGCCAAATCATTTCCTCCCAGGTGCACCACTGTAAGGTCAGCGGGGGTTCATCTCCTTTTGCCTTGACTTCATTGATGGCTACTGTGAGTTGGTGAAAGTGCTTCCTCCTGACCCCAAACTAATGCACCGGGAGGTCATCCCTTTGAGACCCAGATGTGTTTGGCCCTTGGAAAAATCGTGCAGCCCTTTGGATAAAAGAGTATCCAATTATCTACACAGCCCTCATCCTCACTAGGAAATGAAGACAAGTAAACCCCCATGAATATGGCCAGACCTACAGTTTACCAAATAGCACAACGATTGCGTCAACAAATGGCCCTTGTAACTATCCCAGACACACACTTCCCCCATTCTGACATGCACCTCTCATGTGAGATAACAGTAGGTCCATACATAAATGGCACATTCTTCTTAGGGGGAAGAGGTGCAGAACACATTATGTCACCTTGTGCCAATGACACAGTTGTGCTAGCGCAATTGTCATCACAGAAGGTTTGTGCTCTTGTGGGCCACTGATTACACTACACGGTGGTACAGTGACTTGCACATGCAGCACTGTTACACTTCGGCAGGGTAAGTATTCTGACAGAGGAAAAGAACTCCACAGCAAGTGTGCTTTGTATGCTCTCTGAGCATAGGCACCCTGACAGAATGTGCGCCATTCACCACAAATGGATGCAGTTTTTGACAGGTTCATTGTGAGAGCTTCGGCCACAGCGCCAGGACCACTGGTGACCTTGGGAGCACTCAACTAAAAAGGCTAAGGGGCACCCATGGGCACACATATCAACCACAACCCTCCAAACTCTCTGCCTGGCCAGCACTACAGCTTTCCCCTCTAGGAAGGGATGGGGCCCCTGCCGGGGAACCCTGCACCTACTGCTGAACTTGGGGGAGAAAACACCCACATTGGAGACGGGCTTCCAAGGCCAGTGACATCACCCCCGACTGTCTTGCCCCTCTAATGACCCTGCGTTACTGCTTTGCCCCCTGCAAAAGAATGGGGACCCTGGCGGGGCTCACTGCGTCCACTGTTGGAATTGGACCACAGAAACGGTGACCGTTGCTAAAAAAACGAATGAACTCTGTACCAAGTGTGGATTGCATGCTCAGAAGAAATGATCGTCTGCATTACTACCAGCCAAAGTTTTTGCAAAATTGTTGGTAATTATGTTTACAAACTTTTTTTTCTGCAAAGCAGCCAACTTCCTCAATGCAAGGCGCACCCATAACTGCCCCCAGGAACTCCCAACTACCCATCCCCCCCACACCACTGACACTGCAGCCACAGATGCTCCCACCACAGTAACCACCCACCCCCACATTACCATAGCTATCTGCAAAAATAACATATGCAGTACTTACATAAGCCAGCAAAAGCTTTCCAGTAGCCACAACTGCAAAGGAAACAAAAAAGAATTACATTCAGTATTTAGCCTACTAATAACACGTTCACACTGCCTGCCCGCTATCTGTAAACTTTTAGATAACTTCCACCAGATACATAGCATATCCGAGTCATCTACCACAATGGACGGCTAGACTGCACACTGATAGGAAATGGGAATATGACCAATGTGCGTATGGCAATCCCCAGCACAAAAAAAGCTAGTATGGATGGCTTATTGGCACACTGCCCTCCAAGGGTAACAGCACTGTTCAGCTGCTCTGGCGGGCAATTTGTGCACTACCCCGGCAAGTGTGTCCCTGGCCACCGCAATACCTCCCCAGAGCACCCACTCCTGTTCACTCCACCAACACTACAGGCCCAGTTCCCACCCACCCAGTTGCAATCTGCCCTCCGCATATTATACATTGTTGAAATAAGCAAAAGTCCATACGTATGTAACAAGGGAGAAGCTTGAACTCCACAAGACCTGTAGAGGGAAGAAAAAAAAACATAAATGATCTGTGTCAGCCCAGCCAAATACCAGACCACCCAAATAGGCCCTTCATTGAATTGGGCAGTAGGTTGTAGGCACCCTGGGTCCAAATTAATACGATATGATATGGCATTTATAACGCGCCTATACACTAGTGTTTCAAGGCGTAACGAGCCAAGGGAGGGGGAACAAAGGGAGAACAGACAACATTCCTACTAGGCCAGGTATCATTCAGATGGCCCAGTAATATGCCCATCTGCATCACGCGAAGTTTGGTACCCAAAGAAAACAATTGAAAATGGTAGCCTGCACTTTGGGGGGCCGAGGGGCACCCTACACTGCCGGGTAATTTTGTACTGTAAAGGGGGGTGCCCCTCTCTACCCCCACTCCAATTGGCGAGGCGGCGCATCTCATGTAGCCCTCCCTGAGGGCAGATAAGGGGGGGCTGCCCTGCACTCCTCCCTGGGGTCAGGTGTCCCTTCCTAGGAACAGATATCCGGTCCCAGGGAGGGCTGCATGACATGGCACCCACTCCATTGCGGGTGGGGGGTCAACGCCCCATCCCATTACAAAATTCCCAGTCCCTTTGGGGTGCCACACAGCCCCCTAAAATGCTTTCCACCATTTCCCCATTTTTCCTTTGGTAACCCAACTCCCCTTGGCACAGAGGGGCACATTGTTGTGCCAATCTGGCTCCGGGGTGCCCAAACCTTACTGCCCACCCATTGGGGGGCCTGTCCCACCATTTCTGGGGGCCCTCTCCCCCCTCACCCCAAATGGGTGGCGGTGGCACCTCATGCATGCCTCCCTGGGCTTCCTACAAACGGCTATGTGAGGTAGTGGGGGGAAGAGGGACCCCACAAATGGTGGGACAGGACCCCCAGTAGGTGGGGCAGTAAGGTTTGGGCACCCCGTGGTCAGATTGGCACACCAATGTGCCCCTCTGCGCCAAGGCAATTTTAGTAAACAAAGAAAATAATTAAAAATGTCAGGCTGACATTTAGCGGGGACTGAGGGGTCCCCGACACCGCTGGGGAATTTTCTAATGTGAAGGGGGTGCACCTCTCCACCCCCACCCCAATTGGAGGGACGGTGCATCTCATGTAGCCCTCCCCAGGGGCAGATAAGGGGGGCTGTCCTGCACTCCTTCCTGGCCTCAGGCGTCCCTTCCTAGGAGCAGATATGTGGTCCCAGGGAGGGCTGCATGACATGGCACCCACTACATTGTGGGTGGTGGGCTCAATGCCCCATCCCATTAGAAAATTCCCTGTCCCTTTGGGCTGCCCCATAGCCCTCCTAAAATGCGTTCCACCATTTTCAATTTTTTCCTTTGGTAACCCAAATCCCCTTGGCGCAGAGGGGCACATTAGTGTGCCAATCTGGCTCGAGGTGCCCAAACATTACCGCCCCACCCACTGGGGGGCATGTCCCACAATTTTTTGGGGCCCTCTCTCCCTTCACCCCAAATGGGTGGCGGGGGAACCTCATGCAGGCCTCCCTGGGCCTCCTACAAATGGCTGTGTGCGGTACACCCCCCCTCCATTTGGGGTGGGCGAGAGAGGCCCCTCCAGAAATGGTGGGCAAGGCCCCCCAGTGGGTGGGGCAGTAAGGTTTGGGCACCCCAGAGCCAGATTGGCAAATCAATGTGCCCCTCTGCGCCAAGGCAAGTTTAGTAAACAAAGAAAATAATTCAAAATGGCAGGCTGCTCTTTAGCGGGGGCTGAGGGGCCCCCTACACTGCTGGGGAATTTTCTAATGTGAAGGGGGTGCACCTCTCTACCCCCACCCCAATTTGAGGGGCAGCGCATCTCATGTAGCCCTCCCCGGGGAAGATAAGGGGGGGGCTGTCCTGCACCACTCCCTGGGCTCAGGTATCCCTTCCTAGGAGCAGATATCTGGTCCAGGGAGGGCTGCATGACATGACCCCCACTCCATTGTGGGTGGGGGAGACAGGGCCACCACCCCGTCCCATTAGAAAATTCCCCGGCCCTTTGGGGTACCCCACAGCCCCCCCTAAAATGTGTTCCACCATTTTCCATTTTTTTCTTTGTTTACGAAACTTGACTTGGCGCAGAGGGGCACATTGGTGTGCCAATCTGGCCCCAGGGTGCCCAGCCCTTACTGCCCCACCGACTGGGGGGCCTGTCCCACAATTTTTGATGGCCCTTTCCTCCCTCACCCCAAATGGGTAGCGGGGGCACCTCATACAGGCCTCCTACAAACTGCTGCGTGAGGTACACCCTGCTCCATTTGGGGTGGAGGGAGAGGGCCACCAAAAATGTGTGCATTGACAACTTGATGTTACACATATATTTGACATGTACTTATATAACATGTATTTCTGACCCTATCCTTAGTAACAGTGTCATTCATAGTTTGTTATAATTTCCAAACAGTTCATATAGCCGACACGTGTTTCGGTCATGGGACAACCAATAATGTCCCTCACTGTCCCTCTCTTCTTAAGGCCTTCCTGAGGATGTAAAGCAAAGATGAGATGTCTCGCTCCCATGGACTGGAGTGAGCCAATTCAATTCCCTGTATTTCCAATTCGGAGATGTAGAAAGTTGTCGTGGACTAAATCCCTCACTGGTACCTACTAGTATCCTGTCCATGTTATATAAGTACATGTCAAATATATGTGTAATATCTAGTTGTGGTTACACTGTAAGATAGTAAGCTGTTGCTGTTTTATGAGTGTATGTATGAATGAGGGACAGAGAGTATTTGAGCATGAGTCTGGTTGTGTAGAATTGTGGTTATGAGGATTGTCAATGTTATTTTATGATTAGGTATAGCATACAATGTGTGATTGTTTTTGTATTTGATTGATTTAATACATTTTGTATAATGTATTAAACTAGTTGAGGTAGTTAGTCTTGTCATCCTTTATCCACTGATCCACCCCTTGTTTTTCTGCTGTTTACTTTACCTGAAGGACCAGGGATCATAGTGCAGGTAATCCACTTTTTTGTACAGATGGACTCCTCCTTCTGACATACCACATATGGTGTGAGAGGTGGGATACAGCCTGACTGATAAAAGTTGGGGTACCCTTAAATTCAGATTTGATTTTCATAGTAGTAGTGAGGTTAGCATTGCTGAAGGAGAACGCCAATTGGTCCCTACCAGATTTATTCTGTCCACTCCAAAAGGGACCTATATACGGCTGGTTTCTAAGTCAGGACTAGCTTGGAAGTATGGCCTGAATGTCATGGTCAGTGTAATAGATCCTGACTATCGAGGTGACAACAAGATATTGATACATTAACATGGCAAACTGCCCTACCAAGTTAAAATAGGAGATAACATCATGAAAGGCCTCACTGAAAGGAGTACAAGAGGTTTTGGGGAAGCAGACATGGGTATACCCAAGAAATCACAATACCCCCTGAAGAGGCAGAACTCATTCCCAAATTAGCCTTTGCCCAACATAATAATCTGATCCTAGCTGAAGCTTTCTCAAAACTTGGTCCAGATTGTGAGGGTAGGGGACAGGATGGTCCTTTCTTTTTTCTTAAGCACAGACACCTGTACTGAGGTGACATGAGGTGACACGAGCACTAATGGCCTTTTCGAGAAACCAGTTAGTAGCCCCTCGCAGTCCGCACAAGTAGTTGTAGAACTGGCCCACTCCCATTTTACATCTGCTCCTCTGGGTGTTGCAAAAACTCAGGGTCAGGACATTCCACGCTTTTACTGAGAAAATGTTGTAACTAGTTGTGCTTTATGTCAAAAGACTGCTCCCTCTATGGTATCTCCAGCTCCACTTCAAACTCTCCCTGTTATTCAGGTACCCTTCTCTCAGATTGGAATGGACATAGTGGGTTCGTTAGAGTCCTCTAAATTGGGCAATAAATACATACTGGTGACACATGACTATGCCCCCAATAACCTGCAAGCCTTTACCCTTAAAAACAACAGCTCCCAAAAGATTCTAAATCATCTAATTCCCCTTCTGTCTAGGTTGGGGTTTCCCTGGGAAATTCTAACGGATCAAGTTAGGACCTTAATGTTAGGACCTTCATGTCCAAGCTATTTATAAAGACTGGAAGGGAGTGTCTGTACTCCTGCTCGCTATATGGCAGAGTGGAAGCACAGAGTACCCCAGCCAAGATTCTCTATAGGGTAGCTATGGATGAGCAATCAAGGCTTAAGCTCTCAGGAGGTGTTGCAGGCTGGTTCTTAAGTACAGTGTAGTCCCCAAGCACCCACAAAGGAATGTCCACACATTATGTAAGTGAAAACAGAGTTCTTTATATGAATAGGCTCAAGTTTTGTACACAATTACAATAACACACATTGGGCCTCATTAGGACCCTGGCGGTAAGGGGTTTGCGCCAGCGTTAGCTGCGCCGACCCCTTACCGCCAACTACGAGTTCCCAGAGCGCCATGGTCACTTTTCCGCCCGCTTTTTGCGGGCGTAAAAATCCATGGCGCTATGGGACCTCGGTGTTAATTACGCCACCGTAGTGTACGGTGGCGTAATTAACACCTTCCCCACTCCCATTGAGCCCTATGGGGCCGAAATGGGAATGGGGAAGGGTAAATGGGTCAATGGGGACTTACCGCCCCGCCGACCTCGGAATGGGGCGGTAAGTCCGCCATCCGCCATGGCGTAAAGGGACTTTGCGCCATGGCGGAAAAGTCCGCCGATGGCGGAAAAAATCCGCCAGGGTCGTAATGAGGGCCATTGTGGTCAAAATAATCTAAATTTGTACCACAATTATGCTTTGATTCCATTAAAATGCATCAACTGTACTCAATTCAAATGTCATACAAATCAGTTAATAAATGGAACCAACAGCTAGCATCAGAATAATACATTACTTTTACCATTTGTGGTGTTCTCTTCTCCCCATCCTTACCAACAATTGGGATAATAACAAAGGGAAAACGTTCTTTAAGTGATTCCAAACAAATATAAAATTATTGGCCAGAGAGAAAAACCGGAAGTGAGTGAATTTTCTTGTGTTACCAAAATGTCTACCAAACTGGTATTTTGTTTTCAATAGAGTAAGAGGCACTGAGAGTACTATCTTTATGATAAGTCAAATTTTGCGCTAAAGCAAACCATATAAGCAAGTGCTTGCAACACATTCAAAGGCAAAAAAGTGAAAAATGTTTTCTTTATTTTCAGATAGAATATTCGTTTTTTGTTGATACTAAATCCCTCCTGAAGATCTGTCTGGAAAGCAAAGACAGTGAAACACGTGTAGAGGGCATTAATTTGAGGACATCAATTGATTCATTATTTTGAAAATAAACATAAAATTATGGGCAAACCATAACAACTGGATTACATCTTGTACTATTTTTTTTACCAATAAATTCGCTGAGAGTGCAAAATATATGGTTTTTGTCTTTTTTTCCCAAAAAGACAATTTGTTAAAGGGAACCAACAATAGGCATAGGAGGAAAGGTTAGTTAGTTAAAACAATAGGCAGTATACTGGGCCCCTACCACCAGGCACAGTTCTGTATGAGGATCCCCCACCTGGGCAAACTGTAAATGAAGATATAATTCAAGCCCAGTCCATATATTGCTCAATATGAGTCTTATTTCCTTCTATATAGTTCTACCACCCCAATATACCTGGAAAAGCAGAGTTTCATAGTCGGGTTGTCGACGGATCCTTCTTGAGTGCCTCCCTTTAAGGCAGGAGCCACAGATCATCGAGATCCCTTGAAGAAGTGGTGAACAAGGGTGTCGAGGCAGAAGCTTTGGTCCTGGCGATGCTCATTGATGATCGGTCGTGGACATCCTGTGAAGACGAAGCGTGCGGTGCACCTCGACGATGATAGTTTGTTGCCGCAAAGAGTCTATGGAGAACTTTGGCCCTGCAAGGGCGTTGAGTGGTGGTCGTCTCTGTGGTCTTCAAGTGGCAGGAAACCCACCAGCGGGTGCTCCTCGGCACATCGGCGGCCTGGACTTTCTCCGGCGGGACAAAGTGGTCGGCGGTGCTAGCGAGACCATCGCAAATTCAAAGTGTCTTAATCAATCGAGCATTGCTGGTCCGGTCGTCGGCAGCTCAGCATCAAGCTGTTCCAGCTTCTGGGCAACACAGCTTCGACGGGCCTCCAGTTGTTATAGCAAGCCCGCGAACCCTGGTAGACGACAGTGGACGGAATGACTGGTGCTTCTCTTCATTCTACTCAGCGGACCCCGTCTCCGGTTCACAGTCTTTCGAAGGCTGGCTTCCAGGGCATTTCGGCAAAGGTTAGCGATGCATGATGGACCCTTGGAGCTCGGCAAGAGGTCTCCTAGCCAGGTCCTCTCTTGGATCAGTTTCGACAGCATGGCAGCTTTCGGATTGCGGTCAAGGTAACAGTACTCAACTAGTCAACCTTCTTCTTTGGGCTCAGCTTCGAGATTAAGCATCAGTTTCTACTTCAGCTTCTGAATGATTTCTAGCAGTGAGAGTCCCCCAGATACACTGTTTGGACTCTCATTCATTCTGCTGGGTCACACTCAGGCAACCAATCACTCAGAAGGACATTCAGCAGGCAGGCAGCCAATCAGGCTCACAGGGCATTCAGGCCATTCTCCTCCCTCTCAGACACTCACAACAAGGAATGTGTATTGGGACAAGTAGCAAGCCATTCAGCACTCCACACTGCATTCATACCAGTTTTGGGCAGGGCTGTCTCAGTCTTTGTGTCACATACCAGAAACTAGACACCCATAACAAGAAGTGCATATTGGTCACACAATCCATTCACCCAGGTCCCACCCCAAGGGTGTACCCACAACATACAGTCACTTCAAAGGCTCCAGCCAGTCTGTCCTGGACTTTCCCACAATACCATATATGGAACTTCCATCCAACAGCCAGTCAGGGGGAAGGAACAGAGTCAAGGCTTCCCAGGACTTTGGGGAAAACACGGTAACAGGTAATAGAAAGCAAGAGGCCACAGCGGTCATTTTGTCTTCTATCAGGAATTAACTGATTCCAATGGCCGTACCTGGGTATCCCAAAAAAGAGGATACTCGCAGCACCTGTCAAATTCAGCATGGAGCTGCCACCAGCCCATACCCTGCTCTGTGGGCCACACACAGGTACCCAAACACGTACACTAGGGGTACAAGGTTGTACCCCCACCCATGGGTGCCATAAGGGTATCCCAAGGGTCTGTACACCAAACCAAAAAGAGGAAGAGCTGCACTGCCAGGAGTCCCACGTGGACTCCTGGCAGTAATTAAATAATAAACAGATAATGTGCAGAAAATAACACAGAACATACACAAAAAAGGACTACAGAGCAAGGACAGCGAGGCACTGTCCCTCCAATACATTTCCAGCATCACACTAATGACCGAGGTAAAGGAGATATTTGAAATAAAGACCTTACACACCTCTGTTTATCATCCTCAAATGGATGGACTGGTTGAACGATTCAACCAGACATTAAAGAACATCCATAAAATAACTTGTTGAAGCTGATGGGTGAAATTGGGATACTATTATTCCCTGGGTGCTTTTTCATGGCACAGTAATCCCTCCAATCTTCCTTTGGTGTTTCTCCCTTTGAGCCTTTCTATCGACGAGAACCAAGGGATGTACTGTGGCACGTAATCTGGGAGTTGCCTTTAAAAACCGGCATGCACGCGCACCGCGCATGCACACCCAAGCAAGTACCAGTAAGTACTGCTTGGCCGCGAAGGACTCTGCGTGACTGTTGCTCGTTTTGGACTTCCTGGAGCTTTGTTTACTCGTAACTCGCATCCCCACAAGGTGAGCTGTGAACGGTGCTGGGGACATCTATTGGAGTTAACAGCATTATTGTGCTGTAACCTGTGTTTTTTGTGCTGATATTTGTTTGCTTTGTGTTTAGGCAGCTGAATCTATCGTATGCTGCTGTGGCACGTAATCTGGGAGTTGCCTTTAAACACCGGCACGTGCGCGCACTGCGCGCGCACCCAAGCAAGTACCAGTAAGTACTGCTTGTCCACTTTGCCACACTTGTCGCTCCTTGAAGTGGCCTTGCGATACTTTCTGGTTACTTGATTTTGCTAATTGTAAGCATATTGGTCTGTGCCTCGGGAACAGTGAGTATCTTCTCGAACGATCATGATCACTTTGATCTCAGGCATGCCCCCGGTGGCTTTAATAACTGGTCTTCTAGACCCGCCTTCTGGGCTTACAACGCCTCCACAACTGAACAAAAGATCACAGAGTAGGTCTACTCCCTTCCCGGAAATGGTGAAGTTACGACCAAATACAAAGGAGAACTCAATGAGTCATATGGATATTCGTTCTTTTTACCCAACTATGCCACAAGTATCATCTACACCAGTAACAGGCACAAGATCACCGTCTCTGCTAAGTTCTATTTGCCTGGCCACTTTGATAACTATGGAGCGTGGTAAAAAGGAAACAGCAGTGAATTTAACAACTTAATCAGCTGGAAAACCTGCAGTAGGAACAGTGGGGTTGGGCACTGTGCAACGAGTAAGTCAATCTGATCATCTTCCTACGCTTATACTAGATCAAAATACCTCTTTGTCTGACAGTGTGTTACTGTGTAATGTCATGACGGCTCCAGTTGTGACATGTAAATGAATCTCCTGCTGTTGCTGTGACTGATCCTGCGGTACTTAACAGAGATTTAAATGACTCATGTTTTTCCTCACAAACACTTCAGGACAATATATCCGCCTCCCCAGTTTTACATCTGAGCACCTCGCACTCTGCCATTTCAGAACTTTCCTTTGTTGCCCCAACTACGCGACAAAATGCTCCATTCTGCGCGTATGGCAGATGCCTGAATGGTGAAACCTTCAAATATTCTCCTGGAAATTACTTTAAATTCAGTGAGTTTGGCCATCCAATCGATGGAAAAACTCTTTCAATCTATGGAGCATAAACTTTCTGCTCAATATAAACACATTGAGCAGATTATGGTGTGGCAACAGTCACTGGCTGAAAAGCTGGAGGCGAAATTTGAGTTTAAGGCTAAATCCACTGATGGGATGAAATCATCCGTAAGTGTAACTACTCAAACCACTACCCTAGTTACTGAGGGGCAAGTAGAAGTTTTTAGTAATTCGGCTGTCCCTCATTTCATAGAAATTATATCGGATGTGACTCAAGGGGCTTTAAAATTGGTTTCTGATAAAGGTAATGCAATGGATGACGAAAGAATAAATGGTGAACCTTTGAATGTGTCAACCTTACTTCCGTGTAAACCCATGTATTTAATGTTTGCTTCACCAGCTCACAAACAGAGGTGGCCAAGACTGGAAAAAAATAAACTTTGCCTTAGAAAAAAAAATCTAAAAATGTTAAACAATCAAAACTTAAAACCACGTCACAGACTAAAAGATTTGTTAAAGCATTACCATATCCAGTAGCCAAGAAAATCTTGCAAGCAATCAGTAAGAAATATCAAGCCCAAGCACAATTAGCCAACAAAAGAAACTCATTGCTTTGGCAACAGGGCCGACATCAATCCCTTCTTACAAGCCACTTGATGATTTAATTGAGGCAGTTTCAACTCCCATTCAATGGGCCTCATTACGACCCAGGCGGTAAGTTACCGCCTGGGCCGTGACTTTACCACCATGGCGTAAACTATGTTTACGCCATGGTGGTTGACGGACTTACCGCCCCATTCCGAGGTCGGCGGGGCGGTAAGTCCCCAATCCCCATTTACCCTTCCCCGTTCCCATTTTTGCCCCATAGGGCATAATGGGAGTGGGGAAGGCGTTAATTACGCCACCGTAAATTACGGTGGCGTAATTAACTCCATGGTCCCTTAGCGCCATGGATTTTAACACCTGCTAAAAGCAGGTGTTAAAAGCGCCATGGCGCTAAGGGACCTCGTAATTGGCGGTAAGGGGTCGGCGCAGCTAACGCTGGCGTAAACCCCTTACCGCCAGGGTCGTAATGAGGCCCAATGTGTTGATTCAATTCAGATGGACGTAGCCAAAGCAAATGATGCGTTAAAATCCCAAACCTCTCAAAAGCTGGAAGCTAAAACAAACTCTGACAGCTACCGAAGGGACATTTGACGTGCAGTTAATGAATACATGGCACTGCAAACATCACAAGCTTTACCCTTGAAACATGTGTCTGAGGGTAATTTACACATTAGCAAAGAAAATGTACAATCCAACACCAATATGGAGAGCGAAATCGTGACTTCCTGTAAGAGAATAGCACTAACAGCAGCTTGTTTGACTGATAAGGCACCAAGTTATAGCAACCTACAACAACCAGAAAACGTGTTGATCAAGGCAGCCCATGGTCTATCACATTCTGAAATTAAACATTTAATAACCACCACCATTTCAGAAGTATAACAAACCAGACCAGCCGAAATCCGACAATTAAATAAGCTACCGACTATACCTGACAGGGGAGCAAGTGAAAGCTTAGTGAAAAACAAAAATCCAGCTCTGTCCTCGACCTGTCACTCAATACATTTTGAACCAAAAATCAGTGTTAGAGATTCTCTCAGAAATTCCTGCCTTGGATGATATAAAATCAATTGATATCAAACAGGTGGAATTTCTTTCAGAAGGAAATAAAACTGATGTGAGGCTGTGGATAAATTCCAGAGTAATTTGAAACATGATTTGGGCAGAGAAAGCACATTTGTTTGACTTAGAGTTTCATGCTCTTGGAAGATTTGCATAGCCCATAGCAGTTGAATGATGATTTGGCTGTCCCACGCTCTAATAATATTGACTCAAGTGTGGGCAAAAATCGAACAAAAACTACAGCCTGTGTGTGTAATCAGCAAGGTAATTGTCACTAGAGGTTACTCATAAAAGATCAACTGCTATCACTAATCAGCTGGAACTCGCGAGGTTTTAGGCATCTTCAACAGAGCTATGTGTGCATGACATAATCATGCTTCAAGAAACGTGGCTCATAGATTCACCGGTATGGAGTGGCTATGACCTCGAAGTAGTTCCTGCAAATAAGGCAGCTCGAGGCAAGCCCATGTCAGGTTCATTGGTTGCCGTCAAACAGAGTTCCTCCTTAAAGATTGAGTCCTGGGCCTCCCCAACCCATACATGCAGTTGATCAAGGCACAACATCATTTAAAGTTTTTTGCTTTGATCAACTTGTACTGTACATGTCTGATGATCAATTTTTGGAAGATCTCACTGGTTTATTGGACATGATTTTACTCAATCATTGTATTTGTTACACTGGTATAGCAGGTGATTTTAATTTACATTGTTTTTCTCTAAATCAAACTCAACACAGCAGTCGTTTGATGAAATGGCTAAGTTTGGTGAAATCAAGAAATCTGATGGTCATTAATGGCTCCTTTCCCTCTGACACTCCCCCGAGATCGACCTGGCAGAGAGGAAATAGTGCCGGTATAATAGAGTATATCTATGTTGATGGTAAAAGTATGTCACAACTCACGTCTTTTCAAGTACTTCAGACAAATTTGAGTGATCATAAAATGTTGTGCATTGAATGGGTAGTCCCTAAATTGATAGATAAAGCCCGGACCGATTACATGAAAGGTAACATAAGTGTAAACACGGCCCGTAATAGACTAGCCTGGACTGATACCTCTTTCCAGGCTTTTGGTTACGATTATGCTTGGCAACTTGGCCAAGCCAATTTAAATCAGGACTTGACAGAAGTAATTTATTCTGATGCTATGCAGTTGTTCCAACCTGCCTCAAGAATCGCTAAGCAAAACCAAAAGCCCCATTTTCACAACTTTAGTATGGAGGTTAAAAATAAAAAAAATCAAATTCGACAAGAAAAACGACAAGCACTAAAATTACCAATAGCTTCACAAACAAAAGCCTTAAAACATATTAAGACCAAACAGATCAACAGCTGAACCCAAGTAAAAACTTGATTCCAACTCATATTGGGACATTCCATCTGAATTTTGATAGGGAAGACATTCTGTACTTCATACAGAAACCCAGCATTGTCGAGAGCCCTGGCCCAGATGGGCTCTCCAATTTTATGTTGGGGCAACATGCAGAGATTTGGGCCAACATTTTAGTTGACATGTTCAATAACATTAATCGAATGCAGATGATTCCCGATTCTTGGAAATGTGCCATCATCATTCCAATTTATAAAAAAGTGGACTGTTTCAATCCAGCAAATTATCGCCCAATATCTTTGCTAGACGCAGCAAGTAAAATCTTTGCACACATTATAATACGCAAATTTAACAACTGGTCACTGAAGACATTCAGACGTGACCCCTTTCAGGCTGGATTTGTAACAGATCTAGGTACCACGCCAAACATGTTGACTTGAAATATGTTGAAATAACAAAGTGCTTCCGAAAATCAGTCTTTATACATGCCCTTTGTGGATTTCAAAATGGCCTTTGATTCCATTGACAGGAATCTCCTGTATGAAAAATTGCATCGTTATGGATGTCTTTCCTTTCTGATTGCGCTGATTCAGCATTTGCATTTGAATACTCAGCTGCAGGTTCGTTTGAATACAGGGGGTTTATTAACTCCACCTAGTAAAATGAATCATGGCTTAAAACAAGGTTGCATTTTGGCATCAACATTGTTTATTTTTTTCATACTGGACATTGGCGAAATATTCCTTTCTATCACGTCAGATCCACCTAAATTAGGAACCCAGCATGCACCATGGATGCTGTATGCGGATTATTTGGTGCTGTTGTCTCGCACCCCGACAGGCCTTCAAAAACTATTAGATGGTTTGGCACAATATACGGATTTTAATCTTTTGTCTGTGAATCAGGAAAAAACTCAGATATTGGTGTGAAAAAGGAGACCTAAAAACCGTTTCATTAAATATAATTGGCATATACATCAAAAGGTCCTGAAGATTGTCCCAGATTATAAGTATCTGGGTATGCATGTCCAAGATTCTGTATCCTATGTGAAACACCTGCACAGTCTCGATTGTAAAATAGCAACCTTGATTTCCCAAGCAAAAATCTTGGTTTACAAAGATGGCAAATTTTCTCACAAACATATACTGGTTTTCTATGAGCAAAACGTTGTGCCATGTTTGGTGTATGGAATGGAAGTATTGTTAGAAAATCAACATCCATTATGGCATGTTCTTGAAGCACGATTTTGGAAAAAGGTTTTGAGACTACCAATATGTACGCCAATGACAATTTTGCAGTATGAGCTGGGCTCATTGCCTTTGTCAGTATATGTTGTATGGAAAAAATGTGCCTTTTCACGCAAATGCTTATTGAGTTTACAACTAAATAACATCCTAGGGGCAGTAGCACACTATTTGATTACTTCTTCTCATGATTTTCTGTGATTATGGCATCAAGAGGTGTTTAATAACATGTCAGATGCTAGTATTACTCTGACATTTTTACTTGAAAATCCAATGCAAGCAAAAAGGAAATTATATCAGTAAAATTGGAGTTCCTACAGAGAGAAATGTATGTTACACAAGGATTTTACTCCCATGTTGTTTGGACACAAGAGACACCGCCAAATGTCTGATTACTTGGTTAAATGTCCTTCTGCATACATAAGAAATAAATATCTTAGATTCAGGTTAAACTTATGGCCTACTAATGACTTCTTGGCCAGGAGGAAACTGATCCCTAAATATTTGAATTTCTGCCGTTTCTATAACAACATCACGCAGAAAGAGACTTTAGAACATATTGTAGACTCTTGTCCGAATCTGGTAACAATGCGAAATGTATTTTTCTCAAAGATATTATGTATCTTCAAACCACTTGAGCATGAGGACTTATGGCGGCGTATCTTCTCCAGTACAAAAATATCTCTGAGGAAAGCAATTGTTCATTTTCTTGATCAGCTATTTCCTGATTCGTTCCCAAACTTTTATGAGAATAATGTGTATAATGTATTATTCAAAATCTATTGTAATTTTAATAATTTTTGTACAATTTATAAAAACTCTAAATGTTAATAAAATTCACATTTTTGTAAATATGAAGATATGAGACAGATGAGTGTGTATGTAACACTTTTTGAAACCTTTGAAATAGACAAAGCTTAATATTTGAAAGGTTGATGTAATTCAGCGAAACAAATAAAAAATAAAAATAGTCCTAGTTGTTAAACCAGATCGGTTGTGCAGATTATGTATTGACTTTTGCAAGCTAAACTCAATCTCCAAGTTTCGCAATTATCCTATACCTAGGATTGATGATTTAATTGACAAACTGGGACCAGCTGAATACATCTCCATGATTGATGTAACAAAGGGCTATTGGCAGGTTCATTTGGACCCCTCCGACAAGGAAAATATGGCTTTCTTTACTCCCTGGGGGCTGTTTCAATTTATATTCCTTGCCTTCAGACTGCATGGGGCTCCTACCACCTTCCAGAGGTTGATGTATAAGGTATTGCAACTTTCCCCCCATTTTTGCGGTACATTCTTCGATGAAATTCTGATCTATAGCCAGACCTGTGAAGAACATCTCTTCTCCTTGTATGAGAATGCAAGAATGTCATGCACCACATTCGAACCCCAACAGAAAAGGTGGTTAACCAAAAACCCTATTGCATCCCTGAGGTAAGAAAGGAGGCAATTCTCCGGGAAATATAGCGCATTTTGGGGGCAGATATCATTGAGTCATCGGAAAGTCCTTGGCCCACACCAATAGTCCTAGTTGCTAAACCAGATCAGTTGTGGAGATTCTGTATGGACTTTCGCAAGGTTAACTCAATCTCCAAGTTTGACAATTATCCTATACCTAGGATTGATGATTTAATTGACAAACTGGGACCAGCTAAATACATCTCCGTCATTGATCCAACAAAGGGCTATTGGCAGGTTCATTTGGACCCCTCCGACAAGGAAAATATGGCTTTCTTTACTCCCTGGGGGCTGTTTCAATTTATATTCCTTGCCTTCAGACTGCATGGGGCTCCCACTACCTTCCAGAGGTTGATGTATAAGGTATTGCAACTTTCCCCCCATTTTTGCGGTACATTCTTCGATGAAATTCTGATCTATAGCCAGTCCTGTGAAGAACATCTTTTCTCCTTGTATGAGAATGCAAGAATGTCATGCACCACATTCGAACCCCAACAGAAAAGGTGGTTAACCAAAAACCCTATTGCATCCCTGAGGTAAGAAAGGAGGCAATTCTCCGGGAAATATAGCGCATTTTGGGGGCAGATATCATTAAGTCATCGGAAAGTCCTTGGCCCACACCAATAGTCCTAGTTGCTAAACCAGATCAGTTGTGGAGATTCTGTATGGACTTTCGCAAGCTAAACTCAATCTCCAAGTTTGACAATTATCCTGTGCCTAGGATTGATGATTTAATCGACAAACTGGGACCAGTAAAATACATCCCCATCATTGATCTAAGGATGAAGGAAAATATGGCTTTCATTACTCCCTGGGGGTTGTTTCAATTTCCCTTCAGGCTGCATGGGGCTCCCACTACCTTCCAGAGGTTGATGTATAAGGTATTGCAACTTTCCCCCCAGTTTTATGGTACATTCTTCGATGAAATTCTGATCCATAGCCAGACCTGTGAAGAACATCTTTTCTACTTGTATGAGATTCCAAGAGCCCTAAGGAAGGTTGACTGACTGCCAACCCCAAGAAATGCCATCAGGCACAGACAACTGTTAAGTACCTTAGGCTTTTTGTAGAGAATAGTTTGGTGCAATCCCAGTTGGAAAAATTAAACGCCATCGAGGAAACATCTCCCACTAAAACAAAAAGGGAACTCTGAGCATTTCTGGGGCTCACAGGGTATTACTAGAAACCTTACTATAAAATCATGTCTAACTGACACATTTAAAAATTCAGAACCCCAGAAACCTTGGTGTGGTAGACAAGATCAGGATAGCTTTAATATGTTAACCATATATTGTGCAGCAAACCTGTCCTCCAGCTCTCTAATTTCAACCAGGAGTTCATCCTGTAGACAGATGCGTCCAAAGCAGGTCTTGGCGCTGTTTTTTCCCAAGAGTATGAAGGAGTGATCATCACATTCTATATATTAGTAGGGAGCTCTTTCCTCCAGAGAATAACTATGCCGCTATTGAGTTAGAGGACTTAGCCATCAAATGGGCTATAACCTATTTAAAATATTTTACAAATTCCAATTACTGACTGATCACTGATAGACAGTTTTGGGAAGAGGTGGCCCTGAGGACTCATGAAGAACACTCCATGGACACAAATGAAAGACTGTAGCAATCCGCTGGAGAGGTCCTAGCTACAGGACATACAAATCAAGGAATGACTCCATGAAGGAGTAAGGAGAAAGGCTGATGGTGGTGTGACCTCAGGGAGGTGTACCATGTAGTCCTTCAACAACGCTGATACCGACAGGCTGGAGACCCTGCAGGGCCAAAGCAGTGCAGCAGGGAGAGAGTCATGACGAATGCTCAAAGGGAACGAGTCAACCCACCCCCCTGGGATGTACCAACGACGTGGCCCTGTACGGGCTTGGAGATGAGTGAAAAGTCCATCATGAGTAATCTCCCTCGACATAGTAACAGTGTTAAGGGTAACCAAGAGTGAAGAGTGCTTCGGGAGTAATCGCCCTCATCACAGTAACTATTTTAAAGATACCAAAAGTGGAGAGTGGATCAGGAGAAATCTCCCCCGTCAGAATAATCACAAGGAAGAACTCAAGAGTGAAGAGTTCCTTGGGAGAAATCTCCCTTGTCACAATTAACACAAAAAAGACATTCAGAATAAAGAAAGTTACAAGAGTGGTCTCTCTAACAATAGTGTTGGTAAGATTACTGGAAGAAGCCAACAACAACTCAGGAGTGTACTCCCTTGTTTCATTAACCAGACAGAGTCCTGGAATATATATAGTGCAAAGAAGGAAGTACTGTTGGACATTTGGTCAAGTAAGCACAAATGGTCTTTCCCCTTCTGTAATGGCTTGGCAGGCGATGAACGATGGCCTGGAGGGTTACCCAGAGCAATGCCAGAGGTTTAGATTAATTCTAAACCTTCCAGCCAACATCCTCTTTTGTTTTGCTATTGTCATCCCGAATGGGACGGTATGCCCAGACATGGGTCCCGTGCCTGCTGGGCCTAGAGACCCAAGCTACTCCTCACTGATGACGCTCAGCAAGGCTGAAACATGTCAGGGGATGCTTGTAGTCTCGTGCAAGAGGGATGTGACCTAACAGTTCGGGCTGGACTACCCCTTTGGGTGTGGGACCAAGCCTGATTTGCATATGGTCTTTCCTCTTCTGTAATGGCTTGGCAGGTGAAGAACGATGGTCTGTAGGGTTGCCCAGAGCAATGCCAGAGGTTAAGATTCATTCTAAACCTTCCAGCCATCACCTCTTTTGTTTTGCTACTGTCACCCCGAGTGGGACGGTATGCCCAGACGTGGGTCCCGTGCCTGCTGGGCCTAGAGACCCAAGCTACTCCTCACTGATGATGCTCAACAAGGCTGAAACATGTCTGGGGATGCTTGTGGTCTCGTGCAGGAGGGATGTGACCTAACAGTTCGGGTTGGACTACCCGTTTGGGGGTGGGCCAAGCCTGATTTGCATATGGTCTTTCACCTTCTGTAATGGCTCAGCAGGCAAAGAACGATGGCCTGGAGGGTTGCCCAGAGCAATGCCAGAAGTTAAGATTCATTCTTAACCTTCCAGCCATCACCTCTTTTGTTTTGCTATTGTCACCCTGAGTGGGACGGGTATGCCCAGACGTGGGTCCCGTGCCTGCTGGGACTAGAGAACCAAGCAACTCCTCACTGATGACGCTCAACAAGGCTGAAACATGTCTCGGGATGCTTGTGGTCTCGTGCAGGAGTGATGTGACCTAACAGTTCGGGCTGGACTACCCATTTGGGGGTCTGACCAAGTCTGATTTGCATATGGTCTCTCCGCTTCTGCAATGGCTTGGCAGGGGAAGAACGATGGTCTGGAGGGTTGCCCAGAGCAATGCCAGAGGTTAAGATTCATTCTAAACCTTCCAGCCATCACCTCTTTTGTTTTGCTATTGTCATCCCGAGTGGGACGGGTATGCCCCAACATGCGTCCCATGCCTGCTGGGCCTAGAGACCCAGGCTACTCCTCACTGATGACGCTCAACAAGGCTGAAACATGTCTCGGGATGCTTGTGGTCTCGTGCAGGAGGGATGTGACCAAACAGTTTGGGCTGGACTACCCCTTTGGGGGTGGGACCAAGTCTGATTTGCCTATGGTCTTTCCCCTTCTGTAATGGCTTGGCAGGCGAAGAACGATGGTCTGGAGGGTTGCCCAGAGCAATGCCAGAGGTTAAGATTCATTCTAAACCTTCCAGCCATCACCTCCTTTGTTTTGCTATTGTCACCTCGAGTGGGACGGGTGTGCCCAGACGTGGGTCCTGTGCCTGCTGGGCCTAGAGACCCAAGATACTCCTCACTAATGACGCTCAATAAGGCTGAAACATGTCTGGGGATGCTTGTGGTCTCGTGCAGGAGGGATGTGACCTAACAGTTTGGACTGGACTACCCCTTTGGGGGTGGGACCAAGCCTGATTTGCGTATGGTCTTTCCCTTTCTGTAATGGTTTAGCAGGTGAAGAACAATGGCCTGGAGGGTTGCACATAGCAATGCCAGAAGTTAAGATTCATTCTTAACCTTCCAGCCATCACCTCTTTTGTTTTGCTATTGTCACCCTGAGTGGGACGGGTATGCCCAGACGTGGGTCCCGTGCCTGCTGGGACTAGAGAACCAAGCAACTCCTCACTGATGACGCTCAACAAGGCTGAAACATGTCTCGGGATGCTTGTGGTCTCGTGCAGGAGTGATGTGACCTAACAGTTCGGGCTGGACTACCCATTTGGGGGTCTGACCAAGTCTGATTTGCATATGGTCTCTCCGCTTCTGCAATGGCTTGGCAGGTGAAGAACGATGGTCTGGAGGGTTGCCCAGAGCAATGCCAGAGGTTAAGATTCATTCTAAACCTTCCAGCCATCACCTCTTTTGTTTTGCTATTGTCATCCCGAGTGGGACGGGTATGCCCCAACATGGGTCCCATGCCTGCTGGGCCTAGAGACCCAAGCTACTCCTCACTGATGATGCTCAGCAAGGCTGAAACATGTCTCGGGATGCTTGTGGTCTCGTGCAGGAGGGATGTGACCAAACAGTTTGGGCTGGACTACCCCTTTGGGGGTGGGACCAAGTCTGATTTGCCTATGGTCTTTCCCCTTCTGTAATGGCTTGGCAGGCGAAGAACGATGGTCTGGAGGGTTGCCCAGAGCAATGCCAGAGGTTAAGATTCATTCTAAACCTTCCAGCCATCACCTCCTTTGTTTTGCTATTGTCACCTCGAGTGGGACGGGTGTGCCCAGACGTGGGTCCTGTGCCTGCTGGGCCTAGAGACCCAAGATACTCCTCACTAATGACGCTCAATAAGGCTGAAACATGTCTGGGGATGCTTGTGGTCTCGTGCAGGAGGGATGTGACCTAACAGTTTGGACTGGACTACCCCTTTGGGGGTGGGACCACGCCTGATTTGCGTATGGTCTTTCCCTTTCTGTAATGGTTTAGCAGGTGAAGAACGATGGCCTGGAGGGTTGCACATAGCAATGCCAGAGGTTAAGATTTATTCGAAACCTTCCAGCCATCACCTCTTTTGTTTTGCTATTGTCATCCCGAGTGGGACATGTATGCCCAGACATGTGTCCCGTGCCTGCTGGGCTTAGAGACCCAAGCTACTCCTCACTGATGATGCTCAACAAGGCTGAAACATGTCTGGGGATGCTCGTGGTCTCGTGCAAGAGGGATGTGACCTAACAGTTCGGGCTGGACTACCCCTTTGGGGGTGGGCCCAAGCCTGATTTGCATATGGTCTTTCCCCTTCTGTAATGGCTTGGCAGGTGAAGAACGATGGTCTGGAGGGTTGCCCAGAGCAATGTCAGAGGTTAAGATTCATTCTAAAACTTCCAGCTATCACCTCTTTTGTTTTGCTATTGTCACCCCGAGTGACACGGGTATGCCCAGACATGGGTCCCATATCTGCTCGGTCTAGAGACCCAAGCTACTCCTCACTGATGACGCTCAACAAGGCTGAAATATATCTGGGGATGCTTGTGGTCTCGTGCAGGAGGGATGAGACCTAACAGTTCAGGATGGACTATCCCTTTGGGGTTGGGACCAAGCCTGATTTGTATATGGTCTTTCCCCTTCTGTAATGGCTTGGCACATGAAGAAAGATGGTCTGGAGGGTTGCCCAGAGCAATGGCAGAGGTTAAGATTCATTCTAAACCTTTCAGCCATCACCTCTTTTGTTTTGCTATTTTCACCCCGAGTGGGACGGGTATGCCCAGGCGTAGGTCTCGTGTCTGCATGGCCTAGAGACCCAAGCTACTCCTCACTGATGACGCTCAACAAGGTTGAAACATGTCTGGGGATGCTTGTGGTCTCGTGCAGGAGGGATGTGACCTAACAGTTTGGGCTGTACTACCCCTTTGGGGGTGGGACCAAGCCTGATTTGCATATGGTCTTTCCCCTTCTTTAATGGCTTGGAAGGTGAAGAACGATGCTCTGGAGGGTTGCCCAGAGCAATGTCACGAGGTTAAGATTCATTCTAAACCTTCCAGCCATCACTTGTTTTGTTTTGCTATTGTCACCTCGAGTGGGACGGGTATGCCCAGACGTGGGTCCCGTGCCTGCTGGGCCTAGAGACCCAAGCTACTCCTCACTGATGACGCTCAAAAAAGCTGAAACATGTCTGGCGATGCTTGTGGTTTCCCACTAAAGCAAAAAGGGAACTGTGAGCATTAATGGGGCTCACAGGGTATTACTAGATACCTTACTATAACATCATGTCTAACTAATACATTTAAAAATGCAGAACCCCAGAAACCCTGGTGTG
This sequence comes from Ambystoma mexicanum, assembly GCF_040938575.1. NCBI lineage: Eukaryota > Metazoa > Chordata > Amphibia > Caudata > Ambystomatidae > Ambystoma > Ambystoma mexicanum. Next base: position 1,092,013,465 of record NC_090941.1, read on the forward strand.
GTAAACAAGATCAGGATAGCTTTAATATGTTAACCATATATTGTGCAGCAAACCTGTCCTCCAGCTCTCTAATTTCAACCAGGAGTTTATCCTGTAGACAGATGCGTCCAAAGCAGGTCTTGGCGCTGTTCTTTCCCAAGAGTATGAAGGAGTGATCATCACATTCTATATATTAGTAGGGAGCTCTTTCCTCCAGAGAATAACTATGCCGCTATTGAGTTAGAGGACTTAGCCATCAAATGGGCTATAACCTATTTAAAATATAACCTTTCAGGTTACAAATTCCAATTAGTGACTGATCACTCAACCTTTGATTTGACTAAGTTTAAGGAAATACACCTGTCCTGGGATCATGTGTTGGTTTTTAGATCTCCAAACATATTGCTTTTCTGTTGAACACAGAAAGGGAACGGAACAAGGGAACCTAGATGAGGGAGGCAATCTCATTAGGGGAAGGGTATGTGATGATTGATGGGATCTCGTCACTTCTCCCCAAAGGCTAGGAGGTGAGCGTGTTATGCAATATTCTCCCTAGCGGTGGCAGAAAGCGGGACTTCACAAACCTCCTCTCTTGGGGATAAGGACTCCTGTTCTGTGATGGAACTCCCTAACCATCTTACCCTTGAGACCATGAAATACCTACGGTCCCTAGAAAACCACCACAAAGCACTAATGTTTGTTACTGTAATGTTCCCTCATTACCTCACATAAGACTTGACACCACTAAGATGAAGAAGGATGAAAGGAACATACTAAGTGATAATAAGTAATCTCCCAAAAGTACTGAGAAGAGGAAGATTGAAGAAGTTATGCAAACTACTCCTTGTCCAGCTATAGACAGTTTTGGGAAGAGGTGGCCCTGAGGACTCATGAAGAACACTCCATGGACACAAAAGTAAGACTGTAGCAATCCGCTGGGGAGGTCCCAGCTACAGGACATACAAATCAAGGAATGACTCCATGAAGGAGTAAACCGGCGTGAAGCCTGTCAGGCCTGGGAAGGTATAACCTGTGAACGAGGAAGTCGGCAGAAGGAGCAAGTACTCAGTCATGAGGACACCGGAGAAAGACAGAGAAATCCTCCAGAGGGAGGCTTGACCTAAGCAGAAGCTGGAGAAAGGCTGATGGTGGTGTCACCTCAGGGAGGTGTACCATGTAGTCCTTCAACAAGGCTGATACCGACAGGCTGGAGACCCTGCAGGGCCAAAGCAGTGCAGCAGGGAGAGAGTCATGACGAATGCTCAAAGGGAACGAGTCAACCCACCCCCCTAGGATGTACCGGCGACGTGGCCCCAGCAAACAGAGTATATCGGGATCTGAGGTAGACCCTGTACGGGCTTGGAGAAGAGTGAAAAGTGCATCAGGAGTAATCTCCGTCGACATAGTAACAGTGTTAAGGGTAACCAAGAGTGAAGAGTGCTTCGGGAGTAATCGCCCTCATCACAGTAACTATTTTAAAGATACCAAAAGTGGAGAGTGGATCAGGAGAAATCTCCCCCGTCAGAATAATCACAAGGAAGAACTCAAGAGTGAAGAGTGCCTTGGGAGAAATCTCCCTTGTCACAATTAACACAAAAAAGACATTCAGAATAAAGAAAGTTACAAGAGTGGTCTCTCTAACAATAGTGTTGCTAAGACTACTGGAAGAAGCCAACGACAACTCAGGAGGGTCCTCCCTTGTTTCATTAACCAGACAAAGTCCTGGAATATAAATAGTGCAAAGAAGGAAGTACTGTTGGACATTTGGTCAAGTAAGCACAAATGGTCTTTCCCCTTCTGTAATGGCTTGGCAGGCGATGAACGATGGCCTGGAGGGTTACCCAGAGCAATGCCAGAGGTTAAGAATCATTCTAAACCTTCCAGCCATCACCTCTTTTGTTTTGCTATTGTCATCCCGAATGGGACGGTATGCCCAGAACTGGGTCCCGTGCCTGCTGGGCCTAGAGACCCAAGCTACTCCTCACTGATGACGCTCAACAAGGCTAAAACAGGTCTGGGGATGCTTGTGGTCTCGTGCAAGAGGGATGTGACCTAACTGTTCGGGCTGGACTACCCCTTTGGGGGTGGGACCAAGCCTGATTTGCATATGGTCTTTCCCCTTCTGTAATGGCTTGGCAGGTGAAGAACGATGGTCTGGAGGGTTGCCCAGAGCAATGCCAGAGGTTAAGATTCGTTCTAAACCTTCCAGCCATCACCTCTTTTGTTTTTCTATTTTCATCCCGAGTGGGACGGGAATGCCCAGACGTGGGTCTCGTGTCTGCTTGGCCTAGAGACCCAAGGTACTCCTCACTGATGACGCTTAACAAGGTTGAAACATGTCTGGGGATGCTTGTGGTCTCGTGCAGGAGGGATGTGACCTAACAGTTCGGGATGGACTACCCCTTTGGGGGTGGGACCAAGCCTGATTTGCATATGGTCTTTCCCTTTCTGTAATGGCTTGGCAGGTGAAGAACAATGGCCTGGAGGATTGCACAGAGCAATGCCAGAGGATAAGATTCATTCTAAACCTTCCAGCCATCACCTCTTTTGTTTTGCTATTGCCATCCCGAATGGGACGGTATGCCCAGACATGGGTCCCGTGCCTGCTGGGCCTAGAGACCCAAGCTACTCCTCACTGATGACACTCAACAAGGCTGAAACACGTCTGGGGGTGCTTGTGGTCTTGTAAAAGAGGGATGTGCCTTAACAGTTTGGGCTGAACTACCCCTTTGGGGGTGGGACCAAGCCTGATTTGCATATGGTCTTTCCCCTTCTGTAATGGCTTGGCAGGTGAAGAACGATGGTCTGGAGGGTTGCCCAGAGCAATGCCAGAGGTTAAGATTCGTTCTAAACCTTCCAGCCATCACCTCTTTTGTTTTGCTATTGTCACCCCGAGTGGAAAGGGTATGCCCAGACATGGGTCCCGTGCCTGCTGGGCCTAGAGGCCCAAGCTACTCCTCACTGATGACGCTCAACAAGGCTGAAACATGTCTGGGGATGCTTGTGGTCTCGTGCAGGAGGGATGGACTACCCCTTTGGGGGTGGGGCCAAGCCTGATTTGCATATGGTCTTTCCTCTTCTGTAATGGCTTGGCAGGTGAAGAACGATGGTCTGGAGGGTTGCCCAGAGCAATGCCAGAGGTGAAGATTCATTCTAAACCTTCCAGCCATCACCTCTTTTGTTTTGCTATTGTCACCCCGAGTGGGACGGGTATGCCCAGACATGGGTCCCGTGCCTGCTGGGCCTAGAGGCCCAAGCTACTCCTCACTGATGACGCTCAACAAGGCTGAAACATGTCTGGGGATGCTTGTGGTCTCGTGCAGGAGGGATGGACTACCCCTTTGGGGGTGGGGCCAAGCCTGATTTGCATATGGTCTTTCCCCTTCTGTAATGGCTTGGCAGGTGAAGAACGATGGTCTGGAGGGTTGCCCAGAGCAATGCCAGAGGTTAAGATTCGTTCTAAACCTTCCAGCCATCACCTCTTTTGTTTTGCTATTGTCACCCCGAGTGGAAAGGGTATGCCCAGACATGGGTCCCGTGCCTGCTGGGCCTAGAGGCCCAAGCTACTCCTCACTGATGACGCTCAACAAGGCTGAAACATGTCTGGGGATGCTTGTGGTCTCGTGCAGGAGGGATGGACTACCCCTTTGGGGGTGGGGCCAAGCCTGATTTGCATATGTTCTTTCCTCTTCTGTAATGGCTTGGCAGGTGAAGAACGATGGTCTGGAGGGTTGCCCAGAGCAATGCCAGAGGTGAAGATTCATTCTAAACCTTCCAGCCATCACCTCTTTTGTTTTGCTATTGTCACCCCGAGTGGGACGGGTATGCCCAGACGTGGATCCCGTGCCTGCTGGGCCTAGAGACCCAAGCTACTCCTCACTTCCTCACTAATGACGCTCAACAAGGCTGAAACATGTCTGGGGATGCTTGTGGTCTCGTGCAAGAGGGATGTGACCTAACATTTCGGCTGGACTACCCCTTTGGGGGTGGGACCAAGCCTGATTTGCAAATGGTCTTTCCCCTTCTGTAATGGCTTGGCAGGTGAAGAACGATGGTCTGGAGGGTTGCCCAGAGCAATGCCAGATGTTAAGATTCGTTCTAAACCTTCCAGCCATCACCTCTTTTGTTTTGCTATTTTCATCCCGAGTGGGACGGGAATGCCCAGACGTGGGTCTCGTGTCTGCTTGGCCTAGAGACCCAAGGTACTCCTCACTGATGACACTTAACAAGGTTGAAACATGTCTGGGGATGCTTGTGGTCTCGTGCAGGAGGGATGTGACCTAACAGTTCGGGCTGGACTACCCCTTTGGGGGTGGGACCAAGCCGGATTTTCGTATGGTCTTTCCCCTTCTGTAATGGCTTGGCAGGTGAAGAACGATGGTCTGGAGAGTTGCCCAGAGCAATGCCAGAGGTGAAGATTCATTCTAAACCTTCCAGCCATCACCTCCTTTGTTTTGCTATTGTCACCCCCGAGTGGGACGGGTATGCCCAGACATGGGTCCCATATCTGCTGGGCCTAGAGACCCAAGCTACTCCTCACTGATGATGTTCAACAAGGCTGAAACATATCTGGGGATGCTTGTGGTCTCGTGCAGGAGGGATGAGACCTAATAGCTTGGGCTGGACTACCCCTTTGGGGGTGGGACCAAGCCTGATTTGCACATGGTCTTTCCCTTTCTGTAATGGCTTGGCAGGTGAAGAACGATGGTCTGGAGGGGTGCCCAGAGCAATGTCAGAGGTTAAGATTCATTCTAAACCTTCCAGCCATCACCTCTTTTGTTTTGCTATTGTCACCCCGAGTGGGACGGGTATGCCCAGACATGGGTCCCATATCTGCTGGGCCTAGAGACCCAAGCTACTCCTCACTGATGACGCTCAACAAGGCTGAAACATATCTGGGGATGCTTGTGGTCTCGTGCAGGAGGGATGAGACCTAACAGTTCAGGATGGACTACCCCTTTGGGGGTGGGACCAAGCCTGATTTGTATACGGTCTTTCCCCTTCTGTAATGGCTTGGCACGTGAAGAACGATGGTCTCGAGGGTTGCCCAGAGCAATGCAAGAGGTTAAGATTCATTCTAAACCTTTCAGCCATCACCTCTTTTGTTTTGCTATTTTCACCCCGAGTGGGACGGGTATGCCCAGGCGTGGGTCTCGTGCCTGTATGGCCTAGAGACCCAAGCTACTCCTCACTGATGACGCTCAACAAGGTTGAAACATGTCTGGGGATGCTTGTGGTCTCATGCAGGAGGGATGTTGCCTAACAGTTCGGGCTGTACTACCCCTTTGGGGGTGGGACCAAGCCTGATTTGCATATGGTCTTTCCCCTTCTTTAATGGCTTGGAAGGTGAAGAACAATGGTCTGGAGGGTTGCGCAGAGCAATGCCAGAGGTTAAGATTCATTCTAAACCTTCCAGCCATCACCTCTTTTGTTTTTCTATTGTCACCCCGAGTGGGACGGCTATGCCCAGACATGGGTCCCGTGCCTGCTGGGCCTAGAGGCCCAAGCTACTCCTCACTGATGACGTTCAACAAGGCTGAAACATGTCTGGGGATGCTTGTGGTCTCGTGCAGGAGGGATGTGACCTAACAGTTCAGGATGTGCTACCCCTTTGGGGGTGGGACGAAGCCTACTTTGTATATGGTCTTTCCCCTTCTGTAATGGCTTGGCAGGTGAAGAACGATGGTCTGGAAGGTTGCCCAGAGCAATGTCAGAGGTTAAGATTCATTCTAAACCTTCCAGCCATCACCTCTTTTGTTTTGCTATTGTCACCCCGAGTGGGACGGATATGCCCAGACATGGGTCCCATATCTGCTGGGCCTAGAGACCCAAGATACTCCTCACTGATGACGCTCAACAAGGCTGAAACATATCTGGGGATGCTTGTGGTCTCGTGCAGGAGGGATGAGACCTAACAGTTCAGGATGGACTAACCCTTTGGGGGTGGGACCAAGCCTGATTTGTATATGGTCTTTCCCCTTCTGTAATGGCTTGGCACGTGAAGAACGATGGTCTCGAGGGTTGCCCAGAGCAATGCCAGAGGTTAAGATTCATTCTAAACCTTTCAGCCATCACCTCTTTTGTTTTGCTATTTTCACCCCGAGTGGGACGGGAATGACCAGACGTGGGTCTCGTGTCTGCTTGGCCTAGAGACCCAAGGTACTCCTCACTGTTGACGCTCAACAAGGTTGAAACATGTCTCGGGATGCTTGTGGTCTCGTGCAGGAGGGATGTGACCTAACAGTTCAGCCTGGATTACCCCTTTGGGGGTGGGACCAAGCCTGATTTTAATATGGTCTTTCCCCTTCTGTAATGGCTTGGCAGGTGAAGAACGATGGTCTGGAGGGTTGCCCAGAGCAATGCCAGAGGTGAAGATTCCTTCTAAACCTTCCAGCCATCACCTCTTTTGTTTTGCTATTGTCACGCCGAGTGGGACGGGAATGACCAGACGTGGGTCTCGTGTCTGCTTGGCCTAGAGACCCAAGGTACTCCTCACTGATGACGCTCAACAAGGTTGAAACATGTCTCGGGATGCTTGTGGTCTCGTGCAGGAGGGATGTGACCTAACAGTTCAGCCTGGATTACCCCTTTGGGGGTGGGACCAAGCCTGATTTTCATATGGTCTTTCCCCTTCTGTAATGGCTTGGCAGGTGAAGAACGATGGTCTGGAGGGTTGCCCAGAGCAATGCCAGAGGTGAAGATTCATTCTAAACCTTACAGCCATCACCTCTTTTGTTTTGCTATTGTCACCCCGAGTGGGACGGGTATGCCCAGACGTGGGTCCCGTGTCTGCTGGGCCTAGAGACCCAAGCTACTCCTCACTGATGACGCTCAACAAGGCTGAAACATGTCTGGGGATGCTTGTGGTCTTGTGCAGGAGGGATGTGACCAAACAGTTTGGGCTGGACTACCCCTTTGGGGGTGGGACCAAGCCTGATTTGCATACGGTCTTTCCCCTTCTGTAATGGCTTGGCAGGTGAAGAACGATGGTCTGGAGGGTTGTCCAGAGCAATGTCAGAGGTTAAGATTCATTCTAAACCTTCCAGCCATCACCTCTTTTGTTTTGCTATTGTCACCCCGAGTGGGACGGGTATGCCCAGACATGGGTCCCATATCTGCTGGCTGGGCCTAGAGACCCAAGCTACTCCTCATTGATGATGCTCAACAAGGCTGAAACATACCTGGGGATGCTTGTGGTCTCGTGCAGGAGGGATGAGACCTAAAAGTTCAGGATGGACTACCCCTTTGGGGGTGGGACCAAGCCTGATTTGTATATGGTCTTTCCCCTTCTGTAATGGCTTGGCAGGTGAAGAACGATGGTCTGGAGGGTTGCCCAGATCAATGCCAGAGGTTAAGATTCATTCTAAACCTTTCAGCCATCACCTCATTTGTTTTGCTATTTTCACCCCGAGTGGGACGGGTATGCCCAGGCGTGGGTCTCGTGTCTGCATGGCCTAGAGACCCAAGCTACTCCTCACTGATGACGCTCAACAAGGTTGAAACATGTCTGGGGATGCTTGTGGTCTCTTGCAGGAGGGATGTGACCTAACAGTTCGGGCTGTACTACCCCTTTGGGGGTGGGACCAAGCCTGATTTGCATATGGTCTTTCCCCTTCTTTAATGGCTTGGAAGGTGAAGAACGATGGTCTGGAGGGTTGCGCAGAGCAATGCTAGAGGTTAAGATTCATTCTAAACCTTCCAGCCATCACCTCTTTTGGTTTGCTATTGTCACCCCGAGTGGGACGGGTATGCCCAGGCGTGGGTCTGGTGTCTGCATGGCCTAGAGACCCAAGCTACTCCTCACTGATGACGCTCAACAAGGTTGAAACATGTCTGGCAATGCTTGTGGTCTCCCACTAAAACAAAAAGGGAACTGTGAGCATTAATGGGGCTCACAGGGTATTACTAGATACCTTACTATAACATCATGTCTAACTGATACATTTAAAAATGCAGAACCCCAGAAACCTTGGTGTGGTAAACAAGATCAGGATAGCTTTAATATGTTAACCATATATTGTGCAGCAAACCTGTCCTCCAGCTCTCTAATTTCAACCAGGAGTTTATCCTGTAGACAGATGCGTCCAAAGCAGGTCTTGGTGCTGTTCTTTCCCAAGAGTATGAAGGAGTGATCATCACATTCTATATATTAGTAGGGAGCTCTTTCCTCCAGAGAATAACTATGCCGCTATTGAGTTAGAGGACTTAGCCATCAAATGGGCTATAACCTATTTAAAGTATAACCTTTCAGGTTACAAATTCCAATTAGTGATTGATCACTCAACCTTTGATTTGACTAAGTTTAAGGAAATACACCTGTCCTGGGATCATGTGTTGGTTTTTAGATCTCAAAACATATTGCTTTTCTGTTGAACACAGAAAGGGAACGGAACAAGGGAACCTAGATGAGGGAGGCAATCTCATTAGGGGAAGGGTATGTGATGATTGATGGGATCTCGTCACTTCTCCCCAAAGGCTAGGAGGTGAGCGTGTTATGCAATATTCTCCCTAGCGGTGGCAGAAAGCGGGACTTCACAAACCTCCTCTCTTGGGGATAAGGACTCCTGTTCTGTGATGGAACTCCCTAACCATCTTACCCTTGAGACCATGAAATACCTACGGTCCCTAGAGAACCACCACAAAGCACTAATGTTTGTTACTGTAATGTTCCCTCATTACCTCACATAAGACTTGACACCACTAAGATGAAGAAGGATGAAAGGAACATACTAAGTGATAATAAGCAATCTCCCAAGAGTACTGAGAAGAGGAAGATTGAAGAAGTTATGCAAACTACTCCTTGTCCAGCTATAGACAGTTTTGGGAAGAGGTGGCCCTGAGGACTCATGAAGAACACTCCATGGACACAAAAGAAAGACTGTAGCAATCCGCTGGGGAGGTCCCAGCTACAGGACATACAAATCAACGAATGACTCCATGAAGGAGTAAACCGGCGTGAAGCCTGTCAGGCCTGGGAAGTTATAACCTGTGAATGAGGAAGTCAGCAGAAGGAGGAAGTACTCAGTCATGAGGACACCGGGGAAAGACAGAGAAATCCTCCAGAGGGAGGCTTGACCTAAGCAGAAGCTGGACAAAGGCTGATGGTGGTGTGACCTCAAGGAGGTGTACCATGTAGTCCTTCAACAAGGCTGATACCGACAGGCTGGAGACCCTGCAGGGCCAAAGCAGTGCAGCAGGGAGAGAGTCATGACGAATACTCAAAGGGAACGAGTCAACCCACCCCCCTGGGATGTACCAGCGACGTGGCCCCAGGAAACAGAGTGTATCGGGATCTGAGATAGACCCTGTACGGGCTTGGAGAAGAGTGAAAAGTCCATCATGAGTAATCTCCCTCGACATAGTAACAGTGTTAAGGGTAACCAAGAGTGAAGAGTGCTTCGGGAGTAATCGCCCTCATCACAGTAACTATTTTAAAGATACCAAAACTGGAGAGTGGATCAGGAGAAATCTCCCCCGTCAGAATAATCACAAGGAAGAACTCAAGAGTGAAGAGTGCCTTGGGAGAAATCTCCCTTGTCACAATTAACACAAAAAAGACATTCAGAATAAAGAAAGTTACAAGAGTGGTCTCTCAAACAATAGTGTTGGTAAGATTACTGGAAGAGGCCAACGACAACTCAGGAGGGTTCTCCCTTGTTTCATTAACCAGACAGAGTCCTGGAATATATATAGTGCAAAGAAGGAAGTACTGTTGGACATTTGGTCAAGTAAGCACAAATGGTCTTTCCCCTTCTGTAATGGCTTGGCAGGCAAAGAACGATGGTCTGAAGGGTTGCCCAGAGCAATGCCAGGGATTAAGAATCATTCTAAACCTTCCAGCCATCACTTCATTTGTTTTGCTATTGTCACCCCGAGTGGGACGGGAATGCCCAGACATGGGTCCCGTGCCTGCTGGGCCTAGAGACCCACGCTACTCCTCACTGATGACGCTCAACAAGGCTGAAACATATCTGGGGATGCTTGTGGTCTCGTGCAGGAGGGATGTGACCTAACAGTTCAGGATGGACTACCCCTTTGGGTGTGGGACCAAGCCTGATTTGTATATGGTCTTTCCCCTTCTGTAATGGCTTGGCAGGTGAAGAACAATGGTCTGGAGGGTTGCCCAGGTCAATGCCAGAGGTTAAGATTCATTCTAAACCTTTCAGCCATCGCCTCTTTTGTTTTGCTATTTCCACCCCGAGTGGGACGGGAATGCCCAGACGTGGGTCTCGTGTCTGCTTGGCCTAGAGACCCAAGGTACTCCTCACTGATGACGCTTAACAAGGTTGAAACATGTCTGGGGATGCTTGTGGTCTTGTGCAGGAGGGATGTGACCTAACAGTTCGGGCTGGACTACCCCTTTGGGGGTGGGACCAAGCCTGATTTGCGTATGGTCTTTCCCTTTCTGTAATGGCTTGGCAGGTGAAGAACGATGGCCTGGAGGATTGCACAGAGCAATGCCAGAGGATAAGATTCATTCTAAACCTTCCACCCATCACCTCTTTTGTTTTGCTATTGACATCCCGAATGGGACGGTATGCCCAGATATGGGTCCAGTGCCTGCTGGCCCTAGAGTCCCAAGCTACTCCTCACTGATGACACCCAACAAGGCGGAAACACGTCTGGGGATGCTTGTGGTCATGTGCAAGAGGGATGTGCCCTAACAGTTTGGGCTGGACTACCCCTTTGGGGGTGGGACCAAGCCTGATTTGCATATGGTCTTTCCCCTTCTGTAATGGCTTGGCAGGTGAAGAACGATGGTCTGGAGGGTTGCCCAAAGCAATGCCAGAGGTTAAGATTCATTCTAAACCTTCCAGCCATCACCTCATATGTTTTGCTATTGTCACCCCGAGTGGGACGGGTATGCCCAGATGTGGGGCCCGTGCCTGCTGGGCCTAGAGACCCACGCTACTCCTCACTGATGACGCTCAACAAGGCTGAAACATGTCTGGGGATGCTTGTGGTCTCGTACAGGAGGGATGTGACCTAACAGTTCGGGCTGGACTACCCCTTTGGGGGTGGGACCAAGCCTGATTTGCGTATGGTCTTTCCCTTTCTGTAATGGCTGGCAGGCGAAGAACGATGGCCTGGAGGATTGCACAGAGCAATGCCAGAGGATAAGATTCATTCTAAACCTTCCAGCCAACACCTCTTTTGTTTTGCTATTTTCACCCCGAGTGGGACGGGAATGACCAGACGTGGGTCTCGTGTCTGCTTGGCCTAGAGACCCAAGGTACTCCTCACTGATGACGCTCAACAAGGTTGAAACATGTCTCGGGATGCTTGTGGTCTCGTGCAGGAGGGATGTGACCTAACAGTTCAGCCTGGATTACCCCTTTGGGGGTGGCCCCAAGCCTGATTTTCATATGGTCTTTGCCCTTCTGTAATGGCTTGGCAGGTGAAGAACGATGGTCTGGAGGGTTGCCCAGAGCAATGCCAGAGGTGAAGATTCATTCTAAACCTTCCAGCCATCACCCCTTTTGTTTTGCTATTGTCACGCCGAGTGGGACGGGTATGCCCAGACGCGGGTCCCCTGCCTGCTGGGCCTAGAGACCCAGGCTACTCCTCACTGATGACGCTCAACAAGGCTGAAACATGTCTGGGGATGCTTGTGGTCTCGTGCAGGAGGGATGTGACCAAACAGTTTGGGCTGGACCACTCCTTTGGGGGTGGGACCAAGCCTGATTTGCATATGATCTTTCCTCTTCTGTAATGGCTTGGCAGGTGAAGAACGATGGTCTGGAGGGTTGCCCAGAGCAATGCAAGAGGTGAAGATTCATTCTAAACCTTCCTGCCATCACCTCTTTTGTTTTGGTATTGTCACCTCGAGTGGGATGAGCATGCCCAGACGTGGGTCCCGTGCCTGCTGGGCCTAGAGACCCAAGCTTCTCCTCACTGATGATGCTCAACAAGGCTGAAACATGTCTGGGGATGCTTGAGGTCTCGTGCAGGAGGGATGTGACCTAACAGTTTGGGCTGGACTACCCCTTTGGGGGTGGGACCAAGCCTGATTTGCGTATGGTCTTTCCCTTTCTGTAATGGCTTGGCAGGTGAAGAACGATGGCATGGAGGATTGCACAGAGCAATGCCAGAGGATAAGATTCATTCTAAACCTTCCAGCCATCACCTCTTTTGTTTTGCTATTGTCATCCCGAATGCGACGGTATGCCCAGACATGGGTCTCGTGCCTTCTGAGCCTAGAGACCCAAGCTACTCCTCACTGATGACACTCAACAAGGCTGAAACACGTCTGGGGATGCTTGTGGTTATGTGCAAGAGGGATGTGCCCTAACAGTTTAGGCTGGACTACCCCTTTGGGGGTGGGACCAAGCCTGATTTGCATATGGTCTTTCCCCTTCTGTAATGGCTTGGCAGGTGAAGAACGATGGTCTGGAGGGTTGCCCAAAGCAATGCCAGAGGTTAAGATTCATTCTAAACCTTCCAGCCATCACCTCATTTGTTTTGCTATTGTCACCCCGAGTGGGACGTGTATGCCCAGATGTGGGGCCCTTGCCTGCTGGGCCTAGAGACCCACGCTACTCCTCACTGATGACGCTCAACAAGGCTGAAACATGTCTGGGGATGCTTGTGGTCTCGTACAGGAGGGATGTGACCTAACAGTTCGGGCTGGACTACCCCTTTGGGGGTGGGACCAAGCCTGATTTGCGTATGGTCTTTCCCTTTCTGTAATGGCTGGCAGGCAAAGAACGATGGCCTGGAGGATTGCACAGAGCAATGCCAGAGGATAAGATTCATTCTAAACCTTCCAGCCAACACCTCTTTTGTTTTGCTATTTTCACCCCGAGTCGGACGGGAATGACCAGACGTGGGTCTCGTGTCTGCTTGGCCTAGAGACCCAAGGTACTCCTCACTGATGACGCTCAACAAGGTTGAAACATGTCTCGGGATGCTTGTGGTCTCGTGCAGGAGGGATGTGACCTAACAGTTCAGCCTGGATTACCCCTTTGGGTGTGGCCCCAAGCCTGATTTTCATATGGTCTTTGCCCTTCTGTAATGGCTTGGCAGGTGAAGAACGATGGTCTGGAGGGTTGCCCAGAGCAATGCCAGAGGTGAAGATTCATTCTAAACCTTCCAGCCATCACCTCTTTTGTTTTGCTATTGTCACGCCGAGTGGGACGGGTATGCCCAGACGCGGATCCCCTGCCTGCTGGGCCTAGAGACCCAGGCTACTCCTCACTGATGACGCTCAACAAGGCTGAAACATGTCTGGGGATGCTTGTGGTCTCGTGCAGGAGGGATGTGACCAAACAGTTTGGGCTGGACTACTCCTTTGGGGGTGGGACCAAGCCTGATTTGCATATGATCTTTCCTCTTCTGTAATGGCTTGGCAGGTGAAGAACGATGGTCTGGAGGGTTGCCCAGAGCAATGCAAGAGGTGAAGATTCATTCTAAACCTTCCTGCCATCACCTCTTTTGTTTTGGTATTGTCACCTCGAGTGGGATGAGCATGCCCAGACGTGGGTCCCGTGCCTGCTGGGCCTAGAGACCCAAGCTTCTCCTCACTGATGATGCTCAACAAGGCTGAAACATGTCTGGGGATGCTTGTGGTCTCGTGCAAGAGGGATGTGACGTAACAGTTTGGGCTGGACTACCCCTTTGGGGGTGGGACCAAGCCTGATTTGCATATGGTCTTTCCCCTTCTGTAATGGCTTGGCAGGTGAAGAACGATGGTCTGGAGGGTTGCCCAGAGCAATGCCAGAGGTTAAGATTCGTTCTAAACCTTCCAGCCATCACCTCTTTTGTTTTGCTATTGTCACCCCGAGTGGGACGGGTATGCCCAGAGATGGGTCCCGCGCCTGCTGGGCCTAGAGGCCCAAGCTTCTCCTCACTGATGACGCTCAACAAGGCTGAAACATGTCTGGGGATGCTTGTGGTCTCGTGCAGGAGGGATGTGACCTAACAGTTCAGGATGGACTACCCCTTTGGGGGTGGGACCAAGCCTGATTTGTATATGGTTTTTCCCCTTCTGTAATGGCTTGGCAGGTGAAGAACAATGGTCTGGAAGGTTGCCCAGAGCAATGCCAGAGGTTAAGATTCATTCTAAACCTTTCAGCCATCACCTCTTTTGTTTTGCTATTTTGACCCCGAGTGGGACGGGAATGACCAGACGTGGGTCTTGTGTCTGCTTGGCCTAGAGACCCAAGGTACTTCTCACTGATGACGCTCAACAAGGTTGAAACATGTCTCGGGATGCTTGTGGTCTCGTGCAGGAGGGATGTGACCTAATAGTTCAGCCTGGATTTCCCCTTTGGGGGTGGGACCAAACCTGATTTTCATATGGTCTTTCCCCTTCTGTAATGGCTTGGCAGGTGAAGAACGATGGTCTGGAGGGTTGCCCAGAGCAATGCCATAGGTGAAGATTCATTCTAAACCTTCCAGCCATCACTTCTTTTGTTTTGCTATTGTCACCCCGAGTGGGACGGGTATGCCCAGACGTGGGTCCCGTGCCTGCTGGGCCTAGAGACCCAAGCTACTCCTCACTGATGACGCTCAACAAGGCTGAAACATGTCTGGGGATGCTTGTGGTCTCGTGCAGGAGGGATGTGACCAAATAGTTTGGGCTGAACTACCCCTTTGGGGGTGAGACCAAGCCTGATTTGCTTATGGTCTTTCCCCTTCTGTAATGGCTTGGCAGGTGAAGAACGATGGTCTGGGGGGTTGCCCAGAGCAATGCAAGAGGTGAAGATTCATTCTAAACCTTCCAGCCATCACCTGTTTTGTTTTGCTATTGTCACCCCGAGTGGGACGGGTATGCCCAGACGTGGGTCCCGTTCCTGCTGGGCCTAGAGACCCAAGCTACTCCTCACTGATGACGCTCAAAAAGGCTGAAACATGTCTGGCGATGCTTGTGGTCTCCCACTAAAACAAAAAGGGAACTGTGAGCATTAATGGGGCTCACAGGGTATTACTAGATACCTTACTATAACATCATGTCTAACTGATACATTTAAAAATGCAGAACCCCAGAAACCTTGGTGTGGTAAACAAGATCAGGATAGCTTTAATATGTTAACCATATATTGTGCAGCAAACCTGTCCTCCAGCTCTCTAATTTCAAACAGGAGTTCATCCTGTAGACAGATGCGTCCAAAGCAGGTCTTGGCGCTGTTCTTTCCCAAGAGTATGAAGGAGTGATCATCACATTCTATATATTAGTAGGGAGCTCTTTCCTCCAGAGAATAACTATGCCGCTATTGAGTTAGAGGACTTAGCCATCAAATGGGCTATAACCTATTTAAAGTATAACCTTTCAGGTTACAAATTCCAATTAGTGACTGATCACTCAACCTTTGATTTGACTAAGTGTAAGGAAATACACCTGTCCTGGGATCATGTGTTGGTTTTTAGATCTCAAAACATATTGCTTTTCTGTTGAACACAGAAAGGGAACGGAACAAGGGAACCTAGATGAGGGAGGCAATCTCATTAGGGGAAGGGTATGTGATGATTGATGGGATCTCGTCACTTCTCCCCAAAGGCTAGGAGGTGAGCGTGTTATGCAATATTCTCCCTAGCGGTGGCAGAAAGCGGGACTTCACAAACCTCCTCTCTTGGGGATAAGGACTCCTGTTCTGTGATGGAACTCCCTAACCATCTTACCCTTGAGACCATGAAATACCTACGGTCCCTAGAGAACCACCACAAAGCACTAATGTTTGTTACTGTAATGTTCCCTCATTACCTCACATAAGACTTGACACCACTAAGATGAAGAAGGATGAAAGGAACATACTAAGTGATAATAAGTAATCTGCCAAAAGTACTGAGAAGAGGAAGATTGAAGAAGTTATGCAAACTACTCCTTGTCCAGCTATAGACAGTTTTGGGAAGAGGTGGCCCTGAGGACTCATGAAGAACACTCCATGGACACAAAAGAAAGACTGTAGCAATCCGCTGGGGAGGTCCCAGCTACAGGACATACAAATCAAGGAATGACTCCATGAAGGAGTAAACCGGCGTGAAGCCTGTCAGGCCTGGGAAGTTATAACCTGTGAACGAGGAAGTCAGCAGAAGGAGCAAGTACTCAGTCATGAGGACACCGGGGAAAGACAGAGAAATCCTCCAGAGGGAGGCTTGACCTAAGCAGAAGCTGGAGAAAGGCTGATGGTGGTGTGACCTCAGGGAGGTGTACCATGTAGTCCTTCAACAAGGCTGATACCGACAGGCTGGAGACCCTGCAGGGCCAAAGCAGTGCAGCAGGGAGAGAGTCATGACGAATACTCAAAGGGAACGAGTCAACCCACCCCCCTAGGATGTACCGGCGACATGGCCCCAGCAAACAGAGTGTATCGGGATCTGAGGTAGACCCTGTACGGGCTTGGAGAAGAGTGAAAAGTCCATCAGGAGTAATCTCCGTCGACATAGTAACAGTGTTAAGGGTAACCAAGAGTGAAGAGTGCTTCGGGAGTAATCGCCCGCATCACAGTAACTATTTTAAAGATACCAAAAGTGGAGAGTGGATCAGGAGAAATCTCCCCCGTCAGAATAATCACAAGGAAGAACTCAAGAGTGAAGAGTGCCTTGGGAGAAATCTCCCTTGTCACAATTAACACAAAAAAGACATTCAGAATAAAGAAAGTTACAAGAGTGGTCTCTCTAACAATAGTGTTGGTAAGATTACTGGAAGAAGCCAACGACAACTCAGGAGGGTTCTCCCTTGTTTCATTAACCAGACAAAGTCCTGGAATATAAATAGTGCAAAGAAGGAAGTACTGTTGGACATTTGGTCAAGTAAGCACAAATGGTCTTTCCCCTTCTGTAATGGCTTGGCAGGCGATGAACGATGGCCTGGAGGGTTACCCAGAGCAATGCCAGAGGTTTAGATTAATTCTAAACCTTCCAGCCATCACCTCTTTTGTTTTGCTATTGTCACCCCGAGTGGGATGGGTAAGCCTAGACATGGGTCCCGTGCCTGCTGGGCCTAGAGACCCAAGCTACTCCTCACTAATGACGCTCAACAAGGCTGAAACATGTCTGGGGATGCTTGTGGTCTCGTGCAGGAGGGATGTGACCAAACAGTTTGGGCTGGACTACCCCTTTGGGGGTGGGACCAAGCCTGAATTGCATATGGTCTTTCCCCTTCTGTAATGGCTTGGTAGGCGAAGGCGAAGAACGATGGGCTGGAGGGTTGCCCAGAGCAATGCCAGAGGTTAAGATTAATTCTAAACCTTCCTGCCATCACCTCTTTTGTTTTGCTATTGTCACCCCGAGTGGGACGGGTATGCCCAGAAGTGGGTCCCGTGCCTGCTGGGCCTAGAGACCCAAGCTACTCCTCACTGATGACGCTCAACAAGGCTGAAACATGTCTGGGGATGCTTGTGGCCTTGTGCAGGAGGGATGTGACCTAACAGTTCGGGCTGGACTACCCCTTTGGGGGTGGGACCAAGCCCGATTTGCATATGGTCTTTCCCTTTCTGTAATGGCTTGGCAGGCGAAGATCGATGGCCTGGACGATTGCACAGAGCAATGCCAGAGGATAAGATTCATTCTAAACCTTCCAGCCAACACCTCTTTTGTTTTGCTATTGTCATCCCGAATGGGACGGTATGCCCAGACATGGGTCCCGTGCCTGCTGGGCCTAGAGACCCAAGCTACTCCTCACTGATGACGCTCAACAAGGCTGAAACATGTCTGGGGATGCTTGTGGTCTCATGCAAGAGGGATGTGCCCTAACAGTTTCGGCTGAACTACCCCTTTGGGGGTGGGACCAAGCCTGATTTGTATATGGTTTTTCCCCTTCTGTAATGGCTTGGCAGGTGAAGAACGATGGTCTGGAGGGTTGCCCAGAGCAATGCCAGAGGTTATGATTCATTCTACACCTTTCAGCCATCACCTCTTTTGTTTTGCTATTTTCACCCCAAGTGGGACTGGAATGACCAGACATGGGTCTCGTGTCTGCTTGGCCTAGAGACCCAAGGTACTCCTCACTGATGACGCTCAACAAGGTTGAAACATGTCTCGGGATGCTTGTGGTCTTGTGCAGGAGGGATGTGACCTAACAGTTCAGCCTGGATTACCCCTTTGGGGGTGGGACCAAGCCTGATTTTCATATTGTCTTTCCCCTTCTGTAATGGCTTGGCAGGTGAAGAACGATGGTCTGGAGGGTTGCCCAGAGCAACGCCAGAGGTGAAGATTCATTCTAAACCTTCCACCCATCAATTCTTTTGTTTTGCTATTGTCACCCCGAGTGGGACGGGTATGCCCAGATGTGGGTCCCGTGCCTGCTGGCCTGCTGGGCCTAGAGACCCAAGCTACTCCTCACTGATGACGCTCAACAAGGCTGAAACATGTCTGGGGATGCCTCTGGTCTCGTGCAGGAGGGATGTGACCAAACAGTTTGGGCTGGACTACCCCTTTGGGTGTGGGACCAAGCCTGATTTGCATATGGTCTGTCCCCTTCTGTAATGGCTTGGCAGGTAAAGAATGATGGTCTGTGGGGTTGCCCAGAGCAATGCAAGAGGTGAAGATTCATTCTAAACCTTCCAGCCATCACCTCTTTTGTTTTGCTATTGTCACCCCGAGTGGGACGGGTATGCCCAGAAGTGGGGCCCGTGCCTGCTGGGCCTAGAGACCCAAGCTACTCCTCACTGATGACGCTCAACAAGGCTGAAACATGTCTGGGGATGCCTGTGGTCTCGTGCAGGAGGGATGTGACCAAACAGTTTGGGCTGGACTACCCCTTTGGGGGTGGGACCAAGCCTGATTTGCATATGGTCTTTCCCCTTCTGTAATGGCTTGGCAGGTGAAGATTGATGGTCTGGAGGGTTGCTCAGAGCAGTGCCAGAGGTGAAGATTCATTCTAAACGTTCCAGCCATCACCTCTTTTGTTTTGCTATTGTCACCCTGAGTGGGACGGGTATGCCCAGACGTGGGTCTCGTGTCTGCTTGGCCTCGAGACCCAAGGTACTCCTCACTGATGACGCTCAACAAGGCTGAAACATGTCTCGGGATGCTTGTGGTCTCGTGCAGGAGGGATGTGACCAAACAGTTTGTGCTGGATTACCCCTTTGGGGGTGGAACCGAGCCTCATTTGCATATGGTCTTTCCCCTTCTGTAATGGCTTGGCAGGCGAAGAACGATGGTCTGAAGGGTTGCCCAGAGCAATGCCAGGGATTAAGATTCATTCTAAACCTTCCAGCCAACACCTCATTTGTTTTGCTATTGTCACCCCGAGTGGGACGGGTATGCCCAGATGTGGGGCCCGTGCCTGCTGGGCCTAGAGACCCAAGCTACTCCTCACTGATGACGCTCAACAAGGCTGAAACATGTCTGGGGATGCTTGTGGTCTCGTACAGGAGGGATGTGACCTAACCAAGCTACTCCTCACTGATGACGCTCAACAAGGCTGAAACATGTCTGGGGATGCTTGTGGTCTCGTGCAGGAGGGATGTGACATAACAGTTTGGGCTGGACTACCCCTTTGGGGGTGGGACCAAGCCTGATTTGCGTATGGTCTTTCCCTTTCTGTAATGGCTTGGCAGGCGAAGAACGATGGCCTGGAGGTTTGCATAGAGCAATGCCAGAGGATAAGATTAATTCTAAACCTTCCAGCCATCACCTCTTTTGTTTTGCTATTGTCACCCTGAGTGGGACGGGTATGCCCAAACGTGGGTCTCGTGTCTGCTTGGCCTAGAGACCCAAGGTACTCCTCACTGATGACGCTCAACAAGGCTGAAACATGTCTCGGGATGCTTGTGGTCTCGTGCAGGAGGGATGTGACCAAACAGTTTGTGCTGGATGACCCCTTTGGGGGTGGGACCAAGCCTGATTTGCGTATGGTCTTTCCCTTTCTGTAATGGCTTGGCAGGCGAAGAACGATGGCCTGGAGGTTTGCATAGAGCAATGCCAGAGGATAAGATTAATTCTAAACCTTCCAGCCATCACCTCTTTTGTTTTGCTATTGTCACCCCGAGTGGGATGGGTAAGCCTAGACATGGGTCCCGTGCCTGCTGGGCCTAGAGACCCAAGCTACTCCTCACTAATGACGCTCAACAAGGCTGAAACATGTCTGGGGATGCTTGTGGTCTCGTGCAGGAGGGATGTGACCAAACAGTTTGGGCTGGACTACCCCTTTGGGGGTGGGACCAAGCCTGAATTGCATATGGTCTTTCCCCTTCTGTAATGGCTTGGTAGGCGAAGGCGAAGAACGATGGGCTGGAGGGTTGCCCAGAGCAATGCCAGAGGTTAAGATTAATTCTAAACCTTCCTGCCATCACCTCTTTTGTTTTGCTATTGTCACCCCGAGTGGGACGGGTATGCCCAGAAGTGGGTCCCGTGCCTGCTGGGCCTAGAGACCCAAGCTACTCCTCACTGATGACGCTCAACAAGGCTGAAACATGTCTGGGGATGCTTGTGGCCTTGTGCAGGAGGGATGTGACCTAACAGTTCGGGCTGGACTACCCCTTTGGGGGTGGGACCAAGCCCGATTTGCATATGGTCTTTCCCTTTCTGTAATGGCTTGGCAGGCGAAGATCGATGGCCTGGACGATTGCACAGAGCAATGCCAGAGGATAAGATTCATTCTAAACCTTCCAGCCAACACCTCTTTTGTTTTGCTATTGTCATCCCGAATGGGACGGTATGCCCAGACATGGGTCCCGTGCCTGCTGGGCCTAGAGACCCAAGCTACTCCTCACTGATGACGCTCAACAAGGCTGAAACATGTCTGGGGATGCTTGTGGTCTCATGCAAGAGGGATGTGCCCTAACAGTTTCGGCTGAACTACCCCTTTGGGGGTGGGACCAAGCCTGATTTGTATATGGTTTTTCCCCTTCTGTAATGGCTTGGCAGGTGAAGAACGATGGTCTGGAGGGTTGCCCAGAGCAATGCCAGAGGTTATGATTCATTCTACACCTTTCAGCCATCACCTCTTTTGTTTTGCTATTTTCACCCCAAGTGGGACTGGAATGACCAGACATGGGTCTCGTGTCTGCTTGGCCTAGAGACCCAAGGTACTCCTCACTGATGACGCTCAACAAGGTTGAAACATGTCTCGGGATGCTTGTGGTCTTGTGCAGGAGGGATGTGACCTAACAGTTCAGCCTGGATTACCCCTTTGGGGGTGGGACCAAGCCTGATTTTCATATTGTCTTTCCCCTTCTGTAATGGCTTGGCAGGTGAAGAACGATGGTCTGGAGGGTTGCCCAGAGCAACGCCAGAGGTGAAGATTCATTCTAAACCTTCCACCCATCAATTCTTTTGTTTTGCTATTGTCACCCCGAGTGGGACGGGTATGCCCAGATGTGGGTCCCGTGCCTGCTGGCCTGCTGGGCCTAGAGACCCAAGCTACTCCTCACTGATGACGCTCAACAAGGCTGAAACATGTCTGGGGATGCCTCTGGTCTCGTGCAGGAGGGATGTGACCAAACAGTTTGGGCTGGACTACCCCTTTGGGTGTGGGACCAAGCCTGATTTGCATATGGTCTGTCCCCTTCTGTAATGGCTTGGCAGGTAAAGAATGATGGTCTGTGGGGTTGCCCAGAGCAATGCAAGAGGTGAAGATTCATTCTAAACCTTCCAGCCATCACCTCTTTTGTTTTGCTATTGTCACCCCGAGTGGGACGGGTATGCCCAGAAGTGGGGCCCGTGCCTGCTGGGCCTAGAGACCCAAGCTACTCCTCACTGATGACGCTCAACAAGGCTGAAACATGTCTGGGGATGCCTGTGGTCTCGTGCAGGAGGGATGTGACCAAACAGTTTGGGCTGGACTACCCCTTTGGGGGTGGGACCAAGCCTGATTTGCATATGGTCTTTCCCCTTCTGTAATGGCTTGGCAGGTGAAGATTGATGGTCTGGAGGGTTGCTCAGAGCAGTGCCAGAGGTGAAGATTCATTCTAAACGTTCCAGCCATCACCTCTTTTGTTTTGCTATTGTCACCCTGAGTGGGACGGGTATGCCCAGACATGGGTCTCGTGTCTGCTTGGCCTAGAGACCCAAGGTACTCCTCACTGATGACGCTCAACAAGGCTGAAACATGTCTCGGGATGCTTGTGGTCTCGTGCAGGAGGGATGTGACCAAACAGTTTGTGCTGGATTACCCCTTTGGGGGTGGAACCGAGCCTCATTTGCATATGGTCTTTCCCCTTCTGTAATGGCTTGGCAGGCGAAGAACGATGGTCTGAAGGGTTGCCCAGAGCAATGCCAGGGATTAAGATTCATTCTAAACCTTCCAGCCAACACCTCATTTGTTTTGCTATTGTCACCCCGAGTGGGACGGGTATGCCCAGATGTGGGGCCCGTGCCTGCTGGGCCTAGAGACCCAAGCTACTCCTCACTGATGACGCTCAACAAGGCTGAAACATGTCTGGGGATGCTTGTGGTCTCGTACCGGAGGGATGTGACCTAACCAAGCTACTCCTCACTGATGACGCTCAACAAGGCTGAAACATGTCTGGGGATGCTTGTGGTCTCGTGCAGGAGGGATGTGACATAACAGTTTGGGCTGGACTACCCCTTTGGGGGTGGGACCAAGCCTGATTTGCGTATGGTCTTTCCCTTTCTGTAATGGCTTGGCAGGCGAAGAACGATGGCCTGGAGGTTTGCATAGAGCAATGCCAGAGGATAAGATTAATTCTAAACCTTCCAGCCATCACCTCTTTTGTTTTGCTATTGTCACCCTGAGTGGGACGGGTATGCCCAAACGTGGGTCTCGTGTCTGCTTGGCCTAGAGACCCAAGGTACTCCTCACTGATGACGCTCAACAAGGCTGAAACATGTCTCGGGATGCTTGTGGTCTCGTGCAGGAGGGATGTGACCAAACAGTTTGTGCTGGATGACCCCTTTGGGGGTGGAACCGAGCCTCATTTGCATATGGTCTTTCCCCTTCTGTAATGGCTTCGCAGGCGAAGAACGATGGTCTGAAGTGTTGCCCAGAGCAATGCCAGGGATTAAGATTCATTCTAAACCTTCCAGCCATCACCTCATTTGTTTTGCTATTGTCACCCCGAGTGGGACGGGTATGCCCAGATGTGGGGCCCGTGCCTGCTGGGCCTAGAGACCCAAGCTACTCCTCAATGATGACGCTCAACAAGGCTGAAACATGTCTGGGGATGCTTGTGGTCTCGTACAGGAGGGATGTGACCTAACAGTTCGGGCTGGACTACCCCTTTGAGGGTGGGATGAAGCCTGATTTGCGTATGGTCTTTCCCTTTCTGTAATGGCTTGGCAGGCGAAGAACGATGGCCTGGAGGATTGCACAGAGCAATGCCAGAGGATAAGATTCATTCTAAACCTTCTAGCCAACACCTCTTTTGTTTTGCTATTGTCATCCCGAATGGGACGGTATGCCCAGACATGGGTCCCGTGCCTGCTGGGCCTAGAGACCCAAGCTAATCCTCACTGATGACGCTCAACAAGGCTGAAACATGTCTGGGGATGCTTCTGGTCTCGTACAGGAGGGATGTGACCAAACAGTTTGGGCTGGACTACCCCTTTGGGGGTGGGACCAAGCCTGATTTGCATATGGTCTTTCCCCTTCTGTAATGGCTTGGCAGGTGAAGATTGATGGTCTGGAGGGTTGCTCAGAGCAATGCCAGAGCCAGAGATGAAGATTCATTCTAAAATTTCCAGCCATCACCTCTTTTGTTTTGCTATTGTCACCTCGAGTGGGACGGTATGCCCAGACGTGGGTCTCGTGTCTGCTTGGCCTAGAGACCCAAGGTACTCCTCACTGATGACACTCAACAAGGCTGAAACATGTCTGGGGATGATTGTGGTCTCGTGCAGGAGGGATGTGACCTAACAGTTCGGGCTAGACTACCCCTTTGGGGGTGGGACCAAGCCTGATTTGCGTATGGTCTTTCCCTTTCTGTAATGGCTTGGCAGGTGAAGAACGATGGCATGGAGGATTGCACAGAGCAATGCCAGAGGATAAGATTCATTCTTAACCTTCCAGCCAACATCCTCTTTTGTTTTGCTATTGTCATCCCGAATGGGACGGTATGCCCAGACCTGGGTCCCGTGCCTGCTGGGCCTAGAGACCCAAGCTACTCCTCACTGATGACACTCAACAAGGCTGAAAAATGTCTGGGGATGCTTGTGGTCTTGTGCAAGAGGGATGTGACCTAACTGTTCGGGCTGGACTACCCCTTTGGGGTTGGGACCAAGCCTGATTTGCATATGGTCTTTCCCCTTCTGTAATGGCTTGGCAGGTGAAGAACGATGGTCTGGAGGGTTGCCCAGAGCAATGCCAGAGGTTAAGATTCGTTCTAAACCTTCCAGCCATCACCTCTTTTGTTTTGCTATTTTCATCCCGAGTGGGACGGGAATGCCCAGACGTGGGTCTCGTGTCTGCTTGGCCTAGAGACCCAAGGTACTCCTCACTGATGACGCTTAACAAGGTTGAAACATGTCTGGGGATGCTTGTGGTCTCGTGCAGGAGGGATGTGACCTAACAGTTCGGGATGGACTAACCCTTTGGGGGTGGGACCATGCCTGATTTGCATATGGTCTTTCCCTTTCTGTAATGGCTTGGCAGGTGAACAACAATGGCCTGGAGGACTGCACAGAGCAATTCCAGAGGATAAGATTCATTCTAAACCTTCCAGCCATCACCTCTTTTGTTTTGCTATTGCCATCCCGAATGGGACGGTATGCCCAGACATGGGTACCGTGCCTGCTGGGCCTAGAGACCCAAGCTACTCCTCACAGATGACACTCAACAAGGCTGAAACACGTCTGGGGGTGCTTGTGGTCTTGTAAAAGAGGGATGTGCCTTAACAGTTTGGGCTGGACTACCCCTTTGGGGGTGGGACCAAGCCTGATTTGCATATGGTCTTTCCCCTTCTGTAATGGCTTGGCAGGTGAAGAACGATGGTCTGGAGGGTTGCCCAGAGCAATGCCAGAGGTTAAGATTCATTCTAAACCTTCCAGCCATCACCTCTTTTGTTTTGCTATTGTCACCCCGAGTGGAAAGGGTATGCCCAGACATGGGTCCCGTGCCTGCTGGGCCTAAAGGCCCAAGCTACTCCTCACTGATGACGCTCAACAAGGCTGAAACATGTCTGGGGATGCTTGTGGTCTCGTGCAGGAGGGATGGACTACTCCTTTGGGGGTGGGACCAAGCCTGATTTGCATATGGTCTTTCCTCTTCTGTAATGGCTTGGCAGGTGAAGAACGATGGTCTGGAGGGTTGCCCAGAGCAATGCCAGAGGTGAAGATTCATTCTAAACCTTCCAGCCATCACCTCTTTTGTTTTGCTATTGTCACCCCGAGTAGGACGGGTATGCCCAGACGTGGATCCCGTGCCTGCTGGGCCTAGAGACCCAAGCTACTCCTCACTGATGACGCTCAACAAGGCTGAAACATGTCTGGGGATGCTTGTGGTCTCGTGCAAGAGGGATGTGACCTAACATTTCGGCTGGACTACCCCTTTGCGGGTGGGACCAAGCCTGATTTGCAAATGGTCTTTCCCCTTCTGTAGTGGCTTGGCAGGTGAAGAACGATGGTCTGGAGGGTTGCCCAGAGCAATGCCAGATGTTAAGATTCGTTCTAAACCTTCCAGCCATCACCTCTTTTGTTTTGCTATATTCATCCCGAGTGGGACGGGAATGCCCAGACGTGGGTCTCGTGTCTGCTTGGCCTAGAGACCCAAGGTACTCCTCACTGATGACGCTTAACAAGGTTGAAACATGTCTGGGGATGCTTGTGGTCTCGTGCAGGAGGGATGTGACCTAACAGTTCGGGCTGGACTACCCCTTTGGGGGTGGGACCAAGCCGGATTTTCGTATGGTCTTTCCCCTTCTGTAATGGCTTGGCAGGTGAAGAACGATGGTCTGGAGAGTTGCCCAGAGCAATGCCAGAGGTGAAGATTCATTCTAAACCTTCCAGCCATCACCTCTTTTGTTTTGCTACTGTCACCCCCGAGTGGGACGGGTATGCCCAGACATTGGTCCCATATCTGCTGGGCCTAGAGACCCAAGCTACTCCTCACTGATGATGTTCAACAAGGCTGAAACATATCTGGGGATGCTTATGGTCTCGTGCAGGAGGGATGAGACCTAATAGTTTGGGCTGGACTACCCCTTTGGGGGTGGGACCAAGCCTGATTTGCATATGGTCTTTCCCCTTCTGTAATGGCTTGGCAGGTGAAGAACGATGGTCTGGAGGGTTGAACAGAGCAATGTCAGAGGTTAAGATTCATTCTAAACCTTCCAGCCATCACCTCTTTTGTTTTGCTATTGTCACCCCGAGTGGGACGGGTATGCCCAGACATTGGTCCCATATCTGCTGGGCCTAGAGACCCAAGCTACTCCTCACTGATGATGTTCAACAAGGCTGAAACATATCTGGGGATGCTTATGGTCTCGTGCAGGAGGGATGAGACCTAACAGTTCAGGATGGACTACCCCTTTGGGGGTGGGACCAAGCCTGATTTGTATATGGTCTTTCCCCTTCTGTAATGGCTTGGCACGTGAAGAACGATGGTCTCGAGGGTTGCCCAGAGCAATGCAAGAGGTTAAGATTCATTCTAAACCTTTCAGCCATCACCTCTTTTGTTTTGCTATTTTCACCCCGAGTGGGACGGGTATGGCCAGGCGTGGGTCTCGTGTCTGCATGGCCTAGAGACCCAAGCTACTCCTCACTGATGACGCTCAACAAGGTTGAAACATGTCTGGGGATGCCTGTGGTCTCGTGCAGGAGGGATGTGACCTAACAGTTCGGGCTGTACTACCCCTTCGGGGGTGGGACCAAGCCTGATTTGCATATGGTCTTTCCCCTTCTTTAATGGCTTGGAAGGTGAAGAACGATGGTCTGGAGGGTTGCGCAGAGCAATGCCATAGGTTAAGATTCATTCTAAACCTTCCAGCCATCACCTCTTTTGTTTTTCTATTGTCACCCCGAGTGGGACGGCTATGCCCAGACATGGGTCCCGTGCCTGCTGGGCCTAGAGGCCCAAGCTACTCCTCACTGATGACGTTCAACAAGGCTGAAACATGTCTGGGGATGCTTGTGGTCTCGTGCAGGAGGGATGTGACCTAACAGTTCAGGATGGACTACCCCTTTGGGGGTGGGACGAAGCCTACTTTGTATATGGTCTTTCCCCTTCTGTAATGGCTTGGCAGGTGAAGAACGATGGTCTGGAAGGTTGCCCAGAGCAATGTCAGAGGTTAAGATTCATTCTAAACCTTCCAGCCATCACCTCTTTTGTTTTGCTATTGTCACCCCGAGTGCGACGGATATGCCCAGACATGGGTCCCATATCTGCTGGGCCTAGAGACCCAAGATACTCCTCACTGATGACGCTCAACAAGGCTGAAACATATCTGGGGATGCTTGTGGTCTCGTGCAGGAGGGATGAGACCTAACAGTTCAGGATGGACTACCCCTTTGGGGGTGGGACCAAGCCTGATTTGTATATGGTCTTTCCCCTTCTGTAATGGCTTGGCACGTGAAGAACGATGGTCTCGAAGGTTGCCCAGAGCAATGCCAGAGGTTAAGATTCATTCTAAACCTTTCAGCCATCACCTCTTTTGTTTTGCTATTTTCACCCCGAGTGGGACGGGAATGACCAGACGTGGGTCTAGTGTCTGCTTGGCCTAGAGACCCAAGGTACTCCTCACTGTTGACGCTCAACAAGGTTGAAACATGTCTCGGGATGCTTGTGGTCTCGTGCAGGAGGGATGTGACCTAACAGTTCAGCCTGGATTACCCCTTTGGGGGTGGCACCAAGCCTGATTTTAATATGGTCTTTCCCATTCTGTTATGGCTTGGCAGGTGAACAACGATGGTCTGGAGGGTTGCCCAGAGCAATGCCAGAGGTGAAGATTCCTTCTAAACCTTCCAGCCATCACCTCTTTTGTTTTGCTATTGTCACGCCGAGTGGGACGGGAATGACCAGACGTGGGTCTCGTGTCTGCTTGTCCTAGAGACCCAAGGCACTCCTCACTGATGACGCTCAACAAGGTTGAAACATGTCTCGGGATGCTTGTGGTCTCGTGCAGGAGGGATGTGACCTAACAGTTCAGCCTGGATTACCCCTTTGGGGGTGGGACCAAGCCTGATTTTCATATGGTCTTTCCCCTTCTGTAATGGCTTGGCAGGTGAAGAACGATGGTCTGGAGGGTTGCCCAGAGCAATGCCAGAGGTGAAGATTCATTCTAAACCTTCCAGCCATCACCCCTTTTGTTTTGCTATTGTCACCCCGAGTGGGACGGGTATGCCCAGACGTGGGTCCCGTGCCTGCTGGGCCTAGAGACCCAAGCTACTCCTCACTGATGACGCTCAACAAGGCTGAAACATGTCTGGGGATGCTTGTGGTCTTGTGCAGGAGGGATGTGACCAAACAGTTTGGGCTGGACTACCCCTTTGAGGGTGGGACCAAGCCTGATTTGCATATGGTCTTTCCCCTTCTGTAATGGCTTGGCAGGTGAAGAACGATGGTCTGGAGGGTTGTCCAGAGCAATGTCAGAGGTTAAGATTCATTCTAGACCTTCCAGCCATCACCTCTTTTGTTTTGCTATTGTCACCCCGAGTGGGACGGGTATGCCCAGACATGGGTCCCATATCTGCTGGGCCTAGAGACCCAAGCTACTCCTCATTGATGATGCTCAACAAGGCTGAAACTTATCTGGGGATGCTTGTGGTCTCGTGCAGGAGGGATGAGACCTAACAGTTCAGGATGGACTACCCCTTTGGGGGTGGGACCAAGCCTGATTTGTATATGGTCTTTCCCCTTCTGTAATGGCTTGGCAGGTGAAGAACGATGGTCTGGAGGGTTGCCCAGATCAATGCCAGAGGTTAAGATTCATTCTAAACCTTCCAGCCATCACCTCATTTGTTTTGCTATTTTCACCCCAAGTGGGACGGGTATGCCCAGGCGTGGGTCTCGTGTCTGCATGGCTTAGAGACCCAAGCTACTCCTCACTGATGACGCTCAACAAGGTTGAAACATGTCTGGGGATGCTTGTGGTCTCGTGCAGGAGGGATGTGACCTAACAGTTCGGGCTGTACTACCCCTTTGGGGGTGGGACCAAGCCTGATTTGCATATGGTCTTTCCCCTGCTTTAATGGCTTGGAAGGTGAAGAACGATGGTCTGGAGGGTTGCGCAGAGCAATGCTAGAGGTTAAGATTCATTCTAAACCTTCCAGCCAACACCTCTTTTGGTGTGCTATTGTCACCCCGAGTGGGACGGGTATGCCCAGGCGTGGGTCTCGTGTCTGCATGGCCTAGAGACCCAAGCTACTCCTCACTGATGACGCTCAACAAGGTTGAAACATGTCTGGCGATGCTTGTGGTCTCTCACTAAAACAAAAAGGGAACTGTGAGCATTAATGGGGCTCACAGGGTATTACTAGATACCTTACTATAACATCATGTCAAACTGATGCATTTAAAAATGCAGAATCCCAGAAACCTTGGTGTGGTAAAGACGATCAGGATAGCTTTAATATGTTAACCATATATTGTGCAGCAAACCTGTCCTCCAGCTCTCTAATTTCAACCAGGAGTTTATCCTGTAGACAGATGCGTCCAAAGCAGGTCTTGGCGCTGTTCTTTCCCAAGAGTATGAAGGAGTGATCATCACATTCTATATATTAGTAGGGAGCTCTTTCCTCCAGAGAATAACTATGCCGCTATTGAGTTAGAGGATTTAGCCATCAAATGGGCTATAACCTATTTAAAGTATAACCTTTCAGGTTACAAATTCCAATTAGTGATTGATCACTCAACCTTTGATTTGACTAAGTTTACGGAAATACACCTGTCCTGGGATCATGTGTTGGTTTTTAGATCTCCAAACATATTGCTTTTCTGTTGAACACAGAAAGGGAACGGAACAAGGGAACCTAGATGAGGGAGGCAATCTCATTAGGGGAAGGGTATGTGATGATTGATGGGATCTCGTCACTTCTCCCCAAAGGCTAGGAGGTGAGCGTGTTATGCAATATTCTCCCTAGCGGTGGCAGAAAGCGGGACTTCACAAACCTCCTCTCTTGGGGATAAGGACTCCTGTTCTGTGATGGAACTCCCTAACCATCTTACCCTTGAGACCATGAAACACCTACGGTCCCTAGAGAACCACCACAAAGCACTAATGTTTGTTACTGTAATGTTCCCTCATTACCTCACATAAGACTTGACACCACTAAGATGAAGAAGGATGAAAGGAACATACTAAGTGATAATAAGCAATCTCCCAAGAGTACTGAGAAGAGGAAGATTGAAGAAGTTATGCAAACTACTCCTTGTCCAGCTATAGACAGTTTTGGGAAGAGGTGGCCCTGAGGACTCATGAAGAACACTCCATGGACACAAAAGAAAGACTGTAGCAATCCGCTGGGGAGGTCCCAGCTACAGGACATACAAATCAACGAATGACTCCATGAAGGAGTAAACCAGCGTGAAGCCTGTCAGGCCTGGGAAGTTATAACCTGTGAATGAGGAAGTCAGCAGAAGGAGGAAGTACTCAGTCATGAGGACACCGGGGAAAGACAGAGAAATCCTCCAGAGGGAGGCTTGACCTAAGCAGAAGCTGGACAAAGGCTGATGGTGGTGTGACCTCAAGGAGGTGTACCATGTAGTCCTTCAACAAGGCTGATACCGACAGGCTGGAGACCCTGCAGGGCCAAAGCAGTGCAGCAGGGAGAGAGTCATGACGAATACTCAAAGGGAACGAGTCAACCCACCCCCCTGGGATGTACCAGCGACGTGGCCCCAGGAAACAGAGTGTATCGGGATCTGAGATAGACCCTGTACGGGCTTGGAGAAGAGTGAAAAGTCCATCATGAGTAATCTCCCTCGACATAGTAACAGTGTTAAGGGTAACCAAGAGTGAAGAGTGCTTCGGGAGTAATCGCCCTCATCACAGTAACTATTTTAAAGATACCAAAAGTGGAGAGTGGATCAGGAGTAATCTCCCCCGTCAGAATAATCACAAGGAAGAACTCAAGAGTGAAGAGTGCCTTGGGAGAAATCTCCCTTGTCACAATTAACACAAAAAAAGACATTCAGAATAAAGAAAGTTACAAGAGTGGTCTCTCAAACAATAGTGTTGGTAAGATTACTGGAAGAAGCCAATGACAACTCAGGAGGGTTCTCCCTTGTTTCATTAACCAGACAAAGTCCTGGAATATAAATAGTGCAAAGAAGGAAGTACTGTTGGACATTTGGTCAAGTAAGCACAAATGGTCTTTCCCCTTCTGTAATGGCTTGGCAGGCGATGAACGATGGCCTGGAGGGTTACCCAGAGCAATGCCAGAGGTTTAGATTAATTCTAAACCTTCCAGCCATCACCTCTTTTGTTTTGCTATTGTCACCCCGAGTGGGACGGGTATGCCCAGACATGGGTCCCGTGCCTGCTGGGCCTAGAGACCCAAGCTACTCCTCACTGATGACGCTCAACAAGGCTGAAACATGTCTGGGGATGCTTGTGGTCTCGTGCAGGAGGGATGTGACCTAACAGTTCAGGATGGACTACCCCTTTGGGGGTGGGACCAAGCCTGATTTGTATATGGTCTTTCCCCTTCTGTAATGGCTTGGCAGGTGAAGAACAATGGTCTGGAGGATTGCCCAGGTCAATGCCAGAGGTTAGGATTCATTCTAAACCTTTCAGCCATCACCTCTTTTGTTTTGCTATTTCCACCCCGAGTGGGACGGGAATGCCCAGACGTGGGTCTCGTGTCTGCTTGGCCTAGAGACCCAAGGTACTCCTCACTGATGACGCTTAACAAGGTTGAAACATGTCTGGGGATGCTTGTGGTCTCGTGCAGGAGGGATGTGACCTAACAGTTCGGGCTGGACTACCCCTTTGGGGGTAGGACCAAGCCTGATTTGCGTATGGTCTTTCCCTTTCTGTAATGGCTTGGCAGGTGAAGAACGATGGACTGGAGGATTGCACACAGCAATGTCAGAGGATAAGATTCATTCTAAACCTTCCACCCATCACCTCTTTTGTTTTGCTATTGTCATCCCGAATGGGACGGTATGCCCAGATATGGGTCCAGTGCCTGCTGGGCCTAGAGTCCCAAGCTACTCCTCACTGATGACACTCGACAAGGCTGAAACACGTCTGGGGATGCTTGTGGTCATGTGCAAGAGGGATGTGCCCTAACAGTTTGGGCTGGACTACCCCTTTGGGGGTGGGACCAAGTTGATTTGCATATGGTCTTTAACCTTCTGTAATGGCTTGGCAGGTGAAGAACGATGGTCTGGAGGGTTGCCCAAAGCAATGCCAGAGGTTAAGATTCATTCTAAACCTTCCAGACATCACCTCATTTGTTTTGCTACTGTCACCCCGAGTGGGACGGGTATGCCCAGATGTGGGGCCCGTGCCTGCTGGGCCTAGAGACCCACGCTACTCCTCACTGATGACGCTCAACAAGGCTGAAACATGTCTGGGGATGCTTGTGATCTCGTACAGGAGGGATGTGACCTAACAGTTCGGGCTGGACTACCCCTTTGGGGGTAGGACAAGCCTGATTTGCGTATGGTCTTTCCCTTTCTGTAATGGCTGGCAGGCGAAGAACGATGGCCTGGAGGATTGCACAGAGCAATGCCAGAGGATAAGATTCATTCTAAACCTTCCAGCCAACACCTCTTTTGTTTTGCTATTTTCACCCCGAGTGGGACGGGAATGACCAGACGTGGGTCTCGTGTCTGCTTGGCCTAGAGACCCAAGGTACTCCTCACTGATGACGCTCAACAAGGCTGAAACATGTTGGGGATGCTTGTGGTCTCGTGCAGGAGGGATGTGACCAAACAGTTTGGGCTGGACTACTCCTTTGGGGGTGGGACCAAGCCTTATTTGCATATGATCTTTCCTCTTCTGTAATGGCTTGGCAGGTGAAGAACGATGGTCTGGAGGGTTGCCCAGAGCAATGCAAGAGGTGAAGATGCATTCTAAACCTTCCTGCCATCACCTCTTTTGTTTTGCTATTGTCACCTCGAGTGGGATGAGCATGCCCAGACGTGGGTCCCGTGCCTGCTGGGCCTAGAGACCCAAGCTTCTCCTCACTGATGATGCTCAACAAGGCTGAAACATGTCTGGGGATGCTTGTGGTCTCATGCAAGAGGGATGTGACCTAACAGTTTGGGCTGGACTACCCCTTTGGGGGTGGGACCAAGCCTGATTTGCATATGGTCTTTCCCCTTCTGTAATGGCTTGGCAGGTGAAGAACGATGGTCTGGAGGGTTGCCCAGAGCAATGCAAGAGGTGAAGATTCATTCTAAACCTTCCTGCCATCACCTCCTTTGTTTTGCTATTGTCACCCCGAGTGGGACGGTATCCCCAGACGTGGGTCTCGTGTCTGCTTGGCCTAGAGACCCAAGGTACTCCTCACTGATGACGCTCAACAAGGCTGAAACATGTCTGGGGATGATTGTGGTCTCGTGCAGGAGGGATGTGACCTAACAGTTCGGGCTAGACTACCCCTTTGGGGGTGGGACCAAGCCTGATTTGCGTATGGTCTTTCCCTTTCTGTAATGGCTTGGCAGGTGAAGAACGATGGCATGGAGGATTGCACAGAGCAATGCCAGAGGATAAGATTCATTCTTAACCTTCCAGCCAACATCCTCTTTTGTTTTGCTATTGTCATCCCGAATGGGACGGTATGCCCAGACCTGGGTCCCGTGCCTGCTGGGCCTAGAGACCCAAGCTACTCCTCACTGATGACGCTCAACAAGGCTGAAACATGTCTGGGGATGCTTGTGGTCTCGTGCAAGAGGGATGTGACCTAACTGTTCGGGCTGGACTACCCCTTTGGGGTTGGGACCAAGCCTGATTTGCATATGGTCTTTCCCCTTCTGTAAAGGCTTGGCAGGTGAAGAACGATGGTCTGGAGGGTTGCCCAGAGCAATGCCAGAGGTTAAGATTCGTTCTAAACCTTCCAGCCATCACCTCTTTTGTTTTGCTATTTTCATCCCGAGTGGGACGGGAATGCCCAGACGTGGGTCTCGTGTCTGCTTGGCCTAGAGACCCAAGGTACTCCTCACTGATGACGCTTAACAAGGTTGAAACATGTCTGGGGATGCTTGTGGTCTCGTGCAGGAGGGATGTGACCTAACAGTTCGGGATGGACTACCCCTTTGGGGGTGGGACCATGCCTGATTTGCATATGGTCTTTCCCTTTCTGTAATGGCTTGGCAGGTGAAGAACAATGGCCTGGAGGACTGCACAGAGCAATGTCAGAGGATAAGATTCATTCTAAACCTTCCAGCCATCACCTCTTTTGTTTTGCTATTGCCATCCCGAATGGGACGGTATGCCCAGACATGGGTACCGTGCCTGCTGGGCCTAGAGACCCAAGCTACTCCTCACAGATGACACTCAACAAGGCTGAAACACGTCTGGGGGTGCTTGTGGTCTTGTAAAAGAGGGATGTGCCTTAACAGTTTGGGCTGGACTACCCCTTTGGGGGTGGGACCAAGCCTGATTTGCATATGGTCTTTCCCCTTCTGTAATGGCTTGGCAGGTGAAGAACGATGGTCTGGAGGGTTGCCCAGAGCAATGCCAGAGGTTAAGATTCATTCTAAACCTTCCAGCCATCACCTCTTTTGTTTTGCTATTGTCACCCCGAGTGGAAAGGGTATGCCCAGACATGGGTCCCGTGCCTGCTGGGCTTAAAGGCCCAAGCTACTCCTCACTGATGACGCTCAACAAGGCTGAAACATGTCTGGGGATGCTTGTGGTCTCGTGCAGGAGGGATGGACTACCCCTTTGGGGGTGGGACCAAGCCTGATTTGCATATGGTCTTTCCTCTTCTGTAATGGCTTGGCAGGTGAAGAACGATGGTCTGGAGGGTTGCCCAGAGCAATGCCAGAGGTGAAGATTCATTCTAAACCTTCCAGCCATCACCTCTTTTGTTTTGCTATTGTCACCCCGAGTGGGACGGGTATGCCCAGACGTGGATCCCGTGCCTG
The DNA here is from genome assembly GCF_040938575.1 of Ambystoma mexicanum. Classification (NCBI taxonomy): domain Eukaryota; kingdom Metazoa; phylum Chordata; class Amphibia; order Caudata; family Ambystomatidae; genus Ambystoma; species Ambystoma mexicanum. Next base: position 1,092,048,323 of record NC_090941.1, read on the forward strand.
CTGGGCCTAGAGACCCAAGCTACTCCTCACTGATGACGCTCAACAAGGCTGAAACATGTCTGGGGATGCTTGTGGTCTCGTGCAAGAGGGATGTGACCTAACATTTCGGCTGGACTACCCCTTTGGGGGTGGGACCAAGCCTGATTTGCAAATGGTCTTTCCCCTTCTGTAATGGCTTGGCAGGTGAAGAACGATCGTCTGGAGGGTTGCCCAGAGCAATGCCAGAGGTTAAGATTCGTTCTAAACCTTCCAGCCATCACCTCTTTTGTTTTGCTATTTTCATCCCGAGTGGGACGGGAATGCCCAGACGTGGGTCTCGTGTCTGCTTGGCCTAGAGACCCAAGGTACTTCTCACTGATGACGCTTAACAAGGTTGAAACATGTCTGGGGATGCTTGTGGTCTCGTGCAGGAGGGATGTGACCTAACAGTTCGGGATGGACTACCCCTTTGGGGGTGGGACCATGCCTGATTTGCATATGGTCTTTCCCTTTCTGTAATGGCTTGGCAGGTGAAGAACAATGGCCTGGAGGACTGCACAGAGCAATGCCAGAGGATAAGATTCATTCTAAACCTTCCAGCCATCACCTCTTTTGTTTTGCTATTGCCATCCCGAATGGGACGGTATGCCCAGACATGGGTACCGTGCCTGCTGGGCCTAGAGACCCAAGCTACTCCTCACTGATGAAGCTCAACAAGGCTGAAACATGTCTGGGGATGCTTGTGGTCTCGTGCAAGAGGGATGTGACCTAACATTTCGGCTGGACTACCCCTTTGGGGGTGGGACCAAGCCTGATTTGCAAATGGTCTTTCCCCTTCTGTAATGGCTTGGCAGGTGAAGAACGATGGTCTGGAGGGTTGCCCAGAGCAATGCCAGATGCTAAGATTCGTTCTAAACCTTCCAGCCATCACCTCTTTTGTTTTGCTATTTTCATCCCGAGTGGGACGGGAATGCCCAGACGTGGGTCTCGTGTCTGCTTGGCCTAGAGACCCAAGGTACTCCTCACTGATGACGCTTAACAAGGTTGAAACATGTCTGGGGAAGCTTGTGGTCTCGTGCAGGAGGGATGTGACCTAACAGTTCGGGCTGGACTACCCCTTTGGGGGTGGGACCAAGCCGGATTTTCGTATGGTCTTTCCCCTTCTGTAATGGCTTGGCAGGTGAAGAACGATGGTCTGGAGAGTTGCCCAGAGCAATGCCAGAGGTGAAGATTCATTCTAAACCTTCCAGCCATCACCTCTTTTGTTTTGCTATTGTCACCCCCGAGTGGGACGGATATGCCCAGACATGGGTCCCATATCTGCTGGGCCTAGAGAACCAAGCTACTCCTCACTGATGATGTTCAACAAGGCTGAAACATATCTGGGGATGCTTGTGGTCTCGTGCAGGAGGGATGAGACCTAATAGTTTGGGCTGGACTACCCCTTTGGGGGTGGGACCAAGCCTGATTTGCATATGGTCTTTCCCCTTCTGTAATGGCTTGGCAGGTGAAGAACGATGGTCTGGAGGGTTGCGCAGAGCAATGTCAGAGTTTAAGATTCATTCTAAACCTTCCAGCCATCACCTCTTTTGTTTTTCTATTGTCACCCCGAGTGGGACGGCTATGCCCAGACATGGGTCCCGTGCCTGCTGGGCCTAGAGGCCCAAGCTACTCCTCACTGATGACGTTCAACAAGGCTGAAACATGTATGGGGATGCTTGTGGTCTCGTGCAGGAGGGATGTGACCTAACAGTTCAGGATGGACTACCCCTTTGGGGGTGGGACGAAGCCTACTTTGTATATGGTCTTTCCCGTTCTGTAATGGCTTGGCAGGTGAAGAACGATGGTCTGGAAGGTTGCCCAGAGCAATGTCAGAGGTTAAGATTCATTCTAAACCTCCCAGCCATCACCTCTTTTGTTTTGCTATTGTCACCCCGAGTGCGACGGATATGCCCAGACATGGGTCCCATATCTGCTGGGCCTAGAGACCCAAGATACTCCTCACTGATGACGCTCAACAAGGCTGAAACATGTCTGGGGATGCTTGTGGTCTCGTGCAGGAGGGATGTGACCTAACATTTCGGGCTGGACTACCCCTTTGGGGCTGGGACCAAGCCGGATTTTCGTATGGTCTTTCCCCTTCTGTAATGGCTTGGCAGGTGAAGAACGATGGTCTGGAGAGTTGCCCAGAGCAATGCCAGAGGTGAAGATTCATTCTAAACCTTCCAGCCATCACCTCTTTTGTTTTGCTATTGTCACCCCCGAGTGGGACGGATATGCCCAGACATGGGTCCCATATCTGCTGGGCCTAGAGAACCAAGCTACTCCTCACTGATGATGTTCAACAAGGCTGAAACATATCTGGGGATGCTTGTGGTCTCGTGCAGGAGGGATGAGACCTAATAGTTTGGGCTGGACTACCCCTTTGGGGGTGGGACCAAGCCTGATTTGCATATGGTCTTTCCCCTTCTGTAATGGCTTGGCACGTGAAGAACGATGGTCTGGAGGGTTGCCCAGAGCAATGCAAGAGGTGAAGATTCATTCTAAACCTTCCTGCCATCACCTCTTTTGTTTTGCTATTGTCACCTCGAGTGGGATGAGCATGCCCAGACGTGGGTCCCGTGCCTGCTGGGCCTAGAGACCCAAGCTTCTCCTCACTGATGATGCTCAACAAGGCTGAAACATGTCTGGGGATGCTTGTGGTCTCATGCAAGAGGGATGTGACCTAACAGTTTGGGCTGGACTACCCCTTTGGGGTTGGGACCAAGCCTGATTTGCATATGGTCTTTCCCCTTCTGTAATGGCTTGGCAGGTGAAGAACGATGGTCTGGAGGGTTGCCCAGAGCAATGCAAGAGGTGAAGATTCATTCTAAACCTTCCTGCCATCACCTCTTTTGTTTTGCTATTGTCACCCCGAGTGGGACGGTATCCCCAGACGTGGGTCTCGAGTCTGCTTGGCCTAGAGACCCAAGGTACTCCTCACTGATGACGCTCAACAAGGCTGAAACATGTCTGGGGATGATTGTGGTCTCGTGCAGGAGGGATGTGACCTAACAGTTCGGGCTAGACTACCCCTTTGGGGGTGGGACCAAGCCTGATTTGCGTATGGTCTTTCCCTTTCTGTAATGGCTTGGCAGGTGAAGAACGATGGCATGGAGGATTGCACAGAGCAATGCCAGAGGATAAGATTCATTCTTAACCTTCCAGCCAACATCCTCTTTTGTTTTGCTATTGTCATCCCGAATGGGACGGTATGCCCAGACCTGGGTCCCGTGCCTGCTGGGCCTAGAGACCCAAGCTACTCCTCACTGATGACGCTCAACAAGGCTGAAACATGTCTGGGGATGCTTGTGGTCTCGTGCAAGAGGGATGTGACCTAACTGTTCGGGCTGGACTACACCTTTGGGGTTGGGACCAAGCCTGATTTGCATATGGTCTTTCCCCTTCTGTAATGGCTTGGCAGGTGAGGAACGATGGCCTGGAGGGTTGCCCAGAGCAATGCCAGAGGTTAAGATTCGTTCTAAACCTTCCAGCCATCACCTCTTTTGTTTTGCTATTTTCATCCCGAGTGGGACGGGAATGCCCAGACGTGGGTCTCGTGTCTGCTTGGCCTAGAGACCCAAGGTACTCCTCACTGATGACGCTTAACAAGGTTGAAACATGTCTGGGGATGCTTGTGGTCTCGTGCAGGAGGGATGTGACCTAACAGTTCGGGATGGACTACCCCTTTGGGGGTGGGACCATGCCTGATTTGCATATGGTCTTTCCCTTTCTGTAATGGCTTGGCAGGTGAAGAACAATGGCCTGGAGGACTGCACAGAGCAATGCCAGAGGATAAGATTCATTCTAAACCTTCCAGCCATCACCTCTTTTGTTTTGCTATTGCCATCCCGAATGGGACGGTATGCCCAGACATGGGTACCGTGCCTGCTGGGCCTAGAGACCCAAGCTACTCCTCACTGATGAAGCTCAACAAGGCTGAAACATGTCTGGGGATGCTTGTGGTCTCGTGCAAGAGGGATGTGACCTAACATTTCGGCTGGACTACCCCTTTGGGGGTGGGACCAAGCCTGATTTGCAAATGGTCTTTCCCCTTCTGTAATGGCTTGGCAGGTGAAGAACGATGGTCTGGAGGGTTGCCCAGAGCAATGCCAGATGTTAAGATTCGTTCTAAACCTTCCAGCCATCACCTCTTTTGTTTTGCTATTTTCATCCCGAGTGGGACGGGAATGCCCAGACGTGGGTCTCGTGTCTGCTTGGCCTAGAGACCCAAGGTACTCCTCACTGATGACGCTTAACAAGGTTGAAACATGTCTGGGGATGCTTGTGGTCTCGTGCAGGAGGGATGTGACCTAACAGTTCGGGCTGGACTACCCCTTTGGGGGTGGGACCAAGCCGGATTTTCGTATGGTCTTTCCCCTTCTGTAATGGCTTGGCAGGTGAAGAACGATGGTCTGGAGAGTTGCCCAGAGTAATGCCAGAGGTGAAGATTCATTCTAAACCTTCCAGCCATCACCTCTTTTGTTTTGCTATTGTCACCCCCGAGTGGGACGGATATGCCCAGACATGGGTGCCATATCTGCTGGGCCTAGAGAACCAAGCTACTCCTCACTGATGATGTTCAACAAGGCTGAAACATATCTGGGGATGCTTGTGGTCTCGTGCAGGAGGGATGAGACCTAATAGTTTGGGCTGGACTACCCCTTTGGGGGTGGGACCAAGCCTGATTTGCATATGGTCTTTCCCCTTCTGTAATGGCTTGGCAGGTGAAGAACGATGGTCTGGAGGGTTGCGCAGAGCAATGCCAGAGTTTAAGATTCATTCTAAACCTTCCAGCCATCACCTCTTTTGTTTTTCTATTGTCACCCCGAGTGGGACGGCTATGCCCAGACATGGGTCCCGTGCCTGCTGGGCCTAGAGGCCCAAGCTACTCCTCACTGATGACGTTCAACAAGGCTGAAACATGTATGGGGATGCTTGTGGTCTCGTGCAGGAGGGATGTGACCTAACAGTTCAGGATGGACTACCCCTTTGGGGGTGGGACGAAGCCTACTTTGTATATGGTCTTTCCCCTTCTGTAATGGCTTGGCAGGTGAAGAACGATGGTCTGGAAGGTTGCCCAGAGCAATGTCAGAGGTTAAGATTCATTCTAAACCTCCCAGCCATCACCTCTTTTGTTTTGCTATTGTCACCCCGAGTGCGACGGATATGCCCAGACATGGGTCCCATATCTGCTGGGCCTAGAGACCCAAGATACTCCTCACTGATGACGCTCAACAAGGCTGAAACATATCTGGGGATGCTTGTGGTCTCGTGCAGGAGGGATGAGACCTAACAGTTCAGGATGGACTACCCCTTTGGGGGTGGGACCAAGCCTGATTTGTATATGGTCTTTCCCCTTCTGTAATGGCTTGGCACGTGAAGAACGATGGTCTGGAGGGTTGCCCAGAGCAATGCAAGAGGTGAAGATTCATTCTAAACCTTCCTGCCATCACCTCTTTTGTTTTGCTATTGTCACCTCGAGTGGGATGAGCATGCCCAGACGTGGGTCCCGTGCCTGCTGGGCCTAGAGACCCAAGCTTCTCCTCACTGATGATGCTCAACAAGGCTGAAACATGTCTGGGGATGCTTGTGGTCTCATGCAAGAGGGATGTGACCTAACAGTTTGGGCTGGACTACCCCTTTGGGGGTGGGACCAAGCCTGATTTGCATATGGTCTTTCCCCTTCTGTAATGGCTTGGCAGGTGAAGAACGATGGTCTGGAGGGTTGCCCAGAGCAATGCAAGAGGTGAAGATTCATTCTAAACCTTCCTGCCATCACCTCTTTTGTTTTGCTATTGTCACCCCGAGTGGGACGGTATCCCCAGGCGTGGGTCTCGTGTCTGCTTGGCCTAGAGACCCAAGGTACTCCTCACTGATGACGCTCAACAAGGCTGAAACATGTCTGGGGATGATTGTGGTCTCGTGCAGGAGGGATGTGACCTAACAGTTCGGGCTAGACTACCCCTTTGGGGGTGGGACCAAGCCTGATTTGCGTATGGTCTTTCCCTTTCTGTAATGGCTTGGCAGGTGAAGAACGATGGCATGGAGGATTGCACAGAGCAATGCCAGAGGATAAGATTCATTCTTAACCTTCCAGCCAACATCCTCTTTTGTTTTGCTATTGTCATCCCGAATGGGACGGTATGCCCAGACCTGGGTCCCGTGCCTGCTGGGCCTAGAGACCCAAGCTATTCCTCACTGATGACGCTCAACAAGGCTGAAACATGTCTGGGGATGCTTGTGGTCTCGTGCAAGAGGGATGTGACCTAACTGTTTGGGCTGGACTACCCCTTTGGGGTTGGGACCAAGCCTGATTTGCATATGGTCTTTCCCCTTCTGTAATGGCTTGGCAGGTGAAGAACGATGGTCTGGAGGGTTGCCCAGAGCAATGCCAGAGGTTAAGATTCGTTCTAAACCTTCCAGCCATCACCTCTTTTGTTTTGCTATTTTCATCCCGAGTGGGACGGGAATGCCCAGACGTGGGTCTCGTGTCTGCTTGGCCTAGAGACCCAAGGTACTCCTCACTGATGACGCTTAACAAGGTTGAAACATGTCTGGGGATGCTTGTGGTCTCGTGCAGGAGGGATGTGACCTAACAGTTCGGGATGGACTACCCCTTTGGGGGTGGGACCATGCCTGATTTGCATATGGTCTTTCCCTTTCTGTAATGGCTTGGCAGGTGAATAACAATGGCCTGGAGGACTGCACAGAGCAATGCCAGAGGATAAGATTCATTCTAAACCTTCCAGCCATCACCTCTTTTGTTTTGCTATTGCCATCCCGAATGGGACGGTATGCCCAGACATGGGTACCGTGCCTGCTGGGCCTAGAGACCCAAGCTACTCCTCACACATGACACTCAACAAGGCTGAAACACGTCTGGGGGTGCTTGTGGTCTTGTAAAAGAGGGATGTGCCTTAACAGTTTGGGCTGGACTTCCCCTTTGGGGGTGGGATCAAGCCTGATTTGCATATGGTCTTTCCCCTTCTGTAATGGCTTGGCAGGTGAAGAACGATGGTCTGGAGGGTTGCCCAGAGCAATGCCAGAGGTTAAGATTCATTCTAAACCTTCCAGCCATCACCTCTTTTGTTTTGCTATTGTCACCCCGAGTGGAAAGGGTATGCCCAGACATGGGTCCCGTGCCTGCTGGGCCTAAAGGCCCAAGCTACTCCTCACTGATGACGCTCAACAAGGCTGAAACATGTCTGGGGATGCTTGTGGTCTCGTGCAGGAGGGATGGACTACCCCTTTGGGGGTGGGACCAAGCCTGATTTGCATATGGTCTTTCCTCTTCTGTAATGGCTTGGCAGGTGAAGAACGATGGTCTGGAGGGTTGCCCAGAGCAATGCCAGAGGTTAAGATTCATTCTAAACCTTCCAGCCATCACCTCTTTTGTTTTGCTATTTTCATCCCGAGTGGGACGGGAATGCCCAGACGTGGGTCTCGTGTCTGCTTGGCCTAGAGACCCAAGGTACTCCTCACTGATGACGCTTAACAAGGTTGAAACATGTCTCGGGATGCTTGTGGTCTCGTGCAGGAGGGATGTGACCTAACAGTTCGGGCTGGACTACCCCTTTGGGGGTGGGACCAAGCCGGATTTTCGTATGGTCTTTCCCCTTCTGTAATGGCTTGGCAGGTGAAGAACGATGGTCTGGAGAGTTGCCCAGAGCAATGCCAGAGGTGAAGATTCATTTTAAACCTTCCAGCCATCACCTCTTTTGTTTTGCTATTGTCACCCCCGAGTGGGACGGATATGCCCAGACATGGGTCCCATATCTGCTGGGCCTAGAGACCCAAGCTACTCCTCACTGATGATGTTCAACAAGGCTGAAACATATCTGGGGATGCTTGTGGTCTCGTGCAGGAGGGATGAGACATAATAGTTTGGGCTGGACTACCCCTTTGGGGGTGGGACCAAGCCTGATTTGCATATGGTCTTTCCCCTTCTGTAATGGCTTGGCAGGTGAAGAACGATGGTCTGGAGGGTTGCCCAGAGCAATGTCAGAGTTAAGATTCATTCTAAACCTTCCAGCCATCACCTCTTTTGTTTTGCTATTGTCACCCAAAGTGGGACGGGTATGCCCAGACATGGGTCCCATATCTGCTGGGCCTAGAGACCCAAGCTACTCCTCACTGATGACGCTCAACAAGGCTGAAACATATCTGGGGATGCTTGTGGTCTCGTGCAGGAGGAATGAGACCTAACAGTTCAGGATGGACTACCCCTTTGGGGGTGGGACCAAGTCTGATTTGTATATGGTCTTTCCCCTTCTGTAATGGCTTGGCACGTGAAGAACGATGGTCTCGAGGGTTGCCCAGAGCAATGCAAGAGGTTAAGATTCATTCTAAACCTTTCAGCCATCACCTCTTTTGTTTTGCTATTTTCACCCCGAGTGGGACGGGTATGCCCAGGCGTGGGTCTCGTGTCTGCATGGCCTAGAGACCCAAGCTACTCCTCACTGATGACGCTCAACAAGGTTGAAACATGTCTGGGGATGCCTGTGGTCTCGTGCAGGAGGGATGTGACCTAACAGTTCGGGCTGTACTACCCCTTCGGGGGTGGGACCAAGCCTGATTTGCATATGGTCTTTCCCCTTCTTTAATGGCTTGGAAGGTGAAGAACGATGGTCTGGAGGGTTGCGCAGAGCAATGCCAGAGGTTAAGATTCATTCTAAACCTTCCAGCCATCACCTCTTTTGTTTTTCTATTGTCACCCCGAGTGGGACGGCTATGCCCAGACATGGGTCCCGTGCCTGCTGGGCCTAGAGGCCCAAGCTACTCCTCACTGATGACGTTCAACAAGGCTGAAACATGTCTGGGGATGCTTGTGGTCTCATGCAGGAGGGATGTGACCTAACAGTTCAGGATGGACTACCCCTTTGGGGGTGGGACGAAGCCTACTTTGTATATGGTCTTTCCCCTTCTGTAATGGCTTGGCAGGTGAAGAACGATGGTCTGGAAGGTTGCCCAGAGCAATGTCAGAGGTTAAGATTCATTCTAAACCTTCCAGCCATCACCTCTTTTGTTTTGCTATTGTCACCCCGAGTGCGACGGATATGCCCAGACATGGGTCTCATATCTGCTGGGCCTAGAGACCCAAGATACTCCTCACTGATGACGCTCAACAAGGCTGAAACATATCTGGGGATGCTTGTGGTCTCGTGCAGGAGGGATGAGACCTAACAGTTCAGGATGGACTACCCCTTTGGGGGTGGGACCAAGCCTGATTTGTATATGGTCTTTCCCCTTCTGTAATGGCTTGGCACGTGAAGAACGATGGTCTCGAGGGTTGCCCAGAGCAATGGCAGAGGTTAAGATTCATTCTAAACCTTCCAGCCATCACCTCTTTTGTTTTGCTATTGTCACCCCGAGTGGGATGGGTATGCCCAGACATGGGTCCCATATCTGCTGGGCCTAGAGACCCAAGCTACTCCTCACTGATGACGCTCAACAAGGCTGAAACATATCTGGGGATGCTTGTGGTCTCGTGCAGGAGGAATGAGACCTAACAGTTCAGGATGGACTACCCCTTTGGGGGTGGGACCAAGCCTGATTTGTATATGGTCTTTCCCCTCTGTAATGGCTTGGCACGTGAAGAACGATGGTCTCGAGGGTTGCCCAGAGCAATGCAAGAGGTTAAGATTCATTCTAAACCTTTCAGCCATCACCTCTTTTGTTTTGCTATTTTCACCCCGAGTGGGACGGGTATGCCCAGGCGTGGGTCTCGTGTCTGCATGGCCTAGAGACCCAAGCTACTCCTCACTGATGACGCTCAACAAGGTTGAAACATGTCTGGGGATGCCTGTGGTCTCGTGCAGGAGGGATGTGACCTAACAGTTCGGGCTGTACTACCCCTTCGGGGGTGGGACCAAGCCTGATTTGCATATGGTCTTTCCCCTTCTTTAATGGCTTGGAAGGTGAAGAACGATGGTCTGGAGGGTTGCGCAGAGCAATGCCAGAAGTTTAGATTCATTCTAAACCTTCCAGCCATCACCTCTTTTGTTTTTCTATTGTCACCCCGAGTGGGACGGCTATGCCCAGACATGGGTCCCGTGCCTGCTGGGCCTAGAGGCCCAAGCTACTCCTCACTGATGACGTTCAACAAGGCTGAAACATGTCTGGGGATGCTTGTGGTCTCGTGCAGGAGGGATGTGACCTAACAGTTCAGGATGGACTACCCCTTTGGGGGTGGGACGAAGCCTACTTTGTATATGGTCTTTCCCCTTCTGCAATGGCTTGGCAGGTGAAGAACGATGGTCTGGAAGGTTGCCCAGAGCAATGTCAGAGGTTAAGATTCATTCTAAACCTTCCAGCCATCACCTCTTTTGTTTTGCTATTGTCACCCCGAGTGCGACGGATATGCCCAGACATGGGTCTCATATCTGCTGGGCCTAGAGACCCAAGATACTCCTCACTGATGACGCTCAACAAGGCTGAAACATATCTGGGGATGCTTGTGGTCTCGTGCAGGAGGGATGAGACCTAACAGTTCAGGATGGACTACCCCTTTGGGGGTGGGACCAAGCCTGATTTGTATATGGTCTTTCCCCTTCTGTAATGGCTTGGCACGTGAAGAACGATGGTCTCGAGGGTTGCCCAGAGCAATGCCAGAGGTTAAGATTCATTCTAAACCTTTCAGCCATCACCTCTTTTGTTTTGCTATTTTCACCCCGAGTGGGACGGGAATGACCAGACGTGGGTCTCGTGTCTGCTTGGCCTAGAGACCCAAGGTACTCCTCACTGTTGACGCTCAACAAGGTTGAAACATGTCTCGGGATGCTTGTGGTCTCGTGCAGGAGGGATGTGACCTAACAGTTCAGCCTGGATTACCCCTTTGGGGGTGGGACCAAGCCTGATTTTAATATGGTCTTTCCCATTCTGTAATGGCTTGGCAGGTGAACAACGATGGTCTGGAGGGTTGCCCAGAGCAATGCCAGAGGTGAAGATTCCTTCTAAACCTTCCAGCCATCACCTCTTTTGTTTTGCTATTGTCACGCCGAGTGGGACGGGAATGACCAGACGTGGGTCTCGTGTCTGCTTGGCCTAGAGACCCAAGGCACTCCTCACTGATGACGCTCAACAAGGTTGAAACATGTCTCGGGATGCTTGTGGTCTCGTGCAGGAGGGATGTGACCTAACAGTTCAGCCTGGATTACCCCTTTGGGGGTGGGTCCAAGCCTGATTTTCATATGGTCTTTCCCCTTCTGTAATGGCTTGGCAGGTGAAGAACGATGGTCTGGAGGGTTGCCCAGAGCAATGCCAGAGGTGAAGATTCATTCTAAACCTTCCAGCCATCACCTCTTTTGTTTTGCTATTGTCACCCAGAGTGGGACGGGTATGCCCAGACATGGGTCCCATATCTGCTGGGCCTAGAGACCCAAGCTACTCCTCATTGATGATGCTCAACAAGGCTGAAACATATCTGGGGATGCTTGTGGTCTCGTGCAGGAGGGATGAGACCTGACAGTTCAGGATGGACTACCCCTTTGGGGGTGGGACCAAGCCTGATTTGTATATGGTCTTTCCCCTTCTGTAATGGCTTGGCAGGTGAAGAACGATGGTCTGGAGGGTTGCCCAGATCAATGCCAGAGGTTAAGATTAATTCTAAACCTTTCAGCCATCACCTCATTTGTTTTGCTATTTTCACCCCGAGTGGGACGGGTATGCCCAGGCGTGGGTCTCGTGTCTGCATGGCCTAGAGACCCAAGCTACTCCTCACTGATGACGCTCAACAAGGTTGAAACATGTCTGGGGATGCTTGTGGTCTCGTGCAGGAGGGATGTGACCTAACAGTTCGGGCTGTACTACCCCTTTGGGGGTGGGACCAAGCCTGATTTGCGTATGGTCTTTCCCCTGCTTTAATGGCTTGGAAGGTGAAGAACGATGGTCTGGAGGGTTGCGCAGAGCAATGCTAGAGGTTAAGATTCATTCTAAACCTTCCAGCCAACACCTCCTTTGGTTTGCTATTGTCACCCCGAGTGGGACGGGTATGCGCAGGCGTGGGTCTCGTGTCTGCATGGCCTAGAGACCCAAGCTACTCCTCACTGATGACGCTCAACAAGGTTGAAACATGTCTGGCGATGCTTGTGGTCTCCCACTAAAACAAAAAGGGAACTGTGAGCATTAATGGGGCTCACAGGGTATTACTAGATACCTTACTATAACATCATGTCTAACTGATACATTTAAAAATGCAGAATCCCAGAAACCTTGGTGTGGTAAAGAAGATCAGGATAGCTTTAATATGTTAACCATATATTGTGCAGCAAACCTGTCCTCCAGCTCTCTAATTTCAACCAGGAGTTTATCCTGTAGACAGATGCGTCCAAAGCAGGTCTTGGCGCTGTTCTTTCCCAAGAGTATGAAGGAGTGATCATCACATTCTATATATTAGTAGGGAGCTCTTTCCTCCAGAGAATAACTATGCCGCTATTGAGTTAGAGGACTTAGCCATCAAATGGGCTATAACCTATTTAATATATAACCTTTCAGGTTACAAATTCCAATTAGTGATTGATCACTCAACCTTTGATTTGACTAAGTTTAAGGAAATACACCTGTCCTGGGATCATGTGTTGGTTTTTAGATCTCAAAACATATTGCTTTTCTGTTGAACACAGAAAGGGAACGGAACAAGGGAACCTAGATGAGGGAGGCAATCTCATTAGGGGAAGGGTATGTGATGATTGATGGGATCTCGTCACTTCTCCCCAAAGGCTAGGAGGTGAGCGTGTTATGCAATATTCTCCCTAGCGGTGGCAGAAAGCGGGACTTCACAAACCTCCTCTCTTGGGGATAAGGACTCCTGTTCTGTGATGGAACTCCCTAACCATCTTACCCTTGAGACCATGAAATACCTACGGTCCCTAGAGAACCACCACAAAGCACTAATGTTTGTTACTGTAATGTTCCCTCATTACCTCACATAAGACTTGACACCACTAAGATGAAGAAGGATGAAAGGAACATACTAAGTGATAATAAGTAATCTCCCAAGAGTACTGAGAAGAGGAAGATTGAAGAAGTTATGCAAACTACTCCTTGTCCAGCTATAGACAGTTTTGGGAAGAGGTGGCCCTGAGGACTCATGAAGAACACTCCATGGACACAAAAGAAAGACTGTAGCAATCCGCTGGGGAGGTCCCAGCTACAGGACATACAAATCAACGAATGACTCCATGAAGGAGTAAACCGGCGTGAAGCCTGTCAGGCCTGGGAAGTTATAACCTGTGAATGAGGAAGTCAGCAGAAGGAGGAAGTACTCAGTCATGAGGACACCGGGGAAAGACAGAGAAATCCTTCAGAGGGAGGCTTGACCTAAGCAGAAGCTGGGGAAAGGCTGATGGTGGTGTGACCTCAAGGAGGTGTACCATGTAGTCCTTCAACAACACTGATACCGACAGGCCGGAGACCCTGCAGGGCCAAAGCAGTGCAGCAGGAAGCAGGGAGAGAGTCATGACGAATGCTCAAAGGGAACGAGTCAACCCACCCCCCTGGGATGTACCAGCGACGTGGCCCCAGCAAACAGAGTGTATCGGGATCTGAGATAGACCCTGTACGGGCTTGGAGAAGAGTGAAAAGTCCATCATGAGTAATCTCCCTCGACATAGTAACAGTGTTAAGGGTAACCAAGAGTGAAGAGTGCTTCGGGAGTAATCGCCCTCATCACAGTAACTGTGTTAAAGATACCAAAAGTGGAGAGTGGATCAGGAGTAATCTCCCCCGTCAGAATAATCACAAGGAAGAACTCAAGAGTGAAGAGTGCCTTGGGAGAAATCTCCCTTGTCACAATTAACACAAAAAAGACATTCAGAATAAAGAAAGTTACAAGAGTGGTCTCTCTAACAATAGTGTTGGTAAGATTACTGGAAGAAGCCAACGACAACTCAGGAGGGTTCCCCCTTGTTTCATTAACCAGACAAAGTCCTGGAATATAAATAGTGCAAAGAAGGAAGTACTGTTGGACATTTGGTCAAGTAAGCACAAATGGTCTTTCCCCTTCTGTAATGGCTTGGCAGGCGAAGAACGATGGCCTGGAGGGTTACCCAGAGCAATGCCAGAGGTTTAGATTAATTCTAAACCTTCCAGCCATCACCTCTTTTGTTTTGCTATTGTCACCCCGAGTGGGACGGGTATGCCCAGACATGGGTCCCGTGCCTGCTGGGCCTAGAGACCCAAGCTACTCCTCACTGATGACGCTCAACAAGGCTGAAACATGTCTGGGGATGCTTGTGGTCTCGTGCAGGAGGGATGTGACCTAACAGTTCAGGATGGACTACCCCTTTGGGGGTGGGACCAAGCCTGATTTGTATATGGTCTTTCCCCTTCTGTAATGGCTTGGCAGGTGAAGAACAATGGTCCGGAGGGTTGCCCAGGTCAATGCCAGAGGTTAAGATTCATTCTAAACCTTTCAGCCATCACCTCTTTTGTTTTGCTATTTCCACCCCGAGTGGGACGGGAATGCCCAGACGTGGGTCTCGTGTCTGCTTGGCCTAGAGACCCAAGGTACTCCTCACTGATGACGCTTAACAAGGTTGAAACATGTCTGGGGATGCTTGTGGTCTCGTGCAGGAGGGATGTGACCTAACAGTTCCGGGTGGACTACCCCTTTGGGGGTGGGACCAAGCCTGATTTGCGTATGGTCTTTCCCTTTCTGTAATGGCTTGGCAGGTGAAGAACGATGGCCTGGAGGATTGCACAGAGCAATGTCAGAGGATAAGATTCATTCTAAACCTTCCACCCATCACCTCTTTTGTTTTGCTATTGTCATCCCGAATGGGACGGTATGCCCAGATATATGTCCAGTGCCTGCTGGGCCTAGAGTCCCAAGCTACTCCTCACTGATGACACTCAACAAGGCTGAAACACGTCTGGGGATGCTTGTGGTCATGTGCAAGAGGGATGTGCCCTAACAGTTTGGGCTGGACTACCCCTTTGGGGGTGGGACCAAGCCTGATTTGCATATGGTCTTTCCCCTTCTGTAATGGCTTGGCAGGTGAAGAACGATGGTCTGGAGGGTTGCCCAAAGCAATGCCAGAGGTTAAGATTCATTCTAAACCTTCCAGCCATCACCTCATTTGTTTTGCTATTGTCACCCCGAGTGGGACGGGTATGCCCAGATGTGGGGCCCGTGCCTGCTGGGCCTAGAGACCCACGCTACTCCTCACTGATGACGCTCAACAAGGCTGAAACATGTCTGGGGATGCTTGTGGTCTCGTACAGGAGGGATGTGACCTAACAGTTCGGGCTGGACTACCCCTTTGGGGGTGGGACCAAGCCTGATTTGCGTATGGTCTTTCCCTTTCTGTAATGGCTGGCAGGCGAAGAACGATGGCCTGGAGGATTGCACAGAGCAATGCCAGAGGATAAGATTCATTCTAAACCTTCCAGCCAACACCTCTTTTGTTTTGCTATTTTCACCCCGAGTGGGACGGGAATGACCAGACGTGGGTCTCGTGTCTGCTTGGCCTAGAGACCCAAGGTACTCCTCACTGATGACGCTCAACAAGGTTGAAACATGTCTCGGGATGCTTGTGGTCTCGTGCAGGAGGGATGTGACCTAACAGTTCAGCCTGGATTACCCCTTTGGGGGTGGCCCCAAGCCTGATTTTCATATGGTCTTTGCCCTTCTGTAATGGCTTGGCAGGTGAAGAACGATGGTCTGGAGGGTTGCCCAGAGCAATGCCAGAGGTGAAGATTCATTCTAAACCTTCCAGCCATCACTTCATTTGTTTTGCTATTGTCACCCCGAGTGGGACGGGTATGCCCAGACGTGGGTCCCGTGCCTGCTGGGCCTAGAGACCCAAGCTACTCCTCACTGATGACGCTCAACAAGGCTGAAACATGTCTGGGGATGCTTGTGGTCTCGTGCAGGAGGGATGTGACCAAATAGTTTGGGCTGAACTACCCCTTTGGGGGTGGCCCCAAGCCTGATTTTCATATGGTCTTTGCCCTTCTGTATTGGCTTGGCAGGTGAGGAACGATGGTCTGGAGGGTTGCCCAGAGCAATGCCAGAGGTGAAGATTCATTCTAAACCTTCCAGCCATCACCTCTTTTGTTTTGCTATTGTCACGCCGAATGGGACGGGTATGCCCAGACTAGAGACCCAGGCTACTCCTCACTGATGACGCTCAACAAGGCTGAAACATGTTGGGGATGCTTGTGGTCTCGTGCAGGAGGGATGTGACCAAACAGTTTGGGCTGGACTACTCCTTTGGGGGTGGGACCAAGCCTGATTTGCATATGATCTTTCCTCTTCTGTAATGGCTTGGCAGGTGAAGAACGATGGTCTGGAGGCTTGCCCAGAGCAATGCAAGAGGTGAAGATTCATTCTAAACCTTCCTGCCATCACCTCTTTTGTTTTGCTATTGTCACCTCGAGTGGGATGAGCATGCCCAGACGTGGGTCCCGTGCCTGCTGGGCCTAGAGACCCAAGCTTCTCCTCACTGATGATGCTCAACAAGGCTGAAACATGTCTGGGGATGCTTGTGGTCTCATGCAAGAGGGATGTGACCTAACAGTTTGGGCTGGACTACCCCTTTGGGGGTGGGACCAAGCCTGATTTGCATATGGTCTTTCCCCTTCTGTAATGGCTTGGCAGGTGAAGAACGATGGTTTGGAGGGTTGCCCAGAGCAATGCCAGAGGTTAAGATTCGTTCTAAACCTTCCAGCCATCACCTCTTTTGTTTTGCTATTGTCACCCCGAGTGGGACGGGTATGCCCAGAGATGGGTCCCGTGCCTGCTGGGCCTAGAGGCCCAAGCTTCTCCTCACTGATGACGCTCAACAAGGCTGAAACATGTCTGGGGATGCTTGTGGTCTCGTGCAGGAGGGATGTGACCTAACAGTTCAGGATGGACTACCCCTTTGGGGGTGGGACCAAGCCTGATTTGTATATGGTTTTTCCCCTTCTGTATTGGCTTGGCAGGTGAAGAACAATGGTCTGGAAGGTTGCCCAGAGCAATGCCAGAGGTTAAGATTCATTCTAAACCTTTCAGCCATCACCTCTTTTGTTTTGCTATTTTCACCCCGAGTGGGACGGGAATGACCAGACGTGGGTCTTGTGTCTGCTTGGCCTAGAGACCCAAGGTACTTCTCACTGATGACGCTCAACAAGGTTGAAACATGTCTCGGGATGCTTGTGGTCTCGTGCAGGAGGGATGTGACCTAACAGTTCAGCCTGGATTACCCCTTTGGGGGTGGGACCAAACCTGATTTTCATATGGTCTTTCCCCTTCTGTAATGGCTTGGCAGGTGAAGAACGATGGTCTGGAGGGTTGCCCAGAGCAATGCCATAGGTGAAGATTCATTCTAAACCTTCCAGCCATCACTTCATTTGATTTGCTATTGTCACCCCGAGTGGGACGGGTATGCCCAGACGTGGGTCCCGTGCCTGCTGGGCCTAGAGACCCAAGCTACTCCTCACTGATGACGCTCAACAAGGCTGAAACATGTTGGGGATGCTTGTGGTATCGTGCAGGAGGGATGTGACCAAACAGTTTGGGCTGGACTACTCCTTTGGGGGTGGGACCAAGCCTGATTTGCATATGATCTTTCCTCTTCTGTAATGGCTTGGCAGGTGTAGAACGATGGTCTGGAGGGTTGCCCAGAGCAATGCAAGAGGTGAAGATTCATTCTAAACCTTCCTGCCATCACCTCTTTTGTTTTGCTATTGTCACCTCGAGTGGGACGGGTATGCCCAGACGTGGGTCCCGTGCCTGCTGGGCCTAGAGACCCAAGCTACTCCTCACTGATGACGCTCAACAAGGCTGAAACATGTCTGGGGATGCTTGTGGTCTCGTGCAGGAGGGATGTGACCAAATAGTTTGGGCTGAACTACCCCTTTGGGGGTGGGACCAAGCCTGATTTGCTTATGGTCTTTCCCCTTCTGTAATGGCTTGGCAGGTGAAGAACGATGGTCTGGGGGGTTGCCCAGAGCAATGCAAGAGGTGAAGATTCATTCTAAACCTTCCAGCCATCACCTGTTTTGTTTTGCTATTGTCACCCCGAGTGGGACGGGTATGCCCAGACGTGGGTCCCGTTCCTGCTGGGCCTAGAGACCCAAGCTACTCCTCACTGATGACGCTCAAAAAGGCTGAAACATGTCTGGCGATGCTTGTGGTCTCCCACTAAAACAAAAAGGGAACTGTGATCATTAATGGGGCTCACAGGGTATTACTAGATACCTTACTATAACATCATGTCTAACTGATACATTTAAAAATGCAGAACCCCAAAAACCTTGGTGTGGTAAACAAGATCAGGATAGCTTTAATATGTTAACCATATATTGTGCAGCAAACCTGTCCTCCAGCTCTTTAATTTCAACCAGGAGTTCATCCTGTAGACAGATGCGTCCAAAGCAGGTCTTGGCGCTGTTCTTTCCCAAGAGTATGAAGGAGTGATCATCACATTCTATATATTAGTAGGGAGCTCTTTCCTCCAGAGAATAACTATGCCGCTATTGAGTTAGAGGCCTTAGCCATCAAATGGGCTATAACCTATTTAAAGTATAACCTTTTAGGTTACAAATTCCAATTAGTGATTGATCACTCAACCTTTGATTTGACTAAGTTTAAGGAAATACACCTGTCCTGGGATCATGTGTTGGTTTTTAGATCTCCAAACATATTGCTTTTCTGTTGAACACAGAAAGGGAACGGAACAAGGGAACCTAGATGAGGGAGGCAATCTCATTAGGGGAAGGGTATGTGATGATTGATGGGATCTTGTCACTTCTCCCCAAAGGCTAGGAGGTGAGCGTGTTATGCAATATTCTCCCTATCAGTGGCAGAAAGCGGGACTTCACAAACCTCCTCTCTTGGGGATAAGGACTCCTGTTCTGTGATGGAACTCCCTAACCATTTTACCCTTGAGACCATGAAATACCTACGGTCCCTAGAGAACCACCACAAAGCACTAATGTTTGTTACTGTAATGTTCCCTCATTACCTCACATAAGACTTGACACCACTAAGATGAAGAAGGATGAAAGGAACATACTAAGTGATAATAAGTAATCTGCCAAAAGTACTGAGAAGAGGAAGATTGAAGAAGTTATGCAAACTACTCCTTGTCCAGCTATAGACAGTTTTGGGAAGAGGTGGCCCTGAGCACTCATGAAGAACACTCCATGGACACAAAAGAAAGACTGTAGCAATCCGCTGGGGAGGTCCCAGCTACAGGACATACAAATCAAGGAATGACTCCATGAAGGAGTAAACCGGCGTGAAGCCTGTCAGGCCTGGGAAGTTATAACCTGTGAACGAGGAAGTCAGCAGAAGGAGCAAGTACTCAGTCATGAGGACACCGGGGAAAGACAGAGAAATCCTCCAGAGGGAGGCTTGACCTAAGCAGAAGCTGGGGAAAGGCTGATGGTGGTGTGACCTCAGGGAGGTGTACCATGTAGTCCTTCAACAACACTGATACCGACAGGCTGGAGACCCTGCAGGGCCAAAGCAGTGCAGCAGGAAGCAGGGAGAGAGTCATGATGAATACTCAAAGGGAACGAGTCAACCCACCCCCCTAGGATGTACCGGCGACATGGCCCCAGCAAACAGAGTGTATCGGGATCTGAGGTAGACCCTGTACAGGCTTGGAGAAGAGTGAAAAGTGCATCAGGAGTAATCTCCGTCGACATAGTAACAGTGTTAAGGGTAACCAAGAGTGAAGAGTGCTTCGGGAGTAATCGCCCTCATCACAGTAACTATTTTAAAGATACCAAAAGTGGAGAGTGGATCAGGAGAAATCTCCCCCGTCAGAATAATCACAAGGAAGAACTCAAGAGTGAAGAGTTCCTTGGGAGAAATCTCCCTTGTCACAATTAACACAAAAAAGACATTCAGAATAAAGAAAGTTACAAGAGTGGTCTCTCTAACAATAGTGTTGGTAAGACTACTGGAAGAAGCCAACGACAACTCAGGAGGGTTCTCCCTTGTTTCATTAACCAGACAAAGTCCTGGAATATAAATAGTGCAAAGAAGGAAGTACTGTTGGACATTTGGTCAAGTAAGCACAAATGGTCTTTCCCCTTCTGTAATGGCTTGGCAGGCGAAGAACGATGGTCTGAAGGGTTGCCCAGAGCAATGCCAGGGATTAAGAATCATTCTAAACCTTCCAGCCATCACCTCTTTTGTTTTGCTATTGTCACCCCGAGTGGGACGGGTATGCCCAGACATGGGTCCCGTGCCTGCTGGGCCTAGAGACCCAAGCTACTCCTCACTGATGACGCTCAACAAGGCTGAAACATATCTGGGGATGCTTGTGGTCTCGTGCAGGAGGGATGTGACCTAACAGTTCAGGATGGACTACCCCTTTGGGTGTGGGACCAAGCCTGATTTGCATATGGTCTTTCCCCTTCTGTAATGGCTTGGCAGGTAAAGAACGATGGTCTGAAGGGTTGCCCAGAGCAATGCCAGGGGTTAAGAATCATTCTAAACCTTCCAGCCATCCCCTCATTTGTTTTGCTATTGTCACCCCGAGTGGGACAGGTATGCCCAGACATGGGTCCCATATCTGCTGGGCCTAGAGACCCAAGCTACTCCTCACTGATGACGCTCAACAAGGCTGAAACATATCTGGGGATGCTTGTGGTCTCGTGCAGGAGGAATGAGACCTAACAGTTCAGGATGGACTACCCCTTTGGGGGTGGGACCAAGCCTGATTTGTATATGGTCTTTCCCCTCTGTAATGGCTTGGCACGTGAAGAACGATGGTCTCGAGGGTTGCCCAGAGCAATGCAAGAGGTTAAGATTCATTCTAAACCTTTCAGCCATCACCTCTTTTGTTTTGCTATTTTCACCCCGAGTGGGACGGGTATGCCCAGGCGTGGGTCTCGTGTCTGCATGGCCTAGAGACCCAAGCTACTCCTCACTGATGACGCTCAACAAGGTTGAAACATGTCTGGGGATGCCTGTGGTCTCGTGCAGGAGGGATGTGACCTAACAGTTCGGGCTGTACTACCCCTTCGGGGGTGGGACCAAGCCTGATTTGCATATGGTCTTTCCCCTTCTTTAATGGCTTGGAAGGTGAAGAACGATGGTCTGGAGGGTTGCGCAGAGGAATTCCAGAGGTTAAGATTCATTCTAAACCTTCCAGCCATCACCTCTTTTGTTTTTCTATTGTCACCCCGAGTGGGACGGCTATGCCCAGACATGGGTCCCGTGCCTGCTGGGCCTAGAGGCCCAAGCTACTCCTCACTGATGACGTTCAACAAGGCTGAAACATGTCTGGGGATGCTTGTGGTCTCGTGCAGGAGGGATGTGACCTAACAGTTCAGGATGGACTACCCCTTTGGGGGTGGGACGAAGCCTACTTTGTATATGGTCTTTCCCCTTCTGCAATGGCTTGGCAGGTGAAGAACGATGGTCTGGAAGGTTGCCCAGAGCAATGTCAGAGGTTAAGATTCATTCTAAACCTTCCAGCCATCACCTCTTTTGTTTTGCTATTGTCACCCCGAGTGCGACGGATATGCCCAGACATGGGTCTCATATCTGCTGGGCCTAGAGACCCAAGATACTCCTCACTGATGACGCTCAACAAGGCTGAAACATATCTGGGGATGCTTGTGGTCTCGTGCAGGAGGGATGAGACCGAACAGTTCAGGATGGACTACCCCTTTGGGGGTGGGACCAAGCCTGATTTGTATATGGTCTTTCCCCTTCTGTAATGGCTTGGCACGTGAAGAACGATGGTCTCGAGGGTTGCCCAGAGCAATGCGAGAGGTTAAGATTCATTCTAAACCTTTCAGCCATCACCTCTTTTGTTTTGCTATTTTCACCCCGAGTGGGACGGGAATGACCAGACGTGGGTCTCGTGTCTGCTTGGCCTAGAGACCCAAGGTACTCCTCACTGTTGACGCTCAACAAGGTTGAAACATGTCTCGGGATGCTTGTGGTCTCGTGCAGGAGGGATGTGACCTAACAGTTCAGCCTGGATTACCCCTTTGGGGGTGGGACCAAGCCTGATTTTAATATGGTCTTTCCCATTCTGTAATGGCTTGGCAGGTGAACAACGATGGTCTGGAGGGTTGCCCAGAGCAATGCCAGAGGTGAAGATTCCTTCTAAACCTTCCAGCCATCACCTCTTTTGTTTTGCTATTGTCACACCGAGTGGGACGGGAATGACCAGACGTGGGTCTCGTGTCTGCTTGGCCTAGAGACCCAAGGCACTCCTCACTGATGACGCTCAACAAGGTTGAAACATGTCTCGGGATGCTTGTGGTCTCGTGCAGGAGGGATGTGACCTAACAGTTCAGCCTGGATTACCCCTTTGGGGGTGGGACCAAGCCTGATTTTCATATGGTCTTTCCCCTTCTGTAATGGCTTGGCAGGTGAAGAACGATGGTCTGGAGGGTTGCCCAGAGCAATGCCAGAGGTGAAGATTCATTCTAAACCTTCCAGCCATCACCTCTTTTGTTTTGCTATTGTCACCCAGAGTGGGACAGGTATGCCCAGACATGGGTCCCATATCTGCTGGGCCTAGAGACCCAAGCTACTCCTCATTGATGATGCTCAACAAGGCTGAAACATATCTGGGGATGCTTGTGGTCTCGTGCAGGAGGGATGAGACCTGACAGTTCAGGATGGACTACCCCTTTGGGGGTGGGACCAAGCCTGATTTGTATATGGTCTTTCCCCTTCTGTAATGGCTTGGCAGGTGAAGACCGATGGTCTGGAGGGTTGCCCAGATCAATGCCAGAGGTTAAGATTCATTCTAAACCTTTCAGCCATCATCTCATTTGTTTTGCTATTCTCACCCCGAGTGGGACGGGTATGCCCAGGCGTGGGTCTCGTGTCTGCATGGCCTAGAGACCCAAGCTACTCCTCACTGATGACGCTCAACAAGGTTGAAACATGTCTGGGGATGCTTGTGGTCTCGTGCAGGAGGGATGTGACCTAACAGTTCGGGCTGTACTACCCCTTTGGGGGTGGGACCAAGCCTGATTTGCGTATGGTCTTTCCCCTGCTTTAATGGCTTGGAAGGTGAAGAACGATGGTCTGGAGGGTTGCACAGAGCAATGCTAGAGGTTAAGATTCATTCTAAACCTTCCAGCCAACACCTCTTTTGGTTTGCTATTGTCACCCCGAGTGGGACGGGTATGCCCAGGCGTGGGTCTCGTGTCTGCATGGCCTAGATACCAAAGCTACTCCTCACTGATGACGCTCAACAAGGTTGAAACATGTCTGGCGATGCTTGTGGTCTCCCACTAAAACAAAAAGGGAACTGTGAGCATTAATGGGGCTCACAGGGTATTACTAGATACCTTACTATAACATCATGTCTAACTGATACATTTAAAAATGCAGAATCCCAGAAACCTTGGTGTGGTAAAGAAGATCAGGATAGCTTTAATCTGTTAACCATATATTGTGCAGCAAACCTGGCCTCCAGCTCTCTAATTTCAACCAGGAGTTTATCCTGTAGACAGATGCGTCCAAAGCAGGTCTTGGCGCTGTTCTTTCCCAAGAGTATGAAGGAGTGATCATCACATTCTATATATTAGTAGGGAGCTCTTTCCTCCAGAGAATAACTATGCCGCTATTGAGTTAGAGGACTTAGCCATCAAATGGGCTATAACCTATTTAAAGTATAACCTTTCAGGTTACAAATTCCAATTAGTGATTGATCACTCAACCTTTGATTTGACTACGTTTAAGGAAATACACCTGTCCTGGGATCATGTGTTGGTTTTTAGATCTCAAAACATATTGCTTTTCTGTTGAACACAGAAAGGGAACGGAACAAGGGAACCTAGATGAGGGAGGCAATCTCATTAGGGGAAGGGTATGTGATGATTGATGGGATCTCGTCACTTCTCCCCAAAGGCTAGGAGGTGAGCGTGTTATGCAATATTCTCCCTAGCGGTGGCAGAAAGCGGGACTTCACAAACCTCCTCTCTTGGGGATAAGGACTCCTGTTCTGTGATGGAACTCCCTAACCATCTTACCCTTGAGACCATGAAATACCTACGGTCCCTAGAGAACCACCACAAAGCACTAATGTTTGTTACTGTAATGTTCCCTCATTACCTCACATAAGACTTGACACCACTAAGATGAAGAAGGATGAAAGGAACATAATAAGTGATAATAAGCAATCTCCCAAGAGTACTGAGAAGAGGAAGATTGAAGAAGTTATGCAAACTACTCCTTGTCCAGCTATAGACAGTTTTGGGAAGAGGTGGCCCTGAGGACTCATGAAGAACACTCCATGGACACAAAAGAAAGACTGTAGCAATCCGCTGGGGAGGTCCCAGCTACAGGACATACAAATCAACGAATGACTCCATGAAGGAGTAAACCGGCGTGAAGCCTGTCAGGCCTGGGAAGTTATAACCTGTGAATGAGGAAGTCAGCAGAAGGAGGAAGTACTTAGTCATGAGGACACCGGGGAAAGACAGAGAAATCCTCCAGGGGGAGGCTTGACCTAAGCAGAAGCTGGAGAAAGGCTGATGGTGGTGTGACCTCAAGGAGGTGTACCATGTAGTCCTTCAACAAGGCTGATACCGACAGGCTGGAGACCCTGCAGGGCCAAAGCAGTGCAGCAGGGAGAGAGTCATGACGAATACTCAAAGGGAACGAGTCAACCAACCCCCCTAGGATGTACCGGCGACATGGCCCCAGCAAACAGAGTGTATCGGGATCTGAGATAGACCCTGTACGGGCTTGGAGAAGAGTGAAAAGTCCATCATGAGTAATCTCCCTCGACATAGTAACAGTGTTAAGGGTAACCAAGAGTGAAGAGTGCTTCGGGAGTAATCGCCCTCATCACAGTAACTATTTTAAAGATACCAAAAGTGGAGAGTGGATCAGGAGAAATCTCCCCCGTCAGAATAATCACAAGGAAGAACTCAAGAGTGAAGAGTGCCTTGGGAGAAATCTCCCTTGTCACAATTAACACAAAAAAAGACATTCAGAATAAAGAAAGTTACAAGAGTGGTCTCTCAAACAATAGTGTTGGTAAGACTACTGGAAGAAGCCAACGACAACTCAGGAGGGTTCTCCCTTGTTTCATTAACCAGACAAAGTCCTGGAATATAAATAGTGCAAAGAAGGAAGTACTGTTGGACATTTGGTCAAGTAAGCACAAATGGTCTTTCCCCTTCTGTAATGGCTTGGCAGGCGATGAACGATGGCCTGGAGGGTTACCCAGAGCAATGCCAGAGGTTTAGATTAATTCTAAACCTTCCAGCCATCACCTCTTTTGTTTTGCTATTGTCACCCCGAGTGGGACGGGTATGCCCAGACATGGGTCCCGTGCCTGCTGGGCCTAGAGACCCAAGCTACTCCTCACTGATGACGCTCAACAAGGCTGAAACATGTCTGGGGATGCTTGTGGTCTCGTGCAGGAGGGATGTGACCTAACAGTTCAGGATGGACTACCCCTTTGGGGGTGGGACCAAGCCTGATTTGTATATGGTCTTTCCCCTTCTGTAATGGCTTGGCAGGTGAAGAACAATGGTCCGGAGGGTTGCCCAGGTCAATGCCAGAGGTTAAGATTCATTCTAAACCTTTCAGCCATCACCTCTTTTGTTTTGCTATTTCCACCCCGAGTGGGACGGGAATGCCCAGACGTGGGTCTCGTGTCTGCTTGGCCTAGAGACCCAAGGTACTCCTCACTGATGACGCTTAACAAAGTTGAAACATGTCTGGGGATGCTTGTGGTCTCGTGCAGGAGGGATGTGACCTAACAGTTCGGGCTGGACTATCCCTTTGGGGGTGGGACCAAGCCTGATTTGCGTATGGTCTTTCCCTTTCTGTAATGGCTTGGCAGGTGAAGAACGATGGCCTGGAGGATTGCACAGAGCAATGTCAGAGGATAAGATTCATTCTAAACCTTCCACCCATCACCTCTTTTGTTTTGCTATTGTCATCCCGAATGGGACGGTATGCCCAGATATGGGTCCAGTGCCTGCTGGGCCTAGCGTCCCAAGCTACTCCTCACTGATGACACTCAACAAGGCTGAAACACGTCTGGGGATGCTTGTGGTCATGTGCAAGAGGGATGTGCCCTAACAGTTTGGGCTGGACTACCCCTTTGGGGGTGGGACCAAGCCTGATTTGCATATGGTCTTTCCCCTTCTGTAATGGCTTGGCAGGTGAAGAACGATGGTCTGGAGGGTTGCCCAAAGCAATGCCAGAGGTTAAGATTCATTCTAAACCTTCCAGCCATCACCTCATTTGTTTTGCTATTGTCACCCCGAGTGGGACGGGTATGCCCAGATGTGGGGCCCGTGCCTGCTGGGCCTAGAGATCCACGCTACTCCTCACTGATGACGCTCAACAAGGCTGAAACATGTCTGGGGATGATTGTGGTCTCGTACAGGAGGGATGTGACCTAACAGTTCGGGCTGGACTACCCCTTTGGGGGTGGGACCAAGCCTGATTTGCGTATGGTCTTTCCCTTTCTGTAATGGCTGGCAGGCGAAGAACGATGGCCTGGAGGATTGCACAGAGCAATGCCAGAGGATAAGATTCATTCTAAACCTTCCAGCCAACACCTCTTTTGTTTTGCTATTTTCACCCCGAGTGGGACGGGAATGACCAGACGTGGGTCTCGTGTCTGCTTGGCCTAGAGACCCAAGGTACTCCTCACTGATGACGCTCAACAAGGTTGAAACATGTCTCGGGATGCTTGTGGTCTCGTGCAGGAGGGATGTGACCTAACAGTTCAGCCTGGATTACCCCTTTGGGGGTGGCTCCAAGCCTGATTTTCATATGGTCTTTGCCCTTCTGTAATGGCTTGGCAGGTGAAGAACGATGGTCTGGAGGGTTGCCCAGAGCAATGCCAGAGGTGAAGATTCATTCTAAACCTTCCAGCCATCACCTCTTTTGTTTTGCTATTGTCACGCCGAATGGGACGGGTATGCCCAGACTAGAGACCCAGGCTACTCCTCACTGATGACGCTCAACAAGGCTGAAACATTTTGGGGATGCTTGTGGTCTCGTGCAGGAGGGATGTGACCAAACAGTTTGGGCTGGACTACTCCTTTGGGGGTGGGACCAAGCCTGATTTGCATATGATCTTTCCTCTTCTGTAATGGCTTGGCAGGTGAAGAACGATGGTCTGGAGGGTTGCCCAGAGCAATGCAAGAGGTGAAGATTCATTCTAAACCTTCCTGCCATCACCTCTTTTGTTTTGCTATTGTCACCTCGAGTGGGATGAGCATGCCCAGACGTGGGTCCCGTGCCTGCTGGGCCTAGAGACCCAAGCTTCTCCTCACTGATGATGCTCAACAAGGCTGAAACATGTCTGGGGATGCTTGTGGTCTCATGCAAGAGGGATGTGACCTAACAGTTTGGGCTGGACTACCCCTTTGGGGGTGGGACCAAGCCTGATTTGCATATGGTCTTTCCCCTTCTGTAATGGCTTGGCAGGTGAAGAACGATGGTCTGGAGGGTTGCCCAGAGCAATGCCAGAGGTTAAGATTCGTTCTAAACCTTCCAGCCATCACCTCTTTTGTTTTGCTATTGTCACCCCGAGTGGGACAGGTATGCCCAAAGATGGGTCCCGTGCCTGCTGGGCCTAGAGGCCCAAGCTTCTCCTCACTGATGACGCTCAACAAGGCTGAAACATGTCTGGGGATGCTTGTGGTCTCGTGCAGGAGGGATGTGACCTAACAGTTCAGGATGGACTACCCCTTTGGGGGTGGGACCAAGCCTGATTTGTATATGGTTTTTCCCCTTCTGTATTGGCTTGGCAGGTGAAGAACAATGGTCTGGAAGGTTGCCCAGAGCAATGCCAGAGGTTAAGATTCATTCTAAACCTTTCAGCCATCACCTCTTTTGTTTTGCTATTTTCACCCCGAGTGGGACGGGAATGACCAGACGTGGGTCTTGTGTCTGCTTGGCCTAGAGACCCAAAGTATTTCTCACTGATGACGCTCAACAAGGTTGAAACATGTCTCGGGATGCTTGTGGTCTCGTGCAGGAGGGATGTGACCTAACAGTTCAGCCTGGATTACCCCTTTGGGGGTGGGACCAAACCTGATTTTCATATGGTCTTTCCCCTTCTGTAATGGCTTGGCAGGTGAAGAACGATGGTCTGGAGGGTTGCCCAGAGCAATGCCATAGGTGAAGATTCATTCTAAACCTTCCAGCCATCACTTCATTTGTTTTGCTATTGTCACCCCGAGTGGGACGGGTATGCCCAGACGTGGGTCCCGTGCCTGCTGGGCCTAGAGACCCAAGCTACTCCTCACTGATGACGCTCAACAAGGCTGAAACATGTCTGGGGATGCTTGTGGTCTCGTGCAGGAGGGATGTGACCAAATAGTTTGGGCTGAACTACCCCTTTGGGGGTGGCCCCAAGCCTGATTTTCATATGGTCTTTGCCCTTCTGTATTGGCTTGGCAGGTGAGGAACGATGGTCTGGAGGGTTGCCCAGAGCAATGCCAGAGGTGAAGATTCATTCTAAACCTTCCAGCCATCACCTCTTTTGTTTTGCTATTGTCACGCCGAATGGGACGGGTATGCCCAGACTAGAGACCCAGGCTACTCCTCACTGATGACGCTCAACAAGGCTGAAACATGTTGGGGATGCTTGTGGTCTCGTGCAGGAGGGATGTGACCAAACAGTTTGGGCTGGACTACTCCTTTGGGGGTGGGACCAAGCCTGATTTGCATATGATCTTTCCTCTTCTGTAATGGCTTGGCAGGTGTAGAACGATGGTCTGGAGGGTTGCCCAGAGCAATGCAAGAGGTGAAGATTCATTCTAAACCTTCCTGCCATCACCTCTTTTGTTTTGCTATTGTCACCTCGAGTGGGATGAGCATGCCCAGACGTGGGTCCCGTGCCTGCTGGGCCTAGAGACCCAAGCTTCTCCTCACTGATGATGCTCAACAAGGCTGAAACATGTCTGGGGATGCTTGTGGTCTCCTGCAAGAGGGATGTGACCTAACAGTTTGGGCTGGACTACCCCTTTGGGGGTGGGACCAAGCCTGATTTGCATATGGTCTTTCCCCTTCTGTAATGGCTTGGCAGGTGAAGAACGATGGTCTGGAGGGTTGCCCAGAGCAATGCCAGAGGTTAAGATTCTTTCTAAACCTTCCAGCCATCACCTCTTTTGTTTTGCTATTGTCACCCCGAGTGGGACGGGTATGCCCAGAGATGGGTCCCGTGCCTGCTGGGCCTAGAGGCCCAAGCTTCTCCTCACTGATGACGCTCAACAAGGCTGAAACATGTCTGGGGATGCTTGTGGTCTCGTGCAGGAGGGATGTGACCTAACAGTTCAGGATGGACTACCCCTTTGGGGGTGGGACCAAGCCTGATTTGTATATGGTTTTTCCCCTTCTGTATTGGCTTGGCAGGTGAAGAACAATGGTCTGGAAGGTTGCCCAGAGCAATGCCAGAGGTTAAGATTCATTCTAAACCTTTCAGCCATCACCTCTTTTGGTTTGCTATTTTCACCCCGAGTGGGACGGGAATGACCAGACGTGGGTCTTGTGTCTGCTTGGCCTAGAGACCCAAGGTACTTCTCACTGATGACGCTCAACAAGGTTGAAACATGTCTCGGGATGCTTGTGGTCTCGTGCAGGAGGGATGTGACCTAACAGTTCAGCCTGGATTACCCCTTTGGGGGTGGGACCAAACCTGATTTTCATATGGTCTTTCCCCTTCTGTAATGGCTTGGCAGGTGAAGAACGATGGTCTGGAGGGTTGCCCAGAGCAATGCCATAGGTGAAGATTCATTCTAAACCTTCCAGCCATCACTTCATTTGTTTTGCTATTGTCACCCAAAGTGGGACGGGTATGCCCAGACGTGGGTCTCGTGCCTGCTGGGCCTAGAGACCCAAGCTACTCCTCACTGATGACGCTCAACAAGGCTGAAACATGTCTGGGGATGCTTGTGGTCTCGTGCAGGAGGGATGTGACCAAATAGTTTGGGCTGAACTACCCCTTTGGGGGTGGGACCAAGCCTGATTTGCTTATGGTCTTTCCCCTTCTGTAATGGCTTGGCAGGTGAAGAACGATGGTCTGGGGGGTTGCCCAGAGCAATGCAAGAGGTGAAGATTCATTCTAAACCTTCCAGCCATCACCTGTTTTGTTTTGCTATTGTCACCCCGAGTGGGACGGGTATGCCCAGACGTGGGTCCCGTTCCTGCTGGGCCTAGAGACCCAAGCTACTCCTCACTGATGACGCTCAAAAAGGCTGAAACATGTCTGGCGATGCTTGTGGTCTCCCACTAAA
Organism: Ambystoma mexicanum; assembly: GCF_040938575.1. NCBI lineage: Eukaryota > Metazoa > Chordata > Amphibia > Caudata > Ambystomatidae > Ambystoma > Ambystoma mexicanum. Next base: position 1,092,078,533 of record NC_090941.1, read on the forward strand.
ACAAAAAGGGAACTGTGATCATTAATGGGGCTCACAGGGTATTACTAGATACCTTACTATAACATCATGTCTAACTGATACATTTAAAAATGCAGAACCCCAGAAACCTTGGTGTGGTAAACAAGATCAGGATAGCTTTAATATGTTAACCATATATTGTGCAGCAAACCTGTCCTCCAGCTCTTTAATTTCAACCAGGAGTTCATCCTGTAGACAGATGCGTCCAAAGCAGGTCTTGGCGCTGTTCTTTCCCAAGAGTATGAAGGAGTCATCATCACATTCTATATATTAGTAGGGAGCTCTTTCCTCCAGAGAATAACTATGCCGCTATTGAGTTAGAGGACTTAGCCATCAAATGGGCTATAACCTATTTAAAATATAACCTTTCAGGTTACAAATTCCAATTAGTGACTGATCACTCAACCTTTTATTTGACTAAGTTTAAGGAAATACACCTGTCCTGGGATCATGTGTTGGTTTTTAGATCTCCAAACATATTGCTTTTCCGTTGAACACAGAAAGGGAACGGAACAAGGGAACCTAGATGAGGGAGGCAATCTCATTAGGGGAAGGGTATGTGATGATTGATGGGATCTCGTCACTTCTCCCCAAAGGCTAGGAGGTGAGCGTGTTATGCAATATTCTCCCTAGCGGTGGCAGAAAGCGGGACTTCACAAACCTCCTCTCTTGGGGATAAGGACTCCTGTTCTGTGATGGAACTCCCTAACCATCTTACCCTTGAGACCATGAAATACCTACGGTCCCTAGAGAACCACCACAAAGCACTAATGTTTGTTACTGTAATGTTCCCTCATTACCTCACATAAGACTTGACACCACTAAGATGAAGAAGGATGAAAGGAACATACTAAGTGATAATAAGTAATCTGCCAAATGTACTGAGAAGAGGAAGATTGAAGAAGTTATGCAAACTACTCCTTGTCCAGCTATAGACAGTTTTGGGAAGAGGTGGCCCTGAGGACTCATGAAGAACACTCCATGGACACAAAAGAAAGACTGTAGCAATCCGCTGGGGAGGTCCCAGCTACAGGACATACAAATCAACGAATGACTCCATGAAGGAGTAAACCGGCGTGAAGCCTGTCAGGCCTGGGAAGTTATAACCTGTGAACGAGGAAGTCAGCAGAAGGAGCAAGTACTCAGTCATGAGGACACCGGGGAAAGACAGAGAAATCCTCCAGAGGGAGGCTTGACCTAAGCAGAAGCTGGGGAAAGGCTGATGGTGGTGTGACCTCAGGGAGGTGTACCATGTAGTCCTTCAACAAGGCTGATACCGACAGGCTGGAGACCCTGCAGGGCCAAAGCAGTGCAGCAGGGAGAGAGTCATGACGAATACTCAAAGGGAACGAGTCAACCCACCCCCCTAGGATGTACCAGCGACGTGGCCCCAGCAAACAGAGTGTATCGGGATCTGTGATAGACCCTGTACGGGCTTGGAGAAGAGTGAAAAGTGCATCATGAGTAATCTCCCTCGACATAGTAACAGTGTTAAGGGTAACCAAGAGTGAAGAGTGCTTCGGGAGTAATCGCCCTCATCACAGTAACTATTTTAAAGATACCAATACTGGAGAGTGGATCAGGAGAAATCTCCCCCGTCAGAATAATCACAAGGAAGAACTCAAGAGTGAAGAGTGCCTTGGGAGAAATCTCCCTTGTCACAATTAACACAAAAAAGACATTCAGAATAAAGAAAGTTACAAGAGTGGTCTCTCTAACAATAGTGTTGGTAAGACTACTGGAAGAAGCCAACGACAACTCAGGAGGGTTCTCCCTTGTTTCATTAACCAGACAAAGTCCTGGAATATAAATAGTGCAAAGAAGGAAGTACTGTTGGACATTTGGTCAAGTAAGCACAAATGGTCTTTCCCCTTCTGTAATGGCTTGGCAGGCGAAGAACGATGGTCTGAAGGGTTGCCCAGAGCAATGCCAGGGGTTAAGAATCATTCTAAACCTTCCAGCCATCCCCTCATTTGTTTTGCTATTGTCACCCCGAGTGGGACGGGTATGCCCAGACATGGGTCCCGTGCCTGCTGGGCCTAGAGACCCAAGCTACTCCTCACTGATGACGCTCAACAAGGCTGAAACATGTCTGGGGATGCTTGTGGTCTTGTGCAGGAGGGATGTGACCAAACAGTTTGGGCTGGACTATCCCTTTGGGGGTGGGACCAAGCCTGAATTGCATATGGTCTTTCCCCTTCTGTAATGGCTTGGTAGGCGAAGGCGAAGAACGATGGGCTGGAGGGTTGCCCAGAGCAATGCCAGAGGTTAAGATTAATTCTAAACCTTCCTGCCATCACCTCTTTTGTTTTGCTATTGTCACCCCGAGTGGGACGGGTATGCCCCGAAGTGGGTCCCGTGCCTGCTGGGCCTAGAGACCCAAGCTACTCCTCACTGATGACGCTCAACAAGGCTGAAACATGTCTGGGGATGCTTGTGGTCTTGTGCAGGAGGGATGTGACCTAACAGTTCGGGCTGGACTACCCCTTTGGGGGTGGGACCAAGCCCGATTTACGTATGGTCTTTCCCTTTCTGTAATGGCTTGGCAGGCGAAGAACGATGGCCTGGACGATTGCACAGAGCAATGCCAGAGGATAAGATTCATTCTAAACCTTCTAGCCAACACCTCTTTTGTTTTGCTATTGTCATCCCGAATGGGACGGTATGCCCAGATATGGGTCCCGTGCCTGCTGGGCCTAGAGACCCAAGCTACTCCTCACTGATGACGCTCAACAAGGCTGAAACATGTCTGGGGATGCTTGTGGTCTCATGCAAGAGGGATGTGCCCTAACAGTTTGGGCTGAACTACCCCTCTGGGGGTGGGACCAAGCCTGATTTGTATATGGTTTTTCCCCTTCTGTAATGGCTTGGCAGGTGAAGAACGATGGTCTGGAGGGTTGCCCAGAGCAATGCCAGAGGTTAAGATTCGTTCTAAACCTTCCAGCTATCACCTCTTTTGTTTTGCTATTGTCACCCCGAGGGGGACGGGTATGCCCAGACATGGGTCCCGTGCCTGCTGGGCCTAGAGGCCCAAGCTACTCCTCACTGATGACGCTCAACAAGGCTGAAACATGTCTGGGGATGCTTGTGGTCTCGTGCAGGAGGGATGTGACCAAACAGTTTGGGCTGAACTACCCCTTTGGGGGTGGGACCAAGCCTGATTTGCAAATGGTCTGTCCCCTTCTGTAATGGCTTGGCAGGTGAAGAACGATGGTCTGTGGGGTTGCCCAGAGCAATGCAAGAGGTGAAGATTCATTCTAAACCTTCCAGCTATCACCTCTTTTGTTTTGCTATTGTCACCCCGAGTGGGACGGGTATGCCCAGACGTGGGGCCCGTACCTGCTGGGCCTAGCGACCCCAAGCTACTCCTCACTGATGACGCTCAACAAGGCTGAAACATGTCTGGCGATGCTTGTGGTCTCGTGCAGGAGGGATGTGACGTAACAGTTTGGGCTGGACTACCCCTTTGGGGGTGGGACCAAGCCTGATTTGCGTATGGTCTTTCCCTTTCTGTAATGGCTTGGCAGGCGAAGAACGATGGCCTGGAGGTTTGCACAGAGCAATGCCAGAGGATAAGATTAATTCTAAACTTTCCAGCCATCACCTCTTTTGTTTTGCTATTGTCACCCTGAGTGGGACGGGTATGCCCAGACGTGGGTCTCGTGTCTGCTTGGCCTAGAGACCCAAGGTACTCCTCACTATTGACGCTCAACAAGGCTGAAACAGGAGGCCACCAGGGGGCGTGCAGGTGATGGCTGCCTGAGCGTTGCTCTCCCGCCGTACGTGGCCAGTTGACAGGGATTGAGCCCCCCCCGGACGCAACACAGTGCGGGATTGGCAACCGGACTTCCCCCCCCCGCAGCCCCTGCTCGAAAGAGCGGACTCCGGGGACTACGAGGAGCCGGAGAACGGACTTCGCGGTCCGAGACGAGGTAACGCCGAGGGGGCCTGGCGACTCCCTCGGCTGCGGCATCACAGGCGACAGGACGAGCTCTCCCTCCGGAGGGTGAGGCCCGCTCGGAGAGCCCTCAGCCCGTCCCGCGGGAGGACGCGAGGACCAGGGACACAGGTCCCGAGCGGGACAAGGACGCGGGTGACCACGCCCCCGGGCAGACTCGAGCGCGGACGGGGAAGCCACGGACGGCCCCCCGCAGTGGCGGAACTCGGGCGAGTGCTCCGCCAACCCCCGCGGTGTGGAGTACGGGAGGCGCCGTGACAAGGGCGGACCCCGCTGCCCAGTGGAAGCCCAAAGCTGCCCGCCCAGGGCCAACACAGCACGGCAGGGCCGGAGACGCAGCGAGGCCCGGGGAAAACCCCTCCCCCCAGTGAAGTGCCCTCTGGTCCCCCCGAGGCCTGGAACCGAGGGAAAGACAGACGACGGCGGCGAGGCTCGAGGACCTGGAGGGCTTCTGACAACGGCCCTCCCCTCCCCCCCTGGATCCAGAGGTACAGCGCCGCCACGCCGACGGAACCATCTGATGCTCACCCCTGGTAGGTGGAGGCCCCTGCTTTAACTCGCAGGGCGTGTGCCCGCCAACAGCCCCCCAGGAGCCGACAGAACTAGGAAACGGACCCAGGTGTGAGGCCCCCACCTGGCCCTCGTGGGGCGTGTGCCCGCCTGAAGGTCCCCTTCAACCGCTCAGGCCCACCTGAGGGCCCGATTCCGGCCCCCACTGCTTGGGCCCGGAGGACAATCCCTTTGGCCCCGAGCTAGTGGTAGACAACGAAACAGGTGCGTGGAATGCCTGTATGAACTGGCGGGAGGCCTTGCAATCTTTTCGCTACAAAGGGGTTGGAAACAATAGCGAGAACCCCACAATCCACGGGGCCATGGCCCACCCGGAAACCCCAACGCATTCCGCCACGGCCATGGAGAAGGGATTTGCATCCATACTCCAGGAGATCCGGGATATGCGATCAGACATCGCGCAAAAGCTGGAAAAAATGGACAACAGGGTGGATAAGGTGGAGGACAGGCTCCTGCGGGTGGAGACCAACCAGTCGACCTCAGCCATGCAGGAAGTGCAAACGGAAATGCGACTGGCTGCCTTGGAAAAGAGGGACGAGGAAAGGGCCAGACAAATGGATGACTACGAAAATAGGGAAAGGAGGAACAACCTTAGATTTTTTGGGGTTCTGGAAGTGGAGGGGGAAACGGAGAGAGACTTAATCCGTGTGGTACGAGATATAATCACCCTTCTCTTTGCCAAAGAAATGACCACGGAATTGACATTCGACCGTGTGCACAGAGCGGGCGGCAGAGCGGGAAACCCCCGATCGATCCTTGCGCGATCCCACTACTATACAGACAAGGCTAAGGTCCTGGAGGAGGCAAGGAAAGCAGGGGTGATTTCTTATAACGGTGCAGAGATCTTGATATTCCAAGACCTCTCAGCCTACACCCTGGCGAAGCGGAGAATGTGCCGCCCCCTCACGCAATTACTGAAGGATAAAGGAGTGCGCTACAGGTGGGGGTACCCATTTTCCCTGACCTTTGAATACATGGGCCAACGGACGGCGCTAATCTCGGAAGAGGATATAAGAGGGGCCATTCAGGACTATGTGACTGAACCTACCACCAGAAGAGGCCCGGTGGGCCCGGCGAGATTGGGGGAGGGGCCTTCAGACCGTCCTGGGCCCAGGAGGAGGAAAACCGGCTCGAGGAAATACAGGAAGCTCAACACCCCTCCGGCTGCGAGGGATGGGGAGCGCAACGACACAGATGACTGAGAACAGGGGCGACTGGCCCACTGGAGACTCAGCGCAATGATGGTCCGGTTGAATAAATATTTCCCCAGGACAGCAAGTAAGGTGGGGGCGAAGGTGGGGGAAAAATGGGGGGGGGGCTCACAACAATGAGCTTAGCTCAGCGTGCCCGGCCGGGTAGGGCAGACTGGTGGTCCGGCCTAATGCCAGGAATGGTGGAACTAAATGGCTGGACGCCGGGTAGGGGGGAGGGGGGGACGAAGTTACCAGAGGGTTGTTGGTGGGGGAAGGGGTTTGGGGAAAAGTTGAGGGAATGTCCGAATAATGTCTGACCAGTGCGACTACGGGAGCAAATAACGAACAGTGATGTTAAGCAGGTGTCCAACAGCATTGATGACTTAGATTATGGCTGACTGCCAACCGGCCCTGGGAGTGGGCACCCTGAACGTGCGGGGCTTGAACACACCTACCAAGAGGTCCCTGGTTTGTCGTGAATTCAGGAGGACGAAGCTGGACCTGCTGTTCTTACAAGAGACACATTGGGCGAGAGGGAAGGAACCCAAAATGAGAGGGGGAGGTATAGAGGAGGTCTTTCATGCATCCCATAAGGGGAAGAAAAGAGGGGTGGCTATCCTGGTCGCCAGGGGACTCCGCTTCACTAATGAGGCTACCATGCAGGACCCCGAGGGTCGCTTTCTATTGGTGAGGGGCACCCTACAAGGAGCCCCCCTGACACTGGCAGTGGTGTATGGTCCGAATGATGGCCAGGCCCAGTTCTGGGAAGAGGTAAAGGAGAAGCTTAAATTATTCGTAAGGGGCACGTTAGTGGTGGGAGGAGATTTTAACATGGTGATGGTCCCATCCATGGACAGGAAGAGGGTGGGCCCTCAGAACCCCAGACCCACGGAGGAATCCACGGCGCGAACCTTCCGGAGAGTGAATGAGGAGCTGGGCCTGGTAGACTCAATCCCGTCCCCCAGAGCAGGTGTCCCCTCTTTTACGTACTACTCGGCCATCCATGCCTCGTTCTCGAGGATAGACTATATCTTGGTGGATGAAACCCTTCGCCCGTATGTTAGGGGCTATAGGGTCGATCCTGTACCCTGGTCCGACCATGATATGGTAAGGGTGACAATATCGGGGGGATGGTGTGAAGAGCGCAGGGGTCGTTGGAGATGCAACGATGCCCTACTGAAGAACGAGGCTCATGCCCAGGAGATTGCAGACGCCATAACAGAATTTTTTGAGTTAAACGACAATGGGGAAGTGGGCACGCACACGCTCTGGGATGCTTTCAAGGCGACTCTTCGAGGTATCCTCATCCAAAAAGGTGCAAGGGTAAAAAGGGAGAGGGAGGCCCAGGAGAGGACCCTGCGGGAAAAAATTGCCCATCTCCAACCGAGGGGTTCCCCAGACCGGGTCCCGGACCGCGATCGAGTGGCCGCACTGGAGGATTACAGGCTCCAGTTGAAAGACTTACTTATCCACAAAACGGAGAGAAGTCTTCAGATGGTAAAGCAAAAGTATTACGAGAAAGGGGACAAAGCGGACAGGATCTTGGCATGGAAGTTGAGGGAAGTCCAGAGGAGCAGAATGGTGAGGGAAGTGAGGGACGCTCATGGAACTTTGGGTTGCGAGTCCTCCCATATCGGAGGGGCCTTTCGGCAATATTATAAGACCCTGTACTCATCCGAATACGACGAGGGAAATGCACCGATAGAGGATTTTTTGAGCTCCGTCCGGCTCCCAGCTCTGTCCAGGGAGATGTCCGGGGGGCTGGAAGGGCCAGTGACCGAAGATGAGGTGGACAAGGCCATAGGTGGGATGAAAGCGGGTACCTCCCCCGGGGATGATGGGTTTTCTGTCTATTTTTACAAAAAATTCCGATCTTCCTTAATCCCATACTTGGTGAGGGTTTTCAACTCGGTGCTAGAGGGGGGAGCCCTCCCCGACACCATGATGGGGGCTATCATTGCGGTATTACCTAAGGAGGGGAGAGACCCCACAGAATGTGCCTCCTACCGCCCCATATCACTGCTTAACACTGACGTTAAGATACTGGCCAAGGTGGTGGGGAGGCGGATAGAGGGAGTACTGCCGAAACTAGTCCATGGGGACCAGGTGGGGTTCATCAGTGGGAGACAGGGTTCGGATAACATACGCAAGACCATAGATCTATTCCACTTTGCGCAACAGTCGGAGCTTAACGCAAGTGTCCTCTCTCTGGACTCAGAGAAGGCGTTTGACAGAGTCGAGTGGCGGTACATGGATCTCCTCCTGAGGAAGATGGGTTTTGGGGCTCACATTATGAGCTGGGTAACGGCCCTTTACAGAGCTCCCACGGCAAGGGTCCAAGTGAATGGGGAGTTGACCGATGCTTTCCCCCTCTCCCGAGGGACAAGACAGGGGTGCCCTCTCTCCCCTCTGATATACGTCCTCACGATAGAAGCCCTGGCTATAGCCATCAGGGCGCACCCAGGAATTAAGGGGATTAGCAGGGGGGAGGTGGAATTTAAACTCTCCTTGTTCGCAGACGACATTCTGGTCTACCTGGTAGACCCTAGCTCCTCGCTCTCCCCCCTACTGGACCTGATAACTGAATTTGGACGCTTCTCGGGCCTGAAGATCAATGCCTCGAAATCGGTCCTGCTCCCTATGAGACTCCGGGACCCGGGGCTAGACCCCCTGGATAGACTTCACGGGATTGCAATGGGGAAGGCTGAAATTCGATACCTGGGGGTTCTCCTCACACGGGACTTAACTAAACTGGCCACCGCGAACTATGACCCCATAATAGAAGGGATCACATCAGACTTGAGGAGGTGGGGAGGGATGATCCTCTCTTGGTATGGCAGGATGATGGCGGTTGAAATGAATGTACTGCCACGGCTCTTATAGCTTTTCACGGCACTTCCAACCAATGTCCCACAGCAGACTTTCAGGGTGTTACAGAACTCCACCCGGGACTTCATATGGCAGGGGAAAACCCCGAGGACCAGGAGGACTACGCTGACGCTGCCCAGGGAGGAGGGAGGGTTTGGACTGCCGGACTTCTGCCTGTATTTTCGGGCTGCTCAGCTACGGGTCCTCCTGGAACACATGAAGGAGGGAATGGGGACGTACTGGTTGTATCTGGAGGATATGGATACCCACCCCCTGAAGGTTCGCGACCTCCTGTGGGCCCCACGGAGAATAATCCCGAGTCACTTGAAAGCCCACCCGACCTTGGGAGTCCTCTGGGACATTTGGAAGGAGGGCCCTCAGACGGCGCACCTCACTACATGGCCATCCCCGATGTCTTCCCTCTGGGGGCATCCCCTTAACCTGGTTAGCAAAGGGTTCAGGTTCTCCCAAGTCTGGTCGGACAAAGGATTGGAATGGGCGGGACAGCTTTTCAGGGAGGGTGAATTCCTGCCCTACGAAGAACTGAGAGACGCACTCGGCCAGGGATCCCTGTCCATCTTTGAGTACCTCCGTTTGAAGGGCATACTATGTGATCAATCGTGGGGCTCCAGTCTGAGTAGACAGCTAACTCCCTTTGAAAAGCTTATAGATGCAGCGACCTCGAGGAAAGGGGTGGTTTCTAGCATGTATAAAATTCTCAATACGTACGACCTCCAGGGAAGGAGAACCTTTCGCAAGTTCTGGGAGGAGCTGGCGGGAGAGGAGATTTCAGAGGACTCCTGGTCCAGAATATTCAAAATCGCCTTCCGTGGGAACCTCTTCACAGCCGATATGGAACACAATTTCAAGGTGCTGCAAGGGTGGCATAAGGACCCAGTGAAACTGTCTAAGATGTTTTCGGGGGTGTCCCCATTGTGCCCGAGGGGGTGTGGGCAAGCAGGCTCCAGGAGTCATATGTGGTGGCACTGTCCAAAGGCACAGGTATACTGGGGGTTGGTGAGGGGCTGGATGGCGGAAGTGATAGAGGAACTCTTACCTCTCAATCCTCTGACGATGCTGTTGGGCCTCCCCCCAGAGGAAATAGAAGTTCACCGGTACCCGAGGATGTGGGAGACAATGTTGCGGGTGGGCAGAGTAGCCCTTGCACAAAAATGGAAAAGCCCGGAGCCCCCCTCCAAGGAAGAGTGGATGAAAAAGGTTAAAAACATGTTTATAATGGATAAACTGACTGCCATGGTGAACAATGACACCAGCGCTTTCTTTACAAACTGGTATGGAATACAACAATCCTGGGGATGGGAGGTCCATTGAACCTTCCGGTGAGAGAACTCGGACCCAGTGGGGCGATCCAAGCGGAGAGCAGTACCTCAGTGGACGGGGATGCCCAGCACCCGGGGCGAGACGGCTCCAGGCCTAACGGCGTTAAGGGCACCAGCTGCATCACATTTGGAGGGAGAACACGCTGCGAGTCTCCCGGCACAACAGACTTGGCTTGGACACAGGACAGGGGGGGTGGGCACAAGTTGGGGTGGTGAGGGTGCGGGGTGGGGGAGACAAGGGGAAACTGTTCTTTCTGTAAACCTGAATAAAAATTGAAGTTTAAAAAAAAAAAAACAATGCTGAAACATGTCTCGGGATGCTTTTGTTCTCGTGCAGGAGGGATGTGACCAAAAAGTTTGTGCTGGATTACCCCTTTGGGGGTGGAACCGAGCCTCATTTGCATATGGTCTTTCCCCTTCTGTAATGGCTTGGCAGGCGAAGAACGATGGTCTGAAGGGTTGCCCAGAGCAATGCCAGGGATTAAGATTCATTCTAAACCTTCCAGCCATCACCTCATTTGTTTTGCTATTGTCACCCCGAGTGGGACGGGTATGCCCAGATGTGGGGCCCGTGCCTGCTGGGCCTAGAGACCCAAGCTACTCTTCACTGATGACGCTCAACAAGGCTGAAACATGTCTGGGGATGCTTGTGGTCTCGTACAGGAGGGATGTGACCTAACAGTTCGGGCTGGACTACCCCTTTGGGGGTGGGACGAAGCCTGATTTGCGTATGGTCTTTCCCTTTCTGTAATGGCTTGGCAGGCGAAGAACGATGGCCTGGAGGATTGCACAGAGCAATGCCAGAGGATAAGATTCATTCTAAACCTTCCAGCCAACACCTCTTTTGTTTTGCTATTGTCATCCCGAATGGGACGGTATGCCCAGACATGGGTCCCGTGCCTGCTGGGCCTAGAGACCCAAGCTAATCCTCACTGATGACGCTCAACAAGGCTGAAACATGTCTGGGGATGCTTGTGGTCTCGTGCAAGAGGGATGTGATCTAACAGTTCGGGCTGGACTACCCCTTTGGGGGTGGGACCAAGCCTGATTTGCATATGGTCTTCCCCTTCTGTAATGGCTTGGCAGGTGAAGAACGATGGTCTGGGGGGTTGCCCAGAGCAATGCCAGAGGTTAAGATTCGTTCTAAACCTTCCAGCCATCACCTCTTTTGTTTTGCTATTGTCACCTCGAGTGGGATGAGCATGCCCAGACGTGGGTCCCCTGCCTGCTGGGTTTAGAGACCCAAGCTTCTCCTCACTGATGACGCTCAACAAGGCTGAAACATGTCTGGGGATGCTTGTGGTCTTGTGCAGGAGGGATGTGACCAAACAGTTTGGGCTGGACTACCCCTTTGGGGGTGGGACCAAGCCTGATTTGCATATGGTCTTTCCCCTTCTGTAATGGCTTGGCAGGTGAAGATTGATGGTCTGGAGGGTTGCTCAGAGCAATGCCAGAGCCAGAGATGAAGATTTGTTCTAAACCTTCCAGCTATCACCTCTTTTGTTTTGCTATTGTCACCCCGAGAGGGACGGGTATGCCCAGACATGGGTCCCGTGCCTGCTGGGCCTAGAGGCCCAAGCTACTCCTCACTGATGATGCTCAACAAGGCTGAAATATGTCTGGGGATGCTTGTGGTCTTGTGCAGGAGGGATGTGACCTAACAGTTCAGGATGGACTACCCCTTTGGGGGTGGGACCAAGCCTGATTTGTATATGGTTTTTCCCCTTCTGTAATGGCTTGGCAGGTGAAGAACAATGGTCTGGACGATTGCACAGAGCAATGCCAGAGGATAAGATTCATTCTAAACCTCCCAGCCAACACCTCTTTTGTTTTGCTATTGTCATCCCGAATGGGACGGTATGCCCAGACATGGGTCCCGTGCCTGCTGGGCCTAGAGACCCAAGCTACTCCTCACTGATGACACTCAACAAGGCTGAAACATGTCTGGGGATGCTTGTGGTCTCATGCAAGAGGGATGTGCCCTAACAGTTTGGGCTGAACTACCCCTTTGGGGGTGGGACCAAGCCTGATTTGTATATGGTTTTTCCCCTTCTGTAATGGCTTGGCAGGTGAAGAACGATGGTCTGGAGGGTTGCCCAGAGCAATGCCAGAGGTTAAGATTCATTCTACACCTTTCAGCCATCACCTCTTTTGTTTTGCTATTTTCACCCCGAGTGGGACGGGAATAACCAGACGTGGGTCTCGTGTCTGCTTGGCCTAGAGACCCAAGGTACTCCTCACTAATTACGCTCAACAAGGTTGAAACATGTCTCGGGATGCTTGTGGTCTTGTGCAGGAGGGATGTGACCTAACAGTTCAGCCTGGATTACCCCTTTGGGGGTGGGACCAAGCCTGATTTTCATATGGTCTTTCCCCTTCTGTAATGGCTTGGCAGGTGAAGAGTGATGGTCTGGAGGGTTGCCCAGAGCAATGCCAGAGGTGAAGATTCATTCTAAACCTTCCAGCCATCACTTCTTTTGTTTTGCTATTGTCACCCCGAGTGGGACGGGTATGCCCAGATGTGGGTCCCGTGCCTGCTGGCCTGCTGGGCCTAGAGACCCAAGCTACTCCTCACTGATGACGCTCAACAAGGCTGAAACATGTCTGGGGATGCTTGTGGTCTCGTGCAGAAGGGATGTGACCAAACAGTTTGGGACGAACTACCCCTTTGGGTGTGGGACCAAGCCTGATTTGCATATGGTCTGTCCCCTTCTGTAATGGCTTGGCAGGTGAAGAATGATGGTCTGTGGGGTTACCCAGAGCAATGCAAGAGGTGAAGATTCATTCTAAACCTTCCAGCCATCACCTCTTTTGTTTTGCTATTGTCACCCCGAGTGGGACGGGTATGCCCAGATGTGGGGCCCGTGCCTGCTGGGCCTAGAGACCCAAGCTACTCCTCACTGATGACGCTCAACAAGGCTGAAACATGTCTGGGGATGCCTGTGGTCTCGTGCAGGAGGGATGTGACCAAACAGTTTGGGCTGGACTACCCCTTTGGGGGTGGGACCAAGCCTGATTTGCATATGGTCTTTCCCCTTCTGTAATGGCTTGGCAGGTGAAGATTGATGGTCTGGAGGGTTGCTCAGAGCAATGCCAGAGGTGAAGATTCATTTTAAACGTTCCAGCCATCACCTCTTTTGTTTTGCTATTGTCACCCTGAGTGGGACGGGTATGCCCAGACGTGGGTCTCGTGTCTGCTTGGCCTAGAGACCCAAGGTACTCCTCACTGATGACGCTCAACAAGGCTGAAACATGTCTCGGGATGCTTGTGGTCTCGTGCAGGAGGGATGTGACCAAACAGTTTGTGCCGGATTACCCCTTTGGGGGTGGAACCGAGCCTCATTTGCATATGGTCTTTCCCCTTCTGTAATGGCTTGGCAGGCGAAGAACGATGGTCTGAAGGGTTGCCCAGAGCAATGCCAGGGATTAAGATTCATTCTAAACCTTCCAGCCATCACCTCATTTGTTTTGCTATTGTCATCCCGAGTGGGACGGGTATGCCCAGATGTGGGGCCCGTGCCTGCTGGGCCTAGAGACCCAAGCTACTCCTCACTGATGACGCTCAACAAGGCTGAAACATGTCTGGGGATGCTTGTGGTCTCGTACAGGAGGGATGTGACCTAACAGTTCGGGCTGGACTACCCCTTTGGGGGTGGGACCAAGCCTGATTTGCGTATGGTCTTTCCCTTTCTGTAATGGCTTGGCAGGCGAAAAACGATGGCCTGGAGGATTGCACAGAGCAATGCCAGAGGATAAGATTCATTCTAAACCTTCCAGCCAACACCTCTTTTGTTTTGCTATTGTCATCCCGAATGGGACGGTATGCCCAGACATGGGTCCAGTGCCTGCTGGGCCTAGAGACCCAAGCTAATCCTCACTGATGACGCTCAACAAGGCTGAAACATGTCTGGGGATGCTTGTGGTCTTGTGCAAGAGGGATGTGATCTAACAGTTCGGGCTGGACTACCCCTTTGGGGGTGGGACCAAGCCTGATTTGCATATGGTATTTCCCCTTCTGTAATGGCTTGGCAGGTGAAGAACGATGGTCTGGGGGGTTGCCCAGAGCAATGCCAGAGGTTAAGATTCGTTCTAAACCTTCCAGCCATCACCTCTTTTGTTTTGCTATTGTCACCTCGAGTGGGATGAGCATGCCCAGACGTGGGTCCCGTGCCTGCTGGGTTTAGAGACCCAAGCTTCTCCTCACTGATGACGCTCAACAAGGCTGAAACATGTCTGGGGATGCTTGTGGTCTCGTGCAGGAGGGATGTGACCAAACAGTTTGGGCTGGACTACCCCTTTGGGGGTGGGACCAAGCCTGATTTGCCTATGGTCTTTCCCCTTCTGTAATGGCTTGGCAGGTGAAGATTGATGGTCTGGAGGGTTGCTCAGAGCAATGCCAGAGCCAGAGATGAAGATTCATTCTAAACGTTCCAGCCATCACCTCTTTTGTTTTGCTATTGTCACCCCGAGTGGGACGGGTATGCCCAGACGTGGGTCTCGTGTCTTCTTGGCCTAGAGACCCAAGGTACTCCTCACTGATGACGCTCAACAAGGCTGAAACATGTCTGGGGATGATTGTGGTCTCGTGCAGGAGGGATGTGACCTAACAGTTAGGGCTGGACTACCCCTTTGGGGTGGGACCAAGCCTGATTTGCGCATGGTCTTTCCCTTTCTGTAATGGCTTGGCAGGTGAGGAACGATGGCATGGAGGATTGCACAGAGCAATGCCAGAGGATAAGATTCATTCTAAACCTTCCAGCCATCACCTCTTTTGTTTTGCTATTGTCATCCCGAATGGGACGGTATGCCCAGACATGGGTCCCGTGCCTTCTGGGCCTAGAGACCCAAGCTACTCCTCACTGATGACACTCAACAAGGCTGAAACATGTCTGGGGATGCTTGTGGTCTCGTGCAAGAGGGATGTGATCTAACAGTTTGGGCTGGACTACCCCTTTGGGTGTGGGACCAAGCCTGATTTGCATATGGTCTTTCTCCTTCTGTAATGGCTTGGCAGGTGAAGAACGATGGTCTGGAGGGTTGCCCAGAGCAATGCCAGAGATTAAGATTCGTTCTAAACCTTCCAGCTATCACCTCTTTTGTTTTGCTATTGTCACCCCGAGTGGGACGGGTATGCCCAGACATGGGTCCCGTGCCTGCTGGGCCTAGAGGCCCAAGCTACTCCTCACTGATGATGCTCAACAAGGCTGAAGCATGTCTGGGGATGCTTGTGGTCTTGTGCAGGAGGGATGTGACCTAACAGTTCAGGATGGACTACCCCTTTGGGGGTGGGACCAAGCCTGATTTGTATATGGTTTTTCCCCTTCTGTAATGGCTTGGCAGGTGAAGAACAATGGTCTGGAGGGTTGCCCAGAGCAATGCCAGAGGTTACGATTCATTCTAAACCTTTCAGCCATCACCTCTTTTGTTTTGCTATTTTCACCCCGAGTGGGACGGGAATGACCAGACGTTGGTCTCGTGTCTGCTTGGCCTAGAGACCCAATGTACTACTCACTGATGACGCTCAACAAGGTTGAAACATGTCTCGGGATGCTTGTGGTCTCGTGCAGGAGGGATGTGACCTAACAGTTCAGCCTGGATTACCCCTTTGGGGGTGGGACCAAGCCTGATTTTCATATGGTCTTTCCCCTTCTGTAATGGCTTGGCAGGTGAAGAATGATGGTCTGGAGGGTTGCCCAGAGCAATGCCAGAGGTGAAGATTCATTCTAAACCTTCCAGCCATCACTTCTTTTGTTTTGCTATTGTCACCCCGAGTTGGACGGATATGCCCAGACGTGGGTCCCGTGCCTGCTGGGCTTAGAGACCCACGCTACTCCTCACTGATGACGCTCAACAAGGCTGAAACATGTCTGGGGATGCTTGTGGTCTCCTGCAGGAGGGATGTGACCTAACAGTTCAGCCTGGATTACCCCTTTGGGGGTGGGACCAAGCCTGATTTTCATATGGTCTTTCCCCTTCTGTAATGGCTTGGCAGGTGAAGAATGATGGTCTGGAGGGTTGCCCAGAGCAATGCCAGAGGTGAAGCTTCATTCTAAACCTTCCAGCAATCACTTCTTTTGTTTTGCTATCGTCACCCCGAGTGGGACGGGTATGCCCAGACGTGGATCCCGTGCCTGCTGGGCCTAGAGACCCAAGCTACTCCTCACTGATGACGGTCAACAAGGCTGAAACATGTCTGGGGATGCTTGTGGTCTCGTGCAGGAGGGATGTGACCAAACAGTTTGGGCTGAACTACCCCTTTGGGTGTGGGACCAAGCCTGATTTGCATATGGTCTTTCCCCTTCTGTAATGGCTTGGCAGGTGAAGAACGATGGTCTGGGGGGTTGCCCAGAGCAATGCCAGAGGTGAAGATTCATTCTAAACCTTCCAGCCATCACTTCTTTTGTTTTGCTATTGTCACCCCGAGTTGGACGGATATGCCCAGACGTGGGTCCCGTGCCTGCTGGGCTTAGAGACCCAAACTACTCCTCACTGATGACGCTCAACAAGGCTGAAACATGTCTGGGGATGCTTGTGGTCTCCTGCAGGAGGGATGTGACCTAACAGTTCAGCCTGGATTACCCCTTTGGGGGTGGGACCAAGCCTGATTTTCATATGGTCTTTCCCCTTCTGTAATGGCTTGGCAGGTGAAGAATGATGGTCTGGAGGGTTGCCCAGAGCAATGCCAGAGGTGAAGCTTCATTCTAAACCTTCCAGCAATCACTTCTTTTGTTTTGCTATCGTCACCCCGAGTGGGACGGGTATGCCCAGACGTGGATCCCGTGCCTGCTGGGCCTAGAGACCCAAGCTACTCCTCACTGATGACGGTCAACAAGGCTGAAACATGTCTGGGGATGCTTGTGGTCTCGTGCAGGAGGGATGTGACCAAACAGTTTGGGCTGAACTACCCCTTTGGGTGTGGGACCAAGCCTGATTTGCATATGGTCTTTCCCCTTCTGTAATGGCTTGGCAGGTGAAGAACGATGGTCTGGGGGGTTGCCCAGAGCAATGCAAGAGGTGAAGATTCATTCTAAACCTTGAAGCCATCACCTCTTTTGTTTTGCTATTGTCACCCCGAGTGGGACGGGTATGCCCAGATGTGGGGCCCGTGCCTGCTGGGCCTAGTAACCCAAGCTACTCCTCACTGATGACGCTCAACAAGGCTGAAACATGTCTGGGGATGCTTGTGGTCTCGTGCAAGAGGGATGTAACCTAACAGTTCGATCTGGACTACCCCTTTGGGTGTGAGACCAAGCCTGATTTGCATATGGCCTTTCCTCTTCTGTAATGGCTTGGCAGGTGAAGAACGATGGTCTGGAGGGTTGCCCAGAGCAATGCCAGAGGTTAAGATTCGTTCTAAACCTTCCAGCCATCACCTCTTTTGTTTTGCTATTGTCACCCCGAGTGGGACGGGTATGCCCAGACATGGGTCCCGTGCCTGCTGGGCCTAGAGACTCAAGCTACTCCTCACTGATGACGCTCAACAAGGCTGAAACATGTCTGGGGATGCTTGTGGTCTCGTGCAGGAGGGATGTGACCAAACAGTTTGGGCTGGACTACCCCTTTGGGGGTGGGACCAAGCCTGATTTGCATATGGCCTTTCCCCTTCTGTAATGGCTTGGCAGGCGAAGAACGATGGTCTGGAGGGTTGCCCAGAGCAATGCCAGAGGTTAAGATTAATTCTAAACCTTCATGCCATCACCTCTTTTGTTTTGCTATTGTCACCTCGAGTGGGATGAGCATGCCCAGACGTGGGTCCCGTGCCTTCTGGGCCTAGAGACCCAAGCTACTCCTCACTGATGACGCTCAACAAGGCTGAAACATGTCTGGGGATGCTTGTGGTCTCGTGCAAGAGGGATGTGACCTAACAGTTCGGGCTGGACTACCCCTTTGGGTGTGGGACCAAGCCTGATTTGCATATGGTCTTTCTCCTTCTGTAATGGCTTGGCAGGTGAAGAACGATGGTCTGGAGGGTTGCCCAGAGCAATGCCAGAGGTTAAGATTCATTCTAAACCTTCCAGCCATCACCTCTTTCGTTTTGCTATTGTCACCCCGAGTGGGACGCGTATGCCCAGACATGGGTCCCGTGCCTGCTGGGCCTAGAGGCCCAAGCTACTCCTCACTGATGACGCTCAACAAGGCTGAAACATGTCTGGGGATGCTTGTGGTCTTGTGCAGGAGGGATGTGACCTAACAGTTCAGGATGGACTACCCCTTTGGGGGTGGGACCAAGCCTGATTTGTATATGGTTTTTCCCCTTCTGTAATGGCTTGGCAGGTGAAGAACAATGGTCTGGAGGGTTGCCCAGAGCAATGCCAGAGGTTACGATTCATTCTAAACCTTTCAGCCATCACCTCTTTTGTTTTGCTATTTTCACCCCGAGTGGGACGGGAATGACCAGACGTGGGTCTCGTGTCTACTTGGCCTAGAGACCCAAGCTACTCCTCACTGATGACGCTCAACAAGGCTGAAACATGTCTGGGGATGCTTGTGGTCTCGTGCAGGAGGGATGTGACCAAACAGTTTGGGCTGGACTACCCCTTTGGGGGTGGGACCAAGCCTGATTTGCATATGGCCTTTCCCCTTCTGTAATGGCTTGGCAGGCGAAGAACGATGGTCTGGAGGGTTGCCCAGAGCAATGCCAGAGGTTAAGATTAATTCTAAACCTTCATGCCATCACCTCTTTTGTTTTGCTATTGTCACCTCGAGTGGGATGAGCATGCCCAGACGTGGGTCCCGTGCCTTCTGGGCCTAGAGACCCAAGCTACTCCTCACTGATGACGCTCAACAAGGCTGAAACATGTCTGGGGATGCTTGTGGTCTCGTGCAAGAGGGATGTGACCTAACAGTTCGGGCTGGACTACCCCTTTGGGTGTGGGACCAAGCCTGATTTGCATATGGTCTTTCTCCTTCTGTAATGGCTTGGCAGGTGAAGAACGATGGTCTGGAGGGTTGCCCAGAGCAATGCCAGAGGTTAAGATTCATTCTAAACCTTCCAGCCATCACCTCTTTCGTTTTGCTATTGTCACCCCGAGTGGGACGCGTATGCCCAGACATGGGTCTCGTGTCTGCTTGGCCTAGAGACCCAAGCTACTCCTCACTGATGACGCTCAACAAGGCTGAAACATGTCTGGGGATGCTTGTGGTCTCGTGCAGGAGGGATGTGACCAAACAGTTTGGGCTGAACTACCCCTTTGGGTGTGGGACCAAGCCTGATTTGCATATGGTCTTTCCCCTTCTGTAATGGCTTGGCAGGTGAAGAACGATGGTCTGGGGGGTTGCCCAGAGCAATGCAAGTGGTGAAGATTCATTCTAAACCTTGAAGCCATCACCTCTTTTGTTTTGCTATTGTCACCCCGAGTGGGAAGGGTATGCCCAGACGTGGGGCCCGTGCCTGCTGGGCCTAGAGACCCAAGCTACTCCTCACTGATGACGCTCAACAAGGCTGAAACATGTCTGGGGATGCTTGTGGTCTCGTGCAGGAGGGATGTGACCTAACAGTTCGGGCTGGACTACCCCTTTGGGGGTGGGACCAAGCCTGATTTGCGTATTGTCTTTCCCTTTCTGTAATGGCTTGGCAGGCGAAGAACGATGGCCTGGAGGTTTGCACAGAGCAATGCCAGAGGATAAGATTAATTCTAAACCTTCCAGCCATCACCTCTTTTGTTTTGCTATTGTCACCCCGAGTGGGACGGGTATGCCCAGATGTAGGTGCCGTGCCTGTTGGGCCTAGAGACCCAAGCTACTCCTCACTGATGACGCTCAACAAGGCTGAAACATGTCTGGGGATGCTTGTGGTCTCGTGGAGGAGGGATGTGACCAATCAGTTTGAGCTGGACTACCCCTTTGGGGGTGGGACCAAGCCTGATTTGCATATGGTCTTTCCCCTTCTGTAATGGCTTGGCAGGCGAAGAACGATGGTCTGAAGGGTTGCCCAGAGCAATGCCAGGGATTAAGATTCATTCTAAACCTTCCAGCCATCACCTCATTTGTTTTGCTATTGTCACCCCGAGTGGGACGGGTATGCCCAGATGTGGGGCCCGTGCCTGCTGGGCCTAGAGACCCAAGCTACTCCTCACTGATGACGCTCAACAAGGCTGCAACATGTCTGGGGATGCTTGTGGTCTCGTGCAAGAGGGATGTGACCTAACAGTTCGGGCTGGACTACCCCTTTGGGTGTGGGACCAAGCCTGATTTGCATATGGTCTTTCCTCTTCTGTAATGGCTTGGCAGGTGAAGAACGATGGTCTGGAGGGTTGCCCAGAGCAATGCCAGATGTTAAGATTCGTTCTAAACCTTCCAGCCATCACCTCTTTTGTTTTGCTATTGTCACCCCGAGTGGGACGGGTATGCCCAGACATGGGTCCCGTGCCTGCTGGGCCTAGAGACCCAAGCTACTCCTCACTGATGACGCTCAACAAGGCTGAAACATGTCTGGGGATGATTGTGGTCTCGTGCAAGAGGGATTTGACCTAACAGTTCGGGCTGGACTACCCCTTTGGGTGTGGGACCAAGCCTGATTTGCATATGGTCTTTCTCCTTCTGTAATGGCTTGGCAGGTGAAGAACGATGGTCTGGAGGGTTGCCCAGAGCAATGCCAGAGGTTAAGATTCATTCTAAACCTTCCAGCCATCACCTCTTTCGTTTTGCTATTGTCACCCCGAGTGGGACGCGTATGCCCAGACATGGGTCTCGTGTCTGCTTGGCCTAGAGACCCAAGCTACTCCTCACTGATGACGCTCAACAAGGCTGAAACATGTCTGGGGATGCTTGTGGTCTCGTGCAGGAGGGATGTGACCAAACAGTTTGGGCTGAACTACCCCTTTGGGTGTGGGACCAAGCCTGATTTGCATGTGGTCTTTCCCCTTCTGTAATGGCTTGGCAGGTGAAGAACGATGGTCTGGGGGGTTGCCCAGAGCAATGCAAGAGGTGAAGATTCATTCTAAACCTTGAAGCCATCACCTCTTTTGTTTTGCTATTGTCACCCCGAGTGGGAAGGGTATGCCCAGACGTGGGGCCCGTGCCTGCTGGGCCTAGAGACCCAAGCTACTCCTCACTGATGACGCTCAACAAGGCTGAAACATGTCTGGGGATGCTTGTGGTCTCGTGCAGGAGGGATGTGACCTAACAGTTCGGGCTGGACTACCCCTTTGGGGGTGGGACCAAGCCTGATTTGCGTATTGTCTTTCCCTTTCTGTAATGGCTTGGCAGGCGAAGAACGATGGCCTGGAGGTTTGCACAGAGCAATGCCAGAGGATAAGATTAATTCTAAACCTTCCAGCCATCACCTCTTTTGTTTTGCTATTGTCACCCCGAGTGGGACGGGTATGCCCAGATGTAGGTGCCGTGCCTGTTGGGCCTAGAGACCCAAGCTACTCCTCACTGATGACGCTCAACAAGGCTGAAACATGTCTGGGGATGCTTGTGGTCTCGTGCAGGAGGGATGTGACCAATCAGTTTGAGCTGGACTACCCCTTTGGGGGTGGGACCAAGCCTGATTTGCATATGGTCTTTCCCCTTCTGTAATGGCTTGGCAGGCGAAGAACGATGGTCTGAAGGGTTGCCCAGAGCAATGCCAGGGATTAAGATTCATTCTAAACCTTCCAGCCATCACCTCATTTGTTTTGCTATTGTCACCCCGAGTGGGACGGGTATGCCCAGATGTGGGGCCCGTGCCTGCTGGGCCTAGAGACCCAAGCTACTCCTCACTGATGACGCTCAACAAGGCTGCAACATGTCTGGGGATGCTTGTGGTCTCGTGCAAGAGGGATGTGACCTAACAGTTCGGGCTGGACTACCCCTTTGGGTGTGGGACCAAGCCTGATTTGCATATGGTCTTTCTCCTTCTGTAATGGCTTGGCAGGTGAAGAACGATGGTCTGGAGGGTTGCCCAGAGCAATGCCAGAGGTTAAGATTCATTCTAAACCTTCCAGCCATCACCTCTTTCGTTTTGCTATTGTCACCCCGAGTGGGACGCGTATGCCCAGACATGGGTCTCGTGTCTGCTTGGCCTAGAGACCCAAGCTACTCCTCACTGATGACGCTCAACAAGGCTGAAACATGTCTGGGGATGCTTGTGGTCTCGTGCAGGAGGGATGTGACCAAACAGTTTGGGCTGAACTACCCCTTTGGGTGTGGGACCAAGCCTGATTTGCATATGGTCTTTCCCCTTCTGTAATGGCTTGGCAGGTGAAGAACGATGGTCTGGGGGGTTGCCCAGAGCAATGCAAGTGGTGAAGATTCATTCTAAACCTTGAAGCCATCACCTCTTTTGTTTTGCTATTGTCACCCCGAGTGGGAAGGGTATGCCCAGACGTGGGGCCCGTGCCTGCTGGGCCTAGAGACCCAAGCTACTCCTCACTGATGACGCTCAACAAGGCTGAAACATGTCTGGGGATGCTTGTGGTCTCGTGCAGGAGGGATGTGACCTAACAGTTCGGGCTGGACTACCCCTTTGGGGGTGGGACCAAGCCTGATTTGCGTATTGTCTTTCCCTTTCTGTAATGGCTTGGCAGGCGAAGAACGATGGCCTGGAGGTTTGCACAGAGCAATGCCAGAGGATAAGATTAATTCTAAACCTTCCAGCCATCACCTCTTTTGTTTTGCTATTGTCACCCCGAGTGGGACGGGTATGCCCAGATGTAGGTGCCGTGCCTGTTGGGCCTAGAGACCCAAGCTACTCCTCACTGATGACGCTCAACAAGGCTGAAACATGTCTGGGGATGCTTGTGGTCTCGTGGAGGAGGGATGTGACCAATCAGTTTGAGCTGGACTACCCCTTTGGGGGTGGGACCAAGCCTGATTTGCATATGGTCTTTCCCCTTCTGTAATGGCTTGGCAGGCGAAGAACGATGGTCTGAAGGGTTGCCCAGAGCAATGCCAGGGATTAAGATTCATTCTAAACCTTCCAGCCATCACCTCATTTGTTTTGCTATTGTCACCCCGAGTGGGACGGGTATGCCCAGATGTGGGGCCCGTGCCTGCTGGGCCTAGAGACCCAAGCTACTCCTCACTGATGACGCTCAACAAGGCTGCAACATGTCTGGGGATGCTTGTGGTCTCGTGCAAGAGGGATGTGACCAAACAGTTCGGGCTGGACTACCCCTTTGGGTGTGGGACCAAGCCTGATTTGCATATGGTCTTTCCTCTTCTGTAATGGCTTGGCAGGTGAAGAACGATGGTCTGGAGGGTTGCCCAGAGCAATGCCAGATGTTAAGATTCGTTCTAAACCTTCCAGCCATCACCTCTTTTGTTTTGCTATTGTCACCCCGAGTGGGACGGGTATGCCCAGACATGGGTCCCGTGCCTGCTGGGCCTAGAGACCCAAGCTACTCCTCACTGATGACGCTCAACAAGGCTGAAACATGTCTGGGGATGATTGTGGTCTCGTGCAAGAGGGATTTGACCTAACAGTTCGGGCTGGACTACCCCTTTGGGTGTGGGACCAAGCCTGATTTGCATATGGTCTTTCTCCTTCTGTAATGGCTTGGCAGGTGAAGAACGATGGTCTGGAGGGTTGCCCAGAGCAATGCCAGAGGTTAAGATTCATTCTAAACCTTCCAGCCATCACCTCTTTCGTTTTGCTATTGTCACCCCGAGTGGGACGCGTATGCCCAGACATGGGTCTCGTGTCTGCTTGGCCTAGAGACCCAAGCTACTCCTCACTGATGACGCTCAACAAGGCTGAAACATGTCTGGGGATGCTTGTGGTCTCGTGCAGGAGGGATGTGACCAAACAGTTTGGGCTGAACTACCCCTTTGGGTGTGGGACCAAGCCTGATTTGCATATGGTCTTTCCCCTTCTGTAATGGCTTGGCAGGTGAAGAACGATGGTCTGGGGGGTTGCCCAGAGCAATGCAAGAGGTGAAGATTCATTCTAAACCTTGAAGCCATCACCTCTTTTGTTTTGCTATTGTCACCCCGAGTGGGAAGGGTATGCCCAGACGTGGGGCCCGTGCCTGCTGGGCCTAGAGACCCAAGCTACTCCTCACTGATGACGCTCAACAAGGCTGAAACATGTCTGGGGATGCTTGTGGTCTCGTGCAGGAGGGATGTGACCTAACAGTTCGGGCTGGACTACCCCTTTGGGGGTGGGACCAAGCCTGATTTGCGTATTGTCTTTCCCTTTCTGTAATGGCTTGGCAGGCGAAGAACGATGGCCTGGAGGTTTGCACAGAGCAATGCCAGAGGATAAGATTAATTCTAAACCTTCCAGCCATCACCTCTTTTGTTTTGCTATTGTCACCCCGAGTGGGACGGGTATGCCCAGATGTAGGTGCCGTGCCTGTTGGGCCTAGAGACCCAAGCTACTCCTCACTGATGACGCTCAACAAGGCTGAAACATGTCTGGGGATGCTTGTGGTCTCGTGCAGGAGGGATGTGACCAATCAGTTTGAGCTGGACTACCCCTTTGGGGGTGGGACCAAGCCTGATTTGCATATGGTCTTTCCCCTTCTGTAATGGCTTGGCAGGCGAAGAACGATGGTCTGAAGGGTTGCCCAGAGCAATGCCAGGGATTAAGATTCATTCTAAACCTTCCAGCCATCACCTCATTTGTTTTGCTATTGTCACCCCGAGTGGGACGGGTATGCCCAGATGTGGGGCCCGTGCCTGCTGGGCCTAGAGACCCAAGCTACTCCTCACTGATGACGCTCAACAAGGCTGCAACATGTCTGGGGATGCTTGTGGTCTCGTGCAAGAGGGATGTGACCTAACAGTTCGGGCTGGACTATCCCTTTGGGGGTGGGACCAAGCCTGATTTGCGTATGGTCTTTCCCTTTCTGTAATGGCTTGGCAGGCGAAGAACGATGGCCTGGAGGTTTGCACAGAGCAATGCCAGAGGATAAGATTAATTCTAAACCTTCCAGCCATCACCTCTTTTGTTTTGCTATTGTCACCCCGAGTGGGACGGGTATGCCCAGATGTAGGTGCCGTGCCTGTTGGGCCTAGAGACCCAAGCTACTCCTCACTGATGACGCTCAACAATGCTGAAACATGTCTGGGGATGCTTGTGGTCTCGTGCAGGAGGGATGTGACCAATCAGTTTGGGCTGGACTACCCCTTTGGGGGTGGGACCAAGCCTGATTTGCATATGGTCTTTCCCCTTCTGTAATGGCTTGGCAGGCGAAGAACGATGGTCTGAAGGGTTGCCCAGAGCAATGCCAGGGATTAAGATTCATTCTAAACCTTCCAGCCATCACCTCATTTGTTTTGCTATTGTCACCCCGAGTGGGACGGGTATGCCCAGATGTGGGGCCCGTGCCTGCTGGGCCTAGAGACCCAAGCTACTCCTCACTGATGACGCTCAACAAGGCTGCAACATGTCTGGGGATGCTTGTGGTCTCGTGCAAGAGGGATGTGACCTAACAGTTCGGGCTGGACTACCCCTTTGGGTGTGGGACCAAGCCTGATTTGCATATGGTCTTTCCTCTTCTGTAATGGCTTGGCAGGTGAAGAACGATGGTCTGGAGGGTTGCCCAGAGCAATGCCAGATGTTAAGATTCGTTCTAAACCTTCCAGCCATCACCTCTTTTGTTTTGCTATTGTCACCCCGAGTGGGACGGGTATGCCCAGACATGGGTCCCGTGCCTGCTGGGCCTAGAGACCCAAGCTACTCCTCACTGATGACGCTCAACAAGGCTGAAACATGTCTGGGGATGCTTGTGGTCTCGTGCAGGAGGGATGTGACCAAACAGTTTGGGCTGGACTACCCCTTTGGGGGTGGGACCAAGCCTGATTTGCATATGGCCTTTCCCCTTCTGTAATGGCTTGGCAGGCGAAGAACGATGGTCTGGAGGGTTGCCCAGAGCAATGCCAGAGGTTAAGATTAATTCTAAACCTTCATGCCATCACCTCTTTTGTTTTGCTATTGTCACCTCGAGTGGGATGAGCATGCCCAGACGTGGGTCCCGTGCCTGCTGGGCCTAGAGACCCAAGCTACTCCTCACTGATGACGCTCAACAAGGCTGAAACATGTCTGGGGATGCTTGTGGTCTCGTGCAGGAGGGATGTGACCTAACAGTTCGGGCTGGACTACCCCTTTGGGGGTGGGACCAAGCCTGATTTACGTATTGGCTTTCCCTTTCTGTAATGACTTGGCAGGCGAAGAAGGATGGCCTGGAGGATTGCACAGAGCAATGCCAGAGCATAAGATTCATTCTAAACCTTCCAGCCATCACCTCTTTTGTTTTGCTAATGTCATCCCGAATGGGACGGTATGCCCAGACATGGGTCCCGTGCCTGCTGGGCCTAGAGACCCAAGCTACTCCTCACTGATGATGCTCAACAAGGCTGAAACATGTCTGGGGATGCTTGTGGTCTCGTGCCGGAGGGATATGACCTAACAGTTCAGGATGGACTACCCCTTTGGGGGTGGGACCAAGCCTGATTTGCATATGGCCTTTCCCCTTCTGTAATGGCTTGGCAGGCGAAGAACGATGGTCTGGAGGGTTGCCCAGAGCAATGCCAGAGGTTAAGATTAATTCTAAACCTTCATGCCATCACCTCTTTTGTTTTGCTATTGTCACCTCGAGTGGGATGAGCATGCCCAGACGTGGGTCCCGTGCCTGCTGGGCCTAGAGACCCAAGCTACTCCTCACTGATGACGCTCAACAAGGCTGAAACATGTCTGGGGATGCTTGTGGTCTCGTGCAGGAGGGATGTGACCTAACAGTTCGGGCTGGACTACCCCTTTGGGGGTGGGACCAAGCCTGATTTACGTATTGGCTTTCCCTTTCTGTAATGACTTGGCAGGCGAAGAAGGATGGCCTGGAGGATTGCACAGAGCAATGCCAGAGGTTAAGATTCATTCTAAACCTTTCAGCCATCAACTCTTTTGTTTTGCTATTTTCACCCCGAGTGGGACGGGAATGCCCAGACGTGGGTCTCGTGTCTGCTTGGCCTAGAGACCCAAGGTACTCCTCACTGTTGACGCTTAACAAGGTTGAAACATGTCTGGGGATGCTTGTGGTCTCGTGCAGGAGGGATGTGACCTAACAGTTCAGCCTAGATTACCCCTTTGGGGGTGGGACCAAGCCTTATTTGATTATGGTCTTTCTCTTTCTGTAATGGGTTGGCAGGAGAAGAACGATGGCCTGGAGGGTTGCCCAGAGCAATGCCAGAGGTTAAGATTCATTCTAAACCTTCCAGCCATCACCTCTTTTGTTTTGCTATTGTCACCCCGAGTGGGACGGGTATGCCCAGACGTGGGTCTCGTGTCTGCTTGGCCTAGAGACCGAAGCTACTCCTCACTGATGACGCTCAACAAGACTGAAACATGTCTGGCGATGCTTGCGGTCTTCCACTAAAACAAAAAGGGAACTGTGAGCATTAATAGGGCTCACAGGGTATTACTAGATACCTTGCTATAACATCATGTCTAACTGATACATTTTAAAAATGCAGAGACCCAGATTCCTTGGTGTGGTAAACAAGATCAGGATAGCTTTAATATGTTAACCATATATTGTGCTGCAAACCTGTCCTCCAGCTCTCTAATTTCAACCAGGAGCTTATCCTGTAGACAGATGCGTCCAAAGTAGGTCTTGGCGCTGTTCTTTCCCAAGAGAATGAAGGACTGATCATCACATTCTATATATTAGTAGGGAGCTTTTTACTCCAGAGAATAACTATGCCGCTATTGAGTTAGAGGCCTTAGCCATCAAATTGGCCATAACCTATTTCAAGTATAACCTTTCAGGTTGCAAATTCCAATTAGTGAATGATCACTCAACCTTTGACTTGACTAAGTTTAAGGAAATACACCTGTCCTGGGATCATGTGTTGGTTTTTAGATCTCCAAACATATTGCTTTTCTGTTGAACACAGAACGGGAACGGAACAAGGGAACTTAGATGAGGGAGGCAATCTCATTAGGGGAAGGGTATGTGATGATTGATGGGATCTCGTCACTTCTCCCCAAAGGCTAGGAGGTGAGCCTGTTATGCAATATTCTCCCTAGCGGTGGCAGAAAGTGGGACTTCACAAACCTCCTCTCTTGGGGATAAGGACTCCTGTCATGTGATGGAACTCCCTAACCATCTTACCCTTGAGACCATAAAATACCTACGATCCCTGTTTGTTACTGTAATGTTCACTCATTACCTCACATAAGACTTGACACCACTAAGATGAAGAAGGATGAAAGGAACATACTAAGTGATAATAAGTAATCTCCCAAAAGTACCGAGAAGAGGAAGATTGAAGAAGTTATGCAAACTACTCCTTGTCCAGCTATAGGCAGTTTTGGGCAGAGGTGGCCCTGAGGACTCATGAAGAACACTCCATGGACACAAAAGAAAGACTGTAGCAATCCGCTGGGGAGGTCCCAGCTACAGGACATACAAATCAAGGAATGACTCCATGAAGGAGTAAGCCGGCGTGAAGGCTGTCAGGCCTGGGAAGTTATGATCTGTGAACGAGGAAGTCGGCGGAAGGAGCAAGTACTCAGTCATAAGGGCACCAGGGAAAGACAGAGAAATCCTCCAGAGGGAGGCTTGACCTAAGCAGAAGCTGGAGAAAGGTTGATGGTGGTGTGACCTCATGGAGGTGTACCATGTAATCCTTCAACAACACTGATACCGACAGGCCGGAGACCCTGCAGGGCCAAAGCAGTGCAGCAGGAAGCAGGGAAAGAGTCATGACGAATGCTCAAAGGGAACGAGTCAACCCACCTCCCTGGGATGTACCGGCGACATGGCCCCAGCAAACAGAGAGTATCGGGATCTGCGGTAGACCCTGTACGGGCTTGGAGAAGAGTGAAAAGTGCATCAGGAGTAATCTCCGTCGACATAGTAACAGTGTTAAGGGTAACCAAGAGTGAAGAGTGCTTCGGGAGTAATCGCCCTCATCACAGTAACTGTGTTAAAGATACCAAAAGTGGAGAGTGGATCAGGAGTAATCTCCCCCGTCAGAATAATCACAAGGAAGAACTCAAGAGTGAAGAGTGCCTTGGGAGAAATCTC
This sequence comes from Ambystoma mexicanum, assembly GCF_040938575.1. NCBI lineage: Eukaryota > Metazoa > Chordata > Amphibia > Caudata > Ambystomatidae > Ambystoma > Ambystoma mexicanum. The sequence continues at coordinate 1,092,107,439 of NC_090941.1, forward strand.
CCTTGTCACAATTAACACAAAAAAGACATTCAGAATAAAGAAAGTTACAAGAGTGGTCTCTCTAACAATAGTGTTGCTAAGATTAGTGGAAGAAGCCAACAACAACTCAGGAGTGTTCTCCCTTGTTTCATTAACCAGACAAAGTCCTGGAATATATATAGTGCAAAGAAGGAAGTATTGTTGGACATTTGGTCAAGTAAGCACAAATGGTCTTTCCCCTTCTGTAATGGCTTGGCAGGCGAAGAACGATGGTCTGAAGGGTTGCCCAGAGCAATGCCAGAGGTTAAGATTCATTCTAAACCTTCCAGCCATCACCTCTTTTGTTTTGCTATTGTCACGCCGAGTGGGACGGGTATGCCCAGCTGTGGGTCCCGTGCCTGCTGGGCCTAGAGACCCGAGCTACTCCTCACTGATGATGCTCAACAAGGCTGAAACTTGTCTGGGGATGCATGTGGTCTCGTGCAGGAGGGATGTGACCTAACAGTTCGGGCTGGACTACCCGTTTGGGGGTGGGCCAAGCCTGATTTGCATATGGTCTTTCCCCTTCTGTAATGGCTCAGCAGCCGAAGAACGATGGCCTGGAGGGTTGTCCAGAGCAATGCCAGAGGTTAAGATTCATTCTAAACCTTCCAGCCATCACCTCTTTTGTTTTGCTATTGTCACCCCGAGTGGGACGGTTATTTCCAGACGTGGGTCCCCTGCCTGCTGGGCCTAGAGACCCAAGCTACTCCTCACTGATGACGCTCAACAAGGCTGAAACATGTTCGGGGGATTGCTTGTGGTCTCGTGCAGGAGGGATGTGACCTAACAGTTCGGGTTGGACTACCCCTTTGGGTGTGGGACCAAGCCTGATTTGCGTATGGTCTTTCACTTTCTGTAATGGCTTGGCAGGCGAAGAGCGATGGCCCGAAGGATTGACCAGAGCAATGCCAGAGGTTAAGATTCATTCTGAACCTTCCAGCCATCACCTCTTTTGTTTTGCTATTGTCACCCCGAGTGGGACGGCTATGCCCAGACGTGGGTCTCGTGTCTGCTTGGCCTATAGACCCAAGGTACTCCTCTCTGATGACGCTCAACAAGGCTGAAACATGTCTCGGGATGCTTGTGGTCTCGTGCAGGAGGGATGTGACCAAACAGTTTGGGCTGGATTACCCCTTTGGGGGTGGGACTAAAAGAGATTTGCGTATGGTCTTTCCTCTTCTGTAATGGCTTGGCAGGCGAAGAACGATGGTCTGAAGGGTTGCCCAGAGCAATGCCAGGGATTAAGATTCATTCTAAACCTTCCAGCCATCACCTCATTTGTTTTGCTATTGTCACCCCGAGTGGGACGGGTATGCCCAGACATGGGTCCCGTGCCTGCTGGGCCTAGAGACCCAAGCTACTCCTCACTGATGACGCTCAACAAGGCTGAAACATGTCTGGGGATGCTTGTGGTCTCGTGCAGGAGGGATGTGACCAAACAGTTTGGGCTGGACTACCCCTTTGGGGGTGGGACCAAGCCTGATTTGCATATGGTCTTTCCCCTTCTGTAATGGCTTGGCAGGCGAAGAACGATGTTCTGGAGGGTTGCCCAGAGCAATGCCAGAGGTTAAGATTAATTCTAAACCTTCATGCCATCACCTCTTTTGTTTTGCTATTGTCACCTCGAGTTGGATGAGCATGCCCAGACGTGGGTCCCGTGCGTGCTGGGCCTAGAGACCCAAGCTACTCCTCACTGATGACGCTCAACAAGGCTGAAAAATGTCTGGGGATGCTTGTGGTCTCGTGCAGGAGGGATGTGACCTAACAGTTCGGGCTGGACTACCCCTTTGGGGGTGGGACCAAGCCTGATTTACGTATTGGCTTTCCCTTTCTGTAATGACTTGGCGGGCGAAGAAGGATGGCCTGGAGGATTGCACAGAACAATGCCAGAGGATAAGATTCATTCTAAACCTTCCAGCCATCACCTCTTTTGTTTTGCTAATGTCATCCCGAATGGGACGGTATGCCCAGACATGGGTCCCGTGCCTGCTGGGCCTAGAGACCCAAGCTACTCCTCACTGATGATGCTCAACAAGGCTGAAACATGTCTGGGGATGCTTGTGGTCTCGTGCAGGAGGGATATGACCTAACAGTTCAGGATGGACTACCCCTTTGGGGGTGGGACCAAGCCAGATTTGTATATGGTCTTTCCCCTTCTGTAATGGCTTGGCAGGTGAAGAACGATGGTCTGGAGGGTTGCCCAGATCAATGCCAGAGGTTAAGATTCATTCTAAACCTTTCAGCCATCACCTCTTTTGTTTTGCTATTTTCACCCCGAGTGGGACGGGAATGCCCAGACGTGGGTCTCGTGTCTGCTTGGCCTTGAGACCCAAGGTACTCCTCACTGATGACGCTTAACAAGGTTGAAACATGTCTGGGGATGCTTGTGGTCTCGTGCAGGAGGGATGTGACCTAACAGTTCAGCCTAGATTACCCCTTAGGGGGTGGGACCAAGCCTGATTTGCATATGGTCTTTCCCCTTCTGTAATGGCTCAGCAGGCGAAGAACGATGGCCTGGAGGCTTGCCCAGAGCAATGCCAGAGGTTAAGATTCATTCTAAACCTTCCAGCCATCACCTCTTTTGTTTTTCTATTGTCACCCCGAGTGGGACGGGTATGCCCAGACGTGGGTCTCGTGCCTGCTTGGCCTAGAGACCCAAGCTACTCCTCACTGATGACGCTTAACAAGGCTGAAACATGTTTGGGGATGCTTGTGGTCTCATGCAGGAGGGATGTGACCCAACAGTTCGGGCTGGACTACCCGTTTGGGGGTGGGCCAAGCCTGATTTGCATATGGTCTTTCCCCTTCTGTAATGGCTCAGCAGGTGAAGAACGATGGCCTGGAGGGTTGCCCAGAGCAATGCCAGAGGTTAAGATTCATTCCAAACCTTCCAGCCATCACCTCTTTTGTTTTGCTATTGTCACCCGAGTGGGACGGGTATTGCCAGACGTGGGTCCCGTGCCTGCTGGGCCTAAAGACCCAATATACTCCTCACTGATGACGCTCAACAACAAGGCTGAAACATGTCTGGGGATGCTTGTGGTCTCGTTCAGGAGGGATGTGACCTAACAGTTAGGGCTGGACTACCCGTTTGTGTGTGGGACCAAGCCTGATTTGCATATGGTCTTTCCCTTTCTGTAATGGCTTGGCAGGCGAAGAGCGATGACCTGGAGGGTTGCACAGAGCAATGCCAAAGGTTAAGATTCTTTCTAAACTTTCCAGCCATCACCTCTTTTGTTTTGCTATTGTCATCCCGAGTGGGACGGGTATGCCCCGACATGGGTTCCGTGCCTGCTGGGCCTAGAGACCCAAGCTACTCCTCATTGCTGACGCTCAACAAGGCTGAAACATGTCTGGGGATGCTTGTGGTCTCGTGCAGGAGGGATGTGACCTAAGAGTTCAGCCTGGATTGCCCCTTTGAGGGTGGGAGCAAGCCTGATTTGCATATGGTATTTCCCCTTCTGTTGTTGAAAGGTGAGAAGATGGTTGATACTATGCCATTAAATAGGAATAAACTGGTTTCAAATAAAATAGAGTCCAGACAACAAGCATGGACGAAAACATCTTTATTGCTTCCTCTGACAATGTTGCTGGTTATTACAAGCGCCAGTCAATACAATTTAAAACAATGAGATACAGAATCATGATATCCAGGCATTAAGGTATTTCTTGGCTGGTCACATTGAAAAACATATAGTTATAATTTTACTATACTTAGTATGTACTTAGTATGTACTTAGTTTTGTCTAAAAGAAGACATTGCACTTCATAACAAAAGCCAACACTTTGCAAAGATACAGATTGCCTTTTCAAAAATGCTGAGCCAGATATTTGCATTCCAACAACCCACTGTAGCAAGGCTGAGTACCAAACACAAAATGCAATACAAGGATGCTAGACGACCACCGAACACCCAAGAATCAACGTGCAGATATATCCACTTTTCTTTCATAATGCCCAAGCATGAATATATTACACATTTCTTTCTTTACATGCAACAAGGCACAGAGTACTGGAGAAATCAATAACAGAATATTGGGTGTTATTAGCTCTCAGATTATTCTGTGATTCTTTAATAACAAAGCCTGCATCACTCAAAGCTTGGCTCACACATTCCTTGTCTAGGCATAAAAGGGGGAACTTGAATGTGCCAATCATGATGAAGGTGCACCCAAGGAGTACATTCAGGAGAAGGTGGCCACCTATTTTTAACTGGGATGACATATTTGTCAGAGTCTTGCGGAAAACATCTACTCGTGGGGAAAGGAATTCCAAGAAATGTATCACGAGAATGCAGTCAACTTGAGTTGGAAGACTTGGCAGAACTAGACAACCTTCTTTGGCTTTACACTTTAGAATCTGTGTCATCTTTCTTCTCAGTGTCTCTTCTTTCTCAGTCCACGTTTCTCTATGGATACAAAAAGAGCAAATAATTCAACAGACCGTACTTTGTGCAATATGCAGACAAGTAGATGTTTACTTTAGATGATGGTTCATTGGCTTGCACCAAGAGAACATTTATTGGGTCAACACTTTCTGCTACATTACATTTATGTAACAATCACTACTATGGTAATCCAGCAGTAGAAGCTACCACTGCACCAGGCACATTTCACTCCCCAGGTTAAACATCTACCGCTACAATATATCAAACCCTGTGTGTGACCTGTGTATGGGTGTGTGTGTGTATGCTGTGCTCATGGGAACTCCTCCTGACTGTGGGAATCAGACCAATAAATGATTCAGAAGCAATTGTACCTCGTTTTGTCAAAATGGAAATTTAGGTTCAGGCAGCTTATCATGTCCAGAAGACAATCCCTGTTACAAATCCTGTTAACAACCCCATCTGACAGAGAATTGATGAACAATATCCAACTTTCCACAAAACCTAAACTCTACTATTCCCAAAAAAGAGGTGCACCCAAGGCTCCCTCTGGTATCCTTTGCTTTTCATTCAGTCATTTTGTTTAGCTCAAGGCTTCAACCTGCAAAAGCAACAGAGGCTGCCAGAATGAAGAACACAATGCAAAATTATTAAGAAAAAATGTAGGGCCCAATTGCGGAAAAGATAGTCGTCATGCGTGCAACTACTGTATCACTAAACGTGTGTGTGAGTGTAATTCCAAAAAAATCCATGAAAAGCGAAGTCCAAACCATACACATACACGTTCATGAGGTTCAGAGACCAGCATCTATCACCTCATCACCATAACGAAACTCACAAACTACAGTGAGTGAATGGACATGGACCACCACACACTTACAATCCCAGGCACCAAACTCTGATCATGCCCAAAGCATATTCACCAAACTAACACACACACAGACACAACCCAACTGACAGAGACAAATGCAGAACTCACTCAATGAACACAACACAAAAGCAATGAGCAATACAAATGCTTTAATACAAGAGGAAATACATGCATTAGTAGGAGGGAATACATTGGCATGTCAAGCCAATAGTGCACATCTTGGATTAACTCAAGGAAATGTTAAAACAGTGACCATGACCATGTCTGATTCAGTCCATCAACATGTTAGAGGAAATCCACAACAGGACTGTCAAGACATCAGGAATCCCCTCACCTGATGCTTATACAACCGAAACTCCTGCAGGAAAGAGCTGAGCTACTCAAGGAATAACCCCCCCACTCCAATCCCCAGCCAGCTCAGTAAAAAATGTACTAAATCATCCAGCCACCAACTAATGTGTAGCCAACATCACCATGTTCAACTCTCAGCAAACCACACAAGCAGGTACAGAAGGACTCGATGCAGCTGTGTTCTTCTGTTACACTAGTCAGGACTGCCAGCCTCTGGTTGTTGCCACAAAGGTGAAAATACAACTTGCAGAAAATACTTGTATGAAAAACCCAATGGAGAAACAGCATCTTAGCAAGGGCCTCCAGAAAAACTGAAAGAACACCAATTTTCCTGTCCTATGTAGACAACACATGCTCAACAATGGTGCATATCCTCATATCACTGGCTATTATCAAGGGGTGCTATGGTAAGCATCATGTATCCCTTCAACTAATATGATAGCCCTGGCTCTGTAAAGTGAAAGGGACCTGGACCATCAGTTCCAATGCCTAATGTGAGTGAAGGTGACTGAAGTGCAGGTGCGCCAGTTGTGGGTGTAGATATCTCTGATATGGACGAAATGGATCATCGATGTGTTTGAGTCACAACTTCAAGGCATTGAGTTCTGTACTCCACTGTTGCAGATGGAGGATGTTCCTCCTGACTACCCAAGGGACAGGAATGGCACCTATGTACCCATATATGGTTTCCAACATACATACAAGAACTGTGTGGTGTTGGGAGGATAGCTCAGGAGCAATGTGCTCGCCTTACAAGCAAGACGGTACAGAGCAACACAGGTTCAATCCCCGGGTCCGCGCTTAGAAACCTCTGGGTATTAAGCACGTTATAAATAACATATCATATCATATAATTTCTGTATACAATAAGTGCCACACATCTTCCAACACAAGCGAATTTTGCCTCTATGCAAATAAGTGGCACATGGCCAATGCATTGGTTGTCACAGTGTGTATTATTAACATGTTTTTTCAATGGGCTCTGTATTGTTCTGCCATCGCTTGCCCTGACATTGCCTCATTAGCTCATAATGTCAGTATCACTTTCCTTGCCTCACAACCCAACAGCAATGCTCTCTACATGAAAAGTGCTCTGACCTCCATAGGCCAAAGCATTGCCTGGCATATCAAGATGGACGTGGTTAGCAATGTTGGCAGCATCCCCATATACCAAAGACGTTCCCATTGTCTCAGGTTTAGTCTCCACACTTTGAGTGACTCCTCTACCCGTCCATTCTGACTTCTACCTAATCTGAGTTGCTGGTCGAGTGTCACAGGGACACCTCTCCCTTGGGTCTGGATGCATGCTGCAGTGAAATGTGTGGGGTTTCCGCTCTGCTTTGCAGATCTTCCATATTCATGTGGGACACCAGGGCCTCTCCTATGGCCAAGTGAGTATATGTGGCCCACATTCTTAATGCTGAAAATGAATGTACGATTCGTAAAGGACCAAAATAATGGGCAAGTAATGAAACATTTCTTCTGATATAATGTGTGTCAGAGGCAGCAAGTAATGTGGCAGTCAAGGTGGTGTGGGTGATACTCTGGGGAATGTTGCACTAATAGAACATGTTGATGTGTTAAGTGGTTGTACGGGCACATATTCCATGCTGCAGAAAGTTCTCTCTGAACTTGCATGGAAGGTCCCGCATAAATACACATGGATTCAGGGCAGCAATGCATGAAGCTCATGATAAAGTCTGTCCCTGACCTACCCCTTCCCTCTTTCCTCTGCACACAGCACCACAATATGTATTGGTTCTTTCTTGGTGTCAAAGGCGTGAAATTAGTATTTGCATCTTGCCATTCAATTCAATGTAGAAGCTGCACAAAGACATTTAAAGAGTCAATTAATGTTAAAAGTATTTATTAATATTTTGTTTCTCAACACCCCTAGAGACCTGGGTCTTTACACAGAAGGGCTTGGAGATCTATTCACTGGTCTCATTTTGTTGCATACGATTGGTGTTTCCTCTGAGATACAGCAAAGTGGCAGGTCTCTGTATTTGCCAGTAACAGCCACGATTTCTGCCAATTTCCAAACCATAAACAAGGTGATGCAAGCAAGTAGTGTGTCTCAAAATGATTACAGGGTGGGATGCTGTCAGAGGTGTCTTTTGGGGCAGTTGTACATGTTGTGTCTCTTGTACGTGCTTTCTCACAAATTGGATTGGTTGATGGTCCAGTTTGTTTGGTGTCATTAGCAGGCTGAAGGGGTTTTTGGTGTGGTCTTCCTCTGTTAATATCATTTCCACACAGGTCCTCCAATTCGCCACTTCCAGTGAGCTACTGTCAGGGTGGAATGATCTCTTCAGCAAGAATGTTCATCGTGTCTCTAATGGTACATGAAATGCTGGCCTGGATCAGGGATGGGATACACAACATGGAGCTCTTTTGTGTGGGTACCCTTGTTGTTTGATCCACTTGTCCTCTTCCATCTCTCCTCATCCCCAACATTCCTTTCTGTGTTTAACTATTTTTTTATGCCAAGATTATAACCAATATGCCTTCAAATGCATTATGGGGATGTACGTTTTGTGGGAGAACCCCCAAACTCAAACCTATGGGTAAAATGGGGCCCTTTTGAAAAACCTTTCCAGGACCACTTTTGGTTTGATTGACATTGTCAATGTGTATGTTTTGGGCCATTTTCAGAGCATTAGGAGTCAAAGTGATGGTTTCCCAATCTTACTGGATACTGTCTTCACAACTGATCAATAGGTTGGGTTTAGTGCTTTTACACAGATCTCTTTGGTGGACAGGGGTTCGGAAGTTGGACCTTATCAAAAGTCAAGTGTGTGAATGCATGAGTGTGTTTGTGTGCAGTCCAATGTTTATTGGCAAATACTGGGCATCTGATAGTGCAATAGTTTTATGGTGGCTTGGGTAGGATGCACACCATATGCACGCACCCAAAGTGATGTGTGCATATGGTTCTGTGCTCTCTAGAGGGCCAAGCTGATAGTTAATGTTGTATTGATGAACTTGCTCCATAGTGTTAATGAAAATTGGAAGGGAATTCTTAAAAGGTGCAAGTATAGAACACAACAGTATGCCCTGATGGGTGAGGTTGTGCCTGGAAACAGAATAAAATACATAATTAAAGAATAAAAGAGATACCAAGAAGTTTACAATTTAAATTTGGAGCCCATAAAACCAGAACCCATCGATATATTATTGGGATCAACAAAAGCTAGAGTTCTAAAAATAACTTTCTGCTTGATAGGGAGCCTGGGGATTTTAACATGGAAATACAAGTAAATTGGCACTGACGAAATGGACACGGCTGATGAAGATTGTGACAGAAGTAGTGAAATTAAAAAGTGTCCTCATTAAGGTGATGGGTTAAAGAGAAGACATTGTCAAGCTTGAAACTAGACCTTTTGCAGAGGGAAATGGAGTCAGATAATTGCTGGAGATAGTGAGACCAGCAGAAGAGAAAGAAGGTATAAATGACATCACATGTAAGTGGGCAATGACAAGAATAGAAACAGGAATCTTTTTCAGAAACCTATTTGTGTGAAGAGAGGTTAACGAAACTAATTCAATCACATACATGAAGTTGAACCAGATGAATTGAGTGGTCAGCAGTGTCAAAGGCCACTGATACGTTCAGAAGGATGAGGCCTATCGACCTTCCCTCAACAATGGCCAAATACATGCCCTGGAGCTAAAAAGAACAGAGTCTGAACTGCTGTGACCAGAGTAATAACTTGCATCAAAAAAATGGAGAATCCCACTTTGTTCAGTGAGGTAGAAAGAAACTGTAGTGGAATACTTATATATGGTCACATCCATACAGCACTCAAAACCTGCAAGAACATGCACATTACAGAAGCCACTGTGAAGCACCAGAATTCATACTTCAATTAGGCCCCAATACACATACACAGCCATGAAGCAAAGCAGCTCATTTAGAGTAAATCATTGCATGCAGGCCTAATATAGCCTGGCAAATACCATTTTAGCCAAACACATGTATATTTAACCTAAACCTGGCAGGAGTGCTGCTAGTTTACATTAGCTAAGCACATTACATGAGAGCTCCAAATGTAATCAGCTTTTCTCAGAGAGAAACACTCCCCAACTCTAAGCATGAAATAACAGGCAGGCCGGTATGGAAACTAGCACACACAATATATACATAATCATGTGTTTTTAGCTTGATTAGCATCATATCATTTTAGCAAGAAAAGTCTATAGGAAGATCATTCATTATTACACTTTAGCTAAATGCAACACTCACAGGTCAGAGTTGAGTCAATTTCTCTTCAAGAACACAATCCTTCTCTCAGAGCAAGATACTAGACAAGTAATTCCAGAGGTTGCAACATTGCACAGATAAGCTTAATGTTGCACAGGAATTGGCAGCACAAACACAGCCCTTTCTCACAGCTGTTTAGCTTCCAGCAGTGAATTATAAATACAACTTTAAAAACAGAGTCACCCCAGAGGCGAGGAGAGGACATGGCGCGCTGATTAGCTGAGATGACTCAAACTTATCAAGTCACACAACCAAATGCTAGATGAACTATAGCAAATTGTGTTCTCAGGCTAAAAACCTGAAGACTGTGTTCTGGCAGAAAAAGAGAATGGCCAGACATGTTCATAGGGATAGAATGAGCACAGTACCACACCACCATCTTTGGACTAAATAAGCATGTGCAGGAGATCTTTTTCTAACAAATTGTTATGCAGAAACCATTAGAAAGCAGCACAGGCTTTCAAGAGATAGTGGGAATCACAGATACATCCATTTGAATGCTGTATTAATAAAAGACAACCTGCAATGTCACACCATACAAAATTAACCAAGAGCCTAAGGGCAATGCAGTAATTAACACTTCAGACACGTTGTTTGAATGCATTAGGAAAAATAAAGCCATTTTGTGTTAATGTGCACTGGACTAGCACATTCGTATGTGTATGAATGAGCCAAGTTCACTGGCAGCTAAGCCCTGCATGTATGGTCAGAGACAGGACAAAGATGACTCATGGGAATAGGAAAAACAGCGTGCAAGTGAAGTTTCCATCAAGCAGAGTTACAAAATGTAACATGGACCATAATGTCAGAGAATAGTGTTTTTTCGTGCCAATCTGAAGAGGAGTCCAGAAGAAACTAAAATGTTTTATTTTATGTATCACATGGGTTATTTCACATGCAGATAATTGGTTCTAATAATTGTTTTCATACCTCTCCACTCTTATGCCTACTAAGGCAAGCAATGGAAATTACTATTCAATTAGTTACATGTGTCTAATGTTTTTCAACCAATCCTAACTTGTGTGAAACAAAATGACTTAGAGATGGACTAACCTGTACATCTGATTGTACCACATGTTTCGAACAGGCCAATGAAAATCTATAAGGAGTAGAACCATTTACATAATTACTAATGCCAACCAGTCAAGAAGGCGTAAAGCTCAAAATTCTTGCTTTTTTGCTTTCTGTAAAACTTAATACAAGCTTGTACTCAAATCGTTACACGTTGAATGTCTGTGGAGATTTCCCTGCTTAAGCAGTTTGCAATATATTTTTTATTTTTCTTATATCCAATGCATTGCATCTTTTTGGTTCCTGGGGTGCCCTTATTGACAGAAGAAGGGGCCTTTGCCATACAAAACAATTGCTACAACACATTTTCCAGAAGTTGGAAGCAGTGTGAGTGGTCAATAATTTGCAGGGACAAGATGCCCTCAAGAAGGTTTTTTGTGTAAGTGATTAACAATTGCAAATTCTGCTTAAAAAAGGAGTCCTACAGAAGTAGGGGATGCCTCTAGGATGGTTAGTAAATCATCTCAGGTAGGCAGGTAGCAGATCTGCATTTCATAAACAGGAGAGGGATCATAAGGGGAGCCAGATTTAAATGTATAAAGACTGGTAGACAAGTATTTGACAGACAAGGACATTAATGTGTGTTTCATCAGGAATACAGTGGAGGTGTGAATCAGAATAGAGGCAAAGCCAGAAGCATCAGAAACAGAATAAGTGATTGAAGGCCAAACTGTGTCTGCATGGATAAACAAAATTGAAAAACTCAGACGATGGGTTACCTTAGTAGGCCAAGGCTGATGTAAGATGAAGTTCATTTAAATTTGAGAAATCCTCCCATTGAGGAATGGAAGCTGTTTCAATGTGGGCAGATAAAAAGAGGGTTTAGACAACTGTATAGTAAGTGAGAAGAATAAAGCGAGTCTTATATAAAATTCTACTAGTAGTATCATAATCAGGGCACCAACATCTCTGAGGAGCCCTAGCATCCTATTTCCAATCTACAAGATCTAAACTGTACCCTTTCAGAAGTGAATGTTTAGCAGGCCAAGAAAAAAGCCTAAAATGAGGGAGTAAAGGAAGTCAGTCCTAGAGAGGCTTATGCAGATGTGGAAGGCAAATGTTTAAGCACATGCCTGGATTAGGTTGGCTTGGATAAGAGAAGGAAATACTCCAGGAAGGTGTAGAGATATAGAAAAGAGTATAAATGAATAATCAGCCCACAGAGTAGGATGATAAGGAGAAAAGACACCAACAGCAGAAAAAAGGGTTATTAAGAGTATGGCTGCTGAGATTTCAGCAGATGGTGAAGGGGAATTAGAAGAAATAACTAAGTGGGAAGTTCAAAATAAACAGCAAGATATCTTCTATCAAATAGCAACAATCCACACCAATAATTGTACAATCAGAGGGACATGTGACCCAAATGGTAAGGCCAGATGACTGACAAATACAGGATTTAGTCAGGAATAGCAAAACATGCTTGTGGAGAGATATAAATTCATATAGTTCATCAGCGTGATTTGTTGAGAGTGGGGAGTCAAAGGATAAACCTGAATAAGAGGAGAAGCTAAACTTGCAGGGTAACTGTGATGAAGTGCATGGATAGTGGCATGCAGATGCAGGAAGATATTCCATATTTGTAAAAGTGGGAATAGAGATTAGGAAAAATAGTGTGGATTGAAGAAGGATGAGGAACACACCACAAAGCGGGCATTATGGGATGGGAAACATACACAATATATATTATTATTTATTTATTATTTATTGTGTATTGGTTTTAAATTATAATATCTCACATTCATTAAATATCAACATTATAAATTTGCATGAAATCATTTCACTTACATATAAAACATCAATTAAAAAAGAACACAAGAATTATCCCACACACACATTTTTCAAATGTATACACACCATAGCCTCTGCACCATTCACTCCCGTAAACCTAAAGGTAATTTTGTTTGAATGCACCCTATTAAATCAAAAAACACTTTTAAAAATGCTATAAGAGCAATGGATAAGGATAGGTGGTTTGTGCACATCACATATCTCCACATATTCTCAGAGAATAAGGCTGTGGTTGAATATACCTCCTTCGATGTACAAAGCCTACAAGTCCTATTAACATATGCAAGTCCTATTTGTGGTCCCACTATCTCTAATGTGTGGGAACAATTTAGTCTAAATCATAACAGCCATGACCGGAAGGCAGGTGAAGGCGCCTTAACCATATTGGGTTGAGGGACATATCCAAGGAAGGAGCCATCAACATTATGTAAGAACTCTTTAGAGAGCTTCAACTTGCCCAAACTACTCAAATGTTCTATGTGATCCCATTCTCTTAATGTTTTCTTTATTCTGATAACTCTGAATCAATAGCAGCCTCAAATAAAATGTTTTACACACATGCATCAAATATTTCAAAGCTATATCTGAATCCCCTCAAAATATTGCTCCTAGTTTAGAAACCAGATTGAAGCTTCCCTCACCTTTAATTCTGACATATATGTGAAGTTTGTTCCATTTATATAAGTACCTCCAAGAGCTGAGTCCCAGCTCAAGACGAATAGCTCCTCGTGGGAGAGATGGGGGAAAATCCAGTGCTGCATACCAAATTATCCTCTCAAAACTATTTACCCATTACTTATGTCTTTCGGGAGCAGCTCAAATCCATATATAAACGATGGCACAACTTTCGCTTTATGGAATTCAATTCACGGGCACTAGCGAGTTAAAACTAACAGGTCCTCTGGATTTATTTCATTTGAATAATAAACGTCTCAATATTTTCGCCTCCAATTTTTCCTTCATAAAATGTAGCACTTCTTAGTGGCCAAAATTTAACCCAAATATAATAAGTTATCAACCACATCAATCTGATTTCTGTTGATAAAACATTCAAAGTTTCTACTCTTTACCTTTTTATTATAAATCATTATATGGAATTTTACCATGTTAACCAACACATTATTTTCCAAGGTGTAAGCCCCAAAGTTATCCCACCACTTTTGAAGCCCAATAGGAGTTGCATCTAGTGGAATAAAGTAGTGGGAGTATGCAAGCCATCCAACTTCCAACTACTGTATTCTCGGAGTAAAAGATGTTACCTTTTGGAAGGCAAGAGGCAAATCTGATACTTATAAGTTAATAAGTGAAAGGCCAGAACACACCCCTGGGTTAAACCGATCTCTACTGAAATATTACTCGATAGCAGACCTTCCGCATTCAACCTCACCCTCAATTTATTATTGAAGTAGAACATCAGAAGCAGATTTAATAGGCCAATTGGTTTACCCCAGACAATATATACATATACATGTCATTAACGATATTGCAAAGGTCGAGTCAGCAGTTGAGATGAATTGCCACCTGTCAAGGGTGTGAAAGCCCTGTTTTATGGGGTATTTTGATTAATTAATACAATGATGCAGGTAATTCCAACTCTGAAATGGTAATCTTCAGATCAGATTCCCCTTTCATAAACTCCATGCCAAAGGCATAGTGTGTACCTGTGCCCTGCTGCCTCAGCATCCTGATCTGCAGAACCTGCTGTACCAGTGGCACAAGCAGGTTCAGAGGCCACAGGTGCCCATTTGGCAGCTTCAGTGACAGCCAAGTCTCTGCTGTGAAAGGGCTGCTTTTAAGCTATGCAACCCTGTACCAAAACTATGCTGGTGGCAGTGGAAACTATGCCTATGTTAGGGCCTGGTACATGGCACTGCTGAAAATCATTGCAACCACATCATCAAATTGATATCACACATGTGTCCACCCTGTGGACAATGCTCAGCTGTAGAAGGGTTATGTGTATTCTCCCCTGACAGGTTGGGCCTTTTCCTACTTGCAGGAATGTAGCATGGTGGGGTTTCCTCTCTTTGTTCTTTTGTAAGGGCAGGTAGCACTCTTTTTCAGTGACAGCCACTCCACAGGAAGCTAGTGAAACAGGAGCAAAGGTCACACCAATTAACAAAAGGTTTGGCCTCACACCCGGTTGCCGCATATCTTAAGTCCTTTGATGCTATTGAAAAGGGAAGGGTTAGTGTAGACAGGGAGAGCTCTGCATAGTTGAGGGAGGCTTCCACCATCTTGTTTTCTCTCTGCCCCTCCTTCCTGTCCCCTCCACTTCCTCTAGCACAAGGCACTTTGGGTGTGATGTCACAAGGGCAAAATACACTTCTCTCAATAATTGGGATTGCTAGCTTTAATCCAATGTGACCATGTACCTTTAAGAGAAGGGGTCTCACAACATCGTTTTCACCTCAAACCATGAAGAAGATTTTATTTGGACCATGCTGGAAGTGCAGTCCTTTACAGAGTCCTCCAGTTGTGCGGTGACGGCAGGTGTTTCAAGGCAGATGTGAACTCTGTCCCCTAACCATCCCCAGGAACCATTGGGGGTGAATCTGCAGCTTGAACAACATTTACCTCTCTGCCAGTCTTATCAGTACACAAAATCTCACAGTGTTGGAAAACCCCTGAAGTGGTGTGCAAGCCTCCCTTTTGCTGGGAGCCTGAGAATGAGGACCCATCTTGTCTTTGAGTCCCTGGAGTGGGACCTCAGGAGTGACCTGCTGCTTGAGCAAAACCTGCCTTTCTGACAACCATAATGGCACTCACAGAACCATGTCATCCAAGACAGCTGCGCTCCTAGTATTTTAACCTTTGAACTGCTTTGGGGCATGCTTCAAAACCTGTTCGACAAGCCTAAACAACGAAGACCCTCCATTGCTGTCTTTTGCATTCTCTAGACCTACCAATGGCTCGCACAGTGCCGGGAAGTCTGGTTTGGAGCTGCCAGACCACAAAAAACTGCCAATGGGTACTACTGACTGCTAACTGCCCCATTGGTCCATTTTTGGGCCCGAGTGACTGGTTATGTGATATGATATGATATTATATGGCATTTGTAACGCGCCTATACACAAGTGTTTCAAGGCGCGACGAGGCAGGGAGGGGGGAACAAGGGGAAGACAGACAACGATCCTACTAGGCCAGGTGTCATTCAGACCGCGCAAGTGCAGGGGTAGTTTTTACACCAGAATGTATCCTTTTAGAGAACATTGTGGTTATTACTTGCCTCACTCCCCTCATTCATGAATCAGAGTGCTGCATCTTTCCTTTATGATTGGGTTGGTTCTTGGTTTGTAGGCGTGTGAGGGTGTTTTATTCTCTGCTGATCCAGTGCAGAATTCAATACATCACAGAAGTATTTTGCAAAGTGTCAGCCAAATTACACAAACAAGATAAAAAGCCCTACAAGGCATGCAATCCCCATCCATATTGATGTCAGTACCATGCATTGCCCGCCCACACCCTAATTTGAAGCTAGGAGGGGTTTATTCAGTCTAGGGAAGTACTTTTATTTTGGTGTAAGACTAATGTTGGGAATGGTGTTTATGGTGTGAGGCATGCATGTTGAGCGTTGGTCGATATGGCACATATTTACCTTCCTCAGGGGAAGAAGGAACCAAACTTGCCCACTTTAAAGTTACTAACCCTATAGGTGATCCCTTTACAGCATTTCCCCAATCTATTTGAAACACGATTTTCTAGGATGATCAACCAGGCATTTTTTCTACCATTCCTAAATATGCCTTGATATGCCCTCTACTGAAAGATCCCTCTTAAGACCCAGCTGGTATGGATAATTATAGACCTTTTCCTAATTTACCTTTAATTACCAAACCTTTAAAGACAATCACTGCATTCCAGATCCATAAATTAATTTCATATAACATCCTTTATATATTTAAATCTTGGCTTTCGTTCCAGTACTGGCACTGAGTCCACCTTCATTTCAGTCTGCCCATAAGGCTGCCGATGCAGATCAGTTCATCCTGATCTGCTTTCTCCATCTCTTGGCAGCCTTAGACATTGTGGACCATCAGATTGTAGTCTTACTACATGTCTGGAGCCTACAGCTTGTCAATGGATAGCTTCCTTCTTAGAAGATCAGTGCTAGGATATTGTCCTAGACAATTTATGTTCCAGCCCTAAATCACTTTTTGGAGAGTTCCCAGGAGAAACCTCATACCATCATTATCCAATATCCATGTTAGACCTTTCTTTTTCATTATCAAACAATTTGATACTGCTTTTCAATTCTACTCTGATGACACATAACTTGTCATCAAGATTAAAGATATTCCTGATCAGTTAAATCAACTTGGCCTGCGATTGGAGGCCCTCAGATTTGGATTAAGTAAAAGTATCTGAAACTAAAGAAGGTACAAACCAAGACTCTTCTTCTCAACTCTCCTTCCAATATTGTCCTTTTCTTCCACTCACCTTTGATATCCCTATATCTACTACCCTGCTCATAACCTAAGCTTTTATGGAGTTTACAATATCTTTGAATCCGTAGATTTTAAAAAAATATGACTTTCAACTAAGCTCTCTTAAACACATTCTCACCATCTCCTGATTAACCTATTTGATTTTTATTAGATCTATGTATAGCTAGTCTAGCTTTGTATAACACATGATTTAATACACAAGACATACAGTTTGCTCATCAATCTGCGAGTTAAAACACTTTCAAGCTAAAACCATCTAAAATACTATTCAAGGCATTTTAAAGTCTCCACAATCTTCAAATAACATGATACAATAAAATAAATAAGATTAATATTAATACCCCTCATAAATATTCCCAATAGATCCATTATTTCATTCAAATCGATATTGTTATTGTAGTATTTAAAATACTTATATTGCAGTGTCGTCAAACTATCACAATCATTTATTAAATGGTGCAACGACTCAATGACCTCATTCCCGCATAGACAACAGTTACACAACTCATAATGTAAATCCAACCTATCTCCCTTTGTCTCGAGTGTCTCTGAGGTGATGAATTTCATTAATCGATGTATACGAAACATTGTTACACTTGAATATGCTATGCTATAATTAGGGATATCGGTCCGGGTTAGCCGTTCTTGACAAAATATCCCACTATGTACCTTAGTAGCCAAATTTATCATATGTTGGTCGTAGCTAAAATCTTGAAATTTCTTTTTGTGCCAATATTTCAATCCCTGTGTTTCTGAAAGGGTTTGATTATAGCACTTTGCAGTCCATTTCTTATGAATTGTTTTTAGATTTCCAATAATACCAACCATCACATTGCCTTCTCACCTCAAAAACACCTTTACAAAGGGTACTATTATTGTGTCAGTATTCATTTTACATATATTTTCAAAACACATTACACATTGGTTTATTTATGCATACATGACTCTCTTTATGTCAAACTCAAGATAGAGGTATTCCACACTCACCTTCTGAGGTAGCCGCAATAGTTTTCGAAGCATTTTGGCCTTGAAAGCCACTAGTCCCTGTCCATATTTGTGTCCACATATCGCCACAGCATACAATAAGATAGCCCTTATTTTCGAACTGTAAATTGTCAGAACAGTGAAGGAGGAGTATCCTCCATTCCTCCCAATAAAAATACTTAGTACGTTCACTGATATTAGACACTGTGATTTCAGTGAAGTCCAATGGGACACCCAATTTAACTTCTCATCAATCAGGATTCCAAGGTATTTGTAAGTGGTAACTTGTTCTATTGTCTTTTTACTCAGTATCCACAAAAATGTCTTAGGTCTTTTTGTTTCTGAGAAGACCATCACTTTACTTTTTTCTATATTGATAGTTAGACCATTTACATTTGAATATACCACCAATGTGTCAAGCATACGCTGTACACCTGGGGGAGTATTGTCTAGGATTAACAGATCATTGGCATATGGTAACCAACCGAGAACCACTGTATTAATCTTCACTGGGTTGGAATCTGTTAGGCCAAATGCTTCCTGTATATCTGCCAGATATAGATTAAATAAAGTGGCCACCACCATGCAGCCTTGCTTTACGCCACTGCTAGTAGCCATCAATGCTGAGAGTCTACCCATTGCATTCAGACCTATACGGATGTGAGTATCGAAGTATAATAACATGAGCATTCTTAATAATCCCTGCGGGATGTTCCAAGAGTTTAATTTCTGCCAAAGACGATTTCTGAACACTGTATCAAATGCCGCAGAAAAATCGATGAAGGCACAGTAGACATTCAGTTTTCTTTTTTTCCACGCATGGTCAATTGCAGATGTTAGCATTAACAGGTTGTGTGTATTACTAGATTTCTCTCTAAACCCAATTTGGTTGGGCTGCAGGATTTTCTTCTCTGCTATCTATTCATTCAGTTCACAAAGTAATACATGTGTAAAGATTTTGGACGAGATGTCTAGCATAGCTAACATTCAGATGTTTTCTGGTTTATCCCATGCATCCTTTTTATGTACTGTCAAAATGTGACTAACATGTCCCGGTTTTGGAATAACCCCTAATTAACCTATTTGAGTGAAAAAGAGGTGGAGAGCGGTTGCCCAGCGATGAGGTTGCTTTTTGATGTGTTCATTACAGACCCCTTCGGGTCCAGCAGCAGGAGAGTTATTGAGATTTTCGATTATCACAATAATATCTAGTATGGACGCTTTGCAGACCCAGCTAGTTCTAGGCATTGGAAAGATATCCTCCCTTGGTTCCTCTCTACCCACAGTAGCGTGTATATCTTCACTCCATTTCTCTTCAGGAATGAAATTAATCGTCAGTTCTCTTTTTTTGCTGTTACATAGTAACTGCCATATACCCGTGGAGTTATTAGAGAGTGCTAGGTTTACAATTCCTTTCCAAAGCTTAGACTCGCATTCCTTCTTGTGATTTTTCAACCAACGTCTATAGTTCTTTTTCGTAGATTTAATGCGACAACTGAATTATCAATACCCACAGTGTGTTGCTGTGTTAAAATTCTCTTAATCTCTTGGCGCATGTTCTTTTTAGCTTCATTTATCAACTTATCATATCCTTTCTGCAAGCAAAACGTTTTATTCAATCTTTCAGATGAAGATTTGTAAGATCTTTTTGCTGCTACCTGAGTTTGTATTGATTGCATCATTTTCGTGAATCTTTAATTCATTAGTATTCTCATCAGTGGTTCCCTCAACTATAAAACTGGGTAACAGTGCAGTGGCTATCTTATTGGCATATTTAAGAATGTGTTGGTGCCATAGTACCCGATTTTGACCCTCATTTAAATATAATTGCCCATTATCATCATGGTCTATGCTTTCTTTAATTGGTGTTGGAAATTCCAACAAATAGGCATAGTGGGAGATGATTGCTCTCCTTACATTCCACTATGCTCATATCGTTGATATATTGGAGACCCCTTATGTTAAAGAAAATGTAATCTAGAGTCGCTGCAGGTCTTCCCTCAACTCTAGTGAATACGGTCTGAGCATCACTTGGAGTGAGTCCATTCAGTTTAACTAGCTCATGTGCGGCTAAAAGGGTGTACCATATTTGCCCTTGATTATTAGATCTCTTATTATTGTAATCTGATGACAAATCACCAAGAGTGCTATTCTTGTTCAAAGGTCACCAATCTTTGCATTGAAGTCACCCACCAACCAAAGAAGAAGACGATGGTTAAACAGCTGTAAAATGGTGCCAAGGGCCTTCAAATTTTCTTTTGTCATTACCATGTTCGGGGCGGTCATAAATATTTATAACTATTATTACAAATGTCAAGAAAGAGTTCTTGGTGACCAGTACATTCTGTGTCGATTCAATCAGTTTCTGTATGTTCCATGGTGATTTAACAGTAACTAGCAAACCCCCTTTTGGTCTCGATTTAGGGCCTCGAGTTGCTACTTGATGTACCGTACATCTGTCATGGAGTTGTACTTAAGCTGCAACCATGTTTCTTGTAGTGCCACTATCTTGAATGTCACCATATTAGCCACCAAGCCCTCCTCTTCAAAGAGATGTGCACACCCTCTAGTATTCCATGTATACAACATTTCCATGTTAGCATGTCAGAGCCGTTCTGCAGTAAAATATGCCTTAAATGTCATTGGTAGCCACTGCCAACACCCGTCTGGCATTTCTCCTTTGCTATCTCTTGCTGTACTACATGAGATATATTGAATTCTCTATTTGCTGGTTGTTGTGAATGGGTCTTTACTATCAGAATCTCTACTCTTGAGACACTATAACCCAACCGCCGTAGGTCTATCTCGAAGCCCATAATATAATTTAGGGTAGACTCTGCCTCGAAACATATATTGGTTATGTATTGGTTCACAATTTCTACCTGATCTACTAGTCGTATATCTTTTGTTGTTATCACTCTGAATGGTACAATTGACTGGAAAATACATATCACTGCCTTCCAATTACGTGGAAGTCTAGGATTCAATTGATGTATTTGTTTAAGTTGCAGGGCTTTCATTGCACTAGTTTTCTCGACCCCTTTCTCGATACATTAAGGGTTCTGAATTTGCCTCTTAACCGCGATTTTGAATCGCCCATACCACAGGGAGAGTGGATTGTATTTGTTTCAAGGTGCTCCCTGGGATACGCTTGTGCCCTTCATTTGAAAGCTTGTTGGGGTTGGTCAACTTAACCAGTTCTATCGCAGGAACTCTGTCTTTTTCTACCTCATTTACATCATTTATATTCTTAAATATTGGCTGGTTTGCCACAACTGAGTACTGTCGGGAGTTCCGCAGTTACAAATTTTACAGTCTTCACAGTTAGCTTTGATTTTATCATAGCATGTTGTCTATATTTCGATTAAGGGGGTAATTCATAGAATTCGGCGCACAAGTGGCGCATGCGGCTGGCGCACAGAGTGCGCGTGCGGCAGTCTGCGCCAAGCCGCGTGCGCCAAAACCCATTCAGGCGCACAGCATATTCATGGATTAATACATCCATAAGCAGCTGTGGTGCAGAGTGGCGCAACGAACCTGCAGCAGCGCCAGTTATGCCCACAACCCCGCCCTGTGCGCCAAAATCATTGCACAAATCCAGTACATGGCGCAAAGGCCAGTGGACCAGCATACAGCCCCCCAACCATGAAAACATGTGTAAAACTCCCCGCACACGCCCCAGAATACACGTACTCCGCTCGTGCCAGGCCCATCGCTTGTAAAACTCCCAGCGCATCCCTCGGAATACACGTACCCCGCTCGCACCAGGCTTATCGCATGTAAAGCTCCCCGTGCACCCCTCAGAATACACGTACCCCACTCGCGCCATGCCTATTGTGTGTAAAACTCCCCGTGCACCCCTCGGAATACATGTACCCCGCTCGCGCCAGGTAAATTGCGTGGAAATAGTCCCCCCTATGGTGTGGGCTGCCTGTGGGGCATGGCCAGGGTGGATGGGCTGCCTGTGGGGCATGGGCAGGGTGCATCGGCAGCCTGCATGAATTTCAGGGGTGCGTGGGAAGTTTCACACGCGATAGGCCTTGGGCGAGAGCGGGGTATGTGTATTTGGGGGGTACGCGGGGAGTTTGACACACGATAGACCCTGTGCAAGCGGGGTACGTGTATTTGGGGGGTACGCAGGGAGTTTCACACGCGATAGGCCCTGTGCGAGGGGTGTACGTGTTTTGGGGGGTACGCAGGGAGTTTCACACGCGATTGGCCTTGGGCGAGCGTGGTGCGTGTATTTCGGGGGTGAGCGGGAAGTTTCACACACGATACTCCAGGCGAGAGCAGGGTACGTGCATTTGGGGTGTACGCGGGGAGTTTCACATGTGATTTGGCCTTGTGGGCCCTCCCCGGTGTGCGGTTTCACCCCTCCCCATGCCCTGCAGCTAGCCCACATGGCACCATGCACTTGTGAGCACACTTGTGAGCCCCGACTCATGTCCCCCACCCATCCACCCACCCCAAGTGACGGGCATCTGCCAGCAGCCCCCAACTCATGTCCCCCTGCACACCCACCCACCCAGCAGTGACTGGCACCTGCCAGCAGGCCCCAACTCATGTCCCCCCATTCACCCACCCACCATTGACGGGCACCTGCCAGCAGGCCCTGAATCATGTCCCCCTGCACCCCCACCCAGCCAGCAGTGATGGGCACCTGACAGCAGGCCCCGACTCATGTCCCCCCACCCACTCACCCACCCACCATTGACAGGCACCTGTCAGCAGGCCCCGACTCATGTCCCCCTGCACCTGCACCCACCCAGCAGTGATGGGCACCTGCCAGCAGGCCCCGACTCATGCCCCCCACCCATTTTGATGGGTACCTGCCAGCAGGCCCTGACTCATGTCCCTATGCACCCCCACCCACCCAGCAGTGTAAAACTCCCCGCGCACCCCTCTGAATACACGTACCCCGCTCACACCAGGCCTATTGCCTGTAAAACTCCCTGCGGACCCCTCAGAATACACGTACCCCGCTCGCGCCAGGTAAATTGCATGGAAAATGTCCCCCCTGTGGTGTGGGCTGCCTGTGGGACATGGCCATGGTAGATCGGCTGCCTGTGGGGCATGGGGAGGGTGCATGGGCAGCCTGCGTGAATTTTGGTGGTGCGTGGGAAGTTTCACACGCGATATGCCTTGGGCGAGAGCGGGGTACGTGTATTTGGGGGGTACGTGGGGAGTTTCACACACGACAGGCCCTGTGCGAGCAGGGTACATGTATTTGGGGGTACGCAGGGAGTTGCACACGCGATAGGCCCTGTGCGAGTGGGGTACATGTATTTGGGGGGTACGCAGGGAGTTTCACACGAGATAGGCCTTGGGCGAGTGTGGTACGTGTATTTCGGGGGTGCACGGGAAGTTTTACACGCAATACTCCAGGCGAGAGCGAGGTACGTGTATTTGGGAGGTACGCGGGGAGTTTCACACACGATAGGCCCTGTGCGAGCGTGGTACATGTGTTTCAGCGGTGCGCGGGAATTTCACACGCGATACTCCAGGCGAGAGTGGGGTACATGTATTTGGGGGGTTATCGGGGAGTTTCATATGCGATAGGTCCTGTGCGAGTGGGGTACATGTATTTGGGGGGTATGCGGGGAGTTTCACACGCGATAGGCCCTGTGCGAGCGGGGTACATGTATTTGGGTGGTACGCAGGGAGTTTCACACGCGATAAGCCCAGTGCGAGCGGGGTACGTGTATTTGGGGGATACGCGGGGAGTTGCACATACGATAGGCCCTGTGGAGTGGTGTACGTGTATTTGGGGGGTACGCGGGGAGTTTCACATGCATACTCCAGGCGAGAGCGGGGTACGTGTATTTGGGGTGTACGCGTGGAGTTTCACATGTGATTTGGCATCGTGGGCCCTCCCAGGTGTGCGTTTACCCCCCTCCCCATGCCCTGCAGGCAGCCCACACCACAGGGGACTACCCTACAACCCTCACCATGCCCTGCAGGCAGCCCACATGGCACCATGCACGTGTGAGCACACTTGTGAGCCCCCACTCATATCCCCCACCCATCCACCCACCTCCAGTGACGGGCACCTGCCAGCAGGCCCCAACTCGTGTCCCCCCACCCACTCACCCACCCACCATTGACGGGCACCTGCCAGCGGGCCCTGACTCATGTCCCCCTGCACCTTCACCCAGCCAGCAGTGACCCACCGACACGTCATCACACTCCAGACCCATGGGCCTTATGGCCACCCAAATCCCACTCCAGGCCACCCCAGCAGTCCAAACACCCCACATTGAATTCCCAAAGTCATGATAGAAAATACATAACCAGCATGCCCATGAATACATGTCCCTTAGACCCACACAATGGTGACACATGACTGAAAAACAACATTGTGACATGCACAAAACAAATGATAGAAGATCACACAAGTAAAGTATAGAAAGAAAGTGTATTGAAGAATCAACACAATGAATAAAATAAAATCACACAATAATGAAAAGAAATAATCCAAGTCCGGAACTCCAAAATTGATAAAAAATAAATAAATGCTGCAACCAATAAAATCCAAAGGAAAAAGGCTCCTATGGGTCTGTCCATAAAAAAAAAATCACAGTTTGAAAAAAAGCAAAGTATTCCACCATGGGTCCAAGAAAATGAAATCCACATCGAAAACTATTTACTAAAGAACATCCAAGGGTCCATGAGCCCAACAATTCAAAGGAAACCTACAAAAAAAAAAACCCTACCTAATAAATAACTATATACGAAAAGGTGGGCATAGTCCAACTGCTCACTTGTTGATGTCCCAGGCCAGGGCATCATCGAACTCCTCTTCAATGTCCTGGAGGTGGGCCTGTTCCCTAGCCCCGAGGTCTCGCAGGGATAAAGCCATGTCCACCTCCAACTCCCTGCAAATTTCCTCGAGGCACTCAGCCTGCCTCAAAGCCCTGCGCATGGAGTTCTCCGCCCTGACCCAAATGCTGCCACATGGAAGACACTCCCAATCCTGGGTCCTCCTGCCCTCCGGCCGATGCCTGCCCCTCTGATGTTGATGGCCCCGAGCCATGATCGCTCCCACCTTGAGCCTGCTGCTGCCGTGCACGTGCCCTGCCTGTTGATGCCTAGATCTCCTCCTCCTACTGTGGTCCAGTTGGTGGGGTGGCCACCCCTGCTGGACCTCTGACTCCCGACTGTGGCAGGGATGTGTTCTCCACCAGCCTGGCCGCTGGCTCAGAGGCAGCTCCACAGGGTGCCCAGGTTATACTTGGGCAGGAAGATGGCACAGAGGACGACTGACGCGTAGGGGGTTCAGTTGAGGAGAGGGTCGGTAGAAGGTCCAGCACACGGAGGAACCCAGCACTGGTGACCCGTCCTAGTAGGTCAACGCGGTCAATGAGGCATCCGGAATAATGTGCAGACTCCTCACGAGAACCCTGCACGTCATACCGGATTCCATGTTGATGCAACGCCACCCCAGCCAGGACAGGCTCAACACAGTCCTGGATTGCCTTGTCCGCAGGGAGAGGAAGGCCAGTTGTTGTTTGCACATCCCCTCGCTGAAAACAGGTCTGGACGAAGGCATCCCTGCTGGTGCGGGATGATGCAGTCACAGGATCGGGGAGAGGCTTACACACAGGCACCTCCGCAGCCACATGTGCTGCCTCCTCTCCCTGCCCCTGGACTGCACCACTAGCACCAGTGGAATCCCCCCTCCAGACCCCATGTATGACCCTTCCAAACCCTCCACCAACCTGGATGACTCGGTGCCATCTTCCTCCATAGGCCCCTGTGGAGTCTCAACTGCCCCTTTGGATGCAGCTCCAGACTCCTCACTCCCCGACGAGATGACAACATAGGAAGGGAGCTGGGCTTTGCGTCTCCGGCTGGCAGTGGGATCCCTGCCGCTGTGCTCCATAGCACCGTCTCCTTCCTCTTCATCAGTTGACGCTGCAGACAGGGAGAGACAGTACACATGCATCAGGGCACTGTACAATGGTCTGATACACACATGACAGTTGCACATGAGTGGCAGTGTCATACTTTACACATAGCATCAAAATCCCCAACACACCTATCATTTGAACCCACACAAATGCGCAAATTAACAGGAATGTTGCAGCAGGCAGCACCATCCATACATATACAACAGCATGAGCATCCGAAGGTTAGCCTGACATCACATGCAACACAGGGAGTGCAGAACGCATGCACACACTCCACCAGACATACATGCATCTGTACATCTCCACCACCTGTCACAGTTAAATCATTGGCATCCATGTCACATCTCCCAATCAGCCTCCTACATGTCGGTGTCACATGCATCCATGGTGTATCACAGTGGCACACATGTCAAATACACACACATGCACATGTACATTGTGCACATACATGAAGGTGGAACCAGCATCCATGTGTCAGACCACAACCATGCCACAGTACATACACATAATTTTAAACATGTGTGTACCAACACATGCATTTGGGCACCATGCATTTGAACACATACACCATTGATGTGCCTCACACATGACTGGACTCACATGAGGCAGGCTCATGTCCCTATACATACACATCCATACATGGGCCTTCCAAGACATATGTCCAACCTGCACACTCCTGCCACACCTTGACATGCACAGCGTCCAATCAGTACGCATGGTGACTTACCGCTTGACTCCAGACGGGTCTACCTCTGAAGGATCTGGAGGTGGAGCGCTGGGTTTATGCGTTCCAGGACCCTCATCTGGAAGTTGGTAAGGCGGACCCGGCACCCCTCTGCATGCTTTGCTTTCACGAGGCGCTGGGCCTTGCTGAGGGTCCTGGGCCTGAAGTCCTCTCAGCGCTTCTGGACGTGTTGCATGTCCCGGGCTGCCACCCCCTCCACGTTGATGGCAGCCACAATGTACTTCCAGATCCTATTCCGTCCTTCATTGTCGTTGCGTGAACTTCCAAAGAGGGCATCATAATGCCCCAGGACTTGCTCCACCAGGATGCCAACTTCATAGGCATTGAAGCTGGCAGCCCTCTGCCTCTCTGCTGGGGGGTTGTCACCAGTGCCAGATGGTGTTGTGTCGGATATGGCAACCCCAAGGCAGGTATGGGTGGGCAACTGGGTCCTGGGGCTGGGCTGTGGAGTGATGGAATACCAGTCGGGAGTCTTCTGTTCCAGCAGGGGTGGTCACAGCAACTGGACCCCTGCAGATGGCTGACGTGCAGGCACCAAATAGCAGGGCACGTGGCCAGCAGGTAGGCAGGCAGCAGCAGATGACAGGTTGGAGCATGCTCGGGGCTCTGGGGGGCAGGAAAATGGCCTTCTGGGCAGGAGAGTGGTCTTCCATTTGTTGTCGGGTGGCCAGCTTGATACGAAGTGATTTGGCACGTGAAAAAAGTGCACATCAGCGTGTAATTCGAGGAAAGGCCCTTCGCGCGTAAGCATGTATGTAACATGATACGCGCAGGTGTTTCCCTCAGCAGAGGTGCATCCGCACGTGCAAAGAAATCATGTACGCATCCCGGTTGTGAGTCTACTATCCAAGACAGTCCTGGTCAATGACCCTGGCACAGCGGATGTTGCTGCGCAGGGTTAATTCCAGGGCACCCAGCAGCCACTGACACAAGTCAGGGCTTCCGTCCTCGTTCCACCTGCCACTCCCTCAGTTCAACCCACCAGCGCCACAGCCCATACTGATAAGGGTGGCATTTGCCCGCAAGGGTCTGGAAGGTTGCACCTGCAGTAGAGGCTGGGACCCCAGACAAAGCTCCGGCCTCTGGCACATCGAGGAAGAAGCCTTTCTGCGTGCAGGAACTGGACTTCCTTGTGGACTTTGTGCAGGACCACAACTGTGATATGCTAATGGGGCCGAATTATCAAACTACGGCTGCCCATCGTATGTTCCACTGGAAGCAAGGTGCGGATCTTGTGAGGGCATTCGGTCATGAGGTGCGCACAGCTCAAGAGTGCAAAAAAGTGTTGGGATGACCTCAAATGCAGTACTAAGGCGAAGCGTGCCTCTAATTACAACATGACTCTGGTGACTGGCAGTGGGCCACCACCTGAGGAGGAAGACCTCACTTTGCACGAGTCAGTCACTGCAGAGCTCATACCGGCAGGAATGGTCGAAGGAGTGGGAGAGATGCTGGCCTTTGATGCCCCATCCAGTGTGTGTTGTTGCGTATTTGTCGAGGCCATGTGTTGTTTGCTTGTGTGATTTGTTGTGCTTGACTGCCACTACATGTCATGTGTATATGGTTCTCATGTGCAAGTCATGCAATGCTTCATTAATGAGTGCCTGGATGCTGGACATGTAGAGTAGACGGGGACTGTCCTCATCACCACACTTGCACCCTACTCACATGCTACTCACCCGGCTGCTCTACTGGTCCATGTTCCATCTCACTGGCCCTTCTGCATGTAGCCTGGGGTGTCTTTCCTCTCAGAACTGGGACTATGTCATTGCATGACTGACGTGCATGTGTCTTTTGCCTGCATGCGGGTACTCCACGTAGGCATGCTCCCTTGCCCTTCCACCCCCCCTGCACCCCAATTTAACCATGGCACTGGTGTGCATCCTGTTGGCGTACTGCAATGGCCTGTTCAAGGCTCCTGTGTACATGCAAACTTCCACCAGCCAACCTGCCAGACACATACAGTGGGGTACATCCTCTGTCCTTGATGCAGGGTGTCTCACTTGGACTGTGCAGATGGCAGATGCTCCGCAGGGACATGAGTGCCCATTCACGCTCCATGTGCATTCCATGCATGCCCCTATGTGTCCTTGACAGGATGATCATTGTAGTACGTGTCCAGGATGACCTACATTTCATGGCATTTGATCATCCATTCCATGCCCACTCTGGCTCAGTCCAGCATCACACACAGGTTTAGGGTGTCACAGTCTGTGTGGGGCACAGGCCCCCCCCTGATTCAGGCCCACTGACTCTGTTCAACTGGTGTAGTGGTTTCTGCACACATGGGTGTACTATTGAGGGTTCATCATGTTACCTGCTTACTGTGGCATCATCATCTGCTGTGTTGTCAGTTGACTCAGATGATGCAATTGACGCTAGTCAACACTGTCTGCCAATACACAGGTCTCTGGTCACCCTTTTGCTGACATGCAATGCCTCCCTACATTTTCACTTAGAGGAGTTGGGGGTTTGCTTGTAGTCATGCAACCCATTGCATGCACATTGCATGTGACGCCTGAACTTGCCCTTGCACTGCCTTCACGTGTAAAAGCAAAAAGAGAATATCGAGGCTGAGCACCATAAAAGGAAATACACCAAACACTGGCTTACACAGATACACAGATCTTTATTCTACACCTGAACAGTTTTCAAAGGAACAAAGTATCAGATAGCTATCTGGCCCTCAGTACATCACAGCGAATACCAGCCCTTTCGGTGTGAGAAGTGAGTGGGGCTGTACATCAGAATACTCACTTTTTTAATACAATTCTCTAACATGATGTCCAGCCAATCTACAGGTTAATCATTCCTCGGGCTAGGGGTTCGTGCCACGTTCACTTCTAATTTATTCACCTATATGCATATGGATTATTCCTAGTATATACTCTAATAGGTTACAATGGCAGCAGTGTACCTTTGGATTTAACATTAAGCCTTCGTACATATTTCATACAATGCAGTTCTACAAGTGTTCACATTCAGTATTTAAACAACATTGTACTTATTATATGCTCGCGCATCGGTTTCGTTGGCACAGGTAATCCTTGATCTACAGGTCAACGAAGGACAAGGTCTCCTTACATGACCCTAACATTTGGCCTGCTGGCAGTTTGGGCATTAACTTACATATAGAGGTCAAGACGGCCAGGTTACAAACAGAAGAACACTGTCCACCATTTTAGAACAGAGTGACTTTGGAATGAGAATCAAAATGGCGTATGAACATAATATGGCGGCTAAATCGATCTAAGGTCGGAACCTTGCAACACGGATTTCTTCGCAGAGCGACTGGGTTTAGGCCAATATACACAATAAAGGAGGTACAATATGATATCCCGTTTAACACAAGTTTATTGATAGACATCCTAATGTACTTGTTCATGCAGATAGTGGTTAACGTACACATGTTCTGCACTGCATCAACCCACTTCTGAGCCGTGTTACACCCTTCTACATGCCTATTCACTGATGCAATGTCAAAGTCACCTGGCATGTATGGCCAGTTTTTCATCCCTTCTCTGTCATGAATGTGATGGGCACAGGTACATCCTGTGACACATGTACTCAGTATTGGAACACCCTAGTGGTTGTTTAGATGAGTTGATTGGCCAAGCTGCGGCTTATACCAACTGGCATAGGGCACTGATTGGATGTAGCCTGCCAATCGGGTTGTAATGACTGTGGAGCTTCCTTCACATGTATATGTGTGCACTTCCACATACATAAAAGCAAGCAGCGTTATAGCTTCTTGATTTGGTGTATTAGATGCCGGTCATGTTCACAATACAGGTGTATGGGGAAATGGGTGTTTTTGAACGCTTTCACATGTACATATGCAAGCAGCTTCAGTGTTGTGTGGTGCAACATTGCGAGTACTCACTTACGTGTTTGTGAAAGTGTCCATTTACACATGTTTCTTTGTCTTATGCAGCTTTTTTGTTGACTAATATGTAGTTGATAGACTTTTATGCTGGTGAGATTTCTGCATTGCGCATGTTATGTGGAACTGGCATGATCCCAAAGGTTCACTGTTGTGCAGTATGTGTATGCCCAGACCCACTTAGCTACTATGGTGGGTCCTGGGCGTGGAGATTTCTAGAAGGAATGATGTAATAGGGCACATTCATAGCCCAATGTGCTCAATCAGGCCCTGGGGGGAGTTGTCGAGGCCTCATGTCCTGCAGCTCAGACGGTACGGACGTTATGGTCCCTCATGCCTGGGTGCAGGCCCTTGCTTTGCTTGGGACATTCACTATTTATAAATTTCCTATACCACCGGGTACAGGCCGAGCTGCAGTGGATGTAGCTATATTGATGATGATGCTTTAATGATGCATCTCTACATGCATGTTAACTGTGTCATTGTGTGTTTGGATTCACTTGCAGCAGTGGTCAATTTGCAGTTCAGAAATGCTTATGGTGCGTTGCATCTCTTAGTTGCCATCTGTATTTTCTGCCTGTGATCACACCAGCAACCCAGCACAAGGGGGGGGGCGTGGGGTGGTAGACCACGAGAACCCACTTGTGTTACAGACCATCTTGTCTACGGCTGGCAATGAGTCTAGCCCGAATGATCATTCTGACGACAATGTCGAGTTGGATGTGCATCGGGTCCATTCGTCAGGGGTGAGTGATTCTGATGTGGACGCTTTTCTGTCCGCGACACCTGCACTGAGGGGCCAGACGGTGGTGGGACCTCCGCCTGTGGTAGATCGGGATGCAGGGTCACTGTCCACTCCAGTTGCTGATGTGCCTGGGGCATCAGGTCAAGGGAGGAATGTAGTCCTGCAGCCGCTGGTGGTGCCAACCCAACAAGGACGTCAGCTCCTTGGGCCCGCACGTGTCAAGCCCAGCATCGTGGTGGCTGCGTGCCACTAGGTTATACTGAGTGGGAGCAAGCCATGGTTGGCAATTCAGAACACCAGGAGGCAGCAATTGATAACATTGGTGAGAGCATGGAACGTGTGGCCCAATCCGTGCTACCCCCTGCTAGGCAGGTGGAACTCCAGCAGCGGGCGGCACAGTCCAGGGCTCGCTCACTCAGGCTGGGCATGGCGGCCTCAGACAGGGCACGCTGGGCTGGAATGGTGTCCTTGCGGCAGAGGCACACATGGAGGCCATGAGGGTTGACTATGAATCCCTCAAATCTACTCTGGCTGCGCTCTTGATGTCCCAGAGGACGCGGTCAGAGGAGAGATTGGAGCAGCTAGAGAAAACCATCCCGGCTGAGGAACGTGCTTGCCGGAAGGTGTACCAGTTGTCCAGCCAGGCCATGCAGGAAGAACTCTGTGTTACAAGTGTTACTTTGCAAGAGGAAGCACGCGTATCACGCGAGGTACTACATGCTGACCTACGTGTCAGTGCCGCACAGAACCAGGCTCACCTGTCCTGCAGACTTGCTGCCGACGAGGGGCAAGCTGCACCTTGGCGTGGTCAGGGTACTGTGCCACGTCAACCTTTTCAGCCAGAAGGTGATGAGGATGACGAGTTATCTCCCACACAGGTCGGGCTGTGCAGGCGTTGAGCCCATGGAGTTTTTTTTTTGTTGTCTCAACATCATCGCATGTGGGTGTTGAGGTGCACCCTGTACCTCCCCCCTCCTGGGTGCCTCCCTCCCCCAGGTCATATGTGGCCATTTCTGTTATTTTAGTTAGGTAATATAGGTTTTTGATAGTTAGTTTAATTAGTTAATATAGTTTAAAATTGCTTGTCTATTGTGCATTCATGTGACGGTCTGGTGCTTTGTGGCTTTTGAAAGCATCCACTGTCTGTTCCAGCTGGGCCCTTCAAGCTTGTCTCGTATATGTGTCTGCAGCTTGGGGTCCTGACTCACATAGGCCACTCCTGCTTCCCTTATCCATGGGCTCGCAAGGATGGTTTAGTGTAACAACCATTTACACAAGGGCTTTGGACTTTCGTCATATCTGTGGCCTGTCTGCTGCTGTACTACTTGTGTTAACACCCATAGTGGGGATTGAGTGGGTTTTATCCACGGCATGTCTGTAATCAATTTGGGTGAGTACATGATTGATATCTCCATTAATTAATTGATGTGGATTGTGATGTATGTTCTTTTCTTTCCTGTATATGTGCTTGATGCACTTCATGCTGTAGACAGTAGCCTGCACCCTTTGCCTGTCAAAGTCACACTGATGGTGGGAGGAGTTTGGATGTAGGTCTCTAAAATGGCCCAGTGACAACCAGCATGAAGACACACAGACATGGAACTTTCCAGCCTTATTAATATCTGGTATGCCCTTTCTGCAGGAAAATGAGTCTCCAGACTACCTTTGCCAGCAGACACAGGGCCAAGTACTACTGAAACCTGGCCACGTTTGGTGGTGCAGACGTGCACATGTGTGCGCAAGCAGAAGCACAGAGCTTGTGCTCAGACGTCCAACAGAAGCAGACGTGTTACCAGGAGCTCCAAGCAAGGTGAGCAGCACAAGGGGCCACACCGCAGCCAACCTTCCACCAGGCCACTTGCACATGCATGCTAAGTAGCGCCCGAGCTGGGGAACTTGGCCAGGCATTGTTGTAGAAGCGCACAGTACAGCTAAAATGCGTTGAGGGACAAATGCAAAGTAGCTTTACAAGTTGTCAGGGGCTCACGCAGGGGTCGTCAAACATATCCTCAAGTCCCCCCTGCTCCGTAGAAGCTGAGTTATTAGCGCAGTAGCATTCCTAACCAGAAACTAATACAGCACACAGGGACACCTAGCGAGGCACAGACTTGTGTGCAGTGCATGTCATTTGCATGTTCAAATTGCCACGTGCACTACCTATTGAAATCCGCGGCTGCCAGAACACGACTTGTACTGAAGTCACACCTCGCTATAAGCGTCTAGCAGCTCACCCAGGGACCATTCTATCATGTGTGATTCTTGATGCATTGTTCTTCCATTTCCTGCGCGCCCATGTGTGCCTGCCTTACTGCATTGACAGTGTATGAACCATCACAGGGGCAAGCTAACGTATACATACAAAGCAGCAGACTTGAGTGTTTGTGGAGAAGTCACTTACTTTGGGGCATGAATGGTGTTGCTTGTGTGTGTTGTAAACACACAGATTAGTAACTCACGCTCTCTTTGCAGCATTGAACGGCTCCTGTTACCGGACATGAGAGTGCGCAGACAGGAGGCCAGCACTCACCCCAGAGATAAGTCTCTCTTTGGCTTGCATTTGACTTATTTGGTACAATGTGCATGATGAACATGGTTTCTCTAATTGAGTATGTGTTATTGTCAATAGTTGTATTTTGTATTTTGCCTACTTTCCCTTGCCAATACAACTCCCCTCTCCTGCCCCTCTTTCCGGTTATCCTGAATACCAATGCCTGTCCAAAGAACAGATCCTTGACCCTCTTTCCCCGCCGGGGTGTAACGCTCACCTGGTATCCACAGGGACGTCACTCAGCCTGTTCTGACCTCTTACGACCTCAAACCCTTCCCTGGAGTCTACTCGACTGGAGACTGGGCCTGAAACACAGGATTGGTAGAGTTTAACTCCCTATTGTCTCTGTCTGCTTGAACCCCTTCTTCCCCGGGGTCCAACCCTTCCCATTGATCCACAGCTCACCTTGTTTTCTTGGAAAGTGTGCTCTCAGTCTGCTTTCAGCACAGGGGCGCGTTGTTTGATGCGGCCTCATTGCTGCCTAGTTACTTCACTAGCAAGAATCCGACAGGTAAGTATAATGAGTCTTTTGAACAGTTCACTTCCTTCGATGATGGCTGGCGTCCGGGGATGGCGACGTGCTGCTGAGATGAGTAGCGCTGAAGGTGAATGAGAGTATGATGCGCGATGTGAACCTTTCGTATTTGTATTGAACTGAGTTCTTTTTCTGTGTCTTTTAGGTGCTGCAACGTTTTCAGCATGGATGCCGGTTATGAAGAACAAATGCGGTGAGTAAGCGCGGTATGCGGCGCCTCTAGATGTTTCCACGCTAACCTGGAGTGTCTTTTTCTTCTTGCAGATGGATGAGAAGTTCCGGAGACAGAGTTCCCCCAGAGCGGCTGGGATTCAGGTAAGCGTTTGAAGCTCGTACAGTCTTTAAAAATAAGCGAAGATTTGCTGAATGCTTACTAATGCCTTTTTTCTTTTCTTTTCCCTTTTCCTTAGGAAGCGGTGTGCTGGGATGGGAATGACACCGCCGAAAATGCCTGCAGAACAGAAGGAGAGATGAATGATGGGGAGAAGCGCTGCAAGGTAAGGCTGTTCCTTACGGTGTTCTTGTTCTTGCAGGAGCTGAGCGCAGAAGAAAGATGCAGGCCTCCTGGAGACCGATCCGAACACGGTGAGTGTCACGCTGCAGGTGCAGAAAACGCAAAGCATGTTTCTCAGCCTGGGAGTGGCTTAAATAGTCTCTGGGTATTGCAGGTGTCTCTGGGTTGAACCACACCCAAAAGACTAGACTGCACATGCAGTTCGGGGAACCGAAATATGTGGGAGCATCCAGCTTGTCCCCATCAATGCACTATAAGTCCAATCCCCAATGTTATCCTATGGGAGAGAGTGAGTCTGGTGCCACAAGCGCAAAGTCTGACTCCAAGTGGATCTTTGGAGGGTTGGAGAGGCACTTGAGGGCCATGTAGGTGATAGTGGCCTGGCTCCAGCCTGATATCTTGGACGGCTGGGGACATGAGGGGAAGGAATCATGACAAGGGGTCTCGGAGGGCTGTGTACGTTTGACCTTGTGTTTGGCGGAGTGGCGGTGAGTGGCAGTCCTGCAGCTTGCTATCATCACTTCAGTCTTTCTACAGTGCTAACTTCTACTGAGAGGTGTGTTTCCAGCCACTTACGACATAAACTCATTGTCTCCGCGGAGCGGACGCGGAGTGGCGGTGAGTGGCAGTCCTGCAGCTTGCTATCATCACTTCAGTCTTTCTACAGTGCTAACTTCTACTGAGAGGTGTGTTTCCAGCCACTTACTACATAAACTCATTGTCTCTGCGGAGCGGACGCGGAGTGGCGGTGAGTGGCAGTCCTGCAGCTTGCTATCATCACTTCAGTCTTTCTACAGTGCTAACTTCTACTGAGAGGTGTGTTTCCAGCCACTTACTACATAAACTCATTGTCTCCGCGGAGCGGACGCAGGGTGGCGGTGAGTGGCAGTCCTGCAGCTTGCTATCATCACTTCAGTCTTTCTACAGTGCTAACTTCTACTGAGAGGTGTGTTTCCAGCCACTTACTACATAAACTCATTGTCTCCGCGGAGCGGACGCGGAGTGGCGGTGAGTGGCAGTCCTGCAGCTTGCTATCATCACTTCAGTCTTTCTACAGTGCTAACTTCTACTGAGAGGTGTGTTTCCAGCCACTTACTACATAAACTCATTGTCTCCGCGGAGCGGACGCGGAGTGGCGGTGAGTGGCAGTCCTGCAGCTTGCTATCATCACTTCAGTCTTTCTACAGTGCTAACTTCTACTGAGAGGTGTGTTTCCAGCCACTTACTACATAAACTCATTGTCTCCGCGGAGCGGACGCGGAGTGGCGGTGAGTGGCAGTCCTGCAGCTTGCTATCATCACTTCAGTCTTTCTACAGTGCTAACTTCTACTGAGAGGTGTGTTTCCAGCCACTTACTACATAAACTCATTGTCTCCGCGGAGCGGACGCGGAGTGGCGGTGAGTGGCAGTCCTGCAGCTTGCTATCATCACTTCAGTCTTTCTACAGTGCTAACTTCTACTGAGAGGTGTGTTTCCAGCCACTTACTACATAAACTCATTGTCTCCGCGGAGCGGACGCGGAGTGGCGGTGAGTGGCAGTCCTGCAGCTTGCTATCATCACTTCAGTCTTTCTACAGTGCTAACTTCTACTGAGAGGTGTGTTTCCAGCCACTTACTACATAAACTCATTGTCTCCGCGGAGCGGACGCGGAGTGGCGGTGAGTGGCAGTCCAGCAGTCATGCCAGGCAAGCCGGCTAAGCCTGCAAGGACGACCACTCCACCAACCACACCAGTCAATCAAGAGGTCGACTTGGGCCGCTGTTTGAGAAGCTCAACGGCCACCATAAGAAGCACTGCACCAGTTTTCACAGACTTCTTCGCCGTCCAGAACCAGCCCTGCACTTCTTCCACTTCTGAGAACACGCACCAACGTTCCCTAAAAGGCGCAGCGACTATAACCTCTGCACTACCTAAAATACCAACTCCACTTTCTCGAGATAAGAGAACACCAGTTCGACCTTCCAGTCGTCCCTTGCCCTCGCCCGGGGCCATTCCTCCGCCCTCGAAGGCGATGACTGAGGTTTCGCTCCTCGACGACGTCCATCCGCCTTCAAGCCAAAGCTCCGAACCAGCTGCGACTCCTGCCCGCCCGCAGCCTCCTTCAGTCGAGACTGGAGCTCCGCCGTCACCCGGAGGGGAGACGGCGTTGAGACCTCTGGACGGACTGATGGGTGCTCGCGTCGGTACGGGTGCCGAGGCCGAGACGTCCATAGTGGCCACCCCCGCCCAGAAGGGGAGTGGGGCCTCGGTTGCGACGGACTCAATGGTTAGGGGCCTTCAAACCGCGCCTCCAGAACCACAGGTACATGAAGCAGCGCGCAACATGGCTTCCCAGGAGGGAGCACAGTTCCAAGCGCCTCCCCCCACCGTACTAACGGTAACAGCCCAGATTCACAAAAGTGCAAAGCAAGCCTCAATACAAGAGGCTAACTCACAGCCTCTACTCGTTGCCGAATCAAAATCTCCATCACTCACCACCTCAGACGGCAAAGGTACAGTGCTAAACCAGAAAAAAAGGTCACGACTTGCTAGTGCCTTTCCAACTACAAAAAAAACCACAGTCCAAAAACAGAAAAAGAAAACATCAAACCCATTGACGAAGCAAGCTACCAATACTAATCGTGGTGAAACAAATAAGAAAAGCAGATTGGCTTTAACAAAAACCTCTATAAAGACAACAAAGAAACACCAACAACCATTGAACCTTTTATCAGACTTTTTTCTCAAGCACCCAAAGGTCCTCCAAGGAATACGTCAAGATTTGACTGACGAGGAAATCCTAGAAGCGGCCAGCGAATGCTCCCCTCCTACTAAACAGCGTAGACTGAGCCGGCAACATCAACCCTCTTTGCTGTCTAACCCTAAAGGAACTGACTGCCCCACGCAACCCCAAACCAAGGAAAGGGGGCCATGCGCAGACATACTCTCAGCTGCAACCGTTGCACCAACAACTGCTCCACAGTCCACGGGCCTAGCTCCCAACAACGCAGCTGACATAGTGCCTGATAAAGCGCCTGGGCGCACAAATAACACTGCCATTACCACGGACGCCCCGGTCCCAGAGCGGGTAGATAGTGAAATACTGTCCAGCAACGAGAGTGAATCTGCCTCCCCAGACTCTAGGGAACCGGAAAGAGAGCTTCACGAGACATCCTTAAACTACTCTACGGTTTGTCAAAGCATAGCCCTCACCGGTGGAAGTCCATTGGCTTCCCAAACCCTACCTCAGGACCTTATTTCTAAAGACAACCACATCCCTACAGTCGTGGAGTTAACCAACAAGAACGAACCAGCGAAAACGTCCCTTCCTGAGGCATGGGACCCCCACAACAGAACAAATAAACCACCAATCGACAGCCTTCGGAACAAGACGACCCTTCAACCGCCTAAACCAAATCCCCCACTTGAGAGAACCTTAGACTCTTTCTACTCAAACCTCAACAACTACAATACTCAAAGAAGACTCTCGCTTGACCATCCAATCAGATCGCTAAATACAGATTCTACCCCCACCCGCCTATTATCCCCTTCACGAAACCGTTCCTCTTCTCAAAGTTCCACAGCTTTAAAAGATCCCCCCCTAAAAAAACTCGACATGTGTACCCTGATGTCGGCCCTGACAATCGCCCTCGCCCCCTTTACCAAACTTTACGAGACAATTGGAGACACCTTGAAAGACCAAATCTCAATACAGGCGGCAATGTCAACCAAACTGACTTTCCTTGAAGGGTACATAATGGCCCTAGACCTGAAACAAAAGCAGGAGAATGCCTCCAGATCTCAGCCACCGACATCACCCACAGTCATAGGAAAGGATAACACAACTGTAGTGGTCTCGCGGCCAAATCATACCCTGCAAAAATCTACAGCAACCCAAACAACAGCATTAATCGACCTAACAATCACGTCCAACCCACTAATCAGGACAGAAAAACCCACAAAAGACCCCCCAAAGAGCACTACACGACCTACGACAGCTCCAACCTTCAAACCAGTATTTCTATTTCAGGCCCCGACCAGAGGTAAACTCTCACCATCAGTAAAACTTCCGAAGACTCAACCTCCCTCAACATCCAAACCTGAAGCAAAGCAAAGGCTGACACGTGAAGAAAATGACCCTAGCAACCCCTCGCCAAGAGGGGCCCAGGCATTCTTAGACCAAGAAGACCTGATGAACTTAACACAGCACTTAACAGAGAGGTCGACACTCAACTCAATGAATGAAACCTACATACCAGATCCAGCTACGTCACCTACTTACAAACACACGAGGTTTAATCCAGAAGACTCTGACTCCGATTCGCCATTTCTCACCCTGGCGAACCGTAGAAAGTCAGCCATCAGGAGACAGGATGACATGAAAAAGCACTCTTCTCCTTACCCTAACCACAACTCTAAGAAAAGATCCTCTCATCAACAGAGACAAGCTAGAAAAAGTGGAAATTGTCCGAGCAATTCGAAAGAACATCACGAAGACACTAAACATTCTACCCTTGATCCCGTTCGACTACCTAATTACCCGCAAAGACCCATAAATAGACTTCCTACAAACAACAGAACAATCAGAGATCCTTCACAAAAAAGACCTCAAATTCGATTGATCCTCAAGCTAGCGCAAATCCAAGAAAACCGAGACAGAGTAACCCTGAATAGAAGAGGAGTCATCGACCTCTTCAGCTATATCCCAAAACTACGCGCAGTCAAATCTGCGGACATCCGAATAGTAGATCCAAGCCACATTCACCACAAGGCGATTTCCCATCTGTACATCTCCTCTTCGTCTACGAACAAATTACTTAGATCAGCGGCTGAAGACCTGTTAACACTGGGCTACAGCCTAAGCGAATCGACAAGGAAAATAAAAACACTTAAAAATGAGGCACTGACGCTTACTGCAAACTCCTCTAAGAGAGAAATTGAATCAAAGCAACCTAGTCAATACCAACATCGTCTTACAAAAAATGTCCGAGATAACCGTCCACGGGAAGAACCTGCCAATCTGATCACTAATAAAGTGCACTTGACACCATCCATAAAACAAATTGCCCACTTGACCACGTTAGGCGGCCATTCTTCAAACACGCAGCTCCCCCATGCTCCTCAAAGAGACAAGTCTAAACAACGACAAACGGTCGATCCAATGAAAATCCAAAAGACGGTACAAAATGAGCTCTACTCTAACGTGGCCAAACCCACTCCAGCCTCCACCCTCGAGACAGTATGGTCATGGCTTCCTAAGGCCTTGAAGCCCCGGCGGATAAAATA
Organism: Ambystoma mexicanum; assembly: GCF_040938575.1. NCBI lineage: Eukaryota > Metazoa > Chordata > Amphibia > Caudata > Ambystomatidae > Ambystoma > Ambystoma mexicanum. The sequence goes on from NC_090941.1 coordinate 1,092,147,767, forward strand.
GCCATCAAAACCCAAGCTCTACCGAGATATCACCAAAGACACGCACAGCCTGACGAGCGACCGTATAAAGTTGTGCTCATGGAACACTAGAGGTTCTCACCATTTATTCTCCCAGAGCTCCGTAGACTGGCACGAATACGATATTATCTGCCTTCAAGCAGACCAACCGCCGGCCTACTTGTAGCGATTCGAACTTGCCGAGGCCTAACGAACATAGAAAAACTAAAAGAGTCTGACAATACGTTAATGATGAAGCTAAACTGGTCCCCGACTGCAGAGACCCTTCCAACTAAACCAAAGCCGATGATCATCATTACAGTATATTGGAACCCGGCCACGACAAACACCTCAAAATTCATCAAAGAAATGGAACAAGACATTGATTGGATTCTCCTAAAACACCAAGTGGACCACATACTTATATGTGGTGACCTCAACATTAAGTGTCACAACCCGGAAAATCCCCCCGCTGGCAAACCGAAAGGCCCTTCCACCGACCTAAGGGCGTCCAAATGGCAGAAGTTAATGGAATCCAGAGCCTTCTCAAACCTCGATCACACCTTCCACGACCCAAAGAGATACCCATCCTGGGAGAGAGCCAACTCAAAATCCACTATTGACTATATCTTCGTCTCTCGGCCGCTGCTAAATTTAATAACATCATTCAACGTCCAAAGAACAGAGGAGAGTGACCACAACCTTTTAGAAACCACCTGGGTCTCGGTAGCTCCAAACAACATCTCGATGCAAACCAGCCTCGAGTTAACAACGCAAGGCACAAGATTAAAAATGACCAAAAAAGCAATAACCTCCTTAACTACTGCCTACAAAGACCTCACCTTACGAAACCAGCAGTCGACGACTGACTATACTCCGCTGTTGACAGTATATAGAGTTCCACGTGGAAAGACCAGTCAGAACCCCCCTCAACAGTCTCATACCTTTGACTAACTAATCCAAGAAAAAAAGAAAGAGTTAAGGAGAATCAAAAGACTTGCCCTAAAAAGCAAAGACCCCGCAACGCAATCAGCCATCCCTATAGCTGTTAAAGCCTACAAAAACTGGCTTAGAGGACATCGACACAACTTATACCAACAAGACGCTGAAAACATTCTCACGGCAATAAACGGCAACCACGCGAGAGACTTTTGGGCCCTCATTCATTCAGCGACCCCAGGCACTCTCCCGATCAATTAAACGGGATTGCTGCCTCAGTTTGGGAGACCCACTTCGAAGCTCTATTCAAAGAAACAGATCCCGTTCAGGGCAAAACAATCGAAACCAACTCGCCATGGATAGACATTACTGACCAGGAAGAAATCCAAATACAAATAAAGAAGCTAAAACCCTCCCGCGCTCCTGGCCCAGATGGGATAACAAACCTAGATCTAAAAGCCCATCCTGAAGCGTGGTCCCAGCTTCTGAGTATCATCTTTGCCCGTTGTGTAGCATCCAGACCCATACCTCCATCATGGACCAAAGGGAACATAGTTCCAATTCACAAAAAAGGAAATAGGGCCGACCCAGCCAACTACCGCCCTATAGCCCTCCTGGACTCAATAGGCAAACTATTCGGATCCCTTCTCTTACAACACTTCACTAAGTGGGCCCCCTGTCATGATAACCTCCAAACAGGCTTTAAGAACCTGGGCACGAACGCCAACATCTTGATACTAAATACACTGAAAAACAAGATTCTTGAAGGTAAACCCACACTTTACATCACGTTCGTGGACCTAACCCAGGCCTTTGACAAAGTGGATCGCGCTAGACTGTGGCAGAAATTAACGACCTGGAAATGTCCACCCGAGATTCTGAACCCAATCAAAGCTTTACACTCCTGTACATCAATGAGGGTGAGGTTAAACCAACAAGGGTCACTTTCGGGAGAGATAAAAACAGCTAGAGGCGTTAAGCAAGGTTGCCCACTAGCTCCTGCATTATTCTGGACTTATCTAGGTGACTTTCAAGACTTTGGGAAACAAATCCGTTCGTTCCCTCCAAAGCTAGGAGGTACCCAGATTAGCCGCCTGCTGTATGCCGACGACCTCATTCTATTAGACCACACCCCTATAGGTCTCCAACGGCAATTAAACAACCTACAAAGGTACATGACGGAAAACAACTTAGAAATCAACGAGTCCAAAACTAAAATAATGAAGTTCCAAAAAACACCTAAGAAAACAGAAAAATTCCATCTCTACCTTGGCTCTACTCGAATCGAAATGGTCTCTAGTTTTAAATACCTGGGAGCCACGCTAGATTCATCCTTAAAGGACACAGCCATGCAAGAATCCCTCATTGACAAAGTCAAGAAGTTATCTACACAGGGAAAGGCAATCAACCTCAAATTCGGTCGCTACTCCTTAATCCCCGTAAGAGACTTCTACAAAAAGAAGGTGATTCCCTCGGTCACTTATGGAACTGACGCCATGCTTAACCTTCTGACAGAGTTATGGCCAAAATTGGAAGCCCTGTTCTGGAGGAAAATTCTTGGCCTCCCTAAATCAACCCCAATAGCTTCGATTAAGAGAGAATTAGGCCTCCTATCTCTGGGAACCTCTGTCGCACTGAACAGAGTCCAACTATACAGGAAATGCATAACGCCTGGGTCGCCACACGCTTATCAACTGATAAACCAGGAACTCGAATCGAAATCGTGTAACTCACTCCAGAAATGGGAATCAAACATGCTCAATCTTCTACACCTGGCTGAAAGTAGCAAAGAAGAACTGATAACCAACCCTCCAAAACCTCGAAAAAAATTAAAGAGTGGGACTGGATACAAACCATAGAAACCGCTAACAAATATAAGCTCACCAGTCACCTTCCCCCTTTTTTCAACAAGCTGGACTCACTGCAAACTTATCTCAAACTTTTTCCAAGCAGACGAGCGCGTCTATATTTTTTGAAAATACGTTTGAATCTTCTGGCGACAAACGAAATCTTGGCAATCAGAGGGCTATCGGAAACTAATCGATGCCGGTATTGCAAATCGACTACAGAAAAAGAGACAATTCGCCACCTCCTCTTGAACTGTCCAAAGACACGTGACATCCGTGCCATTTACTTGAAGAGCATCATCTCTGACTTTGTATCGTTAGACGAGGGAAACTGTTGGAACAAGCTGATCGCAGGCGACAAACCTGGTTGGGCTCTAGCTACGGTTAACATCATGCAACACATCATCAACTCGACACCTCCTTAAGAAGCTTCGAACCTTAATCCCCGCCTACCTACTGCTTACACACGAGTCCAAACTGGCGAAATCGCCAAAACCTTAGAACTCGCCTTCATGGTGCCGTTTGGTGAGACTTCGTCGTTCCCATCGGACCATCTCGGTCGACCCTTCTTCATCCTTCATCGACATGGTGAAACATCTATTTACTTGAACATTAGACATTGTCCTTGAAACTTCCTTCAACACCAACTACTTGTTCCTTTTTCTTTGTAAAAATCCGCAGTGATTAAATACAAATAAAAAAAAAAAATAAAAACAAAAAAAAGTTTGACCTTGCAGGCGCCCAGACAACAGAGGGGGTGGTTAGTCTGTACCACCCATGCGCCTGGAGACCGGAGCTGTGACACTACCCATCAGTTGTTGCATCCTCATTGTATATTATGTACTGAAAATGGTGCCCATCCTGTTGAACCACTGTTGAACTGTGCTTCCTTGGTTGTTCTATCATTCTGCTTGGACATGTGCCTGGACATTTTCTGCTACTTCAAGTCATCTACTGGAGACTGTTCCAGGGGTTTTTGGTGCCTACAGGCTTATTCCCTGGTTTGGGGGTTTGGCTCCTTGGAGTTCTCTGCGATTTGGTATTTTTACCAGTCAAGGTGGCCTCTGAGGGGGCTGGACCCTATTTACATGCAAAGTGGAACATGGAGACCAATGCGTAGGGTGATCCTGTAGCCAGGCAGACTTGAAGGAAGAAGGCTACATACCCCAGACACAGTTATTCAGAAGGTCATGGTGATGTGTAAATGAGGGATGGCCTTTTGTTGTTGGACAGTTGGCTTGGGCTACAGTGTTTGGGCACTCTGACATTGTAATTGTGGGGTACTATGTACATGATGTGTTCTGCTGGTCAATGCCTGTTCCTATGTTGTGTTTACTTTTCAGGTGTCAGGGGATTGGTGTGGTTTGACATGCTGGGGTGTACACATGTGCAATGTTCACATGGGATGTGTACAGGACACTGAGGGTCACTTGATTTCACATGCATATATTGAGTGCATGTCCCTACTGACACACACAGTTGCACAATGCTCCACCACATGCACAATCACCCTTCCATGCCCACAGGTGCACACAGATTACCTTCTCGGGCACGCTGTGTCCCTGCAGTGCATGATCAATTACCATTTGGGGATCCTGTACATGTTTCAATAGGTTATTTATTTTGTTTGTCCTTTTCATGTGATGCTCAAGGAGTATCCCCAACACAATGGCTGCTCACTGTGCTGTGTGCTGAGCAGTGTATTGCAGGAGACGCACATAGCACACGGGTTCGGGAGTAGCGATTTTGCCTTGCCCAATGTGCATGTGAACAGGTATTCAGTGTTGTGTTCATGCTACCACTGGTGGAAAGCATTTGTGTATGACTTGGTATGTGCAGGAGGTTGTTGGTCAGTCATTTCATCTCATTCTATGTCAGGCGTCATTGTCTTGGGCCACTTTCCATGTATGACATGTCACTTCATATTTTATTTGTCATGTGTTGGGCTTTTGCTATTTCATGCCATGTCATGGTGTGTCAGACAAGGGTGATGTGGGTTGGGAGGGTTTGGGTGACATACCAGGGATTGTCATGGCCTGTTTTTCGGGGAGGGGGGGTGATACACACCTTGCATGTGTTCCTTTTGGTCACACAGGATTGGTTATGTTTAAGTAGCTAGGGATGCACACAATGTAGCACTTCCATGGCAACATTCTCAGGGTGGTAAGGTTGTGACAGTTGACTGTCTCTTTGTCATCATCGATTGTCACCTGGTATGTGCCAGGCCTATGTGCACTCCGCAGGGGTGGGTGTTTAGGTGAAAAATGTGGCCACAAGCTGGGTCTAGGCTGCCTCGCCACGTGCCCTTTCCCCTGCCATGGGCAGCGCCTGTGCCTGTGGTTGGGGATGTGGGGGCACCACCATGTCCACCGGTACACCCTTCCATGTTGCAACATGGTGCAGGACACATGCTGCCACAATGATCCTACACACTACTGGGGGTGCATATAGTAGCTTACCGCCAGAGCGGTCAAGGGAGCGGAAGCGTGACTTAAGCACTCTGAATGTGCACTCCACTCTGCCCCTGGTTGCAATATGGGCGTTGTATCTTCCCTGGGGTGGTGTGGTGGGGTTCCAGATTGGCGTGGTTGCTCAGAGGGTAGGCACTGTCCCCTGGGGAGATGATAATGGTTGTGATTAGTTGGGTTTGTGTATTTGTCTGTGTGTGACATGCATGCATGTGCACAGGCATTTGTGCTCCCCTAGGAGCCATGTGTCGCCATGCTTCCCAACTTCCAGGGCCCGGCTCAGGGCAGACATTCTGTATATGAAACTGTCATGGGTAGAGCGAGGGTAGTTTTCATAGACAGAGGTGATGATTCCCTTGGCATCGCATACAACCTGCAAGTTGATGGAATGCCAGTGCTTGCGGTTTCGATAGATGTGCTCAGTGGCCCTAGGTGGACGTAGGGCCACATGGGTGCAATCTATGGCACCAAGCACTTTGGGGAAGTGTGCTACCCTGTAAAAGTCTTGGACCACGGCCTGCCTTTCTGCGGGTGTTGTGGGCATGTATATGTGCCTGCGGACTGAGGGGTGCACAGTCATGATTGCCATCACATGGTGTAGGCAGCGTGACTGCGTGGCCTGTGAGACCCCCCCCACTATGGCAGTTGTCTTATGAAATGACCCAGTGGTCAAAAAATGCAGGACATTGAGCACCTTCCCCAAGGGGCTCAATGCTTCGGGGCACAGGGTGGGGGATGTAAGGTCATCTTCCCACTCCCTGACCAGGTCTAGGATGATACGAGGTGGAAACCTATACCTGCCATTGTAACGCTCACCTGATTCCCGTAGAGGCGCCGGTCTTGACTGGGCGTATACCGTATCTTCAAAGGTGATGTGTAACACACGGCTGGCTCTTTGGGCTGGACCTCTGTGCACTGTATGTCTGGCTCGAAGGGTAAGATGTCTTAGGTAAGTGAACGCTGTGCTCTCCATCTGCCTCGAGGCAGGGTGCTGTAACCAGTTTCTTCACTGGATAAGGGGAGCAGGCCTCTTGACTTCAGAGGACTGCTGTCCGTCGTTTACTGCACGAACGGTAAGTTTCGAGTAATTCTAATGTCTTTAAAGTCTTTAGTAATGATGTCTCTTGTTTTGCAGGGTTCCGGCGATGGCGGATGGCGGGCTGAAGTGAGTTGAATATGGAGCCCGTGTGATGAATAGAAGCGCCTGGAAGCACGTAAGTAAGCGCTTGTTGCCTGCTTCACAATGCACTCTAACTGTCTTTTTATTTTGCAGGTACAAGTTCGGGGCGGCTGCAGGGTGCCGGAATACCCACTGGGTTAGATGTGGAAAGGAGTAATGGCACGTGAGTATTAAAGTTCCCCAATGTCTTTAAACGCACCTTGTTTTGTCTTTCAGATGCGGGATGCAGCGCCGAAGGCCTCCGGAGCGTGCGAAGAGTTGGTAAGCTTTTGTCTTTCAGATGCCGGAATGCAGTGTGAAGACCTCCGGAGCGCACGAAGAGTAGGTAAGCCTTTGTCTTTCAGATGCCGGAATGCAGCGCGAGGCGTTGGTGACAGCCGATGGACCAGGTAAGTGAAGAGCTGTCATTGAAGACCGTAATGCTAACCTGTTCTTTCTTGTCTTTATAGGTGTTGCTGAAGACTGGATTCAGAATGGTAAGCCTTTTTCCTTAGGCCCAGGATCAGATGCAGAAGACACGATGAGCGTTCTGCTGCTGAGAATGCAGAATAACGCAAAGCAAGATTCATCCATCGGGTGTGGTTTAAATAGCCTCCTGTAGTGCTTAGGTGTCTCCTTCCACAGCCACGCCTAGGTAAGAAAAGGGTTTCTGCTTTCCAGAAGAGTTCCAGTGTTCTGAATCTAGGGAGTGGCTCCTGCCCCACCCAACAGGAAAAGTAGTTCCAAACAGAAGAGGATCAGAGACTCAACTGGCAGGCAAGTAAGCAGCATGGTCTGCTGCAGGTAAGTCCACCCAAGCATTATGAGCCCGGCGCTTCCAGCGCTGGGACTGGGCATATTTATGAGCCTGGTGCCACTGGCGCCAGGACTGGGTCCAAAAGGTCCCAATTGGGACTGGTTGGCACTCGGAACCTGGGTTATGGATCTGCTTCCAAGGGAGTTGGGAAAACCCTGACCTTTTGGAAGCAGAGATCATGACAGTACCCCCCCTCAAGGCCCCTCCCAAACCGGGCTTCTCCGGGGGTTTTGGCTTGTCAGGAAATGTTCGGTGAAATCTTTTGATTAGGCGAGGAGCGTGGACATATTCAGTAGGTTCCCAGGATCTCTCTTGGGGGCCGTAGCCTTTCCAGTCAATTAGGTAGAATAGTTTAGATTTGGAGATCTTGGAGTCCAGAATGCTTTTGACTTCAAACTCGAGTTCTCCATCAACTAGGATAGGTTTTGGAGATTTGGTTAGTCGGGTTTGAGGTTGCACGGGTTTTAATAGAGAGACGTGGAAGACCGGATGTATCTTCATGTGCAGGGGCAAGTCCAATTTGACCGCTACTGGGTTTACTATGGTAGTGATGGAATAGGGACCAAGGTATCTTGGGTTGAATGTGCGTGGCCCTTTTAGAGGTAGATATTTGGTGGATAACCAGACTTGATCCCCTACTTGATATTGAGGGGCTTCCTTCCGATGTTGATCTGCTCCTTTCTTGTATTGTTCTTTAGCCCTTTGAAGGTGAGAAACAGCTTCCTTAAAGGCTTGGGTGATTTTAGAATGCAGGTAGTCTACTGCTGGTGTTTCAAGATCTTGGAGGGGATCCAACTCCGAGGTTCGAGGGTGACTGCCGTACAAAAGAAAAAACGGGGTTTTCCCAGTTCCCGAATGGACAGAGTTATTGTAGGCATATTCGGCTATCCAAAGGATGTCTTTCCAAGTTTTTTCAGTTTGTTGCAGCATGCAGCGTAAATACTGTTCCAGAGTTTGATTGGTCCTCTCGGTTTGTCCGTCGGTCTGAGGGTGGTGACTGGTCGATAGTCTCACATCAATTTGAGCCGACCGACAGCAACTTCGCCAAAAATGAGAAATAAATTGACTACCTCGATCCGAAATTAGAACCGAAGGAAAACCGTGCAGTCGGACGATGTTTTCGAGAAATTCTCGGGCCAGAGTTGCTGCTGTTGGCAAGCCTTTGAGCGGAATGAAATGCGCCATCTTGGAGAATAAGTCCACGATTACCAGAATCGTATTGTATCCGGAGCATGGAGGTAGATCGGTGATGAAGTCCATAGAAAGCGTATGCCAAGGGCGAGGTGGGATGTCAATAGGGCGTAAGAGGCCTGCTGGTCTTTCCTTTTGACTCTTGTTTTGGGCGCATACTCCACAGGACATTATAAAGTCTCTGATATCTTTTTTCCAAGACGGCCACCAGAAGTAGCGCTTGATCTTTTCTGAGGTCTTGGCCATACCGGGATGTCCTTCCATTAAAGAATCGTGATAACAAGAGATTACTTTTTTCTGTAAATCTGTGCTGGGTAGGTATAATCGTTCTTGGAAATACAATAAGTTGTCCTTTCCCTGCAGATGCCAATTCTGTATGTCTGCTGGAGTTACAAGTTGCCTGGCTTTATCCTTAACTTCCTCTATGGATTCTGTGGCGATTACACCCAGAATTCTTTGTTCGGGAATGATTGGTACAGGTTTAGGGTTGATCAAGTGTTCTTCCACTCCCATCCGAGAAAGGGCATCAGCTTTACCGTTTTTTGTACCAGGTCGATAGGTAATTATGAAGTCAAACTCGGCAAAGAATAATGCCCAACGGAGTTGTCTAGAGGATTGGGCTTTTGCGGTTTTCAAATATTGCAGGTTTTGGTGATCCGTAATCACAGTAACGGTGTGTCGGGCCCCCAGCAGATAATGCCGCCAAGCCTTAAAGGCAGACTTGATAGCCAGAAGTTCCTTGTCAGTAATCGTGTAATTGATTTCAGGAGGCGAGAATTTGCGGGACCAAAATGCCACGGGATGCAACTGATTGGTTACCGGGTCCTTTTGTGATAGAACTGCCCCCATGGCAAGGCTTGAAGCATCAGTTTCCACGATGTAGGGGAGTTCGGGGCGAGGGTGTTTTAAGATTGGTGCAGAGATAAATTTAGTCTTCAAATCCTGGAAAGCTTGTTCCGCCTCGGTAGACCATTCAAAACGTTTGTTTTTCTTTAACAAGGCAGTGATGGGCTGGACTATTCTAGAGAATTCGGGGATAAACCTGCGGTAAAAGTTAGCGAAGCCTAACATGCTTTGCACACCTTTTACGGAGGATGGTGATGGCCATTTGAGAACTGCATCGACCTTCTTTGAATCCATACGCACTCCGCCAGGTGATAATATGAATCCCAAGAATTCAACTTCAGTCACGTTGAAAACACATTTTTCCAATTTAGCGAAAAGTTTGTGTTGACGCAATCTTTCAAGGACCATTTTCACGTGTTTCCGATGTTCAGATTCCGATGAAGAATAAACGAGGATGTCGTCAATGTAAACAACAACACACACATCTATGAGCTCTCTGAGGACATCGTTCATAAAATATTGAAAGGCGGCCGGGGCATTACAAAGTCCGAAGGGCATGACCTGATATTCAAATAGCCCATACTTGGTGCGGAAGGCCATCTTCCATTCACGGCCCTCTTTTACTCGTACCAAGTGGTAAGCTCCTCTAAGATCCAGCTTTGTATATATGCATGCTTTTCTGACTTGGTCCAGGAGTTCAGGGATCAAAGGTAACGGATATCTATTCTTAACGGTGATCTGGTTCAGGGAGCGATAATCTATACAAGTTCTAAGGTCTCCTTCCTTTTTTGGAACGAAGAACAAAGCTGAAGAAGCAGGGGACTTGGAAGGACGAATAAACCCATTTGCCAGTTATTGATCCAGGTATTGTCGAAGGTGAAGGTTCTCAGGCTCGGTGAGGGCATAAATTCTACTACAAGGAGGAGTAGATCCAGGTATCAGGTCGATCTGGCAGTCATAAGACCTATGAGGAGGTAGAGAGTTAGCCTGATCCTTCCGGAAAACATCTTGGTATTCTAAGTATTCGGGAGGTAACTGGGGAGTCTCTGAAGAAATTGCTGCCAGTGCAACACCAGGTGGAGGGTGACAAGTAGAGACACATTCTGGAAACTGGACCGTTCTTGCTCGCCAATCGATCAGAGGATTGTGTTTCTCTAACCAAGGTATTCCTAGAATAATCTGAAACTGAGGGGCCTTGATCACATCGAACACGATCTTCTCATGGTGTCCATCTTGACTTACTAGCGTCACTTCTTGAGTGGTATGCGTTACTGGCCCGGAGGCTATCTCCGTACCATCCACCGTAGTAATGACGTCCTTTACAGCCTTGGGACAAAGAGTTAGATTCATCCTCAAAACCATTTCATGATCCACATAATTGCCGATGGCACCGCTGTCGACGTAAGCTTCAATTGCATGTAATCGATCCGGATTATCAGGGCTGATGAGGACCATAGGTATCACGAAATGCGAGGTCACGGAACTGGTTTTCACGCTCGGCAAGAGGACCTCTATTCTTGTCGGGCGAGGTCGTTTCCCTGCTCAGAGTTTGTAACTTTGGTAACTGCAGCTCCTACTGCCTTCTTGGCAGGTTTCACCGGACAGTCTCGAAGAAAGTGCCCTGAGTTTCCGCAATAGAGGCATAATTGCAACTGTTTTCTCCTTTCCCGCTCCTTTTGTGTTAGAGGACCTTTCAGACCCCCTATTTGCATGGGTTCCCCGGAGTCTACTCCTTTGGAAGGAGTTGGCGGTTTGGAAAATACTCGAGCATCAAACTTGGAACGATCGGCCTTCCTGTTCTGCAGTCTGTGATCTATTTGAACGACTAAGTCTATATAGTCCGAACAATCTTGTGGGGGATTCACTACTTGGGCTAACACATCTTTGAGCTCTCCGCGTAGACCTCTATAAAACAGCGTAATCCTTTTGTCCTCAGGCCAGTGAGTTTCCACTATCAGTCTGTTGAAAGATGCAATATAAGCCAAAAGGTCTTGATTACCTTGTTGCAACGAAAGAAGCTCATTGTCCAAGGCCTGCCCCTGTGAATGTCTTGCGAACAGTTTTTCCATACTGAGCTGAAAAGCTTGAAAATCATGGAGGACCGGATCATCTTGATTTACTAGAGGGATCGACCAGTCTGCCGCATTGCCACTAAGGTACGAAAGCACGAAAGCTACTTTAGCTTGATCAGTTGGAAAGGCTGCTGGCTGGCATAAGAAATGCAACCGGCACTGATTGATAAATACTGCAAACCTCTTTGGGTCACCAGAAAATCGTTCGGGCAGAGCCAGAGGTACATTCCCAGGTAGGTTGATCTGCACTGGATTCATAGAGGATGTAGAAGGAAGATTTCCCCCAGATGCGGGTAACGGGGTCTGTCCGGCTTGTGACTGTAGCAATTGTCTAGCGAGATCATCTGTTCGCTCCTTGGAAATAATCAGTTCCCTTCTTAGAGCGTTCGTTTCCTGACGGGCTGCATGCACTTCTGCCCTTAGTTGCCCAAGTAACTGGGCTAGCTGGTCGGTATCCGAGGTTTCCATAGCGCCTGGACGGGAGTTTTGTGGTAGGCTTTGCGTTCTGTAACGCTCACCTGATTCCCGTAGAGGCGCCGGTCTTGACTGGGCGTATACCGTATCTTCAAAGGTGATGTGTAAAACACGGCTGGCTCTTTGGGCTGGACCTCTGTGCACTGTATGTCTGGCTCGAAGGGTAAGATGTCTTAGGTAAGTGAACGCCGTGCTCTCCATCTGCCTCGAGGCAGGGTGCTGTAACCAGTTTCTTCACTGGATAAGGGGAGCAGGCCTCTTGACTTCAGAGGACTGCTGTCCGTCGTTTACTGCACGAACGGTAAGTTTCGAGTAATTCTAATGTCTTTAAAGTCTTTAGTAATGATGTCTCTTGTTTTGCAGGGTTCCGGCGATGGCGGATGGCAGGCTGAAGTGAGTTGAAGATGGAGCCCGTGTGATGAATAGAAGCGCCTGGAAGCATGTAAGTAAGCGCTTGTTGCCTGCTTCACGATGCGCTCTAACTGTCTTTTTATTTTGCAGGTACAAGTTCGGGGCGGCTGCAGGGTGCCGGAATACCCACTGGGTTAGATGTGGAAAGGAGTAATGGCACGTGAGTATTAAAGTTCCCCAATGTCTTTAAACGCACCTTGTTTTGTCTTTCAGATGCGGGATGCAGCGCCGAAGGCCTCCGGAGCGTGCAAAGAGTTGGTAAGCTTTTGTCTTTCACATGCCGGAATGCAGTGTGAAGACCTCCGGAGCGCACGAAGAGTAGGTAAGCCTTTGTCTTTCAGATGCCGGAATGCAGCGCGAGGCGTTGGTGACAGCCGATGGACCAGGTAAGTGAAGAGCTGTCACTGAAGACCGTAATGCTAACCTGTTCTTTCTTGTCTTTATAGGTGTTGCTGAAGACTGGATTCAGAATGGTAAGCCTTTTTCCTTAGGCCCAGGATCAGATGCAGAAGACACGATGAGCGTTCTGCTGCTGAGAATGCAGAATAACGCAAAGCAAGATTCATCCATCGGGTGTGGTTTAAATAGCCTCCTGTAGTGCTTAGGTGTCTCCTTCCACAGCCACGCCTAGGTAAGAAAAGAGTTCCTGCTTTCCAGAAGAGTTCCAGTGTTCTGAATCTAGGGAGTGGCTCCTGCCCCACCCAACAGGAAAAGTAGTTCCAAACAGAAGAGGATCAGAGACTCAACTGGCAGGCAAGTAAGCAGCATGGTCTGCTGCAGGTAAATCCACCCAAGCATTATGAGCCCGGCGCTTCCAGCGCTGGGACTGGGCATATTTATGAGCCTGGTGCCACTGGCGCCAGGACTGGGTCCAAAAGGTCCCAATTGGGACTGGTTGGCACTCGGAACCTGGGTTATGGATCTGCTTCCAAGGGAGTTGGGAAAACCCTGACCTTTTGGAAGCAGAGATCATGACAGCCATAGACCTGGTCGTCAGGCATCCCAAAAAGGCTGGTCTGGGGAAACAATATGCGGGGCCTGGCTATTCTCCTCCTACTGCGGTGTCTCACAATCAGTGAAGCGACAAATGGGGCATTCATCGTAGCTGTATATATGTGTTTGTTGTTTGCACGCACTTTTATACAGCGCGTGTGGGGGCACTTCCACCTGCCGTCATGTGGCGGACGTGTTGACGCCTGTGCGTGTCTTTTAGCGTGTGCGGGTTTCCCGTATTCGATTCCATGAATACGTGTTGTTCGCGTGCGTGTGGTTGATCCGTGTATTTCCCTGCAGTACTTCCCCAGTTACGCCGTCTTTTTCACGCATTGTTCCCCATTCTGCTTGTTACGCCCGTGTCCCACCACCTTTCTGGTGTGTGCGCCGACGTTGTGCGCTTTCCCTGTGCGCATTGCGCACAGCGTTCGGATTGTTGCTGTGACGTGAGTGCCCGTGAGCACCACGCTCGGATTTGGCGCACATCCCGCAGTAAACACGCGCTGGCCCTTCCATGAATCGCACATGTGCGCGTGTGCTTGCTTTTTCACACTTGCGCTGGCTTGCACCAAGATTTTCGGATCATTTATTGCTTTAGTTGGAGTAATCTTGATGGCATTCCTTTCCAATTCACAATCTGATTTAAAAGGTTTATGGTCTTTCCATCGAAAATTTTCCATCGAAGAAAAATGTTCCATTGAATTCCTATACATAAAATGCAAAGTGTTTATCCATCGAAACCCTTTCATCGAAAAACACTTTACATTTTTGTGCATGGAAATTCGATGCAACATAATGTTACAGGGAGGTGGACAGCTCCCTGTAAGTTACAATATTTATTTTTTATTGGGGGTCTCCCCCCCAAACTCCCCTCAACCACCAGGGGTCCTCCCCCTCTAAACCCCAACCGCAACCCCCATTTTCAAAATTGAACCCTTGTCCAGTGCTGACATCTTTAATGTATTTCAGCACTGGGCAGCTCCCTGTAACTTGTGATATTTTTTGTTTATTGGGGGGTCTCCCCCTCAAAACTGCCTCAACCCTGAGAGGTCCTCCCCATCTAACCCCCCACATCAACCCCCATTTTCAAACTGTAATCCTTGTCCAGCGCTGAAATATTGAATGTATTTCAGCACTGGACAGCTCCCTGTAACTTGCAGTAATTATTGTTGATTTGGCGGGGGTCCACCCTCACCACCCCTTATCCCCAAGTGTACACCCCCTAACCCTAACCCCAACCCTAACCTAACCCCAACCATAAATCTAACCCTAAATCTAACCCTACATCTAACCTTACCCCTACCCCTAATTCTAACCCCAACCCTAACCGTAAATATAACCCTAAATCTAACCCTAACCCTTGCTCTAACCCTACCCCTTGCCCTAGCCCTTACCCTAAATCTAACCCTTAACCTAACCCTTGCCCTAACCCTTGCCCTAACCTAAATCTAACCCTACATCTAATCCTAACCCTTACTCTAACCCTTACCCTAACCCTAATTCTAAAATCCATTGAAATTCATTCAATGAATATGCTTTTCGATGGAAAAGCATTTCAATGAATACATTTCGATGGATATAAATTCGATGGATATAAATTCGATGGATAAAAATTTGATGCAAAGTCTAGATACCGATTTAAAGGCGTAGTTTGGGACTGCTAATGTGCCATTCTCGCTCTTAATATTTTTGTTGAACTCAAATGTGGGGAATTGCAAATGATCTCCCTCAGTGGTCATACCCATCTTATTAGGTTGGGTAAAAAACATTGGAGTGGGAAGTGGGAACTACATCAATTGTAGACAGTTCTGGATCTATCCCCATATATTCCACATCTTACTCCTCAAGCCTTGATGATGAAAGATCGATATTACCTATTTCCTCTCTTACTTGATTGCTATGTACCATTACTTTAGTTGTTTCACCCAGTACATACCCTTGCAGGGTCTGTACTTCCCTGTTACCAACTACAGGTAAGTATATAGTTGCAGTGGGGTCTAGTTTTTTTTTCCCCATCATAGCTGCCACATTATCAACAGTTTGTTCATTCACTTCCCATTCATCTATCGGTGGCTTGTTAGGGCCACATATTACATAATTCAACAATTTAGCATTCACGCATGCTAAATCATTAGTGAGTTCTGCTACCAAGTCTTCAGTCACAGAATTGACCATGGTCATATTAATTACTGACATCAAAGACGTTGCTGATGAAAGTTTGTCATAGTAGTCAGTTATCTGTTTGCAATCAATAAGGATATTTTTTGGATTAGTTATAACCTTTGGTATGCATATGCGTCTGTTCAGCAGATTCTTGTGGAGGGCAATCTCCTTTTCGTAACCATCCATGGTCTCACCCCACCACCTCGAAGGATTACTATTACAAACAACGGTCTATCCCAGCAACACCCTATTGATGTTAAATGTTCAAGCCACCGCCGATGTGCAGTTCGAGAGCAGTTTGCACTACTCTTACTGCGGTAACCAACAATCAGCGTTAAAATGTTAAATCGTTATACAGCCATTATACAGCCATTGTTCAACCTTTTTACAAATCCGCCTGACCCACACTCCAAAGTAACAGAGAGCATAGGAGCCAGGAGAAATCAAATACTGTGTATTATTCGATCTTACCGTGAATGCACTGCCTTTCTCCTCCACATTTATATCACTATTCAAGTAAACCACCACAGAAGAGAGCAGTTACGGGTCATATTCTTCAACTTTAGACAATATGCGACAGTGTGCCGGGCGCGTGGCAATTTGGCAATACGAACACCGTAGTTTTCATGCAGCAGCAACAATGCCACGTAACACTAGGTGGCAGCCAGTTGTTGAATTTGACTTCGACACAACTTTCCTATACCACTGGAGGGGATAAAACAACAAAATATTTAATAAGTGGCTCGGCTTGCGAACAGCCGAAACAGCCACTTCCGAGCCACTTACTCAGGTCATGCGCGCAGGAGGGCATGCGCGGCACGTTATAATAGATTCTGGGAAAGTGGGAGGGGTTATTCACCTAATAATAAAATGAATGAATATATGAGTACTATATTAATACCAGAAGCTAAGTAAATATATTAAAAGGTCCATCAGATGTTCCAGGGCTCCTTAGGCATACCAAAACATTGTAAACTCCAGGACAAAAAATTGTTGCTCCAGGGTTCTTCAGCCGAACAGCCACTTCCGAGCCACTTACTTGGAGG
This sequence comes from Ambystoma mexicanum, assembly GCF_040938575.1. Classification (NCBI taxonomy): domain Eukaryota; kingdom Metazoa; phylum Chordata; class Amphibia; order Caudata; family Ambystomatidae; genus Ambystoma; species Ambystoma mexicanum. The sequence continues at coordinate 1,092,164,190 of NC_090941.1, forward strand.
GCGCGTGCAGGAGCGCATAAGCGATGCGTCACATTATAATGGATTCTGGGAAAGTGGGAGGGGTTATCCATCTAAAAATGAAATGAATGAATATATGAGTACTATATTAATACCAGAAGCTACGTAAACATATTAAAAGGTCCATCAGAGTCCAACAGAGGTTCCAGAGCTCATTAGGCGTAACAAAACACTGTAATCTCCAGGACACAAAGTCAATGCTCTAGGGTTCCTCACCCAAACAGCTACTTCCAAGCCACTTACTCGGAGCGCGAACGCGGCACGATATAATGTATTCTGGTAAAGTGGGAGGGGTTATCTACCTAAAAATGAAATGAATTAATATATGAGTACAATATTAATACCAGAAGCTAGGTAAACATATTAAAAGGTCCATCAAAGTCCAACAAAGGTTCCAGGGCTCGTTAGGCGTATCAAAACACTGTAATTTCCAGGACACAAAGTCAATGCTCCAGGGTTCCGCAGCCGAACAGCCACTTCAGAGCCACTTACTAGGAGCATGCGTGCATTAGTGCATGCACAGGCGGTTATAATGGTTTCTGGGAAAGAGGGGTGTTAGCCACCTAAAAATGAAATGAATGAATTTATGAGTACGATGTTAATACCAGAAGCTAAGTAAATATATTAAAAGGTCCATCAGGGTCCAACAGAGGTTCCAGGGCTCATTAGGTGTACCAAAACACTGTAATCTCCAGGACACAAAGTCAATGCTCCAGGGTTCCTCAGCCGAACAGCCACTTCGGAGCCACTTACTCAAAGTGCGTGTGCAGGAGCATGTACGCGACACTTTATTATGGATTCTAGGAAAGTGGGAGGGGTTATCCATCTAAAAATGAAATGAATGAATATATGAGTACTATATTAAAACCAGAAGCTAAGTAAATATATTAAAAGGTCCATCAGAGTCCAACAGAGGTTCCAGGGCTCGTTAGGCGTACCAAAACACTGTAATCTCCAGGACACAAAGTCAATGCTCCAGGGTTCCTCAACTGAACAGCCACTTCCGAGCCACTTACTTGGAGCGTTTGCGCAGGAGCACGTGCACAGCACATTATAATGGATTCTGGGAAAGTGGGAGGGGTTATCCACCTAAAAATGAAATGAATGAATATATGAGTACTATGTTAATACCAGAAGCTAAATAAATATATTAAAAGGTCCAGCAGAGTCCAACAGAGTTTCCAGGGCTTGATAGACGTACCAAAACACTGTAATCTCAAAGACACAAAGTCAATGCTCCAGGGTTCCTCAGTCGAACAGCCACTTCCAAGCCACTTAAAGAAATAGCCACCATGGTTGTACAGATTGTGAATTCCCACCTATGTAACTCTTTGTATTCAGAGAAAGGCAATGCTCCATCGAAACCTTTTCTAATTTCAGAAAATGCAGAAATGTGCAGTTAGGCTAGGTACTGACCTCCGGAAAAAACGTGTTTCTGTTACTTACGGATCTCTACAAGTTAAAGATCTTGTTATTTTCAAAACCGTCCGTATCAATTGTGGACTTTTTTTTAGACCATAGGCTCTGATGCTTACACAAGCTGGATGGAGATTTGCTGTTTGGGGAACAATTTATTGGAATCTCCTCCCTTTCATTTTATATCTTGAAACTAAACATTGTCCAGTCTTGTTGTACTGGCTCTTCTGCGGGCTTCCAACTGAGTATATTTCTCTTGTCTCAAGCTGCAGTGAAGAATGGCACCCAGAAAAGGCTTAACTCATAGTGTTTGCAAATCAATTATCCACACAAATTGTCAGGTGATTTTTCCCTGATTATCCATTCCTTTGGAGAATGCAAAGTCATTGTTAGGACAAGCACATTATCTGGGATAGATTACCTAAATTCTGGTCTATTTTACATAGTATCAATAACAGTCTAGGACTAATTTTTATTATAACTTGGAAAATACTGGTGGGCAATCAGAAAACATATTAAGAACTCACATGAAAAATACTTTAATTGTAAATCCATAGCTGAGATTTGATGTCAAATGTGTATGAAATACATGGTGTAAGGGTTTAAAGACAGACACACTGTCTTAATGACAAACTGGCTTAAATCCCATGAACAACATTTGGTTACATGTCTTTATACCAAATCATTTTATAACATATGCACATATAATGAAAATTATATAACGACAAAACAAAACAATTGTTTTTTCATTGTTTGGGGGGTGCCCCTCAAACCCCTGTTTCCCAACTCTAAAAACCCACCACCCTAATTGTTTCCCCCACCCCCACATACATTTTTCTTATGTTTTTCGTTATATCATTTCTGTTATATATTCATTATATATAAAATGTTTATTATAAAGACTGTATACCACAACATTCTATTCATCCTGTAGTTTACCGAACAATGTATATATATATATATATATATATATATATATACATATATATATATATATATATATATCTGAGCTCTTTCTTATTATGTGTGTCTCCTTAGAACTACTGTACATCTCTGTACATTTCTGTACATTTCTGTTATTCGTACCTTACTGTGTATTACTTTATTAGTATATAATAGTCAAGTTAATGACTTTTTATACAATAAATAACAACATAATTTATATAACAGATTAAAGTATAACAAAGACCATTGAAATAAGTAATAAATCCATTAATATCCACATAAAATTAATCATCATAGAGATTAGGATTGTAGTAGTAGCTCATTAATCATATTCAAATAGTGCAGAGCAGCGTGTATTATATAGAAGTAATGTCCTATCATTATCATATTCCATAGTGTGTTCTTGGATTCTTTAGTTAAATGAGGTGAATGAACATCTGGGGAAAATGTATTGTTCAATTCATTAGTCCCAGTATATATGATAGTAATCAATGTTTTAGCATTTCCTCAGCTGGACATAGTGTGCTCTTTCCATGTAGTTTTGTTATTTACTACAACTCCTAGATTTTTATATTTCCCAACCACTTAAAGTTTATGTTCGTCTATATACCACAACTAGTTATCAATTTTAGAAGTTCTATTGAAAATCATGATTTTAGTTTTTGATTTATTAATTTTGGAGAATGGCTTTTGGTGTATTTGGCCAATGCAGTGATTTGCATTTGGAGTCCAACTCGGGTCCGAGTCATGATTATTAAATTGTCCGCTGAGCCAATCAATTGGAAATTAAGATGGCCAATGCTTGTTGTCTAAACCTTCTGGCCCTTGGTAGTTAGTGCTGTACACTTAACAACTTGCCTCTCTTTTCATGTTCCTGCTGGATTCTAATCATATGGTTTATGTCATACTGATATCATACATGTATACTCTCGTAAGACTTCTGTTAACAGGGTTGCAGCACTCTCTGCCAGATACTCTCTGCTATATTCCCTTTTCACAATCAAATGCAATAAAAGCAAAATCCAAATACAAAAAGTATGAAATAGTAGGATATCTGTGGGGCATATCAGGTGTTACCAGATGCCAGTTGGGGTGAAACATGTTGAATTCATTTTTATGAAGAACAAACATAAAGCATGTAATGGGGGCAGCAGTCATCCAGGTGTAATGAGTTCATTTCACCTGTTACAAGGTTACCTATAGTGACTAGTTTTGTGAAAATGGAAATAAAGGGACATTCACTAAAAGGAAGTGCTTTTAAATGCCCAGAAATGAGCGTCATGCTAGCGCCTTTTGAAACAGGTGCAGCGGGAGGCACAGATCATGACAGGGTTATTTCTGAACCTCTCATGACTTCTCTTAAGTGGCACAGCCATGGTTTTAATGAGCCTGTCACACCTGCATTTCCATATCCCAACAGGGATGGGAATGTTTACTTTTTACTTGTGCATATCTCTGGGACATGCCCATTAATGCCCCGTCTCAGTGAAATGCGCTCAATGCAGCCAATTGGTTGCTGGGAACCTTTCATGCATTTATGTCGGACGCAGAATCTGTGCATTATTGTCCAGTCCCTCATGACAAGATCAGATCAGCTTTGAGATTCAGGTGACCTGAGCTTTTCAGCAATGGATGCAAATGGAAAGGGCCCATTTGCTGCGCTTGTGCCATTTTTGCTCATTTTCCCCACGTTTTAAGCACGGGACAAGGCAGGACTTCTGAGCACAGCACACTCCTGGGTCTCTCCAGCATGAGGTTCACGATTTGATTCAACAATTGCAGGACCTTCAAGGGCTATGTCTCTTTCCTACAAATTCTCTTGCCTTGGAAGGCCTGCTGGACCAAAACAACAAACAAACAAAAGTTTCTTCCGTGATCTTGCACCTTGGGCAATTGTTCTTCGCCACTTGGATCTCCCTCCGCCGGGCTCGGATCCTTCTTGCAATGTGGCCCTCCTTCCGTCAGTTTCACTACGGCCTTTCACTCTTAATATCAACACATTGTCCTTGGGTGCATCATTCTTCACCCTGGTTCACATGCATCCATTAGCTGGATTCCCATTTGGCAATTTCACAGTTCACTTAGTTTAATCACAGTGCAGGATTTACTTCTCTTAGCTTTTTCCTTGGCATTCCACTGTCGGGTTCACACTTGCCTTGATTCACAAACTTCTCAGGAAGCGAGGGGGTTCCCTTACCCTAGCTATCTTTCGGCTATGGGTCAGAGACTTTCGATTGTAACAGGGATTTGACATGACACTTATAGGACCATTCTGACACCTCACACCGCCCTCTCCTAGGGCTTTCTGGTACCTGTAGTTTCAACACAAACAAAAGACGCCACTGAGAGTCCTTCGAATGAGCACTCCTGCAGCACCTGACCACTCTGCAGCTGGCTCTTCTCTGGGCTTTCCAAAAAGTTCACAGTTCTTTGTTCACAAGTTCCTTGCATTCACATAATATTTCCAATTGCAACCTTCGGCTCAACACAGTTTGGTTTGCTATCAGATTTCTCTGTCTGTGCTGAACCCATTGGCTTGTCCTGCTTTTGGAGTGAAGAACGGTACCACGGTAGTCAGCGTGCTTCTTTGCCTGTGTTATAAATGCGGGAAGACCCTGTGTACCGTTGACATCTGCCACACCACACGTCAGCTCTACTCCCCAGTCTTGTGATTCCCTTTTCGGAAGCTTTGCAGGTCTAAGTTGGGGAAGTGCAAATCCCTCCTCATCATCCTTTCAGGTCTCCGCACTTTTCTCCTCCGCTTGAACTGTCGGTCCGGAATTGCTCGTAGTGTGCTCTCGTGCTCTGTCTTTTATCCCTGTGGGGAACGTAAAGGGCTGTCAGGTATGTGTGTCAATTGGCTGCTTCTGCCTGACCCTTGTGTTGGGACATGTCCGGTAAACAGCTCTGGTGTTAGACCGTTGTTTGTCATGGGTCAGGAAAGTGTTTGTGTCTGAAAAGAGGGGTGGGTAGTGGTTTTGAATATCCTACAGAGTAGGATGGGGTAAAAGTGTTACAGGGAAGCGGGTACTGTGTCTCACCCATCAGTGTCCAACTTCCGCTCCCAGAAGAGCCCTCATCCAGGTGATCCTCCCCCACTGGTCCACCCCCAGGAACTGTATACAATAGCGATGGCTGTGTCCTGGCCACCTGGATGACAGATCTCCGGGGACTAGCAGGTGAGACACTGTCAGGTTTCTCACAATAGGGAAGCTGATACTGCAGGGAAAATTGCACACATGGCTAAAATCACTCGGTTCTACCAACCAATATGCAATGAACACATTGAAAAAGCCAACCTTTTGTCACAGTGGCACCTGCGGCGTCTACTTCAACTGCGCCCTTTGCAAGCTTGGACAACAATAACTTGTTGAAATTATGTTTGAACCTACAACCTAGGATTTCTGCAGTACTTAACCACACGGGGAGAGCACACAAGGTGAGATAATGGGAACTAATCTATCATCAACCCCTGATCTGGAGGAACTAGTCTCATCTACATCTGAAGATTCTTTCTCCATTGAATTTTCTACCCTCCAGGTGGCAATGCACTGGCTAATGTTGATGGGTGTGAACTGAGGCCTCCAAATGATCGGCACTGATGGCAAAGGTCGATGCACATTCTCTTCATGTAACCTGCTCCTACAAGAACAAGGGGATATTAAGTTTATCCTGGCTCGAGTGGTGGACATCATCCTAACTAATAGCCAGGGAATGGCAATGAGTAATCTCCACAGTGTAGAACTAAGGAGTGTTACATCTCTAGCTGATTATGGCACTCCACCATCCTTCTCTCCTGGTCCTCAGTTTGAGATTTCCTGTATGGACATGGATTCTAACATGACAGTTGTTAATAACGCTCCATCTAAGCAGTGCAAAAAGTGTCCAAAGAAGAGAGCATCGAAACATACTTGGCCTAAGGGAGGTGGACAAGGAATGAAGAATAAAAAAACAAAAAATAAATCCCCAACCTTTGGCCACTTCAAATAATAAAGAACGAAAATCTGTTGCGGAAAAGGATTGTTATATACTGACACAAGCAGACAAGTGTAAGAAGGGAATATTGGCACTACGTAAGAAAAAGGAAATATAAGCAAACTTGGATAAATGGTGTGATCCATGTGTGGTGAAAAGGCAGCTGGATCATCCAGAGAATGGTAACGCCAAGAATAAACCGGTCGATCTGATTACTACTGAAACAGCTATAAAAGTGTTACAAACTGTGCCAAGTTTGGTTGCCAATGAGGTTAACGAACAACAGACTCAGACTGCTACATCCATAAGTAAATGAACTCAGGGACCTGCTCGGACATATGTAACCCAACATTACCAAGTGGGTGACGTGGAAACATGGTACACGAGAATTGGTCTTAAGTCCCAAAAGGCGTTCTTGTACCCCTAGCAAAATACCTGGCTACCCCCAGAGGCTTCGCTCCTAACCGAAGTTGTGACGTTTAACAATAGCCCATTCTTATGCTGCACCAATCTCTTGCAAATGATACACTTGATTCCTGATCTGAGAATAATCACGACAAGTGACATTCACAAAGTGGAATTGCCAAGAATAGGAAGTAGCTCTAACTGGGCCATCATAACTTTTGTGTCATCAATTATTGTGCAGAATTTGATTTTCTATTCTTAATATTTTGAACACATGGTGTTGGAAATGCAGGTTAACACAAGGATGTATTATCAGTCCCTTTCTGAAGTACGGCAGAATAAGCAGTACCAAGGGTGTAGGAAGCAGAGACGAGAATACGAATGTGCACAAGGGGAGGTTGGTGAAGAATATAGCCCATTGATACAATGCAAACAATATAGATGGTTTGAAATTGTTATCATGGAACAACACTACGGGGTTCCATTCTTTATGGTCAATCCTGAGGGTCAAAAGTGTGTGAGTACAGCAGATATATTTGTATTGCAGGAGTCATGGGAACGACAAGAGTTGCTGATAGATGGTTAAAGGCTTTTGACTCAACCCGCAAAGAAAGGAAGAGGTCACCCATGCAGCAATGTTTGTATTGGAGCAAGAGCTCAATTTGTGATTACATCCTTTATGAGTGTCTTACAATCAGATTACTTGATGGCAGAAGTGATCAGCAGTTGTCCTACTAAAAATACTAAAACGCTGATAATTACATTATATGAACCGCCAGAGTGTAATATTACTATGGCACAGCAAGGAAAAGTAGCTAAGATGTTGACATCCTGGCAAACAAATGGTAGGGTGGGTGAGAGAGCAGCTTTAGTAGCTGGTGATTTTAACACCCACTGCCTATCATTAGAAGAGTTCGAGCTTGGCGCTGGAGGAGACGGTAAAACATCAGGGTAATAAACCCATTGACAGCAAGACAGGCTCTTCTTATTGAAAAGGGGAGAACATGGGTGGTTGTCTTAAGTGATTGTGGTCTGCAACTATTGGGAGCCTCTGATGAGTTCAACATCTCGAATACCCCTACATGGATAGCGCCAGGACAATCCTTGTGTATGAATGCAATTTGTATGACTCCTAACCTTGAAATAAGGAGAACCAGCTATAGGATTGGGTTTAACAATTTAAGTGACCTCGCAACTCTGACCGTTACTGTAGAACATCAGAGGGTTACGGGCACGCTCCCGATTGTGAAGTTAGCAACGGTTAACCTTCAGAAGCACAAAATCCAGTGGTCAGCTACAAGTATTGGGCTGATTCCAGGGATGTCATTTCACCAAAATGCCAGGGGTAGCGGAAGTGACATCACATGACCCCTGACCTATGATGACATCACAGGAAGTGATGCCATTTTACCCCACTCTAAAGTGACATCACAGGAAGCGATGAAACATAACTTTTCACCTCTTGACAAAACAGGAAGTGGCATCACATAGCATTATTCCTAAATGTGGTTACAATATCACTAATGTGATTTACATTTCATACAAGAATGGATCACCATACATATCGTGAATATCAGTGTGTATAGGCCCATATTACCAAATTACTGTGAATGCAAACAGAGTTCCAAGGCCAAACGATAATGATGTGTTAATGATATAGCACTTATGCTTAAGCGTTTTATATAGAACTATACATACAATATCACCCGACCTGTGTTGGTACTCATTTATGAACCTCAGAAGCATAAAAGTCTGAGTTGGCCTTGCTGGGATTCGAACATACAACCTGCAGATCACACACACATTGCAGAAGTGAGCACTCAACTCACTGAACTGTCTTACCAGCTATAGCTTACCGGCTATAATAAAATGAGCAGTTACATGTCTATATCTTCTCAAAGTCAGAAAGCAAATTACACTCTGTAGTGGATACCTTTGAACTGGTAACTGAGATTTAACAGCAGACCAGTTCATCTGCAGTTCTGGTGCAAAGGTGGCCACATGTCAAGACTGCGTGGATCTACGTTTCAGGTTTCAGAGGTTGGCAAAATAGGGAAAGCAGCGCTCTCACACATCACGTACTCTGGGCACTCGTTGCCTCATACATGCAAAGAAATATCCTGAACAGCATGCCAGGGAGATGGGAAAGATAGACACTTTACATTACAACAAAGCATTAATTGTGGCACATTGAAATCAAGGCCCACTTGATGTGCTAGGGTCAAACATTTCTGCACTGTACACAAGCTTTTGGGCAAACAGATTTTGTCAAGTTACCCGAGGACACCAAGATGGAATGTTGCGTGATGATCTTAGCATAAACATCAGCAGAAAAAAACATATCAACTTGTGAAAAGCAAAATACATAGTCCGAAATTGATGCTTATTCTACTCTAAATGCTTTTTGGAAGTTTTTGTCTGCATTGTGAATATGAGGTGTTTAAGAACAGACTAAATCAGTGACTCAGCCCCTGGTGTGTGCCTGAACTAATCGTTTAATGGGTCTAGCAGTTATTGTATAGAATTCCAGAAAGGCAAATTATGTATTATTCCTAGTCTTTCTTATTTAGGGTCACTGCTCAAAGTGTTTCACGTGTGGAACTACCTGGTTTTTAAGGGGCCTGAACAAGAATGCCAGCCTCTCCAGTAACAAAGAGCCACATTGTGCTGGCTACAGCCCAGGACCTTCCATTACAAAAACATTTTTTTTAAAAATTGAACTTTTCTTTTAGGGGTAACAAGGGAAGCCATGCGGGTAGTAGGGGAGACCACAGCTGTGACCCCTGGTGACCCCCAAATGATGTCCCTGTTTGAAGCAACTAAGAAGGTGCAGTACCAAAGCTTGGACTATGTGCAAGATATGTATTTTCTGGTGCAGAACATCATGGATGTTGTTAAGATGGATAATACTACACACTATATAGCAGGTTCTGCGGGTAAGTTATATGATGTAACTGTACAGAAAATAAAGAAGGAATTCCATAGATAATCTAGATTGCTACAAAAAATAAATCCTTAACATACGAGGAGAGAATATTAGCCTTGAAAAAATTGACATAGAAATATGAAGTCGGTTTGAGGGCAAACAAGTATAATCAAAATTCAGATAACTGGAAAATGTTGCATAGATTAATAAGGGCAAAGGGCACTAAAAGCTTTTGGCAGCTGTACCGCTCTCATATAACAATAAAAGAACCACAGGAACTGACAACTATTACTGGGTTAGATATCTTAAGTGAAACAACTGCACAGCATTGGACAGGGCGGAGACATCCTGAATAACACAAGTGGGTGGTGGACCAGGGTGCTTGGACTTCCATGTGGATGACATTCATCAGATTATAATAAGCTCTAAGTCCTCTGGAACCTCTGGTCCCGATAAATTACCTAACATCGTAAATTAAAAAGGAGCCCGTGTTGTGGGCCTGTTTTCTCAGTAGTGCTTTTAAAAACATTGTGAAGAGTGGTTCAGTGGAGATCATCTGTCTTATGCCTGTGCATAAGACCCAGAGACGAACTAAGGAGGTAGTGGCTGCTGGCTATGTTGGATGCCAGCAGCAAAATCTTCCCCAAACGCTCGTTAACAGATCTTAACAAATGGAGTGAGAATAACGGCATCTTAAAGATAAGTCAGACAGGCTTTCGCCGTGGTGGCAGAGCGGTTCACTGTGTTTGGGCCCTTAAACTGATTTTAGCCAAGATTAAGAAAACCCATGGGACCCAATTATATGTGGCATTCGTGGATTATTCAGGGACCTTTGAGTGTGTCATCAGAGGCTGATTATTAGGGGTGAAACTAGGACTAGTGGGATTGATCTGTCCTTATTCTCATTAGAGACCTGCATACAGGCACTAAGGTGGTGGTGAGAACCTCATAGGAGGGGACTTTGACACAACAGATTGATACAAACTTGGGCCTGAAACAGGGTTGTGTCCTTGCCCCCACCCTATACAATTTATATGTGAGTGATGTACGGGAGTTTTTCGAAGGAAGGCTTGCATTTCCCCAAAAAATTGGCGGGAGTACCAATACCCTTCATGTCCTATGCCGACAACACTATCATCATGGATCAGACCCCGATAGGTCTCCAGACGTCAATGAATTTTTGGGAAAAACATGCCACTACCAATAGACTCAGGGGCCGATTCATGGAACAAACGTGCGCCGAAAATCTACGCGCAAGCAGGCGCAAGCAGGCGCAAGCGGAAAAAAACAGGCGCACGCGCACGCGTGCGATTCATGGAAGTCCCTGCGCGTGTCTTCCTCGGGATGTGCGCCAAACCCGTGCATGGCGCACACGTCACTGCAACATCCCGAAAGATGTGCGCGACGCGCACAGTGAAAGCGCACAACCTCTGCGCATACACTAGAAAGTGGGCGGAACACGGGGCGTAACGCGCGGAATGGGGAACAACTCGCGAAAACAAGGGCGTAACTGGGGATGTACTGCAGGGAAGCAGACGGAACGCCCACACGCACCCGAACCACACGTATTCATGGAATCGAATAGGGCAAAGCCACGCACAGCGAAAGACACGCACAAGCCCAAACACGTCTGCCACACGAAGGCAGGCGGTAGCGTCCGTGCGCATTACAAAAGTGGCAACATACAGCAATAGTGCCTGTGCGAGCAGGGTACGCGTATCTCAGGGGTGCGCGGGAAGTTCCACACGCGATTCCATCAGGGTACGTGTATTTCGGGGGTGCGCGGGAATTTCCACACGCGATTGGGCCCATGCGAGCAAGGTACGCGTATCTCAGGGGTGCGCGGGAAGTTCCACACGCGATTCCATCAGGGTACGTGTATTTCGGGGTGCGCGTGAAGTTCCACACGCGATTCCATCAGGGTACGTGTATTTTGGGGTGCGCGTGAAGTTCCACACGCGATATCAGCAGGGTACGTGTATTTCAGGGTGCAGGGGAAGTCACACCCGCGATTTCTGCAGGGTACGTGTATTTCAGGGGTGCGCATGAAGTTCCACACGCGATATCAGCAGGGTACGTGTATTTCAGGGTGCAGGGGAAGTTACACACGCGAAATCAGCAGGGTACGTGTATTCCAGGGGTGCGTGGGAAGTTCCTCACGCGATTCCATCAGGGTACGTGTATTTCAGGGTGCGGGGGAAGTTACACACGCGAAATCAGCAGGGTACGTGTATTCCAGGGGTGCGCGGGAAGTTCCACACGCGATTCCATCAGGGTACGTGTATTTCGGGGTGCGGGGGAAGTTCGACACGTGATTCCATCAGGGTACGTGTATTACAGGGGTGCGCGGGGAGCACCACACGTGAATTGCACGTGTGGGCCCTCCCAGGTGTTCCCTCTACACCCTCCACAGCACCTGCAGGTGGCTCACACCACAGGGGCCTACCCTGCACATGTCCTGCAGGCACCCCATCCACCATGGCCATGCCCCCCAGCCAACCCACATGTCAACTTGCACTACTGCCCACCAACGCATGTCCCCCTGCACCCCCAGCCACCAGCGGCCCCCTCCACAGGCCCCCACCCATGTCTCCCACCACCCCCACCCCCCAGCCACCAGGGGCAGCCTCCACCAGGCCCCCACCCATGTCTCCCAGCACCCACACCCCCCAGCACTGTGGGGCACCTGCCAGCAGGCCCCCACCCATGTCCAACTCATGTTCCCCACCACCCCCCAGCACTGTGGGGCACCTGCCAGCAGGCCCCCACCCATGTCCAACTCATGTCCCCCCCCCACCACTGTGGGGCACCTGCCAGCAGGCCCCCACCCATGTCAAACTCATGTTCCCCACCCCCCCACCCCCCAGCACTGTGGGGCACCTGCCAGCAGGCCCCCACCCATGTCAAACTCATGTTCCCCGCCCCCCCCACCTCCCAGCACTGTGGGGCACCTGCCAGCAGGCCCCCACCCATGCGCAACTCATGTTCCCCACCTCCCCACCCCCCAGCACTGTGGGGCACCTGCCAGCAGGCCCCCACCCATGTCTCCCACCACCCCCACCCCCCAGCAGTGCAGGGGCACCCACCACCAGGCCCCCACCCATGTCTCCCAGCACCCCCACCCCCCAGGGGCACCCTCCACCAGGCCCCCACCCATGTCTCCCACCACCCCCACCCCCCAGCAGTGCAGGGGCACCCACCACCAGGCCCCCACCCATGTCTCCCACCACCCCCACCCCTCAGCCACCAGGGGCAGCCTCCACCAGGCCCCCACCCATGTCTCCCAGCACCCACACCCCCCAGCACTTTGGGGCACCTGCCAGCAGGCCCCCACCCATGTGCAACTCATGTACCCCTGCACCCCCACCCCCCAGCACTGTGGGGCACCTGCCAGCAGGCCCCCACCCATGTCTCCCACCACCCCCACCCCTCCAGTCACCAGGGGCAGCCTCCACCAGGCCCCCACCCATGTCTCCCACCACCCCCATCCCCCCAGTCACCAGGGGCACCAACCACCAGGCCCCCACCCATGTCTCCCACCACCCCCACCCCCCCAGTCACCAGGGGCAGCCTCCACCAGGCACCCACCCATGTCTCCCACCACCCCCACCCCCCCAGTCACCAGGGGCAGGCTCCACCAGGCCCCCACCCATGTCTCCCACCACCCCCACCCCCCGGCAGTGCAGGGGCACACACCACCAGGCCCCCACCCATGTCTCCCAGCACCCCCACCCCCCAGCCACCAGGGGCACCGTCCACCAGGCCCCCACCCATGTCTCCCACCACCCCCACCCCCCAGCCACCAGGGGCAGCCTCCACCAGGCCCCACCCATGTCTCCCATCACCCCCACCCCCCCAGCCACCAGGGGCACCAACCACCAGGCCCCCACCCATGTCTCCCATCCCCCCAACCCCCAGTCACCAGGGGCAGCCTCCACCAGGCCCCCACCCATGTCTCCCACCACCCCCACCCCCCAGCAGTGCAGGGGCACCCACCACCAGGCCCCCACCCATGTCTCCCACCACCCCCACCCCCCAGCAGTGCAGGGGCAGCCTCCACCAGGCCCCCACCCATGTCTCCCACCACCCCCACCCCCCGGTCACCAGGGGCAGCCTCCACCAGGCCCCCACCCATGTCTCCCACCACCCCACCCCCCAGCCACCAGGGGCACCAACCACCAGGCCCCCACCCATGTCTCCCACCACCCCCACCCCCCAGTCACCAGGGGCACCAACCACCAGGCCCCCTACCCATGTTTCCCACAACCCCCACCCCCCAGTCACCAGGGGCAGCCTCCACCAGGCCCCCACCCATGTCTCCCAGCACCCCCACCCCCCAGCACTGTGGGGCACCTGCCAGCAGGCCCCCACCCATGTGCAACTCATTTACCCCTGCACCCCCACCCCCCAGCACTGTGGGGCACCTGCCAGCAGGCCCCCACCCATGTCCAACTCATGTTCCCCACCACCCCCACCCCCCAGCACTGTGGGGCACCTGCCAGCAGGCCCCCACCCATGTGCAACTCATGTACCCCTGCACCCCCACCCCCCAGCACTGTGGGGCACCTGTCAGCAGGCCCCCACCCATGTCCAACTCATGTTCCCCACCACCCCTACCCCCCAGCACTGTGTGGCACCTGCCAGCAGGCCCCCACCCATGTGCAACTCATGTACCCCTGCACCCCCACCCCCCAGCACTGTGGGGCACCTGCCAGCAGGCCCCCACCCATGTCCAACTCATGTTCCCCACCACCCCCACCCCCCAGCACTGTGGGGCACCTGCCAGCAGGCCCCCACCCATGTCCAACTCATGTTCCCCACCACCCCCACCCCCCAGCACTGTGGGGCACCTGCCAGCAGGCCCCCACCCATGTCCAACTCATGTTCCCCACCACCCCCACCCCCCAGCACTGTGGGGCACCTGCCAGCAGGCCCCACCCATGTCTCCCGCCACCCCCACCCCCCAGCAGTGCAGGGGCAGCCTCCACCAGGCCCCCACCCATGTCTCCCACCACCCCCACCCCCCAGCCACCATGGCCAGCCCCCAACAGGCCCCCACTCATGTCCCCTATCACCCCCACCCCCCAGCCACCATGGGCAGCCTCCACCAGGTCCTCACAATCCACAATCATGTGCGTTATGGTCAGCCTCCACAGCCAAAAAGCCCTACCAAGTAACCCATTCACCCACATGGAAATGGAAAGTACATGTTACACCCCCAATGTTCATAAAGCAAATGAACCCATGTCCGTCACACACAATGGTTGCAATTGAATGGGAAAACACCCAACATGACATGCATGAAACCAATGAGATGATACCACACAGTGAAGTATGAAAACAAAATTGTATTAAAAAAAAAAGAATGCAAAAGAAATGAAACAAACTACAATGGCAATGAAAAAAAGATAAGCTGCATGTCCGTTTAAAAAAATAAAAACACCAAATCCTAATCCAAAAAAATGTTGTCCAAAGTCAAATGAAAAATAAAATCAATCCAATGAAGAACTATGTACAAAACATCCAAGGGTCCATGAGCCCAACTGAACAAAGGAAACCTACAAAAAACCCTAACTAAAATGCAACGATATACAAAAAGTGGAGCAGTGTCCGTCGACTCCAAATCATAAGAACAAACAAAGGAAACCTAAAACTAAAGAACTATATACAAAGGCGGCGGGCAAGTCCAGCGGCTCACTCCGTGGTGTTCTGGGCCAGGGCATCATCGAACTCCTGTTCGATGTCCCGGAGGCAGTCCTGTTCCATGGCCCCGAGGGTCCGCCGGGACGACGCCGTGTCCTCCTCCAACCCCCTGCGGATTGCCTCGAGGCACTCGGCCCGCCTCAGGGCCCTCCGCATGGAGTTCTCCACCCTGACCATTGTGAGCCGCGTCTCTTCCGCCCGCCGCCGCTCCGCACCTATCTGCTGGCCCAACCGCTGCCACACAGAAGACACACCCCGTCCTGGGTCAACCTGCCCTCCGGCCGATGCCTGCCCCTCCGATGTTGAAGGCCCCGAGCCTTCATGGCTCCCACCACGTTGCTGCTGCTGCTGTGCCTCTGCCCGTGCACTGCCTCCTGCTGCCTGCACATCCTCCGCCGGCTGGGGTGCAGTTGTTGATGTGGCCACCCCTGCTGGACGTCCGACTCCCGACTGTGGCAGGGATGCCTCCTCCACCAGCCTGGCCGCACCGTCAGAGGCAGCTCCACAGGGCACCCAGGTGACTGATGGGTGGGAAGATGGCACAGAGGATGACTGGCGCGTAGGGGGTCCAGTTGAGGAGGGGATCGGAGCAAGCCCCATCAGACGGAGGAATCCGGCCTGGGTGACCTGTCCCAGCAGGCTGACGTGGTCAATGAGCCATTCGAGATGACGTGCAGTCTCTCCATGAAAAGACTGCAGGTCACCTCGCATGGCCCGTTGACGCAACGCCACACCAGCCAGGACAGGCTCAACCCGGACCTGGATAGCCACGTCCGCAGGCAGAGGAAGGCCAGTTGACGTCAGCTCATCCCCTGCCTGAAAACGGGTCTGGACGTAGGCATCCCTGCTGGTGCAAGATGATGCAGGGACAGGATCGGGGACAGGATTGCACACAGGCACCTCCGTGGCGGCCTGTGCTGCCTCCTGTCCCTGGTCCTGCACTGCACCACTAGCACCAGTGGGATCCCCACCTCCAGACCCCGTCTCTGGTGCTTGCACGGCCTCCTCCTCCACCAAACCCCCCACCAACCTGGATGACTCCGTGCCATCTTCCACTGTTGGGCCCTGTGGGGTCCCAGCTGCCCCTTCTGCTGCCGAGGAGTCCAACTCCAACCTCCGCCTCTTGGACCTCCCCCCGGCAGCTGCGGCCTGGGACGTGGCACCGGACTCCTCACTCCCCGACGAGATGACAACACGGGAGGTGAGCCGGGCCTGGCGTCTCCGGCTGGCGGTGGGATCCCCGCCGCTGTGCTCCACAGCACCTTCTCCGCCCTCTTCATCAGTTGACGCTGCAGACAGGGAGAAACAAAACACAGGCATCAGGGCACTGTACAATGGACACATACACACATGACAGTTGCACATGAGTGGCATTGGCAAACCTCAGACATGTCATCACAATCCCCAACACACATGTCATTACAACTCGCACACATGAGCCATACCACAGCCATATAGCAACTGCCACCACCATCCATACACATACAACAGCATGAGCAGCCAAAGGTGAGCCAGACATCACATGCAACACAGGAAGTGCACCACACATGTACACACACCACCACACTTGCATGCATGTGTACACCTCTGCCAAGTGTCGCACTGTTCAGACGGGCATCCATGTCACATCTGGCAATCAGGCTTCCACATACCGCTGTCACATGCATCCATGTTGCATCACTGTTGCACCCTTGTGAAATACACACACATGCACATGTACACAGTGCTGATACATGCAGCCGAAAACAACATACATGCGTGACATCACGGACATGTCTACTTACATACACATTCATCCAAACATGTGTGCCCACACAACTGCATTTGGCATGCAAGCCTACACACACAAGCACCATCCATGTCTCACACATTACAGCCCTCGCATGTGTCAGCCCCATGGCCCTGTACACCCCCACCCATACTCGACCCCATACAAACAGATGTGCAACCTGCACACTACCGAATAATCACCACACGCACTGCTCACAATCAGGATGCATGTACACTCACCGCTCGACTCCAGACGGGTCTGCTTCTCTAGGACCTGGACGTGGAGCGCTGGGGATATGCGTTCCAGGACCCTCATCTGTTCTTCCGACAAGTGGCCCCGGCGCCCCTTGGCATCCGCTGCCTTCAAGAGGCGCCGGGCCTTGTTCAGGGTCCTGGACCTGAAGTCCTCCCAGCGCTTCCTGACATGTTGTAAGTCGCGGACTGCCACCCCCTCCGCGTTGATGGCAGTCACAATGTCAGTCCAGATCCGAGTCCGTCCTTCCTTGTCGGCACGGGAACTTCCGAAGAGGGCATCATACTGCCCCAGGACTTGCTCCACCAGGACACCAACTTCGGTGACTTTGGACAACATTTTTTTGGATTAGGATTTGGTGTTTTTATTTTTTTACACGGACATGCAGCTTATCTTTTTTTCATTGCCACTGTAGTTTGTTTCATTTCATTTGCATTCTTTTTTTTTTAATACAATTTTGTTTTCATACTTCACTGTGTGGTATCATCTCATTGGTTTCATGCATGTCATGTTGGGTGTTTTCCCATTCAATTGCAATCATTGTGTGTGACGGACATGGGTTCATTTGCTTTATGAACATTGGGGGTGTAACATGTAATTTCCATTTCCATGTGGGTGAATGGGTTACTTGGTAGGGCTTTTTGGCTGTGGAGGCTGACCATAACGCACATGATTGTGGATTGTGAGGACCTGGTGGAGGCTGCCCATGGTGACTGGGGGGGTGGGGGTGGTGGGAGACATGGGTGGGGGCCTGGTGGAGGCTGCCCCTGGTGGCTGGGGGGTGGGGGTGGTGGGAGACATGGGTGGGGGCCTGGTGGTTGGTGCCCCTGCACTGCTGGGGGTTGGGGGTGGTGGGAGACATGGGTGGGGGCCTGGTGGTGGGTGCCCCTGCACTGCTGGGGGGTTGGGGTGGTGTGAGACATGGGTGGGGGCCTGGTGGAGGGTGCCCCTGGGGGGTGGAGGTGGTGGGAGACATGGGTGGGGGCCTGGTGGTGGGTGCCCCTGCACTGCTGGGGGGTGGGGGTGGTGGGAGACATGGGTGGGGGCCTGCTGACAGGTGCCCCACAGTGCTGGGGGGTGGGGAGGTGGGGAACATGAGTTGCGCATGGGTGGGGGCCTGCTGGCAGGTGCCCCACAGTGCTGGGGGGTGGGGGGGTGGGGAACATGAGTTTGACATGGGTGGGGGCCTGCTGGCAGGTGCCCCACAGTGCTGGGGGTTGGGGGGGTGGGGAACATGAGTTGCGCATGGGTGGGGGCCTGCTGGCAGGTGCCCCACAGTGCTGGGGGGTTGGGGGGGTGGGGAACATGAGTTGGACATGGGTGGGGGCCTGCTGGCAGGTGCCCCACAGTGCTGGGGGGTGGGGGTGCAGGGGTACATGAGTTGCACATGGGTGGGGGTATGCTGGCAGGTGCCCCACAGTGCTGGGGGGTGGGGGTGCAGGGGTACATGAGTTGCACATGGGTGGGGGCTTGCTGGCAGGTGCCCCACAGTGTTGGGGGGTGTGGGTGCTGGGAGACATGGGTGGGGGCCTGGTGGAGGCTGCCCCTGGTGGCTGGGGGGTGGGGGTGGTGGGAGACATGGGTGGGGGCCTGTGGAGGGTGCCCCTGGTGGCTGGGGGTGCAGGGGGACATGCGTTGGTGGGCAGTAGTGCAAGTTGACATGTGGGTTGGCTGGGGGGCATGGCCATGGTGGATGGGGTGCCTGCAGGACATGTGCAGGGTAGGCCCCTGTGGTGTGAGCCACCTGCAGGTGCCGTGGAGGGTGTAGAGGGAACACCTGGGAGGGCCCACACGTGCAATTCACGTGTGGTGCTCCCCGCGCACCCCTGTAATACACGTACCCTGATGGAATCACGTGTCGAACTTCCCCCGCACCCTGAAATACACGTACCCTGATGGAATCACGTGTGGAACTTCACGCGCACCCCGAAATACACGTACCCTGATGGAATCGCGTGTGGAACTTCCCGCGCACCCCTGGAATACACGTACCCTGCTGATTTCGCGTGTGTAACTTCCCCCGCACCCTGAAATACACGTACCCTGCTGATATCGCGTGTGGAACTTCACACGCACCCCGAAATACACGTACCCTGATGGAATCGCGTGTGGAACTTCACGCGCACCCCGAAATACATGTACCCTGATGGAATCGCGTGTGGAACTTCCCGCGCACCCCTGAGATACGCGCACCCTGCTCGCACGGGCCCAATCGCGTGTGGAAATTCCCGCGCACCCCTGAAATACACGTACCCTGCTGGAATCGCGTGTGTAACTTCCCCTGCACCCTGAAATACACGTACCCTGCTGATATCGCGTGTGGAACTTCACGCGCACCCCGAAATACACGTACCCTGATGGAATCGCGTGTGGAACTTCACGCGCACCCCGAAATACACGTACCCTGATGGAATCGCGTGTGGAACTTCCCGCGCACCCCTGAGATACGCGTACCCTGCTCGCACGGGCCCAATCGCGTGTGGAAATTCCTGCGCACCCCTGAAATACATGTATCCTGCTGGAATCGTGTGTGTGACTTCCCCTGCACCCTGAAATACACGTACCCTGCTGATATCGCGTGTGGAACTTCACGCGCACCCCGAAATACACGTACCCTGATGGAATCGCGTGTGGAACTTCACGCGCACCCCGAAATACACGTACCCTGATGGAATCGCGTGTGGAACTTCACGCGCACCCCGAAATACATGTACCCTGATGGAATCGCGTGTGGAACTTCCCGCGCACCCCTGAGATACGCGTACCCCTATTGCTGTATGTTGCCACTTTTGTAATGCGCACGGACGCTACCGCCTGCCTTCGTGTGGCGGACGTGTTTGGGCTTGTGCGTGTCTTTCGCTGTGCGTGGCTTTGCCCTATTCGATTCCATGAATACGTGTGGTTCGGCTGCGTGTGGGCGTTCCGTCTGCTTCCCTGCAGTACATCCCCAGTTACGCCCTTGTTTTCGCGAGTTGTTCCCCATTCCGCGCGTTACGCCCCGTGTTCCGCCCACTTTCTAGTGTATGCGCAGAGGTTGTGCGCTTTCACTGTGCGCGTCGCGCACGTCTTTCGGGATGTTGCAGTGACGTGTGCGCCATGCACGGGTTTGGCGCACATCCCGGGGAAGACACGCGCAGGGACTTCCATGAATCGCACGCGCACATGCTTGCGCCTGCTTGCGCGTAGATTTTCGGCGCACGTTTATTCCATGAATTGGCCCCTTAATAAGTACCTAATAAAACCCACTTACTACATTTTTGAATTACTGCACACAAAACACAAACAGACAACAACACATACACATATGAGCATATACAGGGAAAGTGAAGTAACCTAACTGATTATCTTCACACACAGAAATGATTGCTCTACTACTTCCCTATGTATAACTATCACATATTGTGACCAGGCCCTAAGGAAAGTTGTGTAAATGCAATGTGTACAAATAGCATATCCAGGGAAAGTACAGTAATAAAAAAACAACAGAACTATAAGACAGTGTTGATAACCTTACTAATTATCTTCATACATAGATAGCATTGCTGTCTTCCAAGTCTGTGTTTTCCCCTTTGTATATGTTTCATATGCTGTGAGTGGACCCTAAGTGAATTACTGTAAGAACATATTTCAAGTTCAAGTCTACAAATATAGTACTTTTTTAATTTTTAGTTCCTGACTGTTACTGGCCTAGATATATCAGTAAAGGAAAAAAGAGTGAGCCAGGCATCTGATGTCATCAGTGATGTCATCAATGAAATGTGTGATGTCATCTTTCATGTCCTGGGTGTTAGTCTTAGCAGTGCACAGTGGTGGTGAGAGTTATGCTTGCTTCCCTTACCATAACTAGCGAATTTCAGTTTTTTTTTTTTTACTTTGAACCATAACATCCCTTCAGCAAAGGTTTTTTTATTGAATTGCAAAGGCTTTTAGTAGCACAACTTAACCATAACGTCCCTTTAACAAAGTTTTTTTACCGAATATACATAGGTTTTTGGTAGCACAACTGAACCATAACGTCCCTTTAACAAAGTTTTTTTTACTAAATATACATATACATACTGTGAATTTGATGTATGTTTACTAGGATTCCCTTACTTTATATACATGTAACATAGAACATGCTGAACCCCCATCCAGTGATTTTGATATCCGCGGACCGATGCTGAAATGGGGGATGAAAGCCATTAGCAACCCAGGTTCCCAAAGCAGAACCCGGGGTGCTAAAAAAGAGGATTTTGCTTCTTACATCGGGACGCGTGTGGCGTCCCAGTATAGGAAGGAAAATCCTTTTCCAAGATGGCCACCATGGAAAAGGAAGGCGAGGGTTCCATACAGGGCCCTCTTCGCTTTCCATGGCAGCCTACAGAAGGCAAAAAGAGAACCCTATGACCATATTACCACGAGCACATTTTTCTTCGCTTTCAGATCTATCCTAATTTGGTATAACTTTACCACAAAGCCAGTCCCAGGTGTACATGGCCACTTTAATCCTATGTTTTCTCCCTTGTGGTCATAGCCAGCAGCCAGATTGTCTGGATCATGACCTTATTCCATGAACCAGACAATCTGGCCACTGCCCAATGCCACAGGCTACCCCACATTCACTGAAGGTATACCGCTATTTTTTTTATAGCTACTTTATGACACTTGGCAAATAATAAAATTCTGGCACATTGGCAAAACCATGCTTGTAGGCCCTTGCCAATGCTCCTTACGCAAGTTTGCTGCAAATCCACCCATGTTTTATTTTTTCAAAACTGTCAAATTAATGCACACACAATCGTCATATAGCCTAGCCCCCACTTGACAAAATCCATTCAGACTGTACCAAAACATTTATATCTAGATCTATAATCTCTTTGCAAACCGTTGTGTAGATTTGTCAAATAGCACCACATGTATAAGCCTTTACATTATTTTGGCACCCCACCTCTAATTTTGCCCCCTCGTGACAAAATCCCACCAAGCTTCGAGAAACCATTTATATCTAGATCGATTATCAGTTTGCCAAAATAAGTGTAGATTCATTAAATGTCACCTCATTTTTAAGCCATTACATTATTTTGGGACCCCCTCTAATTTTCCCCCCTCATGACAGAATCCCACCAAACTTTGTAAACTCATTCGCAATCAAGTCACAAATATACAATCCCATCCTCATCACCCCTCACCTCCTTAGAGATTATTTGATAAGTTTGACAAGAGCAATGCTCAGAAAATATTTTGTTCCGAGGGTTCAGGCACGTATTTTTATCCATACGTTGATCGATCGCACAAACATTTCCAGTGCACCTTACCTTAGTTTTCCTCTTTTGTACACATGTGAAATCTGGCAACAGGGCGCGGCCATCTTGGGCTAATCTTACCTGTTGCTGCATCGGCCTAAGGCAGTGGTATTCCAACTGTGGGGCGCGACCCCCCAGGGGTCTGCGGGTACATTACTGTGGGGCCCTGAGAGCTCAGCATGAAATCTAAAAAAAAATCTTTAGATTGGAAGAAATAGCCAGAGTGGCTCACATGGTCGGGCTGAAGCATGAAACTGTCTCAGGCAACAATGAAAAAGTAGCCCGCAGTTGTAAATGGATATTCATTCCTTCAGTCACAGACTGGGCCTCAGTACAACTATGGCGGTACCGTTGCGGGTGCCTGACAGCCTGCCAGGTCTGACATGACATGCTGTGCAGCACCCTCGAGCACAGCTCGTCAGATGCACCGGCACCGTAATTAGCGGTGCCGGTGCATCCGAGCTCCCCATTCCCATTGAGCCCTATTGGGCTCAATGGGAATGGGGATATACCGGTACCGGCACCCACGAAAGGGCAATTATCAGGTCCGCCTAACTCGGCATGACCCGGTAATTGCCCATTCGCGGGTGCTGGACCCGGATGCAACGCCGGCGGCAGCCGTGCCGGTTTTAATGGCACAGCTACCACCAGGGTTGTAATGAGGCCCACTGTTTCAGTAGTACCCAAGGGGGTGCTTTGTGTTAAAATGTAAGTAAATTGTGATATAGTCAGCAACAATGGTCAAAATTAATAACTGCATGGTTAAGTAACTCATCAAACTGGTCCACATTGGCCAAAATGGTGGCCCATTTTGACTGGCCCACACTAGCATTTTACATTTTTGGTACAGGCATTGCCCTATAGCCCAGTCCGAGCCTCACCCATTATGGAGGAGCTAAGGAGCCAGCCAAGTGAAACAGTGAGCACTCCCTCAGCTGCTTTTTCCAGCTGATGGAGTGCTCGGGGTCTGGCTGAACTGTCAAAGGGAAAACTGTTTTCCTTTGACAGTTCAGTTTAGTTCCCCAGCCGCACATGCTCACTGAGCCATACAAGTGCTGGGGCGTTTTGCTTCGCCAGCATTGCATAGCTCATTGAAAATGCTGGCTGGGGCACTGCATGTCTTTATGTCCAGGGAGGATCTCCTGCGCCTCCTCGCACATACGGACAGAGCAGCCTGGAGCAGGGCATTTCAGCACCCACACGCAGGCCAATGCAGAAGGTACGTTTATGTTCATTGTTTTTATTTAAACATGTGTATGGATGCGTGTATGCTTATGTTATGAGTGAATGTATGGTGATGGATGCTCGTGTCAATGATAGAGTGATTGCTGTATAAATGTGCAGCGACTTGCATGCACACGTAATCATGTTGATTGTGTTAGGCCCAGTGGGGCCCAGGGGACAGGGATGGTATCTTTTTACTGGACATCTATTATAGATGTCCAGTAAAAAATGTCATGCCTGCCCCCTGGACTCCCAGCACCAATTGCAAACTGTTTGGCTATTTACCCATTTTTTTGTTAAAAGTATGCTCTACAATGCAACATTTTAACCCATTATTTTAAAAACATTCACAGGGGGAAACCCCCCCGAACCACCCTTTATTGGTTCTGGCTTCCTCACTATGCTCGGTCGCTATGGCATTTTTGTGGGAAACAGTTATGCCCCTCCACTTAAAAAAATCACCAGCCGCCAATGGCCCTCAGACTGTGTTGGAAACGGGATGGGGAACCCACATACTATGGTGGGAGTACAATGGGCGGGAACCATGGGATAGTGGTGGGAACAGAGTGGGGAGAGCCCTGGGTGTGTGATGGGGTACGGAGAGACCAGGGACTGGGTAGGAGTGGGATGAGGGAGCCCAGCGACTGTGATAGGAGCAGGTGACGTAGCGCAATATATACTGTCCATTTGGCATTTCTGGGGGGTCCCAATCTAAGGTGAACAGCCCTGACGGCACTAAATCATATGCCCCGCCCCTGAGCCTCACATCACCAATCCTAGTGATATTGTCCGCCTTTCTCTGTGACGTTCCTGAGCAGCGTACCCAAACACGCCCAGTCATCACCTACGTGATGTGACGCAGAACCCGAAAATCAACACACAACTTCTCACAACACAGCACAATTCGGAATACTACACCGTACTTTAAAAAGAAACAACAAGACTATACAATTTGTAAAGTACTTTTATTTCACATTAATGCTCCAACAACATCCAACTATTGCCATATTCAATCAAATTTGAAATTTCTTTCTTCGCTCGCAATCCAAAATGTTTATCGTGAGTCACGCATTGTTCTTTTTTTCGTACAAAAGGTGTTCGTTTTGGATAAAAGAAGCACTTGGATAGTACAGTGAATTCCAGGGTTTGTGCATCAACTTGAAGCTAGACCACCGTAAAGGATGTTATGTTGCTCCTAATCGCTAGTACAGCGTAAGGGCATATCTGCCCTTGCCGAATGTCCCAAAAAACTGTCAAACATATCCAGTTGTTCACAAGTAGCTGGAGCTGCCGATTAAAAAATCTGTCAGTTGGCATCTGGAATCTATGACAATCCCAAAATT
Source organism: Ambystoma mexicanum (assembly GCF_040938575.1). Taxonomy (NCBI): domain Eukaryota; kingdom Metazoa; phylum Chordata; class Amphibia; order Caudata; family Ambystomatidae; genus Ambystoma; species Ambystoma mexicanum. The sequence continues at coordinate 1,092,189,453 of NC_090941.1, forward strand.
GCAAAATGTATCTGTTTCGGAAACATAATAGTAATATGTCTCACTAGTCGAGCTTTATTACAATTTGCTTCCGAGAACATTCCTATGTAGTATGATCAACTCTAAATTGGATACGAAAGCTGACACTACAATTCTATGTGCTCATACATGGCATTTTAATGAAATATTAGCGTTGAACCAGGGAGAACTGAGTAGTGGTCTACATGCATATCAATGCTGGCCTGCCCATCTGGACGGTAAAAAGAACATTACACACAAAGGTTATACTTGAGTTTCATTGCAATATGACACACAGAACAAACAAGTACAATGTAACCCACAAATAATGCTCAGATAATGATAAGTTGATGCTTGTTCGAGTATAAAATCATCCAAAATTAAACTTACATTACATTCAGCATTTCCATTCTCTTGGCGTAACTCAGACTGTAAGGGAGACTCTGTTTGCACCAACAATTTTTCATAAACTGAATTTACATGTTCCTTAGTCCACTTTTTGAATACATAACCTTATCATATCTTACATTATAACAACCCTCCTTCATTCAATTCCTTTTCAGAATGGTTCCTTTCTCTCAAGGTCAAAAAACAATTGAAACTTATACTGCGTGTCAATGCGTGGGCTTCCCGAGCTCGCAAACAAAAATTCAAAGGTGGTGACCTTCACTCAGAATCAAAATACATTCTTACTTTGCAATAACTTGCCACTCCGCATCCATGAGAACTGTAATTCTCATGCACATACAGGGTGGTCTTTGCATCAGGCAGGGTAGGTTGCTGCCTGTGGTGCCAACTGTAGGGGGCACCAGTCTGACTGCATTATTACTTTAATTACATTTTAACACAGACATGAATAGCCCTTTCTTTGCCGCGCTCTGGGTGTAGCACAAGCACATCAATTTATAAACATCAAGCGTTTTCATTTAGAGTGTAAAATAACCTGAAATTACTTCTATTTAATAGTAATAAATATTGGGCACCCAATATAAACAATATAAAAGAACGGGCATTCGGAATGTAGTATTACTCTGTAATACCACAAGGTAAGGTTCACGTTGCAGACTGCAGAAGCAACAATCCCACATGGGGCCATTGCTAGAAACACTTTGACTCTTTTTTGTGTACCCTCTACTTCAATGTTGGAGTAGGGCGCATTCTGTCATTGCAAAGTTTCCTTACCCCTTAGCAGTGGGTACTGCATCACTTCTCTGCACAGTGCTTTTAGCCTGCAACCTTCACTAATTTTCAAGTTGATGTCATTATTTCAGTGGCAACAAAGATGGTGAGGCAGAAACGTAAATGGTGGACTTGTAAACATAGATTGGAAGTCAATCAACCACTTCTTCCGATCCTGCATAGGACTGTTCACGAACAAGTTTGACAAGAGCAATGTTGTGTTTTTTAATATGTTTATACCGCGATGGACGCGGACACCAAGCACGGATCCAAGATGGTGGGCGTTTACAAACATCTGACGCACCTCAAACTCTTCACCATCCAATCAGGGGACACGTTGCATGTCCGCGGACATGATGCAAGTCGGTTAGCCAATCAGTGTTCTGCCCGCGGAGCGAACAGGGAAGTGTGTCTGCAGAGCGGACATAGATATCACACATTTTTTGTGACCTACTTTTTGGTCGTTTTAAAATAACTACTGTATGGATTTTCACCAAATTTACAAAAGCACGCTTTTGGGACCCAGCCGCTGCTCCTGCCGCAAATTTGGTGAAAATCCGTTCAGCGGTTTGGGCTGTAGGCGTGAGCAAATTTTTTTCCCCATTCAGTCTATGGGAAAAAAAGAAATTTTGGGACCCCCTCTATAACTTCCCCCCCCCTGCACCAAACCTCACCAAACTTTGCAGAGTGGGCCATATACTTTTTTTTGCAAAGTTTGGTGTGGGTTCGTCCAGGGGGAGCGAAGTTATAAGCCGCCAAAAAAGTGCTCTTCCTATGGGTTTAGCAACTTAACCATAACTACACGGCCACTGCTGTGGACATGTAATTTGGAAAGTCCTATATTTACGGCACCTAACACACACTTGCACAGATAATTGGTACAGACAGCGATTATGAGAAGGTGGTAAATCACTAAGAGCTACATATATATATATATATATATATATATATATATATATATATATATATATATATATATATATATAGAATGTGGTGGGAACATTGAAGCACTGTGTGAAGCATATTTAAAAAGTGTGATACCTGCAATAATGTATGCCTGCACACCACATCCATTGGTTGGATGAACTGGAGGGTACGCTTTTAAGCTCTATATTAGGGGTCCCACAGGCAGTACCAGTCGAGGCTCTATGCCTCGAACTGGGGATAACTTTGTTATTAACATGCTGGAAAACGTCTAGGATTCTATTATACATTACCTCGGTATATAAAGTGGATGAGGCCCTTACACTCAGAACCACTCTGGTGGAGCACACAAGTTGGTTAGCTAGCAGAACGAGAGAAACCAGGAAAGATATGGCATACACAGAGTTAAGTATTACTGCACTTGGCCTTCTGGGTACACTGAACATTGCATTACATGGGATGGGGTAACTAGAACAGTTTAATGTGAAACGCAGAAAAAAGTCAATTTATTATGACATGGTAGTGACCATAGATCAACTTAACACCAAACATAGGCATACTGAGTATACATAGCTGGGATTTCCCCTCCATGAACCCCAGATATTTGGCTAAGTACGAACTAATGCCAATTTATCATCTATCCGCGCGCAATGCGCTGGTCTTGTAAGCAAGACCATGCAGAGCAACAGAAATTGAAATCCCTGATCCGTGTTTAGAAACCGAACTCAGGTAAGGTATTAAGCGTGCTATAGAAAAACAATTAAATAAATAAATACCTTTCTATGAATACACAGGAGCAAGGTGTGGTTTCCCACGGGACAGGTGACTGAAGACTATGTACCAAGCAGATAGAAACGGTGTGTCATGTCCTCACGCAGTATGAGGCTCTCCTACCTCAATATGGGAAAAGCTACAACAAATATGCTAACGAAGCCTGCGGTTATAAGACGGACCAATTTTGGTCTGCGGTTTATATGGCCAATTCATTGATAGTGACTGCTGCCGTCTTCCATTTTGGGAAGGCTTCCCACAGAACAAAACTGAAGGATATACATTACCCCTGACCTCTCCTCTTATTTTAATTTCTCCTGTTTCTTTTAGGATCTTGGACAAGTGCAAATATAGGATTGAGTGATCATTTATTGTATTCTATGAAATGTGAATTTTATATTGTGATGGATAGGTAATGTAATGTATTAATTGTTATTGATTAAGATTGTAATGCTTTTTTATATAAGTGCAAAAGACAAAAGGAATTTGTCAGAAGTGCTAAATAAATAAAAAAAGAAAAAAAAACAATTTTAACCAAATGTGCAATTAACAGGCGTAACTCATGAAGACACCCCAGTTATTTCAAAACCACATAATAAAACCACATTTAATTTACTACATCATTTTGCCTATTTTCTTTACTTACCACTAAAGTAACTTTTCTTTGTACTTAGGCACCAAACCTCCAAACACATATTGCAACCGCTATGTGATAATAGCCTTATAGATCTACGGAGGGGTCATCATCTCTTGGAATAATGACCCTACCCAACCATTGTCCTGCGATAATGACTCCTCCTTAGGTATATTGGGATATATTATTGATTGCCATGGTCCTGCATTCTGAATATGAATAAACTGCTTGACATGCAAAGGAAAGGTGTGCAGCTTTGCACACTTCACATGGTACAGCAGCATTCCTACCTATTTCCTTCCAATTCACAGACAAACTTTGCAGAAGGACTCCAGTCAAACGCTCCAGGTTTCTTGTTAACCCATTTTCTGACAACCTGTATATGACTCTCAAGGAATTCTGAGAAAATGATTTCTTTGAAGCACCCGCATGCAGGGAAAAGCGTTGCTAAATTTAATCCATACTGAATTAAAGTGTCTCCTGTCACAGCACCTGGTTGAAAGGGAACACAAGATACCCGGCATATCATGTTTGTTTCTTTCATAGTCCATTAATAATTACAATAGCAGCATGAGGAAAACAATATACATTATAATGTGACCAGCATGGAAAGTAAACCAACACATATGTACATACAACAACAAAAGCACAATGTCCTTACATTAACAAAGACTTATATTCATTGCGATTCATTACAAACAATTAGGAAGGAAGCATTGTATTGTATCTTAAAATGTGACCATGAACTGTGCTGTCTATAATGAATATTTCTATGAATAACAGAATATCAACAATTAAGGGGAGGACCCTACTATGAATAAGGGCAATTCAAATAGAAGAAATAAACAATAAAATGGGCATCAATGTGTTGAATGTGTTAAATTAGCAAGTGATCTCAATCCCACCCATATCTCAAATACCACAAGTTATTTTGTTTGAAAAAATATATATTAAATTCGTACTATAATGTAACAGTTTATTTCACCATGTGATTTAACCAAATTAGTGCCCTCCAGCATGCACGTATATGCTGTAGTAATTTGCTCATGTTTTGAGGATGTAAGTAACTCCTGCAACACCCTCCAACAAATCCCTGTATAATGAAAGAATCTTGTTCACAAGGGTTGTGGAGAAGATGGTAGTGGAAAGAAAGTAAGTGTGATGACTATCAGTCAACTGGAAATGTGTCATTCATATCGAAATCCTTGCATTTTCCAGTCCTCTTTTTAAAAATCCATGTTTTCTCTAGGCAGCCTTTCACGGAAGAACCTCTTGATTGATAGGTTATTTTTTTTTATTGAAATGTCATAGTTTTTTGTTCAAAAATTTTCATTTAACCAAACAAACCATACACTTCCAAAATGTACAACAAAAAGTTTAAACACAAAAGCTTTCTTTCATTGTCCCTACTCTCCATAATTCCTTATTTCATTTTCCTTGCTACTTTAAGTCGTTCATACCAACTGTGTGTGTGTTCTTCATCGGGATAATATGATTCCAAAATTGAATGATGACAGTAGTAAGACTCCTGTTGTTCCCTGACAGTATGAGATTCCATTTGTCCTGGCTATTAAGTTCGAGCAAAGTTGTTGATATCATTTCTCGAAACCAATTTCTCTTTTCAACTAATGCAGGACAAATCATGATGATGTGATGAATATTCTCGAGCATCCGTTTATTCCCGCAGAATCGACAGAAGGTTTCCTCTTTAGGGATCTGCCTATTATTTGCCATGAGTTCCCGTGTTGGTAATTGGTTCAGTCATAGTCTAATAAATTGATCCCTGATCAGCCTGTCCGGAAATTGCTTCAGGTATGCGGGTAGATCATCAAGTGCACGGCTATCCAACTCACAGTTCAAATTCATCTGATATTGTGATTTCTCTGTCAGAGTGCGTATCCAATCATTTCACTGTAGTTTTTGTTTAGCACATTGAGGGCGATTCTCTAGCATCTCCGTTGTTATACTATTTGCTGTCATCACGCCTTTCATGACGTTCTTCCATAGCGCTAAGTCCATATTAGCCACTGTGTTATTTCTTTGTTGAAATAATTTGTATGCTGGGATTTCATCCTCATTAATCATCTTCCTATACAAATCATTTTTTTTCCACTCAACTATTGATCGTAAAGATTGCGTTGCGATCTCGTGTCTGATTCTTTTAGTCGGGAAGGATTTCGATAAAACAAGAATTTTCCTCCAAAAAGTCCTGCCAAGAGGTCCCAAATTGATTGGTCAAGATTTATCATGTCCTCACTCCCGTAACTAAGGATGGCAGTCACCTTTTGTCGATAGAAAATAAGGATCGGTTTTAATGAGTATTTTTCAAATTTTCTATGTAGAAGTTGCCCTTGTCTCGCCAATGAGGCCGATTTTGTTCTTAAATGATTTATCCAGGGTGCTTCTATTTCTGATTGATTCACTATGACTCCCAGATATTTGATTGCTGTCACTGTGGTCAATTTTTTGTCATTCATGTAGAATTGAAATGTTTTTTTGTGGTTTGTGCCATGATTCTTGTTTTGGCAGTATTTATCTCTAAGTCATTTTCCAACATGTATATTTCCAACTCCTGTAGACTTCTTTGTAGCCCTAACTCTGTTTTATCCAAAATAACAATATCATCTGCATACATCAAGTGCTGAATCTGATGGTGGTTTATTTTAGGTGGATTTGCCTTCTGAAATCAGGGGGGATCAGGGACATCCACAGTGTACAGCTTGAACAGTGTTTCTGCGTGGGGGCAGCCCTGTTTAAGCCCATTGTCCGCTTCAATTGGTGCCGATAATTGTCCTTGTTGAGAAAGTCTAATTCTGAAAGTTGTATTGCTGTATAGTTGCTTGATTGGTTCCAATAGCATCAATGGACAGTTCTGCTTTTTTAGTTTTCCCCAAAGTGTTGTTCTATTTACAATATCGAAAGCCATATGCAGGTCCATGAATGCTGCATATGTGTTATGTTTGTTAACCAGTGCCTCATGTTTTAATAGATTCAAGATCATAAGATTTACAGAAATCCAGTCTGCCTGATATCAAATTTTCTTTGATCCATATATTGAATTTATTAAGCAGGAGTGTCACAAAAATGTTCCCAATCGGATACAAAAGTGCGATTGGTCTATAATTTGTGGGCAGTTGCCTATCCCCTGCTTTATATATTGGGATCAAGATGGCTGTCGTCCAGGTTAATGGAATTTGCTTCCCTTTTTCAATCGCAGCAAATAGATGTAAGCATAATTTGGCCCAATCCTCTGGATGTTTCTTTATGAGCGCATTACTCAGGCCATCTGGGCCTGGTGCTCTTGATGAATTGAGCTTCTTTATGATTGTTATAATCACATCGAATGTCCATGCATTTGTCCATACGGTCGATTCATTCTGCTCCGTACTGATGGGCTGATTGCTCGCCGTACGTTTATAGATGGTCTCGAAATGGTTAATCCAAGCAGATTCAACAATCCCTTGGATTATTTTATGTTGGTTGTCTGTTTGCGGATTTAATAAGTTCCACAACCCTCGCGTGTTGTTAGTTTTCAGTAGTGCTAGGATTGCTTCTGCATCTTGTTGTAAGAGCAGTGCTTTTGCATTCTTTGTCCAATTTCTGTAACTTTGTTTTGCTTTACGCATTGCGCTCCATGCATTGACATCATTCTTTCTTTTTATTGCAGAGATCTTTCTCTGTAGTTCTTTTTTTTATTTGCTACTTGTAAGTTATAAGCATGTGTGTGGCTTTTTTTGGACGCCTCTTGGTTGTGAATCTTTCGTAGGTGTGGTATGAGTATCCATTCATAGTTTATTTGTTTCTTGACACACACCACGGGATTGGTGTATATGCTTACTCATTTCTTCATTTGGTTATCACTAATGTGCAGTCGGGTGACTGCAGTGTTAGTTTCCATGTGCAGTAAATCTACTTTGCTTCCTTCGCAATACTGTGCTTTCCATGTAATGCTGATAATATGATGATCACTGTTATCGGATCTCGTAATGTCTTGGGCCATTACTTTGGAGACTAGAGTTGGACACATATAGATGTAATCTAAAGTGGCTGTCACTTTTCCATTCGTCCAGGTAGTACTTTTCGAACTGTGGTTCATCTTGTTGGTATAATAGAGATGTCGCCAGGTGGTTTCTTTTGTCCATGTTTTCTCTCTCGCTGAGAGTTGCATTCTCTCGATCACTAGGCCTTGTTGGTCAAATAAATGAATGTTAAGGTCTCCACATAATATTATTTCAATTTCGTTGGCTTCCAGCACTAAATTATCTACGGCGGAGAATAGAGTATCAATAAATTCATCCGTTTGAATCATCGCCTGGTTCCAATATAAATTGAATATCGCTATCTCTGCACCGGAGCTTGCACCACGGTTCCATGCATCATCTTTGTGCTCAAAATTTCTACTATCGTTAGTTGAATCCACGGGGAGAAGTTGGTCGAGTCCACCACGTGTATGTTCTCTTCCATTTTAATCAGAGTTAGTAGTCCTGCTGATGGCCGTCCTCTTTTATGGGATATCGCGGGATTCATGACCACTGTGTATCCATCGCATCCAGGCATGGTGTCAATCCATGTTTCTTTTAGACATATAAACTTATATTTCCAGAGATCAGCCATATTTAGACGAAAGAGATGAGAAAAGCCTCTGGTGTTCCAAGAACAAAGGGTCAGTGTAGTATTTGACCTTTTAGTTGGTGGTTATGAATTGTTTTTTCTCATTGATGCCATCATCCTATTTGGGGTTTCTTCCTCTCTCCAGAATGGCATGTTAGTAAAGTTCACTCGCATATATTTATTTATCACTCTTTCGGCTGAGCTGAACATTCTGCTTTTTATAATGGTCCCTGGGGAGTGCGGACCGTCGGCTCCCCCTCTCTCCTGTTTTATTGATCTCTTATCATGATGCAGGCGTTCACATGTTGGTTTACTCTTGTTTGTTGTTATGGAGATACATTAAAACCCCAGTTTCAAAAAGAGGTGTGCCTCTTTGGTAATCTTTTTAATATTCTCTGTATTATGGAAATGTACCAGTATCACATCTGAATTCTTTTCATCCATGAATTCCACCACTTTGATGTGTCCTGTGTTGACCCATCGAAGAGCAGGGATTGTATCAATCGCAAAGTATTTGTTCGATTTAGGATCAGCTCATGTTAATATTTATCATTTTTCACTTGCTCAATTTTTAATTTTGTATTTTGTAGTAGATCCGGAGGATTGATAAACAAAGGTTGACGCAGTTTGGGTCTGGCATCTGTGTCTACACTATTTGCTGATCTGTTGGTTCTTTGAGTCCTCTCTAAATATTGCGATGTAAAGTCTTCGCTGTCTGAGATTGATTCCACACTAAGTATTGAAATCTCCAGCTCTGAGTCAGAAATGTCTTCACAGGTAAAATCTGTGTAGGTTGAATCTATGGTGTACACTTCTTCATAACAGTCAATGATTATTAAAGATTGATCAGTGATTGACGCTTGCAAGTCCCATTTGCTATCTCGCTCTTTAGAATAGGTGGAGAGGTTCAGCAATACCTCTTGACTCGGTGAATCTTTTTCTGTCGGTCTGTATTTGTGTTGGGTCTCGCATTATCCTTCATGGCAATATCTATTTGTATCGTTTCGGTCGTAGTAGCTCTTTGTGGCTCCAATGTCCTATTTTGCATTGCCACTGTTTTATCCCCTTGTTGTATAGTTTTGTTCACTTTGGGCATTGTCAAGTTGCGTAGGAAGGCTCTAGAACCATTTGATTTATTTTTCTTTATTGTTTTAATATTTTATTTCTGTGTTTGTTGTGGAGTATTGGCAGTATTCTTTTTGTTGTCAAAAATAGCAAAGTTTTCCATTTGTTTTTCGGGTAAAGAGGTCAGGTCCTCAGTGGCTTCAGTAGAATACCCACCTAGTTGGTGTATGTCCATGCTCGATTTGTCGATTCACTGTGCATGAGTTGTTGGTTGTGGCGCGGCTTCTTTTTTTCCAATTTCATTTTGCGATTTTACATTAGGATTCTGGTGCCCCTTTGCTATGATTTCCATCGTACCTGGTGTCAATGTTGCTTTCTCTTTGTGATCTCTTCTAGCTATTTTAAATAGCCTATACTGCCATTGGGCACTTGTTTCAGCCTCTTTATTAAGTCGATTGTGTATCGTATTTATGAAAGACTCTAAAAAAATCTGTTTCGAGTGGATAAGGGCCAGCAATGTAGCTTGGTCTTTTTGCGCATCGCGATTACTTTCTAATAACTTCATGAATGGTATCATCGCCTGTGAAGTTACCGGTAAAAGCACATTTTGTAAGTCTAGCATTGTGGTGGATATCGCTTCTGTTATTTTAGTAGGTGGCACATTTGGTTGACATTGACAGAAATTCTTGTTATTCGGAGTATGATCTGCTGGTGAGGAGCTGTCTCCAGGTTGCCTACTATGATTTGCTACGGTGGGCGTTTGATACTCCTTTGTCATCGTGGAGGGGTTTAAAATTCGTGGCGTTGAGGCTAACCAAGAAGGTTCGCCCTTTATATTTGTCTGCAGGTTGAATACTTAATTTCTTTTATCCTGATTTGTCATCAAATCCTCGTTTTCTGTAATGTCCATCGATAGTCGTGCCTGCTGGTATTCATTTCTATGGCGGCTCTTGTGTCCAACATCTTCTATCATTTTGGCCTTTGTGTAAGCCTGCTCCCAACATTTCTTTGCCGCGATAGCTTTTTCCTTTTGTGAAAGAGGTGGCTCACGTGTCTCTACCTGGTTCCTCTGTGCGTGAACTGGGAGCAGGCCTGTCATTGCTGGTTCTTTATCTAGGCGATCTGGATCATTGCCAGTCTCAGAATATTTATTGCTTTCCTGATTTTTATCATTTAAGTTAGTAACTGGTATCACTGTAACTCCCATTGTAATCAGTGCCTGTGAAGTATCGCCTGGTATGATTTTGTCAGGATGACTGGTTCCCAGAAGCACCAGTTCAGCCATAGAACCAGGCTTATTCTTAGATCTGGTTGCATGCCTCGTACCAGTCGCCATCAGTGACAATATAAGGGGCGATTTGGTGGATCCACAGATGTAATTGCAGTACGTACTTATATGTAGTTAGGCCAAATTCGAGTGGTGTATGTCACTCCGCTTGGCATAACTGGCCAGTTTAGCTGATGTAGCGATCTTCGCTTTGCGCCGTTCTAAGACACACTCTAAAGATAGTTTTAAGCACTCAGCAGCAGTAATGTCTGTTGTGGTAAGATGCAGACCAACACAGCAGCAGAATCAAAGGACAAAGTCCCGCAGTCTCCTGCTTGTGTTAGCCTAACTATACCACAAATCTGGTCCAATATGTTTTGTGTTGCACACACTGGGAGGATCAAAGGATCAATTCCCACAGTCTCCTCCTTTCGTTTTCACCACTCTCTTGGGTGGGTATCAAACCACAGCAAGAATTGCTGATATTGGCCTCGGCTCACTTGAAGAATCAGGAGAAGCAACTCGCACTTCCGTTAGACCAGAAGACCAGAGACAAGAGACTCTGCAACCCGATTCTGCCTAGGTTATTTATAATGTGCCTATGCACAAGTGCTTCAAGGCGCAACCAGGCAGGGAGGGCAAAACAGGGAAGAAGACAAACGATCTTACTAGGCCTAGTATCATTTAGATTGTGCACGTGTGCAGACAAGTGCAGGGGACGAGGGGGAGAAATGCACCCAGTGGAACAAGCCCTGGGTACAGTGCAAGGCAGGAAGGGCTTCCAAGGGGAGAAAGCCCCGGAAGTGCAAAGAAGGCCAGGTGACAATGCAGGAGAGCCCGAAGGCAAGTGCAAGTGACTGGATGGTCGGGGAGGCTGGTGTCCAATATGACTCAGAGGAGCACAATGCACCCAGTCAACGTAACTGAGCAGTTGGAAGAAAAGGATAGCAGAGGGAAGGCAGAGAGAAACGGGGGAGGGGAAGGGTTTACAGGGGAGAGGCTGAGAGAAGGAAGAGCAGAAAAGGAAGGTCTTGAGCTTCTGAAACTTAAGGTGGTCCAGCTCAAGATGGAGAGCAGCAGGAAGGCCATTCCAGAGGAAGGCACCTGCAGAGGAAAGAGATCTACCACACACTCTCTGCTTGGAGAAGGAACTCACCTGCAGAGGATTGGAAGTAGACGAGCGGAAGGCTCTGGAAGGAAGGTACTTAGGAAGCAATCATTGGAGATAATTTGTATCCTGGTCTCAGAAAGACTTGTGGACGATGAAGAGGGTCTTGAACCAGATACTTGCAGCCACCAGGGGCCCGTGGATGGATTCAGAGCCGGAGAGATGCGGTTGGTGGGCTTGAGGCCAAGGATAAGTCTTGCGGCCCTGTTTTGGATGAGTTGCAGAGGGCGGAGGGTAGAGTTAGGTAGATTGAGAAAGAGGATGTTGTAATAGTCAAGCCTAGAGAGAACCAGTGCTCTGGAGACAATGAGAAAAGGTGGGGAGGTGCAGTTGGAAATGGGTCTTCTTAGAGATGTTCATGATGTGTGGAGAGAAGAAGAGAGTGGAGTCGAAGATGACCCCAAGCTTTTTTGCCTCACAGGGACAAGGGAGGCTGGCCAGAGTGAAAGGCGAAAAGCGGGAGTCCCAATGAGAAGGACCTCCGTTTTACTGGCATTAAGGCAGAGATCATTAGATCACAATGCCTGAATAGTTGAAATACAGTCAGGGATGAGCGAGGAGGAGGAGGAGGCCGAGGGTAGCCTGAAAGAGAGCTCCATGCCATCCGTATAACACTGAACGTTAGAGGAAAAGGTAGAGATCAGGCGGGCCAAGAGGGCCAGATAGACATTGAAAAACTAGGGCGAGAGGATAGATCCCTGGGGAACACCACATTTTGAGAGTGTAATGGAGGAGAGAAAAGACCCAAGTCCTTGCATACGGTACAGGTTGGGCCACAGGTGTTAACCTTATATTTTGTATAGTAAAGTAAATCTTAATATTGTTTCTCAAATATTGGCATTTTGCCAATGTTTCAAATTTCCAATTTTATTTGTGTTTCTATGTATCTATATTTTTGAGCTTGAATTAACCTGTAATGTAATTGCCTTCACGTTTTTATATTTTACATGGTGTTGAATAGAATGGTATAGTCCCCTGACTATTTCACTAGTGGGTGAGCTGCCTAAATATGAATAAAGTTTTGGTTCAGGTTTGGATACAGCAATCTCCCCTTGCACATCTTTTGATCAGGATACTTGAAATTCCTACCCACGTTACTGGATGGGAAATAGGAAACCAAGAGGTGGATTTCTACTTGTTACCCTTATTCTTACTAATGGCATTAGGATGGGATGTTGCTAGGGGTTCAGATCCTTTCTTTTAATGAGTTAGGATTGACTGAAATAACACCAGACAGCTACTGGCTTGTCTTTCCTAAAAGCACTCCTTGAAGTGTATTCTTGGCTTTGCTGTGCCATACTTAAGATTGCTATGCACATTGGCGCTTCACTGAGAATAAGACATGAAAGGGATGCTAGAACTATATTCATGTATGCGTCCGTGTAATCTGTCTAATATTAGGGGTTGCTCATCATGTGATGATAGTATTTTAATGCTTAGATGATATCACTATATGAGAATAAATATACATTACTGCAAAACAAATGTGCAAGCACATTGTTTAAATGTTTCTATTTATGTGTATGAAGAGACAATGTACAATAGTAATACACATGCTTGTTTTTTTCATGCTTGTTTTTTTGTTAAAACTGTGGAGGGAAATGTTGATGATATCTAATGTTAATCAGTTACAGTACACACATCTAATGGGAATTGGGACCTAGCTGCTCTGCTGATTAATAGTAAACCTGTCAAATGCAATGGATAGATGGCTGACTTGCCATAATGTGCAGAGATCGAACCCTCTATGTATCTTCATGACAGATAAAGCTCAGTTATCTGCAATAAATCCAGCCATAGCTCCAAAGGAGCATCCTGACTGTCTCTGTGTGGAGGTAATGCTCTGGATTGTGTGCATGATGACTATCATGACAAGTGGGACTTCTCTGTGTGATCCTGAAGCTGAACAACCTGAAGACACCAGGCCAAGGGGAAGACAAACTGAGCTAAGGTGTGAAGAAATGCAGTTTTTTTCATCTTACATTTCTGGTTTTCGTCCATCTTGTCCCACTCAACACATTCACTGGCCAGATCAGTAAAACTCCTGATGATGCGCCCGTGTCTTCCTGTCTTAGTCCCATTAATGAAGCTTCAGCTGTGGCCATTGAGCTCTGAACAGCAACTGGCTGGAGGGTTGCTGTTGCACCTAAGATTACACACCGATTTCACTAGGCCACAGTGGAATTGCCATATGCTACTTTTTCCACTTGATCACAGCTGCCCCTCTTGCTGCCCTACCTTCAGTCCATGTGACCCTAGCATGGACCTTTGGGGTTTCTGCAGTCATATGATTGCTGAGCTGGACCCACCCTCATTCAGAGACTTACACTCTCTTTGTTATAGCAATTGCTTCTCCATCCACTCTACCTTTGGACTGACACGTGGAGTCAGAGGTCTAGCTGAATGGAAATCCCAGCATTATCCTAATTGAAATATCCTTATCACAACCCTATTTCCAATCTGCTATGATGGTATATTTACCTATTGCCTTTCAAAGTTTATTTTGTCCTTGGATGTTCATGCTATATAATGAATTATGTTGTGAGGTCAATGAGTGATCCTGTTCTTGCACAGACAGCATACATCTCCCAGAATTGTTGCCAACTTATATAAATAATTCTTGATGTTTTAACAACATCCCTTGTGGGATATTCCACTGTGATTCTGGAAATGCATTGGAGGAACAGGTCCTCCCTGTCCATGTTCTGTAGTCCTTTTTCATTTGTGTTCCGTTTTGTGTTCTGCCCAGGAGTCCCACGTGCAGCTCTTCCTCTTTTTGGTTTGGTGTACAGACCCTTTGGATACCCTTATGGCACCCATGGGTGGGGGTACAACCCTGTACCCTAGTGTATGTTTTTGGGCACCTGTGCGTGGCCCACAGAGCAGGGTATGGGCTGGTGGAAGCTCCATGCTGAATTTGACAGGTGCTCTGAGTATCCTCCATTTTGGTATACCCAGGCCCTGCCATTGGAATCAGTTGATTCCTGATGGGTGACAAGAGGGCCCCCGTGGCCTCTTTCTTTCTATTGCATGTTACCTTGTTTTTCCCGAAGTCCCGGAAAGCCCTGACTCTGTCCCTTCCCCCTGACTGGCTGTTGGGTGGAAATTCCATATATGGTATTGTGGGAAAGTCCAGGCCAGACTGGCTGTAGCCTTCCCAGTGACTGTATGTTGTGGGTACAGCCTTGGGGTGGGACCTGGGTGAATGGAGTGTGTGACCAATATGAACTTCATGTTATGGGTGTCTGGTTTCTGGTATGTAATGCAATGAAGAGACAGCCCTGCCCGAAACTGGTATGAATGCAGTGTGGAATGCTGAATGGCTGGGTGCTTGTCCAAATCCACATTCTGTGTTGTGAGTGTCTTGATGGAGAAGAATGGCCTGAGTGCACTGTGAGCCTGATTGGCTGCCTGACTGCATGAATGCCCTTCTGAATAATTGGTTGCCTGATTGTGACCCAGCAGAGTGAATGAGAGACCAACAGTATATCTGGGGACCTCTCACTGATGGAAATCGTTCAGAAGTTGAAGTTGATATTTGATGCTTAACCTTGAAGCCCACTTGAAGATGAATAATTGCTGCTGCTGTCCTTCACCAATCTGAAATCTGTTGTGCCTTCAAGGAACTGATCCAAGAGAGGACCTGGCTAGGAGACCTCTTCCCCAGCTATGAGGAACGATTGTGCACCAGCTGATCTTTGCCAAAGCTCCCTGGATGTCAGACCCTCGAAAGGCTGCCGACCGGAGACGGGGATAGTTGTGGAATTAAGAAGCGAAGCGCCTGGACATTGAAGTCCATCACTGTCGATGACTGCCGTCGCCGACCGAAGCCGGTGTGCTCCTTTGCCTAAGACATTTGATTCAAGGACTCCCTTGCTCATCACTGTCGACCGCTTTCGTCCCGCCAGAGAAAGTCAAGGCCGCCGACAACTGAGGTGAAATGGGTTTCCCACCATCTGAAGACCACAGAGACACCGACGACCTGACTCCCTTGCTGGGCCAAAGTTCTTCATCAATTCTTTTGCGGCAACAAACACTCGATGTCGAGGAGCACCGCACACCTCAGCTTGAAGGGTGTTTTCGACTGATCGTCAACAAGCACCACAAGAACCGAAACTGCTACCGCAACGACAGTGTTCACCCTTTTTCTTCACTGATTCTCGATGACCCATGGCTCCTGCCTTAACGGGAGTGCCCTCAAGAAGGGCCTGTCAACGACTCACCGAAGAACTCTACGAAATCAGGTACTTTGGGGATCTGGAGCCTTTTAGAAGGAATCAAGACTATATTAAGCATCATTGGACTGGGCTTGTCAATACGCTTTATTTACAGGTTGCCCAGGTGGAGGGATCCTCGCACAGAACTGTCTGTAGGTAGACAGGGGACTGTTCTGCCATTGCTTGATTTAACATTCTTTCGGTGGTGTACTGTTGACTCATTTTACCATCTGATTCATATGTTATTGGGGCTGTTAGCCATGGACGCATTTTAAAGGAATCGATAGTTAAGAGTGGTACCACGTAGACCTGTATATATTTGCCATTATAGTATTGCCAGAGTACAAAGTGTGTTATTGTGATTGTGTATATAAAGTGAAGCTTATTTATATAAAGTCTGTGTTTTCACTAACATAGTCCATGGTCGGATCACTTCTTTATATATTTTGAGATGACCTTAGAAAAAATTATCAACAATAAGAAACCTGCTCTCAGCACCATGTGTAGTAGAAATCTAAAACGCCTGAAGCTCTTGATACATGGATTAATATGCGTAATAGCTTCATTAAAGACGATTCCTTGATAGAAGATATCACTGCAGCTTACACTCCAAGACGCAGTTAATACCCTGGCACCCATCTTGAACAAAAACATAGTAATCAGGGAACCTAATCTATGGTTTACTCATGATCTCCAAGAACTTAAAAGTGCTAAAACGAATGCACTCTACAAATGGAAAAACCTCTGTCTGAAGCCGACAAAGAATCTATAAAAGTCATGTTAGGGCTTATAAAAAAGCAGTGGTTGCTGCAAAAAGAGATTACCTTGATGAAAGAATTGGAAACAGAAAAGAACAGCATGCAGGACACCATTACAAAAGATTCCAGTTGGTGCAACCAAGTGCAGGAGGCCATGGATGCTAAACTTAATGAAATCAATACAGGCATCATAGAAGCTAGATCATCTTTATCTTGTAAGGGTCTCAAGGACACCATTACTCCCGTTAAATGTTGGAAGGAGGATTTTTTCTCTTTCAAACCAATTACTGAGGAGGACCTTGCAGTAATAATTCAAAATCTTAAACCATCTAACTGTAAGGGAGATGTTTGTCCTGCCTTAACAATTAAAACTTGCCCAACCTCACTCATCCCCACCCTCTGTAAGTTTGTCATTGCCTCTTGCAGGGACTGTGCGGTGCCCACTTGTATCAAACACTCCTCAGTGACCCCATTATTAAAAAAACCTGCTCTCTTCCCGATGACCCACTTAACTATCATCCTATCTCTAATTCCCCATTTCTCCTTAAGATTCTTGATAAAGTTGCATATTTTCAACTACTAGCTCATCTGAGAAATGGTATCATCCTGAATAAGAGACAGTCTGGCTTTCGGGAAAAGCGTGGCTTCACTGGATTTGAAATCTAGGTTCCTCCGACATATGGCCCAAGGTGACCCCAGCCTGCTGATGCTGTTGGACCTCTCCGCTGCCTTCGACCTGGTAGACCATACTGTATTGGGCTCCAGGCTGAGGGAGGTGGCGGGTTTCTCAGCGAAAGCGGCTGATTGGGTTACCTCTTTTTTGAAAGATCGCCATTGGAGAGTGAGCAGCAATCTGTCAGCTGCTAACATCAAGGAGGTGACTCAAGGCGTCCCTCAGGTAGCCTGTTTCTCCCGCATCTTTTATAACATCTTTACAGTGCCCTTTCTTGAATTCCTGGACCGTAATAACATAGAGTTTACAAATTACGCAGACGATACTCAGTGTATCATACCTATCACTGGTGTCTTTTTGGATGATGAAAATAATATCAACAGGATCTACCTTCTCATCCAAGGTTGGATGTGCTCCAACGGATTGGCTCTTAACACAAGCAAGACAGAGCTTATGCTTGTCGGTACTGATCCTAAGTTTCGTAAACCTGAAGACCAATACTCAATTAGTTTTTGATGAATGTGTTATAGTGGTCAAGGAAAAAAGTCAAGACTCTGGGCATCTATCATGACAGTAACTTTAACATGAAAGCACAGGTTGGTAGCTAGGTGGCCTCGCCCTGCTATTATATTAAATTTCTTTCGATTGCCCGCCCTTTCCTCTCACAAACCAGTAGGGAAACGCTAGCAAGAGCACTGATAAGCTCCAGGATAGACTATTGTAGTAGCCTGTTGACCGGTCTCCCAAACTGCGAACTGAATAGACTGCAGGTGGTGCAGAACAACGCTGTTAGGGTTGTTCGGGACAAGAACAGTTCAGACCATATCTCTAGGGCTAGAAGGGAACTTCACTATTCCTTATTAAAGAACAAATTCTCTTTCGGCTCCTATCTATCTCTTTCAATTGTTTGGAATGAGGAACTAAGGCCTAAGGTGAGTAAACATAATCTCAGATCCAATAATCAATCTCAGCTCATTGTCCCGGCATGTAGATTATCGCAGACTAAGGCCTGTGTCTCTTTTACTGCAGCCCCCGTGGCTTGGAACAATCTTCCCTTGAAACTGAGAGTGGAAAACTCCAGGGACTGAAGACACACCTCTTCAATAAATCACCGGATGGCTCTCCGAATGCTTGCTTGTTTAACCCTTGTATGCTACATGTTTGTCAGCGCCCTTAAGCCTTAGGGTCAGCAGTCTCTGCACTATACAAATGTTTAAATAAATAAATAACATAGTGTGTGGACATTCCTTTGTGGGTGCTTGGGGACTACACTGTACTTAACATCCAGCCTGCATCACCGCCTGAGAACTTAAGCTTTAATTGCTCGTCCACTGACACCCTATAGAGAATCTTGGCCAGGGTACTCTGTGCTTCCACTCTGCCATTTAGAGAGCAGGAGTAAAAAGTGAGCAGGAGTAACAGAAGGAGGGTATGTGGATAGTGAAGGGACAAGAGGAAAGACAAGTTATACTGGAGATGGAAGTCGATGATCCATTCACAGCTTAACCAGTCATCCCATTCTAGAAGTCCAATCTGGTTGGACCATGTATTACATCACAGAGCGGGGCAGTCCTCCACTCATAAGGCATATTTGCCTTCTAGGCTCAGGGGATTAAACATAGTGTGGGACCAAATGTTTGAGGTGCTTGAAAGATAACTGTGTAGGTAAGTAAAACATGTATATATTCTTTTAATTAGACCTGGTTAGATAAGGGGCTAATGTGACAATGCTGGGACCTGAGCCTGTCAAGAGGGGATGGGGACCCCTCTCAACCTGGGGAAGGTGGCCTAATGCTGTGTCTGTCAGACCCAATTCTGCCCCAGAGGTATGGTGTGGGAGAGGGGAGCACCCCAGTCTATGCCCCTGCTCCCTGTGCCTTGCTAAAAGTGGGAAGCACCATTTCTGCTTGACCCAAACCTGTTGTGCACAACAGGACTACAGCTATCAGAGAGATGTTGTGGTAGAGACCCCACAGCAGAACTCACAGAGGGAGAGGTGGCGGCAAGTGGGACGGCAGGAGGACACCACATTGGTCAGAACAGCAATTGAGACACTCCATGCAATGTGGACACAGACTTTAGAATTTGCTTTGTTTGCAACAGGCTGCCATCATAGAGAGCTGACCGACTGCTTATAAAAAAGGGCCAGGGCTTAAGTCCCTTTGTATGTGCTTTGATTCATGTCCCCCTGCCCACGGGGGAAAATAAGTCAGCCATTTGCCCAGGAATGAGCTGAGGCGGAGGACCAATCAAGGCAGATGGGGGAGGATAAAAGAGGGCAGGAAGGACAGATAGGTGTGGGTTGTTCGGGTGAGGTCAAGGGAGGATATGGAGGGACAAGAAACCAGACAGAAGATTAATGGCGAAGAGATGCATGGAGGAGGATTATAGAGGCCATGTGGAAGGTGAAGTATTCATTGGTGAGGGAAAGGAATACTTGGGTGTGTGAATGAGACTAAGGGGGAGTGTAGGGGTGTGAAAAAGAATGAAAAGGGTTACTGTCAGAGTGAAAGGAGGGTGCAATTATTGGAGGCATTGGTTACTCCCCAACAAAGGTCTTTTTTGGAAGATCATCATGTTCTGGACCCTTTTCAATTGGGCGTTAGCCCCCTTATGGGCACTGAATCAGTGCTGGTGTCAGTGCCAGATGATCTAACTCTCATCTGGGATCAAGGTGGAGTAGCAGGCCTTATGCTGTTAAACGTGTCTGTTCCTTTGATACCATCGACCATACCACTTTCCTGGCGAGGCGACAGGATGCAGGTATTACTGGTTCAGTGCTAGAAGAGTTTCCGGATTGTTCGTCACTGTGTACTCAATTAGTGTCCCTATCCCCTTTAGATCTCCACAGTGGTGGTTTCATGTGGGGTCCCTCAAGGCTCTGCACTTTCCCAGTTTCTTTTTATTATTTATAGTCAGCCATTGACCCATCTCATCCGCTCCAACATTTTCTGTTATTTTTCCTCTGCAGTTGGCACTCAATTACTTTTCCGGCTTCACCTCAAATGCAAGACTTGATGTTTGAGATATTGTCTTGAGGCCGTGGGTCCTTGGATGGGCTCAAATTGGCCAAAACTCAATGGAGAGAAAACCAAGGTCCTGGTAGTGGGCTCCCAGTCTCCCTCGCTTTATGGACTTCTGACTTCTGGCCATCAACCCTGGGTCCTTCACCAACCCGTGTCAAAACAATGAAAAATATTAACATTAAGATTTCGGCCTGGTTATCACCAGAGGCCAGGTCAATATTCCACCTGCAGGCTTCTTTGAATTTAAACAGCTGAAGAAAGTAATGCCATATATTTCAGCCTGTTTCCATGCGCTGGTCACAAACACCTCTATTAACAGTAGCCTTGACTATTGCAATGCCATGCCTCTGGCCCAACCTGCCTATTTACTAAATCGCTTGCAGATGCTGCACAATGCAAGGGAATTCCCTACAGCCAGTCAGTATCCGTGGCCTGACGTGACATTCATTGGCTTCCCGTTATGGCACGATCGAGTTTACATTACTTTGCATTATTCACTGTGCCTATCATGGAAATGGCTGCCTACCTCTACCGGAAGAAATCGTACCCTATCGCCCTGGTTGGCTGTTATGCTCCACCTCATCGCCTCGTTTGGTTCTTCCCTCCTATCACCTGGAACGCTGCAGCAGTCACTCTTTTTCTGAGGCTGGCCCACACCTCAAGAATTTGCTTCCCATGTTCCTTTAAGGCATTTTGGATTTCAACCTATTCAAGGCTCGAATGAAAACCCACCTTTTATGTACATTTTATACTCTGCCTATCTACATCTTAAAAGGGCCTTGATGCCATTGGTGAAGGTTGCGATATACAAATGCATGTAATTTCTTAGCACTATGTTGTTATAAATGGGCTGCCCACCGCTTTTCATGATACCAGTTTTTTGTGCGTTTTCTGCCAAGTTGGGACATTTTAATATAGATGGTTGTGTACACAGCACATTGCAGTCTGTTGCCATATATGGTGCTGGTGGATTCCCATTGTATGCTTTAACTCCAGGAGCTTTAAGCTTACTGTGATGCTGGAAATGCCTTTTGGAGGGAATGTCTTACCATGGTTCTGTGCGTGTTTTCTGTATGTTTTCTTCCTCTGAGGTCAAGCCTGGAACTCTAACAGTGCAGCTCTTCACTTTTTTCCTTTTGGTGAACAACACCCATGGGATACCCTTATGGCACCCATGGGTGGGGGTACATATGATGCTGGAAATGCATTGGAGGGACAGGGCCTCCATGCCCTTGTCCTGTGGTCCCTTTTTATGTGTGTTCTGTGTTGTTGTCTGCACAAGAGTTCATTTGGGACTCCTGGCAGTGCAGCTCTTCCTCTTTTGGTCATGATGTACAGAGACCCTTGGGATACCCTTATGACACCAATGGGTGGGGTACAACCCTGTACCCCTAGTGTATGTTTTATGCACCTGTGTGTTGTCCACAGAGCAGGCATGTTGGGATACCCAGGCCCTGCCTTAGGAATCAGTGGATTCCATATAGAAGTCAAGATGGCCCCTGTGGCCTTTTGGTTTCTAATGCCACTTACCTTGTTTTTCCAAAGCACTGGGAAGCCCTGACTCTATCCCTTCCCCTAACTGGTTGTTGGATGGAAGAACCATGTATGGTATTGTGGGGAAGTCCAGGCCAGACTGGCTGGAGCCTTCCCAGTGACTGCATGTTGTGGGTACACCCTTGGGGTGGGACCTGTGTGAATAAGGTGTGTGACCAATATGCATTCTATGTTATGGGTGTCTGGTTTATGTGTGTGTGACGCAATGAATGAGACAGCCCTTCCTGAAACTGACATGAATGCAGTGTGGTTTGCTGAAAGGCTGGGTGCTTGCCTCAATCCACATTCCTTATTATGGGTGTATGGGTGGAAGTGAATAGCCTGAATACATGTGAGCCTGATTAACTGCCTGCCTACATGAATGCCCTTCTGTGTGATTGGCTGACTGAACCTGGCTCAGCCAGAGTGAATGAGGGACAGATGTGTATATCTGGGGACCACTCACTTCCCAAATTCTTCAGAAGCTGAAGTTGAAACTTGAAGCTCATCCTTGAAGCCCAGCTGGAAGAAGAGGAATTGCTGCTGTATTTCGTTTGACGAAATCTAAAAGCTGTCAAGTCAGTTCAGGACTGAACCGAGAGAGGACTTGGCTAGGAGACCTCTCCCCGAGCTATGAGGGACCATCGTGCAAAACTCTGACTCATCTGCAATTAGGTGAGCATTTGCCTCCTGCTTGCTTTCCATGTCACGGTATAGGCTTCTGTCTGGACCTGAAATCTGGCACTAAGTGCCACTCTACTTCCCTCCTGGCCTCAATGACACTATCATGACTTATCCCTCAGTTGTCTTCTGTCCACTATACAGTTGCATTCTAACCTTTGAGATCTCAATGGCTCTCCCAATTTGTGTTCTTCTTCGGTTCACTGTGTTCATTGTATTTTGCGTTATCTGAATTAGCATTTTTCTGTGCTAAAAGGTCTCCGAATCTATGCATTTGTCCGTGGTAAATGATATTTGAATCTGGGCATTTTCCTCTGCTAAATGATTTTGAATCTCAGCATTTTTCTGTGCTAAATGATTTCTTAATCTGGGCATTTGTATGTGATAAATGATTTTTTAATCTGTGCATTTGTCTGTGGTAAATGATTTTTGAATCTAAACATTTTGCTGTGCTAAATGATTTCTGAACCTGGGCATTTCTGTGCTAAATGTATGTTTTCTGACAGTCCTCATGTATGGCTGAACCTCAACTCTTGTACCTCTAACTCTGCCCGCACTAGGATCCTGTTGTTCCTTAGTGCTGGTTTCTCTGCTCTGATTGGCTGCTAGGCCGCCTTGTGATTTATGTTATACATTGTGCAGTTCTGTCCCTCTCCCTCCAGTGCGCACCTCTGATCCACCCCTCACCCCTATGGTGCTCTCCATCTCTCCTATCTATTCAAACTGCTTTTCCATCACCTATCCTCCCTCTCTCTCAAAGTCTGGTAGAAAGACATTTAAGAAGGCTCTCCTGGTCTCTAACCCAAGTCTGCCCATTGCAGACACCTATGTCAATGCTTCTCCAGGCAGACTGTCACTGACATTTTCTTTGTCATTCCTTCTCCTGACCTATGGCCTCCTCAGATGGTCTCTGCCCTCTCCCCTTTCTCTTCCTCACCCACCAGATGGGAAGTGCTCTTGGCTCACTTCTCATCATCCAGGTGCATCATCAATGTCTATCGTAATCCCAACCTCCTCATTCTTGACAGGTATTTACCTCCTCTTTTCAATTTTCCGCCACCTCCTGCAACACCCCTGTCCTCCCTCCTCTATCCCCCGTCTGAAGGTGGTACTCCATCCCTGTAAACCCCTCAGAAAATGTTCAAAGGGGGCAACCAGCTTCACTTAGCTACTTGCAATTCTCCTTCTGCTATCAAACACTCCTCTGACATCTGTCTCCTCCGTGAAGACCTTGACCATAACATCCATGCTCTCACTGATACGTGGTTCAAGGCCAGCTCTGTCACTGATTTTGAAACCCTTCCCCCGAGGGCTACAAGATCCTATCTAATCCCAGGCCCACCCTTTCTGGGGGCAGAGTGGCCCTGATTTTCCCTGAGTGAGTTTCCATCCACCATCATTCCCACTCAATCCTACTCCTCCTTTGAATGCCTCAGCTGCAGGCTGTTTGTCCTTCCTTCTCCCCCACTCTCACTACTATCAACAAGCCGCCTGGACCTACCCCCCTTTTCCTCTCAAATGGGAAGACCTCTCCTCCTCTCTCCTGGCCTCCTCCCCAACCTTCTCTTCCTTGAGGATTTTAGTATCTATCTCGATTCTCCGGGTTTGCCGCATGAACTCTTTGTGACCTTTGTGACTCTCTTTCCCTCACAATTCTTCCCTCTGGTCCAACCCACTCCGCCAGACACACCCTGGTTGATCTCATCTCATCCGATATCTCCAACCTTCTTACTACTTCTCTTTCCTGGTCTGACCACTCACTCCTCTCCTCCCATTTTGGGCTCCCTGGGCCCCAGACAATGCATCTACCCTCACTGCCAGTCTCCTTCTTGGTCATTCGACCGATGAAGCGTGTGTAACTTCTACTGACTCTGCATCTCTAACACTATGGACATCATTGCCCCTGCCATGAGGATCCACATGAAGCCTGCCTCGAAATGCAGGCCTCAGGTACATCTTCTGGCAAACTGGCCTGCCGCCTGCTCTAAAGGCAATCTCGTCTCACAATTTACTTCAAGAAGAGGGCTCATGTGCGAGCCTGCTTCTCTAGGGCAAATAATTACACGGCTGAACTTTTCAAAATCTGCAAGGAGCTTGCCAATCCTACTGCAGTCTCATCCTCTCGTTTTCCCTCACAGGCCCTCTGCACTGCACTTGCCTCCCACTTCTCCACCAAAACTCTGGACTTCCTGTCTTCACTGTCCCTACTCTCGCCTCCATCTCTCCCTTTGCACCGTATGAGGTCTCTAGAGTAGTCCGCTCTATGAAAGTCTCCTCCAATCAGGTGCTCCCATGCTCTTCCAGAACTATCAAGGATAACATCTTCACTCTTGCTCCATTTTTGTCTGATCTCTGTAACCACTCCTTTGCCACTGGCTCTTTCCTACAACACCTCAAGCATTCTCTTGTGCACCCTCTTCTAAAAAAGTTGTCTGCAGACCCTTCATGCCTGGCTATTGCCTTATCTCTATCACCCCCTTCTTGGCCAAACTCATGGAGAAGATTGTCACCCCCAACTGACCACCACACCAAATCGACTGGCTGTCTCCATGACCACCAGTATGGCTTCAGAGCATCCAGAGGCATGGAAACTGGTCATCCTAAACACCCATGAAGACCTGCCCTTAAACCTTGATTCTAACTCTCCTCTGTTCTGATCCTTCTCGATCCTTCCTCTACCTTTGACATGGTCAATCACACCATCCTCATAAATCGTCTCTGTGATACCCTAGGCATCACAGGCCAGGCACTGGTGTGGCTAACTTCCTTCCTTTCAAACTGACCCTCTCAAGTGAAATTTGGCCCTTTCCTTTACTCCACCTCACTCTGTACCTCTTGCCTCCCTCAGGGCTCTACCCTATCGCCATGGCTCTTCAACATCTTCCTTTCCCCCCTGGCCCACTTGATCTCCAACTTCTCTCCTCCAGTGTTATGCTGATGACGCTCCGCTTTCCATTAAGCTTCCATCTTCTACCTCCTCCCCGTCCTCTCTCATATCTGACTGGCTGACTGCTATTCAGGTGTGGTGCTCCGTTAACGATCTCTGCCAATGGCATAGAACAAAATTTGGCAGCTCCCCTGTGAGTCATGCTGTGGGGCCCCCCCCAAGCTCCTTAACAAAGCACAGGGCATGCCACACCCCGGGCCGGACCGGACCACCACGTGTGCTTGTCCATGATGATTATGCCGCTGCAGAGGCATGCACTGCTGCAAGTGAAGAAGTAAATAGGTTTTTGAATCAAAGCTTAAATCTTTAACATACCATAGAGAGAAGGGGGTGGTGCCCGGCCCACAAATATACCAGCCACCAGTGGTGGCTGGTGAGTTGTTTTTTTGAAAGTTGTAAATATTTGCCACCAGTATGTGATTGCGACCGAGCATAGCGATGGAGCCCGAACTAGCGAAAATGTTTTGGGGGTGAGCAACAGGAGGGATTCTTCTCACTCCCCAGAGTAAATGTTTTGAATAATGGGTTAAAATGGTGCATTACAGAGCACACTTTCTGAGAACATTTGGGTAAAAGGCCAACAATGTGGGTAACATGCCAACAATCGGTTGTGTAGGGTGTAGGGTAAATCATGAAAACAAGCACAATAGATGCAAGTCACCAAAAGTGCACAGGGCATTTCTCAATGCATTAGCATACCGGTCCTTGCAATATATGCCAGTGGAAAAATCATTTGTATGCTGGCTGTTCCCATACATTTCCATGCTGGCTCCACCAACATATGCTAGTATTCCCATATAAAACCATGCTTATGTTGGCTTTAAGACGTTTTTCTATATTATTATTAATGGCACTGGGTACAGAACTGGCTCTGCCAATATATGCCAGTACACCTATGTAAGTGCATACTCCAGTTGGTTTGCCTATTAAAAGTGACATGTCTCAATAGGAAAACCTGTCCTAACTGGTTCCAATGTTAGCCAGTCTAGACCCATAAGAACACTTATCTTGCTTGATTCCTCGTAGATGCTCAGTTAATAAGAAGTAATGTTACAGTGAAGAATACACAGGCGGCTACACCAACACATCAGTCTAGCGAGGTAATACTGCTTATCATGCTTGCTTTTTTAAAGATGTTGAGTAATAAATATCATGCCACAGTAAGCAATGGCTAGAATGACTGCACCAAAATGCAAATCTAGCCAGGGAATGGCACACATGAATGAACTTGCCTTTGTCCAAAAATACCAGTACAACATGCAAAGTCAATAAAGTATCTGGCGAAAAATGCTCCAGTGATCTCCAGTCTCCCAGGGCCTTTCACACACATTCATCCCCTTTCAACAGCTAGTCACTAACCCACACCTCTCCTCTCACACTTACTCACACTGGATACACCGCACAGGCACACACCAAACCACAACGAGAACATTCAAAAACACACATCACATCACTTCTCCTTCATACACCAGCCACTCACACCTTCTCTTGCATTCACTCATTGCATTCTCTACACACGCACACACCCACTCGCCCAGAAAACTCAAAAACACACATCGCATCACTTCTCAATGACCCACCAGTCACTCACACCTTCTCTTACATCCACTCATTGCTTATCTACACAGGCAAAAACCCATCCACCCAGAACACTCAAAAACACACATCACATCACTTCGTATTCACCCACCTGTCACTCACACTTTCTCTTACATCCACTCATTTAACTATCTACACAGGCAGCCATCCCCCCACCCACCCAGAACACTCAAAAACACACATCACATTCCTTCTCATTCACCCACCAGTCATTCACACCTTCTCCTTAAATACACTCATTGCATTGTCCACACAGGCAAACACCCACCCGCCCAATACATTCAAAAACACACATCGCATCACTTCTCATGCGTCCACCAGTCACACCTTCTCTTACACCCACTCATTGCATTTTCTTCACTGGCACACACCCACTCATCCAGAACACTCAAAAACACACATCACATCATTTTGCATTCACCCACCAGTCACACCTTCTCTTACATCCACTCATTGCATTCTCTTCACGGGCATACACCCACTCACCCAGAACACTCAAAAACACACACCACATCATTTTGCATTCACCCATCAGATCAACTCATTACATTTTCTACACAGGCAAACACACACCCACCCACCCAGAACATTCAAAAACACACATCACATCACTTCTCATTCACCCACCAGTCACTCACACCTTCTCTTACATCCACTCATTGCATTATGTACCCAAGCACCCACCCACCCAGAACACTCAAAAACATACATCACATCACTTCTCATTCACCCACCAGTCACTCACAACTTCTCTTACATCCACTCATTGCATTCTCTACACACGACCACCCACTTGCCAGAACACTCAAAAACACACATCGCATCACTTCTCAATGACCCACCAGTCACTCACACCTTCTCTTAAATCCACTCATTACATTGTCTACACAGGCAAACACCAACCCACCCACCCAGAACATTCAAAAACACACATCGCATCACTTCACATTCACCCACCAGTTACTCACACCTTCTCCTTAAATACTCTCATTACATTGCCTACACAGGCAAACACCCACCCACCCAGAAAAATCAAAAACACACATCACATCACTTCTCATTCACCCACCAGTCACTCACACCTTCTCTTACATCTGCTCATTGCATTCTCGTCACAGGCACACACCCACTCACCCAGAACACTCAAAAACACACATCACATCACTTTGCATTCACCCACCAGATCAACTCATTACATTTTTTACACAGGCAAACACACAGCCACCCACAAACCCAGAACATTCAAAAACACACATCATATCACTTCTCATTCACCCACCAGTCGCTCACAACTTCTCTTACATCCACTCATTGCATTCTCTAAACAGGCACACAAAGAACATTCGAAAACACACATCACATCACTTCTCATTCACACAACAGTCAGTCACACCTTCTCTTACATCCACTCCTTGCATTCTTGTCACAGGCACACACCCACTCACCCAGAACACTCAAAAACACACATCACATCACTTTGCATTAACTCACCAGATGAACTCATTACATTTTCTACACAGGCAAACACACACCCACCCACCCAGAACATTCAAAAACACACATCACATCACTTCTCATTCACCCACCCGTCACTCACACCTTCTCTTACATCCACTCATTGCATTATCTACACAAGCACCCACCCAGAACACTCAAAAACACACATCACATCACTTCTCATTCACCCACCAGTCACTCACACCTTCTCTTACATCTGCTCATTGCATTCTCGTCACAGGCACACACCCACTCACACAGAACACTCAGAAACACACATCTCATCACTTCGCATTCGCCCACCGGTCACACCTTCTCTTACATCCACTCATTGCATTCTCTTCACAGGCACCCACCCACTCACCCAGAACACTCAAAAACACACATCACATCACTTTGCATTCACCCACCAGATCAACTCATTACATTTTTTACACGGCAAACACACATCCACCCACCCAACCAGAACATTCAAAAACACACATCATATCACTTCTCATTCACCCACCAATCGCTCACACCTCTTACATCCACTCATTGCATTATCTACACAAGCACCCACCCACCCAGAACACTCAAAAACACACATCACATCACTTCTCATTCAGCCACCAGTCACTCACAACTTCTCTTACATCCACTCATTGCAAATCTCAGGACATAAATTGCTGAAACACTCTGATATGTTAAAAGGATGCGTGACTTTTTGATGTGATAATTCAAGCAGTTTAGAAGTGTGAGGCTAGTGGTCAACAGCCACGATTGTGGGATTACTGTGGAAGAAAAATGCAGTTATATGTAAGAGAGGTGTTAAAGAAAGGAGATAGAAATGCAATTTTAAGTGAATTCAAATCAAAATGAGAAAATAGACAGATTTAAGAGAACTAAGACCTATTTACATGCACTTGCCTGATATAGTTATGGAGACTCTATTCTGAGTTACATATATGCTTCCCGTCTGAATGAAGCATCTAAGCGTGGCTCACAGAAGCAGTGTTCTATTCTCATGCTAGTGTAATGCTGCTACAGCACACATCTCTGTAACCACCCACATAGAGAAGAATTATGGCTCTTTGAAACACAATTATGTTGTATAAAGCCCATTACAAATGATCAATACATAAATAAACAAATACATTAGATTACTTGGAAGAACATGACAAAATCATGCTTTTTTCTTCTGGTTACATTAGAATTAATATGTTTAAAAGTATATATAAGTTATTGTTTGCGTTGAGGGTGACACCAATTTGGGATTTTTAGGAGATTGAATGTCATCCGTTTCTGTGTTCACCCTGCATGGCTTCTATTAATCTTTCCGGAACTTCTCTCATCAAATCGAATCCTGAGTTTGATTTCCTCTGCAACTGGAAACAACTACCCCAGGCCAAATCTTAAGCATACATAAAGGATTACATTCTAAACAGAATGTCACTCAAGAGCACTGTGTTGTAGGTCAAAAAGCCACATCTGATTAAGCAGCACACATTAGGAAGAAGAAGAAAGTCATGGTTCATGCACTTTGCTGTTGTTTTCTCACATAGTTGAACACGTTCTAATGCATCAAGGTGATGGATCACCCTTTAACATTCAATATTTTTTAATTTCCCACTACTGTTTGTGGTACAGAGCCAAACAAAGGGGTGGTGTTGAACTTGCTTTCAGAAGCAGAGAGCAAGGATGGTTTACCCCTGTCTGTGTTTGAGGTAGAGGGGGAGTGGCAGGGACTCTTGTAAAGTGCGCTATCAATATTCAGGGTTTTGGAAGCACTGAGAGTTGTGTTTTGCAGCTCTGCCAGTGATTTGAGAGGTGCTGGAGTGAGAGGCTGCTTTGCTAGTTACTTAGATCACCTTTGGTGATCAATGCTATTATGTATGGTTTGCAGTTATGACTGGCTGTGTAAATGAGATATATGATTGTGGAAGAGATCATGTGTAGTGTTGTAAACACCACCTCTGATACTACTGCCGATAGTGACGCTTCTGTTGACACTGCATCAGAAGGAAATTAAACTGATGCCCCAATGTCCACTTTGGAAAGCAACTGAGCAGAATAGACTTTTGTGCCTGCACGCTCCAAGAAGTGCAGATGGCCAACATTATAGGACAGAAGCACGAATGAGAGGATGTATGTGTGCTAGTGCAGTCTCAGAACCTTCCTTAACTACGAGGGAAGAAACAGAGCACATGACTGCAGGTAGAGCCTCAGACTCAAGGAAACTATTCCATAGACCTCCTTGCTTCTAATCACAGAAGAATTCCTACTCATAATCCTGAGGGTAATCAACCTTGGGCCTGATTGTGAACTCCAGATATGGAATGTCTGCCGTCCTGCAAAAAACCATACAGTTGGCAGTGACTGAATGCAGTAGGGCATTAGGAATAACAGACTTTGTTGGCCTATTGATCCTGTCTGGCATGTTCCATGTCAGGCATGAAGCTCTTGACAAGTTATAGACAGAACCGATGCGTATTTTGGAAACAAAAGGGTGGGCCGATAAGTGGCAAGGACTATGGGCAATATATTAGTAGTATAACAGAGGAGGTCCTGCCATTGTCAAGCTTTCCATGCATCAATTCAGCATGTTTGTAAGTCTAGCATTAACTAAGGTGCTTAAATCCCTTATTCCTTCAAGAACCTATATCCTGGTTTTGTTAAAGGAATACAACACAAGTTGTGATCCGTAATTTGGGTGTTTTCAATTAGCCTTGTTTTATTTCTCTTTTACCTTTTTTCTATCCAGATAGCATTGTCCCAAGTTTTACTTTTACTATATTCTTTGAACGCAACACATTAAGCGAATATACATAAGTGCAAAAACATACTGTTAAGCAACATAGGTGCATTTAGTTGAGAGGCATTGTGGACAATTGGAGAATCAAAGTTTCAGTAGCAATTTCATATAACCAACATTTCATTAGTCATTTTTAATTTCATCAAGAACATATTCTGACCAATCCTGGGGTTTGGACCCAGGATTGGTCACAATATGGTACAGGGAGGGATACATTATAGATCAAGCAAGGGTGGAGACCTTGGGTGCGAGAGGAGCCGTATCAACAAAGCCTAGAAGGTGTGGGTCAGTGTGACTGTATTCCCTCCTCCCTTCCCACTGACATTAATCCCCAAGCATCCCCGGTGCATGCCACAGTGATGTAGTAGTAGGGGTAGTATGCTAGCATAGTTTTTACAATGTAACTCATGGGGGACCTGACCTTCACTCCACAGAGAGATGAGCCCAGCTGACCCATGTGGAGCCCAAGAAACGGTCGAAAAACCAACCAATTTTAATCTGGCAACCCATATGGAGCAGGATCATGTATATTTTTTTTTTTATTTTTTTAGATGGTTAATAAAAGCTTTACAAAACATCTTACATTCATTATTGAATCAATTTCATATTTACAATACTAAAACAATTAATTTACTTTCTAAGAAAATCACATCCATGATGTCTAACACCATTAAAATTACAAATTCATCTTTTTCTAGTTACATCACATTTAGGCATTCAAAGCCAACTCCTTTTCAATAATCCTTAAGAGATGGCCTAGTGCAACTATCATAGGGTAGTAATTGCAATTCATCAACCTTTCCCACACAAGACCTGTGGAATCAACAAAATCAGGATTTGCAAATTTCATTACGAGCATGGAGCGTGCTGATTTGAAGTATGGGCATTCCAAGACCAAGTGTTTAAGCGTCTCCGAGGGCTCATCACAATCCGGGAATCGACACTTCATACATTGCATATTAGGAGACATATTAGCCCCGTTTCTACATCGCTTCTTTGTATGAAACTGGTTGAATTTAAAACGGATATAATATGCTCATATGGTCATGCATGGGAAGATACAAATATACTTGCTACATGGCAATCTCCTATTGGTAAATTTAGCATATTCAGTAAATGATGCATATTGTTGTATTTGTTCAATGGTGTCAATCCAATCTTTCTCAAACTGTTTTTTTTAACATACGCAGGTCTGAGATACAGATCTTCTTGTGAAACTGATAGAGCGTCCAATACTTTTTGCATTCATATTTTATACTGATTGATCGAAGGGATTGATCAATGCTTGCAACTCCCCATATGTTACTTGGAGGATTCAGCATTTTCGCATAATTACATAAAGCACGCCATAAAACACTACATGAGAGTGAAATAATCCCCAACTCATGCCTAGTGACGCAGTTAGGTATCGCAAATGCTAAGTTCAGAGACCCTTTAATTAATCAGCCCTGTAGCGTATTAAGAAATAAGGTTAGGTCAAACAGACACATATCCAAGATGTAAATTAATACGGCCTGTACTTTCATTATAAAAAAATCCTGCAGCCGGATTAATGAGAAGTGGCAGTATTTTGCAGAAATAATTTTCATTTGGCTTGGCAATGGCCGTGTTTTTCAAGTCAATCTTTCTTTCCTTAGGCTAACCGAAGAGTTGCTACTAAGCTGGTACCCTCGGTAGCATATTTCTGATAACTGGTACACCACCAAATCACCCAATTTCCAGTTAAATGACTTCAACTTCTTTCCTGCATTGAGGACCAGTATACTTGTTTTCGTTGTGTTAGGCGCAAGGTTAATCTCATGGGCATAATTCTCAAAGACATACAGCTTGGCTTGAAGCCCCGCCGGCGTAGAGTCCATGATGATTAAATCGTCGACAAAGGCCAGCCAATAGATTCTAAGACAACCCATTCTTACAGGAAACATACCCATCGCATTCCAGATACTCTCTACATCGCACAAATACAAATTATAGAGAGTGGCCACAAGGTTACAACCCTGTTTCAATCCTAACAATCTTTTAATGGACTCAGTAGTTGCTCCCTCTTTATTAATTCTCACCCTGTATGCTGTGTAGGAGTATAATCTCATGATCCAGAATATTAATCCTGCTGGGATGCCAACTTTAACCATTTTCTTCTAAAGTAACTACCTCACCACGTTATCAAAAGCTGCAGTCATATCGATGCTTGTGATGTATACAGGAGTCGCCCCCTTTTTTTGTATTTGCCAGAATATGCAACATCAAGGTTACATTCAGCGTTGTCCCCATATTTTTTCTAAAACCAATCTGTGCTTTGGACAGGATGTTCTTCTGTGATATGAAATTGTCAAGTTCATACAACACTAAGGTTGCAAATATGTTGGCACTAGTATCAATTAATGATATTGGCCGATAATTCCGCGGATCAATACGGTTTCATTATTTAAATATAGGGCCAATTATCGATGTTCCTCATTGCTCGGGCGTGTTCCCTATCCTTAATATTAAACCAAATTTAGTCTTCAAAATGCAAGCCCATAAGGGAGGGTCTGCCTTATATACACACAGCGGATTCCCATCAGGAACAGGTGCCTTGGAGTAGGAAAGCTTCTTTATAGCCCAGGAGATGTCAAATTCAGAGCAAGAAAAACATTCCCACTCCGATTTTATATTGGGACACAATCCCACATGGTCAGAACGAGACGGAAGAGCACATTTTTCAGATATGAATTTGCTCAAAGTTTGTGCAGATATAATATTGTCACTATTTGTTGACTTAATGTCTGGAGTATTGCGTACTACGGACCATACTGACTTTGCATTGTGTTTGCAGATCTTTCTTATGAGCTTGCAATTAAGAATATTCTCTTTAGTGATGCGCAAAAAGACCAATTTGTTTTTATATCTCTGGAGAATACATGTTTTTAAGTGAACATACTGCTCAGGGTCTCTAGTGTGCTTTTTGATGTTACGCAGTTCTTTGTTTTTATTGCATTTTGGCAGATGTATCTCGAGATCAAATTGCAGGACGGGAACAGTTGGTTTATGTGTCCATTGATCACGAATGGTTTTTATTCCATGGGGGACAATCTCATTGATCTTATTTTGATCTTCAAAGATAGAAGCCATTTTTAGAAATGTATTGAAATAATTTCTCACTACCTCTGCTATTCTAGGCATAGAAATGGATTCCACCTCATCGAAATGAAAGGTCGATCAATGTCAATCAGTGGAAGTGATGGAATAACTTTATGTCAGGCAAAGGGGATTTCCAATTGTAACTGAATTGGGGCGTGCTCACCCGTAGTTATCGGATGAATTAAAACGGTGTCAAGTACGTGGATCAAGGTGTTCGACACTGAAAAAACATCAATCAATCATTGACCTCGAGTCCCCACAATTCATTTGAATTTAGGTGAAGCTTCTGCTCATGTTACAAAAGAGATGTCCCAACTTTCAAGGCATGAAATCGACTTCTTTCCTCTATTCCAAGCTATTCTCTTACTTCCTGCTAAATTACAACTCAGTTCGTCAGGACCTACCAAACACATCACCACCAATGAGGATTTTACACATGGGCATTTGGACAGAAATATTCTCTAGACATTGATCTAAATCATCAAACATGGCATACAACAAAACTTTCAATGGGTTCCAGTATATTGCAATGAGTATAATCGTCTGTTCCACTCTATTACCCATCTCTTTTGACACTGCCAGCACATTCAACGTTATATATATAATGTCAGATTGTCATTCCTTATAGTAGCCAATTGCTTTTGCAAGTCCTCCAATAGGACGACCTTCTGAGCCCCTACTTGCAGGACTACAGTAAGTGTTAAAGCCTTCTAGCATTACCATATGTACACTCATAGTTTCTTGTAGTAAAATGATATCGCATTTCAAATTGGAAGAGTTGGTTGCCCACCACGTATGAAGCATCAGATGCCCACATGAGTTCCATGAAATAACATTCAAACCCAATTCGCTCTCATTCTAAGATGAGGTTTTTGCAGATTTCATATTGGAAATTGAGTGCAACAATGGTTCCACCCAAGCCAATTCCTGGCTACCCGCTGCAATAGCTAATAGTTGCGTTATGCATTTATGTTCGTCACATTTTCCATCTAATGGACCATGTGAGGAAGCTTCAACCTTTTTTAAAGGTTTGTGGAGAAATTCATGTGCTTCAGTTTCATACTTAAATGTATAGAGGGAAAAGCCCATCTCCTTTAGCTCGGCTCTAAAGCTCCAGATATGTTTCAAGACATTCGCATTAGTTGCATAGCATAACATACGTAAATTATTATCTTGTGCTAGGGCAATCCTATCAAAATCATTACTCTTAAGAATTTGCAATGTAGGAATGTGAGCAATTATGTCCATGAAGTATCTCTGATTAATCCTTTGACCCCGTAGGATCTCAGGGTCGCCCTCTAGACCAATAATATCAAACACCTTAAGCGGTTTCATTGATTCTGCTTGAGTATTTGAAGCTTGTGCCGCTTGTTGTTTTGGGTCTCTACTGTAAATCATAGGAACCATAGAGTTCGTAGTTACACCCTCAACAAGGTCCGCGGGATGAAGCAACGGTCCACCGATGGCACTGCAGCAGCTAATTCACCAGATTCTGCTGCCCCATTCAGTTTGATAGGGGGGGGGCAACTGCTATTCGTACTGACTACACCGTTTTCCTCCAATACACACCATTTCCCATCATATGCATTTAATTAATTTCTAAATGGTTGCACAGTAAGTAAACCACCTCCCACCATGGTGTTAAGGGGTTGATCAATGCTTATGTGAGCAGTTTATGAGATCAATAGAGAATTATGGATCACAATAGGGCCTAAGGGAACTCTGTACGGGTCCCGCACCCATGGAGTCTGAGTCATTAGAGGCGCGGTTAACGTGCATGATTGGGACTTGTTAGTATCACTGGGTCCTGTTGAAGGACTCCTTATATCTTGCATAGTCTTTGGTTCTTCTGTAACAGGTATAAATCTGCATTTTCCCGAACCACTAATTATGACATAGTCGTTTGTAGTGATAGGGTGTGTTTGTGATCGATTACCCTGTGGAAGATTGCAGATTTCAGCATAAGAAATACCATTATTGATGTTTCCCTTTACCAGGTTACATGCTTGAGTAGCCTTTGCTTTTGGTTCAATCTCAGGCAAGGGGGCCTTTAGCTTATCTCCCATTAAAATCCCTTTACTGGATGCCCGGTTATCAGTAGTATTAGGTGTGTTCTTGATACACTTCACACCTACCCTGGGAAAGTAATTCAACATACTGTTCCGGGGTTATCATTCTCATTTGAGTGTGGAAGAAGAGGCCCTATCGTATCCCCTTTGGGTTGCTCTTTCCCCATATTGTCTGATTGGATCATAGCCTTTAGTACTAAACTTTGGTTACTTTGCTTCCCCTTGTTTTTATCACAAAAGGGAGCAGAGACCAACACCAATGCAGGACGTCGGGGTAAGAGGATTGCTCGACTTTCTTCCGAGAGGTGCTCCACATCAATGATATCGTTGTCATGTAAAGGCATTGGGGGATTAGTCTGCCCATGATCGCTGTTTAATGTCCTTGCTACCAGTGGTTCATCTTCTCCTTCCTGTGGGGGCAGCTCCTTTCCTAAGGACTTTGCTTCTCTCCTGCGCGTCTCAGCTCGTTTAACAGCTTTAAGATGTAGTTTTTTCAGCCTATGAGATGGGAAGCCATTTTTTCCTTTTATTTCAAATTTGAGATCTTCTTCGAAGTTGGTCTGTTCAATTAATTTAAGCAACACAGAGGGAATAGTCGCCTCCTCCGAGTTTGGCGTAGGAGCTACAGATGGAACTATTCCTGGTGTCAAACTAGTCTTAATTTTCTTGATGTCATTTTTTATGGCGACAATGTCCTTTCGCAAACATTCAAGTAGCATGATATTAGGTGTCACGATATTCCCCAACATCCCAACCTCTGGCGCTAGCATTTGTATGTATTGCGTCTGTTTATCAGCTGAAGGTTTTTTTTTCATTAATTTTCCCTGATAGATGGGTCATCCAATCACGGGGACAGGTAGCTAGGGTGGTGGCATCTTTTGCCATCACAAAACCTTCCAGCCGGTAGAATTTCTGGAGTAAATCATAGGACATCACTTTCAATTCCCTTAACTCTAAATGTGTAAAGTCATGGCCTTTGTCAAGTAGATCAAGAATCCTAATTATCACCGGAAAGGAATAGGGACTAGATGGATTAGAATTCTGAGGTGTGTCATCTTCCCTATTCACTTGTTGCATATCCAATTGTGTGTTCCTTGTTGGAGAATGGTTTCTCACACTCTCTCCAAGGGGAACTTGTGAAATATCCCACCTCATGTCCTGTGTCTTATTTGACAAGCTAATAGGTTAGGGATCTAGGTCACTGTATGGAATCTTGGACATAAAAGCAGCCCCCCTTGGTGGTGTAAAGGATGGTGGTTCAAAATAGAATTTACGATGAACTAAAGGGGTTAGTACACACGACTGAATCACAGATTCGCTTGTTTAATTCCATGATTCCTGCAGAGTCTACTTCTGCTGTGTCATTATCACCCTCAATTTGGTTTGTAGATGTGCTAGAAGCGATGGGAGCCACCAGGGATAACACCTCCCTTTCAAGGGGGCTAAGGTTAAACACTGTCTCAATCTCAGGACGTTATTCTATGTTCTCAGGTGATCCTATTGACACAGATTCAAAAAAATCATTTTGAGTCTTTGGTGGTGGATTTAGGTCCGTAGAAGGACCACAACTGTAATCTCTCTTTGGGCTGGGATCATTCAGCCTACCAATAGGTTCTGATAGGCCGCATTTCCAGAGCAAATTAAGGCATCGACATTTAAGATGTTGGATGCCGACATTTCAGAGAGATGGCCAATGCGTAACCCTGAAGCCATAACTTCATGGGTAAACGCACGCTTCTACGAGAAAATAGGTGGTAAATTAAGACCTGCTAGGTGGGTTTATTACTATTAACCAGAGGTCAATTAAAAAGACATGAAAAGAAATAAGAAAAAATAACTCACTGCTCACCCCTCACCCTCACAGCCAACAGCCCAAACACTTTCAATGCGCGTTCACCACTTATGTGAGTCTAGACCCAAGTGAATAGGGGGCGTGGCTGAGAGGGGGAGCATGTGAGTGACAGCAGTATGCACCAATACAGCTAAGGAAAAGAAAAAAAAGAAAAAAGGAAAATCAGTCTCCTCCGTTCCTCGTAATGTCCGGGAGACGTGAAAACAGTGAAAGCAAAATTACAAAATAAACGTGTGTACGAGCACAGTCCACTTCAATTACTTGCTGTTTAAAGGAGCTGGCGCAATCCACGTTGCAGGAAAGACAGCTTCTTCTTGCCGACTAGGAGTATGCAGGCAAAATGAAGCAAGCAGAATGTTGAAACGTGCAGCACTGCAGCCCAACAGCCCAAACACTTTCGATGTCACTTGCGATTAGGGTGGTCCACTCTTTGATAGTCTCTCGCGGGACACTTGCCCATAAGGTGGCGATGACGTCACAACGTCATTCACGTGTGACCCGCCTCTTTTTAAATGTAATTTTTTTTAATGGCTCTTAACAACTGGCTTAATTGAAATGCAAATGGTTTGTCCTTGGGAGGTGATGGTCAAGTTTTTTAACTGTAAACATGACCCTCATGACCCCAGGAACAAAGCATTAGCATTTCAATTAAACCAGGGGTCAGAGCGTTACAGCTCGACTTGGAAGCTCAAAAGGAGCCAGGGCTGCAGAGCCGCCCGGAGAAAGAATGCAGCAGGCGGCAGCGCCGTGCTGTGTCCATGGCCACTTCAGTTTGCAGAGTGGCTGTGCTAGAGGCAGGTTGTCCTGACAAAAGTCAGGACAACCTGCCTCTAGCACAGCCACTCTGCAAACGGCGGGACAGAGTCCCTAATTGCGGGACAATCCCGCGAATTCCGGGACAGTTGGCCACTCTACTTGCAATGCGCAGGGGAGTTGCTAGGTCTGGAAAAGACCGGGGGCTAAGCTGATGTCGGAACTGTTGGGACTGGGAGCTAGCTAGTCTTTTGGCTGTAGCTCCTGAGATTCTATCCGGGGCTACAACCAAAAGATCAGGGGCTACAGTTCCTTTAGCCCCCCCTAGCAACGCCCCTGGCGATGCGTGTTCCCCGCTTATTTGAGGCTAGTCCCGGGTGAAGAGGGGGCGTGGCGGAGAGGGGGAGTTTGTGAGTGGCAGCAGTATGCACCAATACAGTTGATGTTTAAAGTGGCTGGCACAGTCCACGTTGCGGGAAAGACAGTTCTTCTTGCCGACTAGGAGTATGCAGGCAAAATGAAGCAAGCAGAATTTCGGAAACAGGCAGCACAGCAGCCCAACAGCCCAAACACTTTTGATGTCACTTGCGATGCGATGTATACTGTCTTTCCAATCCCAATCAACTGTGTGGGTTTTGACCCTATTTGTGATGTCATCTATGATGCTGCACCCTCTCAAAAGGGACTGACCAGTATTCTGCAGTCAGAATGTTCTCGAACAGCAGAGTCCTTTGCTGATATTTTGTATTCTGTAAAATTAAATCTTGCTATCCTTGCAAGCATATTTCCCCAGAGGGTTGTATTCATTCTGGAGTGTGTGTAAACAGGGACTTACCTTCAACCTCCTCTGTTGTAGAACCGATGGAAGCCTACCTTTCTGAGCTACAATGAATATCTAAAGACTCAAGCGTATCCCAAGGTTTCTGCGCTTTTACAACAAACCCACCGGCAGGGAAAGAAGGCAAATGCAAAAATGGCAACAACAAGGACATATTGTCTGTAATTGTGGCACTGAGTCAGAAAGGCATCGTTCCTTGGCTAGATCGTCAGTTGTGAGCAGTTGGTGACCCTCAGAGACCACTCTCCATTCCATCTGTATGTCTCCAATAAACAAAAGAAATGCGGCAGCATGATATGATGTTGTTGAGATGCCATTGCCTGTTATTCAATGCTTGGTGAGTATCATATAGGGAAACAGGCTGCAGCAACATACAAATATAGACATGGCTGTGGTGCAGCACCTTGTAGAACATGGGCAGAAATATTGTGGGGACAATCCCACCACCAAAGTGTATCTGCCAGAGGAACCTCTGTCCAAAGACCTGACATATGTGGGCACATTCAGGCAGAACCGAGCTGACATATCCCTGGTTTGTCACTCGAGGGGTCGTTCATTGGACTCTGTTTGGAATTGAGGGACCTAAAGCAACTCCCTCCTAGGTTTTGAAAAAGGGGAGAGTGTGATATTTGTCTTATCAACACCATGGCTGCGTAGGTAAAGGAGACCAGGGGATTAAAAAATCATAGGGCACTGCAGCATAATGAAATGTAGCTTGACAAAGTTGCCATCTGTGTGTGCATGTATACTTGCAGTCACATAACACACCTGTGATCAAGAAGGACACCATCACTATGTATTTTTAGTTCAATGTGTTAAAGTGTGGACTTTGTATTTGTAGGGCCCAAGGGAAACATACAAAATAGATCTCCACATAAGAAATGATAATAGAAATCTGGATGGTCCTTCCCACAGAAGTCCATCTCCTTCCAGATGCAGGCAGTTACTCATCAGGCTCCTGCAGCCACTTTCCAAGTACTTAGAGCTCATTGGATGTTGCTTTCCCTCCCCTCTTCTGATGTGGCATGTTTCATGATTTCTGATCCCTTAACTACAGGTCCAGCAAATACTAGGCTTTCACAGTACTTGTACGCCTTGACTACTTCTGGCACAAAGTCCTCTGTGAATATGCTACCGTGGTTATAGCTGGTAGGGATAGGTAGGGGGGCCTCTATTAACCCAGTCTCTTTACTCTCCAGCACTCTCTAGTCTCCACCATTCTCCAAACATGAACCTCCTGGAGCTGCACTCCTCACTCATCAAATGGGGGTTGGCAGCATTTATACTGTACTCCATCCTCTTGGGTAGGTCTTTCCTTTAGTCTCTACACATGTGAGAGGTAATTGGGAGATCTCTGGGATTGGCTAGATTATGTGCAATTGTTGCTGATTTGAGTTGATTGGATTGGACCAAAAACATAGTTGTCTTCCCGGGTATGCATTTGACATTCTTCAGTTTAGAGAATAGTCTGTGAGCTCAGGGAAACTTCAACATTGCACTCTTGGGAAAGATGTACAATGCTTCTGTAACTATGTTTGTACTAAAATGCAATCCCTAGTTGGGAAGCCACAGGTGTTATAACATTGTTTCTTGGAGTTATGGTCTTCCTTCATGTTCCAGACAAAGTTTCAACAATGTCTAAATGCACACTACCATTGTATAGTGACCGGAAGTGCTTTCCTTTAAAGGGAGATTCAGGTTTCTCTACGTTGAAACTGGAGGTTTATTTAATTTAATTTTAATCTGTGTTCAGCGCTGTGCATACGCAGATGTTCCCAAAGCTCCTTAGAGGGTTCAAATATTGAAAAGGTAGAGCTGGAACAAAAGGTACAAAATGTTTTCAGGATGGGATAGGAAGATTAGGATAGACAAGTAGTAGCAGTGGATGGTTTTGTGTGGGGAAACAGGTATGTTTTGAGGCTTGACCTGAAATTGGTGATTGAGGGTTCAGTGAAGATGTGAAGAGGTTGGGTGTTCCATGCTCTAGAAGCCCACTGGGTAAATGCTTGTGTTTGCATGCATGCTTGTTTGTGAGAGTGATTGCTAAGGACACAGTGCATACTTCTAGCAGACACTTCCATTCATGGTCTAAGTAGGCAGCTTCAGCCTTCCCTTTCCCTCAACAAACTCTCCTTTCAATTTGTGCCTTACCCTATTTCCTTCCTAATCCCATCATTATAATTGGGATGTGATGTGCCTGTGTGCCTAAACCCTGTACCTTGCTGCCCCCCATGTTGTATGCATATGCCTGTGTACTGAAACAATGTACCTCGCTGCCCCCCTGTTGTATGCATGTGCCTGTGTGCCTGAACCCTGTACCTTGCTGCCCCCTTTTGTATGCATGTACCTGTGTGCCTGAACCCTATACCTTACTCCCCCCTGTTGTATGCATGTGTCTGTGTGCCTGAACCCTGTACCCTGCTGCCCCCCATGTTGTATGCATATGCCTGTGTACCTGAACAATGTACCTCGCTGCCCCCCCCTGTTGTATGCATGTGCCTGTGTGCCTGAACCCTGTACCCTGCTGCCCCCCTGTTGTATGCATGTGCCTCTGTACCTGAACCCAGTACCTTGCTGCCCCCTTTTTGGATGCATGTGCCTGTGCGCCTGAACCCTGTACCTTGCTTCCCCCCGTTGTATGCATGTGCCTGTGTGCCTGAACCCTGTACCTTGCTGCCCCCCCTATTGTATGCATGTGCCTGTGTGCCTGAACCCTGTACCTTGCTTCCCCCCGTTGTATGCATGTGCCTGTGTGCCTGAACCCTGTTCCTTGCTGCCTACCCTGTTGTATGCATGTGCCTCTGTACCTGAACCCTGTACCTTGCTGCCCCACTTTTGTATGCATGTGCCTGTGTGCCTGAACCCTGTACCTTGCTGCCCCCCTGTTGTATGCAGTTGCCTGTGTGCCTGAACCCAGTACCGTGCTGCCCCGCTTTTGTATGCATGTGTCTGTGTGCCTGAAGCCAGTACATTGCTGCCACCCTGCTGTATGCATGTGCCTGTGTGCCTGAACCCTGTACCTTGCTGCCCTGCTTTTGTATGCAGGTGCCTGTGTGCCTGAACCCTGTACCTTGCTTCCCACCGTTGTATGCATGTGCCTCTGTACCTGAACCCAGTACCGTGCTGCCCCGCCTTTGTATGCAGGTGCCTGTGTGCCTGAACCCTGTACCTTGCTGCCCCCCCTGTTGCATGCATGTGTCTGTCTGCCTGAACCCTGTACCTTGCTTCCCCCCGTTGTATGCATGTGCCTGTGTGCCTGAACCCTGTACCTTGCTGCCCCCCCTATTGTATGCATGTGCCTGTGTGCCTGAACCCAGTACCTTCCTCCCCCCCCTTTTGTATGCATGTGCCTGTGTGCCTGAACCCAGTACCTTGCTTCCCCGGTTGTATGCATGTGTCTGTGTGCCTGAACCCAGTACCTTTCTGCCCCCTTGTGTATGCATGTGTGTGTGTGCCTGAACCCAGTACCTTGATGCCCCCCTGTTGTATGCATGTGTCTGTGTGCCTGAACCCTGTACCTTGATTCCCCCCTGTTGTATGCATGTGCCTGTGTGCCTGAACCCTGAACCATGCTGCCCCCCTGTTGTATGCATGTGCCTGTGTGCCTGAACCCTGTACCTTGCTGCCCCCCTGTTGTATGCATGCACCTGTGTCCTGCAACATGGGGTTAGGCTCCATGAATGTGCCCATTTGATTGACTTTTCTGCACCTCTGTGTCGCAGCCCCGCTGCAACATGGGGTAAGGCTTTACAAATGTGCCCACTTAACTCCTTTTGTACTTTTGCTTGTGATGTAATTACCATCTTTACTGCGTTATATGATGTAATTACTTCCTGCGCATTTTGCCTCGTAACCATAAGCACTGTAGCCAATCTCTTAAGCATAAGCGCCTAGATACCTCCGGGTTTGGTGCGCTATATAAATTAATAAATAAATAAAGTAAATATATGTCGATATTGTAAAGGATCTTTCCTACTGAAAGTTAAGGTTAATTAAAATATGGCTTG
Organism: Ambystoma mexicanum; assembly: GCF_040938575.1. Lineage (NCBI taxonomy): Eukaryota > Metazoa > Chordata > Amphibia > Caudata > Ambystomatidae > Ambystoma > Ambystoma mexicanum. The sequence goes on from NC_090941.1 coordinate 1,092,233,433, forward strand.
CAGGCCAAGTGTAAAGTGAAGCAACTGTGCTGCACTTACCTGAAGAAAACACAGTGACGAGATATTTCAATGCCTGCCTAATGCTGTCTTCCACAAAAGATGAGTCGTCGGTGTAGTATATTGCCATAGCACTCGCTGAGTCAAGATGTTTTTCATATAGCTCCATCCAGGCTGAACATGAAGCCATTTTCATGTATTCGAGTTGTTCCTTTACTCTATATGTCTCCTGTCTGTGAGTTCTCAAAGAAGCACACCTGTGTACTGAGTGCTCGGCGAGCACCTATTTAAAGGATATTTCTCCTCTCTCAGCCTGTGGGGCTTCAGGTCATGAATAATTGCCTTTTAAATGTTTTCTTTGATCTACCCAAACAAGGGCACTCATGCTGTTCTTTCGTGCACATCTTTGAATGCCGCCACACTTGAGCGGGGTTTTTTTTATGGCCAATGTTTTGCAGATTACTCTTTTTATTTTCACCTGATTTCCTCGTGATCCAGACATTGGGCCTCATTCCGAGTACATCGCTTTGGTAAAATGTTGCAGTAAAGTGGCAGTAATTCTGTTATCACTATTCACCAAAGCGTTGCACTAAGAATGTTGGGGCAAGGTGGATGAGGTGAGTACAGCAAACTTCTGGAGGTAAATCATCCACCTGACAACTAAAATTCCTTGGAATTACCGCAGCAGAATGACTGAATTAATGTAAAAAATAAAATCCACATTGAGCCCTAAGGACTCGAAAAATGGAGGCTAACACCACTGTGTTGTCACTCGTAACCCCGTCACATATGTCATTTCTTTAATTAAAGGCAGCAACAGACACAGGTTTGAAACAGAGAGTGGGGATCGCTGGTTTGTCTGTCAAGTCACAGCTCACTGGGAAGGGACATACGCATTTTCAAGCCCCCACAATCCCTCTGTGCCTACTCCAAAGCAAATACATGTACGATATTAAAAAATGCACCTTTTTTACGTGACATTGCTAACTAGTCAGTGCTGTGTCTAATTTGTTGGCATGAAAACAATGTATTAAAAATGTATCTGTGCTTGCACATTTTATTCACACTACACATAACAGCAAACTGCCTGCTGCTGTGAAACAATGACTACATTGGGGTGCAGAGATGTCTCGCTATCTCACGTGAGGTATGAAATTATCAGCCAGTCCTGATTTTCAGGCTCATGTCACAGTGCATTAAGGTACTTGCAGTCCTGCATTCACAGGGCAGTTTTACAAACATCAATGAAAAAAACTGTAAATGCCTTTTCCTGAGACAAAACCTTTTTTAGAAAGAAGGAATCTTGGAGACAAAGTGGTGACAATCAGCATTTTCAAGCATAGGACATTGCAATAGATTTACTGACCCCTTGGTTTTGGATATAACAGAGGGTTGTAGGGGGTTATTAAATGTCTGATTGAAACAAGGAAATGGGTGCTTTCAATAAAGATGGATGCTTCTGGCTAGCATTATAGAAAGTGAGCCTGGGCACCGGAGCTCCAGTGGAGACTTCTCAGTGTCAGACTGAGTGAGGAGGCATGCAAGACATAAGTATGTTTCTAGATTGCACACCCGATTTCAGTTGGTAGAACGGTTGGCACCATTCTCTTTGCCACCCCTCAGATCCTGTAACTTTGTGTTTATGTATTAGCAAGTAGTGATGTAAAAAACAACTTGGTTGTTATAAAATCGTTGTATAAAATTGTCATGGTTTGACTTAAACCTCCATTATTGGATTTGTTCTCTCTCTTAAACTGGTATTCAGTTGTGACCGCACTTTGTTTACCATGTCATTTGAATCAGTTGAACTTGAAGTGGAACACAATCAAACATTTCCCCCAAAAAAGTAAAATTAACTTTAGAAATGTTAAAATTAAAGATATCACATGCCGTCCAGGAGAGGAAGTGGTTGTGAAGGACCAGGACCTGTCGGAAGTGACACATTCTTTCCATAAGTTTCATTCGCACTTTTCCCAGCAGAGATGCCAACTTTTCACAGTGGGCTTGCACTACAAAAATGTGCATAATTTGCATAGCTCCACCCACCTCACTAAAAGGACAAACTGTGCTGTAAACCTACCAAATTAAGGACATCTGATTTACAATTTGAAGCAAGCACAGTTCACTTTATTTACTTTTTTGTAATAGTGTTTGATAGTGCAGATAATGATAATTGTCCCAACAGAGGTTATAGTTGTTGTGTACGTTACTAACACGTCGCATTTCCATCCATAATACATGCATGTATAACAACTGTGGTGTTATGTGTACATAGTTATTTAGGTTACCAACACGTTTCATCTTCATCTATAATACATGCATGTATAACAAGTTATTTATGTGTACATAATTAAAGAGGGTTTGTACATAGTTATTTAGAGTTCAGTTGAGTGGTAGCATTCCAGCATGGAATGAGAATCTAATGGCAAGAAGAAGAATGTTAGCTTTTAAAACTGTTGAACTGTTTGCCCTGCTGAAGCGGTTGAGGCTGCTGTAAGGAGAAGAATAAAAGTTGTGTTTGTACGGACTCACTAGCTTGGTGTGGTCTGCCAACTTTATATATAGTTTCTTTTTTTAATTTAATTTAAAGTGCATTTGATTGCATTGCAACCTTTTGGCACTAAAACATAAAATACATGTAAACAATACACAATACGCAATACAATACACAGTAAAAATTCCCAATAAAATAAATTAATACATCAGCATCATAAAATTGGGCTAACTACAGATAGCCATAACAATATTACACACATAAAAATCACTATCAGTTTTTCAATTATCATCCCTTGCAGTACATATTCTGCAGGCTAATTCCTGGACATTCATAGCAGCTGTTGATGACACAAGCGATTCCGCCCCAAACAAAGCACTCGGAAGGATTCCGACCATAGAGGCTTTCTAAAGCATCGCATTGCGTAAGCACATGTCGTGCTGATTCAATATCTTTCACACATAATCTGCATAACCTATTATGTGAAATTCCTGCCCAGGCCCCTGTGTTTTCAAATACCAATATTGTCTGGAGCCTGACTGACAGGATAAACCTGATCAGTTCCGGATACTGTCTTTTTGTTAAATAAGATTTAGGGCTATCCATTACAAAAGATTGTCCGGTGTACTTGCCAGGTTAAATCTCAGCCAGGTATCCGGAATTGGAGTTACACCAATATCCTCGAAATTCTGCGTAACCCTTTTGTCCAAGATGTTAAATCATTCACTCATTGGATATCTACTGGCATGTTGAAGTGTAAGTGATAGTAAGCTTTCCGATCCCCCTAATGCGTATTTTAGCTTGGCCCGAAGATTACAAGATGCCAGGGACCATGACATACAAAGGGATGGGAGTCCTAATTCCAATATGATTGCCTGTATTGGTGTACCCGAGGGCAAGCTTAGCATAGATCGCAAGATCTTTCCCTCCAACTTGCCCAAAGATACTTCCCATTTCCATGGGAATACTTTGAGGGCATAAAGGATAGTAGCTATGATTGAGAGCTTGTATGCTAGGATCTTGGCTTCTATACATCTCCCACCTTGGGATTCAACCGTCTTTTTTAGAGCAAGCCATTTGTACCAAGCTTTTTGAGTTGCCGCCTACAAAAGACAGGTACCAGAAAAATGTGCCCTAATGGTAATTCCTAAGTATCTGTAATCATACGTCATTTCCACTTTTTTGCCCCCCAAGCGCCACTCAAAAGGATTACTAACTCTTGAACCTTTCCCAAACACCATGATTTTCATTTTCTTGATATTTGGTCTCAAAGCGAGATTAGATGTGAATTCCGAAAGGGCCTGTAAAGAACGCTGCAATCCAATTTCAGCTATTTCGAGGATAACAACGTCATCTGCGTATGATAGACATGCCAGACCCTTATTCCTATATTGTGGTGGAAAATTTGCCACGTCCCCCAGTCTCTGTGCAAGTAGTGACAAGTAGAGTTTAAAAAGTAGGGATGATAAGGTGCAACCCTGTTTCAATCCCCTCATTGTCACTATAGGTGTCAGATAGTTCCACATCCTGGGAGAGTCAGATTCTGACCTCTGTCCCACTGTATAAAGCTTTAATAAAATACAGCAGAGAGGGGCCTATTTGCCACTCTTCCAGCATCTCCCATAATTTCTCTCTGCTAACACTATCAAAAGCAGAAGAAAAGTCCAGAAAACAGGTATATACTGCCGTACCAGGCTTAAGCTGCGTATCTGATATCAGCGTGAGTAATGTCTAAATTGGGTGAATTCTTGGACACCCTTTCCTAAAACCGGTTTGATGGTAACTTTACAATCCCTTTTGGGCTAACCAGGCTGATAGTATTTCCAGCAAAATGCTAGCAAAAATGTGTCCACTACAGTCAAGTATAACTAAGAGTGTGTAGTTTTCTGGGAAATCACACTGGCCCTTTTTAAAGACTGGAATTAAGATGGTGTTATTCCACGTTTCAAGGATATTACCCGTTCGACAGACATGTGCTAACAATTGTTTTAGGATATGTGCCCACAATTCAGCGTCTGCCTTCAGAAGCAAGTTAGAAAGGCCATCTGGGCCGGCTGTGTTAGTTGCTTTTAGTTGGTAAATTTTAGTCTAACTTCCCGGGGCACACAATCAAAGGACTTCTTAATGAACTCCACCCATTTTGCTTCTGTTATAGTCACTAATTCCCTTGGTTGATTGGACATATCTTGGGAACTCCCCAGCCAGTAATATAATTTTCTTGCGTCAGTTGTTCTAATTAGCTTGTTCAAATATTTTCAACCCTCATCATTTTGTGAGAAACAATGGTTTCTCAGCCAGGTTTTATAGTTTTTCTTCGGGGTGGCTATGGTTTTTCTCTTTTCAGACTCTGATCAAGAATGATTTGTTCCTACTCCTCGAAGGGCAGAGTTTAGTACTCTCTTCCTTCCAGCAATCTTTTGGTCAAATCGATGGCCAGGTCGGTGGAGGCCTTTCTGAGTGGCCACTTGTCTAGTCGGCATGCGCCAGGAGGCCACTCTGGTGGTGATAGTGTGCGGTACAAATATTCTTTGGCATTAACATTAACATTATAACCATTGTGGCTTGGTGGATAGTTTCCAATATGGTGTCCTGTGATTTAGACGCATCACACGTCAAGTCGTGGTTTCTGAGAATATTTCTTTATGATTCTAGTTGACCAACGGAGGCGGTTACCTCCTGAATTGACCTCCACCTGGCCCTTCAGCCTACTTCTTCCTATCTGATTTACTTTCTCAGTGGACATTATTAACATCGAACCCTTCCTTCAGCTCAAGGGTTTCATGCAGTGCTGGGATAAATACCTGAGTCTCGAAACCAAGCTGACTCAATACCTGCGCATTTATGCAAATCCGTTCCACCACAATGGGGGACAATCAGGTCACCACCATCCAATTATCAGAACTGTCAAATTTAGCCATTTCCAGTTTTAAAAGATAATTTTTGGTGATTAAGGCTAGATCCGGTATCATATGGAGTAGTTCCAGGAGCCAGGATCTATTTAAAAAGGGGCTATTTGTCGACACACTTTTCTCCACAATTTTGATATGAATCAAGTCAAAACACCATTTTGGATCATTCATTTGTGTCTCCTTAACCCTAGGTCGTGGTTTTAGCTGCTCAACCTGACCTGCCCAGGCTAACGGAGCCGCCACCTTCAGGGTTTCAGGAGCAACAGTTGGTGCCAAGCTCACCCCTTTGATGTTCAATGCAGCGAGAGGATCACCTGCATTCAGACCCAACACTGGAGTTTGTTACCGATCGGCATACTCCGAGTTCTGCGAGCAGCCGGCACCTGCTTGCAGACCTTGACGGTAACACCGGCACCATTCATGGTAACATTACTTGATGATGAAAAACCTGATGTGGTTAAAATAGATTCAGCATCTATATAATAAAATACATCTTACTTGAACAAGCCCCAGTGATAGCATGGCTCAAATCTACAGGAAAAATAATTACAGGAAAAAATGACTGGCAAGAGGGAAAAGCTATTTGCTGGACTAAAGATGTTGTTCCTTAAACATCATGGAAAGCATTGGGTACTATTTGAAAATATCAGTAATCTGGGTGAGCAAAAGGATGCTCAGGACTGGGCGTGGATGAAAAGGGCATTTATGACAAAGGGGCAAAATCCCTCAGCATATTTAAAGAACGATATTACCCGAAATGTTCGTTTGCAATTGTTCGAATGCACAATTGCACAAATTTAAAGGGTCACAATTGACCTAATTGACCTTTTCACAATTGACCGCATATATATATATATATATATATATATATATATATATATATATATATATATATATATATATCTCGCTTTGGTAATACATATATATATATATATAGAAGGGTTTGGGGCGGGTTTGTTTTGGGTGGGGGGTTGCGGGGGGTTTCCCCCTGCATATATGTTACAATTGACCTTCACAATTCGGTCAATTGTGAAAAGGTCAATTGTAATTCGAGCAATTTGCAAACAAACAATTTGTATACATCCTAAAGAACACTTGCCAAACCCTGAAGATGTTATTCTGGATTTCGCGAGGCCGCAATCAGCTATTTAATGATCCGTCAGCGACCACTAATCTTACTAGATTTGACATTATATGCTTGCAGGAAACATATTTAAGGGAACGTTCGGCCATGGAGGATTATGATGTTTTTTTTAGCCCTGCACCGTAGGGACACAGGGGGTGGCCCTTCGGTGGCTTTATCATAGCAATAAGGCAATTGAGACAGGCTCTTCAGTCTCTGAACTGAGTTTGATTTTTAACATAGCTTGATCTTCCCATCACAACAGTTTAATTCCCTTCTTAGCTTCATACACATTCACTTCTGCTCGTCTTCCTTTAACTCAACAATAGCCGTTTGATATCGCATTCATTTAATCGCTGACCCTTCAAATGAACTGTATCCTTTTATGCGCAGCTCTTCCCATTCATCCTTTGTGAGAATGGTGTATGGCGAATCTGAATCCATCATTAGGTCCGTATTTATACCATTGAACTTAAAGGTGCTTCTGGGGGCTCTGTTCTTGTTTCCACGTACAATGGCGACAACCTCTACTTCTTGTCCATCGTTGTCTTCTTCTTCTTGAATCCATTTCACTTGACTTCCTTGTTTACTGTTTTTACACACTACACCAAAATGACCCTTCAGTCCACATTTCTTACTTGAAGCTCAGCATGTTTGAGAGTTTGGATAAAGGCCCCTTTCTACCACATCGATGGCACTTTCCATTAATTGTTCTTGTTTTCTCACCTTGCATAGCATCTTCCGATTAGCCTCCCTTATTGTTGTAATCCTTGTTTTGATGTTCCTTGCATTTCATTGTGGCGTCCTTCACTTCTTTGAGCCTTGATGCTTGTTACTTTTCCAGGATTCCTTACATCCTTCTCCTTCATTGCTTTTGCATAATTCATGGTGTTCTTCACCTTCTTAGTGATAGCAAGTGTTTCTTCTAATTAAGGATATCTGTACTTCCACAACCTTTCCTGCATCACATTTCTATTGGTATGTGTTATGATTTGGTCCCATTAGCATAACACAAAATGCTAATGGAAATGTTGGAAAATCTAATTGAGTCTATGAGCCTCATTACGACCCAGGCGGTAAGTTACCGCCTGGGTCGTACCTTTACCACCATGGCGTAAACTACGTTTACGCCATTGTGGTTGGCGGACTTACCGCCCCATTCCAAGGTTGGCGGGGCGGTAAGTCCCCAATCCCCATTTACCCTTCCCCATTCCCATTTTTGCCCCATAGGGAATAATGGGAGTGGGGAAGGCGTTAATTACGCCACCGTAAATTACGGTGGCGTAATTAACAACATGTTCCCTTAGCGCCATGGATTTTAACACCTGCTAAAAGCAGGTGTTAAATCCGCCATGGCGCTAAGGGACCTCGGAATCAGGCGGTAAGGGTCGGCGCTGTTTACGCCGCCGTAAACCCCTTAATGAGGCCCTATGTACTTTACTGAGAAATGTAAAGTACACGGAGTCTATTAGATTTTTTTTGTTCTATTTTTTAACTGTCGTCTCAGTGGTTGTACGTAGTGTTAGAGAATGTAGTTTCTCTTTTCTGCCAATCTTAATAACTCCAGACGCATTCTATTATCATCAGCTGAAATTAAAAGTTAATTGTCAGAGAGAGAGGCATTCATCTTTATCTGCTCTGACTGTGTAGATGCATTTTGATCCTGATTTCTTAATTGTGCATTTTTAAAGCACGTCTCAATGCAAGTTTGTATTTTAGAAGATTGTTTGCGAGAAGCTGCTGCATAAGATTGACTCTCAAAATTAAATGGTAGAGTAGAGCAGGCGCTATCTTTTGCTAGCATCTTGCTCTGTAACCGGTGCACATTTAACAACACGATGGCAAGGATACGATCTGGTTGTTCACAAGGCTAAGGGCTAAATCAGATATTTCTCAAATCAACACACACGTTTCGGGGCGAGATAGAAAATGTTGTTCCTCTCTCAGGGCTCTGAGCTCTCCTCCAGATGGTTAGGGCGAGCCAAGTATTCCAGCTCTGCTTGCCTCCACATGGACTGCTTCAGAATGCAATCCACTGCGCACTCCGCAGGTGGCTCGGTGCATCACAGAAAGCAATCGCTCTAGCAACAATTAAGTAGAAATTAATGTAATAAACACCTCAGGATATTCTGAAGGAGAGAGGAAGTAATAAAACAGCTCTATAATCCCACCTCAAAGCATGTGGGCCAACCCAACACCACACTTCAGGTTTTCATTCCACAGTTAGATGTCACTGAGACCCCTACCCTCACCAGGCAGCTCTAAAACAAAGCAGGGTCGAGCAGGTCAAAGAGCAGCAGATTAAAAATGGGGCAGTATGGGGCTAGACCAGTAAAAGTCACTGCTGCAGTTCCCTGCCACCAAGGTGCCACCGAGGCACCCCGGCTACCTATGTTTCTGCACACCATGAAGGCAGATCAGGGTTCAGCACTTCCTTGCGGTATCTGCCATGCGATACCACCTCCCCCATTGGGCAACTTACTGCTGGTTCCCGAGCTCCTGAGCACAAACCACAGGGGCTCTCTGTCCCCGTCTCGTCGTTGCACCTTATCCTGGCACTTGAGTCTCACTTGCCGCTCTCCACTTTCCATTTGCCGCACGAGCACTGAGGAAAGGACCTGACACTTGAAAAGTCATGAACTTCCTCTGTCCAGTATCAGATTTGGTAGACCACAGTTATGCATGTGGATATCCACAAACAGCGCAAGCCTTACCTATTTCATAGGACATGAACAGCAATGTCCTCGAGGAAACCCCTCTGTATTCATGTGTGGATGGCAGAGGATTCTACAACAGCGGGGCCATAGTCAAATAGCTTGTCTTCCAATGGTGATATCACTGGTCATTCTCAGCAACAGTGTGCTGTGAAATAATCAAAATATTATTAGGTGAGTTACTACTTCTATTTTTGAATCTAGATATTGTAGCTGTCCACAGCAGATTGGCATCCCTTCCTTGTTGGTAGATGGCCTATATTCAGAGTTGCAAATCCCTGCTACCCCTTCTGTAGTGATAAAATAACTCAACCCTACCTAGCTCTGCTTTGGGAACTACATCTACATACATGAAATGGTAAGCGCGATGGCATAGAACTTATTTTTGAAAAACAATAAAGACAACCACATTCCCTCCTGCCACAAAAGATCACTAAGCTACGTCAAAAGATGTGTAGTTGACAAAGTGCTTGGGTTATGATTGATGGGGGACGTCACAAGGCATCACATGAACTTTTTTTGTTTGTTAGTCTTCATATGTTTCTCTGTCTTTTTATATATTTACTATCACACACACACGCCCCTTGTGACTGTCTTTTTTTAATATAATGGTTTTGTAGCTCTGGAGCATGTGATGCAAGTACACTCCAGGCATCTCTTAGGCATTCAACTGAAGGCACCATCAGGGCCAAGAGGTAGTCTCTTGCCGCAGTCAAGTGAAAACATGAGGCATAAAAATGCAGACCAGGGGCCATAAAATAACCATGAATCATCTGTGTTGTCACCCCGCAGAGCAGAATGGTTCCTTCAGTTGTAGAAGTTCAGAAGGTAGATGTTTGCAAGGTGAAAGCCCAGAGCAACCGCTGGTGTGAGAGATGTTAAATAGCTTCACAATCCACCTTATTATGTTGATACCTTGTTTGAGTCGCTTTAATAACTATTCAAATCACAAATAGACATAACTTGAAATATTGAAAATGGCGTCACTTCAGCTCTGTGTTTACTGTATGAGAATATTCTGGCAACATATTACACTGAAGACTCTGGCTTTACGGATGATTGCCTCTGGTAAAGTTCTTCTCTTGGGGTGTGTACTGGGCAGGTTTCTGTATTCAAATGTCTGTTTTGTTTAACACTTGCTCATAAAATCATATTTAAAATACCCTTGACTTTTATAAACAGCGCACTCTTACAATATTCCAAATCGCTTATATATTCCCTGTCTCCCTTTTTTAATATATAACAGAAAAGGTAATGGTAAGCAAAAGGTAAGCAAGCTACAGTGGAAAGTAATCAGTTCACAATGTCATTATCAGATTATGAAGTCTGGGTGCATAGAGTCCTACTTGACTAGGAAAATATTCAGGAAATAGCTACCACATTGCTGTCAGGGTTTGGCCTGCAATAATACACCAAACCCTTGAGTCTACTAAAGTGTCAGAAAACCTGCAAGACGGTCCTTTTATGTGGAAAACAAGCATTTCTGTCTCCAAATAATGGCTTTACAGGCGTGTGCTTTGACTAGTCACCGTACTTTGACCTCCTATGACCTAGTAAAGACTGAGGTTTTCGCTACCCAGAAGTGTACAGCCTTGCTGTCTCATCACCAAAATAAAAACAAGAGATTCCAGGCACTAAAGTTACTGGTGGGGTTGAGTTTAAAATGATGCTCATTTGTAAAAATAAATGATGCACTGGGAAGCCAGATATAGAAACCACACATTATCAGCTGAATGTCTATTAAAAGGTTAGTCAAACGTGCAGTACAGTGCACACTTGCACTAAATAATGCACAGATATAGAGGGCTCACCTGTCAAACTATTCACACTTTACAGTCAACTATCACCTCTATTGGGACACTTATCTGCGCTATTAAACACCATTACAAAAAAGTAAATAAAAGTCAACTGTGCTTGTATCTCTTAGGGAGAATTCTCCAGAATGGCTAATTTCCCTTACCTACTGAGTCCCTCAGCAGCTTTGCTGGATTTCTAGGGTTTATTTCTTTTAAGAGTGTGAACCTTTTTCCCACTCTTAGATGTGTTTTGTTGCGTGTATTTCTACATTTTGTGTGATCTTGGGCAATGGAGCCTCACCTACTCCACAGCCTAATTTTTCATGTGTGTTACACAGCACGTTCAGTGCAGTGACACAGGGTTGTCTTTGAGACTTCCCACTGACTCAATTTTTCTGGGGCTGACTACTGTCTCCCAGAAAAGATAAACTTGCCATTAACTTTATTTAGTCACTTTAAATCACACCCCCATCTTACATGGAGTAGTGGAAAGGGTTCATTCTTATCCCTTTTTGTCTGTGTCTCTTGGAGCATTGGTTCACACCCTTTACATCAAGACTTGGCTGGTGGCAGTGGTAACTACCCTATTTTTCATACTGTGGTTATCTTAAATAACCATGGTAATGTTTTAGGCTATTATATTAGCCTCAAACATGAAACTGCTTGACCATGTATATTTTATTACGGTTCTGGCTGGGTTTATTCGCCATTTTCTTTATGTAAATATCTTTCTCATGTTTTTCTCTGCGTCCCAAACCAGGTTTGGTCCCTTTGTGTGCCGTTTTTTCGCAGGCTTCTGCAGAGAAGCCCTGCTAAAGACGCCTGAAAGTCTTGGTAGGCAGGATGTGAGGGAGGGGTCTTAGGACCCCTGCCATGGGTTCCCTTGGTAACCCAAGCTGCACTTCTGTTTGATTGGCTGGGTGACTGTCCTTGCCAGGACAGCCACCCTGCTGCGTGATTGACAGCCAGGCTTTATGAATGGGGGAAAACTCCATAAAAAGCAGGTCTCTGGGATTGGAAAGGCAGAGTCGCCACTGGAACGTAAGAACCAACAAGGAGCTGATGGACGAGGACCCCTACAATGACTGAACCACCCGGTGAAGCCCTGCTGCAGGTCCGAATCTTCAGAATCCGACGACAGAGAAAATCCTCCAGGAAACTTCTTCTCTTGAGCTGGCGGGACCAACCAGTTCACCCAAAGTACAAGCCAGGACCCATCCTCTGGTCGAATTCGCTTTATAGAGCTACAGTGTGCCGGATAGCCAGGAAGGTCCTGGCTTGGGTTTTAAGGAGTGCACCTTTTATTTGTTGCTCTGCTCTGCTGCTGGTTTCTTCCCTGGGTAGCGCAGGACCCTCCAGTCTTCCTTCTTCTTGTCAGTCCGACAGTCGTTTCAGGCAGCGTGAGCCTGCAGGAACTACCAGAAACGTCGGCCTCAGCTACAGCTTCTTCTCCGTTTTAAGGTAGTGTGCAAATCCGGTTGTTTATTTCGTTCAACCGCAGTGAAAGTGTTTGAAATCTTTCTCCGATCTGAGGGATTGTCCTTCTCTTCTCTTTGAACTAACCTTTCTACCAACCAACCTCATCCCGAATCTGTGGCATTAACTTTACCGTGAACTACCCTGAACCGTGTGATCTTGAGCAAAAGACTTTTGACCTAGTGACTTTGGCCCTAAGCCTTTCTTTCCTGATTCTATCACTGTAGTTCCTCTGGCTCAATTGCCCTGAGTACTTACCTGTTGGTGTGGTTCAATTTCTACTTAACTTTGTCTTTCTCTCCCTTTTAAATTGCTGGAGTGCCATTTTGCTCCCACTTCATTTTGTGAGCTTATCTAGTCTGGAACTTATTGGGAGTTGTGTGGTGTATTAAGAGTGTGATTTTTAAACTGCTAAGAATAGTGAAATGTTATACAGCTGAAGAGTAAAATAAATGTATATTCTTTTACTTGAAAACCTTGAGTCAGTGTTTGTTTGAATCATAGTAATTGCTGTCCTTTGTATAACTATTTGATTCTGCACACTTACTCTTGAAATAATTCTGGCTGCTCAGCCATCACTACCACTTTACTGTGTAGTACAGGCTTGTACCAAAGGTGAATTTGTACTGTCACTTGTGGTCTTAATTGTGTGTGGTGTTCCCAAAGGGTACTGCATATAATTCTGCCTAACAGTATCAAATTGTAATGCATATGTCCTTAGTCTGGTGAGTTTACGGTGCAGTTTGTCCTTTTAGTGAGGTGGGTGGAGCTATGCAAATTATGCACATTTATGTGGTGCGAGCCCAATGTGAAAAGTTGGCATCTATGCTGGGAAGAGTGTGAATGAAACTGACGAAAATAATGTGTCACTTCCACAGCTCCTGGTCCTTCACAACCACTTCTTCTATTGGGCGGGCATGTTAATTCTTTAAATTTAACATTTCAAAAGTTAATTTTATGTTTTTTTGGGGAAATATTTTATTGTGTTCCATTCCATGTTCAATTGATGCAACTGACATGATAAATAATGTATGGTCAAAACTAAATACCAGTTTAATATCGGGAACAAATCCAACAATTAAAGTTTAAGTCAACCCATGACAATTGTATACAACAATTTTATATTAACCAAGTTGTTTTTACATAATTACTTGCTAATATATAAACCCAAAGTTACAGGGCCTGAGGGATGGGGTTGAGAATGGCAATGTCGGGGAGAACAACATTGGCTTTTTCTACCAACTGAAAAAGAGTGTGCCCTCATTTAGCAGACTAATAAATCTGTTGTGAGGCTCTGACCAATAGGTAGAAAGACTAGGGAGCAATGAGTTTCTTAAAAGCAGAAGGAAGAACAGCTCACAGTGTTTTCCATAACTTATGGCCATAATATGGGACTAGATCACTGCCTGCGAGAGCAATGTCTGACCCAATACGCCACATACAACGTAATATACTGTCAGCCTAATAACGGGAAGTGGGTTTTCGTTAGGCTGTATAGAATGCATCTGTTAAAGTACTGCAGATTGTTGTAAAGCACGTTGCAATGTTAAGGGCACTGAGGTAATGGCCCCAAGTCCCAGTCTAAACACAATATAGATTAGTTGACAATTCATCAAAGCAGCACCCCAATTCACCAGTATCACACTTTTCTCCCCCTCGACCCCCCCTTATGACCAATAGGAAATTAAAACTCGTATCTATGTATCTATATCTAGAGCAGGTCAAATTCCCCCTCCAAGCCCTTTCTCCTCAGCGCATCCACTCTTTTTAATTGCTGGTAATGGTGGTAATGGTGACTTTGGTGGCAATTCGGAAGATTTACCAACGAGTTGCCACCAAAGGCCCAATGTGGTGTTGATAATTAATCCAGAGGGCACATCATACAATGTACCATTTAAATGGAACTCTTCCCCTTCTTAAGCATCAGCAAAACATTGTGGTAATTGTTGCTCTTGAGTTTTCCAGAGTAAATTATGCAAATGGTCTAGTGGCCGGTGTTTCACAGCTCCGCATTCCCATTCAGCCCTATGGGGCCGAATGGGGAAGGGGTGTCCCTTATTACCGGCACCGGGTCCGCCAAACTGGCCATGTTCAGTAATTGCCCATTCGCGGGTGCCAGATTTTTTCGCAAGTTTGGAGGTAGCCTGCCTATATTACAGGCAAGGCTACCTCCAAGCCTGTAATGAGGCTGTGTGGAGTTGTACATACCTTGTGGAAACTATGTGTGGAAACCAGCCTCGTGGGGACTAAGCCTTCCCAGTGTTTTAAAAATATACTAATAGCAGAAATATGTTCAGAAAAAATTCATAATATGGAATCCAACATCAAATATGCAAAAATGCCTATTTATAGACACGTTCACGGTACCATCATTGTGGGGACTTGAACATGTGTTACCATTCTTGTGGGGGCTTACTTCATTTTTCTTATTTGGAATTGAATGCATTCATAGACGAAGGGCTAAATGTCTGTTTTACAGTACTCTGCACATTATACAATTCTACTTCTATAGATGGGTATCTGCCCGCATCCTAGAGACACTCAACCGATGGATGCTAATGTCATTGCACTTCTTGTACGATATTCACTTAACAGCATTGAACCCTATAACAACACTCCAAATAAGTCAGAAAAGAGAAAGGGGACACAAAGATGATGTGAATAATACAGGCTCATACACTGTGGTCAAGGAGGTAGCAGGGATTTGAATTCAGGATTGCTGCAAGGTCACAGGCTTGCCCACTGACCCATATCACCTCCCTAGGATTGGTGTGATGATGGAGATGTGACTGTCTTCTTTGGGAAGGTGACAATTCCAAATAGGGATGGTTCATGATCATGGTAAAGTAAAAGTCCACACACAGATTGGTTTAATAGTATAATTTCTGAAGTCCCCATACCAATGGTGTGTGATGAGGATAAAGTCCTCACAAAGATGGTGTGTGATGAGGAGTAGTCATCACAGAGATGGTATGTGATGAGGACAAGTGCCTGTAGAGATGGTGTGTGATGAGGATAAGTCATCACAGAGACACTGTATCACAATGCTGGTGTTTAAGTCCCTACATTGAGGGTGTGTGATCATCGTGATGTTAATGTCCCCATAGACATGGTGTGCAATGTTGGCAATGTTGAAGTCCCTGTAGAGACTGTGTGTCGTGATACTGATGTTCAGGTCCCCACAGATATGGTGTGTGATTATAATGATGCGAAAGACCCATAGGGACATTTTATCATAGTCTGATTAGAATAGTGTTATCATCCGCGTAAAGATGGTTTGGGCTAAAAATTATGCTAAAATCCCCCTGGGAGGCAGAAGGTGGTTAAAATAGTGTTAATGTCCCTACAGACATGGAGTGTGATACCTGCAGAAACCTGCACTGATATTCGATTCCTTTGCCCACTTCAGACGTAACAGAAAATCACTGGACCAGATACGTTTTCAAATTTCTCTGAAAAAGAGCACTAGAGCAGGTATTCTGCAGGTCATCTGGGAGTGTGTTCCAGAGACAAGGGACCCCGATGAAAAAACAGCGATCGCCTCGAGAGACGTAATGAGAAAAAGGAGAGACCAGCAAAATGTTGGTGGAGTAGCGCAAAGCTTGCAAGGGCTGATAAAGCTTTGTCTTTGACACCAAATACATGGGTGCCATTCCATGAATACACTTGTGTATAAGACACAGTAATGTAAATTCAATTCTCTTCCGAACCAGCATCCGATGCAATCTCCTCCGATAAGTGGAGATGGGGACCAATTTTGGCATATTGCATACCAATCTGAGAGCAGCATTCTAGGCCACTTGGAGCCGTTGAAGTTTGATTTCTGGTGCTCCCAGAAGCAGAGTGCCGCAATAGTCAAGTCTGGAATGTACCATTGTCCCCAAGACCACAGCACGGAGATGAATGGCAGAATAGATTTTAGAAGCCTGAGTTGATAGAAAACAGAGGTAACAACCTCAGAAACATGGGCATTACAGCCCAAAGATGCTTGCCAAATGCAGCTGACATTTATTTACCTTACACAAGGAAGATGTAGCTCCATCAAACATGGCGGGACAGGGGATCATTTCATGGTAATTCCTAAGAAGGTGTTTTGGGCCAAACACTATCACCTCTGTTTTAGTGGGGTTGAGCTGAAGCTTACTCTCAATCATCCAACTTTTGATTGCATTAGCACAAGCAAAAAATGATGCGTTCAGTCGCATCCGGTACAGATTGTAATCTGACATAAATTTGCATATCCTTCTTATAAGAGTGGTGATTCAATTTAAACATTGAGAAAAAGTCCATCAGGGGTCTATTGAATAATGTTACGGAAAAAAATGATGAGCCCTGTGGGACTCCACATAGAGCCGAGCAGTCATCCGAGTAAAAGCCTCCAAGTTTAACTACTTGAGTAGGTTTTCTAAAAAAGAGGATAACCCCTTCAGTGCACCTTCCTAGACCTGGGCAACCTCAGAGAGTCTGGTCAGCAAAATACCAGAATCAGCTGTGTCAAAGGCTGCTGATAAATAATGGTGCCCACAGATATGCTGTATGATTATAATGATGTTAAAGTCCTCACAGAGATTGTGTGTGAGGGTGTTAACGTCCCCACAGCGATGGTGCATGATAATTATGATTTTAAAGCTCCTGCATAGATTTTGTATCTTAACACTAGTGTTCAAGTCCCCACAGAGATAGTGTGTGAATATAATGATATAATGATCTTAACAACCTTACAGAGATGGTGAGGGCCTCCATTGATGTTAAAGTCCCTCTCAGAGATAATGTGTGATAAATATTATGGTGTGTGATGATGATGACAACGTCCCCACAGATATGGTGTGTGATATTAATAATGTTATGACCGCACATAAATATAATTTACTCCTACGTCCCGTCCCCTTTCCTCCATGCTTGTGGGACATTCTGGCCTTCTGGTCGGGACCGGAGCACTTTTGTAAAAAGCATCAAAAAATGTCTATTTTTGTCCTTCTTTTATTTTTACATGGGGTACCGCACGTAGCCGTAACCCTGCCCTCTCGAGCTCTGCCCGGCTCATCGCCCTTCAGTCCTTTTCTCAGCGCAGTCTGCGTTGGATGCACTAGCAACACTTTTATATTTATTCTCTTTGTCCTTCCTTCCAGCTCCGGCTCCACGGTCATCTAGTCCTCTATATGCCGGAGCGCCTGGGATTCATGTCCTGTTCTTCATGCGAACATCGCTTGGCGAGGGCGGATCCCCACTCTCTTTGTTTGGAGTGTCTAGGCCCGGAACATCTCTAGGATTCGTGCTTCTACTGCGACTCCCTATCCGTCCGGGCACTCCAACGTCGTCTTCTTCGAGGGGAGGAAGTGTTTCAGCGTGTTCCTCCACCTCATTTCCAGCTTTTCATCGATGAAAAGAAGAAATGCCCGGTAAGTTCTTTACTTTTTAGGGCGCCCTGGCCAGAGGACTCCTTCCCAAGATCTTCCAGGCCCGGGAGGGGCTTTTGTAGCTCTGGCACCAGGGGTTCCCCTGAGGTGCCTCAAGGGCCTAATAGGTGCACCAGAGTGTTCTCCGAGGGTTCCTGCAGCGGACCTGCCAAATCCAGACACCGTTCCGAGGTTCACCATTTAGGTGTTATGGTTGGAGCTTCACGTCCCCAAGGTTCCTCTACTTGGGGCTATAATCAGCACTGACAGAGCCGAGAGATCCTCTTTGAAGGTCTTGTCAGTGAGGTACATCCCTCAACCGTCCCACGCTCAGGGTCGTGGTGGTACTGGTTCTGTCGAGGGGACAAAGAGAGCGGTCATGGACCATAACAACTCCACTACCAGCTCTGCCGAGGTTCTAATTCTGGGGCAGTTTCTAAGATGTCCAGTAAGCATCCGAGACCCCTTAGTACCGACTCTGCTGAGGATCCTTGTGTCAAGGCTAAGGTGTTACTTAAGTCCCCTGAATCCCCTGAGGAGCCAATTGCCTCATCTCCGCATGTGTCGCAGTTCTCTTCAGGTGTCAACAAAATGGCAGCCCAACCTCTGTGGTCCACGGTGGCCATTTTGGATACCTCTCTTACACCAACGTTCACATCGTCTAGTGCTGGGAGCATTCCTTTTGGGGCTGCGCAGACTTTTCCACACTATGTGGACAACCAAAATCTGTTCCGCCCTTCATTCGACTGCAGTGCTCGGACAATGCTGCCTCATACACTCTTGCTCCCTCCTACTTCTGCTCCACTGATCTATGTGGATCTGGCCAGTTGTGGGCCCTCCTGGCAACCATACTCCTTGCGTTCATGGGGGTATGCCCCTCACAAGCGGCCTCTTCCTGTACCAGCACCAAAACCTTCAGCTGAGGATGACTTTTTTGGGAAGTTTCAGATGCTCATGCACTCTGACCCTATGAAGGCATATTTTACATGTTTTTTCAGCGAAATGTACCCTGAACCTCCTAGGACAACTTCTGCCCCGGCTGTGCCAATGCAGGTCCCATTGGTGCCACTTCCTTCACCGCTTCCTTCTTGACCTCCTCCATCCCTCCCTCCTCTGTCCCCATTGTCACCTATAGAGAAGACACCGGCAGACCGGGACAACACTTTAAAACTTGAGGCGGTATGCGTGGTGGACCAGTCTTCTGTTCCCGCCTCGTTGGATGAGCCTCAAGCGGATCAGGATAGCGATCAACAGCCCCGCTAGGTGAGAGCTTTCCATGACCAGGTCCTGGATATGATAGCCCTCCTTGATATTCCAGTACCTGAGGCCCCCACTCCTCAGTAGGGGGTGCTTTCTGGGACCTTTACCCTGTCACCCCAGGAGTGCACCGGCCTGTTCCCCCAGAAGGATGTATTGGCTGAGGCCTGTAAGGTCTGGGATAAACCCCACACTGGCTTAACCTCAACAAGAGGATTGACGCTCAATACGAGCTTCACGCCTCTGAGGAGATAGCCTTATCAGATTTTCCGCTCCCTTCCTCAACAGTGGTGGCAGTGGCCACCCTCCATTCCAAGTCGCCCTCTGCATCTTCAACAGCAGCGTCTCAAATCTTATCCAAAGGGCGAGAAAGTCTTTGCCAATTCGGCACTCCAACTTCATCAAGCGAACACATAGCTCATCATGGCAGCAGCTAATCTGAGGCTGTGGAAAGAGCTAGCCGATTGCCAGAAGTGTATGCCTGCGGATGGGCTAGATGACTTTAAAGCCGGTTTGTCCGACGCCAGAGTGTTGGCACAGGATCTACTGGAAGCAGCGGCACACCATGTAGATACCGCAGCTTGAGGCCTTATGGTCAGGGTTGACACCTCCCGCCAGGCGTGGCTCTACGCGTCAATGTACTCAAAGGAAGTGCAAGACAAAGTACTGGACCTTCCTTTTGATGGCAAGGAATTGTTTCATTCTTCTACAGACGAGGAACTCACAAAGAGAAAATCGAGCCCTTCTCTGGATACAGGGGGTTTTAGGATCCCTGTGAGCACCGAACTGAAGCTCCGGTTGGCAGGCCCTGCTGAAAGCAACAGCAGCAAGGTGGTTGGTTTTTCTCTCGCCCATCAGCCTCCTCTCCAGGGACATGTAGTCTCTCTGCTGACAAATCAGCCAAATTATATTTTTGGTCGGTCGCATGAGAGTCCAGTGGGAGGACAAATCTCCTCTTGTCTGAAGGCGTGGCAGACCATCACTGAAGACCGGTGGGTTTTTGTCTCCCGCTCGGGTGGGCTTTTGCTTGTCCCTCCCCCCCTGCCCCACCTTTCAACCCTCCCTTCCAACAGATCGGGTCGCCCTCCCTCAGAGCCCAGGTACAGAAACTTCTAGACGTCAGAGCGGTGGAGCCTGTTCCCCTCAGGGAGCAAGGGCACGGCTTCTACTACCGTCTCTTCACAGTGCCCAAACCCAAACAGGCTGGCCTGCACACTATCCTTGATCTTTCCCAGTTCAATCTTTCTCTTCCCCAAGAGAAATTCAAGATGATCACGCCTTGCTAAATAAAGTACTCTCTTCGGAAGGGCGGCTGGCTCAGTGTAGTGGACCTTCAGGACGCTTACATGCACATCCTGATATGGAGGCCGCATCGGAAATATTTGTGGTTCTCTGTCAC
This sequence comes from Ambystoma mexicanum, assembly GCF_040938575.1. NCBI lineage: Eukaryota > Metazoa > Chordata > Amphibia > Caudata > Ambystomatidae > Ambystoma > Ambystoma mexicanum. The sequence goes on from NC_090941.1 coordinate 1,092,253,994, forward strand.
AACCCTTGCCCAAAACCCCCTCTGGCAAACCCATTGGCCAGGTGGAGTCAGGACTTGGGCCTCTAGAGCCTGGCATCCTCTTCAAAAGCCCTCATGGGGCTAGCCCTGGCCCTTATGGCTCCAGGCTCATACACCATGAAAAACAATGTGCTTGGGAACTACTTTATTGTATTGTCAGCCAACATGGAGGCATCCACATAGCTTGGTTCCTAAGAACCAAGCTATGGGGTCTAGTGTTTTGGGTGTGGTAGCCTAGGGACTACTTTACCTGGACTATTTTGTTGGGGCTATTTAAACCACACCGGAGCAAGACAACACGCTTCACGTTACTTTGCAGCTTGGAACGTGACGTTCACTGTGTCCAGCTATTCCCTCGAACCTCGGAGAAGCGGAACCTGCAAGGAGACAAAAGGAACATCATTAGCAGCAGCATCTTACCTGCAATCTTCATCTTTAGCCACTCTCAGCTACTGAGAACAGCATCCTCGAATCTGCACGCCTCCCGGACAGAACAACCTGAAAGAGGAAGATAGAGGCAACATTAAAGAAAGCAGTAGAGACATTTACAAATTACAAACTGCTCAAAAGGCTTACCTGGCTGGTCGCCTCTTGGCTGGCACCACTCCGGACATTCCACTCGCGCTGAAGAACACAGCGACCTACAAGGAAGGAAAACACAGGTTAGCAAAGGCAAGACTTTGCAGCGCTGCGCATAGCGCTTACCGCATCACAGCGCTCTTAATGCGCCATCATTTACCAGCGGGGCTCAACCAAGCCAGTTCGCCACGCTGAAGCTCTGCATACCTAAGAGAGAAAAAAAGAGACATTTTAAACAAAGAAAGGCATGCGGGATACAACAAAACTAAAGAACAGCAATAAGACCTACCTGAACAATCTCAAACGGGCCAGCTTCAGTGAAGTAACTGGACCTCACTCGCCCATGAAAGACAACGCGCCCCTGCAAAGAAGGCAGGACAGAGCGCATGCCTAATTCTACCACAAAGTGAGGAGAGCGCGCCAGAGGGACTGAAATCATACGGGGTGGAGGGATGATACTTACCCCAGTCGGTCAGTCTTGAACACAGTCCTCCTGTATTTTCAGGCAGAACCTTCCCCGCAGACCACATCAGGGCAAGCTGAGAAGCATACTAGCGAGTAACCCGGCTGGGTGGCGTCCCTGTGGATACCAGGTGAGCGTAATATTCTCCTTGGGATGGAAACACTTCCAGTACCATGTGCTCCCTTTTGGTCTCACTTTGGCGCCACGTGTCTTTACGCAGGCGATGTTGGTCATCGCAGCTTTCCTCGGGCTACAGGGCATTCATGTATATCCATATTTGGATGACTGGCTCCTGTGCAGTCCTTGCCCACAGGCGGCATTGAACAATTTCCAGTCTCTCCTCCAGCTCCTGTTCCACCTTGAGCTGTCGATTAACTGGCGGAAATCTTCCATGACGGTCTCTTAAGACCTGATTTTCCTGGGTTTCCGTTGGAATATGGTCAGTACCAAGATGTTCCTAATGGCGAACAGGATTACGAACCTATCAGCCACGTGTCAGCTCTTCCTTCAGTCTTTGGGCTTCATGGCTTCTTGCGTACTAGCCCTTCCTCTTGCGCGTCTGAAAATGAGGCATACTCATCTGGCTCTTTGGAGCTCTTGGTCTCAGGCTTCGGACTCGGATTCCAAGATAATCCCAGTTCCGTCCGGAATAGCGGCGGATCTACAATGGTGGTCCTCGACCGACAACCTTTCTGTGGGGGCCTCCTTCCAGGAGCCCTGCCCACAAGTGATGGTTAACACAGACTCCTCCCTTCTGGGGTGGGGCGCGATGCTGTGTCACCTCAAAGTATTCGACCTTTGGACACTTCAAGACAGGCAGTTTTGAGTTTTGACGCGCATCCGGAAGTGCCTGCGAAGTGTGGCTGTTGGGCTGTGTTCGCTGCTTCGCTGTCTCTTTGGATCTTTTTTCCCGCAGTGCCGTCGGCAAGAAGAAGGACTTGATTTGAATTTTGCGCGTAACGCGCACCTTACTGGACTAATGTGGACCTTCACACTGGGTATTTGTTGAGGACTCTGCACCCCATACTTTAGTGTCCGCGGGTCTCCCGCGGGTTTTGTATGTCGGGCAACCCACTGACGCCATTTTCTTCTCTTTTCCCCTTTAGCCACGCCCCCCTGAACCCGCCCGTTTGCCCGCCCACAAACCCACTGACCACTTCCTTATTTGCACTCGGACCCGCGCATCCGGCGCGTGCATCCGGAAGTGCCTGCGAAGTGTGGCTGTTGGGCTGTTAGGCGGTAAGGTGGCTTGGTGGTAGGGTTACTTTTTGTGCCCTTAATATAGATAGTCAAATATTGCTTGGAGGGGGATATAGCGAGCTAAAGTGGTGTGATTGCATTGCCCTTTATTTCCTAGTCTATAATTGCAATCAGAACTGTTTTGGTCATGGCAGAGGGGCTTCGCAGCATAAAAAGAAAAGAGTCCCAAACTAATCCTAAAAAAAAAACAGGCAGTTTTATATAAATTATTTGGAACTCCTGGCTGTTTTTCTGGCACTCAAAGCCTTTCAACCGTCCATCACGAGCAAAGTAGTCCATATTCGCACTGACAATTCTGTAGCAATGTTTTACATCAAGAAGCAGGGTGGCACCAAGTCACCTCTCCTTGTGGACCTAGCCTTACAGATTTGGGAATGGCCATCCAGCACAAGATTTGATTCCTGGCTGTACACATTCCGGGTAACGTAAATGTGACCGTCGACTCACTCAGCCGCCAGTCAGCAGCCAGTTACAAGTGGGAATTGAGCACAGTTGTTCTCTCCACCATTTTGCGCCAATGGGGCTCTCCAGAAGTGGACCTCTTTGCAACTTTTACAAACAGGAATCTTCGTCTATATGCATCCAGAAACGGTCTTGGGATCTCCTCCCTAGGGGACGCTTTTGAGATTCCATGGCACAACATGAAGACTTATGCTTTTCCTGCACTGCCTCTGATTGATCAGTCACTCTGCAAGCTCAGGAATGCATCAAACTGCACTCTCCTCCTCATAGCTCCTTGGTGGCCAGCCAGTTTCTGGTTCTCGGAACTTCAGCATCTGTCGATTATCCCTCTGATCAGATTGCCGTTGATTCCCGACCTGCTTCACCAGTGCGAACACCAGATGTGGCACCCCTCCCCAGGGTCGGGCTGGGGCAAAAAATTGTCTCGGGCACCAATGAAAAAGTGGCCCAGAGCTGCAAATGGCAATTCATTCCATTTATGACAGACTGTTTGAATAGCACCCAAGGGCGAGTTTTTTGACCAAATATGACGGCAACTCTGCAATTTACAGAATATTTATTCAGCAACTATGGTCAAAACTTCTAGCCACATAGTGAAGTAACTCATCAAACTGGCCCCCATTGGCCAAAAACGTGAACCACTTTGACCAAAAAATCTGCCCCACACTAGTATTTTGCATTTTTGGTTCGGCCATGGGCCTATTGGCAGTCCGAGCCTGCTCCTACCCACAATCGTTCAGGCGGCCTGGTGCCTGAATTCAGATCTTTAGCGCATTTCAATTTGTCCGAGGACAATATGCACATTATCCAAGCTGCCAGAAAACCTTCTACAAGGTCTCAATATAGGAGCAAATGGCTCCGTTTTTACCACTGGTGTTTAGCTAAACAACTTGACCCCAGGCACGCTACGACTGACACTGTTCTTTTGTTCGTATCTCACCTCACTGCTTCGGGCATTCTTGTCCTCCAGGACTTAGTTATCTGCCATTGTGGCCTATATTTACACTGACAGCTGTTCCTTTTCTTTGACTAATCCAGTCATTAAAAGGCATTTTGCGGGTCTTCTACATCTTTTCCCACCTGTACGCACTCCTCATCCCAAATGGGATTTGAAAGAGGTCCTCACCGTGTTATGCCATAAACCATTTGAACCCATGGCCACTAGCGATCTCAAATACCTTTCTTGGAAGGTCGCCTTTTTGATCGCAGTGACATCGGCAAGGCGAGTAAGTGAACTCCAAGCTCTGCACTTCTTTACTGCCTAAGTTGGTTACCGATTTTCATTTGAACCAATCGATCTTCTTACCAGTCTTTTTTACCAGGAGTAAGGTAGTCACTACGGTGAGTAACTTTATTACACTCCCCACCTCAATCCGAAAAGAGAAAGGGTGTGTTTCTCTCTTGGATGGCCAACATCCCAGCCCATAAATCCAGATTACCTCAGTATAAGACACCACTCTAGTCAAAATAAAAGGAATTTGTTAAGAATTGAATAAGCAAGCAAGCTGCTTCCTAATGCCTTATTGAAGAATTACACGGAACCATATCCAAGCATGTTAAGAGCCCAACATGTAAATTAGCTAAAAAAACAGTCAGTGAATTACTCAGTGCTTAGAGAAGAAATTAACTGCTTGTAGAAGAAACATGCTTATAACTACTTGGGAACTATCATTTACACATTCCAAGTGTTTGATAACAGCTGCGGGAAAACAAAATAAATAGCTTATTGACTGGCTGACAAAAAAGTGGAAAACATACGAATTGCACTTTGCAGTAGAAAAATATCCACCCATAAAATAATATTATCTGCATCAAACAACCGGCGTCAGTCTTTTTTCCAGTAATTTTCTGACAGAATCAAAGAATAGGCTTCTGTCTGTTTTGAAAAGTGAGGCGTGGGCCTGTGCTTCGAGCTGGGCACAAGGTTCCTGTGTTTTCTGGGATTTTGGTGAATATGGTCACATTTTGTGCAACCCTTTGGCCAAAACTATTTCACAGATAAGGGGAAAGGCAAGAGATGTTGACGAGCAGAATAACTGGCTATCATGGCAACTCGCAACACATCTGGCATGAATTAATGTTTGGCTAATCTGGAGATGGGGCATTGGGAGCATCTGTCCCTAAGTGAACTGCGTATGTGTGGCTGTAGTGCGTGTGTGAATAAATGAGCTGAAAAACATGTTGCTGATGAGCGACCATCGTGGACATTCACTTCCATTTACCGCAATGAAACAGCAATGAAAACCTACGTTTTCGTGGGCATAGCAAGTAAACATGTATTTATGCATCAGAGGCAGTGTTACATACTGATGTAACTGTTGAGAATAGTTGTATTGTCCGCCGAAGGGCAATCCAGAAAGGGTGTCAGAGCGCTCTGCAGATGCAGTGATAAGGGGTACTGGGAACAAAAGCAAGGAGAGAAGTTGTTTTTTTTCCGCTTCTAGTTGGAATATACCACTCTTTGCTCCTCATGCTTACTGTCTGCTCTTCGGCCGAGGGCAGTCTGGTAACCCATGAGGGGCGGGGATCGAAAGTAGCCCAATAAAGAGAAGAGGTATTCTTCTTGGGAAAGCAGTTAGAATTTGAACCCCGGGTGATGCAGTCTCAATAAGAGGGAGGACGCTCCGCTCCAGACCCCGTTAGTACGAGTGATCTCTTTGACTACCTTCTGTGGGTCTAAGCAGTGTTGTGGTGGCAGAGCTGGAGGTGTCTTCTGCAACTATCCTAACTGTGATGCTCTCTTTCTATGTTTATGTATAACTGACTATGGGGGTCATTATGAGTTTGGAGGTAGCCATGGTGCAAATAGCACCATGGCTGCCTCCAAACCCGTGTCTGGTTCCGTGGTGTCGGAATGGGGATTTACCGGGACATTCCGACCTATGCAGACCCGGTAAGTCCCCATTTTCAAAACCATTCCCCATTCCCATTGAGCCCCTACAGGGCTCAATGGGAATGGGGAAGGAGCTAATAATGGGCCCACAAATTGCGGCCACGTTATTAGCTCCCTGGCCCCTTAACGGATCCCGCTAAGGGTGGCTGTTAAAACCAGCCGGCCCTAGTAGGACCCACTAAGGGACCTCGGAATGAGGTGGTAGGGGGTTAATGGCACCGGCATCCTTACCGGTGCCGTTAACCCCTTACCGCCGCAGTCGAAATGAGGCCGTATGTGTTTATTTTTCTTCATGTATGTAATGAGTGAATAAAGGGCATATACCAAGCCATTTATATTATCATTCTAACTGGCATTTCTTGTGTAATTCTTTACCTACCTGAATCCAATAACTTATTTTGCAAGGGTCCGGGGGCAAAAGTACAAGCTATCCCCACATGGACAAGATAAACCAAAACAGTGGCACTCGGCCGGTTCCTCTGTACTTGTACCTGGGAGACAAGCCTTACATTCAAAGCTGATGCAGAAGTGTGATTTGCAAGGAAATGGCAAAGCGTCCTCCTAGTGGCAAACCCAATCCCATTCCCTTAGGTTCAAACCTGCTGGCTTCAAGAATGGTGCAATCATGCCTCCAACCGCACAATGCATCCTGGATCCATCACTCTGTGATGTGGGTGGTTGGCAGGTGCATGAGAAAGTTGTGTAGGAGTTGTTGTTACTTACCTGTAACTGTATTTCTCCAGCATTGGTATCTTCCATAGATTCACATTTTTGAATATTCCCTGTCATCAGACGGGGAATCTTCACTAATTTAAAAATAATTGTATATATAAATGTTTCCTAAAGGAAAAAGGTGATACAGACTGTCCATTATGCATGAAAGGCACTAACTTGTGCAACCCCTCCATCTCAGTATGGCCCTTTATGACCCCAACCAATGAAGTGGCATGTTTTAAGCTCCACCCCAGGCAGCCATCTTCAGATTTTGCCTGTAGAGACTGTAACACGATGACTGATTGGGATTGGAGAAGCCTCCCAGTGGATGAGGGTGGGCGCTTGAGTATGAAAGATACCAATGCTGGAGAAATACAGTTACAGGTAAGTAACAAAGACTTCTCCAGCATTGGATCTTTCATAGATCCACATGCAAGAATAGAATACCAAGCAGTGAAGCATGCCATGCTCCTATAAAACACAGTAGAGGTTTAGCCTCAACATTAAGGATGGTAGAACATAGGATGCTCCTACCTAACGCAAACAGGTGGTGGAGGACTGCCTGTCTGACCTCTGACTCCCTTCTGACATCTTCTGCTAAGCAGTAATGCTTGGAGAACGTTTGGCGCGTGTTCCAGGTTGCTGCTCTTCATATGTCCTTTATCGCCACTCCCGCTTGAAATTCTGCTGACGCTGCCCTCCCTCTGGTGGAGTATTGGTGGCCCCCAGTAGTAATCCTTTAGAAAGACAGTAAAAGGCGGCTCTGTTGAGATGGCCTGAAGCTCACCAATTTGTCTAGCAGACGTTATGGCTACTAAAAAGGTGACATTCCAAGATAAGACTCATCTATGGATGGGTTCATACTGTGCTGTCATAAGCGCTGACGACGGTATCCAAGCACCAAGATGGCATTGGGGAGAAAAATGTGTAGTAAGCCAGACAAACCTTGACTAGCAGGTCAGTGATTAGTGAGGCCTAGTGTGGGCCTGTGGTATGGGCTGAGATGGCTGAGAGATGCACTTTAATAGATGACTGAGAAAGTCTGCTCTGGGCCATGGGTAACAAGTAGGACAAAACTTGGTCCATAGATGTTGTCAGCGGGTCTAGTTGCTCTGCTGCACACAAGGTGGTGAAGTGGGTCCACTTTTTGCCCTAAGTTGAATGGGTGGATTGCGCTCTGGAGGCTGTTGGGGACAAACTCCCAGGTAGATTTGAGGGCTACTAGGAGTTTGCGGACTCGTGGAAGGCCCCAACACCTTCCCCCAAAAAGGAAAGTAGACCCAGCCATACATAAAGTTCAACTGCGGTTTATTACAGCCAAAACCAACAGGCATCAGTACAAGGATAGACGAAACAACGTCTCCTGGCTCGCAGGCCAGTTTTGTTCCCAAATGAGATCAGAATGACGTTACGACCTGGGCTCTTCTCCAGAAAACTGGCCTACTGGATTGGCCGTCAGGAGCCTAATAACCTATATATTCCCTTATATGAGTTATTCCAATGGCTCTCGCATGTCAGGTGGCTGGCCTGGTCCTTCCCCAAATTACAATCTCTAAACAGTGTTGAGGTGTGAGGGATTTACCATTGATTCTTGCCCGTTGCTACCCACCTCTAGGAGCCTGAACTGTAATATGAGAGAGTGCTCGTTCATATCGTGCAACACTTGTCTCACATTGCAACATCTTTGTTGCAAGCTTCTGTCTGGCGGCGTGCAATCAACTCTCTTTCCCAGCTCTGGTTTCAATTCATCATCTGTGTCAGCCGGGTCACGTCTTTGGAGACCGTGATTTGGAGCTTCTGCAGCTCTGAATTATGAGGAATTATTCGCATTTATTGCAGCTGGTGTTACTGTCATTCATGGAATGGAATGTTATTTGTATCTGGTGGCCTTGGCAGCAGGTCCTGTCTCACACATTTGCTCTCTGTTCAGCCTGAATTCACCTTAGCTCAGCTCTTGCTGAGAGGCTTGTGGCCTGCTGTAATTTTCCTGAACCATTATGCGGTTCGTAGAGTGTCCATGGTATTCTATATTCTCCATGCGTTAGTCACACTTGGATCTTTCAGGTCTCATAGGTGTTCCTGCAGTTCCATAAGTTTAATTGCACATAAGCATTTGCAAACTTCATTCAGGATCTCTTGCTTCTTGCGGTTTTTGCATTGCTGCGTTAAGCTAATGGCAAAACAATAAAAGCGAGGACATTATGTATATGTTTCTGTCCTCTAACTATAGAACTGTACGCTTGTGTTCTTTGTGTATTTGAGAGTGTGTTTTTGTCCCGATGTGCAGATGGCACGTGTGCTTCCTGTCTAATGATGCTATATTGTGGTGCCTCTAATAACGTCAATGGCTTTGGCTTCTCAGCGCTTTAGTCAATACTGTCATTTGAGGTCTATTTAGTTGCAGCCGGAAGCTCTTCATCCACTTTTGGTTAGGCTAGTACCGCACCTGGTCCGTAGGGCTGACTGAGTGGGTACCTCTCAACATACTTATCGATAATTGGAGCACTAGGAATTGGTCCGAAATAGTATGGCCGTTTATGACATCTCTTGCTCTTCTTCCATGTCATGTACCTTATAGGAGGGGGTGAATTTGGCCATCCCTCTTCAAGGATCTGATGACAACCCAGCATTCAGTGGGCAGTGTCAGATTTGCCAGTTCTCGCTGCTCAGGACCAGGGCTTTGGGCGACAGACTGGACGGATCATGATAGAGAATTTTCCTATAAACTATTTTCCAAATTCAAACTATGTCTATCATAAGTCTAACCTCCGCTCACACCAGAGTAAAACTTCTGAACACTCACTTTAAATATACTCAGTCAATCATTTAGCTTTATTATGGTGTTAGCCAAAAAGCAACACATAAATACAACAAAAAACATTTGGACACATAAAATGACTGCAGATATTTAAAACGAAAGAACACATTTGAAGATAAAATCGATGAAGCATATGATAAGCAGATTTACAACTATTGAAATAAAATATTTGCATAATGTACTTTTTGGGTGGCTTATAACTTCGCTCTCCCTGAACGGATCCTCACCAAACTTTGCAAAAAAAGTATTTGGGTCTCTCTGAATTTTTTTTGCAAAGTTTGGTGAGGATTCGTCCAGGGGGGGCAAAGTTATAGAGGGGGTCCCAAAACTTCTTTTTTTTTCCCATAGACTGAATGGGAAAAAAATGTTGCTCGCGCCTACAGCCCAAACCGCTGGACGGATTTCCACCAAATTTGGACCAGGAGCAGCGGCTTGGTCCCGAAAGCGTGCTTTTGCAAATTTGGTGAAAATCCGTCCAGTATTTTTTTTCAAAATGACCAAAAAGTAGGTAAAAAAAATCAGTGATATCTGTGTTCGATTCGCAAACACACTTCCCTGTTCGCTCTGCGGACAGTGTCCTGATTGGCCAATCGTCTTGCGTGATGTTCGCAGACATGCAACGTGTTCGCTGATTGGACGGCATGGAGCGTGAAGCGCGTCAGATTTTTCGGTAGCGCCCGCCATCTTGGATTCGCGGACGTCCGCGGACAGCGCGGTGAAACTTTGTTCAAAATGTGTATTTTGTAGAGTGTGTTGGTGTGTAGGAGTGTTTGGGGAGGGTGGGAGTGTATGAGATAGGATGAAAGTTGTGTTTTTTATGTGTTAGACGTTCTTTTTGTGTTCAATTTGTTTGCGGACATCACGGGTGTTCTGAAATGTTCTAAATAAACTGACTGGGGGTGTTCTAAGGACTCAATATGTGTCCGTTTTGTTCGCAAGCAAAGTGAAACTGTTCTAAGAACACTCGCGGTGTCCGGGGAGTGTTCGAAGGGGGTGTCCTGAGGACGCTGTCTGTATTGTTCTCTGTCAAGTTGAATGTGTTCTAAGAACACCCGCGGTGTCCTGAAATGTTCGCAAATAAACAAAATGGGGGTGTTCTGAAGACGTTTTTGAGAACACTCCCGGTGTCCTGGAATGTTCGTAGGGGGTGTCCTTAGGACGCTGTCCGTATTGTTCGTTGTTAAGTTGAAAGTGTTCTAAGAACTATCGTGTTGTTCTGAAATGTTCGTAGGGGGTGTCCTGAAAACAGTGTCCGTATTGTTCGCTGGCAAGTTCAAAGTGTTCTAAGAACACTCACATTGTTCGCGGACATTAAACGTTTCCCATAGATCATAGTTGAAATGTTTGACTCTATGGATGTGATATGCTGCGGTGGTTGTTGCCAGGGCATAGAGTCTTGGGTGCATGGCCATTTGGCCATGCACCCAAGACTCTATGCCCTGGCAACAACCACCGCAGCATATCACATTCATATTTGCTTATAACTTTGGGTGAAAAACAAATGTATAAGGAACAATACAGCATTGGAAATTGACATTTCCATTGCTGCCAACAGTTTTACGGCAGAGTTTGTGCCTTAATGTTTTAAAAATAGGTTCACCTTTTACTGGTGTTAATTGAAGCAGATCTCCAAAAACAATAATGTGTTTTCCTGCAAAGAGCTCTTCATAGTCTGTTTTGAGTACTTCTTGTAATCTGAGGTGAATCAAAGCTAACATCAGGTTGGAGACCATGCTCACTTCATCTATCAGTAGCATTTTCATTTGTTTCAATACTCTGCGTAATTCCATTGCAGCTTCTGCAGAAAGTTTGTAATAGTCTAATTTGTTCTGGTGTTCTACTGGTAATAGTAGTAATCGGTGTAATGTAACACCACCTATGTTGTAGGCAGCTAAACCTGTGAGGGCAGTGACAAAAGCTGACAGTTTGTTGTTTGTCAATTGTTGAAGGAACTTACTAATGATTTTGATTAGGAATGTTTTGCCAGAACCAGCTTCACCACTGACGTACAGTAGTATAGGTTTATAATTATGGCAGGAACATTCTTTATTTTCATGTTTTACACCATGTGCAATTTGTTTTGTTACTTCTTGAAAAATGCTACTTTGCTCATTGTTTAGTTTTGATTGTAGTATAGTTAAGTCTTCATTATCTTCATACTGACACATGTTGTTTTCTACTTCTATCATAGCTAATTCTGCCTCATTTGTTATTAGTGGTTCTCCCAGTGGTTCTTGGCTTCCTGTTACAGAAGGTTGACTACTGTCAGGAGTATCCTTATCTAGTTGGGCTTGGAGTTCTTCTTCATGCTGCTGTTCATTGTGCAACATTGTTTTGTACTGTGTAAAGTTTACATCAGTTATAGTGCTTTCATTTGCTTTGAAAGCAACCTCATATGAGTCATAGTTATCTAGTAATTGTTCTTCTTTTCTCCATGGTCTGAAGAGTTGTAGCAGGGACATGTAATATACTTCTTTATGTTGAGGAGTCTTCAATGACAATTTGATATGATTAATTAAATTTGGTTTAGTGAGTTTAACTAAGCTGCCTTCACAGTCTGTCACTCTATATTTACCTTTTTTTTCATCAGGTTTCATATTATTTTTGTATGTGTAGTTTTGGGCTATTTGGTATAGACACATGTTTTCCAAAGTATTACTTCTGTTTGGGTAGTATGTGTCCAATAAATTGTTTTTTAAAATGTCTTGGCTGTTGGGATCATGTTTGGCTATTGTTTCTATATCTTCATATGATTTTAGAACTCTTTTTCTAGATTTAGCTGGACCAAGACTTAGCCATACTATATTTTCAGATTTACCATACAATGAAGTACCAGTTAAACGATCAGCTGCTTCATAAGATCCACATTCTCTATGGGTGAGCATTTTTATGCCCAAGCTGTATAATTTCTGAGATACTGTTTTATCTGATGACAGGTCATTCCAGAGGTCTTTTCTGCTTTAGTTAAGTATGCTGTGACATATCGTGCAACTACAGTAGAATTGTCTGCAATGTACTGCACATCTATGTTTGCATTCCATAAGTGGGCAATGATTGCATTATAATCATTGATATATTTTTCTTCTTCTTTTCTTTTTATGTAATATGTATTTTTAGGTGACTTACCTTTAACACTATGTCTAACTGAAGACATGAGGTTGTTTACTTGACCTGTATTTGTAACTGGTCTAGGGAAACCAAATCGGCATTTGGTGTAGTATTTGCCTTTGTTTTTGTATTTGCGACGACAATATTTTCCACATTTGTGTCTTTGAAATTGTAAAATTTGTGCATGAAGATCACTATTTGTGGCTTCTGATGGAATTTCACAAGTGACATATTTTTCAGTAAACTGTAAAACAGTGGCATCACTGTCTTGATCAAATTTAGGAGCATCTTTAATCCATAAAAGCATGTGGATATGTGGTGCTCCCCTGGCTTGGTATTCTTTTCTCCAAAAGAAGTGTTGCACTTCTCCAAGGGGAGGAACAGTTTTATTACAAATAAAATGTAGCATAGCAATGAAGCGATGGTGAAAATATCTTGAAACATTAACAGGATCCAAAGAACAAAGTTCTCCAGGTGTTAGAATATCTATGTTTGTTTTGTTTTTATTTGATATGCGTAGGAAGTCGTGTAAATCTTCCCATGCATATTCTGCACAACTTAATGTAACAAACCAAGTGGGTGGGCCAAGGTTTCTGATCATACAACGTACATCTCCATGACGTCGAAACCAGTACTCTTTAGTACCACGCATATTTGCTAATAGATTTGTAATATTTGATTGTAAAACCTCATCCTTTTGTTGCACTTTCTCTAATAATTGTGTAGCTGTCATATTTTAAAAGTGTGATCCTGATTTTAATATGTGTGCAACTCTGTAACATAAAGTTGCTAGTTCACTTTCAAAGAGTAGGTGGAATATGTATTCCACATTTTGTCTAAATCTGGGATCTTCAGAATACATCCGTAATGAGCGGTATTCTGAAGCTGATATTTGAATAGGTCTATCATCATACCTTCCTCCTTTGCCAGTAGGAAAGAGTAGAGGAAAAGCACGTGCTTCTATACTTTTTTCCCATATGCTGATTGGTGATCCTTTTGTTTGACGCATTTGGTACGTTTCCAGTGCATCTTCTATGGTGTCATTAGAGTGCAATGGATGAATTGTATAATGGTCTAAAGTGTTTGATATTGTTGCAGGATCTAAGAGGCCAAATTGACCAGCTTCTTGTGTTTCTTGAATTATTTCAGTTGTATCTTTCAAGTTTTCTTCAATATTAATTTCTTTGTAATATTCATTATTCTCTTTAAGATATTGGAAGGCTTGTCTAACTTTATATAAATCTACCAGCTGTTGCCATATTTTTGTTGTCTTTTGTAGGTACTCCATTTATTAATATAATTAAAGATTGCTGCATTGGATGTTGCACTCCTAGAGTATGCACATTTTCTTTTAGATTTAATGGTAAATAAACTACTTTTCCACGAATGCCTTTTACCAATTCAGAGGGAGGTAATTTTGCTGTTTTTGGTTGAAGGCGTATTATTGCTTGAAATGGGTGTACTGTTTGAATTATGATGCTCTCATATAAATTAAGTTGTTGTAGAGGTTTTGGTACTGGGTATATTTCCAAATTATTTGTGATAGAACGTGAAGGAGATTGGTTGTTGTCAAGTTTTGTAGTGTGTAGGGGAGGAGTGGTCCAAAAGACCCTCCTTGCCTGCATCCCCTCCCCAGGTGAGGGCCATGGCTCATTGGGCGTCCCCTCAGACCACCCGGGCCCAGGTGGTGGAGGGTTCACCTGCTGATGACATTGCCCACACGTATTGAATTTAGCTAGGCCCAGAAACCATTTTGTCTATCAAAGATGGTGTGAGCTCAGCGCACTGTAGCGCGGCCCCCACCCTCGGAGAGTTTCAATTATCCCTGTCGCCACAGCACCCTGGCAGATCCGCTGTGAGCCCGTTCCCACAAACAAAACGGACATGAACTAGCATAAGATACTAATACTGTAACATTTCACCGTCCACAGTGTATCACTGCTCCCAGCATGACCCGGTCAGCGAGGCCTGGGTGATGGGGAGATCTGTAGAATGGTCATCCGATGAAAGCGGAAAAACACCCAAATACGAATGTCAAAAACTACTTTTAATACGTGTATCCTTTCCATAAAACTACTTCTACTAAAGAAACCTGTAAAATTGTGTAAGGATTGTAAGAAACACATGTTTACATGACACCAGCTATGGAGAACCCACACCCCTGCAGGGGTGTGCAAATGATAAAAGCATTCAGGGGGAGTATTCTCTATATGTATCATTGAAAACCATACACCCCGCGATCCCGCGCCATAACTGAACTAATGCTACTAGAGTACACAAGAAGACGAATGTAACCATGCAGAGGGCTCATGTGAAGGATGTGCGAGAATGCACTTGTCATGCGTGTATGTCTAAGCCCCTTATGTGCTGCCACCGTCACATACAGTGGCGGGTCATTTTCTATGTACTCCACCAACCTCAATACTACCTCACTTACTGCAAATGTATATGCATATAACTAAATACTGTAATTGTTAAAACATAGTGTACGAATAAGGTGTTCAGACTGGATATAATTGAGACACATCCAACAAAGTGAAATGTATGTTTTCAAGTGATTCAGACAAATATTATAAAGGGTTCAAATGATTGTGATGTTTTCACCTCTAAAAGCCGGCAACACACGAGGAAGATACCTTTGTGAATATGTGCAAGGCCATTCCCCCTCCCACCCTGCGAAGACTGCCAAACATGAGAGCAGAGGCCCGCGCCGCGCTGCTCCACCTCCCCCAACCAGACTGGAGCCGCTTCAAAGATTTGTAGCCCCCTCTGCAGCACTCAAGGCCGCGGCCCGCCACCTTCATTATTTACAGCACAGCAGTAAACCTCTGCCTGAACACACACTTCCAAAGGCGCCCCCTCGTAAACCCCACAACCCACCGGATCATCTTAGACTTATGGCCCTGTGCAATCAGGACACCCAACACTGTGGCAACACACAGCGGCACATTTATAACCACATCTAACAAGACAGGGAGGCATGCACCGCCCGTCCCATGCCCTGAAGCTTAGCCCCTCAACCTATGGCTCCGGTCAACAGGACACTGGTAACCTTGCCCATGACGAATGACCATCAGACCCCTCACAAGGTGCATTCCTCCTGTGTTGCATTAACCTGTAGAATAACCTATTGGAAGATTTACTAAAGAAGATAATATTGTAATGACTGAATGACTGCGGTGTGCATGGCCTAGGGCAAATAAGTCAGGAAACGACATTCATCTCTGACACTGGCCGCGATGGCACAACAACACCGCCCGGATGAACTCAACCAACCTGCCAGGCCCAGCCCAACCCACGAAGCTGACCAGTGACGTCTTCCAGCCAAAGCCAACCGCATCGCAGCAGCACCTATAGTTAGTCATCGCCACCCAATCCCATCGAACTTGTGCCCCCTATAGTATGTAGGTTCTTATGACGTTTTTTTGTAAATATATACGCCTGTCTTTGCTATTGTCAGACAGAGCGCTCCCGGAGTTTGCAGAGTTCTTTGCATGCCCTATTCTGATTGATAAACTCCCACTTAAGCTCACCCGCACTCTGTCTTGGCTTTATTCCCGACTTGGGAGAGTCCTTCATTGTCTCTCATTGCGGGGAGGATCATGCTGGTTGGGGACGCTTGCCTTCAGTGGTGACCCCGAAAGCGTGATTATTACTATTATTATTTTTTCCCGACCTAACATTACCGTCCCCTTTTGGCACAAGAATCTCCGGTCGATAAGGGATACGCACGGTGAGCCGGCTCCGGGAGGCTGCCCGCCAACGGTGACCGGTACACTAAGAAGTGCGCACTCAAAAGAGAGAGGGTACGGGATCCCAGTTGAAAAATCCCCTTTGAGTACCGCTCGCAAGAGCCGGGGCTGACTGTTGAGCGGACGGCAACACTGCCTGGACGGACCCAGTTTCGGAGACTATCGGTTCAAGACGGGCACGTGAGTATTGAGTGCGAGCGATCGTAAAGGGAGTGGGGGAAGAAGTCTAGGACAGAGAACGAAGAGGGGTAGAAAAGGGGGTACGCAGATCTACTAAGGATCATCCTAAAATTTCTTTGCTTTTTCTTTGCATATGGCCATTAGGATCAAGAGGTGAATAAGTGATAAAAGTGACGGTAACCTAGCTCCGAAAGGGGGTGGAAGGCGGCGCCGCATAGTGCTATCTTGACTAGTACTGGGAATATATGAAGAAGTGGATTATAAGATAAAAGTGTCTGGCAAAGGGGGACACGGAGAATATATTAGTGACTGCTATTTCTTCCTTCTTTTCTTTTCTTTAGGTTTGGGGGGAAAATAAAAGTGAGATCAGTACAAAATGTTAGGGAGAAAGTAAAAGAGAGAGAGTCTTACTAGAAGAGGGAAGAACAGACCAATATATATATATATATATATGAGCATCCTTATATCTGAATAAGACGGACAGGGACAGCCGGCTAGGGAGGAAAGGGAGGGCAGCTTGAATTGTGAATAGAGTGTTACAGAGAGGTGTGTGCACCTCGTATGAGTCAGAAGACAATTTGATGCTGTGTGTGTGTAAAATGGTTATAAATGTATAGTAATTGAATGGTCATGGTAAGTGTGGCCGGATAAAGCTTCTTGATAAAAAAAAAAAAAAAAAAAAAAATGATGGTGACAAGGTGAAGGGAGTGTGTACCTTTTTGATTTCCGGGTTGATATTGTCAAAATCACCGATGGGTTGCTCTTGTATGTGCCCCCCAAAGAGAAGAGAATAAAGACTGTGTACGGCCAGTTTTGTATTGCGCAGGCAGGGGGAAGAGCACAAAGGTTTACAATTGTAATTGTGGACACACAGAGACACACAAGTACTAAGAAAACGCAAAGATGGGGGCGGAAACACCCTTATCACATATTTGTAAGAACCTACCAGGGTACGCGGAGCGAATTAAGAAATATCATGACCAATGGATAACAGAGCTGAAAGGAGAGGGGTTACCCCAGATTTGGCCCGAGGGGGGGTCCTTTGATAAAAGTGTTCTGGATATGGTGGCCACATGCATTTGTTTGAAATACAAGGGGAAGCAGTTGCACAATAGGAGGGAAATATTAGATCTCTGGAGGTTATTTGAAGAGATACCAGGCCTAAAGCACCAGCATTAAATCCTGACCTCCCATCCACCACTGACAATCCACTGATGATACAGAAAGATGCTAAAGAATCGTCAAATGTAGCGCCACCGATAGAGGTAATAAGCTTGTACCCGATATTAAACAAGCCTGTGCCCGCAGAAGGGTATAGTGACCCCACTTATGTGCCTCCCCCGACAACTACTACACCCCACCGGCCAACGGCACCCCCGCCATATGAAAGTACAAGGGAGCGAGCCCAGGCAAGTACACAAAGGGTGGACATAGAAAAGCTAACAGATGATTTACAATCCAGACTCTCAATAGCGAAAGATGAGCTCTCAAGGATAAAAGACATATGTGAACAGACAGCACTTAATGCAGCAAGATCAGGGCGCACGTCTAGAGCGCCGAGTGAGAATAGAACACTCGAAGACGGGTGGAAAAAAGGTGAGCAACTGTTCAGAATTGAGGAAGAACCGACACGAATAATTGAAGTAGGGGCACGAGAGGGAGGTATTGATAATGAAGAAAGGCCTATAGATGACAGAGAGGAACTACTATGTGACATAAGGGACGATTTAGAGGAAAGCGACAGGTTGAGCATGGCAATGGGAGGGGGAAGTGAAGGGGTGGATGGTACATGTTCAATGAGAACACTGGATGATGAGTGGACGGGGCGATTAAGGAAAAGGGTGGGGAAAATGGCATCACTGGGAACATCAGCAGCCAAAACGGGTGTAGATGCAATGACAAAAGGAAGGCTACAGCTCCCATTGATACATAGGGGAGGAGGGAGGCCGAATTATATCCCATGGGCTCAGATGGATAAAGCCAATTTATTAAAGCTATTGCCCCCGTTATCAGGAGGGGCAAGTAAGTGGATTTACGCCTTTGAGAAACAAACTGCCGGGGTACCCCTAGCAATAGGAGATGTGAAGAGCTTGCTCGTATCAGCAGTGGGGGATCAGGCTGAGAGAGTAAGGGTTAAGGCCGGTTTCCCGGGAGTAACATTAGACTGCGACCGCCATGACGGGGCCTCCTTTAACATAGTGCGTGCGAGGGTATGGGATGCCTTGCGAGAAACGTTTCCAGATACGCCAGACTTACAGTCAGTAATGCAGTGTACAATGAATGACGGGGAGGAGGCTATGGATTACATTTTTCGGGTCCAAGAGATGTGGAGAGCAGAAACGGGCACGCCCTGGTATCAATCGACTTCTTTATTTTACTTCATTATAAAAAGAGGGCTCCCAAAGGAGGTGCAAAAGGCGCTTGACAAAATAGCGGGCATTGAAGCGAAGGGATGGCCTGAGATTCAGAGCATAATAGTACACCATTGTAAGAGAATAAAGGAAAGGGAGAAGGAGGTGGCGCAGAAGAGATTGGCAGACAAAGCAAAACTAGTGCAGACAAAGTTGGTGAAGGTCGCAGCGGCTGTAGCCGCACTCCCCCACGGCAGGGAGGGAGATGAGGAGGAGGAGGGGCTGATAGCAATACAAGGAAGGATGGCAACTAATTGGGCTGGAGCAGGACAGCGGCAGTGGAACGAGCAGGAGCAAGGCGGAGGTCTGCAGTGGCAAGAGTGGACCCCTCGAGGGGGATGGGGTGGTTACAGAGGCCGAAGAGGAGGTGGACCAGGGTACGGGGGAATGGGAGGAAATGGATGGCAGGGCCCTAGAGGTGCACAAGGGAGTTGCTGGAACTGTGGAAGATGGGGGCATTATTCTAGGGAATGCAGAGCCAGACCCAATAATGGGTTCCAAGAGGTAGAACAGTATGGCCATCCCCACCCGGGGAGCCCATATGGTCTTCCAATGGGACAACAACAACCGAGAAACGTAGGCCAAGGTAATAATGAGCAACAACCGGGGCACCAGTATAGAACACAGAACCACCCACAAAACAATGGCAATATGCAGTACATGCCAGGCAACCCTTTTGCGACAACAGCAAACGGGGCCCCCGCACCAGCACCCTATAGCGGCGTATCAGTAGTTTCAGGGAGTGTCTTCAATCAAGGGGGGGCGATGAGACACCCCGCATACGACAGCCCACAGAGAACACTTGAGTGTCCAGTTCTATCTACCACCTACGATGCAGCAGAGGAACCATTGGTAGGGGCGCAGATAGGAGACAAGCAGTTCATATTCATGGTGGATTCGGGAGCGGAGAAATCATGTATCAGGGAGGGCCGTTTCCCGTTATCTAACAGGAAGTTAGAGACGCAGGGGTTCTCTGGGGCTGTAATTGAAGTTCCTTACACAGAAGTATTGGATGTAACAGTGGGGGGAAAGACTGTAAAGACACCCTTACTGTATTATGAACACTCACCAATAAATTTATTAGGGAGGGATCTCCTGAGTAAACTCAACATGACCATATCATTTACCGAGAGAGGAATAGTGTGTTCAACACCCGGAATATGCCCCTTGCGCGCGATGTTGGTAGTGCAAGCCTACACAACCACACAAGAAGTACGAGGGTTGCCGGAAAATGAGGAAATGTTTATTGAAGGCCTAAAGACATTGGCCCTCATAATTCCAGAGCTGAGAAGAATGGACTGGAGGATTCCAGCAGAGTTCCTCTTCCGCCCCATAGTGTGCCCCGACACAGCACCAGGATCAGTGGTATCATTAGATTTGCACGCTGTACAGGTATCAGCGAAAAGGATTGCTGTGATTGGATTAGATAGGGAAGTATGTGAGTGGCGTACAGTGCTGTGTACAAATGCCAACATCGCCCTAAGAGAGTTATCAGATGAGGATCTATTTTCAGATGCAGAAGGGGATGGTGAAATAGTAATGGAAATAGCGATTCCCTGTGACATTTTGATTCAAGCCAGGGAAATCCCCGTTCAACTGATGGCAGTGGTGGGAGCACCGCCGTCATTTTTTGATGACGACATGAGGCTCGTACCAAATAATTTGTGGACAACAGGCCCCCACTCCTGACTCTATTGGCCAATAAGGGGTACAAAGTAGACAAGGAGAAACTACAGTACTGCCTGACAGAGGTCTTATACTTGGGACAGCTGATATCAAAAGATGGAAAGAGAATAATCCCCGACAGGGTAGAAGCAATAAGATCAGTAGGAGAACTCACAACAGTGAAAGACATGCAGAAATTCTTGGGGATGCGCAACTATGCCGAGCATGGATATTAGACTATGCAGCATATACGAGACCCTTACTACAAGCGCTCAAAGAAGCACAACAGGAAAATAAAAAAATCGAATGGTCAGAAGAAATGAGCACGTCATTCCAATCCTTAAAAGAGTTAATTTCAAGCGCTCCAGTACTAGCAAATCCTGATTATGGGCGCAAATTTTACCTATTCTCACACTGCAAGGGAACACTCATGACAGCTGTTCTGACACAAAAGACGTCCCTAGGACACAAGCCTTTGGCTTACTATAGTGGTACTTTAGATGCCGTGATGCAAGGTTATTTCGCGTGCGAGCAGTCACTCGCTGCAGCCGCGTTCGCGATTGAGAAAAGTGCCACAATAGTAATGGGTTGCCCTGTGACATTGTTTGTGGAACACTCATTATTTGCAATACTTGAGAGGTCAGAAAGCACACTGACAACACAGCGGGCAACAGCCTATGAGATCATATTGTCTAGCGCCAATATTCATGTGGTGAGATGCAAGACAGTGAACCCCGCAACATTCATTACAGAAGCATTCACACTAGAGGACATGCAGGACCACGATTGTGCAATTTACACAGGAGAAAGAGGGGAGGACACAGTGGTGTGTGAGAACGCTCTAAGCGAGGAGGAAGTGTACTTCGTGGATGGGTCTGCATCCATTGATGTGGACACGGGAGAAAAACATGTTGGTATGGCAGTGGTGAGGTTAGAAGACGGTGAGTATGAAACACTACTGCAGTACCGCCTCCCATCACATTACTCCGCACAAGCAGCAGAACTGATTGCACTCATAGAAGCACTACATGCAGCAAAGGGTTGCGCAGTGACAATATATACAGACTCGGCCTACATGACAACGACTGTACATGGAGGTCTAGCGAGATGGAGGCGGAGGGGATTCCGACGGGCAGTTGGAACGCCAGTACAGCATGCGGAATTACTGAAAGAGTTAATTGAGGCCCTTCAAAACCCTACTGCAATAGCAATAGTGAAGTGCCAAGCACATACATCCAACACAGACGTTGTATCTTTGGGAAACGCGGCAGCGGACGCTGCCGCCAAGGAGGCTTCCTATTTTCAGAAATATGAAGCAGGTGAGTACATGCTGCAGCACAAGACAAACGAAGAGCTCCCAGAAGGCTACAACATGATGCCTATATCACAAATACTAGAATTACAGGAAGGAGCTAGTGCAGACGAAAAATTGATGTGGACAAAACGAGGGTGCAGCAAGTCGGCAACAGACTTACTGTGGCGACAAA
This sequence comes from Ambystoma mexicanum, assembly GCF_040938575.1. Taxonomy (NCBI): domain Eukaryota; kingdom Metazoa; phylum Chordata; class Amphibia; order Caudata; family Ambystomatidae; genus Ambystoma; species Ambystoma mexicanum. The sequence goes on from NC_090941.1 coordinate 1,092,275,804, forward strand.
GCAACTCAGGGAAAGTGGTAATGCCAATAAAGTTATTGGAAATTACGTTTCAACAACTACACTTCCCTGCACACAATACCAAACAACACATTGCAGCAGAAATACAGGAAGAATGGTTCGTGCCCTGTCTCCAGGAGCACGTATCTCGATTAGCGATGGAATGCACAACTTGTCAAATATACAATTCAGGAATGACATTACGCACGCTCCGGGGAACAATTCCAAAACCCATTGGCCCATTCAGAGAGCTACATATTGATTACGCCGACATGGAGGAAAGGTGTAATGGCGCACGATACATGATTGTGGTTCTATGCCCATTCTCAAGGTGGGTGGAAGCAGGACCATGTGCACGACCTGATGCCAAAAGCGCTGCAAAGTTCCTAGTGAGGGAAGTGTTCCCGCGCTGGTGAATTTGTGACGTGATTCGCTCAGATAATGGCACTCATTTTGTAAATGAACTTTTCAAGGAAGTCACTACATTATTGGGAATAAAACACAAGTTGTGTTCGATTTATCATCCTCAAAGTAATGGCGTAGTGGAAAAGATGAACGGACTGTTAAAAGGCAGGTTATCAAAACTATGCTTCTCACTGAAAAAGAATTGGATTTACTATCTGCCCCTTGCGCTATTTGAGCTGAGGAATCAGCCAAGCAAAGACCACCATTTGTCCCCGCACGAGATCGTGACTGGGAGACGAATGTGCACAGCACACTCTCCACTGCGCGAACACTCAGATGCACACAGAAGCGCTGCGATATTGGGGGATGAGTTCACAGACTATTTGAAGAAATTGACAAGGGAAGCGCGCGCAATATCAAAGCAGCTCTCTCCACCCTTCACGAGAGAGGAGGGAAACATAACAGGGTCTGTCACGGAGCCTGAGCAACAGCTACAGCTGATGCCGGGCGAATTGATTTATGTCAGGAGTTTTGTGCGTTGATGGAATGCACCACGGTTCCATGGCCCATACGAGGTAGTGTCCTGCACGCCCACGGCAGTAAAAGTGAAGTGCTTAAAATACTGGGTACACTTAACAGATGTACGAAAAGCATATAGTAATGTGCAAGAGGAGGTAGATGAGGAGGCACAGACAACAGCAAACGATGGAACTGAGCAGAATGTCTGAATATGAACTTGTGTATGTGTGTTAGTACTGGACATGAATGGGAAAATGACTGGATTATACTTGAACTCTTTTTAAGATATTACTGAAAAAGAAAAAAAAAAAACGTTTTTCTTTTTATCCTGTGGACTTATATGTAATTAATGAAGTGATCAAATTATGACGTGTTTACACCCTTGTCTGTGAATACCCTTCCCTGCAACCCTACCCGCTTCCATTCCCCGTCAATATATATTGGCACTGATGGTGCCAGCAAAATGTTTACATGCATGCACTTAATGCACTTTTGTATCTCGAACAGGAACTACCATGGCATCTAATGGGCAGCCTGCAACGGATAGAATTAGTAGAATGAGAGAATTACTAAATGAGAGATGCAGATATTCGTATGAGTGTGGACTATCTGTGTGCATTACGTTGTTTTTTATAATAATGTTTGGCCTGGTTACATATTGGTTTGTAGCGTTCATCTCTATCAAGATGAACGAGGGGGGAGGGATTAACAGCACTACTGAGATTAACAGCACTACTGGGACCAATGCAACTGCAAGTGCCAATACGAGGGAAGGTGATTTTCTGGTATGGGACAGAACTAAACTTTTATGGGGTTACTATACTACACCATCCAATGCTGTCATCTCAGAAAAGAAAGAGCCGCAGGGTGGAATGCAAAACAACACAGTGTCTCCACCAAAGATATCTAATTATAATGCTCGCAGTTTAAATGATCGAAACCCGTCTGCCATATTGTGGTTGTATGATACCCCCACCAGCCAACCTGCCCCCATATTAAAAAACAACCTGCAAGATAACGTCAGGGACGAAAAGGAAAAGATGCAAACAGCACACGATATCTTGTATGATGAGTGGGTCAAGGGGGCCGGGAATGAGAAAGGGGGGTCTATTTTGTCCCTCGCCCAGGAGGCTGGGAAATACATGAGGAACAAGAACAACAGACGAAAAAGAGACGCAGGGGGAAGGAGGTATGATGAGTACTATGGGTTAGGACTCGATAAAATGGAAGACCCACGACACCCCCACCAGACAAATAAATGGTATGCGGATATGAGTGCTACAGCTAAACAAACAACAAATGAGAGCTGTTATGTCTGCTCCCTCATTCCTCATGCTTCAGGTACACCCAAAGTATTGCTACCCAGAGAGTTGCCAATTATAGATGCCCAATGTCTCCTTCATCTCACGTTATGCAGGATTAAGAACACCTTCCAGGCACATGGAGTTACTTTCAGAATGCTGCAGAACGAGAAAACTTGCTACCCGAAGACGGCAGGGGTGGTATGTCTGGAGGAACCATTTTTTGTAATACAAGGGACACTTTTTACGGACAACAAGTGGAAGGATGAAGAAGTAATGTGCAAAGCTGAAGCACTGAGAGGTGTGGCACCAGAGAAATTGCAGTGGATAGAAGAAACATGCACAGCAGTATGGAAGGAACACATTTCAAAACTAACTTGAGTAACCGCCATTGAAAAACCCTTCAAACTACAGAACGAAATAGACTATGAACTATGTTTTAAAGGAGAGGGGAAGACCTCCATGGGAACAAACAAGAACTGTAACAAGACCCTCACCATCCTAGATCTGAGAAAAGGGACAGCGGCCCTGATGGACACGTACTGGGTATGCGGCAACCAGGCATACCTGCACCTTCCCCCGTCATGGAATGGCAGCTGCTCAATGGCCACTCTGCACTCAGCCCTAATGGTAATACCAGAAAGCCACATCGATGGGAGCAAAAAGGAACAGGAATGCATACAACAGAGCGCAGCCCAGCCGACTGCAGAGTCACAAATGTATGTCCTGTCTTCCGGAAGCAAGGGAGAGGTGCTGACCCGTAACAAACGAGCATCAAACTACATATCAAAGGCATCATCAGAACTGTTGGCTCAGATCCCAGACTGATATCGATTGTTCAGCTCAGAAGAAACATTCTTTGCCTCACTCATCTCAAGTGTCCAAGCAAGGGCAAACGCAAAATGGCTCCAGATAACACGTTAGGAATTGATTCAGCTGGCCAATGACACTGAAGAAGGGTTCAACGTAATAAAAGTGGAACTAAGGGCTTTACGGCTGATGACAATGCAAAACAGGTATGTCTTGGACCTGTTGATGGCGATGGATGGAGGTGTTTGCCGAAAAATTGGAAGTGCCTGCTGCACTTTCGTACCTTCCGAAGACGCAGAAAACGGCTCCCTGTCCCATGTGATCGAAGCAGTACACAACCTAGGAGAAAAAATTAAAATGGAAGGTGGAGCAGAAGACAGTACGTGGTTCGATAACATCTTCTCCTGGGTCCCTTCATGGCTTGGAACAACTGTAAAATTTTTGATGCCAGCTGTGGTGTTCCTCCTTTTAATTTTTTGCCTGTGCCAGGTGGGTCTTCGATGTTGTGCTAACGCAGTACCTAATGGTGCAGTGATGATGGTGACAATGGGCAACACCCGTGGGACAATGCAAACTATGCAGGAAGTGCAGGTGCAAACTGGAACTGATGACGCACCAAGGTATCAACTAGTGCCTAGGTATCATGACAAGGATATCATAGACAAATTATGGCACACCACCATCAGAGAGCCTCGTGTATTAGAATGGTACCAGGAGGTGTGGGTAGATTTGGCGGGAGATGGCGGATGTATCTACCTGACTTGTACTCCAGATAAATATGCCAGAAGAGGGGAGAGCTTACGGGGGGTGTGCAGAGCATGGATGCCCATAAAAGGCACAACTGCATGGGATGAGGCAGTGATGGACGAAGAAGAATGTAGAAGGCTGGAGGACTTAAAGTATTCGTTACTTAAGTAACGAAAGGGGGGAAATGTAGGGGAGGAGTGGTCCAAAAGACCCTCCTTGCCTTCATCCCCTCCCCAGGTGAGGGCCATGGCTCATTGGGCGTCCCCTCAGACCACCCGGGCCCAGGTGGTGGAGGGTTCACCTGCTGATGACATTGCCCACACGTATTGAATTTAGCTAGGCCCAGAAACCATTTTGTCTATCAAAGATGGTGTGAGCTCAGCGCACTGTAGCGCGGCCCCCACCCTCGGAGAGTTTCAATTATCCCTGTCGCCACAGTACCCAGGCAGATCCGCTGTGAGCCCGTTCCCACGAACAAGACGGACATGAACTAGCATAAGATACTAATACTGTAACATTTCACCGTCCACAGTGTATCACTGCTCCCAGCATGACCCGGTCAGCGAGGCCTGGGTGATGGGGAGATCTGTAGAATGGTCATCCGATGAAAGCAGAAAAACACCCAAATACGAATGTCAAAAACTACTTTTAATACGTGTATCCTTTCCATAAAACTACTTCTACTAAAGAAACCTGTAAAATTGTGTAAGGATTGTAAGAAACGCATGTTTACCTGACACCAGCTATGGAGAACCCACACCCCTGCAGGGGTGTGCAAATGATAAAAGCATTCCGGGGGAGTATTCTCTATATGTATCATTGAAAACCATACACCCCGCGATCCCGCGCCATAACTGAACTAATGCTGCTAGAGTACACAAGAAGACAAATGTAACCATGCAGAGGGCTCATGTGAAGGATGTGCGAGAATGCACTTGTCATGCGTGTATGTCTAAGCCCCTTATGTGCCGCCACCGTCACATACAGTGGCGGGTCATTTTCTATGTACTCCACCAACCTCAATACTACCTCACTTACTGCAAATGTATATGTATATAACTAAATACTGTAATTGTTAAAACATAGTGTACGAATAAGGTGTTCAGACTGGATATAATTGAGACACATCCAACAAAGTGAAATGTATGTTTTCAAGTGATTCAGACAAATATTATAAAGGGTTCAAATGATTGTGATGTTTTCACCTCTAAAAGCCGGCAACACACGAGGAAGATACCTTTGTGAATATGTGCAAGGCCATTCCCCCTCCCACCCTGCAAAGACTGCCAAACATGAGAGCAGAGGCCCGCGCCACGCTGCTCCACCTCCCCCAACCAGACTGGAGCCGCTTCAAAGATTTGTAGCCCCTTCTGCAGCACCCAAGGCCGCGGCCCGCCACCTGCATTATTTACAGCACAGCAGTAAACCTCTGCCTGAACACACACTTCCAAAGGCGCCCCCTCGTAAACCCCACAACCCACCGGATCATCTTAGACTTATGGCCCTGTGCAATCATGACACCCAACACTGTGGCAACACACAGCGGCACATTTATAACCACATCTAACAAGACAGGGAGGCATGCACCGCCCGTCCCATGCCCTGAAGCTTAGCCCCTCAACCTATGGCTCTGGTCAACAGGACACTGGTAACCTTGCCCATGACGAATGACCATCAGACCCCTCACAAGGTGCATTCCTCCTGTGTTGCATTAACCTGTAGAATAACCTATTGGAAGATTTACTAAAGAAGATAATATTGTAATGACTGAATGACTGCGGTGTGCATGGCCTAGGGCAAATAAGTCAGGAAACGACATTCATCTCTGACACTGGCCGCGATGGCATAACAACACCGTCCGGATGAACTCAGCCAACCTGCCAGGCCCAGCCCAACCCATGAGGCTGACCAGTGACGTCTTCCAGCCAAAGCCAACCGCATCGCAGCAGCACCTATAGTTAGTCATCGCCACCCAATCCCATCGAACTTGTGCCCCCTATAGTATGTAGGTTCTTATGACGTTTTTTTGTAAATATATACGCCTGTCTTTGCTATTGTCAGACAGAGCGCTCCCGGAGTTTGCAGAGTTCTTTGCATGCCCTATTCTGATTGATAAACTCCCACTTAAGCTCACCCGCACTCTGTCTTGGCTTTATTCCCGACTTGGGAGAGTCCTTCATTGTCTCTCATTGCGGGGAGGATCGTGCTGGTTGGGGACGCTTGCCTTCAAGTGCAATAACTGCAAAGTATTAAGGGCTCAGTTATTTCATATTTGTTTTCTGCTACAAGGTAGAGAGCTAATTCAAACCATTTAGAATCTTCATTGTCTTCTATTTTGTATGATAGATCCACAGTTTTTGTGTTACTTTTATACAAAATTCTACGGCAACATACACATACATGGTTTGGTACTTCAGCGGATGTACTTTTAAATTTTAGTATTTCTTTTTTGTATGTGTTTAGCAAAAGTTTTTCATGTGTAGAATTGTTGCTTAATTGGTTTAAAGCTATTTCATTCTGTAAATGGGTTTCACTTCCAAAATATTTTTTCTGGATATAGTGAATTTCTTCAAGTAGGTCTTTTGCTGTACCATGTAGAAGGATGTTATTTAACTTTGCTAGTGCTAAAGCAGGACTTTTAGCATAGTACAGTTTATAGACTAGATTTCTTATAGTTGAATGATGTGTTGATATCCTTTTGATATCATGGAAAGTGGTTTTACAAGTAGGTCCTGTAATGCAGGCCAATGAATGTCCTTGTAGTCCTGTGTACTTGCGCACTGGACAGGTATATATATTTTGCAGTAATTAAATTTTGATTTTGTCTTTGCTTTTTACATATTTATTGAGGAATTGGCGTAAAGATTTGAAACATTGTTTGGGAATGTTACACATTGACGTGCATGGCCATTTGTACACTAGACGTTCTGATTCAGTTGAATGGAGGGGTAATTCTAAGTTTTCAGGGCATATTTTTGTAAGGAGTTCTTCTTGTTCTATTATGGTATTATTCACTTTTTCATAACCTCGACCACTGCTATTTATGGCAATCGTATTTGTTTGCTTTTGTTTGTACGCTTCTTCATTAAAATATGGTTCTGTGCTCGTAGTGTGATTCCATTCACCTCCGCAGATACTTAAGAAGTTCTTTCTGTTGACATTTCACTTATTGAGAAGTCTTTTTTGTAATTTAGTTATTAGTTTTGTTAGTGGTTTCATTTTGTTTAACAGTAAAATAAATACATTTCTTTTGAGAAGAATGGCACTGTCCATCAATGCTTCTAAGATTAATTTCCTACGATAGGTTTTAAGCTTTGAACCTGATTTCTCTCCTGTTTTTATAAGTTTTTGAAGGACTTTGTGACGGTATATTTTGGCTAAAATACTTTTCTTGGTATGCTTACTTTGCACTATATTAAAATTTGAAGAAGTACTTTTATCTGTACTGATAGCTGATTTTCTGTTAATTGTTTTTTGGTTTGTTTTACATTTTGATAGAGGAAGCAAAGTTGTTGTACTTGAAACTTCTTGTGTTTCACTAAATGATTGTATTAGCTGTTTTGTTTCAACTTTTTTTTACAAATTCTGCTAGAGATGGATGCTTATGTTGGACACCTTTATTTTCATTTGCTCTACTTTTGCGTTGCTTTCTACGGACTTGACTTTTGGTAGGCATTCTTTAGGGTCTGTTGAAAAAATAAAGAAGATATGGGTTGGGGTGTTCTGGAATGTATGTGTGATGTGTGCATGAGTGTTTGAGTAAGATGATAAAGATGTATGTAATGGTGTGTGATTGTGCATTGGGAACTAAAACTAGTAGGGATAGGTATTCTTGAATTTATGTGTTACTAAACTGGGGTTCAGATGACAAAAAAAAGTAAGCTAGTGGTGTGGAAAAGTACAGATAGTAAATCTAATGTATACAATTAAAACAGTTGTTTGTTCTATAATATAAAAATTGTAGTGGTTCAGTTGGGTAATTTGTGTGTCCATAAATAGACATTTGTGGGCCATTCTGGCTGTAAATTGCTGTTTAAGACATGGACATTTTTGGACAAAATTGTACAAAATCTCTTTTTTTAGAAACCAAAATAGCTCGTATTAATGTTATAGTATATTTGATTAATAATACAAATATTATGGTGATATTTTACTTACTTTTTTTTAAATTAACAGGTAACTTCTTAGTTTTTCTTTCTTCTTCGAATTCGGCTGCTTCTTTTCAGGAAACTGATCTTCACTGCAATTGTAAAAGCTTCAAATTAGTAACTTTGTTTGTATATAGCACTGTTTTGAATTTAGATATTGATTTTTTTAATTGAAATCCTCAGTGCCTTCTGTAAAACCATTAAACTAATTTATTTACATAAGATACATTGCATCAGTTCAGTACATATGATATGTTCTTAATGAACAAATTGTATTGAATGACTAACTGTAGCAAAAAAAAAAAAATCTTTACTATGTCTTGTGAAATTTATAATATATTAGTGAATACCACTATTTCTGTAAGTAAACTGTTCTAGTTAATAGCGCCTCAATGTCATGTCTAATTTAAAGTAATTAAGTAAATAAATAAATAAAAACAAAAAATATGAAATTGTATAAGTATTTTTATAAAGGTTTAAACATAGATTGTGTTTGCATGCAATTTTGTTTGAATATTTGTAGTCTATATATTTCATTTAAAAAATGTTAGTTTAACATGATTTGAGTGTGTGTGTATAAAGAAAGTAAATAGTATAAAGGTTTATAAGTGATAGTTGATTTTAGGAAATTGAAAAAAGTACAGTAAATTCATTTTACAGATTTTACAAGGTAAAAGTCTGTTTGAAAATGTGTTCATCTACTATACAGAAAATATGCTTACCTGAAGTTTGTGTTCATGCATATGGATATGCATGGAGCTGCAAGTAGAAATCTTGAAGACTTGTACAGTATTTCTGGTAGATGGTGCTTGCCAATGATATGACACTTGTACTCAGAGAGATTCAGAGTACATTTGAAGTGCTGAGCTATGATGATGCAGTTAGATGTAGAGGTCTTGAATGTGATTGGTGCATGGTCATGTGATTGTTGAGGTACATCCAATGAGGGAATGGCAGAGAGAGTGTAGTGGAAATGGTAGAAGGGCTGTTCATGTTACGATATGTCCGCGTACATGGCGGTAGTTCGCGGACATCAGGAGTTACATCCGGGGATTTTTGGGTTCAGAAGTCATGCAAATGAGAATAAGCACTGAAAGGGATTGGTCAGGAAAGTTTGGTGGGTGTGTTGTGCCAGGAGAGATTTTCTCAGATACTCTTTTTGCTGAGAGAACAAAAGATAGCTATAGCTGTGTGTTTCAGAAAACAGATTCTTTGGATTTTAGGAGATTCGTGGATACATTGGTTGAAGGTGCATGCAGAAAGCTGTGGAGTAGCTGTAGATCTTGGACTCCCACATGTGGAAGTACACTGGCATGGAGTACGTGGAATGAAGTGGTTGGACTTGCTACCTCTCTGTGCTACTTTGGAGACAGAGCAACATCCAGACATAATTGTAATTCATTGTGGAGGGAACAGTTTAGGAAATGTGACTGGAATTATTTTGCAATTTGCTATGAAAGAAGGACTTAGGAAGGTTATGGACATGTTTCCTAATTCTCAAGTGATATTTTCACGGATTGCGCAGAGACAAATGTGGCTTCGTTCTTCTTCATTTGGTCCACAAATGGAAAAAGCAAGGCGCAATGTTAATAAGGCTGTTTGTGCCTTTTTAAGAGATTTTGGCATGTCTTCTTTTCACAATGAAAATATTATGTTTTGTAGTACATACATTTTTCGCAGAGATGGAGTCCATTTTACTTATGCTGGCAATCAGATTTTTCTGAGAAATGTACAAAATGCATTGCGACCTTTTTTGGAATTACAACAACGATTTTGAAGTAGATGTTAAGCATTTACAATTTTTGACTTACAAACACCACCCAAAGGCTCTTTTCAGAGACACCACTTCTTTCCAGAGAAAATTACAATGTTTGTGATGGAGTAGCAACTCAATTTTTTTAATGTTCGCGAACTGTCCGCGGACTTCTAAAAAATACAAAGAGCCCTGCTTCATTTATTTTCACTTCTATTTTTTAACTGGGAAAGGCGGCTCTGAAAAGAGCCTTATTTTTTTTTTATTTTTGTTATTTTGTATTTTTTTGGTTTTTCAGACATGACACACTAGGAGAGGAGGGTAAAGGAGGGTGAAGGGGGGGACACCAACCACAGGGATAAGAAAGGGCGAGCTGAGAGAGGAAGATGTAGAGTGGGTTTTATTTGGGTAGTGAGCAGGTCTTCTCGTGCTCTGAGACGATAGTCTCAAAAGCACTCCGAAGTCGCTCCCCCCCTGCAGAGTACTGTGTCACAGTACATACATACAACTGTGACCCTCGAAAGGCAAGGGTCATCAGAATTCTGTATGGCCTGTGAGGCAGCTTGAGGAAGACGCTGTCCCACAGAGGTGGTCCTTGTGGTGACAGGATCAGAAACAGAGGATGAAGTAGAGGAAATCAACCTGCTACGTTCTTCGCAAGGTACAACCCTGCGAATTGCCCCAGAGTGAAATGACCTCAGGTGTCGCTTCATAGTAGTGGTCCCAAAGCTGTACTTACCGTGCTTCCCGCGACTGAGTATCATTTTGCACACATTGCAGGTAACACGGTTCGTACAAGCCTTAGGAACATTACCATGAATGGTAAATGACCGCCACACCCAAGACTCACGCCTAGTGCGGGTAGTAGGGTTTTCCTCTACCTCATTCTCATCATCCTCTTCTTCCTCCTCCGCATCCTCACTCCTGTTCCCCTCTTCAGGCCCTTGGGGAGGTGGTGGTGGAGGGGGTGGGGGTGGTGCTGAAGCAGGTGCAGCACCAAGTGGCAGTTCAGCAGCCAAGGATGCCATCTCGATGATGGTGTAGTCTGCAGGTGGCAGCAAAAATCACTGTGTTTTGAAGAATAGCCAGAAACACAATGGGAATAAGCTCTTGGGCATGGTCTTTTATAGGGGTGCTTGTGCGCGGTTCGCGGACATGCGCACTGTCCGCGGACAGATCAAACACAAAAAAAGGATCGGAAAGTTTCAAAAGGTATATAGAAACTCAAGATTGCTATGTGGGACTTGTGCCATGGTGAGATTTTATTGACAAATATTATGGATTAACTGAAAATGTACTTTTAAATTGTTCGGGAACACGAACAGTGTCCGCATTTCAGGACACACGATGAGCGTGGACGCGGTCATATGATCCGTTCGCGAACTAGTCCGCGAAGGAAGCGCCTGTCCACAGGACACCAAGTGCACGGAGATTGGTTAGCGCATGCGCATTGATGTCCTACGGACACTGTTCGGGTTGTGAAGTAATTAAAAGTACGTCACACGTGAAACGAACATTTCAGGACACCGCGTGTGTTCTTAGAACAGTTTAAACTTGGTAGCGAACAGTAAGGACAGATATAGTGTTCTTCAGGACACGTGTAATTTAGTTTATGTACGAACATTTCAGGACACCAATTGTGTTCTTAGAACAGTTTCAATTGGGTAGCGAACACTACGAACAGGTATAGTGTTCTTCAGGACATCTCCATTTTCGTTTACGTACGAACATTTCAGGACACCAATAGCGTTCTTAGAACAGTTTGAACCTGCTAGCGGACAGTACCGGACAGGTATAGTGTTCTTTAGGACACTTTAATTTTTGTTTGTTTACGAACAATTCATGACACCTCGTGTGTTCTTAGTACAGTTTCATGTTTCTAGCGAACACTACGAACAGTTGTACTGTTGTTCAGGACACATCATTTTCGTTTATTTACGAACATTTCAGGACACCAATTGTGTTCTTAGGACAGTTTTAAGTTGATAGTGAACATTACGGACAGATATAGTGTTCTTTATAACACTTTAATTTTTGTTTCTTTACGAACATTTCAGGACACCACGTGTGTTCTTAGAACAGTTTAAACTTGGTAGCGAACAGTAAGGACAGATATAGTGTTCTTCAGGACACGTGTAATTTAGTTTATGTACGAACATTTCAGGACACCAATTGTGTTCTTAGAACAGTTTCAATTGGGTAGCGAACACTACGAACAGGTATAGTGTTCTTCAGGACACCTCCATTTTCGTTTACGTACGAACATTTCAGGACACCAATAGCGTTCTTAGAACAGTTTGAACCTGCTAGCGGACAGTACCGGACAGGTATAGTGTTCTTTAGGACACTTTAATTTTTGTTTGTTTACCAACAATTCATGACACCTCGTGTGTTCTTAGTACAGTTTCATGTTGCTAGCGAACACTACGAACAGTTGTACTGTTGTTCAGGACACATCATTTTCGTTTATTTACGAACATTTCAGGACACCAATTGTGTTCTTAGGACAGTTTTAAGTTGATAGTGAACATTACGGACAGATATAGTGTTCTTTAGAACACTTTAATTTTTGTTTCTTTACGAACATTTCAGGACACCACGTGTGTTCTTAGAACAGTTTCAACTTGCTAGCGAACAGTACGAACAGGTGTGGTGTTCTTCAGGACACCTCCTTTTTCGTTTATGTACGAACATTTCAGAACACTCGCACTGTCCGCTGACACTTTTATTGTTTTTTTTAAAAAAAACGGAAACTATTCACAATACAATATAAATATTAAACTTTATTTAACATATATTCATAATTTATGACAGAGAAGGTGAGGCAGAAACAGAAACAAAAACAGGAGAATTTGGGGTTTCAACATGATTGGTATTAGGTGAAGAAGGGATGGAAATCTCATCAAAACATTTTGGATTATGGAGAGGGTTTGGGGATAATTGACTGGGATATGGTGAGGAGGGACAAGTACATGTGGGGCAATGGTACGAGGTTTTTGGTTTGAAATGATTTTCTACAAACGTTTTTAAATTATTAAAATTAACCAACAATACATCCATTTTTTCTTCTATATTGTGAAGACTGTTATCCATAACAGGGTTTTCTGAAGTTTTTTCTATGTTGGTATGCTCTGTACAAAAAAATAATATATATGTTAAATGTATATAAAAAAATAATAAATAAATGGTTTATATTATAAAGTGTTTACCATTAGTTTCACTATCTTGTTACATTTCTTCATGTGGGAAATTGTCCTCTAGCCATTCCAGAGTACTAGACATTTCTGTGAGAAAAAAAAAATGATAATATATTTTTTAATCTAATACAGAAAGTTTATAAATATATGAGTAAAATGAAGTACACCTACTATTTCTGGTAAGATAAATCCTATGTATTCAGTGGGTCTGGTCTTGTTCTCAGTTCTGTTGTGTCTGTGAGGTAATTATGTTGGAAGCCAATTTATCTTCTTGTGGTATATTCCATTTCAGAACATATTGTATTTAAATGAATGGTTAGTGTGTTAGATATATGGGTTACATTTCTTATGTATTACTATATATAATGTGTTTGTGTGCTGCTTTTTTAATTTGTTAAATGTTCCCATATTATGATATAACAATCAAACATACCCCACCACCCCCCCCCCACAGTTTTTAGGTAGTGGTACTGTTCTCCGAACATGTCCGCGAACATTAAATAAGTTTGCGGACATCAAGTTCATAAGAAGAGATCTAGTCAGTTCCATATGACATGTATATAAAGTCAAAGTCATTATTGTTAAGTTGTGCTACTAAAAAACTATGAAATTCAGTGAAAAAACTTTGTTAAAGGGATGTTATGGCTAAGTTGCGCTACTAAAAACCTATGAAATTCAGTGAAAAAAACTTTGTTAAAGGGACGTTATGGTTAAGTTGCGCTACTAAAAACCTATGGAATTCAGTGAAAAAACTTTGTTAAAGGGATGTTATGGTTCCAAGTAAAACCGAAAAACCCTTGAAATTCGCCAGTTATGGTAAGCTAAGCAACCATAACTCGCGCCACCACCGTGCACTGCTAAGACTAACACCCAGGACATCAAAGATGACATCAAAAATGTCATTGATGACATCACTGATGACATCACATGTCTGGCTCACTATTTTGTCTTTTGCTGACATATCTAGGCCACATGGTTTTCTTCAGTAACAGTCAGAAACTAAGAATTTTATTTTATTTGTAGACACATCCTTCTAGTAGGTTCTTACAGTAATTCCCTTAGAGTACAGTCACATCATATGAAACATATACATATGGGAAAACACAAGCTTGAAAGACAGCAATCCTTTTTGTGCATAAAGATAATCACTAGACTTATGAGCACTTTCTGATAGTTTTTTTTTTTATGGCTGTACTTTCCCTGTATATGGTCATATTTGTATACATTGTACTCACACTACTTTCCTTAGGGTCCAATCACATCAAGTGATACATATACATAGGGTAAATAGCAGCTTTGAAACAGAGCAATCATTTATACGCATGAAACTAATCAGTTAAGTTATGAATTGTTTCTGCTACTACTTGAGCTTTTTTGCTAACTTCACTTTCCCTGTATATACCCATATTGGTATGTGTTCTTGTGTCTTTGTGTTTTGTCTATAGTAATGCAATTATGTAATACATGGGTTTTATTAGCTACTTATTACATATTTCACAGTACACAAAAATCTATTAAGAAAACAATTATCATTTCATTATTCAACATATTAACATTACACATATCATACCTTCATCTTGTACGCTGCACACAATGTTATGTTTCTGTATGAGTAGCTTAGTATGCTAGATAGAACCCCATAATAGGATGCTATTTATATCAATGCATCGTTCAATGCACTTATTAGGGTATATTTCTTGCAATGATTCTTGACACTTTTTTTGCAACATAATAAGAATCCCTTCTACACATATTTCATGAGAAGTACATACACATGTGATGTCATCAGTGATGTCATCAATGACATTTGTGATGTCATCTTTGATGTCCTGGGTGTTAGTCTTAGCAGTGCACGGTGGTGGCGCGAGGTATGGTTGCTTAGCTTACCATAACTGCCGAATTTCAAGGGTTTTTCGGTTTTACTTGCAACCATAACGTCCCTTTAACAACGTTTTTTTCACTGAATTTCATAGGTTTTTAGTAGCGCAACTTAACCATAACGTCCCTTTAACAAAGTTTTTTTCACTGAGGGAGGGCCCCAGCAGAGACAAAACATGCACCAAGGCATCTTTATATACAGCCAACTCTGGCGAGGTCCAAATCCTCATCCACCACAGAAGGCGGATCAATCTGGCTTGATCATCGACCGGTTGAAGGTCACATTCCATAAATATACTACCGCTAGGCGAAGAACTTGGTAACTTGAGTAGCATTTTTAAAAATGTCCTTTCAACAATACCCAGAGATTTCACTCCCACACGTCCCCAGAGCTGAGCCCCATATAATGCTATCAAGCCCTCATTGCTGAATGAGCTAAACTCCTTGTGAGACCTTGGGCTGAACTACCTTCTTCCATATTTTGTTTATTCAAGAAGATATCAGATAATGAGTTTATGAACATGGTACGACGGATGAAACCCACTTCTTTTAAGGTGATGTCCTCCCAGCATCTCTTTTGCAAGACTTCCTGGCCTCATTTGTTCCGTGGGTTACAAGATTTATCAATATGTCTTTTTTAGAGGCCCAAGTACCGGACTGCTTAAAAGAAGCCTGGATATCTACCTTATTAAAGAACGATAACCTGGATCCTACTGACCCAGGCAAATATAGACCAATAAACAATGTGCTTTGCTTGTTAAAAATCCTTGATAAAGTGGGCTGTTGGTGTTATCAGGACATCATTGAGCAACAAGAAATTCTCGCTTCAGGGCAATCAGGATTTCGGTCAAGGCACGGTACAGAAACCGCGCTACTGGATCAGAAGTCAAACATCCTACAAATTATTGATGAAGGCCACATAGCACTGCTCCTATTACTTGATCTCTTTGATCCATTTGATTTAGTTGATCATGCTCTCCTCGCAGACAAACTGATCAAGATGGAAAATATTCGATATTAGCCTACTTGTTCGAAAAACATTTGACCTTTTATTTTTGAGTTTTCCTGGTCGAAATTCAGTCAAAATTAATTATATTTACATATAAGGGAATAGGGGAAGGGTTACGGGGGTCCTAAACCAAATGTTCAGTTAGTTCTGCTCACTGGTTTAGGTCCTTCCCAGGTCCAAGACAAGTGAATGTTGATGTGAAAGATGATGCTGAATCCCTGCCTGTATCTCTTACTTGTGGTGTCCCTCAGGGTTCAGGTCTTGTGCCTTTGCTGTTTAAAGTGTATACCAGGCCGCTAGGCAATATCTTGGATGGTCTGGGAGTGAAATTTACAAACTACGCAAATGACACCCAGATCCTCCTTGAGTTATTGGGGACATACTCTAAGGATTTTGAGAGGGTAAATGCGGTCTTTGCAGCAGTGCAGTCATGGACGGCACTAAACTCACTTGCCTTGAATGATAAAAAGTCAGAGCTTCTTATCTTTGGGGCAAGCATTAGCCTTAAAAAATTGGACTCCCAATATGGTCACTTTTGATTGCCATCAATCTTATCCCTGTCCTACAAGATGCTTAAACATTGGGATCTATTTAGACTCGCAAGTGACTTTTAGTAAACATGTGTCATAATTAATCTCCTCTTGCTCTTACATGACTTGTCTCTTGTGCCAAACTCGCCTGTATTTATCTGAAAAAAGAATAGGGCTTTGATTGCCTCTGCTACCATAAACACTAGACTTGATTATTGTAACAGGCTCTGTGTTGGTACCTCTCAGGCCAAAATAAGGAAGCTACAGGTTATCCAAACCTGAGAAGTCTGTAGACCTGGACGGTGGGCCCAGGTGTTTAAGGCCCATCAGATGTTACACTGCCTCCCGTTGAAACAAAGAGTGCAACGCAATGCAACTACTCTGATACTCTGATATGATATGATATGGCATTCATAACACGCCTATACACATGTGTTTCAAGTCGCGACGAGGCATGGGAGGGGGAACAAATGGAAGACAAAGACAACGATCTTAATAGGCCAGGTGACATTAAGATCGCGCAAGTGCAGGAGAGGAGGGAAAGGGAGCGTGTGGGGGGAAGGTGGAGGGGGAAGTGCAATACATAGGATCAACAGTAAAAAATAAATAGAATAAATAAAACAATAGGTAAAAGTACAGGGGTAAGTGCAGACATCAAGTGTCAAGATCTAGTGGGGACTGTTGGGATACAGAAATAGCCCCTAAGTGCAGGGGGGCATTGCAGGTGGGCAGATGGCAGGGGAGGGGTTCTGGGACCGAGATCAGAGGGTAGCCAGGTGGCTAGTGCAGTTTCAGTCACAAGTTCAACAGGGGAGAGGAAGAGAGAACGCAGAAGCAAAGAGGAAGGTCTTGAGGAGCTTCTGGAACCGGAGATGGTTCTCCTCGAGTTTCAGGGACGCAGGGAGGCTGTTCCAGAAGGAGATTCCAGCCGAAGCAAGAGATCTACCACCAATTCATTGCTTGGAAAAGCATCTGACCCTGAGGGAATTCGAGGCGGGTGAGCGAAGAGCTCGAGAAGGAAGATATTTAGCATGAGAGAGTTGAAGGTATTGAGGCAGCAGGCCCCAGAAGGCCTTGTGGACAATGCAGAGGGTTTTTTACTTAATATCGTAGCCACTGGAAGCCAGTGCAAAGATTTCAGTCCTGGAGAGAAACAATCCCTGGGCTTGAGGCCGAGGACTTGCAGACCTGTTCTGGATGAGTTGCAGAGGGCGGAGAGTAGAAGCAGGCAGAGAGCCCTGAGGCCTTCGGGTGTGAGGCGCTCTACAAAGAATATATATAATAGAATAGAATAATGACAAGGAAATTACCTGCATCCGATGTAATAGCAGGGCTGGGCTAATGGAACCACTGTGATGCATGCAGTGAAAATGCCCTGTGCCATCACAATATGTTTCAAGAGTAGCCATTGTCTTTCTTTCCTGCTGCAAACACAAGCAGTTGTCCATGAACCTGACTCCAAGATAGTCTTAGGATAGGGCCTGTTCTAGAGGGGTTCCATCCTTGATGTGAAGCTTCAAGGATTGTGCCAGGTGGGGTCTAGAGAAAAGTGTCTTTGTTTTCTCTTTATTGAGTTCCAGACCCAATTCATTGCATTTCTCAATGAACATTGCCAGAGTGGTCTTAAGACCCATTGGGGATGTGGCCAGCTGCACCATGTCATCCGCAAATAATAATCCGGGGAATCTGGTGCTGCCCAATCTAAGTGGCTCAAGGCTACGTGCCTCCAACTCCTCAATAACCTAATTGATTTGAAAGTTAAAGAGGATTGGGTCTAGCACGCAGCTTTGCCTGACACCTCTCTGAATAGCAATTGGGTCTGTCAACTTGCACCCCGAAATCCCAGCATGCAAACGCTGTCTTATCAGTATACAGTTTTGGATTTGGATCAGTAGGTCCTGGGGATACCTTTGTTTCTCAGCATTTGCCACAGGCAATTTATGGGAACACTGTCAAAAGTGGCCTTTAGATCTACAAAGACCACATATATCCTGGTGCAACAAAAGACTCTGTATTTGGAATCAGACGATCTATTGTGCTGCACCCTTTCCACAAACCAGCTTGTAGGTGGCTAATGAACCCTGTTGAATCTACCCAGTCCTGTAATCGCTCCACGATAGTTTTGGCAAACATTTTCCCAGCCCCATCTAGAAGTGAAATGGGGCGGATTCCCATGGTGTTCCTTGTCCCCTTCTTGAAGATCAGGAGTATGTCTGCATTCCTCCAGAACCTTGATGTCACCCTGCTCTCCATTGCTACATCAAAGACACGGCACAATAAGGGAGTCCATATTGGGGGTTCATCTTTGTACAGATCCACTGGTACTGGTCTGGGCCTGGTGCTTTACCCTCAGCTTGTGCTTTTACAGTCATTTCTACCTCTCTCTCTGTAAGGACCAGGGGATTTGCAAATGGGGGATATATCCTCAGATTGTAAGCATTCCTCCAACTGGGCCGCCCTGACTTGGTACATATTCCCAAAGTGCGTTTGCCATGAAGAAGGTGGTATGCTACTCTGGAGGGCATTGGGAGAATTAAGATCTTTACCTGCAAACTTTTTCAAGAACTGGTGGGAGTCGCCGTTAACACATGCTGAGTGCAACTAGTCCCATCTATTCTGGTTAAAGGATGCTTTTTTCTTCAGAATCAAAGATGTGTGTGGAGTCTTGAGATTGTGCAACCTTACTTTATTTACCACTAGGCCCTCCCTGAGACAACATATTAAATCTTGCTTGGCAGCCCTGCATTCCTCATTGACACACCTGCCTTTCGTTAACTCCTCATGCTTGATCTGTCTGACAGGCTTGGTGAATGCATCCTGAAGACTTTGGGCCTCATCACGACACTGGCGGTAAGCCTTAAAAGTGGCATTAATGGAATAAGCGCCTCCAAAAATGCTCCGCCGTATCATGAGCTGGTGCAAAAACCTCCGACTGTAAAACAGCCGGTTCTATTACTGCTGGCGCAACCACAGCTAGTGCGATTATAGCTGGCAGAATCTGCGCCGATACCAAGAAGCGCAATCACTGCTGCCTCACAAGTACCTGCACAGTGGTATTATCGCCAAAATACAGCGCTAATGCTGCAGAAAGCTCGGTGCAATTAGCCCCAGCCTCCAGATGGAGGGAAATGAATACGGGTGGCAGAAATGAAGCAACAGGTGATCCCAATCCACTCAAGAGTGCTAAATAAGGCACATGCCTTCCCCAAACACAGTTCCCAACAGCATGCTGCCGCTAGCTATCGTGGGATGGGACATGCAGCTGCTTATGCTGTGCCTGGAATTACAGAGGCTGGACAACCAGCCCAAGGCACCGGGTGCACAGGGGAAGAGGAGGAGAGGTCAAGCAAAGCGTGCAGCAATGCCCAAGGTCAGGCCCTCACCATGGACCCCTGTCGTTAGGCAGAATCCTGTGCAGTGCCCTTAGGGACCACTACACACAATTAAGATTACAGGTGGCAATACAAGTTTTATCTTTGGTACAAGCCTGTACTACTAAGTTATAGTGGTAGCAGTAGCAGAGCAGCCAGGCTTATCTCAAGAGTATATGAGCAGTAGTAGAGATTACACAAAGGGACCACAATTACTGTGTCTCAAGCAAACACTGACTCAAGGTTTCAGGTAGCAAAATATAAGTACATTTATTTTTAAACCATCAGTTATAAACACAACACTTCTATTAAACTTTAAACAAAACAACACGTTAAATATTCTACAACTAACCAATTCACTTTGTACAGTATGTCTCAAGGTAAGTACCCTGTGTTTGAATGAACCAGTGTTATGAATAAAACATGATACCGCGGATACGGTTGCGATAACTTTTTGACAGTTCGGTCTACTCAATAAACGCGTATCCATGACATGAAATGCTACCGGGGCAAAAACACACTTATCACCTGAGATACCCAGAGGGAGTTGGAGTCAAAAATCACAGGCAATATTTAGGTTAGGCAGACAGGATCGAGAAACACTCAGAAACAGGAGTTCAAACATCAAAGGGTCGGAGCCAGGATTAAGTGACACCGGAGACCTGTTGCCGAAGATCACACCGTTAGACAGTTCACGATTCAACGTAGCCCAAAAGTACTTTGATATTGTAAATGTTCGGAAGCAAAAGTTATAAGAAGGAGGGAAGACAAGGATGAGCCTTGAGGATGAAGAAAAGGGATTCACCCAGTTTCCTCGAGTAGAGCACAGTACCTTAATTCAACGATGCAGCTAGTGCCCTGGCAGTTGTTACTGTTGGTTTTACGCAGACCCACGATTCCTGGAGCTTCGTTTGGAAGGAGGACATCTGAAGGGGGTCTGCACCACCCAGGGATGAAGCCGGCAGCAGCGACAACAAATAAAAGGTGTGCTCCTTAAAAACAGGAGAGACTCGGCAGGTGGCTATCCGGACCACTACAGCAGTGTGCAGCGATTTCGACCACGGCGGAGATCTCTGGCTGAAGAAGATGAGCTGGTTATCTCCACCAGGCTCAAGGGAAGAAGACTCCGGACTGGATCTCCTCTTAGTCGTCAAAGGGTAGATAGCTCAGGACTGCAGCAGGGCTTCACATGGAAGGGGTAGTTGCAGCAGCCTTCGTTCTCTCTGCTTCTCCTCGGTTCCTTGTAGTTTCAGAGGCGACTCTGACTTCTAGCCCAAGAGACCTGCCTTTTATGCGCAAAACCCCCATTCACACAGCCTGGCTGTCAATCACGCAGCAGGGGGGTTGCGACTTGGGTTTCCTACGGTACCCTGTGCAGGGGGGACTACACCCCTCCCTCACATTCAGCCCACCTAGACACCCATGCGCCTTGAGGAGGGCTTCTGCAGAAACCCGCCAAAAGACGTGGAACAAAGAAGGCGAACCTAGTTTGCCGCGCAAAGTAAAACACAAGAAGGACTTTAACAAAAAGAAATGGTGAATAAACCCAACCAGAGCCAAAAGAAAGACGATTTGGTCAAGCAGGTTTATGTTCGAGGCTAATATAATAGCCAAGAACAGTACCACGTTTATCTAATATAATCGCGGTCGAAAAGTTAGGGTAGATACCACAGCCACCAGCCAAGTCTAAATGTTAAAAGAGCGAAACAATGCTCGGGGAGGTACAGACAGAAAAGGGGTACAGATTAGCCCTTTCCAGTACTCCATGTAAGATGGGATGTACTGGGTCTGTGGTAAAAATGACTATGTAAAGTAAATGGCAACTTTACCTTTCTCTGGGGGGCAGTAGTCAGCCCCAGCGAAATGGAGTCAGAGGGAAGTCTTAAAGACAACCCTGGGTTACTACACTGAGGGTGTGGTGTAACCCATACAAGAACAGGGGCACCTGGAGTGGTGTGCTCCAGTGCCCAAGATCACACAATGAGTAAAAACACATAGACCAAAACACAGGTAAGAGTGGAAAAAGGATGTACATTCTTAAGAGGTGGAAAGAATAAACTCCAGAAATCCAGCAAAGCTGCTGGGGGACTCACTAGGTGAGAGAAATTAGCCCTAGAAGGAGAATTCTCCCTAACACCTGTCAGTTGGTCATCCTGCACCGCCTCAACGGGGAGACCATAAATGAGCTGCTCACCACAATCTAGGGCGAAATAGAGAGCAGGATCAACATGCAGGCAGCTGTGCCCCCACTGCTAAAGCTAGTGTCCGTCCTACAATTCCTAGCAACTGGCACCTTCCAGCACTCCGTGACAATGATGCACGGCATGGCACAGCCAACAATAAGCGCAGTGTAAGTCCAGGCGCTTGAGGCGCTCCTGCAACATGTCACAATCCACATCTAACTGGCCAAAAAACAAGGGGGGTCCTGGGAGTCCCTCTGCCGGACATTAGTCCCGGTTATGAGAGACTTACCCAGGGCAGGACAAAGACTGATATATTTTGGATATTTCTCCTCTCTGAAAGATGGTGACCTAAAGACTCTGGGTAAGGCTCTCGTAACCAGGACTACTGTCTGGGAGAGGGACTCCCAGGACCCCCCATTGTTATTTGCATATTTTAAGTAACTTTGGGTCTCACCCTAAGTTACTAGGGGAATCCAGACGTGGACCATTTGCTCCCTGTTCTTAGAGAGGCACAGCTCCACTCTACTGATGAGGTCCACCCAGACCGAAACAAGTGTCTGGGGTTGCTATTGGTACTCTTGTTCAGAGGAGAATTGCCTAGCATTTCGGTGCTGGACTGCCCCAGGGCAGGACAAAGACTGATATATTTTGGATTTTTCTCCTCTGTGAAAGATAGAGAGCTAAAGACTCTGGGTAAGGCTCTCGTAAACAGGAATAATGTATGGCAGAGGGACTCCCAGGACCACCCCCTTGTTATTTACATCTAACTGCCCACCCCCCAAGCACAGGTGCAGTTCTATGCCGTTGCACAAATGCCAAATGACTGTACCTATGTGGCGGTGGTGCCCCAGGCCCACCAAGCAGTGTGCCACAACAGGAAGCACTACCACTCATTGAACATGCAGGTAACCTGCAATCCCAACCTGTACGTCACCACTGTTGTCCCCACTACCCTGGATCCACCCACGCTACCATGGTCCTACGGATCAGTACACTGCCTGGATACATGGAGAGGCACAGAGGATAACATGATAGTGGGTGAGCAAACCTGTCAGCACACAGGCACTGCAATGCATCCGACCACATGGGGGGCATGTGCAAAACGCCACAAAGCATGCCATGGAAAGTGAATATACAAGTCAGACCTGCCCACCTCCCACACCAATGCCACAGTACAGCCCACAGAACATGCACATGTCGGACATACGTGGATGGATAAGCGGATGCACACAAACAGTAGCAACTCCAAACACACACATGACAACAGGTACCGCAATGCAACATGTATCATCCTAAATCAATGTCACACAAAGTGTCACATCACATCACACAACATTAACCCTGCAAGTTCAACAGCCAAATGCCCATGTACACTCAGACTGCAATGCAGATCGGCTGCCCCCATAAGCCTATGGAGGGCCGATAGGAAACCCATCAGGCCACGTGCATGAGAGCAATACACTGGCACAAGACAGCCATCATGTCAGCTTGACATGGCACTGACAGACACATGATGTAACATCAGCTGCAATGGAACAGGATGCATGTTAAGAAAACACAATGCATGATGCGAGTGATACAACATGCACAAAAATTAAAAAGACACATGCCTCGCAATGAAGCCCCATCTGCATGCACATGATGTCCATTACCCTGATGTTGTGAAAGACCACCCTCACACAATCCACTGTGACTCATGGCTGTGCCTCGATCAATGCAGGTGATTCCAGGTGCCCGCAGCTGCCCTGGCTCATGACACCTTTGTGTGATCCACAAACATCACAGGATTTTGCCTACAGCCACCTCAGAGCAGGACCACTGTGTACATAGATCGAACCTTTGGCCTCGTGAAGGTCTATTCCCTGCACCTGAACCATATAGGAGGTGCCCTAATGTATACACTACAAAACGTGGGTAAAAATGGGCGTGTGTGTTCCATGCTGGATAGTATCTGACTCCAGAGGAATGTCCCTCTACCTCTATCCCCTGATGTGTACATGCCACCCACAGAAGATGCGGATGCAGTGCCTGTGGCAGATGCATCTGCACGCATTGCCAGAGAACGACACATTTTTCTGAGACATTCACATGGTACATCAATGAATAAATACAACAATGACACAATTAGGAATGTCCTTGCATTGATGAAGTTTAACAATGTTAATGTTTTTTGAGTGCACTAAATATCACCTCTCCCCCCTCCATCACCACCACCTCAACACACTATTCCCCGACACACTATCCCCTCTCCCCCTCCCCAACCATCACCCCAACACACTATCCTCCTTCCCACTCTCACCACGACCACCCCAACACACTACCCAGTATCACACTCCCCCCATCACCACACCAACACACCCACTGTGGACAACAAGTGTGTCACTGTCACTTGTGTGGCCTCTTCTCCGTCAGGGCTGCCCCTAGTGACTTCAGGCCCAAATGATGCTTGGACCAGCGCCTTGGTGTGCTGAGCTGTGACCCCTCAGTGGGTGTGGCTGAACTTGAGGGTATGGACCCTGGCCCCAGGATGTGCTGCAAGGTTAGTTCAAGGCTCTGTTGCATGGAATCTGCAAATGCTGCTATCCCCTTGGTCAGCTCCCTGACTTGCAGCCATAGACCGTCAGTGCAGCAGTACTTTCTGCTGCCTGTTCTCAGTTCTGCTCCATTGACCTTATGATCCTGCAGGTGGCTCCCTGCATACAGTCACGTATGGCCTGGAGGTGTAATGAGTGTGTTGGCAATGGCCTCCATCTAACATTGCCGCCTCTCTATATCGTCCATCCCCTGGATGATGGTGTGGCTTGGTAGTGGGTGGTCAATGTGTTGGGGGCACCACAGAGCATCAGGGCTGAAGCTTGGTAAGCCATATGAGGGAGTGTGCATGTCAAACTTGGGAGTCTGGGCATGTTGGTGGCGGGGAATGCTCTCAGGACTGTGTGTCCCTACATCACCCTGTGGCACTTGACTGGATTCCTTCTGGGTGCCATCGGAACCCCTGCCAGTAGGTGTGTCCTCAGTGTCAGCCACTGCATCTGGCTGTGTGGGTGTAGTAGGTGTGGAGGTGGACCCAGTGACATGTGGGAGTGGCGCAGTGTAACGCTCACCTGATTCCCGTAGAGGCGCCGGTCTTGACTGGGCGTATACCGTATCTTCAAAGGGGATGTGTAACACACGGCTGGCTCTTTGGGCTGGACCTCTGTGCACTGTATGTCTGACTTGAAGGGTAAGATGTCTGCAGATAGAAAATATGGGATTAAGGAACTGGGTTATTGAATGTCTCTCTCTTCTTCCCTTTCTCTTCTCCTGTAGAACCCCAAAGGTTAACGCTCTCACCTTAGGTAAGTGAACGCCGTGCTCTCCATCTGCCTCGGGGCAGGGTGCTGTAACCAGTTTCTTCACTGGATAAGGGGAGCAGGCCTCTTGACTTCAGAGGACTGCTGTCCGTCGTTTACTGCACGAACGGTAAGTTTCGAGTAATTCTAATGTCTTTAAAGTCTTTAGTAATAATGTTTCTTGTTTTGCAGGGTTTCGGCGATGGCGGATGACGGTCTGAAGTGAGTTGAAGATGGAGCCCGTGTGATGAATAGAAGCGCCTGGAAGCACGTAAGTAAGCGCTTGTTGCCTGCTTCACGATGCGCTCTAACTGTCTTTTTATTTTGCAGGTACAAGTTCGGAGCGGCTGCAGGGTGCCGGAATACCCACTGGGTTAGATGTGGAAAGGAGTAATGGCACGTGAGTATTAAAGTTCCCCAATGTCTTTAAACGCACCTTGTTTTGTCTTTCAGATGCGGGATGCAGCGCCGAAGGCCTCCGGAGCGTGCGAAGAGTTGGTAAGCTTTTGTCTTTCAGATGCCGGAATGCAGTGTGAAGATCTCCAGAGCGCACGAAGAGTAGGTAAGCCTTTGTCTTTCAGATGCCGGAATGCAGCGCGAGGCGTTGGTGACAGCCGATGGACCAGGTAAGTGAAGAGCTGTCACTGAAGACCGTAATGCTAACCTGTTCTTTCTTGTCTTTATAGGTGTTGCTGAAGACTGGATTCAGGATGGTAAGCCTTTTTCCTTAGACCCAGGATCAGATGCAGAAGACACGATGAGCGTTCTGCTGCAGAGGATGCAGAATAACGCAAAGCAAGATTCATCCATCGGGTGTGGTTTAAATAGCCTCCTGTAGTGCTTAGGTGTCTCCTTCCACAGCCACGCCTAGGTAAGAAAAGAGTTCCTGCTTTCCAGAAGAGTTCCAGTGTTCTGAATCTAGGGAGTGGCTCCTGCCCCACCCAACAGGAAAAGTAGTTCCAAACAGAAGAGGATCAGAGGCTCAACTGGCAGGCAAGTAAGCAGCATGGTCTGCTGCAGGTAAGTCCACCCAAGCATTATGAGCCCGGCGCTTCCAGCGCTGGGACTGGGCATATTTATGAGCCTGGTGCCACTGGCGCCAGGACTGGGTCCAAAAGGTCCCAATTGGGACTGGTTGGCACTCGGAACCTGGGTTATGGATCTGCTTCCAAGGGAGTTGGGAAAACCCTGACCTTTTGGAATCAGAGATCATGACAGTATCCCCCCGCAAGGCCCCTCCCAAACCGGGCTCCTCTGGGGGTTTTGGCTTGTCAGGAAATGTTCGGTGAAATCTTTTGATTAGGCGAGGAGCGTGGACATATTCAGCAGGTTCCCAGGATCTCTCTTGGGGGCCGTAGCCTTTCCAGTCAATTAGCTAAAATAGTTTAGATTTGGAGATCTTGGAGTCCAGAATGCTTTTGACTTCAAACTCGAGTTCTCCATCAACTAGGATAGGTTTTGGAGATTTAGTTAGTCGGGTTTGAGGTTGCACGGGTTTTAATAGAGAGACGTGGAAGACCGGATGTATCTTCATGTGCGGGGGCAAGTCCAACTTGACCGCTACTGGGTTTACTATGGTAGTGATGGAATAGGGACCAAGGTATCTTGGGTTGAATGTGCGTGGCCCTTTTAGAGGTAGATATTTGGATAACCAGACTTGATCCCCTACTTGATATTGAGGGGCTTCCTTCCGATGTTGATCTGCTCCTTTCTTGTATTGTTCTTTAGCCCTTTGAAGGTGAGAAACAGCTTCCTTAAAGGCTTGGGTGATTGTAGAATGCAGGTAGTCTACTGCTGGTGTTTCAAGATCTTGGAGGGGATCCAACTCCGAGTTTCGAGGGTGACTGCCGTACAAAAGAAAAAACGGGGTTTTCCCAGTTCCCGAATGGACAGAGTTATTGTAGGCATATTCGGCTATCCAAAGGATGTCTTTCCAAGTTTTTTCAGTTTGTTGCAGCATGCAGCGTAAATACTGTTCCAGAGTTTGATTGGTCCTCTCGGTTTGTCCGTCGGTCTGAGGGTGGTGACTGGTCGATAGTCTCACATCAATTTGAGCCGACCGACAGCAACTTCGCCAAAAATGAGAAATAAATTGACTACCTCGATCCGAAATTAGAACCGAAGGAAAACCGTGCAGTCGGACGATGTTTTCGAGAAATTCTCGGGCCAGAGTTGCTGCTGTAGGCAAGCCTTTGAGCGGAATGAAGTGCGCCATCTTGGAGAATAAGTCCACGATTACTAGAATCGTATTGTATCCGGAGCATGGAGGTAGATCGGTGATGAAGTCCATAGAAAGCGTATGCCAAGGGCGAGGTGGGATGTCAATAGGGCGTAAGAGGCCTGCTGGTCTTTCCTTTTGACTCTTGTTTTGGGCGCATACTCCACAGGACATTATAAAGTCTCTGATATCTTTTTTCCAAGACGGCCACCAGAAGTAGCGCTTGATCTTTTCTGAGGTCTTGGCCATACCGGGATGTCCTTCCATTAAAGAATCGTGATAACAAGAGATTACTTTTTTCTGTAAATCTGTGCTGGGTAGGTATAATCGTTCTTGGAAATACAATAAGTTGTCCTTTACTGCAAAGTCCTTTCCTTGCAGATGCCAATTCTGTATGTCTGCTGGAGTTACAAGTTGCCTGGCTTTATCCTTAACTTCCTCTATGGATTCTGTGGCGATTACACCCAGAATTCTTTGTTCGGGAATGATTGGTACAGGTTTAGGGTTGATCAAGTGTTCTTCCACTCCCATCCGAGAAAGGGCATCAGCTTTACCGTTCTTTGTACCAGGTCGATAGGTAATTATGAAGTCAAACTCGGCAAAGAATAATGCCCAACTGAGTTGTCTAGAGGATTGGGCTTTTGCGGTTTTCAAATATTGCAGGTTTCGGTGATCCGTAATCACAGTAACGGTGTGTCGGGCCCCCAGCAGATAATGCCGCCAAGCCTTAAAGGCAGACTTGATAGCCAGAAGTTCCTTGTCAGTAATCGTGTAATTGATTTCAGGAGGCAAGAATTTGCGGGACCAAAATGCCACGGGATGCAACTGATTGGTTACCGGGTCCTTTTGTGATAGAACTGCCCCCATGGCAAGGCTTGAAGCATCAGTTTCCACGATGTAGGGGAGTTCGGGGCGAGGGTGTTTTAAGATTGGTGCAGAGATAAATTTAGTCTTCAAATCCTGGAAAGCTTGTTCCGCCTCGGTAGACCATTCAAAACGTTTGTTTTTCTTTAACAAGGCAGTGATGGGCTGGACTATTCGAGAGAATTCGGGGATAAACCTGCGGTAAAAGTTAGCAAAGCCTAACATGCTTTGCACACCTTTTACGGAGGATGGTGATGGCCATTTGAGAACTGCATCGACCTTCTTTGAATCCATACGCACTCCGCCAGGTGATAATATGAATCCCAAGAATTCAACTTCAGTCACGTTGAAAACACATTTTTCCAACTTAGCGAAAAGTTTGTGTTGACGCAATCTTTCGAGGACCATTTTCACGTGTTTCCGATGTTCAGATTCCGATGAAGAATAAACGAGGATGTCGTCAATGTAAACAACAACACACACATCTATGAGCTCTCTGAGGACATCGTTCATAAAATATTGAAAGGCGGCCGGGGCATTGCAAAGTCCAAAGGGCATGACCTGATATTTAAATAGCCCATACTTGGTGCGGAAGGCCGTCTTCCATTCATCGCCCTCTTTTACTCGTACCAAGTGGTAAGCTCCTCTAAGATCCAGCTTTGTATATATGCATGCTTTCCTGACTTGGTCCAGGAGTTCAGGGATCAAAGGTAACAGATATCTATTCTTAACGGTGATCTGGTTCAGGGAGCGATAATCTATACAAGTTCTAAGGTCTCCTTCCTTTTTTGGAACGAAGAACAAAGCTGAAGAAGCAGGGGACTTGGAAGGACGAATAAACCCATTTGCCAGGTATTGATCCAGGTATTGTCGAAGGTTCTCAGGCTCGGTGAGGGCATAAATTCTACTACAAGGAGGAGTAGATCCAGGTATCAGGTCTATCTGGCAGTCATAAGACCTATGAGGAGGTAGAGAGTTAGCCTGATCCTTCCGGAAAACATCTTGGTATTCTAGGTATTCGGGAGGTAACTGGGGAGTCTCTGAAGAAATTGCTGCCAGTGCAACACCAGGTGGAGGGTGACAAGTAGAGACACATTCTGGAAACTGGACCGTTCTTGCTCGCCAAACGATCAGAGGTTTGTGTTTCTCTAACCAAGGTATTCCTAGAATAATCTGAAACTGAGGGGCCTTGATCACATCGAACATGATCTTCTCATGGTGTCCATCTTGACTTACTAGCGTCACCTCTTGAGTGGTATGCGTTACTGGCCCGGAGGCTATCTCCGTACCATCCACCGTAGTAATGACGTCCTTTACAGCCTTGGGACAAAGAGTTAGATTCATCCTCAAAACCATTTCATGATCCACATAATTGCCGATGGCACCGCTGTCGACGTAAGCTTCAATTGCATGTAATCGATCCGGATTATCAGGGCTAATGAGGACCATAGGTATCACGAAATGCGAGGTCACGGAACTGGTTTTCACGCTCGGCAAGAGGACCTCTATTCTTGTCGGGCAAGGTCGTTTCCCTGCTCAGAGTTTGTAACTTTGGTAACTGCAGCTCCTACTGCCTTCTTGGCAGGTTTCACCGGACAGTCTCGAAGAAAGTGCCCTGAGTTTCCGCAATAGAGGCATAATTGCAACTGTTTTCTCCTTTCCCGCTCCTTTTGTGTTAGAGGACCTTTCAGACCCCCTATTTGCATGGGTTCCCCGGAGTCTACTCCTTTGGAAGGAGTTGGCGGTTTGGAAAATACTCGAGCATCAAACTTGGAACGATCGGCCTTCCTGTTCTGCAGTCTGTGATCTATTTGAACGACTAAGTCTATATAGTCAGAACAATCTTGTGGGGGATTCACTACTTGGGCTAACACATCTTTGAGCTCTCCACGTAGACCTCTATAAAACAGCGTAATCCTTTTGTCCTCAGGCCATTGAGTTTCCACTATCAGTCTGTTGAAAGACGCAATATAAGCCAAAAGGTCTTGATTACCTTGTCGCAACGAAAGAAGCTCATTGTCCAAGGCCTGCCCCTGTGAATGTCTTGCGAACAGTTTTTCCATACTGAGCTGAAAAGCTTGAAAATCATGGAGGACCGGATCATCTTGATTTACTAGAGGAATCGACCAGTCTGCCGCATTGCCACTAAGGTACGAAAGCACGAAAGCTACTTTAGCTTGATCAGTTGGAAAGGCTGCTGGCTGGCATAAGAAATGCAACCGGCACTGATTGATAAATACTGCAAACCTCTTTGGGTCACCAGAAAATCGTTCGGCCGGAGCCAGAGGTACATTCCCAGGTAGGTTGATCTGCACTGGATTCATAGAGGATGTAGAAGGAAGATTTCCCCCAGATGCGGGTAACGGGGTCTGTCCGGCTTGTGACTGTAGCAATTGTCTAGCGAGATCATCTGTTCGCTCCTTGGAAATAATCAGTTCCCTTCTTAGAGCGTTCGTTTCCTGACGGGCTGCATGCACTTCTGCCCTCAGTTCCCCAAGTAACTGGGCTAGCTGGTCGGTATCCGAGCTTTCCATAGCGCCTGGACGGGAGTTTTGTGGTAGGCTTTGCGTTCTGTAACGCTCACCTGATTCCCGTAGAGGCGCCGGTCTTGACTGGGCGTATACCGTATCTTCAAAGGTGATGTGTAACACACGGCTGGCTCTTTGGGCTGGACCTCTGTGCACTGTATGTCTGACTTGAAGGGTAAGATGTCTGCAGATAGAAAATATGGGATTAAGGAACTGGGTTATTGAATGTCTCGCTCTTCTTCCCTTTCTCTTCTGCTGTAGAACCCCAAAGGTTAACGCTCTCACCTTAGGTAAGTTAACGCCGTGCTCTCCATCTGCCTCGGGGCAGGGTGCTGTAACCAGTTTCTTCACTGGATAAGGGGAGCAGGCCTCTTGACTTCAGAGGACTGCTGTCTGTCGTTTACTGCACGAACGGTAAGTTTCGAGTAATTCTAATGTCTTTAAAGTCTTTAGTAATGATGTTTCTTGTTTTGCAGGGTTCCGGCGATGGCGGATGATGGGCTGAAGTGAGTTGAAGATGGAGCCCGTGTGATGAATAGAAGCGCCTGGAAGCACGTAAGTAAGCGCTTGTTGCCTGCTTCACGATGCGCTCTAACTGTCTTTTTATTTTGCAGGTACAAGTTCGGAGCGGCTGCAGGGTGCCGGAATACCCACTGGGTTAGATGTGGAAAGGAGTAATGGCACGTGAGTATTAAAGTTCCCCAATGTCTTTAAACGCACCTTGTTTTGTCTTTCAGATGCGGGATGCAGCGCCGAAGGCCTCCGGAGCGTGCGAAGAGTTGGTAAGCTTTTGTCTTTCAGATGCCGGAATGCAGTGTGAAGACCTCCAGAGGGCACGAAGAGTAGGTAAGCCTTTGTCTTTCAGATGCCGGAATGCAGCGCGAGGCGTTGGTGACAGCCGATGGACCAGGTAAGTGAAGAGCTGTAACTGAAGACCGTAATGCTAACCTGTTCTTTCTTGTCTTTATAGGTGTTGCTGAAGACTGGATTCAGGATGGTAAGCCTTTTTTCTTAGACCCAGGATCAGATGCAGAAGACACAATGAGCGTTCTGCTGCAGAGGATGCAGAATAACGCAAAGCAAGATTCATCCATCGGGTGTGGTTTAAATAGCCTCCTGTAGTGCTTAGGTGTCTCCTTCCACAGCCACGCCTAGGTAAGAAAAGAGTTCCTGCTTTCCAGAAGAGTTCCAGTGTTCTGAATCTAGGGAGTGGCTCCTGCCCCACCCAACAGGAAAAGTAGTTCCAAACAGAAGAGGATCAGAGGCTCAACTGGCAGGCAAGTAAGCAGCATGGTCTGCTGCAGGTAAGTCCACCCAAGCATTATGAGCCCGGCGCTTCCAGCGCTGGGACTGGGCATATTTATGAGCCTGGTGCCACTGGCGCCAGGACTGGATCCAAAAGGTCCCAATTGGGACTGGTTGGCACTCGGAACCTGGGTTATGGATCTGCTTCCAAGGGAGTTGGGAAAACCCTGACCTTTTGGAAGCAGAGATCATGACACGCAGAACCTGCGCTGCCACCAGCAGGCCTGACCTTGCTAGTGTTGCATGTGGCCATCCTTCAGAGGTGGTAGTCGACTTTGAGGGCCTGGAGACGCCAGTTCCTGATGGGTCGGCCCCCGTCATCCTCCTCAGATTTTTCCTGTGCTGCCTGAGTGCCTGTGGGGGACAAATGGAATGTTGTCAGGTATGGTGCGTTCATGTGGGTTGGCATGCAAGTCTATATATGCTATTCTACATAGTGACCCACCCATTTGGCCATATGTGCATGGTTTATTCAGGGGACATTGCATGTGGCCACAGCATTGTGGGAATGGTCGCAGCCATGTGTGTGTGACCCATGTTGAGGTGGCCTTTGGCCTGCGTGTGGTGAAGGCGGGATGTCCATGCAGAGGCAGCTGATTGGGAATTCTATGCATGCATGTGGTCCTGCAGGTTGATGCATATTGTAGCATCCTCTCATGGTCAAGTGCTGGCATACAGACACAGTATTAGGAATAGCATCACATGGGACGGTCAAATGTCTTGATGCCCACACATCCCCTCCCCTGGTGATGCACGCCTTGTGGGTATGGTGACTTTGTCTATGCCACGGCCATGGCTCTATGGGACACTGCTGTGCAGCCAGCAGCGGTACACTGTCTTGTTATATGTTCGGCTTTCTACTGTTAGGGAGAATTCTCAAGAATGGCTAATTTCCCTTACCTACTGAGTCCCTCAGCAGCTTTGCTGGATTTCTAGGATTTATTTTTTTCACCTGGTAAGAGGGTGAGCCCTTTTTCCCACTTTTACATGTGTTTTGCTGTGTGTGTTTAACATTTTTGTGTTCATAGACTGTGGAGCCTCACCTACTCCACAGGCATCATCTTTTTATTGTCAGTTACACAGCACCTTCAGTGCAGTGACACAGGGTTGTCTTTTAAACTTCCCAACTGAGACTCCATTTTCTGGGACTGACTACTGTCTCCCAGAACATGTAAAGTTGCCATTGACTTTATTAGTCTTATAAAACCACAGACCCAGTACACACCATCTTCCATGGAGTAGTGGAAAGGGTTAATATTTATCCCTTTTTGTCTGTTTCTCTGTCTTGTTATGCTCCCTTTTCATCAAGACTTGGCTGGTGGCAGTGCTAACTACCCTATTTTGCTACCGCGGTTATCTTAAATAACCTTGGTATTGTTTTAGGCTATCTTGGTAGCCTCGAACTTAAACCGCTTAACCATATTGTTTTTCATATTGTTCTGGCTGGGTTTATTCGCCATTTCTTTTTCAAAATGTCTTTCTTGTGTTTTTCTCTGCACGCCAAACCAGGTTTGGTTCCTTTGTTCACTGTTTTTCTGTGGGCTTCTACGCAGAAGCCCTCCTTAGGCGCCTGTATGTCTGGGGGGGACAGGATGTGAGGGAGGGGTTTAGGACACCCTGCACAGAGTCTCCTTGGAGACCCCTGTTACACTGACATAATTGGCTGTGCTGTGTGATTGACAGCCAGGCTGTGTGAATGGGGGAAAACTGCATAAAAAGCAGGTCTCTGGATCTGGAAAGGCAGAGTCGCCATGGAACGAAAGTACTGACGAGGAGCTGACGGAAGAGGACCCCTACCATGACTGAACTGCCTGGTGAAGCCCTGCTGCAGGTCCGATACCTCAAACTCCAACGACAGAGAAGATCCTCCAGGAATCTTATTCCCCTGAGCTGGTGGGACCAACCAGTTTGCCCAAACTGCAAGCCAGGACTCCCTCCCCTGGTCGAATTCGCTGTACAGAGCTACAGTGGGCCCAATCACCAGGAAGGTCGGACCATGCTTGGGTTTTAAGGAGCGCACCTTTTATTTGTTGCTTTGCTCTGCTGCTGGTTTCGTCCCTGGGTAGTGCAGGCCCCTCCAGTCTTCCTACTTCCGGTCAGTCCAACAGTCGCTTCAGGAACTGTGAGCCTGCAGGAACTACCAGGAACGTCCACCTCAGCCATCTCAGCTACAGCTTCTTCTCCATTGAAATGTACTGTTCAAATCCGGTTGTTCTTTTCGTTCAGCCGCGGTGAAAGTGTGTGAAATCTTTCTCCAATCCGAGGGCTTGTCCTTCTCTACTCTTTAAACTAACTTTTCTGCCGACCAACTTCGTTCGGAACTCTTGGCAAAGACTTAACCGAGAACTAACCTGAACTGTGTGATCTTGAGCAAAAGACTTTTGTCCAATTGACTTTGGCCCTAAGCCTATTTGATTTGATCCCATCACTGTAGTTCCTGTTTCTAGATTGCCCTGCTTACTTACCTGTTGGTGTTACTCAATTTCTGCCTAACTTTGTCTTTCCCTCCCTTATAAATTACCAGAGTGCCATTTTGCTCCCACTTCATTTTGTGAGCCTAACTTGTCTGGAAACTATTGGGAGTGGTGTGGTGTATTAAGAGTGTGTTTTTTAAACTGCTTTACTTTAGTGAAATGTTATACAACTGATGTGTAAATAAATGTATATTCTTTTACTCAGAAACCTTGACTCAGTGTTTGTTTGAATCATAGTAATTGCTGTCCTTTGTGTAACTATAGATACTGCTCACTTGCTCTTGAGATAAGTCTGGCTGCTCAGCCATTGCTACCACTTTTACTGTGTAGTACACGCTTGTACCAAAGGTGAATTTGTGCTGCCACTTGTAGTCCTAATTGTGTGTAGTGTTCCCAAAGAGTACTGCATATAATTCTGCCTAACAGCTGCACCCATGTAGGTGCAGAGGGTCATGTGCTCCCATGGGGCTCGTCTGCCATGACTGAATGGCGCAGGCCAACTGGGCTTGCAACATGTTGATGTGACTACTGCGCGGTGTCATGGTTACTCACGCACCACAATCCTGCTGGCATGGGGGGGACCAGCAGGGGTGTGGAGTGCGTTGCACTTGGATTGGTCACTTGCCACACCTTGAACCTGCAGACCCGCTGAGGGGTGCACTTGGTGCCCTACCCCCAGTCTCTGTGGAGGGTGGCTGATGTGGCACCCCATCACTACCCCCTGATTAGCCGGCCAGGCTGCTGGGTCTGTTTAATTTCAAGAGTTGCTCATGGCTTTGCATGTATGTTAACAGCACAATGGATGTGCAATAGTGATTCAAATTTATTGATGGGACATTGTTATATATTGTAATAACTCTCATAGAATTTCTTGGATATTTTGCTAATTTGTGGTTCCTCTTTTCATTTTGTAATTTTCACAATTTTTCTTCAAAACCAACCTGACACCATTTGAACCCACCCCTCCATTTTTTACCTGACCTGTGACATGATATGGTATGTGCTATGATGTAACAATGGTAATATTTTGAACCTTATTTTGATAATTCTGCCATGGGACGAATATTGAACACCATTTGTTATTATCATTTCATATACAATTTCTTTGTATGTGCTTAATTTGTCACAGCCTTGACAGCGACCAGGGAGTCGAAACACGTTCCGGCTGTCTTTGTTTTGAAGAATAAATGTCATCTTTCCTATTTCTTTGGAGTGATATATCATTTGACATTGATGGACTTCTTAAAACCAAGGGTTTGAGTGCGAGAAACCTTCCTGAACCTCATTCTACTGTGCTAACTTGCAAACTTTTGTGGGAGGTTTGAGGGAATAGTGTACTCGCTGCCACCGATCTTGTTTGGTTGTCTTACAATAATATTTTGTGAGTGGTAACTAGCGCACCTGTATAGATCGATCCCACAACTATGATATGATATGATAGGTCATTTATAACGCACCTAATACCAAGAGGTTTCTAACCACGGACCCGGGGATCGAACCTGTGGTGCTCTGTGTGGTCTTGCTTCCAAGGCATGCACGTTGCCCCTGAGCTTTCCTCCCGCGACACCTGCCAGTAGGTCGCACAATATAATAGGCAGAGAAGGCCTAGGTTTCTCAATACAGAAGCTTTCACAATATAATAGGCAGATATGGGGGCTACACCTACATGAGAGTCCTGTATAGGGGGAGAGAGGCCTAGTTTTCATACAATGATATCTGAAAATAGTGTAAAATTGTTCCTGCCTTATCCGTTGGTGATGGTTGACGGCAGTCTGATCCCCGTATGGCGCATCTGGTTAGTGCAGCCGGCTGCTACTGCTGGTTTGCGGGTGGGATTATGAATTTGGAACTACCTCGTTGTTGGCTGTTGTTGGAGGGGGGGTCAGGGAATGACACTGCACGCAGGGACTAAGATGGGGGCACTGTTAGTCATTCTCTTGGGCTCAGTGCGTTGAGCTAAAGCTAGGTAAGTCCACCGAGTGCCTGTTTGGTTGTATGGGTCACTGTGGCATGGAGGGTTATTTAGTACTTTAGGCTTTGTTTATGTTAGTGGGTTGCTGCTTCCCCTGCTGGCACCTGCAGACACTGTCTGGAGCCGCTGCTTCAGAAGCCGCCCTTTGCCTTGGGGTCCTTGGCCACTGCAGCTGACCAGGCAGACGGCTGCCCTGGGAAGGTCTGTGTAAGAGCGACAATTAGCCAATCGCGAGAGGGGAGAAGGGGCGTGTCCAGAAGCAGGAAGGTGGATTACAACACGCACAGAAGCGCTTTACAAAGAAATTCACGACACAAAAGCTGGTAAAGATTTAAGAGCCTTAGCAGCTCCGGCTTACCTCAAAAGGAAACACCTGTGGAGTGGAGTGCCCGATCTGCGAGTGTGCAGGGGCCTAGGGCCTGCACAACACGGCTTGTGGTGTTAGCCAATCACGAGAGGGGGGTGGGAGGGAGGAGAGAGCAGGTCCGTATCCGAAAGTGGGGAGGTGGATTACAACGAACACAGAAGCACTTTCCAAAGAAATTCACCCAACAAAAGCTGGTAAAGATTTAAGAGCCTTAGCGGCTCAGGCTCACCACTAGAGGAAACACCAGCAGAGTATCTGAACTGCTAGTTTGCCGGGGTCTAGGGCCTGCACAATACAGCTCGCAGTGTTAACCAATTGGGAGAGTGGTGCGGGAGGCAGCACTGTGTCCATAAGCGGGGGGATGGATTACACTGCGCACATAAGCGCTTTCCAAAGAAAGTCACCCCACAAAAGCTGGTAAAGATTCAGAGCCTTAGTGGCTCAGGCTTACCTCTAGAGGGAAAAACCGGCAGAGTATTTGCATCTCTCCTCAATCATAGACTTCGAAGGTTCTCTTCCAGGACAGGAGAGGTGGGGATTGTCTGGTGGATGCTCAGACCATCTGCTGGCCTCTGGGGCTTCTGTATATAATTCCTCTGATTCCTCTGCTGTGCAGTATCTTGAGGTGGATTAAGACATCCAGGGCAGTGGTTCTCCTCTGCCCATATTGGCCATGCAGATCTTGGTTCCCTCTGTTACTTCTGTTAGCTGTGGGCCTCCTACTGCTCATTCCGGTCTCACCTGCCTCGGTCTGTCAGCAGCCCTAATGCCTCACAACACTTGGTAATGGGCAGCTTAGTCCTTGAAAGGGAATGGCTGAAATCTCAGGACCTTTCCTCTCCTATCGTCTAAGCGGTCCAGTGTCTAAAAAGTCACCCACCCTGCAGGCCTACGATAGGGATTGGGGAATAACTTCCAACTGGATTGAATTGCAGATTCACAGACATTGCTACATTCTTGCAGGCCGGGTTCCACCTGGGCCTTTTTATTTATACATTAAGGGTGGGTACAGTGGGCTGCGATTTAGACAGACCGGCACTGTGGGTGGAATCTCCTGAGTCTGAGTCAGTCATTTCTAGTTTGTTACACAATGTTTCCATGGCTCCACCTTTGGTTAAGTCTCTCACACCTCCTTGGGATTCGGCCTTGGTTGTTAGGGTTCTGCAAGGTCCTTCGTTTGTACCCCTTAGATCTGTTAAGGTCAGGTATGTCCCCCTGACAATAGTTTTCTTCATAGCTAATGTTTCTGCCAATAGTACGTGGAGTTAGAGGTACTGCTATATTCGTCTTTATTATTATTTTGTAGGTTCTTTGTTGTTTTTTTGGGGGGTATTTAATGAGCACAGATCTAGCTTTGGGGAGCAACAGAGCACTTTACAATCAAAGGTGAAGAACTAAGTGAGGAAAGCAGCAAATAAGGGAGCAGGGAGGTAACATAGATGAGACGGCGGGTAATTGGCTGAAAGGGATCTACAAGCTGCCAGGGGTGGAAACAGTGGGGAGCAGATCACCAAGCTCAGGTAGGGTGGGGAGTGGAGGGTGTGTGGACCTAGGTGTCAGAGAGGAAACATTCCTGGAAGAGGAAGATCTTGAGTGCTTTCCTGAACTGTAGAAGTGAAGAGGTGAGTCTGATGTTGACCAGGAGGAGGTTGTAGAGACTTAGAGTATATTCAGTGAAGGCCTGTTTTCTGGTTCTTTCCTTCCTGCACCGTCAGAGTTCAAGTCTGCACATGTCCTTACTTCACATGGATCACAGGCCTACTGTAAGAGGATTCAATTCAGCACTACAGCCAAGTTAACGCCTAGTCTAGAATACTGAATGAAAACCCTTATTGATATATCTTTAGGTCCAGTTCATGCGTCCTGGATGACTACCCTTGTATAACACCCCTCTCTTGGAATCCCCCTGACCCCACTGAGCCAAGAAGTAGTTCTGTTTTGCAAGTTTAAAAGGTTTATTTGATAAATTAAAATATATATATATCACTTTATAATAAATTAATAATTGAATATCACACTTAATCTGATATGGTAAATATTAACAACGGAGAATCTGGCACTAGCACACTTCTTTATAATGACTAATGAGTTGACCTGAAATGGATAAGGTAGCACACTGGTAAATAGGAACAAAAGTATAATGTGGTAGAGGATGCTTTATGTAGCTCAGGTGGATGCAATATTCAATGAATGCAGTACAGAAAATACGCAATATGATTCAACCAGACAATGTAATCACTTTTCTCGGGCTATTCCCTCCCCCCCTCTTTATGCAATGCAAGGAAATGGAAGGAAAACACACAGTCCTCAGAAATGCAATCAGCTGTAATTCAGTTCAATCCCAGCAAGCTTACAGAAAACAGATAGGAGTTTTGAAAACACAGGCAATGCTTGGATATGTGCTGGCAATGAATGAGAAATATGCTAAATTTGCTTTTAATTCCCTTATAGAGGTTCAGGGTGAGTGGTATCTAGTTAATATTAGTCCAGGCTCACACTAGCAATGATGCAGGGATAGTTAGCAGGTTAAACGAATTTCTGGCCAATGGAAAGCAAACAGCAGCAGTTTTTACATGTGAAGAAATTGCAAATCGCGGTAAAATTCGCGGATGCGCCGAGCGCTATTACAAAGGAACCGCAAGGACTATCTCTACCGTTTTGGGGTCCTAGAAAAGCCTGGGATCTCAGCTTCCAAATGAAAGTTATTGCAAGTCTCTAGCCCAAACGGTTGCGGAGATATGAGTAATTTAGTAAAGGTCGTTTTTGGTTTTGTAAATTTTAAACGCACACTTTTTCAAAATGACAAGTGACAAATTTTTGCAGCTAGAATGACAGGTGACAGCTAGGAGGCAGTTCTACTTAGGTTAAATAGATTGAATTAGATGAATTTAAACTAAGAGATGTGTTCTGAGTTTTGCTAAGTACTCACAAGAGATTTTGAACAGGAAAGCGACTTGGTCACGGACTTCAGTCTGGTCAGGTCTTTCCGGGTTCTGCTCACAGCGCCTGGCCTCTGGAACTGCTCACAGGGGTCTGGTCTCTGCTAGGCACCGGTTCTTTGGGTCTCTCTGCTCTGGATAGATTGAAGTCTCTAGTTTGGCTTTCTGGAGTTTGATGGAGGTAAGTATGGATTTTTCCGGCAGAGCTTTCAGCGGCAGATGAAAAAAAAATCTCTCTATGTGTCCTGACTCTCTGCTTTTATCTGTTTCTTGAGAATGGGTGTGTGTGTTGCATCACTAGACTTGCCCCTCTCAATCGTCATTGGTCAGCTTTCATTCGTCCCCTTGATTGGGGGAATGAAATGAAGTGTCATCATGATGAGGTCTGTTTATGATACAGAGAACCCACCCCTGTCAACTTTACACACAATCTATATCTGACCTAAAAACATATTTGCACAGGTACACATTTGTTTAAAATTACATATACATGGTGTGGCTGAATTTAGCCATGTCTATGTCCAAATCTGCTCATTCTCGGAGCTTGCATTCAAAGAGTGTACATAATTGACTTTTTAACTGCTTTTCCAATTTCCGACATGGACCCAACTTTACATACATGTGTGCAGGGGGTAGGGACATTAGCTGATGAAGTTTCAGATTTTTAACATGCACACATTTAGAGTAATATCCACTTTTCCGCTAAAACCCCCCTGAACATACCACCGGTTCCTACCACGTCTTAAACTGTGGGCAGAAAAATCACAAGAATTATGGTATCATTTATAAAATTTTCACATGTCCGCTCTATGAATTATCCCCCTTTTTATAAAACCATATCCTTGCTGCAGGGGTGTGTCTTTTCAGGTCACATGGTACAGAAACCAGTCTTTCCAGTTTCTGCCAAGCCAGCTTGCTTCTCACAGGCAGTGCTCCTCCCAGCTTCTCCAGGAGGAAGCCACTTTTTACGACGTCTGTAATAAAAAACCTTTGCCTGAGTGGAGAGGGCTTTGTTCACTCTCTGGCAGAGCACAGGAAATTCAATTATCAGATAGATGGCATATCCTTAGCCTGGGCAGCAAAAGGAAGGTTGGCCTGGGAACACAGTGGTGACTCAAGTTTCACTGCTGATGGGTAGTTGCTAGGCAAAATCAAGTTCCTTAAGCCAGACCTTCAGCTAACTTTTTGTTGCTTTTAAAATAACTTGTAATTTTACACATGCAGCTAGAATGCTGATTCTAAGCGCAAAACTATGACATTTCAACAGTTACAAAGGCATGTGACACCAAACATAGGTCACTCATTTAATTTAACATTTTCGATTTTGGTGGTTTTAAATCCAGTTGTAGTTAGGCTTAAGCTGCTGACTCCATAGCATTTTTGTTATAAGCATTGTTTTTGGGCTCTTCATTTCCCAGATTTTGTAGGCACACAAAACTCCATTCTGCCAAATGTCTGCTGGTGTTCAGTGAATATTTTGCACATGTTGCAAGGTTTGAAATAGGCATTTTGCTTGCCTTCAGAAAAACACACAGAGTGGTTTTAAAACGCCGGCTTTTGGATAGTGGTGAGTACTGGTACTGCACCCATTTTTGGGATTTAAGAAATGAATTCCCCACAATTCTAGGTTGCATTTGGCAATCAGCATTGCCATTCCCAATGGTTTCAGACTACTGTGCGGGTAGTCCAATGGTGGTTTTAAAGCGCTTTGAAGCTAACCGGCGCTACTGTTTTTCCTTTGGCAACCCATTTCCCTCATGGCAACCCGGCCTTTCATTCTCGCACTGGTGGGTGGCAAGTGAGGCAACCATTTTGGTGGGCGCACAAACTGCGCAGCTTTCCTGGATTTCAGCGCACATGTGGGTTTTCCGCCATCTTGAATTTTCTAAGCCCACAGCACCAAATGTTGTAGCAGGGTAGCTTAAACGTGGGTCAGGACACCCAACAAGTCCCCCCCACGCGACTGCACTTTGAATTTGAGTCGATGGGGAGTCGCGTGCACAAGGGTTTTGACCCATGCACCGGTCTGTCCGCATAATCTTCTTCCTCTTCTGTAGATGGCACAGTTCAGCGTTTTCTTCTCCATCCGGTACTGATCGATCGGTTCTCCTCGCCGGTCCTGATGGGAAGATTGGGCGGTACCCCGGGCCCGTTGCGTCTCTGCTCCCGGTCTCCGGATCGTTCTTCTTGGTCATCCTTCATGGTTTCATCTCTCCTAGGATGATAAAGCAAAAGCGGCAATATCTACTCATAGACGTTTTTCCACCACTGTTGAGGTAGTGGGGCAGCATATGCATTTTATCATAACGAAACATTACATTCTTATTTTGAGAAAAAAAAAACAGTATAACTAAGAGACAGTTTCATGCAAATCACAATATTTTAGAGACTAGATGTGGTATGTTTTATGGTTGGAACTGAATTAGTCTGAGACAGTGCCTGCTAGGATTCCAGAGGATTCCTCCAGTTGT
Source organism: Ambystoma mexicanum (assembly GCF_040938575.1). Lineage (NCBI taxonomy): Eukaryota > Metazoa > Chordata > Amphibia > Caudata > Ambystomatidae > Ambystoma > Ambystoma mexicanum. The sequence goes on from NC_090941.1 coordinate 1,092,318,122, forward strand.
TGCAGAGTGTGCCTGGGATGGCAACATTTCAACTGGTTTATGTGGACCCACTTGTCTTCCCCCTCTGCCGAACCGCCTTTGGGGATGCGGATCTTGTAGGCCACAGGGGAGATCTTATCGACGATCTCAAAGGGTCCCTTCCATGTAGGCAAAAATTTGCGCTGCTTGGCCTGGTTCCTTTGGAAGTTGTGTAGATAGACCCGGTCTCCCACCTGATATTCCTTCCTGGAAGTTTTCAGGTCATAATGGGTCTTCATGCTATCAGCCGATCTTTCTAGATTCCGCTGAGCATAAGCAAAAGCATGTTGAAGGTGTTTCCTTAAATTCTCTACATACTCATGAGTAGTGGAGGCATTTATCAGTGTCTGCTCTTGGGTCCTGTAGAGCAAATGCTGCGGAAGCACCATCTTGCGCCCAGTCATCAACTCAAATGGTGACATTTTGGTTGCAGATGAAGGGGTAGATCTGATAGCCATTAGGACCAGAGGTAATCGGATATCCCAACTTGGCCCAGAATCTGCCACAAACTTCTTTAATATGCTCACAATTGTCCGGTTATATCTCTCTACTGCCCCAGAAGAAGCTGGTCTATAAGCAATATGCAGCTTTCTCTTGACCCCCAGTATCTCCCACATCTTTGTCATTACTTCACTGGTGAAGTGGCTACCTCTGTCTGACTCAATCCTTTGAGGTAGACCAAAACGGGAAAAGATGTGGTTAATCATCAAGGCCGCTGCAGTTTCTGCCTTGCAATTTGGGGCTGGGAGACATTCCACCCACTTGGTAAACAAGCATGTCACGGTCAACATGTACTTATTCCCCCTAGCCGAGCGAATCACAGGGCCTACAAAGTCGATTTGTAAATCTGACCATGGCAGTGTCATTCCCCTCTTTTGTAAAGGCGCCCGGTGCGTGAGGGATGTCGGCTGAAATTGTGCACACACAAGACAACCCTTCAAATATTGGTTCAGGTCCTGGCCCATGTGTGGCCAGTATGCAACCTCTCTTAAGATTTCCAATGTTGTGTGAAACCCCCTATGACCGGCGGTGGCCGCATCATGGGCGTGACTTAACATCAGGCTTCGGAATGAGGTAGGAACCACCCACTGGTCGTGGCCAGCTTTGGATTTCCTTACCAACAAACCGTCTTGGATCCGGAACATTTTTGGACATTTCATCAACACTCTTAGGTCCTCTTTCCCAATGTAATCGGTATCCGTCAGGGGAAAGTTCTCAGGGTCCTCAAGGTGCTGGTAAAATTTACCAATTATTGGATCCCCCTTCTGAGCAGTAATCAAATCAGCATCAGGGGTCTCCTTACTCCATTGTGCAATTGAAAGGTCGTTGTTAGCATTTGTCTGGGACCTAGTGATAGCAGTGACCTGGATTTCCCCCAACAGGGACTCAATCTCAATTAGATCCCCTTGGATGGCCCCGGTTTTGGCCAGCTGATCAGCTAAGTCATTTCCAGTTTTGTCTGGTCCCTCTACTTTGGAATGACCCTTGATCTTCTTCCAATAGATGGTCATCCCATTCGAGGTGACCAGATCATCAATGTTTTGGATCAACTTCCCATGTTTCAAGGGTTTGTTGTTAGCACATAACATGCCTCTGGTTTTCCAATTAACCAGGTGCTCCACGAACCCGTTCCGTACATAATCCGAATCTGTGATTATGACCAGTTCGTGGAGTTGATGTTGGACAGCAGTGAGGATGGCCTGATGCACAGCCATCAATTCTGCCACCTGACTACTTCGGGGACCAATTTTGAATCCGGCGGAGGGTTCTGGGGACTCATTCACCCATGCATTCCCTACGCCGGCCACTAGTTCTTTCTCCCCGTTGTAGTCAACATGGTAAGAGCATCCATCCACATAGACAGTGGGCATTCCCTCACACTTGTCTTCTTCAAAGACTTTGTGTGGGGAATTAAGGTATGCCTCCATGTTGTCCTTTATTTTTAGACTTTCGTCCTCGAGACAGTTTTCTCTGGCACAATCATGCAAGTCAGCCAGACCTTGCGCGAGGGGACTCTTCTTGTTTTGGCCATATCTGACCTCCACAGGAAAGCCTTGCATTGACAGAATCCAGGAAGTAATTCGGGAATTACTCACATTTCCGGCCCGGATTCTGTCACTTTGGAGATATTGCAGAGGCTGGTGTGGAGTCTCCACTATGATGTGTTCCCCCTGGATAAACGGGCGGTAGTTCTTCAATGCCCACACCGTTGCCAGGAGTGCCTTCTCACAATCGTTGAATTTTTCCTCCACAGAGGATAAAGTTTTGCTCGCATAGGAGATTACTTTATTGACCTTGTCATGCTTTTGGTATAATACTGCCGTCAAGCACGTATCAGAGAACCCCGTCTCCAGGAAGAACTCCTTGTTTCTGACAGGGTAAGCTAGGCAAGGCGCTTGTGAGAGGCTTCTTTTGAGTTGTTTTACCGCCTCGGCTTGTTCTGGACCCCATTCCCACTTGACCCCCCCCTTCAGGAGATGAATCAGGGGTCTGGTGATCTCTGCATAGCCCTCAATGAACTTTCTGCTGTAATTAGTCAGTCCAAGGAGGCTCCTTAGTTCCCGCAGAGTTGTGGGGTCTTTCAGTTTCTGAAGTGCTTCCACTTTCTTTTCCTGGGGACAGAGGCCCTGAGGAGTAATCTCATGCCCCAAGAAATTAACACGGGTTCTACACCACTGTGCTTTCTGAAAGGAAAGTTTTGCTCCGGCGGCCCTCAACTGTGTCAGAACATAACGGATCTCTGCTATGTGTTCCTCCACAGATGAACTTTTGATGAGGACATCATCTACATAAGCCAAGTTACCCCTTGCACCCAAGTCAGGCATGGCCTTGTGTAGAAAAATGTTGAATTCATTGCCGGAGTTGAGGTATCCGAAGGGAGTCCGGGTCCAGGTGTACTGCTGGCCCCCAAAGGTAAAAGCCAGCTTGTATTGGTCCTCCTTACTGACAGGCACAGTCCAGTATCCATTGGTCAGGTCTATTGCAGTGAATACCTGTGACCCCTGGATCTGGGCCAGCCCTTGGTCAATGTAGGGCAGAGGCCATCGGGAAGTATGGACCCGTTTGTTGAGCTCCCTGAGGTCGGCACAGAGTCTCCACTGGCCGTTTGGCTTCAATATTCCCAGCACCGGATTATTGAAAGTGCTGTGGACGGGACGGATTATTCCCCGGGACTCAAGGTTCTTAATTATTTCAGTAAGGGACTCCATTGATGCGAGAGGCAAGCGATATTGCTTCACAAACACTGGAGTCATGCCAGGGTCCGTGGGGATTGTTGTGGTGTGGATGTCGGTGCGACCACAGTCATATGAGTCTACCGCAAAGAGATCTTGGAAATCCAAGAAAACTTGTTTCAACTTTTGCTTTTGTTCCAGAGTCACACAGGCATCAGCTAGGTTGACTCTCTCTTCCACCATCTGCCTGAAGCCTGGAAAGACTTCTGGTTTGGCTATCTCCGCGGCCTCCTCCAGCTGGGTGGAGAAGTCCCTGGTCAGAGTGCTGATTTGGACCGGAGGCTTCAGGTGGGAAAGGCAGCCCTCATGGACCTGGAAAATCACCTCATCCCTCCTGAAGTCACAGGTCACATCTTCCTTACCATAGGGGCAGGAAGTGTACACCAGGAAGTTCCCCCCATGCCGGGTAAAAATCCTGTCTGGTGTTGCGTTGTCATCACTGTCACTGTCAAAACAGTCCTTGGGGATGGGTCCTAACAGTTCATTTACAAGATCAATGGAGAAATGTCGGTCATCAACCGCCATTCCAATAATGGTGCCTGCGGCTAGAGTAATACTCTTTAAGTCGCTGTTATCCACCTCTATTGGAATGGTGTCATGTTCTATGTTGACTAATGGAGTTGGGTTTACCCCTAACCCTTGCAGTTGGAGAGAAGCATTTAGATGTATGTAAGCATCAGGGTTTTGCAAATATTGTCCTCTTTTAACTTTCACTTCCAGGGAGAATTGTCGGGTCCTTTCTGGAATGGTGACTTCCTCTTTAACCTGAATTTCAACTGCATAAGGTAGCAATTGAGCTGACCTAAATGCTTTTTCCGGATCATCAAAGCCCATGGGATTATCCGCTAATCGGGACCAAGCTTTGAAGTTTATTAAGTCCAAACTAATGGCAAAGCGATTGAGAATGTCACTGCCTAAGTAAAAGGCGGCAGTGACGTCTCGCACGACCCAACAATTATGGACTATGCTCTTGTTGCCAATGGAGATTTTGAGCATACACCTGCTTGGCAGGAGATGTTTGGAGTCAGGTGCTTCCAGGTCCATTTCCCATTTGTCTATCAGTTTGAAGGTGGGAATGGCTGGATCTTTTGGGAGTTGGCGGAACATGGCTTCGCTGATGAAGCTCTTACCGTTGTTCACACACACTCGAGCGAGAACAGAGTCCTTCCCATCATTTAACTGAACAGGGATGAACAACTGCTCTCCAATTTGCTGAATATCAGCCAGGCTCTGAGCTGATTTCACATCTTTCTGGACTATAGGAGTGGGAGTTTCAGATTGTGGATTAGTATAGAATTTCAGAGTGTTTCCTTCCAGCGTGGAGTACCACTTTAGACTGGAAGGAAGGTTGATTTTCAGAAATAGAGAGGACCCCCCATCACCAGTCTGTTGTCCTACTGCTATTACTGTCACGTCTGGAATTTGGCTATTCTGGAAGTGAAATTCTACTTGGTCAGATTTTTGTTCAACCATGTGGCATGTGCCGTTTAAACTAACATGGTTGGCACTCTGTTTTAATTTTATTGGTCGGCTAGTCTGGGTCCAGAGGACCTTGTTTACGCAATCTATTAGGGGTGACAACCTTCTCAGGAGGTCATTCCCTAGTAAACAAGGGGTGCCCTCTGGGGTCACAACTATGACCGGGTGTTTCAACTTGTGTCGCCCGATCTTAATGTCCAAGTCTGCCGTCCCCTCGACGGGAATTTCCTTCCCGTCAAAGTTCTGCAGTTGTCCAGGAAGAGAGGTGAGAGGAATTTGGTAATTCTCTCCCCTTCCTGCATTCAGTTCGTCAAAGGCCCTTCTGGACAGAAGGGTAGCTTGAGATCCAGTGTCCACCAGCGCTGAGATTGTACCCTGCCCCTGTACTTGTACCGGGGCATAATATCTTCCCTCCTTCTCCTCAAGGGGGCACAGATAATGTACATTTTTGGACAACTGGTGGGCTAACTTTCTGGTTTTGTACATCGCTAGCGAGGAGATTTGGGCAGAATTCTGTGGAGAGTCTTGGGAATCTGAAAGAAAAAATTTGCAACTGGAGATCAGAGCCATTGTGGGTTCCCCTGGCTCCGTTTCTGGGCCGCCCCCCCTTTTTTGGAGGCAGTCGCCAGGATGGGTTTGAACCAGGGGATTTTCTTGCTGTTGGTTCTGGGATGAGATGGTGGGCGGCGGTAGCTCAGTCTCCACATCTCCCCAGTCTGGATTTGCATCCCTAGGGACCCATTTTTCTTTGGGAGGAGTTCCCCCCTCTCTGAAGGAGAAGATCCTTTTCCCAGGATCCTCTGAGGATCCCTCTCCCTCAAATTGGAAGATCTGTACCTCCTCCTCAAACTGAGTCTGTTTGGGTCTTTTGTTTCTCCTACCCCCCCTCTGCTCCTTAGGAGGCAGACTTTCAGGGGCAAGAGATTTTGTTTCCGGTTCCTGGGTTTCCAGGGGCTGTTTACAAGTGAGGAAGGAAGCTTCCTCCAAGGCTTTACACCCCCCTTCCCTTTGTGCCTCCTCCCTGGGAACCGGTGATTTATCGGGGTGCTGCCCCCGTCATTGTTCTGGAGCACCAGGTCCAGAGTTGGGTGCGTTCTGCGCCGGCATGCTGATCTGAGGGTTCTGCTGTGCCCTCAGTATATGACCCATATCCCGCGCCATGTTTTGAACCTGGCGCTCTAACTGGGAAACCCGCTCAGGCTGATACGGGGCCCTGTTTTCTCCCCTGGGCTGATCCCGGGAAGGGTAGCTATCCCTCCTCTGGTAGTACCCCTGGTTGGGAAGATTTTGGTACCCCTCCACCCTTGGCCTCCCCTCTCCCGGATTCAGTGGTCTGGGCTCAGGGAATTGAGGAAAGAAGGATGGATGATTTTGGGGTTGGAAGTCGGGTGGATATCTGGGGAAAAAGTTCTGCCCAGGGTTTGGTAAATTTCTGCCCTCCTGTGGGAAGTTTGGAGGGAAGTTCCCTGGGTTAGGTGCTTGGCTGGATCCCCCCCCTTGGGCTGGAGGAGTCCACACATAACCCAGGATGGGTCGATTACCTTTGTAGCGAGGACTTACATAGTCAGGAGAGCGAGGGACCCCATTTGTGGGGCTGCCTCCCTGGCTCCCTGTCTGCGACTGGCCCGAGGACCTTCTGGGCCTAGCATTATTAGGTGCAGGTAGGTTTTTAGGCCCCCCCATCTCCAGATCCAAAACGGGGGTGACCTTTACCTCTGCCACCTTGACAGCAGCAGGGGTGCTGTTGGCTTTGGGGTTTTTCTGGGCATTGCTTTTATTTTCTATGGGCTTCTGCACCTCATAGATCCGGGTAGCCTGTTCAATGACCCAGTCTAAAGATCTTTTCTCATGAAAATCTCTCACGAGCTGGGTCATTATATATTTGGGCAAGGCATGGAAAAATGTATTGACAAACTCTCTACTATCTGTGCGCACCCTTCTGGTGGTTTGCGCAAAAGCACGCTTTAACTCCTGCACAAATTCTCGTGGGGCCTGATCCTCCCCACATTGCAAATTGTAGGCCGCCTTGCGAGCCTCTTGAGGATTTCTGTGAACAGAAAAATGTTTCAGGATGGCCGCCTTATATGTGGACCATCTTAAATGATTTTGGTCCTCCAGCCCCGCAAAGAAACTGGAGTATTCCGGGGAGAATGTCCACTTTACATATTGAATACAGCTTTGGCTGTCCTTCAAATGGAAAGTCTCCATCATTTGTTCAAACAACTCTAAGTGCTCCCAAACAGAATACTTAGCGTTCTTATGGTAAGGCGTGATGACGCTCCTGATCGCCTTAATCTGCTTTAAGGGGTCCTTAAGCAAGGCCCTTTTTGCCTTATTGGCCTTTTTGGTTCGGGTAACCCTTGTCCATTCTTCCTCGGACTCAGAGGCACTGCTCCCAGAGGTTCCCGTCTGTTCTTCCAGGTTTTCCCGGATTCTGCGAGCCTGGGAATGGCTGGCAGAATGTGGGGACCTGGTCTCCTGTGTCCTGCGCAGTTCAGAGGAGTCTTCAGATTCCTCCTTGCTGCCAGGATTTGATGGGTACCCCCTCCACTGACCTAACTGGGCAGAGGTTTTCAGGATGCCCTTAATGGGCCTACTCTCCTGGGGTTCCCCATTGAACTGTACTGTACTTGGGTGCCCATACCCGGATGCCCACCCCTCCATTCCTGAGTGGTACTGGCCTATGAGCCCCATACTCTTAGCTGGATAGTAATCTGCCATCCCTGCGGCCCTGTGCTCATGTGCGCCAGGGGACATGGGGGTGGTAGAGTCCAGGGACTGGGGGAGATGAAGGCCCCTGGTGTTAGGGCTCCTGCGGTTATGGTCAGGAATCTCTCTTTCCCAGCGGACCTCATCTCTATCCGCCCCTGCTCCCTGTTGCAATGCAAGAGCCTGCATTTGTGCTTTCAGTTCCTCTGTTAAGGCCTTACTCGACTCTATCAGTTTCTCCTGCATCGCTACCTGTTGCTGGAGCCTATCATTGTGTTGACAGAGGGCCTCATTTTCCCTCTGTGCTTCCTGGTTGGTCCTGGAGAACTGGGCCAGTCTTTGCTGCAGGAGGGTTACCTCCTGAGCTGTGTCCCTATTGGCCTGCTCCTTTCTTGCTAGAGCATCCTCCACCCTTCTGGTGTGCTCTACCAAGTTCTGGTTTTCTTTTTGGAGGTCACCCAGCCCCTGGTGGGCCAGGTGATTTTCTTCCATTTTCCTTTTTAAATGGCAGACTTCCTGGCCTAAGGCGTCTCTTTCCTGACTAAGAGCCTGCATTTGTGCCGCCAGGTCGTCCCTTTGCCGTTGAAGGGCACCAGCTTTTTGGCGCTCCTCATCAAACTCTGCCTGGGTATCCAGGTCTTTCAAGATCAGCTTGTTGCTCTCTACCTTCACTCTATCTAGATGACTTTGCAGGGTGGCTACCTGCTCCGTGCATGCCCTGTTAAAGTCTAATTGTTGCTCCAGCTTTTTCTGGCTCTGCAGTAAGGAGTCCAAACTGTCTTGGTGCTCCTTCTGTAGGGCCAGAAATCTGGTATCCTGTTCTGACTTTTCCTTTTGCAGCACATCCATATCCTCCTTTATTTTAGTGATGTACCGTCTGCTGTCATTTTCTGACTCCTGGCTCCTCTGCAGCCTCTGCTCAGAAGAGTCCAGATCAGATTGGGCCTTCTGTAATGCCATCTGTTGCCTATTTGCCAGATTTTGGCTTTCCGCACATCTATCCTGCATGTCTCCAACGTATAGGTACAGGTATGCTGCTATCCTGGCAATCTTATTGTGTTCCTCTTTGGCTTTAGGAGCCATATATAGTTCACTCAGGGCCACATGTAAGGGACCCTGATCTCTATATATATCTGACCCTGTTTCAGTGACCTGTTGTGTGATGGCCTGCAACCACACATCCTGGCCCTGTTCGGTCCATTCACCTCTCACAAATAGCTTATGCAAGAGGTGCTCTCTGGCTATTTTCATGTCTACTAAGGTCGTCATTCTAGAGATTGGTCTCTGTCCTGACTTACAGAAGTTTGTATTTTATTTTTGCAGAACAGAACTTTTCTTGGAGTGTCCCTTTTGAGGAATGCTTCACAGCGTAATGCAGCGTGGTGATCCGACTGGATGTATGTATCCCGTCAGTTAGCACACTGTATTAATCTGCACAAATGGTAAATCTAACCCAACGTCTCGGCTCGAGCCCCCACTTTGTAAGAGGATTCAATTCAGCACTACAGCCAAGTTAACGCCTAGTCTAGAATACTGAATGAAAACCCTTATTGATATATCTTTAGGTCCAGTTCATGCGTCCTGGATGACTACCCTTGTATAACACCCCTCTCTTGGAATCCCCCTGACCCCACTGAGCCAAGAAGTAGTTCTGTTTTGCAAGTTTAAAAGGTTTATTTGATAAATTAAAATATATATATCACACTTTATAATAAATTAATAATTGAATATCACACTTAATCTGATATGGTAAATATTAACAACGGAGAATCTGGCACTAGCACACTTCTTTATAATGACTAATGAGTTGACCTGAAATGGATAAGGTAGCACACTGGTAAATAGGAACAAAAGTATAATGTGGTAGAGGATGCTTTATGTAGCTCAGGTGGATGCAATATTCAATGAATGCAGTACAGAAAATACGCAATATGATTCAACCAGACAATGTAATCACTTTTCTCGGGCTATTCCCTCCCCCCCTCTTTATGCAATGCAAGGAAATGGAAGGAAAACACACAGTCCTCAGAAATGCAATCAGCTGTAATTCAGTTCAATCCCAGCAAGTTTACAGAAAACAGATAGGAGTTTTGAAAACACAGGCAATGCTTGGATATGTGCTGGCAATGAATGAGAAATATGCTAAATTTGCTTTTAATTCCCTTATAGAGGTTCAGGGTGAGTGGTATCTAGTTAATATTAGTCCAGGCTCACACTAGCAATGATGCAGGGATAGTTAGCAGGTTAAACGAATTTCTGGCCAATGGAAAGCAAACAGCAGCAGTTTTTACATGTGAAGAAATTGCAAATCGCGGTAAAATTCGCGGATGCGCCGAGCGCTATTACAAAGGAACCGCAAGGACTATCTCTACCGTTTTGGGGTCCTAGAAAAGCCTGGGATCTCAGCTTCCAAATGAAAGTTATTGCAAGTCTCTAGCCCAAACGGTTGCGGAGATATGAGTAATTTAGTAAAGGTCGTTTTTGGTTTTGTAAATTTTAAACGCACACTTTTTCAAAATGACAAGTGACAAATTTTTGCAGCTAGAATGACAGGTGACAGCTAGGAGGCAGTTCTACTTAGGTTAAATAGATTGAATTAGATGAATTTAAACTAAGAGATGTGTTCTGAGTTTTGCTAAGTACTCACAAGAGATTTTGAACAGGAAAGCGACTTGGTCACGGACTTCAGTCTGGTCAGGTCTTTCCGGGTTCTGCTCACAGCGCCTGGCCTCTGGAACTGCTCACAGGGGTCTGGTCTCTGCTAGGCACCGGTTCTTTGGGTCTCTCTGCTCTGGATAGATTGAAGTCTCTAGTTTGGCTTTCTGGAGTTTGATGGAGGTAAGTATGGATTTTTCCGGCAGAGCTTTCAGCGGCAGATGAAAAAAAAATCTCTCTATGTGTCCTGACTCTCTGCTTTTATCTGTTTCTTGAGAATGGGTGTGTGTGTTGCATCACTAGACTTGCCCCTCTCAATCGTCATTGGTCAGCTTTCATTCGTCCCCTTGATTGGGGGAATGAAATGAAGTGTCATCATGATGAGGTCTGTTTATGATACAGAGAACCCACCCCTGTCAACTTTACACACAATCTATATCTGACCTAAAAACATATTTGCACAGGTACACATTTGTTTAAAATTACATATACATGGTGTGGCTGAATTTAGCCATGTCTATGTCCAAATCTGCTCATTCTCGGAGCTTGCATTCAAAGAGTGTACATAATTGACTTTTTAACTGCTTTTCCAATTTCCGACATGGACCCAACTTTACATACATGTGTGCAGGGGGTAGGGACATTAGCTGATGAAGTTTCAGATTTTTAACATGCACACATTTAGAGTAATATCCACTTTTCCGCTAAAACCCCCCTGAACATACCACCGGTTCCTACCACGTCTTAAACTGTGGGCAGAAAAATCACAAGAATTATGGTATCATTTATAAAATTTTCACATGTCCGCTCTATGAATTATCCCCCTTTTTATAAAACCATATCCTTGCTGCAGGGGTGTGTCTTTTCAGGTCACATGGTACAGAAACCAGTCTTTCCAGTTTCTGCCAAGCCAGCTTGCTTCTCACAGGCAGTGCTCCTCCCAGCTTCTCCAGGAGGAAGCCACTTTTTACGACGTCTGTAATAAAAAACCTTTGCCTGAGTGGAGAGGGCTTTGTTCACTCTCTGGCAGAGCACAGGAAATTCAATTATCAGATAGATGGCATATCCTTAGCCTGGGCAGCAAAAGGAAGGTTGGCCTGGGAACACAGTGGTGACTCAAGTTTCACTGCTGATGGGTAGTTGCTAGGCAAAATCAAGTTCCTTAAGCCAGACCTTCAGCTAACTTTTTGTTGCTTTTAAAATAACTTGTAATTTTACACATGCAGCTAGAATGCTGATTCTAAGCGCAAAACTATGACATTTCAACAGTTACAAAGGCATGTGACACCAAACATAGGTCACTCATTTAATTTAACATTTTCGATTTTGGTGGTTTTAAATCCAGTTGTAGTTAGGCTTAAGCTGCTGACTCCATAGCATTTTTGTTATAAGCATTGTTTTTGGGCTCTTCATTTCCCAGATTTTGTAGGCACACAAAACTCCATTCTGCCAAATGTCTGCTGGTGTTCAGTGAATATTTTGCACATGTTGCAAGGTTTGAAATAGGCATTTTGCTTGCCTTCAGAAAAACACACAGAGTGGTTTTAAAACGCCGGCTTTTGGATAGTGGTGAGTACTGGTACTGCACCCATTTTTGGGATTTAAGAAATGAATTCCCCACAATTCTAGGTTGCATTTGGCAATCAGCATTGCCATTCCCAATGGTTTCAGACTACTGTGCGGGTAGTCCAATGGTGGTTTTAAAGCGCTTTGAAGCTAACCGGCGCTACTGTTTTTCCTTTGGCAACCCATTTCCCTCATGGCAACCCGGCCTTTCATTCTCGCACTGGTGGGTGGCAAGTGAGGCAACCATTTTGGTGGGCGCACAAACTGCGCAGCTTTCCTGGATTTCAGCGCACATGTGGGTTTTCCGCCATCTTGAATTTTCTAAGCCCACAGCACCAAATGTTGTAGCAGGGTAGCTTAAACGTGGGTCAGGACACCCAACACTACGCAGATGCTGGGTTTCTCAGTGAGATAGCTTGGGGACTTCAGGGTGACAGCTTTGTAGATGATACAACAGGATTTAAAGATGATTCAGATTTGCAGCGGGAGCCAGTGCAATTCAATGAGAGTCCAGATTCCTTTGATGAGTCATGCTGTTCTTAACCTTATTTATCTATGTACCCAGAAGCTGTTCTGCTACATTTTGACCGCCCACTCTCACTTCAAAGACGGGGTCCACTTTCCATCTTTCCCCAAGACATTGTGATTCCATCGCTATCAAGTGACTTGTCTGTGGATGTACATGCCCTGCTGGTTTCCTTGGATGGGAAAGAGGGAATTCTGATGCATTTAAACAGAACCACTTTATTCAGATCATCTAACAATGTGTTCGTCAATTTTGCAGGAGCATGTGTCAAAAGGCTTCTTCTCACTCCAATATATAGTGGTTTAAGTACTCTACTGTTGTGGTGCCTGCACTTTCTGATTCTCCTCTCCAGGTATGATGGTGGGTCGGTCAACACAAGGAAAGGAGTAGTAGGGGGGCATCACTGATGGATATCTGTAGGGCCACCATATGGTCCTCTCCTAATCATCATGTCCATCATTGTTCTCTGACCATCTTGAGGCAAGCTAATCGGGGGTTTCATCTGCCGGTCATTTCTTGAATCTTGTTATTCTGTTTTTTTAACAAAAATGTAGCTGCGCAGCCCAAACACCCGCTCTTTCGTGCGATAATACAACGTAAGGATGCGCATTTCAGTTCAACTATGCGAAAAAATAGTTCTACTCCCGAAGCGCAAATACTATAGCATATTAGTAGGTTTTCTTGGTGCAAGGGGCAGGGTCCTGGGGATGTTAGCAGAAATGAGCTGCCTGTGAATTAAGCTAAATTCAGAGTAGAGACCCCTAGCTTTGAGTATACAACACCTAGTTGTCAGTACATTTCTTTGAAAGCAGAAAAGTGTTTCTGTTCGTAGGAGGGGGCCCGTGGTTAGAGGGTGGTCAGCAGGGTCAATCTGGGCCATACGATTATCTCGGGCACAAATTAAAAAGTGGCCCTCAGTTGCAAATGGCAATTCATTCCTTTTGTGACTGTTTAAATAGTACCCAAGGGGGAGTTTTTCTGATGAAATGTGATGCAAATTGGGCATTTTAAAGAATATTTATTCAGCAAAACGACTAACTGCAAAGTAAAGTCACTCATGAAACTAGCACGCATTAGCCAAAAAAGTAGCCCACTTTGAACAAATAAATGGGCCCACACCAGCATTTAGCATTTTTGGTTTGGGCATTGCCTTATCGCCGTATAGGCCAGTCCGGGCCTGGTGATCAGGTGCCCAGGCACCCGCCAAGGTCTAGAGTCAGTCTGCACGCTTTTTGATTGCTGCCTCAAACGCTCCAACATCCAAAATCTAGCCACCAGCAAACCCAGGGAAATTCAAATGTTGTCTCCAATGGCTAGTAGTATAAGCCATGGGATAAAACAAATAGATCTAGTGCTGTTCCTGGACTAAAACAGGATGAATGGGCTCTAGGGTGTTTGCTTGGAGTGGAAACAGTCCCTCACCGGTGTGGGGTGCAAACATTACAATGGTTACAAAAATTAGGTTAATCACTGTCAATTATCACAAGACTGCCAGCCAGCAGGGAGCTTAAACATTAAATACCCACTGAAGAGCACTAAGCCCTTCTTTGTCAGCAAGTGGCTGATGCAGCTGTTAGATGGCAATGAGGTGATAACACTTAAGTATATCCTGTGGGAAGAGAAATCACAGCTTGTAATGCAAGTGCTGAAAAGCGCACCATTTAAGCCCCAGAACAAAAATAGAGAAATGAATGTTTATGTGTTGACTGGCAACATGGGGCCAATTGCTGGGAGCCCCTTAGGGCTCAAAGACCCTTTCACTTGAAAAAGTTGAAAGGCCCAGACGCCATCCCAGTGCCCCATTATATCACATTTTCAATAGATGCTGGATTCCTCCCACGTGTGAGTGCTTTATTAATTGAGTGCAATAAAAAGGCGTCATTATAACAACAATTTGCCAATGCCAGGAGGATGCCAGAATGCCAACCTGTGTGCAGGCTGAATGCAGTTTTTTTGAAGTGATCACTTATCTCACTAAGCTATCTTGGCAAGAATTACCAGGACACTAGAGCTGTTCATTATCGCAGCAGCACAGCTTGCCACATATCAGGCCAGAGGAATTATATGTAAAACGCTTCTGCCACTGCACTGTGTTGACAAAAAGCAAAAAGAAAATGCAGGAACATGTGCAGGACACAGCTCAAGCAAGCTGTCGCAAAAATGAATGACAGCATTTCTACCCAGTCTTCTCACCTGCAGTAAAATATAGTGAAACCTGTCAGGTGTCAATATTGCACGTTTACATCCATTCTAGCCCTCCAGTTCAGGTGACCAAAATATCAATTGCTCTTTACAATGATGGTGCATTCTTTTAACGTTCTAATTGCACCAATACTGCTATGTGTCTCCATACTGCTCCCTTCCCCCTCGCTCCCCAATGCCCCCCAGCATTGCTGAAGCCGTGTTAAACATGAGAGAAGCAGGGGGAGGGAAAGAGGCAAAGCCTTGTGACAGCATTATTCTCACTGCTCACGCGGATACAGGCCTTCGAGTATTAAACTAACTGGTGTTTTATTTATTTACTTCTGCAAAAATGACTTACAGTGATTTATGCAAACTGAGAGGAAATGCCCAAAGTATCTGCCATGCACATCGCAGACAACTGGTGCCTCTTGCTCTGCAACTACCACCAGCCACTGTTGAGTGTGCATGGTTGTGTCAAAGAGGTGTGAAATGTGCCTCCTGGAAGTGGGGTGTGGGGGGGGGGAGCCAGCGCCATGGAAACAGAGCCTTTGTGGAAAGCTGTGTGCTTTGTTTTATCAAAAGAAAATCATGAAGTTTTCTACCATGAACAGCACAAGTGTAATGTAATCTTCACTTTTTGCTTTCGCACTGAATTGTAAAATGGCGGGTTTCTTCCCGTGATCCACTTGAGAATTGATGGCCCGCTTTTCAAAGAGAAGTTGCAATACAATCGCAATGTTGAGCAGTTTCATGATAAATAACTCATTCATATTGAAACTTTAAACTAGGCCGGAGGGTAGCTCAGCACCAACTCAGGTGTCTTGGAAGCAGGACACATCCTGTGCTGACGTTTGGAAACTGTGCAGTAGGAGAACACATATAATGATACCCTACATTTATCAGGCACTACACTTTAGAGAGAATCTGCACACCCGCCAAGAAAAGCAAGTTTATCAATGTGCTTTTGGGATGAGGTCACCTAACCCTATCTTTGAAGAAGAACCATTTATCTAAGGAGGAATCTGCCAAGATATTGTACTAGTTCAATGCAACTGCTTAACAAGCAAAGTGCAATGGTAGTGACTGGTGGTAACCCTGTTATATGGCACTCGCCAGTGTATCAAGGGAGAATGCTGGCACAGCAGGCACATTGTGCATTGTACAGTTAGGCAATCAGTTAAGTTAGCACATGGAGTCCGTCCGACCTCGAGCCTTCCTCTATCCCCTTTGCTCATTGACATGCTGCCTCTCATGGTGGGAATCAGTAACCAGAACCTCTCCTACTTCTATGTTAATGACATGCAGCTCCATTCAAGGCTCATGGCAATTGTTCTCAGCTGTGCATGGCGATCATGTCTAGTGCAAGGAATGCATTTCTAGTGGCTGGTTTCATCTACAAATGCATCCCGGACACTCTAGGAATATGGTGGTGTCTTCCATGGATGTCCTCGTTACCTCCACCTTCCTCAGTGGCCGTTGACAGCGACCTAGGGATGAACATGAATGTTCTCTTATGCTGCACTTAGATTTATAAGCAGTAAGCAAGGAAACAGCCATTTTGTTCCCAAACTCTCCCGGCCACTCGCCTGACTCGGACAAACCCAAACACACAAGTCATCTTACTGGAGCGCAAATTCTACCAACTACAGCAATGAAACACTGAGGTGAGCTGCCAACAGCTGGCATCAGAAATGTATGGCCTATTTTCCCCTTCATTATAAGCAGGTATGGTGGGCTCACTGTTTGGATTGTGGGCATGATCACAGTCCAGCTTTCCGTCCATTGCAGCCAAACAATGGAATGACTTACCACATGCACTGAGAGCGGAAGAATCTTACTGGGCTTTCCGCAAAGCGCTCAAAACCTGGTTGTTTACTTAATCGTGCATGCTCCATGCTGATCTCCCTTCCCCGCCCCCACTACCTTCTTGGAAACACACCACCACTCTGTCAAGTCTGTCTGTCTTATTATCTAGAATGTAACCACAATCTGTATGCACTACCTACCAAATGCCAATTGGCCAGATGTAACTGGAACCCTGTAACTGCGCCTCAATGCCTCCGAGTTTTTGTACGCGTTACAAATGAAATAAATAAATCAATCCACAATCTGCGCTAGGAATAGCCTCACCATATTTGTCCAAAATAGTAAGGCGGTATGTGCACTTTTGTTAGCCATCCCCTCCGAACCAAAATCTGCCCACAACCTTTTCCAGGATTTGGGGTTATAACACTGGTTATCAGCAAGCAAACACCTTATTTGTAAGCACCTGATGTAAGTGCTTTTATAGTTGAACACCCAATAATGGTAAAGGGATGCCCCGGCAACACAACCATCTGGCCGGTACCCACCCCCCTCTTCGTGGCCGCTTAACTGCATTTGGTGAAACTTATGTTTCGTTGCGTTTTTAACAGCATATTTTTGTGGGCGAGGGGCGTGTTGTGGGAATATTTGGAAATTCTTTTTGGGGTATTGAGGCAGTGTGCCAGAGGAGTATGTGGGGGCCACGCTCACCATAAAACACACTGCGAGAATTGTAGCACACCAGCCAGACGACAAGGTGAGACGGGTCCCATCTGGACCCCCCAAACACATTAAGATCAGTTGAAAGGACCTTTAGCGGCTAGATGTAGTTCAGAATCTGAACCGGTTCTACTTGTCTTACAGTCTGTTGCATTCATTCCTGAATAGCATTGGCTACATGTTTGCCACACATGTGCGCAACCTGCCTGAACATGGTGATTTCTATTTCCCTTTTGAGATTTCATAATGGAAACGTTTTACAGGGAGGGTGTCTACTTTTAGGGCTTCTCTGCGCTACTCCTAGTGACATATTCATCGTGTCTGCAGACTGCAGACAGTGGATCACTAGCAGAAGACAGTCTCGCAGAAACACCAGAGCTGTCACCATGAAAAGCTACAAGGGGAAAATAAATGAACGTTGCCTCATGAAAACCAAAACTCTCTGCTTTAAAGCAAAGAACGAAACAAGGAATCACCCCCAGATATACTCAACAGGAAAGAAGGGGGCAATGAAACGAGATGGGATTTTTGCCCGAAGTGCCTTTTTATAATGTCATTTATTTAAGTGGATTTCCACAAACACCATCTGGCGAATTGTTTACTATTCCCATCAGCACTAAATATCTTAGTTTGGGAACTGTTCACACATACTTCCCAGTATGTGAGGCAAGGTAACATTCCAAAGCTCCGCCATGATGTCTCTGCACAGTAATGTCAAAAACAAAAGCAATTAAAACGCCCTGTTAAGCTCCGTGCTGGGGATTTGGAGCAGGTATTCAAGGACTCACCATTTGGGTGTGATTGAAAGAGGGGGGGGCATGAAAGCATCGCAGGGGGCACTGCCTCCCGCACCTTTGGAGTGTGACCTCTCTTTCTTAAAGAATGAGGCGGCTCCCACTGTCTTTGCATTCATTGGCAAAATGCAGGGTCAATAGGCAGCATTTGCACTTAAACAAAAGTGCAAGTTCATGTGTTCAAAAGCCTCGCCCAGTTCTTGCCCTGGGGGTGGAAAGCTTCCTGGCGGTCCGGGGTGTTACTGTCAAAGTCAATTATGGGTTTCTGTGAACGCTCACGGCTGCAAGGACGTATCCCAAAAGATGCGGCCGTTAGCACTGAATGTCTACAGCTCAGCCCTCAAGATTGTCTGCTGGTCTCCAGACTCCATTCACCTGTTGGAAAGCGCCAATTCATTTTAGGGCTGGGCTACTGGCAATGCCACACGTGTATCTCTTGCATGTCAAAGAACGTTGACGCTGGCACTGTGGTTTCATGCGCTTGCCCCCAACATCTCTGAAACAACGGGAAACTCTTCCGGTCACATTTCCGGGAGGGTGCACCTGCACTGCGGCATAAGCGCGCCACACGTGTTTGCTGAGGCCAAACATGATGGCTCCACGAATAAGCTTAAATACAATGTGCTGCAGATGTAGTGTCATTTCAATGTCCTCGCCCTTCAGCAATGTCACCAAAAGGTCAAACCTTGTTTCAAAAGTTGCCTTTTTTTTATTACTAAAGACTTATAAACGCATCTAAAAAATTAAAAGCTAATGGGGTGCTCCTCGGAAACGGTGTTTTTGAGCGCATGATTGTTGCCGTGTAACTTTGATATGACGAGTTATTTCTGCACGCATTTGCGCACTCGACCTCTTTAATAATTGCTGGACATGTTACTTACACCATACCTGCCTAACCTCCGAAATTTTTCCGGGGACTCCGGAATTTTAAGCATTTCTCCGGGTCTCCGGAAAAATCCCTTGAATCTCAGGAATTTTGAGATTCTTTCCGGTCCCGTCATATTCTCCACCTGATTGGCTGCCGCCAGCAGCCAATCAGGTGGAGAATATGACGGGACCCGGAAACGGCGCGAAATGTTCGTGCCCACTGCTTGCAACACTATAATAATAGTGCTTCCAATCTATGTCATTGGATTGTAAGCAGTATTATTACGGTGGCGGTGCCACGTTCATTTTACTTACCATAGCACTGAAAATCATTCATTCATTCAATGCTATATTCAGCAAAATGAAGGCGGCGCCGCCGCAGCCGAAATAATGCTGCTTTCAATCCATGTCATTCGATAGAAAGCAGCATTATTCCTGCGGCGGCGCCGCCTTCATTTTGCTGAATATAGCATTGAATGAATGAATGATTTTCAGTGCTGTGGTAAGCAAAATGAACGTGGCACCGCCACCTTAATAATACTGCTTACAATCCAATGACATAGATTGGAAGCACTATTATTGTAGCCTTCATTTTGCTTACGATAGCATTTAAAATAATTCATTCAATGCTATATTCAGCAAACTGAAGGCGCCGCTGCCGCAATAATAGCGCTTTCAATCCAATAACATGGATTGAAAGCACCATTATTTCGGCGGCTCTGCTTACTATAACATTGAATGAATTATTTTCAATGCTATAGTAAGCAAAATGAAGGCTACAACAATCGGGTTTACCTTTTTGAAAGGTGGGCGGGGCGTGTGGGCGGAGTCTTGTGTGGATGTGGGCGGGGCTTAAATCTCAGGAATTTTGATTTTCAAATGTAGGCAGGTGTAAAGAAGACCGGTGGGGGGGTCTGTACTTCTGCTCTCTATATGGTAGAGGGGAGGCACAGAGGACCCCAGCCAAGATTCTCTAATACGGTAGCGATGGACGAGCAATCAAGGCCTAGCTTCTCAGGAGGTGATGCAGGCTGGTTCTTAAGTACAGTGTATCCCCAAGCCCCCACAAAGGAATGTCCACACACTGTATTACTGAAAACACAGTCTTTATATAATTAATATTCAAGGGTTATGTACACTTATCACAATAACGCACTTTGTGCTCAGGAAAATCAGCAATGGTAAATATCTACAATTCTAAAGTGGTACCACTAATATTAGACCTCATTAAAGTGCATTCACAATACTGTAGAAATGGCACACAGATCAATAAGAAGGAAACCAGCAATAGAGAGAGGAGAGATAACAGAGGGTTGAAACAATAGGCAGAATACTGGCCCTTGCTACTGGACACAGTTCTGTGTGGAGATCCCCCCACCTGGGCAACCTGCAAAATAAAGAGATATAACCCCAGCCCAGTCCAGATATTGTTCAATAGTCTATTTTTCTCCTATAATGTTTTTACCCCCCCAATGTACCTGGTGGAGTCGAGTTCCTCGAAAAGGCGTCGACAAGCGTCGAGGGACTCGCTGTTCGGCGACGGGGAATCGACGGCCCTTCTTGAATGCCTTCCTTTTCAGGCGGGAGGCACGGGGCGTCGAACGTCCGTCGACGAACGAGGCCGAACGTTGTCGAAGAGGCGGCAGCTCCGTCCGAGCGGTGCTCGTCGGCGTCGGGGCGTCGGCGTCCTGCAAGGCGGAGGTGTGCGGGGCACCTCGATGACAATAGTTCTGGACCGCAAAGATTGTAGAGACGGGAGCCCAGCAAGGGCGTCGAGTCGTCCGAGTCTTTGGGGTCGTCGGGTGGCGGGAAACCCACCGGCAGGTTTCTCCTCGGCGCGTTGGTCGTCCTCGACTTTCTCCGGCAGGATAAGCGGTCGACGATGCGGTCGAGAGAGTCCTTCGATTGAATGTTCTTAGGCAATGGAGCGGACGGCTCCGATCGTCGGCGGCACGGCGTCAAGTGGTTCCCACGGCTGGGCAACACAACTTCGACGGGCCTCCAGCGGTTACACAGACCTGCGAACCCTGGTCGACGGCAATGGACTTCGACAGCGTCGATGTCCGGGTGCTTCACTTCGATCTCCTCGGCGGTCCCGTCTCGGGTCGGCAGCCTTTCGAGGGTCTGACTTCCAGGGCGCTTCGGCGAAGATTCAGCGGTGCTCGATGGTCCCTCGGAGCACGGGAAGAGGGCGCCTTACCAGGTCCTCTCTCGGGTCAGTCCTCGACGATTTCGACAACCTTCAGTTCCGTCGAAGCAAATGCCACAGCAAGTCTTCTTCTTCCAGCTGGACGTCGAGGATCAGCAAATCCAGTTACTCTTGAGTGGAGACTCAGCTTCTGAATGCTTCTGAACAATTTCCAGTGGTGAGAGGTCCCCAGATATACTATTCTGTCTCTCATCCACACTGCTGGCACACACACAGCAGCCAATCACACAGAAGGGCATTCATGCAGTCAGTCAGCCAATCAGGCACACAGTGCATTCAGGCCACACTCCTCCCTTTCAGACACTCACAACAAGGAATGTGGATTGGGACAAGTACCCAGCCATTCAACACTACACACTGCATTCAGGCCAGTTTCGGGCAGGGCTGTCTCAGTCTTTGTCTCTCATGCCAGAAACCAGACAACCACAACAAGGAGTGTATATTGGTCACACACTCCATTCACCCAGGTCCCACCCACAGGAGGTACCCACAACATACAGTCACTGGGAAGGCTCCAGTCAGTCTAGCTGGGCCTTCACAACAACACCATATATGGAACTTCCACCCAACAGCC
Source organism: Ambystoma mexicanum (assembly GCF_040938575.1). NCBI lineage: Eukaryota > Metazoa > Chordata > Amphibia > Caudata > Ambystomatidae > Ambystoma > Ambystoma mexicanum. The sequence goes on from NC_090941.1 coordinate 1,092,339,459, forward strand.
AGTCAGGGGGAAGGGACAGAGTCAGGGCATCCCAGGACTTTGGGAAAACAAGACAACAGGCAATAGAAAGCAAGAGGCCACAGGGGCCATCTTGTTTCTATCAGGAATCAACTGATCCCAATGGCAGGGCCTGGGTATCCCAAAATGGAGGACACCCAGAGCACCTGTCCAATTCAGCATGGAGCTGCCACCAGCCCATACCCTGCTCTGTGGGCCACCCACAGGTGCCCAAAAACATACACTAGGGGCACAGGGTTGTACCCCCCCCACCCATGGGTGCCATAAGGGTATCCCAGGGGTCTGTTCACCAAACCAAAAGAGAGAGCTGCACTGCCAGGAGTCCCAAATGGATTCCTGGGCAGAAAACATAACAGAACACACGATAAAAGGCAGAAGAGGACAAGGATTCAGAGGCCCTGTCCCTCTGATACATTTCCAGCATCACAGTCGCCCCCCCCAGACTGAGGTGGAGAGTGCCTAATCTCCCACGGGATAGACACCCTCATCCAGACGGTCAACATACCTTCTGGAAAGGCCATCTGCATTATCGTGACTCTTCCCTGGTCTGTGCTCTATGGTGAAGTCTAGCCCTTGTAGGCTAATCGACCACCTGAGCAATTTCGGATTCTCACCCTTCATCTGCATAAGCCACTTCAGGGGCTTATGATCTGTTTGGACCTTGAAGGTGGACCCCGTAAGGTAGGGCCTAAAACGCCTAAGGCTCCAAACTATACTAAAACATTCCTTTTCAACAGTAGCCCACCTAAGTTCTCTACCCTTGAGTTGTCTACTGATGAATATGATAGGATGTTCTCTCCCTTTGTCATCTAACTGGGACAAGACAGCTCCAATTCCGGTGTCGCAGGCATCCGTCTGGACGATAAAGGGTCGGCTGTAGTCAGGCGCACTCAACACAGGTGCCCTACACAGACTTTCTTTCAAGCCATCAAAGGCCCTCTGACAGTCTTCAGTCCAATTAACCTTCCTAGGCTGTTTGGGTGAAGTTAGAGCTGTCAGGGGTGCAGCTATGGTTCCATAGTCTGCCATGAAATTGCGATAGTACCCAGTGAGGCCCAAAAAGGCTCTCACCTGGGTTTGAGTAGTGGGAGTCTCCCAGTTCTGTACGTCCTGTACTTTACTGGAGAGAGGTTGGATTTGACCCCCTCCTACCTCATGACCAAGATAGGTAACTTTCCCCTGAGCTATCTGGCACTTGGTGGCCTTGATAGTGAGGTTAGCCCTTTTCAAGGCCTGCAACACCTTATCCAGATGTGTCAAATGCTCTTCCCAGGTGGAACTGTAGACGGCAATGTCGTCTAAGTAAGCCACACAAAAGGCTTCCAGCCCACTGAGCGCATGGTTGACCAATCTCTGGAAGGTGGCAGGGGCATTCTTCAACCCAAAGGGCATGACCCTAAACTGGTAGAGTCCCTCAGGTGTGGAGAATGCCGTCTTTTCCTTGGCATGGTCCGTCAGAGCTATTTGCCAATAGCCTGAGGTAAGGTCAAAGGTGCTCACAAGTTTGGCAGCACCTATAGTGTCCACGAGCTCATCAGCCCTGGGCAATGGGTGCGCGTCAGTTTTGGTGACGGCATTGACTCCTCGGTAGTCCACACAGAACCTCCAATCCTTGGTACCCGCCGGGGAACTTGCCTTGGGGACAAGGACCACTGGACTGGACCAGGGACTGGTGGAGGGTTCAATAACACCCAGATCCAACATCTTGGCGACCTCAGCCTGGATGTGGTTTTTGACGGTATCTGACATACGATAGCTCCTGCTTTTGACAGGCACACTGTCACCAGTGTCAATTTCGTGCTTACACCACGGTGTAAGGCCCGGTGTCAGTGAAAACAGAGGGGCATACTGCTGGAGCAAAGCCCGGCAGGCCCTCTGCTGCTCTGTTGTCAAATCGGGAGAGAGTTGTACTCCCTCCACTGAGCCATCCTGAGGGTTGCTATGCAGCAAATCAGGAAGGGGCTCACTCTCATCCTCTTCTTGCCCTGAAGCTAGCAAGAGACATGAGACTTCTGCTCGCCTGTGGAAAGGCTTGAGCCTGTTGACATGGAATACCTGGGGGGCTACCCCAGAGGCTCCCATGTCCACCAGATAATTGACTTCGCCCATCTTGGAGATGATCCTGAAGGGTCCAGTCCACTTGTCTGCCAAAGCTCTAGGCTTGGTAGGCTCCATCACAAGGATTTCCTGTCCCGGAGTCCAATCCACTTGCGAAGCTTTCAGGTCATGCCAGTACTTATTCAATTCCTGGCTGGCCTTGAGATTTGCTGTTGCCTGACCCATCATTTGTGTCATCCTCCGCCTGAGGCCTAACACATAGTCCCCCACTTGCTTGGCGGGACCTGGAGGGGTGGCTTCCAAGCCTTCTCGGATCAAGGCGAGGGGCCCCCTCACGGGATGTCCAAAGAGTAACTCAAAGGGGCTGAAACCAACACCCTCTTGAGGTACCTCTCTGTAAGCAAACAGCAGGCATGGCAGGAGGAGATCCCATTTCCTCCTTAGGGGCTCTTCCAAAGCACCTAGCATGCCCTTGAGAGTTTTGTTAAATCTCTCAACCAGACCATTGGTCTGGGGGTGGTAAGAGGTGGAGAACTTGTAGGTTACCCCGCACTCTTTCCACATGGTTTTCATGTAACTAGACATGAAGTTGGATCCTCGGTCAGAGACAACCTCCTTGGGGAATCCAACACGGGTGAAAATGCCCAGGAGAGCCCTGGCAACCACCTTGGCAGTAACAGTCCGAAGGGGTATTGCCTCAGGGTACCTGGTGGCATGATCTACCAAGACCAGGATGAACCGATGTCCACCTGAAGTGGGAGGGTCAAGGGGACCGACGATGTCGATGCCCACCCTCTCAAATGGGGTGCCAACCACTGGTAATGGCTGCAGTGGGGCAATGACCCTGCCTCCAGTCTTGCCAGACAACTGACAAGTTGGGCAGGTCCTGCAGTGGGACTCCACCTCTACTCCCATCCGTGGCCAGTAGAAATGGGCAGAGAGCCTCTGCTTAGTCTTCTTGGTCCCAAGATGACCAGCCAAGGGCACCTCATGCGCCAACTGCAGTAGGAAGGGCCTGTAAACCTGGGGTACCACCAACCTCTTGCGGGCACCAGGTTCGGGCTTAGTGGGCTCACTAACAAGGAGCTCACCCTCCCAATAAATCTTGAATGTCCTAGGCACTTCACCTTGTGCCTGGGACAGGGCCTGTTTCCTCAGGCCCTCGAGAGAGTGGCACTCTCTCTGTCCCTTACAGAAGTCTGCCCGGGAGGGTCCCCCTTCAGCTAACAAGCATTGAAGGTCGGGATGATCCTCCGGGTTGAGAACCTCTCCCACAGGAGAGTCTTCTGTCTCTTCTCCCACAGGAGTTGAGTTTGGGTTTTCCGCTGGACCCAGCCCGTCCGGAGCATGGATCCCATTGGGTGCTGTCGGAACAGCAGGAAGAGAAGGTGTTCCCTCCACAGAGGTGGCCTTCTTGGTCTTCCTTCTTCTTGCCTTAGGCCTCGCCTTTGGCTCGGATACCTGACTCACAGCCAGACCCGGTGTCACCTGTGACCTAGTGACTGCAGCAGCAGTCATGGGAAGACCATCCGAGATCAACCCCAACTCTACTAGATCGTTTCCTAACAGAATGTTAGCAGGGACATTGTCCTGAACCAGGACAGGAAGCTTTGCTGTCTTGTCTCCAATCATGAGTGTGACTAGGGTTACAGGCGATAATTTGGGAGGCCCACCAGCTAACCTGGTGGTTCTCAGAGGAGCACCTACATAGTCCTCTGGCTTGAGCAGGGTCCTGTCCACCACTGTCATGCTTGCCCCAGTGTCTCTCAAACCAGTAGAAGGCTGGCCATTCAAGAGGACACTTCTCAAAAACCTACGGGTGTTCTGCGGGATAGTCGCCAGTACTTCTGCGTACTGGTCCCAGGCCCCAAGGGACACTAAGGAAATCTCTACTGGAGCACCAAATGTGATTCCTGTAGAGGAGGGGAGGACAGTGGCCTCCACCTCAGACACGGGGTAAGGGTAGGTCAGGCTGACAGCCTGTACTCCAAGTGCCTTACCTTTACACTTGGGGTCACCCCTTTTGTGATCCAGAGCCCCACAATCCCAACAAGTGCCAGGAGTGCGGGGTACGGTACTGGAACCACTGGGAGCCTGCTTTGCAGCAGGTGGACCACTACTCTTATTCCCACCCACAGAGGACTTATCCCCACTAGATTTTTGGGTCTTAGGAGAGGAAGGTTTTGGTTTACCCGACTGTGACTGCTTTTGGGACTCCTCAGCTTTCTGAGAGGCCCCCTTTTCTTTGTCCTTGTCCTTCCCACTGGAGTCCTTAGGGGACACCCGGTGGGAGACCCACTTGTCAGCCAACCTAGCCAGCTTAAAGGGGTCCAAAATGTTCTGGTCAGCCACATACTGACGCAGCTCTGGTGAACAGGCTTCAGAAAAATGCTCAAAAAACAAGAGGTGGGACAACTCAACAAAAGTTTTCACCTTGTATCCATCAATCCACCCCATCATGTTCATGTGCGCAGTACTCACCCAGTCAACCCAAGACACATTCTCTCTTTTCTTAAATTCCCTGAACCTTTTAAGGTATTGGGCAGGTGTCTTGCCAAACTTGGCAATCAAAGCAGACTTCATACACTCATACTGACCCCTTTCTTCCACACTCAGCTTCAGAATACAGTCATATCCAGTTTGAGGCACTCTGCTTAACAAACACTTAGCCCAATCTCTTTTATCTACATCATGAATTGCACAAGCCATTTCAAACGCTTCAATCCATTGGAGGATATCTGAACCCTCCACAAACACACCAACCAAATCTTTCATAAACTTGGTGGCTGGGGACCTGACACTCTCACTGGATCTAGCTGAAGTCTCCACTCTAGCTTTCTCTAGCTGGATTCTCTGACATTCAGTGTCCTGGCTTTTGAGTTCAAGGTCCTTATTTCTGAGTTCAAGATCCCTATTCTTGAGTTCCACTTGCTGTGCCAGCTCCTCTTTCTTAAGCTCAGCTTCTATTTCCAACTTGCGATATTCAAAGGCTAACTTCATCCTCAATAACTCAAGTTCCATGGAATTGCTGGGGTTTGGAACAGAGGCAGCAGGAATGGTGGCATTCCCAGAAACAGATTCAGCGACAACCCCAGGGGCAGAGTCCTCACTGGTTGCATCCCCCCCTTCCTCAAGAGTTTCACCATCAGTCTGGTAATCCACCAGGGCAGCTATCAGCTCAGCCCTAGACTTATCCACAAAGTCTAACTCCCTGGCTTCACAAGCACTCTGGAGAGCCTCTAAGCTCATCCGAGTCAATTTACCATTTGCAATGGCCTCCATTGCTTGTAATGCAGTTATTTGGTACACACCCAAACCTTAATCTAATAAAAGTGCGGATATTTTGTAAGTGGCACGGTTATACACTGAGTCTTAAAACCATAAGCATCCCACCGCTGCCACCAGCTTTGTAAAGAAGACCGGTGGGGGGGTCTGTACTTCTGCTCTCTATATGGTAGAGGGGAGGCACAGAGGACCCCAGCCAAGATTCTCTAATACGGTAGCGATGGACGAGCAATCAAGGCCTAGCTTCTCAGGAGGTGATGCAGGCTGGTTCTTAAGTACAGTGTATCCCCAAGCCCCCACAAAGGAATGTCCACACACTGTATTACTGAAAACACAGTCTTTATATAATTAATATTCAAGGGTTATGTACACTTATCACAATAACGCACTTTGTGCTCAGGAAAATCAGCAATGGTAAATATCTACAATTCTAAAGTGGTACCACTAATATTAGACCTCATTAAAGTGCATTCACAATACTGTAGAAATGGCACACAGATCAATAAGAAGGAAACCAGCAATAGAGAGAGGAGAGATAACAGAGGGTTGAAACAATAGGCAGAATACTGGCCCTTGCTACTGGACACAGTTCTGTGTGGAGATCCCCCCACCTGGGCAACCTGCAAAATAAAGAGATATAACCCCAGCCCAGTCCAGATATTGTTCAATAGTCTATTTTTCTCCTATAATGTTTTTACCCCCCCAATGTACCTGGTGGAGTCGAGTTCCTCGAAAAGGCGTCGACAAGCGTCGAGGGACTCGCTGTTCGGCGACGGGGAATCGACGGCCCTTCTTGAATGCCTTCCTTTTCAGGCGGGAGGCACGGGGCGTCGAACGTCCGTCGACGAACGAGGCCGAACGTTGTCGAAGAGGCGGCAGCTCCGTCCGAGCGGTGCTCGTCGGCGTCGGGGCGTCGGCGTCCTGCAAGGCGGAGGTGTGCGGGGCACCTCGATGACAATAGTTCTGGACCGCAAAGATTGTAGAGACGGGAGCCCAGCAAGGGCGTCGAGTCGTCCGAGTCTTTGGGGTCGTCGGGTGGCGGGAAACCCACCGGCAGGTTTCTCCTCGGCGCGTTGGTCGTCCTCGACTTTCTCCGGCAGGATAAGCGGTCGACGATGCGGTCGAGAGAGTCCTTCGATTGAATGTTCTTAGGCAATGGAGCGGACGGCTCCGATCGTCGGCGGCACGGCGTCAAGTGGTTCCCACGGCTGGGCAACACAACTTCGACGGGCCTCCAGCGGTTACACAGACCTGCGAACCCTGGTCGACGGCAATGGACTTCGACAGCGTCGATGTCCGGGTGCTTCACTTCGATCTCCTCGGCGGTCCCGTCTCGGGTCGGCAGCCTTTCGAGGGTCTGACTTCCAGGGCGCTTCGGCGAAGATTCAGCGGTGCTCGATGGTCCCTCGGAGCACGGGAAGAGGGCGCCTTACCAGGTCCTCTCTCGGGTCAGTCCTCGACGATTTCGACAACCTTCAGTTCCGTCGAAGCAAATGCCACAGCAAGTCTTCTTCTTCCAGCTGGACGTCGAGGATCAGCAAATCCAGTTACTCTTGAGTGGAGACTCAGCTTCTGAATGCTTCTGAACAATTTCCAGTGGTGAGAGGTCCCCAGATATACTATTCTGTCTCTCATCCACACTGCTGGCACACACACAGCAGCCAATCACACAGAAGGGCATTCATGCAGTCAGTCAGCCAATCAGGCACACAGTGCATTCAGGCCACACTCCTCCCTTTCAGACACTCACAACAAGGAATGTGGATTGGGACAAGTACCCAGCCATTCAACACTACACACTGCATTCAGGCCAGTTTCGGGCAGGGCTGTCTCAGTCTTTGTCTCTCATGCCAGAAACCAGACAACCACAACAAGGAGTGTATATTGGTCACACACTCCATTCACCCAGGTCCCACCCACAGGAGGTACCCACAACATACAGTCACTGGGAAGGCTCCAGTCAGTCTAGCTGGGCCTTCACAACAACACCATATATGGAACTTCCACCCAACAGCCAGTCAGGGGGAAGGGACAGAGTCAGGGCATCCCAGGACTTTGGGAAAACAAGACAACAGGCAATAGAAAGCAAGAGGCCACAGGGGCCATCTTGTTTCTATCAGGAATCAACTGATCCCAATGGCAGGGCCTGGGTATCCCAAAATGGAGGACACCCAGAGCACCTGTCCAATTCAGCATGGAGCTGCCACCAGCCCATACCCTGCTCTGTGGGCCACCCACAGGTGCCCAAAAACATACACTAGGGGCACAGGGTTGTACCCCCCCCACCCATGGGTGCCATAAGGGTATCCCAGGGGTCTGTTCACCAAACCAAAAGAGAGAGCTGCACTGCCAGGAGTCCCAAATGGATTCCTGGGCAGAAAACATAACAGAACACACGATAAAAGGCAGAAGAGGACAAGGATTCAGAGGCCCTGTCCCTCTGATACATTTCCAGCATCACAGCAGGTATGACTTACACCTTCATGCCTGCTGGCTAGTCTATTCTGTACTCGTGCCATTTCTAACACCGGGCCACTTGGCCCACCCTGGCCTTTTAGTTGAGAATACACCAAACTGTCAGTACCGGAATTCAAGTTGCTGCTAGCAAAGCAAGCCAGTGCTGTGCACGTGTGTGTTGCATGACATTGTACCACTTAGCAAGTGCAACTATGTCTAAGAGAGTGTGGGGGCTGTGCAGTGCACCCAGCACCTTACCCTCAGCTGGGCTAACTTCGCTCTGCCTACCCTTTGAACTTGAGTATGCTTTAGTTAGGAGGTCGCGCCACCTATTTTTTCATTTGAGTTTGTTCTGTGGACAGTATAAGTGGTTCATTACATGGATTATCTATGTTGTGTTGGATTTGAATAAAACAATTAATTTGCCTTCAAGGCGCCTAGGAGGATGGAAGCTACAACATGAGTGGCCCGCCTGGCTCTAGTTGGTTTAAAAACACTATGGGACAGCATGAAAATGAGACTGTTGCTTTTAACTTTAGCCTAAACAAAATGTAGTAAATCTCAAAGGGATGTATGTGCAGAGGTCGTGCTTGTGCCGACTAAGAGACCACCCACATTTAACACTATTAATGACGTGTTCTTACCCTTCTGTGTCACTCACTCGTGCCTACATTTGAGAGAACAAAACCTTGACTTGATTTCCTACTGTGTACGCCTACATTTTGTTGATACACGCACACAGTCTCTCTCTCTCTCACCTTCTGCTCAATTATGAGCACTCCCACAGATAAGACACAGCAGCATAACATCTTTTGCCCAGGATAACACACTTTAGCTGACTGCTGAAGCCGGGATTTGAGACCAGCCCGCCACATAGACACTTGGTCACGTGTTTTCTCATGTCTGGATGATAGAGATGTGTTCAATCTATAGATCTGAAAAATGCTCTGTTTTAAAGAGATTATTTGGAAAGTACACGAATCATAATAAATCACTGTTACAAACACATAAACCCCTATAGGAATATGTTAAGTAAAACTAGCACAGTTGTTGCTTTCTTTCAAACCCTATATTGACGGGAAGACTGCAACTACTGTAATGCAAAACAATGTCAGATAACATTTATATGACAGTAAGGGGCATCCTTTGGGTAAGTGAAGGCTGTGCCATCCAGGTGAGTACACCGCACACCATTAAAGACCCCCTGGCCCTGGATACTTCGTACAGAACTTTTCTACTTCTCTTTGACATTGTATGGCAGCGAGGGGCCAAAGGTTCAGGTAAAAGAACACACATCTCATTAAACAGTGCGCCGGCAAGATAGCTCAGTGAGTTGGAGGTTCCTTACAACACTGTTAACCCGAGCAGGACAAAGATCTGACTCTATAAATGGGTCCAAGCATGAAGATCCCCCCACTCAATGAGTCCACACAGTATGGCGCACCCAGACAGCAATTGCCCAGCAGGTGAAGTCGTCACAATCGCCGACCATTCCTTTCTAGCCTGCAACATCCTCGTCCTCGACTGCCCTAAACAATCTTTGCACACAACCTAGCTGCCAATGAGGCTTAACTCTAGGTTCCCTTCTTAACTCCATTGTACACAGTGACATGAATGTCTGGTCGATCAGTCTGGTCAACCTCCTGCCTGTGCTAAAACTCAACATACACTCTGTGAGCTGGTTGCCTTCTTAACACCCCACCACAATCTGGGCAGCATCATTGACCTATTATTCACCTGTGAGGACAAAGCCAATGTTTAAAGCTGCACCCTTGGTCTGGGGCGGTCACCTCGCCATACTCTTCAAAATGTATCTCTTGCTTGCCATGGCTAAACCCCCTGCCCGATCCCACCACCCCCGCCCTTATCTCAGATGAGCCTTGTGACTCTGCCTACGCCTGGCTGACATCTGCCCTCCTACCACCCAAGACTTTTCGTGCTGGTCAGAAACACCAAGAAGCTGGAGAAAATACTCCCACAAGGCCGTACATAAATCTTCTGCCGCTGGTACTACTAAGCCTACGTGTGTCTGCCAACAAAGCCTCAATAAACCACTGCACTTTAAGGTCCTGGCGGAACCTTCCCAAAGTTCTATAATGAGTAAACCATTTTCTTCTGCTTCAAGATCCTGACCAGTGGGCAAAATATGTCAAGCAGCATTGCTTGTCTAGTATTATTCTTTCCTAAGGGTCTTCCGAGTTTGACCTGCAACCTACCAACCTTCATCTTCATTCCTTTACACATCAGCCAATCCAAGCCTCTTTTTAACCAAATGCAAAGCCTCCATTTTGACCCATGTCTTGCAAGAATCTTCAAATCCTTATGGCCTGGAATATCTGACCACCGGCTGGACTTGGTGAATGACCCACTCTCCCCCCTCCTCCCTCAATAACGCTATATATAAAGCAGTTGCCATTCAGAGGAGACCAACCCTAGTCCATTCTGACATTAAGAATGAATCTCTTATTACATGCTTAATACCAGAGACCATTCTCTAAGCGCTTGACTGGGATTCCAGCCTGTGTTGCTCTACTTTGTCTTGCTTCCAAGAGAAGCGCGTTTCCCCGGAGCTATCTTCCCGGCCTGACATTGCCAATGACAGACCTATAACCATCCTCCCTTTCCTTACCAAATGCCTTGATCCCTCTCCTTACAAACAGTGTCAGTCTCACTGCTAGATTAACCATCTCCTTGATCCACACTGATGGGGTCTCCATGCATGAAAGGGTAAAAGGACAGTCCGAAGCCAATAGAGACAAAGAAGGATTTTTGTTTAGTATAGTCTTTACAGGAGGTGCCAAAGTTTTTCCAACATCCATATAAGTAGACAAGGTGGTTTGGACTGGAAGTTCCATTGTGGAATGGCAGACCTTGTCCCCAAGAAGGGAGTCACTCCCAGTGAGGCCCCATTTGTCCAAACCCCTATGCAGGGTCTTGCTTAGCGGGCTCACCTCACTAAACTTAAAGGGGGTGGCTCTCTCACCTCTGGGGAGAAGGGACCAATTGTCCAGATTTGTCAAAGAACCCTCAACTTGTTTTCCTTCAGGTGCCTCCCCATCTTATTGTGCATTCCACCTTTTCTGTTGAGAATTCCGTTTTCCCTAAGAGCCTAAACCACTCGTCCTTGCATCTCCAACCTTCCTTTCCAGCCAGTCCCACTTCTATCTTGGTGTGTGTTGAAAACAAGTGCACTACCATGAAAAAAGACTTTCAAGCCCCATTGGAAAGAGTAGCATGTTTGTAATTTCCCTTAATCCAAGTTCCTTCTTGATGGCCTAGCCAATTTGCTGCTGATTCTGTATTGCCTTGGTGTAATTCAGGCACAGAACACTGTGGGACCATCTGCTTTCAGGGGCCCACGTCTTCTGGCTTTTTGAAGGAGTACATCTCTGTCTCTAAAATTGAAGATGTGGGTCACAGCAAATCTCTGCGGCTACCTCACGGGGTGCCCGCAATGGTACCCTATGTGCTCCCTTAACTGTAAAAATTGTTCCATAAGCCATGATTGGAGAGAAAAACGCTAGCTGGATGCTGGACGGGCGGGTGCCTTGACCGAGCAAGAGGCTCCAGTCTAGGAATGATCCTCAATAGGAAGACAACAGTCTTCTCTGGTGGAGTGACCACTGATAAACAGTGGTGGGCCTTGGGACCAGCAACCGACGGTGAGACCAGAGACTGGAGATGAGCCTGGATCGCTGAGCTCCACTGGACAAGCACCTGTTCCGCTGGAAGCAACACCGTTCGGAACACAGCCGCTGTCGATTTGGGGACACCAGTAATGCCAGGAACCTTTGCTTTCACGGAGTAAAAGAACCGACAGCGTTACCGAAAACAGTCAGAAAGAGTTACAAAGATTGTATGTCACGGCTGGAATAGCCACCAAGAGTATGAAAACAAAAGAGAAGCTCACGGGCACACAGCCCCACAAAAGCGGGGGAAAAAGGTTAGGAACATAATGTGCCCAGGTCGGAATAACAACCCGAAGTATGAGAAAGTGAAAGAAGCTTATGGGCGCACGGCTAAAACAGTGAAAGAGATATGAGCATTGTATGCCAAGGCTGGAATAGCCAATCAAGATAGTGAATATTGCAATTGTGTAATAAAGACATCCACAAGAGAACCACATAACTTTGGGGAATGCCAATACTTGACAGTGGGAAATTGAGAGTTGCCTTGCCAAGTAATTCTGAAGGGATTTAGACATTTGAAAATAAAACATGAGAAATTCATGTGTGATTCATATGTGTAGTTTGGGTTGCATATATGACATCTCTGTTGCACGTGATGCTTTCCCGAAATAAGCTGATGCATATATGCAACAAAAAAAATGTATATTGGTTTCTGTGCATTTTTTAACCATTTGGAGATACACATTCAATGCAGCTTGTTTTAAAGCCACTAAATTCAGTCTTTATTTGCATTTAGTGTGTTTCTTACAAGCATTTTGAAAATGTTCGCACTTTGCATCACTGGTGATACAGAGAGAAAATTGAGTTTTTTTCTGTGAGGGAAGCACTTGGAGTGCTGAAAATTCATCTGTGAGCTCACTAGTAACATGCCATTGCAGCCATCTAATTTAAATTCAGCAAACATGAAATATATTTTTGAGGCTCCAAGTGGGACGAACTCAAATGATACATGACACAGAGTTCCATGGCATCGAACCGAAAAGGCCCTTCAACACATATGATTGGTTATTTCTAACGCGCCTAATACCCAGAGGTTTCTAAGCGTGGACCCGGGGATCGAACCCGTGTTGCTCTGTGTCGTTTTGCTTCAAACACGGGAACGTTGCCCATAAGCTATCCTCCACAGACATAGAAATGTATTTTTCCTGGTGAAGGAAACACTTAAAATGCTGAAAATTCTTCTGTGAGCTCACTAGTACCATACCATTGCAGCCCTCTAATTTAAATTCAGTAAACATGAAGTACATTTATGAGGCTCCAAGGGGGACGAACTCAAAATGTTACCCGACACAGAGTTCCATGTCATCGGACCGAAAAAGCCCTTCGAAACAGAGATAGAAATGTGTTTTTCTTGGCAAAGGAAACACTTAGAGTGCTGAAAATCCATCTGCTAGCTCACTAGTACCATGCAATTGCAGCCCTCTAATTTAAATTCAGTAAACATGAAGTACATTTTTGAGGCTCAAAGGGGGACAATCTCAAAATGTTACACAACACAGAGTTCCATGGCATTGGACCGAAAAAGCCCTTCGACACAGAGATAAAAATGTGTTTTTCCTGGCGAAGGAAACACTTAGAATGCTGAAAATTCATCTGTGAGCTCACTAGTACCATGCCATTGCAGCCATCTAATTTAAATTCTGTAAACATGAAATACATGTTTGAGGCTCGAAGGGGGACAATCTCAAAATGTTACACAACACAGAGTTCCATGGCATCGTACCGAAAAAGCCCTTCGACACAAAAAGTTGATTTGTTTTGTTCCAATGCACATTTTTAACATTTGCAGTTATACATTCAATGCTGCTTGTACTAATTCCCCTGAATACAGTCTTTATTGCATTTCTCATAAATAGTTTGAAAATGTTTGCCCTTTGCGTCACAGCTCACACAGAGATAAAAATAATTTTTCTAAAAAGGTGATTCCCAGAAATCCTGACCTTCGACTCAAGTCGTTCTGATTTCATACCATGTGTTAGTGCCTACTTACCCCTAGATTTATCTGGGCCTACCTGTATCTAAATAAATCCTTTATTTTTACAATACAAAGTGTTTAAGCGACAAGAGAGGTATTGAGCTGCTTCCAGAACGTCAGGTGGTCCTGCTCAGGTCTGAGAGGGGCAGTGAGACCATTGCAGATGGACGCACTTCCAGAGGAGAGAGACCTACCCCCAGTCTCTGCTGGGAGAAGCATCTGGCCCTCAGAGAGTTGGAGGTGGCTGAGCGAAGGGCTCAAGAAGGAAGGTGTTTAGGAAGAGAGAGTTGGACGTAGTGCAGGCCCCGGTCCCAGAAAGCCTTGTGAACGATGCAAAGGGTCGTGAACTTGATCCTTGCAGCCACCGGGAGCCAGTGGAGAGATTTCAGGGCTGGAGAGATACGATCCCTGGGCTTAAGGCCAAAGACAAGTCTTGCAATCCTGTTCTGGATTAGTTGCAGAGGGCAGAGAGTAGAGTGTCGGGGGGAAATTCTGCCGGGGTCGGCTGGGCCGTCCGCGGACCTCCGGGCAGGGAGGTCCCAACTCCTCCCGCGTATCACAAAAATGAGTATGAGGCGCACACAAGGAGCAAGGTGGTTCTGCTGTTTATTATACAAACGGCAGGGATGGGTCAAGGAGCGTACGCGTCCGTCCTGACACACACACAATCGTGGGGCTCGCAGGCCCTTTTTACCTTGATATGACGCGCTACATGCGTCACCTCGAAAAGTTATCAAAAAACCTATCTCCACTCTGGATTGGTAACTTGAGTGGTAGGGTTAGTATAGCATACATATAGAGAAGGATATTAGTGGCTGAGGGTCAGTCAGGTGGTATACCTGGGTTGTCCCTGCAATTAGATACATGAGAATTGTTACATGAAGACCCCTGAGGATTGGTCAATGTTAATGGCGTCAGTGATAAGAGCCCCATGTTCTGATTGGTGCACCCGCGAGCCTCCCAGCCTGGGACCATCGCCGTTCCCAGCTCGCGGTGCACCTGTCATTTGCAACAATGTTTGACTATGGGTACGTGTAGACAATGCGAGGACTTATTCATGGACTGGAAGGCCGACTACTCCCACTGTCGTAGATGTCCATTGAGTCTTTTATTTGTATCTGCTTGTGTCTCGTAACGAGAGGTCCAGGCGCCTCCATTCTCCTAGCCTTGGCATCCGTTCAGGTCTTGCTTGGTCACGTGAGGCGGGACCGTGTTTGAGGCCGAATTCTGCACAATTAATATTGTTTTTCCCACTGTGTGCCTTGTTTAATTTGCAGGTGTGACCTTGACGTTGGTGTGCGGCGTGCGAGATTGCAACATTGTGGCATGGCTGTCTGCCTTTCGCCGAGCTCATTCTGCAGGATCAGCAACCGGACTCTTGTTCATTTTAATGTTCATGGAAGCTCTTGCTTGCGGCCTACTTGAATCAGGTGCATAAATGGAGCCGTTAATTGCACAGGTGCTTTAGGTTATAGGGTTTATGTGAAGCGTAAGCAAGCCATTTGGATAAGTTCATCGTGCGTCTTGCGTTTCTGCATCTTAAAAGCCTATGTGAAAAATAATAAAGATGCACGTCCGTGGATGTGTCCGTCACCTACGTCATAACGCTGAGGATATTCTTCGTGTAGGTTGGTGTGTGAGTGTCCAGTGTGCATGGTCGTACAGGTGTGACCGTTGGCTAGGTCGTCATGGCATCTCTAACGATGTGTTGGTTTTAGTCGAGTTGATCCATGTTGCAGGTGTCGGCCTGGGTAGGGCGAGCTGCTGGGCAGGTAGGGCAGGTAGGTGGGCACATCCGTAGGTTCCTGTACCAAGGTATTTGGTCATCTGGTAGATGGGCAAACTCATCTCGTGGTGGGTGCCTAGGCCGTGATCCTCTAGGCCAAGCGCGAGAGGGAATTGGCGGGAGTCTGTTGTTCCATTCTCCCACTTCAGTCCCCCCTCTGGTCGACTTGTCGACCACAAACATATCCTTTTCTCTATCTCCTCTCACTCTCCATATTTTAGTTATTCCTCCCAAATGTCCATAGTGGTTGACATGGTCTTCAAATGACCAATACATGTATGCACATGTTCCTCCAGGAGTGCAGTACACCCATTTCCCTATGTAGCTCCTTGGGTTTCTTGGGTTTTCGAGCTTCACAGAGGGTGGGTCCAGGTGGTTGGTGGTGATTTGGTTACGCAGCCTCTCTCTCTCTTGTATTATCATGCCTGTGTGTTGGCCGTCATCTGCTGGCATCAAGGGGTGCATACCGGCCATTTCAATCATTTCATCTGTGGTGCGTGCCTTCCGGGCTTTCCAAAATCTTATTATGATCAGTGTAGCTCCAGCCAAAATCGTACATCCAACTATAATTTTCAGTCCATCTGACAGCCAAGATGGCATCCATGACCATAATATTGAAAACCAGCTCCCATCCTTTGTTACACCTTTACTTTCATCCATCATTTTGGAGTGCATCTGGGCCAATTGTGAAACTGCTTCTGTCAGTGTACCGTTGTCAGCATCGTTGGCAGGGATGAATGTACAGCATGATTGTCCTATCTTTGCGCAAACCCCTCCTTCCATTGCTGTGAGGAGGTCCAGTACATATCTGTTCTGAAGTGCCACCATTCTTACTGCGCGCAGTTCCTCTTTTATGGCGTTAAATCCATTCACTGTAGAGTTGATGGTCATCATTAGCCATCTAGTTATCTGGAGCCATTTTGTATTTGCGTAAGCCTGTAATCCCGGATGTATTATCGAGGAGAAGAACATTGCTGCTCTGCTAAACAGTCTGTGTTCTGGCGGAATTGAGGTGAGTGCTGTTTCTGATCTTCCCCATAGGTAATTTCCCGTCAGAGGTTCTCCTTGTCTTTTCTTTCTATTCAGGACATTATCATTGCTGTTGATTTTGTTCTCCGGCCCCTTCTGAGGTTGTACAGACCTCTTCTTCCTCTCGTTCCCTTCATCCATTTTGGGGAAATTGGCCATATTCACGTGTTTCTGGGGTACCACTAGTGACGGTACATTAACGTGCACTATTGTGCATATACCATTCCACAGAGGGGGCAGTGTGTGGTATGCTTTGTCTCCGCAGGCCCAGTAGTGGTCCATTATCACTGCTGTTCCTGCTCCCCCCTCAGGTAACTCCATCACGCTTGCACAGTTGGTGTTATATCCTACGTCCACCTCTCCTTTATGTTGGTAGCATACCTTAGGCGCAGTTAGTGGCAGTATTATTATTGGGTCTTCATCCTTCTCTATCCACGTGAGCATGGGTACGTACTTGATCCAAGTCGTCCAACATCTGTGGTTGTGCCCATCGATAGTGGAAATAGTTTCTTTTGTTATCATGTTGCTGCCAACCACTCCTATCTCCCATTTGTTGTCCAAGTACACCTTCCCTGTTATCGTCACCAGTGCCCTCTCCCAACATCCTGTTTTACCAGCAACTTCAGTGGCATACCAATCACATGGTAGGTACTGTAGTGTTACCTTCTTTGTTTCTCCTTTTTCGGGACCACTCGTCATGTATCTGAAGGCTTCAGTGTGTAAACTTTTCTTGTGGTAACTTAAATAAGTCTTGAGAAAATTGTTTTCATATGGATATGAGTCACGTGTTTTCCACACCAGTTGTACCACTGTCCCTTGAAACCTTCCTTTCGTTTGGAACAGTGCCAGGTATATTATGCACTGTGCTGTTTTTTCATCTATTTCCGTGGCAACAAAAGTTCGAGAAGCGCTCATGGCATATGGAATTAATGAGCAAACGTAGCAGCTGTCTTCTGTTGTCTGCTTGCCTATGTGGGTCATGTGTTGATACCACATGTTGTTTGAGATGTGCGCTGAATCTTGTATGTAGTTGTCAATACCTTTATTATCTGAATATGTGCTGCGTTTAACCTTATTATCTTTGTGTGGGATTATACTAATACCACCTGACGTAACACCTGTTGCAGCTGGGGGTGGGGGTATATTAGGTTTGGGTACAGCAACAATATTCGTAGCATAGCTGTACTGCCATACAGAGGCAGCCAAGAACCCGGTGATCATCAAAATCCCTATCAATTTTATTACAAAAGCTAATTTCACCGGCATTTTGCTCTTACCTTGCTGCAGTCCGGCAGCGTATTCTTGCGACGTTAAAGTTGCCCGCCTGAAAATTCTCAATATGCTTGTTATTAGTGTTAGTTGTTGTTTATTTTTAAGCCCCCCCTATCAGATAGTCATTCAGTGCCCAGGCGAAGAGCTGTTCCCATGCCACTCTAAGTGATCTATCTCTTAGGGCAGGCAAGTATGGGTGGAGGTGGGGCATTGAATATTCTATGGCCAAGAGAAATGCTGTGTAGTAGACACGTACCCTTCTTTTGTTCAGGTACGTTGGTCTTCTTACTTCATATACAAATTGGTGTGACAATTCTTCTGGGTAGTTATCGTCTGAGGGTACCATCTACTCCTGGGCAGTGAATTTGTTAGTTAACTTACTTTCTTAACAGTACAATAATACGCAGTACCTGCATGTGCAAGAGAAAAGAAAGAGAGAACATTCAAGTGTTTACATGTGTATATGTGCAAAACAAGGTCCTTCAGTTCTGTTGTTACTACAGGGGGTAGGGGATCAATGGGCAGAGGGTTTGGGGCTTAGCTGGCGGAAGTCTCTTTACTCTTTGATCGGGTGACCATGGGGTGGGTGGGTCCAATAGTTGTCTCTGGGGAATCTGGGGGTTGGCAGGGTATGGGGACACTTAAGCCGTCGGCAATGGCAGAATTCTCTTCCTCCGTTGGTGACGCTGTTGTTGTTCTTCCGATGGCCCTGTCGGTGGCGCTGGGGCGGGTCAGGAGTTTGTAGATCTTTACGTCATGTAGGTGATTCCAGGCACGTTTGTCCTGTAGCTTTACTGCTCTCGTTGATGTCTCCTCTACCAAATGGGGGCCAGTAAAACGTGGATCGCTCCACTTCCTGTTGAAATTGCGGAGTAGCACGTGGTCACCTTTAGCAATTTTACACAGTCTTTCCTTTTCCAGTTCTTTAACCGCGTCTTCTTGTTGGTCGCTGTTAGACCCGCCCCGTGTACGCTCGAGCTGTTGAGACACAAACACTACACTAGTAATCAAAGAAGACACATATTTATACATTTCATCACCAAAAACAGTGGCAGTGCTATCTTGGTCTGAGAATGCTCTTGATGTTGGTGTCAGAGGAAGGCGCATTTGGCGTCCGGTAACCACCTCGTGCGGGGTGAGGTGGTGATCGGAGCCCGGCCTATTTCTTAGTTCGAATAGGGCTAACGGAAGGCAATACAACCAACTCTTTTTTGTTGTTTGCTGTATTTTTGCAATTGCTTCCTTTAGTAGGCCATTCAGGCGCTCGCATATACCGTTGGCCTGTGGGTGGTATGCACATGCAAATTTATGCTTGATGCTCAATAAGGACGTGATGTGTTGGAACATTTCGTTTGCGAAATGCGGGCCATTGTCTGACCGCAGTACCTCGCACACCCCCCACCTGGGGAAGACCTCCCTTACTAGAAATTTAGCTGCTCTGAATGCATCTGGGTGGAAGCATGGCCCTGCTTCAATCCACCTCGAAAATGGGCATACTACTACGATCATGTACCTGTTTCCTTGACATACGTTGATCATATCAACATAGTCAATATGGAGATGTCGGAAGGGTCCCTCTGGCCGGGGTATAGTACCTTTTATCACCTTCAAAGTGTGACCGGCCGTAAACTGTTGACATGTGAGACAGTTACTTATGAAATTTGACACATGGGAATTTAACTCGGGGCAAAACCAGTCTTCCCTAATTCGTGCTGCAATTACTTCCTTGCCTGTATGGGCTGGGTGGTGTAGTTGGCTCAGGGCGGTATTCAATAGTGCCAGTGGTATTACAATTTTTCCAGTGTTACCCTGGCGCCATAGTGCGTCAGTTGGTGAC
Source organism: Ambystoma mexicanum (assembly GCF_040938575.1). Lineage (NCBI taxonomy): Eukaryota > Metazoa > Chordata > Amphibia > Caudata > Ambystomatidae > Ambystoma > Ambystoma mexicanum. The sequence continues at coordinate 1,092,358,865 of NC_090941.1, forward strand.
ATTGTGCATCCTCTTTTTACCCATATTTCTTTTTCTGCCATTGGTGCAGCTGCTTGTAGCTCCATTATCTGTGTGGCGGGGAGATGGGTGTACCCTTCTCTTATCAATATCTCCTTAGCCATTCCCCTCCCTCTCCCTCTCTCTGACTCTGGGGGGTTCCATATCTCACCAAAGTACGCAGCATACTTCGCATGTGCGTCTGCCGCTGCATTCCCTCTTGAGACATGATCTTCTCCATTGGTATGTGCGGTACATTTGACCAAGGCTAATTCCTGGGGTTGTTTATTACTTCAATTAGTTCAGCCAGTAAGAGAGCATGTTGCACTGGAGTGCCGTCAGCTCTTCTAAACCCTCTTCTTCTCCATTTTGACAGCCCTGAGTGGACAGTAGACGTAACATATGCGCTGTCAGAATATATGGTCACTCGTTTATTAAAGCTTTCCTTCAACGCCAAGATCAGAGCAATTAGTTCTGCAGCTTGAGCAGAGTAATGCTGTGGTAGTTGCACACATTTCATTGCCACACACACCGGTACCGCCATCATTTTCACCACCGCTGCCCCAGTTCTCCTTATCCCGTCCTTTTGGTCAATTGTTGATGACCCATCAATGAACAGGAGCTCACCTCCCTCTAGTGCGTTTTCTTCAACTTTTCTAGCACATGAGTACATTTCAGTGGTTTGCGTACAATCGTGTGCATAATCTCCTTCCTCAATTACTTCTGCTAAAAACCTTGCAGGGTTTACTGTGCTACATCTAACAATTGATAGTTCAGCTCTGGATAATATTATCTCATAACCTGATGCCCTCTGCGTGGTTAGGGTGGATTTGGGTTTATTCAATATTGCAAATAGTGCATGTTCCACAAATAGTGTGGTTGGGCACCCCATGGTTATTGTTGACGCCTTTTCTACCGCAAAAGCAGCTGCGGCGAGGCCTTGTTCGCAAGGGAAATGACCCAACATTACAGGGTCTAAGTGGCCGCTGTAAAACGCTACTGGTTTGTAGCCCATGCTTGTTTTTTGAGCCAACACTGCTTTCATTACTGCTGAGTCGCAATGTGAAAATATGAAAAATTGTCGCTCATAATCTGGGGTGGCTAGTACTGGAACAGTTGATATCGCATCTTTCAATTCATCAAAAGCCTCTCTCATTTCCATCGTCCACCCCAACTTTTTCTCCCCTTTGTTTGCTTCTTTTAACCCTTCAAGCAGGGGTCCTATGTATGAGCTGTAATCAAATACCCATGCTCTACAGTAGTTGCACAGACCTAGAAACTGCTGTAGTTCCCTCACTGTTTGTGGCAATGGCGTTTTTGAGATGGCCTGTGCTCTTTGTGGTGCAATCTTTCTTCCATGTTGGGATATGAGCTGACCAATGTAAAGTACCTGTTCCTGACAGTACTGTAACTTTTCCATATCTACCTTGTAACCTTTTTCAGCCAATATTGTCAACATCTTCAACGAGTCCTCTCTGCATTTTTTTTCATTTGTGCTGCAAATTATTATGTCGTCTACATACTGCAACACTGTGCTTCCTACTTCTATGTTACCCAAATCCATCTGTATTACTCTGTTGAATATTGAGGGTGACTCGCAGTATCCTTGTGGCAATCTAGTGTGTTTCCACTTTGTGTTTCTGTATGTGAAGCTTGTCAAATCTTGTGAGTCGGGGTGCAATGGTATTGAGAAAAAAGCATTTTTAAGGTCGATCACTGTAAATCGTGATGCCTCTGCTGGAATGCCACACAATATTGTGGCCGGGTTTGCTGCTATGGGGTACTCTGCTTCCACTATGTTGTTCAAGGGTCTGAGGTCCTGTATGAAGCGCCAAGACCCCCCTTTAGCCTTGCGCACTGGGTATACAGCTGTGTTGCATGGTGATTCTGATGGTACTAGTATGCCATTATTTATGAGGGCCGTAATGGTTTCATATATGCCCTCATCTGCCTCTTTTGATAAGGGGTACTGTTTTACTCGGGGGAGTATTGCACCTTTTTTCAATTTTATCCTTACACCTCTGATACTTTTTATGCATCCCACGTCATAGGGGCTAGTAGTCCATAGTGACGTGGGTACCCTTGCCATATCCTCTTCTAAGAAGGGAACTGGGGTGGATGCGGGTGCCTCAAGTGCCATTGCAATTTTTTGTGCTACTTGTTTATACGTCACTCTTAGCCATATCTCCACACTCATCATAAACACCATTTCACCTTCCTCCTTTTCTTCTGAGAAGAGCTCCTCGTCTGACACCTATGTTAGTCTACATCCCTCTGCTAGTGCTATTACTGCTCTCCATGCTCTTCCTTCGCTGTCTTGGGCATGCACTGCAATGTAATCAGCTGTTGCTATAATGCTCTCTATGTCTACTGAAATCACCTTTCCTTCTGGTTCATTGGCTGGTGTTTCTGGTCTGAACAAGTTAGCTGGCATGTTCCCCGTTCTCCCCATTAACCTCAACCCTCCTCTCTTTCAGGACTTGCAGAGTGCCTAGAGACCCTGGAAATGATGGCAGCGGAGCATGGTACAAACACAAATATCAAAATAGAACTATTCCCCTACTGTCTACAAAACCAAGGAACTACTTCACCTTTGTTTTTTTCCACTTCACATTACAAGAGAAAGACGTCCTTCGTTGGCCCTTTTTACGCACTACCATTCGGTTCACACATTTCATCCTGTTGAGTCTCCCAGTCGGCAAGAGCTATATATTTGGGTGGGTGATCCCAATGAAGTCAATGGAAATAGAGAAGGTGTTAGAATGGTGATGATTGTGTGCTGCAAGTGTCTTCCCCTTGAAGTCCATAGATATCATGGCCTTGACTAGGGGGTGGTGGAAACGGCCGATAATTTGCACAGCAGAAAAAATGCAGAATTCTGGGCAAATTCTGCCACTTCGCCTGCTCTGCCCACAGAGAGAAATTGACAATTTCAGGCTTTTTCTCCCTGAAATTCTGTTTTTTATGGGAAATGTTGTTTTTTGGTGGCCACAAGAAGTTTCAGACTGAAAACAGATAGTTTGTGAAAAAAACACCATTTCAGATGGTTTGCCAGAAGACATTGATTTTTCCATGAAATTTTGTTTTAGCGGTCAAAAACATGATATTTCAGGGAAAAAACACATTTCAGGAAGCAAAATCTGCATAGAAAATTGGCACAACAGCTAAAAAATGTCCCTGCAGGCAGAACAGAGCTGGAGGCGAATTTAGGCAATATCGTTCCACCAGTAGTGAGGGTAACTTTGCCCACCCCTAGCCTTGACTAGGGGACTGAAAATGAATCTACAGTGACTGGCCACAAAGTCCAGATGAGGGTGTGTTAAGAGCTATGCTTTTTCCTTTCTTATTGGTGCTTTTGTTTTCACACCTTAACCTACCTTTCGTCAGTGCAGTGTCTGGGCCCTGTTTTTCACATGTTCTGTTTTTGAGCCCAGTCACAGGCCTCAGAGAAGGCCGGTGCCCTTTGAGGCCTGAATGCTTCCTCCACCAGTAGCAGGGTCCCAGGGCTTCTGACAGCAGCAGAGGCCCTGTGAGGAGTGGCCTCGAGCCGTCAGGTGGGCTCAGCTGAGCCACCTCCACTGGCCCGGGTCCTGTTCCTGGGGCTCCCAGCTCTGTCTGCCTTGACCTCTCCAAGCCCCCTGCTCCAGGGCTCACCTGCTGCCGTCGCCGTGCCAACGGAACCCTCAGGCTGGGCAGAGCATTGTGAAATGACAGTCTCCCCTCCCCCGCCGGGGCCTGGGCCCACGGCTGGGAGCTTGCAAGGCAAAGACACACCTCAGCTCAGCGTCTCCTGAGCTGCTCCAGAGCTCGACCCCCCGGGGCCCCAGGGCTGGGGCTCAGTGCAGGAAAGGGCGTTTTATTGGAATGTGCTTTCCTTCTTGATGACTCCTACAAACCATTTTAAGCTCTGTACATATACAAAAGCAACATGTGTCATGCCATTTGGGACATGCTGTTCACATGTCTAGCTCCACTAAAACCCTCCTCAGCATATTTCCGAGGCATCAAGGATGAACCAGGAACAGTGCACGGCCCTGACAAATCTGCTTCACTGTCCCAGCTTTAACAGACATCTGAGTGTCACACTACATGGCAGGTCCTGCCAGGGCAACAGCAGGGGGAGCTTCACTCACACAGTGCTACAGCATGGGTTTCCCTCCTACTGAACGGGTGCAGCAGGACAAACTCCTGTCACAGAGAATGGGCACAGCCACACTGCAAGCGTCACTCACACATGGTCTGGCTTCCGACAGCAATGCAAGCCTCCTACATTGCACATACTGCACTGTAAAGGGTTAGGCTTTGGACAGCAGAGCTATCCCTCTGCATCACACATACTGGACACCCTGAAGGGCCTCCTCCAGATTGAATTGTTACTGGATCGCCCTCCTAACCCCCTGCCCCGAACCTCTCCCATTGACTGTCAGCATGCTTCTCCTTACCTTCCTGCAGATACAGCACCCCTCTAGGCCTAACGGATGGCACACCAAGCTTCACGGGGCACTTTAAGGTATTCAGTCTCCACCTTTTATCTGTCCTGCTCCTCATTTCACCACGAAGAACCACTGGCAGTATTTCAACATCATTTTGAAGCTGAAGTTATGGAACAGCTACAAAACCAGGGGAATGGCGCGGCAGGGGATTTCATTCCATTTCATTCTGTCCTTTGGCTGTGTGCGCAGTGTCAGAAGAGTTTGAGGACTGCAGAAGACACTGGAATAGATTTCTGGGCGAAAGCGCCAGAGATTCTGGCCCCTGCCCCGATCGCCTTACAAACGCCTGGCGGGCAAATGTCTGAGTTGGACACTCAGCGCAGTACCTGAGCAAATTAGAGTGAGGTTTCACTCAGGGACAAGCCTGCCAACCTATGTACTATGGCAGCTGAATGGGGGCATGGGGTCCTCATGTCTCAGGGATCTGCTTCTCTTATCCAAAACATCTTGCCTCCCATCAGCCTTAGCCCCTAGCATATGGTAATGAGTGGAGTCTCTACACTTCCCCCGTTGCACATTTGTCGATTCCCAGAGCTCTGTGGCAGACAGGGTAAATGTATCTATGTGTGAGAGAGAGAGGGAGCCAGATAGAGAGAGAGAGAGAGAGGGGGGAGCAGGCTCTGACAGTCACAATGAGAGAAAAGTGAAGTTGCATCCCCTCAAGCACTCCCCTGCACCCATCAACACAACAGCAAAGTTAGCTTGCATGTTCCCCGTTCTCCCCACTAACCTCACCCAACCCACCCTCCTCTCTTTCAGGACTTGCAGAGTGCCTAGAGACCCTGGAAATGATGGCAGCGGAGCATGGTACAAACACAAATATCAAAATAGAACTATTCCCCTACTGTCTACAAAACCAAGGAACTACTTCACCTTTGTTTTTTTCCACTTCACATTACAAGAGAAAGACGTCCTTCGTTGGCCCTTTTTACGCACTACCATTCGGTTTACACATTTCATCCTGTTGAGTCTCCCAGTCGGCAAGAGCTATATATTTGGGTGGGTGATCCCAATGAAGTCAATGGAAATAGAGAAGGTGTTAGAACGGTGATGATTGTGTGCTGCAAGTGTCTTTCCCTTGAAGTCCATAGATATCATGGCCTTGACTAGGGGGTGGTCGAAGTGGCCGATAATTTGCTCAGCAGAAAAAATGCAGAATTTTGGGCAAATTCTGCCACTTCGCCTGCTCTGCCCACAGAGAGAAATTGCCAATTTCAGGCTTTTTCTCCCTGAAATTCTGTTTTTTATGGGAAATGTTGTTTTTTGGTGGCCACAAGAAGTTTCAGACTGAAAACAGATAGTTTGTGAAAAAAACACCATTTCAGATGGTTTGCCAGAAGACATTGATTTTTTCCATGAAATTTTGTTTTAGCGGTCAAAAACATGATATTTCAGGGAAAAAACACATTTCAGGAAGCAAAATCTGCATAGAAAATTGGCACAACAGCTAAAAAATGTCCCTGCAGGCAGAACAGAGCTGGAGGCGAATTTAGGCAATATCGTTCCACCAGTAGTGAGGGTAACTTTGCCCACCCCTAGCCTTGACTAGGGGACTGAAAATGAATCTACAGGGACTGGCCACAAAGTCCAGATGAGGGTGTGTTAAGAGCTATGCTTTTTCCTTTCTTATTGGTGCTTTTGTTTTCACACCTTAACCTACCTTTCTTCAGTGCAGTGTCTGGGCCCTATTTTTCACATGTTCTGTTTCTGAGCCCAGTCACAGGCCTCAGAGAAGGCCGGTGCCCTTTGAGGCCTGAATGCTTCCTCCACCAGTAGCAGGGCCCCAGGGCTTCTGACAGCAGCAGAGGCCCTGTGAGGAGTGGCCTCGAGCCGTCAGGTGGGCTCAGCTGAGCCACCTCCACTGGCCTGGGTCCTGTTCCTGGGGCTCCCAGCTCTGTCTGCCTTGACCTCTCCATGCCCCCTGCTCCAGGGCTCACCTGCTGCCGTCGCCGTGCCAACGGAACCCTCAGGCTGGGCAGAGCATTGTGAAATGACAGCCTCCCCTCCCCCGCCGCTGGGGCCTGGGCCCAGGGCTGGGAGCTTGCAAGGCAAAGACACACCTCAGCTCAGCTTCTCCTGAGCTGCTCCAGAGCTCGACCCCCCGGGGCCCCGGGGCCCCAGGGCTGGGGCTCAGAGCAGGGAAGGGCGTTTTATTTATATGAAACATCAATGGACACAGAAGTACGTCTTATCTGTGGCGCTGCTGTGTTAAATAAGCCAAAAAAGCACGAGCAAATCCTGATAATGAAATAATTGACCAGGATTTAATATCAACAAAGGTATATATGATTCAGCTACCACTACGATAGAAGAAGAAACCTCTTAGACTGGTCTGCAGGCACAGAGGGGAGTGTACTTGATAATGTTATCTTTGCTGGAGTATAACACCTGGGAAAGTTTCTTTCAATATACCCAAAACCCCCCCATAGTTTTTATTATCTAAGCATAATACTGGGTGCCAGAGGACTTTAAAAAAACACCATTTAATGTAACATCATTGCTGCACACATAAATTCCTAGCACCACACAGTTATTTCAATTTGAAAACACCCACGAGTTGCTTCTCACCTGGGGATGCACTGCAGAGTTCAAGGCGCGCACTGCACACTACCCCTTTGTCAGACCCAGTGTGCCCAATGGCATAACACAAACTTTGGCAGCTCCCCTGCGAGCTATGCTGTGGGCACCCCCCCCCCAAGCTCTTTAAATCAGAGGGCGGGGCACGCCACACCCTGGGCTGGTCCGGACCACCACGTGTGCGGAATGTCCATGATGATTATGCCACTGCAGGGGCATGCACTACTGCAAGTGAAAGAAGTAAATATGTTTTTCAATCAAAGCTTAAATCTTTAACGTAACATAGAGAGAAGGTGGAGGTGCCTGGTTCACAAATATACCAGCCACCAGGGTGGCTGGTGAGTAGGTTTTTTGGAGGGTGTAAATATTTTTCCACAAGTATGTGATTGCGACTGAGTAAATGTTTTGATTAATGGGTTAAAATGGTGCATTACAAAGCACACATTCTGGGAAAATTTGGCTAAAAGGCCAACAATCTGTTGTGTAGGTTGTAGGGTAAATCATGAGAAAAGTACAATAGATGCAAGTCACCAAATGTGCACAGGGCGTTTCTCAATGCATTATCATGCTGGTCCTTGCAATATATGCCAGTGGAAAAAACATTTGTATGCTGGCTGTGTCCCTACATTTCCATGCTGGCTCCACCAACATATGCTAGTATTCCCATATAAAACCATACTTATGTTCGATTTAAGACGTTTCACTATAGTATCATTACTGGCACTGAGCACAAAACTGGCTCTGCCAATATATGCCAGTACTCCTATGTAAGTAGATACTCCCGTTGGTTTGGCCATTAAAAGTGACATGTCACAATGGGAAACCCTGTCCAAACTGGTTCCAATGTAAGCCACTCTAACCCATAAGAACATTTATCTTGCTTGGTTCATCATAGATGCTCAGTTAATAAAAAAAGTCATGCTACAATGAAGAATATACAGGCCGCTAGGGCAAAACATCAGTCTAGCCAGGTAACACTACTGATCATGGTTGCTTTTTTAAAGATGCTGAGTAATACATGTCATGCCACAATGGCTAGACTGACTGCACCAAAATGCCAGTCTAGCCAGGGAATGGCACAGATGAACTTGCCTTTGCCCAAACATACCAGTAAAACATGCAATGTCAATAAAGGATGTGGCAAAAATGCTCCAGTGATCCCTAGTCTCCCAGGGCCTTACACACACATGGATCCCCTTTCACCCCCCCCGGTCACTCACCCATACATCTCCTCTAGCACTTGCTTACACTGGATTTACCACACAGGCACACACCGAACCCTACCCAGAACATTCAAACACACACTACCACATGTATGCTCATTCACCCACCAGTCACTCACTCACACCTTCTCTTACATGCACTCATTGCATTCTCTACACAGGCACACACACACCGCCCAGAACATTTAAAAACACGCCATCACATTCATACTCATTCACCCACCAGTCACTCATTCATACACCTTTTCTTACCTCCACCCATTTTTGTTTTTTGTTTTGTTGTTTGATCGGAATAAACCGACCTTTCAACAATTTCTTTATTATTAAACTATATATATTTTTTTTTCAAAATTCAAAAAGAAAAAAATGCATAACTCATTTCATAACATACATTAATAATACAAAATAAAAAGAGGACATATTCCTTTTCAGTGGTGTATGTCCAAATGCTAGAATACACATCCACTTTCTTAATATTTAAACAGTTTAAAAAACGGACAACTGCATATCTTACACATCTTCTATTCACATGAAACAGTTCAAGCCACAGTTGTTCTGACGATAATGCTACATCCTCATTAAAATGACATTTAAAATGTACAACCCTTATGGGTATACGTTCCTCACACTCTACCATCAAGTTTTTATGGTTTCCAGCGTCTTATTACAAAACCGACAATTGACTTCATGCACAGATATCATCGTCCACTTATGCATTATTTCCCTTGATGGCCATATATTCAGCCTGAACCTCAAAAAATCTGCACGGTGACCAGGATCTGGAGACCATTTAAAGTATTTTTCGACCTCCCCCTGAATTTTAAGGGCAAATGGATTTTGGCTGAATTTATGTATTTTCATACAGGCACTTCTTGTTTTAATCCGATCGGATTTCCATAATTTAAATTTAGCCTTATTTGGATTTTCAATTAACATTTTTTCCGTTATGTCCACTCCAGGCATCATTTTCCGGGCAGCATTACGCCATGTTTTTGTAAAATCATCCTCAGCCGAAAGCAAATATTTTGCTATGATCGTAGTAAACCATGCCTACTTTCCTTCATTAAACACTTCCTAAACAACTGCCATATTTTCCATTTGTATATTGCATACAGAGAAATGAGGCCCAATTCATGTCTAAGTACAGCCAGTGATTCAGACATTGGAAGCATTTGTGATTTTTTCGAATATATGCTTTCATATTTTAACCAATATGCATAAGTTTGACATGTCTTTGTCTCTGAACCATACAAAATAGTCGGAACTAGCTTTTGTTTATAGTAGACTATCAAAGGATCTATTGTGAATTTACAAAATGTTGATCTTATAATTCTCATTTGAGATAAAGCTGTAGAGTGTTTCATTTGCATGTGATCCTCATATGGTTTATCAGATGGATGATTATTGACACAAATTCCCAAATATATGTTTGATTTCACCGTCTGTATATCTATGTTCTGCAGTTGCCATTGATAGGATTTTTGACCTTTTAAGCCAAATTGCATTACTTGTGACTTCTTGATGTTAATGCTAATGCAATTTTTTATGGCATAGTTATCTAATGCATTCAACAGCATTCTCAGCCCTGATGGTGTTTTTGATATGAGCACCATATCATCAGCATTAAGAAGCCAATTAATTACGGTTCCATACAATTTTGGAGGGTCAGTAATCATACCCATAAAGCTTCTCCCTATGTCCAATATAAAAAAATTAAATAGGGCAGAGGCCACCAAGCACTCCTGCTTCAATCCCCAAGTCGTTTCTATTGGATCTGATAACAACCCATCATTCCTTATTCGTCCTATAATGGATGTATTCGTATGGAGCTCTAGAATCCATTTCAAGATGTACCATGGACATGCTAAATCTAATAACTTTGTATACATCAATTCCCTTGGAACACGATCGAAAGCCGATCTGAAGTCAACAAACGTCATATATATGGCTTGTTTATGTTGTCCTCCCTGTTGTGTGATGGCATTCAAAGTTATAAGATTAACTGCCATGCCCAGGCCTGGCAGAAACCCAGTTTGAAATGGATCCCTATGGTTCATGATATCTAACCATTTGTTAAACTCTGCCAAAATCATACGGGCAACATTTTTTCCTGGGCAGTCCAAAAGTGCAATTGGTCTATATGAGACCGGATCTGCACGGTCTCCCTTTTTAAATATGGGCATAATTATGGATGTTTTCCAGGATAACCGAATATTTCCAGTTGCCATGATGTTCTTAAATATTAAACACAATATATGCACCCAAATTTCAGTATTTTTCTTTAACATTGAATTCTGAAGACCATCTGGACCGGATGCCCGGGAAGTACTCAACTTTGAAATATAATGATGAATATCAGCCATGTCAAAATTCACATCATGATCACCAGTTATTTTATTCAAATTATAACATAAATCAGGAAAGGGTGTCCGATATACATTGCCAAAATGGGTTCTCCACTGTTCTTCTGGGATAGGATTAATTTGTACTACAGTTTGATGTTTATGGCAACTACTGTTGAGTAGCGCCCACATTCCTCTGGAAGACTTCATATAATAACCTGCTTCATCATGGATTCTCCATCATGCTGATATTTTATTGCATGTGTCTTCCTTTTTGCCATTTTTTATAGGCATTTTTAAGTTGTTTTATATGAACATATGTATCCACTGAGGATAAATACATCAATTTCCTCATGTTTTTCCTTAGTTCACTTTTTTTAAGTTTTACCTCATGATCAAAAGTGTGTAGATGACCATTGTGGGTCTGTTGACCGTGCAACCCTCCTGATTAAAACAGCTGCATGGCCTGTACATAGCATGATCGATCTTGATAGAGCATTTGTCTATATTACACTAATTCTGCTTCAGACCATTTTATTCTGTTTCCAGCGTTGTTAACTCTTAGATTTGCCATATGATGATTGCTTAACTTTGTTCGTACCATGGGCCATTCACAAGTTATACATAACTGACTATGGTCACTCATTATTGTAGATTGTACACTAAATGATGTTAATTTACTCAGGGACTGGATGTTAACATAGATGTAATCTAATATCACATAGTGGCCAGCACAATGCCATGTTGCTAGCGGGGGATTGTCCTCCCCTTGTATCGATCCATTCAGCATGGCATAGTTCCTGTCTGCCATTATCGTAGACCAATGATAATCATCCAAGGTTCTAACACGATTCCCCTTTGACAAGAGGTAGAGGTTTAAATCACCCATAATAAATGTATCGGTGATAGAGTCATCCAGGAGCAAAAGGTCAAGAATATTGTTCAAATGTTAAAAAAACTCATCAGAGGACAGATATTTTTTGCCCCAGTAAATGTTAACAATGGCTAAAAAAACTCTCACCTCTAAGAATTTTGACAACTTGGACACATGGTGATAATTGCCATTGAATTTCTATTTGTTTGTCTTTCCGGAAGGCCATCATCAGGCCCAGCATTGGACGCCCCTGCTGAGCCTCAATCGCAAGAACCACATAAATATTCTACAATTCCCATATGGGTGTTGTGCGCAGGCAAGTCTCTTGGAATACTATGAGATCATATTTAAGAAGATCTTCATTCTTGGTATTAATAAAGTGTTTATGCCCTCTTGTATTCCATGAGATTAGGCTGATTAACTCAGACAACTGGGGTTGTTATGATCTATCCTCATTATTTCGGTCCTGCCATCTTTTTTGTATGGCTGTTACTGAAGTACTTGATTGCTGATTTCTCTTCTCCCCATATATTCTCACTCTTGGGGATCAGGTGTTTTCTCCACCTTATTATTAACAGGCGATTTTTGACTCAATATAAAACCCAGGTTAAAAAATGCAATTCGAGCTAGCCATAATGTGTTTAATACAACACCCGACTGAATATATAATCTTGCTTCAGTCAGATCACATTGGTTCACAAATTCAACTAATCCGATATCTGTTGTCATCAGGGCTTCTAAAGCAGGGATTTCTGAGCAAATATTCAAAATGCTGGCACGATTTAAATCATTTTTTTGAAAAGGATGACTCCAGCATTTAATCAATAAACGATTATATTGTTTCCCTCTTTTATCAACTGGGGATTTGTTCCACCTGTCAATTTTATCTGTTGCAGCCAGAGCTCCACTAGCGTGCCCCTGAGCCCACTCATCCTGGCATACCCTAGATGTTAACTCGTTCTCTAACCTCATTTGCTTTGTTTCTGGTCCTTTTAAAAGTAACTTGATATCTGGAGGTAACGTTTGAATTAATTGGGTATTGTTTTTGGGCAGCTCATTTTGACTCTCCATCATAATTTGTTTTATGATTTGATTTTCTTTGTCACATCTTTCAAAGGAGGCCCGTATCTCATCTCGTAATTCCTGTATGGTAGCATGTGTCGATCTTACATCCTTCCCCTGGATTTGTTCCGGTCTAGTTACCAGCTTAATTTGTGAATCAAGGGCTGTAAAAGACTCATATACCAAAGGCTGCACATTTTCAATGTCATTTGGATGTAACTTCACAGATGTTTTTGTGGCCGCGACTGTTTGTTGTATTGCTTCAGGTTGTTTTATCACAATTGGTTGTGACAGTAGCGATACCATTGCGACTAACTCATCTAGGGGTCTATATACAGGTGGTTGATTTTTCACCTGATGTATTTCTAGTTTATTATTCAACCTTCTTTGGTTCATAGAAATGTGTTGAGGGTTGTCATGACCAAGTGTTTCCACTTGTTCTTCGTGTATGGGTAAGCCTCTATGTAAGGAGGTGCAGATTTTATTATTTTTATCCATATGGCCATCTTGTCAGAATCACGAGGAGATCCTTATGGTTGCAGTGGAAGAGGCATCATCCCACGTATTCTCGGAAGAAACCAAGATGGTGCCTCTTTTGTTCCGTTCTTCCAACTCCAGCGCAGCGGTCTAGTTCTTTTCAAGATGGCGACCGCCATCTACCCGGAGCTATTTAGTTCCTTCTGCAGCTTCGGGTAGGTGCGTCGCTACTTGCTACTGGCTTGCTTCTACGCTCCGCTCTGCTTATTATTCTTTTCTTACCTTTTCTCCTCTGTTATATCATCCCTTGCCTTGCGCTTCTCGCAGCGCTCCTTGCTCTTCCCCTTCCCCTTCGGTGCTCCGGTACCATTTTGCTCCTGTCTCGCCTTGCTGCTTTCCGCTTGCCTTCTTGCGGTTCAAATTTGAAGCTACCTTTCCCCTTCCTTGTTGCTGTTCGCTGCTTTGGATTACGGGAAGGAATTTGGCTACACTCCATTGCTGCCGTTGCTGCTACTGTGGAAACAACACCATCGGAAGTCTTACCTGCATCTCCACCGAAAATCCTTGGACTCCGTGACGGCATCTCACAGACGGGTTTTTTCCCCACAGGGTTTCCCGTGGATGCCGCCCTCTAGTCTCTGTGAGTCCAATCATTGGCCTCATTAGAGACTCGAGGGAGGCATACCATTTTCTTCAAAAGAAGCAAACTTATATCGTCAGAAGTTCCGTGAGTACTTCAAAATATCTAGTATTGTTACAGATAGCGACGCCCAGGAAGATGGATCAACAAGTGCAACAGCTGATATCGGCAGTCCAAAACTTGAATACAGAGATGCAGACTCTAAAGAATGAAAACCAACTGTTGTGACAATTGGTTACCTCACGCTCTGAAATACCCCCCGGGGCATTACCAATGGGCAAATACGATGGTAATCCCAAGAAATTTAAGGAATACCTGGACTCCTGCACCGTGCAGTTTTCGCTCAAACCTACATTTTTTCTTACAGACAGAGCGAAGGTTAGTTATATGATATCAAACATGTCTGTTAATGATCTGGCATGGGCTACGCCCCTGGTCACCACAAACAACCAGTTGATGGATTCACTTGCTGGATTCACAAATAGTGTACAAGCAATGTTTGGAAGACGAGAATTGGTGGTCACGGCTCAAGAGCAGTTACTCGACCTACGCCAAGGCAACACCGAGATTCTCTCCTTCATTACGCAATTCAAATAATTAAGCAGCAGAAACTGCATGGTCTGACGATGCCTTAATTACCACATTTCGGAGAAACCTGTGTGATGAACTTAAAGATGAAATTTCCCGGGTACCACGCGGAAATGATTTCACTTGTACTCCAGATGGATTACCGTGTACAGGAGAGAAATAACGAGAAACGCAAATCTCGAAGTCGTCAAGCTTCTCAGCCAATTCTTCCTGAAAGACCTTCTCGAGGATCAGAAGATGGAGAATCTATGCAATTGGGAGCAACTAGAGGTCCACTGTCCTCGGAAGAAAGGCTTCGACGCAAGACCTTAGGTCTTTGCATGTACTGCGGTTCGGACAAACACATGATCACCGAGTGCTCTCTGATTCCTCCAAAACGCTCTGGAAAGGCCAATACTCGCCCATGAAAGGGACCATGAGCGGGTATCGCGCCAGTAGTTCCCTTGGATGTCTTCCCACTTCTCAAAACATGATCGTACTCCAGGTAACTCTAGTACTTCATCACAAGAGCTTTCCTGGGATCCCGGCACTTATTTATTGCGGGCTGCAGGAGTATTTATGGATGCAGAATGGGCTACCCAACATTCCATTCCCAGGAGAACCAAGGAGGTGGCCATTCCTGTTGAAGGAGTGGATGGAACGCCCCTACTGTCTGGTCCTATAAAGGAGAACTCAGAGGAAGTCATTCTAAAGATCAATTCCCATCAAGAAATGATTGTTTTGACCTGATTAAGGCCGCTCATTATCCTCTCATCCTTGGACTTCCCTGGCTAGTTAAACATAATGCCTTCATAAATTGGACTGCAGGAACTCTCTTTTTGGGGTCTGAACATTGTTTGACCAATTGCCTTCACCAAGGAGCTATAGGGTTATTTACTTCCCCATCTAAAGAAAGTACTTCTTCTGACACATCGGTGATATCAAATCTCAATCTATTACCAGAATGTTATCATGACTTCCAAGACGTATTTTCTCACAAAGAATTCAAAGAACTTCCTCCTCATCGTCAAGATGATTGTTCTATTGACATTTTTCCTGATGCACAAGTACCGTTCGGGCGTCTCGGAACCAGAAAAGGAAGCATTGAAAGACTACCTTCAAGCCAATCTTAAGCATGGACTTATTACTGAATCCAAGAGTGCTGCGGGAGCTTCATTGTTCTTTATTCCAAAGAAGGACAGCAAGGAATTAAGACCATGTATTGACTATAGAGGGCTGAATAAGATCACTTGCAAAGACCTCTACTCTCTTCCATTAATCCAAGACATTTAGGAAGCTGTCGGAGGGGCCACTGTATTCACCAAATTGGACCTTAGAGGGGCGTATCATCTGATCAGAATTAAACCTGGTGATGAATGGAAAACCGCCTTTCGTACGCCATTTGGACATTACGAGTATCGAGTAATGCCCTTCGGGCTAGCTAATGCTCCTTCCATATTTCAACGCTTTGTCAACCACATATTCTCAGATCTTTTGTTACATTCTCTCATAGTCTATCTTGACGATATACTCATCTTTTCAAAAGACCCTCATGAACATGTTAAACATGTGACAGAAGTTTTGCAAAGATTACAAAAGAATCATCTTTTTGCCAAGATTGAAAAGTGTTCTTTCCATCAATCCAGTATCCCTTACTTAGGTTTCATCCTTTCCTCAGAAGGAGCTGCAATGGATCCCAGAAAGGTTAAGGCTATTCTTGACTGGAAACCCCCTCATAATACCAAGGAAATACAGAGATTGCTAGGATTTTCACATTTTTACCGGAAATGTATTCCAAGATTCTCTGCAGTAATCAAACCCTTCACAACATTATTGCAAAAAGGGAAGACACATTGTTGGAGCCCTGAAGCACAACATGCCTTTGAGACCCTCAAAACCGCCTTTTCAACGGCCCCTATCCTAAGGTTGCAGACCAAAGTAGACCCTTCATACTGGAGACAGACGCCTCATTTTCAGCTATGGGAGGTGTACTTAAACAGACATCATCCAATGGTACAGAACACCCAGTTGCCTATATGTCAAAAACCCTCACTCAAGCCGAATGTAATTATACCCTACTGGAGAAGGAGCTATTGGCAATGAAGAAAGCATGTTCAGAATGGAGAGATTTGTTACTAGGAGCTCGGCACCCCGTTCTAGTCAGAACAGACCACCGAAACCTAAAATCTCTACAAAACTTTGAATGTCAGAACTCAAGCCAGGCTAGGTGGGCTCATTTTTTTTCTTCCTATGACATGGTCATTACTTTTATCCCAGGAACGAGCAATCAGATCGCGGATGGGTTGTCACGTAGTCTATCTGAAGACAGATCTCTTTCTGCGAGTAAAAAGATGTTACCTCAGACGCCTTTCATTTACTACATCTCCTCCTTCTTCCAAGAGGTTAAGAAGAACAGCAAAAACATCACTCCCGAAGAGATACAGCAATATCAACTGGTACAAGAAAAGGAGCTTTGTTATAATTCAGGAAAATTGGACATACCATCCAAAGGCCTACGGTCACATATTCTTCAACTTTGTCACAACCACAAAACAGCAGGGTATCGCGGACAGACAACCACTTACGAGTTAATCCATCGATATTTCTGGAGGCCTCTTATGCACAAAGATATAAAAGATTACATAGCATCCTGTGCAATTTGTATCCAATCAAAAAACCCTCATACTCGACCCATGGGGAAGCTAATGCAACCGTCATTGCCATCCCAGCCTTGGGAAAAAATATCCACGGATTTCACTACGGACCTACCTCCTTCTTCTCAATACACTACCATAATGGTGACAATAGATTCCATGACGAAGATGGCACACTTCATTCCCTTAACAAAATTACCTTCTTCAGCACAGATGGCTTCCTGTTTTCTGCAAACTATTTTTCGTTTGCACGGATTACCCAAGAGTATTTTGTCAGATCGAGGACCACAATACATCTCAGCCTTCTGGAAATGTTTATGTTGCTCCTTGGGTATACAGCTGAATCTAACATCTGGCTACCATCCCCAATCTAATGGGCAAACAGAGAGACTCAACCAATCCTTGGAGCAATACCTCTGCTGTTTTGTGTCCGCATCCCAAGATAATTGGAGTACCCTGCTACCCTAGGCAGAATTCGCATACAATAACGCATCTCATTCAGCCATTCAAATGTCACCATTCTACTGTTCCTACGGATTTCATGCTTCTGTCTTCCCTACTAACATTCCTTCCTCTACAAAAATCCCTTCAGTGGACTCTTTGGTAAAAGAAATTCAAGAGAATCATATGAAGGCATTTCCACCCTTAAAGATACCAGGGCCAAAGTCAAGCTACAAGCGGACAGAAAACGTTCCCAGGAATCCAATTTTAAATCTGGTGATCAAGTGTGGCTTTCTTCTAAATACTTACCAAAACATCTGGGCCCCACTAAACTCTCACCACAGTATTTTGGGCCTTTTCTAGTTCTCAAGGCAATAGGACCTGTGGCCTATAAGATTCGACTACCCAAAACTTGGCATCGGATACATAACGTATTCCATGTGTCTCAACTGAAGAAAGACGTTGTAGACACTTTTCAAAGGCGGCAGAACACTCATCCTCCGCCGCAATTAACCTCCGACGGACCGGAATACGAAGTTGCTGCGATATGTGATTCTAGGTACTACAGAGGTTCTCTACAATACCTTATTGATTGGAAAGGTTATGCTCCATCTGATCGTTCCTGGGAACTGGATTCATCGGTACACGCTACAAAACTCTTAAGCAAGTTCACCGTATGCACCCATGGAAGCCGAGACCTACTACCCCGTGGGGAGGGCATACTGTCAGAACCACTAGGAGATCCTTATGGTTGCAGTGGAAGAGGCATCATCCCACGTATTCTCGGAAGAAACCAAGATGGCGCCTCTTTTGTTCCGTTCTTCCAAATCCAGCGCAGCGGTCTGGTTCTTTTCAAGATGGCGACCGCCATCTACCCAGAGCTATTTAGTTCCTTCTGCAGCTTCGGGTAGGTGCGTCGCTACTTGCTACTTGCTTGCTTCTACGCTCCACTTATTATTCTTTTCTTACCTTTTCTCCTCCATTATATCATCCCTTGCCTTGCGCTTCTCGCAGCGCTCCCTGCTCTTCCCCTTCGGTGCTCCTGTACCGTTTTGCTCCTGTCTCGCCTTGCTGCTTTCCGCTTGCCTTCTTGCGGTTCAAATTTGAAGCTACCTTTCCCCTTCCTTGTTGCTGTTCGCTGCTGTGGATTACGGGAAGTAATTTGGCTACACTCCATTGCTGCCGTTGCTGCTACTGTGGAAACAACACCATCGGAAGTCTTACCTCTTACCTGCATCTCCACCGAAAATCCTTGGACTCCGTGACGGCATCTCACAGATGGGTTTTTTCCCCCAGAGGGTTTCCCGTGGATGCCGCCCTCCGGTCTCTGTGAGTCCAATCATTGGCCTCATTAGAGACTCGAGGGAGGCATACCATTTTCTTCAAAAGAAGCAAACTTATATCGTCAGAGCTCCGTGAGTACTTCAAACTATCTAGTATTGTTACACATCTGTAGTCTGCCAATTATTTACATCAGACCTTATTTGAAGGAGCAATGATGTTTGTTTTTAAACTTTTCATCTAGTGTCTCATATAACTTTGCCATTGATAAAAGCGCTGTGTTCATGGCACTTAAAGTATTATTTAAGGCCGGCACTTCAGGAAATGAAAACCGATTAGCCATTGTACCCGCCTGCATATCACATATGATAAATGGATGGTCTTCAATGGGCTCACTGAATTTTGTTTGCCTTGGTGTAGGCGCTACAAATGATAGGGACCTATTTGAACCACCAGATGACGATTTTTCGAACATTATCAGCGATTTGTACAGCCCATGCTCATCTTTCTTAGATACATTAATTACAGTATCATTTGGTGACACTCGTCTGTCTATACCTTCATCAAATTGCATCCGGTCACCTGTGTTGGAACATATGTACTGCACATCTGATTATTTGTCGTATTCCTAAAGTCCAGAATATCCTCATCAATCTCACCAGCCAACGTTAACTTTCCATGCTCCTCTCTTAACATCTGTTGTGCCTGAACAGTGCACATTGGGGGGGGGCTTTCAGAGAAGATCTACACTGATCTGTTTCCAAATTAGATTCAGTCTTATAAACTTGTGTTGAGCATATTTCCCCTGTATTACATGCCAATTATATTGTCGTTTCAGTTATTTCTCTCCTAGTTTGATTCCAAACGCTTGCAACATTCGAGGTCATCGGACTGGCAGGCATGTTTGCCTCTATGCTGGGAAGAATAATGTGGGTCAATTGTACATTTGGGTCATCAATAAGCAATTGTGGGATGGATTTGCTCCCTTTTGTGGCATCCGCTTTATAGAAGCCTTGGATGTCCATATTAAGGGAGACCGACCGCTTTTTCTCTTTGATCTTTTGAGCAATTAAAGCTTTTTTGCTTTGTAGGTGTGTGAGACTATATACTTCGGCGCCAAGTTTTGGCATTCCTTTTTTTAACGTATAGACATTATTTGATATACTTCGAGTTAGGGGTTTGACACAGATGATAGTTATAGTGTGTATAAATAGTTACAAGTCGACACAAAAGAAAAAACTAAAAATAAACAAAGTAAATTAATAATTAAATAAAACAATTCGTACCACAAAAAAATATAGATCAGTGTGCACCCGCCCCCGCAATCCCGTGAGACAGCAAGACAGCCAACACACTTCGCCCAACGCACTTGCGCTAAATGCGCTCACGCGCGAGCACAATGTTTTTGTAAAGGTGAAGGCGGGATTGAAGGCAGGGCAAGGTCCTAGGTTGAAGCAAAGAGCAGGAAAAATGTGCAAGAACCACAAGTTTGGCACAAGTTTGAGTTTTTTAAAAGATAGTAAAGGTAGTAAAAGTCCAGTCCTTGGTTCTGGATATAGCCTACCACGGCAGCCAATAGCAAACGGTTGTCCAGGAAAACACAAAGCATGTAACGCGCAGCAAAGTCGCAGGATCAGTAGAGATTCGGCAAGAGGTCCACAGCAAGACAACCATCACACTTCGCCCAACGCACTTCCGCTCAACACACGCGCGCCTGAGCCATTGCATTCTCTACACAGGTGCCACACACACGGACCCACCACCCCACCCAGAACATTCAGAAACAAACCATCATATTCATACTAATTCACCTACCAGTCACTCACACACACATTCTCTTACATCCACTCATTTCTTTCTCTACACAGGCACACACCCATCCACTCATTGCATTCTCTGCACAGGCACACACCCATCCACTCATTGCATTCTCTGCACAGGCACACACCCATCCACTCATTGCATTCTCTGCACAGGCACACACCCATCCACTCATTGCATTCTCTGCACAAGCACACACCCATCCACTCATTGCATTCTCTGCACAGGCACACACCCATCCACTCATTGCATTCTCTGCACAGGCACACACCCATCCACTCATTGCATTCTCTGCACAGGCACACACCCATCCACTCATTGCATTCTCTGCACAGGCACACACCCATCCACTCATTGCATTCTCTGCACAGGCACACACCCATCCACTCATTGCATTCTCTGCACAGGCACACACCCATCCACTCATTGCATTCTCTGCACAGGCACACACCCATCCACTCATTGCATTCTCTGCACAGGCACACACCCATCCACTCATTGCATTCTCTGCACAGGCACACACCCATCCACTCATTGCATTCTCTGCACAGGCACACACCCATCCACTCATTGCATTCTCTGCACAGGCACACACCCATCCACTCATTGCATTCTCTGCACAGGCACACAGCCATCCACTCATTGCATTCTCTGCACAGGCACACACCCATCCACTCATTGCATTCTCTGCACAGGCACACACCCATCCACTCATTGCATTCTCTGCACAGGCACACACCCATCCACTCATTGCATTCTCTGCACAGGCACACACCCTTCCACTCATTGCATTCACTAGCCAGGCACACACCCACCCACCCAGAACATTCAAAAACACGCATTACATCACTTCTCATCCACCCACCAGTAACTCACACCTTCTCTTACATCCACTCATTGCTTTCTCTACACAGGCACACAACCCTAAGTACATTCAAAAACACACATCACTTCTCATTCACCCACCAGTTACTCACACTTTCTCTTGCATCCACTCATTGCATTCTCTACACAGACACACGCCCACCCACCCAGAACATTCAAAAACACACGTTACATCACTTCTCATTCACCCACCATTTACATACATACATCTGACACGCACTTCACACATGCAAAACACACATCATATTATTAAAAAAAGGCCTTCTTACCTTTTTCTTGTAGCTTCGGTCCGTCCTTCCAGGCCCCATTGGCTCCTCCGTGCTGCTCACAAACAGGAACCAGGAAGTTCCAAGAGCTTCCTGGTTCCTGTATGTGAGCTGCAAATAAGCAGAGGGAGAAGGGGTTGGAGCTCAACATGGCATGTGACATGTACCAAATGTCATGGTCAACTCCAACCCCTACTGAGGGCCTGATGGGTGAGGACTGGGCCGGGGACCCACCGGACCTGGTGTGTGGCGGGTCCCCCTGCTCCACGGCAGGGCCTGCTACACCAGGAGCACCCGTTTTTTGGGGTATGCAGTAAAGAGAAATCTTTCCTAAGAGTGCCCCAGCATACAAGCCCACCAGTGCGCCAGCCAGGCCATCAGCCACCCAGGGCAAGGGATAAGAATGGCATAGCACACCTCAGGACTGCAGAACCGACACACGCTGGCAGCCAGCCAGTCGGTCCATGAAGATTAGAAGAAGGGACCCAATGACGGCAATTGAAGTGTCATGGTGCCTGATGCTTCCATTTTCCAATGTCAGGGACAGTGTAAGGGGAAGTGTGGTGTCGAAATAGACTCCCAGTGTCTTCTCTACTGGAGAGACGGGGATTGAGATAAGGTCTATTCTGAAAGAGGCATATTGATGGTTAAGACTCTTGATCATCGTCGACAAACCCACAAGGAGGGTTTCAGTCTTCTCATCATTGAGACAAAAGAGGAGTGCAGCCATCCAACCCTGGATGGCATGCATGGATAATCTGGTAGACAGTTTTTACTGTGTCAGAGTCTTCAGAATCGCTGCCTGAGAAGGGGAGGAGAATGTGGGTGTCATTGGCATAGTTTGTATATGATATACCAATTGAGTGTAGGAGGTAAAATAGTGGTTAGGTAAAGATGTAGTGTAGGGGATACACATGAACCTTGAGGGACACCACCAGAGATAGAGGTGAGAAATTGGCTGCAGAAGTAAGTCGTTGTCAGAGGATCTTGTATTCGACCGGATCGAATGCTTCTGAGAGATCAAGGAGAAGAAGTAGACCAGGCTTTCCTTCATGCTTGATTTCATGAAGCTGGTTCTTTAAGTCTAGCAGGGCTGATTCAGAACAATGGCCAGGACATAACCCAGATTTGCGCATTCCCACGATATGGTTAGATTCTAGGTATTACTGGATTTGTAGGTAGGCCGCCCTCTCTAGGATTTTTAAAAGGACGGGGACAGATGTGATGAGCTGGCAGTTGTTCGGGCAGTAGTGTCTAAGGTGCATTTTTTGAGTCTGGGAGTACCCAGGCATCCTTGAGGCTGGTGGCGACAAGGATGGTGGCGAAGGAAGAGTTGATGAAAGTGGTGATGAAAGGGGCCAGGGTCTCAGAGCAGTCATTGATGATAGCAACAGGGCATACGTCACCTTTGCATCTAGATGTTTTCAGGCCCTTCAAGATGGCAGTGACCTCAGCGACCGTGACGCTGCTGAAGCGAAAGGTGGGGAGGTCTTGTAGGACGATGTTAGGTGAGGTAATAGGAGGAGGCTGTGATATGGTGCTACGGGTATTTAGCTTGAGTTTAATTTTTCTGTGTCGGGTGTGGATTGTGTCTACTAGGGAGTTTTGCATCTTAATGTACCAGGCCTCATCTTTAGTGGCGTTGAGAGTGGGGGTGGAGGGAGTTTCTAGTTCTCTGAGGATGGTGAAGATCTCTCGAGTGTTTGAGTTGGCGTTGGCCATTCCTGTGTTGCAACTAGTGGATTTTGCAAGGAAGATTTATTTATTTATTTATTTATTCGCATTTGTTGAGCGCACATCAGACCGAAGGCATCGTGGCGCTAGTTACAGTGTTGCTTATACTTGGTTACATACAGTTCATGTCCGTAAGGTTACATTGGACGAGATATACTTTGTTGTTTTTTTTTTTTTTTTACAGATATGCAAGAGCAGCAGGAGCACATGAAAACGGGTTTAGTTGAACAGGGCAGTTTTGAGCTTTTTTCGGAAGGAGAAAAGAGATGCATCAGCTCCGAGGTCAGAAGGTAGGGAATTCCAGAGTTTAGGTGCGAGGAAGGGGAAGCCTATGCCTCCTGCTTTGGTTCTGTTGATGCGAGGTATTGCTAGTTGGTTCGTGTATTGTGCTCTTCTTGGTCTCGTGGATTGATATCTACCTATCGTGTCAGATAGGTAAGAGGGAGCTGTGAGGTTGATGCATTTATGGGTGGTTGTGAGAATTTTGAAGGAGATACGGTCTTTGACTGGGAGCCAATGAGCTGCCTTTCTGGCTTGTGTGATGTGTTCTCTTTTTGGTATGCTGAGGGCTGCTCTGAGAGCGTTGTTTTGGGTTGTTTGGAGCCTAGATAAGTTTTTTTGGGAGGTGCCGGCTAGGAGCGCATTACAATTGTCTAGTTTGGCTCCTATAGTTGCTCGGGCGATGGAGAGGCAGCTATCCTTGGTTAGGAATGGTGGCTTGTTTGTCTAGTTTGGCTCCTGTGGTGAACAATGGCCTGTGTGAGTCAGAAGGGGAACTTCTCCATTGTGTTTCTGCTTCACGCTTTTTAGTGCAGAGGGCTTGGAGGTCTGAGTGCAGAGGGCTTGGAGGTCTGGTGTAAACCAGGAGTTCCGATGCCTGGTCTGTCTGGTTTTATGAGACGCTAGGGGGGCGGAGTTTACTGGAATCAACAGCTAGTGCCAATGTCTTGGAGTAAAGATTGGCTAGCATGACTGGGTCTAGGCTATGAAGGAACTTGTAAGGTGTCAAGAAGGGGCAGGATTCGTTCTTTCTTGAGGTTACAGGAGCGGCGGGCCAACGTGGGTGGCAAGGCGGGGGAGGTGTCGGTTGGCTGGTGAAGGACACAACATGGTGGTCTGAACATGGGCAATGGGCGTTTGAGCTGATGGAAACCTGGCTGGCAGTTGAGGTCTGCTATCCAACCCAGCGTGCGTCCTTTGGCATGGGGAAGAGCCATAACGCATGATCAATATATGAATTGGACATGGCATTTCTGACTTGTACTGATTTTATGATTGCTATGGCGTATTGCGGTTTCCATTTTAACTTAGAATGAATGGACTGCATACACGGGTGCAACGCAGCCTTGTGATCTTTGGGGAACAGTATATTGCCGTCCGCACAGTCCTAATGGGCACCCTGTACATGTAGCCCAGCTTCTCCTACCAACCTGTGGCTGGCGGTTCAACCTTGCCCCCCAGTCCTGATGGGCACCCTGTACATGTAGCCCAGCTTCTGCTACCAACCCTTTGGACCTGAGAGAGTTATGGCTTAGTGGCGTGACCGTGAAACTTAAAGTGGCCCGCCGCGCCTGCTACCCATGGGAATATTCACCTTTCTTCGAAGCATTAGATATTTTACTGAAAAGTATTGAACTGCTAATAAAAAGTAATGCACACGTTACATTAAATTCAGATTCAAGTCATTAAGCATGTCTGTAGTCCTCTTTTTTTCTAGTTTATAAACATTTAATATGGGCTAAAAGGCCCGCTGGGCCACGCTCATTGTGGGGTGGAACTCCTTCCACGAGGTGGAAGGGGGGCCTGGGATCTGGCTGCATTACTTCTGTTAAATTAACTTGCACTGGTTATCAGCGCAGTGCTGACAATCTGGTGATTTGTATAGTGCTTCGTGCCAATTTCTAAGTCCTGTAGCGCTGTAATAATTCATGCCCCATGCCTTTTAAAGTAGATTTCTTTGGAGTATATATGGCACTAGTTCAAAGCGAGGCTGGCCTGGGTTATTCGCCCACCACTGTCCATCTTCTCATCTCCCTCCAGTCAGTCCTTTGTAATCCATCCTGAACGACAATGGCACACACTGGGCAAGAAACCAGCAGTGCCCACTCCAGACAACGGGGGTTGGTCGCTATGCAAATGAGACCTGCCCGATTAGTGCCCAGTAGTCACTAGAACACAAATAAGGCCCCCGAGAATAGAGGGGGCGGACATTAGAAGGTGGAAGCCTTGCCAATTATATTCAAGGGAGTGCAAATTTGAAAAATAGGCATTGACAAAAGCGATAGATTTCGCTTTTGATGTAAAGGGTCCCCCTTCTTTTATCCTGTGAGTTTTTTGTATGCTTACCGACTATATTTACAATGCCAGACCTATTGGTTTTGTCAATTCTAATTTTAAAAGGGCAGCCGGTGGCTTAAGAGAGCCGGTGGCTTAAGAGCAAACTACAAGGCACAGCTTAGAATAGGTGCACTATAGCCAGGGGAGGGAGGGAGGGAGGGAGGGCTGGGGTTTATA
The DNA here is from genome assembly GCF_040938575.1 of Ambystoma mexicanum. Lineage (NCBI taxonomy): Eukaryota > Metazoa > Chordata > Amphibia > Caudata > Ambystomatidae > Ambystoma > Ambystoma mexicanum. The sequence goes on from NC_090941.1 coordinate 1,092,384,713, forward strand.
CGCCAATTTAGTGCCCTTCTGTTAAACGCAGCCCTGCCACGCCCCACGCCTCTCCAGTCCCAGGAGCTGTGTGTGTGTGTGAGTTCCGTGACTTCCAGGACGCTGATGTTATTGTGAGTTGGGGCCCAGGTGCTTCCTGCGCGCTTATTGGCCCCTGGGGATCCTGCTTCCCTCTGCAGCCCGATGAAAGAACAGGTGCTGCCTTTTCCCACTGTCACTGGACGGGGGGATTCACTGCTGCCGCACGCATGGCTCGGGTGGCGTAACCTGGGCGGCTGGAGGAGGTTATGGGGGCACATAGACTGCCAACTCAAGCCCGGGCGGGGTTACTCTCGCGCTACACTGCCCTGAAGGAGGCTCAGGTAAGTGTGCGATGACAATTACTTCACGGAGAGTTGGGGTATCCGATTTTAAGAAAGGTGTTAATATTCTCTTCTACAATCTTGCTCCTTATTAAATCAGATATTAGTCCTCTTCTGCCCTGCACTGCCTTACCTATTTTTCGTTGTTGTGTCCCGTTTGTTTCCTTATGCGCTTCGTGGCCTGTGGGCGATTTAGCGCGCTACAAAAATTAAAATTAAAATACAAATAAAGTGTGGATGGGGCAGTGAGCTCTTAGAAGGGAGGGACTCCTGTCGCAGGACTGAGTGGGGGGACTTTGTGGAGGCATCATGTGTGCTGACATCCATCTCTGCTGCCGGACTGGGAGGGGCTCCTGTCACAGCACTCTGCCAGGCTGCAGGCATGATGTGTGTTGACACCATCCTTGTGCTGCTGGACAGGGAAGGGCCCCTATATCAGCACTCTGATAGGCTGCAGGCATGAGGTGTGTTGACACCTTCCTTGTGCTGCTGGACTGGGAGGGGCTCCTGTCTCAGCACTCTGCCTGGCTGCTGGCATGAGGTGTGTTGACACCGTCCTTGTGCTGCTGGACTGGGAGGGGCTCCTGTCTCAGCACTCTGCCTGGGTGCAGGCATGGGGTGTGTTGACACCTTCCTTGTGCCGCTGGACTGGGAGGGGCTCCTGTCTCAGCACTCTGCCTGGGTGCAGGCATGGGGTGTGTTGACACCTTCCTTGTGCCGCTGGACTGGGAGGGGCTCCTGTCTCAGCACTCTGCCTGGGTGCAGGCATGGGGTGTGTTGACACCTTCCTTGTGCCGCTGGACTGGGAGGGGCTCCTGTCTCAGCACTCTGCCTGGGTGCAGGCATGGGGTGTGTTGGCCCCTTCCTTGTGCCGCTGGACTGGGAGGGGCTCCTGTCTCAGCACTCTGCCTGGGTGCAGGCATGGGGTGTGTTGACACCTTCCTTGTGCCGCTGGACTGGGAGGGGCTCCTGTCTCAGCACTCTGCCTGGGTGCAGGCATGGGGTGTGTTGACACCTTCCTTGTGCCGCTGGACTGGGAGGGGCTCCTGTCTCAGCACTCTGCCTGGGTGCAGGCATGGGGTGTGTTGACACCTTCCTTGTGCCGCTGGACTGGGAGGGGCTCCTGTCTCAGCACTCTGCCTGGGTGCAGGCATGGGGTGTGTTGACACCTTCCTTGTGCCGCTGGACTGGGAGGGGCTCCTGTCTCAGCACTCTGCCTGGGTGCAGGCATGGGGTGTGTTGACACCTTCCTTGTGCCGCTGGACTGGGAGGGGCTCCTGTCTCAGCACTCTGCCTGGCTGCTGGCATGAGGTGTGTTGACACCTTCCTTGTGCCGCTGGACTGGGAGGGGCTCCTGTCTCAGCACTCTGCCTGGCTGCTGGAATGAGGTGTGTTGACACCTTCCTTGTGCCGCTGGACTGGGAGGGGCTCCTGTCTCAGCACTCTGCCTGGCTGCTGGCATGGGGTGTGTTGACATCTTCCTTGTGCCGCTGGACTGGGAGGGGCTCCTGTCTCAGCACTCTGCCTGGGTGCAGGCATGGGGTGTGTTGACACCTTCCTCGTGCTGTTGGACTGGGAGGTGCTCCTGTCTCGGCACTCTGCCAGGATGCAGGCATCAGCTGTGCTGACGTCCAGCCCCTGCTGCTGAGATGCAGGTGCCTCAGAAGCCTGCTTGCTGCAATGTCTCGACAGACCGTCCCTGCATCTCGCATCAGCAGTTACCTGCGTGCACCTCCAGCGCCAGTCTGTCTCCTGCGTGCAGACTCTGTTGCAGGTGAATAAAGCAAAATGGCCCCTTTAAGGAGGAGGGCACGCCAGAGAGCGGGAGGACGGTGGAAGGGGAGGGACAAGGGAAGGGGAATTTCAGTTTGTAGTTGAGAGAATAAAGGAAAGGTCGACCCGATACCTGGCTCCGGCATTCATTGTGTGAGTGGCGCGCGAGTATGGGGAGGCGACATTAGGAGCCAACAACTAGCGATGAAGCAGCTGCATCCACGGCTTGCAGAAAGGGGTCTACGTGACCAGCAGCAGTGATGGGACGAGTGCCCAGCAGTGGCGGGCCGTATGTCCAGCAGTGGAGGGGTCGCATACCCGGCAGTAACAAGGAACCAGTACCTAAAGGGCTGTGAGGCGGGTCGGGTGAGCCCGGCAGTAGGAAAGGTGCAGCAGTGCAGCAGAAGGAGGAGGGCTGTGAAGCCAGCAGACGCCCAGAGAACTAGTGAAAGACGACCGACAGCCCACATGCAGAAAGAAGCAGCGGACGTACCTCACCAGGAGAAAAGAAGACAGTGAGTCCAGCGGCCTATGCTTGCGGGAAACAAAGGAAGTTGAGCCCTGCAGCCCGTGATGCAGAACGCACTCTGGGACAGGGATCCAGCAACCCACCTCGACACACAGAAGGCGACGCAGGAGAAGCGACCGGTACAGGAAAGAAGACCCGAGGCCACAGCGCCGCAAGCCGAGCAGCAGGCCCTGGCACTAAACCACCCCACAAAAGTGCGCCAAATGCTCCTGCGAGCTTCCCAGACAATACGGATAAGAGGCCCTGAGGCCACACCGCCACAAGCCGAGCAGAGAGCTACGGCACCAATCCGCCCCACAACAACGTGCCAAAACACTCCTGCGAGCGTCAAAAACGACAACTTGCAGAGAATACAAGGATCACTGACCAAAGCGCCAAACCCAACAGCAGCAAAAGCCAGCCGTCCAAACAAAGTGGACACCTCGCCACAGGGCACACTGAAGACTCCAGTTGGCGCAGAAGCCCACCACCCGCAAAGACCCGACATCCGGGCATGACCCAACTAAGACAACTGGCAAAAGGGCGTCCAAACAAGCCCCGACCAGCAATAAGTGATAAAAGAGGGCCACACCTACCCACGGCCTGGTTTGAATACCGCCAACAGCAGTAACAGACAGAGGGGCAAACAACGTCACAAGCTGGCCACCCCATCACACCCAGTAAGCAAACCACGACCACCACCAACTAAGTCTAAGTCTCAATCACCCCGACCAGCGCACCATGAACAGGGACGCCATGACTGACCAGGCACAAGCAGCCGCTGATGCCAGGACACTGCCAGCAGCCAATGAAAGTCCCACATCCCATGCCAGCCTCATGAGATGCCCCAACCCCTTTACCCTCAACCCGCACCGCGATCAGGGAGAGCGGTGGGAAGAATGGGTTGAGGAATTCGAAGACTTTGTGGGTGCCATAGGAACCCAGGACCCTCCCAACAAAATCAGCATCTTCACGAATGTAGCGGGAAGAGAGATCAAGAACATAATAAGAACGATTCCACTGCAAGAATGAGCCCCGTACCAGCGCCTCCTCGAAGCCATTAATGGCAAACTGGTAGTGACACCAAACAGGGACTACGTGCGCTATGCCTTCAACCAATGTGCCCAGCTCACTCATGAATCTATCAGCGAATTTGTCATCCACCTGCAAAGGAAAATTCTAAAATGTGACTTTGCCAACTTCAATGATGACGAAGCGATACGACTGCGAATAATTGAAGGATGCATCTCGTTAATGTTCAGAAAATACCTCCTGAAGAAGCCCCTCCCCCTCAAGGAGATCCTCGACCTGGCAAGAGTATACGAACGGATAGACGTCCAAGCCGCCGCCATCGAAAACAACAAAAAAGGAGATATCATTGTGACCATGACACCAGATACCAATGCCCACAAAACCAACAGACCTTCAGAAGCCCCCAAAGTGACAGACACTGCTACCGGTGTGGTTTTGAATACCCCCACAAAGGGCCATGCCCCGCAATCGGTCAAAGGTGCATGCGCTGCTGCCAAGAAAATCGCTTCAAGACCATGTGCAAAGAGAAGCTACCAGAAACAGGACCAACTCAGCAACAACCACTGCAAAACACAGGACGACACCAGGAACAACAAAGAACAATATGACCTGCGACCAATTGAAAGAGGCATGACATACCCCACAGTGCCCCACTCACGCCCAGACACCGTAAGAGCCCTTGAAGGACTACAAATCGAACCCGACAGGAAGCCACACGAACTACATGATTACCAGCAGTATGCTCAACACCAAACGACTAACCCCAAAGAGGTCTACGCCAGGGGACACGCGATAACCCAGGAACAAGAAGGCAGCATGACCTCCACGATACCCAACTATGACCCGTACAATAACACTCCGCCAAGGACACTAATTGTAGAAAATCAATACCCACTATACCTGCAAGATGGCTATGACTGAGAATACGTCAGACTTCTCAGCACAGCTACCGATGACACGCCTGCAGTGACAGTGCAAATGGGAGACACCCGGAACCAGTTTGTTGTTGAACCGGGGGCCACTGTCAACGTGACGAACGAGGAACTACATCACACAATAGCAGACCTCTACCCACTATGCCAGTCGAAAACACACATCTTCCAATGGGGAGCAGCACTACCCCTAACATCCAAAGGGCAGTTCCTCTGTGACTTGTCCCATAGAGGCCTCACTGTGCCAACGACTATACATGTCACACAAAGCCCCTCAGTTGGACGATGCCTCCTCAGCTACAGAAAAGCCAGAGTCCTGGCACTCATTGACCTCCATTACGAACAAACAGAAATAATAAGAGGCTACCCGTCAAATAGACAAGAAATACAGTCCATAACACAATGGCCCATCGACAAGGACACAACAGACTCCTCCTAAAGCAACCATGCATCCTTGCCTGCACTGTCGTTTTAAGGTATTGCCACCTGCTGATCCCTCCACTCCCAATGTGCAGTCTTTTGTTAGGGCACAGTCTCCTGTGGCCTTCTGTGAACTAGCTCTTAAGACATTGTAAAATATATTGGTGCATATTAGCAAATTGAATAACATCTCTGCCCCCATCGCCACTTGCTGTCTTCCTAGGGTCATCTCATCTCATCTATAGGGATCACCACTAACAGACGCCTCTGATCTTTCCCTCACTGAGGCCACTCTACAATTGCTGTTTACCTCTGGTCCCTCACTGAGGCCACTCTCCAGTCGCTTTTTATCTCTGGTCCCTCACTGAGGCCACTCTCCAGTCGCTGTTTATCCCTGGTCCCTCACTGAGGTCACTCCCGGGGCGTGTTTATCTCTGGTCTCTCACTGAGGTCAATCTCCAGGCACTGTTTATCTCTAGTCCCTCACTGAGGTCACTCCCCGGGCACTGTTTATCTCTGGTCTCTCACTGAGGTCAACCTGCGGCAGTGGTTGCACCCTCTCCTCCTCAATGAGGTGCCGTATCTCTGTGCCCTGGTTCTTTTAGGGTCACTTCTCTCTCTCAGCTTCTTCCTAAAAGGAGACCCTTTCCTGGCTGCCATCTGGATCCTTGCAGGGAAATGCGCCCAAACCCACACCCTACACCCTCTTGTTGGTAGCAGCATCTCCTCACTGAAGCCGGATTCATGGACACAGATAAGAGACGTGTATTATTAATATAAGTGCAAGCTTTGACAGCATGTAAAACACAGTGAAAATGAAGAACAGGCATGATGGACATGGCTGACCTTTACCCATGCCTGAGGCTATCAGTCTGTGGTAACTGCTGCAGTGTGCTGTGGGAGCCTCCCCCAGGGGATCGGACACAGTGCGTGATGGTCAGACAGCCATCGAGACAGAAATGGACAGAAAGGTGTCAACCACCCATACCTTGCCCTCTGTGAGACAGGCGAGTGCTGCCGTCCTGGGCTGCCATGTACTATCTGATGTCCGGCCGTCTCTCTGGGTGCCACTCACTGGGACAGTCAGCCACCCACGAAGACAGAGTGGGTAGCAAGGAGACTCCCTCACCCATGCCTTTTCTCTGTAGCCATGTGAGTGCTGCTGTGCACTGTCTGAGGTGCAGCCATCATTCTTGTCATGATCCCAGTAAAGGAAAAAGACATGTGCATTAGGACCCGGGGTACATCCTCCCACGGCAGTGTAGGGAGAAGTTGGACATGTAGGGAGGCTGGCTGGCACAGTTGTTTGATAGGAGCTGCTTTAACCCACACCAACATGGCCAACAAGACATAACCCATCTTGGAACATAAAATGGCCCCTGGCAGACCCGAACTTCTAACTTCCCTGGTGGTCCAGTGTTAACAGGGTGCGGCCCTAGGCTATAAAACCACGCCCGGGTCATACCTGTGCTTAGCGTTTCGTCTGCTACCTACCAGAGCAGTATAATGCTTACTGCTCCTGTTCTTCCACGTGTAGGGCTCGCCTGGACCTATCTGCAGCCATATTTACCCGAAGACTTCATCGTAGGAGTCCCGCTTCAAGCTTCTGTCCTAATACTAACCCGGAATCGCATCCCAGACTCACCTGCAGCCGTACGTACCCGAGAGCTTCATCTCAAAAGTTCTGCTTCGAATGTCCGCCCTGATACTCACTTAGAATCGTAGCCGATCAAGGCCCACAGCAAGTGCAGCTCCTGAAACAAGAAAAACATAGTAAGAGACTGAACCTAACTGCTAATCCCACTCAAGCAGCCCATTTAGCACAATTTACCTGAAAAAGCGATCAGCCGCCTCGTTCATTCTTCGCGCAGCGGGCAATCCAGCGAAAAGACATTCCTCGAGATCAGCACCAGGAGCAGAAAGAGACTTGTTAGAATGCATCGTGCCACTCGACGAGAGCGAACAGCCTGAAATAAGCTGTGCTCCGTTCCGTAAACTGCTAAGGCCTCCAGGAAGACAAGTTGCACAAATACTTACCTTCATACCTTCAGCATCCGGTGCGTCGCAGCCAGCCTGGACCACTACTCTTAGTGAAGCAACTGGAGCCGGATGCTTACCTGATATCTCCGGTCCGCCTTCTCCATCCAAAGACAGTGAGCATCAGCGCGCCAGCCTATCTAGAGGGATGCAAGGGCTAGGTGGGGGGAAGAGCTGGGGAACGTGTATTGAATTTCGCACTTACTTATTCCTAGGTCTTCACCTAGACCCCCTTGCACATCTTACCAGAGACTCTAAGTTCTATCGGGTCCTTCCCAACCTCACTGTTCTCTGACCTTTGGTTCACCAGTGGACCAGTGGGGAAAGGAGTGGCTTGGGTATTCACCATAGCAAAATTATCCTGTGGGGGCAATGCTTTGGAACAGTCCGGACCAGGCACTCCTGCAGGGCACCAGAGGTAAGCGTTACAGAATGCTAATCCCACGTCTCAAACACTGCCCGAGTGTCATGGAGTCGGAGGTAGATCATCACCTCTGCTCGCAGCCCTTTTGGGGGATTTGCGAGCAGAGGTGCACGCAGCCTGTTACTAGACTAATGCCATGGGAGAAGAGGTAGTCGTGAACAGGGAAAGGACAGAGGATCTTGCAAAACATCTGACCATAAAACAAGCAGGTCAGGTCCCACTGCCTGGCTCACCTGATGGAGCTGTAGCTGGGCTCCCCCATATTCAGGTAACCACCCCTGTAACAGTCCCCGCTTTGAACAGGGAGTTATTGGCTCTATGGCAGGGGCCACAAGACTTGCTGGTATATGTCACTGCCTTTAATCGACTCGTTGCCGAAACAAATTCTTCGGAAGAAAAGAGAACTACCCTCTTCTACCGAGGTCTTCGTGGTGAATTCAAGGATGTCCTAGCCCAAGTGGTCAACCCGACTGAGCGCTGCTCGGAATATATTGACCTGGTGGTACAATTGAACCACCGATTACAGGAAAGAAAGACAGATCGGTCCCGCTCGGAATTGGGGGTGCCTTTGTACATATGTCCACGCGAGGTACAATTGTGTACCCAAGAGAGTCCACCAACTAAAAAATGATTGAGAAGATGTACACTTTCCACAAGGCACATATACATAAAATAAAGATTTATGACTTAATCAGTGCGATATTCTATCAGATAGTGGGGTTAGTAAGTGATATATACACACGATTTGACAATTTTCATATTTTCATACAGTTTTGTAAATTTGTACATTTGCACTGTTCATTAATAGCCGTTGCTAAGACAGAGAGTTAATTATTGTCCTCTCTTGATTGTTAGGATTGTTGTTTAGAGATATAAACAACAATCCTAAAAATAAACTGTATTAAAATTGTCAAATTGTATGTATATATCACTTACTAACCCCACTATCTGATAGAATATCGCACTGATTAAGTCATGAATCTTTATTTTATGTATATGTGCCTTGTGGAAAGTGCACATATTTTCTTAATCATTTTTTAGTTGTAAAGTACAAAAAAAATATATAATTGTTGTTTGAATAAAATTTGTTTTAAAAGTACATTAAGGACCTGGACATGATAAATATGTTGGGACTAATTTAGCAACCAACTGTTTTGTGGAAGCCTGCCCGGTACATAGCAGACTGAGACAGGGGTAGTTGACTTTAATTTAGTTTTTGTCTGGCTCACTCTCTATACATAAACTCAACCCCCCTTTAACAAGAAATTGGGAAAAACCCATATGATTCCACTGCCCCATGTGTGGCCAGTATACAACCTCCCGCAAGATTTCTAGAGTATTATGAAACCCCTGATGACCGGCTGTGGCGCGTCATGGCCGTGACTTAGCATCAGGCTTCGGAATGAGGTAGGTACCACCCACTGGTCACATCCAGAGAAGGATCTCCTTGCCAAAAAACCGTCTTGGATTCTGAACATTTTGGAACACTTCATCAACACCCTGAGGTCCTCATTCTCAATGTAATCAGTTTCCATCAGAGGAAAGTTCACAGGGTCCTCAATGTGTTGGTAAAATTTCCTGATAATCGGATCCCCTTTTTGTGCCATAATTAAATCAGCATCTGGGGTCTCCTTACTCTACTCGGCAGGTGAGAGTTCATTGTTATTTATTTATTTATGCTTTTGTATTTGGTTATAACATAACCTTTACAAAAGAAGAAGTGTAAAAACAAAATTTCGGAATTTTCCAAGTTATTAAAAAAGATATCAAAGCACATATTATAATCGGTACACTTACAACAGTCAATAATACATAAAATAAGAATATGAAAAAAAAAATACTACATACAAGAACTAATCTTCATGAAACATAACAACATAAAACATAGGTCTTAATTAAGATACCTTGTAATACATGACTTCAAATGAGTGTAACAAACTGTTTGCCGAACATATTCAGTGGTCTACTTACGGCTGAATAGATTGCTGCATATACAGTGGTATATTACGTCGATATATCTAATATATCCAATAACCATTTCACTCTCTGTTTCCAATAGATGTCGATTTGCAGGTATTACTCAGAAATATAATTACAGCTAACTGCAAGGGCGTCCTCTTTCCATGGAGCATTTGCCACCATAACCAGTCAAGATTTAGGGATTCAGTATTTGGTACAAATGCACAGAAACATTCAATACGCTCCATTCTTATTGTGATATAGTCAATTAGTAGATGTTCCAATGTTTCAGTTAGGCCTTTAATACCATAAAACCTGCACAGTGTTTGAGGGTCTTTCCTCCTTTCCTGCATGTCACTGATCTCGTGGGTTAGCAACAGATTAAATCTAAAACGCATGAACTCATGTCGTACTCGCTTATCTGGAAATGGGGTCAAATATGGCTCCTGTGACCCCCCATGCTTAGTATTTGAAACCAACTGTTTATAAATGTTATAGAACTTTCCCCTTAGTGATACTCCAATCCATCCACTCAAGGAGTTTTTTTTTAACTTTATCTTGATTGAAAATAAGCAGATCCAGTGATGCTCCTAGTTTATTCAGATAATCCAGGCATTCTGCTTTAAGGTTTTTTAGATAGCCCGAGGTAGTGGAATCACTACCATAGCCACTTCCCAATAGATCATACAAGGTACCTTTCAGGGTAGTAACTAACTTTCTAAAGAGAGAGACCCTTCGCCACGTGACCATACTTCCTATAGATGCTAAACCGAGGTCATAACGTATAGCAACCACGGGTACACACTTTGGTAAGCATTTAAACAACGACTTTAATAAAAATGCCTCATATTTTACTAGTTGTTCCATTACCCAAAGTGAGAAAAACTCAAGACCATAAAATAACTGGGGTATTGTATTGCACTTACAATATTGCATGGTTGGTAAAATGGAAAATTTCACATAGTTTGCATCAATTTGTTTATCCATTTGCATATCAGTCTTTGTCCCGCCCACATGGGCAGTCCAGCACCAAAATGCAACCCCATACACGTGTTTCAGCCTTGTTGGGCATCATCAGTGAGGTGAAGCTGTGCCTCTCTGAGCATGGCTGTGAACTCTCAATGTGGTTAAAAACCACTGAACAGGTTATCATGCCTTGTTCTTCCGAGTGAGGGCGCCTGCTACCTTTGTTGAATTCTTTGAAGGAACTGTTCTGTACATTCTTTAGTTGGTGGATCATATATATTTATGATTAAGGTATTAGGAATGAGTGGGCCATCTTTACCTTTAATTTGAACTGCCAGAACGTAATCATTGCCAGCTCTATTACTTAATTCATCAGACCAAAAATCATGACTGATACCTATAAGTAATCCACCATATGGCTGGCCTTTCTCTCCTTTCTTTGCATGTTTTTGATAAATGCAATTTGAGTCAATGTGAAAATCATCCATTAGCCATGTTTCTTGCAAAAGAAACATGGAATGTCTAATAATCACATCAAGTGAACCACCCAACTGGAGGAAATGGGAGTGCCCTCTGGTGTTCCAGGATGCGAGGGTAATGGTTCACTTCTAGTTGTCCCAGCAGGTTCTTAAGCCATTTCCAGTCTGCTTGATTTTCAGCTGAACTAACAGACTGAGCAGGAGGAGATTTGATGGATTTAGTTTTAGAAGGTTTACAATGTTCACAAGCTTGGGAGATCATATTATTTGAAATTGGAATATCAAGTTCATAAGCCAAAAAAAGCAAGGACTCTGCTTGGGCACGGATAGTGCACGCTGTGGAAGGAAGCACACAATGGATTAGAGAAATAGTCCCAAATTGCTGTTTTAGTGGTTGGACAAACTCAAAGTCGCAGGAGTTAAAAATGTGTAGCGCTGGAATTTTAGCAAGTAGTGCAGGTCTATTAAAGGCTTTCTTTGTGCGCCTTTCTGTGCATTCACTAATAGTGATAACTCTGTTGTCTTTAGCCATGGCACTTGTGTTATAAGACTTTTCTTCGCATTCACTGTTATGATTATTGCAGGATTGTCTCTCTCGCATATTATGTGTGGTAGTTTCACTATTTTCCCCAGATGATTTGTGTGCTAATCTCTGCTTATTGGTAGCTATAGATATTGTCTCATTGATTTTATCATTAGAAGTCAACCAACTTGTCAAAGTGCCCAATTTAGCAGATGCTCTTTTTTTCTATTCACGCGTTTTCTAAGGCGTTTTGCTTTAACTTTTATCGCAACTAGTGAGGCTACTGTAGAATTTAATGGTAAGCTTTCATTGTTATGGGCATCCACACTAATAATAGAGGGGGCAGGTGGAGGGGATCTCGGTTTACTTGTTTTCTCCGATCTTTGTGAGTTAGATATCTACCTGGAGATTAGGTTATATTATAGGGATTAGCAACTTCAATACCTTCAGTAGGAGAAATAGGAGCACTGGGCTCATGTATTATTTCTCTATGACTATCATTCCCACTTAAATGATCAGTCACTTTTGTAGTGGCTTTCGCTTGCATCAAAGTGTCCAATAGCTGACCATTTTTCACAGTTTGATAAAACGTTTCATCCACAAGTTTGATCAATATTTTCAAAGCAAAATGAAGAAGGCCAGCCGACGGTACAAGTGTTGGTCCAGAAGGAATAGACTCTTTTGGCGCCGCCATCGAGTGATTATTATCATGGCCATTGTGGTCAGAGATGTTAATGACCTCAGGCTGTGTCGAGCTACATTGTGTCTGATAGCTAGGCAAGCCTGACAATGAGAGTAAACTAGGTGTACTAGATAAGCGTGCTGTAGATTCAACATAATGACATGATTTTTCTATGGTATGAGTGATAGATTTATCATTCACCTGCTCTGCCATAGCAACTTCTGCGTCAACATCAGCTCTATTGGACCCACCAAGTCGATAACATAGCTCCAATAACGAATTTTCATCAATAGCATCTAAAGAAGTGGGGGGGGAGTACTCGCACTCATTTCCCCCATTGGTGGATGGATGTCTGCAGAATGACTTTTCCAATGCTAACAGTTTGACAAGCTTTTCTAGAAAGTTCATTTCCCACTTAAAAAAAGTCTGTAATGGGTGTAGAAACGCATGAAGTTTTGACTTTGTTAACTCGTTTATTATCAACAGGTACATCAGAAAAGGAGTAGTTAGTGATCTCACAGGTCCTGTTAGACCCAATTGCACATTCCTCTCGTTGATGGCCTGTACATTTTCCATAGGGTTTGCTCTTCCTTAAATTATAATGCTTGCTCTTTGTAGTCGCTTTGCAAAGCATTTTCCCCAATACTTATAACACACTCTTACCTCGAGTGGCGTAGTATGGCTGTGTCCAGATAATTGACCACCTTTCAATCACCAGCAATCTGTCGAATACAAAGATCTGTGCACACTTCGCAGCACCTCAATGTTTAGCGGCTATGTGGAGTAAAAGGCGGCATTTTGAGCACCGTTAAGGAGATGACAAAACAGATTTTCCAGCGAACACAGTCAGAAGCTGAGAACTCCCAAAATTCTTTTAAGACCAGGCAAAGAATATTAGCACCGATGCCGAGCCCCCAGCCCAGCAGCCTTACAGCTGCACCCTTTTCTCCCCTGCGGGCTTAATGCCACAAGGGTATCGGCAAGCTTCTTTTGAACACGCCACTTCCTGGATGGGCGTGTTCAGCTGGATTAAAGTGGCAGGTGCAATTAAAAGGTCTGTTAGCTGCTCACAAAAAATTCTGACCTCACAAACAGATGAAAACACAGCGGTTTACGGTGTTTCAATTCAGGTCCAAAGTACTCCTGTTGAAATGCTGGCCAGTCTGACAAGGTCATGAATTTCCACACTTTGGCCCTTTCATATTTTGTGGAGGGTATTATTTTCCGAGGGGGGTTTGTACCTTTGAAGTGCCTGCCTAGGCCAAACTTATTCTGCTCGTTTCAAAACATTTTTATTTCTTTTTCTCTCTTTCTTTCACAGAAACTAAGTCTTTTTGGGAATAAGTGTAATACATTTAAACCACCCCAGCCCCACACATATAATAGTTTCTGTGCTAGTATTGGGATGATTTCATATTTAAATTTCAAAAGAGAAGTTTTCTTCCTTTTGCAAAAACGGATTTACACAAGATGCAGTTTTCTTTGCATTTGCTTTCTGAGGGCTTTTTTATTTATTTTTTCAGCTCTGGTCAGTTTCTGTACACAGGGATATGCTTGAAAAATGGTTTCTTGATAATTGACACATAGCAAGAGAGAGGGAGCTTTCTTTTGAAGTACTTAGCATGGGTTAATTTGTTTCCAAAGTGAATCCTTGCCGTGCGGACTGAAATGAAATTCTCTGCTCTTCACAGACTTTATTTGATATAACAATGCCGTTCTGGGAGGGAAGGCCTTATTTGATGGAGTTCAACATGAAATAGATGGACGTGGCTGTGTTTTACTAGAACAAAACTGTGTGATGTTTAAAATGAAAGTAGCACCACTGCGAGGTCGTTTTAAATCCAGGCCATTTTCTTGTGCAGCTTTGCGTTTTTTGAGATGACAGAACAGCAGCGCTGAGTCATTCTGCCTTTGAGATATTTTCTTTGGGTTCACATGAAGAAAACAAAATGCAGCCATTCCTGGGGTGGTTATGTTCAATCTCACCCCATATGTGGTTAGCAGACAAAAGCACAGCAGTTTCTTTTGTAACTGCTAAAATGCAGTTTCGTGATGCAGGGGATTTCTGTTGGGGCTGGTAAATATACCCCACAATATCCAACCGAAGGGGCCCAAAAGATTCCATCCCAAATACATTGGCCCCTACCCTGTCGTTTCAGTCATTAACCCTGTGACAATTGAACTAGGGTTACCCCCATCCCTAAAAGTACACCCTGCCTTCCACGTGTCATTGATAAAACCTGTACACCCAGGCACACGAAACTCATGTACCTCCACCAGTAGAAACGATAGATGGGGAAAAAGAATATGAAGTACAAGACATCTAAGACTCCAAAATCATCAGAAGAAAGTTACATTACCTGGTCGATTGGAAAGGCTACAGCGTGTTAGATAGGACATGGGAACCAGCAGAAAACATTCATGCACCTCGCCTACTAGCTCGTTATCACCACAATCATCCAACTCGGCCAGGACCTGGGTTGGCTACCCTTGGGGGGGGCTTTGGAGGCGAGTGCTGTCATGATCCCAGTAAAGGCACAAGACATGTGCATTAGGACCTGACGCACAACTTCCCATGGCAGTGTACAGAGAAGTTTGACATGTAGGGTGGCTGGCTGGCGCAGGCATTTGATAGGAGTTGCTTTGACCCACACCAACATGGCCGCCAAGACAGAACCCATCTTGGAACTTAAGATGGCCTCTGGCAGACCTAAAGATCTGATTTCCCTGGTGGTCTAGTGTTAACAGGGTGCGGCCAGAAGCTATAAAAACACGCCCTCGGCCACACCCTGTGCTTAGCGTTTTATCTGTTACCTACCAGAGCAGTGTAATGCTTACCACTCCTGTTCTTCCACGTGCGGTGCACACCCAGACCTATCTGCAGCCATACTTACCCGAAGACTTCACATCGTAGGAGTCCCGCTTCAAGCTACTGTCCTGATACTCACCTGGAATCGCAGCCCAGACTCACCTGCAGCCGTACGTACCTGAGAGCTTCATCGCAAGAGTTCTGCTTCAAGTTTCTGCCCTGATACTCACTTGGAATCGTATCCGATCGAGGCCCACAGCAAGTGCATCTCCTGAAACAAGAAAACAATAGTAAGAGACTTAACTTAGCTGCCAAACCCCCCCAAACTTCCCATTTAGCACAATTTACCTAAACAAGCGATCAGCCACCTCGTTCATTCTTCCCACTGTGGCCAATCCAGTGAAAAGACATTCTGCGAGACCTGCACCTGGGGAGAGGAGGAGAAAGAGATTTGTTAGAGCGCATCGCGGCACTCACTGAGAGCAAACAACAGGAAATAAGCTCTGCTCCTTTCCGCAAGCTGCTAAGGCTCCAGGAAGACAAGCAGTGTTGCACAAAGACTTACCTTCATAACTTCAGAATCCAGTGCGTTGCAGCCGGCCTGGACCACTACTCTTAGTGAAGCAACTGGAGTCAGATGCTTACCTGATATCTCCGGTCCGCCTTCTCCATCCAAATGTGGTGAGCAGCAGCATCAGCGCGCCAGCCAGCCTAATTAGAGGGATACAAGGTGGAGGTGGGGGGAAGAGCTGGGGAACGCGTATTGAATATCTGCACTTATTCCTCGGTCTTCACCCAGACCCCCTTGCACATCTTACCAGAGGCTCCAAGTTCTACCGGGTCCCTCCCAACCTCACTGTTCTCTGTACTTTAGACCAGTGGGGAAAGGAGTGTCTTGGGTATTCACCATAGCAGAATTATCCTGTGGGGGGAACGCTTCAGAACAGTCTGGATCAGGCACTCCTGCAGAGCACCAGCGGTAAGCTTTACAGAACCCCAAGCCCATGTCTCAATCCCTGCCCGAGTGTCATGGAGTCGGAGGTAGATCAGTTAGCAGCCCTTTTGGGGGATTTGTGAGCCAAGGGGCACACAGCCCGTTCCAAGACTAATGCCATAAGAAAAGAGGTAGTCGTGAACAGGGAAAGGACAGAGGATCTTGCTAAATGTCTGACCATAACACAAGTGGGTCAGGACCCACTGCCTGGCCCATCTGATGGGGCCGTAGCTGGGCCACCCCATATTCAGGTAACCATCCCTGTAGCAGTACCCCTGGCCCCTCCTGAGCGATTCCTAGGTGATCCACAGAGGTATGCTATTTTTATGAACCAGTGCAGGTTACACATTTTGTACGGTCCAGACCAAGGTAGCCTTTGTGCTATCATACTTGGGGGGGAGGGATCCATGCAGCCAACTGGTCAGTCCCTTTAGTGAATCAGGACGACCCCATCCTGTATAATGTTGCTGGTTTTCAACATGAGCTAGACAAGCTCTTTGCATGCAGGAGTCAGGGGCAGGCTTTTGACGGGGGGGTTATTTGCTCTACAGCAGGGGCCACAAGACCTGCTGGTATATATCACTGCCTTTATCTTTACTGCCTGGTATCTTTAAACACATCTGGAAGCATGCAATATAAGTGACTTGTTTCACCTCTCCAGACTTCAGCTGTTATCTTGAAACACACTTGGGACTATGTCATATAACAGACTTGTTTCAACTCTCTTAGATGGTTCCATGAAATAATGTCCCCACAAAAATGTCTCCTGACAAAAAAAGTCACTGTTTTTGCAGAGACATTATTACATTGAACAATGTACAAGAGGACCGGGGGACATCCCCACAACCCATCACCATACATAATGTCACCATATATAGTGTTGCCAATGGCTTTTCCCGGTGACATCATGTATGGGTAAATTTTCTATGGGGACATTATTACCTGATACCTCTAAGACTTGAGCTGGTATCTTGAAAAACACCAACCAGCATGTGTCATAAATGACTTGTTTCAATTCTCGTAGACTTGAGCTGGTATCTTGAAACACACCTGGAAGCATGCAATATAACAGACTTGCTTCACCTCCCTTAGATTTGAACTGGTATCTTGAAACACATCTGTAAGCATGCAATATAACTGACTTGCTTCACCTCCCTTAGATTTGAACTGGTATCTTGAAACACATCTGTAAGCATGCAATATAACTGACTTGTTTTTTTTTAAAAACTTTTATTTTTCAGAGAGAGTTACATCAGATCAACGCTCCAGGTAATTGGTAGATTGCATTAACATTTGGTACACTTAAATCAATTTATACATTCCATTTTGTGCACAGACAATCACAGTGTGTTGCTGTCGTCTTCAGGGAGCATATTAAATACATAAAGTCGGAAGAGTGACCAAATGTCCTTAGGTCGGCACGGCGACGATACAGTTATAATAAATTGTTCCTCACATTCGTTTATCATTGATAAGTCTTTCAAGAAGTCTTCCCTTTTAGGGTCCTCTACGGATTTCCAACATTTCAGAATGTTTCATTTTGCAACGACACATGCAATTTTAAACAGTCGTCTGGTGGTCTCGGCTACCTTGCCGATATCCCCAAAGAGGTATTTCAGCTGGGAGGGTGTGGCTGGGATCATGGTGATGTCTTCTAGGATTTCCACCACTTCCCCCCAGAATCTCGCCGCGGGTGGGCTAGTCCAGTACATATGGTACGCATCTGCCTTGGGGCTATCGCATTTGAGACATTTACCTGTGTGGCCTTCTACAAACTTAGCCAGTTTGGCGGGGGTGTAGTGAAGTTGGTTGAGTACCTTAAATTGGATCAGTCTCAGGCCTGAGACATTCTTAGTGAGTTGGCAGCATCTCAGCCAGCACGCTTCGCCCAGTTCTACACCCAAATCCCACTCCCAGGCTTCTTTGATGTTATTACATGTTTTAGAGTGTGTTTGGACCAAATTATAAAGTACGGAGTCTCCTTTCCTGTGTCCACTTGTCCCTGTCATTGCGCTGATGCATTCATGAGTAGGAGGTTTTATCGGGAAAGTGGGCCACTTGGCGATGAAAACGGTTTTCATTCTATAGAATTGGAATTGTTTAAGGTGTCCCCTACCCACTGCCTCGATGAAGCCCCTAGTTCACAGAACTTGCCGTCTGGGAACATATCTCTCATCTTAAACTGTTTATTTGGATCCCATGCCCTCTTTAATGCCTCGTCAAAGGTGGGTGTTATGTCAGGAAAGTTCCATAGTGGTATCTCTGGGTCGTATGGGGACGTGAACCTGATTCTCTTATATATCTTAAACCACGCCCGCGTGGTGGTGCTCACTGGGTCGTATTCGCAGGAGTTCTTGCGTTTGGGGTCGAACTTTACGGATCGCAAATCAGTCGGGGAGGCTGCATATTTTTCGAGGGGGATATGCATGGCTGTATCATCTGGATCGAACCAGTGTCTTGCAAAGTGTGCCTGAGATACTAAGTAGTATAGTTCAAAATCGGGTGCCGAGATCCCACCTTTTGAAAAAAGCTCTGCCATTTTGGACCATTTCAACCTGGCTGTTTTGCCACCCCACACATTGGAGGAAGTTAAGGTCTTAAATTTTGCGAAGACTGCTCTTCCCGCCCAAATGTTGCAGAAATAATGAAGTAGTTTGGGGAGCACCACCATCTTGAGAAGTGCTACTCGTCCGTAAAGCGAGATGGGAAGCTTGGACCAGATTTGTAATTTGATGGAAAGAGATTGTAATAATCCCCCATGGTTCTCAGCGTATAGTGTGTTTTTATCCCTGGAAATCATAATTCCCAAATACCAGACGTGCACGGGGGACCATTTAAACCCTTGTATGTTGGACATACCTCCGGTGTTGGAGGTTATTGGGAACAGTTCGGACTTGGAGATATTGATTTTGTATTCAGAGAATGTCTCAATGTATGCCATGATGGGGCCCAGGTTTTCTTTTGGGTTTCGTATGTATAGCAGGGTATCGTCTGCGGAGAGGGAGATTATTTGCAGGGTTCCGGTCATAGTTTCTATTGTGAGTGCAAACAGTATGGGGGAGAAAGGACACCCCTGCCTGGTACCTCTATTTAATAAGAATGGAGGTGACATAGTGTGATTAGTTAGTACTTGCGCAACTGGGTTAGTGTAGAATAGCCGGACACACTTTACAAAATATTGACCTAATCCAAATCTCTCGAGTACCTAGAACAGGTACGACCAGGAGACAGAATCGAAGGCCTTCTCGGCGTCCAGGGCCGCTATGGCAGTATTCGCCTTTGGGTCTATTTGTGCCATTATTCCAAAGAGTCGTCGCAAATTTACGCCCGTGGACCTAGTTGGGATGAAGCCGGCCTGGTCGGGATGCACTAATATGGGCATATAAGGCAGCAATCTGGTCGCTAGAATCTTAGCAAAGATTTTTGCGTCTGTATTAATAAGCGAAAGGGGTCTCTATTAGCCCATATCTTGTGCAGGCCGACGGGGCTGGTAGAGAACCATTATAACTGCCTCACGCATGGAGTCTGGTAGTATTCCCCGTTCCATTGCTTCCTTCCATACTTTCAGCAAGAGCTGGGCTAGTTTGTCTTGATATTAATTACCTCTACAATTTCCTCCAATGTAATGGAAGTGTCTAATAACATTCGGGTTTCCGATGTGAATGTCGGGAGATCAGGTGTGTGTAAGTAATTTGTTATCTCCTCCTTCGATTTAATGTCTTGGTTGGAATATAATGGCTTGTAGAATTCGGCAAACGTATTGATATCTTGCTCTCGATTTACCATTTCCCCATTAGGTGTCTGTATTTTGGTGATGGTGCTATGGTGGCTCTCGGCTTTGAGCATCTGAGCTAGGAATTTCCCAGCCTTGTTGCTTTCCCCATATCTCCGAGCTTGGGCTGGGGTGGCTATGTACTGTATCTCCTCCTCTGCAAGTTTATTAAATTCGCCCAGTGTTGTATGTATATCGGAGAGGGATTCTTTACTGTGTGTGGTGCTGTATTCAAACTCAAGTAGTTCAAGTTTCGCTTCCGCTGTGTCTAATTCTCTCCTGACAGACCTCAGCAGTCCAGTGGATTTGGCCATGATGGCACCCTGCAGCAATACTTTGAATGTTTCCCATACCATGGCAAATCTGTCTACTGATCTCTCGTTTAGTTGAAAGAATTCCTCTATTTCGATGTGTAGGGATTCGCACACGTGGGGGTACCTTAGTATAGTGGGGGACATCCTCCAACGTTTAGTCTTCGGTGTGGTGTTTCGCATTGTTAGGGTGATTGATTTTGGGGAGTGGTCTGAGAGCGTACGCGGGTACATCTAGCAGTTCAATACTGTGTCTAAAAGGGTGGAGCCAATAAGCCAGTAGTCTATGCGTGACTCAGAGTTGTGTACTGATGAATAGTAAGTAAACGCTTTTCCTGTCGGTGTAGGTCGCGCCATATATCTACAATGGACATTTGATGCATTATCTGGTGTATGGTTAGAGCAGCCTTAGTTTGGGCAAGGGAGGCAGTCGAGGACTGGTCCAGGGCTGTATTGAGTATCGTGTTGAAGTCCCCCCCCATATTACTGCTGAGTCATCAGTTGTGATTAACATGTTATGTATGGTGCTGTAGAATTCAGGGTTGTCAATGTTGGGGCCATATGTATTAACTATAACAAGCTGTCTTTCTGCCACCTCCCCCCAAACCAGGACATATCTGCCGTGGGTGTCTATTTTGCTATCCCGGAGCCGGAATCCCAATTTCGATTGATTAATGTAAGCACCCCCTTTGCATGGGTCGAAGACTCAGTATAATGCCTTAGGGGACCCCATTTTGGAAGGAAGCCAGTCCAGACCTGACCAGTAGCATGTGTTTCTTGAAGTAATAAGATCTGGGGGTTATGTCTGGCTGCAATTTTTCGGGCCTTAATCGGATTGTTGAGGCCTCGTACATTCCATGAAAGGAGTTTAATAGCTATACATTTATCACCCTGCGCCATGGTCTTCCTTAGTCATAGGTCTGTGACCTGGGCGGCTAGAAGAATCTGTTATTACAGTTGTGTCCAATGTAACCAACCTCTCTACTTTTAAACTTTTATCCTGTAAATCCAAACTCCGCCCCCCGCCCCCACTCCCACCCGCACCTTCAACCCCAACACGATGATGTATCCCATTTCCCATAACTTGTGGAATTCTCCGGAGGGTTGCTTGTTGCTGCCGCACGGCCTGCCATCAACAGAGGCTCACGATCCCAATATTAACACATATTGCTCAGAGCCATTCATCATTGCTAAAGTCATCTAACCTTGTATAAGGATATCGGCATGCCTCCAACTCTGTCGGCGGGGTTGAGTCTCGCATCCTCTGGTCGTGGTCGCATGTTTTGATCTCGTGCCTGGTCTTTAGGAGGGATAGGGATAGAGGCTTCGATGTATGTCACGGCTTCTAAAGGATTCTCGAAAAAGTGTGTCCTGCCCCCATATTGGATTTGCATCTTCGCTGGGAAGATGAGCATACGGAACATAAGTGGAGCCTGAGTTGCCTCTTGACTGGTTGATAGGACCTCTTTTGTGTTTGGACACTGGTCGAGAAATCCGGATAGATGTGCACTCTATTTTCCTCGTAGTGCAGGGATTGCATCCCTGTCCCTGTAGTTAAGGAGGCGAGTGATTATCGTACATGGAGGCGCCCCGGGTTTGGGCGGTGGCGCCAGGGTACGATGGGATCTTTCCACAAGAAAGTGATCTGAAAAGGATTCTGCACCTAACAGGGTTTTCAAAATGTTCTCTGTGTCGCTCCATCGGGCCTCTGCAGAAGGACTCTGAGATTCCAACAATTCGGATGTTTTTCCTCTTGGATCTCGATTCGAGGTCCTCGCATTTGGTTTAGGTTTGTGTAGTTCCCCCTTCAATTGTGCAATGTCTCGGCTGTGTTGGATATCTTCGTTGGTACTGATCCTGTTTTCTGTTTCAGTGATGCGGGTGCTCTCCTTGTCTACCCTAGCCTTCAGGGAGCTGATCGTTGCCACAATGTCGTCCAGTTTGACATTTACTGCAAGAAAGCCTTTTTGCACCATTGTTATTAGCCCGTCTTCTCTGGCGTCGGCTGAAGTATCAGCCTGGCTGTCTGCCACTGGCATTGCGGTTGCGGCTGACCCGTGTACTTGGGAGCTGGTGAAGGAGTCCATTGGGCCGGTTTTCCTGGCACCTGTACCTTTCTTCTCGTGGCGGCCCATATTGCGAGTATACCAATCGAAGATGTATTGTGTTCTCCCATGTCCCGCAGTTCTGTGGGGCAGTTTTCTTGTATAGTTGCCAGGGCAAATCAGGTGTCTCGCCTGCACGGCCTGTCCATGTAGGCTTTAGTGTTATTGGGTCTTATGGATTTCTCCTGCATTGTTGCCGAGGTGGCTTCGTGTTTTGCGTCTGAGTTTTTTCAATTGGGTTTCTCCCCGCTGTGGCAAGGGCCTTGTTGTATAGCTGGTTGTCTCTTGGGCCCAACTTCCGTTTAATTATAGGTTTAGAGTGGTTGTTTAAAGTGTCTTGAGGAGACTCTCACTGCGTGCAGGCCCGCATCCTGTTTCAGCCTGGCAGCTAGGGTGATTTGCTGCGTGCCCCCCTGCTTTTTTGTAAGTGCCTGCTGTGAGGCATTGCGTCAAGACACGTTCTTGCTAGGGGCCCACGTTCCCACCTGTCGTATTGGAGGAGCATGGTGCGGTGTGCGGCGATACATTCGCAGCAGTGGATTTGTACCTTTGTCTCTGGCTGCAGTGCGCACTGTGTGGTATCTCGGTCCCTCCTCCGTGGTGATCGAGGATCCACTAGCCGTGGGCCTCAGGTTCAGAATGCAGGTGTGACCGGGTGTGTATGGTCAGAAGAAGAGGCCTGTTCCAAATGAGGCTGTGTTTGACAGGAGCTTAACGATCCAGGGCTCGGGGAGTGTTGAGCACAGTCTCTTCGTTACCCACTGCATTCTCCCTGCGTTGCGGTTTGGGCTGGGACTGGGTGCGCGACTATGAGTATTATGGCCCCGGGCCTATCACAGTATCCAGTGCCCTTGATCAATCCAGCCAATATCACCAACCCAGCATCGGTGTAAGGACCCTCTAAGGAGCCGGCACTCTGGCCTCTCCCCGGGTGGACTGTCTCCTCTCACGTACTACGGGACCGTGGGGTAGTGCCTAGGCAACGCCGGTCCTCACTCATTGCATGGGCGCGTACCTTTGCGTTGTTGGCTGGTTCGTGTCCCGCTTCTCGGTCGGGTCGTCGCTCGCCATTTGTCCTCACAGTTCTCCCGCCCGGCGATTGTGGGCCGGTGTCCAGAGGTTCCCCTCTGCTGGGCCTTGTTTGTTCTGGTGGAGCGCACGCACACCACAGGGTTTGGTTAGGATTTCAGCCTTTCTGTGCCCCGATGCACCACAGGGGATTGCGAGCAGTCTGCCGCTGGTTCCAGTGTCTGCCCGAGGGTGCAGATCTCCTCCGGCCAGAGCCTTGCGTGTGTTGTATATCTGGGCACTTGTGTCTGAAGAACAGGAGGAACGGTCCTCCCCCTTTGCGGCCTTGCATTGGTCATTCGACCGCGGCATAGCGCGGCCACTCTCTAATTCTAGGAGTCCGCACGAAGCATGCGGGTCCACCTGCTGCTGCTAAGAATGGCGAGAACTCAGCACTGTCTTTGCAGTTTCTTTCCGTGTTTGCCCACAGTGGGGTATGGGTGTTAAGGCACCTGCCAAACGGAGCGTTATCCCTTGCAATGGCTCCGAAAAAGATTATTTTGATTACAGGATGTTCAGGGGATCGGAGCTCTTCGATCAGGCGGCCATCTTCGTTGCACACAACAGCGCCCCCATATAACGGACTTGTTTCACCTCCCTTCGACTTGAGCTGGTATCTTGAAACACACCTGGAAGCATGCAGTATAACAGACTTGTTTCACCTCCCTTAGACTTGAGCTGGTATATTAAAACACACCTGGAAGCATGTAATATAACTGACTTGTTTCACCTCTCTTAGACTTGACACACCTACCAGCATATGCCACAAATGACTTGTTTCACTTCTCATAGACTTGAGCTGGTATCTTCAAATGCACATACCAGCATGCGCCATAAATTGCTTGTTTCAGTTCTTTGAAACTTAGATGGCCAGATAGACCACATCTTCTAGTGTGCAACATGAATGGATTGCTTCATTGCTTTTAGACATGACAGAGGTGACCCCTATTTCACTTCACTTAGAATTGAGCTGGTTACCTGAGTAACATCTACCAGCGTTCTGCCAGAATGACTTGTTTCTCCTCTCTTAGACTTGCACATCAATAGTTTCTGGCTTCACTTCTCTTAGTTTTGGACAATAATACTGGGTTCCCATCATAACTTAGGTGAGACCAATTCGGTAGAATATTTATTTCACAGTGCTGTGTGAGGCAGATCCAAAACACACACAGACCTTGTATAGAAAAGACCAAGCCCGCGTATTGTTGAGCATGTAAGTGGAAGTTTCTATGAAGTATCAATTCAAGATGGTTTCCAGCCCATTTGAGCCTTGTGCTACTACTAGTTCCTAGGTGCACACATCATATTTTACTTCATATTCAGTTTTAATCCCACAATATCTACCAGCATCAAATATGGATTTTATTTCCGTTTTAGTTGTCTTGATTTGTAAGCTGGAAATGTGGACAACAATGCCTAACTCTCCTTCTCCTCCTCAAATCTCTTAATCACCCATCTTCGGCGGCACCCTTCTTTCCTGTTGTGGCTTTGTAGTTCCCTGTTCTCCTCCTCCTTCTTAACTTGGTGCTATTAGCCCCCCCACCCCCACCCCACCATTTCTCTTGCTGGTTCCCGTGTCAGAGGCACTCTCTTGATTAACTTCCTGCAACCTGTTGGCTCAACTCTGCACGTTTCTCTCACGTCTGTGTCTGCCAGACTCATGGAGGCTCCATAGTGTTGTCTTCCTCCTCTTTACATTAGACCCTTTCTTGAACTTGTCCTCATGTTCATTTCTTGGATGGGGTTTGAAAGCCTGAGATCCAAATGTTCGAGGGAGAAAAGACTAAGCATTATTTTTCTGAAATAACCTTCAGTCTTTTCTCTCCTGAGCATTTCCAACTTGGCCCCTACCAACCCCCACCCCCCAGCCCCTGTACTTACCCTGTAGCCACTGACTCGCAGTGTCCCTGAGACGCCTGT
Source organism: Ambystoma mexicanum (assembly GCF_040938575.1). Taxonomy (NCBI): domain Eukaryota; kingdom Metazoa; phylum Chordata; class Amphibia; order Caudata; family Ambystomatidae; genus Ambystoma; species Ambystoma mexicanum. Next base: position 1,092,409,789 of record NC_090941.1, read on the forward strand.
TCCCTTTCACTTCGGTGATCTGGAACCAGCGCCAAAGGGTCCTTACCTTTTTATTTTTTATGTGATGGATGCGGGAGACACCCCCGCAACCCCTGCTCACAATATAGTGAGCAAGGGTGTGGGGGACACGCCTGCACCCTCCACAGCCCCTAGCTCCGAATGCGTGATCTGGTCGAACTTTTTGGCTGTTTGTAATTTTTGAAAGGCCGAAATTTGGCCAAATAACGCATTCAGTCATTTATTATCAGTCATTTTGGATGTTTCCCATCTCTCTAGATACCCTCCCCACCATCGGTGGTTGTTTTGCAGGCATTGCATCTCGCAGCAAGTGAGCAACAAACAGGCCATTCGAAGCGAGGGTCAGTGGCTTCTCCAAGCAATGAGTTGGTGGTAGACCTCTTTCTTCTGCTGGGGCATCTCTCTGGAACAGCCTCCCTGCCTCCCTGAAACTTGAGGAGCACCATCTCCGGTTCCGGAAGCATCTCAAGACCTTCCTCTTTGCTTCTTCTTTCTCTCCTTCTCTCCTCTGCTGATCTCCTGGCTGAATCTGAACCTGCACTGGTTACCTGGCTACCCTCTGATCTCGGGCCCAGGTTCCCTCTCTGCCAATTGCACACCTGCACTGCTCTTCAGGCAATTATTACACTCAGGGACTGTTTCTGTATCCCTACAGCCCCTACTAGCACTTGGCACCTGATGTCTGCACTTACCCTTGCACTTGCCACCAGCTGGCCGCACTTCTATTTATTGCCTTTATGTATTTATTTTACTGTTATCCTATGTACTGCACTGACCCCCTCCCCGTTCCTCTGCAGTTTTTCCCTTCCCCCTCCCCTGCACTTGCGCAATCTCAATGTCACCTGGTCTTGTAGGATCGCTGCCTCCAGGGGAGTTGCTAGGTCTGGAAAGACCCGGGGCTAAGCTGATGTTGGAACTGTTGGGACTAGGGGCTAGCTAGTCTTTTGGCTGTAGCCCCTGAGATTCTATCCGGGGCTACAACCAAAAGATCAGGGGCTATAGCCCCCTTAGACCCCCCTAGCAACGCCCCTGGCTGCCTCTGTCTTCCGTCTATACCCCCTCCCTTGCCTCGTCGCGCCTTTAAACACTTGTGTATAAGCGCGTTATAAATGCCATATCGTGACCTGGATCAAACAGCATCTGGTCTTCGTGCAGCAAGGAACCAACTCAGGTACAGCTTCATTCCAGCTCGTACAGTAGATCTTTTCATCATCCTCACTGCCACTCTAATGCACTCAGACTTCTCAAGATCAGCTCCCATCTGGAGACCCTTCGCTCAGATGTGGCTTGACAGACCTCAGATCATTCATGACTCCCAGCTTGTGGTCACTGCTCCCCACACTCTCAGGAGCCTCCAGGACCCTCCTATCTCTAAAAACTTGAAGTACACGCGGCTCCACAGGCCACGTCTGGTGGTTATATACACTGAAGAAAGACTTTTCCCGACCGGTAGTTGTTGCATGTTTATGCAAAACCTGAGCTGTAGTCAGTATTTGGACATATACAGAGAATTCAAGGTTATCTAATGTGTAATGGTCAATATCTCCTTACAGCCTCAGAACTCTTAGTGACTGTCCCTGAAGTCCCATGACATTCCCATGATCCACACATTCGCTGATAGCGCCTTGAAAGAATGCACATGTTAAGTGGTATTTTTCTCACCTTGAATTTCCCCTGAGTTCTGGACATCCCAGCGGAAAGCCCAATTTACCAGTTACAAATGTTTGGTTTCTTCTGGGTCCAGATGCTTGAACTGGACATTTTTGGGCATTTATTGAGCTGTTGTGTGTACAATTTCAGTCAATTTCAGTTGCACGTTTGCACTGGTAACTGTTTTTTCTTGATTAGTTGGTTGCAGTTATTTTCACTTAATGGAGAATTCCCCAAGTTTCTAATAGACGTGCACAGTCAATGTTCAGAAACCTAATGATGGAAATGATGTCTACTGTATCAGGACAACTTGACTTGCTACCAAGGCCAGAGTGTTCCTCGGTCATTATATCGGGTCATAGCCATCAGCTTCCTAATGTGGTGACTGACCGGCAAACTAACTCAGATGCTGAAAACATGCAATCTTGACAAATAGAAGGGAACGTGGTTCCTGTTCAGATGCCTTCTGGGATGACAAATTGTGTGGATGGAGACCTGTTTCCTTCCCATGACCTACCTTGAATGTGCCCAAACATGGCTGGTCACACTACAACTCATGGTGAGTGTTATTGGGGCCGCACAGTGGCACAGACTTCTCGATGCTCCTGTAAGAATATGGGACCTCTGCAGTACAATTTTGGTAGACTTTTTGTTATACCATTGTTGACTCTAATTTATTTTTAAAAAGTGTTTATTTAATTGATTTTTCAAGTTGTCTATCTCTTTCAAATCTTTTAATAAACAGAACGCACATGTCTTCCTAACACAGGATGAAACCCTGCCACAGCTTGTTTTCTGGCCATCCTAGAAGGATACGCTCAGATTCTGTGCCGATTTAATGTGAGGCGAGGACAGTTGTGTACCATCATGGGATCCCTGGAGCCAGATGAAGGCCCCCTGGATGGGACAGATGGACCTATTGTTGCCCAGACGAGTCTGCGGGACCTTCATCTACTGCCGCCTTCCAAACCGCATGGTGACAGGTGGAAGACCGTGCGTTCCCAGTTCGTAGACCTGGACCACGAGAAGGTAAGACTTTCTTGGGCAGGAGCGTGAGGGGGGATGGCGGTGCTAGGTGTTCTGCAAAAAAGGTCAGTACTCTGGGACTGGAGGATAGCAGCAAGTAAACAGCTGAACTCCCATACCACACTGCAATGTCAGGAGACCTGATTTCCTTTGACGTTGGGAGCGAGCCCAGAATGAAATGATGGTGTATGAATGAAATGATTGTGTATGAGCTAGAGTGCAACTTTGTACTTGAGGACCATCTCCTACTCTGGCTGGGACTGGGGAAACATCATAAATTATAACATAAGGGGCTGTCCCGACAGGCAAGTCATTTAATCTGAAACTTAATTTCTGATATTTCAAAGGTGTGAAAATTGTGAGTATGCTCTGAGTTTGAGGCCTATCTATGGAGAGCCTGTAACCAAGAAATGTCACAATCATATAAAGCTAGATTAAAACATTTTTCATTTCTCGCCATATATCAAACATTATGCATTTGGTTAGGCACACATTAATATACATACTGTTAAACAATTTTAACATTAAACAAATAAATAAAAGAGAAAACAAGAACCAAAAAGTGTATACACAGCAAATACAATGTAGACTGAAGAAATTCCACTCAGCCATACCTTAACGTATAAAAAAGTTGGTCAAAACACATACTCAATACATATATACTGATATATACTGTGAGAAACCTGAAGGTATTCTCCCAGTAAAACCTAGGGAATCCCTTATTCAGGTAGCCAGGACACAGCCATCGCTGTTGGATCCAGTTCCTGAGGGTGGACTACTGGGGGAGGATCACCTGGGTAGGGGAACCTGGGGTTATGCTTGGGGGAATACCCAAGGTGAGACGCGGTATGTTACCAGGGAAGAAGGCGAGGAGGGGGAGATCCCTGAGACCTTTGTGGGCTGTGCCACATTGAGCCACCTTTATTAAAATCTACCACACCCCCCATCTGGTAAATCACTTAGGAGTAAGAACCCTATTAAGTTGGAAAACCACATTTCCCAAAAACCCTGTTTTCCTGCTTTCTACCCGATAACTCTAAACCATTCTTCACCACATACTTCTGATTATTCTTTTCTGAAAACTCAATTTACCCTGACAAAACACTACCGGTCCCACAATCCCCTGTGTTCATTTCACAATCCCAGCTATTCCTGTGTGCCCCACAAATCCCAACAATCACATTCCTCTGATTATCATATTGCACATTCCCCTTCCGAAAACCCTACTAACCCTAATGTGAGGGGAAGCTTCTGTGCCCGTTTTACCGGCCTTGACTCCAGAGCAGCTGAAAGCCAAGCGGTTCTTCACAGCCGGTGAGTCGAGAGGGAAACCAATAAGAACCGGGCTGTGTTGAGTGAGAATCGCAGGAGTGGCTAGTTTGGACTATCTTCCAAGAAACTGTAAATGACTTAGAGACTCTGGTTGATCACTGATTGAGAAACTACAGATACCAGGAGGCCAAAGGGGGGCCAGCGAAATAGGTCAAAGTGGTCATACAGGGGGTCAAGCAAAATCCCTATACAAACGAAAGACTTTGATCTGCAAACAATGTGAAGAAAGGGAGGTAATTCCCACAATCATTGAATGGTGTAAAAAGAGAACATTGGAAGTAAAGAGGGGTCAGCGCCCAGAAGGGGGAGACCCAGGGGTGAACAACTATCATCCCAATCGATAGCCAGAGTGAACCCGGGGAGGGAGACCAATACTCAAGAAGGGGTCAAAGCCCGGCAGAGGGGGGATCCACAGGGTGAATAGTTGTCAAACCCAAAGGTTGAAGAAAGTAGATGAAGTTATCACCCAAATACTGGCAGTCAGGAGTGGTCCGAGTCCGGCGGAGGGAGATCCAGGAGTGAAGCCATCACCCGAGTACTGACAGTGAAGAGAGGTCAGAGCCCGGCAGATGGAGATCCAGGGGTGAAGCTATCATCCAAACTTTAAGTAAGAAAAGAACTGACCCATACAATTAAGGAATACAATTGAGAAGGGTCAGCCCAGAAGAAGGGGAACCAGAGGTGAAACCATCACCCTATCTGAACTTTGGGTTACAATTGAGAAAGGGTCAGCCCACAAGAGGAGGCCCCAGGAGTGAACCCATCACCCTATCTGAACTATGGATGTCAATTGAGAAGGGTCAGCGCCCAGAAGAGGGGGACCCAGAGGGAGAATCATTATCACCCTAAATAACTAATTTGGTTAAAGGAACTTTTGTTATTGGTATTTGAACAGATTAGGCCTCAAAGGGAAGAGACTTTCTATGGAAATGAGACTTGGCCATCGGCGGTCCTGAAAGCTGCCATTCGAACTGTCATTTTGTGCTGGAGAAGCCTGAGACTGTACTGTGCTCCAAGCTCCCATCTTATTCCGTGTCCAAAAATGTGGTGAAGGTTGACCCAGGCTACCGCATCCTGACATATTATTTGAGAACACTTCTTTCTTTTCTTGAGAACTATCCCATGCCCATCTCTGTCATAGCTGTAAGGTTTGGCATTAGGTGTCTTAGTATAGGCCCTTTTATTTGACACAATGCCACTAGGCATGCCTTTTTTTCATTTGATGGTTGACGCTTGCTCCCATCTTAGATTTAGGTTTAGATTAGGCATTTTTCCAACCTGCCTATACAGTTTAATAAACAACCTTGAATGGTGATCACTTGTGTCTGTCTTACTTGTTGTCACCATGAGTTTTTCATAATACTGATAAAAAATAGCACACACTTTGAGAGAAATCTGAACCTCAACCCAGTTTAGTTGGATGTAAGGGTACCTCACTGTCTAGCTAACTGCTTGTTGCTATGACTCGGAAATCCTGCCCAAAAGGCAATTAATGGGCTCAGGGGTGAGCTGGAGTGCTAAGCAAGAGTCTATTGCATGTATTGTTTGAGGGGCACACTGGACAAAGAGCCCTCAGCACACAGTTCCCCCTAGAATGCACATGTGAGCAGGGGCCAGGGTATGCAGTGATAACATTGCGGCAAAAATGTTGCCTATACAAAAGATTGCGGCAAAAATGATGTGGTTTGAACCAGTAAAGATGAACCCCGTAATACCCCCGGTCCCCTTCAATGGTATAATGGGTCCGGGGTTGCGGGGGTGTCCCCCACATCCTTTACATGGATTGCAGCGGCAAAACCACAGCATTTTTGCCGCAATATTTTCTAACCACAGCAATTTTTGCCGCGATTTTAACACATGGAACCGGGGCCAGAGCACAGGCCAGGCCTCCAGAAGGAATAAGGGCAGTGAGAGAAGCTAACAGGCCCACAGCGGGGCAGAAAAGGTAACCCTGGTGGTGCCTACAAGGCCCCCAGAACCCACTGAAAAAAGGAAGGCCACAACATAAGTGCAGCAGCCCTCCTATCCCACCCAAGATAGCACACTAGGAAGTACATCAGTGAGGATGTGGGCTGCATCGACGGGTCACAGCACACATATTTGGCCTGCTTTCTGTGAGATGTGGGTGGGCATGTACATGCCCCATCCTCCAAATGAACATTTAATTCTTGACCACACTCACCTGGCATCTCCATATTCAAGTGTTGGAGGCCTCCAGTGGCAGGCTTACCTTTACCGCCTTTGAGGCAGGCCCAGACTAGCATGCCTAATAGAAGCACGGTTATTGTCTCCTTTGAGGCGGTGCACTACTGTTCCCCACTACCTGTTAAGACTTTCTCCATAGGAACAAACCATGCTCATCTTCACCATTCCAATACACACACATATGCACCGTAGTTTTATATTTATTCATGAATGCTTTCAGGCATACTTCGCGGCCATTCCCTTGTGCAATCTGCACTCTATATTTGCCTCTCGTTATTCTCATTTTAATGCAAAAAAACAACAAAGTATTTGCCTGGAGCCGAATAGTAAGTAATTATAAAGCGGAGCTGAATAGTTATTTTTCATCCGGAGTTCGGCTGAATAGTTACTGCAAGCTGAACTTCGGTGTGTATGGGGAGAGCAGATTGAGTGAGGGTGCAGTGTGTGTGATTTGGGGGCAGTGTGTGTAGTATGTGGTGGCAGTGTTATTGTGTGGGAAGTGACTTTGTGGGGGAAGTATGTGGGTGTGACGAATTGGATTCTGCCCTCCATGAATACAAGGATGAGTAGGGACTAAAATGCCCACTCAGCCCTCAAACTGCTACAAACCAAGAGCCAACACAATCATAAAGGAATGACAGGCAGAGTTATGTGGGCTGAGGGAAGTCTATACTCTCAAGAGGATTGTGAAGGTGAACCAGTAGTGACCCAAATAGTGAAGTATAACAGTCCAAAATAAAGGAATGTCCAGTCAAGTTTCTATGAAAATATATACACATTAATAAACTACACCATCTGCACGAAAACTATGTAGAAAACACCGTACAAAACCCACGCCTATTGAAAGAACAAAGAAGATGCAACAGATAGAGGAATGTAGCACTCCAAGTATGAACACAGGGCTGATGAGCAAATTATGAACCACAAAAAGGATAAGTCTTTGGATGAAAAAGTGACCTTAGCAATTTCTTTGGCAGGTCGATGGCATTGAACCTGGCTTTGAGCAGTGGTGTGAGTGGATTGAGCTCAGTTCGGGCATGTTGGATAGTGTGTACCCAAGCAGCAAGCAGGCGTTGAGCAGGTTCAAATGTGGTAGCTCTGCGCTGTACAATGTCTGCTTTTGGTGAAGCAGGATCTGTTCACGGTGGAGCTCAGACAAGTCGGATTGTAACTGCCAGGAAGGGGCAATGAGTGACGCTCCAGTGGTTCCAGTCGGCAGGCGCGAATGTTGAAATTATAATCCTGTTGGTCCAGTATACGGTTTGGTGAATGGCCTAACCCCTAGTTTGAGTCAGCAAGTGATTCTCCAGTGGTTTAAGTAGGAGCCTGGCATCGAGTGGATGATTCAACGCTAGCAGGTGATGGGTTCAGCAAGGGCACAATGCAGCGTCGAGCGGGTTCTGTAGTTCAAAGTTTTGGATGAGTAGCCAAAAGTAGCACTGTAGGAATCCCTTCACATCGAGCTCAGCTTCAACGGCAGGTCGACCGGCTTTGATGCAGCATAATGGGGTACCTTAGCTGATCTGGTCCTCCAGATGCTGTGAGACCCACTTCAGGAGCTCCAGGACAGGATGAGTCCATTCAGGGTGTGCTCTCCCAGTTTCAGAAGATTTGGTGCAGAGTGGCAGGACCTGGTGCACATCCCAATGTGCCCTGGGAGTGGTTAGTGGGGCAGAGCTTTCCTCTTCCTTGGACTGCTCCTTCTTTACCTCAGTGGTTCCGGGCTTTGGAAAGTACAACTCTCCCAAAAGAGGTCCAGTAAATCCTTCTCAGGTGTCATTCCAGAGTGAATCTAAAAAGTGGTGGAAGACCCCTTCTTTTAAAGGTCAAAGTCCAAAGGTGATTGGACTAAAGCTAGCCTGCTTTAGTGGTACAATCCATGTTCTTGAAAGAAGTGGTCTTTGCCCTTCTGACATCACACCCAGCGTGCTTTGCAGTAGAGGAAGTGGAGGGTACAGGAAGGCGAAAGAGAGGCAGAGATAAATAAGATGGTGGAATCCTCCCCCAACTGTACAGAGCTCTCCCTGTTTACACTAAGCCCCCGCCTTCCCATATCAATATGATCACAAGCCCCTTGGGATGCAGCATCCTGGTGTGAAGCTACTCACTTTGAATGGCTGTGCTCCTTTGATGCCTGGGCCCAGGAAAGTGTGAGTGTCTCTGGCAGAGGGTGTTACCTACCCAAACAAAGAGATTGAAGAAGAAGCATGGCCATTCAGGCTCCTGTCCTATCACTTGCCATCTTCTTCCACAGCTGAGCTGGCTCAGAGTAGCTGACATATGTGTGATATCAACTGGATGTGGCTCCAATTATAATGTGCAGTACCATGCACCAGGCCCTAACTCAGACATGGCTTATATTTAGAGTTTACCCTGCCACCAGCATGAGCTACTTCTAAACATTATAGTCTTGGGTACAGGGGTGCGTATCTTAAACGTAGTCACTGCACTGCAAAGACTTGGCAGTCATTGCAGCTGTAAAATGGGCAGCTGGGATCTCTGAAACTGCTCTGGGCCACTGGTAGAGCAGGTGCTGTGAATCAGAATACTGATGCAGCAGTGCACAGGTACACACTATTCATTTGGCATGGAGCTTATGAAAGGAGAATCTAATCAGCAGATGACCTTTTCCGAGATGGAGATACCCACATACATTTTAATTTAATAACAAAAAAAAGCCAGAATGTTCTCACCCTTGCTTGATTTTAGTCCATCATATTGGCGGCGACTGTGGGAGTGGGAGAGGTGTGTGGGGTCAATCGGTGTGAGTGGACAGGGTGTTTGTGGGTATAGTGTGCCTGGGTTTGGGGGTAGTGTGTGTGTGTGTTTGTGTGCATATGTGGGAGCAGTGTGCGCACTGGGGCAGAGAGTGTAGTGTGCAGATTGTACGGGCAGTGTGTGTGTGTAGCAGTGTGGGTGGGGTCCGTGTGGGCATGTATTGTGGGCTATTGTGAGTGGCAATGTGTCTGTGGAACCTGGCAATGTGTGGGGGCAGATAGTGTGCGTGTGGGCAGGCAGAGTGTGGTTTTCTGGGGAGAATGTGTGTATGTGTGCGTGTGGTGGTGCTGTTTCTGTAAGCGATGTGTTGGGAAATGTGTGGGGGCTTTTATTTTGAGGTAGTGTGCATGCAGGGGGCAATGTGTTTGGGGTAGTGTGTTTGGGGGTAGAGAGCAGTGTGTGTGTGTCGGGCAGTATGCCCATTGGGCAGTGTATTTTATTCATTTCTTTATTTAATTATGTAATCACTTTTTTATAATGCACCTAATACCATACCTGAGTTTGGTTTCTAAGAGTGGATCCGAGATTCGAACCTCTCTTGCTCTGCATGGTCTTGCTTCCAATGTATGTGCGGCCGGTTAGTGTGAGTGGGGTCAGTGTAGGTGATGACATTTAGTGTGGGAGACAGTGAATGTGTGAGATAAGTGTGGAGGAGGCAGTTTGTGGGAGCCGTGTTTGGAGGAATTATATGTGAGTGGGCAGTGTGTTTCGAGGGCAGTATTCATGTGTGTGAGGGCAGTGGGTGTGGGCATGGCCAGTGTGTATGTGTGTGTGTGTGTGGACAGTGTGAATGTGGGGGGAATTTTGCATTCAGGCAGTGTGTTTGGGTTGGTCAGTGTGTGAGTGGGGGTAGTGTGTGTGGTGGGACAGTGCAGTTGTGGGGACTATGTGGTTGTGGGAAGCTGTGTATGTGGGGGTCAGTGTGTGTGGGGTCATTGTATAAGGGGTAATGTGTGTGGGACAGTAGAAGTGTGGATGGGCTAGTGTGCTATGTGTGAGTCTAAAAGCAGTGTGTGTAAGAATATGTGTTAGAAATTAACTCAGCTCACAGCTCCCTGTATTGCCATAATCTACACAGACCTGGTATAAAAAAGAAAAAGCTCATCGGTTCAAAATAACACCCAAACAACCCAGTTCCACAAAACTAGCAAATAGGGTAAAAAAAACGAACAAACTAACGAGAGGTCAGTTTCCCGGTATGGGTAGTGACGTGCAGAAGGAGGGCTAAAGTCGACGGTATCACGCGGGTGGACGGAGTCCACCTACTTTTTTCAGAGGGTGGACTCAGTCCCCCCAGCTAAAATGAGAAACATTCAATGTCCTCTTTTAATTAATTAATTAAAGACAACCTCGGGGATCGAACCACAGCCTTTGGTTTGCAGGACAGACACTTCACCACTGCACTATATAACCTGACGGAAAAAAAACAAATAAATAAAGTTGAAATGTCCCATTTCGGTACTGCAAGTTCCAGGGAAAACATTTGTATTGGTTCTTGGAGGTTAAAACATGTGTCGCGCTGCCCCTTTTACAGGGACGCGCACGCGGCAGCGTGACGTTGCATGCCGCAGCGTGCAGCATAAATAAGGGGGCCGTTCCCGGACGCGAGCACAGCGACCGGGAAGCCCGAACAGCAAGGACGTGTGTGTGTGTCGTCCTTGTGGAGTTGGGGGCTTACGGGCATCGCATGAGGGGTCTGGACAAACCCCCAACAACATGCACACCTTTTAACGTTTTCAAAAACACTATTAGAAGAAAATATTCTCTCTTGGTTTTGTGTGTGTGTTGTTTTTATGAAAGGCAAATGCCATTTGTTGTGTGCAATTTGGGTTGTTATGCAAAGCCAATTTAATGATATGTGCATATTTCACCTTGATATGCTAATTTCTGGTGACCTCACATATCATTGTGTTTCTTCATGAGACCCCCCCACTTTAATTTTTAGGACTTGACTCCGGTGAGAAGGTAGTCCATGACTGACCTCTCTGAGGTCATTGTTCAGTTTCCAATTTCCAGTAGTGTCCAACAGCTGCGCATCATAGGCTTTCTGAGAGAATGTGGCTGATTGGCTACACGTAACGGAGTTTGCAATTGGTGTGGTTTATGCCCGGTGGTGATACTCTCAGTTTAAAGTGGGACCCATGCTCGTCTCCAACACCCCCTTTCCTTGTTTTCAACATTCATTGTAAGCACCGCTTATTCTCGAAATCAAGGAGTCTGCACACATTTACAACACCCTGTTTCTTGAAAATGTCTTACGGGCATAAGACAACCAGACATCTATGTTTATTGCCCGATTTGTTTTCTTACCACAGACTTGTTTCACACAATCACCTTATGAATAAAAATGTGCACGTGTGCATGCAATACACTGTTTCAGGCTTATGACCCCTTCCCAGTGAGCTGTGACTTGTCAGGGAAAGGGGCCATTAGCACTCTCCAATTCACACGTGTCTGCCGCAGCCTAATAACAAAAGATAAGACATCAAGGAAACAGACTTCGGCAATGACATGTGGCCTGTGAAGCCCAGCTATGGCGTACCATAGCTTGTCTTTGTTACTTCAAAGCCCTTGTTAGTGTCAACCTGCATCAACCAAAAAAAAGCAACCCTTTTGTTAGGATTTCAAGGAGGCAGACATCTGTGTTTTACACATCAAGAAAGCACCCTTTCCTCTTTTTTGGGGATGAGGATGCGTACCACGCAGAAGTTTAAGTGCACTACAGGGGTTTAGGAGGAGAGGGCCAGGTACGTGGAGTGAAGTCACACAGGCCTTAGCATAGCTATGTGTGTCGACTGGGCAACAAAATCACCAAACAACTTCTGCAGGCTGTGTTTCCCTCATCAGATGCCATCTCCTCTATATCTGCTAATCCCATGTCAATAGGTTCGGCTTTATAAGTGGCTAGCACAACCTAATAGCCAAAACCTAACTATGGGGGCAGTTTTACTTTTGGGTTGTTTTACAAAATAACTACATGAGCAAATGCCTTTTGCATGCCATTTTTACTGCACACAAAATCTGCGTGACGTTTCAGTCCTTGGATTCTGTCAAGTGCCTGCCGGAGAGCATCCTTTATTCACAAAGGGTTGCACTCTGGTATGTGTTCACCCAAGGTTATTGGCCTTTTTTTTAATCAACCTGATGCCTAAGTTCTGCTTCCCTCAACATTAGCCAGTAAGCTAGCTCAGCGGGTTTAGCGTCCGCTGCTGCGATCTGGAGGTTCGAATCCGGCAAGGCCAACTCTGCCTTTAATCCTTCTGAGGTTGATAAATGAGTAGCAACTCCGATTGGTTGATATTGTATGTATATACGTTCTATGTAAAGGCTTAGGCGTAAGTACTATATAAATAAATCATTGTCATTGGTACTTTCTACCCAAAGACCCAGATACATAGAAACAGTATTCCCTGCCCTCTTCACCTGGGACCTGAAAGGGATTTCTTCAAATTGTGCAGAGCTCTGGCAGCATAGCAGCAGATGTGCCATATGTGCCCTGCATCTCTGTGGTGCCCCTCTTCCTTCCACACCAGTGCCCTATCAAGCTTAGCTCAGTTGGTTGGCTGGTGGGAGTCCTGTGACTTGCTTCTCCGCTTTGATACATGTTCAGTCATTACAAGTTTGCTGGTCTGGTAATAACGTTTACCTGAACTGCAAACTACAAGTTTGGCGGTACGGCTGGAGAATGTATCTCCAGCTTTGAGCTGGAGGTAAATCCAACCCACCGGCAAAGAAAACGCTGGTATTACTATGGGATTCCATGGAATGGGGATTTACTGTTTAAACCGGCAAACTTGAAATGACCATAATGGACTTGGACATGTGTACAGATTGATACAGTGCCTTGCAGCCCGATAGACATTGGGGACTACACGAGGGACTGTTTGGCAACAATCAGGCTACTCGCAGAACCACCTGATAGCATTCCATGAAAGATGTGTTGTTTATTCTTCCGGCCACCACCAGAGTAGCCCACAAAGGGGTATGAAGCGGCTGAACATCTCCGTCAGCTGTCCGCTATTAGGCAAAGTTGTAAACCTAAAAAAAATTCCCTAGATGAGGGAAAATGGACCAACCAACAACACTGATTAATCATGGGTACTGCTGGGGACCAGGCATAAAATGCAATTAGGAAATTGGCAAACTAGATGGCTGTTTCAATCTTCTGCTGCATTTGAGACTTCTCTGAATGTATCTCTCCCTACTCGGTTTGGTTGATGTTCACCTCATAAACTAGACAGAAAGTGTCCAGTTTTCAATCTTAGATTCATGCTGACCACGTAAAGCTCATTGTCTATATTTCTTCTTTTTTCAGAAAAAACTGCTAAACTCCTGGTTCTTACAAAACATTAAGAAAAAGCAATGTGTGCATTTCAGGAGAAGCGCCAAATCTTCAGACGAAGGGTAAGAAAGAAACTTACGACGAAGTAACACTGATCCCTTGTACCTCTAAGTGTATCACATAATTCCACCCACATTTTGATGATGGGTTAAAAGTATTTAACAGGATCATACCAGAATATCATTATAGATCTAACTGAATCGCAACCACTCCCCAAACCTTCTGATGATTCTAAGGAATCTAATTTAGGGCACCACGTGAGCTGCTGCGCCTCATCTCACCCTAGCTCCTCATATCTTTCGCCACATCGTCCCCTTTTCCAAACCACCGGGCTGCAACAGGTGGGGCTTTATTACACTATGCTGCTCAGATCACTGATCGCACCTTTACTCCACAAACCGTTTCCCTGATTAAGGCAGTAAGAGGCCTATGGGACTATCTCTTCCACACACCCCAGCAACATACTACTGGTTTTCTCTCATCCATTCTCATTCTCCTTGGCACCTCTGCTACATTCAACACGGTGGATAACCCTTCTCCCTTCATCACCAGCATTCACCTGGTCTCCAGGACACTACCCTCCCATGAATTGCCACCTTTTCGTCTGCCCACTCCTCGTCCATATGGCCGAACTTTGGCACCCTCCCCACCACTTGCCTTCCTGTAGAGATTCCTGCACCGTTCTTCCCTTGGCCTTTTCTGCCTCACTCTTTACACCTCCGCTCTTGCGAAATCCATCTCTTCCTTTTGCATCTCATACCATCCCTTTGCTGATGATACCCAAGCCCTCCCTCTCGTCCCCCTCCTTTATGCCAGTATTCTCATCCTGCACCAATAACTGTCTGTCTCTCTCTCTCACACATTCATCACTGCATGGCACTGCGTTTCCTGATGCTTAGCGCTTCAAAAACCGAAGTGCTCTTACTCCCTCCTTCAAACACAAACCCACTTCTCCCCTTTCCTATATCATTTCCTTCTAATCTTCTCATACCCCCTTCCCCATAGGGCTCCAGCAATTAATTACTACTATTTCAATAGAAGCCAGGCTGAACATCAGAGAAATCGATCCCCGCCTTACTTTCCACGCTGCTAAAACTCTAACGCCACTCTAGTCCTCAGAAAAGTAGACTTTTGCTCAAGTCTTTTCCTGGGTCGTCAACTCTATTATTTTCTCCCTCCGGAGAAACTTCTTAACTTTGACCTGCGCGCTTACTTTGATCTCCCTCGATTCCCTCCCACCTCTGGCCACCACCGTGATGCTGATTATCACACAATGCACCAACACTCCCTTTTTAAATGAGTTTTCATGGCATTTAAATGTGTCCACAGGCATCCATTTCCCCGCTCCCCCACTCTCTCTCTTTTCTTCGCACCCTGAAATTCCAAACCCTGCTCAAGCTCATTGTCCCTGCCCCTACGCACTGCATCTCACTTCTGCTCATTCTCCCTCCTCTCCCCTGTGACAAAGTCACATGCTGGAAGCTAGGGATGAGAGTAGGAATACACAGGGGACAGTGACTTGTCACCCACTCAATAATGCTGGTGCTTGAGGCAGAATACAGAGTATCACCCAGCCCCTTCATCCCACCCTTAGCTAACCCCCCCCCGACACTCTGTTCTGCTCTCAAAAACATGCACTAGATATTGAATAGGGAGATTGGAAGAGAGAGGACCTCTCCACTCCTAGACCTGCAGCAGCATGGCTACGTGAGCTTCACATTAACTAGAATGGATCTAGAACTAAACTTATACTAGAAATGCACAAGCTCGAACACTCGGGTCAGGGGACCTGCCATATGGCTCACTGTTCTCAGTCTGCTGGAACCTACAAGTGGCATGTGGAAATTAGGATCCTTATCCCATATAGACCTCCCCATATAGACTTCAGGCCTGACCCTGGTGGTTATATCAGAGAATAAGGCGATCAGAGAAAAGGGGCAGATTGATTCCAAGATGGCGGACAGCTGCTGTTTAACCTTGGTGGGCAGAGCCGGTCCTCTGAGCAAGTTAGACAAAGTGGGGCCTTTAACAAATCACCAAGTGTGGTTGTGTTGCATTTATCTCTCACTCAGATGGAGCTGCCCCAGCCCTGCAAAAGTATATAAGGGGACTGAAGAAATGGGGTGGTGTGGGAGTTAGGAGTCAGAATGTGGATGTGCAGGAGAAACAGAGTGCATAGTAGAGCATGGAGGAGCAGTGAGGAGAAGGAGAGAGCGCAGAGAAGAGGAGAGGATAGGAGAAGAAGAGAGTAGAAAGGGGAAGTAGGAAGAAAGGAGGAGCCAGAGAGGAGAGGAACAGGTGGACCAGAAAAGGTCAAAATCAGGACACAGAGGAGAAGGAACAAAAGTGAGGAGGAGGAGAGAATTAGAGGAAATGGTGCAGTGCAGAGGAGGAGAAAATAAGAGAGTAGAAAGGAGTAGAAAAAAATGAGGGAACAATGGGAGGTGGACTCTTTAAGATTTGGGTGTTATGGAAGTGGTGAGGTAGAGGCCAGCAGGACCCCAAGCAAGAGTCTGAACCTGCCCTACATCTGCACCCCTCCGACCGTGGTTGGGTGTCCAACCAGATCATACCATGCATACTGAACCATGCAGGGTGGCTGGCTTTTATCTACACATTACAGCAGAACTTGGGATCAAGGTCTTCTTTCTACAGACTTGACAATCGTGTTCCTCCGATAAATCTATGATAAAATTAACCCTCAAGTCGGGGTTAGGGGCAGACTATGGCATCAATGTGGGATCCAGAGTTATCGACAAAGGCTGTAGGGGCGTGGTGATGGCACTACCTATTAATCATTCAGTATATCCCTTTCCCATCCACATTGGGTACCCAATAGCTCAATATATATCTGAGCTCAATTTTAAACCGGAATGGATGAGGTAAAGGAGCTGGCCCGACCTAGCGGGCCAATTAGCTGTACTCGCCAACTGGATCCCTCATCACGAAATGCAGACTTTTACCTTTTCCCAGATTTTGCAATTGCCTGGCATAATGAGGTCTTTCTCTGGATGGAATGCTTTTCATCAAGTGATGCCAGTAGAAGAGGGGGCCATAAACAAGGACCCTTCTTCATAGGAAATAATGGATTACTTTACCAAGGATAACATAATGGAACAGAGCGGGCAGGCCTCCCATTCCCAACCCCTAGTCCGCACTCCTTTCCATCATCCACTACTAGAGTTGGCCCAATGATACCTGACTGCCAGCCTTCGGGGGATAGTCAAGACTCAAGAGCACGACCTTAGTTGGTCTATTTGGCCGGGGGATTTTAAGAGGAATTGTGAAATGTGTCACATATGTCAAAAGACCTCCAGCCTAGGTTTGGGTTAAACCCCCTCACCAGCCTCTTACATTTAACAAAGACCCTTTTTCTAGAGTGTGGATGGATTTGTTTAAAATATATTTTATTCATGATATTCAATAGAAATTCTACAAAGGCTAATCAAGATCGGTGCCAACAGTTCATTAAATAAAACATGCATCAATGTGACAAGGCCACAGTGTTGGTGCCAGGGGGAGAGTAAGGGGAATGGCCGGTGAACCCCCCCCCCCACTCCCCAGATCCCCTCTGGTGCCTAGTATGCCCTGCAGCCTCACACTGGTGCCCTATTATCTGCACCCCCTGGCACCAGAAGCTGCCTCTGCTACTGCTAGAGCATACTTCATAATTGTACTAAAAGGATACGCATGCGCCTTCAATGCACTGCGACTTGGCATTTAGTCTTTGTCATCATGTTGAGTACGTATCCTGGGGTTCTGGTATTAAATGGTATTGATATGGAACCCAAATGAGTTGGAACATATGTTGTCAATCTCCATGTAATAGCAATAAGCAACTTTGGATAACCAGTCCTTAAACCTCGTGGTTGGAGCCTTCCACCAGGCTATTAGGACTCCTCTTTGAGCCAGAACTAGTCCAACCAACTTCTGAGCGAAACCTGGATGGAACGGGTAAGCCGAACATAGGCAACAACTCCATGTGTTCCTTAATACGTCTTAGGACGAAATAACACAGTTCTATAAGGCTCAAATATGGTGTTGCATAATCAGGCCCAAAGCATAAGGTCAGCATGCGGCCTTTACAGTGAGTACAGTCATGAGGACCCTGAGTAGTAGCTGTGTAGTTTGGCTGCAGTGCAGCAAGTCTGGTGAATACAATTGAAATGTATACCTTTGTACCTGGTGGAAATGAGGGACCATTCTTCGACCTGAATATCATGGCTCAAATTGTTCTCCCACTGTCCGGGGCATCCTGCAAGAGTCTTCCATATATCCTTGAGACCAAACAAACTTCGGCCTGTGCCACATTGGTGTTATTTAGTGGTGTAAAGATTGGGGGGTTGAACTGGAAAGGACAGACAATTTTCTCTAAATACATTTTTTAGTTGTCTGAAATAGAAAATCACCCTTCTTCCTTGAAAGCCGTTAGTGTTACAAAAGAACGCCCAGGGAGTAGTCCCCGAACGTGGTAATTCCCAGTCTAGTCACCAAGGCTATATATACTTTCTTGAGTGCTTTTTCCATTTGACCGGTACTAATGAGGGAATATGGGCTAATTACGCCCTGTTTGGCCACTATCCTCTTCCATGCCCGATGTGTGCAAGCTACAATATTTAGTTAATCATTTTTTCCTTTCTACTTATCTCTTAGTCTGTACACACTGTCTTTCTGGCCTTTTGGGGTACCAGAATGACAGGAAGAAGGTCTGTCATGCTGGCTAGTAACTTTCCAAGTCTGGATGGGCAAGACCACCTTATTCCAAGGAGCTGTTGGCTATTCACAGCTTGCTCTCGCGTGCTTCCCGGCTCATATCAATTCTAACAGTAAACCCCTGAGCTAACAGAAAAAGCACTCTGGCCGAATCAAGGGGACACTGAAAAACAAATACAGACGATCCGGGGGTGCAATAATTGGTATCAGAGGTAGATCACACCATTTCAGCACCTGTATTTTCAGTTGTCTATGGTTTTACCATAATTCTCTCTGAACAGCAGATCAGGATCTTTCCTGATTTCTATCCCCAATAATCTAGTTCTTTCCCTTCTAAACCCAACACTCTTGAAGCTTCGGGGGCTCCCTCAGTTAAGGGGAAAATAATGGATTTTCCAAGATTGATACGCAGACCGGAGGGTTCCCCAAACAGGCTTATTTGATGCATTATAAGTGCAAGGTTCCGCATACAGAGATATAATACATTTCTAGGTATAGCTGTATGTCCTGTTTAAATGTTGGTCTCTTAGCAGAGCCGCCAGAGGCTCAGTGGCCAGGGCGAAGAGCATTGGCGAGAGGGGCCAGCCGTGCTTTGTGCCCCTGCCCAATGAGAAAGAGTCTGACAATTGCCCATTATATTTATCTTAGCCTTGGGGGAGTTGTATAGAATAGCCACCTTGGAGACAGATTCAGACCTCCGTCCCAGTTTGAGCAGGACAGCTAACGAGAAACGCCACTCAATCGAATCCAATGACTTTCCAGCGTCTAGTACTGAGATTGCTAGAACTTCCTGTTCAACAGATCCAGAAGCCCAAAACACCACCTTAGGCCATAGGACGTACTTCTTCCGGGCATGAATCCCGATAGATCCAAGATTCGATTGATCCAGGATTCCGAGGCTTTGCATGCACGGGAGTAACCTATGGTATATATTATTATTATCAACATTTGTAAGAGAGAGAGGGCGATAAGAGGAACATTGTTCTCGTTCCTTCTCTGGTTTTAATAATATAGTAGAGTCATAGTGGTGTCTCTCATTGTTTGATGCAAACCTCCCTTTTCAATAGCCTTTTGATATGCCTTCAGGCGGTGGGGGGCATGAGTGTTTCAGAAGACTTTGTAATAGCTATTCCGTCTGAGCCTGGTGCTTTAGAACACGCAAGGCTATTTATATAGAGTGTGGATGGATAATATGTGTTCCTTGGATTCTTCTAAAGCAGGAAACTGATACTAGTTAAAGTTGTTCACGCCACCGAGTACCCAAACATGTTCCCTTTAAAGAACAACACAACACAACCAAACCTTAATCATCTGGTGTGTTCTTATCAAAGGTAGGGTTCCTGAAATTGATCCTAACAGATTAAGAATCCATGTTTATGGGGGATTATAGAGGACATTAGGACCCTGGTGCATGTTCAGACTCTCTGAACCGCTGCATACTAGCTCAGTTGAACACTTCAAACATTGACTAACATGCTCTGGAAACTGGTGGACGGAAATGGAACAATTGACCTGATCCTGTGAGCCTTGTTTCCTGTCCTGAAGACCCTGTATGTCTGTACAGGAGTCTCCCGGATAAACTCATCTCAGGGAGGAAGACCACAATGTATTGGAAATGCTGATGGAAAGCTGGGGGGAACCAACATGACCCGGCTGTGAACTTGGCCCATTTCCTCCAAAGGGTCAGAGAGAAAATTATGCTCATCTGTGAACCTGTGAGAACCAACACATGTGCCACGCTCAGAACAAGCAAAAGTTACTGTATGATTAGCAGGCCCAACTATACAAGTTCAATGTAGAGGACAAAGTCCTGACTTGACTTCTGGCCGCAGAAAACAAGCTGTTTTCCCAATGGCATGCACCCTATACTATCATGGCACACACCCTATTCTGTCATGGCGTGCACCCTGTGCTGTCATGGCATGTACCCTGTGCTGTCATGACATGCACCCTATGCTGTGATGGCATGTACCCTATACTGTCATGGCATCCACCCTATGCTGTCATGACATGCACCCTGTGCTGTCATGACAAGCACCCTATGCTGTCATGGCATGCACCCTGTGCTGTCATGGCATGCACCCTATGCTGTTATGACATGCACCCTGTGCTGTCATGACAAGCACCCTATGCTGTCATGGCATGCATCCTATGCTGTCATGGCATGCACCCTGTGCTGTCATGGCATGTACCCTGTGCTGTCATGACATGCACCCTATGCTGTGATGGCATGTACCCTATACTGTCATGGCATGCACCCTATGCTGTCATGACATGCACCATGTGCTGTCATGACAAGCACCCTATGCTGTCATGGCCTGCACCCTGTGCTGTCATGGCATGCACCCTATACTGTCATGTCAGGATGGAACAAAGGGACACTGGAAAGCCTTCCTAGGTGTATTCCATAACCTGGTTGAGGGAGTGGAAGGACCCAGATGACTTGACTGTGATGGCTGCCCTCTAACTGAGAAGATCCAGAAGAACTAAACCCTTCCCCACCTCATATGATAGGTCCAGAAAGCCTGCAACACAGTACGTCCAAATATATTGCCAGCTGACTCAAGCGCTTCCGAGAAGTGCTTTCTGATATACCGGGACAAGCAAAGCATTTGTTTCATCACATTTGCAAAGCACCTGAAAAATTGGTAGCTCTAGGCCTACTGCCCCCTTCAAGTGGGAGGACAGGTTGTCAAGGAGGAAATTCGGAAGCTGGAGGAGTTGTGAGTCATTGAACCCTCCCAAAGTCACTGGGCTTGTCCAATCATGTCTTTGGAAAAACCAGGCGAGGTTGGTGTTTTTGACCCAATTTCTGGAAAGGTAAGGCCTATCCAGTTTCCGGGATCAATAAAATGATTGAGCAAAAAGGCATGTGCATGTAAATCTCAACGCTGTTTCAGAGGTTATTGGCATATCCCTCGGCTTTCTGGCAATAAGGAAAAGACTGCCTTCCACACACCGGAGGAACGCTTCAATTCACAGCTCTGCTTTCTGTGTCTCAAGGCACAGACACCACTTTTCATGGCCTAATGGACCACCATGTCTATGCCATACCTACCTGGATGACACTATGATCCATAAACACATTGGAAGCGAGCTCATGAGACCTTTGTACCTGGTAACATAAACCCTGAGGAAGATGGTGTTAAGAGACAACTGGCGAGCATCACCTTGCCCAGCCCACTGATAGATGCCTGGGCTTCCAGGTGGTAAAAGGCCTCATGCAATCGCAAGAAAGGAAGTGATAACTGCACTGCACCAACAGGAAACAGCTGTGGCTCTTCCAATGGCTAGCTAGATAATATGATGATTCATCCCCTCATTTACGACAATTGCTGGACCCTTTTTCATACCAACATTAAGGTTTCCAAACCCAACCACCTACAATGAAACAGCTAGAGCCAGTGTGTTATCTCTGCCATCCAACGCTCCTCATCGCCAAACCTTTAAAGGTAGATCTGGAGGCAGTTCCTTCTCAGAAGTGGGACGGGGGTGGGGCTAGTAAAGATCTGCCCAGGAATTACACACCAACCAAAGTAGAATGCCTAGCCGATATATGGGCTATGGTGGCCTTGAAATATTCCTACACGGCTGACACTTCCAATTGCTCACAGACCTTTCATCAGTAAATATATCGATGGGGATGCCTGGAGGTGAGTGGTGATTTTCCAAGATGTTACACATTATTAGAGATGAAGGGAGCTTCACAGAAGATAGGGCTGTATATGAAGGGGAAACATGCCAGATGCTCGGAGATGGGAGCGCTGTGACTGTGGGGCCAGATCCCTTATCCCATAACTAGACACTAACCCCCGAGAACCCTACAATAGATATTGAAAGGGGAGCTTGAAAGAGAGGGGAACAAGTTGCAAGTGGACCCATGACAATGGGACTTCATAAATCATGTTTTCATTGTAATTAATCCTATCCGCTAGAGAGACACAAGATGCGATCAGTACTTGCGGGTACTGCCATGAGCCCTTCTCAACTCACTCCAAGGGGGCCCATAGCTGTCAGGAGGAAACAAGACTCCTTACTGGAGAGAAACTTCAGGTTCAGACTCAGGCAGTCTCATCAGAGAATCAGACGATGAGGGAAAATGGGCAACTAATTCCAAAATGGCCAATACAAGCTTCCTAAACTCGGCACATGGAGCCTCTGGACCTTAGCCCTGCATGAGTATATAAGGAGAGTAAAGCAGTGGGGCACTGTAGGAGTGCAGGAGAGAGGGAGAGTCAAGAGTAGAGCATGGCAGAGCAGCTATGGGAAGAGGAGAGAGAAGGGGAGGAGGTGGAGGAGAGAAGGCTAGAAAGAGCTGAGGAGACAGCATAGAGGACAGGAATAGATAGAGAGGAAGAGGGGGCTGTAAAGGAAAAGTAGCAAAATCAGAGGGGAGGAGAAGGAAGAAAGAAGGAGGAAGGTAAGTAACAAAGAGTGAAATGGAGGGCTATGAGGAGGAGGAAAGGGGTTAAGCAGAATGAAAGACGGGCTCTTTAGGACCTGGGATGAATGGAGGCCCTGGAGTGGAAAAGGGACCCTACTTAGGGCCTTAGATATGAACCAGAATTTCCAGTCCAGGTCAGTTGCGAGTCTGATCAGGATGGGAAAGCAGATGGACCCCTCTGGTACAACAGCGTGTATGTTGCCTGACGCTAGACCCCGACTGGAAGATATGAGGATACCAGTGGGGTTACCTAGTATGATTGCCCGTGCACACTAAGGCATGATCTGGAGGACATTAACCGCCACCACAAAATACCCAGAGCCGAGAACGAATTGTTAGAGCACTATAGAATTCTAGAAACAGAAAGTGTCCCTGCTCTAATGGAGAGAAGGACAGCCTGAGGATGAAAGTCCTAGGTAGAAAGTGGGGCGTGGGACTCAGACTGATAGTTGTACTATCCTGAATACCATTCCTGTGGGTTTGATCAAACATAATCCCTTCTTGGGGAGGTAATAGTAATAGTAAACTGTTCCTTGGACTTGGGTTATCTGTTGATCTCTCAGCTGTAACAACCTGCCACCTCTACTGGAACTCGTAACCCCCGATATTGAGAACACCCTCACAGTAATGGGCTTCAAAATCCCTTTACTGTCACCTACTCTTACTCGAAGAATCACCTCAGTGTTGCCCTCCCTTTCCCAAACCCTGCAATCCCACCTCTACATATGTAAATAGTGTAGAGTCTTTTGATGTATTGCCTAAAATCAGTCCTTGTATCTGACGGTGTGTGCAGACCCCTTTCCATGTTGGTTTGTTCAATCCTATGCTCACAAAGGGTACGTTGATTGAGAGGTGACTACTAAAGTCCTTCACCAGAAGCCAGGATTCCATTGACCATCAAAAAACCCAGCTCTAGAAAGCTTGGCCTTTATTCAAACCAGCAGCGAGTAATGATACTTTACAAAATCAGCTTGTAGTTTAAACAAGATGTTTTATTGATGTGCCTTTCAAGGTACGGGTTGGAGCAAATGCCAACATGCTCTTGGGGAGTCTTTGCAACTGGAATGAGACATTTAAATCCAAACCATGTGTGAAAAGCACCACCGTAAAGTGGATTAGTATGATTTGACCGTGGCATAATCGTTCGCGGCGGAATTGACTGTAGACCCCCACTTAACTTTGCACGTCCGCTTTCATTCTGACCCTGCAGCATCAGTTCCGTCCCTGCAACGCGGGTCAGAACTGACGCCACAGGGTCCCTTTCTCTGTTTCTTTTTTTTTTTTTAATGTCCCCCACTTCCAATGTCCCGGAAGCGGGGGACCCCCTTGCAACCCCTGTCACCATTATAGCGAGCAAAGGGAGCAGGGAACAACCCTGCAAACCCTCTTCCCCTTGTTCGCTATAATGGAACCGTATGGCCTAGTTGACCATGATTGTACGATCATTTCGTACAGCCTAAATTCGGTCAACTAGGCCATACAGTAAATTATTTTCAGTCAAATTGGCCTATTCCTGTAAATTGAAGTAGGCTTCCGGCGTCCATGACCTCCTGTGGAGTTGGTCGAATCAGAAAGTTCAACCCAAACTAATAAGACCTTGTTTCTCCACTGAATCCCTAGCATACAACACAAGATTTCAAAGATGTGGCCAACAGAAAGTTCTCATAATAAGTCCTTAGCCTCCTGGCTAGTCCCTCAGCTAAAAACCAAACTTTCCAAGAATTGGTCGACAGAAGAGTTCACAAATCCTTCTCTATAATGTTCGGCCCTAGTTTCAAAGTTTTCTCACAGTTGGGACTCACCATTCCTTGGTCTTCCTGCTTTCACTTCGATCCTGCAGACCTTTCCCAGGTCCCTTTTATTTATTTATTTATTGGTTATTTATAATGTGCACTGTACAACAAAAATAGTGTTTCAAGGCACATCGAGACAAGGAGGAGGGGAAAAGGGAAGAGGATGAAGTGTAAAATAAAAACAAAAAATGTTCTTAAAAGCCCTTGAAACATTTGGAACGTGTTAGTGCTATACGATAGGAGAAGGGGAGAGGGGGAGGAGGGGAAATGAAGGAGGGGGGAAAAGAGGAAGAAAACAAACAATAACAATCTGACTAGCCCGTGAGGCGATTTGGATCATGCAAGTCCTTAACAATAAAAAGGGACGGAGTGCAGGAGGGGAGGAAGGAGAGAGGTAATAAGTGCAACAGGTTAAAAAACAAGCCATTGTGTGACGCAGCTCATTACAGTACAGAGTAGAAGGTTACAGCCAGTATCAGATGCAAGTAGGCAGGAAGTGAAATACATAGTACTACCACATCACAAAGAGAGCAGGGCAGCATAACAATGGCAACATTTAAGGTTGGAGGCAAAGACAGCATGGATGAAAATGAAATGTCAAAGTCAATGCAGGCCCGTAAGCATGGACCACAGAGGCAACGACAGAGCGAGGATGGGAGACAAAATGTAATCGGATGAAATGTAGCGCAGATCAACATCATTTAGGAAGTCAAAGAGGAAAGTAGCTGGACCGCAGAGGCAACGACAGAGCGCGGATGGGAGACAAAATGCAATCGGATGAAATGTAGCGCAGATCAACATCATTTAGGAAGTCAAAGAGGAAAGTAGCAGCAGGAACGTAGAACGAAAGGTAAGGAAGGCTGTGCCAGAGGGCACAAGTTGCAATGCAGAGGACTGAAGCGATAACATCATAGGAGGGAGCATACCAGGAGAGCCAGCCAGAAAGAGACCACAACGGAACGAGGAATAACAGCGTACCAGAAGTTGGTCTAAGCATGAGCATCAGCACAATATGGACAACTCAAGGAATGTGGGTCTGGTAGCATCAAAACAGGGTGAGAAAGAATGGGTGCACAGCCAGCCTGGAGGTAGAGTCATGCTTTAGTAGAGAGAAGCTCCAGGTCCTGCAGGAGGGGAGAGAAAGGGCAGCAGGGTATGGACCTGGTTTCAGGTAGAAAAAACTTACTGCAGTAGCTGAAGGAGGGAAGACAAGTAACAGCCTCTGTAATCAACTCAGACTTCTGAGTTCACCAATATCGGTCTCCCTCTACGATCTTGTAGTCGTTCGGGTACGCCCCACTAGGATCGTTGTAGTTTTCTTTCACAATGACAGGTCTCCCGATAACCTAGTATATCAGCATTTACTTGTACATGTTGTGGGAAAGCCCCTGAATGCTCACACCAGAAAAAATACAACCCACTCGGGGAAAAAATCCCAAGACACCTCTTGCGAGGATAACAAGTATTTTATTCCCAAAATATAGGATTGCATCAGCAAAGAGTTCTGCTGCTGCCGAACGTTCCTGCAAAATCTGCATAGGCAGCACATTAAGAAGGTACATAATGTCATCAGTTACATCATTACATACAGTAGAAATCTGTGCGGCTGGTTGGTGAGACCCTATACATAGGCCAAGGTCACACTAACTCACAGTATTCACTGGATTCCAGACAGGCCGGCACCTCTCCAAGGTCTTCCACCCTCGTTCTGGGCTAATATTTTATCCCTCACTGCACCTCGCAGCACAAATCATGTGACCCAGAAGTGCAGGCAAAAATGCCCTGCTTTCTGATCTGTCTGATCGATCTAGAGTCAAACAGGTTTATGATCAGTGGTCTGGGGGTGGCTAGTACCTTGGAAATCAGGGGTCTTAAGGCTAGGGCCTTTGGGTGCTATACCTTAGAGTTGGGACTGGTGGGGGTTGGAGACCCGTGCCCTCCTTCTCGTGGGATTGTATCATACAGAGATGCTTGGCCCTCCTCTTGTGGCCTTGCAGGGCACATTCTTCCAAGAGCATGAAGGCTGGCAGCTTTTAAGATAGTGAAGGGATTATGGATCTCTGCGGCTCTGGCTTTTCTCATCAATGCCCGGGATACAACCTATTCCTTTTCCTCATGTTCCCGTTTGTGATGCTTGTTGCTGCGCAGCGTTTAGGCTTACACTTCAATATGGCTGCTAATATCTAAAATGGCGTTTATTCCTGCATGTGCACTACATCTACAAAGCATGCAATAATGTGATTGTGTGTAGGACTTTAAGAGCGCCCCCTACCCCCTGGTCTCTTACATTACATCTTATGGCCTTTGCCTTATCCTGAACTGTTTGGGGATGTGGGATGGTTGTCTCCCCTTCCCAACATTGTCTCAGCATGGCCTGATATCAGCACTTACAAGGGGGTCCCACCACGACCGGATATCATTAGTCACAAGGCCTGGTCTCGCCACGATCTGGGTACTCAAGGTTTCTCTGGCCAGGTCCATCCTGGGCTTGGGACAGGTTTCTTTCCCTTGAGACACAGTAGGGGGAGTCAGCAGTTTGCTTAACAAGGTTGCCACCTTCTGCTCAGGCGTGGTCTTCCTACTCCTGTAGGAAGAGTGTTGCATGTGCCGCCTTAATTCTGCTCCAGTCCCAACTCTGACTGTCACTGCCGCTGGTGTTCCTCTCTCCTCTTCTAGGCTTTCTAGTCACTTTTTATACAAATTGGAAGTGTTTATCCGGTGTCTTGCCCCGCCGATTAGTAGGCATTTAGAAATGTTTGATTCCCTGTTTTGGTAATCGGTCGTGCCTAATGGTCCTGTAAGTCTATTTAATTGAACCTAATTGAAGTGTTTAACTACGTGATCTTACTCACCTATTTGCTTTGATGATCTTTTGAACCCCTTTTAACATGTTTTCTTTGACTCTCCATTTTATTGGCAAACACTGTGTCAGTCTGACGAGAGCTTGTTAGTATGCAGCCTTTTGGGGTCCTTCTTGGAGAGGCTTATAGTGGAGACGTAACATTACAATCCCTGGCTATGAGGGAGTTGATCTACTCAGGTAAGGATGTGTTACAGGTCTGTAAAGAGAGATGTTTAAATGGTCCCTGACAAGGTCATTTTAGAGGTTTTAAACATCCCTGACGGCGTGCAGAGCACCTAATACTGCTCCTCAGTGGGGACGACACGCCTGCAGGATAGCAATCCTTCCACCTTCTGGGAGGCACATCGGGTAGCGGCTGAACCATCCTTGTCCCCAAGGCACCCTCACACACTAAGATGTTGAGCCCATCCACCTTACTACACTATTACCTTCTGCATAGAAAAGACAAACATGAAATGAAATGATTCCATTTGAAAGTGTGTTTGGAGGCACCCTCTGTTAGGGAGTTCCAGAGATTGCAGTCTTGGGGCTCAGTCAGTGCATGGCTACTAATGTAAGATGTGACTAAGTCTGCTGTAGTCACACATAACATATTTACTGGCATGAACCCTACATATAGGCCAGTCTGACCCTGCACTCTCCTTGCTATCATTTGAAGTATTTCATGCAGTATTTGATTTCATTCTATCTCTGGGTGACTTTTTGTCAGTGTGCATATTTTACTGAATATTTCCAGTGGTATTTTGTAGAGTAGTGTTTTAAAAACTCGATTCGGATAGGTTAATATTCATGCAAACACTACACCCATTGCTGTCTCTCCTTCCCTTTGTGCCGAGTACCTCTTCACCATCACAGCCGGTTGTATACAAATTGTTCATTTTACAACTGTTCGAATTACAATTGACCTTTTCACAATTGACCGAATTGTGAAGGTCAATTGTAACATATATGCAGGGGGAAACCCCCCGCAACCTCCCACCCAACCGAACCCCCCCCAAAACTCCTTTATATATTACCAAAGTGATATATATATATGTGCGGTCAATTGTGAAAAGGTCAATTGTGACCCTTTAAAATCTGTCAATTGTTCATTCGAACAATTGTAAACAAACAATTTGGTGTATACCTCAGAGCCCACCCCGTCTTGTGTTCTGTGGGCCTTTTGTGGTGAGTAATAAAGTTTCAAAAACAGCGACATTCTCGGATTCCATTTCCCTTCACTCTATGTGAACTGTGACTTCTTATCCCTTAACTACTGTGATTACCAGCAACTGACACATCTGTTAAACTTGTTTATGCTTCCTGCCTCATTCATTCACAAGAGATCTCTCCCAGATCTGTATAAGTGCTAAACAATGGCTTTTCTTACCCTTGTATCCATTACAATTCATTAATTCTGGTGTTTCATACAGTGCTGCTATCACAGGGAGTCATTTTCCATTCCACTCAATTGATTGACCTGAGTATTGGGGAGGTGAAGGTCTGAGTTGATGCGGCGAGGTATCGACTCTATTACACATGGCAGAATACAATTTATAAGCTATAGATATTCGGTTAATACATTGGTCATATTACTAATGCTGTATCTAATTTTCAGTGGCTACTTCTTTCTGCTCGTTCCTCCCCTCCAACTTAACCTCGCTCTTTGTCTTCAAGATGTCCTGACTTCCAGCTCCCTCTCCTCTCTTAGGAAGGAAGTGTGTGGATGTGGCTACAGGAGGGATCAGCATTCAGAGCAGGACACGGACCCTCCCTATGAAGAAGGTTTAGAATGGAATCCTGAAGAGCAAATCCGGGAGGAGCCAACAGATGCCTACGGGGATCTCACCTTCACTGGCCTGGGAAAGAGCGTCATGAAGGTACGTGATTGCTTTGGATTAAACTAGGTCTATTAGGTTCTCAGTACATCACATATGTGGGACAATATTCTGGTATGAACCATTCTTTGATTTATGTACATACTTCGGTATAGCGAAGACAGTGAAAGGTTTGGGAATGTCCACCCCAGGATCTGTGCTTCTCTGTTGAAGAGAAGAAAGCCACTGGTTTGTAATGTACCTTTTGTATTGTTCTTTGTGTTATGACTCGGGCAGAGCACAGTGTGCCATTCCTCGAGTAATGTAGTTTTACTGATTACAGATTTGGATAATTTTGCTAATTTTCACCCAGAGTGTAATGACATAATCCTGAGAAGCCAATTGGGATCCAGGCCTTCTAGGCAATATTCATTCACATGGCTCACAGGATTCAACACTCTGCGCACCATGCCATGTGCCAACACCTCTCCCTGTACATCGCGCCTTGAAACACTTGTGTATAGGTGCGTTACAAATGCCATATCATATACTATCCACCACCCCTCAATCACCTGTTCCTTTGTAACTTACAACCGTCATCCTCCTCTTTGCTGGTGCACTTAACTATTTTATGTTAAATGATTTTAGTATAGCGCACTGCGACCCAATGGTATCCTGGCACTAGGGAGGGAAAAAATCAGCAGAAGGGAGTGTGAGAGGATATACAAGGTTTTACCTGGGGAAGAGAAAGGTCTTCAAAGATTTCCAACATTGGGTGTGATCCTCTGTCAACCTCAGAGCTGAGGGAAGAGTGTTCCAAAGAGAGGGGGCTGTGACCAAGAACGCTATTCCACCTACACATTTCTTTTTAACCTTGGGACAACATGGACACCTGAGTTTGTCGAACAAAGAGTTCTAACTGGAGAATAGCTCAGGAGGATAGCTCAGTGGCAACGTGCTCGCCTTGGAAGCAAGACGATGTGGAGCACACAGGTTTGATCCCCGGGTCTGTGCTTAGAAACCTCTGGGTATTAAGCGCATTATAAATAATCTATCATATCATATGAATAAGGTGTAATCTTCTCTGGACAATAAAGAGTCCCCCGTTTATGCAAGGCTCTATGAGGGAAACAGGAAGCTTCGAATTTAATTCTGCTTTCAACTGGGAGCCAGTGAAGCTGAGATAGAACCATGGAGATATGTATATATTTAGGCAGACCAACAATTAAATAGGCTGCAGAGTTTTGGAGAAGTTGAAGTCTCTTGACATGATATTTAGGCTGATTCAGTAGAGTAGCATTACGGTAGTCGAGAATACCTAAAACCCCAGACGCAACCACTGGTCCCCTCAATGGGTACAGTAAGAAAGTTACCACCTTTTTTTAAGGTTTTAAATTGAAAGAAACAGCACTGCACCTGGCACTGTTGTGTCTTGACTGTCGTGTAGTCAGGAGAGTCCTCTCTCCACAAGTGCCACACAGGGAGGAACAAAATACACTCCCTGTGCAACCCTTGAGGCCACAGGTGGGAGATCTTCTTCCTCCGGAACCGCAGACCCTCCGAACCCCGGACCACTGCAAAGAAAGCACTGGTTAAGTTATGCACCTAACAACAACCACTAGCCAAACACAAACAACTGGAACGGTCTTACCCACTGGAGCGGTGAGGTACTCCTGTATAGCTATGGGGGTTTCCGGGATTCTCCAAGGGCCCTCCTTACTCCGAGGGAAGTGCCGGAAGGCCAGATGTGGGTTTAATGGGCCGGGCCCACCCGTTGTCAGAGTCCTGAACAAGAACCAAGTAAACATAGTGCCAAGGGATAAAGCAAGCGGGAGTCCAAGAAGCAGTCCGTGATCCGTGATAGGCAACGCAGAAGACAAAAACCAGGGAGATCCAAAACCAATCCGTGAGGCAGTCCAAGGTCGATATCCAGATGATCAAGAAATCAGGTATGTAGCGCTGAACAGTGTCTAAAATTAAACAGCTGTGAAGCATCGGTTGGACCGACGCAGCTGTTTAAATACTGGCGCTTCTCTTCCCTTTCGGACACGTGATCCGCAGGTTCTGGTCACGTGATCTGCGGGTACAGCACGTGTGTGTATCTTTTGGGTCACGTGACCCGCAGCCATGTTATGAGAGCGGGAAGCATTCCTGGTATGCGGATGTGCGACGGCATAAAGCCGATCCTTCAATCGCCATGGGAGTCGCCACCGAAACGGGTGTTGCAGCGAGCGGGTAGCAGCACGCTAGAGTCCAGGTGATGGCAAAATAAGCGAGGAGGGCACAGGTGAATCCCGGAACCGGGCATGGGGTCGGGAGGGACTAGAAACAATGGCAGGGGAACTGGGGGGACAGGGAACCTTGCTAGCCGTCGTGACAGAGCCCCCCCCCAAAGGCCCACGACCCCGTGGGCAAGAAGGATTGTCCCGGTGGAACTGAGCCACCAGACGGGGGGCGTGGACGTCCACGGCGGGAACCCAAGACCGCTCCTCGGGCCCATAGCCCGACCAGTCCACCAGATACTGCAGGGCACCCCTAAAAACCCGGGAGCCCAGGACCGCAGAGACCTCGAACACATCAGGGGAGACCAAGGACACCGGGGCCGCGGGGGCACGAAGCCGCATAGGACCAGGATAGGGTTTGAGCTGCGAGATGTGGAACACGTGGTGGATCCGCCAAGACCCCGGGAGAGCCAGCTTATAGGCCATAGGATTGATAACCCTGGACACCAGATAGGGACCAACAAACCGAGGCAAGAGCTTCCTACACCCCACTAGTCGCAGATGCCTAGTAGACAACCAGACGCGAGACCCCACGGCATACGACGGGGCCAAAACCCGCCGTCTGTCGGCCTGCGCCTTCATGGATGCCTGAGCCTCGAGGAGGTGGGTCGAGGTCTGAGCATGGATGGAGGCCAGATCCCTAACACAGGCAGCTGCGGCCGGATTGACAGTGGAGGACAGATCAGGGATGAGCAACACACGAGGATGCTGCCCGTACAGGACGTAGAAGGGGGAGAACCCAGTGGAAGAGTGGACAGCGTTGTTATATGCGAATTCAGCAAGATGCACCACTCGCAACCACCATGCTTGTTGTTGCATGGTCAGACAGTGCAGGTACTGCTCTAGGGTTTGGTTAAGCCTCTCGGTCTGACCGTCCGTCTCAGGGTGGTATGCCAACGAAAAACGGACATCTATACCGAGCAGTCTGGTCAACGCACGCCAAAAGCGTGACGTGAACTGTGAACCCCTATCCGAGATGATGACTGAAGGGAGCCCGAAGAGACAGAAGATATGTACAAAAAAGAGCTTGGCCATGGCAGGAGCAGTAGGTATACCTTTACAGGGAATAAAGCGGGCTATTTTCGAAAACAAATCGACAACCACCCGCATAGTGTCAAAGCCCTGGACTTGCGATAGATCAGTGACGAAGTCCATAGTTACCGTGGGCCAGGGTCTGGGGGGAACGGGCAAGGGGAGAAGGAGACCCACAGAGCGACCCCTACGGTGTTTACATCGTGCGCAAATGGCGCAGGTGTTAACGTAACACTCCACGTCTTTTCTCAGGGAAGGCCACAAGCACCATCGTTTCAGTAATGCCAAGGTATGTGATTGACCGGGGTGTCCGTAAACAGGGGCATCATGGGACCATTCGAGAGCCACGTTGCGAGTATCCGTAGTGGGCAAGAACAATCTGTCTGATACGAAGGGTAGGCCGTCACGGTCCACAGGATCCCATTCGGATAGCTGATCGTGGTGTATGGCAACCCACTTCCGTATTGCTTCGAGCAAAGGCAGAGACGGGGTGCACAGACAAACCACCTTGCCACAGTCTAGTAGAGTGTCAGGGTACACCGGCAAGGCCACACCACCAGGGGATCGAGACAGGGCATCGGCTTTTCCGTGGGCTGACCCTGAACAATGCTTTATGACAAAATCAAAAACAACAAAAAACAAATGCCACTGGACCTGCCTGCTGTTGATACATTTCAAGGAGGCCAAGTCTTGCAGGTTCTGGTGGTCGGAGTACATAGTGACCCGGTGTTTCGCTCCCAAAAGATGATGCCGCCAAACACGAAATGCGTCCATGACTGCTAACAATTCTTTTTCAGTCACAGTATAGTGTGATTCGGCGTCAGTGAATTTGCGAGAGTGAAAAGACACAGGGTGAAGCCGGCCAGTGGTGGGGCATATCTGTGACAACACCGTGCCCAAAGCAAAGGAGGAGGCGTCGGCCTCCACGACGAAGGGTAGTTCCGGGTCCGGGTGTTGCAGGACGGGTGCGGTAGTAAATGCTAGTTTCAGGGCCTCAAAGGCCTGTTGATGTATATCCGTCCACAAGAAAGGACTTCAAGGGCTGGTCAGGGAAGTGAGTGGTGCCACCAGAGAAGAGAACCCAGAGATAAAGCGTCTGTAAAAGTTAGCGAAGCCGAGGAAAGATTGCAGAGCCTTCAGGGTCTTGGGAACAGGCCAGTCTAATACAGCCCGTACCTTGGAAGTGTTCATGGCCAGCCCCCCAGGAGTGATAGAAAAACCAAGAAACTTCACGGAATCAGCATGGAACAGACACTTCTCTGGCTTGGCGAATAGGAAGTGTAACTGCAAACTGGAAAGCACTTTGCGTATGTGTTGTACGTGCTCATTTAGGTTTCGAGAGAAGATTAGTATGTCATCCAGATATACCACAACGAACACGTCCAGGATATCGGAGAAGATGTCGTTCATGAATCTCTGGAACGTGGCCGGAGCATTGCATAAACCGAAGGGCATTACTGTATACTCATACAGCCCGTAGCGAGTGCAAAAAGCAGTTTTCCATTCATCGCCAGGGCGTACATGAACCAGATTGTAAGCCCTGCGCAGGTCCAATTTAGTGAAGATGGATGCATGAGAGAGACGGTCGAGTAGGGGCGTAATCAAGGGAATGGGGTACCGGTTCTTTACTGTGATAGCATTGATCCGGCGGTAATCTACGCATGGGCGCAGGTCACCTTCTTTTTTGGGGACGAAGAAAATGGGACTAGCTGCTGAAGAAGTAGAAGGGCGGATGTGGTCTAAGCGGAGGGACTTCTGGATATACTCCTTCAGAGCCAGGTCTTCAGCTGGGGAAAGGGAATAGACCCGACCGGTGGGAATGATACTGTCGGGTAGTAAGTCTATCGGGCAATCGTATGGGCGGTGTGGTGGAAGTGCTTCTGACGAACCCTCATCAAATACCCCTGCGTAATCCTGGTATTGGGCCGGTACGTGCGTGGAGACCAAGCCCACTGTATGGTGTTCTATTGGGGAAGCCGGAGCAGTGGTGTCCCTGATGGTCAGATGTGCAATGGATCCCAAAGCCTGAGCAGGTTTGGTGTCCCTGTTGTTTGTGGAAAGGCAGTAGTGTTGGCAAAGGTCAGACTCGAAGTGTACGGAACCGGCATTCCAGTCTATCAACGGGTTATGCTCCTGGAGCCTGGGGATTCCTAATATGAGGCCGAACTGGGGCATAGCAATGAGGTCAACGCTCAGGGTTTCGGTGTGAGTTGACTGTATTGTCAAGAGCATCAGGGCCGTTTGCTGTTTAATAGGCCCGGATATCAGCGAAGTGCCATCAACCGAGTGTACTGGTTCGGGCAAGGTCTTGGTCAAAAAGGGTAGGTTCAGGGACTGTGCAAGTGAGATGTCGATGTAATTACCCCTGGCCCCGGAGTCTATGATGATCGTAACCTGGTGTGTGATTCCGGGCGTGGGCTGGATAACTGCTTGCACATGGATCGGCCTGATGCGACCGAAAGCGGGTATGGGATTCGGGGTAAGACAAGAGGTGCTCGACCCATTCCCCGTTTCTAGGGTCGAGCAGTCCGAAAACCCGAGATCTTGTGTTTCGGCCTGCGGGGGGCATTCTTTGACATAATGACCTGTTAATCCGCAATAGAAGCAAGCGTTGTCCGTTCTCCTACGTTCGCGCTCTACTGGTGTGATAGGACTTCGTATGCCCCCTATCTGCATAGGTTCATGAGCGGAGTCAGGGGTAGCCGAAGCGCCAGGAGGCGTTGGAAAACCAGCCTCAGCCCTGCGTTCCGAACGCTGAGCGTCTACCTGTAATGCTAGGTCTACTATGTCTTGGAATGTGGTTGGCAAAGAGGGAACAACGGCAAGGGCGTCCTTTATGGCATTGCTTAGGCCCCTGTAGAACACGA
Organism: Ambystoma mexicanum; assembly: GCF_040938575.1. Lineage (NCBI taxonomy): Eukaryota > Metazoa > Chordata > Amphibia > Caudata > Ambystomatidae > Ambystoma > Ambystoma mexicanum. Next base: position 1,092,444,930 of record NC_090941.1, read on the forward strand.
CAGACCTCTTGCTTTCAGGCCGAGACGTCTCTGCTACCAGCTGATTGAATCTGGTAATGTACTTGATCAAAGAACCCTTCCCTTGCCCTAGGTCCAGGAGTTCTAAATCACGGGACTGTACTTTATGGCGTGTATCGAATACCTGTGACATTTCTGCAACTAGCAGATCGAAGTCATAAAGGGCAGGGTTGTTGTTCTCCAGGATGGGATTGGCCCAAGCGGCTGCTGTACCAGCTAGATGGGAGAGTGTAAAGGCTGCCTTAGTAGTAGAGTCTTGAAAAGCTTGGGGCCTGCACAAGAAGTGCAATTTACACTGGTTCAAGAAGGTCCTGAATTTACTGGGGTCCCCATGGTATCTCTCGGGGGCAGCCAATGGGAAGGGGGATGGAAGTATCACCGGTATGGGACACTGGGGGGTTGGTACAGGAGGCGTAGCGGGCTGGGAACCTGATGGGGTATCCATGAATTAGGCATCGGGAGGCAAGGGATGTTTAGTGCTTTGGATGTTGTCCAAGCGTTGATGTAAGGCAGTGTTAGCTGCGGCCATATCAGCATGTAACACGGTTATGGCTTGTACCATAGCAGCCAAGGGTTCATCTGCGGCCCCCTCCATGACTACACGACAGGTTGGCTTCACAGTCTGTTGTGTCTTGACTGTCGTGTAGTCAGGAGAGTCCTCTATCCACAAGTGCCACACAGGGAGGAACAAAATACACTCCCTGTGCAACCCTTGAGGCCACAGGTGGGAGATCTTCTTCCTCCGGAACCGCAGACCCTCCGAACCCCGGACCACTGCAAAGAAAGCACCGGTTAAGTTATGCGCCTAACAACAACCACTAGCCAAACACAAACAACTGGAACGGTCTTACCCATTGGAGCGGTGAGGTACTCCTGTATACCTATGGGGGTTTCCGGGATTCTCCAAGGGCCCTCCTTACTCCGAGGGAAGTGCCGGAAGGCCAGATGTGGGTTTAATGGGCCGGGCCCACCAGTTGTCAGAGTCCTGAACAAGAACCAAGTAAACGTAGTGCCAAGGGATAAAGCAAGCAGGAGTCCAAGAAGCAGTCCGTGATCCGTGATAGGCAATGCAGAAGACAAAAACCAGGGAGATCCAAAACCAATCCGTGAGGCAGTCCAAGGTCGATATCCAGATGATCAAGAAATCAGGTACGTAGCGCCGAACAGTGTCCAAAATTAAACAGCTGTGAAGCATCGGATGGACCGACGCGGCCGTTTAAATACTGGCGCTTCTCTTCCCTTTCGGACACGTGATCCGCAGGTTCCGGTCACGTGATCTGCGGGTACAGCACGTGTGCGTATCTTTTGGGTCACGTGAACCGCAGCCATGTTATGAGAGCGGGAAGCATTCCTGGTATGCGGAAGTGCGACGACACAAAGCCGATCCTTCAATCGCCATGGAAGTCGCCACTGAAACGGGCGTTGCAGCGAGCGGGTAGCAGCACGCTGGAGTCCAGGTGATGGCAAAGTAAGCGAGGAGGGCACAGGTGAATCCCGGAACCGGGCATGGGGTTGGAAGGGACTAGAAACAATGGCGGGAGAACTGGGGGGACAGGGAACCTTGCTAGCCGACGTGACAGGCACAACCTGCAAATCAGGTGATATAGAGGCCGCAATCTTGACTCCAAGGTGTTTTACTGAGTCTACCGGAGATGGCCAAAAACCAGGGGTCAAAAGAGAACGTGCAGAAGGCAGACCAATAACCAGAACTTCGGTCTTGTCACTGTTTAACTTAAGCCAGTTATTGTTCATCCAATTGCCTATCGCAGCCAAGCAGGCCTTCCGACGAATTGCTGACTCCGTAGGGTTCTGATCCACTCGAAGGATCAGCTCTGCATCATCTGCACATGAATTAAATCGGCAGCCATAGGAATGGATAAGGCTGGCAAGGGGCCAGACGTAGATATTGAAGAGAAGAGGAGAGACCACCGAGCCATGAAAGACCCCACAGGTAAGATGATGCAGACCTAAAGAGAGGAAGAGAAGTAGTCTGAGATTAATCTGAAAGTTAAGATTCAAACCATTGGGGTGTTCTCCCAGTGATACCAACCTCCTGTTGTCACAGACACAGGGTGGCGTGGTTGATGGTGTCAAATGCAGCCTACAAATCAAAGAGTATTAGCAAGCCAAACCCACACTGATCTCTTATTAGAGTGCGTTGTAAGGAAGGCATGGCATCAAACAGTAAGACAGACACAAGTGATAACAGTCAATGGTGTTTATTGAACTTGAACTGGGTTTGGAAAACACCTATCTAATCCTAAATCTAAAGATGGGAGCAAGCTACGACCATCAATAAATAATAACGCATTCCTAGTGGTGTCTTGTCAAAATAAAAGGGCCTATACTAATAAACCAATTGCCAATCCTTACTTCTGAATGCAAATAGTGTGGGAAACAATGTTGTGCAAAAGAAAAGTGTTCAAGAAATGATATATCAGATATTCACGCTTTGGCTTCCATTCCCCACATTTTCAGCACAGGACAAGGTGGCACAGTCAAACTTAGCACGCTCTCTAGCTTCTCTAGCACAAGGATTGTATATACGGGAGGGAGAGCCCTAACCATACTCAGGACTGAGGGCCATTTACAAATGTGCACAAGAAGGGGGGGTGTCCTGACTGGAGAAGTTTAAGCCGACTGCAGCTTATTAATTGCAGTCTAAGTTTAAAGACAATGTGCTATCTTTGGGTGTCACAATTTATATATTACCAAGGATAGCAGTACATGAAAAACACGTAATAATCCACATGTGCTAGATCATTAGTTTGCGAGAGAACAGCTTTTATTAAGTGGCTGTCCTTATTCTTTTACACATTTTGTGAAGGAGTTGTAAGTACAATATACAAGGGTGTAAATTTTTCACCCAAATCGCACATCAAAATACAAACAAATACAGATGAAAGGCACGTAGCAGAGAATAAAGCAAAGTCAAACATGCACATGCTGTGTGTTGTCACTAGTACAAAACATGACAGAAGTATAAAGGCATCCTGTTCTTGCTAATACATTCTGTTTTTCTAATTGTAGATCAATTTAACCCAACAGGTTTACAACAGGTTTACCCAATGCAACATGTAACTGGTGAAACCTAAATAATCCTCAAAAGTAAAGTCCTTGGATGGGTCTAACTAAGCCAGGCTAAAGGGTGACCAAAAGGTAGTTGATTGACGTCACTGAAGTAAATCTCTACTAAGATTTAAGGGGGACCCCGCCACACCGCTAGGGTAAAGGAGTCCCAGGACGTTTCGGCTTTAGAGGGTCCCAGCCTTGTTTGTTTGTTTGTTTGTTTGTTTGTTTGTTTATTTATTTATATGGCACACCTTACCCAGGGACACCAGGGCGCAGGCAGAAGATAATTCGAAGCTTACAATGTTGCGGAAATATACACATTGAGGTAGTGGTAGAGATAACCAAAATTACAGAATAAGAAATGTAGAAATCTTCAAACATACAAAGTCAATATCTATGCAGGGGTAAATATACAAATATACAAATATGTACAGGGCTGTTAGAGGCGGGTACTCCTGAGAAAAATATTCCGGATTAAAAATATTCCGGATTACAGGATTACAGGAATAGGAGGTATGGAAATGTATGCAAAACTTCATACATAATAGGTCAATATCTATACAGGAGGAAAGTGTACAGATGTGTGCTGTAAGGGCTGTTAGAGGCGAGGGCGAGGTCGCGAGCAAGGTATCACTATCTATACCTAGGTATAGAAAGTGCAGCTACAAACAAGGGTTATTGGAGTTAAGGTGACTGATGAGGTGTTTTCTAAAGTGTAAGTATGGTTGGTCAGCTCTTAGGTTATGTGGCAACGAGTTCCAGAGCATGGCAGCTTTTGCCTTCTTCATGGAGCCAAGGAAAGGAGTCCCCTGTGGAAGATCAAGGGGAGCTAGGGTTACTAAAGTGAAATATCAAAAGTGTAGAAAACGCACAGTGGTTAAAAAGGCATGTACATAAACATGTCATTGTCACAAAGAAACAAGACCCCATGAATAAAACTAGAGAGAACATGTCTAGTTTTACTCGTGTTGGTGGACAGAGACTGGCCTCACATCGGCCTGGGTTCTGGATAGCTGCCAGAGGCTAGTGGAAATGTAATAAAATAAAATACTCCTCTGAAAATTAAAAAGGCATGTTGCCATAATACACTAGATGGAGGAGTGGATGTACACTGGAAGGGCTCTAGTGCAAAATCTGCCCAACTCCCCCTCCATTGCCCGATGTCAGATACATGAAGTGAGTAAAAAATGGAGGTAAAAAATTTACCTTTAGATGGTGCTGCAAAACAACCCCATAGTGATCTGTTGCTGCTATGCAATGTGTGGGCTGAAAATGGCGTGCTGGAAGGAGCCTAGCATGCTGGATCTGAAAGGAGCTGCAAGCGTCTGCCTGAACAGAGAAACAGTCAAATTAGAAAAATGGCATAAATTGTGCCTGATCTGGAGGAAGGATAGAGGGCCAGACAGTGGCTGGCTAGCAGAACGATGATTTACCTTTTGTTCGGGAGCTGTAAGAAATACGGCGCTCCGGCTGCCTGCAGGCGTCCAAGAAGGAGCTGTGCGGCATTGCAGGGTACTGCGCATGCACCTAAGGATATGCACTGATCCGGCGCGCATGCGTAGTAGAGCTCTGTAGGGCCGGCGTCTTGGTCGCCCGGCAACGGCCCCGTGAATGCGGAAGTGAGCTGCCGTGAGACCGAGGCCCAGAGCGCTGCAGTCGGCAGGTGTCTGTGTTACAGGTAGCATACGGACAGCTCCGTATAGCTGAAGTAAACGTCTCCTGTCCTGTCACATTGGAGGTAAGGGACCTTTCTGAAAGGAGGGGGGAATATGGACCCTAACAACCGATGGGTTGTGAAACCGGGCAAAGGCGCATTGCCCCAGATTAGTGATGACGAACAAGAGACAAGAAAGGGAGGATTGTCTCAAAATGTCAATAAAGTTGATGTCCCTGTATCGTGTAATTGACGTGTCCCGCCCATATGCACCAGAAGGAGTGGGGGACGTATGGGCTCCTATGTGTGGGCGGAATGAGGAATGTCAAATGCGCTCTATGGATGCAAGGCATGGAGATCATTAGAAATGGCTCTGGGGTTGTGCTTCATTAAGGCCTTTTATGATGGCCTGAAGTTTGTACATCCACCAGGACTCTTTAAAATTCAAGGAATTGATGAGGTTGCTGGTGTTGTGTACTTTGTCAGCAACCCACCATATGAAACTGTCCGGGTTGTGCTGGTATTCGAGGAAGTGTGGTACCAGTGGTACCGTTATGGTTTTGCACCGAATGCGGGACCGGTGTTCCCCAATTCTCTTGTGAACCGGTCTTGATGTTTGCCCCACATATCTTAGCCCGCAGGGGCATTCAATGATGTAGATCACATTGCTAGATTTGCAATTAGAGAAGTGCCTTAATCTCCATTCCTTAGTGCCGATGTTGAAGGAGGTCATTTTTTTGGTCTGTTTGCATACAGTACAATTGCCACACGGATGGTGACCATTGATTTCCCTAAGATTCCATAAGGTAGATCTAGTGCTGTTTCTGCTCATCCTAGCATGGGTAAGCAAGTCCTTAAGGTTCTTAGATCTCCTCAAGGCCATTCTTGGTATAGGTTCTTCCGGCAAGCTGAGCTGAATAAGTGGCCAGAATTTTCTTATAAGGCCTTTGAGCTTGGTTGTATTAGGACCGAATGTGGTGACACAGGCCATAATGTTGTCTTCTTGGTTACTGTGAATTTTAGGTGCAAGTAAAGCTTCACGGGGCGTGAACCTGGCTCTCTTCATGGCATCTCTGAGCAGTTTTTTGGGGTAACCTCTGGCTTTCAACTTCTCTTCTAGGGCAGACGCGTTTGTTTTGAATTCTGCAATGTCTGTGCAGTTTCTACGCACCCATAGAAACTGTCCATATGGGAAGTTGTCTCTTAGATTGCGCGGGTGGTTGCTTGTATAGTGAAGGACTGTATTCCGATCAGTTTCCTTTTTAAACATGGTGCATTCCAATTGATTATTTTTGGGTTTGATGGTCAAGTCAAGGAAATTGATGCTGGAATTGCTGCTGTTGATGGTAAATTTTATTTCTTCTGTACAGTTATTGATCCAGTTGAAAAAGTTTGTCAAGTTGTCCTCCTCTCCTTTCCAGATACAAATAATATCATCTATCTACCTGTGCCAAAGCACTATGCTGTCCAGAAATGGGTTACGTGTATTCAGTACATTGTTGTATTCATATTCTGCCATAAAGATGATCGCCATGCTCGGGGCGAATGCTGCTCCCATGGCTGTCCCGCGGATTTGCAGGTAGAAAGTATCCTCAAATTGAAAAAAGTTGTTAGTGAGTGCAAGTTCCAATAACTCTCTAGCACAAGGATGCAGTTCAAGACTTCAACATCAGGACCTTCTGTGTCAAAGTCTCTTTGTCAATCAAAGTCTCTTATTTCACAGGGTCTGATGCAACACAATAAAACAGTACAGTTCCTTTCTTCTTAGGATTTTCAGTTATACAACTTCTCGGGTGATTTTCTGTTCACCCTGGGTCCCCCTATGCCAGGCTCAGACCCACTTTAACACAAACCTTCAATTGGTTTCCCTCTGCCAGGCTCGGACCAAATTCACATACTTTTCTAAACTTTCTCTATTTCATCAACATCAAAGACTTTCAAATGCACGGAGGATTTTGCTTGACCCGTCGCATAACAACTTCGATTCACATTTATTCATTCTCTTTCAATTGGTCTCCCTCCGCCGGGCTCGGAACAAATGTATCTACTATTATTACTTCTCAGCTGGATACCTTACAGAGACCTTTGATTGTGCACCCACGCAGTGCCGGACCACTCGTCAAAGGTATTGTAACTTGCTTTAAAGTTCAATCACTCATCAGCAGTTTAACTACACTTGTGTCTCTTATCACACACATTTTACCAATGTTCACACCAGCGCTCGCCATACAATGTTGCTGCTTGCAACATTGGATTCGACACAGATCAGTCATGTATCGGTCTCTCCAACTCACCGACTGTCTTGGGTACAGTTCCTAAATATCCTACCGATTAGGATGGGGTAAAGGTGTTACAGAGAAGTGTATACTGCGTCTCCAGTGTCCCACTCCCACTCGCTGAAGAACCCTCACCCAGGTGAACCTCCTGCACTGGTCCACACCCAGGAAATTCATCCAAAAGCAATGGCCGTGTCCTGACCACCTGGATGATGGATCCCCGGCGACTAGTGGGTGCAACACCTTCTGGTTTCTCACAGAGGTCACCAATAACTGAAAGCAGCACCTACTCAGTAACCATCAAGTGGCGGAAGCCTGATTCAAAAGGGTCCAGAATGCGAGCATCCTCAAGAAAATTCTTAAGTTGAGGGGTAACTATAGCTTCAAGCACCATCACAAAAAACATAAGGAGAAAAATGGGACGAAAATTAGCAGGCAATGCAGGATCCGGTTTAGGCTTTTTAAGAAGAGGTGTAACCAGTACATGTTTGACAGCTATAGGAAGAACACCATGACCATGGCTCAGTGAGAAGTTCACTGCAGAGAGCTGGAGCAATGCTAATCTCCTTTAGCACTTGTAAAGGAATTTGGCCCAGGGGAGAGCAAGACTTGAGCCATGAAATTACTCCAAGAAGCTGGCCCTGTGTGGTGTCAGCAAATGTGGAGTACAGTCCTTCGTGTGACAAGGGTGACAGAATAGAAAGTGAGGTAGAAGGCCTGTGAAATGCAGTTGGCAAATTAGACAGATTTTGCCTATTTAATGGCCTGATGATATGTCACGTGGTAGAGTTGTAAGACTGCTTTATCCATCGGATGATAGGCAGAGTGCCAGGTGCGCTCAGCCTTATATGAGGGTTTACGAGCCTGCAAAGAGGATGAATACCAGGGTGCAGAGTGCTTATGAGGTCTCTGTTCTGACTTAAAAGTGACTTTAATAAAAGCATCCTGAAGTGCTGTTGTAGGATCAAGGGTAATGTTTAAAGAAGGGTAATGGGTAAAACATCTAAAATGCATAAAGGTACGGTAGCCAAATTAACTTGTATCCAATCTCGACGACTATCACTCCACCCGTCGCCTGGCCACCCTTGCTAATATTCATCGCAAAGGGAAGTACAATGTCTCCAAGGCCGCCTAACATCCATAGCTAGGCAGCCATCTTTAAGTGGCCTTAAGACACTTTTGGGCTATTTTATTTCCAAAGACAAATTGAGATCATCCTACCACCTGGCCTTTGGCCAGAGGGCAAATAGCATCATTGCCCATTGGTGTGGGCTCTCTGGCAGTTAAGTGCCCTAAGCCCTCTGTATGTGGCCTCGCTTAACTGTGGCCCATGTTTCTTCCAGGCACATAATTGCCCATATTTCTTGAAGGAACAGGCAATAGTGCTTAATTATTTGTCCTTGCCCTGCTTTTAAGGAATGCCACAGGCAAAATGTCACATGAAAGTTAAGGGCAAATAACTAGACTTATTGGGTCTATCCCAGGCTAACAATGCTGTGAACACTTGAAGGTGGCCGTGTTGTGGCCCCTTATGTCCTTTTCATTGTGCCCACTGGCATTTATTTTCTTTGGGCGAGCTACAGATAAGGGCATGTACCAGTAATTGGATATTGCATTTTGAGCAACCTGAACTCCCTATTGCATCACAATTAAATATGGACTGGGACCTATTTATTGCCTGCAAGTCAAGGTGGAGGCAGTTACCCACCCCGTTAGACCTGATATGCCCAGGCAACAGCCAGCACACCGTTCAGATCAACCAGCTCCAGAAATAATATTAAGATACAAGATAGCGGCCTGAGCTTCTATGATCGGCTCTCCCTAAATCATGAGTCCAGAGCTCAGAGACTTTGATTGAGGGGGAATGAGGAAGAGACAGAGAATATTAAACCTATGAGACAAGTGAGAGAACGGGAAGTGACAAAGCAACAGAGGAGAAACAATGGAGATCTGTAAGAAGTGAGCACGAGGAATTGCAATCTGGCAAGGGGGCAGAAGCCCTTAAATGATGCGTGTATTTCCATCCCAGAAAAGGTGACCTGCTAACAGGTCCCCCTTCAAAAGCTCCATGACAAGAGCATAGTGTACACCTGCACCCTGCTGAATCAGCAGCCTGATCTGCAGTGCCCCTGGACCTCCAGTGGCACAGAGCAGGTTCAGGTCCCAGGTGCCATCATGACAGCTGCAGTAATGTCCAAGTCACTACATCACTGGGGCTGCATTTAAGATATGCACCTCTGTTCCATAAAAGAGTTAGTGGCTGGTGGCATGTTAAACAGTGCATATACCTCACACCTGAGTTTGAGGTATGGTGGTTAGCATCTCTCATAATTATCCAAGCCATATCTCATGTGTCAGCACTGTGAGCCCAGCTCACCTGTAGAAGTGATATGTGTATTCTCCCAGCCAGGCTGGCTCTCCTGCTCCCAGCAAGACTGTAGCGCTTGGGGCTGCCTCTCTTTGATCATTTGTGATGGTAACACCTTCCCCAGTGAGACAGCCACTCCACAGAAGCTGTCCTGGGAACAGCAATTAAAGGGCACACCCTTCACAAAAGGACTAGCCTCACACCAGGGATCTGCATCCCAAAAGGGCCTTTGATGCTGTTGTTAGAGGAAGGGGCAGGGTTAGTGTCGACAGAGGGAGCTCGGACCACCTTGTTTTCTATCTTTGCCTTTCTTCTTTCCTGAGAAAAATATACTTTATTTCGGTTTCACCATTAACAGCAAATAAAAAAACAAAAAAACTGTACAGTTACAAATTGTTTAAAAAAAAAGTCATATTAAAATGGACACATATAAGAAAGGCTTAACGTTTTCTTGCCATACGTTTATAAGCTGCAGTAATATACTCACACAGATCATTAATAAAATGCATTTCAGAACAAAATCCATTGTGTCAGAAACATGCCTGATATTATTGGCAATAAAAAGACTTTTTAGCCAAATACGCCTTAGATCCAATCATTTTGGGCAGATTAAAAGAAAGTGAATGAACTCTTCATCAATCCCGCTTCGACTCATGCAGAGCTATGTGTTATACAACCACGTCATCCGCGCCCTCACAGGCAAAACATTCAGTCGTACCATTACAATAATGCATCTTTGCCCCGGAGAGTGAATGGCGCTCAAGGAAAGGTTCTCAGCATAGGTACAATGCGCCCTTGTCAAATACCCTAGCAAGCGTTCTTTCCTGTCCCCTTCACTTCCTGTATCACAAAGCAACTTGGGTGTGATGTCAGAAGGCAAAGGCCACTTGTTGCAAGAACAGGGATTGGATCCTTAAAGCAAGCTTGATTTTGCCCAATCACCTGTAGACTTTTGACTTCCAAAGAAGGGTTCTTCCACGCCTTTGTTGTATCATCTCTGGACTTCATCCATTGAAGAACATTTCGTTTGGACTCTATTGGGAGAGCAGTCCTTTCCAAAGCCTCCATTTGTGATGTGATGACAGGTAGTCCAAGGCAGAGGCAAGCTCTGTCCCCTAAACATCCCCAGGGCACATCAAGGATGACCTGCTGCTGGAACAGGACATGCACCTCCGCCAGCCACCCTGGGCATCATCATGCTGAAGGACCTTTGAGAGTGTGTGCGAGCATCCCCTGTGTTTGGGAGCCCTAGATCAAGGTCTACTGTAGCCCTTGAGACCCTGAAGGGGGACTCACAGCTCCCGGGTGCCAGGACAGCTAGGATTCCTGTATCTACATAGTTGCACCACTGTGACTCATGATTCAAGCATGTTTGACATTGTTTAAACCAGCAAGACACTCCGCAGCTGCCTTTGGCACTCACCAACCTTTGAACTGCAGAACTGCCTGTTCAAACTGTGCCATCTGAAGTGTGTTGTTGGCTCGACTCAAACAAAGAAGCATCGCTGCACATTGTAATGCTCAGACCACCATTCAAACCCTTAGCCTCTTCATCGCCATTGCAGTCAACGATCGGACTGAGCCTGGTGTTCTCTCTAAACCGCATCCTTCGAGCACAGTATTGAACCAACTCACCTGTGCATCCCGCCATCAGCCTGTCCACCGTCGGAGCCTGGTGACATCCACAATCCGCATCGCTTCACACTGCAGCCTTCTTCAGTTTAACCCTGCCTGAACATCTGCTTGCCACTGAACTACTGTGACTACCTCATTTTGAACCAAATCAAACCACCCAACAGTGCCAAACCGCCAAGACATTGCAAAGGTATTATTGCCTGATAACTGCACCCCTGGTGCATGTTGGGGTTAGGGACTGGCTAGATTGCTTAAATCCCTTTTGCACTTCAAGAACATATCCTTTTACAAGAACATTATGTTTTTGTATTGCCTTTTCCTACCCTGCTCATTACCCAGAGTGCTACATCTTACTGTCTTGCATATTCTGTGTTTTATCTATGGGGTGGGTTTTTGTAGTGTTTTCTATTTAGTGTATGTTGTGTTTAATTTAAGTATATATATATATATATATATATATATATATATATATATATATATATATATGGTAGCTGCCATGTAGTTATGCTTAAGTTGCTTTTATGGTTAAGAGTGTTCCTGCCCTGATGTGCCCCGTTCTCAACAACACAGCAGAGAATAGCCTCTTGCTGATTGGCCCGTGCCGTGACTACTAGAGCCTATTGGAAGCCAGCAGGCGTAAGCCGGCCCTTCCTGGAAAGGCCCTGAGGGCAAGGCCAACAACTGTCCTGAGACTGTCCTGAGCTGACCAGAGCCCAGGGCCAGACCCCCTGCCCATGCACACTGAGACTGTGAGTAACCCACAAGTGCCTCTCTGCTCCCATGCTAAATTGGCCTCACTTTAGCCCTGATTGCTAAAATTTGAATCTAGATGCTCCATTGTTTGTGCTCACTGTAATTGGTCTCACTTTAGCCCTGATTGCTAAAATTCGAATCTAGATGCTCCACTGTTTGTGCATTCACAGCTCTTTAGCCTGCACATGTCTAGTTTTCAAGCTTAGACATAGCAGCATCGTATATGCCTTCTTCGATTACCAGTATTGTACTTAGTCTCCTCTCTACAACTTGAAGCTTTCCCTATTATCCTGCTTCACTTGCATGCCAGTATACTCTGCATATATCCTACCTGATGCGGTATTTGATCAGCTACTACTGCAGTGCACCAAGCGTCAATGTGCCCTAAATGTGTCAGATATCCCAAATTTGAATTGCCATGGATGCCACTAGCACTAGACTGTTCTTACACCCTGTGTGATTCTTGCCCAGCCCCTGTTGAATAGCACTCGGTCTCTACAATTGCCTGTGTTACACCTATGTTATCATGTATGGACATCTGCTATACTTTGCTTGAACTCTTACCAGTTCCCTGCATACAATGTATTTCCCAATGCTTTACACTGTCCTACTAAGAACCCTCCTATACATTACTAGCCTACATGACCATACCATGTCCCTTAATCCACCCCTACCTGCGCCAGCACAGAATGCCCTCAAACAGGTTGCCGTGATTACCATACCCTGCACTGTTCCACAGAGGAACCTTAAATTACGTGCTAGACTACCTATGCTCTATGACCCTCCAACCAATCTAGCGCACAGCAATGCCACTCGCAGCCTGCATAATTCAAGCCATTACCGGCACCCTCTCCAACTTAACAGCAGACTCTTCCGAGAACCTACCCTTCTCCCAAAATGCAAACCTAAAACACAACTATCAATCTTAAAACCAGTTCAGTCTGGGATGAGAGCTGCTCTTATAAATGCACGCTCTATGGTAGCTCATGCTACTGACATAGCTGACTTACTACACAATGAAAACCTAGACTTCTTAGCGGTTACTGAATCTTGGCTCCACCCAGCAGCCGGCCCAGCAATTATGCTAGCCGTGCCAGACGAATACACCCTCCTAAGATTTGACCGTACCACCTCTCGAGGTGGTGGCCTTGCTATCATAGCTAAAACCAACCTATCAGTGAATCTCTCACCACCACACAACATAAGCTCTTGTGAATCCCTAACGGCTAAGTTAACTCTATCTAATACGCAGACTGTATCCATTCACCTAATATACAGACCCCCTGGTCCACTTGGATCCTTTGAAGATGACCTAACAAATATTATATTGCATAATCTCAAGAACTCCACCCAAAGCATTATATTAGGAGATTTTAACCTTGGTCTTAGCGACCCGTTAGACACTAATGCTACTATAATCAATAACACCCTAGAGGAACTAGGTTTCACTCAGAAAATCTCAGCGCCTACCCATGCTAAAGGTAGAACCTTAGATTGGCTAGCTGTGCATAACTGCCCACTTACAGTCTCATATATAATTCCACAGCCGTGGTCTGACCATCACCTGATCACATTCTCACTAGAGCCCACACCACCGCTACAATCTAACAGTATAGCTCCAGCCGTCCCAAATAGAAATAAGAGAAACATCAATCCAGAAAAACTTCTTCCTCTGATCTTACCCACTCTTAACGCTATTCCTGACCATACAGATCCCTCAACCATGGTAGATCTGTACAATAAAGTTATGCTATCTTCCCTTGATGCCATAGCACCTCTCAAAGTGAGAAAGAGCAAACCTCGCAAACATGTGAACAATTAGTTCTCTCCTCACCTTAAGGCTATCAGACAGGAGAAACGACGCTATGAAAAAATCTGGAGATCAGACCCTTCTGAAATTAATAAGATAAACCTAAGTAATTTAGCTTCCCAGTACAAAAAAGAAATTATCCTTGCAAAACAAACCTCTTATAACCTTAGAATCTCTCAAGCGAAATTTAATACTAAAGAGCTCTTCTCAATTCTGAAAGAAATAGAAACTGCCATCCAGCCACCTGACTCATGCATCAAGGACAAAAACTGGTGCACAGATATTCAAAATGCTCTTGCCAATAAAATTACTTCACTGCAAACTAAAATCAGTAACAAAAGAGATTCCATTCTCTCCATCTCTAAATTGAGTAATACCAGTTCTACCCTACCTCATCCCACCCGGACGCCACCTGCTGAGCCTACCCCTTCCTTATACTTCAGCAAAGTCTCTACTAACGAGGTTGAAAAAGTTATTTTTGCACTCAAACCTTCGAACTGCCATGGGGACCCATGCCCGGCACAACTGATAAAGGATGCAGCTCTAGAACTCTCACCATTTATCACTAAACTAATAAACGCATCCTTTACAGCCGGTACCATACCTAACAATCTGAAACAATCCTGGGTCCTCCCACTCCTTAAAAAAACGAATCTAGATCCTGCCATCCCTACCAACTACCGTCCCATTACCACTGTGCCGTTTCTTCTCAAAATCCTTGAGAAAATAGCATACCAACAAATTCAACAATACCTTGAACTCAATCACCTCCTAGGAGTCCGACAGTCAGGCTTCAGACCGCAGCACGGGACCGAGACTGCGCTTATCGATCTTAAGGCACAGATAGATGAGTTGCGAGACGAGGGCAAGACAGCACTTCTGTTACTTCTCAATCTCTCAGCTGCATTTGATCTGGTCAACCACGAGATCCTCTGCACACACTTACAGTCGGCAGCTCATTTCTCCCAGGAGGCAACTGAATGGATCCAGTCCTTCCTCAACAACCGCACTATGCGAGTTTTTTCCCCCTCAGCGGCTGCTGACCCTATGCCCATTACTTGTGGTGTGCCACAAGGATCTTGTGTCTCCCCCACCCTGAACAAAATGTTTACAAAGCCCCTTATCGATGATCTAGGTGACTTGGGTATCACCTACACAAACTATGCTGATGATACCCAGATCCTTATCCCGCTGACGGGGGATTATGACAAGGATTTGGCCTTTGTAAATCGAGTGTACCTCATCATCCAGGCATGGATGGCCTCTCATGGTCTATGCCTGAATGATGATAAGACCGAACTCCTCATCCTAGGCACAGCACCCAACCTCAATAAATTAGGCCAAAACTACTCCTCTCTTGTCATTGACAATAATATCATGACTGTAGCTAAGGAGGTTAAAACGTTAGGATTCTATTTAGACTCAACGCTCACCTTAAAAAAAACAAGTCAATGCCATGGCTTCCGCCACATGTTATACATGTAAACTTATTAGGGCATCCAAACAGTTCCTCTCACCAAACAACTGTATCACTCTAGCCAGAGCACTGATTCTATCCAAGTTGGATTATTGCAATGCACTTTATGTAGGCAGCAACAAATGCATTATAAATAAAATTCAAATCCTACAAAACAATGCCTCAAAAGCAGCCCTAAGCCTCCCGAGGAAAGCACACATCTCAGAGACGAGAAGATCGTACAACTGGATTTCTACAAAAGATAAAATGTTCCTTAAATCGATCTCTCTGACTCATAAATGCTTACACCAAATGGCCCCTCAATACTTGATAACAAGATTCACCAGACCGGCCTCCTGCCGCCCCTCTAAAAAGGCCAACTCAAACCTCCTCCTTGTCCCAAGATTCAAACGTACTTTGTCTGGAGGGAATAGTTTTCCTGTCAAAGCAGCACAATTTTGGAACTCCCTACCACCATCTCTCAGGGAAGGCCTTCCCTACCCACAATTCAGATCTAACACCATCCGCTGGATCAAGGAACATGACCTCTAATGCTATGACATCCATTCTCTTTCACTGCCGTGCCTACTGAAAATTGTATATAAATTGTATATCCCCCCACCGCTATGACTAGATATATCTACAACTTGTAAATTATGTATATTCACCTAATGTATCCTTTAATGTTTTGGTCCAAATGAACACTGCAACCCAGTTGGATTAATTTACTGCGTGCTCTGTAACTTAAGTTGTACACTCCTCCTGTTTCTTTGCGCCCTGCTACCCACGGGTTAGGTGCGCTTTACAAATATTAAAACAAACAAACACAGAGCAATGGTTTTTGGGTGGCTTATAACTTTGCCCCTCCCCTGGACGAATATGGCCCACACTAAATGTATTTGCAAAGTTTGGTGAGGTTTGGTCAAGGGGGGGGGGGCAAAGTTATAGGGGGGTCCCAAAATTATTTTTTTCCCATAGACATAATGGGGAAAAAACTTTGCTCATGCCTACAGCCCAAACCGCAGGACGGATTTTCACCAAATTTGCAGCAGGAGCGGCAGCTTGGTCCCGAAAGCTTTTGTTAATTTGGTGTAAATCCGTCCAGTAGTTTTTTTTTAAACAACCAAAACATAAGGCAAAGAAATTAGTGATATCTATGTCCGCTCTGCGGACATACTTCCCTGTTCGGTCCACGGACAGGACTCCGATTGGCTTAGAGGGCAACGTGATGTCATTAATGACATTTGTAATGTCCTGGGTGTTAGTCTCAGCAGTGCACGGTGGTGGCGCGAGTTATGGTTGCTTAGCTTACCATAACTGGCGAATTTCAGGGGGTTATCGGTTTTACTTGTAACCATAAAGTTCATTTAGCAAAGTTTTTTCATTGAATTTCATAGGTTTTTATTAGTGCAACTTAACCATAACGTCCCCTTAACAAAGTTTTTTCATTGAATTTCATAGGTTTTTATTAGTGCAACTTAACCATAATGTCCCTTCAACAAAGTTTTTTCATTGAACATATAAATATATATATAGCACAACATCTGTTAGTTTGTTCCTTATTCAATTCCACACGTTCCACCCATCTGCAACAGATTTTACGTAGTTACCTGTTCGGACCCTCTGGACATTCCTAGTTATATGACATTTGGACACTGCAGCCATTTCACCGGATTTCAGCCGCTTCACACATGAGACGGTTGCCTGAAATGTGCAAAACATCAACGTGGTCATAGAAGGACTGGACAAATTTCATTTTAAGCGTCTCAACACGAGGATCAAAACTCAGATGTTGAAAACATTGCGCTCTGAAACACTTGTGTACGAGCGCAATATAAATAAAATATCAATGTCAATATTAAAACCACATTTCAAGGGTTGTATACGAATTGTTCGTATTACAACAGTTTGAATGACAATTGACCTTTCCACAATTGACCGAATTGTATGCGGTCAATTGTGAAAAGGTCAATTGTGACCCTTTAAATTCGGTCAATTGTTCATTTGAACAATTGTAAACGAACAATTTGGGTAATACCATTTCAAGGCCCTAAGACGCACGGGTTCTGAGATATTTGCACTGCAACACACTACAGCGCGCCAGGGTGAGGCAACAGGTCGGGAGAGCGCACAGAGGGTCCCAGTATGCTGCAGTATGCAAACTCTCACCTCCCCTCTGCTTCTGCTCCGGGGTACGTCCGCCAGCCCCACGCGCCCCTTCGCAGTGCAGTTTACTTTATCAAGTGATAAACGACTCGGAACAGTGACCTACAGGATCATTGATTTTCAACAATTGATAAGAGTGTTATTATGTCTGTCTACAGAACCCATATGGAGTAAGTGTACTTTTTGCTAGTATTCAGCCACATGAGAATGTTTGTCGATTTTGTCAATGTAAAGATCAACTAGAAACCTTATATCATCTATTGATTGACTGCAAAATGTTAATGGCAAATCGTATACAATATTTGAAAACTCCTATCCAAAGACATGAAGCTGTATCTCCGGAATCACTTTGGCAGCTAATATTCAATGGAAGCATAACCTCTCTCAGACTTGGGACCATTAGATTTATGAATGCCTTGAAACTTGAGGATTGAGCTTATCCATCGGAATTGTGAGCATGATCCCCCAACATGTCTAAGTTTCTAGAGGTTGTGTGTTAAGTTCAACCAGGTGATCAATACCTCTGACTTACATGGCTGAATAGGGGTATCAAGCAATAAATAAGTTCTGTGCTGTCTTGCATTAACATATATGTACTATGATGAAGGTAAACATTGGGCAATCAATGCTCCTTTTCATTGAAGCATGCAATCAAGGGTCCCTGTAGATCATAGCATTGCTGCAGCAAGTGTCATTTGAGCAATCATGTATATCGGAATGAACTAAGTTTAATTTCATTCTTATTTTAATACCATTGTAAAATAATGTTTTCCTTTTATTCTAATGAAATGATTTATCATTGCTTTTAAATACTAGTATGTATGCTATTTAAAAATGGTTGACTTATTGTAAAGTTGATTCATATCAGCTGATTCAATAAAAAAAGTAAAAATAAAAAAATGTATAGAACCTTGATTGAACATTCCTTTATGTTGGACTGTTGTACTTTGCTGTCTTGGTTTCACACTCACACCTCTCTTGATGGTATAGCCTTCCCTCTGTCCATGTTACCACAAAAGACGAAGGAGATACATCGCTTAACTGCGCTTGCTTTACCTTTATGACTGGGTTCACTCTTGGTTTGTAGAGGTGTGAGGGGTGAGTAGGTGCTATAGCTTCTCCTAATCCTTGTACTTCTGCAAGGCAGAAGTCAATTCATCACAGTGATTCAGGTGCAGTAGCTTCACAAGCCTTGCAGAGAGATGGAAAGAAGAGGCTCTGTGACATAGCCGGGTGGAGGACTGCACAAGACAACCCAAGTAATTGAAGGGGTTCTTAGGCTGGGTCATTGTGTTTGAAAGATGGTAGAGTCCTGGAGAGAGCGTTGTCTGAGGAGAGAAACTTTGGAAACCACAACCCACGAGCTGGGAGTTCTCATGTGAGAGCTGAAAAGACACGAAGGACATTTAGAAAGCAAAGCGATGTGGGGTGAGAAGACAGGATTAAACTGGTAAATTGAAGAGCCTATATAGTGGAGCTGGAAAACAGAACCTGCCACTATTAGACAGAAAGGGCCCTGAAACTACATTCTTCAAACTCAACAAAATTTCATTGGTATTTGAAAATATGCAGTATGATGGATTTCCATCTGCTAGGCGGAATCTCAGAGATTTTGACATTTCAGGAGCTCTTCTAAATAAATTATGTCATGAAAGTCAGCACTGCTCTGTGTTTTAAACATTTCTGTAATTGGGTTTGTATCCAGATGAACCTGCGAGCCATGGGGTGAATAACTGACCTGACCAACACCCATATATAAGGCACCACATGTATACCTTCTGCTGGGCATTGGTAGATGGCATGCCAACACCAGGTTAGGACACATATTTCATAACATTAGAGAATACATCCACATAAATGAGCACATCGGATGATGAGGAAAGGGTCCTTATCTAAATTTCCTTTTGAATTCTTAATTGGCACTAAGGAAACAACTTCACATCATACATCTGTCTATTGACACGTCTTCCGTTGTTTATCTAGTATTATAGGGTGAGGGAAAGTGTGGAGTGGAATTATTGCACGGCAACATTAAGTTCATCATTAGCAGCACTGGGAGACACTTTCAAAAGTGCTCAACCAATTTGTTCACTAAAGTGTAAAACCAATTTGGTTGCCAAATTTGGTACAAATGTTAGGAGGGAACACTCATGACTACTTCTGGAAGATTCCCCCAAATTATTTCTAGCTGACATGCATAGAGAAGTTATTCTAATTAGGCATTTTGATTTTTTGCAATGAAAAAAGGAATCCCTTTGAAAGTAAAGAAGCAGTTTTCAATATAACTGTACCACCCCAAGACCTAGTGGCAGTTTAAATAATACAAAGCCATATCTGGTTTTAGCTTTGATGGCCTATGGAAAGCTACACCTATGCTGGCCAAAACTGATGATGTCATTTATTGTCATCTTGGTTTCTGGTGAGCTATTTAACTGTCAGAGGTTGTAAATTTGTATGTCTGGTATTGGGGTCACTGCACAACAGGATTTTAGCACACCAAACCACATTGTCCATGCCTGGGAAGGCTTGCCACATTCCCAGAGACCAGGTTGCTTTCAGGGGGGTTGGAGGGAACCCAGGCATCAAAGGCCAAGCTCTGCAAGCCACTTCCTGCCGAAAAAGCCCTCTGGGTATGACCTTACCAGGCAAAAGACTACACACAGCAGCCAGGATTGGGCATTTACAGAGGGCTAGATGGACTGCCGCTGTGGCAGATTTCCTATTTAAGGGGGTGGGCACACTATGTCATTTCTCTCCATTACTTCTCTCTCCGCATGTGGTGTTCCCCAGGGCTCTACCCTCTCATCCTGGCTCTTCAATGTCTACTTGGCCCTTTGGCCCACCTTATCTTTACCTTCTCCTCTAACGTTCAGTGTTATGCTGATGACACTCAGCTCTCCTTCAGGCTACCCTCAGCCTCCTCTCCTCTCCTGCTCATTCCTAACTGTCTATCTGCGATTCAGGAGTGGTGCACCTCCAACAATCTCTGCCTTAATGCCAGTAAGACTGAGAGCCTTCTCTTTGGGACCCCTGCTCCCGCTTTCGCTCTCTCACTCTGGCAGCCCGCCTAGGGCCCTCTTCCATCACTTCCTGTGAGACTGGTGTAATCTTCAACTCTACTCTCTCCTTCTCTCCTCACATCACAGACCTTGCCAAGAAGGCCCACTACCAGTTACACTCCTCAGAGGTATTCTTCCTTTCCTCACTTTCCCACAGAAGCTCACTGTCTCCAGAGCCCTGGTTCTCACTAGGCTGGACTATTGTAATATTGTACTTGGTTATTTATAGCGTGCTTAATACCCAGAGGTTTCCAAGCGTGGACCCGGGGATCGAGCCTGTGTTGCTCTGCGTCGTCTCGTTCCAAGGCGAATGTGTTGCCACTGAGCCATCCTGTAACACCCTCTTTCTCAATCTGCCTTCCTCTACTCTTTGCCCTATGCAACTAATCCAGAACAGGAATGCAAGACTTGTCTTTGGCCTCACGCCCAGGGACCGTATCTCTCCAGCCCTGAAATCTCTTCACTGGTTCCCGGTGGATGCAAGGGTCAAGTTCAAGACCCTCTACATCGTACACAAGGCTTTCCTGGGCTGGGGTCCGCACTACACCTAACTCTTCCTAAACACCTTCCTTCTCAAGGCCTTCTCTAAGCCACTTTCAACTCTCTGAGGGTAAGACGCTTATGCAGGCAGAGAGTGGGGGGTAGATCTCTCTCCTCTGCAGGTGCCTCCATCTGGAATGGCCTGCGTGCCCTCTCAAACTTGAGCCAGACCACCTGAATTTCCGGAAGCAGCTCAAGACCTTCCTCTTCACTTCTGCTTTCTGCCTCTCTCTCCCCTGCTGACCAACCTGTATGCTGCCCTGACTGGCTGCCTAGCTACCCTCAGAGTCTCTCAGGTATCAGCCCCCCCCCCTGAACAGTAGTCCCTGCAATGCCTCCAGGCCTGCCGTGAACTTAGGGGCTGTATCTGGAACCCTACCGTCTCCTGCCTCCTTGCACTTACCCAGAGCCGTGTTGCACTGGCTGCCTTTACTCAAGAGTATTGCTGCCTTGATTGCCCTTCCCTAACCTCCCCATGGCAATTCCCCTCTCTGCCTCCCCTGCACTTTGTGTCTCGCACTAGTACGATCTGAATGACACACAGCATGAGGCTGAGTATGGGGTTCATTCCCTACTCATCCCTCATGCAGCGCAGCAGTGATTTTGTGACGTGCTGTTAATCACATACAATATTTTCAGACAACCGAATTATGAATTTACAACAATATTCAGGAACAGAGGACACAGTCTCTGGGCCCTTCATCTCCATCCAACTTGCAAGGAAAGGAAAAGAAGGGTGTGCCAAGACCATACACCTGGTGGGAATGCCCCTGGGAAAATTACTTTGAATTCCCCATTGTAAATCTTGTGGTGGGCATAAGACATGTAGCAGACCCACAGAGTTTGAATTGAGGGGAGCTGGGAGCTTTTTACTCCTGCTTGTAGCCTAGAGGTACCTGGTTAGTTTGACACCAACAGTTACCAGGAGCTACTTTTGGCTCCCCTGGCCAACTGATGCTGAACCAACAAACCTAAGTGACATTAACTTTGTGCATTTGGGGCGATCCCTATAAATCAGTGTTATTACATACCTGTATGACAATTAAAGCATAAGGAATCAAATAATGGACAAAGCATCTGTTTGCATCTTATGTGGAAGTTAGATTTGCGGAAACACTTTGTACTAGTTCCTGGTTTCCCAGCAGTAGATACTAGTCACTGGAGAATGCTGGATACCCAGGTGCAGATTTTAGCTCCTGCTTATCCAATCTTAATTTTGATCCCTGACCCATCGTGCCAGAGTACCATCTTTACTGACATCCTTACTGACAACTCTTAACACCACCAAACATTTGACACACCGCATGAAGCAAATCGTACTTTCTAAATAATATGCTCCTACAATAGCTGCAATCATGCTAATTGGATTTTGTACAGAGCCTCAATTTAAGGTTTGAGGCTAACAAGGGGCTCAAAAACACCACCTTATTTCAGAGCCCAATCGCTATCTTCTAACGTGTTTCTGAAGAGAGCAGACTTGAGGGGAGCCACCCGCTGAGTGTCCGCTGCCTAGAGGACTGGGTGGCCAAAAAGCCAAAGTCTTAGTTGCCTGCAGGACACAGGTAGGTGATATGATATGATATGATATGATATGGCATTTGTAACGCGCCTATGCACAAGTGATTCAAGGCGCGACGAGGCAGGGGGGGACGAAGGGGAGACAGACAACGATCCTACTAGGCCAGATGTCATTCAGATCGCGCAAGTGCAAGGGTAGAGGGGAAGGGAAAAGTGCAAGGGGGAAGGGAGAGGGGAAAGTGCAGTACAGGGTTAGTAGAAAAACAAAGTAAATACTAGGGGCCAGCTGGTGGCAAGTGCAAGGTAAGTGCAGACAAGTGCTGGCAAGGGGGGGTTGATGTAGGGATACAGAGACAGTCCCGCAGTGCAGGGGTTGCCAGGGAGGCAGTGCAGGGGATGAGTGGCTGGACCAAGGACCGAAATCGGTGAGTGGCCCAGTTGCAGATTCAGTGCAGGTTCAGTGATTTTAGCAGGGGAGAGGGGAGAGAAAGCAGAGGCAACGAGGAGGGTTTTGAGGTGCTTCCGGAACTGGAGATGGTTCTCCTCAAGTTTCAGGGAGGAAGGAAGGCTGTTCCAGAGGGAGGCCCCTGCTGCAGAGAGAGATCTACCCCCAACTTGTTGCTTGGAGAAGCGACTGACCCTGAGGGAGTTGGAGGCGGATGAGCGAAGAGCTCGAGAAGGAAGATATTTAGGAAGAGAGAGTTGAAGGTATTTTGGCCCAAGGCCCCAGAAGGCCTTGTGGACAATGCAGAGGGTTTTGAACTTAATCCTCGCAGCCACTAGGAGCCAGTGTAGCGATTGCAGTCTTGGAGAGATACGGTCCATGGGCTTGAGGCCAAGGACAAGTCTCGCAGTCCTGTTCTGGATGAGTTGCAAAGGGCGGAGAGTAGAGGCAGGCAGATTTAGATGAGGCTGTTACAGTAATCCAGCTTCGAAAGAACCAGGACTCTAGAGACAGTGAGCTTCTGGGGGAAGGAGAGGAAAGAAAGGATACCTCTGAGGAGGTGTAGCTGGTAGTGGGCCTTCTTAGAGACATCAGAAATGTGAGGAGAGAAGGAGAGTGTGGAGTCAAAGATGACCCCGAGGTTTTTTGCCTTGCAGGTGGGAGCAGGAAGAGGGCCAAGAGAGGCCGGCCAGAGAGCTGCATGGAAGGAGGGAGTGGGTGTGCCGATGGGTAGAATCTCAATCTTACTGGCATTAAGGCAGAGGTCATTTGCAGCACACCATTCCTGAATAGCAGAAAGACAGTCAGAGATGAGGGAAGGAGAAGAAGAAGAGGAGGCCGAGGGTAGCCTGAAAATGAGCTGGGTATCATCCGCATAGCACTGAAAGTTGGGGCAGAGAGCGGCAATGCGGTGGGCAAGAAGTGCCAGATACTGGTTGAACAGCCAGGGAGAGAGGTTAGATCCCTGGGGGACACCACAGGTAGAGAAAAAGATGTCAGAGAGGAAGGACCCCAGTTGGCCCTGGGAGGGTCGATCAGAGAGGAATGAGGTCAGCCACGCCAGAGCCTGATCGGTGATACCCAGGTTATCACGCAGGCGGTTGAGCAGGATTGTATGGTTGACAGTATCAAAAGCAGAAGAGAGATCAAGCAAAATGAGAACACATGGAGTGTTAGAGTCAAGGTTCGAGAGCAGGTCCTCGCGGAGGTTCAGGAGAGCAGTTTCCGTGCTTCTGGCAGCTCTGAAGCCCGACTGAAGGTCATGAAGACTACCAACAGATTCAGCATGGAGATTAAGCTGGGAGATGGCCAGTTTCTCCAGGAGCTTGCCCAGGAAGGGAGTGATAGAGATTGGGCGATAGTTAGCCGGGCAGGAGGGGTCGGAAGAGGGTTTCTTAAGAAGGGGGTGCACAAGGGAGTGCTTGAAGACTCCAGAGGTGAAGGAGTGATTGCAGAAATCGGCCAGGGCAGGAGCCAGGGAGTCGATGTGGTCCTTGATAGTTTTGGAGGAACAAGGGTGGACCTGTTTTGACAAGACTTTCATAGATCGGACTTGTCTCAAAATCTCGTCAGCAGAAAAAAGGGGAAAGGCAGAGAAGGAGGGAGGAGGGGTGGCTGCAGAGGGCCAGAGGAAGAGCAGGGAATAGAGGGGGGAGGTGATAGGAGGAGAGTGAGGACAGGATGTCCTGAGTTTTTGAAATGAAGTGAGAGGCCAGTGCCGTGCAGAGGGCCTTGGAGGGGTCAGGAGAGGTAGAGACTGCAGCAGGGTTGGCCAGCTCCTTGCAGATTTTAAAGAGTTCGGCCGAATTGTTAGATGCCGCAGAGATGCAGGCTTGGATAAGGGGTCTCTTCTTGGTGAGAACGGAGAGCCGGTATTGCCTTTGGAGCAGGCGGCAGGCCAGTTTGTCAGAGGATGAACATGAAGCACGCCATTTCCTCTCTGCCACCCTGCACTTGTGTTTAAGGGTGACGAGATCCGAGTCATACCAGGAGTTACATTTGGCTTTGGGCTTCAGGCGGATTCTCATGACAGGGGCAAGGATATCGAGAGTATCACATATAGCAGAGTGGAGCGTGGAGAGGGCTGTGTCAGGGTGGGAGTCAGCCGAAGGGCGGGGGGTGAGAAGGTGGCGGCAAAAGCCTCAACTGACATGCGCTTCATGGGTCGGATGACCGAGAAGGTGGGTGGCAATGATGGAAGTGGATTTGCCTGTAGGGTAGGGAAGGTGAGGTGGGAGGATAGGAGAAAGTGATCACTCCAGGAGAGAGGAGTGGAGAGAGGGACAGAGAGGGGAAGGTCAGAAGAGATCAGGGCATCAAGAGTGTGCCCTGCAGAATGAGTCGGCCCAGACGGGAGAATAGAGAGAGAGAGGGAGTCGCAGAGGTCGCGAAAGAGTCCAGAGGGGGGACAGGAGGCATCCAGGTGGATGTTGAAGTCTCCAAGAAAGAGGAGTTGAGTGGTTGAGGACAGGAGTGAGGAGGAGAGGTCTGCACACTCGGAGAGGAAGGAGGAAAATTGACCAGCTGGCCGATAGATAGTAGCCATGGTAAGGGAATGGCTAGGAGAGAGAGAGAGTCGGCAGACAAGGCATTCAAAAGAGGAGTAAGTCTGAGTTGGAGTGACAGTGGCAGGAATCCACTCGGGGAAGATAAGGGCCACACCCCCCCAGCACGGTTGGGCCTGGGCACAGAGAGGATCTTGTAACCATCAGCTAGGAGTTTGTCAAAGCTGGTGACAGAGCTGGCCATGAACCATGTCTCAGTGAGACCAACAACGTCAAGGTCCAGTTCCTCAAGAAGGCGACAGATGTCAGAGGAATGTTTGACGGCAGAGCGAGAGTCAAGAGTGGCAATGTGGAGAAGGTTCCCATCCTTGAAAGAATTTTCGGGGAGGGGTACAGATCAGAGGTACGCCCTGCGGAGGTGAAGAAGGAGCACAAGAGGGGGCAGGGAGGGAGGGTGGAGGCAAGGTAGCCGAGGACAGAGGAGGGGGGACAGCAGGAGAGGAGAGGAAGTTGATGAGTTGCGGGAAGCGTCTATCAAAGAGGTGGAGGTTGGCCTGAGGGCCTTGGACCAAGACGGTCCCATTAGCGTAGACATTAATGATGGCCTTAGAGGAGTGGAAGGAGGCCAAGAGGACATCCCAATGGGTGCCACCATTAATGGGAGAAGAGGAGAAAGGAGAGACCATATGAAGGGACCATAGGTCAGGAGAAGGCACGAAAAAGAGGATGTCAGTGAGAGTTTCCTTGGAGGAGGCACTGGTGTAGGTGTCTGGGATAGGGAGGCCGGGGTTGGAGACCAGGATGTCCTTTTTAAACATTTTCCTACCAGATTTAGTGAGGAGAGCAGGATAGTCAATAGAGAAGCAGTTAGAGAAGATAGGCGAGATAGAGAGCACCATGGAATAGGAGGGAGGGGGGAGACAGACAAGAGCAGGGGACAGGGAGTGAGCTGCAAGCCCTAGTTAACACAATTCAGAACAGCAGTAAACACAGAAGTAAACACAGTAGATGTGTATTAGGTACCCAGTGGAGAGGCCACCTAAGTGTGAGAATCCTACGAGGGGAGAAAAGCCCTAGTTCACCACAATTTGGAGAGCACAGTGAACACAGTAAAAACGTATTAGGTACCCAGTGGAGAGGCCCCCAAGGTGTGAGAATCCTGCGAGGGGAGAAAAAGCCCTAGTTTACCAGGTGGGGGGCCTCAATGTGAGCGTGTGCCCCTTGCCTGACCTTGTCTCACTGGTCAGGCTCATGTAGGGGGGCACCTCCTAGCAGGAGATCAATGGAACTGCTGCTTCGCCGTACCTCTTCCAGGCATAAACCCTGCGGGGGCAAAGAGGAGCAAAGTACTTGTCCTCATTAATGCTCCTCATCCAGCGGGGTAGCCTAAACTGAGATCTCATTCGGGACTAGCAAAGAACAAGCTATCCAGCTTGCCATGCCTGTGGTCAGGCCATCACACTATCTCCTTCACCATCGCCATGCCCACCAAATATGTCCCAGCCACCACCATGGCACGCAGCACATGCAACTTGACCAGCAATAGGATCATCCCACTTCTCAACCAACTCTTCCCCCCAACACAGGACATTGCCTCCCTTTTTCAACATTACAATGCCCTGCTATGCAAAACCGTAGACCTGCTGGCCCCTCTCAAAGCCCAGAAAATTAAAAAGACCTCAGACCTCAACTCCTGGTTCATGCTTGACCTTCGCACCACAAGATGCACTGAAAGAACTGCGGAAGAACCTTGGCACAAAGACCTCACCAGAACCAACAAAACCCACCCGTCCAAATTCTCCCTCCATTAGAAACAAGCCATCCTGAGATCCAAAGCAGCCGCCTACAACAAGAGAATCACTAAGCAGCCTCCAGCTCACGTGAGCTCTTCTCCATCCTCAGGGAGCTGGAGACCTCCATCTGCCCACCTTCCTCCACCACAAAAGATAACGCCTGGTGCAACAGTATCCAAGACACCCTGACAGGCAGTATCTCACAGCTACAAGCAAAAATAAAAACCAAACAAACACCATATTACCAGGCCCGCTTCCAGCTCTGCATCCCAAAGACCATACAGACATCCCCCTCTTCCATTTCCAACCCACTAGCAGCTCCACCCTTGCCAACATCATCAAAGGCCTCAAGCCTTCCCTTTGCCTGGGAGATGCCTGTCAGTAAAGGAGTGCGCAGAACCCTTGCCCTTATCGCTACCACTATTAAATCATCCTTCACCGCTTGCACTGGCCCCTCCAACCTGCAAGAATCCGGAATCTCCCTGCTACTTAAAAAGCCCTTGCTTGACCCTGCAATCCTTACCAATTACTAACCTAACCTATTACAACAGTCCCCTTCCTCCTGAAAATCATGGACAGAGTCGCTTGCCTACAGGTCCAGTCGTTCCTCGAACTCCACCAGTTTCTGGGGAGCTGACAATCGGGCTTCACGCCCAAAACACAGAACTGCCCTCCTAGACGTGAAGAATCAGCTTGATGACGCCAATGACCAGGGCTCCCTTTCACTTCTCTTACTGCGCGACCTTTCGGCAACATTCGGCCTCCTGGACCACAAGATTCTCTGTCATGTCCTCATCTCCTCAGCCTTTTCCTCGCCGGACGCCGCCAAGTGAGTTGGCTCTTTCCTGGCTGATAGATCATCCTGAGTCTTCGTCGGGGATGCTTTTGCCAATCCCACGCCCACATCATGTGGAGTACCACAAAGCTCCTGTGTCTCCCATACACTCTACAATGTGTATACAAAACCTCTCTTCGCTCATCTCGACTCTCTCTGCATTTCATACACTAATTACGCCGACGATATACAAATTCTCATCCACCTTACTGGTGACCATTACAAAGAAACTCTCAGAATAAAAGCGATGTACGAAACCATCCAATCATGGATGGCCACGCACAGACTCTGCCTCAATGATGAAAAACTGAACTTCTCCACATTGGACCTCCTGCCAGCCTGGCAAAACTTCACCAGGGTACAAACCATTCATCGTCGACCGTCACAATATCACTGTCACCACCTACGTTAAGACTCTAGGTGTGTATCTCGACTCTTCCGTCACCATGACCCAACAGGTCAACCACATTTCCTCTTCAGCAGGCTACGCCACCAAACTCAGTAATGCCAGCAAACCCTTCCTTACTGCCAAGAATTGGCTCGAAGTTGCCTGCACCCTTTTAGGGTCTAAACTTGGCTATTGTAATCCACTATTATAGTGGCACAGCGAGTAGAGCACTTTCTTTGACACCAGTACAGATCCTGCTAACACAGGTTCGAATCCCGGCAGAACCCAACTCAGCCTTTCATCCTTCAGAGGTCAATAAATGAGCACCACACACCGTGGGTAATAATAAGCAGCCCTCAGATACCTGAGGGTTCGTAGCGCCATATAAATGCGAAATTATTATTATGCGGTACCTCAGAAAAAAACATGCATGAATTGCAAACAATTCAAAACATCGCCCCCCAGTACTTTCCAGGAAAAATCAAGAAACACTCCTCGACAAGACTTGTAAGATTGGCCTACAAATATCGCCTCATCACACCGAGGTTCAACCAATAGAAATCATGAGGGGGCCAAGTTCCTAGTCCGCACACCCGCCCTCTGGAATGAACACCCACCCCACCCGCGAGACAAACCCTCCTACAACTCGGTCAAAAAGCATCTCAAAACCTACCTCTTCAACTGACATTTTCTCGCCTTCCTTTCCCCATTAACTTACTCCTACTATAACTGTTTTTCCCACCTTTGTAACTAGCGCCTCGATGGCCATGGGCTTTGTGCGCTTCTTTATAAATATGCAAATAAATAAATAAATACACTAATAGTAAACATTAGATAGCCCCTCCTCTCCTGAAAGATGTTCCATAGAGGACAAAAAGAAAACAGGAGGTGGGCCGAGCATGAGTTCCCTGAGTGGTGGGTCGGAGGATGGCTGCCACAGGTGATAGACACTCCTGTCCAAGTAAGGAAGGGGGGCAGGAAGAAGATGGGTAGACAATGATGACTCTAAAAGGTTGGGGATCTGGTTTAAGCAAGACTGAAAAAGGGATGTATATTCTCTGAAAAAGCCTCAGAGATAGGGGCTCAGGTTTAGGTAGTTCATGACAGCTCTAGACATGTGGGGTCTTCACATCCCAGCAGAGCTACCCAAAAGAAAGGCTGTGACACTTTCATTTGTTTGAAACTCTCCTTATAGTTGGAAATTCCTTTAGCCTGTAAAGACTTAGGCAAGCCAGGTTGAAATGTCATGTTAGCTCCCAGCAAGAACGCCACTCTCTTTAAGCAGCTGTGCTGGCGGGTGCCACAAGGGGGCAACCTCACAAATATGGCCCCCAGAATCTGGCAAAGAGCAACAGATACGCGCAGCAGACTCGGACGGGGGCCCTCCCATTTCAAACCGAGAGAGAGGATACCTTTAAAAGTGTCATACACACACATTGGCGTATTTGAGCACATACAGGCACTGTCGTATTTACTAGCTCACAGCAGGAACTTGCTTTTTCTGCCCCAAATCCCCTGAGATAATGAGATGTAAACCTTAGTGAACTCCGCTTATGACTAAAATATAATGTTCAAGAACACAGATATTTCTTTTTTTAAATGACCAGTTAATTATACCTAAAGTCTGTGCATTGAAGAGACACAGGACTGAAGTTTACTGCTGTGATATACACCACACTAGCCAGGCAAATGGTAAAAGCAGGCATAGTAGAAAGTGCAAGGTGGTTGTGCTGGTTTACACTGCAGTCTTATGATGTCTTTCCTCTAGAGCGCCACAAGAGAGTTCATTCAGAGAAAATCGGAGAGGCGCCAGATCGTAAAAAGTGAATATGAAGGCCAATAGGTTGTGTGAATGGTTGTCTACTGTGGTTTTTAATGGTGATGATAACTACTGTTTGTGTGTTAATAATAAACATGTGTAGTAATTAAAGTGCAGCAGACATGCCTGCAGTGAGCACACTTGAAGGCTGGGCCCACATGACTCTTGGAGCTAACACTAGTCCTTTCTTGGCAGTATGTGCGTGTGTCCAATGGCACTGCTTCAAAGGTTCTCTATGAGATGATGACCAGGAAGTGGAACCTCAGCCCCCCCAACCTGCTGATATCGGTGACTGGCGGAACCAAGAACTTCAGCATGAAAGCGAGGCTGAAGAACCTCTTCAACAGAGGACTCATCAAAGCGGCCCAGACCACAGGTGAGCACTGCTACACAGCTGTGGGCGCTGCGGGCCTGTGAAACGGATGTGGACTACAGAGCCATGAAATGGCTGCGCCTGCAGGCTGTGGACTGCGGGCCCTGGCCTGCAAGCTGCGGACTGCAGGCCCATGAAATGGCTGCCACCTGTAGCCTGTGGACTGCGGCCCTGGCCTGCAAGCTGCGGATTGCAGGCCCATGAAATGGCTGCCGCCTGTAGCCTGTGGACTGCGGCCCTGGCCTGCAAGCTGCGGACTGCAGGCTCATGAAATGGCTGCCGCCTGTAGCCTGTGGACTGCGGGCCCTGGCCTGCAAGCTGCGGACTGCAGGCCCATGAAATGGCTGCCACCTGTAGCCTGTGGACTGCGGCCCTGGCCTGCAAGCTGCGGATTGCAGGCCCATGAAATGGCTGCCGCCTGTAGCCTGTGGACCGCGACCCTGGCCTGAAAGCTGCGGACTGCAGGCCCATGAAAGGGCTGCTGTATTTGCGACTGTGTTAAAAAATTAGCAACTGCGCAAAGCACCAGTTGCTATTTAGGGAATACAGGGAGGCGCAAACATGTGTTGTCCCATTCCATATTATCTGAAAAGATGTGACTAGCCTAGAATTTAATTAGACCGTGTTCTGTACTTTGTTTGCTGCTTAGCATAAAATATCTGCCTTCTACATTTCGTGTTATGTTAGCCCATACTTGCCAACATTCTGTGTTCAACCCTCTCAAGTAGATAAATTGATTACTATTTTAATAACCACTGAGCCCTTCATCCTCTCAAGAATCCGTCTTCCTCATTTCCTCTATGACACAGCTGAGCCCTGAGCTGCCCACCAGCTCCATCAGCAAGGTAGGTCTGCAAGGCTTTCAGACGGCATTACTCCTCCCTGCCGTCATTGTCAGAATAAATCTGCAATTGGGCTGTTTTTCCTCGGATCAGGGGCACGACACGACCTAATTCACTTTCATTCTTTTGTAAAAGCATTGCCAGGCCCTTGCCGCTCGCAGCTCTGTTTCCCTTTCATCTTCACCCTGATTGAAAAAATGACCTTGTGTGAGCAGTGCTTTGGGTGCTTTGTGTTGTGCTTTTGCCCTGACTTTTGCCCCCTTTGAAGATGGCCGCCTCTCTTTACCACACTAGTGGCTCTTCCTTGTGCCCTCAGCCTGGCCCTTTGTGATTGGGCACAGACTTCCATATTGGCCTATCACTGACCCCGGGAGGCGGAAGCCGGCACCAGCAACTAAGGCCCCTGTCAGCTTCCCTGTCCGCTTACAGGCCGCTAGATGAGTCTTCAGCCACAGCCAAACCCTCGCTGAGGCAGCCACTATTGGACTACCATGACTTTTTAGCCACATTCTGCATGAGTTAGTCCCTGCTTTCTGATTTCCCTTATACTTCCTTCTCTGCTGGTACCCTCAGCTCTCCTTGCCATGTACTCCCATCTACTCAAACTGCTTCTCTATCAACTATCCTTCCCTTCTCACTAAGTCTGGAAAGAAGAAATTTAAAAAGGATATCTTGGCCTCCAACCCACGTCTCCCTATCGCCGATACCTATTCCAGCGTCTCTTCCAGACAGACCCTCACCGACATCCTCTTTGTTGTCCCCTCGCCAGATCTATGGACTCCTCATATGATCTTTGTGCTCTGTCCTGTCTCCTCCTCTCCCCATAATGGTGGCACTTGCTGGGAAGTCCTCATGGATTCCTTCGACTCCTCCAGAGTCATCCTTAATGTCTAACTAAATGGCACTGTCATGGTCCAAGGTCCTCAGGCCAATCTCCTCCTCCTCCCACTCCTTGGCTGCCACCTCCTTGAAGAACTGGACCTTGATGTCCTCAGTCTTATTGAGATATGGTATGCAGGCTCTCAATCTCTCCTAGCTACTCTCTCACTATTGCTACTCTGTACCGGCCACCCTGGTCAAATCACCCCTTTTCTCTCCGAGTGGGCTGACCTCTCCTCCTCTCTCCTGGGCTCAACCACTCAACTCCTCCTACTTGGTGACCTCAACATCCACCTTGATTCTCCCTGTCCCTCAGCTTTGCTCTTTCACAACCTCTCCCTCTCTATCCTCCCCTCTGGCCCAACGTACTCTTCAGGACACACACTTGATGTCTTGATCTCCTCTGGCCTCCCCTTCTCTATCTCACTGTCCACTCCCCTTTCTTGGAGTGACCTCTGCCTTCTCTCTTCTCATCTCTTTCTATCTTCCCCCAAACCAAGCCTACCCCAAAACTGCCACCTCCCTTCCTGGACATCCGGCCTATGAAATGTGTGTCAGTTGAGGCTTTCGCTGCCACCTTCTCGCCCACCCCCTCTCCCCCTCATCCTCTGGCTGACTCACACCCTGACACAGCCCTGTCTCTTCTCTACTCTTCTAATTCTGATACTCTTGATGCTCTCACCCTGTCATGAGGATCCGCCTGAAGTACAAAGCCAAGTGCAACTCCTGGTATGTCTCCGACCTAGCTACACTTAAACGGAAGTGCAGGGCAGCCGAGAGGGAATGGAGGGACTCCTGTTCATCCTCTGACAAACTGATCTGTCGCCTACTCCAAAGGCAATACTGACTCTCTGTACGTACCAAGAAGAGAGCCCACATTCAAGCCTGTGTCTCTGTGGCATCTAACAACTCAGCTGAACTCTTTAAAATCTGCAAAGAGCTGCTGCAGTCTCTACCCCTCCTCTTGCCTCTCAGGCTCTTTGCAATGCCCTTGCCTCTCACTTTATCTCAAAAACCCAGGACATCTTGTCCACACTCTCCTCCACTCCCTCTCCTCTCCCCTCTCTGTCTTTACTCGCTGACCCTCCTCCAGCCATCCCACCACCCTCCTCCTCCTTTCCTCTTTTCTCCCCTAATGAGGTCGCTAGACA
The DNA here is from genome assembly GCF_040938575.1 of Ambystoma mexicanum. Classification (NCBI taxonomy): domain Eukaryota; kingdom Metazoa; phylum Chordata; class Amphibia; order Caudata; family Ambystomatidae; genus Ambystoma; species Ambystoma mexicanum. The sequence continues at coordinate 1,092,478,284 of NC_090941.1, forward strand.
AGTCCGATCTTTGAAAGCCTCGTCGAAACAGGTACATCCTTGTTCCTCTAAAACTATCAAGGACCACATTGATACCCTCCATCCGGCCCTTGCTGATTTTTGCAACCACTCCATTGCCTCAGGATCCTCCTCGCCTCTCTTAAGCACTCCCTTGTGCATTCTCTTCTCAAGAAACCCACAGCTGATCCTTCTTGTCCTGCCAACTATCTGTCAACTTCCTTCTCCTGTTGGGGTTGAGTGTCCCAGTTTCCCTCCTCCACCTCCTCACCTGAGTAATCCGTGTCTTCTTCCACTGGGTTCAAGGATCTGTGGGATCTGTAGTCCTTTTCTTTCTTGTTGTGTAGCGTGGGTCTCATACAGGAGGAAGCCACAGTGAAGGCTACTTGGGAGCACTTCCCTGGGCCCCCTTCCCAGAAGGGACCAATACGGGGAAAAAGCCAAATGTGGCAAAAAAACCCTCTGAAGCGGTGTACAGTAGAACTGGATACAAGCGACAGAGTAAGAAACGTCTGGCAATGGGACCTCGAATGGCCAGATCCCAACCGGTACCACCAGGGATAGTGGAGCAGAGTGCGGAAGGCACTCCCGCTGGAAGAACCAAAAACGATAGGCGGATGCACTGAGGAGGAGAGAAAAGAAAGCAGGGAAAGAGAGAGAGGCAGAGGCACCGCAGGGTACCGTAGACCTGTGCGCGAAAGCGCACACAGGAAGGCAGCACAATAACAGGGAGAGCAGAGGAGGAGAGAAAGTGAATAATAAGGCAAGATAAAGAGGCCGGAAGAGTCTGGGAAATAACACTGCGTAGCGCAACAACGGCAGCGAAAGCAAAACACAGCTAACCAAAAGGTTGCAACGCGCAGATGTCAAAAAGGGGTGTGCCTAAATGGTTCTACGTGCATCATGTGAAAAAGAACTAGATCGCTACGTGCACGTAGATGAAAGGGTGGTGAAAATCACGAATTACGGTGGAGACTCAAACGGGGCCACAGATGCCAGTATCCAATGTGTCGCATGACAGTATGCCCTCTCGAAACCCCCGGGTTTGCCTGGGTGAGCCCTGTGAAATTTCCTAAGAAGGATAGGGGCATGTATATGCGAAAGGGGTTCCCAGGAGTCCTCTGCAGAAGAGAAGCCTTTCCAATGTACCAGGTATTCTAGGTGACCTTTATGATATCTGGAATCCCTCAATTGTGACACCTCGTACTCTGGTACGTCAGGAGAAGATGGGACCAGGAGAGATCTAGAAATGCAAGATTGGTCGGCACTTCTTAGTAGAGAAGCATGAAAAACTGGGTGAATGCGTTTTAGGGTATTAGGCAACGTAAGGCGGAAAGCCACAGGATTGATCTTAGCAGTGATGGGATAGGGCCCAATGAAGCGTGGTGAAAGCTTGGATGGATGAGACCATCGTGGTAGATATTTGGTAGAAAGCCATACTTTAGAACCCACTCTCCATTCAGGGACTTCCTGTCGCTGCCTATCAGCTTGTCTCTTGTATGTTCTGAGACTCTCTGCCAAATTTAGTTTAGCTTTTTCCTGGGTGTCTTTGAGACGAGCCAACACTTCATCCACTGCCGGAAGAGAAGTTGGAACACGGGGGCGTGGCTAACTAGCCATGGAGTAGGACGTGCTCCTGGACAGCAGCTCCTGGTGATCCGACGTTGATCCGTGTTACTGCACTGAAAGTGGACCAAGAGTTCCAGAAATAGCAAGTTAAGGCATCGGAAGGTGTGCCCCATGGCCGTAGCAATTTGCAGATTAATCGGAGTGAGCGTGTCCGAGATATCTGTGTCTTTATGCGCGGCTCGGTGGGCCTGCAGTCCCACAAAATGGCGGATTACAAAGGAATCGGGATCCTTGGCAGTCAGGGTCACGAAGCCTGATAACGCATAACAAAACGGAAAGCTCGCACCGGGGCGGGGAGCCTGTCTGCTTGATGGTAGTTTGTATGAAACAGCTGACGGAGGGAAGGTAAGGAGCGGTGTACCAAAGGTACATTGTTGTGCGGGCGGGGCTCCCCCGCGAGATCTATCGCTGGAGCGGGCTGCGCGGACCTGATGCTGTCGAGCGCAGTCAGAGCGGCCATCTGAGCATTTCTGTAAATAAAAGCTGTGCATCAGGATCATATGAAACATTGTTGCGAGCGCCCGACACAGGGTACACAGCTGATGCCTGGAATGGATGCGGCAGTTCGGGATGGCTACACGGGAGGCAGTGAAGCGTGTGAGCCAATTCGACACACATAACGTGGACTTTAAGCAGCATGGGCAGCAGAGGTAAACGAAGGCTGCTTATGGAGTACGATAGCGGCTGGTGAGGTCGGAAATGAGCCCCTGGTAGCAAAGGCTACCGGAGGATACAACAAAAGACAACTAGACTGGCTACAAAGAAGACCCTCATTGCATTGAGGGACAAGATGGAACATAGCAGTGGGAGCAGTGGATATTCTAAGGGGCTGAGGATGAGCAGATGACCCCAGTGGAGCCAAAGGGGTAAAGAGTGGATGCTACCACAGAAAGGCACGATATGCAAAGTGAATCCTAGCGGATGTAGATGGAAGAGGGACTGCTGTGGACGTAAACAGTGATGTGCAGCATGCAAAGAGCCTGGTAGACAGGTGATGATAAAAAGGGAAAGCGCAGCCCCTAAGACACAATAAGACAACCCCAAACGTGGGAGGACACAATCCACTCTAGGATTCGCCCAGCAAACACAGGTCTACTCTGGGATACCTTCCCCGACCCGGGGAGATGCACTGGTGACATATCAACTCTGAGCAGCAGGATGAACACACCTGAGAACAAGTAACCACAGGCGCATAACTGAGGCCGCAAGATGACGGGGCGAGGGGCTGTAAGCAAGAACAAGCAACCCACAATGGAGGCATTTGCTACAAAACAACAGTCTCCTGTGGTTGCGGCGCCTAAAGGCTTGACAGCACCAGTAGAAAGCACCGTGGGCACAGACAATCACCAAATATTAGCGGCTATCACGGATCTGAGAGACTCATGGGGAACAGCGATGTCGGACCTGCGCACGTCATTGGAGGCTTAAATAGATGCATTAGGCATAGATGTTACCCTGCTAAGGCAAGATGTTAGGGCGTTGGCAGAGAGAACGAGCAGCCTGGAGAGCGCAGTGCAAATCAATACGGACAACAGCTCCAACAACGCTAAGGACAACAAGTAGCTAACCTAGAGAACCGGGCGGAGGAAGCGGAAGGGAGGGCAAGAAGGAATGACTGTGTGGTTGGCTTGTCGGAAGGAGAGGAAGGACAGGACCCGAAAGACTACGTTGAGAACCTACTTCTACAAGAAATAGGAGCTGAAAAACTCTTGCAAGGATTTGCAGTGGAGCGGGTGCACAGAGCCCTTATGAGGAAGCCGAAACCTGGGGCTCCTCCCCGGGCAATAATCGCGAAAATACTCAACTATAAAGATTGTGAGAAGATGTTGGAATACTTCCGGAAAGGGGGAACGATTGTAAGGGCTTCAAGCACCATTACGGTGTACCCTGACTACACAATGCTGGTCCAGAGACAATGGTACAGCTATATGGTGATCAAAAGGAGGCTGCGCGTGGCTGGTATAAAATACATGCTTCTGTACCCTGCGAAATTGAAGGTGCTGCACAAGAGTAAAACATACTTTTTTGAGACTCCAGAGGAAGCAACGACATGGCTGGACCTGCAGGGCTGCCCGGAACGGGATACGGAGCGGCCTCAAGAGGAACACGATAAGTGACTGGGATACTGTATGTATATTGATATGGCGCAGAGTGAACACCCTGGCAGCGCCTATGATTGAGATTAAGGCTAAGGGGAGCAACTAAGTAAGGTTGATATTTGGCTCGGACACATTGAACTGTGACATACTTAAGGAACTGGAATATAGTAGTGCGTACACTTACGTAAAATGTACAGCAATGTGTAGTTGAACTGATGCAAAACAGGAGCGGCAGGGCGAGAGCACCCTACCCCCCGAACATTGTTTATAGTTGCGGTAGGTTAACTGCTAGGGCAACCTCACCCTGCGGAGCTTCGAGTACAAGCGAGAGCCAGAAAGAGCTAGATGCGGCGGTGCCTGAGATCCAGGGATGGAGCTGGGCAACAGTTAAAGGGGGGGAAGAGGAGGGGGGAGAGGGAGGAGGGAATGCAGTGGTTTGAAGTTGAGGAGGGGAGGGTGTTGTTTGGGAAGGGTTGGGAGGAGGGAGGGGAGGGAGGCGGGGAGTTTGGTGTGCATATAATTATGGGGAGTTTTCGTCTCAATGTGAGCCTACATAGAAGAGCTAGATGGATGTATCTGTATTGCGCGGGCAGGAGGGATCGGCTGGAGGTAAGGGAAGGGAGTACTAACGAGCCATGGGAGACCTTAAGATAATTACGTGGAATGTCAGGGGACTTAACAGCTATTTGAAAAGGAATAAGGTCATGCTGTATTTGAGAAGGCAAAAGATAGATATTGCATTGTTGCAAGAGACGCATCTGATGCGGGAGAAGATGGAGTTGGTAGGGAAGAAATGGAGAGGCGTTGTAGTTGGCTTGCCATACTCTGCTTATGCTAGAGGAGTGCTTGTCTGGGTGGCGCTGCACGTCCCGTTCCAGCTATTGCAAGAAGTGGTGGAGGTGGATGGGAGGATGGTCATATTGAAGGGATTGGTGGAGAATAAAGCAGTATGCATTGTAAATACGTATGCCCCCAATCAAAACACGGCGGCATACTTCAGAACTCTGTGCACCAATCTTAGTATGTGTGTGGGTAGTGCAGTGATCTGGGGTGGAGATTTCAATTGTGTAATGAACCCCAAGGTAGAAAGATCTGATGGCAGGATTGATAAGCCTACCCCAGCGGCTAAAGCATTGCAGATGCTGCTAGACGATTTTGGCTTGGCAGATGTTTGGAGAACTAAATGTCCTTTGGGGAAGCAATATTCGCACTATTCAGCCCTGCACCAGCTGCCTACAAGACTTGATTATTTCTTTGCCACGCCAGATGTAATGTCAGAGATTGTTCAAAGAATATAAGGCGAGGGTCCTCTCGGATCCCTCGCCCCTGGTCCTCGGGTGGCAATATTGCCCCCCGAGGGTGCGGATTCCGACATGGCGACTCCGAGCAGAGGCGCTCAAAGATCCAGTCTTTAGAGAAGATATACGAGATGAGATTACTAATTATTTTGAGGTGAATACTGGTAGCATTGACTCGCCGGGCACATTGTGGGAAGCCTTTAAGGTAGTGATGCGGGGGGTTGCCATAGCTAAGTCAAAGGGCCTACAGGGCGGGGTCTTGGCTGGCCTACAAAGGGCAGAGGAAGAACTAGAAAAAGCACTAAAAAGTGGAAGCGTGGACATGGAGCTAGTATGTAAGCAACAGTGTGTGGAATACTGGGAAAGGCTCTGCTACCTTAATTATAAAAAGTATATAGAGAGACAGCATGCGGGTGGGGATAAAACGGGACGGCTCTTAGCGTGGTTGTACAATAGTGAAACCCTTAGGCCCCCGATTAGAATGATAACTAGAGAAGACGGCGGGGTAGCGGAAACCCAAGAAGGAGTCATCAAGGAGTTTGCGGATTATTACAGGATGCTATACGGGGACAAGGAGGGAAGCAGCCATGAGGAAATAACCGAAACACTAGAAGATATAGGACTGCCCAAGATAAGTGGAGAGGAGAGAGAGGAGCTTGATGTACCAATTACTTTAGAGGAGTTAGAAGAAGTAGTGAGGCAGCTGCCCACCAGTAAGGCCCCAGGAGCAGATGGGTTCCCTAGTGAATTTTATAAAGTATATAGAGAGCAAGTGTTCCCCCCAATGCTGGAAATGCTTAATGAAGCGTTTGAGGTGGGACGGTTGCCGGAGTCGCTTAGAGAAGCGATCATAATACCGCTTCCCAAGCCTAGCAATTTCTTACTGTGTGTCTGTCGGAACCACAATAGGTGCATAAACCTTGTTCTCTCCTTCTTTTTCTTTCTTCAGGAGTTAGTGATCTTCGGGTTGAACCTATCTGCATGGGTTCATCCGTGCGTTTGGTGGAAGGTGGGACAGGAGAGGGAGGTCCGGTGTATGAAGATCGTAATTTCCATCTCTCATTACGTCTTTCTTGCATTCTGGCTTCCATTTGTAGAACAGCAGTCATCAGTTCAGGTAGCGTGGCAGGACGTGGAAAATGTGCCATCTCATCTTTCAGTTCTTCCTTAAGGGCACGGCGGAAGAGAATATACTGGGATTGGTCAGACCAACCAGTTTCCATAGCCAGTCTTTTAAACAATGAAATGTAAGACCTTACATCAGCCTGACCTTGGCGTGCGTCTAACAATTCTTCCCCGGCTGCCAAAGAGAGTTCTGGGCTCTCAACAGTACGCTTTAACAGTTCCACAAACGCCCTGAAATCCTGCAGTACTGGGTCAATACCAGTAACTAGCGGTGTGGCCCAAGCTAGGGCATTGCCTATCATGTTGGATATCAGGAATCCTTTCTTTGCATGGTCTGAAGCATAAGTGCGGGTTCTAAAAGCAAAATAGACCCTGCATGCATCAAGAAATTATTTTAGTTTCTTAGGGGAACCGTCATATTTGCCCGAGGATAAGGCCATCGGTGGCAAGTCAGTGGACTGGGGTTCTCGTGCCACTACCATCTGCTTTAGTAGATTATTCTCCACCTTCATGTTTTGCATCTCTAATGAGAGGCTTTGTACTGCGGCAACTAACTCTTGTACTTGCTCCGGAGTGGCCATCGTAGGTGGGTGGCGTTGCAAACTGTCAACTTCCTTCTCCTGTTGGGGTTGCGTGTCCACCAGCCACCCTCTGTCCTCCGGGCCCTGCTACCCATAGAGCCCCCCTCCCTTTTTTTCATCCTGCACTTATCAGACCTACCCAGCCTGCTGCCTTAAACCCAGCACTTGCGACTTGCTGGCTGCACTACCATTGTTTTTTGCCTTTATTATTTATTAATTTATTATTATTTATCTGTTTTCCCCTTGCTCCACATTCTCCTTTTCTCTACCCTTCCATGCACTTCTCCCCCTCTCCCATGCACTTGTGCATTCTCAATGTCACTGTGCCTAGTACGAGCGTTGTTTTTGTTCTCCCCTGCTCCCCTTCCCTTGCCTTGTTGCGCTCTGAAACACTTGTGTATGAGCGCAATAGAAATAAAATATCAATATCAATATCAAAAGAAGATACAATGAGTATGCTTCTTACTGCTGACCCCATAATCCTTCTCAAGTAGATACATTGAGTACTCTTCTACTACCCACTAAGTCCTTCATCCGTCTCAAGAAGATACAATGAGTATGTTTCTTACTGCTGAGCCCATCATTCTTCTCAAATAGATACATTGAGTTCTCTTCTACTACCCACTAAGTCCTTCATCCGTCTCAAGAAGATACAATGAGTATGCTTCTTACTGCCGAGCCCATCATCCTTCTCAGGTAGATACATTGAGTACTCTTCTACTAACCACTGAGTCCTTCATCAGTCTCAAGAAGATACAATGAGTATGCTTCTTACTGCTGAGCCCTTAATTCTTCTCAAGTAGATACATTGAAAACCTGGCTACTAACTACTGAGCCCTTCATCTTTCTCAAGTGGATATATTGAGTATTATTATACTAATTACGGAGCCCTTCATCCTTCTCAATTAGATATTGAGTACTCTTCTACTAACCAATGAGTCCTTCATTCTCAAGTAGATACATTGCGTACTCTTCTACTAACCACTGAGCCCTTCATTCTTCTCGGTGTTAGGACACTCACCCGGGAACGGGAACGTCTGTATCCTCGTGGGCGGGGAGATGCCTGGCGGCTGTACCCGCGGTATCGTCTTGGCCGAAGGTGTATTCTCCGAGGTCATCGCTCATTTGGAGCGCGTGCCCGCACCGGGCGAGTCGGGGTGCATGCGTTCATACGCGGAAGCGGCAGGGAACGGGCTTGTGGTTCAAGCCTCGTTTCCATGAATACCTTGATTCCGCGCATGCGCCGACTCAGATTGCGGGTCAAGCCTCGCTTCCATGCCAAGTCTCTATAAAAGAGCTTCCTGGTCTTGTACTCGCCGCATCTCAACGCGGCTTGGTCCTGACCTCCCGCTCGCTACTGGATTACCTTGTCCATACTCGGTTACTCCGCTTGCCTTCCTTGTTCCCTTCCTGTTTGCCCTGCCTTCCCCTGTCCTGTTGGTCTGGTTCCTTGGTTGGGGGTCTGGCCTCCCTGGGTTGTGCTTAGTCTGGTCCTGGTCTGGAGTCCCTTGTCCCTTCCTTTTCCCTTCTTGCCGCCTTACCCCTCTCCTGCCTGCCCACCTTCCCTTGCCTGAATACTCCTCTGCTTTGGGCTTGGGTACCAGTGCCTCTACGGTGCCTTTACTCTGCCTTTTCTGCTGCCTGCAGTTGCTGCCATACTACAGTCTCGGCTGCCTTCTTCCACCATCTTCGAGAGGGTCTCTGCAGGATCAAGCAACGTACTCAAGCTTGCTGTTAACATCTACCGACCTTCCCTGTTCAGTGCTCGCACTGTTCTGGCGCCACGTAAATCCAGGGAAGTGTCCATCCGTGGCGTCAGGAATCGGACCCATTTTCAATCCTGCAAATCAGGACGGGACCTGTGCCGGTTCTTGGCGTTACCCTGTCGTCTTTCGTTCTACAATCAACGTCCTGGCGACCCCGGCACGCAAGCCTTCAGGAAACACAGGTACGCAGCGTCCTCGGGACGCACATCTTGACAGATTGAGACGCCTAACCTCCGATTCGGACCCAGAGATGGAGGAATCCTCTGATCTTAGAGACAAAATCAGATCTTTAAGGCTGAAATGACAGCGCTTCGACTAGAAAATGAGACACTACGTCAGATGGTGGTGCATAGGACTAGCACCACAACTCAGGTTGATTCTGCCATGGTACAGACGACACCCATGAAGTTTGATGGGGATTCTAGAAGAGTGGCCAAATTTTGTAATCATTGCAGGATTCATTTTTTGTTCCGGGCTTCCAGTTTCACCGACAAGAAGGCGAAGATTGGGTATATTCTAGGGAATCCTCAAACAGTCTAATTCCGAGTGATTTTGCCGCCTTTGAGAAAGCGTTCCTGGAAGTGTTCCAGTCACCTAACTTGGCCACCACTGCACAAAATCAATTGATGGATCTAAAGCAGGGTTCAAGTGATCTGATCACATACATCGGTCGGTTCCGTCAATTGGCGGCGGATTCTCAATGGCCAGAAGTTACACAAAAGACGCTTTTTCAGCGAGGCCTGAGAGAGGAGTACAAGGATGAACTACTTCATATACCAGAACCGGATACTTTACAGGTACTTCAGGAACAGGTTCTTCGAATCGATCACCGTTTGGCTGAACGGAAGGGAGAAAGACGTCGGTTGGAGAGGACGTACTCCAGGTCTTTTCCATTACCTGCTGGTGCTTCAAGTACATCAGAAACGGGTCCGGAACCCATGCAATTGGGGGCACTTAGAGGACCTTTGTCCGCGATGGAGAGGAAACGAAGAAGGGACTTGAACTTATGCCTGTATTGTGGTGCAGCCGGGCACTATTTGGGTACTTGTCAGTTACGACCACTCAGGAAGTCGGAAAACTAATAGGCCTGTCATGTATAAGGAAGGCAATGACAGGCCCACCGTTTAAACCAGTCCTTACGGCCCATGTCACCCGCAGCCCTTTTGGTACTCCGAATTAAAGTACTCTGGCAGGACAAGTCAACTGTAATCATGGGTCTTCTAGATTGTGGAACATCTGGCAATTATATTGATGTTGAGTTCGTCAAGAAGATCCAGATAGCTCTACTTAAGAAGAATCAAGTCACACCGATTGAGGTCATTGATGGTACACCTTTGTCTTTTGGTCCCATTCAACATCACACCGGAGTTCTGCAGTTGTGGATCAATGAACATCGGGAAAAGATATCTTTGGATGTGATTAAGTCACCATCTTATCCGATCGTGTTGGGTTTACCCTGGTTGTTGTATCACAACCCTAAAATTAATTGGGCAACCCGTACATTGACATTTAATTCAGATTGTTGTTTACTGGATTGTTCCTCCTCAGGGTTGTCTGTTGGGATATCCACAACTGCCACACAGACAGAGGTGAATGGAAAATCTTATGTATGCCAGATATCTACCGTACCATCTAAATATGCAGACTACTCTTCTGTGTTTTCGGAACCAGGAGACATACCTCTCCCTCCTCATAGAAGTTTTGATTGTGCCATAGATCTGTTGCCAGATTCTGTGATTCCACATGGACGAGTGTACTCCTTATCCCCACAAGAAAGAACAGCCTTACAAGAATATCTAAACGACTGTCTTCAGAAAGGGTATATCACCCCTTCCAAGTCTCCTGCAGGATTTCCGCTGTTTTTCGTCAAGAAAAAGGAGGGCACTTTACGTCCCTGTGTCGATTATCGGCAGTTAAATGATCTTACTCGGAAGGACAGGTATCCGTTGCCTCTAATATGTGATATCCTGGAATCCTTGCACTCTGCCTGTGTATTTTCTAAGTTGGATTTAAGAGGGGCATATCATCTGGTACGAATTAAGACTGGTGATGAGTGGAAAACGGCTTTTAAGACACCCTTGGGGCATTATGAATATCGTGTAATGTCTTTCGGACTATGCAATGCCCCAGCCGTTTTCCAGCGTTTGATGGATGACGTATTTTCAGATTTATTCGGAATATCTGTGTGGGTATATCTAGATGATATACTGATTTTTTCAAGAGATAAGAAGGAACACATTTTACATGTCAAAGAAGTTCTCAGCCGTTTACGTCAGAACCACTTATACGCCAAGGCTGAGAAATGTCTCTTCAATCAAGACAAGATTGAGTTTCTTGGGTACGTGATTTTCCGTTCTGGCATACAGATGGACCCAACTAAGTTACGGGCAATTCAAGAATGGCAACAACCTAATGATGTGAAGGCCCTTCAGCGATTCCTTGGATTCGCCAATTTCTATGGGCGCTTTATACCAGGTTTCTCGAATCTCACAGCCCCTTTAACCAGTTTAACCAGCAGTAAGACGTCGTTTGTGTGGAATGAGGAAGCTACTAATGCGTTTGAACGTCTCAAGGAAGCCTTCAGCACTTCTCCCATCCTACATCATCCCAACGAGAGTAGACCATTCATTGCGGAAGCAGATGCGTCGAATTTCGCTGTTGGATCTGTTCTGCTACAGAAGGACCCGCAGTCAGATGTTGAATTCCCAGTGGCTTATTTTTCCCGAAAATTAACGTCAAGCGAATGGAATTATGCCGTGATCGAGAAAGAACTTTTAGCTATCAAATTAGCTTTTGAAGAATGGCGCCATCACCTTTTGGGAGGTCGGTTTCCTGTTGAGGTCCGTACCGACCATAGAAATTTACAGTCCCTACGATCTCTTCAATGTCGCACTTCCCGCCAGGCCCGTTGGGCGTTTTTCTTTTCACATTACGATTTCACAATCACTTACATACCCAATGCTCGGAATCTGAAAGCAGACGCATTGTCTCGCTCCTTGGAAGACATCAAGCAAGACAGCCAGAATCAACTATTGCTAGCCCCAGAACATTTTTTGTTTTCCGTGTCTCATTGTCTGGATACGTTTTTACAAGAAATGTTGGCAGATCCCTACAGAACGGAACTATTGAAATTACCCCAAGTTAGTGAGAACGAGGGGTTGCTCTTCTTCAGTGGGAGATTATATGCACCTACCGACTCTCTCCGAATTGCCATTTTGCAAGCATTTCACGATTCGAAGATTGGGGGCCATCGGGGCATACGTGCAACACAAGAACTTGTCGCCAGACAGTTTTGGTGGCCAGGATTGGCTAAACAGATTAAACAATACATGGAATGTTGTCCAGTATGTGCCCAAGTAAAGATGCCCAGAAGGAAGCCACTCGGTCTACTCCAACCAATCGAGACACCGCCATATCCATGGCATACTATAGCTTCTGATTTCATAGTGGAACTACCACCTTCCGAGGGCTTCACATGCATAATGGTAGTAGTGGACTGTTTTTCCAAGATGGCTCATTTTATCCCCTTGGTCAAAGTTCCCTCTGCTAGTTCCATGGCCCAAGCATTTCTGCACAACATTTACCGGTTACATGGACTACCCGATAAGATCATCTCGGACCGTGGTTCCCAGTTCATATCATCTTTTTGGAAACAGCTGTGTCGTCACCTGGGCATACATCTGGCGCTTAGTTCCGGCTATCATCCACAATCCAACGGACAGACTGAGAGGACAAATCAGACGTTGGAACAGTATCTGCGCTGTTTTTCCAACGCCTCTCAGACCAACTGGGCATTGCATTTGGACTTAGCTGAGGTGGCTTATAATAACTCGATCCATTCTGCTACAGGATTAAGCCCCTTTCTTTGTTCCTATGGACTCAATCCTAGACTTTTTCCGTTTGCTCCTGTACGACCGAGCACGGTTCCCTCTGCTGATCAGCTGATTCAAGAGATACGAAGACTGCATGCTCAGGCGACTGGTACCCTGGTTAAGGCACGTGAGGACATGAAGGCCCAGGCAGATAGGAGGCGTACCCCTGAACCCACATTTAGGGTTGGAGGAAGGTGTGGCTTTCTTCCAAGAACCTACCTGTTCGCAACTTACCTACGAAACTTGCTCCCCGTTTCCTAGGGCCCTTTCGAATTACTAGACGGATTTCCTCGGTGGCATTCAAACTAGATTTGCCCCCATCCTGGCGGGTGCATCCCGTTTTTCATGTCTCCCTGTTTAAGCCTTACCTGGATGACCCCTATGGGCGCTCGGGCTCCCGTCCTGCGGCCATTGAGGTACAGGGTGTTCCTGAATTTGAGGTCCGGGAAATCTGTGATTCTCATTTCCATCGGGGTCAATTGCAGTTCTTGGTGGACTGGGAGGGGTATTCAGCTTGTGACCGCACTTGGGAACCTATTGGGAATGTCCATGCTCCTCGTTTGGTGTGTGAGTTCTATTTACGCCATCCTTGTAAACCGGGGGCCCCGGGTCTTTCTGGGAGGGGGCATGGTGCTAGGACACTCACCCGGGAACGGGAACGTCCGTATCCTCGTGGGCGGGGAGATGCCTGGCGGCTGTACCCGCGGTATCGTCTTGGCCTAAGGTGTATTCTCCGAGGTCATCGCTCATTTGGAGTGCGTGCCCGCACCGGGCGAGTCGGGGTGCATGCGTTCATACGCGGAAGCGGCAGGGAACGGGCTTGTGGTTCAAGCCTCGTTTCCATGAATACCTTGATTCCGCGCATGCGCCGACTCAGATTGCGGGTCAAGCCTCGCTTCCATGCCGAGTCTCTATAAAAGAGCTTCCTGGTCTTGTACTCGCCGCGTCTCAACGCGGTTTGGTCCTGACCTCCCGCTCGCTACTGAATTACCTTGTCCCTACTCGGTTACTCCGCTTGCCTTCCTTGTTCCCTTCCTGTTTGCCCTGCCTTCCCCTGTCCTGTTGGTCTGGTTCCTTGGTTGGGGGTCTGGCCTCCCTGGGCTGTGCTTAGTCTGGTCCTGGTCTGGAGTCCCTTGTCCCTTCCTTTTCCCTTCTTGCCGCCTTACCCCTCTCCTGCCTGCCCACCTTCCCTTGCCTGAATACTCCTCTGCTTTGGGCTTGGGTACCAGTACCTCTACGGTGCCTTTACTCTGCCTTTTCTGCTGCCTGCAGTTGCTGCCATACTACAGTTTCGGCTGCCTTCTTCCACCATCTTCGAGAGGGTCTCTGCAGAATCAAGCAACGTACTCAAGCTTGCTGTTAACATCTACCGACCTTCCCTGTTCAGTGCTCGCACTGTTCTGGCGCCACGTAAATCCAGGGAAGTGTCCATCCGTGGCGTCAGGAATCGGACCCATTTTCAATCCTGCAAATCAGTACGGGACCTGGGCCGGTTCTTGGCGTTACCCTGTCGTCTTTCGTTCTACAATCAACGTCCTGGCGACCCCGGCACGCAAGCCTTCAGGAAACACAGGTACGCAGCGTCCTCGGGACGCACTTCTTGACACTCAAGCATATGCATTGAATACACTTTTACTAACCACTGAGCCCTTCATCAGTCTCAAGAAGGCACAATGAGTATGTTTCTTAATGCTGAGCCCTTCATCCTTCTCAAGTAGACACATTGAGTACTATTTTACTAACCAGGGAGCCCTTCTTTCTCAAGTAGATACATTGAGTATTCTTCTACAAACCACTGAGCCCTTAATCCATCACAAGTATACATTGTGTACAGTGCTTACTGCTGAGCCCTTCCTCCTTCTCAAGTGGATACATTAAGTACACTTTTACTAACCACTGAGCACTTCAACACTCTCAAGTAGATACATTGAGTACTCTTCTACTAATCACTGAGCCCTTCACCCCTCTTAAGTAGATACATTGAGTACTCTTCTACTAATCACTGAGCCCTTCACCCCTCTTAAGTAGATACATTGAGTACTCTTCTACTAACCACTGAGCCCTTCATCCATTACAAGTAGATACATTGTGTACATTTCTTACTTCTGAGCCGCCCTTCATCTTTCTCAAGTGGATACATTGAGTAATCTACTAACCATGGAGCCCTTCAGCCCTCTCAAGTTGATACATTGAGTCCTCTTCTACTGACCAGTGAAACCTTCACCCCTCTAAAGTGGATATATTGAGTACTCTTCTACTAACCACTGAGCCCTTCACCCCTCTCAAGTAGATATGTTGAGTACGCTTCTTACTGCTGAGCCCTTCATCCGTCTTAAGTGTATACATTGAATACTCCTTTATCTCCTCGACCGAGATGGCGGCTCTTCTCTGAGCTCCGCGCAGAGCTCCCAACAATCCTGATAAAAACTGTGTCTGAGGCGATAATAACGATACTTTGAAGGTGCCCAGTGCTCGCTAAATTACCCCATAGGCATTTGTCAGCGTCAGATCACCCGCAAGTCTTCACTGATCACGGGAGAAGAGCTGCGATCCCAGGGCCGGCTGGCGGGTATGAGCGCAGTGGAGGCCCAACGATTGGTGTGGAGCGGGTGGATGAGCTCACGAGCCTTCCAAGCCACCCCGGAGAAGACACAATCCTCAGAGGTGGTGCTGGATCGAAATATCAGTGACCTAGCACGCACACGGAATCAGTGGCAGAGCCTCGAGCCAAGCGCCCCACTTAGGAGGGTGACGGATCCAGCAACAGAAACTCACAGGCCGATTCATGAAATTAATGTGCGCCGAAAATTCCGGCGCAGAGGTGCCAAAACGTGCGAATCGCAGAGCAAGTGCGAAAATCGGAGGGAAACCAGCGCACATCGATTCATGGAAGTCCATGCGCGAGAAAAATATTGGATGTGCGCTGAAAAAGGGCGCGGCGCACGCCGGTGCACAGGTCATCCAACGGCGTGCGCCACGGCCACAGCGAAATCGCACATTGCGCGGCGCACATAACAAAAGTAGGCGGAACACGGGGCGGAACGCCCACACGCTCGCCTACAACTCGTATTCATGGAATCGAATAGGGCAAACCAGCGCACGGGCAAAGACGCGCACAGGGCCAAACAAGTCTGCCACAAGAAAGCAGGCGGTAGCGTCCCTGCGCCTGGAATAAATATGCGCCAAAATGTGTGCTAACAAAAAGCACCTATATACAGCTATGATGAATGATCCATACTGTGGCCCTCTAGGACAAATGAGGTGCAAAGGGGTATGCGACAAACACGGACACCCGCTGTGTGAAAAATAGCGTGTGCGTGTATTTCGGGGTGCGCGGGAAGTTCCACACGCAATTGTCCTTGGTACGTGTATTCCGGGGTGCCCGTGAAGTTTCACACGCGATTTCAGCAGGGTACGTGTATTCCGGGGTTCGCGTAAACTTCCACACGCGACATCAGCCGGGTACGTGTATTACGGGGTTTGTGTGAACTTCCACACGCGATATCAGCAGGGTACGTGTATTTTGGGGTGCGCGTGAAGTTCCACACGCGATTTCAGCAGGGTTCATGCACTTCGGGTGCGCGGGAAGTTCCACGCGCGAATCCAGCAGCCTACGTGTATTTCGGGGGTGCCGGGGAGTACTACACGTGAAGTGTTCCCTCTACACCCTCCACGGCCCCTGCAGGCAGCCCACACCACAGGGGACTACCCTGCACCCCTGCACATGTCCCGCAGGCAGCCCATCCACCATGGCCATGCGCCCCAGCCAACCCACATGTCACCTTGCACTACTGCCCACCAATGCATGTCTCCCAGCACCCCCCAACCCTCAGCAGTCAGGGGCACCCGCCGCCAGGCCCCCACTCATGTCCAACTCATGTCTCCCTGCACCCTCATCCAACGGCGTGCGCCACGGCCACAGCGTCCAGGGGCATCCTCCACCAGGCCCCCACTCATGTCCCCCTGCACCCCCCACCCCCCAGCATCCAGGGGCACCTGCCAGCAGGCCCCCACTCATGTCGAACTCATGTCCCCCTGCACCCCTACCCCCCAGCAGTCAGGGACACCCTCCACCAGGCCCCCACTCATGTCCAACGCATGTCTCCCTGCACCCCCACCCCCCAGCAGTCAGGGTCACCCTCCACCAGGCCCCCACTCATGTCTCCCAGCACCCCCACCCCCCAGCATCCAGGGGCACCCTCCACCAGGCCCCCACTCATGTCTCCCAGCACCCCCACCCCATCCAGGGGCACCCTCCACCGGGCCCACACTCATGTCCCCCTGCACCCCCACCCCCAGCATCCAGGGGCACCCTCCACCAGGCCCACACTCATGTCTCCCAGCACCCCCACCACCCAGCAGTCAGGGGCCCCCTCCACCAGGCCCCCACTCATGTCTCCCAGCACCCCCACCCCCCAGCATCCAGGGGCACCCTCCACCAGGCCCCCACTCATGTCTCCCAGCACCCACACCCCCCAGCATCCAGGGGCACCCTCCACCAGGCCCCCACTCATGTCCCCCTGCACCCCCACCCCCCAACATCCAGGGGCACCTGCCAGCAGGCCCCCACTCATATCCAACTCATGTCCCCCTGCACCCCCACCCCCCAGCAGTCAGGGGCACCCTCCACCAGGCCCCCCCCTCATGTCCAACTCATGTCTTCCTGCACCCCCACCCCCCAGCAGTCAGGGTCACCCTCCACCAGGCCCCCACTCATGTCTCCCAACACTCCCACCCCCCAGCATCCAGGGGCACCCTCCACCAGGCCCCAACTCATGTCCAACTCATGTCCCCCTGCACCCCCACCCCCCAGCAGTCAGGGGCACCCTCCACCAGGCCCCCACTCATGTCCAACTCATGTCTCCCTGCACCCCCACCCCCCAGCAGTCAGGGTCACCCTCCACCAGGCCCCCACTCTTGTCTCCCAGCACCCCCACCCCCCAGCATCCAGGGGCACCCTCCACCAGGCCCCCACTCATGTCCAACTCATGTCCCCCTGCACCCCCACCCCCCAGCATCCAGGGGCACCCTCCACCAGGCCCACACTCATTTCCCCCTGCACCCCCACCCCCCAGCCTCCAGGGGCACCCTCCACCAGGCCCCTACTCATGTCTCCCAGCACCCCCACACCCCAGCATCCAGGGGCATCCTCCACCAGGCCCCCACTCATGTCCAACTCATGTCCCCCTGCACCCCTACCCCCCAGCAGTCAGGGGCACCCTCCACCAGGCCCCCACTCATGTCCAACTCATGTCTCCCTGCACCCCCACCCCCCAGCATCCAGGGGCACCCTCCATCAGGCCCCCACTCATGTCTTCCAGCACCCCCACCCCCCAGCATCCAGGGGCACCCTCCACCAGGCCCCCGCTCATGTCTCCCAGCACCCACACCCCCAGCATCCAGGGGCACCCTCCACCAGGCCCCCACTCATGTCCCCCTGCACCCCCATCCCCCAGCATCCAGGGGCACCTGCCAGCAGGCCCCCACTCATATCCAACTCATGTCCCCCTGCACCCCCACCCCCCAGCAGTCAGGGGCACCCTCCACCAGGCCCCCACTCATGTCCAACTCATGTCTTCCTGCACCCCCACCCGCCAGCAGTCAGGGTCACCCTCCACCACGCCCCCACTCATGTCTCCCAGCACCCCCACCCCCCAGCATCCAGGGGCTCCCTCCACCAGGCCCCGACTCATGTCCAACTCATGTCCCCCTGCACCCCCACCCCCAGCATCCAGGGGCACCCTCCACCAGGCCCACACTCATGTTCCCCTGCACTCCCACCCCCCAGCATCCAGGGGCACCTGCCAGCAGGCCCCACTCATGTCCAACTCATGTCCCCCTGCACCCCCACCCCCCAGTAGTCAGGGGCACCCTCCACCAGGCCCCCACTCATGTCCAACTCATGTCTCCCTGCACCCCCACCCCCCAGCAGTCAGGGTCACCCTCCACCAGGCCCACACTCATGTCCCCCTGCACCCCCACCCCCCCAGCCTCCAGGGGCACCCTCCACCAGGCCCCCACCCATGTCTCCCAGCACCCCCACCCCCCAGCATCCAGGGGCACCCTCCACCAGGCCCCCACTCATGTCCCCCTGCACCCCCACCCCCCAGTATCCAGGGGCACCTGCCAGCAGGCCCCCACTCATGTCCAACTCATGTCCCCCTGCGCCCCCACCCCCCAGCAGTCAGGGGCACCCTCCACCAGGCCCCCACTCATGTCCAACTCATGTCTCCCTGCACCCCCACCCCCCAGCAGTCAGAGTCACCCTCCACCAGGCCCCCACTCATGTCTCCCAGCACCCCCACCCCCCAGCATCCAGGGGCACCCTCCACCAGGCCCCCACTCATGTCCAACTCAAGTCCCCCTGCACCCCCAGCATCCAGGGGCACCCTCCACCAGGCCCCCACTCATGTCCAACTCAAGTCCCCCTGCACCCCCACCCCCCAGCAGTCAGGGGCACCCTCCACCAGGCCCCCACTCATGTCCAACTCATGTCTTCCTGCACCTCCACCCCCCAGCAGTCATGGTCACCCTCCACCAGGCCCCCACTCATGTCTCCCAGCACCCCCACCCCCCAGCATCCAGGGGCACCCTCCACCAGGCCCACACTCATGTCCAACTCATGTCCCCCTGCACCCCCACCCCCCAGCATCCAGGAGCACCCTCCACCAGGCCCACACTCATGTCCCCCTGCACCCCCACCCCCCAGCATCCAGGGGCACCTGCCAGCAGGCCCCACTCATGTCCAACTCATGTCCCCCTGCACCCACCCCCCAGCAGTCAGGGGCACCCTCCACCAGGCCCCCACTCATGTCCAACTCATGTCTCCCTGCACCCCCACCCCCACCCCCCAGCAGTCAGGGTCACCCTCCACCAGGCCCCCACTCATGTCTCCCAACACCCCCACCCCCCAGCATCCAGGGGCACCCTCCACCAGGCCCCCACTCATGTCCAACTCATGTCCCCCTGCACCCCCACCCCCAGCATCCAGGGGCACCCTCCACCAGGCCCACACTCATGTCCCCCTGCACCCCCACCCCCAGCCTCCAGGGGCACCCTCCACCAGGCCCCCACTCATATCTCCCAGCACCCCCACCCCCCAGCATCCAGGGGCACCCTCCACCAGGCCCCCACTCATGTCTCCCAGCACCCCCAGCCCCCAGCATCCAGGGGCACCCTCCACCAGGCCCCCACTCATGTCCCCCTGCACCCCCACCCCCCAACATCCAGGGGCACCTGCCAGCAGGCCCCCACTCATGTCCAACTCATGTCCCCCTGCACCCCCACCCCCCAGCAGTCAGGGGCACCCTCCACCAGGCCCCCACTCATGTCCAACTCATGTCTTTCTGCACCCCCACCCCCCAGCAGTCAGGGTCACCCTCCACCAGGCCCCCACTCATGTCTCCCAGCACCCCCACCCCCCAGCATCCAGGGGCACCCTCCACCAGGCCCCCACTCATGTCCAACTCATGTCCCCCTGCACCCCCACCCCCCAGCATCCAGGGGCACCCTCCACCAGGCCCTCACAAATGTCTCCCAGCACCCCCACACCCCAGCAGTCAGGGGCACCCTTCACCAGCCCCCCACTCATGTCTCCCAGCACCCCCACCCCCCAGCATCCAGGGGCACCCTCCACCAGGCCCCCACTCATGTCTCCCTGCACCCCCACCCCCCAGCATCCAGGGGCACTCTCCACCAGGCCCCCACTCATGTCTCCCAGCACCCCCACCCCCCAGCATCCAGGGACACCCTCCACCAGGCCCACACTCATGTCCCCCTGCACCCCCACCCCCAGCATCCAGGGGCACCTGCCAGCAGGCCCCCACACATGTCCAACTCATGTCCCCCTGCAACCCCACCCCCCAGCAGTCAGGGGCACCCTCCACCAGGCCCCCACTCTTGTCTCCCAGCACCCCCACCCCCCAGCATCCAGGGGCACCCTCCACCAGGCCCCCACTCATGTCCAACTCATGTCCCCCTGCACCCCCACCCCTCAGCATCCAGGGGCACCCTCCACCAGGCCCTCACAAATGTCTCCCAGCACCCCCACACCCCAGCAGTCAGGGGCACCCTCCACCAGCCCCCCACTCATGTCTCCCAGCACCCCCACCCCCCAGCATCCAGGGGCACCCTCCACCAGGCCCCCACTCATGTCCAACTCATGTCCCCCTGCACCCCCACCCCCCAGCATCCAGGGGCACCCTCCACCAGGCCCTCACAAATGTCTCCTAGCACCCCCACACCCCAGCAGTCAGGGGCACCCTCCACCAGCCCCCCACTCATGTCTCCGAGCACCCCCACCCCCCAGCATCCAGGGGCACCCTCCACAAGGCCCACACTCATGTCCCCCTGCACCCCCACCCCCCAGCCTCCAGGGGCACCCTCCACCAGGCCCCCACTCATGTCTCCCAGCACCCCCACCCCCCAGCATCCAGGGGCACCCTCCACCAGGCCCCCACTCATGTCCCCCTGCACCCCCACCCCCCAATATCCAGGGGCACCTGCCAGCAGGCCCCCACTCATGTCCAACTCATGTCCCCCTGCGCCCCCACCCCCCAGCAGTCAGGGGCACCCTCCACCAGGCCCCCACTCATGTCCAACTCATGTCTCCCTGCACCCCCACCCCCCAGCAGTCAGAGTCACCCTCCACCAGGCCCCCACTCATGTCTCCCAGCACCCCCACCCCCCAGCATCCAGGGGCACCCTCCACCAGTCCCCCACTCATGTCCAACTCATGTCCCCCTGCACCCCCACCCCCCAGCATCCAGGGGCACCCTCCACCAGGCCCACACTCATGTCCCCCTGCACCCCCACCCCCCAGCATCCAGGGGCACCCTCCACCAGGCCCCCACTCATGTCTCCCAGCACCCCCACACCCCAGCAGTCAGGGGCACCTTCCAGCAGGCCCCCACACATGTCCAACTCATGTCCCCCTGCGCCCCCACCCCCCAGCAGTCAGGGGCACCCTCCACCAGGCCCCCACTCATGTCCAACTCATGTCTTCCTGCACCTCCACCCCCCAGCAGTCATGGTCACCCTCCACCAGGCCCCCACTCTTGTCTCCCAGCACCCCCACCCCCCAGCATCCAGGGGCACCCTCCACCAGGCCCCCACTCATGTCCAACTCATGTCCCCCTGCACCCCCACCCCCCAGCATCCAGGAGCACCCTCCACCAGGCCCACACTCATGTCCCCCTGCACCCCCACCCCCCAGCATCCAGGGGCACCTGCCAGCAGGCCCCACTCATGTCCAACTCATGTCCCCCTGCACCCACCCCCCAGCAGTCAGGGGCACCCTCCACCAGGCCCCCACTCATGTCCAACTCATGTCTCCCTGCACCCCCACCCCCACCCCCCAGCAGTCAGGGTCACCCTCCACCAGGCCCCCACTCATGTCTCCCAACACCCCCACCCCCCAGCATCCAGGGGCACCCTCCACCAGGCCCCCACTCATGTCCAACTCATGTCCCCCTGCCCCCCCACCCCCCAGCATCCAGGGGCACCCTCCACCAGGCCCACACTCATGTCCCCCTGCACCCCCACCCCCAGCCTCCAGGGGCACCCTCCACCAGGCCCCCACTCATATCTCCCAGCACCCCCACCCCCCAGCATCCAGGGGCACCCTCCACCAGGCCCACACTCATGTCTCCCAGCACCCCCACCCCCCAGCATCCAGGGGCACCCGCCACCAGGCCCCCACTCATGTCCCCCTGCACCCCCACCCCCCAGCATCCAGGGGCACCTGCCAGCAGGCCCCCACTCATGTCCAACTCATGTCCCCCTGCACCCCCACCCCCCAGCAGTCAGGGGCACCCTCCACCAGGCCCCCACTCATGTCCAACTCATGTCTTTCTGCACCCCCACCCCCCAGCAGTCAGGGTCACCCTCCACCAGGCCCCCACTCATGTCTCCCAGCACCCCCACCCCCCAGCATCCAGGGGCACCCTCCACCAGGCCCCCACTCATGTCCAACTCATGTCCCCCTGCACCCCCACCCCCCAGCATCCAGGGGCACCCTCCACCAGGCCCTCACAAATGTCTCCCAGCACCCCCACACCCCAGCAGTCAGGGGCACCCTCCACCAGCCCCCCACTCATGTCTCCCAGCACCCCCACCCCCCAGCATCCAGGGGCACCCTCCACCAGGCCCCCACTCATGTCTCCCAGCACCCCCACCCCCCAGCATCCAGGGGCACCCTCCACCAGGCCCCCACTCATGTCTCCCAGCACCCCCACCCCCCAGCATCCAGGGGCACCCTCCACCAGGCCCCCACTCATGTCCCCCTGCACCCCCACCCCCCAGCATCCAGGGGCACCTGCCAGCAGGCCCCCACACATGTCCAACTCATGTCCCCCTGCACCCCCACCCCCCAGCATCCAGGGGCACCCTCCACCAGGCCCCCACTCATGTCCAACTCATGTCCCCCTGCACCCCCACCCCCCAGCATCCAGGGGCACCCTCCACCAGGCCCACACTCATGTCCCCCTGTACCCCCACCCCCAGCCTCCAGGGGCACCCTCCACCAGGCCCCTACTCATGTCTCCCAGCATCCCCACACCCCAGCATCCAGGGGCATCCTCCACCAGGCCCCCACTCATGTCCCCCTGCACCCCCCACCCCCCAGCATCCAGAGGCACCTGCCAGCAGGCCCCCACTCATGTCCAACTCATGTCCCCCTGCACCCCTACCCCCCAGCAGTCAGGGGCACCCTCCACCAGGCCCCCACTCATGTCCAACTCATGTCTCCCTGCACCCCCACCCCCCAGCAGTCAGGGTCACCCTCCACCAGGCCCCCACTCATGTCTCCCAGCACCCCCACCCCCCAGCACCAGGGGCACCCTCCACCAGGCCCCCACTCATGTCTCCCAGCACCCCCACCCCCCAGCATCCAGGGGCACCCTCCACCAGGCCCCCGCTCATGTCTCCCAGCACCCACACCCCAGCATCCAGGGGCACCCTCCACCAGGCCCCCACTCATGTCCCCCTGCACCCCCACCCCCCAGAATCCAGGGGCACCTGCCAGCAGGCCCCCACTCATATCCAACTCATGTCCCCCTGCACCCCCACCCCCCAGCAGTCAGGGGCACCCTCCACCAGGTCCCCACTCATGTCCAACTCATGTCTTCCTGCACCCCCACCCCCCAGCAGTCAGGGTCACCCTCCACCAGGCCCCCACTCATGTCTCCCAGCACCCCCACCCCCCAGCATCCAGGGGCTCCCTCCACCAGGCCCCGACTCATGTCCAACTCATGTCCCCCTGCACCCCCACCCCCAGCATCCAGGGGCACCCTCCACCAGGCCCACACTCATGTTCCCCTGCACCCCCACCCCTCAGCATCCAGGGGCACCTGCCAGCAGGCCCCACTCATGTCCAACTCATGTCCCCCTGCACCCCCACCCCCCAGTAGTCAGGGGCACTCTCCACCAGGCCCCCACTCATGTCCAACTCATGTCTCCCTGCACCCCCACCCCCCAGCAGTCAGGGTCACCCTCCACCAGGCCCACACTCATGTCCCCCTGCACCCCCAGCCTCCAGGGGCACCCTCCACCAGGCCCCCACTCATGTCTCCCAGCACCCCCACCCCCCAGCATCCAGGGGCACCCTCCACCAGGCCCCCACTCATGTCCCCCTGCACCCCCACCCCCCAGTATCCAGGGGCACCTGCCAGCAGGCCCCCACTCATGTCCAACTCATGTCCCCCTGCACGCCCACCCCCCAGCAGTCAGGGGCACCCTCCACCAGGCCCCCACTCATGTCCAACTCATGTCTCCCTGCACCCCCACCCCACAGCAGTCAGAGTCACCCTCCACCAGGCCCCCACTCATGTCTCCCAGCACCCCCACGCCCCAGCATCCAGGGGCACCCTCCACCAGGCCCCCACTCATGTCCAACTCATGTCCCCCTGCACCCCCACCCCCCAGCATCCAGGGGCACCCTCCACCAGGCCCACACTCATGTCCCCCTGCACCCCCACCCCCCAGCATCCAGGGGCACCCTCCACCAGGCCCCCACTCATGTCTCCCAGCACCCCCACACCCCAGCAGTCAGGGGCACCCTCCAGCAGGCCCCCACACATATCCAACTCATGTCCCCCTGCACCCCCACCCCCCAGCAGTCATGGGCACCCTCCACCAGGCCCCCACTCATGTCCAACTCATGTCTTCCTGCACCTCCACCCCCCAGCAGTCATGGTCACCCTCCACCAGGCCCCCACTCATGTCTCCCAGCACCCCCACCCCCCAGCATCCAGGGGCACCCTCCACCAGGCCCCCACTCATGTCCAACTCATGTCCCCCTGCACCCCCACCCCCCAGCATCCAGGAGCACCCTCCACCAGGCCCACACTCATGTCCCCCTGCACCCCCACCCCCCAGCATCCAGGGGCACCTGCCAGCAGGCCCCACTCATGTCCAACTCATGTCCCCCTGCACCCACCCCCCAGCAGTCAGGGGCACCCTCCACCAGGCCCCCACTCATGTCCAACTCATGTCTCCCTGCACCCCCACCCCCACCCCCCAGCAGTCAGGGTCACCCTCCACCAGGCCCCCACTCATGTCTCCCAACACCCCCACCCCCCAGCATCCAGGGGCACCCTCCACCAGGCCCCCACTCATGTCCAACTCATGTCCACCTGCACCCCCACCCCCCAGCATCCAGGGGCACCCTCCACCAGGCCCACACTCATGTCCCCCTGCACCCCCACCCCCCAGCCTCCAGGGGCACCCTCCACCAGGCCCCCACTCATATCTCCCAGCACCCCCACCCCCCAGCATCCAGGGGCACCCTCCACCAGGCCCCCACTCATGTCTCCCAGCACCCCCACCCCCCAGCATCCAGGGGCACCCTCCACCAGGCCCCCACTCATGTCCCCCTGCACCCCCACCCCCCAGCATCCAGGGGCACCTGCCAGCAGGCCCCCACTCATGTCCAACTCATGTCCCCCTGCACCCCCACCCCCCAGCAGTCAGGGGCACCCTCCACCAGGTCCCCACTCATGTCCAACTCATGTCTCCCTGCACCCCCACCCCCCAGCAGTCAGGGTCACCCTCCACCAGGCCCCCACTCATGTCTCCAGCACCCCCACCCCCCAGCATCCAGGGGCACCCTCCACCAGGCCCCCACTCATGTCCAACTCATGTCCCCCTGCACCCCCACCCCCAGCATCCAGGGGCACCCTCCACCAGGCCCTCACAAATGTCTCCCAGCACCCCCACACCCCAGCAGTCAGGGGCACCCTCCACCAGCCCCCCACTCATGTCTCCCAGCACCCCCACCCCCCAGCATCCAGGGGCACCCTCCACCAGGCCCCCACTCATGTCTCCCAGCACCCCCACCCCCCAGCATCCAGGGGCACCCTCCACCAGGCCCCCACTCATGTCTCCCAGCACCCCCACCCCCCAGCATCCAGGGGCACCCTCCACCAGGCCCCCACTCATGTCCCCCTGCACCCCCACCCCCCAGCATCCAGGGGCACCTGCCAGCAGGCCCCCACACATGTCCAACTCATGTCCCCCTGCAACCCCACCCCCCAGCAGTCAGGGGCACCCTCCACCAGGTCCCCAATCATGTCCAACTCATGTCTCCCTGTACCCCCACCCCCCAGCAGTCAGGTCACCCTCGACCAGGCCCCCACTCATGTCTCCCAGCACCCCCACCCCACATCATCTAGGGGCACCCTCCACCAGGCCCCCACTCATGTCCAACTCATGTCCCCCTGCACCACCACCCCCCAGCATCCAGGGGCACCCTCCACCAGGCCCACTCTCATGTCCCCCTGCACCCCCACCCCCCAGCATCCAGGGGCACCTGCCAGCAGGCCCCCACTCATGTCCAACTCATGTCCCCCTGCACCCCCACCCCCCAGCAGTCAGGGGCACCCTCCACCAGGCCCACTCATGTCCAACTCATGTCCCCCTGCACCCCCACCCCCCAGCATCCATGGGCACCCTCCAACAGGCCTACACTCATGTCCCCCCGCACCCCCACCCCTCAGCATCCAGGGGCACCTGCCAGCAGGCCCCCACTCATGTCCAACTCATGTCTCCCTGCACCCCCACCCCCCAGCAGTCAGGGGCACCCTCCACCAGGCCCGCACTCTTGTCTCCCTGCACCCCCACCCCCCAGCATCCAGGGGCACCTGCCAGCAGGCCCCCACTCATGTCCAACTCATGTCCCCCTGCACCCCCACCCCCCAGCATCCAGGGGCACCTGCCAGCAGGCCCCCACTCATGTCCAACTCATGTCCCCCTGCACCCCCACCCCCCAGCAGTCAGGGGCACCCTCCACCAGGTCCCCAATCATGTCCAACTCATGTCTCCCTGTACCCCCACCCCCCAGCAGTCAGGTCACCCTCGACCAGGCCCCCACTCATGTCTCCCAGCACCCCCACCCCACATCATCTAGGGGCACCCTCCACCAGGCCCCCACTCATGTCCAACTCATGTCCCCCTGCACCACCACCCCCCAGCATCCAGGGGCACCCTCCACCAGGCCCACTCTCATGTCCCCCTGCACCCCCACCCCCCAGCATCCAGGGGCACCTGCCAGCAGGCCCCCACTCATGTCCAACTCATGTCCCCCTGCACCCCCACCCCCCAGCAGTCAGGGGCACCCTCCACCAGGCCCACTCATGTCCAACTCATGTCCCCCTGCACCCCCACCCCCCAGCATCCATGGGCACCCTCCAACAGGCCTACACTCATGTCCCCCCGCACCCCCACCCCTCAGCATCCAGGGGCACCTGCCAGCAGGCCCCCACTCATGTCCAACTCATGTCTCCCTGCACCCCCACCCCCCAGCAGTCAGGGGCACCCTCCACCAGGCCCGCACTCTTGTCTCCCTGCACCCCCACCCCCCAGCATCCAGGAGCACCCTCCCCCAGGCCCCCACTCATGTCTCCCAGCACCCCCACCCCCCAGCATCCAGGGGCACCCTCCACCAGGCCCCCACTCATGTCCCCCTGTACCCCCACCCCCCAGCATCCAGGGGCACCCTCCACCAGGCCCCCACTCATGTCCAACTCATGTCCCCCTGCACCCCCACCCCCCAGCATCCAGGGGCACCCTCCACCAGGCCCTCACAAATGTCTCCCAGCACCCCCACACCCCAGCAGTCAGGGGCACCTTCCACCAGCCCCCCACTCATGTCTCCCAGCACCCCCACCCCCCAGCATCCAGGGGCACCCTCCACCAGGCCCCCACTCATGTCTCCCAGCACCCCCACCCCCCAGCATCCAGGGGCACCCTCCACCAGGCCCCCACTCATGTCTCCCAGCACCCCCACCCCCCAGCATCCAGGGGCACCCTCCACCAGGCCCCCACTCATGTCCCCCTGCACCCCCACCCCCCAGCATCCAGGGGCACCTGCCAGCAGGCCCCCACACATGTCCAACTCATGTCCCCCTGCGACCCCACCCCCCAGCAGTCAGGGGCACCCTCCACCAGGCCCCCAATCATGTCCAACTCATGTCTCCCTGTACCCCCACCCCCCAGCAGTCAGGGTCACCCTCCACCAGGCCCCCACTCATGTCTCCCAGCACCCCCACCCCACAGCATCTAGGGGCACCCTCCACCAGGCCCCCACTCATGTCCAACTCATGTCCCCCTGCACCACCACCCCCCAGCATCCAGGGACACCCTCCACCAGGCCCCCACTCATGTCCCCCTGCACCCCCACCCCCAGCATCCAGGGGCACCTGCCAGCAGGCCCCCACACATGTCCAACTCATGTCCCCCTGCAACCCCACCCGCCAGCAGTCAGGGGCACCCTCTACCAGGCCCCCAATCATGTCCAACTCATGTCTCCCTGTACCCCCACCCCCCAGAAGTCAGGTCACCCTCCACCAGGCCCCCACTCATGTCTCCCAGCACCCCCACCCCACATCATCTAGGGGCACCCTCCACCAGGCCCCCACTCATGTCCAACTCATGTCCCCCTGCACCACCACCCCCCAGCATCCAGGGGCACCCTCCACCAGGCCCACTCTCATGTCCCCCTGCACCCCCACCCCCCAGCATCCAGGGGCACCTGCCAGCAGGCCCCCACTCATGTCCAACTCATGTCCCCCTGCACCCCCACCCCCCAGCAGTCAGGGGCACCCTCCACCAGGCCCACTCATGTCCAACTAATGTCCCCCTGCACCCCCACCCCCCAGCATCCATGGGCACCCTCCAACAGGCCTACACTCATGTCCCCCTGCACCCCCACCCCCCAGCATCCAGGGGCACCTGCCAGCAGGCCCCCACTCATGTCCAACTCATGTCTCCCTGCACCCCCACCCCCCAGCAGTCAGGGGCACCCTCCACCAGGCCCGCACTCTTCTCTCCCTGCACCCCCACCCCCCAGCATCCAGGAGCACCCTCCCCCAGGCCCCCACTCATGTCTCCCAGCACCCCCACCCCCCAGCATCCAGGGGCACCCTCCACCAGGCCCCCACTCATGTCCCCCTGTACCCCCACCCCCCAGCATCCAGGGGCACCCTCCACCAGGCCCCCACTCATGTCCAACTCATGTCCCCCTGCACCCCCACCCCCCAGCATCCAGGGGCACCCTCCACCAGGCCCTCACAAATGTCTCCCAGCACCCCCACACCCCAGCAGTCAGGGGCACCCTCCACCATCCCCCCACTCATGTCTCCCAGCACCCCCAGCATCCAGGGGCACCCTCCACCAGGCCCCCACTCATGTCTCCCTGCACCCCCACCCCCCAGCATCCAGGGGCACTCTCCACCAGGCCCCCACTCATGTCTCCCAGCACCCCCACCCCCCAGCATCCAGGGACACCCTCCACCAGGCCCACACTCATGTCCCCCTGCACCCCCACCCCCCAGCATCCAGGGGCACCTGCCAGCAGGCCCCCACACATGTCCAACTCATGTCCCCCTGCAACCCCACCCCCCAGCATCCAGGGGCTCCTGCCAGCAGGCCCCCACTCATGTCCAACTCATGTCCCCCTGCACCCCCACCCCCCAGCAGTCAGGGGCACCCTCCACCAGGCCCACTCATGTCCAACTAATGTCCCCCTGCACCCCCACCCCCCAGCATCCATGGGCACCCTCCAACAGGCCTACACTCATGTCCCCCTGCACCCCCACCCCCCAGCATCCAGGGGCACCTGCCAGCAGGCCCCCACTCATGTCCAACTCATGTCTCCCTACACCCCCACCCCCCAGCAGTCAGGGGCACCCTCCACCAGGCCCGCACTCTTGTCTCCCTGCACCCCCACCCCCCAGCATCCAGGAGCACCCTCCCCCAGGCCCCCACTCATGTCTCCCAGCACCCCCACCCCCCAGCATCCAGGGGCACCCTCCACCAGGCCCCCACTCATGTCCCCCTGTACCCCCACCCCCCAGCATCCAGGGGCACCCTCCACGAGGCCCCCACTCATGTCCAACTCATGTCCCCCTGCACCCCCACCCCCCAGCATCCAGGGGCACCCTCCACCAGGCCCTCACAAATGTCTCCCAGCACCCCCACACCCCAGCAGTCAGGGGCACCCTCCACCAGCCCCCCACTCATGTCTCCCAGCACCCCCACCCCCCAGCATCCAGGGGCACCCTCCACCAGGCCCCCACTCATGTCTCCCAGCACCCCCACCCCCCAGCATCCAGGGGCACCCTCCACCAGGCCCCCACTCATGTCTCCCAGCACCCCCACCCCCCAGCATCCAGGGGCACCCTCCACCAGGCCCCCACTCATGTCCCCCTGCACCCCCACCCCCCAGCATCCAGGGGCACCTGCCAGCAGGCCCCCACACATGTCCAGCTCATGTCCCCCTGCAACCCCACCCCCCAGCAGTCAGGGGCACCCTCCACCAGGCCCCCAATCATGTCCAACTCATGTCTCCCTGTACCCCCACCCCCCAGCAGTCAGGGTCACCCTCCACCAGGCCCCCACTCATGTCTCCCAGCACCCCCACCCCACAGCATCTAGGGGCACCCTCCACCAGGCCCCCACTCATGTCCAACTCATGTCCCCCTGCTCCCCACCCCCCAGCATCCAGGGGCACCTGCCAGCAGGCCCCCACTCATGTCCAACTCATGTCCCCCTGCACCCCCACTCCCCAGCAGTCAGGGGCACCCTCCACCAGGCCCACTCATGTCCAAATCATGTCCCCCTGCACCCCCACCCCCCAGCATCCATGGGCACCCTCCAACAGGCCTACACTCATGTCCCCCTGCACCCCCACCCCCCAGCATCCGGGGGCACCTGCCAGCAGGCCCCCACTCATGTCCAACTCATGTCTCCCTGCACCCCCACCCCCCAGCAGTCAGGGGCACCCTCCACCAGGCCCCCACTCATGTCTCCCTGCACCCCCGCCCCCCAGCATCCAGGAGCACCCTCCACCAGGCCCCCACTCATGTCTCCCAGCACCCCCACCCCCAGCATCCAGGGGCACCCTCCACCAGGCCCCCACTCATGTCCCCCTGTACCCCCACCCCCCAGCATCCCGGGGCACCCTCCACCAGGCCTCCACTCATGTCTCCCAGCACCCCCATCCCCCAGCATCCAGGGGCACCCTCCACCAGGCCCCCACTCATGTCTCCCAGCACCCCCACCCCCCAGCATCCAGGGGCACCCTCCACCAGGCCTCACTCATGTCCCCCTGCACCCCCACCCCCCAGCATCCAGGGGCACCTGCCAGCAGGCCCCCACTGATGTCCAACTCATGTCCCTCTTCACCCCCACCCCCCAGCAGTCAGGGGCACCCTCCACCAGTTCCCCATTCATGTCCAACTCATGTCCCCCTGGACCCCCACCCCCCAGCATCCAGGGGCACCCTCCACCAGGCCCACATTCATGTCCCCCTGCACCCCACCCCCCAGCATCCAGGGGCACCCTCCACCAGGCCCCCACTCATGTCTCCCAGCACCCCCACCCCCCAGCAGGCAGGGGCACCCTCCACCAGGCCCCCACTCATGTGCAACTCATGTCTCCCTGCACCCCCACCCCCAGCAGTGCGATTGGCCTGGGTACGTGTATTTCAGGGGTGCGCGGGTAGTTTTACACGCAATTTCAGCAGGGTACGTGTATTACATGTTCGCGTGAACTTCCACATGCGACTGGGCCTGGGAGAGTGGTGCACCTTCCTGGGGTGGCCGGGAAGATTTACACGCGACTGGGCCTGTGTATTCCTGGGGTGGGCGGGAAGATTTACACGGTCGCCTACAACGCGCCAAAAAGACGGTCCAATCCGGAAATACGTACGCCTGCATGAAGCAGGCGCACGTCGACTCGCAGGAAGCAGGCGTACGTCAACCCGAGCAGCATAAAAGTGTGCGCAAACAACAAACAACCCCCAGACGCCAGTATGAATATACCGTTCCTAGCAGCAGTGGCCTTGGGATACCGCAGGAGGAGGAGGAGGATAGTCAGGGCCAGAATCTTTACACCCAGAACCAGCCTTTTTGGTATGCCTGATGACCAGGTGTATGGGAGGTACAGGTTTCCACCTCACATAATACTCAACCTGATCAGTGAGTGGGAGGATGACCTCACATCACCCACCGTGTGCTCCCAAGCACTCAGCCCCCTGGAGAAGGTCCTCAATGTACTGCACTTCTTGGCTACCGGATCATTTCAGCGGACAAGTGCCATAGTATCAACAATGCCTGACGCTGTGAGCCTATCGACAGGGTTATCCGTTATGTTGTCCACCCCACTCGAACCCTGAGAGTCTTCAAGCTCCCCTTCCTCTTCACCTGATGATGATGAGAAGTCCAACTTCTTTCCGCGGGATCGACGAGTAAGAGTCCTCCTCTCCTTGTGTAGATAGGGTCGGCCTCGGGAGGAAGCCACCATGACCCTTTGGGAACGAATCAACGGTGACTCCCCCCCGCGACAGACAAGCGAGCAAGGGGAAAAGCCTTGCTGCACAAAAACCCCTTCGGAGCGTAGAAATCCGATGAAACGGAACTAGAGGGAATCCAAGACTAGCTGAATATGAATACCGGAAAACCCTGGCAGGTCAGGGCTCAGCAAGGTGAGTTGAGAGAACGGAACTGATGGAATCAAATGGGGGGGAGAGAGAGAGAGGAAACTCAAATAGGGCAAGGTAGGAGAAAGCGAAGGGGGGCGAGTAAACCAAGCGCCCAAGAGAAGAACGGGGCGCAGGCAAGAGAGGGAAGAGAAGACAACAGAATGAGAGAGCCAAGCAGGGGAACAGAGGACAGGAGCGGAACTCCGCCAAGCGAGGGAACTACGGAGCGCTAGCAACAAAGAGGAATCAGAAGTTGCAACGCGCCCAGCCACCGAGCGTAAACAGGGAAATACACTCGGCGGTGGCCATGATGGAAAGGACTAGACCGCTAACAGCGCTTGGGAGCACAACGTGGCGGCACAGTCGGACGGCCGCCATGTTTCCAGCTCTTCCATAAACGCCAGGAACACGCGGTTGTGACACATAGTAGGGGGTCTGTCACAGGCCACGCAGTCACAGTGCCTACACCAGGTGTTGGCCATCATCACTGCACGCCCATCAGTCCGCATAGAAACCGCAAGCACTGGCATTCCACCAACGTCCAGGTAGTATATGATGCCAAGGGAATCATCACCTCAGTATATGCCAACTATCCAGGGTCCACCCACGACAGCTTCATTTACAGGATGTCAATCCTAAACCGGGACATGGAAGCTGGGCGGCATGGCGATGCATGGCTGCTTGGTGAGTATAAATGCTGCTGCACACGCATGCATGTCAGATACAGAGTAATGTCACTACCCCACTAATGATACCCATCACCACCTCCCCAGGGGACAGTGCCTACCCTCTGAGCACCCACATGATGATGCCAATTCGGAACCCCATCACGCCTCCCGAGGTAAGATACAACACAGCCCATATTGCAACCCGGGGCATAGTGGAGCGCACATTCGGAGTGCTCAAGTCACGCTTTCGCTCCCTTGACCGTTCTGGCGGGCAACTGTTATACGCTTCCCCAGTAGTGTGCAGGATCATAGTGGCAGCATGTGTCCTGCACAATGTTGCAACACGCCGGGGCCTGGCTGTGGACATGGTGGTGCCCCCACATCCCCAACCACATGCACGCCCGCGGCGCATGGGAGGGGAAAGGGCACGGGGTGAGGCAGCCTGTACGCAGCTGGTGGCTAATTACTTCACATAGAAATCACACCCCTGTGGAGTGCACACAGCCCTGGCACATACCATCTGACAATCAATGATGACTCGATCTGACAATTATGATGAATGAAGGGACAGTCAACTGTCAGAACCATAGCAGCCTGAGATTGTTCACCTGGAAGTGTCACAATGTGTGCATCCCTACCTACACAAACACCACCAATGCAGTGTCATCAAAAGACACACTTCTGTGCAGCAAAAATGAATACCCACTTGCAAAATCCAGCATGAGAACAGTGCCATGTCACCCAACCCCTCCCCGGCACCGTCACACAACACACCATGGCATGTCATGCTATGTGA
Source organism: Ambystoma mexicanum (assembly GCF_040938575.1). Classification (NCBI taxonomy): domain Eukaryota; kingdom Metazoa; phylum Chordata; class Amphibia; order Caudata; family Ambystomatidae; genus Ambystoma; species Ambystoma mexicanum. The sequence continues at coordinate 1,092,512,093 of NC_090941.1, forward strand.
GAGCAAACCAAGTAATTCCCACAACATGACACAAGTGTCACAAAGTACATTGTCCCTAATGGAAACTGGCCACACATGAAATGTTCACAGTAATGCAGGACCAACAACACACATTACCAAATATTTAGCAACAATAGAAATCACCTACCCAACCTCAAACCTACCATAAACATGACAGTACGGATTTAAAAAATTGGTAGTGTAACAACCTGATAATGCCAGCACTTCGACCACTTCCAACTGTACAGTGTTAGCGCCACGCAAAAGTGTAGGTGCACTGTTTACAACATGGACTCCATTTCCAAAGTAGACCGCCTTGTGAAGACATGAGGAATGGACCTGCAAATTGGGAGGATGAGATGGATGCAGAGGCACATATCAATACACCATGCAGTGTACAATACAACAACAATATGCACTAGGAATGTATACACAGTATTAACTACAGACTGCCCACACATCAAATGGGAGTCCAACGTCACTGTGTAAGTCAATGTCACTTGGGCACACCCTTTGCAAGCCCATGGAAACGGGAAGCAGGAGGGGTGTGTGTCACACAAACCCAAGCATCTAACCCAAATTCAGGACAAGCCTTCATGTGCCTAGCCACAATACAGCGTATGCCCACGGCTACCCCATTGTGAGAGAATCGCTGCTGTCGCTCTCCTCACCCTCTGCAGCTGCATCAGGAGGTGGTGGTACTATGGGAGGCAGCCCACGCAAAGCCCTAGTCTGGTCCTCCATGGCAGCAAGCATGCGGGTGTGAAAGGTCTGGTTCTGGAGGATAATCGTGCAGAGGTCCTGATGCAACAACTCACGGGATGCCCGGACCTCCTCCCTAGTTGCCTGCATCTCAGCTGAGAGCGTACATGTGAGCCGCTCCAGCTGCTGTTCTGTCCTCGTGTCAGTTGAAGCCTCAAGCTCAACAAGAGTCACCCTGAGCTGACGGAGTTCCACCCTCAGGGCTTTCCTGTGGCCCTGGGACTCAATAGAAATGGCTTCCCGCAGAGTCTCCAGTGCCGCCCGTCTGTCCCTGTTGGACGCCAACATGTCCTCCCTGTCTGACTGGCAAATGGAGTCTGTTGCCTGCTGTAGTTGTTCCATCAGCCTTTCTTGGGGGACAATGGAAGTGGCCACCCTATCCATGGCCTGAGCCATCATCTCAGATAATGCTGCCTGTTGGTTTGCCATACCGTATATGGATTGCTCCCACGCGGTATTGCCAGGTGGCGTACGGCCCCGCGTCGGCGGGCACCACACCTGTCTGGGGCAAGGCGAACTGCGCCTTGCTGTGCCGGCACTGCCTGAGGCTGCAGGACTGCATTCCCCCTCTGATCTGCTGGCCCAGGAACAGGATCAGATGTTGCGGAGTGTGACCCTACATCCGTAACCACCAAAGGCGGACCTACCAACACTGACAACCCCATTGAGGGTTCTACCCCTGGTGCAGGTGGGTTGGACAGTACAGAATCCCTCCCAGAAACACTTACCTGCGACGGCACATAGGTCTCATCATCCGAATCGACACCTGAATAGAGCTTGGGGGAGGTGCACCCAGAGACACCCCTTGAGAGAATGGTCTGCAGCAAGTGTGGGTTCTCACCCACCACCACACCACGTCCCTCACTGGTGCCCGGGCCTGAGACCCCTCCTGGGTCTGCACCATCTCCACAACCCCAGCAGTATCAAGTGCGTCATCCCCTGCAAAAGACATGAAAGAAAAGAAATGAGAACAGGCATTAGCACCATGGCACACAATTAGGGCTGAGAAGCAACAGAATCAGTACTTCATTGACACATGTCCCACATGACTATAACCCTCCCATGCATGCACCGTCACTGCGTGTGAAGGGGAGGCTAATGGCACACATTGATGACACCAAGATGGAAGACCAACACATTTGCTACATGCTGGCTAGCAGTGCCATCACACATTGGCCTGTGATTGGCATGTCCAATACACATACATGACACATGCCATCACACAGATGGCATGTACCATAGCCATGTCACACATGTGACAATAGGACTGAGAAATGCCTAGTGAAAGTGGTGGAATGCAAACAATCAGCTGGAATGAACACAGAATAATACGCAAGAATGTTGTGGCAAGATGACACTTCAAGGGCAACTGGCGTGAGGTTGGGCTAAATGTCTACTGTTGCCAGAAGGGATACTGCAATACCCAAATCCTGGTGCGCAGAATGTATTGGATGAAGCACATGGGTGACCCAAACCACTCAGGCACACACACCCTCACCTGGAACTCAATCAGAAGCCCTCACACACACACCATGCACATGGATGACACACGCATGTGCACTCACCGGACAATGCCTCGTAATCTGGCAGGTCTCCCACGCCTTGGATTTGTCCCTCCGTGACATAGGTCCCAGCAACATACTCATGTGGAGTGAGTTCAATGTCCTCTGCCGGAGACCCACCTCCAGTCACTAGAGTAGCGGCATGACTTGAGGCCAGCTTTTTCTTTGCCCTGCGCTTCAGGTCATTCCAGCGCTTGTAGCAATCATTAGCTGTGCGCCTCACGAATCCAAGGGCACTTATGATGTCCACGATTGTCTGCCAGTGTGCCAGACGTTGTGCAGGTGTGGTCTTGCATCCTGCAGTAATCACCATTTCTCTGTCATGTGCGGACACATACTCCACAAGTGCATCAAGTTCGGCCTGATTGAAGCTGGGCTTCCTAGGCGGGCCGGACTGTGTAGCCGTGTCTGGGGCATCAGCCTGTACTGGACGAGCACACTTCCTCTTCCGCTTGGAAGGTGGTGGGGATCCTGAGTGTTCTACGCCGCTCTGGACACTAGGGACAGGAGCCCCGGTGGACTGTGGACTAGGAGTGTGGGAATGAACACTCACCATGAGACTTGGTGCAGGCATTAGCTGAAGTGTGATATAGTCAGGGGGAACGTCAGCAGGATGGACTGGGACCGACACTGTCCTGGCTGGGAGACTCAGAGATGGGGTGGATGGAGCTGCAGCTGCCCCTGCAGCCTCCCCACCCTGCCTACTCGGGGCAGCAGATGACATAGCTGCCCCTGATCCACGTGGCCTGGTGACACCAATGTGCACTGCCACATGTAACCTAGACCTGCTGACCTGGAAGTCAGCCATGGAGTCACCCTGTGCCAGGTCTGGTGCCACAATGGGCTGGTCCAACAAGGGTTGAGCAGGGATGGTGTCAGCCACGTTACCCTCAACCAGGGGGGGGGGCATGGGTGTCCCTGACTGGTCATCCACACATGGGGGACTAGGGGAACCCTGCAAGTCCTGGCCACGTCCCCTACCGTATCCACCACGCCCACATGTTGAGGCTCGGCCACCTTTGCCACCCTTACCGCGTGCTCACCTCCCAACCATGGCACTGATGTTGTTGTGCGTATGGGAGTTGCAGTAAACTATTGTCCTGGGCAATTGGGGGTCAAAGGGGTAGGGTACTAGATGGAATTCGTACCCTAGTGCTCTAGCAAGGCTGTATGTGACCCGTGGGGGAAGATGACGGGTCACGCAACGCACAGGCACCCCAAAAAAGGGAGATAATGGGCACGCAACCCCTCCTAGACCACGTGCGTGGAAAAATAAACCTGCACTACGCTGTGGCACCCAGAAACACAAAAATTAACGTATGCGTGTCACACACAGCCTAGAATGACCTCTCAAGGGGTACGCGACACACGGGGCAAGCACAGATGTTAAATACGTGCACGACTCACCGTCTGCCTGGAAAAATAGGGTGAAAAAGATGCGCGTGTGCGCGTTGGCAACACCCCCGTCAAAAGAAGAATTGTACGCTGTCTGAGGAGACAGGACAACAGAAGAAGTGAACGCTGTTTGAGGAAACAGGCCCAGGAAAAAGACAAAAAGAGAAAAAGCTGTCAGAGGTAACAGGGAGTACGAACTTGAACGCTGTGAAGTAAATTGCGTGTGAATCGACAAGAAGTACAGATTTCACCCACTCGCTCTCCACGAAAAGCACGTACAAGGAAATGGCATTCTACACGTACCTTTTAAACATGCCCACACGTCCAGCGTCACTTCCGCGTGTACGCGCTAAGGCCCTATCCTCCAATTACACGAGCGGACACTCTGACGTGCAGTCATTGGACGTGTAACATGCACCCGTGTAAAGGGAAACGCCCGCGCACGCACATCACAGTCGTGCATACGCGCTGAGGCCCTTTCCACCAATTACACGCTATGACACTCTGACGTGCTTATTTTTTCTACGCGCCATGGAAAACATACATGCGCGTAACGTCATAGACGCGCCTACACGCTGGGGGCCTTTGGGCCAATGAATTTGCGTACGTGTGCTGACGCGCTTACGCGCTAAGGCCCTTTCCTCGAATTACATGCAGACGTGCTGGATTTTCACGTGCCAAATCACTCCGTATCAAGCTGGCCACACGTAAGCACACGGAAGACCACGCTCCTGCCCAGAAGGCCAAATTACTGCCCCCCAGAGCACCGAGCACGCTCCCACCTGCCATCTGATGCTGCCTGACTGCCTGCTGCCCACGTGCCCTGCCATTTGCTGCCTGCACATCAGCCAGGGGTGCTGTTGCTGTGACCACCCCTGCTGGAAACGAAGACTCCCGACTGGGATTCCATCGCTCCACAGACCAGCCCCAGGACCCAGTTGCCCACCCACTCCTGCCTCTGGGGTTGTCATGTCGGGCACTGCAACATCTGGCACCACTGGCAACACCCGGCCAGAGAGGCAGAGGGTCACCGGCTTCACTGCCACCGAAGTTGGTGTCCTGGTGGAGCAAGCCCTGGGCAGTATGATGCCCTCTTCGGAAGTTTGCGCGCTGACAAGGAAGGACGGACTCGGATCTGGACGGATATCGTGACTGCCATCAACGCGAAGGGGGTGGCAGTCCGACTATTCCATCATGTCAAGAAGCGCTGGGAGGACTTCAGGTCCAGGACCCTCAACAAGGCCCGGCGCCTCTTGAAGGCAGCAGATGCTAAGGGGCGCCGGGGCCACTTGTCGGAAGATCGGATGAGGGTCCTGGAACGCATATCCCCAGCGCTCCACGTCCAGGTCCTTGAGAGCCAGACCCGTCTGGAGTCGAGCGGCAAGTGTACATGCATCCTGATTGTAAGCTGTGCGTGTGGTGGTGTGCCAGTAGTGTGCAGGTTGCACATGTGTTTTTATGGGGCCAAGTATGGGCCCACTGCCCAAAACTATATACAAAAATGTGGTCCATTGTCCACAAGGTCCAAAATAAATAAAAAAGCAAAGGAAACCTAACACTAACTACATAACTATTTACAAGGGCAGTGGGCTAGTAATACACATACCCTGCTGAAATCGCGTGTGAAACTTCCCGCGAACCCCAGTAATACACGTACCCTGCTGAAATCGCATGTGAAACTTCCCGCGCACCCCAGTAATACACGTACCCTGCTGAAATTGCGTGTGAAACTTCCCGTGCACCCCAGTAATACACGTACCCTGCTGAAATCGCGTGTGAAACTTCCCGCGCACCCCTGAAATACACGTACCCAGGCCAATCGCGTGTGAAACTTCACACGAACCCCAGCTATACACGTACACCGCTCCCCCAGGCCCGATCGCGTGTAAAACTTCCCGCGCACCCCAGTAATACACGTACCCTGCTGAAATCGCGTGTGAAACTTCCTGCGCACCCCAGTAATACACGTACCCTGCTGAAATTGCGTGTGAAACTTCCCGCGCACCCCTGAAATACACGTACCCATGCCAATCGCGTGTGAAAACACATGCGCACCCCTGAAATACACGTACCCAGGCCAGTTGCGTGTGAAAACACACGTGCACCCCTGAAATACACGTACCCAGGCCAATCGCGTGTAGAACTTCCCGCGCGCCCCTGGAATACACGTACACTGCTCCCCCAGGCCCGATCGCATGTAAAACTTCCCACTCATCCCTGAAATACACGTAACAAGGCCAATCGCGTGTGAAAACACCAGCGCACCCCTGAAATACACGTACCCAGGCCAGTCGCATGTGAAAACACACGCGCACCCCTGAAATAAACGTACCCAGGCCAATCACGTGTAGAACTTCCCGCGCACCCCTGAAATACACGTACCCAGACCAATCGCGTGTGAAAACACCCACGCACCCCTGAAATACACGTACCCAGGCCAGTCGCATGTGAAAACACACGTGCACCCCTGAAATACACATACCCAGGCCAATCGCATGTAGAACTTCCCGCGCACCCCTGGAATTCACGTACACCGCTCCCCCAGGCCCGATCGCGTGTAAAACTTTCCGCGTACCCCTGAAATACACGTACCCTGGCCAATCGTGTGTAAAACTTCCCGTGCACCCCTGAAATACACGTACCCAGGCCAATCGCGTGTGAAAACACCCACGCACCCCTGAAATACACGTACCCAGGCCAGTCACCTGTGAAAACATACGCGCACCCCTGAAATACACGTACCCAGGCCAATCGCGTGTAGAACTTCCCGCGCACCCCTGGAATACACGTACACCGCTCCCCCAGGCCCGATCGCGTGTAAAACTTCCCGCGCACCCCTGAAATACACGTACCCAGCCCAATCGCGTGTAAAACTTCCCGTGCACCCCTGAAATACACATACCCAGGCCAATCGCGTGTGAAACTTCACGCGAACCCCAGTTATACACGTACCCGCTCGCACAGGCCCTTTCGTGTGCGGAAGTTACCGCGAAACCCGTAATACATGTTCCCCGCTTGGCGTTTGCTGTTTGGCAGTCCGGTAAACTGGTTTTGGGTTGTCGCAGACCTTTGCGCTGGATTGGGGATTTTGATGCCTTTTCCTTGCGCGAGGGCTTTCTTGGGGGCGTAACTGGCGCTGCTGCAGGGTCATTGCGCCACGGCTGGTTTTGGAGGCTAAAATCCATGAATACGCTGTGCGCTGAAATGGATTTTATTGCACGCGGCTGGTGCAGTCTATCGCACGGGAACACTGTGCGCCAGCCGCCTGCGCCACTTTTGTGTGAATTTCTATGAATTACCCTGTCAGTTGCAGCAAAGCCTCCCGTGGAAACATAGCGGCGAACCTGGCATGTGAAAAAACTCCCCAGGTATTGAGGGGCTATGAGTGACCCACACAACAGATCCGGGGGCCACCATTTTGGTCCAATACCCTGTTGAAGGGTCAAGCTGGTGGGCTTACAGCAGCAAAAGGACGGCGGGGGGAGAACACAGCTCCCTTGCATGGAGACACGGGCCTGCGATCCCCCACATTCATAAAGACTCCCACTGGACAGCAGTGCAGCTCAGAGCGGAGGCAGTAAGGAGCCCGGTCTGATACCCTGATCTGTGCCATTTCTCACCGATAAACGGCACAGTGGTCTTGGCAGTGAGGGAAGGTGTTTGGCTGAGAGGACAGTGAGCACTGAGATTGCTCCAACAACCCAGAATACCCAGGGATCTTCTGCCTGCGTGGGGATATCACTGCAGAGCCGGGGGAAGGTGTGGAGCCCCTCGGCACCACAGTACTGGGCCACCTTCCCCTTCCCCCAGACTGCGTGCCGGCCCTGTGGTGGGGGGCTACAGCGCAGAGAGCTGGTGTGTTTGCAGCCCCTGGCTAAAGAAAATTAACAGGGGGAGTGAAATTTCTATCCTTCACGGCCAACCCATGATGTGACACAGTTGGCTGACTCACCAGACCAGTACGACCATCCACATTGGCAACACTTGATCGTGGACTGAAGGCAGTGTGGCACCCGCCCCCTGCCGACCATTAAGCAGCCAGCGCTGTCAGCAGGGGAGTAATTAACAGGTGAGCATGGCCGTTGACTTATCAGCTCTACATACCACAGGATAGAAAGCAGAGGAGGTCCCAGTTGTTTGCCTAAGGCAACCACAGACCAGCTGCACAGATAAACCAACACTCCACCTGCTGGTCCAATGAACAACCGAACAACTGTGGCAGTCAGGAGTCCATTCCCCCCCCCCAGGGAAAATAACACTGGCGCTGGGAGAACACCCACGCTGAAAACCCGAAGGACCCCATTCACATTGGCTCACATCTGTGCAGGGAGTTTGGGGAGTGCCAGCTGCCTAGCCATAACAGGATGAACAGCCAGCTCCGGCTGACCCAAAAGGCTATCCACCAACCCTACATACAGCTGGAGCGAGGAGAAGCTTGGGGTTCGCCCCCCCTCCCTTGGTGAACTGCGGGAAGCAGACCACCTGACTGACAAGAACATGACTCATAGAGACCCCAGGCCACTCTCGTAACACTCCAATATTTCCCTAAATGATGGGCAAGAGGCAGACCAGGCTGACCATCGTGGGAAGGTACCTGAATGACATATATTAAACATTCCTAGAGTACCCTGGTACAGGGAAAAGTCCAGTGTAACTCACACAGAAGGGCAGGAAAAGTGGCACAAGACTGGAACCAGTGCAGGCTCGCTCTGCTCCTAGATAGACTACTCCAACGAGGAGTACCTCCAGACCCCTGCCTTAAAGAAATGGAGCTGAACTCAACTGCAAATTAGCGCAGCTGAGTGTGAACATTGAACAACTGGTGAGCTCAAAGATCCAGCACATAGCACTGCATACCTGCCAACCCTGCACGGCGGGAGTGGACGGGCACTTGCAGCCATCAAAACCAGTCCCAAGCTGCTGGTGCCGGCCCTGAGTGGGACAGAAGGAGAGCATGGGGAAATCGGACAAAACACAGCTGAATCTTAACTTCGAAAGCAGACCTTCTGCCTGGACACCCAGGCCACAACTTCAGGTGGAGTTAGCTGACCCAACGGAGGAGTTAGAAATGAGCGCTGCCCAAACTCCAGAGGCGTACATTAGAGACATTTTGTTGGACCTTAAAGCGGGCATTGGTGGTCTTGACTCCAAGTTATCCTTATCATCCAAAGTCGACTTGTTACAACATAAGTATAAACTTATCCATTTTAATTTTGTACACCAGGCGTACCACACCCCATCAAGATTACACAGCCACTTCCCTTACACACCTGACGCATGTGCTAGATGAGGCTATGCTCCGGCGGGCTTCCTTCATCTAGCGTGGGAGTGCCCGAGGGTTTGTCAGTTCTGGTCAGAGGTGCTGCCCAAGATTTTGCTTATTATTGGGGTATTTCTGGAGATGAATCCACGCACATCACTATTAGAATGCACTAGACCCCTGCAGGCAGCAGTGAGGAGACTGACGGGACTGCTCTTAGTACTAGCACGCAGGAGGGTGCCCATGGCAAGGGGAAAGGGTCTTCCCCCCCCCCCAGTGCTGAACTGTGGCTCCAGGAAGTCACCGACTGTCACGACATGGAAACAGCAGACTCTCCCCTTGCATGCACATCCGCCAGATGTTTGGGGCCCCTATATTCAATACCTGATAACTGCTGCAGATTGATAAAAAGGTACAAGCTGTTGAGGTTAAGAAATGCTGTGTATGCTTGCCACTGTGACTCATGTGTGCTTCTTCACATTTTGTACATCTTGGGGCGTGGGGGGGTGGGGGGAAATGGGACTCCATGTTGAGTTGTTTGTTGATGAATGCAAAAATAAAGTATTAAAGAGTGTTTGATCCTTCTCAAGTACATACATCGAGGACTCTTCTAACTGCTGAGCCCTTTACCCTTCTCAAGTACATACATACATTGAGTACTCCTCTACTTAGCACTGAGCCCTTCATCCTTCTCAAGTAGATACATAGAGTACTCTTCTACTAACCACTGAGGCCTTCATCCTTCTCAAGTAGATACATTGAGTACTCTTCTGGCAACCCCCTGAGTCCTTCCTCCTTCTCGTGTAGATACATTGAGTACTCTTCTACCAACCACTGAGCCCTTCATCCTTCTCAAGTAGATATATTGAGTACTTTTCTAGTGACCCCTGTGACCTTCATCCTTCTAAAGTAGATACATTGAGTACTCTTCTACTAACCACTGAGCCCTTCATCCTTCTCAAGTAGATCCCTTTAGTACTCTTCTAGTAACCACTGAGCCCTTCATCCTTCTCAAGTACATACATTGAGTACACTTCTAACTGCTGAGCCCTTCACCCTTCTCAAGTACATACATACATTGAGTACTCTTTTACTTAGCACTGAGCCCTTCATCCTTCTCAAGTAGATACATTGAGTACTCTTCTGGCAACCCCCTGAGTCCTTCCTCCTTCTCGTGCAGATACATTGAGCACGCTTCTACCAACCACTGAGCCCTTCATCCTTCTCAAGTAGATCCCTTTAGTACTCTTCTAGTAACCACTGAGCCCTTCATCCTTCTCAAGTACATACATTGAGTACACTTCTAACTGCTGAGCCCTTCACCCTTCTCAAGTACATACATACATTGAGTACTCTTTTACTTAACACTGAGCCCTTCATCCTTCTCAAGTAGATACATTGAGTACTCTTCTGGCAACCCCCTGAGTCCTTCCTCCTTCTCGTGTAGATACATTGAGCACGCTTCTACCAACCACTGAGCCCTTCATCCTTCTCAAGTAGATCCCTTTAGTACTCTTCTAGTAACCACTGAGCCCTTCATCCTTCTCAAGTACATACATTGAGTACACTTCTAACTGCTGAGCCCTTCACCCTTCTCAAGTACATACATACATTGAGTACTCTTTTACTTAGCACTGAGCCCTTCATCCTTCTCAAGTAGATACATTTAGTACTCTTCTGGCAACCCCCTGAGTCCTTCCTCCTTCTCGTGTAGATACATTGAGCACGCTTCTACCAACCACTGAGCCCTTCATCCTTCTCAAGTACATACATTGAGTACACTTCTAACTGCTGAGCCCTTCACCCTTCTCAAGTACATACATACATTGAGCACGCTTCTACCAACCACTGAGCCCTTCATCCTTCTCAAGTACATACATTGAGTACTCTTCTATTAACTGCTCAGCCTGTTTGAGACCCAAGGAAGGGGCAGCCATACCCCTTATGATAAAAGGGACTCTAGAAAACAGAACGCAAAAGCAATACCCAAAGGGGGTGAGGCAAAAGGGTATACAGAAGAGGGGGTGAAAGTCTGACCAAACAGAGGAGGGGACTCGAGGAAAGGGAACCAATATCCCTCCCAAGTGAAGGGGCCCAAAGAAAGCAGAGCATAAGAGAAATACCCCAGGTGGAAGAGCGAGAAGAATATGATCCAGAAGGGGGTGTGAGTTCAACCGAGAGGGGTCTGGGTGAATGGGCTAGTTCACCCGTAAGGGACATGGAGCTGAGACACAGAGGCCTGAATCAACCACCTAATAAAACCTACATAGAACTGTTTTCTGTGGATTTTAAAGACTGTGACGAGAAACCAAACAGAGTGATAACTTCAAACTTCACCTTCATACAAGACTTTTTAGATTTGTGTTGTAACTCTGAAGAAAGCCAAACGCCAGGGAAAGCTGGAAAGAACATTTCAAATTATATTGAGTGGCAGAGGGGTGGGGGGAGTCAAGCATTACCCAACAACCAACTAATTCAGAGTATTCATCTGAACTACTTTTATTTCTTCTCTTCATAGTGCTAGTTTAGGTTTGGAAAGAGGACAGTATTGTTATGTAAGATGTCCTGACGAGCGCCTTTGTTATTTTCCTTCCTAGATAATTAATCCAATCCTAGCAATAGGGCTATTTCAGAGACTTTCTTTCTTTCTATTAATGAAAGTCCAATTAACTTTGTCCAGTTGACCAAGTCCTACCTTCGACCCATCACAGTTCACTGACATCACAATGAAAGCAATTTAAAAATATTGTCAATTAATGAAATGTTTGAGTCTGCACTGTAGGGCTCTATTGTGTGGTAATTGAGCACTGCCCAATTTAGCGTCCTAAGCCACAGGTAAGGGCCTCTAACGTAGGTGAATGTCACCTACCAGACAATAGTGCCTAATGGTAAGCGTTCTAACGCTATTAGAGGTTGTACAAGGTTAAACAAATGGAAGCTTCACCTGGGGCTTCCTATGACAAAGCGCACGCCTCCTTTCCCAGTACCCAGTGTGTACACTTCTCAAAGGGGAAGCTTGAAATCCAGGCTTTTAGTGACTGGTAGAGCCTCCATTCCAAGCTTGCTGATTGTCAAGAGAGAGCTGGAAATAGTGCCTAGAGAAGAGGAGAAGCGAAGCATGGAATTCAGGCTTTTATTGGTAGTTAGAGCCTGCAGTCTACTGACAATCTAAAGAGAAGGAATCCTGCTTGCATTATTAGCATATTCTGTTTGTTCGGACTGTCCATAGTACATCTTGTGGCGCCCTTAATCAATCCTGGGGATCACGTCTACACCCCACAATTAATATTGAGTGTACTTCCCTACTGTTAGTCCTTTTGGAAAACAAATACATACGTGTGTTCTACTGTGAAGTTGAAAGTATGCTCATCAGGAAAGGTCCTACAAGCACCTGGCAGTTAGGAAAGGGCACCCATCATAACACAAGTGTTTCCAAATATTGACCGGCAAAGCAGAAGGGATCGAAATAACAAGCTTATATCACAAGGTTGAGCCCAGCATACCTGATACAGCCCTGGTTTAAAAGAAAGCAACAAAATCCAAAATGGAGATTCAGTAAAAGTCACGTGGTAATAAAGACACACTGTAGATAGGCATGGATCTGAGGATGAACCGCTTTGGCATGACCCTCTAAGAAATATAATGGCAATGAAAGGAGCCTGGAAAACACCAACATAACCGGCCAATCGTAAATCAACCAACGAACAGTGGTAGCCATAGCAATCAGACAGATGGGGATGAAGCGCTCATACCAGCGGTCTGTGATTTCACAACCTACACAGTGGGGTATCACCACTCCAGTGGTGATTGGCTGGGTATAAAAGATGAAGCAGATTACAGTTGGGTGACCCCTGGCACTACCAACCCCCCCCCCCCAATAATAACTCGGAAAGTTGGCCAGCAGATGGAGCCATGCATCTGCAAGAGACCGCAATCTGGCACCTTGTACCCTACATATGATCATGAAAGGCAAAGCCCCCATGACCCCATAGAAACACCAAACTAAGTAAAGAAAGGCTCACTGTGACAGATTTACCATCTGCTAAGGGGAATCTACCAGATCCTTCATAATTGTAGGAGCTATAGTAACAGAATTCTACCATGAAAGTCAGATCTGCATAACAGTCCCACTTTTAGACAGCACTCTGTGTTGGTGGGTTTGTACCCAGGATTTGACGTCCTCCATATATAACACCCCCCTCTCTATAGCTGCTGCTGGACCTGAGTAACTGGCATGCCAGCAGCATGTGCAGCTGCAACAGGGCTTCACCTTTAGAAAATGCCAAGCCGTTTTTCTCTAATAAAAAGTATAAATCAGGGGCAACGTGCTTGCCTTTGAAGCAAAACGGCATGGAGCAACACAGGTTCAATCCCCAGGTCCATGCTTAGAAAGCTCTGGGAATTAAGCGCTTTATAAATAACCTATCAAATCTGCTACAAGTCTACACTCTGGATGGAGCATCCTGGACTACTTTCTGAATACGCTCTCCAAGCTGGCATGTATAGACTCAAGTGATCCTCATTCTATTCATTAGCTTCTTTTGCAATAAAAGCAGGAGTAGCTTTGAAAGTGAAGAAGCCATTTTGAAATGGTATGAAAGAAGGGCCCCAACTCTGGTGGCAGATTATAATAAATAAGTATAAGACATCTATGATTTGACGTGGTGGCTCCTGGGATTATATAATGACGCTAGCCACAGCCAATTAATATCATTTTAGGATCAGCTTGTTTTCTAGTGTCCTGGTCAAGGACTCCTGTGTAGTCACTTCCTGGGGCTACGTTGCACTCAAAATACACTGTATGTGTCCTGACCCAGCAACAGCCCTTGCTTCCCTGGGAAGACGTTGTCCCTTCCAGGAAGATAGGAACTGCCGAATGTGGGCAGAATGGAGAGGTTCAGCGCTTCAAAGCCAGGCCCTGCCAAGTCAGAGGAACCTACACCAGGGTGGTAATTACTGGGAGTCATTTTGATCAAGGCATACAGAGGATGGATGCAGAGTTAGAGTAGTGCAGGAGAGGACTACAGTTTCCAGAGGAGTCCCACCATCTAGACTTTTGCAAGGGGCTCCCAAAGTTCCTTTCCTCTCTGTATTTCCTGCAGACAAAGCACTCTGGATATCGCATCACCAGGCAGAAGACTCTGAACACAGCAACCAGGATTGTATCCATTATAGAAAAGATTAGAAGGGGACCAATCCACTGTGGTCTTTTCCCTCTATAAGGGAGAAAGATCCTACCCTTAATTGATGAATCTTTGGACTACGGAAGAAGGATTCACCTGGAACCTGGTTGTCCTCTGCCCTAGAGGTGAAGACCCAGATCTCCAAGCAAGAAGAAAGACATTCCCCACACCCGCTCCTGGGGACATTTTGATGTGACTGTTCTTTGGACTAAGGCTTGCCTGTCTTCTGAGACACTGGTACCCAGGACTCAGCCTACTGGAAGAGTCAGCCCTGCAAGTTATATCCGGCAACCAGCTCAGCTGGAACGGGCAGAATCAGAACTACCCTTATTCTCTGGAACCCTGGCTGGGTGTCACAGCTACCCCAGAAGCCAAGGAACAGCCCTAGGCCCTGTGTTCCTCTTTGAACTGCTTGTGAGCTACAACCACCTGGTCACTGCTTGCCTGTACCAACCTTCTTTGTGCCAAGAGTGTTGGAGCCAGTCGCCCAGCTCAGCAACTCAATGCAAAATCACCAAAAGCGCCTAGAAGCCTGTCTTGATATTGTTGTTCCCCAAGAACAAGACTAAGAGGTATTTGAAATGGCCCTGTCCCCCCTGCCTGCCTTAAATGGACTTGGTGACATGTAATAATATACTCTTTACCTTTAACTACATCTTCAATTAACTTGAACACTTGCTGTTGATCTTATTATCTGTCTGCCCCTGTTTTGAAACCCAGAGTGCCCCTGTATTGCAAAGTCTGTGTTTTTCTGATTTACCTGTAATGGGTGGGTCATCAGTGTTTTCATTAGTTGTGTGTATTTTTAGTTTACTTAACGTTATGTATTTGTATAGAAACTTGAGTGGAGATTTCTTTTCTTTTGATACCACAGTACTTTTGCCTTTTGGAGGCTTGTCTGCAAGCCCACATCCCTTCTAACGACTATAGCCTGCCCTCAGCCTGAGCTACCCAATAAGCAAATAAAGTATATCATTCCTGTTGCACCTTGTTTCACCTTTATGATTGGGACCACTCGTGGTTTACTAGAAGTTTGGGGCAGAGTAGGCCCTTTAGTCACCACCCATCCATGCACTCCTGCACAGCAGTAGTCATTTCATCACACTCACATGCTAAAGAAAACACTACTCTGCTGCATGAAACATTCAGCAGACAAAGCCATATAATGGTTTAAGAAAAAAAATCCTTACAATAAACCACTTAAAAATGTAAAAATGAAAAAATAAAATGGCCTGTTGTTAAAGTTTTAATATATCTTTTCTCTGCCAGATTATGTAGATAGTGAAGACAACAGAATGAGTAAAAAAAGAAAAAGCAGACAACAAGGAGAGACCCCACTGGGCCCTGTGAGAAACCAAAGGGTGCCTACTGGTCCCCAGGGATCTCTCTCTCAGGTGGCTAGGGCACGGCCATCGCCTTTGGATCCAGACCCTGGGGGTGGACTAGTGCGGGAGGATCATTTTTAGCAGGGGTCTTCGGGAATGTAGGTGAGGCGACCGATAGTGAGACGCGGTATTCCCCCCTTTCCCATACCCATGACCCATTCTATTTTATAGGATTCTCCAATGTCCAAGTTGCAGCAGTATATAGCACAATTG
Source organism: Ambystoma mexicanum (assembly GCF_040938575.1). NCBI lineage: Eukaryota > Metazoa > Chordata > Amphibia > Caudata > Ambystomatidae > Ambystoma > Ambystoma mexicanum. Next base: position 1,092,527,853 of record NC_090941.1, read on the forward strand.
AAGGCTGCACGCGTATGGATGAGACACAGAGGAAGACAGACCTGTGATGAACTTTGAATTACTGATAGCTGTGAAACCAGCAGTACTAATAGTAGCTGAGTGGTCCACAGAAAGGAAGTAGTCTGCTAGAAAGTCTTAGTGAAAGGTGAAATGTTTTTGTTATGAAGCAATAGAGTGAGTGAACTCTAGAAGGCGCAGTGATCAAAATTAACCCTGGGAAAAAGGTGGGTGGGGTGAACATTGAACTTTTGTGCTCATGGCATCGAACTACCCAGAGCAAGAGACACTGGGGCAAATAACACCAGAGTGTGAGCTGAAGGAAAAGTCAAAGTGGTCCTGTGGAGTTCTATAGTAAAAGCCATGCACATTTGAAAGTCTTCAGCATCAGGAAAAGGTCTGAGCCCGACTGAGGGAGACCGGAAGTGCGACAAGTTAGGGGAAGGGAACCCCTTAAAGGATGTGAATTAAGCTTGGGGAAGGGAATCCCTGCAAGTGTTGTGTTTGAAAGGTCTAATCCTGACTGAGGGGGACCTACGTGAAGTTTTTTCTTTGAAGTGTCTGAGCCCGACTGAGGGAGACTGGCGTGAACTTCTTGTTGAACTGTTTTTTGAAAGCTGGAAAGAGAGACTTTAACGTGGAAGGCCAGACGGGCCTCGATCCACATTTTTAACTGCCTTTGTTTTGAGAACCTGAGCCAGAGTGAGTCATCCTGTCTACGGGGACCGCCTGACGTCGGGAGGAGAGCTGACTCAGCCACATTTATTCTGTATATTCTAGCACTGATTTTCCTTTGCATACATAGTCTCCTTTACACACTTTTTGTACAAGAGATAGGGCAGGCATTAGGTTTTGTTAGTGTAGGCCATTTTGATTTGACGGATTGAAAGCAAGTCCCTGAACGCTCGCACCAGAGAGAATACAACCCAATAGGGTTAATCTCACACGCAGATGAGAGCAACAGCAAAGAACTCTGCTGCTAAGAACATTTTGCCAAAAAGTAGTACAAGCAGAATCTTATAAGGAAAAACATTGTCATTGATGACGCAATATATACAGTAGAAACCTGCACGGCTGGTTGGTGTGCGCCTATACATGGTCCGCCCGCTCCATAAGAGATGCCAGGCCATTGGTTCAAACCAGTCTGTCCGTCTTCCATCATGTGGGTGCTGCAGTGATCATCTTCTCACGTTGAAGGTCAAAGAACAAATTAACTACACTCCTAACACAATGCTACTTTATCACCAGACTGTGCACCTGGCAGGCCTTAAAACTGGCACAAAGGAGGTCCTGGGACAGTCCATCCTTCAAACACACATTTCACTCACTTCCCTCCGCACTATCCAGCTTCAAGGTCTCACCCTCGTTTTGAACTATAATTTATCCCTCCCAGCACATTGCAATACAAATCATACGACTGTCGCTCAGAGACGTACGCTGTCCGTGCTCTGAACATTTCAGGACTTCTTACTTTGGGGTTGGTGGTCAAAGGGCACCTGGTGCCATGGAATGTAGAGATCTTGAGGTTTAGTCAGTTATATGGGCTATAACTTGTGGCCGCCTGAGGATGGGCTGGGTCATGCTTTTGCCAGTGTAAGATAACATGCACACCAGGCGCCGGTCTATGATTGTGATCTTGTAGGCACATTCCTCTTGAGTAAATAACACAACTTTGCAATACTGTCAGAACAATGAATAGGCGTTGTGACAGTTGGGGGTGTGGACTGTCCTCATGGGGGCTCCGGCATAGCTGGAGATTTCCCTTGTCTCTCAATTTGATTGTAGTGCATGCAATGCAGAATTTGCTGTGCAGGTGTTGTCTTTTACCTATGATTGCTAACGTTTTACGTAAAATAGCAATGTTGCTAGCGCCCTGCGCTACACTATGTGGGTTGATTATATTGAAATGAGGTACTTTATATTGAGAGGTGGTCCCTTCACCGTCTCCCCTCCCCCCTTGCCCATCGTAGTGCTTTGAATGCATCTCACCTCACTATAAAGTGCTTAGGGGGTGGAACGGGGCTGCCCCCTTCCCAACAGGACTCAACTGGGACTGTTTTATTTATTAATTGATGATAGAGACAACTCTCATCCAAGCTATAGGTCACAGTAGGAATTTTTCCAAACCCCCAAAAATTGAATAAAGGTTTTACAATTTAGCCTTTTGTGTCAGTGTCTTACTTGTGATACCATGCCTCCTTGCAGCCCCCATATCACCTAATAGGCACCCCATGCCCATTCCTCCTCCACCTCTGCCACACTCCCACAACTATCCAATATTTTGAGTTCTTCATTTTAAAGTAAATATTGCAGACCAGTGACCCTTTATATGTGGACATCAGAAGAGGCAGCATGCTACATGTGATGGCTCCTAAGTTGGCTGCATGGAACTGCGACCCAATGTCGGTCCTTCCTCTTCCCGCTTGACAGGCCCTCCATGAGTTGTCTGTTCACTGGGAGAACCATCAGGTGGCTTTTGATGGCATGTACTGGCATTTCTGTCTTGATGAAGCCAGCCATTCGTTTACTTAACATGTTCTGCAGAGGGCTGCAGAGTGCCCCCCAGTTACACAGACCTGAGGCTGGTGGTCTGTTTTCTGTTTCTACTTTTCTACGGAACCAGCTGACTGCAGGATTTGAAATATGCTGTGGGAATGAGAAGCACTCGCAAAGAGTGCTGCAGAGTCCCCCATAGTTACACAGTTTCAGCAGTGCCAGCTGCGGTGGCTGTGGACTGTACACCTTGTGCAGCAGAAAAGCGTGGTTATGTGTCTGAAGCCTTGCAATCTGCTGGGCTGCTGGAGCACGGAGCGCTACGAGTGAGGAAGTTACCATGAATGTCAAACAGTTCGACAAATTACCACGATTGAATGCCAAACTTCTAAGGAGTAACTTTACTGAGTAAATACTGTAAGATTGACTGTGTGACAAGGCCAGCATTGTGGCCCTTTGAGAAGAAGGGTAAAGGGAGCCCACCCTACCCTGTCACCCCATTTTACCTGTGGAGTCGATGGTCTGCAGGCCACGGTAGAGGAGCACCATAGCTGCAGCAGCAGCGTCCCTGCTGTGGGTTGTTGCAATTACCAGCAACAGTTACAAAGTCAGCTGGAGCCTGCAAAAGGAGCAGGAACGCCACCACGAATCTACCAGGGATTTATAATTAATAAAAGAAGGCCCCATGGCGGCCATAACCCACTAAACCACCAGGGATTTGGGCAATTATTTTAGGAGCCTACAGGCTTTATAGAGATTCCAGCGTCTGATTACGCCTACAGGGCACATGTTGGAAAAGGGGCAGGGCTTACTAGCACTTTTAAGCCCTGCCTTGGCCATCCCATGTCACACCCCTGGGAGCCAAGTAAGCTATTGGTTAAGGTAATTGGCCAATCCTGGGAGGGGGTGGGGTATTTAAGTAAGTCTGTGTGAATGTGCAAGACTGGGTTAGTTGCGTGAGGACAGGAAGAGTTTGAGGACGTCCGAGAAACCACTGAAGGCAAGAGCGTTTTTGGAGTGTGGAGGATATTGTTAAGGAGGGGGTCTGTGGAGTGTTTTTGTGAGGAGTGTGAGTAGTAGACGTAGGAGTAGTAGAGTGGTGGAAGTGATAGGGGTTTGGAGCAGAGGTAGTAGGTGGTGGGAGTAGCAAGCGAAAGATATTAGTGGTAGAGTGGGAATTATGGGAATTAGTGGAAGAAAGGTGAGCAGGGCACCATATTCCTGGTTGAGCAGGGCACCATATCGCTGGTACTCCCTGAAGGTCAAACAGGGGCTAGTACAGAACGTGAGCAGGGCACTATATCCCAGAGTGACCTTGAAGGCAGTAGGGAAAGGCAGTGGTAGTAGTGGAGTTGGAACAGTAGCCGTGGAAGAGTGTCAGTGAGTGGGAGAATAGGAACAGCTATTGTAAAGAGTTAAGCAGAAGTTCGGATTAGGGGAACAGTAGTAGGATGCAGAGAAGTAGAGTGAGAGGAAGGAGGGAGAAGAGGGAACCATGGTAGAGGAGTTGTGGAAGATCTCAGTCGATATAAGAACAAGAGTTCAGTCGATATAAGAACAGGAGTGGGAAAGGAAGTAAGATTGAAGGCTGGAGGTGGAAAGGCGTAGTGCGAGATTGGAAGGGTCAGTGACGTGTTGGGAGGAGAACAGCAGGAAGGGATTTGTAAAGCGAAGGGTCAGGAGTGAGAGGTTGTGGAAGGAGTGTAATTGACACTGGGTTAAAGAAGGCACCATTCCCTTTTTTCCCAGCAACTTACCAATGATAGGCAAGGGAGAGTTAGAAGTACCATAGGAAGCCAGATAGACAACGACTTAGGGCAAACACCTTTAGTTGTAGTGAGAAGAGAGACAGCTAGGGGTTACCAATCCATAGACACTAACAGCCTGGGGAAGTCAAGTGAAGAGAGGGATGGCCCTAGAGCCAGTATTCCCCTGTCCCTTAAAGCCCAAAAAGAGATTGACGAAACAGCCATTCTGCCAATTTATTTTAATAAATACCCTTGGTTTTTTCATAAGAGCCAACGTGATTATTTGTAGCGGGACTCCCCGTATCAACTGCTTAGAAGTTGGGCAGGACTATTGTGTGCTGTCACTCTTTAATAATGCCTCCTAAACACAGAACTTAAAAGTCAACGTACAATTTACAAAACAGGAATATTAACAAGGCAATTGAGTGTTCGCCCATCATGACTATGTCAACTAACATGTCAAATTTAAGGCCTTTGCCAAATGAGGAAGGCACGGAAAACGATCAGGTGCCAACGGATATGAACAACTCGAAAGGGAAAATAACTGCACATTTCCCTTCTGATGGCCCTATACATAGACCTGCAAAGGAACAAGCAATAGCACTGGATACTAATACATCTAGGTTAACGCCAATAGATATTGTTATTCACTGCAAACAAAAATTGCCAATATCCTAGCAGGAGGGGCCTATTGACATCAAACAATGAAGAGCCACTGCAGTTGCGGATGACAGTTTATCGGCTACCTTGGAACTGCTTATTGACTCCTATGTTAAGAATAGTCATGAGACATCGAAAAAAAGTACTTCGACAACGGTTGCCACTATCCGAACCCACCAATTTGCCATGGAAATCTTGATTAAATAATGTAACAAACTACAGGACATTTGTTACCAAACCAGCATTCTGCTGACTATCGAAGCAACACCTAATGGCAAACATGCCGCTGAAGATCCAATGGTTCTACATGCTCTTATCACCAACATACTGCCGACTGATACTGCCAAGTAGTGTCTAAACAGGGAAACACCAAACGTAGATACAAACAAAGTGCCGCTCAAGTATATCAGCATTTAAGTAATGATGGGAGTGTACATATTACAAGAAAAGAGTGAAGACGTCTAAAGAGGATGAAGATAAAAAAATCTTCAGAGGGTGACGAAATACCAGGGTAGCAAGACTTTTGACAGGTGACATACCACAACCTGTTCCCTCTAAAAAAGCAAAGAAAAGAGCTAACAGAAGACTAAAATGAGGTCATAAATCTGCAGTACTTTAAACGGATTGGCTAATCAAGCAGCAAGTGGAAACTGAGAAAAACGAAGACCTGAAGGAGATGGTAACTACGCGAACCACTTTAGATGAAAAAAGGAGTCACACCGAGAAGTAATGCTCCACTCTGGAAAGGGACACACCTTGCTTGGATCAAAAGTTTATAGTAAGGAAGTGTAAGCATGAGGAGCTGTCAGAATCTAAAGATTCCTCCCCCTGAGTCTCCTCACCTGGTTCTTCTGTGGAGTTATCTCGATGAGAAGTCTTCTTTCTTCTCCTCCTTTCCTTCTTGGGGTTCTCAGAATCATCCTTGGTCTTTTGAGTCTTTTTCTCTTTCTTGCATTCGTAGAGATAAGGACGGTCTCCACCCGAGGCCACCTTGACTCGGTGTCAACCACCCCTTTATACAGGGAAAAAAGCCTGTTGAGGCAGAAAAAACCCTGCGGTTCTGTAGGATCAGTATGAAAGGCTGAACAGGATGTGTAGGAGGCTGGTTGACTGTCAATAATCCGAGTTCTTGGGTGGAAATCCAGTAGAAGGAAATAAGGACTGAAGCGTTACCTTTGTTTATGGCACAGTTCATAGGAGAAAAAACAGAAGAAGACTGAGACGTAGCGGAAATACTGGGAAAGGCACCAACTGAGAGTATTCCTTTAGACAAGGACCAGAGAAGAGAAAGATTAGGGCAGACAAATAAAGCTATGAAAGAAAAAAGACTGGGAAGGGAAAGGAGCGGGCTTGTGATAACGTGATCGCAAAGGAATGAATAGAGTGGACCCGGAGGTACGAAAGAGAAAGCAGGAGATACGAGAAAGATGAAAAAGAGCGAGAGAGTAAGTACCCACAGAAAGACAGAAACCAGAATTGAGATAGGAAAGACCCATGGATACACCGTAATAAAATAGATAGCAAGGAAGGAACCCAGTCATACACTAGGGAAGGAGACGGAGCATAGAGATGGATGCATAATAAGGCAAGGTACAGGAAAGCAAACTTAAACCTGCTACCGCACACAAGTAAAAACAGAACCCGTCACCGACACCGGAAGATCCGAGGAGGAGTCGCTGCTCTAAAAAGCAAACTCTGAAGAAAGGACAAAAAATTAACCGCCAAGTTCAAATGCTGAGGCAGGGAGCAGAGGCAGGCAAAGGGACAGCTGCGGAAGACTAGAAAGTTACACTGCCATGCTGCAGTGTCCTAGTTGAGCCTCCATCTTTTACACAATGTCCACGGCTGCACTGTGACAGTATGCCCCCTCCTTATCTGATCTCCTCCGGGCTTTCCGGGATGGAGACGGTGAAACTGACATAAAAGACGTGGGGCATGGATGTGGCTTCTGGCTTCCCAGGTCCGTTCAGCTGTATTATACCCTTCTTTAACAGCTTGGTAATGGGCAGTACAATATCCGAGAAGTTAGGTATAAATCTTCGGTAAAAGTTTGAAAGAACCAGAAACCTTTGAATGTCCTTAGGGCTTCTAGGAGTGGGCCATTGTAGAACCGCCTTCACCTTTTCAGGATCCATCTGCACACCCTCCTTTGAGAGGATGAACCCTAAATAGAACACTGATGAAGCCTCGAAGGTGCACTTTTCAGGTTTAATGGTTGTATTTCTATCAGGGAATGCTATTCCTGCCTTCCAAAGAACTCCAAACTCAAGCATTGTCTTGGTGTCACAACCTCCCTTCTGCAGGAGACAAGGGCCAGGGTGCTACCCTGAATCTGGTGTCAATGTACTTTTGGTGGCCTACCATGGCTAAGTATGTCAAAGCATATGTGGAGGTCTGTCCAGTATGTGCCTCCAGTAAACACACCACTCACTGTCCATTGGGTCTTCTGCAACAAGAACCATTGCCCTCAAGACCTTGGGAACTCATATCTATCGATTTTATTGTTGCCCTTCCTCCTTTTAGGGGTTTCACTGCAATCATCGTCACGGTGGATACCCTGAGCAAGATGGCTCACTTCTCTCCTCTTCTGGGCCTACCCTCAGCACCAGAAGCTGTAGAAGTGTTCCTTAAGGGCATTGTTAGACTACATGGTTTGACCCGATCTATTGTGTCTGATAGAGGGTCCCAATTTACATCAAGGTTCTGGTCAGCTCTATGCAGCTCCGTGGGGATCAAGAGAGTGTTATCATCTGGATACCACCCACAAAGCAACAGACAGACCGAACGCTTAAACGCCAACCTAGAGCAATATCTCCGCTGTTTTTGCCAACAAGAACAGGATAAGTGGGTTTCTTCTCTCCTGTCTTCGCTCCTGTAACCCTGTAACGGTATTCCAGCTGAAGAGTCAACGTCACCAGTTCTTGGAAAGGGAAGGGACAAGCCACTCTAGCTACCTCGTCCTTCACCTCATCATGCAAACCTCAACGGAATAGGGTTTGTTGTGCCGAGTCAGGCCATCCTCCGTCCGTTGTCAACTTTTTAAATGCAGAAGCATATGTCTGCACATCATTTGTCCCTTGACGAATGTCCAAGAGAGCTTCGTAAGAAGAATACTGAACTTCTGGTCTGTCGAATCTGGTTCGCATTAGTTGAGTGAACTGTGAATAGTCATTCATAGCGGGATTCACCTGGGCAATTAGCGGAGTAGCCCATGCCAGGGTGTTTCCCACTAAGTTTGACACAAGCAAGCCGACCTTTGCTCTGTCCGACTCGTATGCCTTGGGACGGAATGTGAAGTAGACCATGCAGGCATCCAAAAACTCCTTCAAATGTTTGGGGTTGCCATCATACTTCCCAAAGGAGAACATCAGGGGGGTAGATCTCCTTGAGTATCTTCTCGTACCGCTACTTGCTGCCGCAGGCTAACGTTCTCGGTCGAAGAGTCTGAACCTCTGCCTGAAGTCCTTGTATATCAGTCACCATCTCCTGGAATTGCTCGAAAGAGGCCATGTTGGTCTGTAGGCGTTGCAAACTGTCAGAATCTAAATATTCCTCCCACTGAGTCTCCTCACCTGGTTCTTCTGTGGAGCTATCTCGATGAGAAGTCTTCTTTCTTCTCCTCCATTCCTTCTTGGGGTCCTCAGAATCGTCCTTGGTCTTTTGAGTCTTTTTCTCTTTTTTGCATTCGTAGAGATAAGGACGGTCTCCACCCGAGGCCACCTTGACTGTGGTGTAAACAGCCTAGCAGGAGAAGTCCTCTTTCTTATCCTTCTTTACTTCTTGGGGTCCTCAGAATCGTCCTTGGTCTTTTGAGTCTTTTTCTCTTTCTTGCGTTCATAGAGATAAGGATGGTCTCCACCCGAGGCCACCTTGACTGCGGTGTAAACAGGCAGGCAGGAGACCCCAGGAGAGTCTGCCCCTTTGTACAGGGAAAAAGCCTGTTGAGGCAGAAAAAACCCTGTGGTTCCGTAGGATCAGTCTGAAAGGCTGTACAGGATGTGAAGGAGGCTGGTTGACTGTCAATAATCCGAGTTCTTGGGTGGAAATCCAGTAGAAGTAAACAAGGACTGAAGCGTTACTCTTGTTAATACCACAGTTCACAGGAGACAAAACGGAAGAAAGCCGAGACGTAGCAGAAATACTGGGAAAGGCACCAACTGAGAGTATTCCTTTAGACAAGGACCAGACAAGAGAAGGATTAGGGCAGATAAATAAAGCTGTGAAATAAAAAAGACTGGCAACGGAAAGGAGCAAGCTTGTGATAACGTGGTCGCAAAGGAATTAATAGAGTGGTCCCGGAGGTACGAAAGAGAAAGCGGGAGATACGACAAAGATGAAAGCTAGCAAGAGAGTAAGTACCCACAGAAAGGCAGAAAACAGAATCGAGATAGGAAAGACCCCTGGATACACCGTAATAAAATAGATAGCGAGGAAGGAACCCTGTCATACACACAGGAAGGAAACGGAGCGTAGAGATGGATGCATAATAAGGCAAGGTACAGGAAAGCAAACTTAAACCCGCTGCTGCACCCAAGAAAAAACAGAACCCGTCACTGACACCGGAAGATCTGAGGAAGAGGAGTCGTGCTAAGAGGCAAACTCTCAAGAGAGGACAAAGAATGGACCGGCAAGTTGAAATGCCGAGGCATGGATCAAAGGCAGGCAAAGGGACAGCAGGAAACAAAGGGAAGCACTGGTGGGGGGGGGGTCTGCTAGGGGAGAGAAAGCCAAGAGTGACTGACTGAAACAAGTTGCAACGCGACTCGCTGGGGGCGTGGTCGCCATAAAAACCCCACAGCCGCGGAAGACTAGAACGTTACACTGCCATGCTGCAGTGTCATAGTTGAGCCTCCATCTTTTCCACAATTTCCACGGCCGCACTGTGACAGGAGCCTACTAAGCCAGGCTCCTTTGAGACACATACAACTGCAATGAGATAGTAGCAGCAGGGTCCTCAATTATGATTTGTAACTTATTCCCAGATAGAAAGTATGTGCTTGTGAATTATTAACATCTAGTGATATTCACTATATGGAATTTATAGACAATGCTCCTTTATCCACTACTCATGTACATTGTGCATCTCGTGACACTGTGAATATCATAAAAGTATACTTGCCCAACCTTTTTAAGATGGGCTTTGACGTGCACTATTATCCTAAGGTCACAGCTGTGGCATCTGAAGACCAAATATAAACAACTAATAATAATTCCCTTGAAAGAGGGGAGGATGGTATTAAGTGAATTTACCAGCCCTAAAAAGGGCAGATAACATGCCAGAGTGGGCATGCTTCCCTGGCTTTCTTCCAAGGCTGCCCTTAAAACCGGTACATGGAACATTTCGTGGGAATAGACAGTTTGCATGTGGCAAGGGAAAACCCAGCTTATTGTTTAATACTGATATCTTTATGACTGAGGAAAGTTGATTAACTACTCCTTTTTTTTCTTGATGATTATAAAATCTTCACAAAATTAGCAAAAAAGGACCAGCTGGGCGTCCAGCTAGGGGCCTAATAAATAGACTCTGTTCTAAGTATATTGTCTATGAAATTTGTACCCCAGAAAATGAGTATAACATACTAGTGGTAGAAGTTGACACATGCTGAATGTCTACGACCCACCGTGTAGAACAGAAACTGAACACATTCAATCAAGTGTATATGATGTTTTATTGAATAATTATGAAAACGGAAAGGGTATGCAAATCATCGGTGGAGATTTAAATGCCCACTGTATAGATAAGATTGAAATTGGTGACACCAAATATCTGGAGGGACATACTACGATGTTGAAGAGGGTTTGAAATAAGCAAGGTAAGGTATGGAGGAGGGTTATGGAGGTTTGGGACCTGATGGTTTAATGGTCGACTCAAAGGAGATATTCTGGGTAATTATATCTGGAGAGCTGGAAACAAGTCTGCCACTATAGATTTGTTTTTTGGCAACTTTGAAGCTACAGATTGTGCAGTCTATTGTAGCTTGATATTTAATGATTTTAGCGACCATGCCGTGGTCACATTACACCCATCTTTGGAGTGGCCAAATGAACATTCTAGAAGAGTATGTGACGTTGACATCAGTACTTGTGCCAATAGCATCAAATAGATGGAAGGTAATCTAAAAACGATTAGTAGACATGTTGCAGGTTTCGACTATTGTGACATACACCACCTGAAGGAACAGGATTCTGACCAAATAGTACAATGGGTCCCGCATTTTAAAACTGCTATGATGCCAGTTGGCTGATGTTATACTTACACGTGTGTTAAGGTACACAAAGGAATTTCAATAGAATTATTTGAGATGTCAAGAGGACACTTAGGCAACAAAGAAGGCAGATAAAGAGGTCCCACAGCTATGAGATAGTCAGGAAATCACATATTAGGAAACTCAAGAATAAATATAACAATTGGACAAAAAGACATAGATACACTGCAAATAATGTCCAATGCCAGGCTATGTTCATGATCTCGAGGAATGGTGATACCAAGAAATTATGCCATACTTTAAATAGTATAAAGGGAATCAAACCCTCGTTAATTATTAACATAGTCAGCGATGCACTATGGATTAAATATATTGAGCCAAAATATGGTAAGTGTGAATTGCTTGATGACTATTGTTATTATTTATTTAATTGATGCTTTATAGTTCACAAGGAACTTTTCACATATAAACACAATAAAACATCAAAAACATCAGAATAAAAAAATCGGAATAAATAGAAGCATGTCAAAAACAGTTTGACATCAACTTTAACATCGACACATCCTTCGCATCGTCCCCTTACATTTCATTTTCTTAACCTCACATTTCAGCCTAATAAAAACAAAGCTCAATGAACCAATTCATTAGAATAACTTAGTACTGAATAATAGACTTCGCCTTAATTAACATCTGACAATCTGATCACACAATAACAATCACATTCCTACCTGAGTACTAAAACCTCTTTTATAAAACGTATAGCAGCTAATGACCATTTAAAGGGTTTGTCTGTTAAGATGTGTCGGGGTGATTTTCCCGGGGCCGGCGGAGCCGTCCACAGGCCTCCGGGCTGGGGAGGCCCCAACTCCTCCCGTGTCCCCAAAAGGAGTATGAGACACACACAAGGAGCAAGGTAGTTCTGCTGTTTATTATAACAACGGCAGGGATGGGTCTCGGATCGTACGCGTCCGATCAGACTCTCACTATTAGTGGGGCTCGCAGGCCCTTTTTACAGCAGTATGACGCGCTTTCCACGTCACCTGGGAAAGTTAGCAAAAAAAACTATTGCCACTCTGGATTGGTTCCCCGAGTGGTAGGGTTAGTATAGGTAGCATATGGAGAAGGATATTAGTGGATAAGGATGGATCAGGTGGTACACTTGGGTTGTCCCTAATAGTTGTTACTTTAGAATCGTTACAAGGGGACCCCTGGTGATTGGCTAACACTAATGGCATCAGTGATGAGCCCCCCTGTGTTCTGATTGGTTCTCCCGCGAGCCCCCAAGCCTGGGACCATCGTCGTTCCCAGCTCGCGGTGTACCTGTCATTAGCAACAATGTGCAACTATGTGTTTGTGCAGTTAACGGACAGGTCTGCTCATAGGCTTGTGAGCGGCTCGTTCCCATCGTTGTAGGTGTCCATCTTGCCGCTTCGTTGTTGCAACCTGTTTCCCAGACGTGGGACCCAGGCGGCTTTCTGCCTTGTGAACTTGGCACATTGTCAGTTCGGCTGTGGGTTTGGCATTTTACAGGTATAACCTTGACGCTGGGCTCGCGGCATGCCAGTTGCAACATCGTGGCCTTGGCTGTAGCTCTTGCTGGGGGCTCGTTCTGCATGTCAGCACTTGTACTCTTGTTCTGAGAGGATTTTCATGGTGAGGCTCTTGCCTGGGTGACTCTTGCTTGCGGCCCAGCCGGGTCTAGTACATGGGTGGCGGTACATAATCCATGGTATGGGGGTCTCGGGTTGACAGGGCGTCACAAACAGTATTAGATATACATGATGGTGTCGTCATGTGGGTGGGTGGCGGGAGTAGCGTCAGCAAGCATATACACGAGCTCTTCAGGCGTCTTGCGTTTCTGCGGTATTGTGAAAAGGCCTATGTGAAAAATAACAACAATGCACGTCAGTGGGTGTGTCAGTCACCTACGTCATAGCACTGTGTATGTTCTTCGTGTAGGTTGGTGTGTGAGTAACCAGTGTGCATGGTGGCACGTGTGTTCTTGGCTATGTCATTATGGCATCTCTAAAGATGTGGATACTTGTGGATGTTGTTCTTAGTCGAGCTCATCCATGTCACAGGTGTCGGCTTGAGGCGGGCGGGATGGTGCGGGCCGTGCTGGTGGCCATACTCCTCTTATGTGTATGTTTCTGACCCAGGGTATTTTGTCATCTGGTAAATAGACAAACTCGTCTTGTGGGGGGTGTCTGGGTCGTGGCCATGGTCTGGATGAGATTGGGGGGAGGGTGTTGTCCCATTCTCCCACTTCAGATGCATTGTCATACCCTGCCCGGGTGTACTTTGTTAAAATCATTTAAAAGATGCAAAAAATGAATCTGACATTGCAGGCTCAACGCGGCGCACTTAACCGTCAGATGTTGTATAGTTTTGATCGAGTTTCCCATTTTACAGAATCTACGACACCATAAGTAATTTACAGCCTACACCAGTTTGGGCACCCAACATTTTGTTGGTAGGAAACAAATTCAGGCAGAAGCATAGACACTGGCCACGCCATTATAGGCCCGGGCATTTACTCAGGTAATATGGCAATATGTTGTAGGGTCTGACATCTTACAACAGCCCCGAGAATAAATGGTACTTCCTAACGGGATCAATCGTGTCAATCCAGTCAGTCTCCCAAACTCTCTTTTTTACTTTTAGTGGGTTCGATAGTAGGTACTCCACCGAGGAGTCAATGGTACTTGGTATTTCCATACAGAGTCTGAGCCATTCTAAGAGACCGGTCTGGGACTTAGACTCTAGCCCACACTTTAGATCTCTAAGCTTGAACCCTCTTCCGCTAGGTAGATCTTTCAGAGAAAGTTTAGGTTTTTCCATTTAACCCAAGCCTCCAGTGAAACCAGACCTAATTCTTACCTTAGAACCAGTACTGCAACGCTGGCTGGTAACTTTGAAATTCTCCTCCAAAACGCTCCTTCAAGCTTGGGCCATTGCCCTTTGAGAGAGTATAATGTCATCTCTGCACCATAGGTCACCACAGGGACCACCTTTTTGCAGTAAAACTCTCATACAGGGATTATCGAGAAGTGCTCAAATGACTTATTTAGACATACGGCCTGTGCGGGCAACGCCGTGATCTTTTGTTTCTTTGCAGCGTACCGCCGGGCTCTATTTTCTTTCGGGAAGATTGGGAAGCCCAAATAAACAAAATAATCCACTTTCTCTAAGGGTTTCCCACCAATGGACAAGTTGAATTGTCCTCCTGCCTTTCCTGGCCCCTTTTGCATAGAGAGGATTTTCAATTTGGGGATGCCAATCGTTAATTTATTCTTTTTTGGTGTAAACCCCCAAGACGTTCAACTGACGCTGCAACCCAATGGGCATATGGTCCATTAGAATCAGGTTGTCAGCATACTGTAAGCAGTTAGTCACTATAGCTTTTAGTTTTGGTGGGAAACATTTGGTATCCAAAAAGGCTTCACCCAAATCGGAAAGGAAAAGAATAAATAAAATCGGTACCAGTAGGCAACCTTGCTTCAGGTCTCTTGCCGAATGAATCAGAGCAGATAATCTGCCCTCTCTAGCCAATCAAACACACTTAGCATTACACACGGATGCCACTATCAGGAGGATAGCTCAGGGGCAACGCACATGCCTTGGTATTGGCTGTTGCTATATATCTGTATCCCCCCTATATACCCGTATAGCCCCTGTCTCTAAGTTTCTCTTGCTATATTCCCACCATCCTGTTCACGTGCCTGGCCTCGGGCGTTCCAAAGATAACCACCACATCACATCACCACTCCTACTACCCACCATCACTCAACTAGAACACAGCTATACCCCTGATTAATTCGGCCTAGCTGTCCACATACGAATACCACCTCATCAACACCTCATCACCCTAATAAAACGCAGCTAGCCGAGCACATTCCGGCCTCGTTGCTCACATATGCGTCCTTCAGGCCTAACGCAGCCAAAGCCCAGTCTAGATGTCCACTCACCAGACTGCACACATCCAACTGACATCTCCAGCACCACACCTAAATGCTAGGACGCAGATACCAATCAGCAATTACACCTCCTGCACGCATATCTCGTGCACCCATGCACCCTACGACACTATCTCTCTCCACTGACCAGAACTACGGTTCCTTAGGGCATTCAACCTACCAGTGCTTTGAAGTCATACCAATGATATATAAAGCGCTATATAAATGCCAAATAACATAACATAACATAACAGCAAGACGACTTGCAGCAACATAGGTTCGATCCCCGGGTCAGCGCTTTGAAACATATGGGTATTAAGCACGTTATAAACAATCAATTCAAATTACCAGTAAAGGAGGTGGGCAACCCCACTTGCCTTGTTCAATGTGGCCCATAAAGTGTTCCTCAGGACAGTGTCAAAAGCAATCGAGAAATCTATGAAGGTAGCATAAAGTGGTTTGTTATTTTTCATCGCCCCGTTCTTTAGCAGTTCCAGCACAAACCCGTTCATCTCAGTCCCTACACCTTGAAAAAAAACCTCTTTGGAAGAGATCCATCCTTCCTCTCTCTTTTGCCCAGTTTCGGAGATCTCTTAATACTAGGCCTGTGAATATCTTGGCTGGGCAATCCAACAAGGAAATCGGCCTATAGTTGGAGGTGCTTAGGCGGGAAACCTTTTTTAATATTGGGACTACAATTGCTATTAAACAAGACTCTGGCACGGATTTCACCCTGAGTATAGTCCTGAACATACTGTCTAGGACACCTACCCAGATTTCTGGATTATTTTTAAGGACGCACATCGCCAGGCCATCTAGCCCCAGAGCCATTGTTTTTTACTCTTTGAGATTAAGTGCAGCATATTAACACCCACTCTGTCATTCTTTTTTCATGTCCAGAATCCACCCCTGTTCAAAAACACCATTTGAATTATAAATCTCGGAGAAATGAGCCGTCCACATTTCTTCAGATATCTGGTTTAGTTGGGACCCTGTTTGAACCCTATCGTTATCTTTAATTAAGTTCCCGAAGTCATGTGAGGTGTTACTTGCCATGACCTGCAGCACCGTACGGGCGTCCCTCAGGGTCATCTGATGGCGGTAATGTCGTAACCAGGGCTTATAAACCGCCTTCAGATGCTTCCTGCCCAACAGATGGTTTTAGCAGGTCTCCTTGAGGGAGCGCCGTAATTCTCTCTTTCAAAGCAAGATAACCCAGGAAAATGTGTGCCTATGGATAATTTTGCCTGGTTTCCTTTTTGGCAGGCGGTTGTAGATTTGCTCCCGAATTCCCTGCACACTCTTTCCATCAAACCCTGCTTCAAAGTGGGTGTTAAATTCTCCAGAGGCCAAAATGCTGTTGAAGGTTGTCATTTATGCTCATTCCAAACTATTTTGTCACCCCCGCGTTTACATCTAAGTCAAAGGCGTAGCCTCCCGGGTTCTGCTTACTTGAGGGGACAGCCTATGTAATTCTCAGTGCCAGATGGTCACTCACCGAAGTTTCCACTATTGACAAAGACTCAATCTTGGGGTAAATATCCTCTGGAACATAGATGTAATCTAAAATGTTACTTTGGGCACCCCTCTCCCAAGTGTGCTGTGGCACTTCATCACCCTTGATGTTACTGTTGAGGATTAATAACCATCATTCCTCCATAAGTTCCCCCCATGCCCGCCCCCTTCCCAACTTAACTTTTCGGGCCCTGAGGCACTTTTACCAGCTGGCCACTCCAAACACCTACTGTTCAGGTCTCCACATATGATAGCAGAGTTTAGACATTTACCAACCCAACTCAACAGGATCTCTTTAACTGAGTCCAACAAGTCTGTTTGGGAAATGTTTGCATTGGTCCAATAAATGTTAATTTAGAGAGTGTCGGTTCTACCCGGGAAGCTTTCTTTAATTCTTTATTCCAGACGAGCTTGATTCCCTGAACGTAGGGATTAGGGTTAGCAAAGTTCTCTACCTCCACCCAAACCTTCTTTGACACACCTGTCACCAGTCCAGCCGGAGGGCGCACCCTATCACCTCTAATAGCTGGTGTAAGCAGAAGGAAGTACCCGTCAATGACAGGTGGATCTGTCAACCAGCACTCTTGTAAGGAGAACAGATCAGAGTTTAAGAGGTCCACACTATCAGGCTGAAACAAGTGCGAGAAACCCCTACAATGCCATGAAATCAAGCCAACCTAAGCCAACCTTAGTATGAACACCACACGTGGGACCCCCTACATACTGGGCCGCTAGGCCTCACAGTTTAAGTTGGCCACCACCAAAGACTAGTCTTCTTCCCTTACCGGGTGACTTAAGCCATCCGCCCGCACTGAGAATTATCTCACGTTACAACCTGCCCTGAGGATCTTATTGTTAATTTCAAATTTTCCAACACAAATGCAACGTTCATAGGCTCTGCCTAGTGCACCCTGGCTGGCGTCAGAGGGCCCCCACTCCTAATTGGTAGTTTATAGAGGTCGTAGCCCCAAGCTCTAATTGTATCCGCTTCTGCCAACACCTAGTTAAGGACCATGTTGTAGGCAACATGGAGTATCACTTTGTCCATGTTAAAACAATTCCAGAATTCTACCTGGGTAATGTCCCTTGAGGATGAATCTGCTAAGGCCTGTGATTTCCACAAGATAGCCAACACCTTGGAGCGAGTTAGGACAATCTGCTCTTGGTCCAGAGGCAGTTTATAGAGGACCACTTTGTTTGTGAACTCCCCCGTGTTCATTTCCACTACATTATCTAAGTCACCCCTTAACGCTAATCTGCGATCCTCGAGAGTCATAAACGGGCCGCCCTGTGATTTAAGTCCCCAAAACAGTCCTTACATGGGCCCCCCGTTTGTGTTTGGTCTACTCTCATACCTCGGGAAGTTTGGCTCTCCGGTGCAACCCCCACATATTTCACCTCTCCAGCACTCTTGAAAATCTCAGAAGGGGCCCGCGACAGCCGATTCCTCCCCACAATTTCCCACTCCCTCCCGTTGTCCGAGTCACACCCTGTGTCAAAGGAGTTGACAATTTGAACGTTCGAATCTGCGGGTGCGACCACCAACTCCTCTGTGTGATCCACCTCCCTCCTCTCTTGTAGTGTGGAGGGTTGGGGATCCCCCCGCGTTATTCTACTGCCAACCACCCTCACGCTCTGTTTCGGGGCTGGAGGCGAAGATAGATTCTGAATAAACTGTGTAACCCCCTTCCGGACAGTTTTCTTCTGCCCCTTTTTGTTTTTTTATTTCTGGCCCATGGTGTTACAGGCTATCAGCCCTGGTCTTTTTTTCCCCTTACCCTGGTTGAATATCTCAAACTTGTCAGACACTAAGGTCCCCTCTCCCATATTTGGCTGATCAGGCTCAATCTCGTTTAGCAGGTCTTCAACAACCTGGAGGGTGGCTGGGGACACCTGATAGGAAGGGAATACCCCTTCTCAACTTCTCTAATTGAGATACCCTCCTTGCATTCTCTGGAAGAGACGCCCTACTCATAGCACATGGCGGTGTTAGCCACTTCCTCTACCACAGTTGAGGCCACTGACATAACACCTAGGATAGAGGTACCCATTACTGTTGTTTGCTGCCTTTCCGCCTCACCCTTGTTTAAGGGCAAGCGGGCATCTAACCCCCTTATGTAGCCTTCAATGTTGGTTAATTTCGCCATCATAGAAGCAAGCACTTTCTCTTGGTTTGCCACCGTGTGCACTAGGTCTCTCTGAACAGTGTTCAGTGTTGACAGGGCAAGTTCCAGCACCTTAGCAACCAATACCAGGGTACGCATCATCTCCCTCTGGGCAGGATCAATAGTTTGTATATGGCACTGGGCGCTCTTGTTCAAGGGCTGGTTGCAGGGTTCTACGGGTGCCAGTGTAGCACCCCCGGTGACTGGTTGTTTCCCAGTGATGCTTTTGGATTACCACTCAGTGGGGGTCTGGCCACAAAATACCATCTCACCTTTTGGGTGGTTCCCTGCTCTGACCTAGGCAATTTAGGACCCTCCAGCCTTGATGTCACCCCTTTAGGAAAAGCAAAGTTACTGCTCTCTATGTTAACCCCAAAAGGGAAGGGTAAGTGGGCTGATCTCCCCAGTTTTATTACCACCGGGGGATACCGCTACTAGTTTGCCTTCCTGCACCTGGTTACTATTTGCTAGGGCACCCAAAGTTCCTCCCCCCGGCCTCTCAATCTTGTGTCCCCTCTCACTTTTTGTCAGGTTTCCCCTGGGACTGGGAGCCTTTGAAGTTTGGGGAGTACATAATGGTGCTTAACGTCCGCTCCTCCCCATCTCTTGCTTTGCCGGATTGTTCTTTCCCCTGTGTATCTCCCATTACTTGATCATTAGGAAGCGCATTTGGGGAATTTCCATCAGGGAGGGCAGTTTCCACTAACCCCCCCCCCCGGCATGTTAGAGCCTGGACCCTGCCCCTTCTCCTCCGTACAACCAGAAAAAAATAATTCCCTAAAGGCTAACGGCTCCCGGTCCGTGATTTCTTCCTGGGGGAAGCAAGGCCCTATTTACCTGTCGCACCCCAGTACAGACGTTACCTGGGCACCCGATGTTGGAGGGTTCAACACCATTTACCCCATAATCAGGCCCCCTTCTCCCCCATCTCAGATGGCTGGGGGTTAACCTGGGTCTGGGGGCCGACCCTAGGAAGAATCCTGGTAGAGGTATGTGGCGAGTTCAAAGACTCGTCCCCGTTAGCAGAACGAAGGAGACAAGCTTTCCTCATGAATTCAAAGAAGGCTTCCTTGGAGGCCTATTGAGAGCAGACCAGCATTTTGGGGGCATGGACTTGTGCCACCGTAGTTAGAGAACCCTTTCCCCCCAAAGGTGACAACTTCTGTTTGCCAGCCGTTTTGTCCGACCTTTCCTCCGTGGACTCCTCCAAGGTGAATTTGCTTCTTATGCCAGTCACCATGTAAATCAAACCCAGGCGGTTTTCCTGGTTGTCAAAAAGGGACTATACGGGAGGAGCAAACACAAACCGGACAAGCGGGACAGACATACCAATACAATAGCCTGTTGATCACTAGCTATAATAATCGTAGGAAGTCAAGGGGTAGCAAAATGTAATAAATGACACACTATAATCACATTCAGACTAGTCTAAAAAGGCGAAAACTGGTTAAAACAAGATTAAAACAGGTAAAACACATGAGCATACAATGTAGACCACTTAAAATATCTGACATAAGTGTAGACAAAGCACAGGAGAATCACGTGAGAGACTCGTAAAGGTTACTCAAAAGTTAATATGGAAGAGCGTCTCAAAGGCCTATGCCCGCAGTCACTGCCCCAACCAACATAACAGAAGTTGAATGGATTTGCAGGCCAGTTGTCACACGTCCCAAACCACTTGGGCACACCAAAAGGTCGGGGATCAAAAACAATTGTTTCCCCCAAAAAGAAATATTCCCCCAAGTCAATATGCAGTACACACAAAGCACACAAAGCACAGCCGAACCGAGAGAACAGTGAGGGAGCCCAACGCCACTCTCAGCAGTCGCCGTGCAAATAGATGAAGGAGACCGTCTTGCTAGTGAGAGCTCAAAGGCTACAGTAAGCCAGCAGTCACTCTCAGAGGTCGCAATAAAAGTAGATGGCCGTCACACTCAAGAGAGCTCAAAGGCTGCAATGCGCCCGCAGTCATTCTCGGACACTTTGTAGGAATTGAAGGTCTTCAGCCAAGAGTTATATGTGCTTGTTTGTAGAAATACACATTGTTTACAGCTGTTTAGAGTACACAATCCAACTGCAGTTTCTGATGCTTGTTAATCTACTTAGATTCACATGCTGTGCATATAGTCCGACATCCAGTGGTAACTGCACAGTATTGCATCTTGTCTTTTGGGGACCGAAAGGGGACGTCGGCATAGGCGTGTCTGTAACACTATCCCTATCGTGACATGTAGTGTACCCAAAATCTCTCACATGCCGAGGTCCCTCAGATTGTTTTTTTCAACCCAGATAACTGGTCGCCCTATAGCGGAGCTCTTCATAAGAGACATTGTTTATCTTTATACTGACTTTGTCGGTTATTTCCCCATATGTCACTTCGGCTGCGATTCAAGCAACTTCGGCGAAAACTGCAGGAAGTTTCTACGGCGGTGGATTTCGGCTCCTAAGATCCGGCTGCGGAGCCATCCACGTGGCCGGGCCCTCTGGCCGGCCTACACAGTAGGAAGAGTGGGGTTGAGGTGGCCATATCTTTCGTTATGTCTCTCCTCTTTCCCCCTCTTTGCCCTCTAGGTCTGGTCATCTTTGTCTATACCTTTCGCTATGGAAAGGACACCATTTAGGTGTAAGTGTAGAGTCAGATGCCCGTGGAAAGATGAACATAGAACGTGTAATTCTTGTCTACCCATAGATCACAACGAGAAGCGGTGTGCAGCCTGTAGACTCCTTCAGCCGAAGACCCTTAAGGAGCGCTGTGTAAAGCAATGGGCCGCGTATAGCATGTCGCGGGCTGAATCCTCTTCCCCCACTGCCACACCCGCCAAAAAAAAATGACGGGGGCACTGATGATGACCAGACAACCGTGTCGGATGTCATCGACCTTGAGGTGGACGCTTCTAGGTCCGCCACGCCTGCCCCTGACCCCTCTAGGCCTGATGTAAGTCTCACTTTGGGGAAAACACCCGGCGAAAAGAGACAAGGGCGTACAGAAACCACACACTAAGCACACAACCCCATCACCGGTTTCAAAGGTTCCATAGAACAGGAGTGAAATCGCCAACAGGACCGCCGATAATTTAGACTGAATCCTCTGGTCTGGTAGATCAGCAGCCTTCCCCGCATCCGCAGTAGCGTCTTGCGACTGGGCATCCCAAAGTTAAGGGCGCTAGCTCTAAATCATATTTGGACGCCGAAGTGCGATCATTCAACGCCCCGGCGCCCCCGGTAGTCCCGAACCTACTCCTATGCCCCCTAGCCTTTCCACAGGTGAGAAATCTACCGCTAGGCCTTCTGGCGTCGTGTTAGGTGGTAAATCTACCATTGACCCGTTCACTCACGCCGATTCGGTGGAGATTGAGGATAGTCTTGTGAGGATTACTTCGGCGGTTGGGCTGATGCCTAATAAACTGTTGAAACACATGAAGCGTACCGCGGACAGGTCTAAAGACACGCCATGGCGACCCAGTTCTCGTGAAACCTACGAGGACAGTCAGGAGCCTCTGTCCAACACCCTTGGGGACAAATTTCGACACCAACGAGAGGAAGTCGACGTTTTTCCACCTTTTGCCCCTCTAAGCGGACCAGGGAAAAGTTCGAAGGATGCATGGACCGCCTAGAAAGGATGGTCTCGTGTTCAGAGCATCCTTCCCCTAAGAGATCTCATGAAGACCCTCTTTTGGTGTCAGCTTCACGTTTCCCTGAATATCTTGACTCTCAAGACCCTTTTGCTTCTGTCCACTATGAAGATGTGGTCCAGATGGACACTTACGAAGACATCTATGATGAGGAAGAAGACCCTTCCTTCCTGCAAGACTACACTGATGACCAGACAGATGCCATGGGCAACTGGGAGGAGACCCAGCAAGTGGAGATGGAGCCATGGGCGCTCCCTACGTAGGATTAGAACACTGATGTCTTATGCCTGGATTCCCCTCCTTCCACTCAGGCCCGCCAGGCGTCGCCTGTGAACGATCAAATGGCTTTCAATGCCATCTTGAGGAAGGCAGCAGAGCACTTTAAGATCACCAGCAGGAGGCGGCACCCGAACAAGATTTCGTGGAGGACATTCTCAAAGAGAAACCCCCCCTCAAGCCAAGCCATTCCTATCCTGAACTCTATTAAAAGAAGGTTGGCCCACTCCCTGGTCACGCCAGGACAGACTCGGGCAGTGAATCCAAGAGTGGAGAAACTATTTCGGCCATCTCCTACTGACCTCAATATATTAAAGGCCACGCCACCCCCGACTCCTTGGTAGTCACTACCACCCAGAAATGGGCAGGGGTACTCCTTGCTACGGGAGAGGCAACTCCGGATAAGGAATCTAAAAGGTTGTACGCCTTAGGTAAAAGTGTTACCTCGGCAGCTGCGTTCACAACACGCATAGCACACAACACTATGTTGCTTGCCAGTTATGCAGACGCACAATGGAACCTTGTACAAAAAGGTCTCCAGGAGGTTCCTGAACCCGCTAGATCCAGACTACTCACAATCGTAGCCGAGGGCAGGCAGGTAAATCAAAATATAATTAAAAACACTCTGAGCACTGTGGAGACAGCAGGCAGGTCCCTGGCCCAGGGCACACTACTCAAGTGGCACGTTTGCCTATGCAACTCTGTGTTCAAGCCTGAAACACAGGCCGCTCTTATTAACAAACCCATAGAAGAAACCAGTCACTCAGAAAAGGTTACCAGGACAGAAGGAGGGATGCCACAAATGAGCAGTAAAAGCTGTGGCGATGCGAGGAGCCGCACAGAAGCTTGTGTGTGTCAGGCCGCTTGTGAAAGCAGAGTTTGAAAATTCCAACTGAGAAGGGAAGCCTGCGTCTGACTGCGTAGCTGCAGGAAATGCTTGAGAGATCTCTGTTGACTCCAGGGTAGAAAGCAAAGGAAGCAGATGTTCCACAAAAGCGCGGCCAGAGTCAAAGACGCTGGAAGAGGTTGGTGAGTATACCCAAAGCAGCAGGGGACCCCGTGGGTGTTCCGACAAGCATGCCAGCCCATATTTGATAAGTATGAGATTTTTAACAATGAAAAGAGCATAAGAAGAATAAGTGAAAGCAGTCAAAATATTAACGTAACACTCAATAAGAAGAATGTTTGTATGCAGACAAGACACAGTACCAAGAGAAGCCCCAAACCAATACAGGTGCACGAGATGCTAGTGTGGGGGAGAAAGTTGTGCAAGTGCTATCATGGCCAAGTATACAAAGTACCTTACATGATATACTATTTCTGAACAACAAAGGAACTGTGAATCAATTAAGAGAAGTTCTTGTAGGCAAGTACACCAAGTAATTGAAGCTATGTAAAGATTCCTGGCAGGCGAGTATACCAGGTAATTGACATTAATTAAAGGAGCTATAGCAGACATCCTGGGAGGGGAGTATACCAGGTGGTTGAGATTGAATGACAACTTCCAGCAGGGGAGTGCACCAGGTAATCTGCAGAACTATTACATAGTTAAAATCAAGTTTACAGAAAGACTGTTGCAAAACCTGTGATTGAAACAAGAACTTTGTGAGTCAAGTAAAGAAACAAATGAACTGTCTATGAAAGTGGCACTTTTGCCATCTTATTTAAGAAACCAGGGGAAGGGGCTTACCCTCTAAATACAAGGGTTTCTACTTCAAAGAACATTTCTGTTGGAGGCATTATTACATTTTAGTTTTGAACACTTTTTGCTAACATCAAGAAACAAAGACATTTCCTTGCACCCTTTCGTTAGTTTATTAGTGTGAGGGTCAAGATAGAACGTTTTGGCCACAAAGATGGCTTTTCTGACTTTCTGATGCTGACTGATCCTTATAGTTTTGCTTTTTAGGTAGGGAAATTCCTCTTTCAATAGGGACAGGTAGGCAGTTTCCCAACCTATATTAATAAATGGCTATGCTTGGAAATATATCTACCTTGTGTCCGGCTCTTTTTGCTGACTTCTCACAGCAGGTTAATGGGGGCCAAAAGGGCTGTGTATGACAGTGCTAATAGGGACCACATATTCATGGTCCGTCACCTGGCCGTGGCCTCCAGGCCTCACATTCTAATGCTCCATACTAAACAAATTTAGTACAGATGTGTACTCTTGCTGGGCTCTGTCAACTGACAGAGCAGTGCGATTTGGTGACACAGCACCACCAGAGTAAAATGTGCCTTCCAGAAATAGCCTGCTGGAACAAAATGAATTCCAACAGTTACAGTCTGCCTTTAACAGTGGGCACCCATGATTGAAACTATATGCGACTTGGTATCCCGATGGCCCGGTGGCAGGACTTTGGTTAAATGTAATTTTAAAATGATATATAGTTTTGTATAGTGGCCTATGGGGATATACTATTATACCTGTCAAAATTCATCTGATGTTATTTTATTTTCAAACTGGTGTTGCATGAATCCTGCAGATCGCAGAGTCTTTGCATATTGTTGTTTGAGGTTGAGGGGTTTCCCCGCAAAATATGCTGAGCCAGTCCTGCGTACCACTTGTTTTCTGCTGGGAAGTCCTGACACCTTCCTAGGACAACAGGACAAACCCCTAGTGGGTTGGGTGAGGCATGGTAGCTTAAGAGGGATCTCTACAACACAATGTAGAAGACATAATTGATGGATAATCTCTGGAAAACGTTCGATCTCAGGCAGACAGGAGAGGGAAAAGTATAGGGCCAGCAGATGGGTTTGCCATCTTGAAAATGCTCAGGCAACACTGATCCCTCCTAACATCCTGCAAAGAAAGTACTCTGGGGCTAACATCAGAAGACAAACTCCTTGTTACAGCAGCAAGAATTGGCCCCTTATAGAATGCTTGGAATGGACCAATTAGCTGTGGTAAAATTACAAAATAAAGGGGTGAGATGCTACCCATGACTGAACCTTCTTTGAATTATCTTTAATTATCTTGAAAGAACCCAATCTTGAAAGAACCCAATTGAAGAGGGTTTTACTGGAATCTTGTTAGGGTAAAGACCGCCCAAAGTTCCCAGCCACTGGAGTGCAGATAAGGATGTCCAAGGAAGGAAAAAGGCTGTCTCATTACCCACTTCCAGGGAACATTTCAAGTGACTCGGTTTTGGAAAAGGGATGCCTGCTATTTGGACACTGGTACCCAGGACTGTGCCTGCTAAAGGAGCAAAACTGCAAGTTACAACTGACATTCTTCCTGAACGGGAAGGGCATAAAAAGGCCTTATCCTTTCCCCAGAGACCCTGGACAAGGCCTTAAAGCACCACATGATGAAATGGAACCTGCCTCTAGCTCTCCCTGCATCTTTGAACTTCTGAAAGCCTTGGGGACCCTTCGAGCCACTGCTAGGACCCACGAGAGATACTTTTGAAGAGCTTGAGCATTTCCGAGACCCTGATTCAACATCACTCCCATTTATCTGCGCTCCTTCAAATTTTGAGCCATTCCGCTACTGACCCCTGATTCTATGTTGACCCCAGTCAAGCCTGCTTGCTGATGAAGTTGAATCACTGCATTCAATCATCAAGCCACTCTTGACCCTTTGAACTGCGTTGATCGGCACTTTGAGACATGCCCCAAGATTCTTTAAGTGTAGAGTTTTCACAGTTTGTTTATTGCACTGTGTTGCTGTGGCCCGTTGAACCAACTTGACCGACTCAAGCCTGACTTGACTCACCGTAAAGCACCTAGAAGCCAGCTCGACCCAACGAGCCCATGAAAGAAGATTGAAGGTATAAAACAGTGGTTCATCTCCCCCGTCCATGTTCTGCGGGTCCTAGCAACATTTCAGGCCCCACTTTATATCTTATGAGGCAGATTCTTGAAATTGAACTTGCTAGAAAGACTATTTGCCTGCATACCACGTTCTTCACTAATCTGAGGTCTCCTTTTTACTAAACATCTGTGTATTTCCTTACAGGGGTGGCTTGCTAGTGTTTTTAATGGTTTGTCCTTTTAGCGTAATTAAAGTCCTACATTTATAGAACTATGATACTTTTCTTTTGTTTGGGAACAACAGTACTTTTCCTATTTAGGATGCTTACTTCCTGGCTCACACCATGTACATACAAAGAGTTACACAGCCACATTGCGAAAAAGCAATGAATTTAATGTGCTTCGAAAACAAAATGCCAGGATGAGTTTAGCCGACACGTGTTTCGACCCAACTGCCTTCTTCCAGGCTATGGCAATATTCAAAAACTGCCCTCTTAATAATGAGGGAACCTAATGCTTCCAATATATACCCCTAGTGCGCCAACAATTATGAACAAGCTGTGATTTTCAAACCATGAATATGGAACGTCACTATATCACATTGAAGCGTTCCAGCCGTAACAACAAGAAGTATAGTGTACCCTCGGTCCATGTTACACTAAAAAGGCAAAGGAGGCCTACTATTCCTGTTGTGCCTGTTTCAACGTTTTGACTGAGATCACTGCTGCTTTAGTAGTTGTGTGGGCCTGAGTTTGAGTTCAGAAACCAATGCTCATGTCGGTACTCCTGCAGTGGGCGTTTTGTCACACCAAGGCTTGAACTAGTGACTTGTAGTTATCTGTTGCAAGGTTCTATAACCGGAGCATAGGGCTTTGGGCAGCCATTTGGCTACCTGAAGTCCTGGGTAGCTTTATGGAGAGCTTGCATAGGAGAGACAGATAGCCCATCAGCCTCCCACCCCCCACCCCTCACACACAGACACCACGCATGTATAGTCTAACATTGTGACACACCAAATGCACCATACAATTTAAAACATGTTATGGCTATGTATCAGATTATTTACATTCCTACAGTTTGGTTTGCCTTTGTTCAAAGACGTTGACCCAATTTGCCTGTATTTTGTATTTATAGCACGCAGTGGGAAGTGTAGCACAAAACCTATTCTTCAAAATCTGCATCTTCGGAAAACTGTAACATGTCTGTTTAGCCTTGTGTGCAAAGCGTTGCAGTTCTGCCTCTCCTTCATGTTGTACAGCCATAAACCAGGAGATTCCTCTGAGCCTTTGCTCGTGGACTGTGCTATAGAAAATCTCAAGAGGCCCCCTACACTCTGCAATTTCCTGGGGGCAGCGGTTATAAAAAGAAAGCATCTTTCACATCAAGCAAAATAGGCAGTGAAATGGCCCTTTATTCTCCCTATTCATATTAATGTATTTCTTTATTCATACCTTTGTAGAAGCACACTAAACCCAAGGGCATCAAGGCACTGGTTGCGAGGATCAGGATTGTGTCAAGCACAGAGTAGTAATGTCAGGTGGGTTGGCTCAGTCAAGGGTCATGCTTTGAGAGAAGAGCAGTGTCTTAAGCTGCCTGCGTAAGGTCCAACAAGACTTTTTGATCTCAATGTCAGAGGTAGTGAGTTCCAAAACAAGCTTGCGATGACGGGGAAGCTCAAGCCTCTAGCTCTGCATCGTCTAAATCTAGGTGTGACCAGCTGTTGAGAGATAGAGGACCGGGTGGGTCTTGTCGAATGGGCTTTATTGAACTTTTCAGACAGGTAGATGGGGGCCACATTGGAGAGAAATGTATGTGTGATGGCCAGGGTTTTAAACAAGATGTGTTCTCGTATGAGATTTCAAATTGTGCGAGCGAGTTCTCTTATCAACGCTTGTATGAGAAATCAATGGACAGGCAGAGGTTGCTCCATGTAGTAGCCACGCGCTTAACAGAGAAATGCATACTGTAGCAGGTGGGGCTCAGACATGTGAATCTACTGTGTGGACACATATAATGTATGATTACAATGCAATTATGGTGAACAATGTTTCCAGAAAGCTGGAATTGGTCCACAAAAGTTGTTCTAATTCTTTTACCAATGTTTGCTTTTCATGTAAATTCACATTTCTAATTGTAGGTTCGTGGTCTCTCTAGAAAATCTAGTTGATGCTAGAGGACATGTCCAGTTGGGAAACAAAAACCTTTCTGATTTTCAACAACAACCTTGTGACTTTTGGTCTTGGATTTGTCCATGCCAGACTTCCTCAGCACTGGTGTGAAAGTCAAAGATCTGTCTCAAAATTGGGCACATTTTTTCAGAACTCTATGTCCACAGTCTTCCTTGGACATAGCCTCGGAAACATTAAGTCTGCCGTGGAGCATCCTGGAGGCCTTCTGGAACTGCTAGAGTCAATTTACTGCAGTGAAAGAGAAGATGGTCTTTAGACTTTCAAGGGATATCCATACAGAACAAACAAGTCGTACATGCTGCACCGTATAAAGGCATTGGGTACTTGAGTGCTGCTCAGCAGATGTAGATTTCCAGCCTTGTGCGCTGCCCATCCAAAGTTACACGTAAGCTCATTGCTTAAACCAATCTAGCATATTGTTAGGACTCAAGGTTACTAGAACATACAGACATCTCAAAGCATTTAGGATCTCTACTGTGCAACATTGTTTGTGGGAAATGTACCCAATCGATAATTACAGGCACTCTGTTTCTCTGGTTAGACAGTCATGAATTGAACTGTTCTGAATGAGCAAATATATCTATTAGGAAAGCGGATATAATGTGTTAATGGAATAACAATCAATCAAAGACTTCCATCTCTTGATCTGGTCTCTAAAGGAGCCTGGATCATAACAGGCGGCACTCACTCCGGCGTGACAAAACATGTTGGCGAAGCTGTCAGAGATTTCAGCATGACCAGCAGCCAGATGGACAGCGACATCATCGCTATTGGTATCGCCAACTGGGGGCTTCTGCACAACCGGGACAGTCTGATCAGCAAAGTGGTGAGTATGAAAATGTGTGCTATAAGGGAGAAGATTGGTTGTGGAGGAATGACCTCACTGGGAGTTGTTTATTTAACAAGATTTCTCTCTACCTTCAGTTAGAGGGAGTGTGTGCATAAATGGCTAGACGAGTGGTGTGACGGATTGCCATTTGGCAAGGATGTAGAAACCCTGGCCTTGTTTATATTAATTTAGTAAAAGGATGCAGGTAATTCCATCTCTGAAAGGGTAATCTGCTGATCAAATTCCCTTGAATCCCGGGATGAACCTGTGGGTGTTGTCCCTTCTCCCATGGGGCCAGGGTGGTGCGTCCACAGTACAATAGTCCCCCTGGGGGTGGTGCACCGGGGGAGGATCGCATCGGGGAGGAACCCCCTTATCGTATTGGGGACGACCATCCTCAGACAGCGTGGTATTCCCCTTTGTTAGTATACCTAAAACCTTCCTGCTGCTTGTTAAATCCGCCTTCCCCTCTTGTGGATAGGGCCCGTGTCTACTATTGTCAGGTTAGTCCACCTACTACACTTGATAACGTTAAAACCCCAGAGAATGCAAGGTATACGGCATATGCCTCTATCACAAGCATTGGGGAATGTAATCTACTTCATGAGACTGAAACATTATACGATGCAAAGTATGTTACATCTGACTCTATGGCATGTACTGAGAAGAAGAAGATGAGCAGGAGTCCAAGGATCACTCTGGAGAAGCAGAGTGAGTTCTCTAGCTTCTCAATGAATGTGATTAGCCCAGAGCAACTCCACTTTTCAACGTAGGATTTTAAACTTCCCACTGCTGAGATGCAACAAGAGAGCTATCCTCCAAGGAGGAATCCGGTGAGCCATGCAGCAGCGAAAGGGATGTAAGGCAGCAGGAGGGAAGACAAGAGCGGAGGACGAGAAGCCAGACAGGGTCCAAGAAGCAAGGACTGCTCGGCTTGTTGCTGTGTGAAACCTCCAGGCATCCAGAGCACCAAGAAAGTGCCCATGAGAGGGGACGCACCACCAGGGAGAAGCAGACGTCAGGAGAGCCACTACAGACCATGACAAAGCCCCAAATGCTACCAGAGCCTCAAGAGATGCAGCAACTGCTCAGTAAACCCCAGTACCTACCAGAGAGAAGCAAACAGGTACACAGGTTACCCGAGTGGTGCTGGAGGTCCAGGGGAGCAAGGAGGAGAAGGCAGAAGTCGTATCAGGAGGGTCTGGGACCCTGGTAATGAATTGCGAGTCTGGGACACGCACCCATATGAGAAACAGAAACAAAAACCAAACCGAATATTGCGAGTCTGAGACCCACACCCTTATGAGAACCTGTAACAAAGCGAAATGGAATATTTTGAGTCTGGGACACACACTCAAAAAGAGCTAGTCCACGTTGGGACTGTTGCCTGGCAGGAGAGTAAACCAAGCTACTGTGAATGTTACAAGTCTTGGACTTGCAACCTAAGAGGGACAATCTTTGAGAGGATGAAGGCTTGGCAGGAGAGTATACCAAGACACTTTGAATATTGCAAGTCTGGCACCCGCCCCCAAATAAGAAGTTCATGAAAAGGCAACTGCTTATCAGGAGAGTGAACTATGCAGTTATATTGCAAGTCTGGGACTCGCACCCAGAAGAGGGACAGTCCATGAGAGGACACTTGCTTGGCAAGGAAGACACCAAGCCAATTGGAATACTGTGAGTCTGGGACCTGCACCCAAAATAAGTGAAGAATACATTGTGCAAACAAAAGGAGTGTGCCAAGTTGTTGGGATAAACAGGAGAAGCATAAGGAGCATATTCGTGAGTACTGCCTATTGACATTTGTATAAACAAGTACAGGCCTGAGAGGCCCCAAAGGGAGAGAAACACTATAAGAAGGATACTAGGGGAAAGGACTACGACCCTTACCTTGTAGTCCTACAGGTTTGAACATTTCTTTACTTCTGCCACTTGCGATTACCCAAGAGACTGGGAACGTTTCTGTTGCTTGGATCTACGCAGAACACTTTACTTTGGGAAGAGATCATCCTTGCATAGTTGGTTTAGGTTATTAGTATTAAGGACAAAAGTAGGTTTTTTGCGACACAACAATGACAGACTTTATAATTTGGACATTCTTACAATTTCCTTAGTTTTCTTAGAGGAAGGGAAACCCCTCTTAGTTTTAGGGACAGAGAGGCATTTTCCGACCCTTTTTCATTCAATAAATGTTTCTACCCAAAAACATGCCACCATTGAGGCTGAGCCTTACTTCTGCACCCTCACAATGCACTCCATGTCAAAAGCATAGTGTGCACTTGTGCACTGCTGCATCATTAGCCTGATCACAGCATGTTCCCTACAGTGTCTCAGAGCAGGTTCAGGTCACAGGTGCCTTCCCTCGTGACAGCTGAAGTGATAGCCAAAATCACTGCAGCACAATGGTGAGATTTAAGACATGCACGCACACCTGTTCCAAAATATCATGATTATGTGTAGCCCATACTGGTGGCAGGATAAACTCTAAATATAAGCTGTGCCTGACATAGGGCATGGTGCCTATCCCTGCTCATGATCATTATTATTATTATTATAATTATTCTTTTATAACACGCTTAATACCAGTGAGTGGTTTCTAAGCACGGGATCAGGATTCCAACCTGTGTTGAGCTGCATTGTCTTGCTTCCAAGACAAACACGTTGCCCCTGATTTATCCTTCTTCCCCATTGCAGTTACATCAACTTTGATATCACACAGGTCAGCTACTGTGAGCCAGCTCAGCTGTGAAAGGTAATGCATGTTCTGACCAGACATGCTGGTCGTGCCAAGTGACAGGACGCAAACCTGAATGGCCATGCCTCTTCTTTGATCTCTTTGTGAAGGTCAATAACCCCCTCCTCCAGAGACAGCCACACATCATGAAGTTGCTCTGGGCCTAGGAATCAAAGGAGCACATCCATTCAAAAGGAGTTGCTTCACACCAGGGTGCTCTATACCAATGGGGCCTCTGATCCTATTAAGGAGGGAAGGGGCAGGGTCAGTGAATACAGTCAGAGCTCTGTACAGTTGGGGGAAGGTTCAACCATCTTGTTTCTCCCCACCTCTCTCTCTCTCTTTCTCCTTCTTGTCCCCTGTACTTCCTCTAGCTGCTGCCTTCATGTAACTCCTGGCTAAGTGCTTCTATTCTGAACTACTTGGTATCACCTTATTACAACCTAGCCAAATTGATTAACTGGGGCACTAAAGCTGTGGCTTTATTCGCTGCGGCAACCTAGACGAACTTCAGTGAACATAGCTGTAGACACTGCATTTTATCTTCATGTTCCAATAGTACCACATACACTGAGTTCCTAATCACTGCCCACCGGCATCGCTTACCTCCACTATGTATTGGTGCCTAACTACTCTCCTCCACCTATTGTACACTTACACTAGATATTGGACTTGTCAGCCCCTCCTACATACTAATCAATACACATATACCAGCACACTTAAGGTAGCTACTACCCACACCCTGTGATTTAGTACTATGGCCCCTGCAAACCCATACCTGGATGATCCGGCACTCTGGATACGCCACTTTGCTACCAGTCCATCCCCTAATCAACCTTGTACTATTCCTAATAGAAACCTTAGACTTAATTCCAGAACTACCCCACTAAAACAGCGCCCATACTTGAAGCTATATAATAGCTCATCCTTATCTTGCAAAAACATCACAAACAATCTCGCTCCTACCTCACCTTGCTCTCATCACCCTAGCATTTTAACTAGAAATTCGAGATTAGGAGCCTGATTGGGTACTAAAAACCCCCAACCACATGCACACAAGAGCAACAAACACTTGCATAGAGATAACAACCTAGCTAATCTGGCCACTGATTCAAATAGCAATCCATACCCCATCTCCTTGCATTACCTACCCCTACCTCCACAAAAAAACCTGCAAAAGACACATTCATCAAAGCAGCCTTGGTGAATGCTAGGTCCCTCCCTGCCCATGCTCTGGACATCGCTGATTTCATAAGTCATGAAAAGCTCAATCTCCTCGCGGTCACGGAAACCTGGCTAAATGCAGCCTCTGGTCCATCTCTGGCCCTTGCTATACCTAATGACTATGCTATCATCAGACGTGATAGAAACACCAATCAGGCGAAGGGAGGCAGACTCGCCCTCATCTCCAGAAACACCTTTGACATTAGAGTCATTCAGGACGCCCAAATCCCCTCTGCTGAATCCTTGTCCATCAAACTTCCATTATCACCTAACCATACAGCAACAGTGCACCTCATCTACCGACTACCAGGACCTATTTCCACATTCATAGAGGATATTGTATCCCTTATATCCACGGACACTAAACCTAACTCACAAACTATCCTACTCAGGGACTTTAATCTTAGTTTTAACGACCCTAAGAATACTAACGCCCATGATCTAGCCAACACCCTATCATACTTAGGTCACACCCACATTATTCACGAGCCTACACATATCAAAGGAAGAACATTGGACTGGCTCACTAATATTACTGCTCTATTGATCTCATATCTAATGATCCTTGTATCTGGTCGGATCATCATAAAATAACCTTTTCCATCAAAGCCAATACACCTCACCCGGCTCCTATCATCGCTCCTGCCACCCGCACGAGAAACAAGAAAGACATCACACCGGATAAACTCCTTCCACTATTACTCCCCCTTCTCAACAACGCTGCCACCTCTGACCCTACAGTCTTAGTGGACATTTATAATCAGGCCATTCTTAAAGCGCTGAATACCATTGCACCACTAAAATTGCGGAAATCTAAATCACAACGCCACTTTAATACATGGTTCACACCGTATCTAAGAGAATTACGCAAAACTAAAAGAACCGCAGAAGCACACTGGAAAAAATGCCCTACAAATACCAACAAGAATGAGCTAACCCTAGCATCCTCTAGCTACAAAGAAGCCATTTTACTCGCTAAAAAAGACACCTACAACAAAAGGATTACGCAAGCAGAATCTAACACAAAAGAACTGTTCAAGATCCTAAAAGAATTAGAATCCCCTATTGCCCCTATTGACAAATGTGTCACAGATGCACTATGGTGCAGCAACATCCAGAAGGCACTATTAGATAAAATAGCTCGATTACAATCGAAAATCAATGCAAATAAATGCTTGTTACTCTCTGACCCTGATTACAAACAACTCCCCAACAAGTCACCCACCTTTGAGTCAACTTGTAAGCCATTCAGCTTCTCACCCCTTTCAGTTTGGGAAGTAGAAAACATCATTAGGAAACTCAAACCGTCAAACTGCCAAGGCGACGCCTGCCCTGCCCCGATCATCAAAGCAG
This sequence comes from Ambystoma mexicanum, assembly GCF_040938575.1. NCBI lineage: Eukaryota > Metazoa > Chordata > Amphibia > Caudata > Ambystomatidae > Ambystoma > Ambystoma mexicanum. Next base: position 1,092,562,583 of record NC_090941.1, read on the forward strand.
CAGCACATGACCTGGCACTGTTCATTACTAACCTTATCAATGCCTCCTTCAAAACCGGAGTAGTGCCTGATAATTTAAAAGACGCCTGGGTCATTCCACTACTTAGAAAACCAACTCTTGACCCTGCCAACCCGTCTAACTATAGACCGATAACAACTGTACCCTTTTAACTAAAAATACTAGATAGAGCAGCCTACCTGCAAATACAGGCTTATCTAGAATCGAACAATCTTTTGGGACTAAGGCAATCCTGCTTCCGACCCAGACATGGCACGTAAACTGCCTTAATAGACCTCACTACTCAGATCCAAATCTTAAAAGACAATGGTAAACTTGCACTCCTCTTACTGCTTGATCTGTCAGCAGCTTTTGATTTGGTCAACCACCAAACGCTCTTCCGCCATCTGAAATCTGCAGCACACTTCTCTGACGCAGCCACTGCTTGGATCAGCTCCTTCTTGGCAAACAGAACTATGAGGGTCTTCTCTCCCACTGATTCTGCTGAACCTTCACCGGTACCTTGTGGGGTCCCGCAAGGCTCCTGTGTGTCTCCAACACTCTATAATGTATTTACGAAGCCCCTCTTCGATATCCTTGACTATATGGGTGTCACGTATACTAATTATGCGGACAACACTCAGATACTCATTCCCATATCTGGTGACTATGCGACAGACAGCATAACCCTTAATGAAATATACGCAGTAATACAAGCATGGATGGCTCATCACTGACTTTGGGCCTCATTACACGGTAGGCGGTAAGGGTTTACCGGTACCGGTATTTTACAGGTACCGGTAAACCCTTACCGCCTTACTACGAGGTCCCTTTTTGGGTTGGTACATTAACGCCTGCTTTTAGCAGGCCTTAAAAAACAAACCCGCAAAGGGGCCGGGGTGCTAATTACAGTACCGCAATTTGCGGTACCGTAATTGGCACCTTCCCCATTCCCATTATGTCCTATGGGGCAAAAATGGGAATGGGGAAGGGCAATGGAGGAAGGAGGAATTACCGCCTTCCTAACCTTGGAATAGGGCGGTAATTCCCCTTTCCTCCAAGGCGGTACCGGTAAATTACCGGCATGAACCACGGCGCTAATGGCGCCATGGTTTACTGCCTACCGTGTAATGAGGCCCTATGTCTCAATGACGAAATAACGGAGCTGCTTATCCTTGGTACTCATGCCAAACTAAAAAAACGAAATACTGCTTTTAAATCTTTCACTATAGATGGTAACACTATTCCCGTCTCAAACAACACTAAACCCCTTGGTATCTACCTGGATGCCACCTTATCCTTCTCTAAACAAACGAATGCAGTAGCATCATCAGCCGCCTACACCTGTAAACTTATCACCACATGTAGGCCGTTCATCTACACACTTAACTGCATTACACTTGCTAGAACGTTAGTTTTGTCCAAAGTTGACTATTGTAATGCCCTCTATTTAGGCACTAGCCACAAAAATATTAACAATCTACAAGTAATTCAAAATAATGGCATCAGGGCAGCCCTCAACATCCCTAAGAAGTCGCACATCTCTGAGACCAGACGCAATCTCCATTGGCTCCCAGTAGAGCCCAGAATATCCCTCAAAACTCTTGCCCTTACACACAAAGCCAGGGCCAACCTTGCACCATCCTACCTCACCAACCAACTTACCCCACACACATCATTAAGACCTCTTAGAGCAGCTCAAGCTAACACCATGCCCATACCGAGATTTAAACTCCATAACTCGGGAGGAGCTAGCTTCCCTGCACAAGCCTCAAAGCTATGGAACACACTCCCCGCTCTCCTCAGGTCAGAACCCTCATTCAACCTATTCAAACGTAACACTAAGCGCTGGCATCATGACCTTGACACAATGGCAGCCCAACTTCCTAGATCATAATTGTGTTGCCTGCCTAATGTATGTATGTAAATAATATATTATATTATATGCTATATTATTATTTGCACCCTCCATTGCCTACCACATGAAAATGACAACTTGTATGTGTGTACCTGTAACACCAATGTCTGTATTTATCTGTAACCGTAACCTTGAAACCTTTGCCTCCTGCATACTAATGTAACTGTAACCCAGTTTTATGTAACCAGATCTAAACCTACGCGCCCGTATGCCCCTGGGCCTGGCTGTGCTTTATAAATAAAACAAATACAAATACAAATAGCACACTTTGGGTGTGATGTCAGAAGGGAAAAGTCCACATATTTCTAGAGCAACAATTGGACTCTAAAGCATGCTAGCTTTAGTCCATTCACCTGTGGACTTTTACATATTGTGGACACAGGACAAACAGCTTTACTCATGTTACTGGATTTATCTGCAGCTTTCGACCTGGTGGACCATCCACTACTTATCAGCAGGTTGAAAGAAGTTGCTGTTTTTTCAGATAGGGCCGCTGAGTGGATCTGTTCCTTTCTCACTAACAGAATGTGTGGGGTTTGCAGCGAAACAACAGCCTATGCTGCACCAGCATTGATGCAATTTGAAGTGCCCCAAGGAGCTTGCCTCTCGCTCTATGATATTCGTACAGTTTCCCTTTGTAACTTATTGGAGGAGAAAGCTATCCGTTTTACAAACTATGCCAATTACACCCAGTGTGTCATTCCGTTATCTGACTTCTATGAGGATGATGTCAAAAGGGTGAATGAGGTTTAATGTTTAATTCAGGTATGGATGGTTGAGAATGGCCTTGCTCTGATTACAGAAATAACTGAACTGATGGTCGTAAGAACTCCAAATAAAATCACTAAGCTAGGAGCAGATTACAGGACCTTTGAGGTGGCTGGATGCGAGTTGGTGACAAAAAAGAGAGTTAAAACTTTGGGGGTTCATTTAGATCAACATATGACCATGAATACCCAAGTGAATATGTTGGTTTCTGCCTCAGCATATTATATTAAGCTGCTAGCACAAATATGCCCTTACATTTCTAAGGCTAACTATGAAACAGTAGCGAGAGCACTTACAGGATCCAAAATAGACTACTGTAGAAGTTTCTTAACGTGAATCCATAAGGCATAATGTGCCAGACTTCAGGTTATACAGAATAGTGCTGCCAGGGTCATAGTTGGCCTCAGACGGAAAGATCATGTTACTAAGGTAAGACAGGAATTACACTGGCTTCCAATTGAGGCTAGGATTGATGTTCACCTGCTGGTAATTACTCACAAATATCTGTTTGGTGGGAGTCCATGTTATCTTTAGGAAGTATGAATGAACAAATCAAACACCAGAACTCTCAGATCTAATAATACCAATCAGTTGAAGGAGCCCAGATGTTCTCTCACACAGGTCAGTAAGGGTGCCTTTTTTGTTGCCGCCCTTAAAGCCTGGGACGATATTCCTCCTGATTTGAGAGAGGAGCACTCTACAGGACTATTTAGGAAGAAACTGTTATTTAGATAGGACTCACTGGGACTTCCTACTGTGGCAGAACAAAAGAGGTGATGGCTGGAAGGTTTAGAATAAATCTTAACCTCTGGCATTGCTCTGGGCAACCCTTCAGACCATCGTTCTTCGCCTGCCAAGCCATTACAAAAGGGGAATGACCATATGCAAATTAGGCTTGGTCCCACCCCCAAAGGGGTAGTCCAGCCCGAACTGCTATGTAACATCCCTTCTCCACGAGACCACAAGCATCCCCAGGCATGTTTCAGCCTTGTTGGGCGTCATCAGTGAGGAGTAGCTTAGGTCTCTTGGCCCAGCAGGCACGGAACCCACGTCTGGGCATACCTGTCCCACTCGGGGTGGCAATAGCAACACAAAAGAGGTGATGGCTGGAAGGTTTAGAATGAATCTTAACCACTGGCATTGCTCTGGGCAACGCTCCAGACCATCATTCTTTGCCTGCCAAGCCATTACAAAAGGGGAAAGACCATATGCAAATCAGGCTTGGTCCCACCCCCAAAGGGGTAGTCCAGCCCGAACTGCTAGGTCACATCCCTTCTGCACGAGACCACAAGCATCCCCAGACATGTTTCAGCCTTGTTGGGCGTCATCAGTGAGGAGTAGCTTGGGTCTCTAGGCCCAGCAGGCACGGAACCCACGTCTGGGACTAACCGTCCCACTCGGGGTGATAATAGCAAAACAAAAGAGGTGATGGCTGGAAGGTTTAGAATAAATCTTAACCTCTGGCATTGTTCTGGGCAACCCTCCAGACCATCGTTCTTCACCTGCCAAGCCATTACAAAAGGGGAAAGACCATATGCAAATCAGGCTTGTGGTAGTCCAGCAGAACTGCTAGGAGTAGCTACCCTTTTGGGGTAGGACTAAGCATGATTTGCATATTGTATTTTCCCGTCTGTAATGGCTTGGCTGGCTGAAGAATTATGGTCTGGAGGGTTGCCCAGAGCTGTGCCTGTGGTTATGATTTATTCAAAACCTTCAAGCCATCACCTTTCCGTTTTGCTAAAGTCACCCCGAGTGGGACGGGTATGCCCAGACATGGGTCCCGAGTCTGCCGGGTGTAGAGACCCAAGCTACTCCTCACTGCTGACGCCCAACAAGGCTGAACCATGTTTGGCTATGCTTGTGGTCTTGTGCAGAAGGGATGTGACCTAGCAGTTCGGGCAGGACTGCCCCTTTTGGGGTAGGACTAAGCCTGATTTGCATATGGTTTTTTCCCTTCTGTAATGGCTTGGCAGGCTGAAAAATGATGGTCTGGAGGGTTGCCCAGAGCTGTGCCCATGGTTATGATTTATTCAAAACCTTCCAGCCATCACCTTTCCATTTTGCTAACTTCTAACTGTGGACCAGCTGATCATTATTTTATTGTGATCCATTCTTTGTTGTCCTTTTTTTGTTGCCTGTGTTGCACCCATAAGCCTCCGGGTCATTTAGCACACAGTAGAAATTATTAAAGTAAAGCGCTAGTCCAATCACCTGTGGACTTTCACCTTTAAAAGAAGGTGTCTCGCACCACTTCTTTGAATCATCTTTTGGACCCCACCCCTTCAAGAAGATTTTGCTGGAACTCTGTGGGTAGAGTTGATCTCTCCAAAGTCCTCCACCAGTGAGGTGAAGACTGAGTGTCCAAGGCAGAGGCGAGCTCTATCCCCTAACCTTCCCCAGGGACCATTGGGGATGACCTGCCTCTCTGCCAGCCACAAATGTACCCAAGGCCTCACCGTGTTGTAGGAAACCTGCAGTTGTGGACCTGCTTCCCTAGTGCTTGGGAGATTGAGAACAATGACTAAAACATATTCTTGAACCCCTGGATTGGACTCACAGCAACCAGAGGACCAAGCCAGCCAGGAATCCTGGGTTCTCCAGTCAAACTACTTTGAACTGTGATTCAAACCTGATTCAATGTCTTAGAACTTACCGGACCCTGCAGAGCTGCTTTCAACCATCTCAAACCGCTTTGCTGTGTGTTCAAACTAATTCACTGCCGCACCACGTGTGCTCAGCATTTTATTATCTTGCCACAAACCAGAAGACCTTCTTTGCACAGGCAGCCTTGAAACTGCCTTTCAACCACCAGCACCTTTGTTGCTAATCTTCATCACTAGTCCACCATGCCCTGGGGCACTCCTTTGAACAGCGATGTTTGAACGCTGCCTCAAACCTATCTGCGCATCCTGTCACCAGCATTCTCGCTGTCATTTGGACAGTTATACTGACATTGCTGGCCCTCACGATCTGCACTTCTTCAGCACTGTACTTCTTCCTCAACCCGGCTCGACAACTGTTCATAATGTGGAACTATACAGCTGCTGTCCTCCAACACTTCGACCCAACGTGCTTGCACCGATTGAATCACCTTGACACTGACTCATACCTTTCCGAGCCTGTCACCTGCTCAGCTCGAATTAACTGCTCCCTTCCGACTCTCGACTTGAACCACTGGGACGTCACTTGATGACTTCCTCCAAGCTATTACCAAAAAATGTAATCCCATTTGACCTCAAACCACCTCCTCGCCAAACCGCATACTGGAATATCAAGGTCACTGCTTCAAATCCATACCGGACCTTAACACAAACTGCTGGGGTGTTATTCATCGATCCCAATCAGCAGATATACCCGTCATGAACCAGTTTGAATTCAAACCTACTATGATCACATTCCGACCTGCATCACTTGAGTGCCACGTTTGAACTCCTGAGCTACTATTAGGGAGAATTCTCCAGAATGGCTAATTTCCCTTACCTACTGAGTTCCTCAGCAGCTTTGTTGGATTTCTAGGATTCATTTTTTTCACCTGGTAAGAGTGTGAACCTTTTTTCCCACTCTTACATGTGTTTTGCTTTGTGTGTTTTAACATTCTTGTGTTCATAGACTGTGGAGCCTCACCTACTCCATAGGCATCATCTGTTTACTGTGTGTTACACAGCACCTTCAGTGCAGTGATACAGGGTTTTCTTTTAGACTTCCCAACTCAGACTCCATTTTCTGGAACTGACTACTGTCTCCCAGAAAGTGTAAAGTTGCCATTGACTTTATTAGTCTCTTTAAAATCCACAGACCCAGTGCAAACTATCTTACATAGAGTACTGGAAATGGTTAATACTTATCCCTTTTGCTCTGTTTCTCTTGGAGCATTGTTTCGCTCCCTTTTCATTAAGACTTGGCTGGTGGCAGTGGTAACTACCCTATTTTTCCGACCGCGCTTATCTTAAATAACCTTGGTATTGTTTTAGGCTATCTTGGTAGCCTCAAACTTAAGCTCGCTGGACCATATATGTTTTTATATGGTTCCGGCTGGGTTTATTCACCATTTCTTTTTGAAAATGTCTTTCTCGTGTTTTACTCTGTGCGCCAAACCAGGTTTGGTTCCTTTGTTCACTGTCTTTTCGTGGGCTTCTCTGCAGAAGCCCTCCTTAGGAGCCTGAAAGTCTGGGTAGGCAGAATGTGAGGGAGTGGTTTTAGGACCTCTGCCATGGGTTCCCTTGGTAACTCAAGTCGCACACCTGTTTGATTGGCTAGGTGACTGTCCCTGCGGGACAGCCATCCTGCTGTGTCATTGACAGCCAGGCTGTGTGAATGGGGGAAAACTGCATAAAAAACAGGTCTCTGGGATTGGAAAGGCAGAGTCGCCACTGGAACGAAAGAACCGACGAGGAGCTGACAGAGGAGGACCCCTACAACGAATGAACTACCAGGTGAAGCCCTGTTGCAGGTCTGAATCTTCATACTCCAATGACAGGGAAGATCTACTAGGAATCTTCTTCCCCTGAGCTGGTGGAACCAACCAGTTCACCCAAACTGCAAGCCAGGACTCCCTCCTCTGGGCGAATTTGCTGTACAGAGCTACAGTGAACCGGATAGCCAGGAAAGTCGGACCATGCTTGGGTTTTAAGGAGCGCACCTTTTATTCGTTGCTTTGCTCTGCTACTGGTTTCTTCCCTGGGCAGTGCAGGACCCTCCAGTCTTCCTACTTCATGTCAGTGTGACTGTCGCTTCAAGAACCGTGAGCCTGCAGGACCTGCCAGGAACGTCTGCCTCAGCTACAGATTTTTCTCCATTTAAAGGTAATGCGCAAATCCGGTTGTTTGTTTCATTCAGCAGCGGTGAAGGTGTGTGAAACCTTTCACCAATCTGAGGGCTTGTCCTTCTCCTCTCTTTAAACTAACTTTTCTGCCGACCAACTTCGTCCGGAACTCTTGGCAAAGACTTAACCGCGAACTACCCTGAACTGTGTGATCTTGAGCAAAATACTTTTATCCTATTGACTTTGGCCCTAAGCCTTTTTGATTTGATTCCATCACTGTAGTTCCTCCTTCTATATTGCCCTGCTTATGTACCTGTTGGTGCTGCTCAATTTTTACCTAACTTTGTCTTTCCCTCCCTTTTTAAATTACTGGAGTGCCATTTTTCTCATAATTCATTTTGAGTTTAACTTGTCCAGAATCTATTGGGAGTGGTGTATTAGTAACATGATTTTCCAACTGCTTTGCTTTAGTGAAATGTTTTACAACTGATGTGTAAATAAATGTATATTCTTTTACTCAGAAACATTGAGTCAGTGTTTATTTGAATCATAGTAATTGCTGCCCTTTGTGTAACTATTGATACTGCTCACTTGCTCTTGAGATAAGTCTGGCTGCTCAGCCACCACTACCACTTTACTGTGTAGTACAGGCTTGTACCAAAGGTGAATTTGTACTGTCACTTGTAGGTTTAATTGTGTGTGGTGTTCCCAAAGGGTACTGCACATAATTATGCCTAACACCGGTGTACAGCGGTGAGGATCACCGTGTAATCATAGTGATTACACTTAGAGTGCTGCTGCTACTTTCGATCAACTAACCATAGGGCTAAACATCACTAAAAAGCAATATTAATCATGTCTGATATGGAAAGCTATAGTCAGGAGACCCTCCTTACTTACACTGTGGATTATCTAAAAAATATGTGTAAAGAAAGGAATCTCTCTATTAAAGGCAAAAAGTCTGAATTGATTGAAAGAATGTTAGAGGAACAAAGTCTGGAGGGTGGATCTGAAATACCTGACCCCTCAGCAAATGTGGACAATAATGAGGATGATAATGTGTCTGTTATTGATGAGTTATAGGAATAAGATGTGTCTCATAATGTAGGCCTCACAGCCCCTCTACCTGCACAGCAACCTCAACCTTTGTCCACTGGGACCCCACCAGGTCCTACACTCATTCCTGAATTCATTGCTCTAAGAAAGATGAGGCTTGAACTGGAATTCAAACGTTTAAATGCTCAAACTGAACAAAAACATCAAGAACCTAAGCTCAGAGAAATGAAGTTGAATCATGAACTAGAAATAAAAAGGTTATCTCTTGAAAATGCTTCTCTCCCAGAGTCTTCTAGGTCTTCCAGTCCTAAGAGAGCCTGTATGCCTAAAGAAATTGTGGGTATCTGTGAGGTTAAGCTTGATATTTTGGATTGGTTGGCAATGTTTGAATATAACCATGGGATTCAAGGTCTTACAGGGAATCAGTTGCTTCCCTGGCTCTTCTCTAGGCTACCCACGGTTGTATATGATGTTGTGATGGAGTTGGGGGAGGTGGATGGGATGGATTATGAGTGTGTGACGTTAGCTTTAATTGCTAGATTTGGGAAGACCCCTTCCCAGTACCTTAAGAGGTTTAGGACCCTCAAAAAGCATGATGGTACCCCTTGGACTACCTGGGTATGTAAATGTTTGAAAAACGTAGATGGTTGGGTTAAGGGTTACAGAGTAAACACTTATGAAGGTATGAGAAATCTTGTTATGTTGTAGTCAATTTATGATGCCTGCTCTCCTGCGCTCAGACAGCACTTGGCTTATTCTAAGGAGATAGATCCAATGAAGTTAGCTGAGGCTGCTGGCTTGTTGGTTGCCAACAGGGCTACTCACAAGGATTCTGGGGCAACTCAGAAGAAGGATGAGGGAAAGCAGCCAACGAAAGATAACAAGGAGAATTCTAATACCTCCAATCCAAAAGAGGGCCACAAACAACAATATAAGGGTAAACCACAAGGGAAACCGAATCAGGCTAGTGCACCATCTGGACCCAAACCAGATGGAGGTCAGAACAACCCCCCATTCAGTAAGACATTTGGGAAATGTTATGTTTGTGGGTCAACTGACCATTTGAAAGGGGATCCCAGATGTAAGGGTAAACACTTTCTCCTAAGCCTTCTCCCCAGAGGAAGAAGTACCTATGGCAAGTGGAAACTTACACCTACCGGCTGATGAGCCCATGAGAATCTCAGCTAGTGTTTCTTTAGTGTCCCTGGGCTTGTGGAAACAACAGAATTTAGATGTCTAGAATTCCATCCCAGATAATACTAAAGAGTATTATAAAGATAATACTTAATCGCGGAGTTGGCAGCTGAGTTGAGTTGCTGCAGTCTGTGGCAGTCTACTCTCTCCTTCTCTACAGAGACCTGAATCTCTCTTCAGTTGCAGTGTGTTCCTGTTTGTGGGAGGACCCATAAAACCCCATACTATCCGCGGAGCGGCCGCGGAGTTGGCAGCTGAGTTGAGTTGCTGCAGTCTGTGGTAGCCTACTCTCTCCTTCTCTACAGAGACCTGAGTCTCTCTTCAGTTGCAGTGTGTTCCTGTTTGTGAGAGGACCCATAAAACCCCATACTATCAGCAGAGCGGCCGCGGAGTTGGCAGCTGAGTTGAGTTGCTGCAGTCTGTGGCAGTCTACTCTCTCCTTCTCTACAGAGACCTGAGTCTCTCTACAGTTGCAGTGTGTTCCTGTTTGTGGGAGATCCCCTAAAACCCCATACTATCCGCGGAGCGGCCGCTGAGTTGGCAGCTGAGTTGAGTTGCTGCAGTCTGTGGCAGTCTACTCTCTCCTTCTCTACAGAGACCTGAGTCTCTCTTCAGTTGCAGTGTGTTCCTGTTTGTGGGAGGACCCATAAAACCCCATACTATCGGCGGAGCGGCCGCGGAGTTGGCAGCTGAGTTGGCAGCTGAGTTGAGTTGCTGCAGTCTGTGGCAGTCTACTCTCTCCTTCTCTACAGAGACCTGAGTCTCTCTTCAGTTGCAGTGTGTTCCTGTTTGTGGGAGGACCCATAAAACCCCATACTATGTGCGGAGTGGCCGCGGAGTTGGCAGCTGAGTTGAGTTGCTGCAGTCCATGGACAGGACTGGCAGACCACCACTATATGGAATCTGAAAACCCTTCGGGTGGTACGGAAGAAGATGGGCGCTGGATGCAGAGTGCCAGCTTATCCTACAACAGACCAGAGTCAAACCGGGGCCCCTCGGCCCGGTCGACCCCAGGTTCGCGTGGCGGCCCTCCATTGACATGGTCTAAAGAACCACTGGCCAAAGAATTAAAGGGAACAAGAAACGCTGTAATTGCGCCAACATCAGCCGCATCTGCCGCTCGTGCGGGTCGCTTGCCCCCCCTTCTCCAGATTTCATCGGCCCTGGCTGACTTGGCAGACTCTAGCAAACTACATACTCCAGCTGTACTGGAAACTGTACAGGGAGTAGCATCGGGAGTAGCAATGGACACAGGACCGGACGTTTTAATACAGTCCGAGCACGTTCAGGTGGTACAAACTCCCGGCTCGCCCCCAGTGCAGCCTGCCGAAGGGCGGTCTGCGAGGGATTCACCAGCCGGTCCGAGTTGTGCCGCCGGGCTTGCTCCAAGATATGAGGTGCAGCCCTCCCAACCACCTTCATTCAACCTCACCGTTGCTCCGGCGCCGACGACGGGTGTTCGTGGCACGCTGTTCGAGGCCTCTGAAGTCCCGCTCTGAGTCCCGGGCACAGATGCCGCCTCCGCGCTAGTGGTGCTGGGCGGCGCGGAGAGGGGACGGGGGTCTCCCCCCCTCGGCACATCATCCGAGAAAAGGCTGGTGGAGGCGTTATCCATGCCCCAGAAGGCGCGGCCCCGCCTCCGAGTGGAGGTGCGGCTAAGTGGCTCCCAGAAGGAGTCAGGCTGACAACGCCAGAGGGAAGAGCGATGCGGGCCTCCCCCTCGGGAACCAGTGATCAAGCAGACGACTCCATAGAAGAACTGGGAGAAGTAATAGAATCTTCTACCTCGTTGTCAGCGACCCCTCCCCAAAAAAGAAAAACAAATTAAGAACTGGACCAAAAGTGTCCCACATACCAACGTCAAAAAATAACAAAACAAAAAACCACTCAGCAAACTTTACAACAAAAAAAAAACATCTGCTTTGAAGGTCCTGTGCAAAACAAGTATATGTAATTCCTTGAAGGAATACTTCGTGAGCCAAGGAAAAAGAAAATACGATGTTCTAAAAGAACTCATGTACGCAGAGATATTGGAAGTTACCATAGAACACCCAATAGGTCCAATACAAAGTCTACCCGCCTTAGTAGCAACAAAGGACCAAAACAAAGTAAAGGGCCCTTTCAGCGACCCCAGTGCAAGTATCAAAAATCAGAGGCCTCCCCGTTCTATTCTTCCTCCAACAGCTGCAAACTTACCATCCCCAACTAATTCCATCTGTGTAGCTCAGAGTCAAGACCGGGCGCAAGTCAATTCCACTCACCCAGCACTCAACTCCTCGCCAACACCAACCCCTACAGAACCAGTGTTTCCGCGCTCTCTCTCGCCCAACACAACACCATCGGAGAGAGTGCGGCGACCTCAATTTTCGTCCGAGGACTTCCTTCCCTCCCCAATTCAGGCAGATCCAGTGGTCAACCACACAAGCTTGCCCCCAGGGCACCCGGTACATCAACCAGTCTTATGACCAATTTCTAAGGACTCAAGTCCAACAAAAAGTGCACCACTGCTCCCTCCACTTCCGACTCTGCCTCCGACCACACCAAGAAGAAAAAGCAAATCTGGCGAGCAGCTACATGATGAAACACAGAAAGACTCGCCTCCAAAATGACTAGACCTAGCGACCTTAATGTCTGCAACAACAATTGCCACTACCCCATTCGGCAAACTATACAAGGCAATAAGCGACTCACTTAAGGACCAAACAACTTTACTGGCAATGACTCACACTAAACTGATTTTTCTGGAAGGATATATCACTGCTAAAGAAAAACAGGACACTGAACTGTTTAATAAAATTCTGCTGGCCCCTACGAGACCTGGGCCAACACCGGAGCTTCCATTCCAGAGAACCATTGTTATCAAGGACTCAACAGACGAAGGCTCTGAAACGGAAATCACCACTACAACCGAGCAACTGTTGGTACCTAAACCACTAGCGGCAGACATAAGGTCCCTTCCTGGCAATTGTCCTGACCATCAAAGCAAACAAAAAAAGAACCAGTCTCACCCTGGTCACCCTGACCTATCCAATTTATTCTCAATTGGAACTAGTAAACAGGGGTCCTCCAAGCCCTTCTCACAATCAAAAGGGCCATTAACGAAGTTGTCAGAAAATTCGAAACCTGCGGATATCCAGTCTGGTGCACAGACGCCTGCAAAGCGGGCAGAGAAAGTAAAATCCTCTCTACAGGCCGACAAAGCCTCAGATCAACCCGACCAAAAAGAAATAAAACGACAGACTCAACAAGCAGGCCCCTCGGTCAGGCCAAAAGTGAAAGATCATAAGGAAAGTGAATCCTCGAGGCCTACGTCGAAGAGGTCTCCACCAGAGAAAAGTTTCATCCTGGCCCCTTCAAGAAAGTCACCAATCACAGCAGATGATTTCATGAGAGATGAAAATCTCATGAACTTAACCCTCCATACATCGCCTACGAGTGCCGTTGACCCCCAAAATTGGCACTTTGGCAAGCAAACCACGTCTACAAAACGTAACAAGATTGTCTCTCCAGTCTCTAAAAAACGTAGGCGAATGAGTGGTCCTCGCACGGAAGAGACCCAAGCAAACAACTCCAGATATCCAAGAGGTCCGCTAAAGCTGAAAAACCTTTCATTACCTCAAAAAAAAGTCAAAAAGAAACGGACATAAGGTCCCGTGAGAACCAAAAGCCAAGAAACAGAAGAAGCGCGGACAGTCCCCGAAGAGGATCCAGTCCGAAAAAGCAAAGAAGTCCATACAGACAAAAATACACCTCCCGTCTCCACAGGCCTCAGCACAACCTGTCTCCTTCTATCATCTTTAAACTAGAACAGATCCCGCAAAACTCCAAAGCGATAACCCTGAACAGGGGCACAGTCCTGAAAATTCTGAAGCACTCCAAAGACTTTAAGCATCTGACGACGGTTGACTTAACGCTAGTCGAGCCATACCACAAAGGACATAAGGCAAAGGCCTTTTTCATGTTAAAATACACGCTGTGAAGCAGAGTTCCAGAGAAGGCGAATCCGACCTACTCAAATGTGGATACACCATCACAGAGTGGACAAGTTCAACAGATAAAGAAATTGAACACTCGACGAATATGGACCCCAAGCCAAAACCATCCATAGCGGAAACCCAGAGGAGCCCACATGATCACCCTAAACCAGCGAGCCATCGGACGGCCACTTTCCATGACCTTGGTGCAGAGGCCAAACGTTCGAACAGGAAAGGCAACCAAAATCCCACGAGCAGGGTAAGACAAAGGAGAAACCTAAGCCCAGTACCACACGGGACACCTAAAACAACAATTAAAAACGTGAACGGCAAGTCAAATGAAGCGCTGAGTGAGAGGTCCCCTCTTCCACCCCCGAAGATCTCGTCAACATTCGCTCCTATCAAACAACTGCTAGCGTGGTTGCCTAAAGCTCCAATGCACTCGATGAAAAAATAGCAATTAACACCAAGGAGCCTGCTAAAGAGAGAAAAGACTCAACTACCACCTTCAGCAGCCGCTCAAAGCATGAAGATGCAAGAAAGCTCCGTCCTTAAAATGATTTCTGGGAACACAAGAGGATTTAGTCACCTAACAAGTCCAGGCGAAGTCAACCTTGCGGAATACGACATCATAACGCTACAAGAAACATGGTTTATCGACAAACCATGAATTGATGGTTTCTCAGTAATGGTCTCACCAGCCAGCAAAGGTCGACTGGGTCGCCCGTCCTCCGGTCTCCTGGTAGCAGTCCGGCTCGGAGCTGTCTGACAATTAAGAAACGCCTAGCTGCAACCCAAAACCACCTCGCGGTGTTGGTGGAATGGGCAAGACCCTCTGTACAAACGACCAAAAAAAAGGAGATCAATTGGCTGGCCATAATTACAACGTACTGGAATCTGCAGTCTATCACAGATGCAAAATTCCTTAAAATCATCGAAACAGAGACTGATGGAATTTTGGCAGCTCAGGAAGAGCCACTAATCATAATAAGTGGCGACTTAAACGCTAAATGCCCGAAAAATTGCCAGAACACCAACCACTCACGACCAAAAATCCAGGCAGAGTCTCGAGGGCAGAAATGGCAATCTCTTATGATTACCAGAAATCTTCACAACATCGAGGAGACCCTTCCCCCAGTATGCTACATTCCGACCTGGGAAAGAGGCACTCAAAAGGGGACCATTGACTACATCTTTACATCAGAGGGTCGGCTTACTCGGATCACATCATTCGAAGTCCTACGGACCACCGCCAGTGACCATAATATCCTGAAAATCAGTCGGCTCTCGGGGTTTAGCCCAAGGGAGTACTCGTCTGAGGCTACGGAACCCACAGCCCAAGGAAATCGTCTCAGACTCACGACTGAAAGGATCAGAGAACTTACAAGAAACTATACTAGACAGCAGTACAGGGAGTCAGGAGCCTTAACGCCTTCATCAGACTACCAGTCTCTCCTACTCCCTTATTATTCAAATATACAGAAAAAAGCAAGGGTCACTACACACCCGATTCACAAGTGCAACAGGGAGTTGGTCATTAAAAGCCGAAAACTGAGGAAACTGAAGAGGCAAGCGATTAACTTAAAAACAAATAATGCTGAGAAAATCTTCTTGGAAGAACAAAAAAGATACAAGTCATGGCGAAGATTCCACAGATTTACTCTATATGAACAAGACGCTGAAGAAATGTTAAGGAAACTGGCGGACAAAAACTCTGGAGCTTTTTGGCAATTGATAAGAAAGAATGACAATCCCTCGACCCTCCTACCAACTAACTGTGTCGCGGAGGACGTCTGGAAATCTCATTTTTCTACCACTTTCAAGCTCCCCAAGCAGAATTCAGACATTACGGAAGAACCCTCCGAAGTTACCACCTGGGAAGACTTCTCTGATATTGACAACATTGTGACAGCCATAAAAAGGCTAAAACCCTCAAGAGCACCCGGACCCGATGGAATTACCAACATCGATTTGAAAAACCATCCGATAGAATGGGCCTCATTTATCAGTCAAGTTTTCAAAAACTGTACCCTGTCTAGAACAATTCCAGGCTCTTGGACTACCTCAGTGGTTGCCCCTTTATACAAGAAAGGAGACAGGGCGGTCCCTATAAACTACCGCCCAGTTGCTTTGCTAGACACGATCGGAAAGATCTATGGTTCGTTCCTACAAAGGAGCTTTCAAACATGGGCAAAATCTGCTCAATGCAACGACCCTTTCCAAGCGGGCTTCATGAAGAACTGTGGAACTACAGTGAATATCATGATCCTTAGTATTTTAAAGAACAAACTCATGGAAGGATCAGGAAAGGTTTTCCTCACTTTTATCGACCTCACCTAGGCATTCGACCAAATTGACAGGGAGATGCTATGGTCAAAATTGGCCACCTGGAACTGCCCAAACACAATACTGGACCCTGTCAAAGCCCTTCACACCGGAACCTCAATGAGAGTTAAATTGACCCAGAAAAGCCTTCTCTCCGAAGAAATAACAACATTCCGAGGAGTTAAGCAAGGATGTCCCCTTGCTCCAGCCCTGTTTATCTCCTTCCTAGGCAATTACAAAGAGAGTGCAAATCAAATAAGATCTTTTCCGCCAAAAATTGGCCAAACAGCCTTGGCTCGAATTCTTCATGCTGATGACATTATCCTCCTCGACCAGGCAGAAATCGGCCTCCAAAGACAACTGGATAACCTGGCCTCTTAGATATCTGAAAACAATCTGGAGATAAACAAGGAGAAAACGGATGGGGGCGTGGCTTGGCAGCCATGGACTAGGCGGCTTTTCCTGTGAGCTCCTGGATCCGAACATTGATCCGTACAAGCGCACGCATGTGAACCGAAAATTCCGACAAGAAATTATGATCGCACCGTTATGAATACATGTGGACTCCAAAGAACGTTGCTCTGTGCTGCTTGGACTGATACATCAAAAGTTACGGAACTTTGATGCTGCTGGTGAGCGCTGCGGAGCTGATATCAAAATGGCGGCGAGACGCGGACAAAGGAACCCACGGGAGTGAAGACCGTGCCCGTCGCTCGGGCTGAAGTGGTCAGAGGAGCCGGCGCTTCCCAGGGAGGTGCGGATAATAGCCAGGCACCGTGAAGCACACACCCAACAGGGCACTGGGAAGCCCAACAGAGTAAGCCTGCTCGCACCGGAACACCCGCGAGAACGTGGCGGCGGGGGGCTGCCCCGGAGGAGTCTGAGACTGCAAAGCGGACTCCCCTGGAGGATGAGCGAGCACGACGTGCCGCGGTGCCTGGGGACCCGCAGTGAGGGCATGGAACGCCCGTGAATTGGGATATATTCGGCGGTACCGGGCGCAGCCGGTGGCCACCTCTGCAGCCGAAACGAAGAGCGGCTGTGAAAGACGAGGGATCATAGCGGGCGCACGCATAATGGAAGTGTGGCAGTGATACACAGGAGACGTGCCCCATAAGAAACAAAGGGAACTCCAGCCAAACGAACCTAAGGGAACAAGGATACCGACACTGCCAACCATTATGACCTGCCGGTAAAACGAAGAAGCGGCAGATGCAGCTTTGCTACGAGGTGCCCAGTTGCACTACAGCGCCAACCCCCCTGCAGGTCAAGGTGCACCACACAGCGCGCCCAGAACGTGGATCAGGGTGCAGCACGATAAAGAAAGGAATACTGGGTGGGTGTCGCAAAAGACTACGAGGTGCCGAGTTGCACTACTGCGCTAACCCCCCAGCAGGTCAAGGTGCACCACGCAGTGCGCCCAGAACGTGGATCAGGGCGCAGCACGATAAAGAAAGGAATACTGGGTGGGTGTCGCAAAGAAAGCAGCCCCTCACAAAGGAGATGGCAAACCTTGAGGCACTAGGAGGCTGCCACTGGAAGATGCGCTGAAAGGGCATGGAGAAGTGAGAAGGGCACCATCGGCGAAGTACGGGTGGAATGCTGGACTGCCTAAATGGGCGCTACAACACAGGTTGCCCCGCAAAAAGCCACCATGCAAGCGAACTAACGCCTAGCCCGTCCCATGATGCGATGAGCCCAGCCACGACACTACTGGGAAGGTGAGCCAGCGAGGATACATATGTGGGGTCATGGGAGCATGGTGCATGGTACTGTTGTGCTGGTAGGCGCTGCCAAATGGTATATTGAAGCGTGTTAAAACAGAGCCTAAGTGCAACCAGCATCACAGCGAAGCACTGCACAGGGTAGGGTGCGAGGAAGATTGTGCAAGACATACCTAACGGTGCACATTGGGCGGAGGGCCCTAAAGTTGGATGCCTGCGACGCGAGGAGAACTTATCCCTGCGGTCAATCCAATGAACCAATACGTGGGAGAGCACAACCCATTCCAGGAATAGCCCGGTGAACGCATGCCTGTACGGAAGCTCTCCTGGGCAGCTCTCTGGGACCTGGGTCTGCATTGATCTAGTAGTGCGGAGCCGACACGTCAGAGACCAAGCTACCGCAGGCAAGATGACGGGAAGAGGGACTGCAACCAAGAGTAAGGGTAGACAGTCCACAATGGAAGCATTTGCCAAGACGCAGTTGTCTCCGGGGACCGCAGCACCAAGGGGCGCGTCAGCACCAATGGAGAGCTCTACAACGATCGAAAACCACCAAATTTTGGCGGCTATCACGGAACTAAAAGACTCATGGGGGTTGGCGATGGCGGACTTGCGCACTTCCCTGGAGGCCAAGATAGATGCAGTGGGCATCGATGTCGCCTTGCTGAGACAGGATGTTAGAGCGTTGGCTGAGAGGACGAGTAGCTTGGAAAGTGCGGTGAAAATCAACACGGACACTAGTAGCAGCAATGCGAAAGAGGTTCACGTGCTAAAGCAACAGGTAGCTAACCTGGAGAATCGGGCAGAGGAGGCAGAAGGAAGAGCGAGGAGGAACAACATTCGCGTGGTCGGCCTTCCAGAGGGAGAGGAAGGCCGAGACCCCACTGACTACGTCGAGAATTTACTCTTGCAGGAAATAGGGGCCGAAAATCTCTCGCAAGGTTTTGCTGTGGAGCGAGCGCATAGAGCCCTCATGAGGAGGCCACAACCGGGGGCTCCTCCCCGGCCAATAATAGGGAAAATACTGAACTATAAGGATTGCGAGAAGATTTTAGAATACTTCCGTAAAGGAGGAACCATTAAGAGGGCGTCATGCACTGTCACGGCGTATCCAGATTACACAGTGTTGGTCCAAAGGCAGCGGTACAGCTACGTGGAGATCAAGAGAAGGCTACGTGCGACAGGGATCAAATATATGCTGCTGTATCCCGCAAAGCTAAAAGTGATACATAAGAGCAAGATGTTTTTCTTCCACACGCCCGAAGAAGCGACGACCTGGCTAGACCTTCAGGGCTGTCCGGAACAAGAAGCGGATCAAGCGCAAGAGTAATACGATAAGTGGCTGAGACATTACATGTAGCGGGACATGATGTGCAGTGGGTATCCATTTGAAATGTGGGTGGTGGCTCTGGTTGAGGGACATCACTGGGGACGGGTGGCACTTGAAGTAGATCTCATGGACTGGAGCGGACACAAGGACTTGAATATAGCAAAACGTAAATATATGGGGTATTTGTACAGTTAAGTGTGTTGAGTTTATAGCAAATAGGAGCGGCAGGATGTGAGCACCCTATCCCCCCATAACAGTCCTAGCAGGCTAGCCAGTAGGGCGGCCTTACCCCTCGGAGCAGCGAGTACAGGCGGGAGCCAGGAAAGTGCTAGATGCGGGGGAGCCTGAGATCCAGGGATGGAGCTGGGCAACATTTGGGGAGGGAGTTGGGGGGGTTGGGAGGGAAAATGGGGGGTGGGAGGCGTGGGGAGTTGGGTGTGGTTGGGTGGGATGAGGGGAAGGGAGGGGTGTTTGGGGTGTGTGCAGTTAAGGGAAGTTTGAATTGGGATACGAGCCTACGTAGACGAGAACAGGTACGAACAGTGGATTGCGCGGCTGGGGTGGGGGTGGAAAATGTAACAAGCCATGGGGGACCTTAAAATAATCATGTGGAATGTTAGGGGTCTAAACAGTTATCTGAAGAGAAACAAGGTCATGTTATACTTGCGAAGACAAAAGATAGACATTGCGCTATTACAAGAGACCCACTTGACAAAAGAGAGACTGGGAATGATCAAGAAGAAATGGAAAGGAGTGGTAGTGGGCTCAACATACTCAGCTTATGCTAGAGGGGTCCTTATCTGGGTGGCCCCGCATGTCCCCTTTCATGGGTTAAAGGAAGCTGCTGAAGGGGACGGGAGGATGGTCATACTCAGGGGCCTGGTAGAGAACAGAGAAATAAGTATAATCAATACATACGCTCCCAATCAGAATACAGCGATGTATTTTAGAACCCTGAGTGCTAACCTTGGTATGTGCATGGGAAGTGCGGTAATCTGGGGTGGGGATTTCAACTGTGTACTAGACCCAAGGGTGGATAGATCGGACCAGAAGTTGGAAAAACCAGCCCCGGCGGCACGGGTGTTGCGAGCGTTACTCAATGATTTCGATTTGACTGATGTATGGAAAGTGAAGCACCCCCAAGAAAGACAGTACTCTCACTACTCGGCCCCACAACAGCTGTCCACCAGACTAGACTATGTCTTTGCTACGTCGGACATAATAATGGAAATGGGGCGGGCGGAATATAAAGCGAGAGTCCTGTCGGACCACTCGCCCTTGATTGTTAGCTGGCAATACTGCCCTCCAAGAGCAAGGATCCCTACGTGGCGTCTCCGAGCGGAGGCGCTTAAGGATCCTGTGTTCAAAGAAGAGGTAAGGGAGGAGATCATAAATTACTTTGAGGAGAATAGGGGTAGTGTAGATTCGGCATGCACGTTATGGGAGGCCTTTAAAGTAGTGTTGAGAGGCGTGGCCATAGCAAAGTCCAAAAGTCTGCAAGGCGGTATCCTGGCTGATCTGCAGGAGGCGGAGGGGGATTTGGAAAAAGCACAAAGGGAGGATGGCGATATTGGTTCGAATACGGAGCGGATACTTCAACTTCAACAGAAGTGTGGAGAGCATTGGGATAGGTTGTGTAAATTGAATTATAAGAAAGACATAGAGAGACAGCACGCGGGTGGTGATAAGACGGCTTATGGCCTGGTTATACAAGAGCGAAACCCCCAGATCCACCATCAGAGCAATAACAAGAGATGATGGCAGTGTAGCGGACACCCAGGAGGGAGTTAATCAGGAATTTGCCACGTATTACAGAGAACTGTATGGGGACGTTGAGGAGGATAATCTAGGGAGGATAAAAGAAACACTCGAAGATATAGGTCTGCCCAGGATAAGTGCTGAAGAGAGGGAAGAGCTGGATGCACCAATCACTTTAGAAGAGCTGGAAGCAGTGGTGAGACAATTGCCTACTAGTAAAACCCCGGGGGCGGGTGGGTTTCCGAGCGAGTTTTATAAAGCATACATGGCAGAGGTGCTCCCCCCGATGCTGAATATGTTGAATGAAGCGTTTGAGACGGGACAGCTGCCGGAGTCGCTAAGGGAAGCAATTATAATCCCGCTCCCTAAACCGAATAAGCCTGGGGACAGTTGTGGCTCCTACAGACCGCTATCAATGCTGCATCAAGACAGCAAGATTTTAACAGCTGTTTTGGCGAGCAGACTGCGAAGAGTCATAGACAAACTTATACACCCGGATCAGACAGGGTATGTTCCAAACAGGAACATAACTCACAATCACAGGCGACTCCATCGAGTCATCGAATGGGCGGGGGGAAATGAGGGCGACTTGGCAGTAGTGTCCTTGGATGCGGTAAAGGCTTTTGATTCTGTTAAGTGGCCATGGCTGCTGTCTACTCTGGCGAAATATGGGTTGGGGCCCGGATATGTAAGATGGGCAAAGATGTTATACAGTGCGCCGCTCGCTAGAGTTAAGACGGGAGCTGTTATTTCAGAGAGATGGCAGTTAGGCAGAGGTACTAGACAGGGATGCCCGTGGTCCCCTATGTTATACATATTGGCATTGGAGCCTTTGGCTATATACCTCAGACAGCAGTATGACACCATAGGCATCGAAGTGGGTGGGGAGCGACATTTGATCTCTTTATATGCAGACGATATGTTATTGTATCTGAAGTATCCGGAGGAGAATCTCCAGTATATTTTGGAGGTTATGGATCGGTATGCGGGGCTGTCTGGAATAGCTGTGAATCCACAGAAGTCTGTGATTTTCCCGCTGGGTAAATATAGGGGTCTCCCTGTAGAACAGCTGCCGGTGTTGCAAGCCCCTTGGGCAGTTGATACCTTTCGGTACCTTGGGATAGACGTGTATCATACGGTTGAACAAGAACATAAGCACAACACGGAGGTAGCCGTGGGGAAAATAGAGAAAAGTATGCAATTTTGGGGGAAGCTGCCGCTAGCTATGATGGGACGTAGTGCAATGCTTAAGATGGTGGTTTTGCCCAGACTCCTGCATTATTTCGGGAACATTCCATACCTCATACCTGGGAAGTTTTTTGTCAAGCTTAATAGTATATGCAGGGACTTTTTGTGGCAGGGAACTAGATGCAGGATGGCATTGTGGAAACTGCAAAACTCTTACGAAAAAGGGGGGATACGGCTCCCCAATTATGAGGCCTACTATGTAGCAGGCCAACTGCAATACGTTGCTAAATGGCTCTCGGATGAAAGTACCCCCGAATCCAGATTGTTTAGTGCAGACTGTGCCCCATTTTACTTAAAAGAGATGATCTGGCTATCCGAAACAGAAATGCAGGGGCGCCCCAAAATGATGTTGCTTGGGTGGAGGATTTGGCGCCGCGCGTGCAGGATGATGGAAATCCCGGCTCCGTGCTCCCCGCAAGTACCACTGGTGGCACTGGCTAAAGGAGATGTGCAACTGCGGAGGAGGATTAGAAACCACTGGGAATCAGTGGGGGTGGCAACGGTGGGAGATGTTTGGCGGGAGGGAGCCATCATAAGTTTTGAGGAGTTGGGCGAGGACACAGGGCTGCACGTAGGTCAATATATTACATATCATAGACTGGCGCGGGAAATCAAGAAGACTTGGCCCGAAACTATTCTAGAAGCAGAGCCGGATGGTATTGTAGACACTATATATGACGTAACAGAGGGAGGGCACGAGATTTCAAGATTGTATGACATGCTGATGCTTAGGATTGGTAAAGAACCAACGCAACTCAGATTAGATTGGGAAACAGAGGTGGGAGGCCCGATGGAGGATGGGATGTGGGAGAGGGCTCTGTGGTATCATCAGAAGGTGTCGAGAAATGCTAGGCTGAAACAGATACAATTATATATTACGCATAGGGCGTACATGACGCCCCTGAGGATATCAAAGTTTAAAAACGCAGGTAGACAAGCATGTCCCAAGTGTGATGAAGAACGGGCTGACATGTTACACATGTTTTGGTCCTGCCCGGTGGTTGGGCGTTTCTGGAGCGAGATAGCGGCGAAACTGGCGGATAAAGGAGTCACGCTGGTCGTAGAGTCAGCTTGGGCCTGCCTATTGGGGGGGTTCCCTAGATCGCAGAAACTGAAGCATGTTAACAAATTGAGGGACTTGGCGTATGTGCTGGCTAAGAGGAGGATTGCCATGGGGTGGAAGGCTTGTCATAAACCACAGTGGGAGATATGGTGGAAGGAATTGCAGAAGTGGGCGGAAGCAGAGACTATGGTATGGCAGGAGTCCAGTATGATAGGAGGGGAAGAAGAGGTGGGAACCCTGTTGGCTTGGAAATCACTGATAGCGGAATTGTTTGGAACGATGCCAGATCTGGCAGATTCTAATGGAGAACAGACCCCACCGCGCGGCGTGAACACAGAGTGAACAGACCGGATGGGCTCGTAGGGGGGGGGGTTTTTGGGGAGTAGAGATCAAATTGTATGTGATACACATTCGAAACTGTATTATGGCATCTTGTACTGTATATTTGGTCTGTATTGTTTTGTTGGTTGAACCTTAATAAAAAAAGTATTAAAAAAAAAAAAAAAAAAAAAAAAAACAAGGAGAAAACGAAAATCTTGATAATGGAAAAACCACCTGGAAAGAAGTCAAAAAAATCAAGCTGGCACATTGAAAAAGCTTCCCTGGAGGTAATCAAAAACTTTAAATACCTGGGAGTGATGATAGACAGTTCAAAAACAGAAGTATCAATGAAAAAGCACCTGTGGGAAAAAACACGGAAGCTAACAACTCAGGCTCTGATCATCGACAGGAAATATGGTCGGTTCTCACTGCTACCGGTGGTAAAATTCTACAAAGGGAAAGTGGTGCCGTGCCTTGGTCTACTTAGGCGAAGCTTTGCCCGCGATCCCATCAACAATCTGGCAAAAATTGGAGGGATAATTCTGGCGGAAAGTTCTCCAATTTCCAAATTCAACATCGATTGCAGCCATCAGAAGAGAATTGGGCCTATGCTCCCTGAAAGCAGTAAAAGAGGCAGGAGAAATGGCCCTTTTCAGGAAAGTGCTCATGTCTGAATCTCCACCGCTATACAACCTGATAAAAATGGAAATGAATAACGATAGCTGCAAGTTTTTGACTGCATAGGCGACCAAACAAAGAACAAGCCTGGCTAACATTGCATGCAGAGAAGAGATACTGACTCAAAATCCAACCAAAGTCAAAAAGAAAATGGACCAAGAAGACTGGATTGAAACCCAAACAATTGCAGAAAAAAACAAATTAGTGGTGCATCTCCCTCCTCAAGCAAAAAAATTGCACGCCACAACTGAAATCATCAAAAGATTTCCAGACAGAGCTCTTCGCTCAACTTTCCTAAGGGCAAGGCTGAACTTACTGCCAACTAATGAAGTTCGGGCCATAAGGGGGCTCTCTACGACAAACCATTGTCGCCTGTGCAAAGTTTCATCAGAAAAGGAGTCAGTGAAACACCTTCTGTTAAACTGCTCTAAGACTATCAAATGGAGAAGAGCGTTCCTCGGCCCTCTACTTGCACCATTCTCTCTGTTTGAAGAAGAAGTGTGGTGGTCCCGTCTAATGAGTGGCTCAAAATCTTCATGGCCCCTAGCAACGGCAAAAATCCTAAAAGCCGCCTTGGACGAATGCGCGAAACAAGAGACGGAGCAACTCACAGTGAGCTTGGCCGACTAGTCTGGTCCAACGCCTAAAAACAACAGACTCAAAACAGATAAATCAATAAAGAGAAACCAAAGAAAAAAAAGAAAGAAAGAAGAAAGAAAGGAAAGGAAAATCATTTTGCAAAATCATAAAATGGAAAAAAAAACAAAAAAAAACAACAAAACTAATTATAAAGATAGTGTTCTTGTGAATGGCCAGGAGACTCCTGCCATCAGAGAGACTGGAGCCAGCATCACTGTGGTGGATGAATCATTTTTCAAGGTGGAGGATGTTGCTAAGGCACCCAAACGCCTCACCAAGTTAGCTGGAGGCCCTGTGCAAATGCTTCCACAGTTATCAGCTCTCATCCAGTGTAATGATATGACTGTCAAAATACCTGTTAGTGTGCAGAGTGAAGTGCCTGGGAGAGTTCTGTTGGGTAATGACCTGAAAACTCTTGGAGTTGTGTCAAGTACCCCCAGGCCTCCCAGTAAGAGGAGACAGGAGCTCACTAGGCCTGCACAGGAGATTACCTTAAGAGGCTCTACAGAGGAGTTGATAGAGGAAACTATCACTCCCACTCCACAGGAGTTGCTCACTGCAATTTCTGGAAAGAAAGAGGCAAAAGACCTCAAGTAAAAAGTCAGACAGCACCCCTGTGCTACCAACAAGGACATCCCCAAGATTGTCCAAGATCACACCTGTGATCCCTCCACCTGCTGAGGCAGAGAGTGAGGTACGACCTTGATGGTTGAGCCAGTTTCTGAAGAGTCAAATCTGGAAGAAGACACTGTTTTAATTGGAGATGTTGACCCTGTTGACTATCCTGAGCTGCAGTCTTTACTGGCAGAAGGTGGACCCAACAAGGCAGACTTCAGCAGAGGACAAAGAGAGTGTCCTAATCTCGAGGGTCTTCGACAACAGGCTGCTAACCAACTTGATGGGCAAGAAGTTGTTAAGCACAGGTTAAGCTGGGAAGATGGCCTCTTCTATAGTGAACCAACAGAGTCTATCCTTGGGGACGGCAAAAGAATTGAAGTGCCCCTTGCCAACAGACTCCATTTCCTATAGTTGGCCCATGAGATACCTTTGGCTGGTCAGATGAGTTTCAAAAAGAAAGGCTCTCCTTATACTTCTACTGGCCTAAGACGGGTTCGGAAGTTGACAAATTCTGTAGGAACTGTCACACTTGCAAGAGTCGAGCCAAGAATGTGGCACACCTGGTGCCTCTCCCTGTGGTGGGAGTGCCTTTTGAGAGTGTGGGCATCAACATTGTTGGTCCCCTTGACCCTCCCACATCTTCAGGGAACAGGTTTATCCTGGTTGTAGTAGACCATGCTACAAGATACCCACAAGCCATACCTATGAGAACTGTTACGGCTCAGGCTGTGGCTAAGGCTCTACTTGGTATTTTTACCAGAGTAGGGTTTCCTAGGGAAGTGATATCCGACAGGGGATCCAATTCTATGTTCCACTACATGCAAGCCATGTGGAAAAACTGTGGTGTCACTTACAAGTTCTCTACAGCCTACCATCCACAGGCAAATGGACTGGTAGAGAGGTTTAATCGTACTATGAAGAGCATGATAGGTGCTTTAGAAGAACCCCTTAAGAGAAAGTGGGACCTTCTACTGCCATGCCTTCTCTTTGCTTATAGAGAAGTCCCTCAGGAGGGAGTTGGTTACAGTCCCTTTGAACTTCTCTATGGCCATCCAGTCAGAGGTTCATTGGCCCTGATTAAGGAGGGGTTTGAGAGCGCTCCTTCCCCAAAGCCAGTCAGAGTGACTGACTATGTGATAGGTCTCCGGAGGAGAATGTCACACATGATAGCAGAAGCAAGTGATAACTTAAAAGCAGGTCAGGCTCTGGTCACACATTGGCATGACCAGAAGGCCAGCATGGTTGAGTTTACTCACGACCAGCTTGTATTAGTTATGGTGCCAACAAGGCAGAGGGCCTTGCAGGACAAATGGATAGGACCCTTCAAGGTTGTGGGCAAACTTGGAGAGGTGAACTATTTGGTGGACTTAGGCAGACCTAAGGAGGCCCCCAGAGTCTTTCACACCAACCGTTTGAAGGCATATGTCTCGAGACCAGAAGTGGGAGCTTTGCTTCTAGCTTCAGCTCAACAGGAGGAGGAGAGGAAACCTCTACCTGACTTCCTCAGAGGCCAACCTTTGGATGAGAAAATAGAAGGAGTCAATCTCTCTTCGCAACAGACATTTGAACAACAGGAGGAGTGCAAAGTTCTGTTAAATCAGTTTGCTTCCCTGTTTTCACTTTCACCAGGCTTGGCCCCTTGGGGCCAGCATGATATCCTCACTGGTGACTGTTTACCTGTGAAAAGCTGAGGTTACAGAATGTCAGAACATGTGATATCCCACATCAAAGGAGAGGTCAACAAGATGCTTGATCTCGGGATTATAGAGCCATCTACAAGACCATGGTCTAGTCCAGTTGTTCTAGTACCAAAGGCAGGATCCAAGGAGTTCAGATTCTGTGTGGACTATAGAGCTTTAAATGCAGTAATTAAGACTGATGCCCATCCTTTGCCAAGAACAGATGAACTGGGGGATAGACTTGATTCAGCCAAGTACCTCAGTACATTTGATCTGACGTCAAGCTATTGGCAAATAACCCTGACAGACCATGCCAAGGAGAATACTGCGTTCTCAACCCCAGCAGGCCTCTACCAGTTCAAGGTTATGCCTTTTGGATTAACGAATGCACCTGCTACTACATTCCAAAGGATGATCAATCAAGTTCTGAATGGGATTGAGGACTTCTGCATGGCTGCAGTGTGCAGCCCTACATGGAAAGAACATATTTATCACATAAGATATGTTTTACAGGCTCTTGAGCAGGCCCATCTGACCATAACGGCAAGCAAATGTCAAATTGGTCAGAGCAAAGTGGTCTACATCAGTCATGAGGTAGGAGGAGGTGAAATAAGGGCATTGCCTAGCAAAGTACAAACTGTGCAAAACTAGGCCACCTCTACTACTCAAACCCAAGTGAGAGCTTTCCTAGGTCTCACTGGGTACTACAGGAATGTCATAGAGAACTATGGGACCATAGCATCTCCCTTGAATGTGATCTCCTCTCCAAGGTTCCCTAAAAAGCTTAGATGGAATGAGGATTGCACTCAAGCCTTTGAAAACCTGAAGAAAGCTCCTGGTCAAGCTCCAGTCCTAAGAGCTCCTGATTATCACCAACCCTTCATTGTGCAGACAGATGCCTCCAATACAGGTATAGGTGCAGTCCTTAGTCAACTGGATGAGAAAGGTAGGGAGCACCCCATTTGCTTCATCAGTAGGAAACTGAAGGAACCAGAAACAAGGTGGGCAACCATAGAGCGTGAATGCTTTGCCATTGTGTGGTCTCTGAAGAAGTTTAGACCATACTTGTATGGATCTACTTTCGTGATTCAGACAGACCACCAACCCTTGAGATGGTTAATGCAAATGAAACGGGAAAACCCAAAACTTCTGAGATGGTCAATCTGTCTACAAGGGTTTGATTTCACCATTAAGCACAGAGCAGGATGTCACCACCAAAATGCTGATGGTCTCTCTAGGATGTTTTTTAACCGAGTAGAGGTAGAGATTCATCCAGGAGTAGATTAAACCCTCCTGTCCCTTAGTCTGGTGGGGGGCAGTGTTAGGGAGAATTCTCCAGATGGCTAATTTCCCTTACCTACTGAGTCACTCAGCGGCTTTGCTGGATTTCTAGGATTTATTTTTTTCACCTGGTAAGAGTGTGAGTCTTTTTTTCTCACTCTTATATGTGTTTTGCTGTGTGTGTTTTAACATTCTTGTGTTCATAGACTGTGGAGTCTCACCTACTCCGCAGGCATCATCTTTTTACTGTGTGTTAGACAGCACCTTCAGTGCAGTGACACAGGGTTGTCTTTTAGATTTCCCAACTTGGACTCCATTTTCTGGGACTGACTACTGTCTCCCAGAACATGTAAAGTGGCCATTGACTTTATTAGTCTCTTTAAAATCCACAGACCCAGTGCAAACTATCTTACATAGAGTACTGGAAAGGGTTAATACTTATCCCTTTTTGTCTGTTTCTCTTGGAGCATTGTTTCGCTGCCTTTTCATCAAGACTTGGCTGGTGGCAGTGGTAACTACCCTATTTTTCCTACCGCGGTTATCTTAAATAACCTTGGTATTGTTTTAGGCTATCTTGGTACCTCGAACTTAAAACCGCTGGACCATATACGTTTTTATACGGTTCCGGCTGGGTTTATTCAACATGTCTTTTTGAAAATGTTTTTCTTGCGTGTTACTCCGTGCTCCAAGCCAGGTTTGGTTCCTTTTTTCGCCGTCTTTTCGCGGGCTTCTCCACAGAAGCCCTCCTTAGGTGCCTGAAAGTCTGGGTAGGCAGGATGTGAGGGAGGGGTTTTTGGACCCCTGCCGTGGGTTCCCTTCGTAACCCAAGTCGCACTCCTATTCGATTGGCTAGGTGACTGTCCCGGCGGGACAGCCACCCTGCTGTGTGATTGACAGCCAGGCTGTGTGAATGGGGGAAAACTCTCTGGGATTGGAAAGGCAGAGTCGCCACTGGAACGAAAGAACCAATGAGGAGCTGACAGAAGAGGACCCCTACAACGACTGAACCGCTCGATGAAGCCCTGCTGCAGGTCCGAATCTTCAGATTCCAATGACAGACAAGATCTACCAGGAATCTTCTTCCCCTGAGCTGGCGGGACCAACCAGTTCACCCCAACTGCAAGTCAGGACTCCCTCCTCTCGTTGAATTTGCTGTACAGAGCTACAGTGAACCGGATAGCCAGGAAGGTCGGACCGTGCTTGGGTTTTAAGGAGCGCGCCTTTTATTTGTTGCTTTGCTCTGCTGCTGGCTTCTTCCCTAGGCAGTGCAGGACCCTCCAGTCTTCCTACTTCATGTCAGTCCGACAGTCACTTCAGGAACCGTGAGCCTTCTGGACCTGCCAAGAACGTCCGCCTCAGCTACAGCTTCTCCATTTAAAGGTACTGTGCAAATCCGGTTGTTCGTTTCGTTCAGCCGCGGTGAAGGTGTGTGAAACCTTTTGCCAATCTGAGGGCTTGTCCTTCTCTTCTCTTTAAACTAACTTTTCTGCCGACCAACTGTGTCCGGAACTCTTGGCAAAGACTTAACCGCGAACTACCCTGAACTGTGTGATCTTGAGCAAAAAACTTTTGTCCTATTGACTTTGGCCCTAAGCCTTTTTTGATTTGATTTTGTCACTGTAGTTCCTCTTTCTAGATTGCCCTGCACTTACCTTTTGGTGCTGCTCAATTTTTACCTAACTTTGTTTTTTCCTCCCTTTTTAAATTACTGGAGTGCCATTTTTCTCATACTTCATTTTGAGTTTAACCTGTCCAGAATCTATTGGGAGTGGTGTGGTTTATTAGTAACGTGATTTTCCAACTGCTTTGCTTTAGTGAAATGTTTTACAACTGATGTGTAAATAAATGTATATTCTTTTACTCAGAAACCTTGAGTCAGTTTTTGTTTGAATCATAGTAATTGCTGTTCTTTGTGTAACTATTGATACTGCTCACTTGCTCTTGAGATAAGTCTGGCTGCTCAGCCATCGCTACCACTTTACTGTGTAGTACAGGCATGTACCAAAGGTGAATTTGTAATGTCACTTGTAGTCTTAATTGTGTCGTGTTCCCAAAGGGTACTGCACATAATTCTGCCTAAGAGCTACCCTATTCGACCCTGCTCGACACCCCCTCAATGCTTGGACCAACTACCATGCACGTCCTCGAACTTGGCTTGACCCTCTTGCACAACAGCTCGAAACCTGGTTCGATGCTGTTGAACCTCCAACAACTGCAAAAATGTGCTATTGATTATTAACTGCCCCCTTGATCCAGTCCTGTACCCTAGAGACTGGTCAGGTCACTTAGTCCCTTTTTGCATCCAAGAAACTTATCCTTTTTAAAAGAACATTGAGGATTTTACTTGCCTTACACCCCTGATTAATTACTCAGAGTGCGGCATTGTGCTATCTTTGCGTATTCTCTATTCTGGACTCAGAGATGGGTTATGTGTAGTGTTTTCATATTTAGTTATTTTGCAGATGGTGTGTTTTGGTAAAGTATATCAATTTTTTTAGAACCTTGATTGGACATTCCCTTTATTTTTGAATGCTATGTTTTGCTGTTTTCATCGCTACTAAATCACATTCACGCCCCTCTTGAGATTATAGCCTATCTCTTAGTTATGTCTGCTTTTCCTTTATGATTGTGCTTTACTTTTATGATTGTCTTGGCTCTTGGTTTGTAGCACTGTGAGGGTTGAGTGGTGTGAGAAACCAGAGGGTATCTCACCTGCTAGCCCCCGGGGATCTCTCTCTCAAGTGGCCAGGGCACAGCTATCACCTTTGGATCCAGACCAGTATGAGAGGATCACCTGGGTGGGGCGTCTTCAGGGAGTGGGGGTGAGATAGCCGATGGTGAGACACAGTATTCCCCTCTTTTTTGCTCATCTACCCCATCCTATTTTTTTGGATTTTCCGAAGTCCTAGCCCCCCCCCCTTTTTTACACAAACACTAGGCCGAGGAAGAAGGTGACTGAGAGTAACCATACTAACTCTCTCACATCATACTGGACTGGATGTTAATCGGATCAGGAAAAGGATACCAATCCTTTCCCCTCACTCTCTGGCTGGCCTCCCTTGGCCCTCCTCCTACCCCCACCTGCAAAGCTAAGAACCTTGGACTCCACATTTTCCTTTTCCGCCCACATGTCTGATGTCTCCAAAAAGTCAAACTTCCTACTGCACCTCCTCAGAGGTACTCTAACTTTCCTCTCCTTCCCCCAGAAGCTCATGGTCTCCCAAGCTCTGGTTCTCTCTAGGTTGGACTATTGTAACAGACTTTTTCTAAATCTACCTGCCTCTACTCTCTGCCCTCTGCAACTAATCCAGAACAGGACTGCACGACTTGTCCTTGACCTCAAGCCCTGGGATCGTATCTCTTCAGCTCTGAAGTCTCTCCTTTGGCTCCCAATGGATGCAAGGATTACATTCAAAACCCTCTGCATTGTCAACAAGGCTTTATGGGGCCTGGGTCCAAAATACTTTCAGCTATCCCTCGGCAAAAACCTCCCCTCTCGAGCTCTTCGCTCCTCTACCTCTAACTCCATCAGGGTCAGTTGTTTTTCAAAGAAATGAGCTGGGGGTAGATCTCTGTCTTCGGCTGGGGCCTCCCTCTGGAACAGCCTCCCTGCCACTCTAAAACATGAGGAGAACCATCTCCGGTTTTGGAAGAACCTCAAGACCTTCCTCTTTGCTTCTGCCATCGCTCCCCCTCTCCCCTGCTGATCTGTTCTCTCTTAGCACTGTGTACCTGGCCACCCTCTGTCCTCTGGGCCCAGGTACCTGCTCACACTCCTGCACTGCCTCTGGGCCAACCCTTGCACTGGGTTCTGTATCTGTACCCATACAGACTCCCACCGCCCCTTTTTTCTTCCTGCACTTATCAGACCCACCCGGTCAGCTGCCTTAAACCCAGCACTTGCCAATTGCTGGCTGCACTACCACTGTTTGTTGCCTTTATTATTTTTTATTATTATTTATCTGTTTCTCCTTTGCTCCGCACTCTCCACTTCTCCCCCCTTCCATGCACTTTTCCCCTCCCCCTCTCCCATGCACTTGTCGTTCTCAATGTCACTGGGCCTAGTAAGATCGTTGTTTTATTCTCCCCTGTTCCCCTTCCCTCCCTTGCCTTGTCCCACTCTGAAACACTTGTGTACGAGCGCGATAGAAATAAAATATCAATATCAAGCCAGGCACTTTACCCGAAGTGCATACACCTGATACCTATTAGCTCTCCCCACACAAATAAAAGGCATCACCTAAAGACACACTCTGAGCAAGGCGAAACACAAGAACAAGCAGAACTTCCGGGATGAAGGCACACCTACTGGAGCAGAGCAATGGACCAAGGAACGAGATCAGCGGGCTAAAAACCCCAAGGCTTCCCTACTGAAGGTTGTTGCATGTGAAGAAGGCCAGATCTCACAAGTGAAGATTGCATTGTGTTTCAAGGACGCCAGCAACCCTCCCGGGTGAACGGCAGAGTTGAAAAGTGAGGCCAAGCCTGTGGTACTAACCGTAACTCGAAAATCGGAAAGTGGCAAACAAGAAAGAAGCGCACACAGCCGGTGAGTTGGCAAGCGACCTGCGAGACCGGTGTGTGTGTTAAAGTGAATGAAGTAGCAACATCATTTCACAAGTGAAGGCTGCGCGCGTGTGGATGAAACGCAAGAAAGGCAGACATATGAATGAACTTTAAAGTGAAATACAGCTGCCATATTAGCCATACTATGTAACGGAGTGGTTCGGTGAAAGGAAGTAGCCCATTCAAAAGTCTCTGTGAAAGGTTCATTGTTTGAAGCGAAAGGGCGAACAAACAGCAACAGTGAAAGTAAATAGTGAACGTTGAGTCGAAGTTGTCCTGCGGTGGTCTGTAACCAAATGTCACACACATTCGAAAGACTTCGACATCCGAAAGTGGTCCGAGCCCGATTGAGGGAGACCCAAAGTGTATTAAGCTTGGGTAAGGGAGTCCCCTTGCAACTGCTTTGTGTCAACTACATTGTGAGCGGTCTGTGCCTGGCAGAGGGGGGCCTACGAGAACTGTGTGGTGAAAGGTCTGAGCCCAGCAGAGGGGGACCTTTGAATGTTTTGGTTGAAACATTTTGAAAGCAGAGAAAGGGACTTTAAACGTGGAAGGCCAGGCGGGCCTCGATCCATGGTTGTGCACTGTGTTGGCAGCCGACCCAGAGTGTGTCATCCTGTCTACAAGTATCGCATTACCCCGTGAGGCCTAACGTGGGGAGAAGAGATGGTTCGGCCACACTATTATTTGAACACTGACGTTTCCTTTTGCATACATTTTCTCCTTTTTACACTTTTTGTACAAGAGATAGGGCAGGCATTAGGTTTTCTTTAGTATAGGCTATTTTGATTTGACAGACACCACTAGGACTGTTTCGTTTATCGTTTGATGGTCAAGACTTCTCCCATCTTAGTTATAGGGCAGAATAGGAGTTTCTCCAACCCCAACATTATCAATAAAGGTTTCACAAATTGTATCCATTGTGTCACTGTCAATACTTGTGATACCATGCCTTCCCTACAGTGGGCATGTTAGCCTCTACTCATCCTTTTACTTCTGCAGGGCAGAATCCATTCCGTCACATGTGGCAAACCAAAATTCAAGCAAAAACCTGCCTTTGACTGGGAGTACAAAGAGGGATTGATGGCTACCTAAGGTTTACATGATGTTAGCTCGCCACATATAAAGCATTTCTTTTTCCGAGGCAGGGCAGCAGAGTTAAATACCCAGCACAATTAAAAATAGTTTGCCATACAGAAACGAGAACGTAATAAACGAAAAATCATTTAAAATTCACTAGGGTCTATACAAATAGAAATGCAAAAGCGTTAAGTGATGAAACATAGGGTATGAAGCAGCAAAGGATGGACCTATGCAGAAAACCAAAAGAAACCAAAAGAAACATCTATAAAGAAAGGTGTGCAGTTGCTGGGCACTAACAGTGGTGATGATCAATGATACATGGGTCCATTGATGGACGCCCAGGGCTGTAAAACGTAGCCTGTGTCGATCAAGCATAGAAGGTACTGTAGATAGATATGCCAGGCTTATACACTTGGCCTGTGTTGATTGAGCATAGAGGTTACGAGATATGGATACATAATGCTTTTAGACTTAGCCTGTGTTGCTTAAGTATAGAAGGGGCCATAGATGGCTACAGAACGTGTTTACACTGTCAATTTATGTATTTTATTTTTATGTATTGAATATTTATAATGTGCCTATACAGCAATTGTGTTTCAAGGGGCAACAAGACAAGAGGGGGGGGGGGCAGGGATGAAGAAACAAACAGTCGCAATAGGCCTTGTGTCATTCGGATCATGCAAGTGCAGTACCAAGAAGAGGGGGAGGAGTGCAGGTCAGAGTGGCAAGCGTGCAATTGCTGGGGGTGTGTGTAGAGGAAAAAGGGCCCATGGGTTAAGCGAGTGCTAAGGGGAAGCCAGGTGTACAAGTGCCAGGGGACTGCAAAGAGTGCAGGGAAAGAAGTTCCACATGCTAAGTACAAGGAACAGAGCTGGATGGGCTCAAGGAGTGCAGGCCCAGTCATGCTAGTGTAGGGGAATGGAGACCAGTAGGGTAAGTGCAGGCTAGTGGGGTAATGGGAGACCAAGTGTAGGGGTGGACTGGTTGAGGAGGGCCTGGTGCCCTTTAAGAATCAGAAGGAACCAGGCAGCCAGTCAATGAGGCAGAGGGGGACATTAGCAGGGGAGAGGGTGAGGGAAGAAGGCAGAGAAAAGGAGGGTCTTCAGAAGCTTCCGGAACATAAGGAGATTCAGCCCAAGTCTGAGAGGGGCAGAGATGGCACCTGCAGAGGAGATACATCTACCCCCACTCTCTGCTTGGAAAAGCGTCTGATCTGCAGAGAGCTGGAGCTAGAAGACCGGAGGGCTCTAGCAGGAAGGTATTTAAGGAGAGAGGGTTGGAGGTATCAGTGTCCTAGGTCCCAGAAAGCCTTGTGGATGATGCAGAGGGTCTTGAACTTGATCCTCGCAGCAACCGGGAGCCAGTGGAGAGATTTTCAGGCTGGAGAGATGCAGTCCCTGAGCTTGAGGCCAAGGATAAGTCTTGCAGTCCTATTCTGGATAAGTTGAAGGGGGTGAAGGGAGGGGTTAGGCAGATTGACAATCTGTTGCAGGAGTGCAGCCTAGAGAGGACCAGAGCTCTGAGTTTTGGGGGGAAGGTGAGGAAAGGGAGAATGCCTCTGAGGAGGTGCAGCTGGAAGTGGGCCTTGCTGGCAAGGTCTGTGATGTGAGGATGGAAGGAGAGAGAGAGGAGTCGAAGATGACACAGAGTTATTTTGCATCACAGGAGGTTGAGAGGGGGGGGCTATAGAGGGCAGCCAGAGAGTAGCCAGAGAGTAGAGGGAAGAAGGGTGCTGTGGTCCCAATGAGAAGGATCTCAGTCTTACTGGCATTAAGGCAGAGATTGTTAGCAGCACACCATGCCTGAATAGCAATCAGACAGTCAGGAATGAGAGAGGAAGAAGAGGAGGCAGTGGAGGGAAGCTTGAGGGAGAGCTGCGTGTTGTCCGCATAACACTGGAAGTGAGGAGAGAAGGCGGAGATCAAATGAGCTAGAGGGGCAAGGTAGATGCTGAAGAGCCACAGCGAGAGAATAGAGCCCTGAGGGACGCCACAGGTGTAGAGTGTGATGGAGGAGAGAAAAGGGCCCAGTTGAACCTGGGATGCTCGGTCAGAGAGGAAGGGGGTCAACCGGTGCAGTGCCATGTCATTGCTGCCAAGGGTATCACGGATAAGGGTGGCATGTTTGACCGTATCAACGGCAGAGGAAAGGTCAAGAAGGATGAGAACGACGGGAGAGTTGGAATTGATTTGAGAGCAAGTCTTCACTGATGTTCAGGATTGCCGTTTCCATGCCTCTGGCTACTCTGAAGCCAAACTGGTGGTTGTTGAGACAATCAACAGATTCAACAGTGTGGTGGATCAGCTCGGAGATGACCAGCTTCTCCAAGAGTTTGCCTAGGAAGGGGGTAATGGAAATAGGGTAGTAGTTAACCGGTCAGGAAGAGTCGGCAGAAGGTTTTTTTGAGGAGAGCATGCACAAGGGAATGGCAGGAAGGAGCCAGTGGCAAATGAGTGATTGCAGAAATCAGCCAAGGCTGGAGCAAGGGAGGCAATATTGTCCTTGGTAATTATGGAGGAGCAGGGGACCACCTGTTTTGAAGAGACTTTCATAGAGAGGACACGTCTAGAGGCCTCATCCGGTTATATGTCTGAGAAAGGGGAGAGTAGGAGGGAAGGGGAGAGGTGGGCCAAGGGAGGCCTGAGAGCAGGTGAGGGAGAATGGAGGGGTGTAGAGGAGAGTGAGGACAGGATGTCCTGAGTTTTGTTAATGAAGTGGGAGGCCAGTGCAATGCAGAGGGTCAGCGATGACAGAAAAGGGGAGATTGCAGTAGGATTGGCGAGTTCCTTGCAGATTTTGAATAATTCAGCCATGTTAGTGGCCCTAGAGATGGGGTCTTGGATATAGTGATTCTTCTTCGAGCCGATGGAGAGTCTGTAGTGCTTTTGGAGCAGGTGGCAGTCCAGTTTGTCAGAGGATATGCTCGAAGCTGCCACTTCCGCTCTGCTGCTTTGAACTTGCATTTCAGGGAGGCTAGGCCGGAGTCATACCAGGTGTTGTGCTTGGAGGCAGGTTTCATATGGATCCTCATGACAGGGGCAAGGATGTCCAGAGTGTTGGAGGTGGAGAGGTGAAAGTTAGCAAGGGTTGTGTCAATGTCAGAGTCAGTGGCCGTAGTGGGAGGGGGAATGAAAGTGGCGGCAAAAGTATCAACTGACACTTGCTTCATCAGTGAAATGACGGAGAATGAGACTGGCATTCTCCTGCCAGTCTCATTCTCCGTCATTGCCTCTTTCCCTCTATTTTACAATTCTTCATGTTGGTTTCCCTGTTTCACCCCTCAGACCCTCTCCCAGCCTTTCTCCCTCCCTCTTCCCACCTTCCCTGCACACCAATTGGTTGGTGGAAGCCTTGCTTCCTCACCCTGTGTTTTGAAGCAGCAGTTCCAAACTGAAGAGGACCCGTGCAAGCGGGTCCTGCTGCTGCCACGCAAAAGCAGGTGAGTGGCCCCATCTTGTCTTCTGACCCATTTGTTCTTTTCTCTCTGATGCCTCTTTCTCTCTATTTTTCCGTTCCTCATGTTGGTTTCCATGTTTACCCCCTCTGTCCCTCCCCTGGCCTTTCTCCCTCCCTCCCTCTTCCTGCCTTCCCTGTGCACCCATTGGTTGGTGGAAGTCTTAGCCACACTCTTTACAGCAGAACCCAGGGCAGCCTTGCCTAGGCACCCTTCAGCTAAGGTGCCACAAGGCAAAGTGCAGCTACAGAATAAGCAGCTGCACTCTGTGTTTACCCATGTTCACCTGGGAAGCCTACCACAGTCAACCAGCAGCGACTGATAAGGTAGGTGTGATCTGGGTGGGGAGTGAAGCCATTACTGCACTCCAGTACAACCCCACCAGTCTTATTACCTAATATCGTATACCTATTTGCTCTTGTCTACGTATAAGGATTAGCCTTATCTTGCATGTAGCCCCATTGTGTAAATTACCCATGTGTACACTTAACCTGTTTTCCTACATTAACCATGTTCCGCATCTGGTCTAACTGTATGGGCTAGCTTTAAGCTTCCTGCAGCGCCATGAGATGGGCATGGTGTAGCATCTGTATCGTGCTGGGTACCGCCCCCAAGATGGATTGTTGGGAGTAGGAAATGCACCACACTTAGATGGATTGTTGGGAACATAAATGTAACGCACTTAGACAGTTTATTTTTTGTTTTTTAATGCACCACACCTAGATGGATTGTTTGGGTTAAGAAATGTACCGCACTTAGAGTGATTGTTGGGGGGGGAGAAGTTACTGAACTTAGATAGATTGTTGGAGGTAGGAAATGCACTACACTTAGGTGGATTGTTGGGAACATTAAAGGCAAGTTCCGGGACTTTTTTTTTATTGTCCCTACGGTTCGGCCATGTGTTTTTAAGCATAAATCGGTAGATCGTAGAAAACTTTCCTATGGACCTTACCCGACTTTTCGTCCATTAACGCACTCGAAATCAGCCGCCATTTTGTGATAATCCTATCATTTCCCCCCATCGACCTCGCTCACCTGCGTTTGCGGCACTAAATCATATCCCCCGCCCCTGAAACAGACTTTATCAAAACATTCATATTCCCTGCCTCTATACGTGACGTGACTGTGTTGCGTAGGCAAACGCGCCCAGGCGTCTTCTACGCGACTCCACACAGAACCCGGAAACCAACACAGATCAGCTCACAACACAGCGCGCCACAATTCGGAATATGAAACTGTACTTTTAAATCAAACCGCAAGATTGTAAATTTGGTAAAGTACATTTATTTGACATCAAATGTTTAGAGAATATTCAGCGATTTGCATTTTTCTTTGCTCTCGATCCAAAATAGTTCGTCTTGAGGCAAGCGATGTTCGTGTGCAGTACACAGGGTGTTGGTTTACGATAAAATAAGCTCTTCGGTCGCACTGATAATCGCATGGCTGTTCCAACAACGAGGCACTAAGCCACCACAACGGTATGTATGTTGCATCTAGCCATTAGTACCGCGTAAGGGCATACTTGTACTTGGCGATCGTCCCATAAAATGGTCAGGGTGGTAACGTTGTTCACGCGGAGAAGCAACTGGCGGTTGTAAAAGCCATCCGCCGGTGTCTGGTACTCGTGACACATACAATAATGAAGGATGTACCTGTTTTAAAAACATAAAAAATGAAATTAGTCTCACCATCAGATCTTTATTAAAATTATTCATTTTATATATTAGGTTGGGAAATTATTTCATAGCTAGGACAGTGCAACTGGGTATTATACGTCATTTCCAGTAACCCACCCCCTCTCCTTCGCCTTTTTCAGAGCCGCCTGAGCGCCAGTGGACCACTTCGTCACTGATATGATATAATATGGCATTTGCAACGCGCCTATACACAAGTGTTTCAAGGCGTGGTGAGGCAGGGGGGGTGACAAGGAGAAGACAGACAATGATCCTACTAGGCCAGGTGTCATTCAGATCGCGCAAGTGCATGGGTAGGGGGAAGGTAAAAGTGCAAGGGGAAGGGGATGGGGGAAGTGGAGTACAAGGTAAGTAGCACAAAATAATAAATACATAGGGCCAGCTGGTGGCGAGTGCAAGGTAAGTGCAGAACAAGGGCTGGGAAGGGGGGGCTGTAGGATACTGAGACAGTCCCCCAGTGCAGGGGTTGACAGGGAGGCAGTGCAGGTGGAGAGTGGAAGGGCCCAGGACCGAGGTCGCAGACAGTGGACCAGTTGTAGCAGGGGAGAGGGAGAGAGAAAGCAGAATCAAAGAGGAAGGTTTTGAGGTGCTTCCGTAAAAGGAGATGGTTCTCCTCAAGATAGTGCGCGGTACAAAACAATATGCCACATAGAACGAAGAAGTACAACTTAACCCGTCTTTAAAGCTACTGTATAGTAATTAAGTTGCGGTATAAACTCATCTAAAGAGTTACTTACATTATATTTGCATTTTCCATTGTGTCTGTGCGTAGGGCAGCCCCGAAATACCACTCCTTCTATGCCGACGTTATTTCTTCTAATGAACGAACATTAAATGGCTTTCGTTTCTGAAATTATATTCATTATCGTTTACGTTATTGCACCACACCCCCAAAAAGAAGTCATTCGGGATGGTCCCGGCCTGTCAAGGTCAAATAACAATAGAACCTTATACTGAGTCGTGGGCCATTCCGGCACCCGAGCAAAAAATCAAAGCAGCTGACCTTCACTTTGAACGAGCACACATTCCTAGTTAGCTACATTCAGTGTAAGGCCATCTCACAGGACTTGAAATTTACACTCCATCTTTGCATTTTGTCTGCGTGCATTTGCAGCCCCAGAGAACCATAAATACGGAGACATTCTATATTTTTTGAAAAATGATTTATATTACTGTTTGGTTTAATTTAATGCGCAAATGAACAAGGTTGGATAGACACATTGCATGTACACTGAGCAATCACTTTTATTTACACAATACATAGCTACACATATTCAATGGGCCTGCGACATGAGGAGACTCCAGAGCAAAGTCACAGGTGACACCCGGGTGGTTCGCACAACTGCACGGTGAAGGGAGGGGCAACGGTGGAGAGACACACTGCATGTACACTGAGCAATCACTTTTATTTACACATTACATAGATACACATATTCAATGGGCCTGCAACATGAGGAGACTCGAGAGAACAGACAATCAAATTACAATCATTTAAACCGTGATGTGTATTTCTCAATGAGCTCTGCTTTAGGTGGACATGGAACAGAGGCAATGTTGGGTGGCAATGCAGTTGTCCCCTGCACAGGTTCGTTCACAACTCTATGTATGTGCCTATCTAGGACATCAACAATAAGTCTCTCAATAAACTCATATTGCATATCCTGAAACACTGGTTTGATCACCCATTGTTTACTTCTTTTAGTGAAGGCCTTATTGTAGCGAAGCGTCCCTAAAGTTCTGGTCGTCCTACTTTGTTGACGGCCAACATTATGGTTATGTGCCAAGACCGCTAGAAGAGTCCGATTTATCATGCCCTCCATGCCAAAATGCAATCGTTTTGGCCTGTACTTTAGGCACATATTGCACGGAATTCTGCCAAATCTCCTGTTTGGCAGAATTCCGTGAGTCCCCTCAAATCTCTTGTTATAGTTTTATCAAATACAATCTTTTCAATGGCTTTGTGAGTGGGTGATGAAGGAATCAACCACTTCTTCTTCCGTGCCTCCTCTGTGGACAAATGGCCATGTTCACAATTGTGGAAATGTTGGTTTGTGGTCCAGCGGTGAACGTGGCTACAGTGTAGCATTACTGACCGCCATTTTTCCAGTAGAATTTCCAACGACCCTCCACATGTTTTTGAGCTCCACCAAAGATGGTTGCTGATTGACTTGGACCACTGTGAAATACCTTGCATATCTTTTTTTTTACCTGCAGCCGACATTATTTTATTGATTGTTTTTGCAAGATGCCATACGTCAAATTGGTGATTTATATTTTTGTACTCTTCTCTCATTGTCTTGGCAATTGAAACGTGTCTGTCCGTGGCTATCAGGTCGATCACCATTCCCCGCGATTGTAGTTCTTGCAATGATGCTACAAAGCCAACTTTCTCCATGGCCACTGAGGATGTACTTTGTGACACCTGCACGACCACCGAACTCACAATTTTCTTACTTTCCATGTCCTGAAAGTAGTAGGTGCAGTACTTGGCTGAAAATCCTGGGCTGTCGCACTGTCCATCACCGGCTAGCCTGAACCGTTTGCCCGCGAATGTACTATCAATAGACATTTTTTCCATTCTCCAAGCTTCGCTAATGGCTGGAAATAGATAATCGATTTGGTATTTGTAGAACTGAGTTTTCGCAATGAAATGGATTCCCACAAACTGAAAGAAATACTCTAACTTTTTAAAACTTGAACCACTAAAAAGTGCGGCCGCTGCACAAAGTAGATTGCCTGCTGGCAGTTGCCCCAGCATGGGTTGTGCAGACCATGAGAAAGGATGATATTTTGTACAGGTGGCATGTATTTTAAGGTTAGTGCCTCGAATTGCACGAGTCACATTAATCAATGGCTCCCCACATACTTCCCCACCAACCGAATGCCCACATTTCATCCTAATAATAATATCAATCAAACAACTATCGAATACAATGAATTTGGCCTCTTTCCTTATACTGTCACTCTGCATCCCAGCTGGTTCGGCCTGTAACGTTGAGGACATGTCACTCACATGAAAGGTAGAATCTCTGATATCGTCTTCCGCTATGTTCAGTGATATTGATGGTGTTTCATTGTCGTCCACTTCATTCTCTTCCATTGCAACATCTGTTCCTTCTCCGGCGATGGGTGAATAAAACAATTTCTTCAACATTCTCGCGGTCTTAGTTTTTGCGGGTGTGGATTCTGTGAATTCATCTCCGACTGCATCCGAACTACCAGGAGGACATTCACTATCAATGGCTGGTGGTGGTATAGCTCCGTTGTCAATCACTTCATATTCTTCCCATTGGCACGATGCATCTCCAGTCTCAAGTCCCTGCCAAAAGGTTTGACAAGCAACATCTCTCGTTCGCTTCACTGTCTGTGTAGATCTAGTTCGTACACCCACTCGCAACTAGAGGACAGATTGGAAAAGGGATGTTCAGTTTAAACACAACTTACAGTATTGAACTATTAACAGTGAAAAACAACATAATATAGTGACCAGGACACTAATCTTCTTTTGCTTTCTTTTCTTTGAAACTTTCTTGCCTCGAACTTCAACATCAGGACGCTGTTGCTCCGACTCATGTGTGCATGTCTCCACTTCCTCTTGCGCTGCAACGACTATATTTTCATGATAAGCACATCCATCACGCACTGACACTCCATCGACTCCCTGAAACATATAACTTTCATTAGTATGTATAATAATATTGAAAACACAAAATGTACTTGGGGACCAATACCCACGAACATCTCAATAGCAAAACACGAATGAACGCATTGTGTAGAACATTCAAACGACAATTATTCACGCATTGTTGATCTAGTTAGATGGAACTGTCAAGATCCATACCTCGGGCTCAGCATAGACTTCCATTGATGATATTATTGAAGATGACGCTTCAGCAACTCCCTGAAACACAGTAATTGCATTAGTATGGTTTTCTATTTTGTTAAAAAGAACATAAACTTTGTGCAGGCGTCAACGGCTCATCTAAATAGACCTGCACAAATGATCAGTTGTCTAAAATAAATAATGGATATCTAAATATGATTCGATTTGCTCGATCGTTGGAAGTGTCACCACCCAGAGATCTGCATCAACTACTAGGGGTGATGTTCTTGTAGAACATTGCACCGACCCGTAACTGCATGCTCCCCCTTCTTCTTGGACTAATGCTCCATCGACTCCCTGAAACATAGGACTTTCATTAGTAATGAACACAATATTGAAAAAAGAAGACACATAGGAGGGCGATGACAGAAGGACATATCAATGGCTAAAAACGAAAGAAACATTGTGTGTAACAATCACGCTACAAGAATGCAAGATCTGATGATCTCCATCGATGGAACTGTCCGGAAACGTACCTCGAGCATCTGAGTGACATCAACGGTTGTCGTCAATGCGTTGGACTCCTCAGCATCTCCCTGAAAGACAGTACTTGCATTATTTTGGATAACAATAATTATAACTGAAAACAAAGACTAGAGGACGAGTACTAGGGTGTACCATTAGGTAAAATAATTACACGATAAATTAAAACTATTGATTTACATGCCTAAAACAAGTCAGTGGCAGAATAGCTAAGTAAGATTACCCGATAGGCGCTTGAAGTGGCTGATGACTGCAATAACGACACGGATGGAGAATCTTCTGCCTTCATATTGAGTGGATACATAAATGGGGAAATTATTGTTAGCTAATGCTACACACTACCGCAAGGCCGAGAGCTAAATCCGTAAACTTGACTCACCAGTGGAGGGATGTGGACGAATAGAGTGGGAATAGCGGTTGAGAGCAATTTTCGCTTCGCTCGCGGTGTGTGTAACGCTCACCTGATTCCCGCAGAGGCGCCGGTCTTGACTGGGTGAATGCCGTATCTTCAAAGGTGATGTGTAACACACGGTTGGCTCTTTGGGCTGGACCTCTGTGCACTGTATGTCTCACTCGAAGAGTAAGATGTCTGCAGATAGAAAATATGGGATTAATTAACTGGGGTTATTGGGTGCCTCTCTCCTCTTCCCTTTCTCTTCTCCTGTAGAACCCCAAAGGTTAACGCCCTCACCTTAGGTAAGTGAACGCCGAGCTCTCCATCTGCCTCGGGGCAGGGTGCCATAACCAGTTTCTTCACTGGATAAGGGTGCAGGCCTCTTGACCTCAGAGGACTGCTGTCCGTCGTTAACTGCACGAACGGTAAGTTCTGGGCACTTCAAATGTCCTAAAAGTCTTTTGTAATGATATCTCTTGTTTTGCAGGGTTCCGGCGATGGCGGATGGCGGGCTGATGAGAGTTGAGGATCGAACCTGCGTGAGGAATAGAAGCGCCTGGAAGCACGTAAGTAAGC
The DNA here is from genome assembly GCF_040938575.1 of Ambystoma mexicanum. NCBI lineage: Eukaryota > Metazoa > Chordata > Amphibia > Caudata > Ambystomatidae > Ambystoma > Ambystoma mexicanum. The sequence goes on from NC_090941.1 coordinate 1,092,607,049, forward strand.
GCTTGTAGCCTGCTTCACGATGCGCACTAACTGTCCCTTTTATCTTGCAGGTACAAGTTCGGAGCTTTAGAGAAGCTGAAGGGTGCTGGAATACCCACTGGATTCGGCCTGGGAAGGAGTAATGCCACGTGAGTAATATAGTTGCCCAATGTCTTTAAACGCACCTTCTTTTGTCTTTCAGATGCAGGATGCAGCGCCGAAGGCCTCCGGAGCGTGCGAAGAGCTGGTAAGCTTTTGTCTTTCAGATGCCGGAATGCAGTGCGAAGACCTCCGGAGCATGCGAAGAGTAGGTAAGCCTTTGTCTTTCAGATGCCGGAATGCAGCGCGAGGCGTTGGTGACAGCCGATGGACCAGGTAAGAGATGCGCTGCCATTGAAGACCGTAGTGCTAACCTGTTCTTTCTTTGTCTTTACAGGTGCTGCTGAAGACTGGATTCCAGGATGGTAAGCCTTTGTTCCCTTAGGCCCAGGATCAGAAGACACGATGAGCGTTCTGCTGCAGAGAATGCAGAATAACGCAAAGCAAGATTCATCCATCGGGTGTGGTTTAAATAGCCTCCTGTAGTGCTTAGGTGTCTCCTTCCACAGCAACGCCTAGGTAAGAAAAGAGTTCCTGCTTTCCAGAAGAGTTCCAGTGTTCTGAACCTAGGGAGTGGCTCCTGCCCCACCCAACAGGAAAAGTAGTCCCAAACAGAAGAGGATCAGGGGTTCAACTGACAGGTAAGTAAGCAGCATGGTCTGCTGCAGGTAAGTCCACCCAAGCATTATGAGCCCGGCGCTTCCAGCGCTGGGACTGGGCATCTTTATGAGCCTGGTGCCACTGGCGCCAGGACAGGGTCCAAAAGGTCCCAATTGGGACTGGCTGGCACTCGGAACCGGGGTTATGGGTCTGCTTCCAAGGGAGTCGGGCAAGTCCTGATCTTTTGGAAGCAGAGATCATGACAGTGTGTTCTTCTTTATTAGCAATGATGTGGAGTACATGTCTGAGCTAAAGTGCCTGCTGCAGATGCGGTATCGATCACCCCCCTTGTCCGCAAAGACTTCTAGGACTCTACTTTCAAGCTCAGACGGTGGATATCACAATATCGGACCCATTCTCTTATCTGATCTATTGTTTTAGGGAAAACATGCATTATAGTACCTTCAGATTTTTTATGGGTCTTCGAAGGGCAACCGCCAATGGAACAGGCAGGCATTGTGGAAAGTTCTGAAAAGTAAAGATCAACAATTCTCTATGAATACCAATGTGTTAAAAAATTAAATGACACATAAAAGGTTCAATGCAAGGTTCGTTTTGGTTCTTGGAACTATACACGTTATTCACATGCGGATAAGTATTTGAATAACTTTAAAAAAATAGAAAAATAATTTGACTAAACTCAGAACATGTGACTAGTTCCTTGCATGTACTGTCTTGAACGAAAAGAAAACATGGATGCAATTTGATGACTACTAGCAAATAGATATAAATTAAAAAATTGGACGCAAAATGATTATGGTACATGGCCTTACCTTGACGAACAAACAGTTAGATGCAGGGATCAGAGTAGTTTCTTGTCGTAGAACAGGGAGCAGTTCACAGGTTGCAAACTGACGAGTTTGCTCGAAGTGGTCACGGAAGTTCACAGAGACGAAGAGCAGATGACCAGCACCTTCACGGGTTGACTAGCAAAGCGCAAAGAAGTTCTCATTAGAAATATGAAGTGGGTTATAAAGAATTCGAAACAGGGGTGTGTTTGTGAATGAATGACGTGAATATGTCGTGGCATTATGCGGTTTGCAGGGCGGCATCCAGCGTGAGGGGGGATGCTTGGCAGGAGACACGGGGTCTGGAGGTAGACATGGGAACAACAACCCATGCTCTATAGACCACTTTGAAGTGTACATGGTCTTTGGCACCTCTTGGCCTTTATCGCTCCCTGACAGCTCCACTTGCCAGCGCAAGTACCCCGGTGCGAACTGCCTTTGTTAGGGCGGGGGGGGGGATTGGGGCGGTGGTCGTGCAGACAAGACACAGGAAGACTCGTGAATGGAGAAACACTTATGTGGATTGCAGGGGGCGTCCAGCGTGAGGGGGGATGCTTGGCAGGAGACACGGGGTCTGGAGGTAGACATGGGAACAACAACCCATGCTCTATAGACCACTTTGAAGTGTACATGGTCTTTGGCACCTTTTGGCCTTTATCGCTCCCTGACAGCTCCACTTGCCAGCGCAAGTACCCCGGTGCGAACTGCCTTTGATAGGGCGGAGGGTGGATTGGGGCGGTGGTCGTGCAGACTAGACACAGGAAGACTTGTGAATGGAGACACACTTATGTGGATTGAAGGTGGGCGGCCAGCGTGAGGGAGGATGCTTGGCAGGAGACACGGGGTCTGGAGGTAGACATGGGAACAACAACCCATGCTCTATAGACCACTTTGAAGTGTACATGGTCTTTGGCACCTCTTGGCCTTTATCGCTCCCTGACAGCTCCATTTGCCAGCGCAAGTACCCCGGTGCGAACTGCCTTTGATAGGGCGGGGGGTGGATTGGGGCGGTGGTCGTGCAGACAAGACTCGTTTGCCGCAGGGCCTCACCAAGGAGAGGCCATCTAACTGCATGTAAGAGGCAGGCTGCAGGATCTAGTACATGGAAGGCAGGGGGGTGAGTTTATAAATACCTCACCCTCCCAGGAGAATATATGGGTGCAGTTCACCCTGGAGACCCTGGATGCTTAGGCAGTTAGTCAGCCTGTACCCGGTGCCCAAAAGGATGATTTATTATGATCAACCATATTGATTATTTACCTATAACCATGTTTTGTATCAATAAAATCTAACAGCCTTTTATTGCCAACGCTTGAACAAAGTGGTGTGGTAAGTATTTTTGGGGGAGGAGGCAAGGCCGGGAGGCTTGATGCCAACCCGCAAAATAACATATGTATGTCTGCTGCATATGGGTTCAACGGTTATGTGGATTGAAGGTGGGCGGCCAGCGTGAGGGAGGATGCTGGCCGGAGACATGTGGTGTGACAAGACAAGGCACAGGAAGACTATTCAATGGAGACACACTAGATTAATTTAAAAAATCAAACCAACCATTGTTAAAATATATGTTGGGTTTTATTTTAGATCTTAATTTCAATTGAACATAAATAATAAACATTACACATTGTAAAGTTCCGGTTGCAGCACATCCAGGGAAAATCCGCGGTATTGTCCACTGTCGCTGGGGAAATGTTGTCTAATGGCAAGTACCGCACAGGCAGGTATTACTCTCCGAACGCGGTGTCCGAGCCTCCCGTGAAGCCACCAAGTGAAGCAACGATAGGCCACCAGCCTGTACCACCTGTGAAAAAGAAAGATGCAAACTGTATTAAAATGACAAAACTTTCTTATCAATGTCGATTCAGGTAAAAAATGTCATTCTGCTTTGAAAAAAATTCTATCTAGAAAATGCACAATATGGAACCAATTTACATGCGTTCGAATGATATGTAGATGTAATTGTATATGTGGGAGACGACCATGAAATAGTAGTGGCATCACTGACATCACAACCAGAGTATACTTACTCGTTACTCGGATTACGCGGACGAACAGTGCCGCGAAGTTCGTGCATAAGCACCATCATCATCCTCAACACGGTCCGTGAGAGGCAGGCTTCCCCGAACTCTGGCAGCTCGGTGATGCATTGCGGACTTGGCTCGCCTTCCGAAATGTAGGCCAAGCACCCGGAATTTTCACGGCAGCAGCAGTTCTCCTCCTCAGTTGGCATTAGCTCGCACCGATTGCACGTGCACCAGGTGGAGACGCCGTCCATGCGACATGGTCCAGGCTCTTCATCCGTTGACTGGTCCTCCCAACTGCCATCCGAATCCCCATCGTTTTCGCGTGCTTGCCTTTCCAGTAGTTCCTCCTCGGTGTACTCGGGCTCGTACATATACGGCATTATTGTAGCCATTGTGTGGTAAAGAAAGCAAAATAATTTACAGAGATGGTACAGGTGTTCACAAGGCCTAGAAGCGGCGAAGGTAGCTGACCAGAGCACAGAAACGAGTCACAGAATACTCAAAGTAACACAGAGAGAGTAATGGAATCGAAAATCTGCTGCTGTGTGTTGTGAAACGGTGTGTTTATACTTATTGAGGAAAGAGGCGTCCTGCCATTTCCATGGCGACAATTCATTAGCTGAGGCGCAGCGATTGTTGACACGAAACGTGCTTTGGCGTTGGGAAATGGGCGGTACGCGCCTGCTGATGTCAGGCTCAGGGGCGGGGGATTTGATTTAGTGCCGCAAACGCAGGTGAGCCAGGTCGATGGGGGGAAATGATAGGATTATCACAAAATGGCGGCTGATTTCGAGTGCGTTAATGGACGAAAAGTCGGGTAAGGTCCATAGGAAAGTTTTCTACGATCTACCGATTTATGCTTAAAAACACATGGCCGAACCGTAGGAACAATAAAAAAAAGTCCCGGAACTATCCTTTAATAGTGCTGGCAGTGAGAGCTGGTTGGAACCTCTGGGTCTGGTGCGCATCACAAGTGATTAAAACAAACAAACAAACAAACTTTCAGTTTCAATACACGAAAGCCGGCGAGAGTCTTTCAAATGAGCACTCCTATGTTGCCTGAACACTCTGCAGCTGACCCTTCTCTGGACTTTCTCAAAAGTTCAAACACACAAGTTCTTTCTTCTCAGGGTCCTGCATTCATCTAATGTTGCCACTTGCAACCTTGGACTCACACACAGTTCAGTTTCCTATCAGCTTCCTCCAACTGACCGACTGTCTTGAGTCCTCTTGGCTTGCTGCTGGAGTCAAGGACGGTACCAGGGTAGCCAGTGTGATGCTGGAAATGCATCGGAGGGACAGGGCCTCCGTATCCTTGTCCTTTACTGCTTTTTATCGTGTGTTCTGTCGTGTTTTCCGCGCAGGAGTTCATGTGAGACTCCTGGCGGTGCAGCTCTCTCTCTTTTGGTTTGGTGAACGGACCCGTTGTATACCCTTATGGCACCCATGGGTGGGGGTACAACCCTGTGCCCCTAGTGTATGTTTTTGGGCACCTGTGGGTGGCCCGCAGAGCAGGGTATGGGCTGGTGGCAGCTCCATGCTGAATTTGACAGGTGCGCGAAGTATCCTCCATTTTGGGATACCCCGGCCCTGCCATTGGAATCAGTTGATTCCTGATGGAAAACAAAATGGCCCCTACGGCCTCTTGCTTTCTATTACCTATTACCTTGTTTTCCCAAAGTCCTGGGAAGCCCTGACTCTGTCCCTTCCCCCTGACTGGCTGTTGGATGGACGCGCCATATATGGTGTTGTTGTGAAGGCCCGGCCAGACTAGCTGGTGTTGGTTTCAGCCCCTTTGAGTTACTCTTTGGACATCCCATGAGGGGGCCCCTTGCATTGATCAGAGAAGGTTTGGAAGCCACCCCTCCAGGTCCCGCCAAGCAAGTGGGGGACTATGTGTTAGGCCTCAGACGGAGGATGACACAGATGATGGGTCAAGCAACAGCGAATTTCAAGGCCAGCCAGGAATTGAACAAATACTTGCATGACCTTAAAGCATCGCAAGTGGATTGGACTCCGGGACAGGAGGTCCTCGTGATGGAGCCTACCAAGCCTCGAGCATTGGCAGATAAATGGACTGGACCCTTCAGGATAATCTCCAAGATGGGCGAGGTCAATTATCTGGTTGACATAGGAATCCCAGGGGTAGCCCCTCAGGTATTCCATGTTAATAGGCTCAAGCCTTTCCACAGGCGAGCCAAAGTCTTATGTCTCTTGCTGGCTTCAGAGCAAGAAGCGGATGAGAGTGAGCCCTTTCCTGATTTGCTGCATAGCAACCCTCAGGATGGCTCAGTGGAGGGAGTGCAGCTCTCTCCCGATTTGACAACCGAGCAGCAGAGGGCCTGCAGGACTTTGCTCCAGCAGTATGCCTCTCTGTTTTCGCTGACGCCAGGCCTTACACCGTGGTGTAAGCATGAGATTGACACTGGTGACAGCGTGCCTGTCAAGAGCAGGAGCTACCGAATGTCAGATACGGTTAAGAACCTCATCCAGGCTCAGGTCGCCAAGATGTTGGATCTGGGTGTTATTGAACCCTTAGCCAGGCCCTGGTCCAGTCCCGTGGTCCTTGTTCCCAAGGCAAGTTCCCAGGCAGGTACCAAGGATTGGAGGTTCTGTGTGGACTAACGAGGAGTCAATGCCGTCACCAAAACTGACGCGCACCCATTGCCCCGGTCTGATGAGCTCGTGGACACCATAGGTGCTGCCAAATTTGTGAGCTCCTTTGACCTCACCTCAGGCTATTGGCAAATAGCTCTGACGGACCATGCCAAGGAAAAGACGGCGTTCTCAACACCAGAGGGACTCTACCAGTTTAGGATCATGCCTTTTGGGTTGAAGAATGCCCCTGCCACCTTCCAGAGATTGGTCAATCATGCTCTCAGTGGGCTGGAAGCCTTTTGTGTGGCTTATTTAGATGACATTGCCGTCTACAGTTCCAGTTGGGAAGAGCACTTGACACATCTGGGTAGGGTGTTGCAGCCCTTGAAAAGGGCTAACCTCACTATCAAGGCCACCAAGTGCCAGATAGCTCAGGGGAAAGTCACGTATCTTGGTCACGAGGTAGGGGCGAGTCAAATCCAACCTCTCCCCAGTAAGGTACAGGATGTACAGGACTGGGAGACTCCCACTACTCAAACCCAGGTGAGAGCCTTTTTGGGCCTCACTGGGTATTATCGCAATTTCATGGCGGACTATGGAACCATAGCTGCACCACTGAGAGCTCTGACTTCACCCAAGCAGCCTAGGAAGGTTAATTGGACTGAAGACTGTCAGAGGGCCTTTGATGACTTGAAAGAAAGTCTGTGTAGGGCACCCATGTTGTGTGCGCCTGACTACAGCCGACCCTTTATTGTCCAGACGGATGCCTGCGACACCGGAATTGGAGCTGTCTTGTAGATGACAAAGGGAGAGAACATCCTACCATATTCATCAGTAGACAACTCAAGGGTAGAGAACTTAGGTGGGCTACTGTTGAAAATGAATGTTTTAGTATAGTTTGGAGCCTTAGCCGTTTTAGGCCCTACCTTACGGGGTCTACCTTCAAGGTCCAAACAGATCATAAGCCCCTGAAGTGGCTTATGCAGATGAAGGGTGAGAACCTGAAACTGCTCAGGTGGTCCATTAGCCTGCAAGGGCTAGACTTAACCATAGAGCATAGACCAGGGAAGAGTCACGATAATGCAGATGGCCTTTCCAGAAGGTATGTTGACCGTCTGGATGAGGGTGTCTATCCCGTGGGAGATTAGGCACCCTCCACCTCAGTCTGGGGGTGGCGACTGTGATGCTGGAAATGCATCGGAGGGACAGGGCCTCCATATCCTTGTCCTTTACTGTTTTTTATCGTGTGTTCTGTTGTGTTTTCCGCGCAGGAGTTCATGTGAGACTCCTGGTGGTGCAGCTCTCTCTCTTTTGGTTTGGTGAACGGACCCGTGGGATACCCTTATGGCACCCATGGGCGGGGGTACAAACCTGTGCCCCTAGTGTATGTTTTTGGGCACCTGTGGGTGGCCCGCAGAGCAGGGTATGGGCTGGTGGCAGCTCCATGCTGAATTTGACAGGTGCGCGGAGTATCCTCCATTTTGGGATACCCCGGCCCTGCCATTGGAATCAGTTGATTCCTGATGGAAAACAAAATGGCACCTGCGGCCTCTTGCTTTCTATTACCTATTACCTTGTTTTCCCAAAGTCCTGGGAAGCCCTGACTCTGTCCCTTCCCCCTGACTGGCTGTTGGGTGGAAGCGCCATATATGGTGTTGTTGTGAAGGCCCGGCCAGACTAGCTGGAGCCTTCCCGGTGATGTATGTTGTGGGTACCTCCTGTGGGTGGGACCTGGGTGAATGAAGTGTGTGACCAATATGCACTTCTTGTTGTGGTTGTCTGGTTTCTGGCATGAGAGACAAAGACTGAGACAGCCCTGCCCGAAACTGGCCTGAATGCAGTTTGTAGTGTTGAATGGCTGGGTACTTGTCCCAATCCACATTCCGTATTGGGAGTGTCTGAGCGGGAGAAGGATGGCCTGAATGCACTGCGTGCCTGATTGGCTGACTGACTGCATGAATGCCCTTCTGGATGATTGGCTGCTGAGTGTGACCTACCAGTGTGGATGAGAGACCGAATAGTATATCTGGGGACCTCTTACCACTGGAAATTGTTCAGAAGCTGATGTCCACTACGAGTACCTGGAGTAACTGAAGCTTGACCTTGAAGCCCTGCTGAACGAGAAGAATTGCTGTTGCTCTCCAAGGACTGACCCAGAGAGGACCTGGTAAGACGCCCTCTTCCCGAGCTACGAGGGACCATCGTGCACCAGCTGATCTTTGCCAAAGCTTCCTGGTAGACAGACCTTCGACAGGCTGCCGACCCGAGACGGGGACTGCCGCGGAATCTCAAAGAGAAGCACCCGGACTGTTGTTTGCCACTGTTGACGGCCGCTGTCGCCGACCGGAGCCGCCATGCTCCCGTTTGCCTAAGAACTTCAATTGATCATCGGACGCTCTTGTCTGCATCGTCGCCCGCTTTATCCCGCTGGAGAAGGCCCGACCGTCGACACGCCGAAGAGCATCCTTGCTGGGCTGCAGTTCTTCATCCTCTCTTTGCGGTCCAGAACTAACGTCACCGAGGTGCCCCGCACGCCTCTTCCTTGCAGGACGCCAACGCTCCATCGTCGACGAGCACCGCTAGGAACGAAGCTGCCACTTCACCGCCGTAGTTCAACCTGTTCTCCGTTGGACGTTCGACGACCCGTGACTCCTGCCTTAAAGGGAGGGCACTCAAGAAGGGCCGTCGATTCCCCGACACCGAACGCCGAGTTCCTCGACGCCTCTTGACGATCCGTGGCTCCTGCTTTAAAGGGAGTCCCTCAAGAAGGATCGGTCAATGCATCTTCGGAGAACTCTACTCCACCAGGTACATTGTGGGGGTAAAACTTTAGTAGGAGAAAATAAGACTATTGAACAATATATGGACTGGGTTTGTGCTATATATCTTTATTTACAGGTTGCCCAGGTGAGGGGATCTCCACACAGAACTGTGCCTAAGGGTAGGGGTCAGACATCTGCCTATTGTTTCAACCATCTTACATTCCTTCCTATCTCTATTGCTGGTTTCCTCGTTATTGATCTGTGTGACATTTTAACCGTACAGATGATGCACTTTAATGAGATTTGATAACATTGGTGGTACCACTTTAGAATTGTATATATTTATCATTGTTGATTTCCGAGCACAAAGTGCGTTATTGTGATCGTGTACATACCTTCGAATATTAATTATATAAAGACTGTGTTTTCAGTAATACAGTGTGTGGACATTCCTTTGTGGGGGTTTGGGGACTACACTGTACTTAAGAACCAACCTGCATCACCTCCTGAGAAGCTAGGCCTTGATTGCTCGACTACGTTACCAATAATAGAGAATCTTGGCTGGGGTCCTCTGTGCCTCTCCTCTACCATATAGAGAGCGGAAGTACAGACACCCGCTACCAGTCTTTACAGCCAGCATGCCTCCCCGCCTGCTTTATCAATGAAGGAGCCCCCTGTTATCTGTTGCTCCACACATCAGCACTTGACGGCTGCCGACCGAAAATGCACCAACACACAGTGACCGGTTTCTCCGAACTGAAGCTGCCAACAGCACATCAAAGCTCTCTTGCTCTTTTCCCACTCAATCCAACAAACAAACCCTGCTACCCCCCTTGCATTGCAGATCCGCCAGAGCGCTAAGAGACCACACAAGTGGCAACTGTGCACGATACAAGAACCTTTAACATAACATATTTGTGTTTTTGACTTTCAATATCATATTAATAAAATGGAGAAATAAAGTCATACAGGTTTATAACTACACAGTGACGGTTGGATCTTCCATTGCATGTAACAATCTCACTCCTGGAGCCAGAGCCCACAGGAAGAACAGTCAGCTGAACTAGGCCAGCCATTGCACCATGACAGACATGGATAGCAGGGAATTTAGCGTGCATGCTCAGACGCTGCAATTAAGCCGCAGTGCCTGCCACCAGCCCACTGGCAGCAATTTAATTCAATGTTTTATCCACTCCAAATCAATGGGTGGCAGGTGAGTACATTCCAACACTGTGTGCGCTCCTGAACCTCCACCCCAACTCTGCCACAGTGTAAAAAGCATGTCCACCGCTCTTCGCAGGCACATCTTCCCATCTCCTCAGCCCAATGATGCTTGGATTACCAGTAATCGTTACCACTCTAATATTACACTTCTCACCCCACTCCTAACCTCATGAAGCATCCTGCCACTAGATATCCCATTTTGCCAAGCCAAAGTTCCAAGTCAAATACTTGATTGCCCTTTTTGGGCCCCGCTTCTTTGGAGGTCCTTATAGTAGCACTGGCAGTCTGGTAGCAAAGATATGCCGTGTCATGGGAAGAGGGGACTGGGACAAGGAATACCATAACTTCAAGTAATGAAAATTGTTGGTGAGTAATCGGGGACATTACCACCTCATCCCTCTCCTTCATCTCACTCATGAAGATGCAGCAAGCATCCATTCGTTGCCAGTTATCGCACAAGAGATTGGGCATCATTACCACTTTGATTTAATAAGATCACGCAATATCAGGAAGATTGCAAAACAGCCACACTAAAATGTGACATTTCAGAAGCTCCTACATGAAGCCTGTGGTGCTTAAGGAATGTGCAAAGAGAGCCCCTGTAGCAGCCTGACTAGTCGGGGACAAGGACACAACCTTCATCTCGCTCTAGTGGAAACACCCTGAATCATTGTCGGCAATGCTACCGACTGGTTCACATACGCAGTTGCAATGGTCTGCCCCACCCATCTATTCAGAGCAGCCGTGGAAGAATGCTTGCCCTGTGCTCTGGACCACAGACAGCAAGGAAAAAGTCAGAAGTGCCAATCAAAGTCATGCCGTGCATATATGCACCCAGAACACTGTCCAATAAATGCTCCGCAGGCCTAGAGGAGCCCAATGTACCAAAAGTGGAACGAATGAACTCCTGTGACAAGTGAAAGGCAGTCATGAGCGTAGGAAGTAAGGAATGAGATGGAAGCAGGAGCAAGCCATCTGGCAAAACCCTTATGCAGAGTTCAGTGCACAGGAGGGCCCAAATCCCCTGAGGTGCCAATCAGACTAACTACAGCTAAGAACAATGTTTTGAAAGACAAAAACATCAGATCAACATCAGGGGTTCAAACTGTAGGCTGTTAAGCTAACCAAGCCAATGGGAGGTCCTAAGTATGGACAATCAAGAGACTGGGGCGTGACAGAAGCAAGCTTCAAGGAGAAATGTTAGGCCCCCCTTTCTAAATGTCCCCTGGTGTTCCTGAATGCTCTAATGACTTCTTTAAAGAGGACAGCACCAAACCCAGATTTTACCCATCCTGCAAACATTCTTGAATAAGTAACTGATCACAGGATACAGGGAGCCAGCCCTTAGATAGTCACAAAAACTGAAAACAGTACCCAATGTCAGATATATACCTACAAAGTGCCTTGTCACTGCCGGATCGACATACAGACCCATATAGACAACCCCTCCCTCTCAGCAGTCAGTCTGACAGTCTGAGCTTGAGTAAGGACTGGATTGGGAGGATTGAAAACCTCTGAGGGTTTGTTGGTGAGAGACACAACCACCTCAAGCCAGATGAATCATCCCAGCAAACCAAATCATTGTGCATCACTACGGGACTAACATTAGATCCAAATCTAATTGGAAAAGGGTGGAAAAGCAGAATTAAGCCACTCAGGTCACCAGAAGAACATCCCATCCGATGTCCGTGCCTGAGGAGTCCTGCCCCTTGAACAGCAAGAGGGAGATGGGCATCGTGCTGGAATGCTGACACCAATGATGTGCTGGGGCTTTCCTACTGACCAAGAGGGTCTAAAATGTGCCTTAAGTGTCAGAAATGTGGGGAAGTAGGCAAAGGTGGCCTTCATAAACTATTCCATGGGAGTGGAGTGTATAATCTGTGACTTTATTATATTGAAAACTGAGCCACACGATCAGAACGATGAATCCGTCTATGAGAATACGATCTCAGAAGATCCAAAGACTGTTAATGGACCACGAGCTGCCTACATGAGGGTGGAGAACATGCACCAGTGGTCCTACCACCTTAGTAAAGGCTAATGGGCCATCTTGAGTTTCAATGGCAGAACAAAACACAGAAAGTGTTAATTTGTAACAGCAAATGTGAGGAAGGATGAGCTATTGGGGTGTGAAATAGCCATCCTCAAAATCGATAGAGAACATGATGTTTTCTTTACAAATTAGTAGAGAAGTGGGTGGAAGAGAAACCATGTTATGAAAGTAACATCCTGAATTTACCAGCGCACCCGCTTCAGGCCCTGCACCGGCTCCATCCCCCTATAGCCTTGTTTCATCCTATGCTGTAGGGCAGATATCTCTTTAATCTGCAGATTCTGCACACTAGATCCTAAGCCTTCAGTAGACCCCTTAGCATAGGGGTAGCCCCCCTTCCATCCGGACACGGAAGGGGGGCTGGTGAACCAAATTGTGTACCCCTGTGTAAGTATGTTCCGTACGCATGACTCTGATATGAATTTCCCTATACTGAAGAAATGCCTGAAACTTGGCTCCCACTGGCTCTTCTGAATGAGAATTGACGGGGGCCATAGCGAGTTGGTTGTCAGGGCTGCTGTTATCACTGATGAAGAGGAGCCACATGTGAACCTAGAACCTTGAAACACTTGTGTATAGGCACGTTACAAATGGCATATCATATCATAAGAGAGGGCAACCCCCTTCCTTTACCACTCACTCTGGACTGAGGAAAATCAGTTATGTGTCAATCTGGGCTGTGCCTCGTGCCATCCAGACACAGGACGTGACCTGAGCTGCACCCCACGCTTCTGATCTTCCATCTTTACTCCGCCCATTCAATATTCACCGTGGTAAACAGCCACAGCAGAGAACCTGAGAGTATCAGGAGTCCCAGGTGTACTGTGCAATGCTGTGCATCATTAACAGCATCTCTAAGAAGTCTGAACTCTCCCCAAAATGGGTCTTTTAATAAGGCCTTGGCAGCAATGGTTGCTTTAATCAATGCCCTGACAACAAAGGGCACAGAAGCACATGGTCCCTTCATTATGGTGTCCGCTTGTCTATCAATATCATCGGAGGGCTGTGAATTATTCTATTTTTTATTTCATTTTTATTTATTTAATGAAAATTACAGCAAAACATGCATTTGGGGCACAAACATGCTTCCAAAACGTTTTAACTTTGATTTACAGAGCAGAAGACCAGTGTCCTTAACAATGGGTGAGAGGATGGGGATTGGGACCAGATGATGCAGGGGAGGTAGAAACAAGAGCAGGGGATAAATACAGTAGAGCATGATATAGGGATGGGAAAGTGGAGGAAGTGCTGCGTTTTAGGATGAAGGGATGAAGGATAGGTGCCGTGAGGTTGGCGTAGATAGGTAGGGGACAGGAGAACAGGGAGATGTGGTGGCATGGAATGCTATGCTAGTAGTTCTTCAGAAAGGAGGAGTGCTAGGAGGTTTGATTTAAACAGAGGTAGAGTGGGATTAGTGCTCAGAGGGAGAGGAAAAGCATTCCAGAGTAAGGGATGAGGAGAGGAAGAGAGCAGAAATGAGATGGAGTGCAAGGGGCACGAGAGTGGGCAAGATGAGCCGAACACAATTGTAGGGAGCGAGGGAGATAGTGGTTAGTGAGATGGGCTGATGGGTAGGCTTGCGCGAGTCGATGGATAGTTCTGAAGATGATGAGAATGAGTTTATACTTCGCCCTCGTCTCATAAAACAAGCCTAACTAACAACGGGCTGGGGAGGTCGAGGTGAAACGGGGAAAGTTGAAGACAGCAAAGTTGAGGACTTTTTTGTGAGGTGGAAAAGCATAGTTTGGAATGCCATAGAGTTAGACTTGCGCTATAGTCAGACTGACAGGGTACTAAAGAAGAAATTAGGTGCTGAGTAGTGTTGAAGGGATGAAGATGTCTTATTTTTCTGATGTTGAGGAGATTAAGTATGGTCACAGTGGCAGATCTGGAGATGAAGAACGACAAGTTGTGAGATGGTTTGAAGATGACACCAAGTTTGCCAAAAGCAGTGTAGTGAAGGTATTCAGCATAGATGATTAGAAGACGGGAAGAGGAAGAGATAGCCCACTTGGATGGGAAGTAGAGAACTTCGGTCTTAGTGGAGTTGAGCATCAGCAAGTGAGATGCAATCCAGTATTATATGGTGGAGAGACAGTTAGAAATGTTTGACTGTAGCTCATCAGATAAGCAGGGAAAGGAAAAGAAGGTCTGAGTGTCATCACTGCAGAGGTGATAGGATAAACCAAAGGAGGAGATCAAGGTGCCAAGAGCAGAGGTATAGAGAGTGAAAAGAAGTGGACCTAGGTCTGACCATTAACGAACACCAACAGAAAAAGGGGTGAGTGGAGAGGTAAGGCTGTTCCAGGACACCTGGAAGCATCTGGGGGCGCGATATGAAGCAAACCAAGTGAGGGCCTTGTCACTGATGCCTAGGGGAGAGTGTTGAGAAAAGTTCAGAATGGTTCACGTTATCAAAGGCAGCAGAGAGGTCAGGAAGAATATGAATAGATTAACGGTTAGACTGACGAGCAAAAGAGATGCAGTAGCTGATATTGAGGAGAGCTGACTCAGTGGAGTGCAGAGGTTGGAAGCCAGATTGAATAGGATCCCGGAGGTTGTGTGTGTCAAGGAACTCAGTGAGTCGGTTGAAAACTGCATGCTCTAGGATTTTAGAATAGTGAGGTAGAAGAGAGACAGGAAAAAAGTTGACAGGACAGTTGAGATCTAAGCCAGGTTTCTTAAACATGATAGTATGCGACTTGTAGGATGATGGGAAAGTGCCACTGACGAGAGAGGAGTTGAAGAGGGAAGTAAGATATGGATACGGGATAGAGGGTCAATGGGGGCACATGAAAGGTTAGGCCTGAGAAGAAGGGCAATAATCTGATCAGGTTTAGTGGGGTAAAGGAAGACATTGTTGCAGGATAGGAGGGTAGAGGTGGTAGAGAAACGTGAGCAGGTGGCGGGATAGAAGGTAATTTGCAAGGGTATTTTGAATGCTGGAAATGTTTGAAGCACAATAGAGAGCTAGATCGTTAGCATAAAGAGTAGAGGAAATGTGGAGGGTTTCGGAGGTGAGAGAATTGAGTTGAGAGATGTTTGGAGGTTCCTAGGTTGAGAGGATTGAGAGGAAATGAGAGAGAGATAGAAGTCCCGTTTGGCAGATTCAAAAGCAGAGGAGTAGCTTAGAAGAACAGTTTTCAAGTGCCACTGCAGTCTTACTTGACATTCTCTGGAGCAGGCGTCTGCCTTCAGAGTTACTGGGTAGTTCTCTTCAGAACGGTACATGGTACATGCGGGTCAGGAAGTGCAGCACATCATTGCCCTTATGCAGAGCAATGAAGCAAATGAATTTAGTACCACTGTTGCTGCTTAGATCATACGAAATGGAACAAACAGGTTTAGCCCCAGTCTGTATTACCTAATAATGTTTTCACTAAGGCAAAGAAGAAGCAGGTACTTTTATTCAGTATATTTTCTCTGTAACATGAAAATAATTGTAGTAAACACATTTCTTTTTTATGTTATGCATTTATGTTATGCAGTGCACATAGTACAAAAAGTCACATTCCCTTTTTGCCTAAGTGCAAATGTTTTTTTAGATGATATGGACTGTGACAAAACCTGTTTGCCCCATTCTGTATTATAAAAGCACTTGCTTCATTTTTAGCACTGGTGCAAATGTTAGATATTCTGGCCTGCGTTCCTTAGATTCACAAGAAAGGTTTAATTTGTTCAATCATAAGCCAGCCAAAGAATGGGTTTGACATTGTCTCATTTAACCTTATTTGAGGTACACAGTAACTCCTCAGTCCGGGGAGCTTGTGCCAATGCTAATATGGGCCATAATTTCCCTATGTGACCTCCCTGGTCACGCAGTACTTTGATAATTGTAATACAGATGCATAATGTAATACATACATAATTAAAATAAATAATAACATCATTAACCAGCAGAGCCAGCACAAACATGGTTCCAATTTCATTAGTATCACTTTCCAAACCAAGAAAGCCGCATTTGTCACGACTCTTGAATGAGCGCCCCCAACAGTGGACCAAAACTGGTCCAGTCTGTTGTCCTCAATGTGAGTTATACAATTAAAATAATGGGACTCCTACACATTTTTTTTTTAATGTATTTTATTGGTTTTATAACGAGACAACAATTATCATCATTATTGCACCATTTAAAGATCTAACGTATCCCTCACACCCCTTTCCTCCCCCCAACTTTCCAAGACCCCCCTATTTCTTATAGATCCTTCACTTTCCGGATGGGCCTCCTGGGCTGCCGGTGCCGTCAGATGTGGAAGCTAGTTCAGTTGGATGAAATAGTGACACCGTGAGCGCCACCCATAGTTGTAGGTCCTCGCTGATTTCCAGTCTCTGCTCTCTCCCATGCACCTGTTTCTGCCGCCATCCATTTGCGGAGGTCCTCCCATCATGATGTTACGCTGGGGGCCTTGGGAGATTTCCACCCCATGGCGGTGCGTCTCTTTGCTAAAATATATATCAGGTCTTTGAGCCTGTTTAAGGGTTTTGCTTTTTTTTGCTTTTCCTGTATCTGCCCAGGATGCACGATCTTGGTGACTGCACGTCCAAAATAATGTCCGGGTTGGCGACCCTCGCTGCGATCTGAGACCAAAAGGATTGTATGGCCTGGCATTCCCAAAACATGTGGGTCATCCCCACCCGGGGTTCGTTGCATTTTGGGCACTCAACTGTCCTCGCTCCCTTGAATTTGGTGATTGCCGCGGGTGTGAGGTACGCTCTGTTGGTAATATAAAACTGTATGAGTTGCAGTCGGGCGTTTCTGGACACTTTTTTATGATAGTGGGTTATAGATTCCCATTCTTTGTCTTCAAATTGGAGGCCAAGCTCTCGTTCCCATTTTGCTTTGCATTTAAGATCTTGCTTGGTTGCTTGGTTGCGCTGTTTAGCAATGCTTCATAGAGTCGCAAGGTTTCGTGACCGCCCTCGGCAGTGTTTAATATGTTTTCGATGCTATCAAGTCCAGTTTCGAGGTTCTCCACCTCAGGCCATCTATCTGCAAGCTTCCTTGTTACCGCTGCATGAAGTAGGAATTGCCCCACTGGTAATCCCGTGGTCTTGTGTAGCTCTGCGAACGTTAGAATATCCTGGTCGTCCACAAGGTCTCTGAGGGTGGCGACCCCACAGGGTTCCCACGTGTTCCTTATTTCTTTTGAGCCCCCTGGCCTATTTGCCATAATTGCTGCTATCAGTATTTGAGGTGACTATGGGTCAGACGTCCCCATGATTTTGCAGGCTCTTTTCCAGATCTGGATTCCAAGCCTCATTAGGTAAGGTTTGTGCTGATTCACTCCGACTGGGGTCCAGAATAGGTCTCTGAGTAGCATGTGGGGGATGGCTGGTTGTAGGAGGCGGGTGTCGGTTGTGGTTTTGTCTGCCATCCATTGGATTACATGCTTCAGTTGGCCTGCTAAGTAATACAGTTCGAAGTTAGGGATTTTCAGGCCTCCCCTGTCATAAGGTCTCTGCATTACCTCTAGCGCCACTCTGTGTCTCCCTCCTTGCCACAGGAAACGCCTGCATAGACTGTTTAAGTCTCTGAAGAACTGCCGGGGGATGTTGTAAGGAACATTGGTGAAGAAGTGCAGGAGGTGGGGCAGCGCCACCATCTTGAAAAGCCCAGCTCTCCCTGCGACTGAGAGCGGGAGTCTGCCCCAGAAGTCCATTGCCTTCTCTAGGTTGTCTTTTGCTCTTGCTGTGTTGAGGGAGTGCTCGGTTTTGGGGTCTCGATGAATGGTTATACCAAGGTACTTGAAGGAGGGGGTCTTCCCCTTGATGGCCATGGCAGGGAGTCTTTCTTCGCTGACTTTACTTAGAGATGCGAGGGGGAAGAGGCAATACTTGTCCTGGTTAATTTGTATCCCTGTGTACCTGCAGAACCCATCCAGAGTCTCCAGTATGTATGGCAATATATGTTCCGGGTTGTTCAGGTAGAGTAGTGTGTCATCTGGGCACATAGAGACCAGATGGGTCACTCCATCTATCACGATGCCCCCGTCCCTGTATTCCTGCCTTAGATATGCTGCTACGGGCTCTATTGCAATAATGTATAGCATGGGGGAGAGGGGGCACCCTTGTCGCGTGCCCCTGTAGAGGCGCCACTTATCTGAATAGGTATTGTTAGTGCGCACCCTGGCCGTGGGGTCAGTGCATATAAGTTTGGTCCATTTTAGGAAGGCTGGTCCTATACCCATCTTGGCCATGGTGGTGTGCAGCCACTTCCATCGGACGGAATCAAATGCTTTAGTGGCGTCTAAGGATGCCACTGTGCATTTTTCGGACCTGCTGTTAGTGCTATGTATGACGTGGTGTAATTTACGCAGGTTATCTGTAATGGTTCGGCTGGGTACATACCCAGTTTGGTCTTGGTGGATTAGGAGTGGGATCACTCTATGCAGCCTCCTTGCTAACAGTGCTGTTAGGATCTTGTTATCAGTGTTGAGCATAGACAGGAGCCTGTAAGAGGTGCACTAATCTCTGTCCATTCCTGGTTTCAGTAAGGGGATAATCAAGGCTTCCCTCATAGTGTCTGGGAGGGATCCTATTTCGTATGCTTCAGTGAATACTTTGGCCAGGAGCGGGGCCAGCGTTTCCTCATACGTTATATAGAACTCCCCTGGGAGCCTGTCCGTTCCGGGGGCCTTGCCAGAGGGTAAGGATCTAATGGTGGCCATGACCTCTTCTGGGGTGATGGGCTCGTCCAAGGCCTCCGCTAGTTGCGTGTCTAGTTTGGGTAGCTCGATGATGTCTAAGACATCATCTATTTCGATGTCTTTGGGTGATGGGGGTTCAATGTATAGGGCCTGGTAAAACCCGGTGAACGCCGAGTTTACACCGGCCTGCATGCGCGTCTGAGTGCCGTCTGGATTACGGACTTGGCAAATGGGTGTCCTGGGGGTTTCTCTCTTGTAGAGCCAGGCTAGGAGCCTCCCGGGCTTGTCCCCAAGGGCGTGAGTTCGTTTAATGTGTTTAGAGTAGCTAAGCTTCCCAAGTTTTTCCCAGAGCCCCAGGCAGGTTTGTTTAAACTCTATCATTCTTTGGACGTGGGTGGGGTCTATGGGGGCCTTGGCTTCAAGTGCTTGTAGCTCGTCTTCACTGCGTGTAAGTGTGGTGAGTATGGACCTCTGGGCTCCTCCTATGGTAGCGATCATCTCACCTCTCATGACCACTTTATACGCCTCCCATACCTTGCTAATGTGTTGTACGCTATTCATGTTAATTTGCCAGTAGTCTAGGGTGCTTTTCCTAATCTGTTCGGAGAAGGCCTCGTCTAGTAGGGCTTCCGACCTGAGCCTCGAGGTGGGGGCGGGGGGTCTGGGTGCAAACAATGTCCACGTTGTCATTAATGGGGAGTGGTCCGACAACACTCTGGCAAGGTATTGTGTGTCGCTGAACGTGGCCAGTTGTTCCTCGGATACATGGATGTAATCAATTCTAGTGTGGGCAGCGTGTGGGGCTGAGTAGAAGGAGAACTCACGCCTCCCTGGATGATGTTCTCTCCACAGATCCCTGAGCACGTATTGTTGTGTTAGTGTATTCAGTATTTTGGCCGGTGGGGCCGGGCAGACATGCTTATTGTCTGATCTGTCTATGAGGGGATTTAGAGTGCAGTTGTGGTCTCCTCCCCATATTAAGGTACAATCTCCGAATGGGCTCAGTCGCTCATATAGGGAGCGGTAGAAGACTGTGGTGTCATGGTTGGGTGCGTAGGTGCTTATCAAACAGAATTCCTTTCCCTCGACGTTGCCGTGTATCAAGGCCATTCTGCCTTTGTCGTCAGTTTTTGATTGTAACATTTTTATGGGGATGGTGGGGGCTATCCATATTAGGACTCCTCTTGCATAGGTGGAATAGGTGGATCCAAATTTTGGCGAGTGCGACAAGCTTTTATGCGTTCAGGTGAGTTTCCTGCAGGAGGGCTATTCCTACCTTGCAACGCTTTAAGAATGCATGGATTCTGCGCTGCTTAACGTAACTATTCATTCAAATGACATTCCGTGTCAGGATTTGATTTTATCAGCCATGGGTGTTTTGTGATCAGTCTTATGTGGGTGGCGCTCCTGGTGCATTTTACAATGTTTCCAGCGGCTTCCAGCGCTGTGCGTGGTCTTGGATATTTTGCATAAAGTCCCCAAACTTGAATACCAACTCCCTGGTTCCCCCCTCCCCGAACTTTAAACTTCCCCTTAACATAACAAGTCCAGCAGGGTTTCCCCCGTTCTGACTACCCCGTTTCTGCTCCATTGACCTTTTTAGTGGTCTCTTGGTGCCCTACGGGCGGGTTTAATATACCCTTATTCCTTCTGGGGGCAGAAGATGTTCCGTTGGCCGCTGTCATATATGTAGCAATCTCTGTTCAGTATAGCTCTTTTGGGATCAATCTTGCTGTTCCGAATGTAAGTTAAGTTTCCATCTATGTTCCTTCCCTGGTATGCATATGCATTTTGATATTCGCTCAGGTCCCAGGTTGTCGCGATCTGCGGTCTCTCATTTCGAGGTCTGGGAGTTGCCTACGTCCATCCATTCTGTGGCATCAGCAGGGGTGTCAAATAGGTGCGCCTTGTTGTCGTGTAGCACTTTCAGTCTCGCAGGATATAGGAGCATGTAGCGCAAGCCCGCTTTTTTCAGTCTTGCCTTTGCATGGTTGAACTGGGCTCTTCTCCCCTGGACCTGAAAGGTGTAGTCAGGGTATATGGCTATCTTCGCTGCATCTCTCTGTATACAGGCACCTGACCTAGTGAAGGCCAGGATGGTCTCCCTGTCCCTGCAGTTGAGTACCTTCTCAATTACTGGCCTGGGTGTCGTCCCCGGGGGTGATCTTTTGGTAAGTGAGCAGTGCGCTCTTTCTATGGTGAATCCTTGTGTTCGTTTCCCAGCCCCGATCTCCTGCAGTAAGAGGTTTTCAATGTAGTTTGTGGGGTCGTTTCCTTCAATGCCCTCTGGCAGGCCAATAATTCTGATATTATTCTGTCGAGCCCGCCCTTCGGCCTCATCCGCTCTATCTTCAAGGTTTTTTACTTTTTGTGCCAGTGCGTCAACATCCTTCAGGAGCTGGGTTTTGGCCTCAGTGTTTTCACGGACCTGGATCTCAAGTGCCTCCGTTCTGCCTGCTATGGCACATACATCTTGTTTTAGTAAGTTCAAATTGATTGCCACAGCGTCAATTTTGCTTTCCATAGTCATTTGGAGGGACTTGATGGCTTCTAGCAGTTGCGAATTAGCTGGTTCTATTGGTGCCTCAGGGGGTTCGGGCCGGGTCGTCGTGAGGCCGGTAGGGCTGGTGTTTGGTCCCGCTGCTCCCCCGGCTGTATAAATGTCCATTATGGTCTGCCTCTGCTTACCTCTTGCGCCTTTCACAGACATTACCCCGCGGTATGGGGGTGTGCTAGTCCTCGGGGCAGTTAACGCAGCAGAGAGGCAGGACGGGCCAGACAGGCGTACTTTGCGGTCGCACCCACTGTTAGTGCCTCAACCCTCCAAGTTGGTGGTTCAAGGTTGTTGTGCGGCCCATAGGCATACCCTGGGCACAATGGATTAGGCCTCAAGGCTCGTCTTGCTGCCGGTGTGCGGGCCCGCCCCTTGCTGATTAAGGTAGTGGGGAGTATCGGGGGGTTGTCCATTAATGGCTGGTCGGAGCGGGCTGTGCGGCTCCGCCACTGGGAGGCCGGCCCCCCTGGCTGGTCTAGTGGGGGTCTCGAATGCAGGCGAGTTCAGCCAGGTCCCCCAGGCCCATGGCAGTGGGGTGCAATCAGCAGCCTAGGTTCAAGGGGCCCGATTCAGTCTGCATGTTGCTGGTCGGTGTCCCCAGGGCCCCGGAGCTTCAGGCCCAGGCCGGCAACACCTGGTGAGGGTCGCAGTGCGCGGTGGCGGAGAGGGGTTTCCTTCCCCAATTGCGGTGTATCAGCTGTCTGCTGGCTTGCGTTGGGTGCTCGAGGGACATCCAATGAGTTGGGCCCCGCTGCTAAACGCTGGGTTTATGCGGCAGTGCAGGCGGCCAGTGGCGTCCCCTTTCCAGGGGGATTGTGGATAGTAGCCCAAGTGGTGTAGTCAGGGTTCAGGCTATATATATCGGGTGCGTGCAAATCGCTGCTGGGCGGGGAGATCCTGGAGCTCAATTGTACTCCAGGCCCAGGAGTGCTGGCAGCGCAGGGGCGGGCGGCCCCGCTGGTTGCTGTTCCGGTCTCTCACGGCTGCCCCAATGGTGTTCAGGTTGGGTGCGGTCTTCCTGACGGTCCTCTGGGCCCAAAGTCGGGGTCCCGCGTATTGCGGGTGCGGCGGTTCGCCTCAGCGGGTCCTAAGCAGTGGATGGGTGAGCGCCAACGAGGCTGAGGGCGCCCTTCACCTCCCGCTTCCTGCGGTCCCGGAGCAGTCTGTTGTGGCCGGTGAGCTGCTGCGTGTAAGCGGATTCAATTCAACACTACAGCTAAGTCAATGCCTCGTCTGGGATGCTGAGGGAAACCCTTATTGATATATTTTTATGTCCAGTTCGTTTACTCTGGATGACTACCCTTATATAACGCCCCTCTCTTAGAATCCCCCTGACCCCACTGAGCCAAGAAGTAGGTTTGTTTTGCAAATTAAAAGGTTAATTTGAAAATTAAACAATATATATACATATCACACGTTTATAATGAATTAATGTTTGATAGCACACTTGTGAAGATGATAGTGATCAACAATGGATAATGTTACAGTGGTACACTCTTTTTGATGGCTTAGAAGTGATATAGAGAAGATAAAGTAGCTGAGAATGCTTTTATGACTTCAAGGACAATGCAATGATGAATGAAAATGCAGTACAGAAAATAAACTTGATGTGACTTCAACAAAAGACAATGGGCCTCATTACACGGAAGGCGGTAATCCAGGGTGCTATTAGCACCATGGACCATGCCGGTAAATTACCGGCACCGCCTTGGCGGAAAGGGGATTTACCGCCCCATTCCAAGGTTGGAGGGGCGGTAAATCCCCCTTCCGCCATTGCCCTTCCCCATAGGGCTCTATGGGAATGGGGAAGGCGCTAATTACGGCACCGCAATTTTGCGGTGCCGTAATTAGCTCCGAGGTCCCTTAGCGGGTTGGTACTTAACGCCTGCAAGAAGCAGGCGTTAATTCCTCCAACCCGCAAAGGGACCTCGTAGTACGGCGGTAAGGGTTAACGGTCACCGTTGCCATTAACGGTGACCGTTAACCCTTACCGCCGTCCGTGTAATGAGGCCCAATGTAATCACTTTTCTTTGACAATTCACCCCCCCCCCTTCTATGCAAGGTAAAGAGATGAGAGGAAAGCACACAGTTCTCAGGAATGCAATCAAATATAATTCAGTTCCCCCTAGCAAGCTTAGAGGAAAACAGGTAGGACAAACGGTTCCGGAGATACGGTCGATTTAGTAAAGGTCGTTTTTCGGATTTGAAATTTTAAAGCTCAGAATGACAGATGACAGTTTTCAGTTTTAAAGATGACAGAATGACACAATTTTAGGAGGCAGTTCTAATAGGCTAAAATAGTTTGGATTAGATTATTTTAAACTAAGAGATTGGTTTTGGCACAGTGCTAGCTGGGTACTCACACTAGATTTTGGACAGGAATGCGACTTCGTCATCGATCGGCTCAGGATTGGCTGGACTTCTGCTAGCGGTTCTTCACAGCGATCTGGTCTCTGGGTCTCTGGTTCTGTTATCGGTTCTGCTAGCGGTTCCGGATACAGCACTGCTTTCTGGATACTGCTACAGGTTCTTGCAAAGGTTCTTGGCAAAGAATTCAAACAGCTCACCCGGCTGTTGAATAGTTTGGTTGGTTTTGAGGCCTGCTGAAGAGGATTCAGCTTGTGGATTCAGGCCTCTCTGCTACAAATTCTGGAGTTAATTTCTGGTCTCTGGAGATTGATGGATTTGAAGTCTGGATCTCTGGATGTGAAGTATGAAGTCTCCCGGCAAAGCGTCCCGCAAGAAAGTGGAAAGTGAATGTCCCTACCTGGGTTCAATGTTCCTTTTTATGTGTTTTGAAAATGGGTGTGTTCTTGGGCCTAGCTAAGCCTGCCCCTCTCACTTATCATTGGCCAAGCTTTCCTCTCTCCCTTGATTGGGGAAAAGAAATGGAGTGTCAGAGTGATGCTGTGGGTTTTATGGTCAGAGGAACCTCCCCTTGTCAAATTGCACACAAATCTATTTCTGACCCAAATACATATTTATCTATGTACCATTTTTCTAATATTATAGGTCCAGTTAACATATTTTCTGTAGCACCAAACCATCCGATCCCTTTCTTTGTAAGATGTTGTGTCCACTTATGACAGAATTCTCCCCTTTTCATCCAGATAACGACCTCTAAACCTTTCCAGATTTTACACCAATGTGCACCAGGGATATGGGTTTCAGATGATAAAGTGTCAGATTTTTAACATGCATACATTTGGAGTAACAACCTTTTTTTCTGCTACTATCCCAAAGAACATACCACAGGGTCCTAACACCTCTTAAAATGTGCACAGAAAAATCCCAAGAATGATGATGTTGTTTATATAATTTTTACAAGTCCGCACTATGAATTATCCATCTTTTTAAAATCATGCTCTGGCCCCAAAGGGGTGTGGTTTTCCAAAGAATTTCTGGTTTATCCACTTCCCCCAAGCTCAGCTTGCTCTCACAGGCACTGCCCCTCCCAGTTTCTCCCAAGAGGAAGCCACTTTACGGCCCCCCCAATATAACATTTGCCTGAGCCAGTGACAGTGCTTTGTTTAGTTTCCTCTAGTCCCCAGGTACCACTCCCCTAATTCAATCAAAGAGGTGTTCCCTCCTTTTGGTAGGGGCAGCAGAATGCAGCCAGGCCTGGGAATAGTTGTTGAGCCAGTTCAACTCCTGTCGGGGGTAGTTGTCAGGCAGAATTCAGCTAAATGTCCCTTTAGTTCCCAGTTTTCTACATTCAAATCAAACTGACAATTTTTGCACATGCAGCTAGAATGCTGATTCTTAGTTCAAAACTATGACATTTAACAGTTTCAACCTATGTTACACTCAAAAGTAGGTCACTCATTTATTTTAAACATTTCGATTTTAGTGGCTTTCTGTCCATTTAACTTAAGCTGCTGACATCCCCAGCTATTTATTATATATACATTAAATAATTACTTCCTTCAAGTCATTTCATAATATAGTTTTACATTGTATCCACCTCTTAGCAATCTTTCCTTGGCCTGGTTTGGGTTCATTTGTTCAGTTTTACACAAAAGTCTGGTGGTTTTAAAACGCCGGCTTTCTGATAGTTGTGAGCACCAGTATTGCATCCATTTTTGACATTAAGAAAATGAATTCCCCACAGTTCTGGGTTGCTTTTGGCAATCAGCATTGCCATTCCCAATGGTTTCAGGCTACTGTGTGTGTAGCCCAATGGTGGTTTTAGGCAGTGCCCTCCTGTGCTCACAACATAGGCAAAAATGGGTGGCAGCCTATTCTTCATGTTTTCCCTGTGCACTCTTTGGGGAGTTCTGGCCATCATGATGTTTTCAATGCCAGTAATGCACAGTTTTATGGTAGGGCTTGTATGCATAGGTAAAAACATCCCACAAGCCCCCCCTCTTGCGATGGCCATTCTGATCTTTCACTGATGGAACTCGCAAGATCTGGGATGTTCGCCTCATCTTCTTCCAGTTCCGTAGATGGCACAGTTCAGCATCTTTTCCTCCATCCGGTTGGATCGATCGGTTCTCCTCGCCTGTCCTGATGGGAATATTGGGCGGTACCCCGGGCCTCTCGGATCTTTGCTCCCGGTCTCTGGGTCGTTCTCCTTGGTCAGTCTCCGTGGTTTCATCTCTCCTAGGATGATAAAGCAAAAGCGGCAATACCTATTCGTAGACATTTCTCCACCACTATTAATGGTGGGGCGGCATATACATTTTATACATCAGGATACATTTTGCAGTCTTATCTTAAAACAAGATATAACATGAAATATTTTTTTTCCAATCATAATATTTTAGAGACTATATGTGGGATATTTTGGGATGGGAACTGAATTAATCTGGAGCCGTCCCCTCTGGTATTGCAGAGGACTCCTCCAGTTGCTGCAATGTGTACCTGGGATGGCAACACTTTAGCTGATTTATATGCACCCACTTGTCTTCCCCCTCTGCCGAACTGCCTTTGGGGATGCGGATCGTATAGGCTACAGAGGAGATTTTGTCTATAATTTCAAACGGTCCCTTCCACGTAGGCAAACATTTTCGCTGTTTGGCCTGGTTCCTTTGGAAATTGTATAGCTAGACCCGGTCTCCCACAGTATATTCCTTCCTGGTGGTCTTCAGGTCGTAGTGGGTTTTCATGCTATCAGCTGATCTTTCTAGATTCCGCTGAGCATAGGCAAAAGCATGCTGGAGGTGTTTCCTTAAATTCTCCACATACTCATGAGTTGTGGAGGCATTTATCAGTGTCTGCTCTTTGGTCCTGTAGAGCAAATGCTGGGGAAGCACCATCTTGCGTCCGGTCATCAACTCAAATGGTGTCATTTTAGTTGCGGATGAAGGGGTAGATCTGATGGCCATTAGGACCAGAGTTAATCGGATATCCCAACTTGGCCCAGAATCTGCCACAAACTTTTTTAAGATGCTCACAATGGTTCGGTTGTATCTCTCCACTGCTCCAGAAGAAGCTGGCCTGTAAGCAATATGTAGCGTCCTTTTGACCCCCAGTATCTCCCACATCTTTGTCATTACCTCGCTGATGAAATGGCTACCTCTGTCTGACTCAATCCTTTGAGGTAGACCAAAACGGGAAAAGATGTGGTTAATCAGCAGGGCAGCTGCTGTTTCTGCCTTGCAGTTTGGGGCCGGGAGACATTCCACCCACTTGGTAAACAAGCATGCGACGGTCAACATGTACTTGTTTCCTCTAGACGAGCGAATTACAGGGCCTACGAAGTCGATTTGCAAATCTGACCATGGCAGTGTCAACCCCCTCTTTTGGAGAGGCGCACGGTGTGTGAGGAATGATGGCTGAAATTGTGCACACACCAGACACCCCTTCAAGTATTGGTCGAGGTCCTGCCCCATGTGTGGCCAGTATGCAACCTCTCTTAAGATCTCAAGTGTTGTGTGAAACCCCCTATGACCGGCGGTGGCCGCATCATGGGCGTGACTTAACATCAGGCTTCGGAATGAGGTAGGGACCACCCACTGATCATGGCCAGCTTGGGATTTCCTTACCAACAAACCGTCTTGGATTCGGAACCTTTTTGGACATTTCATCAACACTCTTAGGTCCTCTTTCCCAATGTAATCTGTATCCGTCAGGGGAAAGTTCTCAGGGTCCTCGATGTGTTGGTAAAACTTACCAATTATTGGATCCCCCTTTGGAGCTGTAATCAAATCAGCATCAGGGGTCTCCTTACTCCATTGTGCAGTTGAAAGATCATTGTGAGCATTTGTCTGGGATCTAGTGATAGCAGTGACCTGGATTTCCCCCAACAGGGACTCTATTTCTATTAGATCCCCTTGGATGGCCCCGGTTTTGGCCAGCTGATCAGCTAAGTCATTTCCAGTTTTGTCTGGTCCCTCTACTTTGGAATGACCCTTGATCTTTTTCCAGTAGATGGTCATCCCATTCGATGTGACCAGATCATCAATATTTTGGATTAACTTCCCATGTTTCAGGGGTTTGTTGTTAGCACATAACATGCCTCTGGTTTTCCAATTAACCAGGTGCTCCACGAACCCGTTCCGTACATAATCCGAATCTGTGATTATGACCAGTTCGTGGAGTTGATGTTGGACAGCAGCGAGGATGGCCTGATGCACAGCCATCAACTCTGCCACCTGACTACTTCGGGGACCAATTTT
Organism: Ambystoma mexicanum; assembly: GCF_040938575.1. Taxonomy (NCBI): domain Eukaryota; kingdom Metazoa; phylum Chordata; class Amphibia; order Caudata; family Ambystomatidae; genus Ambystoma; species Ambystoma mexicanum. The sequence continues at coordinate 1,092,635,060 of NC_090941.1, forward strand.
GTATCCAGCGGAGGGTTCTGGAAACTCATTCACCCATGCGTTCCCTACGCCGGCCACGAGTTCTTTTTCCCTGTTGTTGTCAACATGGTAAGAGCATCCATTCACATAGACAGTGGGCATTCCCTCACACTTGTCTTCTTCAAAGACTTTGTGTGGGGAATTAAGGTATGACTCCATGTTGTCCGTGATTTTTAGACTTTCGTCCTCGAGACAGTTTTCTCTGGCACAATCATGGAAAGCCTTGCATTGACAGAAGTAATACGGGAATTACATTTCCGGCCCGGATTCTGTCACTTTGGAGGTATTGCAGAGGCTGGTGTGGAGTCTCCACTATGATGTGTTTCCCCTGGATGAACGGGCGGTAATATGAACGGGCGGTAATTCTTCAATGCCCACACCGTTGCCAGGAGTGCCTTCTCACAATCGTTGAATCTTGCCATGAATACCTGTAACCCCTGAATCTGGGCCAGCCCTTGGTCAATGTAGGGCAGAGGCCATCGGGAAGTATGGACCTGTTTGTTGAGCTCCCTAAGGTCAGCACAGAGTCTCCACTGGCCGTTTGGCTTCAATATTCCCAGCACCGGATTGTTGAAGGTGCTGTGTACTGGACGGATTATTACCCGGGACTCAAGGTTCTTAATTATTTCAGTAAGGGACTCCATGGATGCGAGAGGCAAGCGATATTGCTTCACAAACACTGGAGTCATGCCAGGGTCCGTGGGAATTGTTGTCGTGTGGATGTCGGTGCGACCACAGTCATATGAGTCTACCGCAAAGAGATCTTGGAAATCCAAGAAAACTTGTTTCAACTTTTGCTTCTGTTCCAGAGTCACACAGGCATCAGCTAGGTTGACTCTCTCTTCCACCATCTGCCTGAAGCCTGGAAAGACTTCTGGTTTGGCTATCTCAGCGGCCTCCTCCAGCTGGGTGGAGATGTCCCTGGTCAGAGTGCTGATTTGGACTGGAGGCTTCAGGTGGGAAAGGCAGCCCTCATGGACCTGGAAAATCACCTCATCCCCTCTGAAGTGACAAGTCACATCTTCCTTACCATAAGGGCAAGAAGTGTACACCAGGAAGTTCCCCCCATGCCGGGTGAAAATCCTGTCTGGTGTTGTATTGTCCTCACTGTCACTGTCAAAACAGTCCTTGGGGATCGGTCCTAACAGTTCATTTCCTAAATCAATGGAGAAATGTCGGTCATCAACCGCCATTCCAATAATGGTGCCTGCGGCTAGAGTAATACTCTTTAAGTCGCTGTTATCCACCTCTATTGGAATGGTGTCATGTTCTATGTTGACTAATGGTGTTGGGTTTACCCCCAACCCTTGCTGTTGGAGAGAAGCATTTAGATGAATATAAGCATCAGGGTTTTTCAATTTTTGTCCTCTTTTAACTTTCACTTCCAGGGAGAATTGTCGGGTCCTTTCTGGGATGGCGACTTCCTCTTTAAGCTGAATTTCAACTGCATAAGGTAGCAATTGAGCTGACCTAAATGCTTTTTCTTGATCATCAAAGCCCATGGGATTATCCGCTAATCGGGACCAAGCTTTGAAGTTCATTAGGTCCAAACTAATGGCGAAGCGATTGAGAATGTCACTGCCTAAGTAAAAGGCAGCAGTGACGTCTCGCACGACCCAACAATCATGGACTATGCTCTTGTCGCCAATGGAGATTTTGAGCATACACCTGCTTGGCAGGTGATGTTTGGAATTGGGTGTTTCCAGATCCATTTCCCATTTGTCTATCAGTTTGAATGTGGGAATGGCTGGATCTTTTGGGAGTTGGCGGAACATGGCTTCGCTGATGAAGCTCTTAACGTTGTTCACACACACTCGGGCGAGAACAGAGTCCTTCCCATCATTTAACTGAACAGGGATGAACAACTGCTCTCCAATTTGCTGAATATCAGCCAGGCTCTGAGCTGATTTTACATCCTTCTAGACTATAGGAGTGGGAGTGTCTGATTGTGGATTGGTAAAGAATTTCAGAGTGTTTCCTTCCAGTGTGGAATAGCACCTTAAACTGGAAGGAAGGTTGATTTTCAGAAATAGAGAGGACCCCCCCATCACCAGTCTGTTGTCCTACTGCTATTACTGTCACATCTGGAATTTGGTTGTTCTGGAAGTGAAATTCTACTTGGTCAGATTTTTGTTCAACCATGTGGCAGGTGCCATTTAAACTAACATGGTTGACACTCTGTTTTAATTTTATTGGTCGGCTAGTCTGGGTCCAGAGGACCTTGTTTACACAATCTATTAGGGGTGACAACCTTCTCAGGAGGTCATTCCCTAGTAAACAAGGGGTGCCCTCTGGAGTTACTACTATGACCGGGTGTTTCACCTTGTGTCGCCCAATTTTAATGTCCAAGTCTGCAGTCCCCTCGACAGGAATTTCCTTCCCGTCAAAGTTCTGCAGTTGTCCAGGAAGAGAGGTGAGAGGAATTCGGTAATTCTCCCCCCTTCCTGCATTTAGTTCATCAAAGGCCCTTTTGGACAGAAGGGTAGCTTGGGATCCAGTGTCCACCAGTGCCCAAATTGTAACCTGCCCCTGTACTTGTACCGGGGCATAGTATCTTCCCTCCTTCTCCTCAAGGGGGCACAGATAATGCACATTTTTGGACAACTGGTGGGCTAATTTTCTGGTTTTGGACATGGCGAGAGAAGAGATTTGGGCAGAATTCTGTGGAGAGCTTGGGGAATCTGAAAGAAAAAGTTGGCAACTGGAAATGGTTTCGGGTTCTGGACTGCCCCCCCCCTTTTTGGAGGCAGTCATCAAGATAGGTTTGACCCATGGGATTTTGGTATTGTTGGTTCTGGGATAGAATGATGGGCGGCGACAGCTCAATCCCCACAGGGGTAGGAGATTTTGTTTCCGGTTCCTGGTTTTCCAGGGGCTGTTTACAAGTTGGGAAGGAAGCTTCCTCCAAGGCTTTACACCCCCCTAACCCTTGTGCCTCCTCCCTGGGAACCGGTGGGTTATCGGGGTGCTGCCCCCGTCATTGTTCTGGAGCACCAGGCCCAGAGTTTGGGGCATTCTGCGGTGGCATGCTCATCTGAGGGTTCTGTTGAGCCCTCAGTATGTGACCCAGATCCCGTGCCATATTTTGGACCTGGCGCTCAAGTTGGGAAACCCGCTCAGTTTGATACGGGGTTCTGTTTTCTCCCCTGGGCTGATTCCGGGAAGGGTAGCTATCCCTTCTCTGGTAATACCCTGGGTTGGGAAGATTTGGGTACCCCTCCACCCTTGGCCTCCCCTCTCCCGGATTCGGTTGTCTGGGCTCAGGGAATTCGGGAAAGAAGGATGGATGGTTTTGGGGTTGGAAATTGGGTGAATTTCTGCCCTCCTGGGGGAAGTTAGGAGGGAAGTTCCCCGGGTTAGGCGCTTGGCTGGATCCCCCCCCTTGGGCTGGAGGAGTCCACACATAACCCAGGATGGGTCGGTTTCCCTTATAGCGGGGACTTACATAATCAGGGGAGCGAGGGACCCCATTTGTGGGACTACCTCCTCGACTCTGTGTCTGTGACTGGCCTGAGGGCCTTCTGGGCTGTGAATTATTTGGCGCAGGCAGGTTTTTAGGCCCCCCCATCTCCAAATCTAAAACGGGGGCAACGTTTGCCTCTGCCACCTTGGCAGCAGCAGGGGTGCTGTTGGTTTTGGGGTTTTTCTGCGCATTACTTTTATTTTCTATGGGCTTCTGCACCTCATAGATCCGGGTGGCTTGCTCAATGACCCAGTCTAAAGATCTTTTCTCGCAAAAATCTCTCACGAGCTGGGTCATTATGTACTTGGGAAGAGCATGGAAAAATGTGTTGAAGAATTCTCTGCTGTCCGTGCGCACCCTTCTGGTGGTCTGCACAAAGGCACTGTTAGGGAGAATTCTCTGTTTAGGCTGAATTTCCTAACCTAGTGAGTCCCCCAGCGGCTTTGCTGGATTTCTGGAGTTTGTTTTTTCCATCCTGCCAAGAGTAAGACTCTTTTCCTCTCACTCTTGAACATGAATGTGTGTAATTCCTTTGAATGTCGATGTGTTCTATGGGCTATAGGGTCTTTTACTCCGTAGGGTCTCATATGTTTTTCTATGTGTGTTACACCGCACCCTACGTGCCGTAACACTGGGGCGTCCTAGCGGACCTCCACCATAGACTCCCTACCCGGGGACTGACTACTGTCTCCCCGGGCATGTAAAGTCACCATTGGCTTTACTAGACCTAAATTTACTAACAGAACTAGTACCAACCATCTTATTGTGGATGTGCTAGTAGGGGTAATTCGATTACTCCTGGGTCTGTTACTCGTGGGGGCACTGTCCCATCCCCCCTCGTCGAGATTTGGCTGGTGGCAGTGGAAACTACTTGTTATGTTCGACCCCGGACATAACCCTATGGGATTAGTCCCATTGTTGGAGATTGATACTTTTCCTCGTTAATCTCTAACGTACCACCGGTCTACTTATCTTAAATAGGTTTATCGGATGGTATTTTCTGCCAGAACTCGGTTTTTAAAATGGCGTCTGTGTTCGTCTCTGTGACTCCTAAACCAAAGGTTGAGCCCTTTGTTCCACTTTTGGCGGGCCTCTGTACAGAGACCCTCCAAAGTGGTGCCATTCTGTCTGGGTTACCACAGAGGTGTGGGAGGGGGCTTAGGCACCCTGGACCGAGTTGCCTTGCCAACTCCGGTCGCACTCTGGAGTGATTGGCCCAAGTGGTGAGCCTCCCCGCTCACCACTTAGCGAGTGTTGATTGACAGCTAGGCTGAATGAATGGGGGTTTTCTGCATAAAAGCAGGGCTTTTGGGACTGGATCTTCAGAAGTTGCCACAGGACCTAAGAATCCGACGAGGGTAATGCTGAGCCGACCTGCACAACGACACCTCCGGTGGAGCCCTGCGGAACCGACTCACCACTTCCCGACGACAGAGGAGATCTCCCTGCCGGAGAGTCTCTTCCCCTGACTGGTGGGAACAACCAGTCCCCTTTGCTTTTTCTTCGCCTCAGGACGCGGTGGTCGAATTGCCCGTGCAGAGCACCCTGGCAACCGGATAGCCACTTCCTCTGTACCGCGACCAAAAGGTGGTGCCTTGTGACGGAGCACTCCGAGGCTGGTCTCTTCCCTGGTGGTGCACCGGACTTCACTTTTCTTCACGACGAGATCATCTCTACTCTTGGCAAAGACCGGTCGTGCATCCACCACCAGGAACAACTGCCCCCGCCGGAGCTGTCTCTCCACAACAAGGTACCGTGTCCGCCTGGCTTCCCCTTCGATCGGTTCGAGTGAGGTGTCTTAATCCTCGCCTTTCCGTTGGGTCGCCTCCAAGCTTTTTCTCACGTATTGTTCTGAACAGGTTCAATCTGCCGATAACAATTTGCTACAAACACTCGGACGCATTTCCACTAGAGACTTTTTGGAACATATCGCCTTGCCTCTCTCCGAGTGGGCCTGGCCTCTGAACTTTATGATCTATTGTGGTTCTTGCCTTCGTGCCTAGCATTTTATCCGTGAAGTATTGAACTGTGTTGATTTCGTAACCTGCCTATTTTTCTCTCCCGTCTTAACTAATAGTAGAGTGCCATCTAGGTTGAGGTATGCACCTCTGTCTGAAAATAAGTGATACCGGTAGAACCTAGACTTGTCGAAATATTGTTAGGGGGATTGATCATTTTCTTCTGCGTAGAGTAATTGTAATTGAAGTGTTTGCCGTGATAGTGCCATAGTGTTTTCTATAGATGTTCCGTTATAAATAAATACCTTAATATCGTTACACTGAATCCTTGTTGCGTGTTTGCTTGTCTTACTGTGAAGAATTGTCCTATATTGTATACTCCACATACTGCTCAACTCTTCTTGAGAGAAGTCTGACTGCTCAGCCACAGCTACCAAGTGAATCTGTGTGGTACAGACTGCTACCAAGTGGGTTCACCGCCAAACACCTGTAGTCCTAAATCTTTTGCAGTGGTCCCAGAGGGAACTGCACAGGTTTCCGCCTAACAGGCACGCTTCAATTCTTGCATGAATTCTTGTGCGGCCTGATCCTCCCCACATTGCAAATTGTAGGCTGCCTTGCGAGCCTCTTGGGGATTTCTATGTACAGAAAAATGTTTCAAGATGGCCGCCCTATATGTGGACCATCTTGAATGGTTTTGCTCCTCCAGCCCGCAAAGAAACTGGAGTATTCAGGGGAGAATGTCCATTTGACGTACTGGATGTGTAACGCTCACCTGACTCCCATGGAGGCGCTGGCCTGGTTCGCGCTCCTGTGACCTCTCGCCGGGATCCTGCAGCATGGTCTGCATCAGGTAAGTGCACCCAAGCACTCCCATAATGAGCCTGGCGCCTATGGGTCCTTCCTTGGGGACTGGATGTCCGCTTTCGGGGACGCAGGGCTTGAACCGGCTCCCCGGGGGCGGGCATCATGACAGCACTCCCCCCAAGGCCCCTCCCAAGGTTGTTCCCTCCGGGGGTTTTGGTTTGTCTGGGAAGAGTCGGTGGAATTTCCTGACTAATCGAGGTGCATGCACATGGTCGCTGGGTTCCCACGACCTCTCCTGAGGTCCGTACCCCTTCCAATCAATTAGGTATAACAGTTTTGACCTAAACATTTTTGAGTCTAAAATGTTCTTCACTTCGAATTCGGGCTCCCCATCTATTAGAATAGGTTCTGGAGGTTTGAGTAGTCGGGTTCCGGGTACCACTGGTTTCAGAACTGACACATGAAAAACAGGGTGAATTCGCATACTAGTTGGTAAATCAAGTTTAACAGCCACTGGGTTAATTATTGCCGTAATAGAATAAGGTCCCAGATATTTTGGGTTAAAAGTTCGAGGCCCTTTGAGTGGTAAATGTCTGGTAGCTAACCACACTTGATCCCCAATCTGATACGGAGGTGCTTCACTCCGATGTAGATCAGCATTCTCCTTGTATTTTCTCTTGGCTTGTTGTAAATGCGTAGTTGCCTCTTTGAAGGCTTGGGTAATTGTAGAATGCAGATGTTCTACTGCAGGCATTCCGAGGCTCTGAGGTGAGTCAAGGTTTGAGGTTCGAGGGTGATGCCCAAACAAAGTATAAAAAGGACTGTGGCCAGTTCCAGAGTGTACCGAATTATTATATGCGTATTCGGCTATCCAAAGAATGTCTTTCCAGTTGCTTTCAGATTGCTGTAACATACACCGTAAGTACTGCTCAAGGGTCTGATTTGTCCTCTCGGTCTGACCATCAGTCTGGGTGGTGACTGGTCGATAATCTTACGTTGATCTACGCCATTTGACAACATTTGCGCCAGAAGTGGGAAATGAATTGGCTTTCCCGGTCAGAGATTAGTATAGATGGGAATCCATGTAGCTGAACAATATTTTCGAGGAATTCTTTGGCTAGGACAGAAGCTGAAGGTAAACCTTTCAAAGGAATAAAGTGGGCCATTTTGGAAAACAAATCCACAATTACCAGAATAGTATTGTACCCCGAACAAGGAGGCAGGTCCGTAATAAAATCCATTGATAGGGTGTGCCAGGGTTCTGGCGGTATGTCTAGAGGTTGAAGGAGACCGGCTGGTCTTTTCTTTTGACTTTTATTTTGGGCGCAAACACCACAGGACATCACAAAAGATTTAACATCTTTTCGCCAAGAGGGCCACCAAAATTGTCGTTTCACCTTTTCCTCTGTCTTGGCAATACCGGGGTGTCCCTCTATTAATGTATCATGATAACCGGAAATAACTAGTTCGTGTAATTCCTTATGTGTCAGGAATAAGCGTCCTTGGAAATAAGGTAAACCATTATCTATGGTAAAATCTGATCCCTTTTGTATCCAATCCTGTAAGGTTGTAGGGTCCTGGAGTTGTTTCACTCTGGCTTGAATGTCTTCAAGCGTCTGTAACGAAGTCATGCCTAGAATCCTCTGTTCGGGAATTATTGGTACTGGTTCTGAGTTTGTATCAGATTCTCCCATTCCAATTCGGGATAAGGCGTCTGCTTTGCCATTCTTGCAGCCAGGTCGATAGGTAATCACGAAATCAAATTCGGCGAAAAACAAAGCCCATCGGAGCTGCCGTGATGACTGAGACTTGGCGGTTTTCAAATATTGTAAATTCCGGTGATCAGTGATCACTGTGATGGTATGTCGAGCGCCAAGCAGATAATGCCGCCAGGCTTTAAAAGCGGACTTAATGGCTAACAGTTCTTTGTCCGTGATTGCATAATTAACCTCAGGTGGCGAGAATTTTCTGGACCAAAATGCTACGGGATGCAGTTGGTTGGTTTCGGGATCTCTTTGGGACAGGACAGCTCCCATGGCTAGGCTGGATGCGTCAGTCACGACGACATAAGGGAGATCTGGACGCGGGTGTTTCAATATAGGTGCGGAGGTAAACTTAGCTTTTAAATCCTGAAAGGCCTGCTCGGCTTCTTCAGACCATTCAAAACGTTTATTTTTCCTCAAGAGTGCAGTAATGGGTTGTACCATGCGTGAAAATTCCGGGATAAACCTGCGATAGAAATTGGCAAAGCCGAGCATGCTTTGAACCCCTTTTACAGAGCTAGGTGATGGCCATTTGAGGATGGCATCCACTTTTCTTGAGTCCATTCGGACTCCTTTGGGTGTCAGGATGAAACCTAGAAACTCGACTTCCGTGGTATGGAAAATACATTTCTCCAATTAAGCAAATAGTTTGTGTTGGCGCAGTTTTTCAAGTACTGCCCTGACGTGTTTTCTGTGATCGGATTCCGAAGAGGAGTACACCAGAATGTCATCGATATATACGACAACACAAACATCGATGATTTCCCGAAGGACATCATTCATGAAGTATTGGAAGGCAGCCGGCGCGTTACACAATCCGAAAGGCATCACGTGGTACTCGAATAATCCGTATTTAGTACGGAAGGCAGTTTTCCATTCGTCGCCTTCTTTAACTCGTACCAGATGATAAGCCCCCCGGAGATCTAACTTGGTGTATATGCAAGCGTCCTTCACCTGGTCAAGGAGTTCAGGGATCAGAGGCAGAGGATAACGGTTTTTAACCGTTATCTGGTTCAATGCGGGGTAATCGATACAAGTTCTAAGGTCGCCTTCTTTTTTGGGCACGAAGAACAAAGCCGAGGATGCCGGGGACTTTGACGGGCAAATAAAACCATTAGCTAGGTATTGATCCAAATATTGTCTCAAATGCAGGTTCTCAGGTTCGGTAAGGGCATAAATCCTGTTACAAGGGGGTTGTGCACCGGGCACCAGATCGATTTGGCAATCGTACGATCTGTGAAGAGGTAACGTGTTGGCCTGTTCCTTTTGGAAGACGTCCTGAAAGTCTTGGTATTCCGGAGGTAGTTGCATGGAGGCAGAGGTTACAGATGCTAGATTAATCTTCAGGCTTTCTGGGTAGCAGGTTTGTGTACAATCCGGGAAGGTTATTCTCTTAGCTCGCCAATCAATTCGAGGATTATGTGTCTCTAACCAAGGGATTCCAAGAATAACCTGAAACTGTGGAGCCTTGATTACATCAAACACAACACCCTCCCGATGGCCGTCGGGACCAATAAGAGTCACCTCAGTAGTGGAATGTGTTACCGGTCCACAGGCAATTTCAGTTCCATCGACTGTGGTGATGACATCTTTGCTGGTTTTAGGACGGAGAGGGAGGTTAATCCTAGGACCAATTCACGATCCACATAGTTTCCAATAGCCCCACTATCGATGTATGCCTTTTTTGCATGCAACCGCTTAGGCTGTTCTGGATCTACGAGAACCATTGGCACAATGAAATGCGAGGTCTGAGAGTTAGTTTTCAAGCTCGGCAAGCGGACCCCTACACTTGTCGGGCGGAGTCGTTTCCCGAAACAGAGTCTTCATGGTTTTTATCAGCGGCTCCTACCGCCTTTCGGGGCGGTTTTGCCCGGCAATCTCATAGAAAGTGTCCAGAATTCCCACTATAAAGACATAATTTTAACTGCCGCCTCCTTTCACGTTCCTTTTGAGTTAAGGGACCTTTAACCCCTCCAATTTGCATAGGCTCAGAGACATCAACTCCCTTGGGATTAGCATGGGTCTTGACCAACACCCGGGTCTCAAACCTGGACAGATCTGCTTTTCTGTTTTGAAGTCTGTGATCCAATTGGACCACTAAGTCTATATACTCTGTGCATTCTTGGGGCGGATTTACAACTTGGGCCAAGACATCTTTAAGTTCTCCGCGTAGGCCTCGATAAAACAACGTGACTCTTTTATCCTCTGGCCAACCCGTTTCCACAATTAGTCTATTAAAGGTTGCAATATAGGATAGGAGGTCCTGATTTCCCTGTCGCAGGGATAGAAGTTCGTCATCCAGAGCCTGCCCCTGAGAGTGTCGAGCAAATAACCTTTCCATGCTTGCTTGAAACCTTTGAAAATCACGGAGAATCGGATCATCTTGAGTAACCAGTGGAACTGACCAATCGGCAGCGCAGCCGCTGAGATATGACAATACAAAGGCTACCTTGGTCTGATCATTAGGGAAGGCCCCAGGTCTGCATAGGAAGTGCAAACGACACTGATTCATGAATGCGGCGAATCGTTTGGGGTCCCCAGCAAAGCGTTCGGGTGGGGCCAGCGGTATGTTTCCAGGTAGATTAATCTGCACAGGGTTACTGGAAACCACAGGAGTGGGGTTCCCTCCGGAACCGGGTAGAGGAGTTTGCCCAGCTTGACCTTGCAAAAGCTGTCTGGCCAGGTCATCAGTTCTTTCCTTTGATATTATTAATTCCCTCCTGAGGGCATTAGTCTCTTGACGAGCGTCATGTACTTCGGCCCGTAATTCCCCCAGTAATTGGGCCAACTGATCAGTCTCAGAACTTTCCATAGCGCCTGGGTGGGAATTTGTAGGAAGGCTTCGCGTTCTGTAACGCTCACCTGACTCCCATGGAGGCGCTGGCCTGGTTCGCGCTCCTGTGTCCTCTTCTAAGGTGATGCGCAGGGTTCGGAAGACGGACTGGACCGGGCCCCCCAAACCTGGCTTGTCTGGCTCGCAGAAGTATCCTTCTGTAGGCGAAAATAGGGGATTAACTGTCTGCTGGGTAATGCAATTGGCCTCCCACTTTCCCCTCTCACCCTCCTCGAAACCCTTCTGTGATTCCTCGTAGCGTCTCACCTTAGGGTCTGGAAGGACGAGCTCTCCATCCTGCTTCTGATGCAGGGGCACGTTGGTATCCAGTTACTTCACTGGATTTTCGGATTGGTGAGAACCAAACTTGCTAGGCTTCCAGGTAAGTTTTTTTATAAGAGGTTCCCCTTGTGTCCATGCATTAATGTACTAATGCTAGTGTCTTTTTCCCCATAGGGGCCGGGGTACGGAATGCCGGGGAACAGGCACCGACCCGAGATGAGAGGTGAAATCCTTGTATAAATCAGGTAAGTCTTTAATGAGCGTTTTTTGGTAATGTCTTTTCATTCGCTCATTAACGCTGATGTCTCTTTTTCCCCTTAGGGGCCGGGGTCCGGAAATGCCAGGATGCGGCGCAGACCCGAAATGAAGAGGGAATGAATCAACAGGTAAGTGTTAACATGGAGATTTAGCTTTCCTTATTCCCTTCTCTCTCTCACCTTTTGTTCTGGTCTTTTTCTCCCTAGGCGCTGGGGCGTGACTGCGAATCCGGATGATCGCTGCTGAACATGGAGGCGCCCTGTAAAGGTGAGTGGAATGCGGCACTGCAGTGATCGACGCGATGAGCTTTTAAATAAAAGTCTTCCTTTTCAGGATTGTCGGTGAGATGTCTCCGGGATGCGGATTTAGCAGGTAAGAACTTTTCCTTCTTCTGTTCTCTTCTTCTCTTCCTTTGCAGGTGATCCAGGATGCTGGCAGGCATGGCAGAAGTCAGGATGCAGGAGCAGACACGGTGAGCGTCCAGCTGCTAGATGCAGAACAACTCGAAGCACGTGTGGCTGTTCGGGTGGGGTTTAAATAGCCTTGGAAGAAGTTCCAGGTATGTATCCTTCCTCCAATCAGGTATGTATCCTTCCCCGACCACGCCCGGATGGTAAATTAGTCCCACAGGTAAAGTCGTTCCTTTCAGGCCTCAAGGAGGCCGGGATCCTGCAGCATGGTCTGCATCAGGTAAGTGCACCCAAGCACTCCCATAATGAGCCTGGCGCCTATGGCGTCAGGACTGATGTCTTTTATGAGCCTGGCGCCATAGGCGCCAGGACACTGTCCAAAGGGCCCCTATATGGGGTTGCTGGGTCCTTCCTTGGGGACTGGATGTCCGCTTTCGGGGACGCAGGGCTTGAACCGGCTCCCCGGGAGCGGGCATCATGACAGGATGCAGCCACTGCTGTCCTTCAAATGGAAAGTCTCCATCATTTGCTCATAGAGTTCCAAGTGTTCCCAAACAGAATACTTGGCGTTCTTATGATAAGGCGTGATGACACTCCTGATTGCCTTAATCTGTTTTAAGGGGTCCTTAAGCAAGGCCCTTTTCACCTTATTGGCCTTTTTGGTTCGGGTAACCCTGGTCCATTCATCCTCTGATTCAGAAGCACTGCTCCCAGAGGTGCCCGTCTGATCTTCCAGGTTTTCCCGGATTCTGCGAGCCTGGGAATAGCTGGCAGAATGTGGGGACCTGGTCTCCTGTATCCTGTGACGCTCAGAGGAGTCTTCAGATCCCTCCTTGCTACCAGGATTTGATGGGTGCCCCCCCCCAGTGACCTAACTGGGCAGAGGTTTTTAGGATGCCCTTAGGGGGCCTAATTTCCTGGGGTTCCCCACTAAATTGCACTGTACTCAGGCGCCCATTTCCGGATGCCCGCCCATCCATTCCTGGGTGGTACTGGCCTATGAGCCCCATACTTTTGGCTGGATAGTAATCTGCCATTCCTATGGCCCTGTGCTCATGCGCGCCAAGGGACATGGGGGTGGCAGAGTCCAGGGACTGAGAGAGATGAAGGCCTCTGGTACTAGGGCTTCTGAGGTTATGCTCAGGTGTTTCCCTTTCCCAGCGAACTTCATCTCTGTCAGCCCCTGCTCCCTGTTGCAATGCAAGAGCCTGCGCTTTCAGTTCCTCAGTTAAGGCCTTACTAGACTCTATCAGTCTCTCTTGCATGGCTACCTGTTGCTGGAGCCTATCATTGTGCTGACAGAGAGCATAATTTTCTCTCTGTGCCTCCTGATTGGTCCTGGAGTACTGGGCCAGTCTCTGCTGCAGGAGGGTTACCTCCTGAGTCCCATCCCTACTGGCCTGCTCCTTTCTTGCCAGAGCCTCCTCCACCCTCCTGGTGTGACCTAGCAAGCCCTGATGCTCTTTTTGGAGGTCACCCAGCCCCTGGAGGGCCAAGTGATTTTCTTCAATTTTTCTTTTTAAATGGCAGACTTCCTGGCCTAAGGTATCCCTTTCCTGACCAAGAGCCTGCATTTGTGACGCCAGGTCGTCCCTCTGCCTTTGAAAGGCACCAGCTTTCTGGCGCTCCTGATCAAACTCTGCCTGGGTATCCAGGTCTTTCAGGATCAGTTTATTGCTCTCTGCCTTTTCCCTATCTAGGTGGCTTTGCAAGGTGACTACCTGCTCAGCACATGCCCTATTGAAATCTAATTGTTGCTCCAGCTTTTTCTGGCTATGCAGTAGGGAGTCCAAACCTTCTTGGTACTCCTTCTGCAAGGCCAGAAATCTGGTATCCTGGTCAGACTTTTCCTGTTGCAGGATACACATGTCCTCTTTGATTTTAATGAGATACTGTCTGCTCTAATTTTCGGACTCCTGGCTTCTGTGCATCCTCTGCTCAGAAGAGACTAGGTCAGATTGGGCCTTCTCTAACGCGATTTGTTGCCTATTTGCCAGATATTGGCCTTGAGCACATTTGTCCTGCATGGCTCCCATATATAGATACAAATATGCCGCTATCCTAACCATCTTGTCGTGTTCATCTTTAGCTTTAGGAGCCATGTATAGTTCACTCAGGGCCACATGTAAGGGACCCTGATCTCTCCAGATATCTAACCCAGCTGCAGTGACCTGTCGTGTGATTGCCTGCAACCTCGCATCCTGGCCCTGCTCAGTCCTTTCACCTCTCAAAAATAGCTTATGTAAGAAGTGCTCTCTGGCTATTTTGATGTCTACCAGTGTCGTCATTCTGGAATTTGAGTTCCTTCCTGACTTACAGAAGTTTATATTTTATTTTGCAAAACAGACCGTTTCCTTAGAGCGTTCCTTTGAGGGGTGCTTTCACAGTGTAAAACAGCGTGGTGATATAACCAGATATGTGTATCCGGTCAGTTGACACACTGTATTAAGCTGCACAAGTGATAAACCTAATCCAGAATATCCCGGCTACGAGCCCCCACTTTGTAAGCGGATTCAATTCAACACTACAGCTAAGTCAATGCCTAGTCTGGGATGAGGGAAACCCTTATTGATATATTTTTATGTCCAGTTTGTTTACTCTGGATGACTACCCTTATATAACGCCCCTCTCTTAGAATCCCCCTGACCCCACTGAGCCAAGAAGTAGGTTTGTTTTGCAAATTAAAAAGTTTATTTGAAAATTAAACAATATATATATACATATCACACTTTTATAATAAATTAATGTTTGATAGCACACTTGTGAAGATGATAGTGATCAACAATGGATAATGTTACATTGGTACACTCTTTTTGATGGCTTTGAAGTGATATAGAGAGGATAAAGTAGCTGAGAATGCTTTTATTGCTTCAAGGACAATGCAATGATGAATGAAAATGCAGTACAGAAAATAAACTTGATGTGACTTCAACAAAAGACAATGTAATCACTTTTCTTTGACAATTCACCCCCCCCCTCTATGCAAGATAAAGAGATGGGAGGAAAGCACACAGTTCTCAGGAATGCAATCAAATATAATTCAGTTCCCCCCTAGCAAGCTTGGAGGAAAACAGGTAGGAGTTTTAAACACAGGCAATATACTTTGATGTGGTTGCAATTAAGTGAAAAATATGCGAAAAATGCTTTTAATTCCCTATAGGAGGTTCAGGGTGAGTGAGAGATACTTAAATTAATTCAGGATCACTTTAGCAATGCTCTATGAATGATTGTCAGGTTGCACACGAATTTCAACAAGGAAAGCAAGGACAAATATTTTTGCACGTGGCTGAAATTAAGCAAAATGTCAAATCGCGGAAAATGTAGTCGCGTGCGTCGAGCGCACTTACGGAGGCACTATAAGGAGTTGGTTCGTTGGAAAGCTTAGAATCTTAGCTTTAAGATGACAGTTAAAACTCGCTCCTAGCACGAACGGTTCCGGAGATACGGCCGATTTAGTAAAGGTAGTTTTTCGGATTTGAAATTTTAAAGCTCAGAATGACAGATGACAGTTTTCAGTTTTAAAGATGACAGAATTACACGATTTTAGGAGGCAGTTCTAATAGGCTAAAATAGTTTGGATTAGATTATTTTAAACTAAGAGATTGGTTTTGGCACAGTGCTAGCTGGGTACTCACACTAGATTTTGGACAGGAATGCGACTTCGTCAACGATCGGGTCAGGATTGGCTGAACTTCTGCTAGCGGTTCTTCACAGCGATCTGGTCTCTGGGTCTCTGGTTCTGTTATCGGTTCTGCTAGCAGTTCCGGATACAGCACTGCTTTCTGGATACTGCTACAGGTTCTTGCAAAAGTTCTTGGCAAAGTATTCAAACAGCTCGCCCGACTGTTGAATAGTTTGGTTGGTTTTGAGGCCTGCTGAAGAGGATTCAGCTTGTGGATTCAGGCCTCTCTGCTACAAATTCTGGAGTTAATTTCTGGTCTCTGGAGATTGATGGATTTGAAGTCTGGATCTCTGGATGTGAAGTCTGAAGTCTCCCGGCAAAGCGTCCCGCAAGAAAATGGAAAGTGAATGTGCCTACCTGGGTTTCAATGTTCCCTTTTATGTGTTTTGAAAATGGGTGTGTGCCTGGGCCTAGCTAAGCCTAGCTAAGCCTGCCCCTCTCACTTATCATTGGCCAAGCTTTCCTCTCTCCCTTGATTGGGGAAAAGAAATGGAGTGTCAGAGTGATGCTGTAGGTTTTATGGTCAGAGGAACCTCCCCTTGTCAAATTGCACACAAATCTATTTCTGACCCAAATACATATTTATCTATGTAAAACTTTCTAATATTATAGGTCCAGTTAACATATTTTCTGTAGCACCAAACCATCCGATCCCTGTCTTTGTAAGATGTGGTTTCCACTTATGACAGAATTCTCCCCTTTTCATCCAGATAACGACCTCTAAACCTTTCCAGATTTTACACAAATGTGCACCAGGGATATGGGTTTCAGATGAAAAAGTGTCAGATTTTTCACATGCATACATTTGTAACAACCTTTTTTCCGCTACTATCCCCAAGAACATACCACAGGGTCCTAACACCTCTTAAAATGTGCACAGAAAAATCCCAAGAATGATGATGTTGTTTATATAATTTTTACAAGTCTGCACTATGAATTATCCATCTTTTTAAAATCATGCTCTGGCCCCAAAGGGGTGTGGTTTTCCAAAGCACATGGTGAGATTTCTGGTTTATCCACTTCCCCCAAGCTCAGCTTGCTCTCACAGGCACTGCCCCTCCCAGTTTCTCCCAAGAAGAAGCCATTTTACGGCCCCCCCAATATAACATTTGCCTGAGCCAGTGACAGTGCTTTCTTTAGTTTCCTGTAGTCCCCAGGTACCACTCCCCTAAATCAATCAGAGAGGTGTCACCTCCTTTTGGTAGGGGCAGCAGAATGCAGCCAGGCCTGGGAATAGTTGTTGAGCCGTTCAACTCCTGTCGGGGGTAGCTGTCAGGCAGAATTCAGCTAAATGTCCCTTTAGTTCCCAGTTTTCTACATTCAAATCAAACTGACAATTTTTGCACATGCAGCTAGAATGCTGATTCTAAGTTCAAAACTATGACATTTAACAGTTGCAACCTATGTTACACTCAAAAGTAGGTCACTCGTTTATTTTAAACATTTCGATTTTAGTGGCTTTCTGTCCATTTAACTTAAGCTGCTGACATCCCCAGCTATTTTTTATATATACATTAAATAATTACGTCCTTCAAGTCATTTCAGAATATAGTTTTACATTGTATCCACCTCTTAGCAAGTCTTTCCTTGGCCTGGTTTGGGTTCATTTGTTCAGTTTTACACAAAGGTCTGGTGGTTTTAAAACGCCGGCTTTCTGATAGTGGTGAGCACCAGTATTGCATCCATTTTTGACATTAAGAAAATGAATTCCCCACAGTTCTGGGTTGCTTTTGGCAATCAGCATTGCCATTCCCAATGGTTTCAGGCTACTGTGTGTGTAGCCCAATGGTGGTTTTAGGCAGTGCCCTCCTGTGCTCACAACATAGGCAAAAATGGGTGGCAGCCTATTCTTCATGTTTTCCCTGTGCACTCTCTGGGGAGTTCTGGCCATCATAATGTTTTCAATGCCAGTAATGCACAGTTTTATGGTAGGGCTTGGATGCATGGGTAAAAACATCCCACAAGTGTTCAGTGAACCTAGTGCTCTACGGCCGGGCCGGCCGGGGGTTGCTCCAGAGCTGGTCAGTGTTGCAGGCTCTGGTGGGGGAGGACGGATGGCTCCGCTGTGCGATCCGATGGTGGGCAGTGTTTTACGCGATCCCTCGCGTTAAGGAAAGCGTTTCAGGCCGACAGCGCAATTTTGCGGGGCAAAGGGGCTCCACTTGAAGCCACTTCGGGAAACAGGCCGGATGAAGGGGAAAGGGTTCTGCTTTCTGTTGCTGCCTTCGGGTGCAGAGATCTGAATTTTTAACCGCTACAACAGGATCGAATGTTGGATCTCAGACAGGAGCTCAACGGAACTGCTTCCTTATGCAATGTGTGCTGGCCACGCCCCCCGGGGACTCCTACAAATCGCTCAGATAATTACATTGATTCAATAGCTGTCTAGACGTCTCTAAACAAACGTGACAAAGGCAGCATCTCCGTTGGTCCTTAGGGATCTGCTTTCTTGCTCCAAGCAGCTTAAATGTGGGCAGAAATGCAAAATCGTAATAAAACGTTGCAAACCCTGATCAATGGTATACATTAGATAATCATCCGGTTTAGAGACAAGAAAAGCTTGTGTGGCATATTCAGTGTATGATGACTCCTACTCAAATAGTCAACAGTCTGAGCCCCGTCCCAAGGGTGGCCTTGTCGATTAATAAGTGTCTGGCCAGCATGAAAAGTAAGTTATCTTCGGCAGGCCATTCCCAACCAATCACCTGGTGAAAATCCTCACAAGCCGCCTTCATATTTTCAAAAGGACTAGGAGAGCAGCAGTGAACCAAAGGCGTCAAAAAGTGGTGCCAAGAAAGAATAGTCCTTTCCCCATCTTGGAGGGTTTTGAATAACAAAACTGATCTTTTAATCTTGACTTGGGTAGGTAGTAACACAAGGCCCCATTCCAGGCGTAGTGTAGCCACTGGAACTGATTGAGGGAGCCCAAGATTGTGCTTCCACAACTTGCCCTCTTGGACATCCAACCAACGTAGTTGGTTTTCTGTGTAAATCTCCATGCCATAGACAAGGCCCAGAATGACACTCAGGTTATAGATCATAAGAAGGCCTTCAACTGAGGACCCACCTTTGTATTGTGTAAAGGTACAAGCTTCTCCAAATTTGGACAAGGCCTTTGGGATAATATAGGTTTGAAGCAATTTGGAGGAGAGAGTAGAGGTCAAGTAGGTATTCGGATATACAAAAGTCAACTTGGTCCAGAGTCTGATCTCCTATCGTCCATTTCTCCTGGAATCCTTTTTGTGGACGGGTATCATTATCGATTTCTTCCAGGAGGAGAGAACTTGGCCTTCCGTAATTACTTTCTGGAACAGACCGACAAGGATACCAGCCCACAAATTGGGGTCACTCTTAAATATGATGTTAGTCAAACAATCTGGACCAGGGGCCCAGGAGGACTTAATCCTTTTAATTTTTGCTGAATTCTTTTTCAGAAGAGATGGAAAATCTGAAGTATCAAGGAGAGCAGGTTGATCAAAAAAAGGAAGAGATGTACGGCAGACGGTAGAAGAGTCATGTAATGACACAACATGAGCAATCCAATCGTCCTCACTAATAGGGTTGATGTCAATGTTATCGCTCGCACCCAATAACTCTCTATACACTTGCCAAAATGTTTTGCTTTCTTTTCTCTGCAATAGCCTGTATAGTACCAACCATTTGGCCGGGTGCCGTGAGCTCTTATGCACACACAGCCAGTTCTTATACACAGTGCAGAGAGATGAAATTGCATGTGGCCCACTGTTGGAATTTATATCTAAGCGTGGGCAGAACAAAGGTTACTATGCAATATTCTCTTCCTCCCCGCTATCAGAGGATCGTAGTAAGGGTTTTTATTTTGGCAGGTAGTTAGTGGTCCCTTTTTCCTCTTCTGACCAATCTTACGGGCACCCGCTGTCATGATGCCCGCTCACGGGGAGCCGGTTCAAGCCCTGCGTCCCCGAAAGCGGACATCCAGTCCCGAAGGAAGGACCCAGCAACCCCATATAGGGGCCCTTTGGACAGTGTCATGGCGCCTATGGCGCCAGGCTCATAAAAGACATCAGTCCTGGCGCCATAGGCGTCAGGCTCATTATGGGAGTGCTTGGGTGCACTTACCTGATGCAGACCATGCTGCAGGAATCCGGCCTCCTTGAGGCCTGAAAGGAACTACTTTACCTGTGGGACTAATTTACCATCCGGGCGTGGTCGGGGAAGGATACATACCTGATTGGAGGAAGGATACATACCTGGAACTTCTTCCAAGGCTATTTAAACCCCACCCGAACAGCCACACGTGCTTCGCGTTGTTCTGCATCTAGCAGCTGGACGCTCACCGTGTCTGCTCCTGCATCCTGACTTCTGCCACGCCTGCCAGCATCCTGGATCACCTGCAAAGGAAGAGAAGAAGAGAACAGAAGAAGGAAAAGTCCTTACCTGCTAAATCCGCATCCCGGAGACATCTCGCCGACAATCCTGAAAAGGAAGACTTTTATTTAAAAGCTCATCGCGTCGATCGCTGCAGCGCCGCATTCCACTCACCTTTACAGGGCGCCTCCATGTTCAGCAGCGATCATCCGGATTCGCAGTCACGCCCCAGCGCCTAGGGAGAAAAAGACCAGAACAAAAGGTGAGAGAGAGAAGGGAATAAGGAAAGCTAAATCTCCATGTTAAGACTTACCTGTTGATTCATTCCCTCTTCATTTCGGGTCCGAGCCGCATCCTGGCCTTTCCGGACCCCGGCCCCTAAGGGGAAAAAGAGACATCAGCGTTAATGAGCGAATGAAAAGACATTACCAAAAAACGCTCATTAAAGACTTACCTGATTTCTACAAGGATTTCACCTCTCATCTCGGGTCGGTGCTTGTTCCCCGGCATTCCGTACCCCGGCCCCTATGGGGAAAAAGACACTAGCATTAGTACATTAATGCATGGACACAAGGGGAACCTCTTATCAAAGAATTTACCTGGAAGCCAAGCAAGTTTGGTTCTCACCAATCCGAAAATCCAGTGAAGTAACTGGATACCAACGCGCCCCTGCATCAGAAGCAGGATGGAGAGCGCGTCCTTCCAGACCCTAAGGTGAGACGCTACGAGGAATCACAGAAGGGTTTCGAGGAGGGTGAGAGGGGAAAGTGGGAGGCCGATTGCATTACCCCGCAGACAGTTAATCCCCTATTTTCGCCTACAGAAGGATACTTCTGCGAGCCAGATAAGCCAGATTTGGGGGCGCGGTCCAGTCCGTCTTCCGAACCCTGCGCATCACCTTAGAAGAGGTCACAGCAGCGCGAACCAGGCCAGCGCCTCCGTGGGAGTCAGGTGAGCGTTACAGAACGCGAAGCCTTCCTACAAATTCCCACCCAGGCGCTATGGAAAGTTCTGAGACTGATCAGTTGGCCCAATTACTGGGGGAATTACGGGCCGAAGTACATGCCGCTCGTCAAGAGACTAATGCCCTCAGGAGGGAATTAATAATATCAAAGGAAAGAATTGATGACCTGGCCAGACAGCTTTTGCAAGGTCAAGCTGGGAAAGCTCCTCTACCCGGTTCCGGAGGGAACCCCGCTCCTGTGGTTTCCAGTAACCCTGTGCAGATTAATCTACCTGGAAACATGCCGCTGGCCCACCCGAACGCTTTGCTGGGGACCCCAAACGATTCGCCGTATTCATGAATCAGTGTCGTTTGCACTTCCTATGCAGACCTGGGGCCTTCCCTAATGATCAGACCAAGGTAGCCTTTGTATTGTCATATCTCAGCGGCTGCGCTGCCGATTGGTCAGTTCCACTGGTTACTCAAGATGACCCGATTCTCCGTGATTTTCAAAGGTTTCAAGCAAGCATGGAAAGGTTATTTGCTCGACACTCTCAGGGGCAGGCTCTGGATGGCGAACTTCTATCCCTGCGACATGGGCAATCAGGACCTCCTATCCTATATTACAACCTTTAATAGACTAATTGTGGAAACGGGATGGCCAGAGGATAAAAGAGTCACGTTGTTTTATCGAGGCCTACGCGGAGAACTTAAAGATGTCTTGGCCCAAGTTGTAAATCCGCCCCAAGAATGCACTGAGTATATAGACTTAGTGGTCCAATTGGATCACAGACTTCAAAACAGAAAAGCAGATTGGTCCAGGTTTGAGACCCGGGTGTTGGTCAAGACCCATGCTAATCCCAAGGGAGTTGATGTCTCTGAGCCTATGCAAATTGGAGGGGTTAAAGGACCCTTAACTCAAAAGGAACGTGAAAGGAGGGGGCAGTTAAAATTATGTCTTTATTTTGGGAATTCTGGACACTTTCTACGAGATTGCCCGGCAAAACCGCCCCGAAAGGCGGTAGGAGCCGCTGATAAAAACCATGAAGACTCTGTTTCGGGAAACGACTCCGCCCGACAAGTGTAGGGGTCCGCTTGCCGAGCTTGAAAACTAACTCTCAGACCTCGCATTTCATTGTGCCAATGGTTCTCGTAGATCCAGAACAGCCTAAGCGGTTGCATGCAATAAAGGCATACATCGATAGTGGGGCTATTGGAAACTATGTGGATCGTGAATTGGTCTCTAGGATTAACCTCCCTCTCCGTCCTAAAACCAGCAAAGATGTCATCACCACAGTCGATGGAACTGAAATTGCCTCTGGACCGGTAACACATTCCACTACTGAGGTGACTCTTATTGGTTCCGATGGCCATCGGGAGGGTGTTGTGTTTGATGTAATCAAGGCTCCACAGTTTCAGGTTATTCTTGGAATCCCTTGGTTAGAGACACATAATCTTCGAATTGATTGGCGAGCTAAGAGAATAACCTTCCCGGATTGTACACAAACCTGCTACCCAGAAAACCTGACGATTAATCTAGCATCTGTAACCTCTGCCTCCATGCAACTACCTCCGGAATACCAAGACTTTCAGGACGTCTTCCAAAAGGAACAGGCCAACACGTTACCTCCTCACAGATCGTACGATTGCCAAATCGATCTGGTGCCTGGTGCACAACCCCCTTGTAGCAGGATTTATGCCCTTACCGAACCTGAGAACCTGCATTTGAGACAATATTTGGATCAATACCTAGCTAATGGTTTTATTCACCCGTCAAAGTCCCCGGCATCCTCGGCTTTGTTCTTCGTGCCCAAAAAAGAAGGTGACCTTAGAACTTGTATCGATTACCGCGCATTGAACCAGATAACTGTTAAAAACCGTTATCCTCTGCCTCTGATCCCTGAACTCCTTGACCAGGTGAAGGACGCTTGCATATACACCAAGTTAGATCTCCGGGGTGCTTATCATCTGGTACGAGTTAAAGAAGGCGACGAATGGAAAACTGCCTTCCGTACTAAATACGGATTATTCGAGTACCAGGTGATGCCTTTCGGATTGTGTAACGCGCCGGCTGCCTTCCAATACTTCATGAATGATGTCCTTCGGGAACTCATCGATGTTTGTGTTGTCGTATATATCGATGACATTCTGGTGTACTCCTCTTCGGAATCTGATCACAGAAAACACATCAGGGCAGTACTTGAAAAACTGCGCCAACACAAACTACTTGCTAAATTGGAGAAATGTGTTTTCCATACCACAGAAGTCAAGTTTCTAGGTTTCATCCTGACACCCAAAGGAGTCCGAATGGACTCAAGAAAAGTGGATGCCATCCTCAAATGGCCATCACCTAGCTCTGTAAAAGGGGTTCAAAGCATGCTCGGCTTTGCCAATTTATATCGCAGGTTTATCCCAGAATTTTCACACGTGGTACAACCCATTACTGCACTCTTGAGGAAAAACAAACGTTTTGAATGGTCTGAAGAAGCCGAGCAGGCCTTTCAGGATTTAAAAGCTAAGTTTACCTCTGCACCTATATTGAAACACCCGCGTCCAGATCTCCCTTATGTTGTCGAGACTGGCGCATCCAGCCTAGCCATGGGAGCTGTCCTGTCCCAAAGAGATCCCGAAACCAACCAACTGCATCCCGTAGCATTTTGGTCCAGAAAATTCTCAGCACCCGAGGTTAATTATGCAATCACGGACAAAGAACTGTTAGCCATTAAGTCCGCTTTTAAAGCTTGGCAGCATTATCTGCTTAGTGCTCGACATACCATCACAGTGATCACTGATCACCGGAATTTACAGTATTTGAAAACCGCCAAGGCTCAGTCATCACGGCAGCTCCGATGGGCTTGTTTTTCGCTGAATTTGATTTTGTGATTACCTATCGACCTGGCTGCAAAAATGGCAAAGCAGACGCCTTATCCCGAATTGGAATGGGAGAATCTGATACAAACTCAGAACCAGTACCAATAATTCCCGAACAGAGGATTCTAGGCATGACTTCGTTACAGACGCTTGAAGACATTCAAGCCAGAGTGAAACAACTCCTGGACCCTACAACCTTACAGGATTGGATACAAAAGGGATCAGACTTTACCATAGATAATGGTTTACCTTATTTCCAAGGACGCTTATTCCTGCCACATAAGGAATTACACGAACTAGTTATTTCCGGTTATCATGATACATTAATAGAGGGACACCCCGGTATTGCCAAGACAGAGGAAAAGGTGAAACGACAATTTTGGTGGCCCTCTTGGCGAAAAGATGTTAAATCTTTTGTGATGTCCTGTGGTGTTTGCGCCCAAAATAAAAGTCAAAAGAAAAGACCAGCCGGTCTTCTTCAACCTCTTGACATACCGCCAGCACCCTGGCACACCCTATCAATGGATTTTATTACGGACCTGCCTCCTTGTTCGGGGTACAATACTATTCTGGTAATTGTGGATTTGTTTTCCAAAATGGCCCACTTTATTCCTTTGAAAGGTTTACCTTCAGCTTCTGTCCTAGCCAAAGAATTCCTCGAAAATATTGTTCGGTTACATGGATTCCCATCTATACTAATCTCTGACCGGGGAAGCCAATTCATTTCCCACTTCTGGCGCAAATGTTGTCAAATGGCGCAGATCGACGTAAGATTATCGACCAGTCACCACCCTCAGACCGATGGTCAGGCCGAGAGGACAAATCAGACCCTTGAGCAGTACTTGCGGTGTATGTTACAGCAATCTGAAAGCAACTGGAAAGACATTCTTTGGATAGCCGAATACGCATATAATAATTCGGTACACTCTGGAACGGGCCACAGTCCTTTTTATACTTTGTTTGGGCATCACCCTCGAACCTCAAACCTTGACTCACCTCAGAGCCTCGGAATGCCTGCAGTAGAACATCTGCATTCTACAATTACCCAAGCCTTCAAAGAGGCAACTACGCATTTACAACAAGCCAAGAGAAAATACAAGGAGAATGCTGATCTACATCGGAGTGAAGCACCTCCGTATCAGATTGGGGATCAAGTGTGGTTAGCTACCAGACATTTACCACTCAAAGGGCCTCGAACTTTTAACCCAAAATATCTGGGACCTTATTCTATTACGGCAATAATTAACCCAGTGGCTGTTAAACTTGATTTACCAGCTAGTATGCGAATTCACCCTGTTTTTCATGTGTCACTTCTAAAACCAGTGGTACCCGGAACCCGACTACTCAAACCTCCAGAACCTATTCTAATAGATGGGGAGCCCGAATTCGAAGTGAAGAACATTTTAGACTCAAAAATGTTTAGGTCAAAACTGTTCTACCTAATTGATTAGAAGGGATACGGACCTCAGGAGAGGTCGTGGGAACCCAGCGACCATGTGCATGCACCTCGATTAGTCAGGAAATTCCACCGACTCTTCCCAGACAAACCAAGCCCCCGGAGGGAACAACCTTGGGAGGGCCTTGGGGGGGAGTGCTGTCATGATGCCCGCTCCCGGGGAGCCGGTTCAAGCACCTGCGTTCCCGAAAGCGGACATCCAGTCCCCAAGGAAGGACCCAGCAACCCCATATAGGGGCCCTTTGGACAGTGTCCTGGCGCGCTCATAAAAGACATCAGTCCTGGCGCCATAGGCGCCAGGCTCATTATGGGAGTGCTTGGGTGCACTTACCTGATGCAGACCATGCTGCAGGATCCCGGCCTCCTTGAGGCCTGAAAGGAACTACTTTACCTGTGGGACTAATTTACCATCCGGGCGTGGTCGGGGAATGATACATACCTTATTGGAGGAAGGATACATACCTGGAACTTCTTCCAAGGCTATTTAAACCCCACCCGAACAGCCACACGTGCTTCGCGTTGTTCTGCATCTAGCAGCTGGACGCTCACCGTGTCTGCTCCTGCATCCTGACTTCTCCCACGCCTGCCAGCATCCTGGATCACCTGCAAAGGAAGAGAAGAAGAGAACAGAAGAAGGAAAAGTCCTTACCTGCTAAATCCGCATCCCGGAGACATCTCGCCAACAATCCTGAAAAGGAAGACTTTTATTTAAAAGCTCATCGCTTCGATCGCTGCAGCGCCGCATTCCACTCACCTTTACAGGGCGCCTCCATGTTCAGCAGCGATCATCCGGATTCGCAGTCACGCCCCAGCGCCTAGGGAGAAAAAGACCAGAACAAAAGGTGAGAGAGAGAAGGGAATAAGGAAAGCTAAATCTCCATGTTAAGACTTACCTGTTGATTCATTCCCTCTTCATTTCGGGTCCGCGCCGCATCCTGGCATTTCCGGACCCCGGCCCCTAAGGGGAAAAAGAGACATCAGCGTTAATGAGCGAATGAAAAGACATTACCAAAAAACGCTCATTAAAGACTTACCTGATTTCTACAAGGATTTCACCTCTCATCTCGGGCCGGTGCCTGTTCCCCGGCATTCCGTACCCCGGCCCCTATGGGGAAAAAGACACTAGCATTAGTACATTAATGCATGGACACAAGGGGAACCTCTTATCAAAGAACTTACCTGGAAGCCAAGCAAGTTTGGTTCTCACCAATCCGAAAATCCAGTGAAGTAACTGGATACCAACGCGCCCCTGCATCAGAAGCAGGATGGAGAGCTCGTCCTTCCAGACCCTAAGGTGAGACGCTACGAGGAATCACAGAAGGGTTTCGAGGAGGGTGAGAGGGGAAAGTGGGAGGCCGATTGCATTACCCCGCAGACAGTTAATCCCCTATTTTCGCCTACAGAAGGATACTTCTGCGAGCCAGATAAGCCAGATTTGGGGGCCCGGTCCAGTCCGTCTTCCGAACCCTGCGCATCACCTTAGAAGAGGTCACAGCAGCGCGAACCAGGCCAGCGCCTCCGTGGGAGTCAGGTGAGCGTTACACCCACGGTGACCGCATTGATTAATTCCTCTGCTTCCCCATTCCACAACACAACCAAAAAGACTTTTTTTATACAATTATTTTATTGATTTTATTAAACATAAACAACCAAAACAAAAAACAGACGATGTGTTGCAATCAGAAATATCAACAATGTCATAAATGCTCACTGCCTCCCCGCAACCTCCCCCTGAACCCGAACCTACTCTACCTGACCATCGTCTATCGTTATACATGAGGGTGCCTCCCCCTGCGCTCCTATTGAGGGATCGTCATCATCAGGGCAGGTTTGGGCCGGCTCAAACAGTGTGGCAACTAAGTGTCTCCAAGCCATCAACGTCTCCCCCGTTTCATCCCCTTCTCTGTGAACTGCTTCACTCCACACCGCTGTCTGCGCATCCACACAAGGTTGTGCCACCACCATAGCGGTCATCCATTTGTGCCGCAAAGGCAGTTGAAAACACCTGTTTTTAGTTTTGGTGAGCGAGAGGCCCATTGAAACGAATGGGCATAATGGAGGCTTGGCGGGTGAGTCGGCTGTTTACAAGGCGTGTGACACCCGCCAAAAGCGTGTAAGTTGAGAGCTATGCACCACACTTCCACCTTTGGTCTATTATTTTCAACCCATAGCAATTCTGCACTTGGCTAGTATATAATCCAGGTCTTTAAGTTTACGCACATGTTTCAACTTGCATGGTCTTGGAAATCCCCCAACCATGCACGCCCACAAGGATTCCACCTCAAATGTAATCCCTTTCTCAGTGAGACGGTGGGCTACCTCCCTCCGGAAACCCCCAATTTCCAGGCATGCCCAAAACATATGTACCATTCCCAACCAAAAAGACTTGTTGATCTGATGCATCGACTAGCAAATTCTGTTGCCCTGAATTGAAGGAACATCATTTGGGGATCATATGATCACTGCTTGAAAGCGAGTGCCATTTCATTCTTTCTTGCACGAGCAAGGTTTTAGCTGTAAAAGAGTAATTTTGCGCAAACTAGACTTTCTACTCCTGGCTGCGCATCACAGTGTACTTGTAACTGACATGCATGCATGGATGTTAAAATGCAGAGCAGACCCGGCTGCATGTAGCCACATGTTTGTAACCCATAATTATCATGCTTTATCTTGGTGTGGACGCCATTCAAATCCTGCTTATATGACATGGCCAATGAAGTGTTTATTTGGGAATTCTTCCTGGCAGAAGGGCCCTCCGGAAGTAGAATGCTGCGTGGCACGAGGGGTAACGGCTGCGCATGCGCGGGAGAGAGCAGGAACTCGGGGTAGAAATGCGTCAGTCACATGATCTCACACGCAGACATTGTGGGGGGGAAATGCAGCAGGAGACCTGCACAAGATGCGGGGGCCACTTGGCTGGAATACAACCCCCCACATACAGAGACAAGTCAGGCCATGACAGTGCAGTGCAGGTAATAATAAGCAATGTTTTTTTTCCCGTCTCACCCCAGGGCGCCGCGCCTGCGCAGTACACACTGGATGAAGAGAACCAGGGCAAACTGTGCTGTCTGGACAGTAACCATTCCCACTTCATGCTGGTGGACGACGGCACCCATGGGCGCCCAGGAGTGGAGGCTCCCCTCAGGACCAGGCTGGAGAAGTTCATCTCGCAGCAATCGATGGAGAGAGGAGGTAAGAACAGATTGGCATGTGTGTGCTGACTCTCAGCAGGAAGAGCCCCACCCAGGGCTCACAGGGCCAGGGGCTCTGAATCCTCTGAAACTTCATGTCTTTCAAGACACTCAAGGGAAATGCGCGTCGACCCACACCCAATGAGGCCCACTTTTAAGCTGGGTATACTTGCACTGCATCACAGCAGGCTACTGGGTTTCTTTCAGTAAAATTGGTTGCTGTTTTGCCCACCCCTAAAAGCAAAGACCCCACGTGGTGGCGGCTCGTAAGCCTTGTTATTAGCACCACCTCTGGGTTTCTGCCAAGCCCTTTAAATTCCATAAAGATTGTGCTGAGCACTTTGGACCGTATCATGCTACGGGTGTTTTTTCATAGCACTGACATAGGAGATACTTTCAACATACTACTCATTTACCTCCCTTTCAAGGGTATGTCCCTCCAACACTAGGGAATAAATACTGCTGGCAGTTAAGTACTTCTGGACTACATGTGGATTTTCATCCTATAGAAATGCCAACTTTAACCTCCACAATAGCTTTTGTTGGGGGGGCAGGGTTTGGGGGGGTCTGTGATTGCATTCTCTTTCCTCTTAAGGTACCATTTTAATATATGATTACCAGCAGACAAATGTATGAGGAGCATATGTTGGTCAAAGTGGCGTGTACAAACACAGTGATAGCGGAGGTGAGATGACACACGTTATGACCTTCCAAGAACATCACATGAATTTATAACCCAACAGGATGGGGTGAAGTACCCCATAAGCCCAGGTGTTCTGAAAATGGGCCACATTGAGTGTTTAGTAATAACCAGGTAAAACACAGGAAGCAGCTGTGCTCGAGCCAGCTGTTGCTTGTTTGAAGAATAGTATTCTGTTCAGAGTTGTATGGAGCCTAGGGAATTAGCCGTGTGGCAGCATAGCCTTGCGGAAAGTCTCTTTAAACAGTTACAGAAATGGGGTATGTTCACCCTGGCTCAAGCTGCAGGTCTGCTGGGTTTGTTTGTTTGTTTATTTATTTATATTGCGCACCCTGCCCGCAGGCATCTAGGCGTAATTATTGCAAGGTTACAGGTTAAGTTATAGACTCAAGATACAGCTACTTGAGGTGGAGGCACATAATAGCAGGTAAACATGGTAGAAGTAAAAAAAACCCAGTAAATATTACAGTAGCAAATGGTCACAGAGTATATATGCATATGAGACAAATTATGATTAATCCTGATTATTAAGATTAGAGGCTGTACACCTACACAAGACTTGGTAGTGCGGGTAATATAGCGTAATAAATGTGTACAATCAGACTCGAGTGGTGGCTAAGTCTTGCTCAGCGAGCCAGGATTTAGCTTTGTTCTTGAATGCAGAGTAGCAGACTTCATTTCTGAACGAGTTTGGGAATGTGTTCCACAGTTTAGACGCAAGAACCGGGAAGCTGGATCCCCCTGAGTTTTGTAGTTTACATCTGGGTATAGCAAGTGAGTGAGCTTGTGCAGATCTAAGTGGTCTGGTAGCTGTGTGTGCAGAAAAGCGGTTGGCCAGGTATTCTGGTGCTTGCTTAAAGAGGCACTTGTGGGTAAGTGCGATGGCTTTAAGAGATATTCTGTGCGTCACCGGGAGCCAGTGGAGGTTCCGTCTGGTATCGGAGATATGCTCATTTCTAGGGATATTTAAGGCTGCTCTGATAGCATTATTCTGTATTACCTGAAGCCTATTAATGTTCTTTTGGCTGGTCCCTAGATATAGGGCATTACAGTAATCAATATTGGCCATAATAAGAGTTCTTGCTAAAATGATGCAGTTAGAGGCGGTAATGAAGGGTCTGCATGCTGTCACAAGTTTACACTTGTATGCTGCTGCAGAGGCCACCAAAATGATTTGTTTTGTCAAGGAGAGGGTAGAGTCATGGTGGAAGCCTAATGTTTTAGTATTATGCGACACCTTGATAGTGTTCCCATCAATGACAAAGACTTTGAAAGCCGGGTCCAATTTATTGAGTCAGAGGTGTGAACCAAGGATAAGTAACTCAGTCTTATCGTTTAGGCATAGGCCATGGGATGCCATCCAGGCTTGGATGACTGAGTAGATAATGTTGAGGACTTTTGAGTCAGTTGCATAGTTGCCAGTGATGGGAATAAGTATCTAGGTGTCATCCGCATAGTTGGTATAGGTGACATCCATATAGTCGAGAATAGCAAGTAATGGTTTGGTAAACACATTATATAGTGTAGGGGATACACAAGATCCTTGTGGGACCCCACAGGTGATGGGTAACGGCTCAGATGAGGCAGATGGTGAAAAGGCACGCATTGTTCTGTTTGCAGGAATGAACTGATCCAGGCAGTGGCCTCATCAGAGAAATGGGCTCCAGTTTTGAGGTGTTGGTAGAGTATTTGATGATCGACCAGGTCGAATGCTGCCGACAAGTCAAGTAGTAATATTAAAGCTAGTTTGCCTTTGTATTTGATGTCCTGGATTTGTGTTGTTAAGTCAATGAGAGCTGTCTCAGTGCCATGTTTTGGGTGGAAAGCTGATTGTCGGAGACCGAGGAGTCTATTAGACTCGAGGTATTCCTGAATTTGTAAGTAGGCTGCTCAGTCTAATATTTTCAAGAGGAAGGGCACTGTAGTAATCGGTCTGTAATTAGACGGGTTACTAGGGTCCAAAGTGGGTTTTTTGATGAGAGGGTTGACCCAGGCCTCCATGAGCAGCTTCCTTAATAATCGGAGCTGGGCAAGAGTCACTGTGACAGTTAGTTGGCTTAACTTTTTTAATGATGTTTTCCACCTCTCTGATCGATAACTGGGAGAAGCTAAATGGTTTGCAGGGGTGCCTGGGTACCGAAGGGTTGCCAACCGGTGCTTTGGAAGGGAGGTCAGCAGGTAGGCTACATTTTGTGTTATTGATTTTGATCTTGAGAGTAGCTATTTTGTCCATAAGTGCTTTTTGTATGCTAGTGCACCAATCAGCATTAGTAATGCACTTGTCTGTACAGGCTATGTGAGATTCAAGTTCTTTAAGGATCTTAAAGAGCTCTTTTGTATTGGATTCTGCCTGGAGGATCCGATTATTATAAGTATCCTTTTTTGCTGAGATGATTGCTGCCTTATAGTTAACTGATGCAGAGATAAGTGTATTTTTGTTAGCGTCAGTTGTATGACTTTTCCAATGTGACTCTGCATTTCTTTTTGATTTGCGTAGGTCTCAGCTGTGGTGTGAACCATGAGTTGAGGTGTGCACGCTGTTTGGGTTTGCGCAGTTTTAACGGGGCTATGGAGTTTAAGGCTTTTAATACGGTTTGATTATAAGTATCTACCAGGACAGTTGGGTCTGTGCAGGATACAGTGGCTTTATTAAGAAGGGGAAGGATGAGCGGTAGTAGTCTCTCCTTGGTAATGCCCTTCTTCAGTGGCGGCTGCTATCATAGGGCGGCCGGGCGCCGCCCCCCCAGAAAAGAAAGAGAAAAGAAAGAGGAAGCTAAAAGAGATTCAATCAGAGAACTTCTGTGATTGAATCTCTTTTTTAGCTTGCATTTCCTTTGCCAACAGTGCGGGGGCGCTGTGGCAAGTCAAGTTAGGCAACAATAACTAAGGGCCGGGCCCGGCTGCTTTCTCAGCGGGGCGCGTCCCTTTTTACGTCTAACTTCTTCAATAGTAGAGTGCGTGGAGCTCGTAGCTCCACGCACTCTACGTAAGCCCCTTTAATTAGAAGGCTGGCGGGGCGCTTCAGGGGTGGCCCCGCCAGTCTAAAATGTGCGCAAACAGCGCACTAGGTAGTAGGTCAGGAAATGAAATTCCTAAGTCCCTCCCCTGCATGGACACAGTAATGTCATTGGCTGTTTGCCAGCCAATGAACCCTTGCATTGGATGGCAAACAGCCAATGACATTACTGTATCTATGCACTCTCTCCCCTGGATTCTTTCTTTTCTGAGGATGGCACGGCAGGAGTCACAGACACGACGCAAGCTCAGCCTCAGCTGCCCTGCCCTGAAGACCACCAGCCCAGCAGAGACGGTGTGGACCACGAGTTGCAGGCGGGTAAGTAGGTGGTCCCAGATGTTCTGTTTTTGGGGACGTGGTCCACGGCCCCAGTCAGCAACACTGAAAGACGTGTAGGCCAGGGCCTACGTCTTTCAGTGTTGCTGACCGTGTGTAAATTGGGGCCTTGTGTCTCTGCCTTGGTGGTAGCGGCCCGGGCCCGCCTACCACCAAGGCGGGGGCTGCCTGGCCTGGGCCTTTCTTACCCCCGGTCCGTGGGCCAAGGAAGCCCAAGGGCCTTGGGCCACGGACAGCAAGGCCCAGGCAGGCGTGCTGCAGTGCCCGCGTTACGTAGAATCTTCTCCGACTCCGTCCATCCAAATGTGCCGTTTAATATTTTCGGCATTTTTGGACAAAAAAATGCCGAAAATATTAAACGGCACAAGAGCCCCGGCAGCGCGAGGGAGAGGCCTGGCACAGTGGCGCACCACCACGGCTGGTGCCTGGTGGCCACTGGCCAGGTCTAGCATGATGCAGGAGGGGCCGTGGCTGAGTACTGGCCCAGCGCGGTTTTGTCATTATAAAAAAGCTTCTTTGAATTGGGCCCTGTATGTGGCGATGGCTCGACTTCGCCTACACGTGCCACTGGTAATCGTTGTTAAAAAAAAAAAAATGCTCTGGTTTTGTTTCTTTATTTTATGTCCACCGAGAACGCACCCTGGTTCAATCTTTCAACCTTTCCCTTGGCGCATTTACGACCATTGCCTCCATTCTTCTCCACTATATGAGGGTTGGTGTCACTGCCCATTTACCACACGCTCCCTATCAGCGTCTCTCCTTCTGCCCGCTCACCCTTCTCTTTCTGTGTCACAGTCAATGTAGCATACGCTGCCAGTAGTTCCATGCTACCCTACCCAGGCATCTACCTTTCCACCAGTCCAACTCACCCTCTCTGTCTGGCTGTCACTTAACGTACCTGCCCCTCAGCCAGTAGCTCCCGGTTCCCCCTTTGCATCTGCATTTTTAGTGTTCCACGTAGCTCCTTTTGCCCGTCATCCACCCTCTCTCACTGTGACCGTTACTGTCCATGGCTGCACTATCTTTTCTCAGCGCTTCCTAGTCCGCGTATTTTCTCTGGTGCCTTGCCTGTCTCCACGTAGCATCTGGGTGCAGAGCCTGCACCTGTCCTGTAATTGCTGGGCCCATTTCCCTGCTCTCCGCGTTCTGCCGTTGTTTCTCTGTGTGGCATACCCACAGAAATCCTTCTGCCGCTGGCATTTTGGCACCACCCTAACAAGGATCCTACTGTCCAGGTTCCCCTCTCCACCTGACCGCATTTGTACTCCCATCTTTCCTCATGTGTCCCTTGCCCCATCCGTTTTGTATCGCTCTGTTTCATTTTCCATGTCCTTGCATTTTCTACCTCTCCCGTCGTCTGCCCCCTTCTTTAATGCCTCTTTCTCTGGGCTTTCGGCATTCTGTCAACTGCCGTTTGTTTAGGTCTGCTACCTGCACTTCGGGTCGCTGCTGCCTTTTATCTCGGGGTTTCGGCTCTTCCCTCTCGCTGTTTCTCTGCCTGTGTCTTGTAGTTCTTCGCTTCTTCCCCTCTGTCTAGTTTCTATCTCTATGGTTCTGTATGTTGTAACTAGCTCTCCCACTGTTGCAATCTGGATCGGTGTCTTGTCTTTGTCTCGCCTTCTGTCCCTCATGAGTTCTAGGCCTCATTCCTGTTCCAGGCTGTCTCTATCCCTTAGTTCTGGTCCCAGTGGAGGGAGTTACAAGAGCTTTGCATGGGGGGAAAAAGGGGAGAGAGAAATGCTTCGGCCGTTGGTGACCTGAGCTTACAGGGTGGTGCGATACATACAGCACAACCCCCTAGCCCCCTCGACACAAAGGTGTTCACAAAGTACATTCTAGGTAAAACATAATTTCCTTTATAAAAATGTATTTTGAAGGCCCATAGAAACAGCACTTGCGACTATTTGTGTGCTTCATGTTTAATAAACCAAGTGTGAATGTTATGAAGTGCACACAATTCTTTGCTGACAGTGCATGACAAGGACGCCTCCTCACCTTTGCTGGCTCTCGCCTTCGGGTGAATAGCTCAGTGGTAACGTGCTCGCCTTGGAAGCAAGACGACACAGAGCAAATCGTGTTCGATCCCCGGACCAGCACTTGCAAACCTCCGGGTATTAAGCACATTATAAATAACCTATCGCATTAGGGTGTCCAGGAAAACATTGCAGCTGACTATGTTTCTGCAGGATCCCACATGGGGGTCTGGGCATCTACAGAATTTCTATCAAGAAAGTTTGGGGGTGGTTTGATTTTATCACGTAAATAGAAATTCCATTATTAAAACTCATGTGTCGCACCTGGATCCAGTAAAAGCCATGTCTTAGATGCCAGTTAGATATTTCACTAGCATGAGCCATTCATGGCTGGCAAAGTGCAACTTCAAGCATCATGCTCCTGAAAGCAGCCTTTGCTGTCTAATTTTTTGTTGTTGCTTGAAGTAGAGTGTCTTGGTGGACAGTGGACACCCCCTCGATTAATTCCAAATGGTGTCACCTGGATCCATTTGCTGACATACAGCTTTTTGGGCCTCTACTGAAGTCGTATTCTGTCAATCCACGTGCACTGCACCACCCTCCTTATCCCGTCCGTGCAGCTGTAGATAGTGCCATGCAAGCGCCACTCTTTCCCTCGCTCGTCCCCAACTTCTTTCCCTCCCTCTTCTGCGCCTTTCTTTCCCTCGCAAAGCCCTTTCCTCTCAAAACCTCTCTTTCCCTCAGTGCCCAGCCTTCTCGCCTCACAGACCATCATTGCAATGCCTACACCAAAGGAAACACTGTTGGCTTTGCCAATGCTTGTTTAGCATTTATCTAGCACTTCTTAAGGTGTAAATTGCACATTTTGTAGGCCATTTTTCCAAAAATTTCATGGGGGGGAGAACCCCCCGCACCCTCCCTGAGGGGTTGGGCTCACGCGCTGCGCCCGCTCGCTACGAAATTCACCTGTAAAATGTACGCCCCACCAGCTTTCAAACTCACCAGCCGCCACTGCCCTTCTTGTTGCGGGTGGTGATGGATGGTGCAATACTAGGTTTAGGATTGGTGGGGGATGCTTTGACTGAGAAAATTATCTTATGATGGTCAGATTAGATACATGGAGTGACTGATATCAGATTGATACTGCAATTTAGGTCAGCAAGCCATTCAAGGGATCTTCCTTTGATAAGTGTAGGCTTGTGAATATGATGATTGAATCCTAGGTCAGTCAAAGAGCTAGCAAAGTCCTGGGCTTTGGTGTCATTGGGGTCTTGGTATCCGAGATTGAGGTCACCAAGTAATATTGTTTTAGAGTTAGTTTTAGTGTTGACTGTGAGAAGGGAGGAGCTATCCTCAGCGAAGGAGAAGGTGCATTGTGGTAGTTTGGTTTGGAGATAATGATAGCTTTACCGATAGTAGCTCAGCGTAGGGGATCTGGATATTAGGGATTAGTCTAAGTTCAAGTGTAGTTTTTAAGATCAAGGCTACTCCTCCTTTTGATTGATTGATTAGAGTCTCTGTCATTTGTAATGATGGCATAGTTGTTTGGTATTGCAAGGGCTAGCGAGGGTCCAGAGGCTGCGTGCAACCATGTTTCCGTGACTGCTAAGAAGTCTAGGTCCTCACTGTTACAATGAGGTCTGCAATGTCTAGAGCATGCGCTGGGATAGATCTGGCGTTAATTAATGCTCCTTTGAACAAGTTCGTTTTTTCTAATGTCAAATGCTTAGGTGAGTGGTTGGTGGATTTTTGAGAGAAGAGCAAGTGTTGGTAATATTGGTAAGGGTGGTAATAGGTGTTATAGATTTAGTTTTGGTGTAAGGGGAATGTGTCGTTTTACAGAATCTGGAACTGAGTCTATAGTTCCTGAGAGTGAGTGTGCAAGGTTGGTTTGATGTAGGTTTTCGTGCGAAGTGGTCAAGCCAGAGAGCTGGTGAGTTCAAGTATGGATTGACACTAGACATAGTTTGCTTTGGCTTGGAACAGTACTGAGGAGTGATGTGGAAAGATGTGGTCGTCCGATGGGGGTGGACGAGTTCAAGCAGTATAGATAACCCAGGTTTGGATATAGTAGTGTGTGGGAACAATGTTGGTGTGAAAAGAGTGAGGACAGATGTTAATATTAAACACTCAGGATGCCGTAGACAGGAAGAGTATCCCAAGACTATGAGTAAGCCAGTACATAGTGAAATATGTTTAACAATCTAGTTTATCTGATGTCGAAAACCTGTGAGCAGTATCAGAGGTATTGCAGCAGTACAAGGTTACTTTGAATGGCTAAATTACTAATCAGATGCAGTAACTGTTAACAAACTAAGCTATGGCATCAGGTACTGTTAGACAGGAAGTCATTGGCAGTTACTGGACAGCGAAGTAATATGTCTATTGACAGTGCACAGGGGTCATCGGTAACTCGTAGGCGCAAAACTACACTTGGACATGCATCACATAAGGCTATTTTAGTAGGCAAATGAGTAGCGTGTTCCAGAGGCAGAACAATGTATCTATGAGATACGTCCGGCGATACTAGTTAATAACGATATGATCAGCATAGTATGCTCAATAGTATTTCATACAGGTTTGCTAGGTAGTGTGAGGAGGATTCTCAACGGGAGTTTGAATAGCTATCTTACCATGAGACAAGGTGTTACTGTTCATATGTCCTCGAGGTATTGTCCAAAATGTCCCTTAAGTAGGAGTACAGTACAGTGTTGTGCCGAGTGTTCCGTGTAGTCACGGATAGGCACAAATAGGCTTTACAAACAGCCTTAAACGGGTGCCTGCGACGGAAGTGCCGGCTAGCGCCTTCCGGTTCTATTCGATGTAGGAAATACGATGCAACACCCAATCGGGCTCTCGTACGGTTGCTAGGTAACCAAGGACAACAGGAGCGCCAGCCATTTTCTGGCGGCCGCAGATGAGGAACGGGAGTAAATGATCACAAACAAACGTAATGGCCCCAGATGGACCGCTGAGAGGCTATGAGGGTGCAGGGGGGCCCGGATGGCTTACCCTGCCAGGTGATCGTAGTTAGGGTACTCGGCGGTTCTTAGGAGTCGTCAGCAATCATCAGGCGAAGGGCTATGGGAGGGGTTCCAGCCCGCCTTCCCTCTCCTGGGCAGCGCCGCAGAGTGGTACAGATAGGCTTTACAAACAGCCTTAAACGGGTGCCTTCGACGGAAGTGCCTGCTAGCGCCTTGCGATTCTATTCGAGGCAGGAAATACGATGCAACACCCAATCGGGCACTCGTACGGTTGCTAGGCAACCAAGGGCAACAAGAGCGCCAGCCATTTTCTGGCACCCGCAGATGAGGAACAGTAGTAAATGATCACGAACAAACATGATGGCCCCAGATGGACCGCTGAGAGGCTGTGAGGGTTCAAGGGGGCTCAGTTGGCTTACCCTGCCAGGTGATCGTAGTTAGGGTACTCAGCGCTTCTTAGGAGTCGTCAGCGATCATCGGGCGAAGGGCTGTGGGAGGGGCTCTCCATTGCCTCTCCTGGGCAGCCTCGCAAACCCAAACCCTTGTGATGGCTGGCCTTCCATGGTAGGCTCTCTCTGCTTTTGTACTAGTCGACATGTATCCCCCAGCAGGCCAAGAGACCCCGTGAGTCTTGCCAGGACTGACCATCTCTGTCAGATTCTTGTGTTGGGGATGGGGGTGCCCTTGGCCAGTTGACCACTTTCCTGAGCTAGGATCATGGTCAAACCTCCTCTCTGATCCCCATTAGTGTAAGCTGGTGAGATTGAAACATCTTATTCCTCCTCCCGGCTCTTCTACTTTCTGCCCTGGACTTACCTGGTCTGCTGGAAACTTTCTCATCTCTTTTCTGAAGAGGTCCTGTTCACCTCCCACCTTCTGTAGTAGAGCTGCCATATGGTCTCGCCACCTCATCAGGTGTGTTACCAATAATAGAGACAGACAAGAACTAATGTGTTCTAAGGGCTTATTTCCAGTTACACATAAAGAGTCAAGATGCTGTACACATGTAGCTAGAAGTGTCAGTCTACTACTCAAAGCCAAAAGTAAAGTGCTGGGCGATGTTCTCAAGTTGTCCATTTCTAAAATGAGGAAAGAGGCAATGGATTTCATATTCAAATGAGCAGGTGATCCCTTGTTACACCATAGGGTGCCTCGTCCCAAAGTCCAGAGTTCAAAAGGTCCAACACAAAATCCTCAAAGTCCTTAGCAACAAAAAAACCAATAAAGAACCATCCAGACTCCAAACACAAATTTCTTACGAAAGTCTTTCAGGGAGGCCCCTACTCTCCTGCTTTACTCATAAGCTGGGTGGTGTGTGCCTCTGGAAATCATCTTGTCTCCTAAATGGTCCTATGTTGTGACGCCACAGCTCTTGGCCAGGCCAGTGTTTCAGTGCTCTACCAGACCTTTCTCTCCTTGGTGTTCTCCCTGTGATAGACTCAGGATTCCTTGCTGGAAGGTGTTGCTGGCACTGCTGAGGGTTGATGCAGAGGCATGGCACTGCTTCGAAATGTCCACTTCTTCCCTTGATATTTTCTCCCGGGTCTGCCATTCTTCTCTCAGCTTTTCCTATTCTCTCCATCTGGCTCCATCTTCTTTATTCGGATATTCTCCTCTCCTTTACCTTTGTCCCAAATGGTCTATGGCCCTCTCCTGCTCATTGCTTTCTTCCTCACTCCTCAACCAATACCAACCATTTTCTTTGTTCACTGTACTTTATTTCTTGTGATGGTCGCCTTCTGTCTTCTCACTCTACCCACTCCCTCTCTCTTTAAGGTCTCCGTCACTGAGTCTTCCCCACTGTCTCTCTCTCTCTCTCTCTCTCTCCCTCTCGCCCTCTCTCTCCCTCTCTCCCTCTCTCTCTCTCCCTCTCTCTCTCTCTCTCTATCTCTCTTCTTCCTTCAACCTTGCGCTATCATCCTTTCTCATCGGTCAAACAACTTATCTGTCTGCTCTATTCTTAAATCTCTTCATCGTCTCTACCCCTTACTTCCGAGCTGGGTCCCCTTACTTCCAAGCCAGTACCGTCCTCTCTTTCTTCCCAGATAATCACTTCCTCGCTCTATAAATACTTCTGGGCCACTCTCCCTCTTATTTCTCAGGTGTTACTACTTCTTTCCCACTCCAAGTATGTACCTCTAGGGCCTCTCTCTCTAGAAGTCCAGTCTTTTATAGTTTCACATGCTTCTCCAAGCTTGCATCTCAGCAGGACTTTCTCCCTAGAGTACTTCGCCATCTGCTCTCATGTTTTTGGGTCTCCTCCTTGGTCCAAGTCTCCCATGGTTTGCTGCTCCCCCCAGGTTTGTGACAGACACCTGTTCTAAGAAGGGCTGCCACGTTTTACTACTCAGGTATAGTAAGTGTAGCTCCCCCTATCTCTTTCCTCTACCCCAGAGATAAGGGATTCAGATTTCTTCCCCCTCATTGGCTGTAGGTTTCCTGATGGTACCTCTCTTCCAAACTCCCCACAAATCTCTACATCTACTGGTCCCACCTCTTTCACTCTCCAACAGCACTTCTCCCTCTAACATACACCTCTCTCTTCCTCGAACCTCTTCCAGACTCTGCCTCCAACTTCCAACACTTTCCTCCTGCTCTCCTCTCAGGATTCATCACTCACCACTCTCCACCAAACTCCTTTGCCCAACGCCAGAACACCCCATACTGCCAGACTGATAAAGCTGCATTTTATGAGGGTCTGTCCTCCCATCAGGTGGTGCACAATGCTACTGAGGACACTGGTGCACTGATACAATACGAACATCCGAACATTTCGAATAAACGTACCATTCAGTACCAAGGGGAGGGAGGTTTGCAGGGGTGTCCCTCGCACCCTTGTTCACTATAACAGCATTAGGGGTTGTGGGGGTGTCCCCTGATCCCCATATAATAAGATTGGATAAAATAAAGAGGACCCTGCAGCGCCGGTTCCCATGCACGGAAGTGAAGGGAACCCGGGTTACAGAGAGATGCACCAGACAGCGGCACACAAGGAGGTGTGCTGGCCACAGGTAAGTAAGGAAGGTGGGGGGAAAACGAGCTGTCAGAAATGTCAGCGGGATAGAAAACCGAAAGTTATTTTTGGTACAATAACTTTCGTTTTGTTCTCCTTCGGACATTTCTGATTCAATGAATTCATGGCCATTCGATGTCACATGAAGGCCTGCTGAGATCTTGGATTGTGGAAGGGCTATGGTCAGGTATGGAGTCTCCCTCCCTCCCCCTGGAGTCCAGCTGTTATTGCCCATTAGAAAGTATCTGCCTCGTTTCCCGGCGTGCAAAGTTAAGGTTTGCAAATATTCCTGTAAGCATGGAAACATGTCTTCATCTGTGTTTCCTTTGTCATGGGGGATTAGCAAGTCTGTTATCCCCGCAATGCTGAGAGACTTGGGATTGTTCATCTCTTCCTTTGCAGGTTCGGCACAGATCCTTTCCTCATCATTAGAGCATGTCTCTGTAATCCCGGGACGGCAGCTGGCTATGTGAATAGCTCAGAATGTGAGAGGGTGTCTCCAGCACCAGTGCAGAGGAGAAACATGTGTGTCCCTGATTGTTCCCATATGATCGGAATGGTGCAACATTGCTCCCTTGCTAGATGTTTAGCTGGGGGTGACATGTGTGTTCCCTGGTCATCAGTAGGCTTGAAATGGTGCAATATTGCCCTCCTAAAGGGAGAGGCTACCTTTCCTATACTAGATGTTTAGATCTGGCTATGAAGCTTGAAAGGCTCTCTAAGTGTGTTCTTCTGATAGACGGAGGCTCTTCGCGCCTTGAAACACTTATGTATAGGCACGTTATAAATTCCTTATCATAGCAAATCAAATCATATCAGGGTTTAGGTCCATCCCCCATCCCTGTGGTGGAGGGTGGTGTGAGGGTGTCTGTGACTCCCCCATTTGTGGACTCACACATTTTAATGAACAGTGGAGTATGAGTTCCCAAGTGCTACTCTGTTAGTGGTTCTGCACATGGGTAGAAGGGTTTGGGTTATGCACATCTGTCTGGCTATCCCCCCGGATTCCCAACATACCTGTCTGAGTGGTAGGGGCTGAGTATTCCTGTGGCTGCCCCTGCCTTACAGCTGGGACCCAGCAGCATCTTGGCATTCCCATGTATCCCCCCCAGGTTTCACTAGCTCATCTCAGGGGGTCCACCCTGCCCCATTGACCATCCAATTGTGGGTTACCAAAGTTAGGCAGGTCACTTTGTCTCAGGAGACACGTACATTCTGGCGTGGGTAAGGAGGTGGGGGCTGCTGGTGAGTTACTGACTCTTTAAAGTGGAGTGCAGTGGGCCTCATGCCTCATGTTATGTTCATTGATATTTATATAGCCCCTATTGCCACTGTTATGGCTTCGAAGTGCTGTGGTGGATGAAGGCCCTTCGGAAGATCGTAGTCTGTGCAAACATGAAAATAAAAAGGCATTACATTGACTGAGAATAGTAATTAAAGTTTGGTGACTATTAGTAGCAGAGATGACCAGTTTAAAACCTTATAAAACCCATGCAGCGCATTGTGTTCAGGCCCAGAGATTACTGCTGTGTCAGTGACTATGTGATAACTGGACCAAATGTTCTGTTGGACTCAGCTGTATTCTATGGGTGCAGCGCAAGAGGGGGGAATGGTTATTATAAATAGTCTATCAACCCCTAAGGAAACTGCCTACAGTTGGTGGCTCTGCTGTACTTTACTTGTAAAACACATGCACACTGAATAACATGCAGTCGCATGCAAATTACATGCCCAATTGTCAGATATGTCAAAGATTCATTCAATGCATGGCCTCTTGTCTGTCTAATCGGGTTACTGCAGTACAATTGTTTTATTTTGGATATAACCATGATGGCGGTAATACATCTCCATCTGTAGAGAAAAATGCTGCCTCGTCCTCCATGACATCACCACTCTCCAAGGTGCCCGATACGCTAGAGAAAAACCACTCACCCCCCCTCACCCTCACCTGAGTCCCTGAATATCCGTTTCCTTGTTCGGGGGAGTCCTGTGTGCCTGACCTTCGGCTAGTGGGAATTCTTGTGAAGTGTTGTGCTCCAGTTGGGACCCTGCAATCCCCCTTGTGCCACCACCACAAGCCTAACGTTAAACTACAAGCACAATGACCAATCAAAATCAACATTCACACTTGGCAGTCACATCCGTGACAAGTTGCAATGCATACTCAGTAGACAAATCCCAGTTTCAAATGAGGATATGTATAATTGTCAATATATCTGCATGAATGACAGCGTAACAGTATAAATTTGAAACATATTCTATGAAAGCCATCTCCTGCTTATAAATCAAAGTCTAACATATAGTTGCCATGAGTACAGCATTCATGCCCAAATCATTGAGTGGAAGAATCTCACTGCAAGATTATTATTATTATTATTTTTTTATTTAAAATGATGTAGTTTATACATAGGTTTCTTTCATTAATACTGTAGTGAATTTCAAATCTTCGTTGCTGGCTCTCTCATATTTCTCAGGTTCTCGAGTCGTGTGTACTGCATCTCGCTGGTTCTCATTTCATGAATTTTTCCCAAAATGCTATTATGATCAATATCAGTTTGCTGTTGTGTCCCACCAGTATTTTTTCCCAAAGTTCTTCTGGGGAGTATGCTTCTTTGCTGGTATTGAAGTAAGTTCTGCATAGTGCTCTTTGGTCCTGTAATATCGGGCACACCATTATGATGTGATGTAGGGTTTCTAAGGTTCCATTTTGGTCACAGAATCTGCATTGGCTATTTCCTTTGTCCTGCTGATT
The DNA here is from genome assembly GCF_040938575.1 of Ambystoma mexicanum. Lineage (NCBI taxonomy): Eukaryota > Metazoa > Chordata > Amphibia > Caudata > Ambystomatidae > Ambystoma > Ambystoma mexicanum. The sequence continues at coordinate 1,092,678,116 of NC_090941.1, forward strand.
GATTATCGCTATTCTTGCTCTGGTGGGCAGTAGATTCAGGCGCAGCCTCATTTATAACGTTCTTATCCTTGGATCCGGAAAGATCTTCAAGTATGCTGGTAGTTGTGTTATTGCCCTTGTTTCTAGTGCACAGTTCAAGGTTTCTTTATAGGTATTTTTCTCTGCGATGGTTTTGCACCAGTCATTTCACCTCCGTTTTTTCTTTGCTTTTTGTGGCCACTGTAACAACATCTCCGCTGATATATCTTCTTCAGGTATTGCTTCTGCTCTTGCATCCATTCTCTTAGGATTGTAATGGAGGTTGCGTTCGGTGTTATTCGCATTATTTCAATTGTGCACATTGTGTCCTCTGTGTTTATCTTTCGATAAAGACCTAGTTTTTTCCAGCACACTATCGACCTTATAGATTGTAGTGCCAGCAAAGCATATTCGTGGCATTGGAAAACTCGAAGGTAGGTTTAATATTTTCCTCCAGAATATTGCTCTAGTTTGGTCCAGATCGCTGCGTCCAGTTTTATCAATGTTTCTGCTCCATACACTAATGCTGTAATAGCTTTGGTTTTATAGAAGGTTGTTATTGGCACGAAGGAAAATTTCCCGTACTTTTTGTGTAATATAACTCCTTGTCTTGCAAGCACAAAGGTTTTCTTTTGGAGCATCTAGGCCCATGCCGTTTCTTCTTTAGTTTGGTTGATCGTAATTCCCAAATATTTAAAGGATTGCACTACCTTTAGTTGATGACCATTAATCCTTATGTTTGGGCTCCTTTCCTTGATTTTAGGCTTCCTGTTGGCCATGATTTTAGTTTTAGCGATGTTCATTTTAAGCTCATGTTTTGGACATGTATGTTGATAGTCAGTCCATGCTGATTTGTAAACCTCGTGGGGTTTTGTCTAACAGTATTATATCATCGGCATACATCATTATGGGCAATGGTGCAGAGTTTACTTTGGGTGGATTGAAATCAAGATCGCTCACTTCTTGCTCTACCTCTGCTGTGAACAAGTTAAATAAGGTTGCTGCCAAAGGGCATCCTTGTGTAAGGCCATTCGATGTTTCGATTGTATGTATTCCATCATTAGTCAGTCTTACTCTTATTTTGGTATCAGAATACATCAGTTTGATCAGCTGCAAGATATGGTCTGGGCATTTCCAGTCCTCAAGCTTATTCCAGAGGAGCTGCCTATTTATGGTGTCAAACGCTAAATGTAGTCTACAAACGCCATCCAGACTCTTTTTGTCCTCATGGCTTCTTGCTTTACTAAATTCAGTAGGAAGAGATTTATTTCTGTGCTTACTTGTCGCATGAAACCTGTTTGTCTCTTAGCAAACCGTTTTTCCTCCTTTGCCCATGTTGTTAGGTTTTGCAGCAAGATTGTAGCTAAGATTTCCGCCAAGGGATCTAGGAGGGCTATTGGCCTATAGTTGGCTGGATTTTCTTTTAGCCCTTGCTTGTATATTGGGATGAGCGTAGGGGACCTCCATGTTGATGGTATTCTGTTGTGCTCATTTATTATGGTTATAAGTTCAACCATTAGCGTTGCCCATAGATCTGGGGCACTCTTTATTGCTTCATTTGACAGCCCACCGGGCCCAGGAGCCCGTGATGTATTTAACTTGGCGATTATTTGGATGATATCCTCTTTGGTGCTGGAAATTGACGACTTGGTGGCATTGGGGCTCTTGTCAATAGCTGCCGTGTGCCTCTTTCCGTAAAGTTCAGAAAAATACTCTATCCACTGCTTTTCAAGCACGTTTTGAGAAGGTGATGTTGTGTCGAGTATGCTGAGTTTAGGAGCGCCCAGATGGCTCTGGTGTTACGATTTTTAAGGCAGTCAAGCATTTGTTCTGCATCAGCCTGTAGTAATGCGCTTTGATGCGTCTTTATCCAATTTCGGTAGAAGTTTTTTTCTTTTTGAATTGCTTGCTTGGAACTTGGATTGAGGTTTTTCTTTAAGAGTTTACCTCAGCTCTCTTTTTTTTCTCTGATTATGGGATCATAATAATGCTTATGCAAGGATTTACCAATTAAGCTGGGCGTCTTTATTCTCTGGTATGGAATCAGGAGCCATCCATAGTTGAGCTGTTCGATCGAAGTTTTCTCTGTCTACAAAAAGGTTCCTATCATGGCGTCCATCTGATTTTGGGTTCATTCTGAGTTGCGTTTGTTGCATGTTGAGTGTCCTTGTTGGAAGATATTGTTTATGTCTTTGTGGACCTTTTGTCGACCATGTCAGTGTTAAGATGCTATGATCACTATGGCTGGTATGTATTATTTCCATCTTTCTTTGTGCTTGATAGATACCTGAGGAAGTAAAGATGTAGTCCACTATTGACTCAGCAGAGCGCTGTTTCCAAGTTGGAATCATTTTGTTTTCTTTTTGGTTATGGTATATTCCTGCATTCATCATGGATCTCATCTGCATTTCTATGATCCAAAATTTTTCTTTAGTCGTTAATAGGGTCGGTTCTATGGGTTTCCCTTGTTGATCCATTAGATGCATGTCCAGATCGCCAGATATAACTATTTCAATGGTGAAGTATATTATGATTATGCGGTCGAGTCCAGTCATGAGTTTATCAATGAAGATCTTCTCATTGATTGCCGGTGGGTTCCAGTAGAGATTGACTAGGAGTATTGTTGAGGGGTCTCATATGTTCTTCCTCTGGGGCCCAAATGCTACTTCTCTTTGCAGTATAACATACTGTATCCAGGGATTTATATTTTTGTAATCGATTGGTGTCCATTATGAGCCAATTTTTATGAGCATCAGTTGCCCTGCCAATGGTCTTCCCATTTGTTGAGTTTGTGCTGGGTTATGGATGATAGTATAACCCTCCCAGACTGGTGGCTGCGTCATCTACGTTTCCTATAAATATATGATGTGTCCATCAGTTAAGGTCGTATGTGTCTGCTCAAAAAGATGGCCGAACCCGCTGGTGTTCCATGAGACCAATTTCATCTCATCCTGGTTTGCCTCTGGTAATATTATCTTTCTTGGGTGGTTGGATGTGTTCTTGCATTCGTCTCTTTGCATTTGTCATCTCCCGATCTATAGTTCTTGTTCAGGTTTTCTTTAGAGCTTCCTTTTGGTGTTATATAAGAAACGTCAGAGTCCGTGTATTCAGTATAAATACTTCTCTCCATTGATTCACGGCAAAAAATTCTCTGGTTCCTCTGTTGATCTTTTGGTGGGTTAGTTGCTGTGTTCTTCCTCGGTTCTTTGCTATATCTAATATCTCTTGCATGTTGGTCTTTGCCTTTAATTCACTTTGTACTATGTTGAGCAAGTCATCGTCTATGAATCTGACGAGGTTAATATCCTGAGATCTTATGTTTCAGCTGCTGGAAAGCTCCTAGTAGGCGTAGTGTATTCATTCTATTTAATGTCACTGGCATTTTTGATGGTTTTGTTTGCTTCAGTGTTATCCAAAAATGTTCTTGCATCTTTATAGGGTTTATAAAGATTGACATTCGCAACAGGGGGTATGCAAAGTTTCTCTCCTCAAGGTTTCTGCTGTTTTTGTTGCTTTGGTTTTTGAATTGTTCTCTGGGTCGTGGGTTTTCTTTTGTTTTTCTTTCGATATGTCTTCTTTCGGTAGATTCTTAGCGAGTTCCAGCTCTTCGTCTGAGATCTCCTCACAGGTCAGGATTGTATTTTGTTTTCGACTCATGTCTGATTATCTGGGTATTGGTCCAGTATAATCATTTCTTCCTCATTAGGTTCTTGTCCATATGCCGCCGTCTCTGAATCAGATTCCACTTCGTATGTTGAAAGTTCCATTAGTTCTTTCTGTGTGGTGGTGTCCTCGTCATTTTGTATCATGGGGGTATCCCTCGATGCTTTACGGCTATTATGTGGATCTGCTTGTTTTGTGGGCTGCTGAGGTTCTGGTCGTTTGTTTGTAGGCCGCGGTATTGTCCCAGTGGGGGTGGGTTGTGGTAACGTGAGATTCCTTAGGAATGCTCGTGATCCCATGGTCCGCTTTGCTGTCTTTTTCCCATTTGGTTTTGTCTTTTGTGGAGGGTTCATGATCGTTTGTTTTGAGAAGATTTGGAAAGTCTGTGGTTCATTCCCGGTTTGGATCTGATTCCGTGGTTGGTCTTGCTGCGGCTGGATGCCTCCTATCTTGGTCGAAATCTCTTTAGGGACTTGTTCATGCTCTTTTTTTGGCGCTTGGGTTTGTACCTGGACCGTTTGAGGTATGGTTGTGGAGCAAGGTGGGGAGTCTGTCAGTTTAGTTATTTTGGACATCTCTTTTATTAATGACACTAGGGCTGTTGTTGCATGTACTCTGTTTGCACAATCAGCGATGGCAATATCTGCTAATCTCGCTTCCCAAATCCTACTTGTCTCAGCCTCATGTTCCAGCCGTTGCTGAAACTGAGCCATAAAATTCTCAATATGAATGTGTTTTTTTCGTATGCTTACGGGCTAGTAAGGTCGCCTGATCTTTTATCGCATCGACATTTGCTTCATGCAGTTTTAGATATGGAATCATAGATTCCATTGTTGTTGTGATCAAAAGGTTTTGTAGTTCTTGCATTGTTGTTGGTAATCGTGTACATGGGTGAGCTCCAGGCAGTTCGGTCGGTGTGTTAAGGTCCGGTATTTCTGGGGGCGTCTGTTGACTTTGGTCATATTTTTTAGGTATTTCTTCTTTTTGGGCTCTGTGCAAGTTGTCCAGTTTCCGCTCCCTGTCACGTCTCTCCTCTTTGGTGGTAAACGAGAAGTTGTGTTCTAGCTGTTTATAGGCTGGTGTCGAGGTATAACAGTGCCTCGGGTTCCCATCTCCATTTGATTTCCACTGGTAGCCGTGCATTTTTTCATGTGGGTTCATGATTGAATTCAATTCCAATGGATCTAATGATAGGCGGGCACTTCTGAGGGGGTTTATGTTGCCATCCCTTTGCTTCTCTCTCTTTGAGCCGGGTCTTGTCTTGTAATTGCATCCACAGTTCTCTTGCTTTTCTAGCTTTTTCTTTTCTTTTGGTCGTCGATTCCACTGTATCAGTGTGATTCAGATTAGGCTGGATAGGAATAGTTGGCACTGCTATCCCAGGTGGAGCATTGTCTGGCTCAACAGAGACATCTCTCTTTGATTCCGCTGGTTCTTGTTCTTGCCTATATTCGACCGTCTCTATACGGTTCTGGTCGTTCCTTGTAGTGACTTTCTCTGTGCCGGTGGTGAGCCGTTGGAGTGCCGGGTCTAACGAATTTAGTGGTGTTATGGGCTGTTCTCCTTCAGTAATGTTTCTTGTAGTGACTGCGTTTATACCTTTGCTTTCTAGATGTTCCCTGGGTGTGTGAACCATGGTGTCTGTTGGAGTCTCTGCTGCTTCAGTATGTGTCGTCTCATTGAACTTTGGACCTTCTGATGGTTTCAGCTCATCTGCGACCTCCACTCCTGGTTCATAGTCCCTCGGCCAGGATACGGAGCGCCTGCATAGCTGCCCAAACGGCAATGGGGGCACAGTGTGGTTGAGACTTTCTCTTATGCCAAGAGCTTTCGGCTGAGTTAGACACATACTTGTGGAGTGTGTCTACTTGGGTTCGGTGCGCTAAACCGACCCCCACTGGATTGGCTTTTTCGGTTATCATTCGATATGGTATGGGCTTGTGTTCTCGTTTTGTTTTCCTGGATAAGGGTTTCACATCTTTGCTGGTTGGCTGGGTCAGCGGGTAGTGCTGTCTCTTCAATAGTCACTGTGCTCTTTAGAAGAGATATCACTCTTGGTTTTGCTTTCTTGCTTAGTGCCTGGTGTATTAAAGGTTGGCGCCCATGTTTGGTGGCTAAGGTATCCATGAGGTCCTCAGTCTCTACCTTCCCCCTCTTTCCAGTACTTAGACAGATGCTTGAAGCCATCTGCTTGTTTGAGATGTTGGAGGAGAATTGGTCAGAATATGCAGGAATGGGGGGAGGGAGGTAGGTAACAAGGGGGTCCGGGTAAGATACCAGTAGGCCACGTGGCCTATTTGCTAGCACTGTGGGTCGTGGTGTGAGGAATCGTTGCTCAGTGCAACTGAACTGGGGGTCTTAGAAAGGGCTCTTCTGGTTTTCTGAGTGGGGTGGGCTGGCCAGCCTTCTCTCAGTGTGAGGACGATCAAAGGGTGCTGCCCCCAGTCTCGTCTTCTTACCTCTGCCAAGGAGGGTCACTAATGGTAGGTATGGTAATCATAGGTGGTTTTGCAAAGTGTCAGAGGAGGTCCGGCGTGAGCTCGCCTGTAAAGTATGAGATCATATGCACACGTTCAAAGGGCAGACCCCTGCAGTCACATGCACAATATATTGAGGATCTGGATGAGATGAGAGCCTTATGTACACGTTCAAAGGCAAGACCCTGCAGTCACGTGCACGATAGGCTGAAAGCCACTGTAAGGCGGGTCCGAAAAGTAAGTGTTCTTCCAGCTATCTTATCGATCTAGTTCTTTGGTCCTGGTTGAATCCTAACTTCACGGTCCGTTGCAGGCTGATTCCTCGTTCCCTCAAGCTCTCGAGCCAGAGACTAGAGACTCTGCCGCCCGACTCTGCAGCCCACTCCGCAGCAATCTGGGGTTGTTAAAGGCACTGGAGCTCGACGCTGGTGCAAACAAAGAAAGAGGACTGCAGATCCTGGAACATCCTGAGCGTTGCAAAATTCGAGTCTGCTGCTAGAGACTATGCTGCCCGACTCCACGATTATTTTCAAATAACTGTTTGCAATGGTGCATCGAACAGCACAAACTTCAGAATTAAATAGCTAGAAAAGCCATACATGTTATGATTGGTTCTGTAGGGAAATACATGGAAAAACCCCAATAGGTGCAAGGTGATCAAAACAGTCATCCGCAGCAGCATTGTAAAACACATTTTCATGCTGGCTGCAACATACGAAAAGCACAGCAAAAGAGGGAATGGCTGGAAGGGTTAGATTTATTCTTAATCTCTGGCATAGCTCCTGGCATCCCTTCGGACCATCACTCTTCAGCCTGCCAAGCCCTTACAGATAGGAGAAAGACAGTGTGAAAATCAGGCCAGAAGGGGCAGTCCAGCCCGAATTGCTTGGTCACATCCCTTCTGAAAGAGACCACGAGCAACTCCAGACATTGGGCATCATTAATAAGGCCTAGATAACCAAGCTACACCTCAATGTTCAGGGTTCAGGAAAGGTACACTGATGGCCTTTCCTCCCTCAACCTTCAGTGAGCTCTCTCCACCCTAACCCAGGTGTTCCTAAGCCCAGGTTTTCCAACTAGTAATTGGTAACACCTCCAATCTAGGTCTTGCTATATTTGAAGGCGAAAAGGCACCAAGCCTCATCTATCTAGCTCCCTCTAGACATGTTGACATGTTCCAAAGGTGCCTTTGTGAAACTAGAAATGTTGCACTGTGATACTATGCAAACAAAACAGAATCACAAAGACACAGGAAAACGGTTCATTTCAAAGCACAAAATGCATCTTTATTCATGCCTTGCATTGCTTGACATAATGTCACTAATCACTACATAAGAAAGCAAAGCAATCAGCACTCTCTGGCCTATGAGTGCTTTTAGTAATCCCAACCCTTCCGGCTTCTCTCCAGCAATGCTCCAGTAAACACCACCATAGCACTGAGAGCTCCCTTCCCAGCATCCCAAACCCTAGCTCTAACTTGCACACACACACACTCTCCTCTGAGAGCTCACTCCCACACTCACTCCCCTCTCCTTCTCCATCTACTGCCATCTGAATCTACTCAACAGAAACCCCCACAGTTATACATTAGCATTGTAGTGCTGTGACACACTCATTACATATATGCGCAGTAAGCATTTCATGGAAAACAGCATGTGTCTATCTACGTGCATGCATTGTTATGGCGTGAACTATACTAGTCACAGTGACATGTCTCTCCATTCTCCTAAGAACAGAACAAGCTATCGCTAACATTCTCGCAATGAGACCGCAGTCTTGTTTGCAAAACCCAAAACATAGCAGTCTCCTCACTCAGCAAGGTCGTTTCTCTGTGCCAAGGAGTAGCTGACTGTCTGCCAAAGCTGTAGTTGTTATCAAAACATTTCACACTGTGTTCGCTTGCAAAAACAATTCCCTCTCCGTGCACAGCAAGAAGCCAAATTCATAGATGGACAGAGACACAAAGCAGATCATATCTAGCGCCTAAAAGCACACTATATTGTGCTATAAATGACAAGTGTACATAATCACATGGCTCTCAGCATATATTGAACCATAGTATCTTAGACCAAAACTACAGTGCTCAAACATACCCTATTCTAACTGGATTCAAAATAAATGCATGTGTGAATGAATGAATAATAAATTAATGGATTAATCACATGATAAACCATCATAGGAAATTGCAGTTTCACACCTTAACCTACCACTCGCTAGGTTTCTCAATCGGAAAATCAAGTTTCTAAGTTACCAATGTCAGACACTCTGGCTCACTCTCTCCCTCAATCACTCTTTTATTGGCCTTCTTCCATCCTCTCTCACTCCCTCCAAACGTCTTCCTGCTCTCTCTTTCTATCCCGCTGATGTTCACATTCTCTTTTAGTTCTTCTTTCCTCCCCCACTCCTTTCCTCTCTCTTCACCCTTCTGAATTCTCCCTCTCTGCTTGTCCCTCTCCTCGTCTCGCTCCACTCTCAACTCCCCTGCCCTCTTCACTCCTCTTCCCCCTCGGCTCTCCTCTCTTCTCCTCCCTTGATTGTATTCTCCCATCTCTGCTCTACTCTTCTCTCCCCTCTCTACTCTGCTCTCCTCTCCCCTCTACTTTCAAGCACTCCTTTCACTCTGTTACTCCTCTTCACTCGTCTTGCTCTCACTCAGTCAACCTAACTATCCCCTCTCACAAGATCTACCAAACACTAACTCATTGACAGCCCCTCTCTCTTCCTAGCAACACCTCAACTGCAATAAGTTCCAAAACAATGGCAGCAATGCTCTGCTCCACTCCACCATCCTTCTTCCACCTTCTCTCTCGGTCCACCTCCACTCAACCTGACCTCACCTGAGACCCTTCATCTGTTCTGGCCCTCATAGGGTTTGTATTCCCCGACTTCTACCTCCTTTCTTTCCCTCACTCTTCCATTGGTTGCCCTGCTTATCTGAATCTTCGGGCCAACCAGCGCTTTGCATGCATTGTGCTTGAACCAGTCTCTATGGTGCAGGTTGGATTGCTGGGCTATCGTGGAGATGCAGCGAGTCCCCTTTTGTTTTTTTTGACATGCTGTTTTACTGGTGCTTCTGTTCTCTAATGACTTGGGAAGTCTGTTGCTCCATTCTGTGGGACACAGTGACATTCTGTTGCAGTTGCTAAAAGTCCTTCTGGAACTGGTAGTGCAGTAATGATTCACAAATAATTCTGTGCAGAATAGAGTTTGGCAGACACTGGGTGATCGACAGTGGTACAGTTTTCCACAAGAATGGCACAGGAAGGTGGGGCAGAGACTGGAGTCCCAGGCTGAGGACGTTCCCTGTTCCCCCTTGAAAGGGTTATGACCCTGAAACTGTCACACCTGGTCGAAAAATATGCATTCTTTGGGATTTCATTGTAGGATATGATGTGGACTGTAGGATGCATCTGATGTTGGAGGTGTTTGTGGTGTTAGCGCTGTTGGTGTGGCTACGATACACACTGACATTTTGCACTGGCCATCTAATACAACACTCTCATTTACAACCTCTGAATTCACTCTCACCTAAAAGAATGTCTACAACATTTCTTTGGTAAAAAGAGTTGTAAGACTTTTCTTTGCACTCAGCATGCTCATGGACTGGGCACAGACAAATATCAAACTTTGTTGGATATTGAATGCAGGGATGTCAGTTCCTCAACATTCCGAGGTAGCGCTAGTGATATCACACACCTGATGACATCACAGGAATATCATATCACATGAGCACACACACACACACACTGCATTCCCCAGCCTACCTGAGACTCTGTGATCTGCTCCCCACTGTCTTCCCCCCCAAGCTGCCAATTGCCCAACCTTCCGTTAGCTCCCCACTCCTTTTTTCTCCGCTTCCCTCAGTGTGTTCTTCCCCCTATGATTGTAAAGAGCTCCCTTGCATCCCAAAGCCAGGTCCGCGCTCCATAAATACACTAAAAGTAATTATAATAATAATATTAATGACCAATAATGTGAGAGCCTTGTACTGTGGAAAAAGCACATTGCGTGGGATTGTGCCCCCACAGGGGGGCCGGCAATCATGGATAGCCCACTGTGCTTTACCAGGGAGGAAATGTCTGCTTGCATACCAGTCTGGCCCCACCCATAAGGACGGTATAGCACCAACATGCTAGGTAATTCTCTAAAAAAAAAGTACCCACAATCAATATTAGCATTCAGAATGAGTGGTTATTCTCAGGATAGGGGCTGTCTCATTTTATGAAATTTACTGTATTAGTCTTACTAATATACAGTAAATTTCATAAAATGAGACAGCCCCTATCCTGAGAATAACCACTCATTCTGAATGCTAATACAATTAATAAAATAATAGTTACTAAAGCAGACAAAAGGCGATTTTATTTACCATTCATGTGTTTGCTGGGGTGCTGCCTTGATATGCCTTTGGTGGGGATATGGCTAATGTACTCCAAGCAGAGCCAATGCAATTCTGGGGCACTGCCTTCATATGCCAACACATTTGCATATGCCCATTTACTGCCATCTAATGATAGTGAGAGCCTCACATGGCAGGCGTAGTCATTACATTCCTAATGAAGCCCCACATTCCCAGATGATGCCACATTGCCTTGGGTAGCCTAGATCATATTATGGCTGTCATACCATCACACCGGAGGTATGTCATATGTACGATAACATCCTGGCATATCCAGGTGCTGCCAACTTATGCCGAGTCCATTCTTCAATTCCTCAGAAATGTCCTCTGATGCCATGAAGTGCCTCATACTCCTAGTATGGTTAGCAGATGTAAGCTGCATCCTCACACGTGCAGGTTCTGCCTTCTTATACCAAATGCATCCTCGCAAGCCTCAGGAATGCCAGTTAATGCCACTTTGCCTTGGTATAGTCATCATTGGCAAGGTACATTCTCACATGGCTAGGTGCTGCCAGTGTATGGCAAGTGCAGCCACAAATTCCCCAGCGATGTCCCCTGGGGTGTTGCCATCTCATGCCAAGCAGTGTAAAATGACTCAGAAATGCCATCTGCTGTGGGTTAATGTCTGGTATGGTCATCATATGTAAGGTACAGCTTTACATGTTCAGTTGCCAAGTGCAGCGTGAAATGCCTTTATAATGCCTTGCAGTGGCAAGTAATACATCTTGATATGGAGTGCTGCATGCCGGTTTCTCAATATTCTAAGCTCTGTAATAATATCTGTTATTAATTGTGATGAGCTGACGTCTGCTCTGCAGGAGTACAAAGATGAGTAGTAGCTAAACCGCCTTCTTAGACCTCGCACTTCTACAAACCAAGAGCCAACACAATCATAAAGTTAAAACAAGCCCACTTTGCCTTTTGTGGTAATTTGGGCTATGCTCCCAAGAGAGGTATGAATGTGGTCCAGTAAAGACCCAAACAACAAAGTAACACAGACCATAATAAAGGGAATGTCCAGTCAAGGTTCTAAGAAAGAAAATATACTTTAAACAAACACATCATCTGCAAGAAAACTAAATAGAGAACACTGTACAAAACCCACTCCTGCGGAAAGAAGAGAGTATGCAGCAGATAGAGGAATGTAGCACTGGGGAGGTAGGCAAATTTAGAAACCACAAAAAGGATATTGGATGAAAAAGGTGCACAAGTGACCTAGCCAGTCTCTATGACCCAAAATGGACCAGGGGGCAGTTATTGGTCAATAGTAGCTTTTTTCGGTTCTTTTGAGGTTCAGTGTTGTTGAACCTGGCTTCGAGCAGTGATGCGAGCGAATCAATCTCAGTTCCGGTATGTTCGATCATGTGGGCCCAAGCAGCCATCGTGCGTTGGGCAGGTCCGAATGTGATACTCATTTCGGTTTCAAGACAACGTTTGGCAAAGCAGGTCGGGTTGCTCACCAGGATCTGTTCAATGTCAAGGGTTGTAACTGCCGGGAAGGGTAGATGAGTGACACTCTAGCAGTTTAAGTCAGCAGATGACAATTGTTCAAAACAGTGAGCCTGTTGCACCTGTGTGCAATTCGGTGAAACAGGAGTTGAAGGCGAGTTGGGTTGATTTATAGTGTAACCCCAATTTCAAGGTGGCAAGTGACTCTCCAGCAGTTCGAGTCAGGTCCCGGTGATGAGCAGTTGTATCAAGCCTATCAGGTGACGAGCTTGGCGAGAGACCAATGCAGCATAGAGCTAGTATGAGATGCAGGCACTGTAATGTTCAGAGGAGTGCCAAAGACAGCACTGGCAGGATTCCTCTCATTCGATGAGTGGCAAAAGCAGTTTTGACCGGTTCAATGTGGCTGAACAGGGAGCCTTAGCTGATCTGGTCCTTCAGAAGCTGACATCCCACTCCAGGGACTCTGGGACAGGATGAGTTCTCTCGGGGTCTGATTTCCCAGCCTTGGGAGATTCTGGTGCAGAGTGGCAGGTCCTGGCCCACAGCAAGATTCACCCCAATGTGCCCTGGGAGTGGGTTTGGGGGCAGAGCCTTCCCATGTCTTGGACTGCTCTCCTTCACCTCAGTGGTTGTGGGCTTTGGAAAGTACAACTCTCCCAAATAAGGTCCAAATGAATCCTGCTCAGGTGTTTGTTCCATAGTGAATCAAATAAGTGGTGGGAGACCCCTTCTTTTAAAGGCAAAAGCCCACATGTGATTGGACTAGCGGTTGTCGGCTTTAGGGGTCCAAGTCCTTTTCTTGGAATAACCTGACTATTCCTTCTGACATCATGCCCAAAGTGCTTTGTGTAAAGGGAAGTGGAGGGGACAGGAAGGAGAGATATCGTTAGAGAGAAACAAGGTGGTAGAACCTTCTACTTGCCATTAGCTCCTTCTATACTATTCCTGCCCCTTCCCTTCTAAACAGAATCAAAAGAATTTCGATATGCAGCACCCTGGTGTGATGCTGCTTCTGTGTGAATGGATGTGTTACTTTGGTCCCTGTTTCCGGGTCAGCTTCCTGTGGAGTGGCTGTCTCTTGGGGGAGGGGTTACCACCCATCACAAAGGACTCCCAAGAGATGCAAACCCCTAAGCTGTAGCAGAGACAGCCGTGTCTGGGGAAAATACACTTAGTCCTTTCACAGCTGAGCTGGGCTCACAGGGACGACACATGTGTGATATAAAACTGTTGTGGCTGTAATAATTATGAGATTATCATCCACAATACCCTAAATCAGGTATGGCTTTTATTTAGAGATTATGCTCCCACCAGAACAGTAGACGAATTATCAAATGGTGCTTGTGCCACTGATGGAGCAGGTGCTGCAGGTCAGGATACTGATGAAGCAGGGCACAAGGGTATACTATGCTTTTTACATGGAACCTAAGAAAGGGGAATCTGATCAGTAGATTGCCCTTTCAGAGATTACCCACATTATTGTATTAATGAATACAAAAAAAAAGGGCTTCTATACCCTTGGCAGATGGCAATTCCTCACATGAATACCCAATGTAATTGTACTGAAGTAATCAATCACATATTAAGTGCAGGCTGAACCTATGTCACAGGTGACCTCTTAGCTATACACTGTGACAATATGCACTGTACAGTCACCAGAAGTAAAATTAAGCCTTACAAATCTAATTGCATCCATCAAATACAAAGCATGACCCCAGTGCCCCATAGAAATATATTGGGATAATATCACATGTTGTGTAATTATTTTGCTGGTATACCAACATTTATAGATTGTCAGATAAATGACTCTTCCGTTTAGAGCTTATCCCCTGCATAATGTTTGTTGCAGGCCTCTGGAACAAAAAAAACATTAGAAACTAACAGTGCTGCGTAACTGGTTGCTGTCAGAATGAAATGTTATGTTAACCAGCATTTGTACTGCGCCGTTTACCATTGTAGTGGTTTTACGGTACCTAAGCCTTGTCTGAAAATTAGGTGTGTTGTCAGATCCTGAACTTTTGGAAGAGCTAAAATGGAGTTAGAGATGGAACAGATAGTAAGATGATAGAAATGACCCTATCCCTTCCACACTTACTCTTAAGGTCTACCCTTCACTAGTGTCTTACCTTACTTTCCACGTCTGCCTCTACCTCTACTTTTCCCACATCCTTCAAGCATGCCTCCATCATCCCAATTTTAAAGAAACCTACCGCTGATCCACTGATTGCCTCAAATTTTCATCCTATTTCTTTAATACCCTATCTCTCTAAATTACTGGAACGGCTGGTCTATTCTCAAGTCTCTACGTTTGTCTCTAATTCTTCTATTCTCCCACAATTCCAATCTGGTTTTCGTCCTCTCCACTCCACGGAAACCGCTCTCTTCTTGGTTTTGGCCTCCCTTCTTTCTGCATGATACTCCAAACACTCATCTTTTCTCATCCTCTTGGATCTATCTGCTGCATTTGACACTGTCGACCACTCTCTATCAGCGTCACTTTCTTCCTTTGGTTTCACTGGCTCTGCCCTGTCTTGGTTTCATTCTTACCTATCTCAAAGATCTTTTTCTGATTCTTGCGACGGCAAGTCCTCTAAATCCTTCCGGCTTGCCCACGGTGTGCCTTAAGGTTCAGTTTTGGGCCCTTTTCTGCTCTCTCTTTACACCTCCCCTCTTGCAGCTGTTATGTCTTCCTTTGGTTTATCACATCACTTTTATGCTGACAACACTCAACTCTTTGTCCCTTTCTCTTCGTTCTCCTATGAAATTCACCACACTCTTTCTGCTTGTCTGGTTGCTATTAAATCTTGGATGTCCTCATACTATCTTACGCTCAATGCTGGGAAAACTGAGGCCCTCTTTTACACCACTAATATCCTCCCCCCTCTCCCTCCCTTTATTTATTTTCCTCCATCCCAGCTTTCTGTCTCCCCCACGGCCCGCAATCTTGCCCTCAACTTTTACTCTAATCCCTCTTTCTCTCTTCACATCTCTCTAACCTCATGCGCCTGTCGCTTCCACC
This sequence comes from Ambystoma mexicanum, assembly GCF_040938575.1. Taxonomy (NCBI): domain Eukaryota; kingdom Metazoa; phylum Chordata; class Amphibia; order Caudata; family Ambystomatidae; genus Ambystoma; species Ambystoma mexicanum. The sequence continues at coordinate 1,092,693,144 of NC_090941.1, forward strand.
ATCACAATGTTTGTAAAGCCCATCCATGTCTCACCTTTCAAGCTTCTAAACTCCCAATCTACTCCTTAATTTTGTCCCGACTCTTTTACTGTTCCTCTGCCCTCTTTGGACTTCGTAGTTCTCATCTTACCCCTCTAAAATCTGTATTCAATTCTTCTATCCGTCTTCTCTGTCTTCTCTCTTTCCGAGACTCTCTTGCCACTCTTGGCTGGTTACCCTTTCACAGGCAAATTAAATACAATTTTCTTTCTCTTGTCTTTAAGTCCCTTTAAGTCCCTCTATGGTCTTGCTCCTAGCCATCTCCCTGCTCTGATATATTTCGATACTCCTTCTCATTCCCTCAACTCTTCTATCCAGTTTCTATTGGCGGCACCTTGTCCCTCTTGTGCCCAATCTCGTTTTTGCACTTTTAAGCGTTTAGCCCCTTTTCACTGCAATGTTCGTCCTTACTCTCTTCGTTCCATTTCTGTCTATTCTTTATTTCATGGGTTGCTGAAGTCTCGTTTGCTGCAACATCCTTGATTGATTGTTTTCTGAATTTTTTATTTATCCATTATATTGTACCATGCCTTGTTCTCTGTACAGCACCTTGAATTAAGGTGCTTTATAAAATACAAAATACAAATACACAGATTGGGGAGAATGAGAAGAAAGGAGGGTAGAGGTATATGGTTCTAGTCCTCTGGGTGCGTGTGTGATAATTGAAGACTGTTGTCTGAGGAAAGTGAGAAGGTTATGGGTAGTTTGATTTATGGTGCTAAATCTGGATGCTAGATCGGTTGTGTGATGGACTTGAGAGGTGCTCAAGATTGCCCTAGTATTGTGGGGGCTTTCACCAGATTGGAAGATCACTGGTTTTGCCAAGCACGCTGAATAAAATGCCCGCTCCAAGTGTTGAACGTGTTGGAGATGAGTGAGTTTGGCAAACAGAAGGTGAGCAGGAGAGATGAATAGGTTATATTATTCTGTTTGGTGCCATAAAGCTTCCCCCTAACTCTGAGTTAAGGATTTGACAGGTAATGGCGTATTGCGAATGTGTTTAATCTTAAAGAAAATCTTAGCAGCAGCCTGACATTTTGTGTGTTAGTACCTGTGATTCAAAGATGTCAGTCAGCATAAACATAATGGTGCTCTCTTGTAGGCCAAGAAGAGGCAACGTGCAAAGTCTATGACATATTCGTAGGTCTTGTTCGATTATCAGAAGAAAATTAAAAGTAGTCTTGATTTCGACATCAGAGTTTTTTTTGATCCATCTGCCCTGAGATGCAGATAAGTCTGCTCGGTTTTCATGTGCATTATAAATGACTCAAATCAATCAATCAGAAGTTGATACCGCCAAGGAGTCAAAAAACCAAAATGTGTTTGGACGAGCTGTCCTATTTTATTATTCATTGGGTACAGGATTGGTGGTGAACAGCGTGCAACATAAGACATTGTTATAGAAGGCAGAGACTGCTGATCCAAGCTTATTGTGAAGCAAGACCAGGTAATGATGTATGTTTCTGAGAGTAATGGGAAGGTAAAGGTGTCGTCATGCAACGTTTGTTGGTCACGAGTTCACAGATAATGATAGTTGTCCTGTTAATGATGTTGCTGTGTTTCAAGGTGAGATCCCTGTGTGGACCCTTAGTAAGCCAAGAGCCACATTTTGATTTATCTTCTGAATCCTTTGTATGTGGGTATGGTCGTGATGCTGGGAGGGATAGAATTCCATAGTTTGGGGGCTTGGACTGAAAAGGATGATCCACCTGGTCCCTGTTTGGAGAAACGAGGGACTACAATGATTTAAGGGAGCGTCTGGGGATGTGCATTTTGATTGTATTTCTCAGGTACTCGGGTCAGTTTCATGTTTTGGCTTGTAAAGAGTTTTGAAGGAAATTCTTCTTCCTGCTGGAAGCTAGTGAGGTCAGAGCAGGGCTGGAGATGTGAGGTCTCTGAATCCGATGCGTAAAAGCATTCGTACGGCTGTGTTTTGGACTCATTGAAGCCTGGGTAGGAGCTAAACTGGAGTACCCAAATACAGACTGTTAGCATAGTCCATCACTGAAATGACGATTACAATGATGCTGGTACATTTCTGTGGGAAAGCGGCAAATGGGAAGATTTTCTTCAAGAGTTTGGATGCACAAATCAAGGCGAACAACACTGAGATGAAAATGCTTCATTGCAGTATTGGGACGAAATAGAATTCAGCAGCTTGGATCAGATCTGATGTGGAGGCGGGTTCGGCACCTGTGGCAAAACAGACATACATTACGTGACTTATTACTTATACTTCACACGTGTGGAAGCCCTGCAGCGATATTTAACTTGAGAACATTTGGAGGCAGTTTTGAAAGCTGGCCCCAAAACTGTCTCTTTCCACAGACTGATATTTCAGAGACAGTCACGCACTAGATTGAAGCCCTGTCTGTCTTCTGTCCCTCACACACCCAGTGGTAGCAAGTGCAATGGCAGCCGTGCCAGAGGGGGAAGGCTTGGGTAGCAGACGCTACCTCCTGGGTACTCCTACGTGACACCCTGACTGAAAGTAATCACTTGCCTGCTGTTGCCTTCAAACACTTCTGCGATTTGTTCTCCTCCAGGGCACAGGCATGTTTGCCAGAAGTAGTCACAAAAAATGGCTAATTCTTTTTCATTTTTCTACCTCTCCCCTCAACAATCCTATCAATTCTCTACCTATCCATTAACTAAATCCAACTCCCCCAGGTGGTGTGCAAACCCCTGCCTCAGCCCACACGAGACTGTGTCCAAAATCGAACCACGCAGCCATGTTTGTGCTCTTTAGCCCATGCCACCTGAATCACTTTGCCAGAACTACCTGCAAGCTTCTATGTCATTGTTTCGACAGGAATTCTGCCCAAACCCTCACCAATGTTTTTGTTTTTCTAATGTGTGTGGGGGGGACCCCCCTTCCCTACACTAATCCCCCTACCCTAGGCACCTGACACATTTTATCCGCTTAACCCACTCACACCCATATAATTAGTTGTTTTTTTTTCCAGCAGAATTCTGTCGAAGTAAATTACTTTGGCAGAATTGCATAATTCCTGTCGAGGAAATGACTGGATACCCTTTACCAGGCTTACTCAATGGCAGCAAAGAAGTTGCCTGCGGAAAGCACTAGTTCAGTGCTTTTTATCATTGACAGCACACATCTCGCCACCTTGTAATTCCAGCTCTCTAGGCCACATGTGAAAATATTGGCAGGGCTTAAGTTGCATGGACCCAGTAGCCCTTTTTTTCCTCAACTCTTTCTTTTTCGTCCTTTATGTAATGGTTCTCCAAGTCCTTGTGAAGTGATGCTGTGTGCATTCCTTGGTACTGAAAAGCGAAACTTTGAGACTGTAAGTTCCATCTCCCCTCCGTTTACTTGCCCCCCCCCAGCACTATCTGAAATGTCGTCAGGCCTAGTATGATAGTCGCTTGTTTTGTTCCTCTTCCTCCTTTCTCCACACCCCATCCCTCAGCTCTTGTCAATCTCTGGCTCTACCAGAAATGTCAGGCCTAGCACGGTAGTCGCCCGTCTGTTTCCCATTTCCTTCCTATCTGCGTTTAAGCTCTTGCACTATCTGAAATGTCCTCGGGCCTAGTACAATAGTTAATGTCACATTCTTGTTGTTAATGGTCTGTAAGAATGCCATTGTATTTTCCGTTGATCCCTCCCTTGCCGTGAAGCGCTTTGAAACACAATGTGTATAGGCGCTATATAAATAAACTATCATATCATATCAACGCTCAAACCTTAATGACACAAATGGAAGTTTGAGACAATCCTCACGGACAACGATCATTTGGAAATTACAATACACTACACAATGAAACATTTGTATTGTGAATATGACTGCCTGAAAATCATCCATATATGTATGCACTGATGCAGTGGCAATGGTTGGTATGTTGCTGGTGATTTTACCAAATGATATGAAGACTTTAGGAGTTTCAATCTAGCTACCAGGAATTGGCATTCAGTAAAAGCTTATAAATGTTATCTAAACATAAATTATATATGGTCCTCACAGAAGCCTGGCATTCAATGACGATGGGGACAAACAGGCCCACTCCATCCAATCAATATTAGTCTATCACGGCCTTACCCAAAAAGTTTTATCCCCACACATATAAAAGGACGCACATTAGATTGGATAGCCAACCGAAACTGTGCTACTACCATCTTTAATATTTTACCACAAACCTGGACTGACCACCACCTCATCTGCTTCTCATCTACTATAGAGCCTCCTAAATTAGATAATCCGGAAGTAGCACCACCTATGCCAACCAGAAGTAAAAAAGAAATTACGGCTGAAAAACTCCTCCCACTCCTCCAACCAGCTCTCACTGCCAGCACTATTAACTCTGACCCTAATACGCTAGTTGAGACATTCAACAACACTATGTCCAAAGCCTTGGACATAATTGCCCCTATCAAACTACGTAAAAGTAAACGAGAATCTCATCTCAACTCATGGTTCACCCTCACCTCAAAGAACTGCGAATCCAAAAGTGTAAACTCCAAGCTATCTGGAGGTATACACCCTCAGCTGAGAATAAAACTCTACTTGATAACCTTGCTAAAAAATTCAAGAAGGAAATCATCCAAACCAAAAAAGACACATTTAATGAGAGAATTAGTAAAGCTAACTCAAACTCCAAAGAACTTTTTACCATCCTCCTGGAAATGGAAAACCCGATTGCCCCCACAGACAATGTCCCCAAGGATAAACAATGGTGCACCAGCATCCAAAATGCCTTAGCTAATAAAATCACAACCCTACAATCCAAAATTGCTAAGAAGAAAGTGTCCTTGAGTTCCACTGGAACCCATACCACCCAGTTGACAAATACACCTAGAGCAGTTACACAAAGCAACTGCAAACCATTCAGATTTACCAACATACCTATATTGGAAACTGAAAAGGTGATATCAGCCCTGAAACCATCCAACTGCCAAGGTGACAGCTGCCCAGCTCAAGTTATTAAGGACGCAGCTAGAGACTTGGCACCCTTCATCTCTAAATTAATCAATGCCTCCTTTACATCCAGCACTGTACCTACAAACCTCAAAGAATCTTGGGTACTGCCTCTCCTTAAAAAACAGACCCTCGACCCAGCTATCCCTACCAATTATAGGCCCATTACTACGGTCCCATTTCTCCTTAAAATCATAGACAGAGTAGCCTACCTCCAGATCCAAAACTATCTGGAGACAAATCAACTACTAGGATCACGCCAATCTGGATTCAGACCACTACATCGTAGTGAAACGGCCTTAATTGACCTTAAGACACAGATCGACGAGTTGAAGGATAAAGGTAAAACATCTATGCTCCTCCTCCTCGACTTGTCGGCGACCTTTGACCTGGTGGAACATGCAGTGTTATGCAACCACCTAGCGTCTGCTGCTTATTTCTCAAGCGAAGCTATAGCCTGGGTACAATCCTTCCTAGCCAACTGTACGATGAGAGTGTTCTCCCCCTTAGCTTCAGCGGGCCCAATACAAATCACCTGTGGCGTCCCACAAGGTTCATGTGTCTCCCCCACAATGTACAACATCTTCACTAAGCCACTCTTCGACAAACTTGACAGACTGGGGGTCACTTATACTAATTATGCAGACGATACGCAGATCCTCATACCACTATCTGGCAATTTTGTCGAAGACACAGCTATAGTAAACAAGATTTACCTCCTCATTCAGGCATGGATGGCCTCCCACGGCCTCTGCCTGAATGACGACAAAACATAGATACTGATCCTGGGTTCCGACTCTAACCTCAAAAAACGTAGCCCTAATTATCTTGCCTTCAACATAGATGGCAATATAATTAAAGTGGCAACGTAGGTAAAAACACTAGGTTTCTACCTCGACTCCACATTATCTCTCAAAAAACAAGTCAACTCTTTGGCTTCCTCTACAGCCTACACCTGTAAATTAATCAGAGCCTGCAGACCCTACCTTTCCAAAACCAACTGTATCACACTAGCCAACGCCCTAGTAATGTCTAAATTGGACTACTGTAACGCCCTTTATGCGGGCGCCAGTAAAACTGTCATAAACAAAATGCAAATACTGCAGAATAATGCTCTTAGAGCAGCCTTGGACATACCCCGTAGAGCGCACATATCCAACATTAGGAAAGACTATCACTGGTTAAAAATTAGTGGCAGAGTTCTCCTCAAGACACTTTCTCTCACCCATAAAGGACTGAACAATACTGCACCCTCATACATCTCTGCTAGACTGACCAGAAAATCCTCTAGCCACCACACTAGAGCTTCTAGTCACCTCCTACTTGAAACTCCCAGATTCAGACTAACAAATGCGAGTGGAGCAAGCTTCCCTGTCAGAGCTGCCCGCGCCTGGAATGCACCCCCAATCGCATTGAGAGCTAACCTACCCTACTCTAGATTTAGATGTAATGTGAAAAGCTGGCTGTGGACTAAGGACGACCTACAAACCGATCACCTGCTCTAGGCCCGGATCATTGCATATAATTCCCTAGTCTATAGACTATCTCATTGCCCCGTGTGATGTGAGGTACCCACTTCTTGCATCTTTTGTATATATGTATTGTAAATATGTTAATAACACATGTAATGCATCTTTTGTTGGTATCCTCTGTATGTAATGTAACCTAAGCTTAAGTATTCTTGTGACTGCTGCGCCCGGCTACCCCTGGGTTTGGAGCACATTATCAAATAATAAACTAAACTAAACTAAACTGCCTCATGAATTCATAACTTTTTGGCACACAGATTCTACATGACAGCTTTTCACTGCATGATGTGGGAAGCTGTTCATGGCAAGTCTTCTGCAGGCAATACTATTTGATGTATACGTTTTTTGTTTGGGGACCTCTCTAACCCTGTGTGACCCTCTCTTTACCCTAGGTGTTGACCTCAAGATCCCAGTCGTGCGTGTGGTGTTGGAGGGAGGGCCAGAAACGCTTGATGTAAGTATTACTACAGAACATGGTTCTATGTGACATTTAGGAATATTGAAAGCTGCACGTCTAACGGTCCCTCGCTTCTCTATGCTGGAAGGGAGGACAACCCGGGCATAGCATGAGTTCTCATTCGTAAACTCGTGGAGTGCAATTGCACCTTCTAACCCAAGCTCAAATGAGTTACAAAAGTGCTCATTGTCACCATAACTTCATAAACCAATGCAATAATCAAAGAAGAGAACAAATAAATTAGGCAAAGAGACGGCATTGAAATATACATATACATTGGTATAATTTGATACAGCCTGTTCATTTTAAGTCGGGTTAACACTTTATACAACACCCCTTATTTGCACAACTGGGTAATTAGCTCGATAACTATTTTCAGTGCTAAATATGCAAAATTGGCCTATATGATGAAATGGCATAAAACTATCACATTTATTTATTTATTTATTTATTTGCGTTTATAGAGTGCGCAGGCAGCCCATAGGCATTGAGGTGCTGCTACATCGGAAATTAGTTACAGTATAGGAGAGATTAGTTACCTTTGCAGATGGGTGAGCAGATATGTTTATGTTTTACATTGGGTAATACAGCGACACAGGTTCCATAGTGTGTGGCTAATCCCATAATGTTGCAGCAGTTGTTATAATATCTATACACATAGTGGTTGTGGAGTCGGGCAGTGTTTAGGAGAATAGCATAGTTTTGATGGCTTTGCAGAATGCCAGGTGAGAGGGTTCCAGTCTGAGGGCAGGTGGGAGAGCGTTCCATTGCGTGGCGGCAATCAAGGGGAAGCTGACTCCACCCCCTTTGGCACGCATGACTCTCAGTACAGTCAGCAGGTTGGCATAGGGAGTTCTAGTGGGTCTAGAGGGGGGATATGTTCACTCTCGTGGTGAGGTAGGGAGGAACAGTGTGATGGATGCACTTGTGGGTGAGGGCAAGTATCTTGAAGAGGACACGTTCGCGGACAGGCAGCCAGTGGGCTTGCCGTCTAGCAGCAGTGATGTGTTCTCTTCTGGGGATGCGCATGGCGGCATGTAGGGTGTTGTTTTGGATGCGTTTGAGTTCATTCAAGTTTTTGGTGGAGGTGCCCGTGAAGAGGACATTGCAGTAGTCCAGTCTGGATCTGATTAAGGCTCTTGAGATGGTCAGACAGTTAGCGATGCAGAGGAAAGGCGTAGCAGCGTTGAGAAGTTTAGTGTAGTAGGCTGCAGATAAAGCGATGGCACTAACTTGTCTGGACATTGATAGGCTGGCGTCTAAGTAGACTCCTAGTGCCTTTACTGTTTGGTAGACTGGAATGGCTGTGTTAACAATGTCGAAGGAGGAGTAGCGCATGTCAAGTCTTTTGAGAGTGTCAGTCGATCCTAGTAGAAGCTTTGTCTTCTCGCCATTAAGGTACACCCAGTTTTCGGCCATCCAGGTGTGAATGGTGGTGTAAGTGGTGTTAAGAGTCCTGGCATCCTCTTTGTAATCGCCTGACAGATGGAGGAGGACTTGAGTATCGTCAGTATAGTTGATGTACATGATGCCGACGAAGTCCAGTGTACTGAAGAGGGGCCTGGTGAAGATGTTATATAGTGTAGGGGAGATGCAGGAGCCTTGTGGTAGTCCGCATTGGATGATGGCGGGTTTGGCAGATGCTTGGTCGGAAAAGACATGCATGGCTTTACCTTGGAGGAAGGAGGAGATCCAGACGGTGGCAGTGGCGGAGAAGTGTGACAAGGATGCAAGGTGTTGGTACAGTAGCTTATGGCCTACCAGGTCAAACGCGGCAGACAGGTCAAGGAGGAGGAGCAGGGCAGGTTTGCCTGTGTCTCTGATGTCATCAATTTGGTTCTTAAGGTCAAGCAAGATAGTGTCAGTTCTGTGACCAGGGCGGAAGCTGGATTGTCGAGAGCCTAGGACATTGTTAGATTCTAGGAAGTGTTGGACTTGTAGGTAAGCTGCTTTACCCAAGATTTTAAACAGGATGGGCACAGTGGTTATAGGTCTGTAATTATTGGGGTTGTTTGAGTCGAGGGATTTTTTTTTAGGAGGGGGCGAACCCTTCCCCCTTTATGACAGGGTGGGACAGAAGCTGAAGTGAAGGAGGCGTTAATGAAAGCTGTGAGGCAGGGTGTAAGTGTGTCAGCACATTCTTTGATAAGGGTGGCCGGGCAGACGTCACCTTTACACATGGATGGTTTGATATTCTTCATGAGTGAGAGGACTTCTGATTTGTTCATGTCCCTGAACGAGAAGAGTGGTGGGGGGGCATTCGGTTTAGGAGTGGGTGTATGAGGTAGCTTGGGGGGGTTAGGGCGGTGTTGGTTGGCAGGGATTCTAGTGGAGTGTGTTCAGCTTGTGCAGTATAACTGTTCGAATGTCTGAGCACCAGGCTTCGTCTTTGGAGATGGCCTGAGGGGTGGGCGGGGGGAACAGGGGTTTCAAGTTCCCTAAAAATGGCAAATATTTCTTTGGTGTCAGAATTGGCGTTGGCAATTCTGGTACTGATGGAGTTGGCTTTGGCCTGGATGATCGCTTTTTTGTATTCCTTGGAGAGTTGATTGAACGCCTGTTTAGCAGATTCCAAGTGGTTGGATTGCCAGGTGGATAGGGCAGCCCGTTTCTTGGTGCGTAACTCCAGCAGTTCCGGGGAGAACCAGGTATTGGAGTGTTTGATGGGTTTGGCTTTCTGTGTAGCTAAGGGAGCGATGCCATCCACTGCTTTAGTCATAATGGAGTTGAAAGTGGGTGCCAGTATGTTAGGATCATTAGAGAACATGGGGGATAGGGTTGGGACTCGAAAATGTCGGATGAGTCTGTCTTTGGTGAGTAGGCGTGCGCTTCTGGCAAGAAAGGGGGGAGGGGTGTGGCCGGCTGTTTCTGATGATTGGAGAGGGAGAGAGTGAACTGGATAAGGTGGTGGTCAGTCCAGGGGAGGGGAGTGTTGGCGATGACGACTGGCAGGCAGTTGTGGTAGGCTAGCCAGTCTATGGTCCAGCCTTTGATGTGTGTAGGTTACAAGTTAGAGTGTTTGAATCCTAAAGGTTCCAAGGCCTTTGCTAGGGACTTGGATGGGGTGTCTTTGGGTTTGTGAAGCCCTAGGTTCAGATCAGCTTCCAAGAGAATTTTGGAGGAGGCCTTTAGGTTGTCAGAGAGGAGGGGGGGTGATAGCATGGAAGTCTGCTAGGGGATCCGGGCGTCGGTACTCTATTTAGAGAGTGATGGTGCATTTGAGGGAGATGTTGAGTTTAAGGGCTAGGGCGTCGCAGTTACTAAGGGTAGACTTTTCAACCTTTCTGATGGAGATCGACTCCTTGACAATGAGTGCTATGCCGCCACCTTTCGATAGACAAAACACATCTAATGCAGTACCAGTTCATATACTATGTACTTGCCATGCTAGAAAGCATGCACCTTACATTTAGTGGAAGTAGTTGAAGAGTAAACACTTCCCACAGGGAAATCTGGCTTCGGGGCTGGTTTGGGTCCCTCGCCAGTACCCGTGAGGGGCTCACTGTCATGTCAGGGACTAGAAAAAATACCATCCATTAGACAACAATTTTCTAGCCAGCAAGTTGTCAGATGAGCATGTAGACACTCCAAACTCCTACAGTGCTCAACCATATGAGGAGGTGAAACCAGTGAGAGTGAGATTATCAGAGCAAAGGTGAGTTTAACTCTCAAATCATCAAGGTCTGGTATGAAATGAAGGGCACATAGTCCATTAACAAGTGCCCTAGAAAACCCAAAAACTCTGCCAGAAAAATAGAATTAACTAGAATGTTCTTTACTTGGTGCAAATGAGGGGGATGGCAACCATTTCTATGCTGCTCCTAGCTCGAGTAAGTTTCCACCATAGCAAATGCAAGGGGGTGTATCCCCTTAGCCCCCTCCAAACTCCACTCCCCATACTATTCCGGAATAGCTGTCATGGGATTAGGGACCATCGGTAATTTTCATTTCACAAGTAACAGGGAAACATGGCTCAAATGAAGCATGACGTAGAATGCCTGACTTAAAACAGCCGGTGAAAATGATGCAAGGGAATTGTTAATTAAATTAATCCCATTGGGGGATGCTACCACTCTATGCCAGGTTAGCATCGGGGGCGGGTGTTATGTCCTCGCTCCACACCAGACGTTACTGTGCACGGACGGTGGCGTATGAATAAATACGGCATGAACTGAGGGTTGTGGGTCACTGGCCATGCAGCACAAGCCGCACATGCACCTACTGTCTCCAGCTCTCATTTTCCACGCTGTGCAGCAGTAGACCTTGGGCACAGTGAGCAAGTCCCCTTAGGTTCCAGCGCTGCAGGAGCCTCACCGAATGCTGCAGCAAGGAACACAACAAAGCGGGATCACCGCCACACACACAAGAAAAAAAAGATTAAAACATCTTTCTTTCAATAAAAAAGAACACATTTTGTTTAGCACAGCAAATACCACACAGAGGGCTGAGGATATTAGAAAGGACAACTGACAGTAACATGATGGAAACACCAGGAGCAAAGAGTCCCCAGACCACAGCCTGCTCACAAGCACCCCAGCATCAAACAGGTTAGCAGCCAGTTTCTATCCCTCAACTATAACGTACAACCATAGTGGGTCAGTGTCATAAATCACCAATGTATCAACTGAAAAGGATACGGTAACCAAAAAAGGATACAATTTGGTAGGGCTCTTCCGGATCCTATTTTCACACGACTTGATTGTAGGTAGGTCAAATTAGACCTTCCAAATGATACAACTCTCTGACTGGATGAAACAGGCAGAGAGATGGATCACTGGAAAGGGCGTGGGAATTATGTAGGAAGTATGCCTAGGATAGATAAAGTATCATAAGAAACTGTCCCAATCGAATTACTAAGATAACACAGTATTAGCATTCATTCAGACACTGACCTTATGGCAAAAACTGAAGTAATCCACAAACGTTTCTTGAAGAAATCCAGAAGTTGAACAAACGACAAAGGAAGGGAAGATTAGTAAGGGAGACTTATCCCGAACGGCACGAGGCTCTCGCTAGATACCGGGTTGGTGCACCACAGGATAGCGTCCAAAGTACTATGCACAATAACCTTCCAATAGTTCATGAAATACTTCCTTTCCCACGATGAACAAAAATTAGAATTTCACCTGTTAACTGTCACAGGTACCAATGGTTCAAAATAGTTCAGAAAACCACGTGCAGGATTGCGCGCAATAGAATACACGCAGCCAGGCCAGCCGCGCTTGAAAACAGCGTCTGCGTGTAGAAATTTAGCACGCGAACAGGATACACGCAGCTCAGGACAGCCGCTCTTGCAGACAGCGTCCGCGTGGAGATTTGAGATGCGAACAGGATTCACGCAGCTCAGGACAGCCGCGTTTGCAGACAGCATCCGCGTGGAGATTTGGCACGCGAACAGGATTCACGCAGCTCAGGACAGCCGCGCTTGCAGACAGCGTCCGCATGGAGATTTGACACGCGAACAGGATTCACGCAGCTCAGGACAGCCGCGCTTGCAGACAGCGTCCGTGTGGAGATTTGGCACGCGAACAGGATTCACGCAGCTCAGGACAGCCGCGCTTGCAGACAGCGTCCGCGTGGAGATTTGCCACGCGAACATGATTCACGCAGCTCAGGACAGCCGCGCTTGCAGACAGCGTCCGTGTGGAGATTTGGCACGCGAACAGGATTCACGCAGCTCAGGACAGCCGCGCTTGCAGACAGCTTCCGCGTGGAGATTTGGCACGCGAACAGGATACACGCAGCTCCGGAATTAGCGTGTGGAGGAAACGCACTCAAAATAGGCCAAAGAAGTTGCTGAAGGGAATGCGAGAACGCAGGTCCGGAGTTCAGCTACCAAAACGCCAAAATTGACGTAATCAGAAGCAGCGATCGTAGTTCCCACGCTGCTTATGTACGCACTGCCGTGATACACGTGACGGACCTAAATCACGTGAAATTTAACAACGTGAAAAATGCAGACGTCGTTTTCCGGGCAATGCATCGAACAACCTCCATTTTGAGTAGAATGGTCTAGTGGTTCTATGGGCGTAACTCATCTTGTATGGAGAGGTCGTTCCTGGTCCAGAGATATGTCCAGCAGGCATGACAGTCAGGAATGCAGTTGGCCCCTTTTTACCCGTATACTGACCCATCATCAGTTGGCCCCAGATGGGCCATATGGGCAAAGAAAATTGACATGTTGATGGACTGCAGTGATGTAGCAACCTCCAGTAAAAGAGATTGCACCTCCTTTTGAGCACAGGCGATGAATCGTTACACATATTTTATTCACTTGCGAACACAGGAGCCCCGGATGACTAGGCACCACTAAAGAAGCCCTCATGAATCACTTCATGCCCAACTAAATCCAGATTCTGAGGTATTCATATTCCACACGACGGTTTAAGAGGAATCGGAGATGATTGATGCTTACCACACGCATCTGCTCATGTTAGTTTTATCTTGTGAGCTTGAAGTGGTTGAGAAGGAGATAAGACGTCAGGTCATCAATGGGATGCCCTCTGAGAAATTGAGGCGAATTGTACTTAGCGAAAAAAGGAATCCATTTACACTGCATATTAGAGTATGATTGCCAACGTGAACTTGCCCATGTGAGAGCTGCACAAATGGGGAACACCCTACAGAAATTAAAGATCACCCGATTCATGACAGTTGCTAGAGTTTCCTACTACAGTCCACGAAGGCACCAAAAATGAACTGCAGGAAGCCTCCCAATGTGGCAATCATGCCTGCAAGGCCCCAAAGAGAGCGGTTGGTGCTCAGGCCAAAACCACTGGAGAAAAGACTGTCCAGCACAAGGAACGACGTGCAGCGCATGAAGATAGCTATATGCAAAAGTGTGTCAGTCCTCAGCACCAGCAGCACTGAGACGCTGCACGCCACAAAGAGCGAGCCGGAAAAAAAACAAGCAAAGACTTGACATGTAGATGCAGGTGACAGCTCATCCACAGAAGAATCAGAACATGAAGATGAATCAACGGCAGGTGACGGTTGTCACAGTCAACACTGCAGCATCCGTGAACACCATACCACAGTCAACATATGCAAAATTAAGCCCTAAACCAGCACTGAAAAAAACAGAAATGCTACTCTATACAAATGAGTGTCGAAAACCCTGACGAGTACTAGGATGCTACCGGGCCCAATTAAAAAAGGGGGCAATACCATATGATAAAAAATATACTTTGCAGACACCAGTTTGGAGTGCCTTCTATGTTGGGAATCAGCTGAAAATCTGGGCGTCAAACAATTCATATGTAAGATATCACCAACAGATCCAAGATCTTCTGTCCAAGCATCCCAATTTACTGTGAGACATTGGGTGTCTAAAAGAGCGATCAAAAAACTCCATATCGACACCACAATGGAAGCAAGAGCAGTGAGACACTGAAGAACACCCTTCCACATGTGTGAACTAGTTGCGAGGGAACTCCATGACCTTGAAAAAGCATGTATAATTGAAAACTCCTTTCATCCATCTTACCTATCCTGCCTCTGTCCATCCCTATTAACTATTAATCTATTCTGCCAATCTATCCTTTGTCTTCAATTCGTCCATACAATCTACGTATCTCCTCATTTGTCTATGTAATGTTTAATCTTTCTTATCAGTACTTTTGATCATTTCCTAGCAACAAATAAAGGGGGGGGGGCACAACCAGTAAATTTGAATATTTGATCATAATTTAGATCAGATTCTCTTGGGGTGTGGATTTTACATTCATTGTCCCCCTTACCATCATCGGTCACAAAAACACTATCAGCAAACATATATAAAATTAAATATTTTGTATTTGTTATTATTATTTCTCAGGTAATTTAGTTTGCATATCATGGTTAAAATTTAAACCATGTGTAGAAGATAAAACCGTATTTGACATAAAGTAAACAAGGAATTCATTAATTCATGTACCAATATTTCAAAAAGCATATACAAATCAACCTCTGAACAAATCTCTAAAGTTATGAATAGGGTAAAAAAGAATAGTAGCTGATTAGGTGGAAAAATGAGACCAGAAGTGGGTAGTAAAGGTAGAGAAGAAATCACATTATCGTAATGAGTCAAATAATATGGGTCAATAGTGTTATTCCATATTGACATATGCCTTAGGTAATGAAGCAATAAACAAAAAAAAGGACACTGTTTAGACCATCTTCAAACGTTAAATAAAAAATTTCAATTGGGGAACACTGGTGTGATTGTTTTCCCTGGGTTGTTTCTCCTATTAGTTGTTACGGCTTATAAGTTACTTCATTATTCACACGGCGTGTAACTACATTAGGTTTTATATCTTCTTTTGATATATTTCATAGGGTGCACTAAGGAACATTAATTCTGGTCACTCAGCATCTGACTAATTGTCCTCTTGTCAGGAGGAGATTGTAAGTCGTATAGAAGGGTCTGCCAACATGAAAAGCTTAGCAAGATTATCTGGGGTAGGTTGACTGTGGACGTGATTCTCCCAGAGCAGGTCACATTTCGGCAGCTTTCTTGATCAAGGACCGCCTTCTTCAGGGCATAAATTAAAGCCCCTGAAAGAGCATACATATATGTTAAGGGTGTTTAGGCCGATGATGGTATGGTAATAAGTAATGATGCCTCTAGTTTGAACCCATGGAATTACTTACCCCAGAGTTCTAACTCCATATCTCAAACCCCTGGGCGTGGACAACTGTATCCAGTTCACAACGTGGACATCTAATTGTTGGTTTGGACTGGTCTGGTTCTCTGGCATCGGACAAAAAGGGATTCTGACCTCCTTGTGTCCGGCTTCCAGTTCCTAAAAGAGGAAGAGGCAAAGTCTGGATGAGCTATGAATTGTGGGATATATTGACCCACTCAACCACATTGCACCACATCACCAAGCTGTATTTGCGCAAGAAATAGCAACCTGGTGGCGCTGGCTCCTGTGCGCACCAGGCCCTCAAAACTGCTTCTTGGCAGCAACAAAAGATGGCTGCACCATCCTGCCTAGTACACTTCAGGCAAGATGGAACAAGGGGACACACTGAAAAAGTATGCAGTGTGTTCTGAGACATATATATGGAATCAAGTGAACAGGCAGCACTGCATTGCTGCAAAAGCCAAAAATTCCCCTTCAAAATGCAACCCTTTTCACCTTTTCAAAATGCTGTTATGCTATTTCCATCTGTGCATTCTGAAACCACTGTGATGGAAACAGCCCTGCCAGGCCCAGGATAAGTCATTGTGCCTCAGAAAAACCAGGCATAATTCCTGAATGACAGGTCCTGTAGAGTAGATTTGAAAGAAATCAACAAGCAACTTTCTTTTCACATGCACGGGAACATGCGTTTATTTCTTGCCAAAATGTATCCAGGCGCAGCAGTTCAAAGAGACTTTTTACTCTCTGAGCCAGATCAAGGATAAATGTAGCTATACTTTAGATAAAACACCTGCTGCAGGGAAATGACTACAGCTTCAAAGACAGTGGCAATCTGAGGAGCTGCAAAGCAAATAAAAAAAAGAAATGCTAGCAGTTTTTAACACGTGAAAAAATGGGCTGTGCTGAATGAAGAAAAAAAAATGGCCTGTTTAAAACTCAATTGTTAATGAAAGCCTGCTTACTTAGCAATGTAAAGGAATTATGTTAGTGGTGATAATACACGCATAGGATATCTTCTGTCATAGGTTTGTTTAATTCAAGACCCAAATTAGGAAATTAAACCGTTTAAAACACATGGGATGGATTTGCAAACTCTCAGAAAAAACTGTTATTCCAGTTGCCAGCCATGAAACTCCTCCAAGGAAGGGAGATACACCATAAATCCAGGAAACGTAGGTGCGCCGTGCCAACTTGAAAAACTTTGAATGGGACAGGACAATGAAAGTTCACATGCTCATCAGACATTCGTCTATGCTCCAGGCTGTGACAATGGCAGTCCTGGGACACTCACCTGTCAAGTGTGAAGGGTCAATAAAACCTTCAATTAAGACTGGAAACACCTTTGCCTGGAAGGAAATGACAACTGCTTGCAGTTGGAGGAAGACAAAAAAACATGATCTGGTAACAAAGGGACTGCCTTTTGGTGCCAAAGACCACGTTAGGAAGAAACTTTAAAGACTTTTATTTCTGTAGCAAGAATTAGCAGAAATGTAAAAATGCACAGTTTTAGATTCATTTTGGGGGCTGTCTTTTAAAACTTGGTAGAACTCATTGCCACATGGGGTACAGAAGTTATGAATATGACAGATTCCAAGGAAAGTATTAATGTGGCAAACATAAAATTCGTACATACATCCCTGGGGACAATTCGATTTTGTGTATAAAATTGTAGAATTTTAGGCCAAATCTTTAATGTGTAAAATTACCAAAATGTATCAGAAAGGCGAAACAAGGTCGCACAGACATGAGGATTGGACTGAAATGTGAAGCACATAATATGTAACCTGTGCGTACACTTTTCCAAGAGATTACAAGTAAAGAAATGTATGTTTTTGGCAAAATCGGATTTTAAGTAAAGTAAATGTGCGAGTGTTTGGACATTGTAAACCTCACCTCATAAATCTGACATCATGCCCTTAGAAGTCAAACCAACTGAGAGCGAGGCGGAGACTAGCTCCCATGCGAATCCAAGTAGTTTAGGGGTGGGCGTAGTTAACCCTGCCCAGCCTCTACCTTGATGATGTCATTTTGCATGATAAATAAGAGTCCCTGACAAGACCCTGGACACACTCTTCCTGATTTCCTGCGTTGCGTTCCTGTTCCTGTTTCATCTTTCAGACTCCAGATTCCAACAACAAGGCCAAGCATTGCTGATCCTATTCCAGGGCCCATTGCAAAACCCAAGCATTGCTGATCCTGCTCCGGCAAGGCCTGCCCTACAATATTAAAACCCACTAATCTCCCAGTAACCAGAAGAAACTGTGGTACTTTTGGCATCCTAATCCAGCTTGCCTTGCCGCCACTCACTGCATGCTGCTGCTATCCTGCTACTCTGATGACCTGTAGCATCCTGTAACAAGAATTGACAGTCAATAAGAACTATCCTTTGGTATCCAGTCCCTGCCCAGCTGATCTTGTCCCGCTGATTTTGTCCGACTGTGCTTTGTTAGACCAGAACCGCTGTCTGTCCAAAATCCAAACTAAAAAGTGGACTGTGAGTATCAATAGGAACCATAGGAAACCATAGTATATCTTGCCTTGCCTTGTCCTTAGTTCCTCTCTCTAAGTCATCCTATCCTTATCCTGATAACCTGCAATATTGTCAAACATCATTGCTGAAACCCTGCCTTTGATTTCTTGTGCGAGCCCTAACTTCTTTAATCATTTTGTCTTGTGAAATCCTAAGCCCTTAGTCCTCTTTCGAGTGATCGGACTGGTTCCGCCAGGGCGGGCGAGGATCTGCTAGGATTGATTTTACGAGTCAACCCTGGAGCTTACTGTGTCTCAATCTGGTAGCCTAGCCTGAATGCCCTAGTGTCGAGTAAAACTGTTCTTGTCAAAACTGATTTATTTTCGTTTTTCGCGCCTTCATTTTCTAAAAAACGTACCTCACTAGATCTTGTATAACGCACTCAATTTACCAACTAGAGACATAATGTTACTTCCATATTGTACCTATGATCCATAGCTACACCCCAATAAAAAGACCGCATAAAATATTTTACACGTTTTTATTAAAAACCATTTTGGTAAATTCAGACGGGAATTGCAAAAGTTTGCTAAATTTACAACGTGTCATTTGATTATAAACTGTTTTAAATCTTCCATTCAATTTCGAATTGTCTGCTTTTGCTCAATCCATTGCTTGTGATTGCTAGTATCTTTCCAGTGTTGCTCCAGTAAAGAATTGTTTTTGTTTCAAGAGTTATACACATTAATTCATTCATTTATTCATCCATTTCGGAGTGTCATTTTAGCATTGCTGAGGTTTAAAATCCGTTTTTCTCTCTTGTTTGGGGAGGGAAAGTCGGATTTCCATTCTGTTTTCCAGTTGTCATTCCTGATTACCTGATGCTTCTGTTTATCCACTTAGAATTGATTATTTGTGGGTTGAGGGAACATTGCAGGGGGAAATTCTAACTCAAGTGCTATCTTACCTAAAATCAAAAAGTGCTCCTATACCCTGGTGTGTTGTAGTTGTCAATAGAAGGTTAAACTAAGCGCATTGCTTACATTCCTATTGTTCTTATCACCCCATTGGTGATTGCTGCCCCATTTTAAAAATTGTATGATTTCTTTTGAATTTTAAAATAAATAAATATTACATTTTATCAACTAGCCTGGTTCATGGTCCATTGTGACCCGGGGTATTTGAAAAGGGTGTGTGATATGAGTGGTGTACCATCTCAATATTGAATCTAACAAAAAAAATAAGCATTTCAATCGTGCGCTGCAGACTAGGCCGAGACTAAGGTGTGCGTCGCCTGATTGAAATACTTAACAGAATTGATACTAGTACCGGGATACTCCTTTTTGTCCCTGCTATTAGGGGGCCGGTATTGCGCCTACTGTAGATACGGTGGCTTGTTTGTTGGTGTCTGGGGCTCCCTAATTTCTGAGAATGATGTACATCGGGCTCAGCATTGAGCATTACAGCGTACCTGTTTGTGGAGAAAGCCTCTCTCATGGGTGTCTTGTGGTGGCCGTGGCCTCAACCTTGGATTACCGTGTGTAGGATACGCTGGATCTGCTTAAAATCGAAGTGAGAAAAGAATAAAATGACACTTAAGATTGATTGCATCTCCATGTGTACCAATGCAGCACGAAGGCTCTATGGTGCTGGGGAGTATTGTCTACGGGGTATTTCTTCTGGTAGGAAAATGCCTGACGTTCGGTGTTCCTCACTGCAAAGTGTCAGGGGAGATGCAGCAGCGTTTACGGGCTCCAATGGTACTGATGCTGTATGAAAAAAGCTTTGGTTGCCATGGAGACCACACGTTAGCCCACTCTGATTGGTCCCGTCTGTGTGGAAGTTTCCTTGCCAACGTGTTCTGGCATGATAGTCATGGAAACCAGGACGCTATGTGACAGGTGGGCATGGCCCAAGTGAGGTGAGGAATATCCTATGTCGGGCGGCTTGTTGAAGGTACATTGTGGCGGTCCTCGCCTCTTGGGAAGACATGTTTTGGAATTTGAACGTGAAACCCTCTCTAAAATCGCATTTCAAAGGTGGAATTGTCATTGGAGCGATAAATATGGGAACAGATATCTAACAGGACAAGCCAGATGGGCGTGACTTAGCAGCTGCTTAAAGGTGTTTGTGCATCGGGGATGGGGCCGGTCGGTTTTGTTACTATAGACAATTAGATGAACTGCCCCCTAAGAATAACGTGAGTTGCAAGCATGATATGATATGATATGATATTTTATTTGTATCGCACTCCTACACAAGTGTTTCAGAGCGTGACAACGCAAGGGAGGGGAACAGTGGAGAACACAACAACGATATTATTAGGCCCAGTGACATTGAGGACGCACGCGTGCATGCAAGGGGAGAGTGGAAAATGCATAGGAGAACTGATAAATAATAAATAAAAAATAAATAGATAATGGAGTCAATAAAGAATGTTAGTGCAGCCAGCAAGTGGCAAGTGCTGTGTTTACAGCAGCAGACTGGGAAGGTCTGATAAGTGCAGAAAAAGAAGAACATGGTGGGGGGGGGGGCTGTATGGGTACAGATACAGTCCCCAGTGCAAGGGGTGGCCAGGAGGCAGTGCAGGAGGGTGGCAGGGTGGGCAGGTACCTGGGCCCAGGGGACAGAAGGTGGCCAGGTGCACAGTGCCAAGTAAGAGCAGATCAGCTGGGGTGGAGGGGGGCGAAGGCAGAAGCAAAGAGGAAGATCTTTAGGTTCTTCCGGAACCGGACATGGTTTTCCTCACATTTTAGAGTGGCAGGCAGGCTGTTCCAGAGGAGGTCCCAGCCGAAGGCAGAGATCTACCTCCAGCTCGTTTCTTTGAAAAATGACTGCCCCTGAGGGAGTTAGAGGTAGAGAAGCAAAGAGCTCGAGAGGGGAGGTATTTGCGGAGGGATAGCTGAAGGTATTTTGGACCCAGGCCCCAGAAAGCCTTGTGGACTATGCAGAGGGTTTTGAATTTAATCCTTGCATTCACTCAGAGCCAATGGAGAGATTTCAGAGCTGGAGAGATAACGATCCCTGAGCTTGAGGCCAAGGACAAGTCTTGCAGTCCTGTTCTGGATTAGTTGTAAAGGGCGGAGAGTAGAAGCTGGTAGATTTAGAAAGAGGCTGTTGCAGTAGTCCAGCCTAGAGAGGACCAGAGTTTGTGAGACAGTGAGCTTCTGGGGGAAGGAGAAGAAAGGCAGAATACCTCTGAGGAGGTGCAATAGGAAGTTTGACTTTTTAGAGACCTCGGATCATGAGGGGATCCCTCCCTTAGGGGAATTGAGTGCTAAAAGTGCTGTAGATCAAGGTAAATGAGTATAAATCAGTGCCCCCTCATTATGGAAGGTGCAAGAGAGAAAGGGCTAGCCTAAGTGATCAATGGTGGAAACTGTTCATTTAGGCTATGGTTATGTGTCCAGTCTATGGATCCAACTGGACTTTTTCTAAAAGGCTTCTTGGCACATTTGGTCCCCCTTTCACTTTTTCTAGGACCCACCAGGACAAATCCTCCAGTGTGTGGCGGGCCTCGATGTAGTTTTCCACAAGTGGCGCAGTAAAGTTCTTTCAGCTGATTTTTGATCTATGTTCTGAGATCCTGATGTTGACTGATCTCATAGTCTCTCCAACGTACCTGAGTCCGCAGGGGCACTGTATGCAATATATTACTTGGTTTGATTTGCAATTTGTCATGTCCTGTAGGGTCTATTGTCTGTTTCCTATTTCCAATGTTTGCATTTTAGTGGTGAATTTACATGCCACGCAGTTTCAACAAGGGTCGTGGCCGTTCAGGATCTATTATGATCATGAAGACCTCCAGAATTCTGACGGCCGAAAATGGCGATTTCTTTTTTCTTTTTTCCAACACCCTTTATACCATATGGAAATGTGGGGGGAGACCCCCTACAACCCCTCATATATATGTGTTGTAAGGTGGGGGCGGAAAAAAGTCTTTATCTCGGGAGTCTGAATTCTGAGGGTGACATTTTGGTGCATTTCCGCTGTTCACTGTGCGTAAGTTCCAAAGGGCAGTTCTTGGTGCCTCTTTCATATATTGGGAGTGGAACAGGTGCTCCCGAATTTTTTTCACTCGTTTGAACGCAAAACGTGGTGTTTGTTCTTCTGGTAAATTTAGGCGTGCCAAGGGCCAATATTTTTGTATTATTTTCCTCACCTGAAAGGTGTCGGAGCCATGTGTTATAACTATAATTTCCTTCTATCATTTCCTTCATATCTTTCTGGCTCTTATTAACTTTCCATTGTTTGTATATTTCTATCCTTTGTATCATTCCTTCCTTCTATCTGTCTTTCCATACCTCGTTTTGATTTTTCTGTTCTTCCGATCTATTCTTCAATCCTTCCTATCTGTCTCTCACTCTTTCACCAAAGGATATCCTGGCTGCCCCTTACTGCATGCGCATTAGTCCTTAGAAGAAGACTGCATCTTATGATTGAGTGCTGCGACAATTGGTTTGAAGGAAAAGGGGTACCATGTTGGTACATTTTTCTTCTATATAAACTTGGCAGCTGTCCCATTTCCATTCCTTTGGTTTCAGTGTATATTTTTAAAGAAAGCCAGGAAAAAGTCTTGGAAGTATGAGACAAACAATGCATTTGTGTAACAAAGAAATAGTCAATACAATCTTTCAATAAAAACAAACTGCACTTTCCATTGCCCTCCTGTATGCAGCAACTATATTGCTCTTGAAAGCAGCCTGGGTGGATTTTGGTTATGCCTCGAGCTAGTCTCAATATGGTCAATTTTTGCCTAATTCTTAGTCTGATGATGCACTGGAGTGAAGAGAGGTATTTGTCCAAACATGTATACCTTGAAATAAATCCTTTAAGTATTTGGGCTAAACGCAATATAATCCCCTTTGTATATTTGCCCTTATCTGTACTTGAATAATCTACATTAGTTTATTTTGTCCCTGTCACTGTCCATGTCATTGTCGAGCCCTCAATTCCTATCTTTATTATGTGTCCCTAATCCAATGAACTCTATATTCCACTGGTGTTTGCCTATCCCTTAGAAACATGGAGGAGTGACCACAGCTTTTTGCATTATTTTCCAAACTTGTCCTCCAGATGATTCATACCACCATGACCGAGAACACCCCATGCGTTATTGTTGAAGGTTCGGGAGGCATTGCTGATGTCATAGCCGAGGTGGGTAATTTGAACAGCTCAAAGATCACCATCGCCCTGGTTCAGGATAAACTGCGCTATCTGTTCCCGGAAGCCTTTGATTCCTTCACGGAGATCCACATCATCGAGTGGACCAAGAAAGTAAGACTGCTTGATACGGCACAGTGTATAAGTGGCTGCACTTTGTCTCTGTGCTGGCTTCTCTGTCAACTTCCACTAACTTTCTCTCATTATACAACTTCTGTAATCATTATCGCAAGTTGTATTTATCCAGTTCATTTTTTATAGAGATGTATACCATATGGGTAGTATCACTTCGCTTTACAATTCAAAATAAAATGTCAGGTGCTCTTGCTGGTGCTCACAGGTACACATGGCAATCACCTTGAGCTGTCATTAAGGGGCTTTCTAGGTTACTAAGGGAACTACCATTGGAAGTGTCACAGTGTTGAGAAGGTGGCTTCCCCTCTGAAATGGAGAGGGGATTTTACTGGATTTTCAGCCCTTAACATCATGATGCAGGGGGTGCAGGGGGTGCAGGAAAGGGGACGGGCTGTCTGTAACAGAGGGATAGAAAGAATGGGTAGTTACCATCCCATGGGTGCCGATGTTCCTAGGAGGCGAGTGGTAACACATTGCTCAGAAGGACAAAAAAAGAAGGCATGCCTGCCAAGGTAATACGGTCAGCGGGAGGGGGTTTCTGGAAGCACATTGTACACGTAGTTTGGCTGTTTTGATATAGGCTTTTCCAGAGGCACAGAACCATAATGATGAATGATTAGCACACAAGGCATCCAGTTGAGCTTTTGGAGGCCAGGTGAGAAGTGTTGGCAGATTTGGGGGGGTCCAGTGCAAGCGGAATTGGGGTGAGTGTGTTAACAGGCATGGTGGATTTTTTATGAGTGGGGAGAGGATTTCTATAGGTAGCAAGTAAGAAAATGTGTAGGACATGTGATCTGTAGCCCTAGCATCTGTAACTATGGGCCCCTTATCACACAGCGTATGACCTGCTACTAGCCTCCGCTAAGTGGGAGGCCACCATCTTCCCTTGGCGGGAATCAGGTAAGTGTTCCCACGCCCCCTTTCTCTCACCCCACCCCAATTATCCACATATTTAAGACCCCCTCGTCCTCCCGACTTACCGTCTGCAGCATTGTCGCTCACTGGTACCAGGAACAGGATTGTTCCTGCTGCATATCCGCCACCCGATAGCCGCCATGGAAAGGGGAGAGGGTCTACATGTCCCTTTCTCCCTTTTCCATGGTGGCCATTTTCTTTGGTTATTTTGTATTCATTGATTTTAATGGCCACCATGGAAAGGGAGAAGGGACTACGTATAGTCCCTTCTCTCCGATCCCTTGTAGACATTTTTTTTTTTTCTCGAGTCGAGAAACGGTTTCATTGCCATTTCTCAGCTAGAGAAAAACACCGATGTGCCGGGGGACTAACAGCAATAGCTACGTTAAAGCCCTTGCTTCACTCAGGCTAGTAACTATGGCCAAGGGGGCATTACCAGACCGCCCCCCTCCTCAGGTTCTATTGCTTTATTATTACCCCGACCTGTAAGACCGGGGTACTAAAAACATAATTTTTCATGTGCAAAATGCTCCGAGATTTCGTGACTGACAAAAGAAAAAAAAGGCGGCCAAGGATGAGGAAAGGGAGTCCATTCTCTCTTTTCATGGTGGCCATTGAAAATAGTTTTTTTAAAAAAGTAAACTAACAAAATGGCCATCATGGAACGAGAGTCTCTTCTTCCTTTCCATGGTGGCGTGTCACAGATCGGGAGTGACCGCATTGAGGACAGAAGTGTTCTGAGCGCACCCACTGCCGAAAAGGATCCAGAAAGAAGGTAAGTGGGGGGAGAGGGAAATCTGTGGATGGGGGAAGAGGGAAGGGATGGCGGCATGGAGGGGATCTCCGACGGAGAAGAATGCAGCCTCCAGCCCTGAGAAGGCTCGCAGCAGCAGAATTACCATGTGGTAATGCCCCCGTTCCGAGCCTCCTCATTGACTGGGTGGCTGTCAGCCCTTAACCCCTCTGCTGGGTACTAATAAGATGTACTCCTGCATGTTTGGTAACGTTAGGGTTTTGTGGATCTCTAGTTTCAGGCCAGGGAAGAGGGATTTGTTGTGATTGCTTTAGGTCATGATTACAAATTCTGAAGTGGTTTTTGGACTAAGGACTTGAGTTTGCCTTGCGGATCAGATAGGGCTGGTGATCTGGGGAGCTGTTATTAACATCACGTTTTATATCCCACTTTATGTTGCATTCCTGCCACTTTAAATTATTCAATTTAATGTTATTTAATTCATCAATCTCAAAGGAATGATGGTCTGAGCTGGACTTGTCAGGATTTGAACCTGTCACTGCATGTCTGAACTTTTGAGAGTGCTGTGTGCAAGAAGTAAAGTTCTGGAACAGTATTACTTAATAGCTAGATTTTGGGTTCTGATCCATCGTTTCTGCATGATTGGCAGATGTCAAGAAGATTATGGACATTCTCTGAGCTTTGGTAGGGGGCTGTTTTCCTGTTGCCGTTGGAGGGTACCCATGTCATAGGGGTGCATATTGGGATCACAGGCCTTTGTTTGAGGGTCTGGAGTCCCTTCTGCAAAGGATTTTTTTCTGTTCAAAACTGCAAGATATGCAGCAGCAGCGCAAATATAATTGCCGAACAAAGACAACTATGGGATAGGTCGAGATACTGCATGAGAACATTTAATGCTAAAGGACCTTGAACTTAGATCTTCTGATACACAAATAGCCTCATTACCACTTTGGCAGGAATTCCACGATGTTCACTGTGGAATTATGCCTCAACTCAAATACTGTCAGATTGCAAGTGAGATAACGGCCCAGTTAATCTCCATTTTCAAACTCCATGAGGATTTTGGGGGATTTACGAGAAGCAATAGTTCTGCTGTGGTGAATCTATCAATTCTGGATGGAAAGTGGGGATCTCACCTTCAGCTATATGCTCTATCCTCCACTTCACCTCCGAACTCTGAATTCAGAGATGCAGTAAACATGGCGTTGATTTGTTACTGCCAAAAATGTGCCAGTGTTGGAATGATCACCATTTTTGTATCGTACCGCCAAACTCAGAATGGGACTGATTGGCCAGAAAACAATGACCTGAAGATTATACAGGGAAAAAATGGGCCAGTTGCATAAACTAGCAGATCATTATCAACAACTAACCACGTGCTGAGAATTTGTCAAAATGGCTGTTTATAGAGTGCTATTTCAGCGAGTAAATTCACCCGACATTGTGTAAATATTGCATTATGAATGAGGCCCTTTGCAGTGCTTCAGTTCATCTCTTTTTGAATGTTTTTAGGTAGAAAAGAAACCAGAAAACCTTCCAAAGAATATGTACCATGAAGTTAAAATCTTCCATAAATTGAAGAGTGTTTAAATATGACTTCCTGTTGTGGAGGCTCAAAGATTTTCCGAAACATGCTGATTGCATTTTCAGTTTACATTACCGTCTTCAAGAGTTGCTTCCTCCATCCACTGCACGCATATTTGGACTTGGTATTTTGTCTTTCATGTTTTTCTCAGACTTGAATATCCATTGCCTTTTTGAACCCAACAATTGACTTCTATTTGCTGACCATGGAAGTAGTTTGACTTCCAAAAACATGAAATGACTACCACATTTTTGGATTTCGAGTTGCATGACTTCCTTTCCCCAAAAAAACGGAAGCCTGGACCCCAAGCTGGGTTTGGCCTTCTTGGTTCTTTTTCATTGTATATGAGAGACTGTGTTCCATCCGGGAAAGACATCCTGGACCATCGGCTATGGCACAGGGTTGCCTTAACCCCAGGGGGTGGTAGAAGCATTTTTCCTCAGTACTCCACTACTTTACATTTTCCATAGCCATTTCAATCATGCCTGTCTCCCGTCCTGCTTTTGCCTATTTCCTGTCTGCGTCCACAAGTACATTTAAAAAATAAATGTCTGGCCTGCCATCCCCTTATCTTTCAACTGTTTGAACTTTGATGCTTATTTTATTCAAAGGCAAGCCTCATGCTGAGTCGGCTTCCACAACCATGGCCATTGTGACCTGAAGAAGCCACTGACTCTCGATATTTCTAGCCTTTTATCTTATGACTCAATGTTCCTCTTTATATAGCTGTGTGGTTGGTCTGGCGGGTTGGTGTGCGTGGTGCTTAAGGGCTACAGCCCATCCACCTCATAGTGCAAGAGACTAGGATGAGTTCTCCTTCACCTTAAACCTCTGTCTTTCCTTTTCTAAGATCCAGGACATTGTGCGCATGAGCCAGCTGCTCACCATCTTCCGGGAGGACAAGGATGGGGCTCAGGACGTGGACGTGGCCATTCTCCAGGCTCTCCTGAAAGGTGAGGCCATGGTCGGGAAAAGTGACTGGTGAGGTGAGACGTGGATCTCCGGGGAAGAGATTCAAGGAACTCAAAGGATTGTGCTTCCATTAGTGTTTGAATGGCCT
This sequence comes from Ambystoma mexicanum, assembly GCF_040938575.1. Lineage (NCBI taxonomy): Eukaryota > Metazoa > Chordata > Amphibia > Caudata > Ambystomatidae > Ambystoma > Ambystoma mexicanum. The sequence continues at coordinate 1,092,720,812 of NC_090941.1, forward strand.
GTGCTGCAGGTATTGCATTATCGTTTGCCAAAGCATTATCAGTGCCCTGCTCAGGAGCCCTGAGAGTTTGGCAATGCCTCATTGGCTGGCCCAGACGGTTGGCTGCTGACATGCCCTGCTCATAGAGGCTGGGACCAGCAAGGGCAATTCAGGGTTAACCAGGTCTGGACTATAACTTCTTTGCTCAATTCCTAGGTCTGTTTTAGTTGACTATTCTCAGTTATGAGCACTGTTGAAGAGGGTTTGGACTCCGTCTTTTCCCCCACTCAAAATCAGTGACAACAAATGACGTGGTGGAACCGTGACCCTGGTGGGGACAAGGCCTACACACCAGTTGAAAGTTTGGGGGTGGAGCGGGTGGTCCACAACAGGCAGTGCCCCGCCTTTATTCTTCATTTTTTCTCTGTTCCATCAGAACAGATTTCACTTTAGATGTAACTATTATGAGCCAGTGGGAAGGCCCATTCTTGGGTTATTCCAAAAAGTAAACCAGTCTCACTTCCGAGATGAACTAATAGTTTGCATTTCAATGTGTATCCAGTCCCCACATCATGTTCACCTCATACCCCCCGCCTCCTAAACCTGGCCAGGAAGAGGGATGGATTCATCTCAACTAAGTTGTATAACAGGAGCAAATAGATGCTGTGGTATGAGGAGCAAAATAGATGCCATGTTTTGGAGGTTTGGAAGGGAACAGCAGACCTGCTCAATTTGCTTTGAGAAAAGTAAACCTAACATGCCCACCAAGTCCTGCAGGTCTTTTAAATGGACATTCAGTTAACTGTGGGATATAACCTCTGAATGCTGAACATGGCAGACAAATTAGTTGTACTCCATTAAAAAAACAAAGATGAGCGGTGTGGCAGTAAAGCTAAGGAGAAAAGAATTTGATTGAAGATGACATAGAAAGCTAAAATGGTAGAATAGCCGCTCAGGAAGCCAAATCAAAGGAAGCTTTGATTCCTGCTCCTACTGGCAGATAGAGCCTTCATTACAAGCCTCTTGACTGGATACTGACACAGTGGCATCTTCTCGAGGGATGTTGATGACTCTATTCTGCATGTGGGTGTAAATGTGGGAGGTAATCGGAAGAGCACCCAGCTTGATGCAGCAACAGAAACACAAGTTCACTTTTAGTTTGCATTAAAAGGCGTATAGCAAGGTTGGCTACAGAGGTAACTATTGCACTATGTAAGACCATATTTATCTTACTGTACTCACTTTTGATCACCCTATAACTTCACTTTCAGGGAAATAACAATCAAAAATACTTGGAGTTTGAAACGTTTTGCACTTAATCAAAGAAAGTTGGGGCGGGACCTGGTGGCTTTCCTTTATCTACGCAAATAAGCAACAGCAAATTATTAAACATCATAAGTATATGCAAATGCAATTACAGCCAAAGACCAACAAAAAGGGAGTCTGCAAGCACAGCCAGGATAGGGCAATGTCAGAACTACTTTAGTGACTTTTTCCTAGTTCACAGGTGAAAAGGATGAGCCATTTGGCTAAATTCCAACTCTTCTTTTCTATGACTCTTTAGAAGAGGTATTCAACATTGGCTATTGAGCCTTATCACCCTCAAGGGCATCTTCCCAAAAGTACTTCTCTATCTGGCCCCGGAAGTGATCACACACTTTATGACAAAAATGATGGAGGAGCTGGTTGGGACGTCATGGAAGGAACATCTACTCTTCCAGAACATGTGGGGGTGAGCTGCCATTTACTTACACTGGCAGAATGTGGTTCATTGGGGAGGGAGCTAGAGCTTTTTAGGTGGCTGGTGCAGTTGATGTTTTACTTTCCCGGCCTTTGGGTAGTGACCTGAACCAGCTGCATGCTGTCTTTGGTTTCTTGAGCCTCATAATAAAAGAGAGGCCCTTTGGCATGTGCTCTGTTAGAGGACTGATAATAGGACAGTACCCCACATACTTACACCATGTCACACCTTAAACCAACATCAGCCTGCACACCATCCCACACAGGGGCATGCACACACCACACCATCATGCACAGCAACGCTCAGCCCTTTCACTGCCCCAGAGGCAATGATCACACCATCTACTAAGCACAATCCCATAGCCACATCTCACCCACCACAGAAACCCACCCCACTCAGCCTCACAGCAGTCGAAGTACCCTTGCACTTACCTCCACTGTCTTGCATGTGCCTCATTGGCCACGCATCCTCCTCCTTGATTATGTATCATCCCCTGTGGCCACGTACCATCCCCTAAAACACCCAACACCCCCTGCAGACACCCATCAAATCCATTGGCCTTCATTGCCACGTGCAGCCTTCCAGCACACCCCACAGCCAAGCATCACACCCTCCAGCCTCACAGCATACCCCTCAGGCAAGCATCACACCCTTCAGCCTCTCAGTACCCCTCTCAGGCAAGCATCACACCCTTCAGCCTCCCAGCACACCCCTCAGGCAAATTGCACTCCCTTCAGCCTCCTAGAACACCCCTCAGGCAAGCTTCACACCCCTGAGCCTCCCAGCACACCCCTAAACCAGGCATCACAGCCCCTAGCCTCCCAGCACACCCCTCATCAAAGCATCACACCCTTCAGCCTCCCAGCACACCTCTCAGGCAAGTTACACTCCCTTCAGCCTCCTAGAACACCCCTCAGGCAAGCATCACACCCCTGGGCCTCCCAGCACACCCCTAAACCAGGCATCACAGCCCCTAGCCTCCCAGCGCACCCCTCATCAAAGCATCATACCCTTCAGCCTCCCAGCACACCTCTCAGGCAAGCATCGCACCCTTCAGCCTCCCAGCACACCTCACAGGCAAGTATTGTACCCTTCATCCTCCCAGCACACCCCTCAGCCACACATCACACCCTAAGCCTCTCATCACCCCCATGGTCAAAGATCAATCATGTAGTCAGAAATCTCCCCCACATCCACATACCTCCTTCCACAGTCTTGCATTTGCCTCCACAGCCAGTCATCACTCTTGTGACAGACTCAACAAAAATGATGACATAAAGCACTCCTTGTAGTTCAGGAATTATATTTTGTTATGGGTTGTCTTAAAAATACAAAGGAGGTCTATATGCATGGTTCTTCTCCACTTATGTTTTTAATTGCACATTTGTGGTCTGCTTTAGGAGTTCTGACTCCCTTCTCAGTATGTTATGAAGGCGACTAGAAGTATTCTTTATGATAGAAGTTGGTCCAAATTTATTTGGATGCACGTTCAAGTGGCGTGAGAATGTATCCATCATATCTGCTCTTCCCCCATACCTGTGGTGTGAAATGGGACCTAATGAGTTCCCTGTTTTTGTCCTGACGAAGGTTGCTTTACTGAATGGACACGATATTTGAAGTCCATTATTGACAACCGAAACACGTGTCGACCAGAATATCTGTTGGAACAATTATATACAGATTGAGTTACCTGAGAACAGGCAGAGGGAAACTAAAATTGTTTACATTTAAGATTGTTTATAGTGACCTAGTGTAAAAGGTCAATTATGTATGTATTGGACGAAATGTATGTAGATGAATGTGAGTGAATGAACGGTGGGGAAAAGCGATGTGAGCCTAATAAGAATATTTTTCTGTGGTAAAATGTGTCATGTAATATGTAATATTATTTTTTCGTTGAATATTTATTTGAAAAATAAAAAGGAACATAGATTTGAAACAAAACATTTATTGATATATGAAAAACGATAAATGAGTGCGATCTGTCATCCTCTATTTATTGGTCCAGTTTGCTGTTTTTTTATATGTTATGTTTACCTGCAGCATCACTTTCCCAGTATGCTGCAGGAGTTCTGGCTCCTGGTCTCAGCATGTTATGCTTTCTTATAGCTTCACTTTCTCAATATGCTTCAGGAGTTCCGACTCCTGGTCGAGGCATTTTATGTTTACCTATAGCTTCACTTTCCCAATATGCCTCAGGAGTTCCGACTCCCGGTCTCGGCATGTTATGTTTACCTATAGCTTCACTTTCTCATTATGCTACAGGAATTCTGACTCCTGGTCTCGGCATGTTATGTTTACCTATAGCTTCACTTTCTCATTATGCTACAGGAATTCTGACTCCTGGTCTCGGCATGTTATGTTTACCTATAGCTTCACTTTCTCATTATGCTACAGGAATTCTGACTCCTGGTCTCAGCATTTTATGTTTACCTATAGCTTCACTTTCTCATTATGCTACAGGAATTCTGACTCCTGGTCTCGGCATGTTATGTTTACCTATAGCTTCACTTTCTCATTATGCTACAGGAATTCTGACTCCTGGTCTCAGCATTTTATGTTTACCTATTGCTTCACTTTCCAAATATGCTTCAGGAGTTCTGACTCCCGGTCTCGGCATGTTATGTTTACCTATAGCTTCACTTTCTCATTATGCTTCAGGAGTTCTGACTCATGGTCGCAGGATTTTATGTTTACCTATAGCTTCACTTTCCCAATATGCTTCAGGAGTTCTGACTCCCGGTCTCAGCATGTTATGCTTTCTTATAGCTTCACTTTCTCATTATGCTTCAGGAGTTCCGACTCCTGGTCTCAGCATGTTATGCTTTCTTATAGCTTCACTTTCTTATAGCTTCAGGAGTTATTAGCTCTGAAGTCCCTTAACGGGCCCCGTCCATAACACCTGGTAAAACCAGGCGTTAAGGAAGGGACCCGCTAAGGGACCTCGGAATAGGGCGCAAAGGGATTACCGGCATCAATGTCCTTAACGGTGCCCGGTATCCCTTTGCGCCCACCTCGTAATGAGGCCCAATGTGTAGTACATTTGTGCCATAAAATTAAAGGAATGGTTCGCCCAAAAAATGTTATTGCCCAAAAAGATGGGCAATAATAAAGCAAATATACTCGTACTTTTTTCTTTAAAGTTCCTATGTAAAATTTTGAGCAATTCAAGCTCAAAAATTGGAAAAGCAAGCACATGGGCACATCCATTTTGTGAAATGGATGCCCGCCTGTGCTGGCTTTTGCTTTTGCGGCACTAGTGAAGGAAAAGCCAGCAAGCTGTAGTAAACAAAAGCTACCACTGGGAGGCTTTTCCTTCATTGGTGCCGGGACTCGGAGGACGCGGACCGGAGACTACAGGCAGAAAAGCTGCAGCTGAATCTCGGTAAGTGCTATTTTTTTTTTTTTTTTAATAAGCACTAGCTGCGTTTTTTTTTCTAAGTTTTCCGGGCTGGAGGAGCCCGGAAAACTTAGAAATAAAACAGCAGCTTTAAAAATGTTGTATTTATGTTTGCGGTAGCTTTTGAAGCTACCGCAAACATAAATACAACGTTATTGTGTTTGAAAACGCTGCGGTTTTTCTTTCTAGGTTTCTCAGGCTCCTCCGAGCCAAACACCATGTACACTTCAAAGTGATCTTATGCCATGGGGCCATTGAACACATGACCTCCACAGACCCCGTGTATCCAGGCAGGATCCCCTGAAGCAGGCCGTGCCCCTGCAATCCACATAAGACCACGACATACACACGTCATTCATTCACATACACACCCTCTTCTAATTCTTTATAAACCACTTGATATTTATCATGAGAACATCTTTGAGCACTGCAAGTCAACTCGTGAATGTGCTACCTGAGAAACTCTGTCACCACTGGGAATCTGCTCGTCATCATGCTACCTGAGAACTTCTGTGACCACTGCGAGTTAACTTGTTGTCGTGCTAGCTGTGAACATCTCCCTATTCTCCTGCCACTAACTACCCTGCTTGCTGAATCTAACTGTTGGTCAAGGTAAGGGCATGTCTCCTAATCATATCTCTTTGATCTCGAAATTTCGATATATTTCGAACGAACGTACCCAGTAGTGTTATGTTCACTCGTCTCATTGCCATTGACTTGAGTTTAATTTCTTATGTTATCGATATAACAATTGTCATCAGTGTCATTTGTCATTGAATTGCGTGTCTATAATATAAGCATGTTTCCTTTTGATGCACGATAGTACATTCAAGGGACGAGTAACATGTTCTGATTTTCGTTACATCAATGAATGGTTTATGAAAGTTATCCTATAGTACAGCCGGCCACGCTACACTGGTTTTGCGGTGGTGACCAAAACATACTTTGCTTAGAAGAATGTATGCTATAATTCCTTCTTTCTCATGTTTTAATGAAAAGTCATTTTCGAATAATGTTGACCTTTTTTTTTTGCAGAATTTCCAACAATGCCTGCATGTGTGATTTTCGGTTGCCCTTCTAAGACCCATGAGAAATCTGAAGGCACTACAATGCATGTATTCCCAAAGACTATACATCGAATAAGAGAATAGGTCAGATATTGCGGCTATGCGCCGGCAGAGTTTGAAAGTAGAGTCAAACAAGTCTTGCATGACAAGAGGTGTGATCGATACCGCATCTGCAGCCTGCACTTTACCCCGAATATGTACGACCCATCCATGTACACAAAGAAGAATCAACTCAGAACAACTCGAAAATTGGTCCCAAATGCAATTCCAACTGTATTCGTTCACATGCCGCCTCAGGTGAATCACGGTTCCGGATTTAGCTGTAGCCCTTGGGGTAGTGAACAGGTAACTAAATGGACGGATTGGTGTTTTAGGTGTAAATCTCCCTTATAATACTTTTCATATTTACAAGATTGTATTGCTTTTTGAATAAAGAGCATTTTGCTAAACATCTGGCCTTGGTTTTAGAAGCCTCATAGAAAATTGATTTATGGGCACAGATAACTATGCTATAGTGTCCTTTGAAATAAGCATAATGTTTTCGTAATCTGTCTCCATGCATGCCAATTTTTAAGATTAGCATTTCTAAATCAACTAATATTTTCCCTTTACATTACAACTCCATGACTATGCACTGAATATGAAGGAACAAGATTCAGCGTCCATGTCTTGCCTGGAGTCAACAACCACTTCGAGCGCGTATCAGGTAGTCTTACTTAGCTATTCAGTTCTGGAATTGTTTTATGCATGGAATTTGAGATTATCTGATCATATTTACGTATCATGTCATTCGTTTTTACAATGTTTCATTAGTGGTTTGCTATTGATATGTACCAATGTCTGCGTCACAATGTGTGTGTTCAATTTCAATTTTTTCATTCATACTAATACAAGTACTTTGTTACAGGTAGATGTTGAAGCTTCGATTACAATTACATCATCCATTGTAGTTGATCCAGAATCAGAGGTATGCGTACTGACAGTTCCCTCTAATGAGATAATCTCATCATATTTACATATCGTGTCGTTCCTTTACACACTGTTCTTTCGTGCTTTTTTTTTATAGATATGTACCATTGTCTGTCACATTGTGTGTTAAATTTCAAATGTTTTCATCCATACTAAAACAAGGACTGTGTTACAGGTAGATGCTGATGTTTCGACTACAATTACATTATCCCTTGTAGTTGATCCAGAGCCAGAGGTATGCGTACTGACGGTTCCCTCGCATGAAAGAAAGTTGGTCCTAGATCTGATACTATTAGACAGTGACAATATTAGAAACAAGCAGTTTTTGCAAATTGCTTTATTGCAACATTTCGAAGAGTGTGCTTCGCACAGTCAACTTTGATCGAGTAAACTAGCCATCAGTCAAGTGAAATTCCAAATGTATATTTTGACTAAATGACGTACACGATGTACGAGTTTATCTGTGTAAGCAATTTGTGCAAAGGAATAATTTGATTTCTAATACAAATAACTTATTTTAAATGGATACTCTTTTCTAGGGATGTATACAAGATCCAGATATAGAAGAGGAGGCACGTGGATCCGAGTCGGTGGACCAGCTTGCTGTTGCTGATGTTACAGTAAAGAAGGTTTCAACAAAAAGCAAGAAAGAGAAGGTAATTTATAAACAATTTAATTTTTAAACAGTGTTTTGTGCTGGGGCCTTCATAATATGCTTTTTTTAAATGTAAATTGTCCAATACTGTATGATGGATTTACATTGAACATCTTTTTCCAACCTGTCTTCTAGTTGCCCGGTGGTGTACGGACTATGCAGACACAGACAGCGACATAAATGAGGGATGCTGCTTGCCAAACTGATTACACCATGGAGCAACTACTAATCGAGGCGCAGCGTGTTCATACTCGAAATGCATTTGCCCAATGGCCAGAAAATGAATTTAATGTGACCGTCGAATCCAGCAAAGTGTTTTTGGACCATTGCTACAATGCGACTGCTCCACCTGATGAAGATGAAACTGAATGTATTGAAGATGCTTTTGAATTAGTCGGAGACCACTTGACATAATCGACACCCGCCAAAAAAGGGCCTCCCAAAAATCAATCGACATTGATGATTTCTCTGATTCACGTACAAGTAACAGACGCTGGAATGACAGAGACTGAAGCATCAATACAATTGACCGAGGAACTAGAGAAACTACAGTATGTCCAGTTTGGCTGATACGTCAACCACAGTTCAGTCAGAAACAACATTAATGCAGGATAACAGTCTAATAAAGGAGGCCAAATACATAGTATTCGACTGCAGCTTGATGGAGATTATAAAGATGCTGAAATGTGTGCATTCAGTGAGATGGGAAATATGTGGGAAGCCATTGGTGAATGTGACTCGTGTATCACAAGACAGTAACCTCAAAATACATGCCACCTGTGATATGTTCCATGAAAAATGTTGTTGGTCCGCTCAACCAATGCTGGGGAAACTGCCAGCTGGCAATCTACTGTGTGCAGCAGCTTTACTTTTCAGTGGCTCTAGTCTCATTAAGTTGTCCAGTTTCTGTCAATTTGTGGGACTGCTTTTCATTTCTAAAACACAGTACTACAAACATCAACGTCAATATCTATTCCCTGCCATTAGTGAAGCTTGGAAAATTGAACAATTTTCAATTCAGAGTACATTCTCCAAAAAACGGTTCAGGCTAGCTGGTGATGGACAGTGTGACAGCCCCAGATTTTCAGCATACTACTGCACATACCACTTACAAGGCCATGGAAAGTAACAAAATTGTGAGTTTGGTGGTCGTGCAGGTGTCCGAATGTAAATCCTCAGTGGCCATGGAGAAACTTTTTTTTTTTTAAATCACTGGAAGATGTCCAATCGAGGGGAATGCAAATCGACCTCATAGCCAAGGAATGACACGTTTCAATAGCCAAGACAATGAGAGAGCAGTTTCCAAATATTCGCCATCAATTTGATGTATGGCACGTTGCCAAATCCATCAATAAAAAATCTCAGCTGCAGGGAAAAACAAAGGTTAGGAAAGTATTTCACATGGGTCCCAGTCTTTCAGCAACCATCTTTGGTGGAGCTCCGAAACTTGTGGTGGGTCTGTGGAAATTCTGCTAGAAAAATGTGAACATGACGACCCTTTGTCCCTGGAGCAGGAACGGAAGAAGTTGTTGATTCCATATTCACCTCAACACAAAGCCCTTGAGAAGACATTACTAGCGGTATTAGCGCATAACGAGAATGTAGGCCGTGAACAATCGAGGACTGCGGGAAACCTTGGGATGCTTCGCTACACTATGGCCTTTACGAAAAGAAGCAAAAAATGGGTGGTCAAGCCAGTATACGAGGAAATGGAATTTGATTTTGTGAAAGATCTTATTATTAATTGTTTGGAGATGCATAATCACAGAATTGCGTGTGATTTTGTTCCGAGTACACATACATTGCCACAAAACATTGCCAACGTGCCCTGTCCACCTAAAGCAGAGCTTGTGGAACAGTTCAAATCCAGGTACAAATGATTACCATCTTTTTTTTATCAACAATGTTTTTATGAAGTGTTCAAATAAAGCATCCAATTTGTCTTTTGAAATGTATCCTCTTTGTTATTTTTTTCAACTAGTGCCATTTTTACAATTGCCATACAATGTAACACTGCTTTCACAGTTCACCGTTACGCCGAGCTACTGTGGGACCTTCAATGATCGTGGGAGGGCCAGATGGATAACAATGTGAAAGAAACTTTGTATGCATTCACCTGGGTTATCTACTTTAGATTGGAACATATTCCTTGTTCAAGTGTTCCATGCTTCAATCCCCTCTCGCCTTTCATGATTTCCCTTCTGTAGCACTCTGAGCCACACTGCTGTTTCTGCCAATGCCCGTCATTTTAAGTCTACCCACCAAGTTTCCAGTCTGGGACCCTCAGTCGATTTCCATGCCATGGCAATCCAGTGTTTTGCTAGTATGCAGATTAGATCTTTCATTTTGGCAAAGTGGGCGTTTGGTCTCCCTCCCCTAGCGAACAATCCCAGCAGATAATACTCTGCGGGCCATGTCTGTATCTGAATAATCGGAAACCCCCAACGCATATGCATCAAGTCCGCTCCTTCCTGGGCGCATCTTGTGCAAACCTGGACTTTTGTTCCAGCTATGAGTGACAACCTGTGTGGGCTCATGTATGCTCTGTGAGTGACATATAATTGGGTCAGTTTAAATGTATTATTTCTAGAAACTACTTTCGTGTAAAGCAGAGTTCTCTTCCACTCGGAGTCTGTCAGCCCTCTCCCAATGTCTGTCTCCCACTTATGGCGCACCTTGAGTTCCGTTTCCCCCACCTTGTTCAAAAACAGCTCATAGAGTCTGGAGACCATGTGCCCCCTTCAGATACATCATACATGGTGTCTGGTGTCACGTTAAACCCTACTTCATCTTGTGGATCAGACCATCTCCTCCTAATTCTTCTGATCATGCCATAGGAAATGACCTTCGACAATGCCATGTTTATCGAACAGGGTCTGGAAGGTTATCAGTTCGCTATCTCTCACAAGGTCCGCGATAGTGGCCACTACGCTATCTTCCCAGTGTCTCCTTTACTACGCGTGTGCGCCCTGTTGTTCGCCTATTATTGCTGTCAGGGGGGACGAGGTGCACCGAACAGGGATCTGGGCTGCTTAGGTGTCTTCAGGTTCTGTGCCATATATGTTTGCCTAACTCCAGCAACTGGGAAGGTCGCTGCAAGGCGAGCTCCTTTACCCACAATACTTTCTTCCGAAAGTATTGGTTCAACTGTGGTTGTAGCAGTAAGGTTTCCAGGGAGGTCTTGTCCTCAGCCATCGCACCACATGTTGCAACTGCCCTGCCAAGTAGTAGTTTTCGAAGTGGGGCACCTTCATCCCACCCTCGGCATAGTCCCTCTGCAGAGTACTCAGGACAAATCAGTTTCTGCCTCCATCCCACAGGAATTGTCCTGCTCATTCAGTTTTCGGAAGAAGAGTGTCAGTATATTGTACTGCACTTTTGTAAAGCAGTATAGGAGCCTGGGGGGCGGGGGGTATACGACCATCTTCAGGAGAGCCGCTCTCCATGTGACTCCTAGGGGGGCAGCCTTCTCCAGACCTTCATGGAGCTGGCCACACCATCTGCAGATTTCTGCGTATTGCTCTTATTGGAGATTTCCGGGTCGTGCCGTATTGCAATTCGCAGGTAGCGAAAGGTCTGCGTCTGCCATTTGCGGCCTAACGGGCACTTTTTGCTCTCCAACTCATCTGACATCCAGCAAATGTGGTAGGTTGTCCTCTGGCCTGTTTACATACAGTAGCATACCATCCGCATACAGGGAAATCGGGTGCACCACTCCATCCAAAGCTATTCCTGCCTCTGCATATTCCTTTCTGAGAAACACAGCCAGTGGTTCTATAGCCAGGATATACAGCATTGGTGACAGTGGGCAGCCCTGTTTTGTTCCCTTTTGCACCTCCCATGCTTCGAAGCTCTGCCTGCCTGTCTTCACCCTGGCTACGGGCGCTGTGTAGACAGTTTGACCCATCGTAAGAAGATGTTCCCTATGCCACAATGTGCCAGGGCCGTTAGCAGCCAGTCCCAATAAACAGTCAAAGGCTTTGACTGCATCCAATGATGCAACTGCGCATTCATCCGACAGGTGGTCAGGGCTATCTATTACATGGTGTAGCCTTTGCAGATTCCATGTGGCGTTTTGCCATGGGACATACCCTGTTTGGTCAGTGTGTATTAAGTCTCCTATTACCCTCTTTAATATATTTGCTAGGACCGCCGTCAGGATCTTGCAATCCTGGTTTACCATGGAGAGGGGCCTATATGATCCACACCTCTGTGGTGCTTTGTATGGTTTGAGGCTAGGTATAATGGTGGCTTCTCTCAGACTATTGGGTAGTGCTCCTGTGAAAACACTCAGCAATTTGGGTGCCAGTATGTCTATATATGTTTTGTCGTACTCTCCTTGGAGTCCATCTGGTCCTGGGGTTTTGGAAGTAGGCAGCTCTCTTATAACTTCACTTATTCCTCTAGCGCCAGTGGTGCATCGAGCTCGTCTGTCTGGTCCTCCCTGAGTTTCGGCAAGTCTATATGGGAAAATGCCTCATTCATGTCACTCCTACTCCCTTTTGCCTCATCTGCATACAGGGATTTCTAAAAGTCGGAGAACACCTCGATGATCTCTAACGGAGTCCTGACCAAGTTCCCTTGTGCATCAGTAATGGTGCTGATCCCCTCTCCATGTTCCTCACGTCTGCATAGCCACGCCACAAGTCACTCGTTTTTAGTGCATTTTTCAAAGTCCAGGCATTCCCGTTTTTTCCGCCCCCCATGTATTCCTGTCTAAATTTCATCAGCCGCCCTGATTCAACTGATGTTTCTTTTCCTGCGCCTTATACTTTTGCTATTTCATTTTTGAGATCCTCTAGGGCCTTGAGTGTTTCTTTTTTTAGGCCTCCCATTATTCCTATAGCTTTCCCTAGCATGACCACTTTGAATTCGTCCCAAACCGTACTCCTTTGTTCAACTCTGTTTGTGTTGATGGTAAAGTATTCCAAATGTCCACCAGTCCCAAATATCGTAACGGGCCTCTGAGGGTTTTGGTTGGCTGCGCCAGCTTTTTGTATTTGGTGTCTGACCTGTCCAGCATCAGATTTAGTGTGCAGTTAGTCTCCTTCCCATACCCATATTGCCTGCCTGTACATAGACAGCCTTGCATATGATAATCTAAAGAAGACTAGGGTCATGGTTTGCAGCAAATGTATTTATAAAGCGTATGTATTTTACCTCTATGTTTTCCCACCGTCCATGTACAACGGCCATTCTCACCTCATTGTCCTTTTTGAACTTGGCACAATCCAAACAAGGACTCCCCTTGCATACGCCGAGAAGGGTGAGCCGTATAGTTTGCACCACCCCATTTCTTTGCGAGTGTGCCCTGGCTCTCTTCCGTAAGGGGTGTTTCGAGGGGATTGTGTCCTCCGACGTATTCCACATCTATGACAGTAATCACCACAGCTGTGCTGCTTAGGAAAAATGTTCGGCGTCTGCGTCCTGCGTCAATGAAGTCGACACGCTGTCCCTTGAGGGCCTCCGGCGAGCGCCGACATCACCGGATGTTATATGTAGGACACACGACGCCGGTAGCCTCAGTTCCGTTTTTTTCTGCGAACGTGTTCGCTTTGGAACCTCGGCGCGCCTCGGTTCTTCTCCTGTTGAATCGGTTCTTCTAACTTGGTTATTGTGAAAAATGTCTTTGTCTTCTACCCCGCGGTCGGGCTTCAAGAAGTGTCGTGACTGTGGTTCCAAGATGTCCTTGACGGACTCGCACGACATCTGCCTTGGTGCCTCGGTGAGAGCCACGCCACCAATGACTGCGATGAATGCCAGTCCTTGACATCGAAGACCTTGCGGGAGCGGAAGAAGAAGTTGTCTGTAGGTAGGGTTTCCAAGCACCGTAAGTCGAAATCCGCTGGGCTTTCGACCAACGATTCGAGGGGTGACTCTCCGCATCGGCGTGAGTCCAGGGGGTCTTGTTTTCGGAGTGTGTCCCGCCATTCCTCTGCCTCTTCTAGACACTCTCAGAAGCGCCGTCACCGGTCGCCTTCCCCGTCCTCGTCCAAGGCTCACCCAGACGGCGGGTGGCTTGTCCCAACAAGCATTTATCACCGGCGGAATGGGACGCCGGTGTCGATGCCATTGGCACCTCGCTCGATGTCGACGCCGATTCCATCGACGTCCTCAACGCCTTTTGAAGAGTCTCTCCCACTGTGCAGAGAGGCGATGCAGCTCTGGTTCTGGGCCATCCAGCAGGAAATTTCGATCTCTGAAGTTCATCTGGCTGGAGACAAAAACGCGGTGGCGGACACTCTGAGCAGGCAGAGCACGGTCTCTCACGAGTGGGAGCTGGCTTAGGAAGTTCTTTTGGAGATCTTCGCCCTTTGGAGGACCCCTGAAGTGGATCTCTTTGCCACCAGTGTCAACCGGAAGTGCGAAAGATTCTGCTCGCGGGAATTTCCTCCAAGAGGAGCCTTAGGGGACGCGTTCGTAGTGGAGTGGTCCTTCCCACTGCTGTGCGTTCTTCCTCCAGTCCCCATCATTCTGCAAGTGTTGCGGATGTTACGGAGGTTCGGTTCCCAAATGATCCTCATTGCTCCGGTGTGGGCCAGGAGAGCGTGGTACCTGGACCTTCTCGACATGTCCATCTGCCCTCCACGCCGTCTTCCCTACTGAGACGATCAGCTCTCATGGGAGGGGAGGTTGGGTTATCCATCCAGAAGTCAAGTCTCTCAGCCTTCATGCTTGGCATCTGAAAGGCTGAGGTATAAGGATTGGGACTTCGCTGAAGACATGATGGAGGTGTTGCTTTCGGATAGAAGGCCCCCAACAAAATCCCTGTACCGTTGCCGTTGGAGAAAGTTCTGCAACTGGTGCAGGGTACAGAATGTGGATCCTTTTCAGTGTTCAATTCCTGTGGTTCTGTCTTTTTTGCTTTCATTAGCCCACAAGGGCCTGCCAGCGGGTACCATTAAGGGTTACCTGGCGGCTCTGTGCATATTTAAGCGCTCGTCCGAGGAGTGTTCTTATTTTAAGATTCCTTTGATTTCTCAGTTTCTGAAAGGGCTAACTAATGTGTGTCCTCCGTCACCTTTCCAGGTGCCCAGTTGGGATTTGAACTTTGTTTTAAAGTTCCTGGTGGGAGCTCCGTTTGAGCCCTTATATTCTTGTCCATTGAGACTGTTGTCCTTTAAGACTGTATTTTTAGTTGAGGTTACTTCCGCTCGCAGAGTGAGTGAGTTGCAGGCACTATCCGCCAAGCCACCTTTCACGGTGTTCCATAAGGACAGGGTTGGCTTTAGGGTTCGTCCTTCTTTTCTTCCAAAGGTTGTGTCAGAATTTCATTTGAAGCAGAAGGTAGTTCTTCCGGCGTTCTATCCTCCTCCGCATCGTGGTAAGGAAGAGGAGAGGCTCCATAGGTTGGATCCTAGGAGAGCTTTAAGTTTTTACATCTCACACATGTCCCGGGTCAGAGTGGACGATCAGCTATTTTTAGGATACGCTTGAAGGCGTTTGGGTCAAGCTGTTTCTAAGCAGACCTTTGTCCTTTGTCCTGTTGGATCATCTTGACAATCTCTGAATGCTACCGTCTGGCGGATAAGGACCCTCCGGTGGGCTTACGGGCTCATTCTACTAGGGGTGTGGCTGCCTCCACTGCTCTGCAGAGGGGTGTTCCCATTAGTAATATTTGTGAAGCAGCCACATGAGCCTCTATCCATACTTTTTTAAAACGCTACTCCCTGGATTCTATCCATGGGCAAGATTTGGCCTTTGGCAAGGTGGTCCTCTATTCTGCAATTTGATTGGGCATTCTAATTTTCTAAATTCTTTTCCCACCTCCATACGTTGGTACTGCTTTGGGAGTATGTCATAGATGTGGAATACATCGGAGGACACAGTCCCCTCAAAGAACAAGTTACTTTCTTACCTGCTAACGTTCTTTCGATGGGATGTTCCTCCGACGTATTCCACATCGCACCCTCCCAGCCTGCCCCTCTTCAGAATTTCTTATGCGATTGCAGCTTAAGTTTCCGCAAGGCTTTCTGTGGTCCTACTGGCAGAAGATTGGTGCCACACGTTCTGGGAAAAAACTACAACAGGCGTCGTGGGTCCTACCTATAACATCCAGTGATGTCAGTGCTCGACGAGGCCCTCGAGGGACAGCGTATCAACGTCATCGAAGCAGGACACAGATGCCGAAAATCTTCTTGGAGCAGCACAGCTGTGGTGATTGCTGTCATAGATGTGGAATACGTTGGAGGAACATCCCATTGAAAGAACGTTACCAGGTAAGAAAGTAACTTGTTCTTCTTGGGGCATTGCTACTTGGACGACCTTAGCGGACAGGTAGGTATGTATTCGCAGCCTCTCTATATAACTGTTCAGACCCCTCATATTCCAGGTGATTATATTAACCACTTAAGATATCGGGAGTCCGGGCCTCTTGACTCCCATTGCCCCATCAGTTCGGCAAGTGTTGCTACATGCATACTTATGCCCATCTCTGATCTGGGCCATGACATGCCTTTATGTTTATCATGACGTGGTCTGATTTCTCCTCTAGTCATCTCCCCTTGATGGTCCCATTCACTCTTACATTCAGCAACTTTGCATTGTCTGTCCGTTCGTGTTTATGGTTCCAATTGTCTAATAACCAAACAGTCCCCCGATACCTTCCCCTATGTGCCCCATTCTCCTCCTCCCTTCGCCCTCCCTATCCCACTGGTAACTCCCCAAACCAGTGCCAAACCAAACAGTGGCCCAGTGTTAATATTCTCGCTTGGGCCAAGCTGCTTCTCTCGCTCCAGTCTCTCCTCCCATCGGCACGCGTGCGGCAGCTCGACGTCTCAAAACTGACATCCAAAGTTTTCAAGTGGTGTTCGCAGCCGCTTCCCGAGCAACCGTCTAGTGGCACCTGCTCTTGCTGCAATGTTTCAGTTTCCACGTACCCGCATTATCCTCATTATGTCCTCCACCCTCATGTGTGCTTCAGTTCTTGGGGCCTGCATCTAATTGTGCCAGAGTCAATCTGCTATGGTGCATCGCCATTTCTTTGTGGGAGCTGTGATATCCCTTGTGTGTCCATCCAAGCCTGCACTTTTTCCATGTCGTCAAAGAAGTGCAATCTCTTCTTGTGCAATAATTTCAGTTTAGCAGGGTAGTTTAACATGTAGTGCAAGTTCCCCCTTCTCAGCCGCTCCTTTACCGGGCCAACCTGTGCTCTTTGTTGTTAGAATAGGGTGATATAATCAGGGTATGTTGCCCATTTCGAGGCTCCTCTCTTAATGATTCCCTCCTTTTCTAGAAAAGGCAAGGACTTTTTCTCTATCTTTATGGTTTAGTATTTTGGCTATTATGAGTCTCGGATGGGTACCCGGCTGGTGTCTCTTCCTTAGCGATCTGTGTGCTCTCTTCACCATAAATCCTTGAGACAGCATGCCTGCACCCACTTCTTGTAGCAGCATGTTTTCTACGCACTCTGTGGGGTCTCTCTTCTTCTCCCTCGGGGAGTCCAAGTATCCTTATGTTATTCCTGCGGGCTGTTCCTTCTGCCTCTTCTACGCGTTGTTCCAGAGCCTTCACCTTTTCTCTCAGTTCTTCTCTTTTGGTCCGGGTGCTGGCTATGTTCATTGTATTATCTTGCACTTGCTGTTCTGCTGTGCCCACATGGTCTGCAAGTGCTCTTACAATGGTTTTGTACTCCAACTCTGTCTTGAGCGATGCTATAGCTGCACAGATTGGGCCCTCTTCGTGCATGGTCACCTGCTGTGTTGAGGCTGACCTTGATTTTTCTCCCTGCTGATTCGCATTGGTGTCCCCCTTTTGTGCATAAGCTTCCATGACAGTTTGCTTGGCCTTTCCTTTTTTGCCTGCCAATTGTATTCAGTGTGTGTGCGAGGCTCCCAGGCCACTGTATTTCTGTCGCTCTTTGATTTGCTTGGGGTGATTTCCTTCAGTGCAATTTCAGCTCTTTGCATGTGAGTCTTAGTGTCAACCTCTCTCCTGCTCAGTGTGAACTCACACTCTGCACTCCTATAGTTGTTAGTCTTCAATACCCTTGCACCTGTGCCAGAATGCTTATGCGATCTTATTCAGTGGTTGGACCAGTTGCATACCACAGAGACTCCCGCTAGCCTCTTTGCGCTGCCTCCGGACTCTTCCCTCAGCAGCTAACGCGGGCAGTGGTCCACAGGCCATGGACCTTTTCAGTGTGTGGGTGGGGCCAGGGTAATGTATTAAATTGTGCGTATGTAGTGGGGGAGTTACAATCAGTCTACCGTTTGTCTCCTCCCTGATGCACTCTGTATTCTGGTCTTCGCAGCACCCGCGGGGCTACCGCCACTCCTCCTCATCCCCTATTGTTCTTGCCCACAGGCTAGGAGCGTTCTCCTGCTTGCCCGCTGTCTCAGTAGACTTGGCCTTCAGCCCTCAGCTGTCCACAAAACTGTGTTTTGCACCCTGCGGGGGCTCAGACACCCCACGATCTCTCGCTTCCTTCATTGCACTTGCTGCCTTTGCCTTTTCTCTCTGTGAGGCGTGTTGTTTGGGTCTCTGTGGGGTTGCACTCTTTCTTGCCAGCAGAACTTCACTTAGTCTGCTGCAGGTTCTTCGCAGCGATCGTCCACAAGAGCTTGTGCCTCTTCGCTGCTTTTGTGAGTGGGCATGCAGCCTCCTAAGTGCAGAGGTCGCCTGTTGCGTGGTTTCTGCTCCAGAATCCCTCTATTCTCTGTCCCTCGGGCCGCAGTTGTCCTGCTTGATTTTCAGTGCATCTGAGACACACGGCTCTTCCTCCTCGGCCAGGACCTCTCGAGCCACAAAACTTTGTCTGGTAGCTCCTGATTGATTCCGGTCCCCAATTCTTCTTTCATTCCAGCGTGTGGACGGATGGAAAGCTTATCTTTTGGTGATCTTATAGGAGCTAATAGAAGGCTCTTCTTTATTGCATGGCTGCTGCACACGCCCTCCGAACTCCCTCCTCCTCTCCCTCCACCTCATAGAGCACCAATTCTCCTTCAGGAAGGCCAATTAAACCCCTGCGACCTGAAACCCTTCTGCCACCTCTCACCCACACGCAATGGCCTGCAGCAATTAATCCTCCATGCGTAACTGCTCTATCTTTGTTCTGGGCCCTGCTCCCGTCCTCTCATTCATCCTCTCCCCTTGTGCCATGGCCCTACTGCATCAGTGTGGCCAAGGTATGGCGCCTGAGGAGTCTTGGGGCGTCCAGCCCTCCACACTTGGAAGAACTCCAAAATTGGCTAGATATTACACCTGCATGGGTTGGAGGGTGGGCATCATGTAACACTGGGCCGATTCCTGACCAGTGGGCTATGCGTTGCACCTAGATGGATTTGGGGATGGACTATTGTGTTGCATTGGGATTGTTTAGGGATGGACAATGTATTACCCTTTAATGCATTTTAGGGGTGGGGGATTTGACTCTGCACCTGAATTGTCGTCATGGAGGTAATGCATTGCAATTGGACGGACTTGTGAGTGGGCAGAGTATCGCACTTAGATGAACACTGAGGATCGACAATATACTTCACTTAGATTGAATCATGAGGGCGGGAAATGTGTTGCACCTGGATGGATCTGGGGTTATACAATGTGTTTAATTTGTATTCTATAGGGGTGGGCAATGTAATCGTGTTTAAGGAATGTGGGGAGGGCTTTCTGTCTGCACCTGAACTGTCTGATGGGGTAGTGCATTGCAGTTTTGCGGACTTGAGAGTGGTGTGAGGAGCAAGGAATGAGACACAGATACAGAGATTTCTGATTGTGGTTACAAACTTGTATTTGAAATATTAAAGCTTTGGAAAATGCCTCACCACCCCTATTCTAGGAGGCATTTCCCTACCTCAAACAAAACTAATGGTCTGTCCTCTGTCAAGATGTCCAAATCAAAATGTCCTGTGTCCGAAATCCTATTCTAGCCCTCACATTGTAAAAATAACTCTTAAAGTGCTAAAGGTTATGGGCCTCATTACAAGGTTGGAGGTAGCTTTGCAAAACCGGCAAGGCTACATCCAAACTTGCAAGAAAGTCCGGCACCCATGAATGGGCAATTACCGGGGTATTCCGGCCCCGTCGGATCCGGTTATTGCCCTTTCGCAGGTGCTGTAATTGGGTGATTCCCATTTGAGCCACATAGGGCTCAAATGGGAATGGGGATACCTGTAGCACCGGCAAGGTGCATAACGGTGCCTGTGCTACAGGCATGCTGTGCTTGCGGGTGCTTTTCATTCCACCAGGTCAGACCGGGCAGAATGAAAGGCACCCGCAAGCACAACTCAGAGTTTTCCGGTCCTGATACAACGGTACTGGCAAGCTTACAGGTACCGTTGTATCCGGACCGGCAATCTCGTAATGAGGCCAAACGTCTTTTGCCGTGATAGTGCACAAATGTTCAAGTTCAAAAGAAAGCTGTAACTCCAACACAAAAGTTCCCAATGGATAGTGTTCCCAGTTTCAGGTAATTACTCCCTTCCCCAGGTTCCTCTTCATCAATACAACAGTTCAACAAGACAGTCAAAGTTCTTTATAGCCCAAGAAGATAACTTCATCCTTTTGGCGTTGCACTCCACTCCAGGGGAAATGTCTCCTTTCCGCAGGTCTGTTCAAACAATTCAAAATCCTAAAGGCATGAGTCTTACTTTGGATTCTTTGTGCAACAAAACAACTTGAATGCAAAACAACTTATATGCGGGTCACAACCTCGCAGGCCACCTGGTATATTCCCCAGCCAGTTTTTTCTCCACATTCAATGCAATTTCACTTATAAGCTTTTTTTCGCCTGGTGTATTTTCCTGTCAGGCCTTTCTCATGTGGTTCACTTCACACACTTGCAAACTTGATTTTCCCTGGTATACTCTCCTTCCAAGACTTTCTTGAACAGTCCACTTTATAAACGTGCAAACTTGACTTCTGGTATTATTCCTTTTGCCATATCTGGTTTCAAATCCCTTTTCATTCACTTCACTGGCTCTTATCTGACCTTGATAGCATTGTTGAAGTGCCCTGGTGTTGCAGCTTCCATTCTCAGGATTCACCAGCTTTTGGTGGCGTGCTCTGGTCTTCTCACAGTCAGTGTGTCCCATCTCTGCTTCTTGGGGTCACTGGTTTCCCATAGTGGCTTCCACGTCCTTTGCGGCTCCTGTTCCGCGGTTTAGCCCTTCTCAATGTTCAGGCAGCACTGGTGCTGCTTCTCAGTTCCTGTAGCTGCCAGGAAGACTTCCCTTCTTTTCCTATTACAGTCCCAGCGTGGCGAACCCACTCCAGCAGTCCTCCTCCTTCCGCCGTTTCCCCTGAGCCTCCAGGCTCCAGTCTTCTCTGCGGGTCACCAGTCCCTCGGTCAGCACCAGGACGACAAAGCTTCTCCAAACAGCGTCTCCCGCTTCCATGTTGGTCAGGGTTTTTAAATGTCCCAGCACCTATCATAGCTCACAACCACTGAAGCGTATCCTGGGCTTCTCTGCTTCACCGATCCTCATTGTTCCATTCAGCATCCCGTCCTAGTGTTTCTATATAAATGGTAAATGGGAATGATAGGCAGTCTTTGGCATTCTCTTCACAGAATATTAAAAGATGTCATCAATAGGTTTTATGGGTGGTTGAAGGGGACTGTCTCAGTACACCATACAGGCAGAAGTGGATATCCCTAAAAGGGAAAGGGGAAAAGCATTTTCATCCAATGATGCCGGGTCATCCCCAGAGCGTCGTCTCCCTCCATGTCGTCCTCCCTCATATAGACGCCCCCAGGGTCTGATCAGGTGTCCCCTGGTCACATGAGGAAAGACTACCTCCAGGAAAAGAGTGAATACATGATCAGATTCATCACAGTGGGCAGCGTATCACACTCAGATTAACACTTAGGGCATGCTATTTATGGCACATATAGAATATAGAACATGTGAAGGATAACTGATGTTTTGCACTTGGAGGAGTTGTTATGGTGACTGTAGTGCTGCACTCAGATGGATTTGGAGTGTGGGCAATGTATTGCACTTTGAGGATACGAAGTCTATGACACTATGTATTGATAACTGTCTATTGCGTGTAATACAGGTTTTGGCAGAATGCAGCCTTTAAGATCAATTCGGATTTCTAGGAAGTATCACTACATGATAGCCGAATGCATAGAGAATGATGCAACCTTATATTTTAATCCAGATGTTAGAATTTTGCGGAATGTACTGATTCCGTTATGTATAACCACTTCATTTTTTCCCCTCACACCTCGCATCTATGGAATTAGCTGAATGCAAGGCCACATTTCCGCATGCATCTGCTTTCACACACAACTCGAATGACACTTTGCACAATACATCTTCCATAAGAACGCAGCTACCTTTCACAACAAAAAACGGAACTGTAGCTACACACAATTGTCTATTCTCTTGCACACCATCTTCAAGTTCTTTCCCTAGTGTACCTCTTCAACCCATCAACATGCAGGTTAGACGTGGTTGGCTAGTAGGGACATGGCCACTTGCATAACCGCCAAGGGCCAGTATGTACGCATGCATAATAGCACCAACAAATCTCCCATCCTTTAGACTTTGGTATCTCCGAGGGCGTTCAACATACAGCGCATTGGGATAATACCCACAGTGAAAGGTGCTATACAAATGATGAAATTAAATTAAACACTTGTGTATAGGCACCTTATAAATGCTGTATCTTATCATAAATAAAATATATGTACATCTATATTTGTCAAACCTATAATGAAGTGGTTAAAATAAAAGGACTTTTGAAGGCACCTGCAATATATTCTTTCAAAAATCTAGGATACCAGGGGTAAAAATACAATGGGGTACCAAATAATTTAAGGCAGAAAAATCGGTCTGGCAACTATTTATCTATGGCCTACAGTTAATGAAGGATGAAAATACAGTGGGGAAACCATTAATTAATGATGGGATATCATAGTTGCGCAGCGTCTCTTAACTGGGCTTTGATCGGCCGGAGGCTCTTGGCTAGGCGTTGTGGCTGGCCAGGTCTTGGGCATTGGGTACCACAGAAAATAAACAAATAGGCATCACTGTTTGCCTTGGCCCTACACC
This sequence comes from Ambystoma mexicanum, assembly GCF_040938575.1. Classification (NCBI taxonomy): domain Eukaryota; kingdom Metazoa; phylum Chordata; class Amphibia; order Caudata; family Ambystomatidae; genus Ambystoma; species Ambystoma mexicanum. The sequence continues at coordinate 1,092,743,622 of NC_090941.1, forward strand.
GGCTGGCCAGGCAAGGCTGTCCTGGGAGAGTTTAAATGAAACTGGCTCTGACCCAAAGAGTCCCCAATCTGTTAGCGGGGAGGATAGGAGCTGTAGTGGGGAAAGGGAGAGTGGACTAAAAAGGACCGCTGGAGAGGCCCTGACCATGTATAGAAGATTGGACGGAGGACTTGATTAAATGAATGGAGGATGAATGGATGTGTTGATGAGCGCATTTGTTTAAATGGTGCTGGATCTCATTGACTGAATGGGTGTGATCAAATGTATGTATGGCTGTATTGTGCTGCACATGACAACACCATCCGGCTTTGCTTTGACTTGGATATGCTGCGAAGGTTTAGGGTGTGGGCGTTGGTACAGTGACAAGTCACAGACTTGTTCTGGGAGGTGGGACAAACTGAACAGGACTGTGTGGGGGGTATGTTGGAAACTGAGACAAGTTGCACATGGTTGGTGTGCATGGGGAGGAGGGGCACCTACAACATGGGGTGGTTGTATGTGTGGAGAAGTCAGTTTGTGTGGGGGGAATGCCGCAGATGGTTGGACATGTGGGAGATGGGCCTTCTACTGTGTGCAGTTTTTGAGAAAAAGATGGTTAAAAATCAAACAATTTACAATTGGTTATGAATGGTAAGCGCGTGAAATATTCCAATAGATTCCAGGTTACAAACAGAGCACAGGAGCATTTTACAGCATTTCTATGATGTCTATGCCCAACAATATAAGCCAGCATTGATTTTCATGATGCTGTGCCCACAATATATGCCAGCATTCCCACAGTAAAACATGTTCATAAGGCTACACCCTTTCATGATGCCTTTGTACACAATGAGGCCAGTATGGGCCTGTTAAACATGTCCTCATGCTGGCTGTGCTCAAATAAATGCTGGCATGCCACACTGAAGTATATGTTCATGATGTCTGTGTCAACAATGTATGCCAACATGCCTGGCCTTCTAAAACATGCTCATGCTAGCTATACCCAAATGTATGCCAGCATGCCACTGTAAAGTATATATTCATGATGCCTCCTACAGCAATAATGCCAACATGGTCCTATAAATCTATATATGCCAACATACCACTCCGGAAATGATTATGCTGCTGATTTGAGATCTGCCAACTGTTCCATACTAAAGTATTTTTTGGCCTTACGGATTTCGGCACTGTAGATATGATATTGCTGGGTGTAGGTTGTTTTGGGGTATTAGGTAAGCCCACCACCTATGTTCAAGGGAGTGGTTGTGTGATTTGAGAGATTTGAGAAGGGGGTGAACCACCTGGGCAAGAGGCCTTGTCTGGAGTGGGTAGGTCTGAATGGGGTGAGAGGTGGGATAGCATCCCGTGGGCTTTTCCCTCTCTAACTCAGGCATTACTAAATCCCAAAATGCTCACGAGAGATTGTTAAACCCTACTATTTACCTGCTGATTGGCTGGTTATGATGCCTAAAGGCTGACGCCTTACCTAGTTGCCACCCTTTGGGATTTCCTAGGTGGATCCTATTCAGTGGTCCCACAGAATAAGGAGGATTTTGTTTTTACTGGGATAGCTGTCTTCCAATTTCCCAGGCTCCACGTGCCCTTCCCTCTCACGCCCTTGTATTCCTAATCCTGGTCTGTCTCCTTTCCATCCACCTACTCTCCTCCCTGCTCTTCCTCCTATCATCTCTCTGCTCTCTCTTCTGTCCGCCTGATGCACCCTCTCTCTCTTATACTTCTTACTTAAACCCTCTGCTCTAGTCACTACTACTCTCTCTCTTCCCACTACTCCCCCCTCCTACTGCTCTCTCCTCCCAGTACTCTCTGCTACATTCACCTCCAATTACTCTCCAATATACTTTCCTCCCGCTACACTTCAATACACTTTACTCACATCTCCATTTCCTTCTCTACTACCATTACACCCTACTACACTCTCCTCCCACTACACTCCACCCACAACTTCTCCCACAGTCCCCCTCCTTTTACTCTCCAAGTCACCTTTCCATATTACTAAACCTCACACCCCTACACTCTCCCTTATTCTCGCTCACTCACCTTCCAGGCACACTCAAAGCCAAGTATCACGTTCTCTCACCAGCCTATACCTTACTTTGCTCACATACTCTGTAACATTTCTCCACGCTCCATTGTAATGTCCGTCCTCTGGCTGGCTTCTTTGACAGTTTTCTCCTCCCCTTACTTCACCCGCACAACCCACACTGCCTTGATCGTTTTTCCCATGTTTACCCACCCTTCCACTTCCGCTAGTTCTCACTGTCAGCTGGTATCCTGTTCCAACCTCTGACTAACTTTTTCCCAGGTGCCGGGTTTATAGGCATTAGAGAACATATAACTGACTTTAAGCCCTGCCCCTTTCCATACGCTAGTCTGCCGTCATTTGGTAATGGAGAGCCACTAAAGGTATAGTCAAATTTACAGTTCATATTAAGTGGAGCGTCTGGATTGCCAGTTTGATGCATGGGACATTCTTCCTCCGTTCTGCGTGTGTCTCTGCCCCTCTCTCTATGGTGAGCTGCGAGATCGGGACTTTACCGCTTGGAATCCTGATACAACACTGGCCAGCATGTTGCAGAGCCGATATGGGCCAATTGCAAGTGGTACTTTGATCATTTAGACAGGCACGGGTAGAAGGGACAGAGACTGGGCCCTCCCAATACTCACACCCGGCCTCATTCCCTTCCTTCTACTCTCCTCCTTGCTCTTCCTCCTGCCATCTCTCTCATCTCTCTTTTGTCCGGCCGATGTTCTCTCCCCTCTTCTGCTTACTTCTACCCTCTGTTCTAATCGCTACTACTCCCTCTCCTTACACTACTCTCCCCACTCCCACTACTCTCCAATATACTCTCTCTCCTCCCACTACTCTCAATTACACTCTCCTCACTTCCTTCTCTACTGCCACTACACCCCACTACACTCTCCTCTCACTACACTCCAACCACACCTTCTCCCACAGTGCTGGTAAGCACCCTGGTAGGCCTCTTGCCCCAAGTTGAGAGGGTTCTCCAACAATGACATTCTGGAAGATAGAAGTTCCCTGGCCCTTTTTCTTTGCTCCTCCCCATGCAGGACTTAAAGTAGCCACTCATTTAAGTCTATTTGAGCTAGTAATATCATGGATTGTGATATCCATAGACATGCTCAATGTCTCATAATGATTTGTTAAGTTATTTATGATTCATAAGGCACTATTTGCAGCACTAGCTGCTGAAAGACTTCCCGCGATCAAAAGAGAAGTTAGGGGAGGAAACGTTCAAAGAGAACAAGGGTTGAAAAATAACCACTTACAGCCATTAAAAGTACATTGGCATGTGTATGCTCAATAAAGTCTTGCCTATACCAATCAGTCACGTCAATCTGGATAAAATATTACATCTAACAGAAGCTCTTTAGGACTAATTGTAACAAAAGTTATTATTGCATAGTGTGGTGAGTCAAAGGCACTCACCATCCTTCATATGGGGTGAACTAAGTCAGAGCCGGATCATCTCTGCTCAACATCTCCTCTGTGATGAGGTACAACCTCGAGCACCAACAAGAGCCCTGTATCCAGAATAACTAAAAAGGGACTATATGTGCCAGCAGCCCATCTGCAGAAACGCATAAAACCACTAGACAGAGTATCACAATATTGTTCTCTTACCTTGTGACAATGCAAACACTCCATTGACACACAATGGAAGGCAGCTAGCAGTCTCGGAACACCACAGAACCACAGGCAAACACTGCTGAGATTCAAAGATGGCACAGAGTGCCCAAATATATATATAAAGCCTCACCCAGCATCAGCAAGGGAACATTTTAATACACATGGGTTCCTAATAAATGGGGGTGAGACAAAAATAAACAAATAACGAGGATATATTAATGCTTACTACCCAAGGCCCTATCCGAACAGGGGACCTTGAGAGGTCAAAGACTGAGCCAATCAGTAGTGGACTGACAAACAGCCCATAGCCGCATGGATATAAAAGTAGCTACAGGTAGTCATTTCTTTTCTTGGACCTGGAGAAGAAAGGTGTCTCTCCCCCAGCTCTCTTTTGTAAGAGGAGAATGCTGCCTGATTCAAGGGAGATGTAGCGGGCTGTACACCAGGCGGAGAGGGAAGACCCTGGTTCTCTACCCCTGCAGGAGGGTTAAGACCCTACCTCAGAGAAGCTGGATGTTATGGTGTAGCTTTTATGAGACATATATATGTCAATTAAGATGTAGGTTCAAGATCTAGAAATATAAGCAAGTTAAATGTTGTGTTCAATAACAATGGAAAGCAAGTATTGCCATGGAAAGAATACAGCCCTGTCTATTCAATGTAGCCTGGAATGGAGGTATGTCATACTGTAAGAGAACATTCCATTTTGCTATGATGCTGCTGTTTACTTTTGTTGGCATTCCAAGTGAATCTGTTGCTGCTTTCTTATGTGCCTGGTTGTAGTGTTATGCAGCTGGAGGTCCTTTCATTATAAATATAACTTAAAATAAACAGTTCCTTTAACTTGCGGTTGTCCGGATGTTCATACTTAACATTGGCAACGAGGATTTTCAAGAACCTGATGCACAAGCAGAGTAAAGCTGTGGTGGGGGAGCAGCAAAAGAAGAGAGACCACTGTCCCCAGCCAACCTAAAGCAAGTCAGGACCTCCTCTGCACACTGGTGAGCGCCGCTCCGTTCTTTGAATGTTTGTAGCTGCCTGGTAAGTGGCTTCCCCTCTCATTTACTCTCCGCGCCTTAGCACAATAAGCGAAGCAATAGACTGATTTGGAATGAGGAGTGTGGAGGGGTGAACATTGAGGACACATGTGATGACATGTAAGGAAAAGGGGGGAAGCAGCCACAAGAGAAAGGGACATTAAATAGACATATGTTCCATGTGGAGCGTGAGACATTGAAGAGACATAGGAGGTCATTACAACCTTGGTGCTAAGTGCACCAACTTTACCACCATGGTGTAAACAGGAGGGGTAGACTAGACATCTCCACTAGTGGTAGTTAAGAAAAGCTTAGGTGAGCTACGCTTGTGTGTAGACTTACATCAACTCAATAAGTGTGTGTTGGTAGATCGTCATCCTCTACCTAATCTGTCAGAGATGCTTTCGAGAATTGGGCAAGGAAAGGCATTCTCGAAATTAGACCTGGCTTCTGCTGACCATCAAGTAGAATTGGAAGAACGATGCAGAAAGCTCACAGCATTTGTCACCCATGAGGGAGTTTTCCAGTTCTCACGCATGCCTTTTGGACTTGTATCTGCTGCTGCAGTTTTTCAAAAGGTTATGGACAGATTAGTTGGAAAAATCAGAGGTGTATATTGTTTTCAGGATGATGTTTTGATTTGTAGGAAGAGTGAAGAGGAACACAATAACACACTGCATAGAGTTTGGAGATATTTGAAAAGAATGACATAGTGTTAAGGGAAGGAAAATGTAAGTTTGGTGTTATTAAAGTTGAATATTTAGGCCATGAAATATCGGCAGATGGCTTAAAGCCAAAAGAGAGTTTGGTAAGTGCCATAAAAGATATCAAAAGCCAAAGGGACAAAGCACAATTGAGATCATTCCTAGGGATGACTGAATTTTATCAGAGGTTTGTACACAACTATGCTAGTAAGGTGACTGAATTGAGAAAACTGCTGAAGAAAGGAATTGAGTTTGTCTGGTCGTCCAAATGTGGGAGTGCATTTGTCAGATTGAAGAAGGAAATAGATTTAGCACAACCATTAGGACAGTTCGATACGTAACGACAGAGTAAAGTCACTGTTGATGCATCCGAAATGGGGATTGGTGCAGTGTTGTCTCAAGTGGATGATCAGGAAAAGGAAGAGATTATAGCACATGCATCTCGAGGGTTAAGACGAGCTGAATTTAGGTATTCTGTACTTGAAAAAGAGACTTTAGCCTGTTATTGGGCCATGGAGAAATTCAGAAATTTTATATGGGGAACATGTTTTATGTTGTGCACTGATCATAAACCACTTAAAGAAATTTTAGAGAATAAAGGCCTAGATAAAGTGTCCAGGAGGGTTGCCGGATGGATTACCTGCATGCAATGTCACAGTTTTGTGGTTAAAGTAATTGCGGGTAAAGAAAACATACTAGCGGATAGTTTGTGAAGGTTAAGGAAACAAGAGAATGAAAAGGATTCATATGGTGAGAATATGGAAATGGAAATGGTTTTCATTAATACTGAGGGCATAGTGTTCAAGGAAGAATGGTTGGAGGAAATGGACAAGGACGAGTCTTTAAAGTTGGTTATTACATATGTGGATTCGGGTGAGTGGCCCAAGAAAACAGAATTGAAAGAAGATACCCTCCCATTATGGGAGGTCAGGAATGGTCAGGTAAGTGTGGTAGGTGGTATTTTATTCAGATGGGAGCGTGCTGTGGTTCCCAAAATGTTACGAAACAGAATGACTGATTTAGCTCATGTAGGACACATGGCACTTGGCATTAGCAGAACAAAAAGTGTTTTACGTAAGAATTATTGGTGGCCTGTTTTGACAGGGACATAGAAAGAAGACTGGCTGAGTGTCCTATGTGTACTAAGATTGGAAAAGGAGAAGCGGCTAGACAACAACCCCTTGTAGAGGTAGAGGTAGAGGTAGAAGTACCAGGTGGAGTTTGGAGAGATGTGCAGTGGATATCCTGGGCCCAGCTGATTTAGGGTATGGAAGAGAAAAATTTATATTTGTTCTAGTTGATCTATTTTCACAGTGGTGTGAGTTTAGTATAGTAAGGGAGACCACCGGAGGAGAGGCCTTAGTAAAGGAGTTACAGCAGATATTTGCTAGGGAAGGTGTCCCTGAAAGCATTCTGACTGACAATGGTCCTCAATTTGTTGGTGGATGTTTTGCAAAATATGTCAAAGAGGCTGGAATCGAACACAAGAGGACTGCGTTATATCACCCGGAGACGAATGGGTGTGTGGAAAGAATGAATAGATGTATCATGGAAAGTATTAGGATGGCAACTGAAATAGGATGTGATAGAAAAGTTGCAATCCAGGACAGGGTTTTTGGTCTGCGCATGTCACCTCATTTATTTACGGGAATAACCACTTTCGAGTTAATGAGAGGACGTAAACCAAACACGGTGGTCAGTCCTCCATGGTTGGGAAGAAGCAGAGAAAGTGATTATGTGGTAGATGGTGTGAGAAAAGATTTGAAAAAGAAGGAATGGGTAGTGCGTGAGAATGCAAGGAGAGGGAAGAAAACTTTGAGAATTGAATGTGGAGACATGGTGAAGATAAAGAAAGGGGTGTTGAAGAAGAAAGGAGAAGCATTATATTCCGAACCTGTAAAGGTAATTGCTGTGTTGCGTGGAGCGATTCGGGTAGTAGGACAAGTGTGGAACTTGAATCGTGTTACTTTGTGAAAAGGGGTGGATGATGTTTTTGGAATAAAATAAAGGAGGGAGATGTGTTATGGTCTAGCTTTTATGAGACATATATACAAGTCAATTAAGATGTAGGTTCAAGATCTAGAAATATAAGCAAGTTAAATGTTGTGTTCAATGACAATGGAAAGCAAGTATTGCCATGGAAAGAATACAGCCCTGTCTATTCAATGTAGCCTGGAATGGAGGTATGTCATACTGTAAGAGAACGTTCCATTTTGCTATGATGCTGCTGTTTACTTTTGTTGGCATTCCAAGTGAATCTGTTGCTGCTTTCTTATCTGCCTGGTTGTAGTGTTATGCAGCTGGAGGTCCTTTCATTATAAATATAACTTAAAATAAACAGTTCCTTTAACTTGCAGTTGTCCGGATGTTCATACTTAACACTGGATAGTCTATAGAAGCCAATAAAAGCACAATTTTGACAGTTAAGTGTCGATGGCCAGAGCCCTAGTGGAAGTGCCCAATGGGAGCCTGACTTCAGTAATGACACTGAACAACCGTGATCAGGAGAAAGAAGCTACTGGAATGAGTGTTACCCAGCAAGGGCTGGGGCCTTTCATCACTCTTGCTGAAGTATATATTTTTTGTAACAAACCTTACACTCCCCCCCCCACCCATTCCAGGCCAGAGCATTGTGAGAACGGTAGGTGACATCTATGCTTAGATCAATCCCATGAGCACACAACAGGATTAGCAGTCTTTCTCCGGGATTTCTTGCTGAAACGTGTCCTTTAACTGGGTTTCACAGCGAATCGTGGTGAAGTGTGTGAAGGCAACATGAGCAAGACACAGAAAACAGATTCAAAGTTCAAACAAAATATATGTATTAACTTAAATGTCAGGATGGTTGAAGGCCTAACTTGCCCTATGATAAAGTGGGATTTCCCTACCTGAACGAAACGTCTGAGTCAAAGAGTTCAACTTAAAAGTCTGTGTCCAAAACCTATTGTTGCCCTCACAACTAACATTAACCAATGTGTAGGGATGTTACTAACAAAAGAAATAGAGTTTAATTCAACGTTCTGAGCTTCTTCCAGCTAGCAGTTCTCTTTCAGCTCCCCTTCCCCAAGAAAGTTCCACAAAAGTCTCAATATTACCATTTCCTTTCAGTTCGGTATTTAAGATGCATTTGTGATGCTTGATTTCAAGTTTGCAGTCAGTTTGGGATTTAAGATGTATTTGTTATGCTTAAGTTCAGGTTTTTGTTCAATTCGGTATTCAATATGATTCGCTGAACTTGCTTTCAAGGACCGTTACTTAGCTACAGTCTGCTCACGTGCCCCGTTGCCCAAGTGCTCTCCCTGACACCCATTGATTCTCTCTGTCTCCTTCCAACGCCCCCCCACAGCTTCCTCTCTCCTTGTCTGGAGGTCCATCTGTTGAGAGCCCTGCTCGCATGCTGGGCATTTTCCTCCGCATGCCGGCAATTGGAGTGGTTTCTCCCCGGACCCGTATGGCGTCCTCTCTCTCCTTGGTTCGCCCGCAACGCCTGCTGCTCACGCTTTGTCCTGGAGGTTCCCACACCTGTGTTAACGACATGGCCCACTTGTCTTGGGCCCCACAAGTTCCCTGGAGTATCTGGCGGCGTCCTGGCTCCTTCTCGGGTCCCACCACGGCTTCCTCCACACAGAAAAGTGCCTCTGCTGATCTCTCCCACGCAGGCTTCCCTTTTTTACTTTCCTCATACTCTTCTCTGACCCTCATTTTATACACCTGCAACCGCTTAACAGGTTGCAGGTGTGGATCTTTACTTAGTTTTACCTGACCATGATGAAGGGGACATGCCTGACTCGCCCCACACTTTGTAGGCATATTCTTCGTCCCAGTACGAGAGTGGTAAAATGAAGGTGTAGTGTTAATTACTCTTAGTCTCCACTTCCTCGTCCCAGTACTTTCACGTGTTAAATGTGGGGAAATGAGGGGCGAGGTCTTGCAGTAGCCCATAAACGTTGGGGCAAGGTTAGATTGGTTATCAGTAGGGAAAGGGGGCTGCCATGTCTCGCCTGTGGGCACCCCACTCCCAATCTTCGAGGACTTTCTACCCAGGTGATCGTCCCTCGCTTCTCCAACCCCAAGGGAGGGATCCAAGAGTGATGTCCTTACACCGGCCACCTCAGAAGAGGATCCAGGGGGTTTAGGAGCGAGAATATGCCCAGGTTTCTCACAGGTGGTATCAAAGATGAATTCCTCTGGTCTGGTATTTTCAGCGTGCTGAAGGCTTAAGTTCCTGAGCGATATCTCATTCCATGTTGAGGTTGAACAAAAGTACCCCAGCATCTCTGGGTTTTACTAAGGACAGGTGGCGCTTTGACCACCATGTGTTGGCAGATCACCTCACAAATTAACTGCCCAATGGGGTCTCCGATCTGGACAGTTAAATCATCAATTACCCTACTCTGTGACGGGGTAAGGTGCTTGATCCCATCAAGGAGGAACAGGGACCCCTCTGGTGCAGGGGCAGGAGTCCTACCATGCTTTTCCCAGGGCCAGTCCTGCCAAAAGGGTAGGGTGATGGAGTGGAGAGAGCCCCAGTTTCTGCCCCCTTATGGCCCCTCATTTCTACTCTTGGTACCATTTTCCATCACCCAATGGCTTACTGCTATGATGCTTGCCTAAGTTCTATTTGTTTTGTTACAGAACTTAAAGTATGAGAATCCCTAGCAACCACCTGGGACCGTAGCGAAATGTAGAGAAAAACTACCGGTCTGAGCTCAAACTCGGAAACACCCTCATTCAATGCACGCCTTAACAAACCCTGCAGTACTCACTGCAATGAATGGAGCCAGCAGCCATAAACGAACACCGAACTTACCTGGGGGTCACCGACAGTTGGCGGGATTGGTCAGCTCCTTGAAGATTTTGAAGAGTTTGGCTGTGCAGTTAGATGCCGCTGAGACACAGGCTTGGATGTGGGCTCTCTTCTTGGACAGATAGTCTGTATTGTTTTTGGAGCAGGCGGAAGGCCAGTTTGTCAGAGGATGAGCCTGATGCCCTACATTTCCTCTCAGCCACCATACACTTGCGTTTAAGGGTGGTGAGGTCAGAGTCATACCAAGAGTTGCACTTGGATGTGGGCCTCAAACAGATCCTCATGACAGGGGCAAGGACATCAAGAGTGTTAGAGATAGAGATATGAAGTTAGGAGAGGGCTGTGTCAGATTGTGAGTCAGCCGCAGGCGTAGGAGGAGGAGAAAAAGTAGCGGCAAAAGCATCCATTGACACGCTTCATGGGCCGGATAACCGAGAATGTGGGTGGCAATGCTGGGGTCGGCTTCACCTTGGGGGAAAGAGAGCTACAGCTGGGAGGAGAGAAGAACATGGTCTGTCCAAGAGAGAGGACTGGTGAGAGGATTTGAGAGGGGGATGTATGAAGAGATGACAACATCCAGGGGGTGCCCGGCAGGGTGTGACAGGCCAAAGGGTAGAACAGAAAGAGAGAGAGATTTGCAGAGATTGCAAAAGAGCCCTAATGAGAGGTTAGAAGCATCCAGGTGGATGTTGAGGTCTCCGAGGACGAGAAGTTGAGAGTTAGAGGCAAGGAGAGAGGAGGAGAGGTCGGCCTACTCGGAGAAGAAGAGAGCGACCTAGCCAGGTGGCATGTAGATGGTTGCCACAGTAAGAGAGAGGCCTCGAGAGATTGAAAGCCTGCAGACCAGGCATTCAAAGGAGGAGTAGGCCTGCATAGGAATGACAGAAGCAGGGATCCACTACGGGAAGATCAAGGCTACTCCACCTCCTGTATGGTTGTTTCTGGGTTCAGAGGGGATCTTGTAGCCATCAGGGAGGAGAGTGTCAAAACTCGTGACAAAGCTGCCCGTGAACCATGTCTCGGTGAAACCGAGGACATCCAGATCAAGTTCTTGAGTCTAGGAGTCGGCAGATGTCAGAGGATTGTTTGACAGCAGAGTGAGAGATAAGCGTAGCGATGTGGAACAGATTGCTATTTCTGAAAGACTTCTGTGGAGTGGTACAGGCATGAGGTACACCCTGCAGAGGTGGTAGAGGGTACCGAAGGAGATGGCAGAGTAGTCAGAGAGGATGAGGAGGATGCCAGAGAGGAGATGGAGGAAGGAGGAGGCGGAGCAGCCAGAGAAGATGAGAAGGGTGCCAGAGAGGTGGAGGAAGAGGGAGTTGGTGGAGGAGCCAGAGAGGTGAAGGGAGGAGGTTGATGAGACACAGGAAACGTCTATCGAAAAGAAGGAGATTGGGTTGAGGTCCCTGGACCAAGATGGTGCCATTCAGATAGACATTAATGATGGTCTTGGAGCAGTGGCCACCATTGATGGGGGAAAAAGGGGGGAACAGAGACCATATGGGGGGTTCATAGGCCTGGAGAGGGAACAGCAAAGAGGATGTCATTAAGGGATTGACTGGAGGAAGCACTGGTGTAGGTATCACCATAGGGAGGCCTGGGTTGGAGACCAGGATGTCCCTTTTGAACTTCTTCCTACCAGACATAGTGAGAGGGCTAGCATAGGAGATAGAGTAGCAGTTAGAGAAGATATGGGAGACTGAGAGCACCAAAGAGGGGTGTGTGGAGGTGCAGGAAGTGGAGGAAGCCCACGCAGGAGGGTAGGCTGTGGGTCACATACTAGGGGCGCACAAAGGGGGAAAGCTGAAGGGCAGGACAGATACAGTCAATGCAGAATACAGTAGCAACAGTAATCACAGTTAGGAGGCAGGGCCTAAAGAGAGGGATACAGTGCAGTAATACAATAGAAACCCCTGGGGGAGGGGGAAGAGAAGTGAAAGGAGAAATGAAAACATAATACAAAATATGCAATACAATAGTAACCCCTGGGGGACCTAGAGTAGTAAAAGGAGAAATGCATGCAATACAACAAAAAATATATAACACAATAGTAACACCTTGGGGGGGGGGACCTGGAGAGATAGGAGGAGAAGAGAGAAGTGGAGCCTGAGGTGCAAGAGGGACAGCGCACCTGGAGTCTGGCGGAGAGGGGAAGGAGACACAATGCCGGGAGAAGTGGAGCCTAAGTTGCAAGTTGCGAGGGGAACAGCGCACATAGAGTTGGGCGTAAAGGGGATAGACGGTCAAGGCCGGGAGAAGTGGAGCCTGAGTTGCGGGGGGGACAGCGCATGTGGAGTCAGGAGGAAAGACGCGCAAGCACGGGGAGTTGCATGGAGTGCAGTAGTGCTACTCTCCCTCACAACACCTTCTTACCTTTCGGACGCAGATGGACAGCGATTTCGTCACGCACTCGCACCCAGCGCTGCTACCCCTTTGCCAGCAAACACCTACATCTCACAACAATGCAGCCTTTTCCTGCAAGGGCTTTGTCGCAGAGGGTCCGATCCTTGTTTTTTAAAGCTTTCGATGTGTGGACGTAGGTGTAACATATTACATGCCAACTGGCAGCATGTCCTGCGCACCTGCATCACACAACAATGTGGCCTTTTCCTGCGAGGGCTTTGCTGCAGTGTGTACGAGCCTTGGTTTTTAAAGGTTTCGATGCATGGATGTAGGCGCAACATATTACGGGCCAACGGCCAGCATGTCCTGCGCATCTGCATTGCACAACACCGCAGCCTTGTCCTGAGAGGGCTTTGCCGCAGATATGATATGATGTGGCATTTATGACACGCCTGTACATAAGTGTTTCTAGGGGCAACAAGAAAAGGAGGGGGAAACAAAGGGAGGACGAAATAATGATCTTTCTAGGCCTTGTGTCATTCAGATCATGCAAGTGCCGGAAAGAGGGAAGAGAAGTGCCAGGGGGAGGCGAAAGGTGGAAGTACAGTTAACTCACAAGTTCAGCCAGCAGGTGGCTCATATGTGCAGAGAGAAGGGACTGTAGAGTTGCAAATATAGACCTTTAAGTGCTGGGGAGCAGAGTCTGATCCTCGTTTTTAAAAGTTTCGATGTGTGGACGTAGGTGCAATGTATTACATGTCAACAAGCAGCATCTCCTGTGTACCTGCATCACACAACACTGCGGTCTTGTCCTGCAATGGCCTTGCCGCAAAGGGTCCGATCCTTGATTTTTAAAGGTTTTGATGCGTTGACATAGGTGCAACAAATTACGTGTTAACGTGCAGCGTCTCCTGCGCACCTGCGTCACGCAACACTGCACCCTTGTCCTAAGATGGTGGACCAATAGAATGAGGGGGACAGGAAGAGAGGAGTAAAAAAGGTCAGTAAATAGAAGACAGGGTGAAAGATGGTCTGGTGAAGTCAGGTGGAGGGGTGGTGGACCGAGAGAACAGGCAGAAGATAGATGGTGGTGCAGAATGCTGAGGAACTGCTGTTGGTTCAGGAGATTGTTACAGGCAATGTGCTAGTAGGTAGGTAGGTGTGGTGGCCTGTAGATCCCTACAAAAACAGAAATAAACTGCCCAGTATTGTGCGGGACAGGCATGGGGTGATCATCAGTGTTACTCTGCACAGGCATGCCTGCACAACAAGAAGTACAGGGACTGCGGCCCTCCCAACTGCCACCTTCCCCCTCTGGGTAGGACTGACTCTGGCTTCCGCTTCAGAAGGCCTTCCAACCCAGGCTGGAAGAGGTCCCCATCCCATCTTGACAGGGTCAGATTACTGATCCTGTCACAGTACTTAATCAAGTACATTACTTTGTTGAAAGCAAATGCCTGCTATATTGATCAGAGAACGATCCCAAGACGGATGGGTTCCCTAGATTCCAGCATTTGGTTCTCAGCTATTTTCAGAAGGAGGTAATGGAGATGTCACATTCACACCTCAAAGCCAGTTATCAGGGAATCACTGAAACCTAGGATTAAATATAATTTAGATTTTTCTGGCCTGGCCAAAACTAAGACATTGGTAACAATGTGGCATCCTGTCCGGTATGCCAGAAGAGAGCCAGGGATCATGTCCCAAAGGCCTCATTGCAGAAACTCCCCATCATAACCATACCATTGTACCGTGTAGTCATGGACATCATCAGGCCCCTTTAACCGTCCAGCAAGAGCAAAGAGCAAGTTCGCAAAGCCCAACATACTTTGCACTCCTTTTACTGACGTTGGTGATGGCCACTTCAGAAAGGCGTCAACTTTGTGCAGGTCCATCCTGATGCCTCATGGAGTAAGGATAAAGCCTAGAAACGATGTTCACGGAGCTTGACGAGGACTGAACGGACATGCTTGATATGATCCTGTTTTGAGGTTGAGTACACTAGGATATCATCTATGTACACTAGGGCGCAGACATCAATTAACTCTCTCAAGACGTCATTCATGAAATATTGGAATGCTACCGGAGCGTTGCATAACCCAAAGGGCATGACTTGATATTCGAATAAACCATATTTGGTACGGAAAGCAGTTTTCCATTCGTCTCCGCTTCTGACCCAGACCAGGTGGTACGCTCCCCGAAGATCCAATTTGGTGTAAATCTGAGCATCGTTGACCTGGTCCAGCATTTCTGGGATAAGTGGCAAGGGATAACGGTTCTTTACAGTGATCTGGTTTAATGCACGATAGTCAATACAGGTCCTTAAATCCCCTTCTTTTTTCAGCACGAAGAACAAAGGACTGGCTGCAGGGGACTTCGATGGACGGATGAATCCATTTGCAAGGTATTGGTCTAAGTAAGACTTCAGATGAAGATTTTCAGGCTCCGAAAGAGCATAGATTCTACCACAAGGGACTTGAGCACCAGGAACAAGGTCGATTTGATAGTCATAAGGCCTGTGCGGCGGCAGGGTGTTTGCTTGGTTCTTCTTGAATACATCCTGGAAATCGCGATATTCCTCTGGCAAGGTATTAGTTACAACCAGGGTTGATGTTGTCGCTCCGGGAGTTGCAGAAATACTGAAAGCTGGTTTCTGTTCTTGATAATAACAGGCTGGAGAGCAGTCACTGGGGAAGGTTAATTTCCTGGCCCGCCAGTCGATCAAAGGGTTGTGAGCGACTAACCATGGCATCCCTACTATAAGCCGGAATTGAGGTGCCTTGATGAGATCGAACAAAATGAGTTCCCGATGCCCGTCCTGGCACAGCAAGGTTATCTCGGCTGTGCATTGGGTTACGGGTCCGGAAGCTATTTCTGTCCCATCTACCGTAGTCACCTTGTCTGTAGTCGGCTTAGAACATAAGGGAAGCCCCATCTCTGCAGCCAGGTCTTGATCTATATAATTCCTGACTGCTCCGCTGTTGATGTATGCCTCAACGGCATGCATTCTTGACGACCGTTGGTTATTGATTAAGATCACTGGTATTGCAAAGTGTGAGGTCGGTGGCTCTTTCCTCTCACTCGACAAACTGACCTCTACGTTTGCCGAGCTGGGTAGTTTTCCGATTTAGATTGTTTCTCTTCATCTTTTTCCGTGGCCCCGACGATCTTCCTTGGAGGTTTCACCAGGCAGTCCTTCAGGAAATGCCCAGGTTATCCGCAATACAGACATAACTGTTGTTGCCTTCTTTTATCTCGCTCTTGTTTTGTTAATGGAGGGCGCACCCCCCCCAATTTGCATGGGCTCCACAGTGCTTTCTTGTGCTTGGGTTACATTGTCTCTAGACCGAACATACACAGCCCGAGGATCCATTTTGGAATGATCTGCTTTTCGGTCTTGCAACCGGTGGTCTAGTTGTACGACCAGATGTATGAACTCAGAACAGTCTCGAGGAGGATCATCTACTTGAGCTAGAACGTCTTTTAATTCTCCTCGTAAGCCCCGATGAAACAACGTGGTTCTTTTGTTTTCAGGCCACCTAGCTTTGGCAACCAATCTGTTGAAAGTAGCAATGTACGTTAACAAGTCCTGATTCCCCTGTCGGAAGGGAAAGGAGTTCATTGTCCACTGCTTGCTCTTGGGTATGGCGAGCAAAAAGTTTCTCCATTTCCCTCTGAAATCCCCCAAAGTCATGTAATAAAGGATCATCATGGGTCACCAATGGTACAGACCAATCTGCTGCGCCACCGCTCAGGTATGATAAAACAAAGGCTACCCGAGCTTGGTCGTTTGGGAATGCTCCTGGCCTGCAAAGAAAGTGAAGGCGACACTGATTCATGAAAGCTGCATACTTCCGTGGATCATCTGTAAACCGCTCCGGCGGTGCCAAAGGAACTGTTCCTGGTAGAATAATTTGTACCGGAGTAGAGGAAGTGGATGGCAGGGTAGGATTCTGCATCGTCGGGTTGCTTCCAGGCAGAGGTGTCTGTCCTGCTTGTGATTGCAAGTATTGTCTGCTAATGTCTTCTGCGCGCTCCTTAGTCACTATTAAATCTCTTCGGAGAGCGTTAGTCTCCTGTCGGGCAGAATGAACCTCAGTGCGCAGTTCTCCTATTAATTGGGCCAATTGGTCTAGTTCCGAGGTCTGTTACGCACACCTGGTTCCATGGGGATGCCACCCAGCAGTTGGGACTCAGGTATCCTTCTCTGCGGTTCCCAGGTGTGACCAGCGGGAGGGTTCTGCCTGGAATCCAGGTGGGCAATGTTCAAGACTGGGCAACTGGGGTAAACAGTCCCCCATCACCCCTATATATCTGCGGCCTCACTGGACCTCTCCTCACCTTGTTTTTAATGCAGGTGTGTCCTCCATCCTGCCTTCTTGGCAGGGGCGCATTGTGCTTGGTGGGCGTTTGCGATCGAGTTCCTTCACTGATGCCGGCCCGCTTTGAGTCTTTCAGGTAGGTCTTATTGCTGTGCTATAGTATTGTCCTTGCATGCCTTTTTGGTTTAACTAATGTCTTTTTTCTTCCTTAGGTCAGCGGAAGTCCAATATGTGGCATAGACTGAATTGGGTCTCGCCGGTAAGTAATGGCGTTTTTAGAGTGCCTTGATGCGGTGAGTAGGCGCTAAGCGCAGCGCTATGATGCCTTGCCTCTTGCTAACCTGTTGTCTTGTCTTCCCACAGGTCGCGATGCTCACCCGGTGCATGGAATTCCTGAGACGATGCTGGTCGAGGAGCGGCTTGCGAGGTAAGCTTTTCGGAACCGTTCATTAAATTGTAAAAATGTCTAATGCCTTGTTTCTTCCTTTTTTGCAGATCCGTCGGTTGGGGAGGAGCGCTGGTTCCAGGATGCTGATCTCAAGAGCCGTGGACAGCTAACGATGAAATTACAGGTAAGCTGCTATGCTAACGATGTCCTTTTTCTCCTTAGCAGATGCTGTTCTTCCGAGGTTCGCGGGTGCAGCTGAACACGGTGAGAGTCGCGTTGCAGAATTGCAAAGTAACGCAAAGCGTGTTATCCCAGTCGGGTGTGGTTTAGATAGCTTCAAGAAAGTAGACCAGGTAAAATAGTTCCTATGGTACCACACCCAAAAATACTATACTGCATAGCTTGGTTCCAAGGAGCCAAGCTATGTGGATGCCTCCATGTTGATTGACACTGTAATAAAGTAGTTCCCAATACAAGTCCTTTATCAAGTATGAGCCTGGCGCCAAAGGCGCCAGTACTGGCCCCAAGAAGGCCTAGGCCAAGGATGCCTGGTTTTAGTGGAACCTTCCTGGCCCATGGGCTTGCCAGGGGGTCTTCTGGATGGGGGTCATGACACACGCCTTGGAGGAGGAAAGAAGGGATTCACCCTAATTCCTCAAGCAGAACACAGTACCTTATTCAATGAAGAAGCTGGTGCCACAGCAGTTATTCCTGGTAATATCCTGTAGACCCACGGTTCCTGGAGCTTTGGTACGAAGGAGCACGTCTGGAGTGGTCTGCACCACACATGGATGAAACCGGCAGCAGCGGCGGCGAATGACAGGTATGCTCCTTAAAAACAGGAGAGGCTCTTCAGATGGCTATCCGGACCACTACAGCAGTGTGCAGCGATTTCGACCACAAAGAAGATCCTCTGGCTGTGGAAGGTGAGCTGGTTATCCCCACCAGGCTCAAGGGAAGAAGATTCCGGACTGGATCTTCTCTGGTAGTCGAAGGGTAGATAGCTCAGGACTGCAGCAGGGCTTCACCGGGACGGGATAGTTGCAGCAGCCGTCGCTCTCCCCGCTTCTCTTCGGTTCCTTGTAGTTCCAGTGGCGACTCTGACTTCTAGCCCAAGAGTTCTGCCTTTTATGCGAAAATCCCCCATTCACACAGCCTGGCTTTCAACCACGCAGCAGGGGGGTTGTCCAGCCCGGACAACGACCTCAGCCAATTATGGCAAAGTGCGACTTAGGATACCTTGTGCAGGGGGTGACTTCACCCTTCCCTCACATGCAGCCCACCTAGACACCCAGGCTCTAGAGGAGGGCTTCTTGGCAGAAGCCCGCAAAAAGACAGTGAACAAAGAAGGCAAACCTGGTTTGCTGCGCAAAGTAAAACACAAGAAGGACTTTAACAAAAAGGAATGGTGAATAAACCCAACCGGAGCCAAAAGAAAGAGCATTTGGTCAAGCGGGTTTATGTGCGAGGGTAATATAACAGCCTAAAACAATACCACGTTTATATAGTATAATCGCGGTAGAAAAGTTAGGGTAGATACCACTGCCACCAGCCAAGTCTAAATGTTAAAAGAGCGAAACAATGCTCTAGGAGGTACTGATAAAAAAGGCTGAGGACTAACCCTTCGCAGTACTCCATGTAAGATGGGGTGTACTGGATCTGTGGTTATTTGACTAAGTAAAGTAAATGGCAACTTTACCCTTTTCTGGGGGACTGTAGTCAGCCTCAGAAATGGAGTCGGGAAGTCTAAAAGACAACCCTGTGTCACTGCACTGAAGGCGCTGTGAAACACACAAAAGAAGGGGCTATGGAAGTGGTGTACTCCAGAGTCCACAATCACAAATACAGATGAAATACACATGGCAAAACACAGGAAAGAGTGGGAAAAATAGGCACACTCTTACCAAGTGGAAAAATAAACTCCAGAAATCCAGCAAAGCTGCTGGGGGACTCACTAGGTAAGGGAAATTAGCCATTGAATGAGAATTCTCCGTAACTCCTAACAAATATTATTTACCAGCCAAAAACCTTTTGACAGAGAGATGAGGTTCTCCACAATCGAACTTGAGTCCCTCGCTATTAAGTGGCTGTGGGGTTCCTAAAGTATTAACTAGCTAGACAAAGGTTTCAACT
Organism: Ambystoma mexicanum; assembly: GCF_040938575.1. Taxonomy (NCBI): domain Eukaryota; kingdom Metazoa; phylum Chordata; class Amphibia; order Caudata; family Ambystomatidae; genus Ambystoma; species Ambystoma mexicanum. The sequence continues at coordinate 1,092,763,008 of NC_090941.1, forward strand.
GGAGGTGGTTCATGCACTTTTGGTATGGTTGGTTAAGAATAAGGACAACAGTAATTGGATTATGCGATGGCTCCTCATTCTCTTAACTGCACACCTTTAAAGGTATCCATTGGCAGGACAGCGCCCATTATAATGCAGGCTTCCTGTTTGGGTATCGCTTTGAAAATCCAAGGGGAGCCAGGAAGAAAGCAAAGGTATATGTGTTCATGGGTGCTCACCATCCTTTATTTTTGCAAAACTGAGTCAGAGCAGGATCCCATAGACTCAATGTCTCCTCAGCGATGCAGTAAAACCCTGACCACAAAGGGCAGCCCTGTTTCCAGAATAACCCAAAAGGACCACGTGAGGTAGCAGCCCTGCACCAGAAACAACAAATACCACAGAGCAGAGCATAAAAAATTAAGAAAGGCACCCGAGGAAATGTACCTGAATGTTTCCATGAGCAGAGCAAAAACCTCTTGTTTGTTTGAGTCGTGAACATGCAAACACTCCACTGGCACATAATGGAAGGAGGTTGGCGGTCTCGGAATGCGACGGATCAGTGGGCAAAGCTGTAGAGATTCCAATATGGCGCCTAAGACCACAAACATTTAAAGCCTTGCGACTGCCAGCATTGACGCATGTGGGTTCCTCTTTCATGAGTAACCAATGGTGGAGAGACAAAAATAAACAAATAGAAAAATGATATCTGAATTGCCTAAAGCCCAGTCAGTACAGGGTATCTTGCAAGGTCCCCGATTGGGCTAATAAGAAGCAGACTTAAATGACAGCCCACTGCCTCATGGGTACAAAAGAGGCTGCAGGCAATCACGTCTTAACTTGGAGGACACAAATGAATGTGAGAACACTGCCTGATACTCGGAAGACTTGGAGCGTTGTACACCAGAAGGAGTGTTAGTACCCTTGTGCGCCACCTCTGGAGAAAGTGGAAGACTCCATCTGAGCAGAGGTAGCTTTTCTGTTGACTCTGGTAAAAGAACAAACTAAGTGTTAAGGGCTGAGGGAAAGGGTGTGATGCTGGAAATGCATCGGAGGGACAGGGCCTCTGTATCCTTGTCCTTTACTGCCTTTTTATCGTGTGTTCTGTCATATTTTCCGTGCAGGAGTTCATGTGGGACTCCTGGCGGTGCAGCTCTCTCTTTTGGTTTGGTGAACTGACCCGTGGGATACCCTTACGGCACCCATGGGTGGGGGTACAACCCTGTGCCCCTAGTGTATGTTTTTGGGCACCTGTGGGTGGCCCGCAGGGCAGGGTATGGGCTGGTGGTAGCTCCATGCTGAATTTGACAGGTGCGCTGAGTATCCTCCATTTTGGGATACCCCGGCCCTGCCATTGGAATCAGTTGATTCCTGATGGAAAACAAGATGGCCCCTGTGGCCTCTTGCTTTCCATTACCTGTTACCTTGTTTTCCCAAAGGCCTGGGAAGCCCTGACTCTGTCCCTTCCCCCTGACTGACTGTTGGGTGGAAGTTCCATATATGGTGGTGTTGTGAAGTCCAGTCCAGACTGACTGGAGCCTTCCCAGTGACTGTATGTTGTGGGTACGCCCTGTGGGTGGGACCTGGGTGAATGGAGTGTGTGACCAATATGCACTTCTTGTTGTGGCTGTCTGGTTTCTGGTATGAGAGACAAAGACTGAGACAGCCCTGCCCGAAACTAGCCTGAATGCAGTGTGCAGTGTTGAATGGCTGGGTACTTGTCCCAATCCACATTCCTTGTTGTGAGTGTCTGAGAGGAAGGAGGATGGTCTGAATGCACTGTGTGCCTGATTGGCTGACTGACTGCATGAAAGCCCTTCTGTAGGATTGGCTGCTGAGAGTGACCCAGCAGTGTGGATGAGAGACAAGATATTATATCTGGGGACCTCTCACCACTGGAAATTGTTCAGAAGCTGTTTCTACACTTTAAGAGTAACTGGTACTGCTGATCCTCGACGCCCAGCTGGAAGAAGAAGACTTGCTGTTGCATTTGCTTCGACCTGATCTGAAAGCTGACGAACTCGTCAAGGACTGATCCGTGAGAGGACCTGGTAAGGCGCCCTCTCCCCGTGCTCCGAGGGACCATCGAGCACCGCTAACCTTCGCCAAAGCTCCCTGGAAGTCAGACCCTCGAAAGGCTGCCGACCCGAGACGGGACCGCTGAAGAGAACAAAGCAAAGCACCTGGACTTCACCGCTGTCGAAGTCTATTGCCTTCGACCAGGGTTTGCAGGTTTGTGTAACCGCTGGAGGCCAGTCGAAGTTGTGTTGCCCAGCCGTGGGGACCACTTGACGCCGTGCCGCCGATGACCGGAGCCGCCCGCTCCTTTGCCTAAGAACATTTGAATCCAAGGACTCCCTTGCCCGCAACGTCGACCGCTTTGTCCCGCTGGAGAAAGTCGAGGACGACCAACGCGCCGAGGAGAATCCGCTGGTGGGTTTCCCGCCACCTGAAGGCCACAAAGACTTTGACGACTTGACGCCCTTGCTGGGCCACAGTTCTTCTGAAACTCTTTGCGGTCCTGAACAATCCATCGCCGAGGTGCCCCGCACACCTCATCCTCGCAGGACGTCGCTGACAAGCACTGCCTGGATCGACATCGGGGTCTCGGCACACTTGAACTTCTCATCGCCGCCGTCAACGCCAAGTTCACCATCTTCGACGCCTCTCGACGATCCGTGGCTCCTGCTTTAAAGGGAGTCACTCAAGAAGGATCCTTTGACGCGTCTTCGAAGAACTCTACTCCACCAGGTACCTTGGGAGTTAAAACCTTAATAGGATGAAATAAGGCCCGGATCAATACTGGGCTTGTGCTAAATATCTTTATTTTACAGGTTGCCCAGGTGGGGGGGTCTCCACACAGAACTGTGTCGATCGGTAGGGGCCAGTATTCTGCCTATTGTTTCAACCATTTTACGTTCCTTCCTATCTCTATTGCTGGTTCCCTCGTTATTGATCTGTGTGACATTTTAACCGTACAGTTGAGGCACTTTAATGAGATTTGATAACATTGGTGGTACCACTGTAGAATTGTATATAGTTATCATTTTTGATTTCTGAGTACAAAGTGCGTTATTGTGATCGTGTACATACCTTTGAATATTGATTATATAAATACTGTGTTTTCAGTAATACAGTGTGTGGACATTCCTTTGTGGGGGTTCGGGGACTACACTGTACTTAAGAACCAGCCTGCATCACCTCCTGAGAAGCTAGGCCTTGATTGCTCGACTACGTTGCCAATAATAGAGAATCTTGGCTGGGGTCCTCTGTGCCTCTCCTCTACCATATAGAGAGCGGAAGTACAGACACCCCCCTCCAGTCTTTACAAAGGGATCTAGTGGAAGTCTGACCTTATCAGACACTGAACCACGGTGATCAGGAAAAAGAAGCCACTGAAAGCAGTGCTGGCCACTGCTGGATTATACTTGCTTTGTATCATAGGGCTGGACCATGCCTTAGTTGGTTGGTTGTGGATTTTTATTGGCCAGAACATTTTGGGACTATTTGTTGATTAGCCTGGGGGCTAACGGGACTGGTTAAGAGTGAGCGGGCTTTCGCATTTCTTTCTGCCATCACTTTTGGTCTTTCTTTTGGATTATGTAGGGTGTCCCTACGGGCCAAGGACTTGTTAAGCCTAGGGAACTATCGTTCTTTGATTTCTTTGGAGCCTTCGAGGTTGGGTTTCATGGGCGCCATGTCCACTTTCTGTTATTCTTGCCTCAACACCTTTTGGTAATAGCTAGGCTCATTTTGTTAGAGCTGTAACCTATATGTCCAATAGGCGTTTAACCAACCACGCCCCGAGACCCGAAACCCATAACGGCTGGGTTGAACTCTGTCCTTTGCACCTGGCTTCCTCGGCATCCCCACAATAGTTTCACAAGATATTAAAGATATTTTATTTTTATTTATTTTATTTTTTATTTAATTGTATAACAATTTTTACAAAAACAGAGGCTGTTTGTAAACTCCTGTCAAATCTCTGCTTTGGCTTTGCTTAGTCTTTGAACCTAAGTCCCAATACACCAGAGGAGGAGGGGAGCTTCAGTGAGTTCACAGTTGAGAGTTATTGATGACAAACCTCCCCGGAGCTAACTCCTTCTAGTGTAAGTTCAATGATTTGAGAAACAGAGCCACTCCTATGACACATCGCTTATTGTTCCCGTCAGTCAGCAGTGACCAAAGGTTTTCCAAGTTTAGGGTTGAATAGTGCTTCAGCGGGTCCATAAGAAAGCAATGTCTTTCTGTCACCAGGCCAGGGCATTCAAGTATCAAGTGCTTTGTGGTTTCTATATTTTCCTGTGATTTGCAAAAGCGACATGTGTTTGTTTGCACTTGCTTACGAATAGCCAGAATCTCATTGGTTTTCAGTAGGTTTAATTTAAATCGTAAGAACGTGCGACTGAGGCTCTTGTCTGGAAATTTATGGAGGTAACCTCGCACCGTATTAAGCTTCATCTGAGCACTTGGCAAACTGGCTGTCAAAGAGTAGTTATTTGCCACTTCTTGCGTATGAATCCAGTCTGCTTCGAACAATTTTTTCGCCACTCTGTTGGGATTTTGGATTAGTGTTTCCACTGGCAGGTCCAATTCTTTCAAGATCGATAAATTGGCTTGTTCCCATTTCGCGAGCATCCAGTTGTCACCGTCTATGATTTCCTTTCGAATGAGGTCTAGCACTCGTGCTTCTGGCTTGTTGATGACTTTGCGGTATAGCATCAAGGTGGCTCTCTTTTTTGTTGCTAACATTGATGATATGCAAAGTTCTCTCCTTATTAGTGATATTGGGTTGGATGTCGCCAAGCCTTGGACGTTTCGCCAGAAAAAGCTTTCGTATTTCTCCTATATGGAGTTTGGAGCCAGTGGCATTGCGTCCATGCCGTATAACAAGGCAGGAACCACCTTTGACTTGAAGAATCTCAGGATGGGGATAATTGAAAAGCGACCGTGCTTCCTGTCCACAGCTTTGCTTGCACTGTGAGGTTCTTTAGTTTTGACCAGATTGTTTCTTGCATGGTCTTTTCATCCCTATCATTACTGATTGTAATTCCGAGATATTTAAAAGCATGAACTGTTTCCAGTTTCTTGCCATCACAGTGCCAAGAGGGTTTTTGTTTCTTCTTTGCAGGCCTGCCCAGGAAGAGCACTTTGGTTTTCTCATTATGTATCCGTAAGTTGTTTTCTGACATGTATGACACCAAATTGTCCAATTGGCGTTGAAGGCCAATGGGCGTCAAATCCATCAGGATGATGTCATCGGCGTACAATAAGCGATCGATCTTCTCTCCTCCCAACGAAGGTGGAAAGTGCCTGACCGTTTGACTTGATTCCCCATTAATCTGCAATGTAGGAGTTGTATAGGGAGCCAAGGGGCAACCTTGTTTAACTCCTCGGGCTGTCCCGATCTCCTCAGACAAGCGTCCATCCGCACTAAGGCGAACACGTATGGAGGTCCCTTGATGTAGAGCCTTTATGGGGTCTAGGATTGAATCCGGACATCCTTTTGATTCCAATTTCGCCCAGAGGCGCTGTCTATCGACCTGGTCAAAGGCTTGGACCCGGTCAATAAAGACAACGTAGATCGGGAGGCCATCTTGTAGAACTTTAGCCTTCAGGGGGCTCATGAGCAAGATGTTGGTAGTTGTTCCTGAGTTTCTGATGAAACCATTCTGGAAGGGGTCCATGGAATTGGTAGAACGAGTCCACCTTTGGAAAGCGTCCAATACAAAGGACGAAAAAACTTTCCCCATGACTTCCAAAAGGGCAATCGCCCTGTACTGTTTTGGATCGTCAGTTGCGCCTCTCTTGAAGATTGGGACAATATTTGCTTTTTTCCAGGTAGGTGGAATTTCCTTAGTCTGATTACAGTTATTATTGATATCATAATCAGTTGCCAGAGATGATGAGAATAAAAACATTAAGTCGTAGTTGCCAAAGTAGCACCTTCCAACAGTGCCATAAGCAAATGTATTTTTATTGTTCATAATTATCGTCAAAAGTAAGGAAATAATACTATTTGCTAACAAGATCCTTTACCACAAACCATAGAATATAAATAATTTCACCAAAATAACAATGTACCTATTGATGCTAACAGCAAATGGGTGGTATTTCTTTGGATGTATACTAATTGACCTTTTCACGATTGACCTCTGGAGAATTGACCTATTTTAAAAGGTCAATTAGGACATATATGTGGGGGGAAACCCCCCCAAGCCCCCACCCAATCCAAACGCCTGCACAACCCCAGAACCAATCCCCTTATATTATTTATAATCCAAAACCTACCCAATACATATATAAATGACTAAAATAATATAAAGGTGAATTGTGCAGAAGGTCAATTAGGACCACTATAATTAGGTCAATTAGGACAAAAGGTCAATTGTAAAAGGACAATTTAGGTAATACCATTTCTTTTTCTGCGCACCGGTGACAGCACACTGGAATATTTCCAGGCCAAGTTTTTTCTATATCAATTGAGCATAGCAGCTGCTCGAGAGAAGCAGCAGGTCTACCTTTTTGATAAGCCCTAGGGACACTGGATTCACAAGGCCATGTTCTACTTTTTAGCCTTCTGGAGCTCGGGAGGGTTCATTGTTATAATAGTGACCCTTAACCAAAGTATTGCAAACAAAGGGGGGGGTCTGGGAATCTCTCTACCAGCACGAACACAGCCCAATGACCTGTTCTTGGGTGAATAACCCCTGGGAGAGACTCTACCAAGTCTTTAGCTCACTGTCCTTTTCACAGAGAAGAAATTTCCCCGCATATCAGCTTTTGTCCTGCCCAGGGGCAGTCCAGCGCCGAAATGCTAGGCAATTCTCCTCTGAACAAGAGTACCATCAGTAACCCCATACACGTGTTTCAGCCTTGTTGGGCATCATCAGTGAGGTGAAACTGTTTCCTCTCTAAGAACAGTGAGCAAGGGGTCCACGTCTGGATTGCCCTGTTAACTTAGGGTGAAATGCAAAGTTAATGTATGCAAACAAAGGGGGGTCTGGGAATCTCTCTACCAGCACGAACACAGCCCAATGACCTGTTCTTGGGTGAATAACCCCTGGGAGAGACTCTACCAAGTCTTTAGCTCACCGTCCTTTTCACAGAGAAGAAATTTCCCCGCATGTCCTGCCCAGGGGAAATTTCTTCTCTGTGAAAAGGACAGTGAGCTAAAGACTTGGTACAGTCTCTCCCAGGGGTTATTCACCCAAAAACAGGTCATTGGGCTGTGTTCGTGCTGGTAGAGAGATTCCCAGACCCCCCCTTGTTTGCATACATTAACTTTGGGTTTCACCCTAAGTTAACAGGGCAATCCAGACGTGGACCCCTTGCTCACTGTTCCTAGCGAGGCAACAGTTTCACCTCACTGATGATGCCCAACAAGGCTGAAACACGTGTATGGGGTTACTGATGGTACTCTTGTTCAGAGGAGAATTGCCTAGCATTTCGGCGCTGGACTGCCCCTGGGCAGGACAAAGGCTGATATGCGGGGAAATTTCTTCTCTGTGAAAAGGACAGTGAGCTAAAGACTTGGTAGAGTCTCTCCCAGGGGTTATTCACCCAAGAACAGGTCATTGGGCTGTGTTTGTGCTGGTAGAGAGATTCCCAGACCCCCCCTTTGTTTGCATACATTAACTTTGGGTTTCACCCTAAGTTAACAGGGCAATCCAGACGTGGACCCCTTGCTCACTGTTCCTAGAGAGGCAACAGTTTCACCTCACTGATGATGCCCAACAAGGCTGAAACACGTGTATGGGGTTACTGATGGTACTCTTGTTCAGAGGAGAATTGCCTAGCATTTCGGCGCTGGACTGCCCCTGGGCAGGACAAAGGCTGATATGCGGGGAAATTTCTTCTCTGTGAAAAGGACAGTGAGCTAAAGACTTGGTAGAGTCTCTCCCAGGGGTTATTCACCCAAGAACAGGTCATTGGGCTGTGTTCGTGCTGGTAGAGAGATTCCCAGACCCCCCTTGGTTTGCATACATTAACTTTGGGTTTCACCCTAAGTTAACAGGGCAATCCAGACGTGGACCCCCTGCTCACTGTTCCTAGAGAGGCAACAGTTTCACCTCGCTGATGATGCCCAACAAGGCTGAAACACGTGTATGGGGTTACTGATGGTACTCTTGTTCAGAGGAGAATTGCCTAGCATTTCGGCGCTGGACTGCCCCTGGGCAGGACAAAGGCTGATATGCGGGGAAATTTCTTCTCTGTGAAAAGGACAGTGAGCTAAAGACTTGGTAGAGTCTCTCCCAGGGGTTATTCACCCAAGAACAGGTCGTTGGGCTGTGTTTGTGCTGGTAGAGAGATTCCCAGACCCCCCTTTGTTTGCATACATTAACTTTGGGTTTCACCCTAAGTTAACAGGGCAATCCAGACGTGGACCCCTTGCTCACTGTTCCTAGAGAGGCAACAGTTTCACCTCACTGATGATGCCCAACAAGGCTGAAACACGTGTATGGGGTTACTGATGGTATTCTTGTTCAGAGGAGAATTGCCTAGCATTTCGGCGCTGGACTGCCCCTGGGCAGGACAAAGGCTGATATGCGGGGAAATTTCTTCTCTGTGAAAAGGACAGTGAGCTAAAGACTTGGTAGAGTCTCTCCCAGGGGTTATTCACCCAAGAACAGGTCATTGGGCTGTGTTCGTGCTGGTAGAGAGATTCCCAGACCCCCCTTTGTTTGCATACATTAACTTTGGGTTTCACCCTAAGTTAACAGGGCAATCCAGACGTGGGCCCCTTGCTCACTGTTCCTAGAGAGGCAACAGTTTCACCTCACTGATGATGCCCAACAAGGCTGAAACACGTGTATGGGGTTACTGATGGTACTCTTGTTCAGAGGAGAATTGCCTAGCATTTCGGCGCTGGACTGCCCCTGGGCAGGACAAAGGCTGATATGCGGGGAAATTTCTTCTCTGTGAAAAGGACAGTGAGCTAAAGACTTGGTAGAGTCTCTCCCAGGGGTTATTCACCCAAGAACAGGTCATTGGGCTGTGTTCGTGCTGGTAGAGAGATTCCCAGACCCCCTTTGTTTGCATACATTAACTTTGGGTTTCACCCTAAGTTAACAGGGCAATCCAGACGTGGACCCCTTGCTCACTGTTCCTAGAGAGGCAACAGTTTCACCTCACTGATGATGCCCAACAAGGCTGAAACACGTGTATGGGGTTACTGATGGTACTCTTGTTCAGAGGAGAATTGCCTAGCATTTCGGCGCTGGACTGCCCCTGGGCAGGACAAAGGCTGATATGCGGGGAAATGTCTTCTCTGTGAAAAGGACAGTGAGCTAAAGACTTGGTAGAGTCTCTCCCAGGGGTTATTCACCCAAGAACAGGTCATTGGGCTGTGTTCGTGCTGGTAGAGAGATTCCCAGACCCCCCCTTTGTTTGCATACATTAACTTTGGGTTTCACCCTAAGTTAACAGGGCAATCCAGACGTGGACCCCTTGCTCACTGTTCCTAGAGAGGCAACAGTTTCACCTCACTGATGATGCCCAACAAGGCTGAAACACGTATATGGGGTTACTGATGGTACTCTTGTTCAGAGGAGAATTGCCTAGCATTTCGGCGCTGGACTGCCCCTGGGCAGGACAAAGGCTGATATGCGGGGAAATTTCTTCTCTGTGAAAAGGACAGTGAGCTAAAGACTTGGTAGAGTCTCTCCCAGGGGTTATTCACCCAAGAACAGGTCATTGGGCTGTGTTCGTGCTGGTAGAGAGATTCCCAGACCCCCCCTTTGTTTGCATACATTAACTTTGGGTTTCACCCTAAGTTAACAGGGCAATCCAGACGTGGACCCCTTGCTCACTGTTCCTAGAGAGGCAACAGTTTCACCTCACTGATGATGCCCAACAAGGCTGAAACACGTGTATGGGGTTACTGGTGGTACTCTTGTTCAGAGGAGAATTGCCCCTGGGCAGGACAAAGGCTGATATGCGGGGAAATTTCTTCTCTGTGAAAAGGACAGTGAGCTAAAGACTTGGTAGAGTCTCTCCCAGGGGTTATTCACCCAAGAACAGGTCATTGGGCTGTGTTCGTGCTGGTAGAGAGATTCCCAGACCCCCCTTTGTTTGCATACATTAACTTTGGGTTTCACCCTAAGTTAACAGGGCAATTCAGACGTGGACCCCTTGCTCACTGTTCCTAGAGAGGCAACAGTTCCACCTCACTGATGATGCCCAACAAGGCTGAAACACGTGTATGGGGTTACTGATGGTACTCTTGTTCAGAGGAGAATTGCCTAGCATTTCGGCGCTGGATTGCCCCTGGGCAGGACAAAGGCTGATATGCGGGGAAATGTCTTCTCTGTGAAAAGGACAGTGAGCTAAAGACTTGGTAGAGTCTCTCCCAGGGGTTATTCACCCAAGAACAGGTCATTGGGCTGTGTTCGTGCTGGTAGAGAGATTCCCAGACCCTCCTTTGTTTGCTTAACCAAAGTATTGCCCGAGGGGTGGGTCATTATCCTGTAATAACGCGCCCTCACTTCTTCTATAAGGCTTAATTTACGGCAGTTTCCCAAATACTTAACAAATCAGTGTCTTTTTAATAACATGTCAACTAATAACACCCCTGAAGCAGTGCTACTACTTAAGCTGTATTTTTTTTCTTTTTTTCTTTTTCGACTCTTTAGCTTCCGCCCGCCTTGATCACCATGGCCATGAGAACTGGGACTACCAACTGAAGCTGGCTGTGTCATGGAACAGGGTGGATATCGCAAAGAGCGACATCTTCACCGATGATAAGCAATGGAAGGTAAGTGATGCCAGCGGACTATGACCACGGAATTAGTTTCTCGCTGTGCCAATGGTTATCTGGCTCTTTAATGCACATTGACTGTCTTTGATATGCCGCTTGAATTGGCATTTTCTCTCTTTGTTTGGTTAACATATTAAGAATGGATCGGTGCTGACAAACCTTTTATTTACATTTTGTGTTTACATTCCCTTTTTTTGTGTGAAGGTGGTTGTTGTTTGTTATTCCCAGCTTCCTTCTGAAATGTATGTATTTATTTATTTATTTTGCGCACTAAACCCCTAGGCATCAAGGCGCTGGTTACAAAGGTTGCATAGATTGGTTACAAAGATGCAGAGTCTGTGGTTGGTTGTCAGCGTCCAGTCTTTTACAGTGGACCCTGCGCAAAGAGCAGAGTCATGAGTTTCCTGAATGTCCAATAGGATTGTTCTGAAACACTTGTGTATAAGCGTGTTATAAATGCCATATCATATCATATCGGCTCTTAGCGTGGGGGCAGCGTATTCCAGCATTTGCAGGCAATGACTGGGAAACTTGAGCCACCTGATCTCTTTAGATTGCATCTTGGGGTATTCAGCCTGTGGGTAAAAGTGGAGCAGGTGGGTCTGGCGGACTGCATTTTGTTAAACTTGTGTTACAGGTAGGCAGGGGCAGCGTTTGTGAGGGATTTATGGGTAATGGCTAATGTTTTAAAAATGATGCACACTCTGTCTGGGTGCCACTGAGCCTGTTTTCTGGCAGCGGATATATGCTCACGCTTAGAGACATTAAGTGCAGCTCTGATGGCATTGTTCTCTACTACTTGTTGATATTTCGGCTGGATGCACCTTCAAAGAGAGTTACAGTAGTCAATCCTTGTAGTCAATCCTTGAGCCAATATGCACCCGGGTGATAAGTTGACAGCTATCGGGGGAGAGAAACGGTCTGCTGTCGTTGAGTAGTTTTGTGGAGCAGGCTGCAGAAGAGGCAATGGCATTGACCTGCTCCTTCAAAGTTTCAAAGTTTATTGTATACATATGTTATGTTATGTTAAAGGTACTTGTATAGCGCACCGTCACCAATGGAATTGGTCCCCAGGCGCTCTGGCGGATCTGTAAACAGGAAGGGCGGGTAGGGTTAGTCGGGAGGAGGGGAGCAGGAGAGTGGGAGACGTGATGTGCTGTTGGCAGCTTCAGCTCGGTATACACCGAGTACTGGGCATTGGTGCTAGTATCGGATCTGGCAAGTCCTCAAGTGCTGTGGGTGAAGTTTATGTCTTTTTGATGCGGTGTGGTAAAGTGCGTGCGGATTGCTCTGAGAGAGATGGTTGTGTAGCTTTGTGTGGGTTTAATTATGCAGAAGATTGAGGGTTGGGTTAGTGGGGTCTGTATCCTTATTAAGGTACTTATGGTTCCGTTAGAGTTGTATGCCTGTGGGTTGGGTTGTTGCTTGTTCCTCGTGGGTCGACTCGCTTTGGTGGTTATGTGCAGATCCAGCTGTGTCATATTGAGTAATGTTTGGATTGGTAGGTGCGTCTGAACCCGATCTTCAGGTGTGGGACTGGGTGAGTAGTATCTATTCTCAGGTTATCTAGTGTGACCCTGGTCGGTTGAGGCTTTGAATGGTTCGGAGCCGTGTTGATGTGGTCCTGGTGCATCCGTCTTGGTGAGCCTGTGTGTTTAGTCATTCGTTTCCTTCTGTCCTGACTGTTTTTTTAGTTTCCATAGGGTGAACATCCTTGGGGCTATTGTTTAGTTGTAGTTTAGTGAGATGGGGTGTTGTGCTTCCTGCTGTGTATTGGTGGATGGTGTGTAGTGATGAAACATTCTGTTTCTCACCCGCTGGATTGGGGTTTGTGGTACAGTGCTTCCTTTCCCTCTCTATATTTTGTCCTTAGGGCTGTTGGGGATGGTTGTAATTAAGGTCATGGTCCTCTTGATGATTCATCCTAGTGTTTCTGTCTTTGTCTTGCTATATGTACTGTTTTTGGTCGTGTTGCGGCTGTCTCCCGTTTGGTCGTTTAGTATGTCGTGGGATATTTACCTTAGCTTATCCCCATTGATTGGTCGGTGTGTATCAGGGTCTCTCTGCGTTCATTGATGATTTAGTTGTGCGTGTGCCCCATTGGCCGGTCTTTCTAGTTATAACGTGAAGAGCCAGGTTTTGAGTAATTTCCTGAATAATAGGTGGTTTTTTGTGTTATGTATGTACTTTGGAAGGTCGTTCCAGGTTTTCGGGGCTTGGTGAGAGAAGGAGGATCCTCAGAGTTTTCTTTTGTTGTAGGACATTGGTTCCAGGCGGATGTCCATGCTTGATCTAAGCGTTCTTCTTGGTTGATGTAGGCGCAGTTTGTCTCTTAGGAACTCAGCGCCTTTGTTGTGTACTGCTCTGTGCGTAATGCACATTGTTTTGAATTTTATTCGTTGTTTTATTGGTAGCCAATGTAGTGTTTTCAGCACTGGTGCAGTGTTTTCTCTTTGGGGTAGTTTCAGAAGTAGTCTGGCTGCCGCGTTTTGAATGCGTTGTAGTTTTTTTAAGAGTCATTCAGGCATGCCTAGGTATAGGCTATTGGCGTAGTCTACTTTGGACATGACGAGGGCGAGGATGGTGGTTGTTTTGTTGGTGAACGATAGGAACGGTAAGATCCTCTTTGCCGCTCGCAGGAGGAAGAAGCATTTCTTGAGGAGAGAGTTTACTTGTGGCTCTAGCGAGAGATTATTGTCCATCAGAATCCCCAGGTTTTTTACAATTGGCGAGGGTGCTGGGCATATAGCAAAACAAATGCTTTGTATCACACAGATTAACATTTACATCACAACTGTTAAAATCAACATAAATCGACAATCAAATCTCGCAGCACTGTGCAAATCAATATGCAATAAAATCAATCAATACATCTTAAAATCAATACGATCCTTTTGTTAAAAGCAACCATGAAGTATATCAGGTTGATATCATTGCCACTTAGGAATAGCTGCCATAACATATCTATTTCGACAGGCACAAAGACTTTCTTGTATGACTTCATATGCTTATAGCCCAATGCATATAGGCTATCGCATACAATCATTAAGTGGTGTAAGGACTCAGTGACTTTGTTACCGCACAGGCGACACATTCAACGGTCGTGTGGTATGCGCATTTCAGCTGCTTTTGTTTCCAATGCTTCTGACATTTTAAATTTCAACAGCAGGTATAGCCTAACAACTTGTGGACTAGGGTATGCATTGATATATGCCGGAGTGGAGCATCTAGGGATTCGTTCTTGGATATAATTACTGCTATGTGATGTTGTGGCTAAGTTGGTTAACTGTTGTTCATAACTGACCTCTTTAAATGTTCTTTTTAGCATGAGTTTCATGGTGTATATACTGAATTGTTTGATTAAGCATGCCAACCCACTTAACGTGGAGCATTTTTAAATTGGCCATGATGCCAAAAAGAGCATTGCATCCAGTCTCGGAAACGCTGCTATATATGGTGTCCTAATTGTATCTATTTCAAGTCTGTTTAGCTTCACAACTTATCACACAGTGGTGGGTAAATGCGTGTATAATACCAATTAAGTCAAATTCCAAGTAAATATACTCAACGCTTACATTCGTTGGGAATCGGAACAATTTGCGTAACAGACGTGCTTCAAAACACTCCACCCGTTTGATTAGATTGTGGCCCCATATAATGATGGCATATAGAAGTATCAATCTTATTTTTGCCAAATATATGGTAAAAACCGCTGAGAATGAGTAACCACTGTTGCGACCAATAAATATACTCAAGGTATTAGTTGCTGTTGAACACCGCTCCTGAAGTGAAATCCAGCGAGCGGCCCACATTAATTTATCATCTACAATGATGCCCAAATATTTATAGGTCGTCATTTGTTCCATTATTTTACCACTCAACCTCCACACATATTTTTTAGGTTGACGCTTTTTTGTGAAAGCCATCACTTTGCATTTATCAATATTGATCGACAGTCCGTTGTCAGCACAATATTTACCAAGGGCATCCAGCATTTGCTGGCGACCAGCAGACGTTTACTCCAGTAAAATGAGATCATCGGCGTAGGCTAACCATCCGATGATTACACCGGTGATCTTCACTGGATTAGCTGTGTATAGCTGAAATGCGGTCTGCATGTCCGCCAGGTATAGATTGAATAGTAGTGCGGCCACCATGCAACCTTGCTTTACACCACTAGTTGTCGTTATAGAGGCTGACAATTTACCCATTTCATTTAGACAGATCCGCACCGTAGTATTGGTATGCAGCAACATGAGCATCCGAAGGAGACCCAAAGGGATACCCCATGCATGCAACTTCTTCCATAAACGGTTTCTGTTCACCGTATCGAACGCTGCAGAGAAGTCGATATACACACGAGATTACGTTTCACTCAGTAACAATCCGTGCACAGTGCTAGACCCCTCGCGGAATCCAATTTGATTGGTAATATCTTTTTGTCTCTAATCCACACATTCAATTCCTGCAGAAGGACACGAGCAACTATCTTGGATGATGTATCAAGCATTTCTAACATGCAGAAGTTGTTAGGACAATCCCACGCACCTTTTTTATGGACAGTTAGTATATGGCTAGATTGCCAAGTTTTTGGGATGGTACCTATCTTACCTATTTACCCATTTGAACGAATAGTAGGTGCAGTAGCCCAAAGCTCTGGTTGCTTTTTTATTAATAAGTTACACACAACATCAGGCCCTGCGGCACGTGATTTTTAAAAATTTGTGATGCTCCTTCAGAGAGATGTACGTCCAAGATCTTAACATAGCTCGATACTGGGATTGTTAACCTATCGATGGTGAATGTGTAGTTTATTGCAGACGGTTTGGGAGCCAACATGGAGGAACTCAGTCTTGTCGTCATTCAGGCAAAGCAGGTGAGAGGTCATCCATGCCTGTTTTCAATAAATACAAATACTAATATTTGGTATACTAAGCGCAGCATGTTGGAGTCAGAGGCATATTTGCCGGAGAGTAGGACACGGACCTGCGTGTCATACGCATAGTTGGTATAAGAAATGCCTCGCTCATTGAGCAGATCTAATAGCGTTTTTGTGAAGATGTTATACAAGGCTGAAGGGACGCAGGATCCTTGTGGTACACTACTGGTAACAGGTGAGGTGGAGGGGGAGGTTGCTGGTGTGTCCAAAAAGACTTTAATGGATCTGTGGGCCAGGAAGTAGGCTATTCAGTGAATGTCTTCCGGTGAGAAGTTAAATGCTATGGCAAGGTGCTAGCACAATAGTTGGTGGTCCACCAAATGGAAGGTGGCAGATAGGGTAATCAGGAGCAGGATCGCTGACTTAGCATCCTTAATGTCATCTAACTGTTTTTATAAGTCGAGTAGTGCCAATTCAGTTCGATGCCCAGGTCTGAAGCCAGATTGGCTAAAGCCTAAGATGTTGTTAGTTTTGAGGTAGCTTTGTATATGGATGTAAACTTCTCTATCGAGGATCTTCAATAAAAATGGGACAGTATAATATGGCGATAGTTGGTGGGTATTTCTGGGTCATGGGTGGATTTCTTCAGTAAAATGAACACCCGGGCTTCCTTCAGGCTGGCTGGCACTTGACAGGACGAGAAGGAGACATTAATGATGGCGGTGATGAAAGGTGCTAGGGCATCAGTGCAGTCTTTGATGACCATGGCTGGGCGGGTGTCACCAAGGCATCGGGAGGGTTTTGGGCTTTTCATGAGTAGAGGGAACTCAGCCACAACGGCTTGATGAAAGTGGAAGGTTTGGTCGGTCTGCCGGAGGGATGTTGGTGAGTGGGGGCAGAGGGTGGGCACACTGAGTCATTTTTTTGGTGAAGATCTTTTTTTTCCGAGAGTCTCGAGTTGATGAGAGCCACATATATGCTGGAGCACCAGGCTACATCCTTGGTGCAGGTTGATGGGGTGACAGTGGGTAATTCTAGATTGCACAGAATAGAGAAAAGCTCTTGTGACCTTGATTTGGCGTTTGAGATTCTGGAATTGTATGTGGCTCTTTTAGCCTGTAGTAAAGCTATTTTGTATTCTTTTGCCAAGGAGGCAGAGAGTGCTTTTTTGCTGTCTGTTGGACTTTTCCTCCAAGTGATTTCTGGCTCATGTTTATTTTGTCGGAGGGTGCAGATGACAATAGTGAACCACTTGTTCCGATGCTTGGTGGGTTTAGGTTTGAGCATGGTCAGAGGAGTGATAGAGTCAATAGTAGAACTCTACTAGGATGGCAACATCAGGTGGCTGATTGAATAGTGGCTGCAACTCTTACAGCAAGAGTAAGATGCTGTTTTTGATGATGTTGCAGGTGTTTCCATGCTATTTGGTAGGCAGCGGTGTGGTAGGCATTGGGTTGGAGGTGTCAGTGAGAATGGAGAATGTAATGATATGGTGGTCCGTCCAGTGGCAAGGCAGAATGGAGGTGATTGAGGCTTGGTTGTTGAGGTCTGTGAGCCAATCCAGGATGCAGGCTTTAGAGTAAGTGGGGGTCAGGATATGTTGTGTGAAGCCATTCGAGGCCATGGATGCAGCTAGCGATGAGGCATTGTTATCGCCACGGTCATTGTATCCCAAGTTTGTTTCCCAGGAGCAGGACTTTGGATGAGGGTTTGGTCTTGGTGAACAAAGTATGCATGATATCTTCTTTGAAGGATACTGTTGGCCCAGGGGTATGATAGACCAGGTGGATGGTAATCGTGAATGTGTGATTTAGTTTCAAAGTGGCTTAAAGCAGTTCTCCATTGGGTGAGGCGGAAATTGACGATATTGGTGTCATGTTATCTTTCTTTCTCTTGGACACGTAATTTCACGATGATCTTTTGATACCACTGATTCATGGTTCTTTGTGTTTTCTATTTTTGGTTCTTGAATTTCAATTTCAATCTAAATCTACAATCTAAATTTGGTTATACATTTTGTCACATCTCACATGCAAACACCTGGATCTACTTCTGGTATTTTGAATGCTGTGACAAGGCCAGTAACTGGGCCTTGTCAAGAGGGGACGGGAACCCTTCTCAGGTGGGAGACCTACTAAGGAGCCATCCAGTGCCAGTCCTACCCCTGAAGTGGATGGTGGAAGGAGACGGGGTATCCTAACAACCAATCACTGGTCTCTGGTTCATACTGCCCCTATCCAATGACTGCCCTCTACCTAAGCCCCTCCTCTGGCAGTCATCTTCAGATTTTTACCGCACGTTAGAGTGGTAGGAGTTCTCGTGATTAGCTCTCGGGCTTTTTACTGCGTTTTGCGCTTTTTCTTAGAGTTTACTCTATTTTTCCGGTCAATCGTGCCTCAAGCTCCATCGATCCATCATCCGACTAACGGGGACCCGTTTTTCGGAAATGTCTACACCCCTCAAGGGCGATTTATCGTCGAGTTCCCTTCTTGGAGGATTGCGGAAGATTATTTGAGGCCTACTCCGCGTGGACATGGCTGAAGATAAAGGAGACTCAACGCCTCTGTTCAGGAACTGCCCTGGATGTGGACTACGGAAACGTTTCCTGGACGATGGGCACTCCCTGTGCCTTTACTGCCTACATTCCGATCAAACGCAAGTGGAGGAGGCCTGTGCGTCTTGCAAGGATATGGTGCCTCGCAGCATGAAGGACCATCGCAAGCGGCTCTCCGAGTGGATCCAGACGAAGATCCCGGCGGCGGGTGAGTCCCGGCAGGAAGCCTTACCCAGCAAGAGGAAATCTGAGCGGTTTTCTAAGACCTTTGGGGGTGCTTCGGCGACGGGGGCCCAACACAAGGCAAAGTACAGCGAGCCCGCGGGCACTGGGAGCGCCGTTGGGCAGGCTCCTCGTGGCCAGTTCGGGAACGACATCTCTGGCACCCTCGACCATGAGGACCACTCCTGGTCAGCGAAGAAGAGGAAGTCGGACTATCTGGGTAAACTTCTGGAGATCTGGAGTCCCAGTTTCAACAGGTGAAATTTTCTCTTGAAGGAGTGGTGGCGTCCCTAGCGAAGGCCGTGGATTCGCAGGAGGCGGCCCATAAGACGAGAGTTTCTCTGCCTGCTCAGAGAGAATCAGCCTTTCTACCCATTGAGAAGACAATGGTGAAGACGATGCCGATCATTTCCCCTAGACAATCCCCGCTGGTCGAGCAGAAGGGGGGGAGGGCAGTAGTCCTGCAGGGCTCGGACATCTCTGAGGAGGAAATTTCTGGTCTGAAGGCCGTACTGGATAAGAAGTTTGTCGAGGCCAGCTCCTATGGGAAGGATCCCAGCAAGGCGGATGTGGAGAGCAGCAAGGAAACTGTCAAGGAGCAGCAGGGCGGTGAGGAGCCGGAGGACAGCAGGCCACTGCCATCGCTCCCGTTTTAGCCACCACAGCAACCGCCGCCAGCGGACATGTCAGTGGACATCCTACAGGCACTGCACACCTTGTGCTCAGAGATCCGAGATCCGGACAAGGATGCCTCTGTCGCTGGCAGGAGATCCCGCGGCACCTGGACCGTCGGGGGAACCCTCGTCAAGAGAAGGAGAGTTCACCCTCCTCCTCCTTTCCATACTTTGCCGTCATCCCCTCCTCCGAGGGACGATACGGAACCAGTTACGGCGACGACGGGCACGGGTACGGACAACGGCGACGGGGTGGACCTCCCATCACCAGTGCCCACCAGTGCCCAGGGCCTCACCGCCCAACGAGATTGCCTCTTTCCATGCAATGATTTCTAGGGCCTTGGAAATGTTCCAGCTGGCCCCCGGGGAGGAGAAGGAAGACTTCCTCTACCAGCGCCAGGAGGCTAAGAGGAAGACCGTGCTTTCAATCCCTCTTTTGGATGACATTTGAGGCGAGGGACTGCCCCTTATGACGAACCAGTCTTTTTGGCCCTGTACGAGAAGAAGTACAGAGTGCCGGACTCTGCACCCAAGTGTCTCAGATCCCAGCTGTGACTCAGTGGTCTCGGCGGTGGCGAAGAAGTCTTCTGGATCTTCGGCGTCGACGTCCTCTGGACGGCAAGGGAAAGAAGCTGGATGCCATGGGGCGACTTCCTTCCTGACGACAAGAGAGCGGAAGCATTGGAGATCCTGCAGGAAGGCGAGGTGGCATCAGACCATGCCATCACTGTGGCCACGGGCATCACCGACACAGGATTGGCCATTAAGGCGGATACCGAGATGGCTCGGGCTTTGTGCATGCTCTAGCAGTGACGACCGTCCTTTCGGACCTCCGAAGGAAAGTCCCAGGGAATACTCCAAAGGTTTTGATGGTGGCTCTTCATCCTATCATCAACCGCCCCGCTCTGCAGTGCAGGAAGCCTACAGGGGCCGCAGCAAGTCCGGAGGAGGTCGCCGTTGCCAAGGTTTCCAAAGTGGCGCCCACACGGCGAAGCAGGATTGAACTGGCCATTATGTCGGGCCCCCACTTGCGTACCCCGGTGGGAGGCCAGCTGGCGAACTTCGCCAGCATGTGGAATTCCATCTCCACCGACCGTTGGGTGCTGAACGCCCTGGCCCATGGGCACACCCTGGAATTTCAATGGAAGTTCAGCGCAGGAAGGAAAACCATGTCCCTCAACTTCATCTGGAAATATGGGCCATGCTGAGGAAGGGCGAGAAAGAACTCGTCCCAAAAAGACTCTGGGGCTCCGGAGTGTACTTCCTCGTCAGAAAGAAGACGGACGGTTGGAGATCCATACTGGACCTCCGCCGCCTCAACAAGTACGTCAGTTCCCAGAAGTTCGGATGGCCATCCTTCAGCACATGCTCGGACAACTGGAAGAAGGAGATTTCCTATCGTCGCTGGACCTGGAGGATGCCTATTTCCACATCCCCATTCACAAAGGACAACCCAATTTCTGCGCTTCGTGGTCCAAGGGCAGCATTACCAATTCCAGTGGTGGCTCGGTTGCGCCTGCAGGGGATTCACATCTACCCATACCTGGACGATTGGCTCATCTGAGCAAAGTTGAGAGAGACCGCCGTCGAGCACACGGCGGGGACCGTCCGGCTACGCGCGGAACTGGGATTCTCAATAAACTTTGCGAGGTCCTGCTTGGTGCCATTGCAGGACGCTGTTTCTGGGGTCCCGGCTCAACATGGTGTCATGCCTGGCGTCCCCGTCGGAGGAGAGAATGGTGGCCATCTTGGGCAAGGTACACAAGGCTGTTGACCCTGAAGATCGCAAGGGTGAGGTCCATCAAGCCCCTCCTCGGCATGATGATGTTGTGCATATACCTTGTGCGCCTGTGCAGGCTGTTGATGGGACCGCTGCAGGAGTTCCTCGACGCCCGTTGGACCAGGTATCGGGAAGCTTCGAGGACAAGATCGCCCTCGACGAGAGGTTCTGTTGAGCGATTCGGTGGTGGGGTACCCGCGCATCTGTCGGCGTGTGCGGATTTCCAGACCCCCCAACCCCATCAGGAGACTGTCACGACGGACGCATCCCTGGAAGGATGGGGAGCGCACAACGGTAGTCTCCACGCAAGAGGCCTGTGGCTACCGGAGGAGAAGTCATTGCACATCAACGTTTTGGAGCTAAGGGCAGTGTTTTGGGCCCTCAAGTCTTTCCTTCCATCCCTCAAGGGCAAGGTGGTGCGGATCTTCACAGAAAACACCACCACAATGTTTTACATCCGGAAGCAAGGGGGCACCAGATCCCCGGCGCTCTCCAAAGAAGCGCAGGACCTATAGAGATGGACCGTCACCCAGGAGATGTTCCTCGTCCCGTTTCACCTGGCAGGAGTGAAGAACACTGTTGCCACAAGTGGGAACTTCGAGAGGACCAAGTGGATCTTCTATTCTGACGATGGAGCAATCCCCACATCGATCTGTTTGCTACGGCGACAAACACCAAGTGCCGGAGGTTCACCAGCAGGTTTCCCCAGCTGGGGAGCATTGGAGATGCATTCTCCTCACCTGGGACCACCTGTTCCTCTATGCGTTCCCCCAGATGCCATTGCTTCTGCGACTCATCAAGCAACTCAGGCGGTCCCGGTGCATGATGATCCTAGTCGCACCTGCGTGGCCGAGGCAGATATGGTACCCAGACCTTCTGGACATGTCAGCGTCACCCCAGTCAGGCTTCAGGTGGATGCAGATCTTCTCGCCAGGGAAGGGGGTGCGATTTTGCACCATGACCCAGGGTCGCTGAACTTGCAGGCCTGGCTCCTGCAGCGCTAGAGTTTGGTGGATACGATCTCCCGGCAGACTGCAAGGAAGTGCTTGCCAAGGCCAGCGCGTCGTCTACACTGAAATGCTATGGACATAAGTGGAAGAGGTTCGCCGTCTGGTGCTGCGCACAGAAACGTGACCCTCTACGGATTAGGGCTCTGCAGGTGCTGCTGTACTTGCTGTCGCTGGCCAAGGCAGGGTTGGCCCATGCTTCCATCAAAGTGCATCTGGCAGCTATCTCCCGCTACACCAGAACTCTGGGGCGGTCGCCATTGTGGTCACACCGCCTGGCCAAGGAATTCATAAAAGGACTTTTCTGTTCGTTCCTGCCGGTGAACGCTCCGGCCCCGGCTTCGGAGCTCAATGTGGTGCTGACTAGGCTCATGGGTTCCCTGTTCAAGCCTATGCATTCGGCACTGCTGAAGTTTTTATTGTGGAAAACAGCGGTTCTTGTGGCCATCACCTCTACACAACGAGTGGGAGAGATCCAGGCCCTCTCTTGTAAACAGCCAATGACTGCCCTCTACCTAAAATCCTCCGCTGGCAGCCATCTTCAGATTTGGTAGCACATATAGTAAAGTGGCAGTAGGACCAAGTGAAGAGCCGCAGAGGGGTAAGGCGGGAGGGTTCGCATGTGAATCCATGCCAGACCTATGCTGGAGAACAACAGTTACAGGTAAGTAACTTGTTCCTTCTCCATCATGGGGTCTGGCATGGATTCACATGCTCATGAACAAAGAATGCATAGCAGTACACAAATGTACAACCACTGGAGGTGGCAAGGCTCAACATTAAGCATCTCAACAACTCAACATTAAGCATCTCTTACCTCCTCACCAGGCTCACCTTCAATCAAACAGGTTGCGCAGCACTGCCTGGCCGACTCTAGACTCTTGGTTTTAGGAGAAAGGCAGTTCAGAAATGAAACTGAAACTGCTTTTTTCTTTTTAACGAGGATTCCCAGCCTGACGACGTGGAATATTCATGAGCATGTGAATCCATGCCAGACCCATGCTGGAGAACAACAATTACAGGTAAGTAACTTGTTCCTTATCTCTAGCCTTGCCTCTTGGTGCGGATACTCGCCAGTGTTAGTTGTTACTTTCAGGAAGCTCCAGAGCAATGTTGAGGCAAAACAGAGAAGGCCACGCGAGAGAACCTACAACAGGGTCCCAGGCTTCCAATGGAAAAGAAAAGCCAAGAAGATCCACCACAGCCCTTGAGAGATCAACGCTCAGCAGAGCACCTACCTAAGAATGGGAGACAGTGTGCACTAGTGCAGTGCCGAAATCCCACGTCACGGGAAGGGCTATGACTGCCGGCAAGCTTGCATCATAAATTAAAGGTCTCCTAGACCAGCAAATGCAAAGAAGGGGAGAGAAAATTCCATGCCCCGAACTTAACAAAAACACAGGAATGGATCTCAAAACACAAACTGGGATATTGAACTTTCTATGTTGCTTTGGGCATTAAGTGGAAAACCCACACAGAGACATTGGGATTGGCTTAGCCCCCTTTTCAAGACGTTTCCTACACATTCATGCACCGGGGAGGGAAGAAAGGCAAATAATGGTTAGGGAAAAGTAGCCAATTCTTATTGGGAGAAACATGTAGCCCAGCGCCCATTCAGGTCAGAAATGCGCGTAAGCTTACCCCTGAGAATCTAAATCCAGTATTTAATGACCTGCTCAACACTAAACTACTGGACAGTATTAGCACAGAGAGCATCTCGAAGCATTACCACCAGTGCTTACAATTAGCGATAGATGAAGTGGCCCCCCTCAAAACCAAAGTGCCCAAACCCAAACACAGCGCCCCCTGGTTCAATAACAAACTCGTAGAACTCGGAAGGGAAAAAAGAGATCTATAACACTTAGACAGAAGCACCACTCCCCAGAACTCCAAACCAAACTGCAACAACTATCTAAAGCCTATAAACTCTGTGTACTCTCTCACAAAGCAGAATCGCTCAATAACCGTTTCTCAAACACGGCCTCCAACACTAAAGAATTATTTACAATTATTAGAGATCTAGAATCCCCCATCCTACTGACCAGCCCCATAAATCCCAGTAAAGCTTGGTGAACCACCATTCAGGATGCTCTATCCTCCAAAGTCTCGATCACGTGACCTGGGATTCCGCCCATGTGATGCGGTTGCTCGTCACGTGACTGGGAGTAGCGCCAGAAATGCGAGTATTTAAACACGGATTGCCATATACTCGCCGCTTCACAGCTGTTACCTGTAACTCTGTTTGGCGTCACACGTTCGTTGTGGACTTCTTTAGACATTTTGGATTCGACCCTGGTTTTTGGAATTACGGACTTCTCCTGGAATACCCTATCGGCAATTGGTAACTTGGATGTGTTTCACGGATTGACCACGGACTGTTCTTTGGATTGCTATCGGATTTCCCTTCTGCATCTGGTTCTTTTGCTTCCTGGCTCAGTTCTTCACAGTTACCAGATCTCGTTCTTGCAATCAGGTGGACTCATACCGCACTACTCTTTGGGCTCTGTCACGGATTGCTCCACCATGAGGAGCACTGCCCACGTGAGTCCCAGACCCTCAACCTCATATGTTTAGCAGTCTCCTCTCTGGCCTTTCTGGTAAGCCCATTCCACATTGTTTTTGCACTGTTGTTAACTGTTTTGGCTTGGTACTTAATCAGTATTTATTTGCAGTGGATTGGGGTCTCCAGAGGTTCGTGGTTCCGGAGTTGAACATCTTCCACTTGTGGCCTCAAGGGTTGCACAGGGAGTGACTTTGGGTTCTCTCTGTGTGACACTTGGGGACAGAGGTCTCTTCTGCCTACACGACATTCAAGTCTCAACATGCATGCACCCCTGTGCACGTCTGCAGCTTATAACCCTCTCATTTTCGCACAGGTCTCTTTCCTTCAGGTCTGTTCCTATCTTGTGTTTCTAGAGTCATATTTATAGACTCCTACGTCAGAACATATCCCTTCCCATCAATTACCTCGACATAATAGCATTTCCAATCTACACACCCAGGGCTCTCTGGAAAGGACTAGAAAATCCTCAACACAGCTTTTGGATGTCAGAGAAGCTCAGCGTCTGATGTTGACTACAGACACACCAGGGGGTGAGGGGAGTACACATGGGTTTCACCCGATCTCCCTCCTGCCTGTTTGTGGCTGCTCTACTTGTAGATCTTTTGCTGTGACTGTTGTACTAAAGAACAAATATCAATTCACGCATAGAAAGAGCATTCATGTTTCACAAACCAAGCAGAGATCGTCCAGTGACACACTATCATGCACCATCTTACTATTCTCTTTTCAGCGCTTAGCTGTAGGCACCATTTAACTAAATCAGGTGCCAGCCCAGAATGCAGTGCATTGATTTAACCGTTTTGCAGTAAGAACAATTAACAATTGCGGCAGAAATCTGCAGCTGCTAAAGTCACGCAGTTCCTTTGCTAATGTCCTTAGCCGGACTGCTGATTGAAATTAGGTTCTCCCAAGGGGTCATGCTTGGCAACACTGGTGCCCTGGGCATGCGATATCCAGAATTAACATTGCTTGATCCTCAGAGCTCAAAGGACTAGTGAAGGACTTCATTTTCCACCACTTAAGTAGCATTTCAGAACTTTTACAGCACGTTCTACACATCTGTTATAAGCCGTATTGCCCCAGGACCCCCGCATGCAGGCCTTGCCCCACATGTCCCTGAATGGAACAGAAGGACACAGGTCCTGCCGTATTGGGCTCCCGGTGCGCACTGCCGTGGTGCAGGATCGCCCTCTTCTTCCTTAACACGCGTAACGGCAGAATGTTCCTGTCGCACCACGTGACCACATCACATTCCTCATTTTTCGGTAACAATGAAATAAACATTTCCTGAATGTAGTCAGTGTAAACATGTGAAGAGAAATTGTGAAATACAGATTGACTACCCCTCTCTTTTAGTCTTGTATGGATCCCAGGTCGGGAATCAGAGCAACCTGTGTATTACATTAACTAGGTTATCGCTTAGTTGAGAGAAATTGCGCTACAACTGCAATTTTATTACAAAATATATCTTTTTAATAGTCATAAAACATCTTAAAAAACATTTCAGACATGATTATCAGTCATTCCATTCATTCGTCAGACATATATTCTAACAGGGGAGTTCTACAACTGAGGAAAAGACTTGTGCATAACAGTTGTTCAATGTATGCAATTTAGACATTGGAAAAAGACATTGGATTTTCCTTAGGCAGTCGACATATGTTTCGGCCCCTTATAGTATACCACTTATGTCAACAGTGGTCACCACAGTTAGTATCGGGCCATCTTCAGGACAGTTATTACTTAATGGTGGATCAATCTTCTTCCCCATTAGCACACTCACACATACATGTGCGTCTTCTGTTTGTGTGTCTTTAAATGCCGTCTTGCTATGGCTGTGGCTGACTCTGTGTCTTACATGCTATTGTTACGTAAGGCTCTTAGAGATAGTATACAGTGGACTTGTCGAGCCTGTCGACAGGCTCCCTTTCCAGTGCACGGACGGAGTAGAAAAAGGCAACAAATCCATTATTGGAACATATGCCCAAATAACCTGTACAAAAGGAAACTTGGCCACACGCAGCAAAAGCAAGACCAGTTCCCAATATACAAATAGCAGCAGCTAACCTGTACAAACATCAGAGAAGTCCACTGTATACTATCTCTAAGAGCCTTACGTAACAATAGCATGTAAGACACCGAGTCAGCCACAGCCATAGCAAGACGGCATTTAAAGACACACACACAGAAGACGCACATGTATGTGTGAGTGTGCTAATGGGGAAGAAGATTGATCCACCATTAAGTAATAACTGTCCTGAAGATGGCCCGATACTAACTGTGGTGACCACTGTTGACATAAGTGGTATACTATAAGGGGCCGAAACATATGTCGACTGCCTAAGGAAAATCCAATGTCTTTTTCCAATGTCTAAATTGCATACATTGAACAACTGTTATGCACAAGTCTTTTCCTCAGTTGTAGAACTCCCCTGTTAGAATATATGTATGACGAATGAATGGAATGACTGATAATCATGTCTGAAATGTTTTTTAAGATGTTTTATGACTATTAAAAAGATATATTTTGTAATAAAATTGCAGTTGTAGCGCAATTTCTCTCAACTAAGCGATAACCTAGTTAATGTAATACACAGGTTGCTCTGATTCCCGACCTGGGATCCATACAAGACTAAAAGAGAGGGGTAGTCAATCTGTATTTCACAATTTCTCTTCACAGATCATCCCTTCCATCAGATTAGATCCCCCGTCAACAAAAAATAGGGATTACCCTTTATTCATACCTACGTCAGTGTAAACATGACAGTCTTCAAACATGGCATAACATGGTAACATACCAAACTCTATTTGGCCCAACATGGGCAACATCGGTGGCATGCTTTAGTCCGTGTCCTTTCAAGCCTAGTCTCCCATTATAGAGTCCTGGAATCTTGCATGGCACCTTCTTCTTTCGTGGCTGAGATATCTTTTCCTGCCTGCCTCCTCAGTGCATGGGCGTAATTTTATGGGGGGGACAGGGCTGTTTGTCCCCCCCCCCAAATTTCATGACACACCATTTTGTCCCCATTCATTTGGCTGGGCCAACTTTTCTTCAGATGTCATGTCCCCCCCGCCCCCCAACATTTTCAGCAAAGTTACTCCACTGCCTTAGTGGTATAGCCGTCTGCCCCGCCGGGTGTTGGCATCTCGTCTTCCGCTCTACCTTCTGGTGTTGACTCCAAACCTGAGGCTACAGTCATGGGAATTTCATCCTCTCGTTCTCCAAGTCCCTCTTTCTCACCAAATCTTCGAAAAAAACAGGTGTTTCGAGTCACTTTTCCCATTCGATCTGCGGCAGTGACCATCAAGCTAAAACATAACCTAATACACAAACCAATCCATATAAATAAATTGCCATTTGTATGGAAAGAGAAAACTAATAGTTACAAAGGAAAAGGATATTATAAAAGAAAAAGGAAATGAGTAGAGGAAAAAATATGGGAGAAAAACAAAGTCGCATTAGGGATTATTACAGACATAATTGTCACTTTGACTAGTCCCTTGGTGTGCATAACGCATGCATCTGGTGCCAGGTCTATCCCTAATGTCCAATATGTCATCACTGTATACTGTGCGCTCATTCAGAAACTATATGGAAATAGTTGATTGTAACATGTTTCTGTTTGTCTTTGATACCATGTGGACATTCTTCAGGGTGGGAGGAGAGATGTTACAATCTTGTTCACTAGCGGCACAATGTGGGAATCATCAAGTCTGGCAATTTGCATGCCGAGTCTGATGTCTAAAACCAGATTATCTTAGAACAATACAAATGGAAGGAAAAGTGAAGGCCTGAACTGTATTCTGGGAGTTCATCAACTGGCGTGACATCAGTCTAAATATATTCTTATCATCTTATAATGGTACCCTTAGCTTGGATCCAACTATAAAGGCTCAAAAGAAATCCTACAAGGAAAGGTGAACACAACCTAAGTGTACAGGTACAGACTCTAAACTTATTCTTATTGCAAATCTTTATCAATCTAAACAATGGCGTCCTCTGACTGTAAGACATGCACCCCATGAGGTGAGTGTAAATTGACGCCAGATGTTTGATCATTGGAACGGGATACATTTTCAGATATGGTGGTTTTGTTAAGTGGGAGTCCACAGCCTTCCCATGTTAGTGTCGATCAAGGTACACAAGGTTACTGGCGAAAGTCTGGGGGCAGTAAAAAGGTGGTAAAAGTGTTCCTGCTGCTCATACTGGTATACCTCTATTTCGCAAGACAGTTTACAAACCAAACTTGATTCACAAGTGTGGCAGCATCTAGCCCATGGTTCGCCGGCATGTCCCACACTTGGATGGAATTGTAAATGGTAGCATGTGCCACACTTGGATTGAACTATGATTGGTAGCATGTCCCTCACTTGGATAGAATTATAAATGATAGCATGTGCAACACTTAGATGGAAATGTGAATGATAGCATATCCCGCACTTAGATAGAACTGTAAATAATAGCATGTGCAACACCTAGATGGAATTGTAAAGGATAGCATGTCCCACTCTTAGGTGGAACTGAAAATGGTAGCATATCCTGCACTTAGATTGAATTGTAAACGACAGCAGGTACAACACCTAGATGGAATTGTGAATGATAGTATATCCCTCACTTAGATAGAATTCTAAATGATAGCATGTTCAACACCTAGATTGAATTAGAAATGATAACATGTGCCTCACCTACATAGAACGATGATTGGTAGCATATCCCTCACTTAGTTGGAATTGTAACTGATTGCATGTGCCACACGTAGATGGAATTGTGAATGTAAGCATGTGCCTCATCTAGATAGAATTATGATTGGTAGCATACCTCTCACTTAGCTAGAATTATGAATGATAGCATATCCCGCATGAGAATAGGTAGAATGAATAGAGTGAATAGAATAGGTGGAATAGGTGACATAGATAACATAGGTGGAATGGATTGAGTATACGAAGCAGAATAAATTAACAGAGTGGACTGAACGAATGGGGCAGAATAGAATGAGTCTAACCCGTTGAAACTCACCCCATGCTTTGTATCACTGTGCACCTTCTCCCGTGTTGTTGCCAGATATCTGTATCCCCTGTATATGCTATATATCTGTATCCCCATATATATCTGTACTGACCCCTGTCGCTATATATATATGTCGCTATGTATGTCCCACCGTCCTGTTCACGTGCCTGTCAGGCGCTTTACAGATAACCACCATATCATACCACTACGCTTACTCTCTACTATACACCATCATTCAACCAGAACACAGCTATACCCCTGATAATTCGGCCTAGCAGTCCACATACAAATACGACCCCATGAACACCTCATCACCCTAATAAAACGCAGCTAGCTGAGCACATTCCGGTCAGATGCTCACATAGGCGTTCCTCAGGCCTAATGCAGCCAGAACCCAGTCTGGGTATCCACCCACCAGACTGCACACATCCAACTGATATCTTCAGCAGCACACCTATCGCTAGGAAGCAGCTATCATCCAACAACTACACCAGCTGCACACATATCCGGTGCACCCACGCACCATACGACACTATCTCTCTCTACTGACCTGAACTATGGCTCCAAAGGGCGTTCAACCTACCATCGCTTTGAGGTCATACCAGTGATATATATAAGGTGCTATATAAATGGCAAATAACATAACATATACGGACACCCTCACCAAAGCTATTGAAGCTATAGCCGCCATCGAATGCAAAAAGGAGAAAAAATCTATGCACACCAACTCCTGGTTCACTGAGGAACTACAGGCTCTACGTTCAAGCAAATGAGAGGCATTAAACAATTGGCAAGCTGACCCTAGTGATCAGACCAAGGACACCAAGACGCCACAGCCGTTCACAACATCTATGCCACTATCCAAGCTTGGATTGCAATCAAAGGTTTCTGTCTTAACGGGGAGAAGACTGAAATTCTCATCCTGGGCCAGACAAACACATTATCGAAACTAAGCCCCCAATACAACAACTTCAACATAGACAACTCAACCATCTCCGTATCATCCTCTGTCAAGACTCTGGGTGTTCACATTGATGCAAATCTATCGATGAACAAACAAGTCAGCGCCATAGCCCCTGCATCAGCGTTCAGCACCAAACTCATCAATGCCATTAAACCTTACTTATCCACCCCCAACCGCTTGGCCATAGCTAGAGCAACTATAGGAGCCAAACTCGATTATTGCAACGCCCTCATAGCTTGCGCCTCCGGCAAAAACATTCACAGACTGCAAACCACACAAAACAATGCCCTCAGAGCCGCCATGAGCATCCGTAGAAGAGACCATATATCCCCCGCCAGACGTGAAGCCCGGTGGCTCCAGGTCAAAGACCGTATTGCTCTGAAAATCCTCACCATCACTCACAGATGCATCAACAAAATCACTCCAGCATACCTATCTGAAGCAATATCAAGGACCACATCCTCTCGCCCCACCAGAGCTCAGTACACCAACCAGCTACACATACCACGCATAAAGAGAGCCACAGCGGGAGGTCTAAGCTTCTCCTATATTGCACCGAAACTCTGGAACTCACTCCCTGCCACCCTTAGAGCTGAAACTTCCATCTCTGTCTTCCGCAACAACCTCAAGGCCACTCTCCTCAACTAGCAAGTGGAGGACTGCCTCCTCCACTTCTGCCATGTATATTGTAATATAACACAAATGTAATATAACTATATTGTAACCTGTACATATACTGCTAATGACTATGTAACTACATTGCAACCTGTATATATATTGCTAATGACCATGTAACTAAGTAACTAAGCTTTGTACTGTAACAAGTGCCACAATGTCCTTGGGCTGTTGTGCGCTATATAAATACGAATAAAAAAATAAAAAACATCTTCAAACAGATTTCCACCCAGTACAAGGGGCCATCACTACAGCTAAAGCTAACTCAACTCCCGGATCACCAAAGCCAATTCACAAACTAAAGTTCTCAATTTCCAATGAACTCATCTCCCCTCCCGACAGCCCAGATGAGATCATCAAAGATGAAGCCTAGTACTCAAGTATACAAACCGCACTGCTCAGTAAAATTGACTTACTCCAAATTAAAATCCAGGAGCATTACAAAGCCTGACCTCACCTCATCCAGCCTCCACACCCAGCCCTTGACACCTTGAAGTCAAATAATCCCCTATTCGTCTTCCGTGACATCACAGAATCAGAAGTCATCAACCTCCTCCAGCCCCTCAAACCGTCTATATGCAAAGGTGACATTTAGCTACCTAATATCATCAACGACTGTGCTGACTCCCTTGCCCCTCTCCTAACAGCATTCATCAATGCTTCATTCAAAACGGGTATCGTCGCGGCTTGCATGGGTATGCCCCTCCTAAAAAAACACTCTAGACCCCGCCTTGCCCAATAACTACCAGCCCGTAACCACTGTCCCTTTCCTCTTAAAAATCTTGGATAAAGCAGTCCACACCCAGATTCAACACTTTCTTAAATCTAACTCTATCCTAGGCAATAGACAATCTGGTTTCCGTAAAGGGCACGGCATAGAAACCGCACTGGTAGACCTTAAAAACCAAATCACTCAAATCATGGACAAAGGCAAGCCAGCACTCCTACTACTCCTGGATCTCTCGGCTGCCTTCGATCTGGTGGATCACAAAATCCTTACATCACATCTCACCCAGACTGCCAATTTCTCTAAAGATGCCTCCTCTTGGATCACATCATTCCTGGAAGGCAGAGCTATGAAAGTTTTCTCTAACCAGGCTAGCGCTGCTCACACCACCATTCACTGTGGAGTCCCCCCCGGTTCATGCACAGCCCCCACGCTATACAACATTTTCACCAAACCGCTCTTCGATAAACTGGATGCACTTGTTATAGCATATACTAAATATGCTGACGATACACAAGTACTCCTACCACTCTCCGGCTCATATGATCAAGACACCAAAGCTTTGCATCAAATCTACGCTACCATCCAAGCCTGGATGGCGGCCAATGGCCTTTGTCTTAATGGAGAAAAGACTGAGATTATCATTCTTGGATCTAAAATGACTCTGAACAAACTAGGACAGCAATACCATAACTTCAGTACAGACAGCACTATCATCGCTGTATCTTCCTCAGTCAAGACTCTAGGGGTCTACTTAGACTCTACGCTATCTATGAATAGGCAGGTTAGCGCCATCACCGCGGCCTCCGCTCACACCACCAAACTTATTAATGCGATTAAACCCTACCTATCCAAACAAAACTGTATGTCAATAGCTAGAGCCACCATTGGGGCTAAATTAGACTATTGCAATGCTAGCAGGTACGTCGGCATAAAATATAAAAATACTCCAAATCACACAAAACAATGCTCTTAGAGCAGCCCTGAGCATTCCCAAAAGAGATCACATCACTCAAGCTAGGCAGGCTGCACACTGGCACCCCATAAGAGATCGTATAACCTTCAAAATCCTTACTCTCTCGCACAAATGCCTGTCCCTCACAGCCCCACCATACCTATCAGAGGCCATTGCGAGAACCTGGGGAGTTGCTAGGTCTGGAAAAGACCCGGGGCTAAGCTGATGTCGGAACTGTTGGGACTGGGGGCTAGCTAATCTTTTGGCTGTAGCTCCTGACATTCTATCCGGGGCTACAACCAAAAGATCAGGGGCTATAGCCCCCTTAGCCCCCCCTAGCAACGCCCCTGGCGAGAACCAACTCTGCACGCCCCATAAAATCTTTCTACATTAACCAACGACACATCCCGCTCATTAACAGGGCCAAAGCAGGCGGGATTGGATTCTCATATCAAGCACCTAAACATTGAAATGCCCTACCCCCAGCTCTCAGAGTGGAGACCTCCCTCACAGCTTTCAGGAAAATGATAAAAACTTCACTCTTCAACTGAACAACTGAATACACTCATCCCTATCTGCCCCCCCCCCCCATTGCTATCCCACTGTATATATCCATTGTACTATGTAACCAGGTCATTCTGCTTTTAATAGCGCCACAATGCCTCCGGGCTGATACACGATTTATAAATGCAAATAAATAAGACTCGATAAGCAACCCAAATTTCAGGAGAAGAGTTGAAAGTCTCATTAGCAAGTCTGGCCTCAGTGATTTCACAGAAAAATACTAACCGCAAATATTCTTCAGTGCAGAATGTTCACTACAATGTAATCCACTGACTAAACATGGAGAAAAGGGTAGATTGGTTTGGATAAGAGTATATTGAGTTTAAAGGGTGCTGGTTGTGGTTGGGAGTTAAAAGGTCGGCTGTGAGGGGTGCCCCCCATACATTTTGCAGCTGAAAAGATTTCACAATTCGGTAAAGAAATAGGCAGTTCACCTAGGCCTAGGCACAGACACTATTGTGTGTTCTTTATACGCATGCATCCCTTATTGGGCCAGATGTGACTTTCTTTGGTAACAAATCACTGGGTAAAGCTTAACTTTTTGGTCATGGGTATGGCACTGGTGACTTCTGTTCAAGGGTAGAAGACCAGTGTTGTGTACTTCTGCAGCCCCCAAATCTTCATTTATTCCCAGTGTAGCTCCTCTAACTATTGTGTTTAGCCACAAAGGATTGTTCCTAGTAATAAGATGCTCGGATCTGTATTTGTGGATGTTCAGCTCTCTATTTGCTTACTTATGGAATATCTTGTTTGCTCAAAACGAGGGCTAGGTTTGACTGCCTACTGCTAAGGGGAAATACTGGAAAGTGGTCAGGATACCCAAATGATCCTGGCTGCCCAGCGTGTTGGGCGCCAAGAGAGGATCTGAAACACTTTGTTATTTTGCCCCGGGTACGGTGACATCAGACAACATACTATCCTGCAGATTATCAAGCTCACTGATATTCGCTGCTATAGGCCCGCCTTGTTGTTAATTTTGTTGGCGGAATCAGAATTGACTGCCTGGGCCCTTTTGCCTTATCTGAAAAGTGCTATGCTTAGAAGAAAGGGGATTTTAAAGGGATAGAAATGGTTTTGGTATTTTGAGATCTATGGTTATAATGTTTCTGTTCAAAGGTATTGAACTTGTTATGGTAATTGTTTTATCGACATGCAGTATTTTAATGATGTTTATACCTCATATTGTCTGTGTTTGATGAATGTTTTTATATCCAAATAAACATAATTGAAGACTTTATTAGGTAACAAACCACTGGGTAAAGCTTAACTTTTTGGCCATGAGTATGGCACTGGTGACTACTGTTCAAGGGTTGAAGACCAGTGTTGTGTACTTCTGCAGTCCCTGAATCTTCATCTGTTTCCAGTGTACCTCCTCTAACTATTATGTTGAGCCACCAAGGATTGTTCCTAGTAATGGGATGCTCTGATCTGTATTTGCGGATGTTCAGCTCTGTATTTGCTTACTTATGGAATATCTTGTTTGTCTGATAGCCTTCCGATCTGTATCCAGAGATGACCATCGCACTGATCGATAACAAGCCTGACTTTGTGCGGCTTTTCCTGGACCATGGAGTGAGCCTGAAGGAATTCCTGACATGGGATGCCCTGAAATTACTCTACAACAACATGGAGCCGTCCAGTCCAGTCTACAGCAAATTGGAGAAGCTCCTGGCAGAGGAGGAGCAGCTGCCCCAGCCGAAGGGTCGCTCCGACATCCAGCTCCACCATGTCGCCCGGGTCATAAAGGAGCTTCTGGGAGAGTTTACAAAGCTACTCTATCCAAATTTCAAAAGCTCCCGCTCATCTATAGTGCCACAAATCAACATAAAGGTAAATGTGTGTAAGTATGGGTGTGTACTTAAATGGCAAGCAGCAGAGTGTTGTAAGAGAGGGACAGAAATGGCCTCACGGGGAAGCGCTAGAGGGCCATGGAGATGCAGGAGTAGAGTCTTGAGTGCTCTCTTGAATGAGTACTGAATGAGTACTGAGAACTGTTTATCTGTTCATATTGCAATGAGTTTCACTCAAGAGCATTGTTGGAAGCAGAAAGTTATCGCCATGCCAATTAAAGGAAGTCTTTTGCATAAACTCCTGGCTACATTTTGAACTATTGAAAATCATGTGAATTAAAACTAAAAAGACCTGAAGTAATACTTGTATCCTATGCATTTATTGAATTCAGTCTGTTTATGGCACGCACAATATCCCTCCTACGCATATCTCGTTGCCATAGAGCTCCTCCTGACTGTCCGGGAACCTCCCTTCACAGTTCTCCGGTGGCTCTTCCAAGAATGATTATTTAAGATCCATATCTAGCAGGTGGGGAGTCACCAAGGATGACACTCAGCTCCTCATATGGGATATCGGGATATCCCCGGCAGAAGAACTTCCTGGGGATTGCAGGATTGGGGGCATGGGGAATGATAATTTATAAACACCTCTAAGACTGACTTCGGTTTGTTTCTAATTCTTGTTCCACAATCCTTGTAAATCATTGGATACCACATGATAGTGTCACAACTCCTGTCTCCACATCTGTGAACTTTCTTGGCTTTTGGGTTGACTCCCAATTGTCAATGCAGACTCAACATAAACATATGGGCTCATCAACTAATGTCATTCCATTCAGTCTATTTGCAGATCCATCCCTGCCAGTTCAAATGGACAGGATACGTGCTTCCGAGTTAGACCAATTCAGGTACTTTTTCTCATCGGACGCTTGTTTAGGTTATTTTGACTGTACAAAAGGAAAGGACTGGCACCTTTCAGCAAGACATTAATTATTTCATTGGGACTATAGACTTAGCCCTTCTGTTCTGCTTTTGATAGGACAGTACCAGCACTTGCCAGCATAGCTGCTACACATTTAGTTCTCGACTATGAAATCGTTTTTGTATGAGTCATATTAATGTATTCACCAAATGAATGACTGATACCCAAACTATAGATCGACAACCACACTGCCGGCAGCTCTGAGCAACAACAAAGCACTGCCCTCTTCTCTGCACTACTGTAATCCACTGGAGCCCAACATCTGACTTTCTCCTGCTCTCGGGGTATGTGCTACTGTGTCAGATCTCCCGCTGTATGTGAAACATGTGTTCCCAAAAATGACAGCAGTCTCTTGGACACCTGGGAGCAGCACACTCTCATGTAAGGTAGACAATATAATGGTGAGCAGGTTGTAGAGGATTGTAAACAATAAAGAAGCTAGATTTAGCAAGACATGAAAAAGACACAGCAAGGCATTTTTTGGGAAGCTACGTGAAGATGTGCTCTTTGTCTGCAATTGATGTCGTGCAGTGTTTTCTGATGTTGATTACAGTGGTTGTTTTAGTTTTTTATAAGCAGACCTATTCTTTTGTGCCTCATTAGAGACCGAAAGTGTTGTATGAATAACAAGACTTTATCCATGTGTGAAGAATTTGGTCCATTGGGTGCTTTGAGTTCATTATCACATTACAAGATAAACTAATGAAAGTGATACATTGAGGCCACTTTAAGATCTTTAAAATCCCAGAATACTGTTCATGTTTACTTTCCAGAAGTGCGGGAGGGGATTTTGGGATTTTGGAATACCCCAGCATTGGGAGAGATAAATGGACCTGCTGAGTGATCAATCTAGGCTTGGTAGACTATGGAATTGTTTAGGATTTGGTAGCCCAAGCCACTGAAAACCTTACATATGTGGTTGAGTCTGTGGGTGGATGCAACAAGGAATGTGGTCTTGTCCGCACAGATGCTATGGCACTGAATATAAAGTTATTCTTCGAGAGGAACAGATGCTTTTCACCCCCGCCCCCTCCTTAACATACCACCTTTATTTATTTTATATCTGGAAGAAAGCTTAGACCGGCTAATTAACCCTATGCCATAGGGTAAATTCTCTACTGTCTTGAAGGCCTTCTTCCAATCCTTGCTGAACTCTGCACTAGGTGTGCCCTGAGGCTCCAACTGGCTGCTCTTTAGTGCTCTACATTTATGATCAGTCAATGAAGTGGGGTTGTCTTCCTAGAGAAGACAAGAAGATGGGGTTTCAGTGACGTTACAATTTGTAAAGACGGTATCATTATGCCATATTATCGAGCTATACCCCACCAGAATGCTGCTTTGAGAGTCTCTCCTGTGAGCTGCCAGGAAGCTAGGATGTGTGAAGTGTGAGGAAGATATGGTATCAAACAGTGAAGACAGACACAAGTGATCACACTTCAAGGGTGTTTATTGAACTTTCATACGGGTTGGTAAAATCCTAAATCTAAAGATGGGAGAAAGCTACAACCATCAAATAATAATAACGCAGTCCTAGTAGAGTCTTGTCAAAATAAAAGGGCCTATACTAAAAAACCCTTCTAAATACAAATGATGTGGGACAATGGTGTATGCAAAAGAAAAGTGTTCAAGAAACAATATATCAGGCTAACTGAGAAGTTGGCTTACCTTCCCCACGTTTTCAGCACAGGACAAGGCAGCACACTCGAGCCTAGCACATATTCTGGCTTTTCTAGCACAAGGATACAGTTCAAAATCTCAGTAACAGGGCCTTCTGTGCCAAAGTCTCTTTGCCATTCAAAGTCTCTTATTACAGAGGGCCTGATGCAACAGACGAACATACAAGTTTCTTTCTTCGCAGGAATTTCACATGTACAATTTCTCGGGTGATTCAATGTTCACCCCGGATCCCCCTCTGCTGGGCTCAGACCCACTTTAACACAATGTTCTGAATTGGTCTCCCTCAATCAGGCTCAGACCATTTTGTCTCACTTTCCAAACTTTCCTCTCTGCATCACAAATCGAAGACTTTCGACTCGGCATGGGATTTTGCTTGACCCGTCACAGGATCACTTCGATTCACGATTTCTTTCTTACTACAATTCTTTAACTTTTATTTCTGCCACTTCTCAGCTGGGCACCTTACAGAGACCTTCAATTGAGCATGCACGCAGTGCCGGACCATCTATCAACAGTATTGTACATTTTCTTTCAAAGCTCAAGCATTCATCAGCAGTTTAGCCTTACTCTTGTCTTTCATCACGCGCGTTTTGATAATGTTCGTCCCAGCGCTCGTTATACAATGTTGCTGCTTGCACCCTTGGCTTCAACACAGACCAGTCTTGTATCGGACTCCCCAACTCACCGGCTGTGTTGATTTTTCTGATGCTACCTTGTTCTTGGAGTCAAGGACAGTACCACAGCGGCTGCTGCTTTTCCCCGACTCGATTAATCATGCAGGAGTACTGCAGGTATCTTTGACACACAATGCATGATTTATCAGATTGGTTTCCTGGTCTTTAGCTGTCTAATCTTGAGGGCTCTTGAAAGCAACTGTTTCTTGCCAGAAAGGTCAAGGGAATTTCCTTCCTTACAAACCCTCTGTGTTTGCAGGCTTTACTTCCTCATCCACCTGCCGTCTCAAAATTGCTGTTCCTTCATGTGCTTTGCCTTGCTCAGATTTTACCTTCGTGCTCTGCATTTTATCCGTGTGGGGAAGCTTAATGGAAGTCAAGTGTGAATGATGGTCAATAATTGCCTGACCTCGCCTAACCATTGTATTGGGACACGTTAGGTATACTGCTCGGGTGTTAGTCTGTTTTCTCCCAGAGCGGGCTGTCCGTGTGAAAGTGTTTGAGTAGGAAAGAGGCGGGGTGGGGTGGGATAGAGTTCCTATGTATCTTAACTGGTAGGATGGGGTAAAGGTGTTACAGGGAAGGGATTAGTGTCTCGCCATGCAGTGCCCCACTCCCCGAAGCCCCCTCATCCAATTGAGCCTCCTGCACTGGACCAACCCCAGGAACTGGATCGAAAAGTGACGGTTGTTTCCTGGCCACCTGGATGATAAATCACTGGGGTCTGGTGGGTGAGACACCTTCTGGTTTCTCACACAAGGCAAGTCCACGTTCCTGGTGCGGCTGGTATTCTAAGAGTGTTGGTGGAGCTGGGACCGTAGTCATTCAGATTCTGGATGAGCCATCTTTCGTTGTTGTAGGGTAAATGAAGCTATTTGTTCATTCTATATTGGATGGCCAGAGGTTGGACAATTATGAGGCTGTAAGTGAAAGGAGTGCCTTTTCTGGAAGTGTCTGGTTTCGCCTGTTGGTGGCTTGTGGATCGACTGGTGAGATGATGACCACCAAATGAAGGTGTGGTGAACCATCATCGACTATCCCCTCCAGAGGATTTGGTGGAGCTGGTGTGATGCGTAGGACCAGTGCAAGAACAAGCAGTGGCGTTCTGTTTGTGACTGGGGGTAAGTAAGGGAATTGTGCAAGGGTTGGAGGGTTATTCCTGTTTTTTCACAATCTTCATTTGTCAACACAGATCATTCAGGAGGCACAGAGGCGTTTCCATCAGATTCGAGCTTGTCAAAGTAAAATGGAGCCTTTTAGCAATCTTTCATACCTAGCAACTATCTTCCCCTTGCGTTTCTTGTGAGCAGTGGCATTTATATACTTGAAAATGTTGTGGGGATGGTATAATTGGGGGTAAATGTTTTGTCCAATGTATGTGTCCTCTGTAGTTTTAATATATGCACATATATGCTGTCAGAGCCCACAACAGCAGCATTTTAAACATGTTTAATCATCCGGAACATTACTACACAAGTTGAAAAACTAGATGCGACACGCTGTGCTTTTGAATGTGCTGGTTGGCATGTTCCTTTAATGTACATTTTTAAAGAATAAATGCCCACCCTCACTCCCTAACCCTGGTGCATGGCATGCCCTCATTCTAGGGAATTTATGTTGGTGCATTGATTATTAGGGGGGTGTCCTTCAAATGTTTGCGCACAGAATATCAACTGTAATTCTGCTTCCACACATATCAGACACTTTATTATACGAACAGTGCCAATAAAATATCTGAAACGTTCATGCATTCCTAGCATTGCAAAGTGACATAAACAAATAGAGTAAAGGACCCTAGGTTTCTTTTTGGCCAGTATGCTAAAATAGCCTATAAATCACTATAGTCCTCCATACTGAGCAGGGGTTTTGACAGGTCGATGCCCCTGCCTATTATGGACGAGCTGCCCCTAAATGGAATGTCGTAAAGATGTGTTATTTCACACTACATTCTCTAAGTAGGTCTGGACGATACCTTTTTTCAGTGCAAAATATTAATCTCAAAGAAATTCTCCTAAAATACGTGTGGCAGGGATGTTGCATGGCATCAATTGCACTAGTCAATACATTGGTTTTTATTTATTTTATTTATTTAGTTGGACATTTGTATGATGCCTATACACAAGTATTTCCAGGGGCCACAAGACAAGTTGGGAGGGTGGGGGATAGGGGAACATAGGAAGAAAGTAGAACAACAAAAACGGTTATATTGGCCTTGTGACAAGCCTACCGTGCAAGTGCATGACACGGTGGTAAGTGAACGGGGTAAGTGGAGAAGTGCATGAATGGGGTGCCCAAAGGGAGGGGGGAGGGCAAGTGCTTGGGGGGCCAAGATGGCAAGTGCCAGTGGAAAGAGGGGGGAAGGGAGGATGAGTGCGGTGGGCAGGGTGGACCAGGTTAGGGCTAGTCCGGGGAAGGGAGCCCGAGGGTAAGTGCTGGCAAGGGATGCTGGGGGGACTGGTAGGGTGGTGGTCTGGCCCCTTTGACTCAGGGACCAGGCCCCAGTTGCAGCGGCATAGGGAGAGTTAGCATGGTAGGAGGAGAGTGACGGAAGAGGAGAAAAGGAAAGTCTTGAGAAGTTTCCAGAATTTAAAAAGATCCGGCTCAAGTCTGGCTGAAGTCTGAGGGGAGCAGGGAGGCTGTTCCAGAGGGAGGAACCAGCTGAGGAAAGGGATCTTCCTCCAACTCTCTGCTTGGTGAAACGTCTGACCTGCAGATAGTTGGAGCCAGAGTACCAAAGGACTCTGGCAGGGAGGTATTTAGCAGGGAAAAGCTGGATGTAGCGAGGTCTCTATCCCCAGACAGCCTTGTGGATGATGCAAAGGGTCTTGAATTTGATCCTTGCGGTCACTGGGAGCCAGTGGAGAGCTTTTAGATGCTGTCCCTGGGCTAGAGGCCAAGGATAAGTCTTGGAGTCCTATTCTGGATTAGTTGAAGGGAGTGAAGGGAGAAAACAGCTAGTTAGATCAAGACACAATTGTAGTAATCCAGCCCAGAAATAACTAGGGCTCTGGAGACGTTGCTCTTCTGGAGGAAGGTGAGGAAATGTAGAATGCCCCTGAGGAGGTGGAGCTGAAAGTTGGACTTCTTGGCAAGGTCTGTGATGTGTGGAGACAAAGAAAGAGAGGAGTCAAAGATGATCCCAAGGTTTTTTGCCTCATAAGTAGGTGGGGGAGAGGGGAAGGGGGGGCTGACCAGACAGTGGGGTGGAAACAAGGAGCAGGCGTCCCAATGAGAAGGATCTCCGTCTTACTGACATTAAGGTTGAGATCACTGGCAGAGCACCGTGCCTGATAGCAGTCAGGCAGCCAGATATGAGGTGGATAAGAGTTGGTCATGTCTGAGGTTGCGAATATATGTCAAATGTCCCATTTATGTGTGTTTTCAGATATTGGGTAAGAAGCGTAAAACCCATCCCAAAGAAGCCCCGCCGCTGCCTGTCTACCCCCTGCGGGATCTTCTCATCTGGTCCATCCTTCAGAACCGCGAGGAGCTGGCTGAGATCGCCTGGTCCCAGGTATGAAATGGCTCTTCCCATTTACGAAAAGATGACCTGAGCTAAGAGATGCGATCCATAGGGCCGATGCATGATTACCAACACACAAAGCACGATTAACTAATACTTTATAATCCATGCAAACCAGCAAGTGCAGAAATGATTAGCGACTTGCCCTTTTTATCCCGGAAACAGCCTGTTAGGGGGTCATAGAACAGGTGTGTTCACATGTGGTTGGTGTCATGCACCATATAAGGCAGCCCTGTCCTGGTGCCGTTGCAGTTATGTCCAGGGATTCTGCCCAGTAAAGTTCACTCCAGAATCACACAAGTATCTCTTGTGATATTCAATTACATTTTCATTTCACAAAAGTACAAAGAAATCATACAAGAAAACAAAATGCAAAACATCTGCTAAAGTACTTTTGTCCTTCTTTAAAAACCATTTGATTTTCTCACGAATGATGCATGTTCAATAAAACCATAAATAGAATGGGCAACCTTCTTGCGGGGGCGGGGGGGAGAACACTGGCACCCTGGCCTCAGCTAATGTACGGATATTATACAATCTAAAAATAGGAAGAAGGAACTTTATCCTAAGCATATTCAGGGTAGTACAAAAGAATACAAAATGTCATTAGTAGACCAACTGGCCACTACAGATTTGTGTCCGCACTCTCTCCATGGTGCTAATACATATTACACAATAAAGAAATGTCAAAAACACCTAAATTCACCCACTCGACAAACACAGGAGCACACAACATACAGTCATTAAAAACGACAACTATGCACATAGAGCAACATTTGCAGATGATCAAGGAGGTACAGCGTTATGTGCCTTATTTTGCAACAACGTGCAGTTTATTTCTCCAGTACTCTGCCATAAACATTGCCAAAGTGCGCTGCATAATTGCACAGTTCCCGGGTACTAATACCCACTGGGGAATTTAAAAAAGTGAAATGAGTGTCTCACAGCAGATCTAAAACAAAGTGTTTTGAACTCTCTTATTATTTTGGTTAGTCTTTTTCATGTCCATGCCACCGAATACATTTACTGTGATTAGGAAATGTTCCAAGACCCTAGAAAACACTCCATCTTAATGTGGACTTTATCCATCGCATGCTGTGAATGCTCAGCCGCATGCACTTTTTTAATTTAAAATAAGAATCCAAATGCCGTGAAAAGCTTGAATATTAAGCATTAAAGAATGGAGTACCTCTTTGCAGGACAGATTCTGCACCATGAATTCCACCCTGGAGATCAGGGAAGAACTGTAGGCTGGGTGGGTGGTTTGAAGCAATCTCTCTGTGTTGACCATCCAGCCTTTGGTCTATTGCCTGAGATCCAAGCCGCATTTGGGCAATGCTATGACCTGTGTTTTGTGTATGGCTCATTTCACACAATCTTCTAGATAAAGCAGAACATTTTAATGCACTTTGATTGCTCTTGAACAGCGTTTGGTGTCGACCAATGACCTTCTCGGCGAAGGCTCTGTAACACTGTGCC
This sequence comes from Ambystoma mexicanum, assembly GCF_040938575.1. Classification (NCBI taxonomy): domain Eukaryota; kingdom Metazoa; phylum Chordata; class Amphibia; order Caudata; family Ambystomatidae; genus Ambystoma; species Ambystoma mexicanum. The sequence continues at coordinate 1,092,806,443 of NC_090941.1, forward strand.
ACACGGCAGAGCTGGCACTTCCCACAGCTGGATAACAAGAGTAGATCAATCAACACCCCAGGTACATTCAGAACAGCTGACTCCACTGTTTTCCATTCCTGTTGCAGTGGGGCCAGTGGTAGTGGTGCAGTTATGAGTGTGCAGCAAATAATACAAGGAGCTAGTGTTCGGGTAACTGTGGACCTAACTGTGCATGTGTGGTTCAGCCCTTTTTATTGACTACAATGGTACCACCCGGCATTGCTCAGGTCCATGGTCATGATGACAATTCTGGCCTCATTACAAGTTTATCGCTGCATGAGAAAAGTGACAGTAATTCCATTAGTGCCACTTTTTCTGCACCGCCAGATTTACATTTTTGGTGGATTTACTGCCAGCGAAATTACTGTGTGGTAAATGCATCCATTTTCAGAGGGAAACTGGTAGACTCGCCTCCAGCATGTTGCTAGCGGTAAATCCTCCACTTAACCCCTAGAAATCGGCAGATTTACCGCACAGTAATTCCACCAGTGGTAAATTCTCCAAAAATCTACATGGAGTCCTATGGCCTCCAAACATGGGGAATTACTACCACTTGTAATCCCGTGGTAATTCCATGAAACCAAGTGGCCATAACAGTAATTGAGTTTGATGGCATTTCGGCAGAATTACGGCCAGAATTCCACTGAACTCTTAAAGTGCCCGGACCTGACGGGATTCCAGTCAACCTATGTAAACTAGAGTCCGCCTACTGGCTCCCTGTTTTGATAAAAAAAGGTAATATGCTTAATACTAATAACGAACCAGCAGCATCATGGCGATCAGTAGGAATCATCGCAATTTTCAAAAAGTGGGATAGAAATAACCCTTCACATTTGCGGCCTATCACCCTCCTTGACAGTCTGGGAAAGGTATATGCAAAGGTTCTGGCTTACAGGCTACTCAAACTTATGAATGAAGGATATCTTCTGCACCACGTAAAGGCACTGGAACTATAGAACAGGCCTTCCGATTGACATTGATTTGACAATAATGTTACACAGAAAGTTATGCCTTTATATATGATCTTGATCGCTCTGAAGACAGCCTTTGACCATGTAAACCGCAAGCTATTATGGGGTGCAATGTATAGACTTGGCATCCCTTTGCAGCTGGTAAATTGCATATGGTCGACACACACAGAAAATAATGCCATTGATCGATGGGAAAATAGGGGCAGAGGACAGATTCATTCCCGGTTCCTAGAGGAGTACGGCAAGGTTAGGTTCTGGCACCTTTTCTGTTTTCCTTATTTATTAACGATCTTGCCAGCTCGCTACTAGCATTCCAGGCAGATGCCCCCTTGATAAATAAGATGCGCTTAAACATTCTTTTATTTGCCGACAAAGCTGTTTTATTATCTACCTCCCTGCAAGGCTTGAAGAAGATCTTTTCTCAATGTGTTCATTTAGGGAACAGATGATCATGCTGTTTCTAGTTTGGGGATTTGTCAGGCATTCCAGAAATATTGGGAATAAATGACATTGAAGTTTACATTTGTCACTCACTTCCACCACTAGTTGGAAGGGTTCAGACCCTTTGTGGCAAACAACAGTTATGGTTTTACTGTAAGGAAATATGAAAAGGGCATTTTCCAGACCTACGTTCAACATGTTCAACACTAACCGCCCAGGGTATGTCCTGGGAGCAGGGCACACACCCATATGCTCCTCACTTGGAAGGTCTGATAGACATCAGCCAGTGCTCCGAGACCCTTGAACTCCTGTTCCTTACCTGTGAGAGGTGGGTTTGGTTGGTTAGAGGATTGTTTCCCCCTAATGGATGGCCTCACATCTAGTAACTGCTTGCTCTCTTTCAGGATCAAGACTGCATTGTGGCCGCGTTGGCATGCAGCAAAATTCTGAAGGAGCTCTCAAAGGAGGCAGATGAGGCGGACAACTCCGAGAACATGCTGGCGTTGGCAGCCCTGTATGAGGAGCGGGCAGTGGGTACGAATACAGCGCTTACCTTTCCACTCCTATTTGAGAAGATGTTCTCTGAAGCACGATTGACGCAAATACTCATACATGCAAACATTGAAACACGTTGGCGGTGTCAATTAGCCCTTCTCTGTATCAGTGTGTGTCTATGCTTGTATGACATTTCAAGTCCTAATGTTCCTTTACATTATGGTTGCATGGTGAAGTGGGCCTTCTTTAACGATTTGTATTGCTATTTTCAAGACTTTATATTACTTTAGGGGTAACCCAATATGCAGCATCCATGCAATCTAAGAGTGGAGAGAGCCTGTGTCTACCCGACTGTCTTTGCATTCACCGCCAACCAACTTGGATACATATTATCTCAATATATAGAGGGCGTCGCCTTATTTAGCAATTGGTCTAGGAAGAAATAGAAAGGACCAGAATTATAGGGTAACAGTAATCTCCCCATACTTAAGGTGAAACCTTTGATCCATTGATTTTGTAAACATTTTCCAAAGATGTTTTCTGGTGCAGGCCCCCCAAAATTGGAAGGTTTTGGAGACATTTGTCAAACAGTTTAAAAGTTATATTACATTGAAAAGGGGTTTGTTTTTGACCTGTTACCCAGAATTTCAAAATAGGCACAAATGTGCATCCATTGGACAGGCACACAGCTGAAACCGCTGGATGGATTTGCTTCAAATTCTAAACAACTTGGGTGCAAAGTGGTGCAGAGCTGCCTCTTCGTGTTTTGGTGCAGATCCTTCCAGAAGTTGTTTTAAAATTTGGCTGAGAAAGGGTTGCCTTGGCGCAAACTTAGTTTACATATCTCCTATAGTGTAGAGCAGCAAGTGAGGTTTTTCATGAATGAAAAGTCGCCACTTTCTTAATGCTCGATGCAAGTGTTTCTGCGAGAATCCTGCAAGATCAGAAAAAGAAAAGCTTAAAATTATATTGGGGAAAGGGCTGGGGGGTTTGCCTTCAGTCGGGATGGTAAAAGAGGACTAACTGGTGAGTTTGACAGATTTGTTGAAATCTAAGGAAGACGATTTCAAGCCAAACATTTTCGTTTTTTCGCAAGAAAAGGAACATTATCGCAGACCTTATGTAAAAAAACAATACCGTTCTCACAGGAATTTGATCTGTGTCCTAAGAAGAAACATCAGTAAAATGATAATATGAGGAAGGCGTGCCCTTTGATTAAATATTATTACTCAAATCCTAAAGTCATCTCATCTGTCCATATTATTTTCCTCTTGTCCAGCTGTGTTTCTTTAAGCCCTTTTAAAAGTGGTCAAATATATTTATTTTTGCATTTTGAAAGCGCTCACACAGCCCGCGGGCATCGAGGTGCTGTTACAGGAATCGTTTTTTTTTTTTAGCGTAAATGTGTTTTTTTTTTTGTCTTAGTTGCGTATTTATAACACGCTCAAAATATCCAGAGGTTTCTAAGCACGGACCCGGGGATCGAACCTGTGTTGCTTTGTGTCATCTTGCTTCCAAGGCGAGCACATTGCACTGAGCTATCCTCCCGGGACTGTATAAGTACTGTAATCGAATACCCAGGGCCTGCAATACTTACATGGGCCTAAAAATGGTTGCATTTCCCTCATTGTTTTAGGTTCTGAGGTCTTCATTATTGCTACTGCTCTTTCAGACATCACATTCCTCAGTTCATGGAACTTCATACAAAGCCTGGAAAGTTGGAAAACCTCACTGACTATTTGTCCAGACACCCTTTACCAACAGTTGATACAAGAACGACACCAGCAGAATAGTACATTATTATATAGTTGTAGCCATTGGCCCAATTTGGGCCTGTCTAGGTAGCGTACATGTGTGTACTGTGAGGGAAATAAAGAAATAAAGGCACATACCCCAGGGTGTGGAGAACAATATAGTGTATGTAGTGTTTCTGGGTTAACTACAAAGGTCTTATCTGGACTCAACCATCCAGCCCACCATGTGAAAGAAAGGAAAAACAGAGAACATTGGAGAAAACCTCCTGCCCAGCAGTGGACTGGGCAGGGAAGAGAGCATTCTGAAGGAAAGAAAGATTGCTAGAAAAAGACTGTTCAGAGAAGGATTGAAGGGAAGGAGACAGTGCAAGTCTGCTTCCTGGGAGGCTAGAATCATTTTCAGAGCTGAGCTGCGTATGTCAGGTGGAGCCCGGCTAGTGATGGGAAATATCTTTTATCCATCGCTAGTGTCATAGGGAATAGAGCTGAAGGTTTGCACAACTGTATCCTTCTGCAAATCATAGATAAAAAGTGATCTGAACACAATATATAATCTGACATTGAAAAATATTATTGCTTGCATGCAAAAAAGTAGAATTAGCATTACAAAGACAGTAAGTCCATTCAAGATATCACACAATTTCACTTTAATGCTCACTTTTCACAGGGAAAGGTACATGACACCACAACAAATAATTAACTAGGACTGCCACTTTACCTTTTTTGACCTGTGCTCCTTGTATTTCTTCCAGCTCCACCGCATCAGTAGTTGACTTCTGGGACATAGTAACACATGAAATAAGCATACAGAAAATCATTGACAGTATGAATATTGACTCTCAGTTGCATTTAATTTGTGATTACAGATATTGTTCTATATTTAATTAATCTTCCAGGTACAGTAATTCTGCACTTCAGGTTTTAAAATAAAACACTTATATAATATATACCTGTTGCACAGTGCTAGTGTCATGGGACATAGATGTCAAATTTAGCACCACAGCCACCTTTAAATCAAAATTAGTAAGAACACAATATATAGGCAGTAGCAGTACTTGGCTTGCTGTTTAGGTTTTCAGTATAGAAACATGTACGTTGTGCATTTAGAGGAGAAAACAAGTCAATGATATCAACCAACACTCTCATTTACGTATTACTGCTGACGGTAAAGGGTGCAACGTGCTCAACACAGCAATTAAGATATGATGTTTTAATATTTTTCCAATGGTACATGTTAGAGAATATGATATAACACAGTCAATCACATCCAAAAACCCATAGAAGTTTCAAATGTACACCTTGAAAAAAATAAACTGGAGAAATGTGACAAACTACATTAAACAAAGGACAAACATCATATTTATTTATATATTTATTTATTTTTGCATTTATTTCATATGTAAAGTGTTTACTTTTTTTTATATTTAATACCTCCTCAGCATGAGCAGTACCAAATGAAGAAGGCTAAGTTGATGACGTACCAGCGTCCTCTTGCATATGACATACAGTTATTTATAAGATGAATGTATTCATTGAAAGGTAGCAATGTATGACAAGATTTTTTTTTAAACAAAACAAATCAAGTTTATTGAGTCTGCTATAGCACACAGTCTAGAGTCTAATGCAGCTACAGTCTACATGTAGCCACATTAGGAAATACAATAATAGCACTTGAAAGGCAATTAAGGTTTCTGTTGATCCTGGACAATTGTATGACTTGGAAGCTTGATCCAGTGGAGAATTGATTATCTATGAACACACTCACTAGAAAACATAGTATATCTAAAACATGGACAAATAAAAGTATTGTAACCGCTAGGCATGTCATCATAAGGGCTCACTGGAGGGTTCAAAGAAGTGTCTGACGTTTCTTCTGAAGTAGCCGGCTGCACTTCCACCTGCTGTATCTACGTAATTAAAAACTTTTAAATTAATAAAACAATGCATTGACCAATAAAATAACAGGTCTTACAATTACTTGCTAACAGGGAGGGTGACATTGCTATTAGTTGATTTAGTTAAACAAAATTAAGAATATAAGCTTGCATAAAATAAAAAATAAAGACAATTGCTATTACATAAAATTCACAATATTACAAGTGTTATTATATCAATTTGTAAAAGAACAGAAATTTAGCAGGAAATTGTTGCAGTAGAAATCGGGAGAGATCGTATAAGGATACACCAAGTAATATATATACAATAATTATTGGTAGTTGTTACTTACCTTACATTGCTTACCTAACTGTGTGTGTGTGTGATTAAACACAGTTGCAACAGCATTGGGAAGTAACTGACAGGCCAGTCTGGGCCGACCCTTGTTAGTGAATTTTGAAGATTCATATTTATCTGATGAGAAGTTGATGCTGCACATGCAGAATCGATTAAACCTTACATCCTTCAAGACATTTTTGGCTCCGCTCTCCAGCCCAGAATCTGGGAAGCCACAGTTGGACAAACATACTTGTATCAAAGACATGTCCTTCAGGAAAATGTGCAGCACTGTAGCAGAAGTCTTGGAATGGCTGGAATTTGGACAACTCAACCCAATATAGGAAGGCATTGTTTGCTGCACAAGAAGTTCTCAAAATACATTTAAAAAGTAAATATTAATTATCAAAGTATGCAACTGATTTATAAAACAGTACATTATTAACAAAAGAACATAATGTCATGTAGTGTATAAGGATCTCAAAATACATTCAAATGTTGAACATTGTAAAATAATGGAGATACAAGAAAAGACAAAATGGAGGGAAACCAGCATGAAAATGTACTATGAATGCACTTTGTAAATAATATTACCTGTGGTATTAAAAGATGTACGTGGGGATTCTGCAACAAAGACAAATAGCTGTGTGTTGATAATGTCCATATGTCAAAATCCACAGATTCCCCCTTACCTGATTCTTCCTCTGTAGTCGGTTCAAGTGATCCTGCTAGTCTTTATAGAGGTAAGGCCGATCCCGAGGGGTAGCCACTATGCCCGCCAGGAAAACCAGCTAAGGAAAGAGAACAATGCCCGAAAACAGCAATGCAAAGAGAAAAAAGCCAGAAGGCTTAAAAAATAAACCTTCAATCTTTTGCAGATCGAATACACAGGTATTAGAAATAGGTCTCTGTAATATTCCACAGGGTCCATCCAGTGTTGATCGATCCCTGGTGTTAAGGTAGTACTGATACCAGCAGCACCGGTGGAAACAAATGATAACAGGAAGGTAGCAAGAGTAATCAAGCTGCTTGTTGAAAAGGGAACATCAGAAGTTAGACTGGAGTGGAACGAAAGGTAGCAGCATGCAGGAAGGCAGGAAGAGAACAATTAGGCACAGGAAAGTCAGAGCAATAAATCGAAAGGCTGGAGGTCCGCAGGAGGGAGCGGCAGTACCAGGAACTCAGAGAGATTTAGAACTGCAAGGGCTGGAGAAAGGGCAAAGAAACGCAAAGGAAAAACAGCATCTTACCCGGCTGCATTTAGTCTGGAGGCTACAGTTGTAGAGAATGGGGCGGTGACATCTTGAAGGAAGACGAGAGCGGTCCAGTGTGTTCCGGCGAGAACGTGATTGCAAGCTAATGACACCGGCGTCATCGGTCCCACACCTTCCAGGGAGGAGGGACAATGACACCGTAGTAGAAGTTAGACATGCTTACTGGCTAAGGGTTCAAAGATGTTTAAAAACAGTAGGATAACTGAGTGTGTATGTGAAGATGGACAGCGGAAGGACTACCCTTGAAATCTCTTGGTAGTTTTTTTCAGGGCGTGATATGTATTGAGGATGTACCCCAGTATGGCTGTGTGCAAACTTTGAGGTGGATGCAGGATTGATGATGTAAAATTACATACTAGACCATGTGCCTAACTAGGGCCATTGTGAGAGCACACCTCTGGAATACGGAGTTCCCCAAGGCTCGGTGCTTGGCCCTTTCCTATTCTCAATCTACACCTCCCTCCTTGCCCCTGTTATCTCCTCATTTGGCATCTCTCACCATTTCTATGCCGACAACACGCAGCTCTTTCTTTCCTTCTCTTCCTTCTCTCCTGACCTCCACCTTAAACTCTCTTCCTGTCTTACTGCCATTAAAAACTGGATGTCTTCTCGCTTTCTTTCCCTTAACTCTGACAAAACTGAAGTATTTTTCTTCCCCTCCAACTCCCTTCCCCCACCCGCTCCTCCTCCTTGCATTCATTTTCCCCCCTCTTATCTTACTTTCTCCCCCCACGCTTGCAACTTAGGCATTCACTTTGACTCCTCACTCCTCTCTCACTTTTTCCCACCATATCTCTCACCTCTCGTGCCTGTCGCTACCACCTCTATAATATTCGCAAAGTCCGCCCCTCTCTTACTTTCCATGCCACTAAACTTTTAATCTCCTCCCTTATCTTCTCTCACCTCTTCTACTGCTCCTCCTTACTCTTTGGTCTACCTACTTCACATCTCGCCCCCCTCAAATCTATCTACCATTCTGCCATCTGTACCCTCTGTTTCCTCACCTCCCGAGACTCCATCTCTCCTTCCCTATCCTCCCTTGGCTGGCTTCCCTTTCACTCCCAACTTAAATTTCACTTTCTCTGTTTAGTCTTCAAATCTCTCCATGATCTTGCTCCCCCTTATCTCTCTTCCCTTCTCTCTTTCTACACTCCCTGTCGCTCCCTTCGCTCCACTGACCACTTCCTTCCCACTGTTCCTCCTTCCCCTTGTGCCTCCTCTCATTTCCACTCCTTCCAACTCCTAGCTCCCCTCCACTGGAACTCCTTCCCTCTCTCAATCCGCTCTATTCCTACCTTTTCCTCATTCCGCACCTCCCTTAAATCTCTCCTTCTCCATTCCCCGCCATGATACCCCTCCCCCTTATCACTCCCTCTCTCCCACCCTTTCCCTCTTCCCCATAATCATGTCCCTCCACTCCCACCCCTTTCACACCCCCTTCGCCCCTCCGGTTCCCCTCCTACCCATCCCTCCCTCTTCCTCTCAGTTCTACTCCACTACTCTCCCCTTCCCTTCTCTCCAATTGCTCTACATACTGTTTTGTTGGTCTGATTCAAAATTGTAATTTGCTACTACTGTTACTGTTAATTTGTTATCATTAAATGTACCCTGTTGTTAAAATGTGCAGCGCTTTGGCGTAAAGCGCTATATAAACTTAAATACAAATACAGCCAAAGGGAGAACTGCCTTTGATAAGGGAGATGGGGAATCAGTGTAAAAGCCCCAGGCCCGCCTGAACAGTGACATACATATTATGATTGCCTTGACATTGTCTTCAAATGGGAGTATGGAGACCTCGGGTGTGATGTGGCCAAGGTTCACTAGATGCAACACCTCACTGAGATGTACAATGTGGCCTGCACCCGCAAAATGAGGACGGCGGGCACAGGTAACAACCCCCTTTTTGAGTGCACACCCAAAGTGAGAATTGCCTTTGATAAGGAAGAAGGGGGATCCGGATAAAGCAAACGGAAAAGCTCCAGGCCCGTGGGAAAGGTGACACCCATATCTTGATTGCACAGACAGAGTCTTCAAAAGGAAGTATGGAGACACCGGGTCTGGGGTGGCCATGTGGCCAAGGGTCGCTAGATGCAAGAACCTGTTGAGTTTTACCTCGTGTTTGGCACTTGGGACTTGGAGGATGGTGAGCCAACACACCTACCACCATTGTGAGAGTAGGGCCAAAGTGAGAACTGACTTTGAAAAGAGAGGTGGCACAGAATGAAGCCCGCGGAAAAGGTCCATGCCCCTGTGGATGGTGAAACACATATGTTGATTGTTTGGACATTATCTTCAAGGGGAAGTATGGAGACAACAGTCTGGGTTGGCCATGTTGCCAAGGGTCTCTAGATGCAAGACCTCTTTGAGTTCTACATTGCGGTTTGCACCTGGGATGTGGAGGATGGTGGGCACACTCGCCCAGTCCCATTATGAGTGCACAGCGAAAGTGAGAACTACCTTTGATATGGGGGGGGTCAGGATGAGGCCAGCGGAACAGATGCCTGCCCGCGTGAACTTTGGCATACATATAGTGATTGCCTGGACATTGTCTTCAAAGAGAAGTATGGGAACACTGGGTCTATGTTGTGGCTAAGGGTTCCTAGACGCAAGACCCCTTTGAGTTGTACATTCTGGTCGGTACCTGGGATGTGGAGGTCAGTGGGCCACCCACCATCACCATTGCGAGAGCAGGGCCAAAGTGAGAACTGTCTTTGATAACAAAGAGGGGAGATCTGGATGAAGTGAGAGGAAAAGACAAAATGTTCATCTTGCTGACGGAACACACATGCAGACTGTCCCTACTAATAAGAACACTGTGACCCTATAAGGGATATCTCTCCCTAGGTGTCTGGTGGTGCACCGCCTATCTAAAAGGGATAGCGAGGAGACTCTCCCTAATCAACAAGTATACACATATACCTAAAAAATGGGTTAAAAAGGTGAGACACAAGCGGAATTGTGCGGTAAAAGAAGTAATTTAAGACGTGTTCAAGCTTCATTAGTTGGACATCGTTGCGCTCATGAGAAGGCTCATGGGCATATTGGTCGACCGGTGGTTTCGATAACCACAGTTATTTTGGTCATCTTCTGCAGGACCTTCATTTCTTGTTGTGGGCTTTGCTCCTTCTGTGGATCATCAATTGAATCCAGGCGGCACCTCCGTTCCCCATTCACAAGCGTGATGTCCTGCTTGGATCACTTGGAGCTTGGAACCTCAATGTTCTGTGACTCTGCCTCATGTACGATCTCTAGGCCACACGCCTGTACCATCTATGAAAATGATAGAGAAATGATAGGATCATTAATTTGTTATTTTCTACAACAACAAAAAAAAATATTAGGCATATGTAGGAGAAAGAAAAAAATATATATTTGGAGATAAGGAGTTCAACGTCAAATATTTGGAAACTAAGATATGCAAATTGATATTTCCAGGGAAATAATTAACTTGATAGGAAGTTTTTTGGTGGTAGGTTATGACTATGATAAGGAAATATGAGGAGTTATAGAAAAAGTATATTGATTTGTTTATCAAAACATACATATAATACATTTATGACTATAAATATAGTGAACTAATGAGATCCCGTTAGCATTTTAAAATAATTTATAAGGCAATAGTGCACCGTTTGTTCAGTTAAAAAAGATGGACCCAACACTTACTCATTGCTAGGACCACGAGGGTGAACGGTTCCACGAAGTTTGTTCATAAGCACCAGCATAATTCCCAATGCAGAACGTGTAAGGCAGGCTGCCCAGAGGTCTTGTTGCTGCGTCACGCATAGTGCTGGAGTTTCATCTTCGGATATGTAGGCCAAATAGCCTGAATTTTCGTGGCCACATGTGTTTTCAATCCACGTTGACATCAATTGACATCTAACGCACGTACACCAATTGGAAAAGTCTTCCATTTGACTCGGATCTGGATCCTGTGAATCACCTAAACCACTTTTCAGTCCTTGAAAATGTTGTTGCTGGTTTTCCCTCTCATACATTTCCTCATCCTTGTATTCTGGTTCATACATCAATACTGTCCATAATGCTTGAGGATTGCAATTGGTGAACAAAAACTGCGTGGAAAAGAAATATGTAGATTTATTATTAAATATATATATCTATATATATGGATGGGTCGTTTATAAATGCTATTTATAGAGAAATGACAAAGAGACAACAAACTCTTTTGAGAAAATCAATGTATAGTCAATTATGCATTTAAAAAAATACATTAGTTAGATTAGATCAAATACGCCACATTAGGCAAACATATGCAAAGTGATAATTTGCACATGAAATAACGTACTGGTCCAAGATTCGTTTTTATACCTGGTTTAGCAAACACATTTGTCAATTACGGAATTATGTAAATGAGAAGCACATGTGGGGAAACGTCATTTTAGTAGTGGCAGTATCTTTTTGTGTTGTATGCATCATAGTTGGTAGCTGAACAGAGCAAAAAGAACGAGCCTTGAAGGAAATAAAATTGATGGACACGAAGGCAGGAGAAACTATAATGTTATCAAGGGGAAAAGGTTTGCTGTGATTTCCATGGCGACACATCAATAAATTGTGCACAGAGGACGTTTGTCTATGTTGTGCACTGATGTCTTGAAAGGTACGTAGCACAGCGGTCTGGTATGCTGATGTCACATACAGGGGCACATATTATGATGTATTGCCGCCAAGGCATTTCAGCATAGGACGATCGATCGACTGATTAGATTATCACACAATGGCTGTTTCGGACACATGTGGTTTGCATGTCTAAATGTCTGGAAAGATATGGTAAGATTGATATGTGCTAAAAAATAGATGCCTTGTTGATTGATCAATTACAACTCCTGGGAGAACCTCTCCTTTAAGAAGATGTTTCAATCTGTCACAAACATCGACCAAGATGCGCTTGAAAAGATGAATTCTGAGCAAGGAATATTTATCCATGACCACTTCATGAATACTTTTCAAAATTAAGATTGTCATACCAATTCCATTGTTTCAGAAGATATTGGCACCCCCCGCCCCTACCACGAGTGTCAACTGGGCATGGTTGCCACAAAAAGGCTGTTGTGGTAAAAGGTCTTGTTTCCCAAAATAGACTTACCTAGTAAAACAACTTTCCCTGAATTGTTACAGATGATGCCGCTTCCGGCAGCCATCTTGGAAGATGTTGCTGTTGATTTCTTTTTTTACCCAGACACACAGATGCATATGTCATGGTGGTTCCTAATGAGTGTTTGCGATATCTAGAACAGCATGTGATTTCATCCACAGTAGCAACCTCTACTATTCTGGCATTAGACAAAGGTTTTGCTGCAAATGTTATTGCATACATTGTCAAACCTGACAAAGGACCACCACTCGGTGGCAGGGATTTCAAGTTAGTTGCAGGATATCTTAGCTTACATCACTGTCCAGTGACTCCATTTTCGGTCTGTGGGATCTTTCGTGAAACTGACTCTGCAAATTTGTCGGATAACCGCAGGTCCAGTAGTGCAAACTCTCAATTGTTGAGGGATTACCGCAAAACTACACGCAGCACGACAGACAAATGTTTTCGGAGGTAATGTTTGGAAGAGTTGCAAGATCATGCATACCAGAGGACCATTGTGGTGTTGACATGTCTGATTAGATGCAGACCTCACAGAAAAAGGTGCAATACCAACAAGGCGTATGCAGACAAATGCTCAGGAGCTGAAATCCCGCATTTTGAAAGTAGTAATTCAGTATGGGTAGAACAAGGCAACCTCACCTTTTGATCCTCGATCACTAACAATAACCAACATAAACTGATCTATAACAGCAGCCCAGAGAGATGGCAAACAAACTCTCTGAAGATACTTTTGAAAGTTGGGTGGACAACAGAGTCGTCCCTGAAGGAAGTGAACCGTCCGATATTGACAATCATATTGAAACACGTATGTAATCACATGATTACTTGATTACTTCCCAAACAGGTTGATCTCAGAGAGTGAGTAGGAGGCTAAATGGTAAGGGAACAGGGGTGAATTCTCAGGCTAAGGGCAAGTGCACGTGACTCACAAGGGTGGGATGCAGTGCCATCAAACAGGGGCCTGCAGGGCAGTGCAGCAGGGGGGTGCTGGTATAGACTGGGAAGAAGGGCCTGGAATCCAGGCCACCAGTCACAGTGGCAGTAGAGTGTTTAGCATGGAAGGGAAAGATGTAGAGAATAGCAGAGTTTCGAGCAGTTTCCTGAACTTGAGGATGTCTGGCTCAAGTCTGAGATGGGCAGGAAGGCTGTTCCAAAGGGAGGCGCCAGCCGAGGAGGGAGCCCTGCCCTCCACTCTGCTTAGAGAAGCGGTTGACAGTCAAAGAGTTGGAATTAGAGGAGCCTAGGGCTCTAGCAGGGGAGTATTTAGGGAGGGAAAGTTGGACACAGCGAGGTCCCAGGCCCCCCCAGAAGGCCTTATGGATGATGCAGAGGGTCTTGAATTTGATCCTTGCAGCCACCCGGAACCAATGGAAAGATTTTAGGACTGGAGAGGTACGGTCCCTGGGTTTCAGGCCAAGGATAAGTTCTGCAGCACTATTCTGGATTAGCTGTAGGGGGCGTAGGGAGGAAAGAGGGAGATTAGGAAAGAGGCTGTTGCAGTAGTCCAGCCTTGAGAGGACCAGTGCTCTGGAGACATTGAGCTTTCAGGGGAAGGTGAGGAAAGGAAGGATGCCGCTGAGGAGGTGGAGCTGGAAGTGGGACTACTTAGTAAGGTCCATGATGTGAGGAATGAAGGAGAGAGCGGGATTTTTTTTGTTCTCACAAGATGATGGGGGTAAAGGGCCCAAAGTTGTTTTCTCTTAGGTCTGGGGGAGGTGGCGTATCCTGAGCCAATGTACATCACGTCACGGTGTGGAAGTGCCCATGTGGGGTCCTTGAGGAACAAAAAGGAATTACAAGAGAGGAATGAAAGGAAAGGAGTGGGGGTAAGGAGAGCAGTTACTATGTAGGCAAAGAATACGGCCACATCCCCTGTATTTATTTGAGGTCCGTTACAATAGCCAATATCCTTCAGCCCAGTGTGTAGAGGTCAAAATCATGGGCGATTTATTCTATGTTAGCGTAATCTGGGTGATAACAATAATAATAAAGTGTTATGATCATTTGCAGGTGGCACACAGAATCACCCCAGCAGGGCAGACCTCGGGGGAGCTTGTTTATAGTCAACACTGACAGTTGTTTGAAGCCAAAGTGGTTCCTGCACCATTCATCGACCATGTCTCATTGGCCACTATCTTAGGTCCTGTAAAACATTGTAGCAGACTCTCTCAATAAAAACCAAGCGCATGGTGTAGAGCCACTGTTTTAGGAATGGGACTTCGCTACACGTTACTGGCTGTAAAGGGGAAAGGGCCTGCACCACCACACATTAACTACATATGACCTTTATACCGCACAATTCCGCACACATTCTCCAGCACTTCTAACTGTATGCTTTACGCTGTACAGAACCGTTAACCTATACTTTTTTACACCTGTACGCACTTACTTTTCTACTGTACCTTTAAAAAAACTAGCGTCTAGATACCTCAGGGCAAGGTGCGCTTTACAGATGTCTAAATAAATAAATAAATAAAATACTCTTTACATCATAAACTGAATGGTTCTGGGAGGCTGCTGCAACGACGTTCTATTTGGTACTCTGATTAAACTGAGCTCTAGCTACCAGTGAACCCACTGAAGCGTAGCCAGATGTTTCCAATGTAGCTCATACCCTAATACCAGGGGGCACTGATCCCTCTTGATGAGTCTCCATTGGACCGTATCCAGTCGAATGCATAAACAAATGGCTGTGCAGTGGCCAATTTCTCACACTTGGAGATATGCCCTTAGATAGGGACCTTCTTGACCATGACTTGTTTCTTGTGTTTTTTTGGGTGTCCGATATATCCCTGACACTTGCCTGGAATGAGTACTGCAGCTTTATGAGAACATCTCCACTGTACAAACCTGAGTCAGCATTCCTGGGGTAGCATATTTAGGGAACGCGCTGGATAAATGACATTGTCCACCGGCTGTATGATGTCTTAAAGGATCCTCCCGGAGAGAGAAACCTAGACTCAAAGCTGTGATCCTTAATATGTGGCTCTCCATGGCCAATCTCAATGTCAGCCTTGGGATGGACCTGCAGCTTGAAGTGGAGTATGGATTAGTGTCATCTGTACCATTATTCGGCTGAGTATACCCATTGGTGGGCCTCAGCCGTGGAACTACTCTAGTTACAGGCCTAATCTCACCATACTCTGGGGTGTATGATGTGTCATGTAATCTTCATACAGTGTTCCTCAGCTGCTGTGTTTTATGTGTTTTCCTGATCTTTTCGATTCAGTTATCATACATTGCTGTTATATATTAAAAGGCACGGCAATAGTTTTTTATTGTATTTAATGGTCTGAGAAACAATGTGCTTTGAACAGGAACACTTACAAAAGATGCATATGTTAATCAGGGCGATCATGAGACTGGTTGCTTTACGCAGCAATACGAGTGTGAGCCAGTGATGTTAGTTCTTAGGACATGAACCAGGGAAAACACTGATAAATGGACATGTGGGGAAATAGAGGGTGATGGGGACAGTCGAAGGATTAATCTTGACTTTTATACATATTTAAAATGTGGCATATAATTTCCATTGGTTGTACTTCCCATTCAAATAATTCAAACTGGACCAAGTTGCTGCACATCTATTGAACCGTAGTTGAGACCATTCCATTTCCTTGCAGCTTCATTGTGGAACCGTTGGCCAGAACCCAATGGGGTGTATTAGTCTCAGGAGGTGACTTTTGCCATTATTATTCCCCTTGTTCTGAATGCATATAAAACCTTGTACGCTGCCGCTGGATCCAGTGGTACTGAAACTTTAACCTGCTGCCACAGAGGCCATCTTTTAGCAGGACTGTGGCATTAAATTTGATACTTTATGCTGTTTTTAGGGGTGTTTTCAGAGTGCTATCGGAAAAATGAAATCCGGGCTGAGGAGCTCCTGACGCGCATTTCCCCAGCCTGGGGTAAAACCACCTGCCTACAGCTGGCCCGGGAGGCCAAGGCCATGCGCTTCATGTCGCAGGGTGGAGTCCAGGTCAGTATTTTGCTGTGTGCCTGGAGGACATTCTGTTGTGCTTTGGTCTACAACGTTCGCATGCATGTCAGTTGAATGAATTACATTTGTGTGGCCCACTCTTGGGGACGTAACCACCACAAGGGTGCGTGCAAGAGTGAATGGTCAGGTGAGTGGAATGTTGGTGTGAGTAGAGTGGGGTGGACGGTTGGCAGGTGTCTCCATAGCTACGCAAACTTGAGAGTAACTTGAACCTGCAACTTGTGTAAATAAACAAGAAATATCTTTTTGATGTTTGAGTGGAGCACCAGCACCCTTCCCCATTCTCCCCAGTGATTACACTGGCCAATAAAGCCTGAATGATTTTTTAACAACCCTTTGCCTTTTTTCAGGATCACTCTAGACAATACTTGCCTTGATAAAGCGCCTAGAGATGATAAACACATGTTGACTTTCATTGATTAAGCAGTACATTGCATTGGGGCCGTCAAGAGGTTTGGATGTCACATTTCTGAATGTTCTACTTTCAGGGCGTTAGGTGGTTGGGTCCCTCCACACCCTGGCTCTCTCACCAATCCTAACGTTTGTCTTATTGCAGGAGTATTATATTAACCTTTCCCTTTGTTTCCGTTTCTTGAGATATCTTTTTTTCTATTCTTGTCTCTCTTGTGCTTGATAAAACGTTATTTCTATGTTTCTCCAATCCTTCTATATTGGCACTGCTCTCTCTTTGTATGTCCCTTTACCTTACGCCCTGGATTTGCACACTATTCACTCTCACCTTTATTTTGATGCTGTCGTTTTGAAATTGCCTCATTGCATGGTCTTATTTCAATTTGCCCCTTAGTGGAGCCTTTCTTTTCTCTTTCACCGCAAGTGTTCCTTTTTGACTTTTCTATAGCTATAAGGCAACGCATTGACGCGGAGCAACACAGCTTCGGTCCCCGGGTCCGCACTTAGAAACCTCTGGTTGTTAAGCATGTTATAAATAATCATTTATAATTATAATTACTAAACGTACAACTTTATTCAATATGAAATAGTTCCTTCAGAGTTTTGTAGGCTATATTACAAGTTCGAGAAATCAGCATGGTACATGCCAGTAGAACGATTTAATACTTGTTGATTGACTGCTTTCATGCATGCAAGGAGGGTAAAAGGAGTGCCATAGAGTAAGCAGGCCTCTGCAACCTTCAGCACTCCAGACATTTTGGTTGACAATTCTGATCGGCCCCAGCCGGGTCCCGGGAGGCTAGCTCAGCGGCACCGTACTCGCCTTGGAAGCAAGACAATGCAGTGTGACACAGGTTCGATCCCCGGTTCTGCGCTTAGAAACCTCTGGGTATTAAGCGCATTATAAATAACCTATCACATCATAAAGTGAATGATGAGGGATCATGGAAATCATAGTCCAGAAAATCTGGAGATCCCCAGTGCCCACTGGAATAGGGTAACAGTGCAAATTTAAATGTATAATGGTATAGTACTGCAGGTGCCATCATAATAACGATGGTATTCAAATCGTTCTCATGTTTTACATTTAATACCTCCTAATTTACAATTTGTAGACTCTGTTTTGGATAGAAAAAAAACAAGGGCCTCATTACGAGTTTGGTATAAAAAAAGAAAGATGTATCAGAATTACTGTCAGAACTGCACCGACTGCACTTTCTGAAGCATCTGTCTCCAGAATGAAAGGCCTATCGGGGTTAGGTTGCTTAAGAAGAGGGGCAGAGATAAATCGCACCTTGAAATGTTGGAAGGCTTTCTCTGTCTCATTTGCCCATCAAAAAGGGATGTCTTTCTTTAGTAACCTAGTGAGTGGTAAAACCAGTCAAGAAAATACAGGTATAAACCTGCTGTAAAAGCTTGCTAAACCCAAGAACCATTGTATTTCTTTTACCAATCTGGGGGCGTCCCAATCTGTGAGAGCTTGGATCTTTCTTGGGTCCATAGAAACCCCTGGGTCAGACAAAATGTATCCTAGATTGGAAACTGGCGACACATTGAAAAGGCTCTTCTCGGGTTTGAGTGATAACTGCTGGTCTTGTAATCTTTGCAGGACTTCTGTAAGATGATATTACTGTTCCTTGGCTTCTTTCGAAAAAATCAAGATATTGGGCCTCATTACGAGGTGGGCGCAAAGGGATACCGGGCACCGGTAAGGACACCGGTGTCGGTAATCCCTTTGCGCCCTATTCTGAGGTCCCTTAGCGGGTCCCTCCCTTAACGCCTGGTTTTACCAGGCGTTATGGACGGGACCCGTTAAGGGATTTCGGGGTCAATAACGGTACCGCAATTTGCGGTACCGTTATTGCCGCCTTCCCCCTTCTCATTGAGCCCTTTGGTTGCTCAAATGGGAATGGGGAATGGCTTTACCAATGGGGATTTACCGGTCCCGCCAAGGTCGGCCTGGACCGGTAAGTCCCCATTGAACGGGACCGGACACGGTCCTGTTATTGGTGGTAGTCATGGCGCTAATAGCGCCATGATTACCACCAACCTCGTAATCAGGCCCATTGTCTAAATAGATGATAGCTGACCTAAGAAGTAGGTAACCCATAAACCTGTGGCAAACAGCCGGCGCCATTGATAACCCGAATGGCATAACGCAGTAGTGAAAATGTCCGAATAGACGTTTTCCATTCATCTCCTCCTATCCGTACGAGGTGATAGGCACCTTGTAAATTCAGTTAGCAAAACTATGAACTGAATGTACTGCTTCCAGTATATCTGGATTCAGCGGAAGTGACTATTTATCCTTCACTGTAATCCAGTTCAAACCCCTGTAGTCGATGCATGGTCTTAACTCTGAAGTTTCTTTCTTTGGGATAATTAACAATGAAGCTCCTTCTGGAGATGTGTATCCGGTAATCATGCCACTCCTGCAGTTTTCCTGCAGATATTCCTTGAGGATTTGTTTCTCCCCAGGACACAACATATACATTCTGCTGAATGGAACTGTAGTGTCAGGAAGTAGGTCTGTTGTGAAATCCTACGCCCTATGATGAGGCAAATGTTTGTTAATCTATTGTTGAAATACTTCTGAAAAGCTGCAATATTTCTCCAGAATAGCATACTGTACTTGAGCTACCAGGGTGACGTTTTCTTGTGTCCGGTCACCTTTGTCAGTCAGGGTCTTGCCTCTGTTTACACATGTCTCTTATCCTAAGATCCTAAGAACAAGGTACGAGTGGTCCAGTTAATGTATGGATTATGAAGGGTTAGCCAGGGAATCCCCAGAATAATTGGAAAATGTGTGGCAGTTATTAGGACAAAAGACAAGATCTCTGTGTGTTATGCAAACTCCATTGTGAGTTCCTCTATATTTTCAAGGGTCTCCATTGACTCTTTCCACTGGCTGAGCCACCTCCTTAGTGATGCTCTTGATACCCATTTCTGGGTCCAAGACTTGTCCATGAAGACACCAGCTGCTCCTGAATCCACCAGAGATGCTGTTTCTGTGATGTGATCCGTAGCAACTCCAGATGCACCTTCAATTCCAGAAGAGCCATGGCCTAGCCCTTGTTCCTTCAGTGGCACGGGACTCTGGTCTAACTCCAGAACATGTATCTCAATTATGAACTGGAGCTGGCATTTCCCCCTCTGTGGGGAGGAGCCAGGGGACAAAGACTAAAGAGATGGCCTGCAGACCTGCAGTACATACAGAGAAATATGCTGTGAATTTCTCTGCCTTTTACCAGTATGCTGTGAATATCTCAGATCTAATATATGATCGTTATGATATGATTGTTTATTTATATAGCGCCTATACACAATGTGTTTCAAAGCACTTCAAGGCAAGGGAGGGAACAAGGGAAAATACAACTACATTTCTACAGGCTGTGAACAGTAAGGATGTGAAATTAACTATCGTACTCAGCCTGACGACATTTCAGATAGTGCAAGAGCTAAGACATAGATAAGGAAGGGAGGGGGGGAGTGGGAAGGAAATGGAAACAGACAGGCGACTACCGTACTAGGCCTGACGATATTTCTGGTAGAGCCGGAAAAAATAAAAGCTGAGGGAGAGGGGTGCAGAAAGGGAGGGGAGGAACAAAACAAGCGACTATCATACTAGGGCTGACAACATTTCAGATAGTGCTGGAGGGGTGGTGGGGGTTAAAAAAAACAGTAATGGGAGGGTGGTGGAAACAGACGAGGTTGCTATCATATTAGGTCCAGGGACAGTTCTGATAGAGTAAGTGCATAGAAGAAAGTAAGGGGAGGAGATGGGAAAAGGGAGAAGGGAAAGGAGGAGAGAAAAGAGAGTAAGCAGTCAAAAAGAGTGGAGAAGCAAGAGTGGAGAGCGAATACAATTGCAGAAGTCAGTAGTAACACATAATGTTGCAAGCCAGGATACAAGATGAAGATGGGAACAGCATGATTCAGGGCCACCATGAGTACAAGATGCAAAGGAAGTCCAGCATGAGAGTTGAGAAAGAGTGACGCACCGTGAATGAATGAAGTCCATAAAAGTCAAATCCAGCATTGGCCACAAGACAGTGATGGTGAAGGAAGGCACCAGGTGGGTGGGGCTTGCTAAGTGGTGAAAAATAGCAGCAGGCAGGAAGGTACCAGGTGGGCGGGGCTTAGGCCAGGTGACCTAGATCCACTTGCACCTGCTCCCCATCTGCTATATGCTAACTAATCTAACAGTACATGGCCCTAAACAAGAATTAAACAATCTGTTTAAAGAATGTGGTGCATCCAGAAATTCAGGACAATACTAGCACGTTGGGGAACAGAATATCATTTGTTATTATTATCCATGACAATTAGGGTAAACATGTCAATCCTCTAAACCCACGTTTTGGTATAAACACAAAACCAGACTATATAATATATCCCAAGCACAGTATGATTAGTGCAATACAACATAAAATACAACAAGGACAGTGCTAAACCACTTCTAGCATGTATACCCACTTGATTTCTTACATACAGAGACCATTGGGCCTTTGCCAAATCCTTTCTTCATCCAAATGGGGTCTGGGAGCTGTCCCTATTTGCATTGGTTCGGAGTTATCTGAAGCATATGAACCACTTGGTGGCTAGGTTACACTGGTTTCAAGGGACTACAATCCTACCCCTTCTCTTCTCCTGCTTTCGGTCTTGTAGACAAAAATCTAGCTGCAAGACCATCCTAATCAAATCTTTGAATTCGCCAGATGGGCAACTCTGACCAATTCATCTTTAAGTTCATCTGACAGCCCCCTTGGCAAGCTTCCTCCTGCCAGGCTATGTGCTGAGCCAGTTGTTTGAACTTGCTGGTGCGGGATAAAACATCCAAATTGCCTTAAGCAAAGTCCAAAATTGTATCTTGTGAAGTATAGATCAACACTGGTCTGTCAAAAAACCGTTTGAAAGCAGTAACAAATCCTATGTAATCGTCCATCAGGGGGTCACCTGTGGTTATGAGAGCGGTGGACAAAGCCAGTGCATTACCTGCAAGATGTGATATCAAGAATTCCACTTTTGAGCCATACATGGGAAACGAGGCAGGCCCGAAAAACATAGGCCACGGTACATGCATCTAAGAATTCTTTGAGCCTTTTAGGGTCTCCATGAAGCTTCCCTATGGAAGCCCCTCAAAGAGGAAAACCTTCCTCTCTTTTAACCATAATTAGCCTAATATGGAATTAACGGCCTTAGGATTTTGCACCTCTGTAGTAAAGGCTTGGATGGCTTCTAATAGCTCCTCTAATTGCTCCATCCTATCGTGCTGTAGGTGGCATCGCAATCTCTCTGCGACTGGCCTTACCTGATGGGTCTGTTCTGCCAAAGCAGCCACCTTCCCCTCTGGATGGGAACCGAATGCTGGATGCTGAGTGTGGTCCAAAGGAGGAAAAACCTAAAGGGGACTAATATTCAATTCCTGGATGAAGGAATCCAGGTCCAGGAGTCTGTAAGGTAAGCCTAATGGCTGGTAGCAGCAGATATGAATTTAGGTCCAATCTAGTGTGAATCAAGGAAGCTGAGCAGGACAGGCAGGGCTGGTATCAGGGAGGGGCGCGAGTACAGGTAGTAAGGACAGAGGTTAGAGAAAAGGAAGGCAGGGAGAGATTAGTTAACACAGCGTATGCAACATACCAGGGAGAGTTGTGACTCACTGCTTACCTCGGGATAATCCATCTTGTAGCCTCTGTGTTCCCATGGCTCCCAGACCACGGTGCCATGTTGGCGTGATGACACTTTGCGTCTCCATATGTGCTCACACAGGAGTATAACGCGTGGTTCTGCCATTTTTGGATTGGCGTCTGCCAAACCGGTTGGTATATCCTCCAATTGACGAAAGATGGGTTCCTCTTCCTGCGGCTTTTTAACGACAGGTAAGAAGCTGGGAGCCGTTTGAGGCCCCTTCTGCCATCATGTCCCCTCCCACGCAAGTTTCTCCCAGTTTCCAGGGGAAAAGCTGATGGAATTTACGAACCAGTCATGGGGCACTAACATGTTCCGCTGGTTCCCAGGATCTGTCAGCAACAGTATAGCAAAATAGCTTGGGACTTGCAAGTTTTCTCATGATGATGGGTTTCAATAGGTTCGAGGATAATAGGGGTTTGAGAAATCACAGCCTGTGATGTTGAGCAGTCAAATCAACAAACAATTAATTTCAAACAAATATACATTTATTAAATCCAAAGTAGTTAAAAAATCCATAAATACAATGATCCAAGATGGTGAATTCTTAAGTTTAAATACAATTCTTAAAGAGTGACTAGGGTTATGCAAATGTCTTATCCACTTTTAGTGGGTGGTATATATGGTACTTCAGACATGCAGTATATTTTCTAAACTGATGAAGATATTGTCTCTGTTCTAATTAACACGTATCTCGTAAAAGCTATTTGGCCTAAACATTCAGCTCAACATGTTTCAGTTCTGTTCCAACAAATGGCGAACATTCATCAGGAGGTGGCAAATTTCTGTCACTTCTTTAGAAATACACTCAGTGTAATGGCTCTGAAGTTTTAGTTTGTTACCAATCTTGCTTGTACGCTGCTGTCACAACCCAGGCTCGATTGGGTAGGTGTGTGAGGCTGTCTGCGGGGAATCTTATCAATATACTCAATCCCCAGTATGCTCTTTGAAGGGCCCTTTCTTTAGAAGGGTCTCATGACCATCAGTAATTCATCTCTAGTAAATACTCTGCACCGTCAGTAATCCGTCTGTGGGAAAAGTTCCCGCTGGCAGTGCCTTGAATTTGGCTCTTCGAAGTGGTGGTCAGTGTACGAGTTAATCTGGATGTTGGTAACACTCATCCTTATGCATACGCTCCTCCAGTGGCATCTCCGCTAGTGTTGCTATCCTGTTTATCAGTGTAGCTAGGGTTTCAATAAGGAAACATGAAAAACTAGATGTATTCAATGCAATCCTGGAGGTACTTATAGTTTGTAAACCACATAATGAATTATCTTGATTATCTTGAAAGGCCCAAAATACCTGGGAGAGAATTTGGAAAGTGTTCGATGTTTGGGCAGGTATTTTGAGGATAACCATACTAGATCTCCTGGTTTATGGGTCGATGCTTCTTTCCGTTTGAAGTCTACATATCTCTTTGTTTCTTCTTGTGCATCTAACAAGGCTTATTGAGCAGATGATGTATGCCATGTAATTCCTGAAGGACTTCTTCTGCCAAATGCACTCCTGAAATTGGTACATGGTAAAGAAGGCAACCATATGGGATGGTACCCATGGGTAAAAAAAAGGGCTCATCTTGCTGGACGAATGTAGGAGTTATTGTATGAGAACTCTGCAACCAGGTAACACATAGCCCGATTATGCTGAGTGGCCTTAGTGAAGATCATGAGATTCTGTACAAAGTTCTGATTTATTCTCTCCGTCTGTCCATTTGTTTCAGGATTATAACCGAAAGAAGGGGCTCTGTTGACTCCCAAAGCCTTACAGAGGACAGACCAGTACTTAGAAGTCTATTGGGGTCCTTGCTCTGAGGTAATGACCTAGGGTATCCCATGCAGGCTAAATATATCCCATAAGAACACTTGGCTCATTTCATATACAGAAGGCCTCTTCTTCAAAGGTGAAAAGTGAGCCATCTTGTAATAAAAATCAATAGTTATCACGACCACAGTGCACTCATTTGAGGAGGGCAGATCCACTATGAAATCTGTTGATATTCTCTGCCATGGCCTGTCTGGTATTCTGGCTTGTGTACAAGATATGTTCCAGGATTCTTGTTTTGAGCACAAGTGAACAAGCTAACACATACTCATGTACCTCTTGTTGCATCTTTGGCCAACAACAATATCTCTGAACTAGCTCCAAAGTGAAAGTGATCCCTCGATGTCCGGTCACTGTTGTGTCATGAGTGAGGATGCGGAATGTACATGCGTTATTGAAAGAAAAACAACAGTTTTTGGTTAGTATAGCAAGGGATGAATGGCATCTTAAAATCATAAAGAGAAAAGAAATTAGACCAACAATCATACTTTTGTAGGAGCTGTAGATTTCGCTGATCAGTGTGTATTTCTGTGGACCATGGGGCACCCACAACAGATGATGCCACTCTTTTCATGCAAGCTTCATTGCCAGCAGTTCCTTTTCTAGGACCTCGGGGTTGGAGATAAAAATCTTAACATTTCTCCAGACTTATTTTACATTTTTTTACTGTCCAGAAGAGAAACAAAGAACCGTCTCCTCTTTTAAGAAGCACCACAAGACGCACTTCTTCTATTAAACAAACTACTCTTGCACCTCTCGGCTGTGGCCGCTCCACACCTCATGCTCCTCTTGTCTCTCTACCTCTTTGACTTGTTCACTTCCATTCTTAACGGTTATTGTCCTGTTTGTCTTGTCTTTCGCGCCCTCACGCCTCCGGGTCCAAGGCAGCGTGTTACAAATTGAATGAAGTAAAGTAAAGTAAAAGCTATTATTCGGACATTGGCAGGCATCATAAAGTGAACCAAGTGGACCATTCCTGTGTACAGGGCACACAAATTACCCCTCACCATCAAGTGGAACATGCCTGTATACAGGGCACAACAATTATTCCTGATCATCAAAGCAAAAATAATCTTAAAATATATATGCCCTTATTATTATGCCCTATAATAAGGAGGGAGAAAGATTACAAACAAACAGCTATGTACAAATGTCCCTTCGTACACAGAATATGCATGCTTGACCCATCCCCATTGCAAGCTAAATTACTGAGTGTTAAAAGCGGGTGCTTTGTAAAAAGTACAGGGTGGTAATAGGGTAGGCGTCATCTGTGTAGCAGAAATCTGGAAGGTGAAAGTTTTGGTGATTATCATTTTTTTTTTTTTTATGTTTGGTTTGCGCTTTAAACCTTTCATCTGACTTTCATTGTGTGTATTGCTCAAATTGCAGAGTGTGGGCTAGTGAAATGTTATCCTTATTCTTGTTCTTTCTTCTTGTTTTGATCCCGCGTGCTTATATTTTACGCTGTTCCTTTATTGTTCATGATGTTGTTCCAGAACGATGTCAGGGCGAATACTCGTTTTTTTTTCGTTTCCAGAGAGCATTCTTGCCCAACGATCTTCTGGTGTTAGAACAGTTTGTGTGTTCATGAACCATTCTCTCGATTGTTGTTGTTTTTCATTCAGTGCCGGGCATATCATAATTATATGATGAAGGCTCTCGGTCATCTGGGGGTTCTTGCAAAATCGGCAGTATTGTTTGCAATTGGGTATTTGTTTTCTGGCTGCCATTATTTCTCGGGTCGGGAGGATATTTAGCCGCAATCTCATAAATGTGTCTCTTGTTTTAGACGATGGAAATATTTGTAAGTATGAAGGAAGTTGATTAAGTCTTCTGTTGTCAGATGGATTTTGTATGTTGTGCCGGTATTTGTTTTTCTCTCGGTTGGTTTTCATCCAATCATTTTCTTTTAGTTTTGTTTTTGCTTTTTCTGGTCTCTCTATTAGCATTTCCATCGATATCTCTTGCTCTTTTCTTTTCACTTCTGTCGCTGTTTTCCATTTTTCCAAGACATGATCGTAGTTGCAGCTGTTTTCTGTTCTGAATATTTCCAAAGGTGGGGTGTTGGTTTTAGTCATTATTTTCCTGTATAAGTCAAGTTGTTTCCATAGAACAATGGACTCAAGCGATTGAAGTGCAAATTCAGCTCGGATTCGTATCGTAGGTAGCGAAGCTGGCAAATTTAGTACTTTTTTCCAGAAACTCCCTTCTAGTTTATCCCAGATGTCATTGTTGGTGTTTATCATGCTTTCTGCTCCAGATGGCCGTGACTTTTTTTTGTAAAATGTAGCTACTGTGGTCATGGAGAATTTTCCATACTTTCGATGTATTATTTTTGCTTGTCGGGCTAGGGACAAGGTTTTTTCTTTCAGGTGTGCTGCCCATTCTTCTTCTGTTGTTGATTGGGATATCCATATTCCAAGATATTTTATGGTTTTTACTGTTTCCATTTTTTTCCTTGCCTATATAAAAGTAGACGAGCTGGCGATTGATATTGTTTTCTTTTTTTAGAGTCATGATTTTTGTTTTTTTCGTATTTATTTTCAGTTTGTTCTTTGTCATATATATTTCTAATTTTTCAAGTGCAATCTGTAAACCTCTCGGAGTTTTGGCCAGGAGTACTATGTCGTCAGCATATATAATGCAAGGTATTGCTGTGTTATTGATTTTTGGGGGGTTTGTTTGAGGTGTATAGATATTTCGTTCAAGATCTGCCATATAGAGATGAAATAAAGTGGCTGCCAATAGGCATCCTTGTTTTAGTCCATTCCATGTTCTGATTTGATCTGTGAGTGCCCCTTCTTTCGATAATTTGACTCTAACGCTGGTGTCCGCGTATAAGAGTTTAATCGGTTCGATGATGTCTGTTGGACACTACCTACCGGTCAGTTTATCCCATAGAATGTCTCTGTTGACAGAGTCAAATGCTAGCCGTAAGTTGACAAAAGCGGCATAGATTTGGATTTTGTATCTTATGGCTTCATGCTTTAATATGTTTAGTAGAAATAGTTTGATGTTGGTGCCCAGTGTTTTAATGAAACCAGTTTGTCTTGTGGCATATTTTGTCTAGTTTATCTAGTAATATTTTAGCAAAACTTTTGCCCAAAGGGTCTAGGAGCGCCAGCGGTCGGTAGTTTCGTGGATCTTTTGTGTCGCCCTGCTTAAATATGGGTACGATGGTGGCTTGCTTCCATGTATTTGGAATTGTTTTTGTGTTTTGTATCATTTGGAAGATGCTTTCGCATATTTCCGTCCATACTGCTGCATTCTGCTTGATTATCATGTTGGACAGACTGGGGCTCTGGAAGCATTTAGAGTATTAATCGCCCTTTTTAGATCTTCACGGTCCCATTGCCATATGTGTTGCTGTATATTGTTTGCTGCTTTCATTGGGTATTTGCCCCCATAGATCTCTGAGAAATATTCTGTCCAACTTGCTTCTGGTATATCAGTTACCATGCTGTTTTGTGTGTGGGTATTGTCGTGTAGTAACGCCCATAGTTGTTTTGTGTTTCTGTTCTTTAGTGTCAGCAGCATCTTTTCTGCATCCTCTTGTAATATCAAGGCTTTGTTGTTCTTTCGCCAATTTCTGTAATGTTGTTTTGCTGTTTTGATTTCTTTATATTTATCCGGTAAATTTTGTTTAATTAGTAATTTTATTTTTGTTCTCAATTTTGTTCTCAATTCTCTTTTCTTGTTCATTAAATTGTTGTTGTATGCATGGATGTGTTTTTTAGCTGTTGACTTTCCATTTTGTGTATTATTGCATCTGTAAGGTGACAGTAAACCTCCATTGTTGATCTTTTCTAGATCATCTAGTGTTGAGTTATTCATTATTTTTGGCAATTCTTCCATTCTTTTCCCCCTAATTCTTAATCTGTTGTTGCTGATATGTATTTTGATTTTTGTTGAATCAGCTTTATCTTTCACCATTTTTCCAGTATTCAGCGTTCTTTCCAGTATGTAATGATCACTTTCTTCCGTTTTGATATTTCTGGATTCCCGCAAATCTTTATGTAAATTTTCGGTCAGGTATATGTAATCAATTATGGCAGTGGATTTGCCTCTTGCCCAGGTTTCCTTTTGCTTTCCATTGGTTGTGTCGATACTGTCAGATCTCCTAATATTTCTGCAATATAATTCTTTAGTCCAGCATTTAGCTCGGGGTGATAGGTTAGATTTTTCTATTTCTTGTTGTCGTGTTCTAGTATGTCAATGTTTTGTCCATTTTTGATTAACGTTAGGCGTCCGGCAGACGATCTGCCTTTTTGCTTTTGGATTGCAGGATTCATTAGTATGGTGTATCTATCTGCTATTGGTT
The DNA here is from genome assembly GCF_040938575.1 of Ambystoma mexicanum. NCBI lineage: Eukaryota > Metazoa > Chordata > Amphibia > Caudata > Ambystomatidae > Ambystoma > Ambystoma mexicanum. Next base: position 1,092,834,961 of record NC_090941.1, read on the forward strand.
GTTGCGTTATCCATGACTCTTGGATGCAGATTATGTCAGCCATAATAAAATTTCAATTTGTTGTATTGAATAAATGGCTGTGTCCCTGCGTGTTCCATGAGCAGATCCTGGTTGGATGCAGACTTTCTTCCTTTAATTGTTATCTTCTTTGGTTGTGTCTATCTTCTGTATTTGTGGGTGAGTTCTCTGGTTACCTCCATAGTCCATATTTTCTATGAAGGTCATGATGACTTTGATAATCTTTGTTGTCATTTGCTCTACTCTCATACATCTCGCCATCGTTCTTGTGTCCCGGTGATCTATTCCTATAGACATCATCCAGTTCGTATTTGCTTTGGTTCATTTCAGGCTGGCTCCAGCTTACTGTTTTTTGTTTTTTTCTCCTCTCTGTTGTGTATTTCTTCGATCAGGGTCACTTCGAAGCCTAGCTGCTTGCAAATATTTTTATTGTCTATTATTTTGTTCAGGGTTTTTTTCAGATTGAAAATATATCTTCACTTGGTCCAATGTTATTTCATCACAGAATTCGACTGTTCTTATATCTTTAGTTGTAATTTCTTTCATGTTAGGAATGGCTTGTATCAATCTTAGTACATTTGAGCGGTTCATGATTAGGTTATCATTTTTTGTTGTTATTCTTGATTATTTTATTTTCTTGACTTTTATTTCTGTCTGCTGTTTTTGTGGAAGCACAAAAATTGGCAGTTTTATTTTTTCTGTTTGTCCATCGGTTGTTTTATCATCATCGTTGTTGCTTTGGGGCTCCCTTATGGGTGAGGGATGGTTATTCGCATCCGATGCTGTTTCATCGTTGTTTTCCCATTCTATTTTGGATATTTCATCAAGTGTCATTTCATATCCTGATTCTTCGAGGTTTTGGTCTTCTTCTGGTTTCTCACCTTCATGTTCATCTACCGTAATCAATGATGCCTCTGCCATTTCAATTTGGGCTTCTTCAGATTGATCTATTTCGTCCTCCGTGTAGGTTAATAGGTTGATTAGTTCATCTAATTCTGTGTCTACTTCATTGTTGTCTGGGTTTTTCTTTTTTGCTTTGGGTTCAAGTTTGTTTTGCTTATTCTGCTGTGTTGCTTTGTTCATCTTGGGATGTAATTCTTTTGGAGGATTTGTTAGATTTCTCAAGAATGCTTGTGAGCCCCTTTGCTTTTTTTGTTTATTGAGTATTGTTCCTTTTTTTTCTTGCTCTCTGTTGGGCGGTATCTTGTTTCCTTTGGAGAAGATTTCATACGTCACTTTCCCTTTTGAATGGGGTATAAGTCCCTCATCGTCAATTGGTTTGTTAATCTCTTTTCCTTTGTCTGTATCTGTATGGGTGTGTGCCTTCCTTTCCTTGGAGGGTTCTCGGGTAAGGTCAATAAGAATTATTTCTGCAGGATTAAGGTTCCTATTTGCTTCATGTTTTTCCAGTAAGTATGAGGGTTCGTTGTTCTCAGTCCATTCTTTCTGTTTTTTCATATTACTAGGACTTTGGTATTTTGCATGAGACATCTGCTTTGATCTGACTTGGTTAGTTTCTGTCATCATTTTAATTAGTGCGTTAGTGAGGTCTGTCTTTTCAGCTCTGTCGCTACGGGCGATGTCAAATAGCCTGCTTTGCCAAAAGTGGCTATTTTGTGCTTCGATGTCTAGTCGCTCCAATATATTATTCATGCGTTGCTCTAGATAACTTTTTTGGAGTGTATCAAAGCCATGAGTGTTGTTTGGTCTTTTATTGAGTCTACTAGTGCCTCTTGTCTGGATGTATCTGTCAGACCGTTGTATCTTGCAGTGGATCAAAGGCTATATGCCCGCAGTCTCCACTGTCAATTCTTGCCTAGTCCCTATTTGCTTCGTGAGGATTGTCTGCGCCAGGGTCTGTTTTAATTTCAGCTGCCTTGCACCATCGCCACCAAACAGCCACACAACAGCCTCAGGGCTTTACTCCTGTCGGGCTTAACGCCGCAAGGGTGGTAGCCTCCGGTCTTTAAATGATCCCAGGATCACGTGAAGGAGTCACGTGTCACAATGTTGCCCCGCCTCCTCCAGGAAGCGCGCTGGAAGGGCAGTTGCCGGCAAGAGCGTAGATGAGCTCGCAGTACCGGATTGATGTAAAAAAGTAAGTTCAGTCTGGGTCCAATGCACTCTAGCTTCTGGGTAGCGTTATAATTAAAAAGCTCTGAAAGTGTCACTTTCGACACAGATGCGCCTGACAGAAAACCACCTTGTTTTTCGTAAACAGTTGAAGACTATATTGTTTGAATAGAATAACTCCAGCTCTGTCTGCAACTACTTCTGTCTTTCGGCGCCTGGATGCCTGCGGGCTTTGGCGCCTTATAAGTGTAATTAATATAACATAGCATAACATTGGTAATTCAGAAGTACCATATGGGGGAGTGTAGACTCAGCAGTGAAGCAAGGTCATTGGTAAGGGAGGCTTGTCTTTTTCCCAAAACCTTAGCTTGAAATTCCTTTTGAAACTGTTAAAGCTATTATTGTTTCTTAGGTGTGAAGACAGTATATTCCAAAGACTAGGGGCACAGGTGGCAAAGGTGTGTCCCCTAGCCTAGTTTCCTTGTATTTGTCAGGGATGAGACCATTGCTCCATGCAGCTCTTAGATTTCTAGTTGGTCATTATGTTTTAAACTCTCCTGTGCTTGATGCATAAAGCCACCCTGGAGTTTATCTCTATAGCGAGCCAGTTGAGTACTTTTAAGCCGGCTGATGTCCGATACTGTGGTTTCCTTATTGAGCTACATCTGCCCGCTCTTGTAGAAGAAGCACAGAGGACTTGTTGAGGCCAGTGTAGAGACTACTGTAATATTACAGACTCCAGAGCACTAGGCCTTTGGTCAAGTCCATTTTTTTTTACATTTCTAGATCGGGTATGATTTGTCTTATCATGTTGACTTCAAAATGTGATTTTTCTGATGATCTCATTGATTTGTGGAATGAAGGAAAGCGATGGGTTGAAGATAACCCCAAGATTGACAACCCTGAATAAAATTCCTAATTGACAACCCTGAATAAAAACCTAATTCTTAAAAACACAAGTCTTACCATACATTTATTTTGGTCTATTTAGTGATTTGATTCTGACCAATCCGCCCTCTCCCCTGAATGGCTTCAATCCAAGGCTTACTTTCTTTCTTCCTTACATCCTCTGCATCTCCTTTGTTATCCCGACTATTGGCTCTTCTCTCAACATTATCTGCCATCTGAGTGTACCTTTTTGCCTTTTTCACTCGAATCCCAGACATAAGTCAGGACAGTGTCACTGAGGCCTCCCCAATGAGGTATAGTTTTAGCGCCTGATTCTAGTCGACCTAGACCATGGGTAGCCATTCTGGCAGCCACCAGATATTTTAGCCTACAACTCCCATCAGCCCCAGCCAGCTTTGTCAGCGATCATGGGAGTCGCAGGACAAAACAACTGATCCTTTAGCAAGATATATTTGCCTATGCTCCAACCCAGGCAGTATTTCAATCAGTTTAATATAATTTACTTTACAATCCTCACAATCACCTTAGTCCTAAGCAACCAAGGTCAAAGCTCGTTGGAAGTCACTCATTTCCTGTATTGAGCTGATTTCTCTCCTGGGTGCCCACCCTTGAGATCCTCACTTCCAGGTACTCCTACACTCTTTCAGCAATGGGCAGGGAGGATAGCTCAGGGACAACACACTCGTCTTGGAAGCAAGACGATGCAGAACACAGGTTCGAATCCCGGGTCTGCACTTTGAAACCTCTGAGACAGCGATGGAAAATGTGCTCTGAAGATAACATGCTGATCTTGGTTTTCCCAAAATGTTCCCCTCCTGTAGATACTTCTGACCAAAATATGGTGGGGACGACTCTCTGTGGATAATGGCCTTGTCTCAGTCCTCCTGTGTATGCTGCTTTTCCCTCTCATCTACACCGGCCTCGTTACCTTCAGGTGAGACTTTAGATTCTGGAATAGTCAGTGTGAGATGGATGCTGGGTGTGCTGTTTGGAATGTGGGAAGGGAATGCTCAGCTCTCGGCAGGCTTTGTGCTCTTCTTCAGTCACATCATATGCTAGTGTGGGTCAGGAGACGCTGAGTGCTTTGCACAGCTTTGTAATACCATGTGTCATACATTAATGAGTCATTTAAAGACTTTTGAAGTCTGCATTGTAGTCTCTCTCAGATGATAGGATAGTATCTGAGATGTGTGCTTTGCCGGAAACATTGTCTCTCAAGTGACATTACCTAACTTCTCCAGCATGGGGTCTGGCATGGATTCACATGCTCATGAATATTCCCCGTCGTCAGGCTGGGAATCCTCGGTAAAGAAAAAATCAGTATAAGTTTCGTTTCTGATCTGTCTTTCTTAGTAGTAACCAATCACTGATCTCTGGGTCATACTGCCCCCAGCCAATGACTGCCCTCTCCCTAAGCCCCGCCTCTGGCAGCCATCCTCAGATTTGGTAGCACGCAAAGTGGCAGTATGAGCAAGTGAAGAGCTGCAGAGGGGCAGGCGGGAGGGTTCGCATGTGAATCCATGCCAGACCCATGCTGGAGAACAACAGTTACAGGTAAGTAACTTGTTCCTTCCTCCTCCTCTCCCAGAGAAGGTTTTCAAGCCTCGCCCTAGGAAGTAGTTTTTCAAATCCTTGACCTCAATATTTGAGGAACAGGAGAGATCTGAGGAGGAAAATGTACCTTTTGGATTGGAGTATGGCACCCCAAATGTCCCAGAATGCTTGATCTCAGAGGAAAGCAGAATGAGGGATTTGGTGGCGTCTTTACACAATGCAAGTGGCATTGACACCTTTCCTGAGAATGACTTCGGTAGACCAGATCCAGGAGAGCATGCCAGTCCATCTTACCGTCAGTTAATGACCAAGGTGGTAGATTACTTGGGATGGTCTAGACCACCAGCCCAATTCATATCGGACGATTTAACAGACATATTGGACCATGGTCCCACTGAAGACCCAGTACTACCTTTTCATGTAGCCTTACAAAACAGGGTAGCCAAAAATTGTGAAACTCCGGATTCTATTCCTCCGGTAAATAAATCCCTCGCATCAAAATACTGCCCAGCCAGTAGCGACCCCCAGCTATCTGTCAAAACATGCAACTCCTGAGAGTTTGGTCATACAAGCAGCCACAGATTCCAACAAACTTGCGTACCCGTCTATCCCTCCAGACAGGGACAATAAGCGTGTGGATGGTTGGGCACGGAAGGTATTTTAAGCCGGGAGCATGGCATTCAAATCTGCCAACTCCACATGTGCCTTGGCAACATTTTCATACACTCTATGGGAGTGCATCGCAATGGCGGCGGAGCACATACCAGAAGGGGAAGAAAGGGAAGGTTTCCTAGCCATCGTTAGGCTAGGAAACTGGATTGGACACTGCGGATAGTGTAAGCAGGTCCATGGGCACTAGCAGGGTAATGCGCAGGTTTGCGTGGTTACGGAAGTCGGGTTTTGCAGTAGACGTACAGAACCGCCTCCTGAACATGCCTTTTGACGGGTCATACCTTTTTGGCAACAAGGCTGACGAGAGCCTTGAGAGGTTGCAGACCTCAAAAGCAGCGGCAAAATCCTTAGGAGCTGCTATTAGGCAACCTCAGCCTTTTCGTGCGCAAGGGCAATCATGGAGGGGACGATCCGATCGTTATTACACCGCATACGGGAAGACAAGAGGAATGGCCAGTCAAAGGGGCCAAAGAAAGGCCACTCGTGGTGGACGAGGAAAACGTGCTAAGCCAGCTCCAGCTGCAGCCTCTTTGCCATCAGCAGCTGCAACATCCGCCACAAAACCACTTTGATGACTTGCACCACAAAACACCTGTAGGAGGCAGGCTGTCGCAGCATCTGCAAGAATGGCGAGCCATTACTTCAGATGTTTGGGCTCTAGAAATAATAGCCCAAGGCTGTTGCCTTCCTTTGCTAAAGCAACCTCAAAGCAATCCACCAGGGAGACACCCGTTGAAACTTTCAAACCTGCTCCTACAGCAGGAAGTTCTAACCCTGCTGGAGAAAGGTGCTATAGAACCAGCACCTGCAGCGGAGAGGAACAAGGGTTGGTACTCCCCGTATTTTTTGATCCCCAAAACGGACGGAGGACTGAGACCCATCTTGGACTTAAGAAACTTGAACAAGTTCCTCAGGAAGGACAAGTTCAAGATGGTTACCCTTTCTCAGATCCTTCAGGCCCATCAACTCCAGGACTGGTTGGTGCCATTGGACCTCCAGGATGCTTATTTTCATGTGCCAATTCATCTCAAACACAGAAAATACCTGAGGTTCGTAGTTGGCGACTCACACTATCAGTTTCGAGTCCTGCCATTCGGGTTGACCTCCACCCCGAGGGTCTTCACCAAGTTAATGGTAGTGGTGGCAGCGCACCTCAGGAGAGGGGGGATGCATGTTTACCCCTACCTGGACGATTGGTTGATCAGAGCGCGCTCTGCCGAGCAATCACTGGATCATCTGAAAGTCACCTGCCACTTCCTCCACAAACAGGGCTTTTCCCACAATTTCAAGAAGTCACAGATGACACCTTCCCAACAGCTTCAGTACATAGGAGCTGTATTGGACACGTCCTTGGGAAAGAGCTTGCCTCCCAAGTCGAGGGCTCAAGACATTCTTCAGATGGTTTCCAAATTCCAAAATGCCCAAAATCTCCAGGCTTACGACTTTTTAAGGTTGCTCGGCCTCATGGCATCCTGCATCTTTCTGGTGCCAGACGCACGCTTGAGGATGAGATCCCTTCAAAGGACCCTAAAGACTCAGTGGTCCCAGTTCTCGGGTCAAATGACGGATCTTCTTCAGATTCCGAACAAGGTCAGACAAGACCTTGTATGGTGTACCTGTACAGAGAACATCCTAAAAGGAGAACCCATTTGGCAATCATGTCCGGAGATCAAAGTAGTGACGGACGCTTCACTGCTGGGGTGGGGAGCACATGCCTACAATTTGACAATCAGCGGTCGTTGGTCTCCATCGGAGTCCAAACTACATATCAACCTTTTAGAGCTGAGGGCAAGCAGACTAGCGCTGAAGGCCTTCCTGCCATCTGTCACGGGAAACAATGTCCTGATAATGACGGACAACACAGTGGCCATGCAGTACCTAAACAAAAGAGGAGGCGTGGGGTCACTACCCCTGTGCAGAGAAGCAATGCAGCTCTGGTATTGGGCGATTCAGGAGGGAATCTCTTTAACGGCAATTCATCTAGCCGGGGAAGAGAATATGACGGCAGATGCTCTGAGCAGGCAGAGCACGGTATCCCACAAATGGGAACTGGCTCAGGAAGTCATTCAAGAGATCTTCGCCCTTTGGGGAACCCCTCAAGTAGACCTGTTTGCAACCGGAATCAACCGAAAATGCAAAAGGTATTGCTCAGGGGAATTTCCCCCGAGAGGAGCCCTGGGGGACGCGTTCGTGGTGGAGTGGAATTTCCCACTATTGTACGCGTTTCCTCCGATTCCCGTCAATCCTCAGGTAATCAGGAGGCTGAGAAGGTTTCGGAGCCGCATGATCCTAATTGCCCCGGATTGGGCCAGAAGAACGGGTACCCGGACCTTCTAGACATGTCCATCTGCCCTCCAATACGTCTTCCACAGAGAGAGAACCTTCTCTCTCAGGTCAAAACGCTCAGCCTTCATGTTTGGTATCTGAAAGGCTTAGATACAGGGATAGGAACCTTCCAGATGACGTTATGGAGGTGTTGCTTTCGGCAAGAAGGCCAGCAACAAAGTCTCTGTACCGTTGCCGTTGGAAAAAGTTTTGCAACTGGTGCAGAGAAAAGAATGTCGATCCTTTTCTATGTTCTATTCCGGAAGTATTATCTTTCCTTCTGACCCTAGCACATAGAGGTCTGAATATTGGAACAATAAAAGGTTACCTTGCGGCGCTTTCCATTTTCAAGCGCTCGTCGGAAGAATGCTCCTACTTCAAAATTCCTTTGATAATACAATTCTTAAAAAGGCTCACTAATGTGTTTCCTCCTCACCCATTTCAAGTACCGATCTGGGATCTCAATTTAGTCCTAAAATTATTGATGTGTGCTCCTTTTGAGCCTATGCACACGTGTCCATTAAGATTACTAACGTGGAAAACAGCCTTCTTGGTTGCTCTAACATCAGCAAGAAGAGTGAGCGAATTGCAGGCACTGTCTTCTGGGCCACCCTATACTGTGTTCCATAAGGACAGAGTTGTGTTGAGGGTAAAACCATAATTTTTACCGAAAGTAATATCTGATTTTCACTTAAGTCAGAAAATTGTCTTACCCGCATTCTATCCTCCACCCCATCCTTCGTAGGAGGAGGAAAGATTACACAGGTTGGATCCTAAACGAGCTTTAAGCTTTTACATCTATAGACTTTCTAGACTTAGAGTGGTTAACCAGCTGTTTATAGGTTACACAGGAAGGAAACTGGGTAAATCGGTGAATAAACAGACAATTTCACGCTGGAATGTGCTTTGCATTTCAGAATGCTACAGACTAGCTCAAAAAGACCCTCCGGAAGGGTTAAGGGCTCATTCCACTAGAGGCATTGCCTCCTCCACGGCCCTTCAAAGAGGTGTTCCAATAAGATCCATTTGCGAAGCAGCAACTTGGTCTTCGCTGCACACCTTCTCAAAATTCTATAACCTGGATGCTTCCCATTCTAGGGAGCTAACTTTTGGAAAAGCAGTACTATACTCAGCCATCTAAGAGTATCGAAAAATCTACCCCCTCCTCCAGAGGAATTGTCCATACTGCTTTGGGAGTCTATCTAAGATGAGGAATACGTTGGAGGACACAATCCACTTGAAGAACAAGTTACTTACCAACTGGTAACGTTCTTTCGATTGGATGTTCCTCCAATGTATTCCTCATCGCCCTCCCAGCCTACCCCTCTGTAGATGTTTCTGTGTTATTGCCATCTCAAATCTCGCAAGGCTCATACCTGTCTGCCGGCACAATCTACACAGTACAAGATCAAAGATAAAAACGGGAAAAACAGAACTGAGGCTAACGGACGCCGCGTGTGCTACTTATACACCCGATGACGTTACCCTCGACAGAGGCCTTCGAGGGACCATCGACTGGACGACATCGACGCACGGCGCCCTCTGCCGAAAAATTTTCCGAAGAGCAGCAAAGCTGGATGATATACATCTAAGATGAGGAATGCGTTGGAGGAACATCCAATCGAAAGAACGTTACAAGTTGGTAAGTAACTTGTTCTACTGAGATATTTACTGGGATATTTGCATAGCCACAATACTTTTCAAGCAAAACATTTTTAAAGCATCAGTGTGATGTTATGTGCATTTTAACATGTCACAATTCTTCATGTACACAATTATTTAGCAGTGTATAGAAATTGTTTACAACATACCCTACCCTAACATTGTTCGGTAGGATTATACGAGTGCTCAGTGAAACCGTTTTTGTATAGCAGCGAGTTGCCATATCATTTGTTTACGGTCTATGCCCAATGCAATTCTGAAAACCTGGAAAGGATGCAGATTGTGTGAAAGGCATTCTAGCTGTCTGAATATCAGTCATTCTAATACTTTGTACAAGTAATGCCAGACATAGTCCATACCCGTTATTCCTTGCATGCCAAATAAATGATGTTGCATTCCTGCTCTCCGCCTACAGGGTAATGTTAACAAAGTAGGAGACACTGAGCATGATATTTGCCCACTCAAAATACTTAAAAGGCAAATTAGTATTTGAGTTTTATATTGCATTGCAAAGGTACTGCTTCTAAGTGCTTGTGTGACATGCGTACAAAAGCATAGGAAGCATGAGTTGAGGTTACACTTCCAAGTAGCCGGCTTACTTACAGTCAGTATCTGATATTTGAGCTGACAGTTCAGTTACACAGTGTGGATGATATTTTTGCTAAGGATTATGAGTAACAGAAATTCTGGTGCTTGAACGACATTTATATTAGAACAAACATAAGACAGGTGGATGTATGTTCAAGTTTGGTATCCTTTCGCAGAGCCCAGGAAGGCAGATTCAAGGTTGTCCAGTAATATCTAAATGTGGACATGGGCGGAAGTTAGGGTCATAAGGTGTGGTAGAGTTAAGTAGAGGACTCATGGGTGGGGAGGGAAGGTTATTTGATTAATATGAGCAGGCATATCTTAGTAAGATCTTATGTTCAAGGAGACACTTTTCATACTTGTTTAAGGGTGTATTCTCTTTTTTAGGTTTTAATGGCCACACTTGCATAGTTGGGTAATCTAATAGGATTAAAGATGGTGCCTTACAAATACTCAGTTTGATTCAGACTTTGTCTTACATGAACACTCACACCTCTCCCTTTACTGCTCTCTCATCTTGTCCTCTGTGCCTCACCCCTCCCAGCACTCTTCTGTCCATTTGATGTTCGCACTCATGCTAGTTCTTGCCCTCACATTTTGATGTTAGCCATCCTTCCACTGTTATTACTACCTCCTTCTCTGCTTTACTCCCTCCTCCACACGACTACTCCTCTCTCCAATTATTACTCCCTCTTGCGGTGGGTTAGAAGAAGAACACAGAATCTGATTTTCCATCTCACTGCTGAATATGATTAAATGAAAAGTGAAAACTCCTACTCAAGATCAGTCCACTCTCCCAACTAATGTATGTTAGAACAACTAAAGCACAGGAGAATGACTCCCTTCTCCTGTGAGCTGGTGTTCACCAAGTTCAGTTCAATAAAGTATCCTTAGGTTGGTCGTGGTAACTCCTTTAAGTCACACACTACTGATACTGGGTCCTTCAAGGTTTCAACCATCTCTTTCACTTGATTACTCTTTCTTTCCTTCTTGTTCTTCTCTTGTATTATTCTAGTTTGGTTTGTCCCTTTCGTTTCATGGGATAAGTTTATTCCTTTCTCCTTATTCAGACTTAAGGTTTTTCCCATATTCAATGTCAACTATTTTTCTTGACTGTGACGAGTTTGAATGTTTCAGTATTGATTCTCTTGTCCTTTATTCACTCTTAATACTATATCTCGATTGGAACAAGTTGTTCCAGTTTGATTCTCGCTTTCTTCATTTACCCTTGATACTTTATCTCGACTGGGACGAGTATGAGCGTTCCAGTATGATGCTCGCCCTCTTCATTTACCCTTGATACTTTATCTCGACTGAAACCATATGACCATGCCCATAATGATGCTCTTTCTCTTCACTCACTCTTGATACTCTGCCACAACTGGGATGAGTATGAACGTTCCAGTAATAATCTTTTCTCCCCCTCCTGGTTCTCCTGCTTTTCCTGGTTCCTGGATTGTTTAGGGGTAACGTCGCAGCTGAGACCCATTCTTTCACTTGTCAGTTTGGCTTCTCATAACTTCTGTGGCTTCCCTGTTCTTTCTTCAGTCGGTTCGGTTTACATCAAAGTAAGTGGTATCAGCGTTGTTTACGGACCCACTTGTCCACCACGACTTGCTTGCGGTCACGCCACGGCACCACATATCTCATGTATATGGCCTGGAAATTGTCCTAAAAGCATGTGTAGGCAAAGAGAGACAAAGGACCTTCTTTGAGGTTAGCCACAACGAAAAAGGTGCAGAAACCATAGAAATGCTTGAGACACTGCACTTTAGGACAAAACACTACAATTGTGAGACTCAGAGGTTGGCCATCTTGTCGGACATCTCAGCTATACTGTAGCCCAGCCATGCCCTATTACCTGAAATTGAGGATCCGGCGGAGGCAGCAGCAAATACCCACTCAACTGCCCTGTTGGCTCAATTAAGAACCCAGGGCTCCGGATAAGTGTTGTGCAAGATGCCTGTATTGAGGGACAGAAAACTGCCACAGTAACAGATAACAAGGTCTCATGTTTAAACACTAGGGGGCTACAAAGTGTTAATTGTTTTGATTCTGAGCAATACATACTTTTGACAATACATACCTATGTAGAGAAACATGTACTACTCATAAAAGCGACCCGCAAGCATTTAGGTTACAATCTAGACATAATAGAGTTCATATCCTGAGTACTGGTGCTACTGATGTGGTTATGAAGAAAGTCTTACAGTTTGAAGTCTTTGTTTTGTTGGGTCTAGTTGTTCATCTGTTTTGTAAATAAATTCCTGTTTTAAACTTTTCTATTGAGTAGATTATAAAATTGGCTGCAGTACATTTTCATAAAAGCCTTTTCAAGAAATTATTATTCCAGTTAGGGACCCCAGCTCTTCGGCGCACATTACACAGTTTAGTAACTAAGCATAGAATGACCTCAGTATTGGTATCAGGTGGTTGGAGGGGCTCAGTAAGGGCCATCCGTCTTGGAGGGGCTGTGATGAATTGGATTCCGCCTCGCAGGAGTACACGAATGAGTAGGGGTAAAATGGCCCACTCAGTCCTCACACTTCTACAAACCAAAACTCAAGCAATCATAAAGGTAAAACAGGGACAATCAAGAGATATACCTCCTTTGCCTTTTGCGGTAACGCGGGCCGAGTGAATGCTATACTTCCAAGAGGGGTGTAGAGGTGAACCAGTAGTGACCCAAACAATACAGTACCGCAGTCCAAAATAAAGGCAATGTCCAATCAATGTTTTTATACAAATAGAAACACTTTAATAAAATGTACCATCTGCAAGTAGAACGAAAAGAGATTACTGTACAAAGACCCACCGCAGAGGAAAGACAGGGAAGATGCGACAGACTGGATAAAGTAGCACTTCAAGCTTAGTTCCAGGGGTGGTAGGTAAGGTACTACCATAAAAAGATATTAGGTTGAAAACAGGAGCAATCGTGATCTACCCAGTCTCTAGGGCCCATGTGGGGCAGTTCAGTGTTACAGTACCTGGATTCAGTTTTTGGTCGGCTGACGCATCAGACCAAGGTTCGAACATTGATCTGAGCTGATCAGGCTCAGTCGGGCACATAGTAGGCTCTGGCAGCAAGCAGGTGTCCAGTAGGGCCGAATGCCAGTGCTCTGTGCGGTCAAACCACGGCGGTCCAATGACGAAGATCAGGGCAGTCCCAAGAATGCTTCACAGTTGGCCAGGCCGAGTCAGGCTCTGGTTGCTGGGAGAGGTCGGTGAGTGACGCTCCTGAGGTTCGAGTTGGCGGATGATGGCCGTTCGAGTTGACGGATGATGGCCGTTGAAGTGGTGATCTAGGTTTGTCAATATGCAGTCAATGAGGCGGTGGTTCTCGGGCTAGCTGGTCCGAGCCATGGTTGTAACCCCCAGTTAGTTGGCGAGTGATTCTCCAGAGATTTGGTTCGGGTTCCGGCGTTGAGCAGACACTTCGGGCCTAACAGGTGACATGCTTCACGAGGACATGATGCAGTATCAAGCTAGTTTAGATGAAGTGCAATAGTTTGGCTGGTTTGAGGAACACAGACACCAGCACTAGCACCTTTCCTGTTGTTCAGGATACGGGGAACATGGAGCAACCGTTTCTGTGATAGAACAGGGAGCTTCGGCTGGTCTATCCCTCCAGTTGCTGTGAGGACTTCGTAAAGGCCTTTAGGACAGGATAGTCCAGTTCAGGACCTGCTCTTCTGGCACAGAGGGACAATTGCAGAATGGTTGGTCCTGGTCCACAGCACTAGTCACTCCCAATGTTCCCATGGAGTGGTTATGTGGCATCAGAAAAAATACAATATCAAAGCTGTTACACCAAGCAAAGGAAAATACACCGACATGGGCTTGTAAAGATTCCCAGAATCTTTATTACAAAACTGAACAGTATTCAACAAAGTACACAAATAACTATTTGGCCATCAATAAATCACAGAGACCACCAGCAGGGTTCAATGTGAGCAGTGAATAGAATTCCTAGCTGGACATCGACGTATTTATACAATTTGTAAAAATGATATCCAGCCTCTTACAAGTTAATAATACATTGGGCTAGGGTCGCGCCAGGTTGACTTTCCTAATTTACATATCTCGTGCATGCGGTTTACTTTTGAATACATTTACTAACACACTCCATTATTCTTTAATTTAACGTTACACTCTTTACATACTGTTTTAATACAGATCAAACAAATGTTTCGCATTTTGTATTCGGATAGCGTTACTGTTCTTGTATACTTGTAGTTTAACATTGCTGATTCAAGTAATCCCCTGCTCCCGAGGTCAACAAAGGACAAGGTCTACATGACCCTAACATGTAGCCTGAAGGCAGGTTGGACATTAACTCTCCTACAGAGGTTGAAGAGGTTGAGGCAAGAACAAGAGCACACGAGACGGCCATTTTAGATTACAGGGTTACTTTGTCAAAACCCCAAAAATGGCTGTTCTAACCTAAAATGGAGGCTTGATTCAAGATGGCGGCTTACATCAATTTCTAAGGTCTAGACCTTGCCGTAGAGACTTATTCGCGTACAATTTTAAGCAACTTGGCGTAGGCCAATATACGTACAATCGTTACAATAGGAGGCATAATTTAATATTCCAGTTCGACAGTTAGAGGACATATCTTCTTTCTGTCTTGGATGGCTCCTTCTTCACCTCAGGCTGAGGGCTTTGGACAGTGCAACTTTCCAAAGGAAATCCAGTTGAGAATGTTCAGAATGTCTCTTCAACCTCAAAGGATGCTTAAGGAACTGTAGGAATTCTGTTGAAGGGGTGCGAGACTCCTTCTTTTAAAGGCACACGTCCTCGGGAGATTGGCCTAAAGCTAGCCTGCTTTAGGGGACCAATCACTACTCCTGGCTGGAGTGGACGTTTCCCTGTTGATCTTGCACCCAAAGTGCTATGCTCCGGAGGAAGTGGAGCAGACAGGAAAGGGACATAGAGACAGTGAGAAACACGATGGTGGAAGGCTTCTTCCAGTGTGCATAGCTTCCAATGTCCAGAGCACGTCTGCCTATCCTTCTCCCGCCCCCTTCCCTCCTACTGAAAGCAAAGATCTTTGGATATACAGCTACCTGGTGTGAGGCTACTCCTCCTGAATGGATGTTGTCCTTTGATACCTGGGCCCAGGACGGCTTCCAGCTGTGCTGCTGTCTCTGGGGAAGGGGTTACCAGCCCTACAAAAGAGAATCAAAGAGAGGCTGAATCCTCTGGGTGTATGTCCTGCCATGTGGCAGTATCAGCCCTCTGAACCAAATACACATTCCCTTCCACAGCAGGGCTGACTCACAGGAGCTGACAGATGTGCAATATCAACTTTGACGTGGTGGCCATGATCATAAGTATCGCTATGCATAATGCCTAAACTAAGACGTAGCTTATGCTTGGAGATTCCCCTGCCACCAGCATGGAATACTCATGATCATCGTAGTTTTGGTGCAGGGGACATATCTTAAATGTTGCCCCTGTGCTGCAGTGACTTTGCTGTCGCTGCGGCAGTTGAGTAGGCATTTTATGACTCTGGAACCTGCCCTGCGTCACAAGCAGAGCAAGTGCTGCGGATCGGGCTACTGATGCAGCAGGGCATAAGTGCAATATGCTTTTGTATGTGCTAATAAAAATAATAAAGGCCAGGGCTTTGTACCCGTGCCAGATGGCAATTCCTCACAGGGGCTCATTAAGGACTTCCCCCCCCCCCTCTCTCTCTCTCTCTCTCTCTCTCTCTCTCTCTCTCTCTCTCTCTCTCTCTCTCTCTCTCTCTCTCTCTTTCATCTTGAAACGCACCACCTCCCTAACTGAAGCATCCCGGACCCCAGATTAGTATACGCTGAATGTTATCCCCTGTAGTCTAAATTCTTTCCTGTAATAAATAGGACTGCCTTGTATAACAATCTCGCTCAGGGACTTCTTAAAACGGTCCCTACTATAACCAGTGGTTAGTGTTCTATACGGATAGGGAATCGTACCTTACAGACACCCTGGTTACTTCAGTGCATATTCTGCCATGCTCACTTTTTGCTCTCCCGATTCTCTGTCTCCAACTCCACCCACCTTTGTTCTCTCCTTTTTTACTCTTCCGTCCCTCAGATGTCACTTGTTCCTTCTAGGCCTCACCTCCACCCCATGATGTAACTCCACCCTCTCCCTCGCTAATACTCCCTCCTCCACCCCATTACTCCCCTCCACCCACCTTCTACTAAGACACTCTCCTCCCACTTAGTTCCAAAAACTTCACATTCAATCCTTATTCTGCTAAGAATACATTCCACACTAACACGCACACTCAAAATACAATGCCACTTGCGCTCACTAACCAATACCTCACCCTTTTCTCACAATCCGCTGCACCTTCCTTCCTCCTGTTGGTCTCGTGGTCTGCCACCTCCACCTCCTCTGACCTCACCCGAATTACTTACAACTTCCTGCTTCTTTTTCTTCCTTTTAGTTTCCCCCACCTCCTGCCATCACTTCCCCTATCCAATCTATCCCTGTCCTTCCCTTCCGGGGTGTGACATAATCAGCAGAAATGTTAATGGTGGGATAAGCCCCGCCCCATTCCTCTGTGCGGGCCTGTTGCAGAATATTGCTGGCAGCCAGAGGCATTGTGTGTTCCTGACCATTGTAGGGAGCTGGGCTCTAGTTCCCCCCTGGTGAGTACAGTTCCTTTGGAGGTGAAGACCCCATTGGAAAGTCCTTGGTGGTCTAAGGAGTAAACCACCGGCTGCGGAGCATTGCTGCTGGAGAACGTTATGCGACTGTGTTCTCCACCACCTTGCTACTGCTCGGCTGGTTTGTTTTTCTTTCCAGTGCGGGACGCTGTTAGCGCTGTATTTTGGAGTGTTGCCTGTATTCAGGTCCTGCCTTCTGATGACAGTTCATGGGACTCTTGTGGGGTTTCTCTCTCTCTGGTATGGCTTACCTTGGCTCATAGTCAGTTCGGTTTCTCTACAAGAAACAGGAAGAGTCTTGGGAGATCTTTGTATATGGTGCATGGTGTGAGACAAAGGTGTATTGCATAATCGCATGCTGGGGGGATAGGATCTTGGACCCTCTCAACTGATGTCATCCTCCTCAGGGGAAGGACTGGCTTTGCATTGCTCGCAGGGTATAGCACGCAATAACCAGCATTGCTAGTCTTTAAAAATACATTTTTATTTTCACTGATTTCCTTTTTTTATTTGTGTGTTCACTGTATATGTGTGTGTGTTGATGAACGAGTGTGTGTGTTTCTGTGTATGCATATTACGAATGGATGCTCTGTACTTACATACATTCTAAATGCCTGCCTGTTTGTATCATGTGTGTGCCTGCAGATTCTGAGTGTATTGTCTGTGCTCACTACCGTTCCATGCATATTAGATGTGCCTATTGTGCTTCCTTACAGTTTGGCCATATTGAATCTGTATACACTTATTCTGAGTGCAATGTTTGTAGTTCCCCTCAGTGTCTTCTCTTGGGCTATTGCCTGTGTTTGTGTGTGTGGTGCAGATTGCTTGTGTGGGTTGCGTTTGGAGACCTGGGTTCACATAATCCTTAAGAGTATGTTGATTGTGCGCATGTATATTTCAAGCGTAATGTTCATGCTTGTGCCTCCTGAGCATGTCACATGCATGCTTGTCCATACGTGCATTAGCGTTGGCATGTTTGGATGCAGCCAGACCAGGTGTTTGCCAAATGCAGTGGATTTGACTTGGACTTTCATTTCATTCCCATTCTGTTTATTGTATTTATTGGTGAAATCAGAAAATAGCAGTTTATTTTTTCCAGCCCTTACCGAACCCCAACAAAACAGCCATTTCATTCATGTGGGCCCCGTGAAAACTGCAACCTTTTTTGCCTTTTGTGGGGCATTTTGTGTCCCCTCTGTTACCTATGCACTGCTTATTCATTCTGGAACACAGTGCATCTTTATAAAAATATGATTACCCCAAGCAACTGTTTCACCAACTCGCATTGAAATCTTCTGCTGAAATAGTCCAAGACACCACTACATGTCGCCTGCCACCCCTTACATTCTGTAATGCCCTACCCTGGTCTGGGTTTTTGCCTGCACCAGACTGCTGTCATTTTCCTTGTCTAGTCAATAATGTCATTGTTCACCTGTCTGGCCTGATCAGCACCATGTCTTCTGGTCCACTCTGGCACCTTATGTAGAGAGGTACAGTTAGAGAGAGTGGATGGGTGACTGTGCAAAATAACTACAAGAGGCAGGGAAAAAGAAGAATGTGATGAGGCATTCCAGTCATTGCCCACACTCCAGTTCTGGACCAGGGGTGAACCCAAGGGTGCATAAGAAGGGGTAATGGAGTGGGCAGATAACACCTGTTGCATCCCTCTCCCTAGGGCTGTAATGCCATTATCATGTGGCTAAATCACAAAAACAGCTTAAAAACAAGTGCAACAGTTGGAGAAGGTGCAGATAATCTTGCAGCGAGGGTTTTCTTAATGCAATGTTGGCTAAGGATAGCACGGAGCATTGAGACAGAACGTTGGAGCAAAACATCAAGCTTTGTGACTGGTTAAGGCCTTCTGCAAATCCATCTTCACAAGGGCCTGCCAGCATTTCAATATTATAATACATTTTAAACAAACAAATGATTTTAATAGCGCTTTAATATGCCAGCCTAGAAAATACTGTACTTCTAAGATTGTCTTTATGGAGTTCATGTAAATTTGGTTCTGCTTTCCCAAATGTATTAATGGTAGGACCAACATATCCTCTTCTGACGGACTTAAGAAGCCTCAGCCACTCAGCTGCATTGCACGTCTCAGTGGTTTCTTCACGGCCCCCGTGGTGGTCTTCTATTGGAACGTCATATCCTACATCGGCTTCCTCTGGCTCTTCGCCCACGTCCTCATGATTGATTTCCAGACCTTGCCATCTTGGAGGGAGTGCCTGCTCTATGTCTGGACTTTCTCTGTGCTATGTGAGGAACTGAGGCAGGTAAGGACATCAAGCATCTTCAGACATACGTGCTTACCTTTCTGTTGCAAACAAGCATCAGTGCATCGTCACACATCATATTTTTCAAATGGCCGCAATAGATGCTCTTACATAGTATGAAGTCAAAATAAATTCTCACCCGTTCACCCAATTGAAGATTTCTAACCTTCTTAAATTCTAAAATGCAATCTGCTTGATTTTAGGATCTCCGACTACTAGAGCCACTAATTGTGTCATATCTAGTAAGACCTTGGGTGAGCGTGTCCATCTCTATCAAAGAACTGTAGACATTTACTTCTTTACTATTCTAAACTTTGATCATTTCAATGGACCGTGCAAACCACCTCAATAGGCCCTTCTACAAATAATAAGGTACAGATACTGGCTATACCTGGAAGAATCCAGAGAAACTAGTTTCTGCTCTTTTTTTTTTTTACATCTCTGTTATATTTTACACATGAACGGTAACATAGAACAAAGAAAAAAACCAACAGAACCCTCGTCCAACCCACCCCCCTCTCCCCACGGGCGCGTATATCCACCCTTCCAGTAAAGCCTCTGGTTCGGCACACACATTAAGCTTGATACAAGTCCAAAATCTTAAGGCGTTGGGGGCACGAATTTGCTCTGTAATCGTCTCTGAGGTAGGCCAATGTCTCTCCCCAGTCATTTGCAAATCTCGACAAATCCCCATTCATTGCATAAATTGCCCACTCAAGAGTGACAGTGTCCCATAACCTTCGTAGCCATTCCTGGACGGTCAGAATATTAATACTTCTCCATCTTTGGGCAATAAGAGTCATAGCCGTAAGTGTCAATATCACCCTGGCTCTCACTCTGCTGCGCGGTTCCCCGCCCGCGCCTCCGCCTCGGATGCCCAACAGTATATGTTCAGGAGGTTAAATCCCACCTCTCCCATTGCTTGTTCCTGTCCCCTCCGTATTTCCTCCCAGAATGGAGTGATTTTAGGACAACTCCACCAGAAATGTTCAGCCATTCCCTCCTGCCCACAGCCTCTCCAGTACTCCCCTGCGACCTCAGGATTCATCCAATGCAGGATTTCCGGTGTATAGTGCCATCCCTATATTATCTTATACCTGGCCTCTTGTGTCTGCAAAGCCTTTGCCACCTTAGGGATTTCCCTCCACAATCGGGACCAAACCTCGAGTTCCAACCCTCTCCCTAGTACCCGCTCCCACCTTGTCATGAAGGGCCATCTTTCATGAGGGGTAGCTTCTTCCAAGATCTTATACAGGTTGCCAATTAGACCTTTAGACCTATCATTGGTGAGTAGGAATTTCTCGAGGGAAGTGACCTCCCTTGTTGCCGCCTGTTTGTTTGGGGGCTGAAGCAGCCAATGGCGCAGTTGAGCATATCCAAGCCTCTCTCGCTCGCCGATCCCAAGGGCCTCTTTACAGTCTCTAAATGACAGGATTTCCCCATTCTGAAACATGTCACACATTCGCCTACATCCCCCCTCCTCCCATTGCGTGAATGCTCCCTTTTCGGTTCCGGGGGTGAAGTCAGCGTGGTTAAATATCGGTGTAAAAGGTGACGGAAGGACGTCATTCCCTTCTTCCTAGCCAGCTGGTCCCAGTTGGACGCCATTAAGCCCGTAATGGACCTTTCATACATATGTTTAGGTGGCAGGTCCTTCCTCAACCACAAAACCCTGTCCAGGTCATATTTGGTCACCGCCTTATCCATGCCAACCCATAAGGGTCCCTCACCTTCCCACAACCACTCTCTGATAATTCATAACTGGGTTTCTTCGTAATATTGCCTGAAATTAGGAAGAGCCCACCCCTCCTCCCCGGAGGCCTCTAGCAGGCCTCTGCTGAGTCTAGCCCGTCTTCCTTCCCAGATGAACTCCTTTGTTAAGCTTCGGATCTCCCTAAAAAATTTCTCTGGGACCATCTGCGGGATGGCTTGAAACAAATAAAGCAAACGTAGCAATATGACCATCTTGATCACAGCCAGACGCCCCAGCCAGGAGATATGTAGTGACCCCCAGCTCCTTAGGTCCCTTTTAATGCGGTCCAGGAGAGGGAGATAGTTAGCCACGTCCCATCCCTAAGAGTAGGGGTAACCGCACTCCCAGATATTTAATTCCCCCGGGGGACCAGATAAACGGAGTATCCACTTTCAATCTGTCGCTCAAGGCCCCACCCAGGGACAAACCCATAAGATCCGAGTTTCCCAAATTGATGCAAAGTCCCGAGGCCTCCCCAAAGTTATCCAGTACCTTCTTACTAGCCTCGATAGAATCTACTGGGTTGGTTACGGAGAGAAGCATATCATCAGCAAATGCTGAGACCTTATGTGATTTTCCCCCGAACAGAATCCCCTGTATCCCATCTTCATCCCGTATCATTTGCAGGAGTGGCTCCAAGTATATGGCATAAAGCAGCGGGGACAATTGACAGCCTTGTTTTGTACCCCTACTTAAGTGAAAGATGCGTGAGAGGGTCCCATTCACCATAATCCGGGTTTTTGGTTCTTGATAATTGGCTTTCACCATTTGTTAGAAGTCCCCTCCCAGACCCATCTTCTCCATAGTGCGAAAGAGATACGACCACTGCACGTGGTCGGAGGCCTTCTCAGCATCCAAAGAGAGTAGGACCGCGGGAGTGTTCATTTTCTGCGTCTTTTCCACTAAATGTGCTATAGGCCATAGATTATCTGCCGTCTGCCTGCCGCGGATAAACCCCGATCGGTCTCGATGGATTAATTCCGGGAGCAATCCCTCTAATCTGTTGGCCAAAATCTTTGTGTAGATTTTAGCATCAATATTAATCAATACTATCGGCCTATACGAAGACGGTTCCAGGGGGTCCTTCTGGGATTTCAAGATCAGGGACATTTTAGCTTCCTCCATAGATGGGGTGATACGTCCGGTGTCCTTAAACGTATTGAATAAGTGGGTCAAGTGCGGGACAAGAAAAGCCGAGAATGTTTTATAAAACGCGGCCGTGTAGCCGTCAGGGCCTGGAGCCTTACCAGGGGGAAGATTTAATATAATATCACCTTTCTCACCTTGTCCTCTGTTTTCTCTTGGCTTATGCTCACCTGAGACTTCTCACTGATTTTGCGCAAATTAACTTTCCCTAGCAGTTCTTCCTGAACTCGAGGGATGGGGTGTTGTGATGTATAGAGGGCCTCTTAGTAGGCTGCGAGGATTTCCTGGATGTCCTCATTTCGCGTTTCCCTTTCTCCCGCCTCTGACCTAAAGGCCACTATCACCTTCTTCGCTGCTTCCCCTCTCAGGAGTCTGGCCAATAAGGCGTCAGATTTGTTCGCCTTGGCATAGTATATTTGTCGAACGAACAGTAAGGCCCCCTCAGCTTTTTTCGTTCTGAGGATTCGGAGCTGCTCCTCAGCTCGCCTATACTCTCTCAGAGAGGATCTAGACGGTGCTGCCTCTGCTCTTAGTCGGGCAGCCTCAACTTTACCCTCCACTTGTCTCTCAAGCTCCCCCATTTGCATAGCCTGATTGGCCTTGGCTGCTATAAATTCGCCTCTGATAGTGGCCTTAAACGCGTCCCATCTTATCCCCTCAGATGTATCCCCTCTTCTATATTCCTCCATGAACTTTTTCATTTTACCCTCTATTTCCTCTTTGAGTTCTGAATCTCTCATGAGGGCCGCCGGGTATGTACAGCTCCAAATCCCCCTCTTCCTCTCCCCTAGTTCTAAATGTATAGTAAGAATTTTATGATCCGCTATACCCAAGGGACCCACTTCCACCGCCTTAACCCGCCCCAGGAGGGATGCTGATACCCACATGTAATCTATCCTAGAATCGGTCCCATGCACTCCCGAGAAAAACGTATAAGCCGCCTCATCCCCACGTGTCTCCCGCCAATCATCCCTCAGGCCCAACTCCGCCATTTAGTTTCTGCTCTTGTCCCCTCTAGTCTCTGGTCAATCCTCTCTGCCTCCTGCTTTTCTGTTCTCCAGCTGATCTTCCTTTTTACTTCCTCTCCTCTCTCCAACTCCTGGTAGGCTTCCGCTCAACTTCTTCTTTTTGGTCACCCTGGTGTTTAATCCTTGCTATGCCTTTTTGTCATCCCTCTACTTGATTTGTTTGATCATTCCATTGTGGATGCTCCAGTTTTGGGCTCTGATAGATTGTCACTACTCATATTCGCGGAGGACACGGTTTTAATTTCCATGACACCAAAAGGTCTACATAAACAGTGTAATTTGTTTCTTAAGTTTTGTCAGGAGAATGGGCTGGAAATTAATATGACAAAGACCAAAATCACAGCATTCCACACACCTGGCAAAAATGTTCCCTAAGTTAACAATTAAGTTAGAATGTATAACTCTTGATCAGGTGACACATGGACAAGGCAAATATTGAAATCGGATGCTATCCTGGAAAAATCATCTGGTGCTATTGCTACACTTGCAATTAGCCATGGGAATGGCGCAGTGAGACCAGCGCTACAACTGTATCATGCCAAGGCAAAAGCATCCACCACGTATGGTCCAGATCTATGAGGTTTTGGTAATATTGGTAAAATAACCATAATAGAGAACATCTTTTTGGAAAAAAAACTGGTATCCCTAACCAAATCTATGACAAACACATGGTTAAAAC
This sequence comes from Ambystoma mexicanum, assembly GCF_040938575.1. NCBI lineage: Eukaryota > Metazoa > Chordata > Amphibia > Caudata > Ambystomatidae > Ambystoma > Ambystoma mexicanum. Next base: position 1,092,858,306 of record NC_090941.1, read on the forward strand.
TCAAACTGAACTGGCCTAATATTGAATATGACCTGGTGCTTATTCTAGATAAGAGTTTGGTCCTACACCTGCTTAATACAAATTCAGGAGGGACTAAGGGATGTTGTGAAGCAGCAGTGCACGTTCTTTTTGTTTGTCTACCCCCTCTCTGCACTTCCCCTTCTCCCTCTCTCCCCTGCTTTCATGCTATAACACGGGCACATTCCGAATGTTTCAAGACCTTTTAAGAACGTGTTTCTCCTTTTTTTATTTTTGTACCTTCTGCCTTTCCCTCCCCCCCTTGTCTTGATGCGCCTTGAAACACAATTTGATGTATAGTGCGCATTACAAATGATCAATAAATAAATAAAATGTCATGGTGCAGCTATAACTAACCACGCTGCAAGAACTGAACATGAATGACTTATGTCTTAATCCCTGGACAATCGATAAATCGCACCAGGTATCTGTGAAATCCTTCTATAGGGGGCATAATGTGGAGCAGGTGCTTGCATCTTGCCAAGGCTCTGAGCTACTGAATAAATACTGGTCAGGGTTTGGATTATGCCTAGACATTTTCAAACCCCAATTCACCAGATCACTATTTATACGATTTAGGCTAGGTACCTTCCCGTGAGGTCATCCAGAGAATCTCTGGAATGCAAGCTACAGTGCTTCTGGTCCTCATTGTAATGACATTGTTGAGTCCCTGTACCATTTTGTATTTTGTTGCCCTCTTTATAAAGACCCAGGAGCCGCTCAGTTGATCCCATTAATGCAATCATCAAGGGTCAGGTATCTTAATGATGCCCTGGCCCTATGTAAAGCGACACATGATGACAAGTGTAGCCAACTCTACCCACAGAGCCTGGCTGCAACAGTTTAAATAATCTATACCTGGAAATAGCTAAATCCTAAAATGCAGGGATTGTAAGTGGTTTCAACCCAGCACTCCACCTAAGTCAATGCCTAGCATGAGATGCCCAGCTGGAACCCTTATTTATATATTTGTATGTCAAAAGTTCTTTTATTTCTGGATGATGTACCCTTATATAACGCCCCTCTTTGAATCCCCCCCGGTCTGACTGAACCAACAGACTGAGGTTTGTTTTGCAGAGTTAAAATATTTATTTGATGAATTGAACAATATATATATATATATATATATAATCACACTTTTATGAATATGAATAATATCTAGATATCACACTTATTAATATTTATACAATGATCAGCAATGGGTGATATGACAATAATCAACAATCTCTTTAATCAATAGGAGTATGAGTGATAAGAATAATGTAGCAGAGAATAACTTTGTGTGGGTTCAATGAAATGCAATAATATGAAATGAATGCAGCACAGAAATGAAACTTGATATGAATTCAATCAAAGACAATGTAATCACTCTTTCCCCCTGTTACTCAATCCCCCCCTAATACGCAGTATGAAGAGATGGAATGAGGACACACAGGTTTCAGGAATGTACAATCAACAGATGCAAGTTCAATCCCAATTCCCCCAGCAAGCTTAGAGAACAGGAATGATTTGAAACAGGTCAAATACTTTTGAATGTAATACGAAGTGATGGGAAAAATGCTAAAATGACTTTTATTCGCTAAATTGATTCAGAACTAGTGAGAGTTGCTTTGGATTGGTTCAGGTAGACACTAGCAATGATTGTTGAGTGATTAGCAGATGGAAAATGAAATTCAGAAGTTGAAAGCAAGAAATAGCTATTTTTATATGGAGTGAAATTGAGCCAAATGCAAATCGCGGCAAACTTTTCAGCGCGCGAGAAATGCGATTACAGAACAACTTTAAGGAATTTAGGAGGGAGTTGAGTTCAAGGCAAGTGGCTGCAGCGGGCTTGGGTGGTTAAAGTCCCCCAGCATGGCAATTGGGATGGCAGTAGAAATTGACTCAAGGAGAAGGGTCAGATAAGGGAAGAAAAGGTCTAGAGGACCAGTGGGTCGATCGAGAGCCAGAACAATGAAAGGAATAGGAGAGAGGAGTTGAATAGGGACATGTTCAAAAGAGAAACAGTTGATGTCAGACAGTGGTATAGACGCAGTGTTGAGAGCCTTATTGATAAGCAACCCGGCACTGCTGTCCTTTCAAACAGATTGAAGGGAGTGCTAGAAGAAAGCAGAGTCAGTGTGTGGAGGGTAGATCCAGGTTTCTGTGATGGCAAGAAATAAAAGATGAGAGTGATGAGTGTCGAAGTGGTCCGTGATATAGAAAGACGTGTTGGCATTGTGCATTTCAGAGGCCAAGTCAAATATTTATAGGAGGTGGGGGAGAGGAGCAGGTGCTGTGCAGTAGCCAAGGGAGATAGATGGGTTTGGAGATCCTGGGAGGAAGGGGGTGTCTTTTTGAGTGATTCAGATGCAGGGGGACGATGGGAGGCCGGAGAGTGATGCAGAAGTTACACAAAGGTGAGGCTGAAGGCTATGAGAGAAGGGAAAGAGAAGAGTGAGTAGAAGGAGGAATGGAACGGTCAAGATGCATGATAGAGGGTAGAAGAAATAGGCAGGTAAAGACAATGATGAGAGGGTGCTGCCCAAGAGAGACAGAGGTTAGGTGGGTGAGTAGAAAGGGAAGGGGTGGATGGCTGACTGTGAAGGAACAGGTGTAAGTTATGAGTTGGGCTAGACTGGGGCTATAGGTAAACAAAAGACAGTTAACAAGCCCAAAACATGTTCCTTGTTCCTTTGAGGTAATGAGGCTCTGCAGTGATTGGATGACAATAGGTGTGGTTAGCTCAGCGTCTTTAGTAATCGACACAGCGGCGAGGAAGAACCGAAGACCATTCGATCCCTGTACCGATAAACAGGCAACTGTTGTTGAGTGTAGACGGCTATTAAGGACCCCACACAAGCAAAACTGGACTCGACATACTGAAATGTCTGGTGTTTACCCACTGCGCAAGACCTACGGCTACTGCTGAGAAGAAAGCACTCACACATTAGTTACATCTAAGCACAAGCACAACTCTCTGACAAGAGAGTTATGAGCGAAATTAAACTCCTCGAGATAACCTATGTAAAGAATATACATTAGGATAACACAGGACAAAAAAAAAGGACTGAGCAACTTCCATTTGGAGGTTGTTTTCATCACGACACAGAATATAAGCAGAATCCCCCTGAAGAAGTTCCTATAATTTTATTGCACATCTCAATAGGAATGAAATATGTTGGCTAGCTATTGGCCTTAACTTGAAGGCTAGACAAACTGTAATAGATCGTCACTTAAGCACTTTTTTCTCGCTTTACATTATGTTTTTTATGAATTAATAATTGTTGTGTGAATAATGTATTTTTCTGTATTTTGTCTGTGTATTAATATTGTAATCAATTGTTGACAATGTTTGTTTATTAAGAAATAGTCTACCAAGGTATTCATTGTTTGTTTTATCTTTAACACTAAACTGAAGTTTTAACTGTGACTAGTGTGTTTTTTTTAAAGATTAATACATTAGCAATTTACTTTTTGTAAATAAAGAGAGCGAATTGAATTTCTTTTTTTTTTCTCTCTTCACAAATGACCTTTCTGTGGCGTGGCCTCCTGTAGAAGTAAACTCTAGCACCCCGTCTTTATTTCATATGTTGTTTATGCTTCAACCAGGGCTGACCAGAGTCCTTTTAGTCCTAGTGTCCCTATATTTAAATTAAGGTAATGATATGATATAGCATTTATAACGCTCTAATGCACAAGTGTTTCAAGTCGCGTCGAGGCAAGGGAGGGGACAGAGGGAGGACAGAGACTACGATCTTACTAGGCCAAGTGACATTGAGCTTGCGCAAGTGCAGGGGAGTGGAGAGGGGAAAAGTGCGAGTGGTAAGGGGACGGGGAAGTGCTGTATATGGGATCAAAACAATAACAAGAAGTGCGCCCAACGGGTGGCATGTGCAAGGGCAAGTGCAGACAGCAGGAGTCCAAAGCGCAGGTATGAGGACTGTAGGGTTACAGTTACAGACCCAAGTCCACGGTTTGCCGGGAGGCAATGCAGGTGTGCAGTTGGGCGGGCAGGGACCTGGCCCTGAGATCAGAGGGTAGCTAGGTGACCAGTGCATTTTCAGATAGAAAATCCGCAGGGGAGAGCAAGCGAGAAGGCAGAAGCAAAGAGGAAGGTCAGCGGCAGCGTGCGCGTCTTGGAAGCAAGACGACACGAAGCAGCAACAGGTTCGATCCCCGGGTCCGCGCTTAGAAACCTCCGGGTGTTTAAGCGCGTTATAAATACGTAACTGAGACAAAAAAACACAATTACGCAACTAAGAAAAAACAAACAATTCCTGTAACAGCGCCTCGATGCCTGCGGGATGTGTGAGCGCTTTATAAATGTAAATAAATAAAATAAAATAAATAAGGTGCTTCCAGAACCGGAGATGGTTCTCCTCAAGTTTAAGAGATGCAGGGAAGCTGTTCCAGAGGGAGGCCCCACCAACTCGTTGCTTGGTGAAATGACTGTCCCTGAGGGATTTGGAGGTGGAGGAGCGAAGAGCTCGAGTAGGAAGGTATATATGAAGAGAGAGTTGGAGGTATTTAGGCCCCAGAAGGCCTTGTGGACAATGCAGAGGGTCTTGAACTTAATCCTCGCAGCCACCGGGAGCCAATGCAGAGATTTCAGTGCTGGAGAGATATGATGCCTGGGCTTGAGGCCAAAGACAAGTCTCACAGTCCTGTTCTAGATAAGTTGCAGAGTGCAGTGAGTAGAAGCAGGCAGATTTAGAAAGAGGCTGTTGCAGTAGTCCAGCCTAGAGAGAACCAGAGCTCTGGAGACAGTGAGCTTCTGGGAGAAAGTGAAGAACGGAAGAATACCTGTGAGGAGGTGCAGTTGGTAGTTTGAATTCTTAGAGACGTCAGAGATGTGAGGAGAGAAGGAAAGTGTGGAGTCGAAGATGACCCTGGGGTTCTTAGCCTCACAGGTGGCAGCAGGAAGAGGGCTAAGGGCGGCAGGCCAGAGCGTGACAGGAAAGGAGGGTACAGGTGTGCCGATGAGGAGAATCTCTGTCTTACTGGCATTAAGGCAGAGATAGTTGGCGGCACACCACTCCTGGATATCAGACAGACAGTCAGAGATGAGAGAAGGAGAAGAGGTGTCAGAGGGTTGCCTGAAAACGATCTGAGTCTCATCCGGATAGCACTGAAAGTCGGGGCAGAGAGCGGCAATGCAGTGGGCAAGAGGTGCCAGGTGTTGGGTGAACAGCCATGGAGAGAGGACAAACTAGACCAATCTACATTGGCTTGCCAGGCGGTCAAGATTTAGGGCCTCATTACGACTGTGCCGGTCTGGTAACAACAGTGCAGGTAAGCCTACCGGCACCGTTGTTACCAGACTGGCACAGTATGACTCTGTGGGCGGGGTCAGACCTGGCAGGTGGAACGGCACCCGCCCGCAGAGTTTCACGGAAGCACCAGCACTGTCATTAACAGTGCCACTGCTTCCGTGGTCCCCTTTCCCATTGAGTCCTATGGGACTGAAATGGGAATGGGGAATTACAATTTACCGGCGCCTGACTTCCCGGAACGCCGGGTTGCAATCCCCTGGTGTTACCAGCAAGTTAGGTGCCAGTAAATATTGCAAGTCTGGTGACAACCTGCCGGTAGCACCGGCAGGGTTACCGCGAGACTTGTAATGAGGCAATAAGTCTCAGGAGGGGTTCAAGTGATCCGAAGCCCACAATGAGCACACACAGTAACACTCCACAGAATACTCTTAGACAGATGTATAAAAAATACATTTATTATAGGCCTTATAAGGAAAACACAATCAAACCACAATTATGAAGAAACAATCCCACACACGATCATACACTATCTAACCTCTATACAATCGTACGATAAGACTAAGGCGGATGATGGGGGAAGAAAATAACCACGACCTGTAACAGTAAAGGGGTTTAATCAACACAGATATCAGTTTAGGCAGTCCTTCATCTACAATGTCTAACTTATGCAGTCAAAAAATAGTCCATGGACTATTTTTTGATTGTTTAAGGAACTTATGTTTAGTCACCCTAAGTTTCCTAGGGTCATCCAGACGTGGACCCTTTGCTCACTGTCCTGAGAGAGGCACATCTCTGCCTCACTGATGAGGCCCAACAAGGCTGAAACACGTGTATGGGGTTGCTGTTGGTACTCTTGTTCAGAAGCGAATTGCCATAGCATTTCGGTGATAGACTGCCCATGTGGGTGGGACACAGACTGATGTGCAAATGGATATTTCCCTTCTGTGAAAGGTACAGTGAGCTAAAGTGTGGCTGCAGACTCTCGAGTGGGTACCATCCCAAAGAACAGGTCATTTAGCCATGTTGGTTCTCACAGAGGTGCGCCTATGGACTATTTTTTGATTGTCTAACTTATGTAGTACAGCTCTACGAAGAGAGGAGCCTAGCGCTTAAAGTACAGTTGTGCATTAACAACGCTCGTAAACGAAAAAACTGGTTCTCTTCAGGGGCTGTAGCTGCTCAGGAAGGGGCTTGAGACGATGAAGAATAAGTTCCTATTCCTAGAAGATGGTCTACCCTTGTGGATAGAGCGACTTTCAGAGTTCGGGAATAGCTGGAGAGCACAGGCTATCCCAGCCAGGCTGAGTATCTTTTGAGGGACACTTGTGAGTAAAAATGAATGGATGTGCCAGGAGGCCACCGGTAAGATAGAAAAGTACTCATTGGTCCTTTGCACAGTCTGGACCAAACTTTGTCAGTCTAGCCCACTTCGTCTGAACCATGGAGGCCCTTCTAGATCTAAGGGAATCCTTCTAAAGGACCCCTTGAGAAAACCTATTTTGGGTTCAGAAGTTGTTGCAACTTCCAGGGGACTGTTAGCTCAGCTCCCTTATACCTTAAATAGGAAAGATGTACCAGAAAGGGTTTGTAGGTCATATAGCTTACAAAGGAAAACCTTTGCGCATAGGTCAGGATGTCACCACCAAAATGCTGATGGTCTCTCTAGGATGTTTTTAACCGACTAGAGGTAAGAGACTCACCCAGGAGTGGATTAGATCCTCCTGTCCCTTAGTCTGGGGGGCGAGTGTTAGGGAGTATTCTCTTCTAAGGCTAATTTTCCTTACCTATAGAGTCCCCCAGCAGATTTGCTGGATTTGAAGTGTTTATTGTTTTCTCCTGCTAAGAGTGGGACTCTTTTTCCCACTCTTAGACATACTGATGATGTGTGTTTTAGGCTATTTTTGTGCTTATGGTCTATGGGGGTTTTCTCACCCTCATAGGTATCATCTTTTTACATGTGTTACACAGCACCCTCAGTACACTAACACAGGGGTGTCATAGTGACCCCCAAAAATAGACTCCATCTCCTGGGACTGACTACTGTCTCCCTGGGCATGTAAAGTTACCATTGACTTTACTAGCCAATAGTTATGAACAAAACCCGTACAAACCATCTTACTATAGAGGTACTGGAAAGGGTTAATAGTTTTTCCCTGGTGTTCATTTTCGAGAGGGTACCGTCCAGTCCCTCTCTTAAAAGTTTCTGGCTGGTGGCAGTGGTTACTACCGTAAATATTTGACCGTGAATATTTTCCTATGGGATTTTCCCATTGTTCGAGGCTACCAGTTTTACTGACAGCCTCTAACATACCGCCGGTTTATTTTATTATATACTTTACTCCAGTAGGTTTTTATTGCCAGATCTTTAATAATATTTCTTTCTCGTGTCTTTCTCTGAAATCCTAACCCAGGTCGGGCATCCTTTGTGCGTCCTTTTGGCGGGCTTCTACACAGAAGCTCTCCTCTCTGCCCCACTGAGTCTGGGGTAGACAGGATGTGTGGGAGGGGGAATAGGCACCCTGGACAGGGTTACCTAGGCAACCCAAGTCGCACTCTGCCCTGATAGGCTCGGGGGTTATCCCGCCAGGATAGCCACCCCACTGTGTGAGTGACAGCTAGGCTGTATGAATGGGTTTTTTTCTGCATAAAAGCAGTGCTCTGAGGACTGGAGGACAAGACGTTGCCACTGGAACTAAGAAACCCAAAGAGGAGAGAAGCTGAAGACATCCGCAACGACTGAACCACCGGTGAAGCCCTGCTGCAGATCCTCACCACTTTTCTCCAACGACAAGAGAAGATCTTCACCTACAAGAGTCTTCTTCCCTTGAGCTGGTGGGGCCAACCAGTTCGCCAATCCCCTTCCAGGACTTGCCTTGGTCGAATCGCCAGTGCACTGCACTAGGAGACCGGATAGCCAGGCACCCATCGACCACGACCGCAAATTAAAGGAGCGTACCTTTTATTTCGTTTTGGCAGCACCGTGGCTGGCTTCATCCCTGGGCAGTGCAGTAACTCGAACCTTCCTCCACGATGAGAGCCTCTCTTCCTCTGCTGGATCTCCCGAACTGCAGGAACTGCCAGGAACTACCGCCACCGCAGGAGCCTCTTCCACTTTTAAGGTTCATTGTTCCGCCAGGCCTCCCCTTTCACTGGGTATTGCTAAAGGTGCTTTAAATCCTTTACTTACCTTCTGGGTTGGCTGCCCCTATCGTCTAACATTATCTTTTTACCTTCTGCAACCGCCTTTTCAAATCGTTAAACAAAGACTTGACTGCAGCTACTAGAACAGTTTGATCCTGGGCACTTTGCCTTGTACCACTGACTCTGGCACAGGCCTATTAACTCTGGCTAATTCTTTTACAACTGCCTTCTCTAGATTGCTTTTCATCAAGAAATGCTTTGGTGCACCTAAACACTCATAACCAACTTTTCCTTCCCCTTTTAATATTGTGAAGTGCCATTTTGCTTATGCTAAAATACTACCTTGCCTAACTTGTTCACAATCCCCTTGGGAAGTGTTGCTGGTGTGATATAGAGTCTAAACCTGTATAACTTGTCCTTTCCCTCTCTCTGAAGGAATTGTTAGAGTGCCATTTCTGCTTGGTTTACACTGTGCCGTTTTGCTCAGTTTTCACTCTTGCTCTAACGTGTCTACGAGTTGTGTATACTTTTCTTGACTGTTTTAACTTGCAGTAAAATAAATATATATATATATATATTCTTTTTGATACAAAGCTTTGGTCAGTGTTTCCTTGTTCCATAGTATTGTAGTCCTATTGTGTAAACCCTGAATACTGCTTATCTTCCTCTTGAGATAAGTCTGACTGCTCAGCCACAGCTACCAACTAAATCTGTGTGGTACAGACTGATACCAAAGGGGATTTATTGCATATACCTGTAGTTCTAATCTTCTGTAGTGCTCCCTAAGGGAACTGCATAGGATTATGCCTAACAAAGGGAAACATAGTTTCCCAGTACTGACAGCCTGAAGGACGTGTCAGTTGCCCCATAACGAATGAGTGACAGCCGAGAGCTGAAGCCTATGCTCCACTGGAAAAAGTCAGGTTAGTTACTCCAAATGAAAGAAGAAAGTTTGGGGGGTTCACAAATAGAGGGAAAATTGTACCTAAGGGAAATCTTTCCTAACACAATGCAGCTGTGGTGTTTCTGCATCTTCTTCTCCTACTGTCCACCTTGGTGCTTCTAGTAGCAGGGTAGGGTCAGTGCAATGTTGTCCTTTTTTTTTTAACTTCTTTTTATTGGTTTTACAACAAGAGGAAAAGTGCATTTCCAACTCCCCCCCTCCCCCCCCTCCCCATGAAGGCAATTGCTTATGTCCGTGGTCCATTATCGCCATGGGCCACTCGCCAAAGGTTATTAAGTTCATAACAGAGAAACCATCGTCCCGGCCACCCCCCTCTCTCCCCTGGGAGTGGCCTCTCCTTGTCCGTGAACACGTGTGTTGGCACCTTGGAGTTGTGTCTATATTGTCCATTGTTTGCTCCGGCCCCGGCCAGGCCGCCTCCTCCCCACTCACTGTGTTCCCTCTGGTCTATGTTCCGCCCCCGGGCATAGGCGGGCCAGCCTGTCCTCCTTCCGAGTCGTCTGAGTCACTCCTGTTGTTTTCCACCCCGTCTCCGAACAGGTCCTGCACCAGGGTGTTCCACGCCAGTATTCTGGCTCCGCTGTTGCCTTCTCCCCTCTGTGTGGCTCTCGTCCAGACAGTCGTTTCAGCTATCGCCCATTTTTGTAGATCTGCCCACCAGCCCTCTGCCGAGGGTCCTTCACTCGTGTTCCATGCCATTGCTATGCGGCACTTCGCCAGTATTGTCATCAGGTCTTTCATTTTTGCCACGTGTGCCATCTGCCTGTCCCCCCTCGGGAACAGGCCCAGTATATATGACCTAGGTGACCAGGCTTGCATATGGATTCCTGCCGTCCTCGCTTTATCCTTCACCATATTCCAGAACTTTGTTATTTTGGGGCACGACCAGAACATGTGCACCATGTCTGCTTGTTCTTCCCGACAGCGTGGGCAGCTGGGAGTTTGTCCTTTTCTCATCTTCGCCATTCTTTTGCAAGTTAGGTATGCTCTATGGACTATGTAGATTTGCAGCTGTCTGAACCTGGCATTCCTAGAAACTTTTTTCGTGTATTGGAGGGTTCTATTCCATTCTCCCTCCTGGAAGGGCTGCTGGAGCTCCTCTTCCCACTTTGCCCGCACGTTCAGTGTCTTCCTATTAGTGGTACCCAGTAGTTGCTCGTAGAGCCTGGACACGGTGTGTCCTCCTTCAGAAATGTCATACCAGGTATCCAGCGCACCCCCAGTATCCTCTCCCTCCGCCTCTGGCATGGTTTCCCACCTCTTCTTTATTGCTTGTACTAAGCTGTTATACAGGATGAACTGGCCCTTGTGCACCTCCTGCTCCTCCACCAGGGACTGGAATCCGACCCACTGTCCTTCTTGCCACAGGTCCCCTATTTGGGCTACCCCCTTGTCCTCCCATTGTGCCCTGTACGTGGCCAGGCTTGTTATGCGGGTATCTACCATACCCGCCAAGGGGATCTGTCTCGAGCAGGGGTCCTGCATGCCTTGCGTCTTCCAGGCTCTTTCCCATAGCGTTCGGCCCAGCTGGGCCATGTTAGGAAGAGCCCTAGCGTGGGCAGCTGGCATCCACAGGAGTTCCCTCAGGTAATATTGCCTGAGTGCTGGTCGGAGAAGAATTGCGTCAATGGAGATATCCTCCCCAGCCATCTCGCCACAAATTGGAGTTGTGCCGCCAGGTAGTAATGCCAGAAGTCCGGGAGTTTAATGCCCCCCCACTCGTGGCTCCTCTGTAGTGTAGTCAGTGCTACCCTGTTTCTCCCCCCTCCCCACAGGAAGGTCCTCACCAAGGTGTGCAAGCGTTTAAAGAAAGCTCCCGGGATGTTGTAAGGGATATTGGTAAAATAATATAGGAGCCGGGGCAGGACCGTCATCTTCAATAAGGCCGCTCGACCTATCATCCCCAGTGGTAGGGTCTTCCAGAACTGCATGGCGTGCTCAATTTTGTTCAGGGCCGCCTGCGTGTTGGCTATGTGTGTGTCCGTGGTATCATGGTAAATGTCCACCCCCAAGTATCTAAAGGTGGTCGGGGTCCATGTGAGGCCCAGATGCGGCAGTTGGTCTGGTGGCACTTTTCGCAGGCCCGCCAGGGGGAACAGTGAGGATTTCTCCCTGTTAACAGTGATTCCCGATAGTCTACCGAATGCCCCTAGTGCCTCGAGTAATTCTCGCAGATGGGTGCGTGGGTTCTGGACGTAGAGCAGTATGTCGTCTGCGTAGATCGATATCTGGTGTGTCACCCCGTCAATCGCTATGCCCGTATCCATATAATCCATTCTTAGGAAAGCCGCGAATGGCTCCAAAGCTAGAATATATAACATTGGTGACAGCGGGCACCCTTGTTTCGTACCTCGCCCTATGCTCCATTTCCCGGAGACAAGCCTACCCGTCTTGACCCTTGCTCTCGGGTCTTTGTAGAGCAACTTTATCCATCGAAGGAACCCCTGCCCTATCCCAAAGTGGGCGAGTGCTCCCAAAAGCCAGTCCCAGCTCACCGAATCAAACGCTTTTATCGCATCTAGTGAAGCTACTGCGCACTCCCCCTCTACTTGGTTAGTCCTATCAATGACGTAATGGAGTCTCCGGAGATTCCATGTCGTGTTCCGTTCAGGTACATACCCTGTCTGGTCAGTGTGGATCAGGGTGGGTATCACTCTCTTGAGTCGGTTAGCTAATGCCGCTGTTAGGATCTTGGAGTCCTGGTTTATCAGGGAAATTGGTCTATAAGACCCGCACTCGAGGGGTGGTTTCCCTGGTTTAAGTATTGGCACTATAATGGATTCCGACATGCTATTCAGGAGCCTCCCCGTCTGATATGCCTCCTCCAATGTTTCCAGCAATCTAGGGGCTAAACTGTCTCTGTACTTCTTATAGAATTCCCCCGGTAGCCCATCCAGCCCCGGGGTCTTCCCTGTCGGCAGTTGAGTGATTACTTCCGCCAGTTCCTCCACTGTGAGGGGACCATCCAGCATTTGGGCCTGCTCCTCGGTGAGTTGCAGGAGCCTGATTTCCGCGAAGGCATCCTCCAGGTCCCCCTCCTCCCCCTCTTGGACTTTTGTGTACAGCTTCTCGTAAAATTGCGAGAACACCGCGTTTATACCCTCCTGGGACCTTACCACCTCCCCTTGACTATTCTGGATTGCATTAATTGGTTCTCGCTTGGCCTCCTGCTTGGTTAGCCAGGCCAGGAGCCTGCCGGGCTTATCCCCCTCTGCGTGCAGCCTCTGTATGTACTTCCCATAATCTAGGCGCCCTAGTCTTTCCCAAGTCACCATGCACTGTTGCCGCAGGGTGGTAAGATCATCCTGCTCTCCTCCGTTCTCCCCCGCCCGTTTCTCGGCCCTCTCAATCTTCCTTTCTAACGCATCCAGTTGTGTTAGGGTTTCCCTCCTGAGTCCTCCCGTCTTACCCATTGCCGCACCTCTGACTACCACCTTAAGGGCCTCCCAGATCGTCACCGTGCTGTCCACGCTACCCGAGTTATACTCAAAGTAGTCTTCTATCGTGCTTTGGATATGTTCCTGGAATTCCCCGTCCTGCAGTGCTTCTGCCCTTAGTTTCCATGTGGGCGTGGGGGCCCCCCTGTGTGTATGTACCCATGTGACTCTCAGGGGGGTGTGATCAGACAGGGTTCGTGCATGTATATGTGCCCCAGTGAATTCGCCTAGTGTTTCCCTTCCCGTGAAAAGGTAATCAATCCGCGTGAATGTCCCATGCGGAGCACTGTAATGTGTGTATCCCCTTTCCCCCTCATGTACCTTCCTCCAGATGTCTTCCAGTTCCAGCTGGTCCATTATCTTCCGTAACCTCCGTGCTGGTGGCGCTGGTCGTCTATGCTTGTCGTCCGACCTGTCTAGTCGGGGTTCCAGTGCGCAATTGTGGTCTCCAGCCCAGATGATCGTAGCGTTCCTGTACGGGGCCAGCCGGGGCGTGAGTGACTCAAAGAAGGCTGTTGCGTCATGATTGGGGGCATTTTTGTTCACCAGGCACACCTCCCGGTTTTCCAGCATTCCGTGGACGATCAGGACCCTACCCTCAGTGTCCTTTTCCTGGTTGATGAGCTGGAATGGGATGCTCGGAGCGATCCAAGTCATCACCCCCCTTGCGTAGTTAGAGTACGTTGAGCTGTACATCTGACCTCCCCATTTCTTGGCCACCTTGGTTTGTTTTCCGACCGTCAGGTGCGTCTCTTGCAGCATTGCAACGTGGGCTCTGGTTTTATTTAACCAGGTGTAGACCCTCAGCCTCTTGACGTATGCATTTAGCCCTCTAACATTCCATGTGACGATGTTTAGGTCATTTCGGTTCTTGTGGGGCAGGCGTTAGTGGCCCTCTCCGTCCCATGGGCCCGTACACTTTCATGTCCTTTTGGCGTGCCTCTTCCGGGGGTCCTCGTCCCGCATCTCTCCTGTGATACTTTGTGTGGTTCACACGTCCTCCTTCCCCCGCGTTTCCCCGGGGTGTAGCTGATCTTGCGGTTCTTGGATTCGGTTTTTTATTGGTGTTTTCCTTCAGTGCGCTTCGCTGACCCCTGGCACCCGGGGTCTGCCCCGCGTGTCCACCTTCCGTGCCTTCGCCGTGGTTTCTTTGTCTGCCATGTCCTTTTTTCCTCATGCCTTCACCCCGCAAACTTAGCCTCCTAACAACTGTAACTAAAAACAACAACAACAAACGCCCAGCCTCCCTCCCCCTGCTCGGGCCCCACCGCTCTCCAGGTGCCGCCTTCTTTCCCTCAGGCGCACTTGTCGCGGCGTAGTGCCTTAGAACTGGCACTATAAACATTGTCTCTGCTTGGGGTTCCTACTGTGGGTCTTGGCGGTCCAGTTCCAGAAGTCTTGTACTCCCAGTATAATTCCTTGGTTTAGGCCTTGAACTCGTGAGCTGTTGGTTATCCTGCTCTTTCACTTTTCCATAGGGAGTATCCCTGTGTCTTCTTTCCCGTTTTGTCTTAAATTAGTTGCAGTGAGGTGGTGTAGCAGCCTGCGGCTCGCTGCAGTGTTCCTCAGATTTTGTCTCGCCCAGTTTTGCCGGGCGCCTGGGTCTTGCGTTCCATCTTCAATCTCCTTCTCTGCCACGTCGGGGCGCCTCTCTATTCCGTCTGTTCCCCCCTTCCGGCTGCGGGAACCCTTGTTGGTCCATCCACAGTTGGGCGTCCGCTGTGGTCTCAAAGATCTGTGTCCTTCCGTTATGTAGCACTTTGAGCTTAGCCGGGTATAGTAGCATGAACTTCACGCCCGCAGCCCGAAGGCGGTCTTTGGTCGGCCAGAACTGAGCTCTCTGCCTTTGCACGAGCGCCGTGTAGTCTGGGTAAATGGTTATCCTGGCTCCATTCCGGGTTATGACTCCACCGTCTCTCGAGAACGCCAGGATTTTTTCCCTGTCTTTAAAGTTCATGATCTTTGCGATCATAGGCCTCGGTGGTGCCCCCGGGCGTGGTTTCTTAGTTAATGCTCTATGTGCCCTTTCCACAACGAAACCCTGGGACAGGGTCCCGGCTCCCACCGCTTGGATCAGTAAGTTCTCGATGTAGTTCGTGGGATCTCTGCCTTCCTCCCCCTCCGGCAGCCCCACTATGCGTACATTGTTGCGTCTAGCCCTGCTTTCCGCGTCTTCGGCTCTGCGTTCTAGCGTACTGATGCGTTCCAGTGCCTCTGACATTTGTGATTGGGAGGTGGTCATATCCGCTGTATTACTCTGTACCTGTTGTTCTACCGTTGTCACTCTCTCCGCCAGGTTTCTCGTGTCTTGCCGAAGCAGCCCCACGTCTACGATTACTGCATCCAGCTTGCCTTCTATCGAAGTCTTCAGTGCTTCTATGGCCTCCAGGATACTTCCTTCCACCTGTTTGATCTCTCCTTGCGCCACTTGTGATGTTGCCGTGTCCATTTCAGCTGCCTCGGGCATGTTGGTTTCGGTTGCTGTATGCCAGTATGCGGATCCTGCTCCTGAAGTTTCGTAGTGGTGGCCTATCATTGTTGCGTTGGGCCGGGGTCTTTACTGTGGTCTTCCTCTTATGGGTAGCCTCACCCCGTCTTCCGTGGGGTGGTGTGCCCCTGGCTATTTCTTCCGTGCAGGTGTGTGTGGGAGTAGGCCCGCCAGTTGTGTGGTTCGTGGCACTCCCAGGGTCTCTGTCAAGACTGTTGAGTGGGCTGTGTCCTCCCACATATGTCCTATGATCCCCAGGGCGGGCCCGGGGTCGGGCGTTCAACCAACCTCTCTGGTGTGGCCCTGCTGTCCGTCGCCGTTCGCCCCAGTGTGTGTGCCCCAGTGTGTGTGTTGGCGGAAACTGGCGGAAACCGGCCTGTCACAGACGTATCACCATCCGTTGCGTCCGCTATGAGCCCAGGCACCTCTTCAAGGGAGTGTCCAACGGTCCCCAGGTCGGGGCCGGACACTCCGTTCACCCCCTTCGTCCTCTGGCCTTGGGGTCTCTTTTCTTTTCCCCGGCTGGGGCTCCCGGCGCCCCGACTACCAGCCTCCGCTCGGGCCTACTGTCGGGGGGGCCGTGGGCACCCGCGCCCCTCTCTGTCTGCCCTGGCACGGCGCTGCGGCACGTCTTCCGGGCTCCTTTCTTCTGCGGTGGCTGTTCCGTCTCCCGCAGCGGCCAGTCCTCCAAAGGGTTCCCGGCTGGAGCCCTCGGCGTCCTCACCTCCAGCCCCCCTTGCTGACTGTCAGGGGGGGCGCACCTTCCAGGCCTCCGACTCCGCCGCTGCCCGCCTGGTCTCTTCCCGCTCTGCCGCGGCCTGTGCTACGGTCTGTGGGCGTTCGCGCCTCCTCAGTCTATCTCGGCACAGCGCTGCGGCGCGTATCTCGGTCTTCTTTCTTCTCCCGGGCGGCTCGGTGGTCTTCACTGGGCTGGTTGTCCGCCGGCGGCGCCCCCGGGTCCTGTCTTCCTTCCTCCTGCACCCGCCTTCTTCTCCGTGGCGAGCGGCCTTTTCAGCGAGGCACGCCCGCCATTTTGCGTGGTGGTACCGCGTATCTCGCGCTCTCCGTTTCAGCCTTCTCAGTCACCGATTTTCCTCGAACTTTCTTCTGCGTGTTCTCTGGGCTTTCCGATGCCTTCCCCAACTTTTTTCTGTCGTTTCCCTTCTATTTATGGCCTTTTTGCAGGATCTGTCTCCGGATCGAGTGGGAGCTCTCCAAGACTAGCTCACGCTCGCATGGCCGCCAAGCCACGCCCCCCCTGCAATGTTGTCCTTATTGGGATCCATTTGAACTAAGTCTGAGATCTGATACGATGAAGCGCTCTATGGTCATCTAGGTTAAAGGCAGCAGCAAGGCTTCTGATGGGACCTTAAGACTTTGATCTCCAGCAGCTTCTTCCAGATGACGGTCAATGCAGTGCTTGAGCTGGGCGAGGATGAGAAGCCGTCTGCACCTCATCAAGAGGGCCTTAACTCTCTAGCTTGCTGTGGCACGAAACCATTGTGGGTCTTTCTCTTTCAGAGAAGTTGGTGATGGACTTGCCTTACCAGGAACATTTTTTGAATCCAATGCTTCTTCAGAGTGACATGTACCATCTTCTTTCATGAGGGTGAAATATCTGAAAGAGGCCTTATCATTCACTCAGTGTGTTTGTCTGTGTTAGGATGGCTGCGGGACAGGGGGTACCAGTCAGAAACTAGATGTCTTATGTTGGATGGTCACAATTCCAGAGATATTGTAAAAGACAGGAAGGATATCAGGGGTTCTTATCATTTTTCGGACTTTTTTCCCTGCCCATGTTGATCTTGTTCTGAAAATGTTATACTAGAAAACCACGGAGGGACTGTGAGTTCAGCTCCGAAGCTGCAGAGATCTGTTGCACCTATGAGTAGAGCACAACATTATAAAAGGGGCAGAAGAATATTATTTATATGTTTTTGATGTGGTCAGTGGGTCAGGATTGGCTCTCGTATCTAATCATAACCGGTTCCTCAATAGTTTGATACTTCTAACGTAAAATAATGTCCTGCCATAGTGACCCAGCTGATTTACCTCCCAAAGTTGGGAGCTTTAAGAAACTGGTCTGGAGGGTGCTGGATTTCCTCAGCATATCCCTCCATTGCTTGTTTTTCTTTTTCCTGCTTTCTGTTGTTCAACTCCGCAAAGTTATCTATTAGTGTAAGATGTATACAGGATCTGTACCCAAGAACGGTGTCAGTGCTTCCTCTGTGACACTCAGAAATTCACATTCTGCAGCCCAGTTGGGTGTGTTCTAGAATACACAAACTCCAGTTCATATGGGAGAACCATGTTTGTGGAAAACCTGTGTTACAGAAGGCATTCCAAACTCCTACTCTTTTTGACTGCCAGAGAAACAAAGCTCACCCAATAGGTTTCAGAGACCTGACTCAGAACCTTCTGGAAATCTCCAGTCCCAGGGTTCACCCGGGGTCCAACCCCACATTCAAATCCTTAATCTTCTATTGTTGAAGTGTCCACGCCAAGTGATGTCTCTGAGCAAGCAGCATTATCATTGCTCAGAACCAGCTGCCTAAAGCCGCCCTTGCCTATTTGTTAATGTACCATCTGTTCTTCCAACTGAGGCCGCATAAGCTGTGCTAACAACCCTAAGGGATGTGGTCTCATAATGGCACTTATACATCAAAATGTATCTCTGCTAAAATGTCCAAGCTGTAAAGAAAATGTCATGAAAAACATCAATCAGAAGAAACATAAAACAGTGTCATGATTAGACACAAAATGCATAAAAAGGAATGCAACATTATTATAAACACCATGCCTGTTAATAGAGTTTTTCTCTGCAAGTATGTGGTGCTTTTGCCCCTGCAGACTGCCGGGTAACTCCAAGTCTCTAGTAGCCAACCCTCCTCCAGTCCTGGAAATGTTCAAGAAATAATGTTGCACAAGTTAAACTAATCCCTCCTTTAAGACATCAGGCCCTTTAAGGAATCGGTGTGTTTCGGTGGGCAGAGCCACACTCACCTGTGGCACCGAGCAGGTTTTGTTGTGGTGGCGAGGGGGGTCCACTGTGTTGCTGAGCCCTGCTCCATGTTGGGGCACACCTACTTCTTGCCATGCAATCCTTACTCCATGTCCCCTGACAACTGTTCCACATGTGTAACCTCAGTTCAACAATTTGCTTGAAAGAGAAAGGCTGATGGCAGGACTATTTCTTTTATCTGACCAACAGTGTGGATCTTGACACTGACCTTTATTAAATATTCAATCCCAAATAATTAGTCCAATCTGTTGAATATTTCCCGCCCAAAAATATCCCATGTGAATAGTTTTAATATTTCTATATGATATTGTAGAATATAAGGGAAACAAAATAAAAGTCCCAAAAAATGTCAGTGTGGGCCGTGGTAGTCACACTTTGCAAAATGTGAGAACCGCGCCATCACCACACTGCACTTCTGCCAGCAAGACCTTTAGGTCTATGGTGTCTCTGGAGTATGGGTTCATGCAAATAGGTGAATATCCTTCAGTTGTCTTCTGTTTCCTTCCCCCCACAGTGCTTCTATGATCCGGAGGGTACGGGATTTAAGAATAGATGCCTGTTGTATATCAGCAAGTTCTGGAACCAGGTGGATGCTCTGGGTCTCATCTTGTTCGTCACGGGGCTGGCCTGCAGGTTGGTAGTGAGTTTCATGCTCTGTTGGCTATTTCTCAAGAGGCTTGCCCATACAAGTGAGTTAAGTAAAACCGTGTATAGGTTCCACAGAGTCAATGACAGACCATGCCAATAATCTGCACATCGTATTTGAAGCGCTGCCTGACCCTGTAGAGTGCTCAGGAAGAGCGAGTGAAGCTCATGTCCTGCCCAAACCACCATCAGAAACAGACTACGAGCAAATTTACTTCTGTTAGCGCAGGATTCCCTTTTGAGGGGTTCTGTAGTCTCATTAATGGGAACCAACACGTTTTGCTTTTACCCACTTTACTTTTTTGGGTTTTCTAATTTATTTTGGTAGTCCGAGGGACTTCTGTTGAAGTCCTCCTGCTGCTACATGCTGCATGACCTTACTTCTGCTTTATGGTATTGGGTTGCCCATACGGTGCCTAGTCACAGGGGTGCCTCTCACTTTTGCCCTAGGCTGATTTTATGTCTGTAAAGTAATTTTAGGGGGTAGGCTGGTGGTAGCTAATATTTATTTTTGGCTTCAACGGGGGTGTAAGCCGATTCACCTCTCTAGTAGCCCAATGCACTTTTATGGAAGCAATCAAGGTACTAATGGGTATTTACAATTCATACTCTCTGCCATTTTGTTTTAGGAGCTCACTTGTTCAGGGAAAACATGAGGCAGGCCTTAAAAGTGGCTGTTCTGCCCAGGTGGGCTCCCTGGAAGCCCAAGATGGCAGCCTCCATAGTCTTTAGACTTGTTTTGACTAGTTCCTGGGCCTCTACTCTTCCCCTGAGGGTGATCCTGGGTGTTGGGTGGTTTATGGGGCCAACAGGATTATCTGTCTGCCAAATCCTTTGTTTTAAATTCCAAATAGGATTGGTGGAGCCCTGTGAGTGAAGGAATGCGTGGGGGAAACCCTGTTCCTGAGCTAAAATTCTTAAGTCATTAACTCGTTTTTTTAAAAACGATTTAACAATAGATCGGTTTAGAAAGACCGCTCTGTGACCACGATTTAGAAAGACCGCTCTGTGGTCACACAGAACGGTCTTTCTAAACTGAACTGTCAGCCCCTGCAACGCACACGAGTGGTGCAGGGGCTGACAGGCATGCCAGGACCTGGATGCGCCGTCGGGGGAGAACCGGTAAGTTTTTGTGTTTGTGTATCTGTTGCGTGTATCTGTTTATGTTGGGGGAGTCTTGGGTGGTGCGGGAGGCGGCCGGGGCTGAGGGAGGGAGGTTCGGTGGTGTAATCCCTCGATTTTAGACTAACATGACCAGAGAGGGTGGGGGCAGGCATGGAAGGGGGGCAAAGCAATTTTTCCGTTTCACCTTTTGTAGACCGCCTAAAATCAGCTGAAGAAAATCAGTCTTTTTGTAAGGCAACCTACAAAAAGACATAGAACCGAGTGAAGTCCTGCTGGATTTTTGCAAAGGGGGCAGGTATGCTTACCCACTCGAGAATTTCCTGCCTTTTCCTGCTGTTGCTGCATTTCTAGGCCATCTTCTGGCCATACTGGCTGAATGCAGTGGTCTGGGCATAGCTTCTGATTGGGTTTTTAGCGGCTGGGCGTCCTCCCCGAGGTTGCCTCATCCTGATACTGGTCCTTCTCATCTTTCCATGAAAACAGCCTAAATCTCTCCATCTCTAAAGAAACCCGGGAGCGGGGGAAAGGGCGTTGATAACCTTATCAAATCCTCCCACATCACGCACCTTTTTTCCTTGGTAAAGCCTTCCCCAGCTTCATAATTAAGCGGACCACCACATACGCCACCAGGGCTGCTGATGCAGTACCAAGACTGGCACCATGAGGGTATTGATGAGGCCCTTGAGATCACCAAGAAGGGTGGCCAAGCCTCTCATGCCTCTCTTTTGAGGGACCTCCCCCGGCACTGAACACAATCTCTGTGGAGATCCCTTCCAACACCTAATACAATCAGAAACAAAGACTCTCGTGCACCTCCACAATAATAATAATGTCTCTGCCTCTTTTTTCCTCCTTCAATAGCACAATGTTAACCTTTGGCACCAATAACCCACTTTATTGTCACTGGTGCACTTTACAGCTAATTAGTAACATAACATAGCATGAAATCAGTTTAATGAAATAGAATTGCAGCCTCCGAGCTATTTTGAGTGGTACGTTATGTCATGTTATGTTTTGTTGATTTATACCATGCACCGCTACCGCCCAAGGGCAGTCTCCAGGTGCTCACGTGGGTCTGCAAGAAAGAGGACACGGTTGGATAGCACGGGAAGAATGATAGGATAGGTCCAGAACCAGGAGAAACTGGCTTGTGTGTGTGTTGGCTTGCAGAGGGTAGGTTGCATTCAATGGCTTGTTGTAGCCGTACGGGTATGGTCCAATGCCTGGGATGCTTTCTGTGTGGCCGTTTGTTGTGTTGGGGTGTATCTGTGTGTTTTATGTGTAGATTGCTGGTATTTAGGGTTGTGCGCCCGGGCTTGTTGTATCCACCCGCGTAAGGCTCAATGCCTGGGATGTTTCTATGTGACAGTTTGTTATGTAGGGACATGTATGTGTTTTATGTGTAGATTGGCAGTTGTTTAACGTTGTGCGCATTGGCTTGTTGTGTCCATACGGGGAAGGTCCATCGTCCAAGTTTGTTTGTTGTAAGTGTGTGTTGCTTGTGTTGGATGTGTGTTACGGTATAGGTTGGCTAGCCCAGTGGGCGTGCATAGTTTGGGTGGTGTTTTTGAGGAAGTAGAAGCTGGGTAGTTAGTCCTTTGGCTGCTCACTAAGTTCTTCTATGCAGCTAGTCTACACAGTCCTATCTGTTGTGACAAATGACTAATCTCCATAATTCTGTCTAAGTGTGATGCATGGCTAAACTTCACATTTCGCTCTAAGTGTGACGCATGGCTAAACTTCATAATTCTATCTAAGTTTGATGCATGGCTAAACTTCACATTTCACTCTGAAGTGTGAGGCATGCATAATCTTCACAATTCCCTCTAAGTGTGACGCATGTTTACTCTTCGCAATTCTATCTGAATGGGACACATGGCTAAAATAGGGGCGCAACAGTAAATGCAGTAACACCTAGATTTGGGACATCTGGATTGGGGCAGAATGGCCTAGAATGGGGGTAAAGTTCAGAAAATGGTTGCAAAACATTATAGATTAAACAATCATCACTCTTATTGCTGAACGGGATTTCTGGAGACTTTGCACAGAACTGGATTTTACATGCAAGACCTTTCTCTACATTTACATGACTCTAAAGACCTGACAAGCTCACAAACCATTGTGCGACTTCAGTCAGATCTTCTTCCCTGATTGGAGAACCCTAAATGTCACACACTGATGAGAATTATATCAAGGATAAGCCAGAATAGAAGCGCACACTGTTCACGTTTCCTTTTCACCACTCATGTGACCCCGTTCTTAGTGTCTAAAAAAGGGCCGTAAGTGTTTCAAACTCCTAAAGTGCAGGCAAAGGTATTCATTGAAATGCACTGTTATGATGAAGAGAGTATCTCTTTGGATCCATTACTCCACTCTGACACCCATGGACTCACTCCTCCCCTGGCCTGCTGTATGAGCAAAGGAAGAAATATAGACCAATGATGACCATGACGCGTCAGCCCCCAAGGTCATGTATTGACTTGAGAAGGAGGAAGTCTTATTCTTTATATGAGAGTTGTACAATAGGATGATTTAGGGCTTGTTTTTTCCTATTTCAGATTTTTCTCGATCACCCTCTACTTGGGCAGAATTTTACTGTCTCTAGATTTCATCATCTTCTGCATCCGTCTAATGCATATTTTTACCGTCAGTAAAGTCCTTGGGCCCAAGATCATCATGATGCAGAGAATGGTAAACCTTGATGTGCATGCAAGCTCTGTGCTAAGAAAAGCCCATGGCTCCCCCTCAGATTTCTAAACATTGTTTCTCTGGCTTCCAGATGAAGGACATCTTCTTCTTCCTCTTCCTATTGGCTGTGTGGATCGTCTCGTACGGCGTTGCCAAGCAGGCCATCCTGGTCCACAATGAAGATCGCCTGGACTGGATTCTGCGTAGTGTTGTTTACCAGCCCTTCCTCACCCTCTTCGGACAAATCCCAACTGATGTCGAACGTAAGCAGCAAAAGACTCGCTCGTTCTGATTTCCCTTGAGCCACCATTGAGATTTGCCTTTGTCTTCGCTTCAGTCCCTGAACTGTTGGGCAGTCAGTGAATCTTTCTGCTCATGGTTGGTGACATAAAATACAGGACTGATTATGGGATGATGTCATTCACAGTGTATTAGATTATACATCTCAGTATATTACAAATATGGCATAATTTCAGTGATGTTTGGTGGCACATGATAGGCTGATAGCAATGTGTTTAATGTACTTTACTGCACTGGAAAGCAAGTCTCTTGATATCTGAGGGAGTATTTTACAGTATGTTAAGTGGATTTATACCATGCACCGCTACCGCCCAAGGGCAGTCTCCAGGTGCTCACTTGGCTCTGCAAGAAAGAGCACTGTCTTGGTAACTGAGGGAAGAGTGATAGGATAGGTCCAGAATCAGGAGAAACTGGCGTCTTTGTGCGTTGGCTTGCAAATGGTTGGTTCTGTGCACTGGCTTATTGTATCCGTACAGGTAAGATGCAATTCCTGTGTTGTTTCTATGTGACTTCGAGGTAGGGTCTCATGCAGTTGAACACAGTAGGTTCAAGGACTTGCGTATAGAAGGGCATATGGGAGACAGGCCATTATACAACTGGGTAATCATTTGTGATGTTTTTGGCAGATGGTGTTTTCAGGATGGGTAGGAGGGTAGCTATCTTGGAGCAAGCTGGGATGGTCCAGGGGCTAGCGGTAGGTTTAATAAAGGAGATGAAAGAGCAGGTAAGGGGTGACGCTACTTAATTGTCTTTGGTGCAAATGGGTGCACTGGAGCACAAGTGAGGTTGTTAGATCGGAAAATGGATATGAGTTCAGTTGTGTTGATGTACGAAAAATGATTGTAGAGTGTGTACAATGAGAGAGGTGGGGGAGAGAGTTGTGAATGTTGTAAAAGTGCCTCTTATATGAGAACAGATGGGTGAGAAGCAGAAGGCAAACTCACCTGTATGGCAAGAAGAGGAGATGAAGTGGGGATGGGGGCTAGCTAGCATAATCTGGAGGTCTGAGAATAGCTTGCAAAGTGAGAGTACAGTCACAAGATGAATCTACTGCAGTAGTTAAGATTTTAGTTTGTTGGGGCGAGCTAACGAGCATTCTTTGTTGGTGCAAGGAGAGTGGGACAGCAAGACCTTCCCCATCTGTGCAGATGGAGGTGCATGGTATTTTTCAGCCGTTGGGTCAGTGATGACATCCAGGGTAGAGAGAGGGCAAGATGGAGTGAAAGAGCTATTAAAGAAAGAGCTCCCCCAAACAATGATTTGACATTTGCTTTATTGAAAGCTGTGCAGGTCCATGTGCGTAGCGGGACCTGGTGCTGAGTGTAAACCAGGTAAGCAGACTCCAGCATTGACTTTGGATTGGGGCTTCTTGACAATCTCCGAACAGACACCAACAATCTAGGCGATCAACATTCATGTTTGATGTGGTGCTTTTGTGGAAGGACCTGCTTACCGTCAACAAAGTAGGGAGGGCTACGTGCCGCCTCCCCAGTCATCATTTCTCTGGCACCTCATTCCAACATGGTGGAGTGAATACTTATTTCTTTGGGCAGCAGGACCTGAGATTGGACCAATCATTAATGAGTAATTATGCACCATAATGGAGGGAATTACAACAACCAGCCGTTGAATTCTTGAGGAGGTGGACCTAGTATGTCAGGACCAATCCTGGGTTATGAAGTAGGAAGGAAGGAAGGAAATCAGGCCCACAAATCAGAAACCACATTGAATCACTCACTCACCCAATCAGCCAGAGTATAAAAGGGAACAGAAGCTGACTGATTTGCAGTGAGAAAAGTCCTCGTTCCTAACAGAGAATTTTGACCAGAGAGAGAAAACAATAAAAGGAGAAAGAGCAGTGGTGTGGCCAAGCCAAGGGGCCAGGTAGAATGTACCTGTGGGCAGGCGAGTAGACTGCGCCAGTTGAGCCACAGCTTGAGGATAGCCAAGTCTGTAAAACAGTAGAACTGTATAATCCAGGTAGCCTGATTTTAAGGACTGGAAAAGAAGTGCTCCCTGAACCCCCCCTAAAACCTTTTAAGAAAGGGTGAGTGGAGGCAGGCTGTGAGCTATATCCCAGACAATGGCGAGACTAGCAAGGCCACCTGCACAAACAAAGTAACACTTGCTAATTTTGACCTAAGTAAAGGGCTAGAGCCTCTATCCAGGAGTAGCCATATTGGGGGGGGGTCGGATAGCAACATGTGTTTATCTGCTAAATATGCCTATGGCAAGCGTGTGGGGTTGACCCTTGAGCTCTTGCCCAAGTAGCTTGTCAGACCCTTGCCTTGTCTTTGCCGCAAACATATCACTTCACTTGATAATGCAAGCTCCCGGTCCAAGCCAAGATAAAGACCCCAATCTCAACTGGAAGCCAAACCTTGTGAAAGAAGTATGCAGGCGTCCTTAAACTCCTTAGGCTGTGAGCTTTGGCTGGACATGATCCTGAGTGGATGACTGAGAACCTTTGCTTCTCCTTGAGAGCAGGGAATGGCGCTGGACCTCCAGTCGATTAGATTAGGAACCTTCGAAAAGGTTCCTTATCTAAGGTTTGGACTATTCCTCTGTGAGGACAATGCCCTCCTGAGCGGTGCTGCACCCTGTAGGTCATCCTCCAATCCATCCTCAAGAAATTGAAGGGGGCTTCTCTGCCTCAGACCCAGAGGAGAACCGCTTCACCTCCAAGAGAGAGGGTTGTTTGGGATTCAAAATATTCCTATTCAATCTAAACAGAGGACCAGGAAGTTCCTTTTTACTTTGGATTATCTGTTGGGTTTGTGTTTCCCCTTTGACTTTGAGGATAAAACACATTATGTGTACCCCAATATCAAGGTATCTTTGTGGTCTGCTCCTTCCTACTCATGCAATGAGAACATGTGTGAAAGGGGCAGAGCTTCACATTTTGGTTGAGGATGAAGCTGAGCTATAACAAGCCTAGAACAAACAGACTTTAAAAAAGTTAGACAACTCAGTGATGGGGAGAGTTGGCAAGGAAGGTCCACCTGTGTGTGTGGGAAACTGTGAGAGCATCCTGGCTTGACTGCAAGTGAGAAGAAGCTTAATGTGTCTAGCAGAGCTCCCACAGCAGCCCTGACATGGCAGCATACACTACAACCACTGAGGTAAGCCAGGACTCTGTGAGGGACCTTTAGCTCTCCCTTTGGTAGCTTAGACCAAGCTCAAAGTTTAACGCCCAAGATGCTAGTCAGTGCATGAAAAAGTGACACCAGTTGAAAATAGTCAAGAGATAATTGTCTATTGTCCACAAAATGAGTGGTATAAAATACTAAGGAGCTCATTTTCTAGTCTCCTGTAATTCGGCAGCAGGACAATACACTTTCACGTACACAGTCTCTGCCACTGTATTTTCCTCACTTGCACAGTGAAGTGTAAAAGAGGAGGGTACAAAGGTGCCCTACAACCATGTAGGCCGCCTTTTTGCACTCCGCTATGCAAATTGAGTAAACGCTGCCTGCCTGCCATGTATGTTGGATAGGAAGTTTACAATGGAGTCTGCCTGCTTTTTGCTGGTGCAAACAACAGCGTATTCCATAGGAATCCCCAACATTTGCACCAGCATGAAAATGGATGCTGACGCAAATGCTGGAGTATTTGCATGGCGGTGGCGAAGGGAGTTACGGAAATGTAAGTTACATTCCTCCTCTTCTCTCCGGCATACATGGGCCTCATCACGAGTTGAGCGGTAACCCCCGGCGCTATTAGCGCCGGATCACGGGTTTGGCGGCAATGGAATTCCCTATTCCCCACTGAGCCCATTCGGGAATGCCCCATTCCCCATTGGGCTCAAGGGGGGAATTTTCGGCGGATTTCACCCCAGCTCAGAGTGTCATGATGCCTACCTCCAAGGAGCCGAGTCCGACCCAGCAACCCCAGAGGCAGGCATCATTCCCCCCAGGGAAGTGCCAGCGGGCCCAAGCTGGGGCCCTTTGGACACAGTCCTGGCGCCAGGCTCATAAAGCTAGACATGTGTTCAAGTGTTTCAATGTGCACTTACCTGATGCAGACCATGCTGCTACATCCAGATCCTCTATTTAAGCTATATAAACCACACCCGATCAGCAACTCTTGCTTCGCGTTGTTCTGCTCCTCGCAGCTGGACGCTCACCGTGTCTGCTCCTGCATCTGGACTTCAGCCACGCCTGTCAGCATCCTGGGTCACCTGCAAAGGGAGATAAGAGAGAATTGGAGAGAAAGAAGACCTTACCTGCTAAAGCTGTATCACGGAGACATCACACCGACGATCCTGAAAGGGAAGACATCATTTTTAAAAGCATTTCGTTTCGATCGCTGCAGCGCTGCATTTCACTCACCTTTCCTGGGCACCTCCATCTTCAGCAGCGATCATCCGGATCCGCAGCCACTTCCCAGTGCCTAGAGAGAAAAAGACAATAACACAAGGTGAGAGAAGGAAGGGAATAGGAAAAGCTCAGTTTCCTTCTAAGACTTACCAATTGGGTCATTCCCATTTCATTTCGGGTCCTGCCGCTTCCTGGCATTCCGGACCCCGGCCCCTATGGGGAAAAAAGACAAAGACATTGAATGAGCGAATGCAAAGACATTACCCGAACGCTTATCCAGAACTTACCTGTCATTTATTGGAACTGCACGTTTCACTTCGGGTCGGCGCCATATCTCCGGCATTCCGAACCCCGGCCCCCTAAGGGGAAAAAGACATAAGCGTTAGCGCTTGCTGCAATAAGACAATGAACATTATTATTAAGCTTGAACTTTTGAACTTGCAACAGAACTCTTACAGCGCCTTACCTGAATAGTCAAGTTTATTTGAACTTCCATCAAACCTCAATCCAGTGAAGTAACTGGGTTTCAACGCGCCCCTGCATCAGAAGCAGGATGGAGAACTCATCCTTCCAGACCCTAAGGTGAGACTTCACGGGGAATCGTGGAAGGGTATCGTGGAGGGTTGGAAGGAAGTGGGAGGCTTGAGCATTATTCCGTCAGTAGGTAATACTCCCTTTTCACGCATAGGGGAATATTCCTACGAGCCAGAGAAGCCAGAGTAGAGGGGCCCTACCTGTCCATCTTCAGAGTCCTGCGCTTCACCATTGAAGAAGCATCAGCACTCGAAGCCATACCTGCGCCTCCGTGGGAATCAGGTGAGCGTGACAGAACGCGAAGCCTACCCACAATTTCCCACCCGGGCGCTATGGAGACTTCCGAGACAGATCTGCTGGCCCAGCTTTTGGGAGAATTACGGGCAGAAGTGCACTCAGCCCGCCAGGAGACTAACGCTCTCAAAAGAGAACTGATCCTATCCAAGGAAAGCACAGATGACCTGGCCAAAAGGTTATTGCAGGCCCAGGCAGGGCACACTCCTTTACCTAATTCCGGAGGTACTTCCACATCAATGGGTTTGAATAACCCGGTACAAATCAATCTACCTGGACACATGCCTTTGGCCCCGCCTGAACGTTTTGCGGGGGATCCCAAGAAATATGCCGTCTTTATGAACCAATGTCGTTTACACTTTCTATGCAGACCTGGGCCTTCCCTAACGACCAGACCAAGGTAGCCTTTATACTATCTTACCTCAGTGGCAGTGCTGCCGATTGGTCTATTCCATTGGTAAATCAGGATGATCCCATTCTCCAGAATTTTCAGGGTTTCCAGGCCAGCATGGAAAGATTGTTTGCTCGACACTCTCAAGGACAGGCCCTTGATAACAAACTGCTATCCTTACGACAAGGTAATCAGGATCTCCTGTCCTATGTTGCCACCTTTAATAGACTGGTTGTGGAAACTGGATGGCCAGAAAACAAAAGGATCACATTGTTTCATCGAGGCCTGCGCGGAGAGCTTAAGGATGTTCTAGCTCAGATAGTAGATCCACCCCAGGTCTGCGCAGACTACATAGACTTGGTGGTTCAACTTGATCACAGACTTCAAAATAGAAAAGCAGATCGGTTCAAGTACGAAACCCGAGTACCGATCAAAACCCACGCCAACTTCAAGAGTACCGACGTATCCGAACCTATGCAAATCGGCGGTGTTAAAGGACCATTAACGCAGAAGGAACGAGAGAGAAGACGGCA
Organism: Ambystoma mexicanum; assembly: GCF_040938575.1. Classification (NCBI taxonomy): domain Eukaryota; kingdom Metazoa; phylum Chordata; class Amphibia; order Caudata; family Ambystomatidae; genus Ambystoma; species Ambystoma mexicanum. The sequence goes on from NC_090941.1 coordinate 1,092,887,460, forward strand.
AATGCAACTTTGTCTGTATTGCGGGACTTCCGGTCACTTTCTTCGAAATTGTCCGGTTAAACCACCTAAGAAGGTGGTTGGAGCCACTGATAACGATTTATTGACACCTGATTCGGGAAACGACCTAGCCCGACAAGCGTAGGTGTCCGCTTGCCGAGCTTGAAAACAGATTCTTTGACCTCGCATTTTGTCATGCCAATGGTGCTCGTGGACCCAAAACAGCCTCAGCAGTTGCATGCTATAAAAGCATACATTGACAGTGGAGCTATTGGAAATTACATAGACCGTGAATTGGCTTCCAGGATTAAGCTCCCTCTCAGCCCGAAAATAACCCAAGATGTCATTACTACAGTAGATGGAACCGAAATAGCCTCAGGGCCTGTAACGCATTCCACTGTTGAAATGACACTGGTGGGTCAGGATGGACATAGGCAAACAATCGTGTTTGATGTGATCAAGGCCCCACAATTTCAAGTAATTCTTGGAATTCCTTGGTTAGAAACACATAATCCCAGAATTGACTGGCGAGCAAAGAAGATAAGTTTTCCTGATTGTGAACCAACTTGTTATCCAAGAAATCCAGTTATGGGTCTAGCCTCAGCAACTTCCACCCCTGTACAACTACCGTCAGAATACCAAGAATTCCAAGACGTTTTTCAGAAGGAACAGGCTAACACGTTACCTCCCCATCGGTCTTATGATTGCCAAATCGATCTGGTACCCAATGCTCAACTACCTTGTAGTAGGATTTATGCTCTTACGGAACCTGAGAACCTGCATTTGCGTCAGTATTTAGATCAGTACCTAGCCAATGGTTTTATTCGCCCGTCCAAGTCTCCTGTCTCCTCAGCTTTGTTCTTCGTGCCGAAAAAAGAGGGCGACCTTAGAACATGTATAGACCATCGCGCCCTAAATCAAATAACGATTAAGAATCGTTATCCTCTGCCCCTGATCCCTGAGCTTATCGACCAGGTGAAAGACGCTTGTGTGTACACCAAGTTAGATCTTCAAGGAGCTTATCACCTGGTACGTATAAAAGAAGGCGACGAATGGAAGACTGCATTCCGCACCAAATTTGGGCTCTTCGAATATCAGGTGATGCCCTTCGGTTTGTGCAATGCACCTGCCTCCTTTCAGTACTTTATGAATGATGTTCTTTGGGAACTTATCGATGTCTGTGTCATTGTTTATATTGACGACATCCTGGTGTACTCTTCTTCAGAGTCCGATCACAGAAAACATGTTAGGGCAGTTCTTGAGAAATTGCGCCAGCACAGACTATTTGCAAAGCTCGAAAAAATGCGTTTTTCATACCACAGAAGTTGAGTTTCTCGGATTCATCCTGACACCACAAGGAGTCCGAATGGACTCGCAAAAGGTGGACGCCATCCTCAAATGGCCATCTCCTAGCTCGGTGAAGGGAGTTCAGAGCATGCTCGGCTTCGCCAATTTCTATCGAAGATTCATCCCGGAATTTTCCCGAACAGTCCAACCCATCACAGCTCTCCTAAAGAAAAACAAACGCTTTGAATGGACTCTTGAGGCTGAACAAGACTTTCAGGACCTGAAAACCAAATTCACCTCTGCACCTGTATTAAAGCACCCGCACCCAGATCTCCCTTATATTGTGGAAACCGACGCATCCAGTTCGGCCATGGGAGCTGTCCTGTCGCAAAGAGACCCAGAAACTAACCAACTACACCCAGTGGCCTTTTGGTCCAGGAAATTTTTTCCTCCTGAAATCAACTACGCAATTACCGACAAAGAGTTACTGGCTATTAAATCTGCTTTCAAGGCTTGGCGTCACTACCTTCTCGGGGCAAGACACCATCACCGTAATTACGGACCACAGAAATTTACAGTATTTAAAGACGGCTAAAGCGCAATCTTCACGACAACTCTGATGGGCTCTATTCTTTGCGGAATTTGATTTTGTAATTACCTATCGCCCTGGCTGCAAGAATGGTAAAGCGGGCGCCTTATCCCGGATTGGCATGGAAGAACCCAATTCGAGTTTAGAACCTGTGCCAATCATACCTGAACAAAGAATCTTAGGCCTAACTTCATTGCAAACTATTGAGGACATCCAAACGCAAGTAAAACAACTTCTAGACTCTTCAGCCTTACTGGAATGGAGTCAAAAAGGTCCTCATTACACCGTTAAGGATGATTTACCCTACTTCCAGGAGCGGTTGTTTCTGCCAAGTAAAGAATTGCAAGAACTTGTTATTGCCCATCATCATGAATCATTAATGGAAGGACACCCTGGTATCGCTAAAACGGAGGAAAAAATCAAACGCCACTTCTGGTGGCCTTCTTGGAGAAAAGACATAAAGTCTTTTGTATTGTCTTGCGGAATTTGCGCCCAAAACAAGGGTCAAAAGAAAAGGCCAGCCGGCCTACTTCAACCCTTGGATATTCCACCGGCACCATGGCACACCTTGTCAATGGACTTTATAACTGACCTGCCTCCTTGTGCTGGTTACAACACTATTCTTGTAATTGTGGATCTATTCTCCAAAATGGCCCACTTTATCCCTTTAAAAGGTTTGCCTTCAGCTTCCACCTTGGCCAAGGAATTTCTGGAGAATATAGTTCGCATACATGGTTTCCCTTCCATATTAGTCTCGGATCGTGGAAGTCAATTTATCTCCCATTTTTGGAAGAAGTGTTGCCAACTAGCACAAATAGATGTGCGGTTATCCACCAGCCACCACCCCCAGACCGACGGACAAACCGAGAGAACCAATCAGACTCTTGAGCAATATCTTCGGTGCATGTTACACCAATCCGAGTTAAATTGGAAAGACATCCTTTGGATCGCAGAATATGCATACAACAATTCAGTGCATTCTGGAACCGGACAAACTCCTTTTTATACTTTGTATGGTCACCATCCTCAGACCTCTGACCTAGATCCACCTCTGACCCTGGAAATGCCCGCAGTAAATCATTTGCATTCCACAATAACCCGAGCCTTCAAAGAAGCTGCAACTCATTTACAGCAAGCCAAGAAAAAGTATAAAGAAAACGCTGATTTGCACCGAAGTAAAACTCCTCCTTACCAAGTAGGAGACCAGGTATGGCTAGCAACGAAACATTTACCCCTCAAGGGCCCGCGAACCTTCAATCCCAGATTCATAGGTCCTTATCCCATCAAGGCTATAATCAATCCCGTGGCCTTTAAACTGGATTTACCTTCCAACATGCGTATTCATCCAGTTTTTCATGCATCACTTTTGAAGCCAGTACAACCAGGGACCCGACTGTCCAAGCCTCCAGACCCAGTTCAAATTGGAGGTGAATTAGATTTCGAGGTTAAAGGTATTTTAGACTCCAAGGTGTTAAAGTCAAAACTCTTCTATCTTGTTGACTGGAAGGGATATGGACCTCAGGAGAGATCGTGGGAGCCTAGTAACTATGTTCACGCACCTCGATTAATATAAAGGTTCCACCGGAGATTTCCGAACAAGCCAAGACCCCCGGAGGGAACAACCTTGGGAGGGGCCTTGAGGGGGGGTACTGTCATGATGCCTACCTCCAAGGAGCCGAGTCCGACCCAGCAACCCCAGAGGCAGGCATCATTCCCCCCAGGGAAGTGCCAGCGGGCCCAAGCTGGGGCCCTTTGGACACAGTCCTGGCGCCTTAGGCGCCAGGCTCATGTTGGACCCCTGTCCTGGCACCTTAGGTGCCAGGCTCATAAAGCTAGACATGTGTTCAAGTGTTTCAATGTGCACTTACCTGATGCAGACCATGCTGCTACATCCAGGCCCTCTTGAGGCCTGAATGGAACTACTTTACCTGTGGGACTACTTTCCACCTGGGTGTGGTCGGGGAAGGATACATACCTGATCGGTGGAAGGATACATACCTGGAACTTCTTCCAAAGCTATTTAAACCACGCCCGATCAGCAACTCTTGCTTCGCGTTGTTCTGCTACTCGCAGCTGGACGCTCACCGTGTCAGCTCCTGCATCTGGACTTCAGCCACGCCTGTCAGCATCCTGGGTCACCTGCAAAGGGAGATAAGAGAGAATTGGTGAGAAAGAAGACCTTACCTGCTAAAGCTGTGTCACGCAGACATCACACCGACGATCCTGAAAGGGAAGACATCATTTTTAAAAGCATTTCGTTTCGATCGCTGCAGCGCTGCATTTCACTCACCTTTCCTGGGCACCTCCATCTTCAGCAGCGATCATCCGGATCCGCAGCCACTTCCCAGTGCCTAGAGAGAAAAAGACAAGAACACAAGGTGAGAGAAGGAAGGGAATAGGAAAAGCTCAGTTTCCTTCTAAGACTTACCAGTTGGGTCATTCCCATTTCATTTCGGGTCCTGCCGCTTCCTGGCATTCCGGACCCCGGCCCCTATGGGGAAAAAAGACAAAGACATTGAATGAGCGAATGCAAAGACATTACCCGAACGCTCATCCAGAACTTACCTGTCATTTATTGGAACTGCACGTTTCACTTCGGGTCGGCGCCATATCTCCGGCATTCTGAACCCTGGCCCCCTAAGGGGAAAAAGACATAAGAGTTAGCGCTTGCTGCAATAAGACAATGAACATTATTATTAAGCTTGAACTTTTGAACTTGCAACAGAACTCTTACAGCGCCTTACCTGAATAGTCAAGTTTATTTGAACTTCCATCAAACCTCAATCCAGTGAAGTAACTGGGTTTCAACGCGCCCCTGCATCAGAAGCAGGATGGAGAACTCATCCTTCCAGACCCTAAGGTGAGACTTCACGGGGAATCGTGGAAGGGTATCGTGGAGGGTTGGAAGGAAGTGGGAGGCTTGAGCATTATTCCGTCAGTAGGTAATACTCCCTTTTCACGCACAGGGGAATATTCCTACGAGCCAGAGAAGCCAGAGTAGAGGGGCCCTACCTGTCCATCTTCAGAGTCCTGCGCTTCACCATTGAAGAAGCATCAGCACTCGAAGCCAGACCTGCGCCTCCGTGGGAATCAGGTGAGCGTGACACAGAGCTGGGGAGAAATCTGCCGAAGCCCTGATTTGGCAGACCCTTAAATCCGGCGGTAATAGCGAGACCGCCGGATTTAAGGGTTACCGCCAAACTCGTGATGAGGCCAAAAGTAGGAATCCTCGGTGCAACTCTAATGACATGAAGAAAAGTACCAGGCGAGAAAAGGTCGTTCCGGAAGTGGGTTACACCACCTCGGGTCTGCTTGGCGGATGCTGTGAGTGAAGAACTTTGAAAAGGAAGAACATTCTTATAACAGGTAGGGCACTTAACAAGGGCCAAGAAGGATGCATGGCCATCAGTTTGGTGCATGCTTTCAGCCTCCCACTGTGCTCTTGGCCCAGTGCCTTGAGGTTACAGCTAACGCGCCACAGCAGGTAGGCCTAGATGGCTTTGGGCGACTAATTTAAAAGTGTTATGTTCACTTATTACACTTTTTGTGCTGCGCCTGGCCCACCACCTTCAACATGGCCAACACTTTCTGCATACTGAAAGTGCCTCACTCAGCCTGGCCTGCAGCTTCAGTGATTGGCCGGCCTGGACTGTAGAACACAAATCAGGGTCGCTGGGAGGTGAGAAGCCGGCCCCCTGCACCAAGGCCCACCCTAAGGCCCCTGTCCGAGCCTGTCTGAGCAGGAAAGAGCGCTTCCCGGCAAAACTTACTCTGGACACACAACACTGCGGCTTCCATCAGGCTTTTATCTCGCCCGGTAAGCAGCCATGAGGCACAAGGTGTGATTCTCCTTGTTGCGACACAAACCTTGTTTACCTTGACTGCTACACACTTTCCTGACTATCATATGTTAGCTTCCAATAACCACTACGTCAACACCACCTTGCCATGCACGTCTTAGAGTTGTTTGTCTGCAATAATCCATTTTTGTTTTAATGCATAGACTTCCTGATGTAAAAAAATTGAATCTAGGTGATTTTAGTTTTGCGCATCCATTTTTGTTTTAATGCGCATAGTGCCCGATGTTAAAAATCAAATCTAGATGATTTTAGTTTTGTGCATCCGCTTTCGTTTTAGTGTGTAGAATGTCTGATGTAAAATAAATTGAATCTGGGTGGTCTTAGCTTTGTGCATCCATTTTCGTTTCAAAACCCAATGTTAAAGGTGCCTCTACAGTGCACTTCATGTGAACAAGACCTTTACTTATACGTGTAATGCTTATATCGCACCAACTCACAGAGTCCTTATTGCAAGGCAGTCTGTTTGATGTTGCCCCTCTATACAGGAAGTTAGACTCTGCCAGTCATTATAACTGTTCCTATTTGACCTATATGCTGTCTGATGTAGCCCCCCTTAACATGAGGACAGGCTCAGCCAGTCCATGTAACTACACCTATCTGACTCTCGTGCTTTCTGTTGTAGCCCCCCCGTATCATGAGGTGTGGCTCCCCCAGTCTGTATAGCTGTACCTATTCAACCCATCTGCTATCTTATGTAACCTCCCGCAACATGAGGAGAGGCTTGACCACTCCATTTAACTATACCTATTTGACTCCTGTGCTGTCTGATATAGCCCCCCGCAACACAAGGTGGGCTCGCCCAGCCTGCATAACTGTTCCCTTTTTGACCCACGTGCTGTCCTATGTTTTTCCCCTCCAAGGAAGATGAACGCCTGTAATGAGTCCTGAGCAAAGCAAGCTCAAACTTTGGCCCTTCCTTCCAGTGCCTCTGGCTCAGTAAAGCCAGGCCCCCATTTGCCTCGTGAGGGGAGGTGTAGCCTGTCTAGTAAACTGCACAGGCAATTGTAAGCGCGCCGGCCCTCCCAGCCCAAAAGAGCCATTTGCTTGGAGGGACCCCGGAGGGTGCATCCTTGCTGGCGGTGGGAATCTTATTAGATCAAGGATTCTTCCAAGGCCTGGCCAGAGTGAACCTTGCCTAGTTCTTTAAAGGTTTCTTAAATTATACTATTGTTTGTAATTTAGATCTTGAAATAGTTCACATTTAATCACAGTTGAATAAAATGCGCGTGACTAGTAATGTCCTCACATATCAGAAGGGTCGCTAGCATTGTCGTGCAATTCTATTATGGGTGCATTTTACAAGCTAGCCTCGAGGGTCACATTTGACTCGCTGCGGTCTCAAGCATCTCGTGTGCAAATCAAAGGCGATCCTGCACCTGCTCCAGATGTGCTCCGGCACAGCAGTATTTACCTATGTTAGGAATTCCAGGGCACATGGCCCATTTGCCTTTACACTGAACATATGAGTGCCCCCTGAGAGCCTAGCATGTACACAAGGCAACCTTATGTAGGAAACAGCAGAGTGCAGGTGGGTAGACGCACGCAGAAACAAGCTATTGATCCCTGTAGGCTGGTCATGAGTGTGTGCAATTTTGCTTTCATTGAATGTAAATGTAATGGGTTATTTATAATGCTCTTAATACCCAGAGATTTCTATGCGCGGACCCGGGGTTCGAACCTGTGTTGCGCAGTGTTGTCTTGCTTCCAAGAGGAGCGGGTTGCCCCTGTGCTATCCACCCGAGAGGCTCCTGTATAACAGCATTTCTTCCTCCAACATCAACGCTTCTGCATTTCCTGAGTGGTCGTTTAGCAGGACTGGTGCAAAGCATACACACTATTCTAGGTGAAATAACTTTAAAAGTGCACTGGAAAAAATCATTTGTTTGTATATGTAGTGGATGGTGCATCTTGGGATAAGGAAGTTGCTATATTTGCGTGTGTGTGCGTGTGTGTGTGTGTGTGTGTGTGTGCGTGTGTCCGCGCGCATTAGGTATATTCTGTGTGTACTATTAAATATATATAACATGTGACAGTATTTCTTGTGTGTTTAAGGTTCAGGTTTTGACGTAACAAAGTGCTCACCTAATGCAACGGACCAGAACTTGCCAAAATGTGCCTATGCTGATGACGCGGGCAACCCGCTCTTCCCGGAATGGCTGACCATCATTTTACTCTGCCTCTACCTGCTGTTTGCCAACATCCTCATTATAAACCTGCTCATCGCTATGTTCAGGTGAGTCTTTTATGCCTTACTCAACTAAAACACCAATCTCCACCCTTCAGAAGGTTACACTACTGCACCCGCTCCTCATGGGATGCCCCCTTCCATGTGCCTTTGCTCCTCTCAGTAAAGTGCTGAACTCTGCTACCTGCACCAAACTCCCCTGTTCATCTCCCACCTCTCTGCGCTGCCTTTACACGGGTAGCCATCTATCTCCACCCTTCAGCAGGTTACACTACTGCACAAGCTCTTCATGGGACCCGTCTCCCTCCTGTGCCTTTGCTCCTCTCAGTAAAGTGCTGCACTAACTCCCCTGTTCATCTCCCACCTCTCTGCGCTCCAGTAACACAGGATAGCCATCTATCTCCACCCTTCAGCAGGTTACACTACTGCACCAGCTCCTCTTGGGACCCGTCTCCCTCCTGTGCCTTTGCTCCTCTCAGTAAAGTGCTGCACTAACTCCCCTGTTCATCTCCCACCTCTCTGCGCTCCAGTAACACAGGATAGCCATCTATCTCCACCCTTCAGCAGGTTATACTACTGCACCAACTCCTCACGGGACCCCTTCTGAGCCTTTGGTCCTCTCAGTAAAGAGCTGAACTTTGCTACCTTCAACCAAGCTCTCTTGTTGATCATCCACTTCCGCGCGCCGCAGTTACACATCTATCTCCACCATTTAGCAGGTTACACCCCCTCTTCCTGTGCCTTTGCTCCTCGCTGTTAAGTGCTGAACTCTGCTACCTGCACCAAACTCCCCTGTTCATCTCCCACCTCTCTGCGCTGCAGTAACACAGGATAGCCATCTATCTCCACCCTTCAGAAGGTTACACTACTGCAGCAGCTCCTCATGGGACCCGCCTCCCTCCTGTGCCTTTGCTCCTCTCAGTAAAGTGCTGAACTCTGCTACCTGCACCAAACTCCCCTGTTCATCTCCTACCTCTCTGCGCTCCAGTAACACAGGATAGCCATCTATCTCCACCCTTTAGAAGGTTACACTACTGCAGCAGCTCCTTATGGGATCAGCCTCCCTCCTGTGCCTTTGCTCCTCTCAGTAAAGTGCTGCACTAACTCCCCTGTTCATCTCCCACCTCTCTGCGCTCCAGTAACACAGGATAGCCATTTATCTCCACCCTTCAGCAGGTTACACTACTGCACCAACTCCTCACGGGACCCCTTCTGAGCCTTTGGTCCTCTCAGTAAAGAGCTGAACTTTGCTACCTTCAACCAAGCTCCCTTGTTGATCATCCACTTCCGCGCGCCGCAGTTACACGGGCTAGCCATCTATCTCCACCCTTTAGCAGGTTACACCCCCTCTTCCTGTGCCTTTGCTCCTCGCTGTTAAGTGCTGAACTTTGCTACCTGCTCCAAACTCCCCTGTTCATCGCTGACCTCTCTGCGCTGCTGTTGCACTGAGTAGCCATCTATGTGTAACTGCTCCCAATTCAAGCTTCTTCTTGCCTTTAAATTGTTCCAGAAGCCCTCCCCCAACAATATTTTGGTACCCTTAGGTCTACAAGTGTGAAGCCTGGGTACACAAACAAGTCTTATGGATGAAAATTAATCAACTAGCCACTAGACAACATCGCCTCCTGAATTGAAAGCCAGGACCGCTTTGAATGGTTGAAACTGTGGGGAGGCGCATAGTATGAGTTGGTGCAGATGTGGGGGCATGAGTTGAGTTCAAGGCATATGACGCTTATCTTATGATTGGACGCTAATTGGACCTCACTCCTTTCTCCTCTCCCAGTTACACTTTTGCAGAAGTGCAGGATCACACAGATCAGATCTGGAAGTTCCAGCGCCATGACCTGATCGAGGAGTACAACAACCGACCTCCTGCGCCTCCCCCTTTCATCCTCCTCAGTCACCTTCACTTCCTGGTGAAATATGTCATGATGCGCAGGCCAGCACGGGGGCAGAAACATCTCAGTGAGTATGGCCTGCTGGTGCCCCATGGGGTGGGCATCAGATATGAGGGTGGGTGGGGGGCGCTGGAAGAGGGTCAGGACTTCCAGAATGTTTGTGGCCAACATTAACCCTTTCACTGTGGGGAATTCTATATTTTTCTTTGGAAATGAAGACCTGTTTATATATCAACAGGAGGCAGAGAAGTGGTGAGGGAGTGTGACCATTTATATGGCACACACTGTGGATGAGTTTGCCTCTTGGCTGCCTTAAAGTGTTAAACTATCCACATCCTTCTACACTCTTTCTGCACTCCTCACTCCCAGTGCAACCGCCCAAAGTCTCCAGTTCCAAAACATCCACAACAAAATCACTACCCAGCGTGCCTCTCTACACCCCCAGCAGCTGACCATTACTGCCGTACCAACATCTGCTCTTCTATCACCATCTAAACCAAACCAAACCCTCGGCCATCCCAGTACAAGATGATGCAATCCCAGCCACCATGGCCAAGGCCACACCCAGGTTCTTACGGCTTCCTTCACAGAGTCCCTCAGTACCTCATTCACCCCTGGTTCTTTGCCCAGTCTCTTCGAGAAAGTCATCCAAGACCCCACCCCTCAAAGAACAGTTTCTAGATCTTACAGTCCTGGGAAACGACTGAGTGGTCATTGAGGGTCATCATTACACGTTTGCCAGTATCCCACCAGAATTACCGATGGGGTACAGGCAAACGCGTAATGACCCTGTTTCACGGTTTCCTGCTGGTAATTCCTACGGGATACCGGCAAATGGTATTACCGTTCCCGCCGCCTGATGCCCCAGCATTACTGGCATAGTACAGGGGGAAGTGTGGTAAATCCCCATTCCATGCAACCCACAGGACTCCATGGAGGGAATTGCCGGTATTACTGGCATCAGTAAGGCCAGTGCCAGTAATACAGCTCTTGGCTGGATGTAAATCAGGTAGCCCCCCGACCCCCCACCAGCAAAATGGGACTCTGCCGGTCTGGAAATGTGCCAGTATACAGAAATACCGGCACTTTCTGTACAGACCGGCAGAGGCCTTATGACCCCCCTGCCTTTACATCCAACCTAGATGCTGCAAAATGGGGTTGTGTTCTTGTTGTAATGGATCCTGAAGATTCAACAAATTGTTAAAGGGTTCACAAAGGATAAAGGCACATTGTAATGTGTCCAGAGATGGGTGGCCATTTAAGCATCATATCTGAAGAGGGGCGATTGAAAAATAACCTGTGTGCAATACTATTTCCATGTGGAACAAACACATCAGAGGAGGATGCTGTTCTGTAGTAGAGGCGGCCCCCCAGCCAGTCCGAAAATGAGGTGCCAGTGACAGCGTTACTGGGACCTTTTCCAGGACCGGCTCACTCCGAGTCTGCTGGTAGGGGCTGTGAACTACCCGTAGGCCTGACCTGCCGCTAGTCCAGGCCCCTACTGGTAGATAATTCACTGAAGCACTGGCATCGTTACTAACGGTGCCGACGGTGCCAGTGCTTCAGTGTTCCCATTCCCCGGGAGTCCTATGGGACTCTACGGGAATGGTAACTTACTGCTCCGCCGCTGCCCGTAATATCCCGGTATTACTGGGTTATTGGGCATCGGAAACAGTAAGCCGAGTTTGCCAGTAGTCCGCCAGTACTACCGACAGCACCAACATAATGAGGGCCTATGAGTCACCTGTACTACCAAAATAGGCAGACACTTGCAGCAAAAATAGGGAGTAAAAGTACACTTAGGAAAACACAGGAAACAACGGGCATGATGGAGATTGCCCCCTGCTCCCACCCATTTACCAGATTACCAGCACCACTGGTAGGTACTCTTAATATCATTACTGCCTGATCTAAAAAGGAACGCAAAGGTACTTCAAGCTAGTAGCTGCAAAGAAGTATAGCTTATTGGGAATGGGAATACTTACTTTACTTCCTACAAAATAATTGTGCTGTTTTCTTTTTATTTTAAAGGCAAAGTCAGGGGTTCTTGCAGGGACAATTCCTTTAACCTTTATTTATTAGCTGTCAAGACCACATGGGTCTCTTCCTAAGGTAGTAATAGGACAAGTGAAACATAACTTTTAAATATAGACAGTCAGAAAAGAAGAAAATGCAGCACACAGCCTCCAGAAAGAAGGAACCCACTAGTTGAATAATTGAGAGCTGGTGAAGGAGTAAGAAGGTACAGACAGTCCGTGTCACCAAAGAAAGATCAGATGGTTATGCTGATTATTGTTAAATGTGGGAAGGGAAGTGGGCAGATTACATGGGACCAGTAGTACTAATTTGCTGTCCTAGCCTCTGGTGCATGCTGTGGTCTCATGGAAAGGATAAGCCTGAGACAGGCAATCCTGAAGTTTCAGCCCATCCTCTCAGCATTTCTCTTGAAAGGGTTCCCCACTCTCTTATGGAGAAGGCGTTTTGTGAAAGAGTGTCCTGCATTGTACGGCTAAACATGATGAGTAGTCCATTGGCAGCCATTTTACAGTGAAAACTCACAGCTTCCTGGTTAAATGGCTTATTTCCGGGGCCATTCACTGTGCAATAAACTGCCATGGATATCTGTGCACTGCAGAGACAGTGTTCTCTGTGGTGGATTTGCCATAGAGCATAAAGGCTTCTTCTGATGGAGGACAGTTTTTGGAGGCCACGCTTTTATTTTCATGAAGGAAAGTAACATTCATGTATTTGCATGTTATCTGACAGTGCGGACGCTGGACGAGAGCGAGTCGGCAGCGCTGCTATCCTGGGAGTCCTACATGAAGGAGAATTACCTCCAGAGCCAGCAGTATAAGCAGCAGCAGAGCACAGACCAGAAGATCCGGGACACCTCTGAAAAGTAAGGACCACCGTGCACGCTCAGGCCAGACCTGACCCTTCCAAAACGTAGTTGCGGTCCATGAGGAGCAACATTCCAACCACCTGTCTCACATGGGGCATAATTCAGTCCATACAGAGCCTAATAGTTATCTATTTGTTTACCACGCTACACATCAGGCTCCCCCTCCCCCGTCAGAGCACCAAGAAGGAAGGGTTTGGGTAAGGAGTGGAGGGAGAGGGAACAACCTGAAGGATGTCACTGGGCTAAATTGGCCAACTGTAGAGTAAGCATCTTCTGTTGCTTAAGGTAAGTCACATACCATTTATCCCGGTTCATTCATAGTTTGGGAATCATTTCAGTTAATTCTTGGAGGTGTGCATTGATATAGAAAGCAATGTTGCCATAGCCGGGTGTTCTGTCTTTCTGCACGTTAGTTGGCCATCCTGGAGTCTTTGTTTTGTGATCGCTCATTCCTGAGTGTGTGCTTGGGGCAGCCGGTTCTCTCACGCCATGTTGTATTTTCTTGCATGATCCTGTGCAGGGTGCACTGGATATAATAATGTACCTCTTTAGCCAGGTACTTGGGAGCCTCTTGCCCATTCCACTCGATGAGTGAGACATACGGGTATAATCATCACTCTTTGCTTGACTGGGAGGCAGTGTCTGGATTCCAGCAGGAGTGTGATGTGGTCTCGTTGAGTGGGGCATAGGGGTATAATCATCACTCTTTGCTTGACTGGGAGGCAGTGTCTGGATTCCAGCAGGAGTGTGATGTGGTCTCGTTGAGTGGGACATAGGGGTATAATCATCACTCTTTGCTTGACTGGGAGCCAGTGTCTGGATTCCAGCAGGAGTGTGATGTGGTCTCGTTGAGTGGGACATAGGGGTATAATCATCACCCTTTGCTTGACTGGGAGCCAGTGTCTGGATTCCAGCAGAAGCCTGATGTGGTCTCGATGAGTGGGACATAGGGGTATAATCATCACTCTTTGCTTGACTGGGAGCCAGTGTCTGGATTCCAGCAGGAGCGTGATGTGGTCTCTATGAGTGGGACATAGGGGTATAATCATCACACTTTGCTTGACTGGGAGCCAGTGTCTGGATTCCAGCAGAAGCCTGATGTAGTCTCGATGCGTGGGACATAGGGGTATAATCATCACTCTTTGCTTGACTGCGAGCCAGTGTCTGGATTCCAGCAGGAGCCTGATGTGGTCTCGATGAGTATGATCATCACTCTTTGCTTGACTGGGAGCCAGTGTCTGGATTCCAGCAGAAGCGTGATGTTGTCTAGATGAGTGGGACATAGGGGTATAATCATCACTCTTTGCTTGACTGGGAGCCAGTGTCTGGATTCCAGCAGGAGCACGATGTGATCTCGATGCGTGGGACATAGGGGTATAATCATCACTCTTTGCTTGACTGGGAGCCAGTGTCTGGATTCCAGCAGGAGCGTTATGTGGTCTCGATGAGTGGGACATAAGGGGTATAATCATCACTCTTTGCTTGACTGGGAGCCAGTGTCTGGATTCCAGCAGGAGCGTGATGTGGTCTTGATGCATGGAACATAGGGGTATAATCATCACTCTTTGCTTGACTGGGAGCCAGTGTCTGGATTCCAGAAGGAGCCTGATGTGGTCTCGTTGAGTGGGACATAGGCGTATAATCAGCACTCCTTGCTTGACTGGAAGCCAGTGTCTGGATTCCAGCAGGAGCCTGATGTGGTCTCGATGCGTGGGACATAGGGGTAAAATCATCACTCTATGCTTGACTGGGAGCCAGTGTCTGGATTCCAGCAGGAGCGTGATGTGGTCTCGATGAGTGGGACATAGGGGTATAATCATCACTCTTTGCTTAACTGGGAGCCAGTGTTACTTCACACTTTTAAGCATGTATGGTTTGCTTACACAGATACACACTCAATATGCAGGTAATTGTTCTCATATACAGATTTTCTTTAATCTGCATTAAGAGCAACCTGCATATTCAATCCTACATGAACCTTATTTTGATGTGCAAACCTTGTGAAGGAGTGTGCTTATAGAACAACACTATATACTGTATATACAATCATATCTGTGCCTTGAGCAAGCCCAGGTAAGAGAGAAACTACTGCACGTCCCTCCAAATGGATCATGTTGGCACCCATGTCCTTATATTATAAGTATTGGTATATAACCAATAAAAATTTTTAAAAAGTAATTAGCAAACCACTTATCAAAATTTCATTTGTGAACCAACAATTTGTTAAGGCTGGGCGCAAGCAACCTAACACAACCACCTTTTGTCAACATGCATACGGTGTCAGAACCCTACTCGTGCTTGGAGAACAAATCTCATCTGCATTAAGACCTGCCTAGTCTTCTGTACGAGCAGCAGGAGAGTCATCTACACTGCACCCATTATCAGACCAGTGCCATGGTATAGGAGAGTAATGTACCCATCTCCCAATATCACAGGGGTGTTCTATGTTGTACTTAGCGCTGGTGTGGTGCAATGCTTTCATAGAGAATTGTATCCTGTGCTCAGACTTTGTCAATGTCTGCTGTTGCCATCACCTTGGGGGGTATTCTAATGTCTACTCTGTTCCAGGGTGGGGGCATACTGTTGGAGAATATTCTATCCTGTACTTAGTGTGGTAACATGATATTAGGCAGTACTTATACTGTACTCTGTGCCAATGCAGTGGTATGCTGTTAGAGTGTATCGTATACTGTACTCCATGCATACGTGATGTCATACAGATGTCATGTGCTTTGTTTTGTGGTTTGGGTGTTGTAAAGGCATCAAGAAGCAAGACACAGACAATAGATTCTAAGTTCAAACAAAAACTTGTTATGAACTTAAATGTCAGGATGATGTAAGGCCGAATTTGCCCTATGCTAAGGTTGGATTTCCCTACCTAAAGAAACTAAGGATAGTCTGAGTCAGTAAGTTCAACTTAAAAGTCTGTGTCCTTAACCTATATGGCAAAGTGATCAGGGAGACTGAACCTATGTACACTCATAATATTGACCCTACACAGAAGAGAAGAGAGACATTGTTCTATGTCAAAGTATGAACAATTTGGCTGTTTGCCCAATTATTTTAATGCATAAAAAGTCATTTTCAAAGTTGTCTATCAGAGCAGGACACAAAATGATAACAAAACAAAATCTGTAAACAATATATTGATATTCTATCCAGTCACATTGACTGGACCTCAGTGTAAATGAACATGTATAATCCCTTACAGAATCTAGGGATTTTGGTGAACAAGTAACATGTGAATATAGTACAAAACAGTACATAAATTGACAGTGTTGACACTACAAACTGTGGAAAAAAGGAGTCGACACTTCTGTGTTTTGACCATTCATCAGCTGAGCCATAAAGCTGGCAAGTGGTTGGCCTTCATCAGGACGGGAAACAAGTTGAACTGAAGGTGTCCTACTGTTCTCGTGTTCTCAATTAGTCACGGCGTGATCACGAATTGGTCAAAGACTCCCGTTTGAATCTAGAAGAATATTGCCAAATTTCTGGTATTTCTTACATACTCGGATACCCTGTGAGGAAATAGCATAGGGTACAGATCTCAATGTCCTTTTGATGGACGTTTGGATTCAAGTTTGGGGTGTGAATTATTCAGCTGGGGTGGATGCCATTACTCGAATTATTCAGACCATCGGTTTGATTGATTCCCCTGATTAGCAGCCAGCATGGACCGCGCGTTGCTGCAGCGTTCGGACACTTACAGCGAGAATGCTGCAGCAACGGAAGAGGACCTGAATTACAGACAGAAGATAGCTCCAAAGGGTGTTAATGGAAGCTCTGGGCCACGTCTCATGCTGACTTCTCGAATAATCTGAAGTAGGTCATTGGATCTATCAGCACAATGAGTTACGAGTTCAGCAAGCTTGAGCGGGGAACTCAGCTGCCTCAGTCATGCATGCACTGTGAACCTTACAAGAAGCAACTATGAGCTTTGCCTTGTATTCCTGCCTCTTTGTAGGGTCAGTGCAGTGGTGAATTTGTTGGAGATTGACCAGGAGAAGCGGTCACGGATGATGGAGCGGAAGCTGGCACTCCTGGAAGTGCAGGTGAGGGGACAGGGACCTTTCCTTTGATTTGTTAGAATGTTATTCCATTATTTTAAGCTGTGTCCAGAAAACCCTTTTAGGGACTCCCTTTCTATTTTGGCAGTTGCGCCCCTTCATCCGTCCTGTGATGACTCCTTGCAATGCATGGTTTTAGCGTCCATCTAGGAGCTTACGCTGGAATCATCTCCACTCTTCTTGCTACCTCCCCCTGCCAACAGCATTGAACACTGTGTATCCCAAACATCACAACACTGTGGTGCCTGGATGGCCTCAGTCTAAAGAGGTGGAGCTTTTCCCACCCATCCTAGGCCAGATTGGAAACCTCAAACTCACAATAGGAATCATGTGATGGTGCTTAGCAACACATATCAAAACCATACATGAAAATAAATACATAATTATAAACTCCAGCTTTATGCTTGGTGGATCTGGTGACAATGAATGATACTGTAGAATGGAAAAGTGATTCTGAGGAACCCCCAACAGCAAAGTCAATGGTTGAACATTACATGTGCATTAAGGACAACCCCACAGTCAATAATGCCTGATTAAACAAAAGCATTATTTCAACACATCACAGTATCTTCATATTATTCTTTTTCCTTAACACATAAAAACAACCCACTAGAAATGGGTACCTCTCTAATGACCTCTTTTTTATTTTAAAATAAAAAAGGCACCATGATTTTAAATTCTGTGGCAAGACTGAACGCGAGGATTATGCTTCACGTTCTACACTTGAAATTTCGGCAGCATAAGAAAAGTTCCCAAGCTGGGTACATTTCCCATGAAACCCTGGGGCAATGTGCAGTTTCAACTTTCACAAGCTGGGTACATTTCCCATGAAACCCTGGGGCAATGTGCAGTTTCAACTTTCACAAGCTGGGTGCATTTCCCATGAAACCCTGGGGCAATGTGCAGTTTCAACTTTCCTGAACATGTGATAGGGGCACTTCAAAGCCCTGATGTCCAGACCATGAAATTCCATCCTTTCCTATATCCATCTGCTTTCCTTGTTGCTCTTTCAACGCATAAGTCACTTATGATAGCGCTTTGCTTTAAAGCTTAATCTTGGGGTGTTTGTTTTAGGAATGAGTGCAGGGTGCTTCTGTGCTTCCTGGGTTTTCAATTTTCAGCTTTATTCTTGTGCTTGCTATGCTCTTGGTTGAAATAGTCAACTGATGTATTTGTTTGCCTGTTACACTGCGTTGCGGGAAGAATGTTTCAGTAGCAGGCCAAGTCAAAGAGCGAGCTTTGCTGCTGCCACAGATGGGGGTTATCACTATTAAAGAGTGCAAGGTCCTTGCTGCTGGGGACCACTTCAGAGCAACGCCATCCCTGCATCGGATGTGTCCTTAGGAGGGTGAGATCAGTGCCAGTGTTCTCGGGGAAACGGCAGCAGTGTTCTACATGACCCGCCCTCTCTGAACCAGACATACAAGTGGGTCGGTGAGTTGCTTTAGTTTTCTCTCAGCACTGGGGAAGGAGACATTGGGCCTCATTACACGGTAGGCGCTAAAAAATGTGATTTACCGTCATGGCGCTATTAGCGTGTCCGCCATCGTAGGAGACCGCTAATAGCGTTCCATTACGAGTTAGCGGACACGCGCATAGGGCCATGCCGGTAAATGACCCCACTGCCATGGCGGAAAAGCACCTTACCGGCTCCGACCAAAGTGCTGATAGCACCTCCGCCCTCATGCTGCACGCTATTAGCGGTCCCCGCTGTTAGCGGTCACTGCTATTAGCGGTCACTGCTATTAGCGGTCACCGTAAAACACCGGAACCGGAAATAGCGTCATCGCACCGGAACGGGAAAGAGCCCGGCGGCCATCTTTAAAAACACAATCCATTGCCATCCCCTGCACTCAGGACCTGCAGCAACACCACGACTGGCAAAACCACATCCCAGAAGAACAAACAATGCCCAAGGCCCTAAAGAAAGCCGATGCGCGCCAGCGCAAAGAACGCTTCTCAAACGAGGAATTGAAAATGCTGGCAGACACCCTGGCTGCAAATGCAGACGTAGTGTTCGCTAGCGACATGCGGCGCCCGGCACTCCTGAGAAAAAAGGAAATCTGGGCTGAGGTGGCGCAGAAAGTCAGTGCGGTGGGCTCCACCCCCCGCACCGTAAAGGACGTGCGCAAGCGGTGGGATGATCTGCGCCTCCGTGTACGCAGCATTTTATCGGCCAACAGGAATATGGCCATGGGCACAGGAGGCGGAGGTGGATCCCCGATGAAGATGCAGGAGTGGGAGGAGACATGTGCCAGCACCATTGGCATAGAATCCATCGAGGGAGTGGGCCGAATGGAGTGTGGTGTGGCAACAACGTCAGACGGAGGTGAGTGACCACGCAAGACACAGCAATGCCAAGCATGAGTCCCTCCCCCAAATGTGAATTGGGAATCAGCTAATGGATGGGGTCATCACACACACATGTACACAACCCTGCATATATGCCCTGCACATCCCCACACAACCACATGCATGCAGCACCTCACACACGTGTCACCCTGACACATGTCCGGATGACCCACCCATCTGGCCAACAACCTGCAGGCCCAAAGTAGATGTCCAAATCCAAAGAACTGCAGCAACAACAACATATGCATGATGCACGTTGACCCATCACTGATGTTATCCCTGTCTTGCTCCCCCACAGGGTCACAATCTGACAGTGAGGAGCTGGACTCTGCAACGCAGGCCCCACCACCCAAAAAGCAGGCCAAGGGAAAGGATGCAGGCACCAGGCCCAGTACATCGAGGGGCACTGGGATATCTGGAGTGGCCCAGCGTTCAAAAGCCACCCACGCAACGACCACACCAAGGGTCGAAATGCCATCCGACACTGTGGCAGCACCCCCACCACCCACCCCCACCACTCAGGAGCCAGTGCCAGAAGGCACGCCGTCCGCAGCCAATAGCTCCGTTGGGGAAGCAGCAGCCACGGCACCTATGAGTGATGTGGACGACCCATGTCCGACACCGGAAGGGCAGCGTACACCCAGCCCCCAGCTGTCCCCACTCCACAGCCCATGCAACACATCCAATGGCAGCATCCATGAGGTGCATGCCGGAGATGCAATGGATGGGTCATTCAGTCCCGTGGCGAGCTCACCTGATGTCGGCCACATGCAGCAAGCTGCGCCGAGGAGTAACAGGGGCAGGGCCGCAGACGACACCATGAGCCTGATACGCCAGCGCCAGGAGGAGCTCAATGCCCTGGTTGCCCGGCAAGTGAGCGAGGCTGCCTCGACCAGGGAGGAGATCCGGGTGTTGTCAAGGGACATGAAAGCTGCCATGGACAGCAACACGACGCGCCTATGTGACGAGATGGCCGCTGTGAGGCAGGTCCTAACGCGCATTGCTGAGGCGATGGAGAGCATGCGTCACTCACAGGGAGCAGATCAACCAGCCACGCCCTCGTCTACTAGCTCCGACCAGACAACCATCCTGCGCAGGTCCAGCCGGTCCTTGCGGCGGTCAGACTCACAACCCCCCAATGGTGGTAGTGGAGGAGGGAAGTAGGGCCAGCCTGTCCCTGTTGACACTTGGGAACTAATGCAGCACTGATGTGCACACCATGTTCGGTGGAGTTGTGGGGGGAGGGGGGTGAGGGTGTTCGGCGGAGTTGTGGGGGGAGGGGGGTGAGGGTGTTTGGGGGAGTTGTGGGGGGAGGGGGGTGAGGGTTGTTGGGGTGGAGGGTACATGCACGTTTGAATGTCATAATGCTCAATACACACGTAATGGCATGGATAATCACATGACTGGACATTGATAATTGTGTATGTGTGCTTTATTGTTGAAGGGTGCACTGTGATTATGTCCTCCATACACCTCGTGCCCTGAGCTGAACACCAATTGCACCCTCCTAATCCATGTGCATCAGAAACAATGGTCTATCAGGTGCTGCCGCACAGCACGTCCCTCATGGGCATCGCCACCTGCATGACCTGCAGCCCCCTCTCCTCCATCCTCATCCCCGTCATCATCCTCAGACGGTGGTCGCAGTTCTATGTCAGGGGGCATTGGCACATTCCGTCTGATACACATATTGTGAAGCATGACACATGCCATGGTGATCTTGGCCACCTTCTCATGCCCGTACAGGAGTGCCCCGCCCGACCTGCTGAGGCACCGGAAGCGTTCCTTCAATAGGCCGAATGTCTGCTCGATCACCACGCGGGTACGGGTGTGTGCATGATTGTAGTCCTCTTCGTGCCTGTTCTGTGGGTTCTGCACAGGGGTAAGGAGCCACCTCTTCAGGGGATAACCTGCATCACCTGCATGGGTGCAACAATGGGTATGTGTAAGTGTCTACATAATGTGGAGCGTGCACATATCACACAAACAAACATTGCATATTCAACGACATCCACTGATCCAAGCACGCATGGCAATCAGGGTAACTGCAATGTGGGAAGGTGAGGTGGTCCTTGCAAGTGGACATGCACCATGCATGCATACAGCAGGGATTGCCATGTCCCGCCAGAGTTTAAGTGATTTGTGTTTCCTGGCCCTGGCAACATTAGTGCCACACTGCTAGTACACTGCCATTCCTTAGTTGATGTCCCCATGCTGTTTGATGGCAATTCTGTGGTGGGGTACGGGTGTGCCTCACCACAATGGCTACAGGGGATCCATTTGTATGCACTCATGTGCGCGGACCATTTCTGATGTTGTTCAGCGTACATTTCAGTTGTGATTTTGATATGCATGTTGCTGATTTGTGTAATGGGGGAATGGTGTGTTGTGCGGTGTGCATGTTGTTTGGAATGGCCTGTTTGGCGTAATGGATTGATATGTTTGCCGTGGCACTCACTTCCGGCATGTGGTTTTGTCTCTGGTCCATTGTGGGCTGCCTCACTGTACAGTGATGCAAATATGTATGTCCATTCTTCTCATGACACAAGTTCACGCCCAGTTGGAGTATGCATCTCCCCCCCCCATTCACGGCCAGTTGGAGTATGCATCTCCCCCCCCCATTCACGCCCAGTTGGAGTATGCATCTCCCTCCCACTCACAATCCACATCACACTGACATGTGGTCGGCCTGCTACTCACCAAGTAGCCACGAACGTTGTCCAGCATGTCGCTCCATGTATCGTGGTATTGTCGAGTTCCGCAGGACCATTGCATCATGGGTTGAACCGGGATATCGGGCACAGCAATGTGTGATGATCTTATTGGAGTCACATACCATTTGGACGTTGATGGAGTGGTATTGCTTTCTGTTACGGTACACTACCTCATTGGCATGTGGGACCAGCAGTTCTACATGGGTACAGTCGATGGCCCCGATGCAACTTGGGATGCCTGCCAGTGAATGGAAGCCAACTTTGGTGTTGGAGATCTCCTGGGCAGTCCGTGGCATGTATATGTGTTGACTTGTGTGCTGCAGGAGGGCATCGAGCACCTGGTTCAGTGTGCGTGAGAATACTGGTTGTGATATGCCATGCATCTGACCTACCGTATGCTGGTAGGTGCCTGTGGCCAAGAAGTGGAGCACTGTTACTACCTTCAGTAGAGGGGGGATGGCAGTACGGATGTCAATGAGACTCACAATGTCGTTGTATATCATGTCTACTATGGTGGTGATGGTATCCCAGTCCAGACGGTACAGGGTGTGTATCTGCTCAGGGGTTAGGTTGACTGGACTGGCTCTGATCCTGGGAATTGGTGGCTGCCTCTGTGGTATCACTAGGTGCACTGGTGGTGCTTGCTGCGCCTGTCTTGCCCTCCTCCTCCTCCTCCTGCGTCTCCTCTGTGCTGCCTGTTGTTGTAGCTGCTGCACAGCAATCATGTCCTCTAGCCCATGTAATGCTGCTAGTATTGCATCCATCTTGGTGTGGGAATGGGTGTGGGGAGGGGTGTGGTGTGCTCTTTTGTGCTGCCAGTCTCCATTGCCTCCACCTGTGCTGATTTTGTCCACCTGTGGCAGGTGGGAACTCTGCTGTGCTCTTTTAACGTGTGGTTCGCGATGCCGGTATTAGCGCCTTGCCGGTAAGGGTTCTTTGGGTCTACTACATGCCGGTATTGCCATGTACACATGGCTCGTGATGCCGTGATATTAGCGCTATGCCGCTATTTCCGGTCTGAGGGGCCGCGCGCTCACGGACTTGCCGCTAATAGTGCCACCGTACTTTGCGGTGCCGCTAATAGCGGTATGTCCGGTTCGTGATTGGGGAGGGGATTTACCGATACCGGTAATCCCTTACCGGTAACGGTATGTCCCTACCGCCTACCGTGTAATGAGGCCCATTGTGGGGACCAGCTGCCCACACACACAATGGGCGTAGAAAATATACTCTCCTTTCTCTCTGGCCAGTTTTATGAGCTGAATACCACAATCTAATAGCAGCAGTTGTGTTATGATGTTCATCATCCCTGCATGCCAGAGCCTAATCTCAACCCCACACTCTGTCTAAATGCCCACCTGGGGCTGTGGCAGGGTTTGTGGCAGAGAATAGTGTTGTACCCCATGCAAGGCTCTTGCGAGAGTTTGGTCCCTGCGCTTAAGTGCAAGAGAAGCCCCTACCAATGAGAACCTGGCAGGCTTACCATTGGACAGCAATACCTTGTGTCTAGCTCTAGAGTATCTAAAAACCAATGTTTATTATCCTTATGTGTATAATAAACATTCTATGTTAACATCTTCCCTACACAATGCTATTACTAAACCAGTAGGATTTTGCACTTGCTAATGAATAGAAACACATTAAGAATGGTCTCGCTCTCTTGTTTAGCATTTCCGTGTATGTATTCTATTGTAAAAAATAAAATGAGCATTGAAAATAGTATAGTCAAACAATATGCACTTCCCTATATGAGCAATAAAGTAATTGAATAGATCCCTAGCACCCTATACTTCTATTCAATTCTAGACTGTTAAAGCAACCTATAACCAATTAGCAATGTGTGTGTAGCCATTGTGAAAAAGTAACTTCTATCTTACTCACAATCCTGGTGCTGTCAGGAGTGATGAGCCAGAATACAGGTGATACCAACCCCTGAATAATAACTAAAAGGAAAGGGTTAGAAACTCTATCACAAGTCCATGGGTTCTAAGGGCAGTTAACTAAGAATAACCTAAAAGCAATCTAAGGCAATGAATATACATTAAAGGTAAAGCTGGTTACCACGCCTGCAAAGGATGTCTCTCTTTCGTCTTCTATGCTGTTTATTTTTTTTAAATAAAACATTTGAGTAGTTTTGAGTTTACACATTGAACATTACATGGTAAACAAACCAAAACGAAACAAGAACAGATCCAGAACCTTCCAATAATACATTGGGCCTCATTGGGTGTATGGCAGTACCGCACCGCCATACTCTGAGTTGTGCTCGCGGTTGCCTGACAGCTGTCAGGCACCCTCGAGCACATCTCGCAGGTGCACCGGCACCGTTATAAACGGTGCCGGTGCATCCGCACTCCTCATTCCCATTCAGCCCTATGGCACCCACGAACGGGCAATTACCGGCCTGTCAAACTCGGAATGGACCAGTAATTGCCCATTCGTGGGTGCCGGTGTCAGATGCGAGTTTGGCGGTAGCCGTGCCGTTCTCGATCAACTAGCTGTTGCAGGATTTGGCAAGGCAGGCTTTGTCGCCAAAAGCCCTATTGATGGATGCTATGCTATAACCCCTATACTGTGTGTGAGCTCACTAGCAACAGTTTATACATTGGCAGTTTGGCAGGATGTAGGGGAGCTTAAATCAATGCTGTCCTGGGGCTCCCACGATCAACCTGTGTCTTTTGCAGTAAAGAAAAACAGTCTCCACGGCACAGCCCAACCAGCAAGATGGATGTTTTTTTAGGGCATTCAAGTTTCAGCTGGCAGCTGCCATTTGCTCTCAACAAATACATGTCCAGGATGACTATGAGGATGTTTATGGAGCCTCCAGGTGGTGGTTCGCTCCGTTCAGTGAGGCGCAGTGGGGACCAGCGTTCACTCCCCCCTCCCTGCGGGGGCCCTGTGTGTGAGTGGGGAAGACCCGCTCTTCAACAATCCTGGAGGGTGGTGGCGGAGGCCGGGGGCTCACTCACCTCCTTGCTGGAGCCCTGGCTTGAGCAGGCTTGAGCTTCAGGGATCGGGGCTGGACGATAGCTGCATCCGGCCTGCATGGCTCCAGGGCTGAGAAGGTGTTCAGAAGGCGCAGGCCTGGCCGGCTCCCTCAGGATGGGGGGTGGGAGCCGCATCACCGGTGGGTTGTCCTACGATCCTCAGTCACTGCTCTCTTGGTGGTGTTGTAAGCGGCTTGTCCTGGGGGTCCGACCCAGGCAGAGGGGTCTCCCCCGGAGTTCCGTTAACCTCCAGCAGTCTAAGTCCCCTCCCCCTCCGGGTGCGAGTTTCGCTTACTCACGGGGGTGATTGTGCATGTACTCTGGGCCTGCGGTATGCCTTCTGAGGGGCATGGCGTCTCTTCCGCTCCCCGTGGGCTCCAGAGTACTTTTTTGCACTGCGGGGGCCCCACAGGGTTAGCTCTCTCATGGGGCGGGGGGGGGCGGTCGGTTCACTCTTTCAGGCACTGCTAGCGGGGGCTCAGTTCCTCTTTAGCAGACTCTGTGGCGGAGCGCAACATAGGAGCTCAGCTCATGTCCGCCCCCCCTGGTGGCTCTGCCACAATATCTATTCTAAAGAATTTTTATATAGCGCCAACACGCCTGCAGGCCTCAGGGCGTTCACATGACTGGAGAAAAACAAGAAACACGAAAGAGAGGTGTGGAACAGTGGAGAAGAGTCGATGAGAGAGAAACCTGATGGGAGAAAGCCTATAAGAGAGAGGAGAATCCTAGGTTCCTCCTACATCAAACAGATGTGTCTTCAGGGCTTTCTTAAATTGGACAATTGACGGTAGATGTTTTAGAGACTGTGGAAGATCATTCCAGACCCTCGGTGCCCAGACATTAAAGCTCAGGCCTCCAAAACTCTTTAATGAAAATCTAGGCTGTATCAACAGGTCCTTATTGTTCGATCGTAAAATGCGTCTATGCAGCAGCCTCGTGATTCGTAAACTGAGGTAATCTGGGGCATCACCTGCTAGACATTTATAGACCAGACAGGATGCTTTAAAGCAAATCCTCTGGTGAACAGGGAGCCACTGTAGCTTCCTACGGGCAGCAGTAACATAATATCTACGCGTCAGTCCCTCATATAGCTCTGACTGCACCATTTTGAATGGTCTGCAGCCTCTTCCCGTTTGCCTGCGAGGAGCCAACTAGTAACCCATTACAATAATCCAGCCTGGAATTTACTGTAGCTTTTGCAATCAGAGCCCTGTTTTCCTCAGATAGGTACAGGCGTATCTGCCAAACTAGCTGGGTCATAGAAGCGCAGCAGGAGCTCAAGTAAGACACGTGTTGACCGAAATTGAGGTTGCGATCAAAAATGACCCCCAGGGTTTTCGCATGGTCGAAGACCTGTATTTTAGTGCCCCATACTGGATATCCAGTTTTTTCAACTTTGTAGCACTCCCAAGAATCAAAATCTCTGTTTTCTTATCGTTTAGGTGAAGACAATTCTCTGCCATCCATGCTTTGACAGCATTGAAAATCTTGCCGACTTTCAATAGATCTACTTCATAAGATCCAGAGAGCTCCCGAATGACCGCATAATTAGCTAATTTGATGCCCAGACCATCTAGGAGTTCGACATAGGGTTTGGAATATATATTATAAAGCAGAGGTGAAACACAGGAGCCCTGTGGTACTCTGCAACTGAGTAAAGATTGTTGTGGCTGAGAGTCCCCCCTGACAAATCCTAGCCTTCCTCGATCCAAGAAAATATCTAAACCAGTTCACTGCTAACCTAGAGCGGCGGACAGGTCTAGCAGCAATAGCGTGGCCAGACTACTCTGATCCACAATTTCAGCCAAGCAGGATTTGACGTCCACCAGGGCAGTTTTGGTCCCATGCTTCTTCGTAAAGCCTGACTGCCCTTTAGCCAGAATTCCGTTCTCTTCCACAAAAGCATCGTACTGCGTACAGGCAATCTTATTTAACAAAAAAAAGGTACATTAATTATAGGTCAATAGGTAGCAGGCTCATTTGGGTCTAGACCCTCTTTCTTTAGTAGTCCAGTAGTAGATCCAGGCCTCTTTGATATGATCAGGAACCAACCCTTCCTGAAAAGATCGTTTTTTGAAGTACGTAACTGATGGCGCAATGAGAGTAAAGTAGTCCTTAAAATATGGGACTGGAACAATGTCACTCTTACAGGACGTGGGTTTCATTTGGGCCTCAGTTGCTGACACTTCTTGGACTGTGACCTGCTGAAAAACAAACACATTCACTGCACTGTCCCCCTCCGTGCTAGTAATTTCGGAACTTATATCTATGGCCTGTGAAATAAGGGTGTTAGCTGGTGTGCATACCTGGTATCGTCAATAGTTATATGTGATTCAGGAGCTATACCTTTGAGCTTTTTCAAAATAATAAATAGCTCCTTAGGGCTTGATTTCGACCCCATGATTCGTTCCTCCAGTTTGTCCTTTTTAGCTTTAAAAATAGCACCTTAGTAATTTTTATCAGCCTCTTTGTAGATTACCAGAGAAATATTGGAGGGATTCTTTTCTCCAGCTTCTTTCGGCCAGGCGTTTAAGCTGCCTAGCTGCCAAGGTGTCTGGAGAGAACCATTGGTTTGAAATATCTTTCGCTTTTAATATTACCTTAATGGGTGCTAATTTATCAAAAGCTCTATTCATTGTGTCACGTAACTGTACAGTAAATGACTCCAAGGAGCAATTTACTTCCAGAGCGGCTAAATGGGATGAGACAATAGAGTGGAAAGCCTCCTGGGAGACATTCTGAGTGCCTCTACGCAAGATGGCCTTAGGGCGTGAGCAAACACTTTCCTTTACTGAAACGGGGACAGGAATGTGATGGTCAGACCAGCAGCATCTTTGTACATCCAATGTGGGGTCTCGTTTCTGGATAAAATCCAGTCCAAAGTGTGACCCCATTGGTATGTAGGCACATTAAAACACTGTTTCAGCACAATACTCTCTAAAAGATTCAAACATGCACTGGCTTCAGAATTGGAGGGGTCATATGCCCAGAGATTGAAGTCTCCTAGCACTAACAGCAGGCCTTGTGGTTTAGTGTGAGATCCGACGAAAGCCAGGAGTTGCTCCTGGAAGGCTGCAGTGGAGGCAGGTGGGTGGTGGAGAACAAAAAATGAGTGTGAAGGTATAATTAAGGGTTCATTCCACAAACATGGTCTCACAGGCATCCAACACTGGTATACTGGATGAAAGCAGTTTAAGATTATCCTTGTAGGTTATGGCCACCACTGTCCCTTTTGTCCCACCCGGGCCAAGTGCAGGAACTTGTCACCAGGTGGTGTGGCTAATTGGGCTGAGTGTAAATTAGCCTCACAGAGCCAAGTTTCCGTTAGGATAATCCAGTCCAATTTTTCTGACTGGATATGGGTGGCCACCTTAGAAGTATGAAATGCCAAAGAGCGTGTGTTTAACAGCATTGTTTTAAGGGAAACAGTGGGGGCCAGATGGTAAACTACTGGCTCAGATTCTGCTTGATTCATGACTGCTATAGTACCCGCAATTTCCTCCAAAATAAGGAGCTTATCTGCACCCATCTGGTTCAACACCATTGTGTGTGCACCAATTAGTGGGGCGGGATCTTGTGCACAGTCTCGATTAATTAAGGGCTTGTAGCCTCATTTTACGATTATGCTGAATCCGGCTGATTAGTTCACTACGCGAAATTCTGTGCAAATAATCAGTATAAGCTTAACAAACGTCATTACAGAAACCTAGCACGTACTATTTTTAACAATGTAGCCACACCGGTAAGCGGGGTAAAGACTGTACAGCCCTCTCACCTCCCACAAGCGGGCACAAACCAGCTTAGATGAGCCGGCGCTAACGTGCCTGATAACGTCTAAAAAAGGTGGGGGACTTCAGGGCATATGGGAGCTGTAGTGCACAGAAGGGACAAATATGAAGAGGGCTATGATTCGAATCTCATACAAGTGAATCATTGTGATATACTATCAAAAAATGCGGGTAAAAATAGAGTTCCGGTAGGATGGGCTCTTAAAACAATTGACTATAGAGTGTAATAGGCCAGTGATAGAGCAAGTGAACCATTGGCACATGCACATGCATTACCCCCAAAAAAAACAGGTCCATGTGATTCTATGCAGCTGACAGGTGTGTGAAAATGATGAAAAAGTCAGGGCATAAATAACTTAAAAGATCAATGTGCGATCCCTTGGTTCATTAACTGTGGGATAGAAGAGGAAAATAGGGAAATATGTAAATAGGCAAGGCCTAAAGCTTAATTCAATAAAGGTTTGTTTGTTTGTTTATTTTATTTATATAGCGCGCCTGACCCAGGGGTATCTTGGCGCTTAGGTGAAAAATGACGGTTACATGATACAGTTTATACAGATGAAATACAGTTTATGCAATCAAGATACAGGGGATAGACGGTAGTGCATGGAAGCAAAGCAGTAATATGTAAAACATGTACAGAGAAAGAAAGAGAGGGTTACATGCATGTAGTAGGAATGGGATCGTGGATATGCAGGGTGTTGTCAGGTAAGTGAGGTTAGTTTTGTTGAGTGGCCATGTGATAACGTGGCTTCTGAATTTTTCAAATGTTTGAATAGTCTTGATGTCCAGTGGGAGTGTGTTCCATAGCTGGGCAGCTAGAACCGGGAAGCTAGTTTGGCCAGCTCTTTTAAGGTTATACCTAGGCACCACCCGGCAGGAGGTGTTGGTGGATCTTGTGGTTCTGGTTGACAATTTCCGTGTGAATTTGTCGGTGAGATATGTTGGGGCTTGGTGGTTTAACGCTTTTGTGGGTAAGGCAGATGGTTTTTAAGTCAATTTTCCCTTGTATGGAGAGCCATTTACAATGCTTTCTAGTTGCCGAAATGTGCTCTCTTCTGGGGATTTTTAGTGCTGCTCTGAGTGCATTATTTTGTAGAATCTGCAATTTGTTAATTATAGATTTGTTAGCGCCTAAGTATAAGCCATTGAAATAGTCCAGTTTGTACTGTAGAAGTGCCCTGGCCAGTGTGAGGCAGCTATTGGAAGACAATAGGGGTCTGCATGCCCTGATCAGCTTGCCGGTGTAGGCGGTGGCTGAAGTAGTCATGTTTACCTGTTTGGTTAGATTAGAGTTGGCATTGAGGTAACAATCTAGGGTTTTTACATTTTTGTCAATGTGTATATTGTTCCCATCAATGAGGATACTTGTGTAGTTCGGACAAAGTTTCAGAAGGTTGTTGGGTGAGCCGTCTAAGAGCAGACTAAGAGCAGCTCAATCTTGCCATCATTCAGGCAAAGGCCATTTGTGGCCATCGATGCCTGAATGATGGTACAGACTTCGTTGATCCGGCAGACATCTGTGTCATAGGTGCCTGATAATGTTAGGCGTATCTGTGTGTCATCTGCATAATTAGTGTAGGTGACACCCAGACGGTTTAGTTTGTCAAATAGTGGCTTTGTAAAGATATTGTGCAAAGTGGGCGATACGCAGGAGCCTTGTGGGACTCCGCAGGTGATGGATGGGGATCGGGTCGGCCGCAGCAGTGGGTGAAAAGACGAGCATAGTTCGATTTGCAAGGAAAGATTAAATCCATGTGACAGCAGAGTTAGAAAAGTGTGCTGCCGATGACAAGTGATCACATAGTATTTCATGGTCAACAAGATCAAAGGCTGCAGATAAGTCTAAGAGAAGTAGGATGGCAACTCTGCCTTTGTCTTTTAGTTCGTCAACCTGGAGCTTACTTCTCACCTTCTGCCATGTTTTTCATGGTCCTTGCTTCACACATCCAAGCTCCCACAATCACTACCCGTAGTCTGTTTTAAGCCGTTCGTACCCTTTCCCTCTACTCTCTCCCCTTTTCAACGTTTTCTGCAGACTACAGTCTGGAAACGCCTGATGGGGGCAAAGTTCACCTCTTGTTGGTCAAGCCTAGGCGCTCTGAGGAATTATGCTGGTGATAAAGCGCAGTATAACAGGTTTGCAACATAACAATGCAAAAGGCATATTCCCATTTGACATTAGACAAAACAGGGAGGCAGTGATGTTGAAGGTAAAGGTGAGGGGTCTATAGCAGTTAAATCCTGGTTTGTGACTGTTTGCATTACGGAACCAGGCTATAGAGTGGGAGTGAGACAGGGAGGTAGAGAGTGAAGATCAGGGGACTATACCATCTAAACCTAGGGGAGGTCGCATTCCTGATCCTGCTGAAGGAGGGAAGAGATGCAGGGGATAAAGAGAAGGTGACAAGTGAGTGAGCGTCTCAGAGTGGTAGAAAATGAAGGGTAAATGGCGCAGGTAATCGGAACAGAGAGGAACAAATACATTTCCAACAATCACCATGTAAGAAAAGTCTGTGCATCAAGATTGGGAGGCCTTTACGTGCTGCTCTTGCACCTGAGGAATTCCTGGGACAGCGGGGTGGGGAAATTAGAAATGAGTTTCAGGTTCAAGTTCCCAGAGCCAGCACAAAGGTTGGGTTTCCAGATGACTCCATGTCAGTATGGGCACAATGTCCCAGTCCTGGGCTTTCAATTCTCTGTCAATTGCCTGCAGGGAGTGTGTGGGCACTCTAATTGAATAAAATGGACTGAAGTCAAATTAAGGTAAAAGCAAATCCCTGGAGTGGAGTAGGAGGTCCCTCCTGAAATTGAGCCACTTGGCAGCTCTACAATAAGGGGATCCTGCAGTCATCAAGGTGAGCTATATAGGAGATTCTAATGCATGCCGTGGATTATGTGTAGGAAGTTAAATTTAAAGGCATTAGTTTTGAGTGCTTCATCTAGCCATCATCTAGAGATCCAGCACGGGAGAGGCAGGGTGGAGTGGAGGGCCAGCAGGTTATTTTATTAACGGTATTATTAAGTTATACATTTGTTACACTGTCTATTAGACAGACTCTGATTGCAATGTTCAACAATGCCACGTTACAGCCTGTATGTTTTATCTGAATGTATATTCGTTTATGAAGAAAGTTCCTGTCTCCGAGTATAGATCATTACTTCTATTACTATTACTTAGATGATCCAGTCCACCAAGGCCCTGAGCTGGATCATTGAGGTGCTGTCAGAAAAGGGGTTTGGATCGAAGTCCAATGCTCCTGTCCTGGGTAAGTAGCGGAGGTCAAGGATGAAAGGGTCAGAGATGATGTACATTTGAGACATGCTGTTTGTGTGCACACCGACACTTAGGCCTGTAGTCCTTATAGAAGAGCATAGTGCCAGTAAACATCATGCAAGCTTGAAGACTTGCCGGCTTCTGAAACTCTGCTCTTCCTTGGTCTTCCCTCTC
The DNA here is from genome assembly GCF_040938575.1 of Ambystoma mexicanum. Taxonomy (NCBI): domain Eukaryota; kingdom Metazoa; phylum Chordata; class Amphibia; order Caudata; family Ambystomatidae; genus Ambystoma; species Ambystoma mexicanum. Next base: position 1,092,919,543 of record NC_090941.1, read on the forward strand.
CCATCTCTCTGTCTCTTTAACTATCTGGACAATATTTACCTTTTGTCTGCTTCATCTCCTTCATCGACAAGCTGAGCATCACAAATGCAGACCTCTCAAGCCGACTGTAACCACCTCTAGTTGATCTCTTGAGTGCAAAATATGCTTGCTCACTTCTTTACTCACCCAGACTGGTGGAACTGGACCTTTTGTGTTTTCAGCTGCCTCCCATATGAAGTAAATCCAGTATTCAGTCACTCAAATATTGTTTGACTGTTTACCAACTTTCTAAAATCGAGGGCTGGTTTTACCCAAACATGCTTTCAGTGACTTTCCAGGGTTGGATCTTAGCTGCCTGAGCGCTTCAGCAACTCGAGAACAGGTTCTGGTTTTGGGTGTCTACGCCCCTTTCTGTGTCCAAATTATTCACTGTTTTCCAATAAAGACCTTTCCTGGTGATGGTCCAGGAGTCTCAGTGCACACTGTGAAGTGAATCGAATAATGGCAAAGCCCGTTTAAAAACAGAAACAGGTTTGAGAGTCCCAACATTTACTGAATGTATGATACGGTTCTCATGAACCAAGAAGACTTGTGTGATTGATCCTCCAATCACCTATTGGAGGTTGGCGCTGGGATCCATTCGATTCACTTTCAAGTTATTGCAACCATCCACTTCTTGACTTTTTCTGTCTGCTCTCCTCTAGGGCATCTCTCAAAATTGTGCCCATCGCTCAAAACACTTCTTTCACTGAGCTGCCTCATTTAGACATCACCTCCTCAGATTCCTTGAGTTACACCCCAAGCATGCTTTTTTTCAAATTCTTAGTCCCATGGTGTTGTGAAGCAGAAATGGGGATAGATCAAGTGACTTGACTTGTTCCCGGGGAGATGGTACCACATTGGAAGGAAAAGATTTCTGTGACCCACTCTTGGCTCACCATGCCTGGCCATGATAAAAGGTTTAATCCCTACAGGAGAGAATGAGTTGATGGCAAAGTACAGAGTAACAGAACATTCTCATTTTAATAAAGGGAACTAAATGTCCAAGAATAAAGAGCAGAAATAGTGTATACAAGTGATCTCTAGTTCCTGGGTTAATGACCACTTCTTTACCTTAACAGAATGTGCACAAGCCTGTCATAGTATGCAAATGACCCAGGTCCATCGTGGGGACTGGCTGCCGGTACAATATGCATTGCAGATAGGCTTGGAATGTGGTGTCCCGAGTCATTCTGCTGACTATACCAGTTCCTATAGTACCACAGGTTGTCCAATCTGAAGACAGCACGCCACATTTCTGGATTCTGATTTTCTGTAATTGTTCTTCCCAGTGTGTCTCTAGCGCATCAGAATGCTTCAAGCTTGGTCCCCAAAGCATTGGGTTTGTCAGCCCACAGGTGCTCTACTCTTTCTTGATTGTTGTACCTGGTCCCCCAGTCTGATTCCTGACCCCACCTGACATTCTGAATGCCTTTAGGCTTTTTCCACTTTGCAACACCAAGCTCGCCCATCACCGGATCACCTCAGCTGCCACGCAGTTTCCACCTGTCAGGGTTTGAGGTACCTTTGGGGTCAGGCCATCATAATCTTTTAGGTTCCAAAGGCCCTGAAAAGGTTAGTTTACTTAAGAGGGCCAGTCTGTAGTCAATGAAAACCTAAAAGAGATCAGAGATGAGTTTCATATTGAGAAAGTGTAATATAAAGAGGGAAAGAAAAATGAAAACAAGCGGGCACTGATGTCTGCAGAAGGAATTTTAGAGAAGTGAAAATAGCTAAATAACTGATTGCCACATACCTTGCAGCAGTCTGCTCTGTGCAGAGGGGAAATGAAAATAAAAGCCTAATTATGCGCTGAGAAAAATAAAAAGACTTAGATGAGGGAGGTTATTAAAGAAATTCATGGGCTAATGGTAGCAAATACAAGGAAAGTATATACATTCAATTAATCATGTATCTAGCACTTAATACTGGAGACCAGCCTCTCAGCGTGGGATTGGGATTCAACCCCTATGTTCGGTGTCGTCTGGCTTTCAGGAGAAACACGTTGCCCCAGAGCTACCCTCCTGGCCTATATATCTTGTTTTGAAAGCAGTTGAGTGCACAACATTACCCACCAACCATCTCTCAGCCACAGAATGATGAGGAGTAAGATGAGTTGGAAGAGCATCAGAAAATAGAGAAAAGAATCAATTTGAGGAACATTTATCAGAGAAAGATTGGCACGATTAAGAGAAATGTAGGGGGGATCTAGGACTGACCCATGTGGTACATTGTACACAGGGGGACAGAGGACAACATCAGATCCAGGGGCCTGAGAAAGAGCCTTACACGTGATCTGAGCAAATTAACATGATTCACACAGAAGAAACATCTAGCACGACTGACTAATGGACATCTGTAATTTAATGAGTAGGGTTAATGTGCTTCCACTCTCATATGCCCATAGTTCTTCAATGTTGGCATCTAATTGTTAGAACAACAAAGAGAAAAGGGGATGACAGCACAGTGCGTAGGGTGCCAGCCATGTACGTGGTAAGAATCATTACAAAATAGAGATGCTGACGGGCAAAGCATGCATTAGACCATCAGTACAGATAAAAATAACCATCCTTAATCCAGTAAAATGCACTGTCATGCTTCATACCGAAGAATGCCTGGGTTCACACACACACACACACACACACTCACACACACTTTCCATAGTCCATTGAACCTCTTCTCCCTCCATCACACACTTTACATTTAGGCATTCTGTTCCCACTCCCCAAAGCTTTCAATTAGACCACTCACCCCACCTCAGTTTCTCTCCCTGGCCTTTTGAGTAGAGTGTGAAATTCTGAAGGTTTCAGCATTCAAGGGGCTTCTTGACTTGTATTTCAGTGCACAGTAAGTCACTTGAAGAAGGCGAGGCGGGTGCTGGGGAGGTAGCAGAAGGCGTTGCATATCCTTATCACGTGAACGTCCGCGAGCTGTTGTATCCTGACTCCAATGTCCACCGCTTCCCAGTTCCAGATGAGATGGTTCCATGGCAGGTGAGAATGGTATCAGGCGTTTGGGAGTTGACATGTGACCTAGGCTAATGTTTGGTGGTGCATTGCAGAATTTGCTGGGGATTCCTTCATCTCATGGTCCACCATGAAAATAATCTTGAATACAAGCCAGAAATGTGACCTCCTCTTTGCTGAGAACTATGGGGTGCTGCCCACTCGTTAAGCTCTGCACCAAACTTTCAGTTCCCTATAAAACACCTGAGGAGAAATATCCATTTTCACATCAGTCTGGCTCTACCCACAAGACCAGTCCAGGAATGAAATTCCTGGTGACTAGCAACAACAACAACCCCAGACATAGGTTTCTCCCTAGTTGGACATCGTCATTGATTTGCGATGGACTTGCAGCGCCTAATTAAGCACAAAGAAAAAAAGGGTCCACGTCTGGAATGCCCGTACTGAATTCAAGTTAAAGTTGAAGTTACTCTGCATGAAGTGCAGTCTTCATGCTGATTTAGGTTTATTTCTTTTTCCTTTGGTGATGTCTCTGGGCTACCATCTGTTACCCTTCTAACACACAGGCTGTACACACAAAGGACACAGAGACAGGTCTGGTTAGTAACCACTTTTATTTCTTACTGAACTCGTGCCTCCTGGCCTCTCGCCCCTCCTCTTTCTCCTATCATATCTGGTCCCCCTTGCCTAGGCTCATGTCATAACCCCCTCATCCCCGCAACACCTCCCCCTCACATATCTCCTTACATCCATCTCACATCTCTTCGATGAGTCTGACGGGTCTCTTGATGCTGTCCATGAATGAGAACCATACGGGTTTGTCTGAGTATCTTCTTGGTGGCGTCCACTCCCCTGTGGCCTTCAAGTGCCATCAGCACCATGCCTCGCTTGAGGGTGGCTGGTATGAACAGACTGCGTCCCCTTAGGAGGATCCCTTGGTCCGATGGCTGCCTGTTCCGTGCTTATTCTGGCTAGCCTTTCAATTTCCCTTCTGTCAGCGTCCTTGTGCAGTGACAGCCGTCTCCTGTAATCATTCCATTTATTGGTGTTGTTCAGTTCTGTTTCCCTGACAATGGACGGATCCCTCATCGATGCTTGGGCTAGCTCTTCCATCGTCAGTGCCGGTGGTAGGGCGTGCTCCGTGACATAGTAGAAGTGCTCTGCATCGCCATCCCTCAGTGTTTGCTGTTGTTTGCTCCAGTGCCTTGAGATGTAATCAGCCGGATTGTGCTCTCCCCAGCCTATGTCATAGTCGTATTCTTGGAGGCGTATGCCCCACCTCTCTATGCGCAGTGGCATCTTCGTCCTCGGATTGCCAAATTGTGATAAGAGCGCCTGACGCTCCGTCAAAAGCATTAATTTCTTGCCTATTACAAAATGGTGAAAGTGCTCACAGGCTCAGATGGCGGCCAGGTTCTTCTTCTTGGCTCCCTTTGTGAGTGACAGAGCCCAACTAGCATAGGCCACGACGTAGCTTGCTGGTGCCTCCAGTTCTTACAGCTGAGCCAGTATGGACCACAGCCCAACAGGGCTGGCATCGATCATGATCTCAGTGTGCCATGCCAGGTTAAAATAGGCCAGGTGTGTCGCCTTCGCCAACTCATCCTTGATGTAGTTGAACACCTCCTGGCACTCCAGTGACCATCAAAACGGCACTTCCTTTCGTAGCAGTCTCCTCATAGGCTCTGTGGTGATGGCGTACTCGGGGAGATACCCGGCACAATAACCAGCCATTCCCAGGAATGAGCACACGTCGGCCACTTGCACTGGTGCAGGCAGTTCACTGATGGTGCATACTTTCTCGGGATGTATACGATTTGGCCATGGAAGAATTCTTCGTGGCCGAATTGACCGTGGTCAATTTTGCTGTGAAGACAATTTTGCTGTGGCCAATTCCAGCCAACCTTTAACCCCCACGGCCCCCAATACATCCCCCCACCCATTCCCTACTTATCTTTTCATGCCTGGTTTTCTTCTGACCCTGCAGCGTCAGTTCTGTTCCTCATATGCGGGTCAGTTCCAACGCAGCAGGGTCCCCTTTTCTTCTTTTTTTTCCCGTCCCCCGCTTCCAAACCTCCGGAAGCGGGGGACACCCTTGCTACCCCCAAAGGCCATCACTACCAAACATGGAGAGCGGGGGACACCCCTGGGACCCCCTCTCCCCATGTTTGGTACTGTATACCCCATTTTATCATTTCAAATCGTACGAATGGTACTGGCCGAATTCGGCCAGATGTACCATACGATCAATTCAAAACAATCAAATTGGGTACGTACCTTTCTCGGGGTCTGGCTGCAACCCCCAGCTGGAGAAAAGTGTACATAGAATCGTAGAATGCCCTTGTTAATGTTAAACATCTCCTAGTTCAGTTTGAGGACTGCCCTGCACAAAATGTTACACACAGACATGAGAGTCTGATCATGCTCCTTTTGGGTTGTTCCATATACCAAGATGTCATCTGAATATGTGAATGCCGACTTGACAGGAAGGAGCAGCTGTCTGATTGCCTCCTGAAAAGTGTCTGCGGCCGATGAAATTCCAAAGTTGAGGCGATTATACCTGAACAAACCCACACGGGTGGAGAATGTCGTGAAGAGCCACGACTCAGGGTGTAGTTCGAGCTGGTGATACCCCGGTTGAGGCCTAGTTTCGAGAACTTGGTTGTTCTGTTTAGTTGGAAGATCATGTCCTCTATTTGTGGTTCTGCATGTTTCTCCCTCTGTATTGATGTGTTGGCCACTCATGAAAATGCAGAGCCTGATCTTGTCCCCCCACCTTTGGTACTAAAACCACGGGTGAATTCCACAGTGTCGGCCCCACTGCTTTTTCTATGGTCCCATTGTCTATTAGTTGCTGTAGTTCCTGGGACACTGCCTGCTGCAAGTGGAACCCCGCGCCTCCTGGGGTGCTGTGTACGGGCCTGGCCCTCATCAATGTGTAATCTGACCACAGTCCCTGCAGTCTTCCTAGTCCTCTGAACAGCTCTGGAAACATAAGTCTGATAACCTTTTTCCCCATATTTGTCCCTGTCATATGGGAGATGCTTTATGTGCTGGTGGTGTCCACGCTGCACTGCACTATGTCACTGCCCTGGTAGTGGAGGTCAATGAGTCCTAGCTGCTTCGCTGTCCTATAGCTGAGCAGACATTTTCTACTTGCGGGGCTTCTGAGGACAGCGATGGTGGTGGTCATCGATTTCCCTTTATGCAACAGTGTCCATTGGAACTGCCCCATAGATGGCAGCAGTGTATTTGCCCCCCACAGAAAAATGCATACGTTTGATGTTGTTAGTTCGCTTTGGTATCCCGTCTGTAGAAACTCTTGCTCCCCCTGATGTTGACGGTGGCACCCGTGTCTATTAGGAAGAAGTGTGCTGCCTCTCCCATCTTAACCATTACTTTACGGATTTCCAGCCCCTCCTGTTCACTGTGCATGAGGCTGACAAACTCATCAGTGCACTCTGGGTACAGATCCTGTGCATATCCCTCATAGTCAGGTTACATGTCCATCGGATACTCATACTGGTCAGGGTAGTAGATAGCTTGGCCTGGTTGTTTTTCATATTGCGCTTCCCCATAGTCCAGATACTGGTCCAGGGCCCTTGTCATCCTTCTTGGCATCGGCGGCTAAGCAGGTGTCGGCCTCCACGCAATCTGCAGGGTCTTTCTGGGCACATGTTTCCAGCTCGGGGGGAGGGGGATAGGGTCAGTCTCCCTTCTCTGCATACGGAGTGGAAACGGCCTTCCCTCCTGCACTTGGAGCACCGTTGACTAACAGCGGGGAGCATGCCAGCATGCAGGAACGCCTGGGCACATCTGAAACATGACCTCTGTGGTGAGGCCCTATTCTGGGCTGCAGATCTGTCTCTCGGCAGGTCCTGCATCATGCTATGGCTCTGCACAGGTCCTCTGCTCGTGTCCCTGGACACCGAGAGGGCTGCAACTGTTTCGTCCTTCTCTGTCTGCCTCATTGGCATCGCCAAGATATTAGCCTGTATCTCTACCCTTTCATGAACTCACGGTAGCTCAATCACCTCATAAATCGCCTGGGGTTTCTTCAATAGCTGCTTCCAGAATGCTGACGACACGCAGCCCTCAATGACACGTAACTGGATGGCCTCATCATCCGAGAACTGCGATTACTGGCAGTGCACCAGTTTTTGCCTGAGGCAGGTTATGAACTCTTCCACAGTTTCATGTGGTGATTCCAACATTGATTGAAGTTGTACCTCTCATAGTCTCTATTGGGTTGAATCACCAGCTTCTTGTTTAGCGCTGTCACAAGGTCGTCATAGGCGACCCTTTCTTCCGCTGGGATCGTTTTAATTTATCTCTTGATCTCCTTACCAGCCAAATTCATGAACATTTCCTTGAGAACGGGTGACTTCTCCTCCCCTGTGCTTTTATGAAGTAATCAAACTCCTCAACCCATTCCACCCACCGTGGGCTCTTGTCCTGCTGCGGTTTCAATGCGAATGGGCTAGGTTTTCCTAAAAAGGACACCTTTGCACTGGTCTGCTGAGGCGCTAGAGTGTCTTCTCCCTGCCACCCCATGTCCGTCCTTTCACAGTATTTTCAACTCGCTGCCACCAGCGAGTTGAAAATACTGCGGTGAACTGCGGCGAACTTGCGGTCCGCCACAGCTCCTACCTCCAACCTCTAACTGGTGCACGTGGGGGTCTGGCCTGATTGGCTCTTAGTGGTTGTGTGGACCAGCTCGGCCTCATTTGCTCGTAGCAGGGCTCTTTCCATCAACAGTGCTGGCTTCTAGGCTGGTACAGTCAGTTACATCAGCAAATGTATGTACAGTAGGTGCCCCACTGTACCCAGGCACCCCCGTGGTAATGAGCCGTTATCCCTCAGTGTTCAGTGGGATGTCAATGCGTAGGCCGTCTCCGTCACTCGTCGGCAGTTGTTACCCTCGTAACACACAGCCTGTACACACAATGCACACAGAGACAGGTCTGGATAGTAACCCCTTTGATATCTAACTGAACTTGATACCCCTGGGCTATCGCCCCCTCCTCTTCCTCCTATCACATGGGGTCCTCCTTGCCTAGGCTAATGTCGTAACCCCCTGATGAACGCACCACCATCCAGCCACTTTACTTCCATGATCTTCACTGTAAAGAGGATGCAGTGCACTCAACGTTCCGCATAGGTGAATTGGAGGGAGTTTGCAAGGAATGCCTCTGCTCATCATTCAGCACAGCACATACTGTCAGCCAACCAGCGCACCAAAACACTCAAGCATGTGTGCAGCGTTTTACATCCATTCTACTTCCTATGTGCACATGTAAATATGTCTTCATGACACACACTTACATTCATACATAGAACAGGGCCTCCTAATTCTTCCATTGAAAAGCAAACACAGCATCTCAGTTAGCCCTGGACCACTGACTGTGGGCATGAGCCATGCATGGGTGAAGTTGGAAGGTCGGTTAGCCCTGGACCACTGACTGTGGGCATGAGGCATGCATGGGTGAAGTTGGAAGGTCAGTTAGCCATGGACCACAGACTGTGGGCATGAGCCATGCATGGGTGAGGTTGGAAGGTCAGTTGGCCCTGGACCACTGACTGTGGGCATGAGCCATGCATGGGTGAAGTTGGAAGGTCAGTTAGCCCTGGACCACTGACTGTGGGCATGAGCCATGCATGGGTGAAGTTGGAAGGTCAGTTAGCCCTGGACCACTGACTGTGGGCATGAGCCATGCATGGGTGATGTTGGAAGGTCAGTTAGCCCTGGACCACTGACTGTGGGCATGAGCCATGCATGGGTGAAGTAGGACGGTCGGTTAGCCCTGGACCACTGACTGTGGGCATAAGCCATTCATGAGTGAAGTTGGGAGGGACACAGGATGTTTTGGGAGCATGCGCCTTTCAACCTTCCCAGTGTCTCCCCCACAGGCGCCAACCAGTTTCAGAACAGTCAATGTGCCTCCATTTCTTCACACACAAGCTCATTGGCTACAAGTGACCATGAAATATACATGCTTGCAAAGGGTGTCTATTGCTAAGCAATAGGTCGTTCTGTGCCTGTTGTCCCTACAACCAATGCTGTAATGATGAAAACTTATGAGTACTGAACTTCTTCTCCGGTAGCCCACCTGAAGTTTATCAGTTATCCGTTGGCCAGCGCAATCTTAATCCCACCAATGGTTGCACCTTTTCAAGGCAGTTTAAAGACTGGATGCACTTTGGTTCTATACTGGACTGGTTCTCGCCGGAGGGGGGTAGTACACCATTTACAACAGTGCAAGGAAGGTGTTTCTTTAGGAGTTTCTTTGAGATTAATGCTATAATGTGTTTCTTGTCTATAGGTGGAGTTCCTGATCTATGACCCGCCTTTCCATATCGCAGAGAGAGATGACCGAGGAGCCTTTGGGCCATTGACAGAGTAGGTGTGAAAAGAGAAACTCCAAGTGCCTCTGACAGTACTGTACCGCTCATAATTTATGTCAGCCATCTTGTTTTCTTCCTCACTGTCCCCTTTCCTGGGACTAACCAGAGTTGTTTCCTTCTCTTACTCTTGCACAATATCTGTGTTAAAGACAGCCAGCCTTTCAGAAAAGACGAAACTATTGTCATTATAATAAGAGCTTTAAAATGAGAGCTTGAAACAGGGGCTTTGGATGCAGGTTTGTTGTAATGCTTTTCAATGCAGGTTGGCATATAAGGATGGATACATGGTAGTTTGACTATGTGTCCCACCCATTTAACGCCCATTGCTAAGTGAAATGGATGGGATTTCCCACCCCTCCCCACCTATCTCCACCCACGACATGCCTCTTTGGCTGAATTTCTACTGTGTGGTGGATTTGTTGGCCTTTTTTACTTCCAAAATGCGACTGCCATGTTTTAATGTTATAAAAAAGTATTTTCAGTCGATTGATGCTTTTAAAAATAATTACAGCATATTTTAAGTAATGTTACATATTTTAGTGTTTTTTAATGACATTTAGGCAGGTGTTGTAAGAGTTAAGTTTTCTTTTAAAATGGCTTACAAATTGTACATTTAAGGACTTGTGAGGTATTTGTCTAGCTTTTTTATGCAGTCTCGTTGCTTGTGCTGTTATTCACGAAGAGGACACTGGGCAAATTTAAAAGCAGAAAATAAACAACAGGACAAGCTTTTAACACTGTGTCTCGCTTTACTTTCTTGGCGGTGATGAACGCTGAGGGACAGAAATAGTTGGAATAGCCCATGACGTTTCTCTTGGGCTCTGAGGGTGCTTGTTCATACAAGCAGATGGAGACTGATGGACATGTATCGTCACCAACCCGAAGCTACACCGTTTGTAGCAGGTGGTAAGGATCTAACCACGGCCCTCCCTGGCGTGACTTTCACGTCACGTAGAGTTCTGGTTTTATGAACATCACACTGAAAGGGGCAGGCTCCCTTCTGATTTGATGCGGGTACGAGCGGGTACGGCAGGCATCAAAATATTGTGTCGCCTGGCTATAGTGAGTAGAAATGGGGCACGGGACACAATTGCATGGGAGGTGGGATCAGATTAACAGTGAGAATTGGAATAGGTCTGAGAGGACCTTTAAGAACTCTGGGCGTTAGTAGATGTTGGCCGATGTTATGTAATATTTCGTATCCTATGCTTTTTTACTCTCCTCTTCGCCTGTTTTCGGGCCTGCTGGTATTGGCTACATGAGTCCCCTCGCAGCGTGTTGCTGTTGCAGGAAGATGAGGGTTTCAGAGCCCGGCTTCGGCTTTATCAGACAGAAGTAGCAGCACGCTGAGCGCAACTCCATAGTGATGATTGAAAGTATCTTTAGATCGCAGAGCCAGATTCCTATTGCAATAACAGTCTCAAATAATCGGCAGTGCAAGCGTTCTCCTATAGCAATGAAACCATCTAAACATATGGCAGCAGTGGCCTCTCTAGAAATCAATATTGGGGGGGGAGGGTGGTGGCTGGGAGGGACTGGGCCAGGGAACACAAATAAAACAGGGGGTGTGAACCAAATAAGGGTCCACAGGCCAAAATGGTTTAAGTAAACATATATATTAACTACATTTCGAATGGATCGGGTCGATGTCCCTCGAAGGCCTCCGTCAAGGGCGACATCACCGGATGTTATAAATAGGACGCACGGCGCCCGTAGCCTCATTTCCGTTTTTTCCGCAAACGTGTTTGCTTCGGAGACCCGGCGCGCCTCATGTTTTTCCTTGTGAAGATGTCTTCTTGGACGAGAGTCACGACAACAACGATTGTTCTAATTGCCAGTCGCTGCCTGCTAATGCCTTGCGGGAGCGTAAGGGTAAGCTTCAGGTAGGAAGGGGTGCTAAACCCAGTAAGTCCAAACGTACTTCCAAGTCCAAGGGTATGTCCACCAACGATTCGAGGGGCGACTCTCAGCGTCGGAAGGATTCTCGGGGGTCTCTGTCACGGAGTGGTTCCCGCTATTTGTCGTCCTCGTCTCGGCATTCAAGGAAGCGCCATCACCGGTCGCCTTCCCCGTCCTCCTCAGAGGATGGTGCCTCGAGGAAAGTGGCTTGCCCAACAAAGTCCTCGACTCCGGAGGAATGGGCTGCCTTTAGCATCAATCTGTTAGAGCTGAGGGCCATCAGGCTAGCCCTGAAGGCTTTTCTGCCGTCTGTGCGGGGGAAGAGTGTCCTGATCATGACGGACAACACAGTGGCCATGCATTAGCCCAACAAAAAAGGGGGAGTAGGGTCACTCCCATTGTGCAGAGAGGCAATGCAGCTGTGGTTCTGGGCCATCCAGCAGGGAATTTCAATCTCGGCAGTTCATCTGGCCAGAGACGAAAATGCGGCAGTGGATGCTCTGAGCAGGCTGAGCACGATCTCTCACGAGTGGGAGTTGGCTCAGGAAGTCCTTCTGGAGATCTTTGCCCTTTGGGGAACCCCACCAGTGCCAACCAGTGCAAGAGATTCTGCTCAAGGGAATTTCCTCCGAGAGGATCCTTAGGCGACGCATTCGTAGTGGATTGGTCATTCCCACTACTGTACGCGTTTCTTCCAGTCCCTGTCATTCCTCAAGTGTTGCAGAGGTTACGGAGGTTCAATTCCCACATGATCCTCGTTGCTCCGGATTGGGCCAGGAGAGCGTGGTACCTGGCCCTTCTAGAAATGTCCATCTACCCTCCACGCCATCTTCCCTACCGAGGAGGATCTACTCTTGCGAGAGGGGGTTCAGGTTCTCCATCTAGAGGTCAGGACTCTCAACCTTCACACTTGGTATCTGAGAGGTTGAGATATAAGGATTGGGACCTCCCGGATGATGTGATGGAGGTGTTGCTTTCGGCCAGAAGACCAGCAACAAAATCCTTGTACCATTGTCGTTGGCATAAGTTTTGCGACTGGTGCAAGGGACAAAATGTGGTACCATTAAAGGTTACCTGGTGGCACTGTTTATATTTAAGCGCTCGTCTGAAGAATGCTCTTACTTTAAGATTCCTTTGATTTCTCAATTTCTAAAAGGACTGACTAATGTGTTCCCGCCGTCCCCTTTCCAGGTGCCGGTTTGGGATTTGAATTTGGTTTTGAAATTTCTAATGGGTGCTCCGTTTGAACCTTTGCACTCTTGTCCTTTGAGATTACTGTACTTCAAGACTGTGTTCTTGGTTGCGGTTACTTCCGCTCGCAGTGTGAGGGAATTGCAGGCACTTTCCTCTAAGCCGCTCTTTACTGTATTCCACAAGGACAGGGTTGTACTACGGGTACGTCCCACCTTTCTACCTAAGGTAGTATCTGAATTTCATTTGAGCCAGAAAGTGGTTCTTCCTTCTTTCTATCCTCCTCCTCATCCTGGAAAGTAAGAGGATCGACTCCATCGGTTGGATCCTAGGAGAGCTCTGAGCTTTTATATTTCTAGGATATCCAGGGTCAGAGTGGACAATCAACTCTTTGTGTGATATGCTGGACACTGATTGGGCCAGGCTGTTACCAAACAGACCTTGTCCAGGTGGATTATCCTCACCATTACGGAGTGTTACCGATTGGCAGGTAAGGACCCTCCTGAAGGGCTGCAGGCTCATTCAACTAGGGGCGTGGCTACTTCCACAGCCCTACAACGGGGAGTTCCTGTTAGGAATTTTTGTGATGCAACCACATGGGCTTCTACCCACACCTTTGTTAAACATTATTCCCTGGATACGAGCCAGGGTCAAGATATGGCCTTTGGTAAGGCGGTTCTTTATTCCTCTATCTGATTGGGCACTCTAAATTATTTTCCCTCTTCATTTTCTGGTACTGCTTTGGGAGTCTGTCAAAGATGTGGAATACAAATCCATTCGAAGGACAAGTTACTTACCAACTGGTAACGTTCTTTCAATTGGATGTTCCTCCAACGTATTCCACATCGCCCTCCCAGCCTGCCCCTCTGGAGAATTTCCTATGCAATTGCAGCTTACGTTTCCGCAAAGCTATGTGCAGTCAAGCAGGCATTGTCTTGGTACCACACGTTATGGGGAAAAAAACATAAACTGAGGCTACGGGCATCGTGCGTCCTATTTATAACATTTGGTGATGTTGCCCTCGACGGGGGCCTTCGAGGAACACCGACCCGACGTCATCGATGCAGGACGCCCTCTGCTGAAAAAGTTTCCGAATTACACATCCAATCGAAAGAACGTTACCAGTTGGTGAGTAACTTGTTCATCTACGTTACCAAGCTGCTTAAACTAGCATTGGCAATACCAACAGTTTGGGCTTTTGTGTAGGCATGGGGAAGACACTTGTTGAATTAAGTCTTTCCAATTATATTTCACTCTGGCAATGTGTCTCGGCATGTCCAAGTTTAGCATACACTTCAGCTACTTGTGTTGTTTTTGCTCAGAGTCAAAATTCAAAGTGTAGGTGCCTCATAATGAAATGCGTTTTCATCCTTTAGCTGGGTGGCTATGAGCAATGGAGTTAGACATTTTGTCTTTTTCCCGCTGTTTTTACTTGCACACACTACAGGAAAGTGGGCTGGGTGTGCAGTGCACTCCTAAGTATTCCTTTTCTGTGACAACGGTTTCTGGTTTCCATTACAAGCTGTAAACAAACATTGGCAATACCAATAGTTTGGGCTTTTGTTAGGCATGGGAAAGGCACTTGCCAGGTACTGCCATAGTGGTATTAACTGGCCATTGATGGTAGCAGGTGCAACATGGTGCAAGTACCCGGGCATTTACAGGGGTGGAAATAGGGATTTGTTGACCAGGAGCAAAACACAGCTCCTAGGTATAAAGCATCACCCGTTAGGCAGGAGCTACCTCTGGGGAGCCAGGAGTCCGCCCAGAGCACACAGCAAATATAACATGAGCGCAAAATGCAAACTTTCACTTGTTGACCATTTGCATATTATACAATATGCTTTAAATGTCCCTTAGGCGTGTCATTTATAGTCGTGTAAAGTTATTCCCATAGCTACACATTTAATATCACATAGCTATGTTTGCTTGGCACTATTTGCTAGAGGAGTCAAGTGGAGCTCCTGGTAGCTGTTGGTGTCAAGCTAACCAGGCTGCCCTTGGCTCTATATAACCAGGAGCAAGACAGATCTCTGCAATTTCGAACCCTGCATTTAATAGCTGTGCCTGGCATATACCTAACTAACACTTATACAGAAGCCAAAACTGTTGGCTTTGTCAATGCTTGTTCATACCGCTCCTGATCTGTACCCTGCATTTACACTCTGGCTGGTATGCCTTCCTCTTGGCTGCTATTATGAAAGAAGTGTCTGGATCCCTTCATTTATTTTGGTCTAGGGCCCCCAAAGGCGTCTGTGCCCCCGACCCACAAATTCCTTAAAATGGCCCTGCAGGCAGTCATTTATCATATAGAGTCTGTCAAGCCACAAAGCTTGAGGTGGGTGCACCTGTTCTGTGTGCAGCAAACACATCCACCTCCTGGTGCAGGAAGACTGAAAACTGCCTACCTAGAAGTGCAGAATTTAAATGCCCCAGCAGGACTGGCAGGGCATGGACCACACTCAGAAGCCGAGGGCACTGGAGGCACTAATAAGGTGCATATGGTAGAGTCGGGTAGAGATGATAATGACATTGCAACTGACGTTCTTTCCTAGTTAAAAACAAGCACTAGCAAAGCCAATCATTTGCCTGTTCTCTAGGGATCAAAATTAAGATTTGATGAGCAGAAGCTAAAAGCAGCTCCTTGGTATTAGACATCCCCCAGGAGACAGGAGCTCTGGGGAACCAAGAGCAAGTGCATAGTGCACCGGAAACCTAACATTCACATGAAATGCAAATTCTAATTCTTGGTCCATTATTTATGTTCCATACTGCTTTGCTATCCCTTAGATCTATCCTGTGTTTCCCCTTATTAACATTCCCAAATATACAGAGTTAATGTCAAATGTGTGTATTTGTCTGGTGCCAGTTAGTCTGGAGAAAGAAAAGAAGCTCCTGGTAGCTGTAGGTTTCAGGATAACCAGGCTTTCTAGGCTCAAGCAGGAGCTACATAGCACCCAGCCATTTCAAACCCACTTAGGCAGACCTAGGCAGGCCAGTAGAATGGCTCAGGGGCAACATGTTTGTCTTGAAAGCAAAACAACGAAGAGCAAGACAGGTTCGAATCCCGGTCCCACAGTTTGAGACTGATCTCCATTATTAAGTGCGTTATAAAAGATTAATGAATAGGGAAAGTATACAAAGGGTGCAAGAGTGGTGAATGACTGCAAATGTGAGGATTGATTGATGGATGAGACTGAGGGCGTATGTGTGAATGAGTTCTTATGAGGATAGAGGAATGGGTAAGAGTATCGTGCTGGAGGGTTAAATGAAATGTTATGAAGATGAATAAATGAAACTTAAAGGACATATAGTGTAATGATGTATATAGGTAAATATGTGCGATATGAAGGAATGGATTACTGAACAATATAGAAATTGATGAATGAGTGTGAGGATGGGCAAAATATTGAGATGAGGACTGGTGAATGAGTATAAGGACAGCAGTAGAAAAGCCCCCACAACAAGGGTGCATCGCATGATCCCACCGTTTACCGTGCAGAGGCAAGGAAATGTGAGTGTATGCAACAAAGGGTACGAGAGGAACAGTGCATGCACCACGAAAGAAATGCCTGTCATGGGACAGGATTCTCGAAGATCTTTCAGCAACAGCACACCAACCACACCAACCCCGTTTCCACAGAGAGGGATCACCGGTGCGCCTCAGCTGCTCATTTTACCAGCAGCCCTGACCTAGGATACACATGGTTGGTTGACGCCTCAGCTGCTCATTCTACCAGCAGCCCTGGCCTAGGATACACGTGGTTGGTTGACACCTCAGCAGCTTTTCTACCAGCAGCCCTGGCCTAGGATACATGTGGCTGACGGCTCAGCTGCTCATTCTACCAGCAGCCATGGCCTAGGGTACACCTGGTTGGTTAACGCCTCAGCTGCTCATTCTACTAGCAGCCCTGGCCTAGGATACACGTGGTTGGTTGACGCCTCAGCTGCTCATTCTACCAGCAGCCCTGGCCTAGGGTACACGTAGTTGGTTGACACCTCAGCTGCCAACTCTACAGCAGCCCTGGCCTAGGATACATGTAGTTGGTTGACACCTCAGCTGCTCATTCTACCAGCAGCCCTGGCCTAGGGTACATGTGGTTGATGCCTCAGCTGCTCATTCTACCAGAAGCCCTGGCCTAGGATACACGTGGTTGACGCCTCAGCTGCTTATTCTACCAGCAGCCCTGGTTTAGGATACACGTGGTTGATTGACACCTCCACCATGAAAGAGCTCTTTTCTATTTTAAAGGAACTTGAGTCCCCGATCGCCACACCAGACCCCTGTACCAAGGACAAATCTTGGTGCACGGACATCCAGCAAGCCCTCTCCCACAAAATTATTACTCTCCAAAATAAAATCCAGCAAAAAAAAGAAGTACTGAAAATTCAGGACTCACCAAAAATGCCCAAGACCAATAATCTACTGGCGCATAGTGACTCCTTCCACTTCACCAAACTGACCACCATGGAAGTAGAAAAAATTATCTTGTCGCTTAAACCATCTAACTGTAAAGGTGACCTCTGCCCAGCACAATTAATAAAAGACGCTGCCAGAGAATTATCGCCCTTTATCACCAAACTGATAAACGCCTCCTTCACCTCAGCCACCATCCCGGCCAACCTTAAACAATCATGGGTACTTCCCCTACTTAAAAAGCAGACACTAGACCCCCTTATCCCTACTAACTACCGCCCCATTACCACGGTACCATTTCTTCTCAAAATTCTGGACAAAGCCGCTTATAACCAAATTCAAAAACATCTGGAATCACACAACCTCCTAGGTGAGAGACAATCGGGCTTCCGTCCCTTACATGGAACTGAAACCGCCCTTATTGACTTGAAATCCCAAATTGACGAACTTCGAGACAAAGGAAGAACAGTACTTCTGTTACTCCTTGACCTTTCCGCCGCTTTTGATTTGGTGGACCACAAAGTCCTCTGCAGTCACCTGGACTCCGCGGCCCACTTCTCCCCGGAAGCCATCAGATGGATTGAGTCATTTCTGAGTGAAAGAACAATGAGAGTCTTCTCCCCCTCGGCAGCAGCTGATCCCACCCCTATTCTATGCGGTGTCCCTCAGGGCTCCTGTGTCTCCCCTACTCTATATAACATTTTCACCAAGCCCTTGTTTGATGATCTGGACCATCTCGGTATCACCTACACTAATTATGCAGATGATACACAGATCCTCCTCCCGCTTTCTGGGGATCATGCGAAAGACACGGAATTGGTGAACAAGGTATATCTTATCATCCAGGCCTGGATGGCCACCCATGGCCTCTGTCTGAACGATGATAAGACAGAGTTGATTATCCTGGGCACTCAAACTAATATTAAAAAATTAGGTCAGGAATTCTCCTCATTTAACATAGATGGGAATATCATCCAAGTGTCCAAGGACGTAAAAACCCTGGGATTCTATCTTGACTCCACCCTATCTCTCGACAAACAGCTAAAATCCCTTGCCTCCTCCACGGCTTACACGTGCAAACTAATAAGAGCCGGTAAACCGTTCCTATCCAACAAGAGCTGCCTAATCCTGGCTAGAGCTTTAATACTATCCAGGATTGACTACTGCAACGCTCTCTACGCCGGAGCAAATAAAACTATAACGCAAAGACTACAAATATTACAAAACAATGCCCTGAGAGCAGCACTAGGCATAAACAAAAGATCCCACATCTCTGCCGCCAGACGCCGTCACAACTGGCTGACCATTGAGAACAAAATAACACTTAAAATGCTTTCCCTGACCCATAAAGCCCTCAATAACTCCGCCCCCAAATACCTGATTGACAAATTCCATAGGAGAACATCCTCCAGACCGACCAGAGCTGTCAACTCCAACTGCCTGACCATACCTAACTTTAGACTACAGACGATAGGTGGTAATAGCTTTCAGGTAAAGGCGGCAAAGAGTTGGAACTCACTACCTCAAGACCTGAGAGCAGACGTACCCTACCTCCGCTTTAGAAAAAATGTCATCCATAAAATGTCATCCAACTCCTCACCTGACTAACCTCAGCTGATCTCACTCGACCGTGTCCCCTTCTACTACCCTACTGCCCGCTCTCAAACCTGTGTATATTTTGTATCACCTGTTTCCCATTTATACTTGTAATTACATGTGCCCCATGACCACACAGTCTTCTCTCTACTGTACATCTGCCTGGTTGCAACCTGTAATTGGATTAACCTTCGCAAACTTGTATACTTTGTCAATTTCAACTGTATTTATATTGTACGTTATGCTTTGATGTAACCTGTAAGCTTTGCATTTTCTTGCCACTGCGCCCTGCTACCCCTGGGTCTGGCGCGCATAAAAAGTGAATAAAACAAACAAACAAACAAACAAACCTCAGCTGCTCATTCTGCCAGCAGCCCTGGCCTAGGATACACGTGGTTGATGCCTCAGCTGCTCATTCTACCAGAAGCGCTGGCCTAGTATGCACATGGTTGAAGCCACAGCTGCTCATTCTACCAGCAGCCCTGGCCTAGGATACACATGGTTGGTTGATGCATCTGCTGCTCGTTCTACCAGCAGCCCTGGCCTAGGATACACGTGGTTGATGCATCAGCTGCTCATTCACCAGCGCCCTGGCCTAGGGTAAACGTGGTTGGTTGACGCCTCAGCTGCTCATTCTACCAGCAGTCCTGGCCTAGGATACATGTGGCTGACGCCTCAGCTGCTCATTCTACCAGCAGCCATGGCCTAGGGTACACCTGGTTGGTTGACGCCTCAGCTGCTCATTCTACTAGCAGCCCTGGCCTAGGATACACGTGGTTGGTTGACGCCTCAGCTGCTCATTCTACCAGCAGCCCTGGCCTAGGGTACACGTAGTTGGTTGACACCTCAGCTGCCAACTCTACAGCAGCCCTGGCCTAGGATACACATGGTTGGTTGACACCTCAGCTGCTCATTCTATCAGCAGCCCTGGCCTAGGGTACACGTGGTTGACGCCTTAGCTGCTCATTCTACCAGAAGCCCTGGCCTAGGATACACGTGGTTGACGCCTCAGCTGCTTATTCTACCAGCAGCCCTGGTTTAGGATACACGTGGTTGATTGACGCCTCAGCTGCTCATTCTGCCAGCAGCCCTGGCCTAGGATACACGTGGTTGATGCCTCAGCTGCTCATTCTACCAGAAGCCCTGGCCTAGTATACACATGGTTGAAGCCACAGCTGCTCATTCTACCAGCAGCCCTGGCCTAGGATACACGTGGTTGGTTGATGCCTCAGCTGCTCGTTCTACCAGCAGCCCTGGCCTAGGATACACGTGGTTGATGCCTCAGCTGCTCATTCTGCCAGCAGCCCTGGCCTAGGGTACATGTGGTTGGTTGACGCCTCAGCTGCTCATTCTACCAGCAGCCCCGGCCTAGGGTACACATGGTTGACGCCTCAGCTGCTCTTTCTACCTGCAACCCCGGCCTAGGATACACGTGGTTGACGCCTCACCTGCTCATTCTGCAAGCAGACCCGGCCTAGGGTTCACGTGGTTGACGCCTCAGCTGCTCATTCTACCAGCAGCCTTGGCCTAGGATACACGTGGTTGACGCCTCACCTGCTCATTCTACCAGAAACGCTGGCCTAGGATACACGTGGCTGATGCCTCAGCTGCTCATTCTACCAGCAGCCCTGGCCTAGGATACACGTGGTTGACGCCTCAGCTGCTCATTCTACCAGCAACCATGGCCTTGGGTACACGTGGTTGGTTGACGCCTCAGCTGCTCATTCTACCAGCAGACCTGGCCTAGGATACACGTGGTTGGTTGACGCCGCAGCTGCTCATTCTACCAGGAGCTCTGGCCTAGGACACATGTGGTTGACGCCTCAGCTGCTCATTCTACCAGCAGCCATGGCCTTGGGTACACGTGGTTGGTTGACGCCTCAGCTGCTCATTCTACCAGCAGCCCTGGCCTAGGATACACGTTGTTAACGCCTCAGCTGCTCATTCTACCAGCAGCCATGGCCTAGGGTACACGTGGTTGGTTGACGCCTCAGCTGCTCATTCTACCAGCAGCCCTGGCCTAGGATACACATGGTTGGTTGATGCCTCAGCTGCTCATTCTACCAGCAGCCCTGGCCTCAGATACATGTGGTTGACGCCTCAGCTGCTCATTCTACCAGCTGCCATGGCCTAGGGTACACGTGGTTGGTTGGTGCCTCAGCTGCTCATTCCACCAGCAGCCCTGGCGTAGGATACACATGGTTGGTTGACACCTCAGCTGCCAACTCTACAGCAGCCTTGGCCTAGGATACACGTGGTTGGTTGACACCTCAGCTGCTCATTCTAACAGCAGCCCTGGCCTAGGATACACCTGGTTGATGCCGCAGCTGCTCATTCTACCAGAAGCCCTGGCCTAGGATACACGTGGTTGACGCCTCAGCTGCTTATTCTACCAGCAGCCCTGGTTTAGGATGCAGGTGGTTGGTTGATGCCTCAGCTGCTCATTCTACCAGCAGCCCTGGCCTAGGATACACGTGGTTGATGCTGCAGCTGCTCATTCTACCAGAAGCCCTGGCCTAGGATACACGTGGTTGATGCCTCAGCTGCTTATTCTACCCGCAGCCCTGGTTTAGGATACACGTGGTTGATTGACGCCTCAGCTGCTCATTCTACCAGCAGCCCTGGCCTAGGATACTCATTCTACCAGAAGCCCTGGCCTAGTATACACATGGTTGAAGCCACAGCTGCTCATTCTACCAGCAGCCCTGGCCTAGGATACACGTGGTTGGTTGATGCCTCAGCTGCTCGTTCTACCAGCAGCCCTGGCCTAGGATACACGTGGCTGATGCCTCAGCTGCTCATTCTGCCAGCAGCCCTGGCCTAGGGTACATGTGGTTGGTTAACGCCTCAGCTGCTCATTCTACCAGCAGCCCTGGCCTAGGGTACACATTGTTGATGCCTCAGCTGCTCATTCTAGCAGCAGCTCTGCCCTAGGATACACATGGTTGACACCTCCGCTGTTCGTTCTACCAGCAGCCCCGGCCTAGGGTACACGTGGTTGACGCCTCAGCTGCTCATTCTACCTGCAACCCCGGCCTAGGGTACACGTGGTTGACGCCTCAGCTGCTCATTCTGCAAGCAGACCCGGCCTAGGGTTCACATAGTTGACGCCTCAGCTGCTCATTCTACCAGCAGCCTTGGCCTAGGATACACGTGGTTGACGCCTCACCTGCTCATTCTACCAGAAACGCTGGCCTAGGATACACGTGGTTGACGCCTCAGCTGGTCATTCTACCAGCAGCCCTGGCCTAGGATACACGTGGTTGGTTGACGCCGCAGCTGCTCATTCTACCAGCAGCTCTGGCCTAGGACACATGTGGTTGACGCCTCAGCTGCTCATTCTACCAGCAGCCATGGCCTTGGGTACACGTGGTTGGTTGACGCCTCAGCTGCTCATTGTACCAGCAGCCCTGGCCTAGGATACACGTGGTTGTTTGACGCCGCAGCTGCTCATTCTACCAGAAGCTCTGGCCTAGGACACATGTGGTTGACGCCTCAGCTGCTCATTCTACCAGCAGCCATGGCCTTGGGTACACGTGGTTGGTTGACGCCTCAGCTGCTCATTCTACCAGCAGCCCTGGCCTAGGATACACGTGGTTAACGCCTCAGCTGCTCATTCTACCAGCAGCCATGGCCTAGGGTACACGTGGTTGGTTGACGCCTCAGCTGCTCATTCTACCAGCAGCCCTGGCCTAGGATACACATGGCTGGTTGATGCCTCAGCTGTTCATTCTACCAGCAGCCCTGGCCTCAGATACATGTGGTTGACGCCTCAGCTGCTCATTCTACCAGCAGCCCTGGCCTCGGATACATGTGGTTGATGCCTCAGCTGCTCATTCTACCAGCTGCCATGGCCTAGGGTACACATGGTTGGTTGGCGCCTCAGCTGCTCATTCTACCAGCAGCCCTGGCGTAGGATACACATGGTTGGTTGACACCTCATCTGCCAACTCTACAGCAGCCTTGGCCTAGGATACACGTGGTTGGTTGACACCTCAGCTGCTCATTCTACCAGCAGCCCTGGCCTAGGATACACCTGGTTGATGCCGCAGCTGCTCATTCTACCAGAAGCCCTGGACTAGGATACACGTGGTTGACGCCTCAGCTGCTTATTCTACCAGCAGCCCTGGTTTAGGATGCAGGTGGTTGGTTGATGCCTCAGCTGCTCATTCTACCAGCAGCCCTGGCCTAGTATACACGTGGATGATGCCACAGCTGCTCATTCTACCAGCAACCCTGGCCTAGGATACACGTGGTTGGTTGATGCCTCAGCTGCTCATTCTACCAGCAGCCCTGGCCTAGGATACACGTGGTTGATGCCTCAGCTGCTCATTCTACCAGCAACCCTGGCCTAGGGTACACGTGGTTTATGCCTCAGCTGCTCATTCTTCCAGCAGCCCCGGCCTAGGATACACGTGGTTGATGCCTCAGCTGCTCATTCTACCAGCAGCCCTGGCCTAGTATACACGTGGATGGTGCCACAGCTGCTCATTCTACCAGCAGCCCTGGCCTAGGGTACACGTGGTTGGTTGATGCCTCAGCTGCTCATTCTACCAGCAGCCCTGGCCTAGGATACACGTGGTTGATGCCTCAGCTGCTCATTCTACCAGCAGCCCTGGCCTAGTGTTCACGTGGTGGTCGCCTCAGCTGCACATTCTAGCAGCAGATCTGGCCTAGGGTACATGTGGTGGACGCCTCAGCTGCACATTCTAGCAGCAGCTCTGGCCTAGGATACATGTGGTTGATGCCTCAGCTGGTTATTCTACCAGCAGCCCCGGCCTAGGATACACGTGGTTGACGCCTCAGCCGGTCATTCTACCAGCAGCCCTGGCCTAGGATACACGTGGTTGATGCCTCAGCTGCTCATTCTGCCAGCAGCCCTGGCCTAGGGTACACGTGGTGGACACCTCAGCTGCACATTCTAGCAGCAGCTCTGGCCTTGGGTACACGTGGTTTATGCCTCAGCTGCTCAATCTACCAGCAGCCCCGGCCTAGGATACACGTGGTTGATGCCTCAGCTGGTTATTCTACCAGCAGCCCCGGCCTAGGATACACGTGGTTGACGCCACAGCTGGTCATTCTACCAGCAGCCCTGACCTAGGATACACGTGGTTGACCCCACAGCTGCTCATTCTACCAGCAGCCCTGACCTAGGATACACGTGGTTGATGCCTCAGCAGCTCATTCTACCAGAAGCCCTGGCCTAGGGTACACATGGTTGATGCCTCAGCTGCTCATTCTACCAGCAGCCCCGGCCTAGGATACACGTGGTTGATGCTTCAGCTGGTCATTCTGGCAGCCCCGGCCTAGGATACACGTGGTTGACGCCTCAGCTGGTCATTCTGCCTGCAGCCCCGGCCTAGGGTAGACATGGTTGACGCCTCCACTGGTCAGTCTACTAGCAGCCCTGGCCTAGGGTACACGTGGTTGACGCCTCAGCTGCTCATTCTAGCAGCAGCCCCGGCCTAGGGTACACGTGGTTGACGCCTCAGCTCGTCATTCTACCAGCAGCCCCGGCCTAGGGTACACGTGGTTGATGCCTCAGCTGGTCATTCTACCAGCAGCCCTGGCCTGGGTACACGTGGTTTATGCCTCAGCTGCTCATTCTACCAGCAGCCCCGGTCTAGGATACACGTGGTTGACGCCTCAGCTGCTCATTCTACCACCAGGCCCCGGCCTAAGGTACACGTGGTTGACGCGTCAGCTGGTTATTCTACCAGCAGCCCCGGCCTAGAATACACGTGGTTGACGCCTCAGCTGGTCATTCTGCCAGCAGCCCCGGCCTAGGGTACACATGGTTGACGCCTCAGCTGGTTATTCTGCCAGCAGCCCTGGCCTAGGATACACGTGGTTGACGCCTCACCTGCTCATTCTGCCAGCAGCACCGGCCTAGGGTAGATGTGGTTGACGCCTCAGCTGGTCATTCTACCAGCAGCCCCGGCCTAGGGTACATGTGGTTGATACCTAGGCTGGTCATTCTACCAGCAGCCCTGGCCTAGGGTACATGTGGTTGACGCCTCAGCTGCTCATTCTATCAGCAGCCCCGGCCTAGGGTACACGTGTTTGACCCCTCAGCTGCTCATTCTACCAGCAGCCCTGGCCTAGGATACACGTGGTTGACGCCGCAGCTGCTCATTCTACCAGCAGCCCCG
The DNA here is from genome assembly GCF_040938575.1 of Ambystoma mexicanum. Taxonomy (NCBI): domain Eukaryota; kingdom Metazoa; phylum Chordata; class Amphibia; order Caudata; family Ambystomatidae; genus Ambystoma; species Ambystoma mexicanum. Next base: position 1,092,944,187 of record NC_090941.1, read on the forward strand.
GCCTAGGATACACGTGGTTGATGCCTCAGCTGGTCATTCTGGCAGCCCCGGCCTAGGATACACGTGGTTGACGCCTCAGCTGGTCATTCTATCAGCAGCCGTAGCCTAGGATACACATGGTTGACGCCTCCGCTGCTCATTCTACCAGCAGCCCTGCCCTAGGGTACACGTGGTTGACGCCTCCGCTGCTCATTCTACCAGCAGCCCTGGCCTAGGGTACACGTGGTTGACCCCTCAGCTGCTCATTCTACCAGCAGCCCTGGCCTAGGATACATGTGGTTGACCCCACAGCTGCTCATTCTACCAGCAGCCCCGGCCTAGGATACACGTGGTTGATGCCTCAGCTGGTCATTCTGGCAGCCCCGGCATAGGATAGACGTGGTTGACGCCTCACCTGGTCATTCTGCCTGCAGCCCCGGCCTAGGGTAGACGTGGTTGACGCCTCCGCTGGTCAGTCTACCAGCAGCCTCGGCCAAGGGTACACGTGGTTGACGCGTCAGCTCGTCATTCTACCAGCAGCCCCTGCCTAGGGTACACGTGGTTGATGCCTCAGCTGGTTATTCTAACAGCAGCCCTGGCCTAGGGTACACGTGGTTTATGCCTCAGCTGCTCATTCTACCAGCAGCTCTGGCCTAGGATACACGTGGTTGATGCCTCAGCTGCTCATTCTACCAGCAGCCCCGGCCTAGGGTACACGTGGTTGACGCCTCAGCTGGTTATTCTACCAGCAGCCCCGGCCTAGGATACACGTGGTTGACGCCTCAGCTGCTCATTATAGCAGCAGCCCCGGCCTAGGGTACACGTGGCTGACGCCTCAGCTCGTCATTCTACCAGCAGCCCCGGCCTAGGGTACACGTGGTTGGCGCCTAAGCTGGTCATTCTATCAGCAGCCCCGGCCTAGGGTACATGTGGTGGACGCCTAGGCTGGTCATTCTACCAGCAGCCCCGGCAGAGGGTACACGTGGTTGACACCTCATCTGCTCATTCTACCAGCAGCCCTGGCCTAGGGTACACGTGCTTGATGCCTCAGCTGCTCATTCTACCAGCAGCCCCGGCCTAAGGTACACGCGGTTGACGCCTCAGCTGGTTATTCTACCAGCAGCCCCGGCCTAGGATACACATGGTTGACGCCTCAGCTGGTCATTCTACCTGCAGCCCTGGCCTAGGATACACGTGGTTGACGCCTCAGCTGCTCATTCTACCAGAAGCCCTGGCCTAGGGTACACATGGTTGATGCCTCAGCTGCTCATTCTACCAGCAGCCCCGGCCTAGGATACACGTGGTTGATGCCTCAGCTGGTCATTCTGGCAGCCCCGGCCTAGGATACATGTGGTTGACGCCTCAGCTGGTCATTCTGCCTGCATCCCTGGCCTAGGGTAGACGTGGTTGACGCCTCTGCTGGTCAGTCTACCAGCAGCCCCGGCCTAGGGTACACATGGTTGACGCCTCAGCTGCTCATTCTAGCAGCAGCCCCGGCCTAGGGTACACGTGGTTGACGCCCCAGCTCATCATTGTACCAGCAGCCCTGGCCTAGGGTACACGTGGTTGATGCCTCAGCTGGTCATTCTACCAGCAGCCCTGGCCTAGGGTACACGTGGTTTATGCCTCAGCTGCTCATTCTACCAGCAGCCCCGGCCTAGGATACATGTGGTTGACGCCTCAGCTGCTCATTCTACCAGCAGCCCCGGCCTAAGGTACACGTGGTTGACGCCTCAGCTGGTTATTCTACCAGCAGCCGCAGCCTAGAATACACATGGTTGACGCCTGAGCTGGTCATTCTGCCAGCAGCCCCGGCCTAGGATACACGTGGTTGACGCCTCACCTGCTCATTCTGCCAGCAGCCCCGGCCTAGGGTTGATGTGGTTGACGCCTCCGCTGGTCCGTCTACCAGCAACTCCTGCCTAGGGTACACATGCTTGACGCCTCAGCTGCTCATTCTACCAGCAGCCCCGGCCTAGGGTACACGTGGTTGGCGCCTAAGCTGGTCATTCTATCAGCAGCCTCGGCCTAGGGTACATGTGGTTGACGCCTAGGCTGGTCATTCTACCAGCAGCCCCGGCAGAGGGTACACGTGGTTGACGCCTCATCTGCTCATTCTACCAGCTGCCCTGGCCTAGGGTACACGTGGTTGACTCCTCCGCTGCTCATTCTACCAGCAGCCCTGGCCTAGGGTACACGTGGTTGACACCTCAGCTGCTCTTTCTACCAGCAGCCCTGGCCTAGGATACACGTGGTTGACCCCACAGCTGCTCATTCTACCAGCAGCCCTGGCCTAGGATACACGTGGTTGACGCCTCAGCTGCTCATTCTACCAGCAGCCCTGGCCTAGGGTACACATGGTTGACGCCTCAGCTGCTCATTCTACCAGCAGCCCCGGCCTAGGATACACGTCGTTGATGCTTCAGCTCGTCATTCTGGCAGCCCCGGCCTAGGATAGACGTGGTTGACGCCTCACCCGGTCATTCTGCCTGCAACCCCGGCATAGGGTAGACGTGGTTGACGCCTCCGCTGGTCAGACTACCAGCAGCCCCGGCCTAGGGTACATGTGGTTGATGCCTCAGCTGCTCATTATAGCAGCAGCCCCGGCCTAGGGTACACGTGGCTGACGCCTCAGCTCGTCATTCTACCAGCAGCCCCGGCCTAGGGTACACGTAATTGATGCCTCCGCTGGTCATTCTGCCAGCAGCCATGGCCTAGGGTACACGTGGTTGACGCCTCAGCCGCTCATTCTACCAACAGCCCTGGCCTAGGATACACGTGGTTGATGCCTCAGCTGCTCATTCTACCAGCAGCCCTGGCCTAGTATACACGTGGTTGATGGCTCAGCTGGTCATTCTACCAGCAGCCCTGGCCTAGGATACACGTGGTTTATGCCCCAGCTGCTCATTCTACCAGCAGCCCCGGCCTAGGATACACGTGGTTGACGCCTCAGCTGCTCATTCTACCAGCAGACCCGGCCTAGGATACACGTGGTTGATGCCTCAGCTGGTCATTCTGGCAGCCCCGGCCTAGGATACACGTGGTTGACGCCTCAGCTGGTCATTCTATCAGCAGCCGTAGCCTAGGATACACGTGGTTGACGCCTCCGCTGCTCATTCTACCAGCAGCCCTGCCCTAGGGTACACGTGGTTGACGCCTCCGCTGCTCATTCTACCAGCAGCCCTGGCCTAGGGTACACGTGGTTGACCCCTAAGCTGCTCATTCTACCAGCAGCCCTGGTCTAGGATACATGTGGTTGACCCCACAGCTGCTCATTCTACCAGCAGCCCCGGCCTAGGATACACGTGGTTGATGCCTCAGCTGGTCATTCTGGCAGCCCCGGCATAGGATAGACGTGGTTGACGCCTCACCTGGTCATTCTGCCTGCAGCCCCGGCCTAGGGTAGACGTGGTTGACGCCTCCGCTGGTCAGTCTACCAGCAGCCCCGGCCTAGGGTACACGTGGTTGACGCGTCAGCTCGTCATTCTACCAGCAGCCCCTGCCTAGGGTACACGTGGTTGATGCCTCAGCTGGTCATTCTACCAGCAGCACTGGACTAGGGTACACGTGGTTTATGCCTCAGCTGCTCATTCTACCAGCAGCCCTGGCCTAGGATACACGTGGTTGATGCCTCAGCTGCTCATTCTACCAGCAGGCCCGGCCTAAGGTACACATGGTTGACGCCCCAGATGGTTATTCTACCAGCAGCCCCAGCCTAGGATACACGTGGTTGACGCCTCAGCTGCTCATTATAGCAGCAGCCCCGGCCTAGGGTACACGTGGCTGACGCCTCAGCTCGTCATTCTACCAGCAGCCCCGGCCTAGGGTACACGTGGTTGGCGCCTAAGCTGGTCATTCTATCAGCAGCCCCGGCCTAGGGTACATGTGGTTGACGCCTAGGCTGGTCATTCTACCAGCAGCCCCGGCAGAGGGTACACGTGGTTGACGCCTCATCTGCTCATTCTACCAGCAGCCCTGGCCTAGGGTACACGTGGTTGATGCCTCAGCTGCTCATTCTACCAGCAGCCCCGGCCTAAGGTACACGTGGTTGACGCCTCAGCTGGTTATTCTACCAGCAGCCCCTGCCTAGGATACACATGGTTGACGCCTCAGCTGGTCATTCTACCAGCAGCCCTGGCCTAGGATACACGTGGTTGACCCCACAGCTGCTCATTCTACCAGCAGCCCTGGGGTAGGATACACGTGGTTGACGCCTCAGCTGCTCATTCTACCAGCAGCCCTGGCCTAGGGTACACGTGGTTGACGCCTCAGCTGGTTATTCTACCAGCAGCCCCGGCCTAGGATACACATGGTTGACGCCTCAGCTGGTCATTCTACCAGCAGCCCTGGCCTAGGATACACGTGGTTCACCTCACAGCTGCTCATTCTACCTGCAGCCCTGGCCTAGGATAAACGTGGTTGACGCCTCAGCTGCTCATTCTACCAGAAACCCTGGCCTAGGGTACACATGGTTGACGCCTCAGCTGGTCATTCTGCCTGCAGCCCTGGCCTAGGGTAGACGTGGTTGACGTCTCTGCTTTTCAGTCTACCAGCAGCCCCGGCCTAGGGTACACATGGTTGACGCCTCAGCTGCTCATTCTAGCAGCAGCCCCGGCCTAGGGTACACGTGGTTGACGCCCCAGCTCATCATTCTACCAGCAGCCCTGGCCTAGGGTACACGTGGTTGATGCCTCAGCTGGTCATTCTACCAGCAGCCCTGGCCTAGGGTACACGTGGTTTATGCCTCAGCTGCTCATTCTACCAGCAGCCCCGGCCTAGGATACACGTGGTTGACGCCTCAGCTGGTCATTCTGCCAGCAGCCCCGGCCTAGGGTACACATGGTTGATGCCTCAGCTGGTCATTCTGCCAGCAGCCCCGGCCTAGGATACACGTGGTTGACGCCTCACCTGCTCATTCTGCCAGCAGCCCCGGCCTAGGGTAGATGTGGTTGATGCCTCCGCTGGTCCGTCTACCAGCAACTCCTGCCTAGGGTACACATGCTTGACGCCTCAGCTGCTCATTCTACCAGCAGCCCCGGCCTAGGGTACACGTGGTTGGCGCCTAAGCTGGTCATTCTATCAGCAGCCCCGGCCTAGGGTACATGTGGTTGACGCCTAGGCTGGTCATTCTACCAGCAGCCCCGGCAGAGGGTACACGTGGTTGACGCCTCATCTGCTCATTCTACCAGCAGCCCTGGCCTAGGGTACACGTGGTTGACGCCTCCGCTGCTCATTCTACCAGCAGCCCTGGCCTAGGGTACACGTGGTTGACCCCTCAGCTGCTCTTTCTACCAGCAGCCCTGGCCTAGGATACACGTGGTTGACCCCACAGCTGCTCATTCTACCAGCAGCCCTGGGGTAGGATACACGTGGTTGACGCCTCAGCTGCTCATTCTACCAGCAGCCCTGGCCTAGGGTACACATGGTTGACGCCTCAGCTGCTCATTCTACCAGCAGCCCCGGCCTAGGATACACGTGGTTGATGCTTCAGCTCGTCATTCTGGCAGCCCCGGCCTAGGATAGACGTGGTTGACGCCTCACCCGGTCATTCTGCCTGCAACCCCGGCATAGGGTAGACGTGGTTGACGCCTCCGCTGGTCAGACTGCCAGCAGCCCCGGCCTAGGGTACACGTGGTTGACGCCTCAGCTGCTCATTATAGCAGCAGCCCCGGCCTAGGGTACACGTGGCTGACGCCTCAGCTCGTCATTCTACCAGCAGCCCCGGCCTAGGGTACACGTGGTTGATGCCTCCGCTGGTCATTCTGCCAGCAGCCCTGGCCTAGGGTACACGTGGTTGACGCCTCAGCTGCTCATTATACCAACAGCCCTGGCCTAGGATACACGTGGTTGATGCCTCAGCTGCTCATTCTACCAGCAGCCCTGGCCTAGTATACACGTGGTTGATGGCTCAGCTGGTCATTCTACCAGCAGCCCTGGCCTAGGATACACGTGGTTTATGCCCCAGCTGCTCATTCTACCAGCAGCCCCGGCCTAGGATACATGTGGTTGACGCCTCAGCTGTTCATTCTACCAACAGCCCCGGCCTAAGGTACACGTGGTTGACGCCTCAGCTGGTTATTTTACCAGCAGCCCCGGCCTAGGATACACGTGGTTGACGCCTCAGCTGGTCATTCTGCCAGCAGCCCCGGCCTAGGGTACACGTGGTTGATGCCTCAGCTGGTCATTCTGCCAGCAGCCCTGGCCTAGGATACACGTGGTTGACGCCTCACCTGCTCATTCTGCCAGCAGCCCCGGCCTAAGGTAGATGTGGTTGACGCCTCAGCTGGTCAGTCTACCAGCAGCCCCTGCCTAGGGTACACGTGGTTGACGCCTCAGCTGCTCATTCTACCAGCAGCCCCTGCCTAGGGTAAACATGGTTGACGCCTACGCTGGTCATTCTACCAGCAGCCCTGGCCTAGGGTACATGTGGTTGACGCCTAGGCTGGTCATTCTACCAGCAACCCCGGCCTAGGGTACACGTGGTTGACGCCTCAGCTGCTCATTCTATCAGCAGCCCCAGCCTAGGATACACGTGGTTGACGCCTCCACTGCTCATTCTACCAGCAGCCCTGGCCTAGGGTACACGTGGTTGATGCCTCCGCTGCTCATTCTACCAGCAGCCCTGGCCTAGGGTACACGTGGTTGACCCCTCAGCTGCTCATTCTACCAGCAGCCCTGGGCCAGGATACACATGGTTGACCCCACAGCTGCTCATTCTACCAGCAGCCCCGGCCTAGGATACACGTGGTTGATGCCTCAGCTGGTCCTTCTGGCTTTCCCCCGGCCTAGGATACGCGTGGTTGACGCCTCAGATGGTCATTCTGCCTGCAGCCCCGGCCTAGGGTAGACGTGGTTGACGCCTCCGCTGGTCAGTCTACCAGCAGCCCCTGCCTAGGGTACACGTGGTTGACGCCTCAGCTGCTCATTCTAGCAGCAGCCCCGGCCTAGGGTACACGTGGTTGACGCCTCAGCTCGTCATTCTACCAGCAGCCCTGGCCTAGGGTATACGTGGTTGATGCCTCAGCTGGTCATTCTACCAGCAGCCCCGGCCTAGGGTACACGTGGTTGATGCCTCCGCTGGTCATTCTGCCAGCAGCCCTGGCCTAGGGTACACGTGGTTGACGCCTCAGCTGCTCATTATACCAACAGCCCTGACCTAGGATACACGTGGTTGATGCCTCAGCTGCTCATTCTACCAGCAGCCCTGGCCTAGTATACACGTGGTTGATGGCTCAGCTGGTCATTCTACCAGCAGCCCCGGCCTAAGGTACACGTGGTTTATGCCCCAGCTGCTCATTCTACCAGCAGCCCCGGCCTAGGATACATGTGGTTGACGCCTCAGCTGTTCATTCTACCAACAGCCCCGGCCTAAGGTACACGTGGTTGACGCCTCAGCTGGTTATTTTACCAGCAGCCCCGGCCTAGGATACACGTGGTTGACGCCTCAGCTGGTCATTCTGCCAGCAGCCCCGGCCTAGGGTACACGTGGTTGATGCCTCAGCTGTTCATTCTGCCAGCAGCCCTGGCCTAGGATACACGTGGTTGACGCCTCACCTGCTCATTCTGCCAGCAGCCCCGGCCTAAGGTAGATGTGGTTGACGCCTCAGCTGGTCAGTCTACCAGCAGCCCCTGCCTAGGGTACACGTGGTTGACGCCTCAGCTGCTCATTCTACCAGCAGCCCCTGCCTAGGGTAAACATGGTTGACGCCTACGCTGGTCATTCTACCAGCAGCCCTGGCCTAGGGTACATGTGGTTGACGCCTAGGCTGGTCATTCTACCAGCAACCCCGGCCTAGGGTACACGTGGTTGACGCCTCAGCTGCTCATTCTATCAGCAGCCCCAGCCTAGGATACACGTGGTTGACGCCTCCACTGCTCATTCTACCAGCAGCCCTGGCCTAGGGTACACGTGGTTGATGCCTCCGCTGCTCATTCTACCAGCAGCCCTGGCCTAGGGTACACGTGGTTGACCCCTCAGCTGCTCATTCTACCAGCAGCCCTGGGCCAGGATACACATGGTTGACCCCACAGCTGCTCATTCTACCAGCAGCCCCGGCCTAGGATACACGTGGTTGATGCCTCAGCTGGTCATTCTGGCTTTCCCCCGGCCTAGGATACGCGTGGTTGACGCCTCAGCTGGTCATTCTGCCTGCAGCCCCGGCCTAGGGTAGACGTGGTTGACGCCTCCGCTGGTCAGTCTACCAGCAGCCCCTGCCTAGGGTACACGTGGTTGACGCCTCAGCTGCTCATTCTAGCAGCAGCCCCGGCCTAGGGTACACGTGGTTGACGCCTCAGCTCGTCATTCTACCAGCAGCCCTGGCCTAGGGTATACGTGGTTGATGCCTCAGCTGGTCATTCTACCAGCAGCCCTGGCCTAGGGTACACGTGGTTGACGCCTCACCTGCTCATTCTGCCAGCAGCCCCGGCCTAAGGTAGATGTGGTTGACGCCTCAGCTGGTCAGTCTACCAGCAGCCCCTGCCTAGGGTACACGTGGTTGACGCCTCAGCTGCTCATTCTACCAGCAGCCCCTGCCTAGGGTACACATGGTTGACGCCTACGCTGGTCATTCTACCAGCAGCCCCGGCCTAGGGTACATGTGGTTGACGCCTAGGCTGGTCATTCTACCAGCAACCCCGGCCTAGGGTACACGTGGTTGACGCCTCAGCTGCTCATTCTACCAGCAGCCCCAGCCTAGGATACACCTGGTTGACGCCTCCGCTGCTCATTCTACCAGCAGCCCTGGCCTAGGGTACACGTGGTTGACGCCTCTGCTGCGCATTCTACCAGCAGCCCTGGCCTAGGGTACATGCGGTTGACCCCTCAGCTGCTCATTCTACCAGCAGCCCTGGCCTAGGATACACATGGTTGACCCCACAGCTGCTCATTCTACCAGCAGCCCCGGCCTAGGATACACGTGGTTGATGCCTCAGCTGGTCATTCTGGCTTTCCCCCGGCCTAGGATACGTGTTGTTGACGCCTCAGCTGGTCATTCTGCCTGCAGCCACGGCCTAGGGTAGACGTGGTTGACGCCTCCGCTGGTCCGTCTACCAGCAACTCCTGCCTAGGGTACACATGCTTGACGCCTCAGCTGCTCATTATACCAGCAGCCCCGGCCTAGGGTACACGGGGTTGGCGCCTAAGCTGGTCATTCTATCAGCAGCCCCGGCCTAGGGTACATGTGGTTGACGCCTAGGCTGGTCATTCTACCAGCAGCCCCGGCAGAGGGTACACGTGGTTGACGCCTCATCTGCTCATTCTACCAGCAGCCCTGGCCTAGGGTACACGTGGTTGACGCCTCCGCTGATCATTCTACCAGCAGCCCTGGCCTAGGGTACACGTGGTTGACCCCTCAGCTGCTCTTTCTACCAGCAGCCCTGGCCTAGGATACACGTGGTTGACCCCACAGCTGCTCATTCTACCAGCAGCCCTGGCCTAGGATACACGTGGTTGACGCCTCAGCTGCTCATTCTACCAGCAGCCCTGGCCTAGGGTACACATGGTTGACGCCTCAGCTGCTCATTCTACCAGCAGCCCCGGCCTAGGATACACGTGGTTGATGCTTCAGCTCGTCATTCTGGCAGCCCCGGCCTAGGATAGACGTGGTTGACGCCTCACCCGGTCATTCTGCCTGCAACCCCGGCATAGGGTAGACGTGGTTGACGCCTCCGCTGGTCAGACTGCCAGCAGCCCCGGCCTAGGGTACACGTGGTTGACGCCTCAGCTGCTCATTATAGCAGCAGCCCCGGCCTAGGGTACACGTGGCTGACGCCTCAGCTCATCATTCTACCAGCAGCCCCGGCCTAGGGTACACGTGGTTGATTCCTCCGCTGGTCATTCTGCCAGCAGCCCTGGCCTAGGGTACACGTGGTTGACGCCTCAGCTGCTCATTATACCAACAGCCCTGGCCTAGGATACACGTGGTTGACGCCTCAGCTGCTCATTCTACCAGCAGCCCTGGCCTAGTATACACGTGGTTGATGGCTCAGCTGGTCATTCTACCAGCAGCCCTGGCCTAGGATACACGTGGTTTATGCCCCAGCTGCTCATTCTACCAGCAGCCCCGGCCTAGGATACATGTGGTTGACGCCTCAGCTGTTCATTCTACCAACAGCCCCGGCCTAAGGTACACGTGGTTGACGCCTCAGCTGGTTATTTTACCAGCAGCCCCGGCCTAGGATACACGTGGTTGACGCCTCAGCTGGTCATTCTGCCAGCAGCCCCGGCCTAGGGTACACGTGGTTGATGCCTCAGCTGGTCATTCTGCCAGCAGCCCCGGCCTAGGATACAAGTGGTTGACGCCTCACCTGCTCATTCTGCCAGCAGCCCCGGCCTAAGGTAGATGTGGTTGACGCCTCAGCTGGTCAGTCTACCAGCAGCCCCTGCCTAGGGTACACGTGGTTGACGCCTCAGCTGCTCATTCTACCAGCAGCCCCTGCCTAGGGTACACATGGTTGACGACTACGCTGGTCATTCTACCAGTAGCCCTGGCCTAGGGTACATGTGGTTGACGCCTAGGCTGGTCATTCTACCAGCAACCCCGGCCTAGGGTACACGTGGTTGACGCCTCAGCTGCTCATTCTACCAGCAGCCCTGGCCTAGGGTACACGTGGTTGATGCCTCTGCTGCTCATTCTACCAGCAGCCCTGGCCTAGGGTACACGTGGTTGACCCCTCAGCTGCTCATTCTACCAGCAGCCCTGGGCTAGGATACACATGGTTGACCCCACAGCTGCTCATTCTACCAGCAGCCCCGGCCTAGGATACACGTGGTTGATGCCTCAGCTGGTCATTCTGCCTGCAGCCCCGGCCTAGGGTAGACGTGGTTGACACCTCCGCTGGTCAGTCTACCAGCAGCCCCGGCCTAGGGTACACGTGGTTGACGCCTCAGCTGCTCATTCTAGCAGCAGCCCCGGCCTAGGGTACACGTGGTTGACGCCTCAGCTCGTCATTCTACCAGCAGCCCTGGCCTAGGGTACACGTGGTTGATGCCTCAGCTGGTCATTCTACCAGCAGCCCTGGCCTAGGGTACACGTGGTTGACGCCTCACCTGCTCATTCTGCCAGCAGCCCCGGCCTAAGGTAGATGTGGTTGACGCCTCAGCTGGTCAGTCTACCAGCAGCCCCTGCCTAGGGTACACGTGGTTGACGCCTCAGCTGCTCATTCTACCAGGAGCCCCTGCCTAGGGTACACATGGTTGACGCCTACGCTGGTCATTCTACCAGCAGCCCCGGCCTAGGGTACATGTGGTTGACGCCTAGGCTGGTCATTCTACCAGCAACCCCGGCCTAGGGTACACGTGGTTGACGCCTCAGCTGCTCATTCTACCAGCAGCCCCAGCCTAGGATACACCTGGTTGACGCCTCCGCTGCTCATTCTACCAGCAGCCCTGGCCTAGGGTACACGTGGTTGACGCCTCTGCTGCTCATTCTACCAGCAGCCCTGGCCTAGGGTACATGCGGTTGACCCCTCAGCTGCTCATTCTACCAGCAGCCCTGGCCTAGGATACACATGGTTGACCCCACAGCTGCTCATTCTACCAGCAGCCCCGGCCTAGGATACACTTGGTTGATGCCTCAGCTGGTCATTCTGGCTTTCCCCCGGCCTAGGATACGCGTGGTTGACGCCTCAGCTGGTCATTCTGCCTGCAGCCACGGCCTAGGGTAGACGTGGTTGACGCCTCCGCTGGTCAGTCTACCAGCAGCCCCGGCCTAGGGTACACGTGGTTGACGCCTCAGCTGCTCATTCTAGCAGCAGCCCCGGCCTAGGGTACACCTGGTTGATGCCTCAGCTCGTCATTCTACCAGCAGCCCTGGCCTAGGGTACACATGGTTGATGCCTCAGCTGGTCATTCTACCAGCAGCCCTGGCCTAGGGTACACGTGGTTTATGCCTCAGCTGCTCATTCTACCAGCAGCCCCGGCCTAGGATACACGTGGTTGACGCCTCAGCTGCTCATTCTACCAGCAGCCCCGGCCTAAGGTACACGTGGTTGACGCCTCACCTGGTTATTCTACCAGCAGCCCCGGCCTAGAATACACGTGGTTGACGCCTCAGCTGGTCATTCTGCCAGCAGCCCTGGCCTAGGGTACACGTGGTTGACGCCTCAGCTGGTCATTCTGCCAGCAGCCCCTGCCTAGGATACACGTGGTTGACGCCTCACCTGCTCATTCTGCCAGCAGCCCCGGCCTAGGGTAGGTGTGGTTGACGCCTCAGCTGGTCAGTCTACCAGCAACTCCTGCCTAGGGTACACGTGGTTGACGCCTCAGCTGATCATTCTACCAGCAGCCCCGGCCTAGGGTACACGTGGTTGACGCCTAAGCTGGTCATTCTACCAGCAGCCCTGGCCTAGGGTACATGTGATTGACGCCTAGGCTGGTCATTCTACCAGCAGCCCCGGCCTAGGGTACATGTGGTTGACGCCTCAGCTGCTCATTCTATCAGCAGCCCGGGCCTAGGATACACATGGTTGACGCCTCTGCTGCTCATTCTACCAGCAGCCCTGGCCTAGGGTGCACGTGGTTGACGCCTCCGCTGCTCATTCTACCAGCAGCCCTGGCCTAGGGTACACGTGGTTGACCCCTCAGCTGCTCATTCTACCAGCAGCCCTGGCCTAGGATACACGTGGTTGACCCCTCAGCTTCTCATTCTACCAGCAGCCCTGGCCTAGGATACACGTGGTTGACGCCTTAGCTGCTCATTCTACTAGCAGCCCTGGCCTAGGGTACACATGGTTGACGCCTCAGCTGATCATTCTACCAGCAGACCCGGCCTAGGATACAAGTGGTTGACGCCTCAGCTGGTCATTCTACCAGCAGCCCCGGCCTAGGATACACGTGGTTGACGCTTCACCTTGTCATTCTGCCAGCAGCCCCGGCCTAGGGTAGATGTGGTTGACGCCTCAGCTGGTCATTCTACCAGCAGCCCCGGCCTAGGGTACACGTGGTTGACGCCTCAGCTGGTCATTCTGGCAGCAGCCCCGGCCTAGGATACACGTGGTTGACGCCTCACCTGCTCATTCTGCCAGCAGCCCTAGCCTAGGGTAGACGTGGTTGACGCCTCAGCTGGTCAGTCTACCAGCAGCCACGGCCTAGGGTACACGTGGTTGACGCCTCAGCTGCTCATTCTACCAGCAGCCCCGGCCTAGGGTACACGTGGTTGACGCCTCAGCTGGTCATTCTACCAGCAGCCCCGGTCTAGGGTACACGTGTTTGATGCCTCAGCTGGTCATTCTACTAGCAGCCCCAGCCTAGAATACACGTGGTTGACACCTCAGCTGCTCATTCTACCAGCAGCCCTGGCCTAGGGTACACATGGTTGACGCCTCAGCTGCTCATTCTACCAGCAGCCCTGGCCTAGGATACACATGGTTGACGCTTCACCTGGTCATTCTGCCAGCAGCCCTGGCCTAGGATACACGTGGTTGACGCTTCACCTGGTCATTCTACCAGCAGCCCTGGCCTAGGATACACGTGGTTGACGCCTCAGTTGCTCATTCTACCAGCAGCCCTGGCCTAGGGTACACGTGCTTGACGCTTCCGCTAGTCATTCTACCAGCAGCCGTAGCCTAGGATACACGTGGTTGATACCTCAGCTGCTCATTCTACCAGCAGCCCTGGCCTAGGGAACACATGGTTGACGCCTCAGCTGCTCATTCTACCAGCAGCCCTGGCCTAGGGTACCCACTATGCACTGGTCCAGCGGGACATCAAGCTCCATCGCGGGCTGGTGCAGGGATCTGCCTAGGATACACGTGGTTGACGCCTCAGCTGGTCATTCTACCAGCAGCCGTAGCCTAGGATACATGTGGTTGATGCCTCAGCTGCTCATTCTACCAGCAGCCCTGGCCTAGGGTACACGTGGTTGACGCCTCCGCTGGTCATTCTACCAGCAGCCGTAGCCTAGGATACATGTGGTTGATGCCTCAGCTTCTCATTCTACCAGCAGCCCTGGCCTAGGGAACACATGGTTGACGCCTCAGCTGCTCATTCTACCAGCAGCCCTGGCCTAGGGTACACACTATGCACTGGTCCAGCGGGACATCAGGCTCCATCTCGAGCAGGTGCAGGGATCTGCAGGAAGGAACAATATGAGCACGGGTGGGTTAAAGGCAGGACTGGTGTGCGGACTACCAGGAAAAGAGGAGGCTGAAGCAACACACATCAGGTCGAACCAGACACACAGTGGCACAGGTGGGATCTCAACACTTGGTTGCCTAGCAATGGCAGCACACTGGCTGCAGCAAGTTGACACAGGTAGTATAGCTTAGTGGCAACGTGCTTGTCTTGGAAGCAAGACGACGCAGAGCAACACAGGTTTGAATCCCGGGTCCGCAATTAGAAACCTCTGGGTATTAAGCCTGTAAAGAGTTATTATTATTATAAGCATTGCCGGGTATGTTGCAGCGCTGCTCAGCAGCTCTTTCTACATGGATTGTTTTATGTGGCTAACAAAAGCCATCCCAACAGAGGGCACTAAAGAGTGCAAGCAGGGGGGCACTTTTCTTTAGGTAGTGCTATGATTTGATTCACAGGAACATTCATCCAATCAGGTTGTTCCTGGAATTGTCATGTATTTGTCAGGCACAAACCTGATTGGATGAATGCTCAACAGGATGGAAATTGCAAGAATAATTCCTTAGTATCCTTAAACAGATAACACTCAATAAATGTAGACATGGTGTTTGCTTGTCAATGTCTACAAGAGCCATAGTGGATGAAAGGGGGAGCAAGGAGGCTGAAAGCCCACTGCCTATGAATAATAACTTACTGTAGAAAACCTATTGAAAATATAAAAATCAAAAGTTATTACAGAAAATCGAAAAAAGAATTTGCCCTTATCCACCTTTTCTTTCAGTATATTGTGTTTTCATGCTTGCCTCTTTATTCACTCTTTCAGCCACTTCCAGATTAGTTTTGATGTTTTGTCCTGTCTGACTGCTCTTCAAATCAGTGCTTTCTTAAGTGTTTGTACTATATGTCTTCCTATTTTTCAGGTCACCTGAACATCTGCTGACGCGCCAGTATAATGCCCTGGACGGCCTCATCGACCTGCGCAGCTGTTGTGGGACCTACATGGTGAAGGATGGGCTGCCACTGTGAGTGACTGACCACATGACTATTGCAAGGGGTTGGGCGTGGCATAGTGAGGGGCCAGGCCCCACTACATGCTGGGACATTGCATTGAATAAGCAGGCTTTGCATCTGGGGAAGACTGAGGGGTTCACCATGGCTTGAAATTGCGTCATCGTCACCACTGTCACACCGCATAGAAGCCGGGAAACACATGTTTATGTTGCACAAAGTCTTCAGATGGACAGAAATACATGCCTTATTGCAGAACAGCCTCCAGTCTCCTTGCTAACCTTCCATTCCAAACCCAACTACAATTCCATCCACCTGGACTTGATAAGAAAATTCCACGGCCCTCGAACATACCACCACTAGGCGGACACACACAAAATGTGCACAATACCTACACCAAACACACTCTACTCATAGTAGTCCAACTCAAGTCCTTGAAGGCCGGAATCCTGACGGGTTTTGAGGATATCTCTCATTAATATACATGAGAATGGCCATATTTAGAATCATTGTATGCAAATGTGTCTCATGAATATTAGTGAGGCGTAACCTGACAATCCCGACACATTTCCGGCCCTCGAAGCATGGAGTTGGATAACCCTACCTACATGCTCACAAACAATCCCCAGTTGCAACAGGCTTTGCCAGTGAGTAATGCCCTTTAGAAGTTAATGTTAATGTGAAAGTACATTTGTACCGCGCACTATCACCACCGGAGTGGTCCCCTGGCGCTCTGGCGGCTCTGAAAGAGGAAGGGCGGGGTGAGTTAGTGGGAGGAAGCTGGAAAAGTGCAAGAGCGCAGTGATGTGCTGTTGGCAGCCTCAGCCCAGTGGGCCCGTTGGCTGGGCCTTGGGTGTTTGCAGCCGGTAGTCGTTGTGTGCAAGTCTATGTGTGTTTTTTGTTTTGTTGCTGCAATGTACTGAAGTTTGTGCGGTTTGTTGGGCGTTGGTCTGTGGTTCTGTTTGGTTTGGAGTTTGAGGGGTGTATGCAGAAGGGAGAAATTGTTAGTGGAATGGGTTAGTTGGCCTCTCTATCCTCAATTAAGGCGCTGGGCTTGTGTAGTCTCCCCAGGTGATGTGTGGGGGCAACCATGCGCCACTGTCCTGATCTGGGCCCATTCAGCATTCAAGGTCCCTTTCACATCTGGCCCCAACCTCCACCAGCCTCCCTCTCAACCCCATCTGTCCTCCCTTCCCACTCATAAGGCCAGTGGACCTGCCCATGTCCACAACTCAGCTGGTGTGGTGAATGCATATATCCCGACAATTCCACAACACTGTGGTACCTAGTAGCACCTAAGGGGTGAATGAGGATGTTAGGTAGGATTGGCAGAGGTTGTTGACTCAGTTTCTATGGGTGCTGCCTGTGTTCCACTCTACCTGGCGTTACCTGTCCAGGTGCCGTGGGGGCTTTCCTTTTGGTACTAGGGCTGTCAGTGTTCTCTCCAGTTTAGTCATTTTTGTTTCAGTTTTCAGTTTGCGTCTGTGGTGTTAAAGAGACAGGTTTTTAGTAATTTCCTGAATTTTAGGTGATCTTTGGTGTTTCTTATTTCTTTTGGGATGTTGGTCCAGAAGTGTGGAGTGCAACACTGACAGCTGTTGGGAGTGGTTTGCGCATTGAGTTGCACGGTTACTGTACTGTGTATGTCTTCTCAGGGCATGAGCATTTCACAGCAGAGAGGTTGTCCTGATAGTAGTGTCAATCACGTGTTACTGCTTAGACATTGCAGTGTTTATTGGCAGTGTCTCTGAGTAGTGAGTGTAAGGTAAGGGTGACTCTTCCGCAAGTAAAGGTAGTACATGAAGCAAACAGGCTGCCATTATGGGCCTGCCTGCTCTGAGTGCTTACACATAACCCTTGTATATGATTTGAGTGACAACCCATGTGCTATTGGTACTAGTTCTGCTAGTTCTAGAAACATGCCAAAAAATACACAATGGGTTCATTTTCCAGTGTGGTGTATTGTTTTTCCGCTCCAGCTCAGTTGTGTGCCTTTGCTGCGTGTAGGAGGATAGCAAAGCATAGTTGGCATCGCTGCTTTGCTTTCCTGCTCTGCTTTGGAAGAGCACATGGTTTTATGCCTCCATTAGATTTTCATGCTTTTGTAAAACCAAACCAAAGGATTCCTTTGGAATATGCATTGGTTTATCACCTGCTTACACCAGCCGGATTCCGTAGAAATCCATTATAAAACACATCAATCAATGCAATCTCTATTTTGGCATGAACACCATAACAGCAATAAAAAGATCAAAATAAAAATAAAGCATGGTCGAACATCATGAAAGCAAAAGCTAGATTCACATGGCACATGTCCTTACATGACCAAATAAGATTTGTGTCACTAAAAGCAGCCATGTTTAAATAAATAAATTAACCAACGCATACTCAATTGATGCCTTGATCGGTCATCAATCCATTCATTTTCGATCTCATAAATAGTTCAATGTATTAGTGTGGGTTAGATTGTGTTAAGCTTTATGCAGCAATCAACAGTTTATGGACGAATGGCAAGATCTAACTAATGAAAAGTCAATGAGAAGCCACCTTTAGATCCCCTCTAGAGTGAACTCCCTATTAACTATCCCGGTATCATTGTAAGCATGAGAGTTGCGCGAGTTTCCTTATGTTCTAACCAGAAGTTTTTAAAAACTTAATTCTGCTTACCACGGGTGGTGCTAGGTCTGGAAAAGATCCAGGACTATGCTAATATCGTGACTGCTGGGAACCGGGGCTATAGCCCCCCCAGCTGCCCATAGCGACCCCTCTGCTGCTTATGCAATGGACGACAGGGAAAGTTACGCCTATTGATTTCAATTTTAGCAGAACAATCCTGTTGAACGCATATCAATGATTCAGTGATTTCTTTTAATCAGGGTTTTAAATTGGTCTGTCCGAATTTAGCACATGCTGGCCAGATGAACAGGAAATTGGATACTGTTTTCCTGCATTGCGGACAGAGCTGACATATTTGTGAACCACCATCCTTCCAAGTACAGTAAATGTCCTTAAGGATAATATGGCAGCTCTTAGTTTTAAAGAGTAAGGTACTTGTAAAGGGGGTTTGGTGAGGTCTAAATATTTTGCTGTGCCTGTTCCATCTTTAATGCATACATAACGTATTCAACAACAAGGAAAGATTCCATTCAATTAACTCGGTTTTCAAGAAGGCCTAGGAGATTGCCTCCATCATGCTAGGTGTGGTCTAGCAAGCTACTCACACAGTGTCTTTACATGATGGAGCCATGTTGCCTCCATCATGCTAGGTGTGGACTACCAAGCATCTCACACAGTGTCTTTACATGATGGAGCCAGGTTCCCTCCATCGTGCTAGGTGTGGTCTACCAAGCATCATGCTAGGTGTGGTCTACCAATCTTCTCACACAGTGTCTTTACATGATGGAGCCAGGTTGCCTCCATCATGCTAGGTGTGGTCTACCAAGCTTCTCACACACTGTTTTTACATGATGGAGCCAGGTTGCCTCCATTATGCTAGGTGTGGTCACCAAGCTTCTCACGCGGTGTCTTTACATGATGGAGCCAGGTTGCCTCCATCATGCTAGGTGTGGTCTACCAAGCTTCTCATGCAGTGTCTTTACATGATGGAGCCAGGTTGCCTCCATCGTGCTAGGTGTGGTCTACCAAGCTTCTCACACGGTGTCTTTACATGATGGAGCCAGGTTGCCCCCATCGTTCTAGATGTGGTCTACCAAGCTTCTTATGCAGTTTCTTTACATGATGGAGCCAGGTTGCCTCCATCGTGCTAGGTGTGGCCTACCAAGCTTCTCACACAGTGTCTTTACATGATGGAGCCAGGTTGCCTCCATCATGCTAGGCGTGGTCTCCCAAGCTTCTCACACGGTGTCTTTACATGATGGAGCCAGGTTGCCTCCTTCTTGCTAGGTGTGGTTTACCAAGCTTCTCACACAGTGTCTTTATATGATGGAGCCAGGTTGCCTCCATCATGCTAGGTGTGGTCTACCAAGATTCTCACACAGTGTCTTTACATGATGGAGCCATGTTGCCTCCATCATGCTAGGTGTGGTCTACCAAGCATCATGCTAGGTGTGGTCTACCAAGCTTCTCACACAGTGTCTTTACATGATGGAGCCAGGTTGCCTCCATCATGCTAGATGTGGTCTACCAAGCATCATGCTAGGTGTGGTCTACCAAGCTTCTCACACAGTGTCTTTACATGATGGAGCCAGGTTGCCTCCTTCTTGCTAGGTGTGGTTTACCAAGCTTCTCACACAGTGTCTTTATATGATGGAGCCAGGTTGCCTCCATCATGCTAGGTGTGGTCTACCAAGATTCTCACACAGTGTCTTTACATGATGGAGCCAGGTTGCCTCCATCGTTCTCGGTGTGATCTACCAAGCTTCTCACTAAGTGTCTTTACATGATGGAGCCAAGGCAGGGACCTACTGTTTTGGATGCTTATCACATCGGGGACGCTTCTCTATATTTGCCTAATACTGGGGAGGACCAGAGCCAAAGGCAATAGAAAATGGGTCTCATCTTCAGAATGAGTTCCATCGCTTGCCAATTGAGTTCTAAACAAAGAATTGGGGTATGTGTTGATTTAGTTAAGCATAATACTGTTTTTAAGAACCCATTTTCCTGAGATGCAAATTCTGTGCCCCTACGTGGCACCAGGTTTATACTCCAAATATAGTGGCTTGTCTGGCCTCAGTTTTGTAGACAGAGAGGGTGGGACCCACCGCTCTCAGTCCGTGCTGGCGAGAGAAGCTTAATGTCGCTTCCGAGTAACCTTTTAATGCGTATGTTGACTTTTCCATGTATTTCTTCTATGCCCCTACTCGGGTAAAACGCATGCCAAGTTAGTAAAAAAATAACACCTATTTGACTAGTTCACCATTAATTACCAAATTAATTGTCCTGCTAATTGCCTTCTTATTTGTACCAACCATAGTTTTGGTCTTAGATATATAAAGCTCTATTCCTTTGCATTGGCATGGATTGACAAACTTATCCCCCAACTTCTTTAGGTCACCTATGGTCTTAGATAGTAGCACCGCATTGGAATGTTATCACTGCCTATAACCGGAGCATTTGTTTGGATGGTGTATGATTCTGTCGCGATATCGTCTATATAGACGCAGAACAGCGTAGGGGCCCGCACACAGCTTTGTTCAAACCCTTTGCCAACATTAAACATGCTGGTGCTTTCCCCATGCATGCCCCCCCTTACTGAATTATTATTGTTAGGCTATAACCATAAAATCGATTTTAGGGTCAGAATTGGTATTTTCTAGTTTAGTAAGCATTTCAATAGGTCAAATGCGGTTTTTAAATCAATGAAGCATGTGTACACTTTTCTTTTTCATAGAACATACTTTTGGAGCAATTCAAGTGCTAATGCCTTTTTGTAGAATAATTTCCCAATGGAATCTAAAAGTAAAATTGATCTGTCGTTATCTTGATTTTCCCTAAGGCGTATTTTGGTGGATTGGGAAAATAATCAATAATCGGGTGTCTGTTCTAAAGCACAGAATACACTGAAGGTAGTTGTTAAATGAGGCACCCTGAGCCCAATAGTACTCGTAAGTTGTTGAAGGTTGCTAATTTCGACACAGAAATTTTCCAAAAGAAAGCACTGTATAGTCTTCTTCTTTTTTCACTGTGACGATTAATTAAATCCACCCAAACTAATTATATGAGACGAAACCTAAGCATTAATGCTCCTAACAGGAAAGCATCTTCATAACCAATAGGAATGTCCCAGTCCATTCATTGGTAGATCTGGGAACCCAAGATGTCCGCTGCATTTGACCAACATTTATCAAACCAATGTATCAACACAGTAGCAAGAGTTTACACTAAATCTGTGCCTAACATGCAGATAACATGCAGACTTCTTCTGCTCTGGGCAGGGTGCAATGCTATGCTGGATGGACTCTGCCTTTAGGACTGCAGTCTGGGGGGCACCAACAGTTTCTTCTCTGTTGCAGTACCTCAGAGAACAATCCAGTCTGGCATTTATGCCAAACAGTACCTCAGAGAACAATCCAGTCTGGCATCCATGCCAGCAGAACCTCAGCGAACAATCCAGTCTGGCATTCATGCCAGACAGTACCTCAGAGAGCAATCCATTCTGGCATTAATGCCAGCAGTACCTCAGAACAATCCAGTATGGCATTAATGCCAGCAGTACCTCAGAGAACAATCCATTCTGGCATTCATGCCAGCAGTACCTCAGAGAACAATCCAGTCTGGCATTCATGCCAGTCAGTACCTCAGAGAACAACCCAGCCTGGCATGAATGCCAGCAGAACCCCAGAGAACGATCCAATCTGGCATTCATGCCAGCAGTACCTCAGAGAATAATCCAGTCTGGCATTCATGCCAGCAGCACCTCCGAGAACGATCCAGTCTGGCATTCATGCCAGACAGTACCTCAGAGAACAATCCAGTCTGGCATTAATGCCAGCAGTACCTCAGTTTGCAATCCAGTCTGGCATTAATGCCAGCAGTACCTCAGAGAACAATCCAGTCTGGCATTAGTTTAGTTTAGTTTAGTTTAGTTTGTTTATTTATAAAGCGCATCCGAACCCTCAGGTAACTGGGCACATAATCATGTGTACAGCAGAGTTACATATCGTTACACGAGCATCATAGTACAACAGACAGAACGTACATTAGTCCAGGCTCTGAATGTTTACATACAAGAGTAGAATATACCAAGAAAAGTATGTACAGAGAATATGCAAAAAAAGAAAAAAAAAGTTACAGTGGCTAATGTGGACCGGGTTACAGGTTGGTCCTGAATAGGCTGTAGGTGGAGTAAACATTACTACAGGTAGAGAGCGGCGGCTAGCCGGTCATGTCGGTGAGAGTCTGGCTGTTTAGGCTAGTAGCCATGATTTTACCATGGCTCTGAATGGCCAGAATGCGGCTTCCGATCTAATTGTAGTGGGGAGGGTGTTCCAACATTGTGCTGCAAGCACTGGAAAACTGGAGCCCCCTGCTGTTTTTAGGTTATAATTAGGGATCTTTAGTTGGTGTAGGTAAGGTGTTCTGGTGGGTCTAATGGGGCAGTGTCTAGCGAATTTGTCAGAAAGGTATCGTGGGGCCGTATGTGATAGGCACTTGTGGGTGATGACCAGTGTTCTTAGCTTAATTCTGTCACGGATCGGGAGCCAGTGGACTTCTTTTCTAACCGTGGATATGTGCGCCTTGCGTGGGAGGTTGAGGGCACATCTTAGTGCATTATTTTGCAGGATCTGGAGTTTGTTCAAGTTTTTAGTGGTAGTGCCTAAGTAGAGTGTGTTGCAATAGTCTAATTTAGACAATATCAGCGCTCTAGATAGGGTGAGGCAGCTAGAGGTGGAGAGGAAAGGCCTACAGGCATTGATCAATTTATTGGTGTATGAGGTAGCTGAGATGGTAGAGTTTATTTGTTTCTTTAGTAATAGGGTAGAATCGAGGTATACACCTAATGTTTTAACCTCTTTGGAGACTTTTATGATGTTGCCATCAATGGTAAAGGATTGGTACCTTTGGTCCAGTTTGTTGAGGCGAGCCTGGGAGCCTACGATAAGCAATTCTGTCTTATCGTTGTTAAGGCAAAGACTGTGTGTGGCCATCCAGGCTTGGATTTCTAAATAGATATCATTAAGCTTTGCAGCATCTTCTTCATAGCTGCCAGTGAGCGTGATGAGGACCTGGGTGTCATCTGCATAATTAGTGTAGCTGACACCCAGATCGTCAAGACGGTCAAATAGGAGCTTCGTGAAGATGTTGTAAAGTGTGGGAGAAATGCAGGAGCCTTGCGGCACTCCACATGTGATTGGGATAGGGTCCGCAGCCGCAGTGGGGGGCGAAGACTCTAGTCGTCCTGTCAGACAGGAATGACTGGATCCACTTAGTGGCATTCTGAGAGAATGCCGCAGCCGAGGAGAGGTGTTGAGTGAGGATCTGGTGGTCAACCAAATCAAAGGCAGCAGAGAGATCCAACAAGAGCAAGATGGCCAGTTTGCCCTTGTCTTTGGCGTCATCCATTTGGATTTTTAGATCCAAGAGGGCAGTTTCAGTCCCGTGCCTTGGTCTGAAGCCGGATTGTCGCAGGCCTAGGAGGTTGTTTCCTTCCAAATGTTGTTGTATTTGGAGATAGGCTACCCTGTCCAAGATTTTGAGAAGAAATGGGACTGTGGTGATGGGCCTGTAATTTGTGGGGATGTTGGGATCTAGGTTAGGTTTTTTTAGCAGGGGTAGGACCCACGCTTCTTTAAGGTTGTTGGGGACCACTGAGTTTTTGAAGGAGGAGTTGATCAGAGAGGTGATGAGAGGGTTTAACTCATTAGCACCATCTTTGATGACGGATGCTGGGCAAATGTCACCTTTGCAGTTGGATGGTTTGAGGCTGGCGATTATCTTGATTACTTCCTCTTCTGTGACTGGTGAGAAGTGGAAAGATGGGCAGATAGGGGTAGTGTGGTTAGTTTTGCTGCTGGGGTTCTGCTTGAAGGCAATGCCAGCTTTTTTTGCTTCTATCTTGGTTTGTAGGAGGGCAATTTTGTTAGCGAGGGCGAGCTGGATATTGTTACACCAAGCCTTGTCTTTGATGCAGTCCTCTGTAGGGGGCAGTGGTGATTCAAGTTCTCTTAGTATAGAGAAGAGTTCTTTGGTGCTAGATTTGGCATTTTGTATTCTCAAGTTGTAGGTCTCTTTCTTAGCATTTAAGATGGCAGATTTGTAGGTGGAGGCAGCTGAAGCAAATGTGTCTTTAGTGGAGAGAGAAGGGGCTTTTCTCCAGCTAGTTTCTGCAGTTCTTTTAATATTACGGAGAGCTTTTAATTCTGCTGAGAACCATTTGTTGGAGTGGGCAATAGGTTTGGCTTTTCGTTGTTTGAGAGGAGCTATCTGGTTGAGGGCTAGTTCTAAAGTATTGTTATATAGGTCTGCTATGGCTGCTGGGTTGTTTTTTTGCGTGGGTACATTAGCTTTACTGATAGGCGCGAGAAAAGGTTTGAGGTTCTCTATAGTGATGTTGCGGTTGTTTCTGGTGATTATTTGAGGTAACTTTGTAGGTCGTGTGGTAGATGGTAAGGATCTAGGTAAAGAGAAGGTAATAAGATGATGGTCAGTCCAAGCACAGGGAGTGATGTCAGTCAGTGAGAGGTTGCAATTGGCATCTGCAAGCCAATCCAAGGATCTTCCTTTTGTATGTGTAGGTTGATTAATGTGTTGGGTGAAGCCTAGATGAGTAATCGTGTCATTAAGGGAAGTGGCTTGGTTGTCATTGGGGTCATTGAGTCCCAAGTTGAAATATCCCAGAATGATGATTTGGGATTTCGGTTTCAAATTGGTGGTGAGTAGGAGAGAGATATCCTCTTCAAAGGTGGAGGGGGGTCCTGGGGGTCTGTATATAATATGGAGCAGGATGGTTTGTGTGTCAGATAATGGGAGTTTGACGGATAGAAGTTCGGCTGAAGGTAGGGTTGTGCTTGTTACTTCTCTGATGTTTAGGGTGGATTTTGCAATAATTGCTATACCTCCGCCTATTCCATTTTTCCTGTCAGCTCGGATGATGTTGTAGTTGTCTGGAGGGGCTAGAGCTATTGTGGGACCGGCTGCTGGGTGGAGCCACGTCTCCGTGATGGCGATAAAGTCTAGGTGGTTAGTGGAAATAATGTCGGCAACATCAGTAGCGTGGGCAACCAATGAGCGAGCGTTGATGAGGGCTCCCTTGATAGAGGTCTGTGGAGGGTTAGTTTTCGTGTGAGGTGGCGAGTGCGGTATAGTAGGGTTGTGACTAGGTGAGAGTTCAGAAAGTGAGGTAGGCTGCTTGGGGTTCGCAGTCTGATTGGTGAGCATTCTAGTGAGCTTTGTGACAAGATTAGTACGATAGCTGAGTCTATCGTTTCTAGTCATGGTCAGTGGGTCTGCGTTCAGGCATGTGGTAGTGGGTACAACAAGGCGAGATCCTAGTCTTGTATTTCTAAGGGGTGTGGGACAGGGTATGCATGGTGAAGGTGGGCGGGCAAATCTGTTTATCCATTCTATTGGAGATAGTAGGTCTGGGTAAAGTGGTGTGGTTGTGTGGGTGCGGAGCAACGGGAGGAGGGTAGCCATAGTTAGAGTGGCGCCTCTAAATGTGGCCATTGTAGGTGGCTTGGCTCTGATGATGGGGGCAGTGAAGTTCATAGGTTATTAGCAAGGGTGCAGTAGTAACTACAGGTAAGGCACAACACAAATCAACTGAGGTCTATTAGCGACCACAACACATATCAAATGAGGTCTATTCGCGACCAAAGGGCACAATGCAAATCAAATGAGGTCTATTAGCGACCGTAAGGCACAACACAAATCAAGTGAGGTCTATTCGTGACCAAAGGGCACGACACAAATCAAAAGGGTCTATTAGCGACCATAAGGCACAACACAAATCAAGTGAGGTCTATTAGCGACCGTAAGGCACAAAACAAATCAGGTGAGGTCTATTTGCGACAAAAGGGCACAGCACAAATCAAAAGAGGTCTATTAGCGACCATAAGGCACAACACAAATCAAGTGCAACACAGAATAGTACATCGGCTGCATTAGGTGACGCCTAGGTTTGGGCCAAGTAGGGTCATGGATGCAGGTGGCGCAAAAATACAAGACATACATCAAAATATCAGGCGTGTGGAAGGCCTTCAGCAATGACAAAGCAACGAGGGGCAGGGTAGTACCATGACCAGGGTTGCGGAATTAGGGGATGACTGCCTGATAGTGCGGGGTGCAGTTTCAGGGAGCTGATGCCTACGCAGAATGCAGATTGAAAAAGACAAGGGTTCCTTTGAGCTACTTATAGAAGAGCATACATACAGTAGTACGGGTTTTAAGCTCAGGTATTCACAGTTATGCAGAGTCTTACTGGTGACGGGCTCATATGCAGGAAGGCAGAGGCATCAGTATCAGGCGAGGGGGGACTCCTAATCTGCTCCTTGACGCTCCATGTCGCGAACAGGGTGCAAACAGGGGCCTTTGTATGGGCCTTTGTGTGGCCGGCGCTTCCGCCTGCCGGCGGATGCGTGGAGAAGAAGTTGGTGCTAGTACCCTTGCAACAAGGCCTCAGCCTCGCTTTCATGCCGCACGGCGCCCGGCATAGTAAGGTCAGGCAGGAGGGTCAGGCAGTGCAGGATCGAGGGAATTCTGCCCGTTAGCAGCAAAATTTCGGTGTTGCAGGTGGAGGGAGGGTGAGGTTGGGGGGTTTAGGCCTTACCCCAAACAGAGCAGGCCTTCCGTGGCTGTCGATGCACGGTGCCGTAGATGTGGAGGCCAAAGCACGTGGTGTGCTGGAGCTGCTTCCTGGATGCGGATGCTGCTGCGCATGAGGAGGAGCTCCTGCCCTCTCCTCGAGTGAGCTCCTGGCGAGGTGACTCATGCCAACAGTACCTCAGAGAACAATCCAGTCTGGCATTCATGCCAGCAGTACCTCAGAGAACAATCCAGTCTGGCATTCATGCCAGACAGTACCTCAGAGAGCAATCCAGTCTGGCATTCATGCCAGCAGTACCTCAGAGAACAATCCAGTCTGGCATTCATTCCAGACAGTACCTCAGAGAGCAATCCAGTCTGGCATTCATGCCAGCAGTACCTCAGAGAACAATCCAGTCTGACATTCATGCCAGGAGTACCTCAGAGAACAATCCAGTCTGGCATTCATGCCAGACAGTACCTCAGAGAGCAATCCAGTGTGGCATTCATGCCAGCAGTACCTCAGAGAACAATCCAGTCTGGCATTCATGCCAGCAGTACCTCAGAGAGCCATCCAGTGCTCAGCCCAGACGTTCAGAATCGATATAGCTCTTCACAAGTGAAATAGAATCTTTACATTTTTGGGGCCTCCTTTTAGGTTCTAAGAAAGAGTTATGAAAATACTGAATATTTTTAAGGTTAAGGATCTGTTTTAATCTTGAATATTTTTGGCATTTTTGCAGAAATCCAATGGGCCGGACAGGAATACGAGGGATTGGAAGTCTGAGATGTCATGGGCCAAACCATTCTCTACACCCAGTGCTAACCCGGTAAGTGGTGAACATTGCGCTGCACCTCTTGTGATTCTCAGTCATGCTACCCACCGTACGAATACACATCGTTCTCTGGATCTGGTTCACACACTGTGGTGTCTCCACTTCATTGTGATGTCTTCAAATGTTCTGTGTGGTTGCCACATACGTAGGTCATTATGAGTGGGCAGTGATAGTAAAAAAAAACTGGGGTATTTCACCCACAAATGTTTTTTACTGTTTGCCCAATTCAGAGGTCAGATGGGGAATACTTCTGTGGCTGTTCCCAAGAAATACCGCCAGAGGTATTACACATTGGATTACTAAACCAGAAATCTGCCCATTTTTATCTCTGGAAAAGAGGTGGCGGTAAAAATGTTACATTGGTCACAACATTTTTGTAATTGTACAGATGGGAAGCACAGTCACTTCCTTTCAATACGTAAAAATGTATGTAGACTGGAACATGTAAGGGATGGGAAGGAGGGCATGTCTGTTGTCCCCCCCTATCACCAACTTACCCATGTAATGCCTAAAAGGGTCATAATTGACATCTTTGTGCAGTTAAAAATATGTACCATTGTGGTATGAACCACTACTTAAGTGATAACCCCTGAGTCGGTGTCAGGTAATGCTCCGGGGCCCATAGTTACCGGCCCGTGCATAGCAAGGGCCTTAACGAAGGCCTGGGGCATTACCTGACTCGGTAATACCCCCCCAGCGAGGTTATTATTGCTATTTGTAACCTGGCCCATTGGACCGGGGTACTTAAGGAAGAAAACAAAAAAAACAATTAAATGGCTGCCGTGGAAGGGAAAATGAAGTCTGTTCTCCCTTTCCATGCCGGCCATTGAAACTAATTTTAAAAAGGTAAACCTTTAATGAGTCTAGCAATTATTGTGTAGAATTCCTATTCTTTCTTATTGAGGGTCACTGCTCAACGTGTTACACTTGTGGAACCCCCTGTTTTATTTTCAGAGGCCTGAACAAGAATGCCAGCCACTCCAGAAACAAAAAGCTACATGGCGCGGGCCACAGCACAGCAGCATCCATAAAAAAAATCTTTTTTTTTTCGGGTTAGCATGGGAGAGCTCAGGGGTCGCAACTGCGACCCCCCAATGACATCTCTGACTGGAGGTTATCCATGCTATTGAAAGCACAATCCCTGCTTTTCCCCCTTAGGCTGGAGTTTTTTTGTATCCAACACTCTTTCCGGTTTCACAGGATATTGCAAACTGTGGAGCTGTGGGACCCACTCAGATGTGTTGCATGTTTTAGAATTTCCAGCAATTGACAGTGGTGTGGCTCTCCAGTATCCTTTTCTCCCTTCTCCCTGGATGCCTCATGGCATATAAATGGTGGCAATCTGCTGCAGGGGCCCTGTGAAGAGGACAGGGAATTAATGTTTCTGATGTTTGTTAATCTGCTTAGAATCACATGCTGTGCATAGTCTGACATCCAGTGGTCACTGCGGAGTATTGCATTTTGTTTTTCGTAGTCGAAAAGGGGACGTCGACAAGGCGTGTCTGAAACACTATCCCTATAGTGACGTGCGGTGTACCCACAATCCCTCACGCGTCGAGGTCCCTCAGATTGTTTTTTTCCACCCAGATATTGGTCGCCTTTATGCGGAGCTCCTCGAGAGACATTGCAAATTCATTTACTCAACCTTTGGTCGTTCTTTAGTAATATCCATTACATAGATCCCTCCCTCGACGTAGCTGCGAAGCTGTTTCTCCGCCGAGCAAGAACTTCGACTGCGGGACGAGACGGAGGAGATCCTTCGGCGCTGCCGAACACGTGGCCTGGCCTCGCCGGCCAAAAGACAGTAGGGAGAGTGGGGTTGTGGGACATTACTTGTTTCTCTCTGAGAATGCCTTTCCCTTTCCCCTCCCTTTCCCTCGGGGTTGTTATCACAGCTATAGATTTCCTCAGCTATGGAGAGGACACCCTTTAGGTTTTGCCCGCTTTGCAAAGGCAAGTTCACCTGGAAAGACAAGCATAAACGGTGTAACCGTTGCTTGCCCCTTGATCACAAGGAAGACGGCTGCGCGGCTTGTCAGCTTCTTAAGCCTAAGACTTTAAAGGACCGCAGGGTCAAGAGGTGGGCGGCCTACGCCACGTCGAGGTCCGATTCCTCACCCGCCGCCGCCGCAGAAAGTGACGAGGAATGTGATAACCCGACATCCGTTTCGGAAGTCGTAGACCTCTCTAAGGAGCGCTCGCTCTCCTCGTCGCCTGTCCCCGGCCTGACAAGCTCGGCTCACGCCCTGATTATGGGGATGAACACCCCGGCGACACTGACGCACACAAAAAACACTCCCATAAACACATAACCCACGGCTCTTCTTCGTCAAAGACGAAGAAACCATCAGCGCCAACGGAGACGCAGGTTCCACCGGCGTCCTCCTCAGACCGTAAGAATCTTAAGCCCCCCTCGCAACCGCAAACACGACCAGCGACTGGGCTTCCCCCAGCTAAGGGCGCTACCCCCAAACCACCAGACGAAGCGCTCCGTCAGAGAGCGCCCGTCGCCGTAGAACACGCAACGCCCGTAACGTCGAGACAGCCCTCCACGGACAGATTAGTCGTCGAGAGCCTGCAGAGGATCGTTTCCACCGATAGCCAGAGACGGACGGCGAAAGACGCGCCGAATACCGCTCAGAAGGCTAAAGAAACGCCGAAAAGGCCGGAAGGAAGGCAGGAACTGCCCCCTTCATCTAGAGGAACTTCTAGCCTGCCAGAAGGCTTTTCAGACGGCGACGGAAACCTTTCTTCGACGTTATGGGATAGGTCAAAGTGTTTTCAGGCCGAATACCTTATTCCCCCCCCCCCCCCCAGACCGCCCAGGGATACCTCATGAGACCCTGGAGAGACTCCAGTTCTGTATGGAGAAGATGGAGAGGTTTATGGAGACCCAAAACCTACCAACACCCAAAAGGGCAAGAGAGGGACCTCAGGAGGACCCCAGGGTGAAAATCCCTAGACTGTTTAATCCCTCCCAAGAGGATGTAGATCTATATGACCTCACTGGAGAGGACCCCCATTTTCAGGAGGAGGACAAATTTTTAGGCAACGAAGAGGAACAACACCTAGATGAAGAGGGTTTTGACGAGAATCCAGATATAGGTGGGGGTGCTTCACATCCCTGGCAGTCCCCATCAGCGTTTTCGGACCCTGATGCCCTAAACCTGTCCCCTCCCAAGGACTCACCTATTAGGAACACGTCACCTATAGACGATCAACATACATTTAATGCACTACTACGGAAGGCAGCAGCGCATTTCAAAATAGACACTGGGGAGATTTCTCCTGACATTGACTTTGTGGAGAAGGTAATCAAGGATTACCCCTGTCAGCCAAACCATTCCCCTCCTCGCCTCAGTAAGGGGACGAATTATCCCTTCACTATCTACACCCGCGTTGGTCAGAGGGGTCAACCCGAGGATAGAAAAACTATTCAGTCCCTCTCCTTCAGACCCGTTGTACCTCAGGGGCCACTCTGTACCAGACTCCCTAGTTGTGACAAATACAAGGAAAAGAGCAGGGGTCCCGCTGTCAACCAGCGAGGCACCACCTGATAAAGAGGGTACAAAATTGTATGCCCTAGGGAAGAGGATCACAGCCTCTGCTGGTTTTTCCGCAAGGATTGCAAATAACAACTCCCTGCTAGCAAGTTACGCAGAGGCACAATGGAGCAAGCTGCGTAAGGACATCGAGGAGGTACCAGAACCCCTACGCACACGGCTTCTGGCCACGATTACTGAAGGGACCCTAGTCAACCAAAGCATCGTGAAAAACACTCTGGATGCTGCAATACCGGCTGGCCGTTCCCTAGTCCAAGGAATACTCCTAAAACGCCATGTCTGGCTGCGTAATTCGGGATTTAAACCCGAAACACAAGCATCTCTAATCAACAAGCCTATAGAAGATGACAACCTCTTTGGCAAGGCGGTTGATGAGGCACTAGAAACGGCAAAGAAAGAGTTTGACACCATCAAAACCCTAGACCAGATTTCTAGGCCTCCTAACAAACGTGGCTATGGCAATAGGCGCTTTTTTCGAGGCCAACGCCAGCAGCAAAATCAACAGCAGCAATACTCTGCAAACAACTGGTCCTCTAACCAAGGTACCAGTGGACAATACACCCAGAGAGGACAACGCTGTGGTAAAGGGAGAGGTCGGGGTTCCACCCCTAGAGGTTCCCAAGCCACCAACACCAACTCGAAGGTTCGGGTCCCCTCCGATGCATCGCCGGTCGGGGGCCGGTTAACATCCTTTCTTCCAGCATGGGAGGGAATAACATCAGACCGCTGGGTACTATCAACCATAGCCCGCGGCTACTGTATAGAATTTAACAGTTCCCCAACGTACAGACCCCCAAGGGGACGATGCATGACACCAGAACACCTCGCCATCCTTCTGCAAGAAGTGGACCAACTACTGGAAAAAGGGGCCACAGAGGTCGTGCCTCTATCTCAGGTAACGGAAGGTATTTATTCATTGTACTTCCTTGTACCCAAAAAGGACTTAACCGTGCGCCCTGTACTAGATCTGCGCCCAGCGAACAAATTTGTCAAACCTCAAAAGTTTCGTATGGTGACCTTACAGGAAGCGAGCCCCCTGCTATCACAAGGAGATTACATGACAACACTAGACATGAAAGATGCATACTTTCATATTTTAATGTTGCCAGCGCACAGGAAATTCCTCAGGTTCAAGATAGAGGGCAAACACTACCAGTTCAGAGTGCTACCCTTCGGCATAGCATCAGCACCGAGGGTATTCACGAAAGTACTGGCAGTGGCAGCGTCCCACCTGCGCAGGTTTTCCATCCCAGTATACCCTTACCTCGATGATTGGCTCATAACAGGGGATTCTTACGAAACATGCTTTGCAAATACCCAAAAGACTGTAGACCTTTTGTTCCAACTGGGGTTCTCCATCAACGAGATGAAGTCCAGCTTAGACCCCAGCCAGATCAAACAATTCCTAGGGGCTCTAATTCGAACAAAGGACGGCCTCGTCTTCCCCTCCAACGAGAGGGTCCAAAACATGCTGTTTCAGATCCCTCAATATGTGGCAGGTCGAGAGGTGACGGTACGCAGAGCAATGCGCTTGCTAGGTATGATGGCGTCATGTATTTATTTGGCTCCTCACGCGCGCCTGTGTATGCGCCCAATGCAAGAGTGGCTCAACAGCCAATGGTGTCAGGCCAGCGGACAATGGGACGATCTAGTGGTGGTCTCGCAGGCCTTAGTTCTCTCGCTACGGTGGTGGTCGAAGGAAAATCTGGTAATAGGGAAACCATTCGCCACCCCCGCAGTGGAAGCCACTCTAACCACAGACGCATCCCTCACAGGATGGGGGGCTCACCTATCCCATCAGACTGCTCACGGAGTGTGGACTCCGAGCGTAGCATCCAAACACATAAACTTACTGGAGCTACTGGCTGTGCTCAAAGCACTAAAAGACTTCCAGGCACACCTACAAGGGAAAACAGTGATGGTCCTCACGGACAGCACAACAGCCATGTACAACCTCAACAAGCAAGGGGGCACTCACTCTCCAGGACTGTCCAAGCTGGCCCAGAACATCTGGAAGTGGGCTCTCAAACACAACATGTTCCTACTGTCACAACATGTACCAGGGGAACTCAATCTGCTAGCAGACGAACTCAGCAGAGACTTCCCTCTGCCCTCAGAGTACGAATGGCGGTTACACGAAGACATCGTCTTCGACGTTTTCACACAATGGGGATTCCCAGAAATAGACCTGTTCGCAACTCTGGAGAACTCACAATGCCAAGATTACGCCTCCAGGTACCCCCAAAACCAATCCAAGGGGAACGGTCTATCGATTCCATGGTCAGGGAAATTTGTTTACGCTTTTCCCCCCGACTCCCCTTCTCAACAAGATTGTGCACAAGATGCACCAGGAACAAGTTACCATGATACTAGTGGCCCCTATGTGGGCGCGGCAGCCATGGTTCGCTCACCTGATGGAGATGTCTCTATCTCCTCCAGTGAAACTTCCCTGCCCGTACAACATGCTGTCACAGGACAAGGGCAGGACACTGCATCCATGCCCTCAGACCATGAACTTAGCAGCCTGGCTCCTGAGATCATAGAATTTGGACATTTACAACTCCCGCAGAGATGCATGGACATCCTCAGGGAGGCTAGAAAGCCTAACACTTGTCACTGTTATTCTAGCAAATGGAAGAGATTTGTCATCTGGTGTAGAGGAAGAAGCATCAACCCAGTTGATTGCTCCCCCACGCACATTGTTCTGTACCTGACCCATTTACTGGACTCGGGTCTAATGTTCAATTCTATTAAAGTCCACCTAGCGGCACTTTCTGCATACACCACTTCCCAACTTAAAGTGTCATGGTGGAAAGTCCCAGTTATCAAAGCCTTCATGGAGGGGGTAAATAGAATACACCCTCCGATAGCAAACCCAGCTCCCGACTGGGACCTAAATGTGGTACTTACCAGACTCATGGGCTGTTACAACTGTCCTGTGGAATCGCACTGCTGCACACTTTCAGGAATCGATACCCGTGACATCCACGGTTAAACTCGGAATCGGAACACTCAATGTGGAGGATCCAGAGACTGTAAGCCGCGCTCTAGTTGTTCCCGCTCCTCGGACCGCGGGATTAGCTCCGCCCCCAACTTCCGGAATGGTATTTCCGGCAACAGGAACCGCAGCACTACGCGTTGCTTCTCTATTCAGAGTCGCGCTGCGCATCGTAAGTTCGCTACCTTCTTATCTGAAGTTATTCCTCTGCTACTTTTCAGTGGATCGTTTCCTTGTAGCTTCAATCCCTTATCTCCTTACCTTTCCGTTTCCTGAAACTTAGAGATCTCGATTTCCTTCCGAGCCCAGCGGTTCTACAGGAAGTCACCTCCGTGTGTTCCCGACTGTTCTCTCTGGTAGTGTTTTGTTCTGTCTAGCTATTTGTTTTTCTGTGTCTCTCACAGGGTTTCTCCCTCTAATCATGCTTATCTATTACGTCAACATTAGATTTCAACTTCAGCCCTATTCAGTCTTCAGTCCCCTCGAGCTCAAGCCCTCCATCCAGCTCTTTACAATTCCTCCCTTGGGCTATCACCTGTTGGTAAGACTCCAATTCCTACAACATCCTTTGCATCTTCGTGTCTTTACTTTTGACATATCCTAACCTCTTTAACATCATATAGGCACATAGCCAACTTTTCACATCCGATTGAAAAAGAAAAGCTTAGAAGGGAATAGGCTTGTCAGGGTAAGCTTCTTTTCTTATTCCTACCACTCTTCTATATTAGATCCGGTATCTTTAATTATCTGAAATTCTATTCTGTTTCTATCAGAATCCTCCCTGACAAGATTCCGGTTCACAGCCCAACCATTGTGACCCTCCACCAGCCGCTGCAGGAATCTACGCTCCCCAGCAGCACCTCACGGGGTTTTTTCCCTTCGGGGTTTCCCCTGGAGACTTAACTTCAATCTAGCCTTGAGCTGGGTTTGAGAGGAGTTTTCAGGTAATTCCCTCCTGCTTCTAGTTCAAAGAGAGCTGACCATCACGGAGGTAGGTGTCATTCTCATTTGCCGAGAGATAATTTGCTTCAAGTACTTTGTTAGTATAAAGTTATAACATGGGCTCACCCTTTGAACCCATGCACAAGGCAACTCTTAAGGACCTCTCTCTTAAGACTGCTTTCTTAATAGCTATCACCTCCATTAGGAGAGGTAGTGAACTACAGGCTCTTTCTGTTCTAGACCCCTTTGTAACAGTTCACAAAGATAAAGTGGTTCTACGCACACACCCGAGGTTTGCACCGAAATTCATCTCGAAATTCCATGTCAACCAGTCAATAGAACTACCAACGTTCTTTCAAAACCCTTAAAATTTGGGAGAAAAAAGCCTGCATACACTTGATGTGCACAGAGCTGTCATGTTTTATATGGAAAGAACTAGACCACTAAGAAAGACTAATCAGTTATTTGTCTCGGTGGCAGCAGGAAGAGAAGGGGATGCAGTCTCAAAGTCCACTATATCTAGATGGATTGTTCAATGCATCACTCTCTGTTACACTCTTGCTAAGAGAGAACTACCCTTCAAGCCAAGAGCACACTCTACTCGAGGCACTGGGGCATCATAGCATTCATTGCAAATGTTCCCCTCGAGTCCATTTGCAAAGCGGCAACCTGGAGTTCTGTACACACCTTTACAAAACACTACTGTCTAGATGATCACTCTAGATCTGATTCCCAGGTGGGACAAGCAGTATTAAGACATCTTTTCTCTACTGTTCCTTCTCACAACCCACCTCCAACTCCGGGTACTGTTCGCTAGTCTATGCACAGCATGTGATTCTAAGCAGATTAACAAACATCAGAAGACAATGCATTACTTACCGTAAAAGCATTTCTGATGGTTGTATCTGCTTAGATTCACATGCGCCCACCCTTCCTCCCCGCTCGGATGGAAGGAACATAGACATCTTTTTATATCTCTCTTTTTCTGTACTCACTCACGTCTAGAAGGCTCCCTCAGGGCAGAAAAAATACAAACAGAGGGATCTCGACGCGTGAGGGATTGTGGGTACACCGCACGTCACTATAGGGATAGTGTTTCAGACACGCCTTGTCGACGTCCCCTTTTCGACTACGAAAAACAAAATGCAATACTCCGCAGTGACCACTGGATGTCGGACTATGCACAGCATGTGAATATATGGTATTAATAGGGATATGATATAATAGGAATATAAGCAGATACAACCATCAGAAATGCTTTTACGGTAAGTAATGCATTGTCTTATTGATCCACCACAGAATCCAAGCCTTACACAGATTTTTTCCTCAAAAATTGACCTGCTGTAATAATGTGAGTAGGGTTTGATTTTCTGTAAATTAAACTATGGCTGAGAAAAGGAGGTAGTGCATGGTGGCCAAAGTGGCTGAAGCAACAAGGATGTGTCCCAAGGTGTTGGGAACAATTTCCTTTTTGGCTGTAATTCTCCCCACGTGTGAGTCGCCAGCACGTTTTTCAACCAGTTCTTCTGAGTGGGTGGGAACCTTTTTCCTCACTCACCCAGTCGTTTACTCTAACATATAATCAAAACGCAACCCTTTTGGTTGTTTCTTTTCTGAGGTATACTTTCCTCCAACATTTTAGGCATCTGCAATTTATTATTGTTGTACACATCACTTTCTGTACACTGTTGCTGGGAGCTCCTTGAGCTGCCCTTTTTCTTTTCCTGGTGATAACAATCGTTGCCAAGGACAGGGTGGATACTTTTAATCCTACCTGACTTTTATTGTTGCAGAATCAGCACACCCCACCTTATGTCGAGTGCTGAGGGGACATAATGTATCTCTTTTCCCACTTCTGCTGTAGCTTTCTAGTTACAGTGACAAGTTCATCTGAGTGGCTGGTGGCAGTGGATGATTTCTACCAAGGTTTTGTGAACTGAACACGCAGGCTACTATTGCAACTGCGGTAAGGGACACATGGGTCACAATTGACCTAAAATGGTGGCTGTACTTTCTTTTCACCAACTCTTGATGACGTGTCCTTTCTTGAACTTTCTTCTACCTAGTTGGCTGGAGGAGGTCCTGCTAAGTCCTTTGTCTTTGGCCAAGGCTCTCTGCATGCCTGAAAAGACAGGAAGTGGGGAAACTCCCCTGCCCTTTGTACTGCAGTGTATCTGCCTGGATCCAGTTCGAACTGGGTGTCTGGCTGTCCTTTTGGACAGTACAGCCCCGAGATTTGCATGAAGGCTTGAATGGTAACTGGCAACGTTTTCCATCATAAAAGGCGGGGCTCCTGGAGCAGAAAGGCAGAGCCGACCAATGGAAAGAAGAATCCAAAGAAGAAGGATGTCTGCAGCCACCTCCAGCGACCGCCAAGGACTGCTGTGTAGCCGCTGCTGCTCCAACCTCCTCTTCTACTCGACAGGGAAGATCCAGACTGGATGACTTCCCCCTTGGAATAGTGAGTCTAACCAGTCTTGAGACCAACTGCATTTTGAGCCATCCCTAGAAGAGCTGCGACCATCCTGGGCTGTAATCTCCCAATACTTGGGACCATTTTGCTGTGCACCGTCTCCTGAAGTGGGGTTTTGGTTGGAACCTTGTGGGCATCCTTCCGGTCTTGCAGTGACCTTTTCCCACTCTGAGAAACCTCCTCTTCCAAGTCAGGGGCTGAGAAACAGGGAGAAGCCTGCCATGTGACAACCTTCGCTGAACTGAAGCCTGCATCGAGTCCTAACGAGCCAGTATCGTGAAGATCATCTGCTGGGCATCCCATCGCAAGAAGCTGACTATCTGCTCCCACCAAAAGTTGTCATGATCCCTGTCCCTAACCCTCTTAGGCAAAACACTGGAGCCAGGCTACGATCCTCCATATGGGCCTTAAAGGCCTCCCCATCTCATCGGAGACCCACTTGGAGTCAGTCGTGGCGCCTGTGGCTCATACATGTTCAGAGGAAAGACTGGAAACTGGACTTGGTAATGCACTGAGCTATGCGGTCTAGCTTTTTGGGTGTGGTTTGACCTAGGGATACCTGGGATACCTGGAGGCTATGTAAACCACCCCTGGGCAGAGAAACACACTTTGCGTTACTCTGTGCCTGCAGCGTGACACTCACCGCGTTCAGATCGGTCCCCTGAGATCTTCGCCTGCCACCCTCGTACCGCGTACATGAAAGAACAAGAACAACATTAGCACAACACTTACCTTGAGGAGAATCCTGCTTCCATCCATCGTTCCTCTGGTCCAGTGGGCAGCATCTCGGCAGCGCCATCTCCATTGCGGAACGCCGCATCCTGGGAAGAAAAGAACGAAGGGAAAAGACATTAGTAAGCGTTCTCATATTCCGATTCCCCAAAAAAACCAGCAAGAATAATCACACTCTTACCTGGACTCGAGCCGCTTATGGTCACTTCAGTTATGGAGCATACCATTGACCTACAAAGGAGAAAAAGCAACACAGGTTAGCACAAAAAAGACAAGAAGGCACCGCGCATTACGCTTTACTCACCGCTACTTATTCTCTTAGCCGGCAGCCATACTGGGACATTGCAACGGCCTGCAAGGGAAAAGAGAGACATAGGTCAGCACAAGAAAAAGGCAAACAGCGCCGCGCATCGCGCTTTCACTCACTGCTTTGTGCTCGGCCCCCTAAGCAGCACGACACCATTAACAACCTTTTCCAACACCTAAAGGGAGAAGAGGAGACATTATTAGGGGCAAGAGAAAAGAAAAGGACAGTTCACCAAAATCAACAAACCTACCTTGTCGGACTGGAGTTACAGCAAGTCCAGACTCATTGGGCCTGCACCAGTGAAGCAACTAGGTCGCGCCGCACCCACATCAAACAACGCACCTCTGCACCGAGAAGCAGGACGAAGAGCGCACGATACAAGAAAACAAGGTGAGGAGAGGACATAGGGGAAGGTTTGGTCCTCAAGGGAGGTGGGGGTCAAGCAACAAGAAACAGTAAAGTTAAAATCCGAAACTCCTGTATTTCAGGCCCAATCCTCAGTCAAACAGATTCCAAGGGAAGGGTTCGAGATCGTGAGTGGTCCAATCAGGCTGAGTGGCATCCCTGTGGATATCAGGTGAGCGTTACAGAACGCAAACCCTTTATACCATAATCCACCTGGACGTCATGGAAACGTCAGAAACCGACCAGTTAGCCCAAATGCTGGGGCAGTTAAATGCTGAGGTACATTCAGCCAGGCAGGAGACCAATGCCCTGAGGAGAGAGTTGATAGTTGCTAAAGAACGCACTGACGACTTGAGCCGGCAACTTCTCCAGTTCATGCACCATTGCCTGATAACGTTTCATCAATGCCAGTACCATCAGCCAATCCTGTACAGATAACCCTTCCTGGGGCAGTTCCTTTGGCCCCACCTGAACGATTCACGGGAGATCCCAAGAAGTATGCAACATTTATGAACCAATGCTGTCTTAATTTCCTTTGTAGGCCGGGGGCCTTCCCAAATGACCAATCAGCGGTTGCTTTCGTGCTATCTTATCTGAGCGGCAGTGCTGCAGACTGGTCTGTACCCTTTGTCAGTCAGGACGATCCTTTGCTACACGACTTCAGGGGTTTTCAGCAGGAGATGGAGAAACTCTTTGCTCGTCGTACCCATGGACAGGCATTAGACAACAAACTTTTGTCCCTTTGTCAAGGAAACCAAGACTTATTAACATACATAGCAACCTTGAATAGGCTTGTGGTCGAAGCAGGATGGCCCGAGGAGAAGAGAACCACGTTATTTCATCGGGCCTACAGGGGGAGCTAAAAGATGTTCTTGCTCAAGTGGTTGACCCACCGAAAGACTGTGCAGAGTTCATTAACCTTGTTGTTCAACTAGATCATAGGTTGCAAGACCAAAGAGCAGATTGAATCAGACTGGACACTCGCCCTATGTATGTACGATCAAAGGATAATGTCCCACAAGCAATATAAAGTTCAGGGGAACCAATGCAGATCGGAGGGGTAGGGGCCCCCTTGACTAAGGCTGAAAGGGACAAGAGAGGCAGCAGCAGCTATGTTTGTACTGCGGAAAATCAGGCCATACCTTAAGGAGTGTCCAGTGAAACCACCAAGGAGAACCGTAGGGGCCACTGACAAGGAAGATGCCAACAAAGAGTCGGAAAACTACCAAGCCCGGCAAGTGTAGGGGTCCGCTTGTCGAGCGAAGAAAGTGAACTACAGACCTCCCATTTTGCATTGTCTGTGATCTTGATCATTTACCAACAACCATCTCGGATGCACGCAGTAAGAGTGTACATAGACAGTGGAGCAGTTGGGAACTATATGGACCAAGATCTCGCGCGGAGTGTTAGCAGAGTGTTTGATGCCTGTGCCTTGAAGCTACCCTGCTGTACCCTGAGTAATTTTTCTCTTTCTACTGCTTGGAGGTGGTGCCTGGAGGTGGTGCCTGAACATAAGCTTCACTCTAGACGCGGAGCGTCCGCGGAGTGTTAGCAGAGTGTTTGGTGCCTGTGCCTGGAAGCTACCCTGCTGGACCCTGAGTAATTTTTCTCTTTCTACTGCTTGGAGGTGGTGCCTGGAGGTGGTGCCTGAACATAAGCTTCACTCTAGACGCGGAGCGTCCGCGGAGTGTTAGCAGAGTGTTTGCAGAGAGGGCGCAGAAGGCGCCTTGGACATAAGACAAACTGCAATAAACCACCCAAAGAAACAAGCACCTCATACACGGAGCCGCTCAAAAATGACCGATGCCTTGCATGGGGTAGATGAGGAGCCATGCCCTGTGCCTTCTGATGAAACACAGATTGACAAAAACAACACTCGGAATGAACATGTCACTGGCACTGGCACGCCATCATGCAATGGGCCCCAACGCGCCAGCGTTGAGCATAATAGAGAGTTAGAGGATGCTATCTCCGCCTCCGCAGTTGGCCTGTTGGAAACAGGTTCCCTGCGGTTGGCGGCTTCTCCCAATATGGAAACGGTGGTCAATGGAACAAAAGGTACGTGCCAAAAAACCTGTTCCCCAGTTTTGAAAGCCCTTAAGGCCTCCTCCCCTACGAGGTGCCTCCCCTTACCCGCGGCTGCCGTGCGGCTCGTTGAGTCTGGAGTGGCTTTGCTGGCCCGCTGTTCCGGCCGCTCGCCGCGGGGGGTGGGTGGGGGTGCCTTTGGGGGCGCGGCCGGTGTGTCGGGGGGTTCTCTGGGGCCGGTGGGTGGGCTTCCCCGGCTGGGGGTCTGTGGGGTGTATGCCTTCGCGGCCCCTGGTGCTGGGGTGGCTGTGTGCGCTCGGCCGGGAGGGTCGAGTGACCGCCCCCCGATCGCTGGGAGCGGCGACGCGGTGGGGAGAGAGGGAAGGGGCGTGGCCAGAAGGGCTGTGCGTATGGACGATACTCCTACTGACTCGCGAATTGGAGATACGGCCCCAGCGGAGTCCCAAATGGAAGGGGACGGGATACAAACTTTCGTAGGAGTCGAAGAACCAGGGAGCGTGGGAAAATTTGCTTTCTGCGCACCACGTGAAGAGGCCTTCTTTACGTTTCAACAAACACAGGTAAATAAAGGAACTGAAGAGTTATGTGAAAGCCCAATTTCTCCTGCATACGTGGATGCCATGGGAGACCTTTGGAACGACCATGAACATTCCCCGAACCCCCGTTCTTCTCCCATTAAAAAACAAAGCTTGGCTCTTTCTCAAAAAGTCCACGACCCCCTGACCTTTGCAGAGCCCTTGATTCAAAAAGGACATAACCAAAACTGCAGCTTAAAGCCACCATCAAAATCAACTATGTGCAAAAGCATTAAATCAACAAGCCCACTAGCCGCAAAAAAGGATGCACTCAGAGCAAATAAAAGCTACACTCAAAATCTTACTCAAAAGAGTAAAGCAAGAGCAAATTCTCTCTCGGACATAAAATCAATTAGATGGCACTTTAATAAAAAAGATCTTGGAACCGCAACAAAAGTAGCCCCCGGTATCACCGGGGAACAATGTTCAATGACAGCTGAACTAGAAGTCACTGATCAAGAATTACTTCAAGCGACTGGAACTGGAGAACCAGTTGCAAGCGTAACGAATCAGACATCAGCAAAGGATGGAGACCGGAGGAGTCCTATTCTAGAGAATCACAGTCCATGCAATCCTGCCCGCACAGAGCTACCGCAAACTGCAGCTGGATCAGTCCTCAGTCAAGACTGCTCCTCGAAGCCACAAGAAGCACATAATGGACAAACACCAATCATTTCAACTACAGAAGCTGAGGCCTTGGCGGTGTTTACCAGCCCAACAAAAACCTCAACTCCTCACCCAAATAGATCGAAACGAGGTTTGGGAGAAGAAGTAATAACTCCAGCTAACTTCAAAACAGCCCCAGAAATAAAATCTAAATCTGTATTGACGCAGCCAAGCCAAATGAAAGAGTTCTACAATGAATTGCTGTTTTCAGCCACAGCAAATAACAGTTCGCAGAAACAAGCAGGTCAAACGAAAAGAAAGGACAGCGACATCGAGCCAACCATAATTGAAAGTACAGACGAAGAAAATGATATTTCGTCTGCTAAAGCGCCTTTAAAGCGCAGCCAGGCAGAGATTGCCTATGATAAAATTACCAGCAATATTAAAAGCTAACGCAGAAGCCTGCGCTAACCTGCAAGCTGCAATGGGATCTATGATGACAATAACCATGGCACCGTTCCTCAAATTATATGAAGTACTTTACGAAAACTACAAGGATCAATCAACTCTTTTGGCTCTAATTCAATCCAAATTAATATACATAGATTCGTATATTGCTACTATTAAAGAAAAGAGAGCAAGAGAGGAAGAAACAGAACATGTCATTTTCAAAACTCTTATCGATCTGATGGAAGATGCCAGAGAAGACAAGAAGGCGTTTCTCCACTGTTTCAGTGATACCATAACAATGATGAAACCGGATGTATTTAAGTATCAAGGCCAAACTATGGAAAAATGTACATCCACAGAAAACGCATGGAGTTATGCGAACGAAATTGATAATAAGACAGATAAAACAGCGGTCATTGACAGTCCACCAGAACAAGTGAGGCCGGAGTCATCAACGGGACAACAAAACATCATCTGCAAAGAAAAACCCGTCATTGCCTCCGCAACTGGTCCTGCTGTACAATCGGATATACAGGATTTGATAATAAATCCATCGATAGGCCATGTTGATAACTGTCCTAAGGTAGATAAAAATAAAGTTCTATTTCCTTTATTCGCTACAGAAAGTCCACTTGCATCAAAGGAAAAGGAAACGGGTGGCCAACCCAAACAAACTGCTGTGAAATGCTCCAAAAAAAAGGAAATTGCTTTGGGGAAAACAGCTAAGAAGTTAAAAAATCTACCACTGCCAAAACACACCTCGGCAGAAGGAACCCGTTACTTCATTCATAATTTGAAACCTATTGGAACCGTGCCGCATAATGTTGAAAGAAGTTTCCAACTAAACGGCTCACAAAAATGCCAAAACTATAAAAATCGAGAATTCGTCCCAGAATCGATAACTGTAGACACAGATGAAGACGAATCCAATACTAGCGAAGACATGGATGCCCTCCTGCAACTCTCGGTCCACGAGTGCGACAGATCTGCAGACTCTGTCAGTCAAGAAGGCCCAGTGAACGCCGATCAAAAGGACGACGAGAACGAGGAACTAAATCACAGCGAGACCCAATCACCAGCTTTTAAAACTTTACAGGAAAAAAGAGATTTGCTGGAACGCAAAAGCATAAATGAAATGAGACAACAACAATTATTGGACGCTATGCTGGACCATTCAAATCAGGAGAATCAGAAAAAGAAAGATATGCCTCGACGAGAAACCATAAGGAAAGAAACAAAAAAACAAAGTGATCGACTCCGAGCCAATACGTCCACGGAAAAGCGAGGTAAAATGGAGAAGAAAGGCCATAAACTCATAGTCGAACGAGTGTTGAAAGCTAGAGATGGTCTGATCCTAAATAGATCAAATCTTATGAGACTTTTGCACAACGTACCACAACTACGAGTCATTGAGCCTAATGACATCAAGATAGTGGCTTTTCCTAAAGAAGATGAAACCGATCGAATTTGCCTCCATCTGTTTTCAAAAGCAATTATGAATCTTATTTGGTTAGCTGCTGATGCACTCAGATCCCTTGGCTTCTACATCAAATCGGTTGAATCTAAAAACCAAGAACAAGGACCAAAACAGTTGCATAATTTGCCACGGACCCCGAGCCACTCTCCATCAAGGGCCGCCCTGTCAACAGATGATTTGAATGCAAAACCAATAAGGTCCTCTCCAACAATTTTGCGAGGACCCACTGCTCTCAGAATGAGAATAAAAGGAAACGTAGGATGGAAGGCGTTGAGTCCTTTAGCTGGTAGCGAAGCAGCACTTGTGACAAAAATCGACACAACTAAACCCTGGAATTGGCTCGCTGGAACATCATCCACAAAAAACAATCTTTAGATCGACTGCGGAGACGTCTCAAATAACCTGCGAATAGTGTCATGGAACACTCGTGGGCATCGACATCTGCTGGATCATCTGAATAAGGAATTACTAAAGTCAGATATTATTTGCATCCAAGAATGCTGGCTTTTGGAACCCCCAGTCATGGGGGGTCCACATGTTTCCTTAACAAAGGATATTAAGGTCTGAAAGGGAGACCTTCCGCAGGACTGTTGACAGTGATAAAAAACGAATATAAAGGAAACATATTCCGGGTTATGACTCCCTCACCACTTATACAAATAATCAGAATTCAAGAGCATAACGGAGGCTTTCATCAATTCAAGAAGCATTATCAAATTATTATTAATCTTTATTGGAATCTTAAAGCTAAGGATGGAGAGAATTTCCTAGGAACTGTGCTTCAACACATTGACGAGCTGAGAGCCGAATTTGAGAAACCCACATTAATCATTTGTGGTGACCTCAATATAGACTGTATAAAGAAGTCTCATGTCGAACAAAGAGGAGTCTCACAACAGAGAGTAACGCGTACGAAAAGATGGTTAGCGGAGATGAATAGTCGAGACCTTTTGCAGGTAAATGGAAATGTGAACGGCGACCGACAAGGAGCAGTCACATGGGCTTCATATAATCAAAACGCAACTCTCGACTATTTCTTTGT
The DNA here is from genome assembly GCF_040938575.1 of Ambystoma mexicanum. NCBI lineage: Eukaryota > Metazoa > Chordata > Amphibia > Caudata > Ambystomatidae > Ambystoma > Ambystoma mexicanum. The sequence continues at coordinate 1,092,988,899 of NC_090941.1, forward strand.
GGATAGAGAAACGTTCAAAACTACCTCTTCGCTGAATATAATTCCAACAAGCAAAAGCGACCACAAAATACTTCTCCTTACGTGTGTACTAACAATCAAACCACAGGAAAGTGCATCGGCCTATCAAAAAAACTGGCCTCACAAGGTTGAAACGAACAATGGCCTTAACAGATTACGAATAGCACCAAAAATGACATTGAAGCTCAAAAAAACCATAGAATGCTGGAAACTAACAACAAACATGGGAGTTGAATACGAATCATGTCTTTCCACCTTCAGAGTAAAATCAGGCTACAAGATACAGCCAAAAATTCCACGACTACATAAATATAACTCTGAACTGGCTGAAAGAAAATCAAAGCTAGCAACAAAGCTAAGAGCTCTAAACAAACTGAACACCGAGGGGGCATGTGAAGAAAGGGCAACGTAAAAAAAAGCCTATCGTAATTGGGCTAAATCTCACAGGGCCTTACTGTTTCAAAGAGACTCTGAAGAGATGCTATCAGCTACCTCCAATAAAAACGCTAAATTCATGTGGGCTCTAATGAATCAAACAAGCGTACTACAAGGAACAGAACAGATAAACCCGATTCACGAAGGAAAATGGACCCAATATTTCCAAAAAGCTTATAGCCAGGAGATGCTAGAAGATGCTCAGATGCAAATAATCATGGATAAGACTCCATGGAATATACCATTCGAGAAGTCGGAAATCATTGTACTGATCAACAAGGCAAGCAGTTCGCGGGCACCTGGGCCCGATGGCCTAACAAACGCCATATAAAACAAGCACCTGAAGTGTGGGCCGACATGTGCTACGTACTGTTTAAACGAATCATCAAAACTAAACAAATACCGGAATCTTGGACTAAAGCGATTATTATTCCCATTCACAAAAAGGGAGATAGATGCAAGCCTGAGAATTATCGTCCAATATCTTTGTTGGACGTAATAGGTAAAATATTTACAGGTATCCTCTTAAAGAGATTAAAGGAATGGATCATACACTCAAGAAATTACGACCAACGGCAGACAGGGTTTGTTGAAAAAGTTGACTGCGGGCTAAATTTGCTCATACTCAACCTATTAAAGGCTAAAACTATCTGCGAAAAACAGAAACTTTACCTGGCGTGCATAGACATGGCCGCCGCTTTTGATAAAGTGGATAGACAAATCCTGTGGAAAAAGCTAAAGCAAAGGGGATGCCCTGAAGATCTTGTGGCCGCTATTAAAGCCATGCATACTGACACATGCATTCAAGTAAGGTTAAATCAAAAAGGTAACCTAACCAAACCGATCCCGACAACAAGAGGCCTAAAGCAAGGGTGCCCTATGGCAGCGATCCTTTATAACTTTTACATTCTGGAGATAAAGGACCGGCTTGTCATTCCGAGAGGCTGTTCGCCTAAAATAGGCACCTTACCAGTGGGCCATCTGTTGTACGCAGATGATTTGATCATCTTGGATAAGACCCCAATCGGTTTGCAGAAAGAATTGGAGGCCCTAGAAACATATGTCAAAGAAAATAATCAAGAAATAAATCCTGAAAAATCTGAAATCCTAATAATGAAAACATCAAGAGTCAGAGAGAAAAAGTCTTTCAAATGGTATGTCGGGAACAAAGTTATTCCAATAACAACGAGCGCAAAATACCTGGGAGCAATAATAAGTGCAGACTGGAACGACCAACCGTGGATAGAGCACATATTGCGTAAAATGAGTCAACTAACGGCACAAGCGCTTATATTGAAACAAAAATTCGGAAAGTTTTCGATTCAACCAACAGTTGACTTTTATAATACAAAAGTTATTCCGTCTGTCGCTTATGCTGGAGATACAGCACTCAGAATACCATCAGAAACTTGGGGCAAGGTCGAAGCCATATTTTGGAGAAGACTAATGAGACTACCTCAATGTGTCCCAATGATCATAATACGACATGAATTGTGCTTGTACTCCCTGCAGGCCACAATCATATGAAATCTTAAAGGATGAAAACATAAAAGCGCAATTCTGGCCACTGTCTAGCTGGAAAGAAAAATGTAAAGATCTTTTACAGAACTTAAATATTTCTGAGGACACACTATGCAATAACCCTAAAAGGGTGAAGATTGCGTTACTGTGTGCTGACTGGGATAAAACAGAAACCGCTCGCGCCAATTCCAAATCTCACACTCTCTCAAATAATCTCAGATCAGTACCAAAAACTCTACCTAGTTATTTGAAAAAGAGTGGGAATCCTATTCATGGGACTCATCAGACTACGATTTAGATTAAATATCCTAAGAACAAAAACAAATTTGAAAAAATACGGCACAGTAAGTGATAACATGTGCCGGCTCTGTGAGCAGGAAGTGGAATCTTTAAAACACCTAATAATGTTTTGTCCTGAACTAAGATTAGCAAGAGATCTATTCTTACATCCAGCATTAACTTCGACGTGTGGGCTGGATTCCGATTTATGGTGGGAAACCTTGTATGACAACCCAAATCAGAAAACCACGAGAGCTCTTGGAATTTTCCTACAAATGATGATGGTCAAATTGGAAAACAAACAGGAATCACACAGTGAAATAGAAAAGGATCCCATGACGAAGGAAAAAGCATAATCTTTGAATTATGCCTATACTCAGGCCAAACCAAAGAGGACTTGAATAAACAATTAAAAATTGGCAAGTATGGGAGGAATTGCTATAGAAATATAAGGAAGACTCCAAGATATGGTTTGGCCTTGTAAGTGAGCGAAACAAGCAAAAGTTTGTATTTATTTACTCTATATGCTTAATAAAAAAAATAAAAAAAAAAATATGGGCCAAGATCTTGCAGCAAGGATGGCGCTTCCTTTATGCCCTAAGTCAACCACTGACACAGTCGCCACTGTTGATGGTACGGAAATAGCTTCCGGTCCAGTATCCCAATGCACCGCAGTGTTAACCCTTCTGTGCCAGGATGGACACCGGGAATCTATCGCTTTCGACCTCATCATGGCGCCCCAGTTTCAGTTGATTTTAGGGATGCTGTGGTTGGTAGCTTACAATCCTCAAATAGATTGGCGTGCAAAAGAGTTGGCCTTTTCTCGAACGTCGTGCTCACACTTGTTACCATCAAGGAAAACAGTCGACTGATACTAGTAATTCTGCTCATGGAACAGCAGCAATAACTCTGGGGGTAACCGGTACCCTACCAAGTGAATACCAGGACTTTCAAGATGTATTTCAGAAAGAACAAGCTAATACCTTACCGCCGCACAGACCATATGATTGCCAGATCGACCTGATACCGGGGGCACAGATCCCTTGTGGGCGAATCTACGCACTCACAGAACCAGAAAACCAGCATTTAAAGTCCTGCTTAGATCAATACCTGGCAAACGGTTTCATCCGCCCCTCGAAGTCTCCAGCAGCCTCTCCTCTATTCTTTGCCGTTGAGTCGATGTCCCTTGAAGGCCTCCGTCGAGGGTGATGTCATCCGGGAAGATATATAGCATGTGCAGCGCCTGTTGGCCTCAGTTCTGTTTTTCTTCTTCCTCATGTAGCCCAGATGTCCACAAATACGGGCATGACAGTAATCAACCTTGGTGGAGCGGAAGCTGTAACAGCATGGGAAATTCTTTGGAGGAGTAGGCTGGGAGGGCTACGAGGAATACATCCAGTCGAAAGAACGTTACCAGGGGTAAGTAACTTGTTCTTTGAATGGATTGTGTCCTCCAACGTATTCCTCATCATTGACAGACTCCCAAAGCAGTGGTTATGATTGGAGGAAGTAGAAGAATTTTAGAAATTACACAATGTCAAGGGCAGAGTAAAGTATCGCCTTGCCAAAAACAAGATCTTGAGACTGGGAAGCATCCAGAGCATAATGTTTTGTGAACGTGTGTACTGATGACCACGTTGCTGCATCATATATATTTCTAATAGGAACCCCCCTTTGCAGGGCTGTCGATGTGGCCATGTCCCTAGTGGAATGAGCCTGCAAACCCTCGGGAGGGTCTTTTCCTGCTAGCCTGTAGCAATCAGAAATTGCCAAAATCACTGTGGGGATAGTGGGATCCGGACAGGTACAAGCCCACTTATAGGCACGGACGAGGAGCGGACAGCACCAGCCGCGGCAATGACAGCTGGGCAATAACAGCTGGGCGTGAGATGCCCGCGCCACGGCCGCGGCATGCAGCAGGGAGAGGACCGCCCTCCCACTCCGCTGGGGTCCGGCGACAGACGAGAGACATACATGCCCCATACCCTGCCCACCGGACCGGCAGCGGAGGGGTAGCGGTCCATCATCCCCTGGAAACATCCCACAGACCCGGGCTCCTTACCTCATGTGCCGCACCTGCAACCACAGCCTACACGGCCTACGCAGTTCCAGCAATGAGACTTACTGGAAGGGGGCGGGGCCGGAGGCACGCTGAAGCTGGGAGGGGAAAAACTCACGGCAGTCCGTGGCACACCAAGAACGGGGCAGGGAATGGGAGGGGGCTGCAGAGACATCATTACCCAGAGGAATGCTGGGAAGGTTCCGTCTATGAACTTGCTGCAGCTAGGGAGGAGGTGGGGACGGTGACTCCTGTAGACAGCACCCTATCAGAAGGGGATAGACTTAGCCAGAGGCTGTTTGGTGGGGACATAAGCCAATTGCAAAGTATAAAAGGGATAACGCGGCCTCTCCTGTGTTGTTGTTTTCCAGAACTCCGGAGAGGAGAGAGGAAGTGAATGGTGGGCCTATCCGGGCTCGAGTGACTGGAAGGAGCCTCTCCCCAAGACTTTGAGGTAGTGAAGAAACTACCATAAACCTTTTTTATAGTTTGTTAAAGAGAACAGGACATTCTGAACCTTAAAGAAATAAAGTATTATTTGAAGCATCAATACCGTCTCCCGTCCTGGTTCTTACAATCACCCACCTAGATAAGGTCTGTTTGGTAACAGCCTGACATAGTTTGTGCTGTATACCCTATGAACAACTGATCATCTAACCGTATTTTGGATGTTCTTGTAATGTAAAAGCTTAGAGCTCTTCTAGGAAATAACCTATGAAGCCTTTCCTCCTCCTTACTAGGGTGAGGCAGAGGGTAGAAGGAAGGTAGGACAATTTTCTGGTTCAAATGAAAATCCGAAATTATTTTTGGGAGAAACGAAGGCTCGACCTTCAGGACAACCTTGTCCTTGTCGAATACCGTGAAGGGTGGCTTTACTGACAGTGCCTGCAACTCGCTCACTCTGCGTGCTGATGTGAGAGCAACCAATAAAATGTTTTTCAAGGTTAACAACCTTAAAGGACACGTGTGCAGGGTTTCAAAGGGTGCACATATCAAGAATTTCAAAACCAAATTAAGGACTCAAACCGGAACCTGGAAAGGAGACGGAGGATATAAGTTAATGAGTCGTTTTAGAAATTGAGTCACCAGAGGGATTTTGAAATAGGAACATTCCTCTGACGAGTGCTTAAAAATGGATAGCGCTGCCAGATGGCCTTTAATAGTGCCAATCTGGAGCCCCAAATTGGCTAAAGATAGAAGGAATGATAACACATCTGGTGTTTTACACAGAAAAGGATCTACATTCTGATCTTTGCACCAGTTGCAAAACTTGTTCCAATGGCAACGGTACAAGGATTTTGTTTCTGGTCTTCTAGCCGAAAGCAACACCTCCATCACGTCATCCAGGAGGTCCCAATCCTTATACCTCAACCTTTCAGAAACCAAGCATGAAGGTTCAGAGTATTGACCTCTGGATGGAGAACCTGACCTTCCTCTCATGAGAGAAGATCCTCTCTCTATGAAAAACATATCGGAGGACAGATGGACATGTCTAGAAGGTCTGGGTACCATGTCCTACTGGCCCAATCCAGTGCAATTAGGATCATGTGTTTCCTGAACTTTCTCAACCTCCTGATCACGTGAGGAATGACAGGGACTAGAGGAAACGCGTACAGGAGTGGAAACTCCCAGTCCACCACGAATGCGTCTTCTAGAGCTCCTCTTGAGGGAAATTCCCTTGAGCAGTACATTTCGCACTTTCGTTTGACATTGGTCGCGATCAGATCCACTTGACAGATTCCCTAAAGGGTGAAGATCTTGTGGGAGACTGTGCTCTGCCTGCTCAGAGCATCCGCCGCCGTGTTCTCCTCTCCGGCTAGGTGAACTGCCAATAGGGAGATTCCTTCTTGAATTGCCCAGTACCAGAGCTGCATTGTCTCTCTGCACAGTGGTACTGACCCTACACCTTCTCTCTTGTTGAGGTAGTACATAGCCACCATGTCGTGCGTCATTATGAGGACATTCTTTCCCTGTACAGAGGGCAGGAAGGCCTTCAGTGCTAGTCTGATTGCCCTCAGCTCCAAAGGATTGATGTGTAGTTTGGACTCCGATGGAGACCAATGACTGCTGACTGTCAGATCGTTGGCATGGCTCTCCACCCCGTGAGTTAGGCGTCCGTCACTACTGTAATCTCCGGCCATGGCTGCCAAAAGGGTTTTCCTTCAGAATGTTGTCCTTGCAGGCCCAGCACAGAAGATCCTGTGAGACCCTGGTTGGAATCAGAAGTCAGTCCGACATCTTTCTTGAGAACTGGGACCATTGTGTTCTTAGAGCCCATTGAAGGGATCTCATTCTCAGGCAGGCTTCTGGCACCAGAAAAATGCAGGATGCCATGAGACCAAGCAACCTTAAGAAATCGAAGGCCAGAAGATTTTGGGCACTCTGAAATTTGGTAACCATCTGAAGAATGTCTTGAGCCCTCACCTTGGGTGGTGAGCTCTTTCCCAAGGAAGTGTCCAAAACAGCCCGATGTACTGGAGCTGTTGAGAAGGTGTCATATGGGACTCATCAGTTTGGGGAAAACCCTTGGCCGGAGGTCAGCCGAATGGCAGAACTCGAAATTGATATTGAGAACTGCCAACTGCAAACCTCAGGTATTTTCTGTGCTTGAGATGGGTTGGCACATGAAAATAAGCATCCTGAAGGTCCAATGACACCAACCAATCCTGAAATTGGAGGGCCTGAAGGATCTGAAAAAGTGTGACCATCTTAAACTTGTCCTTCCTGAGGAACTTGTTCAAGTCAAGTCCAAGATGGGTCTCAGTCCTCCGTCCTTTTTGGGGATAAAAAAATATGGGGAGTACCATCCCTTGTTCCTCTCCGCTACCGGTACTGGTTCTATGGCACCTTTATCCAGCAGGGTTAAAACTTCCTGCACAAGGACCGGATCCGGAATCATCAAAGAACGGCTACCCGGTGGATTGTTCTGAGGTTTTCTTATAAAGGGAAGGTAGTAACCGTGGGCTACTGTTTCCAGGGCCCAAGCATCTGAAGTAATGTCTCACCATTCTTGCAGCTGCTGAGACAGTCTGCCCCCACTAGTGTACTGTGACTCAAGACCTCAGAGTGGTTTTGTGGCGGCTCCTGCAGAGGCCAATGGTAAGGAGGCTGCTGCTTGAGCTGGCTTCGCACCTCTACCTCGTCCACCACAAGAAAACCTTTTTTGGCCCCTTTGACTGGCCATTCCTCTTGCCCTTCCAACTGAGGAGTAGTAGCGAAAAGATCTACCCCCACAAGGTTGGTCCCTAGGAAGAAAAGGCTGAGGTTGTGTAACAGTGGGGCCTACATTTTTGGCCGCCGCTTCGTAGGTCTGCAACTTCTCAAGGCTCTCGTCAGTCTTGCTGCCAAAAAGATGAGACCCATCAAAAGGCATTTTGAGCAGTCTAGATTGCACATCTGGTGCAAAACCCGACTTCCTCAACAACGCATGTCTACGTACTACGGTGCTTGTAGCCATGGATCTGCTGACACTATCGGCAGTATCCAATCCTGACTGAAGGGATGCACAACTAGCCTCTTTTTTGTCGTCCTTAATTATAGCCAAGAAGCCATCCCTTTCTTCCCCTTCGGGAATATGCTCTGCCGCCATGGATATGCAATCCCACAGAGTGTACGAAAATGTTGCCAGGGCACAAGTGGAGTTGGCTGATTTCAATGCCATGCTCCCTGCTGAAAATACCTTTCTTGTCCATCCATCTACACGTTTGTCAACCCTATCAGGAGGGACGGTAGAGTACGCTGTCTGTTTTGAAGTGATTGTAGCTACCTGCAACACCATACTCTCCGGAGTGGGGTGTTTCGACAGGTAGTCAGGGTCCCTACTTGTTTATCAGATTGTTATTAACTGCCGGATTGGTCTCCGGTGTTTCCCACTTTTTAGCCACCCTTCTTTGCAATGCCACATGGAATGGCAAAGCAGGGTCAGTCTGCGGACCCTTATCCAATATATCGGTTAGGTCATACTGTTCATAAGGGAGTAGTGGTCTGCTCCATCCCATGTACTCAACAACTTTGGACATGAGTTGCCTATATGGAGCGTCTGCATTTTCACCCGGCTCATGTCCGGCCCGGCTCAGGTCGCCCAAATTCCAGCTCGGGTGAAGTGTCTACTCCACTTGTATACTGTAAGGTGTCGTATAAGTCTTTAATACTGGACTCTTCAGATATTAGACACTCAGGAAAATTGGGTGTCCCATACTGCAACCCAAATGGGGCATCTTCCTCCTCTGAACTCTCATCTTCATAAATTGAAGAGAGCGACTTGAAAAACTCTTCTAGGAAGAGGAGTGACAACTTTTTCAGGAATGGAAGAAACAGGCTTTGACAATGTCGAAGGCTTTGCTGGCGTCGACAGAGGAGGGACACTGGGTTTCAATTGGATAACTGGCGTATGTGGCGCAGTTGGCTTCGAAGGCTTCGAAATCTTCGAGGTCAACGCCGAGAGCCCGACTGGTGTCGAGGACACCTTCGTTGTCAAGGGCCTAGCAGGTGTCGAAGACACTGCTGGCATCGAAGGTCTTGAAGGCGTCGATGACCTCGACTTTTCCCTGTGCTTGACATCGGAAGAGGGCCACGATGGCTCCCTATGTTTATCAGGCCGATTTCCCGGGCTCGAGGCCACACAGGATTTTGGGCGAGTCCTCTCCTTACCAGCTTGCTCTAAAGGCTCAGTAGGGGCTTGACCTTTCTCGAAAATGTAGAACATTTCCTTTCGGAAAGCTTGCCATTCTGCTGGGGTAGATTTTCTGGTGGGACAGGTGACCCTTTCGGGTGAGGCGTCGGACGAAGAAGTCCATGAAGACGACCTCTGGTCCCTTCTCTTCAACTTCTTCGAGGAAGACGATGAGTGGTGGGAGCCACTCCTAGATCTGGAGTGCTTAGACCTCTTCCTTCGAGTCTCCTCTCGACTCGTCGGTTGAAGGCCTAGCAGGTCGGGGTTTAGGGGACTTGGATATTCTTCCTACCTGGTGTTTCCCTTTCCTCTCCCCCTCAAAGCCTTTCCTGTCATGGATTGACACTTTACACAATTAGACAAGTCGTTGGCCCCCCCGAGGCACCACAGGCAGACACGATGCGGGTCGGTGAGAGACATCTTGGACGGCATCGAAGATGAAGACATGACGATCGAAATGAAAGATTTTCTCTAAAGAAATGTGTAGAACAATGAGGCGCACCGAATTTCATAGTCAAAGCTAATGCTGTCACGGAAAAACGGAACTGAGCCCAACCAGCGCCCTCGCTTGCTATATATCATCCCCAATTATTTCACCCTCGACGGTGGCCTTCAAGGGACATCGACTCGATGCCATTGACGCACGGCACCCTCTGCTGAAAAGGTTTTCCGAGGCAGCTGAAGCTGGACAGTACATGTCAAAGATGAGGAATACATTGGAGGACACAATCCATTCGAAACTCCTCCAAGGAACAATTTCCATGTTGTCATTTTCATAGCATGTGATGTGTGACTTTTGGCCATTTGTTTGGAGATCGTTTCTAGCCCTATTTCTGTGGTATCAAGAAGTATAACATTTTCCATGTAGCATAGACATCGATTGTGTGTTTTATTTACCCAGTTTAGCAGGAAGTGACTCACGATGTTCCAGGTCAGGTAGGTTGACCTCATACAGGTAAAGTGACATCGATGCAAGTATCATTATTGTAAAATGTGTAGAGTGCGAACTAAGGTCAGAAGGCGCCTAGGCGATAACGAAAAAACAGGAGAAACCCAGGACAGACATTGCTTCACGCTCTAACAGGGAAGGAGAAAGTTAATTTGGAAAAGATGGGTTTTCAACGCTTTTCTAAAAGGAAGATATTCATCGAGGGTTCTCAGAAACAGCCCCCTTTTATTGCATTGTCTCTCATAGATTCACATGCTTTGAATAGTTCCCCATGTCAGGCTGGGAATCTTCAGTCCTATGTTAAAGCAAAAAAGCTGTGTCTACTGCTGCCCATCCACCTTGTTTTATGTTATTTCTCTCTCAGCCAACAGGACGTTGAGTTCTCAGCCCCAACCCTTCAAGCTGTGCTTAGATTCTAGCCGGCTGAAGTGCCCAGCTACGAACCAGTGGAGTCTCCAGAGGGGATGGAGGGTGGGTTGCATGTGATTCTATGTAAGGTACCAATGCTGGAGACCTAGAGTCTTCTCCAGCACTGGATCTTTCATAGATTCACATGCTTTGAATAAACTGAAAAGCAGGACATGTGCACGTAGCATCTGCTGTAACGCAGGTCTATTAGGGCAGTAGGCAGCAGAGGCTCACTTAATTGGAACAGACACAGCCATTAATACAGTCTGATTATATGTTATCTCTTCACAGCTGGAGGAGAAATATAAATGGATCGATTAGTCGAAAGAATTCTAAGAAGATGCTGGAAATCCTGGCAGTGAAACCGGTCACATCAGAACACTGGGCTCTTCCAGGGGTAAGATAAACCAGGGAAATGGGGGGGAGGGGCTACTGGAGGGATTTCACTAGGCCGCTCTCTAGAACACCTTCAAGCCAAGGCACTCAGATGAGAATCAGATGGAATTTAGAATGTCATTCTCTCTGCTGAGAAGGCCGGTTGGTGTTGCATTTCTGGTGCACATTCCATGCAGCAACCAAACGGAGATTGTGGCCTTTCTTTACAACTTCAAATGAATCCCAGTAAACCTCTTAATCAGATTCTCATTGTGCTTGTGTCAACTTGCCCAAGTCCTAGAGAGTCTGTGCATTTGTGTACTTATGTATTATAGTTTCATGATACAACTGTGAAAGCAGTTGCTTCGTAACACAATTGGAGTGTAATACCAGGGTAGCCTCCCTTTTCTGCACCATTTATCTCCATTCTTGTCCCTTATTTTGCAAGGACTCTGGCCAGAAAGAAGACTATCAGAACTGCTTTCCCTGTACAGCTCCAGAGAAGGGCCTCATTAAGAGTTTCCCGGTATCCTGTCGGTAATTCTGGCGGGATACTGGAAAATTGCCCTTACTGTCTCCGCCGCCTGATATCCTGATATTACTGGGATATTACGGGCGGCAGAGTGCCGGCAACTTCCCATTCCCATGGCGTCTCATAGGTATTACTGGTGCCGTTAATTGCGGCATTTCTTTGTTGGTAGGGGCCTGATCTACTGGCAGGCCAGGCCTGCCGGGAGATCCGTGGCCACCACTGGCAAACTTAAAGTGTGCCGTCCAGAGAAAATGCCAAAGCTGGAATTACTGGCATTTTTTCCAGCTTGGCACACTTGTTATGAGCCCAGTCATTGGCTATCACAGCTGCCACACTTCATATCATTTCACTGCTCTCAGGGACTGCTCAGCTTGCGCGGATCTACACTTGTGGTCCCTAGTGCTTGAGCAGGGCGGTGATTTGGAATCACGTACGCTGGATGGCAGTGCCATGGCACATACCCTCCGGCCACGGCTGGATTGAAATCTTTCTTAAAGTAGTCTAGCAGTATATGGGCCCGGCACCTCATGAGAAGTTCTAACTCATTTAATTTCTGGTTTAATTCTAGGGAACCTTGGCACCAGGGGAGAAGTTACCTTCCAAACTGAAGGAGATTCTGAAAGAGGAATTCTGGCATCAGTTTGAGGCCATGCAGGTCCAGGGCACAGAGGTGGGTTTGCATATTCATCAAAGAACTGTGAGGTTCTGGCACCAACAGAGGAATGTGTATGATTGGCCTGAAGAAGTGAGACTGGCAGGGGGACATGATAGCCCGACACACATTTACAATGAGCTGGGACAGAATGGATGTACGTGATTATTTCGAATATGAACATTACGAAGACGGAAATCTTCCATTCTAAATGTTGGTATTCGAAATAAGCACCCTATACTACATTGCCTTTCTATACCCCGCTACCCCCGCCCCCTTACTTACCTTTTGGTGGCACACTTCGATGCGTGCCACTGAGTCCTTGCAACGCGAGTTCCCTTCACTTCCGTGGATGGGAACCGGCGCTGCAGGGTCCTTTTCTTTTCTTTTTTTCCACCAAAGCTTTGTTTTGGATGTGGGGGATACCCCTGCAACACCTACTTCCCTTGTTCGCTATGATGAAAACCGAATGGTTAAAATATTCGGCATTTTCGGCTGATACAGCCAAAATCCGATCATTTGAACCATTCAGTTTTTTATATATGGTATTTTCGTGCGATACCAGTAAATACTGGACAGAAGTACTTATGAACCATAGCAATGCTACTACATCCTGTAATGGCTTGCAATTAGCAAAAACAAGGTGAGGTCAGGAAAAAGGGCACATGTTCCAACCACCACTGGCTGTCCAGCATCCAGGAAATTCATTACAGAATGTTCACTGCACATATTTTATCAATGCATTTATTTACTTATTTTATTATAATTTAGCCAATGAATTTATACTTATACAATAACACAGTCAAACAAAATCATACAGTCATACACAATTACATGATCAAAAGGTCTAAAATGGGGCCTTGGCCAGGAGAAAGATGGCATTGGACCTTGGGCAACGTGGGGCCCGCAACTGCTCCACACACGCCGGATTTAGTACAGCACAGCACTGGAGCTCCCCTGGAGTCACAGGAAGCGGCAGACGGCTCCATTGGAAGCAGATTCACTGGGGGTGTGGCACTCTGGATGGATGCTGGGGGCTCCCTTCTCGCAAGCGCTTGGTGAGGAGCGCTGCATGGATCCCTCTCCTTCCTCTCCCCCCCTGTTCAGGGCGCCTGGGGGTGCAGCAATGGACCTCTGACATCGCTGGTGAGATTGGGAGGTCCATGTCCTACTTTAGATCTAAGAAGCAGAATAGACAGCACCTGGAGGCCGGGGTTCGCCATCGGGAAAAGGCTCACACCCAGTCAAAATCTCAGGGATTGAGGTTGGCTAGATCTAGTTTGGAGGCACTGATGGCAACTGCACCGCCACGTCCCTACTGCACATGAAGTAGTATTACTATGTACACGTTAATAAGGCCAATAAGCTGTTGGTGTACTAGTTGAGGAAGTTGAGATCCAGGACCCATGTTGCAGGCATTAGGGACTCCTCTGGAACTTTACAGTTCACAGAAGATGGGAAACTCAAGGTGTTTTCAGCATTCCACAAGCACAAGATGACCTTGTAGAGTCTGGCCTTGGGTGAGCTGGATTCTTACCTGGCGTTCACTGACCTTCCCGGGCTTTCCCAGGGGTCTGTGACTAGTTGGAGCTCCCTATTATGGTGTAGGAAACTGACAAGGCTATCAGTTTGCTCCTTACTCAGAAGGCCCAGGGGCCTGATGGATTCACTCCATTGTTCTACAAAACCTTCAAGGCCCAGTTGTTAGCTCCCTTGCAGGTACTTTTTAATTCCTTTTTGAACACGAGCTGTGTCAGACACAATGGGTGACTCTTTGCTGCCCTTGATTTTAAAGCCAAGCAAAGATTCTACAATGTGTGATTCCTATCACCCAATTTCCCTCTTCAACACGGACGCCAAGATATATTTCAAAGTATTGGCCTCTCGGGTGATGGGGGTTTTATCGTCTTTGATTCACCAGGATCAAACAGGATTTATTGTGGGTCGTAGCATGCATGATCACATTAGGTGAGCTATAGATGTTGTGGAGGCAGGACATTGGGGGGAATGCCAATGACAATATTGGCACTTGACGCTAATATCACTTTTGACTGTATTGATTGGGGCTTTATTCAGGCAACGCTCCAGATGTTTCGGTTTGGCCCCAATGTATTGCCAGAGTCTTAGCTTGTTACAAATTTCCGAAAACGAGGATATACCTTAATGGGTTATACTGTCATTATACACCAATCTCTAGAAGAATGCAGCAGGAATGCCCCCTATACACCTCAATTTTGCCCTTGTGATGGAATCCCTGGAGACCTGAATTAGAAACAACCTGGGAATTAGCGGTATCCGATTGAACGGATGGACCATAAGGGTACCTTGTATGCAGATGATGTTTTGCTGATGATGCTGCATACTCGCTCATCATTGTCAGTGTTGATGTTGGAACTACACCAGTTTGAACAAGCCTCAGGTTTTCGTGTGAATCTAAGCAAATCTAAGGGACAAAATGTCTCAGAGTCCCCGGTTGAAATCGCCGGGATTCAAAGCAAATTTTCTTACACTTGGAGTGATGTCCAGTTAGACTAGCTGGGGGTTAGGTTAATGCCTACCTGTGGGGGCTTGTACCAGGCTAATATCCCCTCCTTGCTTAAAGATCTGGCTGAGGACATTTTACGGTGAGGTAACCAGGAGATCTCCCGGATGGGTCGGATCACAGCAGAAAAAAATGTATATCGTCCCCATACTTTCTATTCTCTGATGGCTTTGCCGAGTCCGATCCTTACCGCCGCTATTCAATCCCTCCATCAGAAGATGATGAAATTTGTGTGGTTGGATTGTAAGCTGCGCGTGGTTAGACAGGTACTCCATGCTGACAAATAGGGCGGAGGCCTGGGCCTTCCGGTTCTTTATCACTGTCATGGCAGCCAATTTATCGCACCTGTTGGAGTGGCAGGGGGATGTGGATGGGGCCGATTGGGTGGATATTGAGCAATCATTTTCTGCACAATCCCTATGGGATTTACCGCACTTGGGTCGTGCAGTACAGGTACTCTCCTTCCCTCCTCGTCGGCTTTGCTCTATTACTGGGATAAGGCTATAAGGCTATGGAGGGTTCCCTGGGAGTATGGGCCCACTGTCGCCAGTCTTCAGATTTTACGCTAAACTTGGTGGATGGGGCCTTTGGTGCTTGGTGTGGGGGACGACTGACGACTGAGGTAGCTGTATCACGGGGACACTTTATTGGCATTTGAAGAGTGTAAAGAGTTTGGGGTCTCTGAGTCTTAGCGGTTTAGGTATTGCCAACTCAGGCACTGGGCGGCTAGTGCCACGGTGTGCAGGGCTGGAACACGGGCACCCACTGAATTGGGGCTCACACTATGGGAGGGTGGCTCACAAAAAAAACTTGATTCTATATATTATTAGACATATCAGACCCGGCCGGCGATGCAGCTTTCAAATGTGTCGCAGTGGGAGAGGGATTTGGTGCAGCCAATTTCTGACGAGTCCTGGGGCAGAACCTGTGCAAGGGCCGCAGCGGTATCTCGATGTGTGACAAACAAAGATAACACATACTCGGTGGTACATGTAGCTGTCCCGTCTGAATAGGGTCAATGGTTCCATTTCTCCGCTGTGCCAGAAAGATTATGGGTTGGAGGGAGACTTTTTAACACCTCTGGTGGACCAGTATTCTGGAAGGAAATTGTGGCTTAGATAAAGGATATAATTTGGTTACAGTTGCCAATGGGCCTCTTGGTGGTTTTGTTGAGTGAAACGGTAGAGGCTGTCTACCCCATGCATGTGCACAAGGTGTCATTGATTAGCCACCTATTATGGGTGGCCCGGATTACATTGGTCATGTGCTGGAAATTGAAGGAGGATCCACACATAAATATCTGGTAGTACAAAATCTGTGAAATAGCCTCATCAGAAAAGATTTGCACCACTACTCGGGGTTGTATGGCTATCCACATTGGGGTTTGGCTTCCTTTCCATGTGTTTTACAATGGGTATCCTCTTCGTTCGATTAATCCACAGCTGCTTAAACACTTTTCCCTGATTTAGTCCTCACCTGTTTCATTGCTGAGGCTGGGGGCGAACCAGGGGCTGGGCTGTAAGGTTGAGGAGATGATGTTTCCTGATTTCAGTCCTAAGTGTCAGAGTTTACATGGACATCTTCTGACCTGATCGCTAGTTACCCTGCTGGTTCATTGTTGTCTTATAAGCCTATACCCTCAATTGCATTTACCTTTGTCTCTATTTACATATGCTTTTACTTTTTGTTTGTTGAATTAGTCACATTTGTTTTTGAAAAATTGGATAAACAAATGCTTTAAAAAAAAATGTCTAAAATAGAATTATCAGCACATTTTTGCCATTCAGTATGTCAACGTAATGTAATTTACGCAAAGGAAACTGTCGCAAATTGTTTCCAGGGTATTGACTGGATACGAAGGTGTGCCATAAACTTGAAGAAAGTTCCTTCATTGCAAGATAAGATCACAGTCATGTAAAAGGTGCTTTTTACTCTCTCCATTACATTCTTACCACATAATCTGCAGCGTCTTCAATCCCCATTTAATCACACTCTCCCTCCCAAAATTTCCATGATATTGGCCAGGGTAAATTTGATTCTCAAATATTCATGTAGAATCCAATTAACCAGATATTCACAAATATATAAGGGAATTTTCATACCCAAAATATCATGCAAAATGTACTCGCTGATCAAAGATCTGCTAGCCAAATAAATCAGGGTTGGATTAGAATCAACAGCCAAGATTTCATTTTTGACTAAATTTAAAACGAATGTATGTAATGCTGAGAGGGTTGGTTTTAGTGCGTTGACACAAACCACTGATTTCACTAAGCATAAAAGTCAGGGTAGTGTTCCTCAAGCCAATTATTCCAGTGTCAAAAGCAGTCCTAATGTAGTGGTAAAGGGAATTATCAGAAGAATTCCAATTGAGATTTACTCTACGCACCTTAAGGGAACTAGCAATACTATTGAGGCCAAATTCCAAAAGTAGGAATTCAATCGGCAGGCTATTGGGGCATTTAGAGCTGGTTTTGAGACAGTGGGCCTCATTACAACTCTGGCGGTAGCCGTGCCCTTATTAAGAGTTACATTTTTTCCGGCACCCGTGGATGGGCAAGAACCGGGTCATGCCGAGCTCGGCGGACCCGGTAATTGCCCATTTTTGGGTGCCGGAATCAAGGGCGTCCCCATCCCCATTCGGCCGCATAGGGCTGAATGGGGATGGGGACGTCGGATCCACCGGTACATTCAGAGTTGTGCCGGTGCACCTGACGTGCTCTGCTCTTGGGTGCCGTTACACCCGCCAGGAAAAACCTGGCGGGTGAAATAGCACCCGCGAGCAGAGCACGTAGTATGGTGGTCCGGGAACCACGGTACCGGCATGCTTACTGGTACCGTTGTTCCCGGACAGCCATGGCTGTAATGAGGCCCATTGGGTCTCTAGTTTCATGTCTATGTCCCCAAATTCTGCTTGAAGAAGCAGGACAGGAGGGATTTTAGTTTTATATACTGAGAAAATATAATTGAAGGAATAGCTGCAGTGCTTCCAAGAGAATGTCAAAATGGCTCCAAGCTGCTGGCACATTTTAATACCAATTTTGTTCAGCTGGGTTTGCCAAGTAAGCTTGTTATCAATAGTGACTCCTGAGTAGTCATATTGAGTAACCATATCTAAAGGATAGCAGCCAATCTTCCAGCAGAACCTTTTAGTTGATTTAGGTTGGCCAGGATGGAACACCATAATCTTTGTTTTATGAACATAAATAGATCATTAATTCTTACATGAATAAGAATTCAGGATCTTGAGCTGCTGCTGGAGACCTTTAGGAGTGCAATCTAAGAGAACCAGGTCATTAGCATACCCAAGATTTAGAATGTTCATGTTTCCCAATCTATGTTGGAAGGCTTAAGTAGAAAGCAACTCACTAGACAGGTCGAAAAGGTGAAGATTAAATAGGGTGAGGGCAAGAACACAACCCTGCATCAATCCATGAAATGAGTGCTTCAGATTAGTGACCGCTTCAGTGAGGGATAACCTCACATTAACACTAGTGTCAGAGTGGAGGGTAATAATCATTTTAAGTTGCCCAGCCATTTAGCTAACCTTTCCCATGCGACCTCACGCTGTACCGTGTCAAAAGCAGCACTATAAACGATATAGGCTGCATAAATGGGCTGCTGTTGAACCTTCCACGGAAATCCGACCGTAGATACCAGAGCTAAGACATTAGCATGAATGTCAGCGCCCTTCTGAACTCCCATCTGATTGAAGGGTATAATGTTTGCATCCGAAGCCCAATGATTTAACTCAATTTAAAGTACCTATGCAAAGATCTTAGCTGACACATCCAGCATAGCTAAGATTCTATCATGTTTGGGATTGGTCCACTGCCCTTTTTTATACACAGGTATAATGAAAATACAATGGCTGATGACATTAAATAAGGCAAATATAGGGATAGTTGGTTAATAACCTCCTTTCTCTCTCTCCTTCTTCCCACCTATTTGGGAGCTCATTTTATATAAAATCACAAATTGATGGCAGGGACCTGGTAAGTTTGCACTCAGGAGTAGCCAGGTCCCTGACACCAAATTCTGGTCATTAATGTGCAGAGCAAAAGGCAGCATACACACGTGCCTGGGCACATCCAGCCTGCTGCTGAAGGGGGTTGCACATTACTGTAAGAATCTCTAATGTCTTTCTCCCTTTCTGTGGCTCCACTTGAGGACCTTATCTGGCAGGGTCAGGGGGAAAGTGACTCCTACATAACTTGGGGTGGCACGAAGGGTGCACCACTGATGATATTCCCATGCCTTGGACATGGAGCATAATGGTGTGATCTGGAGGACCTCTCCCCCATGTTCTTCATGGCAGATGCTGGCATCCAGCTTCAATAACCCGCACATACATCCCTACCCCCGGCACATGCAGGGGAATCAATTACAACTCCTATGTTCGACCTTGTCATCAGACCTTCTCTGGTGGTTGTTTAGGCCACAGGACATCTTGCTTGGGATCTCCGACTCTGGAGCTGAAGGTGCACCTCCCGCAGCAGTACTTGCACAGGTAGGTAAACCCAACCTCTGAAGCTGGATGATAATCCTGCCCCACTGTCTCGGTAGGGGTTTTGAAGCAATGATTCGCCATACTTCCTATAAAGCCACTAACTTGTTATAGATACGTAGCTTGGACTCTACTCAATTACAGCTATGCAACCTGTGACGATTCACAAGGCGTTGTTACTTCTCCCGAGGGGGAGCCCCTTTTCATGAGGCTAGGGAGGTATGGCCGCTACCCAATAGTCCCCCTAGGGGTGCTTTAATGCAGGAGGACTTCTGATTCCTCCTCTGGTAAGGATGATCACCTGGGGTACAGGCCAATGAATGCTGTTACTCCCTGACATTCCTTAGCACTCCGTAATGTCCAGAGCCACTTCATTGAAAGCAAACCCATTTATGGTTGTAACATAGGGCCTACAGCCAAAAGCACTAGGACAAGGCAGAACACAGGAGACATAAAGAACATTGACTGTAATGACACTGTTACAAGATGGCCCCATGGAGTCATGAGGATCAGATCAGTAAAAGTGAAGGACTTGTGCAATCTGCATTAGAAGAAATGGATGCAATGTATGAAGAGGAACAAAGGACCGTTAGACGTGTCAAGCCCGGCCACGGGGCCAAACGCAGGTGTAATGAGAAGCACAGTGGTGGCAGGTACAGCAGTATCCAGTCTTGTTGGGGAAAGCAGCTGACGTACGAATTCTCCAGTGTGGGAGATTCAAAAGCCGACCAACAGCTGGGGAAAAGCAGAGAGTGGCAAGAGTATGCCAAAGAACTCTGCCTGCCAAGTTGAGGCAGACTAAATCCCGAAGCCAGGAAGACGCATTGAAGCCACGAGTGCAGTGGAGAGAATTGCACAGAGCTGGAGAAGTGTGCCCTGGTTCCAGGAAGTCCCGGCAACATACCAGAGCCCCATAAGAGGTAAGGGGAGGTACACTTGAACCGGACAGGAGTTAGGGGTAGATGCAGAGGTTAAGGTGGCTTTCCCCCGGCCCAGTATTAGCGAAGACGTTTATGGGAATAATGATGAAGAGTCTGGGACCCCAAGAGTGAGAAAGATTGTCAGAGGAAATCTTCCTCGGCGCAATGGTAACAAAGAAACCACTGGCCACCAGAGAATGGTCTGAACTACAACAGTGAGAAAGAGAGCATTTGAGGAAATCTTCCTCAATGCAGTGGTAACGAGCAAACCACTGGCCACCAGAGAAGGTTATGGGGCCCCAACTATGAGAACGAGAGTATCAGAGGAAATCTTCCTTGGCGCAGTGTTAACGAGGAAACCACTGGCCACCAGAGAAGGGTCTGGGACCTGTAAGGAAGGCATGGTATCAAACAGTGACGACAGACACAAGTGATCACAGTTCAAGGGTGTTTATTGAACTTTAAATGGGTTGGCTGAATGCGTATCTAAACCTAAATCTGAAGATGTGAGCAAGCTACGACCATCAAACAATAATAACGCAGTCCTACTGGAGTCTGTCAAAATAAAAGGGCCCATACTAATAAACCTATTGCCAATCCTTACTTCTAAACACAGAATGGTGTGGGATAACAATGTATGCAAAAGAAAAGTGTTCAAGAAATTATATGTCAGCATAGTTGAGCAGTTGGCTTCCCTTCCCCACGTTTTCAGCAGGAGGCCAGGCCGGCATGTGCAGGCTTCACACACACTCTGGCTTCTTGACCAGGAAGTAACAGTTCAACACATATGCATCAGGGCCTTCTGCCAAAGTCCCTCTCACAATGACAGTCTCTTATTGCAGAGGGTATGATGTAACAAACAAACATCAAAGTTCCTTTCCTTTGTCAGGGAGCCCACTATCAACCGCATTGTATCCTTCTTTCTTAAGGTCATATAGTCACCAGCAATGTAGCTGTACTCGTGCCTTTCATCACACGCATTTAACAAAGTTTGCTTTATAATGTTGCTGCTTGCAACCATGAGTTCAACACAGACCGGTCTGGTATTGGTCTCCCCAACTAACCAGCTGTGTTGTCCTCTGTCGTTTCTTTCTTCTTGGAGCCAAGGACAATACAACGGTGTCTGCAGCTCCTCCCCACCTTGGTCAGTTACACAGGAGGGCCCTCGATATCTATGACACACAATGGAGGATTATTCAGCCTGGTTTCCTGGTTTTATGCTTTCTGCCTTGAAGGTTTCTTGAAAGTAACGGTTTCCTGCCAAAAAAGTCAAGGGGTTTGCCCTCACAAACCTCTCGTGCCTTGCCGTCTTTCTCCTCTCGTCCAGCTGCCGACTCAAAACTAAACTGCTGTACCTTTGTGTGCTTTGCTTTGCTCAAAGTGTGCTCTTGTGCTCCGCCTTTTATCCATATGGGGAAGTGTAATTGAAGTCACGTGTAAGTGATTGTCGATAATGGCGTGAACTCGGCTGACCATAGTATTGAGACATGTCAGGTACACAGCTCAGGTGTGAATCTGTTTTCTCTCAGAGCGGGCTGTCCATGTAAAAGCGTTTGTGCAGGAAAAGGGGGCGGCGGGGTGAGTTTCTAAATATCCCATTGAGTAGGATGGGGAAAAAGTGTTACAGGGAGAGGGATACCGCGTCTCACCATCCAGTGTCCCACTTCCACTCCCCAAAGACCCCTCATCCAGGTGATCCTCCTGCACTGGCCCACCCCCAGAGTCTGGATCCAAAGGCGATGGCTGTGCCCTGGCCACCAGAGAGAGAGATCTGCGGGGACTAGAGAGTGAGACACCTTCTTGTTTCTCACAGACCACAACAGTGAGAAAGAGAGCATCATAGGAAATCTTCCTCCGCGCAGTGGTAACAAGGAAATCACTGGCCAACCGAGAAGGGTCTGGAACCCCAACAGTGAGAAAGAACTGTGCCAAGTAATATGAAGAGGACAGATTTATTCTCCTGGTATCAAACAAAGATCTGTGAAAAGACACCAGGGCAAGGGACTCATTCTCCCTGCCAGTATTGTGAACTGAACCAAGCATCACCAGGAGAAGGGAATCATTCTCCTGGTAGAGGCCCAGGACTTGTGTTGAAGACACCAGGGGATGTGAGTCATTCCCCCTGGCCTTGTGGTGAACTGTGCAAATTAACACCAGGAGAAGGGAGGTATTCTCTTGGTACTGGGCTAAGAGCTGTACTGGAGACACCAGGGGAAGGGAGTCATTCCCCCTGATTTTATTGGGAACTGCATATGTTTACACCAGGAGAAGGGAGTAATTCTCCTGGGCATTGCATGAAGACTGGGTGAAGCCCGTAAACCAGGGGAAGGGAGTCATTCTCCTGGGTACTGCATGAAGACTGGGTGAAGCACGTAAGCCAGGGGAAGGGAGTTATTCCCCCAGCATTTCTGTTGGAAAAGAACATTCTAGGACACTATTCAAGAAGCAGGAGACGGAGCCATCCTCCCGAAGAAGGACCTTTATGCCTTTAGTTATAGTGATATGATATGATAGGTTATTTATAACGCGCTTAATACCCAGAGGTGTCTAAGCACGGACCCGGGGATTGAACCTGTGGTGCTCCGTGTCGTCTTGCTTCCAAGGTGAGCATGTTGCCCCTGAGCTATCCTCCCAAGGCTGATGGGGTGGTTAGAGTAGGATTTGGCACAGGACGGTGGGACTTTGATTTCACAGACCTTCTGACAATTCCTTTAGTTTTAGTTCAAGGCAAGGAAGCCCCTCTTAGAGATGGGGACAGTGAGGTTTATTTTTGAGAAATAAAGGGGTATAACCAAAACCATGCCACCTTTGTGTCAGCTTCCTTCTTTGAGACCTTTACAAATCCCAAGACTATCTATTAGCTATTGTTAGCTAGAAATGTATCTATTAAATATGCTGATCTATAGCTTTATTTTTGGGACTCTCTACAGTTAGTGGCCCTAGATTGATTCGTTTTCAGTAGTTGTCAAGCTGTATATCTATTGCTTAGCCATTAGTTGGAAATCGTAATGTTGTTCAATCGCATATATTGTCTTTTGTCGCATAGGTCTATTTATACGGCAAGTAACTGCATGGATGAGACCTGCATTTGTATTTTGTGTTTATATTTTTTTCTGTGTGTGGAACAAAACAAAACATGTGGTGTTTATTTCCACTGGGTATTTCTTAACCTCTCCCTCCGCCCACAGGTGTACAGGGGTTACTTGGATGACCCAAGGAACACCGACAACGCCTGGATCGAGACACTGGCGATAAACGTGCACCTGGAGTCTGCGGAGAAGCTGGATCAGCTGACACAGGTAAGGCATTTATCATGTGATGATATGGCTTATTTATTCTATTTATTTATCCTGATATGGGTTAATTTCAACCTTACACAAAATATACAAAGTTCTCACAGAAAGATTCCCCTAGAACTTCCAAGCTTGCACAAAATAGTTTAGATTTCCCTTAATGTCTTGACGATAACCAACAGTTGCAATAATCAAAGACATTTGCCAGCCTTTCATTAAACGTGACCACATTTCTCTATGAGGTAGGATCATTTCATTTTCATCAAATCTGTTTCAAAAACAGTTTACGCAAACCCTTGCTGGCAAGACATATATTTGAGTGTTTCCACTGCCAGATAATTCTAATGACCTTCTTCAAGGTCCCTAAAATGCCATGTGTATGTAATAAATTGAATCAAAATAACATAATATATGTGTTAAAGAGCAAGTATAATGGAAATCATAACATAAGTTATAAGGAAATTAAACAAAATGATTGCCAAGCATGCACATGCGGTCTCTATGGAGTATATTAAAAATTCATAGGATTTTCATCACACAGGACCGTCCTTAGTGTTGATGTAATATTGTGTGTGCACTACCTGTAGGTTGTCATGGTTTGTGTGCTGTATCACAATTCTCTTAAGAGTTCTAGATATTATGTCATGTTGCTGCAGAGATGAATGGACATCCAAAGAGGTCATTGTAATAAAATAGCGAAATCTGGGGCGCGGCAATAATCCTCCAGCTTTTTCTGGTTATGTGCCTATTAGTGGAACTCACAGCCAGGGTCACGCTGCTGCTGCCATTTGCCATCAGGGTGTCATGAAAAGCTAAATACCTATTTCAGAAGATCATTATCTGAAATGCTATTAACTTTCCCTAAACACCTGTTCTGTTCTTTGTATTTTGAGTGGTTAATGTATTACATTAGATTGCTTTGCTTGTAGCCTAATTATCATTCTTTTAGAGTATTTTTATGATTTAAATATGAATTGCTTTGGAACATCCTTGACAGATACTTTTTTATTGGGTGCGCCCCCCTGCTGATTCTTGCGGGCTAGGTCAGCTCTTTATCAAATGCAATAAATCAATAAAATAAAAGTAAAGAGTGCACCCCACAGTGGCATGTGCTGCAGCGATTGGCTAATCTGTGAGCTATACCAACCGTTGCAGCTTGCAGATTGTGGCAAGCGTCATAGCGATGTACAAGGCGGAGCTGCGCTCAGCGCTCTGAGTGCAGCGCTCCCTCACTTCATGGGAGCTCCGAGCTAAGAACAGCCGCCAGTGGTGGCACACTTAGTCTAAAGTTGTACCCACGCTGCTCTCCATTTTTTTTAAAACACCCCCTTTCCTTGTTTTCAACATTCCTTTTAAACACCCCTTATTCCCCAAATCAAGGAGTCCGTAAAACAATTACAACACCATGATGCTTGAAGCACTCTAACCTGCTTAAGACCACCAGACATCTGTGTATTGCCCAACTTGTCTACATATCACAAAATGTTACCACATGCATCGTCTAAATAAAAGGTGCAAGTGTGTATGCATTATTACCTCACTGTTTTCAGGTCAATTTAAACACATTGCAGACTGGCTAGAAAAAAATCAGGCTTATGTGGTGCAGTCATTTACTGTGGATTATACGGAGAATGAGGGGCTTTGGAATGCTAATGACTCCTTCCCAGTGACATGTCAGGAAATGTGGCCATTAGCATTCTCCATTTCACACTTGTGTCTGCCCCAGCCCAGTAATAAAAAGACTTTAAAAAATCAATCCTTTATCAGGATTTTACAGAGGCAAACCTCTGTGTTTTACACTTCAAAAAGCACCCCTTTCCTTGTTTTCGGGAATGAGGATGCATGCCACACAGTAGTTTAAGTGCCACCACCAGGGAGCAGCCCCGCTACCCAGACAGCTCACCACCCCGCCTGGTATGCACCTGACAGACGCGGCCCGGGCACTAACCCCCGCCCCTCCAATGCATGTCTCCTCCTCACTTTTGGAGTTTTGACCCTGCCCCCAGATGCCACCGTCTTCACAGGCTGCACCTGGCAGACGCGCCCTGGCCTCTCCTAACCGCACCCAGATCGCCACACCATTACTTTGCTGGGCCCCACCTGCTAGGCGTGGCACAGCTATTTTGGAAGCTTAAAAATGAAGATTGTGCAGGGAACCTGTTGGAAAGGGGAGGGTGTTCTGGAACACAGAGCAGCAAGTGAATGAACCAACTCCACTCACGTGTGTGGTCAGTGTTTGGGGAAATGGTGGTGCAATCACATATCAGTGAGTGCTGACATGAAGTAGAAGGAAGGCTGTTGGTTCATTCTTTCAAAGGCATGATCCAGTTAGGAGTGGGAGGGTGGGGCTAAGAAGGAGAGGGGAGGGGTCAGCCAGTGCATGTGCTGGGGATTCCCCCCACTGCTGCTGGTCCTTGTACTGACAGCTTTGTGACTGAATGCCCTGACCTTTATACAAGCAAGCAAAAATCCTAACTTGAGATTATATTTTTGGAGTGCAGGCCTCTGGTAGAACAAACATGAAGAGACTAATTCTATGAGCATGTTCTTGTAGATTGAACCTGTGTGCCAAGGTTGAGATGAGATTTCTGTAACCCCTTTCCTTTTGCCTAGGACTGTTCACCTAGTACTTTTGGGACTGTTGTTTGTATTCTGCTTCTCCATTTAGTGTCCATCAAATAGGTTATTTTCAGGGTGGGTGGATTTACTGCTCTTTGAGTCCTTATATCCACAATCATATCGTATGACAATTGTAGAGACTATAGGAGTTCACACTTCATGTGTGCTCATTCATCAATCATGCCCCGCGCCATAATGTGCACACCAGTAGTAGGGACTGTCTAAACACTTGGGCCTTGACTGATGGTAACTCAATGTGACTGTATCTCTTGCAGAATATTCTGGACCGTGAGCCTGAGTTCTCCATCCGCTGGCAGGTCGTGGATCAGAAGATTCCGCTGTTTGCAAATCAGAAGGAAATTCTCCGTAAAGCAACTGAGAACTTTAGAGCTCACTACTGAGATGGGCGCTAGTAGCTGCACAGAGCTACAGCCACATTACTGGGTAGGCAAACCATGTATTACTAAGAAGGAAGTGAGTGGGAGTGCTCGGAAAAACCATGCATTCTTGGATCAAGTGTTTGCCACTGAAAAAGCCCTTTTGTTGGTCACTGCTGAGCAGAGTAGACTGTGCCTGGCGGGCAAAAGAGTGTCATAACACAGGGTTTAAATACATCTATTTGGTGTAAGCAAGGACACAAGGCATGGTCAGCCCAGACGGTGGCAGAGAGCTCTGGAAAGCGGAAGAGAACATCATGAGGTTGCTTCTGGAGAGTGGACCGTGCTCGTACAGGAAGCACTCTCCAACCATCTGCAGCATGCATGGCTCCAGCAAGAGCTTCTAATATGTGATTGACTGTCAGCTCTCAGGGAAAAGGGGCAACTTCATGCCAGCACAGCTTGAAGCATCGTTGGTCCTGTGGTACTTCCATAATCAGAGGAAAGGTCTCCACTAAACACCTGGACACCTGGACCTCAAGCCATATCTAGTACCTGTGACACCAGCCAAGAAATTATCAGTTGTGTAAATTCTGACTAAGCTACACACCAGAATCAACTGCAGATCCAGGACCAGTTCAAACCGGATCCCACAGACAGCGTAAAGTCAGAGGCTAGTCCATGTCACAGTCGCATGTCACTTTAAAAGCCTGGTCTGCTGCACTTCAGTGGAAACTCTAGCATGCACTGATTGTATATCTATGGTCATATTCTATTTGACATCATTATTACACAAGTATGGTGCATTTGTCTTTTATACATGAGCAGGATTGTGATTTTGAACCCACATAATCTAAATTATTATATTGATATTTTCAAAGAAAGAAAATATAATTCTCAGCCATGGATAAATGTTTTCTTGGTAAGGTGCCCAGTGAAGTGGTTTTGGAGCGACAATCTGTAATGGTCTGAATTGTAGATGCACATGCAGAGATAAGCGGAACGTGATGGCAGAGATAAGTGGAAGAAGATGGCAGAGATAAGTAGAAGGTGATGGCAGAGATAAGCGGAAGGTGATGGCAGATATAAGTGGAAGGTGATGGCAGAGATAAGCGGAAGGTGATGGCAGAGATAAGCGGAAGGTGATGGCAGAGATAAGTGGAAGGTGATGGCAGAGATAAGCGGAAGGTGATGGCAGAGATAAGTGGAAGGTGATGGCAGAGATAAGGGGAAGGTGAGATAAGCGGAAGGTGATGGCAGACATAAGCGGAAGGTGATGGCAGAGATAACCCTAAGGTGATGGCAGAGATAAGCAGAAGGTGATGGCAGAGATAAGCAGAAGGTGATGGCAGAGAAACACTCCAGATTCATGGAGTTCATCCAGTTTGCTAGTTCCCCGGATCTATGAAGATTACCCAACTTTTTTGTTTGTTGCTGAATGACATTCTCATTGCATTTTTCTTTGACTATTTTACCTCTTTTTTTTACCACAAAAAGCACAGGATTCCCCTCGCCCCTCCCCGCTCTCTATATTTCTAACCTGAAACTCCCATCTGTGTGTTTGCTGTAAAAAATAGTGGTCAAAAATGCAGCAAAATAAAATTTGAGAAAAATGGTAGTACCATTTTAGCATCCTTACTTGGATTTACCCCACTGTTGGCTGTCCTTTATATGCAAGTCTCGTTTTTTTCTTTTTGTTTTACTGATGTTTACATTTTAATCTGTTTTCTATCTGTATTTATTGATATGATATGATATGGCATTTATAACGCGCCTGTACACAAGTATTTGCAAACAATGGAAAAAAAAGTAAAGCGCGTCTGTCTGCTTGGCTCACAAAGTACTTAAATTGCTGACAGCCTATGTCCTAGTTCAGCAGCAATGGCAGGAGCAGCCATTTGCTAATAATGTAAAAATGGGACTTGATGTGGAAGAACTGAGCTCCATGTATGCCCTGGGTGGCGCGTTTGTTTTTTAATAAACACACTTTTTAATTTGAATACAGTAAAATACTTGTTGCAAATAATTAGTATTTATTTTCTTGTTTGAAATGTTTTATTTTAGACAGAAATATACCAAGCATATATGAGTTACCCTGAATTTTGTGCAGTACAATTGTAGTTTAACTATCAACTATTAAGGATGAGAAATTAGAGTACTATCACACAAGGTTTGTACAATCACATTGCGCCAAACACAAAGTTTTTCATTGCATAGTTATGCAGATTTAATAGGGGATTGGGATAGCTTGACACGTGTTTCGAGAATGTATCTTCTTCTGAGGCTGGCATAAGTACAATTTATAAATGCATGAATTATGTATAAATAATATCAAAATTAGTGCAATGCAAAGTTGACATTCCAAATAGGTAGTGCAAGGCAAGGAGTTTAAAGGGGTGATCCAAACCATTCATATTACAGTTGTGCAGACAATAAATGAAATGCATAATCATGAGTACATACCAATTGTTGTGAGGCAATAATAAGTGAAGAATAGCCAAAGAATAAAGAAATAAGACTCATTGGTCTATTGGCCATCTCATTTCAGTTGAATGCACAGCGATAAAGTGTGTCACGTCATGATCAGAAGTGTATATAACCAAGTAATATATTTACCAATTTCACTAGTCCGATTTCTTAAATAGCCACCAATTATGCAAGAAAAAATAGATAAAAGATAAGACCAATTGTCATCAATTGAATATATAGACTATTGTTAGTATGCCATATTATTGAAGACTGTAACTTACCAACACGAGCATTAGTAAATCATGTATCTTAGTATGCTACATATATCTGTAAATCAACGAAATCCCCTATCAGATACACTTCTGATTTCATTAGTCATTTGTTTTCCACACCTATATAAATACGCAGAAAATTCCTTAATTACCTGCCATTTCCATTAAGTTTGTAATGCTAGTTAATTAACGGATTGTTGAACTGTGCGCCGATATTAAACAGCACGCGATTCACCAAATAAGGCAACCATCCAAATTGTATCCCAAGTTAACAGATTGCGAATAGCCAAACATGTAGGTAACCCAAAAAAATAGAAAATGCAAACAAGCATCTAATTAGTCATTATTCATCCAATTTGTCAATAGGTAATCGTATCAGCCTGTTTAGGGACCATAGATAAACACACACAACCATCTCACCCACCAGCCTTTCGGCTTCTGACAGCTACGCGGGAGAAACCGCCGCCGTCTCTCCTAGGAATGTATAAACACACACTAGACTGTTAACATTGGCCTGTAGCCGCTTCCGTGCGTCCGCCATCTTGGTTGAGTAAATAACAGTCGCTCACCAATTCCATCCATAATTCGATCGCTACCATTGTTTTTTATTTTACTGATGATTAAATACTATAAGTACTTAAGATCCTAGATATTTGCGGATTAAAGGTAGAAGTTGTAGCAATCACCATTTACGCGTTCAATGCAGACTTACATTCGAGTTATGCAGACACGCGATGCACTCCATCGTCGCCATCAGCGGCACCTTTTACAATCCAAAAGATATGTTCTGATAAACAACCAATAATATATATATTGTGAACCGTTGTTTTCAATATATTTTCAAATATACACATATTGATAGCGCCATGACACATCTTGGGTGCGCTCTCTATGACCTTAAGTTTAAATAGCATTATTCTGCATCAGTGTGATAGTAATGCAATCCGAGTGGGAAATTAATTAATAAAAGAAAATCATAAATTATCAAAATTAAAACTGCAGGTTAGCAATGATCTTCATACACAAACGAACAACCTGAGGTACAGTGTCTTGTTAACTCATTATTAATTATAAAAATACATGAAATTCATGATCTGAGTTGAGGCCCCGAGTTGTCAATCTATATTTGCAAATTAATCTAGCCTCCAGTTGCCTCAATCTCAGTTCACGATCCCCACCTCTTTGTGTAATGCTTGCTTGGACCATGCCCGTGAATCGAATAGCCTGCTTGTTATCCATTTGATGCTTTTCCTGCCAATGAGTTGCCAGAGGATATTTACTCTCACAATTAGATATGGATGACAAATGTTCTCTAATCCGAATTTTCAACGGTCTAATGGTACTTCCAATGTAACGCAGTCCACAGATACAAGTTATGCAATAAACTACAAATTTCGTCTAGTCTAACGTTGATGTTTCTAATGTATATGCACACATATTGCAATTACCACATTTATAGAAACCATTCGGACACCCGAGAGATAACCATGTGCTGCTTCTCTTTTGGTTTTGCATGTATGATGGACACAAATATTTTTAAGCGTTGGGGCTCTGCTAAAAATGATCCCCGGTTTTGGTTCAAGCCATTTGGTAAGATCTTGATCCAAGTGTAGCAGATGCCAATGGAACTTCAAAATTGTATAGATGTTATTATTGTCAGCATTAAATCTGGTTATCAGTCTAATTTGGTTGGGTTGTTTCTTATATTTTGAACGAGGAGTCAGTAGGTCCGCTCTCATCAGATTTGTAACATCTCTTACTGCTTTGTTAAGGATTGGGGGCTTGTATCCTCTATTTTTAAAATTTTGATGAATTAACATTTTTTTGTCATCAAAATCAGAAATAGCTGAACAATTACGTTTAGCCCGAATATATTCACCTTTTGGGATATTATCAATCACTGACTTTTTGTGACAACTAGATGCATGCAATACGGCATTCACAGAAGTAGGTTTGCGATACGTTTTGGTCTTGAAACCATCTGTAGACACTGAAATCGTTAAATCAAGAAAATCAATTGAGGATTCACTCCACTGAAGTGTAAATTTCAAACCCCATACATTATTATTCAAATATTGAACAAATAGTAATAGATTGTCAACAGTATCAGACCAAATCACAAAGACATCATCAATAAACCTTTTCCAAATATAAATCACAGAGGAAAATGTTTTGTTAGTGAAGACATATTGCTGCTCAAATTGATGCATAAAAATATTAGCCACTAATGGTGCAAAACTAGCCTCCATAGCAATAACAATGAGTTGTTTGAAATAAATGTTATCGAAAAAAAAAACATTGTTTTGGAGTGCAAATCAATAGTTCTTTGATCATTACTAAACCAAATGATAGGAAGCTGATTGTTGTCAAAAATATAGTCAACACTGTCAATAGCTCTCTTATGGTCGATTGACATATATAACACCTTTACATCAAGTGTAACTAAGATTAGATTCAGACAATATTTCAGTTGCTCCAGTATCAACAAGATACGCATAGTGTCACGTATATAAATTGGTGTTGTAGAGACACTAATGGTGTTAAGCATTCATTAACATAAATTGATATTGGTTCCATAAGTCCACCTTGACTGCTAATGATAGGTCTCCCCTCTGGTATTTTATCAAAGGCCTTATGGATCTGAGGAAGAAAATAGGCGGTCGGAATAGTTGGACAGTCAACCATAAGGTAAAGTTTTTCAACATCAGAAATAACCCCTTTGCTATGCCATTTGTCTATGAGAATCTTCAGTTCTTGTTTCAGAGTAGGCAGTGGATTAAATTTAAGGATCCCGTAGCATCCAATCGTATTGAGGTGACATAGCCCCATCTCAATGTAGTCTTGCCTGTCCAAAATTACAACATTCCAACCTTTGTCCGCTTCTTTAATAATCACTGCATTATTCGATGCCAAATTCTGTAACGCTACCCTTTCAGAACGTGTGAGATTAGAATTGAAAGTCTTATGTTGTGGATTGTCTGCCAAAGCCTGGATATCAATAGTTACAGCACGATGAAAGGTGTCAATAATATTATTCTCAGAAAAAATAGGCGTAAACTTGGATTGCTTGTGAAATTCTTAAATTTTTAAGTTTTGTTGTTGGATATCTAGATCCTGCAAAGTATCCATTATATTCAGGTCCCTATCAGCCGCGGCATCGTCTAGGGACATGAGTATATGTGTGGTCATCATTGTCTGCAAAGATACTTCTGATGGTTCCAGTATCCGAGTCTTGCTTGAGAATTTTTTAATTTGTGTAGCAAAGTATTTTTTTAGTTTGTTTTCTAATGAACTTAAAAAGATCAATTTGAATCCGTACCAAATCATTTGTACCAGACGGTGCAAATGATAGTCCCTTGTTTAAGACAGAATGTAAAGCTGGCGAGAGCTGATGCTGGCTCAAATTATAGACTAAATCTATCTGTTCTGGTTTTGTTGAGCTTTCTGATAAGAGGCTCTGGTCAATCGAGATCCTGTTGGTGCTGTGTTTCCTACGCCTATGTTTGCCACCCCTTGTGCCCCTTGGTTTGCACCAGGTGTTACAATATATGAACCTGATGGAAGTCGGAATCTGACCTGTTTGCGTATAGCTTCTTGTCGATTGCCTTTTTTGAATTGTCTGATTTGTTCTAAAAAAAGGGGACCTGACGATGGTCCTGGTATTGGGAGTCCATGAGGTACCTCTTCTTCCTCATCAGTTTGTTAATTATTGGGCTCCACAGGTTCTACTGTTGTAGTAGTATCTGTTTTGTCAGAATCACTACCAATATCAGAGCTTGCAACTGATGAGGCTAAGCTGCTGCTACGTGATCTTGATACTTCATCAAATTTCGGTTGACATGTGTAAACACGATTGTCTCTATAGTCTGTCATCACGCGAACATGTTCTTGATTTCCTCATTTTCACCTCATCCTGGTGTTTTCTTAGTATATTGTACATGGTCTTAAAATCTTTGTCAATCGTTGCACTAGGTGCATCAAATAATTCTATTTCATTTTTCAACTCATCAATTTGATTAACTATACATGCATGTTCCCTTTCCCCATCCTCTATGAGTAATTTCATCATATTGTTGGAGCATGAGGTCAGATTTGCTTCCCATTCTAAAGCTAGGTTGCTGTCTAGAGGATCCTCAAAATCGGGTAAGATAAGGATTCTAAGTCCCCTCGGTATTTTGTTTTCTGCTAGGTAGTGCTTGAGCATAGTTTTCTCCCAGAATTTATTTATTTCCTTGATACTTAATCTTTCCAATTTGACAAATTTGGAACTGGGTCCTCTTTTTGATTATAAAGTCTTTTAAATGGATTGAGGGTTGACCCTCTTGGGGCAAACAATGCTTTGATATCCTCATCCCTAGTGAGAATATATTCGGCTGCTTCTGCCATAATTTCAAAGGTCTACCGTGCAGCAGCTAGATATCTCAAGCTTATGTAGAAAAGGAGAAGCTATTTGGGCAAGAAAGAACAGAGACGTCCAGCGCTAGCACTATGTTGCAATAAGTGTTTGTTCAACGGCTGCACAATATATGTACCGTGTGGGTGTATTGCCCTACACACCACAATTCAGAATGCTATCACACACGTTTTGTACAATCACACTGCACCAAACACAAAGCTTTTCATTGCATAGTTATGCAGATTTAACAGTGGATTGAATCAGCCTGACACGTGTTTCGAGAATGTCTCTTCTTCTGAGGCTGGCATAAGTACAATTTATAAATGCATGAATTATGTATAAATAATATCAAAATTAGTGCAATGCAAAGTTGTGTCCCGCTTCCCCTCCCCACCCCCTCCAATTACCTGCGGGCCAGAGCGCAATGCTC
This sequence comes from Ambystoma mexicanum, assembly GCF_040938575.1. NCBI lineage: Eukaryota > Metazoa > Chordata > Amphibia > Caudata > Ambystomatidae > Ambystoma > Ambystoma mexicanum. Next base: position 1,093,022,624 of record NC_090941.1, read on the forward strand.
CGGTCCCGGAGCACCTCCCGTCTTGCCGCCATAGACATGCTTTTCCATATGGTGGCGGCCATCTTTCGTTTTTTCCATTTTACATCGGGAGATCGGCTGCGCAAGCAGTGCAGATCTCCTGAGGCAAAATTGTGAAAGCCATTTGAAACCCAGCGTGCGAATGGCTTTCATGCCCTGCCTGGCTGGAGGACATGGCCTTTAACGGCCCACAGCCCGAGCTGAGGCCCTCGCTTCACTTAGGTCTGCCTTAGCTCGGCCTGGCGTGCCATTATAGGCTGTGTCTGCCCTCCAGGCAGGGCATGAAAGGGCATTCTTGCATGAAGGGATCCTCGTTAGGATATCTATGTCCACTTTGCGGGTATAATGGGAAGCTATTCATGCTTTTCGGGAACCATGATGTGGGCTCTCAACTGTACTCTTGTTTGCCTCTCGAGCACTTCAAAGTTCCCTGGTATGAACTGCCTCCTTGGGACCTTCCTCTTGTTCTTGTGTAGGGACAGCCTTCCATATCAACCAGGAAATTGGCCAGGTGGCACGCCCATATGCTGCCACTTTGAGAAAATGAGTCTGGGCCACCATAGTAGAATCTTAGCGCAGGGTTTAGGTTCTGACGCAGGAATGATCCACTGGTAGATGGCAACCTCTTGGAAGCTATAGATACCCCCTTCCCTGATGTTTGCAGGGCAGCCACATGCGTTTCCACACACCCTTTAGTTTCCCACTACCACCTTAGGGTAGGAGGAGACTGTGATGCATCCTTTGGAGGAGAACTGTCAGTAGCAGTATGAGTTGGGAACTTTGCTATGTTACTTACAGGGCTGTTTCTGAACATGCAAATAGCTCAGGGGCAGCGTGCATGTCTTGAAAGAAAAGCTCTTGCATTATCTGAAATGTCGTCAGGCCTAGTATGATAGTTTTTGACTGTCTCATCTCCTACCTCCCTCCACTCTTTATCACTGTCAAAGCTCTTGCACTGTCTGAAATGTCGTCAGGCCTAGTATGAAAGTCGCTTGTCTGTTTTTACATCTCCTACGCCCCCTTCTCTCCTCCCGATTTTTGCCATAGCTCTTGCACTATCTGAAATGTCGCCAGGCCTAGTATGATAGTCTTTGTCTGTCTCATCTCCTACCCTCCCTCCCTCCCCTCCTTATCATTTTCAAAGCTCTTGCACTGTCTGAAATGTCGCCAGGCCTAGTAAGATAGTTAATTTCACATTCTTAATGTCTCAAGGCCTTGTAAGAATGTCATTGCATTTTCCCTTGCTCCCTCCCTTACATTGAAGCACTTTGAAACACATTATGTATAGGCGCTATACAAATAAACAATCAATCAATCAATCATGTGTCAGGGGGGTGGGCACCTACAGATAGAACAGGGGGGAGGTTGCAGTCCTTTTGTGAGGACCAGGAGCTAGGGAAAATGATTGGGGAGGTGAAGGGAGAGGGTTAACGTTGGCTGGGGATGCAGGCCTCCTTCACATGGGAAGCTGACGAGGAAGAGTGTGCCTCAGAGTAATGAAGATGACCTCCTGTAATCCGGTCATTCCTGAAATCCAGCGAGGAGAGGCGGCGCATTAGCCACTCTATGGGAGCAACATTAGGGTACATTGCCATTGTTAGGACAGTTTTTCTGAAGTCCAACTAAGGGCTTAGTAAAACCATTCAACTGAGGCAGTACAAGACTCCACTCTTAGTATAAGGCTGTACCACCTGAGTTCGGGGAAGCGTAGAGAGAGCAGCCAGGCTTATCTTAGGAGGGAGAGAGTGCAGTAGATACAGTACAAGTGAAATTGTAATACAAATGATCCAAAGAAACACTGATACACTATGTATTGTAAAAATAAAGGATTTATTTAAATACAGGTAGGCTCAGATAAATCTAGGGGCTAAGTAAGTACTAACACATTATATAAAATCACAATATAAAACACAACACTATACTTGAAAGTACACAGACCCAAATAGAAACCTTATTTGGAACACCTAACAGTAGTTCTAGGGAAGTCAAAACCTTGTTATACACATTTAGTATAGGTCAAGCCTATTCTTTGGGAGTAAAAGACCAATGGTTGCTTTTAGATTACTTTTGGTAATACAAGGGCAGTAGGCCCTTGCAGTTGTACAGTGACTCTTGGAACAAATCACATAAACAGTCAACTGGAAAATATACTTTTTGGTGAATAGTGAAACACTTATTCTAGGTGCAGTAGAAACCTAATGAAGTAATACACAATTACTGATGCTTTTGAAGGGGCCCCTGAGGGACCCTCACGTATGGAAACAAGGTACAATCAACACACACACGAACTGATACGCCAGACACGAGGTTGTATTCCCAAAATCTAGGGTTTATTTCAAAGTAAATAGTCTCAGTTGTCCAACTGGTCCCACGCCCCGCAACGTGTGTCTACCAGACCTCGGGGGACGCAAGAGAGAGAAATTCGTACAACAGTTACATATGTACAAAACAAGCATCTAGTAATCAGTAGTGTCACAATTTATACCGCCCCTACTGCATTTCCTTTGAACTAGGCACGATGATTGACAATGGTGACGAGTATGATACCTTCAAACATTCATTTAGTAACAGTTTGCAATTTTGTAAGCTCACAGACATAAGTCTTTGTTTTAAAGAACACAAAGAACACAATGCTTCTGTTTCTACAAGCAAGCTGTGCGTAGGGAGAGACACTTTCCAGGCCTTGCTATCTCCTCGTTTCTATTTGTGTATTGGGGGTCAACTTGCTCTCCAGGGCTCTACCAGGCTCAGGAAAGGGGGGCCGCAAAGAAGAGCATAATTCAAGTCATTTAATGTTCGCTCTAGCATTTCTACTGTGCTTACCCAGACTAGCTGGCACCTGCTGTACTGATTAGAATGCCTTGCAGCTCACTCTCCAAGGATATGCGAGGCAGGGGACCGGGCATTTCTGTCCGGGTTACTGCGTTATGTTTCAACATGCCACTCGCGGCCTTGCATTGTGCACCAGTGAAGCAGAATAATATTTCAGCAAAGCAGTTTTACATGAGGCAAAAAGGCAACGTTAGAGAAAAACAAGAAGAAAACAAAATGGCGATTTCAGTCACCTTAAAATGGCCGCACCATGGTTAAGCTTTTGCTACACCTTTTCTATTACTAAACACATGAGGCGGGTGGTCTTCGGCCAACAAAGTATAGTGCCTTACGATCGAGGGGTTGTCTATTCTTTTCTGGACTGACAAAACCCTCCTTTTGGCTGTATGCCAAACGCCTCATCCATACATTGCATCCTCCTCCGACCGAGTATCTGAATCAGATTCTGAATCTTGCACACTACTGGTCTCATCTTCATTATACTCAATATCAATTGACATGAATTCTTTTACTGTTCTTGTTTCATCATTACCATGAGTATTTGATTTAATAGTGCTCTCTTTTTCTATCATATGTACACACTCTTCACTTATTTCAGTGCATATTACAGGTAGGCAGTGTATGCAGGAACAACATGTCATGAATATTCCTAGTACTGCTACTAGGATCGCAAATAATTTCCATCCCCACAAATATAACAACTCCCAGAACCAGGAGTCTATATCCCAACCTCCTTCCTGGGTATGGAGTTCAGAGCTCAAGACATGTAGCTTTCTTATCGCTTCAAAAATCGTGGGAGAGGAGTCGTTTACGAATACACAGCATGCTGATCCCACGATTTTGCAAACACTGCCACGATCAACCAGGATTACATCAAGCGCCATTCTATTTTGTAGTGTCATTAACCTAATCCCTTACTCCTCTAATGTCATGTTGTATAATATATCTGTTGTTCCATTTATTGTTTTTTCTAAGATTCTGGATATTTGTCGTATATTATAGGAGTTTATTGCTTGGGCCAATAATGGTATAAATGATTTTGCTACGTCCTCTACTATTAATCCGTCTTCATTACTCCTCTGTGGCCTAGATCTAGATAGTTTGGCTATGTCTGTTGTTTTTAAAAGAAACACTCCTGGGAACAAAAGTCCCAAATAACAAAGTACCTCCCCAGTTTCTAGGCAACCAGGGATACGCTTTTTCCCCACATATAAAATATACAGGGTCACCTACATACACTGGTTCTACTTCCCTATTAAGAATCGCTGTATTCATACATCTAGTGAATGTCCCTACTGAATAGGAGCCCTTCTTCTTTAAGCAAAAAGGAACAGAACGTGGGCTATAGTTTACAGTATAGGGGGGAGGCACTGCATCTTTATTTCCTTCTGATCTCATACGAAATATGATTACAGATGATTTTTCCGGCATGAACAATCTATTGTGTGGCATTGGTTTGGGCACAGCTTTTGGCATTATCATTTGTGCTCTATGAAATACGGAGCAACCTATAGGTCTCATAATTATCTCCTCAAATTCATTCATGTTTGTGCTATCTAATTGACCCGTTTCACTTTTAGTCCATTTCCCATAATATAATGTACTCAGGGATGCACTGCATGCAGAACTCAATGTCAGTGGCTGCACGTACCAACCTATTCATTTGCCACCATGCTGTGGCAAATGAACACACACCCAACAGTTGTTCTTTTTCAAAATTGAATGTGTCATATTCATTATTTGCAGTAATGCGTTGTTTCCATAACCTTCCCTATGTGTTTCCTCCATTGGGGACAGAGTGTAAGTAATTACATGAACAGGGCTTTCAGTGGTGGAGATGTTTCTCATGGGCAAGAACATTTCTAATGGGTGCATTTCTTCCAAATACCATAATACCAATACTGTCATTATTGGGGCCAATATACTCATTATACACATTATTATCGTTAAGCTCAGCATACAATTTCTTTGACCATTTACTTTCTGTGCCCTTCTATGCGCTATGTTTAATTCATTATCAGCAGTGGTGCAGGAGGGGGCAAAAGCTGGTTCCGGCATTTTTCTCTCACTGTCCTTCTTCTTCTGCAGTGTTTGTTGGGAATGTCTCTCGTCGTTGCACACGTTGGAATGTCAATAAGTTTGATAAATGTCACAGTCTTTTCTGCCAGTTCTTAGCAGCCTGGATTGCTACACGCTGGGCAAGATCTCTGTGCGTCTGCACATTGCTCAAGGAACTCCAGAGCAGTTATCAATTGCCTTCGTACCATGTGTGCCCCGTTCGTTCGTACGGGTTCAGGAAACATGGATTTTATGTTAGCACTGAGGAGCCTCATTTATTGGGCTGTCTGATTTGCACAACCCTCACGCCGCTCTCCTCTAGGCCTCCAGTTCCTAGAGAATAGGAAACAGAGGTTACAAAAAGATCAACAGAAATGCAGGTTTGATCACTCCTTCCTAGGCCGCAAATTGTATCGCCTTGCTCCTGGTATCGTGTGATCAATGAATAGTGCGGATGCACTTCCAGACTCCAGCTCGGAGTCCGCCTGTGGCGCACTAGTAGATGATGGTGGGTGCCACAGTGATGATGAAGCTTTCCTTTCAGGCTGCGGCGCAATGAAAGAGGGTGGCCGCCAAAGTGGTACACGTTCTACGTCTGCCAGGGTATTCGAGTTCCCTCAGCCTTTTTGGCTGAGGTGCACACCAAACATTCTACGGTCTCCCCATAACGATTTTGTACGGGGAGAGCCCAGTTCTTGCCTGCACAGATGTGCGCATGCACAGTAACGGTAGCAGTAATGCATCTACCCAGCTTAACTTGTTTCCTGCGCATACCTTGCTTATCTTAGATGTCAAGATACCGTTGTGGTGTTCAATAAGACGGGCAGACATGGGGTGTCTAGAACAATGGAATCGCTTATCAATCTGGAGACCTGCACAAATCTGTAATATTACTGCGCCCACAAAATGTGGACCGTTGTCTGACCATATGACACGGGGCAAACCAAAAGGGATTCCTTTAACATCACTTTCGCGTGCTCATGGCAGTGCAGTCTTTCAATGGATATGCTTCCACCCATTTGCTAAATGCACATATGACCACCAGAACATACTTTGAGTTTTGACATCTCTCCATCTCTATGAAATCAAAATGGATTACCTCAAAAGGCATAGAGGGATGGCCAGAACTTCCTGTTGAAGTCACTGTTCCCTTCCCCACATTGTGTTGTAGACACGTGATACAATTCTGGACCAACCTCTCGGCATTTTTCTTTATGTGCGCATTCTCCCATACTGTGGCTAAATGTTGGACTATCTTTTTGGCACAAATATGAGTAGGGCTGTGGGCCATCGTGACCATTGCAGTTACATAGGAATTGGGCAGCATCCAGTTCCTACTCTTCTTGTCTACCCAGCATCCCTCCAGATCTAATTCAGCAGAGCCCTCAGCCCACCCTTTTATCTCATCTGCAGAGGCTTCTGCCTGCATCTCTTTGACAGTGGCAATTCCATTCTCTATCATGCAGGGCACTTCCTCCGACTGTACTGTTAACATTTTGGTATTCAGATCAGTGGCAGTTTGTTTCGCAATTCTGTCTGCAAATGCGTTTCCCTCTCCCACTTTGTATGTTACTTTTTTATGCGCCTCGCATTTTACTATTGCCAGGTGCTTTGGACGCGTAAGTGCAGACAATAATCGTGCCATCAAAGGGCCATGTTGTATTCTAGCCCCATGTGATGATGGGAAACCTCTCTCAGCCCAGAGTCGGCCAAAGTTATGAACCACGCCAAAGGCGTATTGGCGGTCAGTATAGATGTTTACACTCAGATTTTCAGAAATCTCACAAGCTCTGGTCAAGGCTATTATCTCTGCCGCTTGTGCAGAGTTGTAGGGGATTCTTTTACTCTCCACAATACTTTTTAACATGGTGATAGCATAAGCAGCAGTTGATGTGCCATCTGGCAATTTAAAACAGGAGCCGTCACAAAACAACTCTCCATCTGGCTCTTTTTGTGGGGTATCTGTTAAATCAATTCTCCCCTTCGTTTCTTCCTCAGTAACCATTAAGCAATCATGGGGAGGTGATTCATTCCCATCAATTTTTCCCATGGGTAGTGGCATTAATTCAGCAGGATTCAAAGCGATACACCTCATAATTTGGATGTGTGGCGCAAAGAGGACAATTTCATATCTAGTCAATCTAGCAGAGGTGAGGTGTTGCGTCTGCGTTCTATTGAGTAGAACGTCTATGGCATGTGGCACCATCAAAATGAAGGTGTGCCCCAATACCATCCCTTCTGTTTGTTTCACTGACGCAGCAGCCGCTGCAACAGCTCGCAAACATTGTGGTAGTGCACGCGCTACAGGGTCCAGCACAGAAGAAAAATAGCTGCATGGCCTATTTCTTCCACCTTGTTCCTGTCTCAAAACAGCCAACGCGCAGCCTTCACTCTCGTGTACAAACAATCTGAAAATGTTTTCATAATTTGGAGCAGAACACAACGCAGTTTTGAGCATCTCAAATGCTCTCTGACATTCTTCATTCCACTGCAAGGGCATCACAACATCCTTCTTTGTCAAATCCACCATTGGCTTCACAATTAGGGAAAAATTCACAATCCACTGCCGACAATAAGAAGCCATGCCTATTATAGCTCTGACTCCTTTCTGTGTTTTTGGAATAGGCATACCAGAAATGCTCTCTATTCTCTCTGGCGTCAGTCTTCTCCCTTCTTTCGAAAGTAGGTAACCCAAATAAATCACCTCCTTTCGAGAATATTGAAACTTCTTTAAACTCGCTTTGTGGCCATCTGCTGCTAAGTAATAAAACAGTACTCTCTTTACAAATCTCTTCTGTATCTGCAGCGAGCTACAAATCATCTATATATTGTAACAATACACAACCTGCTGGTAACTCTAGCATGTCTAGTTGTTTTTCAATGCTCTGCTGTAAATACTCGGACTTTCTGTGTAGCCTTGTGGAATGCGCGTGAATGTAAACGATCGTCCTCCTAACGTGAAGGCTAACAGAAATCTGCTTTCCTTGTGCACTGGAATGCTAAAGAATGCATTCTTCAAGTCAATAACACTAAAATACTCAACTGAGGCAAGAATCATGGTCAACATCGTGCTAACATCTGGGACTAACGGGAATTGAGGATCTACCACCTTGTTTAATGCCGCAGATCAATTATGAAACGGTACGGTACCTCATTACCTCCTTTCTTATACACCGGGAGAATGGGACTGTTACACGTGCTGCCTGTAATCTCTTCAATCACCCCCAATTTTACCAAATCAGAAACAATACTTTTCAATCCTTTATCTCCTTCTACTGAGATTTTATATTGCGGAATACGCGGTAACGTTACTCCTTCTTTCAAAGCAATTTTCACTGGTTCTATCTTCAAGCATCCAACATCATTGTCATTTATAGCCAAAATACAAGTTGGCACCTTACTCAATTCGCCTGGCAAAGGTTTAGACACAAATTCGGATACCGGTACATTCTGTGGTGAAATGGTCAAAAATACTCCATCTGGTGTACAGTGGATTACTGCACTCAATTTCTTCAATACATTTAATCTCAAGAGATTCTCCCCACAGTTCTCTGTTAAAAGGAAAGGACAGTATTCAGTGAATGGGCCTAATGTCACTGCTACTGGGTGGGACATTGGATTTATCACTGGGATGCCTGCGAACCCTACTGAAATATTTGTTCGCCCTGACAGTGGTATTTCTGGAATCAAGTGATGGTTTATCGAACACTTTTGTGCCCCCGTATCCACGAGGAATCTGTGCTCACTATTCCCGACTTTCATTACTACGTCGGGTCCTTTCTGATTCACGGGAATAGACACTGGCTCCAACACCTGTCTTGGGCTGTCCTATTGAGGAAACAACACATCATCCGATGTGTAATCGCTGCTGTTATGAAAGTACGCATTCGCATGAGTATCAAAAATGTTCCCGCACCTTCCTCTACTCCCATTTTGCATGTTCTGCTGGCTCTGATTCTGATTAGAGGTTTGATTCTGAGCTTGGTTCTTATATTGGGCACCATTCCCTTGACTATTTTGGTGCTGCTGCATGTTATTTCTGTTATGCCCATTTGCTCCTGGATGCCCCTTATGCTGTCTTCTCTGGCCGTACCCATTTCTATTTTGCAAGTGTGGACATTGCGCTCGCCAGTGACCTTCCTCTCTGCAATACGGGCATTGATTCAGTCCCAGGGGCCCTCCACGCATGTTCGAATTACCTCTGCCCTGGGCGTTTCCTCTACCTCTATTGTGTCGCCGCTACCGGCTGGAGTAGCACCCTTGTCTTTAAATGTGTTCTATCCTTCGCCTCTTTCTCACGCGTTCACTCTGTTCTCATAATATTGAGCCATATGTAGTACTTCACTCAACGTTTTTGCTTGCCATGCACTTTCCAATGTCATTATTAAGTTTTGAATGGGAAGTATTAACCCTCTCACATATTTATTGACAAAAAGCCTTTTTCCTGCTTCTGTACTTCCATCCTGTCCACTGAAATCTGTAAATACTTCTTCGAAGCTCTTGAAATATTCTGTGGCTAGTTCATCCTTGCCCTGAACACATGCAGTCAATTTGTCCCATTGAATTCTTTTCTCTGGAACAATTTCTTTCAATTTCTGTATTATTCGTGCTGGTAATGCTGCCATATTTGGCCCTGGTTTCCCTCCCACCTCTTTATTCCTATCCTCTAGTACTAAAACTGCCCATGTGGCGCCATAGGCCGTTGCATCATCCACTTTTCTTATTTGCTTCCATATGTCTGCTAGCAGTATTACTGGGAATATTAAATCTATGTCACCCATAGTGAGTACGGATGACTGCAAACAGGACTCTATTGCTTTATAGAATCCTGCAGGATTCTTTCTTATATCGGGAATCGTCTGTTTTATGTTGTTCACTTCCTATCTGGAAAAGGGAACATGTACATATTGGGCGGTATAATGGGCTGGCGTTACCTGCGCCGCTACGGTGCCTGTTGCAGGAATCTCTACTTTTGGCACAAAGGTAGGTGGGACTTCTCTCATGGGAAATACCGCACTCACTGTTCCTCCCCCCTCTCTCATCTGTAGTAATATTCCCATGTCGAGTGATAAGGCTGTTTCTCCTGTTCCGCGTTCAAATGCCCTCTTATATACTGCTATTATTTCAGAGGGGCTGGCTTTCTTCTCATTTATATCTTTGTCTATCAGATGTTCAGCCATTATCTGCAGTGCTTTTCTTTTCATGGGCAAGGTGTATTTATCAAATATCTCATGTATCTCCATTGTGAGAATACTAGGATCTGAAATCCATTTCAACGCCTCTCGTATACACACTTTTAGTCGGTCGCCTGTCCGTCTTGACAATGACAAATATCGCCGCTGTATATAGGGCTCTACCGCTTCAGTTCTATCTCTCCTAATATCTCTACTCCTATACCCAGGTGTGGCAAACATTTCAGCATATTCATTATTCAGTTCATTCTTTTTTTTTTTTTTAATAAAGTATTTTATTATTATCATAGTATTACAACAATCACAAAAATCAAAAACAAATCAACATAAGGACTATCATGGTCAGTCTCAATCAACAAAGGCAGTGCACATATCAGCTGTGGTCAAAAGTCTTCCTTAGTACATATATCGGCGTGTAGTACATAATACCCATTGCACGCTCCCCAGCATGCAGGAGGGAGTCTTAGATCGCTTCATCTTCCCACCTATCCCAAATTTTCGAGGCTTTGTTGGGACAACCCCTTGCCAAATAGATCCTATGCTCCATCATGGCGCACACGTCCATATCCAGTTTCCATTGATCCATTGTCGGGGGGTCAGGGGCTCCCCATTTCTGCGCTATATTACGCTTGATCAGCCTTGCTGCCGTGTGTAAGAGCAATCTCTCCCACTTGTTAGCTTCGATTTAATTAGGTATTCCCAGGAGTAGGGCTTTTTGGTCCAGTGGTATGGTCTGGCCCAGGACCCTGGAGAGCTCCCCACAGCATGCATTCCAAAAGGCTTGCATCCAGGGACATGCCTACAAGGTGTGAAAGAAGGTTCCCTCCTCCCCGCAGCGGAGACAGTTTGGGTTTGGGGCCCTTTTCCAGCCGTATAGTCGTGTCCTAGGGTAGTATACCTGGTGCAGTATCTTCAACTGCACCAGTCGGAGCCTAGAGGAGATAGCAATTTCACGAGAGTGCATGAGGACTTGTATCCAGTCCTCCGAATCTATCTCTCCCACATCCGCTTCCCATTTCACCTTGAGCTCATTCAGTTCGGGGGTAGCAAAGGAGGATATGGCGTTATATAAGATGGAAGTGCATTTGGTGGGGATATACGCTGGTAGGATGTTACGCTCTACGGGGGTGTAGTCCGGTAGCCTTGTGTCAGCTGTTAAGTGGGTTCTTAAAGCGTGGGCTAGTTGTATGTAGTGACACCGTTCCGTATTTGGGATCTGGAAGTGTGACTGTAGATCTTCAAATGAGGCCAGTTTCCCATTTGTGAGCATATCCCCCACTCGCGTGACCCCTGCTTTCATCCAGTTGGGCCATGGCTCTAGGTTACGGGACGCAGCTAGATTATTATTTTGCCAGAGAGGTTGTGCGATGGTAACTTTATTATCCCACCCAACGAACCGGTGTGCCATAGTGAGGTGCGTTGTAGTTGTGGGTGGGGGGGTTCTCGGGAGGGGTTGATAAAGAATGGCCAGCGGGTCTGCATCTGTATAGTGGCCATCTCAGCTCGTATGTGAGGTAGGTCCCGATTCCCGTGAAGCAAATCGTTAACCACAGCCAATTGTGATGCCCAGTAGTAGGTGTGGAGACGGGGGACTCTCACTCCCCCCTCCCAGATCGATCTCTGAAGGGTGGTTAACGCTATTCGTGGTTGACCTCCCCCCCATATAAGGTCCCTAAGAAGTGTCTCTGCTAGGTGAAACTCTGAGTCTGGAATTCTGTGTGGGGCATTTTGAAGGACATAGAGGTATCTGGGAAGGGTCATCATTTTAAAGAGTGCCGCTCTACCCATAAGGACATCGATAATGAACCGGTCTGCGATCGGTCGGAGATTGTGTTCTACATAGCTTGTTAGGTCCCCGGATATCCAGATTCCCAGGTATCGAAAGCCTTGTCGTTCAACTCGGTACGGGCATTCCTGGGGGATGGCCTGCTCTCCACCCTTCACAGGGAAGAAAACTGATTTATCCCAATTGATTCTGAGTCCGCAAAATTTACCAAAGCGGATGAGCAGCTGTGTTACGATGGGACATGATCGAGGCGGGTCTCCCAGGTATATAAGGAGGTCGTCTGCGTAAAGAGATGTACGGTCCTCATAGCCCTCTGGCCAACTAAACCCCGTCCAGGCTGTGCTTTGGCGAAGCCAAACAGCGAGTGGTTTGATTGCAAGGGCAAACAAAAGGGGAGAGAGCGGGCATCCTTGCCGCGTACCTCGGCCCAAGGGGAAGGATCGAGAGGACCACCATTTACCTTTACCTCCGCTTGGATGTTAGTATAAAGTAATTGTACCCATCCTATAAAGACTTCCCCGAATCCCATACGGCGCATAATCTCCCAAAGGCTATCCCATCGAATTGAATCGAACGCTTTTTCAAAATCGATTGCCAGCAGGGCCAAAGGTCCGATTATGATCGGGGATCTCTCCATTGCCAAATGGAGACGGCGTAGATTCATCCGGGTCGATTTGTGGGGCAGAAATCCGCATTGGTCCGGGTGAATCAGGGTGGATGTAACCAGTTGTAACCGGTTCGCCAGGAGTTTTGCGAGGACCTTGGCCTCTCCATTAATCAATGAGATAGGTCTGTAGGAAGCACATTTGTGTGGAGGTTTGTCAGGTTTGGGTATGACCACGATGGTCGCTTTACATAGGTCTGGTGGGAGGGTCCCTTGTTCCCGGGCGGCAAGGAACATTCTGTGCAGGGGGGCCACCATCTTGTCTGCTCCTAGCTTTTGCCAGGTTTCAACGGGGAATCCGTTCGGGCCTGGTGTTTTCCCCGACTGGAGCTGAGATAGTGCCTCTGAAATCTCGGCCTCTGATACGGCGGAGTCCAGATGCTCCCTCTGCTGCACAGAGAGCGTCGGCAAGGATAGCTCGGCTAAGAGGGATGGGTCTAGTGGAGAGGCTGGGGCTCGGTACAAGTCTGCATAGAACATCGAGAAGGCCTCAGCAATCTCAGCGTCAGAGTGATAGCTGTCGCCCTGTGGTGTGACTATTTCCCGGACATGGCGTTGTCCTTCGTCTCTCTTCTGCAGCCAGGCGAGCAATTTGCCCGCTTTGTCCCCTAGTTCGTATATTCTCGCTTTAGCCTGCCAGTGGGCCTGCTTAGCGTCATCCATCGCTCTGTTCCGAAGACGCTCTTGGGCACGTTGGAGGGAACGATGGGTGTCAGGCGTGGGGTCGGAAATATGTTTAGCCTCCCTGTCGCTCACTTCCTTCTCGGCCTCTAGTATCTTTTGGAGCCGGGTGGTCCTTTTATGTGTCGTCCAGGAGAGGATTTCGCCCCTAAGCACTGCTTTATATGCCTCCCATACAGTCACGGGGTTATCTACCGATCCTTCATTAATTTCGAAGTATTCGGCGGATATTTCCTCTAGGCGATCTATCAGCTCCGGGAACCCCAGGTAGTAGCTATTAAGTCTCCACGTTCTGGGGGGGAGGGCGCCCTGCATACATACTTCCATCGAAAGCGGTGAATGGTCCGAGATGCCCCGAGGGAGCAGTTCTGCGGACATTGCCCTATAGAGGTCAGTGTGCGATAGAAGAAAATAATCCAGTCTGGACATAGAACCGTGGGCACCAGAGTGGAATGAATATTCCCTAACATCGGGGTGTAGCTCCCTCCATACATCCCGGAACCCAAGGGCAGATGTAAAGTTGGCTAATTTGGTAGGGGTATCTGGGTTACGATTTCGGAGGTGGGAGCGGTCAGTGTTGTTATTCATGGTGTCATTGAAATCCCCCCCTAGGATGTATATGTCAGGGTGATGTTTACCTATAAGGGTGGTGAGGTCATCCAGTAATTCCTGTCCCAGACCCGGTGGAGAATAGATCGAGACAATTGCCACCTTTTGACCCCAGATCGTTCCCAGGATGAACACGTATCGGCCCCTGGGATCTTGTTCTACGGTATGCTGAATAAATGGTATAAGTTTGTGTATCAGAATAAGGGTGCCCCTGGAGCCCATTGTGTATCCCTCATGAAAGGCAAGGCGATAGTTAGTTCTTTGGAAGAAGACACAGTTTACCCCAGCCAAGTGGGTTTCCGTAAGGAGGGCCACATCAGGGGAATGTCTATGTAGGAATTGCATGATAAGGCGCCGTTTAATTCCTGACCCCATCCCATTCACATTCCAGGTAAGGAGTTTCAAGGACTTAGTGTGCTGCATGAGGGATATGTGAGTTTGCGTAGAGGATATTTACTACGTATGATGGGGATATTTGGGGTATAGCGATTCATAAGAGATGGCGGTGTATTGTTCGCCTGTACTAAGGAAGCAGGGTTGCTTCGTGGAACAGTGCGAGACGCCCCTAACAGGGGACAGTGAGTAGTTCGGCCCATGAGCAAGTGGCAGTCCTGAAGAAACCAACAAACAATTTTAAAACCTTCCCAACACACCCCCACCCCATACTCCACCCCAACACGAAGTACCTGTCGCCCAAACATGCTGATCCTTCAACTTAAGGTGTCAGCTCAAAAACCAGACCCTTAGATAGGGTCGAAACCACAAGAAAAAGAGAGGGGGGGAAGAGGTCTAACCAGGGGAGAGTTCAGACCTTTCCCCAGAGTTCCCACCTTGCGCCCATCGTCGACTTCTTCCATGGTGGGTAAATTGCGTGTCGGTATCAGAGGCACGGTCGGTACACCCTCGTGTGTCCCAGCAGTGTTCTAAGGTCCTCGTAGGGGACTATAGTTAGTTCATTCCTCTTCTTGTTGTGCCGGTGGCTCCGGGATCTCCTGTCCTCCCCGTTCAGGGTGTCTCCTCGGGGAGGCCCGCCTCGGCCCGGGTCGGGGTCGTCCTCTCGGTCTCCTTGGTCTTGCAGTCCAATCGCCCTCTATGTGAGCCTCTGCCTACTTCCAGGCGTCTTGTGGGTCGGTGAAGTGGACAGTAGTGCCTTTATGATAGATCTTAAGTTGGGCCGGGAAGAGCAGGCCGTATTTCACGTTCATCTAAGCAAGTTGTTTCTTGATTAGTTCAAAGGATTGTCGTGCCCTCTGCACTTCTCGGGTATAGTCCGGGAAGAAGGCGATTCGGGAGCCGTTATGGGTGATCGTCCCCTGCGAGCGTGACAATTGCAGAATGGCATCCCTGTCGCGGTAGTTGAGCAAGCGAGCGATGATAGTCCGGGGCGGAGCGCCCGGGAGCGGTTTGCCCGAAGGTATTCTATGAGCCCTCTCCACCGAAAAGAATTTTGAGAAGGATTGGAGTTCGAAGATGTCCACGAGCCACCGCTCCAGGAACAATTCCGTGCATTGTCCCTCTTCCCCCTCCGGCAGGCCCAGGATGCGAACGTTGTTGCGGCGGGACCTTCCCTCTCCATCATCCACTCTCGCCTCCAAGGCTTTCAGGCGGTTTAAGGCTTGGGACAGCTGACGGTTGATCCCGCCGATGCTGTCCTCCGCTTCGGAGATGCGGTGTTCCACGACTCCTGTTCTGGAAGTCAGCTTCTGCAGATCGTGGCGTAGGAAGGAGACATCCGCCGCCATACTGTCTATTTTGGTCTCCATGGAGGAGCGAGAGTTGGCGATGGCCGCCATTACGTCCCGTAAGGAGAGGGATTCATCTCCCGTGGGGGAGTTTGGTCGTGTTGCAGGGTCCGCCGGGGCTGGGGTGGTATCAACGGCAAACTGGTCCATGCTGCTCTGTGTAGATGGTTTCTTCTGCCTGTCCTTCCCCATGTTCTCGGGAGTAGTGGGGTGTCTGCTACGACGGGGCTGGAATTATTGTATGAACGCCGTTGGAGTGGTCGTACCCCCCGGTATATGGGATGGTGGCCGAGCAGCGAGTCAAGTGAGGGGGTATGAGTTCCAAAAGCTTTCTCCACCAGGGCCTGGGGCTTATGTGACGAGAGTACTCTAAGGCCCAGCGCCCTTTAGTGGGCCTCCACAATACGCGTGGACCTCCGGCACTTCTAGCTGTTCCCCCAAGCGGGCGGTACAGTACAGTCCGCACCGGGCAGGGCTCGGTCACTTACTTCTAACACGGCTGCAGTCAGGAGGCAGGAGCCGCACCCCACCGGGACCTCAGGAGGCTGCCATTTTCCCCCGCACTTCTCTCGCGGATCGAATCCGTTCGGGCATCCTCCGGGTGTCAGCAAGGCTCAGCCGGTGAATAATCTCATGTTCGGCGGTGGAGGAAGATAGGTTCCGGGCGTCCGCCTCACGTTCTGTCCCGTGCCCCGCCGTGTCAGGTCGTCTCGGGCCTCTCGATCAGGCAGAAGAAGTCCGTCCCCAGACACCGGCGGCCATCTTGGTCGCGTAGCTCCGCTGCCGGGCCTCGGCAAAATGTGGATTTATCTCCGTCGTCTAGGCAGGCAGGTGCCACCACCTCCGTCAATCCGGGCCCGCAGCGTTATGGGCTCGGTCGCAGTGTTTATTTGCACGAAATCCCCAGGAATCAGGATGAAAATGCAGGATTATTTTGGCGCCTGCGGGAGCTCACTCGGCTCACGTTTGCATCGTCCGCGCGCTGGCCACGCCCATTATTCAGTTCATTCTTGAGTTCAAAAAGTCGGTCTACATGTTCCCTCATCTCTTCATCCCTCCCTCTACAACGTGCCAATGCATTCAAATCCAACAGTCGTTGCGGAGGCAGCTTCCCAATTAACTGTTTCCATCTCGCCACTAAATACTCCCCCATGCATTCCAACACTACCTGTCTTTCGTTGCTCCTCCTGAAGTTGAATATTGAAGCCATCGCGGACGTTTCATCATTACCATCTATATACATTTCGGCCTGTTCTTGCAACTCTCGCTTGCTCTCCTTGCTAATCGCACTACGAGTTACTCTCGTACATCCCCTTTGTTCAGCCCCTTCGTCTGTTTCAACAAGTTCAAGTTCAATCACAGAAAGGGAAGATGGGACAGAACCAATCTCTTGAGAGGGAGGTGCGGATGGGACAGCAGGACTGGCAGTTGACTGTTGCGGCGCTGACTGGCTAATGGGAGGAACTGTTTGTGCAGTGTGTGGCTGGGCTGGGATTTGGTCAATTGGGAGAGGCTGAGCAACAGGAGGGGGCTGAGCAGTTGCTACTGATGTGATCGTTTTAGTCTCTATTCTTGGACCTTGCTTTGTGTCTGTCAATATTTTATCTATTAATTTGTCTGATGAATGCAACTCCCGCTGTGGGTATATCTTTTCTATGCTCAATTGCTGGCGTCTATTTGACTTTCTCAGTCTATCATTCCACTCTTCCTTTTCCTTCGCTCCCTCTGCTTTCGACTTATGCCTGCGCGCATGTTTCTCTCTATTTTTCCAGTAAACCATTGCTTCCCTTCTCCAGTCCCTAAGGATATCAAATGCTGCAGGACGTGCTTTCTTTTTCATCAACACCTTCTCCAAATTATCTATTCTCGTCATTTCAAAACTCCCATGATTCGGCCATTGAAGATCTTCCTGCTTTCTGGTTTGCTTATGCCAAATCTCACAAAACATTATCGCTCCCACACCATACTTCAGATACATCTCATACGCCGGCGACTCCTCGGGTGGCGCAACCTGGCCAGTTTCCAAAGATTGTCGGCTGCAGTAGAAAAATCCCACTAGGGGGGGACAATACCCCAGGCATGTTTTAACCTTACCCATGGCCAATCAAACTTACACTGGGTGTTTGATTTTGCAAAATCAACTCTCACCAATATCAGGATCACTTTTGAATTGGGGCACGACTCACCTGATCAATCAAGTTGTCTTTTCAAGACACAATTTGTCGGTATACTGACGCAACCAATTACGTTGTGTCTGCGTATCTTGGCTCACTCTGCCTCGTTTCGGGACCCTCGCCCCCTTGTTCTCTGGCCGGGCACGTTGATCAGGGATCAGTTGTGTGCAGATCTGCAAAGGAATCTCTCATCGCTTTCGCAGGGGTGCCCCGAACACCTCTTGATCCCGGCTCGATCGTCCCGTCCTCGCCGTTCTCTCCGCCTTCCTTATTTTACAACGTACACGATGGAACAAGTGGGGGAGGGTCCCTATTCGGGCACCATCTTGAAGGGGCCCCTGAGGGACCCTAACGTATGGAAACAAGGCACAATCACCACACACAAACTGATACGCCAGACATGAGGTTGTATTCCCAAAATCTAGGGTTTATTGCAAAGCAAATAGTCTCAGTTGGCCAACTGGTCCCACGCCCCGCAACGTGTGTCTACCAGACCTCGGGGCACGCAAGAGAGAGAAATTCGTACAACAGTTACATATATACAAAACAAGCATCTAGTAATCAGTAGTGTCACAACTTATACCGCCCCTGCTGCATTTCCTTTGAACTAGGCACGATGATTGACAATGCTGACGAGTATGATACCTTCAAACATTCATTTAGTAACAGTTTGCAATTTTGTAAGCTCACAGACATAAGTCTTTGTTTTAAAGAACACAAAGAACACAATGCTTCTGTTTCTACAAGCAAGCTGTGCGTAGGGAGAGACACATTCCAGGCCTTGCTATCTCCTCGTTTCTATTCATGTACTGGGTGTCAACTTGCTCTCCAGGGCTCTACCGGGCTCAGGAAAGGGGGGCCGCAAAGAAGAGCATAATTCAAGTCATTTAATGTTCGCTCTAGCATTTCTACTGTGCTTACCGAGACTAGCTGGCACCTGCTGTACTGATTAGAATGCCTTGCTGCTCACTCTCCAAGGATATGCGAGGGAGGGGACCGGGCATTTCTGTCCGGGTTATTGCGTTATGTTTCAACATGCCACTCGCGGCCTTGCATTGTGCACCAGTGAAGCAGAATAATATTTCAGCAAAGCAGTTTTACATGAGGCAAAAAGGCAACGTTAGAGAAAAACAAAAAGAAAACAAAATGGTGATTTCAGTCACCTTAAAATGGCCACTCCATGGTTAACTTTTGCTACACCTTTTCTATTACTAAACACATGAGACGGTTGGTCTTTGGCCAACAAAGTATAGTGCCTAACGATCGAGGGTTGTCTATTCTTTTCTGGACTGACACTTTGGAAATCAGGGAACCCCAGATTGAGGTAAGCAATAACTCTGGTAACTTGTTTTGGATGGCACACAGCTAACACAAGGTAATTAAAACCCACTTACTTTAACTTCACAATGAAGGGGAAAGTAAAACCCAATTTCACACTTTACTGAGTAGTTATTCAAGGTAGGCAACAACCTAATGTAGACTTATTAAGGACAGGCCAGCAGCAAGTCAGGGGAAGCAAGACCCAGTTGGGGGACACTCATACAGTTATCCAAACAGGACTAACCTGGTGATAGCAACAGTTTGGAGGACACTTGTACAATTACCCTACAGGAATAATCTGGTGAAACCAACACATTACTTTTGTAAAGAGGCACAACCTAATTACAGGAGCGAAAAACACCTTTACATCTACTTTCTTTTAGACTGGCAAAACAGTGGCTAAGGAAGAAAAGATGTTAACCATACTTTTAAGAATAGTGCATCACACATTCAAGATCAGTAAGAACTTTTGTAACTGTTCACTCTTAGAATTAAAGTTATCCACCAACTCTTTACAAGTAAGTAAAACACTTGCGGGGTAATTCATAGAATTCAGCGCACAAGTGGCGCACGCGCTGGCGCACAGTGTGCTCGTGCGACTTAATGCGCCAGCACCGTGCGCTAAAATCCATTTCCGCGCACAGCGTATTCATGGATTTTAACATCCAAAACCAGCCATGGTGCAGAGTGGCGCATCGAGCCTGCAACAGCGCCAGTTATGCCCCCAACCCCTCCCCGTGCCCCATGTACAGCGCACAAATCCCGTACATGGTGCACAGGCTCACAACCACAAACGCCTGTAAAACTCCCCGCGCACCCCTCCGAATACACGTACCCCGCTGCGCCGGTAGTCTCACACGCGATTGGCCCTGTGCGAGCGGGGTACGTGTATTACTGGGGTTTGCGGGAAGTTTCACACGCGATTGGCCCTGTGCGGGCGGGGTACGTGTATTACTGGGGTTCGCAGGAAGTTTCATACGCGATTGGCCCTGTGCGAGGGGGGTACATGTATCACTGGCGTTTGCGGGAAGTTTCACACGCGATTGTCCCTGTGCGAGCGGGGTACGTGCATTACTGAGGTTCGCGTGAAGTGTCACACGCGATTGGCCCTGTGCGAGCGGGCTACGTGTATTACGGGGGTTCGCGGGAAGTTTCACACACGATTGGCACTGTGCGAGCGGGGTACGTGTATTACTCGGGTTCGCGGGAAGTTTCACACGCGATTGGCACTGTGCGAGCGGGGTACGTGTATTACTGGGGTTCGCGGGAAGTTTCACACGCGATTGGCACTGTGCGAGCGGGGTACGTGTATTACTGGGGTTCGCGGGAAGTTTCACACACGATTGGCCCTGTTCGAGCGGGGTACGTGAATTACTGGGGTTTGCGGGAAGTGTCACACGCGATTGGCCCTGTGCGAGTGGGGTACGTGTATCACTGGGGTTCACGGGAAGTTTCACACGCAATTGTCCCTGTGCGAGCAGGATACGTGTATTACTGGGGTTCGCGGGAAGTGTCACACGCGATTGGCTCTGTGCGAGCGGGGTAGATGTATTACTGGGGTTCACGGAAAGTTTCACACGCGATTGGCCCTGTGCGAGCGGGGTACGTGTATTACTGGGGTTCACGCAAAGTTTCACACGCGATTGGCCCTGTGCGAGCGGGGTACGTGTATTACTGGGGTTTGCGGGAAGTGTCACACGCGATTGGCCCTGTGCAAGCGGGGAACGAGTATTTCGGGGGTGCGCGTGAAGTTTCACAGGCGATTTTGCTGTCAGAGCGGGGTAGTGTATCCAGTGTGGTGTGCGGGGAGTCCTACACGTGAATTGGCAGTGTGGGTCCTCCCAGGTGTCCTCCCCTCTACCCCCTCCACGTCCCCTGCAGGCAGCCCACAACACAGAGGACTACCCTGCACCCCTGGTCATGTCCCGCAGGCAGCCCATCCACCATGGGCATGCCCCCCAGCCAAGCCACATGTCACCTTGCAACATGATCACCAACTCATGTCCCCCAGCACCCCCACCTCCCAGCAGTGAGGGGCACCTGCCAGCAGGCCTCCACTCATGTCCCCCAGTAGCCCCACCCCCCGGCAGTGAGGGGCACCTGCCAGCAGGCCCCCACTCATGTCCCCCAGCACCCCCACCCCCAGCAGTGAGGGGCACCTGCCAGCAGGCCCCCACTCATGTCCCCCAGCACCCCCACCTCCCAGCAGTGAGGGGCACCTGCCAGCAGGCCCCCACTCATGTTCCCCTGGACCCCCAGCCCCCAGCAGCGAGGGGCACCTGCCAGCAGGCCCCCACTCATGTCCCACTCATGTCCCCCTGCACCCCCACCCCCAGCAGTGAGGGGCACCTGCCAGCACGCCCCCACTCATGTCCCCCTGCACTCCCACCCACCAGCAGTGAGGGGCACCTGCCAGCAGGCCCCCGCTCATGTCCCACTCATGTCCCCCCACCCACTCAACCACCCAGCAGTGACATGACCATCTCATGACACAAACCAAAAGTCAACTATGTACATCAACACATGTCTGTCACACACACAGGTTGCCATTGATTGAGTAAACGCACATGTCAACATGCATGAACCCAATGAGTGAATCCCACACATTGAAGTAAAAGATCAAAATGTATTAACATGAACACCAATTGAAAGTACTTAAAGCATAAAATAATGGCAAACATGAAATGAAATGCATGTCCAAATAAAAAAAAATAAACCCAAGTAATCCAAAAAAAAAAAAATGGCCAAAATTCTCTGTCCACCAAACCAAATCCAAATGAAACGCAAAAAGGTAAATCCATTGATCATGGTGAAATGAAATTAAAATGTCCAAATAAATCCAATGTCCAACTATGTACAATACAATTTTCAAGTGTCCATGAGCCCAACGAAACAAATGAAACCTATCTAATAACCGACCTAACCAAAAAACTATTTACAAAAGTGTGGGGCATAGTCCAAAAGCCCCAAAATAAAAATAAAAAAAGGAAACCTAACACTATAAACTATTTACAATGGCGATGGGCAAGTCCTGCGGCTCACTCATTGATGTTTTCGGCCAGAGCATCATCGAACTCCATGTCTATTTGCTGGAGGTGGGCCTCTGTCCTGGCCCCGAGGTCTCGCAGGGAGGCACTCATGGCCTGTTCCAACTCCCTGCGAATCGCCTCGAGGCACTCTGCCCGCCTCACTGCCCGACGCATGGAGAACTCCGCCCTGACCATGGTGAGCGCGCCTCCTCTGCCCACCGCCGCTCCGCACCTATACTCTGTCCCAACCGCAGCCACACGGAAGACGCATCCATTCCAGGGTTCTCCTGCCCTCTGGCCGATGCCTGCCCCCCTGATGTCGATGGGCCTGAGCCATCATTGCTTCCACCTAGAGCCTGCTCCTGCTGCTGCTGCTGTCCATGTGCCCTGTCCGATGATGCCTGCACATCCTCCATCAGCTGGTCTCCAGTTGTGGTGTCCACCCCTGCTGGACCGCCGACTCCTGACTGTGGCAAGGATGGGATCTCTACCAAGCTGGCTGTGTTGGTCAGGCCAGGTCCGCAGGGGGCCCTGGTGGAATCTGGGCCGGAAGACGGCAGGGAGAATGACTGGCGTATAGTCTCCACAGAGGAGGAGAGGCCTGCCAGAGTGCGTGTCAAATGTAGGAACCCACCAACCAGGGCCCCTCCCAACAGTGCCACGTCGCAACGCTGCTGTTCGTGATGGCGTGCGTTCTCTGCCCAGGAAGAACGCACGTCATCACAAATGTCACGCGTGCGCAACTCAACACCAATCAGGACAGAGCCCATACGTTCATTGGACCCCTCGTCCGCAGGTAGTGGAGAGGCAGATGACATGGCACTCTCCCCTACCTGCGGATGGGCCTGGGAAGGGGCATCCCTGCTGGTGCATGGTGGTGCAGTCGCAGGGTCAAGGACAGGGACATGCACAGGCCCCTCCGTGGTGACCTGTGCTGCCTCCTGACCCTGGCCCTGGACTGCACCACTTGCACCAGTGGTACTACCCCCACCAGGCCCTATGTGCGGCTCAGTAGCGGGCTCCTCCTCCTCTGTGGAGACCGCCAACCTGGATATCTCCGTACCATCTTCTGCCATTGCAAGCCCTGTGGGGGCTCTCCCGGCCCTTCTGCCACAGCCGTAGTGGCAGACGCGGCACCAGCCCCCTCGCTCCCAGATGATGGCAAGTCCTGGGAGGTTGGCTGGGCCTTGCGTCGCCGCCCAGTGGAGGCATCCCCGCTGCTTGGCTCCACAGCGCCGTCTCCGCCCTCTTCTTCACTCGACGCTGCGTAGAGGGAGACATAGAACACAAGCATCAGGGTACAGTACAATATTCGCCTAGACAGGAAGCAATAACACATGAGTGGCAGTGTCTAACGTCACTTCCATCCTGTCCCTCCACAACACATGGGTGAATGCACGCAACACACATGCATAAACAGGCATGGCGCCTGCAATCAACATCAGCATCCATGTACAAGGGCCTCTATTAATCAAAATGTTGCCTTCAAACTCACATGCATCATGGCTCACACTGATCCCATGCACACACATCACCGGAGGGTCAGGCATCATGCCTTGTACACCACAGACACATTAGATAGACACAGTGCATACAACGGTGACCACACTGCATGAGTGAATGTACACATCATCACGGACATGTGTCATGAATCCATGGGGTATCAAAGTCACAGACACACTTCTCAGACACACACACATGTGCACCATACATGTACATGACAGCAACACCCATCTCTCACACCCCCACCATGTGCAAGAAAAGACACTGGCATGCTTTCATGTGTGCATTTGCCATACAGCTTCCCATGTTGCATTGGAACTCATGCACCAACCATGTGGTTCGCACATTACTGGTCTCACATGCATGATCCTGATGTCCCTGCACACAGACATCCATACATGGCCCATGTCACACATACAGTCAAGTATCAGACTACCAGCACACTGCAACATGCCCTGTCTCACACAACAATGCTTGGCCACTTACCGCTCAACTCCAGATGGGTCTTCCTCCGAAGGATCTGGGCGTGGAGCCCTGGGCATATGTGTTCCAGGGCCCTCATCTGGATGTCACTCATGCTGACCCGGCCCCCCTCCGAGAGGCGCCGGGCCTTGTGGAGGGTACTGGACCTGAAGTCCTCCCAGCGCTTCTTGATGTCGCAGGTTGCCACCCCCTCCACGTTGATGGCAACCACTACGTCGTCCCAGATCCTCTCCCGTCCTTCCTTGTTGGCGCGTGATGTTCCGAAGAGGGCATCATACTGCCCCAGGTCATGCTCCACCAGGACACCAACTTCCTTCACACTGAAGCTGGTGGCCCTCTGCCTCTCTGGCTGGGGGTCGCCAGTTGTCTCAGATGATGTTTGCCCCGACATGGCAACCCCTGAGGCAGGCGTGGGTGGGCAACTGGGTCCTGGGGCTGGGCTGTGGAGCGGTGGTATCCCAGTCGGGAGTCTTCTGTTCCAGCAGGTGTGGACACAGCAACTGGAACCCTGGCTGATGTGCAGGCACCAAATACCAGGGCACGTTGGCAGCAGGCAGGCAGCAGCAGATGATTGCAGGTGGGAGCGTGCTTGGGGCTCTGGGGGGCAGTAATTCGGCCTTCTGGGCAGGAGCGTGGTCTTCCGTGTGTTGTTGCGTGGCTAGCTTGATACGGAGTGATTTGGCACGTGAAAATCTTGCACGTCAGCGTGTAATTTGAGGAAAGGCCCTTAGCGCATAAGCGCGTCAGCACACGTACGCGGTTTCATTGGACCAAAGGCCATTAGTGCGTAAGTGCGTCTGTGACGTGACGCGCACGGGCGTTTCCCTCGTGACGTGGGCATAGTGGCTCATGGCGCATGAAAAAACTGCACGTCAGTGTGTTTTTATGTGTGTAATCCGAGGAAAGGGCCTACGCGTCTGTGACGTGACGCACACGGGCGTTTCCATCAACACGGGTGCATGTTCATCATATACGTCCAAAAACTGCACGTCCGAGTGTCAGCTCGTGTAATTGGAGGAAAGGGCCTTAGCGCGTACACACGTAAGTGATGTTGTACGTGTGGGCTGCTTTAAAAGGTACGTGTAGGACCCCATTTCCTTGTACGTGCTTTTCGTGGAGAGCGAGTGGGTGAATTCTGTACTTCTTGTCGGTTCACACGCGATTACTTCACAGCGTTTCAAGTTCGTACTCCCTGTTACCTCTGACAGCGTTCATTTTTTGTTGGGCCTGTTTCCTCAAACAGCGTTCACTTCTTCTTTTGTCCTGTCTCCTCAGACAGCGTACAATTCTTCTTTTGGCGTGGGTGTTGCCAACGCGCACACACGTGTTTTTTTCACGTTCTTTTTCCAGGCAGATGGTGAGTCGCGCATGTTTTTACCAACTGTGCTTGCCCTGTGTGTCGCGTACCCCTTCAGAGGTCATTGTAGGCTGCGTGTAACACACGTACACTTATTTTTATGTTCCTGGGTGCCACAGCGTAGTGCTGGGTCATTTTTCCACGCACGTGGTCTACGAGGGGTTGCGTACATGTTATTTTTTGTTTTCGGGGTGCCTGTGCGTTGAGTGACCCGTCATCTTCCCCCAGGGGTCACAGACAGCCTTGCTAGAGCACTACGGTACGATTTCCATCTAGTACCCTACCCTTTTCACCCCCAATTGCCCAGGACAATCGTTTACTGCTACTCCCATACGCACAACAACATCACTGCCATGGTTGGGAGGCGACCAAGCGGTAAGGGAGGCAAAGGTGGCCGACCTCCAAAAGGTCAGCGTGGTGGGCGCGGTAGGGGACGTGGCCAGGATTTGCAGGGTGCCCCTAGACCCTCATGTGTGGACGACCAATCAGGGACACCCATGCCCCCCCCCATGGTTGTGGGAAACGTAGCTGACACCATCCCAGCTCAGCCCTTGTTGGACCAGCCCATTGTGGCACCTGACCCGGCACAGGATGACTCCCAGGCTGACTTCCAGGTCAGCAAGTCTAAGCCACGTGTGGTGGTGCAAGTTGGTGTCACCAGGCTACGAGGATCTGGGGCAGCAATGTCATCTGCTGCCCCAAGTAGGCAGGGTGGGGAGGATGCAGGGGCAGCTGCAGCTCTATCCACCCCAGCTCTGAGTCTCCCAGCCGGGACAGTGTCGGTCCAGGTCCATCAAACTGACGTTGCCCCTGCCAACATCACACTTCAGCCAATGCCTGCACCAAGACCTATGGTCATTGTGCCTTCGCACACTCCTAGTACCCAGTCCACCGGCGCTTCTGCCCCTACTGACCAGAGCAGCGTAAGCCACTCAGGCTCTGCTCCACCTTTGAAAAAGAGGAAGGGTGCTCTGGCACTACAGGCTGAGACCCCAGACACGGCTACACACTCCGGCACGTCAAGGAAGCCTAGCTTTAATGACGCCGAACTTGATGCACTTGTGACCTATGTGTCGGCACAAAGCCGCAAAATGGTGGTGACTGCAGGGTGCAAGACCACACCTGGTCAACGTAGGGCACACTGGCAGACCATCGCGGACCGCATAAGTGCCCTTGGATTTGTGAGGCGCACAGCTGATGATTGCTACAAGCGGTGGAATGACCTGAAACGCAGAGCAAAGAACAAGCTGGCCTCAAATCATGCCGCTATTCTGGTGACTGGCGGTGGGTCTCCACCAGAGGACAATGAACTCACTGAACATGAGTCTGTTGCTGGGATCTTCGTCACAGAGGAACAGATCCAAGGCGTGGGAGACCTACCTGATTATGACGGATTGTCCGGTGAGTGCCCATGCATGTGTGTGTAATCCATGTGTATGTTGTTTGGGTGACGGGTTCTGATTGAGTGCCAGGTGAGGGTGTGTACTCCTAAGTGTTATGGGTCACCCATGTGCTTCCTCCAATACATTCACGTGCCTTTGATTTGGGTAAGACAGTATCCCTTCTGCCCACAGTAGCCAATTAGCCCCACATTACTGCTGTTGCCCTTGAAACATCATCTTGCAACAACATTGTTCTGATTTTTTCTGTGTTCATTCAGGCTGATTGTTTAGATCATCCCATTTTTCATATGCTTTTTTCATCCCTAATGCCACATATGTGACATGCTTCTGTCATTGTTTACACCCCCACATTGTGCCACTTTAGTTACCTGGTTATGTGAATGATTAGACCATTCAGGGCGAGGGAGTATTGGCCTGCTGAAATTTATTGTTAGGGCCTGTTTGCATGTGGAACATGATAGTTGTTTACTGTCATGTTGAAGTGACCAACCATTGATGTGTACATCTGCCTACAATCACTGTCTTATTGTACACTGGATGTGTTGCAGTGTGTGGCACATGCATATTTTGCAACACTATTCTGCATTAATCTTCTCATCATGTCCATGTGACATGGATGTGTGACAGTACTCATTCACTGACATATCGCTGTAGTTGTCTAATTTACCATGGCTATGCTACATGACATCTGTGTGCTGGCATGTGTCATGTATGTGTATTGGACATGCCACTTACAGGCTGATGTGTGATGCCAGTGCTACACAACATGCTGCGAATGTGTTGCTTTTCCATCTCGGTGTCCTGATTGTCTGCCTTTTTGACTCCCCTTCAAACACATTGACAGTGCATGCATGCCAGGGTTATAGTCATGTGGGACATGTGTAAGCCATGTACAGGATCTGTGTCTTGTCAGGCCTATGTGTGTGCTATGGTGCTCATGCCGGTTTCCATTTCTTGTATTTCATGTTTTTGCAGGTGACGACACACTTGATGCTGGTGAGGTTCAGGAGATGGTGCAGACCCAGGAGGATTCTCAGCCACACAGCCCTGGCACATACCAGCTGACAATCAATGATGATGACATAAGGGACTGTCACAACCATACCAGCCTGAGATTGGTCACCTGGAAGCGTTACATTGTGTGCATCCCTACCTACCGAAACACCACCAATGCTGTGTCATTATAAGACATACATCTATGCTGCTAAATTGATAACCCCCTTGCAAAATACAACATGAAAACAGCGTCATGTCACCCAACCCCTCCCCAGCTCCGCCACCCAACACACTATGGCATGTCATGCAATGTGAAAGAAAACAAAGCAATGCACAAGACCTGACACAAGTGTCACAAAGTGCACTGTCCCAAATGGAAATTGCACACAGACAATATGCTCCCAGTAATCAATAACAAACAGCACATATGAACAAATACTTACCACCAACACATAACAGCAACACGCCATGAAACATTGCAAAAACATGACAGTCACCAGGTCGAGTATTATGTGAGGTGGAAACCTATACCTCCCATACACCTGGTCATGAGGCATCCCAAAAAAGCTGGTTCTGGGTGTAAAAATTCTGGGCCTGCCTATCCTCCTCCTCCTCCTCCGGTATCCCACGACCACTGCTGCAAGGAACGGTATATTCATCTTGGCGTCTGAGCTTGTTTGTTGTTTACGCGCACTTGTATGCTGCGCGGGTCCACGTACGCCTGCTTCCTGCTGGCGTACGTGTTTCCAGATTAGCGCGTCTTTTTTGGCGCACGCATTAGCCCCGTTCGATCCATGAATACATGTTGTAGGCGCACGTGTGGGCGTTCCGCGCATTTGCCTCCTGTACTTCCCCCGTGACGCCCACATTTTCACGCGTTGTTCCCCATTCCGCGTGTTATGCCCCGTGTTACGCCTACTGTTGTTGTGTGCGCTGCGCTATGTGCGCATTTGCTGTGTGCGTAGCGCACGCTGTTTGAAGACGTGTGCGTGTAAAGACTGGTAGGGGGTGTCTGTACTTCCGCTCTCTATATGGTAGAGGAGAGGCACAGAGGACCCCAGCTAAGATTCTCTATTATTGGTACGTGGTCGAGCAATCAAGGCCTAGCTTCTCAGGAGGTGGTGCAGGCTGGTTCTTAAGAACAGTGTAGTCCCCAAACCCCCACAAAGGAATGGCCACACACTGTATTACTGAAAACACAGTCTTTATATAATTAATATTCAAAGGTATGTACACGATCACAATAACGCACTTTGTACTCGGAAGTCAATAATGATAAATATATACAATTCTAAAGTGGTACCACCAATGTTATTGAATCTCATTAAAGTGCATCAACTGTACGATTAAAATGTCACACAGATCAATAACGAGGAAACCAGCAATAGAGATAGGAAGGAACGCAAGATGGTTGAAACAGTAGGCAGAATGCTGACCCCTACCACAAGGCACAGTTCTGTGTGGAGATCCCCCCACCTGGGCAACCTGTAAATAAAGATATATAGCACAAGCCCAGTCCATGTAATGTTCACTAGTCTTACTTCTTCCTATTAAGGTTTTACCCCCCCCCCATGTTCCTGGTGGAGTAGAGTTCTCCGACGATGCGTCGACCGATCCTTCTTGAGTGACTCCCTTTAAGGCAGGAGCCACGGATCGTCGAGAGGTGTCGAGGAATTCAGCGTTCGGTGTCGGGGAATCGACGGCCCTTCTTGAGTGCCCTCCCTTTAAGACGGGAGTCACGGGTCCTCGAACGTCTGACGGTGAACACGTTGAACTACGGCCGTGAAGTGGCAGCTTCGTTCCTAGCAGTGCTCGTTGACGACAGAGCATTGGCGTCCTGCAAGGAAGAGGCGTGCAGGGCACCTCAGTGACGATAGTTCTGGACCGCAAAGGGATGATGAAGAACTGTGGCCCAGCAAGGGCGTCGAGCCGTTGGCGTCTCTGTGGTCTTTACGTGGTGGGAAACCCACCGGTGGATGCTCCTCGGCGCGTCAACGGTCGGGCCTTCTCCAGCGGGAGACAAGCGGGTGACGATGCAGACGAGAGCGTCCGATGATCAATGGAAGTTCTTAGGCAAACGGGAGCACGGCGGCTCCAGTCGGCGACGGCGGTCGTCGACAGTGGTGGACAACAGTCCGAGTGCTTCTCCTTGGAGTTCCGCAGCAGTCCCCATATCCGGTCGGCAGCCTGTCGAAGGTCTGTCTACCAGGGAGCGTTGGCAAAGATCAGCTGTGCACGATGGTCCCTCGTAGCTTGGGAAGAGGGCGCCTTACCAGGTCCTCTCCGGGTCAGTCCTTGGAGGCACAGCAGCTTTCAGATTGCGAAGGAGAGCAACAGCAATTCTTCTCGTCCAGCATGGCTTCAAGGTCAAGCGTCAGTTACTCCAGTTACTCGTCGTAGTGGACTTCAGCTTCTGAACACGATTCCTAGCAGTGAGAGGTCCCCAGATATACTGTTGATCTCGCATTCATTCCGCTGGGACACACTCAAGCATCCAATCACGACTAAGGGCATTCATGCAGGCAGGCAGCCAATCAGGCACATGAGGTATTCAGGCCATTCACTTCTCTCCAGACACTCACAACAAGTTATGTGTATTGGGACAAGTACCGAGCCATTCAACACTCCAAGCTGCATTCATACCGGTTTCTATTCACCCGGGTCCCACCCACAGGAGGTACCCACAACATACATCACTGGGAAGGCTCCAGCTAGTCTGGCTGGGCCTTCACAACAACACCATATATGGCATTTCCACCCAACAGCCAATCGGGGGGAAGGGACAGAGTCAGGGCTTCCCAGGACTTTGGGAAAACAAGGTAATGGGTAATAGAAAGCAAGAGGCCACCGGGGCCACCTTGTTTTCCATCAGGAATCAACTGATCCCAATGGCAGGGCAGGGGTATCCCAAAATGGAGGATACTCTGCGCACCTGTCAAATTCAGCATGGAGCTGCCACCAGCCCATACCCTGCTCTGCGGGCCACCCACAGGTGCCCAGAAACATACACTAGGGGCACAGGGTTGTACCCCCACCCATGGGTGCCATAAGGGTATCCCACGGGTCCGTTCACCAAACCAAAAGAAAGAGAGCTGCACCGCCAGGAGTCCCACATGAACTCCTGTGCGGAAAACACGACAGAACACACGATAAAAAGCCATACATTTCAAGGATACGGAGTCCTGTCCCTCCGATGCATTTCCAGCATCACAGTCGGCCCCCCCAGACTGAGGTGGAGGGTGCCTATTCTCCCACGGGATAGACACCCTCATCCAGACGGTCAACATACCTTCTGGAAAGGCCATCTGCATTATCGTGACTCTTCCCTGGTCTGTGCTCTATGGTGAAGTCTAGCCCTTGCAGGCTAATGGACCACCTGAGCAGTTTCAGGTTTTCACCCTTCATCTGTAGAAGCCACTTCTGGGGCTTATGATCTGTTTGGACCTTGAAGGTAGACCCCGTAAGGTAGGGCCTAAAACGCCTAAGGCTCCAAACTATACTAAAACATTCCTTTTCAACAGTAGCCCACCTAAGTTCTCTACCCTTGAGTTGTCTACTGATGAATATGATAGGATGTTCTCTCCCTTTGTCATCTAACTGGGACAAGACAGCTCCAATTCCGGTGTCGCAGGCATCCGTCTGGACGATAAAGGGTCGGCTGTAGTCAGGCGCACTCAACACGGGTGCCCGATACAGACTTTCTTTCAAGCCATCAAAGGCCCTCTGACAGTCTTCAGTCCAATTGACCTTCCTAGGCTGCTTGGGTGAAGTTAGAGCTGTCAGTGGTGCAGCTATGGTTCCATAGTCCGCCATGAAATTGCGATAATACCCAGTGAGGCCCAAAAAAGCTCTCACCTGGGTTTGAGTAGAGGGAGTCTCCCAGTCCTGTACATCCTGTACCTTACTGGGGAGAGTTTGGATTTGACGCCCTCCTACCTCATGACCAAGATACGTGACTTTCCCCTGAGCTATCTGGCACTTGGTGGCCTTGATAGTGAGGTTAGCCCTCTTTAAGGCCTGCAACAATCTACCCAGATGTGTCAAGTGCTCTTCCCAAGTAGAACTGTAGATGGCAATGTCGTCTAAATAAGCCACACAAAAGGCTTCCAGCCCACTGAGAGCATGATTGAAAGGAAGGTGGCAGGGGCATTCTTCAACCCAAAAGGCATGACCCTAAACTGGTAGAGTCCCTCTGGTGTTGAGAACGCCGTCTTTTCCTTGGCATGGTCCGTCAGAGCTATTTGCCAATAGCCCGAGGTGAGGTCAAAGGTGCTCACAAATTTGGCAGCACCTATGGTGTCCACGATCTCATCAGCCCTGGGCAATGGGTGCGCGTCAGTTTTGGTGACGGCATTGACTCCTCGGTAGTCCACATAGAACCTCCAATCCTTGGTACCTGCCTGGGAACTTGCCTTGGGGACAAGGACCACGGGACTGGACCAGGGACTGGTTGAGGGTTCAATAACACCCAGATCCAACATCTTGGCGACCTCAGTCTGGATGTGGTTCTTAACCTTATCTGACATTCGGTAGCTCCTGCTCTTGACAGGCACGCTGTCACCATTGTCAATCTCGTGCTTACACCACGGTGTAAGGCCCGGCGTCAACGAAAACAGAGAGGCATACTGCTGGAGCAAAGTACTACAGGCCCTCTGCTGCTCGGTTGTCAGATCTGGAGAGAGCTGCACTCCCTCCACTGAGCCATCCTGAGGGTTGCTATGCAGCAAATCAGGAAGGGGCTCACTCTCATCCTCTTCTTGCTCTGAAGCTAGCAAGAGACATGAGACTTCTGCTCGCCTGTGGAAAGGCTTGAGCCTATTGACATGGAATACCTGATGGGCTACCCCTGGGACTCCCATGTCAACCAGATAGTTGATCTCGCCCATCTTGGAGATTATCCTGAAGGGTCCAGTCCATTTATCTGCCAATGCCCGAGGCTTGGTAGGCTCCATCACGAGGACCTCCTGTCCCGGAGTCCAATCCACTTGCAATGCTTTAAGGTCATGCCAGTATTTTGTTCAATTCCTGGCTGGCCTTGAGATTCGCTGTTGCTTGACCCATCATCTGTGTCATCCTCTGTCTGAGGCCTAACATATAGTCCCCCACTTGCTTGGCAGGACCGAGAGGGGTGGCTTCCAAACCTTCTCTGATCAAGGCAAGGGGCCCCCTCACGGGATAAACAAAGAGTAACTCAAAGGGGCTGAAACCAACGCCTTCTTGAGGTACCTCTCTGTAAGCAAACAGCAGGCATGGCAGGAGGAGATCCCATTTCCTCCTTAGGGGCTCTTCCAAAGCACCTAGCATGCCCTTGAGAGTTTTATTAAATCTCTCAACCAGACCATTGGTCTGGGGGTGGTAAGAAGTGGAGAACTTGTAGGTTACCCCGCACTCTTTCCACATGGTTTTCGTGTAACTAGACATGAAGTTGGATCCTCGGTCAGAGACAACCTCCTTGGGGAATCCAACACGGGTAAAAATGCCTAGGAGGGCCCGGGCAACCACCTTGGCAGTAACAATCCGAAGGGGTATAGCCTCAGGGTACCTGGTGGCATGATCTACCAAAACCAGGATGAACAGATGTCCATCTGACGTGGGAGGGTCAAGGGGACCGACGATGTCGATGCCCACCCTCTCAAACGGTGTGCCAACCACTGGCAATGGCTGTAGTGCGGCAATGACACTGCCTCCAGTTTTGCCAGCCACTGACAAGTTGGGCAGGACCTGCAGTGGGACTCCACTTCTACTCCCATCCGAGGCCAGTAGAAATGGGCAGGGAGCTTCTGCTTAGTCTTCTTGGTACCAAGATGACCAGCCAAGGGCACCTCATGCGCCAACTGCAGTAGGAAGGGCCTGTAAACCTGGGGTACCACCAACCTCTTGAGGGCACCAGGTTCAGGCTTAGTGGGCTCACTAACTAGGAGCTCACCCTCCCAATAAATCCGGAAAATCCTAGGCACTTCTCCTTGTGCCTGGGACAGGGCCTGTTTCCTCAGACCCTTGAGAGAGAGGGACACTCTCTCTGTCCTTTACAGAAGTCTGCCCGGGAGGGTCCCCCTTCAGCTAACAAGCATTGAAGATCGGGATGATCCTCCGGGTTGAGAACCTCTCCCACAGGAGAGTCTTCTGGCTCTTCTCCCACAGGAGTTGAGACGGGGTTTACCACTGGACCCAGCCCGTCCGGAGCATGGATCCCAATGGGTGCTGTAGGAACAGCAGGAAGAGAAGGAGCTCCCTCCACAGAGGTGGCCTTCCTGCCCTTCCTTCGTCGTGCCTTAGGCCGCGCCTTCGGCTCGGGTACCTGACTCACAGCCAGACCCGGAGTCACCTGTGCTCTAGTGACCGCAGCAGCAGCCATGGGAAGACCATCCACGATCAACCCCAACTCTACTAGATCGTTACCTAACAGAATGTTAGCAGGGACATTGTCCTGAACCAGGACAGGAAGCTTTGCTGTCTTGTCTCCAATTACGAGTGTGACTCGGGCTACAGGCGATAATTTGGGAGGCCCACCAGCTAACCTGGTGGTTCTCAGAGGAGCATCTACATAGTCCTCTGGCTTGAGCAGGGTCCTGTCCACCACTGTCATGCTTGCCCCAGTGTCTCTCACACCAGTAGAAGGCTGGCCATTCAGGAGGACACTTCTCAAAAATCTACGGGTGTTCTGTGGGATAGTCGCCAGTACTTCCGCGTACTGGTCCCAGGCCCCAAGGGACACTAAGGAAATCTCTATGGGAGTACCAACAGTGATCACTGTAGAGGAGGGGAGGACAGTGGCCTCCACCTCAGACATGGGGTAAGGGTAGGTCAGGCTGACAGCCTGTACTCCGAGTGCCTTACCTTTATACTTGGAGTCACCCCTTTTGTGATCCAGAGGCCCACAGTCCCAACAAGTGCCGGGAGTGCGGGGTACGGTACTGGAACCACCGGGAGTCTGCTTTGCAGCAGGTGGACCACTACTCTTATTCCCACCCACAGATGACTTATCCCCATTAGATTTTGGGTCTTAGGAGAGGAGGGTTTAGGTTTTTTCGACTGTGACTGCTTTTGGGACTCCTCAGCTTTCTGAGAGGCCCCCTTTTCCTGGTCCTTGTCCTTCCCACTGGAGTCCTTAGGGGACACCCGGTGGGAGACCCACTTGTCAGCCAACCTAGCCAGCTTAAAGGGATCCAAAATGTTCTGGTCAGCAACATACTGACGCAGCTCTGGTGAACAGGCTTCAGAAAAATGCTCAAAAAACAACCGGTGGGACAATTCAACAAAAGTTTTCACCTTGTAACCATCAATCCACCCCATCATATTCATGTGTGCAGAACTCACCCAGTCAACCCAAGACACATTCTCTCTTTTCTTAAAATCCCTGAACCTTTTAAGGTATTGGGTAGGCGTCTTGCCAAACTTGGCAATCAAAGCAGATTTCATACACTCATACTGACCCCTTTCTTCCACACTCAGCTTCAGAATACAGTCATATCCAGTTTGAGGCACTCTGCTTAGCAAACACTTAGCCCGATCTCTTTTGTCAACATCATGAATTGCACAAGCCATTTCAAACGCTTCAATCCATTGGAGGATATCAGAACCCTCCGAAAACACACCAACCAAATCCTTCATAAATTTAGTTGCTGGGGACCTGACACTCTCACTGGGTTTCGCTGAAGTCTCCACTCGAGCTTTCTCTAGCTGGATTCTCTGACATTCAGTGTCCTTGTCTTTGAGTTCAAGATCCCTATTTTTGAGTTCAACTTGTTGAGCCAACTCCTCCTTCTTAAGCTCAGCGTCTATTTCCAACTTGCGATATTCAAAGGCCAATACTCAAGCTCCAAGGAATTGCTGGGGTTCGGAACAGAGGCAGCAGGAATGGTGGCCTTTCCAGAAACAGATTCAGTAGAAACCCCAGGGGCAGAGTCCTCATTGGTTGCATTCCCCCCCTCATCAAGAGTTTCACCATCGGTCTGGTAGTCCACCAGGGCAGCTATCAGCTCAGCCCTAGACTTATCCACAAAGTCTAACTCCCTGGCTTCACAAGCACTCTGGAGAGCCTCTAAGCTCATCCGAGTCAATTTACCATTCGCAATAGACTCCATTGCCTGTGATGCAGTTATTTTGTACACACCCAAACCTTAATCTAATAAAGTGCAGATATTTTGTAAGTGGCACGGTTATACACTGATTCTTAAAACCATAAGCATCCCACCCCTGCCACCAGTGTAAAGACTGGTAGGGGTTGTCTGTACTTCCGCTCTCTATATGGTAGAGGAGAGGCACAGAGGACCCCAGCCAAGATTCTCTATTATTGGTACGTGGTCGAGCAATCAAGGCCTAGCTTCTCAGGAGGTGATGCAGGCTGGTTCTTAAGTACAGTGTAGTCCCCGATCCCCCACAAAGGAATGTCCACACACTGTATTACTGAAAACACAGTCTTTATATAATTAATATTCAAAGGTATGTTCACGAGCACAATAACGCACTTTGTACTCGGAAGTCAATAATGATAAATATATACAATTCTAAAGTGGTACCACCAATGTTATCAAATCTCATTAAAGTGCATCAACTGTACTGTTAAAATGTCATACAGATCAATAACGAGGAAACCAGCAATAGAGATAGGAAGGAACGTAAGATGGTTGAAACGGTAGGCAGAATGCTGACCCCTACCACGAGGCACAGATCTGTGTGGAAATCCCCCCCCCACCTGGGCAACCTGTAAATAAATATATATAGCACAAGCTCAGTCCATGTAATGTTCACTAGTCTTACTTCCTATTAAGGTTTTACCCCCCAACGTACCTGGTGGAGTAGAGTTCTCCGACGATGCATCGACCGATCAGTCTTGAGGGACTCCCTTTAAGGCAGGAGCCACGGATCGTCGAGAGGTGTCGAGGAACTCGGCGTTCAGTGTCGGGGAATCGACAGCCCTTCTTGAGTGCCCTCCCTTTAAGGCAGGAGTCACGGGTCGTCGAACGTCCGACGGTGAACAGGTTGAACTACGGCCGTGAAGTGGCAGCTTTGTTCCTAGCGGTCCTAGTCGACGACAGAGCGTTGGCGTCCTGCAACGAAGAGGCGTGCAGGGCACCTCGGTGATGATAGTTCTGGACCGCAAAGAGAT
This sequence comes from Ambystoma mexicanum, assembly GCF_040938575.1. Lineage (NCBI taxonomy): Eukaryota > Metazoa > Chordata > Amphibia > Caudata > Ambystomatidae > Ambystoma > Ambystoma mexicanum. The sequence continues at coordinate 1,093,059,580 of NC_090941.1, forward strand.
GATGAAGAACTGTGGCCCAGCAAGGGCGTCGAGTAGTCAGCGTCTCTGTGGTCTTTAGGTGGCGGGAAACCCACCGGTGGATGCTCCTCGGCGCGTCGACGGTCAGGCCTTCTCCAGCGGGAGACAAGCAGGTGACGATGCAGACGAGACTGTCCGATGATCAATGGAAGTTCTTAGGCAAACGGGAGCATGGCGGCTCCGGTCGGCGACGGCGGTCGTCGACAGTGGCGGACAACAGTCTGAGTGCTTCTCCTTGGATTTCCGCAGCAGTCCCCGTATCGGGTCGGCAGCCTGTCGAAGGTCTGTCTACCAGGGAGCGTTGGCAAATATCAGCTGTGCACGATGGTCCCTCGTAGCTAGGGAAGAGGGCGCCTTACCAGGTCCTCTCTGGGTCAGTCCTTGGAGGCACAGCAGCTTTCAGATTGCGAAGAAGAGCAACAGCAATTCTTCTCGTCCAGCAGGGCTTCAAGGTCAAGCGTGAGCTACTCCAGTTACTCGTCATTGTGGACTTCAGCATCTGAACACGATTCCTAGCGTTGAGAGGTTCCCAGATATACTGTTGATCTCCCATTCATTCCGCTGGGTCACACTCAAGCATCCAATCACGACTAAGGGCATTCATGCAGGCAGGCAGCCAATCAGGCACACGAGGTATTCAGGCCATTCACTTCTCTCCAGACACTCACAACAAGTTATGTGTATTGGGACAAGTACCGAGGCATTCAACACTCCAAGCTGCATTCATACCGGTTTCGGGCAGGGCTGTCTGTCATTGTGTCAACCACCAGATACTAGACATCCACAACACAGAATGCACATTCGTCACACACTCTATTCACCCGGGTCCTACCCACAGGAGGTACCCACAACATACATCACTGGGAAGGCTCCAGCTAGTCTGGCCGGGCCTTCACAACAACACCATATATGGCATTTCCACCCAACAGCCAGTCAGGGGGAAGGGACAGAGTCAGGGCTTCCCAGGACTTTGGGAAAACAAGGTAATGGGTAATAGAAAGCAAGAGGCCACCGGGGCCATCTTATTTTCCATCAGGAATCAACTGATCCCAATGGCAGGGCCGGGGTATCCCAAAATGGAGGATACTCCACGCACCTGTCAAATCCAGCATGGAGCTGCCACCGGCCCATACCCTGCTCTGCGGGCCACCCACAGGTGCCCAAAAACATACACTAGGGGCACAGGGTTGTACCCCCACCCATGGGTGCCATAAGGGTATCCCACGGGTCCGTTCACCAAACCAAAAGAAAGAGAGCTACACCGCCAGGAGTCCCACATGAACTCCTGCGTGGAAAACACGACAGAACACACGATAAAAAGCTGTAAAGGACAAGGATACGGATGCCCTGTCCCTCCGATGCATTTCCAGCATCACAGTGTGCCAGCGTGCGCCACGCAGGATTTTAGCGCACATCCATGGATTTACACGCGTACCGACTTCCATGAATCGCTTGGGCGGAAAGTTTCAGCGCACATTAATTCCATGCATCGGCCTGTTGATTTCTTTTCTAGGCAGAAGTCCCAATCCCTTCAAAGTCTTTCCCTTATTCTTGGAGCATGAGTGTTCTCAGTGGCAGAAGGGGGGTCACTAGGACTAGTGAACAATAGGCAGTGTTATAATAAGTTTTTGTTAGTAGCAAAAGTCAGAGTTCCTTAGGAAAACTGGGCAAACAGGTGAGTACTTTACTTCTAGGGTTAGAAGAGGGACCAGGGGCTTCACAGAAGACACACCAGCAGGATTCTAGCAGTGGGACTGGGTGCACTGGATGTGGGCCCTCCCAATCACAGAAGACAGCCCAAAGCTACACAGAAATCCCAAACAGGCTTAAGGTAAGTATATACCCAAGCCAAGACAGTACCTCAGCAATGAAGAAGAGATTGCAGCAGGAGAAACTTCAGGGACTGCAGCCAAATACCCGGTCAGTGGATTCCTGGTCCTGGAGACTGAACACAAGACCTCAGAAGGCACTTTGCAGCAGGGATCAATGAAGAATGCTCTAGGCAAGATTGCTCTCATGGATGAATGCGGTTCTGCGGGTTTGGCGCCTTTTCAAGGAGCACAGAAGAAGACAGAAAGTCACAGTTGAATTCTCGTCGTTTAAAAGGTACCAGCACTCTTGTGAGGGGACTTTTTGGACTTGATTCGTGTCTCTGGAGATACACCAGGATGATTCAGCGAGATTCGGATTTCGGAAGACCGTGCACCGCACAGTGGCTGGAGACACCAGGTTGATTGGAAGGAATGGCTGCAGCAGGCTCCGGTTACACAGCAGGCTCTCCGGTCGCTGGAAATCATTCCTGCCGCTTTTCCTTCGTCATCCTCCTCGGTTTTCTGTTCCAGTGGTCGACATGACTTCAGCTTCCAGGTTTCCAGTATTTATCAGGAACTACAGCACAACCTCTGCATTCTCTCCCCGCATTTTACAAGAAAGGGGCATATGGTTGTCCAATCAGGACATCCAGCCCCCCACTGGGATTTGTTCCAGTTGAAGGAAGGTATAAGACAAAGGAGGGGGAGTTTTGGACTCTGCCCCCACTTCCTATGCCTACAGACTGACTGGAGCCTGGGCGGGGTGTCCAGGGGACTCCCGCCAAAGACAAAACTCAAACAAAGGAATGTCCCGCCCTGGATGTCAGGGGAAGGAACAAGAAATGACAAGAAACACTAAAATGGCACAAAAAGAAGACAGTGGACATTTTGGTAAAATGAGCACCCTTAGGTGCCTTTACTGCAGCTCTGATTACAGCCTGCAGTAAAGGTGCACCAAATTAGTAAAAGGTATCATACAGTTCTATACATTGTATCTCCCCAGCACTCCACATATGTTGGGGTGTGCTGGTGTCACAGAATAAATTGTAAAAGGGATCCAAAGATCCTTTCTACCCTTGGGAAGTGTAGTTCACTCAAGGTTAGCACAAGAAAGTTAAATGGGGAGCACCTTGGGCAACCCAGCAACAACAGGCACTTATTGCCAATAAGTTGTTCAGACATGATAACTTTAAAAAGACACTATGGAGAATCTTAAAAATGACACCCATAAAAAGAGTTAAAGATTAGGTGAGTGTGAAAAAAGGTTCCCACTCACTGAGGTATTAATGAAAAATATCCCACTAGAAAAGCAAAAAGTTCTGGAGTTTAACCAGGAAAGGAAGATTTACCAGATCTGTGGAAATCTTACCTAACACTTGTCCCCCCAGACTAAGGAACAGGAGAAGCTAATCCTTACCTGAATGGATATCTTGTTTCAAGTCGGTAAAACTGTTTGCTGAGTCCATCTTTTTGTAACCCCTGCTGTGATACTTTTTCTTATATTAGTTATCATTTGCAAACTATATGACCTACAAGTAGTGTTGGGCACTTTACTCTTGTCTAAGGTATAGGGGATCTGATTAAACAGTCCCTCAGAAGTTGTGACAACCTCTGAACCTAAAATAGGCTTTTTAAAAGGGTTCTTATAAATAAATCCCTTAGACCTAGAGGGGTCTCCATGATTCCTTACCACCTCTCTCACATGAGCAGGTTGGGTCTCAGGTATCCTATTTGGAGGGGTTGTGGCAAAGCATTGTACACCCTTCCACCTACTCTTAGATCTATTTTTACCTTGGTTAGGGTTTTCCCTTCTAACACTAGGATTTACAAGGGGGTCTTCAGCAGAAGAGCCCATAATGTCAAGAGGTTTAGCCTTAGACATATCTTTTCTGGATTTCCACCAGCTTTGAGGTTTACCAGTCCTCAAAGGCCTAGTTAGGTTTCCAACTGGTCTATCCACCCTTTCCTCAGAAGCAGCGTGGGTCAAAGACATTAGAATTGAAACTGAAATGGCAGGGCATGGTTTGGGCTCCCATTTCCCTAATATTCTAGATTTTGATTTGCCTTTTATTGAGGTTTCCCTTCTAACATTAGGACGTTCAGTAGGATTCGCTATAGAGGATCCCACAGGTTTAGAGTGGTCTCTTGAAACAGGGACCCTAGCCTTGTCAGAACACCTATCCATCTCTCTTGTAGTAGTTGGAGTCACAGGCTTTTTATTACAAAGGCCTAGGAAGAAAGCTATTCTTAGGTTTCTTACAACTCTTTTTGGTTTTCAGTTTTTCAGGCCTAGAAGTTACATTCTGGGCACTCTGAACTAAAGGAGAAAACTCAATTCCTACCTTGGGGTCAAGGAAACTCCTTGCCCTCTTAGGGTTGTTAAAAACACCTAAGCTTTGTACATCCATCTGGATCACCTTCGCTGTAAGTGGGTTTTCAGGTGTATCCATGTTTAGAGTTTAAGGAACCACTTCCACTGTAAGTGGGTTTTCAAATATTTCAGCCACTACAGGTCTAACTGAAGGGGCCTTTATTCTAAAGGACATACACCACACAGGGTGTGTGACATGAACACTAAGGTTCTTGTCAGGTTCAACAACGTTTTTACACAGTGTTATAGATTGGACAGGAATATATACGTTTATATCCACTGGGTGAACCACTTCCACTCTAGGTGGGTTTTCAAGAGGTTCTTTTAACTCAGTGTTAACTGAAGGTGGGGTCACAACAGTGACCTGGTTAATGGTATTACACCATATTGGTACTAGGACAGAATTTGTTAAGTTTCTGGGAACTAGTTGAACCACTTCCACTACATGTGGTTTTTCAAGAGGCTCTATCACCTTAGCAGCAGCTAAAGGTGGGGTCACAGAAGTGACCTCTAGCTTTGTGGGCCTAGGGGCTTTGTCCCTATTTGAAGTTATGGGTGCTACACCCAAGTGCCCTTCAGAGTGGCAGTTAATGCCTTTTATCTCTGAGGGGTCTCCTAAGGGGACCTCTCTTACTTCAAGGTTAAGAGCCTCAGCCTTTTTACAAGAGGTCTCAGCTGAGTCTAAGACCACAACTTTTCTGCTATACTCAGTATTGACAGTTCTCCAGCATGGGGTCTGGCATGGATTCACATGCTCATGAATATTCCCCGTCGTCAGGCTGGGAATCCTCGGTAAAGAAAAAACCAGTATCAGTTTCGTTTCTGATCTGTCTTTCGTAGTAATAACCAATCACTGGTCTCTGCGTCATACTGACCACAGCCAATGACTGCCCTCTACCTAAGCACCGCCTCTGGCAGCCATCTTCAGATTTTTACCGAACGTTCATGTGTTGGGATCCTTGTGCTATTGCTCTCGAGCGTTAGTGCTATTTTTCGCGCTTTTTTCACAAAAAACTTCGATTCTTTCGGTCAAAGAGCCTCAAACTCCACCGATCCTACATCCGATCAACGGGGACCCGTGTCGGATTCATCTGTGCCTCAAGGGTGAAGATTTCGTCGAGCTACACTTCGGAGGAATCCAGAAGCTTCTCAGGCCCGGTCTCGGAGATGGCCCAGGAGAAGGGAAGCTCGACGCCCGGAAAGCTGTTCAGGGTCTGCCCTGGATGCCAGCTGCAGAACGTCTTCAAGGAGGACGAACACTCTTTCTGCCTTTACTGCCTTCATGAGGACTAGACGCACGTGGAGAAGGACTGTGCGTTTTGCGGCAACATGTCGGAACGGACCATGAAGGACCGCCATCAACGTCTCGCCAACTGGCTGGAGGGTAAGAGCCCGTCTGGCGAGAAGAAGAAGAAATCCGAGCGGTCTTCTAAGACCTTTGAGGGCGCCCCGGCGACGGGGGCCCAACATAAGGCCAAGCACCGCGAGTCCGCTGGCACCGGGAGCGCCGAACGGTCGGGCTCTACGGGCGCCAGGCAGGGCGCACCCTCCCCGGCACCATCAACCACGAGCCAACACTCTGGGTCGGGTAAGAGGAAGGCCGAGCACCCGGCGAAGCTCCTGGAGAGGCCCCGGTCGAGCTCTAAGGCAGAGGAGGAGCGTGGCAGTGCCCCCTCCCTCAAGGATAAGGCGGTGAGCGCACCTAAGGTGGTGAAGGCCTTGATCCATCCGACCAAGCCCTCTATCGAAACGGTCGCGGCGGCCCTGGCTCAGCCTGTGGTGGCTGCACCAGTGGTGGCGACCTCAGGGCCCAGAATCTCCCTGCCTCCTCGGAGGGAGTCTTCCTTTGTGCCCATCGATAGGACCCCCGTGAAACCCTCCGTGGGGAAGAAGAAGGGGGGGCAGGGCGTCGTCGGAGATTCGGCCTCAACCTCAGAAGAGGAGCTGATCGAGGTCTTAAGCCACGGCCTAGGCGTGGAAGAAGGCCAGCCCGTCGGAATGGACCCCGACGCAGGTGACGACGACAACATCGTCGAGGATACCGACGGGGCCCCTGCTCGCCCGTCGGATTCCCCTCTGCCAGCGCCGCAAGACAACTCGGCGGCCATTTTGTTGGCCATACAGTCCTTATGCTCCGAGATAAGGACGAGGCTACCGTTACCGACGGAGGAACCTCTCCCGTCGGGGGATCCAGAACCGGGACCTTCTGGTGTTCCCCCTACCAAGAAAAGAAGGATCCATCCACCACCTCCTTTTCAACCGTCGCGCCCCTTCCAGCCCTCCTCCCCGTCCACCCGAGGGGATGATACGGGGACTGACACGGCAGCGACGGGTACGGACGACGAGGCATACGACGAGGATTTTCCGTCGTCGCCTCCCACCAGGGCTTCTCCGCCCGACGAGATCGGATCTTTCCACTCCATGATCTCCAGGGCTTCCGAGCTTTTCCAACTCTGCCCTGAGGTGAAGAAAAAGGAAGGCTTCCTTTATCAGCGGCGCGAGGCCAAGAGGAAGACGGTCCTCTCAGTGCCTCTGTTGGACGACATTTGGGATGAGGGCCTTTCCCTCCTCAAGAACCCTTCCACGACGCCAGCTAGAAGAGACCGGTACGAGAAAAAGTACCGGGTCCCGGACACGGCCCCCCTGTGCCTCCGGGCGCAGCCTACCCCGGACTCTGTCGTCTCCGCGGCAGCCAGGAAGAAAGCGGGGGGGGGTGCGGCCTCCACATCGACTTCCCCGCCGGACGGCGAGGGAAAGAAATTGGATGCTATGGGACGTAGAGTCATCTCGTCGGCAGCGACGACGATTAAAGCGGCCAACGCCTTGGCTATCGTGGCCCGCTATGACAGGGAGCTCTGGTACAAGATAGCTCCCCTGCTGGATTTTCTGCCGGACGACAAGAGGGCGGAGGCCCTTGAGATCCTGCAGGAAGGTGAGGTGGCCTCGGACCACGCCATCACCGTGGCGACGGACATCGCCGACACCGGGTTCCGCCAGCTGGGCAACGGCGTTTGCCTTCGACGTCGTGGATGGCTCAAAGCTACGGATTTCCGGCAGGACGTCCAGACCAGAGTCCTGGACATGCCCTTCGACGGGAACAACCTGTTTGGGAAGACAGTGGACGATTCCCTTCAGGCCATCAAGGCGGATACTGAGACGGCCCGGGCCCTTGGAGTCCTGCAACGACGGACGCCCTTTCGGAGCGGCGGAGGCAAGGGCGCCTCCAAAGGTTCCGGCGGCGGTTTCGCTTCCTACCGTCAAGCGGCCCGCTCGTCGTCGCAAGAGGCCTACAGAGGACGAGGCAAGTCTAGCGGACCCCGCCGTCGTCGCCAAGGAGGTCAAGGCCGCGCCCAAGCAGGATTGAACCGGCCGTGGGGTCGGGCCCCCACCGAAGCACCCCGGTGGGAGGCCGGCTGGCGGGCTTCGTCAGCGTGTGGGAGTCCATCTCCACCGACCGTTGGGTGCTGGACGCCCTGGCCCGGGGCCACGCGCTCGAGTTTCAAAGAAGGTGCCCGCGCGTCCCCCCCGTGGCCAGGAAAGAACTTCACGTCCCTCAACTTCTCCTGGAGGTAAAGGCGATGCTCAGAAAGGGCGCCATCGAACTCGTCCCAAAGAGGCTTCGGGGCTCCGGAGTCTACTCGAGATACTTCCTCGTGAAGAAGAAGACGGGAGGATGGCGCCCCATCCTGGACCTGCGACGTCTGAACAAGTTCATCAAGGCACAGAAGTTCCGGATGGTCACCCTCCAGCACGTCCTGGGTCAGCTGGAGGAAGGAGACTTCCTATCGTCGTTGGATTTGGAGGATGCCTACTTCCACATTCCCATCCTAAAGGGGCACCGCAAATTCCTCAGATTCGTGGTCCAAGGGCGTCAACCTGGACGACTGGCTCATCCGCGCCAAGACGAGGGAGCTCGCCGTGGTCCACACGGCAAGGACCGTCCAACTCCTCACGGACCTGGGATTCTCCGTGAACTACGCCAAATCCCACCTGGTGCCCGCGCAAGTCGCACTGTTTCTGGGAGCCAGGCTCGACACAGTGTCCCTTCTGGCCTCCCCGTCGGAGGAGAGGACCAGGACCATCTTGGGCAAGGTGCAACGGATGTTGGTGGCCGACGCGGCCAAAGTGAGGTCCATCAAGTCCCTCCTCGGGATGATGTCTTCCTGCATCTACCTCATTCCCATGTGCAGGCTCCGGATGCGCCCGTTGCAAGAATTCCTGGATGCGCGCTGGATCCAGACGACGGGCAGCTTCGAGGAAAGGATCAAGCTCGACGAGAGTTTCCGACGAGCGATACGGTGGTGGGGCACCCGCGCGCATTTGACGGCGGGCATGGACTTCCAGACCCCAGCCCACCAGGAGACCGTGACCACGGATGCCTCCCTGGAAGGGTGGGGAGCGCACACCAAAAATCTGCACGCAAGGGGACTCTGGCTCCCGACGGAGAAGTCCCTGCATATCAACGTCCTGGAGCTCCGTGCAGTGTTTTGGGCCCTCAGGTCCTTCCTTCCGTCCCTCAAGGGCAAGGTGGTGAGGATCTTCACCGACAACACCACCACCATGTTTTACATCAGGAAACAGGGCGGAACCAGGTCCCCAGCGCTGTCCAAGGAGGCGCAGGACCTGTGGCATTGGGCCGTTGCCCAAGGGATTTTTCTGGTGCCGTTTCATCTGGCAGGGATAAAAAACACCATCGCCGACTCACTCAGCAGGGAGCTGCGCTCGTGCCACGAGTGGGAACTACGGCAGGATCTGGTGGATCGCCTCTTCCGACGGTGGGGCACACCCCAGATCGACCTGTTCGCGACGGCGATGAACACCAAGTGCCGGAGGTTCGCCAGCAGGTTTCCCCAGACGAGGAGCATGGGCGATGCTTTCTCGTTCCCCTGGGAGGGCCTGTTCCTCTACGCGTTCCCTCCCTTGCCTCTGCTAATCCGGCTCGTCAACCAGCTCAAGAGGTCACGGTGCAGGATGATCCTCGTCGCACCTGCGTGGCCGAGGCAGATATGGTTCCCGGACCTTCTGGACTTGTCAGCGTCCCCGCCGATCAAGCTGCCGGCGGACGCGGATCTACTCTCCAGGGAAGGAGGCGCCATCCTCCACCACGACCCGAAGTCGCTGAACTTGCAGGCCTGGCTCCTGCAGCGCTAGAGTTTGGAGGATACGACATACCGGCCGATTGCAGAGAGGTTCTTGCAAAGGCCAGGGCGTCCTCGACTCTTAAATGCTACGGACACAAATGGAAGAGGTTCTCTGTCTGGTGCCACGCACAGAAGATTAACCCTCTACGGATTACGGCCCCCCAAGTACTGCCGTACCTGCTGACGCTGGCCAAAGCTGGTCTGGCACACGCGTCCATCAAGATTCATCTTGCTGCGATCTCCCGATACACCAGAACCACGGGGCGGACGTCCTTGTGGTCTCATCGTCTGGTGAAAGAGTTCATGAAGGGACTGTTCAGATCGTTCCCGCCGGTGAAGGCTCCGGCCCCGGCGTGGGAGCTCAACGTGGTGCTGACCAAGCTCATGGGACCTCCGTTCGAGCCTCTGCACTCGGCCCCGTTGAAGTTTCTATTGTGGAAAACAGCTTTTCTTGTGGCCATCACCTCCGCACGACGAGTGGGAGAGATCCAGGCCCTTTCCTGCAAGGCCCCGTACTTGACTTTCCACGACACGAGGGTAGTGCTCAGGACGCACCCCTCCTTCATGCCCAAGGTACCGTCGGACTTCCATCTCAACGAACCCTTGGTGTTACCTGTGTTCTTCCCGTCGCCTTCGTCGCCGGCTGAGAGGACTTTGCACTCGCTGGATGTAGCTAGAGCGCTGAAGTTCTACGTGGACCGCACGAAGGGTTTTCGGAAGACGTCACAACTCTTTGTGAACTTTGGACCTGTCAATCAGGGGAAGGCTCTCTCGAAGGCTTCCATTTCCAGATGGCTCTCCGGCTGTATCATGTACTGTCATCGGTTGGCAAACCGACCGCTGCCTGGCCGTCCGAGAGCCCATTCCACCAGAGCGATCGCAGCTACCACAGCGTTCCTTTCTGGTGTGCCCCTGCTGGACATATGCAGGGCTGCTACGTGGAGGTCGACGCACACCTTCACAAAGTTCTACTGCGTCGATCGGGATTCCAGGGAGGAGTCCAGGGTCGGCCAAGCAGTGCTGCGCAACCTGTTCGCCTGAGGTGAGCCTGGTGAGGAGGTAAGATGCTTAATGTTGAGTTTGATGTAATGCTTAATGTTGAGCCTTTGCCACCTCCCGTGGTTCTGCATGTGTGTACTGCTATGTATTCTTTATTCATGAGCATGTGAATCCATGCCAGACCCCATGCTGGAGAAGGAACAAGTTACTTACCTGTAACTGTTGTTCTCCAGCATGGGTCTGGCATGGATTCACATGCGAACCCTCCCGCCTACCCCTCTGCGGCTCTTCACTTGGTCATACTGCCACTTCACGTGCTTCCAAATCTGAAGATGGCTGCCAGAGGCGGTGCTTAGGTAGAGGGCAGTCATTGGCTGTGGTCAGTATGACGCAGAGACCAGTGATTGGTTATTACTACGAAAGACAGATCAGAAACGAAACTGATACTGGTTTTTGCTTTACCGAGGATTCCCAGCCTGACGACGGGGAATATTCATGAGCATGTGAATCCATGCCAGACCCATGCTGGAGAACAACAGTTACAGGTAAGTAACTTGTTCCATTTCTTAAGGGATGAGGAGAGAGCACTTTTTGACCTACCTCTATTCTCAGAGTCCCTTAAGAGGTTTAGATATGGAGAAGCTTTCTTCTGATACCTGAGAGCTGTTTTTTTTACCCTAGACCAGTTACCTCTTTCTACGTCATGTAAATCCAAGAGAACTTGATAGTTTCTCTTGGGAAGTCTAAAAAGAACCCAGGGTATTCTATCACTCTCGCACAGACCAAACCTTTTACAAGTGAGGTCAAAGGTTTTCAGCCATACAACAATGTCATACTTCAGATCATACAGGCTCACCAATTCTGGGAACCTGGAAGTTGTAGACACAGAAGACCTGGAAAAAGAAGAGGGGTGCAGAAAACTGTCTTCTACAGACCTGTCAGACTTTTTCCCATATTCCCACATTATCATATTGTTTTTCCACAGGAGTTTTCTTATATCCAGTTCCTTAGATATCTCAGAGCACATGGTAGGCAGTAAGGTAGAGGCAAGAGAAGGGGAGGGGGTGAACTAACATCCTCCTCATCAGAACCCTCATATTCCTCCTCTGAGGAGTTTGGACAGCTGTCTGAACCCTCATCATCCTCACTCCCAGCAATATTGTTAGAAGTGGACATAGGTTCACTGAAACCATGCATATGGTCCCATAACCTTTGTAATAATTCAAGCCTACTTCCTTCACAATCGAGGCCCTTCTCTATACACATTGTGACCAAATTTTCCATTGCAGCATAAGAATAGTCCTCAGGCCTAAAACAAGCCATGGTGTTGGTTCTTGTGTTAAATACAATAAGTACACTTTACCATGGCTAACCCAAACCTACTGGATGGTTTCCTTTGGACACAAAGTATATCAATAATCAATGCAATGCAATCCACCTTTATCCCAGCGCATGCCAACAGTGTTAGGACAGTTTTTCTGAAGTCCAACTAAGGGCTTAGTAAAACCATTCAACTGAGGCAGTACAAGACTCCACTCTTAGTATAAGGCTGTACCACCTGAGTTCAGGGTAGCGTAGACAGAGCAGCCAGGCTTATTTTATCAGGGAGAGAGGGCAGTAGATACAGTACAAGTGAAATTGTAATACAAATGATCCAAAGAAACACTGAAACACTATGTATTGTAAAAGTAAAGGAGTTATTTAAATACAGGTAGGCCCAGATAAATCTAGGGGTTAAGTAAGTACTAACACATTATATAAAATCACAATATAAAACACAACACTATACTTGAAAGTACACAGACCCAAGTAGAAACCTTATTGGGAACACCAAACAGTAGTTCCAGGGAAGTCAAAACCTTGTTATACACATTTAGTATAGGTCAAGCCTATTCTTTGGGAGTAAAAGACCAATGGTAACTTTCAGATTACTTTTGGTAATACAAGGGCAGTAGGCCCTTCTAGTTGTACAGTGACTCTTGGAACAAATCACATACACAGTCAACTGGACAATATACTTTTTGGTGAATAGTGAAACACTTATTCTAGGTGCAGTAGAAACCTAATGAAGTAATACACAATTACAGATGCTTTGGAAATCAGGGAACCCCGGATTGAGGTAAGCAATAACTCTGGTAACTTGTTTTGGATGGCACACAGCTAACACAAGGTAAGTAAAACCCACTTACTTTAACTTCACAATGAAGGGGAAAGTAAAACACAATGTCACACTTTACTGAATAGCTATTCTAGGTAGGCAACAACCTAGTGTAGACTTATTAAGGACAGGTCAGCAGCAAGTCAGGAGAAGCAAGACCCAGTTGGGGACACTCATACAGTTATCCTAACAGGACTAACCTGGTGATACCAACAGTTTGGAGGACACTCGTACAATTACCCTGCAGGAATAATCTGGTGAAACTAGCACAACCTAATCACAGGAGAGTAAAACACCTTTACATCTACTTTCTTTTAGATTGGCAAAACAGTGGCTAAGGAAGAAAAGATGTTAACGATACTTTTAAGAATAGTGCATCACACATTCAAGATCAGTAAGAACTTTTGTAACTGTTCACTCTTAGAATTACAGTTACCCACCGACTCTTTACAAGTAAGTAAAACACTTGATTTCCTTTCTAGGCAGAAGTCCCAGTCCCTTCAAAGCCTTTCCCTTATTCTTGGAGCATAAGTGTTCTCAGTGGCAGAAGGGGGGTCACTAGGGCTAGTGACCAACAGGCAGTGTTAGAATAAGTTCGTTAGTAGCAAAAGTCAGAGTTCCTTAGGAAAACTGGGCAAACAGATGAGTACTTTACTTCTAGGGTTAGAAGAGGGTCCAGGGCTTCACAGAAGACACCCCAGCAGGATTCTAGCAGTGGGACTGGGTGCACTGGATGAGGGACCTCCCAATCACAGAAGACACCCCAAAGCTACACAGAAATCCCAACAGGCTTAAGGTAAGTATATACCCAAGCCAAGACAGTACCCAGCAATGAAGAAGAGATTGCAGCAGGAGAACTTCAGGGACTGCAGCCAAATACCCGGCCAGTGGATTCCTTGTCCTGGAGACTGAACACAAGACTTCAGAAGGGACTTTGCAGCAGGGATCAATGAAGAAGGCTCTAGGCAAGATTTCCCTCATGGCTGAAAGCGGTTCTGCAGGTTTGGCGCCTTTTCAAGGAGCACAGAAGAAGACAGAAAATCAGGGTTGAATTCTCGTCGTTGAAAAGGTCCAGCACTCTTGTGAGGGGACTTTTTGGACTTGAGCCATGTCTCTGGAGATACACCAGGATGCCCACGAAGTTTCATTGAGATTCGGAATTTGGAACACTGCGCGCCGCACAGTGGCTGGAGGTCCCAGGGTATTGGGGTATTGCAAGAACGCAAGGTTGCAGCAACCTGTGGGGTGGCTCAAAATGCAGGTCTTCTTGAGTCTAGTGGGTCTCAATAGGCTCTGGGTTCGGGTTGTCGTTTTCGGAGATCCCAGGTCGATTGGAAGGAAGGGCTGCAGCAGGCTCTGGTTACACAGCAGGCTCTCCAGTTGCTGGAAATCATTCCTGCCGCTTTTCCTTCATCATCCTCTTCGGTTTTCTGTTCCAGTGGTCGACATGACTTCAGCTTCCAGCTTTCCAGTATTTATCAGCAACTACAGCACAACCTCTGCATTCTCTCCCCGCATTTTACAAGAAAGGGGCGTCTGGTTGTCCAATCAGGACAGCCAGCCCCCGACTGGGATTTGTCCCAGTTGAAGGAAGGTGTAAGACAAAGGATGCAGGAGTTTTAGATTCCTCCCCCACTTCCTGTGCTTACAGACTGACTAGAGCCTGGGTGGGGTGTCCAGGGGACTCCCGCCAAAGACAAAACTCAAACAAAGGAATTTCCCACCCTGGATGTCAGGGGAAGGAACAAGAAATGACAAGAAACAATAAAATGACAGAAAAAGAAGGCAGGGGCCATTTTGGTAAAATGAGCACCCTTAGGTGCCTTTACTGCAGCTGGGATTACAGCCCGCGGTAAAGGTGCCCCAAATTAGTAAAAGGTATCACTGCCACCAGCCATTAAAGGTAAGCTTGTCACTGTAACATAATTGTTACAATGTATCCCCTTTCACATTAAAACTGTATCTCCCCAGCACTCCACATAAGTTGGGGTGTGCTGGTTTCACAGAAAAAAATGTAAAAGGATCCAAAGATCCTTTCTACCCTTGGGAATTGTAGTTCACTCAAGGTTAGCACAAGAAAGTTAAATGGGGAGCCCCTAGGGCAACCAAACAACAACAGGCACTTTTTTCCAATAAATTGTTAGACATGATAACTTTTAAAAATAAACTATGGAGAGTCTTAAAAATGACACCCATAAAGAGTTAAAGATTAGGTGAGTGTGGAAAAGGTTCCCACTCACTGAGGTATTAATGAAAAATATCCCACTAGAAAAGCAAAATGTTCTGGAGTTGAACCAGGAAAGGAAGATTTACCAGCTCCGTGGAAATCTTACCTAACAGCCATTCTTGAAAATGTTGGAAAGAGGATCAAAAGGAGAGTTTCACTTCCATTCCATATTCCACAAAAATATTCCCACAGTCGCTCCCATTCTTTTACATTTGAAGTCACCTCTAGTCTGCTGTGCCATTTACTTCCCGAAACTGGTGCTCTTCAAACTTTCAAACACACAAGTGTCAGCACTTGCATAACGGATTTAATACATTTTAAAATAAACTCACACTTCTCGCAAGTTATGTATTGTCTGCTTCAGGGAAGTCACTTCATGAGATGTGTCTGGTGGCAAATGTCATGTGACATCATTTCCTGTGAAGTCATCAGCAGTGAAAGGCCGTAGAACGTTACCGCCGTTCCTGACTGTCACCCTTCAAGCAGCCGGCAAGGTTCAGAGTTATGCTGTTCACTGATGCACTTATGCATTTTGGGGCAACACGAAGTTGTTTTCATGAAGCCTTTTATCTTTTGCTAGAGAACAGGAGAGTATTTGTCTGAGTGAGTGAGGCAGTCACAGGAATGTTTATGGTGCGGCCTCTTTGTGGCATGGAGCACTGCAAGGTTGAATAGAATGTTCAGAGTCACGTTGGATGAAGGGTATCATTGGGGATTGCCAAGGGACCGCAAAACCTCCCACACATCTACTGGTTGCCTTGGCATCCCTGCACTCTAAGTGCCATGAAGCCCATCTTTTAGGCGTGCATGCCACATATTCTAATGGAGCTCTGGGGAAGAAAAGATGACAATTTCCAGAGTCCAGACATTAGTAGATGGGAGGGGGATATGGGTTGGGTCTGAAGAGCGGCAGGTAAGCGGGTGTGACAAGGGGCTGCCGCGAGCTGAGCACACTGGCCTAGACTCAGCCCCTCCCCCTCCCTGCAGGGGTGGTTCACAGCCTCCCAGAGTGAAGGCTGCATGACACTAGAGCAATCAGGGCCTCCCCACCCCCTGCTGGGGCGGGGCATGCAGCACAAAGTGAGGTCACAGGGGCACTTTAGCATAGTTATGATGGGGGGCGGAGTGCTGGTGTAGGCAGCAAGCAGCAGGTCAATGCACCTTCAGGGGGGTCCCCCTCGCAGCCGCACCCATGGGGGAGACACTAACCCAGTTGCTTACAACACAAACACCCACAAGGAAAGGACTGCTTTAAAGCGATAGGCCTAGTGACACAGGAACATTGTTAGTTATGCTGGATTTATGGAAGCAGCAAAGAGAGAGGGTTCAGGGTGCGATTATTTTTATTTTATTTATTGTTCTTGTATAGCGCCCAAAACCCTAGGGTGCCAAGGCGCTTTCGCTTAAGAATATGGTTTCAAAAGTGCATATAAAATACAGTGCTACAAAGCAGGCAGGCAGCACCAGGGAGTGCAAGGGGTAGATACTAAGGGGCTCTCGCCTCTTGTTACTGGGAGCTACCTCATAGTATGTATACGGCCTCAAAGTAGGTAAGCAAATACATGGTGCCTGCCCCATGTTGCAGTGCGGCTGCTACATACAAACGCCGGGACTAGGGGAGAGTGTGGGGGGGGGGCATAAACACTACGCAACAGGTGAGAAGGGTGAAACAAAACAGCACTGGGGATTGGGAGGGGTGAACGATTCAGGTAGGTGGATGTGAATGTGTGGGCTACCATAAAGTGGAAGGGTGATTACCTTATACACATGTGGTCCTACGGTGGGGGGCGGTATACGTACCCCATCACAAGTGGTCAGGGGGAGGGGGGAGCATGATGCAAGAACTGCGACCACGGGATGGGGAACACACATTACAAAATGTGTGGCCAATAGAGGGGGGACACACACTCCACACATACGCTCAATGGAGGGGGGATACGCATTACAATACATACAACCAATAGAGGGGGGACACGCACTCCACACATACGATCAATGGGAAGGGGACACGCATTGCAATATATATATAACCAATGGAGGGGGGACACGCACTCCACACATACAACCAATGGAGGGGGGACACACACTCCACACATATAACCAATGGAAAGGGAATACTCATTATGATGCATACGCTCACTGGAGGGGGGACCGCTTACTCCCAACTAAATGCCTTTGTCGAAGCCAACAATCTTCTAGACCCCGCTCAGTCAGGTTTCAGACCCCGACACGGAACCAAAACCACCCTGACCTCAATCTGAATGACCTTAAAAACACTGCAGACTCTGCGAGATGCGCTGCACTAATCCTTCTTGACCTATCTGCCGCCTTTGACACAATCAACCACTGCATGCTCCTCGACCACCTCCACTCCATAGGAATCCGTGGAAATGCTCTCAAGTGGATAGCATCCTTCCTCAACAATAGGAACCAAATAAACCTCCCCCCCCTTGCTTCCGCTGCCCGACCAGTCAATACCAGAGTTCCACAAGGAGCTTGCCTATCAGCCCTCCTGTTCAACCTCTACATGTCCACCCTCCCACGAATAATCCGCTCACACAATATCCTGTGCTATAACTACACCGATGACCCCCAACTAATCCTAAAACTCCTTAACTCACAACCCAGCTGCCAGTCTGACCTCGCTGCCTGCCTCCTTGACATTGATCACCGGATGACCATAAACCACCTTCTTTTAAACCCTACCAAAACTGAAATCATGGTGTGTGGCAACACCAAACTACTCCTGTACCCTCTTCCCTGGCCATTATCCATGGGCAATCCCCCGACAACCTCAGTAGAAAACCTTGGATGCACTCTCGACTCTGACCTAACCCTCTCGCACCAAGTCAACAATGTCTCTAAGGGTGGTCGGTCAAAAGGCAGAAAAAAAAATCTCGAATAACAAAAATCTCGGAAAAAAAGGGCGAAAAAAAAAATATCGATTTTTTGTTTTGTTTTTTATATATGTATTTTTTGGGTCAGGTAAGTAAAAAAAAGGGTTAAAATAAAAAAAAATAGAAAAAGGGGGGTTGAGGGGGAACCCCCCCATTTCGAAAAAAAAACGTCATAAAAAAAAATTCGATATTTTTTTTCGGCCTTTTTTTTTTTCAAGATATTTTTTTTCGAGATTTAGAACTTCGGTATTATGACTATAAACCGTCTCTAAGTCCTGCTACTACGACCTCAAAATTCTTAGGTGCATTTTTCCATACCTCTCCTTTCCCAATAGACTTGCCGCTGTCCAATCAATTGTAATGTCAAGACTGGACTATGCTAACTCCCTCTACCTCGGAGTCCAAGCATACCACCTGAGTAAACTACAGAGAGCAAAATGCTGCAGCCAAACTACTACTAGCACTTGGCCCTAGAGATCACACCTCCCCAGCTCTCAAAACTCTCCACTGGCTCCTGGTTGGACGAAGGGTGACATTCAAAACCTTATGCATCTCTTACCGAGCAATGCATAAAACCGGACCTCAATATCTTCAGGACAAGCTAAAACCCTACCATCCACCATGCACTTTAAGATCAAGCTCTGCCCGCCTCCTAGTGATACTAAACACCAACTCAGTCAGGTTAGGTGGATCATCATTCTCAGCCTTGGCCCCCACTCTGTGAAACTCACTTCCACCCAACATTCGACTCACCGAAGACCTCATGTCTTTCTGCAAACAACTGAAAATGTGGCTCTTCCCTTAAAAATCAACTAATAGCACAAACAGGATAAAACAACAACAATAAACAGAATCCCATGGTTGTTTGAACAAAGATAACAATCCTGCATAGAGACCCGATCGATCAAACAGAAAACCAAACGGCCAGTGTAAATAAAATGGATAAACTGAGTAGAACGAATGAAGTGGATGGAACGAATGAAGTGGAAGGAACGGAAGAAGTGGATGAAACGGATGAAGTGGATGGAACGGATGAAGCGGATGGAACGAAAGAAGTGGATGGAACAGAAGTAAGTGGATGGAACAGAAGTAAGTGGATGGAACTGGAACGAAAGAAGTGGATGGAACGAAAGAAGTGGATGGAACGGAAGTGGATGGAACTGAAAGAAAGTGGATGGAACTGGAATGAAGTGGGTGAACTGGAACAAAGCGGATGAACTGGAATGAAGCGGGTGAAACGGAAGAAATGAATGGTACAGAAGAAGTAGTGAGAACGGAAGAAATGTAACAAACTGATCAATTGTAAAGAACAAATTAAGTAGACAAAACCGAAAGTAGATTGAATGCGTAGAAAGGATGGAGTGGATGGATAAAGTGGATAAAGGAATGAAATGGAATGAAAGGGTGAATGATCTGAACCAGGGAGTAGATGGATCCGATGGAGTGGATAGAACGGATGGAGTGGATAGAACGGATGGAGTGGATGGAACGGATAGACTGAATGAAAGGAATGAACCGATGGAACAGGTAGAATGGATGGAACAGAGAGCTGGTCCGATTGAGTCAGCTGGTCAGAACGAACGGATGGAGTGGATGGAGCAGACGGAGCGGATGGAGCAGATGAAACAGATGGAACAGAGTGGCCGTACTAGCTGGAGTGGATGGGACGGAATGCTAGCTGGAGAGGATGCACTGCTCAGAATAGATGGAACCGACAGAGTGAACAGAGCAGACGAAACAGAGTGGGTGTATTGATTGGAATGAATGGAACGGATGATATAGATGGAAAAAAAGGAATTGACGAAACAAATGGAAGTTGGAACAGATGGAGCAGATAGGAATGGAAGAAATGGATGAAGTGAATAGAACGGATGAAGTGGATGGAACGGATGAAGTGGATGGAACGGATGACGTGGATGGAACAGATGAAGTGGATGGAACGGATGAAGTTGATGGAACGGATGCAGTGGATAAAACGGATGGAACGGATGCAGCGGATAAAACAGATGGAGAGGATGGAACGGATGAATGGATAGAATGGATGGAACGGATGGATTGGATGGAATGGATGGAGTGGATGGAACAGACAGAGCTGATGGAACGGACAGAGCTGATGGAACGGACAGAGCTGATGGAACGGATAGAGCTGATGGAACGGATAGAGCTGATGGAACAGACGGTGGGGGTAGATCGGACCGGGCGGATGGAACAGATGACTGGAGTGAACGAATGAGTGGATAGAACAGATGGACCAGATCGAACAAATCGAGTGGATGGAATGGATGGAGTGGATGGAACGGATGAGTGGATAGAACAGATGGAGTAAATGGAACAGATGGAGTAGATGGAACGGATGGAGTGGATGGAACGGATGGGGTGGATGGAACGGATGGAGTAGATGGAACGAATGGAGTGGATGGAACGGATGGAGTGGATGGAGTGGACGGATGGATGGAACAGATTAATGGATAGAACAGATGGGCTGGGTGGAACGGATGGAGTGGATGGAACGGATGGAGTGGATGGAACGGACCGAGTCAATGAAACGGACCAAGTGGACGGAATGGACGGAGTGGATCAAACTGATAGAACGGATGAGTGGATAGAACAGATGGACTAAATGGAACAGACAGAGTGGATGGAACAGACAGAGTGGAAGGAACAGACTGAGTGGAAGGAACAGACAGAGCAGATGTAGGGGTGGAATGAATAGAACGGATGAGTAGATTGAACAGACGAGATGAACGAGCAGATTGAATGAATGGAAAGGATGAGTAGATTTAACAAATGGAACAGGTGAAAAAGATGGAATAGATGGATCAAATCGAGTGGATGAAAGGGACGCAGTGGATGAAACGGATACAGTAGACACAACAGATGGAGTTGATGAAACAAATGGAGTGAATGTAACAGATAGAGTGGATGAAACAGGTCAAGAGGATGAAACAGGTCGAGAGGATGGAACAGATGGAGTGGATGGAACGAATGGAGTGGATGGAACGGATGGAGTGGACGGGTGGATGGAACGGATGAGTGGATAGAACAGATGGGCTGGGTGGAACGGATGGAGTGGATGGAACGGATGGAGTGGATGGAACGGACAGAGTGGATGGAACGGACCAAGTGGACGGAACGGATGGAGTGAATCAAACTGATAGAACGGACGAGTGGATAGAACAGATGGACTAAATGGAGCAGAAGGAGTGGATGGAACAGACGGAGTGGAAGGAACAGACTGAGTGGAAGGAACAGACAGAGCAGATGTAGGGGTGGAATGAATAGAACGGATGAGTAGATTGAACAGACGAGATGAATGAGCAGATTGAATGAATGGAAAGGATGAGTAGATTTAACAAATGGAACAGGTGAAAAAGATGGAATAGATGGATCAAATTGAGTGGATGAAAGGGACGCAGTGGATGAAACGGATACAGTAGACACAACAGATGGAGTTGATGAAACAAATGGAGTGAATGTAACAGATGGAGTGGATGAAACAGGTCGAGAGGATGAAACAGGTTGAGAGGATGGAACAGATGGAGTGGATGGAACAGATGGAGTGGATGGAACAGATGGAGTGGATAGAACGGATAAAGCAGGCGGAACGGACTGAATAGATGGAACAAGTGAATGGGTGGAACACATGTAACGGATCAAATGAATAGGAAGGATGGAACGGATAGAACATATTAAACGGATGGGATGGATGATATAGGTCTATGGAATGGAAGGACTAGATCATGTAGATGAAGGGTCGAGTGGTGGAATGAATAGAAGGACTAATAGATTAAATGGATGTAGCAGACGAAATGCATGTACAGACGAAGTGGAATGAATGGACAGAGTAAACAAAACAGATAGAATAGATATTACAGATGGAGTACTCGATCTCTAGCGCTTTACTGATAACCACCATATCACACTACCTCGCTTACTCTCTCCTATACACCACCACTCAACTAGAACACAGCGATACTATGACCTATTCGGTATAGCTGTTCCCATACTAACACTCGCCACAAACTCCTTATCATCCTAATTAAACACATCTAGCCAAGCACACACCGCTAGCCTAAGCATCTCCTCAGGCCTAACACAGCCATAAATCAGTCTGAGTGTCCACCCTCTAGAATTGAACACATATAACTGACCGCCGCGCCACCACACCTACCGCTAAGAAGCAGCTATCATGCAACTGCCTCACCTTCTGCACACATATCCGGTGCACCCACACACCTATGACTCTCTCTCTACTGTATCGAACTACGGTTCCCGAGGGCGTTCAACCTACCAGCGCTTTGAGATCATACCAATGGTACATAAGGCACTATATGAATGCCAAATAACATAATATAACATATAACCAATAGAGGGGGGGGACACACACACTCCACACATGAGATCATACCAATGGTACATAAGGCACTATATGAATGCCAAATAACATAATATAACATATAACCAATAGAGGGGGGGGGACACACACTCCACACATGCGATCAATGGGAAGGGGACACGCATTACAATACATATAACTAATGGAGGGGGGAAATTCACTCCACACATACAACCAATGGAGGGGAGACACACACTCCAAACATATAACCGATGGAGGGGGGACATGGACTCCACACATATAACCAATGGAAAGGGGACACTCATTACGATGCATACGCTCAATGGAGGGGTGACACGCACTCCACACATAAAACCAATAGAGGGGGGGACACGCACTCCACACATGCGATCAATGGGAAGGGGACACACATTACAATACATACGCTCAATGGAGGGAGGACACGCATTACAATACATACAAACAATGGAGGGGGGGACACACACTCCACACATGCGATCAATGGGAAGGGGACACACATTACAATACATATGCTCAATAGAGGGGGGGCACGCATTACAACACATACAACCAATGGAGGGGTGACACACACTCCACACATATAACCGAAGGAGGGGGACACGCACTTCACACGTATAACCAATGGAAAAGGGACACTCATTACGATGCATATGCTCAATGGAGCGGGGACATGCACTCCATACATATAACCAATAGAGGGGGGACACGCACTCCACACATGCGATCAATGGGAAGGGGACACGCATTACAATACATACACTCAATGGAGGGAGGACACGCATTACAATACATACAAACAATGGAGGGGGGACACGCACTCCACACATATAACCAATGGAGGGGGGACACACACTCCACACATGCGATCAATGGGAAGGGGACAAGCATTGCAATGCATACAACCAGTGGAGGGGGCACATGCACTCCACACATATAACCAATGGAGGGGGGACACACTCTACACATATAACCAATGGAGGGGGGCACGCACTCCACACATATAACCAATGGAAAGGGGACACTCATTACGATGCATACGCTCAATGGAGGGGTGACATGCATTCCACACATATTACCAATAGAGGGGGGGACACACACTCCACACATGCGATCAATGGGAAGGGGACACACATTACAATACATACGCTCAATGGAGGGAGGACACGCATTACAATACATACAAACAATGGAGGGGGGGACACACACTCCACACATGCGATCAATGGGAAGGGGACACACATTACAATACATATGCTCAATAGAGGGGGGGCACGCATTACAACACATACAACCAATGGAGGGGTGACACACACTCCACACATATAACCGAAGGAGGGGGACACGCACTTCACACGTATAACCAATGGAAAAGGGACACTCATTACGATGCATATGCTCAATGGAGCGGGGACATGCACTCCATACATATAACCAATAGAGGGGGGACACGCACTCCACACATGCGATCAATGGGAAGGGGACACGCATTACAATACATACACTCAATGGAGGGAGGACACGCATTACAATACATACAAACAATGGAGGGGGGACACGCACTCCACACATATAACCAATGGAGGGGGGACACACACTCCACACATGCGATCAATGGGAAGGGGACAAGCATTGCAATGCATACAACCAGTGGAGGGGGCACATGCACTCCACACATATAACCAATGGAGGGGGGACACACTCTACACATATAACCAATGGAGGGGGGCACGCACTCCACACATATAACCAATGGAAAGGGGACACTCATTACGATGCATACGCTCAATGGAGGGGTGACATGCATTCCACACATATTACCAATAGAGGGGGGGACACACACTCCACACATGCGATCAATGGGAAGGGGACACACATTACAATACATACGCTCAATGGAGGGAGGACACGCATTACAATACATACAAACAATGGAGGGGGGGACACACACTCCACACATGCGATCAATGGGAAGGGGACACACATTACAATACATACGCTCAATAGAGGGGGGGCACGCATTACTACACATACAACCAATGGAGGGGTGACACACACTCCACACATATAACCGAAGGAGGGGGACACGCACTTCACACGTATAACCAATGGAAAGGGGACACTCATTACGATGCATATGCTCAATGGAGCGGGGACATGCACTCCATACATATAACCAATAGAGGGGGACACGCACTCCACACATGCGATCAATGGGAAGGGGACACGCATTACAATACATACACCCAATGGAGGGAGGACACGCATTACAATACATACAAACAATGGAGGGGGGACACGCACTTCACACATATAACCAATGGAGGGGGGACACACACTCCACACATGCGATCAATGGGAAGGGGACAAGCATTGCAATGCATACAACCAGTGGAGGGGGGACATGCACTCCACACATATAACCAATGGAGGGGGGACACACTCTACACATATAACCAATGGAGGGGGGCACGCACTCCACACATATAACCAATGGAAAGGGGACACTCATTACGATGCATACGCTCAATGGAGGGGGGACATGTACTCCACCCATATAACCAATAGAGGAGGGACACTCACTCCACAGATGCGATCAATGGGAAGATGACACGCATTTCTATACATACGCTCAATGGAGAGGGGACACGCATTAAAATACATACAGCCAATGGAGGGGGGGCACGCACTCCACACATATCACCAATAGAGGAGGGACACACACTCCACACATGCGATCAATGGGAAGGGGGCACGCATTGCAATTCATACGCTCAATGCAGAGGGGACAAGCAATACAATACATATAACCAATGGATGGGGCACATGCACTCCACACGTAACCAATGGAGGGAGGGACATGCACTCCACACATACGATCAACGGGAAGGGGACACGCATTGCAATACATACATATAACCAATGGAGAGGGACACACACACTCCACACATACGATCAATGGGAAGGGGACATGCATTGCAATACATACGTTTAATGGAGGGGGACATGCATTACAATACACATAACCAATGGAGGGGGGACATGCACTCCACACATATAACCAATAGAGGTGGGACAGGCACTCCATGTTAAGAGGGATTTCTGAACTCTGAACTCGAGGGGCAGAGGTTCAGAAGGCCAACCTAGTTTCTTGGAACAGGGTAACCTCTGGACAAGCCAGACCAATCAGGGTAGCTATGGCAAGCGGTCAAGACTAACTCTCAAGAGGGGTGAGGGTGACTGAAAGACCTCAATGAGCACACAAAGCAAGGACACTTACAAATTACTCCAGACAGATGTTATATTAAAATATAGACACATTTATTACAAGGCCTTTGTAATGTAGACCATAGCAAAGAATCACAGTAACACTAAAGTAAACCAACACATCACAATCAATACAATATATATACAGGACCAGAGGGGTCTAACGGAATAGAAAGCACGAAATATGTAGACCACCTAGAGGGGGAGGAAAACAGGCAGTGCAAGTAATCTTTAGACCCAGTTCCACATCAAGAATACACCTAACTAAGAGGCAGTCCAAGCCCTACGAAGAGAAGAGCCTTATGCTCAATAGTATCTGCACGCACTGGTGCCAATGGACAAAATAGGGTCTCTTCAAGTGTCTCTGGCAACTCAAGAAGGTGGATGCGGCGATGGAGAACAAGTTCCCACTATTCAAGCAGGACCTCCACTGGAGGGCAGAGGCATTTTGAGAGTGTGGGATGGGGTTGCTATTTTGCAAAAATCTGTGGAAAGGAAAGGGGCCCTTGGGGGCCACTTCATGCATAAAAATGGGCTCCTGTGCTAGGGGCCACCGGTTGGGGTAAGGACTACTCATCGGTCCCCGACGCAGGCAGACCCAGACTTCGCCAGTACAGTCCACTTCCCTGGCAGGTTCGAATGCGACAATCACGACGTCTCGGCACCGTGTAGCTTCCGAGATACAGCAGAGATTCCCAAACAGGACAGTGGCAATTTCTCCACTCAGGGGGGAAGAATCGGCCCAGTTCCACTGCAGCAGGCTTCAGGGTCAAGGGGGTCACGAGTTCAGCAAACTTGCACAGGTCATTGCCACAGCAGGGCAACATGGTAACCGTGTTTACTCCGGTCCGGGCGCACTCGTCTCACTTCAGACCAGGGAATGCCAAGTGTACGAAAGTCTGTGTGAGGGTGCCGTGGACACGAGCAAACAATCTACCAAGTTTCGAGGACCTCCTCAAAACAGCGGTGGTAACAGAGCAAACGTCCCTTGTAAGCTGGTCAGCCCACTGGTTGGCCCACTGACACTTCGGAAGAGGCTTACTTGCAGGGTTTGTTGAAAGTGCCGAGAATAGTTGATCCCACTATTCCAATGGATCGAAGCGTCTTCACAGACCTTCTAGGACGATCAGATGCAGAGGGGTCTCACAGGACGACAGCGGGCTCAGGGTGCCAAACCTTCCAGCGGGTCACCAGCGGTTCCTCGACTCGGCTTCTTGTTGCAGGATACTTGGCTCCTTATCCTTTGTTCATGTGAACTCAGGAGATCGACTTGGTAGTGGTGTTTTCGGCCTCCTCTTATCCAAAGTTCCCTTCGCGCCAAAACGGAGAGGACCCATTGGGAGATCTGCTCACAAACACTCACTCCATATGCGGACCAATCATGGACCATGGTGGTCTCAGGCATTCAGGACAGTCCAGACTCTCTGGCACTCAGGATGTGTATTGGGAACAGACATCCCAGCCCACATCCTGGAGGCACACACACACAGCATGCAGAAGCCCGCCAAAGCATTGGGTTTCGCGGGAAAGTGCATGACCAAATAAGGACTGACCCGGGTCGGCTCGACCTGGGGAAGGTGAAGTGGCAAGATGGCCAAAGGACAGGACAAAGAACCTCATGGCATGGCCATTTTGGAGCCAGGCCACCGATTTGTGCCAAGTGCGGTAAGCATGTTTTACATGGCAAGAATGGGTTAAAAATACAGTAAAATGATAGCTGCCACCAGTCATGTCCATGACACATCTGCACAGTTCATAAAAAGTCCAACAAGAGTTTCTAGGGCCTTTGGAATGACTAGAGACCCAAGGGAGCGGTAAAGTAAGTTATATTGCACACTTGTTACATGTTGCACAAAAGCTGCAACATGAGGAAAGGACTAAGGTAAACAAAGTCTCCCAGTACTGACTGTCTTAAGGGCATGTCAGTTTCCCCATTCAAAGTGAGCGAAAGCCCAGAGGAGTGCAGCTGAGGGCTGTGCTTCTCTGGCAAAGGTTAGATCAGGGTGTAAAACAGCAGCAAAACGTTTGGGGGTTGACACATGGAGGGAAAATTACATTAAAATATTAAATCTTTCCTAACACTCCACACATACGCTCAATGGAGCGGGGACACGCATTACAATACATACAATCAATGGCGGGGGAACACGCACTACAACACATATGATCAATGGAAAGGGGACACTCATTACAATGCATACGCTCAATGGAGGGGGTCATGCACTCCACACATATAACAAATGGAGGGGGGACATGCACTCCACACATATAACAAATGGAGGGGGGACATGCACTCCACTCATACGCTCAATGGAGAGGGGACAGGTATTACAATACATATAACCAATGGAGGGGGGACATGCACTCCACACACATGATCAATGGGAAGGTGACACGCATTGCAATACATACGCTTAATGGACGGGGGACACACATTACAAAACATATAAACAATGGAGGGGGGATACGCCCTCCAAACATACAATAAATGGTAGGGGAGCGACCATGGGAAGGGGGGAGCATGCCATGCAACATATAGGACCGGAGGCGGGGATACACACAATGGAGCACTGGAGATCATAACAGTTGGCAGTGCGAGCAGAGTATACATCAATACATCGGATAGTAGCCTCAAGAGAGACTATCATAGCTATGGTGTGTGTGGCGGGAGGTGCCAGTGCTGTATAGGTATTATAGGACTATGAGAGGGTCTCTGAAGGCAATGGGGGCCTCTGCTGAAGCTATGTAAAAATCTGTTATTATTAGTATATTTATAGAGGCGCTATACAAATAAACACATTTTTCTCTCTGTGTCTTTCTTTCTGGACTTGAGTCAAAGATCAGGATTTCTGGGAGTCACCTTTTGATAAAAACTAATTCTTATCTCTATCAGCTGTGACGCAAAGTGCAAACAATTTCTAAATATTCATGAGAAATGCTCAAAAAGACTATTCAGGGGAATTAGAACAAGCTGCATTGAATGTATATCTGCAAATGTTAAACATGTGCTTTTTCGGTCTGATGCCATGGAACTCTGTGTAGGGTAAAATTCTGAGTTTGTACCCCTTGGAGCCTCAAAAAGGTATTACATGTTTGCTGAATTTAAATTAGATGGCTGCAATGGCATGTTACTAGTGAGCTCACAGATTAATTTTCAGCACTCTAAGTGTTTCCCCCACAGAAAAAAACACAATTTTCTCTCTTTGTCACCAGTGATGCAAAGTGCGAAAATGTTCAAAATGTTTGTGAGAAATGCACTTAATGCAAAAAAAGACTGTAGTCAGTGGCTTTAGAAGAAGCTGCATTGAATGTATATCTCCAAATGTTTAAAAAATGCACAGAAATAATTATTTTTTTGGTGCATATATGTATCAGCTCATTTCGGGAAAGTGTCACAAGTGTAACAGAGATTTCATATATGTAACCCAAACTACATATATGAATCATAGGTCAACCTAACCTCTTTGTCAGCTGTAGCCGGTTCGCACTTCAACTTCCTGGCTCGATTATACCTTTTCCAACAGCTAGACTGCTGCGCTGGCCACCCGGTTCAAGTGATCTTCATTACTCTGTTGTTCTCTCTCATATCAGAGGTTATGCAACCATCTCTTGGATGCCGTGGTGGAAGTGGATACTGGACTTTCTTAGGAGTGATCCTCACTGCTCCCTGCCTCTTCCTTTTCCCAGTTGTCAATATGTTATTCCTAATGGGAATTTGGAGAGTAGTCAAAGTAGATGTACCTAGAGGTTGGGGAAGAGTGTGGAAATATGCCATTAAGGTATGGGTAATAGAGGAAACATCCCTGGAAGGGAAAAGGGGTATGCGACTTGCATCAATGATGTCATCTTATCTCACTGAGAGACATCTCCCCCGGGTGGTCCTCCTTCATATAGCCGCCACACAGGGTCAGGATCAGGTAGCGGCTGCCGTCCCCTGGCCTTATAGGGGCAGGCTAACTCAGGGAAAAGAGTGGTGAAAGGAAACTTATTTTTGTTGAACGACGCTGCTCAGCAACACTAGGGAAGAGCAAAATCCATCTTGTGCTTTGGTCAGTATGACAACTGTTGTTTCAGCTGTTGCTGCAACTTGTTTTCTTGGATGGAAGTGTAGCATTTGTCTTTCTCTGTTGAGTTTCACTATATGGTGCCTAGTTTGTCTGGCTAACAAACTAGGGCAAGGTGGAAGTGTTGTTATGTTTCTGCATGGAGCATCAAGTAGGTAAACATTTGATTGTGGCATGTTGTCACCTTGTGGGTATGTGTGTTGCGTTTAGAGATGTGTGTTTGCACGCGTGCTTGCATTATGTATGGTTGTATACTGGTATTCTTCCTGCAGGTAGTGTTATCTCAACGAGATGTGTTTCTTATGTTTGTTAGTTATGCATGTTTGGTGCAGTAAGTCTGCATACCCGCCAAAGAAGGGGAAGGTCAGTACTTATTGGTGGCAGCCCTAAGGTCCATTAGTGGCACTAATGGATGAAAGGAGTTTTATTGCAGTTGCAGTTTGCAGAGAATGTAGGGGTTAGGCCCAAGGATCGGAAGGTTTCTACTTAGGCGTGGCAGGCCTGCACCCCTTTGGTGGCAGTTTTGGGTAGAAGGTATTAAGTTATAATTCATCTGGTTTAGAATGAGGGACTGTGGTGCGGGAATGCTGTTTGGATGGTGAGTTACACCTTCAGAGTCAGGATCCCTCTGTTCTTCCTGCAGATGTGTGTGGGTCAGGTAACTCGTGTGTTTGGAAGGAAGGTGTGTTGCATTGCGGCATCCTAATGTTTTGAATGTAACTGTTAGCGTAAGTGTTGTGCAGCTGCATTCTTTCATTAATATTAAAGGAACGGAGGTGTGTTTTATTGTGCCTTCCTGCTTGATGTCAGAGAGAGAATGTTGAATGAGTGACCAGAATGTTTGTGTATGATTGTGGTTCCAGCTCAGGCAGTTGGAGTTATGTAGCCTGGGTGGTGGCAGCCAGTGGGCTCCCAGGTGCTTCAGCTCTTACTTATGAAGTAACTTGAAGAAACATAATAAAGAACTTAAATACATCTTACCTGCAGCCTCAAGGATCCCATGTTCAACAAGCAGCACAATTCAGCGATACAATGAGACGCTTGATCTCGAATTTCAAGGTCAATGAACTTAGTGACCATGCTATATTGTCTATGGACGTGGACATTGGAATGTGTGAGGAGAGAGTATGTTTATAGGGTTCCCCTATGATATCTGCTTATGACATTCGCATCTTATGGAACAATAATAACACTAAGAAATAAATGAATACATGGTAACACATCACGACTGTTTCCCTCCCAGTCCACCTACATCAGTACGCGGGCTGGTTGTGCTCTGCCTCTGAAACCCTGCCTGTGTCTGCAAGAAAGCCCCTGATACAGAAAGGGGCTCGCCCACCTTATTACTAGTAGCGGCTGGTTTTTGTTATAGTAGTGGCGTTAATATTTCCCACAGGTATACCTGAGCCACCGAGAGTAGTGAGGGAGCCCAAAGGAGACAAGGAGGTTGAGGGGAATTTCTACCGGGAAAATGTCTTCTAATAACAGCTTAGAATTATGCATTCTACCGCGTGACACATTGTGTAAAAAAGCCAGCCAGTTTGTAATTAGTTTCATAGTGAAACTTAAATCCAAAAATCACCAATGCAACAGTGCACAATAGCATTTCCAACACATTTTCATAATTTTCATAATGCCTTTGCCCACAATATAATCCTTTATGAAAACATATTCACCCTGGTTCCACCCATACATTTCCATGCTGGCTGCACTAACATATGCCAGTATTCCCATATAAAAATATACTCGTGTTTGCTTTGCGGATAATGCCTGCACTCAAATGCCAGTCTAGTCACGGAATAACACATCATTCTTGCTTTATCTTAGATGCCCAGTGAAAAATGCCATATGTGGCAAAGCAGAAGAAAGAGACAGATTCAAGGATGGCATTTCAAGGGCGTCTATTTAAACTGATATGAAAAAGCCTATCCATCCCCACAGCTGATAGGGGTTTTCCCTACCTACAAAACGAATCAAAGGGGGCTTCTCCGTCGTCAGAAGAAGCCCTCATTCCAAACCTAATCACTATCTGGCCCTACCACTGTGGAAAAACAACATACATGTTACAATGACGGTGTATATTATGTCAACTCTTTTACCCAGTTACATTCAAGAGTAAACAGAACGCAACTAACCTGATCAGGCACAGAACAGTGGGAAAACGAAAGGCTTCCCCAAGACCCCTGCACTCCTCCATTCTCTGATAAGGTAAGACAGGGAGAAACAAAGGCCCCTGGGAAAACCCCTTGGGGAGGAAATCCCTATTGTCTGGATCTGAAGTTTTGCAGTAGATATGCAGCCACTCGTAGAATCGCAGGATCAGGAATCGAGTTGAGAGACTAGGAGGTGGACTGTCCATGGCTGCCTACATTATTCGCACCATGTGGGTTCTGGTGCAATATGCCTGACGATGGCGTGCTGGGACAGAGAGATACAGACAGAATTAGAGAGGGAGAGCGACTGAATGACAATTAGTTGTAGCGTGTGTCATAAGGAATGTGCCGATGCTTTCTTCCATGAAGGCACCATGCGCGAGGTAGAAGAAGGCTTCCTAAGCGCACTTCCAGGGTTTTCCTAATGAGCAAGAAAAGAAACAAGGCAACAGATACAGAAATTCAGGGAGCTGTGTTAGTAAGTAACAGAAGGCAAAGATTTCGAACTTATAGAGCATCTTGAGCGAAGAGTAGCGATGCACTGGGGTTCCCATGGAGACTGCATCTAACTAATACTGACTCTGGACTGAGGAGGAAACAGGAAGGAGTCAGCATCAGATCCGGACACTAGACCTGCAACCGGCACAACAAGAGTTTGGTAAAATAGTCAATGGTTACCATGACCGCAGTGGATCCTTTAGTAGGAGGCAAATCCACCACAATGCCCATGAGATGATTTGCCAAGGTTTGGCATGTATCAGCATCCTCACTAGATGGCCCTGGGGATGTTTCCTAGGTATTTTAATTTCTAGACAGATGTACATGCAACAATGTAGTCCTCCTGAATGTCATGGACCAAGGTACGCCACCAAAAGCGTCTCTGTATGAGGTTTAGGGTGGTAGTAATTCTGTGATGACCAGCAGCCACTGAGGCATGGTACATGTGAAGAGCTTTGCATTGAAGTGCAATTGTGCGAAAGCAAATCCTTTCACCACAGAAATAGTAGCCACCTTCGTAAATCAGGTAGAAGTTAGCGTCAGTAGATTATAACAAGCTATCATTAGCTGCTGTCTCTCTATGAACTGTTTGAATAAAATCAGAGACCACATGGATAAATATGGCTTTTGGAAAAAGGTGTTCTGATTGGAAACATGGAGGGAATCGTGTGTCCTTTCTTGACAAGGCATCTGCCTGGAGCTTAGCCCTGCTGGGATAAAGGTAAATGTAACGTTATATCGGAAATAATTAGCCCATCTGGCTTGACGGCTGGTCCTAGCCTCAGCATATTGAAGGCTCTTTAGATTCTGATGGTCCGTCCTGACCACCACAGGAATTTAGCACCCAAAAGGAGATGTCCTCATCATGAAAGCCTCTTTTAACCGCTAAGAGGTTTTTTTCTAAGACAAAATGATTAAACTCTGAGGGAGACAGGGTATTGGAAAGATAAGCCATTGGACAGTCAATTCCTTTTTCTGATTCCTGTAATAATACAGCCCCAAAGCATAATGGGATGCGTCGGTTTCTTCTATGAACCCTTTATTCTGATCTGGTGCTTTCAAAATGGGTGCCGAGGAGAATAGGGTCTCAAGTTCTGTAAAGGCGCATTGAGCCTCATCTGTCCATGCGAACGAAACCCTTTTCTTCAAAAGAGCAATTAAGGGAAGACTAGTGAGTGAATAGTGGGATATGCATTTCCTGTAAAAATTGGCAAATCCCAGAAACCGTTGTACCTCTTTCACTATGGATGGAGGAGGCCAATCTAATACAGCAGGCACCTTCTCTGGGTCCATAGAAATGCCTTTAGCAAATAGGATATGTACAAGATAAGGGACCTCAGGTTGGTTGAAGTTGCATTTCTCCAGCTTGCAGAAAAGATGTTCTTCTTGGAATATGGACAGTACCATCTGAACATGAAGGACATAATCAGAAGTATTGCGTGAAAATACGAGGATATCGTCGAGGTAAATGATAACTGAGTGTTATAATAGATCAGAAAAAATGCGATCCATAAATTGTTGGAAGATGGCAAAGGCATTAGATAAACCAAAGGGCATCCCCTTGTATTCAAAAAGTCCAAAGGAGTGCTGAAGACTGTCTTCCATTCATCACCTTCTATGATACGGATGAGATGGTAGGCACCCCTGAGATATAACTTGGTATAAAAGGATGCCCCCTTAACCGCCTCCAGGATATTTGGGATTAAGGGCAAGGGATAAAGATCTGGTACCGTTATCTTTTTAAGGCCATGAAAATCAATGCAGGAATGTAATTCATCTGTATTTTTCTTAGATACAAAAAATAGAGAAGCTCCCACTGGAGAGGTCGATTCAGTGATCAAACCATTCTAGAGATTATTTTGCAGTACTCCTTCAGTACTGATTTCTCTTTTTCTGAAAGAATATACATTCTCCTGAAGAGTGTTGGTTGGTCAAGTAGGAGTTGGATAACGCAATCATCCCTATGATGGGGGGAAGGGTAAATCAGAATATTTCTGTGCAGTGAATACGTCTTGGTATTCCCGCTACGGCTCTGCTAAGGCTAGAATATTATCAATCACTGTATTAGTCTTGGAGACAATAGCCAGAGGCAAGGTGGTATGTAACCCTACTGAACCTTCTGTTAGGCAGTGAAATATGCAATGTTCGGAACCTAAAAACATGGATCCAGCAGCACAGTTCATGTAAAGATTATGTAACCTCAACCAAGGTAACCCCAATATAAATGGCTAATGTGCAGCCTTAATTATATCAAAAGTGATTAGTTCCTTGTGAGAGTAAATGCACATCGATAAGAGAACGGTCTGTTCAATTATAGGGCCAAAAGTTAATGGACTACCATCCACTCCTTCCACTGGGATGGAAACTTCCTTGGGTGTGCGAGGTAATCTGTTGTTCCTGGCCACTGATCATCCACAAAGAGTCCTGCTGCACCAAGGTCTATCAATGCGGGTAGATTATGTATCTCTAAATCAGGTAGTAAGAACTTCACTTTGAGGATCACCATTGAGGAATAATCTAAATGGCACCTGTCCTTTGAAGTGGATGATCATATTGGATGTTGAATCAGGGAACCAACCTCTTCTTCCCTGATCGTGGTTCCCTCTAGGAACGGGATGAACCGTGTCCCTGCCTTCTGGGCGGAGGTATACGGCATTCCTGTACTAAATGATCTTTAGATCCACAGGTCATACACTGATCCATTAATCTCCTATAATTTCTTTTGTCAGAAGACAATGGACCTCAGGTGACCCTCAACTGCATTGGTTCCTCAGATTGCACTGTTCTAGTGGTTGGGCAGGATAGATCACTAGAGGGTTTATGTTATGCTCACCTGACTCCCACAGAGGCGCTGGCCTGGTTCGCGCTGCTGTGACCTCTTCTAAGGTGATGCGCAGGGTTCAGAAGTCGGACTGGACCGGGCCCCCAAATCTGGCTTGTCTGGCTCGCAGAAGTACCCTTCTTAGGGTCTGGAAGGACCAGCTCTCCATCCTGCTTCTGATGCAGGGGCGCGTTGGTATCCAGTTACTTCACTGGATTTTCGGATTGGTGAGAACCAAACTTGCTTGGCTTCCAGGTAAGTTTTTTGATAAGAGGTTCCCCTTGTGTCCATGCATTAATGTACTAATGCTAGTGTCTTTTCCCCCATAGGGGCCGGGGTAATGAGCGTTTTTTGGTAATGTCTTTTCATTCGCTCATTAACGCTGATGTCTCTTTTTCCCCTTAGGGGCCGGGGTCCGGAAATGCCAGGAAGCGGCGCGGGCCCGAAATGAAGAGGGAATGAATCAACAGGTAAGTCTTAACATGGAGATTTAGCTTTCCTTATTCCCTTCCCTCTCTCACCTTTTGTTCTGGTCTTTTTCTCCCTAGGCACTGGGGCGTGACTGCGAATCCGGATGATCGCTGCTGAACATGGAGGCGCCCTGTAAAGGTGAGTGGAATGCGGCGCTGCAGCGATCGACGCAATGAGCTTTTAAATAAAAGTTTTCCTTTTCAGGATTGTCGGCGAGATGTCTCCGGGATGCGGATTTAGCAGGTAAGGACTTTTCCTTCTTCTGTTCTCTTCTTCTCTTCCTTTGCAGTTGATCCAGGATGCTGGCAGGCGTGGCAGAAGTCAGGATGCAGGAGCAGACACGGTGAGCGTCCAGCTGCTAGATGCAGAACAACGCGAAGCACGTGTGGCTGTCTTCCTCCAATCAGGTATGTATCCTTCCCTGACCACGCCCGGATGGTAAATTAGTCCCACAGGTAAAGTAGTTCCTTTCAGGCCTCAAGGAGGCCGGGATCCTGCAGCATGGTCTGCATCAGGTAAGTGCACCCAAGCACTCCCATAATGAGCCTGGCGCCTATGGCGCCAGGACTGATGTCTTTTATGAGCCTGGCGCCATAGGCGCCAGGACACTGTCCAAAGGCCCCCTATATGGGGTTGCTGGGTCCTTCCTTGGGGACTGGATGTCCGCTTTCGGGGACGCAGGGCTTGAACCGGCTCCTCGGGAGCGGGCATCATGACAGCCCTCCCCCCAAGGCCCCTCCCAAGGTTGTTCCCTCCGGGGGTTTTGGTTTGTCTGGGAAGAGTCGGTGGAATTTCCTGACTAATCGAGGTGCATGCACATGGTCGCTGGGTTCGCACGACCTCTCCTGAGGTCCGTACCCCTTCCAATCAATTAGGTAGAACAGTTTTGACCTAAACATTTTTGAGTCTAAAATGTTCTTCACTTCGAATTCGGGCTCCCCATCTATTAGAATAGGTTCTGGAGGTTTGAGTAGTCGGGTTCCGGGTACCACTGGTTTCAGAAGTGACGCATGAAAAACAGGGTAAATTTGCATACTAGCTGGTAAATCAAGTTTAACAGCCACTGGGTTAATTATTGCCATAATAGAATAAGGTCCCAGATATTTTGGGTTAAAAGTTCGAGGCCCTTTGAGTGGTAAATGTCTGGTAGCTAACCACACTTGATCCCTAATCTGATACGGAGGTGCTTCACTTTGATGTAGATCAGCATTCTCCTTGTATTTTCTCTTGGCTTGTTGTAAATGCGTAGTTGCCTCTTTGAAGGCTTGTGTAATTGTAGAATGCAGATGTTCTACTGCAGGCATTCCGAGGTTCTGAGGTGAGTCAAGGTTTGAGGTCCGAGGGTGATGCCCAAACAAAGTATAAAAAGGACTGTGGCCAGTTCCAGAGTGTACCGAATTATTATATGCGTATTCGGCTATCCAAAGAATGTCTTTCCAGTTGCTTTCAGAGTGCTGTAACATACACCGTAAGTACTGCTCAAGGGTCTGATTTGTCCTCTCGGTCTGACCATCGGTCTGAGGGTGGTGACTGGTCGATAATCTTACGTCGATCTGCGCCATTTGACAACATTTGCGCCAGAAGTGGGAAATTAATTGGCTTCCCCGGTCAGAGATTAGTATAGATGGGAATCCATGTAGCAGAACAATATTTTCGAGGAATTCTTTGGCTAGGACAGAAGCTGAAGGTAAACCTTTCAAAGGAATAAAGTGGGCAATTTTGGAAAACAAATCCACAATTACCAGAATAGTATTGTACCCCGAACAAGGATGCAGGTCCGTAATAAAATCCATTGATAGGGTGTGCCAGGGTGCTGGCGGTATGTCTAGAGGTTGAAGGAGACCGGCTGGTCTTTTCTTTTGACTTTTATTTTGGGCGCAAACACCACAGGACATCACAAAAGATTTAACATCTTTTCGCCAAGAGGGCCACCAAAATTGTCGTTTCACCTTTTCCTCTGTCTTGGCAATACCGGGGTGTCCCTCTATTAATGTATCATGATAACCGGAAATAACTAGTTTGTGTAATTCCTTATGTGGCAGGAATAAGCGTCCTTGGAAATAAGGTAAACCATTATCTATGGTAAAGTCTGATCCCTTTTGTATCCATTCCTGTAAGGTTGTAGGGTCCAGGAGTTGTTTCACTCTGGCTTGAATGTCTTCAAGCGTCTGTAACAAAGTCATGCCTAGAATCCTCTGTTCGAGAATTATTGGTACTGGTTCTGAGTTTGTATCAGATTCTCCCATTCCAATTCGGGATAAGGCGTCTGCTTTGCCATTCTTGCAGCCAGGTCGATAGGTAATCACGAAATCAAATTCAGCGAAAAACAAAGCCCATCGGAGCTGCCGTGATGACTGAGCCTTGGCGGTTTTCAAATACTGTAAATTCCGGTGATCAGTGATCACTGTGATGGTATGTCGAGCGCCAAGCAGATAATGCCGCCAGGCTTTAAAAGCGGACTTAATGGCTAACAGTTCTTTGTCCGTGATTGCATAATTAACCTCGGGTGCCGAGAATTTTCTGGATCAAAATGCTACGGGATGCAGTTGGTTGGTTTCGGGATCTCTTTGGGACAGGACAGCTCCCATGGCTAGGCTGGATGCGTCAGTCTCGACGACATAAGGGAGATCTGGACGCGGGTGTTTCAATATAGGTGCGGAGGTAAACTTAGCTTTTAAATCCTGAAAGGCCTGCTCGGCTTCTTCAGACGTTTATTTTTCCTCAAGAGTGCAGTAATGGGTTGTACCACGCGTGAAAATTCTGGGATAAACCTGCGATAGAAATTGGCAAAGCCGAGCATGCTTTGAACCCCTTTTACAGAGCTAGGCTAGGTGATGGCCATTTGAGGATGGCATCCACTTTTCTTGAGTCCATTCGGACTCCTTTGGGTGTCAGGATGAAACCCAGAAACTCGACTTCTGTGGTATGGAAAACACATTTCTCCAATTTAGCAAATAGTTTGTGTTGGCGCAGTTTTTCAAGTACTGCCCTGACGTGTTTTCTGTGATCAGATTCCGAAGAGGAGTACACCAGAATGTCATCGATATATACGACAACACAAACATCGATGAGTTCCCGAAGGACATCATTCATGAAATATTGGAAGGCAGCCGGCGCGTTACACAATCCGAAAGGCATCACCTGGTACTCGAATAATCCGTATTTAGTACGGAAGGCAGTTTTCCATTCGTCGCCTTCTTTAACTCGTACCAGATGATAAGCCCCCCGGAGATCTAAGTTGGTGTATATGCAAGCGTCCTTCACCTGGTCAAGGAGTTCAAGGATCAGAGGCAGAGGATAACGGTTTTTAACCGTTATCTGGTTCAATGCGCGGTAATCGATACAAGTTCTAAGGTCGCCTCCTTTTTTGGGCACGAAGAACAAAGCCGAGGATGCCGGGGACTTTGACGGGCGAATAAAACCATTAGCTAGGTATTGATCCAAATATTGTCTCAAATGCAGATTCTCAGGTTCGGTAAGGGCATAAATCCTGCTACAAGGGGGTTGTGCACCGGGCACCAGATCGATTTGGCAATCGTACGATCTGTGAGGAGGTAACGTGTGGGCCTGTTCCTTTTGGAAGACGTCCTGAAAGTCTTGGTATTCCGGCGGTAGTTGCATGGAGGCAGAGGTTACAGATGCTAGATTAATCTTCAGGTTTTCTGGGTAGCAGGTTTGTGTACAATCCGGGAAGGTTATTCTCTTAGCTCGCCAATCAATTCGAGGATTATGTGTCTCTAACCAAGGAATTCCAAGAATAACCTGAAACTGTGGAGCCTTGATTACATCAAACACAACACCCTCCCGATGGCTGTCGGGACCAATAAGAGTCACCTCAGTAGTGGAATGTGTTACCGGTCCAGAGGCAATTTCAGTTCCATCGACTGTGGTGATGACATCTTTGCTGGTTTTAGGACGGAGAGGGAGGTTAATCCTAGAGACCAATTCACGATCCACATAGTTTCCAATAGCCCCACTATCGATGTATGCCTTTATTGCATGCAACCGCTTAGGCTGTTCTGGATCTACGAGAACCATTGGCACAATGAAATGCGAGGTCTGAGAGTTAGTTTTCAAGCTCGGCAAGCGGACCCCTACACTTGTCGGGCGGAGTTGTTTCCCGAAACAGAGTCTTCATGGTTTTTATCAGCAGCTCCTACCGCCTTTCGGGGCGGTTTTGCTGGGCAATCTCGTAGAAAGTGTCCAGAATTCCCACAATAAAGACATAATTTTAACTGCCGCCTCCTTTCACGTTCTTTTTGAGTAAAGGGCCCTTTAACCCCTCCAATTTGCATAGGCTCAGAGACATCAACTCCCTTGGGATTAGCATGGGTCTTGACCAACACCCGGGTCTCAAACCTGGACCGATCTGCTTTTCTGTTTTGAAGTCTGTGATCCAATTGGACCACTAAGTCTATATACTCGTTGCATTCTTGGGGCGGATTTACAACTTGGGCCAAGACATCTTTAAGTTCTCCGCGTAGGCCTCGATAAAACAACGTGACTCTTTTATCCTCTGGCCATCCCGTTTCCACAATTAGTCTATTAAAGGTTGCAATATAGGATAGGAGGTCCTGATTGCCCTGTCGCAGGGATAGAAGTTCGTCATCCAGAGCCTGCCCCTGAGAGTGTCGAGCAAATAACCTTTCCATGCTTGCTTGAAACCTTTGAAAATCATGGAGAATCGGGTCATCTTGAGTAACCAGTGGAACTGACCAATTGGCAGCGCAGCCGCTGAGATATGACAATACAAAGGCTACCTTGGTCTGATCATTAGGGAAGACCCCAGGTCTGCATAGGAAGTGCAAACGACACTGATTCATGAATACGGCGAATCATTTGGGGTCTCCAGCAAAGCGTTCGGACTGGACCGGGCCCCCAAATCTGGCTTGTCTGGCTCGCAGAAGTACCCTTCTTAGGGTCTGGAAGGACCAGCTCTCCATCCTGCTTCTGATGCAGGGGCGCGTTGGTATCCAGTTACTTCACTGGATTTTCGGATTGGTGAGAACCAAACTTGCTTGGCTTCCAGGTAAGTTTTTTGATAAGAGGTTCCCCTTGTGTCCATGCATTAATGTACTAATGCTAGTGTCTTTTCCCCCATAGGGGCCGGGGTAATGAGCGTTTTTTGGTAATGTCTTTTCATTCGCTCATTAACGCTGATGTCTCTTTTTCCCCTTAGGGGCCGGGGTCCGGAAATGCCAGGAAGCGGCGCGGGCCCGAAATGAAGAGGGAATGAATCAACAGGTAAGTCTTAACATGGAGATTTAGCTTTCCTTATTCCCTTCCCTCTCTCACCTTTTGTTCTGGTCTTTTTCTCCCTAGGCACTGGGGCGTGACTGCGAATCCGGATGATCGCTGCTGAACATGGAGGCGCCCTGTAAAGGTGAGTGGAATGCGGCGCTGCAGCGATCGACGCAATGAGCTTTTAAATAAAAGTTTTCCTTTTCAGGATTGTCGGCGAGATGTCTCCGGGATGCGGATTTAGCAGGTAAGGACTTTTCCTTCTTCTGTTCTCTTCTTCTCTTCCTTTGCAGTTGATCCAGGATGCTGGCAGGCGTGGCAGAAGTCAGGATGCAGGAGCAGACACGGTGAGCGTCCAGCTGCTAGATGCAGAACAACGCGAAGCACGTGTGGCTGTCTTCCTCCAATCAGGTATGTATCCTTCCCTGACCACGCCCGGATGGTAAATTAGTCCCACAGGTAAAGTAGTTCCTTTCAGGCCTCAAGGAGGCCGGGATCCTGCAGCATGGTCTGCATCAGGTAAGTGCACCCAAGCACTCCCATAATGAGCCTGGCGCCTATGGCGCCAGGACTGATGTCTTTTATGAGCCTGGCGCCATAGGCGCCAGGACACTGTCCAAAGGCCCCCTATATGGGGTTGCTGGGTCCTTCCTTGGGGACTGGATGTCCGCTTTCGGGGACGCAGGGCTTGAACCGGCTCCTCGGGAGCGGGCATCATGACAGCCCTCCCCCCAAGGCCCCTCCCAAGGTTGTTCCCTCCGGGGGTTTTGGTTTGTCTGGGAAGAGTCGGTGGAATTTCCTGACTAATCGAGGTGCATGCACATGGTCGCTGGGTTCGCACGACCTCTCCTGAGGTCCGTACCCCTTCCAATCAATTAGGTAGAACAGTTTTGACCTAAACATTTTTGAGTCTAAAATGTTCTTCACTTCGAATTCGGGCTCCCCATCTATTAGAATAGGTTCTGGAGGTTTGAGTAGTCGGGTTCCGGGTACCACTGGTTTCAGAAGTGACGCATGAAAAACAGGGTAAATTTGCATACTAGCTGGTAAATCAAGTTTAACAGCCACTGGGTTAATTATTGCCATAATAGAATAAGGTCCCAGATATTTTGGGTTAAAAGTTCGAGGCCCTTTGAGTGGTAAATGTCTGGTAGCTAACCACACTTGATCCCTAATCTGATACGGAGGTGCTTCACTTTGATGTAGATCAGCATTCTCCTTGTATTTTCTCTTGGCTTGTTGTAAATGCGTAGTTGCCTCTTTGAAGGCTTGTGTAA
This sequence comes from Ambystoma mexicanum, assembly GCF_040938575.1. Taxonomy (NCBI): domain Eukaryota; kingdom Metazoa; phylum Chordata; class Amphibia; order Caudata; family Ambystomatidae; genus Ambystoma; species Ambystoma mexicanum. The sequence continues at coordinate 1,093,101,369 of NC_090941.1, forward strand.
TTGTAGAATGCAGATGTTCTACTGCAGGCATTCCGAGGTTCTGAGGTGAGTCAAGGTTTGAGGTCCGAGGGTGATGCCCAAACAAAGTATAAAAAGGACTGTGGCCAGTTCCAGAGTGTACCGAATTATTATATGCGTATTCGGCTATCCAAAGAATGTCTTTCCAGTTGCTTTCAGAGTGCTGTAACATACACCGTAAGTACTGCTCAAGGGTCTGATTTGTCCTCTCGGTCTGACCATCGGTCTGAGGGTGGTGACTGGTCGATAATCTTACGTCGATCTGCGCCATTTGACAACATTTGCGCCAGAAGTGGGAAATTAATTGGCTTCCCCGGTCAGAGATTAGTATAGATGGGAATCCATGTAGCAGAACAATATTTTCGAGGAATTCTTTGGCTAGGACAGAAGCTGAAGGTAAACCTTTCAAAGGAATAAAGTGGGCAATTTTGGAAAACAAATCCACAATTACCAGAATAGTATTGTACCCCGAACAAGGATGCAGGTCCGTAATAAAATCCATTGATAGGGTGTGCCAGGGTGCTGGCGGTATGTCTAGAGGTTGAAGGAGACCGGCTGGTCTTTTCTTTTGACTTTTATTTTGGGCGCAAACACCACAGGACATCACAAAAGATTTAACATCTTTTCGCCAAGAGGGCCACCAAAATTGTCGTTTCACCTTTTCCTCTGTCTTGGCAATACCGGGGTGTCCCTCTATTAATGTATCATGATAACCGGAAATAACTAGTTTGTGTAATTCCTTATGTGGCAGGAATAAGCGTCCTTGGAAATAAGGTAAACCATTATCTATGGTAAAGTCTGATCCCTTTTGTATCCATTCCTGTAAGGTTGTAGGGTCCAGGAGTTGTTTCACTCTGGCTTGAATGTCTTCAAGCGTCTGTAACAAAGTCATGCCTAGAATCCTCTGTTCGAGAATTATTGGTACTGGTTCTGAGTTTGTATCAGATTCTCCCATTCCAATTCGGGATAAGGCGTCTGCTTTGCCATTCTTGCAGCCAGGTCGATAGGTAATCACGAAATCAAATTCAGCGAAAAACAAAGCCCATCGGAGCTGCCGTGATGACTGAGCCTTGGCGGTTTTCAAATACTGTAAATTCCGGTGATCAGTGATCACTGTGATGGTATGTCGAGCGCCAAGCAGATAATGCCGCCAGGCTTTAAAAGCGGACTTAATGGCTAACAGTTCTTTGTCCGTGATTGCATAATTAACCTCGGGTGCCGAGAATTTTCTGGATCAAAATGCTACGGGATGCAGTTGGTTGGTTTCGGGATCTCTTTGGGACAGGACAGCTCCCATGGCTAGGCTGGATGCGTCAGTCTCGACGACATAAGGGAGATCTGGACGCGGGTGTTTCAATATAGGTGCGGAGGTAAACTTAGCTTTTAAATCCTGAAAGGCCTGCTCGTCTTCTTCAGACGTTTATTTTTCCTCAAGAGTGCAGTAATGGGTTGTACCACGCGTGCAAATTCTGGGATAAACCTGCGATAGAAATTGGCAAAGCCGAGCATGCTTTGAACCCCTTTTACAGAGCTAGGCTAGGTGATGGCCATTTGAGGATGGCATCCACTTTTCTTGAGTCCATTCGGACTCCTTTGGGTGTCAGGATGAAACCCAGAAACTCGACTTCTGTGGTATGGAAAACACATTTCTCCAATTTAGCAAATAGTTTGTGTTGGCGCAGTTTTTCAAGTACTGCCCTGACGTGTTTTCTGTGATCAGATTCCGAAGAGGAGTACACCAGAATGTCATCGATATATACGACAACACAAACATCGATGAGTTCCCGAAGGACATCATTCATGAAATATTGGAAGGCAGCCGGCGCGTTACACAATCCGAAAGGCATCACCTGGTACTCGAATAATCCGTATTTAGTACGGAAGGCAGTTTTCCATTCGTCGCCTTCTTTAACTCGTACCAGATGATAAGCCCCCCGGAGATCTAAGTTGGTGTATATGCAAGCGTCCTTCACCTGGTCAAGGAGTTCAAGGATCAGAGGCAGAGGATAACGGTTTTTAACCGTTATCTGGTTCAATGCGCGGTAATCGATACAAGTTCTAAGGTCGCCTCCTTTTTTGGGCACGAAGAACAAAGCCGAGGATGCCGGGGACTTTGACGGGCGAATAAAACCATTAGCTAGGTATTGATCCAAATATTGTCTCAAATGCAGATTCTCAGGTTCGGTAAGGGCATAAATCCTGCTACAAGGGGGTTGTGCACCGGGCACCAGATCGATTTGGCAATCGTACGATCTGTGAGGAGGTAACGTGTGGGCCTGTTCCTTTTGGAAGACGTCCTGAAAGTCTTGGTATTCCGGCGGTAGTTGCATGGAGGCAGAGGTTACAGATGCTAGATTAATCTTCAGGTTTTCTGGGTAGCAGGTTTGTGTACAATCCGGGAAGGTTATTCTCTTAGCTCGCCAATCAATTCGAGGATTATGTGTCTCTAACCAAGGAATTCCAAGAATAACCTGAAACTGTGGAGCCTTGATTACATCAAACACAACACCCTCCCGATGGCTGTCGGGACCAATAAGAGTCACCTCAGTAGTGGAATGTGTTACCGGTCCAGAGGCAATTTCAGTTCCATCGACTGTGGTGATGACATCTTTGCTGGTTTTAGGACGGAGAGGGAGGTTAATCCTAGAGACCAATTCACGATCCACATAGTTTCCAATAGCCCCACTATCGATGTATGCCTTTATTGCATGCAACCGCTTAGGCTGTTCTGGATCTACGAGAACCATTGGCACAATGAAATGCGAGGTCTGAGAGTTAGTTTTCAAGCTCGGCAAGCGGACCCCTACACTTGTCGGGCGGAGTTGTTTCCCGAAACAGAGTCTTCATGGTTTTTATCAGCAGCTCCTACCGCCTTTCGGGGCGGTTTTGCTGGGCAATCTCGTAGAAAGTGTCCAGAATTCCCACAATAAAGACATAATTTTAACTGCCACCTCCTTTCACGTTCTTTTTGAGTAAAGGGCCCTTTAACCCCTCCAATTTGCATAGGCTCAGAGACATCAACTCCCTTGGGATTAGCATGGGTCTTGACCAACACCCGGGTCTCAAACCTGGACCGATCTGCTTTTCTGTTTTGAAGTCTGTGATCCAATTGGACCACTAAGTCTATATACTCGTTGCATTCTTGGGGCGGATTTACAACTTGGGCCAAGACATCTTTAAGTTCTCCGCGTAGGCCTCGATAAAACAACGTGACTCTTTTATCCTCTGGCCATCCCGTTTCCACAATTAGTCTATTAAAGGTTGCAATATAGGATAGGAGGTCCTGATTGCCCTGTCGCAGGGATAGAAGTTCGTCATCCAGAGCCTGCCCCTGAGAGTGTCGAGCAAATAACCTTTCCATGCTTGCTTGAAACCTTTGAAAATCATGGAGAATCGGGTCATCTTGAGTAACCAGTGGAACTGACCAATTGGCAGCGCAGCCGCTGAGATATGACAATACAAAGGCTACCTTGGTCTGATCATTAGGGAAGACCCCAGGTCTGCATAGGAAGTGCAAACGACACTGATTCATGAATACGGCGAATCATTTGGGGTCTCCAGCAAAGCGTTCGGGTTGGGCCAGCGGCATGTTTCCAGGTAGATTAATCTGCACAGGGTTACTGGAACCACAGGAGCGGGGTTCCCTCCGGAACCGGGTAGAGGAGTTTGCCCAGCTTGACCTTGCAAAAGCTGTCTGGCCAGGTCATCAGTTCTTTCCTTTGATATTATTAATTCCCTCCTGAGGGCATTAGTCTCTTGACGAGCGGCATGTACTTCGGCCCGTAATTCCCCCAGTAATTGGGCCAACTGATCAGTCTCAGAACTTTCCATAGCGCCTGGGTGGGAATTTGTAGGAAGGCTTTGCGTTATGTTACGCTCACCTGACTCCCACGGTGGCGCTGGCCTGGTTCGCGCTGCTGTGACCTCTTCTAAGGTGATGCACAGGGTTCAGAAGACGGACTGGACCGGGCCCCCAAATCTGGCTTGTCTGGCTCGCAGAAGTATCCTTCTTAGGGTCTGGAAGGACGAGCTCTCCATCCTGCCTCTGATGCAGGGGCGCGTTGGTATCCAGTTACTTCACTGGATTTTCGGATTGGTGAGAACCAAACTTGCTTGGCTTCCAGGTAAGTCTTTTGATAAGAGGTTCCCCTTGTGTCCATGCATTAATGTACTAATGCTAGTGTCTTTTTCCCCATAGGGGCTGGGGTACGGAATGCCAGGGAACAGGCACCGACCCGAGATGAGAGGTGAAATCCTTGTAGAAATCAGGTAAGTCTTTAATGAGCGTTTTTTGGTAATGTCTTTTCATTCGCTCATTAACGCTGATGTCTCTTTTTCCCCTTAGGGGCCGGGGTCCGGAAATGCCAGGAAGCGGCGCGGACTCGAAATGAAGAGGGAATGAATCAACAGGTAAGTCTTAACATGGAGATTTAGCTTTCCTTATTCCCTTCTCTCTCTCACCTTTTGTTCTGGTCTTTTTCTCCCTAGGCGCTGGGGCGTGACTGCGAATCCGGATGATCGCTGCTGAACATGGAGGCACCCTGTGAAGTTGAGTGGAATGCGGCCCTGCAGCGATCGACGCAATGAACTTTTAAATAAAAGTTTTCCTTTTCAGGATTGTCGGCGAGATGTCTCCGGGATGCGGATTAGCAGGTAAGGACTTTTGCTTCTTCTGTTCTTTTCTTCTCTTCCTTTGCAGGTGATCCAGGATGCTGGCAGGCGTGGCAGAAGTCAGGATGCCGGAGCAGACACGGTGAGCGTCCAGCTGCTAGATGCAGAACAACGCGAAGCACGTGTGGCTGTTCGGGTGGGGTTTAAATAGCCTTGGAAGAAGTTCCAGGTATGTATCTTTCCTCCAATCAGGTATGTATCCTTCCCTGACCAAGCCCGGATGGTAAATTAGTCCCACAGGTAAAGTAGTTCCTTTCAGGCCTCAAGGAGGCTGGGATCCTGCAGCATGGTCTGCATCAGGTAAGTGCACCCAAGCACTCCCATAATGAGCCTGGCGCCTATGGCGCCAGGACTGATGTCTTTTATGAGCCTGGCGCCATAGGCGCCAGGACACTGTCCAAAGGGCCCCTATTTGGGGTTGCTGGGTCCTTCCTTGGGGACCGGATGTCCGCTTTCGGGGACGCAGGGCTTGAACCGGCTCCCCGGGAGCGGGCATCATGACAGTTTAGTAGATCTACCACGTTTCTTTTCTAGATGGCGTTCTTGTAAACAGTAATCCAATTGCATAGTAAGCATGATCATTTCTGCTAAGTTAGCAGAACAAGGAACCCTAGAGATCTCATCTTTCAATTCCTCTGAATTTCCTCTACAAAACAATGTGACTAACGCATCATCTGGCTCGGCTGTATTGGTGGCCCGTTGTTTAAACCTGGTGATATGAGTTAGTTTATCTTGGGATTCCTGTTTAAAATCCAAAAGAAGTTCTTGAGATGCGACTGTAATTTCGGGCCTACCAAACATTGCCTTAAGACTGACTGAAGGCTTGATAGGAATCAATTATGAGGCTATTTGTGTTAACTAAAGGGGGGGCAAAGCCAGAGCTGCCCCAGTTAGATGTGAAATCATACGTGCTACTTTGTCCTTCTCTGAAGGAAATAAGTAGCTTTAAAAGTGAACTGTACCGTACAGGCATCCTGAAATTCTTTTAGTTTATGGGTACTGCCATCATATTTACCACCAGGTGGGGGCCCTGGAGGTATTTCGAGACTTACAGGAGGGCGCGATAACTGTTGACGTAAAGTAACATTCTCTAACGTCAACGTTTGAACCTCCAGGGTTAAGGCCTGAACTGATGCCACTGACTGCTGCATCTGATCTATAGTTGCACTATTTAACTTTTATCTTTCACAGGCGTCGCTGACAGTGTATATTATCCAAATACATTCAAGAGTAAACAGAAAACAACAAACCTGATCAGACACAGAACAGTGGGACAACTAAAAGCTTCCCCAAGACTCCTGCACTCCTCCCTTCTCTTATAAGTTAAGACAGGGAGGTACAGAGGCCCCCAGGGAAACCCTCTGGGGAAGAAAAACCTATTTCCTGGATCTGAAGTGCTGCAGCAGATATGCAGCTGCTCATAGAATCGCAGGATCAGGAATCGAGTTGAGAGACTATGAGGTGGACTGTCCATGACTCCCTATGTTATTCGCACCATGTGGGTTCCGGTGCAATATGCTTGACGATGGCGTGCTGGGACAGAGAGATACAGACATATAACTAGTTCTAACTCTGGACTGAGGAGGAAACAGGAAGGAAACAGCATTAGATCCGGACACTAGACCTGCGCCTGGCACTATGAGTGCCATCTTGGAAGAAGGAAGGTCCGTGACATGAATCCTCCTCCATCTGTTCCAAACAGAGTGCTGCTTGAACCGGGATGTAAAAATAAAATTATAAGCCAAAGCAATAGCCTCTCTGCTCAGGCTATGTTCGACCAATTGTCCTTTGGATCTCTCACTGGAGATGGATATCAATTCATACTAAAATAGTTCAGAAAAGAAGTGTTCTCAGTTCCCATGTTATCCTCTTCAGATGGACTTGTAAGTCTATCTATAAAGCAAATATCGCAAGTTCATTATGTGGAAGAATGTTTCCCTTGTTTCTTTTTCACCACCTTGACCACTTTCCCTCTATTGGTTCCATATCTTGACTAGGCTGATCTAATCCTCCAGGTTCCCTTTGCTTTATGATTGTACCAATGTAACTTATTTTCGGACTTTCCAGGCTACTCTGGATTTCAAGTTTCCTTAACCTCTCTAGTTGTATATGTGCTTCTTGTCAAGATTCAATACTCAGCTTTCTAGGTCTCCCGTAACCCTTCTTGCAGGTTGCCTTCTCTCTATTTCTTTCTGCTCTCTCCCACCACCCTGGTACATTTTGATGGCTTTGTGTTTGCTCCAGTGTGATGGCGTCCTAACAGGGATGTTGCCGTTCACCCTTCTCCACAGAGTCACCGGCATGTAGGTTCCAGCTTCTCTTCTTTTGCCTGTTTTGGCAGTCTGTGGGGTCCTCAAGTTCAAATTGGAGGATTCATTCTTCAGGTTTTTCCTGCCCTTGGCATAGTTTCCCGGGTCCCCGAACCACAATGGCTGCAGCATGGTCACACCACCAGGTGTACGTGAGAGGCTGTGTAGGATTATTAATCTGCAATTCAAGGTTTCTAGTCCCTTTATTCTTGCTGCTGTACTTCAAAGGGGCGTGTTGATTTTTGTCAGTTCAAGGAAATGCCACTATTACCTTGGGGCAATGATATACAAGCAATGCAAGTATTTGTTGGATGCAGAACAGAAGTAATATCAGTCTCTTATACTCCCATATATGCAAACAGAGTATTCATTCGTAGGGTAGTTCCTTGGAGGAATGGGAGTTCTAGTCCCCTAGAGGGGAGTCATTCCCAGTGAGATCCCACATTCCCTGACCCCTAAGGTGAGTCTCGCTTTGCAGACTCACCTCCCTAACCTCAACAAGGGTGGCTCCTCCTTGGAAGTAGGGACAAATTGTCCAGATTCTTAACGCATGTTACAGTAATAAATAACAAACCACATAATAGCACATCTTCGCTACTTTATCATAGATGGCCAGTAATAATTCCATGCCAAATATATAGCTAGACTGGCTTCACCAAAATGCAATTCTAGTCACATAATAACATTTGACATGATTACTTTATCATACATGCCCAGATAAGTGTTTTACCCCAGTATGAAATGGCTTAACGGGATGCCCCAAAATGACAGTGTAGCCACGTAATAACATGTAAGATGCTTGCTTTAAAATAAGTCCCCTGGGAAAAAAGGTCATGCTACACTATGAAATGGCTAGACTGTCTGGCCCAAAATGTCAGTCTAGCCAAGTAATGAAGTGGTTGAAATACCCCATGTCTGCCTTAGAGGACCCTAGTGGAATTAAAAAACCCAGCTCCTTAACTCTTAAATACTGGACCTCATTATGAGTCCGGCGGTAACCGTGCCTGAAATTCTGGCAGGTTACCGCCGGACTCGTATTACCATTCCGCCTCCGTGATTCCTGGAATCACCGGGGCATTACAACCCCGCCTGCAGAATTCAGTAAATCCCCATTCCCATCTAGTCCCATAGGACTCCATGGGAATGGGGAAGTGGAAACACCGGCACCATCTTGTAATGGTGCCAGTGTTTCCACGTCCGCCGGCAGACGGGTGGTGTTAAACCCGCCAGGTCAGACCTGGCAGGAATGACACCTCCCGCCTGCAGGACTCGAGATCAGCCGGTCCGGAAACAACGGTGGCCGCGGGTTTACCGCCACCGTTATTTCTGGACCGACTGACTCGTAATGAGGCCCGCTGTCTTCATTTAACTTAACTTTCCAGCTGCGATATTGCCTTTGTATTCGTGCCTCCTCCTACTGAGGTAGGTTACCTTGTTTTTTATTAATGTATTAGTGTGTTTAGTTTAAAGCCTCCTATTTTTAAAGATGCAGGTTTGACATTCTTTAGTTTTGGCACTGTGGTACTGATGTGTGGCCTGCTGCTAGCTGACACCCCTCCTAGTGTATAGCCTGCCCACAGCCTACGTCACGACAAGAGTTAAAGGAGCTATATCTGCCTGATTTCACCTGATCCACCTTTATTATTGGGATCACTGATGGTTTAGAAATAGTGTGGGGGTTGTAACCCCTACTCAGCACTGTACTTTTGCAGAGCAGAACGACATAGTCAGCCAAGAGACAGGTACTGCTGGTTAATGTACTGGCACCTTGGAGCAGAGCATGAAAACAGTGAAGGGCTTGAAGCCCAGTGCCCTTCACGATCCATGTCGGAAGAGTGGACTCCACCACAGTGCATTGAGGCCATACAAATGGGGAAAGGGCGGTATACATATAACACATACAATAGAATACAATAGCAGTAAGGCTAGCAAACCTGAAATGCTGAAAAGCCTGCATGCGTTTGAGAAATCATTGGGGCAGTGGATACCCAGGGGGGGCGAACAGTGATCTTGAGATGCCAAGCCAAGTACTACTCTAGTGGGGGTCATTTTAGTGGATGTGTCAGCGATAGTGATAGCTCTTCCTGCCATTCTTCCCAAACCAAAGGGTGAGTAGCATGGTGTCCAAAAGATACGAGTTTCAGCTACGTCCCAATATACACCTGGGGTAATCTCAGTGGGTCTGACCTGGCAGCTAGAATGTCTGTTCTAGAAGAGAGGGGATCACACTAGCAGAGCATAAATAAAGAACGAGGCACAGAAAGAGAAGGCCAGAGTCATTATTTCTACTGCACATGCTGTGGTCTCTGACTGGCAGCCATTAGGAGATGACGCATCCCTGAGCGAACTAGCACAGATGTTGAACAGCTGCGATATTCCACATGGAGACCGTCTCCTAATGAATACCTGCAGAATAAGACAACTCGTCTTCAACAATGAGGTTCTCTAAACCTGGCATTACACAACGTATTATTATGCTAAAGACAGTAATTAAGAGGAAGAGGTTAATGACTAGAGGAGATTGCTCATCATAGGCCCAGGTAGTATAGCTCAGTGGCAAGCACTCGCCTTGGAAGCACGACGACGCAGAGCAACACAGGTTCGAATCCCAGGTCTGCAGTTATAAACCTCTTCGGTATTAAGTGCATTATAAAATAACAATTATAGTAATAATTTCCCCATGAACTTTGAAATTATAGGCTTGCCTGCACTCTGGGGTTTTTGGCACACAGTATAAAACTACTTACTAGGCAAACTAACAAACAGGAGCAATTATTGGTGCTTCTTAAAGGATGTACAGTAAGGGCTATTTTAAATATGTTTTGTGCATTCTAGGCTTACTGGTGGCATGTTAAACGACAGAGTTAGTTCTCACTTTTAATGAAGCTTTACCATTTCCTGAATGCTACATTATTCACTGCTATAGTAATCCTACATTTGTTGGATTGAAAGAAGCTCTAGTGGACCTTTCTCACCACCAATGGATTTCTTTCTCTTCTTGCTTATTTTGCTCTCCACAATTGGGAAGGGAAGGGTGCAACTAGCATGCAAGCTCCCCCCCTGGAAGCGGGAACCCTACTCCAGGGAGGGAGACATTCTCATTGGAGGAGATTTTGTAGTTCACTCACTCTTCACGTCACAGGAACCCACATTTGAAGAAGAGCCACAGCCAATAACATGTGAGGGGTAAGAACAGTTTTCTGTGATAACAAGTGCTCAGGATTCAGGAAAAGGTATGGGCGCCATTTACAATCTTTGAGGCCTCCTGTACCTTATGAGATCCACTGTGTCAAATAAGGGCTTCAGGCTTTTTGTATGTTTTGTAGATTATTCTGCAGCCTTCGATTGGTATGAAGGCAGCTGTGGAACAAACTGATTGCCTGGGGTTGTGATCCTTCAATTGTTGCTATGGTCACACAGATGTACCTCCGTGCGGGTAACGCTTGTTCTCAAAGGGGGTGTGTCTCACAATATTGTCACAAATCAGTGAGTAAAACAGGGCTGCTTGTGGAACCATTATTCTATAACTTATATTTGTGGCAGACCCAGGAGGGAGATTGGATGCAGGATTGGGGTCAGCGTGCTGCTCTTGCTTTTCTATGCAGATGATACTGCCTTACTGGATAGGATGCCCATTGGATTGCAGTGCAGTATTGATGCCCTGACTCACTACTCCAAAGAGAATGGCCTCTTCAGGAATCCCTCTAAAACCAATATACTGGTGGTGGGAAATTGGCTGAAAAAGTCTAGGGAATTCAAGTGGAAAATGGATAGGGCAAACATTGAAATAGTTGAGTATGATGTCTACCTGGGTGTGTTAGTTAATTCCAAATTACATAAATCTGCATTACGCAGATCCATAATGCCCCAGTTATTGAAAAAAGCGTCATTTCGTGGAAAGGGAGATTGATCTGTGGAGTGTTTTTAAACCCTATACAAGGCCTGTTTGATACCAAGCCTTTTGAACAGGATGGAGATGCTTACTGAAGATGAGGTACTCTATCTTCAACAGATTGACAGTAAAATGTGGGAGCGTACTCTTGGTTTGCCTCAATGTGTACCATCTGAGGCAATCTGCTGTGAAGTAGGACTCAACTCCATCCTGAATCTTTGGGGGATTCAGAGATGTTCCTTATACTTGAAGATGCAAGACGGTGGTAACACATATTATTTGCTTGGATGTTTTTTACCTATGGTTTTGGGGTACTTGGAAACTGATGGGAGTACTCCAGATTAATATTGATCAAGTGTATGCATTTTTTAATTGGATTTATTTTAAAATGGAATTACCTTTTAATGTAAGAGTGAGTACCAACCTAATGAAATGCAAGGCCATAATATGGGAAAGAGGGACATTGTTGGAGAAAGTATCCGCTAAACCAAAAACCATTCCCTCATCCTTGCTCATGCATTGCAAAAACAAAATGTGCCTTGTTAAGAAGATTTATTGCGAAGCTTAGCCTTAATCTCCTTGAAACCTATGAAAATAGAGGAGCCTGGAAAAAAATCCCATATGTAAATAAGACTTGCAGACTGTGTAACATGTCGGTTGAGACTTCTAGATATTTATTGAATGATTACAGGGAAAGAATGTCAATGGTTGCCACACATTTGTTAGTAACCTACAATCAATTTACACTGATCAATTTTGGAGTACCACCTACTCTGGGGAGTCGCTGGTGTTTGCTGCTGGCTGCACATTTTATTTGGAAAAATTTTGAAACACTTGTATGAGTTTTAAACAGTATTTAAGTAATATTTTGTAATTTTAATTATGTATGATGTTGTGAGGATTTATGTTGATATTAAGATTGATGTATTGTTTCTCGATATAATTGAAAATAAATGTATTTAAATGGGTTATCGGCAAGCGGGAACTTGGGGGGGTGGATGGGAGAAAATGGGGGTATGAGAGGGGACGCCTCCTTGAAGTGGAAGGACAGAATTGGAAAAAACAGAACCACCAGTTGGAAAAGTGGTGGTTTGGTCTTCCACATATATCCCATGATGTTATTATATGATATGATATGTCATTTATAACACACCTGTACACAAGTGTTTCTGTTGTGAACTTCACAATAAGATATGGGGCTGGGTTTTATTAGGTCATCAGTCTTGATATATCAATGTGTCCGAATATTTATTGTCAGAAGGGGGGCACTGGCCTGGATTTGGGAGCAAGTCATCTTGTGATAAACCTGAAAATGTGACTCAAGTAGAGAACAGTAGTAACAGAACATGGCTCAAACCTCACCACACACCTATTATCCCTGGCAAACTTCCCACTCACTATCTCATCAACCACTGAGACCGCCCACTTTAACAAGGTGGTGGCATTGCCATCATATGTAAAGACACATTCACAATTAGTAATCACAAACAACGCCATGCAAATCCTTTGACACTCTCTCTCACTTGCTCTCCTCCCTCAGACCCACACCCTACCCTTTTCTACCTCATGTGCTACCCTCCTATACACAATACAAACTTCTACACTGACTTCACTACTAACCGCCACCCCCCCCCTGCAACAACATCTACCTTGGCAACTTCTACCACAGTAGTTCCCTTCCAGACACCAATGCCATACTAAAGAGTATCCTCCCTCAACTCACACCTTACAACCTCACACACCTCATCACCTATCCAGCACACACTGCTGGCAACTCCCTGACAGTTTTGATCACACGCAAAAATAATCTCTCTGTGGATAATCAAATCTGAGTATCGTGATCAGACCACGTTGATATGCCCTTAAAGCTCACCCTACCACACAGAATCCCACCACCTGCCACACATCCCCTAATCCCAGAGCCAGACAAACCAAAAACATTGCAGACATGGCCCTAACACCACGAACACCACTCCCCCACACAACACACACATCCCTCCATCCTACTCCACCAATACACCACCATCATCACACAGACACTCGACAAAACTGCACCTCTCAAATTACAAAAACACCACAATAACCAGCACAAACCCTAGTTCAACAGTTCCCTCCTCTCTCTCGCGCATGAACACAGACACCTAGGAAGAGCCTTGCAATATGACTCACGCCCCTCAACCAGGACACCCCAGAGGCACTGCTGCAACAAATATAAAACAGCCATTCGCATTGCCAAAGCCACCCATTACTTCCAAGAACTCCAATCCGCCACCAATCGTAACCAGAAACTATTTCCTCCAGCAGACATAACATTATCTCAAAAAATGTTACCTATCCCAGGCGACCCAAAGGGGAGGAAATCAACTGTTCAATAGGAGTACCTTTAACTTTAAGGGGGCCTACATCTCTAGAGGATAAGACTTCCTCTAGAGCCCTGTGCTAAGGTAAAACAACAGCATATCAGCAATGCCTTAAGTAGTAGGGGACTCAGACATAGCGTTGGCGGACAATGCACTCCAGCTAATTAAGTGGTTAAGCGGATGCAGGATGGTGGGAAGCTACGCCACCCGGGTCACAACAGCATACATATGAATTATGTGCCAGTGCCTTCTTACCAACATGGAAAACAGTAAATACAACAGGAGAACTAGCAGCACTCCAGCGCTACGGCGCGGTCTGGTGCTGACCGGGTGGGTGATGGTGCACCAGTGCTGACGCGCCTGACCACTAAATAAGTGAAGGGAGATGTTGTTTTAGAAATACTCAGCACAGCATTAAATGGCACAATCATTTGTTTTCCCACCACACCCAAATAGTCAGACAGGTGAATCAAACATGAAGCTATGTAGAGAAATAGCTTAACACAATAACAGCCTACGATTGCATTCGAATTATAGAGATCGCGTCCATCCCTTTTTCAAAACTTTATACAAGTCATACTAGTGGGAACAGTTTTCATCAGTTGTGTTTGAATGATCTGATCGTCAGTAGAGTTACTTTGATCTCTTAGGTCTCTAGCTGTTATTTGCTCTCATGCCATTGTTTTCAGCTGCCTCACAAGCTTCACGTTTCTCCTTTCCTCTATTTTGGTCACTCACAATTTATCATCTGAGTCTGAGACTAGCAGAAATGCATCCTTCTGATATAAAGATGACCAGGAAGTACATCCTGTGTCCTAAAAAGTAGAATGAACTCATTGAAGAGCTAATGGGTGCCACTTTCGATAAATATGACCAACGTGTCTTCTTGTAGCGCTTGATGCCAGATTCAACGTGCTTCTAAGCGTTTCTAATAATTGGTGTTATTTTTCCCCATTTACTGTTGCTCAGTTTATGAACCTCAGGAGAAACGCGGGCAGATACAGTCCTGCTGCAGGATTCAATCTTGTAAAGTGCAGGCTGAACCCAGGTGAGAGGCCAGTGCTTAAATGGTAGACTATCCAACCAGTCACACGGCTGGGCTCAAGCTCAGAGCAGTCACACCTCCACTGGCATGCTTTCTTCTCAGACCACACAGGCATCGTTTATAATCTTATCTGCAGGTCTGCACGCTTTATGGGCTGCACTTAGAAATCTCAGTCCATGACACAGAAAGCACTTTATTCCTTCACGTGCAAGAGCAAGTCAAAAGGCTGGGAATAGAACGCTTTAGGAGTTTACTATTGAAGAAGCTCGGGTGCAACACTTAAGACATAAACCGAAAAAGCCAAAACGTGCATATTTGTTCCAAACATTATGAGTGTTTCAAGAAAAATGTGTATATTGGTCTGAGCAAAAATAATATAAATAAAGCAGGCACACGTGTTGTTGGACAAAGGATGAGGCATGAGGCGGCTGGACCAGTTAAGGCATGAGGTAAAGAATTAAAATTGGCATCTGTAGAGGAATATGTACAACAATAAAATATGATTTAGCTGAGGGAGGTGTAGCTTGAAAAGTCCAATAGGCTAGGCCACATTTTTCTCACTGCACTACTGACTGAGCTATATCCGAGAGACCCACTAGTATGACAATAGCGCAATGACATTGTGGGCCCGATTCATGGAATTATCTGTGAAGAAAATAGGGTACTTGCGGGCAACTGCACGAAAATCCACCTTTGTCGATTCATGGAATAGAATGCTCTGTACTTTCCCTGCACTTCCATGGATTTCATGCTGGCTCGGCACGTTTGTGCAAGCCGACGAGGGCCTTGCCTGAGACTCCGAGCTGAGTGTGGGTGTGTCCTGCGCAGAGGGCTGGGAAGGGAGTGGAACACCAAAAATGGGGAAGAACTTGCAAAAAATTGGGCGTTCCAAGGACACCCACTATTGCGAGGCACGAGACGTATTCATGTATTCAATCGCGCAACCTCTCGGCTTGGAAATGGCCATGCAAGTCTTTCATAAAATCCACCAATCGAAGGCAGGCGTAGGTACACTTGCACGTAGGATATGCAGCGCGCAGGTGGAGTCGCAAGTCGGATTTTGGGGTTCATGTACTCAATCAGGGAAATTATGTAACTCAGGGTGCATGTAAGCAGTGTAGCAGGGTGCAGGAACGTTTTACCTGAGTCCGCACGCAGATATCCTGACTTATTGCTGAGTTATGATTTTTTATACGCAAGTTGTCGGGGTGCCGGATACAGTTGCATGGACCAAGAGCACGATCCCCAAGTCGCAGGCTTGTTTACAGGGGACCCCACACACTGTTTGAAGGGTGCATGTATTTGCAGAGGAGCGTGCAAATGTATCTGATCTAGCGGTTTTCAGCTTTGCGGGTGGGCCGGGCAGGGGCGTTCAGGCGCGACTTGCGAATACGGTTACTTTATGTGAAGAATTCCATGAATACACGTGTTGTGCATTTTTCTTCTGCGTGCAGGCTCGTGCAGTGTCCTTCTCGGTGCGGTACACCGCCCTTTCATCGTGGGATGAGGGGACGCTGGGTTTTTCACTGTTGTCATTTCAACGTGAAAACTCGTCGAATTTTGTAGGGGGGTTAAAAAAATATATAGATGGGGTGTGGGTGTTCGGGGATTGTTAAATAATTAAAGGGGATGGGGATGGAATAAAAAAAAAAATATTGCTTTTCGCGTTGAAATATCAACTGAGAAAAACCCATCACTGTTTCATCCTGCGATGAAATGACATGGAACCCTCGGTGCGTGGCGCCGGTTCCCGATCACGGAAGTGAAAGGGAACTGGCGCTGCAGGGACTCAGCATGTAATAAAGGTAAGTAGGGTTTGTTTATGTTGGGGGAGTGGGTGGAGGTGTGTTGAGGGTGTTGGCGGGGGAGTATTGTGGGTGTGGGTGGGGGTGTGGGTATGTAAGGGTTTTCAATGCGTGTTCGCATGGGAAATGTGCGAACCTTTTGTGGTTCGCACATTTCTCATGCAAACGTTTCCGTTGCTGACTTTTCTGTGACGGAAAAATCACGCAGATCCTGCAGATGACTGCATTGAGATACGAGCTAGTTATAACATCTATGAAGGCTCACTTGGACTGGAGAGTGTTGTCCTTTTACAGAAATATTCTCTCGTCATATGATGAATTTTTATAGGTCAACCTTAAGGCAGAGTCCTTGGGAAAGACATCTGGTCTCATGGTTGACTTTTATAGCAGAGCAGATTGTGTTTTGAGGACCATAGACTGTAGAACTGTGGACCTTTGTGAAAATCCAACTAGGATTAAAGATTTAGCTCAGGGGCCACGTGTGAGTCTTGGAAGCAAGACAACGCATAGCAACACGGGTTTGAATCCCGGGCTCGTGCTTAGAAACCGGTAGGTATTAAGCGCTTTGAAAAAGAACAATTATAATTGTAATGATTAAAAAATGATTTGATTGAAACTATTGCAGTATTGCACAATTGAAGGATACACTCAAGTCTGACCTAATGGACAAACCTTTGGGTGTTCGGTCAAGATACTTTTCTGAGTTTCCAAATTCATACTTTACACAGCAAGTTTTATGATTTTGTTTGAATTTAGTACTTACTAACCAGATGAGAAGTACCAGAAATCATTCTCAGACTATATCCGAACTCTGCTCAATTTGCAATGATGGCGCCACCATTCAAACCCTGAGGCATCTTTTAATTGACTGTGAAACCCTTCACAGATATCAAGTAAAGGCATTTAGTTGTTGTGTCTGACACATGAATGGTCCAGAGGACCTTTGGTTGGGATTGTCCAGTGTAGATGAAACCCATCTTACAATCGCAGTGATAACATCAGTTAAACTTTGTATAGTTTTTAGGACATGCGGTTTGTAGTTCTTTTTATCTAATCTAGAAGCCAAGTCTAATCTTACCTTTTGATGCTTCTTACTTTTAATATGAATATGAATATAAATGTTTGATAATTTGTTGTATTGCAATATAACGAACATGCATAATTTACTTTTCCTATGTCATATATAGAAATTAATGACTATTGTTTTTGTAAAGTAAACATGTGAAAGTTTAGTTGTTTAACAAAAACCACAATAAAAAAATAAAAGTTCCCCAAGAGCACAGGTAGAGAGTGTAAGGATGAGAGGACCCAAGACAGAGCCTTGTGTAACACCAATAGTTAGAAGAGTGAGTTGAGATGTGTTGTTGTTCCAGGAGACAGAGAATTGGCAAAGTGCCAAGCAGGATTCAACCCAGGCATGGGCTTGATCATGAATACCAGGAGAAGATGAAGGAGATTAAGGAAATGTTAATGCTTTTGTGTCTTCTCCTGTGGATTTGATTTGAAAGCTGTTCGATTGCTCGTGATTAGGGTGGGTGGACCAGTGTTAGGGAGAATTCTCTGTTTAGGCTGAATTTCCTAACCTAGTGAGTCCCCCAGCAGCTTTGCTGGATTTCTGGAGTTTGTTTTTTTCTCCTGCCAAGAGTGAGACTCTTTTTTACTCCCACTCTTGGACATGATTTGTGGCGTTCCTTTGACTGTTAATGTGTTTTATGGGCTATGGGGTCTTTTACTCCATAGGGTCTCATGTGTTTTTACTATGTGTGTTACCCAGCACCCTCAGTGCAGTGACACAGGGGTGTCATAGTGACACCCCACCATAGACTCCATACCCTGGGACTGACTACTGTCTCCCAGGGCATGTAAAGTCACCATTGGCTTTACTAGTCCCAAATTACTAACAGAACCAGTACAAACCATCATATTGTGGACGTACTGGTAGGGGCAATTCGATTGCCCCTGGTCTGTTATTCGAGGGGGCACTCTCCCGTCCCCCCTCGTCGAGTTTTGGCTGGTGGCAGTGGATACTACTTTTTATATTCAAACGCGAATATATCTCTATGGGATTTTCCCATTGTTCGAGGCTAATACTTTTTTAACATAGCCTCTAACATACCGCCGGTTTATTTATTTAATATTAATTCACCGGTTGGTATTTTCTGCCAAAACTCGGTTTTAAAATGGCGTTTGTGTTCGCCTCTGTAACTCCAAACCAAAGGTCGAGCCCTTTGTTCCACTTTTGACGGGCTTCTACACAGAAGCCCTCCAAAGTGGTGCCACTCTGTCTGGGTACCACAGGGGGGGTGGGAGGGGGTTTAGGCAGCCTGGACTGAGTTACCTTGGTAACTCAAGTCGCACTCTTGTGTGATTGGCCCAAGTGGTGAGCCGGCCGGCTCACCACTTAGCATGTTTGATTGACAGCTAGGCTGAGTGAATGGGGGTGTGCTGCATAAAAGCAGGGCTTTTGGGACTGGAACTTCAGAAGTCTCCACAGGACCTGAAAATCCGAAGAGGGAGAAGCTGAGCCGACCTGCTACGACGACACCACCGGTGGAGCCCTGCTGAACCGACTCACCACTTCCCAACGACAGAGGAGATCTCCCTGCTAGAGAGTCTTCTTCCCTTGACTGGTGGGCACAACCAGTTTACCTTCTTTTTTTCGCTTCCAAGACGTCCAAGTGGTCGAATTGCCCGGGCCAAGCACCCCGGCAACCGGATAGCCACTTACCCTTGCACCGCGAATAAAAGGACCGCTCCTTTTAATTGAGAACTCCGTGGCTGGTTTCTTCCCTGGCAGTGCAACGAACTCCTGCTCTCTTCCTCAACGAGATCCTCTCTTCCTCCGGACGAAGCACCGACTTGCAATCACTGCCAGGAACAACTGCCCCCGCTGGAGCGTTCTCACCATTTCAAGGTACCGTGTCCGCCAGGCCTCCCTTTCTAAAGATTGCTACAAGGTAATAATAACCCCTTAACCTTCTGGACTGGGCTGGCCGCCTTGACCATCTAACTGGTCCCTTTCTGTTGATCCAACTCCTTTCTGAACTTTTTGCAAGACTTTTGTGCACTTTTAAACCGTGTGACCTTGGACACATTTCGTCCGGAGCCTCTTAAAGTGGGTCCGGCCTTGTTAACTTTGACTTTACGGTTTTAACCTGCCTTCTACTCCTACTGTGTGCTTACGAAAGTGTTGGGATCTGTTTCTATCTTTGCTCTGCCTTTCTCTCCGTTGTAAGCCGATTGATTAGAGTGCCATCTTCGCTAAGCGCTCATCGCTGTCTGAAAATAAGTGTTGCTTTACTGAAGACTTGTCTAATAATCATTGAAGGGAGTGTATATCTTTTAGTGACCGTGTTTTTGAACTGCTTGATCTTAGTGCCAGTGTGTTTTATTAGATGTGGTTTTTAAATAAATAATGATATCCCTTTTACACCAAGCTCTGGTCAGTGTTTGCTTGTTCTACTGTGTTCTTTTGAACTATTGTGAATATTCTGTATACTGCCTAACTCTTCTTGAGAGAAGTCTGACTGCTCAGCCACAGCTACCAGGTAAATCTGGGTGGTACAGACTGCTACCAATTGGTTTTACTGCCAACACCTGTAGTCCTAAGCCTTTTGCAGTGGTCCCAGAGGGAACTGAACAGGTTTCTGTCTAACAACCAGCTCCAGATCATGTTGTGAATTTACCTTAACAATCAGAACTTTAATCCATTCTAATGAATTAAATATTTGGAGTTGAAACTCAGAAGGATCTGAGAGGTTCAAACCTTGATTCGATCAACTCACACAATAAGAGCATTTTGCAAAATGTTTTCGTTGTCATTACATATCATTTGAACTTGTTACAATGTTAGGTTTCCCTCTGTTTGATTTCATGGGATAGCATTCTGATATTATGCTTTTTTTTGTAGCTCAAATCACTTTTATTTGGATTCTAATCAAAAGGCATGTATAGAAAATATTAAAATCGATTTAAACCATAAACAAGGGCAAGCATGTATTTACAGGCTTGGTCCAAATACCATGCTGCATCAACTTTACAGAGTTACCGCTGATTAAAACTTATACTAAACATTATTTTAAGGTTTGAAACAGTTCTTTAAGATGAGCACTGCAAGGCATGACACCTGTACTTCTTCAGATCCTTCTGGGATTTGGAAGCATTTTATCCACACAGGGAAGACCTCCTAATCAATCTGAGGTGCTCACCTCTAGCTATCGTCTCCATGGGCATCATCTATTTCCTGGAGCGTTGTCACCTGCTCGAGCGCTCTTCAATACAAGCCCATATTGAGCTCAGCCAACAATGTTTTTTTTCAAAAACTCTTTTTATTGGCATTTATAGAAAACAGAGGCTTCAGTATTCACAATGACATATTACCATATTATCTCGTTAATAATCAACCAAAAGAACTTGGCCTCCTCTGAGGCGAACAAAGGCGGGGGGGGGTCAAGGAGGAAACCTCAGGAGGGGGGGTTCTGCAGTCTTAAATCACGGTTACAGGGGCTATGTTCAAGGGCGACAGCGGAATAGGAAGCAGATGATATCGGATGAGGGGTGGGGGGGCTAGTCCATCTTCAGCAACCAACAGAGGGAGAGGGGTTGTCTTGCCACCCCGGGGAATTTCTCCACGTAGTCCAGGAATGGGGACCAGATGTTATAGAACTTATTGCTGTTTCCGAATCAGAGGGCCATGATTTTCTCCGCGGCTGCAATGTCCCAACATTTCACCCACCCCACAGGGATTGTCAGACCCTCCGGGAGCTTCCACAACATGGCGATGGAGATTTTGGCTGCGGTGAGTAAGTGCGTGCAGAGGCTTGCCAGGTTGCCTGACAACAGCAGTTGACCCTCCCCTGTATCACCTAGAAGGACGATTCCCGGATCCCACGGAATCGTCAGTCCTGTGATGAGCTGAATCTGTTCTAGGACTTCCCTCCAGAACCTCTCGGCCTTCGGGCAGGTCCAGAGCAGGTGGAACAGCGTGCCGGTGACTCCGCAACCTCTCCAGCAATGTGGCGGGATGGTGGGGTCACACTTGTGCATGGTTTCCAGGGTGATATACCACCTGTAGCAGACCTTGATGGCCCCCTCTTTATTCGTGACACATTTCGAGGATTTGTGGGTTCTCGTCCATATGCGAATCCAACTAGCCATATCTAGTTCTTTGCCAAGGTCTCGCTCCCACCTTTCCATGTAGGACTCCTTCGAGTCCAGGTTTACCCTGTCCAGTAGCTTATATAGGGATGAGATCTTTCCTTTGGGCGGGGTGGTTGTTACCGTTTGTTCCAGTGCCGTGAGTTCTCTGTGTGCCCGTGATCTCATTGCTCATTGGGTTTTGCGAAAGCCAGTGACACAGTTGGGTATATCGGAATCTTTCGGCTTCCGGGACCTGGAATTTACTTTTGCAGTCCTCAAAAGTGAGCAGGACGTCCCTGTCGAAAAAGACTGCGACCCACTTCAGGCCTCCTGCCTTCCAACTGGAAAAGGCACCCTGACCCACCCCAGGAGTGAAATCCGGGTTATCCCAGATCGGGGAGAGGGGGCCTGCTGGGCCCCTGCATTTCCACCTCCTCGTCGCCTGCCTCTAGCTGCTAACTGTGTTCCAGGTTGATGTAAGCGGGCCAGAGTTTGGCGGGTTTCTACGCCCTGTGATGTGTGGCAGGGAATCCAGTGGGTGGTGGCTCCATTCCTCCTCCAACTTGAGCCAGCGGGGTTTGTTGGTTGACGCTTGCCACATGAATGCTGCAGAGAGCTGGGCGGCCAGGCAGTATCTCTCAACCTCCGGTGCCCCCAAGCCGCCGGAGCCGGGGCTCCTTAGCATGATTTTCCAGGCGACTCGTGGCTTCTTTCCTGCCCAAATAAATTTCATCATACTGGCTTGGAGGTTTTGCTTGGCCTTTTAGGGGATCGCTACTGGGAGAGCTTGGCAGAGATAGAGCAGTCTGGGAATCAAGTTCATTTTTAGTGCTGTGATCCTCCCCGTCCAAGATATCTCTTGTTTTTGCCAGTGGGACATGTGCGCTTGCAGGTCCTTAAACCGGGACGGGAAGTTCAGCTTGTACGTGTGTTCAGCCAGCTTGGGAAGTTGAACACCCAGGTAGTTCAGATGTGTTTTGGCCCACGGGATTGGGAGGCCGGCTAGTAGCGCCTCCAGCTTTGTTGTGGGCATATTAATGCCCAAAGCCACTGACTTCTTGGGGTTAATTGTGTACCCGGAAGCAGCTTTGAAGCCCGCCAACTCCTCCTCTAGTGCCACGAGAGATGAGCTTGGGTGGGTCAGTGTCAGCAACACATCGTCCGCATACAGGGCAGCTTTATACGTCTCTTGCTTATATTTTAGGCCTAGGATAGTGGGGCTTAGGCTGATCCTGGCAGCGAACGGCTCCATGGATAACGCGAATATGAGGGGCGACAAGGGGCATCCTTGATGGGTTCCTCTGGTGATCGCTATTTTAGGGGACCACGCCCCATTGATTCTGAGGGTTGTGGTGGGCTGTTGATAGTTTGCCAGTATCCATTTCTGGAACCTTGGTCCCACCCCATAGTGTTGGAGTGTAGCTCTCATAAAGCCCCAGTCCAGCCTGTCAAAGGCCTTATGTGCGTCAAGCGACACCACAGCCAGTTCCTCTCCAGTTCTGTTGGTTGTTTCGATGATGTTGATGCTCCGTCTAATATTGTCCTGGGTGTTGCGACCCAGATTGAAGCCCGTCTGGTCTGGGTGTATAAGGTCTGGAAGGAGAGCAGCGAGTCTACGTGTCAAGAGCTTCAAAAAAATCTTATTGTCTACATTTAGTAGGGCAATGGGGCGGTACGATGAGCAAAGTTCCAGGTTTGTCCCGGGTTTTGGGATCAGATTCCTCCATGGAGGGGGTGACCAAGCCTGTTTCCAGGAAGGTGTTGAACAAAGAGGCCAGACGCGGGGCCAGGATGTGGCTGTATTTCTTATAGAATGGGGCGGGAAAGCCATGTGGGCCTGGAGCTGTGTTTTTCATAGTTTTGATCACCTCAGCCACCTCCTCCGAGGAGATAGGAGCCTCCAGGGCGTCCATCTGTGGGTGGCGGGGCGGCTTTGGGACTGACTGCAGGAACTTCGCAATTTGATCCACCTCTGTGGGTTTCCCAGACATCACCTCCCTGTGGTGTTTGGTGATAATGGCAAGCTTTTCTGAGTCCAAACAGCGGGGTATCCCCTCTCGGTCCCAGAGGACTTTGATGGTATTCCTGGTGTGCAGTTTCTTCAGCTTATGCACCAGCAGACGGTTGGCCTTATTGCTATTAGGTAGTAATATTGCTTTGTAAATGTTAGAGCTTGGGCCGTCCGATCCGCCAGATGCATTTCGAGGACTACTTTTGCTTTGCGAAGTTCACCACTGGGGCATGGTCCGAGATGATCCTCAATCCTATATGGATATCTGTGATGCAGGGGAACAGGACGCTCGAGAACAGGAGGTTGTCTATCCTCGACAGACCTCTGTAGACGTGTGAGAAAAAGGTGTAGTCCCTTGCTTTGTCATTAGCCAATCTCCATGCGTCAACCGTCCCCGTCTCCCTCAGGAATTCCGCCAGTCCCAGTGCTTTTGAGAAGTCTGATCCATTGGGCGGCAGGGACTTATCGATAGTGGGGTCCGGGGTAAGGTTAAAGTCCCCCCCAATTAGTAGTTTCCCCTCAGTAAAGGTGGTTAACACTGGGAGCACCTTGTGTAAGAAGCGCTCCTGGGCCTCATTCGGGCAGTAGATGGCTGCGATGGTGATAGGAAGTTCGACCAGGAGTCCCTTAATCAGCAAAAATCTGCCCTTGGGGTCCCGTTTGACCGTGACCTTGGAGAGCGCCACCGCTTGGCTAAGTAGAATAGCGACCCCTCTCTTTTTCTTGCCACAGGAAGCAAAGAATCTCTTGGGGAATCTATGGAACCTGATGCGTTGCTCGTCTGCCGCCAGGAGATGAGTTTCTTGCAGACATACTATGTCCGCCTCAAGTTGGGCCAGGCGATGTTCCACGGACTTCCTTTTCCTGGGGGAGTTCAGGCCCTGGACGTTCCATGTGATCATGGTTAGGTTAGTGGTAGGTGACCCCATTTCTGATCCTTATTGCTGCCTCCCACCCTTCTCTGCCGCTTCGTATGGGTAGAAATCATTGTGTCTGCCCTCTGTGTTACTGGTATTAGACCCCACTCCACTGCCCCCCCCCTCAAAAAAACAACAGAACTTGGTTTTCCGGACCAGCCTTCAAACAAAGGGGGGGCTCCGGCTGGGCTAACGCTGCCTTCTGGGATATGGGCCAACTGGCCTTTGCTGTTAACAGGTGAGAACTGAGTATGTGTGCTGGTCGTAGATTTACTTGCATGGGTTTCGCACAATGGTGGGGTCTGCCGGTGGCATTCGGACCAATAGGTGACGCTTCGGCCTCAGGGCTCTGTGGGGCGCCTTAGCCATCTTTGCTGGGCCATTTGCTTTTTTGTGGGGGGCCTCTGGTCCTCCGGCGCCTCCTCTCGACGCGTGACCAGGCCTGGTGGGAGGCTTTTCGTTCCTCCTGTTCGGAGGGCGGGTCTTCATTGTTGCTTCCTTCGCCCCCATCCGGGAACAATAACCCCTCTGCCTCGTGAGTGTTGCGTATGTGGCGGGTGCTCCCGTTCCAAGAGAAGATTAGTGCAGTGGGGAATCCCCAGTGGTATGAGACTCCCTTCTCCCTTAGCCATTCTGTGACTGGCTTCAGCGCCTTCCTCTTTGCCAACGTCGATGCCGCAAGATCCTGATATAGGGAAATTGTGGCATCTCTGAACAGGATACGGGGGGAGTTTCTAGCTTCCATCATGATCTCCTCCTTTACCTTGTAATAATGCAGTCTCGCAAGGACGTCCGGTGGGACCGAGGGGTTGGGCCTGGCTCTGGTTCTGTGGACCCTATCAATCACCAGGGGCCTGTCGTCCGGTAGCGTTAGGATGAAGTGAAAGAGGTCACGCACATAGCTCTCCAGGTCAGCATCCGGGACTGATGTGGGTATGCCCCTCAGACGTATATTATTGCGACGAGAGCAATTCTCTGTGTCCTCTTGTTTCAGCTCGAGGGCCTCGCATCTGGCCTCCAGTGCCGCCAGTCTGTCTGACCCCTTCTCAATTTCGTATTCATGCTCACACAGGGTGTTCTCTGCTTCTGCAGTCCTGGTTTCCAGTTCCCCCACTCTGCAGTCCAGCGCGGTGATTGTGTTTTTCACTTCCTCCGTCCCTCTCTGAAACTCCTTAGTTAATGCCGAGAGCAGCTCCTGGAGGTCCGACTTTGTTACCGCTGCCGACTGCTCACCCTGGGGTTGCGGCCCGTGAGTGTTTTCAACATCTGTCTCCCCCATCTCATGGCGTTCCCCTCTCCTGGGTTTATCTGTGGCCGGAGTGGATAAGAGGGTTGCAATGTCGGTTTGCCTGCTGGAATTTTTAGCCATGGTGACTTGGGTTGGGGGCTTGACGACGGCGCGGCGCACTGCTGATCTTGGAATACAGTTCAGAGGAGCAGGGGAGAGTACGGCTCCGCCAGAAGGCAACTAGCTTAGCTGATGCAGGTGGGGTGCGATGAAGCTCCCAGCCCGGGGGACACTCTCCGACAAGTGTTGACCGGATATGTTTACCCTTCTGGCGTGGGGGGGTGGTGCGACCCCCATCTGGCACTTGACATGGTGGGGCTGCCTGTGGTTGATTGTTTGCCAGGCGTCCGCGATCGGATTGTGTGCCTTGGCTCCCGTGGGACTTTACCACCTTGGCGCTGGGTTGAGCCCCCGAACCACTCCACCTCTGACGACTGGGCTCCGGCTGTGTTTGACCACAGGGGGTGGAACTCATGGGGGAAGTGTCCCCGGGTGGCCTTTGCCACTGCTAATGTCTGAGTTGCTTCTTGTCTTGCTGGACCAGGCCCGGGAGTCTGCCTCTGCTCCCACCGGGCTCCAACCCCTCTTGCCTGCGTTTTGTTGGGCAAGTGCCCCTGGCTGACTATTTTATTGTATTTTTCTTCCCCCCCGGGGCTTGGGTTCCCGCTTCTGTGCTCCTCAGCCGAGCCGACAGAGACGCAGCACCCACCTCTGAATTGGGCTCTTCAGCTGCGATGACGTGGCTTGGTCTTCTGCTGGGAGGAGAGGGAACGGGCTCCGCTACCAAGCGGGCCGCGGCGATGGGATGTGCCCCTGCTCTGCCCCCGCACCGCTCCGCTATCAGAGCTGGGCCGTGAGAGGCTACCGCTCCCAGACGACGCAGGACCCGGCAGCTCCACCTCTCCCCTCCGGAGTCCTGGGATGTGGCCTTTGCGACGCGTTGTGTTGCCCCCACTCAGCCTCCGGCCCCCGGCGTGGGGCCCGCAGAAGTGCCGTCCACGGCGGGACCCAGGACGGCCCCCGCCGATGGCCGCCAGGTCAGGCGGGACCAGAGCATGGCTGTCCCGCCGCGGATCCCCAACTTCACAATTGCTGACCTCCCCAGCAGGGGGGTGGAGGGGGCGCGGGATCACCACTCCAGCGGGCCGCTTCACCGCCGCTGTAGCCTTCGGCAGCTGGATACTTCCTCGCCCCGCTGGCTCACAGCCCCGACCGGGCTCCACCAACTCGGGTTCCTCTCACTCGCCTCAGAACGCGCTCCGCCCCGAGACCCGACGGGTCGCTGCCCCGGGGCACAGGGGGGTCAGCGGCGCTATGCTCAGAGGAGCTCTGCTGGACCGTAGATGCTACACGGGTTGCGGACCCCTGGGTGAACGTTGCCTCAGGCGTCCGCCATCTTGATCTCCGCAGCCTCCCCCGCCGCTGCTCCCCCGGGTCCCACAAAGTGCTTAAAACAGCCGTTTCCTGCCTCCGAAGGCGACCAGGGACTGCCGTGGGAGGTCCGCTTCAAAAGTCTTGGCAAAAGCTGTACAAATAACTCAGTCTCCCCGGTGCATTACTAAAAGGTGCGTGGCTTCAGCCGGGAGCTCTTACAGAGCCGTGCCGACCGCCATGACTCCAAGCCACGCCCCCAGCCAACATTGTTAAACATGCTTCATCTTGGCCTGGGCTTTGTGAGGTAGCTTTTCTCATCTGGCCATAACTTTAGGATACCACATCCCTTGCAATCGCTTCTCTCACAGTGTACTTTCCCCTATGAATTGTAAAGTGTTCTATTGCTTCCCGAAGCTAGTGCCATGCTCGATAATTACCCTATTAATAACAATAATTATAGACTAGCCAGCACTCGGAATGCCCTGTATACTGCTGCCTGATCATTTAAATGGACATTAAATATATAATTATATAATAGTTCTTAATACTTACATCCTAATTAATATTTATGCCAATCTTTCAGGGGTTGCTAATTAAGCCATTTGTATTATTTTCAGATGATCCATTGCCTGGACTCGACGTTCTTCGCAGCATCTCTGTCACAATGAACTCTTGAGTTCATCCACGCTACCCACATTTAGCGGCCTGCCACTGTGGTTGTGCAGTGGCCCATTAAGGAAGCTCTGTTGAAGCACTTTTCTTTGCTACCACGTTGCTCTCTGGTATTGCTTCCTTCACACGTGTAAGACTGCATTTGTGGGTAGGAGCGGTTCAGATCCAGCATCGGTGTAATTAGCACTAGAGCAAATATGACCCTAGTGCAAAAGATATATTTTTTCAAGGAATTGCATAATCTGGATAATGTTTAACCTAGTCCTCAGCCAGGGTGCAAACCTACCCAACCCTACCTTTACCCACCCCTAACGCTCTATATACTGCTATCTATTTTACTCCACTGAGTAATTTTCCATCAGGTAAATTGCCACATAGTTACTTTATTTCGATGAAACCACAGTGCACAAACAAATTCATTGATGTTATATTACCACTGTATTTTATGTTTGTTGTTTTCCACTCATTAAATTGGTCATTGCCTTTCACAATGTTTAAAACCAAGATTATTTTACCATAAGTAGCCGTTTCCACCTTCTGCTGCCCTAGCAAAGGTCAACTATACAGATGAAAAGAGGAACATGAAATCTGTGACAAACCTCAGCCCACATGGTCCTCTGCCGAGAGTGGATCTCCATATTTTCTCCAGTTCAACTTTTAGTTTAAGAAAGGGTGACATACATATTTTACTGGGAACGTCCCTGGGGGGCTAAGAGAGGTGTGTGATGGGCTTTCATGGGCGACTAAAGACTGATCTTCTGATCGTTAACCAAGTGGCATATTACAGCTATCAAGTATCCCAACTTCCTGGCTGAACTGTGCATGTCCATAGAAGACTCCAGAAGAGGTCTAGTAGGCCAGCTTTACCCAACCTCACCACTGTCCCCTGAGTTAAAACATGGGGGATAGTCTATGATTCACAACTAATACACCTCAGAATCCTAATACGTTGGGGCGAGATGGCTGGTTTATTTCACAAATTAATTAATTACATAATCCATAGAAGTTTCATTAATACAAGCAAACATTTAAGAACAATTCATCAATGAAACAAACAAACATTACACAGCCACAGTAGTGGCTGTGTAGTTATGGTTAAGTTGCTGTTTCCATAGGAAGAGCACTTTTTGGGTGGCCTATAACTCTGCTCCGCTTGGACGAATCCTCACCAAACTTTGCAAAACAAGTATATGGGCCACTCTGAATTTTTTCGCAAAGTTTGGTGAGGTTTGGACCAGGGGGGAAAAAGTTATAGAGGGGGGTCCCAAAACGTCTTTTTTTCCCATAGACTGAATGGGGGAAAAACTTTGCGCACGGCTACAGGTCAAACCGCTGGACGGATTTTCACCAAATTTGCGGCAGTTACAGGGGCTTGGTCCAGAAAGCGTGTTTTTGTAAATTTGGTGACCTTCCGTGCAGTACTTTTCATAAAAATGACCAAAAAGTAGGTCTAAAAAAATTAGTGATATCTATGGTCACACTTCCCTGTTCGGTCCACGGACAAGATATTGATTGGCTAAGGGGCTGGCGTCATTACCGCGGACACGCGACGTCTCTGCCGATTGGCTGCAGCAAGATGTGTTCTGCGTCAGATTGTTTGGATGCGCCCGACATCTTGGATCCGCCGATAGCAGAGCGTCAACCAGCGCAAACATGCTATCTTTATAAAACTTTTTTTTTTGCTGTGTCATAGAGCGTTGGGAAAGGTTCAGACAGTAAGACATGGGTGATCAATGCATTTGTTCTGGCGGTCGGTCTTCATGGTGTATTTTCTATGGCCACTTTGTACGCACAGAAAATGAGGGGTCCAATAACGGTAGTATTTCAGTCCATGCAGTGCACAGGCAACTTGTAACTGTTGTAGGAACACGCGTGGTGTTAGCGACCATTGAAATTGACAACATGTCGCAATTGCATTACTTTATCCTATGGGTATTGTATTCATTAGTATGCCGCCATGGGTGTGACATGCTACGGTGGTTGTGGCCAGGGCCTAGAGTCTTGGATGCATGTCCGTCGGTCGAAGGCCTTACTTCCACGACTGTAGGCCCTGGCCACAACCACCGCAGCATGACACACCCATGAATACACCCGTAGTATTGCATATCGATTGCCTGGTTGTGGGGAGTATGTACACTCTTGGGTGCATGGCCACAGGCCATGCACCCAAGAACAAAGTTATAAGCACTGGACGTCCAAGCCACTGCACACCTATCCCATGTAATATCTATGGGCATACAGCTAGGAGTGCAGCCTATGGCCAGAAGCACTGAAGGATACCACACCTATAGAAAAACCCCAACTACCACACATCACTGAGGTGGTTGTGGGGAGGTTCTGCAGTCATGCGTGCATGGCCGGAGGCCATGCACCCAACAGCACAGTTATATGTAGTGTACTTACAAGGCACAATGGGTGTGATATGGTGTGGTAGTGCATCACTCAGGCGGCTGTGGGGAGGGGCTGCAGTTATGGATGCATGGCCGAAGGCCATGCCCCCAAAAGCACATTTGTACGTAGTGTTGTTATATGCCCCAATGGATGTCATATGGTGTGGTAGTAGTGCCCAGGATATAGAGTATTTGAACAAAGTAATATGCACTGCAGTTGTAAGCACCTATGGATTTTATATACTGTATACCCATTCATTGATAAATCTATGACCTCACACACATGTCTGTAGCCCGTGGCTACAAACTACTGCAGCATATCACAGCTATAGGTACACTTGTACTATGCAACATCATTAAGATGGTTGTGGGGAGGGCGTAGCGTTTTGCTCTGAAAACCAACTTTGTAAGTAGTGAAATTACAAGGCACAGTGGTTCCGATATGCTGTGGTGTTTCTGCCCGGACCCAGAGTGTTGCCTGCATGCCCAAAGGCCATGCACCCAAGACTGAAGTCATAAGCAGTGGGGTTATAAGTGAATATGGGTGCGTGTAATGCGGTAGTTGTGTACACGTCCTAGCATCTTGGCTGCATGGCTGCAGACGATGGTCCCAAAAGTTAACTTAAAAGTAGTTAATTTACAAGGACCAAGGTTTTGATATGCAGCGATGGATGTGGGTAGGAACTATACTCTTTGTACCTTGGTCGTAAGGCGTAGGTGGTAGTTTACACAACCAAGATGCAAGGGCCAGCCTACAGCCACAGCAGCATATTGCTACCATAGATTTGACGTGTAGGTTCGCATGTGTACAAAATGACTGCTAATATACTTACACCTTACTTTGTTCGGAATCCATATATGTTTAAAATGCCTTTAGTACTTGGCGGAAGTATCCTTTCTTAATTTCTGTGATAAAAGAAAAAGGTATGTTAGTCTTTGCATTTTATGAAAACTTACTACATTGCATAATGGACAGTAAACTTTTTTTTTTGGACCCTCATATTTAGTTTACAAACCAGTGTACTGTGCATTCCACTCAGTTTCTGTGTTTGCTTTTCTAATCCTTGGGTCTGGGAAAAAAAAAATCCTTTTCGGATTAAAAAAAAACTTTATTTGCTATGGTACTAACTACTTCCTTGTTTCCTTTGAATGCTTCCTTCTTCTTTCTGATTAATGTTATGTTTGTTGCCTTGCTGCCGATTTTTAACAACAGTTAGATACCTGTAGGTGTATTCTAACTGTGCATTTGTTCTTACAGATCTGTGATATTCATTTATTTGTGTCGTTGTTATATCCTCTTGGGCAGTTAGATACCTGTAGGCGTATTCTAACTGTTTGTAGTCTTTCACATAATTTTTTGGTAATCTTGAAGTACACATTATTTATAAAATTTTGGCTTTAAGAAGATTAAATACGCATTTGTAAGATTAGCTGGCAATCTCTACTTTAGAGTAATGGTGCTATCATTACATTCGAACCATCCACATTTCTTTTTAATGTATGCAGTGTAGTGACCTGCATTGGTTGTAGCTCCTGCATGGTAGATAATACCTATTGTTGTAAAGGTTTTCTTTCTAAGTGACACTTGACCGTGTGTGAATCCAGTCAGTTTACAGTTGTTTTTAGTACCATCTGCATTATATCGTAGAAGCATAAGTATTATGTAGGCACTATGTGATTGTATCAGTAAGGTGGAGCGATTGTCCGAATTGCAAATAGTACATAATCTGCCATAGTTTGCATTCTGTACAAGTTGCTGAAATGGAATAGATTCACAATTAGGTATGTAAACATACACAAATCGCTCATTTGGGATTTCATCCTGTATCACATTGCTACAGAGAGTGCATGTATGTTTCCACATGTACGAAATCTGGAAGATTTCATTTACAGGTATGCTTTTGTTTTCCAATACTAGTAGTAAGTACATTAGAAATTCTTGTGGATCTTCTTGTGAGTTTATAGTGAATCTCACCATTCTAGCACAGTGGTCCAATTCTTGCCTTATTCCATGCACATGTACGTGTTGTCAGGATTGTTTGTTGCGTTTCTATGAAGCACTAACATTTGCAAACACAATTGGTCTGTACTGTGTAAGTAAATATTGTTAACAATTGGTGGCAATTGAAATAGAATATTCATTGCTACATTTGCAAAGCAACTTACCCCAGTTTCATTTGCAAATTTGAATGGACAAGCTAGTTCTGCATCTGAGAGTTTCTGTTCCTTCTTTGAAGACGTACCTGGTTCACATTCACAAATAGGTTCTTCTTTGTTTGTGGTAATTGATGAAGCTTTAGTTTCTTTTGTTTTCTTTGAGGGATTTGCTGTTGGATTATGTTGCATTTCTGTTTGATTTAGTTTTCTTTTACCACGTTTTACTTTATCTGGAACAGGATATTGTTTCAGATGGGGGGTGTACAGTGAACGCAGTCTATTGTATTCTAGAATGCAAGGAATATCAGCTCTGACTTTACTTGCATCAAAGTTCATTAGCAATAGACCGTCAGGTGTACGTAAGCGTGATAATGATACTTAGCTCATTCCTTCTTTAAAGACTGCGTTTCCTATATCTATCAATGCTTTGTCTAGGGTAATACCCTGGGATTTATGAATAGTAACTGCATATGCAAGAGTTAGAGAAAATTGCTCTCTATGTACATACATGTCTTTGAAGAGAAAGATTCGAGCAATTGAGCTCCCTATCCTTTTCACTTCTGAACGTTTATCAAAGCGAATATTGACAAACTGAATATTGCTATCACGTGGGTATGATTGAAAGCCAACAACTGTACCCAGTACTCCATTAACTAGCCCTTGCTCGACGTCAAGGTTACGTTTAAGCATTACTCTACAATTTAAGGATAATTTTAATATTTTTTCCAACCCAGCTGCGTTGGAGATTGAATTTTCTAAACTATTTAGTCTTGTTGTGGCTTGATCACACATGAGTACTGTCATATCATGTACGTCTAGTTTGTCTGTATCCCTAATGTCCATTATTGGTTGCATTTCTTTATTTACCATTGTTTCATTGAATTTGAAACAGCTTGCAAGAGTTGGCATTAATGCCATACAATTGACATTTTTGTGCGCTAATTGTTCCATAACATCAGTTGCACATGCATTATCGCCATAAAGTGCATGAATGTGCCGGTTTTTCAATACTACTTGTGCTTCTTGCGATAGTACACCAACTCTAATACTTTTTAAGATGTTGGCAAAAGTGAGATCTGCGGATTTCCGCATGTTCTCTGTTAATTCTCTGTATTGGAAATGTTGCCAAAGGTTGACATTACCTATGCTGCCAACAGTTTTACGGCAGAGTTTGTGGCCTAAGGTTTCAAAAATAGGTTCACCTTTCACTGGTGTCATTTGGAGATCTCTGAAAACAATAATGTGTTTCCCTGCAAAGAGTTCTTCGTTGTTATTTTTAAGTACTTCCTGCAATCTGAGGTGAATCAAAGCCAACATTAGGTTGGAGACCATGCTCACTTCATCTATTAGTAGCATTTTCATTTGTTTCAATACTCTGCATACTTCCATTGCAGCTTCTGCAGAAAGTTTGTAGTAGTCTAATTTATTTTGATGCTCTACTAGAAGCAGTAGTAATCTGTGTAAAGTGACACCGCCGTTGTTGTAGGCAGCTAAACCTGAGGGGGCCGTTACAACAGCTGACAGTTTGTTGTTTGTCAATTGTTGAAGAAACTTGCTGATGATTTTGATCAAGAATGTTTTTTCTGATCCAGCTTCACCACTCACCTACAGCAGTATAGGTTTGTAATTTTGGCAGTTACATTCTTTATTTTCGTGTTGTACACCATGTACAATTTGTTTTGTTACATCTTCAAAAATGGTGCGCTGATCTTTGTTAAGTTTTGCTTGTTGTACAGTTAAGTTTTCTGTATCTTCTTGATACTGATACATAGGGCCTCATTACGACCCGGGCGGTAAGGGATTACCAGTACCGGTAAGGGCACCGGTACCGGTAATCCCTTACCGCCCAATTCCAGCCGTTAAGGGAGGACCCGCAAAGGGACTTTGGAGGTAATTACGGTACCGCAATTTGCGGTACCGTAATTACCGCCTTCCCCATTCCCATTGAGCCCTCCGTGACATAGCGTTGCTAATTCACTTTCATAGAGTAGGTGGAATATGTATTCCACATTTTGTCTAAATCTGGGATCTTGCGAACACATTTGTAATGAGCGGTATTCTGATGCCCCAATCTGAATGTGTCTATCATCGTATCTTCCACCTTTTCCATTAGGAAATAGCAGTGGAAAAGCACGTGCGTCTATACTTTTTTCCCATATACTCATTGGTGAACCTTTGGTTTGTCACATTTGGTAAGTTTCTAGTGCATCATATATGCTTTCATTGGAATGCAATGGATGAATTGTGTACTGGTCCAAAAGAGTGGATACTGTAGCACGATCCAGAAGTTCGATTGTCCAGTTTCTGACGGCTCTTGAATTATTTCAGTTGTTTCCCTTAAGCTTTCTTCAATATTTATTTCCGTGTAGTACTTGTTATTGTCTTTTAGATATTGCAATGCTTGTCTAACTTTATGTAAATCCACCAGTTGTTGCCAAATTCTTTTGTCTTTTGTTGGTACACCATTTACCAAGACTATTAAAGAATGCTCTATTGAACGTTGCCCTCCTAGAGTGTGTACATTTTCAGTTAGATCTAATGGCAAATAAGCTACTTTGCCACAAATGCCTTTCACCAATTCAGAGGGAGGTAATTTTGCTGTTTTTGGATGAAGGCGTATAATTGCTTGAAATGGGTGAACTGTTTGAATTATGATGCTCTAATACAAATTGAGTTGTTGCAGGATTTTTGGTAGTGGGAACAATTCCAAATTATTTGTAATAGCACGTGAAGGAGTGTGGTTGTTGTCTAATTTGTAGTGCAGTAACTGCAACATATTAGGCGTTCAGTTCATATTTGTTTTCTGCTAAAAGGTAGACAGTTAATTCAAACAATTTAGAATCTTCATTGTTTTCTATTTTGTATGCTATGTCTATATTTTTTGTGTTCCTTTTGTAAAACTTTCTGCGGCAACACACACACACTTGGTTTGGTACTTCAGCCGATGCCCTTTTACATTTTAGTATTTGTTTTCTGTATATGTGTAATAGAAGGTTGCTATGTGCAGAACTGTTGCTACTATGTTCTAAAACTATTGCATTTTGTAAGTGGCTTTGACTTCCAAAATATTTTCCCTGAATACGGTCAATTTCTTCTTGTAAGTATTTGGGTGTACCATGCAGAAGAGTATTATTTAAATTGCCTAATTCTGAAGCTGGACTTTTTGTATAGTATATTTTATACACTAGATTTCTTACATTTGAATGATGTACTGATATCCTTTTGATATCATGGAAGGTGCTTTTGCAAATAGGTCCAGAAATGCAAGCTAATGAATGTCCTTGTAGTCCTGTGTATTTGCGCACTGGAAAAATATCCATATTTTGCAGCACTTTCATTTTACTTTTGTCTTTACCTTTTACATACTGATTGAGGAACTGACGTAAAGATTTGAAAGATTTGTTTGTAATGGCACACATTGATGTGCGCGGCCATTTGTATACTGGACGGTGTGGTTCTGTAGAATCGAGAGGTAATTCTGAGTTTTCAGGGGATACTTTTGTAAGCAGTGTTTCTTGTTCCATGATGGTATTATTGATTTTTTCATACCCTCGTCCACTGCTATGGATGGCAATTGTGTTTGTTTGATTTTGTATGTATGCTTCTTCATTACAATATGGTTCTGTGGTTGTCGTGTGACTCCATTCACCTCCACAAACATTTAAGAAATTATTTTTGTTCACATTCCGTTTATTGCTGAGTTTCTTTTGTAGTTTGGTACTTAGTTTTGTTAGTGCTTTCATCCTACTTAACACTAATATAAACAACTTCCTTTTGAGAAGGATTGCACTGTCCATGAGAGCTTGTAGGATTCATTTTCTACGGTAGGTTTTAAGGGTTGAGGATGATTTCAGACCTCTTCTTATTAGATTCTGAAGGACTCTCTGGCGAAACTTTTTTGGTAAAATACTTTTTTTACTGTGGGTTCTTGTTACTATATCAGGATTATTAGGAGCATTGCTAGCTATACTGGTAGCCGATTGTTTGCCAAGATATTTGTGTTTTGTGGAGGTAAAGTTTCAGTAGTTGACGCTTCCTTTGTTTTGCTAAACGACTGTATTAGCTGGTTTGTTCCTACGTTCTCTACAAACTCTACTACAGATGGATGCTTAGATTGGACACTTTTCTTTTTATTTGCTCTAATTCTGCGTTCCTTTCTACGGACTTGCTTTTTGGTAGGCATTCTTTGGTGTCTGTTGAAAAAAAGAAGGCATGCTTTGGTCTGTTGTACAATGTATGTGTGTTGTGTGCATGCGTGCATGATTTTGATGGGGAAGCTGTTTGCCGTGGTGTGTGAATGTGCATTGGACTCTTGCAATGATTTGGGAGGCTATTTTTCTATTTATATAGCACTACAATGTGCTTCAGATGACAGTACAAAATGGCCTAGTGGTGACGAGAAGCATTATTTGTAAACAAAATGGCATAAAATTGAAACAGCTATTTCTTTCCTAGTACTAACATTCTAATGATTCCACATATTATTTCAGTTCCAAACACACGGGGATTTGTGAGCCATTCTGCCTGTTATTCTTTGTTTAACAAATGGTGATTTGTGAGTAGAATGGTGCAGAAATCAATGTTTGCTTTGGTGCCCAAAGTTAACAAATAACCCACGCACCCTCATTGAGGAATAGTTTTTGCGAAAAGACCAGGTTTCTTGGAATATGTCATTTGCAGTGTAGATGCTGTTGCTTCCCAGGAGAGTAGTCTTCACTGCGATTGAGAAAAAAAAAATATTCACTTTGTGTGTTTAAAGCAGTGATGATACGGTATACGTTAATTGTGCTTCATTTGTCAGAGTATTCTCCTTTCATATTGCAACACAATGCATGTGTGCATTTCACTTCACTATGTGCTGTCTTTGTATGTTTTTTGCAATATGTTACTTGCAAGTCCTTCAGAAATGAGAACAATTTTAAGGTTATGATAATGCCTTGTTTTTTAAAGCTATTTTATCTATAGGAGAGAGGCTTGTAAGCGATAGGACATTATAGTAGATGGGAAAACATTTTCTACTTTCAAATTATAAGTACGATGCCGAAAAATCAAGAGACCCTCAGAGGGAGATGTCACCACAGCAATCAGGAGCGCTTACTTTTCCCATAAGATCGCATTGCAAGTAGCATTACTGTAGGCCGTACACAGTACACAACTCAGACATTTTGAATGTAAACTCGAGTTTCGCGCTAAATAGGCATGCCTGTAACGTATGTATAGGTTATGCGGGAGACAATAAGGTATAGTGCGGTTTGCCAATGAAAAATCGGACATCTTGCACTTAAAATGGGAAGAAGCGGTATGTATTGCCTATGCAGATTTAGTGGCATTAATTTGTTTAATTGAAATCATAAGGGTTGCACATCTTCTCTGATTAAAATATGCATACCTGTACTCTATACTCATACATGTGCACATGCATGGAGGTGTATGTAGAAATCCACAACACTTGCACAGTCGTTTGTGAGGTAGGTGCTTCGCAACGATATGTGACTTCCATTCAGAGTCATCGATAGTAAATTTGAAGTGCGCAATGTTGCTGACAGAGTTAGATTTAGCGATGTTTAATGTGATTGGTGGATGGTTGTGTGACTGCTTAGTTGTGTCCAATGAGGAACTGGATTTGCGACTGATGTGGAAAGGCTAGAAGGACTGGGTAACGTAGACAACGCTTGTCCACGGGTAGGGCGTGTCACATATGGGTTTCTACAGCAGATCCAGCATGGAAAGGGGACTGTAGGCATTAGCCAATCAGACGTTCACATTGCTCTTTTGTGTCGAAAGACGGTGCGTATACTGAAGATGGCAGAGGTGGAGAGAGTCAGGCTTTTGGTGTTTGGAGATATTTTTGCCCATGGCTTACAGCACTATGCCGATAGTAGGCATGTGGCACACCATTTCGATGTGAGAGGAGTGGAGGTGGTGTGGAGTGCTGAGGCTGATGGCGATGTTGCGCCAATTCTGCAATTTTGCAGACAAATGCGTACGATGACCATTTGTGATGTCATCTTTGATGTCCTGGGTGTTAGGCTTAGCAATGCACGCTGGTGGTGCGAGTTATGGTTGCTTAGCTTACCATAATTGGGGAATGTGCAGTGTTTCTTGGTTTCAATGTGAAGTGTTACATCCCTTTAACAAAGTTTTTTTACTGAATGGACATATATATGTATGGCAGTGAACGAAAACAAAGGGGCTAAACATGTGATGTCGTCAGTGATGTCATCAATGACATTTGTGATGCCATCTTTCATGTTCTGGGTGTTAGTGTTAGCAGTACACAGTGGTGATGGCAGGTATGGTGGCTTAGTTTACCATAACTGGCAAATTTCTGGGGTTTTTCGGTTTTAATTTGAACTATAATGGGGAGGTGGAAAAGTTTTTTTAGTGAATATATATATATATATATATATATATCGTTGAAAAACTTTAAGGGGACGTTATGGTTAGGTTGCCCTACCAAAAACATGTGCACTTCACTAAAGAAACGTTTCCAGCCTGCCATTACGGACCACATTACAACCTAAAAACCCCTGAAATTTGCCAGTTATGGTAGGCTAAGCACCCACTCCTGCCATTAGCACTGTGCACTGCTACCACTACCACCCAGAACATGAAAGATGCCATCACAAATGTCATTGATGACATCACTGACGACATCACATGTTTCGCCCCTTTGTTTTTCTTCACTGCCATATATATATATATACATATGTATATTCAGTGAAAAAACTTTGTTACTGGGACGTTATAGTTCACAGTAAAACCGAAAAACACTTGGCAATCCCTAAACATGGGACGCTAAACAACCATAACTCGCGCCACCTACGTGCATTGCTAAGACTAACACCCAGAACATCAAAGATGACATCAGAAATGTACCAAAAAAGAGGATTTTTTGTCTTCAACCGGAACGCCTCCGGCATTCCCGGCTGAAGAAATCAAATCCTTTTCCAAGATGGCCACCATAGAAAGGGAAGACGGGTGACCGTAATAGCAGGACCACATTTTTCTTCCTTGTGAGATGTGTCGTTATGAGCAAGACCTTTACCAGAAAGCCAGTCCCTGGTGGACATGGAGACTTCAATGCAATGTTTTGTCCCTTCCAGTAATGGCCAGTACCCACATCCCCGACATTGTGGCCACTAACTATGCCTAGAGCCTACCCCTCAGAGACGGAAGCTGTACCGTTGATGTGTTATGTACATGACGACACTTGTCAAATATCAAAACACTACCACATGCACAACACGAAGCTTTTCGGTCGTTGGAAATGACCTTTACATACATGTGTTGTACATGCAGTAATTTCTTTTTGTAAAAATGTGCTAAGAAAACGCAAAGGAGTAGTCTTCTTACGTCTGCACAAAATCCCAACAAACTCTGTGATGTCAAGTGCAATCACGTCAGAAATACTGCAAGCAACACCATTACCACTCACCTTTCGACACATAATTTCGTAAGTGGCACAGGTCGAAAGGTGTGAAGATATGTGTATTGGGAGGGTGTAACCATGTATTATTTTACAAACATTTCTATACAGCAAACACTTTCAGTGCACCTTACCTCATTTTTCCTCTTTTAGAAAGATACTAATCATTCTGAACTAATGTTGGTTAATGGGGCATCTGGGTGACAGAAATTGGCCTGACGGCACTAAAGCATATGAGATTGGCCTGACCCTCCCGTAGCCAAAGCAAGTGGTATGCAATACCTTTCTCCATAACGTTCCTTGGCAGCATAAACAAATGTGTCCATAAGGACTTACATGCCGTGATGTATCACCTACAAAAGAACACATTACGACCTGCGACGTAGCACGCCGCATTTTGAAATAGGAGAGTGAAATTGTTAAAAAACCCTAACATTTAAGAATCAGTAAAGTAGTTTTATTTCACAATAAACTGTGCAAAATCATCGCCCTATGGAATTAGTAAAGTAGTTTTATTTCACAATAAACTGTGCAAAATGATCGCCCTATTCACATTTCCATAGAAATAGTAAGTTTGTCTCTTTGGTCGACAACCGGTGACGAACAGTTGCATTTGACAGTTAAAAAAGCCGTCACTCAGCAGCTGCAATCCGTGACAATCACAATAGGGAAGGAAGTAGCTGAGGGGGAAAGGGGAAATAAAACATGTATCAATACGCAACCTTTGGACAAACCAAAGTTGTAATACATAACATTTTCAGTAAAAATGTATTTAATAGGAGGAAATGTAGTGGGACCCTACAGACGGCGACAATATGCAATCTCCATAATGGGAAAAAAAAAATCAACGCCACAGAAAGGTGGTACGTCATTATTAATAATAATAACATTTTTGTTTGGAAGTAGCTGAGCGGGAAAGGGGAAATAAAACGTGTATCAATACGCAACATCTGCACAAACCAACGTTGTAACAAATACCATTTTTACTAAATATTAATTTAATGTGGGGAAATGTAGTGGCACCCTACAAACAGCGACAATGTGCAATCTCCATATTGGGAAAAAAAATTCAACGCCACAGAAAGGTGGTACGTCATTATTAATAATAACATTTTTGTTTGGAAGTAGCTGAGCGGGAAAGGGGAAATAAAACGTGTATCAATACGCAACCTCTGCACAAACCAACGTTGTAACAAATACCATTTTTACTAAATATTAATTTAATGTGGGGAAATGTAGTGGCACCCTACAAACGGCGACAATGTGCAATCTCCATAATGGAAAAAAAAAATTCAACAGCACAGAAAGCTTGTAATTCATTAGCAATAATACATTTTTTCTTTTCGAAATTAAAAATGTAATGCCAGTTC
This sequence comes from Ambystoma mexicanum, assembly GCF_040938575.1. NCBI lineage: Eukaryota > Metazoa > Chordata > Amphibia > Caudata > Ambystomatidae > Ambystoma > Ambystoma mexicanum. The sequence goes on from NC_090941.1 coordinate 1,093,142,216, forward strand.
GGTATACAGGCGTCAAAAGTAAACTTACATAATGTGGACCGCCTCCATTGCGTTCGGTACAGTCAGACAGTAGGGTATTTGGAAGAGTGCCTCTTCGGGAACTGATATTTCATGTTCCTTACAAATGTTTTTGAAGCATAACCTTATCAAACTATATGTTTTTCAAACTGTTACTCCCTGCATTCTTTCTGCTTTTTCCCTGTAGCTCAAGGTCAAAATACAAGTGACCCTTATGGGTGCTGACAAATATGTGGCCGTTTTTGAAGCATAACCTTATCAAACGATATGTTTTTTCAAACTGTTACTCCCTGCATTCTTTCTGCTTTTTCCCTGTAGCTCAAGGTAAAAAAACAAGTGACCCTTATGGGTGCCGACAAATATGTGGCCGTACTGAGCTCGTATTGAAAAGAGAAAATCAAGTGACCTTCACTCCGAATGCAAATACATTGTCATTTTGAAACAACATATCAGCAGCTATTCATGAGAAGCGCTACTCCCGTACACCCGCAGAAGTGCTGTGTATACGAAACAGTGCAGGTGGCTGGCTCAGATTCCAAACTGTAGGACGCCAGTCTGACCGCAGTAATGTTGTTTATGTATTGTAACATGGACGCAGTAAGTTCATGTCGTACAATGAGTAGCAAGTCCCACTGTACCGTATGACACTGGTGACAAGAATACACCAATGTTTGACTTTCTACTGCCACATCTCATTAACGTTCACCTTTCGAAACAGTGTTCCATAAGTGTAACAAGTGCATTGGTGTCTTCTTCGTTTATGTATGTTAGCAGCGATGTCCGCGTACAACAGAAAACGAAGTAAACATGGCGGCCGTATCGAACGATTATGATGCACTTCACGCTGTGGCACAACCAATCGGTGAAAGCGCAACATGGTCGCGGGCAGCACGCCATGGAATAGCCAATTGAAATCTTCTCCACGGAGCGAACAGGGAAGTGTGACCGCGGAGCGGACATAGATATCACTAATTTTTAGAGACATACTTTTTGATCGTTTTTAAGGAAACTACTGGACGGATTGTCACAAAATTTATAAAAGCACGCTATTGTGACCAAGCACCTGCCCCTGCCGCAAATTTGGTGCAAATCCGTCCAGCGTTTTGGCATGTAGCCGTGCGCAAAGTTTTCCCCCATTCAGTCTATGGGAAGAAAAGACGTTTTGGGACCCCCCTATAACTTTGCCCCCCTGGACCAAACATCACCAAACTTTGCAAAATAATTCAGAGTGCCCATATACTTTTTTTGCAAAGTTTGGTGAGGATTCGTCCAGGGGGAGCGGAGTTATAGGCCGCCCAAAAAGTGCTCTTCCTAGGGAAACAGCAACTTAACCATAACTACACAGCCACTACCGTGACTGTGTAATATATATATATATATATATATATATCAGCAACAAGGTAAGCATAAAAATATCTAATTTATTTATTTATTGATTGTGCATTTGTAAGGCGCTTATGCATCAAGAAATTGTGTTTCAAAGCACCCTGTATGAATTCCGAAGCAATGTGAACCACCGGCATACCTAAGCTTTCAATTGTTTCTTGAATCTTTACCCAGATATGAAAGGCAGTCGCTGTTATCACAAGGGGTTCAGCACCAACTATGTTAACCCACAATTGATCAAAGTCAAGGGAAGGCGCAATGTCTAAATATCCATTCAAATACACATTTTTAACTGGGAACTTTTAGCCAAGATGTGTTGGGGCGGTTTTGATGTATGTAGTACATAATCGACAAAACCTGTCTTCGCGTGGGATTTTCTTTCCATCTTCCTACATGTTTATACATGGCAAATCTTCTTAGATGAACAGAACAAAGCTTTGTGAGATAGGTGCGTGGGGAGTTAGGCGTAAAACTCTGCATGTTATCTAGGTAGAGTAATTCTTTTTAGCTGCCAATCGAGATAAGCTATTATTAATATCCCAAGTTCTAAGGTGCTTTTTCAACGGAAGAGTAGGATTCGGGAGTTCCATCAACTGTGTTACAGTTAGTCCCACTTCTTCCAAAAAGGCATTAACAAATGAACTAAGTTCAGTTAAAAATCGATTGTGATGAGTAACACAGAGCTGATGTGCAATTAATCCTAATAAAATATTCGGGGGAAGCAAAGCAGATTTTAAAAGAAGAAAAAGCTTTTATTTTATTAGCACCCTGGAAGGTGGTGCTGACCAATCAGGATGCTCGTAATGCGGGCTGTATTGTCTGGTACAAAACCATGCTCCGAGCAAGCTGGGTAATCAACGCCCCCCTACCCCGCTCCCCCTCACCGTAGCACCCGTGTAGTTAACTACACGGGTGCTAATGTATTTTTTTGTATATATAAAATATTGCTCTGCAGCCCGTCACCGTGCAGTGCTGCAGTCCCCTCAGTCCCTTTTCATGTTGATGATGTCACAGTCATCGACATTGAAAATGGACTGATGCTTTCTGCAGGTACGTTCTGTTAAGTACCGGTGCTCCGGAGGACCCCGCACGTGGGGCTGGCACCGGTCCAGGACGCCGCGCGGCCTGGGGCGCGGCATCGGCAGGAGCGCGGACAAAAAAGACACCCACACGCTGTGCTGGTTTTGCCCGGAACTGCCTCCCACTGCCGGGGGCGGGGCTTTTATTAAACAGCCCTACGTCACCGCGCTGCGGGACGTAGGGCGGATATAACATTCCTCCTTTATTTCAAATAAACTTAACATCAACACAATCAACATACTCAACTTCAAACTCCTGACACAGTTCTCTTTTCACACTGTACCAGCTCCCCCTTGTGTGGGATGCCTGGCGACGGTGTCCGCTCAGCATACATAGTCATTCAGGCTCGCGGGCGGCCTCGTGTTGGTTCTCAGACTATACCGCTTCACCTGGGGGCTGTCCCCACTCGGCTCGTGAATCTGCTCACCTTCACTGCCTATGCGTCCCCACTGCCGGCCAGGCTCTCTGGTTGCCAGCTGCGGTCCCAGGCGGCTTCTTCCTCTGGGTCTTGTCCCAGCTCTTCGCTGTCTTGTTGTAAGTTGTCGTCGTCTTGAGGGCCCTCGCAATCCGTCCAGAGAGTGCAGGGCACGGGCTTGAACCAGGAGGCATTCCTTGTCACTTTCCGATGCCCCCGGGTCACCGTTATCATGGTCCCGCGCCGGTTGCTGACAGTCCATGGCAGTTCCTCGTACCTGGTGTCTAGCTTGGACTTCGTGGGGTTTCGTAACATGATGACTTGGTCACCCACCCGATGGTCGGACGGCCTTGCTCTTCTTTTGGCACTCATGTGAGCATTGGCACGTGTTCTTCTCATCTCCATGCGGGCATTATTGACGTCATTGGGGGTCCTGCTTGGGTGATGGGGAATCGACGATTTGATGATGGTTCCAAACATGAGGTCAGCAGGTGGTATGCCCGTGGTGCTGTGTGGGGTGACCCGATAGTTCCGCAGGAAGCGGTATAGGTCGATCTTCCCACGGGCTGGCATTTGCCCTTGATACTCGGAGCACCTTATTGATGGTCCTCATAAACCGCTCGACGTCCCCATTGGCTTGTGGCCACCTCGGCATGATGTAGTGGTATTTGATGCCCAGTTCCTGTAGATATTGCTTGAACTCTTCGCCTGTGAACGGGGGTCCATTGTCACTCTTGATGGTTGTGGGCAGACCATGAGTGGCAAACATCTTTTCTATCACCGGGATGACCACTTCCGCGGCGGTGGACTCCAGTATCTCGACCTCTGGATAGCGTGAGTGATCGTCGATTGCCACCAGTAGATGTAGACCCTCTCTGATTTTGCAAAAATCAATACTGATCGCTTCCCATCGTGCCCGGCCGCGCTCGGCTGACAGAATCGGTCCTGGATCTGGGGGCCCACCCGTTATTTGGCAGGGCAAACATGTGTTCACTAAGCCTTCGACACGATCGTCGATGTGAGGGAACCACACCCTGTGTCTGACCCGGGCCTTTGTTCTTGCGAGACCTTGGTGTCCTTCATGCGCTAGGGCTACTATCCTGTCTTGCAAATTTGGGGGTATGATGATGCGATCTCCCCTTAGCAGGAGCCCTCCTTCGGTGATTGAGAGGTCTTGTCGAACCGTGAACATGCCGGACAGGAACTCCCTACCCCCCTCGGTTCTGTTGCGGGTATGCGTCATGAATTCCTTCCAGTTACCTGACATGATGGCATCTTTTACGAGGTCGCAACAGGGGTCATTCTGGGTTTCTGTTGCAATGTCCTCAATGTTTACCGCTTTGGGCCTCATGGTGCGAACCACTTGACAAATGTGTTCCTCCGTTTCTTCGGCAATCAGAACTTCCCGCTGAGTGGCTGGTCGTGGGTGTCTCGAAAGGAAGTCCGCTGGGTTGCCACTGCCCGGCTGATAGACGAGTTCGAAATCATATTGCTGGAGGTGTAGCAGCCACTTGGTGATTCTGGCTGGTGGGTGTGCCGATGACCCGGTGAAGATTGGTAGTAGGGGCTTGTGGTCAGTGATTGCCGTGAACTTGCGCCCATACAGGTACATGTGGAAGTGTCGACACCCCCATAGTACGGCAATGGCCTCCTTCTCTATGTGGGAGTACCTTTGTTCCGTAGCTGTGAGTGCCCTGGATGCATATGCGATCAGTCTTTTTTCGCCCTCTTTCGTGACCTGCATCAGGATTGCTCCAAGTCCTACTGGGCTGGCATCCACAAATAGTTCTGTCAGGAGGTCCGTGTCGTAGTAGGCCATCTTGGTATCAGTCGACAGGGAGTCTTTAATGCTCTCAAAAGCTTCCTGGCATTCCTGCCCCCAGACCCACTTGGTGCTGACCTTTGTTAGTTCCCGTAGCGGTTCAGATAGGGTTGCTAGGTTTCGAATGAATCTGCCACAGTAGGTGGCCATTCCCAGAAAACTGCGTACTTCAGTGGGGGTCGCTGGGGGACTAGCAGCTTGGATGTCCGGCACTTTTTGGGGATCAGGTGAGATGCTGGTGCGGTCAAACTTGTACCTGAAGAAGGTTATTTCCGATTTTAGGAACTCGCACTTCTCTCGATGGATTGTGAGTCCGGCTTCTTCCAACCTGCCCAGGAGTGTCTTGAGTCTCGTGATGTGTTCCTTGGTGTCAGGTGCATGTATTAGGATATCATCGCTCACGTTCAATACCCCTGGTATGCCTCTGATGACCTCCTGGATGGTCTGTTGAAAGACTTCCGCGGCCGATGAGATGCCGAAGCTCAGGCGCTTGTACCTCCTCAGACCTAGGTGGGTTGAGAAAGTGGTAATGTGGAGCTTAAGTTGGTAGTACCCCGCTTTTAGGTCTACCTTCGAGAACACACATGACCCAGTGAGGTCGGTGATGATTTCATCGATTGTTGGTGTTATGTGTCGTTCCCTTTTTATGGCCGCATTGGGCAGGCGCATGTCAATACAGATCCGGACTTTTCCGGGCTGTTTGGGCTTCCTGGTGACCACCATCGGGGAGACCCACGGCGTTGGTCCCGTGACTTCTTCAATGATGCCGGCAGCTTCCAGTGACCTTAACTCGTTCTCTACCTGTTCCCTCATGTGGAACGGTGTCCTCCGGTGTCTCACCGCACATGGTTGCACTGATTGATCAATGTGTAGTCTTTCCCTTGAGACAGCCTATCCCCTTCTGTAGCTTGGGGTGTTGCCTGAGAAAGTTCTCGACTTCGGCTGCGTAGTCAATGTGGCAGATGAATTTGACCACGCCCAAGTCTTCAGCCGCATCTTCGCTCAGTAGGCTTTCGATTCCCGCCTTCACGACATATATCTTTGACCACACCTTCTGTTCGCCATGTTCAAGAGTGGTGCGGAACCTCCCGATGACTGGCAGGGGTCTCCGGCTGCCGTAAGCAAATAGACGAGTGTCTGTAGATTTGAGCTCAGGTGGTGGTGTAAGAGTTTGGAAGACACTGGTTGGCATGACGTTTACCGAGGCTCCCGTATCAATGGTCATCTGTACGTACTGGCCTTGGATGGAGACCGTGCATTTTCGTCGCCTGGCGGTTCTTTTCAGTGGTACTGGCCCCTGGTTCAGTACAGATACCAGGTATACCTTTCGGCCCTTTCCTTCGCTCTCCGTGCCTGCCGTTTGTAGGGCTGAGAGATCATCCCCTTCCTCTTCCGTCGAGGAGTTGACTACTGCAACCCTCCTTGCGCTGGCTTGCTTCTTTTTTTTCGGTGACCCCTTTTCCTGAGCGCCTTGTGGGGGCTGCAGTGGCGTGTTCGCTGATCTGCACACTTTCGCGTAGTGATCCTTCCTGCTGCACGCTCCGCACATCGTGCCTTGCGCCGGGCAGTTTCGCCTTCCGTGTCTTTGACCACCACACCACCCACATTCCGTGGGTCCTGGTACTCGAGGTTGCCACCTGTTCTGGGTGTGGCTGCCGCCACTTTCACCTCTCGTAAATGGTCTGTCGGAGATCTGGGCGACCATCGCTGTGGAGAGGGACGGCTGCAGTTTCTGTAATGTTGCTTCCATGTTGGCGGCCCTGGAGTGGGCAAGCTCCCTCTGTCGACCCAGTTCCAGGATGTGTTGTAGAGGGATGCCTTTCTCACTGAGTACGAGACGCCTCAGCTTCTCCGAATGTATGCCATTTATGATTTGTCGTCTGATCTCCCTCTCAGTGTTCGTGAACTCACACGACATGGCCAGTTTCCTCAGCCTCGTGTGGTAGGCGTCTAGAGTCTCATCAGTGGCCTGGATGGTCGTGCAAAAAATGAAAGTCTCATAGTCTGGATTTAGTTGCGGGAGGAAATGTGCCGTTAAGGCGTCCTTTGCACTCAGATATGCGTCTTGGCCATCATCAACATGCAGGGAGTTGAAGATGCGTAGCACCTCGTCGCCCACACTGAGGAGTAGATGAGCTTTCATCTTTCTGGATGACGTGATGTCCTTGCATTCCATGGCCATCTCGAACTTTTGCAGCCATAACTGCCATCTGGGTCCACTGGATGATGGGTCGGTGAATGGGTCGAAAGGTTGAACCAACGTCGACGAACTGCCCAGCGTGCGGGGTGGTGGTGACGCCATCGACAGGTTTGCCGCAATCCTGGATGGCGTGGAGGGTCCAGGAGTTGATGACCCAGCCGCCATGGTGTCACGTACCCTCGGTTTGTTGTTTATGCTGTCGTGCTGGCCTGATGTTGTCCTGCCTCATGGGTTCGTCCGCACATTGCATTGAGGAGTGTTCTTTTGCGGTGAATGTGCGCCGACCGATGGGCGCCTTGTAGCATGTGCGCCATGCAGGAGAAATGGCAAAAGAAGAGAAAAAAAATTCTCGACCCCTTTAGGATAGGGAATGAGAGAGAAATTTTTTTTTATTTTTTTTTGGGGTGGGGTTCACGTGGTCTCGGTGGCCCCCACCGGGTGTCCAAAAACTTCGTACGGGACGTCCGTGGGGCGTCCGCGTGTGAGTTGATCTAGAGCGCGTGGTTGCTCGCTCACTTCCTCGTCGCCATTGTTAAGTACCGGTGTTCCGGAGGACCCCGCACGTGGGGCTGGCACCGGTCCAGGAGGCCGCGCGGCCTGGGGCGCGGCATCGGCAGGAGCGCGGACAAAAAAGACACCCACACGCTGTGCTGGGTTTGCCCGGAACTGCCTCCCACTGCCGGGGGCGGGGCTTTTATTAAACGGCCCTACGTCACCGCGCTGCGGGACGTAGGGCGGATATAACACGTTCCTGTTTTGTAATTAAAAAAAAACACCCTTAGCATCCATGTAGGGAAATACACGGGTGGTAATTGTGGTATGCCTCTTGGCAGCGGGCTGACCCTTTCGGTAACAACACTGCCGCTCTCGTCAAGGGACAGCCCAAGACCTCAAGAATATCACCTCAGTGCACCGGGTCACCTCGGGGTTGGTTAGTTGGTGTCACCATTAACTATTCTCTTCTGTCTTGGAGTCTGCGAGAACTCCACAGACGGTAACTTGTGTTATGGTTACTTTGAGGCTGGCGCGTTGTAGAGTGCCACCTGTAAAGCCGTTTTCAGACTGTGCATTCACAGAACATTTCCCTACATGACATTGTCATAAATAGGTGCTCCTGTTTGTGCTTCTGCACATATGCAATGCTGACGTGGTGTGGTGTGTTTTATGGAGCAAATGGCATTGCGTGCACACCAGGCACGTGGTGCTTTTTTTAGTGACATCATTTAGGAAACCTTGTATGCGCATGTGCACGAAAATGATAGCTTTGTGGCTGGCCCCCCTACAATGAATAAGCCACACAGCTGCCAAAAGTCTGACCTCATAAAAGGATTGGGAAAACAGTGTTATCTGTTTAATTAATTACATACAGGCAGATAGAGAGGGGGCTAGAGAGGAGTGATGAATACATTGACAGTTTTACTACTCATGTCAAATCTGTTGTAGGGTGTGTTTGGGTTATAAATGCAAATATGCAGTATAAATATATGATAGATTTATGTAATATGTCTCAGTGTGCCTTAATTATTGGTTAAACAGGATAGACTATATTATGGCCACCACCGCCTTAACGAGAAACGGGACAGAATCCTTCATATTGCCGCGCACCCTCTCTGACCACTGCCCTGTTTTAGTACGCAAAGCCAGTTTGCAGGCCCCCCCCTTAGACAACTACAGTGGAGATTTAGAGCCACCGCATTAGAGGACGTGGCGTTCCGGGATGAAATAGCCCAGGATATCCAGATGTACTTCACTGTAAATGTAAACTCTGGCCTGAACCTGAAGTGATATAGGAGGCATTTAAAGCCTACAGAAGAGGTTGCTGTATTTCCAAGGAAGGCGGGGGGGTGTACTTAAAGCACTAAGGGGCACCATGCGGAAACTAGAAAAACAGATACAGACCCTGGAGGTGCGACAAGGGGAACGGGACACCGAAGAATTACGCAGGGCCCTCAGGGAGATAAGGGAAGAAATGTTCTCCACTGCATCTAGTGCAGAGAGGTTCACGGTTGATCCAATCGCGGCAGTGAAATATAGTGAGGGTGACCGCCCTAGCAGAACCCTAGCCAGGGCAGTTAAACAGCAAAGGCAGCTGAACCCCATAATGGCCATAGAGAATGTTTATGTTACCCTTGTCAAAGACCTGCAGTCCATTAATGTAACCTTCAGAGACTATTACGAGCAGCTTTACTCATCCCAAACCAGGGCACAACATGGCCACATACTGCAAAACCTAGACAAAGTCACACTGGGGTGGCTAGACCCAGAAACACGGGGTGCACTGAATAACCCGATCATAGAAGATGAAATTCGGAAAACAATTCTGTCCCTCCCGAGTGTTAAGGCCCCGGGTAGTGACGGAATTACTGCAGAATTTTACAAAGCATACGTAGACATCCTCTTCCCTTACCTGAAAGAGTTGTATGATGACGCCCTGTCGAAAGGTGTTTTCCCCAAATCCACAAGAATGGCATTGATAACGGTCCTACCCAAACCTGATAAAGACCCCCAGAAGTGCTCCTCATATCGCCCCTTAACCCTGATGAATATTGACAAGAACGGCATTGATAATGGTCCTACTCAAACCTGATAAAGTCTCAGGATTGTGGGCTAAACTATCCAAGAACAATTCTTCTGACCCAGACTCCCCTTCCCCCTCACCTGTCGTGATTCCTCGGATGAATCTTCTGAAGAAATCTCCCTCCGGTTTCTCCAGGCGTGCTCCGGCTTCTTTGGGTGAGTTTTAGGAAGAGCCATGCCGGAGGCCACCCTGCCTAATAGCAATCGGCCCGGCAGTGGGGACCTCGAGGGGGACCGCCCCACAACCAGGGAAAAGCGAGGCAGAAAAAACCCTGGGACGATGTTAAGCCGTGGTTTCTTGAAAGCAGTAGACTTTGTGGGACGAAGGCGAATCCTGACTTTCCAGAAAGTGCTGAAGGGGATTCTTCACAGATAGCAACCCTGCCGCCGGTAGAATACCCAGAATACCCCGGTGAGCGAACAGGACACCAAAGAGGGCTCAATGATGCGTAGTATAAACTCAAGGTAAGAATAGAAGGCTCGGAGCGGAGGGACGCTCTGAAGGAAAGCGGAGCACAGGGGAGGGGCAGAGCGGCAGTCGAAGGAACAGAACAAACCGCTGAGAAAAGGGAAATAGGAGGCTCGGAGAAGGCAAAGCAAGGAAGGCAGGAAGGCAGCGGAAAACAAGGGATACAGAACCACAAGAATGGTGGACGGAGGACAAGCGTGTAAACACACAGATAGAGGGTTGCAACGCATTGTCGCTTAGGCGTGACGCGTATATGTATGTGATGCGCCGTGAACAACTAGAGCGCTGCATTAGTTTCCGTTCAGTAGCCCTTCTTCCATTTCCACCATAGTTTCCAGGGACGGGTGATCGTGACATAAAGACCCCCAGAAGTGCTCCTCATATTGCCCCTTATCCCTGATCAATATTGATGATAAGAACATAATAAAAATCCTAATAAACCGATTACTCCCACATTTCCCTGCGCTGGTCGTTCCGGATCAGGCATGGTTTGTACCGGGCCGATCGACCCAACACAACCTGAGAAGATTGTTTGGGCTAATGCACAATGTTGATCCTGAACTCCCTATTGCGATTGCAGCTTTAGACGCAGAGTAAGCGCTTGACTCGGTTGAGTGGCCATTTCTCATTGAAGTTCTTAGGCGCTAGGGCATTGCCTTACAATTTATACAATGGGTCAAGTTATTGTACACAGCCCCCAGTGCAGCGATATATATGGATAGGATGATGTCAGAGCTCATACATCCATCCAGGGGCACTAGACAGGGCTGCCCTTTCTCCCCGATACTATTTGCCTTAGTGATGGAACCCTTGGCTTGCCACGTTAGAGACCACCACGCACATCGTGGGATACGTCTCCGAGTGCACCTTAACATCATATCCCTGTATGCAGATGACATCATGCTATATGTCAAACACCCCAAAGAAAATCCCCACCTCCGACCCGGGAGTTCACCAGGTTTGGTGAACTCTCAGGCCTTAAAATCAATTCGACCAAGTCTGAGATACTGCCCCTGACCCCAGCGGTGCCCCGAACGGACATTGGTGCAGAATTCCGCTGGTGCCCCAATGGAATGCGCTACGTTGGGGTGAGGGTGACAACGAATGTATGCGCCCTATACACCCATAACTATGTGAGAACTTTAGAGATCCTGGAGCTAAAAGTAGAATTTTGGATACATCTGCCCCTGTCCCAAGCAGCTCGAATTGCATTGGCGAAAATGGTCCTGTTACCCAAGCTACTATATGTATTTAATATAACGTCCCAATATGGCCGGTCACGTGTCCGGAGCCTGATGATCAGACTGGTATTGGCGGGGAAGCATGCAAGAATAAATACCCTACGAAACCCTCACCCAACCGTACCACCAGGGGGGACTAGAAAACCCAGATCTGTGCATGTATTATCTGGCAGCCCATTTGCAATACATAGCGGGATGGAAACAATCCACCCCAGATTTCCCCCACTCTAAAGTGGCCAGGGAAGCTGCACACCCACATGATATTGGGGGGATGTTGTGTGGTACACAACCCAGAAACCCACAGAGAGAAGTACAACCCTCAGCTGTGACTTATAAGGCATGGGGTCAGACACTACACCTCATGGGTGACACAACCACATACTCACCAGATATCCCATTATATAACACCCATGGGATTCCATTAACACATGAAAGAACCTTTGAAACATTATTCCAGAGACAGGGCATCCAGACGCTGGGGGACCTGGTGCAAGACGGGCAGTTCATCATGTGGGATATGCTGCAATCTGAAAGTGCATGTACTGCGGTCACAATGCTTATGTACTATAGGGTCAGAGAGGTCCTGCGAATGAGATGGCCAAACTTCCCCAGAGTCTGACTACACAGACACTCTTACAGTACGTATTAAATCTGTTGTCGACCCGAAAACTGATGTCAACATCGGGGGGGGGGGTGAGGGCCAATACGACACAGAGCTACAGAACCAAATGGGAAGCCAATCCGGGGGAAAACAATGAATGACCAACAATGGAAGCTCATCGGACGCCAATCTCGTAACCTCTCCATGAATAACCGTTTTAGGCTGACACATTACAAATTCCTACACCAAGTATATTACTCCCCCGCCAAACTACACAGAATCTACCCGGAGCCGTCGTCCAACTGCAGAAGATGCAATATGGAGACAGCTCACATCTTCCATGTTGCTTGGACGTGCCCACGAATACGCCCACTTTGGGAAGGGATAGCAGAAGCCATGTCGGGAATGCTGGGGAATACATGGGAGAACACACCAACAATATGGCTCCTGTCCCTGACGGGGACTGGCACAAGGGGAGAAAAGAAACTCCTTGGTATGGCCTCTGAGACAGCAAGATATCTCATAGCCAGCATGTAGGGGAAAAGGCAGCACCCACCTTTAATAGATGGGTGGACTACATGCACCTTTGCGAGCAACGTGAATCCAGGTACTCCCTAACTCTGCCCTTCAACAGCAGACCAATAGACTATTGCCCACCATTCCGACAATACTACCTGGACTGGAAACTGAATGCGCAAATGGATGAAATGGCCCCCACACCGAACAAGAAGGGACAGATCTCACAGGGATCAGTCTAATACAGGCATGAGGAGCCCAATACATGGGAGCTTTGTAATCTTTGGGTGTCTGCAACCTGTTCAGTGCTGTCTCCATGTCTTCGACTAGGGAGTGTGTATAATAACACAATTGCCAATATATGCTGCCATCATGCCTGAAACCTGCATAAGGGACTAGGGGAGAGTAGGGGGGGGGGCATTACATTGGGAGTTCATGTCACCTCAGTGACGTCTAATTGTATAGTATGTTGAACTGTGGAAGTTGAAAACACAATAAAGAAAGTTTAAAAAGTAAAATGATTGGTTACACATACGGATAGTTTGCAACTCAAGTGTAGAGTTTTAGTTATGTTATGGTACGTAGGCTGTGCAAAGCGCTTTTTCACCACTGGGCAGGTCCCACGGCACTTGTGTTCCGCGTGTGGAGTCATTGAAATGAGCACACACAACACGCCGGCTTAAACCCCTTTTTTGTGTAACTGGATATGCCCGTGTAAAATGTGTTTTTTTTTCCAGGAGAGTTCCACAGGGAATGAGCTTGAGGTGGGAGCTTTCCAGTGCTGCATTGTGCGCATGCAAATGTTGCACCTCTGAAGAGATAGGACGCATAGATAGTGATGCTACAGTATTTGTATAAAATGAATCTGCCTGAAATGCCTCTTTTACATTCAGGTTCTTCATTCGTTATTACCGTGAACTACTGGCCATGGTCTTTGCCATTGAAGAAATCAACCAGTCTCCTGACATACTAGAAAATGTGACCCTGGGGTTCCAGATCCTGGATTCCTGCATGTCTGAGAACCGAGCCATCCAGGGGGCTCTCCAGCTCCTGGCGGGGAAGAGTGGAGCCGCTCCTGGGTACCGCACTCTGCAGGCAGCACCATTGGCTGGAATCGTTGCGGAGACAATGTCAGCGTTGACTCTTCCAATGGCCAGAATTCTAGGGGTCTTTCACTACCCACAGGTAAGTGAGGGCTTGCTGCGGAGTAGATTTAGCTATTTTAAAATGGGAAGATATGGTTAGTTACCAAAATCCCACAGTAGAGGTTTTGAGTTATGGTTGCGGGATCGCATTTAAAATCCAGGTGGTTTTCTAATATTTTGGGTTTATGATTTACTCCTGAAATGATGGTGTTTGCGATTTCTCATGTGATGATATCATCTGTAATTTTATACCGGCTGCCATCAGGGATGCAATTACTAATGTCACGTGATGTGTGAGATCAGGAAGCGGTCATGTGAGCACTGTGGAAGGAGGCCCCCTGCTAGGAGGCCTCCCATCATAGTGTGAGCCCCCCGACCAACAGAAGACACAGGAGACTCTGTTTCCCGTCTGGGTCCTACGTGTGCTCTGCTGAGCACACGTGACACACCCCATTTATTCTTTTCCACACATGACAGAGTTATGTCACTCTGCCACGTTAAAGGGACACCCCACTCTTCCTTTTTCATAACAATAACAACGACATCACAAAACCACCACCCACACAAACTCGTGGCAAATAACACCCTCTAAACTGTTTCCAGAAACTCTCGCTGCTTGACTCTATGGTCCAGTACATAGTCATTCAGGTGGGCAGGTCTCCCCCTGCCAGCTCCCTGGGTTTACCATCTGCCCCCTTCCCAGCTCGGCCTCTCCTCACCTGCATTCCCTCGGTCCAAGGGAGTCTGAGAGCAGTCAGTCCCACCACCTTCATCAGGTTCCTCAGCACAATCTCTGCCAGGGATACACCGGACCGTGCACCATCTCCCAGGCTCTTGAAGAAACTGGCATTCCTGGTAACAAGGGCATTTCCATCCGAGGCTGTCACCATAGACCCCTTCATTGCATACACGTCCATGGGGCTTGGTTCATATGTCAATGACAGCTTCCCTTGGGGGTGCCTATTTCTTAGTATCACCTCGTCCCCCAGGGCTAACTGGTACTGCCGAAGCCCCCGTCTCATGTTCTTGCCCTTGTTTCGGTATCTCCTGTCCCCCGGCACTTGGGGGTCATCGATCACTGTCAGTTGCCAGTAACCTGCATCCGGCAAGAGGCCCCTCGGGCATCTCTTAAACATCGCTTCCGCTGGGGCTGCTCCAGTCGAGCAATGGAGAGTTGCAGGATATTCCCTTAGGTTCTTTCATAGGGGCCTTCGCAGACACTGTTCCTGCCCATGGGCAATCTCTTTTTTTTAATTTTATTTTTATTGTATTTGGTTGAAACAACCTTTTACAAATCTAGCAAACAAATTCATACTTAAGTATCATCTCACATATAACTCTTATTAAATCCAAAAAAGACAAGAAGAAAAAAAAGAAGAAAAAATGTAATAATGAACAAAGAAAGCAAAAAATCTAAAAAATCTATAAAACTTGCACACACACTTGTTCCAGTTAAACTGAATGAAATGAGATCTCACCCTTCTGAATATTTACAATTAAGCAGTAATGAGTTAGATAAAAAAGACAAAGATCTGCCTACATAAACAATAAAGTTAAGCATTGCTACAAAGAAAACACAATTTACGAACTACTCACTAAACCATCCTTCAAAGTCATTCCAAGAATATACCAAGGGAGTCTTCAGAACCCATACCTAGAGTCTCCAAATCATACCCCAGATTGGGCCACAATATTACAGCCTTCAAGTATTTCTACCACTGCGATTGTGAGAGGGCTGAAATCGCCTGCAATTAGCCAGTCCCAGAACCTCTTTGGTAGAAAGTTGTCACTGTTCATTCCAAACCTGGCAAACAGACGACATCTGGCCAGCAATGTCCCCTGGCAATCCACCATTTGTTTCAATGAGAGCTGCCCAGAAGTAGCAGGTTTGTGTCATCTTGTTTGAATGAAAATGCACGATGCTACACTTTTTTCGGAGAAGACATTAAGAATCCAACAATGCAGAACTCCTCAGGACACTTTAGAGCTTGGAGGAAGGTGAGTTCCAGTGATGGTCTCTGGACACAGGTGATGACAAACATCCGTCCAGTCACGGTCACAGGAACTGATCCAGGATAGGTATCCTTCAAAGTAGAATGCTGAAATTCTGAGAGCTGGCTACTAGTAGCACAGGCTGATGACCACTGAAGTTCCGGACTCAAACAATGGCAGTGATGCTTCTGGCAAGAAAGCACACGAGAGAGCTGATCAGTCCACATGCAGTCCAGGGACATTTCTGGAGGCTCTGAAGTGCTGGATCCTCGAGAAGGCATCAGGACTAGTTGGTCCTACTAGTCCAGGGCTGAGCAGTGCTCATGGTCTTCGGAGATTAGGCAAAGGAGCAGGGCTTCACCAGGCTGATTGATTGATTGATTGATTTGTTATTTATACTGCGCCTATACACAAGTGTTTCAAGGCGCAATACTGCAATAGATGCTGGGCCACTTCTCAGCTATTTGGATCTTCTGCAGGCTACCCTTCAGCGAGAGATTCTTGGCTCCAATGCAGATCTGAAGAAATGACTGAGGAGATCCTCTTCTTATCTAAATTGTGAGCTGGATGCAAGTCCAACCCCCCAAATGGTAAGGATATGCACCATTAATACAGCCAGTAGTTATCCCATCTGGGACAACTAATGGTTTCAAAATTGCCTCACACCCAGAATTTGCGGTACCATGGATGTGGACTGGAACTAGACAGTCCCCGTCCCCTTCCTGGGCCACACACACACACAAAGAGTATTAGAGTTAGGAATTTTAAAAGGCTTAAGCCCGAAGCCTTGTTGCCGTGGTTACGGCCCATACTGCAGGAGATTGGTAAATTAGAGACAGCTGAAGACATGGCTAACACTTATATGCAATCCCTGGAGGAAGCTACGCATAAACCAAATCGGTCAATGAGTAAAAGGGCAATGACTGGTTTACTCCCGAACTACAAAAAATTAAAATTACTATTTCTATGCATGGAGATCATCTCAAGATGGCTGCAAACATTTCTAAAACAGCAGTCATAGAGGGGGCGCTCGAGTGCCCAAGCAAAATGGTGGTGGGTCAGCATAGCTCTGCTCACGACCGTCGCTTATGAGCGACCTTCACCTCACCAACTCACCCCTAAAGCCGCTTCAACGGAGATATGCAAATTGGAACATGTCCGGCAGGGATGGGCGAAGTCTGTAGCAAAAACAAGACTTCAGCACCCACCACAAGCGGCCACTCCGATGCTGCTGCAGCTGGCGCAGCGGGCCCCCCTGATGCCGGTAGGGGAAAGTGGATGCAGCGTGGGGACGAGGACCCCTGCCCGTCAAGTAAGTGCAGCGCCTAGTGGAGGCACCCCCTCCCCAGGACCAGCGGCATGGGGTGGCCCACACAACGGGTCGCAGGCAACTAAACCCCAGCATGCCAGCAGTGGAACCATGAGCACAGGACACCCTGATGGAACATGCAAACGACGCCACAGGGACTCACGAAACTCTGCTTCTACTCTCCGCCCTCTGCAACTCATCCAGAACAGGACTGTGAGACTTGTCCTTGGCCTCAAGCCCAGGGATCGTATCTCTCCAGGACTGAAATCTCTACACAGGCGCGCACCCAAGCGAAGTACCCGGAAGTATCCGCTTGGCCGCTCTCTCTGCTTCCCTCTCAGTGGATTTGGTTTTTCAACTCTCTGATCAACGGTATAACACTGATTTACTGGACTACTGCATTCTACCATTATTGGAAGTGCCTCTTATACTAAAATACCAACTTTTTCTTTGTTATTTAGGCACTACTGAGAGCGTATTAGCTCTTTAACTGCAAGAGCCCCGCCCCTTTTGGTGCATCACAACAAAAGTCAGCACGCACGCACGCCCGCGTGCGCGCATTCAATCAAAGTACCCGGAAGTATCTGATTGGCCGTTCTCTCTGCTTCCCTTTCAGTGGATTTGTTTTTTCAACTCTCTGCTCAACGGTATAACACTGATTTACTGGACTACTGCATTCTACCATTATTGGAAGTGCCTCTTATACTAAAATACCAACTTTTTCTTTGTTATTTAGGCACTACTGAGAGCATATTAGCTCTTTAACTGCAAGAGCCCCGCCCCTTTTGGTGCATCACTACAAAAGTCAGCACACGCACGCACCCGCGTGCACACACCCTAGCAAAGTACCCAGAAGTATCGGCATGGCCGCTTTGCCGCGCTTGACACGCTTTTGCAGTCAGGTGATTCTACCGTGTTAGTACTTTCGCGAACAGAAAGGGCTCTTGGTATTTATATTAGCATCTTTTTCCATCTGGAGGGTTGGTAGTGAAAACATCTGCTTGCATATTATCAATTTTGGCTGATAAATGCACTGAGGTGTATTTACTTTGAGGACTGGTATGCCTCCTCTGGCCCTCGTTCACAACAACAATGTCCAATCCAAATCACCTGCTGCCTGTGTTAAACGGAAAGATTCCAAACAAACATGCTCCACGACATTGGGCCTCATTACGAATCAGGCGTTAAGGGGTTAACGGCGCCGTAAACGGCGCCGACCCTTAACGCCTGATTCCGAGGTCCCTTTGCGCCATGGTGAGTTTAACGCCTGCTTTTTGCAGGCGTTAAAATCCATGGCGCTAAGGGACCATGGTGCTAATTACGCCACCGTAATTTACGGTGGCGTAATTAGCGCCTTCCCCACTCCCATTATGCCCTATGGGGCAAAAATGGGAATGGGGAAGGGTAAAATGGGAAATGGGGATTTACCGCCCCACTCACCTTGGAATGGGGCGGTAAATCCGCCATCCACCATGGTGTAAACGTAGTTTACACCATGGCGGTAAGGGTACGACCCAGGCGGTAACTTACCGCCTGGGTCGTAATGAGGCCCATTAACATGCTCCATCAAGAAACTGACGCTCTCTTCGACCAAACCAACTATGAATACGGATAGACGCTCATTCTATAAGGAGCCGGACATAAGCAATGGTTTGGACTGGTGAGTCACCAATTCACTTGCAAAATGCAGATATTGGCCCGCCCAAACTAATAGACCCAAAATCTGTAGTGGACAAGACTAATCCTTCTAGCGACCTCGTGCCACAAACAATTGCGTTTTCTGTAACCTCACCAATGTCAAAGCCTTTACCATCGAATGCCTTACAAATAGGCTCTAATTTAAACATTTCTTTAACAGACAGTGCTCTATTGAATAATGTATTTACTGCTCCGGTACAATCTGTTAACAATAATTAAAACCAACTGGAGCCAATTGACATGGCTGTGATTAATCTAGAACTAAATGGCACCTGCTTCGTGGCTCATGACTCCTTTCACAACCTCTCCAGGTCACCAGATCTCTTCCCTGATTTTAGCCATCCACATTCCGGTATAGCGGTCTCTTATTCAGCCCCTACCCCTCGCAAACCACGTGAATCATCACTGAGTTTCAAACCCCCTAGTCAATCGGAATCTTCAACCAAATTGCTCGAAATCACACTCAATGGACCTCATTATAAGTATTGCGGAATGGGTTAATGGGCGCCTCTAATGGTGGCGGCGCCGTTAAACCCATTCCGCAATATTACGAGGTTCCCTCGCGGGACCCGATGTGGACGTCTGGTTTTACCAGACGTCCAGAACGGGTCCCGCGAGGGGTCCAGGGAGCTGTCACGCTCACCTGATTCCCACGGAGGCGCAGGTCTGGCTTCGAGTGCTGATGCTTCTTCAATGGTGAAGCGCAGGACTCTGAAGAGGGACAGGAAGGGCCCCTCTACTCTGGCTTTTCTGGCTCGCAGGAATATTCCCCTGTGCGTGAAAAGGGAGTATTACCTACTGACGGAATAATGCTCAAGCCTCCCACTCCCTTCCAACCCTCCACGATACCTTTCCACGATTCCCCGTGAAGTCTCACCTTAGGGTCTGGAAGGATGAGTTCTCCATCCTGCTTCTGATGCAGGGGCGCGTTGAAACCCAGTTACTTCACTGGATTGAGGTTTGATGGGAGTTCAAAATAAGCTTGACTATTCAGGTGAGGCGCTGTAAGAGTTCTGTTGCAAGTTCAAAAGTTCACGCTTAAATAATAATGTTCATTATCTTATTGCAGCAAGCGCTAATGCTTATGTCTTTTTCCCCTTAGGGGCCGGGGTTTGGAATGCCGGAGATATGGCGCCGACCCGAAGTGAAACGTGCAGTTCCAGTAAATAACGGGTAAGTTCTGGATGAGCGTTCAGGTAATGTCTTTGCTTTCGCTCATTCAATGTCTTTGTCTTTTTTCCCATAGGGGCCGGGGTCCGGAATGCCAGGAAGCGGCAGGACCCGAAACGAAATGGGAATGACCCAACAGGTAAGTCTTAGAAGAAAACTGAGCTTTTCCTATTTCCCTTCCTTCTCTCACCTTGTTTTCCTGTCTTTCTCTCTAGGCTCTGGGAAGTGGGTGCGGATCCGGATGATCGCTGCTGAAGATGGAGGCGCCCAGGAAAGGTGAGTGAAATGCAGCGCTGCAACGATCAAAGCGAAATGCTTTTAAAATGATGTCTTCCCTTTCAGGATCGTCGGTGTGATGTCTCCGTGATGCAGCTTTAGCAGGTAAGGTCTTCTTTCTCTGCCAATTCTCTCTTATCTCCCTTTGCAGGCGACCCAGGATGCTGACAGGCGTGGCTGAAGTCCAGATGCAGGAGCTGACACGGTGAGCGTCCAGCTGCGAGGAGCAGAACAACGCGAAGCGTGAGTTGCTGATCGGGCGTGGTTTAAATAGCTTTGGGAGGAAGTTCCAGGTACGTATCCTTCCACCGATCAGGTATGTATCCTTCCCCGACCACACCCAGGTGGAAAGTAGTCCCACAGGTAAAGTAGTTCCATTCAGGCCTCAAGAGGGCCTGGATGTAGCAGCATGGTCTGCATCAGGTAAGTGCACATTAAAACACTTGAACACATGTCTAGCTTTATGAGCCTGGCGCCTAAGGCGCCAGGACAGGGGTCCAACATGAGCCTGGCGCCTAAGGCACCAGGACTGTGTCCAAAGGGCCCCAGCTTGGGCCCGCTGGCACTTCCCTGGGGGGAATGATGCCTGCCTCTGGGGTTGCTGGGTCGGACCTGGCTCCTTGGAGGTAGGCATCATGACAGGAGCTAACAACGGGCCGGTTGTAATGGGCCCGTTGTTAGCTCCCGCACCCATTCCCATTGAGCCCTATGGGGGCTCAAATGGCAATGGGGAAGGTCCGGGCCCGGGTTCCCTGAAGGAGGAATTACCGGGCCCTCCAAACTCGTAATGGCCCGGTAAGTTCCCATTCAGGGAACCCGGACCCGATTTTGGAGGCAGCCATGCCCTTGCTAAGGGCATGGCTACCTCCAAAGTCGTAATGAGGCCCAATGCCATGAATCTTGCCATACACTCGATGACCATAATATTTGACACTCTGGATGCTAAATTGACGCATCAGGCTGTCCAAATGGATAGAATTCTTACTTGGCAAAACAACATACGTAATTCCCAAAGTCTTGAGGCACGAGTCCATGAACAATATCCTCGATCAATTGCTCCCATGACTTCTGTATCTTGTGAAACCACTATTTATATGCATGATTTAGACACTCTTTTTCCAACAATGGGGATTCAGGCTCCCGAAAGCATGACAGTCATGCTACCACACTTTGCCGATATTATCCATGATGGGATCGCAAAAATGCAAAATGTGGATGCAGCAAATGTGCCTATCACAAATGGGCATTCTTCTCCTCCCTCCAGTAGTAAACGTGCGTACACAATTTTTCATGCTAATAAACCTCTCTCTGAAATATTTAAGCCCTCTCTTAACCTACAAACCAAAAAATCCAAAAATCTAAAATCTGTAAAAACACTCACGACAAAAACTAAGCAATTCATCACATCAATAAGTCAACCTAAGGGAGCTCTATTCACAGCTTTAAAGGCTGTGACAAAGAAATATGCTCGACAAGCCCATGACAGGAAAATGCAATCTATTCCTAATACTAATCTGGGCATTCCCTCATATGCTCCACTTGATCAATTGGTCGCTGCAGCCACAGCCGCGGCCGCTGATGAGAGAGATTATTAACCATATCCCCAAGATGCATGTGTCCCATCCAAGGCTGTACCACCTAACAAAGCACCTCCACAATGCTCTAATGAATTCTATCGGCAAGAAATCCGGAAAGCAGTTGATGTTTACATGGCGGCCCAACCATCACAAAAATACATCACTCTGTCCTTGGACAATCAATCATCCAAGCAGTCCACAAATCAAAACATAGAGGAGCTTGGGGGTCCTCCTCTCCAACACGCCTCTGCGTCCTGGGTGAGACCTGGCCTCACCACTGTGAAGAAGGGTGAAAATGTTCAAAGTCTAGGTCACAATTCACTATTAGAACGAACGCAGAAGATAATAACCGCTCATGACACGGCTCACAATATGTCCGAAGGGACTCTTACATTAGCCTCCCCCGCCCATGAGATACTACGTTTGATTGATACTGCCCTAATAAACAACAAAGAGACAAGAAACCCTCCAATAGTAAAATCAGCTAGAAATCATCCCATATTGGCTCATTCGAAAAATCAAGCCATTCGACCTGTAAAATGTCCAGCTCCCTTCTCCTTGCTGTTATCCTGCAGACCGATGCCATTCACCCAATATGACCTGAATCAGCAATCCATTATGGAAATATTTTCTGATGTTCCAGTATTAGAGGATATTGCCTCTTCAGATATCAAATTGGTTGAATTTACCCAAGAAAGCAAGCTGAGCACTGTCAAGATATGGATGAAATCTCGACTGGTTCAAAACACTATATTGCTTGCCAAAACACAACTCTACACCATGGGCTTCATTCTGTTGGCAGGCTCGTCCCCAATGAACAATCTGGGTTCAGGGCCCAATGTCCTTTCTTTACAACCCACCTCGACTTTAGCCTCAAAGCCACGCCAAGAGACACCGGATCAGGTGGCATTACAATGTGTCTGCAAATGCAATGGAAATCATCAATAACTAGATCATGCTTTACCATCTAGTTCAGTTTCCCTACTCAGTTGGAATTCCAGGGGGTTTAAACACCTACTAAACAATCGTCTGCTTGAGATCAACAATCACGATGTGATCTTCTTACAGAGATTTGGCTCACTTCTATCCCTACATGGGATAGCCATGATGTGCACATGACCCTAGCCACCAAAGCCATGCGTGGCCGTCCCACCTCAGGGCTGTTAATTGCTATTAAACAGAGCCCAAATTTTACCTCAGAGCCATGGGCCTCTCTTATGCTTTCATACAGATGGTAAAACTGCACCACTATGGCATGTTATACGACTTAGTGAATGTTTACTGTAACCCAATGGGGATATCTGATGAACGTTTCTTCAAAGATCTTAACGGAACTTATATTGCTGGATTCCAATGTTTCAAAGATCATAATAGCGGGGGACCTGAATCTTCATTGCTTACGAACCAACCCCTCCCCGTCTGTTGGGATTCTGGCAAAATGGAGCAATTTTGTTGAAACTCAAAACTTCCAAATGTTAAATGGAACCTTTAAAGCCGACATTCCACTAAAACCAACGTGGCATAGAGAAAATAGCTCTGCAGTTATTGACTATGTTTACATTGATTCTGCCTTCATAACCCAAGTCACTGACTTTCGGGTTCTGTCAACAGACTTGAGTGACCACAACATGCTTATAATGACATGGGGCCTCATTACGACCCTTGCGCTCCCGTAATGAAGGGGGCCGGTACGGGACCGGCCCCCTTCATTACGGAGCGCCGATTACAAGGTTCCCTTTGCGGGCCCCTGTAAGGATGCCTGGTAAAACAGGCGTCCTTTCCGGGTCCCGCAAGGGGAAGAGGGAGATAATAACAGGCCAGTTGTTATGTGCCCGTTATTGCCTCCCTCCCCATTCCCATTGAGCCCTATGGCGGCTCAAATGGGAATGGGGAATGGTTCCTGCAAGGAGGAATTACCGGGTCCTCCTATGTCGGAATGACCCGGTAAGTCCTCATTGTAGGAACCCCGTAATGGAGCCCGGTTTGGAGGCAGCCATGGTGCTAATAGCACCATGGCTGCCTCCAAACCCGTAATGAGGCCCATGGTCTGTAAAAAGCCCCTGTGCCTCCACCATCCAAAATCTGACCAAGGGTCAACTAATAATTAGCCCTAGTCGTAATAGGTTACGTTGGTCTGAGTCTTCCTTGAAATTATTCAGTAACCACTTAGCCTCAGAAATAAATAAAAACATCATTGGTGTAACGCATCAGGAAATCATATATCATGACCTAATTCAGCTTTTTCAATCTACTACACGACAACAAATCAAAATTGCCCCAAAATTACATGTATACAATCAAGATATAAGAGAACAGAAAACTCTGTATCGACTACATAAACCAGAAGCCTTAAAACTGACCGATGGCTCTCAGGGAGCAGTCTTAATTCAAATGAAAAACAAATAAAAAAACTGGCTCCGTAGTCGTAAATCTCTTATGTATCAACTTGATGGAGCAAAGATGTTGAGTGTATTGCAAACTAAAAACTAAAAACACAGCTGAAATATGGTCAGCCATTAACCAAGCGTCCACAGGGCTTCAGGAAGCTTTACAATCCCAAGGGGTCAGAGAATGTGACTGGATCACCTATTATTCACAACTATATGCTGCCCCGGATGAAATAATGCATTTCAACTCTGCATTAGAAACAACAAAATTCAATCTTGACTTTGATAAAGAAGACATTTTATTTTACATCCATAAAGTGAGTCACTCGCGAGCTCTGGGCCCGGGTGGTCTCTCAAATTTTAATTTTAAACAACATCCAGAGATCTGGGCAGAGGTGTTGTATAACATCTTTAGCCATGTAAACACTACACAGCAACTACCTCAATCATGGAAACGTTCCATTGTTTTGCTCATCTACAAAAAAGGTGATTGATGTAAACCATCAAGCTACCGTTCAGTTGCACTCCTGGATGCCCATGGTACAATTTTCTTTCGAATCATTCTGCCAGATTTAAATAAGTGGTCCTCAGACATGCACATGAGAGGCCCCTTCCAATCTGGGTTTGTGGCTGGTTTTAGGTACCTCGCTCAACATCAGCGGATTAAATATGATTAAATTATATTATTCCACTCGGAAATAACCACTATATTTAGCATTTGTAGATTTCCGGATGGGATTCGATTCCATCGACCGCCACCTATCGTATGAAAAACGAATCCGTTGCAAATGCCCTAGTTCGCTCATCAACTTAATTAAACTTTTGCATACAGAAACAACCATGCAGGTGACACTAACATTGGAAGGACTATTGTCCTCATGTTTTCCGACAGAGCAGGGCCTAAAAAAGGGATGCATTTTGGCCTCTATTCTGTTTAACCGATTTATTTTAGACATGGGTGAAACATTTACAGCCATAATCTCAGATGCACCGAAACTGGGCCTACAACGAGTTGCATGGCTCCTCTACGCGGACGATCTTGTCCTCCTATCCCAAACCCCAAAAGGGTTACAAAATCTGCTTAATAGGTTAAACATGTACGCCTATGACAACAATGTGTTAATAAACATAGACAAAACACAGGTAGTTGTGTGCAACATTGTTACTTAAAATACAATCACTGCAAATTTCAAGTGGTCGTTACTCTGAACTAAAGGTAGTTATGCAATACAAATAACTAGGGGTGCCATTTAAGAACTCAATGTCAGATGCCATTTTTGAACAAAGCCTAGACTTAAAACTAACAACATTGATCTCGCAGACAAAAATTCTGTTGTATAAATATGGCAAATTCTCCTGCACGCATGTAATGATGTTTTTTCAACAAAAAGTTGTCCCAATTCTCTTGTAGAGGATTGAAGCAAGACTCCCAAGAGCAAAATAAAGTTGGGATCTGCTGGAGGTGGGATTTTGGAGACAAGTATTAAAACTCCCAAAATGCGCGACCCTACCAATCATACAATTTGAATTGGGCTCTCTTTCCTTACATGTCCATGTTTTATAGAAAATGTCCACATTGCTGCACAAATGTTTGTTAGGCCTCAGAATTAACAACATTCTGAGTGTAGTTGCATACTATCTTCTGAAATCTGATCATTACTTTCCCTGCAAATGGCAAACTTGTGTTTTGGACGCACTATCAGATACCGCAATAACATTGGACCTCCTATTGGAGAATCCCACCCGAGCAAAGATCAAATTATTTGAATTTGATTGGACAAGCAATCACTCTAAATATGACCCTTACAAAGATTTTAATGGGGCTCTATTTGGACACAAGAGATTTCGCTTTTGGCAGACTATTTAGTAAAGTGTCCAACACCCTATCTTCGTAATCAATATCTACGTTTTAGGTTAAACTTATGGCCTACTAATGATGTCTTAGTTAGAAGGGGTAAGATTTCAAAAGAACAGAACATCTGCCGGTTTTGTGCTGATATTTTACAACAGGAAACATTACAGCATCTTATTGTAGATTGCCCTGCTTTGGTAACCAAACGTCAGCTATACTTTAAAAATGTGATTTGCATTTATCGCTCTTTAGACTCTCTGACAGCATACAAAAACTAATTTACTCCAACTCTTTTAACTCTATCTTATAAGGTGTTAGAGGACAGTACAGCCATCTTTAAAGCAATGTCCCTAGTTCTATATAGGTCACATGGGCATGCTCCTGGCAGATAATAAGCTAGTAATACGTTTCTATGTTGCTTTAATCTATGCCAAGTGTTGGCCTATAAATTGTACAGTGACTTAAGTTGACTTATGCACATCTGTTGAACCTATTTTGCCTTATATTTTACATTTTACATTTTTTTTATCCTTCAAAGAAATTGTATTGTATTGGCATATCATTTTATTTTGTTGTATTTGTAAAAGAATATTCTGTTATTGTTTGTATTTGGACAATCAGAACAATTTTATTATTTAATAAATTGTTGATTTGAAAGGTTGATGTTATCAGCTAACCAAATTTATAATAAACAAAAAGAAATCTCTGTACTGGCTCTCAGTGGCTGTGAGGATTAAGTTTAAAACCCTCTGCATTGTCCACAAGGCCTTCTGGGGACTGGGGCTTCAATACCTTCAACTCTCTCATCCTAAATATCTTCCTACTCGAGCTCTTCCCGCATTCGCCTCCAACTCTCTCATGGTCAGTCGCTTTTCCAAGCAACGAGGTGGTGGTAGATCTCTTTCTTCGGCTGGGGAACAGCCTCCGTGTCTCCCTGAAACTTGAGGCGAACCACTTCTGGTTCCGGAAGTACCTCAACACATTCCTCTTTGCTTCTAATTTCTCTCGTCCTCTCCCCTGTTGAATTCCTGGCTGAAACTGTACTGTACTGGTTACCTGACCCTCTGATCTCAGCCCCAGGTCCCCTGCCCCGCCAGTTACACACCTGCACTGCCTCCCTGCCAACCCCTGCACTTGGGGACTGTTTCTGTACCCCACAGTCCCCAACCAGCACTTGACACCCGATGTCTGCACTTACCCTTGCACTTGCCACCAGCGGGCACTACTTCTCTTATGTTTTTTTTTAACATTTATTCTTTATCCCATGTACTGCAATGTCTCCTCCCCCTCCCATTCCGCCCTTTTCCCCTTGCCCCTTCCCCTGCACTTGCGCGATCTGAATAACACTTGGCCTAGTAGGATCTCTGTCTCTGGTTTACCTCTGTTTCCCCTCCCTTGCCGCATCGCGCCTTGAAACACTTGTGTATAGGCGCGTTATAAATGCCATATCATATCATAGCATATCATAGCATATCATGATATGATATGCTATGATATGATATGATATGGTATTTGTAACGCGCCTATACACAAGTGTTTCAAGGCGCGACGAGGCAGGGGGGACAAGGGGAGACAGACAACGATCCTACTAGGCCAGGTGTCATTCAGATCGCACAAGTGCAAGGGTAGTGAGACTGGGAAAAGTGCAGGGGAAGGGGAGAGGGGAAGTGCAGTACATGGTTAGTAGAATACAAGATAAATAATAGGGTCAACTGGTGGCAAGTGCAAGGAAAGTGCGGTACATGGTTAATAGAATATGAGATAAATAGTAGGGCTAGCTGGTGGCAAGTGCAAGGTAAGTGCCGGGAGAAGGGGCTGTAGGATACAGAGACAGTCCCGTAATGCAGGTAGGCAGTGCAGGCAAGAGTGGCTGGGCCAGGACACGAGATCGGTGAGTGGCCCAGTTGCAGATTCAGTGCAGGTTCAGTGATTTTAGCAGGGGAGAGAGGGAGAGAAAGCAGAGGCAAAGAGGAAGGTTTTTAGGTGCTTCCAGAACCGGAGATGGTTCTCCTCAAGTTTCAGGGAGGCAGGAAGGCTGTTCAAGAGGGAGGCCCCTGCTGCGGCGAGAGATCTACCCCCAGCTCGTTGCTTGGAGAAGCGGCTGACCCTGAGGTGGTTGGAGGTGGATGAGAGAAGGGCTCGAGAAGGAAGATATTTACGAAGAGAGAGTTGCAGGTATTTTGGCCCAAGGCCCCAGAAGGCCCTGTGGACAGTGCAGAGGGTTTTGAACTTAATCCTTGCAGCTACTGGGAGCCAGTGTAGTGATTTCAGTCCTGGAGAGATACGGTCCCTGGGCTTGAGGCCAAGGACAAGTCTCGCAGTCCTGTTCTGGATGAGATGCAAAGGGCGGAGAGTAGAGGTAGGAAGATTTAGATAGAGGCTGTTACAGTAGTCCAGCCTAGAGAGAACCAGAGCTCTGGAGACAGCGAGCTTCTGGGGGAAGGAGAGGAAAGGAAGGATACCTCTGAGGAGGTGTAGCTGGTAGTGTGACTTCTTAGAGACGTCAGAGATGTGAGGAGAGATGGAGAGTGTGGAGTCGAAGATGACCCCGAGGCTATATAATATAACTAAGGCTATATAATAAACGCCCAAAGATGAACCCCTACCGTGAACGGGGCGCAACGAAGGCCTCCCAAGGGACCATGGCCTTGCTTGTGCAGACCAGCCACATCAGCCATTAAGCCTTGCACCCACCAGACGCATCTCCCAACCCCAGCCCCTGAGTGGTACTGCTTCCTCCTGTATATCGTGCAGAAACCCGCTCTATATCTGACCTCAGACCCAAGGAACTGATAAGACCCCGACCAACTGAGAGAAGCAACACAGGCGTTAATGAACCCACGGAAGGCCCGCATGGGGACCAGAAAAGAAAGGGAGACCACACAGGGCGGCAGCATTACCCCGGAGCTCCACAGAGGGAACCACAGAAGAGCCCCCAACTAAGCAATCAAGGAGGCTTGTTGCAACGGCCCCACGACACCGCAGGGGGAACGGCCCGGGTCATGACTAGGGGCAGACCCTCGGAGGAGTGGAAGTCTCTCATAAACACCAACGCTGTGGCCAGGGCACAAAGAACCCCCATCCCCCAAGAGGCCACAGCTGCACACAGACTACCCAGCCATACTCAACCCTTTGCCCAACAGCTCCCAGGCAAAATCTTCAGCCCAGGCCCCAGGATTGGTGCCACCACCCCCTTCATTTTGCGCAAATGCCAGCTCTGAGTAGGAGCCTAGGCTCAAGGACCGGATAAGGCCCACCGAGAATAACCGCACAAGCAGTCAGGGTCTCAAGGAAGGCCTGCACTTAACCACAAGGAGAGGGGGGGCACTCAGGGCCGCAACGGTACCTCATGGCAGCAAAAGGTGTGCCACAGAGGAGGCCCCAGCACCAAAACCGGTGGGGGGACACAAACCAGCCTCAGGACATCACAGGGTCAACGGCCCGAACACAAGCCAAAGGGTGAATCCTTCCACAGCAGAGTCCGGGAGCAACAAATCCCCCCCACACCTATTTGACGCAGCTATAACCAACAATCTTGCTCTCCCGAAATCAAACATTGCACGCCCATGGGAGAAAATCCCAATCACACTGTGGTCCAGCTAACATTACCCCACAAAGCATCAACAGAACAAAGGAACATGCGATCAGGATCAGAATCCCCCACCTCAGATATTAGGGACGGGCCAGATAATGTGCAAACTGGGGGCCTCCCCGGACGCTCTGTGAGGAAAAAAACCTGAAATGGAGCTACAAACGCAACTTCAGGCCAGACTGGCCGAGATGAAAATAATTAGCCAAAAAATGCAGGAAACAAATACAGCTGTCCTAGACATAAAACATGACCTTCAAGAAGTACAAAGCCACTTGACGACTCAATGTGAGAGAACCATGGAAAATGAACAGCGCATCAGCGCCCTGGAGGATAATCTGACGACTGCTGAAAACTACATGGACAGAGTCATAAGGGAAGTCCAAAGATTAGGCAAAAAGATCGAAGATCAGGAAAATAGGTCCCAGAGGAATAATCTGTGAATCGTCTGTGTTCCGGAAAACGCAGAGGGAATGAACATGGAAAAATTCATCTGTGACCTCCTGCAAATCACCAAGCCATCACCAAATGAACGTCCAAGCACTTATTGAACTTTAAACATAAAGTGGCTATCCTGAAGGCATTCAGATCAGCAGCACCAGTGCGCATCAGCCAGGGGGAAATATGAATCTTCAACGATTATTCACAGGAAGTGTCCAGAAGACGCGAGGGCTTAAGCCCCTTCTTTGAAGCCCTCAAATCCACAGAACATAGACACTACCTAAAATGTCCTGCAATCTGGTGTATACAAATAGACAAAACATGAAATTCATTTGGGGACCCGTAACCTGCCTGGCGGTTCTTACAACAATAGAACATTGTGATGACGGACTTCGACAGTCAGACAGCGAAGGCCACTAGATCGAACAACTCCCCACCAGCAAGATTGGAATGCTCACGATCTAAGTGGAGGTGGCAAAAAGTAGACAGAGGCCCAAAAGGATGGAGCCACGGCTCAAAAAAACACACTGAGAAACCCTGACGATAGACCGCCTCAGGATAACCGACAAGGAAAGGGAGCTCGAAACCACCCTTCGATGGGAACCAAACCAATATTAAGACAACCCGATCCGTGCTGAGGGAAATGCTGAGTGAGGACAGGACTCAACCTAAATCTTTTTTTTCTTTTTTTTTCTCCATAAGACCAACGGGTGGAGGATTAGGCAACCGCCAACCAGAGCGACACCCACCCCATAAATCACCCATTGCCCACTTGGGACAACTAAGACAAGATACATGGGAAGATGGTGCATCTCTGGAGTCTGCACCCTCCAACCTCATATATGGGCTCTTCAGCCCTGTATTGGGCACGGGCCGACTGTTGGGCCCACCCAATGTCACCTATGTTTGTTTACCACTGGCCCATGGTTGGGCCTGTTCTCTGTACTGTGGTTGATGGTTATCCACTTGTTAGTTACTGCAGGGTTTAAATGTGAGACATGCTCAATACCAATAGAATCAACCACAGTCTGCAGGAGAGAGACCATTGGGGACCGAACACTGTGATGCTCCCCTCACACACACACTGTTTAAGCTGACGCTAGTGACCCTCAACATTCAGGGACCAGGTCACCCCATCAAGCGCAAGCTAAATTAAACCTAAGAGATATCCAGGGGGACATAATATTCCTCTAAGAGACCCATCTCAACCAAACTGAAGCTGAAAAATTGGCAAGAAGATGGGTGGGCACTGCGCTACTCTGACCATGCCACAGGAAGCAGGGAGTATCGATCCTGATACACAAACGGGTCCCCTTCCAAGTGCAGCACACATTCAATGACAAAATGGGGTGAGTAATTCTGCTGCAAGGCCAAATACAGCAACAAGCAATCACCCTACTAAATATTTACACCCCCACAAAGGACACACCAGCCTTTTTCACCCACACATTTTCCAAATGTGCCAGATACATGCAGAATCTTACAGTGATGGGGGAGGAGGGGCCATATGTAACCTTAGACCCAGCCCTAGACCGCCAGGGGATTAGTCAAGATAATCCATCCGCCAGTAGGAAAGGGTTGACCCTCCGAACTCTAATGACCGATCTACGTCTGAAAGATGTTTGGCGTCAACTACACGCGAACAGGCAAGACACATTATTCTCATCACCACAGCTGTTATTCAAGACTAGATTACTGGCTGATGCCGGCCAACAAACTTCACATGATATCAGAATTGCACCATACTACTGACCACAATCTCAGACCACGCCTCAGTCACGTTACAATTATTACTCCCCGATATTGCCCACAGACCCCCCGTCGTGGCGCCTAAACCTCTGGGTCCTGAAGTACCCTGACATTGTTGGTCATTTATGAGACCACATAGAGGATTTCTGGGACAATAACGACACACCGGGGTTCAATTCGTACAGGTGCTGGGACGCATTCAAGGCATACCTAAGGGGCCAATGCATTTCTCAGTGGTCATATAAACAGAAGCGGTGGGGGGAAAGGAGGCCTGCCTCACAGCAAGACAGTGGAGATACGTCACAAGACGTCCCGAGACAAACACTTACTAGGCCAACTCAAGACGCTGAGAGCAGAGATCAGACACATCACCACAGATAGGGCACAAAATTCTTACACGAACTGGTCGCAAAGATATTATATAGAGAATGATAGACCACTACATCTGATGACATTAGCATTAAATAAAACAGAAAGCCGGCCAAATAATTACAACCATCAAGGACAAGGCGGATAACATAATAGTGGGGGATGAGCTAATCAATGCGAGATTTGCTGAATTCTACCAAGAACTATGCAGGGCTACTGACTCATTCACGCTGCAGGCCATGCAAAGCTTCATCGACTCAATCCCCATCCCCAAAATCTTAAAGGAACAAGCCCACGACATGGACTCACATATCACTGAAGCAGAGATTACCCGGGTGATCCTATCTTTAACCCCCGGGATAGCAGGACCCAATGGGATCCCAGTTGATCTCTACAAATGCATAGAAGCCCCGAAATTTTAAGCCGTCTTCAAAGAAGTCCTCACCCAGAAACAACTACCCAAATCGATGCTGGCCGCCAACATTATAGTGTTTCATAAGCGGGGGAGGGGACCCTGAAACATGCGGTTCATATAGGCCAATCGCTTTAATAAATTCCGACACCAAAATATTGGCAAAATACCTCGCACATAGATTAGAAAACACTCTCCCCTGGCTAATGCACACGGATCAAACAGGCTTCATTAAAGGGTGCCACTCCAGCGACAATGTACGTAGGCAGCTACATATCATTGCGGGCGATACGGATTCCCAAGATGCCATAATAACAGTCGACGCAGAAAAGGTGTTTGATAAGGTGCAGTGGGAGTTCATGTTCTGTGTCCTGCCCAGATATAGCCTGCCCCAGCACCTAATACACATAGTCAGACTCCTGTACACAAATCTGACTGCCTCAGTGGTCACCAATAGGGTTGCCTCCTCTGAGTTTTGCATCCAAACAGGCACGCGCCAGGGTTGCCCACTCTCCCCCCTGCTATATGCCTTATCCATCGAGCCCCTAGCCATTAGGATGCGTGTGGACCCTAACTGGGTGGGCATACGACAAGGGTCAGAGGAACACCGTCTATCATTGTATGCAGATGACCTGCTTACACCAGCATAATCACAGCAACCCTCCCATACATCAACTCCCTCATGCAAAACATCGGCCCGATCGTGGGATACAAAGTGAACTGGAGTAAACCTGAAGTAATGCCATTACGGCAAGACGTACCCTGAGACCCATGCAGTGTCGCGCC
Organism: Ambystoma mexicanum; assembly: GCF_040938575.1. Taxonomy (NCBI): domain Eukaryota; kingdom Metazoa; phylum Chordata; class Amphibia; order Caudata; family Ambystomatidae; genus Ambystoma; species Ambystoma mexicanum. Next base: position 1,093,175,293 of record NC_090941.1, read on the forward strand.
ATTTACCCTACAACCCCTATACATAAAGTATCTAGGGATACGCATAAGTGCCGCAGTAGCGGAACTAAGGGACGTCAATTTCCCACCTGTTATTTGCAACATAAAGGCGGACACGCGAGATGGGACACGCTGGCACTATCCCTGAGGGGCAGAATCAACACCCTCAAAATGAATTACTTCCCCAAACTGATTTATATTACCATGATGATGCCAAATAGCCCATCCCCAAACATGTACAAAGACCTGAACACAGCCATCTCCAAATTAATTTGGCGTGGGAAAAAAGCCTGCGTACGTGTTACCACCAGGTGGCTCAATTGAGCTGGATGAAGCGCTGGCTAAATGTAAACAATACCAGCTGGCGAAGCATGGAACTAACCGCAATGACCCCACTCACCCCCATAGAGGTCATGGCAACTCTGCTGCCCAAGGTCCCCCCAACACTGAAAACACACCCAATCATAAGCCCGACCATACTACATTGGCACAAACTACGGGCAGCCCAGGGGGCGGCAACCAACCAAGCACCTATGTGGGCCAGCCTTAGATCAATACTAGCATACGGACACGCTCACACTATACACAAGAATCAAGGGACCGAATGGGAAAAAGTACGTATCATGGGCATCCTAGAGGATGAGGCACTGGTAGGGTTTCAAGAAATGCAATACCTTTTGGGACATGGGGAGGGGGACTGGCTGTGCTACCACATCATCCAGGCCACAATCCAGAGACACACAACTGCAGAATCTCGCCTATGGCCCCTCTCACCGTGCGAGAGAGAAATGGAACAAAACCTTGAATTACCTGACCGGCTCTGCATTTTCTATACTGTGTCACGCCCAGACAACAAAGATAGGATACAAGCGCTAGCCACATTATGGACAGAAGACCTTGGGGTCCCAAATTATAGCCCAGACATGATCGCTAGCATCCAGGCCATCCCGGAAGTATCCATCTGCTTCAAAAACACGAACATTCTCCACAGACTCTTTTATACCCCGAATAAACTCCATAAAATGGCTCTCCAGCCGACGGCCGGTTGCTGGAGGGGCTGCAAAGACATAGGGACCATGGGGCACATGCTTTTGACATGCCCGGTACTAACTCCATAATGGCGCAGAGTACATAACCAAATAACAAGCATAGAGGGGGCAGATCTCGACTTCACCCCCAGCGCAATGCTCCTAGGCATGGGAAAAGAGGAATGGCAGGGAGACGCATTAACATGCAGGTTTATAAACCTCATATTATTCACAGCACACAAACTACTTGTATCGCACAGGAAAGCACCAAGCCCACCATCGCAAAGAGAATGGGACGCTACTCTATCCAGGACAAGCAGGCTCGAGCAGGTTGCCTTTTACCGGCAATCATGGCCTTGCCCTTATAGAGGAGTCAGATTTGGGGCGCTGTTAGAACCATATATCTAGTCGTTCATATTAACCTGCACACCGACAGGACAAGACAGACAAGTAGTGAGTTTCTAAGTTATGTTGTTGGGGAAGGGGGGGCAATAGGGACACGGCGTCCTACTGGACTCAGATGGGAAACCGCCGAAGAGATGGGAACCTCAGGACTGCTCATACCATTTATTTGTATCCAATAAAAAAAATTCCAAGCAATCTAAACCATGTCTGTAGTGCACTATAAAACCCACATACGTGTGCCGCCAATCTTATCCTGATGTTCTTCTCATTGTTTTTCTGCTTCACAAAAACCCTTCAATAAAAAGAGTTGGAAAAAAAATAACAGCTGTCATAGTAGCTAAAAAGAGTATAGCTAAATCTCAATCGGAAGCTAAAGAACTTTTTAAAATATTGAGGGAACTAAAAATTCCATATCAGAATAATTGTTTTATTTTAATTTACATGTTTATTAATGTTATAAACATTACAACATAAATCTACAAACATCACAAAAACTGAAATGTACAACTATGTTCATCACAAACAGGTTACTCAAAGCACCAAACTGAAAAAGGAATATTACATAATCATTCAATTATATCATAAATCTAAAAATATCCTCCAGATGTGATCAAATAAATTCTTTTTCTTTTCTCTGTAAAGGATTATCTTTTCAAATCTTGACACATGTTTTAGATCATCCATCCATTCTGAAATCGTTGTCCTTTCCTCACTTTTCCACTTCCTCAAGATGATTTTTTGGCGGAATTTGCTGCCCTGAAAAACCAGTTCCTCTGTGGGAAGAAGAGATCTTCCACCACGAAATCTTCTCCCAGAATTACAGTCATGAAATCATAATCTTCATGCAACATCAAGATCACATTCATCTTCCCAGTGACCCCATTCCAGATAGATCTTAACACATATCAGTCCCAAATCATATGTTCAAAAGTTCCACTAGCATGCTTCCACCTCCAACAGACATCTGAATCCACTAAACCTCTTTCATGTAGTTTTTCACTGTTTCAAATTTTGCTTTGGCGATTTCTTTCCCCCAGATTCAAAGAGGTTAGAGCTACATTCTTGCACAGATTCCTCCACCTGTCCTCAGACATCTCTAATCCAATTATGTCTGACCATTTTGACAGTAAATCCTTATTCGGTTCTTTATACTGGTCTTGATTTTTGTACACCTTTGAAGCCATACCACTGTCAGATTTATAGTCTCTCAGCCAGACCTGCCAACCTCTTCCAGAATCTTGTTCATTAGAGCTTTCTTCAACTTCTTATATTCCTCCATAATGCAATCTTCAAGATCTTTAATCAGAGTCAATCATTTAAAACGGATACATGTTTCTCCTTCAACAAGATCCTCCAGCCACTGTACACCTCCCAGTAACCAGTTTGGCCAGAAGAGAGTCTTTCCATCCAATTTAATGTCTGGATTCAACCAGATTGAAGTAAAACCGTTCTCAGAAACCTCCTTCTTGCTTTTCTTCCAGAGATCTTTCCAGCAAGACCTTATAAAGGTAGTTGGTGCCGATTTGGAGCCAGTTCCATCCATCGGTGACAGAATTGCTCTAGGGGAAAGTGGAGAAGATCTACATGCCTACGCCATTGTCCAGACATCATATCCCCAATGTCTCAGATAGGATTCCTTTGACTCTTGAATTAAGGTCTTTGTCCAAGTCTGGATTTTCTTTCACTCCCAGCAAGTGCAGGTTCAGTTTTCTCTGTTCTGCTTCCATTCTTAGATTCTTTTTCTTTAAGTCAGCGACTTCATAGCTTAATTCTTTGTATGCTCTATAGCTCCCAGCAACTGCAGAGGCCAGTGTTGTATTCTCTGTCTCCACTTTAGTCACTCTAATCTCCAGATGACCTACGTGAGCGGATAGTTCACTCAAAGTGACTTTCATTTCTCCTACATCCTGAGAAACCTTCAATAATAACGCATACATGTCACTGATTCCTGGAATTTCTTCCATGTCACCTCCCTGTTTTCATTTCTTAGGAGTTGGGTTGTCTGGGATCTCAATATTTTTCTTATGTAGGACATTCATTTCCTGTTGTTAGTAATCCATAGGCTGGGAGGCTTGTTGTAAATTGATTCAAGATGCGATGTGGGGGATGTTGGATCGGATAAAAAAGTATATTGAGGCAAAGAGGACCAACAATGATCCAGCTGTTAACACGGATGAAGTAGTGTCTCCTGCAAAGGGGATCCTTGCCCGGCAATTATTATAAAGGCCTGTTCTACCACCTTGATTAGTGCTCTGTATACATTTGTGAATGCACCCTTAGCAGAAAATCACGTCCCCGCTGGTCTCAAAAGTGCGTGGATCACACCGCTATTAAAAAACCCTAGACTGTACCCGAGTTCTGCAGCTAACTACTGGCCAATCACTAATACCCCTTTTCTTTTAAACATTTTGGATCGTGTGGCTGACATTGAAATCCCGGCACACTTGAATGAACATATGATTTTAAATAAATGGCAGTCTGGCTTCAGGCAGGGGAACAGGACCCAAACAGCATTGCTTGACTTGAAATCAAGACAGCTACACTCCATCGATAAAGGTCAAACCGCTCTGCATATGCTGTTGGATCTTTCCACAGCTTTTGATCTGGTCGATCATACGCTGCTGGTTATCAAACTAAAAGAGGTGGCTCACTTTTCCGACAATGCTGCTCTCTGGTTCACCTCTTTCCGAGTAACAGGTGGTGCAGAGTCTGTGGCAAGGACACAGAAGCCCCACCTGTGCTCCTAGCCTATGATGTGCCACAGGGGGCTTGTTTGTCACCTTCTTTACACAATGTTTTCACCGTTCCCTTTTTTAATTTATTGGAAACAGATTGTGTTGCTTTTACCAATTACACGGATGACACACAATGTGTCATCCCGCTACCCGCCATATACATGGAGGATGCAAGAACTCTCAATCTAATGTATGACCTTATACAAACATGGATGATAGGTAATGGATTAGCGCTCAATAAAGACAAAACGGAGTTGATGGTGGTAGGGACCGAGAATAAAATAAGAAAACATGGTCCTGACTACAATTGTTTTTGAGTAGCAGGGTGTGATATTGTGACAAAGAAAAAAGTGAAAAGGTTAGGGATTGTTTTAGATCAGAACCTGACTATGCAACAAGCTCATGAAAGCAACATGGTTTCATCCTCGGCCTATTACATAAAATTTCTAGCTCAACTTAGACCATATATTTCTCAAGCCAATTCTGAGACGGTAGCGAGGGCCATTGTCGGGTCAGAAATTGATTACTGTAGCAGTCTTTTAGTGGGAATTTCTAAATCCGAATGCAATTGTCTTCAAGTTATTCAGAACAGTGGAGTGAGACTCACATCTCAGACGCTAGGCGTAATTTGCATTGGCTTCTAGTTGAGGCAAGGATTCACTATTGCTTGTTAGTGATCACCCATAAATGACTCCTGGGATCAATGCCAGTCTATCTGAGTGAGGTGTTGACTGAGAATTTTAGTGTAAGGGCACTTAGGTCTCATAACACTAACCAGCTAAAGGTACTGGCATGCAAATCTAGCAAGGCCATGAATTGTACATTTGCTTCAGCTGCTCCAAGGGCATGGGACGCCCTGCCGCCAGATCTAAGAGAACTGAGTTCTACATCAATATTTAGAAAAAGGCTGAAAACATTTATATTCCAATAAGGATTGTCCCCAGGCTGGGGCCTTCCCTCTCATTTAAAGTGACTCTCAAATGTGTGTTTCTGTCCTGTTTTGTCATGTACGTTATGTTTTCTTGTGCACCCTTAGGTCTCAGGGTCCATAGTGGCGTTATGAATGGATGAATGTAAAGTAAAGTAAACTAAGGTACAAAAGCCGGCAAAAGCAGTGGCTTTCGCAGTCAAGTGCATGACCCTATAAGGGATTTTCTGGCTTCGTAAACACCAATATGGCAAAGAACAAGGGAAAGTCTTGTGGCATGGCTAATTTAGGGCACTAACAAGGTTTAGTAGCCATACGTAGTAAATGCAAATGTTCAGACCAAACATAAGGTGATAATTTAACTTCGGCCACGAGCATGTCCATATAAAAGAAACCAAAAATCCCAAGTGTAAAATGTTAGGGTGATAGAAATGTATCCCTTTTGCACTGCACTGTAAGGTGCTGTATGCAATGTTAAAAGGGAGAAGCATTCAAAGAGGAAATTAAGTTTCCCAGTATTGATAGTCTGAAGGACTGGTCAGTTTCCCCATAACAATTATCAACAGGCCAGTGAAGTGAAGCTGAAGGATTTACTTCCCTTCAAAAAAGTAAAGACAGGAAAACAACAGAGCAGAACGAATGGGGTTCCATAAGAAACTAGGTAGGGAAAGGCTGCAAAAAGAAAATCTTTCCTAACAAGTGCACACAATGCAGTTGTTGTACAGTTGGCACTTCAATGACTAATGTGATGGTCCCGTAAATATGTGTATGATTCATGTCTGAACATGTTCTCTTTCTTTCACACAGATCAGCCATTCATCTGTCATCTCCACACTTAGTGATAAACTCCAGTTCCCGTCCTTTCTACGCACTGTGCCAGGTAACACATTCCAGAACATGGCACTGGCACAGTTAATTAACCACTTTGATTGGACGTGGGTGGGGATGGTCATTTCAGACGATGACTTGGGTTTCCTGGGGGGCCAGGAAGTAAGGCAGTGGATAGAGAGAAACGGAGGCTGCGTGGCGTTCATGGTACAAATACACCTGCGCTACACTCTGGAGAAGGTGCATCAAGTGGTGGACATCATCCAAACCTATTCAACAAAGGTGATTATTGTTCACAGTGCAGAGGTTCATGTCAAGGTGCTTCTGGAAACGCTCTACATGCAGAAGGTAACACAGCACGTCTGGATATTCTCTGCATCCTTTGCAATAACCCCTGGTCTCTTCACAAACCAAGCTTGGAACATTTTAAATGGGACCATCGGACTTTTACCGTCCACAGGCCCCATGCCCAGATTTCAAGAGTTCCTGTCGGACCTCAATCCCAGCACATCTCCTGATGATATGTTCCTTAAAGAATTCTGGGAGCAGGCTTTCAGCTGTGAATGGCCCAGATCCAATGAGACATGGACTAAGGTTGAAAATGCTCAGGGCAGGGTGATAGAGTCTTGCTCAGTGACAGATACTTTGGGTAAAAGAACACCATCCACATTTGAGCTGCATGACCTAAGTTACACGTATCACAGCTACCTTGCAGTGTATGCCTTTGCGCATGCGTTAGACAATCTGATATCCTGCACAACCGGTCAAGGCCCTTTCATGAATGGAACATGTGCAGACATCAAAGACATCAGACCATGGCAGGTAAGAGATGTTATGGATATCCACATAAATCACAAACAAAAGCAATCAACGACAAGGCATTGTTGAGATAATGTACAACAAAGAGTGAATGAGTAAGTGAATGATTGATTGAGTGAATGATTTAAATGGTCAGTGCATTAGTGAGCTAATAAACACACAAGCGAATCACTGGAAAAAAGCTGCTTAATTGAGTGAATGAAACAGTGAGTGAATGAGCCAGTTCGCTATATAGGACCAAGTGGAAAAAGAGTTATACTTTAATTTAGTGGTGTATTTAAATGTACTGCTTCCTTAGGCCCAGCTAACGGGAGGAACGATAGCTCAAGGGCAACGCGTTTGTCTTGGAAGCATGACAACGCAGTGCAACACAGTTTTGAATCCCGATCATGCACTTATGAACCACTCACTGGTATTAAGCGTGTTATAAATTAACAATAAAATAAGTGCATGTACACCACTCCCCAATTTTACTCCACCGCTGCCATGCTTTGCACCTTTAACAGATTCCATCCCTTCAACACACTCTGTCCGCCTTGGCCAAACTGTGCCCCTCCGCCGCCATTTTGTCCCCTATTTTGGCTCCATAACAACATAGGGGCGTTTTACAGGCTGTGTCAGGGATCAGAAAGTTATTGCTTTCAGTCTATTAATTCAAGCCTGTAAGCCTGTAATCTTTTATGTGATGTTAGTTGAAAGAACGTTTTCAGGCCTATTTTTTTGTTTGTTTATGGATGACTTGCATCCTTTTTGCACTCACATAATCAAAACCAATACATAACATACACAATTTAAAATACATTCAAATAATTAAAAAACATAGAATTCATACAAAAGTCCTCCATGAAGGACTATCTTAAAACGACTTAAAAACTGTCCCCATTGACTTTTATGAACATTTTGCTAGCCACCTCCCACACATGCAACGCCGCAGTACTGATTTTTCATACACCCGCCTATAACCTGCTCCTAGTTCTTCACATTGTGTTGGCAAATGCCTGGCATACTCAATGGTTCTCCCACAGAGTCTGCAAAGCCTTTGCGATCGCGGAATACCACTCCATGCACCCCTGTTTTTCAACACCTTGAATGTTTGATTGACCTAGTCATTGTCGGGTATTGCTTCCTTATCAGCTACAGTCTGGGACTGTGTCTATCAAAGGATTGCCTGACATACTCGCCAAATTTCTTTAATCTACCAAGATGGGTTAGTGCAGAGTCTATGTAATCCGTCCTTGCTTTATCAGGGATTTTGGCCAGATTAAATTCTAACCATGTTTTCGGGGTTTGTGTAATCCCAATCTTATCCCTATAATGTATTACTCTAGAATCTAATTCCCTAAACCAATGGCTGGTCTCATACCTGTTTGCATGTTGTGTAGTGAGCAAAAGTAAACTATCTGTGCCTGCTCGGTCAAACTTTATTTTAGCCCATAAATTACAGGAGGCTACTGACCATCGCATTCTCAGAGAAGCAAACCCCAGTTCTGGTCTAATCGCCTGGACTGAGGTACCAAGGGGTAGACTTAACATTAAACGCAAGATTTTTCTTTCTAGTTTCTCAATTGCCTCAACCCTTTTCCAGGGAAAGACCTTCAAGGCATACATAATTGTGGGAACAATTGATATTTTATATGCTAGAAGTTTTGCTTCAAGACATTTTCCTCCTTGCATGTCAATTGTTTTCCTAAGAGGTAACCATTTCCCCCAGGCTTTTTGGGTCACTTCTTCTAAGATAGAAACCGCCGTAAACTTTGCCATTATGGTAATTCCCAGAAAGCGATAGCTATTGGTGGTTTCTACTCTTTCTCCCCCTAACCACCACTCACTATTTTATTTATTTATTTACTTATTTATTTATTTGCATTTATAAAGCACACAAACTGCCCTCGGGTATCGAGGCGCAGTTACAGCATTTTCACTTGGCAGCAGGTTAGACATAGTTACATTGCTTAGGTAGAGGTTTAGTAGTTAAGTACATACGCTGCTCTAGTTCAGAGGTTACAGGGAGAACAGCTGAGCAGGTGAGGTTCACTTGAATAATGTGCTTTTCAGTGCCTTTCTGAAGGCCATGAATGAGGTTTCTATTCTGAGTTCGAATAGAAGTGAGTGCCAGGATTTTGGTGCTAGAACCTCAAAACTGGTGCCACCGGCTTTGGTTCTATTGAAGGTAGGAATAGTGAGCTGGTGTGAGTATATGTCACGCTTAGGTCTGAATGTTTGGACTTTGTGTATTCGTTCCACTAGATAGGAGGGTGCTGATTGGGATAGGCATCTGTGGGTTATTGTGAGTGCTTTGAACAGTATGCGCTCTCTGATGGGGAGCCAGTGGGCATCTTCTCTTGCCTGAGAGATGTGCTCTCTCTTAGGAATGCTGAGAGCTGCTCTAAGTGCATTGTTTTGGGCGATTTGTAGTCTGTTGATGTTTTTGGCAGATGTACCGAGTAGGAGGACATTGCAATAGTCTAGTTTTGCACCTATAGTTGCTCTGGCAATGTTGAGACAGTTTTTGGCTGAGAGTTAGGGTTTTACAGCATTGATCATTTTGGTTGTGAGTGCTGCTGAGGAGGAGAAGTAGCTGACTTGTCTATCCATAGATAGTGTTGAGTCCAGGAAGACGCAAAGGGTTTTTACAGCAGTTGAGACTGTGACTAAAGCTGAGACTGAAGCTGCAGTAGTTCTTGTCTAGTTTTTTTAGGGTCTCTTTGGGGCCAACCAGTAGAATTCCGGTTTTGTCTCCATTGAGACAGAGGCCATTTGCTGCCATCCAGGCCTGGATGATGGCGTATGTGTTTTGTAGGGCTGTGAGGTCATGTGCGTAATCACCAGTAAGAGGGAGAAGAATTTGTGTATCATCGGCATAATTGGTGAATGTTATGCCGAAGTCTTCTAGGTCATAGAACAGTTGTAAGGTGAAAAAGTTGTAGAGTGTAGGGGAGGTGCATGGGCCTTGTGGAACACCACAGCCAATAGGAGATGGGATGGTTGATGCCTGGTCTGAGAAAACCCTCATGACTCGGCCCTCGAGGAAGGATGTTATCCAGGTGGTGGCCTCATCGGAGAAGTGTGCAGAATCTGTGAGGTGTTTCCCTTGGATTTTGTGGTCAACCAGGTCGAACGCTGCAGATAGGTCAAGGAGCAGGAGGAGCACTGATTTGCCCTTGTCCATGTTACCTAGTAGCTGATTTTTGAAGTCAAGCAGGGCTGACTCAGTGCCATGTCGGGGGCGAAACCAGATTGCCTCTTTCCCAGTATGTTGTGCAGCTAGAGGTAGGATTGGATCTGCAGATAGGCAGCTTTGTCGAGGATTTTCAACAAGAATGGCACTGTGGTGATTGGCCTGTAATTGTTTGGGGAGTCAGGGTCTAGTGTGTTTTTTTTTTAGCAGTGGCCGGACCCCAGCTTCTTTAAGGGAAGATGGAACTGTGCCAGATGTGAATGAAGCATTCATGAAGGCTGTGATGAAGGGGGCTAATGCTGCCGCACAGTCTTTGATTATGCTTGCTGGATTGCTGGATTGGTGATTTATCATCATTGTGTCACCAAATATCATAATCCTTGTTTTTTTATTGTTTGGCTTGAGTGACAACTCCAATGAGAAGGAGGATAGTGCGGTAAGTGAGTGTTGTAACCCAACTTTAGTCCTGTCCAGAATCAGCACATCTTATGCATATGAGATACAAGTCAATCCCTTGTTACCATATTGCGGTGGGGTGTTATGGACTTCCCCCGATTTTCTTGTCAGCAGGGAGAGATATATGTTAAAGAACAAAGGGGCTAGGGAACACCCTTGCTTCAAGCACCTTCGGGTAGGGATACTTTCAGAAAGGGTCCCCTCCTGAGACAACCTGATTCTTACTGCCGTATCTCCATAAATGCTTTTATGAAGTATAAAATGGAAGGATCTATCTCCCAATCTTCTAACATAGACCACAATTTTTCTCTGTCAACACTGTCAAACCCGGATGAATAGTCCACAAAACAGGCAAACAGAGCAAACCCCGGTTTGGCATCCAGGTCAGATATCAGTGTTAACATGGTCCGGATAGGGTGGGTTGTAGAACACCCTTTCTGAACCCTGTTTGATGGTTAGTAAGAATACCCATTTGGGTCACCCAATCGTGAGTAGTTCGAGAAGGATATTGGCAAATACCTTCCCGCTGCAATCTAACATTGCTAGGAGTCGGTAATGTTCCGGCCTATTTCCCTGGCCTTTTTTAAACATGGGGATCAAAATAGCCTCTTTCCATGTCTCTGGGATCTCCCCAGTATGGCATGTCTGAAGAAACATCTGTCTTAACGTACTGGCCCATAGCTCAGGGTCGCTTTTCAAAGTCAAATTCTTTAGGCCATCTGGACCCGTGGCGCTAGATGATTTTCATTTCTTAATTCATGCCACAAGATCAATGGTTTTCAAAAAGTCAACAACTTTACTGTTGTATAAGTCCTGGGTGACCTGAACCGTCTTTTCCGGGCCCCAAAAGGATTTTTTAATAAACTCCATCCAGTTATCCTCAGTTACAGTGACTATCTCCTTCTGTGGCCCCGGCAGTCCCTGAGCCTTCCCTAGCCAGTGGCAGAACTTTTTTGAGTCCTTTATTCTTATTATTCTGTTCAGATGTTTCCACCCCTCATCTTCTAAGGACTCTCTGAGATTATGGAGCCAGAATTTATAATTATTCCTTACAGCCGTTAACCACTCTTTTGAAATTGTCAGGAATCCTTTAAAGTTTTTCCCTAATTTCCTAATTGCCAAGTTCTTCTCTTGTTTCTTCCTAGCAATAAGGGGGTCATATCGCTGAGTTGATCGCAATACCTTCTTATACACCCCTTTCTTAGATATAACAGCCCCAGATGCTACTAGGCAGAAAACTTCAGCAATGATGTCTTGTACCCTCTCCCCTTCTTTGACTACCAATTGGGTCCTTAGGAGAGCATTAAATCTGAGCATTGATTTTGGGGTCCAGTGTAATCGGTTGCCGCCCGGGATGACCTCTACGCTGTTTCTCAAAAATGTTTTTGGTCTAGGAATGTTTTCATATAGTTTGACACTAAGCATTACGTGGTCCCTAACTTTAGTGGCCATTAACTCTAACTTCAAGGGATTAGGCTCAGCCTGCTTATTCGCAAATATAAAGTCGATACTTGAGGAGGATTTACCGTTTGTCCAAGTGGTGTTCTTTACCCCAATCTCTGGGTAAATAGGAGTGAGGTCAAATTCTGCCATTGTTCTCAGCCATGCTGTGGCTCTCTGGGTACACTTCCCCCTAGATGATGGCATTCCATCCCTCTTTCTCAACTGAGTTCCCCCTACAGGGTAGCCACAGTCCAGGTTAAAGTCCCCAGCTATCACCACCACCCCACCCTTATTCATGGCTTTCCATGATCGAAGTGTTCTAATAAGAGTATCTTTGATTTCCAAAGTCATGGCCCCACCCAGGGGGTCGTATAGCGTTGCTACCAATATAGGTGGGGATCTATCAATGGGCTTATCAATAGTGGCTGCTAAGAAATTCAGATTTCAGGGACCCTCTGTAAATTCCGCCAAATTGAACCAGGTTTTCGCCCCTATGCATAGGCCCCCTTTTGGTCTTCCCGTTAACGGATGTTTAGCTAATCTATGTAGTATTGTGTAGCCATCTAACACGCAATCTTTGCACAACCAGGTTTCTTACAAACAAAAGCAAGACATTTCATTCAGGGTCGACAATATCTCTGCATTACATAAAAATGACCCATGTCCTCTAGAGTTCCATGATAAAATTGTCAAACCTCTGCTAGGTTGTATCACATTCCTTTGTCACTCCGAGGTTACTTGGATCGCTTCCCATTGGCCTTCCACTCTTCTAGCGTCCAAATCAGATAACTTCTTATCAATAAGTCTCTGTTTTTTTTAATTTATGGTTTCTTTATAACAAACCTGTTCCAGGTTAGTAGCAAAGAAAACAAACAGATCAAATCCCAGTTGGTTTAAATCTCCTTGATTTTTAGATATCCTATCAACCACCACCGGGGAAATGCAGGTCATTATCACCCAGTTATCCACAATGTCTATCTCAGGTAGTTCCTGTTTTACGATATCTTCAGAGGATATCACCGCCAGCTCTGGGACCATCTGTAGCAACTCCACAGCCACTTTCTATTGAGAAACGGGCTATTCGCCATGGGATTTCATTCCCCCATTTTCATGTGCATTATATCCTTGCACCAACGAGGGTCCTTAGCTTGTCGCTCTTTGATTAGAGTTCTTGGTCTTAACTGGCTTACTCTCCCTTCCCAGGATATCCGGGAGTCCAGTGTACTAGCTTTTGCTGTCCTGGTTTGCCTAACCGATTGTTCAGCTGCTCTTATAGTCACCACTGGCCCTGATTGTTGGCTTTTGCAACTTGGCTTTTTTGACAATCAAGGAGGGGGACATCCTTATGGGTGAACTGGTCAGTAATCCCCACCAGCTGTTGGAGCCCTTCTTCCCCTTTGTTCAACACTTTCAGCTCTTTCTTAGTATGAGGAGGTGGAGGATTAAAGATCCAGCCATCCAGTGGGCCTCTGAGTTGTACTTGTCTAATTTCCACGTCAAAGAACTTATTAGTAACCGTTGTTAAAGTTTTGGGCTTAGCTGGACTTGCTGTTTAAATGGTGGCTCCTTCACTGCTTGCTTGTTTGTAGTTTTTTGCTTTTTCCTCAGACCTGCAGATGCTTTAACCCGCCAATATTTTCTTGGAGGGGAATCGGAGGCATTCATAAGAGATTTCTACACATAATGCCTCAAGCATCCTGCGGTCTGAGTCAGCCACTACATACGACCTATCTAGGGCCAAATCTTGTTTTCTTGGAGATGAGGTGAGAGTCTGTTACGCTCACCTGCTCTCTGCGGAGGCATTGGGGCACATTTGCAGCCCTCCCTGGAATTAGATCACCCTCTTCAGGTTTCGTCCCCTGCGAAATAGCTGTGGGCGGCGACAATCTGTGGCACTGCTCCTGTGTGGATATGGGGAAACGTGAGTGCGCTGATAGATGACTATGGTATCTCCCTAAACCTTCGACCCAAGGTTCGATTTCAGGGGTACCTACCAGCCAATAAGGCTCACATGGTAAATGTGAATGATGAGCTCTCTGTTCTGTTGCTTCTGGCAGGGGCGCTTTTTGATGGAATCAAGTTCCTTCACTGATTTCTGAGTATTAGTCCAGTCCTGCTGCGACTAAGCTCCTCTTTCTGCTTTCTTGCAATGTCTCTTGTCCTTTCCCCTTTTTCTGCTTTATCTCAATGTCTCTTGATGTTTTTTGCTCTTAACGTTGTTGTTTTCTCCTGAATAAGGTTCCTCTCTGTTTTCTCCCAATAGATGGAAATGCGGCCTTACTACAGTGGTGGAGGTGCGGAACGTGGTTGAGCGGAAGATGGATGCGACCGAAATGTCCGGCAGCAGGTGAGTGATGGCTTTTGTAAGGCGTGAGGTTAAATGACAGCACACCTTTAACAAATGTCTGTTATGTGTCTAACCTTGTCTTTTGCCTTTCTATTGCAGATTCTCCGAGTTCAGATGATTCGCGTTGTGCCGCGGTGCCCAGATGATGCTGTCTGCGTTCCAAAATGCTTACAGGTGAGCCGCGGTGCCAGGAAGAAGATGACTGCACTCCAAGATGTTTGCAGGTGAGCCGCGGTGCCAGGAAGAAGATGACTGCGCTCCAAGATGTGTGCAGGTGAGCCGCAGTGCCAGAAGGAAGCGTTCAGGTGAGAGCAGAATCTGCCAGATGGTGAACATGATTGTGGATGGCAGGATCTCTTCAGGTAAGTTGAATCCCAGGAGACGGTGAGCGTTACGCTGCATGGAGGTGCAGAATAACGCGAAGCGTCTGTCTTGAGGATCAGGGCAGCTTATATAGCTGAGATTATGGGCACGCCCATTAGGGCCGGCTTACCAGCCACACCCTGCCTCTCCTAGAGAGTGAGCATGTGCAAAGGCAATCCATTAGCAGCCACACCCAAGAATACACTGGGGGCTGCTTAATGGATGAAATGTTCAAGGTTAATGCATCCTGCTTAATGGATGGAATGTTCAAGGTTAATGCATCTGAAGTGCTATGTCCATAATAAAAGCTTCTTGGTGTTAAATGTATGTTCTTGTTTACTTTTGTTCATGAGCCTGGTGCCAAAGGCGCCAGGACAGTGTCCACCCAAGACTCCTGTGCATGTGACCCCTGCATGCCTGTGCCCCTGACTTCATGACCATGACAGAATCTCAATATGGGCCAGTTCCTGCTTATTCCGCTCCCCAGGAGCGAGATCCTTCCAACTTTTCAGTGGAAGAATAACTTCTGCCATATCCTCTCTCGCAGCTTTTTGTTCTGTAGTCACTTTAACACACAGTTGGAACAGGGCTTCGATCTTAACTTCAAGTGCCTCAAATCCCTTTACCAGATATAATGGGCAGCATGCCTCTTTTAAGCACTCACTTTCCCTAGCTACCTTTTCTTCACACACCATACTGGCCTCTTCGTCGTTTGTCTATTCAATGGCTGATTCAGAAGAGTCCATGAATTGTTCAAGGTCAGGGGAGGCTGATAAGTTTGATATTAATAGATTCTTAGACTCTAACTCGCCAGGCATAAATGAATTTCTTTTGGCCACTTTACATAGTTTTAACAACGATCCATTGTAGTCAATCGATATTAATGAATCTTGGTCTGTCGTACCGCGGCAAGATAACACAGACTGTTGAGTCTTTGTTGACTCCTCTTTAGAAAAAAAGAATGTTTTTATGTCCTTTTGTGAATTTAGCAAGGGCATAGTAATGGGCAGACAGACTTTTCCCCCTTTGACAGCTCATTACGACCGCACTTTATTAGGAATGGGCTTCTCGCCCTTTTTCCTCGAGTATTCAAGGAGAGGTGATCACTGCAATCAGGTCAATAGGGTTCCCCTTCTTCCAATAATACCCCCAATGACAATTACTTTTTATGGGTCAAGGCTCTACTTCAGGGTATAGCAAAAATCCAAATATCCTATAATGGATATGTTGAAAAAGTTTGTGGAACTTTTGCCGCTTCGACAGCCAAATAACGGGGGTGGACCACACAGTAGCGTCAAGAGTGTGTATGCATAAATTTGTGGGTGAGGGGATTGATTTTAGATTAATGTTTAGGGATCGAGGGTTGAATAATGTAGATAGCAGTTTGTAAATTATAAATGGGAGATCTGTCTCATCACACTAATTTTGCTTGCTCTCCTGCTTGCAGACTTCAGAGCAGTATCGGGGCAATATCGAAGCAGCTCCGGGTTGAAGCTATGACCATAGCATTCACTGCCCCCTGCCCCTTACAGATGACTCGTTCTACTCGTCAGTAGCCCAAAGGCCTTCACTGCCACCCACTGCTTTCAATGAGACGGGACCAAGAGGTAGTACCGGGCACTGGTCTATCAGCTTGCACGGCTCACACAGCTTTTCTCTGCTCCCAACGTCTTGCGGCACGCAGCACACAGGATCACCCGCTCAACTTCAGCTCAACTTCAACTTCGGGTTCAGGTTCTGTTCCAATTCCGATTCAGCTCCACCACATGGCCCGCACTCTCTACCTGAAGCGGTTAGAGGAAAGAACCCTGCAACGTGGGTCTACGTGTCAAGCCACACCTCGGAATACATGTGATCAACAAAAGAGAAACACTGAGGCCGCCTCCGACACTCACCTAGGAAGCTAGGCCTATGCTGCCCAAGGTTTGCAGAAGGCAGTGTGTTCTACATTTGAGTGCATTCGAGGTACTTGTTGAGGCCATTTGTCTACTTTTGGTTAGGTTAGAAAACAATCATTTAGAGGAAGCTATCAGAACATAAGCTGCCTGCCAACTTGACATACGTGAGGGAGTATTGGAATGAGGAATTTTGGTTTCAATTCCAATATCTGGTTTCTTCAGAGTTGCCTGCTGTCTCCCCATAAGAAGCACCTATACTGGTCTGTAATATGAATGTTTCAAGCAACATTGCTACATTTCTACATGCCGTCTTGTGAAATGGTAAAGTTTACATATGAAATATATGAAAGCAGACCAGGTACATGATATAACAATGTTCAATATAAATAATTCAACCTCCTTCCCATGGTTTGAGCTCTGGCGTTAGTATGGGGAAAAATGGAAATGAGGTAAACCACCTGATGCAGTCCATGTATCTCCAATCCCTGGGCTGGAACACCATTACAAGATGGCAAAATCACAAGTGACATTTTTTTACTCTGGACATAAACACCTCAGTAGAGAAAAGCCAGTTGGAGAAGGTTCTTGGAAGCTTTGGCTGTGAATTCTCATGACAGACTAATGGATAAGGGTGACAATGAACATTCAAGGGTGGAAACCAACATCATTCCTCACAGCTGTGCAGTGTAGTGCAGGCAGCTTCTATAACAAACTAGTGTAGAAGCCTGTGTACATGGGCCAAAGTGCAGGTTTGCATTAACACAGTAGGACCACTATATATCCTAAGGAAACAGCTCCCTCTAGCGGTGACAACAGACACAACTATGTGAATTGGCATTGTCTCTATATATCCTAAGGTAAAAACTCCCTCTATTGGTGTCAACAGGCAATGCTGCTGCATCAGACTAACATACAGGACAAACATGCATCTGGACTTTATTTTATTGTTTGATTAAATTACATTAAGTGTTAAATACGTCTTACATCATTGCTGTTTGTGCTATTGTCCAACATACCCAACAATCCAAAGGCAAAACTGAGTAATGGGTCGGCCATTCCAGCACAACATTACCTTTGTGGGGGTGGATTAGGCTATGGGTCTTTCCAGGTTGCATTCATGGTAATTTAACATGTTAGTTAAATCATTTGATCTGGTTGAAATGTTTAATATTGTTGAGATGTGTGGCTTATAGATACACATTTCCTGCTGTAGTTTGAGGTACTGTTACACTGCAAATGTCCAACCTTGTATTTAAAATCTAATTCATGTAAAGGTTAGTTATACATGTAACTATTATGCATTGTGTGGGATACTTTGCAGCTTGTTCTCCTGGTGGTGCTGAGTGCGCAGCTGAATGTCATCATGGACACACGATGAATCCTGCAGGGATGCCAGTTGCCTGCTTGGCACTGGGCAGCTTCTGCAAAGATGGCTGAAGGGATATCTTGATAGGACACCACAGACCTCTCTTCTTTATAGCTGTGAAATAGTGTGTACCTTTGGCACACAGTTTTTGATTGCTCTCCCTCTTCTATGGCTTTGCATATCCTTTCGCATGTTTCTTGATTGACTTTCAGATTTAGATTTTCTCCTTGCCATTTTAACTTCTGGACAATCTCTTTATGTTTGCACCATTTTATGTGGCCACATACCTCCCAAATATGGGACCCGGTTAGGGTAAGAAGTGCTTACATCTGAACATCATTTCAATCTCCAGCTATCGGAACATTGGGGTGGACATTCAAGGTCCCAACACGGGAAAGAGGTCTACGTTACGCAAGTTGTACTAGGCCATGATGCAGCTGGATTGGATGCAATGTTGCAACTAAATATGTGGTTGTGTGTAGTTCAGAATAAGTGTTACTTAGTGTGTAGATTTTTATACATTTTAGATTTGCAATGGATAGCGACATAATTAGCAGTAGCATGCATACAATGTTATTGTGCAATGTACAACTTGTGCTTAGAAGCACAGGGAACTATGCTCACACGAGCGAGAAGCTCTCTGAGGGGAAATCAATGTGAGGGGATGCAGCAATCTTGAACAGTGTAAATGTGTGCATCCCGCAATGGTTTAAATTACAGACACATTTTAGGACATTAGGAAACACATGGTTTCGCTTAGTTGGGGTCTGCACGAGTCGCACAGTCATTTGGTGTTGCAGGAATGGTTTTTGCCTGACTTGGAGAGCTGAATGACCCAGGTCATGAAAGGGGGTTGTTAGCGAACTGCCTTTGGGCAGCAGGTGATAGCATCACAAACGGCTGAAGGCGAGAATGGAATGAAAGACCATTTGGTTGTGCTTTATGTCCAGACTGGGTTTGTAGATACAAGAGGCAATCATTGTGAGAGCATATAGGTTTGTTATTCAATGAACAGGAAATCCAGTTACACAGTGGGTTGAATTGGGGGTTAGTTAATAAAACATATGCATGGGGTACTTAAAGGGGCAAAGCTTCTTCAGTGTTTCATGGGCACTAAGCAAAAGGTGCAAGATTTGTGCTGAGGTGTATGGTTTCAGATGGTAGTTACAAATAAGGTGACATGAAGGAATGTAGGAAGAAATAATATGAGAAGCCGTTGAGCCTGGGGCGATATGAATTTGACTGCGCGTTCAAAGGAATGATTATTGTTTTTCTCCATCATTTTGTTTTTTAAGTGTTTATGAAAAGCATTGCACATCACGTACTGGGTTGAAGTTTCTCTGATGAATAGGACAAGTGAAATGATTAATTGTTTTTAGACAATGGAAAGAATCACGTGGTGGAAGGAGATTGTGTCTTTTTAATGTGTCAAAAGGAGTTAGAGAATATAGAGGGATTTGATTTCTTTGTATTAGGGTTAGCCAATGGGATTTTGTGGGATGCCTTTGTAACAAAATATGTCACATTTTTAAATTATTTCAATGTGTATAAAAGGAGCAACTTTGCTGAACACTGGAAGAAACTGTTAGTTTTCTTTTTTTTAACCAACTTTATTTTCATTTTAACTTAAGATAATAGTTAAGCTTTCGTTACAACATGTGTTAAGAACATTGTTATCAATAAGAACCTCTTATTCCACACCCTTGAACTTTCTTGTAGAGTCTAGTATTGTCTTCATACTTTTCCCCACCCTTCCCCTCTCCCACCCTACCCTCCCCCCCTTCCTTTTATTAATTGAACCAATCAAAACCATGGTTGTAACCAGAACAGTTCCATGAGGCAACCCCTCCGCCATATCTTCTGTTGTCTTTATCTGATATGGATGTTTCTAAGAGCCCAGGGTTTCAAGTGTTGATTCTCCTGCTCCTCCACATAGTCCTGAAGTGGATTCCATATGGCCAATAATTTGAGATATGTCCCTGATTTTGTGGTGCAGATGTTCTCCATTTTCATGACCCCCCACACTTTCACCCACCACCATGGAGTTGTAGGGCCCTCCACTGTCTTCCATTGTTGGTCCACTGTCATCCTTGCTGCAGTGAGTAGGTGGGTTATGAGAGCCACTCTGTTTCCTGAGGCCGCATATATCCCTTCTGCCACTGCCCCCAGCAGAATGACTTTCGGGGACGATGGTAGGTCTGCGCCCGTTATGTCCCTGATCAGGCTCAGTATTTCTTTCCAGTACACTTTTATCCTTGGTCACGACCACCACATATGGAACATGTCTCCTCTTTCTCCACACTGACGCCAACATTCTGGGGGGTACGTGGGGATCATTCTGTGTATTCTACTTGGGGGCAAATACCAGCGATAACATAGTTTATATACCGATTCTTTAATTGCCGTGGATTTGGATAGTTTATGAGCCCTCCTCCAGATTTGACTCCATTATCCCTGTGTAATCTCCTCTCCTATGTCCCGCTCCCAGTCCTTCATATACTGGAGGGTGTCGTCTGTTTGCGCCTTGTCTAGTAGCTTGTATAGTCTAGTAATCCCTCTTTCATGTATCCCCTCCCGTATTGTTATTGTTATTGTTATCCATGATAGGGGATAGTGGGCCCAGACCTAGTTTGACCCCCCTGCTATGGATAGCCTTATCCCAGCTGTGTAGAGTCATTTTAGCGGCCGCTAATAGGATATCTCCCATATCTCTTGCTTTTGACTTTAGGAATGGTAGCTTTCCCAATGGGATATCTGTCGCAGTCTGTTCTATTTTCCCCCAACCTGGAAGAGGGTCTTTACCCACCCATTTCAGTGCTGGTGCCAATTGAGCTGCTAACACATATCTCCCCATATCAGGGACTCCCAGCCCCCCAAGAAGCGTGGGCCGCATCAGGATCTGTTTTTGGATCCTCAGCTTCTTATTTCCCCAGATAAATTTAAACACGGCCTTCTGGAGTTCTTGGATCTGTTTTGGGGGGGTGTCCACTGGGGTTGAGCTTACTACATACAGCAATTTGGGTAGCAAGGTCATTTTTATCGCCGCTTTTCTAGTAAACCATGATAATTCCTGAGCGTCCCATCTCTGCAAGTCTTCCCGCAGGCGCTTCCATAGAGGTGTAATGTTTGCCTTGAGCAGATTCTTGACAGTTCTAGTGATATGGATTCCTAAATATTCGAGGGACTGTTTTTCCCATTTCAGGGGATAACGTTCCTTCAGGAAAGCTATGTCCCCGCTACCTTCAGTTATATTCAGCGCTTTAGATTTTGAATAGTTTATTATGAACCCTGTTGTCCTTTCGAATTTCTGCATTTCTCTAATTATTCTGGGTAATGTGTGTCTTGAGTCTGCCATGTAGAGCATGATATCATCTGCGTAGAGGGCTATCTTGTTTTGGATCTCCCCGATGCGCATCTATCTAATTCCCGGGTCTTCCCTTATTCTGCAGGCAAATGGTTCATTGCCATGGCAAATATGAGCGGGGATAGAGGGCACCCCAGCCGAGTACCCCTGCGGATATTGATTCTTTCTGAGGTATAGCCATTCACCATTAGTTGCATAGATGGATGCTGGTAATTTGCCAGAACCATCTTGGTGAATATCGGTCCACAGCCAAAACCCTCCAGTATCAATCTTAGGTACTCCCAGTCTATGCTGTCGAATGCTCGTGTGGCATCTAATGCGGCGATCGAGAATTTTTGGGCCCCCCTGGCCTCCCAGTCTATAATGTCAATTACGCGCTGGACGTTATTCTGAGTGTGTCTCCCCCTTACGAAGCCTGCCTGGTCTGCGTGTATTATCGCGGGCAGTACTGCTGCCAACCGATTCGCCAGTATTTCTGCATACAATTTTGTATCTGTGTTGAGGAGAGCTATGGGGCGGTAACTGCTGCATTCTACTGGGTCTTTCCCAGGTTTTAGGGGTAATATCGTGGTCGAGTGTCCCATGTCCTTTGAAACTGCTCCCCTATCCCTGATTAGATTGAAAAGGCGAGTGAGGGTGGTTGCCAGTTCTGTCTGGAACATTTTGTAAAACCCATTCCCTAAGCCGTCTGGGCCTGGTGACTTTCCCCTGGGTAGCGCTGCTATCGCAGCACACACTTCCTGTATTGTGAGGAGGTCCTCTAATTTTTCTTTTTGTTGTTCTGATATCTGTGGCAGTTTTACGGCTGACAAATAAGACACTTGTTCTGCTGCATTCAGGTTCTCGCTACTCAGCAGTTTTTTGTGAAAGTGGACCATCGTTTCTAGTTTCTCCTCAGCTCCCGTTTGCAGTTCCCCTCTACTATTTCTTAGCCGGGTAATATGATTACGCGCCTTCTGTTTGTGTAGTTTGGCTGCAAAGAATTTGCTCGCTTTCCCCCGTGTATGTAATATGATTGTTTGGTGTTTAGCAGTATTTGTGCAGTTCTATCTGCGGTGTGGTTTTCTAGTTTGGCTCTGGCCTTTTTAAGGTCTTGCCAGGCTCTGGGCGTCTGACGGGTCTTATGGAGCTTTTCAGCATTTCTAACCTCTTCTTCTAATTTGCGCGTTATAAGGGATCTCTCCCTATTATATTGCGTTGCTTGTGTTATGAATTCCCCTCTAATGACTGCTTTCCCCGCGTCCCACACCAACCTCCAGTCTACCTCCCCATTGTCATTTTCAAGGAACTAGTTCCTTATGACTTCTTCCATGTGTGCCCTAAGTGCAATTTCCCTCGGGATTGTTTCATTTAGCCTCCATTGTGGTCGGGTCTATTTATTGTCCCTTGCAGTTCTATTCAGGTCACAACTGGGGCGTGATCGGAGAGGTATTGAACACTGATTTCTATTTTTTTGACATAGAGGATCAGTGTAGAGGACACCAGAATCATGTCTATTCTAGAGTAACCCCTGTGTACTGCTGAGTAGTGTGTATACTCTTGGGTTTCCAGGTGGAAAAATCGCCACATTTCTATCAGCTCCAAATCTCTGAAAAGTTTTCTGAGGGCCTGTCTGTTTTGCTGATCTGCTGCGGTTGGGGGGAGTGTTTTATCTAATTGCGGGTCCATCACACAATTAAAATCAGATCCTATTATCACTCAGCCTTCGCACCATCCTCCCACCCTCTGGAGTAGTTTAGGGATGTACTGGTCCTGTTTTTCAATGGGGACGTAGAGTGCTAATATTGCATATAATTGGCCATTAACAGTACCCTTCACCCCAGGTATCTACCTTCCTGATCCTTCATTGCTTGCTGTTTGCGAAGGTCTAAGTCTCTGCTACATAGGATTGCCACCCCTTTTGTTTTTGTCTGGCTTGAGGCGAAAAAGTGAAGAGGGTATGTTCTGCTCCGCATCCTTTTTTCATCTTTCTGGAGCAGATGCGTCTCCTGTAGGATCGCTATCTTTGATTGCATAGCTTCCAGTCTGCCTAAGATCAAACGCCTTTTAGCAGGGGAGTTTAGCCCCTGGACATTAATCGAGACAATGTTCATTTCCTCCATTACTCCCTAGGTGAGGATTATCTGCCTGTTGGGCCCCATGTTCTCGTTCGCTATAGCTTTCTCTGCCTATTCTTACTTCCGTTTCACACATTCGTGGAGCTGACTCACCTTTCTTCACGGTTTTCTGGTTCTCTGCTTTCCTGTCCTTTGTTCCTTTTCCCTCCCTTACCCACCCCCCCTTCCCCAATCCTGGGAGTGCATGAGGCATGGGCTCCCTAGGGGCCCCCCGCTGGTCACCGTGGGCTTAGGGCCTCCAACCCTTCCCCAGTTCACAATAGTCGGGAGTTGTATTACCTGACCTTGCTTCCAAGATTTATGACCTCCTACCTCCATGCAGGCGCTTCCATTCAGCTGTGCTGTTTTCTCACATTTGGATAGCACTTCACTCGTTCTTGTGATGGGCCGAGTTCGGATCTGTTGGGTCTCTCCGTTCCCGGTCATGAGCCAGCTGTGAGCTTCCGGTTCTTCCTTTCCTCCCTCGTCTTTGCTTTCTCTCTGTTGACCATTCCCATGGTTTGCTGGACGGGCCATTCATGTTTGGGTGCGGGCGCACGGGTGCCTCTGGTTGCTCATCCTCCAGGTGCAGCAGAGCCAAGCCCTCTGCGCAGTTCCCAATTCTCCTCTGTTTTCCTTCCAGGCCAAACGGGTACGTCCATCTATATCGGATTTGCTGTGTTTGAAGGGCCTTCGTAACAGGTTGCATTAGCCTTCTTTTGTGGAGAGTAATCAGGGCAAGGTCCTGGTATAACTGTATGTGGGATCCATTTATCGTAAGGTCTCCGTTTGTTCTTGCTGCGCGTGGCACCTCCTCTTTCAGACCATACGATGTCATTGCTATCAGGACATCTCTAGGTCTCGACCCTGGTTCATTGCGTATTGGGCCCACGCGGTGTATCCTGTCGAAGCCGATTGTCTCCGGTTGGATATCTGCTAGCAGGCTGCTAAAGCAGAGTTGCATGGTATCTTTTAGATCTTTGTCCTGCACCGATTCCACCAGGCCCTTGACCCTAATATTAGATCTCCTTGAGCGATATTCCAGATCCTCCACCTGGAGTTCTAGGTTGTTTGTTGCGGTCGCCAACTGGTCCAGTAGCAGGCTATTTTGATTTGTTTCTTCGGTAACATTCAAGAGGCCCCTTTTCAACTATGTCCACTCTTTCACCCATCTCCGCCATTTCTTTATTGACCTCCTGGAGGGATGATTTCAGGTCCTCCCTTAATTGTTCCATTTGACTATGGAAAGCTTTGGTCATTCTGGCCTCCATTCCTTTCAAGCAGTTCAAGAGTTCATCTTTGTCTGTTGCCATTATGATAGTTGGGAGGTCCTTTATTGCAGGAGTCGGCCCCGGTGGAGGGGATGGCGATTCTGCATGTGTTTGACGCCTCTGCCACCAGCACTTCTCAATTTGCCCTTCCTGGGGTCTCACTGGGGTTTTTGCTCTGGTTGGGCCCGTTTTAGATTTGGTGCCCGGCATCTGAGTTGCTCTGACCACTGTCGGCAAGCTTTATTCCCAGTGTGGAGTATATGTTGCTATCGTTGCCAATGTTCTTTTGGGTTTGGCTTGAGTAATCAGCTATTATATGTCCGTCGCAGTCTGTCACAGTTCTCGAGTCCAATCCACCGCCTGGGGTGGGCTCCTCACTTCTCCAGGCAGTGGGCTCCGCCACGCACCGGGCTCGTCCTCAGACCCACAGCTCACGGATGTTCGATCAGGGTCATGTTGTGCTTTCCAGCTGCCTTATTTTATTAGCAATGGTATCTGCTACGAGCCCAGTGAAGCTTCCCTTGTCGTGTTACAGCGTTCTTTACATGCCTCTTTGTGTGTCAGATTACCTTATGATGCTGCTTTGCTATCCCTGCTTGCAGTATTTTAATGGTCGTGCCAGCTGGTCAACCAATCTATGCGGCCAGCAGGCAGTGCCGGATGTGTTAAATGGGAATTCGTAGCACACTGGAGCTTAATTCGCAAGTTCATGCATGGATGTTACTCCTGCGTCGCCGGGTGCCCAGTACCTCACTCTTATAGCTGTGTATTGCTGGAATTGGCTGTGTCCTCCCATGTATCTAGAACACGGAACTTGCCCTCCGCCGTTATGTAGCCTGCCTCGGCAAGTTTTATTTCTTGTGTTGCCCTAGCTGTGTCTTTGCAGCAGGAGGTTATCCAGGCTTATTATCGTGGATGATCGGACATCTCCCACTTGTTGTGTGTCTCCTGATGGCTTTCTATCTCAGCTTCAGGCAACACGTGCACACATGAAAACATTTATGAATTCTCTTGAATTGTTCCAGTCTCAGAATTCGGCACCAAGAATATAAGTGCGACTGTTAACATCTCATCCACCAACAGCCCTTAACCATCACTCGCCAGTGCCTTGTAATAAAATGTTAGGCCGTGAGTCTATCACTGTATGCCATTCAGTTCAAGCTGCCTGTTAGAACTGCATACTGCCTGCAATGCACAAATGTTCTCGAGTGCACCTACTAAATGTCAATGCAAGCAGATGGCACAGATTGACAGTGATCTTTAGTGGGTATCGACCCGCCCACGCTGCAGTGTGTGCCGGCAATGTGCGCCACTCTACCCAACACACTATTTTGCAGTGCTGTGAACCCGACGATTACCAACGCCCTCCACAATCACACGTCCATCTGTATTTGTTGTTGACGTGTGCTAGGCCGCTTCGGGGACCGGGCAGCAAACACACCAGGCCAGTTTCCCTGGTGTAAGTCGCTTCATGTACTGCTCCACTGTGCCAAGGGGGTACGGGTGGTTCTGGATATCAATGATGTTTGTCGTCTTAGGCGAGTCCCTACCAGCCGCTCACTCCTGGTTGACTCTAGGCGGGCACACGCCCAGGGAATGGTCCCAGGGGCCACCACCTACTTTTCCGGGCAATATGCCTCTGCCCCTCTCTAACCGTACAGTTTATGCATGCCCTGTGTCCTCCTGGGCCTCTCGGGGGAGGGGGGAAAGGTGCTCCTTCCCAAACAGACTCCGTGACGGGGCCGTCTGCTCCACGGGGCCCCCGATGGTCCACGTGATCTTCTTGTGGGGGGAACTCCGGAGCAGGGTCAGGGCCGCCCGGGGCGGGGATGGCCGGCCTCACAGGTCCGTGCTGAGCCCTATCACGGCCGGCTTCTGCCTCCGGACCAGCGAAGTCGCCGTCCCGCGTCCACCACGAGAACCGAGGGGCAATGTTCCCCGGCTCCCCCGTTCCAAATCTCAGGGAGGCGGCTCCAGGACCATGAGGCTGTGCTGACCGCTGGCACGCGCTCCCAGGACAACTTTCTCCCGCTCGAGTGGGGGGGTGGGGAGGTCCCGTGCCCCATTCGGGGGGCCCGCTCCGGCTTCTCTGGTGCTGTCAACTTCATGCCAGGCCCCCCTCCGACGTGTGCAATGAGCGGGCTGAAGGGGGAGAGGGGCCCGGCTTCCCCTGCACATTCTCCGGGCTCCGGCGAGCCGTGGCTCCTCTAGCGGCATCACGGCCATGCAGCTCCCCAGCACTTTTCCCCTTGCAGGCCGCGGTGCTCGATCCCAGCCCCACAGGGGTCCCTGAACATCGCTCTTTTGAGCGGGGAGGCCCTGGGGGGTCACCAGCCGGTCTGGCTGATTCTGTCCACCTGGGGGGTATTGGGGGGGCTCAATCCCCTTTGCTGGCCTGACTTCGGTGGAGCTCAGCAATCAGGCAGCCATTGCCTGTGCGCCCCCTGGTGGTATGGAAACTGTTAGTTTTCAACTTCACAAGGCTAACTCCTTCCAGCCGACATGCTTTTGTGACAAAGTGTATTAATTCTCCATCAGAGCTTTTTTTGCATTGAATTTTGAAGACACATTTCTACATTTGGTGACCTGTGTCGTAGTCTTAAGCCCCTTGGTTGGGGGTTAACCTGTCATCCATACTCGGCTGTGGCTCCTACCTGCAATTATCAGTTTATGTGCACATCAAGAGCGACCTGCAGGCACCAAATTGATTGAAGACCTGCCTGCTTACTCAGCCGGGGTGCCGCAGTCCAGCTGTGCATGTTCTTTGAAAGGGAAAAAGTTCAGAGAGCTGCAGCAGACAACTATTTATGTACGTCTACGTTAAGAGAAAACCAAGGAAATAGAGGAAAAAATTATTTTTTAATTTATGGGATTGCACCAGAGAGGAGTGCAGTCAGAGAGGTTGTTGAGCTTTGTTTGGAGTCTGGAGATTAAGTGAAACTGAATGAAAGGGAGAGATTTTACTTATGAATGTGATGGTATGCTGAAATGTTATATGTTGTAAGTGCTTTGTTATTCCTTTTTCCTTTATTTATTGTTAATCAATGTAGTGGAAGGGGATCTTTCCATAGTTGGTAAAAAGATAGTATTGTAGTTGAAAATTCTCTAATAGTGATGAAAAGAGAGAGAGAGCTGTTCTGTAGTCAACCACACTGCACTCCTTCAGTACCCGAGTGAAGGAGATTTATTGATGAGGAGCCATGGTATTTTGTTTTATTATTGATAACATGCTTTCTTTTGTGTAAAAATGATTAGTGTGGATTAGTGACACATTTTGTTAGGTGATTGTGGAGTAAGTGGTAACAAGGCAAGTAATTGTTGAAGGGTTTAAAAGATTTGGGGGGATAGAATTCTCTTTCATTTTGGAATTTTAATACGGTTTGGTGTGCCACAGGCTCGGCATTGTGTTTAACCTTTGTGTTTTGGTTAAATACATTTTTTTTAAAGGAGAATGGAGATTCTGTTCAATCATCTGTGCCAGTTACTTTCAAGATATAAAGATCAGATTCTGAAATATCATAGAGAATGAGCAAAAGAAACTAAGGGTAGAATGTTCAAATCTTGGTCTGAAGAAGAGATTTATGATAAAGGGGTGTTGGAAAATATATATCTGTTTATCTATAAGGTATAAGGGGTTCAAGTTGGATAAAAGGCAAGTTGTTCGAGGAGGCAGTGAAGGCCACAAGGGGTAAGGATGGAGATATAGGGCAGGTGCAACCCCACCACCATATATATACTAATCCCCAGTTTGAGCCTCCATCTCCATCCACCATGCCAGAAGTTGTAAGAAGAAGGACAGCAAAGACTCCAACCTCCAGGTTAGCAGACAGGCTGAGAACAGAGGAAGAAAGAAGAGTAACACCTCCTACGGCTAGGATTGAGGACAGATTGAGGAAGGTGGTAGAGAATCCGGCATGGAGAAAGCACTACAGAAAGCAGAGGAAGAGTTAGCATAATTAAGGTAGCAAAGAGTAGAGCAAGGAGAACATAACAGACAGGCAGTAGAGACATGATTGGATGAATGGAAGTTAGGGCAGGTTATTTTCAAGATGGATAGGGTTGTTATCAAAGATGTTAAGATGGAAGTTGAAGAGGGAGGTGTTGCTTTGCAAGCATAATTTGACCCCGCAATAAGAGAACCAGTGTGCCATGCTAGCATTGAAAGGAACCTATGGTGGCAACAGTAAGACAGACACAAGTGATCACAGTTCAAGTGTGTTTATTGAACTTTCAATGCAGGATGGAAAAATGGCTAACCTGAACCTAGATATAAAATGGGAGCAAGCGTCGACCATCAAATGAAAAATAAGGCAGTACTAGTGGCGTTGTTTCAAAATCTAAGGGCCTGCACTAAGAAAAACCCATTGCCAACCCCTTACAACTAATTACAGAAAGAGTGTGGTATAGGGTATCAAAACAAAGGAAACTGTGTTCAAATAATAAGGCAGGATATGATTGCCTTGAGGTCTCCTTATCCCCACGTCTTTAGCACGGGACAAGGTGGGACTTTTGAGCACAGCACAGGCTCGCTCCTTCCCAGCACAAGCTGACAATTCCATTCCAGCTATCAGGTTCTAAGATGGTGAAGTCTCTTTTCAACAAAAGTCTCTTTCCTTTGAGTCCTGATGTATTCACCAAACAAAAGACTTTGTGATGGCTTCACACCTGGCTCCCTCGACCGAGCTCAAATCCCAAATGACAAGTGGGACTCTTTCCTTCCCCTTGTTCTTGCAATACGTCTTGCTTTCATAAATCTCAATGTCCTTTTAATCAACTATTCAGCCTTTGCCCCTTGTTACTTGTTTCCCTTTTCCAGGGTTCACTCTCACCAACCTTTGGTTGTCAGCTTCCCTCTGCTGGGTTCAATCTTGCTGATGATTATAGACAGTTCATCACAGGACTTTAGACTTTGCCCCCTCTCATTAGCATCCCTCCACCAGGTTCACCTTTACTAATTTTATGATATATAGTTCATGTATTAAGTGGTGCCGGCTTCCTCTGTTGGTGGGTTTCCACCTCTTTAGCTTTTAAAGTTCAATTTAACCCCTGGCTGTTTATCGTTCAACACAGTTCGGTTTCTTATCAGCTTTTTCCTCGACTCACCAACTCTGATGAACTGCTCGACTTTCTTCTCCTTCGAGTCGGGGTTAGTACCACAGAGACCTGCGTCTTTCCCTGGCTTGGTTATCAGCCGAAGAGGGTCTCATGTACCGTAGAAATCTGCTGCAACACATGCTGGCTTTTGTGGTTTGTTTCGATTTGGGGAAGTTTCACGGGCCTTGGTCAGAAAGGGCAAGGTCACTTCTCTCCTTGTTACCCTCTCAGTATTTGCTGTCCTTCACCTCCTCTTGAACTGTAGTTCTGTGCATGCGGTCTGCCTTGCTCGTATTGTGTTCTTGTGCTCCACCTTTTTTCCCTGTGGGGAAGGGCCGTCAGGTGTGAATGATCCTGGTATATTGTCTGACTTTGCCTGACCCTGGTATTGGTATACGTCAGGTAAACTGCCCGGGTTTTAGTCAGTTATCTTTCATGTTCTGCGAAAGTGATCATGAGGAAAAAGGGGGGGCAGTGTTTTAGAATGTCCTATGTGGTGGGATGGGGAAAAGGTGTTGAAAGAAGGGGGATACTGTGTCTCACCCATCAATGTCCCACTCCTATTCCCCAAGCACCCCTCATCCAAGTGATCCTCCGTCACTAGTCCACCCCCTGGAACTGGATCCAATAGCGATGGCCGTTTCCTTGCCTCTTGGATGACAGATCCCTGGGGACTTGTCAGGGAGACACCTTCAGGTTTCTCAAAGCATGGACTACGATTCGGTGCACTCAGAGAGGACAAGGAATGTGTTAGTAGAGAAAGACGAAGAGGAATAATGGGAAGCAGATGAAGAACAGGGTGCAGCAGCAACTGCAGCAGCCGTATAGGAATTAACACCCTGGGATTTTAGGACGCGGCATGGTAGTCACATGGCAGTAATGAAGGGTAAGGGGAAAACTGAGAAATCTTAGATAAAGGGAAAACAACACAGTTCCAGTTGCTTCAAAAGGAATTAGGAAATGCATATTATGTCCCATGGTGACACATGGACTGGAATAATTTGATGACATTGCTACCCTCACTCACTGCAGGGGCACAGAAGTGGATTTATGCACTGAGAAAAACAGACAGCTGGTGAGCTGGTGTTATGTTGGCTGTTGGGTAATTACTTCTCCCTGGGTCCATATAGAGAAAATAATAATGACGGATCACATTTTAATAATTGCAGGACATATGTGTGGTAAGCTTTACGAGTTCTGTGTCCGGATACTCTGGTTATGAATTCAATCCTGGCTAACAGGTGAGTGGGAGGGGGGGACATTCAAGCCCCCCCTCTTATTGCCATGCTTCCCAGGTGGGCCCAGTCATGCCTGCTCCAAGTCCAGGGCCCCGCCCTTGGGGCACTCATGTGAGAACACCTCAGGGAACCATCACCCCTTTTGTGCAAACACATTTATGATCACTCCCATATTCTTATGCACGCCATTATAAGGTTAAGTCAAGACTCAATTTTGTACCATACAGACTCCATCTTGCAAATAGGCATAAGGGCATTTAGATTTCACCCCGACTTGCAACCATCTTTGGAAGTGCACAGTCAGTGTAACACTCCCCCGCCACCTCCTCTTTGCCGTCTGCATAACTGCCTGGTACCCATGAGAAGGCTGGCAGCAGAAAAGCAACATACTCTGCACTGTATCACTTGCCGTCCAAACTCCCTCTATTGACTCAAAGGCAGCTTAAGGAGAGGAGGCGAAGGCCAGGGCTATCTGTCTCCGTAAAACCTGCCCTGCACCCTTCAGACCTGGGCCGCATACACCTAATCCCTGTGTAACCTAGAGCAGAATCAAAAACAATAGAGACCTTTAAAGTGACAAATGTATCTTCCCTTTCCAACTTATATGCGTTAAAGAAGGCCCTCTCCTTGCATTTGGAATATATGTAAACCCGCTGACACCTCAAATAAAGCCAATGAGCATAACAGTGTAAATACATATACGTGTATCATTAGAAGTTTTTATGATGGCCTGTTCCATTGAAATTGAAGTGTGTGTTGACTCATAACATTTAAACTCCAGCGCGATTAACGTGTAGTCCCGTAACGAGTAAACAAGCCAGAGACCTATGAAAACTCACACAATGCTACCTCACTGTTGATAATGTAGAATGTACGTTTATGCATACCATTAGACAGATTCATATGAACTGTTGATCATACTAGTTGTTCGTGTCGTATTTATTGCATGCAAGCCATCCCTTCCTTCCCACCCCCTTGTTCTTGTGCTATGAAATTACCCAAAGTATATGAAGTTTGAACAATATCATAGTATATTCCTCTCGAGTAAAGAAGCAGTTAAGCGTGCATGAAGCAGTAACTTGTTATATGTAGATATAAAAGACCCAAGCCATTTAGGGATGTGAAACTGAAAACCTCAGAAGGAGGACCTTAAGCCCATTCCAGAACACCCTGGCCCCGTGTTGAGGTATGTTGTTTGGACCCCTATTCAGTGAGACCCATGCAAGGAAGGACAGGTCTAAAGATGAGATGTATTTCCTGAAATCCATTCACAGCAACCATATGCCCCCACATCACCCTGCCAATAGTGATCAGATGCCTCCGACCCGGTATCTGAATGTGTTTTGATATGAAAGCGATATCCTTGGTAAAGAACATATAATTGATGCTCAATGTTAGAGAATCATGCCCTGTTTTTACATGTGCAACCTACTGGCCTTGCTGCCAAAAGAAATGATTAAATGTGTGAACGGATGGGAATGTGTGGCCACAAGGGAAAAATGTGATAGGTCCAGGATGTAATGTGTCAATTCGTCAGAAGTTGGACAGATGAGCCCGGATGAACTACTGACCCTGCGTACCACATCATGATGTCAACTCTCCACCCACCCATGGGCAATCAGCTATCACTGACCATATAGCACCCATAGGTGTCTCCCCTTAGTGACCAATCCCGATCAAATATGTGCCCCATAGACCACCCCGTGTTGGACATGTCATTCTGTGTAAAAAAATGAAATGTAACATGTTTCCTGCAGAGCGCTCTCGGCGTGAGCAGAGTAGATTCTGTTTTCCCTAGCTTTAGATAAAGCCTTTAACAGCACTCTCACTTGGTCTTGGTCTTATTCCCTCCTGTGATGTACCTTTATTGATTCTGTTGGTAGCTTACCGACAGGCCTGCAGGAGCCTCTCACCTTCATTGGTGACCCCGACGCGATTGTGTTCTTTCCATCCTTCTGGCACGAGACGCCCCCCTGCTTTGACCCTGAGCGCGCTCCCTCATGATCTGCCTGCCAACGGCAACCGGTACACTTAGACGTGCGCAGGCAGTAGGGCGAGCGGTTACGGGATCTCCCTTAACAAAACCCATACGCACGACTCGCCGGAGCCGGGTCGGGTCTTTGAGCAAGGAGCGGCACCCTGCCTGATCGGGTCCAGTGGGTCTCGGATCAAGACGGACACGTGAATATTAAGTATTAAGTATAAGTATTAAGTGCAAGTGATATTAAAGGCGCGGGTGGGAGTCAGATTAGGAAGGGTTGAGGGTACAATGAAAATAATTCAGGTAACCCGCGGGAGTGTAAGGGTGAATCTGAGGCGGAGCGACAAGAGGTTCTGGAGTCTGGGGTCTTTTCCTATTTTTCCTACTATCGCATATGGCCATTAGGACATAAACAGAATGAAAGGGAAAAGAAGCTAGCAGGGATCCTATCTCCGTGGGGAGTAGAAGGCGGTGCCGCATAGTGCTATCTTGACTAGTACAGGAAATAGAGGTGTAAGAAGTTGAAGTGAAAAGGGAAAAAATAAAAGAGATCAAGGGGTCAGCAGATAGACCCAGGGTGTTAGGTAGAAACGCTTTTTTATGACCTTTTTTCTAATCTCATTCTTCGCCTTGCCCTCCTAACTGGGTGGATTGGTACAAGGTAGGGTAAGGAGTTAAAACTTGGGAAAGTAACGAGGGAGTGGGTGTTTGTGTCTATGTTTTCCGTTGTCTGTGTAAACGTTAAATGTCTATTCCGCATGTGAAATGACAATTTTTGGTGTGCAATGTGCAATGCAGATTTGTTGATTCAAAAAGGGAATTGCCTGGTACATAGTGCAGAGTGAAAATACTAAAAGGTAATTAAACAGTTGAAAATTGTAACACAGAGGAAGTATACGAGCAACGAATAAGTACACGGTAGGCCAACCAGGTAAGGTGTCGTAAGAGTGAGGTACAATGG
The DNA here is from genome assembly GCF_040938575.1 of Ambystoma mexicanum. Taxonomy (NCBI): domain Eukaryota; kingdom Metazoa; phylum Chordata; class Amphibia; order Caudata; family Ambystomatidae; genus Ambystoma; species Ambystoma mexicanum. The sequence continues at coordinate 1,093,209,089 of NC_090941.1, forward strand.
GTGCAGAAACGCCCCTTGCTCATATTTGTAAGACACTACCAGGTTATGCTGACAATATTAGGAAATATCACGAGCAGTGGATCACAGAATTGAAGGGGGAGGGATTACCCCAAGTATGGCCAGAAGGGGGGGTCTTTTGACAAGGAAGTATTGGATATGGTCGCCACTTGTTTGTTCATTAAGTACAAGGGAAAGCAGTTCCATAATAGGAGAGAAATATTGGATCTGTGGCGCCTATTTGAGGAGGTGCCCCCAGGTAAAGATAGCGAACAGAATGCATCTCCCCTGACAACAGCTGGCAATGCAGGGCCACCCACTCAAGATGAGAAGAACATAGAGGTAACACATATCTATCCTTTGTTGTCAAAACCAGAACCTGCTGAAGGGTACAGTGACCCTGTGTATGTAGCACAGCCCACAGCCCCGCCTGTACACAAGACATCGGCTACTGCACCACCCCCATACGAAAGCCAAAGTGTAACACAACCCCTAGATAGCTCAACAGTCGATATAGGAAAATTAGCCCAAGATCTGGAATCACGCCTCACAATGGGCTGCACAGAACTGTCCCGTATAAGGGCGCTGGGAGAGGGGGAGGGACATCCACCCCACGGGCAAACCGAGATGACACTCCCCCACCGAGTATGGGAACAGGGGAAGATGGATGGAAGAATGGAGAGATCTTGTTCCGAATTAATGATACCCCAACGCGAATAATAGAAATAAACACTGTAGAAAGTGAGCGGGAAGCAGAAGAAGGAGGGGCACTGTCAGAGAGAGAGGAGGAGGACTGGAGTGACATAGAAGAACAGGAGGAGAACAGAAGGTAGGGGACTTCTGCCGGTGGTGCATCGGCCACAGAAGAATTATTGCCGATAGAGGAATGGACAGGGAGGCTGAGGAACAGGACAGGACGTTAAAAAAAGAATCCAAACACTGTTTGACAGGTGCTCCAAAATGAGTGTTTATTTGAATTGTTATTAAAGGATGTCTGTTGTCTTCACAAAATCTAAAGAATATTTCACATTTGTTTAGCCATCAACACGTGTTTCCCCACTTTGAATTCAGTGGTTATGCAGGAGGTAAATTTGCATATATTGCTATTTTGAACAAGAAGAAAAAGAAAAAGAAAAGGTACAATTTAGAAGAAAAAAGATTTTAAGAGGTGTGTGATCAATTTATAACACATAAACATCATTGTAGAATATCCGTTGATATTTAAACAAACATGATGCCTAAAGGTGCAAATGTATACCAAGATTGAATAATATTCTCAGCCTCCTATCTCATTTTTACCCATTTATTTCTCAAAGGTAAGAACCAAAAATATAAAAGAACATTTCTTACTAATCAATGTTGCCTTGTGATTTGTAGTGGTTAGATGGTTGAGTTCCTGTGCTTCTTGATGGTTTAAGGGTCTTAGCTGAAGTTATGCTTCTTTATTAGTAGAGAAACTAAGTTTGTAATGGATTGAGGTTTTCCATCCTTTTAATTTAATAAATATACATACTAGAGTTGAAATAATCACCTCTGCATCTTATAGAGTTGCAAGTTTTCATACCTGGATTCTCCTTTTGTGCGATTGCACCTGATTGTATATCATAGCTGGAACTGCTCGCTCGGGTCAGATAAAATGGCTGCCTTTTATTTGCGTCTAATAGCGTCATGACGTCATCCGTAGAAATACGTAATGAACGTGATCACGCTATAGACGCCATTTTGGAATGTCGGTTGGATCCAAGATGTTAATCAAATTGAAAAAAGTTTCTCTTTTGCTAGTATATTAAGGTTGCATGTTTTAATTATAAAGGAATAGATGTTTGCCTGACTTAGTCATGCATTTGCTACACTCAATATAGGGTGTTGCTCTTGGTATTACTTGGCAGGTGTCTGTTTAGGCGTGCCTTAGTGTGATGACATCATCCGCCCGTTGGTGTATGTCCTGCATCAAGTTGCGGCTGCCATTTTGATGGTTTATCTCTTGTTGATTGCATTTCTACATTGCCACTAAAAAAACCATTTTAGTGCCTTGTCAATAAAAATGGTCTTACCAATGAACTTGTTTGTTCCAGGTTCGCTATTGTTTATGGCATGCTAATGTTACTGATGGTTTCAATGAGTTTGACCAACTCATAAGTGTTGCACAAGTGTCTATGGTAAGGCATAATATATATAGATTGTTTTCTTACCACTTTTTGAGAGCCATCATTTTGAGGGAAAATTTAAAACTAATCTGGGGTTAACTAATCTGGGGTTAAAACACTTCGGGTGTCCAATGTTTTAACTATGCTGTAAATCAAAAAAAGATAGGTGAACCAAAATGACATGTATGCATTGACATTTTATGTAATGATAGTAGATCATAAAAAATGACATAGTTCAATGGTCCGCATTTAAACCTTTGTTTGTGCTGTCCATGTAGAAAATCCAATTTGCTTCCACTTTGCGCAATTGCTTTTCTCTGTTGCCCCCTCTATTTGAAACCGTTACTTGTTCTATACCAAAGAATCTTATAAGAGCAATATCTTCTTGTCTGTGATTTTCTAGGAAGTGTTTGCTGAGAGGATAACGGGTATCACGTTATTTTATTGTCTGAATATGTTCATAAATCCTTATTTTGAGTGGTCTGATGGTGCTTCCTATGTATATTTTGGCACACATGAATTTAATGGCATAGACTGTAAATTTGGAGTTGCAATTTAAAAAATCTTTGATTTTCTAGGTTGAGCCATCTGCTTTTGAACATTCCGTAAGGCCATTGGTTGCATAGTTACACATCTTGCATGTTCCACATTTATAAAATCCTTTCAAATTTTCTGTTGCCCAAATTTGGTGTTGCCCTTTTATTTTTTTGTGTTCTACAAAGTGAGATGGACACAAAATATTTTTCAGATTTGGTGCCTTTCTATACGTTAGGCATGGAGTCTCTGGTAAATAGGGTCTCAAATCCTGATCTGTGGTTAATATATTCCAATGTTCTTTCAAGATTTTCCTCAAGGAAATTGCCTCTGTATTGTAGGTTGTTACAAATCTAATGGTTGGAACACTTGCGTTAGCCGCCTTATTTTGTTTTCATGGTTTGGAGCTCAAGGGATCTGGTCTGTTTCATTCTTGACTTTTGTTTTTGGCCATGGTCAGTAGATCAGTTTTGTAGCCTTTTTCTAAGAATGTTTCTTTTGCTGATTTCAGGCTAATGCATTTCCTCATTTTCTGTACAATTTCGTTTGATCCTCAAAAATTTCCCATATGGGATATTATTTTTGATTTGAGGTGGATGATAACTTGCTGCATGCAAGATGCTGTTGCCTGCTGTGGGTTTCGTGTATAAGGTTATTGTTACAGATGTATAATTCTAAATCCAAAAAGTGGATTTGTAAACGCTCTCATCCATGGTTAATTTTAGATTGTATTGGTTGTTGTTTAGAAAATGGTGGTATTCACTGAGTGATTGCTTGTCTCTTTTACATATAATTAAAATGTCGTCAATGAATCTTCTCCAGTAGATTATCTGGTTTAATTCACTGAAAGATCGATGTTGCCATGCATGATGTAATTCAAAATAACCCATATATAGATTGGCATAAGATGGGGCAAATTTTGCCTCCATGGCTGTTCCTCATTTTTGTTTATACATGTCACCATTAAACAGAAACATGTTGTTGTTGAGCGTGAAGTTCAACATCTCTAGAATCATTTCATTTGATTTTTATATGAGATGGATCTTGTTTCTAGAAATTATTTTGTTGTTTCCATTCCTTTTTGATGAAGTATGGTGGTGTAAAGACTAGTCACATCAAAAGTTAGTAGTCTGAAATCTTGTTCCCATTCAAATAATTCCAATTGATTTATGACATCTGTTGTATCTTTGATGAAAGAGGCGAGGTTAGCTGCCAATGGTTGTAGATGTTTGTCAATATATGATGAGATGGGTTCCATTAATGAGCCAATGCTATTGATTACAGGTCACTTGATGGTAAGTGATGATATTCTTTATGGATTTTTGGTAAAAAATAAATGCTTGCTAATACTGGATGTTGATTGTTCATATAGTATACAGGACAGGGTGTATAGCAGTGATCGGAAAGAAAGGGAAAAAGGTGCGTACTAAGAAGGGGAGGAAAATGTGCAGCTGCCTCTGATACACCGGGGGGGTGGGAAGGCCAAATTACATACCATGAGCCCAAATTGACAAAGCCAACCTGCTCAAGCAGTTACCCAAACTCTCTGGAGGCGTCAGCAAGTGGATATACGCATTTGAAAAACACACAGCAGGAGTGCCCTTGGCAGTGGGGGATGTTTAAAGCCTGCTTCTGTCTGCAGTGGGAGATAAGGATAACAGGGTTTGGGCAAAGACAGGGTTCCCAAGAATAACGTTAGATTGTGACCGCCATGAAGGGGCCTCGTTTAACACAGTTTTACACAGTGCGGGCACGCGTGTGAGATACGCTGAGGAAACATTCCCAGACACTCCTGATTTACAGTCAGTGATGCAATGTTCCATGACTGATGAGGAAGATGCGATGTCCTTCATTCTCCGGGTGCAGGACATGTGGAGAGCAGAAACGGGTACGGCCTGGGATCAATCCATGTCCCTGTTTTACTTTATTATTAAATGAGGGCTCCCAAAGGAAGTGCAGAAGGCCCTTAATAAAATAGCTGGGATAGAAGCCAAGGGGTGGCCTGAAATTGATAGCATTATAGTGCACCACTGCAAAAGGATCAAAGAGATCTGCGGCTGGCAGACAAAGCTAAAAGTTACTGAAGGTCAATGCAGCGGTAGTCACCAGCGCAGCAGGAAGGGAGTGGGAGGAAGAAGACAGGCAGATGGGAATACTAATGCGAATGGTGGCCAAGTGGACATGTAACGGTCAGGAACAATGGGTAGAAGAGAACGGATATGAGGGGCAACAGTGGTAGTTGAGAGGTGGGCGAGGAAGTAGAGAGGGATTTAGAAGACCAAGAGGAGGGCCACGAGGGGGAATGCAAGGACAATGCTGGCAGTGCGGGAGGTGGGGACATTGTATGCAAGAGTGTCGAAGCAGGCCAAGCAACTCATACGCAAGCGGGCACCCTCACTCAGGAAGCCTGTATGGGCTGCCGATGAGTAGTGGGAGGAGAAACAGTCAGCCTGACCACAGGCACACAAGTGAGCACCCAGAACTCATCTACACACCCCCATTGCCACAACCATGCCACCCATGTGCGCAATCAGACTTACGCCACTACCGCCAATGGGGCCACAGCAGCACTATGCAGAAGAACCACAGTAGTAACGGGGAATGTTTTTGACGTAGACGAGCTCCCGTGGCACTCAGCATAGGACAGCCCACAGAGAGCACTTGCATGTCCAGTACTATCGGTAACCTGCGATGCAGCAGAGGAACCACTCGTAGGGGCAGCAATAGGAAACAAACAATTTATTTTCATGGTGGATTCGGGAGCGGAAAAATCATGCCTTAAGGAGGGCAGGTTTCAGCTTTCAAATAGGACTTTGGAAACACAGGGGTTCTCTGGGGCGGTGGTCGAGGTTCCATACACAGAAGAACTAGATATAACAGTGGGAGGGAAGACTGTATGTGCCCCCCTTCTGTATTATGAAGAATCACCCATTAACTTGCTGGGAAGGGACCTTCTCAGTAAACTCAATATGTCCATTTCCTTTACAGAGAGAGGGATAATATGCTCCACCTGGCATATGCACAATGCGGGCAATGTTTTTAATACACACTCAAGCAGGCTTCCCGCAAACACGAGGCATACCTGTGAATCCTTACATGTTCATATAGGAGCTAAGAATACTAACACGAGTGGTGCCAGAACTAAAGAACAACAAATGGAGATTGCCCCCTGAGTTCATCTTTCGGCCTGTGGCAGACCCAGAAATACTGCCAGGGTCCATCGTGTCCCTAGACATACACGCTGTGCAAGTATCGGCGCACAGGATAGCAGTAATAGCAATGGACATGCAGGGGTGCCAGTGGAGAACAGTTCTGTACATCGGCGCCAATATGGCCCTGTGAGATTTATATGATGAAGAACTTTTCATTGACACAGTAGACACAAGGGAAATAGTGATGGAAATCGCAATCCCTTGTGAAATAATGATCCAAAGGCGAGAAGTACAGTTACCCCTTGTAGCCATGATCAGAGCCCCACCCGCGTATTTTGAAGAAGATATGTCTCTAGTGCCTCAACAGCTGTGGACAATGGGCCCACATGACGTAGGGCTGCTACATGAAGTTACACCAGTAAAGATTAAGCTCAAACCTGGGGCCATTTTACCCCGAGTAAAACAATACCTTATGTCAATGGAAGCGGAGGAAGGAATAAAAGATACAATTCATGCACTAATAGTGCAGGGCATAATAGTACCTTCGAGCTCACCTTGTAACACCTGCATTTACCTGACTAAGAAAGCAAAGGGAGGAGCATGGAGGATGATCCAAGATTTACGCCCCCTCAATGATGTGGTACAGAAGGAAATTCCTCTAGTTCCAAATCCTGCCTCAATACTATGCAGCATTCCAACATAAGCTACGCACTTCACAGTGGTAGTCTTGAAGAATGCATTCTTTTCAATACCAGTCGATCGAGGGTCGTGGCATTTGACAGCATTCACCCAAGGTATGAACATTGTCGGTTGCCCCAAGGATATTGTGAGAGCCCCAGCATATTTAACAGAATATTGCATTAAGACCTCGTGAACATGCACACAGCAAGCCCTATAATTCAGTATGTAGATGATTTGTTGGTCTGCAGAAAGAATGAGAGTGAGTGCAGAAAAGACTCAAATATTCTCCTGACACACTTGGCCCCGAAAGGGTACAAGGTAGACAGACAGAAGTTGCAGTACTGCCTAACAGCGGTATTGTTCTTAGGCCAATTGATCTCAAAAGATGGTAGAAGAATCATACCAGACAGAGCAGCAGCAATAAAATCAGTTAAAGAGCCCAGTACAGTGAAAGAGATGCAGACATTTCTCGCCATGTGTAATTACTGCCGGGCATGGATATAAGACTATGTGTCATACACAAAGGCCCTGTTACAGGCCCTCAAAGAGGCACACAGGGACAACACTAAACTACAATGGACACAAGAGATGCACACAGCCTTTAACACACTCAAGGAACTGATATCCAAAGCACCGGTTCTTGCGACCCCAAACTATGAACAGGAATTTAATCTTTTCTCACATTGCAATGGTTCACTCATGACTGCCATGCTGACACAAAAGACATCGCTGGGCCACAAACCCCTGACATTTTATAGTGGAGCACTCGACACAGTGATGCAAGGACACGTTGCATGCGGACAGGCTCTCGCAGCCACTGCGTTCACAATAGAAAAAAGTTCTATTATTGTGATTGGATGCACTGTCACTTTGTATGTAGAACATTCCCTGTTTGCCATACTTGAAAGGTCTAAAAGCACATTGATGACACAAAGGGCCATAGCCTATGAACTAATTATTTCCAGCCCTAACATTCACATAGTTCAGTGTAAAAGTGTAAATCCAGCCACATTTATCAGAGAGGCATGCACCGTAGAAGATATGCAACGACATGACTGTGCTACGTATGTGGGGAGTGACGGAGATACACAGCAAGCACACGAAACTGCATTATCAGAAGAAGTATACTTTGTGGATGGGTCTGCCTCCATAGACTGTGAGACAGGAGAAAAACATGTTGGAGCAGCAGTAGTACGGGTGGAGGATGGGGAGTTCGAGGTGATTGTGCAGAAGAGGTTGCCCCCACATTTTTCGGCTCAAGCAGCAGAATTAGTAGCGCTGATAGAAGCACTACATGCAGCAAAGGGATTCATGGTAACAATATACACAGACTCTGCATACATGACAACCACGGTACACGGAGGGCTAGCCCGGTGGGGTAAAAGGGGATTCAGGAGAGCTGATGGGTCACCAGTACAACATACAGCATTATTAAGCGATCTGATCAACGCCCTAAAAGAGCCCACACTTGTCCCGGTCGTGAAATGTCAGGCCCACACTCGAGGTGATGATGTCATCTCATTAGGGAATGCGGTAGCAGACGCTGCTGCCAAGGAGGCCTCCCACCTACCTAAGAGCCCAACAGGTGGGTACATACTACAGAAGGTAAGAGAAGAGGAAAAGCCAGAGAGCTTCAATGCGTTACCAGTTTCCCAAATAATTGAGCTCCAGCATGATGCATCGGGCGAGGAAAAGGAATTGTGGGTGAAGAGAGGGTGTGGTCAGTCCCCTACTGACCTACTCTGTAGACAAAATATCACCGGCAAAGTGGTGATGCCAAGCAAATTGCTAGAGGTAGCATTTAAGCAGTTGCACTTCCCAGCCCACAATGCCAAACAACACATCATTGCAGAAATTCAGGAAAAATGGTTTGCCCCTGGATTGCAGGAACATCTCACAAAGCTGATAGTAGAATGCGTTACGTGTCAGACCTACAATTCTGGCATGACACTGCGTACACTCAGAGGAACACTACCAAAACTGGAAGGGCCCTTTAGAGAACTACACATAGACTACGCTGACATGGGAGAACGGTGTAATGGAGCCAGATACCTAATTGTTGTTGTGTGCCCATTCTCCCGGTGGGTGGAAGCAGGACCATGTGCCCACCCAGATGCACTATGTGCAGCTAGATTCCGAGTGAGGGAGGTGTTCCCTCGCTGGGGTATTTGTGACGTCATCCGTCCCGACAACGGAACACATTACAGTGATGCTAGGCATAACACACAAGCTCTGCACGATTTATCATCCGCAATCAAATGGCGTGGTAGAAAAAATGAACGGATTGCTCAAGAGTAGATTGTCTAAACTGTGTCACACTCTCAAAAGGAACTGTATTGTGTATTGTTTACCCCTAGCGCTTTTTGAAATGAGGCACCAACCCAGCAAGTACCACCACCTGTCACCACACGAAATTGTGACAGAACGGAGAATGCACACAGTTTACTCGCCCCTGTGCAGACAGTCAGATGCCCATCAAAGCGCCACAGTCTTAGGTGACGAGTTCCATGAGTATCTCAGAAACCTGACAAAAGCAGCATGTGTGATAGAAAAACAAATAGCGCCCCCTTCACGCATGATGCACTGACAAACACAGCAGCACCTATAACAGAAAACGCTAATTGCCAGCTGGTGACAGGTGACATGATTTATGTCAGGAGTTTTGTAAGGAGATGGAATGGTCCCAGGTTCAATGGCTCATATAAGGTAATATTCTGCACCCCTACAGCTGTCAAGGTAGAAGGGTTACATTACTGGGTGCATTTGACAGATGTGCGCAGGGCCCACGGGAACATAGATGTTCAAAATGCCCAAGATGGTGTGGAAGAGGGTGACACTCAAGCGCAATAATGGGACGGGGTGGGACATTAGTATCCCATTGAATGCTTTACAAACCCTAGTGGGGGTAAGAACTGTAAATATTAGTGTAAATGTGGCAACAATATGTGGTACCATAAAACATGAGAAAGCTAATGAAAATGACTGCATTTCATGATTCAAAGTATGGTGTACAATAACGATGTGTGATCAACGTCTTTTTCTCCCTCACAGTGAAGTGATACAAGCATGGCACATGCCTCCCTCCCTCTCTCTTCCCCAAACGCACGATGTGGGAGTAGTGATGGACGGACATGGCCAGGAATGTAAATAATATAAGTTATAAGCAAGAATGCAAGAAAACTTAAACGACACAACGATAATGATGAGAGTTCAGAGTAACCCATTCATGGTTAAACATGTAATGCATATACTGCTATGCATGATGAACAAGTGCTTATGTTTCATTTATTAGGAAACTCACCAGGCATGGACAAGCCTCCGAATACAATTAGCGATAGTGTAGAAAGAAATAGAAGGAGGAGAGAGTTATGTCCTAGCTATTCGTATGAATGCGTGTTATTTTTGTGCGCAGTGGTATTCTTTACAGTGTTATTTGGCCTGTTCCTGTACTGGGCCATAGTGTATATCTCAATTGATGTTGGTAATGGGTGTGCCGGCATAAAGACAATAGAGAAAGGAACCCTCCTGATATGGGATGGGGCAAGGTTAATATGGGGTTACTGGACCCCAGAACACGACCTGAATACTACAATCAATGCCACTGAGGTGCACAACACAACATCACCCCTAACAGTGAAAAATGCACATTTTAACGTATACACAATGAATGATAAAACACCTTCAGAACTAACGTGAGTGCTGACCCATCCATACCCCACCACTATGGCAATAGAAGGAATAAGCGGATACCCCGGCTCAACTACTAAAGGGGGGTATGATGAAGGGGGAATGATGTTCAGAGATAATGACAACTTCCATAGTGTTGTGAAGAGTAAGCAAAGGGGGGGGAGGGAAAACATTGGAGAGGAGAAGAAGGGACACAGAGGCAGATGGGCGGAAGAAGAATACAACTTTGACTTAGATACAGTTGATAATCCCCAACACCCGCATCAAGCAAACAAATGGTATTCTGATATGAGTCAGATGGCACAACAAACAACTAATGAGAGCTGCTACATCTGCTCCCTTATTCCCCACGCCTCAGGTACTCCCAAAGTGTTTTTGCCACAAGAAATACCAGTTGCAGATGCCCAATGTCTTGTACAGTTTACACTGTCGAATCAAAAATACTTTTCAAGCAAACACAGTGTCTTTTGAGCTGTTACAAAACAAACGTACATGCTACACCCGGCCGCAAGGAGTAGGCTGCGTAAAGGAACCTTTTTTGGTAATAAAAGGCACGTTGCATGCTGACAACAAGTGGCAGAGGGAGGAAGTCATGTGCAAAGCAGAAGCACTCCGGGGCCTCTCAGAGGATAAACTCGCATGGGTACAGAGAACATGCACTCCCACGTGGACTAAACATATAAGCAAACTAACATGGGTTAGCACCATCAAAAAAAACCTTCAAGCTACAGAAAAACATCTCGTATGAACTGTGCTTCAATGGAGAAGGGAAAAAGGACATGGGAAGAAACAAAAATTGCAGTAAGTTGCTGATAATCCCCGACATGAAGAAAGGCACTGCAGCTTTGATGGACACATACTGGGTTAGCGGCAACATGGCCTACCTGCATTTTCTGCAGTCCTAGAAGGGAATATGCTCCATGGCAACACTGCATTCCGCACAAATGGTGATTCCAGAGAGCCACATCAATGAGAAACGTGAAACACCCGCAAGTGCAGATGCACCCTTCCCAACACCGTTTGAGAGAGAGCCTGCAGACGCTCTGAATGAGGGAGAGGAACAAGGCACATTCAGAAGGAGAAGAAGGTCATCCAATTATATCTCCACAAAGTCATCCGAACTTTTGGCCCAGATCCCAGACAAGTACAGACTATTTAGTTCAGTGGAGACATTCTTTGAATCACTTGTTCCCAGCATCCAGGCGAGAGCAAATGCCAAGTGGTTGCAGATCACAAGGTGGGAGCTCATCCAGCTGGCCAACGACACTGAAGAAGGGTTTAATGGCCTCAAGGTGGAACTGCAGGCCTTGCGATTGATGACAATGCAGAATCAATACGTACTGGACTTATTGACTGCAATCGATGGAGGTGTTTGCTGAAAAATCGGGAGTGCATGTTGCACATTTGTACCCTCTGCCGACGCAGAGAATGGTTCCCTGTCACACGTAATAGCTGCGGTACACGACCTCGGTGATCGGATGAAGGACGAAGGAGGAACGAAGCCCAGCACCTGGTTTGACAACCTATTTGTAAGGGAGATGCTTCTATGTTAAATTAAGGACACAGCGCCAGAGAGTAGTTTTCGTGGGATTTTCCTACCCAACAGATTTATTTATTAACAGGAACTTTTTTCCTCTCTTTCTTTTAGGGAAACAGGATATGTCTTTGCTGCAGATCCTTCAGATATCTTCTCTACTCGCTCCTCTTCTGGCGGAAGAATTATACAGGTAAGTGGACTTGAAGAATCTTACAGTCTCTTTCCTCATAGTTTCGACTTTCTGTAACTGTCTTTTGTAACAGCTTTCACTGAGTCTCACTCCCTCTTTCTTTTAATTTCAAAACTGCCTCATAAAATCTCTAGACTTCCCCTTTTCTCTTCTTTGTCTTCTAACTCTTTACAACACTTGTCTTTTACCCAGCCGCCTTCTTTCTTTTACCTTTCAACTGTTTACGGATACTAGGGCATTAACGTTTGCCTGATGACCTCACTTTGACTTTGTGCTGGGGTACAACTTCTCCTCATCGACGTAGTATTTATTAACAGAAACTCTGCACACCTGCATAGATCTCGAAAGAAAGTTTGTTCCCCTTCATGTTAGCCTTCCTTCTGTTAGCAGCCAATAGGGACCTCTTTTCACTGTCTCTATAGGCACACGTACCTTGTCAGTGACAGACCTCCTATCACTTCGCCGGCTTCGACACTCTGTAAATGTTTGGAACAGCGCAGCTGTCTCTGTTTCTTTTTGGCCCCACCTCTTCCTCTTAGGCGATCTGCTTCGCAAAAGGCTCCAGCTGCGAGCCAGCTGATCGCTGTCAACAGTTCTCTTTTGGAGCCGGAGGAAAGGAAGACACAGCCTCCCAAAGTTTTCCTACTGTGGCCGTATCTCCTCAGGCGCTCCCAATGAAACGTGTTATGCCGGCAAACGGCCGCCCTCCCAACATGAATACGAGCGAACTGGAGCTCCACAGCGCAATAGCGCCTTATTCTTATAAACTTCAACAAAAGTTTCACAGCGCAACAGCGCCAGTAAACCAGGAACACAACATTAAACTCTCGTACTTGTATAGCTTCAGTACACCCACACGTAACTGTCACTCTCCGTCTCGTCCTCCGCCTCGTTGGCTACCTAGCAACCAAAACAAGCAGCTGATATTAGAGAAGGGCACCTCTTAAAGTGCTTCTTATATTGTAAGTGTAAGCATATGATGTAATTTAAAGTAATTGTCTCCACATCCACTATTCATTAGGAGTCATTAAGCAGAACTTTATCACACTATTCTCATGGGTGCCCACATGGCTTGGAATGACTGTAAAAGTACTCATGCCTCTCATTGTCTTTTTACTCCTAATATTTTGTGTGTGCCAATTAGGACTTCGATGCTGTGCAAATGCAGTACCAAACGGTGCGCTAATGATGGTGACAATGGGATGTGCAAATGGTGTGCACAGATAAAAGACGAGACGGAAGTGCAAACGCGGGATGCCCCGGGTCCCAAATACAGAATGACTGCAGTATATAACACAGGGCACATAGTTGATAGCCTATACCACACAACCATAAAAGAACCCCGCGAGTTATGCTGGTATAAGGAGGTATGGGTAGATTTAGAGGGGGATGGAGGGTGCATGTATCTGAGCTGCACCCCAGATGAGTATGCTAGACAGGGACATAGCCTCCATGCAGTATGTAGAGCATCGATGATCAGTGCCATATTCTTATAAACGCCATTATAAGGTTAAGTCAAGACTCCATTTTGTACCATACAGACTCCATATTGCAGATAGGAAAGGGGGCATTCAGATTTCAACCCGACTTGCAACCATCTTTGGAAGCGCACAGTCAGTGTAACGCTCCCCCGCCACCTCCTCTTTGCCGTCTTTGCCTGGTTCCCATGAGAAGGCTGGCAGCAGAAAAGCAACAAACTCTGCACTGTATCACGTGCCGTCCCAACTCTCTCTATTGACTCAAAGGCAGCTTAAGGGGAGGAGGTGAAGGCCAGGGCTATCTGTCTCTGAAAAACCTGTCCTGCACCCTTCAAATCTGGGCCGCAGACACCTAATCCCTGTGTACCTCAGAGCAGTGTCAACAACAGAGACCTTTAAAGTGACAAATGTATCTTCCCTTTCCAACTTACATGTGTGAAAGTAGGCCCTCTCCTTGCATTTGGAATATATGTAAACCCGCTGACATCTCAAATAAAGCCAATGAGCATAACAGTGTAAATACATATAAGTGTATCATTAGAAGTTTTTATGATAGCCTGTTCCATTGAAATTAGAGTGTGTGTTGACTCATAACATTTAAACGCCAGCACGATTAACGTGTAGTTCCGTAACGAGTAAACAAGCCAGAGACCTATGCAAACTCACACAATGCTACCTCACTGTTGATAATGTAGAATGTACGTCTATGCATACCATTACACCGATTCATATGAACTGTTGATCGTACTTAGTTGTCCGTGTCGTATTGATTGCGTGCCAGCCATCCCTTCCTCCCCACCTCCTTGTTCTTGTGCTATGAAATTGCCCAAAGTATATGAAGTTTGAACAATGTCATAGTTTATTCCTCCCGAGTAAAGAAGCAGTTAAGCGTGCATGAAGCAGTAACTTGTTATATGTAGATATAAAAGACCCAAGCCATTTAGGGATGTGAAACTGAAAACCTCAGAAGGAGGACCTTAAGCCCATTCCAGAACACCCTGGCCCCGTGTTGAGGTATGTTGTTTGGACCCCTAATCAGTGAGACCCCTCGAAGGAAGGACACGTCTAAAGATGAGATGTATTTCCTGAAATCCATTCACAGCAACCATATACCCCCGCACCCCCCTGCCAATAGTGAACAGATGCCTCCGACCCGGTATCCGAATGTGTTTTGACATGAAAGCGATATCCTTGGTAAAGAACATATAATTGATGCTCAATGTTAGAGAATCATGCCCTGTTTTTACATGTGCAACCTACTGGCCTTGCTGCCAAAAGAAATGATTACATGTATGAACGGATGAGAATGTGTGGCCACAAGGGAAAAATGTGATAGGGCCAGGATGTGATGTGTCAATTTGTCAGAAGTTGGACAGATGAGCCTGGATGAACTACTGACCCTGCGTACCACATCATGATGTCAAGTCACCACCCACCCATGGGCAATCAGCTATCACTGACCATATAGCACCCATAGGTGTCTCCCCTTAGTGACCAATCCCGATCAAATATGTGCCCCCTAGGCCACCCCATGTTCGATGTGTCATTCTGTGTATATAAATGAAATGTAACGTGTTTCCTGCAGAGCGCTCTCAGCGTGAGCAGAGTAGATTCTGTTTGCCCTAGCTTTAGATAAAGCCTTTAACAGCACTCTCGCTTGGTCTTGGTCTTATTCCCTCCTGGGTCTCTGCCGGTAGCTTACCGACAGGCCTGCAGGGGCCTCTCACCTTCATAGGCTAGGGGAGGCATGGGATAAAAACATGGCAATATTTTATCACATGTTAAAAAAGGGACTCACCATGATGTAAAACATGATCTGGACAAAGTAGTGGCAATAGAGGGGAAGGGTTGGCCAGAAACTCAAGCACATATAGTGCATTTTTGCAAAAGGAGTCAAGATAAAGAAAAAGAGGCCACAGAGCAGGCACAGAAAGCACAGTGCTAGTCCAGAAGAAACTAGCTGAAATAAGTTTAGAAGGGGTAATGATTACAAGCTCCATTGAGGGACAGGAAAGACAGCCAGGACAGCAGGGATAATTTGAATCGAATGTGGCACAATGGATGGATGGCTATTCTCCCGATAGAATAGAAAGGGGAGGTATTTGAGGGGTAGAGGAGGTTTTTTGAGAGGAAATGGTGCTTTTGGCAGGTTTGGAAGGATGAGACCCTGATTCGGCAGACAAATGGGAGGTCAGTTTGGAGGACCATATGGAGTCCAGTGCTAGCCCTGCAGGAGGATGGGACATGTGTCAAGGGATTGTAGGAGTAGGCCATCATATTTGTATGACTCTCGTGCCAATCCCAATGGACCAGCCGGTAGGTTCATGTATTATCCCTTCCAACAAATACAACCCAGAATGATGCCATATTCCCCAGGTTCTGTGCAACCACAGCAAGCACGGGTATGACAAACCTTGCATCTGCACAGGCCTACATGCTATAGTCAGTTGTACCAGCACAGGTGCCAGTACAATCATGGGAGAGAAATGCTTTACATTAAGATACAGTCACACATTACACCAGATCCTGATCTGGAAGAGGAAGCCTAGTTATGTGTAACAATAGGTGATTGAATGTTTTCCTTTTTGGTTGATACAGGGGCAATTCAATCTTGCATCAAGGAAGGTACATTTCCACTGTCTGGGAGAATGATGGACACACAGGGATTCTCTGGGTCTATCTTGTCAGTTCCCTAACAGATGATTTACCTATTAAGATAGGTATGCAAGATTTAGCAGATCCTTGTTTGTATTGTGCAGATAACCTGGTGAATCTTCTTTTGAGGAAGTTGAACATGAAAATATCATTCACAGAAGAAGATATAGTATGTTTAACTCCAGGTTGGTATCCAGCAAAGACAATTGCGCTATTGTGTACATGCAATAGTGACAGTGCGATAAGGGTGATGCCTGTACATTCTGATTTGTTCCTCTACGGAGTGATGGTGGTACTAGGCTGGGTGACGGGGATTAGAAATAGGGCTTGGTGGGTACCAGCTGAATTCTTATTCCATCCTGCAGTTTCACAAGAGATAGTGCAAAGCACCATTGTTACCATACTTCTGCAAGTGGTAGTCATTAAAAAGTACAGAGTGGTTCTCTCAGGCCCTGGTGAGGAAGGTCAGGAGTGGCACACAGTTCTTGTATTCATCCGACACAATTACTAAAGGGGGTGTCTGACAAACAATTGTTCAAGGAAGCTGCGGGACATAGGACAAATGTTTTTCGAGATAAGTGTACCTTGCCAGATAATGATAGAGAATGGGGAGATACTTCAGATTATGTCTATTATCAGAACAACATCACTATATTGAAAGACAAACTCAGAGAAGGCACCTAGTCATTTGTGACTAGTAATCCTTATGATGTGATGTGATATGGCATTTATAACGTGCCTATACACAAGTGTTTCAAGGCGCAAAAAATGTGGGTTTTTTGAAAAGCATAGGAGCAGTGTGGATAACATTTAACAAAACATCCTGGTTACCTTGCAATGAGAGTAATATGACCCTTAAATATAAAAGGGCCTCACACATTTTAGCTGTGGTTGTTACATAGGTGTTTTTATTTGCATTGGAACATAGTTAAGACACATTGGGCCTCATTGCAAAAAGGCGGTAGAGGGTTAACAGCGCTGGTAGAGCTGCCGACGCTGTTAACCCTCTACCACCTCATTACGTGGTCTGCTCGCTGGTCCTGCTAAGGACGTCTGGTAAAACTAGGCGTCCTTAGTGGGACCCGCTAGCAGACTAGGATGCTAACAACGGGCCCATCATTAACGGGCCCGTTGTTAGCATCCTCCCCATTCCCAAATGAGCTGTATGGATGCTCAAATGGGAATGGGCATGTACCGAGTCCGGGTTCCAGGTTCCAGGAAAGGGAATTACTGGGCCCTCCAAGGTCAGAATGGCCCGGTATTTCCCCATTCTGGGAACCCAGACCCGGTACACGGTATGGGGGTACCCATGCCGCTAAAAGCGGCATGGCTACTTCCATACTCGTAATGAGGTCCATTGTCTGGAAGGAGAAGGTCAGCCGACACGTGTTTGAACCCCGGAGGGTCTTTATCAAGTCTGATTTGTTGCAGGATGCCAATAAATAAATTTTGTGGGGCAAGTGGGCCTGTGTTGTCATTGTGTTAAGGTGTCAAGAGATTGTGATTGGTGGTGAAAAGTGACAGTGTGTTTGAGATTTAACATTGGTCACTTCATTGCAACAAGCAGAGAAAATTAGATTACAATGTTATACAGGTGTGTCGAATGACAGTCAGTCATAATAGACAGTAGAACAATGTGTAGAGGATGAGGAGGAAAAAGGAGACAAAAGTGGGAGGAAGCAGAGATAAAACTAAATTAGATGCTTGGTGAGCAGATTCTGTGTGGTTCTCAATAGCCATTGGCAGAATTATCTTCCAGTATGCAAAATGTTCATTGGGCTCCGCATGAACAAAAGGTAAAAGGGGAGGAAAAGTGGGGGCGTCAATGTAGCTGTAAGTTAGGCAGCTGCTACTAATTGCAATGTGCCTGGCAGTGACATTAAGGTTTATATGAGCGCCGTGGTCGGAGTGTCATGCTCAATTTGGTGAGAAAATAAATATATACAGGAGAGTCCATTCCTAGTTGGATGAGGGTTGTGCAATAGTGTTGCCTCAAGAGAGGTAAAGGTACTGGGTCTTGTGAAAGCTGAGTACGGGATGGAAGGACACATAGGTCCTAGGAAGTGCAAACCGTCTGCATAAAGTATCCGATTGGTAGGAAATGCAGTGGGCTAAGATTGTGTTGAGGGACAACATGCTGAAGTGAAATTGTATTGTGTGGTGAAGTTGTATTGCGTGGTGATGCCGCGCTGAACTGCTGGCCGATAAAAATAAAAAAATGGATAACATTTAAACCTGGCACAATATTGCCACGTGTGAGACAGTAAGTAACCCATGTCTAGGGAGGCAGGCAAAGGGATTTATTAAACCATTGTGGGATTGTGGAAGCAAGGTATAATTCAGCCTACCGTGATACCATGCAACACAGCTTTCTATCCTTTGAAAAAGGCAAAAGGGTCCAGTTCAAAGATGGTTCAGGATTTGCGCCCTTTGAATCATATTGTTGAGGCAGAGTTCCCAGTGATTACAAACCCTGATAACATTCTCTCTAAAATCACAACTGGATCCTCCCACTTTACTGTAATTCATCTGAAGAATGCATTTTCTGCAGTCCCCTTACACCCTGATTCTCAGTACCTGACTGCGTTGACATATTGTGACCAAAGATTCCAGTAAATGAGATTGCCACATGGGTACTGGGTGGTTCAGATGGATTTGGGAAAAGTACATGTGTCCATTACAGTAATCCAGTATGTGGATGAGTTGCTGGTCTGTATTACTTCAGATGAGCTGTGTAGAGGAGACTCAATAACGCTTCTCAACCTGCTTGCAGGGAACGGATACAAAGTAGACAGGGAGAAATTACAGTACTGTCAGACAGAGGTAGTGTACCTGGGGAAAGTAATATTGCCAGCAGGAAGAAAAGTGATGCTTGAGAAAGCTGTGGCAGTTCAGACTACACCAAAGCCAATTACCATAAAGCAGATGCTGCAGTTTCAAGGAAGCACAGAAGGTAAAACGTCTGAATGAGTGGTCAGAAGAGATAGTAGCTTGTTTCGGGGAACTTAAGGCTGCAATCATTAGTGCTCCAGTCTTGGTAACCCTGTACTTCAAGAAGCCATTTCATTTGTTATCTTATTCATATGATCAGGTGATGAAGACAGTCCCCACCCAGAGAATGTCTATGGGTCATAAGCCTCTGGCATACTACATTGGACTCCTAGAACCCAACATGCAAGATAATTTCCCATGTGAGTAAGCTCTGGCCGCAGTGGCTTTTGCGATTCAAAAGTCTTCAACCATAACTATGGGCTGCTCGGTGACACTGTATGTCGAACATGCAGTTTTTGCAATCTTAGAGTAATCCAAAATTGACCCTCAATATCCAGAAAATGTCAGGACACAAGGTAATCTTGTCAAATGCATCTATTCATCCAGTGAGGTATCACGTAATCAATCCTGCAACATTTGTAGCTGAGCTAGTGAAACCTGACTAAGTCGTACATGATTATGCGACTTATGAAGGAGAAGGGAATGAGAGTACAAATGTCAAGGAAGATGCACTAGAGGGAGGGGAGGTATTCTTTGTCGACTGTTCATCGACAATTGATCAGGACACTGGAGAAAGACATACAGGTGCGGCAGCTGTGTGCCTTGTGTATGACGAAGTGATTGAATTTTCAATATTCTGTGCAGGCTTCATTGGTAGCACTCATAGAGGTGCTAGAGATGAGTAAGGGGAAGTCAGTCACCATTCACTCTGACTCTGCGTATCTCACCTCCGCTGTATATTCAGGATTGCTTAGATGGCATAGGAGAGGATATAGAATATCCTGTCCAACATGCTGCATTACTGTCCAGATTGATTGAAGCACTCACATTGCCAGCAGAAGACACCATTATTAAGTGCACCACACATACTTAACCGTACTGAGGAAATAGTGCTTGGTAATGATGCAGGTGATAAAGCAGGAAAAGAGGCTGCCTGTTTACTATTTACAGTTCCTCAAAATGTAGAACTTGTGACTCAGCAGGTACACAGTCCCATATACCACAGTTCCCCTAATTCAGATTATGTAAATGAAGGAGCGAGCACCAAAGGCAGAGAAGGAAAAATGGGCAAAACTGGGATGTGCCCTCTCGCATATATGGATTTGTTGTGGAGACAGAAGCTTACAGGTAAAGTAGTTATGCCTCTAGAGTTACTTAACGGGGCGCTGGAGCACCTGCATTATCCATCGCACACTTCTCAACTGCAAATAACAGCAGACCACCAGGAAGACATGTACATCCCAAACAGGAACAGGAGTAAGTTTGTGGCTAACTGTTTGACATGTCATCAGTTTAACAATGGAAATACAATGAAGAAATGAATAGGCACTTTACCCTGAACTTTGTGGAACTTCACACTGGTTATGTGGATATGGTAAACAGTTGTAGTCATTTTTGTTACCTTATTGTTGTAGTTTATCCATTTACCCGATGGGTTGAGGCTGGACCCTGTGCACACCCCAAATACAGTGGTAACATTTCTGGTGCAAGAGGTATTTCCATGGTGGGGAATAGGTGAAGTCTTGGAATCTGATAATGGATTTCACTTTTTAAATGAGCTGTTCGCAGAAATCACTTTGGGCATTAAGGACAAGTTGTGTTTGGTGTATCACCAACAAGCCAACAGATTCATGGAGCACATGAAGAGTTTTCTGAAAAATAGATTGTCAAAGTTCTGATTTAATCTTAAAAAAACTGGGTGCATTGCCTCCCCCAGGCTGTTTTATCTTCATAAGCACCATTTTCCCTACATGAGATAGTCACAGAGAGAAGAATGCATAAACCACTTTCACCCGCACGCATAGCATTAGATGATATGATATTTATTTGTATCACGCTCATACACAAGTGATTTAGAGCGCGACAAGGCAAGGGAGGGGAACTGGGGAGACCACAACAGCGATCTTACTAGGCCCAGTGACATTGAGAACGTGCAAGTGCACGGGAAAGGGAAAGGGGAAAAGTGCATGTAAGGGGGAGAGTGGGAAGTGTGGCGCAGAGGAGAAACAGATAAATAATAATAAATACAAATACATAGATAATGGAGGCAATAAACAGTTGTAGTGCAGCCAGCAAGTGGCAAGTGCTATGTTTACGGCAGCAGAACTGGGTAAGTCTGATAAGTGCAGAAAAAGAAGAAAATGAGGGTGTGGGGGACTGTATGGGTACAGATACAGTCCACAGTGCAAGGGGTGGCCAGGAGGCAGTGCAGGAGGGTGGCAGGGTGAGAAGGTACTTGGGCCCAGGGGACAAAGGGTGGCCAGGTGCACAGTGCCAAGAGAGAGCAGATCAGCAGGAGAGAGGGGAGCAAAGGCAGAAGCAAAGAGGAAGGTCTTGAGGTACTTCCGGACCCGGAGATGGTTCTCCTCAGGTTTTAGAGTGGCAGGGAGGCTGTTCCAGAGGGAGGCATCAGCCGAAGTCAGAGATCTACCCCCAGCTTGTATCTTTGAAAAACGACTGACCCTAAAGGAAGTAGAAGTAGAGAAGCAAAGAGCTCGAGATGGGAGTTATTTGCAGAGGAATAGCTGAAGGTATTTTGGATCCAGGCCCCAGAAAGCCTTGTGGACAATGCAGAGGGTTTCTAATTTAATCCTTGTATCCACTGGGAGCCAATGGAGAGATTTCAGAGCTGGAGAGATACGATCCCAGGGCTTGAGGCCAATGACAAGTCTCACAGTCCTGTTCTGTATTTGTTGCAGAGGGCGGAGAGTAGAGGCAGGTAGATTTAGAAAGAGGCTGTTACAATAGTCCAACCTAGAGAGAACCAGAGCTTGGGAGACAGTGAGCCTCTGGGGGAAGGAGAGGAAAGACAGAGTACCTCTGAGGAGGTGCAGAAGGAAGTTTGACTTTTTAGAGACCTCAGAGATGTGGGCAGAGAAAGAAAATGTGGATTCAAAGATAAACCTGAGGTTCTTAGCCTCGCAGGTGGGTGTAGGAGGAGGGCCAAGAGAGGCCAGCCAGAGAGTGAGGGGAAAGGATGGCGAAGGTGTGCCGAGGAGGAGGATCTCCATTTTGCTGGCATTCAGAAAAAGAACATTGCCGGCACAACAATCTTGAATAGCATTTAGGCAATCAGAGATGAGAGAGGGAGAGGAGGGGCCGAGGGCAGCCTGAAAATTAGTTGCGTGTTGTCAGCATAGCACTGGAAATTTGAGCAGAAAATGGCAATGCAGTGGGCGAGAGTTGCCAGGTATTGGTTGGAAAGCCAGGGCGAGAGGTTAGACCCCTGGGGAACACCACAGATAGAGAGGAATATAGATGATAGGAAGGACCCCAGTTGGACCTGGGAGGGTCGATCAGAGAGGAAAGATGCTCAGAAGTCATCAGAAATTCTAGGGTAGGAGTTTAGGGCCTACCTTAGGGACTTAACCCAATCTGTTAGATGTATATCTTCACAGGTCGTTTCTTTTCATCAACCAGCCGGCTTCAACAGAGGACATTGATCAAGAATCAGAACTGCTACAATGGCTGCGGCTCCTTCTGTGGGATTGTGTGTGTGTTCAGACCTTTGTCAATCGGTAGGGCCACCATTGCTTCCATTGTTCACATAAGGTCATCTATGTGACTACAGTGCAGTGAAGGTGGAGAGCAATACTGGCTGTATCCAGCTCACAGACATACAGATGTCAGCACCCTCCATCAGCACAAGAGCAAATTACATAGGGAGATTCATTAATACATACTTAAGGGGTGTTTACACTATACCACTTGGAGTAAACGGAAATTGTACCAAGACTTTTCATGTTGTGGATTTTGGCAGTGGGGCATCTGCTATTCTCAATAGGTAGTGGGCTTTATAGGACCGTGTCGTATCTTCAGCTTCCACTGGTCAAGAAGTGAGTGTTCAGCTGTGCTACCTTGTACTCCCCAGTGATGATTGTCCCCAAGGCCCATCTGGCTGTTTCTAACGTGGCCACCCTAAGCCACTTCTGTGCCCCCTGTGTCCTCTCCCTTGTTGACTGCATATAAACTTGAGACTGTTAAAGGACATTAAAAGGCTGACCCTTGGAGAAGATATTCCTGGAGTAATTATCTCTCATGGGCCTCTTCAGAGGCATTAAAGAAGATTCTTGATCATTTTAGACCCTTTCGTCGGACTGATATATGTTTTACTTCTCTCCTGGCCCCGGGTGTTCAAGCCATCACAAGCACTAATGGCTCCAGGTCACCAGGTATGAATTTATTCAGCCTGCCAAACAATCAGAATCTGCTTTTAATGCCATGTGTGAGGAGATAAGGTCCTTGCATCTCATGTCACTTCAAAACCGGTACAGCCTAGCCCTTTTACCGCAATTAAATGTGGATATGGTAAAAGATAGGGGTTTCTAGCTGCACTTGTGTGCTGCCCAATGATTTGGAAAATGGGAAGGTATCTTATGTGATCAAGCCTCTGCATATTCTACATGAGGCCATGGAGACAGAGGCTGAAATTAAAGACGATACTTGAGCGCTCGCTGCTGCGATCTGCGCGTGATCTGCAGGTCGCAGGTTTGAATCCTGGCAAGGCCAACTCAGCCTTTCATCCTTCAGAGGTCGATACATTTCGGTTTGGTCATATTGTATGTAAATATGTGCCCTGTAAAGCGCTTTGGATTAAGGCGCTATATAAATAACACATCATTATCATTATCATGATGTGCTTAAACCTCTGCATAATCTACATGAGGCCATGGAGATAGAGGCTGTAATTAAAGACGATAAATGGATACGAAAATGGGACCCTATCTTATGTGACCAAGCCTCTGCATAATCTACAGGAGCCCATGGAGACGGAAGCTGGAATTAAAGACGATAAATGGATAGGAAAATGGGACCCTATCTTATGTGACCAAGCCTCTGCATAATCTACATGAGGCCATGGAGACAGAAGCTGGAATTAAAGACGATACTTGGATAGGAAAATGGGACCCTATTTTATGTGCTGAAGCCTCTGCATAATCTACATGAGGCCAATTAATAATAATAATGTAAAATTATGCATCATTTTGAAAATGGAAACCGTAATATTTGCAATATTTTTAAAAATTCATGGCATTTGTATTTGAACATAGAAATTATTACTTAGCACAGTGTATTTTGATTAGAAAGAACTCTAATTATAATGGGGAGTGGGGCCAATAAAATAAATGAGGTTTTGGCTGTTCGGTATATTGCAGAGCATTTTGGCAACACGTGTACGTATGATCAAAGAGCTTTATATCTGTCATGCATGTCTGTGAGAGTTGTATGACTGAATCCCTAAATACTTAATGCAATTTGGGTTAGGTGCACATTTTTTTAAACAAAGTCAGCCTAACATTGCAGATTGTGTAAAAATGGGACAGACCAGATCATCAAACTTACAATAAAACAACGACACACCATAAGCCAAAATCGACTAACCTACTAACCAACCTGCTCCTTGATCCTCTCCAGCATACCTCCCAAGTAGCACACATGCCCAAAAGGCCAGCCTTACGAAACACACAAACACATAAGCCACACATCATGCATCTGCCACAAGAACAATCAGACACTGGATGTTTCCCCTCCGGACACAACAAGCCGGTATGACGTCCATTCATTGACATGCATTTTTTCTGATGGGTTCTTTGCTTTTTTTTCTTTGCAAAAAAAATTGAAAAAAATAGTGGGCTGTCAGGAAGGTTTTATAAGTGGTTGGGGTGTGGAGGAATGGTGCAAGATCAGAACCCCCTAGAAGAAAAATACAATCTTTGATGGCTTTTATCAAGAAAAATTAATTCAGCAAAAAACACATCAAAAAAATGCCTGTCAAAAAATGAACATAGAACCCCATTGCAGACAATCAGGAAGCTGACACACACAGGTGCTAGATTCTACTGGTTCTGAAAGCCCCTATACCTCTTTCCTTACTAACCTTCCCCACTCACTTTCTTACAGGGCCACACAAGCATCTGGAGACTATGAAAATGACAGCAGTGCATGGTATAAATCAACATAACATAACACAACAAATATCCAGCATATATACAAGTTTGGCCAGCAAAGACTTTAGACGTCAGAGTGGAAGGACTGTTAACAGCTCAGATCCACTGTTATTGATACAATACAAACGAATTGTACTGAGAGTCATCAAGAGTCCTCCCCCTCGTCAAAAAGCAAACTCTGGACCCCTCCATCCCAACCAAATACCACCCCATTACCACTGTGCCGTTCCTATTGAAAATTCTAGACAAAGTGGCCTACCAACAAATTCAACACCACCTGGAAATAAACCACCTCCTAGGAGTCCGACAGTCCGGTTTCAGACCACAGCACAGTACCAAGACTGCACTCCTAGACCTTAAGGCACAAATAGACTTACTAAGAGACAATGGCACAACCTCACTCCTACTACTCCTTGACCTCTCTGCCGCGTTCGATCTGGTAGACCATGCAATACTATGCAATAATCTGGTCACGGAAGTTTGTTTCTCCCAAGAAGCAGTCGCATGGATCCAGTCTTTCCTAGACAATAGGACAAAGCGAGTCTTCTCTCCCCTAGCTGCTGCTGACCCCGCACCCATTACTTGCGGTGTGCCCCAAGGATCCTACGTATCACCCACCCTAGACAATATCTTCACAAAGCCCCTTTTCGATGATCTAGACGGTCTTGGTATCACCTACAACAACTATGCAGACGATAAACAGATCCTCATCCCGCTGACGGGAGATTATGACAAGGATTTGACCTTTGTGAACTTAGTCTACCTCATCATCCAGGCATGGATGGCCGCTCACTGTCTATGCCTGAATGATGACAAAACTGAACCCCTCATTCTAGGCACCTCCTCCAACATCAAAAAACTAGGCATCAACTATGACTCCTTCATAATTGATAACAACACCATCTCTGTAGCCAAAGTAGTCAAAACCCTCGGTTTTTACATAGACTCTGCGCTTACTTTTGCTAAACAGGTGAATTTGATGGCCTCAGCCACCTCCTATACCTGCAAGCTAATTAGAGCAGCCAAGCCCTTCCTCTCACCTACAATTGTGTCACTCTAGCAAGAGCACTTATCCTGTCGAAACTAGATTATTGCAACGCCCTCTACATAGGCAGCAATAAATACATCACCTCTAAAATTCAAACATTGCAAAACAATGCCCTGAGAGCCGCCCTAAACTTCCCTAAAAATGCCCACATATCAGACCTTAGGAGATCCATCAACTGGCTATCTACTAAAGAAAAAATCCTCCTTAAAACAACCTCCCTCACCCATAAATGCCTCAACCATGCAGCCCCGCAATACCTCATAGATAGATTTACCAGACAAACAGCATCCCGTCCCTTACGAAAAGCCATCTCTAACTTCTTGTTAGTACCCAGATTTAAACTCACCAAAGCTGTCAAAGCGGCACAACTATGGAACTCCGTCCCAACTGATTTAAGGGAAGATCTCCCCTACCAGCAATTCAGATCCAACCTGATCCAATGGCTAAAAGTTAATGACGTTTAACCTCGCGCTACTGCCCTTTGTGATCTCATGTATATTCTGTATATGTGCTCTGTTCTATTAATCTGTCAATTCTGTATTCTTGTAAGCCTATTGTACATATTTATAGGATCCTCTGACACCACAGGTCTACAGCACTGTAACCGCAGCTGTATTCCCTGTTTATTTGCAACATGTAACCTAAGTTGAACAACCCTCTTTCTGCCTTCGCGCCCCCGTGTCTGGTGCGCAATACAAACAAACAAACAAACAAACAAACAAGAGTAATCTAAAGTGCTGATCTATGATGACAGAGTTAAATGTACAGTTCTTGGATGTGCTTGGTGGATGATTGTGTGACTGCTTAACAGTAGCCAATGAGGAAGTGATGCAGAGAGTGTAGTGGAAAGGTTACAAGGGCTGCCCCAGTGTTACTTACGCGCTCCACTGACAGCGTGGTTGTTCGCAGACGGGACATGCCACATCCGGGGTTTCTGAGCATGAAGTGGGAGTGTATTTTGAGGTTTAGCCAATCAGGTATTGAGGTTCTGCTTCGTATTGATAGGGACTGTGTGTAGTGAAGATGGCAGAGTTGCAAAAAGTCAGGGTGTTGGTTGTTGGAGATATGTTTGTGAATGGTTTGAAGCAGTATGCTGAATGTAGGAATGTGGCTAACCATTTTGCCACAAAGGAGTGCATGTGGTGTGGAGCACTGTGCCTGATTTGATTTTTAGGCAATTCTAGTAGTTTGTCAGGATATGACTAGCTTTCATAGTCCACATGTAGTTGTTCTGCACTGTGGTTCTGTGCTTTTGGGCTATATCAATGCCCCTACTGTGTTGCAAGATCTGCAAAACTTAGTTCAGGCAATCATGAAAGTCCTTCCAAATGCCACAGTTATTTTTTATGCTTTGTTACCCAGAGCAGTATGGGACAATAGTTGTGTTTTTTGTCCTCAGCAAAATATTGCTAGGTGTGCAATCAACCGAGGCATGTTTGCTTTCACGGTTAGAGCTGGTATGTTCTTTTGTAATAATGAGAACATTGATTCTGGTAATGTTGTTTATTTTAAAGAAGATGGCATTTCTTTATCTTTTATGGGAAATACCATGCTGTTTTGGAACATAAGGGTTGCTTTGGAGAAGCTAATGTGAAGATTTCTGGAGGAAAATAAGAAAAAAATAAATTAAAAAAAAGGTGTTTATGAAGCATCTGCAAACATTTTTTTAAAAAAGGTTTTTTTCAGAGCCAACCTCAAAGGGGAAATGGGGCACACTATTTAAATTTTCATTCTCCACACTCAGATTTTTCCATTTGTCCACGGAGAGCACGGTTGTTCGCGGACAGCGCGTATTACATACAGGGATTTTGGGTTTGCGAGGCATGCAAATGAGTCTGAGCAGAGAAGGGATTGTCAATAAGGTTTACTGGGTGTGTTGGGTAAGGAGAGAGTTTGTCAGTAGGTGTTTTTCCTGAGAGAACAGCAGATAGCTATGGCTGTGTGTTTCAGAAAGCAGGTGGTTTGGATTTTGGGATATTCATGGTTAAATTGGTTGGAGGTGCATGCAGATCACTGTGGAGTGGCTGCAAATCTTGGATTCTCTCATGTGGAAGTGCACTGGTATGGAGTGTGTGAAATGAAGTGGGTGGATTTGCTACCTCTCTGTGCTTCTTTGGTGACACAGCGTCATCCAGACATTATTATTATTCATTGTGGAGGGAACAGTTTAGGACATTTGTCTGGAATCTCTTTGCAATTAGCAATGAAAGAAGGACTTGGGAAAGTCATGGGCCCTCATTACGAGGTTGATGGTAGTCATGGCGCTATTTGCGCCATGACTACCACCAATAACGGTACCGTGGCCGGATTGGTGAAATGGGGACTTACTGGTCCAGTCCGACCTTGGAGGGACCGTAAGTCCCCATTCACCAAACCATTCCCCATTCCCATTTGAGCCCCCATAGGGCTCAATGGGAATGGGGAGGGTGCAAATAACGGGCCGGCGTATGCCAAGCCGTTACTTGCACCCAGGTCCCTTAATGGGTCCCGTCCTTAACACCTGGTCAGACCAGGCGTTACGGAAGGGACCCGCTAAGGGACCTCGTAGTAGGGCGGTAAGGGTCTACCGGCATCAGTCCTCAGTCCTCTTACCGGTGCCCGGTATCCCTTACCGCCCCACTTGGAATGAGGGCCATGGACATGTATCCAAATTCCAGAGTAATTTTTTCCTGTATTGCGCAGAGACAAATGTGCGTTCTTTTCTACACAAATGGAGAAAGCAAGGCGCAATGTTAACAAGGCTATTTGTGCCTTTTGGAGAGATGTTGGTATGTCCTCTCTTCAGAATGAAAATATTGTGTTTTGTAGCACACACATTTTTCGCAGAGATGGAGTATATCTTACTTATGCTGGCACAAAATGCATTGCAACCGTTTTGGGAATTACAGCAATCCATTTCGCAGTAAGTGTTGACCATTTGAAGTTTTTAAAACACAAAAAAACACCACAAAAAGGCTGTTTCAGAGCCACCACTTCCTCCCAGAGAAAAGTGCAATTTTTGTGACAGGGCAGCACTGCACAGTTTTTAGAGGTCCGCGCACTTCTAAAAAAATGCACAGGGCCCTGCACAATTTATTTGCCACTTCTGTTTTTAAACGGTGAAAAGCGGCTCTGAAAAGGGCCTTTTTTGTTGTTGAGACACCAGCCTGCCTGGGACGATATGAACTGTACTGCTGGTTCGAAGGAATGCTTCTTGTTTTGGTCCCTCCTCTTGTTTTTCAAGTGTTAATGAAAAACCTTTCACATACATCACATACTGGGTTAAAGTTTCTCTGATGAATGGGACAAGTTAACTGATTAATTGTTTTTAGATATTAAGGAGAATTATGTTTAGGATGTCGTGACAGATTACGGAAACAATCACTTGGTGAAAGGGGATCGTGTCTTGTTCATGTGTCCAATGGGGTTGGAGAATGTCTTCATTTATTTATTAGACATTTATAAAACACCTATACAGCAAATGGTGTTTCAAGGCACCATGCCTGGGTGGCGGGGGGGTGGCAGAGAAGAAAAATAACAATACCAGTTCTACTAGGACTTGTGTAATTTGAATCGTGCATATGTAATAACAAGAAGTGCGAGGGAGAGGATAGTGGGGAGGCTGGGGAGTGCCGGTGGGAGCAGAATGCGATCATGCTAGGGTGGGAACGGAAATGTAGGGCAGAGTGGAGAATGTGTAAGTGCTGGGGGACGAGGGGGCCCCAGGAGCTAGGCAAGTACTAAGGGGAGGGCAGGTAGAGAAGTGACATGGAATGCAGGGCTGGCAGGGAGTGAAGCTCTCATGCTCAGTGCGAGGATGGGGGTGGACTGGGCAAGGAGGGCCTGGTGGCCTGTAGGACTCAGTAGGAACCAGGCAGCAGTGAAATGTGGCAGATGGGGGCATTAGCAGGGGAGGGGAGAGGGAATGAAAAAGAGAGAAGGAGGGTCTTGAGGAGCTTTTGTAATTTAAGGAGATCCGGCTCAAGCCTGAGTGGGCAGGGAGGCCATTTCAGAGGGAGGCTCCTGCAGAAGAGAGAGATCTACCCCCATTCTCTAATTGGAAAAGCATCTGATCTGCAGAGATTCTGAGCTAGAAGACTGAAGGGCTCTACCAGGGAGGTATTTTGCGAGAGAGATTTTGATGTAGCAGGGTCCCAGGCCCTAGAAGGCCTTATGGATGATGCAGAGGGTCTTCAACGTGATCCTTGCAGAAACCGGTAGCCAGTCAGAGATTTTAGGGCTGGGGATATGCAGTCCCTGTGCTTGAGGCCAAGGATAAGATTCACAATCCTATTTTGGATTATTTGATGGGGCGAAGGGAGGATCAAGGCAGGTTGAGAAAAAGGCTGTTGCAGTAGTCGAGCCTAGAGAGGGCCAGAGCTCTGGAGACATTGAGTTTCTCGGGGAAGGTGAGGAAAGGGAGAATGCCTCTGAGGAGGTGCAGCTGAAAGTGGGCCTTCTTGGCAAGGTCTCAATGCGAGGAGTGAATGAGGGGGAGAAGTCGAAGATGACACCAAGGATTTTTGCCAAGAGGGTGAAGGGAGGGGACCCATGGAGGGCAGCCAGAGGCTAGGAGGGTAGGAGGGAACTGGGGTCCCAATGGGAAGGATCTCAGTCTTACTGGTATTAAGGCAGAGATCATTAGTAGCACATCATGCCTGAACAGCAGTCTGACAGTCAGGAATGAGAGAGGAAGAAGAAGAGGCAGTGGCTGGAAGCTTGAGGAGAGTTTCATGTCATCTGAATAACACTGGAAGTGAGGAGAGAAGGTGGCAATCAAGAGGGCCAAAGGGGCCAGGTAAATGTTGAAGAGCCACAGCAAGGTGGTAGAACCCTGGGGGACGTCATGGGTGGAGGGGGTGATGGAGGAGAGAAAAGTGCCCAGTTGAACATGGGAAGGTCGGTCAGAGACGAATTAGGTCAACCAGTCCAGTGCCAGGTTTGTG
The DNA here is from genome assembly GCF_040938575.1 of Ambystoma mexicanum. NCBI lineage: Eukaryota > Metazoa > Chordata > Amphibia > Caudata > Ambystomatidae > Ambystoma > Ambystoma mexicanum. Next base: position 1,093,240,059 of record NC_090941.1, read on the forward strand.
GTGCCAAGGATATCACTGAGCCAATTTATAAGGGTGGCATGATTGACTGTATCAAAGGCAGAGGAAAGATCAAGAAAGATGAGAATGGGAGGAGAGTTGGAATCAAGATTTGAGAGCAAGTCTTCACGGGTGTCCAGGAGAGCTGTTTCTGTGCCTCTGGCTACTCTGAAGCTAGACTGGTGGTCATGTAGACAACCACGAGATTCTGTGTGGTGGGTCAGTTGGGAGATGCCTAGCTTTTACAAGATTTTGCCCAGGAAGGGGGCAATGAAGATAGGGAGGGAGTTAGCCAGGCAGGAGGGGTCAGCAGAAAGCTTTTTGAGAAGAGGGTGTACAAGGAGTGCTTGAGGGGTAGCAGGAAGGAGCCAGTGGCAAAAGAGTGATTGCAGAAATCAGCCAAGGCTGAAGCAAGGGAGGAACTGTGTCCTTCATACCTCTGGAGGAGCGGGGGAGCATCAGTTTGGAGGAGTCTTTCATAGAGAGGACTTGTCTAGAGACCTTATTCAGTGCTAAAAGAGGAGAGTAGGAGGGAATGCGAGAGGGGGCTCAAAGGAGGCCTGAGAGCGGATGAGGGAAGACGGAAGGGTGTAGAGTAGATTGAAGACAGGATGTCCCCAGTTTCAGTTATGAAGTGGGAGGCCAGTGCAGTGCAGGCGTTCAGGGATGGGAGAGGAGAAGTGGAGCCTACAGTAGGATTGGCGAGATCCTTGCAGAATGTAGAGTGATAAGATTTCTTTTTATTAGGGTTAGCCGATGGGATTTTGTGAGATGCCTTTGTAACAAAATATGTGTAATTATGTGCATTGTTTCAGTGTGTATAAAAGGTGCAACTTTGCTGAGCACAGGAAGGAACTGTTAGTTTTCAACTTCATGAGGCTACCTAATTCCTTCAAGCTGACAACATGCAATAAACTTGCTTTTGTGAAAATAGCATATATTCTCCGTCTAAGCTGTTTTTTTCGCATTAGATTTTGGAGTCACCTTCCAACAGGAACTTTGTGCTTGGCTTAAGCAAAGGCATGTGTTTAATACCAGTAAAGTCCTCTGTTATATATCTGTATTGTTGTATACCTCTATAAACCTCTCCGTTGCTTCTCAAAGTTAGGACTGCGTGAAATAAATACACAAATAATAATAATAATAATAATAATAATAATAATAATAATAATAATAATAATAATAATAATAATGTACAATTATGCATCATTTTGAAAATGGAAACCCTAATTTTTCCGATATTTTTAAAAATTCATGGCATTTGTATTTGAACATAGAAATTATTGCTTAGTACAGTGTATTTTGATTAGAAAGAACTCTATTTATAATGGGGAGTGGGGCCAATAAAATAAATGAGGTTTTGGCTGTTCGGTATATTGCAGAGCATTTTGGCAACACGTGTACGTATGATCAAAGAGCTTTATATCTGTCTTGTATGTCTGTGAGAGTTGTATGACTGAATCCCTAAATACTTAATGCAATTTGGGTTAGGTGCACATTTTTTTAAACAAAGTCAGCCTAACATTGCCGATTGTGTAAAAATGGGACAGACCAGATCATCAAACTTACAATAAAACAACGACACACCATAAGCCAAAATCTACTAACCTACTAACCAACCTGCTCCTTGATCCTCTCCAGCACACCTCCCAAGTAGCACACATGCCCAAAAGGTCAGCCTTACGAAACACACAAACACATAAGCCACACATCATGCATCTGCCACAAAAACAATCAGACACTGGATGTTTCCCCTCCGGACACAACAAGCCGGTACGACGTCCATTCATTGACATGCATTGACATGCATTTTTTATGATGGGTTCTTTGCTTTTTTTTTTCTTTGCAAAAAAACATGGAAAAAAATAGTGGGCTGTCAGGAAGGTTGTATAAGGGGTTGGGGTGTGCAGGAATGGTGTAAGATCGAACCCCCCCCCCCGGAAAAGAAAAATACAATCTTTGATGGTTTTTATCAAGAAAAATTAATTCAGCAAAAAACACATCGAAAAAATGCCTGTCAAAAAATGAACATAGAACCCCATTGCAGACAATCAGGAAGCTGACACACACAGGTGCTAGATTCTCCTGGTTCTGAAAGCCCCTATACCTCTTCCCTTGTTAACCTTCCCCACTCACTTTCTTACAGGGCCACACAAGCATCTGGAGACTATGAAAATGACAGCAGTGCATGGCATAAATCAACATAACATAACACAACAAATATCCAGCACATATACAAGTTTGGCCAGCAAAGACTTTAGGCGTCAGAGTGGAAGGACTGTTAACAGCTCAGATCCACTGTTATTGATACAATACAGCTGAATTGTACTGAGAGTCATCAAGAGTCCTCCCCCTCCTCAAAAAGCAAACTCTGGGCCCCTCCATCCCAACCAATTACCGCCCCATTACCACTGTGCCGTTCCTATTGAAAATTCTAGACAAAGTGGCCTACCAACAAATTAAACACCATCTGGAACTAAACCACCTCCTAGGAGTCCGACAGTCCGGTTTCAGACAACAGCACGGTACCGAGACTGCACTCCTAGACCTTAAGGCACAAATAGACTTACTAAGAGACAATGGCACAACCTCACTCCTACTACTCCTTGACCTCTCTGCCGCGTTTGATATGGTAGACCATGCAATACTATGCAATCATCTGGTCACGGCAGCTTGTTTCTCCCAAGAAGCACTCGCATGGATCCAGTCTTTCCTAGACAATAGGACAATGCGAGTCTTCTCTCCCCTAGCTGCTGCTGACCCCGCATCCATTACTTGCGGTGTACCCCAAGGATCCTGCGTATCACCCACCCTCTACAATATCTTCACAAAGCCCCTTTTCAATTATCTAGACGGTCTTGGTATCACCTACACCAACTATGCAGACGATACACAGATCCTCATTCCGCTGACGGGAGATTATGACAAGGATTTGACCTTTGTGAACTTAGTCTACCTCATCATCCAGGCATGGATGGCCGCTCACGGTCTATGCCTGAATGATGACAAAACTGAACTCCTCATTCTAGGCACCTCCTCCAACATCAAAAAACTAGGCACCAACTATGACTCCTTCATAATTGATAACAACACCATCTCTGTAGCCAAAGTAGTCAAAACCCTCGGTTTTTACATAGACTCTACGCTTACTTTTGATAAACAGGTGAATTCGATGGCCTCAGCCACCTCCTATACCTGCAAGCTAATTAGAGCAGCCAAGCCCTTCCTCTCACCTAACAATTGTGTCACTCTAGCAAGAGCACTTATCCTGTCGAAAATAGATTATTGCAACGCCCTCTACATAGGCAGCAATAAATACATCACCTCTAAAATTCAAACATTGCAAAACAATGCCCTGAGAGCCGCCCTTAACTTCCCTAAAAATGCCCACATATCAGACCTTAGGAGATCCACCAACTGGCTATCTACTAAAGACAGAATCCTCCTTAAAACAGCCTCCTTCACCCATAAATGCCTCAACCATGCAGCCCGGCAATACCTCATAGATAGATTTACCAGAAAAACAGCATCCCGTCCCTTACAAAAAGCCAACTCTAACCTCCTGTTAGTACCCAGATTTAAACTCACCAAATCTGGCGGGAGCAGCTTCGCTGTCAAAGCGGCACAACTATGGAACTCCCTCCCAACTGATTTAAGGGAAGATCTCCCCTACCAGCAATTCAGATCCAACCTGATCCAATCGCTAAAAGTTAATGACGTTTAACCTCGCGGTACTGCCATTTGGGATCTCATGTATATTCTGTATATGCGCTCTTTTCTATTAATCTGTCATTTCTGTATTCTTGTACGCCTATTGTACATATTTATAGGATCCTCTGACACCACAGGTCTACAGCACTGTAACAGCAGCTGTATTCCCTGTTTATTTGCAACATGTAACCTAAGTTGAACAACCCTCTTTCTGCCTTCGCGCCCGAATACCCCTGGGTCTGGTGCGCAATACAAAAACCGGGCACATCCATGCACACTATGGCCATAACTCATGTGCTACTGATGTCATGCAACAATTAGCACAAAACATGTCAATTGTATGTCCTTGATGCCAACTCTTGCAAGCTGTTCCAAATTCAACGAAACAATGCTGAAAAAAGAAATGCAACCAATAATTGAAATTTGCTTCACAGATAAACTGGACGTACATGGTATGACACTACCCATGTGTCAACAAGCCACAACAAGACTAAATACCCTAGAAAACTCTATCTCCAACACAGCTGGTTTGGAAAAAATATTACAATTATCTTTAAACTGTAGAGTAATGCTTAAATGTAACCTTGACGTGGAGCAAGTACTAGTTAATGGAGCACTTAGTACACTTGTTGGCTTTCAAACATACCCACGTGACACCAACATTCAGTTTGTCAATATTCTCTTTGACAAACTATCAGAAGCTAAAAGAATAGGATGCTCAAATGCCTGCTTCCTTCTTTTCAATGACATGTATGTACGCAGGAAAACAATGTTCACTAACTCTAGCATACGCAGTGACCATGCACAAATCACAAGGTCTTACCCAAGATAAAGCATTAATAGATATTGGTAGCACAGTCTTTAAAGAAGGCATGAGCTCCGTAGCACTATCACGCTTACGTACACTTGACGGGATATTTATAATCAACTTTGATGCAAGTAAAGTAAATGCTGATATTCCTTGCATTCTAGAATACAATAGGCTGCGTTCACTCCACAACCCCATCTGAAAACCTATCCTGTTCCACAACAAACAAAACACTGTAAAAGAAAACTACTTCAAACTGAAACGATACAGGATATCACTACAATTCCTCCAAAGAAAAAAAAAGAAACTAATACTTCATCAAGTACCACAATCAAACAAGAATCTAGTGGTCAAAGTAACTCAACTACTTTTTCAAAGAAGCAACACACACTCCAAACAAATGGCTTCCACACAGAACTATCAGGTCCATTCAAATTTTCAAATATAACTGCTGTAAATTTCTAGGCAAATGTAGCAATACATATTCTATTCCAATTGCCACCAATTATTGAGGACATTTACTTACACAGTACAGACCAATTGTGTTTGCAAATGTTAGTCCTTCATAGAAATGCAACCAACAATCCTGACAACACTTACAGTGTTCATGGAATAAGACAAGAATTGGACTACTGTGCTGGAATTGTCAAATTCACTATAAACTCTTAAGAAGATCCACAAGAATTTCTAATGTACTTACTACAAGTACTGGAAAACAAAAACATACATATACATGAAAACTTTCAGATTTCATACATGTGGAAACATACATGCACTCTCTGCAACCATGTGGAACAGGAAGTCCCTAATGAAAGCTTTGTGTTTGTATCCAAACCTAACGGTCAATCCATTCCATTTCAACAACTTGTACAAAATGCAAACCATGGCAGATTATGTACTACCTGCAATTCAGATAATCGCTCCACCGTACAAATACAGTCACATAGTAAATAGGTAATAGTAATGCTTTTACGTTCCAACGCAGATGGTACCAAAAACAACTGTAAGCTGACTGGATATACACATGGTCAAGAAAACCGTCACAACAATAGGTATAATCTACCACGCAGGAGCCACAACCAATGCAGGTTACTACACTGCATACATAAAAAAGAATTGTGGATGGTTCGAATGTAATGATAGTACAATTACTCCAAAGCAGAGATTACCAGCAAATCTTATAAAAGCTTATTTAATATCCTTAAAACCAAAATGTAATAACTCATCTATATATAAACATTAACAAAACTTCAATTAGAAAACTATAAACAGTTAGAATACGCTAACAGGTATCTTACTGCCCCAAGATTCTGCAACAAGCAAACAGATAAATAAATACCACTAAAATGTAACAAGAAATAAACAGTTAGAATGCGCCAACGGGTATCTAACAGCCCCATATTCAGCAACAAGCAAACACATAAATAAATACCACTATCATCAAACAAGGTATACACAGTTAGAATACGCCAACAGGTATCCAACTGCCCCAAAAATCTGCAACAAGCAAACAGATAATCAAATACTACTAAAATCAAACAAGAAATATACAGTTAGAATACTCCAACAGGTACCGAACTGCCCCAAAAAATCTGCAACAACCCAACAGATAGATGAATAGCATAAAAGTAAAAATAAACAATTATAATACGCCAACAGGTATCTAATTGCCTCACAAATCTACAACAAGCCAAACATAGAGGATTAGCAAGAAACATGAAATAAACAGTAAAACAATGAAAGAAATGTATTGTACCACACCATAGAAGTTTTTTTTTTAATCCAGCATGGATTATTTTCCCACAGACCCAATGATTTAGAAAACAAACACAGAAACTGGGCAAATTGCACAGTACACTGGTTTGAATTGTAGTACATGTAAAGTACTAAATTTGGGGGTAAAGAAAATACAGATATGTCTATTATAAAATGCAATAACTCATTATGAACTACCTGCTCTAACATATGATATTTTCTTTTATCACAGAGATTGCAAAAGTATGTCTGGTCCAGTTACCCATGTCATGAAAAAACTGCATACAACCACAAACAACTCAGCCAGTAAGTATCCAATAAATAAACTCAGAAACACTGCACTCCTTGTTACAAACTCTACAATCTTAACTGCATAACCTACCCAAAACTTCACATACAAACTCTACAAATGAAACATTGCACACTTTTGGGTTGTAGATATTTGATGGGTGTTTGATTCTATGGGTGTGTTATGATGCAGCAGTTGTGGCCAGGGCCTAGAGTCTTGGGTACATGGCGAAGGCCCTGGCCACAACCACCACAGCATAACACACCTATAATACCAAACATTTTGACTGTGGTATGTGGGCTGCTTATAGATCATATAATACAATAATCATATAATCAATGCTGTACTAACAACCCAAAACCAACGTAAAATAGCTAGTAGTGCATTCATTATGTCCGTGGACAGCCGCTACGACCGGGGGCATGGCGAAAACAACAAGGGCACCTGCCACCTAAACAAATACAGTATTTGACCCATCTCTTACTCCTCAACCCTCCCCAAGCAACCGTGCTGTTGGTGATCCAAGATGGCGGGTGCATCGAAACATAGCGAACAGGGAAGTGTGTCTGCAGAGCGGACATAGATATCACTATTTTTTTTGCCTTACGTTTTGGCCATTTAAATGAAAACTACTGGACAGATGTACACCAAATTAACAAAATCACGCTTTCGGGACTAAGCCGCTGCTCCTGTCCCAAATTCGGTGGAAATCCGTCCAGCGGTTTGAGCTGCAGGCATGCATAAAGTTTTTTCCCATTATGTCTATGGGAAAAAAGAAAGTTTGGGACCCCCCCCTATAACTTTGCCCCCCCTGAACCAAACCTCACTAAAATTTGCAAAATACAGAGTGGGCCATATACTTTTTTTGCAAAGTTTGGTAAGGATTCATCCAGGGGGAGCAAAGTTATAAGCCGCCCAAAAATTGCTCTTCCTATGGGATTAGCAATTTAACCATAACTAAACAGCACTAACATGTAATGTAATGTTACTGTTTACATATTTGATCATGCATTACATATCTTGCCATATTAAGAGATTAGCGGACAGGAAAAAGTGGTAGTTGCAATAAAATTGTGGTAATTCCATTTGCAGACACATAACAAGCTTGGAATTACTGTAAAATGGAAGAGATGCATCCAGGACGTGGCTGGTAGTATCTCCTTCACTTTTCTGCCAAGAATTGAAGATTACCATAAGCAAAAATATCATCTATGATCATTCCTCCAAACCCCCATGTAGTACTGTGAATTCCATAATGGGGATCGATACCACCATTCTGCTATTTGTAATCACATAGATTTTGCCCAAATACAAGTGGCAGTAATGGTATCTGAGTTTCAGTTAATTTGTTAGGAATAACAGCCAAATTCATAATTAGGCCCAACATGCTTTTCTGTACCAGCTGATAAGTGTTTACATTGATGGCATGTACATATTTTTTTCAAAATTGTTATGAAAAAGTGAGCCTGAACCAACTCTATACCATGTGGGTGGGTTCAACATTTCTCAGCTATAATAGATAAGAGAGGCCATAGGACTCACAGGCTATCTTGCAAGTCATCACAAAAAATATCTGGTTGAATGTAAAGCATAGAATAGTTCACAGTGAGATACCATGTAAACTAATGTAAAACATAATAAAACCTAATGATGTATCCAAAAACTAATTTAGAAAATGCAAAGGATCTGCCATATTTATACATTGAAAAGGCTAATGTTACAAATGAGTTTACTTGAAGAACCAAGGCTGTGTTCCAAATTACCAGGAGAATACTGTAAATATGAATGTTATATTGAATTCAGCTCTATTCCATGGATGTATATTTTAAGCTCACAGGAAAATCAATAGGTTCAGGTGGGTCAATAATGTGGATTCATAATAGCAAAGGCCTCAAACATGCCCTGACCATTGACTCTGGCAGAGCAATAAAAATGATTCTGTAATGTATCTGCTCTGTGAAAGTATCCTTTTAAAAGGTCTTATATTTATAACATACCAGCAGATGATTTATACTGATTCCAATACCCAAGCAGCATATGTAATTCTGTGCTGCATAAGGAACAACCTATTTTAAAGTTGGAGATATATTATTTAAAACACTTTATTTGATTTAAGAATTGAAAACAGATTTGAATTTAGGAGCACAAGGGAAACAACACGCACATGACTTATTGGTAATACAATTGCATATTTAAATAATGCTGTTATGCACTCAGTGAAAAAAATATAAAGGATATCTCTGGATTCACAATGTTCTTGCACATCTGAATGTATATTACGTATTACCATCACCGCTGTAATTATTAGAGAAATAAAAATGTCATTCCAACTTTGATTTTACTTTCCAAAGACAAGGGCTACCTCATGCTAGCACATGCCCTTATGACAACTATTTCAATGGGCCAATCAAAACAAAGAGGAGTATCCTTGTGGGTGTGGCACTGTTCAGTCCAAAATTATCAAAGATACTGCATGAGTGGAGTTTGATTGCTATTTAAATTGAAACACACAGAAAGAATTTTTGGAAGTAGAAAAGAAAAAGAACGGATTAGGTAGTATGATGGATCGGAGATGGAACTGGGACAACCGGACATCTTTGGTTGGTAAACCACTTTAAGGTTTGTTAAACAGAAAGCAAATCCCCCATGTATACCTATTGCTACAACGGAGGTTCCCTATTTAACAAATCAACAAACAGGTTCTCGCCAGGACATTGCATACCACTCAACTCTGTCCTCTGGCCAAGCCTGAGCTATCTAACTGGCCCTACCACCGCTAAAGGAAAACAAACTAAGTTCAGGCAACTGTTCTTGTTTATGGAGTCTGGGTTTCGCCTGCTGCTATGTGGCAATATATTTAAAACAGATTGTCGTAGCATCTTAAATTATTTAGGGCATATTTGTCTCTGACAGTAACACATTAAATTATTCATTAATTACAAGAGTTTTAACTGGAGCACATTTTACCTGGGTTTGCGGTTATGGTGTACAACATATCTCACAAATTTGCTGGAACTAATACACTTCTTGACCTTTGAAAACCATGGTTTATTTAAATAATACTCAATCGAAGTTTCTACTCATTAAGTAGAATAGGAAAGGAGGTTTCTCCCCTTCATTCCCAAGAAAATAAGAAGGAACAAGAAGGATGCTGCCTTAAATTGACTCCTAATTTCAATTAAAGTTAATTTGCAGATTCTTTTTCCATTTCAATTTTATAATCTATTGATTGTGTGAGACTTCCATGTATCAAGGCATTTGTATCTCTCCAAAATAAAAGTTCATACTTGGTAGTGAGTTCTCTATATTTTAAAAGGAAAATCTGATTCATTCCCAAAAGCCATGGCACTGATTTAAAAATGAGTTGCTTAGATTACCATATTCCTTCAATACAACCTATCTCTTTTAGTGACAATTATTTTGAAATTACTTTTTTGTTATCAGAAAATAATTTCTTTTGTATTAGACACCATAAGTTGCTGATGCACATTTATAAGCAAATTAATAAGCACACAATGTAATGATTTTTCCAATATTAATGAACCGTATTTACTACAATAGGTAGTTTAGCAATATTGATATGATATATGATATTCATTTATTTATTTAATTGTTTATTTAGTTTGTTACACAGCCAGACACGGCGAGGTTACATAACAGCTTGATACATTTCTTATACAATGTTACAACAAACAGAAAACACTACATAGTAATGCATGTGGTTAATCAGAACTGTTCATTGGGTTGTTCATTTAATGAGATGATTCAGAGTTCCGAATATGCTGGAGGGGAGGCCTAGTCAGTCAGAATTTGTTTAATAGCCTTGTTTTCAAAGATTTATTGAATCTGGCCATGGTTTCCTCATTTTTGATTTGCAGTGGTAGGGATTTTCAAAGGGTGGGGGCAAGGACTCTGAAACTACTCCCTCCTGCTTTGGTGCTTTTATAACGCGCCTATACACAAGTGTTCCAAGGCATGACGAGGCAAGAGAGGGGGAACAAAGGGAGGACAAACAATGATCCTCCTAGGCCAGGTATCATTCAGATCGCGCAAGTGCATGGGAAGGGGAAGGAACAGTGCAGTACATGGGAATAGATAATAACAATAAGTAAGTAACGGCCATCCAGTGGCAAGTGCCAGGGCAAGTGCAGACATAAGGTGTCAAGTGCAGGTACAGGGACTGTAGGGATACAGAGACAGTCCCACAAGAGCAGAGGTTGCCAGACAGGCAGTGCAGGTGTGTGTGACTGGCGGGGGAGGACCTGGGCCCGAGATCAGAGGGTGTCCAGGTAACCAGTGCAGTTTCAGGTAACAGCCAGGTGGTCAGCAGGGGAGAGGAGGAGAAAAAGCAGAAGCAAAGAGAAAGGTTTTGAGGTGCTTCCGGAACCAGAGATGGTTCTCCTCAAGTTTGAGGGAGGCAGGAAGGCTGTTCCAGAGGGAGGCCCCAGCTGACGAAAGACATTTACCACCAACTTATTGCTTGGAGAAGCGACTGACTCTGAGGGAGTTGGAGGCGGATGAGCGAAGAACTCGAGAAGGAAGATATTTAGGAAGAGAGAGTTGAAGGTATTGAGGCCCCAGATCCCAGAAGGCCTTATGGACAATGCATATGGTTTTGAACTTAATCCGTGCAGCCACTGGGAGCCATTGCAGAGATTTCAGTCCCGGGGAGATACGAAACAATTGCATGATGTGAATGCCACATGCACTCATAGTGAGGAAGGTAGTAAAACAATGCAGTGGTCCAAATACCACATGTTTTCAACTGCACTGACTGACTGACTGATTCATAATGACCCCATGGCTGAGGAAATGACAGCTTGGGTGGAGGAGACGAAACATTAATGAAAGAGTGAAAGAGAAAATGATTGATTGGGTCACTGACTAAGTGAGTGGGCAAGCATAAATGAGTGATTAAGTCATTTCATGCGTGAGTGAGGGTGAGTGAGCTGGTGAGTGTGTGATTATTTTTTAGCAAATGTTAATTTACCTCATCCCTTCCATACTTGCCAGGGATCAAAGAATGTGCCTGGCTTATTTCACATGTAAATGATCGTATCCATGCTAAAAGTCAGTTAGAACTGACATGGACGGAAGCCCACTACTTTCGCTTTTGTATATGTTTGGTTCCACTACTTTTTGCAGCTAATTTTCACATTCCATAGGTACACATCTGCATTATGTAGCTACTTTTGCTTCAGACCCCCCTGAAGCTAATCACTTCACTTAACTTCTACATTCTGCATGCTGATAGGCAGTACAATATGGTGCATCTTGCATTTAGGAAGCATGTTGTAGAAAGTTTGATAAACAAATGAAGAAACACATATTCATCAATGTATCTGTCCACTCTGTTCTTCTTAAAATCCCTGCTAGCATCAATACATAAATGCGCCGCTATATCAATGTACTTATTATATTGGCGTTAGCATTTTTTCATATTCTTGCTGAAACAAATGCATGTGTATACTTATTGTTCACATGTACACAACTATTCATAGAATTTTGTGTGGTCCTTCGTATCAATCCCAACAGCAACTCCCAGCGCAGGTGCAGGAGATGAGATGCATTATTGGCTACTATACATAGTTAAAACTGTCCATCCTCCCTTTAAATTCATTTATTTGGAAAGCCCAAAGGACTCTGTCCCACAAGCATTCTTTATTTTCATATGAACAGTTATAAATTGAGACTATGGAGCTGTTGTAAACAATGAAGAATACTCATGAGGGTGGACTCCAAAAAAAGTGGTCACCTCGCCCATATGTTTTCTGGGAACTCTAGAGTTTAGTGGAGGAAAACCTCATCTGATGTAAATGATTTGAACAAGGAGAACACAATTATGAAAAAGGGGACCTCATTGCCATCCATGTGTCTTGCCACCCAGTGAACCTCAACCCCTTTACAAATGTACATGATCCCACCCACACCCACCATGCCACTGGTAAATGTTCCAAAACATATTTTTCTTATCTTTTACCTCTACCCATAACAACAGTAAAATGCGCCCACATATATTTCCAAATTCACACCACCAAACAGGATGCAGCTTCATTAGTGTGGGACGCCTGTGAGGGGTCAAAATGTGAGATGGGTTTAAAGGTATTGTTTTCTCACAAGTTGCCATTTTATAAAATAAAAAAGGGGTGATACAAACGCCTATCACAAATGCCTATGTTTCCCTTACCTATTAGGATTGTCAATGCCTAACAAACTAAGGCTAAAGAAAAATGACATAGTGTCCTAAAAGCATCTGACCCTCACACTAATACATACAATAAAATTATACAAGCTTAGTTTGGTTGTCTTAAATTCCACAAAAGAATATATCAATTCAAACTCAAAAGCTTGAAATGATACTCCGTGTAACCAGGGTTGGATTCCCTTCCCCTGGATTCATTTAGGAATACCTTAAGCAAAGTTCCCTTTCAAGAATGTTCTCTGCAATAATAGAGTTCCATTCAGCGTGACATACAACGTCTTTTCCATTCAATATATCGTTTCACTTGGCAAAGTGAATATCATTCTTCCAAATGCTTGTTCATAAATCAAAGCAACTGTCAATTGCCCAGAATCTCCTGCTTGACAAAACAACAGTCTTTTCCTCAAAAGACAAGTTCATACATTAGGGTAAATGTTCCTTCGTCAAAGGCCAAGCAATTGTTAATATATCATACTTATTCTTCAAAAGAAACACTTGAGTCAGGATAGCTCAATAATCACTTTCTGAAATGTAACAGTTCATCAAGACAAAGAGATGGAATTAACCCTTCTATTCCACCACACCTTGTTACCACACCCACAGTACTTTAAATCATCTTCTTTCCTGGTATACTCACATGCCAGGACAAATTACAATTGGTCCCTTTCCTGGTTTACTCCTAGCTTGGATACAATCTCCTACTACTAAAATTGTACTCTGTGGTAATTCTTCTTGCAAAGCTCTCCACACCAGGAACATGAATGATGCGGTTTGAACCAACTGCTTCTCTTTATAGTCTTTTGACTCTCAACAAAGTGGGTTACATCTGTTCCCAAATTGATATTCCATAAAAGAATAGTTGTTATCTTGCTCACCTTTTGGCTGTAGGTAATGCAGGTTACAGTTCTCTCCCCCTTGGTCTCTCATAAAAGGAGGGCTTTGCTCCCCTTGCGTTTTATCTTCTGGCTATGTAACCTCTTGGCTGCTGGCAATGTGGATTCCAATTATTTCCCAATTGATATTCCTCGTTAGGCTAGTTGCACCCAGTTAGCTTTGATATTCCTCTTTTCTGGCTTTTGCAATGCAGGTTCCAATGGTTACCTAATTTTTATTCTTTATTAGGAGATATGCACCCAGTTTGCATCCGTTCATTTATTCGGTATTCAGAATTATTACTTTCACCTGGGGGTCTACTTCAGAGCACACTGGGGTCACCAGCTTCAGGCCAACTCACCGGTATGCCTTTGCATCTCCTTCTGACTCGCTGGTATTGCTGTGGGTCTCTTCAGGCATTCTCTGCTTCTGCCAGCTCTGGTTTGACTGCCGCTGTACACGCAGTTCTTCATAGGAGTTCTGGCAGCTCTGAGTGATCTCCTCTGCGACTACAGCACCGGAGCAGTTCACGGCATGTCTGGAGCTCGACCCCCACATGGCATGGATTGCTTCAGAACTGCCTTCCACAGTGCATTATCTGCATGGCTACGGTGCCCCAGCATGTACAGCATCTCCCGTACAGCGCTTTGCTGCTGCCACAACTACACCATCAGCTTCTCCCTGCTTCTGCACCTGAAGCCAATTTATATATTCAAAGGTCCCGCTCAGGTGTTTTCTGCCATTATAACTAGACCGCTCATGATACTTCATAAACTCAGAGTCCCTCTTCCTTGTACCAGTACTACTAGCATTAAAGTTGATTTGTTAACAGAGTGTTCAGATTCAAAGGAAGTTGTTAAAGGAGTTGGTGGTTTGCCCTTGGGTTTTAGACCACAATATAAGGCATAATTTCAACAATGAGAAGTTGTGAGATAAACTTCCTGAACCCCCAATATACCACTTTCATGCTGGTTAAAAGAGTGTTCATGTTCTGACTTTGGGTAGCAATGGGAGAGGGAACCTTATATTGCAGCATGCCACTAGATATTTAGGTATCAGGGAAATCCCATCCTCAGAGAGAATGAATACTGCGTCCCTCCTAACAGAGTCACCACTTCACCCTGACAGCCATAACCTCCCATGTGATCCTCCCTCATGGTACAACCCCCAAGCAGGGTTAACATCAGGTAGCGGGTGCCTACCCCATTCCACCTGGGAGGAGACTTTAGGCTGGGGTTTAGTGATGCTCCGCAGGTTTCATCACAGCCCCATTTACCTTTACCAGAGGGCGCATTCAGCATCCGTCTCTATTGCACATCCTGTCTGCACATCCATGCCCATTTATCTTGAGGCTGGGCACATGTGGATGGTGTCATGCTGTGACAAGTTTACCTGACAACTCTTTCTTGGCTGAATTAAATTTAGATTTTCTCACATGTACATTGCACTGTTATTTTGTAACACCACTATAAATAAATAAAATAAATATAATTAAGAATAATTAATTGCCACTTGTGATGCCATTTTTGTGTTCTACACACTATCTGCATTGCATTAGTAATTAGATTGAAAGCCCTGTGCCTTCCTGACAACTTCTCAGGTATAATCTGCATATCGCAAACCCCCAAATACTTATCACAGCAGAATAGGTAGAGGGAGAGGGTCATTGAAGGCTAGGCCTATGATCCAGGGTGGCAGGGGGAAAGGCAGAGAGTGTATTGCCTGCAGCTTCTCTAACTAGAAGTCATATTATTTACTAAGCCATTTTCTTTGTTTAGTTACTCTCTGTCATGCCCTTTGTTTACACTTTGGGTAAGGGGGGGATGCCTAAGGGACTCAACAGTAATGTACACAATTATATTCAAATCATTAGAAGGTGTGTACGGTTTCACTATATAATAATACACCTTTTATAAAGTTTATAATCGAATAACTATGTAGAATAAGTACAAGATGTAAATCAGGCTCTTTTTTTAAAAATTGTACAAAGATGTCATAAAAAGTATAAAAAATAAACTGATATATATCCACGGAAATGTAGCATTCTCCTCCATAAATCACTCTATGCCCACAGCAGAAATAAAGAGATTTCAGGCCAGAACAGGAGTTGGTAAGTCATGGTAAAGAATAGAATCCTTATGACGGGTTTCACCATATGGATAGTGGGTCATCACAGTGAACACAAGTATCTGGCTATACACATTGATGAAAAGTTAACACCCATTTTCTTTAGCCATAATCTCCTGTTCCATGTGCTGGAACAGGTGATAATGGCCTAGGGCCTGAGTCAATATGCTCAAACGAGGTGGATGGGTGATTATGACTATTAGCACCCAGTGTTCTGTGACTAACCTGAAGGTGTCTCACGCTTTACTCCCCGGGGATCTGTCATCCAGGTGGCCAGGACACGGCCATCCCTATTGGATCCAGTTCCTGGGGTTGGACCAGTGCGGGAGGATCACCTGGATAGGGGGTCCTTGTGGAGTGGAAGTGTGACACCAATGAGTGAGATGCCGTATCCCCTTCCTTATAACACCTTTTTCCTATCCTACCCCATAGGATACTGAGAAACTCTACACCTCCCCCTTTTCCGACATAAACACTTTCTTACACCACGAAAGACAACTGACTAACACCAGGGCCCTTTACCTGACGTGTCCCAAAACAAGTGTCAGGCAGTTGGCAATAACCATACACACCTGACACCCTTTCCCTTCTCCACAGGGATAAAAGGTGGAGCACGAGAGCATAATTTGAACAAGGCAGACCGCACGACGAGGCAGCTATGCCAGAATGGCAGTTCAAGAGGAGGAGAAAGGTGGTGATAACCGAAAGGATGACAAGGAGGCAACTGCCTTAGCCCTTTTCAACCCAGACCCACAAAGCCTCTGTGAAAGGAATTGTAAGTCCAAGAACGATAGCTAGCGCGTGGTGTAACAAATGCCAATGGTGCACGGAGCCCACCTATACTGATAACCAAGTCAGGGAGAGACGCTTGCTGCTGTGGTAACTCCCTTGACACCAGAGACAAGAAATACCAAGGGTTCATCACAGCCGGTGAGTCAGAGGGAGAACCGATAGTAAACAAAACTTTGTTGAGTGAAGGTTGCAAATGGCAACATAATGTGTATCAAAGAACAAATAATTGTGTGTTATGGATCTGCTGAAACAATCCACGGAGAGAACAGCTGCAGAGTGGTCGGCGCCACGTGGGCGCTCATTCGAAAGACTGACCGGTCCCCATTTGTTAAAACTACAGATCCTAGGAAGCCAAGGATAGGTGATGCAAGAGGTCAAAGCGGTCACACAAGGGTCGAGTAAAACCCCTTGTACAATCAAAAGTCTTTGACCCGTAACCAGGAGTAAAGCAAAGTGAACTGTGCAACTGGCAAGTGCGAACCCAGTTGAGGGATGCCTGCAAAATGGTGTGAAGTACGATAACCCTGTGAGCATTGTGTTGACAAGAGTGAACCCGGCTGAGGGATGTTCTTAGTGAAAGATTGTTTAAAAATACATTGAGACTTGTGAATACAACAAGTGAAATATTCTGAGAAATAGGCTGTACTGAACCCGATTGAGTGAGGCCCATATTGCAAGAAGGATTGGAGCCCGGTTAAGGGGGATCCAAGGCTGAAGAGAAATCACCCAACGTGAAGATTTATTGAAGATACTTTTTGTTTGTTGTTTATGGTCCATCAGACCTTCTAAGGCAAGAGACTTTGCAGAAAAGAGACTTGGCCCCAGAAGATCCTGGTATAGTTGAAAGGAACTATAACTTCATGCTGGCGAGGCCCAAGAGTGTGCAGTGCTCACATGTCCCACCTTGTCCTGTGTCAAAAACATGGAGAAGGGAGACCCCAGCCATACCATCCTGACTTATTATTTGGTGAATACTTCTTTCTTTTCTGGTGAATATTATCCCACACTTTTTTGTAACTTAGAGAAAAGGATTGGCAATAGTTTATTTAGTATAGGCCCTTTTTATTTGACAAGACGTCACTAGGACTGCCTTATTATTGTTTGATGGTCGTAGTTTGCTCTGATCTTAGATTTAGGTTTAGATTAGTTGTTTTTTCTCACCCATTCATACAGTTAAATAAACACCGTTGAACTGTGATCACTTGTGTCGGTTTTTGCTCTTAGAATCCTGGTTTTCTGGATTGGGAACTGAATGGAACCCATGGTGGCAACAGTAAAGTATTTTGTTTCAATGAACTGGATGCCTCATGTTGTCCCATTCATTGAAACAAAATACTCACTAAAGATGGCCGCCATGGATCAGGAAGGCGCAGCCCCTCATCCATGTGCCTGGCAGCCAAAAGGGAGACTGAGTGGCAGCAGCAGTGGAGGTGATGGGCGCCACAGCCGCAGAATTAAAAAGGTAAGTGGGCCTGGAAGGGATGGGAAATTTGACATGAATAGAAGGAACACTGGCTTGTATTGGGGGATTCAACCCACAATCCAAGCAACTTGATTGGTTGTTCCCAGAACCCGGGTGCTAATATACATTCTTCAGAAGCATTCATCCCTATAGCTGGACTTGTTCCTTTTCCCTTCTATCACGGTCCTATGCTCATCCAACTTCTCTTACTTTCATATGTAATCAATGACGTGAACATTTTATGAATATGTATTGCATTTTTTTGCCTGTCAAATCCATGTTTATTAGTGTGGCACAATTGATTGCACACAAATACATACACTGGATATGATGCATGTTCGATGCACAATGCTCAATAGTGAATGTTAAAAACAGGCAAGGCACATGTACAATCCTTACACAATATTTTGTGCAATCAGACCATGTAAATACATAGGTCATATATGTGATAATATGAATACATGATGCAAATAGCACTACCATGGATGCGGCTGCTTTGGGATAAGTGTGGATACATCAAGCACAACAGTGAAAAGAAGAGCATTGATGCCCAAGTACAAATAAAATATAACCCTTATTACATACCAATCTGCCTCATCCAATGGAGTGAAGTATAAGTAACAATTTAGCGATAGCTTTGCATTAAAGTCATCGACATTACTTAATGGCATGTGCTGTTCAGTAGAAGCATGTGTCCTAACTCAGATTAATTTGGTAAGGGCATCATCACTTTATTTAATTTAAAGTAAACCAGCAAATATTGTGCACAGTGATGACTGACAGAGAGGGTTAAAAGGGGGGACATCCTGGTCTTTGGTTTCTCTAGGAGCAGCCATGATGTGTATTGTCAGCCATGAAGAGAAAGGGAGAGATATGTAGAGGGTCTGGGGTGTAAGTATCGGCCAGTGCGTTGTGGTGGGGGCATGCATGGAAAATATGAGCAAAACAGTGTGATGGCTCCATGGTAAAGAATAACATTATAATGGTACATCCACAAATCGATCTGAACTGATAACGGATCAGTGTACATTAAATGCGTTTAGTCTTGTCAAAATCAGTCTGTGGTCAGGCAACTGTGATACTGTACTGTAAGGCGATCGTCTGATAAGCTTATCTATGAGCCTGCAACTTTATCACCAAGCCCCACCGTGCTTTAGAGGCTACCCAGCTACTCACATCCAGGACCAACCAGGCCTGCCCTTAGACGCCTTGAGAAAGAACCTAGGTTGAAACATGTGTTGGCAATTCATGACATGCAAACGGCATATACCCAATATGCAACTGTAAACAAGTTTGTCTGCCCACCTTGGGCAACTATTGTGATTTGACCAACGCACCAATAAATCCGACCAACCTTAATCATTCAACTGTGTCCAACAGTCATTGGAAAATTCATACCAGGGTACATCTATACCACTTGGCAACTTGGCAGCGCCATTGCAACTGTGGTTCCAAACCCAATTCCCAACTGTGATGCTGCATACAGGAATACAGAGGAGGGAGGGCTAGAGCAAGGCCTAAAGTGGGAATGAATGAGAACCTGCATTACATCAATAGCACTGAATGTAGGTATGAAGGCAAACAACTACAGACAGTAGGCCTGGGGTTGGGGGTGATGGACCTACAATTCAGTGTCAGAAGAAGGTAATAGGCCAACTCAAATGGATGTGACTGACTAGGCAGAGAAAGCAAGTATCAATAATGTCTAATCCTTGTAATAGCATCTATTTTTATGTGCAGTGGCAATGGTTTCTGATCAAAGTGCAGCATCATCAAAATCCAAACAAAAAACCCAAATGAAAGGGAATCATCAATATAGTGTGGGAAGGGGATCAAGGCCTGTGCATCAGGGAAATGTACAATAAACCATGCCCATAGGTATAACATAGTTACATCTCCATATCATTTGGGCCAGTACCTTGCCATGAGGTCAAGACTAAGTCATGGATTAAGAAACTGATCAGCAATGCATCTCATCTCATAGAATCTGCTTCTATGGACTAAACAATTTTAGCAAAAGGACACTGGGAGCAAGACATGTCATACAAAGAAAATACATAAGACAGCGGAGAGAAATTCCAAACAGAGAATGTTATAAATACTAATTTATTTATTTATTTGTTTGGATTCATAAAGTGCACTGCCAGCCCACGGGCATCGAGATGCTGTTACAGAATTTGACTTAGTTACACGTTACTTAGTTGCACGTTCTGCATTTGCTTACTGGTTACAAGAAGCGCAGCAATGTTGGAGCTCGGTACATGGATGGCATAGTTGAAAACATGACATAATTGCTTAGATGGTACATACAAGACAGTTCAGTGCATAAAAAAGCCCTCTAGGTATACCCTAAGGGAGTTTGGATAAACAGTCGTGTTTTGATTTCTTTGCGGAAGCCTTAGTGTGAGGAGATTCCCCTGAGGTTGAGTGGAAGAGAGTTCCATTGGGTCGCAGCGAGGGGTTCTGATAGGCCTTTCTGTGAATGTTCTGGTGAGTCTTTGTGAATGATATGGTGGTGCTGCGTGGTTGATGCATTTATGGGTGAGGGCCAAAGTTTTGAAAATGACACGCTCTTTAACGGGTAGACACTGCGCCTGTGTTCTGGCAGCTGAGATGTGATCCCTTCTTGGGATACGAATGGCACCCTGGAGAGCATTGTTTTGAACAATGCTATCATATGGTGCATATGTCTGGGAGGGAAGGCTCATAAACAAAGAAAGGTGTGAAGTTCACTTCCAGCCTTGGATCAGCAGGAGCCTTCATATCAAAGCTGATCATCGTTCTGTCTCACAGTTGTCTAACAGGTTTATCGGGAGATGTTGTAGATTCCAAAGTAGCTGAAGTCCACAATGTTGCTCCCATGTTTTTCTTTGCAGGGCTTGGCCATAGGGTGTGAAATGTCTTGATTCTATCTGGGTGCTATTTGATAGAGGACCCTGGCTTCAAACAAGCATGGAATCTGTGATGCTCAAATACTCTCAAACAAGAAATATTCTTTTCATATTTTATGGATTCCTTGATACACGTGTATATGTGCGGCTGGGCTGATGTTTCTTTGTTATAGCTGTCATGCTCTGCAATGATTAGGTTTGCACAAATGTTTCCCGCAGTTTTGCAATCATGTCAGAACGTGTGCCATGACCTGACTTTAGAAAGGTTTCAGTACAGGAATATACCTTAATGATGCTGTCTTCCAGTGTCTGCTAGTGGTGCTCATTGTATGTCATCATCTGTTATGCTCACCTGGTCTCTGCGGAGGCGTTGGGGCACGGTTGCAGCCCTCCCTGAACTTGAATCACCCCCTTCAGGCCTCTCCCTCAGTAGAAAAGCTGTGAACAGTGGTACGTGGTGATACTGCTCCTGTGTGCAGATAAGAATGTGTGAGTCAGCCAGTCTGTGATTGTTGTACCTCTTGAACCCTTCACCTCAAAGTACGGTTTCTGTGAGCATACGCCGGCCCATAAAGCTCACCTGTGAATTTTGGAAGATACGCTCTCTGTCCTGCTACTTCTGGCAGGTGCGCGTCGAATGGGATCTAGTTCCTTCACTGAACCCTGATAAGGATTAGTCCAGTCCAGCTGCGACTATGCTTCTCCTTATGATTGGTAAGTGTTTTCTTGAGCTCTTGTGATGCTGTTCATTCTGTTTAATGTCTTTATATGTTGCTCCTATTTATGTCCGCAATAATGTCTCTCTTCTGTTTTCTTCCCTTAGATGGAAATGCGGCCTCAATGCAGCTGTGAGACGCGAGACTCAGCCGGATGGAAGATGGATGCTACCTCAATGTTCGACAGCAGGTAAGTGGTGGTTTAAGGAAAGCGCAGAGTATGGCAAAGTGCAACCTTAAACTGACGGTTTTTTCTATGTCTAACCTTGTCTTCTGTTTTTCCTTGCAGGCGCTGCTGTCGACGATGGAGCGTGTCGTGCTGTGGTGCCAAGATGAAGATTTTGGCGTTCCGGAAAGTTTAAAGATGATTCGCTGAAGAGATGTAAAGGTAAGAACAGCTTCCCCCAGTTGGTAAGTATGCTGGCAGGAAGCAGGATGTCCAGGAAGCAGGATCTTCAAAGGTAAGTCTGACCTCAGGCGACGGTGACGCTGCTTGCAAGTGCAGAATAGCAAGAACCGTCTCTCTTGAGGATCGGGGCAGCTTATATAGCTGAGATCGTGGGCACGCCCATTAGGGCCGACTTGCCAGCCACATCCTGGCACTCCTAGAGAGTGAGCACGTGCAAAGGTGATCCATTAGCAGCCAAACCCAAGAATACACTTGGGGTTGCTTAATGGATGGAATGTACAAGGTTAATGCATACTGATTAATGGATGGAATGTTCAAGGTTAATGCATCTGAAGTGCTATGTCCATAATAAAAGCTTTTTGTTGTTTTTTTGTAGTTAAATGGATGTTCTTGTTCACTTTTGTTCATGAGCCTGGTACCAAAGGGACAGTCTCCACCCATGTCTCCTGTGCATGCAACCCCTGCATGTCTATGCCCCTGACTTCATGACCATGACAGCACTCCCCCCAAGGCCTCTCTCAAGGGTGGTTCTCCTCCCGGTCCTAGTTTGGTGGTATTATTATGATCAAACTGTCTGATTAAATGCAGAGCATGGACGTGTTCACTGGGTTCCTAGGTTTGGTCTTGAGGTCCGTAACCTTTCAATTAGGTAATACAATTTTGATGGAACCACCTTGGAGTCCAGGATGGATTTTTGACTTCATATTCTGGTTCTCCATCTATTACTTCGGGCTCTGGCAGAGAACTAAGCCGTGTATTGGACTTCATTGGTTTGAGGAGAGAGACATGACATACAGGGTGAATTTTCATGTGAGATGGTAACTCTAATTTCATGGCGACAGGATTGATTATGGACTTTATAGTATAGGGGCCCAGGTATCTTGGGCGGAAAGCTTTTGGCCCCTTCAGGGGAATATATTTGGATGCTAACCACACCTTTTCTCCAGTCTGGTAGGCGGGAGCTTCCTTCCGATGTTGATCAGCAAACAGTTTTAGTCTTTCCTTAGCCTTGGTCAGATGCTCTGTCGCCTCCTTAAGAACCTGAGTGATGGTTTTATGCAATTTTTTTATGGCTGGCATTGCCATGGTATCGGGTGGATCAAATACTGATGTCCTTGGATGTCTTCCATGTGCAGTGTAGAATGGAGTTTGCCCTATGCTTGTGTGAACTGCGTTTTTGTATGTATACTCAGCTATCCAGAGTATATTTTTCCAAGAACATACACCTGACATATTCCTCTAAAGTTTGGTTGGTTCGTTCAGTTTGCCCATCAGTTTGAGGGTGATGGCTTGTGGACAACCAGAGATCGATTTTGGCAATCGTACTTAGAAATACGGTAGATTGTCTTCGATGGTGTACTGGTCACCTTTTAACAGCCATTCCTGTTGTGTTGATTGATCCATCGGGGATTGCAAACTGGTTCTTTGTTCATCCACACACGTGGTGGCAGCTATTCCGGTTTTAATTCTTTCCTCAGGAATTATGGCCACGGGGTCGGATGCTGTAAAAGCCTCTTTTTCTCCACTCATGCGTGATAGAGCGTCTACTTTCCCATTGCATACTCCAGGTCTGTAAGTGATAATAAAACTGTATTCCGTGAAAAAGAGAGCCCAACGAAGTTGACGCGAGGATTGTGCTTTGGCGGTCTTCAAGTATTGCAAGTTACGGTGGTCCATGATGACAGTGACCGTATGTCTCGCCCCAATAAGGTAAGGTCTTGTGTGATGTCTCAACCCACTAGTCGAAGCCCTGCAATATTACTGTGCATTGCTTGCAGCAGAAACATCATAATGGCCGCCGGAAAGCATGCTGCTTGCTAAAAATCACCAGGAAGTGCGCAGTAAAAATCTGTAAAATAGGCTGCCATCAACTTTTGCCTATGTCAGTGGTAACACAGGAGACCACTGCCAAAACCCACCATTGGGCTACCCACAAAATAGCCTGAAAGCACTTGAAAAAGCAATGCTGATTGCCAAAAAGAAACACAGAGCTGTTTGGAAATCCGTTTTCTTGATTGTCAAAAATGTTCAAAAATCATGGCTCACAAATCACCTAAAAGATCCAACCTCTTTGTTGGGTGTTCCACATAAATACAATGTTAGCAAGAATAATATGTTATCAGAACAAAATCCTCTTTTAAAGATACTTGATGGAAAGAAAGCTGTCAAAAATGGGTGTAGTACCGTTACTCACCTCTGTCAGAAGCCGGCGATTTAAAACCTATCATGTGTAAAGTTGAACATTGAACTCAAACTATGCCAAAGAAGAGAGTTCCATCAAAATGCCATATAAGAGTGCCACATTTGATTTTCATGTTGAAAAAGGACTGGAAGTAAAGATGGGTTTGCTTATTTTAAATTTATAAATGTATTTTTTTCACAAGGAACTATGTTACAATTGACCAGAAGGTAACCTGATTCAGTTAAAACTTTCAAGAGGCTTTCTTCCCTTGAGAAACTGACACCTTGTTCATTCCCACCAAAAGGAGAGCATTTCGCATTGACATGTTAATCAGAAGGGGAGGAGATTTCCTCTGCTGCCAGGAGAAAGAAACAATGGGTGGCTTGGGCTGAATAGAAAATGCTAATTCGGTGTAACTCACAACAACTGCTCTGGCAGGAAGGCAAGCCATGTGACCCTCTGACTCAGCCCAGCTCTGGGGGCGGGCCAGACTGAAATTGTTGATTTGACATTGGATTAAATATATTTTTAGAAAAATGCTTATAGCAATGTGTACTGAACTGACAAAAATATGAAATTTAGAGATTGTTAAAATGAAAAATTCGCTCACAGTTTAAGACTAAGTTGGAATCTATGCGATGTTCTGAGACTGAACCCCGGAAATAATTCATATTGTAGCCATTGTGTTTATGTTAGGAACATGAAAAATTACAGGAATGTGCCCAGAGGGGACGTGCATGCATGTATAAATATTGGCGCAGAACTAACCTTGAGAAGCCCACCAAAAGCATGAAAAAGTTGTCATTTATGAACCATAGCTCGCAGGAAGATGGGGGAAATGTACCTTACGCAATCTGTCATGTAATTACGTATTTTGAACAACTTGTGTATCTTGGAAATATGTTTTTTGGGGAAAATAGATTTCCTAAGAAAAAGCAAAGGGGAGGGATTTCCTTTGGGCCATAAACACAGCATCACTCTGACACCTGATGACACACTGCTCCTGTCTCAAATCAGGAGAGGGGAAATTCTCTGACCTATCAGATCCTTAGAGGGTTGGGCATAGTAGAATAAGCCTCCCCACCCACTTTGGAAATACAGAAATAGGGACTGCTGAGGACAGAGAACACACACACTTTCCACTCCTCAACTGATTTCTTGGCGAATCACCCTGCAGGAAGATCCAGGCTCCAGACATAGGTCCAGAGACCAGACTCTAGAACCAAACTCTAGAACTTTGAAGCAGTGGGGCCAAACCCTTGACCAGATCTTTGATGGGTCCACAACAACCAGAGTGGAAGGCACCCTGTTCTGGTGGTTGTCCCGTGGGATATCTTGTACTTTCATAGCCCCTTAGTATAAGTCCATATTGGTTCCGAATCTTTAAAGCGCAATCTGTCATTTTGAAATCTTGACTCTGTTTCTGAAGAATCGACCTTCACAAAAATGTAACTGTCATTTTAAAGCTAACATCCTCAGCTTTCAAACGAACCCAAAACAACATTCCAATTCCTTATAGTTTTTCCGTAATCGCGTTTCCTGCACGTGGAAAAGTTTCAGCGATTTGCTATTTGGCTCAATTTCATTCTTTGTAAAAATAGCTATTTCTTGTTTTCAACTTCTGAATTTTGTTTTCCATCTGCTAATCATCCTACAATCATTGCTAGTGTTGACATGACCCAATCCAAGCCACTCTCACTAGTTCTGAATTCAATTGAGCGAATTAAAATCATTTTTAGCATTTTTCCCATTCAATTCATATTACATTTAAAAGCATTTTGACCTGTTTAAAATCAGCCCTGTTTCTCTCTGCTTGCTGGGGGGAAGTGGGATTGAAACTGCAATTGTGGATTATTATTCCTGATACCTGTGTGCCCTCATTCCATCTCTTCATATTGCATATTGGGGGGAGTGAGTAACAACAAGGGGAAAGAGTGATCATATTGTCTATATCATATCAAGTTTTATTTCTGTGTTGCATTCTTTCATATCATTGCATTTCCTTAACCCACACAAAGTTATTCTCTGATACACTATTCTTCCTATTCCTACTCCTAATTGATTAAAGAGGCTGTTGATATTGTAATATTACCCATTGCTGATCATTGTTCATATTCATAAGTGTGATATTCAGATATTATTCATATTCATAAAAGTGTAATCTATATATTGTTCAATTCTTCAAATAAATATTTTAATTTGCAAAACAAACCTATTTCTTGGTTCAGTGAGACCGGGGGAATTCAAAAAGAGGGGCGTTATATAAGGGTACATCATCCAGAATTGAACCGAAGGACTGGTGCTGTAGTGAATGCTAGTTTCAACTTCTG
Organism: Ambystoma mexicanum; assembly: GCF_040938575.1. Classification (NCBI taxonomy): domain Eukaryota; kingdom Metazoa; phylum Chordata; class Amphibia; order Caudata; family Ambystomatidae; genus Ambystoma; species Ambystoma mexicanum. The sequence continues at coordinate 1,093,266,603 of NC_090941.1, forward strand.
GAAGGCTTCTTCAGCTTCTGTCGACCAATGGAACTTTTGATTTTTCTTTAACAAGGAGGTAATTAGACGTATAATATGTGAAAACCCAGGTATAAACCTACGGTAAAAGTTGGCGAATCCGAGCATGCTTTGCACTCCTTTCGTGGATGTTGATGAGGGCCATTGGAGGATTGCATCCACCTTTTGTGTATCCATATGTGTGAGCATGAAACTGAGAAAATCGACCTCGGTTACATGGAAAAAACATTTTTCCAACTTGGCATACAATTGGTGTTGCTGCCCGGACATGGCCTACATGTTCTTCCATGGAATTTGAGTAGATAAGAATGTCGTCAATGTAAACAAGAGCGCAAATGTCCTGTAGTTCACGGAGTACATCATTCATAAAAAATTGGAATTCCGCAGGGGCATTGCATAGTCCGAAAGGCTTTACCTGGTATTCAAAGAGGCCGTACTTTGTGCGGGAGGCCGTTTTCCACTCGTCTCCCTCTTTTACTCTTACAAGATGGTATGCTCCTCTTAAATCCAGTTTTGTGTAGATTTGAGCATGTTTCACTTGGTCCAGGAGCTCTGCTATAAGTGGTAAAGGATATCGATTTTTTTACTGTGATCTGATTGATGGCTCTATACTCGATGCAGGTTCTTAAGTCCCTCTCCTTTTTAGGCACGAAGAATAAGGGCAAGGAGGCAGGTGACTTGGACGGGCGAATGAAACCATTCGCAAGGTAATGATTCAGGTTAGTTCTAAGGTGCTGATTTTCCTGTTCTGTCAGAGAGTGAATTCGGCTGCAAGAGATCTGGGCTCTGGGTACAAGATCTATTTGACAATCGTAGGGTCTGTGCGAGGGTAGAACGTTGGCTTGCTCTTTTTTGAAGACATCCTGGTAATCTTGGTATTCAAGCAGCAAGAAGCTGATGAGGCCCAACACAATTCCTTTCTTCTGTTTCAGATTGGTGTCATCTTTTTTGTAACATGTGTCGGCACAATCATGAGGAAATGTCAGAACTCTTTTTTGCCAGTCGATCCTAGGATTGTGGGTCTCCAGCCAGGGCATTCCCAATATTATCTGGAACTGAGGAGCACCGATGAGATCGAAGGTAATGTCCTCTTGATGCCCGTCCTGACACATACGCTTGACTTTCTCTGTGCATTGTGTCACTGGGCCGGATGATAGCTGAGAACCATCCACAGCAGTGATGTTTTCCGATTTTTGCTTCTGTCGGAGAGGAAGGCCTATTTGGGGAGCCAAATCTTGGTCAATGTAGTTACCCACAGCTCCACAATCAATGTATGCCTCCAAGGCATGTATTTTTGATGGTTGCTTGTGATTCACCAAAAGCACTGGAATGACTAGATGTGAGGTCTGTACGGATTCCCTTTTCATGCTCGACAAGCGGACCCCTACACTTGCCGGGCATTGGCGTTTCCCGAGTTCTGTTCTTCTTCTTCATCAGTTTTGTCTGTTGCCCCAACCGTTTTCTTGGGTGGTTTTACCGGGCAGTCACGGAGGAAGGGACCTGCTTGTCCACAATATAAGCAAAGCTGTTGTTATCTTCTTCTTCTTTCCCTTTCTGCTTTGGTAAGGGGACTTCGTAATCCACCAATTTGCATTGGCTCAGACTGTTCATGTGGTTTAGCCTGATTCTCATGAGGTCGTACGTAAACTGAACGTCCCTCTGATCTAGCTCAATCCATTTTCCGCTTCTGCAACCTATGATCGAGTTGCACCGTCAGGTCTATGTAGTCCGCACACCTCTCAGGGGGATTCACCACTTGCGCCAACACATCCTTAAATTCTCCACGTGACCCTCAGTAAAAGAGTGTAGTCCTCTTCTCTTCTGGCTAGTTGTGTCATGATTCCTGCCCCTCATGTCCCAAACCCTCCAAGATGTCAGGCTGGAGCCAGGCCATGATCATCTACATGGCCCTCAAGGGCCTCTTCATCCCTCCAAAGACCCACTTGGAGTCAGACTTGGCGCTTGTGGCACCAGACTCACTCACTCCCATAGAATAACATTGGGGATTGGACTTGTAGTGCATTGATGGGGACCAGATGGAGGCCCCCACATATTTTGGTTCCCAGAACTGCATGTGCAGTCTAGTCTTTTAGGTGTGGTTCAGCCCAGGGACACCTGGGATACCCAGAGACTATTTAAGCCACACCCAGGCTGAGAAACATGCTTTGTGTTTTCTGCACCTGCAGCGTGACACTCACCGTGTTCGGATCGGTCTCCAGTAGGCCTGCATCTTTCTTCTGCGCTCAGCTCCTGCAAGAACAAGAACACCGCTAGGAACAGCCTTACCTTGCGGCGCTTCTGCCCATCATTCATCGCTCCTTCTGTTCTGCGGGCATCTTCGGCGGTGTCATTCCCATCTAGGGAATGACACACGCCGCTCTAGGGGAACTCTGTCTCTGGAACTTCTCATCCATCTTCAAGAGGGAAAAGACACTCCAGGTTAGCGTGGAAACATCTAGAGGCGCTGCATACCGCGCTTACTCATCGCATTTCTTCTTCATAACCGGCATCCACGCTGAAAATGTTGCGGCACCTAAAAGACACAGAAAAAGAACTCAGTTCAATTCAAATACAAAAGGGTCGCATCTCGCATCGCGCTCTCACTCACCTTCAGCGCTACTCATCTCAGCAGCACGTCGCCATCTCCGGACGCCGGCCATCATCTAAGGAAGGAAAGGAACCAAGTTAGAGAACTGTTCAAAAGACTCATTATACTTACCTGTCGGACTCTTGCCAGTGAAGTAACTAGGCAGCAACAAGCCCGCGTCAATCAATGCACCCCTGTGCTGAAAGCAGGACGCAGAGCACACTTTCCAAGAAAACAAGGCCAGTCTCCAGTCGAGTAGACTCCAGGGAAGGGTTTGAGGTCGTAAGAGGTCAGAACAGGCTGAGTGATGTCCCCGTGGATACCAGGTGAGCGTTACATTGGTCTGGGCTATGAGACGAATGAAAGTTGCAATATAGGTTAATATATCTTGACTCCCTTGTCTGAGTGACAACAACTCGTTGTCCAGAGCTTGTCCTTGAGTATGACGGGCAAACAATTTCTCCATCTCATGTTGGAAATTCCCAAAGTTTCGGAGTAAAGGGTCATTTTGATTTACCAAAGGTATAGACCAGTCCGCCGCACTACCTCCTAAATACGAGAGTACAAACGCCACTTTGGCTTGGTCATTAGGAAAGGCTCCTGGTCTGCACAAGAAATGAAGGCGACATTGGTTCATAAATACAGCAAACTTGTTTGGGTCGCCGAAGAAGCATTCGGGAGGGGCTAAAGGCACTGCTCCTGGAAGAACCACCTGAACTGGTGTTGATTGTTGTGGTGTGGAAGAATGAGAAGAATGGGTCACTCCAGGCAGTGGAACCTGTCCTGATTGTGCTTGTAGCATTTGTCTTGCCAATTCATCAGTTCTTTCTCGAGTTACAATAAGATCCCTCCGTAATGCATTGGTTTACTGTCTTGAAACATGTACTTCAGCCTGTAATTCCCCTAGTAAGAGCGCTAACTGATCTGTTTCTGAAGTTTACATAATGCCCAGGCAGAGAGTATTAGAGGCTTTGCGTTCTGTTACGCTCACCTGGTCTCCGCGGAGGCGTTGGGGCACGGTTAGAGCCCTCCCTGAACTTGAATCTCCCCCTTCAGGCCTCTCCCTTAGTAGAAAAGCTGTGAGCGGTGGTACGTGGTGATACTGCTCCTGAGTGGAGATAAGAGTGTATGAGTGAGCCAGTCTGTGATTGTTGTACCTCTCGAACCCTTCACCCCAAGGTACGGTTTCTGTGAGCATACGCCGGCCCATAAACCTCACCTGTGAATTATGGGAGATAAGCTCTCCGTCCTGCTACTTCTGGCAGGGGCGCGTCGAATGGGATCTAGTTCCTTCACTGATCCCTGATAAGGATTAGTCCAGTCCAGCTGCGACTATGCTTCTCCTTATGATTGGTAAGTGTTTTCTTGAGCTCTTGTGATGCTGTTCATTCTGTTTAATGTCTTTATATGTTGCTCCTATTTATGTCCGCAATAATGTCTCTCTTCTGTTTTCTCCCCTTAGATGGCAATGCGGCCTCAATGCAGCTGTGAGACGCGAGATGTGGCTGGATGGAAGATGGATGCTACTGCAATGTTCGTCAGCAGGTACGTGATGGTTTAAGGAAAGTGCAAAGTATGGCGAAGCGCAACCTTAAACTGACTGTTTTTTCGATGTCTTAATTTGTCTTTTGTTTTTCCTTGCAGGCGCTGCTGTCAACGATGGAGCGTATCATGCTGCAGTGCCAAGATGAAGATTTCGGCCTTCCAGAAGGTGTAAAGATGATTCACTGAAGAGATGTACAGGTAAGAACAGCTTCCCCCAGTTGGTAAGTATGCTGGCAGGAAGCAGGATGTCCAGGAAGCAGGATCTTCAAAGGTAAGTCTGACCTCAGGCGACGGTGAGCGTTACGCTGCTTGCAAGTGCAGAATAACGCGACGCATCTGTCTTGAGGATGGGGGCAGCTTATATAGCCGAGATCGTGGGCATGCCCAATAGGGCTGGCTTACCAGCTACACACTGCCACTCTTAGAGAGTGAACACGTGCAAAGGCAATCCATTAGCAGCAACACCCAAGAATACACTTGGGGCTGCTTAATAGATGGAATGTTCAAGGTTAATGCATCCTGTTTAATGGATGGAATGTTCAAGGTTAATGCATCTGAAGTGCTATGTCCATAATAGCTTTTTGGTGTTAAATGGATGTTCTTGTTTACTTTTGTTCATCAGCCTGGTGCCAAAGGAGCCAGGACAGTGTACACCCAGGTCTCCTGTGCATGCGACCCCTGCATGCCTGTGCCGCTGACTTCATGACCATGACATTATCAGTTGTGTTAATGCCTTCCAATACTTGATGCTTATGTGTTTTATCTCCATGGATTTTTCATTGAAGCCGGTATTCAGGTGTATGCTTGAAACATGGGGTCATTTGGAAACATCATTCTTCTTTTGACCATCATTCCTCTGGACCTTTAACGTGTTTGTATTGAGCAATTCACCTCTTTCTAACAGGTTGACTTCAAAGAAGGCTTTTCCAGTGATATTCCCTGGGGTAGACTCAATATGTAAATATACGGGCAGTCACCTTTGCTTGATTGAGATAATTGTCTTTTTTAGAACAATTTCTTTCATTTTTGTGAACTCAACACTTGGAGTGCTCCTCTTGAGGGTAAGTGGGTGACTGCTATTGGTAGACAGCTGTGCATTTGAGCTAATAGTTGTCTAGGTTAGTTTTGAGTTTATAACCTTCAACTGTTATGGTTCATCCAGGTATACAATGGTTTTGTAATTGTGAATTTGAGGGAAAAGTTGTTCTTTTTCAGTTGTGAGATAAATAGTTTCTTCATCTTCTTCTTTTCTTCTTCTTCTTTTCTTCTTTTTGTTCCTTTCTTCTTCTTCTTCTTTTTCTAAACATTATTTTACTATTATTATTGCATAATGATTAAGCACAGGTCTAGCCTCAGGAAGCAGCAGAATGCTCTACAAATCAAAGAGGGAGGGACTGTCAGGTCTTACTGGGGTGGGTCAGGTTAAGAGTTTCAGGCCTTAGAGGGGTGGGTCAGGTTAAAAGTTCATAAATACTTCTGTACTGATGTTTATTTCTTCATCCAATTGGGTTTGGTCCTTGACAATCCTTTTACAAATTGAGTTCTTCCCAAACCATCATGGCAGTGAAGATTAGTAGTCAGTCCCAGGGTATGGAGTTTATGTTTGGGGGTCACTGTGGCACCCCTGTGGTACTGCACCGAGGGTGCTGTGTACCACACATACAGAAAAACAGATGATACCCTATGAAGTAAAAAGAAACCCCATAGCTGTCATGATCTCTGCTCCCAAAAGGCCAGGACTTACTCAACTCCCTTGGAAGCAGACCCATAACCCAGGTTCCGAGTGCCAGCCAGTCCCAATTGGGACCTTTTGGACCCTGTCCTGGCGCCAGTGGCGCCAGGCTCATAAATATGCCCAGTCCCAGCGCTGCAAGCGCCAGGCTCATAATGGTTGGGTGGACTTACCTGCAGCAGACCATGCTGCTTACTTACCTGCCAGTTGAACTCCTGATCCTCTTCTGTTTGGGACTACTTTTCCTGTTGGGTGGGGCAGGAGCCACTCCCTAGGTTCAGAACACTGGAACTCTTCTGGAAAGCAGGAACTCTTTTCTTACCTAGGCGTGGCTGTGGAAGGAGATACCTAAGCACTACAGGAGGCTATTTAAACCACACCCGATGGATGAATCTTGCTTTGCGTTATTCTGCATCCTCTGCAGCAGAACGCTCATCGTGTCTTCTGCATCTGATCCTGGGCCTAAAGGAAAAAGGCTTACCATCCTGAATCCAGTCTTCAGCAACATCTATAAAGACAAGAAAGAACAGGTTAGCACTACGGTCTTCAGTGACAGCGCATCTCTTACCTGGTCCATCGGCTGTCATCAACGCCTCGCGCAGCATTCCTGCATCTGAAAGACAAAGGCTTACCTACTCTTCACGCGCTCCGGAGGTCATCGCACTGCATTCCGGCATCTGAAAGACAAAAGTTTACCAACTCTTCGCATGCTCCGGAGGCCTTCGGCGCTGCATCCCGCCGTAAGACAAAAGAAGGTGCGTTTAAAGACATGGGGTAACGTTCAATACTCACGTGCCATTACTCCATCCACGCCGAACTCAGTGGGCATTCCGGCATCCTTCAGCAGCTCCGAACTGGTACCTGCAAAATAAAAGGACAGTTAGTGTGCATCGTGAAGCAAGCAATAAGCGCTTACTTACGCGCTTCCAGACGCTTCTATTCCGCATACAGGTCCATCCTCAACTCACTTCAGCCAGTCAACGGCCATCGCCGGAACCCTGCAAAATAAGAGACAGCATTACAAAAGACTTTTAAAGACATTTGAAATATTTGGAACTCACCGTTCGTGAAGTAAACGACGGACAGCAGTCCTCTGAAGTCAAGAGGCCTGCGCTACCTATCCAGTGAAGAAACTGGTTACAGCACCCTGCCCCGAGGCAGATGGAGAGCTCGGCGTTCACTTACCTAAGGTGAGAGCGTTAACCTTTGGGGTTCTACAGGAGAGGAGAAGATGAAAGAGATAGGGACACCCCAATAACCCCAGTTCATTAATCCCATATTTTCTATCTGCAGACATCTTACTCTTCGAGTCAGGCATACAGTGCACAGAGGTCCAGCCCAAAGAGCCAACCGGGTGGTGCACATCACTTTTGAAGATACGGTAGTCGCCCAGTCAAGACCGGCGCCTCTGCGAGAATCAGGTGAGCGTTACAATAGCCCACAAGCACATAACAAGTCAAAGACATACCTCAAATCATGCCTAAGAGTGGGAGTAAAAGAGTCTCACTCTTAGCAGGAGAAAAAAACAAACCCCAAAAATCCAGCAAAGCTGCTGGGGGACTCACTAGGTTTGGGAAATTAGCCTTATAAGAGAATTCTCCCTAACAGGGCACACTTATGTTACATCAAGAGAATACCTTAGGAGGGCACAGGGTTAAACAAGCAGCAATTTTCCAACAGAGAGGGTGAGGAGTGCAGGAGCAGGTTTGTGGAGACAGATGAGCTACAAGTCATGGTTCAGACCGGTTCACACACGGGGCAGTGATCTCAGAGGAAGGGTGATACAATACATAGTTTTAATTGTATCAGTTAGCTTCAGCGCATCTGTGAGAAAGGGACTTGGGCCGTGCAGGAAAGGTGGGGGCGGTTAGTGCTTGCAGGATGTGGCGCTGCAGAGGGGAGAGGAGACTTTGTATTATCGAATTGCGGCCTAGTCCAAAGATGGACTCGAGGGCACACAAAATGGAGTCCAAGTGTGTCTTGCAATAGCCCCACCTCTGCTCCAGCCAAGGCCTTATTCCTCAGGGCAGCAGAAGGGCGATGGAGGCGTCCCCCACTAGTGCAAGAGCAAAAGGTTCATTTCACGTAGAATGCATGGGGGGGGCTAATTTGCCCCTTCTTTCCTTACACATGCAACCCTATGCTATGTTCCGACGCCCCTCATGGCCCTGTGGTTAGACTCACCCAGCAGTTGCTGGTAACAGCCCCCCCCAATTCAACACCCCTCATGGCCCACCTAGCTGACAGGTTGCCTGTGCTGGTAACTGCTGCCCCACCCCCCAATTCAACACTCCTCATGCCCCTGTGGTTAGACTTACCCAACAGCCAGGTACGATGTCCAGCGTGTCGTGCCATGTAGAGGGGCAGCGTGGAGTTGCGCAGCACCATGGTGTCATGTATGGAGCCAGGGGATCTTGCACAGCAATGCATGATTATTCAGGGAATGCTACAGCTTCCTGGTGCAGTACACTACCACCACAGCATGCCGGACAACCAGCTCCACATTGGTACAGTCAAGCGCACCTATTACATTTGGCATGTCTGCAAGTGCATGGAATGCTATTTTGGTGTCATTCACCTTCTCTGCAGTCCGTGGTAAGCTAATGCGGTCGTGTACGTGGGACAGGAGTGCAACTAACACCTGGGTGAGCACACAAGAGAAACAGGGTTGGGAGATTCCATGCAGCTGCCCCACTGTATGCTTATAAGTGCCTGTGGCATGGAAGTGTAGCTCAGACACTACCTTCAGCAAGGGGGGGGATGGCTGTCTGGATATTGCTTAGGCTCACCATGTCATCATGTATGAGGTCCACTATTGTGGTGATAGTGTCCCTGTCCAGCTGGTACAGGGTGTGGATCTGAGCAGGGGATAGATTGAATGGGATGGCCCTTAGGGGAGGGATTGATGGCTGCCTGCGGGTTACAACTGCCTGCACAATGGGTATCTGCTGGCACATTCTCACCCTCCGTCTCCTCCTGCGCCTCCACTGCACACTCAAGGTCACTGCCTCCTCAAAGAGTAGCTGTGCAGGCATGTCCTCCAGCTCCAGTACTGCTAGTGCTAATGGTAGCATTGTGGATTTGGTAGGGGTGTGGTGCGTGGGAGTGCTCCTTTTGTGCTCTGCCAGAATCCATTGCCTCCACCTGTGTTGATTGTGAGCACCTGCGGCATGTTTCTACACACCAGATTCCTATTAACGGTTGCTACGCGATGCCAGTGTTTATGGCATCATTGTATCCATTATTACCGGCATGTCCATACCGGTAATTGCATGTCCATGCACCTCTTAAAGGATAGTTCCGGGACTTTTTTTTTATTGTCCCTACGGGTCGGCCATGTGTTTGTAAGCATAAATCGGTAGATCGTAGGAAACTTTCCTATGGACCTTACCCGACTTTTCGCCCATTATCGCACTCGAAATCAGCCTCCATTTTGTGATAATCCTATCATTCCGCCGCATCGACCTGGCTCACCTGCCTTTGCGGCACTAAATCAAATCCCCCGCCCCTGAAACAGACTTTATCAAAACATTCATATTCCCCGCCTCTATCCGTGACGTGACTGAGCTGCGTAGGCAAACGCGCCCAGGCGTCTTCTACGCGACTCCACACAGACCCCGGAAATCAACACAGATCAGCTCACAATACAGCGCACCACAATTCGGAATATGAAACTGTACTTTGAAATCAAACCGCAAGATTGTAAATGTGGTAAAGTACATTTATTTGACATCAAATGTTTAGAGAATATTCAGCGATTTGCATTTTTATTTGCTCATGTTCCAAAAAGTTCGTATTGAGGAACGCGATGGTCCTTTGCTGTACACAGGGTCTTAGAGCATCTCACAATACAGCACCACAATTCGGAATGTGAAACCGTGGTTTAAAAGCAAACGGCAAGATTGTACATTTGGCAAAGTACGTTTATTGGACATCAAATGTTTAGAGAATATTCAGCGATTTGCATTTTTCTTTGCTCTCGATCCAAATTAGTTCGTCTTGAGGGAAGCGATGTTCGTGTGCAGTACACAGGGTGTTGGTTTACGATAAAAATAAGCTCTTCTGTCGCACTGATAATCGCATGGCTGTTCCAACAACGAGGCACTAGGCCACCACAACGGTAGGTATGTTGCATCTAACCGTTAGTACCGCGTAAGGGCATACTTGTACTTGGCGATCGTCCCATAAAATGGTCAGGGTGGTAACGTTGTTCACGCGGAGAAGCAACTGGCGGCTGTAGAAGCCGTCCGCCGGTGTCTGGTACTCGTGACACAGACAGTAGTGAATGATGTACCTAAAAACATAAAAAATGAAATTAGTCTCACCATCAGATCCTTATTAAAATTATTCATTTCATAGCGAGGACAGCGCTACTGGGTGTACACAAGTGTTTAAAGGCGTGGCGAGGCATGGAGGGGGGGGGGAGTGGAGTACAAGGTAAGTAGCATAAAATAATAAATAAATAGGGCCAGCTGGTGGCAAGTGCAAGGTAAGTGCAGAACAAGTGCTGGGAAGGGGGGGCTGTAGGATACTGAGACAGTCCCCCAGTGCAGGGGTTGACAGGGAGGCAGTGCAGGTGGGGAGTGGAAGGGCCCAGGACCGAGGTCGCAGACAGTGGACCAGTTGTAGCAGGGGAGAGGGAGAGAGAAAGCAGAAGCAAAGAGGAAGGTTTTGAGGTGCTTCAGTAAAAGCAGATGTTTCTCCTCCAGATAGTGCGCGGTAGAAAACACTATGCCACATAGAACGAACAAGTACAACTGAACCCGTCTTTAAAGCCACTGTATAGTAATGAAATTGCGGTATAAACTCATCAAAAGTTATAAACTCATCAAAAGTTACTTACATTATATTTGCATTTTCCATTGTGTCTCTGTGTAGGGCAGACCCGAAACACCACTCCTTCTTTGCCGACGTTACTTCTTCTAATGAACGTGGCTCATCGTTTCGTTTCTGAAATTTTATTCATTATCTTTTCTTAGTCTTTCAGGATGGTCCCGGCCTGTCAAGGTCAAATCACAATAGAACCTTATATTGGGTCGTGGGCCGTTCCGCCACCCGAGCAAAACATCAAAGCAGCTGACCTTCACTTTGAGCGAGCACACATTTCTAGTTAGCTCCAGTTAGTGTAAGGGCATCTTGTCTGCGTGCCTTTTTTTTTATTGTCCCTATGGGTCGGCCATGTGTTTGTAATACGGAAACATTCTATAATTTTTGTAAAAATGATTTATATTACTGTTTGGTTTAATTGCAATGGGCCTGCAACATGAGGAGACTCGAGAGAACAGACAATCGAATTACAATCATTTAAACCGTGATGTGTATTTCTCAATGAGCTCTGCTTTAGGTGGACATGGAACAGAGGCAATGTTGGGTGGCAATGCAGTTGTCCCCTGCATAGGTTCGTTCACCACTCCATGTATGTGCCTATCGAGGACATCTACGATAAGTCTCTCAATAAACTCATATTGCATATCCTCAAACACTGGTTTGATCACCCATTGTTTACTTCTTTTAGTGAAGGCCTTATTGTAGCGAAGCGTCCCTAAAGTTCCGGTCGTCCTACTTTGTTGACGGCCAACATTATGGTTATGTGCCAAGACCGCTAGAAGAGTCCGATTTATCATGCCTTCCATGCCAAAATGCAATCTTTTGGGCCTGTACTTTAGGCACATATTGTGGAACACCTCCAAATCTCCTGTGTGGCAGAATTCCGTGAGTCCCCTCAAATCTCTTGTTATAGTTTTATCAAATACAATCTTTTCAATGGCCTTGTGAGTGGGTGATGAATGAATCAACCACTTCTTCTTCCGTGCCTCCTCTGTGGACAAATGGCCATGTTCACATTTGTGGAAATGCTCATTTGTCGACCATCGATGTACGTTGCTACAGTGCAACATTACTGACCGCCATTTTTCCAGTAGAATTTCCAATGACCCTTCACATGTTTTTGAGCTCCACCAAAGATGGTTGCTGATTGACTTGGACCACTGTGAAATACCTTGCATATCTTTTTTTTTTCCTGCAGCCGACAATTTTTTATTGATTGATTTTGCAAGATGCCAAACGTCAAATTGGTGATTTATATTTTTGTACTGTTCTCTCATTGTCTTGGCAATTGAAACGTGTCTGTCCGTGGCTATCAGGTCGATCACCATTCCCCGCGATTGTAGTTCTTGCAATGATGCTACAAAGCCAACTTTCTCCATGGCCACTGAGGATGTACTTTGTGACACCTGCACGACCACCGAACTCACAATTTTCTTACTTTCCATGTCCTGAAAGTGGTAGGTGCAGTACTTGGCTGAAAATCCTGGACTGTCGCATTGTCCATCACCGGCTAGCCTGAAGCGTTTGCCCGCGAATGTACTTTCCATTGACATTTTTTCCATTCTCCAAGCTTCGCTGATGGCTGGAAATAGATAATCGGTTTGGTATTTGTAGAACTGACTTTTCGCAATGAAATGGATTCCCACAAACTGAAAGAAATACTGTAACTTTTTAAAACTTGAACCACTAAAAAGTGCGGCCGCTGCACAAAGTAGATTGCCTGCTGGCAGTTGCCCCAGCATGGGTTGTGCAGACCATGCGAACGGATGATATTGTGTACAGGTGGCATGTATTTTAAGGTTAGTGCCTCGAATTGCACGAGTCACATTAATCAATGGCTCCCCACATACTTCCCCACCAACCCAATGCCCACATTTCATCATCATAATAATATCCATCAAACAGCTATCGAATACAATGAATTTGGCCTCTTTCCTTATACTGTCACTCTGCATCCCAGCTGGTTCGGCCTGTAACGTTGAGGACATGTCACTCGCATGAAAGGTACAATCTCTGATATCGTCTTCCGCTATGCTGAGTGATATTGATGGTGTTTCATTGTCGTCCACTTCATTCTCTTCCATTGCAACATCTGTTCCTTGTCCGGAGATGGGAGAAAAAAACAATGTCTTCAACTTTCGCGTGCTCTTATTTTTTGCGGGTGTGGATTCTGTGAATTGATCTACGACTGCATCCAAACTACCAGGAGGACATTCACTATCAATGGCTGGTGGTGGTATAGCTCCGTTGTCAATCACTTCATATTCTTCCCATTGGCACGATGCATCTCCAGTCTCAAGTCCCTGCCAAAAGGTTTGACAAGCAACATCTCTCGTTCGCTTCACTGTCTGTGTAGATCTAGTTCTTACACCCACTCGCAACTAGAGGACAGATTGGAAAAGGGATGTTCAGTTTAAACACAACTTACAGTATTGAACTATTGACAGTGAAAGACAACATAATATAGTGAACAGGACACTAACCTTCTTTTGCTTTCTTTTCTTTGAAACTTTCTTTCCTCGAACTTCAACATCTGGACGCTGTTGCTCCGACTCGTGTGTGCATGTCTCCACTTCCTCTCGCGCTGCAACGACTATACTTTCATGATAAGCACATCCATCACTCACTGAGGCTCCATCGACTCGCTGAAACATAGAACTTTCATTAGTATGTATAATAATATTGAAAACACAAAATGTACTTGGGGACCAATACCCATACGTACATCTCAATAGCAAAACACGAATGAACGCATTGTGTAGAACATTCAAACGACAATAGTTCACGCATTGTTGATCTAGTTAGATTGAACTGTCAAGATCCATACCTCGGGCTCCGCATAGACTTCCATTGATGATATTATTGAAGATGACGCTTCAGCAACTCCCTGAAACACAGTAATTGCATTAGTATGGTTTTCTATTTTGTTTAAAAGAACATAAACTTTCTGCAGGCGTCAACGGCTCATCTAAATAGACCTGCACAAATGATCAGTTGTCTAAAATAAATAATGGATATCTAAATATGATTCGATTTGCTCCATCGTTGGAAGTGTCACCACCCAGAGATCTGCATCAACTACTAGGGGTGATGTTCTTGTTGAAGAAGCTCCGTCAGCTCCCTGAAACATAGTACTTGCGTTAATAAAGAAGGAAGTATAGCGGATGTAATCACGTCATTTGATCTCGCATGATTGATCTGTCAGTATCCATACCTCGAAATGCATAAGAACATCAAGGGACGCTGTAACTGCGGTGCACACTTCTGCAAGCTGTTGCGCCGACCCGTAACTGCATGCTCCCCCTTCCTCTTGGACTAATACTCCATCGACTCCCTGAAACATAGGACTTTCATTAGTAATGAACACAATATTGAAAAAAGAAGACACATAGGAGGGCGACGACAGAAGGACATACCAATGGCTAAAAACGAAAGAAACATTGTGTGTAACAATCACGCTACAAGAATGCAAGATCTGATGATCTCCATCGATGGAACTGTCCGGAATCGTACCTCGAGCATCTGAGTGACATCTACGGTTGTCGTCAATGCGTTGGACTCCTCAGCATCTCCCTGAAAGACAGTACTTGCATTATTTTGGATAACAATAATTATAACTGAAAACAAAGACTAGAGGACGAGTACTGTGGTGTACCATTAGGTAAAATAATTACACGATCAATTAAAACTATTGATTTACATGCCTAAAACAAGTCAGTGTCAGAATAGCTAAGTAAGATTACCCGATAGGCGCTTGAAGTGGCTGATGACTGCAATAACGACACGGATGGAGAATCTTCAGCCTTCATATTGAGTGGATACATAAATGGGGAAATTATTGTTAGCTAATGCTACACACTACCGCAATGCCGAGAGATAAATACGTAAACTTGACTCACCAGTGGAGGGATGTGGACGAATAGAGTGGGAATAGCGGTTGAGAGCAATTTTCGCCTCGCTCGCGGTGTTTTCGTCCTTATTAGCAATGATGTGGAGTACATGTCTGGGCTAAAGTGCCTGCTGCAGATGCGGTATCGATCACCCCTCTTGTCCGCAAAGACTTCTAGGACTCTACTTTCTATCTCAGAGGCTGGATATCCGCAATATCGGACCCATTCTCTTATCTGATCTATTGTCTTAGGGAAAACATGCATTATAGTACCTTCAGATTTGTTATGGGTCTTCGAAGGGCAACCGCCAATGGAACAGGCAGGCATTATGGAAAGTTCTGAAAAGTAAAGATCAACAATTCTCTATGAATACCAATGTGTTAAAACATTAAATGACACATAAAAGGTTCAATGCAAGGTCCGTTTTGGTTCTTGGAACTATACACGTTATTCACATGCGGATAAGTATTTCAATAACTTTCAAAAAATAGAAAAAGTAATTTGACTAAACTCAGAACATGTGACTAGTTCCTTGCATGTACTGTCGTGAACGAAAAGAAAACATGGATGCAATTTGATGACTACTAGCAAATAGATATAAATTAAAAAATTGGACGCAAAATGATTATGGTACATGGACTTACCTTGACGAACAAACAGTTAGATGCAGGGATCAGAGTAGTTTCTTGTCGTAGAACAGGGAGCAGTTCACAGGTTGCAAACTGACGAGTTTGCTCAAAGTGGTCACGGAAGTTCACAGAGACGAAGAGCAGATAACCAGCACCTTCACGGGTTGACTAGCAAAGCGCAAAGAAGTTCTCATTAGAAATATGAAGTGGGTTATAAAGAATTCGAAACAGGGGTGTGTTTGTGAATGAATGACGTGTATATGTCGTGGCATTATGCGGTCTGCAGGGGGCCGTCCAGCGTGAGCGGGGATGCTTGGCAGGAGACACGGGGTCTGGAGGTAGACATGGGAACAACAACCCATGCTCTATAGACCACTTTGAAGTGTACATGGTCTTTGGCACCTCTTGGCCTTTATCGCTCCCTGACAGCTCCACTTGCCAGCACAAGTACCCCGGTGCGAACTGCCTTTGATAGGGCGGGGGGTGGATCGGGGCGGTGGTCGTGCAGACAAGACACAGGAAGACTCGTGAATGGAGACACACTTATGTGGATTGCAGGGGGCCGTCCAGCGTGAGGGGGGATGCTTGGCAGGAGACACGGGTCTGGAGGTAGACATGGGAACAACAACCCATGCTCTATAGACCACTTTGAAGTGTACATGGTCTTTGGCACCTCTTGGCCTTTATCGCTCCCTGACAGCTCCACTTGCCAGCACAAGTACCCCGGTGCGAACTGCCTTTGATAGGGCGGGGGGTGGATCGGGGCGGTGGTCGTGCAGACAAGACACAGGAAGACTCGTGAATGGAGACACACTTATGTGGATTGCAGGGGGCCGTCCAGCGTGAGGGGGGATGCTTGGCAGGAGACACGGGGTCTGGAGGTAGACATGGGAACAACAACCCATGCTCTATAGACCACTTTGAAGTGTACATGGTCTTTGGCACCTCTTGGCCTTTATCGCTCCCTGACAGCTCCACTTGCCAGCACAAGTACCCCGGTGCGAACTGCCTTTGATAGGGCGGGGGGTGGATCGGGGCGGTGGTCGTGCAGACAAGACCCGTTTGCCGCAGGGCCTCACCAAGGAGAGGCCATCTAACTGAATGTAAGAGGATGGCTGCAGGATCTACTACATGGAATGCAGGGGGGTGAGTTTATAAATACCTCACCCTCCCAGGAGAATATACACTAGATTCATTTAAAAAATCAAAACAACCATTGTTAAAATATATGTTGGGCTATATTTTAGATTTTAATTAAACATAAATAATAAACATTACACATTGTAAAGTTGAGGTTGCAGCACATCGAGGGAAAATCCGCGGTATTGTCCACTGTCACTGGGGAAATGTTGTCTAATGGCAAGTACCGCACAGGCAGGTATTACTCTCCGAACGCGGTGTCCGAGCCTCCCGTGAAGCCACCAAGTGAAGCAACGATAGGCCACCAGCCTGTACCACCTGTGAAAAAAAAAGATGCAAACTGTATTAAACTGACCAAACTTTCTTATCAATGTCGATTCAGGTAACACATGTCATTTTTCTTAGAAAAAAATTATATCTAGAAAATGCACTATATGGAACAAATTTACATGCGTTCGAATGATATGTAAATGTAATTTTATATGTGGGAGACGACCATGAAATAGTGGTGGCATCACTGACATCACAAACAGAGTATACTTACTCGTTACTCGGATTACGCGGACGAACAGTGCCGCGAAGTTCGTGCATAAGCACCATCATCATCCTCAACACGGTCCGTGAGAGGCAGGCTTCCCTGAACTCTGGCAGCTCGGTGATGCATTGCGGACTTTGCTCGCCTTCCTGCAGACTTTGCTCGCTTTCCGAAATGTAGGCCAAGCACCCGGAATTTTCACGGCAGCAGCAGTTCTCCTCCTCAGTTGGCATTAGCTCGCACCGATTGCACGTGCACCAGGTGGAGACGCCGTCCATGCGACATGGTCCAGGCTCTTCATCCGTTGACTGGTCCTCCCAACTGCCGTCCGAATCCCCATCGTTTTCGCGTGCTTGACTTTCCAGTAGTTCTTCCTCGGTGTACTCGGGCTCGTACATATACGGCATTATTGTGGCCATTGTGCGGTAAAGATAGTAAAATAATTTACAGAGATGGTACAGGTGTTCACACGGGCTACAAGCGGCGAAGGTAGCTGACCAGAGCACTGAAACGAGTCACAGAATACTCAAAGTAACACAGAGAGAGGAATGGAATCGAAAATCTGCTGCTGTGTGTTGTGAAACGGTCTGTTTATACTTATTGGGGAAAGAGGCGTCCTGCCATTTCCATGGCAACACGTCAATAGCTGAGGTGCAGCGATTGTTGACACGAGACGTGCTTGAAATGGGCAGTACGCGTCTGCTGATGTCAGGCTCAGGGGCGGGGGATTTGATTTAGTGCCGCAAAGGCAGGTGAGCCAGGTCGATGCGGCGGAATGATAGGATTATCACAAAATGGAGGCTGATTTCGAGTGCGATAATGGGCGAAAAGTCGGGTAAGGTCCATAGGAAAGTTTCCTACGATCTACCGATTTATGCTTACAAACACATGGCCGACCCGTAGGGACAATAAAAAAAAAGTCCCGGAACTATCCTTTAATGTGGGCCTAATTGTGGCATGCCGGTGTCACTGGCACGGATGCCATGTGTCAACGCTGATACTGGCAATGGTGTGGCCTGCCACTGTGGGCCGCTGCCGGTGACACCAGCATCGCGACTCAGAATACTCTGGTCCAGGAAAAAGGATGCCGGTACAGTGCTACTGGCATCGATTCTACCTGTCCAGCAACCTTGTAATGAGGACCATAGTCTCCTCATGTACATCCATAGACAGGAACATTGGGGGCCAATCCTGGAAAAAATTCTCAGGTGTAAATCACTGAATTCTCTCTAACACTCTCTAACACTTTGCAATGATCATTGACTTGCTATCATTTAGCCTTGACAACAATGGCAGGTCCTGCCCTCTGAAGCAGCTGAACCCCACAGACCCCCGGGAATGTATAGTCAACAACTGACTGTAAAACAGCTGAAATCCATACACCCCTAAAGTAAAGGGGAAGTGG
This sequence comes from Ambystoma mexicanum, assembly GCF_040938575.1. Lineage (NCBI taxonomy): Eukaryota > Metazoa > Chordata > Amphibia > Caudata > Ambystomatidae > Ambystoma > Ambystoma mexicanum. Next base: position 1,093,284,911 of record NC_090941.1, read on the forward strand.
ATGAAATAAAAAAGGGATCAGATTTCTGTCTTCTTACTCGTAAATTTCTGCAGAGGATGAGAAAACACCATATATTATTTCCATTCTCTCTACTCACCCCCTCCCCTGACCTCTTTCAGTACCTATGCTAACCTCCACAACAGGTATGAGGTAATGTGTTACTTTTCTGATCCTGGATCACTCATGAACATTAGAAGAAAAACCTTTTGAAATCCTGGAAAATGTCACATTACTTCTACTTCCAAAATTGAGTCTGTAATATTTTACCTTCTTCAAGCTTTTCACTGTGTCTGGCTTTTACACTGAACTTTTTGCTCTGTTTATATTTGTCAGAAACATTTTCTGAACTCTATTACCTTTAATTCCATGTTCTAGCTCCCTTGAGCGTGCATACGCTTCGAGATGAATTATCTTGCTCTCACTCATGTGCTCACCAAAACTCCTGTTGAATCCTTACGCGCTCTCACATCTCTGGCAAAGTCCTTCTGAAAGATAGACACTGCGTCGCTTGTAACTGCTTCTAAAATTCTGCGCTCTGAATACGGGAGAAGGCTAATACGCTTGCTTGTGCTAGGAGCATTTAGTTTGTCTCTCCCTCCCACAAGTATTTACATGGACAAACGAAATGATCAGATACATCTTTGCTGAACTAACAAAATACCTAAACTTAAACTTACAAACAGATGATAAAAAAACACCCGTCAATTGAACCAGTCTTACTTTTCCTCAGATACTCCAAATTATACGTTCCCACCACACGTCCACTGTATTGTTCCACTCTGACTTGAGTGCTGCTTTCACTGGGTTTTCAGAAGGAATAAAATGATATATTTTCACTAAGGGCCTAATTATCAGAGAAACTTAAAAGAACAGAACCTTTCTACTTTAATATGGACAATGAAAGACAGTTTAGAATGTTGATTCCTGCTCCTGTTTGCCTAAGCCCACCAATCAGCAGCTTAGATCGATCTTCAACAATCAGCTCCCAGAATCTTCACTGCCATGATGGTTTGGGAAGAACTCAATTTGTAAAAGGATTGTCAAGGACCAAACCCAATTGGATGAAGAAATAAACATCAGTACAGAAGTATGTATGAACTTTTAACCTGACCCACCCCTCTAAGGCCTGAAACTCTTAACCTGACCCACCCCAGTAAGACCTGACAGTCCCTCCCTCTTTGATTTGTAGAGCATTCTGCTGCTTCCTGAGGCTAGACCTGTGCTTAATCATTATGCAATAATACTAGTAAAATAATGTTTAGAAAAAGAAGAAGTAGTAGAAAGGAACAAAAAGAAGAAAAGAAGAAGAAGAAAAGAAGAAGACGAAGAAACTATTTATCTCACAACTGAAAAAGAACAACTTTTCCCTCAAATTCACAATGAGAATTTGAGGGCATGTAAAGTCACCATTGGCTTTACTAGTCCAAAATTGTGAACAGAACCAGTACAAACCATCATATTGTGGAAGTACTGGTAAGGGGTAATTCGATTGCCCATGGGTCTGTTTTCGAGGGGGCACTGTCCCGTCCCCCCTCGTCGAGTTTCTGGCTGGTGGCAGTGGTTACCCCGCAAAATATTCCACCGGAATATTCTCTATGGGATTTTCCCATTGATTTTAAACGCACCACTTTTTGCCGGTTTATTTATTTAATATTGAATCACCGGTTGGGTCTTTTTGCCAGAACTCGATTCTAAAATGGCATTTGTGTCCGTCTCTGTAACTCTGACCAAGTTCGAACCCTTTGTTCCACTATTTTGGCTGGCTTCTCCACAGAAACCCTCCAAATGGTGCCACTCTGTCTGGGTTCCACAGGAAGGGTGGAGGGGGGAATTGGCACCCTGGACTGCGTTGCCTTAGCAACCCAAGTCACACTCTACTCTGATTGGCCCAGGGGTGAGCCGCCCGGCTCACCACTTAGCATGTGTGATTGACAGCTAGGCTGATGAATGGGTGTTTTTATGCATAAAAGCAGGGCCTTTGGGACTGGAACTTCAGAAGTCGCCACAGGACCTAAGAATCCGAAGAGGAAGAAGCTGAGCCATCTCCAACGGTGACACCACCGGTGAAGCCCTGCTGCAACTACCTCACCCCTTTCCCGACGACAAGAAAAGATCTTCTACTGGACAAGTCTTCTTCCGCTGAGCTGGTGGGATCAACCAGTTTGCCCTTTTCGCCTTCCAAAGACGACTCTTGGTTAAATCGCCCGTGCCAAGCACCCCGGCAGCCGGATAGCCAAGCTCACCACTTTTGACTGCGAATAAAAGGACCGCACCTTTTAATCAGGAACTCCACGGCTGGTTTCATCCCTGTGCAGTGCAACGACTCCACGTTCCCTCCTTGACGAGATCTTCTCTTCCCCCGGTCGGAACCACAAACTTCAACCACTGCCAGGAACAACTGCCCCCGCTGGAGCTTCGTTTCTCTTTAAGGTACTGTGTCCTGCCTGGCCTCCCTTTCTACAGATTGCTAAAGGTGACCCTTAAATTCTTGGCTTCTAAACTGGGTTGGCTCTAGGCCTTCTAACTATATCTTTTGAATCACCTCAACCTCTTTTGAGCACTCTGCAAAGACTTTTAGTGCACTTTAAACAGTGTGATCCTGGGCACATTTCGCTTTGCTCCATTTAAAGTGGGCCTGGCCTATGAACTTTGGCTCTACAGTAAAACCTGCCTTTCACCCCTTGCTCTGTATTCCTAAAAGTGTTGGGAACTGTTTTATGTCTATGCACTGCCTTTTTCTCTCCCTTTAACTACATTATCAGAGTGCCATCTTGGTTAAGCGCTCACATCTGTTCTAACAAATAGTAGTGTTTTAAGCCTGACTTGTCTGATAGCTATTAAGGGAGGTGTGTATACTTTACCTGACTGTGTTTTAACTTGCTTTTGATTGAGAGTGCTAGTATATGCCATAAAGTGTGTTTTAAATAAATAATTATATACTTTGTATACAAAGCTCTGGTCAATGTTTGCTCTACTTTGTTTCGGCCCTATTGTGTATACTCTACATACTGCCCTACTCTTCTTGAGAGGAGTCTGACTGCTCAACCACAGCTACCAGGTAAATCCGGGTGGTGCAGACTGCTACCAATTGGGTTTACTGCTTACTTCTGTAGTCTTAATCTTTTTGCAGTGTTCCCCAAGGGAACTGCAGAGGATTCTGCCTAACACTGGTGTACAGCGGTGGGATTTGTATTGAGTATAATTTTAGATTGTATAAATACCTTAGTGCAACTAACCACAAAGCTTAGCACTGTAAAAGTTAATTTTTAACAAGTCAATGTTACAGCCAGGAGTCCCTTTCTGCAAAAACTGCTGATTGTTAAAGAGTTCTTTGTAGACATAAGGATCTTCCTGTTAAAGGCAAGAAAATGGAACTAATCGAAAGATGGTTAGAAAACCAAAGTCTGGGTAGTGGTTCAGAGGAACCTACCTCCCCCGCAAATGTAGACAACAGTGATGAAGGTAATATGGATCAAAGTATTGATAATGTTGTTGTAGATTCAGAAGAGGAAAGTGAGGCTAATGTAACTGTCCCCACTACCCCTCTGCCTGCTCTAGCACCCCAAGCTATGTCTACTGGACCTTTACCAGGTCCCACACTAAGTCCTGAATTAATTGAACTGGAAAAAATGAGACTTGAGTTAGAATTCAAGAAAATGAGCGCCCAATCTGAACAAAAGCACCAAGAACTAAGGATCAGAGAAATGGAGCTCAAGCATGAGCTGGAGATGAAGAAAGTATCTGTTGAAACTGCTTCTCTCACTGGATCCTCTAGGAGTTCCAGTCCCAAAAGACCCTGGATGCCTAAAGAGATTGTGGGTATGTATGAACCTAAGTTGGATGTGTTGGATTGGTTGAACATGTTTGAGTATAATCATGGGCTCCAGAACATCACAGGGAATCAGTTGTTTCCTTGGTTGTTCTCTAGGCTCCCCCCTGTTGCATCTGATGTGGTAATGGAGTTGGGGGAGGTGGATAGGATGAACTATGAATGTGTGAAGCTAGCTTTAATAGTTAGATTTGGGAAGGCCCCTTCCCAGTACCTTAAGAGGTTTAGGACCCTCAAAAAGCATGATGCCCCTTGGGCTACCTGGGTGAGTGAAAGTTTGAACAACTTAGAGGGATGGATTAAGGGTTACAGAGTGAACACTTATGAGGGAATGAGAAATCTTGTTATTTTGGAGTCAATTTATGATGCCTGCTCTCCTGAGCTCAGACAGCACTTAGCTGATTCAAAGGAATTAGATTCCAAGAAGCTAGCTAAGGCTGCTGACTTGTGGGTTGCCAACAGGGCTACTCACAAGGATTCTGGGGCAACTCAGAAAAAGGATGAGGGGAAACAGCCTAAAAAGGACTCCAAAGACAATTCAAATAATTCCAATTCCAAAGAGGACCCCAAACAAAACTCTAAGGGTAAGCCACAAGGGAAACCAAATCATGCTAGTGTACCTTCTGGTCCAAGACCAGAAGGAGGTCAGAGCAAGCCTCCATTCCAGAAAGCATTTGCAAAATGCTATGTTTGTGGCTCTACTGACCATGTGAAAGGAGATCCCAGATGTAAGGGTAAACCTTCAGGGGTCCAGCTTGTCTCCCTAGCCTTCGCTCCAGAGGAGGAAGTACCAATGACAAGTGGACACTTTCTACTACTGGATGATGATCCCGTCGGAGTCTCAGCCAGTGTTTCTTTAGTGTCCTTGGGGTTATGGGAACAACAGAATTTAGATGTCTATAATTCTATCCCAGATAATACTAAAGAGTATTATAAGGACAGTGTCCGGGTGAATGGTCAGGAGATTCCTGCCATTAGGGACACTGGGGCCAGCATAACTGTGGTGGATTCATCTTTTTTCAAGGCAGAGGAGGTTGCTAGGGCACCCAAATGCCTCCCCAAGTTAGCTGGAGGGCCTGTGCAGATGTGACCCCAGTTACCAGTTCTCATCCAGTGCAATGATATGACTGTGAAGATACCTATCAGTGTACAATGTGAGAAAACAGGAAGGGTTCTGTTGGGAAATGACCTGAAAACTCTTGTAGTTGTGTCACACACCCCCAGACCCCCTAGTAAAAGGTTACAGGAACTAACCAGACCTGCAAGGGAGAAAACCTTGAGAGGTTCACCCAAGGAGATGATGGAAAAAGAAATCACTTCTACTCCACTGGAGCTACTTACTGCAATCTCTAAGCAACCCAAGACTTCTAAGAAGAAACCAGCAGCAAGCACTCCAGTGCTTCCAACAAGGACTTCCCCTAGGTTGTCCAAAGTTACACCTGTAACTCCACCTCCAGCTGAGGCTGAGAGGGTGGTACAACCCTGTGTGGTTGAACTAGACTCTGAAGAAGAACTAGTATTAGGCCAAGACCTTATTGGAGATCTGGACCCTGCTGACCATCCTGAGCTGCAGCCTGTACTGGCAGAAGGTGGACCCAGCAGGTCAGCTTTCCGTAAGGCCCAAAGAGAATGTCCAACTCTGGAAGGTCTCCGCCACCAGGCAGCTTCTCAGGCTGATGGGCAAGAGCCTGGGAAGTATAGGTTGCACTGGGAAGATGGCCACTTCTACAGTGAACTGACTGAGTCTGCACCTGGAGACTACAAACGACTTGTGGTCCCTCAAGAAAACAAGACTTCAGTTCTTGCAGCTAGGCCATGAGATTCCTTTGGCTGGTCACTTGAGTTTCAAGAAGACCAAGGAAAGGCTCTCACTCTACTTTTATTGGCCAAAGATGGGAGCTGAGTTAGATAAGTTCTGCAAGGGCTGCCACACCTGCCAAACTTCTGGCAAGAGTGGTTCCAAGAATGTGGCACCTTTAGTGCCCCCCCCAGTGGTGGGAGTCCCATTTGAGAGGGTAGGGATTGACATTGTTGGTCCCCTTGATCCTCCAACCTCCTCAGGCAACAGGTTTATCCTTGTTGTAGTAGACCATGCTACTAGATACCCTGAGGCAATTCCTATGAGGACTGTTACAGCTCAGGCTGTGGCCAATGCCCTCCTTGGTATTTTTACCAGGGTTGGGTTTCCTAAGGAGGTAATCTCTGACAGGGAATCAAATTTTATGTCCCACTACATGAAAGCCATGTGGAAAAACTGTGGAGTTACCTACAATTTCTCTACCGCCTACCACCCACAGACAAATGGATTGGTTGAAAGGTTTAATAGAACAATGAAGAGCATGATAGGTGCTTTAGAAGAACCCCTTAGAAGAAAGTGGGACCTTCTACTGTCATGCCTTCTCTTTGTTTATAGAGAAGTCCCTCAGGAGGGAGTAGGATATAGTCCCTTTGAACTTCTCTATGGCCATCCAGTCAGAGGTCCATTGGCCCTGATTAAGGAGGGGTTGGAGAGTGCTGCTTCCCCCAAGCCAGTCAGAGTGACTGAATACGTGATAGGACTCCGGAGGAGAATGTCACAGATGATGGCTCAAGCTAGTGATAACTTGAAGGCTGGTCAAGCTTTGGTCAAGCATTGGCATGATCAAAAGGCTAACATGGTTGAGTTCACTCAAGACCAGCTAGTTATTGTTATGATTCCAACAAGGAAGAGGGCCTTGCAAGACAAATGGATGGGACCCTTCAAGATTGTGGGAAAACGTGGAGGGGTCAACTATCTGGTGGACTTGGGCAATCCCAAAGAGCCACCCAGAGTCTTCCACACCAACAGACTAAAGGATTGTGTCTCTAGGCCTGAAGTAGGTGCTTTGCTTCTAGCTTCAGCAGCAGAGGAAGAAGAGAGTGAACCTCTCCCTGATCTCCTCAGAGGCTTACCTTTGGATGAAAAGATTGAAGGAGTTAATCTCTCTTCAAATCTGACACCTGAGCAAGAAGAGGAGTGCAAATCTATGTTAAATCAGTTTGCCTCCCTGTTCTCACTTTCACCAGGCTTGCTCCCTTGGGGACAGCATGAGATACTCACTGGTGACTGTCTGCCAGTAAAAAGCAGAGGATACAGAATGTCGGAGAATGTAAGAACCCACATCAAGGGAGAGGTCGGCAAGATGCTTGACCTCGGAGTAATAGAGCCCTCTACTAGTCCATGGTCTAGCCCAGTTGTGTTAGTACCAAAGGCAGGATCCAAAGAACTGAGATTCTGTGTGGACTATAGAGCTCTTAATGCAGTCACCAAGATTGATGCCCATCTTTTGCCAAGGACAGATGAGTTGGTGGATAAACTTGGTGCAGCCAAGTTCCTCAGCACATTTGATCTGACGTCAGGCCATTGGTAAATAGCCCTGACAGACCATGCCAAGGAGAAAAATGCATTTTCTACCCCAGTTGGCTTATACCAATTTAAGGTTATGCCTTTTGGACTGAAGAATGCACATGCTACCTTCCAAAGGATGGTAAATCAGGTTCTGAGTGAGATGGAGGACTTCTGCATGGCATACTTGGATGCATTGCAGTGTTCAGCCACTCCTGGGAAGAGCATGTTGACCACTTAGGACAGGATTTGCAGGCCCTTGAGAAGGCCAATCTGACCATAAAGGCAAGCAAATGCCAGATTGGGCAGAGTAAAGTGGTCTACCTTGGACATGAGGTAGGAGGTGCCCAAATAAGGCCTTTGCCCAGTAAGATTGAAGCTGTGCAAAATTGGACAACACCTACTACTCAGACCCAGGTGAGAGCCTTCCTAGGCCTCACTGGGTACTACAGGAATTTCATAGAGAACTATGGGACCGTAGCTTCTCCACTGAATGTGATCTCCTCTCCTAGGTTAGGTTCCCTAAAAAGGTCAAATGGAATGAGGAGTGCAATCAGGCCTTTGAAAACCTGAAGAAAGCCCTTTGTCAAGCTCCAGTACTCAGAGCTCCTGACTATCACCAAACTTTCATTGTACAAACTGATGCTTATAATGAAGGTATAGCTGCAGTCCTTAGCCAACTGGATGAGAAAGGTAGGGAACACCCCATTTGCTTCATCAGTAGAAAACTGAAGGATCCTGAAACAAGGTGGGCAACCATTGAAAGAGAGTGTTTTGCTATTGTGTGGGCCCTGAAGAAGTTTAGGCCATACTTGTATGGTTCTACTTTTGTTATTCAGACTGACCATCAACCCGTGAGATGGTTAATGCAAAGGAAAGGGGAAAACCCAAAACTATTGAGATGGTCAATCTTCCTTCAAGGGTTTGATTTCACCATTGAGCACAGGTCAGGGTGTCACCACCAAAATGCTGATGGTCTCTCTAGGATGTCTATAACCGACTAGAGGTATGAGATTCATCCAGGAGTGGATTCAATCCTCCTGTCCCTTAGTCTGGGGGGGGGTGAGTGTTAGGGAGAATTCTCTTATAAGGCTAATTTCCCAAACCTAGTGAGTCCCCCAGCAGCTTTGCTGGATTTTCTTTTTCTTTTTTCTTCTGCTAAGAGTGAGACTCTTTTACTCCCACTCTTAGGCATGATTTGAGGTATGTCTTTGACTTGTTATGTGCTTATGGGCTATGGGGTTTCTTTTTACTCCATAGGGTATCATCTGTTTTTCTGTATGTGTGGTACACAGCTCCCTCAGTGCAGTACCACAGGGGTGTCACAGTTACCCCCAAACATAAACTCCATACCCTGGGACTGACTACTGTCTCCCAGGGCATGTAAAGTCACCATTGGCTTTACTAGTCCAAAATTGTGAACAGAACCAGTACAAACCATCATATTGTGGAAGTACTTTTAAGGGGTAATTCGATTGCCCCTGGGTCTGTTTTCGAGAGGGCACTGTCCCATCCCCCCTCGTTGAGTTTCTGGCTGGTGGCAGTGGTTACCACACGAAATATTCCACCGGAATATTCTCTATGGGATTTTCCTAATGATTTTAAACGCACCACTTTTTGGTGCAATGTTAAAGTTACTGCCAGTTTATTTATTTAATATTAAATCACCGGTTGGGTCTTTTTGCCAGAAATCGATTCTAAAATGGCATTTGTGTCCGTCTCTGTAACTCTGACCAAGGCCAAGCCCTTTGTTCCACTATTTTGGTGGGCTTCTCCACAGAAGCCCTCCAAATGGTGCCACTCTGTCTGGGTTCCACAGGAAGGGTGGAGGGGGGAATTGGCACCCTGGACTGCATTGCCTTAGCAACCCAAGTTGCACTCTACTCTGATTGGCCCAGGGGTGAGCCGCCCGGCTCACCACTTAGCATGTGTGATTGACAGCTAGGCTGATGAATGGGGGTTTTCTGCATAAAAGCAGGGCCTTTGGGACTGGAACTTCAGAATTCACCACAGGACCTAAGAATCCATAGAGGGAAGAAGCTGAGCCATCTGCAATGACGACACCACCGGTGAAGCCCTGCTTCAACTGCCTCACCACTTTCCCGACGACAAGAGAAGATCTTTTACTGGACGAGTCTTCTTCCCCTGATCTGGTGGGATCAACCAGTTCGCCCTTTTCTCCTTCCAAAGATGACTCTTGGTCGAATTGCCCGTGCCAAGCACCCCGGCGGCCGGATAGCCAAGCTCACCACTTTTGACCGTGAATAAAAGGATCGCACCTTTTAATCGGGAACTCCGCTTCTGCTTTTATCTCTGTGCAGTGCAACAACTCCATGTTCCCTCCTCCATGAGATCTTCTCTTCCCCCAGACGGAACCATGAACTTCAACCACTGCCAGGAACAACTTCCCCCGCTGGAGCTTCCTTTCTCTTTAAGGTACTGTGTCCTGCCTGGCCTCCCTTTCTACAGATTGCTAAAGGTGACCCTTAAATCCTTGGCTTCTAAACTGGGTTGGCTCTAGGCCTTCTAACTATATCTTTTGAATCACCCCAACCTCTTTTAAACACTCTGCAAAGACTTTTAGTGCACTTTAAACCGTGTGATCCTGGGCACATTTTGCTTTGCTCCATTTAAAGTGGGCCTGGCCTATGAAATGTGGCTCTACAGTATAACCTGACTTTCTCCCCTTGCTCTGAATTCCTAAAGTGTTGGGAGCTGTTTTATTTCTATGCTCTGCCTTTTTCTCTCCCTTTAACTACATTATCAGAGTGCCATCTTGGTTAAGCGCTCACATCTGTTCTAACAAATAGTAGTGTTTTAACCCTGACTTGTCTGATAGCTATTAAGGGAGGTGTGTATACTTTACCTGACTGTGTTTTAACTTGCTTTTGATTGAGAATGCTAGTATATGCCATAAAGTGTGTTTTAAATAATAATTATATACTTTTTATACAAAGCTCTGTTCAGTGTTTGTTTGCTCTACTGTTTTTTGGCCCTATTGTGTATGCTCTACATACTGTCCTACCCTTCTTGAGAGAAGTCTGACTGCTCAGCCACAGCTACCAGGTAAATCTGGGTGGTGCAGACTCCTACCAATTGGGTTTACTGCTAACTCCTGTAGTCTTAATCTTTTTGCAGTGTTCCCCAAGGGAACTGCACAGGATACTGCCTAATATGCCCCTACTGTGTTGGCCACCCCAGAGTGCCCCCAATAAACCCAGACCCCTGTCACAGTATATCCTGTCCTAAACTAACATGTGTCACTCCACTCCCTGCCTCGTCCTGATGTGCCAGGCCAGCCTAGTCCTCAGGTTATCACAGAAGGCAAGACCCCCACACCCTTCACCTTATGAATGACCCAATGTGAGATGATGAAGTTATGTATGTATAACTTATAAGCCTCTAAGATTTATTCAAAGGTATATTGATGCTCATTGTTTATTGCATGTCTAGAATAAGTGTATAGATTAGCTAGTGAGGTCCAGCCGCCTCTCCGACATGGCCTAGCCTTCACCTCGCATGGACCGGCCCAGCTGAATCACGTGATGTCCAACCTCCCGTCAAGTCATCGGCCAATCCTGTGGAGCCGACCCCTAAATAACCATATGTGCACCTACCTTCTAACCAATGATATTGTAACTTGCTGGTTGTATACAATTTAAAAACACAATGGGCCTCATTATGTGTTTGGAGGTAGCCATGCCATTTTTAGCGGCACGGCTACCCCCAAACTTGAGTCTGTATCCCGTAAAAGGGGACATACCGGGCCATTCTGACCTTGGAGGGCCCGGTAATTCCCTTTCGCGGGATGTTTCCCAGACCCGGTATGTTCCCATTACCATTTGATCCCCCATAGAGCTCAATGGAAATGGGGAGGATGCTAACAACGGGCCTGTTAATGACGGCCCCTTTGTTAGCATCCTGTACTGCTAGCGGGTCCCGCTCTGCACGTCTGGTCTGTCCAGGCATACATATCGGGACCTGCTGTAGAACTCGTAATGTGGCCGCCCGGTATGAACGCTGCTGGTCCCTTACCAGCACTGTTAATACCGTGGCCGCCACGGTCGTAATGAGGCCCATTGTATTGTATTGTTTGCCAGAGCGTTCTCAAGGCAGCAGATTTCCCTGGATGCAGAATTTCATATAAATCTCTGACAACTTGAAATCATCTCTTGTGGTCTCATTCGCTACTGGGATGTGTCCTTTATTCTGAATTTCATTTGTATTGTGGGGAGTGAGTACTTTCACTTGGTGACCCCTGGTACATGATCGAGGATGCACCGAGAGAAACCCCTTCGCCATGTGGCGAGATCCGGGACGCCCCCAGCAAAACCATTGCCTCTTGCGGCTGACCAGTGTGCGCACAAAAAGAAGAGGTTCCAAGGGTCGCCGCATTGCGAATACCCGACTGTTCGCCAGGGCGGGTCACGGCTTGGTTGGGGTGCGGCCCCAATTGTGGATAGACCGTGAACGGAGGCTCTTGGATCACCTTAGACATGTGAGTACTGGTTGTGAGAACCTCAAAGAAGGGGAATATAAGTGGTGCAAGGGTCGTAATAAGTAACATAGTGGGGAGTCAGATTTCAGGTCTAGGGACTGTGTGAATGTAACTGATAGGCTTTTTCTTATCTTTTCTTTATATGGCCATTAGGTTGTTAATACAGAGTTAACGGAATAAGGGAAGAGTACGGGAACCTAGCTCCGAAGGGGAAAAAAGGCGGCGCCGGGTAGCATTGTCTCGACCAGTGCGGGAAATAAGTGGAGATGAAAAACGTAGGAGTCTCATTACATGGCCTGCGGTAGCGGCCATGTAGTTATGGTTAAGTTGCTAAACCCATAGGAAGAGCACTTTTTGAGCAGCTTATAACCCCTGGACGAATCCTCACCAAACTTTGCAGTATATGGCTCACTATGAATTTCTTTGCAAAGTTTGGTGAGGTTTGGATTTCACCATATTTGCGGTAGGAGCGACATTTGTGATGCCATCTTTAATGTCATGGGTGTTAATCTTAACAGTGCACGGTGGGCGCGCAAGTTATGGTTGCTTAGCTTACCACAACTGGCAAATTTCTGGGGTTTTCCGGTTTTACTTGTAACCCTAAAGTCCCTTTAACAAAGGTTTTTCATTGAATTTCATAGGTTTTTATTAGTCCAACTCAACCTTAACGCCCCTCTAACAAAGTTTTTTCAGTCAATATATTAAGTAGATTCGGGAGATATTAGTATATTTAGTAAATTCTTTTTCTTGTAAGTGTGACTCTTTTAAAAGTCAGCCCAAAGGGGCTCAGGGAAGGAGGGCAAGGAGAGGGGATGGGAAAACCGAATATGGATAAGTGCGACTAGGATAGGGTAGGAGTGTAACTAGCACCAAAGCAAAATATATGTTATATGTTAACTGTCGTTAAAGTCAAACTTGTTGGTCTGTTCAGAAAGTATATGTACGTTTGTCGTCCACGTAATAACTATTGAAAGTGTGTACGTTGTTGTTCATATAGAAACAAGCAGGTGTAAGTAACAAGGTTTTTGCAATATTATGCAGTAAGTGTTGAAGTATTGCCAGAGTGTCCGACATATCTTTTTCCCTCAATTGTATTGTGACACACTACCCACACATGAGTAAACGCAAAAGGTAAGCAGGGGAGCCATGAGGGGAGAAACACCTTTAGCTCATATCTACCGCTCTTCCCCCTGTATAGTGAGAAAATACAAAAATACCATGAATAATGGCTCACGGAAATAAATGGATAGGGAGCATCCCAAGTGTGGCCAGAAGGGGGGTCATTTGATAAAAAAGGGCTAGACCTTGTGACAACCCACCTGCTAGCAATGTATCGAGGTAAGCAGCTCCAAAATAGACGTGAAATATTGGATCTCTGGAGGTTGTTTGAAGATGCATCCCCCAGTAATGATGTAATAAAAGAGGTAATGCCAGAAGTGCCACCAGCCAAAACAGGAGAGGGGGAAGTAACAACAGAAGAAAAAGTGGTAAAACCAGGGGACAATGACCTCACTAGATTGTACCCACTACTAACTAGGCCACAGCCCTGCCTCCTTATGATCCTAGAGGGCTGTACAGACCTACGAGCGCCGCTCCATTAAACATAGCATGTCTCACTGGGGACTTGGGAAGACAACTTGCCTTCACACAGATGGAATTAACATAATTACGAGCATTATGGGACAAAGGACAAATGTTGCCTGCGGGAGGAGAGGCACCATCAAGCGCAGCGGGTGGACCAACACCTTCACCGCTACCACGGGGGAATTTACCAATAGGGGCCGAACATGAGTGGAAGTCAGGAGAGTTTTTCTTCCATCTTAATGATACTCCCATAAAAATTTTGCGGGCAGAACAAGGAGGCAGCCAAGCGGGGGAGGAACAAGGAAGTGGGGACTCAGACAGGGAGGTAGACGAGGTGTGGAGTGATTTAGATGAGTATGAAGAAGGAGCACCAGCAGCAGGATTATCCCTACCACTACAAGAGGACCCAGAGGATGGGGTAGTAAGGGAAAGGTGGCAGGGAAGGTTGAGGAGCAGGTTGGGAAATGTGTCATTGGGCAAAGCCAAAGGAGTAAAGGTAAGTAAAAAAGGAAGTAAAACAAGACTGCAAATGCCTCTCATCAACAAGGGAGCAGGAAGATGCCATTACATACCATGGGCAAACATGGGCAAGAATAACTTGTTGACGGTCCTTCCCCCACTTTCGGGAGGGGCAGGAAAGTGGATACATGCATTTGAAAAAACACAGCATGAGTGCCTTTGGCCATAGGGGATGTAAAAAGTTTTAGTGTCTGCAGTGGGAGACCAAGCAGACGGGGTGTGGGTGAAGGCAGGTTTCAAGGAAGTAACAATAAATTGTGACTGCCACGATGGGTCAGGATTTAATAATGTGAGAACACTGCAGAGAACCTTCCCTGATACCCCAGATTTACATTTGGTAACGCAATGCACCATGGGTGAGGAGGAGGAGGCTGCGCAATTCATTCTTTGGGTGCAGGACTTGTTGAGATCAGAAACGGGCACGGCTTGGGAGCAATCCACCTCCCTCTTTTACTTTATCATCCAAAGAGGCCTCCCAAAGGATGTACAGAAGTCCTTGGATAAAATAGCTGGGATAGAAGCCAAAGGCTGGCCTGCGATTCAGAGCATTATAGTACATCATTGTAGGAGAATCAAAGAAGGACAGAAAGAAATTGCACAGAGAAGGTTGGCAGGCGAGGTGAAGCTTGTACAGAATAAACTGGTGAAGGCTGCCGCGGTTAATGCAGCCATACCCACTGAGAGACAGGGAGACTGGGAGGAGGGGCCAGGGAGTACACTGGCAAGGATGGCAGCCACATGCTCTGCAAACTGACAGGAACAATGGGCTGGAGAGGAGCAGTACGAAGGACCCCAATGGCAGGGAAGGCCCACAAGAGGACGAGGTGTGTACAGGGGACAGAGAGGCGGATTTGGAGGTCAGGGAACCAGAGGGTTTGGAGGACAAGGGATGTGAGGAGGGGGTCAAGGGTCTTGTTGGAATTGTGGGAGATGGGGACACTTTTCACGAGAATGTCGAGCACGGCCTGTGGGATATTATCAAGGACCACCTCCCATGGAAAACGAACAGCAATTCGGCCACCCTCACCCAGACAGCCCATATGGATTGCCATTGGGATGCAATGGACAACATGAGCTAAATTACCCACAAGGAACACAACATGCTTCCCTATCTTCGCAGCCCAACATTGGAACGCCCTCCCACTCAACATTAGGACAGACCAATCCTACTATAGCTTCAGGAGAAACACCCTCACCTGGTTACGGTCCATTGATCCCCATGACTAAACCTGCGATCTCATCCTGCCCATGCCTTTGTTCAAACCTGACTGCTATGCACAGCATTAAATATGTAAATATGTAAGTTCAACCGAACTGTTTCTATGCACAGCACTAAATATGTAAATATGTAAGCAATTTATTAACTATATGTATATATGCACATTCCACACAATGTAATGCTATGCTTCTTTTTCATGTGTGCCTTATCCTGCAATTTTTATGTAATCCTTCCTTCCTGCTCTCTGTTGTGCCCTGTTACCTCTGGGTTTTGTGCGCCATGCTAAATAAATAGACAAACAAACAAACAAACAAACAACATATTCAACACAGACAACAAGCACAAGGCAAGGCATGCAATCCCAACCAGCATGCCAGAATACGATGGGGAACACACATCCTAACATTTTTTCTACTACAGCCAACGGCACACCAGCGCCGTTCTGCGGTGCAGCAGTAATTGGAGACAACGTTTGCTCTGT
This sequence comes from Ambystoma mexicanum, assembly GCF_040938575.1. Lineage (NCBI taxonomy): Eukaryota > Metazoa > Chordata > Amphibia > Caudata > Ambystomatidae > Ambystoma > Ambystoma mexicanum. The sequence goes on from NC_090941.1 coordinate 1,093,300,405, forward strand.
CCCGGGAACCAACACTCAGTCCCCCCAGCAGCCACACCTACGACGATTGCCCTACACGTGGCCCTGCCTGCCACTCGTGGAGCGACAAATAATTCTCAAGGCCCAGCCCAGCTGTGCTGCGAAGAGCACCTTACTGGGAAAGGCTGCACCATACTGCCTGGACTGCAGCTGCCTCTGATTTGCAGTATTTACATTAAAATCAAGCACAGAAACCCATGCCTGACCTTCCTTGCCCGACCCCTTGATGCCGGACGCAGCGCGGCACCAAAGCAAGGCTGCTGCATCGTTGCTAGGAAACTAGCACTATTTCAGCAGCAAACTTCCGCCGGCAGGCGGATACGCCGGCGGCCCATCTAAGGCCCTCATAAGGCCCCTGTTTGCCCCTGGAGCCTTCTCAGTCCCCCCAGCAGCCACACGGAGGAGAGGGCAGGAGCCCCTCCTCACCTACGATGATCGCCCCACACGTGGCCCTGCCTGCCCCTCGTGCAGCGACAAAGAATTCTCGAGGCCCAGCTGTACTGCGAAGAGCACCTTACTGGGAAAGGCTGCACCATACTGCCTGGACTGTAGCTGCCTCTGATTTGCAGTATTTTCATTCAAATCAAGCACGGAAACCTGTGCCTGACCTTCCTTGCCTGGCCCCTTGATGCCGAGCGCAGCGCGGCACCAAAGCGAGGCTGCTGCCTCGTTGCTAGGAAACGAGCACTATTTCAAGCAGCAAACTTCGCCGGCAGGCCGATACGCCGGCGGCCCAGCTAAGGCCCTCATAAGGCCCCTATTTACCTCTGTTTGCACCGATTAGGCCGGTGCCACCCATACTCTGCCAACAGTCCTACCATATTACCGTTAAACGCTATGGGAGCCCTTTTTTTCGGCTTGTACATCACCCATCGAGGCACATTGCAGGAGTAGTGCCCCCTTCTCATCCTGAGCCCAGCTGCGCACAGAAGGCGAGCAGTACTATGGACTAACGGTTTAGTGAAATATGAACTCTGGGTAACTGATGGACAGTACCGAGCTCTTGTTCTAGTGATGGATGGATGCCATGGATGTGGTTATAAAATTGTGAACCACTAACATACCTTTGGATTCTAATGCCATTTGTGAGCATTATGTGTACTTGGAAGGCTTGAATTTTCAAGCACTAGGCAACTAACGGAAAGAAAGAAAGTTGCAGGGGACTCAAAACCATAAATAGGTTTTAAAGACATCTCTCTCCTGAAGTTCTTTTCCGACCTTGAACTATTGGTGTTGAAGGAATCCACATTCTAAAGATTTCCCCTGAAGAATGTTCAGTCATTCATGACAATAAGAACAGAAATATGTTGGGATAGTGGTTTCAGAGATACTTGTTGAGGATTTTATGTCTTAATATTTGTGGTCTTATTTGTATGTTATAATATGTTTTATGTGATGCACTTATGACTAACACAGGTGATTTCCTTCTATTGTATGTTTTTCAAGGGTCTATATGTGGGATGTGTTTTAAAAAAAATGTAAAAATTCTTTCATGATGAAGATATTTTTAAGTAACAATTTTATGAATAAATTTAATTGATGTTTATAATTAAAATTGAGGTGTGCAGGACATCCATTTTTTCAGGGCGTTCTGTATTAGAAGAATCTACCTCGAGTTGTGGGCCAATGAGATATTGATGTACTTGTATCAAATCTTTCTCCTTTGTGTATTTATATACGAGCCTGGGGTCCACCCACCTCCCTCTACCTGCAGGAGCCTGTTGGCTGCGCATGATATGTGCATTTATTTTCGCAGCCTCCACCTGCAGTTGCTGTGCCTTCATCTACTCACCACATGCCCTGTTGTATTAAGGTGGTCAGACCGTTCTAAGTTGGCCGACCTATAGAGCTTGCTGCTCCCTCACCCAAGCTATCACCTGATTGGCTGCACCATAGCTTATCTCCTACCCTGACTCACCGGCAGGCGTAAGACGGCATCCGCACTAAGGCGGAGAACAAAGGATCCTGTCCTGAGCCAAACAGAGCCCAGGGCCAGCCACTATGCCCGACTGGACCGTCCCAGGACCCGTATATCGCCTCTCCATTAACCCAGCCAGTGACCTGGTAAGACTGTGAGATCACTGTAATAGGAACAATAAGTATAAACACAGTCTTATTGTACCACTTACTACTGCCCACTGATTTACTTACTACTTTATCTGTATTGTTTCCTGAGCATATCCTGATCACCAACTACCCTCCATGTATTCTGCTGCTTTGCCATAGTCAATAACCACGTTACTTTGCATGTATTCTAGCATCACTTTCTCCTCATATGTATTGCAAGTGTCCCAGTAACACCACCCAAGTCAACTGTAGATAGTGATCTTCACTCCCTACCTGTGCAGTGTTGTAATTCTGTGACTAACCTTACCAGTTATACCATTACGCGCATGAGTGCAACTACTACCATTCTGTTACTGCCTTACAATCGCATCTCTGGTAAACCAAATGACTTAGAGAACTTTCAGCACTATGCCTGCCCAGCCACCTTCTCTCCAACTGTCACCATTAGCCACCCCACGGACAAAAGACATCTAGTCCTCTAATTCAATTAAACCATGCCAGGTTGGCTACTGCTTATGATGTTCCCCTTTTGCATTGTACCGTGCAAATTGCCTTGCACAGGCTCCCACTTCATTACCCATGAAAATGGCCTCCTCAGGGCAGCATGTCCTCATCATCACCCCATACCCTGTCCCACGCCTTTCCTACCACACACCAACCCTTTCCCCCAGCACTATCACCAGACCAACATGCAAACAGACACTATAATGGCCCAGAAGCTGCAAATTACTCCCAAACCATTTACACTCATTACCAATAATTTTCCCACAATGACCTACGCGGTCCTCAATGTACTCAGGGTGCTAGACTTAGATCACGGACCTACACCACCTCACGTTGTCCAGACAGGGATTATACCATAACCAAGCAATCCAAACAGATTCCGCTACAGGGCAGCACCAGAACTCAAATACTCAGATCCCGGTTTATAAATTGCCCCAGCTTACCTGTCCCTACTACATCTAATACCACAGGCAGTGTACACGCATCAGCCTACCAGCCCAAACCCTCCAAATTGATTAGCACAAGCAAACAACAAACTACTACCGTTGCGATTACCAACATTTGCTTACCACCTGTAGTCCAGGAGCCACCCACCTCTAAGCACATCAAAGCAGCGCTCATTATTGCACGCTCCATAGGGGCACATGCCTCAGAAATACATGACTACATTATTGAGCAACAGCTTGACCTACTCATAGTGACTGAAACCTGGCTCCACCAAGCCTCTGGACCAATACTTGCCATTCCTCCAGATTACACTATCCTCAGGACGGACAGAACAAAGTCAATAGGTGGGGGAGTAGCTATTATTGCTAAAACCCAACTTAAAATAAGAGCCTGCCCCATAGAGAACCAAGACAGGTACGAAATCCTACTAGCTAAACTAGCCACTAACCACAAAACTACTATTAACATAGTAACCATTTACAGAGCGCCCAACACTAAATCTCATCCTGAAGTAGACATACGTTTATTACTAATGCCACTCATTAAACCCAAAACAAAATGCACAGTCTTTGGCGACCTGAACCTGGGTTTCAATGATACCCAAGACTATAAAGGAGATGCACTACACAGTGGCGACCTGAACCTGGGTTTCAATGATACCCAAGACTATAAAGGAGATGCACTACACAGTGCACTTAAAGACATGGCCTTCACACAACTCGTGAACGCCCCTGCCCATACGAAAGGGAGAATACTAGATTGGCTACTACCACTCAATACCTCAGTTTCCATAGACTCCATCAACACAGTATCTTGGTCAGACCATCACAGTGTAAACTTCTCTATCCTTCGTAATGAACCAGACCCACCTAAATCTAACATAGCGGCATCTTATGTAACTAGAAATATCCTCAAATTCTCAGCAGATAACCTTAACCATCTGTTAGCATTCACCCTCAATGACAAAATGATTACTAATGAGAACCCCTATGTCTTGGCTGACACCTACCACAAATGCTTAACTAACACAATAGATACCCTAGCACCTTGTGTCACCAAAACCAGACATAAGGACAAAAAATCCTCCTTCTGGTTTAATGATGAATTATTCTCCCTTAGACAGACTAAACAATCACTCGAACACCGTCTAAACAAAACCCACACTCCAGAAGCTTCAGAAGCATTCAATACCGCCAATAAAATGTATAAAGCAGCTATCATTGCTCATAAAGCAGATGCCCTCAATAATAGGATAAAAAATGCTTCCTCTGACACAAAAGAGTTATTCTCCATCCTTAAAGAGTTGGAAAATCCCATCCCTATCATTAACCCGGTTCAACTGAGTAAATAATGGTGCACTACCATTCAAGATGCTCTTGCAACCAAAATTAAACTTCTTCAAAACAAAATCATCGCCAAAAGAAATCTCCTATCCGAGAAACACCTCACGCCGAACCAAATTACTAAGCACTCAGGAGACACTACTCCCACTTTCAACTTCTCCCCAGTCACCCAAGAAGTAGTACAAAATACTATAGCTAAACTCAAAGCATCCAACTGCAAGGGAGACAATTTCCCAGCACACCTAGTCAAACTATGTGCCCCTACCCTTACCCCTATAATCACCAAACTCCTCTTTCAACTCTAATCTGGTCCCAGCTAGCATCAAAGAAGCATGGGTCACGCCACTACTAAAAAAGCCCACGCTAGATCCTCTAGCTCTCACCAACTACCGGCCCATAACTACTGTCCCCTTCTTACTCAAAATCATTGACAAAGTAGCCTATAACCAAATACATTTTGAACAAAATAAACTACTAGGGGCTAGACAATCTGGCTTTATGCCTAACCATAGTACTCAGATGGCCCTCCTAGACCTGAAAAGCCAATTAGATACCATCAGAGAAACAGGAAAAATGGCTAAACTACTGCTGCTAGACCTATCAGCAGCATTTGACCTGGTAGACCATGGCAAACTCTGTGAAACACTAAAAAAAGACTTTAATTTCTCAAACAATGCCACACTCTGGATCAAATCCTTTTTAACTGATCGAACATCCAGAGTTGCCATAGGAAATGATTCAGCTGACCCTATACCAGTTCCCATAGGAGTTCCCCAGGGATCATGCCTCTCCCCCCACCCTCTACAACGCATATTTGTTTGTTTGTTTATTTTATTTATATTGCGTACCTGACCCGGATGTAATTGGGCGCTATAGGATAGTAGTGGTTACAAGGCATGAAATAGACAGTCATATGCATGAATATAGTTTGAACATTCAAGGTAAAGTTACAATGGTACATATATACATATTAAACATTATACATATTATACATCGGGTCATAGCAGTAGTATGTGCCGATCACCTAAAGGTTAGTGGTATCAAGAGCTGTTGTTTTATGTTTTATTTAGTATCCAAGTGATAGCATGGCTTTGGAAACTGTTAAAGGTTTGGATGGTTTGAATATTCTGAGGGAGAGTGTTCCAACGCTGGGCGGCTAATACTGGGAAGCTAGAACTTCCGGCTCTATTTAGATTGTTTCTGGGCACCACCAGACATGGTATGTTGGAAGATCTGGTGATTCTGTTGGATACCTTCCATGTGAACTTATCTATAAGGTAGGGGGGGGCTTGGTGGTTAAGCGCTTTGTGAGTGAGGCAGATAATTTTTAGGGCAATGTTGTCCTGTATAGAGAGCCACCTGTGGTGCTTTCTGGTTTCTGATACATGCTCTCTTTTGGGAATATTCAGGGCGGCTCTGAGCGCATTATTTTGCATGATCTGTAGTTTATTTAAGATGGTTTTGTTTGCTCCTAGATAAAGACTGTTGCAATAATCCAATTTGGATTGTATGAGCGCTCTCGCCAGAGTAAGGCAGCTAGTGGGGGATAGTAAAGGTCTACAGGCTCTGATCAACTTGCCGGTGTAGGCAGTGGCCGATGAGGTCATGTTAATCTGCTTAGTTAGCTTAGACTGGGCATTGAGGTAGAAACCTAAAGTTTTTACATGTTTGTCAATGGGTATACTGTTCCCATCGATGACGATATTTGTGTAGTGAGGACTTAGTTTGAGAAGGTTGTTAGATGATCCGACTAGGAGTAATTCAGTCTTATCATCATTCAGGCAGAGGCCATGTGTGTCCATCCATGCCTGAATGATGATGTAGACTTTGTTGATCCGTGCAACGTCTATATCATAGTTTCCTGAGAGGGGTAGGAGTATCTGGATGTCATCCGCATAATTTGTGTAGGTGACACCCAGACGGTCCAATTTGTCAAATAGTGGCTTTGTAAAAATGTTGTACAAAGTGGGCGAGACGCAGGATCCTTGAGGGACTCCGCAGGTGATGGGGATGGGGTCAGCAGCTGCTGAAGGTGAGAACACTCGCATAGTTCTGTTGGCGAGGAAAGATTGGATCCAGGCAACTGCAGAGCTGGAGAAATGGGCCGCTGAGGATAGGTGGTTACAAAGTATGGAGTGATCCACCAGATCAAAAGCCGCAGAGATGTCGAGTAGAAGTAGTATGGCCATCTTTCCTTTGTCTTTCAGTTCATCGATCTGGCTTTTGAGGTCGACAAGTGCGGTTTCTGTTCCATGCTGAGGTCTGAAGCCAGATTGACGGGTGCCGAGTAATTTGTGGGCTTCAAGATAATCTTGTATTTGCAAGTAGGCTATCCTGTCCAAAATTTTCAATAGAAAGGGGACTGTCGTAATTGGTCTATAGTTAGTGGGTATAGCCGGGTCAAGGGTCTGTTTTTTTTTTAATACTGGTAGAACCCAGGACTGTTTGAGGTTACTTGGGACGGAGTTATTAGCGAAGGAGGAATTTACAAGTTTAGTAATGAAAGGGGCAAGATCTCTAGCTGCATCTTTTATAATCTGCGCTGGGCAACTGTCGCCCTTGCAGTTAGATGGTTTAAGAGACGCGATGATTTTGTGGACTTCAGGAATGGTGACTTTTTTTAATGTGCAACCTGAGTTAATGTGAGGAGTAGAGGTAGGAGCTGGTGTAGTGACTGTTAGTTGGGATCTTTTGTCAGCTATTTTGGTCTGCAGTCCTTTGATTGGAGAGGGCATTTTGAATGCTGGTACACCAGGCTTTATCCTTATTGCATGTATCTGGTGGTGGGTTGGGGTTCTCTAGTTCTCTTAGAATGTTGAATAATTCTTTAGTACTGGAGCTGGCTTGGGCTATTCTGTCATTATAGGTTTCTTTTTTGGCCTGGATTATTTTATTTTTGTAAGTGGCAGTGATAGTGGGCAGGTTAGTTTTGTTTTCAGGTGTAGGGGATGATTTTCAACGTGATTCCCATTTTCTTTTTTCAGTGCGGAGTGTTTTTAGCTCTGGAGTGAACCACGAGTTAAGATGGGCTATGGGTTTGCTTTTACGTAGTTTTAGCGGGGCAATATCATCAATGGCTTTAGTCATGGTCTCATTGTAGATGTTAATGTTAATTAGAGTGTTAGGATCATTGGTGTCCGGTAGGGCATTGAGTAGGGGGGCTACCAAAGGAACTAGAGCATCTGCTGTGATGTTACGTTTATTCCTTGTGAGGCAGGGGGGAGCAATAATGGGCTTTTTCTTTTCCAAGTTGTTGATATGCAATTCAAAGGAGATAAGGTGGTGGTCTGACCATACTAGTGGAGTCGGATCTAGTAGGGTGATGGTACAATTTAGAACCGCAACCCAGTCAAGTATCCTTCCTTTTTCATGTGTGGGTTTGGTGCTAATTTGAGTATACTAAATATACTAAACTCCTATTCTCAGCCCTAGATGATATGGGTGTCATCTATACAAATTTTGCAGATGACACCCAGATCCTCATCCCCATTACGGGTGACTACACCCAAGATACCCAAACCATCAATAAAGTCTACGCCTCATCGTGGGCTCACAAAAAAGAATAAACACCCTCCATCCTGATTAATCACACATCAACATAGACGGCACTCGTATCCCAGTACTCATGCAAGTTAAAACTCTTGGGCTATATATAGACGCCAATCTCACTATGCATTTACAAATATCAGCCCTCTCCTCCTCAACAGCATATACAGCCAAACTTATTGCACTCAGTCGCCAATTCCTCACTACTACAAACTGTATCACAATGGCTAGAGCGTAGATTTTAACAAAACTGGACTATTGCAACATCCTTCTCCTAGGTACCTCCAAAAATAATATCAACAAGATGCAATTATTGCAGAACAAAGCCCTTAGAGCGGCTCTAGGTATAAAGAAATCTGAACACATATCCAACATTAGGTGAGAAAATCGCTGGCTGCCTATAAAAGCTAGAATCATTTTCAAAACACTATGTGTTGTTCATAAATGCATCACAAACAAAGCCCCTAGCTACCTCAACAACACTATCAAGAAAAAATGTTCTCATAGGGTCCTCAGATCCAATAATTTGGCTCTACTAGAAATACTGCAATACAAATATAAGAGAGCAGGTGGAAGTAGTTTCAAAGTCCTAGCCCCAACTCATTGGAATGCCTTACCACTTAATATTAAAAATGAGGACGCTCTATTAGGGTTCAAGAAAGCCCTGAAAACCTGGTTGTTCACCAAATACTAAACTCAGCTATTCATAATCAACCAGGGTACCCGAGGGTCCCTGACTTACTGTCACGACCCGTGACCCACAACCCCACTGTCATGGTGACAAGCCAGGTAGGGTTAGGGCTCGGGGTTTATTTGGGGCCCCAAGGGCCTTGCATTGTCACCGGAGACTCTCCTGGAGTCAGTCCTGGCGCCTTCGGCGCCAGGCTCATATTTGGAATGGGATTTGAAGGGACTACTTTTCATATGGAGGCCTGCAGCCAACATGGAGGCACCCACACAATCTAGTTCCTAAGAACCAGACTGTGCAGTGCAGTGTTTTAGGGTGTGGTAGCCTGGACTACTTTACCTGGACTACTTTACAGTGTAGGCTATATAAACCACACCCAAGCTAAAGAACGTGATTCTGCAGCCAGCAGCGTAACGCTCACCGTGTTCAGAGACCAGTACCCGGCGTTCCTGGAATCACGGGCCTGTAGGGGAGACAAAAGAACATTATTAGCAGTCCCAGCTTACCTGCAGTCTTCCATCCTTCGATCCCAGCTGCTCGCGGTCTTCCATCCCGTTGGTAGAATCTTCAGGACATCGCGCTCGCACCGGAACGAAGCACCTGGGGAGGAGAGAAAAAGGGACAACGTTAAACACGTTACTCACGGCAAACTCAGCAGTAACCAAAATCTCCTCACCTGGCTGGGCATATCTTGGCCGGTTCTGTTCCGGAAAACACTGCACGCACAGAAAGACCATCGTAACCTGAAAAGGAATAAAGAATAAAGTTAGCCCAAAAAGACATTAGCGTGCCGCACTTTGCGCCAAACCTACCTTTCTTCATACGCTCCGTGTCCATAAATACCGGCAGGAGCCAAACCCAAGCAGCGCACCCAGCGAACCTCAGCATACCTAAGGGGGAAACAATCCGGGAAAGACATTAATAGCCCGCAAGAAAGCAAAGGTCCTCAAAGACTACTATAATCAAACTTACCTCTTTAAAGACACTTGAATGAGTTAGCATCAGTGAAGTTAACTTGATCGCTTCAACCTGCAGAAACTACACGCCCCTGCGCAGAAAGCAGGACGGAGAGCATGTCAGACATCATAACAAGGTGAGGAGGGGGGGCCTTCAGGTCGAGTCCAAGAGACTGGTGGGAGGAAACGAAATCTGAACCTAAGCCCAGTCCTCCTGTGTTTTCAGGCCCACCTGCCATAGAAGACATCATCCTGAATTGAGTACATCTGGGGGAAATCCGGCAACCAGGGCATACAGGCGTCCCCGTGGATATCAGGTGAGCGTAACACTTACCTCGAATTATCTAACCGGTCCTATGCACTAAATGTATGCCCAGTGGCCTATTATGCAACAAGAGTCTTAAATGATCGACTATTACTGTTTGATGGATATGTAACATTGTATAAAAAATACTATAAGCTGTCTGCTACTATTGTTTTGATGGTTATGTAACATTGTAAAAGAAACTCTATAAGATGTTACCCTTGGGTCTGGGCGAGTAACAAATGCAATAAATAAATAAATACAATAAACACATACCCCGATTAAGACAGCCCACAGAAAGCACTTGCATGTCCAGTCCTATCGACTACTCTACATGCAGAAGAGGAGCCACTAGTGGGGGCAGAGATAGGAAACATACCGTTCATCTATATGTATGGTGGACTTGGGAGCAGAGCAATCATGCCTCATGGAGGGCCGGTTTCCCCTCTCAGGGAAAAATGTGGAAACGCAGGGGTTTTCTGAGGACATTTTAAAAGTTCCTTACACAAAAGATTTGGACATAACAGTGGGAGGGAAAACGGTTTGAGCGCCTCTGTTGTACCATGAAGATTCACCCATAACTTTGCTGGGGAGGGACCTCCTTAGTAAGCTTAATACGACCATCTCCTTTACAGAAAGGGGACTAGTCTGCTCCACTCTAGGGGGTGTCCAGTGCGAGCAATGCTAATGATCAGTACCATGACAAATGAGGTTGCGGTAAGGGGGGTGCCCACAGATGTTGACATGTTCATTTATGGGATACAGGTTCTGGCTAGGGTGGTACTAGAGATCATCACGCCACGATTACTGATGCCTCAGAAAATCCATGAATACTTGTGCTGCGCAATTGCTGGTTTGTGCCATGGCTGGCACATGCGTGGTGCATGATCCTTCTCGGCACGATGTGCGCGCGCTTCTTCGAGCGGGATTCTTTGAATTGGAGCCTATGTGGCTTACGAAATTGGAGAGTAGAATCTGATGAGTTATTTTGGGCCTTTCCTCTTTAACTCCTATTGAAGCTATTTGATGTGAGTTGGTACTCATTTACCTTGTCACGCCACGAGTATCTTTTATTTAAAGATGATTGTAAAGTGTACTCAACAGACTACGATATACAACCTTTTTGAAGATCTACTTGACTTAGAGCTACCACACAAGATTTTAAAGAAATGACTGGAGGATATTCAGATCTTCTTTGAAAATATTGGCTATGAAATTGAGCACCCGATAAATGTTGGGGTGGCAGCCAGAGAAATAAAAAAGAAAGCAGATGTTTGGGACCGTGATTGTAATCTGCGAGAATTGGGGGGAAAACGACCTTTGTGTATTAGGTAAAACAAAGTTTTTGCAATGAGGGACGAGCCATGTATATTTTGGGATCTCAAGGTGCATAGATTTATTTTGCAGTTAAGAGTAGAGCAACTCCCAACTTGGTCACGACTTGGTGCCTGGTTTGCCATTCCCAGACAGAAAAGACTCTGTTGACTATGCCATGTAGAAATACACAACTCCAGATATGTATTAACAGGTTTCCCAGCTGTTATGGCCATCTATCAGAAAGGTTCTGGAGGTTACAAGAGTATTCATAACATAAGGGGAGATCAATCGTGGACATACATGCACTCTGGACAAAATATACACTTGAGTTATAATTTATATCACATTTGGCAGCAAGTGATGAATAAAATTGAAAAGGTGAATAATGGATTTTAATCATCGTAATGTATTTTAATGTTTAAACATATAAGGCTTTTAGTTATTAGATATTATGAATTATTAAGGATTAAAGTGTAATGTATTATATTATGAATTTAATGTTTTGATATTTGTGTGTATTCTATTATATTATGTAGTGTTTAAGGTTTATGTTTTTAACCACAAACACTTCAATAAAAAATAAAAACATAAAGAAATGTCACCTTCAATAATTACAATATGCTCACTCTCTACACATGTCATAACAGTGGTGGAGTCACTTTGAAATAATCATTGAGGGCAATCGCATGCTCATTAGAAAAATAGTCAAAGTGTGTCAGCTGCTGGAACCTCTTCTGATGCTGTCCGGTCATTTGGTCGACAGAAAATTGGTCGACAGACAAATGGTCGATGCAATTTGGTCGAAAGACAAATGGTCGAATTTTATTTTTTATTTTTATATATATTTTTCAGGTTTTCGTTTAGGAAAACAAAAGGGTTTTTAAGCAAAAAAAAGGGGTTGGGGGACCACCCCCCCAAAAAAAAAAAAATGTGAAAATACAAAAAAAAAAAATTCGACCATTTATCTTTTGACCAAATTGCGTCGACCATTTCTCCTGTCGACCTTTTTTTTCGACCAAATGTCCGGTAACCCTTCTGACAGAACAGTGTTTTGCTTCAAGCAAGAAGACAATCCATTAGAACACTTGTCCAATTCCATCAGCATGGGCCTCCATGTAGAACCAACCATCCACCTTTTCTCCTTTATGGCCACCATCCCTTAGTAATCCAGACACCCACCCTGGAAGCACACTTTACAGTCAAACAGTCTCATAAAACCAGTAACACAACTCTTTTTCACCAAGCAGCATCCATCCCTCGCGGCCTATTTAAAACATGGTGCTGGCCAAAATGGTGGCAGTGCAACTCCTGCTCTATTAGTTGTCGGCCACTGAAGCCTTTTTGGAATTTGTCAGAGCTGTTTGTCCAAATATCAATTTCAAATCCACATACATTTGTGCACTGTTGCCTGCCCTTCACTGCACAATTCTAGCAATAATTGTAAAAGTGCTGCTGTCATAGTGCACATCATTAGCGTAACAAAGGACATGTTGAGCAGGCAACCAACTATATTTACATCACTGTTCATTAGGCCTCTTTTCATGATTTGCACATTAGACTACCTCAGCTGCAACACCAACAACAAATTCACCAGTCAGCAATGCTTGCAATGTTTGCCATGGAGAAAGTACACAAGCTAGCAAACATAAGGGCAGTATTTAATGCCATGTTTTCTGTTGACGTCAACCAAAACTTTGACTTTTTTGTGTGAATATTAGTTGTATCAATATTGTACACCGAAGGCTGAATGGCAAATGCTTGAACCTTATAGTACAAGACATAGAGGTTGCCAATGTAAAGTTCAGATTTGATCAAACGTCTGGCCATTATGTAAAACCCTGCCGGACACTGAGAGCATTTCAACTGCAGATGGCCTACCCTAGCATGGTCTTATACAGCAGGTTTCCACCCGATGGAACATGATGTTTCATATGCTTCAATGCCTGTTATAACAACCCAATGAGTATGTTTAGCTACAGAAAGGTAAAGCAGGGTCAATCTTGTATTTGCCGCCAAGCAGTGGTGTCTCATAAATCCACTCAGCCTGCTTCTAGCACCTTTTGAATGCAAAATAGTAGCCATGTAAACCCTCTGGTTCATTTGCTCTCAGACCGGATATCGACGACAGGGTAGGAAAATAGAGAAAAGGTGGTGTTGTATAATGATGAGCAGGAGACTCTTGAGTGAAGAACTTAACTCTTTATTATTGAACTGGCTCCAGCCAACCAAGGCATACTAACATGCATGACATAGGATCCATGGGCAACAGGCCCTTAACTGTGCTTGATGATGCAGTCTGCAAAGTCTCTATAAAGTGTTCAATTCCTTTCAGAAAAGGAGTGCCGAGGGCTCGACTTGCTCCGTGTCCTCTGCTCTTTCCAAATGGCGCTTAGCGCTCACGCAACCCGGCTCTTCCAGGTCCTGTGTGAGGTCTCGCAAGACTAAGTGTCACGTGAGATCTCTACACACTTCCCCTTGATAGCGCAGCAAAACCTATTACAAAACAGTCATAATACTTACCCGGTCTTCTGTGCTCCCTTCTCGGCCGATCTTCTTTCCTGCCACTGGTATCCAGTATCTGTCTTGCTTCAGGAGAGGCTTCTGATGCATCTCCCTTTGTTCCTGTTCCATGGACTCTCTCTCAATGGCTTCTGGTTCTTGCTCTCGGGCAGTCTCTCTGTCGGATCTTTTGCAGGGGTTGGGTTCCTCTTGTGACCTTTCTGCTTCGTGGTGCTTCGCAAACATGGCCATTCGCTCTATATTCCATGTGCGGCCACCCTTGGTGCGGACGTGGTTTGTCCCTCTATGGATTACTCTTATTGGTTGACTGAACATCGAACCTGTCATTTGGTCCTTATTCGGTAGTCGTATTTTGATCCAGTCTCCTTCCTTGACTTTGCAACCTTGGGTTGTTCTTCTTTGATCGCTCCATCTTTTCATGCATGCTTTACTATTTTCCAGTCTCCACACGACTTCAGTCATATCCACTTCGTCATCCTCTCTTACTCTGGTTAACCATGGTGGTACCAATGTAGACGCTGCTCTCCTCCCTCTCAACATGCAAAAAGGCAAAATGTGGGTGATCCCGTTGGGAGTTAATCTGTGAGCCGCAATGACCTCCTTGACCGTTTTGAGGGGATCCATAATTGAAGCAGTTGCTAGTTGGATGACTCCTTTAATCAACCTATTGTGTCTCTCCACAATTCCATTTGGGGATGGTACAACACAGCCTTTCTCTGATTAATGTTTTTTTTGTGCAGGAATGACTCCATATCCTTCGACACTAGCTGTACTCCATTGTCTGTGACTAACTCTTTGGGAAGACTTTCCCTCTGAAATATGGATGTGAGGACTGCTATGACAGTGGGCATTGTGATGTTGGGGATGAATTCTGCTTCTACCAATTTCGACAGGTAGTCCACCAATACTATGCCGAATCGATGCTCGGGTGTCATTGCTTCCAGCGGTCCAATAAAATCTAACCCCACTTTGGACCACAGTGCTTCAGGGATCTCTGTGGGGATCATCAGAGCTTGCCTTGTTCTCAAGTGCTTGTCACTGTTGAGTCACTTGTGGCATCTCTCTATCATTGCGCAAATGTCTTGATCCATGGCGGGCCACCAGTACACTTCCATCACTCTCCGCTGCATCATGGTGTTTCCTAGATGCCCTTAGTGGGCTCTGCACAGAATGACTTTTCTCATCCCCACCGGTGGTATCACTTGATCGCTTTTCATGATCAATCCATCCGCCTCTGAAATTTCTTCTGCCACTTTCCAATACGGCCTCATGCCTTCCTGTACAGACTTTTCATCTGACCATCCATTCCTAACCCACTCTCTGAGTCTCACCATCGTAGGGTCTTTACTGTCTTCTTCATTCCAATGCCCCTCGCTTAGTTCTAGGAAATCTAGGCCTCTGAGGTCTTGAATTGACGCTGCGATGCATTCATCCTGCAGGAAGGTGGAGGCTCTGTTTTTGTCTTCCGGTAGCCTTGACATGTAGTCCGCCTGGGCATTTCTCCATGCTGCAATGTGGTTAATTTCAAAAGTGTATTCCTGCAGTTTGGCCGCAATGCGTGCCAACTGGGGTGTCGACGATTTGGTCCTTGCTGGACTGAGCATATGAATGAGGGGCTTATGGTCGGTGAGCAGTTTAAATTTTGTGCCCCACACGTACATCCTGAAATGTTCAACAGCCCATGCACAGGCTAACATCTCCTTTTCCACTGTGGAGTAGTTCTTCTCGGCCGTGGACAGGGCTTTAGAGGCGAATGTCACACATGTTCTGCATCCCCTTTTTCATGGGTGAGTACGGCCCCTAACCCACACACAGTGGCATCCGTGGTGATGACTGTACTCCATTCAGGATTGAACAGCTGCAGGCAAAGTGCTTTCACTATGCGCCCTTTTATGTTTTGGGCTTCTCACCAGGTGAACTCTGTGCCTTTTTTGAGTAGGTCTCGCAGTGGCGTCCTGATTTCTGAAAACCTGGGGATAAATTTGGCATATTACTCTGCGAGTATTAGAAACAACCTCACTTCTTCCTTGTTAGTTGGCTCCGCAGCCTTGATTATGGCTCATACCAGGTTTTGTTTGGGGCTTATGACCTGGGACGAAATATTGTACCCCAAGTATTCCACTTTGCATGCCCTTAAGACACACTTTTCATACCTAAGCTTGACTCCGGCATCCTGTAGCTTGGTGACGACCGTCTTTAAAGTGACATTGTGTGTATGTTTATCTGCAGCATACACCAGTATATCATCCTGGAAGTAGGACACGTTTCCTATGTCTCGTAGTAATAGGTCCATCATTCGCTGAAATGTGACGCAGAAAACGACAGGCCAAAGGACATCTTGGTGAACTGGTAGGTGCCGAATGGGGTGATGAACGCAGTTAGTGGCTTGGAGTCTTTGTGCAAGTGCATTTGATGATACGCATCCCTCATGTCTAACTTGGAGAACACTTTGGCTTCTTTCATCATAAGAATGAGCTCATTAATGCTTGGAAGGGGGTAGCTATCTGAGATGACTTCCAGGTTGGGTCTGCGAAGGTCAATATACACCCTTAAGTCTTGTGAGTTCTGTTTCTTGATGAGAACTACGGGACCCAACCACTCTGAAGCTTTGACCTCTTCAATGGTGCCTTCCTTCACCATTTTGTCGAGCTGAGTTCTGAGTATGTCTCTAGCTGTCACATGGACGGGCCTTACTTTGTGTTTTACAGGGATTGCATTTGCCTTGAGCAGTATCTTAAGTACAAAGTTCTTAATTTTTCCAGGCCCTTCTGAGAACAGCTTGGGAAAATCTTCTTTGACAACCGGCGCTCCTCTTGTGCTGACTGTTAACACTTGATCTTCTGTGCTGGGATCAAGTTTGATTTTGAGTTTGGCTTGGTCGTCCCAAACTAGGATTGCTGGGCCTTCTTGTCTGAAATATATTCTGTTGGAAGTTTCTCTCCCCTTGAACTCCACCTTACCTTTGATGTATCCTAGGAGATCTATGGATGCACCTCCGAACACTGTGGGTTTGTGATGGGTGCTGAGCACTTCAACCGTTTCGGTGCACATCATCTCTTTGTATGTGCGAAGCGGCAGTATGGTTAAGTCGGAACCCGAGTCGGCCACGACTCTCGTCTCCATGCCATTTCCTCTGATGGAACAGTGGGGCTTTTCTCTCCTAGCTTGTGGGCTGTTCACCATTAACACAGTGGGCCGTGTCTCCCCACAGTCAAGTTGGCTCCGCCCGGGGTAGGGCCTTGGGTGGCTGGAAAACTAGGGTGGTACACAGTGTGATCTTGGCTACGGTTAAGTTGCACTAGCACAAACCTATGCAATTCTATGGAAAAACATTGTTACAGGGACGTTATGGTTACAGGTAAAACCAGAAAAAACCCGAAATTCAACAATTATTGGTAAGCTAAGCAACCGTAACTCACGCCACTACCGTGCACTGTTAAGACTAACACCCATAACATCAAAGATGACATCACAAATGTCATTGATGACATCACATCTGAAATAATTTTTGATGTAAAGTCCCTACAAGGGTTTGTGTTTATAATGTTGGTAACATGATGTCAGGGGGGATTGTATAATGTTACAGATGTAATAACTAGGTAACAATTCAAGACTTACTACACACTTGTGCTAGTACAAAGTATACTTATGAAGACCCACAATGCATACAAATCAGAGGCACACATAGGGAAACTAAAGTAAGGAAGAAAGAAACAGCATCATCAGAAAATGTTAATAGCATTAAAGTTTATTATCATGTATACAAATGAATTGTGTGTTGAGGCCTAGGCCTGCCTATTGCCCCATGTATGTGCACCATGAGCTGAGACCAAACCGTAAGGAAAGTACTTTAAGAATATATGAAAAGGTTCACTTCTATATATACAGCACCTTTTGAATTTTAATATTCAAACTCTGAGTGACCAAAACAACAGGCCTATATATTTCAGTGACCAAAAATAAGTGTGCCACATATGTGATGTCATCATTGATGTCATCAATGACATTTGTGATGTCATCTTTGATGTTATGGGTGTAAGTCTTAGCAGTGCACAGTGGTGGCACGAGTTATGGTTGCTTAGCTTACCATAACTGTCGAATTTCGTTTTTACCTGTAACCATAACGCCCCTGTAACAACGTTTTTCCATAGAATTTCATAGGTTTTTGCTAGTGCAACTTCACCATAACGTCCCTTTAACAATGTTTTTGTTAGTGAATTTCGTAGTTTTTTAGTAGGTCACTGTAAGCAGAACATTGCTTTATCATAGTGTTTTCTGTAAAGACGATAGGTATTTCGTACGGCAACATAACCATAACGTCATGTCAACATCGGTTTGTTAGTAATTCCTTGGCTGCCCTCAAGATAAATGTATGGAAAGGGCAAATTGGCTGGTGTATGTATCCATTTGTGCTACCCCTTACTTTTCCGAATAGTGTGGCGTATCATACCAATTATAGATGTACATATTAAATGTTGTGTAGTCTGGCAGTGACTCTTTTTGTGTTAACAGGGCATGATAAATCTGTGCCGCACAATCCTGGCCGAGATGACTACAGATGAGCAATATGGATGTTTCCTAGGGACACTGCACCTGGCCAGCGTATGTGCAATCACACTGCAAGTATCCGTAGGACTCCATTAGTGGCCACATGGCTGTATCTTCGAATGCACTTTTAAGTAGTTGTGGAAGCGCACGTGTTTCCATTCCACACCGAGACCCATGCATTGGTCATCCACTGTATGCTGGTAACACCGCCTCTGTCACCAGCCCTACGGAATCATGCAGTAAACTACCACATTTAAAGTACTGCTGCCGACTTCGTGGGTGGCTCTGCAAATCTACCAATGCGTGGCTACAGTACTCCTAACTGTATAACGGCCACTGTTAAACCAGGACGAGCAACCTACATTGTCACATGGCTGTGTTGAATGTCGCATGACTTTAATTTTTCTGCTGCTTGCCTTTCCATGACCCGTGAAACAAATACATTGTTTCTGCACTCAGCGGTGTGACCAAAAGTATCATGAGGTCGCCTGCCGGTTGTACATTTGAAGAAAACATGTAACTGCTGGTGGGACAGTTTGTACTTAGTCTGCAAAATGGAGAAGCTGCGGCACCTTCCTCACGCACATACTAGTTGTCATGAGGCCTACCCCCGGGGACCCAGACCACGTCCAGCAACCCCGGAAGCAGGCATCAAGTTATCCTAAGCAAGCCCAACAACCCCTGCTAGGGGCTATTTGGGTCCAGTCCTGGCGCCTATGGCGCCATGCTCATATGGAGAGTCAGTCCTGGCGCCATAGGTGCCAGGCTCATAGATTAAAACTTACCTGATGCAGACCATGCTGCAAGAGCTCCAAGCCAAAAGAGGCTTGGAAGGGACTACTTTACTTAGGGACTATTTTTTACTCGGGCGGGGCTGGGAAGGAATACTTACCTGGGACTACTTTGGAGGCTATTTAAACCACGCCCGAAGAGCAGCACACGCTTCGCATTATTCTGCATCCAGCAGCGTAACGCTCACCATGCCTGCAAGTCTGCATCCAGCCTTCTGCCACGCCCGCCTCGAGTTTGGAGCTCCTAGAAAAAGGGAGAAAGAAGGAGAAAAGGTTAGAACAAGAGCAATACCTTTAATCCTTACCTGAATTCCCGATCCATCACGCCTTCGAGCTGGAAGAAAGAAGTTATTTTTATGCACATCACCTCGCCTGCTGCAGCGCCGCGCTGAACTCACCGGCCTTCGCAGCATCTTCACATTCCACCGCATCCTCCTGCATGTTCCCGCCGCACTCCGGCACCTCAGGAGAAGACAAGAACAGCAATTTGAGCTAAGGGAATACACAGAGGAATATTAGTTACCCCTGCATAGACTTACCTGATTTTACCACCGGGGGTACTATTCCTCTTCACGGGTCGGTGCAGCTTCCACTGCATCTTCGCCGAACCCTGGCCCCTAAGGGAAAAACAAAAGGACAGCAAGGTGAAACAAAGGGACTAACCAGGGGAACCCTCCTCACCACAATAGACTTACCTGATTTTACCGCCGGAGGTATTATTCCCCAAGACTTCATACTTTCTCTCAGCGCCTGAATAAGGGAGAAAGCAACAGGTTACATATTGACTTTGTTTTATCGAACTGTGTTGGAAAATACAAATCCTTACCAGAATACTACCGGTTGCCACAAGGAACTCTTCATTAGGGTCAAGCTGCAACCTGCAAGGAATCGGACAAGAGTGAAAGTCAGGCATTTGAACTCTTACGAACTTAATACTTACGGCGTCTTGCTGGGAATCTCAGAGTCAATATTGTTCTGGAACTCACCAATTCCTTCGAGCCAGTGAAGCAACTGGTTATCAACGCGCCCCTGCGCTCAATGCAGGATGGAGCGCTAATCTTTTCAAACCATCAGACTATAAGGGGACATCAAAGGCGATCTGTGGGGAGAACAGCGGGGGTGGGGGGATTTATGCTCAACTCCACGGGTGGTTAATTCCCTTTCTCCATTTGCAGAAGAATATTCCTACGGGTCAAGCAAACAAAGCTAGGTGGGCCAGTCCAGTCTTGGCCCTGCGCGTCACATTGGTGGAGACCGCAGCTGTCCAGTTCCGATCAATGCCTCTGTGGGAGCCAGGTGAGCGTAACACTAGTGCATGTAAAGGCAAGTAATGAAACAGCAAAATATGCAGAGCACAAACAACCTTAGTGCCGGTTAGAAAAGCGCTGTAGCTGCATGGGTCGCACAGAATAAATGGCTTCCTGCTGCACGTAATGAAGTTGTCTTTCCCGTCCTTGTAAACATTCTTGTATTCCACAATGTATGTATATCCATGAATGCTACCCCTCACACGAATGGCGTAGCATAAAGTGTTTCTACTGCATATGACGACAACTGAAAATAAAGCACAAGGGACCAGTGGCAGGCTACCACCCTTCCAGCCATTATGTAGGGTACTTTCATGTACAGCATTTTGCACATCTGCTTGGGGCAAAAAGAGGGGCACTCCTGTAGGCAGCAGAGCTGTAAAACAACCTTTGCAAACCATATGCCGCGCTACAGAACCTTCCCTGGAAAAGGGCATTGTATTGTGCATGTACTGCAATACGCTACTGTACAGAGGGAAGGTACTTGGAAGGGCGTGGGAACGTTCCTTATGGGAGCATTACAATGACAGGCACCTATGTAGTTGAGGACCACCCAATAATTCCGTCTCCTGGCACGTCCCCTATAGTACCCAGACAGGTGCTGCCCCTTCTGTACCGGACCTTTCCTGCCGTTCCTTCTATGGCGTGTGTGAGAACACCATAATAAATAAAAATGAACTGTGAAAGGGAAAAAGGTAAATAAAGAAAGCACCTTTCACAGTACAACAACAGAATTGCCAATGCATGCATGCAGGGCGGGAGGCGTGGCAGTGTAGTAACCACTGTAGTTCAATTGATAACAAAGGGGGTCGCTGTACAAAGAGGTTTTTTTAGGTGTTCAAGAGCGCCACAGCGCAGCACTAAGTACAAAAAAGTCACTACTTTCAATAAGGGCACCAAGTCAATTTAGATGGGGTGTGCAAAAATCGGATGCCTCACATAGTAAGGAAAACATTATAGCTGGGGAAAAGTGTTCGTGCTGTGAAACGTCATAGTCCCATGGGTGAAGGATGCCATTGGCACATGTCGAACAAAGCCACAAATACCCTTCTTTGCAATGTACCGCACTGTCTTCATTCACAGACCAAATAGGAAATTACACTGCCACATCGGTGGCTGCATAATGCGATAGAAACGTATGAAAGAGATCTGAAACAAACTCATGAACTGGGCAAGTGTCGCCTTCATTGCAAATGACACTTAAGGTTGTGTAACATGCTGCGCCATTTTCCCTGCACAATGAACAGCAATAATATTGGCATGATCGCGTGCCACTAAAGTGGTACACAGAGAAACCAAAATCTGGCACTTCCTTGTAGCTACTGCATATCACTACACATGCACATGATATATTTCAAAATGAGTAGCCACTGCACAGTGTTTTCCATTCACTTTCACTCAATGTATGTCAGAATCCCCTAAAACTTGCACGCTTTGCCTCTTGAAACACACAGCCATAACCGCACCCTCTGCATTTCTGTTGACAAATACACTGTGTACCACAGTCTGTCTGTACACACCACACCCACAAACTTTATCGTTAGGTGTGGTGGCTCTTAAAAGAACCTTTGTTTTTTTTCTGGTTTTTTTGTAAAGGTGCTTCCGTGGAAACACTTTTTTTGTTGTCTTCATACGTAAATGTGTTTTTTCAACGTCATCTCACATTCTTATAATAGGGTGTTCACTGCAGTGTGTAAATTGTGAAACAACATTTCATTGCCACTGTGCGACTAAGAAATTCAATTTGCCTTGAAAAAGTGTATGTAGCGTGAACCAATGTTCTCATTCTGACAAGAGGACATCCCAGCAGCACTCACAAAGTCGCGCATGCTACTGTTGATGAGACCCCTTCCGACCTCTGGCTGGCGACACAAATCCTTGGAATACTTCCACACTATTCTCAGGGGTATACATGAGAAAAGCACCTTGGCAGTAGGAAAAATGCGCTGCACTGCATTCATCATAATCTTTAGTTGATTAAACATACGGGGGACAAGGCATGTAACCCAAAAAGAAGGCTCCCAAGTGCACGATCACAAAATGTACAGTTGCCAAAGAGGCCACGCGTCGTCATTCTAGAAGTTGTCCGCCAAAACAGCACGATTCGACACTACACCACAAAGTGTCCACTCCCTCCAAACCAAAGTTGCCAGACAAGTCTTCTCGCAGGGCATACATGCACAGATCTTCCACAAAGCCATTACCCACGACGAAAACTGTGCATCTTGCCATGTTTGCCAGCCACAGTACACAAAGTAATGGGAATACTGAATGCCGCCCTTTCCTGTGACGCACACCCAGAGCACATGATTGGCCAAAATCCATAGTCTCATTTCCATTGGCCACCATGGTGAGAAGCGCAAAATGTGCCACGTGCCTTTCCCCAATGAGCCCGAGGGCCACGCCCCAGTGAGGCAGGAGGATTCCTTCTCCCTACTGGAGCTCTTTCCTGGATGTACACCCTGAGCACCTCATTGGGCAAAGGCCATAGTCCCATGTCCATTGGCCAGCATGCTAAAAAGCGCAGAATGTGGCAAGTGCCTTTTTCTAAGTACCACACGGGCCACGCCCTGGTACAGCAGGAGGAGTCATTCTTCGTATTGTTGCTCTTTCCTGTGACGCACACCCTGAGCACCACCTTATAGGATAATCGCTGCAGTCCCATTTCCATAGGCCAGCATGGTGAGAAGCGCCTAATGTGGCACATGTGGGTCGCTAAGTACGTCGAGGGCCAGTGTCACAACCGCTGGGTTCTGGCGGTTATGGAAGAGGTGGAAACATGGCGGTCGTCAGACCGTGCCGCCACGTTGTGCTCACTAGTGCGGTTTACGTTCTAGTCCTTTCCAACATGGCCGCCGCTGTGTGTACTTCTCTGTTCACGCTCGGCGGTTCGGCGCGTTGCAACTTCTGAATTCTTCTTCGTTGCGTGCGCTCCTCAGTACTCTCGCTTAGCGGAGTTCCGCTCCTATCCTATATTCCTCCTGTTGTCCTCTCTCTCATACCGGTGCTCCTTCTTGTACTCGGGCACGGTCGCTCTCCTCCCTTCTTTCCTCTTACCTTACTTGTTGTAGTTTCTCTCTCTGGCCTCCCCCCCCTTGCTCTACCTTTATTGCCTCTCCCTACCGTCAGTTTTGCCGGTATCCCGAATTCCAGCTGGCTTTGGATATTCCTCTCGTTCCGCACCATCGGATACCTACACTCCAAAGGGGTTTTTGTGCCGTTAGGCTTTTCCCCTTGCCGCACTTGTCTGTCGCGGGGGTGGGGGGGTCCCCGCGAATTCATTCGCAAAGGGTCGCGGTGGCTTCCTCCCGAGGCAGACCCTATCTACACAAGGAGAGGAGGACTTTTACTCGTCGACCTCGTGGAAGGACTTCTCGTCTTCATCAGGTGAGGAGGAAGGGGAATTAAAAGACTCTCAGGGTTTGAGTGGGGTGGACCACATCACGGACAACCCTGCTGATACACCCACAGCGTCAGACATTGCTGATAGCTTGCAACGCCAGGATACAGACATGGCAACTCCCCAGCAACTTCAAGAATTGGTCGCGGCAGTACAAAACTTAAACCTGGAAGTTCAAGCACTTCAAACGGCAAATACCGCTCTCCAACAGAGAGTCACCGCCAGAGAACAGCAAGTCACTGATTTACCGCCTTTGCCTCTGGTGTCGGGAAAATTTGACGGATCTGAGAAAAAAGTCAAAGAATTCTTGGAGGCTTGTAATATTCATTTTACATTCAGACAGAACACCTTTTCATCTGATCATGCCAAAGTGGGGTTTATGATCACTCACATGACTGGTAATGCCCTAGCTTGGGCTACCCCTCTGGTGTCCCGGTCCGACCCAGTATTACAGGACTATGTAGCATTCAAAGATCTTCTCAAGCAGGCATTTCTTCGCACTGAAAGCGCTCATCAGGCTAGTGAAGACCTGTTGGATGTACGTCAGGGTGGTTCTGACCTACTCACTTACATGTCCTCCTTCAAAAGACTAGCTGCTGAAGCCGGCTGGCAAGAAGAGGCTCAATATACCATCTTCAGGAGAGGTTTGCGCGAAGAGCTAAAGGACGAGCTCGCTAGAATCCCTCGCCCTGATTCTTTCTCCGATCTCATAACAGCAGTGGTACGAATAGACTTTCGCTTGTCTGAAAGGAGAAATGAAAGGAGAAAGAACCGTAATGTCAGTTCCTACCCCGAGACTCACCCATCGACCTCCTCACCTGCCGCTCGTCCATCCACCCGGGAAGATCCTATGCAGATAGGAACAACCAGATCGCCCTTGACTGCTGAAGAAAAGAAAAGGAGAAGAGAAGGCAACCTGTGTCTATACTGTGGCTCCTCCACTCATCTCTTGAGAGACTGCCCAGATGTACCTCCCAGACGTTCGGGAAACGAACGCCCTCGGTAGTTGGTAGGACGGACTACCGAGGGGCTTTTCTCTTGTGGAGCAGCCGGTAACTTTCTGGACACCCTATGGGCTGACAAGATAGGCCTTCGTAGGATAGCCAAGAAGGTAGACCAGAAGGTAGAGGGTGTAGATGGTACCCCTCTGTGCTCCGGCCTCATTACCCATACCACAGAGGAAGTACGAGTATCCATTCAACAACACTCTGAAGTACTGAACTTCGACATAATCCAAGCAGCTCATTTCCCAGTCATTTTGGGGATTGGATGGCTCCGACGACACAACCCTACCATCGATTGGTCGGCTAATCTCCTAAGTTTTCATTCGGCCTTCTGCCAGGAGAAGTGTCTTCCAGGACCCTTGTTCGAAAGTGTCAAGATGGAGTGTGCCCCAGAGAGGAGCACGATCCACTGTATCCCAAACAGTTTCCAGGAGTACGCCACGGTGTTCCAAGATCAACAACCTATGGAACTTCCTCCTCACAGACCGGAGGACTGTAGGATAGACTTAGTCCCTCAGGCTCTGGTTCCGTTTTGTAGAATGTATCCCCTTTCATTGTCGGAAAAAGAAGTCCTTAGACGTTACTTAGATGACAACTTAGCCAATGGGCTTATCCGACCGTCCAGATCACCAGCAGGAGCATCTTTATTCTTCATTCCAAAGAGGGACTCCAAAGACCTAAGACCTTGTATCGATTACCGAGGGCTCAACCAACTTACCATCAAGGACCGGTACCCTATGCCCATCATCGCTGAGATCCTGGAGGCCGTCCAAGGTTCGGTAGTGTTTTCCAAACTCGACCTACGGAATGCCTATCATTTGCTCCGCATAAGAACTGGTGACGAATGGAAGACGGCTTTCCGCACTCCCTATGGACTGTTCGAATATCAAGTAATGCCGTTCGGATTGGTCAACGCTCCCTCAATCTTTCAAAGGTTTATGGACCGTATATTTTCAGATCTCTTGGGTCAAAATACCGTTGTCTATTTAGACGATATTCTGGTTTACTCCCGTCAACCCGAAGAACATACCCGTCATGTGAAGGAAGTATTACGCAGGCTGCAACATCATCATTTACTAGTCAAGCCGGAAAAGTGTGCTTTCGCTAAGTCCTCTGTCTCCTATTTGGGCTTCATCTTGTCCAGCGAGGGAATCGCCATGGATCCTAAGAAGGTCGAAGCTATTCTAGTCTGGCCCTCCCCTTCATCGGTTAAAGAGATCCAAAGATTTTTGGGTCTGGCCAACTTTTACCGGAAGTTTATTCCCGAATTCTCCCGACTCACCCTGCCCATCACCTCCTTACTGAAGAAAGCCTCCAGGCCATTTCAATGGTCCAGGGAAGCCGAAGAGAGTTTCATCTGCCTGAAAAAAAGGTTCTGTTCAGCCCCTACACTGAGACAGCCGGACCAACTGCTCCCCTTTATTCTTGAGACTGACGCCTCTGCGGGTGCGGTTGGCGCCGTTCTTCTACAAACAAATCAGGGTCGAGAACATCCCATCGCCTATTACTCTAAGACCCTCAACCCTAGCCAACAGAACTACTCCGTGATAGAAAAAGAACTTTTAGCCATGAAACTGGCTTGTCTTGAATGGAGACATCTTCTCCAAGGAAGCTTACACCCGTTCCTGATACGGACTGATCACAAGAACCTACAGATCCTACGCCAACAAGAGTGCTATAACACCAGACAAGCCCGATGGGCACATTTCTTTGCACAATTCCATTTTCTCATAACATACATACCCGGAACCCAAAACCAGGTTGCGGACGCATTATCTCGCAGAGATGAGGCCTCTCTGGGATACGAGAAAGAACTCATGTTTCCCCATATCAAGATCATTTCCGCCGTATCGTCTTTCCTGGAAAAAGTGAGAGAAAGATCTCTTTCCCCTGAAGAAACACTCATGCAAGTGGGGGGGACTCCGGTGGATCTGAGGGACGGTCTGTACTTCTCTCGAGGAAGGCTTATCCTTCCTTCACAGGATCTCAGAATACAAGCTCTCCAGTGGTGCCACGACTCAAGGGTAGCCGGGCATAGAGGATTACGAGGGACCCTGGAATTACTGCAGAGATCTTTTTACTGGCCCGGTATGCGAGCCGACACTCAGGCATACATCCAGATCTGTCTTATCAAAACAAGCATTCCACACAAAGTCCCCTTGGCCTCCTTCAACAAGACCCGATTCCTCCAGGCCCCTGGAAGCACATATCTACAGATTTCACCGTAGACCTACCTAATTCCCAGGGCTGTACCTGTATTATGGTAACTGTGGACTCCTTCTCGAAGTTGGCTCATTTTTCCCCCCTACCCAGAATACCTTCGGCCTCCCTTATGGCAGAAGTCTTCATGAAAGATATCTTCAGATTACATGGTCTCCCCAAAAAGATCGTGTCTGACCGTGGGAGCCAATACACCTCAAAGTTCTGGACAGCCATGTGCAGACTGCTGGGTATCGAAAGGGCTCTATCTTCTGGGTTTCACCCACAGACCAACGGGCAGACAGAAAGGCTAAACGGTACTCTTGAGCAGTATTTGAGGTGTTTCATCAACCAACAACAGGACAACTGGGTGTCCCTCTTACCAACAGCTGAGTTTTCTTATAACAATTCTGTACACAGCGCACTGGGAATCAGCCCATTCTTTTGTACGTATGGATACCATCCTAAATCCATAGTACCTACCTTCTGGACTGAGACTCCCATACCATCCTTGGAAAACTCTTTGTCTAGATTAAAGGAAGCCCATAACACCGCCAACCAAAGTCTTCTAAAGGCCAATACCCCTAACAAACTACAAGCGGATAAACACCGGAGACCTGTACAGGAGTGGAAAAGAGGATCTAAAGTCATGCTATCCACTAAGTTTTTACCCCGCTGGGTACGCCCTTCTAAACTATCCCCCCGATTTATTGGTCCCTTCGATGTTCTATCCAGGATCAATCCGGTGGCTTATCGCCTCAAACTGCCTAACAATCTTAGTCGCATACATCCGACCTTTCATGCCTCTCAATTACGTCCCTTCAAATCAGGAAACAGGAAACAGAATACCCCCAGTCTCCCTACTTTGCCTGCTCCCATCTCTGAAGAATACAAGGTCTCCCATATCCGGGATTCACGTTATTGCAGAGGTCGCCTTGAATATCTTATTCATTGGAAGGGGTATCCTTCCTCGGAAGATACTTGGGAACCTAGGATCCATGTACATGCTCCCCTCTTGTTACGTCGGTTTCACAGATTACATCCCGGCAAGCCGGGGGGAACCCGATTTCGAGGGGGGCATACTGTCACAACCGCTGGGTTCTGGCGGTTATGGAAGAGGTGGAAACATGGCGGTCGTCAGACCGTGCCGCCACGTTGTGCTCACTAGCGCGGTTTACGTTCTAGTCCTTTCCAACATGGCCGCCGCTGTGTGTACTTCTCTGTTCACGCTCGGCGGTTCGGCGCGTTGCAACTTCTGAATTCTTCTTCGTTGCGTGCGCTCCTCAGTACTCTCGCTTAGCGGAGTTCCGCTCCTATCCTATATTCCTCCTGTTGTCCTCTCTCTCATACCGGTGCTCCTTCTTGTACTCGGGCACGGTCGCTCTCCTCCCTTCTTTCCTCTTACCTTACTTGTTGTAGTTTCTCTCTCTGGCCTCCCCCCCTCCCTTGCTCTACCTTTATTGCCTCTCCCTACCGTCAGTTTTGCCGGTATCCCGCATTCCAGCTGGCTTTGGATATTCCTCTCGTTCCGCACCATCGGATACCTACACTCCAAAGGGGTTTTTGTGCCGTTAGGCTTTTCCCCTTGCCGCACTTGTCTGTCGCGGGGGGGGGGTCCCCGCGAATTCATTCCCAAAGGGTCGCGGTGGCTTCCTCCCGAGGCAGACCCTATCTACACAAGGAGAGGAGGACTTTTACTCGTCGACCTCGTGGAAGGAAGTTGGACTTCTCGTCTTCATCAGGTGAGGAGGAAGGGGAATTAAAAGACTCTCAGGGTTTGAGTGGGGTGGACCACATCACGGACAACCCTGCTGATACACCCACAGCGTCAGACATTGCTGATAGCCAGGCCCAAATGAAGCAGCAGTGCCTCTTCCTATTGGTGCACACCCTAATCATGTGATTGGACAATCCCCACAGTTCCATTTTCGTGGCCGCCACTCGCAAAATCCCCGGATGTAGCTTTCGTGCTGCGTTCGGGCATGGGGGAATAACTTGCAACCATGGTAGAGGTAGTTTGTGGTAAGGGGCGACTCGTCAAAGTGATGGTTGTTTTTTTTTTCTTTAGATGCTTCTAAGGAAACACCTTTTTTTCTGTTTTCATTAGCTTTTTTGAGTTCTTCTGCACACATTAGTACCGTAAACTCTTCACCGCAGCCTGTAGACGAGCAAACAAAACATTGCCAATGGGTGACAACAAAATGCCATTTTCTTGGAAACACTCTGCATTTCCACAGCTAATGCGGTCATTGTTGCAGAAGAACATTCCACAAGCGTACAAAAAAGTATACATGCTTCTGTTAATGAGACACCTTCCTCCATCTGGCTTGGAACAACAACCATGAGCGGTAGGCCATACTCTCCGTGGTATTATGGATGAGAAAAGCACCTTTGTGGTGGGAAAAAGCTTCCTCACGACATTCAGCAATCTCCTCAGTCTACGGAACAAATGTAAGCAAGGCAGGCAACCTATATGCATGCCGCCGTAATGGATGACGATGACATCTACTACTTGAAAAGTGGCGAGGTATTTGCAAAGTGCAGGCATATCGGTGAAATTGCACTCATACACAGCGTTCCATGATGCGTCCGCTCCTTCCAAAGGAAAATTGCTGTCAAAGTGTATTTGCAGGGCATAGTTGTGCAGATCTATGACAAAGGGATCACCTACAGTCATATAATCTGTTTCGCCATGTCAGCCACCCTCAGTACGCAGAATATAATGTAAAACAGTTACGCCTCCCCTTCCTGTTAACCACAGTCAAATTACTTGATTGGCTAATCCCCACACTGCCATGCCAATTAGACAAGGTGGTGTAATTTTGGTATGTGCACCTCCCAAAGTAGCGCGAGAGCCGCGCCCCTGTAAAGCTAGACCATTCCTTCTTCCCTTTGCATTATGTTCTCTGCAGCTCCACTTCATTGGGTTATGCGTAAATATGCACACACGCATCCACCAGTCGCATCAAAGCCGCCATCATCCAACACTGTCACTCCTGTACAACACTTAAAATTTACTGTTACACATTTGCTGTACAAATGACGTACCATTCCAAAGCACGTCCACTACAAAGTTCAATGAAATTATGCACGAGTTCTCCATCCTTGTACATCCCATAGCCACCCTGGATGTGGCACGTGTAATCCTGAAAGTACCGCGTAATGCACTACCTTTTCGTGATAGTGTGGGGGGGCTAAACAATATCAAACTGGGTAGGGGATTCAGTCTTCCATCGTAGATGTATGAAGGTGTTTGTTTTTTGTTTTTTTTGTGACCTGCGTGCCAGCAACTTTTTTTTAAATGTTCTCTTTATATTATCTGTTTGCCTCTTTTCACATGTTTACCACATTCTGGTCAATGCTTCTTGCACAGTGTAAAAGAAAACGGCATTGCCAAAGGCACTCAAATAAATGCCATTTCTATGGAACCGCTGCATATTTAGCGACCTCGTGATCTCATAGTGGATGGAGAACATGCCAGCAGTCTGCATAAACTCACGCATAATTCTGTTTATAGCACACCTTCCGACCTCTGGCTGTGGACAAATTACACCGTCATGGACCCAAACTCCTCTTGGTGTTATGCATTAGTAAACGACCTTCGCAGTAGGGAAAATATACATCACTGCTGTCAGCAACCTCTTCAGATGACAGATTAATCGTCCACACGACAGTTAACCCGAATGTAGACTTCCATAGTGCAGCACGACAAAGTCAACGTTTCTGACGGAAGCCACATATCTGCAAAGGCGACCCATCCTGCCGAAACTGCAGTCACCCTGACAGGCCCAGAGAGCATCCACTCCTTACAAACCATAATTACCAGCAACGCCTCTTTGCACACAACACCTGTACAGATGGTGCACAAAGGTATCACCGACAATAAGTACTGTGCGTCTCTCCATCTCGACTACCCTCAC
The DNA here is from genome assembly GCF_040938575.1 of Ambystoma mexicanum. Lineage (NCBI taxonomy): Eukaryota > Metazoa > Chordata > Amphibia > Caudata > Ambystomatidae > Ambystoma > Ambystoma mexicanum. Next base: position 1,093,331,284 of record NC_090941.1, read on the forward strand.
GACAGAGTATTGGGAGGAAATGGTACCGCCCCTTCCTTTGAACCACGCCCTAAACTCCTACTTGCCTATTTCCCAAAATTCCATTTCCCTTGCCACCCTGCTCATGATAGCAGGATGTGCACATGTGCTTTTCCATCTACAGTGAGAGCCACGGCCCAGTAAATCTAACACAATACTTCTTCCCTATGTACAGTCACTTTTTGCAGCACTCCCCCATTGTCAAACAAGCATGCAGCAATGACATACAAACCCTCTGCATTGCACACTGTCATTTCCATAAAGCACTCCATATTTACTGTTGAACACTCTCAGTACACGTTCCGTTTCATTGCAAAGCCCCTCCACCAAAAACTTCTGCTAAATAATGCACGATTGCAGCATCCACAAAGAACCTCAGACACACCCAGCACACCTTTGGCCATGCACACAACATTGCAGCCCTTTTCACACCCACTGTCACGATGCCCGCTCCCGGGGAGCCGGCTCAGGCCCTGCGTCCCCGAAAGCGGACATCAAGTCCCCGGGGAAGGTCCCAGCAACCCCTTATAGGGGCCCTTTGGAGAGCGTCCTGGCGCCTATGGCGCCAGGCTCATAGAAAACGGCAGTCCTGGCGCCATAGGCGCCAGGCTCATTATGAAAGTGTTTGGGTGCACTTACCTGATGCAGACCATGCTGCAGAACCCCGGCCTCCTTGAGGCCTGAAAGGAACTACTTTACCTGTGGGACTCATTTACCACCCGGGCGTGGTCGGGGAAGGATACATACCTGATTGGAGGAAGGACACATTCCAGGAACTTCTTCCAAGGCTATTTAAACCACACCCGATCAGCCACACGTGCTTCGCGTTGTTCTGCATCTAGCAGCTGGACGCTCACCGTGTCTGCTCCTGCATCTTGACTTCTGCTACACCTACCAGCATCCTGAATCACCTGCAAAGGAAGGGAACAAGAAAACAGAAGAAGGAAAAGGCCTCACCTGCTAAATCTGCATCCCAGAGACATTTCGCCGACAATCCTGAAAAGGAAGACATTTATTTTTAAAAGCACATCTCATCGATCGCTGCAGCGCCGCATTCTACTCACCTTTACAGGGCGCCTCCATGTTCAGCAGCGACCATTCAGATTCGCAGTCGCGCCCCCGCGCCTAGGGAGAAAAAGACAAGAACAAAGGTGAGAGAAAGAAGAGAAAAGGGAAGCTAAAACTCCATGTCAAGACTTACCTGTTGGGTCATTCCCTTTTCATTTCGGGTCCGCGCCGCATCCAGGCATTTTCGGACCCCGGCCCCTAAGGGGAAAAAGACATCAGCGTTAATGAGTGAATGAAAAGACATTACCAAAACACTCATTAAAGACTTACCTGATTTCCACAAGGATTTCACCGCTCACCTCGGGTCGGTGCCTGTTCCCCGGCATTCCGTATCCCGGCCCCTATGGGGAAAAAGACACTAGCATTGGAACATTAATGCATGGACACAAGAGGAACCACTTATAGAAAAACTTACCTGGAAGCCAAGCAAGTTTGGTTCTCTCCCATCCGAAAATCCAGTGACGTAACTGGATACCAACGCGCCCCTGCATCAGAAGCAGGATGGAGAGCTCGTCCTTCCAGACCCTAAGGTGAGACGCTACGGGGAAGCACAGAAGGGTTTTGAGGAGGGTGAGAGGGGTAAGAGGGAGGCCGATTGCATTACCCCGCAGACAGTTAGCCCCCTATTCTCACCTACAGAAGGATACTTCTGCGAGTCAGACAAGCCAGATCTGGGGCCCGGTCCAGTCTGTCTTCCGAACCCTGCGCATCACCTTAGACGAGGTCACAGCAGCGCGAACCAGGCCAGCGCCCCCGTGGGAGTCAGGTGAGCGTTACAGAACGCGAAGCCTTCCTACAAATTCCCACCCAGGCGCTATGGAAACTTCTGAGACTGATTAGTTGGCCCAATTACTGGGGGATTTACGGGCCGAAGTACATGCCGCTCGTCAAGAGACTAATGCCCTCAAGAGGGAATTAATAATATCAAAGGAAAGAACTGATGACCTGGCCAGACAGCTTTTGCAAGGTCAAGCTGGACAAACTCCTCTACCCTGTTCGGGAGGGAACCCCGCTCCTGTGGTTCCCAGTAACCCTGTGCAGTTTAATCTACCTGGAAACATGCCGCTGGCCCCACCTGAACGCTTTGCTGGGGACCCCAAACGATTCGCCGTATTCATGAATCAGTGTCGTTTGCACTTCCTATGCAGACCTGGGGCCTTCCCTAATGATCAGACCAAAGTAGCCTTTGTATTGTCATATCTCAGTGGCTGCGCTGCCGATTGGTCAGTTCCACTGGTTACTCAAGATGACCCGATTCTCCGTGATTTTCAAGGATTTCAAGCAAGCATGGAAAGGTTATTTGCTCGACATTCACAGGGGCAGGCTCTGGATGACGAACTTCTATCCCTGCAACAGGGCAATCAGGACCTCCTATCCTATATTGCAACCTTTAATAGACTAATTGTGGAAACGGGATGGCCAGAGGATAAAAGAGTCACGTTATTTTATCGAGGTCTACGCGGAGAACTTAAAGATGTCTTGGCCCAAGTTGTAAATCCGCCCCAAGAATGCACAGAATATATAGACTTAGTGGTCCAATTGGATCACAGACTTCAAAACAGAAAAACAGATCGGACCAGGTTTGAGACCCGAAAGTTGGTCAAGACCCACGCTAACACCAAGGGAGTTGATGTCTCTGAGCCTATGCAAATTGGAGGGGCTAAAGAACCCTTAACTCAAAAGGAACGTGAAAGGGGGCGGCAGTTAAAATTATGTCTTTATTGTGGGAACTCTGGACACTTTCAACGAGATTGCCCGGCAAAACCGCCCCGAAAAGCGGTAGGAGCCGCTGATAAAAACCATGAAGACTCTGTTTCGGGAAACGACTCAGCCCGACAAGCGTAGGGGTCCGCTTGCCGAGCTTGAAAACTAACTCTCAGACCTCGCATTTCATTGTGCCAATGGTTCTCGTAGATCCAGAAAAGCCTAAGCGGTTGCATGCAATAAAGGCATACATCGATAGTGGGGCTATTGGAAACTATGTGGATCGTGAATTGGTCTCTAGGATTAACCTCCCTCTCCGTCCTAAAACCAGCAAAGATGTCATCACCACAGTCGATGGAACTGAAATTGCCTCTGGACCGGTAACACATTCCACTACTGAGGTGACTCTTATTGGTCCTGACGGCCATCGGGAGGCAGTTGTGTTTGATGTAATCAAGGCTCCACAGTTTCAGGTTATTCTTGGAATTCCTTGGTTAGAGACACATAATCCTCGAATTGATTGGCGAGCTAAGAGAATAACCTTCCCGGATTGTGCACAAACCTGCTACCCAGAAAACCTGAAGATTAATCTAGCATCTGTAACCTCTGCCTCCATGCAATTACCTCCGGAATACCAGGACTTTCAGGACGTCTTCCAAAAGGAACAGGCCAACACGTTACCTCCTCACCGATCGTACGATTGCCAAATCGATCTGGTGCCCGGTGCACAACCCCCTTGTAGCAGGATTTATGCCCTTACGGAACCTGAGAACCTGCATTTGAGACAATATTTGGATCAATACCTCGCCAATGGTTTTATTCACCCGTCAAAGTCCCCGGCATCCTCGGCTTTGTTCTTCGTACCTAAAAAAGAAGGCGACCTTAGAACTTGTATCGATTACCGCGCATTGAACCAGATAACGGTTAAAAACCGTTATCCTCTGCCTCTGATTCCTGAACTCCTTGACCAGGTGAAGGACGCTTGCATATACACCAAGTTAGATCTCCGGGGGGCATATCATCTGGTGCGAGTAAAAGAAGGCGACGAATGGAAAACAGCCTTCCGTACAAAATATGGATTATTCGAATACCAGGTAATGCCTTTCGGGTTGTGCAATGCGCCTGCTGCCTTCCAATTCTTCATGAATGATGTCCTTCGGGAACTCATCGATGTTTGTGTTGTCGTCTATATCGATGACATTCTAGTGTACTTCTCTTCGGAATCTGATCTCAGAAAACACGTTAGGGCAGTTCTGGAAAAACTGCGCCATCACAAACTATTTGCTTTACTGGAGAAATGTGTTTTCCATACCACAGAAGTTGAGTTTCTCGGTTTCATCCTGACACCCAAAGGAGTCCGAATGGACTCAAGAAAAGTGGATGCCATCCTCAAATGGCCATCACCTAGCTCTGTAAAAGGGGTTCAAAGCATGCTCGGCTTTGCCAATTTCTATCGCAGATTTATCCCGGAATTTTCACGCATAGTACAACCCATTACTGCACTCTTGAGGAAAAATAAACGTTTTGAATGGTCTGAAGAAGCCGAGCAGGCCTTCCAGGATTTAAAAGCTAAGTTTACCTCTGCACCTATATTGAAACACCCACGTCCAGATCTCCCGTATGTCGTCGAAACTGACGCATCAAGCCTAGCCATGGGAGCAGTTCTGTCTCAAAGAGATCCTGAAACCAACCAACTGCATCCCGTAGCATTTTGGTCCAGAAAATTCTCGGCACCAGAGATTAATTACGCAATCACTGACAAAGAACTGTTAGCCATAAAGTCCGCTTTTAAAGCCTGGCGGCATTACCTGCTTGGCGCTCGACATACCATCACGGTGATCACTGATCACCGGAATTTACAGTATTTGAAAACCGCCAAGGCTCAGTCATCACGGCAGCTCCGATGGGCTTTGTTTTTCGCCGAATTTGATTTCATGATTACCTATCGACCTGGCTGCAAGAACGGCAAAGCAGACGCCTTATCCCGAATTGGAATGGGAGAATCTGATACAAACTCAGAACCAGTACCAATAATTCCCGAACAGAGAATTCTAGGCATGACTTCGTTACAGACGCTTGAAGACATTCAAGTCAGAGTGAAACAACTCCTGGACCCTACAGTCCTACAGGATTGGATACAAAAGGGATCAGACTTTACCATAGATAATGGTTTACCTTATTACCAAGGACGCTTATTCCTGCCGCACAAGGATTTACACAAACTAGTTATTTCAGGTTATCATGATACATTAATAGAAGGACACCCCGGTATTGCCAAGACAATGGAAAAGGTGAAACGACAATTCTGGTGGCCCTCTTGGCGAAAAGATGTTAAATCTTTTGTGATGTCCTGTGGTGTTTGCGCCCAAAATAAAGGTCAAAAGAAAAGACCAGCCGGTCTCCTTCAACCTCTAGACATACCGCCAGCACCCTGGCACACCCTATCAATGGATTTTATTACGGACTTGCCTCCCTGTTCGGGATACAATACCATTCTGGTAATTGTGGATTTGTTTTCCAAAATGGCCCACTTCATTCCTTTGAAAGGTTTACCTTCAGCTTCTGTCCTAGCCAAAGAATTCCTCGAAAATATTGTTCGGCTACATGGATTCCCATCTATACTAATCTCTGACCGGGGAAGCCAATTCATTTCCCACTTCTGGCTCAAATGTTGTCAAATGGCACAAATCGACGTAAGATTATCGACCAGTCATCACCCTCAGACCGATGGTCAGACCGAGAGGACAAATCAGACCCTTGAGCAGTACTTATGGTGTATGTTACAGCAATCTGAAAGCAACTGGAAACACATTCTTTGGATAGCCGAATTCGCATATAATAATTCGGTACACTCTGGAACTGGCCATAGTCCTTTTTATACCTTGTTTGGACATCACCCTCGAACCTCAAACCTCGACTCACCTCAGAACCTCGGAGTGCCCGCAGTAGAACATCTGCATTCTACCATTACCCGAGCCTTCAAAGAGGCAACCACGCATTTACAACAAGCCAAGAGAAAATACAAGGAGAATGCTGACCTACATCGGAGTGAAGCACCCCCGTATCAGATTGGGGATCAAGTGTGGTTAGCTACCAGACATTTACCGCTCAAAGGGCCTCGAACTTTTAACCCAAAATATCTGGGACCTTATTCTATTACGGCAATAATTAACCCAGTAGCGGTTAAACTTGATTTACCAGCTAATATGCGAATTCACCCTGTTTTTCATGTGTCACTTCTGAAACCAGTGGTACCCGGAACCCGACTACTCAAACCTCCAGAACCTATTCAAATAGATGGGGAACCCGAATTCGAAGTGAAGAACATTTTAGATTCAAAAATGTTTAGGTCTAAGCTTTTCTACCTAATTGATTGGAAGGGGTACGGACCTCAGGAGAGGTCGTGGGAACCCAGTGACCATGTGCATGCACCTCGATTAGTCAGGAAATTCCACCGACTCTTCCCAAACAAACCAAAACCCCCGGAGGGAACAACCTTGGGAGGGGCCTTGGGGGGGAGTGCTGTCACGATGCCCGCTCCCGGGGAGCCGGCTCAGGCCCTGCGTCCCCGAAAGCGGACATCAAGTCCCCGGGGAAGGTCCCAGCAACCCCTTACAGGGGCCCTTTGGACAGCGTCCTGGCGCCTATGGCGCCAGGCTCATAGAAAACGTCAGTCCTGGCGCCATAGGCGCCAGGCTCATTATGAAAGTGTTTGGGTGCACTTACCTGATGCAGACCATGCTGCAGAACCCCGGCCTCCTTGAGGCCTGAAAGGAACTACTTTACCTGTGGGACTCATTTACCACCCGGGCGTGGTCGGGGAAGGATACATACCTGATTGGAGGAAGGACACATTCCAGGAACTTCTTCCAAGGCTATTTAAACCACACCCGATCAGCCACACGTGCTTCGCGTTGTTCTGCATCTAGCAGCTGGACGCTCACTGTGTCTGCTCCTGCATCTTGACTTCTGCTACACCTGCCAGCATCCTGAATCACCTGCAAAGGAAGGGAACAAGAGAACAGAAGAAGGAAAAGGCCTCACCTGCTAAATCTGCATCCCAGAGACATTTCGCCGACAATCCTGAAAAGGAAGACATTTATTTTTAAAAGCACATCGCATCGATCGCTGCAGCGCCACATTCTACTCACCTTTACAGGGCGCCTCCATGTTCAGCAGCGACCATTCAGATACGCAGTCGCGCCCCCGCGCCTAGGGAGAAAAAGACAAGAACAAAGGTGAGAGAAAGAAGAGAAAAGGGAAGCTAAAACTCCATGTCAAGACTTACCTGTTGGGTCATTCCCTTTTCATTTCGGGTCCGCGCCACATCCAGGCATTTTCGGACCCCGGCCCCTAAGGGGAAAAAGACATCAGCGTTAATGAGTGAATGAAAAGACATTACCAAAACACTCATTAAAGACTTACCTGATTTCCACAAGGATTTCACCGCTCACCTCGGGTCGGTGCCTGTTCCCCGGCATTCCGTACCCCGGCCCCTATGGGGAAAAAGACACTAGCATTAGAACATTAATGCATGGACACAAGGGGAACCACTTATAGAAAAACTTACCTGGAAGCCAAGCAAGTTTGGTTCTCTCCCATCCGAAAATCCAGTGACGTAACTGGATACCAACGCGCCCCTGCATCAGAAGCAGGATGGAGAGCTCGTCCTTCCAGACCCTAAGGTGAGACGCTACGGGGAAGCACAGAAGGGTTTTGAGGAGGGTGAGAGGGGTAAGGGGGAGGCCGATTGCATTACCCCGCAGACAGTTAACCCCCTATTCTCACCTACAGAAGGATACTTCTGCGAGCCAGACAAGCCAGATCTGGGGCCCGGTCCAGTCCGTCTTCCGAACCCTGCGCATCACCTTAGACGAGGTCACAGCAGCGCGAACCAGGCCAGCGCCCCCGTGGGAGTCAGGTGAGCGTTACACCCACCACCACACTATACATCCAAGCAAGTGACCATGTGGGCACCTACCATTATGCACAAACGTAACATATGTAGCGGCACTCCCACCCAACTCCCCCACACCATAAAACACCCATTCACAAAAACATGTCACACTTAGCAGATTCCAGAAACATATCACAGCCTGCATTACCCCAATGCACTGCCATTCACAAAGTATTGTGTCACTGGCAACCTATGCACAACAGCTGCACAATATTGGGCCTACTTCAATAAATAAGCACACAGCACAGTAACCAACCACATATAAACTGCACTTCAACCATACTCACATTACCTACACAGTGCACCCTGTGGCCACACTGCACAACTTCTCACTGCACCATCTCCTGCTGCACACCAAATACTGTAGCACGTTGCAACTATCACCACAATCATGGAATGCACAATACATGCTTCGCAACTTACTTGTACTGCTATAGCACGTCGACAATGTGCTCCACACCCATTCTCCAAAGATCACCACCCTGTGCCTCATGCACTATCAAACCTGCATTACTCCAGTGGGTGTGCTCCTTGCACACATTCCCTGCACTGTAATGCAATCATGTCTGTCAGCATGTCACCAACAACCACTATGCACATATGCACCACTTGCACCAGCACTCCTAGCCAACCTCCACACTGCAATGGACATGCACGGCATTACATGCAACAGTTATCATATTGTATGAACATTACACTGTTTCCGGCACCCCTACACCTTTTCATTCACATACTATTGTCTTACCGAATTCCATTCAGAAGGTATTCTGTCACTGCCAACGTAACCACAAAATGTTTACAACATTGCCCATACTGCATGCATTGAGCACACAGCACACTATCCAAGAACCTATAAGCTGCCCTTCACACATACCCTCTACCATACTGACAGTATGCAAACACTGCATCCAGAGCCCACACTGTGTGACTTTTCACTGCAGCATCTCCAAACACAGCGCACCACCATGGAGATATGCAGCAACAAATTCCAACAGTTACCATAATGTACAAACAAAAGAATCTCTCCTGCATCCCTGTGCACTTTCAATCACATACTATGGGCGTACCCACTTCCATTCACAAAGTATTGTGCCACTTCCAACCTACCCACAATCTGTTTGCAACACTGGGCTGTAACGGCTGAAATGTGCTCCACAAACATTCCGTACATGACACCACCTTCTAACTGATGCACATTCAACAAGGCATTACTGCCATGGATGTCCTCAAGGCCTAAGCTCTTGAGTGCATGGCCTACAACCTCTGGCCATGCACCCAATAGTCTAGGCCTTCAACACACCCACAGCTCTACCATACTGACAGTATGCAAACACTGCACCCAAAGCCCACACTGCGTGACTTTTCACTGCAGCATCTGCAAACACAGTGCACCGCCATTGAGGTATACAGCAACAAGTTGCAACAGTTACCATGATGTACAAACAAAACAATCTCTCCTACATCCCTGTGCACTTTCAATCACATACTATGGGCATATTCACTTCCATTCACAAAGTATTGTGCCACTTCCAATCTACCCACAATCTATTCGCAACACTGGCCTATAACGGCTGAAATATGCTCCACAACCATTCCTTACATGTCACCACCTTCTAAGTGGTACACATTAAAAAATGCAGCACTGCCATGGGTGTCCTCAAGGCCTAGGCTCTTGAACACACCCACAGCAATGTAATGCCACTATACATGTCACCATGTCAGCAAGTACGACAATCCAAATGCACACCACAGCCACCAGCACTCCTACCCAAACTGTACAGCGCCCATGGCGCTAAGCAACACCAAATTGCACCAATTAACAAAACGCCCATGTGGGCAGCTAACATTAAGCACAAATAAAATACCCATGCGTGAAAACAGGTCGCAATTACCAGACTCCACAAACACACCACTACTCACAGCCATTCACAAAGTATTGTGTCACTAACCACAACATTTTCACAACATTGGACCTACTTGAAGAAATCTGCACACAGCATAGGCCGTGAACACAGCCACAGTAACAAGATGCCACCATGCATGTCAACATTGCACCCACTACCACCATCCACACACACACCACTGCCACCAGCACACCTACCCAACATGTGCACCGCCATGCAGCTATGCAGCAACAAATTCCAACAGTGAACATAATGTGCAAAGAAAACACTCTCTACTGCACCCCTGTGCACTTTCATTCACTTACTATGGGCGTCCCACTTCCATTCACAAAGTAATGTGTTGCTGCCAACCTACCCGCATTCTGGTCGCAACACTAGCCCTACTGTAACCAATCTGCACATACCACACTATACAAGCACCACCACGTACCAAATGCAGAGTCAAACATGCGTTCCTGCGGTGGGTATGTTGCAGTCCTACGCTCTTGAGTGCATGCCCTACACCCTACGGCCTACGGCCTTCGCCCATGCACCCATTAGTCCAATCCTTCCACAGAACCACTGCACCTTCATTCAGCCATACATGCCACCAAGTCGCCAACTACCACATTCCATCCGCAGCGCACAGCCACCCACGCTCCCACCCACCCTATGTCATGTAAAAATCACTCCCCTTCTGCAATTTCCCTGCTACCCCCCACCACGAAAAGAGGTCGCTGCAAACAGGTTGCGGCAGAAGCTATGGGGCCGTTACGACAGCTGCCGTCAATCAACACACACAGTACTCGCCTACTTATGTCACATTAAGCACTTCTCACTCCCCCACCCGTTTCCTCCCATATTGCCACCAACACATTCCGTGCTGTACATTTTCCAGACCCTTCTGCCGTGCACTGACCTTCGATACACCATGGCAGCTTTCCCAAAAAATGTTGACGTACACCATGCTTCCCTCCAGCCAACCACCGCTGTGTCCAAACTTCTCCGACAGCACACCGTACCACGAGCCAATGACACTTCTGTCCATGGTGCGAAAAGGGAAATGGGTCTGTGCAGCGGACCCAGATATCACACATTTTTTGGGACGTACATTTCAGTACTTTGCAACAAAACTACTGGTCGGATTTCCACCAAACACACAAAATCACGCTTTCTGATCCAACCCCCCATTCCTGCTGCAAATCTAGTGAAAATCAGTCCAGTCATTTCGGCCTGTAGCCGTGAGCAAAGTGTTTCCCCATTCAATCTATGGAAAAAACAAATTTGGGACCCCCCTATAATTTGACCCCCCCGCATGAAACATCCCCCAACTTGGTGAAAACATTCAGACCTGGCCATATACTGTTTTTGCAAAGTTTGGTGAGCATTCCTCCTGAGGGAGCGAAGTTATAAGATGCAGAAAAAGTGCTCTTCCTATGAGTTTAGCAACTTAACAATAGCTACACGTCCGCTACCGCGGGCCGTGTAATGCAGCGAGAGATATATTCGCTGAAAAACTTTAGTTAAAGTTTATCTAAATTGAGCAGATTTGACGCAACAAAGCCCTTGAAATTCAGCAGATGTGGGAAACAACGATCAATTAAGAAGGAAAGAAGTTGTTAAGAAAGTAAAACAAAATGTTGTTTTGACCTAGTACTCCAGCGCACAGCCAAAATAACTGAATGGAATTGGACCAGGTATGAAACAGGAACGAACCGTTTGACTCAATTTCCAGGAGGTTCTGGGGTTATTGCGTCCAGTCATTTTTAAAATATTTGACAGAGAAGGGGCTGACCCCTTCTCCCCAAAAACAGCTATATCTCCAATGGTTCTTTGCAGCTGGGTTGGTGAGAGGCATTTCAGAAAGGAAAAAGCAGCAATTTGTATCCCCAAAATTCTACTGCTAGTAACCTGCATTAGGCATTTATATGGTATAATGACACATTGTAGAAGTCGACAGTTGACATAGTTATGAATATATCATAGCATAAAATGAAAGATAAATACATGGAAAAGCAAAACAGTTCAAAAGCTCAAGGGCCTGATTCAACGATCGTTTTGCAAAGGGATTGCACCATTATAGAATGCTTCTGTGAATCAGACCCCATGTCTCATCACAAAAATGATACATTAACTTGATACTAAAGAGAGATTCATACCAAAGATAAACAAAGCCATTACATTGATGGACAAGAATGTTGTACACATTGACTCAAAAAGGCGAAGAAAAAAACATGACACATAAAGGATAGAGATAAACAAATGCATATAATTGGCACATTGAATAGAACTTGATGATGAGGCATTAAAAAAAACAGTAAGTGGATTCCATTTTTGATTATAGCTTTGAACACCCCTCTATGTAGTGGCACAACCTGTTTCAATCATATGTATATAGCTGACTTAATTCCACCTAGCAGCACAAGATAGACATGTCAAACACTTCCAATTCGAAGATATAGGATGAAAGTCAATGGGCCTCATCACGAGTTGGGTGGTAGCCCTTAAATCCGGTGGTAATGCTATTACCGCCACATTTAACGGGCTGCCCAATCTCGGGCTGGCAGCATTTACCTCCGCTCTAAGCCCAATTGGTGATGAGGCTGTTTGTCTGGTATTTCAGCAGATGTGTTTTAAAACTTTGCTATTTCTTTTTTGTATATGTTTGTACAGAGGTTGCTGTTTGTGAGGTGTTTGTTAATGTTTTCTTAAATAACTGAATTTTTAGTAAGTCAAGTTAAGTTCCAAAATATTTAGTTTGGATGCATTTTATTTCTCGAAGGATATCTTCAACTGTTCCATGTAGGAGAATGTTCTCATTTTTGCAGTTGTAGTACAGGACTTTTGGCATAGTGCAATCCATGGACACGGTGTTACATAGCAGAATGATGTGTTGCTAACATTTTGATGTGATGGAAGGTGCTTTTGCAAGCAGTTCCAGAAATGCAGGCTAATGAATGTCCTCGCAGTCCAGTTCAGATTCGTACTGGGCTGGAGTACATTGTTTGTAAAACTTTCATTCTACTTTTGTCTTTTTGTTTCACATAGTGATAGAGGAATTGTCATAAACATTTCAGTGACTGTTGAAGTATGTTACATATTGAGCGTCTGGTCCATTTGTATGCTGGATAACTTGTTTTGCTAAAAGGAAAAGTGGGTTAAAAGTTTTTTGTGGAAGATTTTTCAAAAAGTGTTTCTTTTACCATGGTGCTGTGTGCTGCCACTCCATAGCCTCGCGCCTTGTTGTTCATGGCATTTGGGTTTATGTGTTCTTGTTTATAAGCCTCTTCATTGACATATGGTTCTGTGCTCTTTGTGGGAAACCATTCACATTCACAGACATTTGAAAAGTTATACAAATTGACATTGCACATTTTTAGAAGTATTTTTTGTAGTTTATTGATTCATTTAGTTAGTGATTTTATTCTGTTTAAAATCAATGTAAAGAATGATTTCTTTAATTTAGATTCATTTTTGATTAGAGCTTCGGGGATTAGTTTCCTGTGGAAGTCTTTAAGCGTAGAACATGACTTCTTAGAGTTTTTATGAGATTGCTGACAACTTTACTGTGGAACATTTTTTTGTAATATTGACTTCTGGAATGTATTACTTTCGCTACGTTAACATGTTAGATGTAGGTTTAGGTTCATTTTTTAGATTGTGTTCCCCTTGTACATCTTTTTTTAGTTTAGTGTTTGAAATAGGGGGCTTACTTTGTTGTGCCGACTGGTTTAGTTTTGTTGAGCGAGGTTATTGGCGCTTCTGTATGTCTTCTTTACATTGTTTTAGTGATGGATGACTTTATGGCTTATTCTTACTTGTATCTGCTCGATATTGTCTTTGTTTTCTACAGAGATGGTTTTTAGTAGGCATTCTGTTGTGTTGTATTGTAAAATAGAAAGTGTGTGTTTGAACGTTGTGGGATGTTTATGCATGTGTTATTGTATATATATGATGGGTGTGTGGGTGTGATTGTAGATGGATGAAAAAGAGTGATGTGTGATTGTGTGGTGGGATAAGGTTGTGAGAGTAAGAGGTTGTCTAGGTGTGATGGGTTTGTGTAAATATGACATTGAAATCAGGTGGTGTTGTGTACAATAAGTATATTCATGTGATGGGGAATGGGTACTAAAGTATTGATAGAATGTGTTGATCAGTACTGGTGTTAATGAGTAAGGGACTGATGGTTTCATTGAATGATTAGGAATATGATGTGATGAGAAAAACTGTGGTTGTTGTATGGGTGTAATTGTACATGGGTGAGGAAGAGTATGTATGAGTGGTAATGTGTCTTAGTAATTTAGAATGAAATGAGTGTGAATGTTTTTGGGTTTTAATTGAGGTGGATAGTTCTAGGGAAGAATAATGAAATGAAATTGTGGTTTAGAGGTTTATGAGAGACATTTGTGTTGGTTGTTAGGCAATAAGGAATTGGTGGTCTATTGAATAAAGAGCAATGTTGAGATAGGATTAGAAATAGTGTGACTGCATCAATGGAATATGTAAGAGTGAAATACAATATTGTTGAGTAGAAACTAATGCTTTAGGCTAATACATAGTGAAATTATGTTATTTCAATTAGAGAGATATACATGCTATATTAATATACTTACTTTGCAGGATGTGAAGAGATTTCTTTGTTCGGTAGCTGTGTTTGTCAATCTTCTTTTTTCCTCTAATTGTAAAAGAAAGTTTGTTGGTATATGTGGTAATGTTTAAGTAGTGTTGGGGTGATCATGATTGGGGATTGTCCCAATCATGAATAGGGGTTCCTGTTGTGCACACTATATTTATGACTGTGTGTGTGGGAAAATGGGTGCGGTCTTGTAATTTCATTTGTATCCATTGTAGTTAAATGTGAATGGGATGTGTTACTTCAAGTGTTACTTTGTGTTCAAATTGATACATATTAGATTTGCACACCCATAGCTGGATGAGATGCCAAAAGCGCCAAATGAAATGTAAATGTATCAAGTCTGCACTCAAGTCCATGCTTTTTTCTGGAACTCCACGCTGTTGGAAACGCTCTTGGATACGCTACTAGAGGCTCCTAAAAAGCATATTGGACTTTAATTGGTGGACCCGCCCCCAATTCCCAGAAGACCTTAAAAAGCCTTGGTACGGACATTGGAAAGAATATTAGTGGCAACCATGCTATTGTACGGTTGCACTTTATTTTATTAAATACACTGACTTACAGTGTTTATTTTACCTTTATTTCCCAGAAGACCTTAAAAAGCGTGGGCCGGGCGCATCAGCGCGCACGCATTAGTGCACCCATCAAGTCTGCGCTCAAGTCCACACTGTTTGCTGGAACTCCACGCTGTTGGAAACGCTCTTGGATACACTACCAGAGGCTCCTAAAAAGCCTATTGGACTTTAATTGGTATGGACATTGGAAAGAATATTAGTGGCAACCATAGTTTTGTACGGTTGCATTTTATTTTATTAAATACACTGGGCCTCATTACACGGAAGGCGTGAGCCATGGCGCTATTAGCGCCATGGCTCATGCCGGTAAAATACCGGAAAGGGGATTTGGCGGAAGGTTGGAGGGGCGGTAAATCCCCCTTCCACCATTGCCCTTCCCCATTCCCATTTCTGCCCCATAGGGCTCTATGGGAATGGGGAAGGCGCTAATTACGGCACCGCAATTTTGCGGTGCCGTAATTAGCTCCGAGGTCCCTTAGCGGGTTGGATTTTAACGCCTGCAAAAAGCAGACGTTAAATCCCCCAACCCGCAAAGGGACCTCGTAGTAAGGCGGTAGGGATTTACTGGTACCGGTATTTTACCGGTACCGGTAAATCCCTAACGCCATCCGTGTAATGAGGCCCACTGACTTACAGCATTTATTTTACCTTTGTACAGGTGGCCCCACCCACAATTCCCAGGACCTTAAAAAGTCCAGGCCGAATGCATTAGCGCGCACGCATTAGCGTGCGTGCATTACCGTGCATGCATCAAGTCCACGCTCAAGTCCCCGCTGTTTGCTGGAACTCCGTGCTGTTGGAAACGCTCTTGGATATGCTACTAGAGGCTCCTAAAATGCCTATTGGACTTTAATTGGTATGGACATTGGAAAGAATATTAGTGGCAACCACACTTTGTACGGTTGCACTTTATTTTATTAAATACACTGTCTAACAGCATTTATTTGACCTTTATACAGGTGGCCCCGCCCCCAATTCCCAGAAGACCTTAAAAAGCCTGGGCCGCATGCATCAGCGAGCGCACATCAATTCCGCGCTCAAGTCCACGCTGTTTGCTGTTCGCTGGCTCGCCGGCTTACTGGCTTTGCCTGATTGATTTCCCTTTCCTCTCCGGTTTAGCGCTCATAACTATTATAATTTCGCGTGTCACCTAAATTCTGGTGGATTCCCTTCACGCAATTCTTTATCGTGGTTTGTTTGGGAGATTGGAGCGGCCCGGAAGGAAAAGGAAAGTAAGTTTTGGTTTGTGCTTGTCGAGCCAGCTGTGCTTTATAACCAATCTCTTATCAATACGTTGTTTGATTTTGCTAGGGTTCTTGGGTGATCGCGGTAAATGTATCGGCTTGACTAGTTAAGTATATGGTGAATGGCTTACGCAGCAGTCGCTGCATTGATGTCCTGCCTCCCACCATTACGAGCACCTCAATTGACTTGATGATTTGTCCAGGTAGATCTTCGTATGTTGATCTTCCCACATCTAAGGATCCTTTACCTCACTCTCCCAAACTATGCCATTTGATGCTTCCAACCCACATTACACAGATTCACTCCTCTGAATGCACAACTTCCCCTGTGTCTTCTGATCTTGACCCTTCCCATTATGAAGACTCTGTGGGTGCTGAGAGTTAAAAGCGAGCTGAAGGGAAAAAAGCTTGTTCAAAATCACTTTCTTCTCGCTCCTTCACTCACGACTTACTTAAATCTGATCTCGGATATATGGTAGACTTGGACATTCAAGTTTGCCGATCCATACGTATGCTTACTACCCTTGTTACAAGGTTGCCGCAGAGGAAGCTTCAATCTAAAACTCCTCTGTGTAACGTCCCCTCAATGGCCCTAATAAAAAATGCTATCATTGACATTGATATCAACAAAGAACCCATACCAGCACAAATGTTATACTCTCCTGACTTAACTCAGCCGCAAACGAATTATCTCTGTCTTCCTCATGTTCCCAATCCGTGGAGAACAATGAAGGGTGGTCTCCCCACACATTCCCTGTAATAATTAAAATCCTCAATTTACTAGATAAAGGGCATGACTTGTCACATTTAGAACTTTGTGAACTAAAGAGTACAATGCGTCAGATATGTTCCAAAATTGATCGTATAGAGGGTTTTATTCTAGCCTGGGAGTCTATAACGATCCAAAAACAAGAGTCAGTTAAGGCCCGTACATTGAATCCTATGGTGTGCTTTGTTGAAAAAGGAACACAACATTAATTAGACGTCATCCTCCCTGCCGACACAGTAACACCCTTACTGCTTCCACCCGAGCCTAGAGCTACTCCGTTTAATTTCTGCACGTGTAGCTCTGGGATTGAGATGAAGTAGCTGAAAGCCTCTATAGATTACATGAAATGCATCATTGCCCAACATTGCACCAACTCTATGCAACACTCAGAACCCCCAGATAGCCCCTCAGTGCTCCTAAAAGCAATGGCTCACCTGAACCAAGATGGAAATACCTGCCCTGACCCTCAAAAAAACATAGGCTTTCTGTCTCGCCATGCAAAAAAAAGCACATTTGCGAGCTGTTAAACGCTATGCAAAAAGACGCAAAGAGGCCTTCTTAAATGGCAAAGCAAGACAGAATGAGGCTAATATGTCACCTGATTCTAATATGAAGGTACCTATGCCATCCACCACAGGTATGGTGGCAGAAATCATCGAAGAAGACCGCATTGATGTCCATCAACTCTCCAAAGAGAGCCAAGCTACTCTATTTCCTCTTGCAACAAGTACTGATACCGTGTCTTCTCCTAGTAATCATCAAATGCCCCAGGTGCCATTATTGACTATACCGAATAAATCAGATGCCATTCTTGCCAAACCTACACAATCTCGATCGATTTCCACGCCTGCTATAAAAAAGCCCCAAGGTGTCCTTAAATGTTCTGAATTAAATCCAGAAGCATCTGAA
Source organism: Ambystoma mexicanum (assembly GCF_040938575.1). NCBI lineage: Eukaryota > Metazoa > Chordata > Amphibia > Caudata > Ambystomatidae > Ambystoma > Ambystoma mexicanum. The sequence continues at coordinate 1,093,349,047 of NC_090941.1, forward strand.
CTTCCCTTGAAACAATTAAAAACAAATCTAAATGCATACTTCCCTTTTAGTGGAAGGAGTTGTACTACCATTGATCGTTTACAGACTGATACAAGGATGCATGAAGTACCCAAGGTGGAGGCACCACTGGCACCTTTACAAATCTTTCGGGAAACAAAATTCTATAGCGAAGTTTGCATGGCTGATCAATCTACGGCCAGTACTCTACCCCCAATTGACAACAATACATTTATGATAGTCAATGGGGGGAGTAAAGCCCGGTCCCTATCCATTGATCCTAAGTCCCTTAAAGTGCATAACTTAAAGGGTTTGTTATGCATTGGCATATCTGGACCTTCTTGTAATAGCAAAGATCAAATAACATCTTTGCACGGGTTGGGTGTATGCAAGAAACTTCCCAATAATGTTTCACCAAATTGTAACACTAACGATAATCGTGGTGAAATCCTGGTGTCTTTGAGAAAAGCCATTCAGGAAGGAGAAATTTATGCTGAAACAATGACCAATTCTTCTCCACTCCATACACCTGCTACGATCGATCTAAATTTAAAGGTAACAGCAAAGAGTGCTCTCACGTCTTTGAACATCACACCTTCTAGGGAGGTCCCGGTAATAACGCCCACATCTAGTGGTCAGTTACCATCGGACGGGGATCACATCATTGGCCTTGAAGGTAGCTCTAACTCCCTTGGCAGCTCTCGAATCAATCGTTCCTTCTTTCTTGCGTTGCTATCTCGTATACCGCAATTAAGGATCCCCAAATCAGAGGATCTTGCAAGAATCTCACTGGCAAGATGAAATAATTATCGGATGATTTGTTACCTTACTTCAGAAATAATTCTAAAATGTATTTGGTCTTGCAGAGCAGAGATTAAGCAACAAGGGTTTTTACTAACTACCTTCACCAATGAAATGACTGCTCAAGAATTTATATCGTACTCTTGCCCATGTCCTGCTGACAATGATGAAACGAACCAACAAGCCAATAATGGTCTTAATGACAAGATTACATCTATTGTTGAATTGTTGAACCTAGTAGGAAAAAATAAAGACATGTCATGTTTAGAACCTATGTCAAAATAAATGTAAAATTCCAAAACTGAAACATGTCTGACATAGCCATTGTCAAGTGGTGAACTAGAGATCATGTCATGGAATTCTTATGGGTTTCATAACCTATTCAAATGGTTCGGTACTTTGACTACTCTCAACTATCCCTTTATTATATTGCTCCAGGAAACTATGAAAATGGACTCTCTCACCCTTACAGGTTATACTACATATTTTTCACCAGCTAGGTGAACGTCATTGGGGCGCCCTTCTGGTGGTCTAGCAATCGCAGTAAACTATAACATCAGAGCCCAAACTAAACTTGTCTTAGGTATATGGTTGACCTTGAATAATAAGAAATGTAAATCAATCTTATTAATAAGCTTATATTGGAACCCCAGTAGCACCCCCATAGATATCATGCTCAATTAACTGGATAACTGTCTTGAAACATCGGTTATTGAGATTGGTGACTATGAAATCATTATTGGTGGAGATTTTAACTCTGACAGACGGTCCTCAGTTGATTTTCAAGCAAACTACTGCAGAGCCCCTATGAAAATGAGAGGAACAATTTGGAACTCATACTTTCATGATTAGGATATTGATATTGTCAAATCAAATGTGTCAGGTCATCAATTCTCATGGAGTTGTGGTTCCAACTTCTCAATGATAGATTACATATTTCTATCGCATAACATCATTTCGATAGCAAGTCCATTAACAAACAGTCCAATACTATATGGTGACCATGTCCAGTTTTCTATTTCACTAAGACTCGACTGCCCGATGCTAGACTCAGATCCTTCCTTGGCTTTCCTAGAAGTCCATCGTCACTCCATATCGCTTTCATGGAACACTGGCCTATGCAAACAATTTGTTGGGTTTGTCTCTATGCATATTACAAAGATCAACATGGTCCAGATCAGATCGAATGCCGATATGGAGGCAATGTGCTCAAAAGTAATAAAAATTGCACTTGTACATTTTGGCTCTAGGTATAAAACGAATTTCATTCTCATTCTTATGGTCCGACTTGTAAGATCTTAAAAAGGGAAAAAAATAAGGAATTGAGGAGACTAAGAAATAGCAAATTATACACCCCCAATTACCATACATCGGGCAAACGGATATTGTTGAAATATAAAAACAAGCTGAGACATGTGCGTATCCTGAGTCATAACAATGTCAACTGTGCCCTGATTAAAGCAATATGTAGACATGACACCAGAACTATCTGGCAAACTATAAAAAGTGCTGATGATCGTTCTGTACCATCCATGCCAAACTGCATTCCTGAGAAGGTTTGGTGTGATTATATTACAACCAAATTTAGCCTTCCTGAGGAATTCATGACCGAACCAAATCCATCACTGTGTTATAGCGAGATGTGCCGATATCAATGGTCGACCAATGACATAAAATGGGCAATCAATAAACTATCTTTTTTTAAGTCTGCAGGGCCCGATGGGCTTCCTCCATGTGTATATAAATCCGACCCAAATTTGGGGGCCCCAATCCTTAAATCAAAATTTCATGATATAATATCTACCGGGACCATTCCCCAATCTTGGGAGACTTCCAACATAATTCCCATCTATAAAAAGGGCGATCTTTCCTTACCTGAAAATTATCGACCCATCTCGCTGATTAACACAGATGCTAAAATCTTTGCAATCCTGCTTTTGTATGAGTTGGAAAAGTTTATTGAGAAACAAGGTTTATACTCTAAATTCCAAACAGGTTTTCGTAAAGCAATGAGTACCACCTTAAATGCTACCATTATTGCTCATGTGCCAACTGGGGTGAAATCTAAGAACGCGTATCCTATATACATTGCCCTGATTGACATGTCTGCAGCCTTTGACAGTGTTGTCCGTAATATACTATAGGCCAAAATAGTTAAATCGGGAATTCCATCTGAACTAATTTACTGGTTCGTAAAATTACATACGGACACATCATGCAGGATTAGGATTTCTGCTGATGGGAGAACTACTAAACCAATAAGGACCTTCCTTGGACTGAAGCAGGGATGTAATCTTGCTGCCTCATTTTTCAACGTGTACACTGCGGATTTAGACCATGCTTGGAGTGACAGAAATCTATTCTCGGTTAAACTTGGTATATTATGTCTGCAATGGCCTATGCAGACAATATTATTATTTTTGACCCCACTCCAACAGGGTTGCAAACGAAATTACAACTATTCGAAGAATTTGATAGAGTGCATAATATGACCCCAAATCCGACTAAAACAGCTATAATGAGATTAGGGGTAAAGAACAAGAGCAAAAGTTTTCAATGGTACTTATTGAATACATCAATACCATTGATCACAAACACAATTTACTTGGGCTATCATATATCTGAGACCAACTCAATTAAATCTTGGGTCTCACTATTAAATTTAAAAAGTCGACCTTTGCTCTAAAAAGCTAAAAATAATTTTTGCAAAATATTGCAAGTTTTCTCTGGTACCCTTAATAGATTTCTTCACTCTAAAGGTCGAAAGTGTCCTTTTGTACCCCTTGGACAATTGCCTCACCGACCTGAACATCTTTTTGGATAGTTTGCAAGGAAGGCTTCTGAAATCAGCAATGCACTTTCCATTGACCTTACCAAATTGTGTAATTAGACATGAAGTAGGCTTAATTGCTTTATCCTCTCGAAGGAAATTGAGACAATTGACCAATTATGTTAAAATGTGTTCCCCCTGACTAACTCCCTTTATGTCGACTTAAAAATGAATCTTTTGTTGAATAACACATCGTCAATTAATCAATATCATCGTGAATTGCAGGCTATAATGGTCGAGGCAAACCTCACAATTGATGATTTATGTTTAAGACATGGGTATGTAAAGAATAAACTTTATGGGTATGACTGGTGTAAAACTCTGACAGAAATACGTAGATACAAAACATACATTGAATATTCCATCTATACTAAAAAACGTGTTCCCAGATACAAATACATTGGGCCTCATTCGGACCCAGGCGTTAAGGGGTTAACGGCGCCGTAAAAGGTGTTGGCGCCGTTAAACCCTTAACACCTTACTACGAGGTCCCTTTGCGGGTCCAGACCTTAACGCCTGGTCTAGACCAGCCGTTAAAGTAGGGGCCCGCAAAGGGACTCTCGAGGTAAGTACGGTACCGCAATTTGCGGTACCGTACTCACCGCCTTCCCCATTCCCATTATGCCCTATGGGGCAAAAATGCGAATGGGGAAGGGCCATGGTGGTATGGGGAATTACCACCCCGCCAACCTTGGAATGGGGTGGTAATTCCCCATTCCGCCATGGCGGACTCCGGCATCGACCATGGTGCTAACAGCACCATGGTTTTCCGCCAGAGTCCTAATGAGGCCCATTGAGTCTTTCCCTTGTAATCACTTTAGAAAGTGCTATATGTGGTTTAAATTTAACCTATACCATACAAGGGAAAGGACAAAACATTGGAACAAAGCTAAGGATGTCATGACGAATGAAAAATGTTTCCATCCATGTGAGGAACCTGGCGAAACGCTGAAACATTTAATTTTATATTGCCCTTATTTTAAAACCAAGAGAACTAATCTGTTAATGAAATTCATAAATATAGAATACGAAGACTGCCTTGAAACTCTCTGGGCACGAATGATGCATGGGGAATGTAAATGCACATGCAAGGAATGGGGGCTTGTCATGAAGAACCCATTGTGAAGAAGAGATGACAGTTATTAAACATGCATGCCAACTGATATACGTACATCGGGAATTTATAAATCTACATGTGCTGTGCCTTCTCTACAAGTTCATTAAACTTTGCAGCCAGAAGTTTGCAAATTGAACTCAGAGCATCTGGGAACAACTAGTCTTGCAGGAGGCCAAAGTAGAAGTAATGATTAACCAAGTCGATGGTCAGCTGACAAAATGGCCAGAGTGTTTACGGCCTGGTAGTTTTGCAGGAGGCAGATGTACTCTCTTTTAAGTGCATGGGACTTTGCAGAGGGACCCGGCCATTTGTTTGGCTAACAATAAATATGGGGTGAAGTGAGGCTCAGGGCCAGAGTGACTGATACTCAGTGGTTTTGATTATTGTCTTCTCAGGATGTGCCGTGAGTGCTGAAATGAATAGACTCGAATGTTCCGGGCTGCAAGTAAAGTTAGAATGGGTGAGATGGTTATTGTCAGTTCAAAGAGAACCTGTTTATTTCCCTTCTCTTCGTGTCATTTGAAGTATTCATGCACACCATGTGCAAATTATGTTCAAGGTTAAAGGACTCAGGCCAGCAGTGACTTGTAAAGAACTTTCTGATGCTTGTTAATCTGCTTAGAATCACATGCTGTGCATATGGTCCGACATCCAGTGGTAACCGTGGAGAATTGCATCTTGTTTTTCAGGGGACCGAAAGGGGACATCGGCATAGGGCGTGTCTGAAACACTATCCCTATCGTGACGTGTGTAGTACCCAAAATCTCTCACGTGCCGAGGTCCCTCAGATTGTTTTTTTCCGCCCAGATAACTGGTCGCCCTATAGCAGAGCTCTTCATGAGACATTGTTTATCTTACCGAATTGTCGGTTTAATCCCTGTTAAGTCACTTCGTCTATCAAGAACATCTTCGACAAAGACTATGGGGGAACCATCTACGGCTGTGGATTCCGGCACCTAAGATCCGGCGTTCGGACCTCCACGTGGTCGGGCCTTCTGGCCGGCCTACACAGTAGGGAGAGTGGGCTCGGGGTTTGCCATACTGCTATGATGTCTTTCCTCTTTTCCACTTCTTTCCTTTTTGGTCTGGTCACCCTTCCCTTCTGCTATGGAAAGGACTCCATTTAGATTCTGCCATCTGTAAAGGGTCAGATATCCGTGGAAAGACAAGCACACTTCGTGTACGCTTGTCTCCCCCTAGAGCACTAAAGCGGTGTTTGGCGTATAACTCCTAAACCTAATCCCTTAAGGAGCGCCGGTTGAAGCGGTGGACCGCATACGGTATGTCACGCGTGGAGCCTCTCTCCCCTGCCGCGACACCAGCCGAGAGTGACGGGGGTACATCGGATGACCAAACGTCCAATGCGGATGTTGTAGACCTTGAGGCGGACGATTCTAGAGCCGCCACGCACGTCCCCGACCCTTCCAGGCTCGACTCCGGTCTTGCTACAGGGACCACACCCGGTGACAGGGGCGTACAATCGCACCACACAAAACACACAGCCCAAGCGCCCTCCTCGACGACGTCGAAGAAGGCGCAAGCGCCATCGGATCGATCTGATCCGAAGCCTTCCCCGCATCCGCAGCAGCGCATGACGACTGGGCTTAATAAACTTAACAAAGGCGCTACTCCCCAAACTCTACACGCCGAAGTTTCTGAACAAGAAACTTCGACGACTTTCAAGGTTTCCAAAGCCCGTGCAGGCCCGAAAACTACGAGTAGGTCTCTAACTAGGCCTCTACACGGGAAGCCATCATCGGAGGCATTGTCCCCCGAAGATTCGGTAACTATCAGTAAGAGCATCAACAGGATTGCTACGGCGGTGGGCCTAGTACTGGTTTCGCCCACAGTTATCGGCCAATCCGCCGAAAGGTTTTCCACGGTTTTGGAAGACGATCCTGAGGACTCTTACGAAGAGAGCCAGGTACCCCTCTCAAGCACCCTGAGGAGATCCTCTGAACGCCTTAGGGCGGAGGACCCGGTTCCTGCTCAGCTGGGTCCATTTGGGTCATCCAAGTGGACCACGGAGCAATTTGAGAGGTATATGGATCGGCTGCAGCAGGTTTTCGGTGCTTCTGATCAACCTCCGCCGAAAAAAGCTCGGGTAGACCATAACCCTCATACACAAGTTGCCCAACACCGAGATGTTCAACACTATGTTGATTATCAAGAAGATGTCCAGAAAAACACGTATAGAGACATCTATACAGAAGAAGAGGAGACCTCTTTTCTGGACAATTATGGGGAAGATCAAGGCGCAACGGACAACTGGGAGGACACCCAGCAGGACGATCAGAATTCTGATATCGTTTGCCTCGACTCTCCCCCATCCACACTGGTTAGGCAGGCTTCCCCGGTGGATGATCAAATGGCTTTCAACAACACATTGAAAAAAGCAGCGGAATTCTTTAAAATTGCCACGATTGAGGCATTGATTGAACAGGATTTCGCTGAAAACATTATTAATGACAAGCCTCCGGCTAGCCAGTCTTTCCCTCTCTTGAGCTCTGTAAAGAGACGGCAGGCCCCTTCTTTACTCACATCCGCTCAGACGAGGGCTGTGAACCCAAGGGTCGAAAAACTCTTCCGGCCCTCCCCCACCGACCTGCTTTACATCAAAGGGCACGCAATCCCAGACTCGCTGGTGGTGACCAACACTCGCAAGAGAGCAGGGGTTCCCCTTGCCACGGGAGAGTCACCCCCGGACAAGTAGTACAAAAGGTTGTATGCCTTAGGCAAACGGGTCACGTCGGCGGCTGCTTATACCGTCCGGATTGCCAATAACACAACGTTACTGGCAAGCTACGTCGACGCCCAATTGAACCTATTCCAGGAAGGCCTCCAGGAGGTTCTGGAACCAACCAGAGCCAAGCTTCTCGCCAGTGTCTCGGGGGGAAAACTTGCCAATCAAAATGTTGTAAAGAATACCCTGGACTCCGCAGAGACAGCAGGCAGGTCTCTCGCACAGGGTACTCTCCTAAAGAGACACGCGTGGCTGCGCACGTCGGGTTTCAGGCCTGAGACCCAGGCATCCATCATCAATAAACCCATAGAAGAGGCCAACCTCTTCGGGAAGGCGGTAGACGATGCGTTGGAGACAGCCACGAAGGAGCATGAGACTATTAAGTCGCTGCACCACATTTCCCAAAAACCCTCTTCACAGAGGGGCAGCAATTCTCTGCGGTCCTTTCGAGCACAAGCCCGCGCCGCTCAAAATATTTTCGGCACGGGCAACTTCAACGCAAGTCAACCGGCTGCAAGCCCCACTTACTACCCCCCGAGGGGTCAGAAGCGCAGAAAGAATAGAGGCAGAGGCTCCAATTCCAGAGATGCGTCAACCTCGGGTCAGAAATGACCACCAAGTTCAGGTCCCCTCCCATGTCTCCCCAGTCGGGGGGCGATTAACATCTTTCCTCAAGGCATGGGAGGGGATAACTTCAGACCAGTGGGTATTAAAGACGGTCGCCCACGGTTATTGCATGGAATTCGCCCGACCCCCAAAGTTCAGACCGCCGAAACATCGACGCCTTTCACCGGAACACCTGCAGATCCTGGTCCAAGAGGTGGAGGCGCTGCTGTGAAAGGACGCCATAGAAGCCGTCCCGATTCTTCAGGTAAACAAGGGTATTTATTCAATATACTTCCTTGTACCCAAAAAGGATATCACCATGTGGCCTGTTCTAGACCTGCGCCCAGCGAACAAGTTCATAAAGCCCCAGAAGTTTTGCATGGTAACACTTAAAGAGGTGATCCCATTGCTAAAACAAGGGGACTTCATGACAACATGGGATATGAAAGATGCATACTTTCATATTTCAATGCTGCCAGCGCACAGAAAATTCCTAAGGTTCGTGATTCAGGACAAACACTACCAGTTCAAGGTACTCCCCTTCGGCATAGCCTCGGCGCCACAGGTGTTTACCAAGGTCCTGGCAGTGGCAGCAGAACACCTGTGCAGATTTTCAGTTCCAGTTTACCCTTACCTCGACGATTGGCTCATCACGGGGGACTCGTTCGATGTTTGTTTTTTGAACACCCAAAAGACAGTAGACCTACTGTTCAGCCTAGGATTTTCTATCAACGAAAAGAAATCCAGCTTAGTCCCCAGCCAAGTAAAACAGTTCCTGGTGGCTCTAATTCGCACGGAAGACGGTCTAGTCTTCCCTTCCAGCGAGAGGGTTCAGAACATGCTCTCTAAAGTTCCTCAGTATGTAGCCGGTCGGAAGGTGCGTTTGCTAGGGATGATGGCATTATGCATATACTTGGTCCCCCACGCGCGGCTGCGCATGCGTCCCATGCAGGAGTGGCTCAACAGCCAGTGGTGTCAGGCCAGCGAACAATGGGAAGATCTGTTAGTTGTCTCGCCAGCCCTCGTTCTCTCTCTGCAGTGGTGGTCGAGGGAGAACCTCTTGAAGGGGAAAACCTTGACCACCCTTGCAGTGGAAGCCACTCTCACGACAGACGCATCTCTCACAGGGTAGGGGGCTCACCTGCTTCAACAGACAGCGCACGGAGTGTGGTCCCCTCAGGTAGCGTCCAACCATATACACCTACTGGAGCTACTAGCAGTGTTCAAAGCAATGAAGGCCTTTCAGGAGCAACTGCAAGGGAAGACAGTGCTGGTCCTAACCGACAGCACAACAGCAATGTATTATCTGAACAAGCAGAGGGGCACTCACTCTCCAGGGCTATCCAAGCTGTCCCAAAACATCTGGATATGGGCTCTCAAACACAAGATGTTCCTGATATCCCAACATGTTCCAGGGGAACTCAATCTTCTGGCAGACGTACTCAGCCTCTGCCAGAAGAATACGAATGGCGTCTGCACGAAGACATTGTATCCAACGTCTTTGCAGAATGGGGGTTTCCAGAGAACAACTTGTTCGCTACCCAGGAGAATGCCCAATGCCCAAATTACGCCTCTAGGTACCCCTAGAACCGATACAAGGGGATTGGTCTCTGGATAACTTGGTCGGGGAAATTTGTTTACGCTTTTCCCCCGACTCCCCTTCTGAACAAGATAGTGCACAAAATGCACCAGGAACAAGTCACCATGATTCTGGTGGCTCCCATGTGGGCCCGCCAACCCTGGTTCGCGCACCTGACGGAAATGTCCCTCTCCCCACCAGTCAAGCTGCCCTGCCCGTACAACATGTTGTCTCAGGACAGGGGGGAGACTCTGCACCCATGCCCACAAACTCTGAACTTAGCAGCCTGGCTCCTGAAGTCATAGAGTTTGGACATCTGCAACTCCCTCAAAGATGCATGGACATACTGAGGGAGGCAAGAAAGCCTAACACACGTTATTGCTATGCCAGCAAATGGAAACGTTTTGTCATTTGGTGCAGTTCCAAAGGCGTCAATCCCACCGATTGTTCGCTTTCACACATTGTGTTATATTTAACCCATCTGTTGGACTCTGGGTTAGTCTTCAATTCCTCAAAGGTTCACCTAGCGGCGTTGTCAGCCTACACCACGTCACAGCACAGGTGGAAATTACCTGTGATTAAAGCCTTTATGGAAGGGGTTAAAAGAATGTATCCCCCCATCACTCACCCAGCCCCTGGGTGGGATCTAAATGTGGTTTTAACTAGGCTCATGGGACCCCCTTTTGAGCCTATGCATAAAGCTAGTCTGAAAGACCTGACTTACAAGACAGCCTTTCTAGTAGCTATCACTTCTATCAGAAGAGTTAGCGAACTACAGGCCCTCTCGGTCTTGGACCCCTTTGTTACAGTCCACAAGGGTAAAGTAGTTCTGCGCACTCATCCCAGATTTGCGCCGAAATTTATTTCAAAGTTCCATGTGAACCAGTTAATCGAACTACCCACGTTCTTCCATAGACCTACTAACATGGCCGAAAGAAGCCTTCACACACTAGATGTGCGCAGGGCAGTCATGTTCTACATGGATAGAACTAAACCACTGAGGAAAACTAAACAATTTTTTGTTTCAGTGGCAGCTGGTAGACAAGGGGACCCTGTCTCTAAATCAGCAATATCAAGGTGGATTGTCAAATGCATCACACTAAGTTACTCTCTTGCAAAGAGAGAACTGCCCTTCAAGCCTAGAGCATATTCTACTCGAGGCACTGGGGCATCCATAGCATTCATTGCAAATGTTCCCCTAGAGTCCATTTGCAAAGCGGCAACCTGGATTTCTGTACACACCTTTACAAAACACTATTGCCTAGACACTCATTCTAGGTCTGATTCACAGGTGGGACAATCAGTACTAAGACATCTTTTTTCTACTGTTCCTTCTCACAACCCACCTCCAATTCCGGGTACTGCTCGCTAGTCTATACACAGCATGTGATTCTAAGCAGATTAACAAGCATCAGAAGACATGCATTACTTACCGTAAAAGCATTTCTGATGATTGTATCTGCTTAGATTCACATGCGCCCTCCCTGCCTCCCCGCTCGGGGTGGAAGGAACCTAGACTTCTTACTACTTTCTCTCTTCATGTACTCACTCACTATAGCCCTGGGCTCCCTCATGGCAGAAAAAATACAATCGGAGAGACCGCGGTGCGTGAGGGATTTTGGGTACTACACACGTCAGGATAGGGATAGTGTTTCAGACACGCCTATGCCGACGTTCCCTTTCGGTCCCCGAAAGACAAGATGCAATACTCTGCGGTTACCACTGGATGTCGGACCATATGCACAGCATGTGACTCTAAGCAGATACAATCATTAGAAATGCTATTACGGTAAGTAATGCATGTCATGTTTGTATATAAATGTGTAACCATGTAATGATGTCATGACCTACCACGGACAAATCCCAAAAAGATTGGATTTATTTGTATAGGATCCGTCTAATCACATATGGGTGCTGGGTTGTAATGAAATATATAGGATTGTTTTAACTGTTGCAGAAATGTATATGATGTGTCAACCTATGTGGTTGGGTCAGATTTGGATTAGTTTGACTTTACTGTGTCATCTAGCTCCTCCCAGGATTATTGTACAATAAAATCTATTTTTTTTCTTTGCTTTTAATTGTTTCTTTAACAATTTTTACAAAATGAAGATACAATCCAAAGTCTTTGGTTTTCCTGTGAAGCGAGGGTTTTTTCACCTCCATTATCTTGTGGTTTGTTAATTGAGATAATTGCTTCTTGCTTTAAAATTAAGATTTGTGAAGGGTGGGAATGGGCTTCGGTCTCAAGTGGTTCTGATGAGAGATTTGGTGCCTGTTTCCTGCTCCAAACCTATGTCCTGTCACAATGACAAGGCTCGTTCTGTCGCCATTTATCTGTCTGCGCCACCAGAGTTCCTCCTCGTGTATAAACAGGTCCAGTAAATTATGGCTCAGATAGATGTTTCTTGACTTTGCTGTGCCAGGGCATGACAGTAAGAGCTGTCTGATTGTTTCTGTCGTTTCTCTATTTTTGCAATAGCGGCAGGTGTTAGATGCCGATAAGCCTCGAATGTTCAGTATTTCATTGGTTTTTAAGATGTTTAGTCGTGCTTTCAAGAAAGTGAAGCGCAGGATTCTGTTTGGGAATTTTTTCAAGTATTTCCTGACTTGGTTGACTTTTTGTGTGTTTATATGTAGGTGTGCAGTCAGTTTATCCTTTGTTGCCGTTTCCATAGTTTGGATCCAGTCTTGTTGTTTAAGTTTCAACTTTACTTTAGATGGGTTGCGTTCCTGCTCCTCTTCTGAGCTACCAATCTCATTAGGAGGTTTCTATTCCTTCTTGCCCAGTCGATTAGCATCATGTTTTTACCTCCGTCCATTTTCTTCTTGATTATTTCCAAAATGTTTGTATGGAGGACGCGTTGTATCTTCGCGAAAAACAACAGGCTGTTCCTGTCAGTGTTTCCCTTTGATGAAACCAGGCTGAGTTCTTTCCTTATGCAAGCTATTGATGTTGAATTTGGCAATTTCAAAACTGTGCCAAAAGAGGCCCCATATAGGAGATGTTGGACCTTTTGTTCTTCTATAGTTGGCGGGAAAGATCTAATGGTGTCTTCTAGATCTGCCATGTCTCCCATGTAGGCATTGAAAAGTGCCAGCGCCAGCGGGCATCCCTGTTTAACGCCTCTGGTAAACTTTCTTTACGTTCAAAACGTGCGCTTGTTTCTTAAGTGGTGGGCCTGCTTTGGGCTAAGGTGATTAAAGTCCCATCCACACAGTAGTTTCAGAAGCATAGCTTGTTATTTATTCTGGTAAGAGCAGTTATCGAAAAAAAGAGTGAATAAAGTAGTGTTATGTGTGGAATGATAAAGCATGTTAACTATGTTGTTACAATCTGGGGCGAGATTATAGAATGTTTGCACTGCTGCAAGTGGAAAGGTGCACAGTGTTAATACCTTATTTTTAAAAACAGTGGGATACATTACAACACGATTGTGCTATGACAAGTGCAGTTTGGCATATTATAAGCAACAGGCTAAACATTGTCATAGTGCAAATAAGATGCATTTTTAATGCATGTTTGCACCAGGGAAAAGTTTGCAGTAGGGCTAACAAGGAATGGTATTAGTTTACAGCAAAGTTTGCCTTGATGCACAAATGCATGACCATTTTTTTTGCACTTGGATAATTTCTGTCCTGGTGCTTTTAATATGGAAATGGCAGATGTGTTGCAGTATTTTAAAAAAAGTAGGACAAACTGTGGGCTAGTGGTAATATCGTGGAACTTGCAGTTGCAGCCGTGTATGTTGCAGGATATGGTGTGTTATAGCAGTGGTTGCAAAAGACTAGTTCTTTTCATGTAAGGAAAAGTGTTGCGTTTAGGATTGTGTGTTTTAGTAGGAATTCAGTCAAAGGGAAAAATGCATAGATACTTTGACACTTCCACCCTGTTTCTGTGTTTTTGAAGTAAGGAACATGCATTTGCAAAATATTGTAACCACTGTTTTAAGTGGCACTTGCTTTCCTAAGGTGTAATATTGTGCCACTATATGAAATGTGGTCGTATTGGATATAAAACACTGTAGATGTATATGTAAGGAAAGCTGAAGCGTTTTAGTAAGGCCTCTTGTATTTGTACTTTAATAAGGAACATACAGTGTACAGGTACAGCAGTAGTTAACAAACATTAATATTTGTGTAATGAAAGGAAATGCAGTTGGTAAACACTGGCATGGTACTATTAAGTGGTAGTTTATGTGAGCAGGCGGAGAATTACTACTCTAGCCAAGGTGGTACAGCTAGCTGTCGAGAGGAATGGTTTGCAAACATTTATTAATTTACAAGTGTAAGCTGTGGCCGAGGCTATGGCATTGACTTGCCTGTTAAGGTTTAAGGCTGAGTCAAGGTAAAAGCCCAAGGTTTTTACCTCCTTAGAAACTTTGATATTTATACCGTCAATGTTGAATGATTTAATTGGTTTGCTTAATTTGCTTAGTCTTACTGTAGAGCCAATGTAGAACCAATAAGCAGGAGCGCCGTCTTTTCATCGTTAAGACGATTGGCCATCCAGGCTTGGAAAATAAGGTAACTTTTATTAAGCAAGGTTGAGTTGATGTGATGATCGCCAGTGATGGGAATAAGAATTTGAGTGTCATCTGCATAGTTAGTGTAGGTGACACCCAGATTATCAAAGTCATCGAAAAGTGGCTTGGTGAAGATATTGTACAACGTGGGAGAGACACACGACCCTCGGGTACTCCACAGGTGATGGGTGCAGGCTCAGTTGCGGCAGATTATCCAAGAAGGATTGTATCCTGGCAGTGGCTTTGGTGGAAAAGTGCGCATCTGACGTCAAATGACTACATAAAACTTTGTTTAACTAAATCAAAAGCATCCAAGAGATCCAAGAATATAAGGAGGGCAAGCTTCCCTTTGTCCTTTATCTCGTCCATTTGACTTTTCAGGACTATTAGAGCAGATTCTGTGCCATGTTTAGGTCTGAAACCTGACTGATGGAGTTCGAAGAGATTGTTGGCTTCAGGGTGGGCCTGTATCTGTGAGTAGGCCACTCTGTCTAGAATTTTTAAGAGAAATGGAACAGTCGCTATTGGTCTGTAATTGGTTGGAATGTTGAGGTCAAGATTGCGATTTTTTAAAAGAGGGAGGACCCATGCATCTCTTAGATTGGTTGGGACGGTGCATGTGGCAAAGGAAGAGTTTATTAAGGTAGTGATGATGAATGGCGCATGATCCCTAGCTGCCTCTTTGATTGTAGGTGCCGGGCACCTTGGTATCTAGAAGGTTTAAGGGAGGCTATTATGCCCACGACTTAATGGGTAGAAACTGGGATGAATTTGAAGCGATTACATGATTTTGTGGGAATTGCCTGCGACTCACGCAAGGGCATGTCCCTAGAAAGATTGAGATTTCTATTTTCTCTTGTAGGAGAGAGATTTTTTAGAGAGCGCCGTTTGAATATTTGTACACCAAGTCTTGTCCTTGATACAAGTTTCAGTAGGAGGAGTAGAGGACTCTAATTCTCTTAAGATTATGAAGAGTTCTCTCGTACTAGAGTTGGCTTTATTCATTCTGTCATTATAGGTGTCCCTTTTAGTTTGAAGGATGTCAGATTTATATCTAGTGGAGATTTTGGAGAATTTTTCCTTATTCAAAACTGTAGGGTTATTTTTCCATAAGGATTCTGCTCTCCTTTTACCGTTCCATAACACTTTAAGATTCAGGGAAAACCAGGAGTTTAGGTGTGCTCGAGGTTTACCTTTGCACATTTTCAAGGTCACTATTTTTTCAATGGCTTGTTTGATTGTAGAATTGTATAATACTACCAGAGCTGCAGGGTCTGAGCTAGTGTAAGTGTAATTGGTAATAAATTGGAGTAACGGTAATAGGTTCTCCACTGTTGTGTTATGCTTGTTTCTAGTAAGTGCCGGGGGGGGCCTGAAGGTTCCTCAAATTGGTTTGTGAGCTATCTTGTAAGATGAACGAGATAAGGTGGTTGTCAGTCCAGGCACAAGGTTCATTAGATATTATGTTGGTATCGCAGTTGAGGTCAGCTAACAGACTAGGGTTCTTTCTTTAGTATGTGTTGGCGCGTTGATGCAGTCTGTGAATCCTAATTCAGTGATCGTATTGCCGAGTGCTAAAGCATTGTCATCATTCAAGTAATTAAATCCTAGACTGAGGTCTCCTAGTAGTATTATTTGTGAACTAGGTGTTGTCTTTATATTAAGTAATGAAGTGATATCTTCCTCAAAAGTAGAGATAGGACCAGGTGGTCTATACATGAGGTGCATAATTATAGTGTGTGACGTAGTGAGTGGCAATTTGACTGTCAAGGGTTCTCCTGAGGGGAACAGGAGATGTGGGAGGAACCTGAGTTCCAATTTTGTTTTGGCAATGAAGGCAATGCCGCCTCCTCTGGATGTTTCTCTATCTAACCTTAATATGGTATATAATATTCTGGTATAACTAGTAACAGAGTTGGTCCTGCTGCTGCATGAAGACAAGTCTCAATTATGGCTAGGAAATCTAGTTGGTTTCAGACAATGAGGTCAGCAATGTCTAATGCATGAGCTACCATAGATCTGGCATTTATAAATGCACCTTTGATATGTGGTAAGTCATTGTCAGGTGGGTTTGGCGGATAGGGCACAGTTTTCTTTCGAGTATGGTTATTGGTAGAAATAACGTGGTTAAGCTTTTGTTTGAATCTCTTCTTTAGTGAGGTTTTGATATTTGGTTTGTCACTTTTGATGGTTGGCGGTTGAAAGTCCTTTTTCAGTCCTGATGCAAGTCTGTAATTTCTGAAGTTAGTAGAGAAAGGTTGGCAAGGTGTTGGCCAGGTGGCATATCATTGGATCCATTGAGCTGGGGTTAGTAGACAGTTAGGGCTTGTGACTGTATTGCAAATAGGTGTAGGGTTGTCGGTGACTAGTTGTAGAGGTGGTAAGAATTTTGTCAGTATTATAAGATCTGACTATGGTAGTGGAGTAGTCATTGTAAGAGAAAGCCGAGGCTCATTAGGCATGACCATAGCGGTGTTGGCTGTTACTAAGGTGTTGTGTATCTGATAGTTGGCCTTAGAGGCAATAGTATGTAAAGGTAGTGTTAGTATGAGGAGGTAGCTGAATAGCGACAGTATAGGCAAAGTAGTTGGGGAGAGGAAGTGGATGACTTAAGGTGCAGGTGCAATATACATATATGGCGGAAGTTCTGTTGGTGGTTAAGGAGGGCAGAGCGTACGTTCATGAAGATGAGAGTAGTTAGTTCAGTTTGATGGTATCTAGACAAAAGTATAAGGCAGTTCTGTGGGTGAATGTCCAATAAGTAAGTCTGCGGACCAAATGGTGATATCACACATTTTTATGATCTACCTTTGGGGCATTTAAATAAAATGTACTGCATGGATTAACACCAAAATTTGCAAAGGAACGCTTTTGGGACCAGGCCACTGCCCCTTGCGCAGATTTGGTACAAATCTGTGCAGCGGTTTGGGCTGTAATCGCGAGCAAATAAATGTCCATTCATGTCTATCCTATGACGTTCCCCCGTTGACGAACCCACACAAAACTTTGCAAAATAATTTACATTTATGTGATCTCATCGAGAATATTTTCTCAAAGACAATTTGATGGATTTAAAAAAAAGAAATGTTCACAGCAAATATATACAGGGGAGACCCTCCGCAGTCACCCCATATACCGCCACATTGGTTATTACCCCAATCCAACCCCCCACATATATGTGCAGTGAAAAGTGCTCAAAGAAAATTCTATTAAATCCTTTTCAACTGAATCTTATGCGATGTGATCTACGTATACCAATAATTCTAAGTTGGCTACATCCTTTTTTTGCTAAGTTTTATGCAGATTTTTCAAACATCACCAAAGATATAAGCCACCTAAAAACGTTTCTTCCTACGAGTTGAACAATTTAAGCATATCTACTAGGTTGCTACCGCAGACCCTGTAATATAGATATTCATCCGGGCAAAGCGGTAATGGAAATGAGTAGGTAAAAATGACAGGATATAAACTTAGGCAGGGTGGAAATAGAGGACATAGTGGTAAACCTGGTACCCATGCTACATATGTTCGCCATCAATGGCCTTGAACGGTACTTTACTCTGTATGTTCATATAAACTCACTCTAGGTTCTTCATTATCTGAAACGCGTGCATTTTGAAATGGAAAGTGGAGAGAAAATATCATTTGATGCAAATGGAGATGCACCTGCCAACTATGATATACTTAATGTCCAGATATCCCAGGATGGAGTTATGGAGCTTGTTAAGGTGGGAAAGCTGGACCCATTAGCAACAGGAGGCAAAGATGTCACAATCAACGCAAGTGCCATCTTGTGGAGTGATGGATCCTCTCAGGTGAGTTTGGAAATACAAATGGAGGTGTATGAGGACCTTCTTTGGCCTGGGAATTGTAAATCAAATGTCTTTTTTGATATATAAAACTTGCATGTGAAATTGTTGTCATAAATCTCACTACGGAGGAGTTGTCTTCACCTTGAACTATCAACTGTTTACTAAAGTCCCAAAGCAAGACCAATAGTTGACTGAGAAATACAAGAGGCTTAATTTGTTCTTTCTGTGTTCAACTGAGAGTTGAGCATACTGTTGGGGAGGCATGGTATCACAAGTGTAACACTGACACAAAAGGTACAATTTGTAAAATATTTATTAAAGTTTCTGGGTTTGGAAAGACTTCTACTTTGCCTGATAACTAGGATGGGACTAGTCTCGACCATCAAACAATAAATAAAACAGTCCTAATAGCGTCCGTCAAATCAAAATGGCCTATGCTAACAGCACCTAATGCCTGCCCTATCTCTTGTACAAAAAGTGTATAAAGGAGAAATGTATGTAAATGAAAATCAGTGTTCAAATATAAAGAATAAATGCAGCTGAATCAGCTCTTCTCCCCACGTTAGACAGTACGGAGTAAGGCGGTCCTTGTAGGCAGGAAAACACATTCTGGCTCTGGTTTTTAACACAAAAACAGTTCAAAAAGTGGGTCGAGGTCCGTCTGGCCTTCCATGTTAAAGTCGCTCTTTACAGTCTTCCAAACAACGTTCAACAAAAAGTACATGCTGTTCCCCCTCTGTTGGGCTCAAGCCTCTTCAAACAAAATGTTTACAATACTTGCAGGGGGTTCCCTTCACCAAACCTATTACACTTCGTGTCTCCCTCAGTCAGTCTCGGACCATTTCCGGATGTTGATGACTTTTGAATGTGCGTGGCTTTCTCTACAGACCTGCGCAGGACCACTTGGACTCAAAGTTTAATGTTCTGCATTTTACTCTCCCCTTCTCTCTGGGTTAATTTTAATCACTTCGCTTTTATTGTTCTTTCACTTTGTCGCTACAAACAATTCACCTTTCACTGAGACTTTTGAGTGGGCTACTTCTTTTCACCAGACCACTCCGTTACTCAGTATCGCTGGTTTCACAGCTATCCTTACTTCAATGTTCATTCACAGATCTGCCTTTTTTGGCATCTCATCCACACGCATGGAGCCTTCACTTGCAATATAATGTTGAAATTTTAATCTTTCCTTAACACACACCAGTCTCTCAGGTTGTTTTCCAACTCACCGGCTGTGCACGATTCTTTCTAGTCTTTACAGTTTCCCAATTCATGAGTCAGACTTGGCCATGCCTCCCCAACTCTGCCATTCACCCGGGAGAGTCACTGGTGTACTTGATAGACAATGCAGCCTTCTGCTTTGGGATGTGGCCTTCTCCACATGTCTTTTGCTGCCTTTTGGAGGCAACAACCACCTGTAGGGAACTCCTGGGGATTTAGACACACTGCTCTCGTCCCTTGATCCGTCACTCTGCTCCAGTAGGTTTGCCTTTGTCCCGGAAGTTCTGCTCTTACTTGTGTTCCACCCCGCTCAGAGTTTGTCTCTATGTTCTGCCTTTTATCTGTGTGAGGAGAGCTAATTAGTATCAGATGAATGCACTTAAAGTCAAGTGCCTCACTTTGCCTGACCCGATTAGCGGGAAATGTCCAGTGTGATGTATAGGAGTTAGTCTTATTACTCTAAGTCACCATCTTCCACGCCCAGTGTATGTGTAGAAACGGGGGGAGTTGGGATATCGAAGCATCCAAAAAAATAGAATGGATTAGGTGTACAAAAAAGGGGGGATACCACGTCTCAGCATCGGCTGCCTCACCCGCACTCCCTGAAGATTACTCACCCAGGTGATCCTCCCGGACTGGTGCACCCCCAGGGCCTGTATCCAACGGCAATGCCTGTGCCCTAGCCACCTGAGAGGGATATCCCTGGGGACTAGTAGGCGAGACACCCTTTGGTTTCTCACAATACTTTGAGCAAGTTTAAATAATTCACCCTTGCTTTTCAGAATGTAATAATTATTAAGCAATTGGGTGGTGGAGGGGGTGTTGGAAACTCGGGGGACCATGAAGGTTTGGATTCTGAGCAGAACAATCCACTATCGATGACATTTGTATGCTTCAACATATCTCTCACAAGTATGCAATTGCCAAAATGTGCCTCTATATGCAGAGTTCCAAGATTTCTCCCAAGCCTTTGACCTTATAGACAAATCTAAGCTTAGGGTTTAGCTAACGAATCTGGGCCTTACATGAAGCATTGGGAGATCATGATTGCCCTATATGCAAACACATTGGTCTAGCTCTTGGAAATGAGTGAGAAGCTCGAAACAGGAAGAACTGGTGCACTCAAAATTGTTTAAACAATACAACTGGACTCATGGGCCCATTGCTGAAAGTTTATCTCAGTAACCTGTCAAGACCTACTCTACTCTGCAATTCAAAAAGTTGAAAGTGCCAGAGGTGAGACATGCAAATTGCAGTCGAAAACAAACAAATGTTTCACAATGCTTTCTCCTGAACTGCTCTGTGTATACTGCCCCCTGTATACCACATTGCAAGGAGTCTGAAACGTTGATGCTTTCTCCCGAACCTCTCCCTGTATGCCACGTTGCAAGGAGTCTGAAACGTTGATGCTTTCTCCTGAACTGCTCCCTGCATACTGCTCCCTGTATACCACATTGCAAGGAGTCTGAAACGTTGATGCTTTCTCCTGAACTGCTCCCTGTAGACTACTCCCTGTATACCACATTGCAAGGAGTCTGAAACGTTGATGATTTCTCCTGAATCGCTCCCTGTATGCCACGTTGCAAGGAGTCTGAAACGTTGATGCTTTCTCCTGAACCGCTCCCTGTATGTCACATTGCAAGGAGTCTGAAACGTTGATGCTTTCTCCTGAACCGCTCCCTGTATGCCACGTTGCAAGGAGTCTGAAACGTTGATGCTTTCTCCTGAATCGCTCCCTGTATGCCACATTGCAAGGAGTCTGAAAAGTTGATGCTTTCTCCTGAACCGCTCCCTGTATGCCATGTTGCAAAGAGTCTGCAAGGTTAATGCTTTCTCCTGAACCGCACCCTGTATGCCACACTGAAAGGAGTCTGCAAGGTCGATGCTTTCTACTGAACTGCTCCCTGTATGCCACAATGCAAGGAGTCTGCAAGGTTGATGCT
This sequence comes from Ambystoma mexicanum, assembly GCF_040938575.1. NCBI lineage: Eukaryota > Metazoa > Chordata > Amphibia > Caudata > Ambystomatidae > Ambystoma > Ambystoma mexicanum. The sequence continues at coordinate 1,093,370,222 of NC_090941.1, forward strand.
TTCTCCTGAACCGCTCCTTGTATACCACACTGCAAGGAGTCTGAAAGGTTGATGCTTTCTCCTGAACCGCTCCCCGTATACCACATTGCAAGGAGTCTGCAAGGTTGATGCTTTCTCCTGAAATCGCTCCCTGTATACCACACTGCAAGGAGTCTGAAAGGTTGATGCTTTCTCCTGAACCGCTCCCTGTATACCACATTGCAAGGAGTCTGAAACGTTGATGCTTTCTCCTGAACCATTCCCTGTATGCCACATTGCCAGGAGTCTGCAAGGTTGATGCTTTCTCCAAAACCGCTCCCTGTATACCACATTGCAAGGAGGCTGAAAGGTTGGTGCTTTCTCCTGAACCGCTGCCTGTATGCCGCATTGCAAGGAGTCTGCAAGGTTGATGCTTTCTCCTGAACCGCTTCCTGTATACCACATTTCCCTGTATACCACATTGCAAGGAGTCTGAAAGGTTGATGCTTTCTCTGAACCGCTCCCCATATGCCACATTCCAAGGAGTTTGAAAAGTTGCTATCTTAAAAGCTGAATGTGTCTGTGAAGTGGGAACAGCAATAATCCTCCTTCTGAGTGACTTTGTCAAAAACATCAGTTTCATAGTTTCGTCCTTTTCAAGCTCTGCCTGGAAGGTTAGGTCGAAAATGGACACAAATGGTCATGTAAATAAGGATGATCAGTGATGCAAGAAGCTTGAAGGAGCATAATCGAGAGGAGCACATGATATGATATGATAAGTCATTTATAATGAGCCTGTACACAAGGAGGGGAAACAGAATGAAGGACAAATAACAATATTACTAGGCCTTGTGTCATTCAGATTGTGCTAGTGCAGGAAAGAGGGGAGGGGAGAAGTGCCCGCGGGGTTGGGAGGTGGGGAGAAGTGCATGTGACTCAATAAGTGCTGACAGAGGGTGGATCTTAAGTGCAAAGAGAAGGGACTGTAGGGTTACAGATACAGACCCTTAAGTGCTGAGGGATCCTGGAGGAAGTGCGAGGACAACTGGACATGCAGGAGCCTGGGCCTGAGTTCAGGGGTGGCAAGGTGACCGGTGTGCAGGGCTATCGGGGACATTAGCAGGGGTGAGGAAGAAAGAAAGCGGAAGATAAAAGGAATGTCTTGAGTTTTTTTGCCTGATCCAGCGGTGGTTCTGCTCAAGTTTGAGAGAGGCAGAAAGGCTGTTCCAGAGAGAGGCCCCAACTGAGGAAAGAGATCTGCCAACTATTCTCTGCTTGGAAAAGTGTTTGACCCTCTGAGATTTGGAGGTGGATGAGCGAAGAGCTTGAGGAGGAATATGTTTAGGAAGAGCAGTAGTGCGGTCCCAGACCCCAGAAAGGCTTGTGGACGAAACAAAGGGTTTCGAATTTGACTCTTGCAGCCACAGGGAGCCAGATGGAGAGATACGATCCCTGGGCTTGAGGCTAAGGACAAGTCTTGCGGTGCTGTTCTGCTTGAGTTGTAAAGGTCGAAGAGTAGAGACAGGCAGATTTAGAAAGAGGCTGTTGCAATAGTCCAGCCTGGAGAGGACCAGGGCTCTAGAGACAGTGAGCTTCTGGGGGAAAGTGAGAAAAGGAAGAATACCTCTAAGGAGGTGCAGCTGAAATTGTGACTTCATAGAGACATCAGAGATGTGAGGAGGGAAGGAGAGGGTGGAGTCGAAGATGACACCAAGGTTCTTAGCTTCACAGGAAGGAGCAGGAAGTGGGTCCAGGGTGGGAGACCAGAAATAGAGAGAGAGGAAAGGAGGGAGCATGAGTCTCGGTGAGGAGGATCTCGGTCTTACTGGCATTAAGGCAGGCTTCATTGGCAGCACACCATTCATGAATTGCGGCCACACAGTCTGGTATGAGAGAAGGATCAGAGGTAGCTGAAGAGAGCCTGATGGAGAGCTGGGTGTCATCCGCATAACATTGAAAGTTAGAACAGAATGTAGTGATGCAGTGGGTCAGAGATGCCAGGTAGTGGTTGAATAGCCGGGGAGAAAGCATAGACCCCTGGGGAACACCACAAGTAGAGAGAGAGAGATAGAAGAGAGGAAAGGCCCCAGTTTGTCCTGGGAGGGTCAGTCAGTGAGAAAGGAGGCCAACTAGGACAGGGCCTGGGCAGTGATACCCGGGTTGTCACAAAGGCCATTGAGCAGGATGGCATACTTGACAGTGTCAAAAGCAGAGAATAGATCATGGAGGATAAGGACAGAAGGAAGATTAGAGTCAGGATTAGAGAGCTGGTATTCAAATGTGTTCAGGCGAGCAGTTTCCATGCTCCTGGCAGCTCTGAAGCCAGACTGGTAGTCGTGGAGACAACCAATATATTTAGTATGCAGATTAAGCTGGGAGATGAGCAGCTTTTCCAGGAGTTTGCCCAGGAAATGAATGATGGAGATCGGGCGATAGTTAGCCTGAGAGGAAGGATCGGCAGAGGGCTTCTTAAGAAGGGGGTTTACAAGGGAGTGCTTAAAGGTGTAGGGGAAGGTTTCAGTGGCAAAGGAGTGATTGCAGAAATCGGCCAAGGCTGGAGCCAGGGTGTCAATGTGGTCCTTGATGGTTCTGGATGAGCAGGGAAGAACCTGCTTTGATGAGACTTTCATAGATCAGACTTGTCTAGAAACATTCTCAGGGGTGAACAGGGGAAAGGAGGAGAAAGGAGATGGGGAAGTGGCCAAAGACGGGCCGGGGTGAAAGAGGAAGAGGCGGTAGAGGAAGAGAGAGTGGGCAGTATTTCATGAGTTTTAGTGGTGAAATGAGAAGCCAGGGCCCGGCAGAGGGTCTGGGAGGGAGCAGGAGAAGTAGAGACTGCAGCAGGATTGGCCAGCTCCTTGCAGATTTTGAAAAGTTTGGTTGAGTTGTTAGTTGCTACAGAGACGCAGGCTTGGATGTAGGCTCTCTTCTTAGAGAAGATAGAGAGTCTGTACTGCCTTTGACGCAGTCGGCAGGCTAGTTTGGCAGAGGGTGCGCCTGATGCCCTCCACTTCCTCTCAGCCGCCCTACACTTGCCATTTAAGGGTGGCGAGATCAGAATCGTACCAAGAGTTGCACTTGGAAGTGGGCTTCAAGCGGATCCTCATGACGGGGCCAAGGACATCAGAAGTGTTAGAGATAGAGAGATGAAGGTTATAGAGGGCTGTGTCAGAGTGTGAGTCAGCCAAAGGTGTAGGAAGAGGAGAGAAAGTGGCAGCGAAACCCTCCACTGAAACACGCTTCATGGGTTGGATGACCGAGAAGGTAGGTGGCAGTACTGGGGATGGCTTGACATGAGGGGTAGCGAGAGAGAGGTCAGAGGAGAGGATGGGCGAGAGAGAGAATATGCAGTGAAGAAGAGCAATGGGTGTGTGGTAGATTTGCATGGGATGTACTGTTTGCTAAGTGGGGGGGCAAGTTCATGCAGGGATTTGAAGACAAGTAGAACAATGCTGACGAAATAGCGATTTCCCACTGGAGCAGGCAGATTGTATCATGTGCATGTGGCAATGTTGAGCACCATATTTAGCAAAGGTGCATAAAGGGAGGCTAAGAGGAGGCTAGCACAGACGTCCAAGTGTCTAAGATCCAGGGATAGAGTGAGGAGTTTAGTAGGTAAGGAGTGGTGAGATGTTGTATAATGTCAACAAAGTTGACCCCAGCAACTTTTGCTATAAGGGTGATGAAGTGATAAAGATTAAGGTTGCCGTCAAAGAGGACTTCCATTCCTTGGGAGAGGGGAAAAGTGAATCGGGTTGGAAGGAGATGAGTGAGAGGAGCAGAGGAGCAGTAGGCTGGAAGGTAGATTACTTTGGTCATTGTTGAGATCAACATAAGACATCAAAGTGCCACCCAGGACCAGATTTCAGACAGTCAGTTTATTTCAAACAAAGAGGAGGTGAATGGTAAGTGTGGAGATGGAGAAGAAAACGGGGGATGTCATACACAAAGAGGTGATCAGAGGACAGAACGCACCAGATATGTTGTCCAAGGGAGGAAGTGTAAATGGTTAATAAAAGGAGCCCAGTATGGATCCTTGCAAGACCCCAGCAGGGAGCAGAGGTGGGCCAAAGGTTTCAACATTGCAAAAGATAAAAAAGATATTATCAGAAAGGTAATATGTGATCCATCTGAGACTGGCCCTCTGGATACCAAGGCCCTTGAGGGCCTGGAGTAGAAAGAATGTATCCACAGTATAAAAGGCAGCTGCACACACAAGGATTAGAATGGAAGAAAAGGACACTGAGCAGAGGTGAGGTTAGAAAATCCAATGAGGGCTGATTCAGTCAAGTGCCAATTGTGAATCTCTGATTGAAGCGGATTCCTAACATTGTTCAATTCATAGTAGAACATATTCACTGGAACCTAGAAATATAAGGATCCAAGAGGAAAGAGGGAGGCGCGATGCCTGTTGATAGATGATGGGATGGCAAAGGGTGTGTTGATTGCATTTTTAGAAGAGGAGTGACAGTTGTCACCTTGGAGCAGGATGGACAGACACTGACAGAAAGGAGGAATTTCAATACAGAGGACATATGGGAGTTTGTGGGTGGAACAAGAATGTTCGGGGGGGTTTAGGAGTTGTAAGAATAGACCTGCTTTTAGAAATGTTGTGATCGGTGGAGAGTTTGCAAGGTTGAGAGCATATGTTAGGAATAATATTGATGAATTAAGATAATTTGGCAGAGGATCAGACAGTAGTGAAGGTGAGAAGAGCCTCTGTGTAGGTGATGGGAAGTGAGGGGGTGAGGTAATTCCATCACTTGCGCAGGTAACACTGAATTTCAGTTTTGAGTAGGGTGATAACAGGATATTTTTTCAGGGCTGGAGACATGCCATATCAAGAGTGAACCTATCAGCTGGATAGTGGAGGTCAAAGGGTTGATGGCGAACCAGGATAAAGTCAAAGAAGGCTTGTGTGTCATTCGGGCATAGAAGGTACCCATCCTGACAAGAATGTGCTCATGCAATATGACTCTTAATTTGTGAAATTCATCCCAAACTCTTTGGCCACTGGTATGATATGATATGATATGATATGGCATTTGTAACGCGCCTATACACAAGTGTTTCAAGGCGCGTCGAGGCAGGGAGGGGGGAACAAAGGGAAGACAGACAACGATCCTACTAGGCCAGGTGTCATTCAGACCGCGCTAGTGCAGGGGTAGGGGGAAGGGAAAAATGCAAGGGGAAGGGGGAGGGAGGAGTGCAATACAAATAGTAGAATAGAAATAAAATAATAAATAAATAGGGCCAGCTGGTGGCAAGTGCAAGGTAAGTGCAGGCAAGTGCTGGGGAGGGGGTGGGGGGGCTGTAGTGATACAGAGACAGTCCCGCAGTGCAGGGGTTGCCAGGGAGGCAGTGCAAGTGAAGAGTGACTGGGTCCAGGACCAAGGTCGGTGAGAGTGGCCCAGTTGCAGGATCAGTGCAGTTTTGGTGAAGAATTTAGCAGGGGAGAGGGAGAGAGAAAGCAGAAGCGAAGAGGAAGGTTTTGAGGTGCTTCCGGAACCGGAGATGGTTCTCCTCAAGTTTCAGGGAGGCAGGAAGGCTGTTCCAGAGGGAGGCACCTGCCGCGGAGAGAGATCTACCCCCAGCTCGTTGCTTCGAGAAGCGGCTGACCCTGAGGGAGTTGGAGACGGATGAGCGTAGGGCTTGGGAAGGAAGATATTTAGGAAGAGAGAGTTGAAGGTATTTAGGCCCCAGGCCCCAGAAGGCCTTGTGGACAATGCAGAGGGTTTTGAACTTAATCCTCGCAGCCACTGGGAGCCAGTGTAGAGATTTCAGTCCTGGAGAGATACGGTCCCTGGGCTTGAGGCCAAGGACAAGTCTCGCAGTTCTGTTCTGGATGAGTTGCAGAGGGCGGAGAGTGAAGGCAGGCAGATTAAGATAGAGGCTGTTACAGTAGTCCAGCTTCGAGAGAACCAGGGCTCGGGAGACAGTGAGCTTCTGGGGGAAGGAGAGGAAGGGAAGAATACCTCTGAGGAGGTGCAGCTTGTAATGTGACTTCTTAGAGACGTCAGATATATGAGGAGAGAAGGAGAGTGTGGAGTCAAAGATGACCCCGAGGTTTTTTGCCTTGCAGGTAGGAGCAGGAAGAGGGCCAAGAGAGGCCGGCCAGGGAGCTGCAGGGAAGGAGGGAGTGGGTGTGCCGATGAGTAGGATCTCAGTCTTACTAGCATTAAGGCAGAGGTCATTGGCAGCACACCAATCCTGGATAGCAGACAGACAGTCAGAGATGAGGGAGGGAGAGGAGGAGGCCGAGGGTAGCCTGAAAATGAGCTGGGTATCATCCGCATAGCACTGAAAGTTGGGGCAGAGGGCGGCGATGCGGTGGGCAAGGAGTGCCAGATACTGGTTGAACAGCCAGGGAGAGAGATTAGATCCCTGGGGAACGCCACAGGTGGAGAAAAAGATGTCAGAGAGGAAGGACCCAAGTTGGACCTGGGAGGGTCGATTGGAAAGGAAAGAGGTCAGCCACGCCAGAGCCTGACCAGTGATACCCAGGTTATCACGGAGACGGTTGAGCAGGATGGCATGGTTGACAGTGTCAAAGGCAGAAGAGAGATCGAGCAGAATGAGAACACACGGAGTGTTGGAGTCGAGGTTTAAGAGCAGATCCTCACGGATGTTCAGGAGAGCAGTTTCCGTGCTTCTGGCCGCTCTGAAGCCAGATTGATGGTCATGGAGACTGTCAACAGCTTCAGCATGGAGGTTAAGTTGGGAGATGGCCAGTTTCTCCAGGAGCTTGCCCAGGAAGGGAGTGATGGATATTGGGCGATAGTTAGCCAGACAGGAGGGGTCGGCAGAGGGTTTCTTAAGGAGAGGGTGCACAAGGGAGTGCTTGAGGGGGGATGGGAAGACTTCAGAGGCGAAGGAGTGGTTGCAAAAGTCAGCCAGGGCAGGAGCCAGGGAGTCGATGTGGTCCTTGATAGTTTTGGAGGAACAGGGGTGAATCTGTTTAGACGAGACTTTCATAGATCGGACTTGTCTGGAAACCTCGTCAGCAGAAAAAAGGGGAAAGGCAGAGAAGGAGGGAGGAGGGGTGGCTGCAGAAGGGCCAGAGGAGGAGCAGGGAAGAGAGAGGGGGAGGTGATAGGAGGAGAGTGAGGACAGGATATCCTGAGTTTTAGAGATGAAGTGGGAGGCCAGTGCAGAGGGCCTGGGAGGGGACAGGAGAGGTAGAGACTGCAGCAGGGTTGGCAAGCTCCTTGCAGATTTTAAAGAGCTCAGCCGAGTTGTTAGATGCCGCAGAGATGCGGGCTTGGATAAGGGCTCTCTTCTTGGTGGTCACAAAACAACATTGAGGCAGTTATATAGGTACCTTTCTGGTAAATGGTGGCATGTATATTGGGATAGGGAGTGCAGTACCAATTTGTAGTAGCCATTATTGAGATGAACTTTAGAGAAAAATGCTGCTCCATTCAACATATGATTTATGCCACTTATCCAGGAAACAGGGTGCCCCTTGACTCAGTATTGAGTGATTAGGCTGGCACATCTCGTCCCCATTTCCCAGGGGATAGGAATACATACCAATTAAATGATGCCCTGATCTGCAAGAGATTGTCTCCTCCTGAACCTGCTTTGGCAGAATAAAAGCCACAACAACATAGTGATCTGCCATATATAATAGGGCATTCACTGTGTAGTGGGATTTGACAAGCTGTAGAGTGTACACCACCACTGTCTGGTTGTCGCTTCCACCTTTGTAGATGAGCCCATATAGAATGCAGATAAAGGTAAATTCAGCATCAGATGTGGAATTCAAAATGCAGTGGCTTTTCACTTCTATATTGCGTAAAAATATCCCCATATCCCCTGCATTATCCTTGTAGTTCCTGTAGGACCTTAACTTGTCCCTGGAAGACGTGTTTGTCTGCATGGTAGCAGTGCATCATGGTGAGAGCTGGACTTCAACTTCTCATCATCTGCTCCTAGATCACACTGAACATAACCCCAGTATTGATGAGGGAGTTCATAGAGGGTCTCTATGGACTGACCCTTCATTTCTAGTAGCACAATGCAACTGTTCTCAGCATGCCTGACCCATTCGACCCAAAGCAGGGCCTACAATCCACTCATGAGGCTAGTCTATGCTACATCTCTCACGCTCTCAACAATCTGACCCAAAGACATTGCACGTTAGCCTTAACGCACCAGTTCAGGTTATACTCTCATTAGTATTGAGCAGTCCATCACATGTGCTTATATGTCTGCACTCAAAGCGGAACACGCCAGAGCAGAAATGCCATCAACAGAGGTCACCCTTTGCCGTACATTCTTCATGAACTTGGAGGAATAACTACCTGCAATAGCTTGTGGCTTAAGAATACCATTGCCTGAAAAAGGAGGAATGAGGGCATTCCGTAACCGGAACAATATACTTAAACTGCGAGGGGAAAACGGAAATCTCCTCTTCTCCCAAACGGAGAAAATTAACGAACTCCTGAGATACCACACATCTATAATGTCCAGTGACCCACTAACACTAAATGAGCCACCAGAATACCTGAGCGCACTTCCGCCCCGCAACCCCAAACAGCTGGAACACCTGGAGGCTCCCATTGAAATAGAAGAAATTATTGAAGCCATCAAAGCCCTCAAACCCTCCGCCCCAGGCCCAGATGGGCAAACCGCAGCCTTCTATAAAAAATTCGCCAGAGTTCTGGCCCCACAATTATCTGCATTATTCAACTCCTTCTTATCCACGAAAACCGTCACTAAATCCATGGCCGAATCAATTACAATCCTGCTACATAAACCCGGAAAAGACCCCGAACTCCCAGATTCCTACCGGCCCATCTCACTCCTAAACAATGACGGGAAGATCTTTGCCAAGGTACTAGCCAGTAGACTGAGCCCAACTCTTCCTAGCCTAATCGACCGGGACCAAACAGGATTTATCCCTGGCAGAGGGACACATGACAACATTCGGCGAGTACTAAACCTAATTGAAGGCGCTCACAAATCCAAAACAAAAATGGCGGTAATCTCATTAGACGCGCACAAAGCCTTCTGCCTCGAGTGGACTGGGGATACATCCACGAGGTCCTTCAACGCTTCGGCTTCGGCCCCAACTTCACAGCATGGGTCATGGCTAATTATCAAATTCCCACCACACAACTCCGTGTTAATGGCACAAGGTCCGAACATATCCACATCACAAGAGGCACCAGACAAGGCTGCCCGCTCTCGCCCCTGATCTTTGCTCTATCCATGGAGCCTTTTGCCGCTAGAATCAGACGAAATGAAACCATAAAAGGAATCCAAGCGGGCAACCACAAGTATAAAATCGCACTCTATGCCGAAGACGTGCTGTTAACCATCACAGACCTGGCGGCCTCCCTAGGGACACTATGGAAAGAAATAGAGGAGTTTGGCACTATGTCAGGATTTAAAGTCAACTTAACCAAATCCTCAGCATTACCCGTTAATCTGACCCACCTGGACGAGGCCGCCCTCTCACCGCTCTCACCAATTCCCTGGGCCAAAGACGCCATAGGATACCTCGGAGTCCAGATCACCGAAACCCAAGGCGACTATATTCAAAGAACATCCCACAATTACTCAGGTCCCTGCACAATGATCTCAAAAGGTGGAAACAACAAGAAATCTCATGGTTCGGACGAATTTCAGCTGTAAAAATGAACCTAATCCCCAGATGGATATACCATTGTGCAGCCCTACCACTACAAATCCCACCCCCAGCCATACGGGCACTACAGAAGAATCTAATGGAATTTGTCTGGGGAGGGAAGAGGCCCAGGATCAACAAACGAATCATGACGAAAGGCAAACCTCTAGGAGGAATGGGTGTCCCTGACCTAGCCAGATACTCGCTAGCAGCTCATCTATCACACGCATTCGCTTGGGTGCAGGAAGCAGACCCCCCGCTATGGCGTCAAATTGAGGAATCCTGGTGCCCGGTCCCCCTACATGATCTCCCACACCTACCAATACTAAAAGCCCAAGCCAACTACGGGCCACTATCGGCCACGACCAACACAACCCAATGCTGGAAATCCGCAGCTCGGAAATGGGGACATTGCAGCCCCCTAAGACCCATGTCACCCATCTGGAACAACCCGGAGTTTACCCCCGGAAACCCACCCCAAGATTTTCACGCCTGGATAGCGGGGGGCCTCGCAAAAACTAGCGGTTTTATTGAAGAAGGCCTGCCCATCACCTTCGAGAGATGCAAATCAAAATTTGGAGTGGGGGAACGGGAAAGATTCCGATACTCACAAATTAGACACTGGATCTCACACAGAAGAACCCGGGACAAATGCTCGAGAGAACCATCAGCCCTGGAGCTCACATTAACATGCCCGACCAACAAGGGGAAAATATCCACCATATACCGGCTCCTGGAAAGAACGGACCCAGCAAAGAAAGAAAAATATATCACGGATTGGGAAAAGGATATCGGCCGGGAGATAACAGCGGAGAGCTGGGGGCAAATCTGGTCCAGACTGCATAAAAGCTCACAATGCGTCACGAACAAGGAAGGAGGCTATAAGCTATGCTACAGATATTACATCACCCCCACCCAAATCCACAAAGCCAACCCGGACTTTCCCGCCACATGCTGGCGAGGATGCCAAACCCCTGGATCTCTCTATCACTTAGTCTGGAGCTGCCCAAAGGCAAAAACATACTGGATGGAAGTCCTGAAACACATTAAAGAAATCTCTGGCCTCTCCATCCCCTGGGACCCAGGAATTGTTCTTCTGGGCGAATCCGGCGATGGAGCTTTCCCAATCTCAGGCCACATCTCCCGTCTTTGCAACCACCTGCTACTAGCTGGAAAGATAGCTATGGCTCGATTATGGAAAGACAAAAATGGCCCCTCGATCGCCCTATGGTGGGCCAAATGCTGGGAGATTGCAGTAGCAGAAAAGATCTCGGCAATCCGCTCGGACTCCCTAAACAGAACCCTGAATATATGGGACCCATTCTTGGACTATGCGGCCAAATACCCAACCCTCACCAGGAGACCTCCACTTACTAGATGGCTCCAATGCAGCCCTCTCTACTAATTCCCGACCACTCCCCGAACATACCGGAACTGAGGGAACAGGTTCCCAGAACTCTCCCACTCTAGAGCCACACCCAGAATCTGCCCACCATTTCCTCCATCCTCCAACCCACATCGGACTACAAAGGCACTAATTAAATGTTTAAGATGTGATATATTACATTGTTGCATGTAACAATTTATCCTGCAAGACCAATAAAATGTTGTTATGAAAAAAAAAAGAAAAAGGAGGAATGTCAAAATGCTTAGGCCTTATACATTATAGAACTGCCCATTTGTTCATCTTTTGGCTTACAAAGTAGAATGATGCGTGTATCGCTATTAGACAATATCTTTATTTGTGGTGCAATAGTCAGGCACACTGCCCTTGAGCTGTTCTGTAATGTTGTTTGCATTTCTTGACCACCTGGGCCCCAGATTGCTGGGCTCACTGATGTCCAATTATATGCAGATGTACCCGATGAGAATCCAGAGCGGCCCTGATGCACGAGGCACCGTCATCATTGAATACACACAGCCACATTTAACAAAAGAAGATCAGGTCACGCCAACTCGGGCAGTCCCAGCTGTGGTCTGGTAAAACAAAAATCAGGAAAACACACTCTCCTGTGCTAATATGGCCAGCCTTGTTGCATGTGGTTGGCAGATATTTGCAGACGATCAGTCAGAAGGGGAGGCAATGAGTCAGAATCTTTCAGCCATCTTGTTTTGCCCCTGCTTGGCTGCCACATAAACATTCTTAGTGCACTGCTCCACCTATGGCCACCAAGCATGGTGCACAGACCTAACAACATAAGGGAGTCTTCCTTAGGTGAAGAACATGTTGTGCAAAGATAGACTCATCACCAATTGTGGTGTCAGATCTACAAAGTCAGCAACAGTGGGCTCCAAGTGGACTGTTGGGCTGTCCCGAATTGCTGGGTGGATCGGCTGTGCCTATTCGTTTTCTTGGAACGCTGCGTGCCGTGCGCAAGAGGAAGTTTTCTGTGTGCGAAACAGGACACCAAGTAATGAACTTTTATGGACTAGACTTGGCCTAGATTCTCCTTCCTTTCTTTTTTCTCAATTTGGAATTTCTGCCGTGGCAGTTTTAAGGAGTCTCTTGTGTTTGTGCTTGTGTTTGTGCTTATCCAGTATCTCTTTTCTATTTTGTTGCAGTTCACTAGTCTTGTAGCTCCGCCCCCTGCTCGCTGCCCTGGCCCCCTGCCAGCTGCCAGCTTCCCTACTTAGCCCGTGCACTAGCGCATCGCGTGTGCGCATCGAAGTGGGCTCCAAGTGGACTGTTGAGCTGTTAGGCAGTGAGGCTGGGAGTGCTGGGAGCGCGGGACAAGTGAGTGTATATTTTCTTTTATGAAATTTGAGTCCTAACTTTGTAGGTCTGGATTAAATGGTATCAAGTTTGCGCAGTGGGCGCCCCATGAAATCGTCTCCGGCTAAAATAACAAAAAAAGCCGAACTAATAAAATAAAAATGTCACTGCCTAAAGAGGTTGTGAAAAGTGCTGTTCCTGGAATGAGTGCGTGCACTGCTACAGCGGCACTTTGGGGTCCAATTACTGATCATGATCTAATAAAACATGAGGTGGCATTCTCTTATGCGCGTGCACAGGCACTTGCACCAGCACCAGATGGGTCGCCCCCAGCTGATTGCAAATTCCCGCCTAGGAAGCCCTTACCCAAACCTGACCATAAAAGCTTCTTGAGTATGCGCATGGACACTGTAGTCTCTGAGCCCGTGCATCCCATTGACGCTACTCCTCCCTCCCCCTCTGACAACTCTATATTAGCGCCAGTGGTACTTGCTGCCCTGGAGAAACGGGTAAGGTTATCGGTGGGTCCTTCAACACCAGTTACCTTTCCAAGTTCCAAAAGAGCTGATGATCACATTCACTGCAAAGACCCCATACACATGGAGGGCGTAAATAGCTCACCATCACCCCTTTCTAATGTACACCAGTCTGTCCCCTCACCTGCTTCTAGTTCATGGCCGTCTTCACCTCCTTGGCCACCTTCCCTTACCCGGGTTGTACCTGGTATTAATATTTCAGCAACCGATCCCCTGTTTTTCCCCCCCAAAAAGGCATCGAATCATCCATTGGGCTTTGACATGCTGGAACCCACAGCTGACATGCAATCTCTGGAAGCATCTTATCCGGTACTAACAAGAATACTAAACTTGTTGGATCGTGGCCATGAGTACACGCACTACGAATTGAGGGATTGCAAAACCGCACTTACAGAAATCCTATTAAAAATAAATAAACTAGAGGGTTTCATTTTTGCAGACAGTCTCAGACTGGGTCAGGACGGGCATAAACCACAGAGAAAAGAGGAGCTATTAACCAGCTCGGTCTCGACCCAAACAGATGTGTTAGAAATTCCAGTGAATGAATCTACTACTACGAATGTCCCCACACTCACTTATGCATTCCCGCAATTCTTTGCACATACCCTGGCAGTCCCAAGACCGCCTACCACATGTAATATTCTCTCGCACGCACAACTATGTACGGAAGTAGCAATCCATTCGGAAAAGCTGGAACAGCTCCTATTTTTCCTGCAACCCAGCCAGGTGGAGGAAAAAGCGGGCCCGTATCATTCCTGCTTGGAGGGAGGACAGGAACTCCATCCGGACAGCCCCTCTGTACTAACTAAACTGTTTGAAACCACCAGCCAAACTGACTCCTATCTTGATAACATCACTTCTGACCCTGATATCAGGCAATCTATTGATGAGAATAGTCTCCCGCAACTACCCGAGCGGTCCTTTATATCAAGGAAGGAAAAAAGGCTATTCTTCCGTGCTTTAAAAAGGAAAGCTGATCGGAAAAAAACGGCAAAGATGTGCCAAGATGAATTAATTCCTCCCACAAAATCGAATGAAAAAAACAAAATAAAAATTGAGAACAAGAGTGCAGCGAAGTCACTGAGCAAGTCTGCTGGACGGAAACGTCTTGCAAATGACTTGGACACTAACGAAATAATTGTAACTAAACAAACAAAAAAAGTGCACCTCCAAATACCCCGTTCTGGGAATGAGGAGCTAGGACATCCCTCATCTCAGACGCAACTACCTAACTTCTTTAAACCTATTGATAACAAATCAACGCAAATAGGTAAGGTAGTTGTGTCCCCCTTGATCATTGGGGGGACGGTGACCGAGATGGTGATCACTGATGTGATGACCACAGAAGGTGACGATGACATCGAGTCACTTAATCCCTGCAATGATCAAGATACTGTGAAGAAATCCTCACCTATGTTAAACAAATTGGGAGTCGGTGGTAAGCAAAAGCAGCAGGAGTCAGTGCCAGAACGGGTTGTGGCTCACCCTGAAGAACTCGGGGAAGCCACAAAACAATCCACCACTATCCTAGGATGGGAAATCATATCATTCAAGAATGGCATAAAGCGACTTAACCGCTCTGCCTTGATGCAAGCCTTCAACCGTATACCTGGTTTGCGTACGTTGCACTCGAATGATATCGAATGGATAACCCTGCCACCCATGCAAAACCATTGCATGGTATGTAAGGTGCAATCAGCCATTATCACCAACCTTCTCCTGCAATACATGGATGAGTTACGTTCTGTTGGCCTAATGCTGTATCCGTTCGATTCCATCGATGATGCCATTTCATTTAATGAAATGCCTTTGGCGCCTGGTCCGGCGGAATTGCCAAAGTCGGACACTGTTGACTCTAAGAGCGGCATTAATGCGGAAGTGATCGCACAACTTGTAAATCTATCTAATACTAGTAAGGATTGGTCATGGCTAGCCGCATTACAAAATACTCGAAACTCAGCTATGTCTAACATTCCCCACTAAGTAGCCTGCATCTCTCTCCATCCTATCTTGGAATTCATGCGGGTACAGCAATTTGAAGCTATGGTTTACTAAGCCGCATGTAGGATTGGAGTGTGATATTATGCTATGTCAAGAAACTATGTGCACATACGATCTCGTGTTGCCCGGTTTCAATGTTATTCAAACTCACGCGAAACAAGGCACATGTGGTCGGCCATATGGGGGGTTGGCGATAGCCTTGAATACAAATCTAAATATATTGGTACTTGATGTTTTTAAAGCAACTGTAATGATGGCTGTACTAATCCTGCTCAAGGGCTCGCGGCTGGCTCCTATTCTCCTGGTGTCTTTATATCACAACCCTAATACGATCAACCAAACAAGTGCATTTCAAGAGCTCAATACCTTATTCGATGACATCTTGGTTCGTCATCCTGCTTGTGATATTGTATTAGGAGGGGACTTCAATGCTTATTGTATGAAAAGTAACTCTACTCCGTTGAGTTCTGGGAGTACCTACCAAACATGGCATAGAGGCCGATTGTGGCAAGAATACTTAAAATCCTGGGAACTTGACATTATTCCGTTTTGTACTAGTGGCGGGTGTTACACCTGGGGATAGATCGACATGTATTGACTACTTCGCCATATCGCGAGGGTTGCAATCGTATTCCGATAACATAGCAATATATGATTCCGGCCTTAGTGACCATTACATGATCCATCTAAATCTTCATTGTGACATGATGCACCTGCACATGGACCCCCAGCAAGGGTTCATAGAAGGGACCGTCCTGGCCTGTCAATTCGCTGGGCCACTAAACTCTGTAATAAGGTGAATGACATGGTCTCTGCACGTTTAACACTGCACCACAGTTCTGTCTTCTATTCTAACAATTCTATTGAGGAGATTACTGTGCTATCTAGCATAATAACAGAGGTAATTCAATCTCTCCAAGTGCATGCATCGCTTCCCGAAGTAAGATCATCGCCGATAGCCCTGAATTTTATTCATGAAGCAAAAAGACTAAAGAGGGCGGCCTTGCGGAGTATTCTGAAAACCGCTCCCACATGGGAGGTTTACCTAGCAGAGAAAAAAAGCATTCTGAACACTTATCGGAATAAATGTAGAGATCACAGACTTTTTATGCATAATCAGGAGAATCAGAAAATGTTTAGCACATTGTGCCACAGGGATAGGCGCGCTACTTGGAGTTTGCTTAGGGCAGGTACTACTGTACTTTCCTCTGATCAATCTTCATCCATCTCTGCGCAATCTTGGAGAATTTACTTCGAAAAAAAGTTTGCCCTCCCATCTGCATTTGTAGAAATTGTTTATAAATGGACCTGTTTAGCATCACCCTCCTTTCCACTCTGGGATATTTTGAGCATTGAAGCTGCAATAATTGCCCTGAAATACTCAAAAGCAGCAGGCCCAGATGGGATTCCGCCTTGCGTTCTTAAACGCAATCCAGCTTTGTGGGCAGGGATTTTCAAGAAACTGTTTGATAACATGTTGACAACTGTGTACACCCCACCGTCATGGCTAAATTCCATCATTGTTCCAATTTATAAAAAAGGAGTGAGGTTGCAGCCATGCAATTTTCGTCCAATAGCGCTAATTGACACAGCTGCTAAAGTGTTTGCAAGTTTGCTTTTGGGGGAATTACAAACAGTCATTAGGAACCTTAAGATCCTGTCTAAATATCAGATTGGTTTCCGTGCAGGAATGGGGACTCCTCTAAATGCTACAATTATGGCGCATTTATTAGCTAAACATAAATTTAAGGATTCTGGCCCACTATACATGGCATCGATAGACCTCTCATCCGCATTCGACTCAGTTGTACGATCACTTTTATGGAAAAAAATGGCTGCTATGAACATACCACAATACATCATACAACTAATATCCAAGCTCCACACAAATACCACCTATTTGGTAAGGGTAAATAACCAAGGTGCTACAACACATCCCATAAAGATCGACCTTGGTGTGAAGCAAGGATGTAATTTAGCAGCCACCCTTTTCAACCTTTATTTATGTGGCATCAATGATATTTGGAACACCCAGATCTCCTATCCAGCAATGCTTGGATATCTCAAAATACAATGGCTAGCTTTTGCGGATGATATTATAATATTTGATCGTACACCCAAAGGCATGCAGACCAAATTGGATTATTCGCATCCTACTGTTTAACTCATAATCTGAAATGTAATGTGGAAGAATCCAATATAGTAGTATTTAGGAATCGCAAGAGAAAGAACATCAACCGTAATTGGAGAATTGAGAATTTTCCCCTAACCATAGTTCCTCAAATTCGCTATCTTGGATATACCATAAATGACTCCCAATCTCTAGCAATGTGGAGGGAGATATTACAAAAAAAAGCTGCCCCTCTTGCCACGCAAATGCGGATGGTATATCTAAAGTTCTGTACATTTTCATTTATGCCACTTATGCAATTTTACATCCTAAAAGTAGAGTCTGTTATCCTTTTTGCTTTAGATATGTGACTGGTAAACATTAACACCTACCTCGACCAACTGCAAGGGTGCATATGGAAGGGGGTTTTGAGGTTGGCTAAATCCACACCAAATATTGTAATAAGGCAGGAACTTGGTATTAGTGCCTTATCCGCTCGCCGTAACTGGCGTTTACTGGCTAATTTTGCAAGAATGTTACACCCACCTGCAAATTGTCTTTATGAAGATTTGGGCCAACTCATGGTCGCGTCTGAACGATCTTCCATCACAATCTATTATACACAAATGCTTCATTTATTGGACGAAATTGCACTTGTACCAGCTGATCTCGAATTTAGACCTAATCATGTCAAACATCGTATCATAGAAAATGACTGGTGTAAACGCTAGCAGGAATGGCGGGTCTTGAAGGCTACAAGGAAGCAGTTCGTTTTTGCTCTTCAAGACGGCCTCACAAACCCTACGTAATCCAGTTTCCCTGTGATAAGGCTAGGGAAACTTATTTGCGATTTAAAATGAACCAATCTCTTACACTAGAAAGAATCAGTGGTTGGAAACTGCACTGGAAAGTAGAAGCGCAGTTAGGATGTAGGTTCTGCAGGAAGGGTTCGATTCAAGAAACCTTAAAACATCTGGTTATATTTTGTACATATTTTGAGGCAATACGTGCATCAACAATTGCAATCGACTGTATATTAACTGAGGCAAGCAGGGAATGGCTTTGGTTAGCTTGCATGTGGGGGACTCGCACGAGCTTTATATTAGCACTGTGCAGATTGCTGGTAATTATAAACAATGAACTTGAGAAGATGTTTCACAAGAATGACGAGCAGCCCACCTGCTGAGGCTAATAAGAAAATAATGGCACTTAGCTGATCTATAAAGCACATTGGAGCTACTGTTAGAATATGATATGTCAATCCTTGGTAAATTGATTTTTCCTATTCATAATCCCTCCTAGAATCTGAATTCCCTTACTGTTGGTTGAAATTAATATCGTAATTTCGAATTTAATTGCAAGTGTGACAATGAAGTTACGTCTACCGCTGGAACTCTTGTAAAAAATAGGTAGATGGGAAGTTGTCAAAATGGCGTTATTATAATGGATAAGAAATGCATCACGTTGACCTATTGTGATGACTTAAAGGTATATAACTCGTGCCTACTACCCAAATGGAATAGTATATCAAAGAAAACAAATTGTCACATCGATATTTTAGAGGTGATACATAAAAATGTACTTTTATTGCTATCAATAAGAAAATATATTTTTATAAGATATGTAAAATTGCAGAAATGAAACAAAAATAAAATGTCTTTCTACTGTATTATAACAAGAAAAACTCATTTTTTATGAAAGTTGTAAAAGTTTGTTGATCGAACTAATAAAACAACGGTTTGAAATAAAAATAAAAAAATTAAAAAAAGTCAGCAACAACGGCCGTCCAAATGTTCCTTTCATTACTGAACGGCACTCTTCACGTGCAGCTTGCAGCTCTTTGGAAAACCTTCCCTTTGTGTTCTCTGTCTGCTGTCCTTCTTGTTCATCACTTCGCTTATCGCGGCTAGAAGCAAATAGAACAATGTAGACAGAACACATCCGGTTGTAACCTCTGTTCTGTGCCAATTTACCACCCTCGTGCTAAGTGGATCTAGTTTCCAGGTTAGTGATAGATGTATGGAGTAATGCCATAGCTTCCAGATGTCAGTGGAGAACAGCCTGGAAAGAGAATATCAACCTGGTGAGTCTCTCCACTACCCGCTCTCTCCAGATATTTTTGCTGACTTTGCAATTTTCCCAAGAGGAAAACGTTCACATATTTTAAACCAAGATCAAACTGCATTCCATTGGACCATTACACCATTTGGCACTTACACAGGGGATCTCTTAGTCTGTCAAAGAATTCTCAGTTGACTGTCGATTAATATGGGCCATAATTGAAAGCCTCATATCTTTGCTGAAAAGGGGAATGTACATATTGCTTTGAATCAGGGAATCATGAGAGATATTCTGATGTTGAGAGAGCTGGTTTTAGATATGTTTTAATACTTTAAAAATTTAAATCGGTTTGGTGTTCAAAATCCAATTCACAATGCGTTGTTTTGCATTGTGATCATTGAATGCTTCTCTATATTACAGATGTTTCATTACTCACGTGTTTGCACTTTGTGGTTTTTCATTCAGTGAGTGTTTAATTTTGCTTTGCATGTCAGTGTAAAAAATGAACTCAATACCCAGTATGCTGAATGCACAGGAAGATTACCTTGTCTTCAGGAATTCTCTCCAAACCTGGTATTCGCAATACCTCAACAGACAACATAACATTGCAACCTTCAAAAACCTTACCAGTTGGAACATATTCAGCCTTTTAGCCAACCTAGGCTGAACATTCCAAGACCCCCAAGAAACACTCAGATGAACCTACGCGGACACACAACTCCAGTAGGCCAGACCACATAGAAGCCTACCCACGTAGCAGTCATCACAAACTTGGATCCAAAGAATGACCAATGGAGACACCAAACAAACCAGCACAAAATAGAGAAGGGACAAATGTGGGCCATCCTCCATAACACATGTAATATGCAAAGGTACAGTGATTACATTCTAGTACACCTTGGTGATCAGACTCAGTCAGTTAATTCTGCCCAACTTCCCATCACACCCAAAACACAGTCTGTAAGCTACACTCATAATAAACTGACAGAAAACTCCTCATATCAATGAATTTCAATGAACTCCAAAATACATCACCCAAGTATAGCGTGTCAATGGCATATCTATAAGAAAGATACATGGTACAAGTGGTTTAAAGACATGTTACCTACACACTGCATTGAACACGCTAGTCATTTTTTGCTTTCGCATTTCACAATGTGGAATGCAGTAGTGCTCTATTTTATTACTTTGCAAACATTAATTCAATCATGCAGAGGTGGGTTTGTTTAATACAGATGTTGTTCATCTAAAGAATCAAAAGCTGTGGTTTGTGCTGAATTTGTTCTTAGACACCAACCACTCATGAAGTACTGAAGATGTAAAACAAGGCCAGTTGCTTTTCCACATCCTGTTATTAAATTGAGCAGTAATGATGTTAATGCTTACAAGGGAAGTTGTACCTCAATAATATAAACACCTGCAACAAGCTACACTCTCCCTTAGAGAATCATTGCCCACTATACATGATATTAGATAGCATACTTTCGCATTAAGACATTGCAGGGTCATTATTTGTGAAAAATGATCTTACTATTATTTTAAGGTATAATGCACCTCTTTTAAAGCACGAGTTGCAAATGATTGACCAATGGGGCAGACTAGATTAAAGGTAATGTCGTTCAAAAGGGAGATTGGCAGGACTGGCTGCTAGAAATCATGCAATACATTTAGAAACAAAATTAATGATTGATATGAAGTACTACAAGTGGGTGGAGCTACACAGATGAACCTGAACAAAAGCGGATCCAAAATCGAACAGAGATTACAAAACTGAATTGTCAAAGATGGGATGAGCAGCTTATCTAGTAGGATTGATTTCAGGTCGTTACCTTTAGAAGCTATGGGTTTAATTATGATTGTGGCCTTCCATTCAATAGGGTTCGAGTGTCTGAAGTATTACATGTCCACTGGCTCACCTTTTCCTGAAAGCAATAATACGAATGTTTGCTTAAAGTTGTAATGTGTCATATTTTAGATGGCTGTGCTCATTGCTGATTCGCTACAGGCTTTAGAGTCCCAAAAATTAGTAGGAAAATAGTAGGGTGGTAAAATGATATTCCAGCATATTAATGATAACATTGGGAATCCCTTGTTTGACAGTGCTCTTTTTAATGTGTGTAGTGCATCAGTATCTAAGCGATTTAATATACATAATTACTGAACAGAAGTTTGAAAGCATCATGTATAAGTTCCTATTATATGACAATCTAGAGGCACTATAGCGCAAGTGTACATGATTTTTGTTTTAGTGATTAAAACATGTAGAGAATTTTGGGCCATTTAATGTTCATTTACACAAAAACAATAAGAATTCTTCCTATGAGTTCTTGTAGGTCAGTCCCAAAAACCGATTGATACAAAAATCACTCCAGAAGGGGTCAATAATAGAAAAAACAAAGTTTTACTACATGCAAATATGACCGGGATTGTCAGTCAGTACGTTAGAACTGAAAACTGAAACCACATTCGACACACCCATTTCCAGCAGAAAACTGCATATTAGCATAAACAAAATGTATCAGATACAACATAATCCCACTGTCCCCATTGGCTAACACCTATACAAAAATCTAAACATCGTCTATAGTTCAACTCCCCATTGGTCGTACATATCTAAATACAACCCCTTACAAGATAACCTAATGATGCCGTCAACAGGAAGCACTGTAACGTGATTGTTTCATTATACTTAGGTACATTGTTAAAACCAAATACTCTTCTTACTGGTCAAGATAACTTTCGACAACTTGTGATGTGCATATCCCAGAGAGGCCTCAATCAGGGTGCGTGAGTGACCAATGAGGTCAAGGCCACCCAGTGATACAATGGCTTCTCCACTTCCTGCAGCCATCTGGTCCTGGAAAGAAGCCAGAATGCCTCAAGAGGGGATCGGAGGCAAGGTGGCAGAACTTCGTCTGCAAAAACCAACATTTAGTGAGGGGAGCTGGTGGTCCTCACAGATGAGGTCATTGCCCACTGCGACAAATTATATGGCAGTCGGCAGCATAAGACCACTGGACAGCACATCAATCTGGCATGCCATCAGCCAGAAGGTGACTGCAGTGGCGAGTGTATCCTGTCCTGGAGAGGAATGCTACAAGCGGTGAAATGACCAGATGGTCAGGGTGCGGGGACTGCTCTTCCAACACTTCCAGGTGTCCCTGGTGACTGGAGGAGGCACTGTGGAGCACCTGGTCCTCACTGCCTGGGAAGAAAAGTGCAGCACACTGCCGGATATAGAAGGAATAGGGGGAGTAGGTGGTGCAAGGAGGGTGCCAGCAGCCAGGAGGCAGGAGGTGAGTCAACCCCACCAACACAAGTACATGCCCAAATGACAGCCCAGCATAAGATGCCCCAGTGGACAGGGACACATGTCAGCAGACCGCGAAGCTGGGCATGCCAACAGGGTGGAGTGACAAGGTGGCACATCCGCCACCCTCCACAGCAGCCTTGGGGCAGGATACTGTTGGGAAAACCCGACCCACCCCAGTAGGCGCTTTAGAGTGAGGATCGCCCCATTGAGAGAGCTATAATAGACCAGGGGGGAGGAGGACTGTTGCGCCAATAACCACACCAGCAGAATTCCTTAATTGGTTTATTGGCATTTAAAGGACATATATTAAAGACCCCCAACCAGTACAGCAGCCCACATCAAACTGATGAACTTTGAGCAATAACAACCAGGCTGGGGAATCCAACTCTAGAATCTCTGACCTCATAAGCACAGCCAGATACAGAGCATTCTACAAGAAATGACATACCACATTATAAACATACCAAGCATATACACAACACACCCCCCTCCCTTATTTAAACAAAAAAGAAATCAATATATAACTGAACACATTTTCCAGATCGAATGTCAGACCAGTTTGTGACATCATGATGAAACCATCCACAACAATATCAGTCTCTCTTGCTCTACCCAGCCAGGCCGGTGACAATAGTGCGTTACCCTTACGACCTCTTATAAGTTCGAAAGGACTAACTCCTGTTTCGGCACACCGTGCCATTCGCAAAGCATATAAGCGTTCCTTCACTGCCACCTTCTTATCGCTGCCACACGCGCTCGCCCCTCTGATAGCTTCCATTTTGGACCGATTTACTCTTTCAATCATGCCATTTCCCTGTGGATAATACAGCGCAGATCTTTTGTGCTTTATCCCACACTTGATTAAATATTCTTCAAATAATCTCCCAGCAAATTGTGGACCATTATCCGTAAGCACGCTCATGGGTAGTCCTTCCCTCTCAAATATATCTGACAAGAATCCCACAACATGCTGGCATGTTACTTCTCTAAGTACTTTATATTCTGTCCATCTCGAAAATGTGTCTACCAAAGCAAGGACAAATCTTCCTCGCCCCGTTCCCATATCAACCGGACCCAAAATATCTATGGCAAGATCTTGCCACACTCCTCTGGGTGCCTGAACCTTGTTCACCGGCTGAGACACAGCTGACAAATTTTTTCCTGATTTGATACAATCTACACAACCTCCAACCACTTTCTCAATTTCACGATATAGACCTGGCCACCAGTTGTCAGCTTTTATTATTTCTTTAGTTTTGTACACACCTATATGACCTTGATGTGCAGTTGTTATTAGCTTTTCCCTCAAACAATGCGGAACAACCAACTTGTCCCATCAATACACTAACCCATCCTTCACAGACAATTCAAACCTCACTTCCCACATTGCTCTCTCTTCACCAGACAATAACCTTTTTTCTGGCCATTCCTCCTTAACAAAACTCACTATCCGTTTCCACATTTCATCAGACTCCATCACCTGTGTCCATTCATCTTTCTGTATAACACCTTCTTGTGATGATCACAAATACGAATTTCGCTTTCCGGCCTACTTCCAACATGGCCGCCGCTTCTGCACTGAGAAATAACCCTCGCTGCAGTCTAGTTGTTCCTGATTCCAAGATGGCCGCCGCAGCGGTACCCAACTCAAACGTACTGCACAGGCTAGTTGTTCATTCCCAGGAAGCCTCTCAACCTTCTAGCATCACTTCCTGTTTACCCACTTATAGCCTGGCAGCACCGGAAGGAAGACGCGTTGCTACTCTCATAGGAGCCGGCCTACGCTTCGTAAGTTCGTCTTGTTAGGGCTACGAAAATCTCTCTCAATTTCAATCTTATTTCCTCGTTTACTTACACCTCCTTTTCCCGATTCCTCTCTCGTATCTTAGGAGTCAGTATGGAACTTTTCGTTTTCATTCCCGAAATCGGATATGACCTATCTATGCCAGAGCACGCGTAGATCCCGTGCCTTGGAGGCACATTCCACGCTTTCCTCCACGCATTCCTCCAGGGAACCACTAGGTACTCATCTGTTGTATCACCCTTTCCTTTCGGCAGTCTCACGATTGTCGGAGGCCTGCTACTCACTGTAAATCCCTCCTTTTCAGCGATACCCTGCTGGAGCATTTCAGACAAACCTCATCTTTCCAGGCTGGTTCAAAAGGACTTGAAAGTAAAGGGTAGGCAGATAATCAGGATTAACAGTGTCTTTTCTCTATCCACTTGCTACAGTTCAGTTCCGAAAGCAAATCGTTAAACCTGTCAGAAGAATAACCAGACCAGCCTTCTTCGCCTGGTCAACTCAGGAAGACAACGTACACTAGCAGCTCTTCTAGGGTTTTATTCCCCACGAGGGTTTCCCTCAGAGTTTCTCGAAGGGCAAGCCCTGAGCAGGCCCTTCGAGGGGTCCTCAGGGGAATTCCTATTACTCTTCAAGGGTTCACACGAAGTTCCTAGAAACACCAGGTCTACTTCTGATTCCTGTTTCGATATACCACAGCCCAGGTAAGTGGTCTTTTGTTTCTTCCCAGTGTTTACTTGGGACAAAATCGTAGTGCATTCATAACACTTCTACAGTTGCAAACACCATATTTCCCGTCTCAACAAACCTCTCTCTCTCTTCACCATTGACCTCTTCCATCCTCACTCTGGATGCGTGATCGGCCTGCACATTTTCTTTACCAGAAACCACTTCTATAACAAATTTATGACATTGCAGCCTTGTCACCCAACAGGCAACCCTCCTTGACACTTTATCGAGGCCCTTGGTTTCAGATATAGCCTTCAGAGGTTTATGGTCAGTTCTCAGTATGAATTCCTGTCCCCACACAAAGTTTTTTAGCTTCTCTATGCCCCAATGACATGCCAAGGCTTCTTTTTCTAGGACAGAATAGTTAAGTTCCGCACCTTTCAACATACGAGAGGCATGTAACACAACAACCTCTGGTCCTCATTCTTGTGTCATACATGGCTAAAGGCTTTGCCATTTCAATCTTCCATTTAATTTCATTAAACTCTCGCTCACACTCTTCGCGCCACACAAACTCTACTCCCTTCTTCAAAATTGCCCTTAAACTGGTTACACTATCAGCGTAGTTTTCCACAAAACGATGGTAAAACTCAATCGTTCCCAAAAACGATCTCAATTCCGCCTTACTCTTTGGTGATTGCATTCTCATAATACCATCCACCAAATTTCTTTTCGGCCTCAACCCATCCTCTGAAATTTCATGACCCAAATATTCTACCACATGGGTTGAAAAAAACACACTTTTCCCCTCGCAATTGCGTTGCATCAAAATACCTCATATAGGGTCCGTATCAACTCTGATGGTCTCCTAACCGACAACATCCCCACGCAAATTGGTGTGAAACAGGGCTGTAATCTGGCCGCGGTATTATTTAATCTATACCTGGCCGACATTGAAAGAATTTGGCTGGGAACCAACATCTTTCCGGTAGCTTTGGGCAAACTGCATCTTCACTGGTTGGCATTTGCCGATGATGTCATCCTATTTGATAAGGTACCCTTTGGACTTCAAAATAAATTAAATATCTTCCACGATTACTGTGTATTGAACAACATGACAATCAATCCAGCTAAATCTCACATTATAGTCTTTACATCTAAGAAAAAAATGCCCAGGTTCAATTTTGTCATTCACGATTATGAGAAAAGAAGAGATAATCTATTTGGGGTACCACATATCAAATGGGATGTCTGTCGGCAAGTGGCGCACAGTGTTGAATACCAAGCTTAATCACCTGTCTGCCCAAATGCAAATTATTTTCTCAAGGTATTGCAGATATTCTCTCATGCCCCTCTTGCACTATTACACTCTGAAAGTAGAGCCCATCTTACTTTACGCTGTGGACGTATGTTTGTTGAATTTGGGGCCTTTATTAAATCTTATGCAAGGCAAACTCTGGAAAAGGATCTTAGGTCTACCTGGATATTTACCTAAAGCTATTATCATACACGAACTGGGCTTTTATCCCTTGGCAGACAAATATGAATGGCAGATGGTAAATGCATTCGGTAAAATGATCTCGCCCCCACCTAATTCTCTCTATGAGGACTTTAAGTCAATGCTCATACACGAATGCCCGGCTTCTATTTCTGAATTTAAAGAATGAATATGTGCCATTCTAACATCCTTGAATATGTCCCAGCAGGATTTAATTGATTCACCGAGCAAAGTCAAAACCCGATTCTTTAAGAATGCATGGGCCCGCAATTCAGACCTGATCGCATGTTACTCCTCATTCAGTAACTATGCTACATTCTGGCATGCTGTTTTTCCTCGGTTGCCTTATGTATTATGCTTCCCTGACAAAAATGCAAGAAGGACATATATGCGATTCCGCCTGGATCTTATCCATACGGGTTCCCGTTTTAGGAATTGGTCTGGGTATAGGGACCTGGGGCAGTGGGATTGCTGCCGGTTCTGTCTAAAGCCTGGCGACCTCGAAACTTTAGAACATTTGTTTATGCATTGCAACTACTTTGACCAACACAGGCGACGTTGTCTGGGCGCTTTTTTGGTTTCCTATTCCTTTTTTGAATGTCATCTAGTTTGGCTTCGTTGTATGTGGAGCCAATCCAACTCTATTATGCTGGCAACCGTTAGACTTGTCTTGATGATTGAGGAGCACTTTTGCCACTAAATAATGCCATGTTTAGCGGGCAGATCTTAGATTGTTCATCTCTGTCTAAGTAGCAACTGCCCACCAATTTGAACGCATTTGGATTCTGACTGTTTGGCTTTTTCATGTTTTGTTGGTTATGTGTTTTTTTTTTAAATGTTTTAAAATGTCTTATGATGTGTTCTTATACAAAATATGTTTTGATAATGTATTATTATTGTTGATGAGTAATTTTGTAAAGGTGTAAATTAATTTTTGCTACCAAAAACAAATAAACAAAACATATATATTACCCTCGCAATGTTATACCTCTTGCTTTGAAAATTTCCAATACTACCTCAACCCTGTCTTTCAATTCCTCCTCACTCTTCCCGCATATAAGGACATCATCCTGAAAACACCATACTCCACTTACATCCTTTAACAATTTATCCATAACTTTCTGAAATACAGAGGATGCTGATATCAGTCCAAAGGGCATGCGGCGAAACTGGTAAATTCCCTCGTATGTAATCAAAGCAGTCAGTTTTCTAGACTCCACATCCAAATGTATCTGATGATAAGCACTCGCCATATCTAATTTGGCGAAGAACTTTGCGTTACCAATGCATCTCAAGAGTTCTCCCATATTTGGAAGAGGATGTCGATCAGCTACTACACACCGATTGAGTTCCCTTAAGTCAACACAAACTCTCAAGTCACCATTGGCTTTCTTCACCACTACAACTGGGGAAATCCATTCAACAGCTTTGGCGGGTTCAATTATTCCTGCTTTTTCTAATTCTTCACGACATGCATTGCGCATCGACAACGGCAAAGGTCTAAGTTTAGCTGCAACAGGCATACTTCCCTCTTTTACCACTATTTTGTGCAACATCCCTTTTAGACATCCCACACCCTTGCTAAAGACTTCAGGATATTTTAAAATTGTGTCATAACCCTTGTGGGCAATTTTATCTAATCCAGTCGTGTTGGCCACATTCAGAACCAGTTCTTTACTGTTAGGATCAAGTTTGATGCACAGCCCCCTCTGCTCCCTCCATCCAAGCAAAGTCTCACCCTTCTTAGTGACATACATTTTCCCATAAATTGCCCTACCCTTGAATTTAAATTGAGCCTTACAACATCCTAGTACCTCAATTCTACTTCCATTGTATCCCCCGGGATTCTTATCCGAGGGACTCAAATCCTCCATACTACCGCCAATTGTGTTTTCATAAACCACTCTAGACATCAAGGTGATTTTCGAACAAGAATCAGCCAACATCTTCACTTGATGTCCATTCACCTCAACCCATGCAGAAGGGTGTTCACACTCATCATATCCCGTACATTGTACCATTTTTACAGTAACAATCTAATTTTCTGACATTTCTCCTTCTTCCGATGAGATTGCATCATATTCATCAACCAACATGGTTCCCTTTCCTCCACCAATGCAGTAATTTTTGCAACAATTTTCGAAATGACCCCACCTCTTGCAAATGCCGCAATTGGCACGTCTCCCCGGACAAACAGAAGACGTGGATAGATGGCGTGCACTACCACAACGAAAACACAATCTATCATCCCTCTTTGCATTTCCTTGCAAGCTTTATTTTTGAGGCCGTTTATTGCGCAGTTTGTTCACACCCCCTCTATCTTGATTAGCATTATACTGCTTGACAGTTTTGACCTTGTGTCTCTTTTTTTCTTTCATACCTTCTTTCTTTTTGTCACCCACCCTCAAGACCTCTGTGGACTGGATTGCTTTAGTTACATTAACAGACAACTTAGCAACACATTGTAAAGTGTGTTCAATTCTTTTGGCTATACGAGCAACTTCCTTCAAACTAGGATCATCTTTGAGCCACACTTCCTCACAAATTTTGTCGTTAGAGCAGTGCAACATAAATTGGTCCCTTATATGTTCGTCCAACCCCCCACCAAATTTACAATTTAATGACAAATGTCTCAGAGCAGTAACATAATCCTCCACCGACTCGCCTTCATGTTGGTATCTCATGTACTATCATATTATTACATCTAATTTAGATATTAGACGCAATGCATGTATGCGAGTTAACGCAATTTTAGTGTAAACTATAACCAATGTACAAAGCCTGCATGGCCGCGCAGTGTTCAGTGCATTAGATATAGACTGCAAACCTACAAGGGGAATCTGACTAGGCCCAAGCAATAGTGAGCTGCCAGTCACCACGTAGACCCTCGTTTGTTGTACACATTTTTGCTCTAATGTTTGTCTTAGAAGGAATGTGCCCTGCAAGGCCATGAGATAGCACTAGGCGCCTCGTTGTGCACATTATCGCAGCTAGGCCAGCGCAGGCCCCAAACCCCACCCAGCCAACTACGAGTTATAGCCCCTACAACTGCCCTGGTCCCGAGACCCCTGAATTCCATGATAGTAGATGATCACAGACCACCAACCATAAACTTACTGCCCATAACAGATCTAAGAACATGGCCACCCCACCTTATTTTATAATGACAAGATTTGTAATGTGAGGTACAGGAAGGATGCCATTTTGGTGGTATGGGACCTAGAGGGGGAGGAATGGGGCCTTCACAGTGTTGGAACTGTGGGAAGTGGGGGCACTTTCAAATGGGAGTGCAGAAGCAGGCAAGGAATGGGTTACAGCTACGCCCATTGTCTCAAGGGCCCCCACAAGGGTCAGCCCCCAGAATAACGTCCATCCCTTATGAGGCACACCAGACCTACTCACAATTACCTCCACGAATGATTGTCCCTCCTGCCCAACAGCAACAGGCAGTACAACCATACACACCACAGCATACGGGCCAACAAAACTCCAAACAGTACTGTTGCCTCTTTCACAGGCACGGCCGTGGTAGGAGGGAATCCTTTCTCGTTTCCTGGGACAAATGCATATCCTGTCTCAGACAGCCCACACAGAACTCTTGCGTGTCTGGTCCTGTCGATGACCCTCAACCCTGGCGAGGAACCCTTGGTGGGGGCAGAGATAGGAGATAAACAATTCATTTTTATGGTCGATTCAGGTGCTGCAAAATCATTCATCAGTGAAGGGCATTTTCCATTATTGGGCAAAACTCTCAACACGCAGGGATTCTATGGGGCTATTTCCACAGTTCTGTACACCAAAGACTTGGACGTAAAGGTTGGAGGAAAAGCAGTCCGCGCTCCCTTATTATACTCTTCTCTTGTCAACCTGTTGGGCAGAGACATGATCAGCAAATTGAACATGACAATCTCATTCAAAGATCATGGCATTATTTGCTCCATGCCATGAGTGAGAGCAATGGTGGTAATACATGCACTAGCAGGAGAGGTAGTAGTCCACAAAATACCAGTGACCCAGATAGGTTTATATATGGGATAACATTACTTGTGGAGGCAGTACCACCAATTGGGAAAAACTGCTGGGGAGTCCCAACTGATTTTTATCTTCTCCCTGTGGTATCCCCAGAGTTGGTGGTGGTCTCGATCTGCAGGGATTGTTGATCTCGGCTAAAAGAGTGGTTGTTCTAGGAACAGACAGGCATGGATGCAAATGGCATAAAGTGCTTTGTATTGATCCCACTGTTCCCCTAAAGGAAGTAACAGATGCAGACTTGTTTGAGAACAATGACACTGATGGAGAGATAATTCTAGAGCTGTGCATCCACTTTGAAATAATGGTTCAATACAGAAAAGTTCAGTGCCCCCTGATGGCTGTTGCAGCCCCATCCCCTTATATTGAAACAGACCTAGAGTATGCACCTGGCCAATTGTGGACCACCAACCCACATGATGTAGGGATTTTAAAGGAAGTGACCCCAGTACACATAACACTAAAGGTAGGAGCTGTAATACCCCGAGTGAAACATTATTTAATATCAGAGACACAATACAGGCCTTACTCAATCAAAGCATAATAATGCCATCCACATCCCTGTGTAATACGGTGATCTACCCTGTCAAAAAGGCAATGGGGTGCAATTGGAGGATGATCCAGGATGTACGCCCCCTAAGCCTGCCACCATTTTATG
Organism: Ambystoma mexicanum; assembly: GCF_040938575.1. Taxonomy (NCBI): domain Eukaryota; kingdom Metazoa; phylum Chordata; class Amphibia; order Caudata; family Ambystomatidae; genus Ambystoma; species Ambystoma mexicanum. Next base: position 1,093,401,203 of record NC_090941.1, read on the forward strand.
CAGCATCCCCAAAGAAGCAACCCACTTCACAGCGGTAGATATCAAGAATGCTTTCTTCTCAATACACTTGCACCCCGACTCACAATATTTGACCACCTTCACTCATGTTGGAAAGCACTGCGAACATAGTCATTTGCCTCAGGGGTACTGTGATAGCCCAAGTATTTTTAACAGAATGCTACATGCTGACTTAGGTAACATCCAAGTACCCAGCACAATCATCCAGTACGTGGATGATTTGCTTGTGTGCAGCGACACTGAGCAGCAATGCAGAAGAGATTACATCACTCTCTTATAACTACTGGCCCGAAAGGGCTACAAAGTTGACAGAACCACGCTACAGTATTGCCAGCAGGAAGTGCTGTACCTAGGTCAGTAAATATCAGCAAGCGGCAAGAGAATAATACCAGACAGAGCAGCTTCTGTGCATGCCGCTTCCCGACTGCAAGGCTGCCACATGACCCTTTACTCTGATTAGGCATACACCACTAAAACAGTGCATGACGGTCTGTCATGCTCCGGGCATTACGAGGCACCCTACCCCACCCTGTTGGGCCCTTCCGTGAGCTACTCATAGACTATGCAGACATGGGAGAAAGATGCAATAGTTCCTGATTTTTGATTGTTGTGGTATGCCCTTTGTCACGATGGGTCGAAGCTGGACCTTGTGCATATCCGGATACCAAATGCGCTGCCAAAATTCTGGTGGGTGCATTTTTTCCTCAATGGGGCGCATGCGATGCACTAAAGTCAACGCCACCTTTTTTCAATGAGCTCTTCAGGGAGATCATAGCACTACTTGTCATTAAACACTGGATGTGTTCAATTTATTACCCCAAGCCTACAACATAGTGGAGAAGATCAACAGCCTCTTTAAGAGCACACTGTCCAAGCTTTGCACCATGATAAAGAAAACCTGGGTGCACTGCTGGTGTGAGTTTATAGGGGCGTTCCTTCAGACCACGGGCACCCATGAGTGTCACAGCAGCAGGAAGGGGTGGCAAGTGGCCGATCCAAATGCCATGCACACCACACCCCTGCTGGCGCACCCTGTGCCAGCAGGATTGTGGTGTATGAGTGAACACTGTTGCATTAGTCACTCCAGCATGTCACAGGACCAGTTGGCCTGCCCCATGTTGGCATGGCAGACAAGCCACAGGGAACTACATGCCCCGCTACACCGACATGCGCCCACATTTCCAATCACTGTACACCACAGTGCAACCCTGCTGGCTGCACAGCAGTGAGTGCCCCATTGAGCCCCATTGAGTAAGCCACCACCCCCACCATGTGAGTGCCACCCAGGAAGGGGATGTAGGGGCCTGAAGGATCACAAGCATGCATGCCATAAATCAGTTGCCCCAGCATGGACACCCTGCCCTCCCCACACACAGGCCAAAGACCAATTTGCCATGTGTCACACACTCATTACCACAAGCATCCCCATGATGCTGAGCCCACATGCAATCTCCCCTAACCAACCATGCCCATTTGCCCATATGTGTGGGGTCGCATCTGAACCGTAGCAAATGTGTCTCACATGCCAACACATGTGATGGAACCAAACCTGAGAACATTTCCTATGTCCCCTACAGGCCCTCAGGCATCACCAGAGGCATCACAGGAAGAGGAGGTTGCAGGCCCATCTGGGGGCAGCGCATCTGGGGCCCTCAAGGTCTCCCACCACCACCACCACCCTGCAAAGGCACAGTAAAACTATGCTGTTGTCCCACCATGAGACACCACAACCCAGCAGGGCCAAGCCAACATCCACTCCACAGCCCACCAGGACCAGCACAAGGTACAGTGCACCCACTCCTGCACCTGGAGGCTCAAACACTGAGGCCTCACCTGCAGGTAGAGCAAATGTGGAGACACGGGGTGACACCAATCCGGTGTCACCAGCCATAGAAGGGCCACAGATCCCAGTGAGCTCTCCAGTCCACCAGTGTCCACAGATCCCAGAGAGCCCTCCATGCCACCAGCATCCACAGACCCCAGAGAACCCTCCATGCCACCAGTGTCAACAAACTCCAGAGAGCCCTCCATTCTGCCAGCGTCCGCAGACCCAAAGCTGCCCTTGCTGCCGCCAGCGTGCTCAGACACCTGAGCCGGACATTGACACACCCTCTTATGGCGCCCTGAATTCAGCACAGAGCCAGTGCACATCCCCTCGCTCATACACCACACACCGCCAAGCATAGGCTAAATGATGTGGAGCTCAGACAGAGGGAGATGAAGGCAATAGGGTTCCCACACTCCGAACATCTGCAGGTAATCCGTGACTGCCTACAAGGGGCCACCCGCAGTATTGCGCGGAACATGGCGAGGAGCTGGGTGGAGGCAGCTGCCTGTATGGCCACCCTGACAGTATACGGGCAGAGGGTCAGGGAGACGCCTACAGGTGTCTCAGCCCTCGCTGAGGCCATCTGCCAGGGCAGCAAATTGACATGCCAACAGCTCCGGGGGCCAGGCTCAATCCCTTTAATTCTACAACTGCCACAGAGGAGTCACAGCAGAGCACACTGAGGCATCGGTCCTAGCCCCATCTGTGCCCAAGATGACCAGGGGCTGGTAGGGGGGAGAGGCCACAGTTGTAGGCAACATAGAGACACGTATTGCCCTGAGTGGCCATGCTGGGGAGTTGGTGGTGGGAGGGGGTTTAGTGTACTGGGTAGTTGGCGATGGGAGGGGGAGGGGGAATAGTGTGCTGGGAAGTTGGTGGTGGGAGGAGGATAGTGTGCTGGGGAGTTGGTGGTGGGAGGGGGTAGGTGGGATAGTCAGGGCACATACTTAGAATAAAACAGTTGAATTGTCAATCAGTGCCTGGCGAGCCAGTATCCCATCCCTCACTTCATCTCTGATTTTGCCTGCTTTGACCCTTGACTTAGGCATTCGTCATCTTCATCTGGGGCTGGCATGTCCATGTCAGGGGTAGGTGATATGCAGATGTTGTGTAGCATGGCACACACTAGCACTAGTTTTCTTACTTTCTCTGGAGCGTACATAAGGGCTCCACCTGCAGGATCTAGGCAGCAAAAATGTGCCTTCAAGAGTCCATAAGGTGCGCTCAATGCACACATGGATCCTGCTGTGTGCGTGGTTGTGGGCTATGTTGTGCGGTGTACGTAGATCACGAGCAGGGGTCATTCTCCAGGACAACTGCGTATATTCGGAGTCACCTGCATGGGGAGAGGCACAGACATTAGTCACTGTGAAATGTGTGCTGGTGGACTTACACAGTATCATGGCAAATAGTCATCATGTGCATGTGTATGGGGCTTCATCCCATGGCATGTGTCTGTGGATTCTGTGTCACTGTTATCATGCATTGTATTGGCATCACATGCACCCTGTTATATTGCAGCAGATGTATCGTGATGTGTCTGTCAGTGACATGTGTTCCAGGTGGTTGTCTTGTGGCTGTGTATTGCTCTCATGCATGTGGCTTTCTGGGATACCTATCGCCTGTCATACGCTTCTGGGGGTCTTGGGTCATCATTGCAGGGTGGGTGTACGTGGGTACATGGGTGTGGCACTAGCAGTGCTGCTGTTGTGTGATGAAATGGGGCACTGTGTTTGTTATTGCAGTAGTATGTATAGTGCTTCTTGAGGGACAGCTTTGCTATATTTTCTGATCCGTCCCATACCTTAGTTTTGTCTTTCATGATAATGTCAGTATTCAGAAGTGTTCAATCTTGATCCAGAGTCATACCGATATTATCTAGATGGTTCCAGGATGTCGTCTGCATGCCAGCCAAGAAAAGGTTTAAATTACCATCTTGCAAATGAGAAGTCAGGTTCCGCAGTAGGATTGAACGGTCCAGGGAAGAGGTACAGGGTCTCATGTAGAACCTACATTCCTGAATTAGTCAATATGTCCTGATGGATATCAGCACAAGTCCGCACCTTAAGGCCTTAACCGGTACTGCTTTGGGAGCCCCCAGTAAAGAGCAGAGTATATTTTCCTCCATCTTGTCAAACCAAGACGTGTAGAAGTTGGTGAGTGATTCAAGGCCATACAAGAAACCCGGTACAATGCTCGTGGAATGTATAGTGCAAAGGCCTTCAATGTTATAACCCCTCTTTCTGGTGAGGAATCTTTTAATGATCAGCCATTATATGGTTACCATATTAATTGGAAAGCCCAGATATAAGTAGCTGTCCACTATTTCTAGTGTGTGATTAGCCAATTTCCATTTACAGGGGATTTTTTTTTACAGCATCTATCACCAATGGACCATGATTTTCGATTGGATGGGATTTATTTCCATGTCATTCTGAACCGTGAAGGCCGCCAGAGCGTCCATGGAGTTCTGGATACCGATAGGTGTGTGGTCAAGTAGCACCGTGTCATCAGCGCAGCTCATCTATGAAAAAGCCTCCACCACGATTCTTTGTGGGAATTTAGAGATTGAATAGCAAGTAAATATGCACCACTGTGTGAGGCCTCGGTTTGTGGGGATAACCCTAGTGAGGGAGCCATGCTGATTAATGCAAACAGTTACACTATTATCAGTGTAAATTTGTCTTATGAGATGTAATAGACAAGGGTCCAGTCCACAACGCTTTGGCTTACTCCAAAGTTTTGGTTGAGATACTCAATCAAATGCATTCGAGTAGTCCGCAAAGCATAGAAATAGTTTTTTTTCCTGGACATGCTAAAACATCAGCCATCATGTGGTGCAATACACAGATGTCATAAGAAGTACTGTGGGCTTTTCGAAAACCAGTTTGATATTGTTTTTTACTAAGCCTTTCTCTTTAACCCACTTGTTCAGTTTTTTGTTATCAACAAAGAGGAGACTAAGGGGCCGATTCATAGAATTCAGCGCACAAGAGGCGCACGCGGCTGGCGCACAGTGTGCGTGTGCGGCAGTCTGTACCAGCCGCGTGCGGCAAAACACATTTAGGCGCACAGCGTATTCATGGATTTCAACATCCATAACCAGCCGTGGCGCAGCAACCCTGCAGCAGCGCCAGTTACGCCCCCAAGAACGCCCCTCGCGCAGGGAAAAGCCATCAAAACCACCAATCCAGCGCAAAGGGCTGAGCTAACCCTGTACCAGCACGCCAAGCGGGGTACGTGCATTACTGGGGTGTGCGGGTGTATTCACACGCGATTGGGCCTGTGCGAGTGGTGTACATGTATTTCAGGGGTGCGCGGGAACTTTTACACGCAATTGGCCTGGGTACGTGTATTTCAGGGGTGCGCAGGTGTTTTCACACGCGATTGGCCCTGTGCGAGTGGGGTACGTGTATTTCAGGGGTTCGCGAGAAGTTTCACACGCGATTGGCCTGGGTACGTGTATTTCAGGGGTGCGCGGGAACTTTTACACGTGATTGGCCTGGGTATGTGTATTTGAGGGGTTCGCGGGAAGTTTCAGACACGAATGGCCTGTGCACGTGTATTTCAGCGGTGCGCAGGTGTTTTCATACACGATTGGCCCTGTGCGAGTGGGGTACGTGTATTTCAGGGGTTCGCGGGAAGTTTCACCCGCGATTGGCCTGGGTACGTGTATTTCAGGGGTGCGCAGGAACTTTTACATGAGATTGGCCTGGGTACGTGTATTTCAGGGGTTAGCGGGAAGTTACACACGCAAATGGCCTGTGTACGTGTATTTCAGGGGAGCGCGGGTGTTTTCACACGCGATTGGCCCTGTGCGAGTGGGGTATGTGTATTTCAGGGGTTCGCGGGAAGTTTCACCCGCGATTGGCCTGGGTACGTGTATTTCAGGGGTGCGCAGGAACTTTTACATGAGATTGGCCTGGGTACGTGTATTTCAGGGGTTAGCGGGAAGTTTCACACGCGATTGGCCTGGGTTCGTGTATTTCAGGGTTGCGCAGGTACTTTTACACGCGATTGGCCTGGATACGTGTATTTCAGGGGTGTGCGGGAACTTTTACATGCAATTGGCCTGGGTACGTGTATTTCAGGGGTGCGCGGGTGTTTTCACACGCGATTGGCCCTGTGTGAGTGGGGTACGTGTATTTCAGGGGTGCGTGGGTGTTTTCACACGCGATTGGCCCTGTGCGAGTGGGGTACGTGTATTTCAGGGGTGTAACGCTGACCTGGCTCCCACGGAGGCGCTGACCTGGTCTGGATTGCTGTGACCTCTTCAAGCGTGATGCGCAGGATTCGAAACACCGACTGAACTGGACCCCCAAATCTGGCTTGTCTGGCCCGTAGAAAAATCTTTCTGTAGGTGGAGAAAGGGGATTAAATGACTGCAGAGTATTGTGATTGCTTCCCACCTCCCCTTTGCTCTTCTCTGACCACCTCCGAAATCCCCAATCAAGGCTCACCTTAATGTTTGAATGGATGAGCTCTCCATCCTGCTTCTGGTGCAGGGGCGCGTATTTGACCAGTTACTTCACTGGTTTCGGAAGGCGAAATGCCGTAAGTATGCAGTTTAAAAAGTTCCAGAGTAGAGTCTTCTCTTTGTTTGCTTTTCTTAACCTGCGATCTGTCCTTATTTTCAGGTGCAGAGTGGAAGTGATGCTTCGAGGGATATTGCCGGAGATAAACTCAGGTGAGTTTGTGATAAAATGATCCCTTTAAATGTGTTTGAATCCCCCTAGTAATGTCTTTCTTTTTTCCCCTTAGGGGCCGGGGTGCGGTACCAGGCCAAGAAGTGGCGCCGACCCGAAATGAGGAGTGGTTCCGTCAAATATGGCCAGGTAAGTCTTGTGACGGAAAATCAGGCTTTCCTCATTTGTTCCTCCTGCTCACCTTTTGTCTCTTCTTCTCCCCTGCAGGTGCAGAGATGTGGCGGAATGCCCAGAAGGTCGCGGTGGATAGTGAAGAGCCCACGAGCCAGGTGAGTGAGGCGCGGCGCTGCAACAAGTAGCGCGATGCTTTTAAAGAATGTCTATCTTCAGGATCGCTGGCGTGATGGTTCCGGACACAGGTAGGAAGTTAGATTAAGTTCTTGGTTTTCACCTTTTCTCTTCCCTTCCTTCCTTTCAGGTATCCCAAGATCGAGGCGGGCGTGGCTGGAGGCAAGATGCAGGAGCAGGCACGGTGAGCGTTCAGCTGCTAGATGCAGAGCAACCCGAAGCAGGTGTGGCAGTCCGGGCGTGGTTTAAATAGCCTTGGAAGAAGTTCCAGGTAAGTATTCTTCCACGTTCCCCACCCAAGTAACATAGTTCCTTTGATAAAATAGTCCCTCCTAAGCTTCATTTGGCTTGAGGCTTCATGCAGCCTGGTCTGCGTCAGGTAAGTGCACCAAACACCCTCTTTTATGAGCCTGGCGCCTATGGTGCCAGAACTGATGTCCAACATGAGCCTGGCGCCAAAGGCGCCAGGACAAAGTCCAAAGAGCCCCTATTAGGGGCCGCTGGGCTTTTACCCGAGGGCATGATGCCTGCTCCCGGGGGTGCTGGGCCTGTCCTGGTGCTCCGGGGGTAGGCATCATGACAGCACTCCCCCTCAAGGCCCCTCCCAAGGTCGTTCCCTCTGGAGGTTTCGGTTTGTTTGGGAAATCCCGATGGAACTTTTTTACCAGCCAAGGTGCATATACGTGGTCGCTGGGTTTCCAAGACCTTTCCTGAGGCCCGTACCCTTTCCAATCAATTAGATAGAAAAGTTTTGATTTTGAAATTTTAGAATCCAAAATGTTCTTCACCTCGAATTCAGGCTCCCCATCTATCTGAATTGGTTCTGGTGGCTTTATTTCTGGTTGCACTGGTTTCAAAAGTGACACATGAAAAACGGGATGAATCCGCATGTTAGCTGGCAGATCGAGCTTGACTGCCACTGGATTAATGATAGCTTTGATCGAATAAGGGCCCAAATACCTTGGATTAAAAGTTCGAGGTCCCTTGAGCAATAAATGTTTGGTAGCCAACCATACTAGGTCTCCTATTTGGTATGAAGGCGCCTCCTTCTGATGCAGATCTGCATTTTTCTTGTATTTCTCTTTCGCTTGTTGCAAATGGGCAGTTGCATTCTTGAATGCTTGAGTTATAGTGGAATGCAAACGGTCTACTGCAGGCATTTCAAGGCTCAGAGGAGAGTCCAGGTCTGAAGTACGAGGGTGATGTCCATATAGGGTGTAAAAAGGGCTTTGTCCAGTTCCAGAGTGCACCGAGTTATTGTATGCATATTCAGCCACCCATAACAAATCCTTCCAATTACTCTCCGATTAGTGCAACATACACCGTAGGTATTGTTCAAGGGTCTGGTTCGTTCTCTCCGTCTGACCATCGGTCTGTGGGTGATGGCTGGTTGAGAGTCTTACGTCGATTTGTGCCAGTTGACAACACCTTTTCCAAAAATGTGAAATAAACTGGCTTCCCCGGTCGGAGACTAATATGGACGGGAATCCATGCAAGCGGATGATATTTTCGAGGAATTCCTTAGCAAGGACAGAAGCTGAAGGTAATCCTTTCAACGGAATAAAATGAGCCATTTTAGAAAATAGATCCACCACAACCAGAATAGTATTGTATCCATTACAAGGGGGAAGGTCTGTGATAAAATCTAGTGACAAGGTGTGCCAAGGCGCTGGTGGAATGTCTAAAGGCTGAAGAAGACCGGCGGGTTTTGTCTTTTGGCCTTTGTTTTGGGCGCAAACTCCACAGAACATCACAAAAGATTTAATATCCTTTCGCCAGGAAGGCCACCAGAATTGTCGTTTAATTTTTTTCCTCAGTTTTGGCAATGCCAGGATGTCCTTCCATCAGGGTATCATGATGACGGGAAATAACCAGTTCTTGTAATTCCTTTTCTGGCAGAAATAAGCGTCCTTGGAAGTAAGGTAGGCCATCGTTGACCGAAAAGTAAGACCCCCTTTGGATCCAATCCTGCAAGGCGGTAGAGTCCAGGAGTTGTTTTACTCGTGCTTGAATGTCTTCAAAGGTTTGTAAGGAGGTTAATCCCAAAATTCTTTGTTCGGGAATGATCGGCACAGGTTCTGAATTAGTGTCTATTTCTCCCATTCCTATTCTAGATAGTGCGTCTGCTTTGCCATTCTTACAGCCTGGACGGTAAGTGATTACGAAATCAAACTCAGCAAAGAACAAAGCCCATCAGAGCTGACGTGATGATTGAGCCTTGGCAGTCTTTAAATATTGTAAATTTAGGTGATCAGTGATCACGGTGATGGTGTGCCTGGCGCCAAGAAGATAATGCCGCCAAGCCTTAAAGGCGGACTTAATGGCTAATAATTCCTTATCGGTAATTGCATAATTTACCTCAGGCGGTGAGAACTTTCTGGACCAAAATGCTACAGGATGCAGTTGGTTGGTTTCAGGGTCTCTCTGAGACAGGACAGCTCCCATGGCTAAACTGGACGCGTCAGTTTCGACTATGTATGGGAGATCGGGACGCGGGTGCTTCAAAATAGGTGCAGACGTGAATTTAGCTTTCAATTCCTGAAAGGCCTGTTCGGCTTCCTTGGTCCATTCGAAACGTTTATTTTTCCGCAAATGTGCAGTGATGGGTTGTACTACACGTGAAAATTCCGGAATAAATCTGCGATAAAAATTGGCAAAACCAAGCATGCTTTGGACCCCTTTTACCGAGCTAGGAGATGGCCATTTGAGGATGGCCTCCACTTTCCGTGAGTCCATTCGGACCCCATTAGGTGTCAGGATGAATCCAAGAAACTCCACCTCAGTGGTATGGAAAACACACTTTTCCAGCTTAGCAAACAGTTTGTGCTGGTGCAATTTCTCAAGGACGGCCCGGACATGCTTTCTGTGATCAGATTCCGAAGAGGAGTACACAAGAATGTCATCGATATATACGACAACACAAACATCGATAAGTTCCCGAAGGACATCGTTCATGAAGAATTGGAAGGCAGCAGGCGCGTTGCACAACCCAAAAGGCATCACCTGGTATTCGAATAAACCATATTTTGTACGGAAGGCCGTTTTCCATTTGTCGCCTTCTTTTACTCGCACCAGATGATAAGCCCCCCGGAGATCTAACTTGGTGTATACGCAAGCGTCCTTCACCTGGTCAAGGAGTTCAGGGATCAAAGGCAGAGAGTAACGGTTTTTAACCGTTATCTGGTTCAATGCGCGGTAGTCGATACAAGTTCTAAGGTCGCCTTCTTTTTTGGGCACGAAGAACAAAGCCGAGGATGCCGGGGACTTTGACGGGCAAATGAAACCATTGGCTAGGTATTGATCTAAATATTGTCTCAAATGCCGGTTCTCAGGTTCAGTAAGGGCATAAATCCTGCTACAAGGGGGATGTGCACCAGGCACAGATCGATTTGGCAATCGTACGATCTGTGGGGGGGTAACGTGTTGGCCTGTTCCTTTTGGAAGAAGTCCTGAAAGTCTTGGTATTCCGGAGGTAGTTGCATGGAGACAGAGGTTACAGATGCTAGACTAATCTTCAGATTTTCTGGGTAGCAGGTTTGTGCACAATCCGGGAAGGTTATTCTCTTTGCTCGCCAATCAATTTGAGGATTATGTGTCTCTAACCAAGGAATTCCAAGAATAACCTGATCCTGTGGGCCTTGATTACGTCAAACACAACTGCCTCCCGATGGCCGTCCGGACCAATAAGAGTCAACTCAGTAGTGGAATGTGTTACCGGTCCTGAGGCAATTTCAGTTCCATCGACTGTGGTGATGACATCTTTGCTGGTTTTTGGACGCAGAGGGAGGTTAATCCTAGAGACCAATTCACGATCCACATAGTTTCCTATAGCCCCACTCTCGATGTATGCCTTTATTGCATGCAACCGCTTAGGCTGTTCCGGATCTACGAGAACCATTGGCACAATGAAATGCAAGGTCTGAGAGTTAGTTTTCAAGCTCGGCAAGCGGACCCCTACGCTTGTCGGGCGGAGTCGTTTCCCGAAACAGAGTCTTCATGGTTTTTATCAGCGGCTCCTACCACCTTCTTGGGCGGTTTTGCCGGGCAATCTCGTAGAAAGTGTCCAGAGTTCCCACAATAAAGACATCATTTTAACTGCCGCCTCCTTTCACGTTCCTTTTGGGTTAAAGGTCCTCTAACCCCTCCAATTTGCATAGGCTCGGAGACATCGGCACCCTTTGGAGTGACGTGGGTCTTGACCAACACCCGGGTTTCAAACTTGGACCGATCCGCTTTTCGGTTTTGGAGCCTGTGATCCAATTGGACCACTAAGTCTATATATTCTGTGCATTCTTGGGGCGGATTTACAACTTGGGCCAAGACATCTTTAAGTTCTCTGCGTAGACCCCGATAGAATAATGTGATTCTTTTATCCTCTGGCCACCCAGTTTCCACGATTAGTCTGTTAAAGGTTGCTATGTAGGAGAGGAGGTCTTGGTTGCCCTGTCGCAGGGATAGAAGTTCATCATCCAGAGCTTGTCCCTGAAAATGTCGAGCAAATAATCTCTCCATGCTTACTTGAAATCCTTGGAAATCCCGGAGGATTGGGTCATCTTGAGTAACCAGTGGTACTGACCAATCGGCAGCACAGCCGCTAAGGTATGACAACACAAAAGCTACCTTGGTCTGGTCATTAGGGAAGGTCCCAGGTCTGCATAGGAAGTGCAAACGACATTGATTCAGGAATACGGCGAACTGTTTGGGGTCCCCAGCAAAGCCTTCAGGTGGGGTCAGCGGCATATTTCCAGGTAGATTGATTTGCACAGGGTTACTTGAAGCCACAGGAACAGAATTCCCCCCGGAACCAGGTAGAGGGGTTTGCCCAGCTTGACCTTGCAATACCTGCCTAGCCAGGTCATCAGTTCGTTCCTTAGATACGATTATTTCCCTCCTGAGGGCATTAGTCTCTTGACGAGCGGCATCTATTTCGGCCCGTAATTCCCCCAGTAATTGGGCCAACATATCAGTCTCAGAAGTTTCCATAGCGCCTGGGTGGGAATTTGTAGGAAGGCTTCGCGTTCTGTAACGCTCACCTGGCTCCCACGGAGACGCTGACCTGGTCTGGATTGCTGTGACCTCTTCAAGCGTGATGCGCAGGATTCGAAACACCGACTGAACTGGACCCCCAAATCTGGCTTGTCTGGCCCGTAGAAAAATCTTTCTGTAATTGGAGAAAGGGGATTAACTGACTGCAGAGTATTGTGATTGCTTCCCACCTCCCCTTTGTTCTTCTCTGACCACCTCCGAAATCCCCAATCAATGCTCACCTTAATGTTTGAATGGATGAGCTCTCCATCCTGATTCTGGTGCAGGGGCGCGTATTTGACCAGTTACTTCACTGGTTTAGGAAGGCGAAATGCAGTAAGTATGCAGTTTAAAAAGTTCCAGAGTAGAGTCTTCTCTTTGTTTGCTTTTCTTAACCTGCGATCTGTCCTTATTTTCAGGTGCAGAGTGGAAGTGATGCTTCGAGGGATATTGCCGGAGATAAACTCAGGTGAGTTCGTGATAAAACGATCCCTTTAAATGTGTTTGAATCCCCCTAGTAATGTCTTTCTTTTTTCCCCTTAGGGGCTGGGGTGTGGTACCAGGCCAAGAAGTGGCGCCGACCCGAAATGAGGAGTGGTTCCGTCAAATATGGCCAGGTAAGTCTTGTGACGGAAAATCAGGCTTTCCTCATTTGTTCCTCCTGCTCACCTTTTGTCTCTTCTTCTCCCCTGCAGGTGCAGAGATGTGGCGGAATGCCCAGAAGGTCGCGGTGGATAGTGAAGAGCCCACAAGCCAGGTGAGTGATGCGCGGCGCTGCAACAAGTAGCGCGATGCTTTTAAAGAATGTCTATCTTCAGGATCGCTGGCGTGATGGTTCTGGACACAGGTAGGAAGTTAGATTAAGTTCTTGGTTTTCACCTTTTCTCTTCCCTTCCTTCCTTTCAGGTATCCCAAAATCGAGGCAGGCGTGGCTGGAGGGAAGATGCAGGAGCAGGCACGGTGAGCGTTCAGCTGCTAGATGCAGAGCAACGCGAAGCAGGTGTGGCAGTCCGGGCGTGGTTTAAATAGCCTTGGAAGAAGTTCCAGGTAAGTATTCTTCCACGGTCCCCACCCAAGTAAAATAGTTCCTTTGATAAAATAGTCCCTCCTAAGCCTCATTTGGCTTGAGGCTTCATGCAGCATGGTCTGCGTCAGGTAAGTGCACCAAACACCCTCTTTTATGAGCCTGGCGCCAGGACAAAGCCCAATCCTATTAGGGGCCGCTGGGCTTTTACCCGAGGGCATGATGCCTGCTCCCGGGGGTGCTTGGCCTGTCCTGGTGCTCCGGGGGTAGGCATCATGACAAGGGGTGAGTGGGAAGTTTCACATGCGATTGGCCTGTGTACGTGTATTTCAGGGGTGCGCGGGGAGTCCTCCATGTGAATTGGCAGTGTGGCTCCTCCCAGGTGTTCTCTCTACCCCCTCCACGGCCCCTGCAGGCAGCCCACACCACAGGGGACTACCCTGCACCCCTGGTCATGTCCCGCAGGCAGCACATCCACCATGGGCATGCCCCCCAGCCAAGCCACATGTCACGTTGCAATATGATCACCAACTCATGTCTACCAGCACCCCAACCACCCAGCAGTCAGGGGCACCTGCCAGCAGGCCCCCACTCATGTCTCCCAGCACCCCCAACCACCAAGCAGTCAGGGGCACCTGCCAGCAGGCCCCCACTCATGTCCCCCAGCACCCCGACCACCCAGCAGTCAGGGGCACCTGCCAGCAGGCCCCCACTCATGTCCCCTCCAACACGTCAACATGACCCACAATCATGGCCCTCATGTCCACCCAAATCCAACCGCACGCCACCCCTGGCCAAATAACCAACCAAGTCTAACATACACCCCACATAGAAATGGCCATTACATGAAACAACCCAAATGGCATGTATGTACATCAACACATGTCTGTCACACACACACAATGGGGGACAGTGAATGTGAAAAGCCACATCATGACATGCATGAAACCAATGAGAGAATACCACACATTGAACTAAGGAAAAATATGTATTGAACCAAAAATGCAGTGAAACAAAGGAAAACACAAAACAATGCACATAAGGAATGAAATGCAGAAAGACATAAAATGATAAAAAATTGAAATCAGAATCACAACGAAACACAAATCAAAATGTCTCCAAACTCTCACTGCAACAAAGCAAATCCAAACTGCAAGATAAAAGAAAAATCCATTGCTCCATGGTGAAATAAAATTCCTAAAGCTGATAAATCCACAGTCCAACTATTTACAAGGATGAAATCCTGGGTCCATGAGGCCAACAGTTGAAATGAAACCTACCAAAATACGCTAACTAATTAAGAACTATATACAAAAATGTGGGGCATTGTCCAAGCACCCCAAAATAAATGAAAACCAAAATGAAACCTAACACTAACTAACTATATACAATAGCGGCGGGCAAGTCCAACGGCTCACTGGTTGATGTCATGGGCCAGGGCATCATCGAACTCCTGTTCAATGGCTTGGAGGCGGGCATGTTCACTGGCCCGAGGTCTCGCAGGGATAACGCAGTGTCCAGCTCCAACCCCCTGCGAATACCCTCGAGGCACTCAGCCCGCCTCAGCGCCCTCCGCCCTGACCATTGTGAGCCGTTCCTCCTCCGCCCGCCGCCGCTCCGCACTTATCTGCTGGCCCAACCACTCCCACACGGAAGACACTCCCATTCCAGGGTTCTCCTGCCCTCCGGCCGATGCCTGCCCCTCTGATGTTGATGGCCCAGAGCCATGATGCCTCCCACGTCGAGCCTGCCGCTGCCTCTGACGCAACTGCCTCTGCCAGCACAACGGCATCCAGGCTGATGGAATCCACTGACGCCGTCGTGCACGTGCCTTGCAAGATGATGCCGTCACATCCTCCATCTGCTGGGGTCCAGTTGCTGGTGTGTCCACCCCTGCTGGACCTCCGACTCCCGACTGTGGCAGGGATGGGATCCCCAACGAGCTGGCTGCGTTGGTCGGGGCAGGTTCACAGGGGGCCCTGGTGGCATCTGGGCTGGAAGACGGCATGGAGAACGACAGGCGCATAGCATCCACAGAAGAGGAGAGGGTCGCCAGAGTGGCCGACACATGTACGAAACCCCCAACCATGGTCGCTCCCAACTGGGCCACGTTGGCACGGTGCTCTTCGTGATGACGTGCGTGCTCCCCCGGGAAGCACGCACCTCATCACGAATGACACCCGTGCGCAACGAGACACCAATCAGGACCTTCTCCATACGGCTGGGTGTCCCCTCGTCCGCAGGTAGAGGAGTGTCAGATGACATGGACATCTCCCCTACCTGCGGACGGGCCTGAGGTGGGGCATCCCTGCTGGTGCATGGTGGTGCAGTAACAGTGTCAGGGACAGTGACATGCACAGGCCCCTCCGCGGCGACCTGTACTGCCTCCTGCCCCTGGCCCTGGACTGCACCACTTGCACCAGCAGGGATGCCCCCACCAGGCCCCATGTGCGGCTCAGTAGCGGCCACCTCCTCCACTGTGGAAACCACCAACCTGGATGGCTCAACACCGTCTTCCGCCGTTGCAAGCCCCTGTGGGGGATCACCCACCCCTTCCGCTGCAGCCGTGGGGGCATCCCCGCCGCTTGGCTCCACAGCGCCGTCTCCGCCCTCTTCTTCACTTGCCGCTGTGTTGAGGGAGACATAGAACACAAGCATCAGGGTACTGTACAATGGTCACCTAGACAGGAAGAAATAGCAGATGAGTGGAACTGTCAAACATCACTTCCATCATGTCCCTCCACAGCACATGGGTCGGTGCAGGCAAAACACATGCAGTAACAGGCATGGCGCATGCTATGGACATTAGCATACATGTCCAAGGGACTCTTGAAACATACAATGTGGTTTTGAACTCACATGCAGCATGGGTCATGCCTTTCACATTTACACACTTCACCGTAGTTTCATCCATCTGGACTCCTACACCCCAGACACAGTGGATACAAGGATGACTAGGTTGCATCAGTGAATCTGAACATTGTCACAGACATGTGTCATGCATCCATGCCATTTACAAGTCACGGACACGCAGGTCAGACACACAGACATGGACACCATACATTTACATGGCATCAGCACCCATCCCTCACCCCCACCCATGTCCAGGAACAGAGACTGGCATGCTTTCATGTGTCCGTTCCGCATAGAGCTCCCCATGTTGCATCTAAACACATGCACCAACCATGTGGTTCACACATTACTGGTCTCACATGCATGACCATGATGTACCTGCACACACACATACGTACATGGCCTATGTCACACATACAGGCAAGTATCAGACAACCAGCACACTGCAACATGCCCTGTCTCACACAGCAATGCTTGGCCACTTACCGCTCAACTCCAGACAGGTCTGCCCCTCAAGGATCTGGGCGTGGAGCGCTGGGCATGCGCGTTCCAGGACCCTCAGCTGGATGGTACTCATGCGGCCCCGGCCCCCCTCCACGAGGCGCCGGGCCTTTATGAGGGTCCTGGACCTCAAGTCCTCCCAGCGCTTCTTGACTTGCTTGATGTTGCGGGTTGCCACCCCCTCCGCGTTGAGAACAACCACAAAGTCGTCCCAGATCCTGTCCCATTCTTCCTTGTTGGCGCGTGATGATCCGAAGAGGGCATCATAATGCCCCAGGACATGCTCCACCAGGACATCAACTTCGGTGGCACTGAAGCTGGTGGCCCTCTGCCCCTCTGGCTGGTGGTCGCCAGTGGTCTCGGATGGTGTTTGTGTCATGATCTCTGCTTCCAAAAGGCCAGGACTTACTCAACTCCCTTGGAAGCAGACCCATAACCCAGGTTCCGAGTGCCAGCCAGTCCCAATTGGGACCTTTTGGACCCTGTCCTGGCGGCAGTGGCGCCAGGCTCATAAATATGCCCAGTCCCAGCGCTGCAAGCGCCGGGCTCATAATGCTTGGGTGGACTTACCTGCAGCAGACCATGCTGCTTACTTACCTGCCAGTTGAACCCCTGATCCTCTTCTGTTTGGGACTACTTTTCCTGTTGGGTGGGGCAGGAGCCACTCCCTAGGTTCAGAACACTGGAACTCTTCTGGAAAGCAGGAACTCTTTTCTTACCTAGGCGTGGCTGTGGAAGGAGACACCTAAGCACTACAGGAGGCTATTTAAACCACACCCGATGGATGAATCTTGCTTTGCGTTATTCTGCATCCTCTGCAGCAGAACGCTCATCGTGTCTTCTGCATCTGATCCTGGGCCTAAAGGAAAAAGGCTTACCATCCTGAATCCAGTCTTCAGCAACATCTATAAAGACAAGAAAGAACAGGTTAGCACTACGGTCTTCAGTGACAGCGCATCTCTTACCTGGTCCATCGGCTGTCATCAACGCCTCGCGCAGCATTCCTGCATCTGAAAGACAAAGGCTTACCTACTCTTCACGCGCTCCGGAGGTCATCGCACTGTGTTCCGGCATCTGAAAGACAAAAGCTTACCAACTCTTCGCACGCTCCGGAGGCCTTCGGCGCTGCATCCCGCATCTGTAAGACAAAAGAAGGTGCGTTTAAAGACATTGGGTAACGTTCAATACTCACGTGCCATTACTCCATCCACGCCGAACTGAGTGGGCATTCCGGCATCCTTCAGCAGCTCCGAACTGGTACCTGCAAAATAAAAGGACAGTTAGTGCGCATCGTGAAGCAAGCAACAAGCGCTTACTTACACGCTTCCAGGCGCTTCTATTCCGCATACGGGTCCATCCTCAACTCACTTCAGCCAGTCAACCGCCATCGCCGGAACCCTGCAAAATAAGAGACAGCATTACAAAAGACTTTTAAAGACATTTGAAATATTCGGAACTCACCGTTCGTGAAGTAAACGACAGACAGCAGTCCTCTGAGGTCAAGAGGCCTGCACCCTTATCCAGTGAAGAAACTGGTTACAGCACGCTGCCCCGAGGCAGATGGAGAGCTCGGCATTCACTTACCTAAAGTGAGAGCGTTAACCTTTGGGGTTCTACAGGAGAGGAGAAGATGAAAGAGATAGGGACACCCCAATAACCCCAGTTCATTAATCCCATATTTTCTATCTGCAGACATCTGCACAGAGGTCCTGCCCAAAGAGCCAACCGGGTGGTGCACATCACTTTTGAAGATACGGTAGTCGCCCAGTCAAGACCGGCGCCTCTGCGAGAATCAGGTGAGCGTTACAGTTTGCCCCGACATTGCGACCCCCGAGGCAGGCGTGGGTGGGCAACTGGGTCCTGGGGCTGGGCTGTGGAGCGATGGTATCCCAGTCGGGAGTCTTCTGTTCCAGCAGGGGTGGACAGAGCAACTGGACCCCTGCAGATGGCTGATGTGCAGGCACCAAATGGCAGGGCACAGTGGCAGCAGGCAGGCAGGCAGCAGCAGATGGCTCGTGGGAGGCTGCTCGGGGCTCTGGGGGGCAGTCATTCGGCCTTTTGGGCAGGAGCGTGGTCTTCCGTGTGCTTACGTGTGGCCAGCTTGATACGGAGTGATTTGGCACGTGAAAATTCTGCACATCAGCGTGTAATTCGAGGAAAGGCCCTTAGCGCTTAAGCGCGTCAGCACGCATACGCGATTTCATTGGACCAAAGGCCCTTAGCGCATAAGCGCGTCTCTGACGTATAGTGCATGGGGTTGCCCTGGCAGGGCTTGAAGATCCCACGTGGCTTTCCGTTGCTCTGTATGTGCTTTTCGTGGGGTGCGGTACATGTGTTTTCCAGGCATTGGGGTTCACACGCTATTACTTCAACCCGTGCCAGGGGAACGCCCGCGCGTGTCACGTCACAGACACGCATACGCGCTAAGGGCCTTTCCTCGAATTACACGCTGACGTGCAATTTTTCATGTGCCAATTCACTCCGTATCAAGCTGGCCACGCGACAACACACGGAAGACCATGCTCCTGACCAGAAGGCCATTTTCCTGTCCCCCGGAGCACTGAGCCCGCTCCCACCTGCCATCTGCTGATGCCTGCCTGCCTGCTGGCCACGTGCCCTGCTATTTGGTGCCTGCACGTCAGCCATCTGCATTGGTCCAGTTGCTGTGACCACCCCTGCTGGAACAGAAGACTCATGACTGAAGTTACATCGCTCCACAGCCCAGCACAAGGACCCAGTTGCCCACACACACCTGCCTCAGGAGTTGCCATGTCGGGGGAAACACCATCGGAGACCACTGGCAACCCTCAGCCAGAGAGGCAGAGGGCTACCAGCTTCAGTGCCGCAGAAGTTGGTATCCTGGTGGAGCAAGTCCTGGTGAATCATGATGCCCTCTTTGGAAGTTCACGCGCCGACAATGAAGGACGGAAGAGGAACTGGAAGGACATTGTGGCTGCCATCAACGTGGATGGGGTGGCAGCCCGCGACATGGCACATGTCCGGAAGTGCTGGGAGGACTTCAGGTCCAGGACCCTCAGCAAGGCCCGGCACCTCTTGAAGGCAAAGCATGCAGAGGGGTGCCGGGTCCACCTCACCAACATCCAGATGAGGGTCCTGGAATGCATACACCCAGCGCTCCACCTCCAGGTCCTTCAGATGCCGACACGTCCGGCGTCGACCGGTAAGTGTCCATGCGTACTGATTGGATGCAGTGCATGTTGAGGTGTGCCAGGAGTGTGCAGGTTGGACTTATGTCTAGAAAGGGCCATGTATGGATGTGTATGTACAGGGACATGAGCCTGCCGCGTGTGAGTCCAGTCATGTGTGAGTCACATCAATGGTGTATGTGTTCAAATGCATGATGGCCAAAGGCATGCGTGGTTGCACACATGTTTACATTTCTGTGTATGCACTATGGCATGGTTGGGGTGTGACACATGGATGCTGGTTCCACCTTCTTGTACGTGCACGTTGTACATATGCGTGTGTTTGTTTTTGAAATGTGTTCCACTGTGATACACCATGGATGCATGTGACACCGACATGTAAGAGGCTGATTGGCAGATGTGACATAGTTGCCGATGATTTCACTGTGACAGGTGGTGGAGATGTACAGATGCATGTATATCTGGTGCCGTGTGTGCATGTGTTCGGCACTCCCCGTGCTGCATGTGACGTTAGGCTGACCTTTGGATGCTCATGCTGTTGTATGCGTATGGATGGTGCTGCCTGCTGCATCATTCCTGTTATTTGCGCATGTGTGTGGGTATAAATTATATGTGTGCTGCGGTGTGTGATGCCATCTGTTACGCTCACCTGGTTCCCACAGGGGCGTCGATCGAACCCGGACACCTGCGGTCTCAACCAACGTGATGCGAAGTGCTGAGATGACTGTCTGGACTGGCCCGCCTAATCTCGTCTGCTTGATCCGTAAAAGTATTCTCCTGCAAGTGGAGAAAGGGATTTAGCCACCCGTGGATTTCAGTGATGGCCCCCTCCCACTGTTCTCCCTTCTGGTCACCTCCGATATCCCCTTAAGCGCCTCACCTTATGTTTTTAAATGATGAGCTCTCCATCCTGCATGGATTGCAGGGACGCGTTGAATGCCAGTTACTTCATTGGTTTGAAGGCGTGGGAAAGTTTCCGGCGAGTATTGACTCTGAGGTTCCTGGCAATGTCCAGTAAGTATCAAGTTCATAGAGTTCAATATGTCCGATGTTTCACTCTTGTCCCCCCCTTCCTTCCTTGTCTTGCAGCTGGGATTGTGAGAAGATACCCTTGTGGCAGCTGGTGGCGTTCAGGTAAGAGTCTGTGTTACCCGACACTGTCCGGTAAATGTTGCACGTGTTTAACGTGTTGTTTTCTCTCCCTTTGCAGATGCGGCACATGAAGATGTGGAGAGTTATAGAATAATGCCTCCGGTGGTAAATCAGGTAAGTCTATGGTGATAAGAGTGATATTTGTTGGTTTTCTCGGCTCACATTGTTGTTTTCTTTTGTCCCTCAGGTGCCGGAGTTCGGCGAAGAAATGATGGAGGCAGCGCCGAATCGAAAGATGCTGTGAAGACTGGTGAGTATGGCGCAGCACTGCAGCTGGAAATGCGGTGCGAACAGAAATGATGCTCTTTCCGGGTCCGGAGGCGAGATGGATCCGAAATCAGGTGAGGAATTCGAAAATAGTTTGTTTTCTAACCTTGTCCTTTTCTTTCCTCTTTGTTTTAGGAGCTCCAGTTGCGAGGCGGGTGTGGCAGCAGGCTGGATGCAGACTGCAGGCACGGTGAGCGTTACGCTGCTGGATGCAGAATAACCCGAAGCGTGTGCTGCTGATCGGGCGTGGTTTAAATAGCCTCCAAAGTAGTTCCAGGTAAGAAGTTCCCAAGAACCACACCTGAGTAAAAAATAGTGCCTGTAACAAAATAGTCCCACCCAAGCCTCACGTTGGCTTGGACTCACTAGCAGCATGGTCTGCATCAGGTAAGTAAAGTCTATGAGCCTGGCGCCTATGGCGCCAGGACTGCTTTCCATGATGAGCCTGGCGTCTAAGGCGCCAGGACTGAACCCAAACAGCCCTGTTTGTTTTAGGCTGTTGGGGTTTTAGCAAGTATCTGGATGCTTGCTCCCGTAGCTGATGGACTTGGTCCTGATGCACGGGGGTAGGCATCATGACAGCATTCCCCCCCAAGGCCCCTCCTAAAGTTGTTCTTCCCCTTGTTCCTGGTTTGTCTGGGAAGTCCCGATGGAATCTCTTCACCAACCTAGGTGCATGAATGTGGTCAATAGGTTCCCATGACCTTTCTTGTGGTCCGTAGCCCTTCCAATCGATTAAATAAAAAAGTCTTGATTTAACCATCTTGGAGTCCAGGATATTTTTTACCTCGAATTCAGGTTCTCCATCTATCAAGAAGGGGTCGGGTGGCTTGGTTAATCTTGTTCCTGGTTGAACTGGTTTTAAAAGTGAAACATGAAAGACAGGATGAATGCGCATATTAGAGGGTCATTCCAATTTGACGGCCAAAGGGTTGATAATGGCCTTAATGGTGTAAGGTCCCAAATATCTAGGGTTAAAAGTCCAAGCTCCCTTCAGAGGTATGTGTTTTGTGGCCAGCCAAACTTGATCCCCAATCTGGTATTGTGGAGTTTCACTTCTATGTTGATCAGCATTTTTCTTATATTTATCTTTTGCTTGTTTCAAATGTTCTGTCGCCTCCTCAAAAGCTTGTGTAATAGTAGAGTGCAAATGACTAACTGCGGGCATTTCTAAATGCTGAGGCGAATTTAGTTCTGAGGTTCGAGGGTGATGTCCATATATGGTATAAAAGGGTCTTTGTCCGGTTCCTGAATGTACAGAGTTGTTGTATGCATACTCGGAAATCCATAAAATATCTTTCCAATTATTTTCGGTCTGGTGTAGCATGCAACGTAGGTACTTTTCAAGGGTCTGGTTGGTCCTCTCCGTTTGACCATCGGTCTGGGGATGGTGACTGGTTGATAACCTCACGTCGATTTGCGCCAATTGACAACATTTCTTCCAAAAATGGGAAATGAATTGACTACCTCGGTCAGAGACCAATACGGAAGGAAATCCGTGTATGCGAACAATGTTTTCGAGGAACTCCTTGGCCAGAATTGAAGCAGATGGTAATCCCTTTAAAGGAATAAAGTGGGCCATCTTGGAAAAAAGATCCACAATAACGAGAATGGTGTTAAATCCATTACATGGAGGTAGATCGGTAATAAAGTCTAAAGATAAGGTGTGCCATGGTGTAGGTGGAATATCCAAAGGTTGTAAAAGGCCAGCTGGTTTTTTCTTCTGACTTTTGTTTTGGGCGCAAATGCCACAAGACATCACAAATGACTTTACGTCTTTTCGCCAGGTGGGCCACCAGAATTGTCTCTTAATTTTAGCCTCAGTTTTTGCGATACTTGGGTGCCCTTCCATCAGGGTGTCATGATAATTGGAGATGACGAGTTCTTGTAGTTCCTTGTGTGGTAGAAATAGTCGCCCTTGATAATAAGGTAGGTCATTGATGACTGAGTAGTCTGGGCCTTTCCTTACCCAGTCCTGCAGGGCTGTTGGATCGAAGAGTTGTTGGATCTTTCCCTGAATATCCTCTAGTGTCTGTAGAGTAGTTATGCCAAGAATTCTTTGTTCTGAAATTATAGGCACCGGTTCCGGGTTCGCATATGCTTCACCCATCCCTATTCGGGATAAGGCATCTGCCTTGCCATTTTTACAGCCTGGTCGATAAGTGATCACGAAATCGAACTCGGCAAAGAACAATGCCCATCGAAGTTGGCGCGACGATTGGGCCTTGGCTGTTTTTAAACACTGCAAGTTCCGGTGATCGGTGATTACAGTAATGGTATGCCTGGCACCGAGCAGATAATGCCGCCAAGCCTTGAAGGTGCATTTGATGGCTAATAACTCTTTATCGGTAATCGCATAATTTAACTCGGGTGCCGAGAACTTTCTGGACCAAAATGCTACTGGGTGAAGTTGACCGGTTTCAGGATCCTTCTGGGATAGGACAGCTCCCATGGCTAAACTGGATGCATCAGTTTCAACTATGTATAGAAGTTCAGGGCGTGGATGCTTTAAGACAGGTGCAGACGTGAATTTTGATTTCAGCTCTTGGAAGGCCTTTTCAGCTTATTCGGTCCACAAGAAGCGTTTGTTTTTTCGCAAAAGTGCTGTGATAGGGTGTACAACATGTGAGAAATCCGGAATTAATCTGCGGTAGAAATTAGCAAATCCGAGCATGCTTTGTACCCCTTTAACTGAACTGGGTGATGGCCACTTGAAAATTGCGTCCACCTTTCGAGAGTCCATTCGGACGCCTTTTGGAGTCAGGATAAATCCAAGGAATTCAACTTCCGTAGCATGAAAAACGCAATTTTCCAATTTTGCATATAACTTGTGCTGGCGTAGTTTCTCAAGGACTGCACGAACGTTCTTCACATGGTCTGATTCTGAGGAGGAGTACCCTAGAATATCGTCTATGTATACGACAACACAGAGGTCAATGAGTTCACGAAGGACATTGTTCATAAAATACTGGAAGGCTGCTGGTGCATTGCACAACCCGAAGGGCATCACCTGGTATTCGAATAACCCGTACTTAGTGCGAAAGGCAGTCGTCCATTTGTCGCCTTTCTTTACACGTACCAGATGATATGCCCCTCGGAGATCTAATTTAGTGTAGATGTAAGCGTCCTTTACTTGGTCTAGTAATTCGGGAACCAGAGGCAATGGGTATCGGTTCTTAACCGTGATCTGATTTAGTGCACGGTAGTCTATGCACGTTCTGAGGTCACCTTCCTTTTTAGGCACGAAGAACAAAGCTGAAGATGCAGGGGACGTGGATGGCTGATTGAAGCCATTAGCAAGGTACTGGTCCAAGTATTGTCGTAGATGAAGGTTTTCGGGTTCCGTAAGGGCGTAGATCCTACTACATGGAGGTTGTGCACCGGGTATGAGATCGATTTGACAATCGTATGATCTGTGAGGTGGTAAGGTGTTTGCCTGTTCTTTTTGGAAAACATCCTAGAATTCTCGATATTCCTGAGGTAACTGCACGACTGGAGTAGCGACTGTGGCCAGGCCTTTGTTCAAGGGTTTTTCCAGGTAACAAGTATGTGCACAATCCGGGAAGGTTATTCTCTTCTCTCGCCAATCAATACAAGGATTATGTGTTTCCAACCAAGGTATTATTTGGAACTGCGGGGCTTTGATTAAATCAAACACAATAGTCTCTCGATGCCCATTCTGACCCAATAGTGTCATCTCTGCGGTGGAATGAGTTACAGGCCCAATGGCAATTTCAGTTCCAACGAGTTAAGACCCCCTTGTGACTGTCTTTTTTTAATATAATGGTTTTGTAGCGGTGATGACATCCAAAGTTGTCTTTTTGCAAAGATATAGATTCATCCTAGAAGCCAATTCGTGGTCCACATAGTTTCCTATGGCCCCGCTATCAATGTATGCCCTTACTGCGTGCATACGTGATGGCTGCCTTGGATCCATGAAGACCATTGGTATGATGAAGTGCGAGGTCTGAGTATCCTTCTTCAAGCTCGGCAAGCGGACCTCTACGCTTGTCGGGCGTGGTCGTTTCCCGAATCAGGACCTGTTTGATTCTTATCAGCAACTCCGACTACTTTTTTGGATGGTTTTATAGGGAAATCCCATAGAAAATGTCCTGAGGACCCACAGTACAGACACAATTGCATCTGCCGTCTCCTTTCTCTTTCCTTTTGAGTTAAGGGCCCCTTGACCCCTCCGATCTGCATCGGTTCTGATGCATCTGTTCCTTTGAGGGTAACATTGGGTTTAACCAATACCCGATTCTCAAACTTAGCTCAATCAGTCTTTCTATTCTGAAGTCGGTGGTCTAACTGGACCACTAAGTCTATATATTCTGCGCAATCCTGGGGTGGGTTCACAACTTGGGCCAAAACATCTTTGAGTTCACCCCGAAGTCCACGATGAAATAATGTAATTCGTTTTCCCTCTGGCCATCCGGTTTCCACCACCAACCTATTGAAGGTTGCGATATAGGTTAGTAGATCCTGGCTACCTTGTCGTAGGTATAAAAGTTCATTATCCAGGGCCTGTCCCTGTGACTGTCTGGCAAATAGTCTTTCCATGCTCAAGTGAAAACCCTGAAAATCCCGAAGAAGAGGGTCATCCTGGTTGACTAGTGGAATTGACCAATCCGCTGCGCTGCCACTAAGGTATGATAGTACAAAGGCTACTTTGGCTTGGTCGTTCGGAAAAGCTCCAGGTCTGCATAAAAAGTGCAAGCGGCATTGGTTCATAAACACGGCAAACCTTTTTCGGGTCCCCAGCAAAACGTTTGGGCGGAGCTAAAGGAATGCTCCCTGGTAGAACCACTTGCACAGGATTGCTCGATGAAATAGGAGTTGGATTTCCCCAGAGTCCAGGTAATGGTGTTTGCCCAGCTTGGTTTTGCAGCAATTGTCTAGCAAGATCATCAGTGCGCTTCTTTTACACAATCAGTTCTCTCCTGAGGGCATTAGTTTCTTGGCGCGCGGCGTGCACTTCTGCCCTAAATTCCCCTAACAATAGGGCTAGTTGGTCGGTTTCTGAGGTTTCCATTACGCCCGGGTGGGGATTTGTAGATAGTCTTCGCATTCTGTTACGCTCACCTGGTTCCCACAGGGGCGTCGATCGGACCCGGACAGCTGCAGTCTCCACCAACGTGATGCGAAGTGCTGAGATAACTGTCTGGACTGGCCCGCCTAATCTCGTCTGCTTCATCCGTAGAAGTATTCTCCTGCAAGTGGAGAAAGGGATTTAGCCACCCGTGGATTTCAGTGATGGCCCCCTCCCACTGTTCTCCCTTCTGGTCACCTCCGAAATCCCCTCAAGAGCCTCACCGTATGTTTTTAAATGATGAGCTCTCCATCCTGCATGGATTGCAGGGGCGCGTTGAATGCCAGTTACTTCACTGGTTTGAAGGCGTGGGAGAGTTTCCGGCGAGTATTGACTCTGAGGTTCCTGGCAATATCCAGTAAGTATCAAGTTCATAGAGTTCAATATGTCCGATGTTTCACTCTTGTCCCCCCTTCCTTCCTTGTCTTGCAGCTGGGATCGTGAGAAGATACCCTTGTGGCAGCTGGTGGCGTTCAGGTAAGAGTCTGTGTTACCCGACGCTGTCCGGTAAATGTTGCACGTGTTTAACGCGTTGTTTTCTCTCCCTTTGCAGATGCGGCACATGAAGATGTGGAGAGTTATAGAATAAAGCCTCCGGTGGTAAATCAGGTAAGTCTATGGTGATAAGAGTGATATTTGTTGGTTTTCTCGGCTCACCTTGTTGTTTTCTTTTGTCCCTCAGGTGCCAGAGTTCCGCGAAGAAATGATGGAGGCAGCGCCGAATCGAAAGATGCTGTGAAGACTGGTGAGTATGGTGCGGCGTTGCAGCTGGAGATGCGGCGCGAACAGAAATGATGCTCTTTCCAGGTCCGGAGGCGAGATGGATCCGAAATCAGGTGCAGA
Organism: Ambystoma mexicanum; assembly: GCF_040938575.1. Lineage (NCBI taxonomy): Eukaryota > Metazoa > Chordata > Amphibia > Caudata > Ambystomatidae > Ambystoma > Ambystoma mexicanum. The sequence goes on from NC_090941.1 coordinate 1,093,427,964, forward strand.
ATTTGAAAATAGTTTGTTTTCTAACCTTGTCCTTTAATTTCCTCTTTGTTTTAGGAGCTCCAGATGCGAGGCGGGCGTGGCAGCAGGCTGGATGCAGACTGCAGGCACGGTGAGCGTTACACTGCTGGATGCAGAATAACGCAAAACGTGTGCTGCTGATCGGCCATGGTTTAAATAGCCTCCAAAGTAGTTCCAGGTAAGAAGTTCCCAAGAACCACACCCGAGTAAAAAATAGTTCCTGTAACAAAATAGTCCCAACCAAGCCTCACGTTGGCTTGGACTCACTAGCAGCATGGTCTGCATCAGGTACGTAAAGTCTATGAGCCTGGCGCCGAAGGCGCTAGGACTGAACCCAAACAGCCCCCAGCCGGGGCTGTTGGGGTTTTAGCAAGTATATGGATGCTTGCTCCCAGAGCTGATGGACTTGGTCCTGATGCCCGGGGGTAGGCATCATGACACCATCTGTGAAGTTCGAGATTGCCACTCATGTGCAACTGTCATGTGTGTATCAGACCATTGTACAGTGCCCTGATGCCTGTGTTCTGTCTCTCCCTGTCTGCAGCGTCAACTGATGAAGAGGGCGGAGACGGTGCTGTGGAGCACAGCGGCAGGGATCCCACCGCCAGCCGGAGACGCAAGGCCCAGCTCCCCTCCCATGTTGTCATCTGTTCGGGGAGTGAGGAGTCTGGAGCCGCGCCCGCGGCCGCAGCTGCCGAGGGTAAGTCCAAGAGGCGGAGGTCGGAGGTGGACTCCTCGGCAGCAGAGACCCCACAGGGGCCTATGGATGAAGATGGCATGGAGTCATCCAGGTTGTTGGGGGGATTGGTTGAGGAGGAGGCCGTGGAAGGCCCACGCACGGGGCCTGGAGGGGGTATTCCACTGGAGCTAGTGGTGCAGTCCAGGGGCAGGGACAGGAGGCAGCACAGGCGGCCGCGGAGGTGCCTGTGTGTAATCCTGTCCCCGATCCTGTGACTGCATCATCCGGCACCAGCAGGGATGCCTCCGTCCAGACCGGTTCCCAGGGAGGGGATTCGCGAACAACAACTGGCCTTCCTCTCCCTGCGGACATGGCAATCCCGGACCGTGTTGAGCCTGTCTTGGCTGGGGTGACATTGCGTCAACGTGGCATTCGTGAAGACGTGCAGGGTTCCTGTGTGGACAATGCACGTTTTTACAGATGCCTCGATGACCGCGTCAACCTACTAGGACAGGTCACTGTGGCTGGGTTCCTCCGTATGCTGGACCTTCTACCGACCCCCTCCTCAACTGAACCCCCTATGCGCCAGTCGTCCTCCGTGCCATCTTCCTGGCCAAGTATCACCTGGCCCCCTGTGGAGCTGCCCCAGAACCAGTGGCCAGGCTGGTGGAGGACACATCCCTGCCACAGTCGGGAGTCGGAGGTCCAGCAGGGGTGGCCACCCCAACAACTGGACACCAGCAGGAGGAGGATGTGCAGCATTCAACAGGCAGGGCACATGCACGGCAGCAGCAGGCTCAAGGTGGGAGGGATGAGGGCTCGGGCCATCAACATCACAGGGGCAGGCATCGGCCAGAGGGCAGGAGGACCCTAGAATGGGAGTGTCTTCCGTGTGGCAGTGGTTGGGATGGCAAATAGATGTGGAGCGGCGGCGGGCGGAAGAGGCGCGGCTCACTATGGTCAGGGCGGAGATCTCCATGCGCAGGGCGTTGAGGCGGGCTGAGTGCCTCGAGGAAATTCGCAGGGAGTTGGAGGTGGACATGGCTTTATCCCTGCGAGACCTCGGGGCCAGGGAAGAGGCCCGCCTCCAAGACATTGAACAGGAGTTCGATGATGCCCTGGCCCGGGACATCAACAAGTGAGCCTTTGGACTTACCCACCGCCTTTGTAAATAGTTATGTAGGGGTAAGTGTCCTTTCTATTTTTATTTCCTTTGGGGCGCATGGACTATGCCCCGCCTTTTTGTATATAGTTATTAATTAGGTAGGATTTAGGTTAGGTTTCTTTGGATTGTTGGGCTCATGGACCCTTGCATGTTCATTTGTAAATAGTTTTGGACCTGGATTTCATTTTCTTGGACACATGGTGGAATACTTTTCTTTTTGGAACTCTGATTTTTGTCTGATGGACGGACTCATTGGAGCCATTTTACTTTTGATTTTATTTGTTACAGCATTCATTTTTTTTTCATTTTTTGGACTTCCGGACTTTGAATATTTTTTATTTTATTATTGTCTGCTTTTTTTTTATTCATTTGGTTTATTCTTCAATACACTTTTTTTCTATACTTTACTTGTGTGGTCATCTCTCATTTGTTTTGTGCATGTCACAATGTGGTTTTTCACAGTCATGTGTCGCCATTGTGTGTGTCTGAGGGACATGTATTCATGGGCATGCTGGTTATTTATTTTCTATCATGGCATTGGGAATTCAATGTGGAGTGGATGGAATGCTTGGTTGGGTGTTTAGACTGGGGTGGCGTGGGGTGGGATTTGGGTGGCCATAAGGGCAATGATTCTGGAGTGTGATGACGTGTCGGGTGGGGGGACATGAGTTGGGGCCTGCTGGCAGATGCCCGTCAATGGTGGGTGGGGGACATGAGTCGGGGCCTGCTGGCAGGTGGCCGTCAATGGTGGGTCGGTGGGTGGGGGACATGTGTTGGGGCTCACAAGTGCATGGTGCCATGTGGGCTGCCTGCGGGGCATGGTCAGGGGTGTAGGGTAGTCCCCTGTGGTGTGGGCTGCCTGTGGGGCATGGGGAGGTTGGATGGGCTGCCTGTGGGGGATGGGGAGGGAGGATGGGCTGCATGCGTGTATTCCGAGGGGTGCGCGTGGATTTCTACACACATTTTACCTGATGCGAGTGGCGTATGTGTATTCTGAGGGGTGCGCATGGACTTTTACACGCGTTTTCGATAGCACGAGCGGGGTAGGTGTATTTCGAGGGGTGCGCGGGGAGTTTTTCACGCGTTTTCGATAGCACGAGAGCGGTACGTGTATTCCGAGGGGTGCGTGTGGACTTTTACACGCGTTTTCGATAGCGCAAGCGGAGTATGTGCATTCCGAGCCGTGCGCTGGGAGTTTTCCACGCGTCTTCAATAGCACGAAAGCGGTATGTGTATTCTGAGGGGTGCGCGTGGACTTTTACACGTGTTTTCGTGCTTGGGGGGGCTGTATGCTGGTCCCCTGGCCTTTGTGCTATGTAGGAGATTTGGGCGATGTTTTTGGCGCACAGGGCGGGATTGGGGGCGTTACTGGTGCTGCTACAGGGTCGCTGTGCCACTCTGCGCCACGGCTGGTTATAGATGTTAAAATCCATGAATAGGCTGTGCGCTGAAATGGGTTTACTAGATCCCTAGTATGTGACTCCCAGGTGGATTCAGAGATCAGAATTCAACTCTTGTGCCTTATTTTCAGCCAGATATTATCAGTAACAGTATCAAAACATTTTACTGTTATTCGCTTTTAACAAGGTGCAGAGGAATGTCCAATTGGCATCAGCCAGTTTTTATAACGAGCAGATGATGAGGCCAGCTGTTTTGCCCACTTGGGTCAGTATGGTTGATCTCCTGATACAAGCAGTCGCCCTCTGATAGGCTTTTTTCTTTTTATGTATCAGGACATCAAACAAAGATATATCACTGTTGTTACACTGTACCCTATTCGTGTGTAGCATTGTCATGAATGTGGACATCATTTCACGTATTTCCCATGTCGATAGTTGCACTGGACTATGTTGCATTGAGTTGCACTGGACCATGTTGCATTGAGTAAAACAGAAGGTCTAGTTTTTTTATAGTTATTTTAAATAGTGCATGCTACTTTATTTCCCAATGCCTGATTCAAAGCACTCATTTAGAGCCATTCAATAGCATTAGGGCCAGTCTGATTGGTTCCAAATTACTCTGAGCTCAAAAACAGTCATTTTACAGTCCTATGTCCTTTTACCGCCAGGTTTTTTGTTTTTACGATGAGTTCTTTAATGAATATTTTTCATTGAAAAAACTCATCAACATATTTTTTTTTATATTTGGAGGGATGCCCAAACCCCTTGCCTATTATTTAAACCATATCCCTAACCCCCTACCACTTTGATCCCCTAACTCACCCTTCCTTAATGTTTTCCGGATGAATATTTTTTGTAAAAATAAAAAAAACCTGTCTGCAATGCAAAACAACTGTATTCCAATTATACAGCTATGTGACGTTCTCAGCTATTATGTAAACATGATGTCATGCACACCTATGTGCAACACTTGACATTATTACATTAAAAATATAATTTCAAAATGATTATACATTCTGAATTCTTTGATTAAATAAGTGATACTGAATTAACTTGCTACCCATAGTTGACCCAACCTTAAAATAATTTGCAGAAGTTAATTTAGTATACTCTTTTACCCCCATCCGAGCTATTTGTCCTCCTCAAATAAGAGTCTTCCTATATGGATGACCCTTTAGGCATAACATCCTATTTCCTTTTTCCTATTGCCTAGCCTCAAGCTGAATTGGTGACTGGAGGTGCTGATCATAACCCTCACTTTGTTGGGAAAAAGATTTTAAAAAACCATACATTTAAGACCAGGGAGAGCCCACCCTGCAAATACTGCTGTGTTAGGCATCTTATTGAAAACCTCATATTTTGGGATTCTCTTCTCCTGCTGTAAGTATTTTTGTGTAGACTTTTACCGTATTATTAAAGATGTATGATTTTTATGAGCGTCTTTTCCTGATCAGGAATTCCTTGAAAAAGAACTCTGTTTAATTTTGCTTAATGGAGTGCATCATCACTTTTTGAGACTGCAGCTGGGAATGTCTCAGGGCGCTTTTAGTGTTCATCGACTGCCTATCTGTAAGACAACTTGGCAAATACAAAAATGCTTTTCATGAATTGGCTAATTGCACACAATGTCTACAACCTACATACACATATATCAGTGCTATAAACCAAGTTTAATTTGCATCCTGTGATCCCACCATGTTAATGTTGCTGATGAAGAAATCATTGGCGTGTCACTGGCCCTCATTACAACCTTGGCAGAGGACCATGGTCCTATTAGCACCATGGTCCATGCCGCTAAGGTTGCAATTCCGCCATGGTGGATGGCGGAATTACCGCCCCATTCCAAGGTGAGTGGGGGGTAATTCCCCATTCACCAATGGCCCCTTCCCCATTCCCATTTTTGCCCCATAGGGCATAATGGGAATGGGGAAAGGCGATAATTACGCCACCGTAAATTACGGTGCCGTAATTATCGCCAAGGTCCCTTTGTGGCATGGCTTTTAACGGCTGCAAAAAGCAGCCTTTAAACAGCCATCCCGCAAAGGGGACCTTGTAATCAGGCGTTAAGGGTCGGCGCCGTTTACGGTGCCGTAAACCCCTTAACGCCTGAGTCGGAATGAGATCCACTGTCTAGTTCCTGGAGCTGACAAAACATTAACACAAAGCATAACACAGTTTCATCAGTATTTACACTTCATATTATGCTCTGGGTGGTTTTAAATTGGTTTTCCAGGAAGAGTGGAAGGCGGAAGGGGATATATATTGTGTTTCCCCTTCCCTGTCCATCTTCTAAACCATCTGTTTTATGCAGCATGAGACTTTCCTGCTGGCATAAAACAAATGGATTTCTGTGAAGTCTGCCTGCTTTTAGTACCACCTGGAAATGGTCGCCCAGAGGGTATAGTAGGATACAGCACACTAGAATTACCCGAGACAATCTTCCATCAACCAGTGGAGCAACAGATAACATTATCATCTTGAGGCACTCTAAACAAGTCAAGTATCTCTCAGAAGCACAAACAAAGGATTCATGGTGCCTGATGAGCCCTTGGTTGAGGACACATCATATATTAACCAACCAATACGACATACAAATGATCAGCAGCTTCATGCCAGAGGTGCAGTATGAGATGTTCAACATCCCAGGTGGCTTTTCAAGACGTATAGCTTAGAGATCAGTGTCCAATGAGACGGTCCCAAGTCTTCAGTATGGAACAGCATACATAAACAAACACATTCCCAAGAGAAGAATTCTTATTCATGAAAAAGAGCACAGTGACAAGATCAGAAGCAAGAGAGCAGATCTTAAAATCTACAGACAGATTCAGGGAAAACAAGTATAAAATCTGCCAACTAGAAAAAGGGTGGCAAATTACCAAGTCAGGAGTCTGGAAGCTGGAAACCAGAGCCGGAAGATGGAAATATCAACTGAAAGTGGCATGGAGAATGAGAAAGAGCTTGGGCCACCCGAGGATACAGGAAGTGTGCATGAACTGGAAAGAGGATGCTACTGATAGGCTCTAAAGTTATGCTCTCAATTTTAGGCACAGCTGAAACCAGTCCAGTTGCAGCAGGAGATTGAAGGAAAGTGTATCCTAATGGGACATGTTGACACCTGAATGACAACTCCAGTGGTTCCCTGAAACAGAGCAATACATTATGATCATGTGCTGTCTATTGATGAGCAGGCATGAGAACGTAGGTGACAGAGGTGTTTCTAATAATAGCATCTTGCTTCCCTTTCCTCATGTGACTCCCGCAAGAAAAGTCTGCTCACATCTGTCCCCTTCAGGTGAAATGCTGTCTTTCTGTCTTTCTGGTGTTTCCATCAATGCTGCCCAGAACAAACTGGTGATTCATATGTCAAAATCAAAGATTGTGGTTTGAAAGCCAGGTCAGAAGCAAAGGTTTAAGAATTTTCACTGGTGTCTGAGTGGATTAACCCTGGAGAGAGTTTCTAACTTTGTGTTCTTGGGACTCTGCCTGTTCGAGCTGCAGAATAAAAACAAGCTGCAGAACTACTACTGCTCCAAAATGTCCATGCAGGCTGCGCAAGCTGCAAAATGACCATGCTGGCTGCTACCACTCCAAAATGACCATGCTGGCTGCGCAATCTGCAAAATGACCATGCTGGCTGCGCAATCTGCAAAATGACCATGCTGGCTGCGCAAACTGTTGCAATAAATCGCAGGTTTGGTTACTTTTCTTTGTCCCCAGTCTTTGACTTCTATAAATTCAAAGTCTTCCCAGTAATAACCTATGGTGGTGAATATTTGGGGGTCCTGATATTTTTCGACTGGGAAGCACTGGAAGGGTGGTTTTGGTGGAAGGTGCTGCAACTACCTAATGTTGTACCAGCAGCAGTAATAGGCTATGAACTAGGCCTTTCCTCTATTAAGTTCCACATTCTTTCTAAAAACTGTTTAATGTTGAGGAACATTTGGTGTGCAGAGGAAGGTCTGGCGGGAATTAAAACTTCTACTGGAGAAGAAATCCTGGCCTGCCCTAAATAAATGGGAGATACATTGTGATACCATCTGGGAGGTCTCTGGTATTTCCAGAGAACTGATTTTGACCCACCCTGTTGAAGCTAAAAGAAAAGTGAAAGAAATGGACTGGATACACACCATCGATGAAGTGAGCATGTATAAGCTATATGTGGTTATGTTAATTGACGTTAGTGGGAGTGTACCCAGCATACTTGAGTAAGTCATTGAGTACTTCATGGCGTGTCTTGGCAATGAGGTTAAGGTTAAACCTACTACCCACTAATGAAATAATGTACCAGAATTTTAAAAAAAACAGGGATCAAAGGATATGTGGGAACTGTTCTGATTTGGGTCAAGTGTAAACTTAACGCCAAATCTTGCTGCATTTTCGGTATTGAAAGACAGACGTCTTCACTACTTTGGTCACTTGCTAAAGCATTATGATCACTTACACACTGAAATGGTGTGGCAACTTGTCATGAAACGATGTGGCCCTAATCATTGGCTGGTAGCCGCAATACATTTTTGAAAAGGAGTGTTAGATTTGTGATATTGATTACTGTAATAGTCTCCAGAGCTCTGGTTCTCTCTAGGCTGGACTACTGCAACATCCTCTTTCTAAATCTGCCTGCTACTATTCTCCACCCTCTGCAACTCATCCAGAACAGGACTGCCAGACTTGTTCTTGGCCTCAAGTCCAGGGATTGTATCTCTCCAGCCCTGAAATCTCTCCATTGGCGCCCAGTGGCTACAAGGATCAAGTTCAAGACTCTTTCCATTGTCCACAAGGCCTTCTGAGGCCTGAGTCCCCAATACCTTCAACTTTCCCTTCGGAAATACCTTCCAATTCGAGCTCTTCGCTCCTCCAGCTCCAACTGCCTCAGGGTCAGCTGCTTCTGCAAGCAACAAGTTGATGGTAGATCTCTTTCTCCGGCTGGGGCCTCCCTCTGGAACAGCCTCCCTGTCTCTCTGAAACTTGAGGAGAACCATCTTCTGTTCCGGAAGCACCTCAAGACCTTCCTCTTTGCTTCTGCCTTCTCTCTTCCTCTCCCCTGCTGATCTCTGTTTGTTTCTCCACTGGGCATCTGTTTACCCTCTGATATCAGGCCCAGATCCCTCCCCACCCAGTTGCATACCCGCACTGCCTCCTGGCTTCCCTTGCACTTGGGTCTGTATCTGCAACCCTGCAGTCCCCTTACCTGCACTTATCTATACCCGTTGTCTGCGCTTAATTCATGCACTTGCCACTTGCTGGCCGCAACACCTATTGTTTTTGATCATGTGTTCAGCACTTTCCACTCCTCCCCTGCCCCTTGCACTTTCCCCCTTCCCTCTCCCCTGCACTTGCGTGTTCCCAATGTCACTGGGCCGTGAAAGATCCATTGTTTCTGTCCTCACTTGCACCCTTTCCTTGCTGTACCCATCCATTGCCTCGTCACGCCCTGAAACACTTGTGTATGGGCGCAATATATATCAAATATCATATCATATCAATTGTACAAATTCTGATGATTTCTTTTTTTTGTACTGTGATAAATTTGGTGTATGTATTGGAATGTTTTTCTTCCTTTTAACTGTCTCGGAATGTCTTCAAATGTACATTTTATTCATCATGTTTTAAGAATTTGTTGCAGAAATGTCCAAATAACAATAAAAGTGCAAAATAATAATAACGCTCACTATATTCCTTTCACAGGCTCCACTTTCGACCTGCAGTAAAGGCTGTCAACCTGGTTACAGACAGGCTGCCCGGGAGGGGGAGCCTGTCTGCTGCTATGACTGTGTGCCTTGTTTTCAAGGGGAGATCAGCAATGGCACAGGTGAGGTGCAGCTTCTTTTAATGAAATAATCTTTTGGGCATCTGACTCCTGGCTATCCACACTCTTGACAAATTAGTGGCCATGTTAGTTCATGTAAATCAACTGTACCTGGTATGCGCAATGTTGCAAAGAGTATATAAAAAGGTGGGTGTTGACATGTGTTGAAGATTGATGTCATTTGAGGTTGCTTTATTTTGTAGGTCTTAAGTCTGATTTTGTAGGTCTAAAGCCTGATTTTGTAGGTCTAAAGCCTAATTTATGGAATGACAGATGAGCAGCGATCAACTCTGGGATTTGGATAATTTTCACAGGGAAACAATGCACCACCATCAGCAAAGTGTCCCTTTTGTGTCTTCCTACCAAAAAGGTCTTAAACTCAGCTCCCATTATTTGTTATTGAAACTCATATCATATCATATCATATCATATCATATCATAAGGGCTAACCTCATTCCATTTGCTTTATGAGGGCCAGCTGGACCTTTAGTGTAAAGTTTACATACATGCAGGTTTACTGTATTCCCTGTGTTTTCACTGTACTGAAGAGGGATATTTGAAGATCATGCTCTTGTTTTCTCACCTGCTATGGTTTCTTCATTAATGCCTATTGTCACTACTCTCCCTGGGATGCAGCTGAAACAGCGGCTCAAGGCACTGCCAACATTCTGCCACAAGGTGTGTCTTTCTCATTCAGCAGTGGTCATCATGCATTTTATTTATTGAGTTTTTTATAATGCGCCTATGGACAATGTGTTTCAAGAGGCAACAAGATAAGGGGCGGGGAGGGGACAGGGATGACAAAACAAAAACACTCCTTCTAGGTCTTGTGGCATTCCGATCATGCAAGTGCAGTAAACAGAAGTGCAGAGGAGAGTGGAGGGGGTGCTGGAGGGTTAAACGAGTGCCCGGGGAGGCCAGGTGGACAGAGCCCAGGGAGAAGAGAGTGCAGGGGCAGAAGATCCACATGCTAAGAGTGAGGAACGGGGCTGGAAGGGCTCAGTGGTGCAGGTCCAGCCAGGCTATTGCAGATGGAGGCAGCCCTTAAGTGCAAGTGCAGGTGGGCAGGGGGTCAGACGAGACCAAGTGCAGGGGTAGACTGGTGAGCGAGGGCCATGTGCCCTGTAAGACTCAGACAGAATCAAACAGCCAGTCAAGAGGCAGAGGGGGAACATTAGCAGGGGAGGGGCAGAGGAAAGGAGGAAGAGAAAAGGAGGGTCTTGAGAAGCTTCAGAACTAAGGAGATCCGGGTGAAGTCTGAGAGGGGAAGGGAGGCCATTCCAGAGGGAGGCACCTGCGTGGGAGAGAGATCTACCCCTCACTCTGCGTGGAGAAGCGTCTGATCTGCAGAGAGTTGGAGCTTGAAGACTGACACGCTCTAGCAGGGAGGTATTTAGGCAGAGAGAGCTGGATGTAGCAGGGTCCCAGGCCCCAGAAAGCCTTGTGGATAATGCAGAGGGATTTGAACTTGATCCTCTCAGCAACCGGGAGCCAGTGGAAAAATGTTAGGGCAGCAGAGATGCTGTCCCTGGGCTTGAGGCCAAGGATAAGTCTTGCAGTCTTATTCTGGATTAGTTGAAGGGGGCAAAGGGAGGCGTTAAGCAGGTTGATGAAGAGGCTGTTGCAGTAGTCCAGCCTGGAGAGGACCAGAGCTCTGGAGACATTGAGTTTTTGAAGGAAGGTAAGGGAAGGGAGAATGCATTAGAAGAAGTGCAGCTGAAAGTGGGCCTTCTTGGCAAGGTCTGTGATATGAGGAGAGAAGGAGAGAGAGGAATTGAAGATGCCATCAAGGTTTTTTGCCTCATATATTAATTCTTTGGGAGCAAACAAAGGATCTCTTCCTCCCCCTTCTGCGCTAAGGTAAGCAGGAACCCAACATATTCATGCGAAAATGCTCACCAACCAGCATCAACAATGGTTGGGGGATGTACAGAGAGCAGTACAGGATGACATGGAAAGTAAAAGGTTGAGAGGGCAAGACTGCACAGATGCCCAGGCACCTGAGGAATCCCAAACCCCTGTCTTTACAGTTAAAATACGCCCAGATAGGAACACCCACAGAAATAGAAGAAAGAAACACCACCCTATAGCGAAGGAAAACTTACCCAAGCAAACAAATGCAAATAAAGAATTGAAAATCTGTTTATTGAACACCAGATCAATGAACAAACATGCGTTAAACATACATGACTTAATTATCGAGGATGATTTAGACATTCTGTCTCTTGCGGAGACCTAGCTCCAAGACCCCTGTGGCTCAAGGCAGTACCTGAAGACTACTCCATTCACTATGAAAACAGGGAAACAGGAGCAGGTGGAGGAGTTGCAGCAATTGTTAAGGATTCCATTCATATGTTCCTCGCCTCCATAAATTGCCAAGGGTGCGAGGTCTTACACCTCAAATATACACCGATGAACAACAGCTGTATCAACATACTAGTGATCTATAGTAGAGCCTCTCTAATTTTGGAGTTTAATGATGAAATTATCCAGCAGCTCACTGCCATTACAGGCCCAAATACATCATTGTTAGTACTGGGTGACCTAAATAGGTGGAGAGGCAACACGGAGGACAAGAAAGCAATTGAATTAGAGAAGGCACTAAACAATATCACATACCATGTACTTAACTCTGAACCAACCACAGACAAAGGAAATCAACTCGATTGGATAATTACCCATAAAATCGATGCTCAAATAGTGAAAAAGGTACCCTGTGTCTGGACCGACCACTATAAAGTGTCTTTCATCATGACCGTAAAAATTGATCAGCTAAGAAAAGACAATGCACATGTAAGAATCTTGAACAGAAATTACAAGAACATTACCTCTGCTAAATTAGAAACCTGTCTTAATACCATTCTAGAAGAAAGTCCCACAGATGACACTTGTGAGGAGATTATTACTAAATATAACAGACACATACAAAAACTATTAGACCAAGAAGCTCCTCGGAGAAACAAGTTGGTCAGAGCAAACAAAAACCACCAAAAATGGTTTCACTCCGAACTCCGAACTAGAGAAGTTAAAAAAGGAAAAAGGGGAGGCAAAAATAACTTTTTTAATGAAGCGATCCGGCAGGCCTCTAACACATCTAGTAAATTATTTCATATATTGAAATCGATTGAAAAACCCAAGGCACTATCTGCACCTATTGCCCCATCTCAGGAAGATTTAACAGAGTGCAAGATTTCTTTCCCAATAAAATAATCAAGGCAAGAGAAATCATACGAATTGCGCAAACCTTACAACTATCCCAGCCAAAGTCTGCCACCCTGACCAAGTTACCAGATATCAGGGATAAATTTGATCTCCAACCAATACGATCGGAAGAGATGTTGAAAATACTGACATCCATGATACCGTCTGCTTGTGCAGAGAACATTCTCCCTCCAAAGATCATCTTGGACAATAAAGAGATTTTTGCACCATTACTAACAAAGATGGGGAATGCATCTTTTAAAGAAGGGATAATCCCAAAGAAGATCAAGACAGTCACAAGATCCCAAGGAACCCAGTAACCTGCGGTCAATAACAAACTGCAATTTTCTCTTTAAGATTATGGGCAAGATTGCGACAACCCAGCTATGAGAATTTGTAGAAGAGAATTAATTTTTACACAAACAACTGTCCGGCTTTAGATTGCCCAACAGTACAGAAACGGCCATGATAGACCAGCAGACCCACATGTTGAACATCAGGGACGAAGGCAAAACAGGTCTACTCATTCTGCTTGACCTAACTGCCGCATTTGACTTGCTGAACCACAAGCAGCTCCTGTTAGTCCGAGAAAAAGTAGCAAACTGTTCCCCAGTTGCCATCAAATGGCTGATTTCCTTCATCTCAGGGAGAAAATCCAAAATCCATTGGGGCGATAAATTCTCTGCAGAAATGCCCATCGAATGTGGTGTCCCACAAGGCGCTAGTCTCTCCCCGCTATTGTTCAACCTATACCTGTGGTGTCTCTGTATTGTGCTCGAGAGCATAGGAGCATATTTTAACAACTATGCAGATGACTCCCAGGTGGTGGTTGAACTAAGCGGGAGTTACAGCCAGGACTGCGCCAGGTTGAGAGACATATATAACATCATCGAGGCATGGATGCTGAACAACTGGATGTGCTTGAATGCGAAGAAGACTGAGCTCATGATTTTCGGCTCCACCCAAGCTACAAATAAACTCAGTCCCCAGTATAAGTCTCTCACGATCAAGGACTCGGCCATCCCAGTTAGAGATGAAGTGAAAACACTTGGTATGACGATGGAGCATCCCTGGGGGATGAGGCTCATGTCATGTACCTACAAAAGTATTGCCAATACTACACATGCTTACTCCAGTCGATTAGATCATACTTAAGCGAAGAGAATACAGCAACCGTAGCAAGAGCCATTATCCTATCACGGTTGGATTATGGAAATGCCTTGTTGCTTGGCGCTAGTAAAAGCTGCTTGGCCAAGTGCTAAACGATTCTAAACGATTCAGTCAGAATAATAAAAAAGAGACCACGGAGAGAACACATTACTAAAGACCAAGTTGATCTCCACTGGCTGCAGTGGAAGAAAGAATCATATTTAAGAGCATGACCCTGGCACACAGGTGCCTATTTGGACAGGCACCAAGATACCTCAAAGAAAGGATCACCCGATACACACCTACAAGATCCCTAAAATCAGAAGGCATCAACCAGATAAAAAGTACCCCGTTCACATGATCACAGGGCATGGGCAGAGCGTTCCCAGTTAGAGTAGCCCAAATATGGAACAAACTCCCTAATGAGCTACGACAGGAACGGAACTACCACAGCTTCCGAAAAAAGCTGAAGACTCACGTATTTAAGTGAATCAGATAATCCAACCTCAGCTTGAAATCTCTCAGACCAAAAAAATAAAAATGAAGATTAGGATTAGCGGCCCTTAATTGTTTTGTCATGTCTTGTCCTTGTTTCTGTGTGGCGCCCTGATGCCTGTGGGCTTCGGCGTGGTATAAACCAATAAATAAATAAATAAATAAATAGTAGGGTGAGGGGAGAGAGACAATGTTGTCTTTCATAGCTCTGGAGGAGCAGGGGAGCAGCTGTTTGGATGAGACTTTCATACAGTGGACTTGTCTGGAAACATCTTCAGGTTATGTGGGAGAGAAAGAGGAGAGTAGGCGGAAAGGGGGACCAAAGGGAAGCCTGAGAGCGTGTGAGGGGAAAAAGGTGTGGTTTAGTGGAGAGTGAGGCCAGGCTGTCCTGAGTTTTAGTAATGAAGTGCGAGGACAGAGAAGTGCAGAGGGCCAGGGAAGACAGAGGAGAAATGGAGACGGCAGTAGGATTGGCGAGTTCGTTTGGAGATTTTGTTGAAGTGGGGTTTTGTAAAAGTGCAAGGGGAAGGGAGGAGGGTGAATGCCAGGGAAAGGGAGGGGGGATGTACAATCAGGGCAGCATTGCTCGAAGAAAGTGCAGCCAGGGCAGTGTGGCTCTGGGTAAGTGCAAGGAGGCAGGGGACTGTGGGTAACACTGCCTCCGGTCCTACTGCCCCCTAAGTGGGCAGTAGGACCGGAGGCAGTGCAGGGGAGACTGATCATGGAGGAATCTGGTACCCAGAGGACTGTGAGGGTAGGCAAGCAACCAGTCGGCACAGGAGACAGGTAGGTCAGAAGGGTGGGGAGAGAGAGAGAGAGAGAGATAGAGAGAGAGAGAGAGCGAGAGAGAGAGAGAGAGAGAGAAAGCAGAGGAGAAAAGGAATGTCTTGAACTGCTTACGGAACTTCAGGTGGTCCAGCTGGTATCCAGTCATTGAATCAAATACATGCCAAAGCATCAAAAAAAATGCATCGTAAAAAAAGTATTGAATGCATTTTTTTCAAAGGTAAAGGTTTTATTTTAATTATAATGGGTTTTAAGTGGTAAAAAAACGGGGGTTGAGAGGGCCCCCCCATTACATTTTTTTATTTTTTTCAAATGCATTCAATGCTTTTTTTCATTGCTTTTTTTTAGATGCTAAGGCATTTGATGCTTTGGCATCCGATGTAATCACTATAAACTGGTCCAGCTACAGTTTGAAAGGTGCAGGGAGGCCATTCCAGAGGGAGGCACCTGCTGAGGAGAAAGATCTACCCCCTCTCTCTGCCTGGAGAAGGGTCTGACCATCAGAGAGTTTGAGGTATCTGAGCGAAGGGCTCGAGAGGGAAGGTAATTTGGAAGAGAAAGTTGGATGTAGTGCGGGACCCAGCCCCAGAAAGCCTTGTGGATGATGCAAAGGGTCTTGTACTTGATCCTTGCAACCACCTGGAGCCAGTGGAGCGATTTCAGGGCTGGAGAGGTACGGTCCTTGCAGTCCAGTTCTGGATTAGTTGCAGAGGGCCGAGAGTAGGGGAAGGCAGATTGAGAAAAGGTTGTTGCAGTAGTCCAGTCTAGAGAGAACGAGGGCTCTGGAGACAGTGGGCCTCATTATGAGTGTGGCGGTAACCCTGCCGGTGCTACCAACGGGCTTCCGCCAGACTCATAACATATTACTGACGCCTGCCTTCCCGGTGCCACCGGGACATTACAAGCCCTGGCGGAGCGGGAAGTCAGGCACCAGATTTCGTAACTCTCCATTCCCATAGAGTCCCAGAGTCGGGAGACGGAAGCGATGGCAGTGTTAGTAACGGAGCGGGTGCTTCTGTGAAGAGTCTGCCTTACGTGCCCGCTGCACCCGGCAGGGTCAGACCTGTCGGGTGCAGAGGCCTTGCCAGGCAAACTTGTAATTTGCTGGTCTGGAAACAAGGTTGCTGGTAAGCTTACCGTCACCCTTACAGGTGTTGTTGGAGAGAAAGAGGAGAAAGAAGGAGGAGAGGCGGTCAGAGTGGGGCTGAGAGTGATAGAGGGAGAGGAAGAGGAGAAAGAGGACAGGATGTCCTGAGTTTTAGTGGTGAAGTGAGAAGCCAGACCCATACAGAGGGCCTGGAAAGGAACAGGAGAGGTGGAAACTTCAGAAGGATTGTCCAGCTCCTTGTAGATTTTAGAGAGGTTGGCCATGTTGTTAGAGGCCGCAGAGACCCGGGCTTGGATGTGGACTCTCTTCTTGGACAGGACAGAGGCTTTTTCCACGGGGCAAAGCGATTCTGTGAAGGCGAATGCACACCCGACAGAGCCATTCACTGACACGCGAGCGGTTTAAAATATCTAACCCAATATATAACAATGCAAGACAGCCTTGGGGATCATTATGGCCAAATTCCATGATGCATTATGGGACATGTAGTATCCGGAATACCATAGAAACTCGGTACACCACTGAAATTTCTCTGCAAGACTTGAAACAAAAATCCCTGCCTTACACATAAAGTGCTTGAATTCTTAAGACGGACTGGTCTGCCGCCTCAATTAAATTGATTCATGCAATCGCTTTGACCATCACACCAAAAGAAATCACTTTTAAGGTCACCACACTGACACATAGGCGCCATGTTGCCAGTGTAACGTGTTTCTTTAACCTATCGCGTCCTGAAGACGGAGCGTTGGACTTTACTGACGAGCTTTAAACTGCAACAGTGTTGTCCTTCTCCCTAGAAACATATTCAAATGTTGACGCTATTATACCTTGTTGTTGTATAATTGAAAATGTGATCAAAATACACCATTACTAACATCACACAAATTGTACATTGCAAATGTTTTGGTGTCTGCTTCTTCCGCCCATTTGTGTTTCTACAAATAACGAACGCTGGAAATAGGTTTTTTATGTTGTTTTACCATGTTGTTTGATATAATAATTAAAGTATGCTAAACACATTTCTTTGTCTATGGTGGGAGATATAATCCTATGAAATTCCTACTGTGAGGTAAATTTCTGACAAGTAGCCACCTTTTGGTGTGTTAGAGGTGGGTAGCTAGTGGTATATGTACGTTTTTTTCTGCTGTATCTCTCCTCACATACCACAGCCCCCT
This sequence comes from Ambystoma mexicanum, assembly GCF_040938575.1. Lineage (NCBI taxonomy): Eukaryota > Metazoa > Chordata > Amphibia > Caudata > Ambystomatidae > Ambystoma > Ambystoma mexicanum. Next base: position 1,093,444,946 of record NC_090941.1, read on the forward strand.
TAAAAAATTGAGGAAACCCTTGTGCTCACAACACTTGCTTATCCCTGCTCTGAAGCCAGACTGATGGTAATGGAGACAACCAACAGATTCAGAGTGGAGTGTAAACTGGGAGATGGCCAGCTTTTCCAAGAGTTTGCCCAGGAAAGGAGTGATAGAGATCGGGTGATAGTTTGCCAGACAGGTAGGATCAGCAGAAGGCTTTTTGAGGAGGGGGTGTACAAGGGAGTGCTTGAGGAGAGAGGGGAAGAATACAGTGGCAAAAGAGTGATTGCAGAAATTGGCCAAGGCTGGAGCGAGGGTGTCAATGTGGTCCTTGATGGTTCTGGAGGAGCAGGGAAGCACTTGTTTGGATGACACTTTCATAGATCGGACTAGTCTAGAAACATCGTCAGGTGTTGTTGGAAAGAAAGAGGAGAAAGGCGGCGGAGAAGGAGATTTGTCAGAGGATGCGCCCGAAGCCATTCATTTCCGCTTAGCCACCCTGCGCTTGCGGTTCAGGGCGGTGAGGTCAGAATCATACCAAGGTAGGCTCAGATGCATCCTCATGACATGAGAAAAGCTATCCAGAGTGAAGGTTAGAGAGGGCTGTGTCAGAGTGTGAGTCAGCCGCAGGCCTAGGAAGAGCAGATACAATAGCAGCAAAGGCATCCACTGACACACACTTCACGGGCCGAATGACTGAGAAGGTAGGTGGCAGTGCTTGGGTGGACTTAGCCTGAGGGACAGAGAGTTTTAGGTGAGAGAAGAGCAGAAAGTGGTCAGTCCAAGAGAGAGGAGTGGTGATAGAGTTAGAGAGGGGGATATCTGAAGAGATTAGAACGTCCAGGGTGTGACCAACAGAGTGTGTCGGACCAGAGGGTAAAATGGAAAGAGAGAGAGTGTCGCAGAGGTTGCAGAAGAGCCCAGAAGAGGGATTAGAAGTATCCAGGGGGATGTTGAGGTCTCCAAGGAGGAGAAGTTTAGAGGTAGAGGCAAGGAGAGAAAAGGAGAGGTCCGCCCACTCTGAGAGGAAGAGGGCAGCAGACCATGCATTCAAAGGAGGAGTAGGCCTGCACAGGAATGACAGATTCAGGGACCCACTCTGGCAATATCAGTGCTACTCAACCTGCGGGTCGGTTGGTTCTGGGTTTGGAGAGGACCTTGTGACCGTCAGGGAGGAGAGTGTAAAAACTTGTGACAGAGCTGGCTGTGAACCATGTCTCGGGGAGAGCGAGGACATCCAGGTCAAGTTCTTCAAGGAGGTAGCAGATGTCAGAGGACTGTTTGACAGCAGAGCAAGAGTTAAGAGTAGCGATGTGGAGCAAGTTGCCACATTTTAAAGACATCCGGGCTGGGGAACAGGTTAGAGGTACACCCAGCGTCGGAGGTGGGGGGCAGAGAGTGGGCAGAAGTGGTAGCAGGAGGTGGCAAAGTAGACAGAGAGGAGGTGGAATGTGCCAGAGAGGTGGTGGAAGAAGGAGGTGGCAGAGGTGCTCAGAGGTACTAGGAGTGGTAGCAGGAGAAGGAAGTTTATAAGATGAAGGAGACGCCTATCAAAAAGGAGGAGATTGGATTGAGGGCCCTGGACCAACACGGTGCCATTCAAATAGACATTAATGATGATCTTGGAGGAGTGGAAAGAGGCAAAGAGGGTTTCCCACTGAGTACCACCATTATTGGGAGAGGAAGAGATAGGAGAGAGAGAGCCAAGACCATATGAGGGGTCTGTAGGTCTGTGAGGCAACGATAAAGAGGATGTTGCTGAGAGTCTGTCTGGATGAAGCACTAATGTAGGTATCAGTGATAGGGAGGCCTGGGTTGGAGACCAGGATGTCCCTCTTGAATTTCTTCCTTCCGGACTTAGTGAGAGGGATAGGATAGGAGAGAGAGTAGCAGTTAGAGACGATAGGAGAAACAGAGAGCACCACAGGGGGAGCAAGGAGGAAAGTCGGAGGAGGGAGTGAGAGAGAGAATGGTGAGATGCGCATCCCAACACTGCACTGTGCGAGATACGCAGAAGGGGGAGGAGGGTCACACAGAAGGGAGCACACAGGAGGAGCAGACAGGTGAACACAGCAGTAGAAATATTACCCCCAGCAAGGAGGGGAACTAGAGAGTGGGGGGAGCCTAATGGGACACAGTTCACAGCACAACAGTAACCACAGATGAATGGGGACCAAGAGAGTGGGAGAGAGACTACTGGGACACAGTTCACAGCACAGCAGTAACCGCAGATGAATGGGGACCTAGAGAGTGGGAGAGAGACTACTGGGACACAATTCACAGCACAACAGTAACCACAGATGAATGGGGACCAAGAGAGTGGGAGAGAGACTACTGGGACACAGTTCACAGCACAGCAGTAACCGCAGATGAATGGGGACCTAGAGAGTGGGAGAGAGACTACTGGGACACAATTCACAGCACAACAGTAACGACAGATGAATGGGGACCAAGAGAGTGGGAGAGAGACTACTGGGACACAGTTCACAGCACAGCAGTAACCACAGATAAATGGGGACCTAGAGAGTGGGAGAGAGACTAATGGGACACAGTTCACAGCACAACAGTAACCACAGATGGATGGGGACCAAGAGAGTGGGAGAGAGACTAATGGGACACAGTTCACAGCACAACAGTAACCACAGATGGATGGGGACCAAGAGAGTAGGAGAGAGACTAATGGGACACAGTTCACAGCACAACAGTAACCACAGATGGATGGGGACCAAGAGAGTGGGAAAGAGACTACTGGGACACAATTGACAGCACAACAGTAACCACAGATGAATGGGGACCAAGAGAGTGGGAGAGAGACTACTGGGACACAGTTCACAGCACAGCAGTAACCGCAGATGAATGGGGACCTAGAGAGTGGGAGAGAGACTAATGGGACACAGTTCACAGCACAGCAGTAACCACAGATGGATGGGGACCTAGAGAGCGGGAGAGAGCCTAATGGGACACAGTACACAGAGCAACAGTAACCGCAGATGAATGGGGTCCTAGAGAGCGCGAGAGAGCCTAATGGGACACAGTAAACAGAGCAACAGTAACCACAGATGAATGGGGTCCTAGAGAGCGGGAGAGAGCCTAATGGGACACAGTACACAGAGCAACAGTAACCACTGATGAATGGGGACCAAGAGAGTGGGAGAGAGACTACTGGGACACAGTTCACAGCACAGCAGTAACCACAGATAAATGGGCTCCTAGAGAGCGGGAGAGAGCCTAATGGGACACAGTACACAGAGCAACAGTAAGCGCAATAGAAGGGGACGTGAAGAAAGGACACAAAAATACAAAGTACGGCTAACCGCTAAGGGGGGAGCCTTGGGTTGTACAGAGACAGTGTATGTTATGTCATTATGTCAGACAGTTAGGTGGAAGTACACGCAAAGGCTGGGAAGTGTAATAGAGAGCAGTAGTGGCTGCCCCCACTTCCCGCACATATCTTACTTTTTTCAGTCGCTGCTGGTCGACAGCTTCACCACGTGCTTGCACTCTGCACTACTGCCCCTTCATCAATAAATACCAGCATCGCACAACACCAGGGCCTTGTTTTGCAAGGGCTTTTACTGCAGGGGGTCCGATGCTGGCTTCTTAAAGGTTTGGATGCATGGATGTACGTGCAATGTATTACGTATCAACGGGCAGTGTCTCCTGTGGACCTGCGTCACACAACACTGTGGCCTTGTCCTGCAAAGGCTTTGCTGTAGAGGGTCCGATCCTCAGTTCTTAAAGGTTTGGATGTATGGACGTACGCTCAACCTATTACATATCGATGGGCAGCATCTCCTGTGCATCTGCGTCGAACAACAATTGGTAGTCAAACAATTAGGAAGCCATGCCCAGTTATTCTGGGAGTCCAATCTTTTTAGCATTGTCACTTTCTCAAATTTCACCATACGCCTAACGTCCCGATTGCTGGACAATAGCTCCACATTAATATTTAACAGAGAGTCGTCTTCCTGATGATCGTTGCTAATCTCAGTAAAAGTAGCCACGGGAATCAGAGATCCAGTTTTCTGATCAGCAACTTGGAGGCCAGCTCCCTTTCTGGGCATAATCAATTCGTGATCAGTCAGATTCCTCTGTGAGATGGAGAGCAGAGGTGCAAGTGTGTGCTGTGGAATCTGCACACTGTGGAATTGAGATTCCTTGTCTCGCCACATCTGCATAAGAGGTCGAGGAGTTATTAAAAGAGCCCTGCCCGACACTAGTCTCACTGTCCGTGGCAAGTATTTGTGGTCTCTGTTGAGTTGAAGTTTGTTTTGTTTGTTTTATTTATTTATATAGCGCTCCAGACCCAGAGGTAAAAGGGCGCTTTAGGACATGGTTACAGGTACATTAGACACAGTTTACATAGTACATTAGATACAATTTACAGTTATAGATATGCATAATACAGTTTGCTCAATTAAAGAATGGGCTGTGACGTCGGGAGTGGGGAGAGAAGATGGTGAGTGCTAGTTTTTTCCAGTAACAATCTAATAACCTGTTTCCTGAAGGGTTGAAAGGATTTGATAGACTTGATGTTGAAAGGAAGGGTGTTCCAGAGTTGGGAGGCAAGGACCGTGAAACTGGATCCTCCAGCTCTTTTTTGGGTGAATCTGGGCACTGTTAGGCATAGTGTTTTAGTGGATCTGGTGATTCTGGTAGTAGATTTCAAGGTGAATTTGTTGGTGAGATAAGGTGGGGCTAGCTGGTTTAGGGCTTTATATGTGAGACAGATGGTTTTTAGGTCGATTTTTTGTTGTATAGGGAGCCATTTGCATGATTTTCTGGCAGTAGAGATGTGCTCTCGCCTGGGGATGTTTAAGGCTGCTTGCAGCGCGTTGTTTTGGAGTACTTGTAATTTGTTGATTATGTATTGGTTAGCGCCTAGGTAGAGGCTATTACAGTAGTCCAGTTTGGACTGTATGAGTGCCCTGGCCAGCGTGAGGCAGCTGTTAGTGGATAAGAACGGTCTACACGCCCTGGTCAGCTTACCCGTGTAGGCAGTAGCAGAGGCAGTCATATTAATTTGTTTAGTGAGATTGGTGTTGGCATCAAGATAGAAACCAAGAGTTTTCACACTTTTGACAATGGGGATAGTGTTATCATCGATGATGAAGCTATTGTAGCTGGGCTGAGTTTCAGCAAGTTATTGGGTGAGCCGACAAGGAGAGGTTCAGTTTTCTCGTCATTCAGGCACATGCCATGTGTGGCCATCCATGCCTGAATGATGGAGAAGATTTTGTTAATCCGGATGGAGTGGGTGTTATAGTTGCCTGAGAGTGTGAGGAGTATCTGGGTGTCATCTGCGTAGTTGGTTTAGGTGACACCCAGATGGTCCAGTTTGTCAAAGAGTGGCTTTGTAGATATATTATACAAAGTAGGCGAGACGCATGAGCCTTGTGGGACACCACAGGTGATAGGGATGGGGTCTGCTGCGGCTGAAAGTGAGAAAACCCTCATGGTTCTATTAGCCAGGAAGGATTGTATCATATGACAGCAGAGGAGGAGAAGTGAGCAGCAGAAGATAGGTGGTTACAGAGGATTTTGTGATCGACCAGGTCGAAGGCCGCTGAGGGGTCTAAGGGGAGTAGGATGGTGGTGTTACCTTTGTCTTTGATTTCATCAATCTGGCTAGTGGGCAATACGGACCCGGGCATGTTCTTTCCAAGCTCTCTGAAGCTCTGCAGCTTGACTGTTCCTTACTTGTAAGTATAGGTGCTCACACCTGAGCAGCTTCACTCCAACATAAGCTTCGTAGATCCTACGACCCTTCTCGTTTTTAGCCTACCCTTGGTACAGTCATTTGATTGTGCCTCATTGGCTAGCTCTTCTGTTAGATACACATTGTGCAGGAATTCTTTGACTGTTTATTTGGCTTTTTTGCATGAAATGGAGACTGTTCGCAGGAGATATTAGGTTTGGGGCTGACTCTCATATTCCGTGAAGTAACGCTGGGTTCTTCCTTCTCCTTGGCCATAGGGCTGAGTAACACCCTTCGCATCACTGCGAGCTCGCTGAAGAGCTAGCTCAGCGGTAGTAGCTCCCTGTATCCGATTCTCTTTTTCCCCCTGAAGGAGAGATTCAATGTGTGAAAGCGCAGATTTCATTTCGGTCAACTGTTTTACCTACTCCAGATATTGCTGGTTGAGAGGGGGACTCAGCCCATTTCCCCCATATTTAATTTGAGTACACTTAACTGCAAGGAATGGGCTTCTAATTCTGCTCAGTATGTTAAGGGCAAAAACAGCTCATGCCTCTGAGGGTAGGGTGAACATTGCCCTGGGGCTCCGCATCATTAGTAGTATATTCTGCCAAGCAGAGATGGCATATTTATCTGAGCTGTTAGTATTACTGGCCGAGGCACCACATGTTCTTACATAAACCCTCCGAATACACTGTGAGCGGTTTAAATTCAGCAGGCCCTTATCCCTGATGTCATCATCGTGACCTGCTTCAAAGCAGGCTGCCCTCTCTATCCCTGTGCGTCTACCAGTGCTTGCACCGAGACGTGGCAAGGAATCTTGCGTGGAATGGTGCTTTTTGAAAAAGGCAGCCGGCAAAACAGGCTTATCACAGTTCCTTAAGTTTATCAGAATTATTCCACAAACTCTCCGTCCCCTCGCCTTATCGCAGGGGCGCCATTTCACCAAAATGCCAGGGGTAGCGGAAGTGACATCACACGGCCCTTGACCCCTGATGACATCACAGGAGTTGATGTCATTTGGCCCCACCCCGAGGTGATATTGAGGGAAGCGATGGAGCACAAACTTTCACCCGTTGACAAAATAGGAAGTGGCATCACATAGCATTGTAGACTACAACAATATGGTTACGATATCACTATAATGTGATGTACATGTCACAGAAGAATGGATCGCCATATGTATCGTTAAGATCAGTGTGTATAGGCCCATATTACCAAATTACTGTGAATGCAAGCAGACGTCGATGGCCAAATGATAATGATGTGTTATTGTATAGCACTTACGCTTAAGCGCTTTATATAGAAAAAAGATACACCCAATATCACCCAACCTGTGTTGGTACTCATTTATCGACCTCAGAAGGATGACAGGCTGAGTTGAGGCGTTTAAGAACAGACTAAATCAGTGACTCACCCCCTGAAGTGTGCCTGAAATAAACCTTTAATAAGTCCAGCAATTATTGTATAGAAAGACACATTATTTGGTATTCCTATTCTTTCTTATTTAGGGTCAGTGCTGAAAGTGTTAGACTTGAGGCACTTCTGTTCTTATTTTTCTTCTTTGTTTTAAGGGGCCTGAACAAAAAAGCCAGCCACTCCAGAAGTAGAAGTAAAGAGCCAGATGGTGCTGGCCACAGTCCAGGAGCTTCCATTACAAAAAACAAAAAACCTAAAAAAAAGTTTACATTTTTTTTTAGAGTTCGCCAGGGAGACCTCAGAGGTCGCAGTTGCAACCTCTGGCGACCCTTAAATGACGTCCCTGCCTTATCGGCTTTATAATGAATACTTCCGTGTACCAGCGACCTAGCGTCGGTGAGTGGCAGAGTGGTGTGTGAGAGCGGCGGCGCCACCTCTTCAAGATGTGGGGAAATGCGAAGAAAGTCACAAGCTGTGATGTGCATCATATACAGATCAACTAAGGTTGCGATTTCCGTGACAGGAGTGCTTCTCTGCTCCTTCGCAGATACTGCGCCTGTGCTCTCTATGTTGGCCCAGGGACGTCATTTCACCAAAATGCCACCAAAATGCCAGGGGTAGCGGAAGTGGCATCACATGACCCTTGACCTCGGATGACATCACATGCAGTGATGTCATTTGACCACACCCTGAATTGACATCACAGGAAGCGATGGAACACGACCTTTCACCCCTTGACAAAACAGGAAGTGGCATCACATAGCATGGTTTCTGAGTACACTACGAAAAATATCGTTACAATATCGCTGTAAAGTGATATACATTTCATACAAGAATGATCACCATATGTATAATTAATATCAGCGCGTGTAGGACCATATTACCAAATTAGTGTGAATGCAAGCAATGCTCAAGGCCAAATGATAATGATGTGTTATTATAAAGCACCTACCTTGAGCGCTGTATATAAAAGAAATATACATACAATATCACCCAACCTGTGTTATCAACCTCAGCAGAATGAAAGGCTGAGTTGACCTTGCTGGGAGTTGAACCTGCAACCTGCAGCTCACACATACATTGCAGCAGCGAGGACTCAACCCACTGAGCTATCTTACCACTACAGATATCAGAAAAACAGCCCCTCTAGAAAGAAAGAGCCACATGCTGCTGGCCACAGCCCATGAGCCTTAATAGAAAAAAAAAGTAAACATTTTTAGGGGTAGCAAGGGAGACCTCAGGGGTCGCAGGTGCGACCCTTGACAGCCCCTAAATGACGTCCATGTGTTGGCCATTACTGTAACTGGCTCAATCATGCACTGTGCCCAGTCACTGTTAGTCTGGGGTAAAGTCTTCAAAGAAGTGAGCTGAGTAGTGAGCATTCCTACACCCTCACCAGAGTCTAATATATACATTGTAGTAGCTGAAGCAATCAGAACATTGTGTTCCCCACGAGATGTCCCCGCTTGATCTTGGTGATAACTACCTCCTGGGGAAACTGTTTCTGATATTGGTTCTGTGGCTGACTTGCTACGGAAGATATACATGTCTGACAGATTATATTAGAAAGCAGATACATATGGGGAAAACTAATCACAGAAGGACCGCGATCTTCTGATCCGTCCTGTGACTTGCAGGTCACCTGGCCAGGTGTGTGCACAGGTGCGAGGCCGCTGCTTATGAGTCCACAGGTGCAGCTGGGCGTGGCTGACGCATGAGTGAAGCATTTCACAATCCAAGGTCCAAAATGTAATGCTGCCAAAATGCTGTGTAGGGATTGGTTACAAAAATGAAGGTGCAGCAAGGACCCACACAGCTAACACATGAAATATAAAACCAATGAAGTCCCTGACCATGTTCTTAGAAGCTAACAAATGCAAGGTCACAGTTTGGTGGAAATGAGGCAATAGGCAGAAACGTGTATATGCCAAAGTCTCTCAGACAGCACGCACACACTGCCCCTGTAGGAAAATATTCACTTAGGAGGCAAGCAAAAGCTTTAGATAGGTGCAAGCACCTTTCATCAAGAACATACACAAATGTTTAACATAAGATTGTAGAATCTAAGGAATGTATATTAAGTAATGTACGAACATAACGCATGGAGTTTCCTGGCACTTATTTAAGCGCATCTGCATTTAGATGCACACCCACCTTTTCACTGAATACACAATTTAGTTGTGTACATGTCTCAGAGCAAGAAGTCAAGCAGCATGCCCCATGAAGTCATGTAGGCATAGCATGAGAAGGGAAATGTGTTTCAAGCAAGAAGTCGCAACATTGATTGCCAGTTCAGCAGTCACAAGGTTGAGAACGGTAAGTTGGTGCCAGCCTTTTAGGTCTCATGAGAACGGATGCAAAGTATTCTTTTTTGTTGCCACACTGTTCACACCTCACAATTCTATTGGTCACCAATGACTGAAGAGGCCCGCCCCAGGATAACCAGCGTGGCGACACCAATCAGTAGTTTAGTTGTATATGAAACATTTTAACATATCAACTGTCAAATTAAATTTGTGTGAAACTAGGTGGTCCCACCATGAGATAATCGCCATGAGGTAGTCATTAGAAAGGTCACGAGGGATAGGATAGGCTCGGATAGGAAAGGCCAATAGGGCTAGGCACTGTATAGAATCACCCATATAGAGCAACAAAGCTGCCCAATCAGCGAATATGACTTTGAATGTATTCTGACATTTATTTTTTAAATGTCACTAATTTCTCATTATAAATTCAGCCATTTGGTGATGTTACTTCAAATGATTTGTGGATTGTTCCCAGCTGCGGTGGTATGTAATCTACTTTTGGGGGGCGGGTTGGTAGCAAAGTTGCTGCAATGTGCAAAAGTAGGCAGTGCCACTGTTTTGTTCTTTTTCTACTCACTCGGTGTGTCAGTGGGATCATATATATGGCCTAGACATGCTGATCACAAATACACTAGAATAAAATACTCAGCATCTACCTTACTAATAGCGCTTCTACAAGGGTCTGGAACTAAAAAATACCCTGCATTCTCATGAACAGAACATTGTAATTTACTCCAAATCCTGGGTCCCAGGAATGAAAGCCTTATCTCCTATGGCCTGGCAGAGGTGTATGGCTGAATAGTATGCGATCATCCCTAGGGAATTACTCTGGGATGCTATCCTGAAGGTGGGCAGGTGTAGCCACCTGGATTCATTTGAAAAGGATGCACAGTTTTTGTAGCTATATTCTCTACTTTACCGGAAGCCACACTTGGTTCCTCTGAGCAGCGTGGGCAGGATCACTTTTCCTGCATCCAGAAACCAATCAGTTTTGAGCAATCTGGAGTCTGCTAACAGGTTTCATTGGAATACCGCCCAGGCGTGCATTGCAATAGTCCAAGCGACTAGTCATTGAGTCTTCTACTACAACTTTACACGCGTCTTGGGGTTTGGATGAACAGATACTATAAAACCATCTGATATTAAACGAGTGTCCGTTGCAAATTGCATGGACCTTTAGACACTATGGGCCTCATTACGACCCTTGCGGAAATGGAAAAATGATGGCGGAAATGCAATACCGCCATCGAACACCGCTCGTTGCGATCATGACCCGTCACCGTAAAGTACGATGCCATTAGCGACACCGCAGTGAACGGCAACGCTAACTGCACCAAGTACGCGCACGCGCGCCTTGCAAAACCGGAATCACCGCCATGGCGCAACGGTACGCGAATTCTGACCCTAGCGGACATGTACTGAACGCCATCAAGCACGTCGTAAAGTACCATTCCGCCATGGCGAGAAATACGGCAACGCGAACCAACCGTAAATGGCCCACTGAGTGCCTGTACTCCACTCCCTGGCCTCATTGCACAACTCCTGGCAGGCGCAATGTACTCACACTATGCAACCAGTGAAATCCACGATTCACCCATGCATGCCAACGTAGAAAAGCATGCAGGGGCTCAAAGCGCCCCGTGAGTGGGCATCCATGTACGGCATGTCACCATAGCCGTACTGACGCAGCACAGGCATGTGAAGGTACAACACATCAAAATGAAAATCAAGAACACATGACACAAAACAACAGTAGTCCCCCATCGCTTGCCACCAGCGCAAGGCAACATCCACAACAGCATCCTGAGGGGGATTGCACCAGCCCTGTACTCATGCCAGTAAACAAACCAACCATCAGCAGAAGCATGTACCACACAAGTCGGCAGAGTGACTGAGCAGCCAGGCTCATCCCAAGAGGGGCCGATGGGAGCTGCAGGGCACAGATGGCATCAATACAGAAGCTATTCCAATGGACATGACCCCAGTCCCCCTCCAACAAACGCACGCAAACACAGTCACCTGTGACCAGCCACATTCTGAACAACCCATCATTCCACCAATCGACCTGGCTGACAGGCACCAGTCGGCCAAAAGCCAATCCCCCGCCCCTGAACAGCACATCATGTAAACAGACACAATGGCAGCCTCTATCCGTGACCATACTGTGCTACGTAGGCAAACGCGGCCAGTACTGTACCACACAACTCAACTCAGAAGGCGGAACACAAAGCAGATCAACACGCAATACATACCGCCACAAAGCGAAAATCGCCACATCACCTGCAAAGAACAACGCAACACGACAAATATCGGAATACAATTTAAATGCACATCCAAATGACAAAGGCCCCACATCAATTTGCAAAATCCCACCAAAACAACCATCATCACCGAGGGCTGCATCTGCAATAATTGACCGGCTTCCACTTGTGTGACGCCCTGTACCATCATGGCACACAGGGCTTACATCAACGTTCCAAAAGGCAACATGGAAGCGGCAAGAACCGCAGGTCCGTCCCATGAGGCAGGCACTAGTCGAGCTGAAAGGCCGAAATGTTGCACCTAGCCACCAGTACAGCGTAAGGGCATGTGGCCCATTGGCGATCGTCCCATATGATCGAAATGGTGCTCCACTGATTCACCCGAAGCTGCAGGAGTCGAGAGTAAAAACCATCTGGAGGAGTGGCGTAGAGATGGCATCTGCAATAGGGCAGGAGATACCTGTCACCCAAAAGAAACACAAATCAACCGATTGCATTACGGGACTCATGATGCATTACAATCTTCATTCAACACACCAAATCCACACCCATATGCATGCTAGCCCACTCCAAAGGAATATACACACCCCTAATCCAGTATCGAATCACAACGAAACCAATCGATCTAAATACACCATTGGCAACGTCGGTTACTGTGCATGCGTCCGTCAAGATAGAACCCATGACATGGGATTAGTAACGTGCCTAGACACAAGTGTATGAAGGCGCGTCGAGACAGGGAGGATCCGACAAGGGCAGAGAGACGTATGTCCCACTATGGCAGCCTTGCATCACATAACGCAGGGCAAGGGGAGTGAACCAAAAAACCCATGTACATGGCAGACCCTAAACGGATTCATCAGTCCATGCATCCACACATCATTCCCTCATCCCGCAATGAAAACGCATGAATATTCACTCACATAATATGTGAAACTTCCATCGCGTCTGTGCGTAATGCAGTCCGCAAAAACCACTGTGCCCCTGGCCGGATCTGTAGTGTTGTGAAGCAAGATGGATTTGGGAACGTCCTGCCTCATCGTCCACTACGCTATTGCGCATCCCCTTCAATTCATATCATTCATTGCCTGCTCGTTATGGGCCATGTCCCAAGGACATTCTACAATAGAACGTTACATTTCCAGCCAGACCTGTGGGCGTATCCTCGCCGCTACTTCAAAACCCAAAATGCTGGCCTTCGAATTCCTCACTTGCAACATTACGTCGAAAAGGCTTCTGTGAACGCTTGCATTCACAATTACATCAATGTAGTGCGGCTGTGTGTCATGATGCTAACTGGCTGCAATCACAAATGGGACGCCACGCCCGTCGGTGAAGTACGTTACTGTGCTGCATGAGGGTCGGCCATCGATCGAGCCCTACATACCACTGACTCTTCACAGGTATGTAAGCGGCTGCAATCATAGCATGTGTAACAATGGGAGCATAGCATGAAAATCAGTCAAAGTACATCACACTGCCATCGGGATTTGATACATGATTCCAATCCCAAGATGCCATGCGGCCAAATGCAGCCTTACGTGCGGGCCGTGCTCGACCAGAAGGGATTGCATCTGCCACAGATTCATTCAATCAGCACAGGTGGAGGCCATACAGGCCGACAGCACATATATTGCAGACCCAAACCCCTCCCACAACCACTCCCACTCCAAAATGCTACCGGCAGGACTAGCGATGTTGGGCCTGGGGTACCAGATAGCACTGCAAGTGCTACAACTACAAGAAGACGACGAACAACAACAGGTACAACAACCGGGCGCACAGGGGAGACGGAGGAGGAGGAGGAGGAGGAGGGCAAGGCAGGGTCAGCAAGGCCCACAAGCACTGCCACTACCACCACGCAGGCGGCCCGCAATCCCACGCCTCCGAGCCGATCCGTTCAACCTCACTGCTGAGCAGATCCACACCCTCTACCGTTTGGACCGGGACACCATAATCGCCATTGTGGACATGACACATGCTGACCTCGTGAGCATGATAGATAGCCCAACCGCCATCCCACCCCTACTGAAGGTGGTGTCTGCACTCCACTTCCTGGCCACAGGCACCTACCAGCACACAGTGGGACAGTTGCATGGCATTTCACAGCCACTGTTCTCACGGACACTCTTCCAAGTGCACGATGCCCTCCTGAAGCACGCCGACGACCACATCACACTACCACGCACGTACCAGGAGATTACCAACGCTAAAGTGGGATTCCATGCACTTGGCGGCATCCCGGGTTGCATTGGTGCCATCGACTGCACCCATGTTGAATTGGTTGTCCCACATGCCATGGAGGTCCAGTACCGCAACCGGAAACAATTTCATTCAATCAATGTGCAAATGGTGTGTGACTCCAACAAGATATTTACGCATTGTTGTGCCAGATTTCCAGGATCTACCCATGATTCTATGGTCCTGAGGAACACAAGAATACCACGCTACATGGAGCGACACGCAGGGCACAGATCCTGGCTACTCGGTGAGTCTCATTCCATGCATGACATCGTGGCCCATTTGATGCGTCAATGACCTTGCAGGGGGGGGGGGGCTACTTAGCACTATCATTCCACTGACACCCTTTATTCGTCTCATACAGGTGATGCCGGGTATCCACTGAAGAGATGGCTCCTTACACCAATCCGGAACCCACAGAACGAGCATGAGGAGGACTACAACCATGCCCACTCACGTACCCGTGTGGTCATTGAACAGGCATTCGGCCTACTGAAGGCTCGTTTCCGCAGCCTCAGCAGGTCTGGCGGGGCACTCATATACAGCCATGAGAAGGTTTCTAAGATGGTCATGGCATGTGTCATGCTGCACAACATGTGCATACGTAGGAATGTGCCCATGCCCCCTGACGCTGTACTGCATGCACCTGAAGATGATGATGATGATGAGGGTGGGGATGTGGAGGCACCTCAAGGAGTCCATGAGGCACAGGATGCACGTGCAATCCGACAGAGCATCATAGATGCATGCTTCTAGCAACCACGCATGGTGCCTATTACACGGAAAGGGGACCTGTGGCACTGTGTGTGTGTAGTACAGGCACATTGTGGACTGTACGCCTATGAAGGCCTCGTACGCAAATATCAATGTCCACACATGTCATTGGATGATAATGAGGTGCTGTATTGTTGATGTGATTTGATTTATACACCCTATGGACCCGCCACCCAGTGAAGCCCAACACACCCCCTCCACCCTACTACCTCCCCCCCCAACACCAGTGTCCAAATATGCATGCTGTCCGTGGGTAGACGCTATTGCAAGCCCCCTCTACGGGTATCAGGGGCACCCCTGCCCGTGGAGCGCAGGTTCCTGCCAGATCTGCGTTGGGGGCTGCCCTGGACGGAACTTGCCACGGATGAGGTCTCTGCCTGCTCGCGTCCATGCATGTCTCTGAGGGTTTGTGAGAGCTCCGAGAGCACACGGCGCACAGCAGCAAGTTCAGCACAGACGTCTTTGGACGTCGCATGCAGTTCCCCCCTCAGGCTCTCGGTGCTTTTCTCCATTTGTGCTCTCAGGCTCTCGGTGCTTCTCTCCATTTCTCCCCTGAGGCTCTCACTACTTTTCTCTATTTGTGCCCTGAGTGTCTCGGTGGATGTTTCCATGGCTGCCCTGGAACCCCCGCATTCATTTGCATGGTCCTTGAGTAGCGTGGACGCTTCCTGCTGTTGCTCGATCAGCAGGTCGAGGGACTGTTGCCTCTGCTGGGCCATGGACATTTGCGGTGGTGTGACAGGGGGGCTGCTCAACACATGTTGCCTTGGCACAGGACTTGTGGGGGTTGGCCAGTCGTCGTCTTCAGGGTGCCCCTGCGTGGTTTCGTCATGGTGTAGGGGATGGAACATGCAGGGGGATTGGGAAAGGTCATGGATGGTACCTACGTCGCCAGCACTGTTTTCCGTGTCGGAGCATGCTGGCATGACAGCTGTGTCACCTATGGTGCTGCTACCACCAGAGGCAGTGCCATCAGATACGTTCTTTGGGGGGACCTGTGGTGCTGGGGTTGTGGACTTGCTGGCTGCTGGGGTGCCTGTTGCAGTCCCCTCCAGTGTGCTGCCACTTGATTCCTGCTGCTGCCGTGTCTTGATCCTTGCACCTGAGGTGGAGGCTCTTGGGACGTTGGTCCTGGCCCTCTTTGCAGGCGTGCTGGTAGGGGTGTCCTGCAGCTCGTCGTTGGTATCGGACCCTGTGGTGGAGTAAAGAGGGGCGAGCGTTAGTTATGGGTCTGTCGGATTCGGAATGGCAACGTATCAAATGCATTGGGGTGGTACATGAGGCTGATTTGGGACTGGGCCTTGGAGGTGGTCTCATTTTCGTGTGGATTGAGGATGCATTCATTTGGCTGCCTGCAGTTAGGGGGTGCATGCTGCACATGTAGGGGTTGTTTATGGCTTCTTGATTGATTTGTTTGTTCATTCTGACTTTTAGAGGGCGCTGTCAGGGCTAAGTATGTATTGCACTATGGGGTCACATGGTACTGCACATGTTCGTGGTTTGTGGATTTCGCATTGTTTCTCTTGGCCAACCTACCTGATTCTCCGGATGTCGGCACTCCTTTCTCCATCCCTCCGACTCCCTCTATGCTCTCCATTCCTATGGTGGAGGCGCAGATTTCCTCCCAGGGGGTCAACTTGATGGGCGACTCTGAACCCCCCCCGGTAGCTGTGGCGATGTTCCTGTTCGCAGAAAGTATGCTGCGTACGCGGATCCGCAGGTCGTCCCACCGCTTGCGACATTGCTGTGGCGTGCGGGGTGTTGTCCCCACCGCACTTACGCGCTGTGCCACCAGGACCCATATGGCCTTCTTGTTGGCAAGGGCCGTCCTGGTCATTTGACTGGAGAAGACGACGGCGGAATTTTCCTGTAGGGTCTCGGTGAGCACGGTCAGTTCCTCTCGGGAGAAGTGTACCTGCCGCTTGCGGTCACACGCTTTCTTGGCTACCTTTCCCATATTTATTTTTTTAACTGGGGTTGCTAACGGGTTGGGATGTGTGTCAGGGTCGGATTTTTTATGGTTGTGTTGGGATTCGGATTTTATAGTTGTGCGGCGTGCTGTTTCCCGTTCCGGCCACATGCTTTTACTTCCGTTTCCGTATATTTACGGTGGCCGTAATTTGCGGTGCACGCTCGTTACGGTGACCGCTCATTACGGTGACCGCTAAGATGGGTGGCGGTATTGCACC
The DNA here is from genome assembly GCF_040938575.1 of Ambystoma mexicanum. NCBI lineage: Eukaryota > Metazoa > Chordata > Amphibia > Caudata > Ambystomatidae > Ambystoma > Ambystoma mexicanum. The sequence continues at coordinate 1,093,461,816 of NC_090941.1, forward strand.
TGGTGCAGCGTACGGCGGCGGTAAGGGCCGTTTTGGGGTCATTTCCGCCATCGCAGCCTTTCGGATTCCGCCATGGCGTAATGCTCGTGCCCGATGGGTCGTGATTGGCCGCACTTTGCTCCTTCGTGCTATGGCGGAAACGCTATTTACGCTGTTGCGGTCCGGTCAGTCAATTTCCGCCAGGGTCGTAATGAGGGCCTATGTAGTCTTAGCATTTAACCTGAGACAATAACTTGACAAGTTGTCCAGAAATCAGGGGGAGTCTGTGAAAATAGATTACTTCTTCGTGTCAGCAGGACCTCCTCCATCTTCCCCGGGATAAGATGAAGGCAGCTAGAATTCATCCAGGCTGTCATTTAGGCTTCATACAAGCATGGACAGGTGCCGGTTAGTAGCAGCTGCTGCGATTAGTTAGTATCTTCCAGGTTTACAGTTTCAGAATTGAAAATGTAGTTATTAAAAGTAGTGGAACTGTTAACAGCAAAACATAAAACTAATGGAACTGCGCAGCCGACCGTTCCTACACACTTCAATCACTGATTGTAACTCATTTTCTCGCAATGATCATCAATACATTATATAACAGAGCATGGCCAAGGGGTAGCATAGGCAAGACAGTCTGTATGTGCGTGCTCCCCTGCCACTTATACATTGCAGAAAGTGTGCAGGTGGTTACACAGCCCTTTCTGTGATGCTTACTGTGCATTTCTGGTCATTAGCACGTGTTGTCCCCTCATTTGTATATGAACATTCCCCTTGGAATGAGAAGATCTATTTAGTGTCTTACCTGCTGTCATTTCTACTGCAGTTGGTTGTAGGAAGAGGTGTTCTCAGGGCATTTTTCAGATAAGGCGACTTTCTGAGAGCTACTTGAGAGATGCAGTTACTGATTGCTTGACTCTGCATGATCTGAATTTACTGTGTGAATTCAGCATATCCTTCCAAATGGCTCCTAAGTGACGTCAGTGCACCTTGCGCCTGCCATTTTGGGAGGGATCCTACGCACTCACCTTCATGGATTACCTACCGGCTCCTCCACACATTTTGGTTGGCTCCTCGCATACTGTCATGGGGCGACTAGAAAAGAGGCTATTTTGTGTTACACAACGGTGTGTTAATTAGCTATGTTTCTGCCCCACGTCAAAAAAAAGAATCAAAAACGGGTGCATATGATCAAACAGAAGGTTTATTTTTAGTTTGGATCAAAAGCTCTCTGAGGTCCTTAGGTACAATCCCAGGTTGCGTCAGGTTCTGTCTAAAGTTGTGTAAACCAACATTAACACAATGGTGGCACACGCTAATGCCGCACCCCGATACGGGCTTTGTCAAGGCGTAGCTGTGTGTATATGCAACAATAGAAACAAAATCATTGTTCAAAATCATAGGTAATCGAGACAGTGACACTGTGCATAACATTTCGTTAGTTATCTCAATATCCTTATATAGTTAATACGCACTATTCAGATGTTAGCAACCCTGGTTAAACAGAATTATTTAGCACTTAGTAAACAGTTTCTTGCATTAGAAATATGCATTTGTATCCCACTGTTGTTAGATTCTTGCATTAAGAGCTGGTTATTCCTTACAAACAAACACAAATGTTCTACATGTACATGGGGCTACTGCCCATCTTATAAGTGCTCCTGTGGCAGTAAAAGTAGAGGAGGAAAGAAGAAAAGAATGAAGAGGAGTGTAAGGGAGTATTCAGTTATATTCGCTGTTTGGGGACAACGGGAGTATTAGTGAAGACCAAGCAATTATCCCACCGATCAAGTCTTGCATGTTGTTGGTATCCGAAGTGGTCGGTCTTGTTAGACCTTCCCCCTTTTCCAGTATGGAATGAGTACCACTCATCCCTCCCATAAGCCACCACATCAGCTATCAGCGCCTCCCTGATTTCCCATTCATGAAGCCTGCTCGCTTCCCGGGGTGCTACACACTCCTGCAGATATAGAAATCGGCTCACTTTTCAGCTTTTTGTGGGCCTCTTCATTGGTCTGTCTCTGGGTTTTGGTGTGGCCATCGGGGCTTGGAAACCTCTCATCGTCCATCCCTCTAGCTTGGTGGATCTTTGCTGCTTCAAGAAATTTGGGTTTCTTACCATCTTGTTTTTTTTTTAATTAAAACCCCGTTTTTTTACTTTCCATTTCCTTCATGTGAAGGTGGCCTGAAACTCAATGGGAGCTGTCCCCTCGGACAGCTCTATTTATCCCTTTCCTCTATCTCTATTTAGGCACGTAACCAAAACTGACATTTTGGTATACACGGTTTCTCCGTGCACCAGATTCTATGAAGCAACATGTTCTTGTCACCTCTTGCTTCTTAGTATTCCCAGGGGTTGGCCCCCAACATTGATCACCTCTGGTGTTTGTGCCAATCTTTTGGCTTACCCAACTCTTGCTTGTCATCTTTTTTCTGGTGTGGTCCACCTGGCATACCCACCTCATGCCTCTTCAGCTTCTTTTCCTCACAACCTGGTAACCAATAAGAATGCTGTTTTGTGCATCAGTTTCACCATTAGCCGCTATGTTCTTGATTCGATGTTCAGTAATTGTTCCACACTATCAGCCTGTGTTTCACTTCACCAAATCTTCAGGGCCAGGTGTTGTGGGTTCAGTTTGTCCCATTGTTCAGGGATTGTTGCGCCCTCCCTTGGAGAATGAATAACAAGGGTAATGGAGTAATGGACTGCAGGTGGACCCTGCATTTGTTTGACATATTTCAAGAGGGACAGGCTTCATTTTAAGGTCCAATGTCATTTAATGGACAGGTGCCATTTTTAGGTCAGGCACCATTCCAACTCTCTTCACAGGCCCGATTCTGCTGTTTCCCTGGGGTCCACTGCATCCTGGCTGGGATTGATTTGCCCTGGGAGTCAAGGAATCCGATGATCACTATTTGACCCTAGTTTGAGAAATTTCTGCAATGGTTTCACTGTTTTCAGGTGAGTGCTTGATGTGTAGTGATGTCAAATTGCATGTAAGGCTTCTGGCATGGTTAGAACTTTGAGAAAGTCAGTGTTGCATGGACTCTGGTCTAGTTTCCTGTCCCTTTCCCCTCTCTAAGATTTCTAAGTGAAGAAGCTTGGTTTTCCCCAGTGTTTATAGCTCCCCCAAACTTTTAAAGAATTCCCTCGAATGCTCATATCAAAGGTATCCTGAATTTCCTTTTGGTCTCTCCCCGAATAGGGTGGTCGTGCCACAAGCGTCCCCTTTTCTCCTGCCCCTATTAAGAACATTCAGGATTTCTGTGCTTTGTTCCAGTACAGGCCAACAGTACTAGGATGAGAGTCCAACTGCCCTGACTTGTTTTAGCTGGGCTTGGGCGTCGGAGTTGGAAGGTATTAATCATGGCAGCTCTGTGTCCCTCATTCCAGGGTGCAGATACCCAGGCACTTTATTTGGACTTCCTTTTATAATATCTCTTTCTTCGTTCTTGCCTTTATCACTGGGTTCTATGGGGTTGTGGTATGTGACGGCGAAATCCTCCTAACCATACGGCTCCCTTCTTTGATATTGGTTGTGGGGTCTAGTGGGGTGCTGGGGAACTGGCTGTATACTAGCTCCAGGGGTCATATCACATACCGGGTTGTGTCCCAAATATCCAAGAATGTCTTGGTCCTCACCAATGGCCACTCCCAATGTTATTTTGCCACAGAGTTTAAAACATTTGTAAGGATTGACAGGTGAAATGTGCTACATATAATTCAAGGTAATGTCAATTTATGTTCAAATAATGCTCCAGTTCCTAAGAAATGTGTCATATCTATGTCAAAACTATGGGAACATATAGACTCCATATTACGTTCAAATATTCTACTAGTTAATGACCATCTTAAAACAGCCTGGTGAACTGGTAATTCAACATTGTCTAAAGGAGCTCCTGGAAGCAATCCCTTACTTAACCTCCATGGGAAGTTAGGCTTGCAGGATTCACTGGTAAAATATAAAATAAAACATTGTTGATGCATCATTTATCAGCATTTCAGAGAATTATTAATTCTCCTTGTGTTTTGTAGATACAGTCAAGTGCGTGCAATGCCCCAAAGACCAATGGCCCAACGAAAGACAGGATGAATGCATCGAAAAAATGATTGAGTTTCTCTCGTATGAAGAGCCGCTGGGACTAATCCTGACCTTCTCTGCTACGCTCTTTATCATCCTAGCTGCTTCTATCCTTTTGGTTTTCATCCAGTACCGAACCACTGCCATTGTCAAAGCCAACAACCGCGGGCTAAGCTATCTTCTCCTCCTCTCCCTCATGCTCTGCTTCCTCTGCTCCTTTATTTTCATTGGCCGTCCCGAGACGCTCACCTGCATGCTACGACAGCCTGTTTTTGGGATTGTTTTTTCACTCAGTGTATCATCTGTTCTGGCAAAAACTGTAATTGTCGTTGTTGCCTTCAGGGCAACACATCCCGGCAGCTCTGCAAGGGAGTGGTTGGCATTCAAAATACCATGCTGCATTGTTTGCTTCTGCTGCTTGGTGCAAGTCCTTATTTCTGTTGTTTGGCTAGTGAAGTCTCCTCCATTTCCAGAACTAAACATGAAAACGTACAGTGAAAAGATCATCTTCGAGTGCAATGAAGGAGAAGACATCTTTTTCTACTGCATGATGGGATACATGGGCCTCCTGGCCACTGTCAGCTTTATCGTGGCCTTTCTCTCCAGGAATCTCCCTGGAAGCTTCAACGAGGCCAAGCTAATCACCTTCAGTATGCTGGTGTTTGTCAGTGTTTGGATCTCCTTCATCCCAGCGTACCTGAGCACACGCGGGAAGTACATGGTGGCCGTGGAGGTGTTTGCCATCCTCTGCTCCAGTGCCGGGCTGCTCGGCTGCATATTCCTTCCCAAGTGTTATATCATTCTGATCAGACCAAACAAAAACCGAAGAGGACATCTTAAACAGGAAGCACATTTTACAACCTCATGAAGTAACCGAAGTAAATACAGGTTGAGGTTTAGGTGTCTTCCTAATAGCTGAGTGGTATGGCATGCACATGACAATTTAGTGCACTTTAAAATTAGCTACATGAGACAAAATCCTGGTCTGGACAAAAGTACACAGGAGAGCAACGGCTTGAGTGCACTATGCACAATCATGTACCATGATGCGGCTCAGTGGTTTTTCAGGCATAGAGATAAAACAGTTGAATATACATTATAGGCAGAAAGGTAAACTGTGAACATAAGTAAATGGGTGAAGGAATATGGGAAACAGATGGAAAAACAATTAATGTAAGTATCCTTTAAAATGTTCTTAGTGAAGGCAGCAAACAGATACCTAACAAGCCTTGATATCGCAAGGTAAGGCCAGGGCTCTAGGCTACCTAGTGTGCCCGAGAGAGGGTCACTTAGTCTAACAATTCCCCACCTGTGCCTCTTTTAGAAATCTTAGCCGAGCCCAGCAGGTCTTCTTGGTGCTTTTCCTTGCACTAGAAGTATAATTTTCAGTCCAGGTTTCTTGATGTATTGAGCGGCTATCAGTTACTACTTCCTATGAGGATATCGCTGGCGGGGCACCTCAGGTGTAACAGGTCTCTGGGGATCAGTTGGCAGTCAGGAGTGTGAAGCAGCAGCTGGCCCCGTCAGGTGTACAAATGTGGCTCAATCTTCCAAAAGAGGCTCACATTCTTCTTGATAACATTTCAACCAACTGCAGTGTCAGTGTTTATCCTCTTGATCTGTAAAAGATGCTGTTAGCACAGTATGGGAACGGTGCCCAAGCAGGGGCCTTCTTCTGCTCTTCTCAAGGCAAACAGAACTAAACGAGTAAAGTAGATCAAAACAGTGAAGTGGATAAGATGAATAAATCATAGGGAAAAGTAAGGAGATCTCAGCTGCTGAAATGGACATAATGCATGAGGAGGGAACAAAGTGAATGGCGTGGACGAAATAGTTAGAATGGATGAAGCGTGGTGAACAGATGAATGCACTGAGTGGAAGAGTGCATGAGTGGAAGAACAGATGACTAGATAGATCAAATGAGTATGTAGATCGGATGAGTGTACAGAATGGATGAACATGCTAAGCGGATGAGTGGTTGTGTGTGTAGAGCGGATGAACTTGTAGAGCTGATGAGTGCGTAAATACAGAGAAGCGAATAGAACGCAGGAGTGCATAGAACTGATGACTATACAGAACGGACAAACGTATAGACCGGACGAACGTATAGACCGGACGAACGTATAGACCGGATGAGCGTGTAGAGCGGATGAGTGTGCAGAGCGGATGAACGTGCAGAGCGGATGAACGTAGGGAGCGGACGAGTGTGCAGAGTCGATGAGTGTGCAGAGCAGATGAGTGTGCGGAGCAGATGAGTGTGTAGAGCAGAGGAGTGTGTGGAATGGAAGAGTGTGTGGAGTGGATGAGTGTGTGGAGCGGAAGAGTGTGTGGAGCGGAGGAGTGTGTGGAGCGGAGGAGTGTGTGGAGCAGACTAGTATGTGGAATGGATGAGTATGTGGAGCGGATGAGTGTGTGGAGCGGATGAGTGTGGAGTGAATGAGTGTGTGGAACCAATGAGTGTGTGGAGCGGATGAGTGTGCAGAGCGGATGAGTGTGTGGAGCGGATGAGTGTGGAACGGATGAGTGTGTAGAGCGGACGAGTGTGTACAGCGGACGAGTGTGTAGAGTGGATGAGTGTGTAGAGCGGATGAGTGTTTAGAGCGGATGAGTGTGCAGAGCAGAGGAGTGTGTGGAGCGGAGGAGTGTGTGGAGCGGATGAGTGTGTGGAATGGATGAGTGTGTGGAGCGGATGAGTGTGGAGCAGATGAGTGTGTGGAGCGGATGAGTGTGTAGAGCGGATGAGTGTGTAGAGTGGATGAGTGTGGAGCGGATGAGTGTGTGGAGCGGATGAGTGTGTAGAGCGGATGAGTGTGCGGAGCGGATGAGTGTGTGGAGCAGATGAGTACTTAGAGTGGATGAGTACGTAGAGCGGATGAGTACGTAGAACAGATGAATGTGTAGAACGGATGAGTAGTATGTAGAGCGAATTAGTAGTATGTAGAGCGAATGAGTAGTATGTAGAGCGGATGTGTGTGTAGTGCGGATGAATGTGTGGACCGATGAGTGTGTGGACCGGATGAGTGTGTGGACCGGATGAGTGTGTGGACCGGATAAGTGTATGGACTGGATGATTGTGTAGGTCGGATGAGCGCACAGAGTGGATGAGCGTACAGAGCGGATGAGTGTACAGAGGGGATGAGTGCGTTGAGAACGGAGGAGTGTAAAGAACGGACGATTGTAGAGAACGGAAGCGATAGAGAACGGAGGAGGTTAGAGAACTGAGGAGACTAGAGAACGGAGGAGTGGAGACAACAGATGGGTGTAGAGAACAGATGAATGCATATGAACAGGATTACTGCGTATCAGTGAATGACTCTAGAGACGGTTGAGTGCATATTGCAGATGAGTGTGGGTAGAGCAGATGAGTGCGGGGAGCAGACGTGTCAAATACGTGGAAGACAAGAAATGCATAGAGCGGTCGAGTGCTTAGAACGGATGAGTACATAGTGCGGATGTGTGCCGAGAACAGATGATTATGGAGAGAGGATGAGTGAGGCGATCGGATGAGTGAGGCGAGTGGATGAGTGTGGTGAGCAGATGAGTGTGGCGAGCGGATGAGTGAGGCGTGCGGATGAGTGCGGAGAGCGGAAGAGCTGAATGCGTAGAAAGCACGAGTGCATGGAGCGGATGAATACTTAGCGGGGAGTGCAGAGAACGGATGAGTGCAGGGGGCAGATGAATGCAGGGAACGGATGAACGTAGAGAGCGGATGAACATTGAGAGCGGATGAACGTAGAGAGCGGATGAACGTAGAGAGCGGTTGACTGTAGAGAGCGGTTGACTGTAGAGAGCGGATGACTGTAGAGAGCGGATGAGTGTGGCGAGCGGATGAGTATGGCGAGCGGATGAGTATGGCGAGCGAATGAGTGTGGCGAGCGGATGAATGAGGCGAGCAGATGAGTGAGGACTGCGTAGAGCGGATGAGTTGAATGCGTGGAAAGCACGAGTGCACAGAGCGGATGAGTGCATAGCGGGGAGTGCGGAGAACGGATGAGTGCGGGGTGGATGAATGCAGGGAACTGATGTACATAGAGAGCGGATGAGTGTGGCAAGCGAATGAGTGTGGCGAACGAATGAGCGTAGCGAGCGGATGAGTGTGGCGAGTGGATGAATGTGGTGAGTGGATGTATGTGGCGAGCGGCGGATGGGTGTGGCGAGCGGACAAGTGTGGCGAGCAGATACGTGCGGGGAACAGGTGAGTGCGGAGAGCGATTGAGTGCGAGGAGATGGTGACTGCGTAGGGTAGATGAATGCGTAGAACAGACGAAGGTGTAGTGCATCCGAGGACATAAGGCAGACAAAACCTAGGGCGGATGAGTTACATATACCGGGTGAGTGCGTAGAATGGATAAGTAGGAAGAACGGATGAATACGGAATGTATGTAGAGCTAATGAATGCATAGAACGGATGAGTACGGAAATGGATGGATAAGCAGAGCGAGATGATGAGCTGGGCAGAAAATGTAGAGTGGTGCACTGCATAGAACAGACTACTGGCAAAGCCGACAAATACAAGAGCAGACCGAACAAGTGCATACGAAAGAAAGGTGCGTAGAGGCGACATGCGCCTAGAGGGGACATGCACCTAGAAGGGACAGGCGCCTGGAAGGGACAAGTGCCTAGAGGGGACTAGCGCCGAGTGGGGGCGAGAGCGCATCGGGGACGAGTGCGCAGTGGGGACAGGAGTGCGTGTGACATAACGGGTCACGCATGGCGGAAAGGAGTGCATGCACGGGGCAGACAGGAGTACATGCGCGGGGCAGACAGGAGTGCATGAGTGGGGAAGACAGGAACGTATGCGTAGGAATACAGGAGTGCATGCGTGAAGCGCACTGGAGCGAGGGATGGACTAGAGCACACAAGGCGGACTGGAGTGCGTGAGTGTGTCGAGCAGACCGTAGTGTGTAGGGCAATCTGGGGCCCATGAAATGAATAAAAGTGCATAGAACGGACTTGATCCCATAGAATTACGTGACGTACATAGTATGGTTTGAAATGCAGGGAACATTTGAAAAAGCATATATCCCATAATTACCCGCCACACGTTTACTCTCTTCTTTACACCACCACTCAACTAGAACACAGAGATACTATGACACCATTCGGAATAACTGTTCTCATATCAACATCTCCCGCTTACTGCCCATCACTCTAAGTAATCACTGCTGGTTACTCACCCCCAGCCAGGCGTTCTCCTCAGGCCTAACGCAGCCACACTCGGTCTGGATAAATCCTGCCAGAACGAACACATACTCTTGATCTCTCAACCACCACACCTAGTGCTAAGAAGCAGCTACTACACAAATTTTGCACCAGCTGCACACATACCTGGTGCGCACACGCACCCTTTGACTCTCTCTACTCTCTCTACTGACCCGAACTTCGGTTCCCAAGGGCGTTCAACCTACCAGCGCCTTCAGACCATACCAATGGTATATAAGGCGCTATATAAATGCAAAATAACATAACATAACATACAAGTGTTTAATATTACCTACAGAACCCCTAGCCCACTGAGGGTACCTGGGCTGCCACAGTAAAAGTATGTTTACCTTCAGTCAGGCTCTAGGTTCTTCTAGCTGAAGGCTCGCTATGCTGTAGAGATCTTTGAGGAGGGCATCCATTCAATTTTTCCCAATAAATCTCTTCACCCAAACGGAATGAAACTGTCAACTAATTCAGAAGGATGAGGGGTGAACACCCCATTTTTAGCAAACCTATGGAAGGTGATTGGTGTATTTTTAATCCTTCTGCAATTATTCAACAAGAACAACTTGAAACTTCTGTCGTCTCATATAGTACTCATTCTCCCAGTTCCCACAAATTCACTTTGGGGTAGAACAAGGTATGGATGTAAGTAGTCCAAGATGGCAGAAATACTTCTTCCACTGTCCCATTCTCCATGTCTTCTACCACTCTTCTCATGTATTTCTCCTGAAGATTAAACAGTCTCTTCCGTCAATTTATTTCCCCTCACAAGGTCATCCCAGTAGACTTGGCTTCCCAGTCTTTTTTTAACTTTCCTTTACCCATCCACCCCCTTCTAGCAGCTTCTATTGAGATGGTCATCGTTCATACCCACCCTTAAAATTAACCTTGTATATTTGTAAATGAGGTGCTACAATCTAAGCTAACAAAAGAGTGGTTGGGTGGGACTGGACCATTTGTTATCTTCCTGGGACAAGAGGAGTGCATTCAAGCAGATGTCTCATTCATTTGATCCGCTAATGCTCGTGGGCAATGCCTGGGTATGTTAAAACAGAAACATCGGACAGAATTAGCATAACCTTCTCTAGACATCACCAGAGGCTCCTGTGCCAGAATATTAAGATATCTTCACTTCAATTCACCAGAGTTATCATGAGTCTGTATTACTTGAAAAAATCAAAATAGATGATAGACAAATCTAGGTCTTAGCAGACTGTATCAAGTAATGTCAAACATGTCCCTAACTGTTGTGGAATAGTTAGATGGTCCAACAGCCATCTGTATTAAAAGAAGCTGTTTCTGTGCCTGTGAGATGTTTAATGTGAGTGCAGGTGAATGACCCAAAACCCGAACAATAAAAAACAATTCCATGTATGCCAAACGATCACTGCAAGGAAAACAAAGGTTTATTACATGCAAAAAGTATCAGATGGTCCCATAGAACTGGACTAACACAGAGTTCTCAGCAACCACAGGAGTCAAATCATTTATAGCGGAAAACCGCAAATTGACAGATATATGCATAATAAAGATTACAACATTATCCTGCACTCCACATTGGCTAACACCTACATAGAATTCTACATATACCCTATATCCCATTATTCATTTGGTCACACATTATCTAAAACACATTCCCCTGAACACATGACCCACCACATCATCACTAAGGAACTCAGGAGTTGGATGACAACCAGGTACATTGTTGCCATATTACATTGATTTAATGAGTACATTTTCCTGACAATCATGTGATGTGCACCCCTCCATCGGGGCCTGATTAAATTGTGAATAGCGAGGTCAACTCTACTTGGTTAATGGCCCTGCCCTTTATACCACACTGTGGCACACACTGACAGCTCCCTGCCCTTGTAGACACATCACCTTGGCTTCTCCCATCCCAAATCATGTTACAGTCCTAGCACATCTCCTCCCGTATCTCTCTGGGAACCCAGGTGCCATGAATGTCGTGATCGGGGCACCACTCATATGTTTGAATTTCGCTTGTTTATGGATCCCTAGAGGTCAGCACCTGCAGTTCAAATAGGATGATCGCTCTTCGGGTGAGGGCTGTAGTGCTCAAAATCTTCATCAGGCCTCTTGGCATCACAGAAGCGCATGCCCTACTCACATGAACTCAGTCCTCAAATGGCGCAACCATGCCTTTCTTTCCAGGATCGAGCATTCCTTTCCCAGCTCTCTTCTGAGCTCTGCAGCTGCACCCAATTAGCTGTTATTGGCACAGCATGGCTCCCTGTGAACTTGGTAGCATAACTCTCTAGCATAACTTCTCTCTGGGGGATTGAAGGGGGACTCATCTCTTAATGCACTGGACAGAGCCACAGCTCCATATACTTTCACGAACACATCTTATAATGAGCCCTGAAATCCAAAATGATGGAACTCCTGCTACCTCAACCCTGCACCTGGCCTCTGGACTCCAGCTTTCTTTTTCATTGCAATCCATAAGATGTGGAAGGCTCCTATGGCATGAATTAAAGATCCATTGTCTGTATCAATTGGGAGTGTATTTGCAGCAAGAAACTCCTATCATTTTGCACATGCACCCTTCCATTGCCATAGGCCTGTCTAGAACGGTGTCCAGTCATTTGGTCGACTGAAAACTGGTCGAATGACATTTGGTCGACGCAATTTGGTCGAAAACCAAATGGTCGAATTTTTTAAAAAAATTATATATTTATTTTTCAGGTTTTCGTTTAAAAAAAAAAGGGTTTTTTGGAAAAAAAAGGGGGCTGGGGGGGGACCCCACCAAAAAAAAAAAAAAGAAAGGGTGAAAATAAAAAATAAAAAAAATTCAACCGTTTGGTTTTCGACCAAATTGGTTCGACCATTTGTCCAGTCGACCAATTTTTTTCGACCAATTGACTGGTAACCGTCTAGAACATGCTGGTTCGGGAGGGTCATGAGATGGATAGACAGTAATTCTGTTTTTTTGGAATTGGGATCCTGCTCTGCCTCGTTTGTTATCTGGAGCATGTCCTACCTGGCAATCTGCAACTTCTTGGCACTGGCTGAAGTTTGGATTCCAGGCACAAGGAGGGAGGTAAAGAACACTTCCGCCTTTGTGAACAGATGGAATTGTTCTGGGATCATTTTGACCTCATCAGAGGAATCCTGGGACCAATAATTTGCTCTCTTTTGTCGTCAACCGCTTAGTGAGCAGCGAGCACTCTGATGGGAAGGGTTTTCAGTTGCGACTGTTGGTGGCACGTTTATGACGGTGAAATGCGTGTCGGGCACTATAAGAAAGGTCGAATGCAAGGTGGTGAGCGAATAGACAGCTTTCCGGGATGGGGGAAGGTGGAGATAAGCGTACTGTCTGCACACCCAATACAAATCCTTTGATGCCAATGTGACATTAGTTAAGTCGGGAATGAACAAAGTCTTATTGCCCTTTTTATTTGTGCCTACCAATATAGTGCTATTTCCTCTGAAGCAAAAGGAGAAATGTGCCACCTTGGCTGGCTTTTCGTTCTGTTCGATCTATGCACGTTTTGACATATGAGTACTCCATGTTTTAGAACATTTCTGGTTGGCACGTGCCACTTCATCCTCCGAAAACCCCATTAAACCCCCCACTGCACAGCTCACTAGTCCTTTCACCAAACTGTCATTGGGAAATAGCTTCAAATTTCAGTAATAGCATTATTTGGCATCTCTGTCCATTATGACTGCCTGGACCATGTGTCCCTGAAAGAAGCTTTGTATTCTGCAACGGGCCAGGTGAACTAAACATTGGGCTATAAGAATTGGCATTTTTTGCGGGATGACCAGTTTGGGAATTCCTGTTGCGTGGGGTATAAGGGCGCAAATGTAGCAGCTCTCATTTGACTTTGCTCTTCCCACCTCCCGCAGGTTCCATGTGTTAATATCCCCGCAAAAATATCGCCATACAAAATTATCACCATATTTTTGCGGCGATATTAAGGCATGGGACCTCTGGGGGACACCCCAGCAATCCCCGTCCCCAAAAACCCCAGAAATATTGCCTATGGCCATTCCAAACTACCATATATACAGCAATATTTTTGGTGGGGATAATATTACTTGATACCATCCCCCATGTGGATGTACTATTTATTATCCATTTCGGGGTGGGGAACATCCATTACTGTATCTAAGATGACCCCCTTGTACTCATTGAATTCAATCTCATTTTCTTTTTCCCTTTCATTGCTTTCCATCCCTATACTTAATGTTTCAGTGGTAGTGTTATACCCATGCCCCTTTTTTTATGCACAACTCATATACATTTACCTATAATAAAAGAAAGAAGAAGACAGAAAAAAAAACTATACACAACAATATGTACACTGCATTACATCTTAATCCTGAACGCTGTGGGAAAGACATAGTGTTATGGTGTCCGCAGTGGGATACGTTTTGCAGAAATGTCTCTAGAAAGGTAACTATATATATTTTTTTTAATATCACTGTTCTTGAGTGCCTGCTGGTGGCGGTGCTGTACCATTCATTTTCCGGATGTCAGATAGATGAATCCAATACTTTAGCTCATTCACTCCCATTGCAGACGAGGCAGCATGCAGTACCCTGTAAAGACCTTGGAACCTACAGTCGCTCCATATGCACACAAAATGAACGCACATAAATGAAGTCACTGGGGTAAAGCTGAGGTGCCTGTAGAGATGTTGGGTCGACCATAGACATGGCAGCAGTTTCTTCACTTAGACGGGTGAGCTGTTGGCAGATTGAAAGAATCTTGTTGAATCTCTTAAATACTGTTGAAACCCCTCCCCCAAAATCTCAGCTACCCTGTGTGCATCAGATGAAGTGGGTGTGGTTGTGAGTGGTTGTGCAGCCTCTTCCCCTCACGTTTCTTCATAACAATTACCAACTACCCCACCTCACTTTTCCACATTACCATCTGTCACTACTTCACCACATTCTTCCCCATAACAGTCCCACCCGCCTCTTCCCCAGAGTCCCAAACCATAATTGCTTTACTCATCCATATCAGAATCGTCCTCTAGCCCGCCGCATTCTTCCTCACTAACATCTGTCACTACTCATCCACATTCTTCCCCATCACATTCCGACCTCCCTCTTCCTCAGAGTCCCAAACCATAATCACCTCACTCATCCACATCAGAATCCCCCTCTGCCCCGTCTCACTCTTCCTCATTGCCATCCACCACTACCCCACCTCATTCTTCCTCGTCACAGTCCCCCACTATCCCAACTCCTGCATTCTCCTCACAGTACCATATTAAGCCCACCTCATTCTTCCCCATTGCAGACCCCCATGACCCCAATCTCCCTCTTCGTTATCACAGTCCCCCACTAGAATCACATCACTCATCCTCATAAGCGTCCTCCACTTCCTCCATCGCACTCTTCCTCATGCCTCTTCCTTACGCCTTCCCAATTCCCCACCTCACTCTTCATTATCACAGTCCCCAACTACCCCACTACACTCTTCCTCATCACAGTCCCCTGCTACCCCACCTCACTCTTGCTCATTGTAGTCCTGCAAAACCCCATGCCACTCTTCTGCATCACATTCCCCACTACCTCACCACACTCTTCCTATCACAGTCCCCCACTACCCCACCACACTCTTCCTATCACAGTCCCCCACTACCCCACCACACTCTTCCTATCACAGTGCCCCACTATCCCACCACACTCTTCCTGTCACAGTCCCCCACTATGCCCACTACACTCTTCCTATCACAGTCCCCCACTACCCCACCACACTCTTCCTATCACAGTCCCCCACTACTACCACCTCCCTCATACCTGTCAAAGTTCCCAGTACCCCCCTCATTCTTCATCTTCACAGTATCCTACTACACACACCTCACTCTTGTCACAGAACCCCAATATTAAAAACTAGCCTGACCCCCACATCACTCCTCTTTGTCACAGTCCCTAACTAACCCAATGACCTCTTCCTCATCACAGTCCTCGGCTGCCCCATCCTCACTCTTCCTCATCACAGTCCCCCACTATCCCACCTCACTCTTTATCATCACAGTCCCCCACAACCCTATGTCACTCTTCCTCATCACGGGCACCCACTATCCCCACCTCACTCTTCCTCATCACAGTCCCCCACTATCCCACCTCACTCTTTATCATCACAGACTCCCACTTCTCAGGCCACACTCTTCCTTGTCACATTTCCCAATAATTCTCACTATCATTACCCCCACATCACTCTTTCTCATCCCAGTAACTACTTAATAATACCCAATTACTAATTATAATCCTACTTTGCCATCTCCTTCCTTGTCCTTGTCCCAGTACAACATGTTAATCTTAACTTTACCCGACATCCCTCTTCGTCTTCTCAGTACCCAGTATTACTCTAACCTTCACCTCCACATCCCTCTTCCTCGCCACAGTTCCCCACTATCCTTACTCACAGTACACCATTAGAATTCATTATTATGCAGTGGACAAAAAAAGACATAATACTTGATGAACACGACATTGCGCAGCTGAAGAGCAGACATTGATAATAAATGAAAATGCATCCGTTATGTTCTTAGAAATAATTCACAATTACAGCTGGTGGTATGGCATAACAAAACCCTTGAAATTCTGTGAAAAATCTTTACTTAAAGGACGAAACGTTTTCACCTTTTTACTTAAGGTGAAAAAGATCAGTGCAACAAAAACTTGAAACTCAGTAAAAACATTTTAGTCTCTGATGCAAAGAGACCCTTGAAATTCAGTGAAAAAAATATATTTGAAATGAGACTAAGGTGCCAATTTACTGCAAACTCTGCAGGTGTTGGAAACTATTGAAGATTAATTATGAGGCCCCCATTGTGCATCTCCTAAGCAAACTGATGACTTCACAAAAGACAACACTGACAACACCCGATATGACATCACTTGTGCATCATCAATGACACATGGTGCAGCAGACCAAGCATGCAACTAAGAGAGATGCACAATTTTAAATGTGTGTTTTTGCATAGAAGAGTGGTTTTAAAAAAAAACTGTCCATATATAACCACGGTATTCTTACTCACTAGAGATGCTCTGTAGTTAATGAGAATTTACCATTAGAAGATATTCTAGTACCTGTATCACGCTGTTCTGAAAACAGTCCCCTGTTCAAATAAGACATTTGGGTAGTACAATAACGGCTTTGCACCAGACCACTGAGGAATACAACAAACATGAGAAGTAAAGGTTTCTGAATTCATTGTATCTTCATACATCTTCATGTATCAGGCTACGTACTGTCAGTACTGGATGGAAGAAAGTTATAATAGTTTTAGCACCAGGGCTTGAAGCCGGCATTTTGCTACATGTTTTGAGCTATGACTCCCATGATCCCTCACCATTGCCTATGCTGGGTAGGGCTTGTGGAAGTTGCAATGTAAAACCTTTGGAGATACAATCGTTGCAGGCTCTGCAGTATTTCATCTGAATTTGTAGGTTGCTATGTGCAAGACCAACATTCTGTAGTTGCCCTGCCATTCTTTGCAATGCTTGTCAAATGCGTTTGTGCCTTCATAGATAGGGTATATAGCATCTGGCCTTTATCTCTAAATCCAGTTAAACATGTTTCTCCATGGCTGGTACTTACCAGTAAGGTGACGAGGGGGTCATACGTTGCATTCTGCCTGATTTCTCAAATGAGGTCAACACTGATGGCATCTGACATGTCTTAAGTAACATCATATGTGATTTCCTCAATGATGTCATGATTGTGCTTAGAGGCTGTGCAATAGGGGCCTCGTGGGTAAGGTGGTGTAGCTTCCAACACCTGCTTAATTACAGGGATTTAGTTGCATTAAATCAGTTCCTTAACATCACTCAACTAAAGGTTTTTCTCTGAATTTCCAGAATTTTGTTGTACTGATCTTATTCACCGTAATTGTCCCTTAACTAAACTTGTTACACTTAAGAGAAATATATATATATATATATATATATATATATATATATATATATATATATATATATATATATATATATATATATATATATATATATATATATGTATATATAAACAAGCACCAGTAATGTTAGGTAGGTTTAAAAAGGCTTGAAAAGAAACTTTTCACCTGAAATGTGACAGAATAATATTCTATTTGAGCCAAGTCACACATGCCACAATGCCATCTAGTAACCATTGCTGCAAGGTAACCTCCAGTTCAGAGTCACATCAGCAAGGCACTGTGGGTATGAAAATTAGCTCAGATGCAAGCTGTTAGCTACAGAAAAGTATCTTTTTCTTAGCTGGCAGTGCTACTTTATACATAGATTAATCAACCCAAGACAGACATTTCTTAAAAGGAGTCACCTCACACCAGGGTGCTGCATATCTAAAGGACAGAAGAGGAAGGTTCCGCCATCTTCATTCTCTCTGCCTCTTTCTTTCCTTCTTATCCCCTCTACATTCTGTAGTACAAAGCACTTTGGGGATGATGTCAGAAGGCAAAGTCTACTTGTTCCAAAAACAGGAATTCGACCCCTGAATCAGACTAGCTTTAGTACAATCACCTGAAGGCGTTTAACTTTAAAAGAAGCATTTTCCCATCATTTCTTGAAATCATCCTTGGACTTCAAACCTTGAAGAAGTTTTCATTGGACCCTCTTGGGAGAGCAGTTCTTTCCAAAGTCCTCCAGATGTGATGGATGTTAGGTCAGGTGTTCCAAGGTACAGGTGAGCTCTGACCTCTAACCATTCCCAGGAAGCACTGTGGATGAATCTGCTGCTTGATCAAGCCCTGCATCTCTGCCAGCCACACTGCTGCCCAGGACCTCACCATGCCGAAGGACCTCTGCAGGTGTGTGCCAGCCTCCCCTGGATCTATGCCGGCCACACTGCTGCCCAGGACTTCACCAGGCTGAAGGACCCCTGCAGGTGTTTGCCAGCCTCCCCTGCATCTCTGCCAGCCACACTGCTGCCCCGGACTTCACCACGGTGAAGGACCCTGCAGGTGTGTGCCAGCCTCCCCTGCATCTCTGCCAGCCACACTGCTGCCCAGGACCTCACCAGGCTGAAGGACCCCTGCAGGTGTGTGCCAGCCTCCCCTGCATCTCTGCCAGCCACACTGCTGCCCAGGACCTTACCAGTCTGAAGGACCCCTGCAGGTGTGTGCCCGTATCTTCCATATTTGGGGGTTTGCCTTTCAGAACCAGGAGCGGGTCTCACAGCTCTTGAGAGCCAAGACAGTCCTGATTCCTGCCATTTCACCATCAAACCTCTGGCGTGATGTGAGTGTGTTGCACCCAGCTCAATCCAACAGGACCTTTCAGAGCTAGCATTGGCATGCTATGATAATCAAACCTCAAATCGGCCTGTTCAAACCAGTTCTCAGCCGCACCATGCAAGCTGAAAATGTGTCATTGCCTTGTCTGGAGCCAAGAAGTGCTGCAGCACTCACATTGCTCAATTGCTGTACGACCCACCCGTCTCTTCATTGTCACTTGAACCGACCCTAGTGTTCTCTCAGAACCGCATCCTTCTACCACCCGCATCAAACTCACTCACCTACGTATCCCGGCACCAGTTTGAACACTGTTGTAGTGCGACCACGTCACTTTGAATTGCAGCATCGTTCTGTTCAACCCGGCCACGAGATCTGCTGTCCTCTGGACCACTGCAACTGCCGCATTTTGAACTGATTCAAACAACTGAACTTCACGGAGAAGCCTGGTTTGCCGTTGTTGAATCTCCAATAAACTGCAAAAGGTATTACAACCTGGAATCTGCACCCCTGGTCCACTTGATCAGCGGTTAAGTGACCTTGATCACTTTATACAGCTCAAGAACATATACTTTTGAACATTGTGTTTTTTATTTACTTCCTCCCCTTGTCTCATTACACAGAGTACTGCATCTATTCTATCTTTGCATATTACGTGTTCTTTCTACAGGGCTGGGTTGTTGTAGTGTTTTCGATTTATTCTTAGTTATTACTGTATATGTTGTATTTGATTTAAGTATATGTGTTTATAGAAACTTGAATGGACATTCTTTCACGACTCGCTCCCTTCGCTCCCGTTCCCACCACTTGGGGGCATGATTTGGGGTTTATTCCCTACTGGACCTTTCCTCCGAACCTTATGCTACAGTGCTGTGCTGAATTGGGAGCGCTAAATCCCTATTTTCCAAGCTACTTCCCTTCCGGATCCATTCCAGGTTTTTGGCAGCCAGCATGCTTCTTTAACCAAATGACTATGCTTCCCAGAATGCCTGGCCCACTGCTCCACCTCCACCCTTGCAGGACAAGGTTGGGTGGAGGATAGGTAACAGCTGTGGCTGCAGGTGCAGCAATCAGCACACCTGAGGCGTGTGCTCGTTAAGCAGCTTTAAAAGCCTCAGTCTTACTTCAGTCCAGCGCTGGTCATCGTTTGCAGTGTTCCTGTGTGCACGTAGTTTAATTCGAAGCCTTTCACTGTGTAATTTAGTGCACATTTCCCTTGCCATATTCGCTGCCTTTGTACTCGCCTGACTAATCCTGACAGAATGACCAGCCCAAAATTCCCATTGAATATGGCAAGTTTAAGAAAGAAAGGCAGCAAGGCCTCTAACATGTTTGTACAGAAAGCTTCCCATACATTTACCTGTGACAATCAAATCACTAGTCCTGACTTAAATGAACTCCTTGTCACGAATGGGCATTTACGTGCAAAGTATTTTTCCCATAGGATGGCACATCCTACATTGCCTGATCCTAGCTCTATCTTTTGTTTTGATCCCGATTCTATGTCAGCGCAAGCCTTAGCCGCAGAAAACAACACACTGTTAAACTTATTATACAAGAGTACCTCTGTTGTTGAACCCCATGATTCCAGTTGTGCTTCACCTCAGATAGAACAGTTTCATGGTACAAACATAAAGAATGGAGGGGTTCCTTGCATAACTTCTGTTTTCTACCCTCAGTCTAAAGCATACTCCTTTGCACAAGTACATACTGTAGTCCCTAATGCCAAGAGGTCTAATGTCAATAATTTGCTTAAGGGAAACACAGACCAAGTTGGTAAGAGAAACTATAAATCACAGAACCTGCAAGCAGTAGAGGACAATGTACAATCGGTGCACATCCAGATTGCTAGTGCAGGATCCAGCCCTGATGCCACTATGCCTCCCCCTGTGCCTACTGATAGTGATGTACAGTTAATGCAGGGCATGCTAAGAGCTAAGCTTGAGGAGTTAAGACAAGAATTCATTTCTTTACAAGAGGAGAATAAAACCTTGCACTCTTTACTGAATACACCTCAGACTTTATCCGTTGATGTTGATGAAGTGAACACTGTTCAGCCCCTGAGTGCAGAGACTTTGGTAAACCATGATATTTGTCAATATGTTAGATCTATTGGGAGTGAAAGTCTTTCTTCTAGCACAGCGCTTAATCTGGGCACAGTTTCTAACAATTGTTCTGCTGTTTGTCAGGGATTGCAGTTAGCTGAAGATTTACAAGCCACTCCTTTACCTAAAATTTCCTGTGTAGCAGTGTGTCATAATTCTGAGCTAGCACACATACAAGCTTCTGATTTCCAAACACAATCCACAATGGTGGCATACACAGATTCAGTCACTACTGTAGGCTTAGGCCCTGCTCTTGATACAGCTGCTGAGACTGAAGTAGATGTTAAAGCTGATGTGGAAAACAATGTTACCTCTGGGTTCACTCTTCCTTCTGCCAATTCTGATCAATACGAACAGTCAGAGACAGTACAGATTTCATGTTCTGATGGACTCATTCCACAGTATACAGAACCAAAAAACCTGCATGCGATTCCTGAACTGTTGATTGTTAATCTGCCTCTTTCAGAAGCTAAAACAGAGGAATGGACAATTGACGAAATCCTGATTAACAGAGACTTTACTATGGTGATTCCACTGGTTGATTTTGACTTCTACAAAGAAAGAGACTCTGTGTCACCCACTAAAGAAAGGGACTGCAAGGGTACAGCTCAGTCTTTGGTTACTGGTGCCAAGGAGTCTACTGCCCTAAAGGTGCCCTCCATTCTTGAGCCACCAATGTGTCTGTCAACTTCTGAGACTTCTGTCTGTCCTCCTACAACCATTGACTCTTCTATGATCCAATCCACAGCCCTGCAGTCATCTTTGGCACACGTGTCTTCAACCAATGAACCGCTGCCATATCTGCCATTTACTCAAGAGCCAGTCCCAAAGACCTGGACATGTTTGTATCCAGCAACCGAGATTGCTTCAGCTTGCATGCCTTCAGCCTCAAGGTTTCCCCTGGCCTGCCTGTCTTCAGCTACAGTGACTCATCCTGCAGATCATCCTTCAGCTTTAGAGCCTCCGGTAGTCCATCAAAAGTGCATGTCTTCAGTCCCGGAGTATACTGAGTATTTGCCTTCAGTTCATGAGACGCCTGTATCCTGCTTAGCCTCGCTGCCAATATCAGAGGTATACCTGTCTACACCATCAGATCCTGCTGTATTTTCTTCTGCTCCAGCGATTCCTCCTGAATCCCAACCATTTACTGTCGATGAACGTCTAGCTTGCCTTTCTTTTGCTTCAGGAGGAGCACCAGAATGCCTGCCTTTTCCACAAGACGATTCTCCCAACTGCTTCACTTTAGCATCAGAGTCTCCTAAAAATGCAGCATCAGAGTTTGAGACTTTTGCCAGCTCCCGCTTCAGAGTCATCAAGCTGGACCAAGTGGTGAGTCAGAACCACTTACCTGGGTGTGCACAGGGGGTGGTGCAGACCGGCGTATTACCTACAGGACTTGTGCAACAGAATTCCGCCAAGAAGCACCAGTTGGGTGCTAGTAGCCAAAGGAAGGGAATGACTGCTGCAGTTCAAAATGTGTCTGTTATTGCTCCTTCTGCGAGTGTGCCTGAAATACCAAGTACTGCGTCTATCACTCCTATCAGTATGCCAAACGTCTCTGCTGTTGTATCCCACGTGCAACAAGGTGGTTACACGACTGTCACCAGGAGTACCAGCCTTGTACAACCCATTGGACTTTCAGGTCTCCAAGGCGTAGAACATGTGCAGTCAAACCTTAGTCACTTTCAACCACAAGCCTTTTCCCAGATGGATGACAGAAGAAAATCTGAACCTCTACCTCAGCCGCCACCTTCTCTAATGGCTAAACATAAACCTTTCCTGAAGCCAGCAATTTCCTCACCTCCCGCATGTCCACTCTCGGAAGAAAGGCTAACAGGGCTTCTACCATTGTCTAAGGCATGTTGCACCAGCCTGCCTCCCTCCTCAAAGACTTATAAGGGTCCACTCCCAGTGACTGAGCTTCCTGGACCTTCCAACTCTGCTTCAGGTCCTGCAAGTCCTTCATGCCTTTCTTCGAACCATGAGTCTCTTCCTCACCAGAAGCCACCGTTTCCATCAGTACCACCTCCAAAGACAAAGCACTCCTATCATGGAAGTCCATCTGCCTTTGCCCACAGGCCACCATTTCCATCAGTGCCACCTCCAAAGAAAAAGCACTCCCATCATGGAAAGAAGATGTCCCGTGTGGGTGGCGGGCACCCAAAGACGGCCGTAGGAGGGGGTATACTGTCACGACTCGCTCCCTTCGCTCCCGTTCCCACCACTTGGGGGCATGATTTGGGGTTTATTCCCTACTGGACCTTTCCTCCGAACCTTATGCTACAGTGCTGTGATGAATTGGGAGCGCTAAATCCCTATTTTCCAAGCTACTTCCCTTCCGGATCCATTTTTGGCAGCCAGCATGCTTCTTTAACCAAATGACTATGCTTCCCAGAATGCCTGGCCCACTGCTCCACCTCCACCCTTGCATGACAAGGTTGGGTGGAGGATAGGTAACAGCTGTGGCTGCAGGTGCAGCAATCAGCACACCTGAGGCGTGTGCTCGTTAAGCAGCTTTAAAAGCCTCAGTCTTACTTCAGTCCAGCGCTGGTCATCGTTTGCAGTGTTCCTGTGTGCACGTAGTTTAATTCGAAGCCTTTCACTGTGTAATTTAGTGCACATTTCCCTTGCCATATTCGCTGCCTTTGTACCCTGACTAATCCTGACACATTCCTATATTTTGGACTGTTATACTTTGCTGTTTGGTTTGCTGCTGTTTCACATTCACACCCCTCTTGAGAGTGCAGCCTTCACCGAACCCACTTTGCCACAAAAGGTGAAGAAGGTATATCTATGAAATGTGACTGTTTTAACTTTATGATTGTGTTGGATCTTGTTTCTAGAAGTGTGAGGGCTCACTAGGTGCTTTAGCCTATGCTCAAACGTGCACTCCTGCAGGGCAAACGTGAGTTCATCACACTTGTGGCAAAGGTGGGATTTAGAACAGACTGTGCCTACAGCTTAGCGAGTCAAAATAAGAGCGTGCATTTAATGTTAAATTCCCTGCCAAGGCATTTATTTATTTGTTTCAATGGAACTTGACATGAGCTCTGCAGCCACCTTGACAGTAAGTGAATTGCTGGAGCTTCATGAAGTTAGGGGACTCTCTGTGGCAGCAAGGTGAGGAAAACTGAAATTCTGAAAAGCCTCAAAGGCTTTGTAGAATCTTGGAGCCTGGAAGATTCCCAGTGGTTCAGTAGCAGTACTGAGCCCTTGGCTCAATTACCCATTTCTCTGGGTAGGAGAGTAGAAATGGATGGGGAAGGCGACCGTGATAGTGCTTCTCACTATGCTAGAATACACTCTCAGGTGTCCCAGAGGTCCCAGAGGTCCCAGGCCTCGATCAGTTCTCATGCTTCAGTAAAGTCAAGGGTTTCTGTGCAGTCCTGCTAGAGCCACCATGGAGAGGACTTAACCGATAGGGAACTCCTCCCTGAAGAATAGATAATATCTCTAGAATCACAGTAGAATAGGGAGGCTGCTGCTCGGGAGAGACAAGAGTACAGGGACATTGTACTACTGCGCGAAATTAAAATTGAGAGACAAGGGAAGCATTGAGGAGTTCCAATGGGGAAGGAAGTACCTCTAGTGTTGCCACCCAAGGGAAGCCTAGGCACCACATCCGCAAGGACCTGGTCCCTCCATATGAGATGTTGAAAAACTTCATTGATTGGTTTGAGGGACTGGAGTTTGCTTTCTGCATGCAAGATGTGGAAGAAGAGTTGTGGGGTGCAGCCATTATGACCATCTACCGACGGCTGGAATTGAGGTAATTGTTCAGTTCACTGCTGAGGAGTGGCCCACTTATACGAAAATGAAGGCTGCCGTCCTCAGGTGTATCTGAATGGATGGGTTACATGTAAACAAGGCGACACATTTGAGGGAATGTTTAATTTGATTGCATATGTGAATATCCTTAAGAATTGTGAAATTGAGTCAGGCCAGCAGCTAGTGGACAAGAGCATCACATGCCCAAGGGAGCTTGTAAAGGTTGCTGAAAGGTATGTGAGCACTCGTGTCAAGAAGAAGGCTCAGGTAACCACCTCTAAGAATTATGACAAGGCAATTGATATAAGCAAATCCAAGAAGGGCAAGGGCACAGTTTCTCACCCTCCTGCCAAGAAAGACCCCAAACACACAAAGGAAACTCCCTGCCACATGGCTTCTCAGCACACACAGAAAGATGGAGTGAGGGCACCCCTAGCACTGGGTACCCGCCGCCACTGCCCCAAGAGGCTGCTTTCTATGTGGGAACATGACACATAGGAGAGGAGAGCCAGCTTGAAAAGGTAGACACAAGCAGGCCTCATGGAAGAAGGAATAGTCCACATGGCCATCATAGATGATGAATTCCCACCAGGCCAGAGTCTGGCCAAATGTACCCTAAAATCATTGTATGAGAAAGGCACAGGGTATCTAACTGAAGCCCCTTTCTCACTAGTACAGCAATAGTTTTGGACAATGTGTTCATAAATGGGGACAGAGCTCTAGCACTTTGTGACACGGCTGCTAGTATCATCAATGCCTGGCGATAGTTGGTTCGAGAGGACCAGATCCTACCTGGACCTCAGAGGTTAGTCAGGGGATGTTATGCCTTACCCAATGCCAACTGGCTATCATAGAGGTCAGCCGGATGTGTGAACCATCTCAGCTGTGCATCGCTGTTAAGGACGCAATTTCAGGTGACTCCCTGTTGGGGAAAGACAAGCCCAAAGACAACATTATTGTTGAAATCATGAGAACCAGGGCCACATAAGCAGCATTGTTAGCAAACCTTATGGTCATGGGCCCTGGCGCCCTTACAGCTGAAGATGACAAAGGACCAGCACTGCCAGTGATGCATAGTCTAGATCCAGACTCCACAGAGGAACCTGCTCCTACTGGAGTGGATCTAGTGGCCGCTGAGGTTTGCACTATGGTAGCACAAGAACCACAACCTGGAGTGGAGGATGTTATATATTGTTTTCTTTATAGATATCAACTGTTAAAGTGGAATGTGTTTTATAATGTTATTAGTTGAGAGAGAGAACATTAGGAGAAATATTAGAACATGGAAGTGTAAGAGGTCACTTGAGAGCTGAGGTGAAATCAAGGAGGTTGTACTGCAGTCGTTACCTGTGGAACTATTGATAGCAAAAAAAAGTTAAATCAATCAGAGTCGTATGACATCTTTATTGTATTGTTGACAAGGATAGATTGACAACTGATGATCTTATGTGAATATGTTCATAACACACATTGGCGTGTTCAAGTGTGTGAGGATGCTGTTTGGGTTGATATTGGCTGCAAGTGTATTTCATAAAATCATGCAAAGAATATTGGAAGGAGTTAAAGAGGTTAAGGGGCCGATTCATGGAACAAACATGCGCCGAAAATCTTTGCGCAAGCAGGCGCAAGCGCAAAAAAACCTCGGGATGTGCGCCAAACCCGTGCATGGCGCACAAGTCACTGCAACATCCCGAAAGGCGTGCGCGACACGCACAGTGAAAGCACACAACCTCGGCGCATACACCAGAAAGTGGGCGGGACACGGGGCGTAACGCGCGGAATGGGGAACGACGCACGAAAATAAGGGCGTAACTGGGGATGTACTGCAGGGAAGCAGATGGAACGCCCACACGCACTCGAACCACACGTATTCATGGAATCGAATAGGGCAAAGCCACGCACAGCCAAAGACACGCACAAGCTGAAACACGTCCGCCACACGAAGGCAGGCGGTAGAGTCCCAGCGCATCACAAAAGTGGCAACATACAGCAATTGGGCCTGTGCGAGCGGGGCACGTGTATTTCAGGGGTGCGCGGGAAGTTCCACACGCGATTACATCAGGGTACGTGGATTTCGTGGTGCGGGGGAAGTTTCACACGTGACATCAGCAGGGTACGTGTATTCCAGGGGTGCGCGGAAAGTTCCACACGCGATTCCATCAGGGTACGTGTATTTCAGGGGTGCGCGGGAAGTTCCACACGCGATTGGGCCCATGCGAGCTGGGTATGCGCATTTCAAGGGGTGCGCGGTAAGTTCCACACGCGATTCCATCAGGGTACGTGTATTACAGGGGTGCGCGGGGAGCACTACACGTGAATTGCACGTGTGGGTCCTCCCAGGTGTTCCCTCTACACCCTCCACGGCCCCTGCAGGTGGCTCACACCACAGGAGCCTACCCTGCACATGTCCTGCAGGCACACCATCCACCATGGCCATGACCCCCAGCCAACCCACATGTCAATTTGCCCTACTGCCCACCAACACATGTCCCCCTGCACCCCCAGCCACCAGGGGCACCCTCCACCAGGCCCCCACCCATGTCTCCCACCACCCCCACCCCCCAGCAGTGCAGGGGCAGCCTCCACCAGGCCCCCACCCATGTCTCCCAGCACCCCCACCCCCCCCAGCCACCAGGGGCAGCCTCCACCAGGCCCCCACCCATGTCTCCCACCACCCCCACCCCCCAGCCACCAGGGGCAGCCTCCACCAGGCCCCCATCCATGTCTCCCACCACCCCACCCCCAGCCACCAGGGCAGCCTCCACCAGGCCCCCACCCATGTCTCCCACCACCCCCACCCCACAGCAGTGCAGGGGCACCCTCCACCAGGCCCCCACCCATGTCTCCCACCACCCCCACCCCCCAGCAGTGCAGGGGCAGCCTCCACCAGGCCCCCACCCATGTCTCCCACCACCCCCACCCCCCAGCCACCAGGGGCAGCCTCCACCAGGCCCCCACCCATGTCTCCCACCACCCCCACCCCCCAGCCACCAGGGCAGCCTCCACCAGGCCCCCACCCATGTCCCCCACCACCCCCACCCCCCACCAGTGCAGGGGCAGTCTCCACCAGGCCCCCAACCATGTCTCCCACCACCCCCACCCCCCAGCAGTGCAGGGGCAGCCTCCACCAGGCCCCCACCCATGTCTCCCACCACCCCCACCCCCCAGCCACCAGGGGCAGCCTCCACCAGGCCCCCACCCATGTCTCCCACCACCCCCACCCCCCAGCACTGTGGGGCACCTGCCAGCAGGCCACCACCCATGTCCAACTCATGTCTCCCACCACCCCCACCCCCCAGCACTGTGGGGCACCTGCCAGCAGGCCCCCACCCATGTCCAACTCATGTCTCCCACCACCCCCACCCCCCAGCCACCAGGGGCAGCCTCCACCAGGCCCCCACCCATGTCTCCCAGCACCCCCACCCCCCCAGCCACCAAGGGCAGCCTCCACCAGGCCCCCACCCATGTCTCCCACCACCCCCACCCCCCAGCCACCAGGGGCAGCCTCCACCAGGCCCCCACCCATGTCTCCCACCACCCCCACCCCCCAGCCACCAGGGCAGCCTCCACCAGGCCCCCACCCATGTCTCCCACCACCCCCACCCCACAGCAGTGCAGGGGCACCCTCCACCAGGCCCCCACCCATGTCTCCCACCACCCCACCCCCCAGCAGTGCAGGGGCAGCCTCCACCAGGCCCCACCCATGTCTCCCACCACCCCCACCCCCCAGCCACCAGGGGCAGCCTCCACCAGGCCCCCACCTATGTCTCCCACCAACCCCACC
This sequence comes from Ambystoma mexicanum, assembly GCF_040938575.1. Classification (NCBI taxonomy): domain Eukaryota; kingdom Metazoa; phylum Chordata; class Amphibia; order Caudata; family Ambystomatidae; genus Ambystoma; species Ambystoma mexicanum. Next base: position 1,093,489,963 of record NC_090941.1, read on the forward strand.
CCCCAGCCACCAGGGGCAGCCTACACCAGCCCCCCACCCATGTCTCCCACCACCCCCACCCCCCAGCAGTCAGGGGTACCCTCCACCAGGCCCACACTCATGTCCCGCTGCACCCCCACCCCCCAGCATCCAGGGGCACACTCCACCAGGCCCCCACTCATGTCCCGCTGCACCCCCACCCCCCAGCATCCAGGGGCACACTCCACCAGGCCCCCACTCATGTCCCCCAGCACCCCCACCCCCCAGCATCCAGGGGCACCCTCCACCAGGCCCCCACCCATGTCTCCCACCACCCCCACCCCCCAGCAGTGCAGGGGCAGTCTCCACCAGGCCCCCAACCATGTCTCCAACCACCCCCACCCCCCAGCAGTGCAGGGGCAGCCTCCACCAGGCCCCCACCCATGTCTCCCACCACCCCCACCCCCCAGCCACCAGGGGCAGCCTCCACCAGGCCCCCACCCATGTCTCCCACCACCCCCACCCCCCAGCACTGTGGGGCACCTGACAGCAGGCCACCACCCATGTCCAACTCATGTCTCCCACCACCCCCACCCCCCAGCACTGTGGGGCACCTGCCAGCAGGCCCCCACCCATGTCCAACTCATGTCTCCCACCACCCCCACCCCCCAGCCACCAGGGGCAGCCTCCACCAGGCCCCCACCCATGTCTCCCAGCACCCCCACCCCCCCAGCCACCAGGGGCAGCCTCCACCAGGCCCCTACCCATGTCTCCCACCACCCCCACCCCCCAGCCACCAGGGGCAGCCTCCACCAGGCCCCCACCCAATGCCCCACCACCCCCACCCCCCAGCCACCAGGGCAGCCTCCACCAGGCCCCCACCCATGTCTCCCACCACCCCCACCCCCCAGCAGTGCAGGGGCACCCTCCACCAGGCCCCCACCCATGTCTCCCACACCCCCACCCCCCAGCCACCAGGGGCAGCCTCCACCAGGCCCCCACCCATGTGTCCCACCACCCCCACCCCCCCAGCACTGTGGGGCACCTGCCAGCAGGCCCCCACCCATGTTCAACTCATGTTCCCCACCACCCCCACCCCCCAGCACTGTGGGGCACCTGCCAGCAGGCCCCCACCCATGTCCAACTCATGTTCCCCACCACCCCACCCCCCAGCAATGTGGGGCACCTGCCAGCAGGCCCCCACCCATGTCCAACTCAAGTTCCCCACCACCCCCACCCCCCAGCACTGTGGGGCACCTGCCAGCAGGCCCCCACCCATGTCCAACTCATGTTCCCCACCACCCCCACCCCCCAGCCACCAGGGGCACCCTCCACCAGGCCCCCACCCATGTCTCCCACCACCCCCACCCCCCAGCAGTGCAGGGGCACCCTCCACCAGGCCCCCACCCATGTTTCCCAGCACCCGCACCCCCCAGCATCCAGGGGCACCCTCCACCAGGCCCCCACTCATGTCTCCCAGCACCCCCACCCCCCAGCATCCAGGGGCACTCTCCACCAGGCCCCCACTCATGTCCAACTCATGTCTCCCTGCACCCCCACCCCCCAGCATCCAGGGGCACCTGCCAGCAGGCCTCCACTCATGGCCAACTCATGTCCCCCTGCACCCCCACCCCCCAGCAGTCAGGGGCACCCTCCACCAGGCCCACACCCATGTCTCCCACCACCCCCACCCCCCAGCCACCAGGGGCAGCCTCCACCAGGCCCCCACCCATGTGTCCCACAACCCCCACCCCCCAGCCACCAGGGGCACCCTCCACCAGGCCCCCACCCATGTCTCCCACCACCCCCAGCCACCAGGGGCAGCCTCCACCAGGCCCCCACTCATGTCCAACTCATGTCCCCCTGCACCCCCACCCCCCAGCAGTCAGGGGCACCCTCCACCAGGCCCACACTCATGTCCCGCTGCACCCCCACCCCCCAGCATCCAGGGGCACACTCCACCAGGCCCCCACTCATGTCCCGCTGCACCCCCACCCCCCAGCATCCAGGGGCACACTCCACCAGGCCCCCACTCATGTCTCCCAGCACCCCCACCCCCCAGCATCCAGGGGCACCCTCCACCAGGCCCCCACCCATGTCTCCCACCACCCCCACCCCCCAGCAGTGCAGGGGCAGCCTCCACCAGGCCCCCACCCATGTCTCCCACCACCCCCACCCCCCAGCAGTGCAGGGGCAGCCTCCACCAGGCCCCCACCCATGTCTCCCACCACCCCCACCCCCCAGCCACCAGGGGCAGCCTCCACCAGGCCCCCACCGATGTCTCCCACCACCCCCAACCCCCAGCAATGCAGGGGCACCCTCCACCAGGCCCCCACCCATGTCTCCCACCACCCCCACCCCCCAGCCACCAGGGGCAGCCTCCACCAGGCCCCCACCCATGTCTCCCACCACCCCCACCCCCCAGCCACCAGGGGCACCCTCCACCAGGCCCCCACCCATGTCTCCCACCACCCCCAGCCACCAGGGGCAGCCTCCACCAGGCCCCCACCCATGTCTCCCACCACCCCCACCCCCCAGCCACCAGGGGCAGCCTCCACCAGGCCCCCACCCATGTTTCCCACCACCCCCACCCCCCAGCCACCAGGGGCACCCTCCACCAGGCCCCCACCCATGTCTCCCACCACCCCCAGCCACCAGGGGCAGCCTCCACCAGGCCCCCACCCATGTGTCCCACCACCCCACCCCCCCAGCACTGTGGGGCACCTGCCAGCAGGCCCCCACCCATGTCTCCCACCACCCCCACCCCCCAGCAGTGCAGGGGCACCCTCCACCAGGCCCCCACCCATGTCTCCCACCACCCCCACCCTCCAGCCACCAGGGGAAGCCTCCACCAGGCCCCCACCCATGTGTCCCACCACCCCCACCCCGCCAGCACTGTGGGGCACCTGCCAGCAGGCCCCCACCCATGTCCAACTCATGTTCCCCACCACCCCCACCCCCCAGCACTGTGGGGCACCTGCCAGCAGGCCCCCACCCATGTCCAACTCATGTTCCCCACCACCCCCACCCCCCAACAGTGTGGGGCACCTGCCAGCAGGCCCCCACCCATGTCCAACTCATGTTCCCCACCACCCCCACCCCCCAGCACTGTGGGGCACCTGCCAGCAGGCCCCCACCCATGTGAAACTCATGTTCCCCAGCCAACATGTCATCACAATCTAGATCCCTGGTCCCTATGGTCAGCCTCCATATGCAAAACACCCACCCGAGTATTGCATCCACCCACTCATAATTTGCAATTACATCACAGAACACCAATTGCAAGTTCCGAAACAAACACATTTCCCTCTCATACACCCAATGGGTGTCAGTGAATCTCAAAACCCATATCATGAAATGCATGAAACCAATGAGATACCACACATTGAAGTTCAACAAAAAAAATATGTATTAAAGGAAACATAAATAGAATCAAAAATGAAGAAACAGAAATGTGAATGTACAAAAATCAAAAGAAGCATGTCCGTGAAAAAAAGCAAAAGCAAAAATAAAATTCCAAAGTAATGGTGTCCAAAGTCAATGTCCACAAAACAAAATCCAATGGGAAATAAAAAAGAAAGCCATTGCTCCATGGTCAAAATGTGAAAAAAAAATACAATCCAACAGTGAACTATGTACATGGGAACAAGCCAGGGTCCATTATCCCAACAAAAAAAAAAAGGAAACCTATCTAACTACACTAACTAATAAAATAAACTATATACAAAAATGTGGCCAATGTCCAAAAGGTCCAAATTAAATCAAAACAAAAATGAAACCTAACACTACCTACATAACTATGTACAAGGGCAGAGGGTAGTTTCACGGCTCACTTGTGGATGTCCCGGGCCAGGGCATCATCGAACTCCTGCTCAATGTCCCGGAGGCGGTCCTCCTCCATGTCCCCGAGGGTCCGCAGGGCCGTCGCCGTGTCCACCTCCAAACCCCTGCGGATTGCCTCGAGGCACTCAGCCCGCCTCAGGGCCCTCCGCATGGAGTTCTCCGCCCTGACCATTGTGAGCCGTGCCTCTTCCGACCGCTGCCGCTCCGCATCTATGCCGTGGCCCAACCGCTGCCACACGGAAGACACTCTCTGTCCTGGCCGGCCGATGCCTGCCCCCCCGATGTTGAAGGCCCCGAGCCTTCATGGCTCCCACCACGTTGCTGCTGCTGCTGTGACTCTGCCCGTGCACTGCCTCCTGCTGCCTGCACATCCTCCGCCGGCTGGGGTGCAGTCGTAGATGTGGCCACCCCTGCTGGACGTCCGACTCCCGACTGTGGCAGGGATGCCTCCTCCACCAGCCTGGCCGCACCGTCAGAGGCAGCCCCACAGGGCACCCAGGTGACTGATGGGTGGGAAGATGGCACGGAGGACGACTGGCGCGTAGGGGGTCCAGTTGAGGAGGGGGTCGTAGCAAGCCCCATCAGACGGAGGAATCCGGCCTGGGTGACCTGTCCCAGCAGGCTGACGTGGTCAACGAGCCATTCGAGATGACGTGCAGTCTCCTCATGAAAAGACTGCAGGTCACCTCGCATGGCCCGTTGACGCAACGCCACACCAGTCAGGACAGGCTCAACCCGGACCCGGATAGCCACGTCCGCAGGCAGAGGAAGGCCAGTTGACGTGAGCTCATCCCCTGCCTGAAAACGGGTCTGGACGTAGGCATCCCTGCTGGTGCAAGATGATGCAGGGACAGGATTGCACACAGGCAACTCCGCAGCGGCCTGTGCTGCCTCCTGTCCCTGGTCCTGCACTGCACCACTAGCACCAGTGGGATCCCCACCTCCAGACACCGTCTCTGGTGCTTGCACGGCCTCCTCCTCCACCAAACCCCCCACCAACCTGGATGACTCCGTGCCATCTTCCTCTGTTGGGCCCTGTGGGGTCCCAGCTGCCCCTTCTGCTGCCGAGGAGTCCAACTCCAACCTCCGTCTCTTGGACCTCCCCCCGGCAGCTGCGGCCTGGGACGCGGCACCGGACTCCTCACTCCCCGACGAGATGACAACATGGGAGGGGAGCCGGGCCTTGCGTCTCCGGCTGGCGGTGGGATCCCCGCGGCTGTGCTCCACAGCACCTTCTCCGCCCTCTTCATCAGTTGACGCTGCAGACAGGGAGAAACAAAACACAGGCATCAGGGCACTGTACAATGGACACATACACACATGACAGTTGTACATGAGTGGCATTGGCAAACCTCAGACATGTCATCAGAATCCCCAACACACATGTCATTTCAACTCGCACACATGAGCCATACCACAGCCATATCGCAACTGCCAGCACCATCCATACACATACAACAGCATGAGCAGGCAAAGGTGAGCCAGACATCACATGCAACACAGGAAGTGCACCACACATGTACACACACCACCACACTTGCATGCATGTGTACACCCCTGCCAAGTGTTGCAGTGTTCAGACGGGCATCCATGTCACATCTGCCAATCAGGCTTCCACATACCGCTGTCACATGCATCCATGTTGCATCACTGTTGTCAAATACACACACATGCACATGTACACAGTGCTGATACATGCAGCCGAAAACAACATACATGCGTGACATCACAGACATGTCTACTTACATACACATTCATCCAAACATGTGTGCCCACACAACTGCATTTGGCATGCAAGCCTACACACACAAGCACCATCCATGTCTCACACATTCCAGCCCTCGCATGTGTTAGCCCCACGGCCCTGTACACCCCCACCCATACTCGACCCCATACAAACAGATGTGCAAACTGCACACTACTGAAAAATCACCACACGCACTGCTCGCAATCAGGATGCATGTACACTTACCGCTCGACTCCAGACGGGTCTGCCTCTCAAGGACCTGGACGTGGAGCGCTGGGGATATGCGTTCCAGGACCCTCATCTGTTCTTCCGACAAGTGGCCCCGGCGCCCCTTGGCATCCGTTGCCTTCAAGAGGCGCCGGGCCTTGTTCAGGGTCCTGGACCTGAAGTCCTCCCAGCGCTTCTTGACATGTTGTAAGTCGCGGACTGCCACCCCCTCCGCGTTGATGGCAGTCACGATGTCAGTCCAGATCCGAGTCTGTCCTTCCTTGTCGGCGCGGGAACTTCCGAAGAGGGCATCATACTGGCCCAGGCCTTGCTCCACCAGGACACCAACTTCGGTGGCACTGAAGCTGGTGCCCCTCTGCCTCTCTGGCCGGGGGTTGTCAGTGGTCTCAGATGGTGTTTGCCCTGACATGACAACCCCAGAGGCAGGAGTGGGTGGGCAACTGGGTCCTGGGGCTGGGCTGTGGAGCGATGGAATCCCAGTCGGGAGTCTTCGGTTCCAGCAGGGGTGGTCACAGCAACAGCACCCCTGGCTGATGTGCAGGCAGCAAATGGCAGGGCACGTGGGCAGCAGGCAGTCAGGCAGCAGCAGATGGCAGGTGGGAGCGTGCTCGGGGCTCTGGGGGGCAGTAGTTCGGCCTTCTGGGCAGGAGCGTGGTCTTCCGTGTGCTTACGCGTGGCCAGCTTGATACGGAGTGATTTGGCACGTGAAAAATCTGCACGTCAGCGTGTAATTCGAGGAAAGGCCCTTAGCGCGTATGCACGGCAGCACGCATATGCGATTTCATTGGACCAAACATTTTTTTATGGGAAATGTTTTTTGGTGGCCACAAGAAGTTTCAGACTGAAAACAGATAGTTTGTGAAAAAAACACCATTTCAGATGGTTTGCCAGAAGACATTGATTTTTTCCATTAAATTTTGTTTTCGCGGTCAAAAACATGATATTTCAGGGAAAAAAACACATTTCAGGAAGCAAAATCTGCATAGAAAATTGGCACAACAGCTAAAAAATGTCCCTGCAGACAGAACAGAGCTGGAGGCGAATTTAGGCAATATCGTTCCACCAGTAGTGAGGGTAACTTTGCCCACCCCTAGCCTTGACTAGGGGACTGAAAATGAATCTACAGGGACTGGCCACAAAGTCCAGATGAGGGTGTATTAAGAGCTATGCTTTTTCCTTTCTTATTGGTCCTTTTGTTTTCACACCTTAACCTACCTTTCTTCAGTGCAGTGTCTGGGCCCTGTTTTTCACATGTTCTGTTTTTGAGCCCAGTCACAGGCCTCAGAGAAGGCCGGTGCCCTTTGAGGCCTGAATGCTTCCTCCACCAGTAGCAGGGCCCCAGGGCTTCTGACAGCAGCAGAGGCCCTGTGAGGAGTGGCCTCGAGCCGTCAGGTGGGCTCAGCTGAGCCACCTCCACTGGCCCGGGTCCTGTTCCTGGGGCTCCCAGCTCTGTCTGCCTTGACCTCTCCAAGCCCCCTGCTCCAGGGCTCACCTGCTGCCGTCGCCGTGCCAACGGAACCCTCAGGCTGGGCAGAGCATTGTGAAATGACAGCCTCCCCTCCCCCGCCGCCGGGGCCTGGGCCCAGGGCTGGGAGCTTGCAAGGCAAAGACACACCTCAGCTCAGCTTCTGCAGAGCTGCTCCAGAGCTCGACCCCCCGGGCCCCCGGGGCCCCAGGGCTGGGGCTCAGAGCAGGAAAGGGCGTTTTATTGGAATGTCCTTTCCTTCTTGATGATTCCTACAAACCGTTTTAAGCTCTGTACATATAGAAAAGCAACATGTGTCATGCCATTTGGGACATGCTGTTCACATGTCTAGCTCCACTAAAACCCTCCTCAGCATATTTCCGAGGCATCAAGGATGAACCAGGAACAGTGCACGGCCCTGACAAATCTGCTTCACTGTCCCAGCTTTAACAGACATCTGAGTGTCACACTACATGGCAGGTCCTGCCAGGGCAACAGCAGGGGAAGCTTCACTCACACAGTGCTACAGCATGGGCTTCCCTCCTAGTGAACGGGTGCAGCAGGACAAACTCCTGTCACAGAGAATGGGCACAACCACACTGCAAGCGTCACTCACACATGGTCTGGCTTCCGACAGCAAAGCAAGCCTCCTACATTGCACATACTGCACTGTAAAGCGTTAGTCTTTGGACAGCAGAGCTATCCCTCTGCATCACACATACTGGACACACTGAAGGGCCTCCTCCAGATTGAATTGTTACTGGATCGCCGTCCTATCCCCCTGCCCCAAACCTCCCCCAATGACTGTCAACATGCTTCTCCTTACCTTCCTGCAGATACAGCACCCCTCTAGGCCTAACGGATGGCACACCAAGCTTCACGGTGCACTTTAAGGTATTCAGTCTCCACCTTTTATCTGTCCTGCTCCTCATTTCACCACGAAGAACCACTGGCAGTATTTCAACATCATTTTGAAACTGAAGTTATGGAACAGCTACAAAACCAGGGGAATGGCGCGGCAGGGGATTTCATTCCATTTCATTCTGTCCTTTGGCTGTGTGCGCAGTGTCAGAAGAGTTTGAGGACTGCAGAAGACACTGGAATAGATTTCTGGGCGAAAGCGCCAGAGATTCTGGCCCCTGCCCCGATCGCCTTACGAAGGCCTTACAAACGCCTTATGGCGGGCTTTGCCCTGGCGGGCAAATGTCTGAGTTGGACACTCAGCGCAGTACCTGAGCAAATTAGAGTGAGGTTTCACTCAGGGACAAGCCTGCCAAGCTATGTACTATGGCAGCTGAATGGGGGCATGGGGTCCTCTTGTCTCAGGGATCTGCTTCTCTTATCCAAAACATCTTGCCTCCCATCAGCCTTAGCCCCTAGCATATGGTAATGAGTGGAGTCTCTACACTTCCCCCGTTGCACATTTGTCGATTCCCAGAGCTCTGTGGCAGACAGGGTAAATGTATCTATGTGTGAGAGAGAGAGGGAGCCAGATGGAGAGAGAGAAAGAGAGAGAGAGAGCGGGGGGGAGCAGGCTCTGACAGTCACAATGAGAGAAAAGTGAAGTTGCATCCCCTCAAGCACTCCCCTGCACCCATCAACACAACAGCAAAGTTAGCTTGCATGTTCCCCGTTCTCCCCACTAACCCACCCACCCTCCTCTCTTTCAGGACTTGCAGAGTGCCTAGAAACCCTGGAAATGATGGCAGCGGAGCATGGTACAAACACAAATATCAAAATAGAACTATTCCCCTACTGTCTACAAAACCAAGGAACTACTTCACCTTTGTTTTTTTCCACTTCACATTACAAGAGAAAGACGTCCTTCGTTGGCCCTTTTTACGCACTACCATTCGGTTTACACATTTCATCCTGTTGAGTCTCCCAGTCGGCAAGAGCTATATATTTGGGTGGGTGATCCCAATGAAGTCAATGGAAATAGAGAAGGTGTTAGAACGGTGATGATTGTGTGCTGCAAGTGTCTTTCCCTTGAAGTCCATAGATATCATGGCCTTGACTAGGGGGTGGTCGAAGTGGCCGATAATTTGCTCAGCAGAAAAAATGCAGAATTTTGGGCAAATTCTGCCACTTCGCCTGCTCTGCCCACAGAGAGAAATTGCCAATTTCAGGCTTTTTCTCCCTGAAATTCGGTTTTTTATGGGAAATGTTTTTTGGTGGCCACAAGAAGTTTCAGACTGAAAACAGATAGTTTGTGAAAAAAACACCATTTCAGATGGTTTGCCAGAAGACATTGATTTTTTCCATTAAATTTTGTTTTAGCGGTCAAAAACATGATATTTCAGGGAAAAAACACATTTCAGGAAGCAAAATCTGCATAGAAAATTGGCACAACAGCTAAAAAATGTCCCTGCAGACAGAACAGAGCTGGAGGCGAATTTAGGCAATATCGTTCCACCAGTAGTGAGGGTAACTTTGCCCACCCCTAGCCTTGACTAGGGGACTGAAAATGAATCTACAGGGACTGGCCACAAAGTCCAGATGAGGGTGTATTAAGAGCTATGCTTTTTCCTTTCTTATTGGTGCTTTTGTTTTCACACCTTAACCTACCTTTCTTCACTGCAGTGTCTGGGCCCTGTTTTTCACATGTTCTGTTTTTGAGCCCAGTCACAGGCCTCAGAGAAGGCCGGTGCCCTTTGAGGCCTGAATGCTTCCTCCACCAGTAGCAGGGCCCCAGGGCTTCTGACAGCAGCAGAGGCCCTGTGAGGAGTAGCCTCGAGCCGTCAGGTGGGCTCAGCTGAGCCACCTCCACTGGCCTGGGTCCTGTTCCTGGGGCTCCCAGCTCTGTCTGCCTGGACCTCTCCATGCCCCCTGCTCCAGGGCTCACCTGCTGCCGTCGCCGTGCCAACGGAACCCTCAGGCTGGGCAGAGCATTGTGAAATGACAGCCTCCCCTCCACCGCCGGGGCCAGGGCCCAGGGCTGGGAGCTTGCAAGGCAAAGACACACCTCAGCTCAGCTTCTGCAGAGCTGCTCCAGAGCTCGACCCCCCGGGCCCCGGGGCCCCAGGGCTGGGGCTCAGAGCAGGAAAGGGCGTTTTATTGGAATGTCCTTTCCTTCTTGATGATTCCTACAAACCGTTTTAAGCTCTGTACATATAGAAAAGCAACATGTGTCATGCCATTTGGGACATGCTGTTCACATGTCTAGCTCCACTAAAACCCTCCTCAGCATATTTCCGAGGCATCAAGGATGAACCAGGAACAGTGCACGGCCCTGACAAATCTGCTTCACTGTCCCAGCTTTAACAGACATCTGAGTGTCACACTACATGGCAGGTCCTGCCAGGGCAACAGCAGGGGAAGCTTCACTCACACAGTGCTACAGCATGGGCTTCCCTCCTAGTGAACGGGTGCAGCAGGACAAACTCCTGTCACAGAGAATGGGCACAACCACACTGCAAGCGTCACTCACACATGGTCTGGCTTCCGACAGCAAAGCAAGCCTCCTACATTGCACATACTGCACTGTAAAGCGTTAGTCTTTGGACAGCAGAGCTATCCCTCTGCATCACACATACTGGACACACTGAAGGGCCTCCTCCAGATTGAATTGTTACTGGATCGCCGTCCTATCCCCCTGCCCCAAACCTCCCCCAATGACTGTCAACATGCTTCTCCTTACCTTCCTGCAGATACAGCACCCCTCTAGGCCTAACGGATGGCACACCAAGCTTCACGGTGCACTTTAAGGTATTCAGTCTCCACCTTTTATCTGTCCTGCTCCTCATTTCACCACGAAGAACCACTGGCAGTATTTCAACATCATTTTGAAACTGAAGTTATGGAACAGCTACAAAACCAGGGGAATGGCGCGGCAGGGGATTTCATTCCATTTCATTCTGTCCTTTGGCTGTGTGCGCAGTGTCAGAAGAGTTTGAGGACTGCAGAAGACACTGGAATAGATTTCTGGGCGAAAGCGCCAGAGATTCTGGCCCCTGCCCCGATCGCCTTACGAAGGCCTTACAAACGCCTTATGGCGGGCTTTGCCCTGGCGGGCAAATGTCTGAGTTGGACACTCAGCGCAGTACCTGAGCAAATTAGAGTGAGGTTTCACTCAGGGACAAGCCTGCCAAGCTATGTACTATGGCAGCTGAATGGGGGCATGGGGTCCTCTTGTCTCAGGGATCTGCTTCTCTTATCCAAAACATCTTGCCTCCCATCAGCCTTAGCCCCTAGCATATGGTAATGAGTGGAGTCTCTACACTTCCCCCGTTGCACATTTGTCGATTCCCAGAGCTCTGTGGCAGACAGGGTAAATGTATCTATGTGTGAGAGAGAGAGGGAGCCAGATGGAGAGAGAGAAAGAGAGAGAGAGAGCGGGGGGGAGCAGGCTCTGACAGTCACAATGAGAGAAAAGTGAAGTTGCATCCCCTCAAGCACTCCCCTGCACCCATCAACACAACAGCAAAGTTAGCTTGCATGTTCCCCGTTCTCCCCACTAACCCACCCACCCTCCTCTCTTTCAGGACTTGCAGAGTGCCTAGAAACCCTGGAAATGATGGCAGCGGAGCATGGTACAAACACAAATATCAAAATAGAACTATTCCCCTACTGTCTACAAAACCAAGGAACTACTTCACCTTTGTTTTTTTCCACTTCACATTACAAGAGAAAGACGTCCTTCGTTGGCCCTTTTTACGCACTACCATTCGGTTTACACATTTCATCCTGTTGAGTCTCCCAGTCGGCAAGAGCTATATATTTGGGTGGGTGATCCCAATGAAGTCAATGGAAATAGAGAAGGTGTTAGAACGGTGATGATTGTGTGCTGCAAGTATCTTTCCCTTGAAGTCCATAGATATCATGGCCTTGACTAGGGGGTAGTCGAAGTGGCCGATAATTTGCTCAGCAGAAAAAATGCAGAATTTTGGGCAAATTCTGCCACTTCGCCTGCTCTGCCCACAGAGAGAAATTGCCAATTTCAGGCTTTTTCTCCCTGAAATTCGGTTTTTTATGGGAAATGTTTTTTGGTGGCCACAAGAAGTTTCAGACTGAAAACAGATAGTTTGTGAAAAAAACACCATTTCAGATGGTTTGCCAGAAGACATTGATTTTTTCCATTAAATTTTGTTTTAGCGGTCAAAAACATGATATTTCAGGGAAAAAACACATTTCAGGAAGCAAAATCTGCATAGAAAATTGGCACAACAGCTAAAAAATGTCCCTGCAGACAGAACAGAGCTGGAGGCGAATTTAGGCAATATCGTTCCACCAGTAGTGAGGGTAACTTTGCCCACCCCTAGCCTTGACTAGGGGACTGAAAATGAATCTACAGGGACTGGCCACAAAGTCCAGATGAGGGTGTATTAAGAGCTATGCTTTTTCCTTTCTTATTGGTGCTTTTGTTTTCACACCTTAACCTACCTTTCTTCACTGCAGTGTCTGGGCCCTGTTTTTCACATGTTCTGTTTTTGAGCCCAGTCACAGGCCTCAGAGAAGGCCGGTGCCCTTTGAGGCCTGAATGCTTCCTCCACCAGTAGCAGGGCCCCAGGGCTTCTGACAGCAGCAGAGGCCCTGTGAGGAGTAGCCTCGAGCCGTCAGGTGGGCTCAGCTGAGCCACCTCCACTGGCCTGGGTCCTGTTCCTGGGGCTCCCAGCTCTGTCTGCCTGGACCTCTCCATGCCCCCTGCTCCAGGGCTCACCTGCTGCCGTCGCCGTGCCAACGGAACCCTCAGGCTGGGCAGAGCATTGTGAAATGACAGCCTCCCCTCCACCGCCGGGGCCAGGGCCCAGGGCTGGGAGCTTGCAAGGCAAAGACACACCTCAGCTCAGCTTCTGCAGAGCTGCTCCAGAGCTCGACCCCCCGGGCCCCGGGGCCCCAGGGCTGGGGCTCAGAGCAGGAAAGGGCGTTTTATTGGAATGTCCTTTCCTTCTTGATGATTCCTACAAACCGTTTTAAGCTCTGTACATATAGAAAAGCAACACGTGTCATGCCATTTGGGACATGCTGTTCACATGTCTAGCTCCACTAAAACCCTCCTCAGCATATTTCCGAGGCATCAAGGATGAACCAGGAACAGTGCACGGCCCTGACAAATCTGCTTCACTGTCCCAGCTTTAACAGACATCTGAGTGTCACACTACATGGCAGGTCCTGCCAGGGCAACAGCAGGGGAAGCTTCACTCACACAGTGCTACAGCATGGGCTTCCCTCCTAGTGAACGGGTGCAGCAGGGAAAACTCCTGTCACAGAGAATGGGCACAACCACACTGCAAAATTCATTCACACATGGTCTGGCTTCCGACAGCAAACCAAGCCTCCTACATTGCACATACTGCACTGTAAAGCGTTAGTCTTTGGACAGCAGAGCTATCCCTCTGCATCACACATAGTAGACACCCTGAAGGGCCTCCTCCAGATTGAATTGTTACTGGACTGCCGTCCTATCCCCCTGCCCCAAACCTCCCCCAATGACTGTCAGCATGCTTCTCCTTACCTTCCTGCAGATACAGCACCCCTCTAGGCCTAACGGATGGCACACCAAGCTTCACGGTGCACTTTAAGGTATTCAGTCTCCACCTTTTATCTGTCCTGCTCCTCATTTCACCACGAAGAACCACTGGCAGTATTTCAACATCATTTTGAAACTGAAGTTATGGAACAGCTACAAAACCAGGGGAATGGCGCGGCAGGGGATTTCATTCCATTTCATTCTGTCCTTTGGCTGTGTGCGCAGTGTCAGAAGAGTTTGAGGACTGCAGAAGACACTGGAATAGATTTCTGGGCGAAAGCGCCAGAGATTCTGGCCCCTGCCCCGATCGCCTTACAAACGCCTTACAAACGCCTGGCGGGCAAATGTCTGAGATGGACACTCAGCGCAGTACCTGAGCAAATTAGAGTGAGGTTTCACTCAGGGACAAGCCTGCCAAGCTATGTACTATGGCAGCTGAATGGGGGCATGGGGTCCTCATGTCTCAGGGATCTGCTTCTCTTATCCAAAACATCTTGCCTCCCATCAGCCTTAGCCCCTAGCATATGGTAATGAGTGGAGTCTCTACACTTCCCCCGTTGCACATTTGTCGATTCCCAGAGCTCTGTGGCAGACAGGGTAAATGTATCTATGTGTGAGAGAGAGAGGGAGCCAGATAGAGAGAGAGAAAGAGAGAGAGAGAGGGGGGGGCAGGCTCTGACAGTCACAATGAGAGAAAAGTGAAGTTGCATCCCCTCAAGCACTCCCCTGCACCCATCAACACAACAGCAAAGTTAGCTTGCATGTTCCCCGTTCTCCCCACTAACCTCAACCCACCCACCCTCCTCTCTTTCAGGACTTGCAGAGTGCCTAGAGACCCTGGAAATGATGGCAGCGGAGCATAGTACAAACACAAATTTCAAAATAGAACTATTCCCCTACTGTCTACAAAACCAAGGAACTACTTCACGTTTGTTTTTTTCCACTTCACATTACAAGAGAAAGACGTCCTTCGTTGGCCCTTTTTACGCACTACCATTCGGTTTACACATTTCATCCTGTTGAGTCTCCCAGTCGGCAAGAGCTATATATTTGGGTGGGTGATCCCAATGAAGTCAATGGAAATAGAGAAGGTGTTAGAACGGTGATGATTGTGTGCTGCAAGTGTCTTTCCCTTGAAGTCCATAGATATCATGGCCTTGACTAGGGGGTGGTCAAAGTGGCCGATAATTTGCTCAGCAGAAAAAATGCAGAATTTTGGGCAAATTCTGCCACTTCGCCTGCTCTGCCCACAGAGAGAAATTGCCAATTTCAGGCTTTTTCTCCCTGAAATTCGGTTTTTTATGGGAAATGTTTTTTGGTGGCCACAAGAAGTTTCAGACTGAAAACAGATAGTTTGTGAAAAAAACACCATTTCAGATGGTTTGCCAGAAGACATTGATTTTTTCCATTAAATTTTGTTTTAGCGGTCAAAAACATGATATTTCAGGGAAAAAAACACATTTCAGGAAGCAAAATCTGCATAGAAAATTGGCACAACAGCTAAAAAATGTCCCTGCAGACAGAACAGAGCTGGAGGCGAATTTAGGCAATATCGTTCCACCAGTAGTGAGGGTAACTTTGCCCACCCCTAGCCTTGACTAGGGGACTGAAAATGAATCTACAGGGACTGGCCACAAAGTCCAGATGAGGGTGTATTAAGAGCTATGCTTTTTCCTTTCTTATTGGTCCTTTTGTTTTCACACCTTAACCTACCTTTCTTCAGTGCAGTGTCTGGGCCCTGTTTTTCACATGTTCTGTTTTTGAGCCCAGTCACAGGCCTCAGAGAAGGCCGGTGCCCTTTGAGGCCTGAATGCTTCCTCCACCAGTAGCAGGGCCCCAGGGCTTCTGACAGCAGCAGAGGCCCTGTGAGGAGTGGCCTCGAGCCGTCAGATGGGCTCAGCTGAGCCACCTCCACTGGCCCGGGTCCTGTTCCTGGGGCTCCCAGCTCTGTCTGCCTTGACCTCTCCATGCCCCCTGCTCCAGGGCTCACCTGCTGCCATCGCCGTGCCAACGGAACCCTCAGGCTGGGCAGAGCATTGTGAAATGACAGCCTCCCCTCCCCCGCCGCCGGGGCCTGGGCCCAGGGCTGGGAGCTTGCAAGGCAAAGACACACCTCAGCTCAGCTTCTGCAGAGCTGCTCCAGAGCTCGACCCCCGGGGCCCCGGGGCCCCGGGGCCCCAGGGCTGGGGCTCAGAGCAGGAAAGGGCGTTTTATTGGAATGTCCTTTCCTTCTTGATGATTCCTATAAACCGTTTTAAGCTCTGTACATATAGAAAAGCAACATGTGTCATGCCATTTGGGACATGCTGTTCACATGTCTAGCTCCACTAAAACCCTCCTCAGCATATTTCCGAGGCATCAAGGATGAACCAGGAACAGTGCACGGCCCTGACAAATCTGCTTCACTGTCCCAGCTTTAACAGACATCTGAGTGTCACACTACATGGCAGGTCCTGCCAGGGCAACAGCAGGGGAAGCTTCACTCACACAGTGCTACAGCATGGGCTTCCCTCCTACTGAACGGGTGCAGCAGGACAAACTCCTGTCACAGAGAATGGGCACAACCACACTGCAAGCGTCACTCACACATGGTCTGGCTTCCGACAGCAAAGCAAGCCTCCTACATTGCACATACTGCACTGTAAAGCGTTAGTCTTTGGACAGCAGAGCTATCCCTCTGCATCACACATACTGGACACACTGAAGGGCCTCCTCCAGATTGAATTGTTACTGGATCGCCGTCCTATCCCCCTGCCCCAAACCTCCCCCAATGACTGTCAGCATGCTTCTCCTTACCTTCCTGCAGATACAGCACCCCTCTAGGCCTAACGGATGGCACACCAAGCTTCACGGTGCACTTTAAGGTATTCAGTCTCCACCTTTTATCTGTCCTGCTCCTCATTTCACCACGAAGAACCACTGGCAGTATTTCAACATCATTCTGAAACTGAAGTTATGGAACAGCTACAAAACCAGGGGAATGGCGCGGCAGGGGATTTCATTCCATTTCATTCTGTCCTTTGGCTGTGTGCGCAGCGTCAGAAGAGTTTGAGGACTGCAGAAGACACTGGAATAGATTTCTGGGCGAAAGCGCCAGAGATTCTGGCCCCTGCCCCGATCGCCTTACGAAGGCCTTACAAACGCCTGGCGGGCAAATGTCTGAGTTGGACACTCAGCGCAGTACCTGAGCAAATTAGAGTGAGGTTTCACTCAGGGACAAGCCTGCCAACCTATGTACTATGGCAGCTGAATGGGGGCATGGGGTCCTCATGTCTCAGGGATCTGCTTCTCTTATCCAAAACATCTTGCCTCCCATCAGCCTTAGCCCCTAGCATATGGTAATGAGTGGAGTCTCTACACTTCCCCCGTTGCACATTTGTCGATTCCCAGAGCTCTGTGGCAGACAGGGTAAATGTATCTATGTGTGAGAGAGAGAGGGAGCCAGATAGAGAGAGAGAAAGAGAGAGAGAGAGGGGGGGGCAGGCTCTGACAGTCACAATGAGAGAAAAGTGAAGTTGCATCCCCTCAAGCACTCCCCTGCACCCATCAACACAACAGCAAAGTTAGCTTGCATGTTCCCCGTTCTCCCCACTAACCTCAACCCACCCACCCTCCTCTCTTTCAGGACTTGCAGAGTGCCTAGAGACCCTGGAAATGATGGCAGCGGAGCATGGTACAAACACAAATATCAAAATAGAACTATTCCCCTACTGTCTACAAAACCAAGGAACTACTTCACCTTTGTTTTTTTCCACTTCACATTACAAGAGAAAGACGTCCTTCGTTGGCCCTTTTTACGCACTACCATTCGGTTTACACATTTCATCCTGTTGAGTCTCCCAGTCGGCAAGAGCTATATATTTGGGTGGGTGATCCCAATGAAGTCAATGGAAATAGAGAAGGTGTTAGAACGGTGATGATTGTGTGCTGCAAGTGTCTTTCCCTTGAAGTCCATAGATATCATGGCCTTGACTAGGGGGTGGTCGAAGTGGCCGATAATTTGCTCAGCAGAAAAAATGCAGAATTTTGGGCAAATTCTGCCACTTCGCCTGCTCTGCCCACAGAGAGAAATTGCCAATTTCAGGCTTTTTCTCCCTGAAATTCGGTTTTTTATGGGAAATGTTTTTTGGTGGCCACAAGAAGTTTCAGACTGAAAACAGATAGTTTGTGAAAAAAACACCATTTCAGATGGTTTGCCAGAAGACATTGATTTTTTCCATTAAATTTTGTTTTAGCGGTCAAAAACATGATATTTCAGGGAAAAAACACATTTCAGGAAGCAAAATCTGCATAGAAAATTGGCACAACAGCTAAAAAATGTCCCTGCAGACAGAACAGAGCTGGAGGCGAATTTAGGCAATATCGTTCCACCAGTAGTGAGGGTAACTTTGCCCACCCCTAGCCTTGACTAGGGGACTGAAAATGAATCTACAGGGACTGGCCACAAAGTCCAGATGAGGGTGTATTAAGAGCTATGCTTTTTCCTTTCTTATTGGTGCTTTTGTTTTCACACCTTAACCTACCTTTCTTCACTGCAGTGTCTGGGCCCTGTTTTTCACATGTTCTGTTTTTGAGCCCAGTCACAGGCCTCAGAGAAGGCCGGTGCCCTTTGAGGCCTGAATGCTTCCTCCACCAGTAGCAGGGCCCCAGGGCTTCTGACAGCAGCAGAGGCCCTGTGAGGAGTAGCCTCGAGCCGTCAGGTGGGCTCAGCTGAGCCACCTCCACTGGCCTGGGTCCTGTTCCTGGGGCTCCCAGCTCTGTCTGCCTGGACCTCTCCATGCCCCCTGCTCCAGGGCTCACCTGCTGCCGTCGCCGTGCCAACGGAACCCTCAGGCTGGGCAGAGCATTGTGAAATGACAGCCTCCCCTCCACCGCCGGGGCCAGGGCCCAGGGCTGGGAGCTTGCAAGGCAAAGACACACCTCAGCTCAGCTTCTGCAGAGCTGCTCCAGAGCTCGACCCCCCGGGCCCCGGGGCCCCAGGGCTGGGGCTCAGAGCAGGAAAGGGCGTTTTATTGGAATGTCCTTTCCTTCTTGATGATTCCTACAAACCGTTTTAAGCTCTGTACATATAGAAAAGCAACATGTGTCATGCCATTTGGGACATGCTGTTCACATGTCTAGCTCCACTAAAACCCTCCTCAGCATATTTCCGAGGCATCAAGGATGAACCAGGAACAGTGCACGGCCCTGACAAATCTGCTTCACTGTCCCAGCTTTAACAGACATCTGAGTGTCACACTACATGGCAGGTCCTGCCAGGGCAACAGCAGGGGAAGCTTCACTCACACAGTGCTACAGCATGGGCTTCCCTCCTAGTGAACGGGTGCAGCAGGGAAAACTCCTGTCACAGAGAATGGGCACAACCACACTGCAAAATTCATTCACACATGGTCTGGCTTCCGACAGCAAACCAAGCCTCCTACATTGCACATACTGCACTGTAAAGCGTTAGTCTTTGGACAGCAGAGCTATCCCTCTGCATCACACATAGTAGACACCCTGAAGGGCCTCCTCCAGATTGAATTGTTACTGGACTGCCGTCCTATCCCCCTGCCCCAAACCTCCCCCAATGACTGTCAGCATGCTTCTCCTTACCTTCCTGCAGATACAGCACCCCTCTAGGCCTAACGGATGGCACACCAAGCTTCACGGTGCACTTTAAGGTATTCAGTCTCCACCTTTTATCTGTCCTGCTCCTCATTTCACCACGAAGAACCACTGGCAGTATTTCAACATCATTTTGAAACTGAAGTTATGGAACAGCTACAAAACCAGGGGAATGGCGCGGCAGGGGATTTCATTCCATTTCATTCTGTCCTTTGGCTGTGTGCGCAGTGTCAGAAGAGTTTGAGGACTGCAGAAGACACTGGAATAGATTTCTGGGCGAAAGCGCCAGAGATTCTGGCCCCTGCCCCGATCGCCTTACAAACGCCTTACAAACGCCTGGCGGGCAAATGTCTGAGTTGGACACTCAGCGCAGTACCTGAGCAAATTAGAGTGAGGTTTCACTCAGGGACAAGCCTGCCAAGCTATGTACTATGGCAGCTGAATGGGGGCATGGGGTCCTCATGTCTCAGGGATCTGCTTCTCTTATCCAAAACATCTTGCCTCCCATCAGCCTTAGCCCCTAGCATATGGTAATGAGTGGAGTCTCTACACTTCCCCCGTTGCACATTTGTCGATTCCCAGAGCTCTGTGGCAGACAGGGTAAATGTATCTATGTGTGAGAGAGAGAGGGAGCCAGATAGAGAGAGAGAAAGAGAGAGAGAGAGGGGGGGGGGCAGGCTCTGACAGTCACAATGAGAGAAAAGTGAAGTTGCATCCCCTCAAGCACTCCCCTGCACCCATCAACACAACAGCAAAGTTAGCTTGCATGTTCCCCGTTCTCCCCACTAACCTCAACCCACCCACCCTCCTCTCTTTCAGGACTTGCAGAGTGCCTAGAGACCCTGGAAATGATGGCAGCGGAGCATAGTACAAACACAAATTTCAAAATAGAACTATTCCCCTACTGTCTACAAAACCAAGGAACTACTTCACGTTTGTTTTTTTCCACTTCACATTACAAGAGAAAGACGTCCTTCGTTGGCCCTTTTTACGCACTACCATTCGGTTTACACATTTCATCCTGTTGAGTCTCCCAGTCGGCAAGAGCTATATATTTGGGTGGGTGATCCCAATGAAGTCAATGGAAATAGAGAAGGTGTTAGAACGGTGATGATTGTGTGCTGCAAGTGTCTTTCCCTTGAAGTCCATAGATATCATGGCCTTGACTAGGGGGTGGTCAAAGTGGCCGATAATTTGCTCAGCAGAAAAAATGCAGAATTTTGGGCAAATTCTGCCACTTCGCCTGCTCTGCCCACAGAGAGAAATTGCCAATTTCAGGCTTTTTCTCCCTGAAATTCGGTTTTTTATGGGAAATGTTTTTTGGTGGCCACAAGAAGTTTCAGACTGAAAACAGATAGTTTGTGAAAAAAACACCATTTCAGATGGTTTGCCAGAAGACATTGATTTTTTCCATTAAATTTTGTTTTAGCGGTCAAAAACATGATATTTCAGGGAAAAAAACACATTTCAGGAAGCAAAATCTGCATAGAAAATTGGCACAACAGCTAAAAAATGTCCCTGCAGACAGAACAGAGCTGGAGGCGAATTTAGGCAATATCGTTCCACCAGTAGTGAGGGTAACTTTGCCCACCCCTAGCCTTGACTAGGGGACTGAAAATGAATCTACAGGGACTGGCCACAAAGTCCAGATGAGGGTGTATTAAGAGCTATGCTTTTTCCTTTCTTATTGGTCCTTTTGTTTTCACACCTTAACCTACCTTTCTTCAGTGCAGTGTCTGGGCCCTGTTTTTCACATGTTCTGTTTTTGAGCCCAGTCACAGGCCTCAGAGAAGGCCGGTGCCCTTTGAGGCCTGAATGCTTCCTCCACCAGTAGCAGGGCCCCAGGGCTTCTGACAGCAGCAGAGGCCCTGTGAGGAGTGGCCTTGAGCCGTCAGATGGGCTCAGCTGAGCCACCTCCACTGGCCCGGGTCCTGTTCCTGGGGCTCCCAGCTCTGTCTGCCTTGACCTCTCCATGCCCCCTGCTCCAGGGCTCACCTGCTGCCATCGCCGTGCCAACGGAACCCTCAGGCTGGGCAGAGCATTGTGAAATGACAGCCTCCCCTCCCCCGCCGCCGGGGCCTGGGCCCAGGGCTGGGAGCTTGCAAGGCAAAGACACACCTCAGCTCAGCTTCTGCAGAGCTGCTCCAGAGCTCGACCCCCGGGGCCCCGGGGCCCCGGGGCCCCAGGGCTGGGGCTCAGAGCAGGAAAGGGCGTTTTATTGGAATGTCCTTTCCTTCTTGATGATTCCTACAAACCGTTTTAAGCTCTGTACATATAGAAAAGCAACATGTGTCATGCCATTTGGGACATGCTGTTCACATGTCTAGCTCCACTAAAACCCTCCTCAGCATATTTCCGAGGCATCAAGGATGAACCAGGAACAGTGCACGGCCCTGACAAATCTGCTTCACTGTCCCAGCTTTAACAGACATCTGAGTGTCACACTACATGGCAGGTCCTGCCAGGGCAACAGCAGGGGAAGCTTCACTCACACAGTGCTACAGCATGGGCTTCCCTCCTACTGAACGGGTGCAGCAGGACAAACTCCTGTCACAGAGAATGGGCACAACCACACTGCAAGCGTCACTCACACATGGTCTGGCTTCCGACAGCAAAGCAAGCCTCCTACATTGCACATACTGCACTGTAAAGCGTTAGTCTTTGGACAGCAGAGCTATCCCTCTGCATCACACATACTGGACACACTGAAGGGCCTCCTCCAGATTGAATTGTTACTGGATCGCCGTCCTATCCCCCTGCCCCAAACCTCCCCCAATGACTGTCAGCATGCTTCTCCTTACCTTCCTGCAGATACAGCACCCCTCTAGGCCTAACGGATGGCACACCAAGCTTCACGGTGCACTTTAAGGTATTCAGTCTCCACCTTTTATCTGTCCTGCTCCTCATTTCACCACGAAGAACCACTGGCAGTATTTCAACATCATTCTGAAACTGAAGTTATGGAACAGCTACAAAACCAGGGGAATGGCGCGGCAGGGGATTTCATTCCATTTCATTCTGTCCTTTGGCTGTGTGCGCAGTGTCAGAAGAGTTTGAGGACTGCAGAAGACACTGGAATAGATTTCTGGGCGAAAGCGCCAGAGATTCTGGCCCCTGCCCCGATCGCCTTACGAAGGCCTTACAAACGCCTGGCGGGCAAATGTCTGAGTTGGACACTCAGCGCAGTACCTGAGCAAATTAGAGTGAGGTTTCACTCAGGGACAAGCCTGCCAACCTATGTACTATGGCAGCTGAATGGGGGCATGGGGTCCTCATGTCTCAGGGATCTGCTTCTCTTATCCAAAACATCTTGCCTCCCATCAGCCTTAGCCCCTAGCATATGGTAATGAGTGGAGTCTCTACACTTCCCCCGTTGCACATTTGTCGATTCCCAGAGCTCTGTGGCAGACAGGGTAAATGTATCTATGTGTGAGAGAGAGAGGGAGCCAGATAGAGAGAGAGAAAGAGAGAGAGAGAGGGGGGGGCAGGCTCTGACAGTCACAATGAGAGAAAAGTGAAGTTGCATCCCCTCAAGCACTCCCCTGCACCCATCAACACAACAGCAAAGTTAGCTTGCATGTTCCCCGTTCTCCCCACTAACCTCAACCCACCCACCCTCCTCTCTTTCAGGACTTGCAGAGTGCCTAGAGACCCTGGAAATGATGGCAGCGGAGCATGGTACAAACACAAATATCAAAATAGAACTATTCCCCTACTGTCTACAAAACCAAGGAACTACTTCACCTTTGTTTTTTTCCACTTCACATTACAAGAGAAAGACGTCCTTCGTTGGCCCTTTTTACGCACTACCATTCGGTTTACACATTTCATCCTGTTGAGTCTCCCAGTCGGCAAGAGCTATATATTTGGGTGGGTGATCCCAATGAAGTCAATGGAAATAGAGAAGGTGTTAGAACGGTGATGATTGTGTGCTGCAAGTGTCTTTCCCTTGAAGTCCATAGATATCATGGCCTTGACTAGGGGGTGGTCGAAGTGGCCGATAATTTGCTCAGCAGAAAAAATGCAGAATTTTGGGCAAATTCTGCCACTTCGCCTGCTCTGCCCACAGAGAGAAATTGCCAATTTCAGGCTTTTTCTCCCTGAAATTCGGTTTTTTATGGGAAATGTTTTTTGGTGGCCACAAGAAGTTTCAGACTGAAAACAGATAGTTTGTGAAAAAAACACCATTTCAGATGGTTTGCCAGAAGACATTGATTTTTTCCATTAAATTTTGTTTTAGCGGTCAAAAACATGATATTTCAGGGAAAAAACACATTTCAGGAAGCAAAATCTGCATAGAAAATTGGCACAACAGCTAAAAAATGTCCCTGCAGACAGAACAGAGCTGGAGGCGAATTTAGGCAATATCGTTCCACCAGTAGTGAGGGTAACTTTGCCCACCCCTAGCCTTGACTAGGGGACTGAAAATGAATCTACAGGGACTGGCCACAAAGTCCAGATGAGGGTGTATTAAGAGCTATGCTTTTTCCTTTCTTATTGGTGCTTTTGTTTTCACACCTTAACCTACCTTTCTTCAGTGCAGTGTCTGGGCCCTGTTTTTCACATGTTCTGTTTTTGAGCCCAGTCACAGGCCTCAGAGAAGGCCGGTGCCCTTTGAGGCCTGAATGCTTCCTCCAACAGTAGCAGGGCCCCAGGGCTTCTGACAGCAGCAGAGGCCCTGTGAGGAGTGGCCTCGAGCGATCAGGTGGGCTCAGCTGAGCCACCTCCACTGGCCCGGGTCCTGTTCCTGGGGCTCCCAGCTCTGTCTGCCTTGACCTCTCCAAGCCCCCTGTTCCAGGGCTCACCTGCTGCCGTCGCCGTGCCAACGGAACCCTCAGGCTGGGCAGAGCATTGTGAAATGACAGCCTCCCCTCCCCCGCCGGGGCCAGGGCCCAGGGCTGGGAGCTTGCAAGGCAAAGACACACCTCAGCTCAGCTTCTCCTGAGCTGCTCCAGAGCTCGACCCCCTGGGGCCCCGGGGCCCCAGGGCTGGGGCTCAGAGCAGGAAAGGGCGTTTTATTGGAATGTCCTTTCCTTCTTGATGATTCCTACAAACCGTTTTAAGCTCTGTACATATAGAAAAGCAACATGTGTCATGCCATTTGGGACATGCTGTTCACATGTCTAGCTCCACTAAAACCCTCCTCAGCATATTTCCGAGGCATCAAGGATGAACCAGGAACAGTGCACGGCCCTGACAAATCTGCTTCACTGTCCCAGCTTTAACAGACATCTGAGTGTCACACTACATGGCAGGTCCTGCCAGGGCAACAGCAGGGGAAGCTTCACTCACACAGTGCTACAGCATGGGCTTCCCTCCTAGTGAACGGGTGCAGCAGGGCAAACTCCTGTCACAGAGAATGGGCACAACCACACTGCAAGCTTCATTCACACATGGTCTGGCTTCCGACAGCAAAGCAAGCCTCCTACATTGCACATACTGCACTGTAAAGCGTTAGTCTTTGGACAGCAGAGCTATCCCTCTGCATCACACATACTGGACACCCTGAAGGGCCTCCTCCAGATTGAATTGTTACTGGATCGCCGTCCTATCCCCCTGCCCCAAACCTCCCCCAATGACTGTCAGCATGCTTCTCCTTACCTTCCTGCAGATACAGCACCCCTCTAGGCCTAACGGATGGCACACCAAGCTTCATGGTGCACTTTAAGGTATTCAGTCTCCACCTTTTATCTGTCCGGCTCCTCATTTCACCACGAAGAACCACTGGCAGTATTTCAACATCATTTTGAAACTGAAGTTATGGAACAGCTACAAAACCAGGGGAATGGCGCGGCAGGGGATTTCATTCCATTTCATTCTGTCCTTTGGCTGTGTGCGCAGTGTCAGAAGAGTTTGAGGACTGCAGAAGACACTGGAATAGATTTCTGGGCGAAAGCGCCAGAGATTCTGGCCCCTGCCCCGATCGCCTTACGAAGGCCTTACAAACGCCTTATGGCGGGCTTTGCCCTGGCGGGCAAATGTCTGAGTTGGACACTCAGCGCAGTACCTGAGCAAATTAGAGTGAGGTTTCACTCAGGGACAAGCCTGCCAAGCTATGTACTATGGCAGCTGAATGGGGGCATGGGGTCTTCATGTCTCAGGGATCTGCTTCTCTTATCCAAAACATCTTGCCTCCCATCAGCCTTAGCCCCTAGCATATGGTAATGAGTGGCGTCTCTACACTTCCCCCGTTGCACATTTGTCGATTCCCAGAGCTCTGTGGCAGACAGGGTAAATGTATCTATGTGTGAGAGAGAGAGGGAGCCAGATAGAGAGAGAGAAAGAGAGAGAGAGAGGGGGGGGGGAGCAGGCTCTGACAGTCACAATGAGAGAAAAGTGAAGTTGCATCCCCTCAAGCACTCCCCTGCACCCATCAACACAACAGCAAAGTTAGCTTGCATGTTCCCCGTTCTCCCCACTAACCCACCCACCCACCCTCCTCTCTTTCAGGACTTGCAGAGTGCCTAGAAACCCTGGAAATGATGGCAGCGGAGCATGGTACAAACACAAATATCAAAATAGAACTATTCCCCTACTGTCTACAAAACCAAGGAACTACTTCACCTTTGTTTTTTTCCACTTAACATTACAAGAGAAAGACGTCCTTCGTTGGCCCTTTTTACGCACTACCATTCGGTTTACACATTTCATCCTGTTGAGTCTCCCAGTCGGCAAGAGCTATATATTTGGGTGGGTGATCCCAATGAAGTCAATGGAAATAGAGAAGGTGTTAGAACGGTGATGATTGCGTGCTGCAAGTGTCTTTCCCTTGAAGTCCATAGATATCATGGCCTTGACTAGGGGGTGGTCGAAGTGGCCGATAATTTGCTCAGCAGAAAAAATGCAGAATTTTGGGCAAATTCTGCCACTTCGCCTGCTCTGCCCACAGAGAGAAATTGCCAATTTCACGCTTTTTCTCCCTGAAATTCGGTTTTTTATGGGAAATGTTTTTTGGTGGCCACAAGAAGTTTCAGACTGAAAACAGATAGTTTGTGAAAAAAACACCATTTCAGATGGTTTGCCAGAAGACATTGATTTTTACCATTAAATTTTGTTTTAGCGGTCAAAAACATGATATTTCAGGGAAAAAACACATTTCAGCAAGCAAAATCTGCATAGAAAATTGGCACAACAGCTAAAAAATGTCCCTGCAGACAGAACAGAGCTGGAGGCGAATTTAGGCAATATCGTTCCACCAGTAGTGAGGGTAACTTTGCCCACCCCTAACCTTGACTAGGGGACTGAAAATGAATCTACAGGGACTGGCCACAAAGTCCAGATGAGGGTGTATTAAGAGCTATGCTTTTTCCTTTCTTATTGGTGCTTTTGTTTTCACACCTTAACCTACCTTTCTTCAGTGCAGTGTCTGGGCCCTGTTTTTCACATGTTCTGTTTTTGAGCCCAGTCACAGGCCTCAGAGAAGGCCGGTGCCCTTTGAGGCCTGAATGCTTCCCCCACCAGTAGCAGGGCCCCAGGGCTTCTGACAGCAGCAGAGGCCCTGTGAGGAGTGGCCTCGAGCCGTCAGGTGGGCTCAGCTGAGCCACCTCCACTGGCCTGGGTCCTGATCCTGGGGCTCCCAGCTCTGTCTGCCTTGACCTCTCCAAGCCCCCTGCTCCAGGGCTCACCTGCTGCCGTCGCCGTGCCAACGGAACCCTCAGGCTGGGCAGAGCATTGTGAAATGACAGCCTCCCCTCCCCCGCCGCCGGGGCCTGGGCCCACGGCTGGGAGCTTGCAAGGCAAAGACACACCTCAGCTCAGCGTCTCCTGAGCTGCTCCAGAGCTCGACCCCCCGGGGCCCCGGGGCCCCAGGGCTGGGGCTCAGAGCAGGAAAGGGCGTTTTATTGGAATGTCCTTTCCTTCTTGATGACTCCTACAAACCATTTTAAGCTCTGTACATATACAAAAGCAACATGTGTCATGCCATTTGGGACATGCTGTTCACATGTCTAGCTCCACTAAAACCCTCCTCAGCATATTTCCGAGGCATCAAGGATGAACCAGGAACAGTGCACGGCCCTGACAAATCTGCTTCACTGTCCCAGCTTTAACAGACATCTGAGTGTCACACTACATGGCAGGTCCTGCCAGGGCAACAGCAGGGGGAGCTTCACTCACACAGTGCTACAGCATGGGTTTCCCTCCTACTGAACGGGTGCAGCAGGACAAACTCCTGTCACAGAGAATGGGCACAGCCACACTGCAAGCGTCACTCACACATGGTCTGGCTTCCGACAGCAAAGCAAGCCTCCTACATTGCACATACTGCACTGTAAAGGGTTAGGCTTTGGACAGCAGAGCTATCCCTCTGCATCACACATACTGGACACCCTGAAGGGCCTCCTCTAGATTGAATTGTTACTGGATCGCCCTCCTATCCCCCTGCCCCAAACCTCTCCCATTGACTGTCAGCATGCTTCTCCTTACCTTCCTGCAGATACAGCACCCCTCTAGGCCTAACGGATGGCACACCAAGCTTCACGGGGCACTTTAAGGTATTCAGTCTCCACCTTTTATCTGTCCTGCTCCTCATTTCACCACGAAGAACCACTGGCAGTATTTCAACATCATTTTGAAGCTGAAGTTATGGAACAGCTACAAAACCAGGGGAATGGCGCGGCAGGGGATTTCATTCCATTTCATTCTGTCCTTTGGCTGTGTGCGCAGTGTCAGAAGAGTTTGAGGACTGCAGAAGACACTGGAATAGATTTCTGGGCGAAAGCGCCAGAGATTCTGGCCCCTGCCCCGATCGCCTTACAAACGCCTGGCGGGCTTTGCCCTGGCGGGCAAATGTCTGAGTTGGACACTCAGCGCAGTACCTGAGGAAATTAGAGTGAGGTTTCACTCAGGGACAAGCCTGCCAACCTATGTACTATGGCAGCTGAATGGGGGCATGGGGTCCTCATGTCTCAGGGATCTGCTTCTCTTATCCAAAACATCTTGCCTCCCATCAGCCTTAGCCCCTAGCATATGGTAATGAGTGGAGTCTCTACACTTCCCCCGTTGCACATTTGTCGATTCCCAGAGCTCTGTGGCAGACAGGGTAAATGTATCTATGTGTGAGAGAGAGAGGGAGCCAGATAGAGAGAGAGAAAGAGAGAGAGAGAGGGGGGGAGCAGGCTCTGACAGTCACAATGAGAGAAAAGTGAAGTTGCATCCCCTCAAGCACTCCCCTGCACCCATCAACACAACAGCAAAGTTAGCCTGCATGTTCCCCGTTCTCCCCACTAACCTCAACCCACCCACCCTCCTCTCTTTCAGGACTTGCAGAGTGCCTAGAGACCCTGGAAATGATGGCAGCGGAGCATGGTACAAACACAAATATCAAAATAGAACTATTCCCCTACTGTCTACAAAACCAAGGAACTACTTCACCTTTGTTTTTTTCCACTTCACATTACAAGAGAAAGACGTCCTTCGTTGGCCCTTTTTACGCACTACCATTCGGTTTACACATTTCATCCTGTTGAGTCTCCCAGTCGGCAAGAGCTATATATTTGGGTGGGTGATCCCAATGAAGTCAATGGAAATAGAGAAGGTGTTAGAACGGTGATGATTGTGTGCTGCAAGTGTCTTTCCCTTGAAGTCCATAGATATCATGGCCTTGACTAGGGGGTGGTCGAAGTGGCCGATAATTTGCTCAGCAGAAAAAATGCAGAATTTTGGGCAAATTCTGCCACTTCGCCTGCTCTGCCCACAGAGAGAAATTGCCAATTTCAGGCTTTTTCTCCCTGAAATTCGGTTTTTTATGGGAAATGTTTTTTGGTGGCCACAAGAAGTTTCAGACTGAAAACAGATAGTTTGTGAAAAAAACACCATTTCAGATGGTTTGCCAGAAGACATTGATTTTTTCCATTAAATTTTGTTTTAGCGGTCAAAAACATGATATTTCAAGGAAAAAAACACATTTCAGGAAGCAAAATCTGCATAGAAAATTGGCACAACAGCTAAAAAATGTCCCTGCAGACAGAACAGAGCTGGAGGCGAATTTAGGCAATATCGTTCCACCAGTAGTGAGGGTAACTTTGCCCACCCCTAGCCTTGACTAGGGGACTGAAAATGAATCTACAGGGACTGGCCACAAAGTCCAGATGAGGGTGTATTAAGAGCTATGCTTTTTCCTTTCTTATTGGTCCTTTTGTTTTCACACCTTAACCTACCTTTCTTCAGTGCAGTGTCTGGGCCCTGTTTTTCACATGTTCTGTTTTTGAGCCCAGTCACAGGCCTCAGAGAAGGCCGGTGCCCTTTGAGGCCTGAATGCTTCCTCCGCCAGTAGCAGGGCCCCAGGGCTTTTGACAGCAGCAGAGGCCCTGTGAGGAGTGGCCTCGAGCCGTCAGGTGGGCTCAGCTGAGCCACCTCCACTGGCCTGGGTCCTGTTCCTGGGGCTCCCAGCTCTGTCTGCCTTGACCTCTCCATGCCCCCTGCTCCAGGGCTCACCTGCTGCCGTTGCCGTGCCATCGGAACCCTCAGGCTGGGCAGAGCATTGTGAAATGACAGCCTCCCCTCCCCCGCCGGGGCCTGGGCCCAGGGCTGGGAGCTTGCAAGGCAAAGACACACCTCAGCTCAGCTTCTGCAGAGCTGCTCCAGAGCTCGACCCCCCGGGCCCCGGGGCCCCAGGGCTGGGGCTCAGAGCAGGAAAGGGCGTTTTATTGGAATGTCCTTTCCTTCTTGATGATTCCTACAAACCGTTTTAAGCTCTGTACATATAGAAGAGCAACATGTGTCATGCCATTTGGGACATGCTGTTCACATGTCTAGCTCCACTAAAACCCTCCTCAGCATATTTCCGAGGCATCAAGGATGAACCAGGAACAGTGCACGGCCCTGACAAATCTGCTTCACTGTCCCAGCTTTAACAGACATCTGAGTGTCACACTACATGGCAGGTCCTGCCAGGGCAACAGCAGGGGGAGCTTCACTCACACAGTGCTACAGCATGGGTTTCCCTCCTACTGAACGGGTGCAGCAGGACAAACTCCTGTCACAGAGAATGGGCACAGCCACACTGCAAGCGTCAATCACACATGGTCTGGCTTCCGACAGCAAAGCAAGCCTCCTACATTGCACATACTGCACTGTAAAGGGTTAGGCTTTGGACAGCAGAGCTATCCCTCTGCATCACACATACTGGACACCCTGAAGGGCCTCCTCTAGATTGAATTGTTACTGGATCGCCCTCCTATCCCCCTGCCCCAAACCTCTCCCATTGACTGTCAGCATGCTTCTCCTTACCTTCCTGCAGATACAGCATCCCTCTAGGCCTAACGGATGGCACACCAAGCTTCACGGGGCACTTTAAGGTATTCAGTCTCCACCTTTTATCTGTCCTGCTCCTCATTTCACCACGAAGAACCACTGGCAGTATTTCAACATCATTTTGAAGCTGAAGTTATGGAACAGCTACAAAACCAGGGGAATGGCGCAGCAGGGGATTTCATTCCATTTCATTCTGTCCTTTGGCTGTGTGCGCAGTGTCAGAAGAGTTTGAGGACTGCAGAAGACACTGGAATAGATTTCTGGGCGAAAGCGCCAGAGATTCTGGCCCCTGCCCCGATCGCCTTACAAACGCCTGGCGGGCTTTGCCCTGGCGGGCAAATGTCTGAGTTGGACACTCAGCGCAGTACCTGAGCAAATTAGAGTGAGGTTTCACTCAGGGACAAGCCTGCCAACCTATGTACTATGGCAGCTGAATGGGGGCATGGGGTCCTCATGTCTCAGGGATCTGCTTCTCTTATCCAAAACATCTTGCCTCCCATCAGCCTTAGCCCCTAGAATATGGTAATGAGTGGAGTCTCTACACTTCCCCCGTTGCACATTTGTCGATTCCCAGAGCTCTGTGGCAGACAGGGTAAATGTATCTATGTGTGAGAGAGAGAGGGAGCCAGATAGAGAGAGAGAGAGAGAGAGAGGGGGGAGCAGGCTCTGACAGTCACAATGAGAGAAAAGTGAAGTTGCATCCCCTCAAGCACTCCCCTGCACCCATCAACACAACAGCAAAGTTAGCTTGCATGTGCCCTGCTCTCCCCACTAACCTCACCCACCCACCCACCCACCCTCCTCTCTTTCAGGACTTGCAGAGTGCCTAGAGACCCTGGAAATGATGGCAGCAGAGCATGGTACAAACACAAATATCAAAATAGAACTATTCCCCTACTGTCTACAAAACCAAGGAACTACTTCACCTTTGTTTTTTTCCACTTCACATTACAAGAGAAAGACGTCCTTCGTTGGCCCTTTTTACGCACTACCATTCGGTTCACACATTTCATCCTGTTGAGTCTCCCAGTCGGCAAGAGCTATATATTTGGGTGGGTGATCCCAATGAAGTCAATGGAAATAGAGAAGGTGTTAGAACGGTGATGATTGTGTGCTGCAAGTGTCTTCCCCTTGAAGTCCATAGATATCATGGCCTTGACTAGGGGGTGGTGGAAACGGCCGATAATTTGCACAGCAGAAAAAATGCAGAATTCTGGGCAAATTCTGCCACTTCGCCTGCTCTGCCCACAGAGAGAAATTGCCAATTTCAGGCTTTTTCTCCCTGAAATTCTGTTTTTTATGGGAAATGTTGTTTTTTGGTGGCCACAAGAAGTTTCAGACTGAAAACAGATAGTTTGTGAAAAAAACACCATTTCAGATGGTTTGCCAGAAGACATTGATTTTTTCCATTAAATTTTGTTTTAGCGGTCAAAAACATGATATTTCAGGGAAAAAACACATTTCAGGAAGCAAAATCTGCATCGAAAATTGGCACAACAGCTAAAAAATGTCCCTGCAGACAGAACAGAGTTGGAGGCGAATTTAGGCAATATCGTTCCACCAGTAGTGAGGGTAACTTTGCCCACCCCTAGCCTTGACTAGGGGACCGAAAATGAATCTACAGGGACTGGCCACAAAGTCCAGATGAGGGTGTATTAAGAGCTATGCTTTTTCCTTTCTTATTGGTGCTTTTGTTTTCACACCTTAACCTACCTTTCTTCAGTGCAGTGTCTGGGCCCTATTTTTCACATGTTCTGTTTTTGAGCCCAGTCACAGGCCTCAGAGAAGGCCGGTGCCCTTTGAGGCCTGAATGCTTCCTCCGCCAGTAGCAGGGCCCCAGGGCTTCTGACAGCAGCAGAGGCCCTGTGAGGAGTGGCCTCGAGCGATCAGGTGGGCTCAGCTGAGCCACCTCCACTGGCCTGGGTCCTGTTCCTGGGGTTCCCAGCTCTGTCTGCCTTGACCTCTCCAAGCCCCCTGCTCCAGGGCTCACCTGCTGCCATCGCCGTGCCAACGGAACCCTCAGGCTGGGCAGAGCATTGTGAAATGACAGACTCCCCTCCCCCGCCGGGGCCTGGGCCCACGGCTGGGAGCTTGCAAGGCAAAGACATACCTCAGCTCAGCTTCTCCTGAGCTGCTCCAGAGCTTGACCCCCCGGGGCCCCGGGGCCCCAGGGCTGGGGCTCAGAGCAGGAAAGGGCGTTTTATTGGCATGTCCTTTCCTTCTTGATGACTCCTACAAACCATTTTAAGCTCTGTACATATACAAAAGCAACATGTGTCATGCCATTTGGGACATGCTGTTCACATGTCTAGCTCCACTAAAACCCTCCTCAGCATATTTCCGAGGCATCAAGGATGAACCAGGAACAGTGCACGGCCCTGACAAATCTGCTCCACTGTCCCAGCTTTAACAGACATCTGAGTGTCACACTACATGGCAGGTCCTGACAGGGCAACAGCAGGGGAAGCTTCACTCACACAGTGCTACAGCATGGGCTTCCCTCCTAGTGAACGGGTGCAGCAGGACAAACTCCTGTCACAGAGAATGGGCACAACCACACTGCAAGCGTCACTCACACATGGTCTGGCTTCCGACAGCAAAGCAAGCCTCCTACATTGCACATACTGCACTGTAAAGCGTTAGTCTTTGGACAGCAGAGCTATCCCTCTGCATCACACATACTGGACACACTGAAGGGCCTCCTCCAGATTGAATTGTTACTGGATCGCCGTCCTATCCCCCTGCCCCAAACCTCCCCCAATGACTGTCAGCATGCTTCTCCTTACCTTCCTGCAGATACAGCACCCCTCTAGGCCTAACGGATGGCACACCAAGCTTCACGGTGCACTTTAAGGTATTCAGTCTCCACCTTTTATCTGTCCTGCTCCTCATTTCACCACGAAGAACCACTGGCAGTATTTCAACATCATTTTGAAACTGAAGTTATGGAACAGCTACAAAACCAGGGGAATGGCGCGGCAGGGGATTTCATTCCATTTCATTCTGTCCTTTGGCTGTGTGCGCAGTGTCAGAAGAGTTTGAGGACTGCAGAAGACACTGGAATAGATTTCTGGGCGAAAGCGCCAGAGATTCTGGCCCCTGCCCCGATCGCCTTACGAAGGCCTTACAAACGCCTGGCGGGCAAATGTCTGAGTTGGACACTCAGCGCAGTACCTGAGCAAATTAGAGTGAGGTTTCACTCAGGGACAAGCCTGCCAAGCTGTGTACTATGGCAGCTGAATGGGGGCATGGGGTCCTCATGTCTCAGGGATCTGTTTCTCTTATCCAAAACATCTTGCCTCCCATCAGCCTTAGCCCCTAGCATATGGTAATGAGTGGAGTCTCTACACTTCCCCCGTTGCACATTTGTCGATTCCCAGAGCTCTGTGGCAGACAGGGTAAATGTATCTATGTGTGAGAGAGAGAGGGAGCCAGATAGAGAGAGAGAAAGAGAGAGAGAGAGGGGGGGGGAGCAGGCTCTGACAGTCACAAAGAGAGAAAAGTGAAGTTGCATCCCCTCAAGCACTCCCCTGCACCCATCAACACAACAGCAAAGTTAGCTGGCATGTTCCCCGTTCTCCCCATTAACCTCAACCCTCCTCTCTTTCAGGACTTGCAGAGTGCCTAGAGACCCTGGAAATGATGGCAGCGGAGCATGGTACAAACACAAATATCAAAATAGAACTATTCCCCTACTGTCTACAAAACCAAGGAACTACTTCACCTTTGTTTTTTTCCACTTCACATTACAAGAGAAAGACGTCCTTCGTTGGCCCTTTTTACGCACTACCATTCGGTTCACACATTTCATCCTGTTGAGTCTCCCAGTCGGCAAGAGCTATATATTTGGGTGGGTGATCCCAATGAAGTCAATGGAAATAGAGAAGGTGTTAGAATGGTGATGATTGTGTGCTGCAAGTGTCTTCCCCTTGAAGTCCATAGATATCATGGCCTTGACTAGGGGGTGGTGGAAACGGCCGATAATTTGCACAGCAGAAAAAATGCAGAATTCTGGGCAAATTCTGCCACTTCGCCTGCTCTGCCCACAGAGAGAAATTGACAATTTCAGGCTTTTTCTCCCTGAAATTCTGTTTTTTATGGGAAATGTTGTTTTTTGGTGGCCACAAGAAGTTTCAGACTGAACACAGATAGTTTGTGAAAAAAACACCATTTCAGATGGTTTGCCAGAAGACATTGATTTTTCCATGAAATTTTGTTTTAGCGGTCAAAAACATGATATTTCAGGGAAAAAACACATTTCAGGAAGCAAAATCTGCATAGAAAATTGGCACAACAGCTAAAAAATGTCCCTGCAGGCAGAACAGAGCTGGAGGCGAATTTAGGCAATATCGTTCCACCAGTAGTGAGGGTAACTTTGCCCACCCCTAGCCTTGACTAGGGGACTGAAAATGAATCTACAGGGACTGGCCACAAAGTCCAGATGAGGGTGTGTTAAGAGCTATGCTTTTTCCTTTCTTATTGGTGCTTTTGTTTTCACACCTTAACCTACCTTTCGTCAGTGCAGTGTCTGGGCCCTGTTTTTCACATGTTCTGTTTTTGAGCCCAGTCACAGGCCTCAGAGAAGGCCGGTGCCCTTTGAGGCCTGAATGCTTCCTCCACCAGTAGCAGGGCCCCAGGGCTTCTGACAGCAGCAGAGGCCCTGTGAGGAGTGGCCTCGAGCCGTCAGGTGGGCTCAGCTGAGCCACCTCCACTGGCCCGGGTCCTGTTCCTGGGGCTCCCAGCTCTGTCTGCCTTGACCTCTCCAAGCCCCCTGCTCCAGGGCTCACCTGCTGCCTTCGCCGTGCCAACGGAACCCTCAGGCTGGGCAGAGCATTGTGAAATGACAGTCTCCCCTCCCCCGCCGGGGCCTGGGCCCACGGCTGGGAGCTTGCAAGGCAAAGACACACCTCAGCTCAGCGTCTCCTGAGCTGCTCCAGAGCTCAACCCCCCGGGGCCCCAGGGCTGGGGCTCAGTGCAGGAAAGGGCGTTTTATTGGAATGTGCTTTCCTTCTTGATGACTCCTACAAACCATTTTAAGCTCTGTACATTTACAAAAGCAACATGTGTCATGCCATTTGGGACATGCTGTTCACATGTCTAGCTCCACTAAAACCCTCCTCAGCATATTTCCGAGGCATCAAGGATGAACCAGGAACAGTGCATGGCCCTGACAAATCTGCTTCACTGTCCCAGCTTTAACAGACATCTGAGTGTCACACTACATGGCAGGTCCTGCCAGGGCAACAGCAGGGGGAGCTTCACTCACACAGTGCTACAGCATGGGTTTCCCTCCTACTGAACGGGTGCAGCAGGACAAACTCCTGTCACAGAGAATGGGCACAGCCACACTGCAAGCGTCACTCACACATGGTCTGGCTTCCGACAGCAATGCAAGCCTCCTACATTGCACATACTGCACTGTAAAGGGTTAGGCTTTGGACAGCAGAGCTATCCCTCTGCATCACACATACTGGACACCCTGAAGGGCCTCCTCCAGATTGAATTGTTACTGGATCGCCCTCCTATCCCCCTGCCCCAAACCTCTCCCATTGACTGTCAGCATGCTTCTCCTTACCTTCCTGCAGATACAGCACCCCTCTAGGCCTAACGGATGGCACACCAAGCTTCACGGGGCACTTTAAGGTATTCAGTCTCCACCTTTTATCTGTCCTGCTCCTCATTTCACCACGAAGAACCACTGGCAGTATTTCAACATCATTTTGAAGCTGAAGTTATGGAACAGCTACAAAACCAGGGGAATGGCGCGGCAGGGGATTTCATTCCATTTCATTCTGTCCTTTGGCTGCGTGCGCAGTGTCAGAAGAGTTTGAGGACTGCAGAAGACACTGGAATAGATTTCTGGGCGAAAGCGCCAGAGATTCTGGCCCCTGCCCCGATCGCCTTACAAACGCCTGGCGGGCAAATGTCTGAGTTGGACACTCAGCGCAGTACCTGAGCAAATTAGAGTGAGGTTTCACTCAGGGACAAGCCTGCCAACCTATGTACTATGGCAGCTGAATGGGGGCATGGGGTCCTCATGTCTCAGGGATCTGCTTCTCTTATCCAAAACATCTTGCCTCCCATCAGCCTTAGCCCCTAGCATATGGTAATGAGTGGAGTCTCTACACTTCCCCCGTTGCACATTTGTCGATTCCCAGAGCTCTGTGGCAGACAGGGTAAATGTATCTATGTGTGAGAGAGAGAGGGAGCCAGATAGAGAGAGAGAGAGAGAGAGAGAGGGGGGAGCAGGCTCTGACAGTCACAATGAGAGAAAAGTGAAGTTGCATCCCCTCAAGCACCCCCCTGCACCCATCAACACAACAGCAAAGTTAGCTTGCATGTTCCCCGTTCTCCCCACTAACCTCACCCAACCCACCCTCCTCTCTTTCAGGACTTGCAGAGTGCCTAGAGACCCTGGAAATGATGGCAGCGGAGCATGGTACAAACACAAATATCAAAATAGAACTATTCCCCTACTGTCTACAAAACCAAGGAACTACTTCACCTTTGTTTTTTTCCACTTCACATTACAAGAGAAAGACGTCCTTCGTTGGCCCTTTTTACGCACTACCATTCGGTTTACACATTTCATCCTGTTGAGTCTCCCAGTCGGCAAGAGCTATATATTTGGGTGGGTGATCCCAATGAAGTCAATGGAAATAGAGAAGGTGTTAGAACGGTGATGATTGTGTGCTGCAAGTGTCTTTCCCTTGAAGTCCATAGATATCATGGCCTTGACTAGGGGGTGGTCGAAGTGGCCGATAATTTGCTCAGCAGAAAAAATGCAGAATTTTGGGCAAATTCTGCCACTTTGCCTGCTCTGCCCACAGAGAGAAATTGCCAATTTCAGGCTTTTTCTCCCTGAAATTCTGTTTTTTATGGGAAATGTTGTTTTTTGGTGGCCACAAGAAGTTTCAGACTGAAAACAGATAGTTTGTGAAAAAAACACCATTTCAGATGGTTTGCCAGAAGACATTGATTTTTTCCATGAAATTTTGTTTTAGCGGTCAAAAACATGATATTTCAGGGAAAAAACACATTTCAGGAAGCAAAATCTGCATAGAAAATTGGCACAACAGCTAAAAAATGTCCCTGCAGGCAGAACAGAGCTGGAGGCGAATTTAGGCAATATCGTTCCACCAGTAGTGAGGGTAACTTTGCC
Source organism: Ambystoma mexicanum (assembly GCF_040938575.1). Classification (NCBI taxonomy): domain Eukaryota; kingdom Metazoa; phylum Chordata; class Amphibia; order Caudata; family Ambystomatidae; genus Ambystoma; species Ambystoma mexicanum. The sequence continues at coordinate 1,093,527,695 of NC_090941.1, forward strand.
CACCCCTAGCCTTGACTAGGGGACTGAAAATGAATCTACAGGGACTGGCCACAAAGTCCAGATGAGGGTGTGTTAAGAGCTATGCTTTTTCCTTTCTTATTGGTGCTTTTGTTTTCACACCTTAACCTACCTTTCTTCAGTGCAGTGTCTGGGCCCTATTTTTCACATGTTCTGTTTCTGAGCCCAGTCACAGGCCTCAGAGAAGGCCGGTGCCCTTTGAGGCCTGAATGCTTCCTCCACCAGTAGCAGGGCCCCAGGGCTTCTGACAGCAGCAGAGGCCCTGTGAGGAGTGGCCTCGAGCCGTCAGGTGGGCTCAGCTGAGCCACCTCCACTGGCCCGGGTCCTGTTCCTGGGGCTCCCAGCTCTGTCTGCCTTGACCTCTCCATGCCCCCTGCTCCAGGGCTCACCTGCTGCCGTCGCCGTGCCAACGGAACCCTCAGGCTGGGCAGAGCATTGTGAAATGACAGCCTCCCCTCCCCCGCCGGGGCCTGGGCCCAGGGCTGGGAGCTTGCAAGGCAAAGACACACCTCAGCTCAGCTTCTCCTGAGCTGCTCCAGAGCTCGACCCCCGGGGCCCCGGGGCCCCAGGGCTGGGGCTCAGAGCAGGGAAGGGCGTTTTATTGGAATGTCCTTTCCTTCTTGATGATTCCTACAAACCGTTTTAAACTCTGTACATATAGAAAAGCAACATGTGTCATGCCATTTGGGACATGCTGTTCACATGTCTAGCTCCACTAAAACCCTCCTCAGCATATTTCCGAGGCATCAAGGATGAACCAGGAACAGTGCACGGCCCTGACAAATCTGCTTCACTGTCCCAGCTTTAACAGACATCTGAATGTCATACTACATGGCAGGTCCTGCCAGGGCAACAGCAGGGGAAGCTTCACTCACACAGTGCTACAGCATGGGCTTCCCTCCTAGTGAACGGGTGCAGCAGGGCAAACTCATGTCACAGAGAATGGGCACAACCACACTGCAAGCTTCATTCACACATGGTCTGGCTTCCGACAGCAAAGCAAGCCTCCTACATTGCACATACTGCACTGTAAAGCGTTAGTCTTTGGACAGCAGAGCTATCCCTCTGCATCACACATACTGGACACCCTGAAGGGCCTTCTCCAGATTGAATTGTTACTGGATCGCCGTCCTATCCCCCTGCCCCAAACCTCCCCCAATGACTGTCAGCATGCTTCTCCTTACCTTCCTGCAGATACAGCACCCCTCTAGGCCTAACGGATGGCACACCAAGCTTCACGGTGCACTTTAAGGTATTCAGTCTCCACCTTTTATCTGTCCTGCTCCTCATTTCACCACGAAGAACCACTGGCAGTATTTCAACATCATTTTGAAACTGAAGTTATGGAACAGCTACAAAACCAGGGGAATGGCGCGGCAGGGGATTTCATTCCATTTCATTCTGTCCTTTGGCTGTGTGCGCAGTGTCAGAAGAGTTTGAGGACTGCAGAAGACACTGGAATAGATTTCTGGGCGAAAGCGCCAGAGATTCTGGCCCCTGCCCCGATCGCCTTACGAAGGCCTTACAAACGCCTGGCGGGCAAATGTCTGAGTTGGACACTCAGCGCAGTACCTGAGCAAATTAGAGTGAGGTTTCACTCAGGGACAAGCCTGCCAAGCTATGTACTATGGCAGCTGAATGGGGGCATGGGGTCCTCATGTCTCAGGGATCTGCTTCTCTTATCCAAAACATCTTGCCTCCCATCAGCCTTAGCCCCTAGCATATGGTAATGAGTGGAGTCTCTACACTTCCCCCGTTGCACATTTGTCGATTCCCAGAGCTCTGTGGCAGACAGGGTAAATGTATCTATGTGTGAGAGAGAGAGGGAGCCAGATAGAGAGAGAGAAAGAGAGAGAGAGGGGGGGGGGGGGGGTGAGCAGGCTCTGACAGTCACAATGAGAGAAAAGTGAAGTTGCATCCCCTCAAGCACTCCCCTGCACCCATCAACACAACAGCAAAGTTAGCTTGCATGTTCCCCGTTCTCCCCACTAACCCACCCACCCACCCTCCTCTCTTTCAGGACTTGCAGAGTGCCTAGAAACCCTGGAAATGATGGCAGCGGAGCATGGTACAAACACAAATATCAAAATAGAACTATTCCCCTACTGTCTACAAAACCAAGGAACTACTTCACCTTTGTTTTTTTCCACTTCACATTACAAGAGAAAGACGTCCTTCGTTGGCCCTTTTTACGCACTACCATTCGGTTTACACATTTCATCCTGTTGAGTCTCCCAGTCGGCAAGAGCTATATATTTGGGTGGGTGATCCCAATGAAGTCAATGGAAATAGAGAAGGTGTTAGAACGGTGATGATTGTGTGCTGCAAGTGTCTTTCCCTTGAAGTCCATAGATATCATGGCCTTGACTAGGGGGTGGTCGAAGTGGCCGATAATTTGCTCAGCAGAAAAAATGCAGAATTTTGGGCAAATTCTGCCACTTCGCCTGCTCTGCCCACAGAGAGAAATTGCCAATTTCAGGCTTTTTCTCCCTGAAATTCGGTTTTTTATGGGAAATGTTTTTTGGTGGCCACAAGAAGTTTCAGACTGAAAACAGATAGTTTGTGAAAAAAACACCATTTCAGATGGTTTGCCAGAAGACATTGATTTTTTCCATTAAATTTTGTTTTAGCGGTCAAAAACATGATATTTCAGGGAAAAAACACATTTCAGGAAGCAAAATCTGCATAGAAAATTGGCACAACAGCTAAAAAATGTCCCTGCAGACAGAACAGAGCTGGAGGCGAATTTAGGCAATATCGTTCCACCAGTAGTGAGGGTAACTTTGCCCACCCCTAGCCTTGACTAGGGGACTGAAAATGAATCTACAGGGACTGGCCACAAAGTCCAGATGAGGGTGTATTAAGAGCTATGCTTTTTCCTTTCTTATTGGTGCTTTTGTTTTCACACCTTAACCTACCTTTCTTCAGTGCAGTGTCTGGGCCCTGTTTTTCACATGTTCTGTTTTTGAGCCCAGTCACAGGCCTCAGAGAAGGCTGGTGCCCTTTGAGGCCTGAATGCTTCCTCCGCCAGTAGCAGGGCCCCAGGGCTTTTGACAGCAGCAGAGGCCCTGTGAGGAGTGGCCTCGAGCCGTCAGGTGGGCTCAGCTGAGCCACCTCCACTGGCCTGGGTCCTGTTCCTGGGGCTCCCAGCTCTGTCTGCCTTGACCTCTCCATGCCCCCTGCTCCAGGGCTCACCTGCTGCCGTTGCCGTGCCATCGGAACCCTCAGGCTGGGCAGAGCATTGTGAAATGACAGCCTCCCCTCCCCCGCCGGGGCCTGGGCCCAGGGCTGGGAGCTTGCAAGGCAAAGACACACCTCAGCTCAGCTTCTGCAGAGCTGCTCCAGAGCTCGACCCCCCGGGCCCCGGGGCCCCAGGGCTGGGGCTCAGAGCAGGAAAGGGCGTTTTATTGGAATGTCCTTTCCTTCTTGATGATTCCTACAAACCGTTTTAAGCTCTGTACATATAGAAGAGCAACATGTGTCATGCCATTTGGGACATGCTGTTCACATGTCTAGCTCCACTAAAACCCTCCTCAGCATATTTCCGAGGCATCAAGGATGAACCAGGAACAGTGCACGGCCCTGACAAATCTGCTTCACTGTCCCAGCTTTAACAGACATCTGAGTGTCACACTACATGGCAGGTCCTGCCAGGGCAACAGCAGGGGGAGCTTCACTCACACAGTGCTACAGCATGGGTTTCCCTCCTACTGAACGGGTGCAGCAGGACAAACTCCTGTCACAGAGAATGGGCACAGCCACACTGCAAGCGTCAATCACACACGGTCTGGCTTCCGACAGCAAAGCAAGCCTCCTACATTGCACATACTGCACTGTAAAGGGTTAGGCTTTGGACAGCAGAGCTATCCCTCTGCATCACACATACTGGACACCCTGAAGGGCCTCCTCTAGATTGAATTGTTACTGGATCGCCCTCCTATCCCCCTGCCCCAAACCTCTCCCATTGACTGTCAGCATGCTTCTCCTTACCTTCCTGCAGATACAGCACCCCTCTAGGCCTAACGGATGGCACACCAAGCTTCACGGGGCACTTTAAGGTATTCAGTCTCCACCTTTTATCTGTCCTGCTCCTCATTTCACCACGAAGAACCACTGGCAGTATTTCAACATCATTTTGAAGCTGAAGTTATGGAACAGCTACAAAACCAGGGGAATGGCGCAGCAGGGGATTTCATTCCATTTCATTCTGTCCTTTGGCTGTGTGCGCAGTGTCAGAAGAGTTTGAGGACTGCAGAAGACACTGGAATAGATTTCTGGGCGAAAGCGCCAGAGATTCTGGCCCCTGCCCCGATCGCCTTACAAACGCCTGGCGGGCAAATGTCTGAGTTGGACACTCAGCGCAGTACCTGAGCAAATTAGAGTGAGGTTTCACTCAGGGATAAGCCTGCCAACCTATGTACTATGGCAGCTGAATGGGGGCATGGGGTCCTCATGTCTCAGGGATCTGCTTCTCTTATCCAAAACATCTTGCCTCCCATCAGCCTTAGCCCCTAGAATATGGTAATGAGTGGAGTCTCTACACTTCCCCCCGTTGCACATTTGTCGATTCCCAGAGCTCTGTGGCAGACAGGGTAAATGTATCTATGTGTGAGAGAGAGAGGGAGCCAGATAGAGAGAGAGAGAGAGAGAGAGAGAGGGGGGAGCAGGCTCTGACAGTCACAATGAGAGAAAAGTGAAGTTGCATCCCCTCAAGCACTCCCCTGCACCCATCAACACAACAGCAAAGTTAGCTTGCATGTGCCCTGCTCTCCCCACTAACCTCACCCACCCACCCACCCACCCACCCTCCTCTCTTTCAGGACTTGCAGAGTGCCTAGAGACCCTGGAAATGATGGCAGCGGAGCATGGTACAAACACAAATATCAAAATAGAACTATTCCCCTACTGTCTACAAAACCAAGGAACTACTTCACCTTTGTTTTTTTCCACTTCACATTACAAGAGAAAGACGTCCTTCGTTGGCCCTTTTTACGCACTACCATTCGGTTTACACATTTCATCCTGTTGAGTCTCCCAGTCGGCAAGAGCTATATATTTGGGTGGGTGATCCCAATGAAGTCAATGGAAATAGAGAAGGTGTTAGAACGGTGATGATTGTGTGCTGCAAGTGTCTTTCCCTTGAAGTCCATAGATATCATGGCCTTGACTAGGGGGTGGTCGAAGTGGCCGATAATTTGCTCAGCAGAAAAAATGCAGAATTTTGGGCAAATTCTGCCACTTCGCCTGCTCTGCCCACAGAGAGAAATTGCCAATTTCAGGCTTTTTCTCCCTGAAATTCTGTTTTTTATGGGAAATGTTGTTTTTTGGTGGCCACAAGAAGTTTCAGACTGAAAACAGATAGTTTGTGAAAAAAACACCATTTCAGATGGTTTGCCAGAAGACATTGATTTTTTCCATGAAATTTTGTTTTAGCGGTCAAAAACATGATATTTCAGGGAAAAAACACATTTCAGGAAGCAAAATCTGCATAGAAAATTGGCACAACAGCTAAAAAATGTCCCTGCAGGCAGAACAGAGCTGGAGGCGAATTTAGGCAATATCGTTCCACCAGTAGTGAGGGTAACTTTGCCCACCCCTAGCCTTGACTAGGGGACTGAAAATGAATCTACAGGGACTGGCCACAAAGTCCAGATGAGGGTGTGTTAAGAGCTATGCTTTTTCCTTTCTTATTGGTGCTTTTGTTTTCACACCTTAACCTACCTTTCTTCAGTGCAGTGTCTGGGCCCTATTTTTCACATGTTCTGTTTCTGAGCCCAGTCACAGGCCTCAGAGAAGGCCGGTGCCCTTTGAGGCCTGAATGCTTCCTCCACCAGTAGCAGGGCCCCAGGGCTTCTGACAGCAGCAGAGGCCCTGTGAGGAGTGGCCTCGAGCCGTCAGGTGGGCTCAGCTGAGCCACCTCCACTGGCCTGGGTCCTGTTCCTGGGGCTCCCAGCTCTGTCTGCCTTGACCTCTCCATGCCCCCTGCTCCAGGGCTCACCTGCTGCCGTCGCCGTGCCAACGGAACCCTCAGGCTGGGCAGAGCATTGTGAAATGACAGCCTCCCCTCCCCCGCCGCTGGGGCCTGGGCCCAGGGCTGGGAGCTTGCAAGGCAAAGACACACCTCAGCTCAGCTTCTCCTGAGCTGCTCCAGAGCTCGACCCCCCGGGGCCCCGGGGCCCCGGGGCCCCAGGGCTGGGGCTCAGAGCAGGGAAGGGCGTTTTATTGGAATGTCCTTTCCTTCTTGATGATTCCTACAAACCGTTTTAAACTCTGTACATATAGAAAAGCAACATGTGTCATGCCATTTGGGACATGCTGTTCACATGTCTAGCTCCACTAAAACCCTCCTCAGCATATTTCCGAGGCATCAAGGATGAACCAGGAACAGTGCACGGCCCTGACAAATCTGCTTCACTGTCCCAGCTTTAACAGACATCTGAGTGTCACACTACATGGCAGGTCCTGCCAGGGCAACAGCAGGGGAAGCTTCACTCACACAGTGCTACAGCATGGGCTTCCCTCCTAGTGAACGGGTGCAGCAGGGCAAACTCATGTCACAGAGAATGGGCACAACCACACTGCAAGCTTCATTCACACATGGTCTGGCTTCCGACAGCAAAGCAAGCCTCCTACATTGCACATACTGCACTGTAAAGCGTTAGTCTTTGGACAGCAGAGCTATCCCTCTGCATCACACATACTGGACACCCTGAAGGGCCTCCTCCAGATTGAATTGTTACTGGATCGCCGTCCTATCCCCCTGCCCCAAACCTCCCCCAATGACTGTCAGCATGCTTCTCCTTACCTTCCTGCAGATACAGCACCCCTCTAGGCCTAACGGATGGCACACCAAGCTTCACGGTGCACTTTAAGGTATTCAGTCTCCACCTTTTATCTGTCCTGCTCCTCATTTCACCACGAAGAACCACTGGCAGTATTTCAACATCATTTTGAAACTGAAGTTATGGAACAGCTACAAAACCAGGGGAATGGCGCGGCAGGGGATTTCATTCCATTTCATTCTGTCCTTTGGCTGTGTGCGCAGTGTCAGAAGAGTTTGAGGACTGCAGAAGACACTGGAATAGATTTCTGGGCGAAAGCGCCAGAGATTCTGGCCCCTGCCCCGATCGCCTTACGAACGCCTTACAAACGCCTGGCGGGCAAATGTCTGAGTTGGACACTCAGCGCAGTACCTGAGCAAATTAGAGTGAGGTTTCACTCAGGGACAAACCTGCCAACCTATGTACTATGGCAGCTGAATGGGGGCATGGGGTCCTCATGTCTCAGGGATCTGCTTCTCTTATCCAAAACATCTTGCCTCCCATCAGCCTTAGCCCCTAGCATATGATAATGAGTGGAGTCTCTACACTTCCCCCGTTGCACATTTGTCGATTCCCAGAGCTTTGTGGCAGACAGGGTAAATGTATCTATGTGTGAGAGAGAGAGGGAGCCAGATAGAGAGAGAGAAAGAGAGAGAGAGAGGGGGGGGGGGGCAGGCTCTGACAGTCACAATGAGAGAAAAGTGAAGTTGCATCCCCTCAAGCACTCCCCTGCACCCATCAACACAACAGCAAAGTTAGCTTGCATGTTCCCCGTTCTCCCCACTAACCTCAACCCACCCACCCTCCTCTCTTTCAGGACTTGCAGAGTGCCTAGAGACCCTGGAAATGATGGCAGCGGAGCATGGTACAAACACAAATATCAAAATAGAACTATTCCCCTACTGTCTACAAAACCAAGGAACTACTTCACCTTTGTTTTTTTCCACTTCACATTACAAGAGAAAGACGTCCTTCGTTGGCCCTTTTTACGCACTACCATTCGGTTCACACATTTCATCCTGTTGAGTCTCCCAGTCGGCAAGAGCTATATATTTGCGTGGGTGATCCCAATGAAGTCAATGGAAATAGAGAAGGTGTTAGAACGGTGATGATTGTGTGCTGCAAGTGTCTTCCCCTTGAAGTCCATAGATATCATGGCCTTGACTAGGGGGTGGTGGAAACGGCCGATAATTTGCACAGCAGAAAAAATGCAGAATTCTGGGCAAATTCTGCCACTTCGCCTGCTCTGCCCACAGAGAGAAATTGCCAATTTCAGGCTTTTTCTCCCTGTAATTCTGTTTTTTATGGGAAATGTTGTTTTTTGGTGGCCACAAGAAGTTTCAGACTGAAAACAGATAGTTTGTGAAAAAAAACACCATTTCAGATGGTTTGCCAGAAGACATTGATTTTTTCCATGAAATTTTGTTTTAGCGGTCAAAAACATGATATTTCAGGGAAAAAACACATTTCAGGAAGCAAAATCTGCATAGAAAATTGGCACAACAGCTAAAAAATGTCCCTGCAGGCAGAACAGAGCTGGAGGCGAATTTAGGCAATATCGTTCCACCAGTAGTGAGGGTAACTTTGCCCACCCCTAGCCTTGACTAGGGGACTGAAAATGAATCTACAGGGACTGGCCACAAAGTCCAGATGAGGGTGTGTTAAGAGCTATGCTTTTTCCTTTCTTATTGGTGCTTTTGTTTTCACACCTTAACCTACCTTTCTTCAGTGCAGTGTCTGGGCCCTATTTTTCACATGTTCTGTTTCTGAGCCCAGTCACAGGCCTCAGAGAAGGCCGGTGCCCTTTGAGGCCTGAAGGCTTCCTCCACCAGTAGCAGGGCCCCAGGGCTTCTGACAGCAGCAGGTCTGACAGCAGCAGAGGCCCTGTGAGGAGTGGCCTCGAGCCGTCAGGTGGGCTCAGCTGAGCCACTTCCACTGGCCTGGGTCCTGTTCCTGGGGCTCCCAGCTCTGTCTGCCTGGACCTCTCCATGCCCCCTGCTCCAGGGCTCACCTGCTGCCGTCGCCGTGCCAACGGAACCCTCAGGCTGGGCAGAGCATTGTGAAATGACAGCCTCCCCTCCCCCGCCGGGGCCTGGGCCCAGGGCTGGGAGCTTGCAAGGCAAAGACACACCTCAGCTCAGCTTCTCCTGAGCTGCTCCAGAGCTCGACCCCCCGGGGCCCCGGGGCCCCAGGGCTGGGGCTCAGAGCAGGGAAGGGCGTTTTATTGGAATGTCCTTTCCTTCTTGATGATTCCTACAAGCCGTTTTAAGCTCTGTACATATAGAAAAGCAACATGTGTCATGCCATTTGGGACATGCTGTTCACATGTCTAGCTCCACTAAAACCCTCCTCAGCATATTTCCGAGGCATCAAGGATGAACCAGGAACAGTGCACGGCCCTGACAAATCTGCTTCACTGTCCCAGCTTTAACAGACATCTGAGTGTCACACTACATGGCAGGTCCTGCCAGGGCAACAGCAGGGGAAGCTTCACTCACACAGTGCTACAGCATGGGCTTCCCTCCTAGTGAACGGGTGCAGCAGGGCAAACTCCTGTCACAGAGAATGGGCACAACCACACTGCAAGCTTCATTCACACATGGTCTGGCTTCCGACAGCAAAGCAAGCCTCCTACATTGCACATACTGCACTGTAAAGCGTTAGTCTTTGGACAGCAGAGCTATCCCTCTGCATCACACATACTGGACACCCTGAATGGCCTCCTCCAGATTGAATTGTTACTGGATCGCCGTCCTATCCCCCTGCCCCAAACCTCCCCCAATGACTGTCAGCATGCTTCTCCTTACCTTCCTGCAGATACAGCACCCCTCTAGCCCTAACGGATGGCACACCAAGCTTCACGGTGCACTTTAAGGTATTCAGTCTCCACCTTTTATCTGTCCTGCTCCTCATTTCACCACAAAGAACCACTGGCAGTATTTCAACATCATTTTGAAACTGAAGTTATGGAACAGCTACAAAACCAGGGGAATGGCGCGGCAGGGGATTTCATTCCATTTCATTCTGTCCTTTGGCTGTGTGCGCAGTGTCAGAAGAGTTTGAGGACTGCAGAAGACACTGGAATAGATTTCTGGGCGAAAGCGCCAGAGATTCTGGCCCCTGCCCCGATCGCCTTACGAAGGCCTTACAAACGCCTTATGGCGGGCTTTGCCCTGGCGGGCAAATGTCTGAGTTGGACACTCAGCGCAGTACCTGAGCAAATTAGAGTGAGGTTTCACTCAGGGACAAGCCTGCCAAGCTATGTACTATGGCAGCTGAATGGGGGCATGGGGTCCTCATGTCTCAGGGATCTGCTTCTCTTATCCAAAACATCTTGCCTCCCATCAGCCTTAGCCCCTAGCATATGGTAATGAGTGGAGTCTCTACACTTCCCCCGTTGCACATTTGTCGATTCCCAGAGCTCTGTGGCAGACAGGGTAAATGTATCTATGTGTGAGAGAGAGAGGGAGCCAGATAGAGAGAGAGAAAGAGAGAGAGAGAGAGGGGGGGGGGAGCAGGCTCTGACAGTCACAATGAGAGAAAAGTGAAGTTGCATCCCCTCAAGCACTCCCCTGCACCCATCAACACAACAGCAAAGTTAGCTTGCATGTTCCCCGTTCTCCCCACTAACCCACCCACCCACCCTCCTCTCTTTCAGGACTTGCAGAGTGCCTAGAAACCCTGGAAATGATGGCAGCGGAGCATGGTACAAACACAAATATTAAAATAGAACTATTCCCCTACTGTCTACAAAACCAAGGAAGTACTTCACCTTTGTTTTTTTCCACTTCACATTACAAGAGAAAGACGTCCTTCGTTGGCCCTTTTTACGCACTACCATTCGGTTTACACATTTCATCCTGTTGAGTCTCCCAGTCGGCAAGAGCTATATATTTGGGTGGGTGATCCCAATGAAGTCAATGGAAATAGAGAAGGTGTTAGAACGGTGATGATTGTGTGCTGCAAGTGTCTTTCCCTTGAAGTCCATAGATATCATGGCCTTGACTAGGGGGTGGTCGAAGTGGCCGATAATTTGCTCAGCAGAAAAAATGCAGAATTTTGGGCAAATTCTGCCACTTCGCCTGCTCTGCCCACAGAGAGAAATTGCCAATTTCACGCTTTTCCTCCCTGAAATTCGGTTTTTTATGGGAAATGTTTTTTGGTGGCCACAAGAAGTTTCAGACTGAAAACAGATAGTTTGTGAAAAAAACACCATTTCAGATGGTTTGCCAGAAGACATTGATTTTTTCCATTAAATTTTGTTTTAGCGGTCAAAAACATGATATTTCAGGGAAAAAACACATTTCAGGAAGCAAAATCTGCATAGAAAATTGGCACAACAGCTAAAAAATGTCCCTGCAGACAGAACAGAGCTGGAGGCGAATTTAGGCAATATCGTTCCACCAGTAGTGAGGGTAACTTTGCCCACCCCTAGCCTTGACTAGGGGACTGAAAATGAATCTACAGGGACTTGCCACAAAGTCCAGATGAGGGTGTATTAAGAGCTATGCTTTTTCCTTTCTTATTGGTGCTTTTGTTTTCACACCTTAACCTACCTTTCTTCAGTGCAGTGTCTGGGCCCTGTTTTTCACATGTTCTGTTTTTGAGCCCAGTCACAGGCCTCAGAGAAGGCCGGTGCCCTTTGAGGCCTGAATGCTTCCTCCACCAGTAGCAGGGCCCCAGGGCTTCTGACAGCAGCAGAGGCCCTGTGAGGAGTGGCCTCGAGCCGTCAGGTGGGCTCAGCTGAGCTACCTCCACTGGCCTGGGTCCTGATCCTGGGGCTCCCAGCTCTGTCTGCCTTGACCTCTCCAAGCCCCCTGCTCCAGGGCTCACCTGCTGCCGTCGCCGTGCCAACGGAACCCTCAGGCTGGGCAGAGCATTGTGAAATGACAGCCTCCCCTCCCCCGCCGCCGGGGCCTGGGCCCACGGCTGGGAGCTTGCAAGGCAAAGACACACCTCAGCTCAGCGTCTCCTGAGCTGCTCCAGAGCTCGACCCCCCGGGGCCCCGGGGCCCCAGGGCTGGGGCTCAGAGCAGGAAAGGGCGTTTTATTGGAATGTCCTTTCCTTCTTGATGACTCCTACAAACCATTTTAAGCTCTGTACATATACAAAAGCAACATGTGTCATGCCATTTGGGACATGCTGTTCACATGTCTAGCTCCACTAAAACCCTCCTCAGCATATTTCCGAGGCATCAAGGATGAACCAGGAACAGTGCACGGCCCTGACAAATCTGCTTCACTGTCCCAGCTTTAACAGACATCTGAGTGTCACACTACATGGCAGGTCCTGCCAGGGCAACAGCAGGGGGAGCTTCACTCACACAGTGCTACAGCATGGGTTTCCCTCCTACTGAACGGGTGCAGCAGGACAAACTCCTGTCACAGAGAATGGGCACAGCCACACTGCAAGCGTCACTCACACATGGTCTGGCTTCCGACAGCAAAGCAAGCCTCCTACATTGCACATACTGCACTGTAAAGGGTTAGGCTTTGGACAGCAGAGCTATCCCTCTGCATCACACATACTGGACACCCTGAAGGGCCTCCTCTAGATTGAATTGTTACTGGATCGCCCTCCTATCCCTCTGCCCCAAACCTCTCCCATTGACTGTCAGCATGCTTCTCCTTACCTTCCTGCAGATACAGCACCCCTCTAGGCCTAACGGATGGCACACCAAGCTTCACGGGGCACTTTAAGGTATTCAGTCTCCACCTTTTATCTGTCCTGCTCCTCATTTCACCACGAAGAACCACTGGCAGTATTTCAACATCATTTTGAAGCTGAAGTTATGGAACAGCTACAAAACCAGGGGAATGGCACGGCAGGGGATTTCATTCCATTTCATTCTGTCCTTTGGCTGTGTGCGCAGTGTCAGAAGAGTTTGAGGACTGCAGAAGACACTGGAATAGATTTCTGGGCGAAAGCGCCAGAGATTCTGGCCCCTGCCCCGATCGCCTTACAAACGCCTGGCGGGCTTTGCCCTGGCGGGCAAATGTCTGAGTTGGACACTCAGCTCAGTACCTGAGCAAATTAGAGTGAGGTTTCACTCAGGGACAAGCCTGCCAACCTATGTACTATGGCAGCTGAATGATGGCATGGGGTACACATGTCTCAGGGATCTGCTTCTCTTATCCAAAACATCTTGCCTCCCATCAGCCTTAGCCCCTAGCATATGGTAATGAGTGGAGTCTCTACACTTCCCCCGTTGCACATTTGTCGATTCCCAGAGCTCTGTGGCAGACAGGGTAAATGTATCTATGTGTGAGAGAGAGAGGGAGCCAGATAGAGAGAGAGAAAGAGAGAGAGAGAGGGGGGGGAGCAGGCTCTGACAGTCACAATGAGAGAAAAGTGAAGTTGCATCCCCTCAAGCACTCCCCTGCACCCATCAACACAACAGCAAAGTTAGCTTGCATGTTCCCCGTTCTCCCCACTAACCTCAACCCACCCACCCTCCTCTCTTTCAGGACTTGCAGAGTGCCTAGAGACCCTGGAAATGATGGCAGCGGAGCATGGTACAAACACAAATATCAAAATAGAACTATTCCCCTACTGTCTACAAAACCAAGGAACTACTTCACCTTTGTTTTTTTCCACTTCACATTACAAGAGAAAGACGTCCTTCGTTGGCCCTTTTTACGCACTACCATTCGGTTCACACATTTCATCCTGTTGAGTCTCCCAGTCGGCAAGAGCTATATATTTGGGTGGGTGATCCCAATGAAGTCAATGGAAATAGAGAAGGTGTTAGAACGGTGATGATTGTGTGCTGCAAGTGTCTTCCCCTTGAAGTCCATAGATATTATGGCCTTGACTAGGGGGTGGTGGAAACGGCCGATAATTTGCACAGCAGAAAAAATGCAGAATTCTGGGCAAATTCTGCCACTTCGCCTGCTCTGCCCACAGAGAGAAATTGCCAATTTCAGGCTTTTTCTCCCTGAAATTCTGTTTTTTATGGGAAATGTTGTTTTTTGGTGGCCACAAGAAGTTTCAGACTGAAAACAGATAGTTTGTGAAAAAAACACCATTTCAGATGGTTTGCCAGAAGACATTGATTTTTTCCATGAAATTTTGTTTTAGCGGTCAAAAACATGATATTTCAGGGAAAAAACCCATTTCAGGAAGCAAAATCTGCATAGAAAATTGGCACAACAGCTAAAAAATGTCCCTGCAGGCAGAACAGAGCTGGAGGCGAATTTAGGCAATATCGTTCCACCAGTAGTGAGGGTAACTTTGCCCACCCCTAGCCTTGACTAGGGGACTGAAAATGAATCTACAGGGACTGGCCACAAAGTCCAGATGAGGGTGTGTTAAGAGCTATGCTTTTTCCTTTCTTATTGGTGCTTTTGTTTTCACACCTTAACCTACCTTTCTTCAGTGCAGTGTCTGGGCCCTGTTTTTCACATGTTCTGTTTTTGAGCCCAGTCACAGGCCTCAGAGAAGGCCGGTGCCCTTTGAGGCCTGAATGCTTCCTCCGCCAGTAGCAGGGCCCCAGGGCTTCTGACAGCAGCAGAAGCCCTGTGAGGAGTGGCCTCGAGCCGTCAGGTGGGCTCAGCTGAGCCACCTCCACTGGCCTGGGTCCTGTTCCTGGGGCTCCCAGCTCTGTCTGCCTTGACCTCTCCATGCCCCCTGCTCCAGGTCTCACCTGCTGCCGTCGCCGTGCCAACGGAACCCTCAGGCTGGGCAGAGCATTGTGAAATGACAGCCTCCCCTCCCCCGCCGGGGCCTGGGCCCAGGGCTGGGAGCTTGCAAGGCAAAGACACACCTCAGCTCAGCGTCTCCTGAGCTGCTCCAGAGCTCGACACCCCGGGGCCCCAGGGCTGGGGCTCAGAGCAGGGAAGGGCGTTTTATTGGAATGTCCTTTCCTTCTTGATGATTCCTACAAACCGTTTTAAACTCTGTACATATAGAAAAGCAACATGTGTCATGCCATTTGGGACATGCTGTTCACATGTCTAGCTCCACTAAAACCCTCCTCAGCATATTTCCGAGGCATCAAGGATGAACCAGGAACAGTGCACGGCCCTGACAAATCTGCTTCACTGTCCCAGCTTTAACAGACATCTGAGTGTCACACTACATGGCAGGTCCTGCCAGGGCAACAGCAGGGGAAGCTTCACTCACACAGTGCTACAGCATGGGCTTCCCTCCTAGTGAACGGGTGCAGCAGGGCAAACACATGTCACAGAGAATGGGCACAACCACACTGCAAGCTTCATTCACACATGGTCTGGCTTCCGACAGCAAAGCAAGCCTCCTACATTGCACATACTGCACTGTAAAGCGTTAGTCTTTGGACAGCAGA
Source organism: Ambystoma mexicanum (assembly GCF_040938575.1). Lineage (NCBI taxonomy): Eukaryota > Metazoa > Chordata > Amphibia > Caudata > Ambystomatidae > Ambystoma > Ambystoma mexicanum. Next base: position 1,093,542,839 of record NC_090941.1, read on the forward strand.
GCTATCCCTCTGCATCACACATACTGGACACCCTGAAGGGCCTCCTCCAGATTGAATTGTTACTGGATCGCCGTCCTATCCCCCTGCCCCAAACCTCCCCCAATGACTGTCAGCATGCTTCTCCTTACCTTCCTGCAGATACAGCACCCCTCTAGGCCTAACGGATGGCACACCAAGCTTCACGGTGCACTTTAAGGTATTCAGTCTCCACCTTTTATCTGTCCTGCTCCTCATTTCACCACGAAGAACCACTGGCAGTATTTCAACATCATTTTGAAACTGAAGTTATGGAACAGCTACAAAACCAGGGGAATGGCGCGGCAGGGGATTTCATTCCATTTCATTCTGTCCTTTGGCTGTGTGCGCAGTGTCAGAAGAGTTTGAGGACTGCAGAAGACACTGGAATAGATTTCTGGGCGAAAGCGCCAGAGATTCTGGCCCCTGCCCCGATCGCCTTACGAAGGCCTTACAAACGCCTGGCGGGCTTTGCCCTGGCGGGCAAATGTCTGAGTTGGACACTCAGCGCAGTACCTGAGCAAATTAGAGTGAGGTTTCACTCAGGGACAAGCCTGCCAAGCTATGTACTATGGCAGCTGAATGGGGGCATGGGGTCCTCATGTCTCAGGGATCTGCTTCTCTTATCCAAAACATCTTGCCTCCCATCAGCCTTAGCCCCTAGCATATGGTAATGAGTGGAGTCTCTACACTTCCCCCGTTGCACATTTGTCGATTCCCAGAGCTCTGTGGCAGACAGGGTAAATGTATCTATGTGTGAGAGAGAGAGGGAGCCAGATAGAGAGAGAGAAAGAGAGAGAGAGAGAGAGAGGGGGGGGTGAGCAGGCTCTGACAGTCACAATGAGAGAAAAGTGAAGTTGCATCCCCTCAAGCACTCCCCTGCACCCATCAACACAACAGCAAAGTTAGCTTGCATGTTCCCCGTTCTCCCCACTAACCCACCCACCCACCCTCCTCTCTTTCAGGACTTGCAGAGTGCCTAGAAACCCTGGAAATGATGGCAGCGGAGCATGGTACAAACACAAATATCAAAATAGAACTATTCCCCTACTGTCTACAAAACCAAGGAACTACTTCACCTTTGTTTTTTTCCACTTCACATTACAAGAGAAAGACGTCCTTCGTTGGCCCTTTTTACGCACTACCATTCGGTTTACACATTTCATCCTGTTGAGTGTCCCAGTCGGCAAGAGCTATATATTTGGGTGGGTGATCCCAATGAAGTCAATGGAAATAGAGAAGGTGTTAGAACGGTGATGATTGTGTGCTGCAAGTGTCTTTCCCTTGAAGTCCATAGATATCATGGCCTTGACTAGGGGGTGGTCGAAGTGGCCGATAATTTGCTCAGCAGAAAAAATGCAGAATTTTGGGCAAATTCTGCCACTTCGCCTGCTCTGCCCACAGAGAGAAATTGCCAATTTCAGGCTTTTTCTCCCTGAAATTCGGTTTTTTATGGGAAATGTTGTTTTTTGGTGGCCACAAGAAGTTTCAGACTGAAAACAGATAGTTTGTGAAAAAAACACCATTTCAGATGGTTTGCCAGAAGACATTGATTTTTTCCATTAAATTTTGTTTTAGCGGTCAAAAACATGATATTTCAGGGAAAAAACACATTTCAGGAAGCAAAATCTGCATAGAAAATTGGCACAACAGCTAAAAAATGTCCCTGCAGACAGAACAGAGCTGGAGGCGAATTTAGGCAATGTCGTTCCACCAGTAGTGAGGGTAACTTTGCCCACCCCTAGCCTTGACTAGGGGACTGAAAATGAATCTACAGGGACTGGCCACAAAGTCCAGATGAGGGTGTATTAAGAGCTATGCTTTTTCCTTTCTTATTGGTGCTTTTGTTTTCACACCTTAACCTACCTTTCTTCAGTGCAGTGTCTGGGCCCTGTTTTTCACATGTTCTGTTTTTGAGCCCAGTCACAGGCCTCAGAGAAGGCCGGTGCCCTTTGAGGCCTGAATGCTTCCTCCGCCAGTAGCAGGGCCCCAGGGCTTCTGACAGCAGCAGAGGCCCTGTGAGGAGTGGCCTCGAGCGATCAGGTGGGCTCAGCTGAGCCACCTCCACTGGCCCGGGTCCTGTTCCTGGGGCTCCCAGCTCTGTCTGCCTTGACCTCTCCAAGCCCCCTGCTCCAGGGCTCACCTGCTGCCGTCGCCGTGCCAACGGAACCCTCAGGCTGGGCAGAGCATTGTGAAATGACAGCCTCCCCTCCCCCGCCGCCGGGGCCAGGGCCCAGGGCTGGGAGCTTGCAAGGCAAAGACACACCTCAGCTCAGCTTCTCCTGAGCTGCTCCAGAGCTCGACCCCCCGGGGCCCCGGGGCCCCAGGGCTGGGGCTCAGAGCAGGAAAGGGCGTTTTATTGGAATGTCCTTTCCTTCTTGATGATTCCTCCAAACCGTTTTAAGCTCTGTACATATAGAAAAGCAACATGTGTCATGCCATTTGGGACATGCTGTTCACATGTCTAGCTCCACTAAAACCCTCCTCAGCATATTTCCGAGGCATCAAGGATGAACCAGGAACAGTGCACGGCCCTGACAAATCTGCTTCACTGTCCCAGCTTTAACAGACATCTGAGTGTCACACTACATGGCAGGTCCTGCCAGGGCAACAGCAGGGGAAGCTTCACTCACACAGTGCTACAGCATGGGCTTCCCTCCTAGTGAACGGGTGCAGCAGGGCAAACTCCTGTCACTGAGAATGGGCACAACCACACTGCAAGCGTCATTCACACATGGTCTGGCTTCCGACAGCAAAGCAAGCCTCCTACATTGCACATACTGCACTGTAAAGCGTTAGTCTTTGGACAACAGAGCTATCCCTCTGCATCACACATACTGGACAACCTGAAGGGCCTCCTCCAGATTGAATTGTTACTGGATCGCCGTCCTATCCCCCTGCCCCAAACCTCCCCCAATGACTGTCAGCATGCTTCTCCTTACCTTCCTGCAGATACAGCACCCCTCTAGGCCTAACGGATGGCACACCAAGCTTCACGGTGCACTTTAAGGTATTCAGTCTCCACCTTTTATCTGTCCTGCTCCTCATTTCACCACGAAGAACCACTGGCAGTATTTCAACATCATTTTGAAACTGAAGTTATGGAACAGCTACAAAACCAGGGGAATGGCGCGGCAGGGGATTTCATTCCATTTCATTCTGTCCTTTGGCTGTGTGCGCAGTGTCAGAAGAGTTTGAGGACTGCAGAAGACACTGGAATAGATTTCTGGGCGAAAGCGCCAGAGATTCTGGCCCCTGCCCCGATCGCCTTACAAACGCCTGGCGGGCTTTGCCCTGGCGGGCAAATGTCTGAGTTGGACACTCAGCGCAGTACCTGAGCAAATTAGAGTGAGGTTTCACTCAGGGACAAGCCTGCCAACCTATGTACTATGGCAGCTGAATGATGGCATGGGGTACTCATGTCTCAGGGATCTGCTTCTCTTATCCAAAACATCTTGCCTCCCATCAGCCTTAGCCCCTAGCATATGGTAATGAGTGGAGTCTCTACACTTCCCCCGTTGCACATTTGTCGATTCCCAGAGCTCTGTGGCAGACAGGGTAAATGTATCTATGTGTGAGAGAGAGAGGGAGCCAGATAGAGAGAGAGAAAGAGAGAGAGAGAGGGGGGGAGCAGGCTCTGACAGTCACAATGAGAGAAAAGTGAAGTTGCATCCCCTCAAGCACTCCCCTGCACCCATCAACCCAACAGCAAAGTTAGCTTGCATGTTCCCCGTTCTCCCCACTAACCTCAACCCACCCACCCTCCTCTCTTTCAGGACTTGCAGAGTGCCTAGAGACCCTGGAAATTATGGCAGCGGAGCATGGTACAAACACAAATATCAAAATAGAACTATTCCCCTACTGTCTACAAAACCAAGGAACTACTTCACCTTTGTTTTTTTCCACTTCACATTACAAGAGAAAGACGTCCTTCGTTGGCCCTTTTTACGCACTACCATTCGGTTTACACATTTCATCCTGTTGAGTCTCCCAGTCGGCAAGAGCTATATATTTGGGTGGGTGATCCCAATGAAGTCAATGGAAATAGAGAAGGTGTTAGAACGGTGATGATTGTGTGCTGCAAGTGTCTTTCCCTTGAAGTCCATAGATATCATTGCCTTGACTAGGGGGTGGTCAAAGTGGCCGATAATTTGCTCAGCAGAAAAAATGCAGAATTTTGGGCAAATTCTGCCACTTCGCCTGCTCTGCCCACAGAGAGAAATTGCCAATTTCAGGCTTTTTCTCCCTGAAATTCGGTTTTTTATGGGAAATGTTTTTTGGTGGCCACAAGAAGTTTCAGAGTGAAAACAGATAGTTTGTGAAAAAAACACCATTTCAGATGGTTTGCCAGAAGACATTGATTTTTTCCATTAAATTTTGTTTTAGCGGTCAAAAACATGATATTTCAGGGAAAAAACACATTTCAGGAAGCAAAATCTGCATAGAAAATTGGCACAACAGCTAAAAAATGTCCCTGCAGACAGAACAGAGCTGGAGGCGAATTTAGGCAATATCGTTCCACCAGTAGTGAGGGTAACTTTGCCCACCCCTAGCCTTGACTAGGGGACTGAAAATGAATCTACAGGGACTGGCCACAAAGTCCAGATGAGGGTGTATTAAGAGCTTTGCTTTTTCCTTTCTTATTGGTGCTTTTGTTTTCACACCTTAACCTACCTTTCTTCAGTGCAGTGTCTGGGCCCTGTTTTTCACATGTTCTGTTTTTGAGCCCAGTCACAGGCCTCAGAGAAGGCCGGTGCCCTTTGAGGCCTGAATGCTTCCTCCGCCAGTAGCAGGGCCCCAGGGCTTTTGACAGCAGCAGAGGCCCTGTGAGGAGTGGCCTCGAGCCGTCAGGTGGGCTCAGCTGAGCCACCTCCACTGGCCTGGGTCCTGTTCCTGGGGCTCCCAGCTCTGTCTGCCTGGACCTCTCCATGCCCCCTGCTCCAGGGCTCACCTGCTGCCGTCGCCGTGCCAACGGAACCCTCAGGCTGGGCAGAGCATTGTGAAATGACAGCCTCCCCTCCCCCGCCGGGGCCTGGGCCCAGGGCTGGGAGCTTGCAAGGCAAAGACACACCTCAGCTCAGCTTCTCCTGAGCTGCTCCAGAGCTCGACCCCCCGGGGCCCCGGGGCCCCAGGGCTGGGGCTCAGAGCAGGAAAGGGCGTTTTATTGGAATGTCCTTTCCTTCTTGATGATTCCTACAAACCGTTTTAAGCTCTGTACATATAGAAAAGCAACATGTGTCATGCCATTTGGGACATGCTGTTCACATGTCTAGCTCCACTAAAACCCTCCTCAGCATATTTCCGAGGCATCAAGGATGAACCCGGAACAGTGCACGGCCCTGACAAATCTGCTTCACTGTCCCAGCTTTAACAGACATCTGAGTGTCACACTACATGGCAGGTCCTGCCAGGGCAACAGCAGGGGGAGCTTCACTCACACAGTGCTACAGCATGGGTTTCCCTCCTACTGAACGGGTGCAGCAGGACAAACTCCTGTCACAGAGAATGGGCACAGCCACACTGCAAGCGTCACTCACACATGGTCTGGCTTCCGATAGCAAAGCAAGCCTCCTACATTGCACATACTGCACTGTAAAGGGTTAGGCTTTGGACAGCAGAGCTATCCCTCTGCATCACACATACTGGACACCCTGAAGGGCCTCCTCTAGATTGAATTGTTACTGGATCGCCCTCCTATCCCCCTGCCCCAAACCTCTCCCATTGACTGTCAGCATGCTTCTCCTTACCTTCCTGCAGATACAGCACCCCTCTAGGCCTAACGGATGGCACACCAAGCTTCACGGGGCACTTTAAGGTATTCAGTCTCCACCTTTTATCTGTCCTGCTCCTCATTTCACCACGAAGAACCACTGGCAGTATTTCAACATCATTTTGAAGCTGAAGTTATGGAACAGCTACAAAACCAGGGGAATGGCGCAGCAGGGGATTTCATTCCATTTCATTCTGTCCTTTGGCTGTGTGCGCAGTGTCAGAAGAGTTTGAGGACTGCAGAAGACACTGGAATAGATTTCTGGGCGAAAGCACCAGAGATTCTGGCCCCTGCCCCGATTGCCTTACAAACGCCTGGCGGGCAAATGTCTGAGTTGGACACTCAGCGCAGTACCTGAGCAAATTAGAGTGACGTTTCACTCAGGGACAAGCCTGCCAACCTATGTACTATGGCAGCTGAATGGGGGCATGGGGCCCTCATGTCTCAGGGATCTGCTTCTCTTATCCAAAACATCTTGCCTCCCATCAGCCTTAGCCCATAGAATATGGTAATGAGTGGAGTCTCTACACTTCCCCCGTTGCACATTTGTCGATTCCCAGAGCTCTGTGGCAGACAGGGTAAATGTATCTATGTGTGAGAGAGAGAGGGAGCCAGATAGAGAGAGAGAGAGAGAGAGAGGGGGGAGCAGGCTCTGACAGTCACAATGAGAGAAAAGTGAAGTTGCATCCCCTCAAGCACTCCCCTGCACCCATCAACACAACAGCAAAGTTAGCTTGCATGTTCCCTGCTCTCCCCACTAACCTCACCCACCCACCCACCCACCCACCCTCCTCTCTTTCAGGACTTGCAGAGTGCCTAGAGACCCTGGAAATGATGGCAGCGGAGCATGGTACAAACACAAATATCAAAATAGAACTATTCCCCTACTGTCTACAAAACCAAGGAACTACTTCACCTTTGTTTTTTTCCACTTCACATTACAAGAGAAAGACGTCCTTCGTTGGCCCTTTTTACGCACTGCCATTCGGTTCACACATTTCATCCTGTTGAGTCTCCCAGTCGGCAAGAGCTATATATTTGGGTGGGTGATCCCAATGAAGTCAATGGAAATAGAGAAGGTGTTAGAACGGTGATGATTGTGTGCTGCAAGTGTCTTCCCCTTGAAGTCCATAGATATCATGGCCTTGACTAGGGGGTGGTGGAAACGGCCGATAATTTGCACAGCAGAAAAAATGCAGAATTCTGGGCAAATTCTGCCACTTCGGCCTGCTCTGCCCACAGAGAGAAATTGCCAATTTCAGGCTTTTTCTCCCTGAAATTCTGTTTTTTATGGGAAATGTTGTTTTTTGGTGGCCACAAGAAGTTTCAGACTGAAAACAGATAGTTTGTGAAAAAAACACCATTTCAGATGGTTTGCCAGAAGACATTGATTTTTTCCATTAAATTTTGTTTTAGCGGTCAAAAACATGATATTTCAGGGAAAAAACACATTTCAGGAAGCAAAATCTGCATCGAAAATTGGCACAACAGCTAAAAAATGTCCCTGCAGACAGAACAGAGCTGGAGGCGAATTTAGGCAATATCGTTCCACCAGTAGTGAGGGTAACTTTGCCCACCCCTAGCCTTGACTAGGGGACCGAAAATGAATCTACAGGGACTGGCCACAAAGTCCAGATGAGGGTGTATTAAGAGCTATGCTTTTTCCTTTCTTATTGGTGCTTTTGTTTTCACACCTTAACCTACCTTTCTTCAGTGCAGTGTCTGGGCCCTATTTTTCACATGTTCTGTTTTTGAGCCCAGTCACAGGCCTCAGAGAAGGCCGGTGCCCTTTGAGGCCTGAATGCTTCCTCCGCCAGTAGCAGGGCCCCAGGGCTTCTGACAGCAGCAGAGGCCCTGTGAGGAGTGGCCTCGAGCGATCAGGTGGGCACAAAAAGTTGATTATTTTTCCTCTGCACATTTTTTACATTTATAGATATACATTCAATGCAGCTTGCTCTAATTCTCCTGAATGCAGTCTTTTTTTGTGTTTCTCATAAATATTATGAACATTTTCACACTTTTTATCACTGCTGACACAGAAATTTAAATGTGTTTTTCTTGGAGAAGGAAACACTTAGAATGCTGAAAATCCATCTGTGAGCTCACTATTACCATGCTATTGAAGCCGCCTAGTTTAAATTCACTTACCATGAAAGAAAGTTTTGAGGCTGTAAGGCCGACAATTTCACTTTTTTTAAAGAAAGCTGCCTTGCCTGTCAAATCTTCTTCACAAGATCCCAAGTGATAAATATACTGGCTAGCATGCTCGGGGTAAGCTGCAGATATGCAAAGAAAAGGTGTACTGGTGTCAACAGATGTCGGTGTCAGAATCAGTCTCCAACAGTGGACTGATCAATAAAGCCTCAGACTGGAAATGTCAAGTTTTCAATAAAAAAAGAGTTATATAGATAGGTTAGATACATATGCAGGACACTCCATTAACACCAGTGGTGGGTACTGAGTTGTACAAACGCCGTCAGAAACACTAAAACTGTATTTTGCCTTGACATGAAAGTGAGTTACTTCTTGGCAAAGCGCCATATATGGTGCTTTGCCAAAAAGTCATTCTGTTTTCAAAAAGCTGCCTTGCGTGTTTTTCCTTGCAAAGGAAACACTAAGAGTACTGCAACTTCACCTGTGAGCTCTCTATTACCATGCCATTGCAACCTTCTAATTTAAATGCACTTACCACGAAATAAAATTTTGATGCTCCAAGGGGGACGAACCCAATATTTTACCCAACACAGAGTTCCATGGCATCGGACCGAAAAAGCCCTTTGACACAAAAAGTTGATTATTTTTCCTCTGCACATTTTTTACATTTATAGATATACATTCAATGCAGCTTGTTCTAATTCTCCTGAATACAGTCTTTTTTTGTGTTTCTCATAAAAATTATGAACATTTTCACACTTTTTATCACTGCTGACACAGAAATTTAAATGTGTTTTTCTTAGCGAAGGAAACACTTAGAATGCTGAAAGTCGATCTGTGAGCTCACTATTACCATGCCATTGCAGCCGCATAGCTTAAATTCACTTAACATGAAATAAAATTTTGAGGCAATAAGGCAGACAATGTCACTTTTTTTAAAAAGCTTCCTTGACTGTCAAATCTTCTTCACAAGATCTCAAGTGATAAATATATTGGCTAGCATGCTCGGGTTAAGCTGCAGATATGCAAAGAAAAGGTGTACTGGTGTCAACAGATGTCAGTGTCAGAATCAATCTCCAACAGTGGACTGATCAATAAGGCCTCAGACTAGAAATGTCAAGTTTTCAACAAAAAAAAGTTATGTAAATAGGTTAGATACATATGCGGGACACTCCATCAACACCAGTGGTGGGTTCTGAGTTGTACAAACGCCGTCAGAAACACAAAAACTGTATTTTGCCTTGACATGAAAGTGAGTTACTGCCAAAAAGTCATTCTGTTTTCAAAAAGCTGCCTTGCGTGTTTTTCCTTGCAAAGGAAACACTAAGAGTACTGCAAATTGACCTGTGAGCTCTCTATTACCATGCCATTGCAACCTTCTAATTTAAATGCACTTACCATGAAATAAAATGTTGATGCTCCAAGGGGGACGAACCCAACATTTTACCCGACACAGAGTTCCATGGCATCGGACCGAAAAAGCCCTTTGACACAAAAAGTTGATTTTTTTCCTCTACACATTTTTAACATTTGTAGATATACATTCAATACAGCTTGCTCTAATTCTCCTGAATACAGTCTTTTTTTGTGTTTCTGATAAATATTATGAACATTTTCACACTTTTTATCACTGCTGACACAGAAATTTAAATGTGTTTTTCTTGGAGAAGGAAACACTTAGAATGCTGAAAATCCATCTGTGAGCTCACTATTACCATGCTATTGAAGCCGCCTAGTTTAAATTCACTTACCATGAAAGAAAGTTTTGAGGTTGTAAGGCCGACAATGTCACTTTTTTTAAAGAAAGCTGCCTTGCCTGTCAAATCTTCTTCACAAGATCCCAAGTGATAAATATACTGGCTATCATGCTCGGGGTAAGCTGCAGATATGCAAAGAAAAGGTGTACTGGTGTCAACAGATGTCGGTGTCAGAATCAGTCTCCAACAGTGGACTGATCAATAAAGCCTCAGACTGGAAATGTCAAGTTTTCAATAAAAAAAAGTTATATAGATAGGTTAGATACATATGCGGGACACTCCATTAACACCAGTGGTGGGTTCTGAGTTGTACAAACGCCGTCAGAAACACAAAAACTGTATTTTGCCTTGACATGAAAGTGAGTTACTTCTTGGCAAAGCGCCCTAATGTATACATAAGAGAAAGTGGGTAAAATTGTGCTTGTGTGTGCCATGCTGGACAGTATCCGACTCCAGAGGAATGTCCCTATTCCCCCTGAAGTAGACATGCCACCACAGGAGGATGAAGATGCAGTGCCTGTGGCAGAGGCGTCTGCATGTATTTCCAGAGACTGGCACAGTTTCCTAAGACATTCACATGGCACATCAATAAATAAACACAACAATGACACAATGAAGAATGTAGTTTAACAATGTTAATGTTTTTCGAGTGCACTAACTATTCCCCTCCCCCACCACTGCCTCAACACACTATCCCCGAACACACTATCCTCTCTCCCCTTACCCCCACCACCACCCCAATACACTATTCCCTTCCCCCTCCCCCACCACACTACCCTCTACCCCTCTAACCACCCGCCACCCCAACATACCCACTGTGGGCAACAAATGTGTCACAGTCACTTGCCTGGCCTCTTCTCCCTCAGGGCTGCCCCTAGGACTTTGGGCTAAAATGATGCTCAGACCGCCGCCTTGGTGTGCTGAGCGGTGAACCCTCAGTGGGTGTGGCCAAACTTGAGGGTTTGGACCCTGGCCCACAGATGTACTGTAGAGTGACTTCAAGACTCTGTTGCATGGACTCTGCAAATGCTGATATCCCCTCGGTCAGTTTCCTGACTTGCTGGCCACAGGCCGTCAGTGCAGCAGTACTTGAAGCTGCCTGTTCCCAGTTTTGCTGCATTGACCTTATGATCCTGCAGGTGGCTCCCTGCATACAGTCACGTATGGCCTGGAGGTGTAGTGAGTGTGTTGGCAATGGCCTCCATCTCACATTGCCACCTCTCCAAATCGGTGATGGTGTGGCTTGGTGGTGGGTGGTCACTGTGCTGGGGGCTCCGCAGAGCATCAGGGCTGAATCTTGGTGAGCCATAACAGGGGGTGTGCATGTCAGGCTTGGGTGTCTGGGCATGCTTGTGGTGGGAAACGCTCTCAGGACTGTGTGCCCCTACATCACCCTGTGGCACTTGGCTGGATTCCTCCTGGGTGCCATCGGAACCCCTGCCAGCAGGTGTGTCCTCAGTGTCAGCCACTGCAGCTGGCTGTATGGGTGTAGTAGGTGTGGAGGTGGACCCGGTGCCATGTGGGAGTGGCGCAGAACCTGCGCTGCCACCAACAGGCCTGACCTTGCTGGTGTTGCATGTGGCCGTCCTTCAGGGGTGGTAGTGGACTTTGATGGCCTGGAGATGCCAGTTCCTGATGAGTCGGCCCCCATCATCCTCCTCAGATTTTTCCTGTGCTGCCTCAGTGCCTGTAGGGGACAAATGGAATGTTGTCAGGTATGGTGCGTTCATGTGGGTTGGCATGTAAGTCGCATATGCTATTCTACATAGTGACCCACCCATTTGGCCAGATGGGCATGGTTGTTCAGGGGACATTGCATGTGGCCAAGCATTGGGGGAATGGTCGCAGCCATGTGTGTGTGACCCATGTCCAGTTGGCCTTTGGCCTGTGTGTGGTGAAGGCGGGATGTCCATGCAGGGGCAGCTGATTGGGGATTCTATGCATGCATATGGTCCTGCAGGTTGATGCATATTGTAGCATCCTCTCATGGTCAAGTGCTGGCATACAGGCACAGTCTTAGTAATAGCATCACATGGGACGGTCAAATGTCTTCATGCCCACACATCCCCTCCCCGGTGATGCACGCCTTGTGGGTATGGTGACTTCGTCTATGCCATGGCCATGGCTCTATGGGACACTGCTGTGCAGCCAGCAGCGGTGCACTGTCTTGTTATGTGTTCGGCTTTCTGCTGTTAGGGATAATTCTCAAGAATGGCTAATTTCCCTTACCCACTGAGTCCCTCAGCAGCTTTGCTGGATTGCTAGGATTTATTTTCTTCACCTGGTAAGAGGGTGAGCCCTTTTTCCCACTTTTAAATGTGTTTTGCTGTGTGTGTTTAACATTTTTGTGTTCATAGACTGTGGAGCCTCACCTACTCCACAGGCATCATCTTTTTATTGTGTGTTACACAGCACCTTCAGTGCAGTGACACAGGGTTGTCTTTTAAACTTCCCAACTCAGACTCCATTTTCTGGGACTGACTACTGTCTCCCAGAACATGTAAAGTTGCCATTGACTTTATTAGTCTTTTAAAACCACAGACCCAGTACACACCATCTTCCATGGAGTAGTGGGAAAGGTTAATATTTATCCCTTTTTGTCTGTTTCTCTTGGAGTCTTGTTATGCTCCCTTTTCATCAAGACTTGGCTGGTGGCAGTGCTAACTGCCCTATTTTTGCTACCGCAGTTCTCTTAAATAATCTTGGTATTGTTTTAGGCTATCTTGATAGCCTCGAACTTAAACCCGCTTAACCATATTGTTTTTAATATTGTTCCGGCTGGGTTTATTCGTCATTTCTTTTTCAAAATAACTTTCTCGTGTTTTTCTCTGCGCGCCAAACCAGGTTTGGTTCCTTTGTTCACCGTCTTTTTGCAGGCTTCTACGCAGAAGCCCTCCTTAGGCGCCTGTATGTCTGGGGGGGACAGGATGTGAGGGAGGGGTTTAGGACACCCTGCACAGAGTCTCCTTGGAGACCCCTGTCACACTCTGACATAATTGGCTGTGCTGTGTGATTGACAGCCAGGCTGTGTGAATGGGGGAAAACTGCATAAAAAGCAGGTCTCTGGGTCTGGAAAGGCAGAGTCGCCACTGGAACGAAAGTACTGACGAGGAGCTGACGGAAGAGGACCCCTACCACTACTGAACCGCCCGGTGAAGCCCTGCTGCAGGTCTGAATCTCCAAATCCGACAACAGAGAAGATCCTTCAGGAATCTTATTCCCCTGAGCTGGTGGGACCAACCAGTTTGCCCAAACTGCAAGCCAGGACTCCCTCCCCTGGTCGAATTCACTGTACAGAGCTACAGTGGGCTGGATCGCAAGGAAGGTCGGACCATGCTTGGGTTTTATGGAGCACACCTTTTATTTGTTGCTTTGCTCGGCTGCTGGTTTCGTCCCTGGGTAGTGCAGGCCCCTCCAGTCTTCCTACTTCATGTCAGTCCAACAGTCACTTCAGGAACCGTGAGCCTGCAGGAACTACCAGGAACGTCCACCTCAGCCACCTCAGCTACAGCTTCTTCTCCATTGAAAGGTACTGTTCAAATCTGGTTGTTCGTTTCGTTCAGCCGTGGTGAAAGTGTGTGAAATCTTTCTCCAATCCGAGGGCTTGTCCTTCTCTACTCTTTAAACTAACTTTTCTGCCGACCAACTTCGTCCGGAACTCTTGGCAAAGACTTAACCGAGAACTACCCTGAACTGTGTGATCTTGAGCAAAAGACTTTTGTCTGATTGACTTTGGCCCTAAGCTTATTTGATTTGATCCCATCACTGTAGTTCCTGTTTCTAGATTGCCCTGCTTACTTACCTGTTGGTGTTACTCAATTTCTGCCTAACTTTGTCTTTCCCTCCCTTTTAAATTACCAGAGTGCCATTTTGCTCCAACTTCATTTTGGGAACCTAACTTGTCTGGAAACTATTGGGAGTGGTGTGGTGTATTAAGAGTGTGATTTTTAAACTGCTTTACTTTAGTGAAATGTTATACAACTAATGTGTAAATAAATGTATATTCTTTTACTCAGAAACCTTGACTCAGTGTTTGTTTGAATCATAGTAATTGCTGTCCTTTGTGTAACTATAGATACTGCTCACTTGCTCTTGAGATAAGTCTGGCTGCTCAGCCATTGCTACCACTTTTACTGTGTGGTACACGCTTGTACCAAAGGTGAATTTGTGCTGCCACTTGTAGTCCTAATTGTGTGTGGTGTTCCCAAAGAGTACTGCATATAATTCTGCCTAACAGCTGCACCCATGTAGGTGCAGAGGGTCATGTGCTTCCATGGGGCTCGTCTGCCATGACTGAATGGGGCAGGCCAACTGGGCTTGGTGTGACTACTGCGCGGTGTCATGGTTACTCACACACCACAATCCTGCTGGCATGGGGGGACCAGCAGGGGTGTGGAGTGCGTTGCACTTGGATTGGTCACTTGCCACACCTTCAACCTGCAGACCCGCTGAGGGGTGCACTTGGTGCCCTACCCCCAGGCCTCTGTGGAGGGTGGCTGATGTTGCACCCCATCACTTCCCCCTGATTAGCCGGCCATGCTGCTGGGTCTGTTTAATTTCAAGAGTTGCACATGGCTTTGCATGTATGTTAACAGCACAATGTATGTGCAATAGTGATTCAAATTTATTGATGGGGCATTGTTATATATTGTAGTAACTCTCATATAATTTCTTGAATATTTTGCTAATTTGTGGTTCCTCTTTTTATTTTGTAATTTTCACGATTTTTCTCCAAAATCAACCTGTCAACATTTGAACCCACCCCTCCATTTTTTACCTGACCTGTGACATGGTATGTGCTATGATTTGAGTATGAGAAACCTTCCTGAACCTCAATCTACTGTGCTAACTGTTTTGCAAACTTTTGTGAGAAGTTTGAGGGAATAGTGTACTCGCTGCCACCGATCTTGTTTGGAAATGTAGTTGTCTTACAATAATATTTTGTGAGTGGTAACTAGCGCACCTGTATAGATCGATCCCACAACTATGATATGATATGATAGGTTATTTATAACGCACCTAATACCCAGAGGTTTCTAACCACGGACCCGGGGATCGAACCTGTGGTGCACGTTGCCCCTGAGCTATCCTCCCGCGACACCTGCCAGTAGGTCGCACAATATAATAGGCAGAGAAGGCCTAGGTTTCTCAATACAGAAGCTTTCACAATATAATAGGCAGATATGGGGGATACACCTACATTTGAGAGGCCTAGGTTTCATACAATGATATCTGAAAATAGTGTAAAATTGTTCCTGCCTTATCCGTTGATGATGGTTGACGGCAGGCTGATCCCCGTATGGTGCATCAGGTTACTGCAGCCGGCTGCTACTGCTGGTTTGCGGGTGGGATTATGAATTTGGAACTACCTCGTTGTTGGCTGTTGTTGGAGGGGGGGTCATGGAATGACACTGCACGCAGGGACTAAAATGGGGCACTGTTAGTCATTCTCTTGGGCTCAGTGCGTTGAGCTAAAGCTAGGTAAGTCCACGGAGTGCCTGTTTGGTTGTATGTGTCACTGTGGCATGGAGGGTTATTTAGTACTTTAGGCTTTGTTTATGTTAGTGGGTTGCTGCTTCCCCTGCTGACACCTGCAGACACTGTCTGGAGCCTCTGCTTCAGGAGCCGCCCTTTGCCTTGGGGTCCTTAGCCACTGCAGCTGACCAGGCAGAGGGCTGCCCTGGGAAGGTCTGTGTAAGAGCGACAATTAGCCAATCGGGAGAGGGGGGTAGGAGGGAGTGGGGAGAAGGGGCGTGTCCAGAAGCAGGAAGGTGGATTACAACACGCACAGAAGCGCTTTACAAAGAAATTCACCCCACAAAATCTGGTAAAGATTTAAGAGCCGTAGCGGCTCAGGCTTACCTCAAGGGGAAACACCAGAAGAGTGCGCAATCTGCGAGCACGCAGGGGCCTAAGGCTTGCACAACATGGCTCATGGTGTTAGCCAATTGGGAGAGGGGGCGAGAGGGAGCAGGGTCATGTCCGAGAGAGGTGAGGTGGATTACAATGCACACAGAAGCGCTTTCCAAAGAAATTCACCCCACAAAAGCTGGTAAAGATTTAAGAGCCTTAGCGGCTCAGGCTTACCTCAAAAGGAAACACCTGCGGAGTGCCCGATCTGCGAGCGTGCAGGGGCCTAGGGCCTGCACAACACGGCTTGTGGTGTTAGCCAATCACGAGAGGGTGGTGGGAGGGAGGAGGGAGCAGGTCCGTATCCGAAAGCGGGGAGGTGGATAACAATGAACACAGAAGCACTTTCCAAAGAAATTCACCCCACAAAAGCTGGTAAAGATTTAAGAGCCTTAGCGGCTCAGGCTCACCACTAGAGGAAACACCAGCAGAGTACCTGAACTGCGAGTGTGCAGGGGTCTAGGGCCTGCACAACACAGCTCGCAGTGTTAACCAATCGGGAGAGTGGTGCGGGAGGCAGAACCGTGTCCATAAGCGGGGAGATGGATTACACCGCGCACATAAGCGCTTTCCAAAGAAAGTCACCCCACAAAAGCTGGTAAAGATTTCAGAGCCTTAGTGGCTCAGGCTTACCTCAAGAGGAAAAACCGGCAGAGTGTTTGCATCTCTCCTCAATCATAGACTTCCAAGGTTCTCTTCCAGGACAGGAGAGGTGGGGATTGTCTGGTGGATGCTCAGACAATCTGCTGGCCTCTGGGGCTTCTGTATATAATTCCTCTGATTCCTCTGCTGTGCAGTATCTTGAGGTGGATTAGGACATCCAGGACAGTGGTTCTCCTCGGCCCGTATTGGCCATGCAGATCTTGGTTCCCTCTGTTACTTCTTTTAGCTGTGGCCCTCCTACTGCTCATTCCGGTCTCACCTCCCTCGGTCTGTCAGCAGCCCTAATGCCTCACAACACTTGGTAATGGGCAGCTTAGTCCTTGAAAGGGAATGGCTGAAATCTCAGGGTCTTTCCTCTCCTACCTTGTAACCGGTCCAGTGTCTAAAAAGCCACCCACCTTGCAGGCCTACGATAGGCATTGGGGTATATTTTCTGACATAATTGAATTGCCGATCCAGAGACATTGCTACATTCTTGCAGTCCGGGTTCCACCTGGGCCTTTTTGTTTATACATTAAGGATGGGTGCAGGGGGCTGCAATTTAGACAGACCGGGCACTGTGGGTGGAATCTCCTGAGTCTGAGTCAGTAATTTCTAGTTTGTTACACAATGTTTCCATGGCTCCACCTTTGGTTAAGTCTCTCACACCTCCTTGGGATTCGGCCTTGGTTGTTAGGGTTCTGCAAGGTCCTTCGTTTGTACCCCTTAGATCTGTTAAGGTCAGGTATGTCCCCCTGACAATAGTTTTCTTCATAGCTAATGTTTCTGCCAATAGTACGTGGAGTTAGAGGTTCTGCTATATTTATCTTTATTATTATTTTGTAGGTTCTTTGTTGTTTTTTTGGGGGGTATTTAATGAGCACAGATCTAGCTTTGGGGAGCAACAGAGCACTTTACAATCCAAGGTGAAGAACGAAGTGAGGAAAGCAGCAAATAAGGGAGCAGGGAGGTAACATAGATGAGACGGCGGGTAATTGGCTGAAAGGGATCCCCAAGCTGCCAGGGGTGGAGAGAGTGGGGAGCAGATCACCAAGTCTCAGGTAGGGTGGGGAGTGGAGGGTGTGTGGACCTAGGTGTCAGAGAGGAACCATTCCTGGAAGAGGAAGATCTTGAGCGCTTTCCTGAACTGTAGAAGTGAAGAGGTGAGTCTGATGTTGACCAGGAGGAGGTTCTAGAGACTTAGAGTATATTCAGTGAAGGCCTGTTTTCTGGTTCTTTCCTTCCTGCACCGTCAGAGTTCAAGTCTGCACATGTCCTTACTTCACATGGATCACAGGCCTCCGCAGATGCTGGGTTTCTCAGTGAGATAGCTTGGGGACTTCAGGGTGACAGCTTTGTAGATGATGCAACAGGATTTAAAGATGATTCAGATTTGCAGCGGGAGCCAGTGCAATACAATGAGAGTCAAGATTCCTTTTATGAGTCATGCTGTTCTTAACCTTATTTATCTATGTACCCAGAAGCTGTTCTGCTACATTTTGACCGCCCACTCTCACTTCAAAGATGGGGTCCACTTTCCATCTTTCCCCAACACATTGTGATTCCATCGCTATCAAATGATTTGTCTGTGGATGTACATGCCCTGCTGGTTTCCTTGGATGGGAAAGAGGGAATTCTGATGCATTTAAACAGAACCACTTTATTCAGATCATCTAACAATGTGTTAGTCAATTTTGCAGGAGCATGTGTCAAACGGCTTCTTCTCACTTCATTAGCTACTGGTTTAAGGACCCCTATTGCTGTGGTGCATGCACTTTCTGATTCTCCTCTGCCAGGTATGATGGTGGGTCGGTCAACACAAGGAGAGAGGTAGATGGGGGCATCACTGATGGATATCTGTAGGGCCACCATATGGTCCTCTCCTAATCATCATGTCCATCATTGTTGTCTGACCATCTTGAGGCAAGCTAATCGGGGGTTTCGTCTGCCGGTCATTTCTTGAATCTTGTTATTCTGTTTTTTTAACAAAAATGTAGCTGCGCAGCCCAAACACCCGCTCTTTCCTGCGATAATACAACGTAAGGTTGCGCGTTTCAGACAACTATGTGAAAAAAGAGTTCTACTCCCGAAGCGCAAATACTATAGCATATTAGTAGGTTTTCTTGGTGCAAGGGGCAGGGTCCTGGGGATGTTAGCAGAAATGAGCTGCCTGTGAATTAAGCTAAATTCAGAGTAGAGACCCCTAGCTTTGAGTATACAACACCTAGTTGTCAGCTACTCTTTGAAAGCAGAAAAGTGTTTCTGTTCGTAGGAGGGGGCGCGTGGTTAGAGGGTGGTCAGCAGGGTCAGTCTGGGGCATACGATTATCTCGGGCACAAATTAAAAAGTGGCCCTCAGTTGCAAATGGCATTTCATTCCTTTTGTGACTGTTTGACTAGTTCCCAAGGGGGAGTTTTTTTGATGAAATGTGATGCAAATTGTGCATTTTAAAGAATATTTATTCAGCAAAACTGTTCAAAACGACTAACTGCAAAGTGAAGTCACTCATGAAACTAGCCCGCATTGGCCAAAAAAGTAGCCCACTTTGAACAAATAAATGGGCCCACACCAGCATTTTGCATTTTTGGTTTGGGCATTGCCCTATTGCCGTATAGGCCAGTCCGGGCCTGGTGATCAGGTGCCCAGGCACCCGCCAAGGTCTAGAGTAAGCCTGCATGCTTTTTGATCGCTGCCTCAAACGCTCCAACATCCAAAATCTAGCCACCAGCAAACCCAGGGAAATTCAAATGTTGTCTCCAATGGCTAGTAGTATAAGCCATGGGATAAAACAAATAGATCTAGTGCTGTTCCTGGACTAAAACAGGATGAATGGGATCTAGGGCGTCTGCTTGGAGTGGAAACAGTCCCTCACTGGTGTGGGGTGCAAACATTACAATGGTTACAAAAATTAGGTTAATCACTGTCAATTATCACAAGACTGCCAGCCAGCAGGGAGCTTAAACATTAAATACCCACTGAAGAGCACTAAGCCCTTCTTTGTCAGCAAGGGGCTGATGCAGAGGAACAGGTGTTAGATGGCAATGAGGTGATAACACTTAAGTATATCCCGTGGGAAGAGAAATCACAGCTTGTAATGCAAGTGCTGAAAAGCGCACAATTTAAGCCCCAGAACAGAAATAGAGAAATTAATGTTTATGTGTTGACTGGCAACATGGGGCCAGTTGCTGGGAGCCCCCTAGGGCTCAAAGACCCTTTCACTTGAAAAAGTTGAAAGGCCCAGACGCCATCCCATTGCCCCATTATATCACATTTTTAATAGATGCTGAATTCCTCCCACTTGTGAGTGCTTTATTAATTGAGTGCAATAAAAAGGCGTCATTATAACAACAATTTGCCAATGCCAGGAGGATGCCAGAATGCCAACCTGTGTGCAGGCTGAATGCAGGTTTTTTGAAGTGAGCACTTATCTCACCAAGCTATCTTGGCAAGAATTACCAGGACACTAGAGCTGTTCATTATCGCAGCAGCACAGCTTGTCACATATCAGGCCAGAGGAATTATATGTAAAACGCTTCTGCCACTGCACTGTGTTGACAAAAAGCCAAAAGAAAATGCAGGAACATGTGCAGGACACAGCTCAAGCAAGCTGTCGCAAAAATGAATGACAGCATTTCTACCCAGTCTTCTCACCTGCAGTAAAATATAGTGAAACCTGTCAGGTGTCAATATTGCACGTTTACATCCATTCTAGCCCTCCAGCTCAGGTGACCAAAATATCAATTGCTCTTTACAATGATGGTGCATTCTTTTAACGTTCTAATTGCACCAATACTGCTATGTGTCTCCATACTGCTCCCTTCCCCCTCGCTCCCCAATGCCCCCCAGCATTGCTGAAGCCGTTTTAAACATGAGAGAAGCAGGGGGAGGGAAAGAGGCAAAGCCTTGTGACAGCATTATTCTCACTGCTCACGCGGATACAGGCCTTCGAGTATTAAACTAACTGGTGTTTTATTTATTTACTTCTGCAAAAATGACTTACAGTGATTTATGCAAACTGAGAGGAAATGCCCAAAGTATCTGCCATGCACATCGCAGACAACTGGTGCCTCTTGCTCTGCAACTACCACCAGACACCGATGAATGTGAATGGTTGTGTCAAAGAGGTGTGAAATGTGCCTCCTGGAAGTGGGGTGTGGGGGGTGGGAGCCAGCGCCATGGAAACAGAGCCTTTGTGGAAAGCTGTGTGCTTTGTTTTATCCAAAGAAAATCATGAAGTTTTCTACCATGAACAGCACAAGTGTAATGTAATCTTCACTTTTTGCTTTCGCACTGAATTGTAAAATGGCGGGTTTCTTCCCGTGATCCACTTGAGAATTGCTGGCCCACTTTTCAAAGAGAAGTTGGAATACAATCGCAATGTTGAGCAGTTTCATGATAAAGAACTCATTCATATTGAAACTTTAAACTAGGCCGGAGGGTAGCTCAGCACCAACTCAGGTGTCTTGGAAGCAGGACACATCCTGTGCTGACGTTTGGAAACTGTGCAGTAGGAGAACACATATAATGATACCCTACATTTATCAGGCACTACACTTTAGAGAGAACCTGCACACCCGCCAAGAAAAGCAAGTTTATCAATGTGCTTTTGGGATGAGGTCACCTAACCCTATCTTTGAAGAAGAACCATTTATCTAAGGAGGAATCTGCCAAGATATTGTACTAGTTCAATGCAACTGCTTAACAAGCAAAGTGCAATGGTAGTGACTGGTGGTAACCCTGTTATATGGCACTCGCCAGTGTATCAAGGGAGAATGCTGGCACAGCAGGCACATTGTGCATTGTACAGTTAGGCAATCAGTTAAGTTAGCACATGGAGTCCGTCCGACCTCGAGCCTTCCTCTATCCCCTTTGCTCATTGACATGCTGCCTCTCATGGTGGGAATCAGTAACCAGAACCTCTCCTACTTCTATGTTAATGACATGCAGCTCCATTCAAGGCTCATGGCAATTGTTCTCAGCTGTGCATGGCGATCATGTCTAGTGCAAGGAATGCATTTCTAGTTGCTGGTTTCATCTACAAATGCATCCCGGACACTCTAGGAATATGGTGGTGTCTTCCATGGATGTCCTCGTTACCTCCACCTTCCTCAGTGGCCGTTGACAGCGACCTAGGGATGAACATGAATGTTCTCTTATGCTGCACTTAGATTTATAAGCAGTAAGCAAGGAAACAGCCATTTTGTTCCCAAACTCTCCCGGCCACTCGCCTGACTCGGACAAACCCAAACACACAAGTCATCTTACTGGAGCGCAAATTCTACCAACTACAGCAATGAAACACTGAGGTGAGCTGCCAACGGCTGGCATCAGAAATGTATGGCCTATTTTCCCCTTCATTATAAGCAGGTATGGTGGGCTCACTGTTTGGATTGTGGGCATGATCACAGTCCAGCTTCCCGTCCATTGCAGCCAAACAATGGAATGACTTACCACATGCACTGAGAGCGGAAGAATCTTACTGGGCTTTCCGCAAAGCGCTCAAAACCTGGTTGTTTACTTAATCGTGCATGCTCCATGCTGATCTCCCTTCCCCGCCCCCACTACCTTCTTGGAAACACACCACCACTCTGTCAAGTCTGTCTGTCTTATTATCTAGAATGTAACCACAATCTGTATGCACTACCTACCAAATGCCAATTGGCCAGATGTAACTGGAACCCTGTAACTGCGCCTCAATGCCTCCGAGTTTTTGTACGCGTTACAAATGAAATAAATAAATCAATCCACAATCTGCGCTAGGAATAGCCTCACCATATTTGTCCAAAATAGTAAGGCGGTATGTGCACTTTTGTTAGCCATCCCCTCCGAACCAAAATCTGCCCACAACCTTTTCCAGGATTTGGGGTTATAACACTGGTTATCAGCAAGCAAACACCTTCTTTGTAAGCACCTGATGTAAGTGCTTTTATAGTCGAACACCCAATAATGGTAAAGGGATGCCCCGGCAACACAACCATCTGGCCGGTACCCACCCCCCTCTTCGTGGCCGCTTAACTGCATTTGGTGAAACTTATGTTTCGTTGCGTTTTTAACAGCATATTTTTGTGGGCGAGGGGCGTGTTGTGGGAATATTTGGAAATTCTTTTTGGGGTATTGAGGCAGTGTGCCAGAGGAGTATGTGGGGGCCACGCTCACCATAAAACACACTGCGAGAATTGTAGCACACCAGCCAGACGACAAGGTGAGACGGGTCCCATCTGGACCCCCCAAACACATTAAGATCAGTTGAAAGGACCTTTAGCGGCTAGATGTAGTTCAGAATCTGAACCGGTTCTACTTGTCTTACAGTCTGTTGCATTCATTCCTGAATAGCATTGGCTACATGTTTGCCACACATGTGCGCAACCTGCCTGAACATGGTGATTTCTATTTCCCTTTTGAGATTTCATAATGGAAACGTTTTACAGGGAGGGTGTCTACTTTTAGGGCTTCTCTGCGCTACTCCTAGTGACATATTCATCGTGTCTGCAGACTGCAGACAGTGGATCACTAGCAGAAGACAGTCTCGCAGAAACACCAGAGCTGTCACCATGAAAAGCTACAAGGGGAAAATAAATGAACGTTGCCTCATGAAAACCAAAACTCTCTGCTTTAAAGCAAAGAACGAAACAAGGAATCACCCCCAGATATACTCAACAGGAAAGAAGGGGGCAATGAAACGAGATGGGATTTTTGCCCGAAGTGCCTTTTTATAATGTCATTTATTTAAGTGGATTTCCACAAACACCATCTGGCGAATTGTTTACTATTCCCATCAGCACTAAATATCTTAGTTTGGGAACTGTTGTACATGAATAAAGGGACACTACCCCTTTAAGAGCGGCAACAGAGAAGGAGCGGGAGAAAAAGGGAAAAGGAGGGGGCCGGGGAAGGAAACGGCAGTTAGTGTCAGGGAGCGAATAAAGATGGTTCACTGCAGCATTGGCTCCGTGTCATTCTTGAGGTTTGGGTATGCATGAATGAACGGAGCACAACACTGGCGACGAAGCCGATGCGAACCCGTGGGTGCCGGCAGCAGTGAGTGGAGGGCCCGTGTGCCCAGCAGCTTGAAGGGCCCGTGAGCCCAGCAGTGATTGGAGGGCCCGTGTGCCCAGCAGCGTCCGGGGAGGGCCCGTGTGCCCAGCAGCTTGAAGGGCCCGTGAGCCCAGCAGTGTGAGGAGGGCCTGTGAGCCCAGCAGTGAGTGGAGGGCCCGTGTGCCCAGCAGCTTGAAGGGCCCGTGAGCCCAGCAGTGATTGGAGGGCCCGTGTGCCCAGCAGCGTCCAGGGAGGGCCCGTGTGCCCAGCAGCTTGAAGGGCCCGTGAGCCCAGCAGTGTGAGGAGGGCCTGCGAGCCCAGCAGCGTTCAGGGAGGGCCCGTGTGCCCAGCAGTTAAGGAGGGCTCGTGAGCCCAGCAGACCAGGTAGGCCCGTGTGCCCTACAGCGTATCAGGACCGGAGAGCCCAGCAGTGTGGAGCCCAGCAGCGGTGGCCTGCCAGCAGCAGACCAGCCGACCAGAAGATCGGGGAGGACCGTGCGCCCAAGACTGGAGAGCCCGGTGGCGAGGAACCCGACAGCGGAGGACGGCCAGCTAACCAGCCGACCGGAAGATCGAGAGGCCCGTGCGCCCCAACTGCAGAGCCCAGCAGCGAAAAGCCCAGCAGCGGAGGCCCACCGGCAGCTGGCCCAGCCGACCAGGTGATCGAGGGGCCCGTGCGCCCGAGACCGAAGTGCCCGGCGACGGAAGCCCGCCGACAACAGCCCAGCCGACCAGGACCGCAGCGCCCAGCAGAGGAGGTCCCGCGCACCTCGACAAGAAGAGGACCGCGGACGCCAACAACGAGCGGAGCCCGCGGACCAGAAGAGGCCCACAAGAGGAAGGAGACCACGAGGGAACTCAGCAGGCCCACACGTCACGGAAGAGGAGACCCGCAGGCTCGCGGCATCCACCCTCAAGTAAGGAGTCGGAAAGGGGTAGCGAAAAGGGAACCCCGAGTCTCCCGCCCACGTGACACATCAGGGAACCAGTGAAATCACCCGAAGGTGACACCTGCAAAGGGAACCCCGAGTCTCCCACCCACGTGACACATCAGGGAACCAGTGAAATCACCCGAAGGTGACACCTGCAAAAGGGAACCCCGAGTCTCCCACCCACGTGACACACCAGCAGAGACACCCAAAGGTAACACTTGCAAAGGGGAACCCCGAGTCTCCCACCTACGTGACATCGGTGGAAACACCTGGAAAACAAAATTTTGCAAAATCACCCGAAGGTGACACCTGCAAAGGGAACCCCGAGTCTCCCACCCACGTGACACATCAGGGAACCAGTGAAATCACCCGAAGGTGACACCTGCAAAAGGGAACCCCGAGTCTCCCACCCACGTGACACACCAGCAGACACACCCAAAGGTAACATTTGCAAAGGGGAACCCCGAGTCTCCCACCTACGTGACATCGGTGGAAACACCTGGAAAACAAAATTTTGCAAGAACCCGAAGGTGACATTGTCACACAAAAAGTAGAGGGTGAACAACGTGCCCCAGTGGACGAACATACACCGCAGCAGTTCAAGAGAACCACGGTGCAAAAGCCTACCTGAGCACCCCGAGCATCCGCGACGCAGCACTCCACGCTACACACCAGGATACCGCCATGTCATCTGCAGACGCGGCAGACCCGAATGCACCACCACCACCACCAGGAGCTCCCTCCTCTCACGCAAGCCTAATGAGGAGACCTGCCCCGTTCACGCTAAACCCACACCATGACCAGGGGCAGAGATGGGAAGAATGGATGGAGGAATTTGACGACTTCGTGGGTGCCATCGGCACACAAGAACCTCCCAACATACTGAGCATATTTGCAAATGTCGCAGGGAGAGAAATCAAAAATATTATACGCACGATCCCTCCACAAGATCGCACCACATATGCAAGACTCCTGCAAGCCATTCACGAAAAACTGGTCATTTCACCCAACCGGGACTATGAAAGGTACACTTTCAACCAATGTGGCCAGCTACCTCACGAATCAATAGGGGAGTTTGTAACACGTCTTCAGAGGAAAATATCCAAATGTGACTTTGCTAACTTTAATGACGAAGAAGCCATTAGATTACGCATCATAGAAGGGTGTGCATCCTCGATGTTCCGGAAGCACCTTCTCAAGAAACCCCTATCCCTAAAAGAGGTGCTAGACCTAGCCAGGGTATACGAAAGAGTGGACATTCAAGCAGCAGCCATTGAGAACCCAAAAAAGGGAGAAACCATAGCCGCAATACATCCCTACGCCCGCCAGCCAAACACCCAACCAAGGACCAACCAGAGGTACCCGACACAACGAGCACAGGGTGACCGCCAATGCTATCGCTGCGGATTCGAATATCCACACAGAGGACCGTGCCCCGCCATTGGGCAACGATGCATGAGATGCGGAATGGAGAACCACTTCCAAGTGATGTGCAAAGAACTACTACCGGAAGGAGGATCAGCACGCCCACAATCTGCCCCTCGATCGATGGACGCACATAAAGAACAGCATCACCATGTGGACAGGAATGCACCTCTCGCGCCATCATATCAACGCCCAAACACAGTGAGAGCCTTGGAAGGACTTCAGATCGAACCAGACAGGAAAGACCACGAATTATACGATGCCTATCAGGATGACTTCACGCGGGAACTGGAACGCGAAGACACCCGCAGAGCGGAAGCACCAGACAACCGGGAACGTGACAGGGAGCCATACCTTTACCCCCCACCACACTATCCACCAAGTGGAAACGAACAGCCTCCATACCTACAGGACGGCTACGACCGAGAGTATGTATGCCTTCTCAGCGTAGAGGAGGAGGACACCGCGGCTCCCAGAGTAACAATTCAGATGGGAAGAACCCAAAACAGATTTATTGTTGATACAGGAGCGACGGTCAACGTCATGAATGAAGACATCTATCGTGAAATAGCTTCAATATACCCCATCCAAGAGTCTAGGACACACATCTTCCAATGGGGAGCAACCCAACCCATGACATCAAAAGGGAAATTTCAATGCGACCTACGACACAGAGGCATCACAGTAACCGCCACGATACATGTGATAAGAAGCCCAGCTATTGGCCGCTGCCTTCTCAGTTACAGGACAGCTAACGCACTTGCCCTGATTGACCTTAACTATGACCAGTCGGAGGTCATTGAAGGACTACCACTACCATGCGAACCCGTCAGGGCAATCATAGACAGACTACTGGCAAAAAGAGAACTCAAGAACACTTTCCCCAAACTGTTCGAAGGGGTAGGGATGCTAAAAGGGCCATGCATCAAACTACATATAGACAAAAACGTCAGGCCAGTTCCACAACACCCACGGAAAGTGGGTTTCCACCTCCAAGAACAGGTATCAAAAGAAATCCAACTTCTTCTTCTCAACGACATCTCAATACCTGGAAGGGATCAAGAGCAACATGACAAAGCCCTAACACCAACCTGTGGGAACACCAAAATGAAAATGCCACCCTGCATAGAACGAGGGGGAATAAGACTGCAAGAGGACGATTATACTATTGTCCACAAACCAGGAGGAGACGCAGACCCAGCGGACTATCCATCCAGACACCCCCTACTGGACAAAGTTGACACCCGGGCACATGAGGTCACTAAAAAAATCTTGCACCTGTCGTCAAATGACAGGCCACCAGCTGAACTCATGGTGAGAGATCAACCCAGAACACGCATTCCCAGATGGAAGGACCACACACCTGAAGAAGACCTAACCGTCAGAGAACGAGACACCGAGAGGAAGAGGAAGGCCAAGCAATGGGCTGACACAAAAAGGAGAGCGAAAGAACAACGACTAGAGATCGAGCAAACAGTCCTGGTGCGACAAACACAACGCAAGAAAACGGACACTCGATACAGCCCAGAGCCACGAACAATCACAGCCATCAAGAGGCCCATGATCACAGAAACCGGAGAACTAGGAGACATTACCCACAACTCCTCATTCCTCAGGGAGTTATATCTGGAGGAACATGAAACACAAGAAACACCCGACGAGAACACCAGCGAGGAAGAAGAAACAGAACCCCCAGTGGAATTGACCGGCGAAAGCCGAGAATCACCAGGGAGACCCCTAGGACAATAAAGAAGCCAGTGAGGCTCATCGAACAGATGTAACTGGACTCTCATGTTAAGTACGGGGGAGGTGTTGTACATGAATAAAGGGACACTACCCCTTTAAGAGCGGCAACAGAGAAGGAGCGGGAGAAAAAGGGAAAAGGAGGGGGCCGGGGAAGGAAACGGCAGTTAGTGTCAGGGAGCGAATAAAGATGGTTCACTGCAGCATTGGCTCCGTGTCATTCTTGAGGTTTGGGTATGCATGAATGAACGGAGCACAACAGGAACTGTTCACACATACTTCCCAGTATGTGAGGCAAGGTAACATTCCAAAGCTCCGCCATGATGTCTCTGCACAGTAATGTCAAAAACAAAAGCAATTAAAACGCCCTGTTAAGCTCCGTGCTGGGGATTTGGAGCAGGTATTCAAGGACTCCCCATTTGGGTGTGATTGAAAGAGGGGGGGGCATTAAAGCATCGCAGGGGGCACTGCCTCCCGCACCTTTGGAGTGTGACCTCTCTTTCTTAAAGAATGAGGCGGCTCCCACTGTCTTTGCATTCATTGGCAAAATGCAGGGTCAATAGGCAGCATTTGCACTTAAACAAAAGTGCAAGTTCATGTGTTCAAAAGCCTCGCCCAGTTCTTGCCCTGGGGGTGGAAAGCTTCCTGGCGGTCAGGGGTGTTACTTTCAAAGTCAATTATGGGTTTCTGTGAACGCTCACGGCTGCAAGGACGTATCCCAAAAGATGCGGCCGTTAGCACTGAATGTCTACAGCTCAGCCCTCAAGATTGTCTGCTGGTCTCCAGACTCCATTCACCTGTTGGAAAGCGCCAATTCATTTTAGGGCTGGGCTACTGGCAATGCCACACGTGTATCTCTTGCATGTCAAAGAACGTTGACGCTGGCACTGTGGTTTCATGCGCTTGCCCCCAACATCTCTGAAACAACGGGAAACTCTTCCGGTGACATTTCCGGGAGGGTGCACCTGCACTGCGGCATAAGCGCGCCACACGTGTTTGCTGAGGCCAAACATGATGGCTCCACGAATAAGCTTAAATACAATGTGCTGCAGATGTAGTGTCATTTCAATGTCCTCGCCCTTCAGCAATGTCACCAAAAGGTCAAACCTTGTTTCAAAAGTTGCCTTTTTTTTATTACTAAAGACTTATAAACGCATCTAAAAAATGAAAAGCTAATGGGGTGCTCCTCGGAAACGGTGTTTTTGAGCGCATGATTGTTGCCGTGTAACTTTGATATGACGAGTTATTTCTGCACGCATTTGCGCACTCGACCTCTTTAATAATTGCTGGACATGTTACTTACACCTTCATGCCTGCTGGCTAGTCTATTCTGTACTCGTGCCATTTCTAACACCGGGCCACTTGGCCCACCCTGGCCTTTTAGTTGAGAATACACCAAACTGTCAGTACCGGAATTCAAGTTGCTGCTAGCAAAGCAAGCCAGTGCTGTGCACGTGTGTGTTGCATGACATTGTACCACTTAGCAAGTGCAACTATGTCTAAGAGTGTGTGGGGGCTGTGCAGTGCACCCAGCACCTTACCCTCAGCTGGGCTAACTTCGCTCTGCCTACCCTTTGAACTTGAGTATGCTTTAGTTAGGAGGTCGCGCCACCTATTTTTTCATTTGAGTTTGTTCTGTGGACAGTATAAGTGGTTCATTACATGGATTATCTATGTTGTGTTGGATTTGAATAAAACAATTAATTTGCCTTCAAGGCGCCTAGGAGGATGGAAGCTACAACATGAGTGGCCCACCTGGCTCTAGTTGGTTTAAAAACACTATGGGACAGCATGAAAATGAGACTGTTCCTTTTAACTTTAGCCTAAACAAAATGTAGTAAATCTCAAAGGGATGTATGTGCAGAGGTCGTGCTTGTGCCGACTAAGAGACCACCTACATTTAACACTATTAATGACGTGTTCTTACCCTTCTGTGTCACTCACTCGTGCCTACATTTGAGAGAACAAAACCTTGACTTGATTTCCTACTGTGTACGCCTACATTTTGTTGATACACGCACACAGTCTCTCTCTCTCACCTTCTGCTCAATTATGAGCACTCCCACAGATAAGACACAGCAGCATAACATCTTTTGCCCAGGATAACACACTTTAGCTGACTGCTGAAGCCGGGATTTGAGACCAGCCCGCCACATAGACACTTGGTCACGTGTTTTCTCATGTCTGGATGATAGGGATGTGTTCAATCTATAGATCCGAAAAATGCTCTGTTTTAAAGAGATTATTTGGAAAGTACACGAATCATAATAAATCACTGTTACAAACACATAAACCCCTATAGGAATATGTTAAGTAAAACTAGCACAGTTGTTGCTTTCTTTCAAACCCTATATTGACGGGAAGACTGCAACTACTGTAATGCAAAACAATGTCAGATAACATTTATATGACAGTAAGGGGCATCCTTTGGGTAAGTGAAGGCTGTGCCATCCAGGTGAGTACACCGCACACCATTAAAGACCCCCTGGCCCTGGATACTTCGTACAGAACTTTTCTACTTCTCTTTGACATTGTATGGCAGCGAGGGGCCAAAGGTTCAGGTAAAAGAACACACATCTCATTAAACAGTGCGCCGGCAAGATAGCTCAGTGAGTTGGAGGTTCCTTACAACACTGTTAACCCGAGCAGGACAAAGATCTGACTCTATAAATGGGTCCAAGCATGAAGATCCCCCCACTCAATGAGTCCACACAGTATGGCGCACCCAGACAGCAATTGCCCAGCAGGTGAAGTCGTCACAATCGCCGACCATTCCTTTCTAGCCTGCAACATCCTCGTCCTCGACTGCCCTAAACAATCTTTGCACACAACCTAGCTGCCAATGAGGCTTAACTCTAGGTTCCCTTCTTAACTCCATTGTACACAGTGACATGAATGTCTGGTCGATCAGTCTGGTCAACCTCCTGCCTGTGCTAAAACTCAACATACACTCTGTGAGCTGGTTGCCTTCTTAACACCCCCCCCCCACAATCTGGGCAGCATCATTGACCTATTATTCACCTGTGAGGACAAAGCCAATGTTTAAAGCTGCACCCTTGGTCTGGGGCGGTCACCTCGCCATACTCTTCAAAATGTATCTCTTGCTTGCCATGGCTAAACCCCCTGCCCGATCCCACCACCCCCGCCCTTATCTCAGATGAGCCTTGTGACTCTGCCTACGCCTGGCTGACATCTGCCCTCCTACCACCCAAGACTTTTCGTGCTGGTCAGAAACACCAAGAAGCTGGAGAAAATACTCCCACAAGGCCGTACATAAATCTTCTGCCGCTGGTACTACTAAGCCTACGTGTGTCTGCCAACAAAGCCTCAATAAACCACTGCACTTTAAGGTCCTGGCGGAACCTTCCCAAAGTTCTATAATGAGTAAGCCATTTTCTTCTGCTTCAAGATCCTGACCAGTGGGCAAAATATGTCAAGCAGCATTGCTTGTCTAGTATTATTCTTTCCTAAGGGTCTTCCGAGTTTGACCTGCAACCTACCAACCTTCATCTTCATTCCTTTACACATCAGCCAATCCAAGCCTCTTTTTAACCAAATGCAAAGCCTCCATTTTGACCCATGTCTTGCAAGAATCTTCAAATCCTTATGGCCTGGAATATCTGACCACCGGCTGGACTTGGTGAATGACCCACTCTCCCCCCTCCTCCCTCAATAACGCTATATATAAAGCAGTTGCCATTCAGAGGAGACCAACCCTAGTCCATTCTGACATTAAGAATGAATCTCTTATTACATGCTTAATACCAGAGACCATTCTCTAAGCGCTTGACTGGGATTCCAGCGCGTTTCCCCGGAGCTATCTTCCCGGCCTGACATTGCCAATGACAGACCTATAACCATCCTCCCTTTCCTTACCAAATGCCTTGATCCCTCTCCTTACAAACAGTGTCAGTCTCACTTCTAGATTAACCATCTCCTTGATCCACACTGATGGGGTCTCCATGCATGAAAGGGTAAAAGGACAGTCTGAAGCCAATAGAGACAAAGAAGGATTTTTGTTTAGTATAGTCTTTACAGGAGGTGCCAAAGTTTTTCCAACATCCATATAAGTAGACAAGGTGGTTTGGACTGGAAGTTCCATTGTGGAATGGCAGACCTTGTCCCCAAGAAGGGAGTCACTCCCAGTGAGGCCCCATTTGTCCAAACCCCTATGCAGGGTCTTGCTTAGCGGGCTCACCTCACTAACCTTAAAGGGGGTGGCTCTCTCACCTCTGGGGAGAAGGGACCAATTGTCCAGATTTGTCAAAGAACCCTCAACTTGTTTTCCTTCAGGTGCCTCCCCATCTTATTGTGCATTCCACCTTTTCTGTTGAGAATTCCGTTTTCCCTAAGAGCCTAAACCACTCGTCCTTGCATCTCCAACCTTCCTTTCCAGCCAGTCCCACTTCTATCTTGGTGTGTGTTGAAAACAAGTGCACTACCATGAAAAAAGACTTTCAAGCCCCATTGGAAAGAGTAGCATGTTTGTAATTTCCCTTAATCCAAGTTCCTTCTTGATGGCCTAGCCAATTTGCTGCTGATTCTGTATTGCCTTGGTGTAATTCAGGCACAGAACACTGTGGGACCATCTGCTTTCAGGGGCCCACGTCTTCTGGCTTTTTGAAGGAGTACATCTCTGTCTCTAAAATTGAAGATGTGGGTCACAGCAAATCTCTGCGGCTACCTCACGGGGTGCCCGCAATGGTACCCTATGTGCTCCCTTAACTGTAAAAATTGTTCCATAAGGCATGATTGGAGAGAAAAACGCTAGCTGGATGCTGGACGGGCGGGTGCCTTGACCGAGCAAGAGGCTCCAGTCTAGGAATGATCCTCAATAGGAAGACAACAGTCTTCTCTGGTGGAGTGACCACTGACAAACAGTGGTGGGCCTTGGGACCAGCAACCGACAGTGAGACCAGAGACTGGAGATGAGCCTGGATCGCTGAGCTCCACTGGACAAGCACCTGTTCCGCTGGAAGCAACACCGTTCAGAACACAGCCGCTGTCGATTTGGGGACACCAGTAATGCCAGGAACCTTTGCTTTCACGGAGTAAAAGAACCGACACCGTTACCGAAAACAGTCAGAAAGAGTTACAAAGATTGTATGTCACGGCTGGAATAGCCACCAAGAGTATGAAAACAAAAGAGAAGCTCACGGGCACACAGCCCCACAAAAGCGGGGGAAAAAGGTTAGGAACATAATGTGCCCAGGTCGGAATAACAACCCGAAGTATGAGAAAGTGAAAGAAGCTTATGGGCGCACGGCTAAAACAGTGAAAGAGATATGAGCATTGTATGCCAAGGCTGGAATAGCCAATCAAGATAGTGAATATTGCAATTGTGTAATAAAGACATCCACAAGAGAACCACATAACTTTGGGGAATGCCAATACTTGACAGTGGGAAATTGAGAGTTGCCTTGCCAAGTAATTCTGAAGGGATTTAGACATTTGAAAATAAAACATGAGAAATTCATGTGTGATTCATATGTGTAGGTTGGGTTGCATATATGACATCTCTGTTGCACGTGATGCTTTCCCGAAATAAGCTGATGCATATATGCAACAAAAAAAATGTATATTGGTTTCTGTGCATTTTTTAACCATTTGGAGATACACATTCAATGCAGCTTGTTTTAAAGCCACTAAATTCAGTCTTTATTTGCATTTAGTGTGTTTCTTACAAGCATTTTGAAAATGTTCGCACTTTGCATCACTGGTGATACAGAGAGAAAATTGAGTTTTTTTCTGTGAGGGAAGCACTTGGAGTGCTGAAAATTCATCTGTGAGCTCACTAGTAACATGCCATTGCAGCCATCTAATTTAAATTCAGCAAACATGAAATATATTTTTGAGGCTCCAAGTGGGACGAACTCAAATGATACATGACACAGAGTTCCATGGCATCGAACCGAAAAGGCCCTTCAACACATATGATTGGTTATTTCTAACGCGCCTAATACCCAGAGGTTTCTCAGCGTGGACCCGGGGATCGAACCCGTGTTGCTCTGTGACGTTTTGCTTCAAAGACGGGAACGTTGCCCATAAGCTATCCTCCACAGACATAGAAATGTATTTTTCCTGGTGAAGGAAACACTTAAAATGCTGAAAATTCTTCTGTGAGCTCACTAGTACCATACCATTGCAGCCCTCTAATTTAAATTCAGTAAACATGAAGTACATTTATGAGGCTCCAAGGGGGACGAACTCAAAATGTTACCCGACACAGAGTTCCATGTCATCGGACCGAAAAAGCCCTTCGAAACAGAGATAGAAATGCGTTTTTCTTGGCAAAGGAAACACTTAGAGTGCTGAAAATCCATCTGCTAGCTCACTAGTACCATGCAATTGCAGCCATCTAATTTAAATTCAGCAAACATGAAATATATTTTTGAGGCTCCAAGTGGGACGAACTCAAATGATACATGACACAGAGTTCCATGGCATCGAACCGAAAAGGCCCTTCAACACATATGATTGGTTATTTCTAACGCGCCTAATACCCAGAGGTTTCTAAGCGTGGACCCGGGGATCGAACCCGTGTTGCTCTGTGACGTTTTGCTTCAAAGACGGGAACGTTGCCCATAAGCTATCCTCCACAGACATAGAAATGTATTTTTCCTGGTGAAGGAAACACTTAAAATGCTGAAAATTCTTCTGTGAGCTCACTAGTACCATACCATTGCAGCCCTCTAATTTAAATTCAGCAAACATGAAATATATTTTTGAGGCTCCAAGTGGGACGAACTCAAATGATACATGACACAGAGTTCCATGGCATCGAACCGAAAAGGCCCTTCAACACATATGATTGGTTATTTCTAACACGCCTAATACCCAGAGGTTTCTAAGCGTGGACCCGGGGATCGAACCCGTGTTGCTCTGTGACGTTTTGCTTCAAAGACGGGAACGTTGCCCATAAGCTATCCTCCACAGACATAGAAATGTATTTTTCCTGGTGAAGGAAACACTTAAAATGCTGAAAATTCTTCTGTGAGCTCACTAGTACCATACCATTGCAGCCCTCTAATTTAAATTCAGTAAACATGAAGTACATTTATGAGGCTCCAAGGGGGACGAACTCAAAATGTTACCCGACACAGAGTTCCATGTCATCGGACCGAAAAAGCCCTTCGAAACAGAGATAGAAATGTGTTTTTCTTGGCAAAGGAAACACTTAGAGTGCTGAAAATCCATCTGCTAGCTCACTAGTACCATGCAATTGCAGCCCTCTAATTTAAATTCAGTAAACATGAAGTACATTTTTGAGGCTCAAAGGGGGACAATCTCAAAATGTTACACAACACAGAGTTCCATGGCATTGGACCAAACCTGATCCAATGGCTAAAAGTTAATGACGTTTAACCTCGCGCTACTGCCATTTGGGATCTCATGTATATTCTGTATATGTGCTCTGTTCTATTAATCTGTCAATTCTGTATTCTTGTAAGCCTATTATACATATTTATAGGATCCTCTGACACCACAGGTCTTCAGCACTGTAACCCCAGCTGTATTCCCTGTTTATTTGCAACATGTAACCTAAGTTGAACAACCCTCTTTCTGCCTTCGCGTCCGAATAACCCCGGGTCTGGTGCGCAATACAAATAAACAAACAAACAAACAAACAAGAGTAATCTAAAGTGCTGATCTATGATGACAGAGTTAGATGTAGAATTCTTGGATGTGATTGGTGGATGATTGTGTGACTGCTTAACAGTAGCCAATGAGGAAGTGATGCAGAGAGTGTAGTGGAAAGGTTAGAAGGGCTGCCCCAGTGTTACTTACGCGCTCCACTGACAGCGTGGTTGTTCGAAGACAGGACATGCCACATCCGGGGTTTCCGAGCATGAAGTGGGAGTATATTTTGAGGATTAGCCAATCAGATATTGAGGTTCTGCTTCGTATTGATAGGGACTGTGTGTAGTGAAGATGGCGGAGGTGCAGAAAGTCAGGGTGTTGGTGGTTGGAGATATGTTTGTGAATGGTTTGGAGCAGTATGCTGAATGTAGGAATGTGGCTAACCATTTTGCCACAAAAGGAGTGGATGTGGTGTGGAGCATTGTGCCTGATTTGATTTTTAGGCAATTCTAGTAGTTTGTCAGGATATGACTAGGTTTCCTAGTCCACATGCAGTTGTCCTACACGGTGGTTCTGTGCTTTTGGGCTATATCAGTGACCCTACTTTGTTGCAAGATCTGCAAAACTTAGTTCAGGCAATCATGAAAGTCCTTCCAAATGCCACGGTTATTTTTTCTGCTTTGTTACCTAGAGCAGTATGGGACAATAGTTGTGTTTTTTGTCCTCAGCAAAATATTGCTAGGTGTGCAATCAACCGAGGCATGTTTGCTTTCATGGTTAGAGCTGGTATGTTCTTTTGTAATAATGAGAACATTGATTCTGGTAATGTTGTTTATTTTAAAGAAGATGGCATTTCTTTATCTTTTATGGGAAATGCCATGCTGTTTTGGAACATAGGGTTGCTTTGGAGAAGCTAATGTGAAGATGTTTGAAGGAAAATAAGAAAAAAATAAATAAATAAAGGTGTTTATGAAGCATTTGCAAACATTTTAAAATAAAAGGGTTTTTTCAGAGCCAACCTCAAAGGGGAAATGGGGCACACTATTTAAATTTTCATTCTCCACACTCAGATTTCTCCATTTGTCCACGGAGTGCACGGTTGTTCGCGGACAGCGCGTATTACATACAGGGATCGTGGGGTTGCGAGGCATGCAAATGAGTCTGAGCAGAGAAGGGATTGTCAATAAGGTTTACTGGGTGTGTTGTGTAAGGAGAGAGTTTGTCAGTAGGTGTTTCTCCTGAGAGAAGAGCAGATAGCTATGACTGTGTGTTTCAGAAAGCAGGTGGTTTGGATTTTGGGAGATTCATGGTTAAATTGGTTGGAGGTGCATGCAGATCACTGTGGAGTGGCTGCAAATCTTGGATTCTCTCATGTGGAAGTGCACTGTCATGGAGTGTGTGGAATGAAGTGGGTGGATTTGCTACCTCTCTGTGCTTCTTTGGTGACACAGCGTCATCCAGACATTATTATTATTCATTGTGGAGGGAACAGTTTAGGACATTTGTCTGTAATCTCTTTGCAATTTGCAATGAAAGAAGGACTTGGGAAAGTCATGGGCCATCATTACGAGGTTGGTGGTAGTCATGGCGCTATTTGCGCCATGACTATCACCAATAACGGTGCCGTGTCCGGATTGGTGAAATGGGGACTTACTGGTCCAGTCCGACCTTGGAGGGACCGTAAGTCTCCATTCACCAAACCATTCCCCATTCCCTTTGAGCCCCCATAGGGCTCAATGGGAATGGGGAGGGTGCAAATAACGGGCCAGCGTATGCCAAGCCCGTTATTTGCACCCAGGTCCCTTAACGGGTCCCGTCCTTAACACCTGGTCAGACCAGGCGTTTAGGAAGGGACCCGCTAAGGGACCTCGTAGTAGGGCGGTAAGGGATTACTGGCACCAGTCTTCTTACCGGTGCCCGGTATCCCTTACCGCCCCACTCGGAATGAGGGCCATGGACATGTATCCAAATTCCAGAGTCATTTTTTCCCGTATTACGCAGAGACAAATGTGCGTTCTTTTCTACACAAATGGAGAAAGCAAGGCGCAATGTTAACAAGGCTATTTGTGCCTTTTGGAGAGATGTTGGTATGTCCTCTTTTCAGAATGAAAATATTGTGGTTTGTAGCACACACGTTTTTCGCAGAGATGGAGTACATCTTACTTATGCTGGCAATCAGATTTTTCTGTGAAATATACAAAATGCATTGCAACCTTTTTGGGAATTACAGTAATCCATTTTGCAGTAGGTGTTGACCATTTGAAGTTTTTGAAACACAAAAAAAAACACAAAAAGGCTCTTTCAGAGCCACCACTTCCTCCCAGAGAAAAGTGCAATTTTTGTGACAGGGCAGCACTGCACAGTTTTTAGAGGTCTGCACACTTCTAAAAAATGCACAGGGCCCTGCACTATTTATTTGCCACTTCTGTTTTTAAACGGTGAAAGGCGTTGTAACGTTCAACCTTACAAATAGCCCCATCGTGGAATGACTTTAGGTGTCGCTTCTTGATGTAGTACCAAAGCTATACGAACCAGCCTTGCCACAACTCAGCACCATGTGGCACTGAGTGCAGATCACCTTGTTCGCTTGAGCTTTTGACTTTCTATCAACAGTGGTAAATAACTGGCATACCCAGGACTCGCGATGAGTGCTAGTAGTTGGAACTTCCACTACCACATGTGTCTAGTAAATTGTTTTTCAAAATGTCCTGGCTGTTGGGATAATTTTTGGCTATTGTTTCTATGTCCTCATATGATTTGAGAACCTTTTTTCTAGATTTAGCAAGACCAAGACTTAGGCATACTATATTGTCAGATTTTCCATACCAGGCAGTACCCGTTAAACGGTCTGAAGCTTCATAGCAGCCACATTCTCTCTGAGAGAGCATTTTTATGCCTAAGCTGTACAATTTCTGTGATAGTGTTTTGTCAGATGATATGTCATCCCAGAGGTCTTGAAGCTCTGTTTTCTCTGCTTTGGTTAAGTAGGCAGTGACATATCGTGCAACTGCAATGGAATTGTCTGCAATGTACTGGCGGTAGCCGTGCCCTTATTTTTTTCAGGGCCCAGAAAAGGGCAATAACTGGGTCATGCCAACTTTGGCGAACCCTTGTTATTGCCCTTTTCTGGCCTCCGGAAAAAAACATTCCCCATTCCCATTCGAGCCCCATAGGGCTCAATTGGAATGCAGAGGATACTAACAATGGGCCCATTAATGACGGGCACGTTGTTAGCATCCTGGACTGCTTGCGGGACCCGCTAAGGACGTCTGGTCTAACCAGTCGTTCCTTAGCGGGTCCCACAGCAGCCCTTGTAATAGGGCAGCCCGTAATGAACGATGCCGATCCCGTACCGGCACCGTTCATTACGGGACCGCCAGGGTCCTAATGAGGCCCCATGTGTCTCTACCATGTAGCCCAAACCTTCACATACAAAATAATGTTAAACCAGATGAAAAGAATGGTAGATACACAGTGGTAAATTTTGAAGGCAGCTTAGTGAAACTTAGCAAACGCAGCTTAATTAATCATATCAAATTGTCATTAAAAACTCTTCAA
Organism: Ambystoma mexicanum; assembly: GCF_040938575.1. Lineage (NCBI taxonomy): Eukaryota > Metazoa > Chordata > Amphibia > Caudata > Ambystomatidae > Ambystoma > Ambystoma mexicanum. Next base: position 1,093,581,361 of record NC_090941.1, read on the forward strand.
CATAAAGAACTGTATTACATGTCCCTGCTACAACTTTTTAAACCATGGAGAAAAGAAGAAGAGTTACTGAATACATATGACTCCTATGAAGATGCTTTCAAAGCAAATGAAAGCACTATAACAGACGTAAACTTTACACAGTACCAAACAATGTTGCACAATGAACAGCAACATGAAGAAGAACTCCAGGCCCAACTACAAGTGGACACTCCCGACAGTAGTCAACCTTATGTAACAGGAAGCCAAGAACCACTTGGACAGCCACTAATAGCAAATGAGGCAGAATTAGCCATCACAGAAGTAGAAAACACCATGTGTCAGTATGAACAAGCTACAGAAGACTTTGCTGTACTGAAAACTCAACTGAACAATGAGCAGCGTAGCATTTTCCAAGAAATAACAATACACAATGAACATGGTGTGGAACATGAAAATAAAAACTGTACCTGCCAAGACTACAAACCTATACTTCTATACCTGAGGGTTGAAGCTGGTTCAGGCAAAACATTCTTAATCAAAATCATCATTAAGTTCCTTCAACAATTGTCAAACAGCAAACTGTCAGCTGTTGTAAATGCCCCCACAGGTTTAGCTGCCTACAACATAGGCGGTGCCACTTTACACCGATTACTTCACCTTACAGTAGAACACCAAAACAAATTAGACTATTACAAACTTTCCACAGAAGCTGCAATGGAACTACGCAGAGTTTTCAAACAAATGAAAATGCTGCTAATAGATGAGGTGAGCATGGTCTCCAACCTAATGTTGGCTTTGATTCACCTCAGATTACAAGAGGTCCTGAAAACAAACTACAACCAGCTCTTTGGAGGAAAACACATTATTTTTTTAAACTTTTATTTTTTGCTGGCAGTGGTAGTTGACATACACACACAACAGGTCGAGAGTATAATCTTCAAGCATAACAAGGTACATTGCACAGGAATGTTCACAAACAACAATATACATTGTCAGACAGAGATCGGCTGAGTAACGTATTAGGGAGCACAATATACAGAAGTGGGGCCTAGGGCGAGCTGACCGCCAAAGGGGCAGCGTCGAGGCCGTTAAGGTAGCTGTTGAAGGCAGTCCAAATGTTTTTGGGCCGGGACCGGCCTGGAAGGGTAGTGATGTAGTCCTCCTCACAGTTACGGGACCAGGTCACTAGATTTAGCCATTTCTGGAAGGTAGGAGGGGCCAAACAGTTCCAGTTTTGAAGGATACATTTTTTAGCAATTGCGCAACATACGTTTAGCAGTTTGGCCTCCCCTCTGGCGCCCTTATCAACCCATAGACCAAACAACACCCCCAACGGATCAGGCTCGAGCACTGCATCGCAGAGACCGGACATGGTCTTAATAATCTCATCCCAGAATGGGGCCAGGTTAGGGCAATCCCAGAACATGTGGAGATGACCTGCATCCTCCGCCCCGCAACGGGGGCAAAGTCGCGTGTCGGAGTGGGCGAATTTGGAAAGTCTGCGTGGGGTAAAGTATAGCCTATTCAGCAATTTGTACTGTATAGTGCGATGTCGAAAATTAAGGGAGACCCTACTGGTGTGGGAGCACATTTTACCCCACAATTGTTCTGAAATGACAACCCCCAGTTCAGAGGCCCAGTCCTCTCTCGCCTTGGAGGGCGGTGGTGCTGAAGCGGTGAGCAGGAGTTTGTACAATGATGAGACCACTCCACGCGCCCCCCCAGAGTTGGCAATATAGGAGATGGCAGGGTGGTCTGGGGGTTCGCTGGGGAACACGGGCCAAGCCGCCCGGAACGCTGCACGGAGTCGATAATACTGTAGTAGCTCAAGTGGTGAGCCCGAGTGGGCTGGCTTCCACGTCTGTGGCATTATGAATACCCCATCCGGGTAGAAGTCAGTAAGGGCCAGATAACCCAGGTCCCGCCAGTGCCGTGCCAGGGCTGTGTCATTCGTGGGTTCCAATCCGGGGACCTGCCATGCGGGGAGCCATTTGTAGTAAGGGTGAGCTTCGGAGCCTGCAGCGAATATCCGCCTCCAGGCCAGTAAGGTGGCCTGGACAGGGTCTATGGGAGAGTCAGGCTCATATCTCCGATGTAAGAGAAGGGACATAATATTAGCACTGGAGGCAGCAAGGGTTTCAAGCTTGACATGCGGGCGAGAAGGAGGACCAGGGTACCAATACGTGGCAAATTGTGTCTGCGCTGCGGTCCAATAGCTCATCAAGTCAGGGGCCGTGAACACGCCCCTGTCGTAGGGAAGAGTCATAGCGCCCCACTTTTTCCGCACAGCGCCAGAGTGCCACAAGAACTGAGCACACAGCTTGTGTAGATCAGTGAAGTACCTCCTTCCAGGCCAGATGGGAACATTAGTAAACGTGTACAAAAACTTAGGGAGCAGTATCATCTTGACCAGTGACAGCTGTCTGGCTAGTGATAAGGGAAGAGAGCGCCAGCGCTCCAGTTTGGCTTCGGCCAGTGCAGCCACTGCCACATAGTTGTCAGTCAAAAGAGCCTCCCTAGTCAAGGACATATGAACCCCCAGATATTTGATCCCGTTGGGAGACCACCGGAGCGGGTGCTCAGTGGCCGGCTGATGTGTGGAGTGCGTGAGGGGGAAAAGTTCGGACTTGGTGTAATTTATAGTGAAGCTTGAGAATGTCTCGATGCGAGTGATGTCCCGGAGGAGAGGGTCAAGGTGGGAATCTGGGTCCCTGACGAACAGCAGGACATCGTCAGCGTACAGGGAGACAATTTCGGGGGTGCCCTGAAGATGTATCCCTCTGCGCATGTGCCGTTCCCTGATGAAGTCTGCCATAGGCTCAATGGCAAGAGCAAACAGAATTGGGGAGAATGGGCAGCCCTGACGGGTGCCCCGAAAGAGAGGAAACAGAGCAGAAGTTTGAGAATTAACGCGAACTCTGGCAACCGGGGAGGTGTATAATAATCTGATGTACGAGATCATCCCAGGACCAATGCCCATGGTCTCCAGGACCAGCCACATGTATTTCCAGGAAACCATGTCAAAAGCCTTCTGGGCATCCAAGGTAACCGCTACCGCACTCACATTCTGGTCAATGCGGGCCATCACGTTGAGAAGCCGTCGAATATTGTGTGATGTGGATCTGCCAGGGACAAAACCGGATTGGTCCTCATGTACCATGTAAGGCATAACCGGGAGAAAGCGATTGGCAATCACCTTGGCGAAGATCTTCGTATCCAGGTTCATAAGTGAGAGGGGGCGATATGAACCACATTCATCAGGCGGCTTGCCAGGCTTAAGGAGAACCGTGATGACAGCCTCGCGTAGAGATGGGGGAAGAGAGCCCAGGCGCAGGGATTCGTTCCAAACCTCGAGCAGTTCAGGGCCCAGTATGGCTACATGCTCCTGAAAGAATTCCGCCGTAAGCCCGTCGGGGCCCGGTGCTTTCCCCTTCGGGAGGCTGGAAATGGCCTCTACTATTTCATTCAGGGTAAAGGGGGAGTCCAACTGTTCCCTTGTAGCATGGGAGACGATAGTGGTGGGGATCTGGGCGAGAAGCTCGCGCATCTGGGATTCGCCATGTTCGGGGGGTTGCGAGTACAGTTCAGAGTAAAAGTCTGTAAAGATCTCCAAAATGTGCTGGTCAGACCACTGGGTCAACCCGTTGTTATCTTTGACGCAAGTGATTTGGGCTAGGCCCCGCTCCCCCCTGGCCAAGGCAGCCAGTGTTTTGCCAGGTCTGTCCCCCTCACCGTATTTCCGCGCCGCCTGAGGTCGGCTAACGTACTGCACCTCCCTGATGGCCTGCTCGTTGAAAAACTTGAGTTCCTCACTTATCTGGGAAAGGATGACAGGGTCAACAGAGGCAGGGTGGGCCCGCTCAAGATCTCGCAGTTTGGCTTCGGAGCGCGACAGGGAGGCCCTTATGGACTTGAGGACCCCGGACTCCCTAGAAATGGCTGCCCCCCTAATGAAAACCTTGAAGGCGTCCCAACGGATCCCCCGGGTGGTGTCCTGTGGTGAGTTGAATTCAAAGTAGGACTGGATATCTGACAGAATGTCAGCCCTGAAGACAATGTCCTGCAGGGCGGCCGATTTAAAGCGCCAAGTATTAATGGTGGGAGCTAGAATACCCATATTGACAGTCAGTAGGACCGGTGAATGATCAGACAGAGTACGTGCAAGTATACGAATATCTGAAACCCCGCCAATCAGTTGGCCCGACAATAGGATCAGGTCAATTCTAGAAGAGCTGTCGTGCACCGATGAATAATATGTGTATTCCCGCGTTAGCGGATGACGAGCTCTCCAACTGTCCAGGATGTCAAGTGACTTGCAGTGTGACAAGAGCCTGCGCGCTGCGCTCGCTAAGGGTCTGGGGGCAGAGCCGGTCCTGTCCACGGCGGGGTCCAAAATAAAGTTCATATCACCACCCCAAATGATCTGTACACCCACGTATCCCAGGAGTATGGACACTACTTGGTCAATAAATTCAGGGGAGTCTACATTGGGGCCATAGGTGTTCACGAGTAGATAATCTCTATTGGCGATGGCGCAGTGCAGGATAATGTATCTCCCCCCCGGGTCAATATAGCTCCTGTGAAGAACGAATTTAAGAGACTTGTGGATTAGTGTCAGCACTCCACGGGCCCTTGTAGAATATGTCGTGAAGTACCTGAGGGTTCCCCAGGTGGGCGCAATGCTTCTGGCCAACGGACCAGTGGAATGTGTTTCCTGCAGGAGTAACACCTTGCAGTGGTGCCTATTGGCGTAAGCCATGATCCTGCGACCCTTAGTGTAATTACTGAGGCCGCGGACATTCCATGTCATTATAGTCACAGCCATATTAGTGCCCTAGTCAATAAAATCCCTGGACAAGGAACCCAGGGAAAATGATCCAACGTCAAAGGACGCTGGGTCCCCCGTCCCCCAGTACCGGACCCCTGTACCAGGGTCACCAGATCTCCCAATCTCAGAGTGACTATGACTGAAGCGGACACATGCATCTCGACAGACTTAGTGAACATCCCACCACAGTTGTTGAAATACAGAAACAGGATGATGCATAATTAGACAAAAGCGACCCGATGTGTAGCCGGCTGCCAGCCCGCCACTGCCATTTTCAAAAACATGTCCCCAATCCCCACCCATGCCACCTCCCACCCTCACTGCCCACCCCCAACTTGCAGTGTGAATCCCCCACCCTCCCCCGCAGGTGTCTCCAGCTAGCCCGACTCTCCCAAAAACGTGGAGGTCAGGGGGCGAAATCCAACAGGGATGACGTCCTTCCCGTGCCCAACAGGGGCACCAAAGCAGTGACAACCAACAAACCAAGAACATTGCAATTGCAGCGAGGTGTGCTGTAGCCGTGTGGGCGGCATTGTGGACTGATATGTAGGACAGCAACGCCGTCAGTAGCAGGTTCTGCGGTAAACAGATCACCAGACAGGCCTCCATAGCCAGCCGAGCACCGCGCCCGGTTAGGCGCTTAGGGGGCCTGAAACCATAGGACTGTTGTGCGTCGTTTCAATGATCACGTTCCGATTGATGGATAACCTGGACCAAAAAGAGGTGTCCGATCAGTGTGTAGCATCAGCTCAGTCATCTTCAGCCGGAGCTCCCGCCGGATTGGGAAGCGGCAGGTGCGCCTCGATGAATTTCACCGCCTCCTCTGGTACAGTAAAGAAGTACAATTTCCCATTATGTGTAATTTTGAGGCGAGCTGGAAACAGGATAGCATAGGGGACATTCCGCTCTCTAAGTAGTCTCTTGACTCCAATGAATTGGCGCCTCTCTTGCTGGACCGCTACAGAGAAGTCCGGGAAGATTCTCACTGTGTGTGACTCGAAGCGCAGGTCTCCCTTCTCCCGCGCCAGGCGGAGGATAAGATCTCTGTCTCTATAGTTGAGAATCCTGGCTATGATGGGTCTAGGGATGTCACCCGGTCTGGGCCTGGGAGACAGAGCCCGATGGGCGCGCTCAACAGTGAAATATGGGGACATGGCAGGGTCGCCCAGGAGGGCCTTCAACAAAGACTCGACCGCGTCTTCCATGCGACCCTTTAGGGCACTTTCAGGGACTCCGATAATACGCAGATTATTCCTGCGGGAGCGCGACTCAAGGTCATCACACTTCGCTTTCACATTTCGCATGTCTCGAGACAGTGACGCCACAGTGTCCTGTAGCACATGTATAGCATCCTCGTTAGTTGATATACGGTTTTCAGCGTCCGTGATTCTAGTCCCCGCCTGATCCACCCGTGTTTTTAAAGAGGCAACATTGGCATTGGTGTTGTCAAGTTTCTCGTGAAAGGAAGCAAAGTTTTTTGCCATGGCTTCCATGACCATGGTCAGGTCCGGGGCCGCAGGAGAAGGGCGAATGTTGACCTCCAGCTCCTCAGAAATAGGCAAGTCCTGGTCAGCCTCCCCCCTCGGGACAGCTTTAGTAAATCTATCCATGGCACCCCCTTTGGAGGACCCCTTGATCTTGCTAGGCATCGTGGGTTGGTGCTCGGGAGTGGAACAGGTAGTGGTCCCAAGAACAGATACAAGAGTGCGGAGCCTATGCCAGGGGGGAGAACTGCGGTCGCTGAGGCTTCCCGGGGTGAAAGAGATCAGGGCTCAGCGGTAGCTGATTGGGGTGTGTTGGTGTTGGGCAGCTCCCAAAGCCCACAGAGTGGAGAAGCCCGGGCCACAGAGGCAGCCGACCCGGGACACGGATCCAAGGGGGGAGCGCCGCAAAGCCCCCCCGCCACACCCCCAGCACCACAGGCAAGTCACTAGCGGGGACGTAGTGAGCAATGTCCACTTTGAGGCTACAACGAGGTATGTACGCCCAGGGAAGGACCCGAGGGCCTGCAGCGAATACCCAAGGAGGGGCACCCAGTCCAGCCCCTCCAAGCGGCCCAAAAAGTGGAGAGACTAGCAGCAGGATCAGCGGGAAGGACGCGGGTGTCCAGTCCAACCCGCCAGGAAAGGAGCCGCACTCAGCAGGAAGCCGACAGAAGGAGTGGCAGCCCACCAACAGGGGAGAGCCGGGGCCAGATCCCCCGCAGTTAAGGGCCCCAGCCGCAGCCCCCAGCCGCAGCAGGCAGCGGTGTAGTGATGGGTCCCCCAACGGGCCGCAGTCCGCCCAGGACGGGGGGGAGGGGCCGGGCCGGCGCCGCAGCTCCAACTATGGCGGCGAACACAGCCGCAGCAGGGATGTAGGGCACTCAGCTAGCCGCCTCTCACCTCCCGGGGGTGCAGCCCCGCACTCCCCTGATCCCCCGCAGCCCCGCCGCCCAGCAGGGGACCGCGACGGAGACTCGCCCGCAGCCGGATGGATGGGCCGGGGCGCGCTCCGCGTCGGTCCCGCTACGAGATCACAGTCGGGCCGCACCCCGGGGGGGCCGGGCACAGGACGCCTGGAAGCTGCTGGGGCTCCGATCAGGCCGCAGTCCGCCCGATCGAGCGCCCGGGAGAAGTGCCCAGGCCCTGGGAAGGGGGAGGGCCTCGGGCCGACGCCGCGTACGCCGCGGGGGAGAGGGCCGGAGTCTGGCCGCCGGATCAGAGGCCTCGCACCGGATCACCTGGGGTCGCAGAGGAGCCGGAATTTCGCCAGACAAAGGCGCTAAAATGCGAGGCAAAAGTATTGAAGAAATGAGCGTAAAACGCACAGTGTAGCCGCAGATGTCCGAGGATATCACCCAGTCCCACACAGAGCCCAAAAGCTAGGCAGCCATCTTGGGCTGCTCCACAGCGCCACCTCCGAGATCTTCAATTGACACCAGTGAAAGCTGAACCTATTTTTAAAAACTTAGGGCAAAACCTGTGCCGTCAAACTCTTGGCAGCATATGAAATGTCAACCTATGGCAACATTTCCAATACAGAAAATAAACTGAAAACATGCGCCAATCTGCAGACCTTACATACGCCAACATTTTAAAAAGTATTAGAGTTGGTGTACTATCTCAAGAAGCACAATCAATAAAAACCAGGCACATCCATGCACACTATGGCCATAACTCATGTGCTACTGATGTCATGCCACAATTAGCACAAAACATGTCAGTTGTATGTCCTTGATGCCAACTCTTGCAAGCTGTTCCAAATTCAACGAAACAATGCTGAAAAAAGAAATGCAACCAATAATTGAAATTTGCTCCACAGATAAACTGGACGTACATGGTATGACACTGCCCATGTGTCAACAAGCCACAACAAGACTAAATACCCTAGAAAACTCTATCTCCAACACAGCTGGTTTGGAAAAAATATTAAAATTATCTTTAAACTGTAGAGTAATGCTTAAACGTAACCTTGACGTGGAGCAAGTACTAGTTAATGGAGCACTTGGTACACTTGTTGGCTTTCAAACATACCCACGTGACAACAACATTCAGTTTGTCAATATTCTCTTTGACAAACTATCAGAAGTTAAAAGATAGGATGCTCAAATGCCTGCTTCCTTCTTTTCAAAGACATGTATGTACGCAGGAAAACAATTTTCAGTAACTCTAGCATACGCAGTGACCATGCACAAATCACAAGGTCTTACCCGAGATAAAGCATTAATAGATATTGGTAGCACAACCTTTAAAGAAGGCATGAGCTACGTAGCACTATCACGCTTACGTACACTTGACGGGATATTTATAATCAACTTTGATGCAAGTAAAGTAAATGCTGATATTCCTTGCATTCTAGAATACAATAGGCTGCGTTCACTCCACAACCCCATCTGAAAACCTATCCTGTTTCACAACAAACAAAACGCTGTAAAAGAAAACTACTTCAAACTGAAACGATACAGGATATCACTACAATTCCTCCAAAGAAAAAAAAGAAACTAATACTTCATCAAGTACCACAATCAAACAAGAATCTAGTGGTCAAAGTAACTCAACTACTTCTTCAAAAAAGCAACACACACTCCAAACAAATGGCTTCCACACAGAACTATCAGGTCCATTCAAATGTTCAAATATGACTGCTGTAAATTTCTAGGCAAATGTAGCAATACATATTCTATTCCAATTGCCACCAATTATTGAGAACATTTACTTACACAGTACAGACCAATTGTGTTTGCAAATGTTAATCCTTCATAGAAATGCAACCAACAATCCTGACAACACTTAAAGTGTTCATGGAATAAGACAAGAATTGGACTACTGTGCTGGAATTGTCAAATTCACTATAAACTCTCAAGAAGATCCACAAGAATGTCTAATGTACTTACTACAAGTACTGGAAAACAAAAACATACATATAAATGAAAACTTTCAGATTTCATACATGTGGAAACATACATGCACTCTCTGCAACCATGTGGAACAGGAAGTCCCTAATGAAAGCTTTGTGTTTGTATCCAAACCTAACGGTCAATCCATTCCATTTCAACAACTTGTACAAAATGCAAACCATGGCAGATTATGTACTACCTGCAATTCAGATAATCGCTCCACCTTACAAATACAGACACATAGTAAATAGGTAATAGTAATGCTTTTATGTTCCAACGCAGATGGTACCAAAAACAACTGTAAGCTGACTGGATATACACATGGTCAAGAAAACCGTCACAACAATAGGTATAATCTACCACGCAGGAGCCACAACCAATGCAAGTTACTACACTGCATACATAAAAAAGAATTGTGGATGGTTCGAATGTAATGATAGTACAATTGCTCAAAAGCAGAGATTACAGCAAATCTTATAAACGCTTATTTAATATCCTTAAAACCAAAATTTAATAACTCATCTATATATAAACATTAACAAAACTTCAATTAGAAAACTATAAACAGTTAGAATACGCTAACAGGTATCTTACTGCCCCAAGATTCTGCAACGAGCAAACAGATAAATAAATACCACTAAAATGTAACAAGAAATAAACAGTTAGAATGTGCCAACAGGTATCTAACAGCCCCAATATTCAGCAACAAGCAAACACATAAATAAATACCACTATCATCAAACAAGGTATATACAGTTAGAATACGCCAACAGGTATCTAACTGCCCCAAAAATCTGCAACAAGCAAACAGATAAACGAATACTACTCTACTAAAATCAAACAAGAAATATACAGTTAGAATACGTCAACAGGTACCAAACTGCCCCAAAGCAGACAGATGAATAGCATAAAAGTAAAAATAAACAATTATAATACGCTAACAGGTATCTAATTGCCTCACAAATCTACAACAAGCCAAACATAGAGGATTAGCAAGAAACAAGAAATAAACAGTAAAACAATGAAAGAAATGTATTGTACCACACCATAGAAGTTTTTTTTTTAATCCAGCATGGATTATTTTCCCACAGACCCAATGATTTAGAAAACAAACACAGAAACTGGGCAAATTGCACAGTACACTGGTTTGAATTGTAGTATGTGTAAAGTACTACATTTGGGGGTAAAGAAAACACAGATATGTCTATTATACAATGCAATAACTCATTATGAACTACCTGCTCTAACATATGATCTTTTCTTTTATCACAGAGATTGCAAAAGTATGTCTGGTCCAGTTACCCATGTCATGAAAAAACTGCATACAACCACAAACAACTCAGCCAGTAAGTATCCAATAAATAAACTCAGAAACACTGCACTCCTTGTTACAAACTCTACAATCTTAACTGCATAACCTAGCCAAAAGTTCACATACAAACTCTACAAATGAAACATTACATACTTTTGGGTTGTGGATATTTGATGGGTGTTTGATTCTATGGGTGTGTTATGATGCAGCAGTTGTGGCCAGGGCCTAGAGTCTTGGGTGCATGGCGAAGGCCCTGGCCACCACCACCACAGCATAACACACCTATAATACCAAACATTTTGACTGTGGTATGTGGGCTGCTTATAGATCATATAATACAATAATCATATAATCAATGCTGTACTAACAACCCAAAACCAACGTAAAATAGCTAGTAGTGCATTCATTATGTCCGTGGACAGCCGCTACGACCACGGGCATGGCGAAAACAACAAGGGCACCTGCCACCTAAACAAATACAGTATTTGACCCATCTCTTACTCCTCAACCCTCCCCAAGCAACCGTGCTGTCGGTGATCCAAGATGGCGGGTGCATCGAAACATCGCGAACAGGGAAGTGTGTCTGCGGAGCGGACATAGATATCACTATTTTTTTTGCCTTACGTTTTGGCCATTTAAATAAAAACTACTGGACAGATTTACACCAAATTAACAAAATCACGCTTTCGGGACTAAGCCGCTGCTCCTGTCCCAAATTCGGTGGAACTCCGTCCAGCGGTTTGAGCTGCAGGCATGCATAACGTTTTTTCCCATTATGTCTATGGGAAAAAAGAAAGTTTGGGACCCCCCTATAACTTTGCCCCCCCTGAACCAAACCTCACTAAAATTTGCAAAATACAGAGTGGGCCATATACTTTTTTTGCAAAGTTTGGTAAGGATTCATCCAGGGGGAGCAAAGTTATAAGCCGCCCAAAAATTGCTCTTCCTATGGGATTAGCAATTTAACCATAACTAAACAGCCACTAACGTGTAATGTAATGTTACTGTTTACATATTTGTTCATGCATTACATATCTTGCCATATTAAGAGATTAGCGGACAGGAAAAAGTGGTAGTTGCAATAAAATTGTGGTAATTCCATTTGCAGACACATAACAAGCTTGGAATTACTGTAAAATGGAAGAGATGCATCCATGACGTGGCTGGTAGTATCTCCTTCACTTTTCTGCCAGGAATTGAAGAATTACCATAAGCAAAAATATCATCTATGATCATTCCTCCAAACCCCCATGTAGTACTGTGAATTCCATAATGGGGATCGATACCACCATTCTGCTATTTGTAATCACATAGATTTTTCCCAAATACAAGTGGCAGTAATGGTATCTGAGTTTCAGTTAATTTGTTAGGAATAACAGCCAAATTCATAATTAGGCCCAACATGCTTTTCGGTACCAGCTGATAAGTGTTTACATTGATGGCATGTACATATTTTTTTCAAAATTGTTAGGAAAAAGTGAGCCTGAACCAACTCTATACCATGTGGGTGGGTTCAACATTTCTCAGCTATGATAGATAAGAGAGTCATCACAAACATTATCTGGTTGAATGTAAAGCATAGAATAGTTCACAGTGAGATACCATGTAAACTAATGTAAAACATAATAAAACCTAATGATGTATCCAAAAACTAATTTAGAAAATTCAAAGGATCTGCCATATTTATACATTGAAAAGGCTAATGTTACAAATGAGTTTACTTGAAGAACCAAGACTGTGTTCCAAATTACCAGGAGAATACTGTAAATATGAATGTTATATTGAATTCAGCTCAATTCCATGGATGTATATTTTAAGCTCACAGAAAAATCAATAGGTTCAGGTGGGTCAATAATGTGCATTCATAATAGCAAAGGCCTCAAACATGCCTTGACCATTGACCCTGGCAGAGCAATAATAAATCTTCTGTAATGTATCTGCTCTGTGAAAGTATCCTTTTAAAAGGTCTTGTATTTATAACATACCAGCAGATGTTTTATACTGATTCTAATACCTAAGCAGCATATGTAATTCTGTGCTGCATAAGGAACAACCTATTTTAAAGTTGGAGATATATTATTTAAAACACTTTATTTGATTTAAGAATTGAAAACAGATTTGAATTTAGGAGCACAAGGGAAACAACATGCACATGACTTATTGATAATACAATTGCATATTTAAATAATGCTGTTATGCACTCAGTGAAGAAAATATAAAGGATGTCTCTGGATTCACAATGTTCTTGCACATCTGAATGTATATTACGTATTACCATCACCGCTGTAATTATTAGAGAAATAAAAATGTCATTCCAACTTTGATTTTACTTTCCAAAGACAAGGGCTACCTCATGCTAGCACATGCCCTAATGACAACTATTTCAAAAGGCCAATCAAAACAAAGAGGAGTATCCTTGTGGGTGTGGCGCTGTTCAGTCCAAAATTATCAAAGATACTGCATGAGTGGAGTTTGATTGCTATTTAAATTGAAACACACAGAAAGAATTTTTGGAAGTAGAAAAGAAAAAGAACGGATTAGGTAGTGTGATGGATCGGAGATGGAACTGGGACAACCGGACATCTTTGGTTGGTAAACCACTTTAAGGTTTGTTAAACAGAAAGCAAATCCCCCATGTATACCTATTGCTACAACGGAGGTTCCCTATTTAACAAATCAACAAACAGGTTCTCGCCAGGACATTGCATACCACTCAACTCTGTCCTCTGGCCAAGCCTGAGCTATCTAACTGGCCCTACCACCGCTAAAGGAAAACAAACTAAGTTCAGGCAACTGTTCTTGTTTATGGAGTCTGGGTTTCGCCTGCTGCTATGTGGCAATATATTTAAAACAGATTGTCGTAGCATCTTAAATTATTTAGGGCATATTTGTCTCTGACAGTAACACATTAAATTATTCATTAATTACAAGAGTTTTAACAGGAGCACATTTTACCTGGGTTTGCGGGTATGGTGTACAACATATCTCACAAATTTGCTGGAACTAATACACTTCTTGACCTTTGAAAACCATGGTTTATTTAAATAATACTCAATCGAAGTTTCTACTCATTAAATAGAATAGGAAAGGAGGTTTCTCCCCTTCATTCACAAGAAAATAAGAAGGAACAAGAAGGATGCTGCCTTAAATTGACTCCTAATTTCAATTAAAGTTAATTTGCAGATTCTTTTTCCATTTCAATTTTATAATCTATTGATTGTGTGAGACTTCCATGTATCAAGGCATTTGTATCTCTCCAAAATAAAAGTTCCTACTTGGTAGTGAGTTCTCTATATTTTAAAAGGAAAATCTGATTCATTCCCAAAAGCCATGGCACTGATTTAAAAATGAGTTGCTTAGATTACCATATTCCTTCAATACAACCTATCTCTTTTAGTGACAATTATTTTGAAATTACTTTTTTGTTATCAGAAGATAATTTCTTTTGTATTAGACACCATAAGTTGCTGATGCAAATTTATAAGCAAATTAATAAGCACACAATGTAATGATTTTTCCAATATTAATGAACCGTATTTACTACAATAGGTAGTTTAGCAATATTGATATGATATATGATATTCATTTATTTATTTAATTGTTTATTTAATTTGTTACACAGCCAGACACGGCGAGGTTACATAACAGCTTGATACATTTCTTATACAATGTTACAACAAACAGAAAACACTACATAGTAATGCATGTGGTTAATCAGAACTGTTCATTGGGTTGTTCATTTAATGAGATGATTCAGAGTTCCGAATATGCTGGAGGGGAGGCCCAGTCAGTCAGAATTTGTTTAATAGCCATGTTTTCAAAGATTTATTGAATCTGGCCATGGTTTCCTCATTTTTGATTTGCAGTGGTAGGGATTTTCAAAGGGTGGGGGCAAGGACTCTGAAACTACTCCCTCCTGCTTTGGTGCTTTTATAACGCGCCTATACACAAGTGTTCCAAGGCATGACGAGGCAAGAGAGGGGGAACAAAGGGAGGACAAACAATGATCCTCCTAGGCCAGGTATCATTCAGATCGCGCAAGTGCATGGGAAGGGGAAGGAACAGTGCAGTACATGGGAATAGATAATAACAATAAGTAAGTAACGGCCATCCAGTGGCAAGTGCCAGGGCAAGTGCAGACATAAGGTGTCAAGTGCAGGTACAGGGAATGTAGGGATACAGAGACAGTCCCACAAGAGCAGAGGTTGCCAGACAGGCAGTGCAGGTGTGTGTGACTGGCGGGGGAGGACCTGGGCCCGAGATCAGAGGGTGTCCAGGTAACCAGTGCAGTTTCAGGTAACAGCCAGGTGGTCAGCAGGGGAGAGGAGGAGAAAAAGCGGAAGCAAAGAGAAAGGTTTTGAGGTGCTTCCGGAACCAGAGATGGTTCTCCTCAAGTTTGAGGGAGGCAGGAAGGCTGTTCCAGAGGGAGGCCCCAGCTGACGAAAGACATTTACCACCAACTTGTTGCTTGGAGAAGCGACTGACTCTGAGGGAGTTGGAGGCGGATGAGCGAAGAACTCGAGAAGGAAGATATTTAGGAAGAGAGAGTTGAAGGTATTGAGGCCCCAGATCCCAGAAGGCCTTATGGACAATGCATATGGTTTTGAACTTAATCCGTGCAGCCACTGGGAGCCATTGCAGAGATTTCAGTCCCGGGGAGATACAAAACAATTGCATGATGTGAATGCCACATGCACTCATAGTGAGGAAGGTAGTAAATCAATGCAGTGGTCCAAATACCACATGTTTTCAACTGCACTGACTGACTGACTGATTCATAATGACCCCATGGCTGAGGAAATGACAGCTTGGGTGGAGGAGACGAAACATTAATGAAAGAGTGAAAGAGAAAATGATTGATTGGGTCACTGACTAAGTGAGTGGGCAAGCATAAATGAGTGATTAAGTCATTTCATGCGTGAGTGAGGGTGAGTGAGCTGGTGAGTGTGTGATTATTTTTTATCAAATGTTAATTTACCTCATCCCTTCCATACTTGCCAGGGATCAAAGAATGTGCCTGGCTTATTTCACATGTAAATGATCGTATCCATGCTAAATGTCTGTTAGAACTGACATGGACGGAAGCCCACTACTTTCGCTTTTGTATATGTTTGGTTCCACTACTTTTTGCAGCTCATTTTCACATTCCATAGGTACACATCTGCATTATGTAGCTACTTTTGCTTCAGACCCCCCTGAAGCTAATCACTTCACTTAACTTCTACATTCTGCATGCTGATAGGCAGTTCAATATGTTGCATCTTGCATTTAGGAAGCATGTTGTAGAAAGTTTGATAAACAAATGAAGAAACACATATTCATCAATTTATCTGTCCACTCTGTTCTTCTTAAAATCCCTGCTAGCATCAATACATAAATGCGCCGCTATATCAATGTACTTATTATATTGGCGTTAGCATTTTTTCATAATCGTGCTGAAACAAATGCATGTGTATACTTATTGTTGACATGTACACAACTATTCATAGAATTTTGTGTGTTCCTTCGTATCAATCCCAACAGCAACTCACAGCGCAGGTGCAGGAGATGAGATGCATTATTGGCTACTATACACAGTTAAAACTGTCCATCCTCCCTTTAAATTCATTTATTTGGAAAGCCCAAAGGACTCTGTCCCACAAGCATTCTTTATTTTCATATGAACAGTTATAAATTGAGACTATGGAGCTGTTGTAAACAATGAAGAATACTCATGAGGGTGGACTCCAAAAAAAGTGGTCACCTCGCCCATATGTTTTCTGGGAACTCTAGAGTTTAGTGGAGGAAAACCTCATCTGATGTAACTGATTTGAACAAGGAGAACACAATTATGAAAAAGGGGACCTCATTGCCATCCATGTGTCTTGCCACCCAGTGAACCTCAACCCCTTTACAAATGTACATAATCCCACCCACACCCACCATGCCACTGGTAAATGTTCCAAAACATATTTTTCTTATCTTTTACCTCTACCCATAAAAACAGTAAAATGCGCCCACATATATTTCCAAATTCACACCACCAAACAGGATGCAGCTTCATTAGTGTGGGACGCCTGTGGGGGGTCAAAATGTGAGATGGGTTTAAAGGTATTGTTTTCTCACAAGTTGCCATTTTATAAAATAAAAAAGGGGTGATACAAACGCCTATCACAAATGCCTATGTTTCCCTTACCTATTAGGATTGTCAATGCCTAACAAACTAAGGCTAAAGAAAAATGTCATAGTGTCCTAAAAGCATCTGACCCTCACACTAATACATACAATAAAATTATACAAGCTTAGTTTGGTTGTCTTAAATTCCACAAAAGAATATATAAATTCAAACTCAAAAGCTTGAAATGATACTCCTTGTAACCAGGGTTGGATTCCCTTCCCCTGGATTTATTTAGGAATACCTTAAGCAAAGTTCCCTTTCAAGAATGTTCTCTGCAATAATAGAGTTCCATTCAGAGTGACATACAACGTCTTTTCCATTCAATATATCGTTTCACTTGGCAAAGTGAATATCATTCTTCCAAATGCTTGTTCATAAATCAAAGCAACTGTCAATTGCCCAGAATCTCCTGCTTGACAAAACAACAGTCTTTTCCTCAAAAGACAAGTTCATAAATTAGGGTAAATGTTCCTTCGTCAAAGGCCAAGCAATTGTTAATATATCATACTTATTCTTCAAAAGAAACACTTGAGTCAGGATAGCTCAATAATCACTTTCTGAAATGTAACAGTTCATCAAGACAAAGAGATGGAATTAACCCTTCTATTCCACCACACCTTGTTACCACACCCACAGTACTTTAAATCATCTTCTTTCCTGGTATACTCACATGCCAGGACAAATTACAATTGGTCCCTTTCCTGCTTTACTCCTAGCTTGGATACAATCTCCTACTACTAAAATTGTACTCTGTGGTAATTCTTCTTGCAAAGCTCTCCACACCAGTAACATGAATGATGCGGTTTGAACCAACTGCTTCTCTTTATAGTCTTTTGACTCTCAACAAAGTGGGTTACATCTGTTCCCAAATGGATATTCCATAAAAGAATAGTTGTTATCTTGCTCACCTTTTGGCTGTAGGTAATGCAGGTTACAGTTCTCTCCCCCTTGGTCTCTCATAAAAGGAGGGCTTTGCTCCCCTTGCCTTTATCTTCTGGCTATGTAACCTCTTGGCTGCTGGCAATGTGGATTCCAATTATTTCCCAATTGATATTCCTCGTTAGGCTAGTTGCACCCAGTTAGCTTTGATATTCCTCTTTTCTGGCTTTTGCAATGCAGGTTCCAATGGTTACCTAATTTTTATTCTTTATTAGGAGATATGCACCCAGTTTGCATCCGTTCATTTATTCGGTATTCAGAATTATTACTTTCACCTGGTGGTCTACTTCAGAGCACACTGGGGTCACCAGCTTCAGGCCAACTCACCGCTATGCCTTTGCATCTCCTTCTGACTCGCTGGTATTGCTGTGGGTCTCTTCAGGCCTTCTCTGCTTCTGCCAGCTCTGGTTTGACTGCCGCTGTACACGCAGTTCTTCATAGGAGTTCTGGCAGCTCTGAGTGATCTCCTCTGCGACTACAGCACCGGAGCAGTTCACGGCATGTCTGGAGCTCGACCCCCACATGGCATGGATTGCTTCAGAACTGCCTTCCACAGTGCATTATCTGCATGGCTACGGTGCCCCAGCATGTACAGCCTCTCCCGTACAGCGCTTTGCTGCTGCCACAACTACACCATCAGCTTCTCCCTGCTTCTGCACCTGAAGTCAATTTATATATTCAAAGGTCCCGCTCAGGTGTTTTCTGCCATTATAACTAGACCGCTCATGATACTTCATAAACTCAGAGTCCCTCTTCCTTGTACCAGTACTACTAGCATTAAAGTTGATTTGTTAACAGAGTGTTCAGATTCAAAGGAAGTTGTTAAAGGAGTTGGTGGTTTGCCCTTGGGTTTTAGACCACAATATAAGGCATAATTTCAACAATGAGAAGTTGTGAGATAAACTTCCTGAACCCCCAATATACCACTTTCATGCTGGTTAAAAGAGTGTTCATCTTTGGGTAGCAATGGGAGAGGGAACCTTATATTGCAGCATGCCACTAGATATTTAGGTATCAGGGAAATCCCATCCTCAGAGAGAATGAATACTGCGTCCCTCCTAACAGAGTCACCACTTCACCCTGACAGCCATAACCTCCCATGTGATCCTCCCTCATGGTACAACCCCCAAGCAGGGTTAACATCAGGTAGCGGGTGCCTACCCCATTCCACCTGGGAGGAGACTTTAGGCTGGGGTTTAGTGATGCTCCGCAGGTTTCATCACAGCCCCATTTACCTTTACCAGAGGGCGCATTCAGCATCCGTCTCTATTGCACATCCTGTCTGCACATCCATGCCCATTTATCTTGAGGCTGGGCACATGTGGATGGTGTCATGCTGTGACAAGTTTACCTGACAACTCTTTCTTGGCTGAATTAAATTTAGATTTTCTCACATGTACATTGCACTGTTATTTTGTAACACCACTATAAATAAATAAAATAAATATAATTAAGAATAATTAATTGCCACTTGTGATGCCATTTTTGTGTTCTACACACTATCTGCATTGCATTAGTAATTAGATTGAAAGCCCTGTGCCTTCCTGACAACTTCTCAGGCATAATCTGCATATCGCAAACCCCCAAATACTTATCACAACAGAATAGGTAGAGGGAGAGGGTCATTGAAGGCTAGGCCTATGATCCAGGGTGGCAGGGGGAAAGGCAGAGAGTGTATTGCCTGCAGCTTCTCTAACTAGAAGTCATATTATTTACTAAGCCATTTTCTTTGTTTAGTTACTCTCTGTCATGCC
This sequence comes from Ambystoma mexicanum, assembly GCF_040938575.1. NCBI lineage: Eukaryota > Metazoa > Chordata > Amphibia > Caudata > Ambystomatidae > Ambystoma > Ambystoma mexicanum. The sequence goes on from NC_090941.1 coordinate 1,093,600,708, forward strand.
CTTTGTTTACACTTTGGGTAAGGTGGGGATGCCTAAGGGACTCAACATTAATGTACACAATTATATTCAAATCATTAGAAGGTGTGTACGGTTTCACTATATAATAATACACCTTTTATAAAGTTTATAATCGAATAACTATGTACAATAAGTACAACATGTAAATCAGGCTCTTTTTTTAAAAATTGTAGAAAGATGTCATAAAAAGTATAAAAAATAAACTGATATATATCCACGGAAATGTAGCATTCTCCTCCATAAATCACTCTATGCCCACAGCAGAAATAAAGAGATTTCAGGCCAGAACAGGAGTTGGTAAGTCATGGTAAAGAATAGAATCCTTATGACAGGTTTCACCATATGGATAGTGGGTCATCACAGTGAACACAAGTATCTGGCTATACACATTGATGAAAAGTTAACACACATTTTCTTTAGCCATAATCTCCTGTTCCATGTGCTGGAACAGGTGATAATGGCCTAGGGCCTGAGTCAATATGCTCAAACGAGGTGGATGGGTGATTATGACTATTAGCACCCAGTGTTCTGTGACTAACCTGAAGGTGTCTCACGCTTTACTCCCCGGGGATCTGTCATCCAGGTGGCCAGGACACGGCCATCCCTATTGGATCCAGTTCCTGGGGTTGGACCAGTGCGGGAGGATCACCTGGATAGGGGGTCCTTGTGGAGTGGAAGTGTGACACCAATGAGTGAGATGCCGTATCCCCTTCCTTATAACACCTTTTTCCTATCCTACCCCATAGGATACTGAGAAACTCTACACCTCCCCCTTTTCCAACATAAACACTTTCTTACACCACGAAAGACAACTGACTAACACCAGGGCCCTTTACCTGACGTGTCCCAAAACAAGTGTCAGGCAGTTGGCAATAACCATACACACCTGACACCCTTTCCCTTCTCCACAGGGATAAAAGGTGGAGCACGAGAGCATAATTTGAACAAGGCAGACCGCACGACGAGGCAGCTATGCCAGAATGGCAGTTCAAGAGGAGGAGAAAGGTGGTGATAACCGAAAGGATGACAAGGAGGCAACTGCCTTAGCCCTTTTCAACCCAGACCCACAAAGCCTCTGTGAAAGGAATTGTAAGTCCAAGAACGATAGCTAGCGCGTGGTGTAACAAATGCCAATGGTGCACGGAGCCCGCCTATACTGATAACCAAGTCAGGGAGTGACGCTTGCTGCTGTGGTAACTCCCTTGACACCAGCGACAAGAAATACCAAGGGTTCATCAAAGCCGGTGAGTCAGAGGGAGAACCGATAGTAAACAAAACTTTGTTGAGTGAAGGTTGCAAATGGCAACATAGTGTGTATCAAAGAACAAATAATTGTGTGTTATGGATCTGCTGAAACAATCCACGGAGAGAACAGCTGCAGAGTGGTCGGCGCCACGTGGGCGCTCATTCGAAAGACTGACCGGTCCCCATTTGTTAAAACTACAGATCCTAGGAAGCCAAGGATAGGTGATGCAAGAGGTCAAAGCGGTCACACAAGGGTTGAGTAAAACCCCTTGTACAATCGAAAGTCTTTGACCCGTAACCAGGAGTAAAGCAAAGTGAACTGTGCAACTGGCAAGTGTGAACCCAGTTGAGGGATGCCTGCAAAATGGTGTGAAGTACGATAACCCTGTGAGCATTGTGTTGACAAGAGTGAACCCGGCTGAGGGATGTTCTTAGTGAAAGATTGTTTAAAAATACATTGAGACTTGTGAATACAACAAGTGAAATATTCTGAGAAATAGGCCGTACTGAACCCGATTGAGTGAGGCCCATATTGCAAGAAGGATTGGAGCCCGGTTAAGGGGGATCCAAGGCTGAAGAGAAATCACCCAACGTGAAGATTTATTGAAGATACTTTTTGTTTGTTGTTTATGGTCCATCAGACCTTCTAAGGCAAGAGACTTTGCAGAAAAGAGACTTGGCCCCAGAAGATCCTGGTATAGTTGAAAGGAACTATAACCTCATGCTGGCGAGGTCCAAGAGTGTGCAGTGCTCACATGTCCCACCTTGTCCTGTGTCAAAAACATGGAGAAGGGAGACCCCAGCCATACCATCCTGACTTATTATTTGGTGAATACTTCTTTCTTTTCTGGTGAATATTATCCCACACTTTTTTGTAACTTAGAGAAAAGGATTGGCAATAGTTTATTTAGTATAGGCCCTTTTTATTTGACAAGACGTCACTAGGACTGCCTTATTATTGGTTGATGGTCGTAGTTTGCTCTGATCTTAGATTTAGGTTTAGATTAGTTGTTTTTTCTCACCCATTCATACAGTTAAATAAACACCGTTGAACTGTGATCACTTGTGTCGGTTTTTGCTCTTAGCATCCTGGTTTTCTGGATTGGGAACTGAATGGAACCCATGGTGGCAACAGTAAAGTATTTTGTTTCAATGAACTGGATGCCTCATGTTGTCCCATTCATTGAAACAAAATACTCACTAAAGATGGCCGCCATGGATCAGGAAGGCGCAGCCCCTCATCCATGTGCCTGGCAGCCAAAAGGGAGACTGAGTGGCAGCAGCAGTGGAGGTGATGGGCGCCACAGCCGCAGAATTAAAAAGGTAAGTGGGCCTGGAAGGGATGGGAAATTTGACATGAATAGAAGGAACACTGGCTTGTATTGGGGGATTCAACCCACAATCCAAGCAACTTGATTGGTTGTTCCCAGAACCCGGGTGCTAATATACATTCTTCAGAAGCGTTCATCCCTATAGCTGGACTTGTTCATTTTCCCTTCTATCACGGTCCTATGCTCATCCAACTTCTCTTACTTTCAAAAGTAATCAATGACGTGACCATTTTATGAATATGTATTGCATTTTTTTGCCTGTCAAAGACTTGTCAAATCCATGTTTATTAGTGTGGCACAATTGATTGCACACAAATACATACACTGGATATGATGCATGTTCGATGCGCAATGCTCAATAGTGAATGTTAAAAACAGGCAAGGCACATGTACAATCCTTACACAATATTTTGTGCAATCAGACCATGTAAATACATAGGTCATATATGTGATAATATGAATACATGATGCAAATAGCACTACCATGGATGCGGCTGCTTTGGGATAAGTGTGGATACATCAAGCACAACAGTGAAAAGAAGAGCATTGATGCCCAAGTACAAATAAAATATAACCCTTATTACATACCAACCTGCCTCATCCAATGGAGTGAAGTATAAGTAACAATTTAGCGATAGCTTTGCATTAAAGTCATCGACATTACTTAATGGCATGTGCTGTTCAGTAGAAGCATGTGTCCTAACTCAGATTAATTTGGTAAGGGCATCAGCACTTTATTTAATTTAAAGTAAACCAGCAAATATTGAGCACAGTGATGACTGACAGAGAGGGTTAAAATGGGGGGGGGCATCCTGGTCTTCGGTTTCTCTAGGAGAAGCCATGATGTGTATTGTCAGCCATGAAGAGAAAGGGAGAGATATGTAGAGGGTCTGGGGTGTAAATATCGGCCAGTGCGTTGTGGTGGGGGCATGCATGGAAAATATGAGCAAAACAGTGTGATGGCTCCATGGTAAAGAATAACATTATAATGGTACATCCTCAAATCGATCTGAACTGATAACGGATCAGTGTACATTAAATGCGTTTAGTCTTGTCAAAATCAGTCTGTGGTCAGGCAACTGTGATACTGTACTGTAAGGCGATCGTTTGATAAGCTTATCTATGAGCCTGCAACTTTATCACCAAGCCCCGCCGGGCTTTAGAGGCTACCCAGCTACTCACATCCAGGACCAACCAGGCCTGCCCTTAGACGCCTTGAGAAAGAACCTAGGTCGAAACATGTGTTGGCAATTCATGACATGCAAATGGCATATACCCAATATGCAATTGTAAACAAGTTTGTCTGCCCACCTTGGGCAACTATTGTGATTTGACCAACGCACCAATAAATCCGACCAACCTTAATCATTCAACTGTGTCCAACAGTCATTGGAAAATTCATACCAGGGTACATCTATACCACTTGGCAACTGCCATATCCAGCGCCATTGCAACTGTGGTTCCAAACCCAATTCCCAACTGTGATGCTGCATACAGGAATACAGAGTAGGGAGGGCTAGAGCAAGGCCTAAAGTGGGAATGAATGAGAACCTGCATTACATCAATAGCACTGAATGTAGGTATGAAGGCAAACAACTACAGACAGTAGGCCTGGGGTTGGGGGTGATGGGCCTACAATTCAGTGTCAGAAGAAGGTAATAGGCCAACTCAAATGGATGTGACTGACTAGGCAGAGAAAGCAAGTATCAATAATGTCTAATCCTTGTAATAGCATCTATTTTTATGTGCAGTGGCAATGGTTTCTGCTCAAAGTGCAGCATCATCAAAATCCAAGCAAAAAACCCAAATGAAAGGGAATCATCAATATAGTGTGGGAAGGGGATCAAGGCCTGTGCATCAGGGAAATGTACAATAAACCATGCCCATAGGTATAACATAGTTACATCTCCATATCATTTGGGCCAGTACCTTGCCATGAGGTCAAGACTAAGTCATGGATTAAGAAACTGATCAGCAATGCATCTCATCTCATAGAATCTGCCTCTATGGACTAAACAATTTTAGCAAAAGGACACTTGGAGCAAGACATGTCATACAAAGAAAATACATAAGACAGCGGAGAGAAATTCCAAACAGAGAATGTTATAAATACTAATTTATTTATTTATTTGTTTGGATTCATAAAGTGCACTGCCAGCCCACGGGCATCGAGATGCTGTTACAGAATTTGACTTAGTTACACGTTACTTAGTTGCACGTTCTGCATTTGCTTACTGGTTACAAGAAGCGCAGCAATGTTGGAGCTCGGTACATGGATGGCATAGTCGAAAACATGACATAATTGCTTAGATGGTACATACAAGACAGTTCAGTGCATAAAAAAGCCCTCTAGGTATACCCTAAGGGAGTTTGGATAAACAGTCGTGTTTTGATTTCTTTGCGGAAGCCTGAGTGTGAGGAGATTCCCCTGAGGTTGAGTGGAAGAGAGTTCCATTGGGTCGCAGCGAGGAAAGGGAAGCTGGCGCCACACACTTGCACTCCTGTGATCTTGGGCACTGAGAGTAGGTTTGTGTATGGGGTTCTGATAGGCCTTTCTGTGAATGTTCTGGTGAGTCTTTGTGAATGATATGGTGGTGCTGCGTGGTTGATGCATTTATGGGTGAGGGCCAAGGTTTTGAAAATGACACGCTCTTTAACGGGTAGACAGTGCGCTTGTGTTCTGGCAGCTGAGATGTGATCCCTTCTTGGGATACGAATGGCACCCTGGAGAGCATTGTTTTGAACAATGCTATCATATGGTGCGTATGTCTGGGAGGGAAGGCTCATAAACAAAGAAAGGTGTGAAGTTCACTTCCAGCCTTTGATCAGCAGGAGCCTTCATATCAAAGCTGATCATCGTTCTCACAGTTGTCTAACAGGTTTATCGGGAGATGTTGTAGATTCCAAAGTAGCTGAAGTCCACAATGTTGCTCCCATGCTTTTCTTTGCAGGGCTTGGCCATAGGGTGTGAAATGTCTTGATGTTATCTGGGTGCTATTTGATAGAGGACCCTGGCTTCAAACAAGCATGGAATCTGTGATGCTCAAATACTCTCAAACAAGAAATATTCTTTTCATATTTTATGGATTCCTTGATACACGTGTATATGTGCGGCTGGGCTGATGTTTCTTTGTTATAGCTGTCATGCTCTGCAATGATCAGGTTTGCACAAATGTTTCCCGCAGTTTTGCAATCATGTCAGAACGTGTGCCATGACCTGACTTTAGAAAGGTTTCAGTACAGGAATATACCTTAATGATGCTGTCTTCCAGTGTCTGCTAGTGGTGGTCATTGTATGTCATCATCTGTTATGCTCACCTGGTCTCTGCGGTTGCAGCCCTCCCTGAACTTGAATCACCCCCTTCAGGCCTCTCCCTCAGTAGAAAAGCTGTGAACAGTGGTACGTGGTGATACTGCTCCTGTGTGCAGATAAGAATGTGTGAGTCAGCCAGTCTGTGATTGTTGTACCTCTTGTAACCCTTCACCCCAAAGTACGGTTTCTGTGAGCATACACCGGCCCATAAAGCTCACCTGTGAATTTTGGAAGATACGCTCTCTGTCCTGCTCCTTCTGGCAGGTGCACGTCGAATGGGATCTAGTTCCTTCACTGAACCCTGATAAGGATTAGTCCAGTCCAGCTGCGACTATGCTTCTCCTTATGATTGGTAAGTGTTTTCTTGAGCTCTTGTGATGCTGTTCATTCTGTTTAATGTCTTTATATGTTGCTCCTATTTATGTCCGCAATAATGTCTCTCTTCTGTTTTCTTCCCTTAGATGGAAATGCGGCCTCAATGCAGCTGTGAGACGCGAGACTCGGCCGGATGGAAGATGGATGCTACTTCAATGTTCGACAGCAGGTAAGTGGTGGTTTAAGGAAAGCGCAAAGTATGGCAAAGTGCAACCTTAAACTGATGGTTTTTTCTATGTCTAACCTTGTCTTCTGTTTTTCCTTGCAGGCGCTGCTGTCGACGATGGAGCGTGTCGTGCTGTGGTGCCAAGATGAAGATTTTGGCGTTCCGGAAAGTTTAAAGATGATTCGCTGAAGAGATGTAAAGGTAAGAACAGCTTCCCCCAGTTGGTAAGTATGCTGGCAGGAAGCAGGATTTCCAGGAAGCAGGATCTTCAAAGGTAAGTCTGACCTCAGGTGACGGTGACGCTGCTTGCAAGTGCAGAATAGCACGAACCGTCTCTCTTGAGGATCGGGGCAGCTTATATAGCTGAGATCGTGGGCACGCCCATTAGGGCCGACTTGCCAGCCACATCCTGGCACTCCTAGAGAGTGAGCACGTGCAAAGGTGATCCATTAGCAGCCAAACCCAAAAATACACTTGGGGTTGCTTAATGGATGGAATGTTCAAGGTTAATGCATACTGATTAATGGATGGAATGTTCAAGGTTAATGCATCTGAAGTGCTATGTCCATAATAAAAGCTTTTTGTTGTTTTTTTGTAGTTAAATGGATGTTCTTGTTCACTTTTGTTCATGAGCCTGGCACCAAAGGGACAGTCTCCACCCATGTCTCCTGTGCATGCAACCCCTGCATGTCTATGCCCCTGACTTCATGACCATGACAGCACTCCCCCCAAGGCCTCTCTCAAGGGTGGTTCTCCTCCCGGTCCTAGTTTGGTGGTATTATTATGATCAAACTGTCTGATTAAATGCAGAGCATGGACTTGTTCACTGGGTTCCTAAGTTTGGTCTTGAGGTCCGTAACCTTCCAATTAGGTAATACAATTTTGATCGAACCACCTTGGAGTCCAGGATGGATTTTTGACTTCATATTCTGGTTCTCCATCTATTACTTCGGGCTCTGGCAGAGAACTAAGCCGTGTATTGGACTTCATTGGTTTGAGGAGAGAGACATGACATACAGGGTGAATGGTAACTCTAATTTCATGGCGACAGGATTGATTATGGACTTTATAGTATAGGGGCCCAGGTATCTTGGGCGGAAAGCTCTTGGCCCCTTCAGGGGAATATATTTGGATGCTAACCACACCTTTTCTCCAGTCTGGTAGGTGGGAGCTTCCTTCCGATGTTGATCAGCAAACAGTTTTTGTCTTTCCTTAGCCTTGGTCAGATGCTCTGTCGCCTCCTTAAGAACCTGAGTGATGGTTTTATGCAATTTTTTTATGGCTGGCATTTCCATGGTATCGGGTGGATCAAATACTGATGTCCTTGGATGTCTTCCGTGCGCAGTGTAGAATGGAGTTTGCCCTATGCTTGTGTGAACTGCATTTTTGTATGCATACTCAGCTATCCAGAGTATATTTTTCCAAGAATCCTCAGACTGTTGCAACATACACCTGACATATTCCTCTAAAGTTTGGTTGGTTCGTTCAGTTTGCCCATCAGTTTGAGGGTGATGGCTTGTGGACAACCAGAGATCGATTTTGGCAATCGTACTTAGAAATACGGTAGATTGTCTTCGATGGTGTACTGGTCACCTTTTAACAGCCATTCCTGTTGTGTTGATTGATCCATCGGGGATTGCAAACTGGTTCTTTGTTCATCCACACAGGTGGTGGCAGCTATTCCGGTTTTAATCCTTTCCTCAGGAATTATGGCCACGGGGTCGGATGCTGTAAAAGCCTCTTTTTCTCCACTCATGCGTGATAGAGCGTCTACTTTCCCATTGCATACTCCAGGTCTGTAAGTGATAATAAAACTGTATTCCGTGAAAAAGAGAGCCCAACGAAGTTGACGCGAGGATTGTGCTTTGGCGGTCTTCAAGTATTGCAAGTTACGGTGGTCCATGATGACAGTGACCGTATGTCTCGCCCCAATAAGGTAAGGTCTTGTGTGATGTCTCAACCCACTAGTCGAAGCCCTGCAATATTACTGTGCATTGCTTGCAGCAGAAACATCATAATGGCCGCCGGAAAGCATGCTGCTTGCTAAAAATCACCAGGAAGTGCGCAGTAAAAATCTGTAAAATAGGCTGCCATCAACTTTTGCCTATGTCAGTGGTAACACAGGAGACCACTGCCAAAACCCACCATTGGGCTACCCACAGAATAGCCTGAAATCACTTGAAAAAGCAATGCTGATTGCCAAAAAGAAACACAGAGCTATTTGGAAATCCGTTTTCTTGATTGTCAAAAATGTGCAAAAATCATGGCTCACAAATCACCTAAAAGATCCAACCTCTTTGTTGGGTGTTCCACATTATTCTACTGCAAGAATCCACATAAATACAATGTCAGCAAGAATAATATGTTATCAGAACAAAATCCTCTTTTAAAGATACTTGATGGAAAGAAAGCTGTCAAAAATGGGTGTAGTACCGTTACTCACCTCTGTCAGAAGCCGGCGATTTAAAACCTATCATGTGTAAAGTTGAACATTGAACTCAAACTATGCCAAAGAAGAGAGTTCCATCAAAATGCCATATAAGAGTGCCACACATTGATTTTCATGTTGAAAAAGGACTGGAAGTAAAGATGGGTTTGCTTATTTTAAATTTATAAATGTATTTTTTTCACAAGGAACTATGTTACAATTGACCAGAAGGTAACCTGATTCAGTTAAAACTTCCAAGAGGCTTTCTTCCCTTGAGAAACTGACACCTTGTTCATTCCCACCAAAAGGAGAGCATTTTGCATTGACATGTTAATCAGAAGGGGAGGAGATTTCCTCTGCTGCCAGGAGAAAGAAACAATGGGTTCCTTGGGCTGAATAGAAAATGCTAATTCGGTGTAACTCACAACAACTGCTCTGGCAGGAAGGCAAGCCATGTGACCCTCTGACTCGGCCCAGCTCTGGGGGCGGGCCAGACTGAAATTGTTGATTTGACATTGGATTAAATATATTTTTAGAAAAATGCTTATAGCAATGTGTACTGAACTGACAAAAATATGAAATTTAGAGATTGTTAAAATGAAAAATTCGCTCACAGTTTAAGACTAAGTTGGAATCTGTGCGATGTTCTGAGACTGAAACCCGGAAATAATTCATATTGTAGCCATTGTGTTTATGTTAGGAACATGAAAAATTACAGGAATGTGCCCAGAGGGGACGTGCATGCATGTATAAATATTGGTGCAGAACTAACCTTGAGAAGCCCACCAAAAGCATGAAAAAGTTTTCATTTATGAACCATAACTCGCAGGAAGATGGGAGAAATGTACCTTACGCAATCTGTCATGTAATTACGTATTTTGAACAACTTGTGTATCTTGGAAATATGTTTTTTGGGGAAAATAGATTTCCTAAGAAAAAGCAAAGGGGAGGGATTTCCTTTGGGCCATAAACACAGCATCACTCTGACACCTGATGACACACTGCTCCTGTCTCAAATCAGGAGAGGGGAAATTCTCTGACCTATCAGATCCTTAGAGGGTTGGGCATAGTAGAATAAGCCTCCCCACCCACTTTGGAAATACAGAAATAGGGACTGCTGAGGACAGAGAACACACACACTTTCCACTCCTCAACTGATTTCTTGGCGAATCACCCTGCAGAAAGATCCAGGCTCCAGACATAGATCCAGAGACCAGACTCTAGAACCAAACTCTAGAACTTTGAAGCAGTGGGGCCAAACCCTTGACCAGATCTTTGATGGGTCCACAACAACCAGAGTGGAAGGCGCCCTGTTCTGGTGGTTGTCCCGTGGGATATCTTGTACTTTCATAGCCCCTTAGTATAAGTCCATATTGGTTCCAAATCTTTAAAGCGCAATCTGTCATTTTGAAATCTTGATTCTGTTTCTGAAGAATCGACCTTCACAAAAATGTAACTGTCATTTTAAAGCTAACATCCTCAGCTTTCAAACGAACCCAAAACAACATTCCAATTCCTTATAGTTTTTCCGTAATCGCGTTTCCCGCACGCGGAAAAGTTTCAGCGATTTGCTATTTGGCTCAATTTCATTCTTTGTAAAAATAGCTATTTCTTGTTTTCAACTTCTGAATTTCGTTTTCCATCTTCTAATCATCCTACAATCATTGCTAGTGTTGACATGACCCAATCCAAGCCACTCTCACTAGTTCTGAATTCAATTGAGCGAATTAAAATCATTTTTAGCATTTTTCCCATTCAATTCATATTACATTTAAAAGCATTTTGACCTGTTTAAAATCAGCCCTGTTTCTCTCTGCTTGCTGGGGGAAGTGGGATTGAAACTGCAATTGTGGATTATTATTCCTGATTCCTGTGTGCCCTTATTCCATCTCTTCATATTGCATATTGGGGGGAGTGAGTAACAACAAGGGGAAAGAGTGATCATATTGTCTATATCATATCAAGTTTTATTTCTGTGTTGCATTTTTTCATATCATTGCATTTCCTTAACCCACACAAAGTTATTCTCTGATACACTATTCTTCCTATTCCTACTCCTAATTGATTAAAGAGGCTGTTGATATTGTAATATTACCCATTGCTGATCATTGTTCATATTCATAAGTGTGATATTCAGATATTATTCATATTCATAAAAGTGTAATCTATATATTGTTCAATTCTTCAAATAAATATTTTAATTTGCAAAACAAACCTATTTCTTGGTTCAGTGAGACCGGGGGAATTCAAAAAGAGGGCCGTTATATAAGGGTACATCATCCAGAATTGAACCGAAGGACTGGTGCTGTAGTGAATGCTAGTTTCAAATTCTGGAAGGCTTCTTCAGCTTCTGTCGACCAATGGAACTTTTGATTTTTCTTTAACAAGGAGGTAATTAGACGTACAATATGTGAAAACCCAGGTATAAACCGACGGTAAAAGTTGGCGAATCCGAGCATGCTTTGCACTTCTTTCGTGGATGTTGGTGAGGGCCATTGGAGGATTGCATCCACCTTTTGTGTATCCATATGTGTGAGCATGAAACTGAGAAAATCGACCTCGGTTACATGGAAAAAACATTTTTCCAACTTGGCATACAATTGGTGTTGCTGCCCGGACATGCCTACATGTTCTTCCATGGAATTTGAGTAGATAAGAATGTTGTCAATGTAAACAAGAGCGCAAATGTCCTGTAGTTCACGGAGTACATCATTCGTAAAAAATTGGAATTTCGCAGGGGCATTGCATAGTCCGAAAGGCTTTACCTGGTATTCAAAGAGGCCGTACTTTGTGCGGAAGGCCGTTTTCCACTCGTCTCCCTCTTTTATTCTTACAAGATGGTATGCTCCTCTTAAATCCAGGTTTGTGTAGATTTGAGCATGTTTCACTTGGTCCAGGAGCTCTGATATAAGTGGTAAAGGATATCGATTTTTTTACTGCGATCTGATTGATGGCTCTATACTCGATGCACGTTCTTAAGTCCCTCTCCTTTTTAGGCACGAAGAATAAGGGCAAGGAGGCAGGTGACTTGGACGAGCGAATGAAACCATTCGCAAGGTAATGATTCAGGTTAGTTCTAAGGTGCTGATTTTCCTGTTCTGTCAGAGAGTGAATTCGGCTGCAAGAGATCTGGGCTCTGGGTACAAGATCTATTTGACAATCGTAGGGTCTGTGCGAGGGTAGAACGTTGGCTTGCTCTTTTTTGAAGACATCCTGGTAATCTTGGTATTCAAGCAGCAAGAAGCTGATGAGGCCCAACACAATTCCTTTCTTCTGTTTCAGATTGGTGTCATCTTTTTTGTAACATGTGTCGGCACAATCAGGAGGAAATGTCAGAACTCTTTTTTGCCAGTCGATCCTAGGATTGTGGTTCTCCAGCCAGGGCATTCCCAATGTTATCTGGAACTGAGGAGCACCGATGAGATCGAAGGTAATGTCCTCTTGATGCCCGTCCTGACACATACGCTTGACTTTCTCTGTGCATTGTGTCACTGGGCCGGATGATAGCTGAGAACCATCCACAGCAGTGATGTTTTCCGATTTTTGCTTCTGTCGGAGAGGAAGGCCTATTTGGGGAGCCAAATCTTGGTCTATCTAGTTACCCACAGCTCCACAATCAATGTATGCCTCCAAGGCATGTATTTTTGATGGTTGCTTGTGATTCACCAAAAGCACTGGAATGACTAGATGTGAGGTCTGTACGGATTCCCTTTTCATGCTCGACAAGCGGACCCCTACACTTGCCGGGCATTGGCGTTTCCCGAGTTCTGTTCTTCTTCTTCATCAGTTTTGTCTGTTGCCACAACCGTTTTCTTGGGTGGTTTTACCGGGCAGTCACGGAGGAAGGGACCTGCTTGTCCACAATATAAGCAAAGCTGTTGTTATCTTCTTCTTTCCCTTTCTGCTTTGGTAAGGGGACTTCGTAATCCACCAATTTGCATTGGCTCAGACTGTTCATGTGGTTTAGCCTGATTCTCATGAGGTCGTACGTAAACTGAACGTCCCTCTGATCTAGCTCAATCCATTTTCCGCTTCTGCAACCTATGATCGAGTTGCACCGTCAGGTCTATGTAGTCCGCACACCTCTCAGGGCGATTCACCACTTGCGCCAACACATCCTTAAATTCTCCACGTGACCCTCAGTAAAAGAGTGTAGTCCTCTTCTCTTCTGGCTAGTTGTGTCATGATTCCTGCCCCTCATGTCCCAAACCCTCCAAGATGTCAGGCTGGAGCCAGGCCATGATCATCTACATGGCCCTCAAGGGCCTCTCCATCCCTCCAAAGACCCACTTGGAGTCAGACTTGGCGCTTGTGGCACCAGACTCACTCACTCCCATAGAATAACATTGGGGATTGGACTTGTAGTGCATTGATGGGGACAAGATGGATGCCCCCACATATTTTGGTTCCCAGAACTGCATGTGCAGTCTAGTCTTTTGGGTGTGGTTCAGCCCAGGGACACCTGGGATACCCAGAGACTATTTAAGCCACACCCAGGCTGAGAAACATGCTTTGTGTTTTCTGCACCTGCAGCGTGACACTCACCTTGTTCGGATCGGTCTCCAGTAGGCCTGCATCTTTCTTCTGCGCTCAGCTCCTGCAAGAACAAGAACACCGCTAGGAACAGCCTTACCTTGCGGCGCTTCTGCCCATCATTCATCGCTCCTTCTGTTCTGCGGGCATCTTCGGCGGTGTCATTCCCATCTAGGGTATGACACACGCCGCTCTAGGGGAACTCTGTCTCTGGAACTTCTCATCCATCTTCAAGAGGGAAAAGACACTCCAGGTTAGCGTGGAAACATCTAGAGGCGCTGCATACCGCGCTTACTCATCGCATTTCTTCTTCATAACCGGCATCCACGCTGAAAATGTTGCGGCACCTAAAAGACACAGAAAAAGAACTCAGTTCAATACAAATACGAAAGGGTCGCATCTCGCATCACGCTCTCACTCACCTTCAGCGCTACTCATCTCAGCAGCACGTCGCCATCTCCGGACGCCGGCCATCATCTAAGGAAGGAAAGGAACCAAGTTAGAGAACTGTTCAAAAGACTCATTATACTTACCTGTCGGACTCTTGCCAGTGAAGTAACTAGGCAGCAACAAGCCCGCATCAATCAATGCACCCCTGTGCTGAAAGCAGGACGCAGAGCACACTTTCCAAGAAAACAAGGCCAGTCTCCAGTCGAGTAGACTCCAGGGAAGGGTTTGAGGTCGTAAGAGGTCAGAACAGGCTGAGTGATGTCCCCGTGGATACCAGGTGAGTGTTACATTGGTCTGGGCTATGAGACGAATGAAAGTTGCAATATAGGTTAATATATCTTGACTCCCTTGTCTGAGTGACAACAACTCGTTGTCCAGAGCTTGTCCTTGAGTATGACGGGCAAACAATTTCTCCATCTCATGTTGGAAATTCCCAAAGTTTCGGAGTAAAGGGTCATTTTGATTTACCAAAGGTATAGACCAGTCCGGCGCACTACCTCCTAAATACGAGAGTACAAACACCACTTTGGCTTGGTCATTAGGAAAGGCTCCTGGTCTGCACAAGAAATGAAGGCGACATTGGTTCATAAATACAGCGAACTTGTTTGGGTCGCCGAAGAAGCATTCGGGAGGGGCTAAAGGCACTGCTCCTGGAAGAACCACCTGAACTGGTGTTGATTGTTGTGGTGTGGAAGAATGAGAAGAATGGGTCACTCCAGGCAGTGCAACCTGTCCTGATTGTGCTTGTAGCATTTGTCTTGCCAATTCATCAGTTCTTTCTCGAGTTACAATAAGATCCCTCCGTAATGCATTGGTTTACTGTCTTGAAGCATGTACTTCAGCCTGTAATTCCCCTAGTAAGAGCGCTAACTGATCTGTTTCTGAAGTTTACATAATGCCCAGGCAGAGAGTATTAGAGGCTTTGCGTTCTGTTACGCTCACCTGGTCTCCGCGGAGGCGTTGGGGCACGGTTAGAGCCCTCCCTGAACTTGAATCTCCCCCTTCAGGCCTCTCCCTTAGTAGAAAAGCTGTGAGCGGTGTTACGTGGTGATACTGCTCCTGAGTGGAGATAAGAGTGTATGAGTGAGCCAGTCTGTGATTGTTGTACCTCTCGAACCCTTCACCCCAAAGTACGGTTTCTGTGAACATACGCCGGCCCATAAACCTCACCTGTGAATTATGGGAGATAAGCTCTCCGTCCTGCTACTTCTGGCAGGTGCGCGTCGAATGGGATCTAGTTCCTTCACTGATCCCTGATAAGGATTAGTCCAGTCCTGCTGTGACGATGCTTCTCCCTATGATTGGTAAGGTTTTTTTTTAGCGCTTGTGATGCTGTTCGTTCTGTTTAACGTCTTTTTATGTTGCTCCTATGTATGCCCGCAATAATGTCTCTCTTCTGTTTTCTCCCCTTAGATGGCAATGCGGCCTCAATGCAGCTGTTTGACGCGAAATGCGGCTGGATGGAAGATGGATGCTACTGCAATGTTCGTCAGCAGGTACGTGATGGTTTAAGGAAAGTGCAAAGTATGGCGAAGCGCAACCTTAAACTGACTGTTTTTTCGATGTCTTACTTTGTCTTTTGTTTTTCCTTGCAGGCGCTGCTGTCAACGATGGAGCGTATCATGCTGCAGTGCCAAGATGAAGATTTCGGCCTTCCAGAAGGTGTAAAGATGATTCACTGAAGAGATGTACAGGTAAGAACAGCTTCTCCCAGTTGGTAAGTATGCTGGCAGGAAGCAGGATGTCCAGGAAGCAGGATCTTCAAAGGTAAGTCTGACCTCAGGCGACGGTGAGCGTTACGCTGCTTGCAAGTGCAGAATAACGCGACGCATCTGTCTTGAGGATCGGGGCAGCTTATATAGCCGAGATCGTGGGCATGCCCAATAGGGCTGGCTTACCAGCTACACACTGCCACTCTTAGAGAGTGAACACGTGCAAAGGCAATCCATTAGCAGCAACACCCAAGGATACACTTTAATGGATGGAATGTTCAAGGTTAATGCATCTGAAGTGCTATGTCCATAATAGCTTTTTGGTGTTAAATGGATGTTCTTGTTTACTTTTGTTCATCAGCCTAGTGCCAAAGGAGCCAGGACAGTGTACACCCAGGTCTCCTGTGCATGCGACCCCTGCATGCCTGTGCCGCTGACTTCATGACCATGACATTATCAGTTGTGTTAATGCCTTCCAATACTTGATGCTTATGTGTTTTATCTCCATGGATTTTTCATTGAAGCCGGTATTCAGGTGTATGCTTGAAACATGGGGTATCATCTGTTTTTCTGTATGTGTGGTACACAGCACCCTCAGTGCAGTACCACAGGGGTGTCACAGTGACCCCCAAACATAAACTCCATACCCTGGGACTGACTACTAATCTTCACTGCCATGATGGTTTGGGAAGAACTCAATTTGTAAAAGGATTGTCAAGGACCAAACCCAATTGGATGAAGAAATAAACATCAGTACAGAAGTATTTATGAACTTTTAACCTGACCCACCCCTCTAAGGCCTGAAACTCTTAACCTGACCCACCCCAGTAAGACCTGACAGTCCCTCCCTCTTTGATTTGTAGAGCACTCTGCTGCTTCCTGAGGCTAGACCTGTGCTTAATCATTATGCAATAATAATAGTAAAATGAGGTTTAGAAAAAGAAGAAGAAGAAAGGAACAAAAAGAAGAAAAGAAGAAGACGAAGAAACTATTTATCTCACAACTGAAAAAGAACAACTTTTCCCTCAAATTCACAATGAGAATTTGAGGGCATGTAAAGTCACCATTGGCTTTACTAGTCCAAAATTGTGAACAGAACCAGTACAAACCATCATATTGTGGAAGTACTGGTAAGGGCCAATTCGATTGCCCATGGGTCTGTTTTCCCCTCGTTGAGTTTCTGGCTGGTGGCAGTGGTTACCCCGCAAAATATTCCACCGGAATATTCTCTATGGGATTTTCCCATTGATTTTAAACGCATCACTTTTTGGTGCAATGTTAAAGATACTGCCGGTTTATTTATTTAATATTGAATCACTGGTTGGGTCTTTTTGCCAGAACTCGATTCTAAAATGGCATTTGTGTCCGTCTCTGTAACTCTGACCAAGTTCGAACCCTTTGTTCCACTATTTTGGCTGGCTTCTCCACAGAAACCCTCCAAATGGTGCCACTCTGTCTGGGTTCCACAGGAAGGGTGGAGGGGGGAATTGGCACCGTGGACTGCGTTGCCTTAGCAACCCAAGTCACAGTCTACTCTGATTGGCCCAGGGGTGAGCCGCCCGGCTCACCACTTAGCATGTGTGATTGACAGCTAGGCTGATGAATGGGTGTTTTTATGCATAAAAGCAGGGCCTTTGGGACTGGAACTTCAGAAGTCGCCACAGGACCTAAGAATCCGAAGAGGGAAGAAGCTGAGCCATCTCCAACGGTGACACCACCGGTGAAGCCCTGCTGCAACTACCTCACCCCTTTCCCGATGACAAGAGAAGATCTTCTACTGGACAAGTCTTCTTCCTCTGAGCTGGTGGGATCAACCAGTTTGCCCTTTTCGCCTTCCAAAGACGACTCTTGGTCAAATCGCCCGTGCCAAGCACCCCGGCAGCCGGATAGCCAAGCTCACCACTTTTGACTGCGAATAAAAGGACCGCACCTTTTAATCAGGAACTCCACGGCTGGTTTCATCCCTGTGCAGTGCAACGACTCCACGTTCCCTCCTTGACGAGATCTTCTCTTCCCCCGGTCGGAACCACAAACTTCAACCACTGCCAGGAACAACTGCCCCCGCTGGAGCTTCGTTTCTCTTTAAGGTACTGTGTCCTGCCTGGCCTCCCTTTCTACAGATTGCTAAAGGTGACCCTTAAATTCTTGGCTTCTAAACTGGGTTGGCTCTAGGCCTTCTAACTATATCTTTTGAATCACCTCAACCTCTTTTGAGCACTCTGCAAAGACTTTTAGTGCACTTTAAACCGTGTGATCCTGGGCACATTTCGCTTTGCTCCATTTAAAGTGGGCCTGGCCTATGAACTTTGGCTCTACAGTAAAACCTGCCTTTCACCCCTTGCTCTGTATTCCTAAAAGTGTTGGGAACTGTTTTATTTCTATGCACTGCCTTTTTCTCTCCCTTTAACTACATTATCAGAGTGCCACCTTGGTTAAGCGCTCACATCTGTTCTAACAAATAGTAGTGTTTTAAGCCTGACTTGTCTGATAGCTATTAAGGGAGGTGTGTATACTTTACCTGACTGTGTTTTAACTTGCTTTTGATTGAGAGTGCTAGAATATGCCATAAAGTGTGTTTTAAATAAATAATTATATACTTTGTATACAAAGCTCTGGTCAATGTTTGCTCTACTGTGTTTCGGCCCTATTGTGTATACTCTACATACTGCCCTACTCTTCTTGAGAGGAGTCTGACTGCTCAGCCACAGCTACCAGGTAAATCCGGGTGGTGCAGACTGCTACCAATTGGGTTTACTGCTTACTTGTGTAGTCTTAATCTTTTTGCAGTGTTCCCCAAGGGAACTGCAGAGGATTCTGCCTAACACTTGCGTACAGCGGTGGGATTTGTATTGAGTATAATTTTAGATTGTATAAATACCTTAGTACAACTAACCACAAAGCTTAGCACTGTAAAAGTTAATTTTTAACAAGTCAAACTATGGAAAGTTACAGCCAGGAGTCCCTTTCTGCAAAAACTGCTGATTGTTAAAGAGTTCTTTGTAGACATAAGGATCTTCCTGTTAAAGGCAAGAAAATGGAACTAATCGAAAGATGGTTAGAAAACCAAAGTCTGGGTAGTGGTTCAGAGGAGCCTACCTCCCCCGCAAATTTAGACAACAGTGATGAAGGTAATATGGATCAAAGTATTGATAATGTTGTTGTAGATTCAGAAGAGGAAAGTGAGGCTAATGTAACTGTCCCCACTGCCCCTCTGCCTGCTCTAGCACCCCAAGCTATGTCTACTGGACCTTTACCAGGTCCCACACTAAGTCCTGAATTAATTGAACTGTAAAAAATGAGACTTGAGTTAGAATTCAAGAAAATTAGCGCCCAATCTGAACAAAAGCACCAAGAACTAAGGATCAGAGAAATGGAGCTCAAGCATGAGCTGGAGATGAAGAAAGTATCTGTTGAAACTGCTTCTCTCACTGGATCCTCTAGGAGTTCCAGTCCCAAAAGACCCTGGATGCCTAAAGAGATTGTGGGTATGTATGAACCTAAGTTGGATGTGTTGGATTGGTTGAACATGTTTGAGTATAATCATGGACTCCAGAACATCACAGGGAATCAGTTGTTTCCTTGGTTGTTCTCTAGGCTCCCCCCTGTTGCATCTGATGTGGTAATGGAGTTGGGGGAGGTGGATAGGATGAACTATGAATGTGTGAAGCTAGCTTTAATAGTTAGATTTGGGAAGACCCCTTCCCAGTACCTTAAGAGGTTTAGGACCCTCAAAAAGCATGATGCCCCTTGGGCTACCTGGGTGAGTGAAAGTTTGAAAAACTTAGAGGGATGGATTAAGGGTTACAGAGTGAACACTTATGAGGGAATGAGAAATCTTGTTATTTTGGAGTCAATTTATGATGCCTGCTCTCCTGAGCTCAGACAGCACTTAGCTGATTCAAAGGAATTAGATTCCAAGAAGCTAGCTAAGGCTGCTGACTTGTGGGATGCCAACAGGGCTACTCACAAGGATTCAGGGGCAACTCAGAAAAAGGATGAGGGGAAACAGCCTAAAAAGGACTCCAAAGACAATTCAAATAATTCCAATTCCAAAGAGGACCCCAAACAAAACTCTAAGGGTAAGCCACAAGGGAAACCAAATCATGCTAGTGTACCTTCTGGTCCAAGACCAGAAGGAGGTCAGAGCAAGACTCCATTCCAGAAAGCATTTGGAAAATGCTATGTTTGTGGCTCTACTGACCATGTGAAAGGAGATCCCAGATGTAAGGGTAAACCTTCAGGGGTCCAGCTTGTCTCCCTAGCCTTCGCTCCAGAGGAGGAAGTACCAATGACAAGTGGAAACTTTCTACTACTGGATGATGATCCCGTCGGAGTCTCAGCCAGTGTTCCTTTAGTGTCCTTAGGGTTATGGGAACAACAGAATTTAGATGTCTATAATTCTATCCCAGATAATACTAAAGAGTATTATAAGGACAGTGTCCGGGTGAATGGTCAGGAGACTCCTGCCATTAGGGACACTGGGGCCAGCATAACTGTGGTGGATTAATCTTTTTTCAAGGCAGAGGAGGTTGCTAGGGCACCCAAATGCCTCACCAAGTTAGCTGGAGGGCCTGTGCAGATGTGTCCCCAGTTACCAGTTCTTATCCAGTGCAATGATATGACTGTGAAGATACATGTCAGTGTACAATGTGAGAAAACAGGAAGGGTTCTGTTGGGAAATGACATGAAAACTCTTGAGTTGTGTCACACACCCCCAGACTCCCTAGCAAAAGGTTACAGGAACTAACCAGACCTGCAAGGGAGAAAACCTTGAGAGGTTCACCCAAGGAGATGATGGAAAAAGAAATCACTTCTACTCCACTGGAGCTACTTACTGCAATCTCTAAGCAACCCGAAGCAAAGGGGCAACCCAAGACTTCTAAGAAGAAACCAGCAGCAAGCACTCCAGTGCTCCCAACAAGGACTTCCCTAGGTTGTCCAAAGTTACACCTGTAACTCCACCTCCAGCTGAGGCTGAGAGGGTGGTACAACCCTGTGTGGTTGAACTAGACTCTGAAGAAGAACTAGTATTAGGCCAAGACCTTATTGGAGATCTGGACCCTGCTGACCATCCTGAGCTGCAGTCTGTACTGGCAGAAGGTGGACCCAGCAGGTCAGCTTTCCGTAAGGCCCAAAGAGAATGTCCAACTCTGGAAGGTCTCCGCCACCAGGCAGCTTCTCAGGCTGATGGGCAAGAGCCTGGGAAGTATAGGTTGCACTGGGAAGATGGCCACTTCTACAGTGAACTGACTGAGTCTGCACCTGGAGACTACAAACAACTTGTGGTCCCTCAAGAAAACAGACTTCAGTTCTTGCAGCTAGGCCATGAGATTCCTTTGGCTGGTCACTTGAGTTTCAAGAAGACCAAGGAAAGGCTCTCACTCTACTTTTATTGGCCAAAGATGGGGGCTGAGTTAGATAAGTTCTGCAAGGGCTGCCACACCTGCCAAACTTCTGGCAAGAGTGGTTCCAAGAATGTGGCACCTTTAGTGCCTCTCCCAGTGGTGGGAGTCCCATTTGAGAGGGTAGGGATTGACATTGTTGGTCCCCTTGATCCTCCAACCTCCTCAGGCAACAGGTTTATCCTTGTTGTAGTAGACCATGCTACTAGATACCCTGAGGCAATTCCTATGAGGACTGTTACAGCTCAGGCTGTGGCTAATGCCCTCCTTGGTATTTTTACCAGGGTTGGGTTTCCTAAGGAGGTAATTGTCATGATCTCTGCTTCCAAAAGGCCAGGACTTACCCAACTCCCTTGGAAGCAGACCCATAACCCAGGTTCCGAGTGCCAGCCAGTCCCAATTGGGACCTTTTGGACCCTGTCCTGGCGCCAGTGGCGCCAGGCTCATAAATATGCCCAGTCCCAGCGCTGCAAGCGCCGGGCTCATAATGCTTGGGTGGACTTACCTGCAGCAGACCATGCTGCTTACTTACCTGCCAGTTGAACCCCTGATCCTCTTCTGTTTGGGACTACTTTTACTGTTGGGTGGGGCAGGAGCCACTCCCTAGGTTCAGAACACTGGAACTCTTCTGGAAAGCAGGAACTCTTTTCTTACCTAGGCGTGGCTGTGGAAGGAGACACCTAAGCACTACAGGAGGCTATTTAAACCACACCCGATGGATGAATCTTGCTTTGCGTTATTCTGCATCCTCTGCAGCAGAACGCTCATCGTGTCTTCTGCATCTGATCCTGGGCCTAAAGGAAAAAGGCTTACCATCCTGAATCCAGTCTTCAGCAACATCTACAAAGACAAGAGAGAACAGGTTAGCATACGGTCTTCAGTGACAGCGCATCTCTTACCTGGTCCATCGGCTGTCATCAACGCCTCGCGCAGCATTCCTACATCTGAAAGACAAAGGCTTACCTACTCTTCACGCGCTCCGGAGGTCATCGCACTGCATTCCGGCATCTGAAAGACAAAAGCTTACCAACTCTTCGCACGCTCCGGAGGCCTTCGGCGCTGCATCCCGCATCTGTAAGACAAAAGAAGGTGCGTTTAAAGACATTGGGTAACGTTAAATACTCACGTGCCATTACTCCATCCACGCCGAACTCAGTGGGCATTCCGGCATCCTTCAGCAGCTCCGAACTGGTACCTTCAAAATAAAAGGACAGTTAGTGCGCATCGTGAAGCAAGCAACAAGCGCTTACTTACGCGCTTCCAGGCGCTTCTATTCCGCATACGGGTCCATCCTCAACTCACTTCAGCCAGTCAACCGCCATCGCCGGAACCCTGCAAAATAAGAGACAGCATTACAAAAGACTTTTAAAGACATTTGAAATACTCGGAACTCACTGTTCGTGAAGTAAACGACAGACAGCAGTCCTCTGAAGTCAGGAGGCCTGCGCTACCTATCCAGTGAAGAAACTGGTTACAGCACCCTGCCCCGAGGCAGATGGAGAGCTCGGCGTTCACTTACCTAAGGTGAGAGCGTTAACCTTTGGGGTTCTACAGGAGAGGAGAAAAGGAAAGAGATAGGGACACCCCAATAACCCCAGCTCATTAATCCCATATTTTCTATCTGCAGACATCTTACTCTTCGAGTCAGGCATACAGTGCACAGAGGTCCAGCCCAAAGAGCCAACCGGGTGCTACACATCACTTTTGAAGATACGGTAGTCGCCCAGTCAAGACCGGCGCCTCTGCGAGAATCAGGTGAGTGTTACAGTAATCTCTGACAGGGAATCAAATTTTATGTCCCACTACATGAAAGCCATGTGGAAAAACTTTGGAGTTACCTACAAGTTCTCTACCGCCTACCACCCACAGACAAATGAATTGGTTGAAAGGTTTAATAGAACAATGAAGAGCATGATAGGTGCTTTAGAAGAACCCCTTAGAAGAAAGTGGGACCTTCTACTGCCATGCTTTCTCTTTGTTTATAGAGAAGTCCCTCACTCAGGAGGGAGTAGGATATAGTCCCTTTGAACTTCTCTATGGCCATCCAGTCAGAGGTCCATTGGCCCTGATTAAGGAGGGGTAGGAGAGTGCTGCTTCCCCCAAGCCAGTCAGAGTGACTGACTACGTGATAGGACTCCGGAGGAGAATGTCACAGATGATGGCTCTCAGGTGAGAGCCTTCCTAGGCCTCACTGGGTACTACAGGAATTTCATAGAGAACTATGGAACCATAGCTTCTCCACTGAATGTGATCTCCTCTCCTAGGTTAGGTTCGCTAAAAAGGTCAAATGGAATGAGGAGTGCAATCAGGCCTTTGAAAACCTGAAGAAAGCCCTTTGTCAAGCTCCAGTACTCAGAGCTCCTGACTATCACCAAACTTTCATTGTACAAACTGATGCTTATAATGAAGGTATAGCTGCAGTCCTTAGCCAACTGGATGAGAAAGGTAGGGAACACCCCATTTGCTTCATCAGTAGAAAACTGAAGGATCCTGAAACAAGGTGGGCAACCATTGAAAGAGAGTGTTTTGCTATTGTGTGGGCCCTGAAGAAGTTTAGGCCATACTTGTATGGTTCTACTTTTGTTATTCAGACTGACCATCAACTTGTGAAATGGTTAATGCAAAGGAAAGGGGAAAACCCAAAACTATTGAGATGGTCAATCTTCACCATTGAGCACAGGTCAGGGTGTTACCACCAAAATGCTGATGGTCTCTCTAGGATGTCTATAACCGACTAGAGGTATGAGATTCATCCAGGAGTGGATTCAATCCTCCTGTCCCTTAGTCTGGGGGGGGGGGGGTGAGTGTTAGGGAGAATTCTCTTATAAGGCTAATTTCCCAAACCTAGTGAGTCCCCCAGCAGCTTTGCTGGATTTTCCTTTTTTTTTTCTTCTGCTAAGAGTGAGACTCTTTTACTCCCACTCTTAGGCATGATTTGAGGTATGTCTTTGACTTGTTATGTGCTTATGGGCTATGGGGTTTCTTTTTACTCCATTGGGTATCATCTATTTTTCTGTATGTGTGGTACACAGCTCCCTCAGTGCAGTACCACAGGGGTGTCACAGTTACCCCCAAACATAAACTCCATACCCTGGGACTGACTACTGTCTCCCAGGGCATGTAAAGTCACCATTGGCTTTACTAGTCCAAAATTGTGAACAGAACCAGTACAAACCATCATATTGTGGAAGTACTGGTAAGGGGTAATTCGATTGCCCCTGGGTCTGTTTTCGAGAGGGCACTGTCCCATCCCCCCTCGTCGAGTTTCTGGCTGGTGGCAGTGGTTACCACACGAAATATTCCACCAGAATATTCTCTATGGGATTTTCCTAATGATTTTAAACGCACCACTTTTTGGTACAATGTTGAAGTTACTGCCAGTTCATTTATTTAATATTAAATCACCAGTTGGGTCTTTTTGCCAGAAATCGATTCTAAAATGGCATTTGTGTCCGTCTCTGTAACTCTGACCAAGGCCGAGCCCTTTGTTCCACTATTTTGGTGGGCTTCTCCACAGAAGCCCTCCAAATGGTGCCACTCTGTCTGGGTTCCACAGGAAGGGTGGAGGGGGGAATTGGCACCCTGGACTGCATTGCCTTAGCAACCCAAGTTGCACTCTACTCTGATTGGCCCAGGGGTGAGCCGCCCGGCTCACCACTTAGCATGTGTGATTGACAGCTAGGCTGATGAATGGGGGTTTTCTGCATAAAAGCAGGGCCTTTGGGACTGGAACTTCAGAATTCACCACAGGACCTAAGAATCCATAGAGGGAAGAAGCTGAGCCATCTGCAATGACGACACCACCGTTGAATCCCTGCTTCAACTGCCTCACCACTTTCCCGACGACAAGAGAAGATCTTTTCCTGGACGAGTCTTCTTCCCCTGATCTGGTGGGATCAACCAGTTCGCCCTTTTCACCTTCCAAAGATGACTCTTGGTCGAATTGCCCGTGCCAAGCACCCCGGCGGCCGAATAGCCAAGCTCACCACTTTTGACCGTGAATAAAAGGATCGCACCTTTTAATCGGGAACTCCGCTTCTGCTTTCATCTCTGTGCAGTGCAACAACTCCATGTTCCCTCCTCCATGAGATCTTCTCTTCCCCCAGACGGAACCATGAACTTCAACCACTGCCAGGAACAACTTCCCCCGCTGGAGCTTCCTTTCTCTTTAAGGTACTGTGTCCTGCCTGGCCTCTCTTTCTACAGATTGCTAAAGGTGACCCTTAAATCCTTGGCTTCTAAACTGGGTTGGCTCTAGGCCTTCTAACTATATCTTTTGAATCACCCCAACCTCTTTTGAACACTCTGCAAAGACTTTTAGTGCACTTTAAACCGTGTGATCCTGGGCACATTTTGCTTTGCTCCATTTAAAGTGGGCCTGGCCTATGAAATGTGGCTCTACAGTATACCCTGACTTTCTCCCCTTGCTCTGAATTCCTAAAGTGTTGGGAGCTGTTTTATTTCTATGCGCTGCCTTTTTCTCTCCCTTTAACTACATTATCAGAGTGCCATCTTGGTTAAGCGCTCACATCTGTTCTAACAAATAGTAGTGTTTTAACCCTGACTTGTCTGATAGCTATTAAGGGAGGTGTGTATACTTTACCTGACTGTGTTTTAACTTGCTTTTGATTGAGAATGCTAGTATATGCCATAAAGTGTGTTTTAAATAATAATTATATACTTTTTATACAAAGCTCTGTTCAGTGTTTGTTTGCTCTACTGTTTTTGGCCCTATTGTGTATGCTCTACATACTGTCCTACCCTTCTTGAGAGAAGTCTGACTGCTCAGCCACAGCTACCAGGTAAATCTGGGTGGTGCAGACTCCTACCAATTGGGTTTACTGCTAACTCCTGTAGTCTTAATCTTTTTGCAGTGTTCCCCAAGGGAACTGCACAGGATACTGCCTAATATGCCCCTACTGTGTTGGCCACCCCAGAGTGCCCCCAATAAACCCAGACCCCTGTCACAGTATATCCTGTCCTAAACTAACATGTGTCACTCCACTCCCTGCCTCGTCCTGATGTGCCAGACCAGCCTAGTCCTCAGGTTATCACAGAAGGCAAGACCCCCACACCCTTCACCTTATGAATGACCCAATGTGAGATGATGAAGTTATGTATGTATAATTTATAAGCCTCTAAGATTTATTCAAAGGTATATTGATGCTCATTGTTTATTGCATGTCTAGAATAAGTGTATAGATTAGCTAGTGAGGTCCAGCCGCCTCTCCGACATGGCCTAGCCTTCACCTCGCATGGACCGGCCCAGCTGAATCACGTGATGTCCAACCTCCCGTCAAGTCATCGGCCAATCCTGTGGAGCCGACCCCTAAATAACCATATGTGCACCTACCTTCTAACCAATGATATTGTAACTTGCTGGTTGTATAGAAATCATCACTGATAATGCTGTAACAATTTAAAAACACAATGGGCCTCATTATGTGTTTGGAGGTACCCATGCCATTTTTAGCGGCACCGCTACCCCCAAACTTGAGTCCGGGTCCCGTAAAAGGGGACATACCGGGCCATTCCGACCTTGGAGGGCCCGGTAATTCCCTTTCGCGGGACCCAGACCCGGTACGTTCCCATTACCATTTGATCCCCCATAGAGCTCAATGTAAATGGGGAGGATGCTAACAACGGGCCTGTTAATGACGGCCCCTTTGTTAGCATCCTGTACTGCTAGCGGGTCCCGCTCTGCACGTCTGGTCTGGCCAGGCATACATAGCGGGACCGGCTGTAGAACTCGTAATGTGGCCGCCCGGTATGAACGCTGCTGGTCCCTTACCAGCACCGTTCATACCGTGGCCGCCACGGTCGTAATGAGGCCCATTGTATTGTATTGTTTGCCAGAGCGTTCTCAAGGCAGCAGATTTCCCTGGATGCTGAATTTCATATAAATCTCTGACAACTTGAAATCATCTCTTGTGGTCTCATTCGCTACTGGGATGTGTCCTTTATTCTGAATTTCATTTGTATTGTGGGGAGTGAGTACTTTCACTTGGTGACCCCTGGTACATGATCGAGGATGCACCGATAGAAACCCCTTCGCCATGTGGCGAGATCCGGGACGCCCCCAGCAAAACCATTGCCTCTTGCGGCTGACCAGTGTGCGCACAAAAAGAAGAGGTTCCAAGGGTCGCCGCATTGCGAATACCCGACTGTTCGCCAGGGCGGGTCACGGCTTGGTTGGGGTGCGGCCCCAATTGTGGGTAGACCGTGAACGGAGGCTCTCGGATCACCTTAGACATGTGAGTACTGGTTGTGAGAACCTCAAAGAAGGGGAATATAAGTGGTGCAAGGGTCGTAATAAGTAACATAGTGGGGAGTCAGATTTCGGGTCTAGGGACTGTGTGAATGTAACTGATAGGCTTTTTCTTATCTTTTCTTTATATGGCCATTAGGTTGTTAATACAGAGTTAACGGAATAAGGGAAGAGTACGGGAACCTAGCTCCGAAGGGGAAAAAAGGCGGCGCCGGGTAGCATTGTCTCGACCAGTGCGGGAAATAAGTGGAGATGAAAAACGTAGGAGTCTCATTACATGGCCTGCGGTAGCGGCCATGTAGTTATGGTTAAGTTGCTAAACCCATAGGAAGAGCACTTTTTGAGCAGCTTATAACCCCTGGACGAATCCTCACCAAACTTTGCAGTATATGGCTCACTATGAATTTCTTTGCAAAGTTTGGTGAGGTTTGGATTTCACCATATTTGCGGTAGGAGCGACATTTGTGATGCCATCTTTGATGTCATGGGTGTTAATCTTAACAGTGCACGTTGGGCGCGCAAGTTATGGTTGCTTAGCTTACCACAACTGGCAAATTTCAGGGGTTTTTCGGTTTTACTTGTAACCCTAAAGTCCCTTTAACAAAGGTTTTTCATTGAATTTCATAGGTTTTTATTAGTCCAACTCAACCTTAACGCCCCTCTAACACAGTTTTTTCAGTCAATATATTAAGTAGATTCGGGAGATATTAGTATATTTAGTAAATTCTTTTTCTTGTAAGTGTGACTCTTTTAAAAGTCAGCTCAAAGGGGCTCAGGGATGGAGGGGAAGGAGAGGGGATGGGAAAACCGCTCTTCCCCCTGTATAGTGAGAAAATACAAAAATACCATGAATAATGGCTCACGGAAATAAATGGATAGGGAGCATCCCAAGTGTGGCCAGAATGGGGGTCATTTGATAAAAAAGGGCTAGACCTTGTGACAACCCACCTGCTAGCAATGTATCGAGGTAAGCAGCTCCAAAATGGACGTGAAATATTGGATCTCTGGAGGTTGTTTGAAGATGCATCCCCCGGTAATGATGTAATAAAAGAGGTAATGCCAGAAGTGCCACCAGCCAAAACAGGAGAGGGGGAAGTAACAACAGAAGAAAAAGTGGTAAAACCAGGGGACAATGACCTCACTAGATTGTACCCACTACTAACTAGGCCACAGCCCTGCCTCCTTATGATCCTAGAGGGCTGTACAGACCTACGAGCGCTGCTCCATTAAACATAGCATGTCTCACTGGGGACTTGGGAAGACAACTTGCCTTCACACAGATGGAATTAACATAATTACGAGCATTATGGGATAAAGGACAAATGTTGCCTGCGGGAGGAGAGGCACCATCAAGCGCAGCGGGTGGACCAACACCTTCACCGCTACCACGGGGGAATTTACCAATAGGGGCCGAACATGGGTGGAAGTCAGGAGAGCTTTTCTTCCATCTTAATGATACTCCCATAAAAATTTTGCGGGCAGAACAAGGAGGCAGCCAAGCGGGGGAGGAACAAGGAAGTGGGGACTCAGACAGGGAGGTAGACGAGGTGTGGAGTGATTTAGACGAGTACGAAGAAGGAGCACCAGCAGCAGG
Source organism: Ambystoma mexicanum (assembly GCF_040938575.1). Taxonomy (NCBI): domain Eukaryota; kingdom Metazoa; phylum Chordata; class Amphibia; order Caudata; family Ambystomatidae; genus Ambystoma; species Ambystoma mexicanum. Next base: position 1,093,629,543 of record NC_090941.1, read on the forward strand.
ATTATCCCTACCACTACAAGAGGACCCAGAGGATGGGGTAGTAAGGGAAAGGTGGCAGGGAAGGTTGAGGAGCAGGTTGGGAAATGTGTCATTGGGCAAAGCCAAAGGAGTAAAGGTAAGTAAAAAAGGAAGTAAAACAAGACTGCAAATGCCTCTCATCAACAAGGGAGCAGGAAGATGCCATTACATACCATGGGCAAACATGGGCAAGAATAACTTGTTGACGGTCCTTCCCCCACTTTCGGGAGGGGCAGGAAAGTGGATACATGCATTTGAAAAAACACAGCATGAGTGCCTTTGGCCATAGGGGATGTAAAAAGTTTTAGTGTCTGCAGTGGGAGACCAAGCAGACGGGGTGTGGGTGAAGGCAGGTTTCAAGGAAGTAACAATAAATTGTGACTGCCACGATGGGTCAGGATTTAATAATGTGAGAACACTGCAGAGAACCTTCCCTGATACCCCAGATTTACATTTGGTAACGCAATGCACCATGGGTGAGGAGGAGGAGGCTGCGCAATTCATTCTTTGGGTGCAGGACTTGTTGAGATCAGAAACGGGCACGGCTTGGGAGCAATCCACCTCCCTCTTTTACTTTATCATCAAAAGGGGCCTCCCAAAGGATGTACAGAAGTCCTTGGATAAAATAGCTGGGATAGAAGCCAAAGGCTGGCCTGCGATTCAGAGCATTATAGTACATCATTGTAGGAGAATCAAAGAAGGACAGAAAGAAATTGCACAGAGAAGGTTGGCAGGCGAGGTGAAGCTTGTACAGAATAAACTGGTGAAGGCTGCCGCGGTTAATGCAGCCATACCCACTGAGAGACAGGGAGACTGGGAGGAGGGGCCAGGGAGTACACTGGCAAGGATGGCAGCCACATGCTCTGCAAACTGACAGGAACAATGGGCTGGAGAGGAGCAGTACGAAGGACCCCAATGGCAGGGAAGGCCCACAAGAGGACGAGGTGTGTACAGGGGACAGAGAGGCGGATTTGGAGGTCAGGGAACCAGAGGGTTTGGAGGACAAGGGATGTGAGGAGGGGGTCAAGGGTCTTGTTGGAATTGTGGGAGATGGGGACACTTTTCACAAGAATGTCGAGCACGGCCTGTGGGATATTATCAAGGACCACCTCCCATGGAAAACGAACAGCAATTCGGCCACCCTCACCCAGACAGCCCATATGGATTGCCATTGGGATGCAATGGACAACATGAGCTAAATTACCCACAAGGAACACAACATGCTTCCCTATCTTCGCAGCCCAACATTGGAACGCCCTCCCACTCAACATTAGGACAGACCAATCCTACTATAGCTTCAGGAGAAACACCCTCACCTGGTTACGGTCCATTGATCCCCATGACTAAACCTGCGATCTCATCCTGCCCATGCCTTTGTTCAAACCTGACTGCTATGCACAGCATTAAATATGTAAATATGTAAGTTCAACCGAACTGTTTCTATGCACAGCACTAAATATGTAAATATGTAAGCAATTTATTAACTATATGTATATATGCACATTCCACACAATGTAATGCTATGCTTCTTTTTCATGTGTGCCTTATCCTGCAATTTTTATGTAATCCTTCCTTCCTGCTCTCTGTTGTGCCCTGTTACCTCTGGGTTTTGTGCGCCATGCTAAATAAATAGACAAACAAACAAACAAACAAACAACATATTGAACACAGACAACAAGCACAAGGCAAGGCATGCAATCCCAACCAGCATGCCAGAATACGATGGGGAACACACATCCTAACATTTTTTCTACTACAGCCAACGGCACACCAGCGCCGTTCTGCGGTGCAGCAGTAATTGGAGACAACGTTTGCTCTGTCCCGGGAACCAACACTCAGTCCCCCCAGCAGCCACACCTACGACGATTGCCCTACACGTGGCCCTGCCTGCCCCTCGTGGAGCGACAAATAATTCTCGAGGCCCAGCCCAGCTGTGCTGCGAAGAGCACCTTACTGGGAAAGGCTGCACCATACTGCCTGGACTGCAGCTGCCTCTGATTTGCAGTATTTACATTAAAATCAAGCACAGAAACCCATGCCTGACCTTCCTTGCCCGACCCCTTGATGCCGGACGCAGCGCGGCACCAAAGCAAGGCTGCTGCATCGTTGCTAGGAAACTAGCACTATTTCAGCAGCAAACTTCCGCCGGCAGGCGGATACGCCGGCGGCCCATCTAAGGCCCTCATAAGGCCCCTGTTTACCCCTGGAGCCTTCTCAGTCCCCCCAGCAGCCACACGGAGGAGAGGGCAGGAGCCCCTCCTCACCTACGATGATCGCCCCACACGTGGCCCTGCCTGCCCCTCGTGCAGCGACAAAGAATTCTCGAGGCCCAGCTGTACTGCGAAGAGCACCTTACTGGGAAAGGCTGCACCATACTGCCTGGACTGCAGCTGCCTCTGATTTGCAGTATTTTCATTCAAATCAAGCACGGAAACCTGTGCCTGACCTTCCTTGCCTGACCCCTTGATGCCGAGCGCAGCGCGGCACCAAAGCGAGGCTGCTGCCTCGTTGCTAGGAAACGAGCACTATTTCAAGCAGCAAACTTCGCCGGCAGGCAGATACGCCGGCGGCCCAGCTAAGGCCCTCATAAGGCCCCTATTTACCCCTGTTTGCACCGATTAGGCCGGTGCCACCCATACTCTGCCAACAGTCCTACCATATGACCGTTAAACGCTATGGGAGCCCTTTTTTTCGGCTTGTACATCACCCATCGAGGCACATTGCAGGAGTAGTGCCCCCTTCTCATCCTGAGCCCAGCTGCGCACAGAAGGCGAGCAGTACTATGGACTAACGGTTTAGTGAAATATGAACTATGGGTAACTGATGGACAGTACCGAGCTCTTGTTCTAGTGATGGATGGATGCCATGGATGTGGTTATAAAATTGTGAACCACTAACATACCTTTGGATTCTAATGCCATTTGTGAGCATTATGTGTACTTGGAAGGCTTGAATTTTCAAGCACTAGGCAACTAACGGAAAGAAAGAAAGTTGCAGGGGACTCAAAACCATAAATAGGTTTTAAAGACATCTCTCTCCTGAAGTTCTTTTCCGACCTTGAACTATTGGTGTTGAAGGAATCCACATTCTAAAGATTTCCCCTGAAGAATGTTCAGTCATTCATGACAATAAGAACAGAAATATGTTGGGATAGTGGTTTCAGAGATACTTGTTGAGGATTTTATGTCTTAATATTTGTGGTCTTATTTGTATGTTATAATATGTTTTATTTGATGCACTTATGACTAACACAGGTGATTTCCTTCTATTGTATGTTTTTCAAGGGTCTATATGTGGGATGTGTTTTAAAAAAAATGTAAAAATTCTTTCATGATGAAGATATTTTTAAGTAACAATTTTATGAATAAATTTAATTGATGTTTATAATTAAAATTGAGGTGTGCAGGACATCCATTTTTTCAGGGCGTTCTGTATTAGAAGAATCTACCTCGAGTTGTGGGCCAATGAGATATTGATGTACTTGTATCAAATCTTTCTCCTTTGTGTATTTATATACGAGCCTGGGGTCCACCCACCTCCCTCTACCTGCAGGAGCCTGTTGGCTGCGCATGATATGTGCATTTATTTTCGCAGCCTCCACCTGCAGTTGCTGTGCCTTCATCTACTCACCACATGCCCTGTTGTATTAAGGTGGTCAGACCGTTCTAAGTTGGCCGACCTATAGAGCTTGCTGCTCCCTCACCCAAGCTATCACCTGATTGGCTGCACCATAGCTTATCTCCTACCCTGACTCACCGGCAGGCGTAAGACGGCATCCGCACTAAGGCGGAGAACAAAGGATCCTGTCCTGAGCCAAACAGAGCCCAGGGCCAGCCACTATGCCCGACTGGACCGTCCCAGGACCCGTATATCGCCTCTCCATTAACCCAGCCAGTGACCTGGTAAGACTGTGAGATCACTGTAATAGGAACAATAAGTATAAACACAGTCTTATTGTACCACTTACTACTGCCCACTGATTTACTTACTACTTTATCTGTATTGTTTCCTGAGCATATCCTGATCACCAACTACCCTCCATGTATTCTGCTGCTTTGCCATAGTCAATAACCACGTTACTTTGCATGTATTCTAGCATCACTTTCTCCTCATATGTATTGCAAGTGTCCCAGTAACACCACCCAAGTCAACTGTAGATAGTGATCTTCCCTCCCTACCTGTGCAGTGTTGTAATTCTGTGACTAACCTTACCAGTTATACCATTACGCGCATGAGTGCAACTACTACCATTCTGTTACTGCCTTACAATCGCATCTCTGGTAAACCAAATGACTTAGAGAACTTTCAGCACTATGCCTGCCCAGCCACCTTCTCTCCAACTGTCACCATTAGCCACCACACGGACAAAAGACATCTAGTCCTCTAATTCAATTAAACCATGCCAGGTTGGCTACTGCTTATGATGTTCCCCTTTTGCATTGTACCGTGCAAATTGCCTTGCACAGGCTCCCACTTCATTACCCATGAAAATGGCCTCCTCAGGGCAGCATGTCCTCATCATCACCCCATACCCTGTCCCACGCCTTTCCTACCACACACCAACCCTTTCCCCCAGCACTATCACCAGACCAACATGCAAACAGACACTATAATGGCCCAGAAGCTGCAAATTACTCCCAAACCATTTACACTCATTACCAATAATTTTCCCACAATGACCTACGCGGTCCTCAATGTACTCAGGGTGCTAGACTTAGATCACGGACCTACACCACCTCACGTTGTCCAGATAGGGATTATACCATAACCAAGCAATCCAAACAGATTCCGCTACAGGGCAGCACCAGAACTCAAATACTCAGATCCCGGTTTATAAATTGCCCCAGTTTACCTGTCCCTACTACATCTAATACCACAGGCAGTGTACACGCATCAGCCTACCAGCCCAAACCCTCCAAATTGATTAGCACAAGCAAACAACAAACTACTACCGTTGCGATTACCAACATTTGCTTACCACCTGTAGTCCAGGAGCCACCCACCTCTAAGCACATCAAAGCAGCGCTCATTATTGCATGCTCCATAGGGGCACATGCCTCAGAAATACATGACTACATTATTGAGCAACAGCTTGACCTACTCATAGTGACTGAAACCTGGCTCCACCAAGCCTCTGGACCAATACTTATCATTGCCATTCCTCCAGATTACACTATCCTCAGGACGGACAGAACAAAGTCAATAGGTGGGGGAGTAGCTATTATTGCTAAAACCCAACTTAAAATAAGAGCCTGCCCCATAGAGAACCCAGACAGGTACGAAATCCTACTAGCTAAACTAGCCACTAACCACAAAACTACTATTAACATAGTAACCATTTACAGAGCGCCCAACACTAAATCTCATCCTGAAGTAGACATATGTTTATTACTAATGCCACTCATTAAACCCAAAACAAAATGCACAGTCTTTGGCGACCTGAACCTGGGTTTCAATGATACCCAAGACTATAAAGGAGATGCACTACACAGTGCACTTAAAGACATGGCCTTCACACAACTTGTGAACGCCCCTGCCCATACGAAAGGGAGAATACTAGATTGGCTACTACCACTCAATACCTCAGTTTCCATAGACTCCATCAACACAGTATCTTGGTCAGACCATCACAGTGTAAACTTCTCTATCCTTCGTAATGAACCAGACCCACCTAAATCTAACATAGCGGCATCTTATGTAACTAGAAATATCCTCAAATTCTCAGCAGATAGCCTTAACCCTCTGTTAGCATTCACCCTCAATGACAAAATGATTACTAATGAGAACCCCTATGTCTTGGCTGACACCTACCACAAATGCTTAACTAACACAATAGATACCCTAGCACCTTGTGTCACCAAAACCAGACATAAGGACAAAAAATCCTCCTTCTGGTTTAATGATGAATTATTCTACCTTAGACAGACTAAACAATCACTCGAACACCGTCTAAACAAAACCCACACTCCAGAAGCTGCAGAAGCATTCAATACCGCCAATAAAATGTATAAAGCAGCTATCATTGCTCATAAAGCAGATGCCCTCAATAATAGGATAAAAAATGCTTCCTCTGACACAAAAGAGTTATTCTCCATCCTTAAAGAGTTGGAAAATCCCATCCCTATCATTAACCCGGTTCAACCGAGTAAATAATGGTGCACTACCATTCAAGATGCTCTTGCAACCAAAATTAAACTTCTTCAAAACAAAATCATCGCCAAAAGAAATCTTCTATCCGAGAAACACCTCACGCCGAACCAAATTACTAAGCACTCAGGAGACACTACTCCCACTTTCAACTTCTCCCCAGTCACCCAAGAAGTAGTACAAAATACCATAGCTAAACTCAAAGCATCCAACTGCAAGGGAGACAATTTCCCAGCACACCTAGTCAAACTATGTGCCCCTACACTTACCCCTATAATCACCAATTTTGTGAACTCCTCTTTCAACTCTAATCTGGTCCCAGCTAGCATCAAAGAAGCATGGGTCACGCCACTACTAAAAAAGCCCACGCTAGATCCTCTAGCTCTCACCAACTACCGGCCCATAACTACTGTCCCCTTCTTACTCAAAATCATTGACAAAGTAGCCTAAAACCAAATACATTTTGAACAAAATAAACTACTAGGGGCTAGACAATCTGGCTTTATGCCTAACCATAGTACTCAGACGGCCCTCCTAGACCTGAAAAGCCAATTAGATACCATCAGAGAAACAGGAAAAATGGCTAAACTACTGCTGCTAGACCTATCAGCAGCATTTGACCTGGTAGACCATGGCAGACTCTGTGTAACACTAAAAAAAGACTTTGATTTCTCTAACAATGCCACACTCTGGATCAAATCCTTTTTAATTGATCGAACATCCAGAGTTGCCATAGGAAATGATTCAGCTGACCCTATACCAGTTCCCATAGGAGTTCCCCAGGGATCATGCCTCTCCCCCCACCCTCTACAACGCATATTTGTTTGTTTGTTTATTTTATTTATATTGCGTACCTGACCCGGAGGTAATTGGGCGCTATAGGATAGTAGTGGTTACAAGGCATGAAATAGACAGTCATATGCATGAATATAGTTTGAACATTCAAGGTAAAGTTACAATGGTACATATATACATATTAAACATTATACATATTATACATCGGGTCATAGCAGTAGTATGTGCCGATCACCTAAAGGTTAGTGGTATCAAGAGCTGTTGTTTTATGTTTTATTTAGTATCCAAGTGATAGCATGGCTTTGGAAACTGTTAAAGGTTTGGATGGTTTGAATATTCTGAGGGAGAGTGTTCCAACGCTGGGCGGCTAATACTGGGAAGCTAGAACCTCCGGCTCTATTTAGATTGTTTCTGGGCACCACCAGACATGGTATGTTGGAAGATCTGGTGATTCTGTTGGATACCTTCCATGTGAACTTATCTATAAGGTAGGGGGGGGCTTGGTGGTTAAGCGCTTTGTGAGTGAGGCAGATAATTTTTAGGGCAATGTTGTCCTGTATAGAGAGCCACCTGTGGTGCTTTCTGGTTTCTGATATATGCTCTCTTTTGGGAATATTCAGGGCGGCTCTGAGCGCATTATTTTGCATGATCTGTAGTTTATTTAAGATGGTTTTGTTTGCTCCTAGATAAAGACTGTTGCAATAATCCAATTTGGATTGTATGAGCGCTCTCGCCAGAGTAAGGCAGCTAGTGGGGGATAGTAAAGGTCTACAGGCTCTGATCAACTTGCCGGTGTAGGCAGTGGCCGATGAGGTCATGTTAATCTGCTTAGTTAGCTTAGACTGGGCATTGAGGTAGAAACCTAAAGTTTTTACATGTTTGTCAATGGGTATACTGTTCCCATCGATGACGATATTTGTGTAGTGAGGACTTAGTTTGAGAAGGTTGTTAGATGATCCGACTAGGAGTAATTCAGTCTTATCATCATTCAGGCAGAGGCCATGTGTGTCCATCCATGCCTGAATGATGATGTAGACTTTGTTGATCCGTGCAACGTCTATATCATAGTTTCCTGAGAGGGGTAGGAGTATCTGGATGTCATCCGCATAATTTGTGTAGGTGACACCCAGACGGTCCAATTTGTCAAATAGTGGCTTTGTAAAAATGTTGTACAAAGTGGGCGAGACGCAGGATCCTTGAGGGACTCCGCAGGTGATGGGGATGGGGTCAGCAGCTGCTGAAGGTGAGAACACTCTCATAGTTCTGTTGGCGAGGAAAGATTGGATCCAGGCAACTGCAGAGCTGGAGAAATGGGCCGCTGAGGATAGGTGGTTACAAAGTATGGAGTGATCCACCAGATCAAAAGCCGCAGAGATGTCGAGTAGAAGTAGTATGGCCATCTTTCCTTTGTCTTTCAGTTCATCGATCTGGCTTTTGAGGTCGACAAGTGCGGTTTCTGTTCCATGCTGAGGTCTGAAGCCAGATTGACGGGTGCCGAGTAATTTGTGGGCTTCAAGATAATCTTGTATTTGCAAGTAGGCTATCCTGTCCAAAATTTTCAATAGAAAGGGGACTGTCGTAATTGGTCTATAGTTAGTGGGTATAGCCGGGTCAAGGGTCTGTTTTTTTTTAATACTGGTAGAACCCAGGACTGTTTGAGGTTACTTGGGACGGAGTTATTAGCGAAGGAGGAATTTACAAGTTTAGTAATGAAAGGGGCAAGATCTCTAGCTGCATCTTTTATAATCTGCGCTGGGCAACTGTCGCCCTTGCAGTTAGATGGTTTAAGAGACGCGATGATTTTGTGGACTTCAGGAATGGTGATTTTTTTTAATGTGCAACCTGAGCTAATGTGAGGAGTAGAGGTAGGAGCTGGTGTAGTGACTGTTAGTTGGGATCTTTTGTCAGCTATTTTGGTCTGCAGTCCTTTGATTGGAGAGGGCATTTTGAATGCTGGTGCACCAGGCTTTATCCTTATTGCATGTATCTGGTGGTGGGTTGGGGTTCTCTAGTTCTCTTAGAATGTTGAACAATTCTTTAGTACTGGAGCTGGCTTGGGCTATTCTGTCATTATAGGTTTCTTTTTTGGCCTGGATTATTTTATTTTTGTAAGTGGCAGTGATAGTGGGCAGGGTTTTCAGGTGTAGGGGATGATTTTCAACGTGATTCCCATTTTCTTTTTTCAGTGCGGAGTGTTTTTAGCTCTGGAGTGAACCACGAGTTAAGATGGGCTATGGGTTTGCTTTTACGTAGTTTTAGCGGGGCAATAGCATCAATGGCTTTAGTCATGGTCTCATTGTAGATGTTAATGTTAATTAGAGTGTTAGGATCATTGGTGTCCGGTAGGGCATTGAGTAGGGGGGCTACCAAAGGAACTAGAGCATCTGCTGTGATGTTACGTTTATTCCTTGTGAGGCAGGGGGGAGCAATAATGGGCTTTTTCTTTTCCAAGTTGTTGATATGCAATTCAAAGGAGATAAGGTGGTGGTCTGACCATACTAGTGGAGTCGGATCTAGTAGGGTGATGGTACAATTTAGAACCGCAACCCAGTCAAGTATCCTTCCTTTTTCATGTGTGGGTTTGGTGCTAATTTGAGTATACTAAATATACTAAACTCCTATTCTCAGCCCTAGATGCTATGGGTGTCATCTATACAAATTTTGCAGATGACACCCAGATCCTCATCCCCATTACGGGTGACTACACCCAAGATACCCAAACCATCAATAAAGTCTACGCCTCATCGTGGGCTCACAAAAAAGAATAAACACCCTCCATCCTGATTAATCACACATCAACATAGACGGCACTCGTATCCCAGTACTGCAAGTTAAAACTCTTGGGCTATATATAGACGCCAATCTCACTATGCATTTACAAATATCAGCCCTCTCCTCCTCAACAGCATATACAGCCAAACTTATTGCACTCAGTCGCCAATTCCTCACTCCTACAAACTGTATCACAATGGCTAGAGCGTAGATTTTAACAACATTGGACTATTGCAACATCCTTCTCCTAGGTACCTCCAAAAATAATATCAACAAGATACAATTATTGCAGAACAAAGCCCTTAGCGCGGCTCTAGGTATAAAGAAATCTGAACACATATCCAACATTAGGTGAGAAAATCGCTGGCTGCCTATAAAAGCTAGAATCATTTTCAAAACACTATGTGTTGTTCATAAATGCATCACAAACAAAGCCCCTAGCTACCTCAACAACACTATCAAGAAAAAATGTTCTCATAGGGCCCTCAGATCCAATAATTTGGCTCTACTAGAAATACTGCAATACAAATATAAGAGAGCAGGTGGAAGTAGTTTCAAAGTCCTAGCCCCAACTCATTGAAATGCCTTACCACTTAATATTAAAAATGAGGACACTCTATTAGGGTTCAAGAAAGCCCTGAAAACCTGGTTGTTCACCAAATACTAAACTCAGCTATTCATAATCAACCAGGGTACCCGAGGGTCCCTGACTTACTGTCACGACCCGTGACCCACAACCCCACTGTCATGGTGACAAGCCAGGTAGGGTTAGGGCTCGGGGTTTATTTGGGGCCCCAAGGGCCTTGCATTGTCAACGGAGACTCTCCTGGAGTCAGTACTGGCGCCTTCGGCGCCAGGCTCATATTTGGAATGGGATTTGAAGGGACTACTTTTCATATGGAGGCCTGCAGCCAACATGGAGGCACACACACAATCTAGTCCCTAAGAACCAGACTGTGCAGTGCAGTGTTTTAGGGTGTGGTAGCCTGGACTACTTTACCTGGACTACTTTACAGTGTAGGCTATATAAACCACACCCAAGCTAAAGAACGTGATTCTGCAGCCAGCAGCGTAATGCTCACCGTGTTCAGAGACCAGCACTCGGCGTTCCTGGAATCACGGGCCTGCAGGGGAGACAAATGAACATTATTAGCAGTCCCAGCTTACCTGCAGTCTTCCATTTTTCGATCCCAGCTGCTCGCGGTCTTCCATCCCGTTGGTAGAATCTTCAGGACATCGCGCTCGCACCGGAACGAAGCACCTGGGGAGGAGAGAAAAAGGGACAACGTTAAACACGTTACTCACGGCAAACTCAGCAGTAACCAAAATCTCCTCACCTGGCTGGGCATATCTTGGCCGGTTCCGTTCCGGAAAACACTGCACGCACAGAAAGACCATCGTAACCTGAAAAGGAATACAGAATAAAGTTAGCCCAAAAAGACATTAGCATGCTGCACTTTGCGCCGAGCCTACCTTTCTTCATACGCTCCGTGTCCATAAATCCCGGCAGGAGCCAAACCCAAGCAGCGCACCCAGCGAACCTCAGCATACCTAAGGGGGAAACAATCCGGGAAAGACATTAATAGCCCGCAAGAAAGCAAAGGTCCTCAAAGACTACTATAATCAAACTTACCTCTTTAAAGACACTTGAATGAGTTAGCATCAGTGAAGTTAACTTGATCGCTTCAACCTGCAGAAACTACACGCCCCTGCGCAGAAAGCAGGACGGAGAGCATGTCAGACATCATAACAAGGTGAGGAGGGGGGGCCTTCAGGTCGAGTCCAAGAGACTGGTGGGAAGAAACGAAATCTGAACCTAAGCCCAGTCCTCCTGTGTTTTCAGGCCCACCTGCCATAGAAGACATCATCCCAAATTGAGTACATCTGGGGGAAATCCGGCAACCAGGGCATACAGGCGTCCCCGTGGATATCAGGTGAGCGTAACACTTACCTCGATTTATCTAACCGGTCCTATGCACTAAATGTATGCCCAGTGGCCTATTATGCAACAAGAGTCTTAAATGATCGACTATTACTGTTTGATGGATATGTATAAAAAATACTATAAGCTGTCTGCTACTATTGTTTTGATGGTTATGTAACATTGTATAAGAAACTCTATAAGATGTTACCCTTGGGTCTGGGCGAGTAACAAATGCAATAAATAAATAAATAAAATAAACACATACCCCGATTAAGACAGCCCACAGAAAGCACTTGCATGTCCAGTCCTATCGACTACTCTACGTGCAGAAGAGGAGCCACTAGTGGGGGCAGAGATAGGAAACATACCGTTCATCTATATGTATGGTGGACTCGGGAGCAGAACAATCATGCCTCATGGAGGGCCGGTTTCCCCTCGCAGGGAAAAATGTGGAAACGCAGGGGTTTTCTGGGGACATTTTAAAAGTTCCTTACACAAAAGATTTGGACATAACAGTGGGAGGGAAAACGGTTTGAGCGCCTCTGTTGTACCATGAAGATTCACCCATAACTTTGCTGGGGAGGGACCTCCTTAGTAAGCTTAATACGACCATCTCCTTTACAGAAAGGGGACTAGTCTGCTCCACTCTAGGGGGTGTCCAGTGCGAGCAATGCTAATGATCAGTACCATGACAAATGAGGTTGCGGTAAGGGGGGTGCCCACAGATGTTGACATGTTCATTTATGAGATACAGGTTCTGGCTAGGGTGGTACTAGAGATCATCACGCCACGATTACTGATGCCTCAGAAAATCCATGAATACTTGTGCCGCGCAATTGCTGGTTTGTGCCATGGCTGGCACATGCGTGGTGCATGATCCTTCTCGGCACGATGTGCGCGCGCTTCTTCGAGCGGGATTCTTTGAATTGGAGCCTATGTGGCTTACGAAATTGGAGAGTAGAATCTGATGAGTTATTTTGGGCCTTTCCTCTTTAACTCCTATTGAAGCTATTTGATGTGAGTTGGTACTCATTTACCTTGTCACGCCACGAGTATCTTTTATTTAAAGATGATTGTAAAGTGTACTCAACAGACTACGATATACAACCTTTTTGAAGATCTACTTGACTTAGAGCTACCACACAAGATTTTAAAGAAATGACTGGAGGATATTCAGATCTTCTTTGAAAATATTGGCTATGAAATTGAGCACCCGATAAATGTTGGGGTGGCAGCCAGAGAAATAAAAAAGAAAGCAGATGTTTGGGACCGTGATTGTAATCTGCGAGAATTGGGGGGAAAACGACCTTTGTGTATTAGGTAAAACAAAGTTTTAGGAATGAGGGACGAGCCATGTATATTTTGGGATCTCAAGGTGCATAGATTTATTTTGCAGTTAAGTAGAGCAACTCCCAACTTGGTCACGACTTGGTGCCTGGTTTGCCATTCCCAGACAGAAAAGACTCTGTTGACTATGCCATGTAGAAATACACAACTCCAGATGTGTATTAACAGGTTTCCCAGCTGTTATGGCCATCTATCAGAAAGGTTCTGGAGGTTACAAGAGTATTCATAACATAAGGGGAGATCAATCGTGGACATACATGCACTCTGGACAAAATATACACTTGAGTTATAATTTATATCACATTTGGCAGCAAGTGATGAAGAAAATTGAAAAGGTGAATAATGGATTTTAATCATCGTAATGTATTTTAATGTTTAAACATATAAGGCTTTTAGTTATTAGATATTATGAATTATTAAGGATTAAAGTGTAATGTATTATATTATGAATTTAATGTTTTGATATTTGTGTGTATTCTATTATATTATGTAGTGTTTAAGGTTTATGTTTTTAACCACAAACACTTCAATAAAAAATAAAAACATAAAGAAATGTCACCTTCAATAATTACAATATGCTCACTCTCTACACATGTCATAACAGTGGTGGAGTCACTTTGAAATAATCATTGAGGGCAATCGCATGCTCATTAGAAAAATAGTCAAAGTGTGTCAGCTGCTGGAACCTCTTCTGATGCTGTCCGGTCATTTGGTCGACATTTGGTCGATGCAATTTGGTCGAAAGACAAATGGTCGAATTTTATTTTTTATTTTTATATATATTTTTCAGGTTTTCATTTAGGAAAACAAAAGGGTTTTTAAGCAAAAAAAAGGGGTTGGGGGACCCCCCCCCCCAAAAAAAAAAATGTGAAAATACAAACAAAAAAATTCGACCATTTATCTTTTGACCAAATTGCGTCGACCATTTGTCCTGTCGACCTTTTTTTCGACCAAATGTCCGGTAACCCTTCTGACAGAGCAGTGTTTTGCTTCAAGCAAGAAGACAATCCATTAGAACACTTGTCCAATTCCATCAGCATGGGCCTCCATGTAGAACCAACCATCCACCAATCCATTAGAACACTTGTCCAATTCCATCAGCATGGGCCTCCATGTAGAACCAACCATCCACCTTTGCTCCTTTATGGCCACCATCCCTTAGTAATCCAGACACCCACCCTGGAAGCACACTTTACAGTCAAACAGTCTCATAAAACCAGTAACACAACTCTTTTTCACCAAGCAGCATCCATCCCTCGCAGCCTATTTAAAACATGGCGCTGGCCAAAATGTTGGCAGTGCAACTCCTGCTCTATTAGTTGTCGGCCACTGAAGCCTTTTTGGAATTTTTCAGAGCTGTTTGTCCAAATGTCAATTTCAAATCCACATACATTTGTGCACTGTTGCCTGCCCTTCACTGCACAATTCTAGCAATAATTGTAAAAGTGCTGCTGTCATAGTGCACATGATTAGCGTAACAAAGGACATGTTGAGCAGTGGGCAGGCAGCCAACTATATTTACATCACTGTTCATTAGGCCTCTTTTCATGATTTGCTCATTAGACTACCTCAGCTGCAACACCAACAACAAATTCACCAGTCAGCAATGCTTGCAATGTTTGCCATGGAGAAAGTACACAAGCTAGCAAACATAAGGGCAGTATTTAATGCCATGTTTTCTGTTGACGTCAACCAAAACTTTGACTTTTTTGTGTGAATATTAGTTGTATCAATATTGTACATCGAAGGCTGAATGGCAAATGCTTGAACCTTATAGTACAAGACATAGAGGTTGCCAATGTAAAGTTCAGATTTTATCAAACGTCTGGCCATTATGTAAAACCCTGCCGGGCACTGAGAGCATTTCAACTGCAGATGGCCTACCCTAGCATGGTCTTATCCAGCAGGTTTCCACCCGATGGAACATGATGTTTCATATGCTTCAATGCCTGTTATAACAACCCAATGAGTATGTTTAGCTACAGAAAGGTAAAGCAGGGTCAATCTTGTATTTGCCGCCAAGCAGTGGGGTCTCATAAATCCACTCAGCCTGCTTCTAGCACCCTTTGAATGCCAAATAGTAGCCATGTAAACCCTCTGGTTCATTTGCTCTTAGACCGGATATCGACGACAGGGTAGGAAAATAGAGAAAAGGGGGTGTTGTATAATGATGAGCAGGAGACTCTTGAGTGAAGAACTTAACTCTTTATTATTGAACTGGCTCCAGCCAACCAAGGCATACTAACATGCATGACATAGGATCCATGGGCAACAGGCCCTTAACTGTGCTGGATGATGCAGTCTGCAAAGTCTCTATAAAGTGTTCAATTCCTTTCAGAAAAGGAGTGCCGAGGGCTCGACTTGCTCCGTGTCCTCTGCTCCTTCCAAATGGCGCATAGCGCTCACGCAACCCGGCTCTTGCAGGTCCTGTGTGAGGTCTCGCAAGACTAAGTGTCACGTGAGATCTCTACACACTTCCCCTTGATAGCGCAGCAAAACCTATTGCAAAACAGTCATAATACTTACCCGGTCTTCTGTGCTCCCTTCTCGGCCGATCTTCTTTCCTGCCACTGGTATCCAGTATCTGTCTTGCTTCAGGAGAGGCTTCTGATGCATCTCCCTTTGTTCCTGTTCCATGGACTCTCTCTCAATGGCTTCTGGTTCTTGCTCTCGGGCAGTCTCTCTGTCGGATCTTTTGCAGAGGTTGGGTTCCTCTTGTGACCTTTCTGCTTCGTGGTGCTTCGCAAACATGGTCATTCGCTCTATATTCCATGTGCGGCCACCCTTGGTGCGGACGTGGTTTGTCCCTCTATGGATTACTCTTATTGGTTGACTGAATATCGAACCTGTCATTTGGTCCTTATTTGGTAGTTGTATTTTGTTCCAGTCTCCTTCCTTGACTTTGCAACCTTGGGTTGTTCTTCTTTGATCGCTCCATCTTTTCATGCATGCTTTACTATTTTCCAGTCTCCACACGACTTCAGTCATATCCACTTCGTCATCCTCTCTTACTCTGGTCAACCATGGTGGTACCAATGTAGACGCTGCTCTCCTCCCTCTCAACATGCAAAATGGCAAAATGTGGGTGATCCCGTTGGGAGTTAATCTGTGAGCCGCAATGACCTCCTTGACCGTTTTGAGGGGATCCATAATTGAAGCAGTTGCTAGTTGGATGACTCCTTTAATCAACCTATTGGCTCTCTCCACAATTCCATTTGGGGATGGTACAACACAGCCTTTCTCTGACTAATGTTTTTTTTGTGCAGGAATGACTCCATATCCCTCAACACTAGCTGTACTCCATTGTCTGTGACTAACTCTTTGGGAAGACTTTCCCTCTGAAATATGGATGTGAGGACTGCTATGACAGTGGGCGTTGTGATGTTGGGGATGAATTCTGCTTCTACCAATTTCGACACGTAGTCCACCAATACTATGCCGAATCGATGCTCGGGTGTCATTGCTTCCAGCGGTCCAATAAAATCTAACCCCACTTTGGACCACAGTGCTTCAGGGATCTCTGTGGGGATCATCGGAGCTTGCCTTGTTCTCAAGTGCTTGTCACTGTTGAGTCACTTGTGGCGTCTCGCTATCATTGCGCAAATGTCTTGATCCATATCGGGCCACCAGTACACTTCCATCACTCTCCGCTGCATCATGGTGTTTCCTAGATGCCCTTAGTGGGCTCTGCACAGAATGACTTTTCTCATCCCCACCGGTGGTATCACTTGATCGCTTTTCATGATCAATCCATCCGCCTCTGAAATTTCTTCTGCCACTTTCCAATACGGCCTCATGCCTTCCTGTACAGACTTTTCATCTGACCATCCATTCCTAACCCACTCTCTGAGTCTCACCATCGTAGGATCTTTACTGTCTTCTTCATTCCAATGCCCCTCGCTTAGTTCTAGGAAATCTAGGCCTCTGAGGTCTTGAATTGACGCTGCGATGCATTCATCCTGCTGGAAGGTGGAGGCTCTGTTTTTGTCTTCCGGTAGCCTTGACATGTAGTCCGCCTGGGCATTTCTCCATGCTGCAATGTGGTTAATTTCAAAAGTGTATTCCTGCAGTTTGGCCGCAATGCGTGCCAACTGGGGTGTCGACGATTTGGTCCTTGCTGGACTGAGCATATGAATGAGGGGCTTATGGTCGGTGAGCAGTTTAAATTTTGTGCCCCACACGTACGTCCTGAAATGTTCAACAGCCCATGCACAGGCTAACATCTCCTTTTCCACTGTGGAGTAGTTCTTCTCGGCCGTGGACAGGGCTTTAGAGGCGAATGTCACACATGTTCTGCATCCCCTTTTTCATGGGTGAGTACGTCCCCTAAACCACACACAGATGACTGTACTCCATTCAGGATTGAACAGCTGCAGGCAAAGTGCTTTCACTATGCGCCCTTTTATGTTTTCAACAGCCTTCTTTTGGGCTTTTGGGCTTCTCACCAGGTGAACTCTGTGCCTTTTTTGAGTAGGTCTTGCAGTGGCGTCCTGATTTCTGAAAACCTGGGGATATATTTGGCATATTACTCTGCGAGTATTAGAAACAACCTCACTTCTTCCTTGTTAGTTGGCTCCGCAGCCTTGATTATGGCTCATACCAGGTTTTTTTTGGGGCTTATGACCTGGAACGAAATATTGTACCCCAAGTATTCCACTTTGCATGCCCTTAAGACACACTTTTCATACCTGTGCTTGACTCCGGCATCCTGTAGCTTGGTGACGACCGTCTTTAAAGTGACATTGTGTGTATGTTTATCTGCAGCATACACCAGTATATCATCCTGGAAGTAGGACACGTTTCCTATGTCTCGTAGTAATAGGTCCATCATTCGCTGAAATGCTGACACAGAAAACGACAGGCCAAAGGACATCTTGGTGAACTGGTAGGCGCCGAATGGGGTGATGAACGCAGTTAGTGGCTTGGAGTCTTTGTGCAAGTGTATTTGATGATATGCATCCCTCATGTCTAACTTGGAGAACACTTTGGCTTCTTTCATCATAAGAATGAGCTCATTAATGCTTGGAAGGGGGTAGCTATCTGAGATGACTTCCAGGTTGGGGCTGCGAAGGTCAATGTACACCCTTAAGTCTTGTGAGTTCTGTTTCTTGATGAGAACTACGGGACCCAACCACTCTGAAGCTTTGACCTCTTCAATGGTGCCTTCCTTCACCATTTTGTCGAACTGAGTTCTGAGTATGTCTCTAGCTGTCACATGGACGGGCCTTACTTTGTGTTTTACAGGGACTGCATTTGCCTTGAGCAGTATCTTATGTACAAAGTTCTTAATTTTTCCAGGCCCTTCTGAGAACAGCTTGGGAAAATCTTCTTTGACAACCGCGCTCCTCTTGTGCTGACTGTTAACAGTTGATCTTCTGTGCTGGGATCAAGTTTGATTTTGAGTTTGGCTTGGTCGTCCCAAACTAGGATTGCTGGGCCTTCTTGTCTGAAATATATTCTGTTGGAAGTTTCTCTCCCCTTGAACTCCACCTTACCTTTGATGTATCCTAGGAGATCTATGGATGCACCTCCAAACACTGTGGGTTTGTGATGGGTGCTGAGCACTTCAACCGTTTCGGTGCACATCATCTCTTTGTATGTGCGAAGCGGCAGTATGGTTAAGTCGGAACCCGAGTCGGCCACGACTCTCGTCTCCATGCCATTTCCTCTGATGGAACAGTGGGGCTTTTCTCTCCTAGCTTGTGGGCTGTTCACCATTAACACAGTGGGCCGCCTTTCGTCTTCGGATGAGGATTCTCTCTTTGCGTTGTACTCCGCATTTACATTGGTAACATTTTATTTCGCCACCTGCATACTATCGAAAAATGTCAGATTTTCTTGCACACCGAGCACTCTTTGTCTCTTGCGGGACATTTCCTATAATTCGCCAAGTGCTTTGTGCTGGTGCATCTGTGGCATTTAAATGGTTCATTCCTTCCCCACTTCCCTTCTCTTGCATCAGCGACTGGTTTCTCGTTCTTGGTCCTAAAGGCGATAGCCTGGACTTCTGCTGGGCCGGGGCCGCTGACATATTCTTTCCGTCGTCCTGCGGTCTCCTCAACGGCTCTCGCAATCTCGACGGCTTTTTCCAGCTGTAGTTCTTTCTCAAAAATAAACTTGTCCTGCACTTTCCTGCTGTTGGTGTGTACTGTCAGCATGTCGCAGATCAACCCTTCTGCATTATTTCTAAAATTGCGCTAATTCGCGTAGCTTAGTCACATAGTCGTCCACTGGTTCAGATGCCTCCTGTTTGCGAGTGTAGGACCGTATCCTGTGCAAGACGGTATTTTCTTTGCTGGCAAATCATTTTATTATTCTCCTGACTGCCTCCTTATACTGCTCCAGCCAACCAAGGCATACTAACATGCATGACATAGGGTACATCGGCAATAGGCCCTTAACTGTGCTGGGTGATGCAATTTTCAAAGTCTCTATAAAGTGTTCAATTCCTTTCAGAAGAGGAGTGCCGGGAGCTCGACTTGCTCTGTGTCCTCTGCTCCTTCCGTATGGCGCTTCGCGCTCATGGAACCCGGCTCCTCCGGGTCCTGTGCGAGGTCTCGCGTGACTAAGCAGCACGTGAGATCTCTACAGATGGGCTTTGACCAGGACCGAGAGGGAGAGATCACTTGCAACCTCCCAGGAGAGAACCTGCTGAATACATGCCTTATTATTGCACTTCTACACAGAGCAGTCCCAGTGGTGCCCCCACTACCACCCTACTACTACCACTACACACCCAGGAAACTTGACATTGTTAGCCTCTCCATTGACTTCACTTTTTAATAGCGAACACAGTCTCACAGGTTTAAGTCTGTCTTTTCTTTCTAATACTGGAGATTGCCAGGTTCAATACAAATCAGAGCCGAATTGGAAAGGCTTACTCAAATTTGGAGTCAAGACACTGAAAAACAGATCAAGTGTCCCAATCGAGAATGAACACAGAGGAAACAGTCAAGCAGTATCTGGGAGATAATATGCATTTGACAGCAACATGGAGTAGTGATAAACACTAATCAGGCCAGCCATCAAATGTCTCTTTTTCCCTGCATCCAGTGAAGATCCTATCAGTGCTGTAAGGGCACTCACCAGAGACATAACGACAAATCTCTCCACTAAAGTGGAGAAGACCTAACCATGCTGAAACATTATCAGCACTTCCTACTCCATACAGAACACATGTTTTCTGTTCCAAATGATGATAATTTGGAGCAAACACATTTGGCAACTTGGAAAATGTTGCTGATGCTTCCCCCTCAGCTGATGATGATTCAGGGGTACGCAGCACTAGTGCTGCCTGGATCTGCAGTGGAGAGACCAGTGTACAGGTGAACATGGTAGGACCTTTTAATAACGATGCAACACAAAGATGTGAGTTAATAATTCCATCACCAAAATTCTAGCTACATTCACATCTGTTACTTTCCAATACATTCGTCCACGTAAAATTAACCTCTCAAAATGACTGCACCCTCACAGCATAACAACAAGAGAAGACAACTGCCTACGTTTGAGAGTATGTCTTCCTCTACCAGGACTTTTCAGGACCCACATGTACTCACCCAAGGGGAGCTACGTCCTACATATTTGCCTCTACAGTTTTTATATTTTTGTTTGAATGCACACTTCACTTTACTCATATTACTTAGGCAGTTACTGACACTGTACACCACCCTGAGAGAGGTAGATTGCTATTCACACCTTAGGGTTCATCCGTATTTAATGTTGCATATTGTGCAAGCCCAATCTCCTGCAAAAAAACAAGAAAAAAGTAGTACCTTTTATGTTTCTGCGGCTGCCGGCAGGAGCAAAAGGTATGGAGTACAAAGCTGCAATACAGCAACTCAATAGGGCGGGGAGATGGTGGGGAACGGGTGCAGGATGTCTTTTGGGGTGGGGGATGGTGGGGCATGAGGAGGCAACAGGGAGAGACTCCCTGTTGTCTCCCCACAGTCAAGTTGGCTCCGCCCGGGGTAAGGCCTTGGGTGGCTGGAAAACTAGGGTGGTACACAGTGTGATCTTGGCTACGGTTAAGTTGCACTAGCACAAACCTATGCAATTCTATGGAAAAACATTGTTACAGGGACGTTATGGTTACAGGTAAAACCAGAAAAAACCCGAAATTCAACAATTATTGGTAAGCTAAGCAACCATAACTCATGCCACTACCGTGCACTGTTAAGACTAACACCCATAACATCAAAGATGACATCACAAATGTCATTGATGACATCACATCTGAAATAATTTTTGATGTAAAGTCCCTACAAGGGTTTGTGTTTATAATGTTGGTAACATGATGTTAGGGGGGATTGTATAATGTTACAGATGTAATAACTAGTAAGGAAGAAAGAAACAGCATCATCAGAAAATGTTAATAGCATTAAAGTTTATTATCATGTATACAAATGAATTGTGTGTTGAGGCCTAGGCCTGCCTATTGCCCCATGTATGTGCACCATGAGCTGAGACCAAACCGTAAGGAAAGTACTTTAAGAATATATGAAAAGGTTCACTTCTATATATACAGCACCTTTTGAATTTTAATATTCAAACTCTGAGTGACCAAAACAACAGGCCTATATATTTCAGTGACCAAAAATAAATGTGCCACATATGTGATGTCATCATTGATGTCATCAATGACATTTGTGATGTCATCTTTGATGTTATGGGTGTAAGTCTTAGCAGTGCACAGTGGTGGCACGAGTTATGGTTGCTTAGCTTACCATAACTGTCGAATTTCGTTTTCACCTGTAACCATAACGCCCCTGTAACAACGTTTTTCCATAGAATTTCATAGGTTTTTGCTAGTGCAACTTCACCATAACGTCCCTTTAACAATGTTTTTGTTAGTGAATTTCGTAGTTTTTTAGTAGGTCACTGTAAGCAGAACATTGCTTTATCATAGTGTTTTCTGTAAAGACGATAGGTATTTCGTACGGCAACATAACCATAACGTCATGTCAACATCGGTTTGTTAGTAATTCCTTGGCTGCCCTCAAGATAAATGTATGGAAAGGGCAAATTGGCTGGTGTATGTATCCATTTGTGCTACCCCTTACTTTTCCGAATAGTGTGGCGTATCATACCAATTATTGATGTACATAGTAAATGTTGTGTAGTCTGGCAGTGACTCTTATTGTGTTAACAGGGCATGATAAATCTGTGCCGCACAATCCTGGCCGAGATGACTACAGATGAGCAATATGGATGTTTCCTAGGGACACTGCACCTGGCCAGCGTATGTGCAATCACACTGCAAGTATCCGTAGGACTCCATTAGTGGCTGCATAGCCGTATCTTGGAATGCACTTTTAAGTAGTTGTGGAAGCGCACGTGTTTCCATTCCACACCGAGACCCATGCATTGGTCATCCACTGTATGCTGGTTAGACCGCCTCTGTCACCAGCCCTACGGAATCATGCAGTAAACTACCACATTTAAAGTACTGCTGCCGACTTCGTGGGTGGCTCTGCAAACCTACCAATGCGTGGCTACAGTACTCCTAACTGTATAACGGCCACTGTTAAACCAGGACGAGCAACCTACATTGTCACGTGGCTGTGTTGAATGTCGCATGACTTTAATTTTTATGCTGCTTGCCTTTCCATGACCCGTGAAACAAATACATTGTTTCTGCACTCAGCGGTGTGACAAAAAGTATCATGAGGTTGCCTGCCGGTTGTACATTTGAAGAAAACATGTAACTGCTGGTGGGACAGTTTGTACTTAGTCTGCAAAATGGATAAGCTGCTGCACCTTCCTCACGCACATACTAGTTGTCATGAGGCCTACCCCCGGGGACCCAGACCACGTCCAGCAACCCCGGAAGCAGGCATCAAGTTATCCTAAGCAAGCCCAACAACCCCTGCTAGGGGCTATTTGGGTCCAGTCCTGGCGCCTATGGCGCCAGGCTCATATGGAGAGTCAGTCCTGGCGCCATAGGTGCCAGGCTCATAGATTAAAACTTACCTGATGCAGACCATGCTGCAAGAGCTCCAAGCCAAAAGAGGCTTGGAAGGGACTACTTTACTTAGGGACTATTTTTTACTCGGGCGGGGCTGGGAAGGAATACTTACCTGGGACTACTTTGGAGGCTATTTAAACCACGCCCGAAGAGCAGCACATGCTTCGCATTATTCTGCATCCAGCAGCGTAACGCTCACCATGCCTGCAAGTCTGCATCCAGCCTTCTGCCACGCCCGCCTCGAGTTTGGAGCTCCTAGAAAAAGGGAGAAAGAAGAAGAAAAGGTTAGAACAAGAGCAATACCTTTAATCCTTACCTGAATTCCCGATCCATCGCGCCTTCGAGCTGGAAGAAAGAAGTTATTTTTATGCACATCACCTCGCCTGCTGCAGCGCCGCGCTGAACTCACCGGCCTTCGCAGCATCTTCACATTCCACCGCCTCCTCCTGCATTTTCCCGCCGCACTCCGGCACCTCAGGAGAAGACAAGAACAGCAATTTGAGCTAAGGGAATACACAGAGGAATATTAGTTACCCCATAGACTTACCTGATTTTACCACCGGGGGTACTATTCCTCTTCACGGGTCGTGCAGCTTCCACTGCATCTTCGCCGAACCCTGGCCCCTAAGGGAAAAACAAAAGGACAGCAAGGTGAAACAAAGGGACTAACCAGGGGAACCCTCCTCACCACAATAGACTTACCTGATTTTACCGCCAGAGGTATTATTCCCCAAGACTTCATACTTTCTCTCAGCGGCTGAATAAGGGAGAAAGCAACAGGTTACATATTGACTTTGTTTTATCGAACTGTGTTGGAAAATACAAATCCTTACCAGAATACTACCGGTTGCCACAAGGAACTCTTCATTAGGGTCAAGCTGCAACCTGCAAGGAATCGGACAAGAGTGAAAGTCAGGCATTTGAACTCTTACGAACTTAATACTTACGGCGTCTTGCTGGGAATCTCAGAGTCAATATTGTTCTGGAACTCACCAATTCCTTCGAGCCAGTGAAGCAACTGGTTATCAACGTGCCCCTGCGCTGAATGCAGGATGGAGAGCTCATCTTTTCAAACCATCAGACTATAAGGGGACATCAAAGGCGATCTGTGGAGAGAACAGCGGGGTTGGGGGGATTTACGCTCAACTCCACGGGTGGTTAATTCCCTTTCTCCATTTGCAGAAGAATATTCCTACGGGCCAAGCAAACGAAGCTAGGTGGGCAAGTCCAGTCTTGGCCCTGCGCGTCACATTGGTGGAGACCGCAGCTGTCCTGTTCCGATCGATGCCTCTGTGGGAGCCAGGTGAGCGTAACACTAGTGCATGTAAAGGCAAGTAATGAAACAGCAAAATATGCAGAGCACAAACAACCTTAGTGCCGGTTAGAAAAGCGCTGTAGCTGCATGGGTCGCCCAGAATAAATGGCTTCCTGCTGCACGTAATGAAGTTGTCTTTCCCGTCCTTTTAAACATTCTTGTATTCCACAATGTATGTATATCCATGAATGCTACCCCTCACACGAATGGCGTAGCATAAAGTGTTTCTACTGCATATGACGACAACTGAAAATAAAGCACAAGGGACCAGTGGCAGGCTACCGCCCTTCCAGCCATTATGTAGGGTACTTTCATGTACAGCATTTTGCACATCTGCTTGGGGCAAAAAGAGGGGCACTCCTGTAGGCAGCAGAGCTGTAAAACAACCTTTGCAAACCATATGCCGCGCTACAGAACCTTCCCTGGAAAAGGGCATTGTATTGTGCATGTACTGCAACACGCTACTGTACAGAGGGAAGGTACTTGGAAGGGCGTGGGAACGGTCCTTATGGGAGCATTACAATGACAGGCACCTATGTAGTTGAGGACCACCCAATAATTCCGTCTCCTGGCACGTCCCCTATAGTACCCAGACAGGTGCTGCCCCTTCTGTACCGGACCTTTCCTGCCGTTCCTTCTATGGCGTGTGTGAGAACACCATAATAAATAAAAATGAACTGTGAAAGGGAAAAAGGTAAATAAAGAAAGCACCTTTCACAGTACAACAACAGAATTGCCAATGCATGCATGCAGGGCGGGAGGCGCGGCAGTGTGGTAACCACTGTAGTTCAATTGATAACAAAGGGGGTCGCTGTACAAAGAGGTTTTTTTAGGTGTTCAAGAGCGCCACAGCACAGCACTAAGTACAAAAAAGTCACTACTTTCAATAAGGGCACCAAGTCAATTTAGATGGGGTGTGCAAAAATCGGATGCCTCACATAGTAAGGAAAACATTATAGCTGGGGAAAAGTGTTCGTGCTGTGAAACATCATAGTCCCATGGGTGAAGGATGCCATTGGCACATGTCGAACAAAGCCACAAATACCCTTCTTTTCAATGTACCGCACTGTCTTCATTCACAGACCAAATAGGAAATTACACTGCCACATCGGTGGCTGCATAATGCGATAGAAACGTATGAAAGAGATCTGAAACAAACTCATGAACTGGGCAAGTGTCGCCTTCATTGCAAATGGTACTTAAGGTTGTGTAACATGCTGCGCCATTTTCCCTGCACAATGAACAGCAATAATATTGGCATGATCGCGTGTCACTAAAGTGGCACACAGAGAAACCAAAATCTGGCACTTCCTTGTAGCTACTCCATATCACTACACATGCACATGATATATTTCAAAATGAGTAGCTACTGCATAGTGTTTTCCATTCACTTTCACTCAATGTATGTCAGAATCCCCTAAAACCTGCACGCTTTGCCTCTTGAAACACACAGCCATAACCGCACCCTCTGCATTTCTGTTGACAAATACACTGTGTACCACAGTATGTCCGTACACACCACACCCACAAACTTTATCGTTAGGTGTGGTGGCTCTTAAAAGAACCTTTGTTTTTTTTCTGTTTTTTTTGTAAAGGTGCTTCCGTGGAAACACTTTTTTTGTTGTCTTCATACGTAAATGTGTTTTTTCAACGTCATCTCACATTCTTATAATAGGGTGTTCACTGCAGTGTGTAAATTATGAAACAACATTTCATTGCCACTGTGCGACTAAGAAATTCAATTTGCCTTGAAAAAGTGTATGTAGCGTGAACCAGAACATCCCAGCAGCACTCACAAAGTCGCGCATGCTACTGTTGATGAGACCCCTTCCGACCTCTGGCTGGCGACACAAATCCTTGGAATACTTCCACACTATTCTCAGGGGTATACATGAGAAAAGCACCTTGGCAGTAGGAAAAATGTGCTGCACTGCATTCATCATAATCTTTAGTTGATTAAACATATGGGGGACAAGGCATGTAACCCAAAAAGAAGGCTCCAAAGTGCACGATCACAAAATGTACAGTTGCCAAAGAGGCCACGCGTCGTCATTCTAGAAGTTGTCCGCCAAAACAGCACGATTCGACACTACACCACAAAGTGTCCACTCCCTCCAAACCGAAGTTGCCAGACAAGTCTTCTCGCAGGGCATACATGCACAGATCTTCCACAAAGCCATTACCCACGAAGAAAACTGTGCATCTTGCCATGTTTGCCAGCCACAGTACACAAAGTAATGGGAATACTGAATGCCGCCCTTTCCTGTGACGCACACCCAGAGCACATGATTGGCCAAAATCCATAGTCTCATTTCCATTGGCCACCATGGTGAGAAGCGCAAAATCTGCCACGTGCCTTTCCCCAATGAGCCCGAGGGCCACGCCCCAGTGCGGCAGGAGTATTCCTTCTCCCTACTGGAGCTCTTTCCTGGATGTACACCCTGAGCACCTCGTTGGGCAAAGGCCATAGTCCCATTTCCATTGGCCAGCATGCTAAAAAGCGCAGAATGTGGCAAGTGCCTTTTTCTAAGTACCACACGGGCCACGCCCTGGTACAGCAGGAGGAGTCATTCTTCGTATTGTTGCTCTTTCCTGTGATGCACACCCTGAGCACCACCTGATAGGATAATTGCTGCAGTCCCATTTCCATAGGCCAGCATGGTGAGAAGCGCCTAATGTGGCACATGTGGGTCGCTAAGTACGTCGAGGGCCAGGCCCAAATGAAGCAGCAGTGCCTCTTCCTATTGGTGCACACCCTAATCATGTGATTGGACAATCCCCACAGTTCCATTTTCGTGGCCGCCACTCGCAAAATCCCTGGATGTAGCTTTCGTGCTGCGTTCGGGATGGGGGAATAACTTGCAACCATGGTAGAGGTAGTTTGTGGTAAGGGGCGACTCGTCAAAGTGATGGTTGTTTTTTTTTCTTTAGATGCTTCTACAGAAACACCTTTTTTTCTGTTTTCATTAGCTTTTTTGAGTTCTTCTGCACACATTAGTACCGTAAACTCTTCACCGCAGCCTGTAGACGAGCAAACAAAACTGCATTGCCAATGGGTGACAACAAAATGCCATTTTCTTGGAAACACTCTGCATTTCCACAGCTAATGCGGTCATTGTTGCAGAAGAACATTCCACAAGCGTACAAAAAAGTATACATGCTTCTGTTAATGAGACACCTTCCTCCATCTGGCTTGTAACAACAACCATGAGCGGTAGGCCATACTCTCTGTGGTATTATGGATGAGAAAAGCACCTTTGTGGTGGGAAAAAGCTTCCTCACGACATTCAGCAATCTCCTCAGTCTACGGAACAAATGTAAGCAAGGCAGGCAACCTATATGCATGCCGCCGTAATGGATAACGATGACATCTACTACTTGAAAAGTGGCGAGGTATTTGCAAAGTGCAGGCATATCAGTGAAATTGCACTCATACACAGCGTTCCATGATGCGTCCGCTCCTTCCAAAGGAAAATTGCTGTCAAAGTGTATTTGCAGGGCATAGTTGTGCAGATCTATGACAAAGGGATCACCTACAGTCATATAATCCGTTTCGCCATGTCAGCCACCCTCAGTACGCAGAATATGATGTAAAACAGTTACGCCTCCCCTTCCTGTTAACCACAGTCAAATTACTTGATTGGCTAATCCCCACACTGCCATGCCAATTAGACAAGGTGGTGTAATTTTGGTATGTGCACCTCCCAAAGTAGCGCGAGAGCCGCGCACCTGTAAAGCTAGACCATTCCTTCTTCCCTTTGCATTATGTTCTCTGCAGCTCCACTGCATTGGGTTATGCGTAAATATGCACACACGCCTCCACCAGTCGCATCAAAGCCGCCATCATCCAACACTGTCACTCCTGTACAACACTTAAAATTTACTGTTACACATTTGCTGTACAAATGACGTACCATTCCAAAGCACGTCCACTACAAAGTTCAATGAAATTATGCATGAGTTCTCCATCCTTGTACATCCCATAGCCACCCTGGATGTGGCACGTGTAATCCTGAAAGTACCGCATAATGCACTACCTTTTCGTGATAGTGTGGGGGGGCTAAACAATATCAAACTGGGTAGGGGATTCAGTCTTCCATCGTAGATGTATGAAGGTGTTTGTTTTTTGTTTTTTTTGTGACCTGCGTGCCAGCAACTTTTTTTAAAATGTTCTCTTTATATTATCTGTTTGCCTCTTTTCACATGTTTACCACATTCTGGTCAATGCTTCTTGCACAGTGTAAAAGAAAACGGCATTGCCAAAGGCACTCAAATAAATGCCATTTCTATGGAACCACTGCATATTTAGCGACCTCGTGATCTCATAGTGGATGGAGAACATGCCAGCAGTCTGCATAAACTCACGCATAATTCTGTTTATAGCACACCTTCCGACCTCTGGCTGTGGACAAATTACACCGTCATGGACCCAAACTCCTCTTGGTGTTATGCATTAGTAAACGACCTTCGCAGTAGGGAAAATACACATCACTGCTGTCAGCAACCTCTTCAGATGACAGATTAATCGTCCACATGACAGGTAACCCTAATGTAGACTTCCATAGTGCAGCACGACAAAGTCAACGTTTCTGACAGAAGCCACATATCTGCAAAGGCGACCCATCCTGCCAAAACTGCAGTCACCAAGACAGGCCCAGAGAGCATCCACTCCTTACAAACCAAAATTACCAGCAACGCCTCTTTGCACACAACACCTGTACAGATGGTGCACAAAGGTATCAAAGGTATCACCGACAATAAGTACTGTGCGTCTCTCCATCTCGACTACCCTCACGACAGAGTATTGGGAGGAAATGGTACCGCCCCTTCCTTTGAACCACGCCCTAAACTCCTACTTGCCTATTTCCCACAATTCCATTTCCCTTGCCACCCTGCTCATGATAGCAGGATGTGCACATGCGCTTTTCCATCTACAGTGAGAGCCACGGCCCAGTAAATCTAACACAATACTTCTTCCCTATGCACAGTCACTTTTTGCAGCACTCCCCCATTGTCAAACAAGCATGCAGCAATGACATGCAAACCCTCTGCATTGCACACTGTCATTTCCATACAGCACTCCATATTTACTGTTGAACACTCTCAGTACACGTTCCGTTTCATTGCAAAGCCCCTCCACCAAAAACTTCTGCTAAATAATGCACAATTGCAGCATCCACAAAGAACCTCAGACACACCCAGCACACCTTTGGCCATGCACACAACATTGCAGCCCTTTTCACACCCACCACCACACTATACATCCAAGCAAGTGACCATGTGGGCACCTACCATTATGCACAAACGTAACATATGTAGCGGCACTCCCACCCAACTCCCCCACACTATAAAACACCCATTCACGAAAACATGTCACACTTAGCAGATTCCACAAACATATCACAGCCTGCATTACCCCAATGCACTGCCATTCACAAAGTATTGTGTCACTGGCAACCTATGCACAACAGCTGCACAATATTGGGCCTACTTCAATAAATAAGCACACAGCACCAACCACATATAAAATGCACTTCAACCATACTCACATTACCTACACAGTGCACCCTGTGGCCACACTGCACAACTTCTCACTGCACCATCTCCTGCTGCACACCAAATACTGTAGCACGTTGCAACTATCACCACAATCATGGAATGCACAATACATGCTTCGCAACTCACTTGTACTGCTATAGCACGTCGACAATGTGCTCCACACCCATTCTCCAAAGACACCACCCTGTGCCTCATGCACTATCAAACCTGCATTACTCCAGTGGGTGTGCTCCTTGCACACATTCCCTGCACTGTAATGCAATCATGCATGTCAGCATGTCACCAACAACCACTATGCACATATGCACCACTTGCACCAGCACTCCTAACCAACCTCCACACTGCAATGGACATGCACGGCATTACATGCAACAGTTTTTTTTTTTTTTTTTAAATATATTTTTATTTTATATATATAAACCACACGACATTACAACTTGAACATGAATAAACACGTTTAACAACAAACAACACTGCAATCCCCATCCCTCCCCCCTATGAGCCTGTATGGTGTTCGCCATTGGTATCCGCTGTGGGCGAGGGGGCGTCATCACTCTCAGATTCAATTGAAGCCGACCCCGTTCCAAACAGTTCAGCTATCAACAGTTTCCATGCCGCAAGAGAGCACATTTCCTCCTCCTCCCCTGCAATACTGGCATCCCGCCACACAGCCCGCTCGGCCTCCGCCCATTTTTGGAGATCCCTCCACCAGACCTCCGTTCGTGGCTTATGACACTCCTTCCAACCCATGGCAATCCTACGTTTAGCAAGCACATAAGCCAGATCTTTCAATTTATCGACATGTCTAAGTTTACGCGCTCTGGGATATCCCCCCAGTAAGCAGGCCCAGGCTGAATCCACTTTGAGCGTAACACCCTTTCCTGCCAGCTTCTGCGCCACTTCACCCCAATAGCTTGCAATTACTGGGCACGCCCAAAACATGTGTATCATGTCTGCATTCTCCTCGTCACACTTGGGGCACGCCTGGATGCAACATCCCGAAATTTGGATATTCTCAAAGGGGTCAGGTATGCCCTGTGCGTTATATAAAGCTGTATTTGCTTAAACCTGGCGTTTCTCGATACTTTTTTATGATACCCGAGGGCTCGCTCCCACAACCCATCTGCCATCGGGGCCCCCATCTCCGTTTCCCATTCCAGTCTCAAGTGCTCTAAATCGCTCCCAAACTTCGTCATCAACATCTCGTACAACCTAGAGACCTCATGCCCGCCCTCCGATGTGTCATATAGTATCTCCACCGTGGCATCCGGTTCATCGGCCAGGGTAGTTTCGGGCCACCTATTCCGGATCTCCTGCACTATCCTGTGATATGTCATATATTGACCCCTGTGCAGTCCCGACCCTGCCTCTAATTCTTCGAACTCCAAGATGGTCCCATCCTGCCAAATATCTCCCATGGTGACCAACCCCACTGACTCCCAGTATATCCGAATGGTTGCTCTGAGCTGCCCATCTCCCTTCGCCAGTGCGACCAATGGGAACTGCAACACAAACGGCAAAGGGTTGCCCATCATCCGGCAGGCCCGTTTCCACATGTTCCGTCCCAAAGCTAGCATACTAGGCCGCTCCCTCATGCATGCATTAGCCACCCAGATCACCTCTCGCAAGTAAAAAGGGGAGCAATCCCTCCCAAACAGCCTGTGTTCAGGGGTCTCTTCATCAGAGAGCCACCTGGACACATATTGTAGCTGCGCTGCCACATAATATGCCTCAAAGTTCGGCAGCTTGATTCCGCCCTTCTCATAGAAGTTCTGCAGCTTCCACAGTGCGACTCTGTTGCGCATGCCGTGCCACAGGAATTCTCTGCAAACACTATGTAGCCTCACAAAAAACTTCTTAGGAATCATGTAGGGGGTGTTGTTAAAATAATGCAGAAGCCTGGGCAGCACTACGATTTTAAGCATAGCTCCTCGGCCCATCATCGCTAGTGGTAATCTTTCCCAGAACCTCATACATTTCTCGATCTTCCCCACAGCAAGTTCAGTGTTATGCTTGTGCTCTTCCACGGTCGTATGATACACATCAATCCCCAAGTATCTAAAGGATCTCGTCGCCCACGGGATCTGCAACACTGGCAACCTCTCCACTGGAGTCCCCACATAGCCCCCTAGCGGAAATAGAGTGGATTTCTGAGGGTTTACCGCTATACCGGACAACCAGGCATACCTCCCCATCACCTCTAAGACATACTGCAAATTTTCTTCTGGGTATCTTAGGTATAACAGCATATCATCTGCATACAGGGATATAAGGTGACACTCTCCTCTCACATCGATGCCGACCGGGTCATATTGCTGCCGGAGGTAAATCGCTAAGGGTTCTAGGGCCAGGATGTACAACATTGGGGACCAGGGACACCCCTGCCTAGTGCCTCTGCCCAACTGCCATCTCTCTGACACCACCGCGCCCGTACGGACCCTGGCTAGTGGTGCACTGTATAACATCTCGGCCCACCTAACATAACCTGGTCCCATCCCGTACCCTCTCAGAGCCGCTAGCAGCCAAGGCCACCGAACGCCTTAACCGCGTCCAATGCCACTATCGCCATTTCGCCGTCCTCACCACCACCCCACTTGACCACCCTGTGGAGGCGCCTGTGGTTGTGAGTGATGTTCCTATTAGGGACATAGCCCGTCTGGTCAGGGTGGATCAACTTGCCGATCACTCTACGCATTCTAGTAGCCAGGACAGCTGTCAGGATCTTACTATCTTGGTTCAGCATCGACAGGGGCCTGTAGGAGCCACAATCATGTCCCGGTTTATTTGGCTTGGGGAGCGGTATTATAATCGCCTCCCTAAGTGACTCCGGCAACCGTCCCATCTCGTACGCTTCGTGGAGCATTTCCAGCATGGGCGGGAGCACTTCCTCTGCATAAACTTTATAAAATTCACTGGGGAACCCATCTGCCCCTGGGGCCTTACTAGTGGGCAACTGTCTCACAATCTCCTTCAGCTCTTCCAGGGTGATCGGAGCATCCAGCTCCTGCAACAGTTATCATATTGTATGAACATTACACTGTTTCCGGCACCCCTACACCTTTTCATTCACATACTATTGTCTTACCGAATTCCATTCAGAGGTATTCTGTCACTGCCAACGTAACCACAAAATGTTTACAACATTGCCCATACTGCATGCATTGAGCACACAGCACACTATCCAAGAACCTATAAGCTGCCCTTCACACATACCCTCTACCATACTGACAATATGCAAACACTGCATCCAGAGCCCACACTGT
Source organism: Ambystoma mexicanum (assembly GCF_040938575.1). Lineage (NCBI taxonomy): Eukaryota > Metazoa > Chordata > Amphibia > Caudata > Ambystomatidae > Ambystoma > Ambystoma mexicanum. The sequence goes on from NC_090941.1 coordinate 1,093,662,650, forward strand.
GTGACTTTTCACTGCAGCATCTCCAAACACAGCGCCCCACCATGGAGATATGCAGCAACAAATTACAACAGTTACCATAATGTACAAACAAAAGAATCTCTCCTGCATCCCTGTGCACTTTCAATCACATACTATGGGCGTACCCACTTCCATTCACAAAGTATTGTGCCACTTCCAACCTACCCACAATCTGTTTGCAACACTGGGCTGTAACAGCTGAAAAGTGCTCCACAAACATTCCGTACATGACACCACATTCTAACTGATGCACATTCAACAAGGCATTACTGCCATGGATGTCCTCAAGGCCTAAACTCTTGAGTGCATGGCCTACAACCTCTGGCCATGCACCCAATAGTCTAGGCCTTCAACACACCCACAGCTCTACCATACTGACAGTATGCAAACACTGCACCCAAAGCCCACACTGCGTGACTTTTCAGTGCAGCATCTGCAAACACAGTGCACCGCCATTGAGGTATATAGCAACAAGTTGCAACAGTTACCATGATGTACAAACAAAACAATCTCTCCTACATCCCTGTGCACTTTCAATCACATACTATGGGCATATTCACTTCCATTCACAAAGTATTGTGCCACTTCCAATCTACCCACAATCTATTCGCAACACTGGCCTATAACGGCTGAAATATGCTCCACAACCATTCCTTACATGTCACCACCTTCTAAGTGGTACACATTAAAAAATGCAGCACTGCCATGGGTGTCCTCAAGGCCTAGGCTCTTGAACACACCCACAGCAATGTAATGCCACCATACATGTCACCATGTCAGCAAGTACGACAATCCAAATGCACACCACAGCCACCAGCACTCCTACCCAAACTGTACAGCGCCCATGGCGCTAAGCAACACCAAATTGCACCAATTAACAAAACGCCCATGTAGGCAGCTAACATTAAGCACAAATAAAATACCCATGCGTGAAAACAGGTCGCAATTACCAGACTCCACAAACACACCACTACTCACAGCCATTCACAAAGTATTGTGTCACTAACCACAACATTTTCACAACATTGGACCTACTTGAAGAAATCTGCACACAGCATAGGCCGTGAACACAGCCACAGTAACAGATGCCACCATGCATGTCAACATTGCACCCACTACCACCATCCACACACACACCACTGCCACCAGCACACCTACCCAACATGTGCACCGCCATGCAGCTATGCAGCAAAAAATTCCAACAGTGAACATAATGTGCAAAGAAAACACTCTCTACTGCACCCATGTCCACTTTCATTCACTTACTATGGGCGTCCCACTTCCATTCACAAAGTAATGTTTCGCTGCCAACCTACCCGCATTCTGGTCGCAACACTAGCCCACTGTAACCAATCTGCACATACCACACTATACAAGCACCACCACGTACCAAATGCAGAGTCAAACATGCGTTCCTGCGGTGGGTATGTTGCAGTCCTACGCTCTTGAGTGCATGCCCTACACCCTACGGCCTACGGCCTTCGCCCATGCACCCATTAGTCCAATCCTTCCACAGAACCACTGCACCTTCATTCAGCCATACATGCCACCAAGTCACCAACTACCACATTCCATCCACAGCGCACAGCCACCCACGCTCCCACCCACCCACCCTATGTCATGTAAAAATCACTCCCCTTCTGCAATTTCCCTGCTACCCCCCACCACGAAAAGAGGTCGCTGCAAACAGGTTGCGGCAGAAGCTATGGGGCCGTTACGACAGCTGCTGTCAATCAACACACACAGTACTCGCCTACTTATGTCACATTAAGCACTTCTCACTCCCCCACCCGTTTCCTCCCATATTGCCACCAACACATTCCGTGCTGTACATTTTCCAGACCCTTCTGCCGTGCACTGACCTCCGATACACCATGGCAGCTTTCCCAAAAAATGTTGACGTACACCATGCTTCCCTCCAGCCAACCACCGGCTGTGTCCAAACTTCTCCGACAGCACACCGTACCACGAGCCAATGACACTTCTGTCCATGGTGCGAAAAGGGAAATGGGTCTGTGCAGCGGACCCAGATAGCACACATTTTTTGGGACGTACATTTCAGTACTTTGCAACAAAACTACTGGTCGGATTTCCACCAAACACACAAAATCACGCTTTCTGATCCAACCCCCCATTCCTGCTGCAAATCTAGTGAATATCCGTCCAGTCATTTCGGCCTGTAGCCGTGAGCAAAGTGTTTCCCCATTCAATCTATGGAAAAAACTAATTTGGGACCCCCCTATAATTTGACCCCCCCCGCATGAAACATCCCCCAACTTGGTGAAAACATTCAGACCTGGCCATATACTTTTTTTGCAAAGTTTTGTGAGCATTCCTCCTGGGGGAGCGAAGTTATAAGATGCAGAAAAAGTGCTCTTCCTATGAGTTTAGCAACTTAACAAAAGCTACACGTCCGCTACCGCGGGCCGTGTAATGCAGCGAGAGATATATTCGCTGAAAAACTTTAGTTAAAGTGTATCTAAATTGAGCAGATTTAACGCAACAAAGCCCTTGAAATTCAGCAGATGTGGGAAACAATGATCAATTAAGAAGGAAAGAAGTTATTAAGAAAGTAAAACAAAATGTTGTTTTGACCTAGTACTCCAGCGCACAGCCAAAATAACTGAATGGAATTGGACCAGGTATGAAACAGGAACGAACCGTTTGACTCCATTTCCAGGAGGGTCTGGGGTTATTGCGTCCAGTCATTTTTAAAATATTTGACAGAGAAGGGGCTGACCCCTTCTCCCCAAAAACAGCTATATCTCCAATGGTGCTTTGCAGCTGGGTTGGTGAGAGGCATTTCAGAAAGGAAAAAGCAGCAATTTGTATCCCCAAAATTCTACTGCTAGTAACCTGCATTAGGCATTTATATGGTATAATGACACATTGTAGAAGTCGACAGTTGACATAGTTATGAATATATCATAGCATAAAATGAAAGATAAATACATGGAAAAGCAAAACAGTTCAAAAGCTCAAGGGCCTGATTCAACGATCGTTTTGCAAAGGGATTGCACCATTATAGAATGCTTCTGTGAATCAGACCCCATGTCTCATCACAAAAATGATACATTAACTTGATACTAAAGAGAGATTCATACCAAAGATAAACAAAGCCATTACATTGATGGACAAGAATGTTGTACACATTGACTCAAAAAGGCGAAGAAAAAAACATGACACATAAAGGATAGAGATAAACAAATGCATATAATTGGCACATTGAATAGAACTTGATGAAGAGGCATTAAAAAAAACAGTAAGTGGATTCCATTTTTGATTATAGCTTTGAACACCCCTCTATGTAGTGGCACAACCTGTTTCAATCATAGGTATATAGCAGACTTAATTCCACCTAGCAGCACAAGATAGACATGTCAAACACTTCCAATTCGAAGATATAGGATGAAAGTCAATGGGCCTCATCACAAGTTGGGTGGTAGCCCTTAAATCCGGCGGTAATGCTATTACCGCCACATTTAACGGGCTGCCCAATCTTGGGCTGGCAGCATTTACCTCCGCTTTAAGCCCAATTGGTGATGAGGCTGTTTGTCTGGTATTTCAGCAGATGTGTTTTAAAACTTTGCTATTTCTTTTTTGTATATGTTTGTACAGAGGTTGCTGTATGTGAGGTGTTTGTTAATGTTTTCTTAAATAACTGAATTTTTAGTAAGTCAACTTAAGTTCCAAAATATTTAGTTTCGATGCATTTTATTTCTCGAAGGATATCTTCAACTGTTCCATGTAGGAGAATGTTCTCATTTTTGCAGTTGTAGTACAGGACTTTTGGCATAGTGCAATCCATGGACACGGTGTTACATAGCAGAATGATGTGTTGCTAACATTTTGATGTGATGGAAGGTGCTTTTGCAAGCAGTTCCAGAAATGCAGGCTGATGAATGTCCTCGCAGTCCAGTTCAGATTCGTACTGGGCTGGAGTACATTGTTTGTAAAACTTTAATTCTACTTTTGTCTTTTTGTTTCACATAGTGATAGAGGAATTGTCATAAACATTTCAGTGACTGTTGAAGTATGTTACATATTGAGCTTCTGGTCCATTTGTATGCTGGATAACTTGTTTTGCTAAAAGGAAAAGTGGGTTAAAAGTTTTTTGTGGAAGATTTTTCAAAAAGTGTTTCTTTTACCATAGTGCTGTGTGCTGCCACTCCATAGCTTCGTGCCTTGTTGTTCATGGCATTTGGGTTTATGTGTTCTTGTTTATAAACCTCTTCATTGACATATGGTTCTGTGCTCTTTGTGGGAAACCATTCACATTCACAGACATTTGAAAAGTTATACAAATTGACATTGCACATTTTTAGAAGTATTTTTTGTAGTTTATTGATTCATTTAGTTAGTGATTTTATTCTGTTTAAAATCAATGTAAAGAGTGATTTCTTTAATTTAGATTCACTTTTGATTAGAGCTTTGGGGATTACTTTCCTGTGGAAGTCTTTAAGCGTAGAACATGACTTCTTAGAGTTTTTATGAGATTGCTGACAACTTTACTGTGGAACATTTTTTTGTAATATTGACTTCTGGAATGTATTACTGTCGCTACGTTAACATGTTAGATGTAGTTTTAGGTTCATTTTTTAGGTTGTGTTCCCCTTGTACATCTTTTTTTAGTTTAGTGTTTGAAATAGGGGGCTTACTTTGTTGTGCCGACTGGTTTAGTTTTGTTGAGCGAGGTTATTAGCGCTTCTGTATGTCTTCTTTACATTGTTTTAGTGATGGATGACTTTATGGCTTATTCTTAATTGTATCTGCTCGATATTGTCTTTGTTTTCTACAGAGATGGTTTTTAGTAGGCATTCTGTTGTGTTGTATTGTAAAATAGAAAGTGTGTGTTTGAACGTTGTGGGATGTTAATGCATGTGTTATTGTATATATATAATGGGTGTGTGGGTGTGATTGTAGATGGATGAAAAAGAGTGATGTGTGATTGTGTGGATGGATAAGGTTGTGAGAGTAAGAGGTTGTCTAGGTGTGATGGGTTTGTGTAAATATGACATTGAAATCAGGTGGTGTTGTGTACAATAAGTATATTCATGTGATGGGCAATGGGTACTAAAGTATTGATAGAATGTGTTGATCAGTACTGGTGTTAATGAGTAAGGGACTGATGGTTTCATTGAATGATTAGGAATATGATGTGATGAGAAAAACTGTGGTTGTTGTATGGGTGTAATTGTACAGGGGTGAGGAAGAGTATGTATGAGTGGTAATTTGTCTTAGTAATTTAGAATGAAATGAGTGTGAATGTTTTTGGGTTTTAATTGAGGTGGATAGTTCTAGGGAAGAATAATGAAATGAAATTGCGGTTTAGAGGTTTATGAGAGACATTTGTGTTGGTTGTTAGGCAATAAGGAATTGGTGGTCTATTGAATAAAGAGCAATGTTGAGATAGGATTAGAAATAGTGTGACTGCATCAATGGAATATGTAAGAGTGAAATACAATATTGTTGAGTAGAAACTAATGCTTTAGGCTAATACATAGTGAAATTATGTTATTTCAATTAGAGAGATATACATGCTATATTAATATACTTACTTTGCAGGATGTGAAGAGATTTCTTTGTTCGGTAGCTGTGTTTGTCAATCTTCTTTTTTCCTCTAATTGTAAAAGAAAGTTTGTTGGTATATGTGGTAATGTTTAAGTAGTGTTGGGGTGATCAGGAAAGGTCCCAATCATGAATAGGGGTTCCTGTTGTGCACACTATAGTTATGACTGTGTGGGTGGGAAAATGGGTGCGGTCTTGTAATTTCATTTGTATCCATTGTAGTTAAATGTGAATGGGATGTGTTACTTCAAGTGTTACTTTGTGTTCAAATTGATACATATTAGATTTGCACACCCATAGCTGGATGAGATGCCAAAAGCGGCAAATGAAATGTAAATGCATCAAGTCTGCACTCAAGTCCACGCTGTTTTCTGGAACTCCACGCTGTTGGAAACGCTCTTGGATACGCTACTAGAGGCTCCTAAAAAGCATATTGGACTTTAATTGGTGGACCCGCCCCCAATTCCCAGAAGACCTTAAAAAGCCTTGGTACGGACATTGGAAAGAATATTAGTGGCAACCATGCTATTGTACGGTTGCACTTTATTTTATTAAATACACTGACTTACAGTGTTTATTTTACCTTTATTTCCCAGAAGACCTTAAAAAGTGTGGGCCGCGCGCATCAGCGCGCACGCATTAGAGCACCCATCAAGTCTGCGCTCAAGTCCACACTGTTTGCTGGAACTCCACGCTGTTGGAAACGCTCTTGGATACACTACCAGAGGCTCCTAAAAAGCCTATTGGACTTTAATTGGTATGGACATTGGAAAGAATATTAGTGGCAACCATAGTTTTGTACGGTTGCACTTTATTTTATTAAATACACTGGGCCTCATTACATGGAAGGCGGTCAGCCATGGCGCTATTAGCGCCATGGCTCATGCCGGTAAAATACCGGCACCGCCTTGGCGGAAAGGGGATTTACCGCCCCATTCCAAGGTTGGAGGGGCGGTAAATCGCCCTTCAGCCATTGCCCTTCCCCATTCCTATTTCTGCCCCATAGGGCTCTATGGGAATGGGGAAGGCTCTAATTACGGCACCGCAATTTTGCGGTGCCGTAATTAGCTCCGAGGTCCCTTAGCGGTTTGGATTTTAACGCCTGCAAAAAGCAGGCGTTAAATCCCCCAACCTGCAAAGGGACCTCGTAGTAAGGCAGTAGGGATTTACTGGTACCGGTATTTTACCGGTACCGGTAAATCCCTAACGCCATCCGTGTAATGAGGCCCACTGACTTACAGCATTTATTTTACCTTTGTACAGGTGGCCCCACCCACAATTCCCAGGACCTTAAAAAGTCCAGGCCGAGTGCATTAGCGCGCACGCATTAGCGTGCGTGCATTACCGTGCATGCATCAAGTCCACGCTCAAGTCCCCGTTGTTTGCTGGAACTCCGTGCTGTTGGAAACGCTCTTGGATATGCTACTAGAGGCTCCTAAAATGCCTATTGGACTTTAATTGGTATGGACATTGGAAAGAATATTAATGGCAACCACACTTTGTACGGTTGCACTTTATTTTATTAAATACACTGTCTAACAGCATTTATTTGACCTTTATACAGGTAGCCCCGCCCCCAATTCCCAGAAGACCTTAAAAAGCCTGGGCCGCATGCATCAGCGAGCGCACATCAATTCCGCGCTCAAGTCCACGCTGTTTGCTGTTCGATGGCTCGCCGGCTTACTGGCTTTGCCTGATTGATTTCCCTTTCCTCTCCGGTTTAGCGCTCATAACTATTATAATTTCGCGTGTCACCTAAATTTTGGTGGATTCCCTTCACACAATTCTTTATCGTGGTTTGTGTGGGAGATTGGAGCGGCCCGGAAGGAAAAGGAAAGTAAGTTTTGGTTTGTGCTTGTCGAGCCAGCTGTGCTTTATAACCAATCTCTTATCAATACGTTGTTTGATTTTGCTAGGGTTCTTGGGTGATCGCGGTAAATGTATCGGCTTGACTAGTTAAGTATATGGTGAATGGCTTACGCAGCAGTCGCTGCATTGATGTCCTGCCTCCCACCATTACGAGCACCTCAATTGACTCGATGATTTGTCCAGGTAGATCTTCGTATGTTGATCTTCCCACATCTAAGGATCCTTTAACTCACTCTCCCAAACTATGCCATTTGATGCTTCCAACCCACATTACACAGATTCACTCCTCTGAATGCACAACTTCCCCTGTGTCTTCTGATCTTGACCCTTCCCATTATGAAGACTCTGTGGGTGCTGAGAGTTGGAAGCGAGCTGAAGGGAAAAAAGCTTGTTCAAAATCACTTTCTTCTCGCTCCTTCACTCACGACTTACTTAAATCTGATCTCGGATATATGGTAGGCTTGGACATTCAAGTTTGCTGATCCATACGTATGCTTACTACCCTTGTTACAAGGTTGCCGCAGTGGAAGCTTCAATCTAAAACTCCTCTGTGTAATGTCCCCTCAATGGCCCTAATAAAAAATTCTATCATTGACATTGATATCAACAAAGAACCCATACCAGCACAAATGTTATACTCTCCTGACTTAACTCAGCCGCAAACAAATTATCTCTGTCTTCCTCATGTTCCCAATCCATGGAGAACAATGAAGGGTGGTCTCCCCACACATTCCCTGTAATAATTAAAATCCTCGATTTACTAGATAAAGGGCATGACTTGTCACATTTAGAACTTCGTGAACTAAAAAGTACAATGCGTCAGATATGTTCCAAAATTGATCGTATAGAGGGTTTTATTCTAGCCTGGGAGTCTATAACGATCCAAAAACAAGAGTCAGTTAAGGCCCGTACATTGAATCCTATGGTGTGCTTTGTTGAAAAAGGAACACAACATTAATTAGACGTCATCCTCCCTGCCGACACAGTAACACCCTTACTGCTTCCACCCGAGCCTAGAGCTACTCCGTTTAATTTCTGCACGTGTAGCTCTGGGATTGAGATGAAGTAGCTGAAAGCCTCTATAGATTACATGAAATGCATCATTGCCCAACATTGCACCAACTCTATGCAACACTCAGAACCCCCAGATAGCCCCTCAGTGCTCCTAAAAGCAATGGCTCACCTGAACCAAGATGGAAATACCTGCCCTGACCCTCAAAAAAACACAGGCTTTCTGTCTCGCCATGCAAAAAAAAGCACATTTGCGAGCTGTTAAACGCTATGCAAAAAGACGCAAAGAGGCCTTCTTAAATGGCAAAGCAAGACAGAATGAGGCTAATATGTCACCTGATTCTAATATGAAGGTACCTATGTCATCCACCACAGGTATGGTGGCAGAAATCATCGAAGAAGACCCCATTGAAGTCCATCAACTCTCCAAAGAGAGCCAAGCTGCTCTATTTCCTCTTGCAACAAGTACTGATACCGTGTCTTCTCCTAGTAATCATCAAATGCCCCAGGTGCCATTATTGACTATACCGAATAAATCAGATGCCATTCTTGGCAAACCTACACAATCTCGATCGATTTCCACGCCTGCTATAAAAAAGCCCCAAGGTGTCCTTAAATGTTCTGAATTAAATCCAGAAGCATCTGAACTTCCCTTGAAACAATTAAAAACAAATCTAAATGCATACTTCCCTTTTAGTGGAAGGAGTTGTACTACCATTGATCGTTTACAGACTGATACAAGGATGCATGAAGTACCCAAGGTGGAGGCACCACTGGCACCTTTACAAATCTTTCGGGAAACAAAATTCTATAGCGAAGTTTGCATGGCTGATCAATCTACGGCCAGTACTCTACCCCCAATTGACAACAATAAATTTATGATAGTCAATGGGGGGAGTAAAGCCCGGTCCCTATCCATTGATCCTAAGTCCCTTAAAGTGCATAACTTAAAGGGTTTGTTATGCATTGGCATATCTGGACCTTCTTGTAATAGCAAAGCTCAAATAACATCTTTGCACGGGTTGGGTCTATGCAAGAAACTTCCCAATAATGTTTCACCAAATTGTAACACTAACGATAATCGTGGTGAAATCCTGGTGTCTTTGAGAAAGGCCATTCAGGAAGGAGAAATTTATGCTGAAACAATGACCAATTCTTCTCCACTCCATACACCTGCTACGATCGATCTAAATTTAAAGGTAACAGCAAAGAGTGCTCTCACGTCTTTGAACATCACACCTTCTAGGGAGGTCCCGGTAATAACTCCCACATCTAGTGGTCAGTTACCATCGGACAGGGATCACATCATTGGCCTTGAAGGTAGCTCTAACTCCCTTGGCAGCTCTCGAATCAATCGTTCCTTCTTTCTTGCGTTGCTATCTCGTATACCGCAATTAAGGATCCCCAAATCAGAGGATCTTGCAAGAATCTCACTGGCAAGATGAAATAATTATCGGATGATTTGTTACCTTACTTCAGAAATAATTCTAAAATGTATTTGGTCTTGCAGAGCAGAGATTAAGCAACAAGGGTTTTTACTAACTACCTTCACCAATGAAATGACTGCTCAAGAATTTATATCGTACTCTTGCCCATGTCCTGCTGACAATGATGAAACAAACCAACAAGCCGATAATGGTCTTAATGACAAGATTACATCTATTGTTGAATTGTTGAACCTAGTAGGCAAAAATAAAGACATGTCATGTTTAGAACCTATGTCAAAATAAATTTAAAATTCCAAAACTGAAACATGTCTGACATAGCCATTGTCAAGTGGTGAACTAGAGATCATGTCATGGAATTCTTATGGGTTTCATAACCTATTCAAATGGTTCGGTACTTTGACTACTCTCAACTATCCCTTTATTATATTGCTCCAGGAAACTATGAAAATGGACTCTCTCACCCTTACAGGTTATACTACATATTTTTCACCAGCTAGGTGAACTTCATTGGGGCGCCCTTCTGGTGGTCTAGCAATCGCAGTAAACTATAACATCAGAGCCCAAACTAAACTTGTCTTAGGTATATGGTTGACCTTGAATAATAAGAAATGTAAATCAATCTTATTAATAAGCTTATATTGGAACCCCAGTAGCACCCCCATAGATATCATGCTCAATTAACTGGATAACTGTCTTGAAACATCGGTTATTGAGATTGGTGACTATGAAATCATTATTGGTGGAGATTTTAACTCTGACAGACGGTCCTCAGTTGATTTTCAAGCAAACTACTGCAGAGCACCTATGAAAATGAGAGGAACAATTTGGAACTCATACTTTCATGATTGGGATATTGATATTGTCGAATCAAATGTGTCAGGTCATCAATTCTCATGGAGTTGTGGTTCCAACTTCTCAATGATAGATTACATATTTCTATCGCATAACATCATTTCGATAGCAAGTCCATTAACAAACTGTCCAATACTATATGGTGACCATGTCCAGTTATCTATTTCACTAAGACTCGACTGCCCGATGCTAGACTCAGATCCTTCCTTGGCTTTCCTAGAAGTCCATCGTCACTCCATATCGCTTTGATGGAACACTGGCCTATGCAAACAATTTTTTGGGTTTGTCTCTATGCATATTACAAAGATCAACATGGTCCAGATCAGATCGAATGCCGATATGGAGGCAATGTGCTCAAAAGTAATAAAAATTGCACTTGTACATTTTGGCTCTAGGTATAAAACGAATTTCATTCGCATTCTTATGATCCGACTTGTAAGATCTTAAAAAGGGAAAAAAATAAGGAATTGAGGAGACTAAGAAATAGCAAATTATACACCCCCAATTACCATACATCGCGCAAACGGATATTGTTGAAATATAAAAACAAGCTGAGACATGTGCGTATCCTGAGTCATAACAATGTCAACTGTGCCCTGATTAAAGCAATATGTAGACATGACACCAGAACTATCTGGCAAACTATAGAAAGTGCTGATGATCGTTCTGTACCATCCATGCCAAACTGCATTCCTGAGAAGGTTTGGTGTGATTATATTACAACCAAATTTAGCCTTCCTGAGGAATTCATGACCGAACCAAATCCATCACTGTGTTATAGCGAGATGTGCCGATATCAATGGTCGACCAATGACATAAAATGGGCAATCAATAAACTATCTTTTTTTAAGTCTGCAGGGCCCGATGGGCTTCCTCCATGTGTATATAAGACCGACCCAAATTTGGGGGCCGCAATCCTTAAATCAAAATTTGATGATATAATATCTACCGGGACCATTCCCCAATCTTGGGAGACTTCCAACATAATTCCCATCTATAAAAAGGGCGATCTTTCCTTACCTGAAAATTATCGACCCATCTCGCTGATTAACACAGATGCTAAAATCTTTGCAATCCTGCTTTTGTATGAGTTGGAAAAGTTTATTGAGAAACAAGGTTTATACTCTAAATTCCAAACAGGTTTTCGTAAAGCAATGAGTACCACCTTAAATGCTACCATTATTGCTCATGTGCCAACTGGGGTGAAATCTAAGAACGCGTATCCTGTGTACATTGCCCTGATTGACATGTCTGCAGCCTTTGACAGTGTTGTCCGTAATATACTATAGGCCAAAATAGTTAAATAGGGAATTCCATCTGAACTAATTTACTGGTTCGTAAAATTACATACGGACACATCATGCAGGATTAGGATTTCTGCTGATGGGAGAACTACTAAACCAATAAGGACCTTCCTTGGACTGAAGCAGGGATGTAATCTTGCTGCCTCATTTTTCAACGTGTACACTGCGGATTTAGACCATGCTTGGAGTGACAGAAATCTATTCTCGGTTAAACTTGGTATATTATGTCTGCAATGGCTCGCCTATACAGACAATATTATTATTTTTGACCCCACTCCAACAGGGTTGCAAACGAAATTACAACTATTCGAAGAATTTGGTAGAGTGCATAATATGACCCCAAATCCGACTAAAACAGCTATAATGAGATTAGGGGTAAAGAACAAGAGCAAAAGTTTTCAATGGTACTTATTGAATACATCAATACCATTGATCACAAACACAATTTACTTGGGCTATCATATATCTGAGACCAACTCGATTAAATCTTGGGTCTCACTATTAAATTTAAAAAGGCGACCTTTGCTCTAAAAAGCTAAAAATAATTTTTGCAAAATATTGCAAGTTTTCTCTGGTACCCTTAATAGATTTCTTCACTCCAAAGGTCGAAAGTGTCCTTCTGTACTCCTTGGACAATTGCCTCACCGACCTGAACATCTTTTTGGATAGTTTGCAAGGAAGGCTTCTGAAATCAGCAATGCACTTTCCATTGACCTTACCAAATTGTGTAATTAGACATGAAGTAGGCTTAATTGCTTTATCCTCTCGAAGGAAATTGAGACAATTATTATGCTAAAATGTGTTCCCCCTGACTAATTCCCTTTATGTCGACTTGAAAATGAATCTTTTGTTGAATAACACATCGTCAATTAATCAATATCATCGTGAATTGCAGGCTATAATGGTCGAGGCAAACCTCACAATTGATGATTTATGTTTAAGACATGGGTATGTAAAAAATAAACTTCATGAGTATGACTGGTGTAAATCTCTGACAGAAATACGTAAATACAAAACATACATTGAATATTCCATCTATGCTAAAAAACGTGTTCCCAGAAACAAATATATTGGGCCTCATGCGAACCCAGGCGTTAAGGGGTTAACGGCGCCGTAAAAGGTGTTGGCGCCGTTAAACCCTTAACACCTTACTACGAGGTCCCTTTGTGGGTCCAGACCTTAACGCCTGGTCTAGACCAGCCGTCAAAGTAGGGGCCCGCAAAGTGACTCTCGAGGTAAGTACGGTACCGCAGTTTGCGGTACCGTACTTACCGGCTTCCCCATTCCCATTATGCCCTATGGGGCAAAAATGGGAATGGGGAAGGGCCATGGTGGTATGGGGAATTACCACCCCGCCAACCTTGGAATGGGGTGGTAATTCCCCATTCCGCCATGGCGGACTCCGGCATCGACCATGGTGCTAACAGCACCATGGTTTTCCGCCAGAGTCCTAATGAGGCCCATTGAGTCTTTCCCTTGTAATCACTTTAGAAAGTGCTATATGTGGTTTAAATTTAACCTATACCATACAAGGGAAAGGACAAAACATTGGAACAAAGCTAAGGATGTCATGACAAATGAAAAATGTCGTTTCCATCCATGTGAGGAACCTGGCGAAATGCTGAAACATTTAATTTTATATTGCCCTTATTTTAAAACCAAGAGAACTAATCTGTTAATGAAATTCATAAATATAGAATACGAAGACTGCCTTGAAACTCTCTGGCCACGAATGATGCATGGGGAATGTAAATGCACATGCAAGGAATGGGGGCTTGTCATGAAGAACCCATTGTGAAGAAGAGATGACAGTTATTAAACATGCATGCCAACTGATATACGTACATAGGGAATTTATAAATCTACATGTGCTGTGCCTTCTCTACAAGTTCATTAAACTTTGCAGCCAGAAGTTTGCAGATTGAACTCAGAGCATCTGGGAACAACTAGTCTTGCAGGAGGCCAAAGTAGAAGTAATGATTAACCAAGTCGATGGTCAGCTGACAAAATGGCCAGAGTGTTTATGGCCTGGTAGTTTTGCAGGAGGCAGATGTACTCTCTTTTAAGTGCATGGGAGTTTGCAGAGGGACCCGGCCATTTGTTTGGCTAACAATAAATATGGGGTGAAGTGAGGCTCAGGGCCAGAGTGACTGATACTCAGTGGTTTTGATTGTTGTCTTCTCAGGATGTGCCGTGAGTGCTGAAATGAATAGACTAGAATGTTCCGAGCTGCAAGTAAAGTTAGAATGGGTGAGATGATTATTGTCAGCTCAAAGAGAACCTGTTTATTTCGCTTCTCCTCGTGTCATTTGAAGTATTCATTCATGTGCAAATTATGTTCAAGGTTAAAGGACTCAGGCCAGCAGTGACTTGTAAAGAACTTTCTGATGCTTGTTAATCTGCTTAGAATCACATGCTGTGCATATGGTCCGACATCCAGTGGTAACCGCGGAATATTCCATCTTGTCTTTCAGGGGACCGAAAGGGGACGTCGGCATAGGGTGTGTCTGAAACACTATCCCTATCATGACGTGTGTAGTACCCAAAATCCCTCACGTGCCGAGGTCCCTCAGATTGTTTTTTTCCGCCCAGATAACTGGTCGCCCTATAGCGGAGCTCTTCATGAGACATTGTTTATCTTACCGAATTGTCGGTTTAATCCCCGTTAAGTCACTTTGTCTATCAAGAACATCTTCGACAAAGACTACGGGGAACCATCTACGGCTGTGGATTCCGGCACCTAAGATCCGGCGTTCGGACCTCCACGTGGTCGGGCCTTCTGGCCGGCCTACACAGTAGGGAGAGTGGGCTCGGGGTTTGCCATACTGCTATGATGTCTTTCCTCTTTTCCACTTCTTTCCTTTTTGGTCTGGTCACCCTTCCCTTCTGCTATGGAAAAGACTCCATTTAGATTCTGCCCTCTGTGAAGGGTCAGATATCCGTGGAAAGACAAGCACACTTCGTGTACGCTTGTCTCCCCCTAGAGCACTAAAGCGGTGTTCGGCATATAACTCCTAAACCTAATCCCTTAAGGAGCGCCGGTTGAAGCGGTGGACCGCATACGGTATGTCACGGGTGGAGCCTCTCTCCCCTGCCGCGACACCAGCCGAGAGTGACGGGGGTACATCGGATGACTAAACGTCCAACGCGGATGTTGTAGACCTTGAGGCGGACGATTCTAGAGCCACCACGCACGTCCCCGACCCTTCCAGGCTCGACTCTGGTCTTGCTACAGGGACCACATCCGGTGACAGGGACGTACAATCGCACCGCACAAAACACACAACCCAAGCGCCCTCCTCGACGACGTCGAAGAAGGCGCAAGCGCCATCGGATCGATCTGATCCGAAGCCTTCCCCACATCCGCAGCAGCGCATGACGACTGGGCTTAATAAACTTAACAAAGGCGCTACTCCCCAAACTACACACGCCGAAGTTTCTGAACAAGAAACTTCGACGACTTTCAAGGTTTTTAAGGCCCGTGCAGGCCCGAAAACTACGAGTAGGCCTCTAACTAGGCCTCTACCCGGTAAGCCATCATCGGAGGCGTTGTCCCCCGAAGATTCGGTAACTATCATTAAGAGCATCAACAGGATTGCTACGGCGGTGGGCCTAGTACCGGTTTCGCCCACAGTTATGGGCCAATCCGCCGAAAGGTTTTCCACGGTTTTGGAAGACGATCCTGAGGACTCTTAAGAAGAGAGCCAGGTACCCCTCTCAAGCACCCTGAGGAGATCCTCTGAACGCCTTAGGGCGGAGGACCCGGTTCCTGCTCAGCTGGGTCCATTTGGGTCATCCAAGTGGACCACGGAGCAATTTGAGGGGTATATGGATCGGCTGCAGCAGGTTTTCGGTGCTTCTGATCAACCTCCGCCGAAAAAAGCTCGGGTAGACCCTAACCCTCATACACAAGTTGCCCAACACCGAGATGTTCAACACTATGTTGATTATCAAGAAGATGTCCAGAAAGACATGTATAGAGACATCTATACAGAAGAAGAGGAGACCTCTTTTCTGGACAATTATGGGGAAGATCAAGGCGCAACGGACAACTGGGAGGACACCCAGCAGGACGATCAGAATTCTGATATCGTTTGCCTCGACTCTCCCCCATCCACACTGGTTAGGCAGGCTTCCCCGGTGGATGATCAAATGGCTTTCAACAATACATTGAAAAAAGCAGCGGAATTCTTTAAAATTGCCACGATTGAGGCATTGCCTGAACAGGATTTCGCCGAAACCATTATTAATGACAAGCCTCCGGCTAGCCATTCTATCCCTCTCTTGAGCTCTGTAAAGAGACGGCAGGCCCCTTCTTTACTCACACCCGCTCAGACGAGGGCTGTGAACCCAAGGGTCGAAAAACTCTTCCGGTCCTCCCCCACCGACCTGCTTTACATCAAAGGGCACGCAATCCCAGACTCGCTGGTGGTGACCAACACTCGCAAGAGAGCAGGGGTTCCCCTTGCCACGGGAGAGTCACCCCCGGACAAGTAGTACAAAAGGTTGTATGCCTTAGGCAAACGGGTCACGTCGGCGGCTGCTTATACCGTCTGGATTGTCAATAACACAACGTTACTGGCAAGCTACGTCGACGCCCAATTGAACGTATTCCAGGAAGGCCTCCAGGAGGTTCTGGAACCAACCAGAGCCAAGCTTCTCGCCAGTGTCTCGGGGGGAAAACTTGCCAATCAAAATGTTGTAAAGAATACCCTGGACTCCGCAGAGACAGCAGGCAGGTCTCTCGCACAGGGTACTCTCCTAAAGAGACACGCGTGGCTGCGCACGTCGGGTTTCAGGCCTGAGACCCAGGCATCCATCATCAATAAACCCATAGAAGAGGCCAACCTCTTCGGGAAGGCGGTAGACGATGCGTTGGAGACAGCCACGAAGGAGCATGAGACTATTAAGTCGCTGCACCACATTTCCCAAAAACCCTCTTCACAGAGGGGCAGCAATTCTCGGCGGTCCTTTCGAGCACAAGCCCGCGCCGCTCAAAATATTTTCGGCACGGGCAACTTCAACGCAAGTCAACCAGCTGCAAGCCCCACTTACTACCCCCAGAGGGGTCAGAAGCGCAGAAAGAATAGAGGCAGAGGCTCCAATTCCAGAGATGCGTCAACCTCGGGTCAGAAATGACCACCAAGTTCAGGTCCCCTCCCATGTCTCCCCGGTCGGGGGGCGATTAACATCTTTCCTCAAGGCATGGGAGGGGATAACTTCAGACCAGTGGGTATTAAAGACGGTCGCCCACGGTTATTGCATGGAATTCGCCCGACCCCCACAGTTCAGACCGCCGAAACATCGACACCTTTCACCGGAACATCTGCAGATCCTGGTCCAAGAGGTGGAGGCGCTGCTGGGAAAGGACGCCATAGAAGCCGTCCCGATTCTTCAGGTAAACAAGGGTATTTATTCAATATACTTCCTTGTACCCAAAAAGGATATCACCATGCGGCCTATTCTAGACCTGCGCCCAGCGAACAAGTTCATAAAGCCCCAGATGTTTTGCATGGTAACACTTAAAGAGGTGATCCCATTGCTAAAACAAGGGGACTTCATGACAACATGGGATATGAAAGATGCATACTTTCATATTTCAATGCTGCCAGCGCACAGAAAATTCCTAAGGTTTGTGATTCAGGACAAACACTACCAGTTCAAGGTATTCCCCTTCGGCATAGCCTCGGCACCACGGGTGTTTACCAAGGTCCTGGCAGTGGCAGCAGCACACCTGTGCATATTTTCAGTTCCAGTTTACCCTTACCTCGACGATTGGCTCATCACGGGGGACTCGTTCGACGTTTGTTTTTTGAACACCCAAAAGACAGTAGACCTACTGTTCAGCCTAGGATTTTCTATCAACGAAAAGAAATCCAGCTTAGTCACCAGCCAAGTAAAACAGTTCCTGGGGGACGGTCTAGTCTTCCCTTCCAGCGAGAGGGTTCAGAACATGCTCTCTAAAGTTCCTCAGTATGTAGCCGGTTGGAAGGTGCGTTTGCTAGGGATGATGGCATCATGCATATACTTGGTCCCCCACGCGCGGCTGCGCATGCGTCCCATGCAGGAGTGGCTCAACAGCCAGTGGTGTCAGGCCAGCGGACAATGGGAAGATCTGTTAGTTGTCTAGCCAGCCCTCGTTCTCTCTCTGCAGTGGTGGTCGAGGGAGAACCTCTTGAAGGGGAAAACCTTGACCACCCTTGCAGTGGAAGCCACTCTCACGACAGAAGCTTCTCTCACAGGGTAGGGGGCTCACCTGCTTCAACAGACAGCGCACGGAGTGTGGTCCCCTCAGGTAGCGTCCAACCATATAAACCTACTGGAGCTACTAGCAGTGTTCAAAGCAATGAAGGCCTTTCAGGAGCAACTGCAAGGGAAGACAGTGCTGGTCCTAACTGACAGCACAACAGCAATGTATTATCTGAACAAGCAGAGGGGCACTCACTCCCCAGGGCTATCCAAGCTGTCCCAAAACATCTGGATATGGGCTCTCAAACACAAGATGTTCCTGATATCCCAACATGTTCCAGGGGAACTCAATCTTCTGGCAGACGTACTCAGCAGAGATTTTCCTCTGCCAGAAGAATACGAATGGCGTCTGCACGAAGACATTGGGCCTCATTACGACCCATGCGGTAAGGGGTTTACGGCAGCGTAAACAGCGCCGACCCTTACCGCCTGAGTACGAGGTCCCTTAGCGCCATGGCGGATTTAACACCTGCTTTTAGCAGGTGTTAAAATCCATGGCGCTAAGGGACCATGGAGTTAATTACGCCACCGTAATTTACGGTGGCATAATTAACGCCTTCCCCACTCCCATTATGCCCTATGGGGCAAAAATGGGAATGGGGAAGGGTAAATGGGGATTGGGGACTTACCGCCCCCGCCAACCTCGGAATGGGGCGGTAAGTCCGCCAACCACCATGGCGTAAACGTAGTTTACGCCATGGTGGTAAAGTCACGGCCCAGGCGGTAACTTACCGCCTGGGTCGTAATGAGGCCCATTGTATCCAACGTCTTCGCAGAATGGGGTTTTCCAGAGATCAACTTGTTCGCTACCCAGGAGAACGCCCAATGCCCAAATTACGCCTCCAGGTACCCCCAGAACCGATGCAAGGGGATTGGTCTCTGGATAACTTGGTCGGGGAAATTTGTTTACGCTTTTCCCCCGACTCCCCTTCTGAACAAGATAGTGCACAAAATGCACCAGGAACAAGTCACCATTATTCTGGTGGCTCCCATGTGGGCCCGCCAACACTGGTTCGCGCACCTGACGGAAATGTCCCTCTCCCCACCAGTCAAGCTGCCCTGCCCATACAACATGTTGTCTCAGGACAGGGGGGAGACTCTGCACCCATGCCCACAAACTCTGAACTTAGCAGCCTGGCTCCTGAAGACATAGAGTTTGGACATCTGCAACTCCCTCAAAGATGCATGGACATACTGAGGGAGGCAAGAAAGCCTAACTCACGTTATTGCTATGCCAGCAAATGGAAACGTTTTGTCATTTGGTGCAGTTCCAAAGGTGTCAATCCCACCGATTGTTCGCTTTCACACATAGTGTTATATTTAACCCATCTGTTGGACTCTGGGTTAGTCTTCAATTCCTCAAAGGTTCACCTAGCGGCATTGTCAGCCTACACCACGTCACAGCACAGGTGGAAATTACCTGTGATTAAAGCCTTTATGGAAGGGGTTAAAAGAATGTATCCCCCCATCACTCACCCAGCCCCTGGGTGGGATCTAAATGTGGTTTTAACTAGGCTCATGGGACCCCCTTTTGAGTCTATGCATAAAGCTAGTCTGAAAGACCTGACTCACAAGACAGCCTTTCTAGTAGCTATCACTTCTATCAGAAGAGTTAGCGAACTACAGGCCCTCTCGGTCTTGGACCCCTTTGTTACAGTCCACAAGGTTGAAGTAGTTCTGCGCACTCATCCCAGATTTGCGCCAAAATTTATTTCGAAGTTCCATGTGAACCAGTTAATCGAACTACCCACGTTCTTCCATAGACCTACTAACATGGCCGAAAGAAGCCTTCACACACTAGATGTGCGCAGGGCAGTCATGTTCTACATGAATAGAACTAAACCACTGAGGAAAACTAAACAATTTTTTGTTTCAGTGGCAGCTGGTAGAGAAGGGGACCCTGTCTCTAAATCAGCAATATCAAGGTGGATTGTCAAATGCATCACACTAAGTTACTCTCTTGCAAAGAGAGAACTGCCCTTCAAGCCTAGAGCATATTCTACTCGAGGCACTGGGGCATCCATAGCATTCATTGCAAATGTTCCCCTAAAGTCCATTTGCAAAGCGGCAAACCTGGAGTTCTGTACACACCTTTACAAAACACTATTGCCTAGACACTCATTCTAGGTCTGATTCACAGGTGGGACAAGCAGTACTAAGACATCTTTTTTCTACTGTTCCTTCTCACAACCCACCTCCAACTCCGGGTACTGCTCGCTAGTCTATGTACAGCATGTGATTCTAAGCAGATTAACCAACATCAGAAGACAATGCATTACTCACCGTAATAGCATTTCTGATGATTATATCTGCTTAGATTCACATGCGCCTTCCCTGCCTCCCCGCTCTGGGTGGAAGGAACATAGACTTCTTACTACTCTCTCTCTTCATGTACTCGCTCACTATAGCCTTGGGCTCCCTCATGGCAGAAAAAATACAATCGGAGAGACCGCAGTGCGTGAGGAATTTTGGCTACTACACACGTCAGGATAAGGATAGTGTTTCAGACACGCCTATGCCGACGTTCCCTTTCGGTCCCCGAAAGACAAGATGCAATACTCTGCGGTTACCACTGGATGTCGGACCATATGCACAGCATGTGACTCTAAGCAGATAAAATCATCCGAAATGCTATTACGGTAAGTAATGCATGTCATGTTTGTATATAAATGTGTAACCATGTAATGATGTCATGACCTACCACGGACAAATCCCAAAAAGATTGGATTTATTTGTATAGGTTCCGTCTAATCACATATGGGTGCTGGGTTGTAATGAAATATATAGGATTGTTTTAACTGTTGCAGAAATGTATATGATGTGTCAACCTATGTGGTTGGGTCAGATTTGGGTTAGTTTGACTTTACTGTGTCATCTAGCTCCTCCCAGGATTATTTGCGAGGGTTTTTTCACCTCCATTATCTTGTGGTTTGTTAATTGAGATAATTGCTTCTTGCTTTAAAATTAAGATTTGTGAAGGGTGGGAATGGGCTTCGGTCTCAAGTGGTTCTGATGAGAGATTTGGTTCCTGTTTCCTGCTCCAAACCTATGTTCTGTCACAATGACAAGGCTTGTTCTGTCGCCATTTATCTGTCTGCGCCACCAGAGTTCCTCCTCGTGTATAAACAGGTCCAGTAAATTATGGCTCAGATAGATGTTTCTTGAGTTTGCTGTGCCAGGGCATGACAGTAAGAGCTGTCTGATTGTTTCTGTCGTTTCTCTATTCTTGCAATAGCGGCAGGTGTTAGATGCCGATAAGCCTCGAATGTTCAGTATTTCATTGGTTTTTAAGATGTTTAGTCGTGCTTTCAAGAAAGTGAAGCGCAGGATTCTGTTTGGGAATTTTTTCAAGTATTTCCTGACTTGGTTGACTTTTTGTGTGTTTATATGTAGGTGTGCAGTCAGTTTATTCTTTGTTGCCGTTTCCATAGTTTGGATCCAGTCTCGTTGTTTAAGTTTCAACTTTACTTTAGATGGGTTGCGTTCCTGCTCCTCTTCTGAGCTACCAATCTCATTAGGAGGTTTCTATTCCTTCTTGCCCAGTCGGTTAGAATCATGTTTTTACCTCCGTCCATTTCCTTCTTGATTATTTCCAAAATGTTTGGGTGGAGGACGCGTTGTATCTTCGCGAAAAACAACAGGCTGTTCATGTCAGTGTTTCCCTTTGATGAGACCAGGCTGAGTTCTTTCCTTATGCAAGCTATTGATGTTGAATTTGGCAATTTCAAAACTGCGCCAAAAGAGGCCCCATATAGGAGATGTTGGATCTTTTGTTCTTCTACCCCTGCACTTGCGCGATCTGAATGACACCTGGCCTAGTAGGATCGTTGTCTGTCTCCCCTTGTTCCTCCCCTCCCTGACTCGTCGCGCCTTGAAACACCTGTGTATAGGCGCGTTACAAATGCCATATCATATCATATCAATGGTGTCTTCTAGATCTGCCATGTCTCCCATGTAGGCATTGTAAAGTGCCAGCACCAGCGGGCATCCCTGTTTAACGCCTCTGGTAAACTTTCTTTACGTTCAAAACGTGCGCTTGATTCTTAAGTGGTGGGCCTGCTTTGGGCTAAGGTGATTAAAGTCCCATCCACACAGTAGTTTCAGAAGCATAGCTTGTTATTTATTCTGGTAAGAGCAGTTATCGAAAAAAAGAGTGAATAAAGTAGTGTTATGTGTGGAATGATAAAGTATGTTAACTATGTTGTTACAATCTGGGGCGAGATTATAGAATGTTTGCACTGCTGCAAGTGGAAAGGTGCACAGTGTTAATACCTTATTTTTAAAAACAGTGGGATACATTACAACACGATTGTGCTATGACAAGTGCAGTTTGGCATATTATAAGCAACAGGCTAAATATTGTCATAGTGCAAATAAGATGCATTTTTAATGCATGTTTGCACCAGGGAAAAGTTTGCAGTAGGGCTAACAAGGAATGGTATTAGTTTACAGCAAAGTTTGCCTTGATGCACAAATGCATGACCATTTTTTTTTGCACTTGGGTAATTTCTGTCCTGGTGCTTTTAATGTGGAAATGGCAGATGTGTTGCAGTATTTTAAAAAAGTAGGACAAACTGTGGGCTAGTGGTAATATCGTGGAACTTGCAGTTGCAGCAGTGTATGTTGCAGGATATGGTGTGTTATAGCAGTGGTTGCAAAAGACTAGTTCTTTTCATGTAAGGAAAAGTGTTGCGTTTAGGATTGTGCGTTTTAGTAGGAATTCAGTCAAAGGGAAAAATGCATAGATACTTTGACACTTCCACCATGTTTCTGTGTTTTTGAAGTAAGGAACATGCATTTGCAAAATATTGTAACCACTGTTTTAAGTGGCACTTGCTTTCCTAAGGTGTAATATTGTGCCACTATATGAAATGTGGTCGTATTGGATATAAAACACTGTAGATGTATATGTAAGGAAAGCTGAAGCGTTTTAGTAAGGCCTCTTGTATTTGTACTTTAATAAGGAACATACAGTGTACAGGTACAGCAGTAGTTAACAAACATTGTGTAATGAAAGGAAATGCAGTTGGTAAACACTGGCATGGTACTATTAAGTGGTAGTTTATGTGAGCAGGTGGAGAATTACTGCTCTAGCCAAGGTGGTACAGCTAGCTGTCGAGAGGAATGGTTTGCAAACATGAATTAATTTACAAGTGTAAGCTGTGGCCGAGGCTATGGCATTGACTTGCCTGTTAAGGTTTAAGGCTGAGTCAAGGTAAAAGCCCAAGGTTTTTACCTCCTTAGAAACTTTGATATTTATACCGTCAATGTTGAATGATTTAAACGGTTTGCTTAATTTGTTTAGTCTTACTGTAGAGCCAATGTAGAACCAATAAGCAGGAGCGCCGTCTTTTCATCGTTAAGACGATTGGCCATCCAGGCTTGGAAAATAAGGTAACTTTTATTAAGCAAGGTTGAGTTGATGTGATGATCGCCAGTGATGGGAATAAGAATTTGAGTGTCATCTGCATAGTTAGTGTAGGCGACACCCAGATTATCAAAGTCATTGAAAAGTGGCTTGGTGAAGATATTGTACAACGTGGGAGAGACACACGACCCTCGGGTACTCCACAGGTGATGGGTGCAGGCTCAGTTGAGGCAGATTATCCAAGAAGGATTGTATCCTGGCAGTGGCTTTGGTGGAAAAGTGCGCATCTGACGTCAAATGACTACATAAAACTTTGTTTAACTAAATCAAAAGCATCCAAGAGATCCAAGAATATAAGGAGGGCAAGCTCCCTTTGTCCTTTATCTCGTCCATTTGACTTTTCAGGTCTATTAGAGCAGATTCTGTGCCATGTTTAGGTCTGAAACCTGACTGATGGAGTTCGAAGAGATTGTTGGCTTCAGGGTGGGCCTGTATCTGTGAGTAGGCCACTCTGTCTAGAATTTTTAAGAGAAATGGAACAGTCGCTATTGGTCTGTAATTGGTTGGAATGTTGAGGTCAAGATTGCAATTTTTTAAAAGAGGGAGGACCCATGCATCTTTTAGATTGGTTGGGACGGTGCATGTGGCAAAGGAAGAGTTTATTAAGGTGGTGATGATGAATGGCGCATGATCCCTAGCTGCCTCTTTGATTGTAGGTGCCGGGCAAGTATCCCCTTGGTATCTAGAAGGTTAAAGGGAGGCTATTATGCCCACGACTTAATGGGTAGAAACTGGGATGAATTTGAAGCGATTACATGATTTTGTGGGAATTGCCTGCGACTCACGCAAGGGCATGTCCCTAGAAAGATTGAGATTTCTTTTTTCTCTTGTAGGAGAGAGATTTTTTAGAGAGCGCCGTTTGAATATTTGTACACCAAGTCTTGTCCTTGATACAAGTTTCAGTAGGAGGAGTAGGGGACTCTAATTCTCTTAAGATTATGAAGAGTTCTCTCGTACTAGAGTTGGCTTTATTCATTCTGTCATTATAGGTGTCCCTTTTAGTTTGAAGGATGTCAGATTTATATCTAGTGGAGATTTTGGAGAATTTTTCCTTATTCAAAACTGTAGGGTTATTTTTCACTAAAAAATAGGTCATTATTTTTTCAATGGCTTGTTTGATTGTAGAATTGTATAATACTACCAGAGCTGCAGGGTCTGAGCTAGTGTAAGTGGAATTGGTAATAAGTTGGAGTAACGGTAATAGGTTCTCCACTGTTGTGTTATGCTTGTTTCTAGTAAGTGCCGGGGGGGCCTGAAGGTTCCTCAAATTGGTTTGTGAGCTATCTTGTAAGATGAAAGAGATAAGGTGGTTGTCAGTCCAGGCACAAGGTTCATTAGATATTATGTTGGTATCGCAGTTGAGGTCAGCTAACAGACTAGGGTTCTTTCTTTAGGATGTGTTGGCGCGCTGATGCAGTGTGTGAATCCTAATTCAGTGATCGTATTGCCGAGTGCTAAAGCATTGTCATCATTCAAGTAATTAAGTCCTAGACTGAGGTCTCCTAGTAGTATTATTTGTGAACTAGGTGTTGTCTTTATATTAAGTAATGAAGTGATATCTTCCTCAAAAGTAGAGATAGGACCAGGTGGTCTATACATGAGGTGCATAATTATAGTGTGCGACGTAGTGAGTGGCAATTTGACTGTCAAGGGTTCTCCTGAGGGGAACAGGAGATGTGAGAGGAACCTGAGTTCCAATTTTGTTTTGGCAATGAAGGCAATGCCGCCTCCTCTGGATGTTTCTCTATCTAACCTTAATATGATATATAATATTCTGGTATAACTAGTAACAGAGTTGGTCCTGCTGCTGCATGAAGACAAGTCTCAATTATGGCTAGGAAATCTAGTTGGTTTCAGACAATGAAGTCAGCAATGTCTAATGCATGAGCTACCATAGATCTGGCATTTATAAATGCACCTTTGATATGTGGTAAGTCATTGTTAGGTGGGTTTGGCTGATAGGGCACAGGTTTCTTTCGAGTTTGGTTATTGGTAGAAATAACGTGGTTAAGCTTTTGTTTGAATCTCTTCTTTAGTGAGGTTTTGATATTTGGTTTGTCACTTTTGATGGTTGGCGGTTGAAAGTCCTTTTTCAGTCCTGATGCAAGTCTGTAATTTCTGAAGTCAGTAGAGAAAGGTTGGCAAGGTGTTGGCCAGGTGGCATATCATTGGATCCATTGAGCTGGGGTTAGTAGACAGTTAGGGCTTGTGACAGTATTGCAAATAGGTGTAGGGTTGTCGGTGACTAGTTGTAGAGGTGGTAAGAATTTTGTCAGTATTATAAGATCTGACTATGGTAGTGGAGTAGTCATTGTAAGAGAAAGCCGAGGCTCATGAGGCATGACCATAGTGGTGTTGGCTGTTACTAAGGTGTTGTGTATCTGGTAGTTGGCCTTAGAGGCAATAGCATGTAAAGGTAGTGTTAGTATGAGGAGGTAGCTGAATAGCGACAGTATAGGCAAAGTAGTTGGGGAGAGGAAGTGCATGACTTAAGGTGCAGGTGCAATATACATATATGGCGGAAGTTCTGTTGGTGGTTAAGGAGGGCAGAGCGTACGTTCATGAAGATGAGAGTAGTTAGTTCAGTTTGATGGTATCTAGACAAAAGTATAAGGCAGTTCTGTGGGTGAATGTCCAATAAGTAAGTCTGCGGACCAAATGGTGATATCACACATTTTTATGATCTACTTTGGGGCATTTAAATAAAATGTACTGCATGGATTAACACCAAAATTTGCAAAAGAACGCTTTTGGGACCAGGCCACTGCCCCTTGCGCAGATTTGGTACAAATCTGTGCAGCGGTTTGGGCTGTAATCGCGAGCAAATAAATGTCCATTCATGTCTAACCTATGACGTTCCCCCGTTGACGAACCCACACAAAACTTTGCAAAATAATTTACATTTATGTGATCTCATCGAGAATATTTTCTCAAAGACAATTTGATGGATTTAAAAAAAAGAAATGTTCACAGCAAATATATACAGGGGAGACCCTCCGCAGTCACCCCATATATCGCCACGTTGGATATTACCCCAATCCAACCCCCCACATATATGTGCAGTGAAAAGTGCTCAAAGAAAATTCTATTAAATCCTTTTCAACTGAATCTTCTGCGATGTGATCTACGTATACCAATAATTCTAAGTTGGCTACATCCTTTTTTTGCTACGTTTTATGCAGATTTCTCAAACATCACCAAAGATATAAGCCACCTAAAAACGTTTCTTCCTACGAGTTGAACAATTTAAGCATATCTACTAGGTTGCTACCGCAGACCCTGTAATGTAGATATTCATCCGGGCAAAGCGGTAATGGAAATGAGTAGGTAAAAATGACAGGATATAAACTTAGGCAGGGTGGAAATAGAGGACATAGTGGTAAACCTGGTACCCATGCTACATATGTTCGCCATATATGGCCTTGAACGGTACTTTACTCTGTATGTTCATATAAACTCACTCTAGGTTCTTCATTATCTGAAACGCGTGCATTTTGAAATGGAAAGTGGAGAGAAAATATCATTTGATGCAAATGGAGATGCACCTGCCAACTATGATATACTTAATGTCCAGATATCCCAGGATGGAGTTATGGAGCTTGTTAAGGTGGGAAAGCTGGACCCATTAGCAACAGGAGGCAAAGATGTCACAATCAACGCAAGTGCCATCTTGTGGAGTGATGGATCCTCTCAGGTGAGTTTGGAAATACAAATGGAGGCGTATGAGGACCTTCTTTGGCCTGGGAATTGTAAATCAAATGTCTTTTTTGATATATAAAACTTGCATGTGAAATTGTTGTCATAAATCTCACTACGGAGGAGTTGTCTTCACCTTGAACTATCAACTGTTTACTAAAGTCCCAAAGCAAGACCAATAGTTGACTGAGAAATACAAGAGGCTTAATTTGTTCTTTCTGTGTTCAACTGAGAGTTGAGCATACTGTAGGGGAGGCATGGTATCACAAGTGTAACACTGACACAAAAGGTACAATTTGTAAAATATTTATTAAAGTTTCTGGGTTTGGAAAGACTTCTACTTTGCCTGATAACTAGGATGGGACTAGTCTCAACCATCAAACAATAAATAAAGCAGTCCTAGTAGCGTCCGTCAAATCAAAATGGCCTATGCTAACAGCACCTAATGCCTGCCCTATCTCTTGTACAAAAAGTGTATAAAGGAGAAATGTATATAAACGAAAATCAGTGTTCAAATATAAAGAATAAAGGCAGCTGAATCAGCTCTTCTCCCCACGTTAGACAGTACGGAGTAAGGCGGTCCTTGTAGGCAGGAAAACACACTCTGGCTCTGGTTTTTAACACAAAAACAGTTCAAAAAGTGGGTCGAGGTCCGTCTGGCCTTCCATGTTAAAGTCGCTCTTTACAGTCTTCCAAGCAACGTTCAACAAAAAGTACACGCTGTTCCCCCTCTGTTGGGCTCAAGCCACTTCAAACAAAATGTTTACAATACTTGCAGGGGGTTCCCTTCACCAAACCTATTACACTTCATGTCTCCCTCAGTCAGTCTCGGACCATTTCCGGATGTTGATGACTTTTGAATGTGCGTGGCTTTCTCTACAGACCTGCGCAGGACCACTTGGACTCAAAGTTTAATGTTCTGCATTTTACTCTCCCCTTCTCTCTGGGTTAATTTTAATCACTTCGCTTTTATTGTTCTTTCACTTTGTCGCTACAAACAATTCACCTTTCACTGAGACTTTTGAGTGGGCTACTTCTTTTCACCAGACCACTCCGTTACTCAGTATCGCTGGTTTCACAGCTATCCTTACTTCAAAGTTCATTCACAGATCTGCCTTTTTTGGCATCTCACCCACACGCATGCAGCCTTCACTTGCAATATAATGTTGAAATTTTAATCTTTCCTTAACACACACAAGTCTCTCAGGTCGTTTTCCAACTCACCGGCTGTGCACGTTTCTTTCTTGTCTTTACAGTTTCCCAATTCATGAGTCAGACTTGGCCATGCCTCCCCAACTCTGCCATTCACCCGGGAGGGTCACTGGTGTACTTGAAAGACAATGCAGCCTTCTGCTTTGGGATGTGGCCTTCTCCACATGTCTTTTGCTGCCTTTTGGAGGCAACAACCTCCTGTAGGGAACTCCTGGGGATTTAGACACCCTGCTCTCGTCCCTTGATCCGTCACTCTGCTCCAGTAGGTTTGCCTTTGCCCCAGAAATTCTGCTCTTACTCGTGTTCCACCTAGCTCAGAGTTTGTCTCTATGTTCTGCCTTTTATCTGTGTGAGGAGAGCTAATTAGTATCAGATGAATGCACTTAAAGTCAAGTGCCTCACTTTGCCTGACCCGATTAGCGGGAAATGTCCAGTGCGATGTATAAGAGTTAGTCTTATTACTCTAAGTCACCGTCTTCCACGCCCAGTGTTTGTGTAGAAACGGGGGGAGTTGGGATATCGAAGCATCCAAAAAAATAGAATGGATTAGGTGTACAAAAAAGGGGGGATACCACGTCTCAGCATCGGCTGCCTCACCCGCACTCCCTGAAGATTACTCACCCAGGTGATCCTCCCGGACTGGTGCACCCCTAGGGCCTGGATCCAACGGCAATGCCTGTGCCCTAGCCACCTGAGAGAGATATCCCTGGGGACTAGTAGGCGAGACACCCTTTGGTTTCTCACAATACTTTGAGCAAGTTTAAATAATTCACCCTTGCTTTTCAGAATGTAATAATTATTAAGCAATTGGGTGGTGGAGGGGGTGTTGGAAACTCAGGGGACCATGAAGGTTTGGATTCTGAGCAGAACAATCCACTATCGATGACATTTGTATGCTTCAACATATCTCTCACAAGTATGCAATTGCCAAAATGTGCCTCTATATGCAGAGTTCCAAGATTTCTCCCAAGCCTTTGACCTTATAGACAAATCTAAGCTTAGGGTTTAGCTAACGAATCTGGGCCTTACATGAAGCATTGGGAGATCATGATTGCCCTATATGCAAACACATTGGTCTAGCTCTTGGAAATGAGTTAGAAGCTCGAAACAGGAAGAACTGGTGCACTCAAAATTGTTTAAACAATACAACTGGACTCATGGGCCCATTGCTGAAAGTTTATCTCAGTAACCTGTCGAGACCTACTCTACTCTGCAATTCAAAAAGTTGAAAGTGCCAGAGGTGAGACATGCAAATTGCAGTCGAAAACAAACAAATGTTTCACAATGCTTTCTCCTGAACTGCTCTGTGTGTACTGCTCCCTGTATACCACATTGCAAGGCGTCTGAAACGTTGATGCTTTCTCCCGAACCTCTCCCTGTATGCCACGTTGCAAGGAGTCTGAAACGTTGATGCTTTCTCCTGAACTGCTCCCTGCATACTGCTCCATGTATACCACATTGCAAGGAGTCTGAAATGTTGATGCTTTCTCCTGAACTGCTCCCTGTATACTACTCCCTGTATACCACATTGCAAGGAGTCTGAAACGTTGATGCTTTCTCCTGAACTGTATACCACATTGTATACCACATTGCAAGGAGTCTGAAACGTTGATGATTTCTCCTGAATCGCTCCCTGTATGCCACGTTGCAAGGAGTCTGAAACGTTGATGCTTTCTCCTGAACCGCTCCCTGTATGCCACATTGCAAGGAGTCTGAAACGTTGATGCTTTCTCCTGAACCGCTCCCTGTATGCCACGTTGCAAGGAGTCTGAAACGTTGATGCTTTCTCCTGAACCGCTCCCTGTATGCCACATTGCAAGGAGTCTGAAAAGTTGATGCTTTCTCCTGAACCGCTCCCTGTATGCCATGTTGCAAAGGGTCTGCAAGGTTAATGCTTTCTCCTGAACCGCACCCTGTATGCCACAATGCAAGGAGTCTGCAAGGTTGATGCTTTCTCCTGAACCGCTCCTTGTATACCACACTGCAAGGAGTCTGAAAGGTTGATGCTTTCTCCTGAACCGCTCCCCGTATACCACATTGCAAGGAGCCTGCAAGGTTGATGCTTTCTCCTGAAATCGCTCCCTGTATACCACACTGCAAGGAGTCTGAAAGGTTGATGCTTTCTCCTGAACCGCTCCCTGTATACCACATTGCAAGGAGTCTGAAACGTTGATGCTTTCTCCTGAACCATTCCCTGTATACCACATTTCAAGGAATCTGAAAGGTTGATGCTTTCTCCTGAACCGCTCCCTGTATGCCACATTGCCAGGAGTCTGCAAGGTTGATGCTTTCTCCAAAACCGCTCCCTGTATACCACATTGCGAGGAGGCTGAAAGGTTGGTGCTTTCTCCTGAACCGCTGCCTGTATGCCACATTGCAAGGAGTCTGCAAGGTTGATGCTTTCTCCTGAACCGCTCCCTGTATACCACATTGCAAGGAGTCTGAAAGGTTGATGCTTTCTATGAACCGCTCCCCGTATGCCACATTCCAAGGAGTTTGAAAAGTTGCTATCTTAAAAGCTGAATGTGTCTGTGAAGTGGGAACAGCAATAATCCTCCTTCTGAGTGACTTTGTCAAAAACATCAGTTTCATAGTTTCATCCTTTTCAAGCTCTGCCTGGAAGGTTAGGTCGAAAATGGACACAAATGGTCATGTAAATAAGGATGATCAGTGAGGCAAGAAGCTTGAAGGAGCATAATTGAGTGGAGCACATGATATGATATGATATAAGTCATTTATAATGAGCCTGTACACAAGGAGGGGAAACAGAAAGGAGGACAAACAACAATATTACTAGGCCTTGTGTCATTCAGATTGTGCTAGTGCAGGAAAGAGGGGAGGGGAGAAGTGCCCGCGGGGTTGGGAGGTGAGGAGAAGTGCAGGTGACTCAATAAGTGCTGGCAGAGGGTGGCTCTTAAGTGCAAAGAGAAGGGACTGTATGGTTACAGATACAGACCCTTAAGTGCTGAGGGATCCTGGAGGCAGTGTGAGGACAACTGGACATGCAGGAGCCTGGGCCTGAGTTCAGGGGTGGCAAGGTGACCGGCGTGCAGGGCTATCGGGGACATTAGCAGGGGTGAGGAAGAAAGAAAGCGGAAGATAAAAGGAATGTCTTGAGTTTTTTTGCCTGATCCAGCGGTGGTTCTGCTGAAGTTTGAGAGAGGCAGAAAGGCTGTTCCAGAGAGAGGCCCCAACTGAGGAAAGAGATCTGCCACCTATTCTCTGCTTGGAAAAGTGTTTGACCCTCTGAGATTTGGAGGTGGATGAGCGAAGAGCTTGAGGAGGAATATGTTTAGGAAGAGAAGTAGTGCAGTCCCAGGCCCCAGAAAGGCTTGTGGACGAAACAAAGGGTTTCGAATTTGACTCTTGCAGCCACAGGGAGCCAGATGGAGAGATACGATCCCTGGGTTTGAGGCTAAGGACAAGTCTTGCAGTGCTGTTCTGCATGAGTTGTAAAGGTCGAAGAGTAGAGACAGGCAGATTTAGAAAGAGGCTGTTGCAATAGTCCAGCCTGGAGAGGACCAGGGCTCTAGAGACAGTGGGCCTCATTCCGAGTATGGCGGTAAGGGATAGCGGCCACCGCTAACGAGAGCGGTGGCGGTAATCCCTTACCGCCATACTCCGAGTTCCCTTTGCGCCATGGAGGTTTTAACACCTGCTTTTAGCAGGTGTTAAAAACCATGGCGCTAAGGGACCTTGATGTTAATTACGCCACCGTAATTTACGGTGGCGTAATTAACGCCTTCCCCACTCCCATTATGCCCTATGGGGCAAGAATGGGAATGGGGAAGGGTAAATGGGGATTGGGGAATTACAGCCCCGCCAACCTTGGAATGGGGCGGTAATTCCGCCATCCACCAAGGCGCTGCCGGTCTGGGTATGGCGTCAACCAAGGCGTTAATAGCGCCATTGGTTAGCGCCGTACTCGGAATGAGGCCCAGTGAGCTTCTGGGGGAAAGTGAGAAAAGGAAGAATACCTCTAAGGAGGTGCAGCTGAAATTGTGACTTCATTGAGACATCAGAGATGTGAGGAGGGAAGGAGAGGGTGGAGTCGAAGATGACACTAAGGTTCTTAGCTTCACAGGAAGGAGCAGGAAGTGGGTCCAGGGTGGGCGGCCAGAAATAGAGAGAGAGGAAAGGAGGGAGCATGAGTCTCGGTGAGGAGGATCTCGGTCTTACTGGCATTAAGGCAGGCTTCATTGGCAGCACACCATTCATGAATTGCCACCACACAGTCTGGTATGAGAGAAGGATCAGAGGTAGCTGAAGAGAGCCTGATGGAGAGCTGGGTGTCATCCGCATAACATTGAAAGTTAGAACAGAATGTAGTGATGCAGTGGGTCAGAGATGCCAGGTAGTGGTTGAATAGCCAGGGAGAAAGCATAGACCCCTGGGGAACACCACAAGTAGAGAGAGAGAGATAAGGCCCCAGTTTGTCCTGGGAGGGTCAGTCAGTGAGAAAGGAGGCCAACTAGGACAGGGCCTGGGCAGTGATACCGGGTTGTCACAAAGGCCATTGAGCAGGATGGCATACTTGACAGTGTTAAAAGCAGAGAATAGATCATGGAGGATAAGGACAGAAGGAAGATTAGACTCAGGATTAGAGAGCTGGTATTCAAATGTGTTCAGGAGAGCAGTTTCCATGCTCCTGGCAGCTCTGAAGCCAGACTGGTAGTCGTGGAGACAACCAATATATTTAGTATGCAGATTAAGCTGGGAGATGAGCAGCTTTTCCAGGAGTTTGCCCAGGAAATGAATGATGGAGATCGGGCGATAGTTAGCCTGAGAGGAAGGATCGACAGAGGGCTTCTTAAGAAGGGGGTTTACAAGGGAGTGCTTAAAGGTGTGGGGAAGGTTTCAGTGGCAAAGGAGTGATTGCAGAAATCGGCCAAGGCTGGAGCCAGGGTGTCAATGTGGTCCTTGATGGTTCTGGATGAGCAGGGAAGAACCTGCTTTGATGAGACTTTCATAGATCAGACTTGTCTAGAAACATTCTCAGGGGTGAACAGGGGAAAGGAGGAGAAAGGAGATGGGGAAGTGGCCAAAGACGGGCCGGGGTGAAAGAGGAAGAGGCGGTAGAGGAAGAGAGAGTGGGCAGTATTTCCTGAGTTTTAGTGGTGAAATGAGAAGCCAGGGCCCGGCAGAGGGTCTGGGAGGGAGCAGGAGAAGTAGAGACTGCAGCAGGATTGGCCAGCTCCTTGCAGATTTTGAAAAGTTTGGTTGAGTTGTTAGATGCTACAGAGACGCAGGCTTGGATGTAGGCTCTCTTCTTAGAGAAGATAGAGAGTCTGTACTGCCTTTGGCGCAGTCGGCAGGCTAGTTTGGCAGAGGGTGCGCCTGATGCCCTCCACTTCCTCTCAGCCGCCCTACACTTGCCATTTAAGGGTGGCGAGATCAGAATCGTACCAAGAGTTGCACTTGGAAGTGGGCTTCAAGCGGATCCTCATGACGGGGCCAAGGACATCAGAAGTGTTAGAGATAGAGAGATGAAGGTTATAGAGGGCTGTGTCAGAGTGTGAGTCAGCCAAAGGTGTAGGAAGAGGAGAGAAAGTGGCAGCGAAACCCTCCACTGAAACACGCTTCATGGGTTGGATGACCGAGAAGGTAGGTGGCAGTACTGGGGATGGCTTGACATGAGGGGTAGCGAGAGAGAGGTCAGAGGAGAGGATGGGCGAGAGAGAGAGTATGCAGTGAAGAAGAGCAATGGGTGTGTGGTAGATTTGCATGGGATGTACTGTTTGCTAAGTGGGGGGGCAAGTTCATGCAGGGATTTGAAGACAAGTAGAACAATGCTGACGAAATAGCGATTTCCCACTGGAGCAGGCAGATTGTATCAATGTGGCAATGTTGATCACCATATTTAGCAAAGGTGCATAAAGGGAGGCTATGAGGAGGCTAGCACAGACGTCCAAGTGTCTAAGATCCAGGGATAGAGTGAGGAGTTTAGTAGGTAAGGAGTGGTGAGATGTTGTATAATGTCAACAAAGTTGACCCTAGCAACTTTTGCTATAAGGGTGATGAAGTGATAAAGATTAAGGTTGCCGTCAAAGAGGACTTCCATTCCTTGGGAGAGGGGAAAAGTGAATCGGGTTGGAAGGAGATGAGTGAGAGGAGCAGAGGAGCAGTAGGCTGGAAGGTAGATTACTTTGGTCATTGTTGAGATCAACATAAGACATCAAAGTGCCACCCAGGAGCAGATTTCAGACAGTCAGTTTATTTCAAACAAAGAGGAGGTGAATGGTAAGTGTGGAGATGGAGAAGAAAACGGGGGATGTCATACACAAAGAGGTGATCAGAGGACAGAACGCACCAGATACGTTGTCCAAGGGAGGAAGTGTAAATGGTTAATAAAAGGAGCCCAGTATGGATCCTTGCAAGACCCCAGCAGGGAGCAGAGGTGGGGCAAAGGTTTCGACATTGCAAGAGATAAAAAAGATATTATCAGAAAGGTAATATGTGATCCATCTGAGACTGGCCCTCTGGATACCAAGGCCCTTGAGGGCCTGGAGTAGAAAGAATGTATCCACAGTATAAAAGGCAGCTGCGCACACAAGGATTAGAATGGAAGAAAAGGACACTGAGCAGAGGTGAGGTTAGAAAATCCAATGAGGGCTGATTCAGTCAAGTGCCAATTGTGAATCTCTGATTGAAGCGGATTCCTAACATTGTTCAATTCATAGTAGAACATATTCACTGGAACCTAGAAATATAAGGATCCAAGAGGAAAGAGGGAGGCGCGAAGCCTGTTGATAGATGATGGGATGGCAAAGGGTGTGTTGATTGCATTTTTAGAAGAGGAGTGACAGTTGTCACCTTGGAGCAGGATGGACAGACACTGACAGAAAGGAAGAATTTCAATACAGAGGAGATATGGGAGTTTGTGGGTGGAACAAGAATGTTCGGGGGGGGTTTAGGAGTTGTAAGAATAGACCTGCTTTTAGAAATATTGTGATCGGTGGAGAGTTTGCAAGGTTGAGAGCATATGTTAGGAATAATATTGATGAATTAAGATAATTTGGCAGAGGATCAGACAGAAGTGAAGGTGAGAAGAGCCTCTGTGTAGGTGATGGGAAGTGAGGGGGTGAGGTAATTCCATCACTTGCGCAGGTAACACTGAATTTCAGTTTTGAGTAGGGTGATAACAGGATATTTTTTCAGGGCTGGAGACATGCCATATCAAGAGTGAACCTATCAGCTGGATAGCGGAGGTCAAAGGGTTGATGGCGAACCAGGATAAAGTCAAAGAAGGCTTGTGTGTCATTCGGGCATAGAAGGTACCCATCCTGACAAGAATGTGCTCATGCTCTTAATTTGTGAAATTCATCCCAAACTCTTTGGCCACTGGTCACAAAACAACATTGAGGCAGTTATATAGCTACCTTTCTGGTAAATGGTGGCATGTATATTGGGATAGGGAGTGCAGTACCAATTTGTAGTAGCCATTATTGAGATGAACTTTAGAGAAAAATGCTGCTCCATTCAACATATGATTTATGCCACTTATCCAGGAAACAGGGTGCCCCTTGACTCAGTATTGAGTGATTAGGCTGGCACATCTCGTCCCCATTTCCCAGGGGATAGGAATACATACCAATTAAATGATGCCCTGATCTGCAAGAGATTGTCTCCTCCTGAACCTGCTTTGGCAGAATAAAAGCCACAACAACATAGTGATCTGCCATATATAATAGGGCATTCACTGTGTAGTGGGATTTGACAAGCTGTAGAGTGTACACCACCACTGTCTGGTTGTCGCTTCCACCTTTGTAGATGAGCCCATATAGAATGCAGATAAAGGTAAATTCAGCATCAGATGTGGAATTTAAAATGCAGTGGCTTTTCACTTCTATATTGCGTAAAAATATCCCCATATCCCCTGCATTATCCTTGTAGTTCCTGTAGGACCTTAACTTATCCCTGGAAGACGTGTTTGTCTGCATGGTAGCAGTGCATCATGGTGAGAGCTGGACTTCAACTTCTCATCATCTGCTCCTAGATAACACTGAACATAACCCCAGTATTGATGAGGGAGTTCATAGAGGGTCTCTATGGACTGACCCTTCATTTCTAGTAGCACAATGCCACTGTTCTCAGCATGCCTGACCCATTTGACCCAAAGCAGGGCCTACAATCCACTCATGAGGCTAGTCTATGCTACATCTCTCACGCTCTCAACAATCTGACCCAAAGACATTGCACGTTAGCCTTAACGCACCAGTTCAGGTTACACTCTCATTAGTATTGAGCAGTCCATCACATGTGCTTATATGTCTGCACTCAAAGCGGAACACGCCAGAGCAGAAATGCCATTAACAGAGCTCACCCTTTGCCGTACATTCTTCATGAACTTGGAGGAATAACTACCTGCAATAGCTTGTGGTTTAAGAATACTATTGCCTGAAAAAGGAGGAATGTCAAAATGCTTAGGCCTTATACATTATAGAACTGCCCATTTGTTCATCTTTTGGCTTACAAAGTAGAATGATGCGTGTATCGCTATTAGACAATATCTTTATTTGTGGTGCAATAGTCAGGCACACTGTCCTTGAGCTGTTCTGTAATGTTGGTTGCATTTCTTGACCACCTGGGCCCCAGATTGCTGGGCTCACTGATGTCCAATTATATGCAGATGTACCCGATGAGAATCCAGAGCGGCCCTGATGCACGAGGCACCGTCATCATTGAATACACACAGCCACATTTAACAAAAGAAGATCAGGTCACGCCAACTCGGGCAGTCCCAGCTGTGGTCTGGTAAAACAAAAATCAGGAAAACACACTCTCCTGTGCTAATATGGCCAGCCTTGTTGCATGTGGTTGGCAGATATTTGCAGACGATCAGTCAGAAGGGGAGGCAATGAGTCAGAATCTTTCAGCCATCTTGTTTTGCCCCTGCTTGGCTGCCACATAAACATTCTTAGTGCACTGCTCCACCTATGGCCACCAAGCATGGTGCACAGACCTAACAACATAAGGGAGTCTTCCTTAGGTGAAGAACATGTTGTGCGAAGATAGACGCATCACCAATTGTGGTGTCAGATCTACAAAGTCAGCAACAGTGGGCTCCAAGTGGACTGTTGGGCTGTCCCGAATTGCTGGGTGGATCGGCTGTGCCTATTCGTTTTCTTGGAACGCTGCGTGCCGTGCGCAAGAGGAAGTTTTCTGTGTGCGAAACAGGACACCAAGTAATGAACTTTTATGGACTAGACTTGGCCTAGATTCTCCTTCCTTTCTTTTTTCTCAAATTGGAATTTCTGCCGTGGCAGTTTTAAGGAGTCTCTTGTGTTTGTGCTTGTGTTTGTGCTTATCCAGTATCTCTTTTCTATTTTGTTGCAGTTCACTAGTCTTGTAGCTCCGCCCCCTGCTCGCTGCCCTGGCCCCCTGCCAGCTGCCAGCTTCCCTACTTAGCCCGTGCACTAGCGCATCGCGTGTGCGAATCGAAGTGGGCTCCAAGTGGACTGTTGAGCTGTTAGGCAGTGAGGCTGGGAGTGCTGGGAGCGCGGGACAAGTGAGTGTATATTTTCTTTTATGAAATTTGAGTCCTAACTTTGTAGGTCTGGATTAAATGGTATCAAGTTTGCGCAGTGGGCGCCCCATGAAATCGTCTCCGGCTAAAATAACAAAAAAAGCCGAACTAATAAAATAATAATGTCACTGCCTAAAGAGGTTGTGAAAAGTGCTGTTCCTGGAATGAGTGCGTGCACTGCTACAGCGGCACTTTGGGGTCCAATTACTGATCATGATCTAATAAAACATGAGGTGGCATTCTCTTATGCGCGTGCACAGGCACTTGCACCAGCACCAGATGGGTCGCCCCCAGCTGATTGCAAATTCCCGCCTAGGAAGCCCTTACCCAAACCTGACCATAAAAGCTTCTTGAGTATGCGCATGGACACTGTAGTCTCTGAGCCCGTGCATCCCATTGACGCTACTCCTCCCTCCCCCTCTGACAACTCTATATTAGCGCCAGTGGTACTTGCTGCCCTGGAGAAACGGGTAAGGTTATCGGTGGGTCCTTCAACACCAGTTACCTTTCCAAGTTCCAAAAGAGCTGATGATCACATTCACTGCAAAGACCCCATACACATGGAGGGCGTAAATAGCTCACCATCACCCCTTTCTAATGTACACCAGTCTGTCCCCTCACCTGCTTCTAGTTCATGGCCGTCTTCACCTCCTTGGCCACCTTCCCTTACCCGGGTTGTACCTGGTATTAATATTTCAGCAACCGATCCCCTGTTTTTCCCCCCCAAAAAGGCATTGAATCATCCATTGGGCTTTGACATGCTGGAACCCACAGCTGACATGCAATCTCTGGAAGCATCTTATCCGGTACTAACAAGAATACTAAACTTGTTGGATCGTGGCCATGAGTACACGCACTACGAATTGAGGGATTGCAAAACCACACTTACAGAAATCCTATTAAAAATAAATAAACTAGAGGGTTTCATTTTTGCAGACAGTCTCAGACTGGGTCAGGACGGGCATAAACCACAGAGAAAAGAGGAGCTATTAACCAGCTCGGTCTCGACCCAAACAGATGTGTTAGAAATTCCAGTGAATGAATCTACTACTACGAATGTCCCCACACTCACTTATGCATTCCCGCAATTCTTTGCACATACCCTGGCAGTCCCAAGACCGCCTACCACATGTAATATTCTCTCGCACGCACAACTATGTACGGAAGTAGCAATCCATTCGGAAAAGCTGGAACAGCTCCTATTTTTCCTGCAACCCAGCCAGGTGGAGGAAAAAGCGGGCCCGTATCATTCCTGCTTGGAGGGAGGACAGGAACTCCATCCGGACAGCCCCTCTGTACTAACTAAACTGTTTGAAACCACCAGCCAAACTGACTCCTATCTTGATAACATCACTTCTGACCCTGATATCAGGCAATCTATTGATGAGAATAGTCTCCCGCAACTACCCGAGCGGTCCTTTATATCAAGGAAGGAAAAAAGGCTATTCTTCCGTGCTTTAAAAAGGAAAGCTGATCGGAAAAAAACGGCAAAGATGTGCCAAGATGAATTAATTCCTCCCACAAAATCGAATGAAAAAAACAAAATAAAAATTGAGAACAAGAGTGCAGCGAAGTCACTGAGCAAGTCTGCTGGACGGAAACGTCTTGCAAATGACTTGGACACTAACGAAATAATTGTAACTAAACAAACAAAAAAAGTGCACCTCCAAATACCCCGTTCTGGGAATGAGGAGCTAGGACATCCCTCATCTCAGACGCAACTACCTAACTTCTTTAAACCTATTGATAACAAATCAACGCAAATAGGTAAGGTAGTTGTGTCCCCCTTGATCATTGGGGGGACGGTGACCGAGATGGTGATCACTGATGCGATGACCACAGAAGGTGACGATGACATCGAGTCACTTAATCCCTGCAATGATCAAGAGACTGTGAAGAAATCCTCACCTATGTTAAACAAATTGGGAGTCGGTGGTAAGCAAAAGCAGCAGGAGTCAGTGCCAGAACGGGTTGTGGCTCACTCTGAAGAACTCGGGGAAGCCACAAAACAATCCACCACTATCCTAGGATGGGAAATCATATCATTCAAGAATGGCATAAAGCGACTTAACCGCTCTGCC
Source organism: Ambystoma mexicanum (assembly GCF_040938575.1). Classification (NCBI taxonomy): domain Eukaryota; kingdom Metazoa; phylum Chordata; class Amphibia; order Caudata; family Ambystomatidae; genus Ambystoma; species Ambystoma mexicanum. The sequence goes on from NC_090941.1 coordinate 1,093,702,912, forward strand.
TTGATGCAAGCCTTCAACCGTATACCTGGTTTGCGTACGTTGCACTCGAATGATATCGAATGGATAACCCTGCCACCCATGCAAAACCATCGCATGGTATGTAAGGTGCAATCAGCCATTATCACCAACCTTCTCCTGCAATACATGGATGAGTTACGTTCTATTGGCCTAATGCTGTATCCGTTCGATTCCATCGATGATGCCATTTCATTTAATGAAATGCCTTTGGCGCCTGGTCCGGCGGAATTGCCAAAGTCGGACACTGTTGACTCTAAGAGCGGCATTAATGCGGAAGTGATCGCACAACTTGTAAATCTATCTAATACTAGTAAGGATTGGTCATGGCTAGCCGCATTACAAAATACTCGAAACTCAGCTATGTCTAACATTCCCCACTAAGTAGCCTGCATCTCTCTCCATCCTATCTTGGAATTCATGCGGGTACAGCAATTTGAAGCTATGGTTTACTAAGCCGCATGTAGGATTGGAGTGTGATATTATGCTATGTCAAGAAACTATGTGCACATACGATCTCGTGTTGCCCGGTTTCAATGTTATTCAAACTCACGCGAAACAAGGCACATGTGGTCGGCCATACGGGGGGTTGGCGATAGCCTTGAATACAAATCTAAATATATTGGTACTTGATGTTTTTAAAGCAACTGTAATGATGGCTGTACTAATCCTGCTCAAGGGCTCGCGGCTGGCTCCTATTCTCCTGGTGTCTTTATATCACAACCCTAATACGATCAACCAAACAAGTGCATTTCAAGAGCTCAATACCTTATTCGATGACATCTTGGTTCGTCATCCTGCTTGTGATATTGTATTAGGAGGGGACTTCAATGCTTATTGTATGAAAAGTAACTCTACTCCGTTGAGTTCTGGGAGTACCTACCAAACATGGCATAGAGGCCGATTGTGGCAAGAATACTTAAAATCCTGGGAACTTGACATTATTCCGTTTTGTACTAGTGGCGGGTGTTACACCTGGGGATAGATCGACATGTATTGACTACTTCGCCATATCGCGAGGGTTGCAATCGTATTCCGATAACATAGCAATATATGATTCCGGCCTTAGTGACCATTACATGATCCATCTAAATCTTCATTGTGACATGATGCACCTGCACATGGACCCCCAGCAAGGGTTCATAGAAGGGACCGTCCTGGCCTGTCAATTCGCTGGGCCACTAAACTCTGTAATAAGGTGAATGACATGGTCTCTGCACGTTTAACACTGCACCACAGTTCTGTCTTCTATTCTAACAATTCTATTGAGGAGATTACTGTGCTATCTAGCATAATAACAGAGGTAATTCAATCTCTCCAAGTGCATGCATCGCTTCCCGAAGTAAGATCATCGCCGATAGCCCTGAATTTTATTCATGAAGCAAAAAGACTAAAGAGGGCGGCCTTGCGGAGTATTCTGAAAACCGCTCCCACATGGGAGGTTTACCTAGCAGAGAAAAAAAGCATTCTGAACACTTATCGGAATAAATGTAGAGATCACAGACTTTTTATGCATAATCAGGAGAATCAGAAAATGTTTAGCACATTGTGCCACAGGGATAGGCGCGCTACTTGGAGTTTGCTTAGGGCAGGTACTACTGTACTTTCCTCTGATCAATCTTCATCCATCTCTGCGCAATCTTGGAGAATTTACTTCGAAAAAAAGTTTGCCCTCCCATCTGCATTTGTAGAAATTGTTTATAAATGGACCTGTTTAGCATCACCCTCCTTTCCACTCTGGGATATTTTGAGCATTGAAGCTGCAATAATTGCCCTGAAATACTCAAAAGCAGCAGGCCCAGATGGGATTCCGCCTTGCGTTCTTAAACGCAATCCAGCTTTGTGGGCAGGGATTTTCAAGAAACTGTTTGATAACATGTTGACAACTGTGTACACCCCACCGTCATGGCTAAATTCCATCATTGTTCCAATTTATAAAAAAGGAGTGAGGTCGCAGCCATGCAATTTTCGTCCAATAGCGCTAATTGACACAGCTGCTAAAGTGTTTGCAAGTTTGCTTTTGGGGGAATTACAAACAGTCATTAGGAACCTTAAGATCCTGTCTAAATATCAGATTGGTTTCCGTGCAGGAATGGGGACTCCTCTAAATGCTACAATTATGGCGCATTTATTAGCTAAACATAAACTTAAGGATTCTGGCCCACTATACATGGCATCGATAGACCTCTCATCCGCATTCGACTCAGTTGTACGATCACTTTTATGGAAAAAAATGGCTGCTATGAACATACCACAATACATCATACAACTAATATCCAAGCTCCACACAAATACCACCTATTTGGTAAGGGTAAATAACCAAGGTGCTACAACACATCCCATAAAGATCGACCTTGGTGTGAAGCAAGGATGTAATTTAGCAGCCACCCTTTTCAATCTTTATTTATGTGGCATCAATGATATTTGGAACACCCAGATCTCCTATCCAGCAATGCTTGGATATCTCAAAATACAATGGCTAGCTTTTGCGGATGATATTGTAATATTTGATCGTACACCCAAAGGCATGCAGACCAAATTGGATTATTCGCATCCTACTGTTTAACTCATAATCTGAAATGTAATGTGGAAAAATCCAACATAGTAGTATTTAGGAATCGCAAGAGAAAGAACATCACCCGCAATTGCAGAATTGAGAATTTTCCCCTAACCATAGTTCCTCAAATTCGCTATCTTGGATATACCATAAATGACTCCCAATCTCTAGCAATGTGGAGGGAGATATTACAAAAAAAAGCTGCCCCTCTTGCCACGCAAATGCGGATGGTATATCTAAAGTTCTGTACATTTTCATTTATGCCACTTATGCAATTTTACATCCTAAAAGTAGAGTCTGTTATCCTTTTTGCTTTAGATATGTGCCTGGCAAACATTAACACCTACCTCGACCAACTGCAAGGGTGCATATGGAAGGGGGTTTTGAGGTTGGCTAAATCCACACCAAATATTGTAATAAGGCAGGAACTTGGTATTACTGCCTTATCCGCTCGCCGTAACTGGCGTTTACTGGCTAATTTTGCAAGAATGTTACACCCACCTGCAAATTGTCTTTATGAAGATTTGGGCCAACTCATGGTCGCGTCTGAACGATCTTCCATCACGATCTATTATACACAAATGCTTCATTTATTGGACGAAATTGCACTTGTACCAGCTGATCTCGAATTTAGACCTAATCATGTCAAACATCGTATCATAGAAAATGACTGGTGTAAACGCTAGCAGGAATGGCGGGTCTTGAAGGCTACAAGGAAGCAGTTCGTTTTTGCTCTTCAAGACGGCCTCACAAACCCTACGTAATCCAGTTTCCCTGTGATAAGGCTAGGGAAACTTATGTGCGATTTAAAATGAACCAATCTCTTACACTAGAAAGAATCAGTGGTTGGAAACTGCACTGGAAAGTAGAAGCGCAGTTAGCATGTAGGTTCTGCAGGAAGGGTTCGATTCAAGAAACCTTAAAACATCTGGTTATATTTTGTACATATTTTGTGGCAATACGTGTATCAACAATTGCAATCGACTGTATATTAACTGAGGCAAGCAGGGAATGGCTTTGGTTAGCTTGCATGTGGGGGACTCGCACAAGCTTTATATTAGCACTGTGCAGATTGCTGGTAATTATAAACAATGAACTTGAGAAGATGTTTCACAAGAATGACGAGCAGCCCACCTGCTGAGGCTAATAAGAAAATAATGGCACTTAGCTGATCTATAAAGCACATTGGAGCTACTGTTAGAATATGTTATGTCAATCCTTAGTAAATTGATTTTTCCTATTCATAATCCCTCCTAGAATCTGAATTCCCTTACTGTTGGTTGAAATTAATATCCTAATTTCGAATTTAATTGCAAGTGTGACAATGAAGTTACATCATATTGTGTTGTCTACCGCTGGAACTCTTGTAAAAAATAGGTAGATGGGAAGTTGTCAAAATGGCGTTATTATAATGGATAAGAAATGCATCACGTTGACCTATTGTCATGACTTAAAGGTATATAACTCGTGCCTACTACCCAAATGGAATAGTATATCAAAGAAAACAAATTGTCACATCGATATTTTAGAGGTGATACATAAAAATGGACTTTTATTGCTATCAATAAGAAAATATATTTTTATAAGATATGTTAAATTGCAGAAATGAAACACAAAAAAAAATGTCTTTCTACTGTATTATAACAAGAAAAACTCATTTTTTATGAAAGTTGTAAAAGTTTGTTGATCGAACTAATAAAACAACGGTTTGAAATAAAAATAAAAAAATTAAAAAAGTCAGCAACAACGGCCGTCCAAATGTTCCTTTCATTACTGAACGGCACTCTTCACGTGCAGCTTGCAGCTCTTTGGAAAACCTTCCCTTTGTGTTCTCTGTCTGCTGTCCTTCTTGTTCATCACTTCGCTTATCGCGGCTAGAAGCAAATAGAACAATGTAGACAGAACACATCCGGTTGTAACCTCTGTTCTGGGCCAATTTATCACCCTCCTGCTAAGTGGATCTAGTTTCCAGGTTAGTGATAGATGTATGGAGTAATGCCATAGCGTCCAGATGCCAGTGGAGAACAGCCTGGAAAGAGAATATCAACCTGGTGAGTCTCTCCACTACCCGCTATCTCCAGATATTTTAGCTGACTTTGCAATTTTCCCAAGAGGAAAACGTTCACATATTTTAAACCAAGATCAAACTGCATTCCATTGGACCATTACACCATTTGGCACTTACACAGGGGATCTCTCAGTCTGTCAAAGAATTCTCAGTTGACTGTCGATTAATATGGGCCATAATTGAAAGCCTCATATCTTTGCTGAAAAGGGGAATGTACATATTGCTTTGAATCAGGGAATCATGAGAGATATTCTGATGTTGAGAGAGCTGGTTTTAGATATGTTTTAATACTTTAAAAATTTAAATCGGTTTGGTGTTCAAAATCCAATTCACAATGCGTTGTTTTGCATTGTGATCATTGAATGCTTCTCTATATTACAGATGTTTCATTACTCACGTGTTTGCACTTTGTGGTTTTTCATTCAGTGAGTGTTTAATTTTGCTTTGCATGTCAGTGTAAAAAATGAACTCAATACCCAATATGCTGAATGCACAGGAAGATTACCTTGTCTTCAGGAATTCTCTCCAAACCTGGTATTCGCAATACCTCCACAGACTAGATAACATTGCAACCTTCAAAAACCTTACCAGTTGGAACATATTCAGCCTTTTAGCCAACCTAGGCTGAACATTCCAAGACCCCCAAGAAACAGTCAGATGAACCTACGCTGACACACAACTCCAGTAGGCCAGACCACATAGAAGCCGACCCACGTAGCAGTCATCACAAACTTGGATCCAAAGAATGACCAATGGAGACACCAAACAAACCAGCACAAAATAGAGAAGGGACAAATGTGGGCCATCCTCCATAACACATGTAATATGCAAAGGTACAGTGATTACATTCTAGTACACCTTGGTGATCAGACTCAGTCAGTTAATTCTGCCCAACTTCCCATCACACCCAAAACACAGTCTGTAAGCTACACTCATAATAAAATGACAGAAAACTCCTCATATAAATGAATTTCAATGAACTCCAAAATACATCACCCAAGTATAGCGTGTCAATGGCATATCTATAAGAAAGATACATGGTACAAGTGGTTTAAAGACATGTTACCTACACACTGCATTGAACACGCTAGTCATTTTTTGCTTTCGCATTTCACAATGTGGAATGCAGTAGTGCTCTATTTTATTACTTTGCAAACATTAATTCAATCATGCAGAGGTGGGTTTGTTTAATACAGATGTTGTTCATCTAAAGAATCAAAAGTTGTGGTTTGTGCTGAATTTGTTCTTAGACACCAACCACTCATGAAGTACTGAAGATGTAAAACAAGGCCAGTTGCTTTTCCACATCCTGTTATTAAATTGAGCAGTAATGATGTTAATGCTTACAAGGGAAGTTGTACCTCAATAATATAAACACCTGCACCCTTAGAGAATCATTGCCCACTATACATGATATTAGATAGCATACTTTCGCATTAAGACATTGCAAGGTCATTATTTGTGAAAAATGATCTTACTATTATTTTAAGGTATAATGCACCTCTTTTAAAGTACGGGTTGCAAATGATTGACCAATGGGGCAGACTAGATTAAAGGTAATGTCGTTCAAAAGGGAGATTGGCAGGACTGGCTGCTAGAAATCATGCAATACATTTAGAAACAAAATTAATGATTGATATGAAGTACTACAAGTGGGTGGAGCTACACATATGAACCTGAACAAAAGCGGATCCAAAATCGAACAGAGATTACAAAACTGAATTCTCAAAGATGGGATGAGCAGCTTATCTAGTAGGATTGATTTCAGGTCGTTACCTTTAGAAGCTATGGGTTTGATTATGATTGTGGCCTTCCATTCAATAGGGTTCGAGTGTCTGAAGTATTACATGTCCACTGGCTCACCTTTTCCTGAAAGCAATAATACGAATGTTTGCTTAAAGTTGTAATGTGCCATATTTTAGATGGCTGTGCTCATTGCTGATTCGCTACAGGCTTTAGAGTCCCAAAAATTAGTAGGAAAATAGTAGGGTGGTAAAATGATATTCCAGCATATTAATGATAACATTGGGAATCCCTTGTTTGACAGTGCTCTTTTTAATGTGTGTAGTGCATCAGTATCTAAGCGATTTAATATACATAATTACTGAACAGAAGCTTGAAAGCATCATGTATAAGTTCCTATTATATGACAATCTAGAGACACTACAGCGCAAGTGTACATGATTTTTGTTTTAGTGATTAAAACATGTAGAGAATTTTGGGCCATTTAATGTTCATTTACACAAAAACAATAAGAATTCTTCCTATGAGTTCTTGTAGGTCAGTCCCAAAAACCGATTGATACAAAAATCACTTCAGAAGGGGTCAATAATAGAAAAAACAAAGTTTTACTACATGCAAATATGACCGGGATTGTCAGTCAGTCCGTTAGAACTGAAAACTGAAACCACATTCGACACACCCATTTCCAGCAGAAAACTGCATATTAGCATAAACAAAATGTATCAGATACAACATAATCCCACTGTCCCCATTGGCTAACACCTATACAAAAATCTAAACATCCTCTATAGTTCAACTCCCCATTGGTCGTACATATCTATTACAACCCCTTACAAGATAACCTAATGATGCCGTCAACAGGAAGCACTGTAACGTGATTGTTTCATTATACTTAGGTACATTGTTACAACCAAATACTCTTCTTACTGGTCAAGATAACTTTCGACAACTTGTGATGGGCATATCCCGAGAGGCCTCAATCAGGGTGCTAGAGTGACCAATGAGGTCAAGGCCACCCAGTGATACAATGGCTTCTCCACTTCCTGCAGCCATCTGGTCCTGGAAAGAAGCCAGAATGCCTCAAGAGGGGATCGGAGGCAAGGTGGCAGAACTTCGTCTGCAAAAACCAACATTTAGTGAGGGGGAGCTCGTGGTCCTCACAGATGAGGTCATTGCCCACTGCGACAAATTATATGGCAGTCGGCAGCATAAGACCACTGGACAGCACATCAATCTGGCATGCCATCAGCCAGAAGGTGACTGCAGTGGCGAGTGTATCCTGTCCTGGAGAGAAATGCTACAAGCGGTGAAATGACCAGATGGTCAGGGTGCGGGGACTGCTCTTCCAACACTTCCAGGTGTCCCTGGTGACTGGAGGAGGCACTGTGGAGCACCTGGTCCTCACTGCCTGGGAAGAAAAGTGCAGCACACTGCCGGATATAGAAGGAATAGGGGGAGTAGGTGGTGCAAGGAGGGTGCCAGCAGCCAGGAGGCAGGAGGTGAGTCAACCCCACCAACACAAATACATGCCCAAATGACAGCCCAGCATAAGATGCCCCAGTGGACAGGGACACATGTCAGCAGACCACGAAGCTGGGCATGCCAACAGGGTGGAGTGACAGGGTGGCACATCCGCCACCCTCCACAGCAGCCTTGGGGCAGGACACTGTTGGGAAAACCCGACCCACCCCAGTAGGCGCTTTAGAGTGAGGATCGCCCCATTGAGAGAGCTATAATACACCAGGGGGGAGGAGGACTGTTGCGCCAATAACCACACCAGCAGAATTCCTTAATTGGTTTATTGGCATTTAAAGGACATATATTAAAGACCCCCAACCAGTAAAGCAGCCCACATCAAACTGATGAACTTTGAGCAATAACAACCAGGCTGGGGAATCCAACTCTAGAATCTCTGACCTCATAAGCACAGCCAGATACAGAGCATTCTACAAGAAATGACATACCATATTATAAACATACCAAGCATATACATAACACCCCCCCTCCCTTATTTAAACAAAAAAGAAATCAATATATAACTGAACACATTTTCCAGATAGAATGTCAGACCAGTTTGTGACATCATGATGAAACCATCCACAACAATATCAGTCTCTCTTGCTCTACCCAGCCAGGCCGGTGACAATAGTGCGTTACCCTTACGACCTCTCATAAGTCGAAAGGACTAACTCCTGTTTCGGCACACGGTGCCATTCGCAAAGCATATAAGCGTTCCTTCACTGCCACCTTTTTATCGCTGCCACACGCACTCGCCCCTCTGATAGCTTCCATTTTGGACCGATTTACTCTTTCAATCATGCCATTTCCCTGTGGATAATACAGCGCAGATCTGTTGTGCTTTATCCCACACTTGATTAAATATTCTTCAAATAATCTCCCAGCAAATTGTGGACAATTATCCGTAAGCACGCTCATGGGTAGTCCTTCCCTCTCAAATATATCTGACAAGAATCCCACAACATGCTGGCATGTTACTTCTCTAAGTACTTTATATTCTGTCCATCTCAAAAATGTGTCTACCAAAGCAAGGACAAATCTTCCTCGCCCTGTTCCCATATCAACCGGACCCAAAATATCTATGGTAAGATCTTGCCACACTCCTCTGGGTGCCTGAACCTTGTTCACCGGCTGAGACACAGCTGACAAGTTTTTTCCTGATTTGATACAATCTACACAACCTCCAACCACTTTCTCAATTTCACGATATAGACCTGGCCACCAGTAGTCATCTTTTATTATTTCTTTAGTTTTGTACACACCTATATGACCTTGATGTGCCGTTGTTATTAGCTTTTCCCTCAAACAATGCGGAACAACCAACTTGTCCCATCAATACACTAACCCATCCTTCACAGACAATTCAAACCTCACTTCCCACAATTCTCTCTCTTCACCAGACAATATCATTTTTTCTGGCCATTCCTCCTTAACAAAACTCACTAACCGTTTCCACATTTCATCAGACTCCATCACCTGTGTCCATTCATCTTTCTGTATAACACCTTCTTGTGATGATCACAAATACGAATTTCGCTTTCCGGCCTACTTCCAACATGGCCGCCGCTTCTGCCCTGAGAAATAACCCTCGCTGCAGTCTAGTTGTTCCTGATTCCAAGATGGCCGCCGCAGCGGTACCCAACTCAAACGTACTGCACAGGCTAGTTGTTCATTCCCAGGAAGCCTCTCAACCTTCTACCATCACTTCCTGTTTACCCACTTATAGCCCGGCAGCACCGGAAGGAAGACGCGTTGCTACTCTCATAGGAGCCGGCCTACGCTTCGTAAGTTCGTCTTGTTAGGGCTACGAAAATCTCTCTCAATTTCAATCTTATTTCCTCGTCTACTTACGCCTCCTTTTCCCGATTCCTCTCTCGTATCTTAGGAGTCAGTACGGAACTTTTCGTTTTCATTCCCGAAATCGGATCTGACCTATCTATGCCAGAGCACGCGTAGATCCCGTGCCTTGGAGGCACAGTCCACGCTTTCCTCCACGCATTCCTCCAGGGAACCACTAGGTACTCATCTGTTGTATCACCCTTTCCTTTCGGCAGTCTCACGATTGTCGGAGGCCCGCTACTCACTGTAAATCCCTCCTTTTCAGCGATACCCTGCTGGAGCATTTCAGACAAACCTCATCTTTCCAGGCTGGTTCAAAACGACTTGAAAGTAAAGGGTAGGCAGATAATCAGGATTAACAGTGTCTTTTCTCTATCCACTTGCTACAGTCCAGTTCCGAAAGCAAATCGTTAAACCTGTCAGAAGAATAACCAGACCAGCCTTCTTCGCCTGGTCAACTCAGGAAGACAACATACACTAGCAGCTCTTCTAGGGTTTTATTCCCCACGAGGGTTTCACTCAGAGTTTCTCGAAGGGCAAGCCCTGAGCAGGCCCTTCGAGGGGTCCTCAGGGGAATTCCTATTACTCTTCAAGGGTTCACACGAAGTTCCTAGAAACACCAGGTCTACTTCTGATTCCTGTTTCGTTATACCACAGCCCAGGTAAGTGGTCTTTTGTTTCTTCCCAGTGTTTACTTGGGACAAAATCGTAGTGCATTCATAACACTTCTACAGTTGCAAACACCATATTTCCCATCTCAACAAACCTCTCTCTCTCTTCACCATTGACCTCTTCCATCCTCTCTCTGGATGCGTGATCGGCCTGCACATTTTCTTTACCAGAAACCACTTCTATAACAAATTTATGACATTGCAGCCTTGTCACCCAACAGGCAACCCTCCTTGACACTTTATCGAGGCCCTTGGTTTCAGATATAGCCTTCAGAGGTTTATGGTCAGTTCTCAGTATGAATTCCTGTCCCCACACAATGTTTTTTAGCTTCTCTATTTCTCTATGCCCCAATGACATGCCAAGGCTTCTTTTTCTAGGACAGAATAGTTAAGTTCCGCACCTTTCAACATACGAGAGGCATGTAACACAACAACCTCTGGTCCTCATTCTTGTGTCATACATGGCTAAAGGCTTTGCCATTTCAATCTTCCATTTAATTTCATTAAACTCTCGCTCACACTCTTCGCTCCACAGGAACTCTACTCCCTTCTTCAAAATTGCCCTTAAACTGGTTACACTATCAGCGTAGTTTTCCACAAAACGATGGTAAAACTCAATCATTCCCAAAAACAATCTCAATTCCGCCTTACTCTTTGGTGATTGCATTCTCATAATACTATCCACCAAATTTCTTTTCGGCCTCAACCCATCCTCTGAAATTTCATGACCCAAATATTCTACCACTCGGGTTGAAAAAACACACTTTTCCCCTCGCAATTGCATTGCATCCAAATACCTCATATAGGGTCCGTATCAACTCTGATGGTCTCCTAACCGACAACATCCCCACGCAAATTGGTGTGAAACAGGGCTGTATTCTGGCCGCGGTATTATTTAATCTATACCTGGCCGACATTGAAAGAATTTGGCTGGGAACCAACATCTTTCCGGTAGCTTTGGGCAAACTGCATCTTCACTGGTTGGCATATGCCGATGATGTCATCCTATTTGATAAGGTACCATTTGGACTTCAAAATAAATTAAATATCTTCCACGATTACTGTGTATTGAACAACATGACAATCAATCCAGCTAAATCTCACATTATAGTCTTTACATCTAAGAAAAAAATGCCCAGGTTCAATTTTGTCATTCACGATTATGAGAAAAGAAGAGATAATCTATTTGGGGTACCACATATCAAATGGGATGTCTGTCGGCAAGTGGCGCACAGTGTTGAATACCAAGCTTAATCACCTGTCTGCCCAAATGCAAATTATTTTCTCAAGGTATTGCAGATATTCTCTCATGCCCCTCTTGCACTATTACACTCTGAAAGTAGAGCCCATCTTACTTTACGCTGTGGACTTATGTTTGTTGAAGTTGGGGCCTTTATTAAATATTATGCAAGGCAAACTCTGGAAAAGGATCTTAGGTCTACCTGGATATTTACCTAAAGCTATTATCATACACAAACTGGGCTTTTATCCCTTGGCAGACAAATATGAATGGCAGATGGTAAATGCATTCAGTAAAATGATCTCGCCCCCACCTAATTCTCTCTATGAGAACTTTAAGTCAATGCTCATACAAGAGTGCCCGGCTTCTATTTCTCCTCATTCAGTAACTATGCTACATTCTGGCATGCTGTTTTTCCTCGGTTGCCTTATGTATTATGCTTCCCTGACAAAAATGCAAGAAGGACATATATGCGATTCCGCCTGGATCTTATCCATACGGGTTCCCGTTTTAGGAATTGGTCTGGGTATAGGGACCTGGGGCAGTGGGATTGCTGCCGGTTCTGTCTAAAGCCTGGCGACCTCGAAACTTTAGAACATTTGTTTATGCATTGCAACTACTTTGACCAACACAGGCGACGTTGTCTGGGCGCTTTTTTGGTTTCCTATTCCTTTTTTGAATGTCATCTAGTTTGGCTTCGTTGTATGTGGGGCCAATCCAACTCTATTATGCTGGCAACCGTTAGACTTGTCTTGATGATTGAGGAGCACCTTTTGCCACTAAATAATGCCATGTTTAGCGGGCAGATCTTAGATTGTTCATCTCTGTCTAAGTAGCAACTGCCCACCAATTTGAACGCATTTGGATTCTGTTTGGCTTTTTCATGTTTTGTTGGTTATGTGGTTTTTTTTTTAAAATGTTTTAAAATGTCTTATGATGTGTTCTTATACAAAATATGTTTTGATTATGTATTATTATTGTTGATGAGTAATTTTGTAAAGGTGTAAATTAATTTTTGCTACCAAAAACAAATAAACAAAACATATATATTACCCTCGCAATGTTATACCTCTTGCTTTGAAAATTTCCAATACTACCTCAACCCTGTCTTTCAATTCCTCCTCACTCTTCCCGCATATAAAGACATCATCCTGAAAACACCATACTCCACTTACATCCTTTAACAATTTATCCATAACTTTCTGAAATACAGAGGATGCTGATATCAGTCCAAAGGGCATGCGGCGAAACTGGTAAATTCCCTCGTATGTAATCAAAGCACTGAGTTTTCTAGACTCCACATCCAAATTTATCTGATGATAAGCACTCGCCATATCTAATTTGGCGAAGAACTTTGCGTTACCAATGCGTCTCAAGAGTTCTCCCATATTTGGAAGAGGATGTCGATCAGCTACTACACACCGATTGAGTTCCCTTAAGTCAACACAAACTCTCAAGTCACCATTGGCTTTCTTCACCACTACAACTGGGGAAATCCATTCAACAGCTTTGGCGGGTTCAATTATTCCTGCTTTTTCTAATTCTTCGCGACATGCATTGCGCATCGACAACGGCAAAGGTCTAAGTTTAGCTGCAACAGGCATACTTCCCTCTTTTACCACTATTTTGTGCAACATCCCTTTTTAGACATCCCACACCCTTGCTAAAGACTTCAGGATATTTTAAAATTGTGTCATAACCCTTGTGGGCAATTTTATCTAATCCAGTCGTGTTGGCCACATTCAGAACCAGTTCTTTACTGTTAGGATCAAGTTTGATGCACAGCCCCCTCTGCTCCCTCCATCCAAGCAAAGTCTCACCCTTCTTAGTGACATCCATTTTCCCATAAGTTGCCCTACCCTTGAATTTAAATTGAGCCTTACAACATCCTAGTACCTCAATTCTACTTCCATTGTATCCCCCGGGATTCTTATCCGAGGTACTCAAATCCTCCATACTACCGCCAATTGTGTTTTCATAAACCACTCTAGACATCAAGGTGATTTTCGAACAAGAATCAGCCAACATCTTCACTTGATGTCCATTCTCCTCAACCCATGCAGAAGGGTGTTCAAACTCATCATATCCCGAACATTGTACCATTTTTACAGTAACAATCTAATTTTCTGACATTTCTCCTTCTTCCGATGAGATTGCATCATATTCATCAACCAACATGGTTCCCTTTCCTCCACCAATGCAGTAATTTTTGCAACAATTTTCGAAATGACCCCACCTCTTGCAAATGACGCAATTGGCACGTCTCCCCGGACAAACAGGAGACGTGGATAGATGGCGTGCACTACCACAACGAAAACACAATCTATCATCCCTCTTTGCATTTCCTTGCAAGCTTTATTTTTGAGGCCGTTTATTGCCCAGTTTGTTCACACCCCCTCTATCTTGATTAGCATTATACTGCTTGACAGTTTTGACCTTGTGTCTCTTTTTTTCTTTCATACCTTCTTTCTTTTTGTCACCCACCCTCAAGACCTCTGTGGACTGGATTGCTTTAGTTACATTAACAGACAACTTAGCAACACATTGTAAAGTGTGTTCAATTCTTTTGGCTATACGAGCAACTTCCTTCAAACTAGGATCATCTTTGAGCCACACTTCCTCACAAATTTTTGGTCCCTTATATGTTCGTCCAACCCCCCACCAAATTTACAATTTAATGACAAATGTCTCAGAGCAGTAACATAATCCTCCACGGACTCGCCTTCATGTTGGTATCTCATGTACTATCATATTATTACATCTAATTTAGATATTAGACGCAATGCATGTATGCGAGTTAACGCAATTTTAGTGTAAACTATAACCAATGTACAAAGCCTGCATGGCCGCGCAGTGTTCAGTGCATTAGATATAGACTGCAAACCTACAAGGGGAATCTGACTAGGCCCAAGCAATAGTGAGCTGCCAGTCACCACGTAGACCCTCGTTTGTTGTACACATTTTTGCTCTAATGTTTGTCTTAGAAGGAATGTGCCCTGCAAGGCCATGAGATAGCACTAGGCGCCTCGTTGTGCACATTATCGCAGCTAGGCCAGCGCAGGCCCCAAACCCCACCCAGCCAACTACGAGTTATAGCCCCTACAACTGCCCTGGTCCCGAGACCCCTGAATTCCATGATAGTAGATGATCACAGACCACCAACCATAAACTTACTGCCCATAACAGATCTAAGAACATGGCCACCCCACCTTATTTTATAATGACAAGATTTGTAATGTGAGGTACAGGAAGGATGCCATTTTGGTGGTATGGGACCTAGAGGGGGAGGAATGGGGCCTTCACAGTGTTGGAACTGTGGGAAGTGGGGGCACTTTCAAATGGGAGTGCAGAAGCAGGCAAGGAATGGGTTACAGCTACGCCCATTGTCTCAAGGGCCCCCACAAGGGTCAGCCCCCAGAATAACGTCCATCCCTTATGAGGCACACCAGACCTACTCACAATTACCTCCACGAATGATTGTCCCTCCTGCCCAACAGCAACAGGCAGTACAACCATACACACCACAGCATACGGGCCAACAAAACTCCAAACAGTACTGTTGCCTCTTTCACAGGCACGGCCGTGGTAGGAGGGAATCCTTTCTCGTTTCCCGGGACAAATGCATATCCTGTCTCAGACAGCCCACACAGAACTCTTGCGTGTCTGGTCCTGTCGATGACCCTCAACCCTGGCGAGGAACCCTTGGTGGGGGCAGAGATAGGAGATAAACAATTCATTTTTATGGTCGATTCAGGTGCTGCAAAATCATTCATCAGTGAAGGGCATTTTCCATTATTGGGCAAAACTCTCAACACGCAGGGATTCTATGGGGCTATTTCCACAGTTCTGTACACCAAAGACTTAGATGTAAAGGTTGGAGGAAAAGCAGTCCACGCTCCCTTATTATACTCTTCTCTTGTCAACCTGTTGGGCAGAGACATGATCAGCAAATTGAACATGACAATCTCATTCAAAGATCATGGCATTATTTGCTCCATGCCATGAGTGAGAGCGATGGTGGTAATACAGGCACTAGCAGGAGAGGTAGTAGTCCACAAAATACCAGTGACCCAGATAGGTTTATATATGGGATAACATTACTTGTGGAGGCAGTACCACCAATTGGGAAAAACTGCTGGGGAGTCCCAACTGATTTTTATCTTCTCCCTGTGGAATCCCCAGAGTTGGTGGTGGTCTCGATCTGCAGGGATTGTTGATCTCGGCTAAAAGAGTGGTTGTTCTAGGAACAGACAGGCATGGATGCAAATGGCATAAAGTGCTTTGTATTGATCCCACTGTTCCCCTAAAGGAAGTAACAGATGCAGACTTGTTTGAGAACAATGACACTGATGGAGAGATAATTCTAGAGCTGTGCATCCACTTTGAAATAATGGTTCAATACAGAAAAGTTCAGTGCCCCCTGATGGCTGTTGTAGCCCCATCCCCTTATATTGAAACAGACCTAGAGTATGCACCTGGCCAATTGTGGACCACCAACCCACATGATGTAGGGATTTTAAAGGAAGTGACCCCAGTACACATAACACTAAAGGTAGGAGCTGTAATACCCCCGAGTGAAACATTATTTAATATCAGAGACACAATACAGGCCTTACTCAATCAAAGCATAATAATGCCATCCACATCTCTGTGTAATACGGTGATCTACCCTGTCAAAAAGGCAATGGGGTGCAATTGGAGGATGATCCAGGATGTACGCCCCCTAAGCCTGCCACCATTTTATGCAGCATCCCCAAAGAAGCAACCCACTTCACAGCGGTAGATATCAAGAATGCGTTCTTCTCAATACACTTGCACCCCGACTCACAATATTTGACCACCTTCACTCATGTTGGAAAGCACTGCGAACATAGTCATTTGCCTCAGGGGTACTGTGATAGCCCAAGTATTTTTAACAGAATGCTACATGCTGACTTAGGTAACATCCAAGTACCCAGCACAATCATCCAGTACGTGGATGATTTGCTTGTGTGCAGCGACACTGAGCAGCAATGCAGAAGAGATGACATCACTCTCTTATAACTACTGGCCCGAAAGGGCTACAAAGTTGACAGAACCACGCTACAGTATTGCCAGCAGGAAGTGCTGTACCTAGGTCACTAAATATCAGCAGGCGGCAAGAGAATAATACCAGACAGAGCAGCTTCTGTGCATGCCGCTTCCCGACTGCAAGGCTGCCACATGACCTTTTACTCTGATTAGGCATACACCACTAAAACAGTGCATGACGGTCTGTCATGCTCCGGACATTACGAGGCACCCTACCCCACCCCGTTGGGCCCTTCCGTGAGCTACTCATAGACTATGCAGACATGGAAGAAAGATGCAATAGTTCCTGATTTTTGATTGTTGTGGTATGCCCTTTGTCACGATGGGTCGAAGCTGGACCTTGTGCATATCCGGATACCAAATGCACTGCCAAAATTCTGGTGGGTGAATTTTTTCCTCAATGGGGCGCATGCGATGCACTAAAGTCAACGCCACCTTTTTTCAATGAGCTCTTCAGGGAGATCATAGCACTACTTGTCATTAAACACTGGATGTGTTCAATTTATTACCCCAAGCCTACAACATAGTGGAGAAGATCAACAGCCTCTTTAAGAGCACACCGTCCAAGCTTTGCACCATGTTAAAGAAAACCTGGGTGCACTGCTGGTGTGAGTTTATAGGGGCGTTCCTTCAGACCACGGGCACCCATGAGTGTCACAGCAGCAGGAAGGGGTGGCAAGTGGCCGATCCAAATGCCATGCACACCACACCCCTGCTGGCGCACCCTGTGCCAGCAGGATTGTGGTGTATGAGTGAACACTGTTGCATCAGTCACTCCAGCATGTCACAGGACCAGTTGGCCTGCCCCATGTTGGCATGGCAGACAAGCCACAGGGAACTACATGCCCCGCTACACCGACATGCGCTCACATTTCCAATCACTGTACACCACAGTGCAACCCTGCTGGCTGCACAGCAGTGAGTGCCCCATTGAGCCCCATTGAGTAAGCCACCACCCCCACCAGGTGAGTTCCACCCAGGAAGGGGATGTAGGGGCCTGAAGGATCACTAGCATGCATGCCATAAATCAGTTGCCCCAGCATGGACACCCTGCCCTCCCCACACACAGGCCAAAGACCAATTTGCCATGTGTCACACACTCATTACCACAAGCATCCCCATGATGCTGAGCCCACATGCAATCTCCCCTAACCAACCATGCCCATTTGCCCATATGTGTGGGGTCGCATCTGAACCGTAGCAAATGTGTCTCACATGCCAACACATGTGATGGAACCAAACCTGAGAACATTTCCTATGTTCCCTACAGGCCCTCAGGCATCACCAGAGGCATCACAGGAAGAGGAGGTTGCAGGCCCATCTGGGGGCAGCGCATCTGGGGCCCTCAAGGTCTCCCACCACCACCACCACCCTGCAAAGGCACAGTAAAACTATGCTGTTGTCCCACCATGAGACACCACAACCCAGCAGGGCCAAGCCAACATCCACTCCACAGCCCACCAGGACCAGCACAAGGTACAGTGCACCCACTCCTGCACCTGGAGGCTCAAACACTGAGGCCTCACCTGCAGGTAGAGCAAATGTGGAGACACGGGGTGACACCAATCCGGTGTCACCAGCCATAGAAGGGCTACAGATCCCAGTGAGCTCTCCAGTCCACCAGTGTCCACAGATCCCAGAGAGCCCTCCATGCCACCAGCATCCACAGACCCCAGAGAACCCTCCATGCCACCAGTGTCAACAAACTCCAGAGAGCCCTCCATTCTGCCAGCGTCCGCAGACCCAAAGCTGCCCTTGCTGCCGCCAGCGTGCTCAGACACCTGAGCCGGACATTGACACACCCTCTTATGGCGCCCTGAATTCAGCACAGAGCCAGTGCACATCCCCTCGCTCATACACCACACACCGCCAAGCATAGGCTAAATGATGTGGAGCTCAGACAGAGGGAGATGAAGGCAATAGGGTTCCCACACTCCGAACATCTGCAGGTAATCTGTGACTGCCTACAAGGGGCCACCCGCAGTATTGCGCGGAACATGGCGAGGAGCTGGGTGGAGGCAGCTGCCTGTATGGCCACCCTGACAGTATACGGGCAGAGAGTCAGGGAGACGCCCACAGGTGTCTCAGCCCTCGCTGAGGCCATCTGCCAGGGCAGCAAATTGACATGCCAACAGCTCCGGGGGCCAGGCTCAATCCCTTTAATTCTACAACTGCCACAGAGGAGTCACAGCAGAGCACACTGAGGCATCGGTCCTAGCCCCATCTGTGCCCAAGATGACCAGGAGCTGGTAGGGGGGGAGAGGCCACAGTTGTAGGCAACATAGAGACACGTATTGCCCTGAGTGGCCATGCTGGGGAGTTGGTGGTGGGAGGGGGTTTAGTGTACTGGGTAGTTGGCGATGGGAGGGGGAGGGGGAATAGTGTGCTGGGAAGTTGGTGGTGGGAGGAGGATAGTGTGCTGGGGAGTTGGTGGTGGGAGGGGGTAGGTGGGATAGTCAGGGCACATAGTTAGAATAAAACAGTTGAATTGTCAATCAGTGCCTGGCGAGCCAGTATCCCATCCCTCACTTCATCTCTGATTTTGCCTGCTTTGACCCTTGACTTAGGCATTCGTCATCTTCATCTGGGGCTGGCATGTCCATGTCAGGGGTAGGGGTACATTCCTTGATATGCAGATGTTGTGTAGCATGGCACACACTAGCACTAGTTTTCTTACTTTCTCTGGAGCGTACATAAGGGCTCCACCTGCAGGATGTAGGCAGCAAAAACGTGCCTTCAAGAGTCCATAAGGCGCGCTCAATGCACACATGGATCCTGTTGTGTGCGTGGTTGTGGGCTATGTTGTGCGGTGTACGTAGATCACGAGCAGGGGTCATTATCCAGGACAACTGCGTATATTCGGAGTCACCTGCATGGGGAGAGGCACAGACATTAGTCACTGTGAAATGTGTGCTGGTGGACTTACACAGTATCATGGCAAATAGTCATCATGTGCATGTGTATGGGGCTTCATCCCATGGCATGTGTCTGTGGATTCTGTGTCACTGTTATCATGCATTGTATTGGCATCACATGCACCCTGTTATATTGCAGCAGATGTATCGTGATGTGTCTGTCAGTGACATGTGTTCCAGGTGGTTGTCTTGTGGCTGTGTATTGCTCTCATGCATGTGGCTTTCTGGGATACCTATCGGCCTGTCATACGCTTCTGGGGGTCTTGGGTCATCATTGCAGGGTGGGTGTACGTGGGTACATGGGTGTGGCACTAGCAGTGCTGCTGTTGTGTGATGAAATGGGGCACTGTGTTTGTTATTGCAGTAGTATGTATAGTGCTTTGTGAGGGACAGCTTTGCTATATTTTCTGATCCGTCCCATACCTTAGTTTTGTCTTTCATGATAATGTCAGCATTCAGAAGTGTTCAATCTTGATCCAGAGTCATACCGATATTATCTAGATGGTTCCAGGATGTCGTCTGCATGCCAGCCAAGAAAAGGTTTAAATTACCATCTTGCAAATGAGAAGTCAGGTTCCGCAGTAGGATTGAACGGTCCAGGGAAGAGGTACAGGGTCTCATGTAGAACCTACATTCCTGAATTAGTCAATATGTCCTGATGGATATCAGCACAAGTCCGCACCTTAAGGCCTTAACCGGTACTGCTTTGGGAGCGCCCAGTAAAGAGCAGAGTATATTTTCCTCCATCTTGTCAAACCAAGACGTGTAGAAGTTGGTGAGTGATTCAAACCATACAAGAGACCCGGTACAATGCTCGTGGAATGTATAGTGCAAAGGCCTTCAATGTTATAACCCCTCTTTCTGGTGAGGAATCTTTTAATGATCAGCCATTATATGGTTACCATATTAATTGGAAAGCCCAGATATAAGTAGCTGTCCACTATTTCTAGTGTGTGATTAGCCAATTTCCATTTACAGGGGATTTTTTTTTATTTTACAGCATCTATCACCAATGACCATGATTTTCGATTGGATGGGATTTATTTCCATGTCATTCTGAACCGTGAAGGCCGCCAGAGCGTCCATGGAGTTCTGGATACCGATAGGTGTGTGGTCAAGTAGCACCGTGTCATCAGCGCAGCTCATCTATGAAAAAGCCTCCACCACGATTCTTTGTGGGAATTTAGAGATTGAATAGCAAGTAAATATGCACCACTGTGAGAGGCCTCGGTTTGTGGGGATAACCCTAGTGAGGGAGCCATGCTGATTAATGCAAACAGTTACACTATTATCGGTGTGCGCGGGGGCGCAGGGGTGCGCGGGTGTTTTCACACGCGATTGGCCCTGTGCGAGTGGGGTACGTGTATTTCAGGGGTTCGCGAGAAGTTTCACACGCGATTGGCCTGGGTACGTGTATTTCAGGGGTGCGCGGGAACTTTTACACGTGATTGGCCTGGGTACGTGTATTTGAGGGGTTCGCGGGAAGTTTCAGACGCGAATGGCCTGTGCACGTGTATTTCAGCGGTGCGCAGGTGTTTTCATACACGATTGGCCCTGTGCGAGTGGGGTACGTGTATTTCAGGGGTTCGCGGGAAGTTTCACCCGCGAGTGGCCTGGGTACGTGTATTTCAGGGGTGCGCAGGAACTTTTACATGAGATTGGCCTGGGTACGTGTATTTCAGGGGTTAGCGGGAAGTTACACACGCAAATGGCCTGTGTACGTGTATTTCAGGGGAGCGCGGGTGTTTTCACACGCGATTGGCCCTGTGCGAGTGGGGTATGTGTATTTCAGGGGTTCGCGGGAAGTTTCACACGCGATTGGCCTGGGTTCGTGTATTTCAGGGTTGCGCAGGAACTTTTACACGCGATTGGCCTGGATACGTGTATTTCAGGGGTGTGCGGGAACTTTTACATGCAATTGGCCTGGGTACGTGTATTTCAGGGGTGCGCGGGTGTTTTCACACGCGATTGGCCCTGTGTGAGTGGGGTACATGTATTTCAGGGGTGCGTGGGTGTTTTCACACGCGATTGGCCCTGTGCGAGTGGGGTACGTGTATTTCAGGGGTGTAACGCTGACCTGGCTCCCACGGAGGCGCTGACCTGGTCTGGATTGCTGTGACCTCTTCAAGCGTGATGCGCAGGATTTGAAACACCGACTGAACTGGACCCCCAAATCTGGCTTGTCTGGCCCGTAGAAAAATCTTTCTGTAGGTGGAGAAAGGGGATTAACTGACTGCAGAGTATTGTGATTGCTTCCCACCTCCCCTTTGCTCTTCTCTGACCACCTCCGAAATCCCCAATCAAGGCTCACCTTAATGTTTGAATGGATGAGCTCTCCATCCTGCTTCTGGTGCAGGGGCGCGTATTTGACCAGTTACTTCACTGGTTTCGGAAGGCGAAACGCCGTAAGTATGCAGTTTAAAAAGTTCCAGAGTAGAGTCTTCTCTTTGTTTGCTTTTCTTAACCTGCGATCTGTCCTTATTTTCAGGTGCAGAGTGGAAGTGATGCTTCGAGGGATATTGCCGGAGACAAACTCAGGTGGGTTTGTGATAAAATGATCCCTTTAAATGTGTTTGAATCCCCCTAGTAATGTCTTTCTTTTTTCCCCTTAGGGGCCGGGGTGCGGTACCAGGCCAAGAAGTGGCGCCGACCCAAAATGAGGAGTGGTTCCGTCAAATATGGCCAGGTAAGTCTTGTGACGGAAAATCAGGCTTTCCTCATTTGTTCCTTCTGCTCACCTTTTGTCTCTTCTTCTCCCCTGCAGGTGCAGAGATGTGGTGGAATGCCCAGAAGGTCGCAGTGGATAGTGAAGAGCCCACAAGCCAGGTGAGTGAGGCGCGGCGCTGCAACAAGTAGCGCGATGCTTTTAAAGAATGTCTATCTTCAGGATCGCTAGCGTGATGGTTCCGGACACAGGTAGGAAGTTAGATTAAGTTCTTGGTTTTCACCTTTTCTCTTCCCTTCCTTCCTTTCAGGTATCCCAAGATCGAGGCGGGTGTGGCTGGAGGCAAGATGCAGGAGCAGGCACGGTGAGCGTTCAGCTGCTAGATGCAGAGCAACGCGAAGCACGTGTGGCAATCCGGGCGTGGTTTAAATAGCCTTGGAAGAAGTTCCAGGTAAGTATTCTTCCACGGTCCCCACCCAAGTGACATAGTTCCTTTGATAAAATAGTCCCTCCTAAGCTTCATTTGGCTTGAGGCTTCATGCAGCCTGGTCTGCGTCAGGTAAGTGCACCAAACACCCTCTTTTATGAGCCTGGTGCCTATGGCGCCAGAACTGATGTCCAACATGAGCCTGGCGCCAAAGGCGCCAGGACAAAGTCCAAAGAGCCCCTATTAGGGGCCGCTGGGCTTTTACCCGAGGGCATGATGCTTGCTCCCGGGGGTGCTGGGCCTGTCCTGGTGCTCCTGGGGTAGGCATCATGACAGCACTCCCCCTCAAGGCCCCTCCCAAGGTCGTTCCCTCTGGAGGTTTCGGTTTGTTTGGGAAATCCCGATGGAATTTTTTACCAGCCGAGGTGCATGTTCGTGGTCGCTGGGTTCCCAAGACCTTTCCTGAGGCCCGTACCCTTTCCAATCAATTAGATAGAAAAGTTTTGATTTTGAAATTTTAGAATCCAAAATGTTCTTCACCTCGAATTCAGGCTCCCCATCTATCTGAATTGGTTCTGGTGGCTTTATTTCTGGTTGCACTGGTTTCAAAAGTGACACATGAAAAACGGGATGAATCCGCATGTTAGCTGGCAGATCGAGCTTGACTGCCACTGGATTAATGATAGCTTTGATCGAATAAGGGCCCAAATACCTTGGATTAAAAGTTCGAGGTCCCTTGAGCAATAAATGTTTGGTAGCCAACCATACTAGGTCTCCTATTTGGTATGAAGGCGCCTCCTTCCGATGCAGATCTGCATTTTTCTTGTATTTCTCTTTCGCTTGTTGCAAATGGGCAGTTGCATTCTTGAATGCTTGAGTTATAGTGGAATGCAAACGGTCTACTGCGGGCATTTCAAGGCTCAGAGGAAAGTCCAGGTCTGAAGTACGAGGGTGATGTCCATATAGGGTGTAAAAGGGGCTTTGTCCAGTTCCAGAGTGCACCGAGTTATTGTATGCATATTCAGCCACCCATAACAAATCCTTCCAATTACTCTCCGATTAGTGCAACATACACAGTAGGTATTGTTCAAGGGTCTGGTTCGTTCTCTCCGTCTGACCATCGGTCTGTGGGTGATGGCTGGTTGAGAGTCTTACGTCGATTTGTGCCAGTTGACAACACCTTTTCCAAAAATGTGAAATAAACTGGCTTCCCCGGTCGGAGACTAATATGGACGGGAATCCATGCAAGCGGATGATATTTTCGAGGAATTCCTTAGCAAGGACAGAAGCTGAAGGTAATCCTTTCAACGGAATAAAATGAGCCATTTTAGAAAATAGATCCACCACAACCAGAATAGTATTGTATCCATTACAAGGGGGCAGGTCTGTGATAAAATCTAGTGACAAGGTGTGCCAAGGCGCTGGTGGAATGTCTAAAGGCTGAAGAAGACCGGCGGGTTTTGTCTTTTGGCCTTTGTTTTGGGCACAAACTCCACAGAACATCACAAAAGATTTAATATCCTTTCGCCAGGAAGGCCACCAGAATTGTCGTTTAATTTTTTTCCTCAGTTTTGGCAATGCCAGGATGTCCTTCCATCAGGGTATCATGATGACGGGAAATAACCAGTTCTTGTAATTCCTTTTCTGGCAGAAATAAGCGTCCTTGGAAGTAAGGTAGGCCATCGTTGACCAAAAAGTAAGACTCCCTTTGGATCCAATCCTGCAAGGCGGTAGAGTCCAGGAGTTGTTTTACTCGTGCTTGAATGTCTTCAAAGGTTTGTAAGGAGGTTAATCCCAAAATTCTTTGTTCGGGAATGATCGGCACAGGTTCTGAATTAGTGTCTATTTCTCCCATTCCTATTCTAGATAGTGCGTCTGCTTTGCCATTCTTACAGCCGGGACGGTAAGTGATTACAAAATCAAACTCAGCAAAGAATAAAGCCCATCAGAGCTGACGTGATGATTGAGCCTTGGCAGTCTTTAAATATTGTAAATTTCGGTGATCAGTGATCACGGTGATGGTGTGCCTGGCGCCAAGAAGATAATGCCGCCAAGCCTTAAAGGCGGACTTAATGGCTAATAATTCCTTATCGGTAATTGCATAATTTACCTCAGGTGGGGAGAACTTTCTGGACCAAAATGCTACAGGATGCAGTTGGTTGGTTTCAGAGTCTCTCTGAGACAGGACAGCTCCCATGGCTAAACTGGATGCGTCAGTTTCGACTATGTATGGGAGATCGGGACGCGGGTGCTTCAAAATAGGTGCAGACGTGAATTTAGCTTTCAATTCCTGAAAGGCCTGTTCGGCTTCCTTGGTCCATTCGAAACGTTTATTTTTCCGCAAATGTGCAGTGATGGGTTGTACTACACGTGAAAATTCCGGAATAAATCTGCGATAAAAATTGGCAAAACCAAGCATGCTTTGGACCCCTTTTACCGAGCTAGCAGATGGCCATTTGAGGATGGCCTCCACTTTCCGTGAGTCCATTCGGACCCCATTAGGTGTCAGGATGAATCCAAGAAACTCCACCTCGGTGGTATGGAAAACACACTTTTCCAGCTTAGCAAACAGTTTGTGCTGGTGCAATTTCTCAAGGACGGCCCGGACATGCTTTCTGTGATCAGATTCCGAAGAGGAGTACACAAGAATGTCATCGATATATACGACAACACAAACATGGATAAGTTCCCGAAGGACATCGTTCATGAAGAATTGGAAGGCAGCAGGCGTGTTGCACAACCCAAAAGGCATCACCTGGTATTCGAATAAACCATATTTTGTACGGAAGGCCGTTTTCCATTTGTCGCCTTCTTTTACTCGCACCAGATGATAAGCCCCCCGGAGATCTAACTTGGTGTATACGCAAGCGTCCTTCACCTGGTCAAGGAGTTCAGGGATCAAAGGCTGAGAGTAACGGTTTTTAACCGTTATCTGGTTCAATGCGCGGTAGTCGATACAAGTACTAAGGTCGCCTTCTTTTTTGGGCACGAAGAACAAAGCCGAGGATGCCGGGGACTTTGACGGGCAAATGAAACCATTGGCTAGGTATTGATCTAAATATTGTCTCAAATGCCGGTTCTCAGGTTCAGTAAGGGCATAAATCCTGGCATAAATCCTGGCAATCGTAAGATCTGTGGGGGGGTAACGTGTTGGCCTGTTCCTTTTGGAAGAAGTCCTGAAAGTCTTGGTATTCCGGAGATAGTTGCATGGAGACAGAGGTTACAGATGCTAGACTAATCTTCAGATTTTCTGGGTAGCAGGTTTGTGCACAATCCGGGAAGGTTATTCTCTTTGCTCGCCAATTAATTCGAGGGTTATGTGTCTCTAACCAAGGAATTCCAAGAATAACCTGAAACTGTGGGGCCTTGATTACGTCAAACACAACTGCCTCCCGATGGCCGTCCGGACCAATAAGAGTCAACTCAGTAGTGGAATGTGTTACCGGTCCTGAGGAAATTTCAGTTCCATCGACTGTGGTGATGACATCTTTGCTGGTTTTTGGATGCAGAGGGAGGTTAATCCTAGAGACCAATTCACGATCCACATAGTTTCCTATAGCCCCACTATCCATGTATGCCTTTATTGCATGCAACCGCTTAGGCTGTTCCGGATCTACGAGAACCAGTGGCACAATGAAATGCAAGGTCTAAGAGTTAGTTTTCAAGCTCGGCAAGCGGACCCCTACGCTTGTCGGGCGGAGTCGTTTCCCGAAACAGAGTCTTCATGGTTTTTATCAGCGGCTCCTACCACCTTCTTGGGCGGTTTTGCCGGGCAATCTCGTAGAAAGTGTCCAGAGTTCCCACAATAAAGACATCATTTTAACTGCCGCCTCCTTTCACGTTCCTTTTGGGTTAAAGGTCCTCTAACCCCTCCAATTTGCATAGGCTCGGAGACATCGGCACCCTTGGGAGTGACGTGGGTCTTGACCAACACCCGGGTTTCAAACTTGGACCGATCGCTTTTCGGTTTTGGAGCCTGTGATCCAATTGGACCACTAAGTCTATATATTCTGTGCATTCTTGGGGCGGATTTACAACTTGGGCCAAGACATCTTTAAGTTCTCCGCGTAGACCCCGATAGAATAATGTGATTCTTTTATCCTCTGGCCACCCAGTTTCCACGATTAGTCTGTTAAAGGTTGCTATGTAGGAGAGGAGGTCTTGGTTGCCCTGTCGCAGGGATAGAAGTTCATCATCCAGAGCTTGTCCCTGAGAATGTCGAGCAAATAATCTCTCCATGCTTGCTTGAAATCCTTGGAAATCCCGGAGGATTGGGTCATCTTGAGTAACCAGTGGTACTGACCAATCGCCAGCACAGCCGCTAAGGTATGACAACACAAAAGCTACCTTGGTCTGGTCATTAGGGAAGGTCCCAGGTCTGCATAGGAAGTGCAAACGACATTGATTCAGGAATACGGTGAACCGTTTGGGGTCCCCAGCAAAGCGTTCAGGTGGGGCCAGCGGCATATTTCCAGGTAGATTGATTTGCACAGGGTTACTTGAAGCCACAGGAACAGAATTCCCCCCGGAACCAGGTAGAGGGGTTTGCCCAGCTTGACCTTGCAATACCTGCCTAGCCAGGTCATCAGTTCGTTCCTTAGATACGATTATTTCCCTCCTGAGGGCATTAGTCTCTTGACGAGCGGCATCTATTTCGGCCCGTAATTCCCCCAGTAATTGGGCCAACATATCAGTCTCAGAAGTTTCCATAGCGCCTGGGTGGGAATTTGTAGGAAGGCTTCGCGTTCTGTAACGCTCACCTGGCTCCCACAGAGGCGCTGACCTGGTCTGGATTGCTGTGACCTCTTCAAGCGTGATGCGCAGGATTCGAAACACCGACTGAACTGGACCCCCAAATCTGGCTTGTCTGGCCCGTAGAAAAATCTTTCTGTAATTGGAGAAAGGGGATTAACTGACTGCAGAGTATTGTGATTGCTTCCCACCTCCCCTTTGTTCTTCTCTGACCACCTCCGAAATCCCCAATCAATGCTCACCTTAATGTTTGAATGGATGAGCTCTCCATCCTGCTTCTGGTGCAGGGGCGCGTATTTGACCAGTTACTTCACTGGTTTAGGAAGGCGAAATGCAGTAAGTATGCAGTTTAAAAAGTTTGTTTGCTTTTCTTAACCTGCGATCTGTCCTTATTTTCAGGTGCAGAGTGGAAGTGATGCTTTGAGGGATATTGCCGGAGATAAACTCAGGTGAGTTCGTGATAAAATGATCCCTTTAAATGTGTTTGAATCCCCCTAGTAATGTCTTTCTTTTTTAGGGGCTGGGGTGTGGTACCAGGCCAAGAAGTGGCGCCGACCCGAAATGAGGAGTGGTTCCATCAAATATGGCCAGGTAAGTCTTGTGACGGAAAATCAGGCTTTCCTCATTTGTTCCTCCTGCTCACCTTTTGTCTCTTCTTCTCCCCTGCAGGTGCAGAGATGTGGCGGAATGCCCAGAAGGTCGCGGTGGATAGTGAAGAGCCCACAAGCCAGGTGAGTGATGCGCGGCGCTGCAACAAGTAGCGCAATGCTTTTAAAGAATGTCTATCTTCAGCATCGCTGGCGTGATGGTTCTGGACACAGGTAGGAAGTTAGATTAAGTTCTTGGTTTTCACCTTTTCTCTTCCCTTCCTTCCTTTCAGGTATCCCAAGATCGAGGCAGGCGTGGCTGGAGGGAAGATGCAGGAGCAGGCATGGTGAGCGTTCAGCTGCTAGATGCAGAGCAACGCGAAGCACGTGTGGCAGTCCGGGCGTGGTTTAAATAGCCTTGGAAGAAGTTCCAGGTAAGTATTCTTCCACGGTCCCCACCCAAGTAAAATAGTTCCTTTGATAAAATAGTCCCTCCTAAGCCTCATTTGGCTTGAGGCTTCATGCAGCATGGTCTGCGTCAGGTAAGTGCACCAAACACCCTCTTTTATGAGCCTGGCGCCAGGACAAAGCCCAATCCTATTAGGGGCCGCTGGGCTTTTACCCGAGGGCATGATGCCTGCTCCCGGGGGTGCTTGGCCTGTCCTGGTGCTCCGGGGGTAGGCATCATGACAAGGGGTGAGTGGGAAGTTTCACATGCGATTGGCCTGTGTACGTGTATTTCAGGGGTGCGCGGGGAGTCCTCCATGTGAATTGGCAGTGTGGCTCCTCCCAGGTGTCCTCTCTACCCCCTCCACGGCCCCTGCAGGCAGCCCACACCACAGGGGACTACCCTGCACCCCTGGTCATGTCCCGCAGGCAGCACATCCACCATGGGCATGCCCCCCAGCCAAGCCACATGTCACGTTGCAATATGATCACCAACTCATGTCTACCAGCACCCCAACCACCCAGCAGTCAGGGGCACCTGCCAGCAGGCCCCCATTCATGTCCCCCAGCACCCCCAACCACCAAGCAGTCAGGGGCACCTGCCAGCAGGCCCCCACTCATGTCCCCCAGCACCCCGACCACCCAGCAGTCAGGGGCACCTGCCAGCAGGCCCCCACTCATGTCCCCCCCAACACGTCAACATGACCCACAATCATGGCCCTCATGTCCACCCGAATCCAACCGCACGCCACCCCTGGCCAAATAACCAACCAAGTCTAACAAACACCCCACATAGAAATGGCCATTACATGAAACAACCCAAATGGCATGTATGTACATCAACACATGTCTGTCACACACACACAATGGGGGACAGTGAATGTGAAAAGCCACATCGTGACATGCATGAAACCAATGAGAGAATACCACACATTGAACTAAGGAAAAATATGTATTGGACCAAAAATGCAGTGAAACAAAGGAAAACACAAAACAATGCACATAAGGAATGAAATGCAGAAAGACATAAAATGATAAAAAATTGAAATCAGAATCACAACGAAACACAAATCAAAATGTCTCCAAACTCTCACTGCAATAAAGCAAATCCAAACTGCAAGATAAAAGAAAAATCCATTGCTCCATGGTGAAATAAAATTCCTAAAGCTGATAAATCCACAGTCCAACTATTTACAAGGATGAAATCCTGGGTCCATGAGGCCAACAGTTGAAATGAAACCTACCAAAATACGCTAACTAATTAAGAACTATATACAAAAATGTGGGGCATTGTCCAAGCACCCCAAAATAAATGAAAACCAAAATGAAACCTAACACTAACTAACTATATACAATAGCGGCGGGCAAGTCCAACGGCTCACTGGTTGATGTCATGGGCCAGGGCATCATCGAACTCCTGTTCAATGGCTTGGAGGCGGGCATGTTCACTGGCCCGAGGTCTCGCAGGGATAACGCGGTGTCCAGCTCCAACCCCCTGCGAATACCCTCGAGGCACTCAGCCCGCCTCAGCGCCCTCCGCATGGAGTTCTCCGCCCTGACCATTGTGAGCCGTTCCCCCGCCGCCGCTCCGCACTTATCTGCTGGCCCAACCACTCCCACACGGAAGACACTCCCATTCCAGGGTTCTCCTGCCCTCCGGCCGATGCCTGCCCCTCTGATGTTGATGGCCCAGAGCCATGATGCCTCCCACGTCGAGCCTGCCGCTGCCTCTGACGCAACTGCCTCTGCCAGCACAACGGCATCCAGGCTGATGGAATCCACTGACGCCGTCGTGCACGTGCCTTGCAAGATGATGCCGTCACATCCTCCATCTGCTGGGGTCCAGTTGCTGGTGTGTCCACCCCTGCTTGGACCTCCGACTCCCGACTGTGGCAGGGATGGGATCCCCAACGAGCTGGCTGCGTTGGTCGGGGCAGGTTCACAGGGGGCCCTGGTGGCATCTGGGCTGGAAGACGGCATGGAGAACGACAGGCGCATAGCCTCCACAGAAGAGGAGAGGGTCGCCAGAGTGGCCGACACATGTACGAAACCCCCAACCATGGTCGCTCCCAACTGGGCCACGTTGGCACAGTGCTCTTTGTGATGACGTGTGTGCTCCCCCCGAGAAGCACGCAGCTCATCACGAATGACACCCGTGCGCAACGAGACACCAATCAGGACCTTCTCCATACGGCTGGGTGTCCCCTCGTCCGCAGGTAGAGGAGTGTCAGATGACATGGACATCTCCCCTACCTGCGGACGGGCCTGAGGTGGGGCATCCCTGCTGGTGCATGGTGGTGCAGTAACAGTGTCAGGGACAGTGACATGCACAGGCCCCTCCGCGGCGACCTGTGCTGCCTCCTGCCCCTGGCCCTGGACTGCACCACTTGCACCAGCAGGGATGCCCCCACCAGGCCCCATGTGCGGCTCAGTAGCGGCCTCCTCCTCCACTGTGGAAACCACCAACCTGGATGGCTCAACACCGTCTTCCGCCGTTGCAAGCCCCTGTGGGGGATCACCCACCCCTTCCGCTGCAGCCGTGGGGGCATCCCCGCCGCTTGGCTCCACCCTCTTCTTCACTTGCCGCTGTGTTGAGGGAGACATAGAACATAAGCATCAGGGTACTGTACAATGGTCACCTAGACAGGAAGAAATAGCAGATGAGTGGAACTGTCAAACATCACTTCCATCATGTCCCTCCACAGCACATGGGTCGGTGCAGGCAAAACACATGCAGTAACAGGCATGGCGCATGCTATGGACATTAGCATACATGTCCAAGGGACTCTTGAAACATACAATGTGGTTTTGAACTCACATGCAGCATGGGTCATGCCTTTCACATTTACACACTTCACCGTAGTTTCATCCATCTGGACTCCTACACCCCAGACACAGTGGATACAAGGATGACTAGGTTGCATCAGTGAATCTGAACATTGTCACAGACATGTGTCATGCACCCATGCCATTTACAAGTCACGGACACGCAGGTCAGACACACAGACATGGACACCATACATTTACATGGCATCAGCACCCATCCCTCACCCCCACCCATGTCCAGGAACAGAGACTGGCATGCTTTCATGTGTCCGTTCCGCATAGAGCTCCCCATGTTGCATCTAAACACATGCACCAACCATGTGGTTCACACATTACTGGTCTCACATGCATGACCATGATGTACCTGCACACACACATACGTACATGGCCTATGTCACACATACAGGCAAGTATCAGACAACCAGCACACTGCAACATGCCCTGTCTCACACAGCAATGCTTGGCCACTTACCGCTCAACTCCAGACAGGTCTGCCCCTCAAGGATCTGGGCGTGGAGCGCTGGGCATGCGCGTTCCAGGACCCTCAGCTGGATGGTACTCATGCGGCCCCGGCCCCCCTCCACGAGGCGCCGGGCCTTTATGAGGGTCCTGGACCTCAAGTCCTCCCAGCGCTTTTTGACTTGCTTGATGTTGCGGGTTGCCACCCCCTCCGCGTTGAGAACAACCACAAAGTCGTCCCAGATCCTGTCCCATTCTTCCTTGTTGGCGCGTGATGATCCGAAGAGGGCATCATAATGCCCCAGGACATGCTCCACCAGGACATCAACTTCGGTGGCACTGAAGCTGGTGGCCCTCTGCCCCTCTGGCTGGTGGTCGCCAGTGGTCTCGGATGGTGTTTGCCCCGACAATGCGACCCCCGAGGCAGGCGTGGGTGGGCAACTGGGTCCTGGGGCTGGGCTGTGGAGCGATGGTATCCCAGTCGGGAGTCTTCTGTTCCAGCAGGGGTGGACACAGTAACTGGACCCCTGCAGATGGCTGATGTGCAGGCACCAAATGGCAGGGCACGGTGGCAGCAGGCAGGCAGGCAGCAGCAGATGGCTCGTGGGAGGCTGCTCAGGGCTCTGGGGGGCAGTCATTCGGCCTTTTGGGTAGGAGCGTGGTCTTCTGTGTGCTTACGTGTGGCCAGCTTGATACGGAGTGATTTGGCACGTGAAAATTCTGCACGTCAGCGTGTAATTCGAGGAAAGGCCCTTAGCGCATAAGCGCGTCAGCACGCATACGCGATTTCATTGGACCAAAGGCCCTTAGCGCGTAAGCGCGTCTGTGACGTATAGTGCATGGGGTTGCCCTGGCAGGGCTTGAAGATCCCACGTGGCTTTCCGTTGCTCTGTATGTGCTTTTCGTGGGGTGCGGTACATGTGTTTTCCAGGCATTGGGGTTCACACGCTATTACTTCACAGTGGGTGGGTGTTGGCTACGCGTTCTCCTACACATAAGGCAGATGGTGAGTGGTTCCCCGCTCCCCCAGGCCCGATCGCGTGTTACACATCCCGCGCCCCCCTAAAATACACGTACCCCGCTCCCCCAGGCCTGATCGCATGTGAAACTTCCCGCGCACCCCTAAAATACACATACCCCGCTCACCCAGGCCCGATCGCGTGTAACACTTCCCGCGCACCCCTGAAATACACGCACATGCTATTTTTCACACAGCAGGTGTCCGTGTTTGTCGCGTACCCCTTTGCACGTCATTTGTCCTAGAGGGCCACAGTATGGGACATTCATCAGAGCTGTGTATACGTGCTTTTTGTTAGCGCACATTTTTTTAATGCGCAGGGGCGCTACCGCCTGCCTTCGTGTGGCGGACGTGTTTAGGCCTGTGAGCATCTTTGCCCGTGCCGTTTTCTAGTCCATGAATACGTGTTGTTCGTGTGCGTGTGGGCGTTCCGTGTATTTCCCTGCAGTACTTCCCAGTTACGCCTTCTTTTTCACGCGTTGTTCCCCATTCCGCGTGTTACGCCTCGTGTTACGCCCACTTTTTGGTGTGTTCGCTAAGGTTGTGCACATTCGCTGTGCGCGTCGCGCACGGCATTCGAGCTGTTGCAATGACGTGTGCGCCATGCACGGGTTTGGCGCACATCCTGAGGAAAACACGCGCAGGGACTTCCATTAATCGCACCCGTGTGCGTGTGCCTGTTTTTTGACGCTTGCGCCTGCCTGCGCCTGCTTGGGCCAAGATTTTCGGCGCACATTTTTTCCATGAATCGGCCCCTGAGTGAGAACTGGAGTCTAGCATGGCCAGCAGCCTGTAGTTGGAAGGGTCCATTCTAGCCCCCTTTTTATGGCCCGGTATCAGAATGGATTCCCTCCAAATCGATGGAATAAAGCCCAGGATCAGAATACGAGAGAACAAACTCTCTAACAGAGAATCCCAAAAGTTAGGGTTAGCTTTCATGACAGCATTAGCTACAGAGTCAGGGCCGGTGGCACATGAGGCTTTTAATTTCTACATAACAGTTAAAATCTCATCCACTTCAAAACGTTTGGAGACATTGAGGGGCCGATACATGGAAGAAATGTGCGCTGAAAATCGTGGCGCAAGCGTGAAAACGCAAGCGCACGAGCACACGTGCGATTCATGGAAGGCCCTGCGCGTGTTTCCCCCGGGAAGTGCGCCGAATCCGTGCGTGGCGCACACGGGCACACACATCATTGCAACATCCAGAATGCTGTGTGCGAGGCGCACAGCGAAAGCGCACAACGTAAGCGCACACACCAAAAAGGGGGCAGAACACGGGGCGTAATGCGCGGAATGGGGAACAATGTGTGAAAATAAGGGCGTAACTTGGGATGTACTGCTGGGAAGTACATGGAACGCCCACACGCACGCGAAACACACGTATTCATGGAATCGAATAGGGGAAACCCGCGCACGGGCAAAGACACACACAGGCCTAAACACGTCCGCCACATGAAGGCAGCGTCCCTGCGCATTACAAAAAGCTACGATGAATGACCCATTCTGTGGCGCCCTAGGAGAAATGGCTTGTCACACAACGCACAGGCATCCCATAAAAGCAAGAAAAAGAGATAAGCGACCCCAGTTGCCCACGTGCGTGTAAAAAAACAAAGCAGTACGCTGTGCCAGCCAGGAGCACAAAAAATACGTACGCGATCAACGCACAGGCTAGTTTACCCGTAAAAAAAGGGGTACGCGACAAACAGGGACACCCGCAGTGGGAAAAATAGCGTGTGCGACTCACCGTCTGCCTTGCGTGTAGAAGAACAACGCATAGCCAACACCCATCTGCTGAGAAGTAATTGCGTGTGAACCCCAACGCCTGGAAAACACACGCACCGCTTTCCACGAAAAGCACGTACAGAGCGATGGAAACCCACGTGGGAACTTCAACCCGTGCCAGGGGAACGCCCGTGCGTGTCACGTCACAGACACGCATATGCGCTAAGGGCCTTTCCTCGAATTACACGCTGATGTGCAATTTTTCATGTGCCAATTCACTCCGTATCAAGCTGGCCACGCGACAACACACGGAAGACCATGCTCCTGACCAGAAGGCCATTTTCCTGCCCCCCGGAGCACTGAGCCCGCTCCCACCTGCCATCTGCTGATGCCTGCCTGCTGGCCACGTGCCCTGCTATTTGGTGCCTGCACGTCAGCCATCTGCATTGGTCCAGTTGCTGTGACCACCCCTGCTGGAACAGAAGACTCCCGACTGAAGTTACATCGCTCCACAGCCCAGCACCAGGACCCAGTTGCCCACACACACCTGCCTCAGGAGTTGCCATGTCGGGGGAAACACCATCGGAGACCACTGGCAACCCTCAGCCAGAGAGGCAGAGGGCTACCAGCTTCAGTGCCGCAGAAGTTGGTATCCTGGTGGAGCAAGTCCTGGTGAATCATGATGCCCTCTTTGGAAGTTCACGCGCCGACAATGAAGGACGGAAGAGGAACTGGAAGGACATTGTGGCTGCCATCAACGTGGATGGGGTGGCAGCCCGCGACATGGCACATGTCCGGAAGTGCTGGGAGGACTTCAGGTCCAGGACCCTCAGCAAGGCCCGGCACCTCTTGAAGGCAAAGCATGCAGAGGGGTGCCGGGTCCACCTCACCAACATCCAGATGAGGGTCCTGGAATGCATACACCCAGCGCTCCACCTCCAGGTCCTTCAGATGCCGACACGTCCGGCGTCGACCGGTAAGTGTCCATGCGTACTGATTGGATGCAGTGCATGTTGAGGTGTGCCAGGAGTGTGCAGGTTGGACTTATGTCTAGAAAGGGCCATGTATGGATGTGTATGTACAGGGACATGAGCCTGCCGCGTGTGAGTCCAGTCATGTGTGAGTCACATCAATGGTGTATGTGTTCAAATGCATGATGGCCAAAGGCATGCGTGGTTGCACACATGTTTACATTTCTGTGTATGCACTATGGCATGGTTGGGGTGTGACACATGGATGCTGGTTCCACCTTCTTGTACGTGCACGTTGTACATATGCGTGTGTGTGTATTTGAAATGTGTTCCACTGTGATACACCATGGATGCATGTGACACCGACATGTAGGAGGCTGATTGGCAGATGTGACATAGTTGCCGATGATTTCACTGTGACAGGTGGTGGAGATGTACAGATGCATGTATATCTGGTGCCGTGTGTGCATGTGTTTGGCACTCCCCGTGCTGCATGTGACGTTAGGCTGACCTTTGGATGCTCATGCTGTTGTATGCGTATGGATGGTGCTGCCTGCTGCATCATTCCTGTTATTTGCACATGTGTGTGGGTACAAATGATATGTGTGCTGCGGTGTGTGATGCCATCTGTTACACTCACCTGGTTCCCACAGGGGCGTCGATCGAACCCGGACACCTGCGGTCTCAACCAACGTGATGCGAAGTGCTGAGATGACTGTCTGGACTGGCCCGCCTAATCTCGTCTGCTTGATCCGTAAAAGTATTCTCCTGCAAGTGGAGAAAGGGATTTAGCCACCCGTGGATTTCAGTGATGGCCCCCTCCCACTGTTCTCCCTTCTGGTCACCTCTGATATCCCCTTAAGCGCCTCACCTTATGTTTTTAAATGATGAGCTCTCCATCCTGCATGGATTGCAGGGACGCGTTGAATGCCAGTTATTTCACTGGTTTGAAGGCGTGGGAAAGTTTCCGGCGAGTATTGACTCTGAGGTTCCTGGCAATGTCCAGTAAGTATCAAGTTCATAGAGTTCAATATGTCCGATGTTTCACTCTTGTCCCCCCCTTCCTTCCTTTTTCTTGCAGCTGGGATTGTGAGAAGATACCCTTGTGGCAGCTGGTGGCGTTCAGGTAAGAGTCTGTGTTACCCGACACTGTCCGGTAAATGTTGCACGTGTTTAACGTGTTGTTTTCTCTCCCTTTGCAGATGCGGCACATGAAGATGTGGAGAGTTATAGAATAATGCCTCCGGTGGTAAATCAGGTAAGTCTATGGTGATAAGAGTGATATTTGTTGGTTTTCTCGGCTCACATTGTTGTTTTCTTTTCTCCCTCAGGTGCCGGAGTTCGGCGAAGAAATGATGGAGGCAGCGCCGAATCGAAAGATGCTGTGAAGACTGGTGAGTATGGCGCGGCACTGCAGCTGGAAATGCGGTGCGAACAGAAATGATGCTCTTTCCGGGTCCGGAGGCGAGATGGATCCGAAATCAGGTGAGGAATTCGAAAATAGTTTGTTTTCTAACCTTGTCGTTTTCTTTCCTCTTTGTTTTAGGAGCTCCAGATGCGAGGCGGGTGTGGCTGCAGGCTGGATGCAGACTGCAGGCACGGTGACCGTTACGCTGCTGGATGCAGAATAACGCGAAGCGTGTGCTGCTGATCGGGCGTGGTTTAAATAGCCTCCAAAGTAGTTCCAGGTAAGAAGTTCCCAAGAACCACACCTGAGTAAAAAATAGTTCCTGTAACAAAATAGTCCCACCCAAGCCTCACGTTGGCTTGGACTCACTAGCAGCATGGTCTGCATCAGGTAAGTAAAGTCTATGAGCCTGGCGCCTATGGCGCCAGGACTGTTTTCCATGATGAGCCTGGCGCCTAAGGCGCCAGGACTGAACCCAAACAGCCCTGTTTGTTTTAGGCTGTTGGGGTTTTAGCAAGTATCTGGATGCTTGCTCCCGTAGCTGATGGACTTGGTCCTGATGCACGGGGGTAGGCATCATGACAGCATTCCCCCCCAAGGCCCCTCCTAAAGTTGTTCTTCCCCTTGTTCCTGGTTTGTCTGGGAAGTCCCGATGGAATCTCTTCACCAACCTAGGTGCATGAATGTGGTCAATAGGTTCCCATGACCTTTCTTGTGGTCCGTAGCCCTTCCAATCGATTAAATAAAAAAGTCTTGATTTAACCATCTTGGAGTCCAGGATATTTTTTACCTCGAATTCAGGTTCTCCATCTATCAAGATGGGGTTGGGTGGCTTGGTTAATCTTGTTCCTGGTTGAACTGGTTTTAAAAGTGAAACATGAAAGACAGGATGAATGCGCATATTAGAGGGTCATTCCAATTTGACGGCCAAAGGGTTGATAATGGCCTTAATGGTGTAAGGTCCCAAATATCTAGGGTTAAAAGTCCAAGCTCCCTTCAGAGGTATGTGTTTTGTGCCCAGCCAAACTTGATCCCCAATCTGGTATTGTGGAGTTTCACTTCTATGTTGATCAGCATTTTTCTTATATTTATCTTTTGCTTGTTTCAAATGTTCTGTCGCCTCCTCAAAAGCTTGTGTAATAGTAGAGTGCAAATGACTAACTGCGGGCATTTCTAAATGCTGAGGCGAATTTAGTTCTGAGGTTCGAGGGTGATGTCCATATATGGTATAAAAGGGTCTTTGTCCGGTTCCTGAATGTACAGAGTTGGTATATGCATACTCGGAAATCCATAAAATATCTTTCCAATTATTTTCGGTCTGGTGTAGCATGCAACGTAGGTACTTTTCAAGGGTCTGGTTGGTCCTCTCCGTTTGACCATCGGTCTGGGGATGGTGACTGGTTGATAACCTCACGTCGATTTGCGCCAATTGACAACATTTCTTCCAAAAATGGGAAATGAATTGACTACCTCGGTCAGAGACCAATACGGAAGGAAATCCGTGTATGCGAACAATGTTTTCGAGGAACTCCTTGGCCAGAATTGAGGCAGATGGTAATCCCTTTAAAGGAATAAAGTGGGAACATCTTGGAAAAAAGATCGACAATAACGAGAATGGTGTTAAATCCATTACATGGAGGTAGATCGGTAATAAAGTCTAAAGATAAGGTGTGCCATGGTGTAGGTGGAATATCCAAAGGTTGTAAAAGGCCAGCTGGTTTTTTCTTCTGACTTTTGTTTTGGGCGCAAATGCCACAAGACATCACAAATGACTTTATGTCTTTTCGCCAGGTGGGCCACCAGAATTGTCTCTTAATTTTAGCCTCAGTTTTTGCGATACTTGGGTGCCCTTCCATCAGGGTGTCATGATAATTGGAGATGACGAGTTCTTGTAGTTCCTTGTGTGGTAGAAATAGTCGCCCTTGATAATAAGGTAGGTCATTGATGACTGAGTAGTCCGGGCCTTTCCTTACCCAGTCCTGCAGGGCTGTTGGATCGAAGAGTTGTTGGATCTTTCCCTGAATATCCTCTAGTGTCTGTAGAGTAGTTATGCCAAGAATTCTTTGTTCTGAAATTATAGGCACCGGTTCCGGGTTCGCATATGCTTCACCCATCCCTATTCGGGATAAGGCATCTGCCTTGCCATTTTTACAGCCTGGTCGATAAGTGATCACGAAATCGAACTCGGCAAAGAACAATGCCCATCGAAGTTGGCGCGACGATTGGGCCTTGGCTGTTTTTAAACACTGCAAGTTCCGGTGATCGGTGATTACAGTAATGGTATGCCTGGCACCGAGTAGATAATGCCGCCAAGCCTTGAAGGTGCATTTGATGGCTATTAACTCTTTATCGGTAATCGCATAATTTAACTCGGGTGCCGAGAACTTTCTGGACCAAAATGCTACTGGGTGAAGTTGACCGGTTTCAGGATCCTTCTGGGATAGGACAGCTCCCATGGCTAAACTGGATGCATCAGTTTCAACTATGTATGGAAGTTCAGGGCGTGGATGCTTTAAGACAGGTGCAGACGTGAATTTTGCTTTCAGCTCTTGGAAGGCCTTTTCAGCTTATTCGGTCCACAAGAAGCGTTTGTTTTTTCGCAAAAGTGCTGTGATAGGGTGTACAACATGTGAGAATTCCGGAATTAATCTGCGGTAGAAATTAGCAAATCCGAGCATGCTTTGTACCCCTTTAACTGAACTGGGTGATGGCCACTTGAAAATTGCGTCCACCTTTCGAGAGTCCATTCGGACGCCTTTTGGAGTCAGGATAAATCCAAGGAATTCAACTTCCGTAGCATGAAAAACGCAATTTTCCAATTTTGCATATAACTTGTGCTGGCGTAGTTTCTCAAGGACTGCACGAACGTTCTTCACATGGTCTGATTCTGAGGAGGAGTACACTAGAATATCGTCTACGCATACGACAACACAGAGGTCAATGAGTTCATGAAGGACATTGTTCATAAAATACTGGAAGGCTGCTGGTGCATTGCACAACCCGAAGGGCATCACCTGGTATTCGAATAACCCGTACTTAGTGCGAAAGGCAGTCGTCCATTTGTCGCCTTTCTTTACACGTACCAGATGATATGCCCCTCTGAGATCTAATTTAGTGTAGATGTAAGCGTCCTTTACTTGGTCTAGTAATTCAGGAACCAGAGGCAATGGGTATCGGTTCTTAACCGTGATCTGATTTAGTGCACGGTAGTCTATGCACGTTCTGAGGTCACCTTCCTTTTTAGGCACGAAGAACAAAGCTGAAGATGCAGGGGACGTGGATGGCTGATTGAAGCCATTAGCAAGGTACTGGTCCAAGTATTGTCGTAGATGAAGGTTTTCGGGTTCCGTAAGGGCGTAGATCCTACTACATGGAGGTTGTGCACCGGGTATGAGATCGATTTGACAATCGTATGATCTGTGAGGTGGTAAGGTGTTTGCCTGTTCTTTTTGGAAAACATCCTGGAATTCTTGATATTCCTGAGGTAACTGCACGACTGGAGTAGCGACTGTGGCCAGGCCTTTGTTCAAGGGTTTTTCCAGGTAACAAGTATGTGCACAATCCGGGAAGGTTATTCTCTTCTCTCGCCAATCAATACAAGGATTATGTGTCTCCAACCAAGGTATTATTTGGAACTGCGGGGCTTTGATTAAATCAAACACAATAGTCTCTCGATGCCCATCCTGACCCAATAGTGTCATCTCTGCGGTGGAATGAGTTACAGACCCAATGGCAATTTCAGTTCCAACGAGTTAAGACCCCCTTGTGACTGTCTTTTTTTAATATAATGGTTTTGTAGCGGTGATGACATCCGAAGTTGTCTTTTTGCAAAGATATAGATTCATCCTAGTAGCCAATTCGTGGTCCACATAGTTTCCTATGGCCCCGCTATCAATGTATGCCCTTACTGCGTGCATACGTGATGGCTGCCTTGGATCCATGAAGACCATTGGTATGATGAAGTGCGAGGTCTGAGTATCCTTCTTCAAGCTCGGCAAGCGGACCTCTACGCTTGTCGGGCGTGGTCGTTTCCCGAATCAGGACCTGTTTGATTCTTATCAGCAACTCCGACTACTTTTTTGGATGGTTTTATAGGGCAATCCCATAGAAAATGTCCTGAGGACCCACAGTACAGACACAATTGCATCTGCCGTCTCCTTTCTCTTTCCTTTTGAGTTAAGGGCCCCTTGACCCCTCCGATCTGCATCGGTTCTGATGCATCTGTTCCTTTGAGGGTAACATTGGGTTTAACCAATACCCGATACTCAAACTTAGCTCAATCAGTCTTTCTATTCTGAAGTCGGTGGTCTAACTGGACCACTAAGTCTATATATTCTGCGCAATCCTGGGGTGGGTTCACAACTTGGGCCAAAACATCTTTGAGTTCACCCCGAAGTCCACGATGAAATAATGTAATTCGTTTTCCCTCTGGCCATCCGGTTTCCACCACCAACCTATTGAAGGTTGCGATATAGGTTAGTAGATCCTGGCTACCTTGTCGTAGGTATAAAAGTTCATTATCCAGGGCCTGTCCCTGTGAATGTCTGGCAAATAGTCTTTCGATGCTCAAGTGAAAACCCTGAAAATCCCGAAGAAGAGGGTCATCCTGGTTGACTAGTGGAATTGACCAATCCGCTGCGCTGCCACTAAGGTATGATAGTACAAAGGCTACTTTGGCTTGGTCGTTCGGAAAAGCTCCAGGTCTGCATAAAAAGTGCAAGCGGCATTGGTTCATAAACAC
The DNA here is from genome assembly GCF_040938575.1 of Ambystoma mexicanum. Taxonomy (NCBI): domain Eukaryota; kingdom Metazoa; phylum Chordata; class Amphibia; order Caudata; family Ambystomatidae; genus Ambystoma; species Ambystoma mexicanum. The sequence goes on from NC_090941.1 coordinate 1,093,744,574, forward strand.
GGCAAACCTTTTTCGGGTCCCCAGCAAAACGTTTGGGCGGAGCTAAAGGAATGCTCCCTGGTAGAACCACTTGCACAGGATTGCTCGATGAAATAGGAGTTGGATTCCCCCAGAGTCCAGGTAATGGTGTTTGCCCAGCTTGGTTTTGCAGCAATTGTCTAGCAAGATCATCAGTGCGCTTCTTTTACACAATCAGTTCTCTCCTGAGGGCATTAGTTTCTTGGCGCGCAGCGTGTACTTCTGCCCTAAATTCCCCTAACAATAGGGCTAGTTGGTCGGTTTCTGAGGTTTCCATTACGCCCGGGTGGGGATTTGTAAATAGTCTTCGCGTTCTGTTACGCTCACCTGGTTCCCACAGGGGGGTCGATCGGACCCGGACAGCTGCGGTCTCCACCAACGTGATGCGAAGTGCTGAGATAACTGTCTGGACTGGCCCGCTTAATCTCGTCTGCTTGATCCGTAGAAGTATTCTCCTGCAAGTGGAGAAAGGGATTTAGCCACCCGTGGATTTCAGTGATGGCCCCCTCCCACTGTTCTCCCTTCTGGTCACCTCCGATATCCCCTCAAGAGCCTCACCTTATGTTTTTAAATGATGAGCTCTCCATCCTGCATGGATTGCAGGGGCGCGTTGAATGCCAGTTACTTCACTGGTTTGAAGGCGTGGGAGAGTTTCCGGCGAGTATTGACTCTGAGGTTCCTGGCAATATCCAGTAAGTATCAAGTTCATAGAGTTCAATATGTCCGATGTTTCACTCTTGTCCCCCCTTCCTTCCTTGTCTTGCAGCTGGGATCGTGAGAAGATACCCTTGTGGCAGCTGGTGGCGTTCAGGTAAGAGTCTGTGTTACCCGACGCTGTCCGGTAAATGTTGCACGTGTTTAACGCGTTGTTTTCTCTCCCTTTGCAGATGCGGCACATGAAGATGTGGAGAGTTATAGAATAATGCCTCCGGTGGTAAATCAGGTAAGTCTATGGTGATAAGAGTGATATTTGTTGGTTTTCTCGGCTCACCTTGTTGTTTTCTTTTGTCCCTCAGGTGCCAGAGTTCCGCGAAGAAATGATGGAGGCAGCGCCAAATCGAAAGATGCTGTGAAGACTGGTGAGTATGGTGCGGCGTTGCAGCTGGAGATGCGACGCGAACAGAAATGATGCTCTTTCCAGGTCCGGAGGCAAGATGGATCCGAAATCAGGTGAGGAATTTGAAAATAGTTTGTTTTCTAACCTTGTCCTTTAATTTCCTCTTTGTTTTAGGAGCTCCAGATGCGAGGCGGGCGTGGCAGCAGGCTGGATGCAGACTGCAGGCACGGTGAGCGTTACACTGCTGGATGCAGAATAACGCAAAGCGTGTGCTGCTGATCGGCCATGGTTTAAATAGCCTCCAAAGTAGTTCCAGGTAAGAAGTTCCCAAGAACCACACCCGAGTAAAAAATAGTTCCTGTAACAAAATAGTCCTAACCAAGCCTCACGTTGGCTTGGACTCACTAGCAGCATGGTCTGCATCAGGTACGTAAAGTCTATGAGCCTGGCGCCGAAGGCGCTAGGACTGAACCCAAACAGCCCCCAGCCGGGGCTGTTGGGGTTTTAGCAAGTATATGGATGCTTGCTCCCAGAGCTGAGGGACTTGGTCCTGATGCCCGGGGGTAGGCATCATGACACCATCTGTGAAGTTCGAGATTGCCACTCATGTGCAACTGTCATGTGTGTATCAGACCATTGTACAGTGCCCTGATGCCTGTGTTCTGTCTCTCCCTGTCTGCAGCGTCAACTGATGAAGAGGGTGGAGACGGTGCTGTGGAGCACAGCGGCAGGGATCCCACCGCCAGCCGGAGACACAAGGCCCAGCTCCTCTCCCATGTTGTCATCTGTTCGGGGAGTGAGGAGTCTGGAGCCGCGCCCGCGGCCGCAGCTGCTGAGGGTAAGTCCAAGAGGCGGAGGTCGGAGGTGGACTCCTCGGCAGCAGAGACCCCACAGGGGCCTATGGATGAAGATGGCATGGAGTCATCCAGGTTGTTGGGGGGATTGGTTGAGGAGGAGGCCGTGGAAGGCCCACGCACGGGGCCTGGAGGGGGTATTCCACTGGAGCTAGTGGTGCAGTCCAGGGGCAGGGACAGGAGGCAGCATAGGCGGCCGCGGAGGTGCCTGTGTGTAATCCTGTCCCCGATCCTGTCACTGCATCATCCGGCACCAGCAGGGATGCCTCCCTCCAGACCGGTTCCCAGGGAGGGGATTCGCGAACAACAACTGGCCTTCCTCTCCCTGCGGACATGGCAATCCCGGACCGTGTTGAGCCTGTCTTGGCTGGGGTGACATTGCGTCAACGTGGCATTCGTGAAGACATGCAGGGTTCCTGTGTGGACAATGCACGTTTTTACAGATGCCTCGTTGACCGCGTCAACCTACTAGGACAGGTCACTGTGGCTGGGTTCCTCCGTATGCTGGACCTTCTACCAACCCCCTCCTCAACTGAACCCCCTATGCGCCAGTTGTCCTCCGTGCCATCTTCCTGGCCAAGTATCACCTGGCCCCCTGTGGAGCTGCCCCTGAACCAGTGGCCAGGCTGGTGGAGGACACATCCCTGCCACAGTCGGGAGTCGGAGGTCCAGCAGGGGTGGCCACCCCAACAACTGGACACCAGCAGGAGGAGGATGTGCAGCATTCAACAGGCAGGGCACATGCACGGCAGCAGCAGGCTCAAGGTGGGAGGGATGAGGGCTCGGGCCATCAACATCACAGGGGCAGGCATCGGCCAGAGGGCAGGAGGACCCTAGATTGGGAGTGTCTTCCGTGTGGCAGTGGTTGGACTGGCAAATAGATGTGGAGCGGCGGCGGGCGGAAGAGGCGCGGCTCACTATGGTCAGGGCGGAGATCTCCATGCGCAGAGCGTTGAGGCGGGCTGAGTGCCTCGAGGAAATTCGCAGGGAGTTGAAGGTGGACATGGTTTTATCCCTGCGAGACCTCGGGGCCAGGGAAGAGGCCCGCCTCCAAGACATTGAACAGGAGTTCGATGATGCCCTGGCCCGGGACATCAACAAGTGAGCCTTTGGACTTACCCACCGCCTTTGTAAATAGTTATGTAGGTGTAAGTGTCCTTTCTATTTTTATTTCCTTTGGGGCGCATGGACTATGCCCCGCCTTTTTGTATATAGTTATTAATTAGGTAGGATTTAGGTTAGGTTTCTTTGGATTGTTGGGCTCATGGACCCTTGCATGTTCATTTGTAAATAGTTTTGGACCTGGATTTCATTTTCTTGGACACATGGTGGAATACTTTTCTTTTTGGAACTCTGATTTTTGTCTGATGGACGGACTCATTGGAGCCATTTTACTTTTGATTTTATTTGTTACAGCATTCATTTTTTTTTCATTTTTTGGACTTCCGGACTTTGAATATTTTTTATTTTATTATTGTCTGCTTTTTTTTATTCATTTGGTTTATTCTTCAATACACTTTTTTTTCTATACTTTACTTGTGTGGTCATCTCTCATTTGTTTTGTGCATGTCACAATGTGGTTTTTCACAGTCTTGTGTCGCCATTGTGTGTGTCTGAGGGACATGTATTCATGGGCATGCTGGTTATTTATTTTCTATCATGGCATTGGGAATTCAATGTGGAGTGAATGGAATGCTTGGTTTGGTGTTTAGACTGGGGTGGCGTGGGGTGGGATTTGGGCAATGATTCTGGAGTGTGATGACGTGTCGGGTGGGGGGACATGAGTTGGGGCCTGCTGGCAGATGCCCGTCAATGGTGGGTGGGGGACATTAGTCGGGGCCTGCTGGCAGGTGGCCGTCAATGGTGGGTCGGTGGGTGGGGGACATGTGTTGGGGCTCACAAGTGCATGGTGCCATGTGGGCTGCCTGCGGGGCATGGTCAGGGGTGTAGGGTAGTCCCCTGTGGTGTGGGCTGCCTGTGGGGCATGGGGAGGTTGGATGGGCTGCCTGTGGGGGATGGGGAGGGAGGATGGGCTGCATGCGTGTATTCCGAAGGGTGCGCGTGGATTTCTACACACATTTTACCTGATGCGAGTGGCGTATGTGTATTCTGAGGGGTGCGTGTGGACTTTTACATGCGTTTTAGATAGCACGAGCGGGGTACGTGTATTCCGAGGGGTGCGCGGGGAGTTTTCCACGCATTTTCGATAGCGCGAGCGGGGTATGTGTATTCTGAGGGGTGTGCATGGACTTTTACACGCGTTTTCGATAGCACGAGCGGGGTAGGTGTATTTCGAGGGGTGCGCAGGGAGTTTTTCACGCGTTTTCGATAGCACGAGAGCGGTACGTGTATTCCGAGGGGTGCGTGTGGACTTTTACATGCGTTTTCGATAGCGCAAGCGGAGTATGTGCATTCCGAGCCGTGCGCTGGGAGTTTTCCACGCGTCTTCGATAGCACGAGAGCGGTATGTGTATTCTGAGGGGTGTGCGTGGACTTTTACACGTGTTTTCGTGCTTGGGGGGGCTGTATGCTGGTCCCCTGGCCTTTGTGCCATGTAGGAGATTTGTGCGATGTTTTTGGCGCACGGGGCGGGATTGGGGGCGTTACTGGTGCTGCTACAGGGTCGCTGTGCCACTCTGCGCCACGGCTGGTTATAGATGTTAAAATCCATGAATAGGCTGTGCGCTGAAATGGGTTTACTAGATCCCTAGTATGTGTCTCCCAGGTGGATTCAGAGATCAGAATTCAACTCTTGTGCCTTATTTTCAGCCAGATATTATCAGTAACAGTATCAAAACATTTTACTGTTATTCGCTTTTAACAAGGTGCAGAGGAATGTCCAATTGGCATCAGCCAGTTCTTATAACGAGCAGATGATGAGGCCAGCTGTTTTGCCCACCTGGGTCAGTATGGTTGATCTCCTGATACAAGCAGTCGCCCTCTGATAGGCTTTTTTCTTTTTATGCATCAGGACATCAAACAAAGATATATCACTGTTGTCACACTGTACCCTATTCGTGTGTAGCATTGTCATGAATGTGGACATCATTTCACGTATTTCCCGTGTCGATAGTTGCACTGGACTATGTTGCATTGAGTTGCACTGGACCATGTTGCATTGAGTAAAACAGAAGGTCTAGTTTTTTTATAGTTATTTTAAATAGTGCATGCTACTTTATTTCCCAATGCCTGATTCAAAGCACTCATTTAGAGCCATTCAATAGCATTAGGGCCAGTCTGATTGGTTCCAAATTACTCTGAGCTCAAAAACAGTCATTTTACAGTCCTATGTCCTTTTACCGCCAGGTTTTTTGTTTTTACGATGGGTTCTTTAATGAATATTTTTCATTGAAAAAACTCATCAACATATTTTTTTTATATTTGGAGGGATGCCCAAACCCCTTGCCTATTATTTAAACCATATCCCTAACCCCCTACCACTTTGATCCCCTAACTCACCCTTCCTCAATGTTTTCCGGATGAATATTTTTTGTAAAAATAAAAAAAACCTGTTTGCAATGCAAAACAACTGTATACCAATTATACAGCTATGTGACGTTCTCAGCTATTATGTAAACATGATGTCATGCACACCTATGTGCAACACTTGACATTATTACATTAAAAAATATAATTTCAAAATGATTATACATTCTGAATTCTTTGATTAAATAAGTGATACTGAATTAACTTGCTACCCATAGTTGACCCAACCTTAAAATAATTTGCAGAAGTTAATTTAGTATACTCTTTTACCCCCATCCGAGCTATTTGTCTTCCTCAAATAAGAGTCTTCCTATATGGATGACCCTTTAGGCATAACATCTTATTTCCTTTTTCCTATTGCCTAGCCTCAAGCTGAATTGGTGACTGGAGGTGCTGATCATAACCCTCACTTTGTTGGGAAAAAGATTTAAAAAAACCATACATTTAAGACTAGGGAGAGCCCACCCTGCAAATACTGCTGTGTTAGGCATCTTATTGAAAACCTCATATTTTGGGATTCTCTTCTCCTGCTGTAAGTATTTTTGTGTAGACTTTTACCGTATTATTAAAGATGTATGATTTTTATGAGCGTCTTTTCCTGATCAGGAATTCCTTGAAAAAGAACTCTGTTTAATTTTGCTTAATGGAGTGCATCATCACTTTTTGAGACTGCAGCTGGGAATGTCTCAGGGCGCTTTTAGTGTTCATCGACTGCCTATCTGTAAGACAACTTGGCAAATACAAAAATGCTTTTCATGAATTGGCTAATTGCACACAATGTCTACATCCTACATACACAGATATCAGTGCTATAAACCAAGTTTAATTTGCATCCTGTGATCCCACCATGTTAATGTTGCTGATGAAGAAATCATTGGCGTGTCACTGGCCCTCATTACAACCTTGGCAGAGGACCATGGTCCTATTAGCACCATGGTCGATGCCGCTAAGGTTGCAATTCCGCCATGGTGGATGGCGGAATTACCGCCCCATTCCAAGGTGTGTGGGGCGGTAATTCCCCATTCACCAATGGCCCCTTCCCCTTTCCCATTTTTGCCCCATAGGGCATAATGGGAATGGGGAAAGGCGATAATTACGGCACCGTAAATTACGGTGCCGTAATTATCGCCAAGGTCCCTTTGCGGCATGGCTTTTAACGGCTGCAAAAAGCAGCCTTTAAACAGCCATCCCGCAAAGGGGACCTTGTAATCAGGCGTTAAGGGTCGGCGCCGTTTACGGCGCCGTAAACCCCCTAACGCCTGAGTCGGAATGAGATCCACTGTCTAGTTCCTGGAGCTGACAAAACATTAACACAAAGCATAACACAGTTTCATCAGTATTTACATATTATGCTCTGGGTGGTTTTAAATTGGTTTTCCAGGAAGAGTGGAAGGCGGAAGGGGATATATATTGTGTTTCCCCTTCCCTGTCCATCTTCTAAACCATCTGTTTTATGCAGCATGAGACTTTCCTGCTGACATAAAACAAATGGATTTCTGTGAAGTTTGCCTGCTTTTAGTACCACCTGGAAATGGTCGCCCAGAGGGTATAGTAGGATACAACACACTAGAATTACCCGAGACAGTCTTCCATCAACCAGTGGAGCAACAGATAACATTATCATCTTGAGGCACTCTAAACAAGCCAAGTATCTCTCAGAAGCACAAACAAAGGATTCATGGTGCCTGATGAGCCCTTGGTTGAGGACACATCATACATTAACCAACCAATACGACATACAAATGATCAGCGGCTTCATGCCAGAGGTGCAGTATGAGATGTTCAACATCCCAGGTGGCTTTTCAAGACGTATAGCTTAGAGATCAGTGTCCAATGAGACGGTCCCAAGTCTTCAGTATGGAACAGCATACATAAACAAACACATTCCCAAGAGAAGAATTCTTATTCATGAAAAAGAGCACAGTGACAAGATCAGAAGCAAGAGAGCAGATCTTAAAATCTACAGACAGATTCAGGGAAAACAAGTATAAAATCTGCCAACTAGAAAAAGGGTGGCAAATTACCAAGTCAGGAGTCTGGAGTCTGGAAGCTGGAAACCAGAGCCGGAAGATGGAAATATCAACTGAAAGTGGCATGGAGAATGAGAAAGAGCTTGGGCCACCCGAGGATTCAGGAAGTGTGCATGAACTGGAAAGAGGATGCTACTGATTGGCTCTAAAGGTATGCTCTCAATTTTAGGCACAGCTGAAACCAGTCCAGTTGCAGCAGGAGATTGAAGGAAAGTGTATCCTAATGGGACATGTTGACACCTGAATGACAACTCCAGTGGTTCCCTGAAACAGAGCAATACATTAAGATCATGTGCTGTCTATTGATGAGCAGGCATGAGAACGTAGGTGACAGAGGTGTTTCTAATAATAGCATCTTGCTTCCCTTTCCTCATGTGGCTCCCGCAAGAAAAGTCTGCTCACATCTGTCCCCTTCAGGTGAAATGCTGTCTTTCTGTCTTTCTGGTGTTTCCATCAATGCTGCCCAGAACAAACTGGTTATTCATATGTCAAAATCAAAGATTGTGGCTTGAAAGCCAGGTCAGAAGCAAAGGTTTAAGAATTTTCACTGGTGTCTGAGTGGATTAACCCTGGAGAGAGTTTCTAACTTTGTGTGCTTGGGACTCTGCCTGTTCGAGCTGCAGAATAAAAACAAGCTGCAGAACTACTACTGTTCCAAAATGTCCATGCAGGCTGCACAAGCTGCAAAATGACCATGCTGGCTGCTACCACTCGAAAATGACCATGCTGGCTGCGCAATCTGCAAAATGACCATGCTGGCTGCGCAAACTGTTGCAATAAATCGCAGGTTTGGTTACTTTTCTTTGTCCCCAGTCTTTGACTTCTATAAATTCAAAGTCTTCCCAGTAATAACCTATGGTGGTGAATATTTGGGGGTCCTGATATTTTTCGACTGGGAAGCACTGGAAGGGTGGTTTTGGTGGAAGGCGCTGCAACTACCTAATGTTGTACCAGCAGCAGTAATATGCTATGAACTAGGCCTTTCCTCTATTAAGTTCCACATTCTTTCTAAAAACTGTTTAATGTTGAGGAGCATTTGGTGTGCAGAGGAAGGTCTGGCAGGAATTAAAACTTCTACTGGAGAAGAAATCCTGGCCTGCCCTAAATAAATGGGAGATACATTGTGATACCATCTGGGAGGTCTCTGGTATTTCCAGAGAACTGATTTTGACCCACCCTGTAGAAGCTAAAAGAAAAGTGAAAGAAATGGACTGGATACACACCATCGATGAAGTGAGCATGTATAGGCTATATGTGGTTATGTTAATTGACGTTAGTGGGAGTGTACCCAGCATACTTGAGTAAGTCATTGAGTACTTCATGGCGTGTCTTGGCAATGAGGTTAAGGTTAAACCTACTACCCACTAATGAAATAATGTACCAGAATTTAAAAAAAACAGGGATCAAAGGATATGTGGGCACTGTTCTGATTTGGGTCAAGTGTAAACTTAACACCAAATCTTGCTGCATTGTCGGTATTGAAAGACAGACGTCTTCACTACTTTGGTCACTTGCTAAAGCATTATGATCACTTACACACTGAAATGGTGTGGCACCTTGTCATGAAACGATGTGGCCCTAATCATTGGCTGGTAGCCGCAATACATTTTTGAAAAGGAGTGTTAGATTTGTGATATTGATTACTGTAATAGTCTCCAGAGCTCTGGTTCTCTCTAGGCTGGACTACTGCAACATCCTCTTTCTAAATCTGCCTGCTACTACTCTCCACCCTCTGCAACTCATCCAGAATAGGACTGCCAGACTTGTTCTTGGCCTCAAGTCCAGGGATTGTATCTCTCCAGCCCTGAAATCTCTCCATTGGCGCCCAGTGGCTACAAGGATCAAGTTCAAGACTCTTTCCATTGTCCACAAGGCCTTCTGAGGCCTGAGTCCCCAATACCTTCAACTTTCCCTTCGGAAATAACTTCCAATTCGAGCTCTTCGCTCCTCCAGCTCCAACTGCCTCAGGGTCAGCTGCTTCTCCAAGCAACAAGTTGGTGGTAGATCTCTTTCTCCGGCTGGGGCCTCCCTCTGGAACAGCCTCCCTGTCTCTCTGAAACTTGAGGAGAACCATCTTCTGTTCCGGAAGCACCTCAAGACCTTCCTCTTTGCTTCTGCCTTCTCTCTTCCTCTCCCTGCTGATCTCTGTTTGTTTCTCCACTGGGCATCTGTTTACCCTCTGATATCAGGCCCAGATCCCTCCCCACCCATTTGCATACCCGCACTGCCTCCTGGCTTCCCTTGCACTTGGGTCTGTATCTGCAACCCTGCAGTCCCCTTACCTGCACTTATCTATACCCGTTGTCTGCGCTTAATTCATGCACTTGCCACTTGCTGGCCGCAACACCTATTGTTTTTGATCATGTGTTCAGCACTTTCCACTCCTCCCCTGCCCCTTGCACTTTCCCCCTTCCCTCTCCCCTGCACTTGCGTGTTCCCAATGTCACTGGGCCGTGAAAGATCCATTGTTTCTGTCCTCCCTTGTACCCTTTCCTTGCTGTACCCATCCATTGCCTCGTCGCGCCCTGAAACACTTGTGTATGGGCGCGATATATATCAAATATCATATCATATCAATTGTACGAATTCTGATGATTTCTTTTTTTTGTACTGTGATAAATTTGGTGTATGTATTGGAATGTTTTTCTTCCTTTTAACTGTCTCGGAATGTCTTCAAATGTACATTTTATTCATCATTTTTTAAGAATTTGTTGCAGAAATGTGTAAATAACAATAAAAGTGCAAAATAATAATAACGCTCACTATATTCCTTTCACAGGCTCCACTTTCGACCTGCAGTAAAGGCTGTCAACCTGGTTACAGACAGGCTGCCCGGGAGGGGGAGCCTGTCTGCTGCTATGACTGTGTGCCTTGTTTTCAAGGGGAGATCAGCAATGGCACAGGTGAGGTGCAGCTTCTTTTAATGAAATAATCTTTTGGGCATCCGACTCCTGGCTATCCACACTCTTGACAAATTAGTGGCCATGTTAGTTCATGTAAATCAACTGTACCTGGTATGCGCAATGTTGCAAAGAATATATAAAAAGGTGGGTGTTGAAATGTGTTGAAGATTGATGTCATTTGAGGTTGCTTTATTTCGTAGGTCTAAAGCCTGATTTTGTAGGTCTAAAGCCTAATTTATGGAATGACAGATGAGCAGCGATCAACTCTGGGATTTTGACAATTTTCACAGGGAAACAATGCACCACCATCAGCAAAGTGTCCCTTTTGTGTCTTCCTACCAAAAAGGTCTTAAGCTCAGGTCCCATTATTTGTTATTGAAACTCATATCATATCATATATCATATCATATCATATCATATCATATCATAAGGGCTAACCTCATTCTATTTGCTTTATGAGGGCCAGCTGGACCTTTAGTGTAAAGTTTACATACATGCAGGTTTACTGTATTCCCTGTGTTTTCACTGTACTGAAGAGGGGTATTTGAAGATCATGCTCTTGTTTTCTCACCTGCAATGGTTTCTTCATTAATGCCTATTGTCACTACTCTCCCTGGGATGCAGCTGAAACAGCGGCTCAAGGCACTGCCAACATTCTGCCACAAGGTGTGTCTTTCTCATTCAGCAGTGGTCATCATGCATTTTATTTATTGAGTTTTTTATAATGCGCCTATTGACAATGTGTTTCAAGAGGCAACAAGATAAGGGGCGGGGAGGGGACAGGGATGACAAAACAAAAACACTCCTCCTTCTGCAAGTGCAGTAAACAGAAGTGCAGAGGAGAGGGGAGGGGGTGCTGGAGGGTTAAACGAGTGCCCGGGGAGGCCAGGTGGACAGAGCCCAGGGAGAAGAGAGTGCAGGGGCAGAAGATCCACATGCTAAGAGTGAGGCACGGGGCTGGAAGGGCTCAGTGGGTGCAGGTCCAGCCAGGCTATTGCAGAAGGAGGCAGCCCTTAAGTGCAAGTGAAGGTGGGCAGGGGGTCATGCGAGACCAAGTGCAGAGGTAGACTGGTGAGCGAGGGCCATGTGCCCTGTAAGACTCAGACAGAATCAAACAGCCAGTCAAGAGGCAGAGGGGGAACATTAGTAGGGGAGGGGGAGAGGAAAGGAGGAAGAGAAAAGGAGGGTCTTGAGAAGCTTCAGAACTAAGGAGATCCGGGTGAAGTCTGAGAGGGGAAGGGAGGCCATTCCAGAGGGAGGCACCCGCGTGGGAGAGAGATCTACCCCTCACTCTGCGTGGAGAAGCGTCTGATCTGCAGAGAGTTGGAGCTTGAAGACTGACACGCTCTAGCATGGAGGTATTTAGGCAGAGAGAGCTGGATGTAGCGGGGTCCCAGGCCCCAGAAAGCCTTGTGGATAATGCAGAGGGATTTGAACTTGATCCTCTCAGCAACCGGGAGCCAGTGGAAAAATGTTAGGGCAGCATAGATGCTGTCCCTGGGCTTGAGGCCAAGGATAAGTCTTGCAGTCTTATTCTGGATTAGTTGAAGGGGGCAAAGGGAGGCATTAAGCAGGTTGACGAAGAGGCTGTTGCAGTAGTCCAGCCTGGAGAGGACCAGAGCTCTGGAGACATTGAGTTTTTGAAGGAAGGTGAGGGAAGGGAGAATGCATTAGAAGAAGTGCAGCTGAAAGTGGGCCTTCTTGGCAAGGTCTGTGATGTGAGGAGAGAAGGAGAGAGAGGAATTGAAGATGCCACCATGGTTTTTTGCCTCATATATGAATTCTTTGGGAGCAAACAAAGGATCTCTTCCTCCCCCTGCTACGCTAAGGTAAGCAGGAACCCAACATATTCATGCGAAAATGCTCACCAACCAGCATCAACAATGGTTGGGGGATGTACAGAGAGCAGTACAGGATGACATGGAAAGTAAAAGGTTGAGAGGGCAAGACTGCACAGATGCCCTGGCACCTGAGGAATCCCAAACCCCTGTCTTTACAGTTCAAATACGCCCAGATAGGAACACCCTCAGAAATAGAAGAAAGAAACACCACCCTATAGCGAAGGAAAACTTACCCAAGCAAACAAATGCAAATAAAGAATTGAAAATCTGTTTATTGAACACCAGATCAATGAACAAACATGTGTTAAACATACATGACTTAATTATCGAGGATGATTTAGACATTCTGTCTCTTACGCAGACCTAGCTCCAAGACCCCTGTGGCTCAAGGCAGTACCTGAAGACTACTCCATTAACTATGAAAACAGGGAAACAGGAGCAGGTGGAGGAGTTGCAGCAATTGTTAAGGATTCCATTCATATGTTCCTCTCCTCCATAAATTGGCAAGGGTGCGAGGTCTTACCCCTCAAATATACACCGATGAACAACAGCTGTATCAACATACTAGTGATCTATAGTACACCCTCTCTAATTTTGGACTTTAATGATGAAATTATCCAGCAGCTCACTGCCATTACAGACCCAAATACATCATTGTTAGTACTGGGTGACCTAAATAGGTGGAGAGGCAACACGGAGGACAAGAAAGCAATTGAATTAGAGAAGGCACTAAACAATATCACATACCATGTACTTAACTCTGAACCAACCACAGACAAAGGAAATCAACTCGATTGGATAATTACCCATAAAATCGATGCTCAAATAGTGAAAAAGGTACCCTGCGTCTGGACCGACCACTATAAAGTGTCTTTCACCATGACCGTAAAAATTGATCAGCTAAGAAAAGACAATGCACATGTAAGAATCTTGAACAGAAATTAAACGAACATTACCTCTGCTAAATTAGAAACCTGTCTTAATACCATTCTAGAAGAAAGTCCCACAGATGACACTTGTGAGGAGATTATTACTAAATATAACAGACACATACAAAAACTATTAGATCAAGAAGCTTCTCGGAGAAACAAGTTAGTCAGAGCAAACAAAAACCACCAAAAATGGTTTCACTCCGAACTCCGAACTAGAGAAGTTAAAAAAGGAAAAAGGGGAGGCAAAAATAACTTTTTTAATGAAGCGATCCGGCAGGCCTCTAACTCATCTAGTATATTATTTCATATATTGAAATCGATTGAAAAACCCAAGGCACTATCTGCACCTATTGCCCCATCTCAGAAAGATTGTAACAAAGTGCAAGATTTCTTTCCCAATATAATAATCAAGGCAAGAGAAATCATACGAATTGCGCAAATCTTACAACTATCCCAGCCAAAGTCTGCCACCCTGACCAAGTTACCAGATATCAGGGATAAATTTGATCTCCAACCAATACGATCGGAAGAGATGTTGTAAATACTGACATCCATGATACCGTCTGCTTGTGCAGAGAACATTCTCCCTCCAAAGATCATCTTGGACAATAAAGAGATTTTTGCACCATTACTAACAAAGATGGGGAATGCATCTTTCAAAGAAGGGATAATCCCAAAGAAGATCAAGACAGTCACAAGATCCCAAGGAACCCAGTAACCTGCGGTCAATAACAAACTGCAATTTTCTCTTTAAGATTATGGGCAAGATTGCGACAACCCAGCTATGAGAATTTGTAGAAGAGAATTAATTTTTACACAAACAACAATCCGGCTTTAGATTTCCCAACAGTACAGAAACGGCCATGATAGACCAGCAGACCCACATGTTGAACATCAGGGACGAAGGCAAAACAGGTCTACTCATTCTGCTTGACCTAACTGCCGCATTTGACTTGCTGAACCACAAGCAGCTCCTGTTAGTCCGAGAAAAAGTAGCAAACTGTTCCCCAGTTGCCATCAAATGGCTGATTTCCTTCATCTCAGGGAGAAAATCCAAAATCCATTGGGGCGATAAATTCTCTGCAGAAATGCCCATCGAATGTGGTGTCCCACAAGGCGCTAGTCTCTCCCCGCTATTGTTCAACCTATACCTGTGGTGTCTCTGTATTGTGCTCGAGAGCATAGGAGCATATTTTAACAACTATGCAGATGACTCCCAGGTGGCGGTTGAACTAAGCGGGAGTTACAGCCAGGACTGCGCCAGGTTGAGAGACATATATAACATCATCGAGGCATGGATGCTGAACAACTGGATGTGCTTGAATGCGAAGAAGACTGAGCTCATGATTTTCGGCTCCACCCAAGCTACAAATAAACTCAGTCCCCAGTATAAGTCTCTCACGATCAAGGACTCGGCCATCCCAGTTAGAGATGAAGTGAAAACACTAGGTATGACGATGGAAGCATCCCTGGGGGATGAGGCTCATGTCATGTACCTACAAAAGTATTGCCAATACTACACATGCTTACTCCAGTCGATTAGATCATACTTAAGCGAAGAGAATACAGCAACCGTAGCAAGAGCCATTATCCTATCACGGTTGGATTATGGAAATGCCTTGTTGCTTGGCGCTAGTAAAAGCTGCTTGGCCAAGTGCTAAACGATTCTAAACGATTCAGTCAGAATAATAAAAAAGAGACCACGGAGAGAACACATTACTAAAGACCAAGTTGATCTCCACTGGCTGCAGTGGAAGAAATAATCATATTTAAGAGCATGACCCTGGCACACAGGTGCCTATTTGGACAGGCTCCAAGATACCTCAAAGAAAGGATCACCCGATACACACCTACAAGATCCCTAAAATCAGAAGGCATCAACCAGATAAAAAGTACCCCGTTCACATGATCACAGGGCATGGGCAGAGCGTTCCCAGTTAGAGTAGCCCAAATATGGAACAAACTCCCTAATGAGCTACGACAGGAACGGAACTACCACAGCTTCCGAAAAAAGCTGAAGACTCACGTATTTAAGTGAATCAGATAATCCAACCTCAGCTTGAAATCTCTCAGACCAAAAAAATAAAAATGAAGATTAGGATTAGCGGCCCTTAATTGTTTTGTCATGCCTTGTCCTTGTTTCTGTGTGGCGCCCTGATGCCTGTGGGCTTCGGCGTGGTATAAACCAATAAATAAATAAATAAATAAATAGTAGGGTGAGGGGAGAGAGACAATGTTGTCTTTCATAGCTCTGGAGGAGCAGGGGAGCAGCTGTTTGGATGAGACTTTCATACAGTGGACTTGTCTGGAAACATCTTCAGGTTATGTGGGAGAGAAAGAGGAGAGTAGGCGGAAAGGGGGACCAAAGGGAAGCCTGAGAGCGTGTGAGGGGAAAAAGGTGTGGTTTAGTGGAGAGTGAGGCCAGGCTGTCCTGAGTTTTAGTAATGAAGTGCGAGGACAGAGAAGTGCAGAGGGCCAGGGAAGACAGAGGAGAAATGGAGACGGCAGTAGGATTGGCGAGTTCGTTTGGAGATTTTGTTGAAGTGGGGTTTTGTAAAAGTGCAAGGGGAAGGGAGGAGGGTGAATGCCAGGGAAAGGGAGGGGGGATGTACAATCAGGGCAGCATTGCTCGAAGAAAGTGCAGCCAGGGCAGTGTGGCTCTGGGTAAGTGCAAGGAGGCAGGGGACTGTGGGTAACACTGCCTCCGGTCCTACTGCCCCCTAAGTGGGCAGTAGGACCGGAGGCAGTGCAGGGGAGACTGATCATGGAGGAATCTGGTACCCAGAGGACTGTGAGGGTAGGCAAGCAACCAGTCGGCACAGGAGACAGGTAGGTCAGAAGGGTGGGGAGAGAGAGAGAGAGAGAGAGATAGAGAGAGAGAGAGAGAGCGAGAGAGAGAGAGAGAGAGAGAGAAAAAGCAGAGGAGAAAAGGAATGTCTTGAACTGCTTACGGAACTTCAGGTGGTCCAGCTGGTATCCAGTCATTGAATCAAATACATGCCAAAGCATCAAAAAAAATGCATTGGAAAAAAAGTATTGAATGCATTTTTTTCAAAGGTAAAGGTTTTATTTTAATTATAATGGGTTTTAAGTGGTAAAAAAACGGGGGTTGAGAGGGCCCCCCCATTACATTTTTTTATTTTTTTCAAATGCATTCAATGCTTTTTTTCATTGCTTTTTTTTAGATGCTAAGGCATTTGATGCTTTGGCATCCGATGTAATCACTATAAACTGGTCCAGCTACAGTTTGAAAGGTGCAGGGAGGCCATTCCAGAGGGAGGCACCTGCTGAGGGGAAAGATCTACCCCCTCTCTCTGCCTGGAGAAGGGTCTGACCATCAGAGAGTTTGAGGTATCTGAGCGAAGGGCTCGAGAGGGAAGGTAATTTGGAAGAGAAAGTTGGATGTAGTGTGGGACCCAGCCCCAGAAAGCCTTGTGGATGATGCAAAGGGTCTTGTACTTGATCCTTGCAACCACCTGGAGCCAGTGGAGCGATTTCAGGGCTGGAGAGGTACGGTCCTTGCAGTCCAGTTCTGGATTAGTTGCAGAGGGCCGAGAGTAGGGGAAGGCAGATTGAGAAAAGGTTGTTGCAGTAGTCCAGTCTAGAGAGAACGAGGGCTCTGGAGACAGTGGGCCTCATTATGAGTGTGGCGGTAACCCTGCCGGTGCTACCAACGGGCTTCCGCCAGACTCATAACATATTACTGACGCCTGCCTTCCCGGTGCCACCGTGACATTACAAGCCCTGGCGGAGCGGGAAGTCAGGCACCAGATTTCGTAACTCTCCATTACCATAGAGTCCCAGAGTCGGGAGACGGAAGCGATGGCAGTGTTAGTAACGGAGCGGGTGCTTCTGTGAAGAGTCTGCCTTACGTGCCCGCTGCACCCGGCAGGGTCAGACCTGTCGGGTGCAGAGGCCTTGCCAGGCAAACTTGTAATTTGCTGGTCTGGAAACAAGGTTGCTGGTAAGCTTACCGTCACCCTTACAGGTGTTGTTGGAGAGAAAGAGGAGAAAGAAGGAGGAGAGGCGGTCAGAGTGGGGCTGAGAGTGATAGAGGGAGAGGAAGAGGAGAAAGAGGACAGGATGTCCTGAGTTTTAGTGGTGAAGTGAGAAGCCAGACCCATACAGAATGCCTGGAAAGGAACAGGAGAGGTGGAAACTTCAGAAGGATTGTCCAGCTCCTTGTAGATTTTAGAGAGGTTGGCCATGTTGTTAGAGGCCGCAGAGACCCGGGCTTGGATGTGGACTCTCTTCTTGGACAGGACAGAGGCTTTTTCCACGGGGCAAAGCGATTCTGTGAAGGCAAATGCACACCCGACAGAGCCATTCACTGACACGCGAGCGGTTTAAAATATCTAACCCAATATATAACAATGCAAGACAGCCTTGGGGATCATTATGGCCAAATTCCATGATGCATTATGGGACATGTAGTATCCGGAATACCATAGAAACTCGGTACACCACTGAAATTTCTCTGCAAGACTTGAAACAAAAATCCCTGCCTTACACATAAAGTGCTTGAATTCTTAAGACGGACTGGTCTGCCGCCTCAATTAAATTGATTCATGCAATCGCTTTGACCATCACACCAAAAGAAATCACTTTTAAGGTCACCACACTGACACATAGGCGCCATGTTGCCAGTGTAACGTGTTTCTTTAACCTATCGCGTCCTGAAGACGGAGCGTTGGACTTTACTGACGAGCTTTAAACTGCAACAGTGTTGTCCTTCTCCCTAGAAACATATTCAAATGTTGACGCTATTATACCTTGTTGTTGTATAATTGAAAATGTGATCAAAATACACCATTACTAACATCACACAAATTGTACATTGCAAATGTTTTGGTGTCCATTTGTGTTTCTACAAATAACGAACGCTGGAAATAGGTTTTTTATGTTGTTTTACCATGTTGTTTGATATAATAATTAAAGTATGCTAAACACATTTCTTTGTCTATGGTGGGAGATATAATCCTATGAAATTCCTACTGTGAGGTAAATTTCTGACAAGTAGCCACCTTTTGGTGTGTTAGAGGTGGGTAGCTAGTGGTATATGTACGTTTTTTTCTGCTGTATCTCTCCTCACATACCACAGCCCCCTTAAAAAATTGAGGAAACCCTTGTGCTCACAACACTTGCTTATCCCTGCTCTGAAGCCAGACTGATGGTAATGGAGACAACCAACAGATTCAGAGTGGAGTGTAAACTGGGAGATGGCCAGCTTTTCCAAGAGTTTGCCCAGGAAAGGAGTGATAGAGATCGGGTGATAGTTTGCCAGACAGGTAGGATCAGCAGAAGGCTTTTTGAGGAGGGGGTGTACAAGGGAGTGCTTGAGGAGAGAGGGGAAGAATACAGTGGCAAAAGAGTGATTGCAGAAATTGGCCAAGGCTGGAGCGAGGGTGTCAATGTGGTCCTTGATGGTTCTGGAGGAGCAGGGAAGCACTTGTTTGGATGACACTTTCATAGATCGGACTAGTCTAGAAACATCGTCAGGTGTTGTTGGAAAGAAAGAGGAGAAAGGCGGCGGAGAAGGAGATTTGTCAGAGGATGCGCCCGAAGCCATTCACTTCCGCTTAGCCACCCTGCGCTTGCTGTTCAGGGCGGTGAGGTCAGAATCATACCAAGGTAGGCTCAGGTGCATCCTCATGACATGAGAAAAGCTATCCAGAGTGAAGGTTAGAGAGGGCTGTGTCAGAGTGTGAGTCAGCCGCAGGCCTAGGAAGAGCAGATACAATAGCAGCAAAGGCATCCACTGACACACACTTCACGGGCCGAATGACTGAGAAGGTAGGTGGCAGTGCTTGGGTGGACTTAGCCTGAGGGACAGAGAGTTTTAGGTGAGAGAAGAGCAGAAAGTGGTCAGTCCAAGAGAGAAGAGTGGTGATAGAGTTAGAGAGGGGGATATCTGAAGAGATTAGAACGTCCAGGGTGTGACCAACAGAGTGTGTCGGACCAGAGGGTAAAATGGAAAGAGAGAGAGTGTCGCAGAGGTTGCAGAAGAGCCCAGAAGAGGGATTAGAAGTATCCAGGGGGATGTTGAGGTCTCCAAGGAGGAGAAGTTTAGAGGTAGAGGCAAGGAGAGAAAAGGAGAGGTCCGCCCACTCTGAGAGGAAGAGGGCAGCAGACCATGCATTCAAAGGAGGAGTAGGCCTGCACAGGAATGACAGATTCAGGGACCCACTCTGGCAATATCAGTGCTACTCAACCTGCGGGTCGGTTGGTTCTGGGTTTGGAGAGGACCTTGTGACCGTCAGGGAGGAGAGTGTAAAAACTTGTGACAGAGCTGGCTGTGAACCATGTCTCGGGGAGAGCGAGGACATCCAGGTCAAGTTCTTCAAGGAGGTAGCAGATATCAGAGGACTGTTTGACAGCAGAGCAAGAGTTAAGAGTAGCGATGTGGAGCAAGTTGCCACATTTTAAAGACATCCGGGCTGGGGAACAGGTTAGAGGTACACCCAGCGTCGGAGGTGGGGGGCAGAGAGTGGGCAGAAGTGGTAGCAGGAGGTGGCAAAGTAGACAGAGAGGAGGTGGAATGTGCCAGAGAGGTGGTGGAAGAAGGAGGTGGCAGAGGTGCTCAGAGGTACTAGGAGTGGTAGCAGGAGAAGGAAGTTTATAAGATGAAGGAGACGCCTATCAAAAAGGAGGAGATTGGATTGAGGGCCCTGGACCAACACGGTGCCATTCAAATAGACATTAATGATGATCTTGGAGGAGTGGAAAGAGGCAAAGAGGGTTTCCCACTGAGTACCACCATTATTGGGAGAGGAAGAGATAGGAGAGAGAGAGCCAAGACCATATGAGGGGTCTGTAGGTCTGTGAGGCAACGATAAAGAGGATGTTGCTGAGAGTCTGTCTGGATGAAGCACTAATGTAGGTATCAGTGATAGGGAGGCCTGGGTTGGAGACCAGGATGTCCCTCTTGAATTTCTTCCTTCCGGACTTAGTGAGAGGGATAGGATAGGAGAGAGAGTAGCAGTTAGAGACGATAGGAGAAACAGAGAGCACCACAGGGGGAGCAAGGAGGAAAGTCGGAGGAGGGAGTGAGAGAGAGAATGGTGAGATGCGCATCCCAACACTGCACTGTGCGAGATACGCAGAAGGGGGAGGAGGGTCACACAGAAGGGAGCACACAGGAGGAGCAGACAGGTGAACACAGCAGTAGAAATATTACCCCCAGCAAGGAGGGGAACTAGAGAGTGGGGGGAGCCTAATGGGACACAGTTCACAGCACAACAGTAACCACAGATGAATGGGGACCAAGAGAGTGGGAGAGAGACTACTGGGACACAGTTCACAGCACAGCAGTAACCACAGATGAATGGGGACCTAGAGAGTGGGAGAGAGACTACTGGGACACAATTCACAGCACAACAGTAACCACAGATGAATGGGGACCAAGAGAGTGGGAGAGAAACTACTGGGACACAGTTCACAGCACAGCAGTAACCGCAGATGAATGGGGACCTAGAGAGTGGGAGAGAGACTACTGGGACACAATTCACAGCACAACAGTAACGACAGATGAATGGGGACCAAGAGAGTGGGAGAGAGACTACTGGGACACAGTTCACAGCACAGCAGTAACCACAGATAAATGGGGACCTAGAGAGTGGGAGAGAGACTAATGGGACACAGTTCACAGCACAACAGTAACCACAGATGGATGGGGACCAAGAGAGTGTTAGAGAGACTAATGGGACACAGTTCACAGCACAACAGTAACCACAGATGGATGGGGACCAAGAGAGTAGGAGAGAGACTAATGGGACACAGTTCACAGCACAACAGTAACCACAGATGGATGGGGACCAAGAGAGTGGGAAAGAGACTACTGGGACACAATTGACAGCACAACAGTAACCACAGATGAATGGGGACCAAGAGAGTGGGAGAGAGACTACTGGGACACAGTTCACAGCACAGCAGTAACCGCAGATGAATGGGGACCTAGAGAGTGGGAGAGAGACTAATGGGACACAGTTCACAGCACAGCAGTAACCACAGATGGATGGGGACCTAGAGAGCGGGAGAGAGCCTAATGGGACACAGTACACAGAGCAACAGTAACCGCAGATGAATGGGGTCCTAGAGAGCGCGAGAGAGCCTAATGGGACACAGTAAACAGAGCAACAGTAACCACAGATGAATGGGGTCCTAGAGAGCGGGAGAGAGCCTAATGGGACACAGTACACAGAGCAACAGTAACCACTGATGAATGGGGACCAAGAGAGTGGGAGAGAGACTACTGGGACACAGTTCACAGCACAGCAGTAACCACAGATAAATGGGCTCCTAGAGAGCGGGAGAGAGCCTAATGGGACACAGTACACAGAGCAACAGTAAGCGCAATAGAAGGGGACGTGAAGAAAGGACACAAAAATACAAAGTACGGCTAACCGCTAAGGGGGGAGCCTTGGGTTGTACAGAGACAGTGTATGTTATGTCATTATGTCAGACAGTTAGGTGGAAGTACACGCAAAGGCTGGGAAGTGTAATAGAGAGCAGTAGTGGCTGCCCCCACTTCCCGCACATATCTTACTTTTTTCAGTCGCTGCTGGTCGACAGCTTCACCACGTGCTTGCACTCTGCACTACTGCCCCTTCATCAATAAATACCAGCATCGCACAACACCAGGGCCTTGTTTTGCAAGGGCTTTTACCGCAGGGGGTCCGATGCTGGCTTCTTAAAGGTTTGGATGCATGGATGTACGTGCAATGTATTACGTATCAACGGGCAGTGTCTCCTGTGGACCTGCGTCACACAACACTGTGGCCTTGTCCTGCAAAGGCTTTGCTGTAGAGGGTCCGATCCTCAGTTCTTAAAGGTTTGGATGTATGGACGTACGCTCAACCTATTACATATCGATGGGCAGCATCTCCTGTGCATCTGCGTCGAACAACAATTGGTAGTCAAACAATTAGGAAGCCATGCCCAGTTATTCTGGGAGTCCAATCTTTTTAGCATTGTCACTTTCTCAAATTTCACCATACGCCTAACGTCCCGATTGCTGGACAATAGCTCCACATTAATATTTAACAGAGAGTCGTCTTCCTGATGATCGTTGCTAATCTCAGTAAAAGTAGCCACGGGAATCAGAGATCCAGTTTTCTGATCAGCAACTTGGAGGCCAGCTCCCTTTCTGGGCATAATCAATTCGTGATCAGTCAGATTCCTCTGTGAGATGGAGAGCAGAGGTGCAAGCGTGTGCTGTGGAATCTGCACACTGTGGAATTGAGATTCCTTGTCTCGCCACATCTGCATAAGAGGTCGAGGAGTTATTAAAAGAGCCCTGCCCGACACTAGTCTCACTGTCCGTGGCAAGTATTTGTGGTCTCTGTTGAGTTGAAGTTTGTTTTGTTTGTTTTATTTATTTATATAGCGCTCCAGACCCAGAGGTAAAAGGGCGCTTTAGGACATGGTTACAGGTACATTAGACACAGTTTACATAGTACATTAGATACAATTTACAGTTATAGATATGCATAATACAGTTTGCTCAATTAAAGAATGGGCTGTGACGTCGGGAGTGGGGAGAGAAGATGGTGAGTGCTAGTTTTTTCCAGTAACCATCTAATAACCTGTTTCCTGAAGGGTTGAAAGGATTTGATAGACTTGATGTTGAAAGGAAGGGTGTTCCAGAGTTGGGAGGCAAGGACCGTGAAACTGGATCCTCCAGCTCTTTTTTGGGTGAATCTGGGCACTGTTAGGCATAGTGTTTTAGTGGATCTGGTGATTCTGGTAGTAGATTTCAAGGTGAATTTGTTGGTGAGATAAGGTGGGGCTAGCTGGTTTAGGGCTTTATATGTGAGACAGATGGTTTTTAGGTCGATTTATTGTTGTATAGGGAGCCATTTGCATGATTTTCTGGCAGTAGAGATGTGCTCTCGCCTGGGGATGTTTAAGGCTGCTTGCAGCGCGTTGTTTTGGAGTACTTGTAATTTGTTGATTATGTATTGGTTAGCGCCTAGGTAGAGGCTATTACAGTAGTCCAGTTTGGACTGTATGAGTGCCCTGGCCAGCGTGAGGCAGCTGTTAGTGGATAAGAACGGTCTACACGCCCTGATCAGCTTACCCGTGTAGGCAGTAGCAGAGGCAGTCATATTAATTTGTTTAGTGAGATTGGTGTTGGCATCAAGATAGAAACCAAGAGTTTTCACACTTTTGACAATGGGGATAGTGTTATCATCGATGATGAAGCTATTGTAGTTGGGCCGAGTTTCAGCAAGTTATTGGGTGAGCCGACAAGGAGAAGTTCAGTTTTCTCGTCATTCAGGCACATGCCATGTGTGGCCATCCATGCCTGAATGATGGAGAAGATTTTGATAATCCGGATGGAGTGGGTGTTATAGTTGCCTGAGAGTGTGAGGAGTATCTGGGTGTCATCTGCGTAGTTGGTTTAGGTGACACCCAGATGGTCCAGTTTGTCAAAGAGTGGCTTTGTAGATATATTATACAAAGTAGGCGAGACGCATGAGCCTTGTGGGACACCACAGGTGATAGGGATGGGGTCTGCTGCGGCTGAAAGTGAGAAAACCCTCATGGTTCTATTAGCCAGGAAGGATTGTATCATATGACAGCAGAGGAGGAGAAGTGAGCAGCAGAAGATAGGTGGTTACAGAGGATTTTGTGATCGACCAGGTCGAAGGCCGCTGAGGGGTCTAAGAGGAGTAGGATGGTGGTGTTACCTTTGTCTTTGATTTCATCAATCTGGCTAGTGGGCAATACGGACCCGGGCAAGTTCTTTCCAAGCTCTCTGAAGCTCTGCAGCTTGACTGTTCCTTACTTGTAAGTATAGGTGCTCACACCTGAGCAGCTTCACTCCAACATAAGCTTCGTAGATCCCACGACCCTTCTCGTTTTTAGCCTACCCTTGGTACAGTCATTTGATTGTGCCTCATTGGCTAGCTCTTCTGTTAAATACACATTGTGCGGGACTTTGCAGCAATTCTTTGACTGTTGATTTGGCTTTTTTGCATGAAATGGCGACTGTTCGCAGGAGATATTAGGTTTGGGGCTGACTCTCATATTCCGTGAAGTAACGCTGGGTTCTTCCTTCTCCTTGGCCATAGGGCTGAGTAACACCCTTCGCATCACTGCGAGCTCGCTGAAGAGCTAGCTCAGCGGTAGTAGCTCCCTGTATCCGATTCTCTTTTTCCCCCTGAAGGAGAGATTCAATGTGTGAAAGCGCAGATTTCATTTCGGTCAACTGTTTTACCTACTCCAGATATTGCTGGTTGAGAGGGGGACTCAGCCCATTTCCCCCATATTTAATTTGAGTACACTTAACTGCAAGGAATGGGCTTCTAATTCTGCTCAGTATGTTAAGGGCAAAAACAGCTCATGCCTCTGAGGGTAGGGTGAACATTGCCCTGGGGCTCCGCATCATTAGTAGTATATTCTGCCAAGCAGAGATGGCATATTTATCTGAGCTGTTAGTATTACTGGCCGAGGCACCACATGTTCTTACATAAACCCTCCGAATACACTGTGAGCGGTTTAAATTCAGCAGGCCCTTATCCCTGATGTCATCATGGTGACCTGCTTCAAAGCAGGCTGCCCTCTCTATCCCTGTGCGTCTACCAGTGCTTGCACCGAGACGTGGGAAGGAATCTTGCGTGGAATGGTGCTTTTTGAAAGAGGCAGCCGGCAAAACAGGCTTATCACAGTTCCTTAAGTTTATCAGAATTATTCCACAAACTCTCCGTCCCCTCGCCTTATCGCAGGGGCGCCATTTCACCAAAATGCCAGGGGTAGCGGAAGTGACATCGCACGGCCCTTGACCCCTGATGACATCACAGGAGTTGATGTCATTTGGCCCCACCCCGAGGTGATATTGAGGGAAGCGATGGAGCACAAACTTTCACCCGTTGACAAAATAGGAAGTGGCATCACATAGCATTGTAGACTACAACAATATGGTTACGATATCACTATAATGTGATGTACATTTCACAGAAGAATGGATTGCCATATGTATCGTTAAGATCAGTGTGTATAGGCCCATATTACCAAATTACTGTGACTGCAAGCAGACGTTCATGACCAAATGATAATGATGTGTTATTATATAGCACTTACGCTTAAGCGCTTTATATAGAAAAAAGATACACCAATATCACCCAACCCGTGTTGGTACTCATTTATCGACCTCAGAAGGATGACAGGCTGAGTTGAGGCGTTTAAGAACAGACTAAATCAGTGACTCACCCCCTGAAGTGTGCCTGAAATAAACCTTTAATAAGTCTAGCAATTATTGTATAGAAAGACACATTATTTGGTATTCCTATTCTTTCTTATTTAGGGTCAGTGCTGAAAGTGTTAGACTTGTGGCACTCCTGTTCTTATTTTTCTTCTTAGTTTTAAGGGGCCTGAACAAAAAAGCCAGCCACTCCAGAAGTAGAAGTAAAGAGCCAAATGGTGCTGGCCACAGTCCAGGAGCTTCCATTACAAAAAACAAAAAAACTAAAAAAAAGTTTACATTTTATTTTAGAGTTCGCCAGGGAGACCTCAGAGGTCGCAGTTGCAACCTCTGGCGACCCTTAAATGACGTCCCTGCCTTATCGGCTTTATAATGAATATTTCTGTGTACCAGCGACCTAGCGTCGGTGAGTGGCAGAGTGGTGTGTGAGAGCGGCGGCGCCATCTCTTCAAGATGTGGGGAAATGCGAAGAAAGTCACAAGCTGTGATGTGCATCATATACAGATCAACTAAGGTTGCGATTTCCGTGACAGGAGTGCTTCTCTGCTCCTTCGCAGATACTGTGCCTGTGCTCTCTATGTTGGCCCAGGGACATCATTTCACCAAAATGCCAGGGGTAGCGGAAGTGGCATCACATGACCCTTGACCTCGGATGACATCACATGAAGTGATGTCATTTGACCACACCCTGAATTGACATCACAGGAAGCGATGGAACACGACCTTTCACCCCTTGACAAAACAGGAAGTGGCATCACATAGCATTGTTTCTGAGTACACTACGAAAAATATCATTACGATATCGCTGTAAAGTGATATACATTTCATACAAGAATGATCACCATATGTATAATTAATATCAGCGCGTGTAGGACCATATTACCAAATTAGTGTGAATGCAAGCAATGCTCAAGGCCAAATGATAATGATGTGTTATTATAAAGCACCTACCTTGAGCGCTGTATATAAAAGAAATATACATACAATATCACCCAACCTGTGTTATCAACCTCAGCAGAATGAAAGGCTGAGTTGACCTTGCTGGGAGTTGAACCTGCAACCTGCAGCTCACACACACATTGCAGCAGCGAGGACTCAACCCACTGAGCTATCTTACCACTACAGATATCAGAAAAACAGCCCCTCTAGAAAGAAAGAGCACATGCTGCTGGCCACAGCCCATGAGCCTTAATAGAAAAAAAAGTAAACATTTTTAGGGGTAGCAAGGGAGACCTCAGGGGTCGCAGGTGCGACCCTTGACAGCCCCTAAATGACGTCCATGTGTTGGCCATTACTGTAACTGGCTCAATCATGCACTGTGCCCAGTCACTGTTAGTCTGGGATAAAGTCTTCAAAGAAGTGAGCTGAGTAGTTAGCATTCCTACGCCCTCACCAGAGTCTAATATATACATTGTAGTAGCTGAAGCAATCAGAACATTGTGTTCCCCACGATATGTCCCCGCTTGATCCTGGTGATAACTACCTCCTGGGGAAACTGTTTCTGATATTGGTTCTGTGGCTGACTTGCTACGGAAGATATACATGTCTGACAGATTATATTAGAAAGCAGATACATATGGGGAAAACTAATCACAGAAGGACCGCGATCTTCTGATCCGTCCTGTGACTTGCAGGTCACCTGGCCAGGTGTGTGCACAGGTGCGAGGCCGCTGCTTATGAGTCCACAGGTGCAGCTGGGCGTGGCTGACGCATGAGTGAAGCATTTCACAATCCAAGGTCCAACATGTAATGCTGCCAAAATGGTTACAAAAATGAAGGTGCAGCAAGGACCCACACAGCTAACACATGAAATATAAAACCAATGAAGTCCCTGACCATGTTCTTAGAAGCTAACAAATGCAAGGTCACAGTTTGGTGGAAATGAGGCAATAGGCAGAAACGTGTATATGCCAAAGTCTCTCAGACAGAACGCACACACTGCCCCTGTAGGAAAATATTCACTTAGGAGGCAAGCAAAAGCTTTAGATAGGTGCAAGCACCTTTCATCAAGAACATACACAGATGTTTAACATAAGATTGTAGAATCTAAGGAATGTATATTAAGTAATGTACGAACATAACGCATGGAGTTTCCTGGCACTTATTTAAGCGCATCTGCATTTAGATGCACACCCACCTTTTCACTGAATACACAATTTAGTTGTGTACATGTCTCAGAGCAAGAAGTCAAGCAGCATGCCCCATGAAGTCATGTAGGCATATCATGAGAAGGGAAATGTGTTTCAAGCAAGAAGTCACAACATTGATTGCCAGTTCAGCAGTCACAAGGTTGAGAACGGTAAGTTGGTGCCAGCCTTTTAGGTCTCATGAGAAAGGATGCAAAGTATTCTTTTTTGTTGCCAGACTGTTCACACCTCACAATTCTATTGGTCACCAATGACTGAAGAGGCCCGCCCCAGGATAACCAGCGTGGCGACACCAATCAGTAGTTTAGTTGTATATGAAACATTTTAACATATCAACTGTCAAATTAAATTTGTGTGAAACTAGGTGGTCCCACCATGAGATAATCGCCATGAGGTAGTCATTAGAAAGGTCACGAGGGATAGGATAGGATAGGTTCGGATAGGAAAGGCCAATAGGGCTAGGCACTGTATAGAATCACCCATATAGAGCAACAAAGCTGCCCAATCAGCGAATATGACTTTGAATGTATTCTGACATTTATTTTTTAAATGTCACTAATTTCTCATTATAAATTCAGCCATTTGGTGATGTTACTTCAAATGATTTGTGGATTGTTCCCAGCTGCGGTGGTATGTAATCAACTTTTGGGGGGCGGGTTGATAGCAAAGTGGGTGGAATGTGCAAAAGTAGGCAGTGCCACTGTTTTGTTCTTTTTCTAC
Organism: Ambystoma mexicanum; assembly: GCF_040938575.1. Lineage (NCBI taxonomy): Eukaryota > Metazoa > Chordata > Amphibia > Caudata > Ambystomatidae > Ambystoma > Ambystoma mexicanum. The sequence goes on from NC_090941.1 coordinate 1,093,772,767, forward strand.
TCACTCGGTGTGTCAGTGGGATCATATATATGGCCTAGACATGCTGATCACAAATACACTAGAATAAAATACTCAACATCTACCTTACTAATAGCGCTTCTACAGGGGTCTGGAACTAAAAAATAACCTGCATTCTCATGAACAGAACATTGTAATTTACTCCAAATCCTGGGTCCCAGGAATGAAAGCCTTATCTCCTATGGCATGGCAGAGGTGTATGGCTGAATAGTATGCGATCATCCCTAGGGAATTACTCTGGGATGCTATCCTGAAGGTGGGCAGGTGTAGCCACCTGGATTCATTTGAAAAGGATGCACAGTTTTTGTAGCTATATTCTCTACTTTACCGGAAGCCACACTTGGTTCCTCTGAGCAGCGTGGGCAGGATCACTTTTCCTGCATCCAGAAACCAATCAGTTTTGAGCAATCTGGAGTCTGCTAACAGGTTTCATTGGAATACCGCCCAGGCGTGCATTGCAATAGTCCAAGCGACTAGTCATTGAGTCTTCTACTACAACTTTACACGCGTCTAGGGGCGTGGATGAACAGATACTATAAAACCATCTGATATTAAACGAGTGTCCGTTGCAAATTGCATGGACCTTTAGACACTATGTAGTCTTAGCCTTTAACCTGAGACAATAACTTGACAAGTTGTCCAGAAATCAGGGGGAGTCTGTGAAAATAGATTACTTCTTCGTGTCAGCAGGACCTCCTCCATCTTCCCCTGGATAAGATGAAGGCAGCTAGAATTCATCCAGGCTGTCATTTAGGCTTCATACAAGCATGGACAGGTGCCGGTTAGTAGCAGCTGCTGCGATTAGTTAGTATCTTCCAGGTTTACAGTTTCAGAATTGAAAATGTAGTTATTAAAAGTAGTGGAACTGTTAACAGCAAAACATAAAACTAATGGAACTGCGCAGACGACCGTTCCTACACACTTCAATCACTGATTGTAACTCATTTTCTCGCAATTATCACCAATACATTATATAACAGAGCATGGCCGAGGGGTAGCATAGGCAAGACAGTCTGTATGTGCGTGCTTCCCTGCCACTTATACATTGCAGAAAGTGTGCAGGTGGTTACACAGCCCTTTCTGTGATGCTTACTGTGCATTTCTGGTCATTAGCACGTGTTGTCCCCTCATTTGTATATGAACATTCCCCTTGGAATGAGAAGATCTATTTAGTGTCTTACCTGCTGTCATTTCTACTGCAGTTGGTTGTAGGAAGAGGTGTTCTCAGGGCATTTTTCAGATAAGGCGACTTTCTGAGAGCTACTTGAGAGATGCAGTTACTGATTGCTTGACTATGCATGATCTGAATTTACTGTGTGAATTCAGCATATCCTTCCAAATGGCTCCTAAGTGACGTCAGTGCACCTTGCGCCTGCCATTTTGGGAGGGATCCTACGCACTCACCTTCATGGATTACCTACCTGCTCCTCCACACATTTTGGTTGGCTCCTCGCATACTGTCATGGGGCGACTAGAAAAGAGGCTATTTTGTGTTACACAACGGTGTGTTAGTTAGCTATGTTTCTGCCCCACGTCAAAAAAAAGAATCAAAAACGGGTGCATATGATCAAACAGAAGGTTTATTTTTAGTTTGGATCAAAAGCTCTCTGAGGTCCTTAGGTACAATCCCAGGTTGCGTGAGGTTCTGTCTAAAGTTGTGTAAACCAACATTAACACAATGGTGGCACATGCTAATACCGCACCCCGATACGGGCTTTGTCAAGGCGTAGCTGTGTGTACATGCAACAATAGAAACAAAATCCTCGTTCAAAATCACAGGTAATCGAGACAGTGACACTGTGCATAACATTTCGTTAGTTATCTCAATATCCTTATATAGTTAATACACACTATTCAGATGTTAGCAACCCTGGTTAAACAGAATTATTTAGCACTTAGTAAACAGTTTCTTGCATTAGAAATATGCATCAGTATCCCACTGTTGTTAGATTCTTGCATTAAGAGCTGGTTATTCCTTACAAACAAACACAAATATTCTACATGTACATGGGGCTACTGGCCATCTTATAAGTGCTCCTGTGGCAGTAAAAGTAGAGGAGGAAAGAAGAAAAGAATGAAGAGGAGTGTAAGGGAGTATTCAGTTATATTCGCTGTTTGGTAACAACGGGAGTATTAGTGAAGACCAAGCAATTATCCCACCGATCAAGTCTTGCATGTTGTTGGTATCCGAAGTGGTCGGTCTTGTTAGACCTTCCCCCTTATCCAGTATGGAATGAGTACCACTCATCCCTCCCATAAGCCACCGCATCAGCGATCAGCGCCTCCCTGATTTCCCATTCATGAAGCCTGCTCGCTTCCCGGGGTGCTACACACTCCTGCAGATATAGAAATCGGCTCACTTTTCAGCTTTTTGTGGGCCTCTTCATTGGTCTGTCTCTGGGTTTTGGTGTGGCCATCGGGGCTTGGAAACCTCTCATCGTCTATCCCGCTAGCTTGGTGGATCTTTGCTGCTTCAAGAAATGTGGGTTTCTTCCCATCTTGTTTTTTTTTTTAATTAAAACCCCGTTTTTTTACTTTCCATTTCCTTCATGTGAAGGTGGCCTGAAACTCAATGGGAGCTGTCCCCTCGGACAGCTCTATTTATCCCCTTCCTCTATCTCTATTTAGGCACGTAACCAAAACTGACATTTTGGTATACACGGTTTCTCCATGTACCAGATTCTATGAAGCAACATGTTCTTGTCACCTCTGGCTTCTTAGTATTCCCAGGGGTTGGCCCCCAACATTGATCACCTCTGGTTTTTGTGCCAATCTTTTGGCTTACCCAACTCTTGCTTGTCATCTTTTTTCTGGTGTGGTCCACCTGGCATACCCACCTCATGCCTCTTCAGCTTCTTTTCCTCACAACCTGGTAACCAATAAGCATGCTGTGTTGTGCATCAGTTTCACCATTAGCCTCTATGTTCTTGATTCGATGTTCAGTAATTGTTCCACACTATCAGCCTGTGTTTCACTTCACCAAATCTTCAGGGCCAGGTGTTGTGGGTTCAGTTTGTCCCATTGTTCAGGGATTGTTGCGCCCTCCCTTGGAGAATGAATAACAAGGGTAATGGAGTAATGGACTGCAGGTGGACCCTGCATTTGTTTGACATATTTCAACAGGGACAGGCTTCATTTTAAGGTCCAATGTCATTTAATGGACAGGTGCCATTTTTAGGTCAGGCACCATTCCAACTCTCTTCACAGGCCCGATTCTGCTGTTTCCCTGGGGTCCACTGCATCCTGGCTGGGATTGATTTGCCCTGGGAGTCAAGGAACCCGATGATCACTATTTGACTCTAGTTTGAGAAATTTCTGCAATGGTTTCACTGTTTTCAGGTGAGTGCTTGATGTGTAGTGATGTCAAATTGCATGTAAGGCTTCTGGCATGTTTAGAACTTTGAGAAAGTCAGTGTTGCATGGACTGTGGTCTAGTTTCCTGTCCCTTTCCCCTCTCTAAGATTTCTAAGTGAAGAAGCTTGGTTTTCCCCAGTGTTTATAGTTCCCCCAAACTTTTAAAGAATTCCCTCCAATGCTCATATCAAAGGTATCCTGAATTTCCTTTTGGTCTCTCCCCGAATAGGGTGGTCGTGCCACAAGCGTCCCCTTTTCTCCTGCCCCTATTAAGAACATTCAGGATTTCTGTGCTTTGTTCCAGTACAGGCCAACAGTACTAGGATGAGAGTCCAACTGCCCTGACTTGGTTTAGCTGGGCTTGGGCGTCGGAGTTGGAAGATATTAATCATGGCAGCTCTGTGTCCCTCATTCCAGGGTGCAGATACCCAGGCACTTTATTTGGACTTCCTGTTATAATATCTCTTTCTTCCTTCTTGCCTTTATCACTGGGTTCTATGGGGTTGTGGTATGTGACGGCGAAATCCTCCTAACCATACGGCTCCCTTCTTTGATATTGGTTGTGGGGTCTAGTGGGGTGCTGGGGAACCGGCTGTATACTAGCTCCAGGGGTCATATCACATACCGGGTTGTGTCCCAAATATCCAAGAATGTCTTGGCCCTCACCAATGGCCACTCCCAATGTTATTTTGCCACAGAGTTTAAAACATTTGTAAGGATTGACAGGTGAAATGTGCTACATATAATTCAAGGTAATGTCAATTTATGTTCAAATAATGCTCCAGTTCTTAAGAAATGTGTCATACCTATGTCAAAACTATGGGAACATATAGACTCCATACTACGTTCAAATATTCTACTAGTTAATGACCATCTTAAAACAGCCTGGTGAACTGGTAATTCAACATTGTCCAAAGGAGCTCCTGGAAGCAATCCCTTACTTAACCTCCATGGGAAGTTAGGCTTGCAGGATTCACTGGTAAAATATAAAATAAAACATTGTTGATGCATCATTTATCAGCATTTCAGAGAATTATTAATTCTCCTTGTGTTTTGTAGATACAGTCAAGTGCGTGCAATGCCCCAAAGACCAATGGCCCAACGAAAGACAGGATGAATGCATCGAAAAAATGATTGAGTTTCTCTCGTATGAAGAGCCGCTGGGACTAATCCTGACCTTCTCTGCTACGCTCTTTATCATCCTAGCTGCTTCTATCCTTTTGGTTTTCATCCAGTACCGAACCACTGCCATTGTCAAAGCCAACAACCGCGGGCTAAGCTATCTTCTCCTCCTCTCCCTCATGCTCTGCTTCCTCTGCTCCTTTATTTTCATTGGCCGTCCCGAGACGCTCACCTGCATGCTACGACAGCCTGTTTTTGGGATTGTTTTTTCACTCAGTGTATCATCTGTTCTGGCAAAAACTGTAATTGTCGTTGTTGCCTTCAGGGCAACACATCCCGGCAGCTCTGCAAGGGAGTGGTTGGCATTCAAAATACCATGCTGCATTGTTTGCTTCTGCTGCTTGGTGCAAGTCCTTATTTCTGTTGTTTGGCTAGTGAAGTCTCCTCCATTTCCAGAACTAAACATGAAAACGTACAGTGAAAAGATCATCTTCGAGTGCAATGAAGGAGAAGACATCTTTTTCTACTGCATGATGGGATACATGGGCCTCCTGGCCACTGTCAGCTTTATCGTGGCCTTTCTCTCCAGGAATCTCCCTGGAAGCTTCAACGAGGCCAAGCTAATCACCTTCAGTATGCTGGTGTTTGTCAGTGTTTGGATCTCCTTCATCCCAGCGTACCTGAGCACACGCGGGAAGTACATGGTGGCCGTGGAGGTGTTTGCCATCCTCTGCTCCAGTGCCGGGCTGCTCGGCTGCATATTCCTTCCCAAGTGTTATATCATTCTGATCAGACCAAACAAAAACCGAAGAGGACATCTTAAACAGGAAGCACATTTTACAACCTCATGAAGTAACCGAAGTAAATACAGGTTGAGGTTTAGGTGTCTTCCTAATAGCTGAGTGGTATGGCATGCACATGACAATTTAGTGCACTTTAAAATTAGCTACATGAGACAAAATCCTGGTCTGGACAAAAGTACACAGGAGAGCAACGGCTTGAGTGCACTATGCACAATCATGTACCATGATGCGGCTCAGTGGTTTTTCAGGCATAGAGATAAAACAGTTGAATATACATTATAGGCAGAAAGGTAAACTGTGAACATAAGTAAATGGGTGAAGGAATATGGGAAACAGATGGAAAAACAATTAATGTAAGTATCCTTTAAAATGTTCTTAGTGAAGGCAGCAAACAGATACCTAACAAGCCTTGATATCGCAAGGTAAGGCCAGGGCTCTAGGCTACCTAGTGTGCCCGAGAGAGGGTCACTTAGTCTAACAATTCCCCACCTGTGCCTCTTTTAGAAATCTTAGCGGAGCCCAGCAGGTCTTCTTGGTGCTTTTCCTTGCACTAGAAGTATAATTTTCAGTCCAGGTTTCTTGATGTATTGAGCGGCTATCAGTTACTACTTCCTATGAGGATATCGCTGGCGGGGCACCTCAGGTGTAACAGGTCTCTGGGGATCAGTTGGCAGTCAGGAGTGTGAAGCAGCAGCTGGCCCCGTCAGGTGTACAAATGTGGCTCAATCTTCCAAAAGAGGCTCACATTCTTCTTGATAACATTTCAACCAACTGCAGTGTCAGTGTTTATCCTCTTGATCTGTAAAAGATGCTGTTAGCACAGTATGGGAACGGTGCCCAAGCAGGGGCCTTCTTCTGCTCTTCTCAAGGCAAACAGAACTAAACGAGTAAAGTAGATCAAAACAGTGAAGTGGATAAGATGAATAAATCATAGGGAAAAGTAAGGAGATCTCAGCTGCTGAAATGGACATAATGCATGAGGAGGGAACAAAGTGAATGGCGTGGACGAAATAGTTAGAATGGATGAAGCGTGGTGAACAGATGAATGCACTGAGTGGAAGAGTGCATGAGTGGAAGAACAGATGACTAGATAGATCAAATGAGTATGTAGATCGGATGAGTGTACAGAATGGATGAACATGCTAAGCGGATGAGTGGTTGTGTGTGTAGAGCGGATGAACTTGTAGAGCTGATGAGTGCGTAAATACAGAGAAGCGAATAGAACGCAGGAGTGCATAGAACTGATGACTATACAGAACGGACGAACGTATAGACCGGACGAACGTATAGACCGGACGAACGTATAGACCGGATGAGCGTGTAGAGCGGATGAGTGTGCAGAGCGGATGAACGTGCAGAGCGGATGAACGTAGGGAGCGGACGAGTGTGCAGAGTCGATGAGTGTGCAGAGCAGATGAGTGTGCGGAGCAGATGAGTGTGTAGAGCAGAGGAGTGTGTGGAATGGAAGAGTGTGTGGAGTGGATGAGTGTGTGGAGCGGAAGAGTGTGTGGAGCGGAGGAGTGTGTGGAGCGGAGGAGTGTGTGGAGCAGAGTAGTATGTGGAATGGATGAGTATGTGGAGCGGATGAGTGTGTGGAGCGGATGAGTGTGGAGTGAATGAGTGTGTGGAACCAATGAGTGTGTGGAGCGGATGAGTGTGTAGAGCGGATGAGTGTGTGGAGCGGATGAGTGTGGAACGGATGAGTGTGTAGAGCGGACGAGTGTGTACAGCGGACGAGTGTGTAGAGTGGATGAGTGTGTAGAGCGGATGAGTGTTTAGAGCGGATGAGTGTGCAGAGCAGAGGAGTGTGTGGAGCGGAGGAGTGTGTGGAGCGGATGAGTGTGTAGAATGGATGAGTGTGTGGAGCGGATGAGTGTGGAGCAGATGAGTGTGTGGAGCGGATGAGTGTGTAGAGCGGATGAGTGTGTAGAGTGGATGAGTGTGGAGCGGATGAGTGTGTGGAGCGGATGAGTGTGTAGAGCGGATGAGTGTGCGGAGCGGATGAGTGTGTGGAGCAGATGAGTACGTAGAGTGGATGAGTACGTAGAGCGGATGAGTACGTAGAACAGATGAATGTGTAGAACGGATGAGTAGTATGTAGAGCGAATTAGTAGTATGTAGAGCGAATGAGTAGTATGTAGAGCGGATGTGTGTGTAGTGCGGATGAATGTGTGGACCGATGAGTGTGTGGACCGGATGAGTGTGTGGACCGGATGAGTGTGTGGACCGGATAAGTGTATGGACTGGATGATTGTGTAGGTCGGATGAGCGCACAGAGTGGATGAGCGTACAGAGCGGATGAGTGCGTTGAGAACGGAGGAGTGTAAAGAACGGACGAGTGTAGAGAACGGAAGCGATAGAGAACGGAGGAGGTTAGAGAACTGAGGAGACTAGAGAACGGAGGAGTGGAGACAACAGATGGGTGTAGAGAACAGATGAATGCATATGAACAGGATTACTGCGTATCAGTGAATGACTCTAGAGACGGTTGAGTGCATATTGCAGATGAGTGTGGGTAGAGCAGATGAGTGCTGGGAGCAGACGTGTCAAATACGTGGAAGACAAGAAATGCATAGAGCGGTCGAGTGCTTAGAACGGATGAGTACATAGTGCGGATGTGTGCCGAGAACAGATGATTATGGAGAGAGGATGAGTGAGGCGATCGGATGAGTGAGGCGAGTGGATGAGTGTGGTGAGCAGATGAGTGTGGCGAGCGGATGAGTGAGGCGTGCGGATGAGTGCGGAGAGCGGAAGAGCTGAATGCGTAGAAAGCACGAGTGCATAGAGCGGATGAATACTTAGCGGGGAGTGCAGAGAACGGATGAGTGCAGGGGGCAGATGAATGCAGGGAACGGATGAACGTAGAGAGCGGATGAACATTGAGAGCGGATGAACGTAGAGAGCGGATGAACGTAGAGAGCGGTTGACTGTAGAGAGCGGTTGACTGTAGAGAGCGGATGACTGTAGAGAGCGGATGAGTGTGGCGAGCGGATGAGTATGGCGAGCGGATGAGTATGGCGAGCGAATGAGTGTGGCGAGCGGATGAATGAGGCGAGCAGATGAGTGAGGACTGCGTAGAGCGGATGAGTTGAATGCGTGGAAAGCACGAGTGCACAGAGCGGATGAGTGCATAGCGGGGAGTGCGGAAAACGGATGAGTGCGGGGTGGATGAATGCAGGGAACTGATGTACATAGAGAGCGGATGAGTGTGGCAAGCGAATGAGTGTGGCGAACGAATGAGCGTAGCGAGCGGATGAGTGTGGCGAGTGGATGAATGTGGTGAGTGGATGTATGTGGCGAGCGGCGGATGGGTGTGGCGAGCGGACAAGTGTGGCGAGCAGATACGTGCGGGGAACAGGTGAGTGCGGAGAGCGATTGAGTGCGAGGAGATGGTGACTGCGTAGGGTAGATGAATGCGTAGAACAGACAAAGGTGTAGTGCATCCGAGGACATAAGGCAGACAAAACCTAGGGCGGATGAGTTACATATACCGGGTGAGTGTGTAGAATGGATAAGTAGGAAGAACGGATGAATACGGAATGCATGTAGAGCTAATGAATGCATAGAACGGATGAGTACGGGAATGGATGGATAAGCAGAGCGAGATGATGAGCTGGGCAGAAAATGTAGAGTGGTGCACTGCATAGAACAGACTACTGGCAAAGCCGACAAATACAAGAGCAGACCGAACAAGTGCATACGAAAGAAAGGTGCGTAGAGGCGACATGCGCCTAGAGGGGACATGCACCTAGAAGGGACAGGCGCCTGGAAGGGACAAGTGCCTAGAGGGGACTAGCGCCGAGTGGGGGCGAGAGCGCATCGGGGACGAGTGCGCAGTGGGGACAGGAGTGCGTGTGACATAACGGGTCACGCATGGCGGAACGGAGTGCATGCACGGGGCAGACAGGAGTACATGCGCGGGGCAGACAGGAGTGCATGAGTGGGGAAGACAGGAACGTATGCGTAGGAATACAGGAGTGCATGCGTGAAGCGCACTGGAGCGAGGGATGGACTAGAGCACACAAGGCGGACTGGAGTGCGTGAGTGTGTCGAGCAGACCGTAGTGTGTAGGGCACTCTGGGGCCCATGAAATGAATAAAAGTGCATAGAACGGACTTGATCCCATAGAATTACGTGACGTACATAGTATGGTTTGAAATGCAGGGAACATTTGAAAAAGCATATATCCCATAATTACCCGCCACACGTTTACTCTCTTCTTTACACCACCACTCAACTAGAACACAGAGATACTATGACACCATTCGGAATAACTGTTCTCATATCAACATCTCCCGCTTACTGCCCATCACTCTAAGTAATCACTGCTGGTTACTCACCCCCAGCCAGGCGTTCTCCTCAGGCCTAACGCAGCCACACTCGGTCTGGATAAATCCTGCCAGAACGAACACATACTCTTGATCTCTCAACCACCACACCTAGTGCTAAGAAGCAGCTACTACACAAATTTTGCACCAGCTGCACACATACCTGGTGCGCACACGCACCCTTTGACTCTCTCTACTCTCTCTACTGACCCGAACTTCGGTTCCCAAGGGCGTTCAACCTACCAGCGCCTTCAGACCATACCAATGGTATATAAGGCGCTATATAAATGCAAAATAACATAACATAACATACAAGTGTTTAATATTACCTACAGAACCCCTAGCCCACTGAGGGTACCTGGGCTGCCACAGTAAAAGTATGTTTACCTTCAGTCAGGCTCTAGGTTCTTCTAGCTGAAGGCTCGCTATGCTGTAGAGATCTTTGAGGAGGGCATCCATTCAATTTTTCCCAATAAATCTCTTCACCCAAACGGAATGAAACTGTCAACTAATTCAGAAGGATGAGGGGTGAACACCCCATTTTTAGCAAACCTATGGAAGGTGATTGGTGTATTTTCAATCCTTCTGCAATTATTCAACAAGAACAACTTGAAACTTCTGTCGTCTCATATAGTACTCATTCTCCCAGTTCCCACAAATTCACTTTGGGGTAGAACAAGGTATGGATGTAAGTAGTCCAAGATGGCAGAAATACTTCTTCCACTGTCCCATTCTCCATGTCTTCTACCACTCTTCTCATGTATTTCTCCTGAAGATTAAACAGTCTCTTCCGTCAATTTATTTCCCCTCACAAGGTCATCCCAGTAGACTTGGCTTCCCAGTCTTTTTTTAACTTTCCTTTACCCATCCACCCCCTTCTAGCAGCTTCTATTGAGATGGTCATCGTTCATACCCACCCTTAAAATTAACCTTGTATATTTGTAAATGAGGTGCTACAATCTAAGCTAACAAAAGAGTGGTTGGGTGGGACTGGACCATTTGTTATCTTCCTGGGACAAGAGGAGTGCATTCAAGCAGATGTCTCATTCATTTGATCCGCTAATGCTCGTGGGCAATGCCTGGGTATGTTAAAACAGAAACATCGGACAGAATTAGCATAACCTTCTCTAGACATCACCAGAGGCTCCTGTGCCAGAATATTAAGATATCTTCACTTCAATTCACCAGAGTTATCATGAGTCTGTATTACTTGAAAAAATCAAAATAGATGATAGACAAATCTAGGTCTTAGCAGACTGTATCAAGTAATGTCAAACATGTCCCTAACTGTTGTGGAATAGTTAGATGGTCCAACAGCCATCTGTATTAAAAGAAGCTGTTTCTGTGCCTGTGAGATGTTTAATGTGCGTGCAGGTGAATGACCCAAAACCCGAACAATAAAAAACAATTCCATGTATGCCAAACGATCACTGCAAGGAAAACAAAGGTTTATTACATGCAAAAAGTATCAGATGGTCCCATAGAACTGGACTAACACAGAGTTCTCAGCAACCACAGGAGTCAAATCATTTATAGCGGAAAACCGCAAATTGACAGATATATGCATAATAAAGATTACAACATTATCCTGCACTCCACATTGGCTAACACCTACATAGAATTCTACATATACCCTATAGCCCATTATTCATTTGGTCACACATTATCTAAAACACATTCCCCTGAACACATGACCCACCACATCATCACTAAGGAACTCAGGAGTTGGATGACAACCAGGTACATTGTTGCCATATTACATTGATTTAGTGAGTACATTTTCCTGACAATCATGTGATGTGCACCCCTCCATCGGGGCCTGATTAAATTGTGAATAGCGAGGTCAACTCTACTTGGTTAATGGCCCTGCCCTTTATACCACACTGTGGCACACACTGACAGCTCCCTGCCCTTGTAGACACATCACCTTGGCTTCTCCCATCCCAAATCATGTTACAGTCCTAGCACATCTCCTCCCATATCTCTCTGGGAACCCAGGTGCCATGAATGTCGTGATCGGGGCACCACTCATATGTTTGAATTTCGCTTGTTTATGGATCCCTAGAGGTCAGCACCTGCAGTTCAAATAGGATGATCGCTCTTCGGGTGAGGGCTGTAGTGCTCAAAATCTTCATCAGGCCTCTTGGCATCACAGAAGCGCATGCCCTACTCACATGAACTCAGTCCTCAAATGGCGCAACCATGCCTTTCTTTCCAGGATCGAGCATTCCTTTCCCAGCTCTCTTCTGAGCTCTGCAGCTGCACCCAATTAGCTGTTATTGGCACAGCATGGCTCCCTGTGAACTTGGTAGCATAACTCTCTAGCATAACCTCTCTCTGGGGGATTGAAGGGGGACTCATCTCTTAATGCACTGGACAGAGCCACAGCTCCATATACTTTCACGAACACATCTTATAATGAGCCCTGAAATCCAAAATGATGGAACTCCTGCTACCTCAACCCTGCACCTGGCCTCTGGACTCCAGCTTTCTTTTTCATTGCAATCCATAAGATGTGGAAGGCTCCTATGGCATGAATTAAAGATCCATTGTCTGTATCAATTGGGAGTGTATTTGCAGCAAGAAACTCCTATCATTTTGCACATGCACCCTTCCATTGCCATAGGCCTGTCTAGAACGGTGTCCAGTCATTTGGTCGACTGAAAACTGGTCGAATGACATTTGGTCGACGCAATTTGGTCGAAAACCAAATGGTCGAATTTTTTAAAAAAATTATATATTTATTTTTCAGGTTTTCGTTTAAAAAAAAAAGGGTTTTTTGGAAAAAAAAGGGGGTTGGGGGGGGACCCCACCAAAAAAAAAAAAAAAGAAAGGGTGAAAATAAAAAATAAAAAAAATTCAACCGTTTGGTTTTCGACCAAATTGGTTCGACCATTTGTCCAGTCGACCAATTTTTTTCGACCAATTGACTGGTAACCGTCTAGAACATGCTGGTTCGGGAGGGTCATGAGATGGATAGACAGTAATTCTGTTTTTTTGGAATTGGGATCCTGCTCTGCCTCGTTTGTTATCTGGAGCATGTCCTACCTGGCAATCTGCAACTTCTTGGCACTGGCTGAAGTTTGGATTCCAGGCACAAGGAGGGAGGTAAAGAACACTTCCGCCTTTGTGAACAGATGGAATTGTTCTGGGATCATTTTGACCTCATCAGAGGAATCCTGGGACCAATAATTTGCTCTCTTTTGTCGTCAACCGCTTAGTGAGCAGCGAGCACTCTGATGGGAAGGGTTTTCAGTTGCGACTGTTGGTGGCACGTTTATGACGGTGAAATGCGTGTCGGGCACTATAAGAAAGGTCGAATGCAAGGTGGTGAGCGAATAGACAGCTTTCCGGGATGGGGGAAGGTGGAGATAAGCGTACTGTCTGCACACCCAATACAAATCCTTTGATGCCAATGTGACATTAGTTAAGTCGGGAATGAACAAAGTCTTATTGCCCTTTTTATTTGTGCCTACCAATATAGTGCTATTTCCTCTGAAGCAAAAGGAGAAATGTGCCACCTTGGCTGGCTTTTCGTTCTGTTCGATCTATGCACGTTTTGACATATGAGTACTCCATGTTTTAGAACATTTCTGGTTGGCACGTGCCACTTCATCCTCCGAAAACCCCATTAAACCCCCCACTGCACAGCTCACTAGTCCTTTCACCAAACTGTCATTGGGAAATAGCTTCAAATTTCAGTAATAGCATTATTTGGCATCTCTGTCCATTATGACTGCCTGGACCATGTGTCCCTGAAAGAAGCTTTGTATTCTGCAACGGGCCAGGTGAACTAAACATTGGGCTATAAGAATTGGCATTTTTTGCGGGATGACCAGTTTGGGAATTCCTGTTGCATGGGGTATAAGGGCGCAAATGTAGCAGCTCTCATTTGACTTTGCTCTTCCCACCTCCCGCAGGTTCCATGTGTTAATATCCCCGCAAAAATATCGCCATACAAAATTATCACCATATTTTTGCGGCGATATTAAGGCATGGGACCTCTGGGGGACACCCCAGCAATCCCCGTCCCCAAAAACCCCAGAAATATTGCCTATGGCCATTCCAAACTACCATATATACAGCAATATTTTTGGTGGGGATAATATTACTTGATACCATCCCCCATGTGGATGTACTATTTATTATCCATTTCGGGGTGGGGAACATCCATTACTGTATCTAAGATGACCCCCTTGTACTCATTGAATTCAATCTCATTTTCTTTTTCCCTTTCATTGCTTTCCATCCCTATACTTAATGTTTCAGTGGTAGTGTTATACCCATGCCCCTTTTTTATGCACAACTCATATACATTTACCTATAATAAAAGAAAGAAGAAGACAGAAAAAAAAACTATACACAACAATATGTACACTGCATTACATCTTAATCCTGAACGCTGTGGGAAAGACATAGTGTTATGGTGTCCGCAGTGGGATACGTTTTGCAGAAATGTCTCTAGAAAGGTAACTATATATAACATCACTCATCCTCATAAGCGTCCTCCACTTCCTCCATCGCACTCTTCCTCATGCCTCTTCCTTACGCCTTCCCAATTCCCCACCTCACTCTTCATTATCACAGTCCCCAACTACCCCACTACACTCTTCCTCATCACAGTCCCCTGCTACCCCACCTCACTCTTGCTCATTGTAGTCCTGCAAAACCCCATGCCACTCTTCTGCATCACATTCCCCACTACCTCACCACACTCTTCCTATCACAGTCCCCCACTACCCCACCACACTCTTCCTATCACAGTCCCCCACTACCCCACCACACTCTTCCTATCACAGTGCCCCACTATCCCACCACACTCTTCCTGTCACAGTCCCCCACTATGCCCACTACACTCTTCCTATCACAGTCCCCCACTACCCCACCACACTCTTCCTATCACAGTCCCCCACTACTACCACCTCCCTCATACCTGTCAAAGTTCCCAGTACCCCCCTCATTCTTCATCTTCACAGTATCCTACTACACACACCTCACTCTTGTCACAGAACCCCAATATTAAAAACTAGCCTGACCCCCACATCACTCCTCTTTGTCACAGTCCCTAACTAACCCAATGACCTCTTCCTCATCACAGTCCTCGGCTGCCCCATCCTCACTCTTCCTCATCACAGTCCCCCACTATCCCACCTCACTCTTTATCATCACAGTCCCCCACAACCCTATGTCACTCTTCCTCATCACGGGCACCCACTATCCCCACCTCACTCTTCCTCATCACAGCCCCCCACTATCCCACCTCACTCTTTATCATCACAGACTCCCACTTCTCAGGCCACACTCTTCCTTGTCACATTTCCCAATAATTCTCACTATCATTACCCCCACATCACTCTTTCTCATCCCAGTAACTACTTAATAATACCCAATTACTAATTATAATCCTACTTTGCCATCTCCTTCCTTGTCCTTGTCCCAGTACAACATGTTAATCTTAACTTTACCCGACATCCCTCTTCGTCTTCTCAGTACCCAGTATTACTCTAACCTTCACCTCCACATCCCTCTTCCTCGCCACAGTTCCCCACTATCCTTACTCACAGTACACCATTAGAATTCATTATTATGCAGTGGACAAAAAAAGACATAATACTTGATGAACACGACATTGCGCAGCTGAAGAGCAGATATTGATAATAAATGAAAATGCATCCGTTATGTTCTTAGAAATAATTCACAATTACAGCTGGTGGTATGGCATAACAAAACCCTTGAAATTCTGTGAAAAATCTTTACTTAAAGGACGAAACGTTTTCACCTTTTTACTTAAGGTGAAAAAGATCAGTGCAACAAAAACTTGAAACTCAGTAAAAACATTTTAGTCTCTGATGCAAAGAGACCCTTGAAATTCAGTGAAAAAAATATATTTGAAATGAGACTAAGGTGCCAATTTACTGCAAACTCTGCAGGTGTTGGAAACTATTGAAGATTAATTATGAGGCCCCCATTGTGCATCTCCTAAGCAAACTGATGACTTCACAAAAGACAACACTGACAACACCCGATATGACATCACTTGTGCATCATCAATGACACATGGTGCAGCAGACCAAGCATGCAACTAAGAGAGATGCACAATTTTAAATGTGTGTTTTTGCATAGAAGAGTGGTTTTAAAAAAAAACTGTCCATATATAACCACGGTATTCTTACTCACTAGAGATGCTCTGTAGTTAATGAGAATTTACCATTAGAAGATATTCTAGTACCTGTATCACGCTGTTCTGAAAACAGTCCCCTGTTCAAATAAGACATTTGGGTAGTACAATAACGGCTTTGCACCAGACCACTGAGGAATACAACAAACATGAGAAGTAAAGGTTTCTGAATTCATTGTATCTTCATACATCTTCATGTATCAGGCTACGTACTGTCAGTACTGGATGGAAGAAAGTTATAATAGTTTTAGCACCAGGGCTTGAAGCCGGCATTTTGCTACATGTTTTGAGCTATGACTCCCATGATCCCTCACCATTGCCTATGCTGGGTAGGGCTTGTGGAAGTTGCAATGTAAAACCTTTGGAGATACAATCGTTGCAGGCTCTGCAGTATTTCATCTGAATTTGTAGGTTGCTATGTGCAAGACCAACATTCTGTAGTTGCCCTGCCATTCTTTGCAATGCTTGTCAAATGCGTTTGTGCCTTCATAGATAGGGTATATAGCATCTGGCCTTTATCTCTAAATCCAGTTAAACATGTTTCTCCATGGCTGGTACTTACCAGTAAGGTGACGAGGGGGTCATACGTTGCATTCTGCCTGATTTCTCAAATGAGGTCAACACTGATGGCATCTGACATGTCTTAAGTAACATCATATGTGATTTCCTCAATGATGTCATGATTGTGCTTAGAGGCTGTGCAATAGGGGCCTCGTGGGTAAGGTGGTGTAGCTTCCAACACCTGCTTAATTACAGGGATTTAGTTGCATTAAATCAGTTCCTTAACATCACTCAACTAAAGGTTTTTCTCTGAATTTCCAGAATTTTGTTGTACTGATCTTATTCACCGTAATTGTCCCTTAACTAAACTTGTTACACTTAAGAGAAATATATATATATATATGTATATATATATATATATATATATATGTATATATAAACAAGCACCAGTAATGTTAGGTAGGTTTAAAAAGGCTTGAAAAGAAACTTTTCACCTGAAATGTGACAGAATAATATTCTATTTGAGCCAAGTCACACATGCCACAATGCCATCTAGTAACCATTGCTGCAAGGTAACCTCCAGTTCAGAGTCACATCAGCAAGGCACTGTGGGTATGAAAATTAGCTCAGATGCAAGCTGTTAGCTACAGAAAAGTATCTTTTTCTTAGCTGGCAGTGCTACTTTATACATAGATTAATCAACCCAAGACAGACATTTCTTAAAAGGAGTCACCTCACACCAGGGTGCTGCATATCTAAAGGACAGAAGAGGAAGGTTCCGCCATCTTCATTCTCTCTGCCTCTTTCTTTCCTTCTTATCCCCTCTACATTCTGTAGTACAAAGCACTTTGGGGATGATGTCAGAAGGCAAAGTCTACTTGTTCCAAGAACAGGAATTCGACCCCTGAATCAGACTAGCTTTAGTACAATCACCTGAAGGCGTTTAACTTTAAAAGAAGCATTTTCCCATCATTTCTTGAAATCATCCTTGGACTTCAAACCTTGAAGAAGTTTTCATTGGACCCTCTTGGGAGAGCAGTTCTTTCCAAAGTCCTCCAGATGTGATGGATGTTAGGTCAGGTGTTCCAAGGTACAGGTGAGCTCTGACCTCTAACCATTCCCAGGAAGCACTGTGGATGAATCTGCTGCTTGATCAAGCCCTGCATCTCTGCCAGCCACACTGCTGCCCAGGACCTCACCATGCTGAAGGACCTCTGCAGGTGTGTGCCAGCCTCCCCTGGATCTATGCCGGCCACACTGCTGCCCAGGACTTCACCAGGCTGAAGGACCCCTGCAGGTGTTTGCCAGCCTCCCCTGCATCTCTGCCAGCCACACTGCTGCCCCGGACTTCACCACGGTGAAGGACCCTGCAGGTGTGTGCCAGCCTCCCCTGCATCTCTGCCAGCCACACTGCTGCCCAGGACCTCACCAGGCTGAAGGACCCCTGCAGGTGTGTGCCAGCCTCCCCTGCATCTCTGCCAGCCACACTGCTGCCCAGGACCTTACCAGTCTGAAGGACCCCTGCAGGTGTGTGCCCGTATCTTCCATATTTGGGGGTTTGCCTTTCAGAACCAGGAGCGGGTCTCACAGCTCTTGAGAGCCAAGACAGTCCTGATTCCTGCCATTTCACCATCAAACCTCTGGCGTGATGTGAGTGTGTTGCACCCAGCTCAATCCAACAGGACCTTTCAGAGCTAGCATTGGCATGCTATGATAATCAAACCTCAAATCGGCCTGTTCAAACCAGTTCTCAGCCGCACCATGCAAGCTGAAAATGTGTCATTGCCTTGTCTGGAGCCAAGAAGTGCTGCAGCACTCACATTGCTCAATTGCTGTACGACCCACCCGTCTCTTCATTGTCACTTGAACCGACCCTAGTGTTCTCTCAGAACCGCATCCTTCTACCACCCGCATCAAACTCACTCACCTACGTATCCCGGCACCAGTTTGAACACTGTTGTAGTGCGACCACGTCACTTTGAATTGCAGCATCGTTCTGTTCAACCCGGCCACGAGATCTGCTGTCCTCTGGACCACTGCAACTGCCGCATTTTGAACTGATTCAAACAACTGAACTTCACGGAGAAACCTGGTTTGCCGTTGTTGAATCTCCAATAAACTGCAAAAGGTATTACAACCTGGAATCTGCACCCCTGGTCCACTTGATCAGCGGTTAAGTGACCTTGATCACTTTATACAGCTCAAGAACATATACTTTTGAACATTGTGTTTTTTATTTACTTCCTCCCCTTGTCTCATTACACAGAGTGCTGCATCTATTCTATCTTTGCATATTACGTGTTCTTTCTACAGGGCTGGGTTGTTGTAGTGTTTTCGATTTATTCTTAGTTATTACTGTATATGTTGTATTTGATTTAAGTATATGTGTTTATAGAAACTTGAATGGACATTCTTTCACGACTCGCTCCCTTCGCTCCCGTTCCCACCACTTGGGGGCATGATTTGGGGTTTATTCCCTACTGGACCTTTCCTCCGAACCTTATGCTACAGTGCTGTGATGAATTGGGAGCGCTAAATCCCTATTTTCCAAGCTACTTCCCTTCCGGATCCATTCCAGGTTTTTGGCAGCCAGCATGCTTCTTTAACCAAATGACTATGCTTCCCAGAATGCCTGGCCCACTGCTCCACCTCCACCCTTGCAGGACAAGGTTGGGTGGAGGATAGGTAACAGCTGTGGCTGCAGGTGCAGCAATCAGCACACCTGAGGCGTGTGCTCGTTAAGCAGCTTTAAAAGCCTCAGTCTTACTTCAGTCCAGCGCTGGTCATCGTTTGCAGTGTTCCTGTGTGCACGTAGTTTAATTCGAAGCCTTTCACTGTGTAATTTAGTGCACATTTCCCTTGCCATATTCGCTGCCTTTGTACTCGCCTGACTAATCCTGACAGAATGACCAGCCCAAAATTCCCATTGAATATGGCAAGTTTAAGAAAGAAAGGCAGCAAGGCCTCTAACATGTTTGTACAGAAAGCTTCCCATACATTTACCTGTGACAATCAAATCACTAGTCCTGACTTAAATGAACTCCTTGTCACGAATGGGCATTTACGTGCAAAGTATTTTTCCCATAGGATGGCACATCCTACATTGCCTGATCCTAGCTCTATCTTTTGTTTTGATCCCGATTCTATGTCAGCGCAAGCCTTAGCCGCAGAAAACAACACACTGTTAGACTTATTATACAAGAGTACCTCTGTTGTTGAACCCCATGATTCCAGTTGTGCTTCACCTCAGATAGAACAGTTTCATGGTACAAACATAAAGAATGGAGGGGTTCCTTGCATAACTTCTGTTTTCTACCCTCAGTCTAAAGCATACTCCTTTGCACAAGTACATACTGTAGTCCCTAATGCCAAGAGGTCTAATGTCAATAATTTGCTTAAGGGAAACACAGACCAAGTTGGTAAGAGAAACTATAAATCACAGAACCTGCAAGCAGTAGAGGACAATGTACAATCGGTGCACATCCAGATTGCTAGTGCAGGATCCAGCCCTGATGCCACTATGCCTCCCCCTGTGCCTACTGATAGTGATGTACAGTTAATGCAGGGCATGCTAAGAGCTAAGCTTGAGGAGTTAAGACAAGAATTCATTTCTTTACAAGAGGAGAATAAAACCTTGCACTCTTTACTGAATACACCTCAGACTTTATCTGTTGATGTTGATGAAGTGAACACTGTTCAGCCCCTGAGTGCAGAGACTTTGGTAAACCATGATATTTGTCAATATGTTAGATCTATTGGGAGTGAAAGTCTTTCTTCTAGCACAGCGCTTAATCTGGGCACAGTTTCTAACAATTGTTCTGCTGTTTGTCAGGGATTGCAGTTAGCTGAAGATTTACAAGCCACTCCTTTACCTAAAATTTCCTGTGTAGCAGTGTGTCATAATTCTGAGCTAGCACACATACAAGCTTCTGATTTCCAAACACAATCCACAATGGTGGCATACACAGATTCAGTCACTACTGTAGGCTTAGGCCCTGCTCTTGATACAGCTGCTGAGACTGAAGTAGATGTTAAAGCTGATGTGGAAAACAATGTTACCTCTGGGTTCACTCTTCCTTCTGCCAATTCTGATCAATACGAACAGTCAGAGACAGTACAGATTTCATGTTCTGATGGACTCATTCCACAGTATACAGAACCAAAAAACCTGCAGGCGATTCCTGAACTGTTGATTGTTAATCTGCCTCTTTCAGAAGCTAAAACAGAGGAATGGACAATTGACGAAATCCTGATTAACAGAGACTTTACTATGGTGATTCCACTGGTTGATTTTGACTTCTACAAAGAAAGAGACTCTGTGTCACCCACTAAAGAAAGGGACTGCAAGGGTACAGCTCAGTCTTTGGTTACTGGTGCCAAGGAGTCTACTGCCCTAAAGGTGCCCTCCATTCTTGAGCCACCAATGTGTCTGTCAACTTCTGAGACTTCTGTCTGTCCTCCTACAACCATTGACTCTTCTATGATCCAATCCACAGCCCTGCAGTCATCTTTGGCACACGTGTCTTCAACCAATGAACCGCTGCCATGTCTGCCATTTACTCAAGAGCCAGTCCCAAAGACCTGGACATGTTTGTATCCAGCAACCGAGATTGCTTCAGCTTGCATGCCTTCAGCCTCAAGGTTTCCCCTGGCCTGCCTGTCTTCAGCTACAGTGACTCATCCTGCAGATAATCCTTCAGCTTTAGAGCCTCCGGTAGTCCATCAAAAGTGCATGTCTTCAGTCCCGGAGTATACTGAGTATTTGCCTTCAGTTCATGAGACGCCTGTATCCTGCTTAGCCTCGCTGCCAATATCAGAGGTATACCTGTCTACACCATCAGATCCTGCTGTATTTTCTTCTGCTCCAGCGATTCCTCCTGAATCCCAACCATTTACTGTCGATGAACGTCTAGCTTGCCTTTCTTTTGCTTCAGGAGGAGCACCAGAATGCCTGCCTTTTCCACAAGACGATTCTCCCAACTGCTTCACTTTAGCATCAGAGCCTCCTAAAAATGCAGCATCAGAGTTTGAGACTTTTGCCAGCTCCCGCTTCAGAGTCATCAAGCTGGACCAAGTGGTGAGTCAGAACCACTCACCTGGGTGTGCACAGGGGGTGGTGCAGACCGGCGTATTACCTACAGGACTTGTGCAACAGAATTCCGCCAAGAAGCACCAGTTGGGTGCTAGTAGCCAAAGGAAGGGAATGACTGCTGCAGTTCAAAATGTGTCTGTTATTGCTCCTTCTGCGAGTGTGCCTGAAATACCAAGTACTGCGTCTATCACTCCTATCAGTATGCCAAACGTCTCTGCTGTTGTATCCCACGTGCAACAAGGTGGTTACACGACTGTCACCAGGAGTACCAGCCTTGTACAACCCATTGGACTTTCAGGTCTCCAAGGCGTAGAACATGTGCAGTCAAACCTTAGTCACTTTCAACCACAAGCCTTTTCCCAGATGGATGACAGAAGAAAATCTGAACCTCTACCTCAGCCGCCACCTTCTCTAATGGCTGAACATAAACCTTTCCTGAAGCCAGCAATTTCCTCACCTCCCGCATGTCCACTCTCGGAAGAAAGGCTAACAGGGCTTCTACCATTGTCTAAGGCATGTTGCACCAGCCTGCCTCCCTCCTCAAAGACTTATAAGGGTCCACTCCCAGTGACTGAGCTTCCTGGACCTTCCAACTCTGCTTCAGGTCCTGCAAGTCCTTCATGCCTTTCTTCGAACCATGAGTCTCTTCCTCACCAGAAGCCACCGTTTCCATCAGTACCACCTCCAAAGACAAAGCACTCCTATCATGGAAGTCCATCTGCCTTTGCCCACAGGCCACCATTTCCATCAGTGCCACCTCCAAAGAAAAAGCACTCCCATCATGGAAAGAAGATGTCCCGTGTGGGTGGCGGGCACCCAAAGACGGCCGTAGGAGGGGGTATACTGTCACGACTCGCTCCCTTCGCTCCCGTTCCCACCACTTGGGGGCATGATTTGGGGTTTATTCCCTACTGGACCTTTCCTCCGAACCTTATGCTACAGTGCTGTGATGAATTGGGAGCGCTAAATCCCTATTTTCCAAGCTACTTCCCTTCCGGATCCATTTTTGGCAGCCAGCATGCTTCTTTAACCAAATGACTATGCTTCCCAGAATGCCTGGCCCACTGCTCCACCTCCACCCTTGCATGACAAGGTTGGGTGGAGGA
Source organism: Ambystoma mexicanum (assembly GCF_040938575.1). Classification (NCBI taxonomy): domain Eukaryota; kingdom Metazoa; phylum Chordata; class Amphibia; order Caudata; family Ambystomatidae; genus Ambystoma; species Ambystoma mexicanum. Next base: position 1,093,795,269 of record NC_090941.1, read on the forward strand.
TAGGTAACAGCTGTGGCTGCAGGTGCAGCAATCAGCACACCTGAGGCGTGTGCTCGTTAAGCAGCTTTAAAAGCCTCAGTCTTACTTCAATCCAGCGCTGGTCATCGTTTGCAGTGTTCCTGTGTGCACGTAGTTTAATTCAAAGCCTTTCACTGTGTAATTTAGTGCACATTTCCCTTGCCATATTCGCTGCCTTTGTACCCTGACTAATCCTGACACATTCCTATATTTTGGACTGTTATACTTTGCTGTTTGGTTTGCTGCTGTTTCACATTCACACCCCTCTTGAGAGTGCAGCCTTCACCGAACCCACTTTGCCACAAAAGGTGAAGAAGGTATATCTATGAAATGTGACTGTTTTAACTTTATGATTGTGTTGGATCTTGTTTCTAGAAGTGTGAGGGCTCACTAGGTGCTTTAGCCTATGCTCAAACGTGCACTCCTGCAGGGCAAACGTGAGTTCATCACACTTGTGGCAAAGGTGGGATTTAGAACAGACTGTGCCTACAGCTTAGCGAGTCAAAATAAGAGCGTGCATTTAATGTTAAATTCCCTGCCAAGGCATTTATTTATTTGTTTCAATGGAACTTGACATGAGCTCTGCAGCCACCTTGACAGTAAGTGAATTGCTGGAGCTTCATGAAGTTAGGGGACTCTCTGTGGCAGCAAGGTGAGGAAAACTGAAATTCTGAAAAGCCTCAAAGGCTTTGTAGAATCTTGGAGCCTGGAAGATTCCCAGTGGTTCAGTAGCAGTACTGAGCCCTTGGCTCAATTACCCATTTCTCTGGGTAGGAGAGTAGAAATGGATGGGGAAGGCGACCGTGATAGTGCTTCTCACTATGCTAGAATACACTCTCAGGTGTCCCAGAGGTCCCAGAGGTCCCAGGCCTCGATCAGTTCTCATGCTTCAGTAAAGTCAAGGGTTTCTGTGCAGTCCTGCTAGAGCCACCATGGAGAGGACTTAACCGATAGGGAACTCCTCCCTGAAGAATAGATAATATCTCTAGAATCACAGTAGAATAGGGAGGCTGCTGCTCGGGAGAGACAAGAGTACAGGGACATTGTACTACTGCGCGAAATTAAAATTGAGAGACAAGGGAAGCATTGAGGAGTTCCAATGGGGAAGGAAGTACCTCTAGTGTTGCCACCCAAGGGAAGCCTAGGCACCACATCCGCAAGGACCTGGTCCCTCCATATGAGATGTTGAAAAACTTCACTGATTGGTTTGAGGGACTGGAGTTTGCTTTCTGCATGCAAGATGTGGAAGAAGAGTTGTGGGGTGCAGCCATTATGACCATCTACCGACGGCTGGAATTGAGGTAATTGTTCAGTTCACTGCTGAGGAGTGGCCCACTTATACGAAAATGAAGGCTGCCGTCCTCAGGTGTATCTGAATGGATGGGTTACATGTAAACAAGGCGACACATTTGAGGGAATGTTTAATTTGATTGCATATGTGAATATCCTTAAGAATTGTGAAATTGAGTCAGGCCAGCAGCTAGTGGACAAGAGCATCACATGCCCAAGGGAGCTTGTAAAGGTTGCTGAAAGGTATGTGAGCACTCGTGTCAAGAAGAAGGCTCAGGTAACCACCTCTAAGAATTATGACAAGGCAATTGATATAAGCAAATCCAAGAAGGGCAAGGGCACAGTTTCTCACCCTCCTGCCAAGAAAGACCCCAAACACACAAAGGAAACTCCCTGCCACATGGCTTCTCAGCACACACAGAAAGATGGAGTGAGGGCACCCCTAGCACTGGGTACCCGCCGCCACTGCCCCAAGAGGCTGCTTTCTATGTGGGAACATGACACATAGGAGAGGAGAGCCAGCTTGAAAAGGTAGACACAAGCAGGCCTCATGGAAGAAGGAATAGTCCACATGGCCATCATAGATGATGAATTCCCACCAGGCCAGAGTCTGGCCAAATGTACCCTAAAATCATTGTATGAGAAAGGCACAGGGTATCTAACTGAAGCCCCTTTCTCACTAGTACAGCAATAGTTTTGGACAATGTGTTCATAAATGGGGACAGAGCTCTAGCACTTTGTGACACGGCTGCTAGTATCATCAATGCCTGGCGATAGTTGGTTCGAGAGGACCAGATCCTACCTGGACCTCACAGGTTAGTCAGGGGATGTAATGCCTTACCCAATGCCAACTGGCTATCATAGAGGTCAGCCGGATGTGTGAACCATCTCAGCTGTGCATCGCTGTTAAGGACGCAATTTCAGGTGACTCCCTGTTGGGGAAAGACAAGCCCAAAGACAACATTATTGTTGAAATCATGAGAACCAGGGCCACATAAGCAGCATTGTTAGCAAACCTTATGGTCATGGGCCCTGGCGCCCTTACAGCTGAAGATGACAAAGGACCAGCACTGCCAGTGATGCATAGTCTAGATCAAGACTCCACAGAGGAACCTGCTCCTACTGGATTGGATCTAGTGGCCGCTGAGGTTTGCACTATGGTAGCACCAGAACCACAACCTGGAGTGGAGGATGTTATATATTGTTTTCTTTATAGATATCAACTGTTAAAGTGGAATGTGTTTTATAATGTTATTAGTTGAGAGAGAGAACATTAGGAGAAATATTAGAACATGGAAGTGTAAGAGGTCACTTGAGAGCTGAGGTGAAATCAAGGAGGTTGTACTGCAGTCGTTACCTGTGGAACTATTGATAGCAAAAAAAAGTTAAATCAATCAGAGTCGTATGACATCTTTATTGTATTGTTGACAAGGATAGATTGACAACTGATGATCTTATGTGAATATGTTCATAACACACATTGGCGTGTTCAAGTGTGTGAGGATGCTGTTTGGGTTGATATTGGCTGCAAGTGTATTTCATAAAATCATGCAAAGAATATTGGAAGGAGTTAAAGAGGTTAAGGGGCCGATTCATGGAACAAACATGCGCCGAAAATCTTTGCGCAAGCAGGCGCAAGCGCAAAAAAACCTCGGGATGTGCGCCAAACCCGTGCATGGCGCACAAGTCACTGCAACATCCCGAAAGGCGTGCGCGACGCGCACAGTGAAAGCACACAACCTCGGCGCATACACCAGAAAGTGGGCGGGACACGGGGCGTAACGCGCGGAATGGGGAACGACGCACGAAAATAAGGGCGTAACTGGGGATGTACTGCAGGGAAGCAGATGGAACGCCCACACGCACTCGAACCACACGTATTCATGGAATCGAATAGGGCAAAGCCACGCACAGCCAAAGACACGCACAAGCTGAAACACGTCCGCCACACGAAGGCAGGCGGTAGAGTCCCAGCGCATCACAAAAGTGGCAACATACAGCAATTGGGCCTGTGCGAGCGGGGCACGTGTATTTCAGGGGTGCGCGGGAAGTTCCACACGCGATTACATCAGGGTACGTGGATTTCGTGGTGCGGGGGAAGTTTCACACGTGACATCAGCAGGGTACGTGTATTCCAGGGGTGCGCGGAAAGTTCCACACGCGATTCCATCAGGGTACGTGTATTTCAGGGGTGCGCGGGAAGTTCCACACGCGATTGGGCCCATGCGAGCTGGGTATGCGCATTTCAAGGGGTGCGCGGTAAGTTCCACACGCGATTCCATCAGGGTACGTGTATTACAGGGGTGCGCGGGGAGCACTACACGTGAATTGCACGTGTGGGTCCTCCCAGGTGTTCCCTCTACACCCTCCACGGCCCCTGCAGGTGGCTCACACCACAGGAGCCTACCCTGCACATGTCCTGCAGGCACACCATCCACCATGGCCATGACCCCCAGCCAACCCACATGTCAATTTGCCCTACTGCCCACCAACACATGTCCCCCTGCACCCCCAGCCACCAGGGGCAGCCTCCACCAGGCCCCCACCCATGTCTCCCACCACCCCCACCCCCCAGCAGTGCAGGGGCAGCCTCCACCAGGCCCCCACCCATGTCTCCCAGCACCCCCACCCCCCCCCAGCCACCAGGGGCAGCCTCCACCAGGCCCCCACCCATGTCTCCCACCACCCCCACCCCCCAGCCACCAGGGGCAGCCTCCACCAGGCCCCCATCCATGTCTCCCACCACCCCCACCCCCAGCCACCAGGGCAGCCTCCACCAGGCCCCCACCCATGTCTCCCACCACCCCCACCCCACAGCAGTGCAGGGGCACCCTCCACCAGGCCCCCACCCATGTCTCCCACCACCCCCACCCCCCAGCAGTGCAGGGGCAGCCTCCACCAGGCTCCCACCCATGTCTCCCACCACCCCCACCCCCCAGCCACCAGGGGCAGCCTCCACCAGGCCCCCACCCATGTCTCCCACCACCCCCACCCCCCAGCCACCAGGGCAGCCTCCACCAGGCCCCCACCCATGTCCCCCACCACCCCCACCCCCCAGCAGTGCAGGGGCAGTCTCCACCAGGCCCCCAACCATGTCTCCCACCACCCCCACCCCCCAGCAGTGCAGGGGCAGCCTCCACCAGGCCCCCACCCATGTCTCCCACCACCCCCACCCCCCAGCCACCAGGGGCAGCCTCCACCAGGCCCCCACCCATGTCTCCCACCACCCCCACCCCCCAGCACTGTGGGGCACCTGCCAGCAGGCCACCACCCATGTCCAACTCATGTCTCCCACCACCCCCACCCCCCAGCACTGTAGGGCACCTGCCAGCAGGCCCCCACCCATGTCCAACTCATGTCTCCCACCACCCCCACCCCCCAGCCACCAGGGGCAGCCTCCACCAGGCCCCCACCCATGTCTCCCAGCACCCCCACCCCCCCAGCCACCAAGGGCAGCCTCCACCAGGCCCCCACCCATGTCTCCCACCACCCCCACCCCCCAGCCACCAGGGGCAGCCTCCACCAGGCCCCCACCCATGTCTCCCACCACCCCCACCCCCCAGCCACCAGGGCAGCCTCCACCAGGCCCCCACCCATGTCTCCCACCACCCCCACCCCACAGCAGTGCAGGGGCACCCTCCACCAGGCCCCCACCCATGTCTCCCACCACCCCCACCCCCCAGCAGTGCAGGGGCAGCCTCCACCAGGCCCCACCCATGTCTCCCACCACCCCCACTCCCCAGCCACCAGGGGCAGCCTCCACCAGGCCCCCACCTATGTCTCCCACCAACCCCACCCCCCAGCCACCAGGGGCAGCCTACACCAGCCCCCCACCCATGTCTCCCACCACCCCCACCCCCCAGCAGTCAGGGGTACCCTCCACCAGGCCCACACTCATGTCCCGCTGCACCCCCACCCCCCAGCATCCAGGGGCACACTCCACCAGGCCCCCACTCATGTCCCGCTGCACCCCCACCCCCCAGCATCCAGGGGCACACTCCACCAGGCCCCCACTCATGTCCCCCAGCACCCCCACCCCCCAGCATCCAGGGGCACCCTCCACCAGGCCCCCACCCATGTCTCCCACCACCCCCACCCCCCAGCAGTGCAGGGGCAGTCTCCACCAGGCCCCCAACCATGTCTCCAACCACCCCCACCCCCCAGCAGTGCAGGGGCAGCCTCCACCAGGCCCCCACCCATGTCTCCCACCACCCCCACCCCCCAGCCACCAGGGGCAGCCTCCACCAGGCCCCCACCCATGTCTCCCACCACCCCCACCCCCCAGCACTGTGGGGCACCTGACAGCAGGCCACCACCCATGTCCAACTCATGTCTCCCACCACCCCCACCCCCCAGCACTGTGGGGCACCTGCCAGCAGGCCCCCACCCATGTCCAACTCATGTCTCCCACCACCCCCACCCCCCAGCCACCAGGGGCAGCCTCCACCAGGCCCCCACCCATGTCTCCCAGCACCCCCACCCCCCCAGCCACCAGGGGCAGCCTCCACCAGGCCCCTACCCATGTCTCCCACCACCCCCACCCCCCAGCCACCAGGGGCAGCCTCCACCAGGCCCCCACCCAATGCCCCACCGCCCCCACCCCCCAGCCACCAGGGCAGCCTCCACCAGGCCCCCACCCATGTCTCCCACCACCCCCACCCCCCAGCAGTGCAGGGGCACCCTCCACCAGGCCCCCACCCATGTCGCCCACACCCCCAGCCACCAGGGGCAGCCTCCACCAGGCCCCCACCCATGTGTCCCACCACCCCCACCCCCCCAGCACTGTGGGGCACCTGCCAGCAGGCCCCCACCCATGTTCAACTCATGTTCCCCACCACCCCCACCCCCCAGCACTGTGGGGCACCTGCCAGCAGGCCCCCACCCATGTCCAACTCATGTTCCCCACCACCCCACCCCCCAGCAATGTGGGGCACCTGCCAGCAGGCCCCCACCCATGTCCAACTCAAGTTCCCCACCACCCCCACCCCCCAGCACTGTGGGGCACCTGCCAGCAGGCCCCCACCCATGTCCAACTCATGTTCCCCACCACCCCCACCCCCCAGCACTGTGGGGCACCTGACAGCAGGCCACCACCCATGTCCAACTCATGTCTCCCACCACCCCCACCCCCCAGCACTGTGGGGCACCTGCCAGCAGGCCCCCACCCATGTCCAACTCATGTCTCCCACCACCCCCACCCCCCAGCCACCAGGGGCAGCCTCCACCAGGCCCCCACCCATGTCTCCCAGCACCCCCACCCCCCCAGCCACCAGGGGCAGCCTCCACCAGGCCCCTACCCATGTCTCCCACCACCCCCACCCCCCAGCCACCAGGGGCAGCCTCCACCAGGCCCCCACCCAATGCCCCACCACCCCCACCCCCCAGCCACCAGGGCAGCCTCCACCAGGCCCCCACCCATGTCTCCCACCACCCCCACCCCCCAGCAGTGCAGGGGCACCCTCCACCAGGCCCCCACCCATGTCTCCCACACCCCCACCCCCCAGCCACCAGGGGCAGCCTCCACCAGGCCCCCACCCATGTGTCCCACCACCCCCACCCCCCCAGCACTGTGGGGCACCTGCCAGCAGGCCCCCACCCATGTTCAACTCATGTTCCCCACCACCCCCACCCCCCAGCACTGTGGGGCACCTGCCAGCAGGCCCCCACCCATGTCCAACTCATGTTCCCCACCACCCCACCCCCCAGCAATGTGGGGCACCTGCCAGCAGGCCCCCACCCATGCCCAACTCAAGTTCCCCACCACCCCCACCCCCCAGCACTGTGGGGCACCTGCCAGCAGGCCCCCACCCATGTCCAACTCATGTTCCCCACCACCCCCACCCCCCAGCCACCAGGGGCAGCCTCCACCAGGCCCCCACCCATGGCTCCCACCACCCCCACCCCCCAGCCACCAGGGGCACCCTCCACCAGGCCCCCACCCATGTCTCCCACCACCCCCACCCCCCAGCAGTGCAGGGGCACCCTCCACCAGGCCCCCACCCATGTTTCCCAGCACCCGCACCCCCCAGCATCCAGGGGCACCCTCCACCAGGCCCCCACTCATGTCTCCCAGCACCCCCACCCCCCAGCATCCAGGGGCACTCTCCACCAGGCCCCCACTCATGTCCAACTCATGTCTCCCTGCACCCCCACCCCCCAGCATCCAGGGGCACCTGCCAGCAGGCCTCCACTCATGGCCAACTCATGTCCCCCTGCAACCCCACCCCCCAGCAGTCAGGGGCACCCTCCACCAGGCCCACACCCATGTCTCCCACCACCCCCACCCCCCAGCCACCAGGGGCAGCCTCCACCAGGCCCCCACCCATGTGTCCCACAACCCCCACCCCCCAGCCACCAGGGGCACCCTCCACCAGGCCCCCACCCATGTCTCCCACCACCCCCAGCCACCAGGGGCAGCCTCCACCAGGCCCCCACTCATGTCCAACTCATGTCCCCCTGCACCCCCACCCCCCAGCAGTCAGGGGCACCCTCCACCAGGCCCACACTCATGTCCCGCTGCACCCCCACCCCCCAGCATCCAGGGGCACACTCCACCAGGCCCCCACTCATGTCCCGCTGCACCCCCACCCCCCAGCATCCAGGGGCACACTCCACCAGGCCCCCACTCATGTCTCCCAGCACCCCCACCCCCCAGCATCCAGGGGCACCCTCCACCAGGCCCCCACCCATGTCTCCCACCACCCCCACCCCCCAGCAGTGCAGGGGCAGCCTCCACCAGGCCCCCACCCATGTCTCCCACCACCCCCACCCCCCAGCAGTGCAGGGGCAGCCTCCACCAGGCCCCCACCCATGTCTCCCACCACCCCCACCCCCCAGCCACCAGGGGCAGCCTCCACCAGGCCCCCACCGATGTCTCCCACCACCCCCAACCCCCAGCAATGCAGGGGCACCCTCCACCAGGCCCCCACCCATGTCTCCCACCACCCCCACCCCCCAGCCACCAGGGGCAGCCTCCACCAGGCCCCCACCCATGTCTCCCACCACCCCCATCCCCCAGCCACCAGGGGCACCCTCCACCAGGCCCCCACCCATGTCTCCCACCACCCCCAGCCACCAGGGGCAGCCTCCACCAGGCCCCCACCCATGTGTCCCACCGCCCCCACCCCCCCAGCACTGTGGGGCACCTGCCAGCAGGCCCCCACCCATGTCTCCCACCACCCCCACCCCCCAGCAGTGCAGGGGCACCCTCCACCAGGCCCCCACCCATGTCTCCCACCACCCCCACCCTCCAGCCACCAGGGGAAGCCTCCACCAGGCCCCCACCCATGTGTCCCACCACCCCCACCCCGCCAGCACTGTGGCACCTGCCAGCAGGCCCCCACCCATGTCCAACTCATGTTCCCCACCACCCCCACCCCCCAGCACTGTGGGGCACCTGCCAGCAGGCCCCCACCCATGTCCAACTCATGTTCCCCACCACCCCCACCCCCCAACAGTGTGGGGCACCTGCCAGCAGGCCCCCACCCATGTCCAACTCATGTTCCCCACCACCCCCACCCCCCAGCACTGTGGGGCACCTGCCAGCAGGCCCCCACCCATGTGAAACTCATGTTCCCCAGCCAACATGTCATCACAATCTAGATCCCTGGTCCCTATGGTCAGCCTCCATATGCAAAACACCCACCCGAGTATTGCATCCACCCACTCATAATTTGCAATTACATCACAGAACACCAATTGCAAGTTCCGAAACAAACACATTTCCCTCTCATACACCCAATGGGTGTCAGTGAATCTCAAAACCCATATCATGAAATGCATGAAACCAATGAGATACCACACATTGAAGTTCAACAAAAAAAATATGTATTAAAGGAAACATAAATAGAATCAAAAATGAAGAAACAGAAATGTGAATGTACAAAAATCAAAAGAAGCATGTCCGTGAAAAAAAGCAAAAGCAAAAATAAAATTCCAAAGTAATGGTGTCCAAAGTCAATGTCCACAAAACAAAATCCAATGGGAAATAAAAAAGAAAGCCATTGCTCCATGGTCAAAATGTGAAAAAAAATACAATCCAACAGTGAACTATGTACATGGGAACAAGCCAGGGTCCATTATCCCAACAAAAAAAAAAGGAAACCTATCTAACTACACTAACTAATAAAATAAACTATATACAAAAATGTGGCCAATGTCCGAAAGGTCCAAATTAAATCAAAACAAAAATGAAACCTAACACTACCTACATAACTATGTACAAGGGCAGCGGGCTAGTTTCACGGCTCACTTGTGGATGTCCCGGGCCAGGGCATCATCGAAATCCTGCTCAATGTCCCGGAGGCGGTCCTCCTCCATGTCCCCGAGGGTCCGCAGGGCCGTCGCCGTGTCCACCTCCAAACCCCTGCGGATTGCCTCGAGGCACTCAGCCCGCCTCAGGGCCCTCCGCATGGAGTTCTCCGCCCTGACCATTGTGAGCCGTGCCTCTTCCGACCGCTGCCGCTCCGCATCTATGCCGTGGCCCAACCGCTGCCACACGGAAGACACTCTCTGTCCTGGCCGGCCGATGCCTGCCCCCCCGATGTTGAAGGCCCCGAGCCTTCATGGCTCCCACCACGTTGCTGCTGCTGCTGTGACTCTGCCCGTGCACTGCCTCCTGCTGCCTGCACATCCTCCGCCGGCTGGGGTGCAGTCGTAGATGTGGCCACCCCTGCTGGACGTCCGACTCCCGACTGTGACAGGGATGCCTCCTCCACCAGCCTGGCCGCACCGTCAGAGGCAGCCCCACAGGGCACCCAGGTGACTGATGGGTGGGAAGATGGCACGGAGGACGACTGGCGCGTAGGGGGTCCAGTTGAGGAGGGGGTCGTAGCAAGCCCCATCATGAAAAGACTGCAGGTCACCTCGCATGGCCCGTTGACGCAACGCCACACCAGTCAGGACAGGCTCAACCCGGACCCGGATAGCCACGTCCGCAGGCAGAGGAAGGCCAGTTGACGTGAGCTCATCCCCTGCCTGAAAACGGGTCTGGACGTAGGCATCCCTGCTGATGCAAGATGATGCAGGGACAGGATTGCACACAGGCACCTCCGCAGTGGCCTGTGCTGCCTCCTGTCCCTGGTCCTGCACTGCACCACTAGCACCAGTGGGATCCCCACCTCCAGACACCGTCTCTGGTGCTTGCACGGCCTCCTCCTCCACCAAACCCCCCACCAACCTGGATGACTCCGTGCCATCTTCCTCTGTTGGGCCCTGTGGGGTCCCAGCTGCCCCTTCTGCTGCCGAGGAGTCCAACTCCAACCTCCGCCTCTTGGACCTCCCCCCGGCAGCTGCGGCCTGGGACGCGGCACCGGACTCCTCACTCCCCGACGAGATGACAACATGGGAGGGGAGCCGGGCCTTGCGTCTCCGGCTGGCGGTGGGATCCCCGCGGCTGTGCTCCACAGCACCTTCTCCGCCCTCTTCATCAGTTGACGCTGCAGACAGGGAGAAACAAAACACAGGCATCAGGGCACTGTACAATGGACACATACACACATGACAGTTGTACATGAGTGGCATTGGCAAACCTCAGACATGTCATCAGAATCCCCAACACACATGTCATTTCTACTCGCACACATGAGCCATACCACAGCCATATCGCAACTGCCAGCACCATCCATACACATACAACAGCATGAGCAGGCAAAGGTGAGCCAGACATCACATGCAACACAGGAAGTGCACCACACATGTACACACACCACCACACTTGCATGCATGTGTACACCCCTGCCAAGTGTCGCAGTGTTCAGACGGGCATCCATGTCACATCTGCCAATCAGGCTTCCACATACCGCTGTCACATGCATCCATGTTGCATCACTGTTGTCAAATACACACACATGCACATGTACACAGTGCTAATACATGCAGCCGAAAACAACATACATGCGTGACATCACAGACATGTCTACTTACATACACATTCATCCAAACATGTGTGCCCACACAACTGCATTTGGCATGCAAGCCTACACACACAAGCACCATCCATGTCTCACACATTCCAGCCCTCGCATGTGTTAGCCCCACGGCCCTGTACACCCCCACCCATACTCGACCCCATACAAACAGATGTGCAAACTGCACACTACTGAAAAATCACCACACGCACTGCTCGCAATCAGGATGCATGTACACTTACCGCTCGACTCCAGACGGGTCTGCCTCTCAAGGACCTGGACGTGGAGCGCTGGGGATATGCGTTCCAGGACCCTCATCTGTTCTTCCGACAAGTGGCCCCGGCGCCCCTTGGCATCCGTTGCCTTCAAGAGGCGCCGGGCCTTGTTCAGGGTCCTGGACCTGAAGTCCTCCCAGCGATTCTTGACATGTTGTAAGTCGCGGACTGCCACCCCCTCCGCGTTGATGGCAGTCACGATGTCAGTCCAGATCCGAGTCCGTCCTTCCTTGTCGGCGCGGGAACTTCCGAAGAGGGCATCATACTGGCCCAGGCCTTGCTCCACCAGGACACCAACTTCGGTGGCACTGAAGCTGGTGCCCCTCTGCCTCTCTGGCCGGGGGTTGTCAGTGGTCTCAGATGGTGTTTGCCCTGACATGACAACCCCAGAGGCAGGAGTGGGTGGGCAACTGGGTCCTGGGGCTGGGCTGTGGAGCGATGGAATCCCAGTCGGGAGTCTTCGGTTCCAGCAGGGGTGGTCACAGCAACAGCACCCCTGGCTGATGTGCAGGCAGCAAATGGCAGGGCACGTGGGCAGCAGGCAGTCAGGCAGCAGCAGATGGCAGGTGGGAGCGTGCTCGGGGCTCTGGGGGGCAGTAGTTCGGCCTTCTGGGCAGGAGCGTGGTCTTCCGTGTGCTTACGCGTGGCCAGCTTGATACGGAGTGATTTGGCACGTGAAAAATCTGCACGTCAGCGTGTAATTCGAGGAAAGGCCCTTAGCGCGTATGCACGGCAGCACGCATATGCGATTTCATTGGACCAAACATTTTTTTATGGGAAATGTTTTTTGGTGGCCACAAGAAGTTTCAGACTGAAAACAGATAGTTTGTGAAAAAAACACCATTTCAGATGGTTTGCCAGAAGACATTGATTTTTTCCATTAAATTTTGTTTTAGCGGTCAAAAACATGATATTTCAGGGAAAAAAACACATTTCAGGAAGCAAAATCTGCATAGAAAATTGGCACAACAGCTAAAAAATGTCCCTGCAGACAGAACAGAGCTGGAGGCGAATTTAGGCAATATCGTTCCACCAGTAGTGAGGGTAACTTTGCCCACCTCTAGCCTTGACTAGGGGACTGAAAATGAATCTACAGGGACTGGCCACAAAGTCCAGATGAGGGTGTATTAAGAGCTATGCTTTTTCCTTTCTTATTGGTCCTTTTGTTTTCACACCTTAACCTACCTTTCTTCAGTGCAGTGTCTGGGCCCTGTTTTTCACATGTTCTGTTTTTGAGCCCAGTCACAGGCCTCAGAGAAGGCCGGTGCCCTTTGAGGCCTGAATGCTTCCTCCACCAGTAGCAGGGCCCCAGGGCTTCTGACAGCAGCAGAGGCCCTGTGAGGAGTGGCCTCGAGCCGTCAGGTGGGCTCAGCTGAGCCACCTCCACTGGCCCGGGTCCTGTTCCCGGGGCTCCCAGCTCTGTCTGCCTTGACCTCTCCAAGCCCCCTGCTCCAGGGCTCACCTGCTGCCGTCGCCGTGCCAACGGAACCCTCAGGCTGGGCAGAGCATTGTGAAATGACAGCCTCCCCTCCCCCGCCGCCGGGGCCTGGGCCCAGGGCTGGGAGCTTGCAAGGCAAAGACACACCTCAGCTCAGCTTCTGCAGAGCTGCTCCAGAGCTCGACCCCCCGGGCCCCCGGGGCCCCAGGGCTGGGGCTCAGAGCAGGAAAGGGCGTTTTATTGGAATGTCCTTTCCTTCTTGATGATTCCTACAAACCGTTTTAAGCTCTGTACATATAGAAAAGCAACATGTGTCATGCCATTTGGGACATGCTGTTCACATGTCTAGCTCCACTAAAACCCTCCTCAGCATATTTCCGAGGCATCAAGGATGAACCAGGAACAGTGCACGGCCCTGACAAATCTGCTTCACTGTCCCAGCTTTAACAGACATCTGAGTGTCACACTACATGGCAGGTCCTGCCAGGGCAACAGCAGGGGAAGCTTCACTCACACAGTGCTACAGCATGGGCTTCCCTCCTAGTGAACGGGTGCAGCAGGACAAACTCCTGTCACAGAGAATGGGCACAACCACACTGCAAGCGTCACTCACACATGGTCTGGCTTCCGACAGCAAAGCAAGCCTCCTACATTGCACATACTGCACTGTAAAGCGTTAGTCTTTGGACAGCAGAGCTATCCCTCTGCATCACACATACTGGACACACTGAAGGGCCTCCTCCAGATTGAATTGTTACTGGATCGCCGTCCTATCCCCCTGCCCCAAACCTCCCCCAATGACTGTCAACATGCTTCTCCTTACCTTCCTGCAGATACAGCACCCCTCTAGGCCTAACGGATGGCACACCAAGCTTCACGGTGCACTTTAAGGTATTCAGTCTCCACCTTTTATCTGTCCTGCTCCTCATTTCACCACGAAGAACCACTGGCAGTATTTCAACATCATTTTGAAACTGAAGTTATGGAACAGCTACAAAACCAGGGGAATGGCGCGGCAGGGGATTTCATTCCATTTCATTCTGTCCTTTGGCTGTGTGCGCAGTGTCAGAAGAGTTTGAGGACTGCAGAAGACACTGGAATAGATTTCTGGGCGAAAGCGCCAGAGATTCTGGCCCCTGCCCCGATCGCCTAACGAAGGCCTTACAAACGCCTTATGGCGGGCTTTGCCCTGGCGGGCAAATGTCTGAGTTGGACACTCAGCGCAGTACCTGAGCAAATTAGAGTGAGGTTTCACTCAGGGACAAGCCTGCCAACCTATGTACTATGGCAGCTGAATGGGGGCATGGGGTCCTCATGTCTCAGGGATCTGCTTCTCTTATCCAAAACATCTTGCCTCCCATCAGCCTTAGCCCCTAGCATATGGTAATGAGTGGAGTCTCTACACTTCCCCCGTTGCACATTTGTCGATTCCCAGAGCTCTGTGGCAGACAGGGTAAATGTATCTATGTGTGAGAGAGAGAGGGAGCCAGATAGAGAGAGAGAAAGAGAGAGAGAGAGGGGGGGGCAGGCTCTGACAGTCACAATGAGAGAAAAGTGAAGTTGCATCCCCTCAAGCACTCCCCTGCACCCATCAACACAACAGCAAAGTTAGCTTGCATGTTCCCCGTTCTCCCCACTAACCTCAACCCACCGACCCTCCTCTCTTTCAGGACTTGCAGAGTGCCTAGAGACCCTGGAAATGATGGCAGCGGAGCATGGTACAAACACAAATTTCAAAATAGAACTATTCCCTACTGTCTACAAAACCAAGGAACTACTTCACCTTTGTTTTTTTCCACTTCACATTACAAGAGAAAGACGTCCTTCGTTGGCCCTTTTTACGCACTACCATTCGGTTTACACATTTCATCCTGTTGAGTCTCCCAGTCGGCAAGAGCTATATATTTGGGTGGGTGATCCCAATGAAGTCAATGGAAATAGAGAAGGTGTTAGAACGGTGATGATTGTGTGCTGCAAGTGTCTTTCCCTTGAAGTCCATAGATATCATGGCCTTGACTAGGGGGTGGTCAAAATGGCCGATAATTTGCTCAGCAGAAAAAATGCAGAATTTTGGGCAAATTCTGCCACTTCGCCTGCTCTGCCCACAGAGAGAAATTGCCAATTTCAGGCTTTTTCTCCCTGAAATTCGGTTTTTTATGGGAAATGTTTTTTGGTGGCCACAAGAAGTTTCAGACTGAAAACAGATAGTTTGTGAAAAAAACACCATTTCAGATGGTTTGCCAGAAGACATTGATTTTTTTCCATTAAATTTTGTTTTAGCGGTCAAAAACATGATATTTCAGGGAAAAAAACACATTTCAGGAAGCAAAATCTGCATAGAAAATTGGCACAACAGCTAAAAAATGTCCCTGCAGACAGAACAGAGCTGGAGGCGAATTTAGGCAATATCGTTCCACCAGTAGTGAGGGTAACTTTGCCCACCCCTAGCCTTGACTAGGGGACTGAAAATGAATCTACAGGGACTGGCCACAAAGTCCAGATGAGGGTGTATTAAGAGCTATGCTTTTTCCTTTCTTATTGGTCCTTTTGTTTTCACACCTTAACCTACCTTTCTTCAGTGCAGTGTCTGGGCCCTGTTTTTCACATGTTCTGTTTTTGAGCCCAGTCACAGGCCTCAGAGAAGGCCGGTGCCCTTTGAGGCCTGAATGCTTCCTCCACCAGTAGCAGGGCCCCAGGGCTTCTGACAGCAGCAGAGGCCCTGTGAGGAGTGGCCTCGAGCCGTCAGGTGGGCTCAGCTGAGCCACCTCCACTGGCCCGGGTCCTGTTCCTGGGGCTCCCAGCTCTGTCTGCCTTGACCTCTCCATGCCCCCTGCTCCAGGGCTCACCTGCTGCCATCGCCGTGCCAACGGAACCCTCAGGCTGGGCAGAGCATTGTGAAATGACAGCCTCCCCTCCCCCGCCGCCGGGGCCTGGGCCCAGGGCTGGGAGCTTGCAAGGCAAAGACACACCTCAGCTCAGCTTCTGCAGAGCTTCTCCAGAGCTCGACCCCCGGGGCCCCGGGGCCCCAGGGCTGGGGCTCAGAGCAGGAAAGGGCGTTTTATTGGAATGTCCTTTCCTTCTTGATGATTCCTACAAACCGTTTTAAGCTCTGTACATATAGAAAAGCAACATGTGTCATGCCATTTGGGACATGCTGTTCACATGTCTAGCTCCACTAAAACCCTCCTCAGCATATTTCCGAGGCATCAAGGATGAACCAGGAACAGTGCACGGCCCTGACAAATCTGCTTCACTGTCCCAGCTTTAACAGACATCTGAGTGTCACACTACATGGCAGGTCCTGCCAGGGCAACAGCAGGGGAAGCTTCACTCACACAGTGCTACAGCATGGGCTTCCCTCCTACTGAACGGGTGCAGCAGGACAAACTCCTGTCACAGAGAATGGGCACAACCACACTGCAAGCGTCACTCACACATGGTCTGGCTTCCGACAGCAAAGCAAGCCTCCTACATTGCACATACTGCACTGTAAAGCGTTAGTCTTTGGACAGCAGAGCTATCCCTCTGCATCACACATACTGGACACACTGAAGGGCCTCCTCCAGATTGAATTGTTACTGGATCGCCGTCCTATCCCCCTCCCCAAACCTCCCCCAATGACTGTCAGCATGCTTCTCCTTACCTTCCTGCAGATACAGCACCCCTCTAGGCCTAACGGATGGCACACCAAGCTTCACGGTGCACTTTAAGGTATTCAGTCTCCACCTTTTATCTGTCCTGCTCCTCATTTCACCACGAAGAACCACTGGCAGTATTTCAACATCATTTTGAAACTGAAGTTATGGAACAGCTACAAAACCAGGGGAATGGCGCGGCAGGGGATTTCATTCCATTTCATTCTGTCCTTGGCTGTGTGCGCAGTGTCAGAAGAGTTTGAGGACTGCAGAAGACACTGGAATAGATTTCTGGGCGAAAGCGCCAGAGATTCTGGCCCCTGCCCCGATCGCCTTACAAAGGCCTTACAAACGCCTTATGGCGGGCTTTGCCCTGGCGGGCAAATGTCTGAGTTGGACACTCAGCACAGTACCTGAGCAAATTAGAGTGAGGTTTCACTCAGGGACAAGCCTGCCAAGCTGTGTACTATGGCAGCTGAATGGGGGCATGGGGTCCTCATGTCTCAGGGATCTGCTTCTCTTATCCAAAACATCTTGCCTCCCATCAGCCTTAGCCCCTAGCATATGGTAATGAGTGGAGTCTCTACACTTCCCCCGTTGCACATTTGTCGATTCCCAGAGCTCTGTGGCAGACAGGGTAAATGTATCTATGTGTGAGAGAGAGAGGGAGCCAGATAGAGAGAGAGAAAGAGAGAGAGAGGGGGGGGGGGAGCAGGCTCTGACAGTCACAATGAGAGAAAAGTGAAGTTGCATCCCCTCAAGCACTCCCCTGCACCCATCAACACAACAGCAAAGTTAGCTGGCATGTTCCCCGTTCTCCCCATTAACCTCAACCCTCCTCTCTTTCAGGACTTGCAGAGTGCCTAGAGACCCTGGAAATGATGGCAGCGGAGCATGGTACAAACACAAATATCAAAATAGAACTATTCCCCTACTGTCTACAAAACCAAGGAACTACTTCACCTTTGTTTTTTTCCACTTCACATTACAAGAGAAAGACGTCCTTCGTTGGCCCTTTTTACGCACTACCATTCGGTTCACACATTTCATCCTGTTGAGTCTCCCAGTCGGCAAGAGCTATATATTTGGGTGGGTGATCCCAATGAAGTCAATGGAAATAGAGAAGGTGTTAGAACGGTGATGATTGTGTGCTGCAAGTGTCTTCCCCTTGAAGTCCATAGATATCATGGCCTTGACTAGGGGGTGGTGGAAACGGCCGATAATTTGCACAGCAGAAAAAATGCAGAATTCTGGGCAAATTCTGCCACTTCGCCTGCTCTGCCCACAGAGAGAAATTGACAATTTCAGGCTTTTTCTCCCTGAAATTCTGTTTTTTATGGGAAATGTTGTTTTTTGGTGGCCACAAGAAGTTTCAGACTGAAAACAGATAGTTTGTGAAAAAAACACCATTTCAGATGGTTTGCCAGAAGACATTGATTTTTCCATGAAATTTTGTTTTAGCGGTCAAAAACATGATATTTCAGGGAAAAAACACATTTCAGGAAGCAAAATCTGCATAGAAAATTGGCACAACAGCTAAAAAATGTCCCTGCAGGCAGAACAGAGCTGGAGGCGAATTTAGGCAATATCGTTCCACCAGTAGTGAGGGTAACTTTGCCCACCCCTAGCCTTGACTAGGGGACTGAAAATGAATCTACAGGGACAAGCCACAAAGTCCAGATGAGGGTGTGTTAAGAGCTATGCTTTTTCCTTTCTTATTGGTGCTTTTGTTTTCACACCTTAACCTACCTTTCGTCAGTGCAGTGTCTGGGCCCTGTTTTTCACATGTTCTGTTTTTGAGCCCAGTCACAGGCCTCAGAGAAGGCCGGTGCCCTTTGAGGCCTGAATGCTTCCTCCACCAGTAGCAGGGCCCCAGGGCTTCTGACAGCAGCAGAGGCCCTGTGAGGAGTGGCCTCTAGCCGTCAGGTGGGCTCAGCTGAGCCACCTCCACTGGCCCGGGTCCTGTTCCTGGGGCTCCCAGCTCTGTCTGCCTTGACCTCTCCAAGCCCCCTGCTCCAGGGCTCACCTGCTGCCGTCGCCGTGCCAACGGAACCCTCAGGCTGGGCAGAGCATTGTGAAATGACAGCCTCCCCTCCCCCGCCGGGGCCTGGGCCCACGGCTGGGAGCTTGCAAGGCAAAGACACACCTCAGCTCAGCGTCTCCTGAGCTGCTCCAGAGCTCGACCCCCCGGGGCCCCAGGGCTGGGGCTCAGAGCAGGAAAGGGCGTTTTATTGGAATGTCCTTTCCTTCTTGATGACTCCTACAAACCATTTTAAGCTCTGTACATATACAAAAGCAACATGTGTCATGCCATTTGGGACATGCTGTTCACATGTCTAGCTCCACTAAAACCCTCCTCAGCATATTTCCGAGGCATCAAGGATGAACCAGGAACAGTGCACGGCCCTGACAAATCTGCTTCACTGTCCCAGCTTTAACAGACATCTGAGTGTCACACTACATGGCAGGTCCTGCCAGGGCAACAGCAGGGGGAGCTTCACTCACACAGTGCTACAGCATGGGTTTCCCTCCTACTGAACGGGTGCAGCAGGACAAACTCCTGTCACAGAGAATGGGCACAGCCACACTGCAAGCGTCACTCACACATGGTCTGGCTTCCGACAGCAAAGCAAGCCTCCTACATTGCACATACTGCACTGTAAAGGGTTAGGCTTTGGACAGCAGAGCTATCCCTCTGCATCACACATACTGGACACCCTGAAGGGCCTCCTCCAGATTGAATTGTTACTGGATCGCCCTCCTATCCCCCTGCCCCAAACCTCTCCCATTGACTGTCAGCATGCTTCTCCTTACCTTCCTGCAGATACAGCACCCCTCTAGGCCTAACGGATGGCACACCAAGCTTCACGGGGCACTTTAAGGTATTCAGTCTCCACCTTTTATCTGTCCTGCTCCTCATTTCACCACGAAGAACCACTGGCAGTATTTCAACATCATTTTGAAGCTGAAGTTATGGAACAGCTACAAAACCAGGGGAATGGCGCGGCAGGGGATTTCATTCCATTTCATTCTGTCCTTTGGCTGTGTGCGCAGTGTCAGAAGAGTTTGAGGACTGCAGAAGACACTGGAATAGATTTCTGGGCGAAAGCGCCAGAGATTCTGGCCCCTGCCCCGATCGCCTTACAAACGCCTAGCGGGCAAATGTCTGAGTTGGACACTCAGCGCAGTACCTGAGCAAATTAGAGTGAGGTTTCACTCAGGGACAAGCCTGCCAACCTATGTACTATGGCAGCTGAATGGGGGCATGGGGTCCTCATGTCTCAGGGATCTGCTTCTCTTATCCAAAACATCTTGCCTCCCATCAGCCTTAGCCCCTAGCATATGGTAATGAGTGGAGTCTCTACACTTCCCCCGTTGCACATTTGTCGATTCCCAGAGCTCTGTGGCAGACAGGGTAAATGTATCTATGTGTGAGAGAGAGAGGGAGCCAGATAGAGAGAGAGAGAGAGAGAGAGAGAGAGAGAGAGAGAGAGAGAGAGGGGGGAGCAGGCTCTGACAGTCACAATGAGAGAAAAGTGAAGTTGCATCCCCTCAAGCACTCCCCTGCACCCATCAACACAACAGCAAAGTTAGCTTGCATGTTCCCCGTTCTCCCCACTAACCTCACCCATCCACCCACCCTACCCACCCACCCTCCTCTCTTTCAGGACTTGCAGAGTGCCTAGAGACCCTGGAAATGATGGCAGCGGAGCATGGTACAAACACAAATATCAAAATAGAACTATTCCCCTACTGTCTACAAAACCAAGGAACTACTTCACCTTTGTTTTTTTCCACTTCACATTACAAGAGAAAGACGTCCTTCGTTGGCCCTTTTTACGCACTACCATTCGGTTCACACATTTCATCCTGTTGAGTCTCCCAGTCGGCAAGAGCTATATATTTGCGTGGGTGATCCCAATGAAGTCAATGGAAATAGAGAAGGTGTTAGAACGGTGATGATTGTGTGCTGCAAGTGTCTTCCCCTTGAAGTCCATAGATATCATGGCCTTGACTAGGGGGTGGTGGAAACGGCCGATAATTTGCACAGAAGAAAAAATGCAGAATTCTGGGCAAATTCTGCCACTTCGCCTGCTCTGCCCACAGAGAGAAATTGCCAATTTCAGGCTTTTTCTCCCTGAAATTCTGTTTTTTATGGGAAATGTTGTTTTTTGGTGGCCACAAGAAGTTTCAGACTGAAAACAGATAGTTTGTGAAAAAAACACCATTTCAGATGGTTTGCCAGAAGACATTGATTTTTTCCATGAAATTTTGTTTTAGCGGTCAAAAACATGATATTTCAGGGAAAAAACACATTTCAGGAAGCAAAATCTGCATAGAAAATTGGCACAACAGCTAAAAAATGTCCCTGCAGGCAGAACAGAGCTGGAGGCGAATTTAGGCAATATCGTTCCACCAGTAGTGAGGGTAACTTTGCCCACCCCTAGCCTTGACTAGGGGACTGAAAATGAATCTACAGGGACTGGCCACAAAGTCCAGATGAGGGTGTGTTAAGAGCTATGCTTTTTCCTTTCTTATTGGTGCTTTTGTTTTCACACCTTAACCTACCTTTCTTCAGTGCAGTGTCTGGGCCCTATTTTTCACATGTTCTGTTTCTGAGCCCAGTCACAGGCCTCAGAGAAGGCCGGTGCCCTTTGAGGCCTGAATGCTTCCTCCACCAGTACCAGGGCCCCAGGGCTTCTGACAGCAGCAGAGGCCCTGTGAGGAGTGGCCTCGAGCCGTCAGGTGGGCTCAGCTGAGCCACCTCCACTGGCCTGGGTCCTGTTCCTGGGGCTCCCAGCTCTGTCTGCCTTGACCTCTCCATGCCCCCTGCTCCAGGGCTCACTTGCTGCCGTCGCCGTGCCAACGGAACCCTCAGGCTGGGCAGAGCATTGTGAAATGACAGCCTCCCCTCCCCCGCCGGGGCCTGGGCCCAGGGCTGGGAGCTTGCAAGGCAAAGACACACCTCAGCTCAGCTTCTCCTGAGCTGCTCCAGAGCTCGACCCCGGGGCCCCGGGGCCCCAGGGCTGGGGCTCAGAGCAGGGAAGGGCGTTTTATTGGAATGTCCTTTCCTTCTTGATGATTCCTACAAACCGTTTTAAACTCTGTACATATAGAAAAGCAACATGTGTCATGCCATTTGGGACATGCTGTTCACATGTCTAGCTCCACTAAAACCCTCCTCAGCATATTTCCGAGGCATCAAGGATGAACCAGGAACAGTTCACGGCCCTGACAAATCTGCTTCACTGTCCCAGCTTTAACAGACATCTGAATGTCATACTACATGGCAGGTCCTGCCAGGGCAACAGCAGGGGAAGCTTCACTCACACAGTGCTACAGCATGGGCTTCCCTCCTAGTGAACGGGTGCAGCAGGGCAAACTCATGTCACAGAGAATGGGCACAACCACACTGCAAGCTTCATTCACACATGGTCTGGCTTCCGACAGCAAAGCAAGCCTCCTACATTGCACATACTGCACTGTAAAGCGTTAGTCTTTGGACAGCAGAGCTATCCCTCTGCATCACACATACTGGACACCCTGAAGGGCCTCCTCCAGATTGAATTGTTACTGGATCGCCGTCCTATCCCCCTGCCCCAAACCTCCCCCAATGACTGTCAGCATGCTTCTCCTTACCTTCCTGCAGATACAGCACCCCTCTAGGCCTAACGGATGGCACACCAAGCTTCACGGTGCACTTTAAGGTATTCAGTCTCCACCTTTTATCTGTCCTGCTCCTCATTTCACCACGAAGAACCACTGGCAGTATTTCAACATCATTTTGAAACTGAAGTTATGGAACAGCTACAAAACCAGGGGAATGGCGCGGCAGGGGATTTCATTCCATTTCATTCTGTCCTTTGGCTGTGTGCGCAGTGTCCGAAGAGTTTGAGGACTGCAGAAGACACTGGAATAGATTTCTGGGCGAAAGCGCCAGAGATTCTGGCCCCTGCCCCGATCGCCTTACGAAGGCCTCACAAACGCCTGGCGGGCAAATGTCTGAGTTGGACACTCAGCGCAGTACCTGAGCAAATTAGAGTGAGGTTTCACTCAGGGACAAGCCTGCCAAGCTATGTACTATGGCAGCTGAATGGGGGCATGGGGTCCTCATGTCTCAGGGATCTGCTTCTCTTATCCAAAACATCTTGCCTCCCATCAGCCTTAGCCCCTAGCATATGGTAATGAGTGGAGTCTCTACACTTCCCCCGTTGCACATTTGTCGATTCCCAGAGCTCTGTGGCAGACAGGGTAAATGTATCTATGTGTGAGAGAGAGAGGGAGCCAGATAGAGAGAGAGAAAGAGAGAGAGAGAGAGGGGGGGGGGGTGAGCAGGCTCTGACAGTCACAATGAGAGAAAAGTGAAGTTGCATCCCCTCAAGCACTCCCCTGCACCCATCAACACAACAGCAAAGTTAGCTTGCATGTTCCCCGTTCTCCCCACTAACCCACCCACCCACCCTCCTCTCTTTCAGGACTTGCAGAGTGCCTAGAAACCCTGGAAATGATGGCAGCGGAGCATGGTACAAACACAAATATCAAAATAGAACTATTCCCCTACTGTCTACAAAACCAAGGAACTACTTCACCTTTGTTTTTTTCCACTTCACATTACAAGAGAAAGACGTCCTTCGTTGGCCCTTTTTACGCACTACCATTCGGTTTACACATTTCATCCTGTTGAGTCTCCCAGTCGGCAAGAGCTATATATTTGGGTGGGTGATCCCAATGAAGTCAATGGAAATAGAGAAGGTGTTAGAACGGTGATGATTGTGTGCTGCAAGTGTCTTTCCCTTGAAGTCCATAGATATCATGGCCTTGACTAGGGGGTGGTCGAAGTGGCCGATAATTTGCTCAGCAGAAAAAATGCAGAATTTTGGGCAAATTCTGCCACTTCGCCTGCTCTGCCCACAGAGAGAAATTGCCAATTTCAGGCTTTTTCTCCCTGAAATTCGGTTTTTTATGGGAAATGTTTTTTGGTGGCCACAAGAAGTTTCAGACTGAAAACAGATAGTTTGTGAAAAAAACACCATTTCAGATGGTTTGCCAGAAGACATTGATTTTTTCCATTAAATTTTGTTTTAGCGGTCAAAAACATGATATTTCAGGGAAAAAACACATTTCAGGAAGCAAAATCTGCATAGAAAATTGGCACAACAGCTAAAAAATGTCCCTGCAGACAGAACAGAGCTGGAGGCGAATTTAGGCAATATCGTTCCACCAGTAGTGAGGGTAACTTTGCCCACCCCTAGCCTTGACTAGGGGACTGAAAATGAATCTACAGGGACTGGCCACAAAGTCCAGATGAGGGTGTATTAAGAGCTATGCTTTTTCCTTTCTTATTGGTGCTTTTGTTTTCACACCTTAACCTACCTTTCTTCAGTGCAGTGTCTGGGCCCTGTTTTTCACATGTTCTGTTTTTGAGCCCAGTCACAGGCCTCAGAGAAGGCCGGTGCCCTTTGAGGCCTGAATGCTTCCTCCGCCAGTAGCAGGGCCCCAGGGCTTCTGACAGCAGCAGAGGCCCTGTGAGGAGTGGCCTCGAGCGATCAGGTGGGCTCAGCTGAGCCACCTCCACTGGCCCGGGTCCTGTTCCTGGGGCTCCCAGCTCTGTCTGCCTTGACCTCTCCAAGCCCCCTGTTCCAGGGCTCACCTGCTGCCGTCGCCGTGCCAACGGAACCCTCAGGCTGGGCAGAGCATTGTGAAATGACAGCCTCCCCTCCCCCGCCGGGGCCAGGGCCCAGGGCTGGGAGCTTGCAAGGCAAAGACACACCTCAGCTCAGCTTCTCCTGAGCTGCTCCAGAGCTCGACCCCCTGGGGCCCCGGGGCCCCAGGGCTGGGGCTCAGAGCAGGAAATGGCGTTTTATTGGAATGTCCTTTCCTTCTTGATGATTCCTACAAACCGTTTTAAGCTCTGTACATATAGAAAAGCAACATGTGTCATGCCATT
The DNA here is from genome assembly GCF_040938575.1 of Ambystoma mexicanum. Lineage (NCBI taxonomy): Eukaryota > Metazoa > Chordata > Amphibia > Caudata > Ambystomatidae > Ambystoma > Ambystoma mexicanum. The sequence continues at coordinate 1,093,819,781 of NC_090941.1, forward strand.
TGGGACATGCTGTTCACATGTCTAGCTCCACTAAAACCCTCCTCAGCATATTTCCGAGGCATCAAGGATGAACCAGGAACAGTGCACGGCCCTGACAAATCTGCTTCACTGTCCCAGCTTTAACAGACATCTGAGTGTCACACTACATGGCAGGTCCTGCCAGGGCAACAGCAGGGGAAGCTTCACTCACACAGTGCTACAGCATGGGCTTCCCTCCTAGTGAACGGGTGCAGCAGGGCAAACTCCTGTCACAGAGAATGGGCACAACCACACTGCAAGCTTCATTCACACATGGTCTGGCTTCCGACAGCAAAGCAAGCCTCCTACATTGCACATACTGCACTGTAAAGCGTTAGTCTTTGGACAGCAGAGCTATCCCTCTGCATCACACATACTGGACACCCTGAAGGGCCTCCTCCAGATTGAATTGTTACTGGATCGCCGTCCTATCCCCCTGCCCCAAACCTCCCCCAATGACTGTCAGCATGCTTCTCCTTACCTTCCTGCAGATACAGCACCCCTCTAGGCCTAACGGATGGCACACCAAGCTTCATGGTGCACTTTAAGGTATTCAGTCTCCACCTTTTATCTGTCCTGCTCCTCATTTCACCACGAAGAACCACTGGCAGTATTTCAACATCATTTTGAAACTGAAGTTATGGAACAGCTACAAAACCAGGGGAATGGCGCGGCAGGGGATTTCATTCCATTTCATTCTGTCCTTTGGCTGTGTGCGCAGTGTCAGAAGAGTTTGAGGACTGCAGAAGACACTGGAATAGATTTCTGGGCGAAAGCGCCAGAGATTCTGGCCCCTGCCCCGATCGTCTTACGAAGGCCTTACAAACGCCTTATGGCGGGCTTTGCCCTGGCGGGCAAATGTCTGAGTTGGACACTCAGCGCAGTACCTGAGCAAATTAGAGTGAGGTTTCACTCAGGGACAAGCCTGCCAAGCTATGTACTATGGCAGCTGAATGGGGGCATGGGGTCCTCATGTCTCAGGGATCTGCTTCTCTTATCCAAAACATCTTGCCTCCCATCAGCCTTAGCCCCTAGCATATGGTAATGAGTGGAGTCTCTACACTTCCCCCGTTGCACATTTGTCGATTCCCAGAGCTCTGTGGCAGACAGGGTAAATGTATCTATGTGTGAGAGAGAGAGGGAGCCAGATAGAGAGAGAGAAAGAGAGAGAGAGAGGGGGGGGGGAGCAGGCTCTGACAGTCACAATGAGAGAAAAGTGAAGTTGCATCCCCTCAAGCACTCCCCTGCACCCATCAACACAACAGCAAAGTTAGCTTGCATGTTCCCCGTTCTCCCCACTAACCCACCCACCCACCCTCCTCTCTTTCAGGACTTGCAGAGTGCCTAGAAACCCTGGAAATGATGGCAGTGGAGCATGGTACAAACACAAATATCAAAATAGAACTATTCCCCTACTGTCTACAAAACCAAGGAACTACTTCACCTTTGTTTTTTTCCACTTCACATTACAAGAGAAAGACGTCCTTCGTTGGCCCTTTTTACGCACTACCATTCGGTTTACACATTTCATCCTGTTGAGTCTCCCAGTCGGCAAGAGCTATATATTTGGGTGGGTGATCCCAATGAAGTCAATGGAAATAGAGAAGGTGTTAGAACGGTGATGATTGCGTGCTGCAAGTGTCTTTCCCTTGAAGTCCATAGATATCATGGCCTTGACTAGGGGGTGGTCGAAGTGGCCGATAATTTGCTCAGCAGAAAAAATGCAGAATTTTGGGCAAATTCTGCCACTTCGCCTGCTCTGCCCACAGAGAGAAATTGCCAATTTCACGCTTTTTCTCCCTGAAATTCGGTTTTTTATGGGAAATGTTTTTTGGTGGCCACAAGAAGTTTCAGACTGAAAACAGATAGTTTGTGAAAAAAACACCATTTCAGATGGTTTGCCAGAAGACATTGATTTTTTCCATTAAATTTTGTTTTAGCGGTCAAAAACATGATATTTCAGGGAAAAAACACATTTCAGGAAGCAAAATCTGCATAGAAAATTGGCACAACAGCTAAAAAATGTCCCTGCAGACAGAACAGAGCTGGAGGCGAATTTAGGCAATATCGTTCCACCAGTAGTGAGGGTAACTTTGCCCACCCCTAGCCTTGACTAGGGGACTGAAAATGAATCTACAGGGACTGGCCACAAAGTCCAGATGAGGGTGTATTAAGAGCTATGCTTTTTCCTTTCTTATTGGTGCTTTTGTTTTCACACCTTAACCTACCTTTCTTCAGTGCAGTGTCTGGGCCCTGTTTTTCACATGTTCTGTTTTTGAGCCCAGTCACAGGCCTCAGAGAAGGCCGGTGCCCTTTGAGGCCTGAATGCTTCCTCCACCAGTAGCAGGGCCCCAGGGCTTCTGACAGCAGCAGAGGCCCTGTGAGGAGTGGCCTCGAGCCGTCAGGTGGGCTCAGCCTGGGTCCGGATCCTGGGGCTCCCAGCTCTGTCTGCCTTGACCTCTCCAAGCCCCCTGCTCCAGGGCTCACCTGCTGCCGTCGCCGTGCCAACGGAACCCTCAGGCTGGGCAGAGCATTGTGAAATGACAGCCTCCCCTCCCCCGCCGCCGGGGCCTGGGCCCACGGCTGGGAGCTTGCAAGGCAAAGACACACCTCAGCTCAGCGTCTCCTGAGCTGCTCCAGAGATCGACCCCCCGGGGCCCCAGGGCTGGGGCTCAGAGCAGGAAAGGGCGTTTTATTGGAATGTCCTTTCCTTCTTGATGACTCCTACAAACCATTTTAAGCTCTGTACATATACAAAAGCAACATGTGTCATGCCATTTGGGACATGCTGTTCACATGTCTAGCTCCACTAAAACCCTCCTCAGCATATTTCCGAGGCATCAAGGATGAACCAGGAACAGTGCACGGCCCTGACAAATCTGCTTCACTGTCCCAGCTTTAACAGACATCTGAGTGTCACACTACATGGCAGGTCCTGCCAGGGCAACAGCAGGGGGAGCTTCACTCACACAGTGCTACAGCATGGGTTTCCCTCCTACTGAACGGGTGCAGCAGGACAAACTCCTGTCACAGAGAATGGGCACAGCCACACTGCAAGCGTCACTCACACATGGTCTGGCTTCCGACAGCAAAGCAAGCCTCCTACATTGCACATACTGCACTGTAAAGGGTTAGGCTTTGGACAGCAGAGCTATCCCTCTGCATCACACATACTGGACACCCTGAAGGGCCTCCTCTAGATTGAATTGTTACTGGATCGCCCTCCTATCCCCCTGCCCCAAACCTCTCCCATTGACTGTCAGCATGCTTCTCCTTACCTTCCTGCAGATACAGCACCCCTCTAGGCCTAACGGATGGCACACCAAGCTTCACGGGGCACTTTAAGGTATTCAGTCTCCACCTTTTATCTGTCCTGCTCCTCATTTCACCACGAAGAACCACTGGCAGTATTTCAACATCATTTTGAAGCTGAAGTTATGGAACAGCTACAAAACCAGGGGAATGGCGCGGCAGGGGATTTCATTCCATTTCATTCTGTCCTTTGGCTGTGTGCGCAGTGTCAGAAGAGTTTGAGGACTGCAGAAGACACTGGAATAGATTTCTGGGCGAAAGCGCCAGAGATTCTGGCCCCTGCCCCGATCGCCTTACAAACGCCTGGCGGGCTTTGCCCTGGCGGGCAAATGTCTGAGTTGGACACTCAGCGCAGTACCTGAGGAAATTAGAGTGAGGTTTCACTCAGGGACAAGCCTGCCAACCTATGTACTATGGCAGCTGAATGGGGGCATGGGGTCCTCATGTCTCAGGGATCTGCTTCTCTTATCCAAAACATCTTGCCTCCCATCAGCCTTAGCCCCTAGCATATGGTAATGAGTGGAGTCTCTACACTTCCCCCGTTGCACATTTGTCGATTCCCAGAGCTCTGTGGCAGACAGGGTAAATGTATCTATGTGTGAGAGAGAGAGGGAGCCAGATAGAGAGAGAGAAAGAGAGAGAGAGGGGGGGGAGCAGGCTCTGACAGTCACAATGAGAGAAAAGTGAAGTTGCATCCCCTCAAGCACTCCCCTGCACCCATCAACACAACAGCAAAGTTAGCTTGCATGTTCCCCGTTCTCCCCACTAACCTCAACCCACCCACCCTCCTCTCTTTCAGGACTTGCAGAGTGCCTAGAGACCCTGGAAATGATGGCAGCGGAGCATGGTACAAACACAAATATCAAAATAGAACTATTCCCCTACTGTCTACAAAACCAAGGAACTACTTCACCTTTGTTTTTTTCCACTTCACATTACAAGAGAAAGACGTCCTTCGTTGGCCCTTTTTACGCACTACCATTCGGTTTACACATTTCATCCTGTTGAGTCTCCCAGTCGGCAAGAGCTATATATTTGGGTGGGTGATCCCAATGAAGTCAATGGAAATAGAGAAGGTGTTAGAACGGTGATGATTGTGTGCTGCAAGTGTCTTTCCCTTGAAGTCCATAGATATCATGGCCTTGACTAGGGGGTGGTCGAAGTGGCCGATAATTTGCTCAGCAGAAAAAATGCAGAATTTTGGGCAAATTCTGCCACTTCGCCTGCTCTGCCCACAGAGAGAAATTGCCAATTTCAGGCTTTTTCTCCCTGAAATTCGGTTTTTTATGGGAAATGTTTTTTGGTGGCCACAAGAAGTTTCAGACTGAAAACAGATAGTTTGTGAAAAAACACCATTTCAGATGGTTTGCCAGAAGACATTTATTTTTTCCATGAAATTTTGTTTTAGCGGTCAAAAACATGATATTTCAGGGAAAAAACACATTTCAGGAAGCAAAATCTGCATAGAAAATTGGCACAACAGCTAAAAAATGTCCCTGCAGACAGAACAGAGCTGGAGGCGAATTTAGGCAATATCGTTCCACCAGTAGTGAGGGTAACTTTGCCCACCCCTAGCCTTGACTAGGGGACTGAAAATGAATCTACAGGGACTGGCCACAAAGTCCAGATGAGGGTGTATTAAGAGCTATGCTTTTTCCTTTCTTATTGGTGCTTTTGTTTTCACACCTTAACCTACCTTTCTTCAGTGCAGTGTCTGGGCCCTGTTTTTCACATGTTCTGTTTTTGAGCCCAGTCACAGGCCTCAGAGAAGGCCGGTGCCCTTTGAGGCCTGAATGCTTCCTCCGCCAGTAGCAGGGCCCCAGGGCTTTTGACAGCAGCAAAGGCCCTGTGAGGAGTGGCCTCGAGCCGTCAGGTGGGCTCAGCTGAGCCACCTCCACTGGCCTGGGTCCTGTTCCTGGGGCTCCCAGCTCTGTCTGCCTTGACCTCTCCTTGCCCCCTGCTCCAGGGCTCACCTTCTGCCGTCGCCGTGCCATCGGAACCCTCAGGCTGGGCAGAGCATTGTGAAATGACAGCCTCCCCTCCCCCGCCGGGGCCTGGGCCCACGGCTGGGAGCTTGCAAGGCAAAGACACACCTCAGCTCAGCTTCTGCAGAGCTGCTCCAGAGCTCGACCCCCCGGGCCCCGGGGCCCCAGGGCTGGGGCTCAGAGCAGGAAAGGGCGTTTTATTGGAATGTCCTTTCCTTCTTGATGATTCCTACAAACCGTATTAAGCTCTGTACATATAGAAGAGCAACATGTGTCATGCCATTTGGGACATGCTGTTCACATGTCTAGCTCCACTAAAACCCTCCTCAGCATATTTCCGAGGCATCAAGGATGAACCAGGAACAGTGCACGGCCCTGACAAATCTGCTTCACTGTCCCAGCTTTAACAGACATCTGAGTGTCACACTACATGGCAGGTCCTGCCAGGGCAACAGCAGGGGGAGCTTCACTCACACAGTGCTACAGCATGGGTTTCCCTCCTACTGAACGGGTGCAGCAGGACAAACTCCTGTCACAGAGAATGGGCACAGCCACACTGCCAGCGTCAGTCACACATGGTCTGGCTTCCGACAGCAAAGCAAGCCTCCTACATTGCACATACTGCACTGTAAAGGGTTAGGCTTTGGACAGCAGAGCTATCCCTCTGCATCACACATACTGGACACCCTGAAGGGCCTCCTCTAGATTGAATTGTTACTGGATCGCCCTCCTATCCCCCTGCCCCAAACCTCTCCCATTGACTGTCAGCATGCTTCTCCTTACCTTCCTGCAGATACAGCACCCCTCTAGGCCTAACGGATGGCACACCAAGCTTCACGGGGCACTTTAAGGTATTCAGTCTCCACCTTTTATCTGTCCTGCTCCTCATTTCACCACGAAGAACCACTGGCAGTATTTCAACATCATTTTGAAGCTGAAGTTATGGAACAGCTACAAAACCAGGGGAATGGCGCAGCAGGGGATTTCATTCCATTTCATTCTGTCCTTTGGCTGTGTGCGCAGTGTCAGAAGAGTTTGAGGACTGCAGAAGACACTGGAATAGATTTCTGGGCGAAAGCGCCAGAGATTCTGGCCCCTGCCCCGATCGCCTTACAAACGCCTGGCGGGCTTTGCCCTGGCGGGCAAATGTCTGAGTTGGACACTCAGCGCAGTACCTGAGCAAATTAGAGTGAGGTTTCACTCAGGGACAAGCCTGCCAACCTATGTACTATGGCAGCTGAATGGGGGCATGGGGTCCTCATGTCTCAGGGATCTGCTTCTCTTATCCAAAACATCTTGCCTCCCATCAGCCTTAGCCCCTAGAATATGGTAATGAGTGGAGTCTCTACACTTCCCCCGTTGCACATTTGTCGATTCCCAGAGCTCTGTGGCAGACAGGGTAAATGTATCTATGTGTGAGAGAGAGAGGGAGCCAGATAGAGAGAGAGAGAGAGAGGGGGGAGCAGGCTCTGACAGTCACAATGAGAGAAAAGTGAAGTTGCATCCCCTCAAGCACTCCCCTGCACCCATCAACACAACAGCAAAGTTAGCTTGCATGTGCCCTGCTCTCCCCACTAACCTCACCCACACACCCACCCACCCACCCTCCTCTCTTTCAGGACTTGCAGAGTGCCTAGAGACCCTGGAAATGATGGCAGCAGAGCATGGTACAAACACAAATATCAAAATAGAACTATTCCCCTACTGTCTACAAAACCAAGGAACTACTTCACCTTTGTTTTTTTCCACTTCACATTACAAGAGAAAGACGTCCTTCGTTGGCCCTTTTTACGCACTACCATTCGGTTCACACATTTCATCCTGTTGAGTCTCCCAGTCGGCAAGAGCTATATATTTGGGTGGGTGATCCCAATGAAGTCAATGGAAATAGAGAAGGTGTTAGAACGGTGATGATTGTGTGCTGCAAGTGTCTTCCCCTTGAAGTCCATAGATATCATGGCCTTGACTAGGGGGTGGTGGAAACGGCCGATAATTTGCACAGCAGAAAAAATGCAGAATTCTGGGCAAATTCTGCCACTTCGCCTGCTCTGCCCACAGAGAGAAATTGCCAATTTCAGGCTTTTTCTCCCTGAAATTCTGTTTTTTATGGGAAATGTTGTTTTTTGGTGGCCACAAGAAGTTTCAGACTGAAAACAGATAGTTTGTGAAAAAAACACCATTTCAGATGGTTTGCCAGAAGACATTGATTTTTTCCATTAAATTTTGTTTTAGCGGTCAAAAACATGATATTTCAGGGAAAAAACACATTTCAGGAAGCAAAATTTGCATCGAAAATTGGCACAACAGCTAAAAAATGTCCCTGCAGACAGAACAGAGTTGGAGGCGAATTTAGGCAATATCGTTCCACCAGTAGTGAGGGTAACTTTGCCCACCCCTAGCCTTGACTAGGGGACCGAAAATGAATCTACAGGGACTGGCCACAAAGTCCAGATGAGGGTGTATTAAGAGCTATGCTTTTTCCTTTCCTATTGGTGCTTTTGTTTTCACACCTTAACCTACCTTTCTTCAGTGCAGTGTCTGGGCCCTGTTTTTCACATGTTCTGTTTTTGAGCCCAGTCACAGGCCTCAGAGAAGGCCGGTGCCCTTTGAGGCCTGAATGCTTCCTCCACCAGTAGCAGGGCCCCAGGGCTTCTGACAGCAGCAGAGGCCCTGTGAGGAGTGGCCTCGAGCCGTCAGGTGGGCTCAGCTGAGCCACCTCCACTGGCCCGGGTCCTGTTCCTGGGGCTCCCAGCTCTGTCTGCCTTGACCTCTCCAAGCCCCCTGCTCCAGGGCTCACCTGCTGCCGTCGCCGTGCCAACGGAACCCTCAGGCTGGGCAGAGCATTGTGAAATGACAGTCTCCCCTCCCCCGCCGGGGCCTGGGCCCACGGCTGGGAGCTTGCAAGGCAAAGACACACCTCAGCTCAGCGTCTCCTGAGCTGCTCCAGAGCTCGACCCCCCGGGGCCCCAGGGCTGGGGCTCAGTGCAGGAAAGGGCGTTTTATTGGAATGTCCTTTCCTTCTTGATGACTCCTACAAACCATTTTAAGCTTTGTACATATACAAAAGCAACATGTGTCATGCCATTTGGGACATGCTGTTCACATGTCTAGCTCCACTAAAACCCTCCTCAGCATATTTCCGAGGCATCAAGGATGAACCAGGAACAGTGCACGGCCCTGACAAATCTGCTTCACTGTCCCAGCTTTAACAGACATCTGAGTGTCACACTACATGGCAGGTCCTGCCAGGGCAACAGCAGGGGGAGCTTCACTCACACAGTGCTACAGCATGGGTTTCCCTCCTACTGAACGGGTGCAGCAGGACAAACTCCTGTCACAGAGAATGGGCACAGCCACACTGCAAGCGTCACTCACACATGGTCTGGCTTCCGACAGCAATGCAAGCCTCCTACATTGCACATACTGCACTGTAAAGGGTTAGGCTTTGGACAGCAGAGCTATCCCTCTGCATCACACATACTGGACACCCTGAAGGGCCTCCTCCAGATTGAATTGTTACTGGATCGCCCTCCTATCCCCCTGCCCCAAACCTCTCCCATTGACTGTCAGCATGCTTCTCCTTACCTTCCTGCAGATACAGCACCCCTCTAGGCCTAACGGATGGCACACCAAGCTTCACGGGGCACTTTAAGGTATTCAGTCTCCACCTTTTATCTGTCCTGCTCCTCATTTCACCACGAAGAACCACTGGCAGTATTTCAACATCATTTTGAAGCTGAAGTTATGGAACAGCTACAAAACCAGGGGAATGGCGCGGCAGGGGATTTCATTCCATTTCATTCTGTCCTTTGGCTGTGTGCGCAGTGTCAGAAGAGTTTGAGGACTGCAGAAGACACTGGAATAGATTTCTGGGCGAAAGCGCCAGAGATTCTGGCCCCTGCCCCGATCGCCTTACAAACGCCTGGCGGGCAAATGTCTGAGTTGGACACTCAGCGCAGTACCTGAGCAAATTAGAGTGAGGTTTCACTCAGGGACAAGCCTGCCAACCTATGTACTATGGCAGCTGAATGGGGGCATGGGGTCCTCATGTCTCAGGGATCTGCTTCTCTTATCCAAAACATCTTGCCTCCCATCAGCCTTAGCCCCTAGCATATGGTAATGAGTGGAGTCTCTACACTTCCCCCGTTGCACATTTGTCGATTCCCAGAGCTCTGTGGCAGACAGGGTAAATGTATCTATGTGTGAGAGAGAGAGGGAGCCAGATAGAGAGAGAGAGAGAGAGAGGGGGGAGCAGGCTCTGACAGTCACAATGAGAGAAAAGTGAAGTTGGATCCCCTCAAGCACTCCCCTGCACCCATCAACACAAAAGCAAAGTTAGCTTGCATGTTCCCCGTTCTCCCCACTAACCTCACCCAACCCACCCTCCTCTCTTTCAGGACTTGCAGAGTGCCTAGAGACCCTGGAAATGATGGCAGCGGAGCATGGTACAAACACAAATATCAAAATAGAACTATTCCCCTACTGTCTACAAAACCAAGGAACTACTTCACCTTTGTTTTTTTCCACTTCACATTACAAGAGAAAGACGTCCTTCGTTGGCCCTTTTTACGCACTACCATTCGGTTTACACATTTCATCCTGTTGAGTCTCCCAGTCGGCAAGAGCTATATATTTGGGTGGGTGATCCCAATGAAGTCAATGGAAATAGAGAAGGTGTTAGAACGGTGATGATTGTGTGCTGCAAGTGTCTTTCCCTTGAAGTCCATAGATATCATGGCCTTGACTAGGGGGTGGTCGAAGTGGCCGATAATTTGCTCAGCAGAAAAAATGCAGAATTTTGGGCAAATTCTGCCACTTCGCCTGCTCTGCCCACAGAGAGAAATTGCCAATTTCAGGCTTTTTCTCCCTGAAATTCTGTTTTTTATGGGAAATGTTGTTTTTTGGTGGCCACAAGAAGTTTCAGACTGAAAACAGATAGTTTGTGAAAAAAACACCATTTCAGATGGTTTGCCAGAAGACATTGATTTTTTCCATGAAATTTTGTTTTAGCGGTCAAAAACATGATATTTCAGGGAAAAAACACATTTCAGGAAGCAAAATCTGCATAGAAAATTGGCACAACAGCTAAAAAATGTCCCTGCAGGCAGAACAGAGCTGGAGGCGAATTTAAGCAATATCGTTCCACCAGTAGTGAGGGTAACTTTGCCCACCCCTAGCCTTGACTAGGGGACTGAAAATGAATCTACAGGGACTGGCCACAAAGTCCAGATGAGGGTGTGTTAAGAGCTATGCTTTTTCCTTTCTTATTGGTGCTTTTGTTTTCACACCTTAACCTACCTTTCTTCAGTGCAGTGTCTGGGCCCTATTTTTCACATGTTCTGTTTCTGAGCCCAGTCACAGGCCTCAGAGAAGGCCGGTGCCCTTTGAGGCCTGAATGCTTCCTCCACCAGTAGCAGGGCCCCAGGGCTTCTGACAGCAGCAGAGGCCCTGTGAGGAGTGGCCTCGAGCCGTCAGGTGGGCTCAGCTGAGCCACCTCCACTGGCCTGGGTCCTGTTCCTGGGGCTCCCAGCTCTGTCTGCCTTGACCTCTCCATGCCCCCTGCTCCAGGGCTCACCTGCTGCCGTCGCCGTGCCAACGGAACCCTCAGGCTGGGCAGAGCATTGTGAAATGACAGCCTCCCCTCCCCCGCCGCTGGGGCCTGGGCCCAGGGCTGGGAGCTTGCAAGGCAAAGACACACCTCAGCTCAGCTTCTCCTGAGCTGCTCCAGAGCTCGACCCCCCGGGGCCCCGGGGCCCCAGGGCTGGGGCTCAGAGCAGGGAAGGGCGTTTTATTGGAATGTCCTTTCCTTCTTGATGATTCCTACAAACCGTTTTAAACTCTGTACATATAGAAAAGCAACATGTGTCATGCCATTTGGGACATGCTGTTCACATGTCTAGCTCCACTAAAACCCTCCTCAGCATATTTCCGAGGCATCAAGGATGAACCAGGAACAGTGCACGGCCCTGACAAATCTGCTTCACTGTCCCAGCTTTAACAGACATCTGAGTGTCACACTACATGGCAGGTCCTGCCAGGGCAACAGCAGGGGAAGCTTCACTCAGACAGTGCTACAGCATGGGCTTCCCTCCTAGTGAACGGGTGCAGCAGGGCAAACTCATGTCACAGAGAATGGGCACAACCACACTGCAAGCTTCATTCACACATGGTCTGGCTTCCGACAGCAAAGCAAGCCTCCTACATTGCACATACTGCACTGTAAAGCGTTAGTCTTTGGACAGCAGAGCTATCCCTCTGCATCACACATACTGGACACCCTGAAGGGCCTCCTCCAGATTGAATTGTTACTGGATCGCCGTCCTATCCCCCTGCCCCAAACCTCCCCCAATGACTGTCAGCATGCTTCTCCTTACCTTCCTGCAGATACAGCACCCCTCTAGGCCTAACGGATGGCACACCAAGCTTCACGGTGCACTTTAAGGTATTCAGTCTCCACCTTTTATCTGTCCTGCTCCTCATTTCACCACGAAGAACCACTGGCAGTATTTCAACATCATTTTGAAACTGAAGTTATGGAACAGCTACAAAACCAGGGGAATGGCGCGGCAGGGGATTTCATTCCATTTCATTCTGTCCTTTGGCTGTGTGCGCAGTGTCAGAAGAGTTTGAGGACTGCAGAAGACACTGGAATAGATTTCTGGGCGAAAGCGCCAGAGATTCTGGCCCCTGCCCCGATCGCCTTACGAACGCCTTACAAACGCCTGGCGGGCAAATGTCTGAGTTGGACACTCAGCGCAGTACCTGAGCAAATTAGAGTGAGGTTTCACTCAGGGACAAACCTGCCAACCTATGTACTATGGCAGCTGAATGGGGGCATGGGGTCCTCATGTCTCAGGGATCTGCTTCTCTTATCCAAAACATCTTGCCTCCCATCAGCCTTAGCCCCTAGCATATGATAATGAGTGAAGTCTCTACACTTCCCCCATTGCACATTTGTCGATTCCCAGAGCTCTGTGGCAGACAGGGTAAATGTATCTATGTGTGAGAGAGAGAGGGAGCCAGATAGAGAGAGAGAAAGAGAGAGAGAGAGGGGGGGGGGCAGGCTCTGACAGTCACAATGAGAGAAAAGTGAAGTTGCATCCCCTCAAGCACTCCCCTGCACCCATCAACACAACAGCAAAGTTAGCTTGCATGTTCCCCGTTCTCCCCACTAACCTCAACCCACCCACCCTCCTCTCTTTCAGGACTTGCAGAGTGCCTAGAGACCCTGGAAATGATGGCAGCGGAGCATGGTACAAACACAAATATCAAAATAGAACTATTCCCCTACTGTCTACAAAACCAAGGAACTACTTCACCTTTGTTTTTTTCCACTTCACATTACAAGAGAAAGACGTCCTTCGTTGGCCCTTTTTACGCACTACCATTCGGTTCACACATTTCATCCTGTTGAGTCTCCCAGTCGGCAAGAGCTATATATTTGCGTGGGTGATCCCAATGAAGTCAATGGAAATAGAGAAGGTGTTAGAACGGTGATGATTGTGTGCTGCAAGTGTCTTCCCCTTGAAGTCCATAGATATCATGGCCTTGACTAGGGGGTGGTGGAAACGGCCGATAATTTGCACAGCAGAAAAAATGCAGAATTCTGGGCAAATTCTGCCACTTCGCCTGCTCTGCCCACAGAGAGAAATTGCCAATTTCAGGCTTTTTCTCCCTGAAATTCTGTTTTTTATGGGAAATGTTGTTTTTTGGTGGCCACAAGAAGTTTCAGACTGAAAACAGATAGTTTGTGAAAAAAAACACCATTTCAGATGGTTTGCCAGAAGACATTGATTTTTTCCATGAAATTTTGTTTTAGCGGTCAAAAACATGATATTTCAGGGAAAAAACACATTTCAGGAAGCAAAATCTGCATAGAAAATTGGCACAACAGCTAAAAAATGTCCCTGCAGGCAGAACAGAGCTGGAGGCGAATTTAGGCAATATCGTTCCACCAGTAGTGAGGGTAACTTTGCCCACCCCTAGCCTTGACTAGGGGACTGAAAATGAATCTACAGGGACTGGCCACAAAGTCCAGATGAGGGTGTGTTAAGAGCTATGCTTTTTCCTTTCTTATTGGTGCTTTTGTTTTCACACCTTAACCTACCTTTCTTCAGTGCAGTGTCTGGGCCCTATTTTTCACATGTTCTGTTTTTGAGCCCAGTCACAGGCCTCAGAGAAGGCCGGTGCCCTTTGAGGCCTGAATGCTTCCTCCACCAGTAGCAGGGCCCCAGGGCTTCTGACAGCAGCAGAGGCCCTGTGAGGAGTGGCCTCGAGCCGTCAGGTGGGCTCAGCTGAGCCACCTCCACTGGCCCGGGTCCTGTTCCTGGGGCTCCCAGCTCTGTCTGCCTGGACCTCTCCAAGCCCCCTGCTCCAGGGCTCACCTGCTGCCGTCGCCGTGCCAACGGAACCCTCAGGCTGGGCAGAGCATTGTGAAATGACAGCCTCCCCTCCCCCGCCGGGGCCTGGGCCCACGGCTGGGAGCTTGCAAGGCAAAGACACACCTCAGCTCAGCGTCTCCTGAGCTGCTCCAGAGCTCGACCCCCCGGTGCCCCAGGGCTGGGGCTCAGAGTAGGAAAGGCCGTTTTATTGGAATGTCCTTTCCTTCTTGATGACTCCTACAAACCATTTTAAGCTCTGTACATATACAAAAGCAACATGTGTCATGCCATTTGGGACATGCTGTTCACATGTCTAGCTCCACTAAAACCCTCCTCAGCATATTTCCGAGGCATCAAGGATGAACCAGGAACAGTGCACGGCCCTGACAAATCTGCTTCACTGTCCCAGCTTTAACAGACATCTGAGTGTCACACTACATGGCAGGTCCTGCCAGGGCAACAGCAGGGGGAGCTTCACTCACACAGTGCTACAGCATGGGTTTCCCTCCTACTGAACGGGTGCAGCAGGACAAACTCCTGTCACAGAGAATGGGCACAGCCACACTGCAAGCGTCACTCACACATGGTCTGGCTTCCGACAGCAAAGCAAGCCTCCTACATTGCACATACTGCACTGTAAAGGGTTAGGCTATGGACAGCAGAGCTATCCCTCTGCATCACACATACTGGACACCCTGAAGGGCCTCCTCCAGATTGAATTGTTACTGGATCGCCCTCCTATCCCCCTGCCCCAAACCTCTCCCATTGACTGTCAGCATGCTTCTCCTTACCTTCCTGCAGATACAGCACCCCTCTAGGCCTAACGGATGGCACACCAAGCTTCACGGGGCACTTTAAGGTATTCAGTCTCCACCTTTTATCTGTCCTGCTCCTCATTTCACCACGAAGAACCACTGGCAGTATTTCAACATCATTTTGAAGCTGAAGTTATGGAACAGCTACAAAACCAGGGGAATGGCGCGGCAGGGGATTTCATTCCATTTCATTCTGTCCTTTGGCTGTGTGCGCAGTGTCAGAAGAGTTTGAGGACTGCAGAAGACACTGGAATAGATTTCTGGGCGAAAGCGCCAGAGATTCTGGCCCCTGCCCCGATCGCCTTACAAACGCCTGGCGGGCAAATGTCTGAGTTGGACACTCAGCGCAGTACCTGAGCAAATTAGAGTGAGGTTTCACTCAGGGACAAGCCTGCCAACCTATGTACTATGGCAGCTGAATGGGGGCATGGGGTCCTCATGTCTCAGGGATCTGCTTCTCTTATCCAAAACATCTTGCCTCCCATCAGCCTTAGCCCCTAGCATATGGTAATGAGTGGAGTCTCTACACTTCCCCCGTTGCACATTTGTCGATTCCCAGAGCTCTGTGGCAGACAGGGTAAATGTATCTATGTGTGAGAGAGAGAGGGAGCCAGAGAGAGAGAGAGAGAGAGAGAGAGAGAGAGAGAGAGAGAGAGAGAGGGGGGAGCAGGCTCTGACAGTCACAATGAGAGAAAAGTGAAGTTGCATCCCCTCAAGCACTCCCCTGCACCCATCAACACAACAGCAAAGTTAGCTTGCATGTTCCCCGTTCTCCCCACTAACCTCACCCACCCACCAACCCACCCACCCTCCTCTCTTTCAGGACTTGCAGAGTGCCTAGAGACCCTGGAAATGATGGCAGCGGAGCATGGTACAAACACAAATATCAAAATAGAACTATTCCCCTACTGTCTACAAAACCAAGGAACTACTTCACCTTTGTTTTTTTCCACTTCACATTACAAGAGAAAGACGTCCTTCGTTGGCCCTTTTTACGCACTACCATTCGGTTCACACATTTCATCCTGTTGAGTCTCCCAGTCGGCAAGAGCTATATATTTGCGTGGGTGATCCCAATGAAGTCAATGGAAATAGAGAAGGTGTTAGAACGGTGATGATTGTGTGCTGCAAGTGTCTTCCCCTTGAAGTCCATAGATATCATGGCCTTGACTAGGGGGTGGTGGAAACGGCCGATAATTTGCACAGCAGAAAAAATGCAGAATTCTGGGCAAATTCTGCCACTTCGCCTGCTCTGCCCACAGAGAGAAATTGCCAATTTCAGGCTTTTTCTCCCTGAAATTCTGTTTTTTATGGGAAATGTTGTTTTTTGGTGGCCACAAGAAGTTTCAGACTGAAAACAGATAGTTTGTGAAAAAAAACACCATTTCAGATGGTTTGCCAGAAGACATTGATTTTTTCCATGAAATTTTGTTTTAGCGGTCACAAACATGATATTTCAGGGAAAAAACACATTTCAGGAAGCAAAATCTGCATAGAAAATTGGCACAACAGCTAGAACAGAGCTGGAGGCGAATTTAGGCAATATCGTTCCACCAGTAGTGAGGGTAACTTTGCCCACCCCTAGCCTTGACTAGGGGACTGAAAATGAATCTACAGGGACTGGCCACAAAGTCCAGATGAGGGTGTATTAAGAGCTATGCTTTTTCCTTTCTTATTGGTGCTTTTGTTTTCACACCTTAACCTACCTTTCTTCAGTGCAGTGTCTGGGCCCTGTTTTTCACATGTTCTGTTTTTGAGCCCAGTCACAGGCCTCAGAGAAGGCCGGTGCCCTTTGAGGCCTGAATGCTTCCTCCGCCAGTAGCAGGGCCCCAGGGCTTCTGACAGCAGCAGAGGCCCTGTGAGGAGTGGCCTCGAGCGATCAGGTGGACTCAGCTGAGCCACCTCCACTGGCCCGGGTCCTGTTCCTGGGGCTCCCAGCTCTGTCTGCCTTGACCTCTCCAAGCCCCCTGCTCCAGGGCTCACCTGCTGCCGTCGCCGTGCCAACGGAACCCTCAGGCTGGGCAGAGCATTGTGAAATGACAGCCTCCCCTCCCCCGCCGGGGCCAGGGCCCAGGGCTGGGAGCTTGCAAGGCAAAGACACACCTCAGCTCAGCTTCTCCTGAGCTGCTCCAGAGCTCGACCCCCCGGGGCCCCGGGGCCCCAGGGCTGGGGCTCAGAGCAGGAAAGGGCGTTTTATTGGAATGTCCTTTCCTTCTTTATGATTCCTACAAACCGTTTTAAGCTCTGTACATATAGAAAAGGAACATGTGTCATGCCATTTGGGACATGCTGTTCACATGTCTAGCTCCACTAAAACCCTCCTCAGCATATTTCCGAGGCATCAAGGATGAACCAGGAACAGTGCACGGCCCTGACAAATCTGCTTCACTGTCCCAGCTTTAACAGACATCTGAGTGTCACACTACATGGCAGGTCCTGCCAGGGCAACAGCAGGGGAAGCTTCACTCACACAGTGCTACAGCATGGGCTTCCCTCCTAGTGAACGGGTGCAGCAGGGCAAACTCCTGTCACAGAGAATGGGCACAACCACACTGCAAGCTTCATTCACACATGGTCTGGCTTCCGACAGCAAAGCAAGCCTCCTACATTGCACATACTGCACTGTAAAGCGTTAGTCTTTGGACAGCAGAGCTATCCCTCTGCATCACACATACTGGACACCCTGAAGGGCCTCCTCCAGATTGAATTGTTACTGGATCGCCGTCCTATCCCCCTGCCCCAAACCTCCCCCAATGACTGTCAGCATGCTTCTCCTTACCTTCCTGCAGATACAGCACCCCTCTAGGCCTAACGGATGGCACACCAAGCTTCACGGTGCACTTTAAGGTATTCAGTCTCCACCTTTTATCTGTCCTGCTCCTCATTTCACCACGAAGAACCACTGGCAGTATTTCAACATCATTTTGAAACTGAAGTTATGGAACAGCTACAAAACCAGGGGAATGGCGCGGCAGGGGATTTCATTCCATTTCATTCTGTCCTTTGGCTGTGTGCGCAGTGTCAGAAGAGTTTGAGGACTGCAGAAGACACTGGAATAGATTTCTGGGCGAAAGCGCCAGAGATTCTGGCCCCTGCCCCGATCGCCTTACGAAGGCCTTACTAACGCCTTATGGCGGGCTTTGCCCTGGCGGGCAAATGTCTGAGTTGGACACTCAGCGCAGTACCTGAGCAAATTAGAGTGAGGTTTCACTCAGGGACAAGCCTGCCAAGCTATGTACTATGGCAGCTGAATGGGGGCATGGGGTCCTCATGTCTCAGGGATCTGCTTCTCTTATCCAAAACATCTTGCCTCCCATCAGCCTTAGCCCCTAGCATATGGTAATGAGTGGAGTCTCTACACTTCCCCCGTTGAACATTTGTCGATTCCCAGAGCTCTGTGGCAGACAGGGTAAATGTATCTATGTGTGAGAGAGAGAGGGAGCCAGATAGAGAGAGAGAAAGAGAGAGAGAGAGGGGGGGGAGCAGGCTCTGACAGTCACAATGAGAGAAAAGTGAAGTTGCATCCCCTCAAGCACTCCCCTGCACCCATCAACACAACAGCAAAGTTAGCTTGCATGTTCCCCGTTCTCCCCACTAACCTCAACCCACCCACCCTCCTCTCTTTCAGGACTTGCAGAGTGCCTAGAGACCCTGGAAATGATGGCAGCGGAGCATGGTACAAACACAAATATCAAAATAGAACTATTCCCCTACTGTCTACAAAACCAAGGAACTACTTCACCTTTGTTTTTTTCCACTTCACATTACAAGAGAAAGACGTCCTTCGTTGGCCCTTTTTACGCACTACCATTCGGTTCACACATTTCATCCTGTTGAGTCTCCCAGTCGGCAAGAGCTATATATTTGGGTGGGTGATCCCAATGAAGTCAATGGAAATAGAGAAGGTGTTAGAACGGTGATGATTGTGTGCTGCAAGTGTCTTCCCCTTGAAGTCCATAGATATCATGGCCTTGACTAGGGGGTGGTGGAAACGGCCGATAATTTGCACAGCAGAAAAAATGCAGAATTCTGGGCAAATTCTGCCACTTCGCCTGCTCTGCCCACAGAGAGAAATTGCCAATTTCAGGCTTTTTCTCCCTGAAATTCTGTTTTTTATGGGAAATGTTGTTTTTTGGTGGCCACAAGAAGTTTCAGACTGAAAACAGATAGTTTGTGAAAAAAACACCATTTCAGATGGTTTGCCAGAAGACATTGATTTTTTCCATGAAATTTTGTTTTAGCGGTCAAAAACATGATATTTCAGGGAAAAAACCCATTTCAGGAAGCAAAATCTGCATAGAAAATTGGCACAACAGCTAAAAAATGTCCCTGCAGGCAGAACAGAGCTGGAGGCGAATTTAGGCAATATCGTTCCACCAGTAGTGAGGGTAACTTTGCCCACCCCTAGCCTTGACTAGGGGACTGAAAATGAATCTACAGGGACTGGCCACAAAGTCCAGATGAGGGTGTGTTAAGAGCTATGCTTTTTCCTTTCTTATTGGTGCTTTTGTTTTCACACCTTAACCTACCTTTCTTCAGTGCAGTGTCTGGGCCCTGTTTTTCACATGTTCTGTTTTTGAGCCCAGTCACAGGCCTCAGAGAAGGCCGGTGCCCTTTGAGGCCTGAATGCTTCCTCCGCCAGTAGCAGGGCCCCAGGGCTTCTGACAGCAGCAGAGGCCCTGTGAGGAGTGGCCTCGAGCCGTCAGGTGGGCTCAGCTGAGCCACCTCCACTGGCCTGGGTCCTGTTCCTGGGGCTCCCAGCTCTGTCTGCCTTGACCTCTCCATGCCCCCTGCTCCAGGGCTCACCTGCTGCCGTCGCCGTGCCAACGGAACCCTCAGGCTGGGCAGAGCATTGTGAAATGACAGCCTCCCCTCCCCCGCCGTGGCCTGGGCCCAGGGCTGGGAGCTTGCAAGGCAAAGACACACCTCAGCTCAGCGTCTCCTGAGCTGCTCCAGAGCTCGACCCCCCGGGGCCCCGGGGCCCCAGGGCTGGGGCTCAGAGCAGGGAAGGGCGTTTTATTGGAATGTCCTTTCCTTCTTGATGATTCCTACAAACCGTTTTAAACTCTGTACATATAGAAAAGCAACATGTGTCATGCCATTTGGGACATGCTGTTCACATGTCTAGCTCCACTAAAACCCTCCTCAGC
The DNA here is from genome assembly GCF_040938575.1 of Ambystoma mexicanum. NCBI lineage: Eukaryota > Metazoa > Chordata > Amphibia > Caudata > Ambystomatidae > Ambystoma > Ambystoma mexicanum. Next base: position 1,093,839,442 of record NC_090941.1, read on the forward strand.
ATATTTCCGAGGCATCAAGGATGAACCAGGAACAGTGCACGGCCCTGACAAATCTGCTTCACTGTCCCAGCTTTAACAGACATCTGAGTGTCACACTACATGGCAGGTCCTGCCAGGGCAACAGCAGGGGAAGCTTCACTCACACAGTGCTACAGCATGGGCTTCCCTCCTAGTGAACGGGTGCAGCAGGGCAAACTCATGTCACAGAGAATGGGCACAACCACACTGCAAGCTTCATTCACACATGGTCTGGCTTCCGACAGCAAAGCAAGCCTCCTACATTGCACATACTGCACTGTAAAGCGTTAGTCTTTGGACAGCAGAGCTATCCCTCTGCATCACACATACTGGACACCCTGAAGGGCCTCCTCCAGATTGAATTGTTACTGGATCGCCGTCCTATCCCCCTGCCCCAAACCTCCCCCAATGACTGTCAGCATGCTTCTCCTTACCTTCCTGCAGATACAGCACCCCTCTAGGCCTAACGGATGGCACACCAAGCTTCACGGTGCACTTTAAGGTATTCAGTCTCCACCTTTTATCTGTCCTGCTCCTCATTTCACCACGAAGAACCACTGGCAGTATTTCAACATCATTTTGAAACTGAAGTTATGGAACAGCTACAAAACCAGGGGAATGGCGCGGCAGGGGATTTCATTCCATTTCATTCTGTCCTTTGGCTGTGTGCGCAGTGTCAGAAGAGTTTGAGGACTGCAGAAGACACTGGAATAGATTTCTGGGCGAAAGCGCCAGAGATTCTGGCCCCTGCCCCGATCGCCTTACGAAGGCCTTACAAACGCCTTATGGCGGGCTTTGCCCTGGCGGGCAAATGTCTGAGTTGGACACTCAGCGCAGTACCTGAGCAAATTAGAGTGAGGTTTCACTCAGGGACAAGCCTGCCAAGCTATGTACTATGGCAGCTGAATGGGGGCATGGGGTCCTCATGTCTCAGGGATCTGCTTCTCTTATCCAAAACATCTTGCCTCCCATCAGCCTTAGCCCCTAGCATATGGTAATGAGTGGAGTCTCTACACTTCCCCCGTTGCACATTTGTCGATTCCCAGAGCTCTGTGGCAGACAGGGTAAATGTATCTATGTGTGAGAGAGAGAGGGAGCCAGATAGAGAGAGAGAAAGAGAGAGAGAGAGAGAGAGGGGGGGTGAGCAGGCTCTGACAGTCACAATGAGAGAAAAGTGAAGTTGCATCCCCTCAAGCACTCCCCTGCACCCATCAACACAACAGCAAAGTTAGCTTGCATGTTCCCCGTTCTCCCCACTAACCCACCCACCCACCCTCCTCTCTTTCAGGACTTGCAGAGTGCCTAGAAACCCTGGAAATGATGGCAGCGGAGCATGGTACAAACACAAATATCAAAATAGAACTATTCCCCTACTGTCTACAAAACCAAGGAACTACTTCACCTTTGTTTTTTTCCACTTCACATTACAAGAGAAAGACGTCCTTCGGTGGCCCTTTTTACGCACTACCATTCGGTTTACACATTTCATCCTGTTGAGTCTCCCAGTCGGCAAGAGCTATATATTTGGGTGGGTGATCCCAATGAAGTCAATGGAAATAGAGAAGGTGTTAGAACGGTGATGATTGTGTGCTGCAAGTGTCTTTCCCTTGAAGTCCATAGATATCATGGCCTTGACTAGGGGGTGGTCGAAGTGGCCGATAGTTTGCTCAGCAGAAAAAATGCAGAATTTTGGGCAAATTCTGCCACTTCGCCTGCTCTGCCCACAGAGAGAAATTGACAATTTCAGGCTTTTTCTCCCTGAAATTCGGTTTTTTATGGGAAATGTTTTTTGGTGGCCACAAGAAGTTTCAGACTGAAAACAGATAGTTTGTGAAAAAAACACCATTTCAGATGGTTTGCCAGAAGACATTGATTTTTTCCATTAAATTTTGTTTTAGCGGTCAAAAACATGATATTTCAGGGAAAAAACACATTTCAGGAAGCAAAATCTGCATAGAAAATTGGCACAACAGCTAAAAAATGTCCCTGCAGACAGAACAGAGCTGGAGGCGAATTTAGGCAATATCGTTCCACCAGTAGTGAGGGTAACTTTGCCCACCCCTAGCCTTGACTAGGGGACTGAAAATGAATCTACAGGGACTGGCCACAAAGTCCAGATGAGGGTGTATTAAGAGCTATGCTTTTTCCTTTCTTATTGGTGCTTTTGTTTTCACACCTTAACCTACCTTTCTTCAGTGCAGTGTCTGGGCCCTGTTTTTCACATGTTCTGTTTTTGAGCCCAGTCACAGGCCTCAGAGAAGGCCGGTGCCCTTTGAGGCCTGAATGCTTCCTCCGCCAGTAGCAGGGCCCCAGGGCTTCTGACAGCAGCAGAGGCCCTGTGAGGAGTGGCCTCGAGCGATCAGGTGGGCTCAGCTGAGCCACCTCCACTGGCCTGGGTCCTGTTCCTGGGGCTCCCAGCTCTGTCTGCCTTGACCTCTCCATGCCCCCTGCTCCAGGGCTCACCTGCTGCCGTCGCCGTGCCAACGGAACCCTCAGGCTGGGCAGAGCATTGTGAAATGACAGCCTCCCCTCCCCCGCCGCCGGGGCCAGGGCCCAGGGCTGGGAGCTTGCAAGGCAAAGACACACCTCAGCTCAGCTTCTCCTGAGCTGCTCCAGAGCTCGACCCCCCGGGGCCCCGGGGCCCCAGGGCTGGGGCTCAGAGCAGGAAAGGGCGTTTTATTGGAATGTCCTTTCCTTCTTGATGATTCCTACAAACCGTTTTAAGCTCTGTACATATAGAAAAGCAACATGTGTCATGCCATTTGGGACATGCTGTTCACATGTCTAGCTCCACTAAAACCCTCCTCAGCATATTTCCGAGGCATCAAGGATGAACCAGGAACAGTGCACGGCCCTGACAAATCTGCTTCACTGTCCCAGCTTTAACAGACATCTGAGTGTCACACTACATGGCAGGTCCTGCCAGGGCAACAGCAGGGGAAGCTTCACTCACACAGTGCTACAGCATGGGCTTCCCTCCTAGTGAACGGGTGCAGCAGGGCAAACTCCTGTCACTGAGAATGGGCACAACCACACTGCAAGCTTCATTCACACATGGTCTGGCTTCCGACAGCAAAGCAAGCCTCCTACATTGCACATACTGCACTGTAAAGCGTTAGTCTTTGGACAACAGAGCTATCCCTCTGCATCACACATACTGGACAACCTGAAGGGCCTCCTCCAGATTGAATTGTTACTGGATCGCCGTCCTATCCCCCTGCCCCAAACCTCCCCCAATGACTGTCAGCATGCTTCTCCTTACCTTCCTGCAGATACAGCACCCCTCTAGGCCTAACGGATGGCACACCAAGCTTCACGGTGCACTTTAAGGTATTCAGTCTCCACCTTTTATCTGTCCTGCTCCTCATTTCACCACGAAGAACCACTGGCAGTATTTCAACATCATTTTGAAACTGAAGTTATGGAACAGCTACAAAACCAGGGGAATGGCGCGGCAGGGGATTTCATTCCATTTCATTCTGTCCTTTGGCTGTGTGCGCAGTGTCAGAAGAGTTTGAGGACTGCAGAAGACACTGGAATAGATTTCTGGGCGAAAGCGCCAGAGATTCTGGCCCCTGCCCCGATCGCCTTACAAACGCCTGGCGGGCTTTGCCCTGGCGGGCAAATGTCTGAGTTGGACACTCAGCGCAGTACCTGAGCAAATTAGAGTGAGGTTTCACTCAGGGACAAGCCTGCCAACCTATGTACTATGGCAGCTGAATGATGGCATGGGGTACTCATGTCTCAGGGATCTGCTTCTCTTATCCAAAACATCTTGCCTCCCATCAGCCTTAGCCCCTAGCATATGGTAATGAGTGGAGTCTCTACACTTCCCCCGTTGCACATTTGTCGATTCCCAGAGCTCTGTGGCAGACAGGGTAAATGTATCTATGTGTGAGAGAGAGAGGGAGCCAGATAGAGAGAGAGAAAGAGAGAGAGAGAGGGGGGGGGAGCAGGCTCTGACAGTCACAATGAGAGAAAAGTGAAGTTGCATCCCCTCAAGCACTCCCCTGCACCCATCAACACAACAGCAAGGTTAGCTTGCATGTTCCCCGTTCTCCCCACTAACCTCAACCCACCCACCCTCCTCTCTTTCAGGACTTGCAGAGTGCCTAGAGACCCTGGAAATGATGGCAGCGGAGCATGGTACAAACACAAATATCAAAATAGAACTATTCCCCTACTGTCTACAAAACCAAGGAACTACTTCACCTTTGTTTTTTTCCACTTCACATTACAAGAGAAAGACGTCCTTCGTTGGCCCTTTTTACGCACTACCATTCGGTTTACACATTTCATCCTGTTGAGTCTCCCAGTCGGCAAGAGCTATATATTTGGGTGGGTGATCCCAATGAAGTCAATGGAAATAGAGAAGGTGTTAGAACGGTGATGATTGTGTGCTGCAAGTGTCTTTCCCTTGAAGTCCATAGATATCATGGCCTTGACTAGGGGGTGGTCGAAGTGGCCGATAATTTGCTCAGCAGAAAAAATGCAGAATTTTGGGCAAATTCTGCCACTTCGCCTGCTCTGCCCACAGAGAGAAATTGCCAATTTCAGGCTTTTTCTCCCTGAAATTCGGTTTTTTATGGGAAATGTTTTTTGGTGGCCACAAGAAGTTTCAGAGTGAAAACAGATAGTTTGTGAAAAAAACACCATTTCAGATGGTTTGCCAGAAGACATTGATTTTTTCCATTAAATTTTGTTTTAGCGGTCAAAAACATGATATTTCAGGGAAAAAACACATTTCAGGAAGCAAAATCTGCATAGAAAATTGGCACAACAGCTAAAAAATGTCCCTGCAGACAGAACAGAGCTGGAGGCGAATTTAGGCAATATCGTTCCACCAGTAGTGAGGGTAACTTTGCCCACCCCTAGCCTTGACTAGGGGACTGAAAATGAATCTACAGGGACTGGCCACAAAGTCCAGATGAGGGTGTATTAAGAGCTTTGCTTTTTCCTTTCTTATTGGTGCTTTTGTTTTCACACCTTAACCTACCTTTCTTCAGTGCAGTGTCTGGGCCCTGTTTTTCACATGTTCTGTTTTTGAGCCCAGTCACAGGCCTCAGAGAAGGCCGGTGCCCTTTGAGGCCTGAATGCTTCCTCTGCCAGTAGCAGGGCCCCAGGGCTTTTGACAGCAGCAGAGGCCCTGTGAGGAGTGGCCTCGAGCCGTCAGGTGGGCTCAGCTGAGCCACCTCCACTGGCCTGGGTCCTGTTCCTGGGGCTCCCAGCTCTGTCTGCCTGGACCTCTCCATGCCCCCTGCTCCAGGGCTCACCTGCTGCCGTCGCCGTGCCAACGGAACCCTCAGGCTGGGCAGAGCATTGTGAAATGACAGCCTCCCCTCCCCCGCCGGGGCCTGGGCCCAGGGCTGGGAGCTTGCAAGGCAAAGACACACCTCAGCTCAGCTTCTGCAGAGCTGCTCCAGAGCTCGACCCCCCGGACCCCGGGGCCCCAGGGCCCCAGGGCTGGGGCTCAGAGCAGGAAAGGGCGTTTTATTGGAATGTCCTTTCCTTCTTGATGATTCCTACAAACAGTTTTAAGCTCTGTACATATAGAAAAGCAACATGTGTCATGCCATTTGGGACATGCTGTTCGCATGTCTAGCTCCACTAAAACCCTCCTCAGCATATTTCCGAGGCATCAAGGATGAACCAGGAACAGTGCACGGCCCTGACAAATCTGCTTCACTGTCCCAGCTTTAACAGACATCTGAGTGTCACACTACATGGCAGGTCCTGCCAGGGCAACAGCAGGGGGAGCTTCACTCACACAGTGCTACAGCATGGGTTTCCCTCCTACTGAACGGGTGCAGCAGGACAAACTCCTGTCACAGAGAATGGGCACAGCCACACTGCAAGCGTCACTCACACATGGTCTGGCTTCCGACAGCAAAGCAAGCCTCCTACATTGCACATACTGCACTGTAAAGGGTTAGGCTTTGGACAGCAGAGCTATCCCTCTGCATCACACATACTGGACACCCTGAAGGGCCTCCTCTAGATTGAATTGTTACTGGATCGCCCTCCTATCCCCCTGCCCCAAACCTCTCCCATTGACTGTCAGCATGCTTCTCCTTACCTTCCTGCAGATACAGCACCCCTCTAGGCCTAACGGATGGCACACCAAGCTTCACGGGGCACTTTAAGGTATTCAGTCTCCACCTTTTATCTGTCCTGCTCCTCATTTCACCACGAAGAACCACTGGCAGTATTTCAACATCATTTTGAAGCTGAAGTTATGGAACAGCTACAAAACCAGGGGAATGGCGCAGCAGGGGATTTCATTCCATTTCATTCTGTCCTTTGGCTGTGTGCGCAGTGTCAGAAGAGTTTGAGGACTGCAGAAGACACTGGAATAGATTTCTGGGCGAAAGCGCCAGAGATTCTGGCCCCTGCCCCGATCGCCTTACAAACGCCTGGAGGGCAAATGTCTGAGTTGGACACTCAGCGCAGTACCTGAGCAAATTAGAGTGAGGTTTCACTCAGGGACAAGCCTGCCAACCTATGTACTATGGCAGCTAAATGGGGGCATGGGGCCCTCATGTCTCAGGGATCTGCTTCTCTTATCCAAAACATCTTGCCTCCCATCAGCCTTAGCCCCTAGAATATGGTAATGAGTGGAGTCTCTACACTTCCCCCGTTGCACATTTGTCGATTCCCAGAGCTCTGTGGCAGATAGGGTAAATGTATCTATGTGTGAGAGAGAGAGGGAGCCAGATAGAGAGAGAGAGAGAGAGAGAGAGAGAGAGAGAGAGAGAGAGAGGGGGGAGCAGGCTCTGACAGTCACAATGAGAGAAAAGTGAAGTTGCATCCCCTCAAGCACTCCCCTGCACCCATCAACACAACAGCAAAGTTAGCTTGCATGTTCCCTGCTCTCCCCACTAACCTCACCCACCCACCCACCCACCCACCCTCCTCTCTTTCAGGACTTGCAGAGTGCCTAGAGACCCTGGAAATGATGGCAGCGGAGCATGGTACAAACACAAATATCAAAATAGAACTATTCCCCTACTGTCTACAAAACCAAGGAACTACTTCACCTTTGTTTTTTTCCACTTCACATTACAAGAGAAAGACGTCCTTCGTTGGCCCTTTTTACGCACTGCCATTCGGTTCACACATTTCATCCTGTTGAGTCTCCCAGTCGGCAAGAGCTATATATTTGGGTGGGTGATCCCAATGAAGTCAATGGAAATAGAGAAGGTGTTAGAACGGTGATGATTGTGTGCTGCAAGTGTCTTCCCCTTGAAGTCCATAGATATCATGGCCTTGACTAGGGGGTGGTGGAAACGGCCGATAATTTGCACAGCAGAAAAAATGCAGAATTCTGGGCAAATTCTGCCACTTCGCCTGCTCTGCCCACAGAGAGAAATTGCCAATTTCAGGCTTTTTCTCCCTGAAATTCTGTTTTTTATGGGAAATGTTGTTTTTTGGTGGCCACAAGAAGTTTCAGACTGAAAACAGATAGTTTGTGAAAAAAACACCATTTCAGATGGTTTGCCAGAAGACATTGATTTTTTCCATTAAATTTTGTTTTAGCGGTCAAAAACATGATATTTCAGGGAAAAAACACATTTCAGGAAGCAAAATCTGCATCGAAAATTGGCACAACAGCTAAAAATGTCCCTGCAGACAGAACAGAGCTGGAGGCGAATTTAGGCAATATCGTTCCACCAGTAGTGAGGGTAACTTTGCCCACCCCTAGCCTTGACTAGGGGACCGAAAATGAATCTACAGGGACTGGCCACAAAGTCCAGATGAGGGTGTATTAAGAGCTATGCTTTTTCCTTTCTTATTGGTGCTTTTGTTTTCACACCTTAACCTACCTTTCTTCAGTGCAGTGTCTGGGCCCTATTTTTCACATGTTCTGTTTTTGAGCCCAGTCACAGGCCTCAGAGAAGGCCGGTGCCCTTTGAGGCCTGAATGCTTCCTCCGCCAGTAGCAGGGCCCCAGGGCTTCTGACAGCAGCAGAGGCCCTGTGAGGAGTGGCCTCGAGCGATCAGGTGGGCACAAAAAGTTGATTATTTTTCCTCTGCACATTTTTTACATTTATAGATATACATTCAATGCAGCTTGCTCTAATTCTCCTGAATGCAGTCTTTTTTTGTGTTTCTCATAAAAATTATGAACATTTTCACACTTTTTATCACTGCTGACACAGAAATTTAAATGTGTTTTTCTTAGCGAAGGAAACACTTAGAATGCTGAAAGTCGATCTGTGAGCTCACTATTACCATGCCATTGCAGCCGCATAGCTTAAATTCACTTACCATGAAATAATATTTTGAGGCAATAAGGCAGACAATGTCACTTTTTTAAAAAAGCTTCCTTCCCTGTCAAATCTTCTTCACAAGATCTCAAGTGATAAATATATTGGCTAGCATGCTCGGGTTAAGCTGCAGATATGCAAAGAAAAGGTGTACTGGTGTCAACAGATGTCAGTGTCAGAATCAATCTCCAACAGTGGACTGATCAATAAGGCCTCAGACTAGAAATGTCAAGTTTTCAACAAAAAAAAGTTATGTAAATAGGTTAGATACATATGCGGGACACTCCATTAACACCAGTGGTGGGTTCTGAGTTGTACAAACGCCGTCAGAAACACAAAAACTGTATTTTGCCTTGACATGAAAGTGAGTTACTTCTTGGCAAAGCGCCATATATGGCGCTTTGCCAAAAAGTCATTCTGTTTTCAAAAAGCTGCCTTGCGTGTTTTTCCTTGCAAAGGAAACACTAAGAGTACTGCAAATTCACCTGTGAGCTCTCTATTACCATGCCATTGCAACCTTCTAATTTAAATGCACTTACCATGAAATAAAATGTTGATGCTCCAAGGGGGACGAACCCAAAATTTTACACGACACAGAGTTCCATGGCATCGGACCGAAAAAGCCCTTTGACACAAAAAGTTGATTATTTTTCCTCTGCACATTTTTTACATTTATAGATATACATTCAATGCAGCTTGTTCTAATTCTCCTGAATACAGTCTTTTTTTGTGTTTCTCATAAAAATTATGAACATTTTCACACTTTATATCACTGCTGACACAGAAATTTAAATGTGTTTTTCTTAGCGAAGGAAACACTTAGAATGCTGAAAGTCGATCTGTGAGCTCACTATTACCATGCCATTGCAGCCGCATAACTTAAATTCACTTACCATGAAATAATATTTTGAGGCAATAAGGCAGACAATGTCACTTTTTTTAAAAAGCTTCCTTGCCTGTCAAATCTTCTTCACAAGATCTCAAGTGATAAATATATTGGCTAGCATGCTCGGGTTAAGCTGCAGATATGCAAAGAAAAGGTGTACTGGTGTCAACAGATGTCACTGTCAGAATCAATCTCCAACAGTGGACTGATCAATAAGGCCTCAGACTAGAAATGTCAAGTTTTCAACAACAAAAAAGTTATGTAAATAGGTTAGATACATATGCGGGACACTCCATCAACACCAGTGGTGGGTTCTGAGTTGTACAAACGCCGTCAGAAACACAAAAACTGTATTTTGCCTTGACATGAAAGTGAGTTACTTCTTGGCAAAGCGCCATATATGGCGCTTTGCCAAAAAGTCATTCTGTTTTCAAAAAGCTGCCTTGCGTGTTTTTCCTTGCAAAGGAAACACTAAGAGTACTGCAAATTCACCTGTGAGCTCTCTATTACCATGCCATTGCAACCTTCTAATTTAAATGCACTTACCATGAAATAAAATTTTGATGCTCCAAGGGGGACGAACCCAAAATTTTACACGACACAGAGTTCCATGGCATCGGACCGAAAAAGCCCTTTGACACAAAAAGTTGATTTTTTTCCTCTGCACATTTTTAACATTTGTAGATATACATTCAATACAGCTTGCTCTAATTCTCCTGAATACAGTCTTTTTTTGTGTTTCTGATAAATATTATGAACATTTTCACACTTTTTATCACTGCAGACACAGAAATTTAAATGTGTTTTTCTTGGAGAAGGAAACACTTAGAATGCTGAAAATCCATCTGTGAGCTCACTATTACCATGCTATTGAAGCCGCCGAGTTTAAATTCACTTACCATGAAAGAAAGTTTTGAGGCTGTAAGGCTGACAATGTCACTTTTTTTGAAGAAAGCTGCCTTGCCTGTCAAATCTTCTACACAAGATCCCAAGTGATAAATATACTGGCTAGCATGCTCGGGATAAGCTGCAGATATGCAAAGAAAAGGTGTACTGGTGTCAACAGATGTCGGTGTCAGAATCAGTCTCCAACAGTGGACTGATCAATAAAGCCTCAGACTGGAAATGTCAAGTTTTCAATAAAAAAAAGTTATATAGATAGGTTAGATACATATGCGGGACACTCCATTAACACCAGTGGTGGGTTCTGAGTTGTACAAACGCCGTCAGAAACACAAAAACTGTATTTTGCCTTGACATGAAAGTGAGTTACTTCTTGGCAAAGCGCCATATGCCAAAAAGTCATTCTGTTTTCAAAAAGCTGCCTTGCGTGTTTTTCCTTGCAAAGGAAACACTAAGAGTACTGCAAATTCACCTGTGAGCTCTCTATTACCATGCCATTGCAACCTTCTAATTTAAATGCACTTACCATGAAAGAAAGTTTTGAGGCTGTAAGGCTGACAATGTCACTTTTTTTAAAGAAAGCTGCCTTGCCTGTCAAATCTTCTTCACAAGATCCCAAGTGATAAATATACTGGCTAGCATGCTCGGGGTAAACTGCAGATATGCAAAGAAAAGGTGTACTGGTGTCAACAGATGTCGGTGTCAGAATCAGTCTCCAACAGTGGACTGATCAATAAAGCCTCAGACTGGAAATGTCAAGTTTTCAATAAAAAAAAGTTATATAGATAGGTTAGATACATATGCGGGACACTCCATTAACACCAGTGGTGGGTTCTGAGTTGTACAAACGCCGTCAGAAACACAAAAACTGTATTTTGCCTTGACATGAAAGTGAGTTACTTCTTGGCAAAGCGCCATATATGGCGCTTTGCCAAAAAGTCATTCTGTTTTCAAAAAGCTGCCTTGCGTGTTTTTTCTTGCAAAGGAAACACTAAGAGTACTGCAAATTCACCTGTGAGCTCTCTATTACCATGCCATTGCAACCTTCTAATTTAAATGCACTTACCATGAAATAAAATTTTGATGCTCCAAGGGGGACGAACCCAAAATTTTACCCGACACAGAGTTCCATGGCATCGGACCGAAAAAGCCCTTTGACACAAAAAGTTGATTTTTTTCCTCTGCACATTTTTAACATTCGTAGATATACATTCAATACAGCTTGCTCTAATTCTCCTGAATACAGTCTTTTTTTGTGTTTCTGATAAATATTATGAACCTTTTCACACTTTTTATCACTGCTGACACAGAAATTTAAATGTGTTTTTCTTGGAGAAGGAAACACTTAGAATGCTGAAAATCCATCTGTGAGCTCACTATTACCATGCTATTGAAGCCGCCTAGTTTAAATTCACTTACCATGAAAGACAGTTTTGAGGCTGTAAGGCCGACAATGTCACTTTTTTTAAAGAAAGCTGCCTTGCCTGTCAAATCTTCTTCACAAGATCCCAAGTGATAAATATACTGGCTAGCATGCTCGGGGTAAGCTGCAGATATGCAAAGAAAAGGTGTACTGGTGTCAACAGATGTCGGTGTCAGAATCAGTCTCCAACAGTGGACTGATCAATAAAGCCTCAGACTGGAAATGTCAAGTTTTCAATAAAAAAAAGTTATATAGATAGGTTAGATACATATGCGGGACACTCCATTAACACCAGTGGTGGGTTCTGAGTTGTACAAACGCTGTCAGAAACACAAAAACTGTATTTTGCCTTGACATGAAAGTGAGTTACTTCTTGGCAAAGCGCCATATATGGCGCTGTGCCAAAAAGTCATTCTGTTTTCAAAAAGCTGCCTTGCGTGTTTTTCCTTGCAAAGGAAACACTGAGTACTGCAAATTCACCTGTGAGCTCTCTATTACCATGCCATTGCAACCTTCTAATTTAAATGCACTTACCATGAAATGAAATTTTGATGCTCCAAGGGGGACGAACCCAAAATTTTACACGACACAGAGTTCCATGGCATCGGACCGAAAAAGCCCTTTGACACAAAAAGTTGATTTTTTTCCTCTGCACATTTTTAACATTTGTAGATATACATTCAATACAGCTTGCTCTAATTCTCCTGAATACAGTCTTTTTTTGTGTTTCTGATAAATATTATGAACATTTTCACACTTTTTATCACTGCAGACACAGAAATTTAAATGTGTTTTTCTTGGAGAAGGAAACACTTAGAATGCTGAAAATCCATCTGTGAGCTCACTATTACCATGCTATTGAAGCCGCCGAGTTTAAATTCACTTACCATGAAAGAAAGTTTTGAGGCTGTAAGGCTGACAATGTCACTTTTTTTGAAGAAAGCTGCCTTGCCTGTCAAATCTTCTTCACAAGATCCCAAGTGATAAATATACTGGCTAGCATGCTCGGGATAAGCTGCAGATATGCAAAGAAAAGGTGTACTGGTGTCAACAGATGTCGGTGTCAGAATCAGTCTCCAACAGTGGACTGATCAATAAAGCCTCAGACTGGAAATGTCAAGTTTTCAATAAAAAAAAGTTATATAGATAGGTTAGATACATATGCGGGACACTCCATTAACACCAGTGGTGGGTTCTGAGTTGTACAAACGCCGTCAGAAACACAAAAACTGTATTTTGCCTTGACATGAAAGTGAGTTACTTCTTGGCAAAGCGCCATATATGGCGCTTTGCCAAAAAGTCATTCTGTTTTCAAAAAGCTGCCTTGCGTGTTTTTCCTTGCAAAGGAAACACTAAGAGTACTGCAAATTCACCTGTGAGCTCTCTATTACCATGCCATTGCAACCTTCTAATTTAAATGCACTTACCATGAAAGAAAGTTTTGAGGCTGTAAGGCTGACAATGTCACTTTTTTTAAAGAAAGCTGCCTTGCCTGTCAAATCTTCTTCACAAGATCCCAAGTGATAAATATACTGGCTAGCATGCTCGGGGTAAACTGCAGATATGCAAAGAAAAGGTGTACTGGTGTCAACAGATGTCGGTGTCAGAATCAGTCTCCAACAGTGGACTGATCAATAAAGCCTCAGACTGGAAATGTCAAGTTTTCAATAAAAAAAAGTTATATAGATAGGTTAGATACATATGCGGGACACTCCATTAACACCAGTGGTGGGTTCTGAGTTGTACAAACGCCGTCAGAAACACAAAAACTGTATTTTGCCTTGACATGAAAGTGAGTTACTTCTTGGCAAAGCGCCATATATGGCGCTTTGCCAAAAAGTCATTCTGTTTTCAAAAAGCTGCCTTGCGTGTTTTTTCTTGCAAAGGAAACACTAAGAGTACTGCAAATTCACCTGTGAGCTCTCTATTACCATGCCATTGCAACCTTCTAATTTAAATGCACTTACCATGAAATAAAATTTTGATGCTCCAAGGGGGACGAACCCAAAATTTTACCCGACACAGAGTTCCATGGCATCGGACCGAAAAAGCCCTTTGACACAAAAAGTTGATTTTTTTCCTCTGCACATTTTTAACATTCGTAGATATACATTCAATACAGCTTGCTCTAATTCTCCTGAATACAGTCTTTTTTTGTGTTTCTGATAAATATTATGAACATTTTCACACTTTTTATCACTGCTGACACAGAAATTTAAATGTGTTTTTCTTGGAGAAGGAAACACTTAGAATGCTGAAAATCCATCTGTGAGCTCACTATTACCATGCTATTGAAGCCGCCTAGTTTAAATTCACTTACCATGAAAGACAGTTTTGAGGCTGTAAGGCCGACAATGTCACTTTTTTTAAAGAAAGCTGCCTTGCCTGTCAAATCTTCTTCACAAGATCCCAAGTGATAAATATACTGGCTAGCATGCTCGGGGTAAGCTGCAGATATGCAAAGAAAAGGTGTACTGGTGTCAACAGATGTCGGTGTCAGAATCAGTCTCCAACAGTGGACTGATCAATAAAGCCTCAGACTGGAAATGTCAAGTTTTCAATAAAAAAAAGTTATATAGATAGGTTAGATACATATGCGGGACACTCCATTAACACCAGTGGTGGGTTCTGAGTTGTACAAACGCTGTCAGAAACACAAAAACTGTATTTTGCCTTGACATGAAAGTGAGTTACTTCTTGGCAAAGCGCCATATATGGCGCTTTGCCAAAAAGTCATTCTGTTTTCAAAAAGCTGCCTTGCGTGTTTTTCCTTGCAAAGGAAACACTGAGTACTGCAAATTCACCTGTGAGCTCTCTATTACCATGCCATTGCAACCTTCTAATTTAAATGCACTTACCATGAAATAAAATTTTGATGCTCCAAGGGGGACGAACCCAAAATTTTACAAGACACAGAGTTCCATGGCATCGGACCGAAAAAGCCCTTTGACACAAAAAGTTGATTATTTTTCCTCTGCACATTTTTTACATTTATAGATATACATTCAATGCAGCTTGTTCTAATTCTCCTGAATACAGTCTTTTTTTGTGTTTCTCATAAAAATTATGAACATTTTCACACTTTTTATCACTGCTGACACAGAAATTTAAATGTGTTTTTCTTAGCGAAGGAAACACTTAGAATGCTGAAAGTCGATCTGTGAGCTCACTATTACCATGCCATTGCAGCCGCATAGCTTAAATTCACTTACCATGAAATAACATTTTGAGGCAATAAGGCAGACAATGTCACTTTTTTAAAAAAGTTTCCTTGCCTGTCAAATCTTCTTCACAAGATCTCAAGTGATAAATATATTGGCTAGCATGCTCGGGTTAAGCTGCAGATATGCAAAGAAAAGGTGTACTGGTGTCAACAGATGTCGGTGTCAGAATCAATCTCCAACAGTGGACTGATCAATAAGGCCTCAGACTAGAAATGTCAAGTTTTCAACAACAAAAAAGTTATGTAAATAGGTTAGATACATATGCGGGACACTCCATCAACACCAGTGGTGGGTTCTGAGTTGTACAAACGCCGTCAGAAACACAAAAACTGTATTTTGCCTTGACATGAAAGTGAGTTACTTCTTGGCAAAGCGCCATATATGGCGCTTTGCCAAAAAGTCATTCTGTTTTCAAAAAGCTGCCTTGCGTGTTTTTCCTTGCAAAGGAAACACTAAGAGTACTGCAAATTCACCTTTGAGCTCTCTATTACCATGCCATTGCAACCTTCTAATTTAAATGCACTTACCATGAAATAAAATTTTGATGCTCCAAGGGGGACGAACCCAAAATTTTACCCGACAGAGTTCCATGGCATCGGACCGAAAAAGCTCTTTGACACAAAAAGTTGATTTTTATCCTCTGCACATTTTTAACGTTTGTAGATATACATTCAATGCAGCTTGCTCTAATTCTCCTGAAAACAGTATTTTTTTGTGTTTCTGATAAATATTATGAACATTTTCACACTTTTTATCACTGCTGACACAGAAATTTAAATGTGTTTTTCTTGGAGAAGGAAACACTTAGAATGCTGAAAATCCATCTGTGAGCTCACTATTACCATGCTATTGAAGCCGCCTAGTTTAAATTCACTTACCATGAAAGAAAGTTTTGAGGCTGTAAGGCCGACAATGTCACTTTTTTTAAAGAAAGCTGCCTTGCCTGTCAAATCTTCTTCACAAGATCCCAAGTGATAAATATACTGGCTAGCATGCTCGGGGTAAGCTGCAGATATGCAAAGAAAAGGTGTACTGGTGTCAACAGATGTCGGTGTCAGAATCAGTCTCCAACAGTGGACTGATCAATAAAGCCTCAGACTGGAAATGTCAAGTTTTCAATAAAAAAAAGTTATATAGATAGGTTAGATACATATGCGGGACACTCCATTAACACCAGTGGTGGGTTCTGAGTTGTACAAACGCGTCAGAAACACAAAAACTGTATTGTGCCTTGACATGAAAGTGAGTTACTTCTTGGCAAAGCGCCATATATGGCGCTTTGCCAAAAAGTCATTCTGTTTTCAAAAAGCTGCCTTGCGTGTTTTTCCTTGCAAAGGAAACACTAAGAGTACTGCAAATTCACCTGTGAGCTCTCTATTACCATGCCATTGCAACCTTCTAATTTAAATGCACTTATCATGAAATAAAATTTTGATGCTCCAAGGGGGACGAACCCAAAATTTTACCCGACACAGAGTTCCATGGCATCGGACCGAAAAAGCCCTTTGACATAAAAAGTTGATTTTTTTCCTCTGCACATTTTTAACATTTGTAGATATACATTCAATACAGATTGCTCTAATTCTCCTGAATACAGTCTTTTTTTGTGTTTCTGATAAATATTATGAACATTTTCACACTTTTTATCACTGCTGACACAGAAATTTAAATGTGTTTTTCTTAGCGAAGGAAACACTTAGAATGCTGAAAGTCGATCTGTGAGCTCACTATTACCATGCCATTGCAGCCGCATAGCTTAAATTCACTTACCATGAAAGAAAGTTTTGAGGCTGTAAGGCCGACAATGTCACTTTTTTTAAAGAAAGCTGCCTTGCCTGTCAAATCTTCTTCACAAGATCCCAAGTGATAAATATACTGGCTAGCATGCTCGGGGTAAGCTGCAGATATGCAAAGAAAAGGTGTACTGGTGTCAACAGATGTCGCTGTCAGAATCAGTCTCCAACAGTGGACTGATCAATAAAGCCTCAGACTGGAAATGTCAAGTTTTCAATAAAAAAAAGTTATATAGATAGGTTAGATACATATGCGGGACACTCCATTTACACTAGTGGTGGGTTCTGAGTTGTACAAACGCCGTCAGAAACACAAAAACTGTATTTTGCCTTGACATGAAAGTGAGTTACTTCTTAGCAAAGCGCCATATATGGCGCTTTGCCAAAAAGTCATTCTGTTTTCAAAAAGCTGCCTTGCGTGTTTTTCCTTGCAAAGGAAACACTAAGAGTACTGCAAATTCACCTATGGACTCTCTATTACCATGCCATTGCAACCTTCTAATTTAAATGCACTTACCATGAAATAAAATGTTGATGCTCCAATGGGGACGAACCCAAAATTTTACCCGACACAGAGTTCCATGGCATCGGACCGAAACAGCCCTTTGACACAAAAAGTTGATTTTTTTCCTCTGCACATTTTTAACATTTGTAGATATACATTCAATACAGCTTGCTCTAATTCTCCTGAATACAGTCTTTTTTTGTGTTTCTGATAAATATTATGAACATTTTCACACTTTTTATCACTGCTGACACAGAAATTTATTAAATGTGTTTTTCTTGGAGAAGGAAACACTTAGAATGCTGAAAATCCATCTGTGAGCTCACTATTACCATGCTATTGAAGCCGCCTAGTTTAAATTCACTTACCATGAAAGAAAGTTTTGAGGCTGTAAGGCCGACAATGTCACTTTTTTTAAAGAAAGCTGCCTTGCCTGTCAAATCTTCTTCACAAGATCCCAAGTGATAAATATACTGGCTAGCATGCTCGGGGTAAGCTGCAGATATGCAAAGAAAAGGTGTACTGGTGTCAACAGATGTCGGTGTCAGAATCAGTCTCCAACAGTGGACTGATCAATAAAGCCTCAGACTGGAAATGTCAAGTTTTCAATAAAAAAAGTTATATAGATAGGTTAGATACATATGCGGGACACTCCATTAACACCAGTGGTGGGTTCTGAGTTGTACAAACGCGTCAGAAACACAAAAACTGTATTTTGCCTTGACATGAAAGTGAGTTACTTCTTGGCAAAGCGCCATTTATGGCGCTTTGCCAAAAAGTCATTCTGTTTTCAAAAAGCTGCCTTGCGTGTTTTTCCTTGCAAAGGAAACACTAAGAGTACTGCAAATTCACCTGTGAGCTCTCTATTACCATGCCATTACAACCTTCTAATTTAAATGCACTTATCATGAAATAAAATTTTGATGCTCCAAGGGGGACGAACCCAAAATTTTACCCGACACAGAGTTCCATGGCATCGGACCGAAAAAGCCCTTTGACATAAAAAGTTGATTTTTTTCCTCGGCACATTTTTAACATTTGTAGATATACATTCAATACAGCTTGCTCTAATTCTCCTGAATACAGTCTTTTTTTGTGTTTCTCATAAAAATTATGAACATTTTCACACTTTTTATCACTGCTGACACAGAAATTTAAATGTGTTTTTCTTAGCGAAGGAAACACTTAGAATGCTGAAAGTCGATCTGTGAGCTCACTATTACCATGCCATTGCAGCCGCATAGATTAAATTCACTTACCATGAAATAACATTTTGAGGCTGTAAGGCAGACAATGTCACTTTTTTTAAAAAGCTTCCTTGCCTGTCAAATCTTCTTCACAAGGTCTCAAGTGATAAATATATTGGCTAGCATGCTCGGGTTAAGATGCAGATATGCAAAGAAAAGGTGTACTGGTGTCAACAGATGTCAGTGTCAGAATCAATCTCCAACAGTAGACTGATCAATAAGGCCTCAGACTAGAAATGTCAAGTTTTCAACAAAAAAAAGTTATGTAAATAGGTTAGATACATATGCGGGACACTCCATCAACACCAGTGGTGGGTTCTGAGTTGTACAGACGCCGTCAGAAACACAAAAACTGTATTTTGCCTTGACATGAAAGTGAGTTACTTCTTGGCAAAGCGCCATATATGGCGCTTTGCCAAAAAGTAATTCTGTTTTCAAAAAGCTGCCTTGCGTGTTTTTCCTTGCAAAGGAAACACTAAGAGTACTGCAAATTCACCTGTGAGCTCTCTATTACCATGCCATTGCAACCTTCTAATTTAAATGCACTTATCATGAAATAAAATTTTGATGCTCCAAGGGGGACGAACCCAAAATTTTACCCGACACAGAGTTCCATGGCATCGGACCGAAAAAGCCCTTTGACACAAAAAGTTGATTTTTTTCCTCTGCACATTTTTAACATTTGTAGATATACATTCAATACAGCTTGCTCTAATTCTCCTGAATACAGTCTTTTTTTGTGTTTCTGATAAATATTATGAACATTTTCACACTTTTTATCACTGCTGACACAGAAATTTAAATGTGTTTTTCTTGGAGAAGGAAACACTTAGAATGCTGAAAATCCATCTGTGAGCTCACTATTACCATGCTATTGAAGCCGCCTAGTTTAAATTCACTTACCATGAAAGAAAGTTTTGAGGCTGTAAGGCTGACAATGTCACTTTTTTTAAAGAAAGCTGCCTTGCCTGTCTAATCTTCTTCACAAGATCCCAAGTGATAAATATACTGGCTAGCATGCTCGGGGTAAACTGCAGATATGCAAAGAAAAGGTGTACTGGTGTCAACAGATGTCGGTGTCAGAATCAGTCTCCAACAGTGGACTGATCAATAAAGCCTCAGACTGGAAATGTCAAGTTTTCAATAAAAAAAAGTTATATAGATAGGTTAGATACATATGCGGGACACTCCATTAACACCAGTGGTGGGTTCTGAGTTGTACAAACGCCGTCAGAAACACAAAAACTGTATTTTGCCTTGACATGAAAGTGAGTTACTTCTTGGCAAAGCGCCATATATGGCGCTTTGCCAAAAAGTCATTCTGTTTTCAAAAAGCTGCCTTGCGTGTTTTTCCTTGCAAAGGAAACACTAAGAGTACTGCAAATTCACCTGTGAGCTCTCTATTACCATGCCATTGCAACCTTCTAATTTAAATGCACTTACCATGAAATACAATTTTGATGCTCCAAGGGGGACGAACCCAAAATTTTACCCGACACAGAGTTCCATGGCATCGGACCGAAAAAGCCCTTTGACACAAAAAGTTGATTTTTTTCCTCTGCACATTTTTAACATTTGTAGATATACATTCAATAAAGCTTGCTCTAATTCTCCTGAATACAGTCTTTTTTTGTGTTTCTGATAAATATTATGAACATTTTCACACTTTTTATCACTGCTGACAGAAATTTAAATGTGTTTTTCTTGGAGAAGGTCAATGTACATGTCAATGTACATGTTGGACCTGCCCACCTCCCGCACCAATGTCACAGTACAGCCCACAGAACAGGCACATGCCGGACATACCTGGATGGATAAGCTGATGCGCACAAACAGTAGCAACTCCAAACAAACACATGACAACAGGTAATACAATGCAACATGTATCGTCCTAAATCAATGTCACACACAGTGTCACATCACATCACACAACATCAACCCTGCCAGTACCACAGCCAAATGCCCATGTACACTCAGACTATAATGCCGACCCGCTGCCCCCAGAAACCTATGGAGGGCCAATAGGAAACACATCAGGCCCATGCACGAGACCAATACACTGGCAAAAGACAACCACCATGTCAGCTTGACATGGCACCGACAGACACATGATGTAATATCAACTGCAATGGAACAGGATACATGTTAAGAAAATACAATGCATGATGAGAGTGATACAACATGAACAAACATTAAAACAACACATGCCATGCAATGAAGCCTCATATGCATGCACATGATGTCCATTGCCCTGATGCCGTGAAAGTCCACCCCCACACAATACACTGTGACTCATGGTTGTGCCGCTATCCATACAGGAGATTCCAGATACCCGCAGCTGCCATGGCTCATGACACCTGTGTGTGATCCACAAACACCACAGGATGTTGCCTACAACAAGGCTCACAGCAGGACCTGTTTGCACATAGATAATACCTTTGGCCTCCTGAAGGTCAGTTTCCTCTGCCTGAACCGTATAGGAGATGCCCTAATGTATACATCAGAGAAAGTGGGTAAAATTGTGCTTGTGTGTGCCATGCTGAACAGTATCCGACTCCAGAGGAATGTCCCTATTCCCCCTGAAGTAGACATGCCACCACAGGAGGATGAAGATGCAGTGCCTGTGGCAGAGGCGTCTGCATGTATTTCCAGAGACTGGCACAGTTTCCTAAGACATTCACATGGCACATCAATAAATAAACACAACAATGACACAATGAAGAATGTAGTTTAACAATGTTAATGTTTTTCGAGTGCACTAACTATTCCCCTCCCCCACCACTGCCTCAACACACTATCCCCGAACACACTATCCTCTCTCCCCTTACCCCCACCACCACCCCAATACACTATTCCCTTCCCCCTCCCCCACCACACTACCCTCTACCCCTCTAACCACCCGCCACCCCAACATACCCACTGTGGGCAACAAATGTGTCACAGTCACTTGCCTGGCCTCTTCTCCCTCAGGGCTGCCCCTAGGACTTTGGGCTAAAATGATGCTCAGACCGCCGCCTTGGTGTGCTGAGCGGTGAACCCTCAGTGGGTGTGGCCAAACTTGAGGGTTTGGACCCTGGCCCACAGATGTACTGTAGAGTGACTTCAAGACTCTGTTGCATGGACTCTGCAAATGCTGATATCCCCTCGGTCAGTTTCCTGACTTGCTGGCCACAGGCCGTCAGTGCAGCAGTACTTGAAGCTGCCTGTTCCCAGTTTTGCTGCATTGACCTTATGATCCTGCAGGTGGCTCCCTGCATACAGTCACGTATGGCCTGGAGGTGTAGTGAGTGTGTTGGCAATGGCCTCCATCTCACATTGCCACCTCTCCAAATCGGTGATGGTGTGGCTTGGTGGTGGGTGGTCACTGTGCTGGGGGCTCCGCAGAGCATCAGGGCTGAATCTTGGTGAGCCATAACAGGGGGTGTGCATGTCAGGCTTGGGTGTCTGGGCATGCTTGTGGTGGGAAACGCTCTCAGGACTGTGTGCCCCTACATCACCCTGTGGCACTTGGCTGGATTCCTCCTGGGTGCCATCGGAACCCCTGCCAGCAGGTGTGTCCTCAGTGTCAGCCACTGCAGCTGGCTGTATGGGTGTAGTAGGTGTGGAGGTGGACCCAGTGCCATGTGGGAGTGGCGCAGAACCTGCGCTGCCACCAACAGGCCTGACCTTGCTGGTGTTGCATGTGGCCGTCCTTCAGGGGTGGTAGTGGACTTTGACGGCCTGGAGATGCCAGTTCCTGATGAGTCGGCCCCCATCATCCTCCTCAGATTTTTCCTGTGCTGCCTCAGTGCCTGTAGGGGACAAATGGAATGTTGTCAGGTATGGTGCGTTCATGTGGGTTGGCATGTAAGTCGCATATGCTATTCTACATAGTGACCCACCCATTTGGCCAGATGGGCATGGTTGTTCAGGGGACATTGCATGTGGCCAAGTATTGGGAGAATGGTCGCAGCCGTGTGTGTGACCCATGTCCAGTTGGCCTTTGGCCTGTGTGTGGTGAAGGCGGGATGTCCATGCAGGGGCAGCTGATTGGGGATTCTATGCATGCATATGGTCCTGCAGGTTGATGCATATTGTAGCATCCTCTCATGGTCAAGGCTGGCATACAGGCACAGTCTTAGTAATAGCATCACATGGGACGGTCAAATGTCTTCATGCCCACACATCCCCACCCCGGTGATGCACACCTTGTGGGTATGGTGACTTCGTCTATGCCACGGCCATGGCTCTATGGGACACTGCTGTGCAGCCAGCAGCGGTGCACTGTCTTGTTATGTGTTCGGCTTTCTGCTGTTAGGGATAATTCTCAAGAATGGCTAATTTCCCTTACCCACTGAGTCCCTCAGCAGCTTTGCTGGATTGCTAGGATTTATTTTTTTCACCTGGTAAGAGGGTGAGCCCTTTTTCCCACTTTTAAATGTGTTTTGCTGTGTGTGTTTAACATTCTTGTGTTCATAGACTGTGGAGCCTCACCTACTCCACAGGCATCATCTTTTTATTGTGTGTTACACAGCACCTTCAGTGCAGTGACACAGGGTTGTCTTTTAAACTTCCCAACTCAGACTCCATTTTCTGGGACTGACTACTGGCTCCCAGAACATGTAAAGTTGCCATTGACTTTATTAGTCTTTTAAAACCACAGACCCAGTACACACCATCTTCCATGGAGTAGTGGGAAAGGTTAATATTTATCCCTTTTTGTCTGTTTCTCTTGGAGTCTTGTTATGCTCCCTTTTCATCAAGACTTGGCTGGTGGCAGTGCTAACTGCCCTATTTTTGCTACCGCGGTTCTCTTAAATAATCTTGGTATTGTTTTAGGCTATCTTGATAGCCTCGAACTTAAACCCGCTTAACCATATTGTTTTTAATATTGTTCCGGCTGGGTTTATTCGTCATTTCTTTTTCAAAATAACTTTCTCGTGTTTTTCTCTGCGCGCCAAACCAGGTTTGGTTCCTTTGTTCACCGTCTTTTTGCAGGCTTCTACGCAGAAGCCCTCCTTAGGCGCCTGTATGTCTGCGGGGGACAGGATGTGAGGGAGGGGTTTAGGACACCCTGCACAGAGTCTCCTTGGAGACCCCTGTCACACTCTGACATAATTGGCTGTGCTGTGTGATTGACAGCCAGGCTGTGTGAATGGGGGAAAACTGCATAAAAAGCAGGTCTCTGGGTCTGGAAAGGCAGAGTCGCCACTGGAACGAAAGTACTGACGAGGAGCTGACGGAAGAGGACCCCTACCACTACTGAACCGCCCGGTGAAGCCCTGCTGCAGGTCTGAATCTCCAAATCCGACAACAGAGAAGATCCTCCAGGAATCTTATTCCCCTGAGCTGGTGGGACCAACCAGTTTGCCCAAACTGCAAGCCAGGACTCCCTCCCCTGGTCGAATTCACTGTACAGAGCTACAGTGGGCTGGATCGCAAGGAAGGTCGGACCATGCTTGGGTTTTATGGAGCACACCTTTTATTTGTTGCTTTGCTCGGCTGCTGGTTTCGTCCCTGGGTAGTGCAGGCCCCTCCAGTCTTCCTACTTCATGTCAGTCCGACAGTCACTTCAGGAACCGTGAGCCTGTAGGATCTACCAGGAACGTCCACCTCAGCCACCTCAGCTACAGCTTCTTCTCCATTGAAAGGTACTGTTCAAATCTGGTTGTTCGTTTCGTTCAGCCGCGGTGAAAGTGTGTGAAATCTTTCTCCAATCCGAGGGCTTGTCCTTCTCTACTCTTTAAACTAACTTTTCTGCCGACCAACTTCGTCCGGAACTCTTGGCAAAGACTTAACCGAGAACTACCCTGAACTGTGTGATCTTGAGCAAAAGACTTTTGTCTGATTGACTTTGGCCCTAAGCTTATTTGATTTGATCCCATCACTGTAGTTCCTGTTTCTAGATTGCCCTGCTTACTTACCTGTTGGTGTTACTCAATTTCTGCCTAACTTTGTCTTTCCCTCCCTTTTAAATTACCAGAGTGCCATTTTGCTCCAACTTCATTTTGTGAACCTAACTTGTCTGGAAACTATTGGGAGTGGTGTGGTGTATTAAGAGTGTGATTTTTAAACTGCTTTACTTTAGTGAAATGTTATACAACTAATGTGTAAATAAATGTATATTCTTTTACTCAGAAACCTTGACTCAGTGTTTGTTTGAATCATAGTAATTGCTGTCCTTTGTGTAACTATAGATACTGCTCACTTGCTCTTGAGATAAGTCTGGCTGCTCAGCCATTGCTACCACTTTTACTGTGTAGTACACGCTTGTACCAAAGGTGAATTTGTGCTGCCACTTGTAGTCCTAATTGTGTGTGGTGTTCCCAAAGAGTACTGCATATAATTCTGCCTAACAGCTGCACCCATGTAGGTGCATAGGGTCATGTGCTTCCATGTGGCTCGTCTGCCATGACTGAATGGGGCAGGCCAACTGGGCTTGGTGTGACTACTGTGCGGTGTCATGGTTACTCACACACCACAATCCTGCTGGCATGGGGGAACCAGCAGGGGTGTGGAGTGCATTGCACTTGGATTGGTCACTTGCCACACCTTCAACCTGCAGACCCGCTGAGGGGTGCACTTGGTGCCCTACCCCCAGGCCTCTGTGGAGGGTGGCTGATGTGGCACCCCATCACTTCCCCCTGATTAGCCGGCCATGCTGCTGGGTCTGTTTAATTTCAAGAGTTGCACATGGCTTTGCATGTATGTTAACAGCACAATGTATGTGCAATAGTGATTCAAATTTATTGATGGGACATTGTTATATATTGTAGTAACTCTCATATAATTTCTTGAATATTTTGCTAATTTGTGGTTCCTCTTTTTATTTTGTAATTTTCACAATTTTTCTTCAAAACCAACCTGTCACCATTTGAACCCACCCCTCCATTTTTTACCTGACCTGTGACATGGTATGTGCTATGATTTGAGTATGAGAAACCTTCCTGAACCTCAATCTACTGTGCTAACTGTTTTGCAAACTTTTGTGAGAAGTTTGAGGGAATAGTGTACTCGCTGCCACCGATCTTGTTTGGAAATGTAGTTGTCTTACAATAATATTTTGTGAGTGGTAACTAGCGCACCTGTATAGATCGATCCCACAACTATGATATGATATGATAGGTTATTTATAACGCACCTAATACCCAGAGGTTTCTAACCACGGACCCGGGGATCGAACCTGTGGTGCACGTTGCCCCTGAGCTATCCTTCCGCGACACCTGCCAGTAGGTCGTACAATATAATAGGCAGAGAAGGCCTAGGTTTCTCAATACAGAAGCTTTCACAATATTATAGACAGATATGGGGGATACACCTACATTTGAGAGGCCTAGGTTTCATACAATGATATCTGAAAATAGTGTAAAATTGTTCCTGCCTTATCCGTTGATGATGGTTGACGGCAGGCTGATCCCCGTAAGGTGCATCAGGTTACTGCAGCCGGCTGCTACTGCTGGTTTGCGGGTGGGATTATGAATTTGGAACTACCTCGTTGTTGGCTGTTGTTGGAGGGGGGGTCATGGAATGACACTGCACGCAGGGACTAAAATGGGGCACTGTTAGTCATTCTCTTGGGCTCAGTGCGTTGAGCTAAAGCTAGGTAAGTCCACGGAGTGCCTGTTTGGTTGTATGTGTCACTGTGGCATGGAGGGTTATTTAGTACTTTAGGCTTTGTTTATGTTAGTGGGTTGCTGCTTCCCCTGCTGACACCTGCAGACACTGTCTGGAGCCTCTGCTTCAGGAGCCGCCCTTTGCCTTGGGGTCCTTAGCCACTGCAGCTGACCAGGCAGAGGGCTGCCCTGGGAAGGTCTGTGTAAGAGCAACAATTAGCCAATCGGGAGAGGGGGGTAGGAGGGAGTGGGGAGAAGGGGCGTGTCCAGAAGCAGGAAGGTGGATTACAACACGCACAGAAGCGCTTTACAAAGAAATTCACCCCACAAAATCTGGTAAAGATTTAAGAGCCGTAGCGGCTCAGGCTTACCTCAAGGGGAAACACCAGAAGAGTGCGCAATCTGCGAGCACGCAGGGGCCTAAGGCTTGCACAACATGGCTCATGGTGTTAGCCAATTGGGAGAGGGGGCGAGAGGGAGCAGGGTCATGTCCGAGAGAGGTGAGGTGGATTACAATGCACACAGAAGCGCTTTCCAAAGAAATTCACCCCACAAAAGCTGGTAAAGATTTAAGAGCCTTAGCGGCTCAGGCTTACCTCAAAAGGAAACACCTGCGGAGTGCCCGATCTGCGAGCGTGCAGGGGCCTAGGGCCTGCACAACACGGCTTGTGGTGTTAGCCAATCACGAGAGGGAGGAGGGAGCAGGTCCGTATCCGAAAGCGGGGAGGTGGATTACAATGAACACAGAAGCACTTTCCAAAGAAATTCACCCCACAAAAGCTGGTAAAGATTTAAGAGCCTTAGCGGCTCAGGCTCACCACTAGAGGAAACACCAGCAGAGTACCTGAACTGCGAGTGTGCAGGGGTCTAGGGCCTGCACAACACAGCTCGCAGTGTTAACCAATCGGGAGAGTGGTGCGGGAGGCAGAACCGTGTCCATAAGCGGGGAGATGGATTACACCGCGCACATAAGCGCTTTCCAAAGAAAGTCACCCCACAAAAGCTGGTAAAGATTTCAGAGCCTTAGTGGCTCAGGCTTACCTCAAGAGGAAAAACCGGCAGAGTGTTTGCATCTCTCCTCAATCATAGACTTCCAAGGTTCTCTTCCAGGACAGGAGAGGTGGGGATTGTCTGGTGGATGCTCAGACAATCTGCTGGCCTCTGGGGCTTCTGTATATAATTCCTCTGATTCCTCTGCTGTGCAGTATCTTGAGGTGGATTAGGACATCCAGGACCGTATTGGCCATGCAGATCTTGGTTCCCTCTGTTACTTCTTTTAGCTGTGGCCCTCCTACTGCTCATTCCGGTCTCACCTCCCTCGGTCTGTCAGCAGCCCTAATGCCTCACAACACTTGGTAATGGGCAGCTTAGTCCTTGAAAGGGAATGGCTGAAATCTCAGGGTCTTTCCTCTCCTACCTTGTAACCGGTCCAGTGTCTAAAAAGCCACCCACCTTGCAGGCCTACGATAGGCATTGGGGTATATTTTCTGACATAATTGAATTGCCGATCCAGAGACATTGCTACATTCTTGCAGTCCGGGTTCCACCTGGGCCTTTTTGTTTATACATTAAGGATGGGTGCAGGGGGCTGCAATTTAGACAGACCGGGCACTGTGGGTGGAATCTCCTGAGTCTGAGTCAGTAATTTCTATGTTGTTACACAATGTTTCCATGGCTCCACCTTTGGTTAAGTCTCTCACACCTCCTTGGGATCCAGCCTTGGTTGTTAGGGTTCTGCAAGGTCCTTCTTTGTACCCCTTAGATCTGTTAAGGTCAGGTATGTCCCCCTGACAATAGTTTTCTTCATGGCTAATGTTTCTGCCAATAGTACGTGGAGTTAGAGGTTCTGCTATATTTGTCTTTATTATTATTTTGTAGGTTCTTTGTTGTTTTTTTTGGGGGGTATTTAATGAGAACGGATCTAGCTTTGGGGAGCAACAGAGCGCTTTACAATCCAAGGTGAAGAACGAAGTGAGGAAAGCAGCAAATAAGGGAGCAGGGAGGTAACATAGATGAGACGGCGGGTAATTGGCTGAAAGGGATCCCCAAGCTGCCAGGGGTGGAGACAGTGGGGAGCAGATCACCAAGTCTCAGGTAGGGTGGGGAGTGGAGGGTGTGTGGACCTAGGTGTCAGAGAGGAACCATTCCTGGAAGAGGAAGATCTTGAGCGCTTTCCTGAACTGTAGAAGTGAAGAGGTGAGTCTGATGTTGACCAGGAGGAGGTTCTAGAGACTTAGAGTATATTCAGTGAAGGCCTGTTTTCTGTTTCTTTCCTTCCTGCACCGTCAGAGTTCAAGTCTGCACATGTCCTTACTTCACATGGATCACAGGCCTCCGCAGATGCTGGGTTTCTCAGTGAGATAGCTTGGGGACTTCAGGGTGACAGCTTTGTAGATGATGCAACAGGATTTAAAGATGATTCAGATTTGCAGCGGGAGCCAGTGCAATACAATGAGAGTCAAGATTCCTTTTATGAGTCATGCTGTTCTTAACCTTATTTATCTATGTACCCAGAAGCTGTTCTGCTACATTTTGACCGCCCACTCTCACTTCAAAGATGGGGTCCACTTTCCATCTTTCCCCAACACATTGTGATTCCATCGCTATCAAATGATTTGTCTGTGGATGTACATGCCCTGCTGGTTTCCTTGGATGGGAAAGAGGGAATTCTGATGCATTTAAACAGAACCACTTTATTCAGATCATCTAACAATGTGTTAGTCAATTTTGCAGGAGCATGTGTCAAACGGCTTCTTCTCACTTCATTAGCTACTGGTTTAAGGACCCCTATTGCTGTGGTGCATGCACTTTCTGATTCTCCTCTGCCAGGTATGATGGTGGGTCGGTCAACACAAGGAGAGAAGTAGATGGTGGGCATCACTGATGGATATCTGTAGGGCCACCATATGGTCCTCTCCTAATCATCATGTCCATCATTGTTGTCTGACCATCTTGAGGCAAGCTAATCGGGGGTTTCGTCTGCCGGTCATTTCTTGAATCTTGTTATTCTGTTTTTGTAACAAAAATGTAGCTGCGCAGCCCAAACACCCGCTCTTTCCTGCGATAATACAACGTAAGGTTGCGCGTTTCAGACAACTATGTGAAAAAAGAGTTCTACTCCCGAAGCTCAAATACTATAGCATATTAGTAGGTTTTCTTGGTGCAAGGGGCAGGGTCCTGGGGATGTTAGCAGAAATGAGCTGCCTGTGAATTAAGCTAAATTCAGAGTAGAGACCCCTAGCTTTGAGTATACAACACCTAGTTGTCAGTACAGTTCTTTGAAAGCAGAAAAGTGTTTCTGTTCGTAGGAGGGGGCGCGTGGTTAGAGGGTGGTCAGCAGGGTCAGTCTGGGGCATACGATTATCTCGGGCACAAATTAAAAAGTGGCCCTCAGTTGCAAATGGCAATTCATTCCTTTTGTGACTGTTTAAATAGTACCCAAGTGGGAGTTTTTTTGATGAAATGTGATGCAAATTGTGCATTTTAAAGAATATTTATTCAGCAAAACGACTAACTGCAAAGTGAAGTCACTCATGAAACTAGCACGCATTGGCCAAAAAAGTAGCCCACTTTGAACAAATAAATGGGCCCACACCAGCATTTTGCATTTTTGGTTTGGGCATTGCCCTATTGCCGTATAGGCCAGTCCGGGCCTGGTGATCGGGTGCCCAGGCACCCGCCAAGGTCTAGAGTCAGTCTGCACGCTTTTTGATCGCTGCCTCAAACGCTCCAACATCCAAAATCTAGCCACCAGCAAACCCAGGGAAATTCAAATGTTGTCTCCAAAGGCTAGTAGTATAAGCCATGGGATAAAACAAATAGATCTAGTGCTGTTCCTGGACTAAAACAGGTTGAATGGGATCTAGGGCGTCTGCTTGGAGTGGAAACAGTCCCTCACCGGTGTGGGGTGCAAACATTACAATGGTTACAAAAATTAGGTTAATCACTGTCAATTATCACAAGACTGCCAGCCAGCAGGGAGCTTAAACATTAAATACCCACTGAAGGGCACTAAGCCCTTCTTTGTCAGCAAGGGGCTGATGCAGAGGAACAGGTGTTAGATGGCAATGAGGTGATAACACTTAAGTATATCCCGTGGGAAGAGAAATCACAGCTTGTAATGCAAGTGCTGAAAAGCGCACAATTTAAGCCCCAGTACAGAAATAGAGAAATTAATGTTTATGTGTTGACTGGCAACATGGGGCCAGTTGCTGGGAGCCCCCTAGGGCTCAAAGACCCTTTCACTTGAAAAAGTTGAAAGGCCCCGACGCCATCCCATTGCCCCATTATATCACATTTTTAATAGATGCTGAATTCCTCCCACTTGTGAGTGCTTTATTAATTGAGTGCAATAAAAAGGCGTCATTATAACAACAATTTGCCAATGCCAGGAGGATGCCAGAATGCCAACCTGTGTGCAGGCTGAATGCAGGTTTTTTGAAGTGAGCACTTATCTCACCAAGCTATCTTGGCAAGAATTACCAGGACACTAGAGCTGTTCATTATCGCAGCAGCACAGCTTGTCACATATCAGGCCAGAGGAATTATATGTAAAACGCTTCTGCCACTGCACTGTGTTGACAAAAAGCAAAAAGAACATGCAAGAACATGTGCAGGACACAGCTCAAGCAAGCTGTCGCAAAAATGAATGACAGCATTTCTACCCAGTCTTCTCACCTGCAGTAAAATATAGTGAAACCTGTCAGGTGTCAATATTGCACGTTTACATCCATTCTAGCCCTCCAGCTCAGGTGACCAAAATATCAATTGCTCTTTACAACGATGGTGCATTCTTTTAACGTTCTAATTGCACCAATACTGCTATGTGTCTCCATACTGCTCCCTTCCCCCTCGCTCCCCAATGCCCCCCAGCATTGCTGAAGCCGTGTTAAACATGAGAGAAGCAGGGGGAGGGAAAGAGGCAAAGCCTTGTGACAGCATTATTCTCACTGCTCACGCGGATACAGGCCTTCGAGTATTAAACTAACTGGTGTTTTATTTATTTACTTCTGCAAAAATGACTTACAGTGATTTATGCAAACTGAGAGGAAATGCCCAAAGTATCTGCCATGCACATCGCAGACAACTGGTGCCTCTTGCTCTGCAACTACCACCAGCCACTGTTGAGTGTGCATGGTTGTGTCAAAGAGGTGTGAAATGTGCCTCCTGGAAGTGGGTGTGGGGGGGAGCCAGCGCCATGGAAACAGAGCCTTTGTGGAAAGCTGTGTGCTTTGTTTTATCAAAAGAAAATCATGAAGTTTTCTACCATGAACAGCACAAGTGTAATGTAATCTTCACTTTTTGCTTTCGCACTGAATTGTAAAATGGCGGGTTTCTTCCCGTGATCCACTTGAGAATTGCTGGCCCACTTTTCAAAGAGAACTTGGAATACAATCGCAATGTTGAGCAGTTTCATGATAAATAACTCATTCATATTGAAACTTTAAACTAGGCCGGAGGGTAGCTCAGCAGCAACTCAGGTGTCTTGGAAGCAGGACACATCCTGTGCTGACGTTTGGAAACTGTGCAGTAGGAGAACACATATAATGATACCCTACATTTATCAGGCACTACACTTTAGAGAGAATCTGCACACCCGCCAAGAAAAGCAAGTCTATCAATGTGCTTTTGGGATGTGCCAACTCCTCCGCTGAGGTCACCTAACCCTATCTTTGAAGAAGAACCATTTATCTAAGGAGGAATCTGCCAAGATATTGTACTAGTTCAATGCAACTGCTTAACAAGCAAAGTGCAATGGTAGTGACTGGTGGTAACCCTGTTGTATGGCACTCGCCAGTGTATCAAGGGAGAATGCTGGCACAGCAGGCACATTGTGCATTGTACAGTTAGGCAATCAGTTAAGTTAGCACATGGAGTCCGTCCGACCTCGAGCCTTCCTCTATCCCCTTTGCTCATTGACATGCTGCCTCTCATGGTGGGAATCAGTAACCAGAACCTCTCCTACTTCTATGTTAATGACATGCAGCTCCATTCAAGGCTCATGGCAATTGTTCTCAGCTGTGCATGGCGATCATGTCTAGTGCAAGGAATGCATTTCTAGTTGCTGGTTTCATCTACAAATGCATCCCGGACTCTCTAGGAATATGGTGGTGTCTTCCATGGATGTCCTCGTTACCTCCACCTTCCTCAGTGGCCGTTGACAGCGACCTAGGGATGAACATGAATGTTCTCTTATGCTGCACTTAGATTTATAAGCAGTAAGCAAGGAAACAGCCATTTTGTTCCCAAACTCTCCCGGCCACTCGCCTGACTCGGACAAACCCAAACACACAAGTCATCTTACTGGAGCGCAAATTCTACCAACTACAGCAATGAAACACTGAGGTGAGCTGCCAACGGCTGGCATCAGAAATGTATGGCCTATTTTCCCCTTCATTATAAGCAGGTATGGTGGGCTCACTGTTTGGATTGTGGGCATGATCACAGTCCAGCTTTCCGTCCATTGCAGCCAAACAATGGAATGACTTACCACATGCACTGAGAGCGGAAGAATCATACTGGGCTTTCCGCAAAGCGCTCAAAACCTGGTTGTTTACTTAATCGTGCATGCTCCATGCTGATCTCCCTTCCCCGCCCCCACTACCTTCTTGGAAACACACCACCACTCTGTCAAGTCTGTCTGTCTTATTATCTAGAATGTAACCACAATCTGTATGCACTACCTACCAAATGCCAATTGGCCAGATGTAACTGGAACCCTGTAACTGCGCCTCAATGCCTCCGAGTTTTTGTACGCGTTACAAATGAAATAAATAAATCAATCCACAATCTGCGCTAGGAATAGCCTCACCATATTTGTCCAAAATAGTAAGGCGGTATGTGCACTTTTGTTAGCCATCCCCTCCGAACCAAAATCTGCCCACAACCTTTTCCAGGATTTGGGGTTATAACACTGGTTATCAGCAAGCAAACACCTTATTTGTAAGCACCTGATGTAAGTGCTTTTATAGTTGAACACCCAATAATGGTAAAGGGATGCCCCGGCAACACAACCATCTGGCCGGTACCCACCCCCCTCTTCGTGGCCGCTTAACTGCATTTGGTGAAACTTATGTTTCGTTGCGTTTTTAACAGCATATTTTTGTGGGCGAGGGGCGTGTTGTGGGAATATTTGGAAATTCTTTTTGGGGTATTGAGGCAGTGTGCCAGAGGAGTATGTGGGGGCCACGCTCACCATAAAACACACTGCGAGAATTGTAGCACACCAGCCAGACGACAAGGTGAGACGGGTCCCATCTGGACCCCCCAAACACATTAAGATCAGTTGAAAGGACCTTTAGCGGCTAGATGTAGTTCAGAATCTGAACCGGTTCTACTTGTCTTACAGTCTGTTGCATTCATTCCTGAATAGCATTGGCTACATGTTTGCCACACATGTGCGCAACCTGCCTGAACATGGTGATTTCTATTTCCCTTTTGAGATTTCATAATGGAAACGTTTTACAGGGAGGGTGTCTACTTTTAGGGCTTCTCTGCGCTACTCCTAGTGACATATTCATCGTGTCTGCAGACTGCAGACAGTGGATCACTAGCAGAAGACAGTCTCGCAGAAACACCAGAGCTGTCACCATGAAAAGCTACAAGGGGAAAATAAATGAACGTTGCCTCATGAAAACCAAAACTCTCTGCTTTAAAGCAAAGAACGAAACAAGGAATCACCCCCAGATATACTCAACAGGAAAGAAGGGGGCAATGAAACGAGATGGGATTTTTGCCCGAAGTGCCTTTTTATAATGTCATTTATTTAAGTGGATTTCCACAAACACCATCTGGCGAATTGTTTACTATTCCCATCAGCACTAAATATCTTAGTTTGGGAACTGTTCACACATACTTCCCAGTATGTGAGGCAAGGTAACATTCCAAAGCTCCGCCATGATGTCTCTGCACAGTAATGTCAAAAACAAAAGCAATTAAAACGCCCTGTTAAGCTCCGTGCTGGGGATTTGGAGCAGGTATTCAAGGACTCGCCATTTGGGTGTGATTGAAAGAGGGGGGGGCATGAAAGCATCGCAGGGGGCACTGCCTCCCGCACCTTTGGAGTGTGACCTCTCTTTCTTAAAGAATGAGGCAGCTCCCACTGTCTTTGCATTCATTGGCAAAATGCAGGGTCAATAGGCAGCATTTGCACTTAAACAAAAGTGCAAGTTCATGTGTTCAAAAGCCTCGCCCAGTTCTTGCCCTGGGGGTGGAAAGCTTCCTGGCGGTCCGGGGTGTTACTTTCAAAGTCAATTATGGGTTTCTGTGAACGCTCACGGCTGCAAGGACGCATCCCAAAAGATGCGGCCGTTAGCACTGAATGTCTACAGCTCAGCCCTCAAGATTGTCTGCTGGTCTCCAGACTCCATTCACCTGTTGGAAAGCGCCAATTCATTTTAGGGCTGGGCTACTGGCAATGCCACACGTGTATCTCTTGCATGTCAAAGAACGTTGACACTGGCACTGTGGTTTCATGCGCTTGCCCCCAACATCTCTGAAACAACGGGAAACTCTTCTGGTGACATTTCCGGGAGGGTGCACCTGCACTGCGGCATAAGCGCGCCACACGTGTTTGCTGAGGCCAAACATGATGGCTCCACGAATAAGCTTAAATACAATGTGCTGCAGATGTAGTGTCATTTCAATGTCCTCGCCCTTCAGCAATGTCACCAAAAGGTCAAACCTTGTTTCAAAAGTTGCCTTTTTTTTATTACTAAAGACTTATAAACGCATCTAAAAAATTAAAAGCTAATGGGGTGCTCCTCGGAAACGGTGTTTTTGAGCGCATGATTGTTGCCGTGTAACTTTGATATGACGAGTTATTTCTGCACGCATTTGCGCACTCGACCTCTTTAATAATTGCTGGACATGTTACTTACACCTTCATGCCTGCTGGCTAGTCTATTCTGTACTCGTGCCATTTCTAACACCGGGCCACTTGGCCCACCCTGGCCTTTTAGTTGAGAATACACCAAACTGTCAGTACCGGAATTCAAGTTGCTGCTAGCAAAGCAAGCCAGTGCTGTGCACGTGTGTGTTGCATGACATTGTACCACTTAGCAAGTGCAACTATGTCTAAGAGTGTGTGGGGGCTGTGCAGTGCACCCAGCACCTTACCCTCAGCTGGGCTAACTTCGCTCTGCCTACCCTTTGAACTTGAGTATGCTTTAGTTAGGAGGTCGTGCCACCTATTTTTTCATTTGAGTTTGTTCTGTGGACAGTATAAGTGGTTCATTACATGGATTATCTATGTTGTGTTGGATTTGAATAAAACAATTAATTTGCCTTCAAGGCGCCTAGGAGGATGGAAGCTACAACATGAGTGGCCCACCTGGCTCTAGTTGGTTTAAAAACACTATGGGACAGCATGAAAATGAGACTGTTCCTTTTAACTTTAGCCTAAACAAAATGTAGTAAATCTCAAAGGGATGTATGTGCAGAGGTCGTGCTTGTGCCGACTAAGAGACCACCTACATTTAACACTATTAATGACGTGTTCTTACCCTTCTGTGTCACTCACTCGTGCCTACATTTGAGAGAACAAAACCTTGACTTGATTTCCTACTGTGTACGCCTACATTTTGTTGATACACGCACACAGTCTCTCTCTCTCACCTTCTGCTCAATTATGAGCACTCCCACAGATAAGACACAGCAGCATAACATCTTTTGCCCAGGATAACACACTTTAGCTGACTGCTGAAGCCGGGATTTGAGACCAGCCCGCCACATAGACACTTGGTCACGTGTTTTCTCATGTCTGGATGATAGAGATGTGTTCAATCTATAGATCTGAAAAATGCTCTGTTTTAAAGAGATTATTTGGAAAGTACACGAATCATAATAAATCACTGTTACAAACACATAAACCCCTATAGGAATATGTTAAGTAAAACTAGCACAGTTGTTGCTTTCTTTCAAACCCTATATTGACGGGAAGACTGCAACTACTGTAATGCAAAACAATGTCAGATAACATTTATATGACAGTAAGGGGCATCCTTTGGGTAAGTGAAGGCTGTGCCATCCAGGTGAGTACACCGCACACCATTAAAGACCCCCTGGCCCTGGATACTTCGTACAGAACTTTTCTACTTCTCTTTGACATTGTATGGCAGCGAGGGGCCAAAGGTTCAGGTAAAAGAACACACATCTCATTAAACAGTGCGCCGGCAAGATAGCTCAGTGAGTTGGAGGTTCCTTACAACACTGTTAACCCGAGCAGGACAAAGATCTGACTCTATAAATGGGTCCAAGCATGAAGAGCCCCCCACTCAAGGAGTCCACACAGTATGGCGCACCCAGACAGCAATTGCCCAGCAGGTGAAGTCGTCACAATCGCCGACCATTCCTTTCTAGCCTGCAGCATCCTCGTCCTCGACTGCCCTAAACAATCTTTGCACACAACCTAGCTGCCAATGAGGCTTAACTCTAGGTTCCCTTCTTAACTCCATTGTACACAGTGACATGAATGTCTGGTCGATCAGTCTGGTCAACCTCCTGCCTGTGCTAAAACTCAACATACACTCTGTGAGCTGGTTGCCTTCTTAACACCCCCCCCACAATCTGGGCAGCATCATTGACCTATTATTCACCTGTGAGGACAAAGCCAATGTTTAAAGCTGCACCCTTGGTCTGGGGCGGTCACCTCGCCATACTCTTCAAAATGTATCTCTTGCTTGCCATGGCTAAACCCCCTGCCCGATAACACCACCCCCGCCCTTATCTCAGATGAGCCTTGTGACTCTGCCTACGCCTGGCTGACATCTGCCCTCCTACCACCCAAGACTTTTCGTGCTGGTCAGAAACACCAAGAAGCTGGAGAAAATACTCCCACAAGGCCGTACATAAATCTTCTGCCGCTGGTACTACTAAGCCTACGTGTGTCTGCCAACAAAGCCTCAATAAACCACTGCACTTTAAGGTCCTGGCGGAACCTTCCCAAAGTTCTATAATGAGTAAGCCATTTTCTTCTGCTTCAAGATCCTGACCAGTGGGCAAAATATGTCAAGCAGCATTGCTTGTCTAGTATTATTCTTTCCTAAGGGTCTTCCGAGTTTGACCTGCAACCTACCAACCTTCATCTTCATTCCTTTACACATCAGCCAATCCAAGCCTCTTTTTAACCAAATGCAAAGCCTCCATTTTGACCCATGTCTTGCAAGAATCTTCAAATCCTTATGGCCTGGAATATCTGACCACCGGCTGGACTTGGTGAATGACCCACTCTCCCCCCTCCTCCCTCAATAACGCTATATATAAAGCAGTTGCCATTCAGAGGAGACCAACCCTAGTCCATTCTGACATTAAGAATGAATCTCTTATTACATGCTTAATACCAGAGACCATTCTCTAAGCGCTTGACTGGGATTCCAGCGCGTTTCCCCGGAGCTATCTTCCCGGCCTGACATTGCCAATGACAGACCTATAACCATCCTCCCTTTCCTTACCATATGCCTTGATCCCTCTCCTTACAAACAGTGTCAGTCTCACTTCTAGATTAACCATCTCCTTGATCCACACTGATGGGGTCTCCATGCATGAAAGGGTAAAAGGACAGTCCGAAGCCAATAGAGACAAAGAAGGATTTTTGTTTAGTATAGTCTTTACAGGAGGTGCCAAAGTTTTTCCAACATCCATATAAGTAGACAAGGTGGTTTGGACTGGAAGTTCCATTGTGGAATGGCAGACCTTGTCCCCAAGAAGGGAGTCACTCCCAGTGAGGCCCCATTTGTCCAAACCCCTATGCAGGGTCTTGCTTAGCGGGCTCACCTCACTAACCTTAAAGGGGGTGGCTCTCTCACCTCTGGGGAGAAGGGACCAATTGTCCAGATTTGTCAAAGAACCCTCAACTTGTTTTCCTTCAGGTGCCTCCCCATCTTATTGTGCATTCCACCTTTTCTGTTGAGAATTCCGTTTTCCCTAAGAGCCTAAACCACTCGTCCTTGCATCTCCAACCTTCCTTTCCAGCCAGTCCCACTTCTATCTTGGTGTGTGTTGAAAACAAGTGCACTACCATGAAAAAAGACTTTCAAGCCCCATTGGAAAGAGTAGCATGTTTGTAATTTCCCTTAATCCAAGTTCCTTCTTGATGGCCTAGCCAATTTGCTGCTGATTCTGTATTGCCTTGGTGTAATTCAGGCACAGAACACTGTGGGACCATCTGCTTTCAGGGGCCCACGTCTTCTGGCTTTTTGAAGGAGTACATCTCTGTCTCTAAAATTGAAGATGTGGGTCACAGCAAATCTCTGCGGCTACCTCACGGGGTGCCCACAATGGTACCCTATGTGCTCCCTTAACTGTAAAAATTGTTCCATAAGGCATGATTGGAGAGAAAAACGCTAGCTGGATGCTGGACGGGCGGGTGCCTTGACCGAGCAAGAGGCTCCAGTCTAGGAATGATCCTCAATAGGAAGACAACCGTCTTCTCTGGTGGAGTGACCACTGACAAACAGTGGTGGGCCTTGGGACCAGCAACCGACGGTGAGACCAGAGACTGGAGATGAGCCTGGATCGCTGAGCTCCACTGGACAAGCACCTGTTCCGCTGGAAGCAACACCGTTCAGAACACAGCCGCTGTCGATTTGGGGACACTAGTAATGCCAGGAACCTTTGCTTTCACGGAGTAACAGAACCGACACCGTTACGGAAAACAGTCAGAAAGAGTTACAAAGATTGTATGTCATGGCTGGAATAGCCACCAAGAGTATGAAAACAAAAGAGAAGCTCACGGGCACACAGCCCCACAAAAGCGGGGGAAAAAGGTTAGGAACATAATGTGCCCAGGTCGGAATAACAACCCGAAGTATGAGAAAGTGAAAGAAGCTTATGGGCGCACGGCTAAAACAGTGAAAGAGATATGAGCATTGTATGCCAAGGCTGGAATAGCCAATCAAGATAGTGAATATTGCAATTGTGTAATAAAGACATCCACAAGAGAACCACATAACTTTGGGGAATGCCAATACTTGACAGTGGGAAATTGAGAGTTGCCTTGCCAAGTAATTCTGAAGGGATTTAGACATTTGAAAATAAAACATGAGACATTCATGTGTGATTCATATGTGTAGTTTGGGTTGCATATATGACATCTCTGTTGCACGTGATGCTTTCCCGAAATAAGCTGATGCATATATGCAACAAAAAAAATGTATATTGGTTTCTGTGCATTTTTTAACCATTTGGAGATACACATTCAATGCAGCTTGTTTTAAAGCCACTAAATTCAGTCTTTATTTGCATTTAGTGTGTTTTCATTTTGAAAATGTTCGCACTTTGCATCACTGGTGATACAGAGAGAAAATTGAGTTTTTTTCTGTGAGGGAAGCACTTGGAGTGCTGAAAATTCATCTGTGAGCTCACTAGTAACATGCCATTGCAGCCATCTAATTTAAATTCAGCAAACATGAAATATATTTTTGAGGCTCCAAGTGGGACGAACTCAAATGATACATGACACAGAGTTCCATGGCATCGAACCGAAAAGGCCCTTCAACACATATGATTGGTTATTTCTAACGCGCCTAATACCCAGAGGTTTCTAAGCGTGGACCCGGGGATCAAACCCGTGTTGCTCTGTGTCGTTTTGCTTCAAAGACGGGAACGTTGCCCATAAGCTATCCTCCACAGACATAGAAATGTATTTTTCCTGGTGAAGGAAACACTTAAAATGCTGAAAATTCTTCTGTGAGCTCACTAGTACCATACCATTGCAGCCCTCTAATTTAAATTCAGTAAACATGAAGTACATTTATGAGGCTCCAAGGGGGACGAACTCAAAATGTTACCCGACACAGAGTTCCATGTCATCGGACCGAAAAAGCCCTTCGAAACAGAGATAGAAATGTGTTTTTCTTGGCAAAGGAAACACTTAGAGTGCTGAAAATCCATCTGCTAGCTCACTAGTACCATATAATTGCAGCCCTCTAATTTAAATTCAGTAAACATGAAGTACATTTTTGAGGCTCAAAGGGGGACAATCTCAAAATGTTACACAACACAGAGTTCCATGGCATTGGACCAAAAAAGCCCTTCGACACAGAGATAAAAATGTGTTTTTCCTGGCGAAGGAAACACTTAGAATGCTGAAAATTCATCTGTGAGCTCACTAGTACCATGCCATTGCAGCCATCTAATTTAAATTCTGTAAACATGAAATACATGTTTGAGGCTCGAAGGGGGACAATCTCAAAATGTTACACAACACAGAGTTCCATGGCATCGTACCGAAAAAGCCCTTCGACACAAAAAGTTGATTTGTTTTGTTCCAATGCACATTTTTAACATTTGCAGTTATACATTCAATGCTGCTTGTACTAATTCCCCT
The DNA here is from genome assembly GCF_040938575.1 of Ambystoma mexicanum. Classification (NCBI taxonomy): domain Eukaryota; kingdom Metazoa; phylum Chordata; class Amphibia; order Caudata; family Ambystomatidae; genus Ambystoma; species Ambystoma mexicanum. The sequence goes on from NC_090941.1 coordinate 1,093,879,625, forward strand.
GAATACAGTCTTTTTTGCATTTCTCATAAATAGTTTGAAAATGTTTGCCCTTTGCGTCACAGCTCACACAGAGATAAAAATAATTTTTCTAAAAAGGTGATTCCCAGAAATCCTGACCTTCGACTCAAGTCGTTCTGATTTCATACCATGTGTTAGTGCCTACTTACCCCTAGATTTATCTGGGCCTACCTGTATCTAAATAAATCCTTTATTTTTACAATACAAAGTGTTTAAGCGACAAGAGAGGTATTGAGCTGCTTCCAGAACGTCAGGTGGTCCTGCTCAGGTCTGAGAGGGGCATTGAGACCATTGCAGATGGAGGCACTTCCAGAGGAGAGAGACCTACCCCCAGTCTCTGCTGGGAGAAGCATCTGGCCCTCAGAGAGTTGGAGGTGGCTGAGCGAAGGGCTCAAGAAGGAAGGTGTTTAGGAAGAGAGAGTTGGACGTAGTGCAGGCCCCGGTCCCAGAAAGCCTTGTGAACGATGCAAAGGGTCGTGAACTTGATCCTTGCAGCCACCGGGAGCCAGTGGAGAGATTTCAGGGCTGGAGAGATACGATCCCTGGGCTTAAGGCCAAAGACAAGTCTTGCAATCCTGTTCTGGATTAGTTGCAGAGGGCAGAGAGTAGAGGAAGGCAGATTGAGAAAGAGGCTGGAAAGTGAGAAAAGGAGGCACCTGCTGTAACTGTTTCAGTGTGTGGCAGAAGCTTGCACAGATCCTGTTTTTGTCATAAATGTACCAATTTGAGTAATGTGTACACAGCCCCTTACACGTACTAATACTCCCTGAGGGAGCAATCCATGTGGTCTTAAAAGCTTTCAGACAAATTTGTGGAATTAGCTAATATAGGTATCTTTGCTGCAAGATTTCAGATGTTGTTGGCTTCATTTAAAAAAAAACAACTAATAAACAGCAAAAATCTGTACTGTTTTACTCAGAGTGGAAAAAAATGAAACCTCACTAATTTCAACAATGGTGGACTCTCCAAAAAGGCCATTCTCAAAAGAAAATATGTGTTTACAAGTCTCACATCATTTGAATGTGATCTAGATACTTTGATTTTGTATTCTGTATTAATAATGGCAGAGGGTTAAATGATGATTTTGACTGATTGTATAACTAATGCACCACGACTGAAACGTTGAAAATGGAACATGAAAACAATTACATATTTAAAATGAGCACAACGTATATTGACATGAATAAAAACATGTATGTACCTGTTTATGTTCTCTTCTAAAGAAAAAAGTTTCAAAGAACTAAAAATATTAAATTAAACAAATTAAAAAGGAACGCTGTTTGAACTTCCCCAAAACTGTCCCAAAAGTGAATCACAAATGCGTGCAGGTCACAAATGGTTGAGAGACCTGTGAATAGTCAAGGATCAGTTTGGGGGTAATCAGCCCCCAAAACTCCAAATGATACCCTTATGTCATTGTCTGGCCCCTAACAGCTCCAAAGGCCTCCCACCCATCAACAGAGGGCTGGAAATAAAAAAAAAAGCTTTAACATGCCCCCTGCATTCACATTTTAACACATCGGAGCGGCTTCTCGATCCATGTGGGGGATTGTGCCAATGCCATCTGGGTTCTAATGCAGCCCCAGCCAGATGGATTGCCTCCTGCATCTCAGAGAGCAGTTGGGGTGTGAATATGGCTTCCCCAAAGGTGCTGCACTGCATGCGGTCAGGGCGAACGCACCTGCATTTGCCCTCTAAAGGCATATTTCCCGGGGTGGCCATTGCCAGGGCTGCTGAATAGGCCTCTCTCTCAGCTTTCTGTAAGCATTACTACCTGGACGGCCTTTGGCAAGGGAGTACTACAGAATATCTTTGGCTCGATCAGCATAGGACCTACACTCATCTGTATCTTATTGTGTGATAATCTCCTACTGGTGTTGAGGAAGGGAACAGGACATAGGAGTCACTGACAATGACTTGCCATAGTGACTACTGTACTCCTCGTCCAATGTCTCCTTCCCTCCATACCCCCTCCCACGTTGCCTGATTAAATTAGGCATCAGTTACTGCCTGCACAGAAGGAAAAGGACTGGTGGAGTGAGGCTGGAGGGGAGGAGTATGAAAGAGGAGCTATTTACTGCTTTAAAGAATGGACTCATCCCCATTCCCATGAGTGGGTCCACACACAGGGATGGAGGAATGGGGACTAAGTAACAGAAGTACAATAGTCACTATAGTGAAGGAATTACACAAAAACACGCATGTCGAAAAGCTGTAATAAAACATAAGGCCAAAGCAAATGAATGAGGATGAAAGGCTACCGCACTGTAAGTGTAAGACAACAAATAAAAATGTGACTGGGTCTTCTATAGCATTACCTATGCGGAGACAGGAGCAAGGTGCCTGGAGCTGCTGTTATAGCTGTTAGTGCTGTTAGTGCTGGGAGGAGGAGGCGCCCTGAATCTACTCATCCGAAAAGCTCTGTAAAACGAATGATCTGGTGGATCGCACCTTCTCTAAAGGCTATAAAGGAAAGGTAAGCCGGATCGGCGTTTACCATACGTTGCTTTTAACCCATTTGTGAACTGCAAGAGGCTGCTGGAAATCTATCCTTTGATATCATGGTTAGCTGGGTTTATTTCAACGATGATATTGTGCTCCCAATACACTATTCTGATCTCAACTAATAGTGTAATATCTACGCTACGCTGCAATGGCGAGGCGAGAGAGTCTCCTTTGTGTGGTGTGCTTTTTGGGGTCTCCTCTCTAGGGCCTACCTATCTGATTCCACTCATATAAGATCTGACTGAGGACTGCGGGTCAGAGACCTTTGACTCAGCTGGAATCTGTGAGGGTGAATCAATAAGCGCAGGATCTGAGAAAGCTGGACGCCGGTTTTGAGAAAGGAAAATGTCAAACATATACAATCTACAAAGCGGACCAATGCTGGATAAACAAATGCTTCTAGAACCACAAGCTATATCTACCCCAGTGGTCCAGCAAAATGTAGCAATGAACCCCCCATTAACCCATTTTAGAGCGGGAGGGGCTCATTTTCTACCGCCAATGAGTACTTTCCCAGAAGACTCTGAGGTACCTACTAGCTCGGGTCTTTCTGCTATTAAGATAGATTAAAAAAAGACTTACCTTATGCTTCACATTTAAGTATTTCAGCACAAACTACTCTAATGGCCAATTTAAATTATACGGTCACAGCTGCAACAATGAAAAATACTATTGAAGATCGTTTTGCCAGACCAACTGAGGCTAAAACAAAAGATAAAGCCTCAATATCAATGGATCAACATCTTCAATCAAATCAAGCATTATATAACTCTGACAACCAAATTGTTAGTGGTGCGCACGCATCGGCTGTTTCCCCTCAGTTTCAAAACCTGGATTTATCAATGGAGCAGAATCCAATATTGGATAGCTGGCATGCATCTCTGAATACTGCTCCAGTAAAATGTAAAACAACTACCCAAGCATTTGAATATCAAAATGAGAACCTAACATTGCCATCAAATGTGGAGGAAGACCTGAGTCCCCCAACCATTATAGCTTTGAACTTTGTATTGACTTCACTGGTCAAGGTCTTTGAAAATATCAAATCAAAAGTGGAAATGCATTCTGGAATATTGCTGGAACTATCAAAGGATATGGAGTCTCTGGACTCAAATATGGTGGCTTTTAAAACAACTACAAACAAGGAGAGAATTGTTTCAAGAAACTTATGGCAGTCCTTTCAGGAAGTTCAATTAAGTAAAATGGACACTATATGGGCACAGGGAGTTGAAACTGAACAGATTTTATCTCTTCTAAAAGAAAATTGGGATAAGGCCCAAAAAAGCCAAAAACAATATGATGAGCCCAGGAATTTGGAGGAGCGTCAGATGGCAGATGATTGGGAAGATATCTATCTATCTGCCTCTATGATGGAAGAATGTATGCGCCTTGCTCAATTGGCAGAGGACGAAATTGCTCGAAGTGTAAATAACGAGAAGTCTCAACATGCTGATCCGGCAGAAAATCAGACCGGTAATAAGGGATCTTTAACCAAATGCGCTAGGAAGCTGAATGGAAAATCTAAAAGAAAAAGAAAAAAGAAAATGGAAGAAGTACAAATGGAGCAAAAGAAGAAAAATTTGAGTGCAAACCAAAAGGAGTATCTAACACAAAGCACTCTGTTAAAAGTCTGAAAAAACGGACTCTGCCTATCGGAGTGAAGTCCAATCGGAAAGGCCCTAAACAAGGTTCGGCCAAAAACCAAAAACTGAAAGGGGTAGAGTCAGAAACGGATAAGAATTTGGATAATACCTCCCCGCCTACTAGAAAGGTGTTGGTGAGTAGTCAGACAGATTTTCTGGCTCGCCCAAAGAAAATTGCCCCAATATTTCTTCCTCTGAAGTAAAAAGTGAATACTAGTACACCTTCTTTGAAAATTGCCCCCTTTTTTCTGAAGCATACAAAGAAGAAGGCACCACCTGGTGTCCATGAACATAGGTTGGGTACGAACATACCATATGTGCAAAAGAAGGACTTGCATAAAGATGAAGCTAGGGAGGAAGAGGAAAGGGAAATTGTGGGCATATTTCCGGAAAATCAAGTATTCCAAATGCTGATCGATAGCTAATGAACTCAAGGGGGATAAAGTTCCCTAATTCTAACTGTAATGATCTTCCAGGGTCGACTGGGAAAAATGTGGCAATTAATTCCCCGTCACAGAGAATCTTCTTATTTAAGTCCAATGACAACAAATCAAGATGTCCTATTAACCGACCAGTCATCTTGGAAGAGATGAAATTAATGAATTTATTGAAATTTCTTATCTCCAGTGATATCGATCGAGTACGTTTCCTAAACTACCCAAACACGACAGTAACTGAAATACAGTTGAAATCAAGATTAGCATCTGAGTGTATGCTCGAGTCAATGGAGGAATGGCAAAAAAGAGGCTATGTTGTATCAAGAACCAATCCCAGTGCCGCCTCAAATATGGTCGCTGAAAAGGAGTACTCAAAGAGGAGGGGATCTGGAAATCTTTGGGATATGGTCGCAGAAATCCTAGCACACGTTTTCCAGAAGATGGGCCTGCCTGAACAAAGGCTTTAGCAAAGCAAGAAATCAGATGCCTATCATGGAACTCCAGAGGATACAACTCCTTAGTGGGAGACAACCAAAGAGATTTCATTTTTCAGAAATTTGGATTGATCTCCCTACAAGAAACATGGTTAGTGGAAGAGGTGGGCATCATAGGTTTCTATGTCTTCCAACAAACTGCTGAACACAAAGGGATGGGTCGTCCAAGTGGAGGAATGCTGTTAGCATGTAACAAAGAGTGGTTTAAGGAATGTACTTCGTTATCAAATAAATTCCAGGGCCTCTTGGTTGTTAGAGTCCGGATCAAAGAATAGTCGAGTCCAACCCATTGGATTATAATTAGAGTATATTGGAATCCTGTGGAGACTGCCCTGGGCCTCTTTCTACAGCAGCTCTCCGACTTACTGGTTACAGTTTTAACACAATTTCCCAGAGATGAACTGATAATACTGGGCGACTTTAACTCACAGTGTGTCAACACAGATGTATCTCAGCTCTTCTAAAAAAAAGAAGTCTATGAATGGGAAAGTGTGGGTGGATTTTATGTCGGACTGGCATTTAACTATGTTAAACGAGAATGTGAGGGAGAATATCTCATGTGCTCCATCTTGGGAGAGAGGTGACTCATTCTCTACTATTGATTATGTTTTCATTTCCGGTAACATCTTTAACAAATGTGCATCACTAAAGCTCACCCATACTATAGATAGTGATCATGCCATGTTAGACTTTACTATAGGAATGGATGTGAGATCATTAGATCTGTACTATTCATAACCCCTGGAGATAAATCTGGGTGTAAATCGTATTGTAAAATTTGAAAAAGGGTGCCAAATTCTGAATTACAATCTGGAGAAAGCTATTGACTGAATACTGGTTGTAGAGTTGAAACATCAATGTAAACCCAGTAACTATATTGGCTTTATATGGTCTCTGAACCGACCAATCTCTGGAAACACTAAGAGTACTGCAAATTCACCTGTGAGCTCTCTATTACCATGCCATTGCAACCTTCTTATTTAAATGCACTTATCATGAAATAACATTTTGATGCTCCAAGGGGGACGAACCCAAAATTTTACCCGACACAGAGTTCCATGGCATCGGACCGAAAAAGCCCTTTGACACAAAAAGTTGATTTTTTTCCTCTGCACATTTTTAACATTTGTAGATATACATTCAATACAGCTTGCTCTAATTCTCCTGAATACAGTCTTTTTTTGTGTTTCTGATAAATATTATGAACATTTTCACACTTTTTATCACTGCTGACACAGAAATTTAAATGTGCTTTTCTTGGAGAAGGAAACACTTAGAATGCTGAAAATCCATCTGTGAGCTCACTATTACCATGCTATTGAAGCCGCCTAGTTTAAATTCACTTACCATGAAAGAAAGTTTTGAGGCTGTAAGGCCGACAATGTCACTTTTTTTAAAGAAAGCTGCCTTGCCTGTCAAATCTTCTTCACAAGATCCCAAGTGATAAATATACTGGCTAGCATGCTCGGGGTAAGCTGCAGATATGCAAAGAAAAGGTGTACTGGTGTCAACAGATGTCGGTGTCAGAATCAGTCTCCAACAGTGGACTGATCAATAAAGCCTCAGACTGGAAATGTCAAGTTTTCAATAAAAAAAAGTTATATAGATAGGTTAGATACATATGCGGGACACTCCATTAACACCAGTGGTGGGTTCTGAGTTGTACAAACGCCGTCAGAAACACAAAAACTGTATTTTGCCTTGACATGAAAGTGAGTTACTTCTTGGCAAAGCGCCATATATGGCGCTTTGACAAAAAGTCATTCTGTTTTCAAAAAGCTGCCTTGCGTGTTTTTCCTTGCAAAGGAAACACTGAGTACTGCAAATTCACCTGTGAACTCTCTATTACCATGCCATTGCAACCTTCTAATTTAAATGCACTTACCATGAAATAAAATGTTGATGCTCCAAGGGGGACGAACCCAAAATTTTACCCGACACAGAGTTCCATGGCATCAGACCGAAAAAGCCCTTTGACACAAAAAGTTAATTATTTTTCCTCTGCACATTTTTTACATTTATAGATATACATTCAATGCAGCTTGTTCTAATTCTCCTGAATACAGTCTTTTTTTTGTGTTTCTCATAAAAATTATGAACATTTTCACACTTTTTATCACTGCTGACACAGAAATTGAAATGTGTTTTTCTTAGCGAAGGAAACACTTAGAATACTGAAAGTCGATCTGTGAGCTCACTATTACCATGCCATTGCAGCCGCATAGCTTAAATTCACTTACCATGAAATAACATTTTGAGGCAATAAGGCAGACAATGTCACATTTTTTAAAAAGTTTCCTTGCCTGTCAAATCTTCTTCACAAGATCTCAAGTGATAAATATATTGGCTAGCATGCTCGGGTTAAGCTGCAGATATGCAAAGAAAAGGTGTTCTGGTGTCAACAGATGTCGGTGTCAGAATCAATCTCCAACAGTGGACTGATCAATAAGGCCTCAGACTGGAAATGTCAAGTTTTCAACAAACAAAAGTTATGTAAATAGGTTAGATACATATGCGGGACACTCCATCAACACCAGTGGTGGGTTCTGAGTTGTACAAACGCCGTCAGAAACACAAAAACTGTATTTTGCCTTGACATGAAAGTGAGTTACTTCTTGGCAAAGCGCCATATATGGCGCTTTGCCAAAAAGTCATTCTGTTTTCAAAAAGCTGCCTTGCGTGTTTTTCCTTGCAAAGGAAACACTAAGAGTACTGCAATTTCACCTGTGAGCTCTCTATTACCATGCCATTGCAACCTTCTAATTTAAATGCACTTACCATGAAATAAAATTTTGATGCTCCAAGGGGGACGAACCCAAAATTTTACCCGACACAGAGTTCCATGGCATCGGACCGAAAAAGCCCTTTGACACAAAAAGTTGATTTTTTTCCTCTGCACATTTTTAACATTTGTAGATATACATTCAATACAGCTTGCTCTAATTCTCCTGAATACAGTCTTTTTTTGTGTTTCTAATAAATATTATGAACATTTTCACACTTTTTATCACTGCTGACACAGAAATTTAAATGTGTTTTTCTTGGAGAAGGAAACACTTAGAATGCTGAAAATCCATCTGTGAGCTCACTATTACCATGCTATTGAAGCCGCCTAGTTTAAATTCACTTACCATGAAAGAAAGTTTTGAGGCTGTAAGGCGGACAATGTCACTTTTTTTAAAGAAAGCTGCCTTGCCTGTCAAATCTTCTTCACAAGATCCCAAGTGATAAATATACTGGCTAGCATGCTCGGGGTAAGCTGCAGATATGCAAAGAAAAGGTGTACTGGTGTCAACAGATGTCGGTGTCAGAATCAGTCTCCAACAGTGGACTGATCAATAAAGCCTCAGACTGGAAATGTCAAGTTTTCAATAAAAAAAAGTTATATAGATAGGTTAGATACATATGCGGGACACTCCATTAACACCAGTGGTGGGTTCTGAGTTGTACAAACGCCGTCAGAAACACAAAAACTGTATTTTGCCTTGACATGAAAGTGAGTTACTTCTTGGCAAAGCGCCATATATGGCGCTTTGCCAAAAAGTCATTCTGTTTTCAAAAAGCTGCCTTGCGTGTTTTTCCTTGCAAAGGAAACACTAAGAGTACTGCAAATTCACCTGTGAACTCTCTATTACCATGCCATTGCAACCTTCTAATTTAAATGCACTTACCATGAAATAAATTGTTGATGCTCCAAGGGGGACGAACCCAAAATTTTACCCGACACAGAGTTCCATGGCATCAGACCGAAAAAGCCCTTTGACACAAAAAGTTAATTATTTTTCCTCTGCACATTTTTTACATTTATAGATATACATTCAATGCAGCTTGTTCTAATTCTCCTGAATACAGTCTTTTTTTTGTGTTTCTCATAAAAATTATGAACATTTTCACACTTTTTATCACTGCTGACACAGAAATTTAAATGTGTTTTTCTTAGCGAAGGAAACACTTAGAATGCTGAAAGTCGATCTGTGAGCTCACTATTACCATGCCATTGCAGCCGCATAGCTTAAATTCACTTACCATGAAATAAAATTTTGAGGCAATAAAACAGACAATGTCACTTTTTTTAAAAAGCTTCCTTGCCTGTCAAATCTTCTTCACAAGATCTCAAGTGATAAATATATTGGCTAGCATGCTCGGGTTAAGCTGCAGATATGCAAAGAAAAGGTGTACTGGTGTCAACAGATGTCAGTGTCAGAATCAATCTCCAACAGTGGACTGATCAATAAGGCCTCAGACTAAAAATGTCAAGTTTTCAACAAAAAAAAGTTATGTAAACAGGTTAGATACATATGCGGGACACTCCATCAACACCTGTGGTGGGTTCTGAGTTGTACAAACGCCGTCAGAAACACAAAAACTGTATTTTGCCTTGACATGAAAGTGAGTTACTTCTTGGCAAAGCGCCATATATGGCGCTTTGCCAAAAAGTCATTCTGTTTTCAAAAAGCTGCCTTGCGTATTTTTCCTTGCAAAGGAAACATTAAGAGTACCGCAATTTCACCTGTGAGCTCTTTATTACCATGCCATTGCAACCTTCTAATTTAAATGCACTTACCATGAAATAAAATTTTGATGCTCCAAGGGGGACGAACCCAAAATTTTACCCGACACAGAGTTCCATCGCATCGGACCAAAAAAGCCCTTTGACACAAAAAGTTGATTTTTTTCCTCTGCACATTTTTAACATTTGTAGATATACATTCAATACAGCTTGCTCTAATTCTCCTGAAAACAGTCTTTTTTTGTGTTTCTGATAAATATTATGAACATTTTCACACTTTTTATCACTGCTGACACAGAAATTTAAATGTGTTTTTCTTGGATAAGGAAACACTTAGAATGCTGAAAATCCATCTGTGAGCTCACTATTACCATGCTATTGAAACCGCCTAGTTTAAATTCACTTACCATGAAAGAAAGTTTTGAGGCTGTAAGGCCGACAATGTCACTTTTTTTTAAAGAAAGCTGCCTTGCCTGTCAAATCTTCTTCACAAGATCCCAAGTGATAAATATACTGGCTAGCATGCTCGGGGTAAGCTGCAGATATGCAAAGAAAAGGTGTACTGGTGTCAACAGATGTCGGTGTCAGAATCAGTCTCCAACAGTGGACTGATCAATAAAGCCTCAGACTGGAAATGTCAAGTTTTCAATAAAAAAAAGTTATATAGATAGGTTAGATACATATGCGGGACACTCCATTAAAACCAGTGGTGGGTTCTGAGTTGTACAAACGCCGTCAGAAACACAAAAACTGTATTTTGCCTTGACATGAAAGTGAGTTACTTCTTGGCAAAGCGCCATATATGGCGCTTTGCCAAAAAGTAATTCTGTTTTCAAAAAGCTGCCTTGCGTGTTTTTCCTTGCAAAGGAAACACTAAGAGTACTGCAAATTCACCTGTGAGCTCTCTATTACCATGCCATTGCAACCTTCTAATTTAAATGCACTTAGCATGAAATAAAATTTTGATGCTCCAAGGGGGACGAACCCAAAATTTTACCCGACACAGAGTTCCATGGCATCGGACCGAAAAAGCCCTTTGACACAAAAAGTTGATTCTTTTCCTCTGCACATTTTTAACATTTGTAGATATACATTCAATACAGCTTGCTCTAATTCTCCTGAATACAGTCTTTTTTTGTGTTTCTGATAAATATTATGAACATTTTCACACTTTTTATCACTGCTGACACAGAAATTTAAATGTGTTTTTCTTGGAGAAGGAAACACTTAGAATGCTGAAAATCCATCTGTGAGCTCACTATTACCATGCTATTGAAGCCGCCTAGTTTAAATTCACTTACCATGAAAGAAAGTTTTGAGGCTGTAAGGCCGACAATGTCACTTTTTTTAAAGAAAGCTGCCTTGCCTGTCAAATCTTCTTCACAAGATCCCAAGTGATAAATATACTGGCTAGCATGCTCGGGGTAAGCTGCAGATATGCAAAGAAAAGGTGTACTGGTGTCAACAGATATCGGTGTCAGAATCAGTCTCCAACAGTGGACTGATCAATAAAGCCTCAGACTGGAAATGTCAAGTTTTCAATAAAAAAATGTTATATAGATAGGTTAGATACAAATGCGGGACACTCCATTAACACCAGTGGTGGGTTCTGAGTTGTACAAACGCCGTCAGAAACACAAAAACTGTATTTTGCCTTGACATGAAAGTGAGTTACTTCTTGGCAAAGCGCCATATATGGCGCTTTGCCAAAAAGTCATTCTGTTTTCAAAAAGCTGCCTTGCGTGTTTTTCCTTGCAAAGGAAACACTAAGAGTACTGCAAATTCACCTGTGAGCTCTCTATTACCATGCCATTGCAACCTTCTAATTTAAATGCACTTACCATGAAATAAAATTTTGATGCTCCAAGGGGGACAAACCCAATATTTTACCCGACACAGAGTTCCATGGCATCGGACCGAAAAAGCCCTTTGACACAAAAAGTTGATTATTTTTCCTCTGCACATTTTTTACATTTATAGACATACATTCAATGCAGCTTGTTCTAATTCTCCTGAATACAGTCTTTTTTTGTGTTTCTCATAAAAATTATGAACATTTTCACACTTTTTATCACTGCTGACACAGAAATTTAAATGTGTTTTTCTTAGCGAAGGAAACACTTAGAATGCTGAAAGTCGATCTGTGAGCTCACTATTACCATGCCATTGCAGCCGCATAGCTTAAATTCACTTACCATGAAATAAAATTTTGAGGCAATAAGGCAGACAATGTCACTTTTTTTAAAAAGCTTCCTTGCCTGTCAAATCTTCTTCACAAGATCTTAAGTGATAAATATATTGGCTAGCATGCTCGGGTTAAGCTGCAGATATGCAAAGTAAAGGTGTACTGGTGTCAACAGATGTCAGTGTCAGAATCAATCTCCAACAGTGGACTGATCAATAAGGCCTCAGACTAGAAATGTCAAGTTTTCAACAAAAAAAAGTTATGTAAATAGGTTAGATACATATGCGGGACACTCCATCAACACCAGTGGTGGGTTCTGAGTTGTACAAACGCCGTCAGAAACACAAAAACTGTATTTTGCCTTGACATGAAAGTGAGTTACTGCCAAAAAGTCATTCTGTTTTCAAAAAGCTGCCTTGCGTGTTTTTCCTTGCAAAGGAAACACTAAGAGTACTGCAAATTCACCTGTGAGCTCTCTATTACCATGCCATTGCAACCTTCTAATTTAAATGCACTTATCATGAAATAAAATTTTGATGCTCCAAGGGGGACGAACCCAAAATTTTACCCGACACAGAGTTCCATGGCATCGGACCGAAAAAGCCCTTTGACACAAAAAGTTGATTTTTTTCCTCTGCACATTTTTAACATTTGTAGATATACATTCAATACAGCTTGCTCTAATTCTCCTGAATACAGTCTTTTTTTGTGTTTCTGATAAATATTATGAACATTTTCACACTTTTTATCACTGCTGACACAGACATTTAAATGTGTTTTTCTTGGAGAAGGAAACACTTAGAATGCTGAAAGTCGATCTGTGAGCTCACTATTACCATGCCATTGCAGCCGCATAGCTTAAATTCACTTACCATGAAATAAAATTTTGAGGCAATAAGGCAGACAATGTCACTTTTTTTAAAGAAAGCTGCCTTGCCTGTCAAATCTTCTTCACAAGATCCCAAGTGATAAATATACTGGCTAGCATGCTCGGGGTAAGCTGCAGATATGCAAAGAAAAGGTGTACTGGTGTCAACAGATGTCGGTGTCAGAATCAGTCTCCAACAGTGGACTGATCAATAAAGCCTCAGACTGGAAATGTCAAGTTTTCAATAAAAAAAAGTTATATAGATAGGTTAGATACATATGCGGGACACTCCATTAACACCAGTGGTGGGTTCTGAGTTGTACAAACGCCGTCAGAAACACAAAAACTGTATTTTGCCTTGACATGAAAGTGAGTTACTTCTTGGCAAAGCGCCATATATGGCGCTTTGCCAAAAAGTCATTCTGTTTTCAAAAAGCTGCCTTGCGTGTTTTTCCTTGCAAAGGAAACACTAAGAGTACTGCAAATTCACCTGTGAGCTCTCTATTACCATGCCATTGCAACCTTCTAATTTAAATGCACTTACCATGAAATAAAATTTTGATGCTCCAAGGGGGACGAACCCAAAATTTTACCCGACACAGAGTTCCATGGCATCGGACCGAAAAAGCCCTTTGACACAAAAAGTTGATTATTTTTCCTCTGCACATTTTTTTACATTTATAGATATACATTCAATGCAGCTTGTTCTAATTCTCCTGAATACAGTCTTTTTTTGTGTTTCTCATAAAAATTATGAACATTTTCACACTTTTTATCACTGCTAACACAGAAATTGAAATGTGTTTTTCTTAGCGAAGGAAACACTTAGAATGCTGAAAGTTGATCTGTGAGCTCACTATTACCATGCCATTGCAGCCGCATAGCTTAAATTCACTTACCATGAAATAACATTTTGAGGCAATAAGGCAGACAATGTCACTTTTTTTAAAGAAAGCTGCCTTGCCTGTCAAATCTTCTTCACAAGATCCCAAGTGATAAATATACTGGCTAGCATGCTCGGGGTAAGCTGCAGATATGCAAAGAAAAGGTGTACTGGTGTCAACAGATGTCGGTGTCAGAATCAGTCTCCAACAGTGGACTGATCAATAAAGCCTCAGACTGGAAATGTCAAGTTTTCAATAAAAAAAAGTTATATAGATAGGTTAGATACATATGCGGGACACTCCATTAACACCAGTGGTGGGTTCTGAGTTGTACAAACGCCGTCAGAAACACAAAAACTGTATTTTGCCTTGACATGAAAGTGAGTTACTTCTTGGCAAAGCGCCATATATGGCGCTTTGCCAAAAAGTAATTCTGTTTTCAAAAAGTTGCCTTGCGTGTTTTTCCTTGCAAAGGAAACACTAAGAGTACTGCAAATTCACCTGTGAGCTCTCTATTACCATGCCATTGCAACCTTCTAATTTAAATGCACTTACCATGAAATAAAATTTTGATGCTCCAAGGGGGACGAACCCAAAATTTTACCCGACACAGAGTTCCATGGCATCGGACCGAAAAAGCCCTTTGACACAAAAAGTTGATTATTTTTCCTCTGCACATTTTTTTACATTTATAGATATACATTCAATGCAGCTTGTTCTAATTCTCCTGAATACAGTCTTTTTTTGTGTTTCTCATAAAAATTATGAACATTTTCACACTTTTTATCACTGCTAACACAGAAATTGAAATGTGTTTTTCTTAGCGAAGGAAACACTTAGAATGCTGAAAGTCGATCTGTGAGCTCACTATTACCATGCCATTGCAGCCGCATAGCTTAAATTCACTTACCATGAAATAACATTTTGAGGCAATAAGGCAGACAATGTCACTTTTTTTAAAGAAAGCTGCCTTGCCTGTCAAATCTTCTTCACAAGATCCCAAGTGATAAATATACTGGCTAGCATGCTCGGGGTAAGCTGCAGATATGCAAAGAAAAGGTGTACTGGTGTCAACAGATGTCGGTGTCAGAATCAGTCTCCAACAGTGGACTGATCACTAAAGCCTCAGACTGGAAATGTCAAGTTTTCAATAAAAAAAAGTTATATAGATAGGTTAGATACATATGCGGGACACTCCATTAACACCAGTGGTGGGTTCTGAGTTGTACAAACGCCGTCAGAAACACAAAAACTGTATTTTGCCTTGACACGAAAGTGAGTTACTTCTTGGCAAAGCGCCATATATGGCGCTTTGCCAAAAAGTCATTCTGTTTTCAAAAAGCTGCCTTGCGTGTTTTTCCTTGCAAAGGAAACACTAAGAGTACTGCAAATTCACCTGTGAGCTCTCTATTACCATGCCATTGCAACCTTCTAATTTAAATGCACTTACCATGAAATAAAATTTTGATGCTCCAAGGGGGACGAACCCAAAATTTTACCCGACACAGAGTTCCATGGCATCGGACCGAAAAAGCCCTTTGACACAAAAAGTTGATTATTTTTCCTCTGCACATTTTTTTACATTTATAGATATACATTCAATGCAGCTTGTTCTAATTCTCCTGAATACAGTCTTTTTTTGTGTTTCTCATAAAAATTATGAACATTTTCACACTTTTTATCACTGCTAACACAGAAATTGAAATGTGTTTTTCTTAGCGAAGGAAACACTTAGAATGCTGAAAGTCGATCTGTGAGCTCACTATTACCATGCCATTGCAGCCGCATAGCTTAAATTCACTTACCATGAAATAACATTTTGAGGCAATAAGGCAGACAATGTCACTTTTTTTAAAGAAAGCTGCCTTGCCTGTCAAATCTTCTTCACAAGATCCCAAGTGATAAATATACTGGCTAGCATGCTCGGGGTAAGCTGCAGATATGCAAAGAAAAGGTGTACTGGTGTCAACAGATGTCGGTGTCAGAATCAGTCTCCAACAGTGGACTGATCAATAAAGCCTCAGACTGGAAATGTCAAGTTTTCAATAAAAAAAAGTTATATAGATAGGTTAGATACATATGCGGGACACTCCATTAACACCAGTGGTGGGTTCTGAGTTGTACAAACGCCGTCAGAAACACAAAAACTGTATTTTGCCTTGACATGAAAGTGAGTTACTTCTTGGCAAAGCGCCATATATGGCGTTTTGCCAAAAAGTAATTCTGTTTTCAAAAAGTTGCCTTGCGTGTTTTTCCTTGCAAAGGAAACACTAAGAGTACTGCAAATTCACCTGTGAGCTCTCTATTACCATGCCATTGCAACCTTCTAATTTAAATGCACTTACCATGAAATAAAATTTTGATGCTCCAAGGGGGACGAACCCAAAATTTTACCCGACACAGAGTTCCATGGCATCGGACCGAAAAAGCCCTTTGACACAAAAAGTTGATTTTTTTCCTCTGCACATTTATAACATTTGTAGATATACATCCAATACAGCTTGCTCTAATTCTCCTGAATACAGTCTTTTTTTGTGTTTCTGATAAATATTATGAACATTTTCACACTTTTTATCACTGCTGACACAGAAATTTAAATGTGTTTTTCTTGGAGAAGGAAACACTTAGAATGCTGAAAATCCATCTGTGAGCTCACTATTACCATGCTATTGAAGCCGCCTAGTTTAAATTCACTTACCATGAAAGAAAGTTTTGAGGCTGTAAGGCCGACAATGTCACTTTTTTTAAAGAAAGCTGCCTTGCCTGTCAAATCTTCTTCACAAGATCCCAAGTGATAAATATACTGGCTAGCATGCTCGGGGTAGGCTGCAGATATGCAAAGAAAAGGTGTACTGGTGTCAACAGATGTCGGTGTCAGAATCAGTCTCCAACAGTGGACTGATCAATAAAGCCTCAGACTGGAAATGTCAAGTTTTCAATAAAAAAAGTTATATAGATAGGTTAGATACAAATGCGGGACACTCCATTAACACCAGTGGTGGGTTCTGAGTTGTACAAACGCCGTCAGAAACACAAAAACTGTATTTTGCCTTGACATGAAAGTGAGTTACTTCTTGGCAAAGCGCCATATATGGCGCGTTGCCAAAAAGTCATTCTGTTTTCAAAAAGCTGCCTTGCGTGTTTTTCCTTGCAAAGAAAACACTAAGAGTACTGCAAATTCACCTGTGAGCTCTCTATTACCATGCCATTGCAACCTTCTAATTTAAATGCACTTACCATGAAATAAAATTTTGATGCTCCAAGGGGGACGAACCCAAAATTTTACCCGACACAGAGTTCCATGGCATCGGACCGAAAAAGCCCTTTGACACAAAAAGTTGATTTTTTTCCTCTGCACATTTTTAACATTTGTAGATATACATTCAATACAGCTTGCTCTAATTCTCCTGAATACAGTCTTTTTTTGTGTTTCTGATAAATATTATGAACATTTTCACACTTTTTATCACTGCTGACACAGAAATTTAAATGTGCTTTTCTTGGAGAAGGAAACACTTAGAATGCTGAAAATCCATCTGTGAGCTCACTATTACCATGCTATTGAAGCCGCCTAGTTTAAATTCACTTACCATGAAAGAAAGTTTGGAGGCTGTAAGGCCGACAATTTCACTTTTTTTAAAGAAAGCTGCCTTGCCTGTCAAATCTTCTTCACAAGATCCCAAGTGATAAATATACTGGCTAGCATGCTCGGGGTAAGCTGCAGATATGCAAAGAAAAGGTGTACTGGTGTCAACAGATGTCGGTGTCAGAATCAGTCTCCAACAGTGGACTGATCAATAAAGCCTCAGACTGGAAATGTCAAGTTTTCAATAAAAAAAGAGTTATATAGATAGGTTAGATACATATGCGGGACACTCCATTAACACCAGTGGTGGGTTCTGAGTTGTACAAACGCCGTCAGAAACACTAAAACTGTATTTTGCCTTGACATGAAAGTGAGTTACTTCTTGGCAAAGCGCCATATAAGGCGCTTTGCCAAAAAGTCATTCTGTTTTCAAAAAGCTGCCTTGCGTGTTTTTCCTTGCAAAGGAAACACTAAGAGTACTGCAAATTCACGTGTGAGCTCTCTATTACCATGCCATTGCAACCTTCTAATTTAAATGCACTTACCATGAAATAAAATTTTGATGCTCCAAGGGGGACAAACCCAATATTTTACCCGACACAGAGTTCCATGGCATCGGACCGAAAAAGCCCTTTGACACAAAAAGTTGATTATTTTTCCTCTGCACATTTTTTACATTTATAGACATACATTCAATGCAGCTTGTTCTAATTCTCCTGAATACAGTCTTTTTTTGTGTTTCTCATAAAAATTATGAACATTTTCACACTTTTTATCACTGCTGACACAGAAATTTAAATGTGTTTTTCTTAGCGAAGGAAACACTTAGAATGCTGAAAGTCGATCTGTGAGCTCACTATTACCATGCCATTGCAGCCGCATAGCTTAAATTCACTTACCATGAAATAAAATTTTGAGGCAATAAGGCAGACAATGTCACTTTTTTTAAAAAGCTTCCTTGCCTGTCAAATCTTCTTCACAAGATCTTAAGTGATAAATATATTGGCTAGCATGCTCGGGTTAAGCTGCAGATATGCAAAGTAAATGTGTACTGGTGTCAACAGATGTCAGTGTCAGAATCAATCTCCAACAGTGGACTGATCAATAAGGCCTCAGACTAGAAATGTCAAGTTTTCAACAAAAAAAAGTTATGTAAATAGGTTAGCTACATATGCGGGACACTCCATCAACACCAGTGGTGGGTTCTGAGTTGTACAAACGCCGTCAGAAACACAAAAACTGTATTTTGCCTTGACATGAAAGTGAGTTACTGCCAAAAAGTCATTCTGTTTTCAAAAAGCTGCCTTGCGTGTTTTTCCTTGCAAAGGAAACACTAAGAGTACTGCAAATTCACCTGTGAGCTCTCTATTACCATGCCATTGCAACCTTCTAATTTAAATGCACTTATCATGAAATAAAATGTTGATGCTCCAAGGGGGACGAACCCAAAATTTTACCCGACACAGAGTTCCATGGCATCGGACCGAAAAAGCCCTTTGACACAAAAAGTTGATTTTTTTCCTCTGCACATTTTTAACATTTGTAGATATACATTCAATACAGCTTGCTCTAATTCTCCTGAATACAGTCTTTTTTTGTGTTTCTGATAAATATTATGAACATTTTCACACTTTTTATCACTGCTGACACAGACATTTAAATGTGTTTTTCTTGGAGAAGGAAACACTTAGAATGCTGAAAGTCGATCTGTGAGCTCACTATTACCAGGCCATTGCAGCCGCATAGCTTAAATTCACTTACCATGAAATAAAATTTTGAGGCAATAAGGCAGACAATGTCACTTTTTTTAAAGAAAGCTGCCTTGCCTGTCAAATCTTCTTCACAAGATCCCAAGTGATAAATATACTGGCTAGCATGCTCGGGGTAAGCTGCAGATATGCAAAGAAAAGGTGTACTGGTGTCAACAGATGTCGGTGTCAGAATCAGTCTCCAACAGTGGACTGATCAATAAAGCCTCAGACTGGAAATGTCAAGTTTTCAATAAAAAAAAGTTATATAGATAGGTTAGATACATATGCGGGACACTCCATTAACACCAGTGGTGGGTTCTGAGTTGTACAAATGCCGTCAGAAACACAAAAACTGTATTTTGCCTTGACACGAAAGTGAGTTACTTCTTGGCAAAGCGCCATATATGGCGCTTTGCCAAAAAGTCATTCTATTTTCAAAAAGCTGCCTTGCGTGTTTTTCCTTGCAAAGGAAACACTAAGAGTACTGCAAATTCACCTGTGAGCTCTCTATTACCATGCCATTGCAACCTTCTAATTTAAATGCACTTACCATGAAATAAAATTTTGATGCTCCAAGGGGGACGAACCCAAAATTTTACCCGACACAGAGTTCCATGGCATCGGACCGAAAAAGCCCTTTGACACAAAAAGTTGATTATTTTTCCTCTGCACATTTTTTTACATTTATAGATATACATTCAATGCAGCTTGTTCTAATTCTCCTGAATACAGTCTTTTTTTGTGTTTCTCATAAAAATTATGAACATTTTCACACTTTTTATCACTGCTGACACAGACATTGAAATGTGTTTTTCTTAGCGAAGGAAACACTTAGAATGCTGAAAGTCGATCTGTGAGCTCACTATTACCATGCCATTGCAGCCGCATAGCTTAAATTCACTTACCATGAAATAACATTTTGAGGCAATAAGGCAGACAATGTCACATTTTTTAAAAAGTTTCCTTGCCTGTCAAATCTTCTTCACAAGATCTCAAGTGATAAATATATTGGCTAGCATGCTCGGGTTAAGCTGCAGATATGCAAAGAAAAGGTGTTCTGGTGTCAACAGATGTCGGTGTCAGAATCAATCTCCAACAGTGGACTGATCAATAAGGCCTCAGACTGGAAATGTCAAGTTTTCAACAAAAAAAAGTTATGTAAATAGGTTAGATACATATGCGGGACACTCCATCAACACCAGTGGTGGGTTCTGAGTTGTACAAACGCCGTCAGAAACACAAAAACTGTATTTTGCCTTGACATGAAAGTGAGTTACTTCTTGGCAAAGCGCCATATATGGCGCTTTGCCAAAAAGTCATTCTGTTTTCAAAAAGCTGCCTTGCGTGTTTTTCCTTGCAAAGGAAACACTAAGAGTACTGCAATTTCACCTGTGAGCTCTCTATTACCATGCCATTGCAACCTTCTAATTTAAATGCACTTACCATGAAATAAAATTTTGATGCTCCAAGGGGGACGAACCC
The DNA here is from genome assembly GCF_040938575.1 of Ambystoma mexicanum. NCBI lineage: Eukaryota > Metazoa > Chordata > Amphibia > Caudata > Ambystomatidae > Ambystoma > Ambystoma mexicanum. Next base: position 1,093,899,988 of record NC_090941.1, read on the forward strand.
AAAATTTTACCCGACACAGAGTTCCATGGCATCGGAACGAAAAAGCCCTTTGACACAAAAAGTTGATTTTTTTCCTCTGCACATTTTTAACATTTGTAGATATACATTCAATACAGCTTGCTCTAATTCTCCTGAATACAGTCTTTTTTTGTGTTTCTGATAAATATTATGAACATTTTCACACTTTTTATCACTGCTGACACAGAAATTTAAATGTGTTTTTCTTGGAGAAGGAAACACTTAGAATGCTGAAAATCCATCTGTGAGCTCACTATTACCATGCTATTGAAGCCGCCTAGTTTAAATTCACTTACCATGAAAGAAAGTTTTGAGGCTGTAAGGCCGACAATGTCACTTTTCTTTAAAGAAAGCTGCCTTGCCTGTCAAATCATCTTCACAAGATCCCAAGTGATAAATATACTGGCTAGCATGCTCGGGGTAAACTGCAGATATGCAAAGAAAAGGTGTACTGGTGTCAACAGATGTCGGTGTCAGAATCAGTCTCCAACAGTGGACTGATCAATAAAGCCTCAGACTGGAAATGTCAAGTTTTCAATAAAAAAAAGTTATATAGATAGGTTAGATACATATGCGGGACACTCCATTAACACCAGTGGTGGGTTCTGAGTTGCACAAACGCCGTCAGAAACACAAAAACTCTATTTTGCCTTGACATGAAAGTGAGTTACTTCTTGGCAAAGCGCCATATATGGCGCTTTGCCAAAAAGTCATTCTGTTTTCAAAAAGCTGCCTTGCGTGTTTTTCCTTGCAAAGGAAACACTAAGAGTACTGCAAATTCACCTGTGAGCTCTCTATTACCATGCCATTGCAACCTTCTTATTTAAATGCACTTATCATGAAATAACATTTTGATGCTCCAAGGGGGACGAACCCAAAATTTTACCCGACACAGAGTTCCATGGCATCGGACCAAAAAAGCCCTTTGACACAAAAAGTTGATTTTTTTCCTCTGCACATTTTTAACATTTGTAGATATACATTCAATACAGCTTGCTCTAATTCTCCTGAATACAGTCTTTTTTTGTGTTTCTGATAAATATTATGAACATTTTCACACTTTTTATCACTGCTGACACAGAAATTTAAATGTGTTTTTCTTGGAGAAGGAAACACTTAGAATGCTGAAAATCCATCTGTGAGCTCACTATTACCATGCTATGGAAGCCGCCTAGTTTAAATTCACTTACCATGAAAGAAAGTTTTGAGGCTGTAAGGCCGACAATGTCACTTTTTTTAAAGAAAGCTGCCTTGCCTGTCAAATCTTCTTCACAAGATCCCAAGTGATAAATATACTGGCTAGCATGCTCGGGGTAAGCTGCAGATATGCAAAGAAAAGGTGTACTGGTGTCAACAGATGTCGGTGTCAGAATCAGCCTCCAACAGTGGACTGATCAATAAAGCCTCAGACTGGAAATGTCAAGTTTTCAATAAAAAAAAGTTATATAGATAGGTTAGATACATATGCGGGACACTCCATTAACACCAGTGGTGGGTTCTGAGTTGTACAAACGCCGTCAGAAACACAAAAACTGTATTTTACCTTGACACGAAAGTGAGTTACTTCTTGGCAAAGCGCCATATATGGCGCTTTGCCAAAAAGTCATTCTATTTTCAAAAAGCTGCCTTGCGTGTTTGTCCTTGCAAAGGAAACACTAAGAGTACTGCAAATTCACCTGTGAGCTCTCTATTACCATGCCATTGCAACCTTCTAATTTAAATGCACTTACCATGAAATAAAATTTTGATGCTCCAAGGGGGACGAACCCAAAATTTTACCCGACACAGAGTTCCATGGCATCGGACCGAAAAAGCCCTTTGACACAAAAAGTTGATTATTTTTCCTCTGCACATTTTTTTACATTTATAGATATACATTCAATGCAGCTTGTTCTAATTCTCCTGAATACAGTCTTTTTTTGTGTTTCTCATAAAAATTATGAACATTTTCACACTTTTTATCACTGCTGACACAGACATTGAAATGTGTTTTTCTTAGCGAAGGAAACACTTAGAATGCTGAAAGTCGATCTGTGAGCTCACTATTACCATGCCATTGCAGCCGCATAGCTTAAATTCACTTACCATGAAATAACATTTTGAGGCAATAAGGCAGACAATGTCACATTTTTTAAAAAGTTTCCTTGCCTGTCAAATCTTCTTCACAAGATCTCAAGTGATAAATATATTGGCTAGCATGCTCGGGTTAAGCTGCAGATATGCAAAGAAAAGGTGTTCTGGTGTCAACAGATGTCGGTGTCAGAATCAATCTCCAACAGTGGACTGATCAATAAGGCCTCAGACTGGAAATGTCAAGTTTTCAACAAAAAAAAGTTATGTAAATAGGTTAGATACATATGCGGGACACTCCATCAACACCAGTGGTGGGTTCTGAGTTGTACAAACGCCGTCAGAAACACAAAAACTGTATTTTGCCTTGACATGAAAGTGAGTTACTTCTTGGCAAAGCGCCATATATGGCGCTTTGCCAAAAAGTCATTCTGTTTTCAAAAAGCTGCCTTGCGTGTTTTTCCTTGCAAAGGAAACACTAAGAGTACTGCAATTTCACCTGTGAGCTCTCTATTACCATGCCATTGCAACCTTCTAATTTAAATGCACTTACCATGAAATAAAATTTTGATGCTCCAAGGGGGACGAACCCAAAATTTTACCCGACACAGAGTTCCATGGCATCGGAACGAAAAAGCCCTTTGACACAAAAAGTTGATTTTTTTCCTCTGCACATTTTTAACATTTGTAGATATACATTCAATACAGCTTGCTCTAATTCTCCTGAATACAGTCTTTTTTTGTGTTTCTGATAAATATTATGAACATTTTCACACTTTTTATCACTGCTGACACAGAAATTTAAATGTTTTTTTCTTGGAGAAGGAAACACTTAGAATGCTGAAAATCCATCTGTGAGCTCACTATTACCATGCTATTGAAGCCGCCTAGTTTAAATTCACTTACCATGAAAGAAAGTTTTGAGGCTGTAAGGCCGACAATGTCACTTTTCTTTAAAGAAAGCTGCCTTGCCTGTCAAATCATCTTCACAAGATCCCAAGTGATAAATATACTGGCTAGCATGCTCGGGGTAAACTGCAGATATGCAAAGAAAAGGTGTACTGGTGTCAACAGATGTCGGTGTCAGAATCAGTCTCCAACAGTGGACTGATCAATAAAGCCTCAGACTGGAAATGTCAAGTTTTCAATAAAAAAAAGTTATATAGATAGGTTAGATACATATGCGGGACACTCCATTAACACCAGTGGTGGGTTCTGAGTTGCACAAACGCCGTCAGAAACACAAAAACTCTATTTTGCCTTGACATGAAAGTGAGTTACTTCTTGGCAAAGCGCCATATATGGCGCTTTGCCAAAAAGTCATTCTGTTTTCAAAAAGCTGCCTTGCGTGTTTTTCCTTGCAAAGGAAACACTAAGAGTACTGCAAATTCACCTGTGAGCTCTCTATTACCATGCCATTGCAACCTTCTTATTTAAATGCACTTATCATGAAATAACATTTTGATGCTCCAAGGGGGACGAACCCAAAATTTTACCCGACACAGAGTTCCATGGCATCGGACCGAAAAAGCCCTTTGACACAAAAAGTTGATTTTTTTCCTCTGCACATTTTTAACATTTGTAGATATACATTCAATACAGCTTGCTCTAATTCTCCTGAATACAGTCTTTTTTTGTGTTTCTGATAAATATTATGAACATTTTCACACTTTTTATCACTGCTGACACAGAAATTTAAATGTGTTTTTCTTGGAGAAGGAAACACTTAGAATGCTGAAAATCCATCTGTGAGCTCACTATTACCATGCTATGGAAGCCGCCTAGTTTAAATTCACTTACCATGAAAGAAAGTTTTGAGGCTGTAAGGCCGACAATGTCACTTTTTTTAAAGAAAGCTGCCTTGCCTGTCAAATCTTCTTCACAAGATCCCAAGTGATAAATATACTGGCTAGCATGCTCGGGGTAAGCTGCAGATATGCAAAGAAAAGGTGTACTGGTGTCAACAGATGTCGGTGTCAGAATCAGTCTCTAACAGTGGACTGATCAATAAAGCCTCAGACTGGAAATGTCAAGTTTTCAATAAAAAATAGTTATATAGATAGGTTAGATACATATGCGGGACACTCCATTAACACCAGTGGTGGGTTCTGAGTTGTACAAACGCCGTCAGAAACACAAAAACTGTATTTTGCCTTGACATGAAAGTGAGTTACTTCTTGGCAAAGCGCCATATATGGCGCTTTGCCAAAAAGTCATTCTGTTTTCAAAAAGCTGCCTTGCGTTTTTTTCCTTGCAAAGGAAACACTAAGAGTACTGCAAATTCACCTGTGAACTCTCTATTACCATGCCATTGCAACCTTCTAATTTAAATGCACTTACCATGAAATAAAATGTTGATGCTCCAAGGGGGACGAACCCAAAATTTTACCCGACACAGAGTTCCATGGCATCAGACCGAAAAAGCCCTTTGACACAAAAAGTTAATTATTTTTCCTCTGCACATTTTTTACATTTATAGATATACATTCAATGCAGCTTGTTCTAATTCTCCTGAATACAGTCTTTTTTTTGTGTTTCTCATAAAAATTATGAACATTTTCACACTTTTTATCACTGCTGACACAGAAATTTAAATGTGTTTTTCTTAGCGAAGGAAACACTTAGAATGCTGAAAGTCGATCTGTGAGCTCACTATTACCATGCCATTGCAGCCGCATAGCTTAAATTCACTTACCATGAAATAAAATTTTGAGGCAATAAGGCAGACAATGTCACTTTTTTTAAAAAGCTTCCTTGCCTGTCAAATCTTCTTCACAAGATCTCAAGTGATAAATATATTGGCTAGCATGCTCGGGTTAAGCTGCAGATATGCAAAGAAAAGGTGTACTGGTGTCAACAGATGTCAGTGTCAGAATCAATCTCCAACAGTGGACTGATCAATAAGGCCTCAGACTAGAAATGTCAAGTTTTCAACAAAAAAAAGTTATGTAAACAGGTTAGATATATATGCGGGACACTCCATCAACACCAGTGGTGGGTTCTGAGTTGTACAAACGCCGTCAGAAACACAAAAACTGTATTTTGCCTTGACATGAAAGTGAGTTACTTCTTGGCAAAGCGCCATATATGGCGCTTTGCCAAAAAGTCATTCTGTTTTCAAAAAGCTGCCTTGCGTGTTTTTCCTTGCAAAGGAAACACTAAGAGTACTGCAAATTCACCTGTGAGCTCTCTATTACCATGCCATTGCAACCTTCTAATTTAAATGCACTTACCATGAAATAAAATTTTGATGCTCCAAGGGGGACGAACCCAAAATTTTACCCGACACAGAGTTCCATGGCATCGGACCGAAAAAGCCCTTTGACACAAAAAGTTGATTATTTTTCCTCTGCACATTTTTTTACATTTATAGATATACATTCAATGCAGCTTGTTCTAATTCTCCTGAATACAGTCTTTTTTTGTGTTTCTCATAAAAATTATGAACATTTTCACACTTTTTATCACTGCTAACACAGACATTGAAATGTGTTTTTCTTAGCGAAGGAAACACTTAGAATGCTGAAAGTCGATCTGTGAGCTCACTATTACCATGCCATTGCAGCCGCATAGCTTAAATTCACTTACCATGAAATAACATTTTGAGGCAATAAGGCAGACAATGTCACTTTTTTTAAAGAAAGCTGCCTTGCCTGTCAAATCTTCTTCACAAGATCCCAAGTGATAAATATACTGGCTAGCATGCTCGGGGTAAGCTGCAGATATGCAAAGAAAAGGTGTACTGGTGTCAACAGATGTCGGTGTCAGAATCAGTCTCCAACAGTGGACTGATCAATAAAGCCTCAGACTGGAAATGTCAAGTTTTCAATAAAAAAAAGTTATATAGATAGGTTAGATACATATGCGGGACACTCCATTAACACCAGTGGTGGGTTCTGAGTTGTACAAACGCCGTCAGAAACACAAAAACTGTATTTTGCCTTGACATGAAAGTGAGTTACTTCTTGGCAAAGCGCCATATATGGCGCTTTGCCAAAAAGTAATTCTGTTTTCAAAAAGTTGCCTTGCGTGTTTTTCCTTGCAAAGGAAACACTAAGAGTACTGCAAATTCACCTGTGAGCTCTCTATTACCATGCCATTGCAACCTTCTAATTTAAATGCACTTACCATGAAATAAAATTTTGATGCTCCAAGGGGGACGAACCCAAAATTTTACCCGACACAGAGTTCCATGGCATCGGACCGAAAAAGCCCTTTGACACAAAAAGTTGATTTTTTTCCTCTGCACATTTATAACATTTGTAGATATACATCCAATACAGCTTGCTCTAATTCTCCTGAATACAGTCTTTTTTTGTGTTTCTGATAAATATTATGAACATTTTCACACTTTTTATCACTGCTGACACAGAAATTTAAATGTGTTTTTCTTGGAGAAGGAAACACTTAGAATGCTGAAAATCCATCTGTGAGCTCACTATTACCATGCTATTGAAGCCGCCTAGTTTAAATTCACTTACCATGAAAGAAAGTTTTGAGGCTGTAAGGCCGACAATGTCACTTTTTTTAAAGAAAGCTGCCTTGCCTGTCAAATCTTCTTCACAAGATCCCAAGTGATAAATATACTGGCTAGCATGCTCGGGGTAGGCTGCAGATATGCAAAGAAAAGGTGTACTGGTGTCAACAGATGTCGGTGTCAGAATCAGTCTCCAACAGTGGACTGATCAATAAAGCCTCAGACTGGAAATGTCAAGTTTTCAATAAAAAAAGTTATATAGATAGGTTAGATACAAATGCGGGACACTCCATTAACACCAGTGGTGGGTTCTGAGTTGTACAAACGCCGTCAGAAACACAAAAACTGTATTTTGCCTTGACATGAAAGTGAGTTACTTCTTGGCAAAGCGCCATATATGGCGCGTTGCCAAAAAGTCATTCTGTTTTCAAAAAGCTGCCTTGCGTGTTTTTCCTTGCAAAGAAAACACTAAGAGTACTGCAAATTCACCTGTGAGCTCTCTATTACCATGCCATTGCAACCTTCTAATTTAAATGCACTTACCATGAAATAAAATTTTGATGCTCCAAGGGGGACGAACCCAAAATTTTACCCGACACAGAGTTCCATGGCATCGGACCGAAAAAGCCCTTTGACACAAAAAGTTGATTTTTTTCCTCTGCACATTTTTAACATTTGTAGATATACATTCAATACAGCTTGCTCTAATTCTCCTGAATACAGTCTTTTTTTGTGTTTCTGATAAATATTATGAACATTTTCACACTTTTTATCACTGCTGACACAGAAATTTAAATGTGCTTTTCTTGGAGAAGGAAACACTTAGAATGCTGAAAATCCATCTGTGAGCTCACTATTACCATGCTATTGAAGCCGCCTAGTTTAAATTCACTTACCATGAAAGAAAGTTTGGAGGCTGTAAGGCCGACAATTTCACTTTTTTTAAAGAAAGCTGCCTTGCCTGTCAAATCTTCTTCACAAGATCCCAAGTGATAAATATACTGGCTAGCATGCTCGGGGTAAGCTGCAGATATGCAAAGAAAAGGTGTACTGGTGTCAACAGATGTCGGTGTCAGAATCAGTCTCCAACAGTGGACTGATCAATAAAGCCTCAGACTGGAAATGTCAAGTTTTCAATAAAAAAAGAGTTATATAGATAGGTTAGATACATATGCGGGACACTCCATTAACACCAGTGGTGGGTTCTGAGTTGTACAAACGCCGTCAGAAACACTAAAACTGTATTTTGCCTTGACATGAAAGTGAGTTACTTCTTGGCAAAGCGCCATATATGGCGCTTTGCCAAAAAGTCATTCTGTTTTCAAAAAGCTGCCTTGCGTGTTTTTCCTTGCAAAGGAAACACTAAGAGTACTGCAAATTCACCTGTGAGCTCTCTATTACCATGCCATTGCAACCTTCTAATTTAAATGCACTTACCATGAAATAAAATTTTGATGCTCCAAGGGGGACAAACCCAATATTTTACCCGACACAGAGTTCCATGGCATCGGACCGAAAAAGCCCTTTGACACAAAAAGTTGATTATTTTTCCTCTGCACATTTTTTACATTTATAGACATACATTCAATGCAGCTTGTTCTAATTCTCCTGAATACAGTCTTTTTTTGTGTTTCTCATAAAAATTATGAACATTTTCACACTTTTTATCACTGCTGACACAGAAATTTAAATGTGTTTTTCTTAGCGAAGGAAACACTTAGAATGCTGAAAGTCGATCTGTGAGCTCACTATTACCATGCCATTGCAGCCGCATAGCTTAAATTCACTTACCATGAAATAAAATTTTGAGGCAATAAGGCAGACAATGTCACTTTTTTTAAAAAGCTTCCTTGCCTGTCAAATCTTCTTCACAAGATCTTAAGTGATAAATATATTGGCTAGCATGCTCGGGTTAAGCTGCAGATATGCAAAGTAAAGGTGTACTGGTGTCAACAGATGTCAGTGTCAGAATCAATCTCCAACAGTGGACTGATCAATAAGGCCTCAGACTAGAAATGTCAAGTTTTCAACAAAAAAAAGTTATGTAAATAGGTTAGCTACATATGCGGGACACTCCATCAACACCAGTGGTGGGTTCTGAGTTGTACAAACGCCGTCAGAAACACAAAAACTGTATTTTGCCTTGACATGAAAGTGAGTTACTGCCAAAAAGTCATTCTGTTTTCAAAAAGCTGCCTTGCGTGTTTTTCCTTGCAAAGGAAACACTAAGAGTACTGCAAATTCACCTGTGAGCTCTCTATTACCATGCCATTGCAACCTTCTAATTTAAATGCACTTATCATGAAATAAAATGTTGATGCTCCAAGGGGGACGAACCCAAAATTTTACCCGACACAGAGTTCCATGGCATCGGACCGAAAAAGCCCTTTGACACAAAAAGTTGATTTTTTTCCTCTGCACATTTTTAACATTTGTAGATATACATTCAATACAGCTTGCTCTAATTCTCCTGAATACAGTCTTTTTTTGTGTTTCTGATAAATATTATGAACATTTTCACACTTTTTATCACTGCTGACACAGACATTTAAATGTGTTTTTCTTGGAGAAGGAAACACTTAGAATGCTGAAAGTCGATCTGTGAGCTCACTATTACCATGCCATTGCAGCCGCATAGCTTAAATTCACTTACCATGAAATAACATTTTGAGGCAATAAGGCAGACAATGTCACTTTTTTTAAAGAAAGCTGCCTTGCCTGTCAAATCTTCTTCACAAGATCCCAAGTGATAAATATACTGGCTAGCATGCTCGGGGTAAGCTGCAGATATGCAAAGAAAAGGTGTACTGGTGTCAACAGATGTCGGTGTCAGAATCAGTCTCCAACAGTGGACTGATCAATAAAGCCTCAGACTGGAAATGTCAAGTTTTCAATAAAAAAAAGTTATATAGATAGGTTAGATACATATGCGGGACACTCCATTAACACCAGTGGTGGGTTCTGAGTTGTACAAACGCCGTCAGAAACACAAAAACTGTATTTTGCCTTGACACGAAAGTGAGTTACTTCTTGGCAAAGCGCCATATATGGCGCTTTGCCAAAAAGTCATTCTATTTTCAAAAAGCTGCCTTGCGTGTTTTTCCTTGCAAAGGAAACACTAAGAGTACTGCAAATTCACCTGTGAGCTCTCTATTACCATGCCATTGCAACCTTCTAATTTAAATGCACTTACCATGAAATAAAATTTTGATGCTCCAAGGGGGACGAACCCAAAATTTTACCCGACACAGAGTTCCATGGCATCGGACCGAAAAAGCCCTTTGACACAAAAAGTTGATTATTTTTCCTCTGCACATTTTTTTACATTTATAGATATACATTCAATGCAGCTTGTTCTAATTCTCCTGAATACAGTCTTTTTTTGTGTTTCTCATAAAAATTATGAACATTTTCACACTTTTTATCACTGCTGACACAGACATTGAAATGTGTTTTTCTTAGCGAAGGAAACACTTAGAATGCTGAAAGTCGATCTGTGAGCTCACTATTACCATGCCATTGCAGCCGCATAGCTTAAATTCACTTACCATGAAATAACATTTTGAGGCAATAAGGCAGACAATGTCACATTTTTTAAAAAGTTTCCTTGCCTGTCAAATCTTCTTCACAAGATCTCAAGTGATAAATATATTGGCTAGCATGCTCGGGTTAAGCTGCAGATATGCAAAGAAAAGGTGTTCTGGTGTCAACAGATGTCGGTGTCAGAATCAATCTCCAACAGTGGACTGATCAATAAGGCCTCAGACTGGAAATGTCAAGTTTTCAACAAAAAAAAGTTATGTAAATAGGTTAGATACATATGCGGGACACTCCATCAACACCAGTGGTGGGTTCTGAGTTGTACAAACGCCGTCAGAAACACAAAAACTGTATTTTGCCTTGACATGAAAGTGAGTTACTTCTTGGCAAAGCGCCATATATGGCGCTTTGCCAAAAAGTCATTCTGTTTTCAAAAAGCTGCCTTGCGTGTTTTTCCTTGCAAAGGAAACACTAAGAGTACTGCAAATTCACCTGTGAGCTCTCTATTACCATGCCATTGCAACCTTCTAATTTAAATGCACTTACCATGAAATAAAATTTTGATGCTCCAAGGGGGACGAACCCAAAATTTTACCCGACACAGAGTTCCATGGCATCGGACCGAAAAAGCCCTTTGACACAAAAAGTTGATTTTTTTCCTCTGCACATTTTTAACATTTGTAGATATACATTCAATACAGCTTGCTCTAATTCTCCTGAATACAGTCTTTTTTTGTGTTTCTAATAAATATTATGAACATTTTCACACTTTTTATCACTGCTGACACAGAAATTTAAATGTGTTTTTCTTGGAGAAGGAAACACTTAGAATGCTGAAAATCCATCTGTGAGCTCACTATTACCATGCTATTGAAGCCGCCTAGTTTAAATTCACTTACCATGAAAGAAAGTTTTGAGGCTGTAAGGCCGACAATGTCACTTTTTTTAAAGAAAGCTGCCTTGCCTGTCAAATCTTCTTCACAAGATCCCAAGTGATAAATATACTCGGTAGCATGCTCGGGGTAAGCTGCAGATATGCAAAGAAAAGGTGTACTGGTGTCAACAGATGTCGGTGTCAGAATCAGTCTCCAACAGTGGACTGATCAATAAAGCCTCAGACTGGAAATGTCAAGTTTTCAATAAAAAAAAGTTATATAGATAGGTTAGATACATATGCGGGACACTCCATTAACACCAGTGGTGGGTTCTGAGTTGTACAAACGCCGTCAGAAACACAAAAACTGTATTTTGCCTTGACATGAAAGTGAGTTACTTCTTGGCAAAGCGCCATATATGGCGCTTTGCCAAAAAGTCATTCTGTTTTCAAAAAGCTGCCTTGCGTGTTTTTCCTTGCAAAGGAAACACTAAGAGTACTGAAAATTCACCTGTGAACTCTCTATTACCATGCCATTGCAACCTTCTAATTTAAATGCACTTACCATGAAATAAATTGTTGATGCTCCAAGGGGGACGAACCCAAAATTTTACCCGACACAGAGTTCCATGGCATCAGACCGAAAAAGCCCTTTGACACAAAAAGTTAATTATTTTTCCTCTGCACATTTTTTACATTTATAGATATACATTCAATGCAGCTTGTTCTAATTCTCCTGAATACAGTCTTTTTTTTGTGTTTCTCATAAAAATTATGAACATTTTCACACTTTTTATCACTGCTGACACAGAAATTTAAATGTGTTTTTCTTAGCGAAGGAAACACTTAGAATGCTGAAAGTCGATCTGTGAGCTCACTATTACCATGCCATTGCAGCCGCATAGCTTAAATTCACTTACCATGAAATAAAATTTTGAGGCAATAAAACAGACAATGTCACTTTTTTTAAAAAGCTTCCTTGCCTGTCAAATCTTCTTCACAAGATCTCAAGTGATAAATATATTGGCTAGCATGCTCGGGTTAAGCTGCAGATATGCAAAGAAAAGGTGTACTGGTGTCAACAGATGTCAGTGTCAGAATCAATCTCCAACAGTGGACTGATCAATAAGGCCTCAGACTAAAAATGTCAAGTTTTCAACAAAAAAAAGTTATGTAAACAGGTTAGATACATATGCGGGACACTCCATCAACACCTGTGGTGGGTTCTGAGTTGTACAAACGCCGTCAGAAACACAAAAACTGTATTTTGCCTTGACATGAAAGTGAGTTACTTCTTGGCAAAGCGCCATATATGGCGCTTTGCCAAAAAGTCATTCTGTTTTCAAAAAGCTGCCTTGCGTATTTTTCCTTGCAAAGGAAACATTAAGAGTACCGCAATTTCACCTGTGAGCTCTTTATTACCATGCCATTGCAACCTTCTAATTTAAATGCACTTACCATGAAATAAAATTTTGATGCTCCAAGGGGGACGAACCCAAAATTTTACCCGACACAGAGTTCCATGGCATCGGACCAAAAAAGCCCTTTGACACAAAAAGTTGATTTTTTTCCTCTGCACATTTTTAACATTTGTAGATATACATTCAATACAGCTTGCTCTAATTCTCCTGAAAACAGTCTTTTTTTGTGTTTCTGATAAATATTATGAACATTTTCACACTTTTTATCACTGCTGACACAGACATTTAAATGTGTTTTTCTTGGATAAGGAAACACTTAGAATGCTGAAAATCCATCTGTGAGCTCACTATTACCATGCTATTGAAGCCGCCTAGTTTAAATTCACTTACCATGAAAGAAAGTTTTGAGGCTGTAAGGCCGACAATGTCACTTTTTTTAAAGAAAGCTGCCTTGCCTGTCAAATCTTCTTCACAAGATCCCAAGTGATAAATATACTGGCTAGCATGCTCGGGGTAAGCTGCAGATATGCAAAGAAAAGGTGTACTGGTGTCAACAGATATCGGTGTCAGAATCAGTCTCCAACAGTGGACTGATCAATAAAGCCTCAGACTGGAAATGTCAAGTTTTCAATAAAAAAATGTTATATAGATAGGTTAGATACAAATGCGGGACACTCCATTAACACCAGTGGTGGGTTCTGAGTTGTACAAACGCCGTCAGAAACACAAAAACTGTATTTTGCCTTGACATGAAAGTGAGTTACTTCTTGGCAAAGCGCCATATATGGCGCTTTGCCAAAAAGTCATTCTGTTTTCAAAAAGCTGCCTTGCGTGTTTTTCCTTGCAAAGGAAACACTAAGAGTACTGCAAATTCACCTGTGAGCTCTCTATTACCATGCCATTGCAACCTTCTAATTTAAATGCACTTACCATGAAATAAAATTTTGATGCTCCAAGGGGGACGAACCCAAAATTTTACCCGACACAGAGTTCCATGGCATCGGACCGAAAAAGCCCTTTGACACAAAAAGTTGATTTTTTTCCTCTGCACATTTTAAACATTTGTAGATATACATTCAATACAGCTTGCTCTAATTCTCCTGAATACAGTCTTTTTTTGTGTTTCTGATAAATATTATGAACATTTTCACACTTTTTATCACTACTGACACAGAAATTTAAATGTGCTTTTCTTGGAGAAGGAAACACTTAGAATGCTGCAAATCCATCTGTGAGCTCACTATTACTATGCTATTGCGGCCGCCTAGTTTAAATTCACTTACCATGAAAGAAAGTTTGGAGGCTGTAAGGCCGACAATTTCACTTTTTTTAAAGAAAGCTGCCTTGCCTGTCAAATCTTCTTCACAAGATCCCAAGTGATAAATATACTGGCTAGCATGCTCGGGGTAAGCTGCAGATATGCAAAGAAAAGGTGTACTGGTGTCAACAGATGTCGGTGTCAGAATCAGTCTCCAACAGTGGACTGATCAATAAAGCCTCAGACTGGAAATGTCAAGTTTTCAATAAAAAAAGAGTTATATAGATAGGTTAGATACATATGCGGGACACTCCATTAACACCAGTGGTGAGTTCTGAGTTGTACAAACGCCGTCAGAAACACTAAAACTGTATTTTGCCTTGACATGAAAGTGAGTTACTTCTTGGCAAAGCACCATATATGGCGCTTTGCCAAAAAGTCATTCTGTTTTCAAAAAGCTGCCTTGCGTGTTTTTCCTTGCAAAGGAAACACTAAGAGTACTGCAAATTCACCTGTGAGCTCTCTATTACCATGCCATTGCAACCTTCTAATTTAAATGCACTTACCATCAAATAAAATTTTGATGCTCCAAGGGGGACAAACCCAATATTTTACCCGACACAGAGTTCCATGGCATCGGACCGAAAAAGCCCTTTGACACAAAAAGTTGATTATTTTTCCTCTGCACATTTTTTACATTTATAGACATACATTCAATGCAGCTTGTTCTAATTCTCCTGAATACAGTCTTTTTTTGTGTTTCTCATAAAAATTATGAACATTTTCACACTTTTTTATCACTGCTGACACAGAAATTTAAATGTGTTTTTCTTAGCGAAGGAAACACTTAGAATGCTGAAAGTCGATCTGTGAGCTCACTATTACCATGCCATTGCAGCCGCATAGCTTAAATTCACTTACCATGAAATAAAATTTTGAGGCAATAAGGCAGACAATGTCACTTTTTTTAAAAAGCTTCCTTGCCTGTCAAATCTTCTTCACAAGATCTTAAGTGATAAATATATTGGCTAGCATGCTCGGGTTAAGCTGCAGATATGCAAAGTAAAGGTGTACTGGTGTCAACAGATGTCAGTGTCAGAATCAATCTCCAACAGTGGACTGATCAATAAGGCCTCAGACTAGAAATGTCAAGTTTTCAACAAAAAAAAGTTATGTAAATAGGTTAGATACATATGCGGGACACTCCATCAACACCAGTGGTGGGTTCTGAGTTGTACAAACGCCGTCAGAAACACAAAAACTGTATTTTGCCTTGACATGAAAGTGAGTTACTGCCAAAAAGTCATTCTGTTTTCAAAAAGCTGCCTTGCGTGTTTTTCCTTGCAAAGGAAACACTAAGAGTACTGCAAATTCACCTGTGAGCTCTCTATTACCATGCCATTGCAACCTTCTAATTTAAATGCACTTATCATGAAATAAAATTTTGATGCTCCAAGGGGGACGAACCCAAAATTTTACCCGACACAGAGTTCCATGGCATCGGACCGAAAAAGCCCTTTGACACAAAAAGTTGATTTTTTTCCTCTGCACATTTTTAACATTTGTAGATATACATTCAATACAGCTTGCTCTAATTCTCCTGAATACAGTCTTTTTTTGTGTTTCTGATAAATATTATGAACATTTTCACACTTTTTATCACTGCTGACACAGACATTTAAATGTGTTTTTCTTGGAGAAGGAAACACTTAGAATGCTGAAAGTCGATCTGTGAGCTCACTATTACCATGCCATTGCAGCCGCATAGCTTAAATTCACTTACCATGAAATAAAATTTTGAGGCAATAAGGCAGACAATGTCACTTTTTTTAAAGAAAGCTGCCTTGCCTGTCAAATCTTCTTCACAAGATCCCAAGTGATAAATATACTGGCTAGCATGCTCGGGGTAAGCTGCAGATATGCAAAGAAAAGGTGTACTGGTGTCAACAGATGTCGGTGTCAGAATCAGTCTCCAACAGTGGACTGATCAATAAAGCCTCAGACTGGAAATGTCAAGTTTTCAATAAAAAAAAGTTATATAGATAGGTTAGATACATATGCGGGACACTCCATTAACACCAGTGGTGGGTTCTGAGTTGTACAAACGCCGTCAGAAACACAAAAACTGTATTTTGCCTTGACACGAAAGTGAGTTACTTCTTGGCAAAGCGCCATATATGGCGCTTTGCCAAAAAGTCATTCTGTTTTCAAAAAGCTGCCTTGCGTGTTTTTCCTTGCAAAGGAAACACTAAGAGTACTGCAAATTCACCTGTGAGCTCTCTATTACCATGCCATTGCAACCTTCTAATTTAAATGCACTTACCATGAAATAAAATTTTGATGCTCCAAGGGGGACGAACCCAAAATTTTACCCGACACAGAGTTCCATGGCATCGGACCGAAAAAGCCCTTTGACACAAAAAGTTGATTATTTTTCCTCTGCACATTTTTTTACATTTATAGATATACATTCAATGCAGCTTGTTCTAATTCTCCTGAATACAGTCTTTTTTTGTGTTTCTCATAAAAATTATGAACATTTTCACACTTTTTATCACTGCTAACACAGAAATTGAAATGTGTTTTTCTTAGCGAAGGAAACACTTAGAATGCTGAAAGTCGATCTGTGAGCTCACTATTACCATGCCATTGCAGCCGCATAGCTTAAATTCACTTACCATGAAATAACATTTTGAGGCAATAAGGCAGACAATGTCACTTTTTTTAAAGAAAGCTGCCTTGCCTGTCAAATCTTCTTCACAAGATCCCAAGTGATAAATATACTGGCTAGCATGCTCGGGGTAAGCTGCAGATATGCAAAGAAAAGGTGTACTGGTGTCAACAGATGTCGGTGTCAGAATCAGTCTCCAACAGTGGACTGATCAATAAAGCCTCAGACTGGAAATGTCAAGTTTTCAATAAAAAAAAGTTATATAGATAGGTTAGATACATATGCGGGACACTCCATTAACACCAGTGGTGGGTTCTGAGTTGTACAAACGCCGTCAGAAACACAAAAACTGTATTTTGCCTTGACATGAAAGTGAGTTACTTCTTGGCAAAGCGCCATATATGGCGCTTTGCCAAAAAGTAATTCTGTTTTCAAAAAGTTGCCTTGCGTGTTTTTCCTTGCAAAGGAAACACTAAGAGTACTGCAAATTCACCTGTGAGCTCTCTATTACCATGCCATTGCAACCTTCTAATTTAAATGCACTTACCATGAAATAAAATTTTGATGCTCCAAGGGGGACGAACCCAAAATTTTACCCGACACAGAGTTCCATGGCATCGGACCGAAAAAGCCCTTTGACACAAAAAGTTGATTTTTTTCCTCTGCACATTTATAACATTTGTAGATATACATTCAATACAGCTTGCTCTAATTCTCCTGAATACAGTCTTTTTTTGTGTTTCTGATAAATATTATGAACATTTTCACACTTTTTATCACTGCTGACACAGAAATTTAAATGTGTTTTTCTTGGAGAAGGAAACACTTAGAATGCTGAAAATCCATCTGTGAGCTCACTATTACCATGCTATTGAAGCCGCCTAGTTTAAATTCACTTACCATGAAAGAAAGTTTTGAGGCTGTAAGGCCGACAATGTCACTTTTTTTAAAGAAAGCTGCCTTGCCTGTCAAATCTTCTTCACAAGATCCCAAGTGATAAATATACTGGCTAGCATGCTCGGGGTAGGCTGCAGATATGCAAAGAAAAGGTGTACTGGTGTCAACAGATGTCGGTGTCAGAATCAGTCTCCAACAGTGGACTGATCAATAAAGCCTCAGACTGGAAATGTCAAGTTTTCAATAAAAAAAGTTATATAGATAGGTTAGATACAAATGCGGGACACTCCATTAACACCAGTGGTGGGTTCTGAGTTGTACAAACGCCGTCAGAAACACAAAAACTGTATTTTGCCTTGACATGAAAGTGAGTTACTTCTTGGCAAAGCGCCATATATGGCGCGTTGCCAAAAAGTCATTCTGTTTTCAAAAAGCTGCCTTGCGTGTTTTTCCTTGCAAAGAAAACACTAAGAGTACTGCAAATTCACCTGTGAGCTCTCTATTACCATGCCATTGCAACCTTCTAATTTAAATGCACTTACCATGAAATAAAATTTTGATGCTCCAAGGGGGACGAACCCAAAATTTTACCCGACACAGAGTTCCATGGCATCGGACCGAAAAAGCCCTTTGACACAAAAAGTTGATTATTTTTCCTCTGCACATTTTTTTACATTTATAGATATACATTCAATGCAGCTTGTTCTAATTCTCCTGAATACAGTCTTTTTTTGTGTTTCTCATAAAAATTATGAACATTTTCACACTTTTTATCACTGCTGACACAGACATTGAAATGTGTTTTTCTTAGCGAAGGAAACACTTAGAATGCTGAAAGTCGATCTGTGAGCTCACTATTACCATGCCATTGCAGCCGCATAGCTTAAATTCACTTACCATGAAATAACATTTTGAGGCAATAAGGCAGACAATGTCACATTTTTTAAAAAGTTTCCTTGCCTGTCAAATCTTCTTCACAAGATCTCAAGTGATAAATATATTGGCTAGCATGCTCGGGTTAAGCTGCAGATATGCAAAGAAAAGGTGTTCTGGTGTCAACAGATGTCGGTGTCAGAATCAATCTCCAACAGTGGACTGATCAATAAGGCCTCAGACTGGAAATGTCAAGTTTTCAACAAAAAAAAGTTATGTAAATAGGTTAGATACATATGCGGGACACTCCATCAACACCAGTGGTGGGTTCTGAGTTGTACAAACGCCGTCAGAAACACAAAAACTGTATTTTGCCTTGACATGAAAGTGAGTTACTTCTTGGCAAAGCGCCATATATGGCGCTTTGCCAAAAAGTCATTCTGTTTTCAAAAAGCTGCCTTGCGTGTTTTTCCTTGCAAAGGAAACACTAAGAGTACTGCAATTTCACCTGTGAGCTCTCTATTACCATGCCATTGCAACCTTCTAATTTAAATGCACTTACCATGAAATAAAATTTTGATGCTCCAAGGGGGACGAACCCAAAATTTTACCCGACACAGAGTTCCATGGCATCGGAACGAAAAAGCCCTTTGACACAAAAAGTTGATTTTTTTCCTCTGCACATTTTTAACATTTGTAGATATACATTCAATACAGCTTGCTCTAATTCTCCTGAATACAGTCTTTTTTTGTGTTTCTGATAAATATTATGAACATTTTCACACTTTTTATCACTGCTGACACAGAAATTTAAATGTGTTTTTCTTGGAGAAGGAAACACTTAGAATGCTGAAAATCCATCTGTGAGCTCACTATTACCATGCTATTGAAGCCGCCTAGTTTAAATTCACTTACCATGAAAGAAAGTTTTGAGGCTGTAAGGCCGACAATGTCACTTTTTTTTAAAGAAAGCTGCCTTGCCTGTCAAATCATCTTCACAAGATCCCAAGTGATAAATATACTGGCTAGCATGCTCGGGGTAAACTGCAGATATGCAAAGAAAAGGTGTACTGGTGTCAACAGATGTCGGTGTCAGAATCAGTCTCCAACAGTGGACTGATCAATAAAGCCTCAGACTGGAAATGTCAAGTTTTCAATAAAAAAAAGTTATATAGATAGGTTAGATACATATGCGGGACACTCCATTAACACCAGTGGTGGGTTCTGAGTTGCACAAACGCCGTCAGAAACACAAAAACTCTATTTTGCCTTGACATGAAAGTGAGTTACTTCTTGGCAAAGCGCCATATATGGCGCTTTGCCAAAAAGTCATTCTGTTTTCAAAAAGCTGCCTTGCGTGTTTTTCCTTGCAAAGGAAACACTAAGAGTACTGCAAATTCACCTGTGAGCTCTCTATTACCATGCCATTGCAACCTTCTTATTTAAATGCACTTATCATGAAATAACATTTTGATGCTCCAAGGGGGACGAACCCAAAATTTTACCCGACACAGAGTTCCATGGCATCGGACCGAAAAAGCCCTTTGACACAAAAAGTTGATTTTTTTCCTCTGCACATTTTTAACATTTGTAGATATACATTCAATACAGCTTGCTCTAATTCTCCTGAATACAGTCTTTTTTTGTGTTTCTGATAAATATTATGAACATTTTCACACTTTTTATCACTGCTGACACAGAAATTTAAATGTGTTTTTCTTGGAGAAGGAAACACTTAGAATGCTGAAAATCCATCTGTGAGCTCACTATTACCATGCTATGGAAGCCGCCTAGTTTAAATTCACTTACCATGAAAGAAAGTTTTGAGGCTGTAAGGCCGACAATGTCACTTTTTTTAAAGAAAGCTGCCTTGCCTGTCAAATCTTCTTCACAAGATCCCAAGTGATAAATATACTGGCTAGCATGCTCGGGGTAAGCTGCAGATATGCAAAGAAAAGGTGTACTGGTGTCAACAGATGTCGGTGTCAGAATCAGTCTCCAACAGTGGACTGATCAATAAAGCCTCAGACTGGAAATGTCAAGTTTTCAATAAAAAAAAGTTATATAGATAGGTTAGATACATATGCGGGACACTCCATTAACACCAGTGGTGGGTTCTGAGTTGTACAAACGCCGTCAGAAACACAAAAACTGTATTTTGCCTTGACATGAAAGTGAGTTACTTCTTGGCAAAGCGCCATATATGGCGCTTTGCCAAAAAGTCATTCTGTTTTCAAAAAGCTGCCTTGCGTGTTTTTCCTTGCAAAGGAAACACTAAGAGTACTGCAAATTCACCTGTGAACTCTCTATTACCATGCCATTGCAACCTTCTAATTTAAATGCACTTACCATGAAATAAAATGTTGATGCTCCAAGGGGGACGAACCCAAAATTTTACCCGACACAGAGTTCCATGGCATCAGACCGAAAAAGCCCTTTGACACAAAAAGTTAATTATTTTTCCTCTGCACATTTTTTACATTTATAGATATACATTCAATGCAGCTTGTTCTAATTCTCCTGAATACAGTCTTTTTTTTGTGTTTCTCATAAAAATTATGAACATTTTCACACTTTTTATCACTGCTGACACAGAAATTTAAATGTGTTTTTCTTAGCGAAGGAAACACTTAGAATGCTGAAAGTCGATCTGTGAGCTCACTATTACCATGCCATTGCAGCCGCATAGCTTAAATTCACTTACCATGAAATAAAATTTTGAGGCAATAAGGCAGACAATGTCACTTTTTTTAAAAAGCTTCCTTGCCTGTCAAATCTTCTTCACAAGATCTCAAGTGATAAATATATTGGCTAGCATGCTCGGGTTAAGCTGCAGATATGCAAAGAAAAGGTGTACTGGTGTCAACAGATGTCAGTGTCAGAATCAATCTCCAACAGTGGACTGATCAATAAGGCCTCAGACTAGAAATGTCAAGTTTTCAACAAAAAAAAGTTATGTAAACAGGTTAGATATATATGCGGGACACTCCATCAACACCAGTGGTGGGTTCTGAGTTGTACAAACGCCGTCAGAAACACAAAAACTGTATTTTGCCTTGACATGAAAGTGAGTTACTTCTTGGCAAAGCGCCATATATGGCGCTTTGCCAAAAAGTCATTCTGTTTTCAAAAAGCTGCCTTGCGTATTTTTCCTTGCAAAGGAAACATTAAGAGTACTGCAATTTCACCTGTGAGCTCTCTATTACCATGCCATTGCAACCTTCTAATTTAAATGCACTTACCATGAAATAAAATTTTGATGCTCCAAGGGGGACGAACCCAAAATTTTACCCGACACAGAGTTCCATGGCATCGGACCAAAAAAGCCCTTTGACACAAAAAGTTGATTTTTTTCCTCTGCACATTTTTAACATTTGTAGATATACATTCAATACAGCTTGCTCTAATTCTCCTGAATACAGTCTTTTTTTGTGTTTCTGATAAATATTATGAACATTTTCACACTTTTTATCACTGCTGACAGAAATTTAAATGTGTTTTTCTTGGAGAAGGAAACACTTAGAATGCTGAAAATCCATCTGTGAGCTCACTATTACCATGCTATTGAAGCCGCCTAGTTTAAATTCACTTACCATGAAAGAAAGTTTTGAGGCTGTAAGGCCGACAATGTCACTTTTTTTAAAGAAAGCTGCCTTGCCTGTCAAATCTTCTTCACAAGATCCCAAGTGATAAATATACTGGCTAGCATGCTCGGGGTAAGCTGCAGATATGCAAAGAAAAGGTGTACTGGTGTCAACAGATGTCGGTGTCAGAATCAGTCTCCAACAGTGGACTGATCAATAAAGCCTCAGACTGGAAATGTCAAGTTTTCAATAAAAAAAAGTTATATAGATAGGTTAGATACATATGCAGGACACTCCATTAACACCAGTGGTGGGTTCTGAGTTGTACAAACGCCGTCAGAAACACAAAAACTGTATTTTGCTTTGACATGAAAGTGAGTTACTTCTTGGCAAAGCGCCATATATGGCGCTTTGCCAAAAAGTCATTCTGTTTTCAAAAAGCTGCCTTGCGTGTTTTTCCTTGCAAAGGAAACACTAAGAGTACTGCAAATTCACCTGTGAACTCTCTATTACCATGCCATTGCAACCTTCTAATTTAAATGCACTTACCATGAAATAAAATTTTGATGCTCCAAGGGGGACGAACCCAAAATTTTACCCGACACAGAGTTCCATGGCATCGGACCGAAAAAGCCCTTTGACACAAAAAGTTAATTATTTTTCCTCTGCACATTTTTTACATTTATAGATATACATTCAATGCAGCTTGTTCTAATTCTCCTGAATACAGTCTTTTTTTTGTGTTTCTCATAAAAATTATGAACATTTTCACACTTTTTATCACTGCTGACACAGAAATTTAAATGTATTTTTCTTAGCGAAGGAAACACTTACAATGCTGAAAGTCGATCTGTGAGCTCACTATTACCATGCCATTGCAGCCGCATAGCTTAAATTCACTTACCATGAAATAAAATTTTGAGGCAATAAGGTAGACAATGTCACTTTTTTTAAAAAGCTTCCTTGCCTGTCAAATCTTCTTCACAAGATCTCAAGTGATAAATATATTGGCTAGCATGCTCGGGTTAAGCTGCAGATATGCAAAGAAAAGGTGTACTGGTGTCAACAGATGTCAGTGTCAGAATCAATCTCCAACAGTGGACTGATCAATAAGGCCTCAGACTAGAAATGTCAAGTTTTCAACAAAAAAAAGTTATGTAAATAGGTTAGATACATATGCGGGACACTCCATCAACACCAGTGGTGGGTTCTGAGTTGTACAAACGCCGTCAGAAACACAAAAACTGTATTTTGCCTTGACATGAAAGTGAGTTACTTCTTGGCAAAGCGCCATATATGGCGCTTTGCCAAAAAGTCATTCTGTTTTCAAAAAGCTGCCTTGCGTATTTTTCCTTGCAAAGGAAACACTAAGAGTACTGCAATTTCACCTGTGAGCTCTCTATTACCATGCCATTGCAACCTTCTAATTTAAATGCACTTACCATGAAATAAAATTTTGATGCTCCAAGGGGGACGAACCCAAAATTTTACCCGACACAGAGTTCCATGGCATCGGACCAAAAAAGCCCTTTGACACAAAAAGTTGATTTTTTTCCTCTGCACATTTTTAACATTTGTAGATATACATTCAATACAGCTTGCTCTAATTCTCCTGAATACAGTCTTTTTTTGTGTTTCTGATAAATATTATGAACATTTTCACACTTTTTATCACTGCTGACAGAAATTTAAATGTGTTTTTCTTGGATAAGGAAACACTTAGAATGCTGAAAATCCATCTGTGAGCTCACTATTACCATGCTATTGAAGCCGCCTAGTTTAAATTCACTTACCATGAAAGAAAGTTTTGAGGCTGTAAGGCCGACAATGTCACTTTTTTTTAAAGAAAGCTGCCTTGCCTGTCAAATCTTCTTCACAAGATCCCAAGTGATAAATATACTGGCTAGCATGCTCGGGGTAAGCTGCAGATATGCAAAGAAAAGGTGTACTGGTGTCAACAGATGTCGGTGTCAGAATCAGTCTCCAACAGTGGACTGATCAATAAAGCCTCAGACTGGAAATGTCAAGTTTTCAATAAAAAAAAGTTATATAGATAGGTTAGATACATATGCGGGACACTCCATTAACACCAGTGGTGGGTTCTGAGTTGTACAAACGCCGTCAGAAACACAAAAACTGTATTTTGCCTTGACATGAAAGTGAGTTACTTCTTGGCAAAGCGCCATATATGGCGCTTTGCCAAAAAGTCATTCTGTTTTCAAAAAGCTGCCTTGCGTGTTTTTCCTTGCAAAGGAAACACTAAGGGGCCGATTCATAGAATTCAGCGCACAAGTGGCGCACGCGGCTGGCGCACAGTGTGCGCGTGCGAATCCCTGCGCCAGCCGCGTGCGCTAAAATCCATTTCCGTGCACAGCGTATTCATGGATTCCAGCCACCAAAACCAGCCGTGACGCACAGTGGCGCAGCGACCCTGCAGCAGCGCCAGTTACGCCTCCAAGAACGCCTCTCGCGCAGGGAAAAGCCATCAAAATCCCCAACCCAGCGCAAAGGGCAGCAGCAAACGCAGAGCTGGGAGCGTGTATTCCAGGGGTGTGCGGGTGTTTCCATACGCGACTGGGCTGGGTATGTGTATTTCAGGAGTGCACGAGAAAGTCTACACGCGATTGGCCTGTGTACGTGGATTACAGGGGTGCGCGAGAAAGTCTACACGCGATTGGCCTGGGTACGTGGATTTCAAGGGTGCGCGAGAAAGTCTACACGCGATTGGCCTGGGTACGTGGATTTCAGGGGTGCGCGAGAAAGTCTACACGCGATTGGCCTGTGTACGTGGATTTCAGGGGTGCGCGAGAAAGTCTACACGCGATTGGCCTGGGTACGTGGATTTCAGGGGTGCGCGAGAAAGTCTACACGCGATTGGCCTGGGTACGTGGATTTCAGGGGTGCGCGAGAAAGTCTACACGCGTTTGGCCTGTGTACGTGGATTTCAGGGGTGCGCGAGAAAGTCTACACGCGATTGGCCTGGGTACGTGGATTTCAGGGGTGCGCGAGAAAGTCTACACGCGATTGGCCTGGGTACGTGGATTTCAGGGGTGCGCGAGAAAGTCCACACGCGATTGGCCTGGGTACGTGGATTTCAGGGGTGCGCGAGAAAGTCTACACGCGATTGGCCTGGGTACGTGGATTTCAGGGGTGCGCGAGAAAGTCTACACGCGATTGGCCTGGGTACGTGGATTTCAGGGGCTCGCGGGTGGTTCCACACGCGAAAGGGCCTGTGCGAGTGGGGTAGTGTATTACGTGGGTGTGCGGGAAGTTCAAGACGTGAATTGGCAGTGTGGGTCCTCCCAGGTCTCCCCTCTACCCCCTCCATGACCTCTGCAGGCATCCCACACCACAGGGGACTACCCTGCACCCCATGTCATGTCCCGCAGGCAGCCCATCCACCATGGCCATGCCCCCCAGCCAAGCCACATGTCCCCTTGCACCCCCACCCCCCAGCCACCAGGGGCAGCCTCCACCAGGCCCCCACCCATGTCACCCAGCACCCCCACCCCCCAGCCACCAGGGGCAGCCTCCACCAGGCCCCCACCCATGTCCAACTCATGTCTCCCACCCCCCAGCACTGTGGGGCACCTGCCAGCAGGCCCCCACCCATGTCCAACCCATGTCTCCCACCCCCCCCACCCCCCAGTCACCAGGGGCACCCTCCACCAGGCCCCCACCCATGTCTCCCACCACCCCCACCCCCCAGTCACCAGGGGCAGCCTCCACCAGGCCCCCACCCATGTCTCCCACCACCCCCACCCCCCAGTCACCAGGAGCACCCTCCACCAGGCCCCCACCCATGTCTCCCACCACCCCCACCCCCCAGTCACCAGGGGCAGCCTCCACCAGGCCCCCACCCATGTCACCCAGCACCCCCACCCCCCAGCCACCAGGGGCAGCCTCCACCAGGCCCCCACCCATGTCCAACTCATGTCTCCCACCCCTCAGCACTGTGGGGCACCTGCCAGCAGGCCCCCACCCATGTCCAACCCATGTCTCCCACCCCCCCCACCCCCCAGTCACCAGGGGCACGCTCCACCAGGCCCCCACCCATGTCTCCCACCACCCCCACCCCCCAGTCACCAGGGGCAGCCTCCACCAGGCCCCCACCCATGTCACCCAGCACCCCCACCCCCCAGTCACCAGGGGCAGCCTCCACCAGGCCCCCACCCATGTCAAACTCATGTCTCCCACCACCCCCACCCCCCAGCAGTGCAGGGCCAGCCTCCACCAGGCCCCCACCCATGTCCAACTCATGTCTCCCACCCCCCAGCACTGTGGGGCCCCCACCCATGTCCAACTCATGTCTCCCACCCCCCAGCACTGTGGGGCACCTGCCAGCAGGCCCCCACCCATGTCTCCCACCACCCCCACCCCCCAGCCACCAGGGGCACCCTCCACCAGGCCCCCACCCATGTCTCCCACCACCCCCACCCCCCAGCCACCAGGGGCACCCTCCACCAGGCCCCCACCCATGTCTCCCACCACCCCCACCCCCCAGCCACCAGGGGCAGCCTCCACCAGGCCCCCACCCATGTCTCCCACCCCCCCACCCCCCAGTCACCAGGGGCAGCCTCCACCAGGCCCCCACCCATGTCACCCACCCCCCCACCCCCCAGTCACCAGGGGCAGCCTCCACCAGGCCCCCACCCATGTCACCCAGCACCCCCACCCCCCAGCCACCAGGGGCAGCCTCCACCAGGCCCCCACCCATGTCCAACTCATGTCTCCCACCCCCCAGCACTGTGGGGCACCTGCCAGCAGGCCCCCACCCATGTCCAACCCATGTCTCCCACCCCCCCACCCCCCAGTCACCAGGGGCACCCTCCACCAGGCCCCCACCCATGTCTCCCACCACCCCCACCCCCCAGTCACCAGGGGCAGCCTCCACCAGGCCCCACCCATGTCACCCAGCACCCCCACCCCCCAGCAGTGCAGGGGCAGCCTCCACCAGGCCCCCACCCATGTCAAACTCATGTCTCCCTCCACCCCCACCCCCCAGCAGTGCAGGGCCAGCCTCCACCAGGCCCCCACCCATGTCCAACTCATGTCTCCCACCCCCCAGCACTGTGGGGCACCTGCCAGCAGGCCCCCACCCATGTCCAACTCATGTCTCCCACCCCCAGCACTGTGGGGCACCTGCCAGCAGGCCCCCACCCATGTCTCCCACCACCCCCACCCCCCATCCACCAGGGGCACCCTCCACCAGGCCCCCACCCATGTCTCCCACCACCCCCACCCACCAGCCACCAGGGGCACCCTCCACCAGGCCCCCACCCATGTCTCCCACCACCCCCACCCCCCAGCCACCAGGGGCAGCCTCCACCAGGCCCCCACCCATGTCTCCCACCCCCCCACCCCCCAGTCACCAGGGGCAGCCTCCACCAGGCCCCACCCATGTCACCCAGCACCCCCACCCCCCAGCCACCAGGGGCAGCCTCCACCAGGCCCCCACCCATGTCCAACTCATGTCTCCCACCCCCCAGCACTGTGGGGCACCTGCCAGCAGGCCCCCACCCATGTCCAACCCATGTCTCCCACCCCCCACCCCCCAGTCACCAGGGGCACCCTCCACCAGGCCCCCACCCATGTCCAACTCATGTCTCCCACCCCCCAGCACTGTGGGGCACCTGCCAGCAGGCCCCCACCCATGTCCAACCCATGTCTCCCACCCCCCCCCCACCCCCCAGTCACCAGGGGCACCCTCCACCAGGCCCCCACCCATGTCTCCCACCACCCCCACCCCCCAGTCACCAGGGGCAGCCCCC
Organism: Ambystoma mexicanum; assembly: GCF_040938575.1. Taxonomy (NCBI): domain Eukaryota; kingdom Metazoa; phylum Chordata; class Amphibia; order Caudata; family Ambystomatidae; genus Ambystoma; species Ambystoma mexicanum. Next base: position 1,093,927,442 of record NC_090941.1, read on the forward strand.
ACCAGGCCCCATGTGCGCCTCAGTGGCGGACTCCTCCTCCTCTGTGGAAACCACCAACCTGGATGGCACCTTGCCGTCTACCGCCGTAGCAGGCCCCTGTGGGGGCTCACCCACCCCTTCAGCTGCAGCCGTGGGGGCATCCCTGCTGCCTTGCTCCACAGCGCCGTCTACACCCTCTCCTTCACTAGACGCTGTGTAGAGGGAGACATAGAACACAAGCATCAGGGTACTGTACAATGGTACCCTAGACAGGAAGCAATAGCAGATGAGTGCCACTGTCAAAGTACACTTCCATCATGTCACACCACAACACATGTGTCAGTCCAGGCAAAACACACACAGTGACAGTCATGCTGCGTGCCATGGACATTTCTATGCATGTCCAATGGACTCACGAATCATACAATGTAATGGGACTCACATGCATCATGGGTCATGCCTATCACATGCACACACTTCACCTCAGTCACATCCATCTGGCCCCGTACACCCCAATCACAGTGCATACAGGGATGACTAGGCTGCATCAGTGAATCAGTACATTGTCACAGACATGTGTCATGCATCCATGGCACTCACAAGTCACAGACACGCAGGTCAGGCACACAGACATGGATACCACATATGTATCTGGCATCAGCACCCATCCCTCGGCCCCACCCATGTCCAGGAACAGAGACTGCCATGCTGTCATGCGTGCAATCTGCACAGGGCTCCCCATGTCGCATTCAAACACATGCAACAACCATGCGGTTCACACATTACAGGTCGCACATGCATTACCATGATGTCCCTGCACACATACATGCGTACATGGCCTATGTCACACATGCAGGCAAGTATCAGACAACCAGCACACTGCAACATGCCCTGTCTCACACAGCAATGCTTGGCCACTTACCGCTCAACTCCAGACGGGTCTCCCTCACAAGGACCTGGCTGTGGAGCGCTGGGTGTGCGCGTTCCAGGACCCACAACTGGATGGAACTCATGCGGCCCCGGCCCCCCTCCACAAGGCGGCGGGCCTTCATGAGGGTCCAGGACCTCAAGTCCTCCCAGCGCTTCTTGACCTTCTGGATGGTGCGGGTTGCCACCCCCTCCGCGTCCTCTCCCGTCCTTCCCTGTTGGCGCGGGACGATCCGAAGAGGGCATCATACTGCCCCAGGACTTGCTCCACCAGGACACCAACTCCGGTGGCACTGAAGCTGGTGCCCCTCTGCCCCTCTGGCCGGGGGTTGCCACTGGTGTCAGATGTGGATGTGCCCGACATGGCAACCCCAGGGGCAGGAGTGGGTGGCCAACTGGGTCCTGGGGCTGTGCTGTGGAGCTATGTCATTTGAGTCGGGACTCTTCTGTACCAGCAGGGGTGGACACAGCAACTGGACCCCTGCAGATGGCTGATGTGCAGGCACCAAATGGCAGGGCACGGTGGCAGCAGGCAGGCAGGCAGGCAGGCAGCAGCAGATGGCATGTGGGAGGCTGCTTGGGGCACTGGGGGCCAGTGAATTGGCCTTCTGGGCAGGAGCGTGGTCTTCCGTGTGTTTTCGCGTGGCCAGCTTGATACGGAGTGATTAGGCACGTGAAAAATCTGCACGCAGCGTGTAATGCGCGTAAGCGCGCGTGAAAAACTGCAAGTCCGCTTGTAATAGGAGGAAAGGGCCCATGCATAAGCGTGCGCGCGTGAAAAACTGCACGTCCGCGCGTAATGCGCGTAATCAAACGTGAAAAAGTGCACGTCCGCATGTGACGTGACGCGCGCGTGCGTTTCCCTCAGCACGGGTTAAAGGTGAGCGGGCCCAGCAGTTCGCTGTACGTGCCTTTCGTGGAGACCGACGTGTGTTGCTGCTTCCAGTTGTTTCGCGCGCCATCTACTTCACAGCTCTCAAGGACGTATCTCTTCTTTTGGCGGGGGTATTGGCTACGCGTGTTTTTCTGCATCGCGCTAGTCAGACGGTGAGTCGCTAACGCTCCTTTTCCCACTGCGGGTGCCCCTGTGTATCGCACCCATTTTCGATGTCATCGTAGCCTGCGTGTCCCACGCGTACGCGTTATTCGTGTTACTGGGTGCCACCGCGTACTGCGGGAGGTTCAATCCACGCACGTAGGCTGCAGGGTTGCGTGCACGGTTTGATCTAGTAAATCAAGACAGGTCAAGATATGACAAAACCTCTGCTCACAGCTCCCCTCAAAGTTCCCCTCAAGGAAGATCAGAGTACGTCATGAGGAAACCAAATGCTCACGTTGCAACTGTGCCATCCTGTTCTGACAAAGAGAAAATGTCAGCTCAGGAGGAACTTGGCCCTCCATCTGTGAGAACGGAGTAATAAGTCAGCTACTGGAACCTCAGAGTACCATGGTGACCTGATGGTCAACAGGAATGCAGGGAACTTGCTAAACTGTCACAATAACCTGATAACAAATGAAGTGGAATCCAGATGGCCTCTGCTCGGGTCCTCCCAGATCTCTGTTTTAGAACCTAATAATGGTAACTCAAAACAAAACTCCACTAACTCAGTGTCCTGTCCCGATAAATAGAAAGGAAAACTAGACACTGGCACAAGTGTACAAATGGATCACCAACAATGTTGGAGGAAAAATAACCTAATTTGCACCTTCAAGGGTTCCTTCTTTGGAAACAAGAATACATATAGAAGAAGACTGGAAATGGTGCTAAGGGACAACCTCAGCATTATAGTGAACTCCCACAAGATGATACCTCTGCTACGCATACTATAGAACTGCATGCATTGTGCCAGCTGCAGCATAAGAGTGACCTTTGCAGGTACACGCATACATGTATCAAGGAGCATGTGTACTAAGTGAAAATATGTTCTCCTGCCCTGGAACAGGCACCTACCCTGATTAGGACAGCCCACAGAGAGCACTTGCATGTCCAGTCCTATCCACTACCTTATGTCCAGAAGAAGAACCACTGGTGGGGGCAGAGATAGGGAACAAACAGTTCATCTTTATGGTGGACTTGGGGGGTGGAAAAATCGTTTCTATGTGAAGGTGATTTTCCGTTATCTGGCAAAATTCTCGAGACACAAGGATTCTCTGGGGCTGTGGTCATGGTTTCTTACACAGAAGATTTGGATGTTAGAATAGGGAGGAAAACCATATGAGCACCCCTACTGTACCACAAAGATTCTCCTGTAAACTTACTGGTGCAAGACTTACTCAGCAAGCTCAACCTGACTATAGCATTTACAGACAGGGGGATAATAGGTTCTACCCCGGGCATGTGCACACTCCCAGCAATGCTGCTGATACACACAATAGCCAATGAAGTAAAGGTGCGTGGGTTACCCACAAATTCAGACATGTATATATATGGAATACAAGTATTAGCAAGAGCAGTGCCAAAACAAACACAAAAAGAATGGAGGGTGTCCTCTGATTTTGTGTTTTACCCAGTGGCCACCCGCGAAACAGTGCCTGGTACCATTCTGTCCCTCGATCTGTATGGTGTCCAAGTGTCAGAAAAACGCATAGTAGCAATAGGCCTGGACACCCATGGCTTTGAGTGGCGTACAGTGTTGTCTATTGACCCGAATGTACCCTTATGACAATTAATGGACGAGGAGCTGTTCACTGACAATGACACTGATGTGGAGATCATACTGGAAATGTGTATGCCCTGTGATATAATGGTACAGTACAGAGGGGTAACGAACCCCTAACAGCTGTTGTCAGTGCACCACCATCTTTCTGTGACACAGACTTGCAACAAGTACCGCCATATTTGTGGACCACGAGCCCCCATGATATGGAGTTATTAAGAGAAGTGAACCCTGTAAAAATAAAACTTAATCCAGGTGCGGTCCTGCCCACAGTGAGACTGTATCCATTGTCCAGGGAGGCAAAGGAAGGGATTAAAGAAACATTACATGCACTGCTGCAACAGTGTATCATTGTTCCCTTAAAATCACCATGTAACACCGCAGTGTACCCCATCAAGAAAGCGAAAGGAGGGTTGTGGCGTAAGATCCAGGACCTCCACCCATTAAGTAGTGTCCAAAAGGAGTTTCCGCTTGTCCCAAATCTGGCATCCATTTTGTGTAGCATTCCAAAGAAGGCCACCCATTTCACTGTGGTGAATCTGAAGAATACATTTTTCTCAATACCACTCGACCCAGAATCACAGTATCTTACAGTCTTCACACTAGGGGGGAGGAGATATGAGCATCGACAATTGTCCCAAGGGTATTGTGAGAGCCAAGCATTTTCAACAGAATATTGCACGAAGATCTCGGCAATATTGATGTTCAGAGCACAATCATTCAGTACGTAGATGACCTCCTGGTATGTAGTGAAGGAGAAGAGAATTGTCGGAGGGATTCTGTCATGTTGCTTAAATTACTGGGCAAGAAAGGGTACAAAATGGACAAAAACAAATTGCAGTATTGCCTGACTGAGGTGCTGTACTTGGGCCAACTGATTTCAAAATATGACAAGAGAATAATACCCGACAGAGCGATAACAGTGCGTGGCTCAGCAAGACCACATACTGTGAAGGAATTGCAGAAGTTTCTCGGAATCTGAAGGGCATGGATATTAGACTATGCCGCCTATACACGACCCCTATTACAAGGGCTAAAAGAAGCACAGAAAGACAAGACACCCATCACATGGACACATGAAATGCACACTGCCTTTGAGACACTTAAAGAACTGATAAGTACACCCCCAATCCTAGCCACACCTGATTATGAATGGGAATTCTACCTATTCTCACACTCAAACGGGACGATCATGACAGCAGTACTGACACAAAAAACAACCATGGGCAATAAACCATTAGCGTACTACAGTGGCATACTTGATTCAGTAATGCAAGGGTACTTTGCTTGCGAACAAGCTCTTGCTGCAGTTGCCTTTGCAATAGAAAAGAGTTTGATAATTGTGATGGGATGCTCCGTCACATTGCACGGTGAACACTCCCTGTTCGCCATACTTGAAAGGTCCAAATCCGCACTGACCACACAAAGAGCATGAGCATACGAAGTGATAATAGCAAGTCCAAACGTACACGTAGTATGCTGTAAAACAATAACCCTGACACTTTTCCTACAGAGCCATATACAGTGAAAGATGTGCAAGACCATGATTTTGTCACTTATGAGGGGGAAGAGGATGATATTCGCAAAGCAAGCGAGAATGAACTCGAGGAGGGTGAAGTATATTTTGTGGATGGATCAGCATCCATCTGTCAAGAAACAGCTGAAAAGTATGTCGGAGCAGTAGTAGTGAGGATAGAAGAAGGGAAATATGAGGTACTGGTTCAAAAACACTTACCCAAGGGATGTGCAATAATTCTGCATATGTTACCACTATGGTACATGCTGGCTTATCATGATGGAGAAGGAGGGGGATCAGAAGGGCTGATGGGTCCCCGGTACAACATGCGCAACTGCTGAATGAATTAATCGAAGCATTTGCAGAACCCTCAGTAGTGGCCCTGGTAAAATGCCAAGCTCATAAAAATAACAATGACGAAATCTCACTAGGGAACGTAGCAGCGGACTCTGCTGCAAAAGAAGCAGCTTTCCTCCTAAAACCAATGAATACAAAATGCATGTTGAAAGGAAAACAAGAAGCGCCCACAGAGGAGGGATACGATGCCCTACCTATATCTCAGATAATCGAACTCCAAAAGAGAGCCCCACTTGTCGAACAGGAACTATGGACAAAAAGGGCATGCACCCAGTCGCCGACTGATCTCCTATGGAGACAGGAGGTTACAAGGAAAATAGTAATTCTCGTAGAATTATTACAGGTAGCATTTCAACAGCTGCATTTCCCAGCCCCTCAAACCTCAAAACTGCACACAGCAGCAGATATCCAGGAGGATTGGTTCATCCCAAACCTCCAGGAGTATCTCAATAAACTCACAATAGAGTGTACCACCTGTCAAGCATTTAACTCAGGAATGACCCTTAGAACACTATGGTGAACATTGCCACACCCTGTGGGACCTTTCCGTGAGCTGCACATTGATTATGCAGACATGGGGGAGAGATGCAATGGAGCGAGATATCTGATTGTGGTGGTCTGTCCCTTCTTGCGCTGGCTGGAGGCAGGGCCCCGAGCCCACCCAGACGCCAAGTGTGCAGCAAAATTCCTAGTGCGGAAGGGGTTCCTGCATTGGGGCATATGCGATGTCATACACTCTGACAACGGAACACATTTTGTAAATGACCTGTTTAAGGAAGTAACAACCTTATTGGGAATAAAACATAACATGTGCTCAATTTATCACCTGCAAGCAAACGGAAAAAAGGTTGAGAAAATCAACGGCCTTCTTAAGAGCAGGTTATCAAAACTATGCCACTCTCTAAAGAAAAATTGGGTCTATTGCCTGCCTTTGGCCCTGTTACAATTGTGCACACAGCCCAGCAAGGACCACCACATGTCCTCTCATGAAATGTGACAGGTAGGCACATGCAAACGCCACTGTCCCCTTAAGGAGATTGTCAGATGCACATAGAACAGCGGCTGTGTTATGTGAGGAATTCAGAGAATACCTCACCCAACTCACCAGAGCAGTAAGATGTATTGACAAACAAATTGCCCCACCTTTCACACGAGAGATTGAAACAGACACGACAACTGCACCTGTAGGCAGCCCAGCAAAATCACTAATGCCTGGCGAACTGGTGTATGTTCACAGCTTTGTGAGGAAATGGAACTGCCAAAAAGTCATTCTGTTTTCAAAAAGCTGCCTTGCGTGTTTTTCCTTGCAAAGGAAACACTAAGAGTACTGCAAATTCACCTGTGAGCTCTCTATTACCATGCCATTGCAACCTTCTAATTTAAATGCACTTACCATGAAATAAAATTTTGATGCTCCAAGGGGGACGAACCCAAAATTTTACACGACACAGAGTTCCATGGCATCGGACCGAAAAAGCCCTTTGACACAAAAAGTTGATTTTTTTCCTCTGCACATTTTTAACATTTGTAGATATACATTCAATACAGCTTGCTCTAATTCTCCTGAATACAGTCTTTTTTTGTGTTTCTGATAAATATTATGAACATTTTCACACTTTTTATCACTGCTGACACAGAAATTTAAATGTGTTTTTCTTGGAGAAGGAAACAATGCTGAAAATCCATCTGTGAGCTCACTATTACCATGCTATTGAAGCCGCCTAGTTTAAATTCACTTACCATGAAAGAAAGTTTTGAGGCTGTAAGGCCGACAATGTCACTTTTTTTTAAAGAAAGCTGCCTTGCCTGTCAAATCTTCTTCACAAGATCCCAAGTGATAAATATACTGGCTAGCATGCTCGGGGTAAGCTGCAGATATGCAAAGAAAAGGTGTACTGATGTCAACAGATGTCGGTGTCAGAATCAGTCTCCAACAGTGGACTGATCAATAAAGCCTCAGACTGGAAATGTCAAGTTTTCAATAAAAAAAAGTTATATAGATAGGTTAGATACATATGCGGGACACTCCATTAACACCAGTGGTGGGTTCTGAGTTGTACAAACGCCGTCAGAAACACAAAAACTGTATTTTGCCTTGACATGAAAGTGAGTTACTTCTTGGCAAAGCGCCATATATGGCGCTTTGCCAAAAAGTCATTCTGTTTTCAAAAAGCTGCCTTGCGTGTTTTTCCTTGCAAAGGAAACACTAAGAGTACTGCAAATTCACCTGTGAGCTCTCTATTACCATGCCATTGCAACCTTCTAATTTAAATGCACTTACCATGAAATAAAATGTTGGTGCTCCAAGGGGGACGAACCCAAAATTTTACCCGACACAGAGTTCCATGGCATCGGACCGAAAAAGCCCTTTGACACAAAAAGTTGATTTTTTTCCTCTGCACATTTTTAACATTTGTAGATATACATTCAATACAGCTTGCTCTAATTCTCCTGAATACAGTCTTTTTTTGTGTTTCTGATAAATATTATGAACATTTTCACACTTTTTATCACTGCTGACACAGAAATTTAAATGTGTTTTTCTTGGAGAAGGAAACACTTAGAATGCTGAAAATCCATCTGTGAGCTCACTATTACCATGCTATTGAAGCCGCCTAGTTTAAATTCACTTACCATGAAAGAAAGTTTTGAGGCTGTAAGGCCGACAATGTCACTTTTTTTTAAAGAAAGCTGCCTTGCCTGTCAAATCTTCTTCACAAGATCCCAAGTGATAAATATACTGGCTAGCATGCTCGGAGTAAGCTGCAGATATGCAAAGAAAAGGTGTACTGGTGTCAACAGATGTCGGTGTCAGAATCAGTCTCCAACAGTGGACTGATCAATAAAGCCTCAGACTGGAAATGTCAAGTTTTCAATAAAAAAAAGTTATATAGATAGGTTAGATACATATGCGGGACACTCCATTAACACCAGTGGTGGGTTCTGAGTTGTACAAACGCCTTCAGAAACACAAAAACTGTATTTTGCCTTGACATGAAAGTGAGTTACTTCTTGGCAAAGCGCCATATATGGCGCTTTGCCAAAAAGTAATTCTGTTTTCAAAAAGCTGCCTTGCGTGTTTTTCCTTGCAAAGGAAACACTAAGAGTACTGCAAATTCACCTGTGAGCTCTCTATTACCATGCCATTGCAACCTTCTAATTTAAATGCACTTACCATGAAATAAAATTTTGATGCTCCAAGGGGGACGAACCCAAAATTTTACGCGACACAGAGTTCCATGGCATCGGACCGAAAAAGCCCTTTGACACAAAAAGTTGATTTTTTTCCTCTGCACATTTTTAACATTTGTAGATATACATTCAATACAGCTTGCTCTAATTCTCCTGAATACAGTCTTTTTTTGTGTTTCTCATAAAAATTATGAAAATTTTCACACTTTTTATCACTTCTAACACATAAATTTAAATGTGTTTTTCTTAGCGAAGGAAACACTTAGAATGCTGAAAGTCGATCTGTGAGCTCACTATTACCATGCCATTGCAGCCGCATAGCTTAAATTCACTTACCATGAAATAACATTTTGAGGCAATAAGGCAGACAATGTCACATTTTTTAAAAAGTTTCCTTGCCTGTCAAATCTTCTTCACAAGATCTCAAGTGATAAATATATTGGCTAGCATGCTCGGGTTAAGCTGCAGATATGCAAAGAAAAGGTGTTCTGGTGTCAACAGATGTCGGTGTCAGAATCAATCTCCAACAGTGGACTGATCAATAAGGCCTCAGACTGGAAATGTCAAGTTTTCAACAAAAAAAAGTTATGTAAATAGGTTAGATACATATGCGGGACACTCCATCAACACCAGTGGTGGGTTCTGAGTTGTACAAACGCCGTCAGAAACACAAAAACTGTATTTTGCCTTGACATGAAAGTGAGTTACTTCTTGGCAAAGCGCCATATATGGCGCTTTGCCAAAAAGTCATTCTGTTTTCAAAAAGCTGCCTTCGTGTTTTTCCCTGCAAAGGAAACACTAAGAGTACTGCAATTTCACCTGTGAGCTCTCTATTACCATGCCATTGCAACCTTCTAATTTAAATGCACTTACCATGAAATAAAATTTTGATGCTCCAAGGGGGACGAACCCAAAATTTTACCCGACACAGAGTTCCATGGCATCAGACCGAAAAAGCCCTTTGACACAAAAAGTTAATTATTTTTCCTCTGCACATTTTTTACATTTATAGATATACATTCAATGCAGCTTGTTCTAATTCTCCTGAATACAGTCTTTTTTTGTGTTTCTCATAATAATTATGAACATTTTCACACTTTTTATCACTGCTGACACAGAAATTAAAATGTGTTTTTCTTAGCGAAGGAAACACTTAGATGCTGAAAGTCGATCTGTGAGCTCACTATTACCATGCCATTGCAGCCGCATAGCTTAAATTCACTTACCATGAAATAAAATTTTGAGGCAATAAGGCAGACAATGTCACTTTTTTTAAAAAGCTTCCTTGCCTGTCAAATCTTCTTCACAAGATCTTAAGTGATAAATATATTGGCTAGCATGCTCGGGTTAAGCTGCAGATATGCAAAGTAAAGGTGTACTGGTGTCAACAGATGTCAGTGTCAGAATCAATCTCCAACAGTGGACTGATCAATAAGGCCTCAGACTAGAAATGTCAAGTTTTCAACAAAAAAAAGTTATGTAAATAGGTTAGATACAAATGCGGGACACTCCATCAACACCAGTGGTGGGTTCTGAGTTGTACAAACGCCGTCAGAAACACAAAAACTGTATTTTGCCTTGACATGAAAGTGAGTTACTGCCAAAAAGTCATTCTGTTTTCAAAAAGCTGCTTTGCGTGTTTTTCCTTGCAAAGGAAACACTAGGAGTACTGCAAATTCACCTGTGAGCTCTCTATTACCATGCCATTGCAACCTTCTAATTTAAATGCACTTATCATGAAATAAAATTTTGATGCTCCAAGGGGGACGAACCCAAAATTTTACCCGACACAGAGTTCCATGGCATCGGACTGAAAAAGCCCTTTGACACAAAAAGTTGATTTTTTTCCTCTGCACATTTTTAACATTTGTAGATATACATTCAATACAGCTTGCTCTAATTCTCCTGAATACAGTCTTTTTTTGTGTTTCTGATAAATATTATGAACATTTTCACACTTTTTATCACTGCTGACACAGACATTTAAATGTGTTTTTCTTGGAGAAGGAAACACTTAGAATGCTGAAAATCCATCTGTGAGCTCACTATTACCATGCTATTGAAGCCGCCTAGTTTAAATTCACTTACCATGAAAGAAAGTTTTGAGGCTGTAAGGCTGACAATGTCACTTTTTTTAAAGAAAGCTGCCTTGCCTGTCAAATCTTCTTCACAAGATCCCAAGTGATAAATATACTGGCTAGCATGCTCGGGGTAAGCTGCAGATATGCAAAGAAAAGGTGTACTGGTGTCAACAGATGTCGGTGTCAGAATCAGTCTCCAACAGTGGACTGATCAATAAAGCCTCAGACTGGAAATGTCAAGTTTTCAATAAAAAAAAGTTATATAGATAGGTTAGATACATATGCGGGACACTCCATTAACACCAGTGGTGGGTTCTGAGTTGTACAAACGCCGTCAGAAACACAAAAACTGTATTTTGCCTTGACACGAAAGTGAGTTACTTCTTGGCAAAGCGCCATATATGGCGCTTTGCAAAAAAGAAATTCTGTTTTCAAAAAGCTGCCTTGCGTGTTTTTCCTTGCAAAGGAAACACTAAGAGTACTGCAAATTCACCTGTGAGCTCTCTATTACCATGCCATTGCAACCTTCTAATTTAAATGCACTTATCATGAAATAAAATTTTGATGCTCCAAGGGGGACGAACCCAAAATTTTACCCGACACAGAGTTCCATGGCATCGGACCGAAAAAGCCCTTTGACACAAAAAGTTGATTTTTTTCCTCTGCACATTTTTAACATTTGTAGATATACATTCAATACAGCTTGCTCTAATTCTCCTGAATACAGTCTTTTTTTGTGTTTCTGATAAATATTATGAACATTTTCACACTTTTTATCACTGCTGACACAGACATTTAAATGTGTTTTTCTTGGAGAAGGAAACACTTAGAATGCTGAAAGTCGATCTGTGAGCTCACTATTACCATGCCATTGCAGCCGCATAGCTTAAATTCACTTACCATGAAATAACATTTTGAGGCAATAAGGCAGACAATGTCACTTTTTTTAAAGAAAGCTGCCTTGCCTGTCAAATCTTCTTCACAAGATCCCAAGTGATAAATATACTGGCTAGCATGCTCGGGGTAAGCTGCAGATATGCAAAGAAAAGGTGTACTGGTGTCAACAGATGTCGGTGTCAGAATCAGTCTCCAACAGTGGACTGATCAATAAAGCCTCAGACTGGAAATGTCAAGTTTTCAATAAAAAAAAGTTATATAGATAGGTTAGATACATATGCGGGACACTCCATTAACACCAGTGGTGGGTTCTGAGTTGTACAAACGCCGTCAGAAACACAAAAACTGTATTTTGCCTTGACATGAAAGTGAGTTACTTCTTGGCAAAGCGCCATATATGGCGCTTTGCCAAAAAGTAATTCTGTTTTCAAAAAGTTGCCTTGCGTGTTTTTCCTTGCAAAGGAAACACTAAGAGTACTGCAAATTCACCTGTGAGCTCTCTATTACCATGCCATTGCAACCTTCTAATTTAAATGCACTTACCATGAAATAAAATTTTGATGCTCCAAGGGGGACGAACCCAAAATTTTACCCGACACAGAGTTCCATGGCATCGGACCGAAAAAGCCCTTTGACACAAAAAGTTGATTTTTTTTCCTCTGCACATTTAAAACATTTGTAGATATACATCCAATACAGCTTGCTCTAATTCTCCTGAATACAGTCTTTTTTTGTGTTTCTGATAAATATTATGAACATTTTCACACTTTTTATCACTGCTGACACAGAAATTTAAATGTGTTTTTCTTGGAGAAGGAAACACTTAGAATGCTGAAAATCCATCTGTGAGCTCACTATTACCATGCTATTGAAGCCGCCTAGTTTAAATTCACTTACCATGAAAGAAAGTTTTGAGGCTGTAAGGCCGACAATGTCACTTTTTTTAAAGAAAGCTGCCTTGCCTGTCAAATCTTCTTCACAAGATCCCAAGTGATAAATATACTGGCTAGCATGCTCGGGGTAGGCTGCAGATATGCAAAGAAAAGGTGTACTGGTGTCAACAGATGTCGGTGTCAGAATCAGTCTCCAACAGTGGACTGATCAATAAAGCCTCAGACTGGAAATGTCAAGTTTTCAATAAAAAAAGTTATATAGATAGGTTAGATACAAATGCAGGACACTCCATTAACACCAGTGGTGGGTTCTGAGTTGTACAAACGCCGTCAGAAACACAAAAACTGTATTTTGCCTTGACATGAAAGTGAGTTACTTCTTGGCAAAGCGCCATATATGGCGCGTTGCCAAAAAGTCATTCTGTTTTCAAAAAGCTGCCTTGCGTGTTTTTCCTTGCAAAGAAAACACTAAGAGTACTGCAAATTCACCTGTGAGCTCTCTATTACCATGCCATTGCAACCTTCTAATTTAAATGCACTTACCATGAAATAAAAGTTTGATGCTCCAAGGGGGACGAACCCAAAATTTTACCCGACACAGAGTTCCATGGCATCGGACCGAAAAAGCCCTTTGACACAAAAAGTTGATTATTTTTCCTCTGCTCATTTTTTTACATTTATAGATATACATTCAATGCAGCTTGTTCTAATTCTCCTGAATACAGTCTTTTTTTGTGTTTCTCATAAAAATTATGAACATTTTCACACTTTTTATCACTGCTAACACAGAAATTGAAATGTGTTTTTCTTAGCGAAGGAAACACTTAGAATGCTGAAAGTCGATCTGTGAGCTCACTATTACCATGCCATTGCAGCCGCATAGCTTAAATTCACTTACCATGAAATAACATTTTGAGGCAATAAGGCAGACAATGTCACATTTTTTAAAAAGTTTCCTTGCCTGTCAAATCTTCTTCACAAGATCTCAAGTGATAAATATATTGGCTAGCATGCTCGGGTTAAGCTGCAGATTTGCAAAGAAAAGGTGTTCTGGTGTCAACAGATGTCGGTGTCAGAATCAATCTCCAACAGTGGACTGATCAATAAGGCCTCAGACTGGAAATGTCAAGTTTTCAACAAAAAAAAGTTATGTAAATAGGTTAGATACATATGCGGGACACTCCATCAACACCAGTGGTGGGTTCTGGGTTGTACAAACGCCGTCAGAAACACAAAAACTGTATTTTGCCTTGACATGAAAGTGAGTTACCAAACTTTGCTTTGCCAAAAAGTCATTCTGTTTTCAAAAAGCTGCCTTGCGTGTTTTTCCTTGCAAAGGAAACACTAAGAGTACTGCAATTTCACCTGTGAGCTCTCTATTACCATGCCATTGCAACCTTCTAATTTAAATGCACTTACCATGAAATAAAATTTTGGTGCTCCAAGGGGGACGAACCCAAAATTTTATCCGACACAGAGTTCCATGGCATCGGACCGAAAAAGCCCTTTGACACAAAAAGTTGTTTTTTTTCCTCTGCACATTTTTAACATTTGTAGATATACATTCAATACAGCTTGCTCTAATTCTCCTGAATACAGTCTTTTTTGTGTTTCTGATAAATATTATGACCATTTTCACACTTTTTATCACTGCTGACACAGAAATTTAAATGTGTTTTTCTTGGAGAAGGAAACACTTAGAATGCTGAAAATCCATCTGTGAGCTCACTATTACCATGCTATTGAAGCCGCCTAGTTTAAATTCACTTACCATGAAAGAAAGTTTTGAGGCTGTAAGGCCGACAATGTCACTTTTTTTAAAGAAAGCTGCCTTGCCTGTCAAATCTTCTTCACAAGATCCCAAGTGATAAATATACTGGCTAGCATGCTCGGGATAAGCTGCAGATATGCAAAGAAAAGGTGTACTGGTGTCAACAGATGTCGGTGTCAGAATCAGTCTCCAACAGTGGACTGATCAATAAAGCCTCAGACTGGAAATGTCAAGTTTTCAATAAAAAAAAGTTATATAGATAGGTTAGATACATATGCGGGACACTCCATTAACACCAGTGGTGGGTTCTGAGTTGTACAAACGCCGTCAGAAACACAAAAACTCTATTTTGCCTTGACATGAAAGTGAGTTACTTCTTGGCAAAGCGCCATATATGGCGCTTTGCCAAAAAGTCATTCTGTTTTCAAAAAGCTGCCTTGCGTGTTTTTCCTTGCAAAGGAAACACTAAGAGTACTGCAAATTCACCTGTGAGCTCTCTATTACCATGCCATTGCAACCTTCTTATTTAAATGCACTTATCATGAAATAACATTTTGATGCTCCAAGGGGGACGAACCCAAAATTTTACCCGACACAGAGTTCCATGGCATCGGACCGAAAAAGCCCTTTGACACAAAAAGTTGATTTTTTTCCTCTGCACATTTTTAACATTTGTAGATATACATTCAATACAGCTTGCTCTAATTCTCCTGAATACAGTCTTTTTTTGTGTTTCTGATAAATATTATGAACATTTTCACACTTTTTATCACTGCTGACACAGAAATTTAAATGTGCTTTTCTTGGAGAAGGAAACACTTAGAATGCTGAAAATCCATCTGTGAGCTCACTATTACCATGCTATTGAAGCCGCCTAGTTTAAATTCACTTACCATGAAAGAAAGTTTTGAGGCTGTAAGGCCGACAATGTCACTTTTTTTAAAGAAAGCTGCCTTGCCTGTCAAATCTTCTTCACAAGATCCCAAGTGATAAATATACTGGCTAGCATGCTCGGGGTAAGCTGCAGATATGCAAAGAAAAGGTGTACTGGTGTCAACAGATGTCGGTGTCAGAATCAGTCTCCAACAGTGGACTGATCAATAAAGCCTCAGACTGGAAATGTCAAGTTTTCAATAAAAAAAAGTTATATAGATAGGTTAGATACATATGCGGGACACTCCATTAACACCAGTGGTGGGTTCTGAGTTGTACAAACGCCGTCAGAAACACAAAAACTGTATTTTGCCTTGACATGAAAGTGAGTTACTTCTTGGCAAAGCGCCATATATGGCGCTTTGCCAAAAAGTCATTCTGTTTTCAAAAAGCTGCCTTGCGTGTTTTTCCTTGCAAAGGAAACACTAAGAGTACTGCAAATTCACCTGTGAACTCTCTATTACCATGCCATTGCAACCTTCTAATTTAAATGCACTTACCATGAAATAAAATGTTGATGCTCCAAGGGGGACGAACCCAAAATTTTACCCGACACAGAGTTCCATGGCATCAGACCGAAAAAGCCCTTTGACACAAAAAGTTAATTATTTTTCCTCTGCACATTTTTTACATTTATAGATATACATTCAATGCAGCTTCTTCTAATTCTCCTGAATACAGTCTTTTTTTTGTGTTTCTCATAAAAATTATGAACATTTTCACACTTTTTATCACTGCTGACACAGAAATTGAAATGTGTTTTTCTTAGCGAAGGAAACACTTAGAATGCTGAAAGTCGATCTGTGAGCTCACTATTACCATGCCATTGCAGCCGCATAGCTTAAATTCACTTACCATGAAATAACATTTTGAGGCAATAAGGCAGACAATGTCACATTTTTTAAAAAGTTTCCTTGCCTGTCAAATCTTCTTCACAAGATCTCAAGTGATAAATATATTGGCTAGCATGCTCGGGTTAAGCTGCAGATATGCAAAGAAAAGGTGTTCTGGTGTCAACAGATGTCGGTGTCAGAATCAATCTCCAACAGTGGACTGATCAATAAGGCCTCAGACTGGAAATGTCAAGTTTTCAACAAACAAAAGTTATGTAAATAGGTTAGATACATATGCGGGACACTCCATCAACACCAGTGGTGGGTTCTGAGTTGTACAAACGCCGTCAGAAACACAAAAACTGTATTTTGCCTTGACATGAAAGTGAGTTACTTCTTGGCAAAGCGCCATATATGGCGCTTTGCCAAAAAGTCATTCTGTTTTCAAAAAGCTGCCTTGCGTGTTTTTCCTTGCAAAGGAAACACTAAGAGTACTGCAATTTCACCTGTGAGCTCTCTATTACCATGCCATTGCAACCTTCTAATTTAAATGCACTTACCATGAAATAAAATTTTGATGCTCCAAGGGGGACGAACCCAAAATTTTACCCGACACAGAGTTCCATGGCATCGGACCGAAAAAGCCCTTTGACACAAAAAGTTGATTTTTTTCCTCTGCACATTTTTAACATTTGTAGATATACATTCAATACAGCTTGCTCTAATTCTCCTGAATACAGTCTTTTTTTGTGTTTCTAATAAATATTATGAACATTTTCACACTTTTTATCACTGCTGACACAGAAATTTAAATGTGTTTTTCTTGGAGAAGGAAACACTTAGAATGCTGAAAATCCATCTGTGAGCTCACTATTACCATGCTATTGAAGCCGCCTAGTTTAAATTCACTTACCATGAAAGAAAGTTTTGAGGCTGTAAGGCCGACAATGTCACTTTTTTTAAAGAAAGCTGCCTTGCCTGTCAAATCTTCTTCACAAGATCCCAAGTGATAAATATACTGGCTAGCATGCTCGGGGTAAGCTGCAGATATGCAAAGAAAAGGTGTACTGGTGTCAACAGATGTCGGTGTCAGAATCAGTCTCCAACAGTGGACTGATCAATAAAGCCTCAGACTGGAAATGTCAAGTTTTCAATAAAAAAAAGTTATATAGATAGGTTAGATACATATGCGGGACACTCCATTAACACCAGTGGTGGGTTCTGAGTTGTACAAACGCCGTCAGAAACACAAAAACTGTATTTTGCCTTGACATGAAAGTGAGTTACTTCTTGGCAAAGCGCCATATATGGCGCTTTGCCAAAAAGTCATTCTGTTTTCAAAAAGCTGCCTTGCGTGTTTTTCCTTGCAAAGGAAACACTAAGAGTACTGCAAATTCACCTGTGAACTCTCTATTACCATGCCATTGCAACCTTCTAATTTAAATGCACTTACCATGAAATAAATTGTTGATGCTCCAAGGGGGACGAACCCAAAATTTTACCCGACACAGAGTTCCATGGCATCAGACCGAAAAAGCCCTTTGACACAAAAAGTTAATTATTTTTCCTCTGCACATTTTTTACATTTATAGATATACATTCAATGCAGCTTGTTCTAATTCTCCTGAATACAGTCTTTTTTTTGTGTTTCTCATAAAAATTATGAACATTTTCACACTTTTTATCACTGCTGACACAGAAATTTAAATGTGTTTTTCTTAGCGAAGGAAACACTTAGAATGCTGAAAGTCGATCTGTGAGCTCACTATTACCATGCCATTGCAGCCGCATAGCTTAAATTCACTTACCATGAAATAAAATTTTGAGGCAATAAAACAGACAATGTCACTTTTTTTAAAAAGCTTCCTTGCCTGTCAAATCTTCTTCACAAGATCTCAAGTGATAAATATATTGGCTAGCATGCTCGGGTTAAGCTGCAGATATGCAAAGAAAAGGTGTACTGGTGTCAACAGATGTCAGTGTCAGAATCAATCTCCAACAGTGGACTGATCAATAAGGCCTCAGACTAAAAATGTCAAGTTTTCAACAAAAAAAAGTTATGTAAACAGGTTAGATACATATGCGGGACACTCCATCAACACCTGTGGTGGGTTCTGAGTTGTACAAACGCCGTCAGAAACACAAAAACTGTATTTTGCCTTGACATGAAAGTGAGTTACTTCTTGGCAAAGCGCCATATATGGCGCTTTGCCAAAAAGTCATTCTGTTTTCAAAAAGCTGCCTTGCGTATTTTTCCTTGCAAAGGAAACATTAAGAGTACCGCAATTTCACCTGTGAGCTCTTTATTACCATGCCATTGCAACCTTCTAATTTAAATGCACTTACCATGAAATAAAATTTTGATGCTCCAAGGGGGACGAACCCAAAATTTTACCCGACACAGAGTTCCATGGCATCGGACCAAAAAAGCCCTTTGACACAAAAAGTTGATTTTTTTCCTCTGCACATTTTTAACATTTGTAGATATACATTCAATACAGCTTGCTCTAATTCTCCTGAAAACAGTCTTTTTTTGTGTTTCTGATAAATATTATGAACATTTTCACACTTTTTATCACTGCTGACACAGAAATTTAAATGTGTTTTTCTTGGATAAGGAAACACTTAGAATGCTGAAAATCCATCTGTGAGCTCACTATTACCATGCTATTGAAACCGCCTAGTTTAAATTCACTTACCATGAAAGAAAGTTTTGAGGCTGTAAGGCCGACAATGTCACTTTTTTTTAAAGAAAGCTGCCTTGCCTGTCAAATCTTCTTCACAAGATCCCAAGTGATAAATATACTGGCTAGCATGCTCGGGGTAAGCTGCAGATATGCAAAGAAAAGGTGTACTGGTGTCAACAGATGTCGGTGTCAGAATCAGTCTCCAACAGTGGACTGATCAATAAAGCCTCAGACTGGAAATGTCAAGTTTTCAATAAAAAAAAGTTATATAGATAGGTTAGATACATATGCGGGACACTCCATTAACACCAGTGGTGGGTTCTGAGTTGTACAAACGCCGTCAGAAACACAAAAACTGTATTTTGCCTTGACATGAAAGTGAGTTACTTCTTGGCAAAGCGCCATATATGGCGCTTTGCCAAAAAGTAATTCTGTTTTCAAAAAGCTGCCTTGCGTGTTTTTCCTTGCAAAGGAAACACTAAGAGTACTGCAAATTCACCTGTGAGCTCTCTATTACCATGCCATTGCAACCTTCTAATTTAAATGCACTTACCATGAAATAAAATTTTGATGCTCCAAGGGGGACGAACCCAAAATTTTACCCGACACAGAGTTCCATGGCATCGGACCGAAAAAGCCCTTTGACACAAAAAGTTGATTCTTTTCCTCTGCACATTTTTAACATTTGTAGATATACATTCAATACAGCTTGCTCTAATTCTCCTGAATACAGTCTTTTTTTGTGTTTCTGATAAATATTATGAACATTTTCACACTTTTTATCACTGCTGACACAGAAATTTAAATGTGTTTTTCTTGGAGAAGGAAACACTTAGAATGCTGAAAATCCATCTGTGAGCTCACTATTACCATGCTATTGAAGCCGCCTAGTTTAAATTCACTTACCATGAAAGAAAGTTTTGAGGCTGTAAGGCCGACAATGTCACTTTTTTTAAAGAAAGCTGCCTTGCCTGTCAAATCTTCTTCACAAGATCCCAAGTGATAAATATACTGGCTAGCATGCTCGGGGTAAGCTGCAGATATGCAAAGAAAAGGTGTACTGGTGTCAACAGATATCGGTGTCAGAATCAGTCTCCAACAGTGGACTGATCAATAAAGCCTCAGACTGGAAATGTCAAGTTTTCAATAAAAAAAGAGTTATATAGATAGGTTAGATACATATGCGGGACACTCCATTAACACCAGTGGTGGGTTCTGAGTTGTACAAACGCCGTCAGAAACACTAAAACTGTATTTTGCCTTGACATGAAAGTGAGTTACTTCTTGGCAAAGCGCCATATATGGCGCTTTGCCAAAAAGTCATTCTGTTTTCAAAAAGCTGCCTTGCGTGTTTTTCCTTGCAAAGGAAACACTAAGAGTACTGCAAATTCACCTGTGAGCTCTCTATTACCATGCCATTGCAACCTTCTAATTTAAATGCACTTACCATGAAATAAAATTTTGATGCTCCAAGGGGGACAAACCCAATATTTTACCCGACACAGAGTTCCATGGCATCGGACCGAAAAAGCCCTTTGACACAAAAAGTTGATTATTTTTCCTCTGCACATTTTTTACATTTATAGACATACATTCAATGCAGCTTGTTCTAATTCTCCTGAATACAGTCTTTTTTTGTGTTTCTCATAAAAATTATGAACATTTTCACACTTTTTATCACTGCTGACACAGAAATTTAAATGTGTTTTTCTTAGCGAAGGAAACACTTAGAATGCTGAAAGTCGATCTGTGAGCTCACTATTACCATGCCATTGCAGCCGCATAGCTTAAATTCACTTACCATGAAATAAAATTTTGAGGCAATAAGGCAGACAATGTCACTTTTTTTAAAAAAGCTTCCTTGCCTGTCAAATCTTCTTCACAAGATCTTAAGTGATAAATATATTGGCTAGCATGCTCGGGTTAAGCTGCAGATATGCAAAGTAAAGGTGTACTGGTGTCAACAGATGTCAGTGTCAGAATCAATCTCCAACAGTGGACTGATCAATAAGGCCTCAGACTAGAAATGTCAAGTTTTCAACAAAAAAAAGTTATGTAAATAGGTTAGATACATATGCGGGACACTCCATCAACACCAGTGGTGGGTTCTGAGTTGTACAAACGCCGTCAGAAACACAAAAACTGTATTTTGCCTTGACATGAAAGTGAGTTACTGCCAAAAAGTCATTCTGTTTTCAAAAAGCTGCCTTGCGTGTTTTTCCTTGCAAAGGAAACACTAAGAGTACTGCAAATTCACCTGTGAGCTCTCTATTACCATGCCATTGCAACCTTCTAATTTAAATGCACTTATCATGAAATAAAATTTTGATGCTCCAAGGGGGACGAACCCAAAATTTTACCCGACACAGAGTTCCATGGCATCGGACCGAAAAAGCCCTTTGACACAAAAAGTTGATTTTTTTCCTCTGCACATTTTTAACATTTGTAGATATACATTCAATACAGCTTGCTCTAATTCTCCTGAATACAGTCTTTTTTTGTGTTTCTGATAAATATTATGAACATTTTCACACTTTTTATCACTGCTGACACAGACATTTAAATGTGTTTTTCTTGGAGAAGGAAACACTTAGAATGCTGAAAGTCGATCTGTGAGCTCACTATTACCATGCCATTGCAGCCGCATAGCTTAAATTCACTTACCATGAAATAAAATTTTGAGGCAATAAGGCAGACAATGTCACTTTTTTTAAAGAAAGCTGCCTTGCCTGTCAAATCTTCTTCACAAGATCCCAAGTGATAAATATACTGGCTAGCATGCTCGGGGTAAGCTGCAGATATGCAAAGAAAAGGTGTACTGGTGTCAACAGATGTCGGTGTCAGAATCAGTCTCCAACAGTGGACTGATCAATAAAGCCTCAGACTGGAAATGTCAAGTTTTCAATAAAAAAAGAGTTATATAGATAGGTTAGCTACATATGCGGGACACTCCATTAACACCAGTGGTGGGTTCTGAGTTGTACAAACGCCGTCAGAAACACAAAAACTGTATTTTGCCTTGACACGAAAGTGAGTTACTTCTTGGCAAAGCGCCATATATGGCTCGGGGTAAGCTGCAGATATGCAAAGAAAAGGTGTACTGGTGTCAACAGATGTCAGTGTCAGAATCAATCTCCAACAGTGGACTGATCAATAAGGCCTCAGACTAGAAATGTCAAGTTTTCAACAAAAAAAAGTTATGTAAACAGGTTAGATATATATGCGGGACACTCCATCAACACCAGTGGTGGGTTCTGAGTTGTACAAACGCCGTCAGAAACACAAAAACTGTATTTTGCCTTGACATGAAAGTGAGTTACTTCTTGGCAAAGCGCCATATATGGCGCTTTGCCAAAAAGTCATTCTGTTTTCAAAAAGCTGCCTTGCGTATTTTTCCTTGCAAAGGAAACATTAAGAGTACTGCAATTTCACCTGTGAGCTCTCTATTACCATGCCATTGCAACCTTCTAATTTAAATGCACTTACCATGAAATAAAATTTTGATGCTCCAAGGGGGACGAACCCAAAATTTTACCCGACACAGAGTTCCATGGCATCGGACCGAAAAAGCCCTTTGACACAAAAAGTTGATTTTTTTCCTCTGCACATTTTTAACATTTGTAGATATACATTCAATACAGCTTGCTCTAATTCTCCTGAATACAGTCTTTTTTTGGTTTCTGATAAATATTATGAACATTTTCACACTTTTTATCACTGCTGACAGAAATTTAAATGTGTTTTTCTTGGAGAAGGAAACACTTAGAATGCTGAAAATCCATCTGTGAGCTCACTATTACCATGCTATTGAAGCCGCCTAGTTTAAATTCACTTACCATGAAAGAAAGTTTTGAGGCTGTAAGGCCGACAATGTCACTTTTTTTAAAGAAAGCTGCCTTGCCTGTCAAATCTTCTTCACAAGATCCCAAGTGATAAATATACTGGCTAGCATGCTCGGGGTAAGCTGCAGATATGCAAAGAAAAGGTGTACTGGTGTCAACAGATGTCGGTGTCAGAATCAGTCTCCAACAGTGGACTGATCAATAAAGCCTCAGACTGGAAATGTCAAGTTTTCAATAAAAAAAAGTTATATAGATAGGTTAGATACATATGCGGGACACTCCATTAACACCAGTGGTGGGTTCTGAGTTGTACAAACGCCGTCAGAAACACAAAAACTGTATTTTGCCTTGACATGAAAGTGAGTTACTTCTTGGCAAAGCGCCATATATGGCGCTTTGCCAAAAAGTCATTCTGTTTTCAAAAAGCTGCCTTGCGTGTTTTTCCTTGCAAAGGAAACACTAAGAGTACTGCAAATTCACCTGTGAACTCTCTATTACCATGCCATTGCAACCTTCTAATTTAAATGCACTTACCATGAAATAGAATTTTGATGCTCCAAGGGGGACGAACCCAAAATTTTACACGACACAGAGTTCCATGGCATCGGACCGAAAAAGCCCTTTGACACAAAAAGTTAATTATTTTTCCTCTGCACATTTTTTACATTTATAGATATACATTCAATGCAGCTTGTTCTAATTCTCCTGAATACAGTCTTTTTTTTGTGTTTCTCATAAAAATTATGAATATTTTCACACTTTTTATCACTGCTGACACAGAAATTTAAATGTGTTTTTCTTGGATAAGGAAACACTTAGAATGCTGAAAATCCATCTGTGAGCTCACTATTACCATGCTATTGGAACCACCTAGTTTAAATTCACTTACCATGAAAGAAAGTTTTGAGGCTGTAAGGCCGACAATGTCACTTTTTTTTAAAGAAAGCTGCCTTGACTGTCAAATCTTCTTCACAAGATCCCAAGTGATAAATATACTGGCTAGCATGCTCGGGGTAAGCTGCAGATATGCAAAGAAAAGATGTACTGGTGTCAACAGATGTCGGTGTCAGAATCAGTCTCCAACAGTGGACTGATCAATAAAGCCTCAGACTGGAAATGTCAAGTTTTCAATAAAAAAAAGTTATATAGATAGGTTAGATACATATGCGGGACACTCCATTAACACCAGTGGTGGGTTCTGAGTTGTACAAACGCCGTCAGAAACACAAAAACTGTATTTTGCCTTGACATGAAAGTGAGTTACTTCTTGGCAAAGCGCCATATATGGCGCTTTGCCAAAAAGTAATTCTGTTTTCAAAAAGCTGCCTTGCGTGTTTTTCCTTGCAAAGGAAACACTAAGAATACTGCAAATTCACCTGTGAGCTCTCTATTACCATGCCATTGCAACCTTCTAATTTAAATGCACTTACCATGAAATAAAATTTTGATGCTCCAAGGGGGACGAACCCAAAATTTTACCCGACACAGAGTTCCATGGCATCGGACCGAAAAAGCCCTTTGACACAAAAAGTTGATTTTTTTCCTCTGCACATTTTTAACATTTGTAGATATACATTCAATACAGCTTGCTCTAATTCTCCTGAATACAGTCTTTTTTTGTGTTTCTGATAAATATTATGAACATTTTCACACTTTTTATCACTGCTGACAGAAATTTAAATGTGTTTTTCTTGGAGAAGGAAACACTTAGAATGCTGAAAATCCATCTGTGAGCTCACTATTACCATGCTATTGAAGCCGCCTAGTTTAAATTCACTTACCATGAAAGAAAGTTTTGAGGCTGTAAGGCCGACAATGTCACTTTTTTTAAAGAAAGCTGCCTTGCCTGTCAAATCTTCTTCACAAGATCCCAAGTGATAAATATACTGGCTAGCATGCTCGGGGTAAGCTGCAGATATGCAAAGAAAAGGTGTACTGGTGTCAACAGATGTCGGTGTCAGAATCAGTCTCCAACAGTGGACTGATCAATAAAGCCTCAGACTGGAAATGTCAAGTTTTCAATAAAAAAAAGTTATATAGATAGGTTAGATACATATGCGGGACACTCCATTAACACCAGTGGTGGGTTCTGAGTTGGACAAACGCCGTCAGAAACACAAAAACTGTATTTTGCCTTGACATGAAAGTGAGTTACTTCTTGGCAAAGCGCCATATATGGCGCTTTGCCAAAAAGTCATTCTGTTTTCAAAAAGCTGCCTTGCGTGTTTTTCCTTGCAAAGGAAACACTAAGAGTACTGCAAATTCACCTGTGAACTCTCTATTACCATGCCATTGCAACCTTCTAATTTAAATGCACTTACCATGAAATAAAATTTTGATGCTCCAAGGGGGACGAACCCAAAATTTTACCCGACACAGAGTTCCATGGCATCGGACCGAAAAAGCCCTTTGACACAAAAAGTTAATTATTTTTCCTCTGCACATTTTTTACATTTATAGATATACATCCAATGCAGCTTGTTCTAATTCTCCTGAATACAGTCTTTTTTTTGTGTTTCTCATAAAAATTATGAACATTTTCACACTTTTTATCACTGCTGACACAGAAATTTAAATGTATTTTTCTTAGCGAAGGAAACACTTACAATGCTGAAAGTCGATCTGTGAGCTCACTATTACCATGCCATTGCAGCCGCATAGCTTAAATTCACTTACCATGAAATAAAATTTTGAGGCAATAAGGCAGACAATGTCACTTTTTTAAAAAAGCTTCCTTGCCTGTCAAATCTTCTTCACAAGATCCCAAGTGATAAATATACTGGCTAGCATGCTCGGGGTAAGCTGCAGATATGCAAAGAAAAGGTGTACTGGTGTCAACAGATATCGGTGTCAGAATCAGTCTCCAACAGTGGACTGATCAATAAAGCCTCAGACTGGAAATGTCAAGTTTTCAATAAAAAAAGAGTTATATAGATAGGTTAGATACATATGCGGGACACTCCATTAACACCAGTGGTGGGTTCTGAGTTGTACAAACGCCGTCAGAAACACTAAAACTGTATTTTGCCTTGACATGAAAGTGAGTTACTTCTTGGCAAAGCGCCATATATGGCGCTTTGCCAAAAAGTCATTCTGTTTTCAAAAAGCTGCCTTGCGTGTTTTTCCTTGCAAAGGAAACACTAAGAGTACTGCAAATTCACCTGTGAGCTCTCTATTACCATGCCATTGCAACCTTCTAATTTAAATGCACTTACCATGAAATAAAATTTTGATGCTCCAAGGGGGACAAACCCAATATTTTACCCGACACAGAGTTCCATGGCATCGGACCGAAAAAGCCCTTTGACACAAAAAGTTGATTATTTTTCCTCTGCACATTTTTTACATTTATAGACATACATTCAATGCAGCTTGTTCTAATTCTCCTGAATACAGTCTTTTTTTGTGTTTCTCATAAAAATTATGAACATTTTCACACTTTTTATCACTGCTGACACAGAAATTTAAATGTGTTTTTCTTAGCGAAGGAAACACTTAGAATGCTGAAAGTCGATCTGTGAGCTCACTATTACCATGCCATTGCAGCCGCATAGCTTAAATTCACTTACCATGAAATAAAATTTTGAGGCAATAAGGCAGACAATGTCACTTTTTTTTAAAAAGCTTCCTTGCCTGTCAAATCTTCTTCACAAGATCTTAAGTGATAAATATATTGGCTAGCATGCTCGGGTTAAGCTGCAGATATGCAAAGTAAAGGTGTACTGGTGTCAACAGATGTCAGTGTCAGAATCAATCTCCAACAGTGGACTGATCAATAAGGCCTCAGACTAGAAATGTCAAGTTTTCAACAAAAAAAAGTTATGTAAATAGGTTAGATACATATGCGGGACACTCCATCAACACCAGTGGTGGGTTCTGAGTTGTACAAACGCCGTCAGAAACACAAAAACTGTATTTTGCCTTGACATGAAAGTGAGTTACTGCCAAAAAGTCATTCTGTTTTCAAAAAGCTGCCTTGCGTGTTTTTCCTTGCAAAGGAAACACTAAGAGTACTGCAAATTCACCTGTGAGCTCTCTATTACCATGCCATTGCAACCTTCTAATTTAAATGCACTTATCATGAAATAAAATTTTGATGCTCCAAGGGGGACGAACCCAAAATTTTACCCGACACAGAGTTCCATGGCATCGGACCGAAAAAGCCCTTTGACACAAAAAGTTGATTTTTTTCCTCTGCACATTTTTAACATTTGTAGATATACATTCAATACAGCTTGCTCTAATTCTCCTGAATACAGTCTTTTTTTGTGTTTCTGATAAATATTATGAACATTTTCACACTTTTTATCACT
Organism: Ambystoma mexicanum; assembly: GCF_040938575.1. Taxonomy (NCBI): domain Eukaryota; kingdom Metazoa; phylum Chordata; class Amphibia; order Caudata; family Ambystomatidae; genus Ambystoma; species Ambystoma mexicanum. Next base: position 1,093,954,320 of record NC_090941.1, read on the forward strand.
GCTGACACAGACATTTAAATGTGTTTTTCTTGGAGAAGGAAACACTTAGAATGCTGAAAGTCGATCTGTGAGCTCACTATTACCATGCCATTGCAGCCGCATAGCTTAAATTCACTTACCATGAAATAAAATTTTGAGGCAATAAGGCAGACAATGTCACTTTTTTTAAAGAAAGCTGCCTTGCCTGTCAAATCTTCTTCACAAGATCCCAAGTGATAAATATACTGGCTAGCATGCTCGGGGTAAGCTGCAGATATGCAAAGAAAAGGTGTACTGGTGTCAACAGATGTCGGTGTCAGAATCAGTCTCCAACAGTGGACTGATCAATAAAGCCTCAGACTGGAAATGTCAAGTTTTCAATAAAAAAAAGTTATATAGATAGGTTAGCTACATATGCGGGACACTCCATTAACACCAGTGGTGGGTTCTGAGTTGTACAAACGCCGTCAGAAACACAAAAACTGTATTTTGCCTTGACACGAAAGTGAGTTACTTCTTGGCAAAGCGCCATATATGGCTCGGGGTAAGCTGCAGATATGCAAAGAAAAGGTGTACTGGTGTCAACAGATGTCAGTGTCAGAATCAATCTCCAACAGTGGACTGATCAATAAGGCCTCAGACTAGAAATGTCAAGTTTTCAACAAAAAAAAGTTATGTAAACAGGTTAGATATATATGCGGGACACTCCATCAACACCAGTGGTGGGTTCTGAGTTGTACAAACGCCGTCAGAAACACAAAAACTGTATTTTGCCTTGACATGAAAGTGAGTTACTTCTTGGCAAAGCGCCATATATGGCGCTTTGCCAAAAAGTCATTCTGTTTTCAAAAAGCTGCCTTGCGTATTTTTCCTTGCAAAGGAAACATTAAGAGTACTGCAATTTCACCTGTGAGCTCTCTATTACCATGCCATTGCAACCTTCTAATTTAAATGCACTTACCATGAAATAAAATTTTGATGCTCCAAGGGGGACGAACCCAAAATTTTACCCGACACAGAGTTCCATGGCATCGGACCGAAAAAGCCCTTTGACACAAAAAGTTGATTTTTTTCCTCTGCACATTTTTAACATTTGTAGATATACATTCAATACAGCTTGCTCTAATTCTCCTGAATACAGTCTTTTTTTGGTTTCTGATAAATATTATGAACATTTTCACACTTTTTATCACTGCTGACAGAAATTTAAATGTGTTTTTCTTGGAGAAGGAAACACTTAGAATGCTGAAAATCCATCTGTGAGCTCACTATTACCATGCTATTGAAGCCGCCTAGTTTAAATTCACTTACCATGAAAGAAAGTTTTGAGGCTGTAAGGCCGACAATGTCACTTTTTTTAAAGAAAGCTGCCTTGCCTGTCAAATCTTCTTCACAAGATCCCAAGTGATAAATATACTGGCTAGCATGCTCGGGGTAAGCTGCAGATATGCAAAGAAAAGGTGTACTGGTGTCAACAGATGTCGGTGTCAGAATCAGTCTCCAACAGTGGACTGATCAATAAAGCCTCAGACTGGAAATGTCAAGTTTTCAATAAAAAAAAGTTATATAGATAGGTTAGATACATATGCGGGACACTCCATTAACACCAGTGGTGGGTTCTGAGTTGTACAAACGCCGTCAGAAACACAAAAACTGTATTTTGCCTTGACATGAAAGTGAGTTACTTCTTGGCAAAGCGCCATATATGGCGCTTTGCCAAAAAGTCATTCTGTTTTCAAAAAGCTGCCTTGCGTGTTTTTCCTTGCAAAGGAAACACTAAGAGTACTGCAAATTCACCTGTGAACTCTCTATTACCATGCCATTGCAACCTTCTAATTTAAATGCACTTACCATGAAATAGAATTTTGATGCTCCAAGGGGGACGAACCCAAAATTTTACACGACACAGAGTTCCATGGCATCGGACCGAAAAAGCCCTTTGACACAAAAAGTTAATTATTTTTCCTCTGCACATTTTTTACATTTATAGATATACATTCAATGCAGCTTGTTCTAATTCTCCTGAATACAGTCTTTTTTTTGTGTTTCTCATAAAAATTATGAATATTTTCACACTTTTTATCACTGCTGACACAGAAATTTAAATGTGTTTTTCTTGGATAAGGAAACACTTAGAATGCTGAAAATCCATCTGTGAGCTCACTATTACCATGCTATTGGAACCGCCTAGTTTAAATTCACTTACCATGAAAGAAAGTTTTGAGGCTGTAAGGCCGACAATGTCACTTTTTTTTAAAGAAAGCTGCCTTGACTGTCAAATCTTCTTCACAAGATCCCAAGTGATAAATATACTGGCTAGCATGCTCGGGGTAAGCTGCAGATATGCAAAGAAAAGATGTACTGGTGTCAACAGATGTCGGTGTCAGAATCAGTCTCCAACAGTGGACTGATCAATAAAGCCTCAGACTGGAAATGTCAAGTTTTCAATAAAAAAAAGTTATATAGATAGGTTAGATACATATGCGGGACACTCCATTAACACCAGTGGTGGGTTCTGAGTTGTACAAACGCCTTCAGAAACACAAAAACTGTATTTTGCCTTGACATGAAAGTGAGTTACTTCTTGGCAAAGCGCCCTAATGTATACATCAGAGAAAGTGGGTAAAATTGTGCTCGTGTGTGCCATGCTGGACAGTATCCGACTCCAGAGGAATGTCCCTATTCCCCCTGAAGTAGACATGCCACCACAGGAGGATGAAGATGCAGTGCCTGTGGCAGAGGCGTCTGCATGTATTTCCAGAGACTGGCACAGTTTCCTAAGACATTCACATGGCACATCAATAAATAAACACAACAATGACACAATGAAGAATGTAGTTTAACAATGTTAATGTTTTTCGAGTGCACTAACTATTCCCCCCCCCACCACTGCCTCAACACACTATCCCCGAACACACTATCCTCTCTCCCCTTACCCCCACCACCACCCCAATACACTATTCCCTTCCCCCTCCCCCACCACACTACCCTCTACCCCTCTAACCACCCGCCACCCCAACATACCCACTGTGGGCAACAAATGTGTCACAGTCACTTGCCTGGCCTCTTCTCCCTCAGGGCTGCCCCTAGGACTTTGGGCTAAAATGATGCTCAGACCGCCGCCTTGGTGTGCTGAGCGGTGAACCCTCAGTGGGTGTGGCCAAACTTGAGGGTTTGGACCCTGGCCCACAGATGTACTGTAGAGTGACTTCAAGACTCTGTTGCATGGACTCTGCAAATGCTGATATCCCCTCGGTCAGTTTCCTGACTTGCTGGCCACAGGCCGTCAGTGCAGCAGTACTTGAAGCTGCCTGTTCCCAGTTTTGCTGCATTGACCTTATGATCCTGCAGGTGGCTCCCTGCATACAGTCACGTATGGCCTGGAGGTGTAGTGAGTGTGTTGGCAATGGCCTCCATCTCACATTGCCACCTCTCCAAATCGGTGATGGTGTGGCTTGGTGGTGGGTGGTCACTGTGCTGGGGGCTCCGCAGAGCATCAGGGCTGAATCTTGGTGAGCCATAACAGGGGGTGTGCATGTCAGGCTTGGGTGTCTGGGCATGCTTGTGGTGGGAAACGCTCTCAGGACTGTGTGCCCCTACATCACCCTGTGGCACTTGGCTGGATTCCTCCTGGGTGCCATCGGAACCCCTGCCAGCAGGTGTGTCCTCAGTGTCAGCCACTGCAGCTGGCTGTATGGGTGTAGTAGGTGTGGAGGTGGACCCAGTGCCATGTGGGAGTGGCGCAGAACCTGCGCTGCCACCAACAGGCCTGACCTTGCTGGTGTTGCATGTGGCCGTCCTTCAGGGGTGGTAGTGGACTTTGACGGCCTGGAGATGCCAGTTCCTGATGAGTCGGCCCCCATCATCCTCCTCAGATTTTTCCTGTGCTGCCTCAGTGCCTGTAGGGGACATATGGAATGTTGTCAGGTATGGTGCGTTCATGTGGGTTGGCATGTAAATCGCATATGCTATTCTACATAGTGACCCACCCATTTGGCCAGATGGGCATGGTTGTTCAGGGGACATTGCATGTGGCCAAGCATTGGGGGAATGGTCGCAGCCATGTGTGTGTGACCCATGTCCAGTTGGCCTTTGGCCTGTGTGTGGTGAAGGCGGGATGTCCATGCAGGGGCAGCTGATTGGGGATTCTATGCATGCATATGGTCCTGCAGGTTGATGCATATTGTAGCATCCTCTCATGGTCAAGTGCTGGCATACAGGCACAGTCTTAGTAATAGCATCACATGGGACGGTCAAATGTCTTCATGCCCACACATCCCCTCCCCGGTGATGCACGCCTTGTGGGTATGGTGACTTCGTCTATGCCATGGCCATGGCTCTATGGGACACTGCTGTGCAGCCAGCAGCGGTGCACTGTCTTGTTATGTGTTCGGCTTTCTGCTGTTAGGGATAATTCTCAAGAATGGCTAATTTCCCTTACCCACTGAGTCCCTCAGCAGCTTTGCTGGATTGCTAGGATTTATTTTCTTCACCTGGTAAGAGGGTGAGCCCTTTTTCCCACTTTTAAATGTGTTTTGCTGTGTGTGTTTAACATTTTTGTGTTCATAGACTGTGGAGCCTCACCTACTCCACAGGCATCATCTTTTTATTGTGTGTTACACAGCACCTTCAGTGCAGTGACACAGGGTTGTCTTTTAAACTTCCCAACTCAGACTCCATTTTCTGGGACTGACTACTGTCTCCCAGAACATGTAAAGTTGCCATTGACTTTATTAGTCTTTTAAAACCACAGACCCAGTACACACCATCTTCCATGGAGTAGTGGGAAAGGTTAATATTTATCCCTTTTTGTCTGTTTCTCTTGGAGTCTTGTTATGCTCCCTTTTCATCAAGACTTGGCTGGTGGCAGTGCTAACTGCCCTATTTTTGCTACCGCGGTTCTCTTAAATAATCTTGGTATTGTTTTAGGCTATCTTGATAGCCTCGAACTTAAACCCGCTTAACCATATTGTTTTTAATATTGTTCCGGCTGGGTTTATTCGTCATTTCTTTTTCAAAATAACGTTCTCGTGTTTTTCTCTGCGCGCCAAACCAGGTTTGGTTCCTTTGTTCACCGTCTTTTTGCAGGCTTCTACGCAGAAGCCCTCCTTAGGCGCCTGTATGTCTGGGGGGGACAGGATGTGAGGGAGGGGTTTAGGACACCCTGCACAGAGTCTCCTTGGAGACCCCTGTCACACTCTAACATAATTGGCTGTGCTATGTGATTGACAGCCAGGCTGTGTGAATGGGGGAAAACTGCATAAAAAGCAGGTCTCTGGGTCTGGAAAGGCAGAGTCGCCACTGGAACGAAAGTACTGACGAGGAGCTGACGGAAGAGGACCCCTACCACTACTGAACCGCCCGGTGAAGCCCTGCTGCAGGTCTGAATCTCCAAATCCGACAACAGAGAAGATCCTCCAGGAATCTTATTCCCCTGAGCTGGTGGGACCAACCAGTTTGCCCAAACTGCAAGCCAGGACTCCCTCCCCTGGTCGAATTCACTGTACAGAGCTACAGTGGGCTGGATCGCAAGGAAGGTCGGACCATGCTTGGGTTTTATGGAGCACACCTTTTATTTGTTGCTTTGCTCGACTGCTGGTTTCGTCCCTGGGTAGTGCAGGCCCCTCCAGTCTTCCTACTTCATGTCAGTCCAACAGTCACTTCAGGAACCGTGAGCCTGCAGGAACTACCAGGAACGTCCACCTCAGCCACCTCAGCTACAGCTTCTTCTCCATTGAAAGGTACTGTTCAAATCTGGTTGTTCGTTTCGTTCAGCCGCGGTGAAAGTGTGTGAAATCTTTCTCCAATCCGAGGGCTTGTCCTTCTCTACTCTTTAAACTAACTTTTCTGCCGACCAACTTCGTCCGGAACTCTTGGCAAAGACTTAACCGAGAACTACCCTGAACTGTGTGATCTTGAGCAAAAGACTTTTGTCTGATTGACTTTGGCCCTAAGCTTATTTGATTTGATCCCATCACTGTAGTTCCTGTTTCTAGATTGCCCTGCTTACTTACCTGTTGGTGTTACTCAATTTCTGCCTAACTTTGTCTTTCCCTCCCTTTTAAATTACCAGAGTGCCATTTTGCTCCAACTTCATTTTGTGAACCTAACTTGTCTGGAAACTATTGGGAGTGGTGTGGTGTATTAAGAGTGTGATTTTTAAACTGCTTTACTTTAGTGAAATGTTATACAACTAATGTGTAAATAAATGTATATTTTTTTACTCAGAAACCTTGACTCAGTGTTTGTTTGAATCATAGTAATTGCTGTCCTTTGTGTAACTATAGATACTGCTCACTTGCTCTTGAGATAAGTCTGGCTGCTCAGCCATTGCTACCACTTTTACTGTGTAGTACACACTTGTACCAAAGGTGAATTTGTGCTGCCACTTGTCGTCCTAATTGTGTGTGGTGTTCCCAAAGAGTACTGCATATAATTCTGCCTAACAGCTGCACCCATGTAGGTGCAGAGGGTCATGTGCTTCCATGGGGCTCGTCTGCCATGACTGAATGGGGCAGGCCAACTGGGCTTGGTGTGACTACTGCGCGGTGTCATTGTTACTCACACACCACAATCCTGCTGGCATGGGGGGACCAGCAGGGGTGTGGAGTGCGTTGCACTTGGATTGGTCACTTGCCACACCTTCAACCTGCAGACCCGCTGAGGGGTGCACTTGGTGCCCTACCCCCAGGCCTCTGTGGAGGGTGGCTGATGTGGCACCCCATCACTTCCCCCTGATTAGCCGGCCATGCTGCTGGGTCTGTTTAATTTCAAGAGTTGCACATGGCTTTGCATGTATGTTAACAGCACAATGTATGTGCAATAGTGATTCAAATTTATTGATGGGACATTGTTATATATTGTAGTAACTCTCATATAATTTCTTGAATATTTTGCTAATTTGTGGTTCCTCTTTTTATTTTGTAATTTTCACGATTTTTCTTCAAAATCAACCTGTCACCATTTGAACCCACCCCTCCATTTTTTACCTGACCTGTGACATGGTATGTGCTATGATTTGAGTATGAGAAACCTTCCTGAACCTCAATCTACTGTGCTAACTGTTTTGCAAACTTTTGTGAGAAGTTTGAGGGAATAGTGTACTCGCTGCCACCGATCTTGTTTGGAAATGTAGTTGTCTTACAATAATATTTTGTGAGTGGTAACTAGCGCACCTGTATAGATCGATCCCACAACTATGATATGATATGATAGGTTATTTATAACGCACCTAATATCCAGAGGTTTCTAACCACGGACCCGGGGATCGAACATGTGGTGCACGTTGCACCTGAGCTATCCTCCCGCACACCTGCCAGTAGGTCGCACAATATAATAGGCAGAGAAGGCCTAGGTTTCTCAATACAGAAGCTTTCACAATATTATAGGCAGATATGGGGGATACACCTACATTTGAGAGGCCTAGGTTTCATACAATGATATCTGAAAATAGTGTAAAATTGTTCCTGCCTTATCCGTTGATGATGGTTGACGGCAGGCTGATCCCCGTATGGTGCATCAGGTTACTGCAGCCGGCTGCTACTGCTGGTTTGCGGGTGGGATTATGAATTTGGAACTACCTCGTTGTTGGCTGTTGTTGGAGGGGGGGTCATGGAATGACACTGCACGCAGGGACTAAAATGGGGCACTGTTAGTCATTCTCTTGGGCTCAGTGCGTTGAGCTAAAGCTAGGTAAGTCCACGGAGTGCCTGTTTGGTTGTATGTGTCACTGTGGCATGGAGGGTTATTTAGTACTTTAGGCTTTGTTTATGTTAGTGGGTTGCTGCTTCCCCTGCTGACACCTGCAGACACTGTCTGGAGCCTCTGCTTCAGGAGCCGCCCTTTGCCTTGGGGTCCTTAGCCACTGCAGCTGACCAGGCAGAGGGCTGCCCTGGGAAGGTCTGTGTAAGAGCGACAATTAGCCAATCGGGAGAGGGGGGTAGGAGGGAGTGGGGAGAAGGGGCGTGTCCAGAAGCAGGAAGGTGGATTACAACACGCACAGAAGCGCTTTACAAAGAAATTCACCCCACAAAATCTGGTAAAGATTTAAGAGCCGTAGCGGCTCAGGCTTACCTCAAGGGGAAACACCAGAAGAGTGCGCAATCTGCGAGCACGCAGGGGCCTAAGGCTTGCACAACATGGCTCATGGTGTTAGCCAATTGGGAGAGGGGGCGAGAGGGAGCAGGGTCATGTCCGAGAGAGGTGAGGTGGATTACAATGCACACAGAAGCGCTTTCCAAAGAAATTCACCCCACAAAAGCTGGTAAAGATTTAAGAGCCTTAGCGGCTCAGGCTTACCTCAAAAGGAAACACCTGCGGAGTGCCCGATCTGCGAGCGTGCAGGGGCCTAGGGCCTGCACAACACGGCTTGTGGTGTTAGCCAATCACGAGAGGGAGGAGGGAGCAGGTCCGTATCCGAAAGCGGGGAGGTGGATTACAATGAACACAGAAGCACTTTCCAAAGAAATTCACCCCACAAAAGCTGGTAAAGATTTAAGAGCCTTAGCGGCTCAGGCTCACCACTAGAGGAAACACCAGCAGAGTACCTGAACTGCGAGTGTGCAGGGGTCTAGGGCCTGCACAACACAGCTCGCAGTGTTAACCAATCGGGAGAGTGGTGCGGGAGGCAGAACCGTGTCCATAAGCGGGGAGATGGATTACACCGCGCACATAAGCGCTTTCCAAAGAAAGTCACCCCACAAAAGCTGGTAAAGATTTCAGAGCCTTAGTGGCTCAGGCTTACCTCAAGAGGAAAAACCGGCAGAGTGTTTGCATCTCTCCTCAATCATAGACTTCCAAGGTTCTCTTCCAGGACAGGAGAGGTGGGGATTGTCTGGTGGATGCTCAGACAATCTGCTGGCCTCTGGGGCTTCTGTATATAATTCCTCTGATTCCTCTGCTGTGCAGTATCTTGAGGTGGATTAGGACATCCAGGACCGTATTGGCCATGCAGATCTTGGTTCCCTCTGTTACTTCTTTTAGCTGTGGCCCTCCTACTGCTCATTCCGGTCTCACCTCCCTCGGTCTGTCAGCAGCCCTAATGCCTCACAACACTTGGTAATGGGCAGCTTAGTCCTTGAAAGGGAATGGCTGAAATCTCAGGGTCTTTCCTCTCCTACCTTGTAACCGGTCCAGTGTCTAAAAAGCCACCCACCTTGCAGGCCTACGATAGGCATTGGGGTATATTTTCTGACATAATTGAATTGCCGATCCAGAGACATTGCTACATTCTTGCAGTCCGGGTTCCACCTGGGCCTTTTTGTTTATACATTAAGGATGGGTGCAGGGGGCTGCAATTTAGACAGACCGGGCACTGTGGGTGGAATCTCCTGAGTCTGAGTCAGTAATTTCTATGTTGTTACACAATGTTTCCATGGCTCCACCTTTGGTTAAGTCTCTCACACCTCCTTGGGATCCAGCCTTGGTTGTTAGGGTTCTGCAAGGTCCTTCTTTGTACCCCTTAGATCTGTTAAGGTCAGGTATGTCCCCCTGACAATAGTTTTCTTCATGGCTAATGTTTCTGCCAATAGTACGTGGAGTTAGAGGTTCTGCTATATTTGTCTTTATTATTATTTTGTAGGTTCTTTGTTGTTTTTTTGGGGGGTATTTAATGAGAACGGATCTAGCTTTGGGGAGCAACAGAGCGCTTTACAATCCAAGGTGAAGAACGAAGTGAGGAAAGCAGCAAATAAGGGAGCAGGGAGGTAACATAGATGAGACAGCGGGTAATTGGCTGAAAGGGATCCCCAAGCTGCCAGGGGTGGAGACAGTGGGGAGCAGATCACCAAGTCTCAGGTAGGGTGGGGAGTGGAGGGTGTGTGGACCTAGGTGTCAGAGAGGAACCATTCCTGGAAGAGGAAGATCTTGAGCGCTTTCCTGAACTGTAGAAGTGAAGAGGTGAGTCTGATGTTGACCAGGAGGAGGTTCTAGAGACTTAGAGTATATTCAGTGAAGGCCTGTTTTCTGTTTCTTTCCTTCCTGCACCGTCAGAGTTCAAGTCTGCACATGTCCTTACTTCACATGGATCACAGGCCTCCGCAGATGCTGGGTTTCTCAGTGAGATAGCTTGGGGACTTCAGGGTGACAGCTTTGTAGATGATGCAACAGGATTTAAAGATGATTCAGATTTGCAGCGGGAGCCAGTGCAATACAATGAGAGTCAAGATTCCTTTTATGAGTCATGCTGTTCTTAACCTTATTTATCTATGTACCCAGAAGCTGTTCTGCTACATTTTGACCGCCCACTCTCACTTCAAAGATGGGGTCCACTTTCCATCTTTCCCCAACACATTGTGATTCCATCGCTATCAAATGATTTGTCTGTGGATGTACATGCCCTGCTGGTTTCCTTGGATGGGAAAGAGGGAATTCTGATGCATTTAAACAGAACCACTTTATTCAGATCATCTAACAATGTGTTAGTCAATTTTGCAGGAGCATGTGTCAAACGGCTTCTTCTCACTTCATTAGCTACTGGTTTAAGGACCCCTATTGCTGTGGTGCATGCACTTTCTGATTCTCCTCTGCCAGGTATGATGGTGGGTCGGTCAACACAAGGAGAGAAGTAGATGGTGGGCATCACTGATGGATATCTGTAGGGCCACCATATGGTCCTCTCCTAATCATCATGTCCATCATTGTTGTCTGACCATCTTGAGGCAAGCTAATCGGGGGGTTCGTCTGCCGGTCATTTCTTGAATCTTGTTATTCTGTTTTTGTAACAAAAATGTAGCTGCGCAGCCCAAACACCCGCTCTTTCCTGCGATAATACAACGTAAGGTTGCGCGTTTCAGACAACTATGTGAAAAAAGAGTTCTACTCCCGAAGCTCAAATACTATAGCATATTAGTAGGTTTTCTTGGTGCAAGGGGCAGGGTCCTGGGGATGTTAGCAGAAATGAGCTGCCTGTGAATTAAGCTAAATTCAGAGTAGAGACCCCTAGCTTTGAGTATACAACACCTAGTTGTCAGTACAGTTCTTTGAAAGCAGAAAAGTGTTTCTGTTCGTAGGAGGGGGCGCGTGGTTAGAGGGTGGTCAGCAGGGTCAGTCTGGGGCATACGATTATCTCGGGCACAAATTAAAAAGTGGCCCTCAGTTGCAAATGGCAATTCATTCCTTTTGTGACTGTTTAAATAGTACCCAAGTGGGAGTTTTTTTGATGAAATGTGATGCAAATTGTGCATTTTAAAGAATATTTATTCAGCAAAACGACTAACTGCAAAGTGAAGTCACTCATGAAACTAGCACGCATTGGCCAAAAAAGTAGCCCACTTTGAACAAATAAATGGGCCCACACCAGCATTTTGCATTTTTGGTTTGGGCATTGCCCTATTGCCGTATAGGCCAGTCCGGGCCTGGTGATCGGGTGCCCAGGCACCCGCCAAGGTCTAGAGTCAGTCTGCACGCTTTTTGATCGCTGCCTCAAACGCTCCAACATCCAAAATCTAGCCACCAGCAAACCCAGGGAAATTCAAATGTTGTCTCCAAAGGCTAGTAGTATAAGCCATGGGATAAAACAAATAGATCTAGTGCTGTTCCTGGACTAAAACAGGTTGAATGGGATCTAGGGCGTCTGCTTGGAGTGGAAACAGTCCCTCACCGGTGTGGGGTGCAAACATTACAATGGTTACAAAAATTAGGTTAATCACTGTCAATTATCACAAGACTGCCAGCCAGCAGGGAGCTTAAACATTAAATACCCACTGAAGGGCACTAAGCCCTTCTTTGTCAGCAAGGGGCTGATGCAGAGGAACAGGTGTTAGATGGCAATGAGGTGATAACACTTAAGTATATCCCGTGGGAAGAGAAATCACAGCTTGTAATGCAAGTGCTGAAAAGCGCACAATTTAAGCCCCAGTACAGAAATAGAGAAATTAATGTTTATGTGTTGACTGGCAACATGGGGCCAGTTGCTGGGAGCCCCCTAGGGCTCAAAGACCCTTTCACTTGAAAAAGTTGAAAGGCCCCGACGCCATCCCATTGCCCCATTATATCACATTTTTAATAGATGCTGAATTCCTCCCACTTGTGAGTGCTTTATTAATTGAGTGCAATAAAAAGGCGTCATTATAACAACAATTTGCCAATGCCAGGAGGATGCCAGAATGCCAACCTGTGTGCAGGCTGAATGCAGGTTTTTTGAAGTGAGCACTTATCTCACCAAGCTATCTTGGCAAGAATTACCAGGACACTAGAGCTGTTCATTATCGCAGCAGCACAGCTTGTCACATATCAGGCCAGAGGAATTATATGTAAAACGCTTCTGCCACTGCACTGTGTTGACAAAAAGCAAAAAGAAAATGCAAGAACATGTGCAGGACACAGCTCAAGCAAGCTGTCGCAAAAATGAATGACAGCATTTCTACCCAGTCTTCTCACCTGCAGTAAAATATAGTGAAACCTGTCAGGTGTCAATATTGCACGTTTACATCCATTCTAGCCCTCCAGCTCAGGTGACCAAAATATCAATTGCTCTTTACAATGATGGCGCATTCTTTTAACGTTCTAATTGCACCAATACTGCTATGTGTCTCCATACTGCTCCCTTCCCCCTCGCTCCCCAATGCCCCCCAGCATTGCTGAAGCCGTGTTAAACATGAGAGAAGCAGGGGGAGGGAAAGAGGCAAAGCCTTGTGACAGCATTATTCTCACTGCTCACGCGGATACAGGCCTTCGAGTATTAAACTAACTGGTGTTTTATTTATTTACTTCTGCAAAAATGACTTACAGTGATTTATGCAAACTGAGAGGAAATGCCCAAAGTATCTGCCATGCACATCGCAGACAACTGGTGCCTCTTGCTCTGCAACTACCACCAGACACCGATGAATGTGAATGGTTGTGTCAAAGAGGTGTGAAATGTGCCTCCTGGAAGTGGGGTGTGGGGGGGAGCCAGCGCCATGGAAACAGAGCCTTTGTGGAAAGCTGTGTGCTTTGTTTTATCAAAAGAAAATCATGAAGTTTTCTACCATGAACAGCACAAGTGTAATGTAATCTTCACTTTTTGCTTTCGCACTGAATTGTAAAATGGCGGGTTTCTTCCCGTGATCCACTTGAGAATTGCTGGCCCACTTTTCAAAGAGAAGTTGGAATACAATCGCAATCTTGAGCAGTTTCATGATAAAGAACTCATTCATATTGAAACTTTAAACTAGGCCGGAGGGTAGCTCTTGGAAGCAGGACACATCCTGTGCTGACGTTTGGAAACTGTGCAGTAGGAGAACACATATAATGATACCCTACATTTATCAGGCACTACACTTTAGAGAGAATCTGCACACCCGCCAAGAAAAGCAAGTTTATCAATGTGCTTTTGGGATGAGGTCACCTAACCCTATCTTTGAAGAAGAACCATTTATCTAAGGAGGAATCTGCCAAGATATTGTACTAGTTCAATGCAACTGCTTAACAAGCAAAGTGCAATGGTAGTGACTGGTGGTAACCCTGTTATATGGCACTCGCCAGTGTATCAAGGGAGAATGCTGGCACAGCAGGCACATTGTGCATTGTACAGTTAGGCAATCAGTTAAGTTAGCACATGGAGTCCGTCCGACCTCGAGCCTTCCTCTATCCCCTTTGCTCATTGACATGCTGCCTCTCATGGTGGGAATCAGTAACCAGAACCTCTCCTACTTCTATGTTAATGACATGCAGCTCCATTCAAGGCTCATGGCAATTGTTCTCAGCTGTGCATGGCGATCATGTCTAGTGCAAGGAATGCATTTCTAGTTGCTGGTTTCATCTACAAATGCATCCCGGACACTCTAGGAATATGGTGGTGTCTTCCATGGATGTCCTCGTTACCTCCACCTTCCTCAGTGGCCGTTGACAGCGACCTAGGGATGAACATGAATGTTCTCTTATGCTGCACTTAGATTTATAAGCAGTAAGCAAGGAAACAGCCATTTTGTTCCCAAACTCTCCCGGCCACTCGCCTGACTCGGACAAACCCAAACACACAAGTCATCTTACTGGAGCGCAAATTCTACCAACTACAGCAATGAAACACTGAGGTGAGCTGCCAACGGCTGGCATCAGAAATGTATGGCCTATTTTCCCCTTCATTATAAGCAGGTATGGTGGGCTCACTGTTTGGATTGTGGGCATGATCACAGTCCAGCTTTCCGTCCATTGCAGCCAAACAATGGAATGACTTACCACATGCACTGAGAGCGGAAGAATCTTACTGGGCTTTCCGCAAAGCGCTCAAAACCTGGTTGTTTACTTAATCGTGCATGCTCCATGCTGATCTCCCTTCCCCGCCCCCACTACCTTCTTGGAAACACACCACCACTCTGTCAAGTCTGTCTGTCTTATTATCTAGAATGTAACCACAATCTGTATGCACTACCTACCAAATGCCAATTGGCCAGATGTAACTGGAACCCTGTAACTGCGCCTCAATGCCTCCGAGTTTTTGTACGCGTTACAAATGAAATAAATAAATCAATCCACAATCTGCGCTAGGAATAGCCTCACCATATTTGTCCAAAATAGTAAGGCGGTATGTGCACTTTTGTTAGCCATCCCCTCCGAACCAAAATCTGCCCACAACCTTTTCCAGGATTTGGGGTTATAACACTGGTTATCAGCAAGCAAACACCTTATTTGTAAGCACCTGATGTAAGTGCTTTTATAGTTGAACACCCAATAATGGTAAAGGGATGCCCCGGCAACACAACCATCTGGCCGGTACCCACCCCCCTCTTCGTGGCCGCTTAACTGCATTTGGTGAAACTTATGTTTCGTTGCGTTTTTAACAGCATATTTTTGTGGGCGAGGGGTGTGTTGTGGGAATATTTGGAAATTCTTTTTGGTGTATTGAGGCAGTGTGCCAGAGGAGTATGTGGGGGCCACGCTCACCATAAAACACACTGCGAGAATTGTAGCACACCAGCCAGACGACAAGGTGAGACGGGTCCCATCTGGACCCCCCAAACACATTAAGATCAGTTGAAAGGACCTTTAGCGGCTAGATGTAGTTCAGAATCTGAACCGGTTCTACTTGTCTTACAGTCTGTTGCATTCATTCCTGAATAGCATTGGCTACATGTTTGCCACACATGTGCGCAACCTGCCTGAACATGGTGATTTCTATTTCCCTTTTGAGATTTCATAATGGAAACGTTTTACAGGGAGGGTGTCTACTTTTAGGGCTTCTCTGCGCTACTCCTAGTGACATATTCATCGTGTCTGCAGACTGCAGACAGTGGATCACTAGCAGAAGACAGTCTCGCAGAAACACCAGAGCTGTCACCATGAAAAGCTACAAGGGGAAAATAAATGAACGTTGCCTCATGAAAACCAAAACTCTCTGCTTTAAAGCAAAGAACGAAACAAGGAATCACCCCCAGATATACTCAACAGGAAAGAACGGGGCAATGAAACGAGATGGGATTTTTGCCCGAAGTGACTTTTTATAATGTCATTTATTTAAGTGGATTTCCACAAACACCATCTGGCGAATTGTTTACTATTCCCATCAGCACTAAATATCTTAGTTTGGGAACTGTTCACACATACTTCCCAGTATGTGAGGCAAGGTAACATTCCAAAGCTCCGCCATGATGTCTCTGCACAGTAATGTCAAAAACAAAAGCAATTAAAACGCCTTGTTAAGCTCCGTGCTGGGGATTTGGAGCAGGTATTCAAGGACTCGCCATTTGGGTGTGATTGAAAGAGGGGGGGGCATGAAAGCATCGCAGGGGGCACTGCCTCCCGCACCTTTGGAGTGTGACCTCTCTTTCTTAAAGAATGAGGCGGCTCCCACTGTCTTTGCATTCATTGGCAAAATGCAGGGTCAATAGGCAGCATTTGCACTTAAACAAAAGTGCAAGTTCATGTGTTCAAAAGCCTCGCCCAGTTCTTGCCCTGGGGGTGGAAAGCTTCCTGGGGGTCCGGGGTGTTACTTTCAAAGTCAATTATGGGTTTCTGTGAACGCTCATGGCTGCAAGGACTAGTATCCCAAAAGATGCGGCCGTTAGCACTGAATGTCTACAGCTCAGCCCTCAAGATTGTCTGCTGGTCTCCAGACTCCATTCACCTGTTGGAAAGCGCCAATTCCTTTTAGGGCTGGGCTACTGGCAATGCCACACGTGTATCTCTTGCATGTCAAAGAACGTTGACACTGGCACTGTGGTTTCATGCGCTTGCCCCCAACATCTCTGAAACAACGGGAAACTCTTCTGGTGACATTTCCGGGAGGGTGCACCTGCACTGCGGCATAAGCGCGCCACACGTGTTTGCTGAGGCCAAACATGATGGCTCCACGAATAAGCTTAAATACAATGTGCTGCAGATGTAGTGTCATTTCAATGTCCTCGCCCTTCAGCAATGTCACCAAAAGGTCAAACCTTGTTTCAAAAGTTGCCTTTTTTTATTACTAAAGACTTATAAACGCATCTAAAAAATTAAAAGCTAATGGGGTGCTCCTCGGAAACGGTGTTTTTGAGCGCATGATTGTTGCCGTGTAACTTTGATATGACGAGTTATTTCTGCACGCATTTGCGCACTCGACCTCTTTAATAATTGCTGGACATGTTACTTACACCTTCATGCCTGCTGGCTAGTCTATTCTGTACTCGTGCCATTTCTAACACCGGGCCACTTGGCCCACCCTGGCCTTTTAGTTGAGAATACACCAAACTGTCAGTACCGGAATTCAAGTTGCTGCTAGCAAAGCAAGCCAGTGCTGTGCACGTGTGTGTTGCATGACATTGTACCACTTAGCAAGTGCAACTATGTCTAAGAGTGTGTGGGGGCTGTGCAGTGCACCCAGCACCTTACCCTCAGCTGGGCTAACTTCGCTCTGCCTACCCTTTGAACTTGAGTATGCTTTAGTTAGGAGGTCGCGCCACCTATTTTTTCATTTGAGTTTGTTCTGTGGACAGTATAAGTGGTTCATTACATGGATTATCTATGTTGTGTTGGATTTGAATAAAACAATTAATTTGCCTTCAAGGCGCCTAGGAGGATGGAAGCTACAACATGAGTGGCCCGCCTGGCTCTAGTTGGTTTAAAAACACTATGGGACAGCATGAAAATGAGACTGTTCCTTTTAACTTTAGCCTAAACAAAATGTAGTAAATCTCAAAGGGATGTATGGGCAGAGGTCGTGCTTGTGCCGACTAAGAGACCACCTACATTTAACACTATTAATGACGTGTTCTTACCCTTCTGTGTCACTCACTCGTGCCTACATTTGAGAGAACAAAACCTTGACTTGATTTCCTACTGTGTACGCCTACATTTTGTTGATACACGCACACAGTCTCTCTCTCTCACCTTCTGCTCAATTATGAGCACTCCCACAGATAAGACACAGCAGCATAACATCTTTTGCCCAGGATAACACACTTTAGCTGACTGCTGAAGCCGGGATTTGAGACCAGCCCGCCACATAGACACTTGGTCACGTGTTTTCTCATGTCTGGATGATAGAGATGTGTTCAATCTATAGATCTGAAAAATGCTCTGTTTTAAAGAGATTATTTGGAAAGTACACGAATCATAATAAATCACTGTTACAAACACATAAACCCCTATAGGAATATGTTAAGTAAAACTAGCACAGTTGTTGCTTTCTTTCAAACCCTATATTGACGGGAAGACTGCAACTACTGTAATGCAAAACAATGTCAGATAACATTTATATGACAGTAAGGGGCATCCTTTGGGTAAGTGAAGGCTGTGCCATCCAGGTGAGTACACCGCACACCATTAAAGACCCCCTGGCCCTGGATACTTCGTACAGAACTTTTCTACTTCTCTTTGACATTGTATGGCAGCGAGGGGCCAAAGGTTCAGGTAAAAGAACACACATCTCATTAAACAGTGCGCCGGCAAGATAGCTCAGTGAGTTGGAGGTTCCTTACAACACTGTTAACCCGAGCAGGACAAAGATCTGACTCTATAAATGGGTCCAAGCATGAAGAGCCCCCCACTCAATGAGTCCACACAGTATGGCGCACCCAGACAGCAATTGCCCAGCAGGTGAAGTCGTCACAATCGCCGACCATTCCTTTCTAGCCTGCAACATCCTCGTCCTCGACTGCCCTAAACAATCTTTGCACACAACCTAGCTGCCAATGAGGCTTAACTCTAGCGTTCTATTCTTAACTCAATTGTACACAGTGACATGAATGTCTGGTCGATCAGTCTGGTCAACCTCCTGCCTGTGCTAAAACTCAACATACACTCTGTGAGCTGGTTGCCTTCTTAACACCCCCCCCACAATCTGGGCAGCATCATTGACCTATTATTCACCTGTGAGGACAAAGCCAATGTTTAAAGCTGCACCCTTGGTCTGGGGCGGTCACCTCGCCATACTCTTCAAAATGTATCTCTTGCTTGCCATGGCTAAACCCCCTGCCCGATCCCACCACCCCCGCCCTTATCTCAGATGAGCCTTGTGACTCTGCCTACGCCTGGCTGACATCTGCCCTCCTACCACCCAAGACTTTTCGTGCTGGTCAGAAACACCAAGAAGCTGGAGAAAATACTCCCACAAGGCCGTACATAAATCTTCTGCCGCTGGTACTACTAAGCCTACGTGTGTCTGCCAACAAAGCCTCAATAAACCACTGCACTTTAAGGTCCTGGCGGAACCTTCCCAAAGTTCTATAATGAGTAAGCCATTTTCTTCTGCTTCAAGATCCTGACCAGTGGGCAAAATATGTCAAGCAGCATTGCTTGTCTAGTATTATTCTTTCCTAAGGGTCTTCCGAGTTTGACCTGCAACCTACCAACCTTAATCTTCATTCCTTTACACATCAGCCAATCCAAGCCTCTTTTTAACCAAATGCAAAGCCTCCATTTTGACCCATGTCTTGCAAGAATCTTCAAATCCTTATGGCCTGGAATATCTGACCACCGGCTGGACTTGGTGAATGACCCACTCTCCCCCCTCCTCCCTCAATAACGCTATATATAAAGCAGTTGCCATTCAGAGGAGACCAACCCTAGTCCATTCTGACATTAAGAATGAATCTCTTATTACATGCTTAATACCAGAGACCATTCTCTAAGCGCTTGACTGGGATTCCAGCGCGTTTCCCCGGAGCTATCTTCCCGGCCTGACATTGCCAATGACAGACCTATAACCATCCTCCCTTTCCTTACCAAATGCCTTGATCCCTCTCCTTACAAACAGTGTCAGTCTCACTTCTAGATTAACCATCTCCTTGATCCACACTGATGGGGTCTCCATGCATGAAAGGGTAAAAGGACAGTCCGAAGCCAATAGAGACAAAGAAGGATTTTTGTTTAGTATAGTCTTTACAGGAGGTGCCAAAGTTTTTCCAACATCCATATAAGTAGACAAGGTGGTTTGGACTGGAAGTTCCATTGTGGAATGGCAGACCTTGTCCCCAAGAAGGGAGTCACTCCCAGTGAGGCCCCATTTGTCCAAACCCCTATGCAGGGTCTTGCTTAGCGGGCTCACCTCACTAACCTTAAAGGGGGTGGCTCTCTCACCTCTGGGGAGAAGGGACCAATTGTCCAGATTTGTCAAAGAACCCTCAACTTGTTTTCCTTCAGGTGCCTCCCCATCTTATTGTGCATTCCACCTTTTCTGTTGAGAATTCCGTTTTCCCTAAGAGCCTAAACCACTCGTCCTTGCATCTCCAACCTTCCTTTCCAGCCAGTCCCACTTCTATCTTGGTGTGTGTTGAAAACAAGTGCACTACCATGAAAAAAGACTTTCAAGCCCCATTGGAAAGAGTAGCATGTTTGTAATTTCCCTTAATCCAAGTTCCTTCTTGATGGCCTAGCCAATTTGCTGCTGATTCTGTATTGCCTTGGTGTAATTCAGGCACAGAACACTGTGGGACCATCTGCTTTCAGGGGCCCACGTCTTCTGGCTTTTTGAAGGAGTACATCTCTGTCTCTAAAATTGAAGATGTGGGTCACAGCAAATCTCTGCGGCTACCTCACGGGGTGCCCACAATGGTACCCTATGTGCTCCCTTAACTGTAAAAATTGTTCCATAAGGCATGATTGGAGAGAAAAACGCTAGCTGGATGCTGGACGGGCGGGTGCCTTGACCGAGCAAGAGGCTCCAGTCTAGTAATGATCCTCAATAGGAAGACAACCGTCTTCTCTGGTGGAGTGACCACTGACAAACAGTGGTGGGCCTTGGGACCAGCAACCGACGGTGAGACCAGAGACTGGAGATGAGCCTGGATCGCTGAGCTCCACTGGACAAGCACCTGTTCCGCTGGAAGCAACACCGTTCAGAACACAGCCGCTGTCGATTTGGGGACACCAGTAATGCCAGGAACCTTTGCTTTCACGGAGTAACAGAACCGACACCGTTACGGAAAACAGTCAGAAAGAGTTACAAAGATTGTATGTCATGGCTGGAATAGCCACCAAGAGTATGAAAACAAAAGAGAAGCTCACGGGCACACAGCCCCACAAAAGCGGGGGAAAAAGGTTAGGAACATAATGTGCCCAGGTCGGAATAACAACCCGAAGTATGAGAAAGTGAAAGAAGCTTATGGGCGCACGGCTAAAACAGTGAAAGAGATATGAGCATTGTATGCCAAGGCTGGAATAGCCAATCAAGATAGTGAATATTGCAATTGTGTAATAAAGACATCCACAAGAGAACCACATAACTTTGGGGAATGCCAATACTTGACAGTGGGAAATTGAGAGTTGCCTTGCCAAGTAATTCTGAAGGGATTTAGACATTTGAAAATAAAACATGAGAAATTCATGTGTGATTCATATGTGTAGTTTGGGTTGCATATATGACATCTCTGTTGCACGTGATGCTTTCCCGAAATAAGCTGATGCATATATGCAACAAAAAAATGTATATTGGTTTCTGTGCATTTTTTAACCATTTGGAGATACACATTCAATGCAGCTTGTTTTAAAGCCACTAAATTCAGTCTTTATTTGCATTTAGTGTGTTTCTTACAAGCATTTTGAAAATGTTCGCACTTTGCATCACTGGTGATACAGAGAGAAAATTGAGTTTTTTTCTGTGAGGGAAGCACTTGGAGTGCTGAAAATTCATCTGTGAGCTCACTAGTAACATGCCATTGCATCCATCTAATTTAAATTCAGCAAACATGAAATATATTTTTGAGGCTCCAAGTGGGACGAACTCAAATGATACATGACACAGAGTTCCATGGCATCGAACCGAAAAGGCCCTTCAACACATATGATTGGTTATTTCTAACGCGCCTAATACCCAGAGGTTTCTAAGCGTGGACCCGGGGATCGAACCCGTGTTGCTCTGTGACGTTTTGCTTCAAAGACGGGAACGTTGCCCATAAGCTATCCTCCCCAGACATAGAAATGTATTTTTCCTGGTGAAGGAAACACTTAAAATGCTGAAAATTCTTCTGTGAGCTCACTAGTACCATACCATTGCAGCCCTCTAATTTAAATTCAGTAAACATGAAGTACATTTATGAGGCTCCAAGGGGGACGAACTCAAAATGTTACCCGACACAGAGTTCCATGTCATCGGACCGAAAAAGCCCTTCGAAACAGAGATAGAAATGTGTTTTTCTTGGCAAAGGAAACACTTAGAGTGCTGAAAATCCATCTGCTAGCTCACTAGTACCATGCAATTGCAGCCCTCTAATTTAAATTCAGTAAACATGAAGTACATTTTTGAGGCTCAAAGGGGGACAATCTCAAAATGTTACACAACACAGAGTTCCATGGCATTGGACCGAAAAAGCCCTTCGACACAGAGATAAAAATGTGTTTTTCCTGGCGAAGGAAACACTTAGAATGCTGAAAATTCATCTGTGAGCTCACTAGTACCATGCCATTGCAGCCATCTAATTTAAATTCTGTAAACATGAAATACATGTTTGAGGCTCGAAGGGGGACAATCTCAAAATGTTACACAACACAGAGTTCCATGGCATCGTACCGAAAAAGCCCTTCGACACAAAAAGTTGATTTGTTTTGTTCCAATGCACATTTTTAACATTTGCAGTTATACATTCAATGCTGCTTGTACTATTTCCCCTGAATACAGTCTTTTTTGCATTTCTCATAAATAGTTTGAAAATGTTTGCCCTTTGCGTCACAGCTCACACAGAGATAAAAATAATTTTTCTAAAAAGGTGATTCCCAGAAATCCTGACCTTCGACTCAAGTCGTTCTGATTTCATACCATGTGTTAGTGCCTACTTACCCCTAGATTTATCTGGGCCTACCTGTATCTAAATAAATCCTTTATTTTTACAATACAAAGTGTTTAAGCGACAAGAGAGGTATTGAGCTGCTTCCAGAACGTCAGGTGGTCCTGCTCAGGTCTGAGAGGGGCATTGAGACCATTGCAGATGGAGGCACTTCCAGAGGAGAGAGACCTACCCCCAGTCTCTGCTGGGAGAAGCATCTGGCCCTCAGAGAGTTGGAGGTGGCTGAGCGAAGGGCTCAAGAAGGAAGGTGTTTAGGAAGAGAGAGTTGGACGTAGTGCAGGCCCCGGTCCCAGAAAGCCTTGTGAACGATGCAAAGGGTCGTGAACTTGATCCTTGCAGCCACCGGGAGCCAGTGGAGAGATTTCAGGGCTGGAGAGATACGATCCCTGGGCTTAAGGCCAAAGACAAGTCTTGCAATCCTGTTCTGGATTAGTTGCAGAGGGCAGAGAGTAGAGGAAGGCAGATTGAGAAAGAGGCTGGAAAGTGAGAAAAGGAGGCACCTGCTGTAACTGTTTCAGTGTGTGGCAGAAGCTTGCACAGATCCTGTTTTTGTCATAAATGTACCAATTTGAGTAATGTGTACACAGCCCCTTACACGTACTAATACTCCCTGAGGGAGCAATCCATGTGGTCTTAAAAGCTTTCAGACAAATTTGTGGAATTAGCTAATATAGGTATCTTTGCTGCAAGATTTCAGATGTTGTTGGCTTCATTTAAAAAAAAACAACTAATAAACAGCAAAAATCTGTACTGTTTTACTCAGAGTGGAAAAAAATGAAACCTCACTAATTTCAACAATGGTGGACTCTCCAAAAAGGCCATTCTCAAAAGAAAATATGTGTTTACAAGTCTCACATCATTTGAATGTGATCTAGATACTTTGATTTTGTATTCTGTATTAATAATGGCAGAGGGTTAAATGCTGATTTTGACTGATTGTATAACTAATGCACCACGACTGAAACGTTGAAAATGGAATATGAAAACAATTACATATTTAAAATGAGCACAACGTATATTGACATGAATAAAAACATGTATGTACCTGTTTATGTTCTCTTCTAAAGAAAAAAGTTTCAAAGAACTAAAAATATTAAATTAAACAAATTAAAAAGGAACGCTGTTTGAACTTCCCCAAAACTGTCCCAAAAGTGAATCACAAATGCGTGCAGGTCACAAATGGTTGAGAGACCTGTGAATAGTCAAGGATCAGTTTGGGGGTAATCAGCCCCCAAAACTCCAAATGATACCCTTATGTCATTGTCTGGCCCCTAACAGCTCCAAAGGCCTCCCACCCATCAACAGAGGGCTGGAAATAAAAAAAAAAGCTTTAACATACCCCCTGCATTCACATTTTAACACATCGGAGCGGCTTCTCGATCCATGTGGGGGATTGTGCCAATGCCATCTGGGTTCTAATGCAGCCCCAGCCAGATGGATTGCCTCCTGCATCTCAGAGAGCAGTTGGGGTGTGAATATGGCTTCCCCAAAGGTGCTGCACTGCATGCGGTCAGGGCGAACGCACCTGCATTTGCCCTCTAAAGGCATATTTCCCGGGGTGGCCATTGCCAGGGCTGCTGAATAGGCCTCTCTCTCAGCTTTCTGTAAGCATTACTACCTGGACGGCCTTTGGCAAGGGAGTACTACAGAATATCTTTGGCTCGATCAGCATAGGACCTACACTCATCTGTATCTTATTGTGTGATAATCTCCTACTGGTGTTGAGGAAGGGAACAGGACATAGGAGTCACTGACAATGACTTGCCATAGTGACTACTGTACTCCTCGTCCAATGTCTCCTTCCCTCCATACCCCCTCCCACGTTGCCTGATTAAATTAGGCATCAGTTACTGCCTGCACAGAAGGAAAAGGACTGGTGGAGTGAGGCTGGAGGGGAGGAGTATGAAAGAGGAGCTATTTACTGCTTTAAAGAATGGACTCATTCCCATTCCCATGAGTGGGTCCACACACAGGGATGGAGGAATGGGGACTAAGTAACAGAAGTACAATAGTCACTATAGTGAAGGAATTACACAAAAACACGCATGTCGAAAAGCTGTAATAAAACATAAGGCCAAAGCAAATGAATGAGGATGAAAGGCTACCGCACTGTAAGTGTAAGACAACAAATAAAAATGTGACTGGGTCTTCTATAGCATTACCTATGCGGAGACAGGAGCAAGGTGCCTGGAGCTGCTGTTATAGCTGTTAGTGCTGGGAGGAGGAGGCGCCCTGAATCTACTCATCCGAAAAGCTCTGTAAAACGAATGATCTGGTGGATCGCACCTTCTCTAAAGGCTATAAAGGAAAGGTAAGCCGGATCGGCGTTTACCATACGTTGCTTTTAACCCATTTGTGAACTGCAAGAGGCTGCTGGAAATCTATCCTTTGATATCATGGTTAGCTGGGTTTATTTCAACGATGATATTGTGCTCCCAATACACTATTCTGATCTCAACTAATAGTGTAATATCTACGCTACGCTGCAATGGCGAGGCGAGAGAGTCTCCTTTGTGTGCTGTGCTTTTTGGGGTCTCCTCTCTAGGGCCTACCTATCTGATTCCACTCATATAAGATCTGACTGAGGACTGCGGGTCAGAGACCTTTGACTCAGCTGGAATCTGGGAGGGTGAATCAATAAGCGCAGGATCTGAGAAAGCTGGACGCCGGTTTTGAGAAAGGAAAATGTCAAACATATACAATCTACAAAGCGGACCAATGCTGGATAAACAAATGCTTCTAGAACCACAAGCTATATCTACCCCAGTGGTCCAGCAAAATGTAGCAATGAACCCCCCATTAACCCATTTTAGAGCGGGAGGGGCTCATTTTCTACCGCCAATGAGTACTTTCCCAGAAGACTCTGAGGTACCTACTAGCTCGGGTCTTTATGCTATTAAGATAGATTAAAAAAAGACTTACCTTATGCTTCACATTTAAGTATTTCAGCACAAACTACTCTAATGGCCAATTTAAATTATACGGTCACAGCTGCAACAATGAAAAATACTATTGAAGATCGTTTTGCCAGACCAACTGAGGCTAAAACAAAAGATAAAGCCTCAATATCAATGGATCAACATCTTCAATCAAATCAAGCATTATATAACTCTGACAACCAAATTGTTAGTGGTGCGCACTCATCGGCTGTTTCCCCTCAGTTTCAAAACCTGGATTTATCAATGGAGCAGAATCCAATATTGGATAGCTGGCATGCATCTCTGAATACTGCTCCAGTAAAATGTAAAACAACTACCCAAGCATTTGAATATCAAAATGAGAACCTAACATTGCCATCAAATGTGGAGGAAGACCTGAGTCCCCCAACCATTATAGCTTTGAACTTTGTATTGACTTCACTGGTCAAGGTCTTTGAAAATATCAAATCAAAAGTGGAAATGCATTCTGGAATATTGCTGGAACTATCAAAGGATATGGAGTCTCTGGACTCAAATATGGTGGCTTTTAAAACAACTACAAACAAGGAGAGAATTGTTTCAAGAAACTTATGGCAGTCCTTTCAGGAAGTTCAATTAAGTAAAATGGACACTATATGGGCACAGGGAGTTGAAACTGAACAGATTTTATCTCTTCTAAAAGAAAATTGGGATAAGGCCCAAAAAATCCAAAAACAATATGATGAGCCCAGGAATTTGGAGGAGCGTCAGATGGCAGATGATTGGGAAGATATCTATCTATCTGCCTCTATGATGGAAGAATGTATGCGCCTTGCTCAATTGGCAGAGGACGAAATTGCTCGAAGTGTAAATAACGAGAAGTCTCAACATGCTGATCCGGCAGAAAATCAGACCGGTAATAAGGGATCTTTAACCAAATGCGCTAGGAAGCTGAATGGAAAATCTAAAAGAAAAAGAAAAAAGAAAATGGAAGAAGTACAAATGGAGCAAAAGAAGAAAAATTTGAGTGCAAACCAAAAGGAGTATCTAACACAAAGCACTCTGTTAAAAGTCTGAAAAAACGGACTCTGCCTATCGGAGTGAAGTCCAATCGGAAAGGCCCTAAACAAGGTTCGGCCAAAAACCAAAAACTGAAAGGGGTAGAGTCAGAAACGGATAAGAATTTGGATAATACCTCCCCGCCTACTAGAAAGGTGTTGGTGAGTAGTCAGACAGATTTTCTGGCTCCCCCAAAGAAAATTGCCCCAATATTTCTTCCTCTGAAGTAAAAAGTGAATACTAGTACACCTTCTTTGAAAATTGCCCCCTTTTTTCTGAAGCATACAAAGAAGAAGGCACCACCTGGTGTCCATGAACATAGGTTGGGTACGAACATACCATATGTGCAAAAGAAGGACTTGCATAAAGATGAAGCTAGGGAGGAAGAGGAAAGGGAAATTGTGGGCATATTTCCGGAAAATCAAGTATTCCAAATGCTGATCGATAGCTAATGAACTCAAGGGGGATAAAGTTCCCTAATTCTAACTGTAATGATCTTCCAGGGTCGACTGGGAAAAATGTGGCAATTAATTCCCCGTCACAGAGAATCTTCTTATTTAAGTCCAATGACAACAAATCAAGATGTCCTATTAACCGACCAGTCATCTTGGAAGAGATGAAATTAATGAATTTATTGAAATTTCTTATCTCCAGTGATATCGATCGAGTACGTTTCCTAAACTACCCAAACACGACAGTAACTGAAATACAGTTGAAATCAAGATTAGCATCTGAGTGTATGCTCGAGTCAATGGAGGAATGGCAAAAAAGAGGCTATGTTGTATCAAGAACCAATCCCAGTGCCGCCTCAAATATGGTCGCTGAAAAGGAGTACTCAAAGAGGAGGGGATCTGGAAATCTTTGGGATATGGTCGCAGAAATCCTAGCACACGTTTTCCAGAAGATGGGCCTGCCTGAACAAAGGCTTTAGCAAAGCAAGAAATCAGATGCCTATCATGGAACTCCAGAGGATACAACTCCTTAGTGGGAGACAACCAAAGAGATTTCATTTTTCAGAAGTTTGGATTGATCTCCCTACAAGAAACATGGTTAGTGGAAGAGGTGGGCATCATAGGTTTCTATGTCTTCCAACAAACTGCTGAACACAAAGGGATGGGTCGTCCAAGTGGAGGAATGCTGTTAGCATGTAACAAAGAGTGGTTTAAGGAATGTACTTCGTTATCAAATAAATTCCAGGGCCTCTTGGTTGTTAGAGTCCGGATCAAAGAATAGTCGAGTCCAACCCATTGGATTATAATTAGAGTATATTGGAATCCTGTGGAGACTGCCCTGGGCCTCTTTCTACAGCAGCTCTCCGACTTACTGGTTACAGTTTTAACACAATTTCCCAGAGATGAACTGATAATACTGGGCGACTTTAACTCACAGTGTGTCAACACAGATGTATCTCAGCTCTTCTAAAAAAAGAAGTCTATGAATGGGAAAGTGTGGGTGGATTTTATGTCGGACTGGCATTTAACTATGTTAAACGAGAATGTGAGGGAGAATATCTCATGTGCTCCATCTTGGGAGAGAGGTGACTCCTTCTCTACTATTGATTATGTTTTCATTTCCGGTAACATCTTTAACAAATGTGCATCACTAAAGCTCACCCATACTATAGATAGTGATCATGCCATGTTAGACTTTACTATAGGAATGGATGTGAGATCATTAGATCTGTACTATTCATAACCCCTGGAGATAAATCTGGGTGTAAATCGTATTGTAAAATTTGAAAAAGGGTGCCAAATTCTGAATTACAATCTGGAGAAAGCTATTGACTGAATACTGGTTGTAGAGTTGAAACATCAATGTAAACCCAGTAACTATATTGGCTTTATATGGTCTCTGAACCGACCAATCTCTGGAAAGGACAAACTAAATAAAAGGCATAAATACAGTTATGATAACCAGATCCAGGGAAAAAAGAAACAGTTAAGGGCCGAAAAAAATTAAATTAAAAAAAACAGTGAGAAATGAGAAGGTATGCCTAAGCCAAATTAAACAGCTAGAGAAACAATATAAGAACTGGGTTAGAAGCCATAGATATATGCTCCTGCAAAAAGATGGGGAAGAAATGTTGAAGGCTATTTCCTTTCAAAACTCAAAGAACGTTTGGACACTTGTAAATCATGTACAACTCTGCAGTAATTTAACCCTAGAGTCAGTAGTAGACGAAGAGGCTTGGGTGGGCCATTTTATAAAGGTCTACGCTCCGATTGTCTCTGAGACCTATTACTACCAACAAGACGCAATATGAACTCTCCAATTTGATGCAAAGGACATTATGCGCCTGATAAACAAATCTTCAAACTCAAGGGCTCCAGGGTCGAACAGTTTATCGAACTCAGTATTAAAAAATAACCCGTCTCTATGGGGCCATTTACTGAAGATTCTGTTCGACAATATTATTGCCACAAAAACAACTCCAGACACATGGAAACAAGCAATTATTATTCCGGCTTACAAGAAGGGAGATCAATCTTTGCCAATTAACTACAGGCCAATTTCCCTATTGGATACAGATGGTAAGATCTTCAGTGGTCTAATGTTGATGGAACTAGAGAATTGGGCGGCCTCTAATGATATAATCCCCAAGGAACAAACCGGTTTCTGGAGAGGCTTATCAACTCCATTGAATATTCTAATCCTCACCTGTATTTTGTCATTGTCCTTGTTAAAACTGGTATTCCCCTCTTTGCTGCCTGGGTGGATCTCTCCCAGGCCTGTGATACTATGAATGGGAAGAGGCTGTGGCTCAAACTAAAAAATTGGGGTTTACCAGATGGCCTCCTTAATATCCTTATACATCTTCATGAAGACTCCGCTATTAGAGTTAGACTCACAAAATCTGATCTTCTATCGAAGAGTATTAAAACAGAGAGGGGGGTTCGTCAGGGGTGTCTTTTGGCTCCTTTTCTATTCATATTATTTATGGCGGACCTGTCAAATTGGTTGCGGGAGAAAGGATTGGTGGCGCCTAGGTTTGGGGGAGGTAAAGAGGTAAAATAGAGTGGCTTGCCTATGCAGACGGCATAGTGGTCATGGATCACACTCAAGTTGGGCTGCAGAGTCTAATGACAGCACTATCTGACTACGCTAATCTTAATGACTTGACCATGATTCCAGCTAAGTCTAAGATTGTAATCTTTAAACATCCCCTTAAAATAACTAAATCCTATGCATGGCAACTGAATAACACTGTGGTTCCAATAGACAAAGAGGTTACCTATCTGGGGTGTCAGATTCTATCTTACCCATCTATGTCTCATCTCCTAACAACAATAGAACCCAAACAAAGAAAATTCAGAGCGCAAATGAAAAAAAGTTTTCAGTAAGTACTGTAAATTCTCCCTAATTCCTTTGATAAAATTCTATGGGTCAAAGGTTCTCCCATCCCTTAGTTATGGATAAGAGTGTTATTCGCAGCCCTCAATTGGGAAAAAATAAAGTCTCAGTTGTGGAAAAGGGTATTGCTACTGCCAAACTGTATACCAATGTCAAGTCTTCGATATGAGTTAGGCCTTGCCTCCTTGATGTCTTTAATGGAATGGAAATGGTTAAGTCTACATAGACCTATTTTGTGCCCCCAAAAAGCTACTATGTATGTTGAAGCAGCAGATCAGGTGGAAAAGAGAGACAACATATTTCTAAATAGATTAAGCTCTGTCTATCAAAACATATTAGTAGCAGCAGGCACTACCATAGATATTCTAATCCAGGATCCTCTAATGGTAAAGAAACTTCTAACCCGAATGGACTGGATTAGAACTATCTCTAAAATGAGAGAGGTCAAATTGTCGGCATCTTGGACGAAAATCGATATCGGTGCCGGCTTATCTAAAAGAAATCTTCAAATCAAAGAATAATATCAGACTTATTAAGATTTAGACTAAATCTGGTTCTTACCTTAGAATTAAAGCGTATTAGAGACCCAATAGCCTATCCATGTAACCATGTAACATCTGTGATAAATGTGAAGATGATGATGTGAAGATGGTGTTAAGCAAACTACGATCCACTTGCTGTCAGAGTGTATGGGGACGTGGACTCTGAGACAGAACAGATTTCAAAGCTTGTGCATAACCCGCAACTACTCAACTTCACTCTGTTCTGGGAAAGACTTGTGCAAGGCCAAGAAACCTTCCTTACTTATGAAGTCATCTGCTTTCTAACAGATATGAACTTACTATCTGAGAATGGATAAGGGAATGCTTTTGTGCACATCCAAAATGATATCTATGTTCTTTTCCTGGTGTTCTGTTTCGTTTGTCTATGTATGAAAGCGTATTTTTCTTTTTTTTTTTCGGCTTTGCCCTCTTTGTAACTAGGTTTATGATAATGTTTTAAGTATTCATTGGTTTGTATGTGTAAAAAGTCAGATTTGGCTAGTATCACAATAAAATTAAAAAAAATAAAAAATGTGACTCGGTCTTCTATAGCATTACCTATATTGTGTTGAGGGCCTCTTGGTTCTATGAATTCCAAATCCTCATCTCTGAAAAGCTTACAGGGTAATTCATAGAATTCGGTGCACAAGTGGCGCACACGGCTGGCGCACAGTGTGCGCGTGCGGCAGTCTGCGCCAGCCGCACGCACCAAAATCCATTTCCACGCACAGCGTATTCATGGATTTTAACATCCATAACCAGCCGTGGCGCAGTGTGGCGCAGTGACCCTGCAGCAGTGCCAGTTAAGTCCCCAACCCCGCCCCGTGCGCCATGAACAGCGCACAAATCCCGTAAATGGCGCACAGGCCAGTGGACCAGCATACAGCCCCCAACCATGAAAACATCTGTAAAACTACCCGCGCACCCTTCAGAATACACGTACCCCTCTCGCGGTAGCAAAATCGCGTGTAAAACTCTCTGCGCACCCCTTCGAATACATGTACCCCGCTCGCGCCAGGTAAATTGCATGCAAAAAGCACCCCCATGTGGCGTGGGCTGCCTGTGGGGCATGCCCAGGGTGGATGGGGTGCCTGCGTGTATTTGGGGGGTGCGTAGGAAGTTTCACACGTGATAGGCCATGTACGAGTGGGGTACGTGCATTTCGGGGGTGCGCGTGGAGAATCACACGCTATAGGCCTTGGGGAGCGGTGTACGTGTATTCTGAGGGGTGAGCGGGGAGAATCACACGCGATAGGTCTTGTGCGAGAAGGGTACATGTATTTTGGGGGTGCGTGTGGAGAAACACACGCGATAGGCCCTGTGTGAGCCGGGTACGTGTATTTGGGGGGTGCGCGTGGAGAATCACCCCGACTCATGTCCCCCTGCACCCCCACCCATCCAGCATTGACGGGCACCTGCCAGAGGGCCCCGACCCATGTCCCCCTCCACCCCCACCCATCCAGCATTGACGGGCACCTGCCAGCAGGCCCCGACTCATGTCCCCCCCCAACATGTCAAAACGATGCACATTCATGGGCCTCATGTCCACCAAAATTACACTGCACGCCACCCCCCAGTCTTGAGACCCAATCAAGTTTCCCATCCACCCCACACTGAAAGGCCTATTTCATGACACAAACCAAAAGTCAACTATGCACATCAACACATGTCCGTCACACACACACACTGGGTGCCAGTGATTGTGCAAACCCACATTGTGACATGCAGTAAACCAATGAGCGAATACCACACATGGAAGTAATAAATCAAAATGTATTTTGCACAAAATGAAGCTAATGGAATGAAACCATGACAATTATTTGAAACAAGAAAAAAAATGCATGTCCAAAAATGAAAAAAAGAAATGAAGTCTCAATCCAAAGTAATCCAAAAGAAAGTTAGTCCAAACTCTCCGTCCACCAAAGCAAATCCAAAGGAAACATAAATTGTAAAATCCATTGATCCATGGTGATTTAAAATAAATTATTGTTCAGAAATCCACAGTTCAACTATGTACAACGATTCAAACCAGGGTCTATGAGCCCAACGAATGAAATGAAACCTATAAAAAAAAACTACCTAATGAAGAACTATATACAAAAAACGTGGGGCATTGTCCAAGCGTCCCAAAAGAAATAAAAACAGAAAGGAAACCTAACACTAACTAACTACATACAATGGCGGCAGGCAAATCCTATGGCTCACTCTGTGATGTTGTGGGCCAGGGCATCATCGAACTCCATGTCAATCTCCCGGAGGCCGGCCTCTGCCCTGGCCCGAGGTCTCGCAGGGATGCAGTCATGGCCTGTTCCAACTCCCTGCGAGTTGCCTCAAGGCACTCAGCCCGCCTCAACGC
The DNA here is from genome assembly GCF_040938575.1 of Ambystoma mexicanum. Classification (NCBI taxonomy): domain Eukaryota; kingdom Metazoa; phylum Chordata; class Amphibia; order Caudata; family Ambystomatidae; genus Ambystoma; species Ambystoma mexicanum. The sequence continues at coordinate 1,093,986,679 of NC_090941.1, forward strand.
CCAGCGCATGGAGAACTCCGCACTGACCATGGTGAGCTGCGCCGCTTCCGCCCGCTGCCGCCTCGCATCTGTCCGCTGGCCCAACCGCAGCCACACGGAAGACACTCCCATTCCAGATTGCAAGCGGGTGGCGACGCTGAGGCGAGCTCTTCCTTCTTCTCCACTGGAGGGGGGATGATGGTGAGCATGCAGTGATCGTAACCAGGTGACGTCGGAAAGCAGTGGAAATGGTGGAAATGGGTGTGTGTCAGTGGCAGAGATTGGAGGGGGCCCTGTGATTGTTGCCTCAACTTCCCCATCCCACAGACTTCACCGACGGCACATGGTGAGACAGCAAAACTAGTGAAAAAATGATTAAAGTAGTAATTCTAGCCACCCTTATTTTTGCTCTTCTTTGTTTTCTTCTTTTATTTCGAGAGGGGAGCAGGGGGGCGACCAGCCCTGACAAGCCCTGGAAAACCAGAGATACCGGAGACACTGTAATTGGCACTGCTCTCCTTCTTGCCTGCATCTGGTCCAAAATCCCCACCCACCTCACAGTAAAACAAAAACAACAACAACAAAAAACAAAAGCTGGTGGGGAAAGGGGTCACACTGAGAAAGCTGAGCTGAGCTGTAAGATTCATGCTTTATGCATTATGTTGGCAGTGTATAATCATTCTGCCTTTCTCTCAAGCACTTTGTCTGACTAGTTTATGTTTGACTAACTCGTGTTATTTAACTCCTAAGTCCCTAGCAGAGTTTACAGCTAACCCCATACTTAATATCATTGTTGGTGAGCTGGTGGGGTGGTGCTCAAAACAAATAAGGGGGAAACAATTATGGGATTCTTTTTTAGAAATCAAGCAAAGCCTAAATCACTAGGACCATCCACAGTAACAAAGCATGCAAAAATCAGGGCAGTCCCAGTAAAAGTTAGTACAAGGTGCTCATTTGCACTTAGTTCAGAGCATGTTTTGCCCAATCCAAAGATGCTCTGAGCTGGGCAGCGTCCAGTCCGTCGCACCAAATACTGCAGCAGGTCCTTCGCTGCCAGAAATAAGTAATGAAACCTTCATGTTCCGACATAAATGCCGGGGGAGGCAGCAATTTCAGTCTGGATTGTACTGATACTGCTGCTTCGGTCCCCTTGCAGAAGGTGTATGTAGATTGGTGGCTGCAGAGGGAGAGGGTGTGGAGACTCCCATGGAGGTCATTAATGTCCTACTATTGGAGACAAGCTCAAACAGCATAGCTCATTAACATTCTCATACCACACGCCTCGTGCCTCAAACGGCACAAGCACCTATTTGCAAAATGGAGACGGTGGATGGGGATCAACATCGGAATGTTACCGCTATCAGAGGTCAACTTACTTCACCAGATACATCGTGCACAGCAAATCTGTCCTCAAATCCCATTGAGTCTTTTAGCTCTGAAGAAGAGTTTCTGGCTATGGTTGATTCTAAGCTTATTAAAGAGAAAAGTGCATACACGAAGATGACATCCGTACCACAAACCCCACACTCAAACAAGATCTGATGATTAATTGTCTTGGCCATAGAATGGACGAAATACTGTATTCCTTTTCTCAGCCATTGGGAAATGTCATTACTTCAACGGGGAGATGGCCATCAGCAAATTCAAACAACAGTTTTGACTTCAGGAACAAAAGATACTGTAGCACCAAAACCATCAGCACAAACAACAAAACATGTAAATGGTCAACTGCCCCCTCAACAGATAATGATTAATCATTCTGAAAATTCCAACAATGATCTCTCTACGGTCTCAGCTCTAGTAGCAGAACTTTTGGCCCTTTCGGTAGGCCCAGGTCATATACCAGGGGATACCAGATCAGAATGAGCTCAGTTTCAGTCTGTTCAAGCTGCTCATAATTTAACCTTTACAGGCACAGCCCTAAGATCAGATGTAGCTGAAATTCAGCAATCCTCAAGAGGGCCAGTACACGTGTCGAGATGCTGCTGCAATTGTAACTGCATGCCTGCTTCAAAACACTTTCAGAGTAGCGCTAAGATCCTTCAAGAACAACTGCCAATGATGAGACTTTTAAAAGAGACATTAGAGATTATGAGGACTGGCTTTTCAAAGATGGAGGGTTAAATGAAAGCAGTGGGTCTCATTATATAGGAGCGTATCCAAGACCAAATTCTATTAGAGAAACCACTGGACCTAACCAATGATCTAGTAAATCAAGACAGGTCAAGATATGACAAAACCTCTGCTCACAGCTCCCCTCAAAGTTCCCCTCAAGGAAGATCAGAGTACGTCATGAGGAATCCAAATGCTCACGTTGCAACTGTGCCATCCTGTTCTGACAAAGAGAAAATGTCAGCTCAGGAGGAACTTGGCCCTCCATCTGTGAGAACGGAGTAATAAGTCAGCTACTGGAACCTCAGAGTACCATGGTGACCTGATGGTCAACAGGAATGCAGGGAACTTGCTAAACTGTCACAATAACCTGATAACAAATGAAGTGGAATCCAGATGGCCTCTGCTCGGGTCCTCCCAGATCTCTGTTTTAGAACCTAATAATGGTAACTCAAAACAAAACTCCACTAACTCAGTGTCCTGTCCCGATAAATAGAAAGGAAAACTAGACACTGGCACAAGTGTACAAATGGATCACCAACAATGTTGGAGGAAAAATAACCTAATTTGCACCTTCAAGGGTTCCTTCTTTGGAAACAAGAATACATATAGAAGAAGACTGGAAATGGTGCTAAGGGACAACCTCAGCATTATAGTGAACTCCCACAAGATGATACCTCTGCTACGCATACTATAGAACTGCATGCATTGTGCCAGCTGCAGCATAAGAGTGACCTTTGCAGGTACACGCATACATGTATCAAGGAGCATGTGTACTAAGTGAAAATATGTTCTCCTGCCCTGGAACAGGCACCTACCCTGATTAGGACAGCCCACAGAGAGCACTTGCATGTCCAGTCCTATCCACTACCTTATGTCCAGAAGAAGAACCACTGGTGGGGGCAGAGATAGGGAACAAACAGTTCATCTTTATGGTGGACTTGGGGGGTGGAAAAATCGTGTCTATGTGAAGGTGATTTTCCGTTATCTGGCAAAATTCTCGAGACACAAGGATTCTCTGGGGCTGTGGTCATGGTTTCTTACACAGAAGATTTGGATGTTAGAATAGGGAGGAAAACCATATGAGCACCCCTACTGTACCACAAAGATTCTCCTGTAAACTTACTGGTGCAAGACTTACTCAGCAAGCTCAACCTGACTATAGCATTTACAGACAGGGGGATAATAGGTTCTACCCCGGGCATGTGCACACTCCCAGCAATATGCTGCTGATACACACAATAGCCAATGAAGTAAAGGTGCGTGGGTTACCCACAAATTCAGACATGTATATATATGGAATACAAGTATTAGCAAGAGCAGTGCCAAAACAAACACAAAAAGAATGGAGGGTGTCCTCTGATTTTGTGTTTTACCCAGTGGCCACCCGCGAAACAGTGCCTGGTACCATTCTGTCCCTCGATCTGTATGGTGTCCAAGTGTCAGAAAAACGCATAGTAGCAATAGGCCTGGACACCCATGGCTTTGAGTGGCGTACAGTGTTGTCTATTGACCCGAATGTACCCTTATGACAATTAATGGACGAGGAGCTGTTCACTGACAATGACACTGATGTGGAGATCATACTGGAAATGTGTATGCCCTGTGATATAATGGTACAGTACAGAGGGGTAACGAACCCCTAACAGCTGTTGTCAGTGCACCACCATCTTTCTGTGACACAGACTTGCAACAAGTACCGCCATATTTGTGGACCACGAGCCCCCATGATATGGAGTTATTAACAGAAGTGAACCCTGTAAAAATAAAACTTAATCCAGGTGCGGTCCTGCCCACAGTGAGACTGTATCCATTGTCCAGGGAGGCAAAGGAAGGGATTAAAGAAACATTACATGCACTGCTGCAACAGTGTATCATTGTTCCCTTAAAATCACCATGTAACACCGCAGTGTACCCCATCAAGAAAGCGAAAGGAGGGTTGTGGCGTAAGATCCAGGACCTCCACCCATTAAATAGTGTCCAAAAGGAGTTTCCGCTTGTCCCAAATCTGGCATCCATTTTGTGTAGCATTCCAAAGAAGGCCACCCATTTCACTGTGGTGAATCTGAAGAATACATTTTTCTCAATACCACTCGACCCAGAATCACAGTATCTTACAGTCTTCACACTAGGGGGGAGGAGATATGAGCATCGACAATTGTCCCAAGGGTATTGTGAGAGCCAAGCATTTTCAACAGAATATTGCACGAAGATCTCGGCAATATTGATGTTCAGAGCACAATCATTCAGTACGTAGATGACCTCCTGGTATGTAGTGAAGGAGAAGAGAATTGTCGGAGGGATTCTGTCATGTTGCTTAAATTACTGGGCAAGAAAGGGTACAAAATGGACAAAAACAAATTGCAGTATTGCCTGACTGAGGTGCTGTACTTGGGCCAACTGATTTCAAAATATGACAAGAGAATAATACCCGACAGAGCGATAACAGTGCGTGGCTCAGCAAGACCACATACTGTGAAGGAATTGCAGAAGTTTCTCGGAATCTGAAGGGCATGGATATTAGACTATGCCGCCTATACACGACCCCTATTACAAGGGCTAAAAGAAGCACAGAAAGACAAGACACCCATCACATGGACACATGAAATGCACACTGCCTTTGAGACACTTAAAGAACTGATAAGTACACCCCCAATCCTAGCCACACCTGATTATGAATGGGAATTCTACCTATTCTCACACTCAAACGGGACGATCATGACAGCAGTACTGACACAAAAAACAACCATGGGCAATAAACCATTAGCGTACTACAGTGGCATACTTGATTCAGTAATGCAAGGGTACTTTGCTTGCGAACAAGCTCTTGCTGCAGTTGCCTTTGCAATAGAAAAGAGTTTGATAATTGTGATGGGATGCTCCGTCACATTGCACGGTGAACACTCCCTGTTCGCCATACTTGAAAGGTCCAAATCCGCCCTGACCACACAAAGAGCATGAGCATACGAAGTGATAATAGCAAGTCCAAACGTACACGTAGTATGCTGTAAAACAATAACCCTGACACTTTTCCTACAGAGCCATATACAGTGAAAGATGTGCAAGACCATGATTTTGTCACTTATGAGGGGGAAGAGGATGATATTCGCAAAGCAAGCGAGAATGAACTCGAGGAGGGTGGAGTATATTTTGTGGATGGATCAGCATCCATCTGTCAAGAAACAGCTGAAAAGTATGTCGGAGCAGTAGTAGTGAGGATAGAAGAAGGGAAATATGAGGTACTGGTTCAAAAACACTTACCCAAGGGATGTGCAATAATTCTGCATATGTTACCACTATGGTACATGCTGGCTTATCATAATGGAGAAGGAGGGGGATCAGAAGGGCTGATGGGTCCCCGGTACAACATGCACAACTGCTGAATGAATTAATCGAAGCATTTGCAGAACCCTCAGTAGTGGCCCTGGTAAAATGCCAAGCTCATAAAAATAACAATGACGAAATCTCACTAGGGAACGTAGCAGCGGACTCTGCTGCAAAAGAAGCAGCTTGCCTCCTAAAACCAATGACCAGACGCCAAGTGTGCAGCAAAATTCCTAGTGCGGAAGGGGTTCCTGCATTGGGGCATATGCGATGTCATACACTCTGACAACGGAACACATTTTGTAAATGACCTGTTTAAGGAAGTAACAACCTTATTGGGAATAAAACATAACATGTGCTCAATTTATCACCTGCAAGCAAACGGAAAAAAGGTTGAGAAAATCAACGGCCTTCTTAAGAGCAGGTTATCAAAACTATGCCACTCTCTAAAGAAAAATTGGGTCTATTGCCTGCCTTTGGCCCTGTTACAATTGTGCACACAGCCCAGCAAGGACCACCACCTGTCCTCTCATGAAATGTGACAGGTAGGCACATGCAAACGCCACTGTCCCCTGTAAGGAGATTGTCAGATGCACATAGAACAGCGGCTGTGTTATGTGAGGAATTCAGAGAATACCTCACCCAACTCACCAGAGCAGTAAGATGTATTGACAAACAAATTGCCCCACCTTTCACACGAGAGAGTGAAACAGACACGACAACTGCACCTGTAGGCAGCCCAGCAAAATCACTAATGCCTGGCGAACTGGTGTATGTTCACAGCTTTGTGAGGAAATGGAACGGCCAAAAAGTCATTGGGCCTCATTCCGAGGCTGGCGCTATCCATGGAGTAAATAGCACCATAGTAAGCAACCATGGAGCTATTTACTCCATGGAAATCCGGCATGGTGAATGGAGTAATTACCGGTCCATTCCAAGGTTGGAGGGACCGGTAATTCCCCATTCACCGTACCGGTTCCCCATCCCCATTCCTGCCCCCATAGGGCTCAATGGGAATGGGGAAGGAGTAAATTACGGCACCGTAAATTACAGTGCCGTAATTTACTCCAAGGTCCCTTTGCGGGTTGGATTTTTAACGCCTGCTAAAAGCAGGCGTTAAATGCCAACCCGCAAAAGGGAACTCGGAATATGGTGGTAAGTGTTAACGGTCACCGTTGCCATTAACGGTGACCGTTAACCCTTACCTCCAACCTCGGAATGAGGCCAATATATTGCCAAAAAGTCATTCTGTTTTCAAAAAGCTGCCTTGCGTGTTTTTCCTTGCAAAGGAAACACTAAGAGTACTGCAAATTCACCTATGAGCTCTCTATTACCATGCCATTGCAACCTTCTAATTTAAATGCACTTACCATGAAATAAAATGTTGATGCTCCAAGGGGGACGAACCCAAAATTTTACCCGACACAGAGTTCCATGGCATCGGACCGAAAAAGCCCTTTGACACAAAAAGTTGATTATTTTTCCTCTGCACATTTTTTACATTTATAGATATACATTCAATGCAGCTTGTTCTAATTCTCCTGAATACAGTCTTTTTTTGTGTTTCTCATAAAAATTATGAACATTTTCACACTTTTTATCACTGCTGACACAGAAATTTAAATGTGTTTTTCTTAGCGAAGGAAACACTTAGAATGCTGAAAGTCGATCTGTGAGCTCACTATTACCATGCCATTGCAGCCGCATAGATTAAATTCACTTACCATGAAATAACATTTTGAGGCTGTAAGGCAGACAATGTCACTTTTTTTAAAAAGCTTCCTTGCCTGTCAAATCTTCTTCACAAGGTCTCAAGTGATAAATATATTGGCTAGCATGCTCGGGTTAAGCTGCAGATATGCAAAGAAAAGGTGTACTGGTGTCAACAGATGTCAGTGTCAGAATCAATCTCCAACAGTGGACTGATCAATAATTTCAACAAAAAAAGTTATGTAAATAGGTTAGATATATATGCGGGACACTCCATCAACACCAGTGGTGGGTTCTGAGTTGTACAAACGCCGTCAGAAACACAAAAACTGTATTTTGCCTTGACATGAAAGTGAGTTACTTCTTGGCAAAGCGCCATGTATGGCGCTTTGCCAAAAAGTCATTCTGTTTTCAAAAAGCTGCCTTGCGTGTTTTTCCTTGCAAAGGAAACACTAAGAGTACTGCAAATTGACCTGTGAGCTCTCTATTACCATGCCATTGCAACCTTCTAATTTAAATGCACTTACCATGAAATAAAATGTTGATGCTCCAAGGGGGACGAACCCAACATTTTACCCGACACAGAGTTCCATGGCATCGGACCGAAAAAGCCCTTTGACACAAAAAGTTGATTTTTTTCCTCTGCACATTTTTAACATTTGTAGATATACATTCAATACAGCTTGCTCTAATTCTCCTGAATACAGTCTTTTTTTGTGTTTCTGATAAATATTATGAACATTTTCACACTTTTTATCACTGCTGACACAGAAATTTAAATGTGTTTTTCTTGGAGAAGGAAACACTTAGAATGCTGAAAATCCATCTGTGAGCTCACTATTACCATGCTATTGAAGCCGCCTAGTTTAAATTCACTTACCATGAAAGAAAGTTTTGAGGCTGTAAGGCCGACAATGTCACTTTTTTTAAAGAAAGCTGCCTTGCCTGTCAAATCTTCTTCACAAGATCCCAAGTGATAAATATACTGGCTAGCATGCTCGGGGTAAGCTGCAGATATGCAAAGAAAAGGTGTACTGGTGTCAACAGATGTCGGTGTCAGAATCAGTCTCCAACAGTGGACTGATCAATAAAGCCTCAGGCTGGAAATGTCAAGTTTTCAATAAAAAAAAGTTATATAGATAGGTTAGATACATATGCGGGACACTCCATTAACACCAGTGGTGGGTTCTGAGTTGTACAAACGCCGTCAGAAACACAAAAACTGTATTTTGCCTTGACATGAAAGTGAGTTACTTCTTGGCAAAGCCCCCTAATGTATACATCAGAGAAAGTGGGTAAAATTGTGCTCGTGTGTGCCATGCTGGACAATATCCAACTCCAAAGGAATGTCCATATTCCCCCTGAAGTAGACATGCCACCACAGGAGGATGAAGATGCAGTGCCTGTGGCAGAGGCGTCTGCATGTATTTCCAGAGACTGGCACAGTTTCCTAAGACATTCACATGGCACATCAATAAATAAACACAACAATGACACAATGAAGAATGTAGTTTAACAATGTTAATGTTTTTCGAGTGCACTAACTATTCCCCCCCCACCACTGCCTCAACACACTATCCCCGAACACACTATCCTCTCTCCCCTTACCCCCACCACCACCCCAATACACTATTCCCTTCCCCCTCCCCCACCACACTACCCTCTACCCCTCTAACCACCCGCCACCCCAACATACCCACTGTGGGCAACAAATGTGTCACAGTCACTTGCCTGGCCTCTTCTCCCTCAGGGCTGCCCCTAGGACTTTGGGCTAAAATGATGCTCAGACCGCCGCCTTGGTGTGCTGAGCGGTGAACCCTCAGTGGGTGTGGCCAAACTTGAGGGTTTGGACCCTGGCCCACAGATGTACTGTAGAGTGACTTCAAGACTCTGTTGCATGGACTCTGCAAATGCTGATATCCCCTCGGTCAGTTTCCTGACTTGCTGGCCACAGGCCGTCAGTGCAGCAGTACTTGAAGCTGCCTGTTCCCAGTTTTGCTGCATTGACCTTATGATCCTGCAGGTGGCTCCCTGCATACAGTCACGTATGGCCTGGAGGTGTAGTGAGTGTGTTGGCAATGGCCTCCATCTCACATTGCCACCTCTCCAAATCGGTGATGGTGTGGCTTGGTGGTGGGTGGTCACTGTGCTGGGGGCTCCGCAGAGCATCAGGGCTGAATCTTGGTGAGCCATAACAGGGGGTGTGCATGTCAGGCTTGGGTGTCTGGGCATGCTTGTGGTGGGAAACGCTCTCAGGACTGTGTGCCCCTACATCACCCTGTGGCACTTGGCTGGATTCCTCCTGGGTGCCATCGGAACCCCTGCCAGCAGGTGTGTCCTCAGTGTCAGCCACTGCAGCTGGCTGTATGGGTGTAGTAGGTGTGGAGGTGGACCCAGTGCCATGTGGGAGTGGCGCAGAACCTGCGCTGCCACCAACAGGCCTGACCTTGCTGGTGTTGCATGTGGCCGTCCTTCAGGGGTGGTAGTGGACTTTGACGGCCTGGAGATGCCAGTTCCTGATGAGTCGGCCCCCATCATCCTCCTCAGATTTTTCCTGTGCTGCCTCAGTGCCTGTAGGGGACAAATGGAATGTTGTCAGGTATGGTGCGTTCATGTGGGTTGGCATGTAAGTCGCATATGCTATTCTACATAGTGACCCACCCATTTGGCCAGATGGGCATGGTTGTTCAGGGGACATTGCATGTGGCCAAGCATTGGGGGAATGGTCGCAGCCATGTGTGTGTGACCCATGTCCAGTTGGCCTTTGGCCTGTGTGTGGTGAAGGCGGGATGTCCATGCAGGGGCAGCTGATTGGGGATTCTATGCATGCATATGGTCCTGCAGGTTGATGCATATTGTAGCATCCTCTCATGGTCAAGTGCTGGCATACAGGCACAGTCTTAGTAATAGCATCACATGGGACGGTCAAATGTCTTCATGCCCACACATCCCCTCCCCGGTGATGCACGCCTTGTGGGTATGGTGACTTCGTCTATGCCATGGCCATGGCTCTATGGGACACTGCTGTGCAGCCAGCAGCGGTGCACTGTCTTGTTATGTGTTCGGCTTTCTGCTGTTAGGGATAATTCTCAAGAATGGCTAATTTCCCTTACCCACTGAGTCCCTCAGCAGCTTTGCTGGATTGCTAGGATTTATTTTCTTCACCTGGTAAGAGGGTGAGCCCTTTTTCCCACTTTTAAATGTGTTTTGCTGTGTGTGTTTAACATTTTTGTGTTCATAGACTGTGGAGCCTCACCTACTCCACAGGCATCATCTTTTTATTGTGTGTTACACAGCACCTTCAGTGCAGTGACACAGGGTTGTCTTTTAAACTTCCCAACTCAGACTCCATTTTCTGGGACTGACTACTGTCTCCCAGAACATGTAAAGTTGCCATTGACTTTATTAGTCTTTTAAAACCACAGACCCAGTACACACCATCTTCCATGGAGTAGTGGGAAAGGTTAATATTTATCCCTTTTTGTCTGTTTCTCTTGGAGTCTTGTTATGCTCCCTTTTCATCAAGACTTGGCTGGTGGCAGTGCTAACTGCCCTATTTTTGCTACCGCGGTTCTCTTAAATAATCTTGGTATTGTTTTAGGCTATCTTGATAGCCTCGAACTTAAACCCGCTTAACCATATTGTTTTTAATATTGTTCCGGCTGGGTTTATTCGTCATTTCTTTTTCAAAATAACTTTCTCGTGTTTTTCTCTGCGCGCCAAACCAGGTTTGGTTCCTTTGTTCACCGTCTTTTTGCAGGCTTCTACGCAGAAGCCCTCCTTAGGCGCCTGTATGTCTGGGGGGGACAGGATGTGAGGGAGGGGTTTAGGACACCCTGCACAGAGTCTCCTTGGAGACCCCTGTCACACTCTAACATAATTGGCTGTGCTATGTGATTGACAGCCAGGCTGTGTGAATGGGGGAAAACTGCATAAAAAGCAGGTCTCTGGGTCTGGAAAGGCAGAGTCGCCACTGGAACGAAAGTACTGACGAGGAGCTGACGGAAGAGGACCCCTACCACTACTGAACCGCCCGGTGAAGCCCTGCTGCAGGTCTGAATCTCCAAATCCGACAACAGAGAAGATCCTCCAGGAATCTTATTCCCCTGAGCTGGTGGGACCAACCAGTTTGCCCAAACTGCAAGCCAGGACTCCCTCCCCTGGTCGAATTCACTGTACAGAGCTACAGTGGGCTGGATCGCAAGGAAGGTCGGACCATGCTTGGGTTTTATGGAGCACACCTTTTATTTGTTGCTTTGCTCGACTGCTGGTTTCGTCCCTGGGTAGTGCAGGCCCCTCCAGTCTTCCTACTTCATGTCAGTCCAACAGTCACTTCAGGAACCGTGAGCCTGCAGGAACTACCAGGAACGTCCACCTCAGCCACCTCAGCTACAGCTTCTTCTCCATTGAAAGGTACTGTTCAAATCTGGTTGTTCGTTTCGTTCAGCCGCGGTGAAAGTGTGTGAAATCTTTCTCCAATCCGAGGGCTCGTCCTTCTCTACTCTTTAAACTAACTTTTCTGCCGACCAACTTCGTCCGGAACTCTTGGCAAAGACTTAACCGAGAACTACCCTGAACTGTGTGATCTTTAGCAAAAGACTTTTGTCTGATTGACTTTGGCCCTAAGCTTATTTGATTTGATCCCATCACTGTAGTTCCTGTTTCTAGATTGCCCTGCTTACTTACCTGTTGGTGTTACTCAATTTCTGCCTAACTTTGTCTTTCCCTCCCTTTTAAATTACCAGAGTGCCATTTTGCTCCAACTTCATTTTGTGAACCTAACTTGTCTGGAAACTATTGGGAGTGGTGTGGTGTATTAAGAGTGTGATTTTTAAACTGCTTTACTTTAGTGAAATGTTATACAACTAATGTGTAAATAAATGTATATTTTTTTACTCAGAAACCTTGACTCAGTGTTTGTTTGAATCATAGTAATTGCTGTCCTTTGTGTAACTATAGATACTGCTCACTTGCTCTTGAGATAAGTCTGGCTGCTCAGCCATTGCTACCACTTTTACTGTGTAGTACACACTTGTACCAAAGGTGAATTTGTGCTGCCACTTGTCGTCCTAATTGTGTGTGGTGTTCCCAAAGAGTACTGCATATAATTCTGCCTAACAGCTGCACCCATGTAGGTGCAGAGGGTCATGTGCTTCCATGGGGCTCGTCTGCCATGACTGAATGGGGCAGGCCAACTGGGCTTGGTGTGACTACTGCGCGGTGTCATGGTTACTCACACACCACAATCCTGCTGGCATGGGGGGACCAGCAGGGGTGTGGAGTGCGTTGCACTTGGATTGGTCACTTGCCACACCTTCAACCTGCAGACCCGCTGAGGGGTGCACTTGGTGCCCTACCCCCAGGCCTCTGTGGAGGGTGGCTGATGTGGCACCCCATCACTTCCCCCTGATTAGCCGGCCATGCTGCTGGGTCTGTTTAATTTCAAGAGTTGCACATGGCTTTGCATGTATGTTAACAGCACAATGTATGTGCAATAGTGATTCAAATTTATTGATGGGACATTGTTATATATTGTAGTAACTCTCATATAATTTCTTGAATATTTTGCTAATTTGTGGTTCCTCTTTTTATTTTGTAATTTTCACGATTTTTCTTCAAAATCAACCTGTCACCATTTGAACCCACCCCTCCATTTTTTACCTGACCTGTGACATGGTATGTGCTATGATTTGAGTATGAGAAACCTTCCTGAACCTCAATCTACTGTGCTAACTGTTTTGCAAACTTTTGTGAGAAGTTTGAGGGAATAGTGTACTCGCTGCCACTGATCTTGTTTGGAAATGTAGTTGTCTTACAATAATATTTTGTGAGTGGTAACTAGCGCACCTGTATAGATCGATCCCACAACTATGATATGATATGATAGGTTATTTATAACGCACCTAATACCCAGAGGTTTCTAACCACGGACCCGGGGATCGAACCTGTGGTGCACGTTGCCCCTGAGCTATCCTCCCGCGACACCTGCCAGTAGGTCGCACAATATAATAGGCAGAGAAGGCCTAGGTTTCTCAATACAGAAGCTTTCACAATATTATAGGCAGATATGGGGGATACACCTACATTTGAGAGGCCTAGGTTTCATACAATGATATCTGAAAATAGTGTAAAATTGTTCCTGCCTTATCCGTTGATGATGGTTGACGGCAGGCTGATCCCCGTATGGTGCATCAGGTTACTGCAGCCGGCTGCTACTGCTGGTTTGCGGGTGGGATTATGAATTTGGAACTACCTCGTTGTTGGCTGTTGTTGGAGGGGGGGTCATGGAATGACACTGCACGCAGGGACTAAAATGGGGCACTGTTAGTCATTCTCTTGGGCTCAGTGCGTTGAGCTAAAGCTAGGTAAGTCCACGGAGTGCCTGTTTGGTTGTATGTGTCACTGTGGCATGGAGGGTTATTTAGTACTTTAGGCTTTGTTTATGTTAGTGGGTTGCTGCTTCCCCTGCTGACACCTGCAGACACTGTCTGGAGCCTCTGCTTCAGGAGCCGCCCTTTGCCTTGGGGTCCTTAGCCACTGCAGCTGACCAGGCAGAGGGCTGCCCTGGGAAGGTCTGTGTAAGAGCGACAATTAGCCAATCGGGAGAGGGGGGTAGGAGGGAGTGGGGAGAAGGGGCGTGTCCAGAAGCAGGAAGGTGGATTACAACACGCACAGAAGCGCTTTACAAAGAAATTCACCCCACAAAATCTGGTAAAGATTTAAGAGCCGTAGCGGCTCAGGCTTACCTCAAGGGGAAACACCAGAAGAGTGCGCAATCTGCGAGCACGCAGGGGCCTAAGGCTTGCACAACATGGCTCATGGTGTTAGCCAATTGGGAGAGGGGGCGAGAGGGAGCAGGGTCATGTCCGAGAGAGGTGAGGTGGATTACAATGCACACAGAAGCGCTTTCCAAAGAAATTCACCCCACAAAAGCTGGTAAAGATTTAAGAGCCTTAGCGGCTCAGGCTTACCTCAAAAGGAAACACCTGCGGAGTGCCCGATCTGCGAGCGTGCAGGGGCCTAGGGCCTGCACAACACGGCTTGTGGTGTTAGCCAATCACGAGAGGGAGGAGGGAGCAGGTCCGTATCCGAAAGCGGGGAGGTGGATTACAATGAACACAGAAGCACTTTCCAAAGAAATTCACCCCACAAAAGCTGGTAAAGATTTAAGAGCCTTAGCGGCTCAGGCTCACCACTAGAGGAAACACCAGCAGAGTACCTGAACTGCGAGTGTGTAGGGGTCTAGGGCCTGCACAACACAGCTCGCAGTGTTAACCAATCGGGAGAGTGGTGCGGGAGGCAGAACCGTGTCCATAAGCGGGGAGATGGATTACACCGCGCACATAAGCGTTTTCCAAAGAAAGTCACCCCACAAAAGCTGGTAAAGATTTCAGAGCCTTAGTGGCTCAGGCTTACCTCAAGAGGAAAAACCGGCAGAGTGTTTGCATCTCTCCTCAATCATAGACTTCCAAGGTTCTCTTCCAGGACAGGAGAGGTGGGGATTGTCTGGTGGATGCTCAGACAATCTGCTTGCCTCTGGGGCTTCTGTATATAATTCCTCTGATTCCTCTGCTGTGCAGTATCTTGAGGTGGATTAGGACATCCAGGACCGTATTGGCCATGCAGATCTTGGTTCCCTCTGTTACTTCTTTTAGCTGTGGCCCTCCTACTGCTCATTCCGGTCTCACCTCCCTCGGTCTGTCAGCAGCCCTAATGCCTCACAACACTTGGTAATGGGCAGCTTAGTCCTTGAAAGGGAATGGCTGAAATCTCAGGGTCTTTCCTCTCCTACCTTGTAACCGGTCCAGTGTCTAAAAAGCCACCCACCTTGCAGGCCTACGATAGGCATTGGGGTATATTTTCTGACATAATTGAATTGCCGATCCAGAGACATTGCTACATTCTTGCAGTCCGGGTTCCACCTGGGCCTTTTTGTTTATACATTAAGGATGGGTGCAGGGGGCTGCAATTTAGACAGACCGGGCACTGTGGGTGGAATCTCCTGAGTCTGAGTCAGTAATTTCTATGTTGTTACACAATGTTTCCATGGCTCCACCTTTGGTTAAGTCTCTCACACCTCCTTGGGATCCAGCCTTGGTTGTTAGGGTTCTGCAAGGTCCTTCTTTGTACCCCTTAGATCTGTTAAGGTCAGGTATGTCCCCCTGACAATAGTTTTCTTCATGGCTAATGTTTCTGCCAATAGTACGTGGAGTTAGAGGTTCTGCTATATTTATCTTTATTATTATTTTGTAGGTTCTTTGTTGTTTTTTGGGGGGGTATTTAATGAGAACGGATCTAGCTTTGGGGAGCAACAGAGCGCTTTACAATCCAAGGTGAAGAACGAAGTGAGGAAAGCAGCAAATAAGGGAGCAGGGAGGTAACATAGATGAGACGGCGGGTAATTGGCTGAAAGGGATCCCCAAGCTGCCAGGGGTGGAGACAGTGGGGAGCAGATCACCAAGTCTCAGGTAGGGTGGGGAGTGGAGGGTGTGTGGACCTAGGTGTCAGAGAGGAACCATTCCTGGAAGAGGAAGATCTTGAGCGCTTTCCTGAACTGTAGAAGTGAAGAGGTGAGTCTGATGTTGACCAGGAGGAGGTTCTAGAGACTTAGAGTATATTCAGTGAAGGCCTGTTTTCTGGTTCTTTCCTTCCTGCACCGTCAGAGTTCAAGTCTGCACATGTCCTTACTTCACATGGATCACAGGCCTCCGCAGATGCTGGGTTTCTCAGTGAGATAGCTTGGGGACTTCAGGGTGACAGCTTTGTAGATGATGCAACAGGATTTAAAGATGATTCAGATTTGCAGCGGGAGCCAGTGCAATACAATGAGAGTCAAGATTCCTTTTATGAGTCATGCTGTTCTTAACCTTATTTATCTATGTACCCAGAAGCTGTTCTGCTACATTTTGACCGCCCACTCTCACTTCAAAGATGGGGTCCACTTTCCATCTTTCCCCACCACATTGTGATTCCATCGCTATCAAATGATTTGTCTGTGGATGTACATGCCCTGCTGGTTTCCTTGGATGGGAAAGAGGGAATTCTGATGCATTTAAACAGAACCACTTTATTCAGATCATCTAACAATGTGTTAGTCAATTTTGCAGGAGCATGTGTCAAACGGCTTCTTCTCACTTCATTAGCTACTGGTTTAAGGACCCCTATTGCTGTGGTGCATGCACTTTCTGATTCTCCTCTGCCAGGTATGATGGTGGGTCGGTCAACACAAGGAGAGAAGTAGATGGTGGGCATCACTGATGGATATCTGTAGGGCCACCATATGGTCCTCTCCTAATCATCATGTCCATCATTGTTGTCTGACCATCTTGAGGCAAGCTAATCGGGGGTTTCGTCTGTCGGTCATTTCTTGAATCTTGTTATTCTGTTTTTTTAACAAAAATGTAGCTGCGCAGCCCAAACACCCGCTCTTTCCTGCGATAATACAACGTAAGGTTGCGCGTTTCAGACAACTATGTGAAAAAAGAGTTCTACTCCCGAAGCGCAAATACTATAGCATATTAGTAGGTTTTCTTGGTGCAAGGGGCAGGGTCCTGGGGATGTTAGCAGAAATGAGCTGCCTGTGAATTAAGCTAAATTCAGAGTAGAGACCCCTAGCTTTGAGTATACAACACCTAGTTGTCAGTACAGTTCTTTGAAAGCAGAAAAGTTTTTCTGTTCGTAGGAGGGGGCGCGTGGTTAGAGGGTGGTCAGCAGGGTCAGTCTGGGGCATACGATTATCTCGGGCACAAATTAAAAAGTGGCCCTCAGTTGCAAATGGCAATTCATTCCTTTTGTGACTGTTTAAATAGTACCCAAGTGGGAGTTTTTTTGATGAAATGTGATGCAAATTGTGCATTTTAAAGAATATTTATTCAGCAAAACGACTAACTGCAAAGTGAAGTCACTCATGAAACTAGCACGCATTGGCCAAAAAAGTAGCCCACTTTGAACAAATAAATGGGCCCACACCAGCATTTTGCATTTTTGGTTTGGGCATTGCCCTATTGCCGTATAGGCCAGTCCGGGCCTGGTGATCGGGTGCCCAGGCACCCGCCAAGGTCTAGAGTCAGTCTGCACGCTTTTTGATCGCTGCCTCAAACGCTCCAACATCCAAAATCTAGCCACCAGCAAACCCAGGGAAATTCAAATGTTGTCTCCAAAGGCTAGTAGTATAAGCCATGGGATAAAACAAATAGATCTAGTGCTGTTCCTGGACTAAAACAGGTTGAATGGGATCTAGGGCGTCTGCTTGGAGTGGAAACAGTCCCTCACCGGTGTGGGGTGCAAACATTACAATGGTTACAAAAATTAGGTTAATCACTGTCAATTATCACAAGACTGCCAGCCAGCAGGGAGCTTAAACATTAAATACCCACTGAAGAGCACTAAGCCCTTCTTTGTCAGCAAGGGGCTGATGCAGAGGAACAGGTGTTAGATGGCAATGAGGTGATAACACTTAAGTATATCCCGTGGGAAGAGAAATCACAGCTTGTAATGCAAGTGCTGAAAAGCGCACAATTTAAGCCCCAGTACAGAAATAGAGAAATTAATGTTTATGTGTTGACTGGCAACATGGGGCCAGTTGCTGGGAGCCCCCTAGGGCTCAAAGACCCTTTCACTTGAAAAAGTTGAAAGGCCCCGACGCCATCCCATTGCCCCATTATATCACATTTTTAATAGATGCTGAATTCCTCCCACTTGTGAGTGCTTTATTAATTGAGTGCAATAAAAAGGCGTCATTATAACAACAATTTGCCAATGCCAGGAGGATGCCAGAATGCCAACCTGTGTGCAGGCTGAATGCAGGTTTTTTGAAGTGAGCACTTATCTCACCAAGCTATCTTGGCAAGAATTACCAGGACACTAGAGCTGTTCATTATCGCAGCAGCACAGCTTGTCACATATCAGGCCAGAGGAATTATATGTAAAACGCTTCTGCCACTGCACTGTGTTGACAAAAAGCAAAAAGAAAATGCAGGAACATGTGCAGGACACAGCTCAAGCAAGCTGTCGCAAAAATGAATGACAGCATTTCTACCCAGTCTTCTCACCTGCAGTAAAATATAGTGAAACCTGTCAGGTGTCAATATTGCACGTTTACATCCATTCTAGCCCTCCAGCTCAGGTGACCAAAATATCAATTGCTCTTTACAATGATGGTGCATTCTTTTAACGTTCTAATTGCACCAATACTGCTATGTGTCTCCATACTGCTCCCTTCCCCCTCGCTCCCCAATGCCCCCCAGCATTGCTGAAGCCGTGTTAAACATGAGAGAAGCAGGGGGAGGGAAAGAGGCAAAGCCTTGTGACAGCATTATTCTCACTGCTCACGCGGATACAGGCCTTCGAGTATTAAACTAACTGGTGTTTTATTTATTTACTTCTGCAAAAATGACTTACAGTGATTTATGCAAACTGAGAGGAAATGCCCAAAGTATCTGCCATGCACATCGCAGACAACTGGTGCCTCTTGCTCTGCAACTACCACCAGACACCGATGAATGTGAATGGTTGTGTCAAAGAGGTGTGAAATGTGCCTCCTGGAAGTGGGGTGTGGGGGGGAGCCAGCGCCATGGAAACAGAGCCTTTGTGGAAAGCTGTGTGCTTTGTTTTATCAAAAGAAAATCATGAAGTTTTCTACCATGAACAGCACAAGTGTAATGTAATCTTCACTTTTTGCTTTCGCACTGAATTGTAAAATGGCGGGTTTCTTCCCGTGATCCACTTGAGAATTGCTGGCCCACTTTTCAAAGAGAAGTTGGAATACAATCGCAATCTTGAGCAGTTTCATGATAAAGAACTCATTCATATTGAAACTTTAAACTAGGCCGGAGGGTAGCTCTTGGAAGCAGGACACATCCTGTGCTGACGTTTGGAAACTGTGCAGTAGGAGAACACATATAATGATACCCTACATTTATCAGGCACTACACTTTAGAGAGAATCTGCACACCCGCCAAGAAAAGCAAGTTTATCAATGTGCTTTTGGGATGAGGTCACCTAACCCTATCTTTGAAGAAGAACCATTTATCTAAGGAGGAATCTGCCAAGATATTGTACTAGTTCAATGCAACTGCTTAACAAGCAAAGTGCAATGGTAGTGACTGGTGGTAACCCTGTTATATGGCACTCGCCAGTGTATCAAGGGAGAATGCTGGCACAGCAGGCACATTGTGCATTGTACAGTTAGGCAATCAGTTAAGTTAGCACATGGAGTCCGTCCGACCTCGAGCCTTCCTCTATCCCCTTTGCTCATTGACATGCTGCCTCTCATGGTGGGAATCAGTAACCAGAACCTCTCCTACTTCTATGTTAATGACATGCAGCTCCATTCAAGGCTCATGGCAATTGTTCTCAGCTGTGCATGGCGATCATGTCTAGTGCAAGGAATGCATTTCTAGTTGCTGGTTTCATCTACAAATGCATCCCGGACACTCTAGGAATATGGATGTCCTCGTTACCTCCACCTTCCTCAGTGGCCGTTGACAGCGACCTAGGGATGAACATGAATGTTCTCTTATGCTGCACTTAGATTTATAAGCAGTAAGCAAGGAAACAGCCATTTTGTTCCCAAACTCTCCCGGCCACTCGCCTGACTCGGACAAACCCAAACACACAAGTCATCTTACTGGA
Organism: Ambystoma mexicanum; assembly: GCF_040938575.1. NCBI lineage: Eukaryota > Metazoa > Chordata > Amphibia > Caudata > Ambystomatidae > Ambystoma > Ambystoma mexicanum. The sequence continues at coordinate 1,094,006,437 of NC_090941.1, forward strand.
GCGCAAATTCTACCAACTACAGCAATGAAACACTGAGGTGAGCTGCCAACGGCTGGCATCAGAAATGTATGGCCTATTTTCCCCTTCATTATAAGCAGGTATGGTGGGCTCACTGTTTGGATTGTGGGCATGATCACAGTCCAGCTTTCCGTCCATTGCAGCCAAACAATGGAATGACTTACCACATGCACTGAGAGCGGAAGAATCTTACTGGGCTTTCCGCAAAGCGCTCAAAACCTGGTTGTTTACTTAATCGTGCATGCTCCATGCTGATCTCCCTTCCCCGCCCCCACTACCTTCTTGGAAACACACCACCACTCTGTCAAGTCTGTCTGTCTTATTATCTAGAATGTAACCACAATCTGTATGCACTACCTACCAAATGCCAATTGGCCAGATGTAACTGGAACCCTGTAACTGCGCCTCAATGCCTCCGAGTTTTTGTACGCGTTACAAATGAAATAAATAAATCAATCCACAATCTGCGCTAGGAATAGCCTCACCATATTTGTCCAAAATAGTAAGGCGGTATGTGCACTTTTGTTAGCCATCCCCTCCGAACCAAAATCTGCCCACAACCTTTTCCAGGATTTGGGGTTATAGCACTGGTTATCAGCAAGCAAACACCTTATTTGTAAGCACCTGATGTAAGTGCTTTTATAGTCGAACACCCAATAATGGTAAAGGGATGCCCCGGCAACACAACCATCTGGCCGGTACCCACCCCCCTCTTCGTGGCCGCTTAACTGCATTTGGTGAAACTTATGTTTCGTTGCGTTTTTAACAGCATATGTTTGTGGGCGAGGGGCGTGTTGTGGGAATATTTGGAAATTCTTTTTGGGGTATTGAGGCAGTGTGCCAGAGGAGTATGTGGGGGCCACGCTCACCATAAAACACACTGCGAGAATTGTAGCACACCAGCCAGACGACAAGGTGAGACGGGTCCCATCTGGACCCCCCAAACACATTAAGATCAGTTGAAAGGACCTTTAGCGGCTAGATGTAGTTCAGAATCTGAACAGGTTCTACTTGTCTTACTGTCTGTTGCATTCATTCCTGAATAGCATTGGCTACATGTTTGCCACACATGTGCGCAACCTGCCTGAACATGGTGATTTCTATTTCCCTTTTGAGATTTCATAATGGAAACGTTTTACAGGGAGGGTGTCTACTTTTAGGGCTTCTCTGCGCTACTCCTAGTGACATATTCATCGTGTCTGCAGACTGCAGACAGTGGATCACTAGCAGAAGACAGTCTCGCAGAAACACCAGAGCTGTCACCATGAAAAGCTACAAGGGGAAAATAAATTAACGTTGCCTCATGAAAACCAAAACTCTCTGCTTTAAAGCAAAGAACGAAACAAGGAATCACCCCCAGATATACTCAACAGGAAAGAAGGGGGCAATGAAACGAGATGGGATTTTTGCCCGAAGTGCCTTTTTATAATGTCATTTATTTAAGTGGATTTCCACAAACACCATCTGGCGAATTGTTTACTATTCCCATCAGCACTAAATATCTTAGTTTGGGAACTGTTCACACATACTTCCCAGTATGTGAGGCAAGGTAACATTCCAAAGCTCCGCCATGATGTCTCTGCACAGTAATGTCAAAAACAAAAGCAATTAAAACGCCCTGTTAAGCTCCGTGCTGGGGATTTGGAGCAGGTATTCAAGGACTCGCCATTTGGGTGTGATTGAAAGAGGGGGGGGCATGAAAGCATCGCAGGGGGCACTGCCTCCCGCACCTTTGGAGTGTGACCTCTCTTTCTTAAAGAATGAGGCGGCTCCCACTGTCTTTGCATTCATTGGCAAAATGCAGGGTCAATAGGCAGCATTTGCACTTAAACAAAAGTGCAAGTTCATGTGTTCAAAAGCCTGCCCAGTTCTTGCCCTGGGGGTGGAAAGCTTCCTGGCGGTCCGGGGTGTTACTTTCAAAGTCAATTATGGGTTTCTGTGAACGCTCACGGCTGCAAGGACGTATCCCAAAAGATGCGGCCGTTAGCACTGAATGTCTACAGCTCAGCCCTCAAGATTGTCTGCTGGTCTCCAGACTCCATTCACCTGTTGGAAAGCGCCAATTCCTTTTAGGGCTGGGCTACTGGCAATGCCACACGTGTATCTCTTGCATGTCAAAGAACGTTGACGCTGGCACTGTGGTTTCATGCGCTTGCCCCCAACATCTCTGAAACAACGGGAAACTCTTCCGGTGACATTTCCGGGAGGGTGCACCTGCACTGCGGCATAAGCGCGCCACACGTGTTTGCTGAGGCCAAACATGATGGCTCCACGAATAAGCTTAAATACAATGTGCTGCAGATGTAGTGTCATTTCAATGTCCTCGCCCTTCAGCAATGTCACCAAAAGGTCAAACCTTGTTTCAAAAGTTGCCTTTTTTTTATTACTAAAGACTTATAAACGCATCTAAAAAATTAAAAGCTAATGGGGTGCTCCTCGGAAACGGTGTTTTTGAGCGCATGATTGTTGCCGTGTAACTTTGATATGACGAGTTATTTCTGCACGCATTTGCGCACTCGACCTCTTTAATAATTGCTGGACATGTTACTTACACCTTCATGCCTGCTGGCTAGTCTATTCTGTACTCGTGCCATTTCTAACACCGGGCCACTCCACTTGGCCCACCCTGGCCTTTTAGTTGAGAATACACCAAACTGTCAGTACCGGAATTCAAGTTGCTGCTAGCAAAGCAAGCCAGTGCTGTGCACGTGTGTGTTGCATGACATTGTACCACTTAGCAAGTGCAACTATGTCTAAGAGTGTGTGGGGGCTGTGCAGTGCACCCAGCACCTTACCCTCAGCTGGGCTAACTTCGCTCTGCCTACCCTTTGAACTTGAGTATGCTTTAGTTAGGAGGTCGCGCCACCTATTTTTTCATTTGAGTTTGTTCTGTGGACAGTATAAGTGGTTCATTACATGGATTATCTATGTTGTGTTGGATTTGAATAAAACAATTAATTTGCCTTCAAGGCGCCTAGGAGGATGGAAGCTACAACATGAGTGGCCCACCTGGCTCTAGTTGGTTTAAAAACACTATGGGACAGCATGAAAATGAGACTGTTCCTTTTAACTTTAGCCTAAACAAAATGTAGTAAATCTCAAAGGGATGTATGTGCAGAGGTCGTGCTTGTGCCGACTAAGAGACCACCTACATTTAACACTATTAATGACGTGTTCTTACCCTTCTGTGTCACTCACTCGTGCCTACATTTGAGAGAACAAAACCTTGACTTGATTTCCTACTGTGTACGCCTACATTTTGTTGATACACGCACACAGTCTCTCTCTCTCACCTTCTGCTCAATTATGAGCACTCCCACAGATAAGACACAGCAGCATAACATCTTTTGCCCAGGATAACACACTTTAGCTGACTGCTGAAGCCGGGATTTGAGACCAGCCCGCCACATAGACACTTGGTCACGTGTTTTCTCATGTCTGGATGATAGAGATGTGTTCAATCTATAGATCTGAAAAATGCTCTGTTTTAAAGAGATTATTTGGAAAGTACACGAATCATAATAAATCACTGTTACAAACACATAAACCCCTATAGGAATATGTTAAGTAAAACTAGCACAGTTGTTGCTTTCTTTCAAACCCTATATTGACGGGAAGACTGCAACTACTGTAATGCAAAACAATGTCAGATAATATTTATATGACAGTAAGGGGCATCCTTTGGGTAAGTGAAGGCTGTGCCATCCAGGTGAGTACACCGCACACCATTAAAGACCCCCTGGCCCTGGATACTTCGTACAGAACTTTTCTACTTCTCTTTGACATTGTATGGCAGCGAGGGGCCAAAGGTTCAGGTAAAAGAACACACATCTCATTAAACAGTGCGCCGGCAAGATAGCTCAGTGAGTTGGAGGTTCCTTACAACACTGTTAACCCGAGCAGGACAAAGATCTGACTCTATAAATGGGTCCAAGCATGAAGATCCCCCCACTCAAGGAGTCCACACAGTATGGCGCACCCAGACAGCAATTGCCCAGCAGGTGAAGTCGTCACAATCGCCGACCATTCCTTTCTAGCCTGCAACATCCTCGTCCTCGACTGCCCTAAACAATCTTTGCACACAACCTAGCTGCCAATGAGGCTTAACTCTAGCGTTCTATTCTTAACTCAATTGTACACAGTGACATGAATGTCTGGTCGATCAGTCTGGTCAACCTCCTGCCTGTGCTAAAACTCAACATACACTCTGTGAGCTGGTTGCCTTCTTAACACCCCCCCCACAATCTGGGCAGCATCATTGACCTATTATTCACCTGTGAGGACAAAGCCAATGTTTAAAGCTGCACCCTTGGTCTGGGGCGGTCACCTCGCCATACTCTTCAAAATGTATCTCTTGCTTGCCATGGCTAAACCCCCTGCCCGATCCCACCACCCCCGCCCTTATCTCAGATGAGCCTTGTGACTCTGCCTACGCCTGGCTGACATCTGCCCTCCTACCACCCAAGACTTTTCGTGCTGGTCAGAAATACCAAGAAGCTGGAGAAAATACTCCCACAAGGCCGTACATAAATCTTCTGCCGCTGGTACTACTAAGCCTACGTGTGTCTGCCAACAAAGCCTCAATAAACCACTGCACTTTAAGGTCCTGGCGGAACCTTCCCAAAGTTCTATAATGAGTAAGCCATTTTCTTCTGCTTCAAGATCCTGACCAGTGGGCAAAATATGTCAAGCAGCATTGCTTGTCTAGTATTATTCTTTCCTAAGGGTCTTCCGAGTTTGACCTGCAACCTACCAACCTTCATCTTCATTCCTTTACACATCAGCCAATCCAAGCCTCTTTTTAACCAAATGCAAAGCCTCCATTTTGACCCATGTCTTGCAAGAATCTTCAAATCCTTATGGCCTGGAATATCTGACCACCGGCTGGACTTGGTGAATGACCCACTCTCCCCCCTCCTCCCTCAATAACGCTATATATAAAGCAGTTGCCATTCAGAGGAGACCAACCCTAGTCCATTCTGACATTAAGAATGAATCTCTTATTACATGCTTAATACCAGAGACCATTCTCTAAGCGCTTGACTGGGATTCCAGCGCGTTTCCCCGGAGCTATCTTCCCGGCCTGACATTGCCAATGACAGACCTATAACCATCCTCCCTTTCCTTACCAAATGCCTTGATCCCTCTCCTTACAAACAGTGTCAGTCTCAATTCTAGATTAACCATCTCCTTGATCCACACTGATGGGGTCTCCATGCATGAAAGGGTAAAAGGACAGTCCGAAGCCAATAGAGACAAAGAAGGATTTTTGTTTAGTATAGTCTTTACAGGAGGTGCCAAAGTTTTTCCAACATCCATATAAGTAGACAAGGTGGTTTGGACTGGAAGTTCCATTGTGGAATGGCAGACCTTGTCCCCAAGAAGGGAGTCCCTCCCAGTGAGGCCCCATTTGTCCAAACCCCTATGCAGGGTCTTGCTTAGCGGGCTCACCTCACTAACCTTAAAGGGGGTGGCTCTCTCACCTCTGGGGAGAAGGGACCAATTGTCCAGATTTGTCAAAGAACCCTCAACTTGTTTTCCTTCAGGTGCCTCCCCATCTTATTGTGCATTCCACCTTTTCTGTTGAGAATTCCGTTTTCCCTAAGAGCCTAAACCACTCGTCCTTGCATCTCCAACCTTCCTTTCCAGCCAGTCCCACTTCTATCTTGGTGTGTGTTGAAAACAAGTGCACTACCATGAAAAAAGACTTTCAAGCCCCATTGGAAAGAGTAGCATGTTTGTAATTTCCCTTAATCCAAGTTCCTTCTTGATGGCCTAGCCAATTTGCTGCTGATTCTGTATTGCCTTGGTGTAATTCAGGCACAGAACACTGTGGGACCATCTGCTTTCAGGGGCCCACGTCTTCTGGCTTTTTGAAGGAGTACATCTCTGTCTCTAAAATTGAAGATGTGGGTCACAGCAAATCTCTGCGGCTACCTCACGGCGTGCCCACAATGGTACCCTATGTGCTCCCTTAACTGTAAAAATTGTTCCATAAGGCATGATTGGAGAGAAAAACGCTAGCTGGATGCTGGACGGGCGGGTGCCTTGACCGAGCAAGAGGCTCCAGTCTAGGAATGATCCTCAATAGGAAGACAACCGTCTTCTCTGGTGGAGTGACCACTGACAAACAGTGGTGGGCCTTGGGACCAGCAACCGACGGTGAGACCAGAGACTGGAGATGAGCCTGGATCGCTGAGCTCCACTGGACAAGCACCTGTTCCGCTGGAAGCAACACCGTTCAGAACACAGCCGCTGTCGATTTGGGGACACCAGTAATGCCAGGAACCTTTGCTTTCACGGAGTAACAGAACCGACACCGTTACGGAAAACAGTCAGAAAGAGTTACAAAGATTGTATGTCATGGCTGGAATAGCCACCAAGAGTATGAAAACAAAAGAGAAGCTCATGGGCACACAGCCCCACAAAAGCGGGGGAAAAAGGTTAGGAACATAATGTGCCCAGGTCGGAATAACAACCCGAAGTATGAGAAAGTGAAAGAAGCTTATGGGCGCACGGCTAAAACAGTGAAAGAGATATGAGCATTGTATGCCAAGGCTGGAATAGCCAATCAAGATAGTGAATATTGCAATTGTGTAATAAAGACATCCACAAGAGAACCACATAACTTTGGGGAATGCCAATACTTGACAGTGGGAAATTGAGAGTTGCCTTGCCAAGTAATTCTGAAGGGATTTAGACATTTGAAAATAAAACATGAGAAATTCATGTGTGATTCATATGTGTAGTTTGGGTTGCATATATGACATCTCTGTTGCATGTGATGCTTTCCCGAAATAAGCTGATGCATATATGCAACAAAAAAATGTATATTGGTTTCTGTGCATTTTTTAACCATTTGGAGATACACATTCAATGCAGCTTGTTTTAAAGCCACTAAATTCAGTCTTTATTTGCATTTAGTGTGTTTCTTACAAGCATTTTGAAAATGTTCGCACTTTGCATCACTGGTGATACAGAGAGAAAATTGAGTTTTTTTCTGTGAGGGAAGCACTTGGAGTGCTGAAAATTCATCTGTGAGCTCACTAGTAACATGCCATTGCATCCATCTAATTTAAATTCAGCAAACATGAAATATATTTTTGAGGCTCCAAGTGGGACGAACTCAAATGATACATGACACAGAGTTCCATGGCATCGAACCGAAAAGGCCCTTCAACACATATGATTGGTTATTTCTAACGCGCCTAATACCCAGAGGTTTCTAAGCGTGGACCCGGGGATCGAACCCGTGTTGCTCTGTGACGTTTTGCTTCAAAGACGGGAACGTTGCCCATAAGCTATCCTCCACAGACATAGAAATGTATTTTTCCTGGTGAAGGAAACACTTAAAATGCTGAAAATTCTTCTGTGAGCTCACTAGTACCATACCATTGCAGCCCTCTAATTTAAATTCAGTAAACATGAAGTACATTTATGAGGCTCCAAGGGGGACGAACTCAAAATGTTACCCGACACAGAGTTCCATGTCATCGGACCGAAAAAGCCCTTCGAAACAGAGATAGAAATGTGTTTTTCTTGGCAAAGGAAACACTTAGAGTGCTGAAAATCCATCTGCTAGCTCACTAGTACCATGCAATTGCAGCCCTCTAATTTAAATTCAGTAAACATGAAGTACATTTTTGAGGCTCAAAGGGGGACAATCTCAAAATGTTACACAACACAGAGTTCCATGGCATTGGACCGAAAAAGCCCTTTGACACAGAGATAAAAATGTGTTTTTCCTGGCGAAGGAAACACTTAGAATGCTGAAAATTCATCTGTGAGCTCACTAGTACCATGCCATTGCAGCCATCTAATTTAAATTCTGTAAACATGAAATACATGTTTGAGGCTCGAAGGGGGACAATCTCAAAATGTTACACAACACAGAGTTCCATGGCATCGTACCGAAAAAGCCCTTCGACACAAAAAGTTGATTTGTTTTGTTCCAATGCACATTTTTAACATTTGCAGTTATACATTCAATGCTGCTTGTACTAATTCCCCTGAATACAGTCTTTTTTGCATTTCTCATAAATAGTTTGAAAATGTTTGCCCTTTGCGTCACAGCTCACACAGAGATAAAAATAATTTTTCTAAAAAGGTGATTCCCAGAAATCCTGACCTTCGACTCAAGTCGTTCTGATTTCATACCATGTGTTAGTGCCTACTTACCCCTAGATTTATCTGGGCCTACCTGTATCTAAATAAATCCTTTATTTTTACAATACAAAGTGTTTAAGCGACAAGAGAGGTATTGAGCTGCTTCCAGAACGTCAGGTGGTCCTGCTCAGGTCTGAGAGGGGCATTGAGACCATTGCAGATGGAGGCACTTCCAGAGGAGAGAGACCTACCCCCAGTCTCTGCTGGGAGAAGCATCTGGCCCTCAGAGAGTTGGAGGTGGCTGAGCGAAGGGCTCAAGAAGGAAGGTGTTTAGGAAGAGAGAGTTGGACGTAGTGCAGGCCCCGGTCCCAGAAAGCCTTGTGAACGATGCAAAGGGTCGTGAACTTGATCCTTGCAGCCACCGGGAGCCAGTGGAGAGATTTCAGGGCTGGAGAGATACGATCCCTGGGCTTAAGGCCAAAGACAAGTCTTGCAATCCTGTTCTGGATTAGTTGCAGAGGGCAGAGAGTAGAGGAAGGCAGATTGAGAAAGAGGCTGGAAAGTGAGAAAAGGAGGCACCTGCTGTAACTGTTTCAGTGTGTGGCAGAAGCTTGCACAGATCCTGTTTTTGTCATAAATGTACCAATTTGAGTAATGTGTACACAGCCCCTTACACATACTAATACTCCCTGAGGGAGCAATCCATGCGGTCTTAAAAGCTTTCAGACAAATTTGTGGAATTAGCTAATATAGGTATCTTTGCTGCAAGATTTCAGATGTTGTTGGCTTCATTTAAAAAAAAACAACTAATAAACAGCAAAAATCTGTACTGTTTTACTCAGAGTGGAAAAAAATGAAACCTCACTAATTTCAACAATGGTGGACTCTCCAAAAAGGCCATTCTCAAAAGAAAATATGTGTTTACAAGTCTCACATCATTTGAATGTGATCTAGATACTTTGATTTTGTATTCTGTATTAATAATGGCAGAGGGTTAAATGATGATTTTGACTGATTGTATAACTAATGCACCACGACTGAAACGTTGAAAATGGAATATGAAAACAATTACATATTTAAAATGAGCACAACGTATATTGACATGAATAAAAACATGTATGTACCTGTTTATGTTCTCTTCTAAAGAAAAAAGTTTCAAAGAACTAAAAATATTAAATTAAACAAATTAAAAAGGAACGCTGTTTGAACTTCCCCAAAACTGTCCCAAAAGTGAATCACAAATGCGTGCAGGTCACAAATGGTTGAGAGACCTGTGAATAGTCAAGGATCAGTTTGGGGGTAATCAGCCCCCAAAACTCCAAATGATACCCTTATGTCATTGTCTGGCCCCTAACAGCTCCAAAGGCCTCCCACCCATCAACAGAGGGCTGGAAATAAAAAAAAAAAGCTTTAACATGCCCCCTGCATTCACATTTTAACACATCGGAGCGGCTTCTCGATCCATGTGGGGGATTGTGCCAATGCCATCTGGGTTCTAATGCAGCCCCAGCCAGATGGATTGCCTCCTGCATCTCAGAGAGCAGTTGGGGTGTGAATATGGCTTCCCCAAAGGTGCTGCACTGCATGCGGTCAGGGCGAACGCACCTGCATTTGCCCTCTAAAGGCATATTTCCCGGGGTGGCCATTGCCAGGGCTGCTGAATAGGCCTCTCTCTCAGCTTTCTGTAAGCATTACTACCTGGACGGCCTTTGGCAAGGGAGTACTACAGAATATCTTTGGCTCGATCAGCATAGGACCTACACTCATCTGTATCTTATTGTGTGATAATCTCCTACTGGTGTTGAGGAAGGGAACAGGACATAGGAGTCACTGACAATGACTTGCCATAGTGACTACTGTACTCCTCGTCCAATGTCTCCTTCCCTCCATACCCCCCCCCACGTTGCCTGATTAAATTAGGCATCAGTTACTGCCTGCACAGAAGGAAAAGGACTGGTGGAGTGAGGCTGGAGGGGAGGAGTATGAAAGAGGAGCTATTTACTGCTTTAAAGAATGGACTCATCCCCATTCCCATGAGTGGGTCCACACACAGGGATGGAGGAATGGGGACTAAGTAACAGAAGTACAATAGTCACTATAGTGAAGGAATTACACAAAAACACGCATGTCGAAAAGCTGTAATAAAACATAAGGACAAAGCAAATGAATGAGGATGAAAGGCTACCGCACTGTAAGTGTAAGACAACAAATAAAAATGTGACTGGGTCTTCTATAGCATTACCTATGCGGAGACAGGAGCAAGGTGCCTGGAGCTGCTGTTATAGCTGTTAGTGCTGTTAGTGCTGGGAGGAGGAGGCGCCCTGAATCTACTCATCCGAAAAGCTCTGTAAAACGAATGATCTGGTGGATCGCACCTTCTCTAAAGGCTATAAAGGAAAGGTAAGCCGGATCGGCGTTTACCATACGTTGCTTTTAACCCATTTGTGAACTGCAAGAGGCTGCTGGAAATCTATCCTTTGATATCATGGTTAGCTGGGTTTATTTCAACGATGATATTGTGCTCCCAATACACTATTCTGATCTCAACTAATAGTGTAATATCTACGCTACGCTGCAATGGCGAGGCGAGAGAGTCTCCTTTGTGTGCTGTGCTTTTTGGGGTCTCCTCTCTAGGGCCTACCTATCTGATTCCACTCATATAAGATCTGACTGAGGACTGCGGGTCAGAGACCTTTGACTCAGCTGGAATCTGTGAGGGTGAATCAATAAGCGCAGGATCTGAGAAAGCTGGACGCCGGTTTTGAGAAAGGAAAATGTCAAACATATACAATCTACAAAGCGGACCAATGCTGGATAAACAAATGCTTCTAGAACCACAAGCTATATCTACCCCAGTGGTCCAGCAAAATGTAGCAATGAACCCCCCATTAACCCATTTTAGAGCGGGAGGGGCTCATTTTCTACCGCCAATGAGTACTTTCCCAGAAGACTCTGAGGTACCTACTAGCTCGGGTCTTTATGCTATTAAGATAGATTAAAAAAAGACTTACCTTATGCTTCACATTTAAGTATTTCAGCACAAACTACTCTAATGGCCAATTTAAATTATACGGTCACAGCTGCAACAATGAAAAATACTATTGAAGATCGTTTTGCCAGACCAACTGAGGCTAAAACAAAAGATAAAGCCTCAATATCAATGGATCAACATCTTCAATCAAATCAAGCATTATATAACTCTGACAACCAAATTGTTAGTGGTGCGCACTCATCGGCTGTTTCCCCTCAGTTTCAAAACCTGGATTTATCAATGGAGCAGAATCCAATATTGGATAGCTGGCATGCATCTCTGAATACTGCTCCAGTAAAATGTAAAACAACTACCCAAGCATTTGAATATCAAAATGAGAACCTAACATTGCCATCAAATGTGGAGGAAGACCTGAGTCCCCCAACCATTATAGCTTTGAACTTTGTATTGACTTCACTGGTCAAGGTCTTTGAAAATATCAAATCAAAAGTGGAAATGCATTCTGGAATATTGCTGGAACTATCAAAGGATATGGAGTCTCTGGACTCAAATATGGTGGCTTTTAAAACAACTACAAACAAGGAGAGAATTGTTTCAAGAAACTTATGGCAGTCCTTTCAGGAAGTTCAATTAAGTAAAATGGACACTATATGGGCACAGGGAGTTGAAACTGAACAGATTTTATCTCTTCTAAAAGAAAATTGGGATAAGGCCCAAAAAAGCCAAAAACAATATGATGAGCCCAGGAATTTGGAGGAGCGTCAGATGGCAGATGATTGGGAAGATATCTATCTATCTGCCTCTATGATGGAAGAATGTATGCGCCTTGCTCAATTGGCAGAGGACGAAATTGCTCGAAGTGTAAATAACGAGAAGTCTCAACATGCTGATCCGGCAGAAAATCAGACCGGTAATAAGGGATCTTTAACCAAATGCGCTAGGAAGCTGAATGGAAAATCTAAAAGAAAAAGAAAAAAGAAAATGGAAGAAGTACAAATGGAGCAAAAGAAGAAAAATTTGAGTGCAAACCAAAAGGAGTATCTAACACAAAGCACTCTGTTAAAAGTCTGAAAAAACGGACTCTGCCTATCGGAGTGAAGTCCAATCGGAAAGGCCCTAAACAAGGTTCGGCCAAAAACCAAAAACTGAAAGGGGTAGAGTCAGAAACGGATAAGAATTTGGATAATACCTCCCCGCCTACTAGAAAGGTGTTGGTGAGTAGTCAGACAGATTTTCTGGCTCCCCCAAAGAAAATTGCCCCAATATTTCTTCCTCTGAAGTAAAAAGTGAATACTAGTACACCTTATTTGAAAATTGCCCCCTTTTTTCTGAAGCATACAAAGAAGAAGGCACCACCTGGTGTCCATGAACATAGGTTGGGTACGAACATACCATATGTGCAAAAGAAGGACTTGCATAAAGATGAAGCTAGGGAGGAAGAGGAAAGGGAAATTGTGGGCATATTTCCGGAAAATCAAGTATTCCAAATGCTGATCGATAGCTAATGAACTCAAGGGGGATAAAGTTCCCTAATTCTAACTGTAATGATCTTCCAGGGTCGACTGGGAAAAATGTGGCAATTAATTCCCCGTCACAGAGAATCTTCTTATTTAAGTCCAATGACAACAAATCAAGATGTCCTATTAACCGACCAGTCATCTTGGAAGAGATGAAATTAATGAATTTATTGAAATTTCTTATCTCCAGTGATATCGATCGAGTACGTTTCCTAAACTACCCAAACACGACAGTAACTGAAATACAGTTGAAATCAAGATTAGCATCTGAGTGTATGCTCGAGTCAATGGAGGAATGGCAAAAAAGAGGCTATGTTGTATCAAGAACCAATCCCAGTGCCGCCTCAAATATGGTCGCTGAAAAGGAGTACTCAAAGAGGAGGGGATCTGGAAATCTTTGGGATATGGTCGCAGAAATCCTAGCACACGTTTTCCAGAAGATGGGCCTGCCTGAACAAAGGCTTTAGCAAAGCAAGAAATCAGATGCCTATCATGGAACTCCAGAGGATACAACTCCTTAGTGGGAGACAACCAAAGAGATTTCATTTTTCAGAAGTTTGGATTGATCTCCCTACAAGAAACATGGTTAGTGGAAGAGGTGGGCATCATAGGTTTCTATGTCTTCCAACAAACTGCTGAACACAAAGGGATGGGTCGTCCAAGTGGAGGAATGCTGTTAGCATGTAACAAAGAGTGGTTTAAGGAATGTACTTCGTTATCAAATAAATTCCAGGGCCTCTTGGTTGTTAGAGTCCGGATCAAAGAATAGTCGAGTCCAACCCATTGGATTATAATTAGAGTATATTGGAATCCTGTGGAGACTGCCCTGGGCCTCTTTCTACAGCAGCTCTCCGACTTACTGGTTACAGTTTTAACACAATTTCCCAGAGATGAACTGATAATACTGGGCGACTTTAACTCACAGTGTGTCAACACAGATGTATCTCAGCTCTTCTAAAAAAAGAAGTCTATGAATGGGAAAGTGTGGGTGGATTTTATGTCGGACTGGCATTTAACTATGTTAAACGAGAATGTGAGGGAGAATATCTCATGTGCTCCATCTTGGGAGAGAGGTGACTCCTTCTCTACTATTGATTATGTTTTCATTTCCGGTAACATCTTTAACAAATGTGCATCACTAAAGCTCACCCATACTATAGATAGTGATCATGCCATGTTAGACTTTACTATAGGAATGGATGTGAGATCATTAGATCTGTACTATTCATAACCCCTGGAGATAAATCTGGGTGTAAATCGTATTGTAAAATTTGAAAAAGGGTGCCAAATTCTGAATTACAATCTGGAGAAAGCTATTGACTGAATACTGGTTGTAGAGTTGAAACATCAATGTAAACCCAGTAACTATATTGGCTTTATATGGTCTCTGAACCGACCAATCTCTGGAAAGGACAAACTAAATAAAAGGCATAAATACAGTTATGATAACCAGATCCAGGGAAAAAAGAAACAGTTAAGGGCCGAAAAAAATTAAATTAAAAAAAACAGTGAGAAATGAGAAGGTATGCCTAAGCCAAATTAAACAGCTAGAGAAACAATATAAGAACTGGGTTAGAAGCCATAGATATATGCTCCTGCAAAAAGATGGGGAAGAAATGTTGAAGGCTATTTCCTTTCAAAACTCAAAGAACGTTTGGACACTTGTAAATCATGTACAACCCTGCAGTAATTTAACCCTAGAGTCAGTAGTAGACGAAGAGGCTTGGGTGGGCCATTTTATAAAGGTCTACGCTCCGATTGTCTCTGAGACCTATTACTACCAACAAGACGCAATATGAACTCTCCAATTTGATGCAAAGGACATTATGCGCCTGATAAACAAATCTTCAAACTCAAGGGCTCCAGGGTCGAACAGTTTATCGAACTCAGTATTAAAAAATAACCCGTCTCTATGGGGCCATTTACTGAAGATTCTGTTCGACAATATTATTGCCACAAAAACAACTCCAGACACATGGAAACAAGCAATTATTATTCCGGCTTACAAGAAGGGAGATCAATCTTTGCCAATTAACTACAGGCCAATTTCCCTATTGGATACAGATGGTAAGATCTTCAGTGGTCTAATGTTGATGGAACTAGAGAATTGGGCGGCCTCTAATGATATAATCCCCAAGGAACAAACCGGTTTCTGGAGAGGCTTATCAACTCCATTGAATATTCTAATCCTCACCTGTATTTTGTCATTGTCCTTGTTAAAACTGGTATTCCCCTCTTTGCTGCCTGGGTGGATCTCTCCCAGGCCTGTGATACTATGAATGGGAAGAGGCTGTGGCTCAAACTAAAAAATTGGGGTTTACCAGATGGCCTCCTTAATATCCTTATACATCTTCATGAAGACTCCGCTATTAGAGTTAGACTCACAAAATCTGATCTTCTATCGAAGAGTATTAAAACAGAGAGGGGGGTTCGTCAGGGGTGTCTTTTGGCTCCTTTTCTATTCATATTATTTATGGCGGACCTGTCAAATTGGTTGCGGGAGAAAGGATTGGTGGCGCCTAGGTTTGGGGGAGGTAAAGAGGTAAAATAGAGTGGCTTGCCTATGCAGACGGCATAGTGGTCATGGATCACACTCAAGTTGGGCTGCAGAGTCTAATGACAGCACTATCTGACTACGCTAATCTTAATGACTTGACCATGATTCCAGCTAAGTCTAAGATTGTAATCTTTAAACATCCCCTTAAAATAACTAAATCCTATGCATGGCAACTGAATAACACTGTGGTTCCAATAGACAAAGAGGTTACCTATCTGGGGTGTCAGATTCTATCTTACCCATCTATGTCTCATCTCCTAACAACAATAGAACCCAAACAAAGAAAATTCAGAGCGCAAATGAAAAAAAGTTTTCAGTAAGTACTGTAAATTCTCCCTAATTCCTTTGATAAAATTCTATGGGTCAAAGGTTCTCCCATCCCTTAGTTATGGATAAGAGTGTTATTCGCAGCCCTCAATTGGGAAAAAATAAAGTCTCAGTTGTGGAAAAGGGTATTGCTACTGCCAAACTGTATACCAATGTCAAGTCTTCGATATGAGTTAGGCCTTGCCTCCTTGATGTCTTTAATGGAATGGAAATGGTTAAGTCTACATAGACCTATTTTGTGCCCCCAAAAAGCTACTATGTATGTTGAAGCAGCAGATCAGGTGGAAAAGAGAGACAACATATTTCTAAATAGATTAAGCTCTGTCTATCAAAACATATTAGTAGCAGCAGGCACTACTATAGATATTCTAATCCAGGATCCTCTAATGGTAAAGAAACTTCTAACCCGAATGGACTGGATTAGAACTATCTCTAAAATGAGAGAGGTCAAATTGTCGGCATCTTGGACGAAAATCGATATCGGTGCCGGCTTATCTAAAAGAAATCTTCAAATCAAAGAATAATATCAGACTTATTAAGATTTAGACTAAATCTGGTTCTTACCTTAGAATTAAAGCGTATTAGAGACCCAATAGCCTATCCATGTAACCATGTAACATCTGTGATAAATGTGAAGATGATGATGTGAAGATGGTGTTAAGCAAACTACGATCCACTTGCTGTCAGAGTGTATGGGGACGTGGACTCTGAGACAGAACAGATTTCAAAGCTTGTGCATAACCCGCAACTACTCAACTTCACTCTGTTCTGGGAAAGACTTGTGCAAGGCCAAGAAACCTTCCTTACTTATGAAGTCATCTGCTTTCTAACAGATATGAACTTACTATCTGAGAATGGATAAGGGAATGCTTTTGTGCACATCCAAAATGATATCTATATTCTTTTCCTGGTGTTCTGTTTCGTTTGTCTATGTATGAAAGCGTATTTTTCTTTTTTTTTATTCGGCTTTGCCCTCTTTGTAACTAGGTTTATGATAATGTTTTAAGTATTCATTGGTTTGTATGTGTAAAAAGTCAGATTTGGCTAGTATCACAATAAAATTAAAAAAAATAAAAAATGTGACTCGGTCTTCTATAGCATTACCTATATTGTGTTGAGGGCCTCTTGGTTCTATGAATTCCAAATCCTCATCTCTGAAAAGCTTACAGGGTAATTCATAGAATTCGGTGCACAAGTGGCGCACACGGCTGGCGCACAGTGTGCGCGTGCGGCAGTCTGCGCCAGCCGCACGCACCAAAATCCATTTCCACGCACAGCGTATTCATGGATTTTAACATCCATAACCAGCCGTGGCGCAGTGTGGCGCAGTGACCCTGCAGCAGTGCCAGTTAAGTCCCCAACCCCGCCCCGTGCGCCATGAACAGCGCACAAATCCCGTACATGGCGCACAGGCCAGTGGACCAGCATACAGCCCCCAACCATGAAAACATCTGTAAAACTACCCGCGCACCCTTCAGAATACACGTACCCCTCTCGCGGTAGCAAAATCGCGTGTAAAACTCTCTGCGCACCCCTTCGAATACATGTACCCCGCTCGCGCCAGGTAAATTGCATGCAAAAAGCACCCCCATGTGGCGTGGGCTGCCTGTGGGGCATGCCCAGGGTGGATGGGGTGCCTGCGTGTATTTGGGGGGTGCGTAGGAAGTTTCACACGTGATAGGCCATGTACGAGTGGGGTACGTGCATTTCGGGGGTGCGCGTGGAGAATCACACGCTATAGGCCTTGGGGAGCGGTGTACGTGTATTCTGAGGGGTGAGCGGGGAGAATCACACGCGATAGGTCTTGTGCGAGAAGGGTACATGTATTTTGGGGGTGCGTGTGGAGAAACACACGCGATAGGCCCTGTGTGAGCCGGGTACGTGTATTTGGGGGGTGCGCGTGGAGAATCACCCCGACTCATGTCCCCCTGCACCCCCACCCATCCAGCATTGACGGGCACCTGCCAGAGGGCCCCGACCCATGTCCCCCTCCACCCCCACCCATCCAGCATTGACGGGCACCTGCCAGCAGGCCCCGACTCATGTCCCCCCCCAACATGTCAAAAAGATGCACATTCATGGGCCTCATGTCCACCAAAATTACACTGCACGCCACCCCCCAGTCTTGAGACCCAATCAAGTTTCCCATCCACCCCACACTGAAAGGCCTATTTCATGACACAAACCAAAAGTCAACTATGCACATCAACACATGTCCGTCACACACACACACTGGGTGCCAGTGATTGTGCAAACCCACATTGTGACATGCAGTAAACCAATGAGCGAATACCACACATGGAAGTAATAAATCAAAATGTATTTTGCACAAAATGAAGCTAATGGAATGAAACCATGACAATTATTTGAAACAAGAAAAAAAATGCATGTCCAAAAATGAAAAAAAGAAATGAAGTCTCAATCCAAAGTAATCCAAAAGAAAGTTAGTCCAAACTCTCCGTCCACCAAAGCAAATCCAAAGGAAACATAAATTGTAAAATCCATTGATCCATGGTGATTTAAAATAAATTATTGTTCAGAAATCCACAGTTCAACTATGTACAACGATTCAAACCAGGGTCTATGAGCCCAACGAATGAAATGAAACCTATAAAAAAAAACTACCTAATGAAGAACTATATACAAAAAACGTGGGGCATTGTCCAAGCGTCCCAAAAGAAATAAAAACAGAAAGGAAACCTAACACTAACTAACTACATACAATGGCGGCAGGCAAATCCTATGGCTCACTCTGTGATGTTGTGGGCCAGGGCATCATCGAACTCCATGTCAATCTCCCGGAGGCCGGCCTCTGCCCTGGCCCGAGGTCTCGCAGGGATGCAGTCATGGCCTGTTCCAACTCCCTGCGAGTTGCCTCAAGGCACTCAGCCCGCCTCAACGCCCAGCGCATGGAGAACTCCGCACTGACCATGGTGAGCTGCGCCGCTTCCGCCCGCTGCCGCCTCGCATCTGTCCGCTGGCCCAACCGCAGCCACACGGAAGACACTCCCATTCCAGATTGCAAGCGGGTGGCGACGCTGAGGCGAGCTCTTCCTTCTTCTCCACTGGAGGGGGGATGATGGTGAGCATGCAGTGATCGTAACCAGGTGACGTCGGAAAGCAGTGGAAATGGTGGAAATGGGTGTGTGTCAGTGGCAGAGATTGGAGGGGGCCCTGTGATTGTTGCCTCAACTTCCCCATCCCACAGACTTCACCGACGGCACATGGTGAGACAGCAAAACTAGTGAAAAAATGATTAAAGTAGTAATTCTAGCCACCCTTATTTTTGCTCTTCTTTGTTTTCTTCTTTTATTTCGAGAGGGGAGCAGGGGGGTGACCAGCCCTGACAAGGCCTGGAAAACCAGAGATACCGGAGACACTGTAATTGGCACTGCTCTCCTTCTTGCCTGCATCTGGTCCAAAATCCCCACCCACCTCACAGTAAAACAAAAACAACAACAACAAAAAACAAAAGCTGGTGGGGAAAGGGGTCACACTGAGAAAGCTGAGCTGAGCTGTAAGATTCATGCTTTATGCATTATGTTGGCAGTGTATAATCATTCTGCCTTTCTCTCAAGCACTTTGTCTGACTAGTTTATGTTTGACTAACTCGTGTTATTTAACTCCTAAGTCCCTAGCAGAGTTTACAGCTAACCCCATACTTAATATCATTGTTGGTGAGCTGGTGGGGTGGTGCTCAAAACAAATAAGGGGGAAACAATTATGGGATTCTTTTTTAGAAATCAAGCAAAGCCTAAATCACTAGGACCATCCACAGTAACAAAGCATGCAAAAATCAGGGCAGTCCCAGTAAAAGTTAGTACAAGGTGCTCATTTGCACTTAGTTCAGAGCATGTTTTGCCCAATCCAAAGATGCTCTGAGCTGGGCAGCGTCCAGTCCGTCGCACCAAATACTGCAGCAGGTCCTTCGCTGCCAGAAATAAGTAATGAAACCTTCATGTTCCGACATAAATGCCGGGGGAGGCAGCAATTTCAGTCTGGATTGTACTGATACTGCTGCTTCGGTCCCCTTGCAGAAGGTGTATGTAGATTGGTGGCTGCAGAGGGAGAGGGTGTGGAGACTCCCATGGAGGTCATTAATGTCCTACTATTGGAGACAAGCTCAAACAGCATAGCTCATTAACATTCTGATACCACACGCCTCGTGCCTCAAACGGCACAAGCACCTATTTGCAAAATGGAGACGGTGGATGGGGATCAACATCGGAATGTTACCGCTATCAGAGGTCAACTTACTTCACCAGATACATCGTGCACAGCAAATCTGTCCTCAAATCCCATTGAGTCTTTTAGCTCTGAAGAAGAGTTTCTGGCTATGGTTGATTCTAAGCTTATTAAAGAGAAAAGTGCATACACGAAGATGACATCCGTACCACAAACCCCACACTCAAACAAGATCTGATGATTAATTGTCTTGGCCATAGAATGGACGAAATACTGTATTCCTTTTCTCAGCCATTGGGAAATGTCATTACTTCAACGGGGAGATGGCCATCAGCAAATTCAAACAACAGTTTTGACTTCAGGAACAAAAGATACTGTAGCACCAAAACCATCAGCACAAACAACAAAACATGTAAATGGTCAACTGCCCCATCAACAGATAATGATTAATCATTCTGAAAATTCCAACAATGATCTCTCTACGGTCTCAGCTCTAGTAGCAGAACTTTTGGCCCTTTCGGTAGGCCCAGGTCATATACCAGGGGATACCAGATCAGAATGAGCTCAGTTTCAGTCTGTTCAAGCTGCTCATAATTTAACCTTTACAGGCACAGCCCTAAGATCAGATGTAGCTGAAATTCAGCAATCCTCAAGAGGGCCAGTACACGTGTCGAGATGCTGCTGCAATTGTAACTGCATGCCTGCTTCAAAACACTTTCAGAGTAGCGCTAAGATCCTTCAAGAACAACTGCCAATGATGAGACTTTTAAAAGAGACATTAGAGATTATGAGGACTGGCTTTTCAAAGATGGAGGGTTAAATGAAAGCAGTGGGTCTCATTATATAGGAGCGTATCCAAGACCAAATTCTATTAGAGAAACCACTGGACCTAACCAATGATCTAGTAAATCAAGACAGGTCAAGATATGACAAAACCTCTGCTCACAGCTCCCCTCAAAGTTCCCCTCAAGGAAGATCAGAGTACGTCATGAGCAATCCAAATGCTCACGTTGCAACTGTGCCATCCTGTTCTGACAAAGAGAAAATGTCAGCTCAGGAGGAACTTGGCCCTCCATCTGTGAGAACGGAGTAATAAGTCAGCTACTGGAACCTCAGAGTACCATGGTGACCTGATGGTCAACAGGAATGCAGGGAACTTGCTAAACTGTCACAATAACCGGATAACAAATGAAGTGGAATCCAGATGGCCTCTGCTCGGGTCCTCCCAGATCTCTGTTTTAGAACCTAATAATGGTAACTCAAAACAAAACTCCACTAACTCAGTGTCCTGTCCCGATAAATAGAAAGGGAAACTAGACACTGGCACAAGTGTACAAATGGATCACCAACAATGTCGGAGGAAAAATAACCTAATTTGCACCTTCAAGGGTTCCTTCTTTGGAAACAAGAATACATATAGAAGAAGACTGGAAATGGTGCTAAGGGACAACGTCAGCATTATAGTGAACTCCCACAAGATGATACCTCTGCTACGCATACTATAGAACTGCATGCATTGTGCCAGCTGCAGCATAAGAGTGACCTTTGCAGGTACACGCATACATGTATCAAGGAGCATGTGTACTAAGTGAAAATATGTTCTCCTGCCCTGGAACAGACACCTACCCTGATTAGGACAGCCCACAGAGAGCACTTGCATGTCCAGTCCTATCCACTACCTTATGTCCAGAAGAAGAACCACTGGTGGGGGCAGAGATAGGGAACAAACAGTTCATCTTTATGGTGGACTTGGGGGGTGGAAAAATCGTGTCTATGTGAAGGTGATTTTCCGTTATCTGGCAAAATTCTCGAGACACAAGGATTCTCTGGGGCTGTGGTCATGGTTTCTTACACAGAAGATTTGGATGTTAGAATAGAGAAGAAAACCATATGAGCACCCCTACTGTACCACAAAGATTCTCCTGTAAACTTACTGGTGCAAGACTTACTCAGCAAGCTCAACCTGACCATAGCATTTACAGACAGGGGGATAATAGGTTCTACCCCGGGCATGTGCACACTCCCAGCAATGCTGCTGATACACACAATAGCCAATGAAGTAAAGGTGCGTGGGTTACCCACAAATTCAGACATGTATATATATGGAATACAAGTATTAGCAAGAGCAGTGCCAAAACAAACACAAAAAGAATGGAGGGTGTCCTCTGATTTTGTGTTTTACCCAGTGGCCACCCGCGAAACAGTGCCTGGTACCATTCTGTCCCTCGATCTGTATGGTGTCCAAGTGTCAGCAAAACGCATAGTAGCAATAGGCCTGGACACCCATGGCTTTGAGTGGCGTACAGTGTTGTCTATTGACCCGAATGTACCCTTATGACAATTAATGGACGAGGAGCTGTTCACTGACAATGACACTGATGTGGAGATCATACTGGAAATGTGTATGCCCTGTGATATAATGGTACAGTACAGAGGGGTAACGAACCCCTAACAGCTGTTGTCAGTGCACCACCATCTTTCTGTGACACAGACTTGCAACAAGTACCGCCATATTTGTGGACCACGAGCCCCCATGATATGGAGTTATTAAGAGAAGTGAACCCTGTAAAAATAAAACTTAATCCAGGTGCGGTCCTGCCCACAGTGAGACTGTATCCATTGTCCAGGGAGGCAGAGGAAGGGATTAAAGAAACATTACATGCACTGCTGCAACAGTGTATCATTGTTCCCTTAAAATCACCATGTAACACCGCAGTGTACCCCATCAAGAAAGCGAAAGGAGGGTTGTGGCATAAGATCCAGGACCTCCACCCATTAAATAGTGTCCAAAAGGAGTTTCCGCTTGTCCCAAATCTGGCATCCATTTTGTGTAGCATTCCAAAGAAGGCCACCCATTTCACTGTGGTGAATCTGAAGAATACATTTTTCTCAATACCACTCGACCCAGAATCACAGTATCTTACAGTCTTCACACTAGGGGGGAGGAGATATGAGCATCGACAATTGTCCCAAGGGTATTGTGAGAGCCAAGCATTTTCAACAGAATATTGCACGAAGATCTCGGCAATATTGATGTTCAGAGCACAATCATTCAGTACGTAGATGACCTCCTGGTATGTAGTGAAGGAGAAGAGAATTGTCGGAGGGATTCTGTCATGTTGCTTAAATTACTGGGCAAGAAAGGGTACAAAATGGACAAAAACAAATTGCAGTATTGCCTGACTGAGGTGCTGTACTTGGGCCAACTGATTTCAAAATATGACAAGAGAATAATACCCGACAGAGCGATAACAGTGCGTGGCTCAGCAAGACCACATACTGTGAAGGAATTGCAGAAGTTTCTCGGAATCTGAAGGGCATGGATATTAGACTATGCCGCCTATACACGACCCCTATTACAAGGGCTAAAAGAAGCACAGAAAGACAAGACACCCATCACATGGACACATGAAATGCACACTGCCTTTGAGACACTTAAAGAACTGATAAGTACACCCCCAATCCTAGCCACACCTGATTATGAATGGGAATTCTACCTATTCTCACACTCAAACGGGACGATCGTGACAGCAGTACTGACACAAAAAACAACCATGGGCAATAAACCATTAGCGTACTACAGTGGCATACTTGATTCAGTAATGCAAGGGTACTTTGCTTGCGAACAAGCTCTTGCTGCAGTTGCCTTTGCAATAGAAAAGAGTTTGATAATTGTGATGGGATGCTCCGTCACATTGCACGGTGAACACTCCCTGTTCGCCATACTTGAAAGGTCCAAATCCGCCCTGACCACACAAAGAGCATGAGCGTACGAAGTGATAATAGCAAGTCCAAACGTACACGTAGTATGCTGTAAAACAATAACCCTGACACTTTTCCTAAAGAGCCATATACAGTGAAAGATGTGCAAGACCATGATTTTGTCACTTATGAGGGGGAAGAGGATGATATTCGCAAAGCAAGCGAGAATGAACTCGAGGAGGGTGAAGTATATTTTGTGGATGGATCAGCATCCATCTGTCAAGAAACAGCTGAAAAGTATGTCGGAGCAGTAGTAGTGAGGATAGAAGAAGGGAAATATGAGGTACTGGTTCAAAAACACTTACCCAAGGGATGTGCAATAATTCTGCATATGTTACCACTATGGTACATGCTGGCTTATCATGATGGAGAAGGAGGGGGATCAGAAGGGCTGATGGGTCCCCGGTACAACATGCACAACTGCTGAATGAATTAATCGAAGCATTTGCAGAACCCTCAGTAGTGGCCCTGGTAAAATGCCAAGCTCATAAAAATAACAATGACGAAATCTCACTAGGGAACGTAGCAGCGGACTCTGCTGCAAAAGAAGCAGCTTTCCTCCTAAAACCAATGAATACAAAATGCATGTTGAAAGGAAAACAAGAAGCGCCCACAGAGGAGGGATACGATGCCCTACCTATATCTCAGATAATCGAACTCCAAAAGAGAGCCCCACTTGTCGAACAGGAACTATGGACAAAAAGGGCATGCACCCAGTCGCCGACTGATCTCCTATGGAGACAGGAGGTTACAAGGAAAATAGTAATTCTCGTAGAATTATTACAGGTAGCATTTCAACAGCTGCATTTCCCAGCCCCTCAAACCTCAAAACTGCACACAGCAGCTGATATCCAGGAGGATTGGTTCATCCCAAACCTCCAGGAGTATCTCAATAAACTCACAATAGAGTGTACCACCTGTCAAGCATTTAACTCAGGAATGACCCTTAGAACACTATGGTGAACATTGCCACACCCTGTGGGACCTTTCCGTGAGCTGCACATTGATTATGCAGACATGGGGGAGAGATGCAATGGAGCGAGATATCTGATTGTGGTGGTCTGTCCCTTCTTGCGCTGGCTGGAGGCAGGGCCCCGAGCCCACCCAGACGCCAAGTGTGCAGCAAAATTCCTAGTGCGGAAGGGGTTCCTGCATTGGGGCATATGCGATGTCATACACTCTGACAACGGAACACATTTTGTAAATGACCTGTTTAAGGAAGTAACAACCTTATTGGGAATAAAACATAAAATGTGCTCAATTTATCACCTGCAAGCAAACGGAAAAAAGGTTGAGAAAATCAACGGCCTTCTTAAGAGCAGGTTATCAAAACTATGCCACTCTCTAAAGAAAAATTGGGTCTATTGCCTGCCTTTGGCCCTGTTACAATTGCGCACACAGCCCAGCAAGGACCACCACATGTCCTCTCATGAAATGTGACAGGTAGGCACATGCAAACGCCACTGTCCCCTGTAAGGAGATTGTCAGATGCACATAGAACAGCGGCTGTGTTATGTGAGGAATTCAGAGAATACCTCACCCAACTCACCAGAGCAGTAAGATGTATTGACAAACAAATTGCCCCACCTTTCACACGAGAGATTGAAACAGACACGACAACTGCACCTGTAGGCAGCCCAGCAAAATCACTAATGCCTGGCGAACTGGTGTATGTTCACAGCTTTGTGAGGAAATGGAACTGCCAAAAAGTCATTCTGTTTTCAAAAAGCTGCCTTGCGTGTTTTTCCTTGCAAAGGAAACACTAAGAGTACTGCAAATTCACCTGTGAGCTCTCTATTACCATGCCATTGCAACCTTCTAATTTAAATGCACTTAAAATGAAATAAAATTTTGATGCTCCAAGGGGGACAAACCCAATATTTTACCCGACACAGAGTTCCATGGCATCGGACCGAAAAAGCCCTTTGACACAAAAAGTTGATTATTTTTCCTCTGCACATTTTTTACATTTATAGATATACATTCAATGCAGCTTGTTCTAATTCTCCTGAATACAGTCTATTTTTGTGTTTCTCATAAAAATTATGAACATTTTCACACTTTTTATCACTGCTGACACAGAAATTTAAATGTGTTTTTCTTAGCGAAGGAAACACTTAGAATGCTGAAAGTCGATCTGTGAGCTCACTATTACCATGCCATTGCAGCCGCATAGCTTAAATTCACTTACCATGAAATAACATTTTGAGGCAATAAGGCAGACAATGTCACTTTTTTTAAAAAGCTTCCTTGCCTGTCAAATCTTCTTCACAAGATCTTAAGTGATAAATATATTGGCTAGCATGCTCAGGTTAAGCTGCAGATATGCAAAGTAAAGGTGTACTGGTGTCAACAGATGTCAGTGTCAGAATCAATCTCCAACAGTGGACTGATCAATAAGGCCTCAGACTAGAAATGTCAAGTTTTCAACAAAAAAAAGTTATGTAAATAGGTTAGATACATATGCGGGACACTCCATCAACACCAGTGGTGGGTTCTGAGTTGTACAAACGCCGTCAGAAACACAAAAACTGTATTTTGCCTTGACATGAAAGTGAGTTACTGCCAAAAAGTCATTCTGTTTTCAAAAAGCTGCCTTGCGTGTTTTTCCTTGCAAAGGAAACACTAAGAGTACTCCAAATTCACCTGTGAGCTCTCTATTACCATGCCATTGCAACCTTCTAATTTAAATGCACTTATCATGAAATAAAATTTTGATGCTCCAAGGGGGACGAACCCAAAATTTTACCCGACACAGAGTTCCATGGCATCGGACCGAAAAAGCCCTTTGACACAAAAAGTTGATTTTTTTCCTCTGCACATTTTTAACATTTGTAGATATACATTCAATACAGCTTGCTCTAATTCTCCTGAATGCAGTCTTTTTTTGTGTTTCTGATAAATATTATGAACATTTTCACACTTTTTATCACTGCTGACACAGAAATTTAAATGTGTTTTTCTTGGAGAAGGAAACACTTAGAATGCTGAAAATCCATCTGTGAGCTCACTATTACCATGCTATTGAAGCCGCCTAGTTTAAATTCACTTACCATGAAAGAAAGTTTTGAGGCTGTAAGGCTGACAATGTCACTTTTTTTAAAGAAAGCTGCCTTGCCTGTCAAATCTTCACAAGATCCCAAGTGATAAATATACTGGCTAGCATGCTCGGGGTAAGCTGCAGATATGCAAAGAAAAGGTGTACTGGTGTCAACAGATGTCGGTGTCAGAATCAGTCTCCAACAGTGGACTGATCAATAAAGCCTCAGACTGGAAATGTCAAGTTTTCAATAAAAAAAAGTTATATAGATAGGTTAGATACATATGCGGGACACTCCATTAACACCAGTGGTGGGTTCTGAGTTGTACAAACGCCGTCAGAAACACAAAAACTGTATTTTGCCTTGACACGAAAGTGAGTTACTTCTTGGCAAAGCGCCATACATGGCGCTTTGCCAAAATGTCATTCTGTTTTCAAAAAGCTGCCTTGCGTGTTTTTCCTTGCAAAGGAAACACTAAGAGTACTGCAAATTCACCTGTGAGCTCTCTATTACCATGCCATTGCAACCTTCTAATTTAAATGCACTTACCATGAAATAAAATTTTGATGCTCCAAGGGGGACGAACCCAAAATTTTACCCGACACAGAGTTCCATGGCATCGGACCGAAAAAGCCCTTTGACACAAAAAGTTGATTTTTTTCCTCTGCACATTTTTAACATTTGTAGATATACATTCAATACAGCTTGCTCTAATTCTCCTTAATACAGTCTTTTTTTGTGTTTCTGATAAATATTATGAACATTTTCACACTTTTTATCACTGCTGACACAGAAATTTAAATGTGTTTTTCTTGGAGAAGGAAACACTTAGAATGCTGAAAATCCATCTGTGTGCTCACTATTACCATGCTATTGAAGCCGCCTAGTTTAAATTCACTTACCATGAAAGAAAGTTTTGAGGCTGTAAGGCCGACAATGTCACTTTTTTTAAAGAAAGCTGCCTTGCCTGTCAAATCTTCTTCACAAGATCCCAAGTGATAAATATACTGGCTAGCATGCTCGGGGTAAGCTGCAGATATGCAAAGAAAAGGTGTACTGGTGTCAACAGATGTCGGTGTCAGAATCAGTCTCCAACAGTGGACTGATCAATAAAGTCTCAGACTGGAAATGTCAAGTTTTCAATAAAAAAAAGTTATATAGATAGGTTAGATACATATGCGGGACACTCCATTAACACCAGTGGTGGGTTCTGAGTTGTACAAACGCCGTCAGAAACACAAACACTGTATTTTGCCTTGACATGAAAGTGAATTACTTCTTGGCAAAGCGCCATATATGGCGCTTTGCCAAAAAGTCATTCTGTTTTCAAAAAGCTGCCTTGCGTGTTTTTCCTTGCAAAGGAAACACTAAGAGTACTGCAAATTCACCTGTGAGCTCTCTATTACCATGCCATTGCAACCTTCTAATTTAAATGCACTTACCATGAAATAAAATTTTGATGCTCCAAGGGGGACGAACCCAAAATTTTACCCGACACAGAGTTCCATGGCATCGGACCGAAAAAGCCCTTTGACACAAAAAGTTGATTATTTTTCCTCTGCACATTTTTTACATTTATAGATATACATTCAATGCAGCTTGTTCTAATTCTCCTGAATACAGTCTTTTTTTGTGTTTCTCATAAAAATTATGAACATTTTCACACTTTTTATCACTGCTGACACAGAAATTTAAATGTGTTTTTCTCAGCGAAGGAAACACTTAGAATGCTGAAAGTCGGTCTGTGAGCTCACTATTACCATGCCATTGCAGCCGCATAGCTTAAATTCACTTACCATGAAATAACATTTTGAGGCAATAAGGCAGACAATGTCACTTTTTTAAAAAAGTTTCCTTGCCTGTCAAATCTTCACAAGATCTCAAGTGATAAATAAACAGATGTCGGTGTCAGAATCAATCTCCAACAGTGGACTGATCAATAAGGCCTCAGACTAGAAATGTCAAGTTTTCAACAACAAAAAAGTTATGTAAATAGGTTAGATACATATGCGGGACACTCCATCAACACCAGTGGTGGGTTCTGAGTTGTACAAACGCCGTCAGAAACACAAAAACTGTATTTTGCCTTGACATGAAAGTGAGTTTTTGCCAAAAAGTCATTCTGTTTTCAAAAAGCTGCCTTGCGTGTTTTTCCTTGCAAAGGAAACACTAAGAGTACTGCAAATTCACCTGTGAGCTCTCTATTACCATGCCATTGCAACCTTCTAATTTAAATGCACTTACCGTGAAATAGAATTTTGATGCTCCAAGGGGGACAAACCCAAAATTTTACCCGACACAGAGTTCCATGGCATCGGACCGAAAAAGCTCTTTGACACAAAAAGTTGATTTTTTTCCTCTGCACATTTTTAACATTTGTAGATATACATTCAATACAGCTTGCTCTAATTCTCCTGAAAACAGTCTTTTTTTGTGTTTCTGATAAATATTATGAACATCTTCACACTTTTTATCACTGCTGACACAGAAATTTAAATGTGTTTTTCTTGGAGAAGGAAACACTTAGAATGCTGAAAATCCATCTGTGAGCTCACTATTACCATGCTATTGAAGCCGCCTAGTTTAAATTCACTTACCATGAAAGAAAGTTTTGAGGCTGTAAGGCCGACAATGTCACTTTTTTTAAAGAAAGCTGCCTTGCCTGTCAAATCTTCTTCACAAGATCCCAAGTGATAAATATACTGGCTAGCATGCTCAGGGTAAGCTGCAGATATGCAAAGAAAAGGTGTACTGGTGTCAACAGATGTCGGTGTCAGAATCAGTCTCCAACAGTGGACTGATCAATAAAGCCTCAGACTGGAAATGTCAAGTTTTCAATTAAAAAAAGTTATATAGATAGGTTAGATACATATGCGGGACACTCCATTAACACCAGTGGTGGGTTCTGAGTTGTACAAACGCCGTCAGAAACACAAAAACTGTATTTTGCCTTGACATGAAAGTGAGTTACTTCTTGGCAAAGCGCCATATATGGCGCTTTGCCAAAAAGTCATTCTGTTTTCAAAAAGCTGCCTTGCGTGTTTTTCCTTGCAAAGGAAACACTAAGGGGCCGATTCATAGAATTCAGCGCACAAGTGGCGCACGCGGCTGGCGCACAGTGTGCACGTGTGAATCCCTGCGCCAGCCGCGTGCGCTAAAATCCATTTCCGCGCACAGCGTATTCATGGATTCCAGCCACCAAAACCAGCCGTGGCGCACAGTGGCGCAGCGACCCTGCAGCAGCGCCAGTTACGCCTCCAAGAACGCCTCTCGCGCAGGGAAAAGCCATCAAAATCCCCAACCCAGCGCAAAGGGCAGCAGCAAACGCAGAGCTGGGAGCGTGTATTCCAGGGGTGTGCGGGTGTTTCCATACGCGACTGGGCTGGGTACGTGTATTTCAGGGGTACGCGAGAAAGTCAACACGCGATTGGCCTGGGTACGTGGATTACAGGGGTGCGCGAGAAAGTCTACACGCGATTGGCCTGGGTACATGGATTTCAGTGGTGCGCGAGAAAGTCTACACGCGATTGGTCTGGGTACGTGGATATTAGGGGTGCGCGAGAAAGTCTACACGCGATTGGCCCGGGTACGTGGATTTCAGGGGTGCGCGAGAAAGTCTACACGCAATAGGCCTGGGTACGTGGATTGCAGGGGTGCGCGAGAAAGTCTACACGCGATTGGCCTGGGTACGTGGATTCCAGGGGTGCGCGAGAAAGTCTACACGCGATTGGCCTGGGTACGTGGATTGTAGGGGTGCGCGAGAAAGTCTACACGTGATTGGCCTGGGTACGTGGATTGTAGGGGTGCGCGAGAAAGTCTACACGCGATTGGCCTGGGTACGTGGATTTCAGGGGTGCGCGAGAAAGTCTACACGCGATTGGCCTGGGTACGTGGATTGTAGGGGTGCGCGAGAAAGTCTACACGCGATTGGCCTGGGTACGTGGATTTCAGGGGCTCACGGGTGGTTCCACACGCGAAAGGGCCTGTGCGAGTGGGGCAGTGTATTACGTGGGTGTGCGGGAAGTTCAAGACGTGAATTGGCAGTGTGGGTCCTCCCAGGTCTCCGCTCTACCTCCTCCACGACCTCTGCAGGCATCCCACACCACAGGGGACTACCCTGCACCCCATGTCATGTCCCGCAGGCAGCCCATCCACCATGGCCATGCCCCCCAGCCAAGCCACATGTCCCCTTGCACCCCCACCCCCCAGCACTGTGGGGCACCTGCCAGCAGGCCCCCACCCATGTCCAACTCCTGTTCCCCACCACCCCCACCCCCCAGCACTGTGGGGCACCCTCCACCAGGCCCCCACCCATGTCTCCCACCACCCCCACCCCCCAGCAGTGCAGGGGCAGCCTCCACCAGGCCCCCACCCATGTCACCCAGCACCCCCACCCCCCAGCCACCAGGGGCAGCCTCCACCAGGCCCCCACCCATGTCTCCCACCACCCCCACCCCCCAGCCACCAGGGGCACCCTCCACCAGGCCCCCACCCATGTCTACCAGCACCCCCACCCCCCAGCCACCAGGGGCAGCCTCCACCAGGCCCCCACCCATGTCCAACTCATGTCTCCCAGCACCCCCACCCCCCAGCACTGTGGGGCACCTGCCAGCAGGCCCCCACCCATGTCCAACTCATGTCTCCCAGCATCCCCACCCCCCAGCACTGTGGGGCACCTGCCAGCAGGCCCCCACCCATGTCCAACTCATGTCTCCCACCACCCAGCACTGTGGGGCACCTGCCAGCAGGCCCCCACCCATGTCCAACTCATGTCTCCCACCCCCCAGCACTGTGGGGCACCTGCCAGCAGGCCCCCACCCATGTCTCCCACCACCCCCACCCCCCAGCAGTGCAGGGGCAGCCTCCACCAGGCCCCCACCCATGTCGCCCAGCACCCCCACCCCCCAGCCACCAGGGGCAGCCTCCACCAGGCCCCCACCCATGTCTCCCACCACCCCCACCCCCCAGCCACCAGGGGCACCCTCCACCAGGCCCCCACCCATGTCTCCCAGCACCCCCACCCCCCAGCACTGTGGGGCACCTGCCAGCAGGCCCCCACCCATGTCCAACTCATGTCTCCCAGCACCCCCACCCCCCAGCACTGTGGGGCACCTGCCAGCAGGCCCCCACCCATGTCCAACTCATGTCTCCCAGCACCCCCACCCCCCAGCACTGTGGTGCACCTGCCAGCAGGCCCCCACCCATGTCCAACTCATGTCTCCCACCACCCCCACCCCCCAGCACTGTGGGGCACCTGAAAGCAGGCCCCCACCCATGTCCAACTCATGTCTCCCACCCCCCAGCACTGTGGGGCACCTGCCAGCAGGCCCCCACCCATGTCCAACTCATGTCTCCCACCCCCCAGCACTGTGGGGCACCTGCCAGCAGGCCCCCACCCATGTCTCCCACCACCCCCACTCCCCAGCAGTGCAGGGGCAGCCTCCACCAGGCCCCCACCCATGTCTCCCACCACCCCCACCCCCCAGCCACCAGGGGCACCCTCCACCAGGCCCCCACCCATGTCACCCAGCACCCCCACCCCCCAGCCACCAGGGGCAGCCTCCACCAGGCCCCCACCCATGTCTCCCACCACCCCCACCCCCCAGCCACCAGGGGCACCCTCCACCAGGCCCCCACCCATGTCTACCAGCACCCCCACCCCCCAGCCACCAGGGGCAGCCTCCACCAGGCCCCCACCCATGTCTCCCACCACCCCCACCCCCCAGTCACCAGGGGCAGCCTCCAGCAGGCCCCCACCCATGTCTCCCACCACCCCCACCCCCCAGCAGTGCAGGGGCAGCCTCCACCAGGCCCCCACCCATGTCTCCCAGCACCCCCACCCCCCAGCACTGTGGGGCACCTGCCAGCAGGCCCCCACCCATGTCCAACTCATGTTCCCCACCCCCCCCACCCCCCAGCACTGTGGGGCACCTGCTAGCAGGCCCCCACCCATGTCCAACTCATGTTCCCCACCCAACATGTCATCACAGTCCAGATCCCTGGTCTCTATGGTCAGCCCCCAAATGCAAAACACCCACCCGAGTATTGCATCCACCCACTCATATTTTGCAAATACATCACAGAACACCAATTGTAAGTTCCAAAACACACACATGTCCCTCACATACACCCAATGGGTGTCAGTGATTCTCAAAACACATAACATGAAATGCATGAAAACAATGAGATACCACACATTGAAGTTCAACAAAAAAATAATGTATTAAAGGAAAGATGAATAGAAACAAAAATGAAGAAACAGAAATGTGAATGTAAAAAAATGAAAAGAAGCATGTCCGTTCAAAACTTAAAAAAATAAAGAATATAGAAATCCAAAGTAATGTAGTACAAAGTCAATGTCCACCAAACAAAATCCAATGGGAAATACAAATAATAAGCCATTGATCCATGGAGAATGTTAAAAAAGAAAGTATGAACAAGTCCACAACTATGTACAATGCAAGAAGCCAGGGTCCATTATCCCAACAAAATAAAGGAAACCTATCTAACTACACTAACTAATTAAAAAAACTATATACAAAAATGTGGCCAATGTCCAAAAGGTCCAAATTAAATAAAAACAAAAATGAAACCTAACACTACCTACATAACTATGTACAAGGGCAGCGGGCTAGTTCCACGGCTCACTTCTGGATGTGCCGGGCCAGGGCATCATCGAACTCCTCCTCAATGTCCCAGAGGCGGTCCTCCTCCATGGCCCCGAGGGTCCGCAGGGCCGTCGACGTGTCCACCTCCAAAGCCCTGCGGATTGCCTCGAGGCACTCGACCCGCCTCAGGGCCCTCTGCATGGAGTTCTCCGCCCTGACCATTGAGAGCCGTGCCTCTTCCGCCCGCTGCCGCTCCGCATCTATGGCGTGGCCCAACCGCTGCCACACGGAAGACACTTTTTGTCCTGGGTCCTCCTGCCCTCCGGCCGATGCCTGCCCCTCCGATGTCGAAGGCCCCGAGCCTTCATGGCTCCCACCATGGTGCTGCTGCTGCTGTGCCTCTGCCCCTGCACTGCCTCCTGCTGCCTGCACATCCTCCGCCGGCTGGGGTGCAGTCGTTGACGTGGCCACCCCTGCTGGACGTCCGACTCCCGACTGTGGCAGGGATGCCTCCTCCACCAGCCTGGCCGCACCGTCAGAGGCAGCTCCACAGGGCACCCAGGTGACTGATGGGTGGGAAGATGGCACAGAGGACGACTGGCGCGTAGGGGGTCCAGCTGAGGAGGGGGTCGTGGCAAGCCCCATCAGACGGAGGAATCCGGCCTGGGTGACCTGTCCCAGCAGGCTGACGTGGTCAACGAGCCATTCGAGATGACCTGCAGTCTCTTCATGAAAAGACTGCAGGTCACCTCGCATGGCCCGTTGACGCAACGCCACTCCAGCCAGGACAGGCTCAACCCGGGCCTGGATAGCCACGTCCGCAGGCAGAGGAAGGCCAGTTGACGTCAGCTCATCCCCTGCCTGAAAACTGGTCTGGACATGGGCATCCCTGCTGGTGCAAGATGATGCAGGGACAGGATCAGTGACAGGATTGCACACAGGCACCTCCGCGGCGGCCTGTGCTCCCTCCTGTCCCTGGTCCTGCACTGCACCACTAGCACCAGTGGGATCCCCACCCCCAGACCCCGTCTCCGGTGCTTGCACGGCCTCCTCCTCCACCAAACCCCCCACCAACCTGGATGACTCTGTGCCATCTTCCCCCGTTGGGCCCTGTGGGGTCCCAGCTGCCCCTTCTGCTGCCGAGGAGTCCAACTGCAACCTCCGCCTCTTGGACCTCCCCCCGGCAGCTGCGGCCTGGGACGCGGCACCGGACTCCTCACTCCCCGACGAGATGACAACATGGGAGGGGAGCCGGGCCTTGCGTCTCCGGCTGGCGGTGGGATCCCCGCCGCTGTGCTCCACAGCACCTTCTCGGCCCTCTTCATCAGTTGACGCTGCAGACAGGGAGAAACAAAACACACGCATCAGGGCACTGTACAATGGACACATAGACACATGACAGTTGTACATGAGTGGCATTGGCAAACTTCAGACATGTCATCACAATCCCCAACACACATGCCATTACAACTTGCACACACGAGCCATACCACAGCCATATTGCAACTGCCAACACCATCCATACACATACAACAGCATCAGCAGCCAAAGGTGAGCCAGACATCACATGCAACACAGGAAGTGCACCACACATGTACACACACCACCACACTTGCATGCATGTGTACACCTCTGCCAAGTGTCGCACTGTTCAGACGGGCATCCATGTCACATCTGCCCATCAGGCTTCCACTTAAAGCTGTCACATGCATCCATGTTGCATCACTGTTGCACCCTTGTCAAATACACACACATGCACATGTACACAGCGCTGATACATGCAGCTGAAAACAACATACATGCGTGACATCACGGACATGTCTACTCACATACACATTCATACAAACTTGTGTGCCCACACAACTGCATTTGGCATGCAAGCCCACACACACAGGCACCATCCATGTCTCACACATTACAGCCCTCGCATGTGTCAGCCCCACGGCCCTGTACACCCGCACCCATACTCGAACCCATACAAACAGATGTGCAACCTGCACACTACTGAACAATCACCACACGCACTGCTCACAATCAGGATGCATGTACACTCACCGCTCGACTCCAGACGGGTCTGCCTCTCAAGGACCTGGACGTGGAGCGCTGGGGATATGCGTTCCAGGACCCTCATCTGTTCTTCCGACAAGTGGCCCCGGCGCCCCTTGGGATCCGCTGCCTTCAAGAGGCGCCGGGCCTTGTTCAGGGTCCTGGACCTGAAGTCCTCCCAGCGCTTCTTGACATGTTGGAAGTCGCGGACTGCCACCCCCTCCGCGTTGATGGCAGTCACGATGTCAGTCCAGATCCGAGTCCGTCCTTCCTTGTCGGCGCGGGAACTTCCGAAGAGGGCATCATACTGCCCCAGGACTTGCTCCACCAGGACACTAACTTCGGTGCCACTGAAGCTGGTGCCCCTCTGCCTCTCTGGCCGGGGGTTGTCAGTGGTCACAGATGGAGTTTGCCCCGACATGACAACCCCAGAGGCAGGAGTGGGTGAGCAATTGGGTCCTGGGGCTGGGCTGTGGAGCGATGGAATCCCAGTCGGGAGTCTTTGGTTCCAGCAGGGGTGGTCACACCAACAGCACCCCTGGCTGATGTGCATGCAGCAAATGGCAGGGCACGTGGGCAGCAGGCAGTCAGGCAGCAGCAGATGGCAGGTGGGAGCGTGCTCGGGGCTCTGGGGGGCAGTAGTTCGGCCTTCTGGGCAGGAGCGTGGTCTTCCGTGTGCTTACGCGTGGCCAGCTTGATACGGAGTGATTTGGCACGTGAAAATTCTGCACGTCAGCGTGTAATTCGAGGAAAGGCCCTTAGCGCGTAAGCGCGTCTGCACGCATACGCATTTTCATTGGACCAAAGGCCCTCAGCGCGTGAGCGCGTCTGTGACGTGACGTGCGAGGGAGTATCCCTCATTGCACGTGATGACAGTACACACGTGGATTCCAACCAATCGCGTGTGAAAGTTCACGGGACCCCGGAACACACGTACCCAGGCCAATGGCGTGTGGAACTACCCGCGCACCCCAAAACACACGTACCCAGGCCAATCGCGTGTGGAACTACCCGCGCACCCCGAAACACACGTACCCAGGCCAATCGCGTGTACGCTCGCTCCCCTCCGATCACACGCGATGACACCCGAATACGGGAAACCAACGAGTCCGCCCACACGGAGGCGTCCCGTGCCCGCGCACAGCATAAAAGTGCGCGCAAACAACAAACGCGTATATACAGCGACGATGAATGCCCCATTTGTTGCTGCACTGATTGTGGGACACCGCAGGAGGAGGAGAATAGCCAGGGCACGCATTTTTGCACCACGGACAAGCCTTTTTGGGATGCCTGACGACCAGGTCTACGGCAGGTATAGGTTTCCACCCCATATCATCCTAGACCTGGTCAGGGAGTGGGAAGATGACCTCACATCCCCCACCCTTTGCTCCCAAGCATTGAGCCCCTTGGAGAAGCTGCTCAATGTCTTGCATTTCTTGGCCACGGGGTCGTTTCCGCGGACCACTGCCATAGTGGGGGGGGTCTCACAGGCCACGCAGTCACGCTGCCTACACCAGGTACTGGCAATCATGACAGCGCGCCCCTCAGTCCGCAGGCACATATACATGCCCAGAACACCCGCAGAAAGGCAGGCCGTTGTCCTGGATTTCTTCAGGGTGGCACACTTCCCCAAAGTGCTCGGTGCCATAGATTGCACCCATGTGGCCCTACGTCCACCTAGGGCCACTGAGCACATCTACCGCAAGCACTGGCATTCCATCAATGTACAGGTGGTATGCGATGCAAAGGGAATCATCACCTCTGTCTATGCAAACTACCCTGGCTCCACCCATGACAGTTTCATATACAGAATGTCCGCCCTGAGCCGGGCCCTGGAAGCTGGGCAGCATGGCGACACATGGCTCCTAGGTGAGTACAAATGCCCTTGCACATGCATGCAAGTCACACACAGACAAATATACCAACCCTAATAATCCCAACAATTATCACCTCCACAGGGGACAGTGCCTACCCTCTGAGCAACCACATGATGACGCCAATCCGGAACCCCACCACACCACCCCAGGTAAGATACAACGCTGCCCATATTGCAACCAGGGGCATAGTGGAGCGCACATTCGGAGTGCTCAAGTCACGTTTCCGCTCCCTTGACCGCTCTGGTGGGCAACTACTCTATGCACCAGCAGTTGTGTGCAGGATCATTGTGGCAGCATGTGTCCTGCACAATGTTGCAACACGGCAGGGCGTCCCGGTGGACATGGTGGTGCCCCCCCATCCCCAACCACAGGCACAGGCGCTGCCCATGGGAGGGGACAGGGCACGTGGCGAGGTAGCCCGCACCCAGCTTGTGGCCACATTTTTCACCTAAACTCCCACCCCTGCGGAGTGCACACAGGCCTGGCACATACCAGGTGACAATCGATGATGACAAAGTGACAGTCAACTGTCACAACCCTACCACCCTGAGATAGTTGCCATGGAAGTGCCACATCGTCTGCATCCCTAGCTACTTAAACACAAGCTATCCTGTGCAACCAAAATGCACACATATGACATGTGACATGACATGAGCCATACACAAGTATTCCAAGGCACAATGAGGCAGTGGGGGGGAACAAGGGAACACAGAGAACGGTACTACTAGGCCAGGTGTCATTGAGATTGTGCAAGTGCAGGGGTAGGGGGAAGGGAAAAGTGCAAGGGGAAGGGTGGGGGGGAGTCCAGTACAGGGGAAGTAGGCCAAAAAAATAATACATAGGTCGCCTGGTGGCAACTGCAAAGGTAAGTGCAGACAGGTGCAGTGAGGGGAGGGCTGTAGGGATAGAGAGACAGTCCCGCAGTGCAGGGGTTGCCAGGGTGGCAGTGCAAGTGGACAGTGGCTGGCCCAGGGACCGAGGTTGGTGAGAGTGTCCCAGTTGCAGCTCCTGTGCAGTTCCAGTGAAGAATTCTGCAAGGGAGAGGCAGAGAGTAAGCAGAAGCAAAGAGGAAGGTCTTGAGGTGCTTCCAGAACTGGAGATGGTTCCCCTCAAGTTCAAGTCAGGCAGGAAGTCTGTTCGAGGGGGAGGGCCCTGCTGCGGAGAGAAACCTACCCCCAGCTAGTTGCTCTGAGAAGCGGATGACCTGGACATGCAAGGTGTGCATCACACACACCTGCAAAACAGGCCATGGCCATCACTGTCATGTCAGTCAAACCCTCCCAAACATCAACATGGCATGGCAGGCAATACCCATACACCGACCCAGTAACGATAAGGTACACATTGCCATGTCCTAAATGTACAGTGCCATCGGACAATGATGCCTGACCCGGAATCCGATGAAATGACAGACCAACAAAAAGTCCCACCCAAAATACGTCGATTCCAAATGCATTACAACAGTCGTAGACGTAACATCACAATGAATGCCTGTCTATATGCACATTATGCATTGCAAAATCAACACTGCAGCTCATGTGTGCAGTGTCCTACTCCTGCATCACACTGCTCAGCGCACAGCACAGTGAACAGCCATTGCGTGTGATGCACACCCTGAGCATCACATCTAAGTGACAGACTACATCAAACATCAAATTAGGCATGTACTGGAACCATAATCGGTCACAGAACATGTGCTGCCGGGACACAGTGGGCACCAGAAGGCAAACAGTGTACACGTGGATATGCAAGGGGGGGGAGTACATGGAGTGCATCCGAGTGCAAGTGTGTGGTTCTGCAAGGACATGCACTCCACATATGCATGTGCACTCAAGTGACCATCAGTGTTCCCTACACATCACATGTGAACATCCACCATGTGTACACCCCAGCATGTCAAACCACTACTATCCCCTCGCACCTGAAAGGAAAACACAACACATGAACAGGCATTGATCAGCAGAACACAACATGTACATAGGACAACAACATTACAATGTCAGAGTTCCCATCACACTGCAGGGCAACGCAACTATCAACAACAACTCCCCCCCCTCGCAAATGACCATGCCCACTGAACAACTGCACCTGGGTCATGGAGCCTCCAACCCTCATTCCCACCTGGCCACAGGATCATCTTTACCCTTCGTGTCCATCTCCCACCTTGTGTGTAAAGAGATGCCTGAACCCTCAGAATCCACACTCATTTCCATAATCACATAATCCAAGGCATGAAAAGGAACCCAAACACCCTCCAGTAGATGACTTGACGTAGCAGTACGTCTCAAAGGCAAAGTACTACCACAATGATGCAACAACCAAGGTAGCACAGCAAAACAATGTCACGACAGGATGTGAGACATGTGTGGTACATGACATAGGATGATGCACCATGAATGGATGTGTACTGTCACAGGTCCCCTGTACAGGCGCCGGAGTCTCATGAAACAACCACCCACACCATGTCCCGGGGGCCTGCAAGGTCAAACTCACACAGGCTCCTGAGATCCTGGTGGGGAATGAGGTTCAGGGATATGCAGTCGGGACAGGTGTAGACACACTGGATGACTGGAATGCGTGGCAGGTGAGGGGAGTAGGAATGAAACATGAAACTAGGGAATGCACGAAAATGTACAACCTGCATGAACACATGCACAATCCAAACAAACTTGGACATCATTGTCATGGCCTTCGGAAGTCCAGGCTCAGGAGTGGTACGAACCAACCACCCCCTCTAGGGTTTTGGCGCCTGCAAGTTCGGGGCTTACAGAGGCATCCAGTGCCCAGTGGGGAAAGAGGGTCAGGGAACGTTGCTTGGATAGGCATGGGAAGCAGGAACACCGGGTAGAGGGTACAGGTTTCAAAATTGCATAGGATCACGGGTGATTAGGGTAAAAAACATACCAAATAGGACCACACATACATCCATGCATCAGTACACTCCCCAGCAAGCCTATGCAGGGCAGTTTGTAAGAAAAACAACAAGACACTTATCTCTGGTTTTGAGTGCTGGCCTCCTACCTGCGCACTCTCAGGTCCGGTTACAGGAGCACTGCAATGCTGCAAAGA
Organism: Ambystoma mexicanum; assembly: GCF_040938575.1. NCBI lineage: Eukaryota > Metazoa > Chordata > Amphibia > Caudata > Ambystomatidae > Ambystoma > Ambystoma mexicanum. The sequence continues at coordinate 1,094,046,542 of NC_090941.1, forward strand.
GAGACACAGTCAACAACCTGTACGTGCCAATTACACAAAAACACAACACATAACATGCCCCATAACAACAAACTACTCTACAAACAGACAATCTGTGCTCCATGCTTCGTACCCATATATAACATCACCCCTGTGACGGGTCATTCACAGTCAATGCAGTAAGTCAGCCGCTGGTGGGTGCGTGGCAAATGGAACACCAATGTGTCACAATTCACACAACATGCAATGTTCCCTGGGTAAGCAGACAGACCCATATGGCAAGCCATGACTACAGAGCAAGTTGCGTACCACCATGACCAAAACAAAGTTGCCAGTGCATTTATCATGAAGTACGTGGAATAGACATGCACTGCACCCGAGTATGTCCCTTGCTGTATGTCCCTGTGAGCTGCCCCTTTCCATGTCTTGGAAGGCTACATGGTTGATACAAGTGCCTCAATGAACCTTGGTGTACCGCAGGGTATGTGCCACTGCCCCCGCATGTGTCCCAGACAACCCTACTTTCAACAGCCATCAGTCCACAAACACATCTGAGCTGCATTGTGTGCTTCAACACCAATATTTGTCTAAGCTCACCCTCAGTGCTGTGACTAAGCCTGCATGTGCAACTCGCCTGGTGCAAGCTTTGCTGTCTCGTGGCCCCCCTGTGATGCTCACCTTGCCTGGAGTTCCTTGGAACATGTCAGCAGTTCTTGGATGTGGGTCTGCAATCACTGTGGCTCTGCTTGTGCACACATGTGCATGTGGGCACCAACAAACGGGTCAGGAATTACGTCGTCCAATGGGCCATGTCTGCTGGCAAAGGTGCTCTGGTGCCTCATCCCCCTGCAGAAAGTGCATGAAACACATGATTAATGCATCAAAGTGATCTGTGTGTGTCTCCTCAGGCATCTCATTACTTGACCATGTCAGAGAGTCAAATCACAAATCACACCATCAGTCCGTCTTTCACCTCCAAAGTGTGGAACACTAACTACAGCATGATTTGCAACAAGCACGTGTACAGGAAAGATATACAACATAATACACAATGCATAGCAATCAATGTCCACATTAATCATGACACGCCCCATCTAGCAAAAGCTGAACAGTGGACAATTACACCTAAATCATCCCCACTAGGGGTGTCAACACAAGTCACAAAGCACCAGACATGCCACAGATATGACAGTCCAAAGCCCTTGTGTAAAATTCTGTAACACCGAACCATCCTTGCGAGCCCATGGATAAGGGAGGCAGTAGTGGCATATGTGAGTCAAGGAACCCAAGCAGCAAACACATACACAAGACAACCATGAAGGGCCCAGCTGGAACAGACAGTGGATGCCTTCAAAAACCACAAGGCACCGCACTGTCACATGTAAGCACAATAGACTACAAATTTTAAACTAACTCAACTATTAACTAATTACACTAACTATGGAAAACCTACATTACCTATTTAAACTAACTATCAAACTGAAACTTAACTAACTAAACTAAAAGAAAAATCAAAAATGGCCACATATGACCCGGGGGGGAGGGGAGGGACCCAGGAGGGGGGAGGTACAGGGTGCTGCTCAACATCCACATGCGATGATGCTGAGCCAAAAAAAAATACCTCCATGGGCTCAACGCCTTCACAGCACGACCTATGTGGGAGATAGATGGTCGTCCGAGTCTGGCTCATCCTGGAAAGGAGGACGTGGCACAGTAGCCTGGCCACGCCTAGCCGCAGCTTGCCCCTCGTCGGCAGCAAGTCTGCCGGACAGGTGAGCCTGGTTCTGTGTGGCGATGTTACATAGGTCTGCATGCAGAACCTCACGTGATACACGTGCTTCCTCTTGCAAGGTAGCACGTGTAACACGGAGTTCCTCCTGCAAGGCCTGGCTGGACAACCGCTGCACCTCCCGGCAAGCCTGTAGCTCAGCCGAGATGGTGCGCTCAAGCTGTGCAAACCTCTCCTCTGCCCGCTGCCTCTGGGACATCATAAGGACACCCAGAGTGGATCTGAGGGAGGCATACTCCTCCCTCAGGGCATCCATGTGCGCCTCTGCGTGAGCAGCAATTGCTTGACGCAGAGACGACATTTCAGCCTGGCGTGCCCTGTCTGAGGCCGCCATGCCCAGCCTGAGTGAGCGGGCCGTGGACCGTGCCGCCTGCTGCTGGAGAAGCACCTGCCTAGCAGGGGGGAGCACAGATCGGGCCACACGCTCCATGCTGTCAGCGATGTTCTCCATTGCTGCCCCCTGCCGTTCTGAATTGGCAGTCATGTCTTGCTCCCACTCAGTATACAGCGGTTGCGCGCGGCGACCGCGTTGCCGGGCTTGACCCCTGCGGGACCCAAGGACCGGGGGTCCTCGCTGTGTTGGCACCGCCTGCGGCTGCACGACTACATGCCCCCGTCGACGTGATGTCCCAGGCACATCAGTGACTGGTGTGGAGGGTGACCCTGCGTCCCGATCCACCACGGGCGGAGGAACCAAGACTGTCTGATCCCTCAGTGCAGGTGTCGCAGACAGAGGAGTGTCCACATCAGAATCACTCACCCCTGACACATGGACTTGATGCTCATCCAACTCAACATGGACGTCAGAGTCGTCATCAAGGCTGGACTCATAGGCAGCCAGAGACAGGATGGACTGCAGCACTTGGGGGTTTTCGTGGCCTACCACCCCATGACCCCCACTAGTGCCGGGTTGATGTGGTCTTACCAACCCTGTGTCTGGCATGACAACACCATCCTCTGCATCCATTGCGTCATCACCTGAAAAATAGAGAGGAAAAGGTCACTACACATGTCAGAAGCACACAACACACACACACACACACCGACAGCAAAGGCATCCGGCAGACATGTGACACACAACATATGACCTGGCATGCATGCTGGGTCTACTTAGAATAGCTTCTGTGATCAGACCTGTTGAACGGTGGCAGTTTGCATGGAAGTGGGTCTATGCAGTGAAGAAAATGTGTACGCCACTCACTACCTACATGTACAAGCACTCCATGGTGTGTGCCAGGAAATGTGAAGGCAGTGCAATGTCAAAATCAGACATCACGTGCATTGTGTATCCAATGTGTACCATGTCTAGAAGGCAAGCACCCCTCCACCCCAGTACCAAAGCAGGGATGCCTAGCATGGTATCAAAAGGCTGACCATACACCTGTGTATTGACAAGCAGTGTTGACTGGCATCAACAGCTTAATGTGATTTCAATTACAACACTGCAAATGATGCTGGGACAGTGAGCAGGACACATGATGGAAGATCCGGAGGCCGGCCACGTGTGAAGAAGACACGACAAGAGTTGGACAGAGTCATTGGCCATTGAACAGGCTGAGGCCTGTGAGCCACACAGATTGTCAGAGCCTAAACATGTGTGCAACACAGGACTTAGCCACAGTTGACATGGGGAGGCCGATAATATGGCAGGCAATGTATGTAACCAAGGACTCATATTACAGTGATCATCCAGTCAAGGACACATAGGGGCATGCGTGCAATGCACATGGAGCATGAATGGGCACTCATGTCCCTGCGGGACATCTGACCCATGCACAGTACAAGTGGGATACCCTGCATCGAGTACTAAGGCTGTACCACACGGCATATGTCTGGCACTTTCTAAGCTGGAAGTTAGCATCTACACAGGACACATGAACATGAAACTACACATTGGCAAGAATGTAGCAGACCAGTGCAAAGGTGGAACTGGGGTGCAGAGTGGTGGAGGAGGGGCAAGGGAGCATGGCCACATGGAGTCCCGCATGCAGGCAGAGGAGACATGCATGACAGTGGCATTGCATTACCTACACATCAGAACCATGTACACGTCACATGTAGCAGCAATCATGCACAACACATCCCACAAGTGAAACACACACGTCCTCAACAACTACGCATCAACACTCACTGGACTGGGCATCAAAGTCCAGCATCTCTCCCACACCTTCGACCAATTCTGGTGGTATGAACTCCGCAACGAGAGCCTCATGCGGAGTGAGTTCTTCCTCCTCTGGTGCAGGCCCACTGCCAGTCACCAGAGTCAAGTTGTAATTTGAGGCACGCTTGGCCTTAGTGCTGCGCTTGATGTCATTCCAGCGCTTTTTGCACTCCTGCGCCGTGCGCACCTCATGGCCGAATGAACTGACATGTTCCGCTACATGCTTCCAGTGGGTGTCACGTTGGGCAGCCGTAGTCTGACTATTGGCACCCACTAGCATGTCACGGCTGTGTCCCCGCACGTAGTCCACGAGGAAGTCCAGTTCCTGCTTACAGAAAGGCTTCTTCCTCGACGTGCAGGAGGTCGTGGCTGTGTGTGGGGTCCCAGCCTGTGCTGCAGATGCAACCTTCCTCCTCTTGGACTGTGGCGCAGACCCTGGCTGGCTAATGCCGCCCTGACCAGTATGGCCAGTGGGTTGGGTGGATTGAGCCGAGGGAGTGGCAGGTGGAGGGATGACCAAAGGCCTGACTTGTGTCAGTGGCAGCTCGGTGCCCACTAATGGACCCTGCGCAGCAACATCAGCTGTGGCAGGGTCATTGACCGCAACGGTCCTGGTTGGCAGACTCACAACCGGGGTGCTGTTGAGTGCATCTGCCCCTGCACTTGCCAACACCCGGCTGTTCGGGGCAGCAGATGACATGACTGCCCCAGGGACACGTGTCTTGGTCTGAGCAGCCCGGCCTGCCCCAATGGTTTCCCCCCTGGCCTGTTGGAGATCTACCAAGGGCTCTTCAAGTGCCAATGCAGCCTGCGCTGGCAGACCCTGAGCCTGGGTGGCGGTGTCCACAGCTGCACCTGCAGCTAGCGCTACCCTTTGGCCCGTGGCAGTGGATGAAACGGACTGCCGGGTCATACGGGTGCCAGTGCCAGATGCAGGAGCTGCATCCCCCTGAACCACAGGGGGTGGTGGCATGGCTGCACCAACACATGGCACAACATTGTGCTCAAGTGGCGCACCCCTGCCTCTTCCCCCTCTGTGGCTGCCCTGGACACCCTGGAGTCCCCCTACTCCCTGGTCACCACGGCCACGTCCCCGACCATGCCCGCCACGAGGAGGACGCCCAGCTGAGGCGCCCCTCACCTTTGGTAGCCTCCCTACCATGGCACAGATGTAATAGTGCTGGCACAGATGGAGTGGTGCCAATGGGAGGTGTACAGCACAATTGACCTGGGCAATTGGGGTGAAGGGGGTGGGAAGCAAGATGTTAACAGCCCCCCTGCACCTGCAAGGCTGTATGTGACCCCGGTGATGTGTTGACGGGTCACGCAACGCTCAGGCACCCCAAAACTGCAGTAAAACCGTGCACGCAACCCTGCAGCCTACGTGCGTGGATTAAACCTCCCGCAGTACGCGGTGGCACCCAGTAACACGAATAACGCGTACGCGTGGGACACGCAGGCTACGATGACATCGAAAATGGGTGCGATACACAGGGGCACCCGCAGTGGGAAAAGGAGCGTTTGCGACTCACCGTCTGACTAGCGCGATGCAGAAAAACACGCGTAGCCAATACCCCCGCCAAAAGAAGAGATACGTCCTTGAGAGCTGTGAAGTAGATGGCACGCGAAACAACTGGAAGCAGCAACACACGTCGGTCTCCACGAAAGGCACGTACAGCGTACTGCTGGGCCCGCTCACCTTTAACCCGTGCTGAGGGAAACGCACGCGCGCGTCACGTCACATGCGGACGTGCACTTTTTCACGTTTGATTACGCGCATTACACGCAGACGTGCAGTTTTTCACGCGCGCACGCTTATGCATGGGCCCTTTCCTCCTATTACAAGCGGACTTGCAGTTTTTCACGCGCGCTTACGCGCATTACACGCTGCGTGCAGATTTTTCACGTGCCTAATCACTCCGTATCAAGCTGGCCACGCGAAAACACACGGAAGACCACGCTCCTGCCCAGAAGGCCAATTCACTGGCCCCCAGTGCCCCAAGCAGCCTCCCACATGCCATCTGCTGCTGCCTGCCTGCCTGCCTGCCTGCCTGCCTGCTGCCACCGTGCCCTGCCATTTGGTGCCTGCACATCAGCCATCTGCAGGGGTCCAGTTGCTGTGTCCACCCCTGCTGGTACAGTAGAGTCCCGACTCAAATGACATCGCTCCACAGCCCAGCCCCAGGACCCAGTTGGCCACCCACTCCTGCCCCTGGGGTTGCCATGTCGGGCACATCCACATCTGACACCAGTGGCAACCCCCGGCCAGAGGGGCAGAGGGGCACCAGCTTCACTGCCACCGAAGTTGGTGTCCTGGTGGAGCAAGTCCTGGGACAGTATGATGCCCTCTTCGGATCGTCCCGCGCCAACAGGGAAGGACGGGAGAGGACGCGGAGGGGGTGGCAACCCGCACCATCCAGAAGGTCAAGAAGCGCTGGGAGGACTTGAGGTCCAGGACCCTCATGAAGGCCCGGCGCCTTGTGGAGGGGGGCCGGGGCCGCATGAGTTCCATCCAGTTGAGGGTCCTGGAACGCGCACACCCAGCGCTCCACAGCCAGGTCCTTGAGAGGGAGACTCGTCTGGAGTTGAGCGGTAAGTGGCCAAGCATTGCTGTGTGAGACAGGGCATGTTGCAGTGTGCTGGTTGTCTGATACTTGCCTGCATGTGTGACATAGGCCATGTACGCATGTATGTGTGCAGGGACATCATGGTAATGCATGTGCGACCTGTAATGTGTGAACCGCATGGTTGTTGCATGTGTTTGAATGCGACATGGGGAGCCCTGTGCAGATTGCACACATGACAGCATGGCAGTCTCTGTTCCTGGACATGGGTGGGGGCGAGGGATGGGTGCTGATGCCAGATACATATGTGGTATCCATGTCTGTGTGCCTGACCTGCGTGTCTGTGACTTGTGAGTGCCATGGATGCATGACACATGTCTGTGACAATGTACTGATTCACTGATGCAGCCTAGTCATCCCTGTATGCACTGTGATTGGGGTGTACGGGGCCAGATGGATGTGACTGAGGTGAAGTGTGTGCATGTGATAGGCATGACCCATGATGCATGTGAGTCCCATTACATTGTATGATTCGTGAGTCCATTGGACATGCATAGAAATGTCCATGGCACGCAGCATGACTGTCACTGTGTGTGTTTTGCCTGGACTGACACATGTGTTGTGGTGTGACATGATGGAAGTGTACTTTGACAGTGGCACTCATCTGCTATTGCTTCCTGTCTAGGGTACCATTGTACAGTACCCTGATGCTTGTGTTCTATGTCTCCCTCTACACAGCGGCTAGTGAAGGAGAGGGTGTAGACGGCGCTGTGGAGCAAGGCGGCAGGGATGCCCCCATGGCTGCAGCGGAAGGGGTGGGTGAGCCCCCACAGGGGCCTGCTACGGCGGTAGACGGCAAGGTGCCATCCAGGTTGGTGGTTTCCACAGAGGAGGAGGAGTCCGCCACTGAGGCGCACATGGGGCCTGGTGGGGGCTGCCCCTGCACTGCTGGGGGGTGGGGGTGGTGGGAGACATGGGTGGGGGCCTGTTGGAGGCTGCCCCTGGTGACTGGGGGGTGGGGGTGGTGGGAGACATGGGTGGGGGCCTGCTGGCAGGTGCCCCACAGTGCTGGGGGGTGGGAGACATGAGTTGGACATGGGTGGGGGCCTGGTGGAGGGTGCCCCTGGTGGCTGGGGGGTGGGGGTGGTGGGAGACATGGGTGGGGGCCTGGTGGAGGCTGCCCCGGGTGGCTGGGGGTGCAGGGGGACATGCGTTGGTGGGCAGTAGTGCTAGTTGATATGTGGGTTGGCTGGTGGGCATGGCCATGGTGGATGGGGTGCCTGCAGGACATGTGCTGGGTAGGCCCCTGTGGTGTGAGCCACCTGCGGGGGCCGTGGAGGGTGTAGAGGGTACACCTGGGAGGACCCACACGTGCAATTCACGTGTGCTGCTCCCCGCGCACCCCTGTAATACACATACCCCGCTCAATCGCGTGTGGAACTTCCCGCGCACCCCCGGAATACACGTACCCCGCTCAATCGCGTGTGGAACTTCCCGCGCACCCCTGAAATCCACGTACCCGGCCAAATCGCGTGTGGAACTTCCCGCGCACCCCTGAAATCCACGTACCCGGCCAAATCGCGTGTGGAACTTCCCGCGCACCCCCGAAATACACGTACCCCGCTCATTCGCGTGTGTAACTTCCCGCGCACCCCCGGAATACACGTACCTCGCTCAATCGCATATTTGACTTCCCGCGCACCCCCGAAATGCACGTACCCCGCTCTATCGCGTGTGTCACTTCCCGCGCACCCCCGAAATGCACGTACCCCGCTCTATCGCGTGTGTCACTTCCCACGCACCCCCGGAATACACGTACCCCGCTCAATCGCGTGTGGAACTTCCCGCGCACCCCCGGAATACATGTACCCCGCTCAATCGCGTGTGTAACTTCCCGCGCACCCCTGAAATCCACGTACCCGGCCAAATCGCATGTGGAACTGCCCGCGCACCCCTGAAATCCACGTACCCGGCCAAATCGCGTGTGGAACTTCCCGCGCACCCCCGAAATACACGTACCCCGCTCATTCGCGTGTGTAACTTCCCGCGCACCCCCGGAATACACGTACCTCGCTCAATCGCATATTTGACTTCACGCGCACCCCCGAAATGCACGTACCCCGCTCTATCGCGTGTGTCACTTCCCGCGCACCCCCGGAATACACGTACCCCGCTCAATCGCCTATTTTACTTCCCGCGGCGCCACTTTTTTGATGCGCTGGGACTCTACCGCCTGCCTTCGTGTGGCGGCCGTGTTTCAGCTTGTGCGTGGCTTTGGCTGTGCGTGGGTTTGCCCTATTCCATTCCATGAATACGTGTGGTTCGAGTGCGTGTGGGCGTTCCCTCTGCTTCCGTGCAGTACATCCCCAGTTACGCCCTTATTTTCGCGTGTTGTTCCCCATTCCGCGCGTTACGCCCCATGTCCCGCCCACTTTCTGCTGTGTGCGCTGAGGTTGTGCGCTTTCACTGTGCGCGTCGCGCACCGTCGCGCACGCCTTTCGCGATGTTGCAGTGACTTGTGCGCCATGCACGGGTTTGGCACACATCCCGCGGTGAACACGCGCAGGGACTTCCATGAATCGCACGCGTGCGTGTGCGCCTGTTTTTTTCCACTTGCGCATGCTTGCGCATGCTTGCGCCTAGATTTTCGGCGCACGTTGGTTCCATGAATCGGCCCCTATGAGTACTGCAAATTTACCTGTGAGCTCTCTATTACCATGCCATTGCAACCTTCTTATTTAAATGCACTTACCATGAAATAAAATTTTGATGCTCCAAGGGGGACGAACCCAAAATTTTACCCGACACAGAGTTCCATGGCATCGGACCGAAAAAGCCCTTTGACACAAAAAGTTGATTTTTTTCCTCTGCACATTTTTAACATTTGTAGATATACATTCAATACAGCTTGCTCTAATTCTCCTGAATACAGTCTTTTTTTGTGTTTCTGATAAATATTATGAACATTTTCACACTTTTTATCACTGCTGACACAGAAATTTAAATGTGTTTTTCTTGGATAAGGAATCACTTAGAATGCTGAAAATCCATCTGGGAGCTCACTATTACCATGCTATTGAAGCCGCCTAGTTTAAATTCACTTACCATGAAAGAAAGTTTTGAGGCTGTAAGGCCGACAATGTCACTTTTTTTAAAGAAAGCTGCCTTGCCTGTCAAATCTTCTTCACAAGATCCCAAGTGATAAATATACTGGCTAGCATGCTCGGGGTAAGATGCAGATATGCAAAGAAAAGGTGTACTGGTGTCAACAGATGTCGGTGTCAGAATCAGTCTCCAACAGTGGACTGATCAATAAAGCCTCAGACTGGAAATGTCAAGTTTTCAATAAAAAAAAGTTATATAGATAGGTTAGATACATATGCGGGACACTCCATTAACACCAGTGGTGGGTTCTGAGTTGTACAAACGCCGTCAGAAACACAAAAACTGTATTTTGCCTTGACATGAAAGTGAGTTACTTCTTGGCAAAGCGCCATATATGGCGCTTTGCCAAAAAGTCATTCTGTTTTCAAAAAGCTGCCTTGCGTGTTTTTCCTTGCAAAGGAAACACTAAGAGTACTGCAAATTCACCTGTGAGCTCTCTATTACCATGCCATTGCAACCTTCTAATTTAAATGCACTTACCATGAAATAAAATGTTGATGCTCCAAGGGGGACGAACCCAAAATTTTACCCGACACAGAGTTCCATGGCATCGGACCGAAAAAGCCCTTTGACACAAAAAGTTGATTATTTTTCCTCTGCACATTTTTTACATTTATAGATATACATTCAATGCAGCTTGTTCTAATTATCCTGAATACAGTCTTTTTTTGTGTTTCTCATAAAAATTATGAACATTTTCACACTTTTTATCACTTCTGACACAGAAATTTAAATGTGTTTTTCTTAGCGAAGGAAACACTTAGATGCTGAAAGTCGATCTGTGAGCTCACTATTACCATGCCATTGCAGCCGCATAGCTTAAATTCACTTACCATGAAATAAAATTTTGAGGCAATAAGGCAGACAATGTCACTTTTTTTAAAAAGCTTCCTTGCCTGTCAAATCTTCTTCACAAGATCTCAAGTGATAAATATATTGGCTAGCATGCTCGGGTTAAGCTGCAGATATGCAAAGAAAAGGTGTACTGGTGTCAACAGATGTCAGTGTCAGAATCAATCTCCAACAGTGGACTGATCAATAAGGCCTCAGACTAGAAATGTCAAGTTTTCAACAACAAAAAAGTTATGTAAATAGGTTAGATACATATGCGGGACACTCCATCAACACCAGTGGTGGGTTCTGAGTTGTACAAACGCCGTCAGAAACACAAAAACTGTATTTTGCCTTGACATGAAAGTGAGTTACTGCCAAAAAGTCATTCTGTTTTCAAAAAGCTGCCTTGCGTGTTTTTCCTTGCAAAGGAAACACTAAGAGTACTGCAAATTCACCTGTGAGCTCTCTATTACCATGCCATTGCAACCTTCTAATTTAAATGCACTAACCATGAAATAAAATGTTGATGCTCCAAGGGGGACAAACCCAAAATTTTACCCGACACAGAGTTCCATGGCATCGGACCGAAAAAGCCCTTTGACACAAAAAGTTGATTTTTTTCCTCTGCACATTTTTAACATTTGTAGATATACATTCAATACAGCTTGCTCTAATTCTCCTGAATACAGTCTTTTTTTGTGTTTCTGATAAATATTATGAACATTTTCACACTTTTTATCACTGCTGACAGAAATTTAAATGTGTTTTTCTTGGAGAAGGAAACACTTAGAATGCTGAAAATCCATCTGTGAGCTCACTATTACCATGCTATTGAAGCCGCCTAGTTTAAATTCACTTACCATGAAAGAAAGTTTTGAGGCTGTAAGGCTGACAATGTCACTTTTTTTAAAGAAAGCTGCCTTGCCTGTCAAATCTTCTTCACAAGATCCCAAGTGATAAATATACTGGCTAGCATGCTCGGGGTAAGCTGCAGATATGCAAAGAAAAGGTGTACTGGTGTCAACAGATGTCGGTGTCAGAATCAGTCTCCAACAGTGGACTGATCAATAAAGCCTCAGACTGGAAATGTCAAGTTTTCAATAAAAAAAAGTTATATAGATAGGTTAGATACATATGCGGGACACTCCATTAACACCAGTGGTGGGTTCTGAGTTGTACAAACGCCGTCAGAAACACAAAAACTGTATTTTGCCTTGACATGAAAGTGAGTTACTTCTTGGCAAAGCGCCATATATGGCGCTTTGCCAAAAAGTCATTCTGTTTTCAAAAAGCTGCCTTGCGTGTTTTTCCTTGCAAAGGAAACACTAAGAGTACTGCAAATTCACCTGTGAACTTTCTATTACCATGCCATTGCAACCTTCTAATTTAAATGCACTTACCATGAAATAAAATTTTGATGCTCCAAGGGGGACGAACCCAAAATTTTACCCGACACAGAGTTCCATGGCATCGGACCGAAAAAGCCCTTTGACACAAAAAGTTAATTATTTTTCCTCTGCACATTTTTTACATTTATAGATATACATTCAATGCAGCTTGTTCTAATTCTCCTGAATACAGTCTTTTTTTTGTGTTTCTCATAAAAATTATGAACATTTTCACACTTTTTATCACTGCTGACACAGAAATTTAAATGTGTTTTTCTTAGCGAAGGAAACACTTAGAATGCTGAAAGTCGATCTGTGAGCTCACTATTACCATGCCATTGCAGCCGCATAGCTTAAATTCACTTACCATGAAATAAAGTTTTGAGGCAATAAGGCAGACAATGTCACTTTTTTTAAAGAAAGCTTCCTTGCCTGTCAAATCTTCTTCACAAGATATCAAGTGATAAATATATTGGCTAGCATGCTCGGGTTAAGCTGCAGATATGCAAAGAAAAGGTGTACTGGTGTCAACAGATGTCAGTGTCAGAATCAATCTCCAACAGTGGACTGATCAATAAGGCCTCAGACTAGAAATGTCAAGTTTTCAACAACAAAAAAGTTATGTAAATAGGTTAGATACATATGCGGGACACTCCATCAACACCAGTGGTGGGTTCTGAGTTGTACAAACGCCGTCAGAAACACAAAAACTGTATTTTGCCTTGACATGAAAGTGAGTTACTTCTTGGCAAAGCGCCATATATGGCGCTTTGCCAAAAAGTCATTCTGTTTTCAAAAAGCTGCCTTGCGTGTTTTTCCTTGCAAAGGAAACACTAAGAGTACTGCAAATTCACCTGTGAGCTCTCTATTACCATGCCATTGCAACCTTCTAATTTAAATGCACTTACCATGAAATAAAATTTTGATGCTCCAAGGGGGACGAACCCAAAATTTTACACGACACAGAGTTCCATGGCATCGGACCGAAAAAGCCCTTTGACACAAAAAGTTGATTTTTTTCCTCTGCACATTTTTAACATTTGTAGATATACATTCAATACAGCTTGCTCTAATTCTCCTGAATACAGTCTTTTTTGTGTGTTTCTGATAAATATTATGAACATTTTCACACTTTTTATCACTGCTGACACAGAAATTTAAATGTGTTTTTCTTGGAGAAGGAAACACTTAGGGGCCGATTCATAGAATTCAGCGCACAAGTGGAGCACGCGGCTGGCGCACAGTGTGCGCGTGCGAATCCCTGCGCCAGCCGTGTGCGCTAAAATCCATTTCCGCGCACAGCGTATTCATGGATTCCAGCCACCAAAACCAGCCGTGGCGCACAGTTGCGCAGCGACCCTGCAGCACCGCCAGTTACGCCTCCAAGAACGCCTCTCGCGCAGGGAAAAGCCATCAAAATCCCCAACCGAGCGCAAAGGGCAGCAGCAAACGCAGAGCTGGGAGCGTGCATTCCAGGGGGGTGCGGGTGTTTCCATACGCGACTGGGCTGGGTACGTGTATTACAGGGGTGCGCGAGAAAGTCTACACGCGATTGGCCTGGGTACGTGGATTTCAGGGGTGCGCGAGAAAGACTACACGCGATTGGCCTGGGTACGTGGATTACAGGGGTGCGCGAGAAAGTCTACACGCGATTGGCCTGGGTACGTGGATTTCAGGGGTGCGCGAGAAAGTCTACACGCGATTGGCCTGGGTACGTGGATTTCAGGGGTGCGCGAGAAAGTCTACACGCGATTGGCCTGGGTACGTGGATTCCAGGGGTGCGCGAGAAAGACTACACGCGATTGGCCTGGGTACGTGGATTTTAGGGGTGCGCGAGAAATTCTACACGCGATTGGCCTGGGTACGTGGATTTCAGGGGTGCGCGAGAAAGTCTACACGCGATTGGCCTGGGTACGTGGATTCCAGGGGTGCGCGAGAAAGACTACACGCGATTGGCCTGGGTACGTGGATTTCAGGGGTGCGCGAGAAAGTCTACACGCGATTGGCCTGGGTACGTGTGTTTCGGGGTGCGGGAAGTTCCACACGCGATTGGCCTGGGTACGTGTGTTTCGGGGTGCGCGGGAAGTTCCACACGCGATTGGCCTGGGTACGTGTGTTTCGGGGTGCACGGGAAGTTCCACACGCGATTGGCCTGGGTACGTGTGTTTCGGGGTGCGCGGGAAGTTCCACACGCGATTGGCCGGGGTACGTGTGTTTCAGGGTGCGCGGGTAGTTCCACACGCGATTGGCCGGGGTACGTGTGTTTCGGGGTCCCGTGAACTTTCACACGCGATTGGTTGGGATCCACGTGTGTACTGTCATCACGTGCAATGAGGGATACTCCCTCGCACGTCACGTCACAGACGCGCTCACGCGCTGAGGGCCTTTGGTCCAATGAAAATGCGTATGCGTGCAGACACGCTTACGCGCTAAGGGCCTTTCCTCGAATTACACGCTGACGTGCAGAATTTTCACGTGCCTAATCACTCCGTATCAAGCTGGCCACGCGTAAGCACACGGAAGACCACGCTCCTGCCCAGAAGGCCGAACTACTGCCCCCCAGAGCCCCGAGCACGCTCCCACCTGCCATCTGCTGCTGCCTGACTGCCTGCTGCCCACGTGCCCTGCCATTTGCTGCCTGCACATCAGCCAGGGGTGCTGTTGGTGTGACCACCCCTGCTGGAACCAAAGACTCCCGACTGGGATTCCATCGCTCCACAGCCCAGCCCCAGGACCCAGTTGCCCACCCACTCCTGCCTCTGGGGTTGTCATGTCGGGGCCAACTCCATCTGTGACCACTGACAACCCCCGGCCAGAGAGGCAGAGGGGCACCAGCTTCAGTGCCACCGAAGTTGGTGTCCTGGTGGAGCAAGTCCTGGGCCAGTATGATGCCCTCTTCGGAAGTTGCCGCGCCGACAAGGAAGGACGGACTCGGATCTGGACTGACATCGTGACTGCCATCAACGCGGAGGGGGTGGCAGTCCGCGACTTCCAACATGTCAAGAAGCGCTGGGAGGACTTCAGGTCCAGGACCCTGACCAAGGCCCGGCGCCTCTTGAAGGCAGCGGATGCCAAGGGGCGCCGGGGCCACTTGTCGGAAGAACAGATGAGGGTCCTGGAACACATATCCCCAGCGCTCCACGTCCAGGTCCTTGAGAGGCAGACCCGTCTGGAGTCGAGCGGTGAGTGTACATGCATCCTGATTGTGAGCAGTGCGTGTGGTGATTGTTCAGTAGTGTGCAGGTTGCACATCTGTTTGTATGGGGTCGAGTATGGGTGCGGGTGTACAGGGCCGTGGGGCTGACACATGCGAGGGCTGTAATGTGTGAGACATGGATGGTGCCTGTGTGTGTGGGCTTGCATGCCAAATGCAGTTGTGTGGGCACACAAGTCTGTATGAATGTGTATGTGAGTAGACATGTCCGTGATGTCACGCATGTATGTTGTTTTCAGCTGATTGTATCAGCGCTGTGTACATGTGCATGTGTGTGTATTTGACAAGGGTGCAACAGTGATGCAACATGGATGCATGTGACAGCGGTATGTGGAAGCCTGATTGGCAGATGTGACATGGATGCCCGTCTGAACACTGCGACACTTAGCAGAGGTGTACACATGCATGCAAGTGTGGTGGTGTGTGTACATGTGTGGTGCACTTCCTGTGTTGCATGTGATGTCTGGCTCACCTTTGCCTGCTGATGCTGTTGTATGTGTATGGATGGTGTTGGCAGTTGCAACATGGCTGTGGTATGGCTCGTGTGTGCAAGTTGTAATGACATGTGTGTTGGGGATTGTGATGACATGTCAGAGGTTTGCCAATGCCACTCATGTACAACTGTCATGTGTGTATGTGTACATTGTACAGTGCCCTGATGCCTGTGTTTTGTTTCTCCCTGTCTGCAGCGTCAACTGATGAAGAGGGCGGAGAAGGTGCTGTGGAGCACAGCGGCGGGGATCCCACCACCAGCCGGAGACGCAAGGCCCGGCTCCCCTCCCAGGTTGTCATCTCGTCGGGGAGTGAGGAGTCCGGTGCCGCGTCCCAGGCCGCAGCTGCCGGGGGGAGGTCCAAGAGGCGGAGGTTGCAGTTGGACTCCTCGGCAGCAGAAGGGGCAGCTGGGACCCCACAGGGCCCAACGGGGGAAGATGGCACAGAGTCATCCAGGTTGGTGGGGGGTTTGGTGGAGGAGGAGGCCGTGCAAGCACCGGAGACGGGGTCTGGGGGTGGGGATCCCACTGGTGCTAGTGGTGCAGTGCAGGACCAGGGACAGGAGGCAGCACAGGCCGCCGCGGAGGTGCCTGTGTGCAATCCTGTCCCTGATCCTGTCCCTGCATCATCTTTAACCAGCAGGGATGCCCATGTCCAGACCAGTTTTCAGGCAGGGGATGAGCTGACGTCAACTGGCCTTCCCCTGCCTGCGGACGTGGCTATCCAGGCCCGGGTTGAGCCTGTCCTGGCTGGAGTGGCGTTGCGTCAACGGGCCATGCGAGGCGACCTGCAGTCTTTTCATGAAGAGACTGCAGGTCATCTCGAATGGCTCGTTGACCACGTCAGCCTGCTGGGACAGGTCACCCAGGCCGGATTCCTCCGTCTGATGGGGCTTGCCACGACCCCCTCCTCAGCTGGACCCCCTACGCGCCAGTCGTCCTCTGTGCCATCTTCCCACCCATCAGTCACCTGGGTGCCCTGTGGAGCTGCCTCTGACGGTGCGGCCAGGCTGGTGGAGGAGGCATCCCTGCCACAGTCGGGAGTCGGACGTCCAGCAGGGGTGGCCACGTCAACGACTGCACCCCAGCCGGCGGATGATGTGCAGGCAGCAGGAGGCAGTGCAGGGGCAGAGGCACAGCAGCAGCAGCTCCATGGTGGGAGCCATGAAGGCTCGGGGCCTTCGACATCGGAGGGGCAGGCATCGGCCGGAGGGCAGGAGGACCCAGGACAAAAAGTGTCTTCCGTGTGGCAGCGGTTGGGCCACGCCATAGATGCGGAGCGGCAGCGGGCGGAAGAGGCACGGCTCTCAATGGTCAGGGCGGAGAACTCCATGCAGAGGGCCCTGAGGCGGGTCGAGTGCCTCGAGGCAATCCGCAGGGCTTTGGAGGTGGACACGTCGACGGCCCTGCGGACCCTCGGGGCCATGGAGGAGGACCGCCTCCGGGACATAGAGGAGGAGTTCGATGATGCCCTGGCCCGGCACATCCAGAAGTGAGCCGTGGAACTAGCCCGCTGCCCTTGTACATAGTTATGTAGGTAGTGTTAAGTTTCATTTTTGTTTTTATTTCATTTGGACCTTTTGGACATTGGCCACATTTTTGTATATAGTTTTTTTTATTAGTTAGTGTAGTTAGTTAGGTTTCCTTTATTTTGTTGGGATGATGGACCCTGGCTTCTTGCTTTGTACATAGTTGTGGACTTGTACATACTTTATTTTTTAAAATTATCCATGGATCAATGGCTTATGTTTTTTTTTCACATTGGATTTTGTTTGGTGGACATTGACTTTGTAGTACATTACTTTGGATTTCTATATTCTTTGATTTTTTCTTTTTTTTGGACGGACATGCTTCTTTTCATTGTTTTCCATTCACATTTCAGTTTCTTCATTTTTGTTTCTATTCATCTTTCCTTTAATACATTATTTATTTGTTGCAATTCAATGTGTGGTGTCTCATTGTTTTCATGCATTTCATGTTATGTGTTTTGAGATTCACTGACACCCATTGGGTGTATGTGAGGGACATGTGTTTGTTTTGGAACTTGCAATTGGTGTTCTGTGATGTAATTGCAGAATATGAGTGGGTGGATGCAATACTCGGGTGGGTGTTTTGCATTTGGGGGCTGACCATAGAGACCAGGGATCTGGACTGTGATGACATGTTGGGTGGGGAACATGAGTTGGACATGGGTGGGGGCCTGCTGGCAGGTGCCCCACAGTGCTGGGGGGTGGGAGACATGAGTGGGGGCCTGGTGGAGGGTGCCCCTGGATGCTGGGGGGGTGGGGGTCTTGGGAGACATGAGTGGGGGCCTGGTGGAGGGTGCCCTGCACTGCTGGGGAGTGGGGGGGATGGGAGACATGAGTGGGGGCCTGGTGGAGGGTGCCCCTGGATGCTGGGGGGTGGGGGTGCTGGGAGACATGTGTGGGGGCCTGGTGGAGGGTGCCCCTGGATGCTGGGGGGGTGGGGGTGGTGGGAGACATGAGTGGGGGCCTGGTGGAGGGTGCCCTGCACTGCTGGGGAGTGGGGGGGATGGGAGACATGAGTGGGGGCCTGGTGGAGGGTGCCCCTGGATGCTGGGGGGTGGGGGTGCTGGGAGACATGTGTGGGGGCCTGGTGGAGGGTTCCCCTGGATGCTGGGGGGGTGGGGGTGGTGGGAGACATGAGTGGGGGCCTGGTGGAGGGTGCCCTGCACTGCTGGGGAGTGGGGGGGATGGGAGACATGAGTGGGGGCCTGGTGGAGGGTGCCCCTGGATGCTGGGGGGTGGGGGTGCTGGGAGACATGTGTGGGGGCCTGGTGGAGGGTGCCCCTGGATGCTGGGGGGGTGGGGGTGGTGGGAGACATGAGTGGGGGCCTGGTGGAGGGTGCCCTGCACTGCTGGGGAGTGGGGGGGATGGGAGACATGAGTGGGGGCCTGGTGGAGGGTGCCCCTGGATGCTGGGGGGTGGGGGTGCTGGGAGACATGTGTGGGGGCCTGGTGGAGGGTGCCCCTGGATGCTGGGTGGGTGGGGGTGGTGGGAGACATGAGTGGGGGCCTGGTGGAGGGTGCCCTGCACTGCTGGGGAGTGGGGGGATGGGAGACATGAGTGGGTGCCAGGTGGAGGGTGCCCCTGGATGCTGGGGGGGTGGGGGTGGTGGGAGACATGGGTGGGGGCCTGCTGGCAGGTGCCCCACAGTGCTGGGGGGTGGGAGACATGAGTGGGGGCCTGTCGGAGGGTGCCCCTGGTGGCTGGGGGCTGGGGGGTGGGGGTGGTGGGAGACATGGGTGGGGGCCTGGTTGAGGCTGCCCCTGGTGGCTGGGGGGGTGGGGGTGGTGGGAGACATGAGTCGGACATGGGTGGGGGCCTGGTGGAGGGTGCCCCTGGTGGCTGGGGGGTGGGGGTGGTGGGAGACATGAGTGGGGGCCTGGTGGAGGGTGCCCCTGGATGCTAGGGGGTGGGGGTGCAGGGGGACATGAGTGGGGGCCTGTTTGAGGCTGCCCCTGCACTGCTGGGGGGTGGGGGTGGGGGGAGACATGGGTGGGGGCCTGCTGGAGGCTGCCCCTGGTGGCTGGGGGTGCAGGGGGACATGCGTTGGTGGGCAGTAGTGCTAGTTGATATGTGGGTTGGCTGGTGGGCATGGCCATGGTGGATGGGGTGCCTGCAGGACATGTGCTGGGTAGGCCCCTGTGGTGTGAGCCACCTGCAGGGGCCGTGGAGGGTGTAGAGGGTACACCTGGGAGGACCCACACGTGCAATTCACGTGTGCTGCTCCCCGCGCACCCCCGGAATACACGTACCCGCTCAATCGCGTGTGGAACTTCCCGCGCACCCCTGAAATCCACGTACCCGGCCAAATCGCGTGTGGAACTTCCCGCGCACCCCTGGAATCGTCGTACCCGGCCAAATCGCGTGTGGAACTTCCCGCGCACCCCTGAAATCCACGTGCCCGGCCAAATCGCGTGTGGAACTTCCCGCGCACCCCCGAAATACACGTACCCCGCTCAATCGCGTGTGGAACTTCCCGCGCACCCCTGAAATCCACGTGCCCGGCCAAATCGCGTGTGGAACTTCCCGCGCACCCCCGAAATACACGTACCCCGCTCAATCGCGTGTGGAACTTCCCGCGCACCCCTGATATCCACGTACCAGGTCGAATCGCGTGTGGAACTTCCCGCGCACCCCCGAAATACACGTACCCCGCTCAATCGCGTGTGGAACTTCCCGCGCACCCCTGAAATCCACGTACCCGGCCAAATCGCGTGTGGAACTTCCCGCGCACCCCTGGAATCGTCGTACCCGGCCAAATCGCGTGTGGAACTTCCCGCGCACCCCTGAAATCCACGTGCCCGGCCAAATCGCGTGTGGAACTTCCCGCGCACCCCCGAAATACACGTACCCCGCTCAATCGCGTGTGGAACTTCCCGCGCACCCCTGATATCCACGTACCAGGCCGAATCGCGTGTGGAACTTCCCGCGCACCCCCGAAATACACGTACCCCGCTCAATCGCGTGTGGAACTTCCCGCGCACCCCCGAAATACACGTACCCCGCTCAATCGCGTATTTTACTTCCCGCGGCGCCACTTTTTTGATGCGCTGGGACTCTACCGCCTGCCTTCGTGTGGCGGACGTGTTTCAGCTTGTGCGTGGCTTTGGCTGTGCGTGGGTTTGCCCTATTCCATTCCATGAATACGTGTGGTTCGTGTGCGTGTGGGCGTTACCTCTGCTTCCGTGCAGTGCATCCCCAGTTACGCCCTTATTTTCGCGTGTTGTTCCCCATTCCGTGCGTTACGCCCCATGTCCCGCCCACTTTCTGCTGTGTGCGCTGAGGTTGTGCGCTTTCACTGTGCGCGTCGCGCACCGTCGCGCACGCCTTTCGCGATGTTGCAGTGACTTGTGCGCCATGCACGGGTTTGGCGCACATCGTGCGGTGAACACGCGCAGGGACTTCCATGAATCGCACGCGTGCGCGTGCGCCTGTTTTTTTCCGCTTGCGCCTGCTTGCGCCTGCTTGCGCCTACTTGCGCGTAGATTTTCGGCGCACGTTTGTTCCATGAATCGGCCCCTTAGAATGCTGAAAATCCATCTGTGAGCTCACTATTACCATGCTATTGAAGCTGCCTAGTTTAAATTCACTTACCATGAAAGAAAGTTTTGAGGCTGTAAGGCCGACAATGTCACTTTTTTTAAAGAAAGCTGCCTTGCCTGTCAAATCTTCTTCACAAGATCCCAAGTGATAAATATACTGGCTAGCATGCTCGGGGTAAGCTGCAGATATGCAAAGAAAAGGTGTACTGGTGTCAACAGATGTCGGTGTCAGAATCAGTCTCCAACAGTGGACTGATCAATAAAGCCTCAGACTGGAAATGTCAAGTTTTCAATAAAAAAAAGTTATATAGATAGGTTAGATACATATGCGGACACTCCATTAACACCAGTGGTGGGTTCTGAGTTGTACAAACGCCGTCAGAAACACTAAAACTGTATTTTGCCTTGACATGAAAGTGAGTTACTTCTTGGCAAAGCGCCATATATGGCGCTTTGCCAAAAAGTCATTCTGTTTTCAAAAAGCTGCCTTGCGTGTTTTTCCTTGCAAAGGAAACACTAAGAGTACTGCAAATTCACCTGAGAGCTCTCTATTACCATGCCATTGCAACCTTCTAATTTAAATGCACTTACCACGAAATAAAATTTTGATGCTCCAAGGGGGACGAACCCAATATTTTACCCGACACAGAGTTCCATGGCATCGTACCGAAAAAGCCCTTTGACACAAAAAGTTGATTATTTTTCCTCTGCACATTTTTTACATTTATAGATATACATTCAATGCAGCTTGTTCTAATTCTCCTGAATAGTCTTTTTTTGTGTTTCTCATAAAAATTATGAACATTTTCACACTTTTTATCACTGCTGACACAGAAATTTAAATGTGTTTTTCTTAGCGAAGGAAACACTTAGAATGCTGAAAGTCGATCTGTGAGCTCACTATTACCATGCCATTGCAGCCGCATAGCTTAAATTCACTTACCATGAAATAAAATGTTGAGGCAATAAGGCAGACAATGTCACTTTTTTTAAAAAGCTTCCTTGCCTGTCAAATCTTCTTCACAAGATCTTAAGTGATAAATATATTGGCTAGCATGCTCGGGTTAAGCTGCAGATATGCAAAGTAAAGGTGTACTGGTGTCAACAGATGTCAGTGTCAGAATCAATCTCCAACAGTGGACTGATCAATAAGGCCTCAGACTAGAAATGTCAAGTTTTCAACAAAAAAAAGTTATGTAAATAGGTTAGATACATATGCGGGACACTCCATCAACACCAGTGGTGGGTTCTGAGTTGTACAAACGCCGTCAGAAACACAAAAACTGTATTTTGCCTTGACATGAAAGTGAGTTACTGCCAAAAAGTCATTCTGTTTTCAAAAAGCTGCCTTGCGTGTTTTTCCTTGCAAAGGAAACACTAAGAGTACTGCAAATTCACCTGTGAGCTCTCTATTACCATGCCATTGCAACCTTCTAATTTAAATGCACTTACCATGAAATAAAATTTTGATGCTCCAAGGGGGACGAACCCAAAATTTTACCCGACACAGAGTTCCATGGCATCGGACCGAAAAAGCCCTTTGACACAAAAAGTTGATTTTTTTCCTCTGCACATTTTTAACATTTGTAGATATACATTCAATACAGCTTGCTCTAATTCTCCTGAATACAGTCTTTTTTTGTGTTTCTGATAAATATTATGAACATTTTCACACTTTTTATCACTGCTGACAGAAATTTAAATGTGTTTTTCTTGGAGAAGGAAACACTTCGAATGCTGAAAATCCATCTGTGAGCTCACTATTACCATGCTATTGAAGCCGCCTAGTTTAAATTCACTTACCATGAAAGAAAGTTTTGAGGCTGTAAGGCTGACAGTGTCACTTTTTTTAAAGAAAGCTGCCTTGCCTGTCAAATCTTCTTCACAAGATCCCAAGTGATAAATATACTGGCTAGCATGCTCGGGGTAGGCTGCAGATATGCAAAGAAAAGGTGTACTGGTGTCAACAGATGTCGGTGTCAGAATCAGTCTCCAACAGTGGACTGATCAATAAAGCCTCAGACTGGAAATGTCAAGTTTTCAATAAAAAAAAGCTATGTAAATAGGTTAGATACATATGCGGGACACTCCATCAACACCAGTGGTGGGTTCTGAGTTGTACAAACGCCGTCAGAAACACAAAAACTGTATTTTGCCTTGACATGAAAGTGAGTTACTTCTTGGCAAAGCGCCATATATGGCGCTTTACCAAAAAGTCATTGGCCCTCATTACGACCATGGCGGTAGGGGACCTCCGCCGGCGTAGTGCATGGCGTACATGTACGCCATACTACGAGTTCCCTTACCGCCATGGCGATTTTATCGCCTGCTTTTTGCAGGCGGTAAAATCCATGGCGGTAAGGGGCATTAGAGTTAATTACGCCACCGTACATTACGGTGGCGTAATTAACGCCTTCCCCACTCCCATTATACCCTATGGGGCAAAAATGGGAATGGGGAAGGGTAAATGGGGATTGGGGATTTACCGCCCCGCCAAGGTCGGAATGGGGCGGTAAATCCGCCAACCACCCTGGCGGAATTGGCAGCTTAGCGCCATGTACCATGGTGCAAATTGCACCATGGTACTCCGCCAGGGTCGTAATGAGGGCCATTCTGTTTTCAAAAAGCTGCCTTGCCTATTTTTCCTTGCAAAGGAAACACTAAGAGTACTGCAATTTCACCTGTGAGCTCTCTATTACCATGCCATTGCAACCTTCTAATTTAAATGCACTTACCATGAAATAAAATGTTGATGCTCCAAGGGGGACGAACCCAAAATTTTACCCGACACAGAGTTCCATGGCATCGGACCAAAAAAGCCCTTTGACACAAAAAGTTGATTTTTTTCCTCTGCACATTTTTAACATTTGTAGATATACATTCAATACAGCTTGCTCTAATTCTCCTGAATACAGTCTTTTTTTGTGTTTCTGATAAATATTATGAACATTTTCATACTTTTTATCACTGCTGACACAGAAATTTAAATGTGTTTTTCTTGGATAAGGAAACACTTAGAATGCTGAAAATCCATCTGTGAGCTCACTAATACCATGCTATTGAAGCCGCCTAGTTTAAATTCACTTACCATGAAAGAATGTTTTGAGACTGTAAGGCCGACAATGTCACTTTTTTTTAAAGAAAGCTGCCTTGCCTGTCAAATATTCTTCACAAGATCCCAAGTGATAAATATACTGGCTAGCATGCTCGGGGTAAGCTGCAGATATGCAAAGAAAAGGTGTACTGGTGTCAACAGATGTCGGTGTCAGAATCAGTCTCCAACAGTGGACTGATCAATAAAGCCTCAGACTGGAAATGTCAAGTTTTCAATAAAAAAAAGTTATATAGATAGGTTAGATACATATGCGGGACACTCCAATAACACCAGTGGTGGGTTCTGAGTTGTACAAACGCCGTCAGAAACACAAAAACTGTATTTTGCCTTGACATGAAAGTGAGTTACTTCTTGGCAAAGCGCCATATATGGCGCTTTGCCAAAAAGTAATTCTGTTTTCAAAAAGCTGCCTTGCGTGTTTTTCCTTGCAAAGGAAACACTAAGAGTACTGCAAATTCACCAGTGAGCTCTCTATTACCATGCCATTGCAACCTTCTAATTTAAATGCACTTACCATGAAATAAAATTTTGATGCTCCAAGGGGGACGAACCCAAAATTTTACCCGACACAGAGTTCCATGGCATCGGACCGAAAAAGCCCTTTGACACAAAAAGTTGATTTTTTTCCTCTGCACATTTTTAACATTTGTAGATATACATTCAATACAGCTTGCTCTAATTCTCCTGAATACAGTCTTTTTTTGTGTTTCTGATAAATATTATGAACATTTTCACACTTTTTATCACTGCTGACACAGAAATTTAAATGTGTTTTTCTTGGAGAAGGAAACACTTAGAATGCTGAAAGTCGATCTGTGAGCTCACTATTACCATGCCATTGCAGCCGCATAGCTTAAATTCACTTACCATGAAATAAAATTTTGAGGCAATAAGGCAGACAATGTCACTTTTTTTAAAAAGCTTCCTTGCCTGTCAAATCTTCTTCACAAGATCTTAAGTGATAAATATATTGGCTAGCATGCTCGGGTTAAGCTGCAGATATGCAAAGTAAAGGTGTACTGGTGTCAACAGATGTCAGTGTCAGAATCAATCTCCAACAGTGGACTGATCAATAAGGCCTCAGACTAGAAATGTCAAGTTTTCAACAAAAAAAAGTTATGTAAATAGGTTAGATACATATGCGGGACACTCCATCAACACCAGTGGTGGGTTCTGAGTTGTACAAACGCCGTCAGAAACACAAAAACTGTATTTTGCCTTGACATGGAAGTGAGTTACTGCCAAAAAGTCATTCTGTTTTCAAAAAGCTGCCTTGCGTGTTTTTCCTTGCAAAGGAAACACTAAGAGTACTGCAAATTCACCTGTGAGCTCTCTATTACCATGCCATTGCAACCTTCTAATTTAAATGCACTTATCATGAAATAAAATTTTGATGCTCCAAAGGGGGACGAACCCAAAATTTTACCCGACACAGAGTTCCATGGCATCGGACCGAAAAAGCCCTTTGACACAAAAAGTTGATTTTTTTCCTCTGCACATTTTTAACATTTGTAGATATACATTCAATACAGCTTGCTCTAATTCTCCTGAATACAGTCTTTTTTTGTGTTTCTGATAAATATTATGAACATTTTCACACTTTTTATCACTGCTGACACAGACATTTAAATGTGTTTTTCTTGGAGAAGGAAACACTTAGAATGCTGAAAATCCATCTGTGAGCTCACTATTACCATGCTATTGAAGCCGCTTAGTTTAAATTCACTTACCATGAAAGAAAGTTTTGAGGCTGTAAGGCTGACAATGTCACTTTTTTTAAAGAAAGCTGCCTTGCCTGTCAAATCTTCTTCACAAGATCCCAAGTGATAAATATACTGGCTAGCATGCTCGGGGTAAGCTGCAGATATGCAAAGAAAAGGTGTACTGGTGTCAACAGATGTCGGTGTCAGAATCAGTCTCCAACAGTGGACTGATCAATAAAGCCTCAGACTGGAAATGTCAAGTTTTCAATAAAAAAAAGTTATATAGATAGGTTAGATACATATGCGGGACACTCCATTAACACCAGTGGTGGGTTCTGAGTTGTACAAACGCCGTCAGAAACACAAAAACTGTATTTTGCCTTGACACGAAAGTGAGTTACTTCTTGGCAAAGCGCCATATATGGCACTTTGCCAAAAAGTCATTCTGTTTTCAAAAAGCTGCCTTGCGTGTTTTTCCTTGCAAAGGAAACACTAAGAGTACTGCAAATTCACCTGTGAGCTCTCTATTACCATGCCATTGCAACCTTCTAATTTAAATGCACTTACCATGAAATAAAATTTTGATGCTCCAAGGGGGACGAACCCAAAATTTTACCCGACACAGAGTTCCATGGCATCGGACCGAAAAAGCCCTTTGACACAAAAAGTTGATTTTTTTTCCTCTACACATTTTTTTACATTTATAGATATACATTCAATGCAGCTTGTTCTAATTCTCCTGAATACAGTCTTTTTTTGTGTTTCTCATAAAAATTATGAACATTTTCACACTTTTTATCACTGCTGACACAGAAATTTAAATGTGTTTTTCTTAGCGAAGGAAACACTTAGAATGCTGAAAGTCGATCTGTGAGCTCACTATTACCATGCCATTGCAGCCGCATAGCTTAAATTCACTTACCATGAAATAAAATGTTGAGGCAATAAGGCAGACAATGTCACTTTTTTTAAAAAGCTTCCTTGCCTGTCAAATCTTCTTCACAAGATCTTAAGTGATAAATATATTGGCTAGCATGCTCGGGTTAAGCTGCAGATATGCAAAGTAAAGGTGTACTGGTGTCAACAGATGTCAGTGTCAGAATCAATCTCCAACAGTGGACTGATCAATAAGGCCTCAGACTAGAAATGTCAAGTTTTCAACAAAAAAAAGTTATGTAAATAGGTTAGATACATATGCGGGACACTCCATCAACACCAGTGGTGGGTTCTGAGTTGTACAAACGCCGTCAGAAACACAAAAACTGTATTTTGCCTTGACATGAAAGTGAGTTACTGCCAAAAAGTCATTCTGTTTTCAAAAAGCTGCCTTGCGTGTTTTTCCTTGCAAAGGAAACACTAAGAGTACTGCAAATTCACCTGTGAGCTCTCTATTACCATGCCATTGCAACCTTCTAATTTAAATGCACTTACCATGAAATAAAATTTTGATGCTCCAAGGGGGACGAACCCAAAATTTTACCCGACACAGAGTTCCATGGCATCGGACCGAAAAAGCCCTTTGACACAAAAAGTTGATTTTTTTCCTCTGCACATTTTTAACATTTGTAGATATACATTCAATACAGCTTGCTCTAATTCTCCTGAATACAGTCTTTTTTTGTGTTTCTGATAAATATTATGAACATTTTCACACTTTTTATCACTGCTGACAGAAATTTAAATGTGTTTTTCTTGGAGAAGGAAACACTTCGAATGCTGAAAATCCATCTGTGAGCTCACTATTACCATGCTATTGAAGCCGCCTAGTTTAAATTCACTTACCATGAAAGAAAGTTTTGAGGCTGTAAGGCTGACAATGTCACTTTTTTTAAAGAAAGCTGCCTTGCCTGTCAAATCTTCTTCACAAGATCCCAAGTGATAAATATACTGGCTAGCATGCTCGGGGTAGGCTGCAGATATGCAAAGAAAAGGTGTACTGGTGTCAACAGATGTCGGTGTCAGAATCAGTCTCCAACAGTGGACTGATCAATAAAGCCTCAGACTGGAAATGTCAAGTTTTCAATAAAAAAAAGCTATGTAAATAGGTTAGATACATATGCGGGACACTCCATCAACACCAGTGGTGGGTTCTGAGTTGTACAAACGCCGTCAGAAACACAAAAACTGTATTTTGCCTTGACATGAAAGTGAGTTACTTCTTGGCAAAGCGCCATATATGGCGCTTTACCAAAAAGTCATTGGCCCTCATTACGACCATGGCGGTAGGGGACCTCCGCCGGCGTAGTGCATGGCGTACATGTACGCCATACTACGAGTTCCCTTACCGCCATGGCGATTTTATCGCCTGCTTTTTGCAGGCGGTAAAATCCATGGCGGTAAGGGGCATTAGAGTTAATTACGCCACCGTACATTACGGTGGCGTAATTAACGCCTTCCCCACTCCCATTATACCCTATGGGGCAAAAATGGGAATGGGGAAGGGTAAATGGGGATTGGGGATTTACCGCCCCGCCAAGGTCGGAATGGGGCGGTAAATCCGCCAACCACCCTGGCGGAATTGGCAGCTTAGCGCCATGTACCATGGTGCAAATTG
The DNA here is from genome assembly GCF_040938575.1 of Ambystoma mexicanum. Taxonomy (NCBI): domain Eukaryota; kingdom Metazoa; phylum Chordata; class Amphibia; order Caudata; family Ambystomatidae; genus Ambystoma; species Ambystoma mexicanum. The sequence continues at coordinate 1,094,074,568 of NC_090941.1, forward strand.
CACCATGGTACTCCGCCAGGGTCGTAATGAGGGCCATTCTGTTTTCAAAAAGCTGCCTTGCCTATTTTTCCTTGCAAAGGAAACACTAAGAGTACTGCAATTTCACCTGTGAGCTCTCTATTACCATGCCATTGCAACCTTCTAATTTAAATGCACTTACCATGAAATAAAATGTTGATGCTCCAAGGGGGACGAACCCAAAATTTTACCCGACACAGAGTTCCATGGCATCGGACCAAAAAAGCCCTTTGACACAAAAAGTTGATTTTTTTCCTCTGCACATTTTTAACATTTGTAGATATACATTCAATACAGCTTGCTCTAATTCTCCTGAATACAGTCTTTTTTTGTGTTTCTGATAAATATTATGAACATTTTCACACTTTTTATCACTGCTGACACAGAAATTTAAATGTGTTTTTCTTGGATAAGGAAACACTTAGAATGCTGAAAATCCATCTGTGAGCTCACTAATACCATGCTATTGAAGCCGCCTAGTTTAAATTCACTTACCATGAAAGAATGTTTTGAGACTGTAAGGCCGACAATGTCACTTTTTTTTAAAGAAAGCTGCCTTGCCTGTCAAATATTCTTCACAAGATCCCAAGTGATAAATATACTGGCTAGCATGCTCGGGGTAAGATGCAGATATGCAAAGAAAAGGTGTACTGGTGTCAACAGATGTCGGTGTCAGAATCAGTCTCCAACAGTGGACTGATCAATAAAGCCTCAGACTGGAAATGTCAAGTTTTCAATAAAAAAAAGTTATATAGATAGGTTAGATACATATGCGGGACACTCCATTAACACCAGTGGTGGGTTCTGAGTTGTACAAACGCCGTCAGAAACACAAAAACTGTATTTTGCCTTGACATGAAAGTGAGTTACTTCTTGGCAAAGCGCCATATATGGCGCTTTGCCAAAAAGTCATTCTGTTTTCAAAAAGCTGCCTTGCGTGTTTTTCCTTGCAAAGGAAACACTAAGAGTACTGCAAATTCACCTGTGAGCTCTCTATTACCATGCCATTGCAACCTTCTAATTTAAATGCACTTACCATGAAATAAAATGTTGATGCTCCAAGGGGGACGAACCCAAAATTTTACCCGACACAGAGTTCCATGGCATCGGACCGAAAAAGCCCTTTGACACAAAAAGTTGATTATTTTTCCTCTGCACATTTTTTACATTTATAGATATACATTCAATGCAGCTTGTTCTAATTATCCTGAATACAGTCTTTTTTTGTGTTTCTCATAAAAATTATGAACATTTTCACACTTTTTATCACTTCTGACACAGAAATTTAAATGTGTTTTTCTTAGCGAAGGAAACACTTAGATGCTGAAAGTCGATCTGTGAGCTCACTATTACCATGCCATTGCAGCCGCATAGCTTAAATTCACTTACCATGAAATAAAATTTTGAGGCAATAAGGCAGACAATGTCACTTTTTTTAAAAAGCTTCCTTGCCTGTCAAATCTTCTTCACAAGATCTCAAGTGATAAATATATTGGCTAGCATGCTCGGGTTAAGCTGCAGATATGCAAAGAAAAGGTGTACTGGTGTCAACAGATGTCAGTGTCAGAATCAATCTCCAACAGTGGACTGATCAATAAGGCCTCAGACTAGAAATGTCAAGTTTTCAACAACAAAAAAGTTATGTAAATAGGTTAGATACATATGCGGGACACTCCATCAACACCAGTGGTGGGTTCTGAGTTGTACAAACGCCGTCAGAAACACAAAAACTGTATTTTGCCTTGACATGAAAGTGAGTTACTGCCAAAAAGTCATTCTGTTTTCAAAAAGCTGCCTTGCGTGTTTTTCCTTGCAAAGGAAACACTAAGAGTACTGCAAATTCACCTGTGAGCTCTCTATTACCATGCTATTGCAACCTTCTAATTTAAATGCACTTATCATGAAATAAAATTTTGATGCTCAAAGGGGGACGAACCCAAAATTTTACCCGACACAGAGTTCCATGGCATCGGACCGAAAAAGCCCTTTGACACAAAAAGTTGATTTTTTTCCTCTGCACATTTTTAACATTTGTAGATATACATTCAATACAGCTTGCTCTAATTCTCCTGAATACAGTCTTTTTTTGTGTTTCTGATAAATATTATGAACATTTTCACACTTTTTATCACTGCTGACACAGAAATTTAAATGTGTTTTTCTTGGAGAAGGAAACACTTAGAATGCTGAAAATCCATCTGTGAGCTCACTATTACCATGCTATTGAAGCCGCCTAGTTTAAATTCACTTACCATGAAAGAAAGTTTTGAGGCTGTAAGGCCGACAATGTCACTTTTTTTTAAAGAAAGCTGCCTTGCCTGTCAAATCTTCTTCACAAGATCCCAAGTGATAAATATACTGGCTAGCATGCTCGGGGTAAGCTGCAGATATGCAAAGAAAAGGTGTACTGGTGTCAACAGATGTCGGTGTCAGAATCAGTCTCCAACAGTGGACTGATCAATAAAGCCTCAGACTGGAAATGTCAAGTTTTCAATAAAAAAAAGTTATATAGATAGGTTAGATACATATGCGGGACACTCCATTAACACCAGTGGTGGGTTCTGAGTTGTACAAACGACGTCAGAAACACAAAAACAGTATTTTGCCTTGACATGAAAGTGAGTTACTTCTTGGCAAAGCGCCATATATGGCGCTTTGCCAAAAAGTCATTCTGTTTTCAAAAAGCTGCCTTGCGTGTTTTTCCTTGCAAAGGAAACACTAAGAGTACTGCAAATTCACCTGTGAGCTCTCTATTACCATGCCATTGCAACCTTCTAATTTAAATGCACTAACCATGAAATAAAATGTTGATGCTCCAAGGGGGACAAACCCAAAATTTTACCCGACACAGAGTTCCATGGCATCGGACCGAAAAAGCCCTTTGACACAAAAAGTTGATTTTTTTCCTCTGCACATTTTTAACATTTGTAGATATACATTCAATACAGCTTGCTCTAATTCTCCTGAATACAGTCTTTTTTTGTGTTTCTGATAAATATTATGAACATTTTCACACTTTTTATCACTGCTGACAGAAATTTAAATGTGTTTTTCTTGGAGAAGGAAACACTTAGAATGCTGAAAATCCATCTGTGAGCTCACTATTACCATGCTATTGAAGCCGCCTAGTTTAAATTCACTTACCATGAAAGAAAGTTTTGAGGCTGTAAGGCTGACAATGTCACTTTTTTTAAAGAAAGCTGCCTTGCCTGTCAAATCTTCTTCACAAGATCCCAAGTGATAAATATACTGGCTAGCATGCTCGGGGTAAGCTGCAGATATGCAAAGAAAAGGTGTACTGGTGTCAACAGATGTCGGTGTCAGAATCAGTCTCCAACAGTGGACTGATCAATAAAGCCTCAGACTGGAAATGTCAAGTTTTCAATAAAAAAAAGTTATATAGATAGGTTAGATACATATGCGGGACACTCCATTAACACCAGTGGTGGGTTCTGAGTTGTACAAACGCCGTCAGAAACACAAAAACTGTATTTTGCCTTGACATGAAAGTGAGTTACTTCTTGGCAAAGCGCCATATATGGCGCTTTGCCAAAAAGTCATTCTGTTTTCAAAAAGCTGCCTTGCGTGTTTTTCCTTGCAAAGGAAACACTAAGAGTACTGCAAATTCACCTGTGAACTTTCTATTACCATGCCATTGCAACCTTCTAATTTAAATGCACTTACCATGAAATAAAATTTTGATGCTCCAAGGGGGACGAACCCAAAATTTTACCCGACACAGAGTTCCATGGCATCGGACCGAAAAAGCCCTTTGACACAAAAAGTTAATTATTTTTCCTCTGCACATTTTTTACATTTATAGATATACATTCAATGCAGCTTGTTCTAATTCTCCTGAATACAGTCTTTTTTTTGTGTTTCTCATAAAAATTATGAACATTTTCACACTTTTTATCACTGCTGACACAGAAATTTAAATGTGTTTTTCTTAGCGAAGGAAACACTTAGAATGCTGAAAGTCGATCTGTGAGCTCACTATTACCATGCCATTGCAGCCGCATAGCTTAAATTCACTTACCATGAAATAAAATTTTGAGGCAATAAGGCAGACAATGTCACTTTTTTTAAAGAAAGCTTCCTTGCCTGTCAAATCTTCTTCACAAGATATCAAGTGATAAATATATTGGCTAGCATGCTCGGGTTAAGCTGCAGATATGCAAAGAAAAGGTGTACTGGTGTCAACAGATGTCAGTGTCAGAATCAATCTCCAACAGTGGACTGATCAATAAGGCCTCAGACTAGAAATGTCAAGTTTTCAACAACAAAAAAGTTATGTAAATAGGTTAGATACATATGCGGGACACTCCATCAACACCAGTGGTGGGTTCTGAGTTGTACAAACGCCGTCAGAAACACAAAAACTGTATTTTGCCTTGACATGAAAGTGAGTTACTTCTTGGCAAAGCGCCATATATGGCGCTTTGCCAAAAAGTCATTCTGTTTTCAAAAAGCTGCCTTGCGTGTTTTTCCTTGCAAAGGAAACACTAAGAGTACTGCAAATTCACCTGTGAGCTCTCTATTACCATGCCATTGCAACCTTCTAATTTAAATGCACTTACCATGAAATAAAATTTTGATGCTCCAAGGGGGACGAACCCAAAATTTTACCCGACACAGAGTTCCATGGCATCGGACCGAAAAAGCCCTTTGACACAAAAAGTTGATTTTTTTCCTCTGCACATTTTTAACATTTGTAGATATACATTCAATACAGCTTGCTCTAATTCTCCTGAATACAGTCTTTTTTGTGTGTTTCTGATAAATATTATGAACATTTTCACACTTTTTATCACTGCTGACACAGAAATTTAAATGTGTTTTTCTTGGAGAAGGAAACACTTAGGGGCCGATTCATAGAATTCAGCGCACAAGTGGAGCACGCGGCTGGCGCACAGTGTGCGCGTGCGAATCCCTGCGCCAGCCGTGTGCGCTAAAATCCATTTCCGCGCACAGCGTATTCATGGATTCCAGCCACCAAAACCAGCCGTGGCGCACAGTTGCGCAGCGACCCTGCAGCACCGCCAGTTACGCCTCCAAGAACGCCTCTCGCGCAGGGAAAAGCCATCAAAATCCCCAACCGAGCGCAAAGGGCAGCAGCAAACGCAGAGCTGGGAGCGTGCATTCCAGGGGGGTGCGGGTGTTTCCATACGCGACTGGGCTGGGTACGTGTATTACAGGGGTGCGCGAGAAAGTCTACACGCGATTGGCCTGGGTACGTGGATTTCAGGGGTGCGCGAGAAAGACTACACGCGATTGGCCTGGGTACGTGGATTACAGGGGTGCGCGAGAAAGTCTACACGCGATTGGCCTGGGTACGTGGATTTCAGGGGTGCGCGAGAAAGTCTACACGCGATTGGCCTGGGTACGTGGATTTCAGGGGTGCGCGAGAAAGTCTACACGCGATTGGCCTGGGTACGTGGATTCCAGGGGTGCGCGAGAAAGACTACACGCGATTGGCCTGGGTACGTGGATTTCAGGGGTGCGCGAGAAATTCTACACGCGATTGGCCTGGGTACGTGGATTTCAGGGGTGCGCGAGAAAGTCTACACGCGATTGGCCTGGGTACGTGGATTCCAGGGGTGCGCGAGAAAGACTACACGCGATTGGCCTGGGTACGTGGATTTCAGGGGTGCGCGAGAAAGTCTACACGCGATTGGCCTGGGTACGTGTGTTTCGGGGTGCGGGAAGTTCCACACGCGATTGGCCTGGGTACGTGTGTTTCGGGGTGCGCGGGAAGTTCCACACGCGATTGGCCTGGGTACGTGTGTTTCGGGGTGCACGGGAAGTTCCACACGCGATTGGCCTGGGTACGTGTGTTTCGGGGTGCGCGGGAAGTTCCACACGCGATTGGCCGGGGTACGTGTGTTTCAGGGTGCGCGGGTAGTTCCACACGCGATTGGCCGGGGTACGTGTGTTTCGGGGTCCCGTGAACTTTCACACGCGATTGGTTGGGATCCACGTGTGTACTGTCATCACGTGCAATGAGGGATACTCCCTCGCACGTCACGTCACAGACGCGCTCACGCGCTGAGGGCCTTTGGTCCAATGAAAATGCGTATGCGTGCAGACGCGCTTACGCGCTAAGGGCCTTTCCTCGAATTACACGCTGACGTGCAGAATTTTCACGTGCCTAATCACTCCGTATCAAGCTGGCCACGCGTAAGCACACGGAAGACCACGCTCCTGCCCAGAAGGCCGAACTACTGCCCCCCAGAGCCCCGAGCACGCTCCCACCTGCCATCTGCTGCTGCCTGACTGCCTGCTGCCCACGTGCCCTGCCATTTGCTGCCTGCACATCAGCCAGGGGTGCTGTTGGTGTGACCACCCCTGCTGGAACCAAAGACTCCCGACTGGGATTCCATCGCTCCACAGCCCAGCCCCAGGACCCAGTTGCCCACCCACTCCTGCCTCTGGGGTTGTCATGTCGGGGCCAACTCCATCTGTGACCACTGACAACCCCCGGCCAGAGAGGCAGAGGGGCACCAGCTTCAGTGCCACCGAAGTTGGTGTCCTGGTGGAGCAAGTCCTGGGCCAGTATGATGCCCTCTTCGGAAGTTGCCGCGCCGACAAGGAAGGACGGACTCGGATCTGGACTGACATCGTGACTGCCATCAACGCGGAGGGGGTGGCAGTCCGCGACTTCCAACATGTCAAGAAGCGCTGGGAGGACTTCAGGTCCAGGACCCTGACCAAGGCCCGGCGCCTCTTGAAGGCAGCGGATGCCAAGGGGCGCCGGGGCCACTTGTCGGAAGAACAGATGAGGGTCCTGGAACACATATCCCCAGCGCTCCACGTCCAGGTCCTTGAGAGGCAGACCCGTCTGGAGTCGAGCGGTGAGTGTACATGCATCCTGATTGTGAGCAGTGCGTGTGGTGATTGTTCAGTAGTGTGCAGGTTGCACATCTGTTTGTATGGGGTCGAGTATGGGTGCGGGTGTACAGGGCCGTGGGGCTGACACATGCGAGGGCTGTAATGTGTGAGACATGGATGGTGCCTGTGTGTGTGGGCTTGCATGCCAAATGCAGTTGTGTGGGCACACAAGTCTGTATGAATGTGTATGTGAGTAGACATGTCCGTGATGTCACGCATGTATGTTGTTTTCAGCTGATTGTATCAGCGCTGTGTACATGTGCATGTGTGTGTATTTGACAAGGGTGCAACAGTGATGCAACATGGATGCATGTGACAGCGGTATGTGGAAGCCTGATTGGCAGATGTGACATGGATGCCCGTCTGAACACTGCGACACTTAGCAGAGGTGTACACATGCATGCAAGTGTGGTGGTGTGTGTACATGTGTGGTGCACTTCCTGTGTTGCATGTGATGTCTGGCTCACCTTTGCCTGCTGATGCTGTTGTATGTGTATGGATGGTGTTGGCAGTTGCAACATGGCTGTGGTATGGCTCGTGTGTGCAAATTGTAATGACATGTGTGTTGGGGATTGTGATGACATGTCAGAGGTTTGCCAATGCCACTCATGTACAACTGTCATGTGTGTATGTGTACATTGTACAGTGCCCTGATGCCTGTGTTTTGTTTCTCCCTGTCTGCAGCGTCAACTGATGAAGAGGGCGGAGAAGGTGCTGTGGAGCACAGCGGCGGGGATCCCACCACCAGCCGGAGACGCAAGGCCCGGCTCCCCTCCCAGGTTGTCATCTCGTCGGGGAGTGAGGAGTCCGGTGCCGCGTCCCAGGCCGCAGCTGCCGGGGGGAGGTCCAAGAGGCGGAGGTTGCAGTTGGACTCCTCGGCAGCAGAAGGGGCAGCTGGGACCCCACAGGGCCCAACGGGGGAAGATGGCACAGAGTCATCCAGGTTGGTGGGGGGTTTGGTGGAGGAGGAGGCCGTGCAAGCACCGGAGACGGGGTCTGGGGGTGGGGATCCCACTGGTGCTAGTGGTGCAGTGCAGGACCAGGGACAGGAGGCAGCACAGGCCGCCGCGGAGGTGCCTGTGTGCAATCCTGTCCCTGATCCTGTCCCTGCATCATCTTGCACCAGCAGGGATGCCCATGTCCAGACCAGTTTTCAGGCAGGGGATGAGCTGACGTCAACTGGCCTTCCCCTGCCTGCGGACGTGGCTATCCAGGCCCGGGTTGAGCCTGTCCTGGCTGGAGTGGCGTTGCGTCAACGGGCCATGCGAGGCGACCTGCAGTCTTTTCATGAAGAGACTGCAGGTCATCTCGAATGGCTCGTTGACCACGTCAGCCTGCTGGGACAGGTCACCCAGGCCGGATTCCTCCGTCTGATGGGGCTTGCCACGACCCCCTCCTCAGCTGGACCCCCTACGCGCCAGTCGTCCTCTGTGCCATCTTCCCACCCATCAGTCACCTGGGTGCCCTGTGGAGCTGCCTCTGACGGTGCGGCCAGGCTGGTGGAGGAGGCATCCCTGCCACAGTCGGGAGTCGGACGTCCAGCAGGGGTGGCCACGTCAACGACTGCACCCCAGCCGGCGGATGATGTGCAGGCAGCAGGAGGCAGTGCAGGGGCAGAGGCACAGCAGCAGCAGCTCCATGGTGGGAGCCATGAAGGCTCGGGGCCTTCGACATCGGAGGGGCAGGCATCGGCCGGAGGGCAGGAGGACCCAGGACAAAAAGTGTCTTCCGTGTGGCAGCGGTTGGGCCACGCCATAGATGCGGAGCGGCAGCGGGCGGAAGAGGCACGGCTCTCAATGGTCAGGGCGGAGAACTCCATGCAGAGGGCCCTGAGGCGGGTCGAGTGCCTCGAGGCAATCCGCAGGGCTTTGGAGGTGGACACGTCGACGGCCCTGCGGACCCTCGGGGCCATGGAGGAGGACCGCCTCCGGGACATAGAGGAGGAGTTCGATGATGCCCTGGCCCGGCACATCCAGAAGTGAGCCGTGGAACTAGCCCGCTGCCCTTGTACATAGTTATGTAGGTAGTGTTAAGTTTCATTTTTGTTTTTATTTCATTTGGACCTTTTGGACATTGGCCACATTTTTGTATATAGTTTTTTTTATTAGTTAGTGTAGTTAGTTAGGTTTCCTTTATTTTGTTGGGATGATGGACCCTGGCTTCTTGCTTTGTACATAGTTGTGGACTTGTACATACTTTATTTTTTAAAATTATCCATGGATCAATGGCTTATGTTTTTTTTTCACATTGGATTTTGTTTGGTGGACATTGACTTTGTAGTACATTACTTTGGATTTCTATATTCTTTGATTTTTTCTTTTTTTTGGACGGACATGCTTCTTTTCATTGTTTTCCATTCACATTTCAGTTTCTTCATTTTTGTTTCTATTCATCTTTCCTTTAATACATTATTTATTTGTTGCAATTCAATGTGTGGTGTCTCATTGTTTTCATGCATTTCATGTTATGTGTTTTGAGATTCACTGACACCCATTGGGTGTATGTGAGGGACATGTGTTTGTTTTGGAACTTGCAATTGGTGTTCTGTGATGTAATTGCAGAATATGAGTGGGTGGATGCAATACTCGGGTGGGTGTTTTGCATTTGGGGGCTGACCATAGAGACCAGGGATCTGGACTGTGATGACATGTTGGGTGGGGAACATGAGTTGGACATGGGTGGGGGCCTGCTGGCAGGTGCCCCACAGTGCTGGGGGGTGGGAGACATGAGTGGGGGCCTGGTGGAGGGTGCCCCTGGATGCTGGGGGGGTGGGGGTGTTGGGAGACATGAGTGGGGGCCTGGTGGAGGGTGCCCTGCACTGCTGGGGAGTGGGGGGGATGGGAGACATGAGTGGGGGCCTGGTGGAGGGTGCCCCTGGATGCTGGGGGGTGGGGGTGCTGGGAGACATGTGTGGGGGCCTGGTGGAGGGTGCCCCTGGATGCTGGGGGGGTGGGGGTGGTGGGAGACATGAGTGGGGGCCTGGTGGAGGGTGCCCTGCACTGCTGGGGAGTGGGGGGATGGGAGACATGAGTGGGGGCCTGGTGGAGGGTGCCCCTGGATGCTGGGGGGTGGGGGTGCTGGGAGACATGTGTGGGGGCCTGGTGGAGGGTTCCCCTGGATGCTGGGGGGGTGGGGGTGGTGGGAGACATGAGTGGGGGCCTGGTGGAGGGTGCCCTGCACTGCTGGGGAGTGGGGGGGATGGGAGACATGAGTGGGGGCCTGGTGGAGGGTGCCCCTGGATGCTGGGGGGTGGGGGTGCTGGGAGACATGTGTGGGGGCCTGGTGGAGGGTGCCCCTGGATGCTGGGGGGGTGGGGGTGGTGGGAGACATGAGTGGGGGCCTGGTGGAGGGTGCCCTGCACTGCTGGGGAGTGGGGGGGATGGGAGACATGAGTGGGGGCCTGGTGGAGGGTGCCCCTGGATGCTGGGGGGTGGGGGTGCTGGGAGACATGTGTGGGGGCCTGGTGGAGGGTGCCCCTGGATGCTGGGTGGGTGGGGGTGGTGGGAGACATGAGTGGGGGCCTGGTGGAGGGTGCCCTGCACTGCTGGGGAGTGGGGGGGATGGGAGACATGAGTGGGTGCCAGGTGGAGGGTGCCCCTGGATGCTGGGGGGGTGGGGGTGGTGGGAGACATGGGTGGGGGCCTGCTGGCAGGTGCCCCACAGTGCTGGGGGGTGGGAGACATGAGTGGGGGCCTGGTGGAGGGTGCCCCTGGTGGCTGGGGGCTGGGGGGTGGGGGTGGTGGGAGACATGGGTGGGGGCCTGGTTGAGGCTGCCCCTGGTGGCTGGGGGGGTGGGGGTGGTGGGAGACATGAGTCGGACATGGGTGGGGGCCTGGTGGAGGGTGCCCCTGGTGGCTGGGGGGTGGGGGTGGTGGGAGACATGAGTGGGGGCCTGGTGGAGGGTGCCCCTGGATGCTAGGGGGTGGGGGTGCAGGGGGACATGAGTGGGGGCCTGTTTGAGGCTGCCCCTGCACTGCTGGGGGGTGGGGGTGGGGGGAGACATGGGTGGGGGCCTGCTGGAGGCTGCCCCTGGTGGCTGGGGGTGCAGGGGGACATGCGTTGGTGGGCAGTAGTGCTAGTTGATATGTGGGTTGGCTGGTGGGCATGGCCATGGTGGATGGGGTGCCTGCAGGACATGTGCTGGGTAGGCCCCTGTGGTGTGAGCCACCTGCAGGGGCCGTGGAGGGTGTAGAGGGTACACCTGGGAGGACCCACACGTGCAATTCACGTGTGCTGCTCCCCGCGCACCCCCGGAATACACGTACCCGCTCAATCGCGTGTGGAACTTCCCGCGCACCCCTGAAATCCACGTACCCGGCCAAATCGCGTGTGGAACTTCCCGCGCACCCCTGGAATCGTCGTACCCGGCCAAATCGCGTGTGGAACTTCCCGCGCACCCCTGAAATCCACGTGCCCGGCCAAATCGCGTGTGGAACTTCCCGCGCACCCCCGAAATACACGTACCCCGCTCAATCGCGTGTGGAACTTCCCGCGCACCCCTGAAATCCACGTGCCCGGCCAAATCGCGTGTGGAACTTCCCGCGCACCCCCGAAATACACGTACCCCGCTCAATCGCGTGTGGAACTTCCCGCGCACCCCTGATATCCACGTACCAGGTCGAATCGCGTGTGGAACTTCCCGCGCACCCCCGAAATACACGTACCCCGCTCAATCGCGTGTGGAACTTCCCGCGCACCCCTGAAATCCACGTACCCGGCCAAATCGCGTGTGGAACTTCCCGCGCACCCCTGGAATCGTCGTACCCGGCCAAATCGCGTGTGGAACTTCCCGCGCACCCCTGAAATCCACGTGCCCGGCCAAATCGCGTGTGGAACTTCCCGCGCACCCCCGAAATACACGTACCCCGCTCAATCGGGTGTGGAACTTCCCGCGCACCCCTGATATCCACGTACCAGGCCGAATCGCGTGTGGAACTTCCCGCGCACCCCCGAAATACACGTACCCCGCTCAATCGCGTGTGGAACTTCCCGCGCACCCCCGAAATACACGTACCCCGCTCAATCGCGTATTTTACTTCGCGCGGCGCCACTTTTTTGATGCGCTGGGACTCTACCGCCTGCCTTCGTGTGGCGGACGTGTTTCAGCTTGTGCGTGGCTTTGGCTGTGCGTGGGTTTGCCCTATTCCATTCCATGAATACGTGTGGTTCGTGTGCGTGTGGGCGTTACCTCTGCTTCCGTGCAGTGCATCCCCAGTTACGCCCTTATTTTCGCGTGTTGTTCCCCATTCCGCGCGTTACGCCCCATGTCCCGCCCACTTTCTGCTGTGTGCGCTGAGGTTGTGCGCTTTCACTGTGCGCGTCGCGCACCGTCGCGCACGCCTTTCGCGATGTTGCAGTGACTTGTGCGCCATGCACGGGTTTGGCGCACATCGTGCGGTGAACACGCGCAGGGACTTCCATGAATCGCACGCGTGCGCGTGCGCCTGTTTTTTTCCGCTTGCGCCTGCTTGCGCCTGCTTGCGCCTACTTGCGCGTAGATTTTCGGCGCACGTTTGTTCCATGAATCGGCCCCTTAGAATGCTGAAAATCCATCTGTGAGCTCACTATTACCATGCTATTGAAGCTGCCTAGTTTAAATTCACTTACCATGAAAGAAAGTTTTGAGGCTGTAAGGCCGACAATGTCACTTTTTTTAAAGAAAGCTGCCTTGCCTGTCAAATCTTCTTCACAAGATCCCAAGTGATAAATATACTGGCTAGCATGCTCGGGGTAAGCTGCAGATATGCAAAGAAAAGGTGTACTGGTGTCAACAGATGTCGGTGTCAGAATCAGTCTCCAACAGTGGACTGATCAATAAAGCCTCAGACTGGAAATGTCAAGTTTTCAATAAAAAAAAGTTATATAGATAGGTTAGATACATATGCGGACACTCCATTAACACCAGTGGTGGGTTCTGAGTTGTACAAACGCCGTCAGAAACACTAAAACTGTATTTTGCCTTGACATGAAAGTGAGTTACTTCTTGGCAAAGCGCCATATATGGCGCTTTGCCAAAAAGTCATTCTGTTTTCAAAAAGCTGCCTTGCGTGTTTTTCCTTGCAAAGGAAACACTAAGAGTACTGCAAATTCACCTGAGAGCTCTCTATTACCATGCCATTGCAACCTTCTAATTTAAATGCACTTACCACGAAATAAAATTTTGATGCTCCAAGGGGGACGAACCCAATATTTTACCCGACACAGAGTTCCATGGCATCGTACCGAAAAAGCCCTTTGACACAAAAAGTTGATTATTTTTCCTCTGCACATTTTTTACATTTATAGATATACATTCAATGCAGCTTGTTCTAATTCTCCTGAATAGTCTTTTTTTGTGTTTCTCATAAAAATTATGAACATTTTCACACTTTTTATCACTGCTGACACAGAAATTTAAATGTGTTTTTCTTAGCGAAGGAAACACTTAGAATGCTGAAAGTCGATCTGTGAGCTCACTATTACCATGCCATTGCAGCCGCATAGCTTAAATTCACTTACCATGAAATAAAATGTTGAGGCAATAAGGCAGACAATGTCACTTTTTTTAAAAAGCTTCCTTGCCTGTCAAATCTTCTTCACAAGATCTTAAGTGATAAATATATTGGCTAGCATGCTCGGGTTAAGCTGCAGATATGCAAAGTAAAGGTGTACTGGTGTCAACAGATGTCAGTGTCAGAATCAATCTCCAACAGTGGACTGATCAATAAGGCCTCAGACTAGAAATGTCAAGTTTTCAACAAAAAAAAGTTATGTAAATAGGTTAGATACATATGCGGGACACTCCATCAACACCAGTGGTGGGTTCTGAGTTGTACAAACGCCGTCAGAAACACAAAAACTGTATTTTGCCTTGACATGAAAGTGAGTTACTGCCAAAAAGTCATTCTGTTTTCAAAAAGCTGCCTTGCGTGTTTTTCCTTGCAAAGGAAACACTAAGAGTACTGCAAATTCACCTGTGAGCTCTCTATTACCATGCCATTGCAACCTTCTAATTTAAATGCACTTACCATGAAATAAAATTTTGATGCTCCAAGGGGGACGAACCCAAAATTTTACCCGACACAGAGTTCCATGGCATCGGACCGAAAAAGCCCTTTGACACAAAAAGTTGATTTTTTTCCTCTGCACATTTTTAACATTTGTAGATATACATTCAATACAGCTTGCTCTAATTCTCCTGAATACAGTCTTTTTTTGTGTTTCTGATAAATATTATGAACATTTTCACACTTTTTATCACTGCTGACAGAAATTTAAATGTGTTTTTCTTGGAGAAGGAAACACTTCGAATGCTGAAAATCCATCTGTGAGCTCACTATTACCATGCTATTGAAGCCGCCTAGTTTAAATTCACTTACCATGAAAGAAAGTTTTGAGGCTGTAAGGCTGACAATGTCACTTTTTTTAAAGAAAGCTGCCTTGCCTGTCAAATCTTCTTCACAAGATCCCAAGTGATAAATATACTGGCTAGCATGCTCGGGGTAGGCTGCAGATATGCAAAGAAAAGGTGTACTGGTGTCAACAGATGTCGGTGTCAGAATCAGTCTCCAACAGTGGACTGATCAATAAAGCCTCAGACTGGAAATGTCAAGTTTTCAATAAAAAAAAGCTATGTAAATAGGTTAGATACATATGCGGGACACTCCATCAACACCAGTGGTGGGTTCTGAGTTGTACAAACGCCGTCAGAAACACAAAAACTGTATTTTGCCTTGACATGAAAGTGAGTTACTTCTTGGCAAAGCGCCATATATGGCGCTTTACCAAAAAGTCATTGGCCCTCATTACGACCATGGCGGTAGGGGACCTCCGCCGGCGTAGTGCATGGCGTACATGTACGCCATACTACGAGTTCCCTTACCGCCATGGCGATTTTATCGCCTGCTTTTTGCAGGCGGTAAAATCCATGGCGGTAAGGGGCATTAGAGTTAATTACGCCACCGTACATTACGGTGGCGTAATTAACGCCTTCCCCACTCCCATTATACCCTATGGGGCAAAAATGGGAATGGGGAAGGGTAAATGGGGATTGGGGATTTACCGCCCCGCCAAGGTCGGAATGGGGCGGTAAATCCGCCAACCACCCTGGCGGAATTGGCAGCTTAGCGCCATGTACCATGGTGCAAATTGCACCATGGTACTCCGCCAGGGTCGTAATGAGGGCCATTCTGTTTTCAAAAAGCTGCCTTGCCTATTTTTCCTTGCAAAGGAAACACTAAGAGTACTGCAATTTCACCTGTGAGCTCTCTATTACCATGCCATTGCAACCTTCTAATTTAAATGCACTTACCATGAAATAAAATGTTGATGCTCCAAGGGGGACGAACCCAAAATTTTACCCGACACAGAGTTCCATGGCATCGGACCAAAAAAGCCCTTTGACACAAAAAGTTGATTTTTTTCCTCTGCACATTTTTAACATTTGTAGATATACATTCAATACAGCTTGCTCTAATTCTCCTGAATACAGTCTTTTTTTGTGTTTCTGATAAATATTATGAACATTTTCACACTTTTTATCACTGCTGACACAGAAATTTAAATGTGTTTTTCTTGGATAAGGAAACACTTAGAATGCTGAAAATCCATCTGTGAGCTCACTAATACCATGCTATTGAAGCCGCCTAGTTTAAATTCACTTACCATGAAAGAATGTTTTGAGACTGTAAGGCCGACAATGTCACTTTTTTTTAAAGAAAGCTGCCTTGCCTGTCAAATATTCTTCACAAGATCCCAAGTGATAAATATACTGGCTAGCATGCTCGGGGTAAGCTGCAGATATGCAAAGAAAAGGTGTACTGGTGTCAACAGATGTCGGTGTCAGAATCAGTCTCCAACAGTGGACTGATCAATAAAGCCTCAGACTGGAAATGTCAAGTTTTCAATAAAAAAAAGTTATATAGATAGGTTAGATACATATGCGGGACACTCCAATAACACCAGTGGTGGGTTCTGAGTTGTACAAACGCCGTCAGAAACACAAAAACTGTATTTTGCCTTGACATGAAAGTGAGTTACTTCTTGGCAAAGCGCCATATATGGCGCTTTGCCAAAAAGTAATTCTGTTTTCAAAAAGCTGCCTTGCGTGTTTTTCCTTGCAAAGGAAACACTAAGAGTACTGCAAATTCACCAGTGAGCTCTCTATTACCATGCCATTGCAACCTTCTAATTTAAATGCACTTACCATGAAATAAAATTTTGATGCTCCAAGGGGGACGAACCCAAAATTTTACCCGACACAGAGTTCCATGGCATCGGACCGAAAAAGCCCTTTGACACAAAAAGTTGATTTTTTTCCTCTGCACATTTTTAACATTTGTAGATATACATTCAATACAGCTTGCTCTAATTCTCCTGAATACAGTCTTTTTTTGTGTTTCTGATAAATATTATGAACATTTTCACACTTTTTATCACTGCTGACACAGAAATTTAAATGTGTTTTTCTTGGAGAAGGAAACACTTAGAATGCTGAAAGTCGATCTGTGAGCTCACTATTACCATGCCATTGCAGCCGCATAGCTTAAATTCACTTACCATGAAATAAAATTTTGAGGCAATAAGGCAGACAATGTCACTTTTTTTAAAAAGCTTCCTTGCCTGTCAAATCTTCTTCACAAGATCTTAAGTGATAAATATATTGGCTAGCATGCTCGGGTTAAGCTGCAGATATGCAAAGTAAAGGTGTACTGGTGTCAACAGATGTCAGTGTCAGAATCAATCTCCAACAGTGGACTGATCAATAAGGCCTCAGACTAGAAATGTCAAGTTTTCAACAAAAAAAAGTTATGTAAATAGGTTAGATACATATGCGGGACACTCCATCAACACCAGTGGTGGGTTCTGAGTTGTACAAACGCCGTCAGAAACACAAAAACTGTATTTTGCCTTGACATGGAAGTGAGTTACTGCCAAAAAGTCATTCTGTTTTCAAAAAGCTGCCTTGCGTGTTTTTCCTTGCAAAGGAAACACTAAGAGTACTGCAAATTCACCTGTGAGCTCTCTATTACCATGCCATTGCAACCTTCTAATTTAAATGCACTTATCATGAAATAAAATTTTGATGCTCCAAAGGGGGACGAACCCAAAATTTTACCCGACACAGAGTTCCATGGCATCGGACCGAAAAAGCCCTTTGACACAAAAAGTTGATTTTTTTTCTCTGCACATTTTTAACATTTGTAGATATACATTCAATACAGCTTGCTCTAATTCTCCTGAATACAGTCTTTTTTTGTGTTTCTGATAAATATTATGAACATTTTCACACTTTTTATCACTGCTGACACAGACATTTAAATGTGTTTTTCTTGGAGAAGGAAACACTTAGAATGCTGAAAATCCATCTGTGAGCTCACTATTACCATGCTATTGAAGCCGCTTAGTTTAAATTCACTTACCATGAAAGAAAGTTTTGAGGCTGTAAGGCTGACAATGTCACTTTTTTTAAAGAAAGCTGCCTTGCCTGTCAAATCTTCTTCACAAGATCCCAAGTGATAAATATACTGGCTCGCATGCTCGGGGTAAGCTGCAGATATGCAAAGAAAAGGTGTACTGGTGTCAACAGATGTCGGTGTCAGAATCAGTCTCCAACAGTGGACTGATCAATAAAGCCTCAGACTGGAAATGTCAAGTTTTCAATAAAAAAAAGTTATATAGATAGGTTAGATACATATGCGGGACACTCCATTAACACCAGTGGTGGGTTCTGAGTTGTACAAACGCCGTCAGAAACACAAAAACTGTATTTTGCCTTGACACGAAAGTGAGTTACTTCTTGGCAAAGCGCCATATATGGCACTTTGCCAAAAAGTCATTCTGTTTTCAAAAAGCTGCCTTGCGTGTTTTTCCTTGCAAAGGAAACACTAAGAGTACTGCAAATTCACCTGTGAGCTCTCTATTACCATGCCATTGCAACCTTCTAATTTAAATGCACTTACCATGAAATAAAATTTTGATGCTCCAAGGGGGACGAACCCAAAATTTTACCCGACACAGAGTTCCATGGCATCGGACCGAAAAAGCCCTTTGACACAAAAAGTTGATTTTTTTTCCTCTACACATTTTTTTACATTTATAGATATACATTCAATGCAGCTTGTTCTAATTCTCCTGAATACAGTCTTTTTTTGTGTTTCTCATAAAAATTATGAACATTTTCACACTTTTTATCACTGCTGACACAGAAATTTAAATGTGTTTTTCTTAGCGAAGGAAACACTTAGAATGCTGAAAGTCGATCTGTGAGCTCACTATTACCATGCCATTGCAGCCGCATAGCTTAAATTCACTTACCATGAAATAAAATGTTGAGGCAATAAGGCAGACAATGTCACTTTTTTTAAAAAGCTTCCTTGCCTGTCAAATCTTCTTCACAAGATCTTAAGTGATAAATATATTGGCTAGCATGCTCGGGTTAAGCTGCAGATATGCAAAGTAAAGGTGTACTGGTGTCAACAGATGTCAGTGTCAGAATCAATCTCCAACAGTGGACTGATCAATAAGGCCTCAGACTAGAAATGTCAAGTTTTCAACAAAAAAAAGTTATGTAAATAGGTTAGATACATATGCGGGACACTCCATCAACACCAGTGGTGGGTTCTGAGTTGTACAAACGCCGTCAGAAACACAAAAACTGTATTTTGCCTTGACATGAAAGTGAGTTACTGCCAAAAAGTCATTCTGTTTTCAAAAAGCTGCCTTGCGTGTTTTTCCTTGCAAAGGAAACACTAAGAGTACTGCAAATTCACCTGTGAGCTCTCTATTACCATGCCATTGCAACCTTCTAATTTAAATGCACTTACCATGAAATAAAATTTTGATGCTCCAAGGGGGACGAACCCAAAATTTTACCCGACACAGAGTTCCATGGCATCGGACCGAAAAAGCCCTTTGACACAAAAAGTTGATTTTTTTCCTCTGCACATTTTTAACATTTGTAGATATACATTCAATACAGCTTGCTCTAATTCTCCTGAATACAGTCTTTTTTTGTGTTTCTGATAAATATTATGAACATTTTCACACTTTTTATCACTGCTGACAGAAATTTAAATGTGTTTTTCTTGGAGAAGGAAACACTTCGAATGCTGAAAATCCATCTGTGAGCTCACTATTACCATGCTATTGAAGCCGCCTAGTTTAAATTCACTTACCATGAAAGAAAGTTTTGAGGCTGTAAGGCTGACAATGTCACTTTTTTTAAAGAAAGCTGCCTTGCCTGTCAAATCTTCTTCACAAGATCCCAAGTGATAAATATACTGGCTAGCATGCTCGGGGTAGGCTGCAGATATGCAAAGAAAAGGTGTACTGGTGTCAACAGATGTCGGTGTCAGAATCAGTCTCCAACAGTGGACTGATCAATAAAGCCTCAGACTGGAAATGTCAAGTTTTCAATAAAAAAAAGCTATGTAAATAGGTTAGATACATATGCGGGACACTCCATCAACACCAGTGGTGGGTTCTGAGTTGTACAAACGCCGTCAGAAACAAAAAAACTGTATTTTGCCTTGACATGAAAGTGAGTTACTTCTTGGCAAAGCGCCATATATGGCGCTTTACCAAAAAGTCATTGGCCCTCATTACGACCATGGCGGTAGGGGACCTCCGCCGGCGTAGTGCATGGCGTACATGTACGCCATACTACGAGTTCCCTTACCGCCATGGCGATTTTATCGCCTGCTTTTTGCAGGCGGTAAAATCCATGGCGGTAAGGGGCATTAGAGTTAATTACGCCACCGTACATTACGGTGGCGTAATTAACGCCTTCCCCACTCCCATTATACCCTATGGGGCAAAAATGGGAATGGGGAAGGGTAAATGGGGATTGGGGATTTACCGCCCCGCCAAGGTCGGAATGGGGCGGTAAATCCGCCAACCACCCTGGCGGAATTGGCAGCTTAGCGCCATGTACCATGGTGCAAATTGCACCATGGTACTCCGCCAGGGTCGTAATGAGGGCCATTCTGTTTTCAAAAAGCTGCC
Source organism: Ambystoma mexicanum (assembly GCF_040938575.1). Classification (NCBI taxonomy): domain Eukaryota; kingdom Metazoa; phylum Chordata; class Amphibia; order Caudata; family Ambystomatidae; genus Ambystoma; species Ambystoma mexicanum. The sequence goes on from NC_090941.1 coordinate 1,094,094,461, forward strand.
TTGCCTATTTTTCCTTGCAAAGGAAACACTAAGAGTACTGCAATTTCACCTGTGAGCTCTCTATTACCATGCCATTGCAACCTTCTAATTTAAATGCACTTACCATGAAATAAAATGTTGATGCTCCAAGGGGGACGAACCCAAAATTTTACCCGACACAGAGTTCCATGGCATCGGACCAAAAAAGCCCTTTGACACAAAAAGTTGATTTTTTTCCTCTGCACATTTTTAACATTTGTAGATATACATTCAATACAGCTTGCTCTAATTCTCCTGAATACAGTCTTTTTTTGTGTTTCTGATAAATATTATGAACATTTTCACACTTTTTATCACTGCTGACACAGAAATTTAAATGTGTTTTTCTTGGATAAGGAAACACTTAGAATGCTGAAAATCCATCTGTGAGCTCACTAATACCATGCTATTGAAGCCGCCTAGTTTAAATTCACTTACCATGAAAGAATGTTTTGAGACTGTAAGGCCGACAATGTCACTTTTTTTTAAAGAAAGCTGCCTTGCCTGTCAAATATTCTTCACAAGATCCCAAGTGATAAATATACTGGCTAGCATGCTCGGGGTAAGCTGCAGATATGCAAAGAAAAGGTGTACTGGTGTCAACAGATGTCGGTGTCAGAATCAGTCTCCAACAGTGGACTGATCAATAAAGCCTCAGACTGGAAATGTCAAGTTTTCAATAAAAAAAAGTTATATAGATAGGTTAGATACATATGCGGGACACTCCATTAACACCAGTGGTGGGTTCTGAGTTGTACAAACGCCGTCAGAAACACAAAAACTGTATTTTGCCTTGACATGAAAGTGAGTTACTTCTTGGCAAAGCGCCATATATGGCGCTTTGCCAAAAAGTAATTCTGTTTTCAAAAAGCTGCCTTGCGTGTTTTTCCTTGCAAAGGAAACACTAAGAGTACTGCAAATTCACCAGTGAGCTCTCTATTACCATGCCATTGCAACCTTCTAATTTAAATGCACTTACCATGAAATAAAATTTTGATGCTCCAAGGGGGACGAACCCAAAATTTTACCCGACACAGAGTTCCATGGCATCGGACCGAAAAAGCCCTTTGACACAAAAAGTTGATTTTTTTCCTCTGCACATTTTTAACATTTGTAGATATACATTCAATACAGCTTGCTCTAATTCTCCTGAATACAGTCTTTTTTTGTGTTTCTGATAAATATTATGAACATTTTCACACTTTTTATCACTGCTGACACAGAAATTTAAATGTGTTTTTCTTGGAGAAGGAAACACTTAGAATGCTGAAAGTCGATCTGTGAGCTCACTATTACCATGCCATTGCAGCCGCATAGCTTAAATTCACTTACCATGAAATAAAATTTTGAGGCAATAAGGCAGACAATGTCACTTTTTTTAAAAAGCTTCCTTGCCTGTCAAATCTTCTTCACAAGATCTTAAGTGATAAATATATTGGCTAGCATGCTCGGGTTAAGCTGCAGATATGCAAAGTAAAGGTGTACTGGTGTCAACAGATGTCAGTGTCAGAATCAATCTCCAACAGTGGACTGATCAATAAGGCCTCAGACTAGAAATGTCAAGTTTTCAACAAAAAAAAGTTATGTAAATAGGTTAGATACATATGCGGGACACTCCATCAACACCAGTGGTGGGTTCTGAGTTGTACAAACGCCGTCAGAAACACAAAAACTGTATTTTGCCTTGACATGGAAGTGAGTTACTGCCAAAAAGTCATTCTGTTTTCAAAAAGCTGCCTTGCGTGTTTTTCCTTGCAAAGGAAACACTAAGAGTACTGCAAATTCACCTGTGAGCTCTCTATTACCATGCCATTGCAACCTTCTAATTTAAATGCACTTATCATGAAATAAAATTTTGATGCTCCAAAGGGGGACGAACCCAAAATTTTACCCGACACAGAGTTCCATGGCATCGGACCGAAAAAGCCCTTTGACACAAAAAGTTGATTTTTTTCCTCTGCACATTTTTAACATTTGTAGATATACATTCAATACAGCTTGCTCTAATTCTCCTGAATACAGTCTTTTTTTGTGTTTCTGATAAATATTATGAACATTTTCACACTTTTTATCACTGCTGACACAGACATTTAAATGTGTTTTTCTTGGAGAAGGAAACACTTAGAATGCTGAAAATCCATCTGTGAGCTCACTATTACCATGCTATTGAAGCCGCTTAGTTTAAATTCACTTACCATGAAAGAAAGTTTTGAGGCTGTAAGGCTGACAATGTCACTTTTTTTAAAGAAAGCTGCCTTGCCTGTCAAATCTTCTTCACAAGATCCCAAGTGATAAATATACTGGCTAGCATGCTCGGGGTAAGCTGCAGATATGCAAAGAAAAGGTGTACTGGTGTCAACAGATGTCGGTGTCAGAATCAGTCTCCAACAGTGGACTGATCAATAAAGCCTCAGACTGGAAATGTCAAGTTTTCAATAAAAAAAAGTTATATAGATAGGTTAGATACATATGCGGGACACTCCATTAACACCAGTGGTGGGTTCTGAGTTGTACAAACGCCGTCAGAAACACAAAAACTGTATTTTGCCTTGACACGAAAGTGAGTTACTTCTTGGCAAAGCGCCATATATGGCACTTTGCCAAAAAGTCATTCTGTTTTCAAAAAGCTGCCTTGCGTGTTTTTCCTTGCAAAGGAAACACTAAGAGTACTGCAAATTCACCTGTGAGCTCTCTATTACCATGCCATTGCAACCTTCTAATTTAAATGCACTTACCATGAAATAAAATTTTGATGCTCCAAGGGGGACGAACCCAAAATTTTACACGACACAGAGTTCCATGGCATCGGACCGAAAAAGCCCTTTGACACAAAAAGTTGATTTTTTTTCCTCTACACATTTTTTTACATTTATAGATATACATTCAATGCAGCTTGTTCTAATTCTCCTGAATACAGTCTTTTTTTGTGTTTCTCATAAAAATTATGAACATTTTCACACTTTTTATCACTGCTGACACAGAAATTTAAATGTGTTTTTCTTAGCGAAGGAAACACTTAGAATGCTGAAAGTCGATCTGTGAGCTCACTATTACCATGCCATTGCAGCCGCATAGCTTAAATTCACTTACCATGAAATAAAATGTTGAGGCAATAAGGCAGACAATGTCACTTTTTTTAAAAAGCTTCCTTGCCTGTCAAATCTTCTTCACAAGATCTTAAGTGATAAATATATTGGCTAGCATGCTCGGGTTAAGCTGCAGATATGCAAAGTAAAGGTGTACTGGTGTCAACAGATGTCAGTGTCAGAATCAATCTCCAACAGTGGACTGATCAATAAGGCCTCAGACTAGAAATGTCAAGTTTTCAACAAAAAAAAGTTATGTAAATAGGTTAGATACATATGCGGGACACTCCATCAACACCAGTGGTGGGTTCTGAGTTGTACAAACGCCGTCAGAAACACAAAAACTGTATTTTGCCTTGACATGAAAGTGAGTTACTGCCAAAAAGTCATTCTGTTTTCAAAAAGCTGCCTTGCGTGTTTTTCCTTGCAAAGGAAACACTAAGAGTACTGCAAATTCACCTGTGAGCTCTCTATTACCATGCCATTGCAACCTTCTAATTTAAATGCACTTACCATGAAATAAAATTTTGATGCTCCAAGGGGGACGAACCCAAAATTTTACCCGACACAGAGTTCCATGGCATCGGACCGAAAAAGCCCTTTGACACAAAAAGTTGATTTTTTTCCTCTGCACATTTTTAACATTTGTAGATATACATTCAATACAGCTTGCTCTAATTCTCCTGAATACAGTCTTTTTTTGTGTTTCTGATAAATATTATGAACATTTTCACACTTTTTATCACTGCTGACAGAAATTTAAATGTGTTTTTCTTGGAGAAGGAAACACTTCGAATGCTGAAAATCCATCTGTGAGCTCACTATTACCATGCTATTGAAGCCGCCTAGTTTAAATTCACTTACCATGAAAGAAAGTTTTGAGGCTGTAAGGCTGACAATGTCACTTTTTTTAAAGAAAGCTGCCTTGCCTGTCAAATCTTCTTCACAAGATCCCAAGTGATAAATATACTGGCTAGCATGCTCGGGGTAGGCTGCAGATATGCAAAGAAAAGGTGTACTGGTGTCAACAGATGTCGGTGTCAGAATCAGTCTCCAACAGTGGACTGATCAATAAAGCCTCAGACTGGAAATGTCAAGTTTTCAATAAAAAAAGCTATGTAAATAGGTTAGATACATATGCGGGACACTCCATCAACACCAGTGGTGGGTTCTGAGTTGTACAAACGCCGTCAGAAACACAAAAACTGTATTTTGCCTTGACATGAAAGTGAGTTACTTCTTGGCAAAGCGCCATATATGGCGCTTTACCAAAAAGTCATTGGCCCTCATTACGACCATGGCGGTAGGGGACCTCCGCCGGCGTAGTGCATGGCGTACATGTACGCCATACTACGAGTTCCCTTACCGCCATGGCGATTTTATCGCCTGCTTTTTGCAGGCGGTAAAATCCATGGCGGTAAGGGGCATTAGAGTTAATTACGCCACCGTACATTACGGTGGCGTAATTAACGCCTTCCCCACTCCCATTATACCCTATGGGGCAAAAATGGGAATGGGGAAGGGTAAATGGGGATTGGGGATTTACCGCCCCGCCAAGGTCGGAATGGGGCGGTAAATCCGCCAACCACCCTGGCGGAATTGGCAGCTTAGCGCCATGTACCATGGTGCAAATTGCACCATGGTACTCCGCCAGGGTCGTAATGAGGGCCATTCTGTTTTCAAAAAGCTGCCTTGCCTATTTTTCCTTGCAAAGGAAACACTAAGAGTACTGCAATTTCACCTGTGAGCTCTCTATTACCATGCCATTGCAACCTTCTAATTTAAATGCACTTACCATGAAATAAAATGTTGATGCTCCAAGGGGGACGAACCCAAAATTTTACCCGACACAGAGTTCCATGGCATCGGACCAAAAAAGCCCTTTGACACAAAAAGTTGATTTTTTTCCTCTGCACATTTTTAACATTTGTAGATATACATTCAATACAGCTTGCTCTAATTCTCCTGAATACAGTCTTTTTTTGTGTTTCTGATAAATATTATGAACATTTTCACACTTTTTATCACTGCTGACACAGAAATTTAAATGTGTTTTTCTTGGATAAGGAAACACTTAGAATGCTGAAAATCCATCTGTGAGCTCACTAATACCATGCTATTGAAGCCGCCTAGTTTAAATTCACTTACCATGAAAGAATGTTTTGAGACTGTAAGGCCGACAATGTCACTTTTTTTTAAAGAAAGCTGCCTTGCCTGTCAAATATTCTTCACAAGATCCCAAGTGATAAATATACTGGCTAGCATGCTCGGGGTAAGCTGCAGATATGCAAAGAAAAGGTGTACTGGTGTCAACAGATGTCGGTGTCAGAATCAGTCTCCAACAGTGGACTGATCAATAAAGCCTCAGACTGGAAATGTCAAGTTTTCAATAAAAAAAAGTTATATAGATAGGTTAGATACATATGCGGGACACTCCATTAACACCAGTGGTGGGTTCTGAGTTGTACAAACGCCGTCAGAAACACAAAAACTGTATTTTGCCTTGACATGAAAGTGAGTTACTTCTTGGCAAAGCGCCATATATGGCGCTTTGCCAAAAAGTAATTCTGTTTTCAAAAAGCTGCCTTGCGTGTTTTTCCTTGCAAAGGAAACACTAAGAGTACTGCAAATTCACCAGTGAGCTCTCTATTACCATGCCATTGCAACCTTCTAATTTAAATGCACTTACCATGAAATAAAATTTTGATGCTCCAAGGGGGACGAACCCAAAATTTTACCCGACACAGAGTTCCATGGCATCGGACCGAAAAAGCCCTTTGACACAAAAAGTTGATTTTTTTCCTCTGCACATTTTTAACATTTGTAGATATACATTCAATACAGCTTGCTCTAATTCTCCTGAATACAGTCTTTTTTTGTGTTTCTGATAAATATTATGAACATTTTCACACTTTTTATCACTGCTGACACAGAAATTTAAATGTGTTTTTCTTGGAGAAGGAAACACTTAGAATGCTGAAAGTCGATCTGTGAGCTCACTATTACCATGCCATTGCAGCCGCATAGCTTAAATTCACTTACCATGAAATAAAATTTTGAGGCAATAAGGCAGACAATGTCACTTTTTTTAAAAAGCTTCCTTGCCTGTCAAATCTTCTTCACAAGATCTTAAGTGATAAATATATTGGCTAGCATGCTCGGGTTAAGCTGCAGATATGCAAAGTAAAGGTGTACTGGTGTCAACAGATGTCAGTGTCAGAATCAATCTCCAACAGTGGACTGATCAATAAGGCCTCAGACTAGAAATGTCAAGTTTTCAACAAAAAAAAGTTATGTAAATAGGTTAGATACATATGCGGGACACTCCATCAACACCAGTGGTGGGTTCTGAGTTGTACAAACGCCGTCAGAAACACAAAAACTGTATTTTGCCTTGACATGGAAGTGAGTTACTGCCAAAAAGTCATTCTGTTTTCAAAAAGCTGCCTTGCGTGTTTTTCCTTGCAAAGGAAACACTAAGAGTACTGCAAATTCACCTGTGAGCTCTCTATTACCATGCCATTGCAACCTTCTAATTTAAATGCACTTATCATGAAATAAAATTTTGATGCTCCAAAGGGGGACGAACCCAAAATTTTACCCGACACAGAGTTCCATGGCATCGGACCGAAAAAGCCCTTTGACACAAAAAGTTGATTTTTTTCCTCTGCACATTTTTAACATTTGTAGATATACATTCAATACAGCTTGCTCTAATTCTCCTGAATACAGTCTTTTTTTGTGTTTCTGATAAATATTATGAACATTTTCACACTTTTTATCACTGCTGACACAGACATTTAAATGTGTTTTTCTTGGAGAAGGAAACACTTAGAATGCTGAAAATCCATCTGTGAGCTCACTATTACCATGCTATTGAAGCCGCTTAGTTTAAATTCACTTACCATGAAAGAAAGTTTTGAGGCTGTAAGGCTGACAATGTCACTTTTTTTAAAGAAAGCTGCCTTGCCTGTCAAATCTTCTTCACAAGATCCCAAGTGATAAATATACTGGCTAGCATGCTCGGGGTAAGCTGCAGATATGCAAAGAAAAGGTGTACTGGTGTCAACAGATGTCGGTGTCAGAATCAGTCTCCAACAGTGGACTGATCAATAAAGCCTCAGACTGGAAATGTCAAGTTTTCAATAAAAAAAAGTTATATAGATAGGTTAGATACATATGCGGGACACTCCATTAACACCAGTGGTGGGTTCTGAGTTGTACAAACGCCGTCAGAAACACAAAAACTGTATTTTGCCTTGACACGAAAGTGAGTTACTTCTTGGCAAAGCGCCATATATGGCACTTTGCCAAAAAGTCATTCTGTTTTCAAAAAGCTGCCTTGCGTGTTTTTCCTTGCAAAGGAAACACTAAGAGTACTGCAAATTCACCTGTGAGCTCTCTATTACCATGCCATTGCAACCTTCTAATTTAAATGCACTTACCATGAAATAAAATTTTGATGCTCCAAGGGGGACGAACCCAAAATTTTACCCGACACAGAGTTCCATGGCATCGGACCGAAAAAGCCCTTTGACACAAAAAGTTGATTTTTTTTCCTCTACACATTTTTTTACATTTATAGATATACATTCAATGCAGCTTGTTCTAATTCTCCTGAATACAGTCTTTTTTTGTGTTTCTCATAAAAATTATGAACATTTTCACACTTTTTATCACTGCTAACACAGAAATTGAAATGTGTTTTTCTTAGCGAAGGAAACACTTAGAATGCTGAAAGTCGATCTGTGAGCTCACTATTACCATGCCATTGCAGCCGCATAGCTTAAATTCACTTACCATGAAATAACATTTTGAGGCAATAAGGCAGACAATGTCACATTTTTTAAAAAGTTTCCTTGCCTGTCAAATCTTCTTCACAAGATCTCAAGTGATAAATATTTTGGCTAGCATGCTCGGGTTAAGCTGCAGATATGCAAAGAAAAGGTGTTCTGGTGTCAACAGATGTCGGTGTCAGAATCAATCTCCAACAGTGGACTGATCAATAAGGCCTCAGACTGGAAATGTCAAGTTTTCAACAAAAAAAAGTTATGTAAATAGGTTAGATACATATGCGGGACACTCCATCAACACCAGTGGTGGGTTCTGAGTTGTACAAACGCCGTCAGAAACACAAAAACTGTATTTTGCCTTGACATGAAAGTGAGTTACTTCTTGGCAAAGCGCCATATATGGCGCTTTGCCAAAAAGTCATTCTGTTTTCAAAAAGCTGCCTTGCGTGTTTTTCCTTGCAAAGGAAACACTAAGAGTACTGCAATTTCTCCTGTGAGCTCTCTATTACCATGCCATTGCAACCTTCTAATTTAAATGCACTTACCATGAAATAAAATTTTGATGCTCCAAGGGGGACGAACCCAAAATTTTACCCGACACAGAGTTCCATGGCATCGGACCGAAAAAGCCCTTTGACACAAAAAGTTGATTTTTTTCCTCTGCACATTTTTAACATTTGTAGATATACATTCAATACAGCTTGCTCTAATTCTCCTGAATACAGTCTTTTTTTGTGTTTCTGATAAATATTATGAACATTTTCACACTTTTTATCACTGCTGACACAGAAATTTAAATGTGTTTTTCTTGGAGAAGGAAACACTTAGAATGCTGAAAATCCATCTGTGAGCTCACTATTACCATGCTATTGAAGCCGCCTAGTTTAAATTCACTTACCATGAAAGAAAGTTTTGAGGCTGTAAGACCGACAATGTCACTTTTTTTAAAGAAAGCTGCCTTGCCTGTCAAATCTTCTTCACAAGATCCCAAGTGATAAATATACTGGCTAGTATGCTCGGGGTAAGCTGCAGATATGCAAAGAAAAGGTGTACTGGTGTCAACAGATGTCGGTGTCAGAATCAGTCTCCAACAGTCGACTGATCAATAAAGCCTCAGACTGGAAATGTCAAGTTTTCAATAAAAAAAAGTTATATAGATAGGTTAGATACATATGCGGGACACTCCATTAACACCAGTGGTGGGTTCTGAGTTGTACAAACGGCGTCAGAAACACAAAAACTCTATTTTGCCTTGACATGAAAGTGAGTTACTTCTTGGCAAAGCGCCATATATGGCGCTTTGCCAAAAAGTCATTCTGTTTTCAAAAAGCTGCCTTGCGTGTTTTTCCTTGCAAAGGAAACACTAAGGGGCCGATTCATAGAATTCAGCGCACAAGTGGCGCACGCGGCTGGCGCACAGTGTGCGCGTGCGAATCCCAGCGCCAGCCGCGTGCGCTAAAATCCATTTCCGCGCACAGCGTATTCATGGATTCCAGCCACCAAAACCAGCCGTGGCGCACAGTTGCACAGCGACCCTGCAGCAGCGCCAGTTACGCCTCCAAGAACGCCTCTCGCGCAGGGAAAAGCCATCAAAATCCCCAACCGAGCGCAAAGGGCAGCAGCAAACGCAGAGCTGGGAGCGTGTATTCCAGGGGGGTGCGGGTGTTTCCATACGCGACTGGGCTGGGTACGTGTATTTCAGGGGTGCGCGAGAAAGTCTACACGCGATTGACCTGGGTACGTGGATTTCAGGGGTGCGCGAGAAAGACTACACGCGATTGGCCTGGGTACGTGGATTACAGGGGTGCGCGAGAAAGTCTACACGCGATTGGCCTGGGTACGTGTATTTCAGGGGTGCGCGAGAAAGTCTACACGCGATTGGCCTGGGTACGTGGATTTCAGGGGTGCGCGAGAAAGTCTATACGCGATTGGCCTGGGTACGTGGATTTCAGGGTTGCGCGAGAAAGTCTACACGCGATTGGCCTGGGTACGTGGATTTCAGGGGTGCGCGAGAAAGTCTACACGCGATTGGCCTGGGTACGTGGATTTCAGGGGTGCGCGAGAAAGTCTACACGCGATTGGCCTGGGTACGTGGATTTCAGGGGTGCGCGAGAAAGACTACACGCGATTGGCTTGGGTACGTGGATTTCAGGGGTGCGCGAGAAAGTCTACACGCGATTGGCCTGGGTACGTGGATTTCAGGGGTGCGCGAGAAAGACTACACGTGATTGGCCTGGGTACGTGGATTTCAGGGGTGCGCGAGAAAGTCTACACGCGATTGGCTTGGGTACGTGGATTTCAGGGGTGCGCGAGAAAGTCTACACGCGATTGGCCTGGGTACGTGGATTTCAGGGGTGCGCGAGAAAGACTACACGCGATTGGCCTGGGTACGTGGATTTCAGGGGTGCGCGAGAAAGTCTACACGCGATTGGCCTGGGTACGTGGATTTCAGGGGTGCGCGAGAAAGTCTACACGCGATTGGCCTGGGTACGTGGATTTCAGGGGTGCGCGAGAAAGTCTACACGCGATTGGCCTGGGTACGTGGATTTCAGGGGTGCGCGAGAAAGTCTACACGCGATTGGCCTGGGTACGTGGATTTCAGGGGTGCGCGAGAAAGTCTACACGCAATTGGCCTGGGTACGTGGATTTCAGGGGTGCGCGAGAAAGTCTACACGCGATTGGCCTGGGTACGTGGATTTCAGGGGTGCGCGAGAAAGTTTACACGCGATTGGCCTGGGTACGTGGATTTCAGGGGTGCGCGAGAAAGTCTACACGCGATTGGCCTGGGTACGTGGATTTCAGGGGTGCGCGAGAAAGTCTACACGCGATTGTCCTAGGTACGTGGATTTCAGGGGTGCGCGAGAAAGTCTACACGCGATTGGCCTGGGTACGTGGATTTCAGGGGTGCGCGGGTGGTGGGTGTGCGGGAAGTTCAAGACGTGAATTGGCAGTGTGGGTCCTCCCAGGTCTCCCCTCTACCCCCTCCACGACCTCTGCACGCATCCCACACCACAGGGGACTACCCTGCACCCCATGTCATGTCCCACAGGCAGCCCATCCACCATGGCCATGCCCCCCAGCCAAGCCACATGTCCCCTTGCACCCCCACCCCCCAGCACTGTGGGGCACCTGCCAGCAGGCCCCCACCCATGTCCAACTCCTGTTCCCCACCCCCCCACCCCCCAGCACTGTGGGGCACCCTCCACCAGGCCCCCACCCATGTCTCCCAGCACCCCCACCCCCCAGCCACCAGGGGCACCCTCCACCAGGCCCCCACCCATGTCTCCCAGCACCCCCACCCCCCAGCCACCAGGGGCAGCCTCCACCAGGCCCCCACCCATGTCTCCCAGCACCCCCACCCCCCCAGCCACCAGGGGCACCCTCCACCAGGCCCCCACCCATGTCTCCCAGCACCCCCACCCCCCAGCCACCAGGGGCAGCCTCCACCAGGCCCCCACCCATGTCTCCCAGCACCCCCACCCCCCAGCCATCAGGGGCAGCCTCCACCAGGCCCCCACCCATGTCTCCCAGCACCCCCACCCCCCCAGCCACCAGGGGCACCCTCCACCAGGCCCCCACCCATGTCTCCCAGCACCCCCACCCCCCAGCCACCAGGGGCAGCCTCCACCAGGCCCCCACCCATGTCTCCCACCACCCCCACCCACCAGCCACCAGGGGCAGCCTCCACCAGGCCCCCACCCATGTCTCCCAGCACCCCCACCCCCCAGCCACCAGGGGCAGCCTCCACCAGGCCCCCACCCATGTCCGACTCATGTCTCCCAGCACCCCCACCCCCCCAGCCACCAGGGGCACCCTCCACCAGGCCCCCGCCCATGTCCGACTCATGTCTCCCAGCACCCCCACCCCCCAGCCACCAGGGGCAGCCTCCACCAGGCCCCCACCCATGTCTCCCACCACCCCCACCCCCCCAGCCACCAGGGGCACCCTCCACCAGGCCCCCACCCATGTCTCCCCCCACCCCCACCCCCCAGCAGTGCAGGGGCAGCCTCAAACAGGCCCCCACACATGTCCCCCTGCACCCTCACCCCCCAGCATCCAGGGGCACCCTCCACCAGGCCCCCACTCATGTCCCCCTGCACCCCCACCCCCTAGCATCCAGGGGCACCCTCCACCTGGCACCCACACATGTCTCCCACCACCCCCACCCCCCAGCCACCAGGGGCAGCCTCCACCAGGCCCCCACCCATGTCTCCCAGCACCCCCACCCCCCAGCCACCAGGGGCAGCCTCCACCAGGCCCCCACCCATGTCTCCCAGCACCCCCACCCCCCCAGCCACCAGGGGCACCCTCCACCAGGCCCCCACCCATGTCTCCCAGCACCCCCACCCCCCAGCCACCAGGGGCAGCCTCCACCAGGCCCCCACCCATGTCCGACTCATGTCTCCCAGCACCCCCACCCCCCAGCCACCAGGGGCAGCCTCCACCAGGCCCCCACCCATGTCTCCCAGCACCCCCACCCCCCCAGCCACCAGGGCCACCCTCCACCAGGCCCCCACCCATGTCTCCCAGCACCCCCACCCCCCAGCCACCAGGGGCAGCCTCCACCAGGCCCCCACCCATGTCTCCCAGCACCCCCACCCCCCAGCCACCAGGGGCACCCTCCACCAGGCCCCCACCCATGTCTCCCAGCACCCCCACCCCCCCAGCCACCAGGGGCACCCTCCACCAGGCCCCCACCCATGTCTCCCAGCACCCCCACCCCCCCAGCCACCAGGGGCAGCCTCCACCAGGCCCCCACCCATGTCCGACTCATGTCTCCCAGCACCCCCACCCCCCCAGCCACCAGGGGCACCCTCCACCAGGCCCCCGCCCATGTCCGACTCATGTCTCCCAGCACCCCCACCCCCCAGCCACCAGGGGCAGCCTCCACCAGGCCCCCACCCATGTCTCCCAGCACCCCCACCCCCCCAGCCACCAGGGGCACCCTCCACCAGGCCCCCACCCATGTCTCCCAGCACCCCCACCCCCCAGCCACCAGGGGCAGCCTCCACCAGGCCCCCACCCATGTCTCCCAGCACCCCCACCCCCCCAGCCACCAGGGGCAGCCTCCACCAGGCCCCCACCCCCCCAGCCACCAGGGGCACCCTCCACCAGGCCCCCACCCATGTCTCCCAGCACCCCCACCCCCCAGCCACCAGGGGCAGCCTCCACCAGGCCCCCACCCATGTCTCCCAGCACCCCCACCCCCCAGCCACCAGGGGCACCCTCCACCAGGCCCCCACCCATGTCTCCCAGCACCCCCACCCCCCCAGCCACCAGGGGCACCCTCCACCAGGCCCCCACCCATGTCTCCCAGCACCCCCACCCCCCCAGCCACCAGGGGCAGCCTCCACCAGGCCCCCACCCATGTCCGACTCATGTCTCCCAGCACCCCCACCCCCCCAGCCACCAGGGGCAGCCTCCACCAGGCCCCCACCCCCCCAGCCACCAGGGGCACCCTCCACCAGGCCCCCACCCATGTCTCCCAGCACCCCCACCCCCCAGCCACCAGGGGCAGCCTCCACCAGGCCCCCACCCATGTCTCCCAGCACCCCCACCCCCCAGCCACCAGGGGCACCCTCCACCAGGCCCCCACCCATGTCTCCCAGCACCCCCACCCCCCCAGCCACCAGGGGCACCCTCCACCAGGCCCCCACCCATGTCTCCCAGCACCCCCACCCCCCCAGCCACCAGGGGCAGCCTCCACCAGGCCCCCACCCATGTCCGACTCATGTCTCCCAGCACCCCCACCCCCCCCAGCCACCAGGGGCACCCTCCACCAGGCCCCCGCCCATGTCCGACTCATGTCTCCCAGCACCCCCACCCCCCAGCCACCAGGGGCAGCCTCCACCAGGCCCCCACCCATGTCTCCCAGCACCCCCACCCCCCCAGCCACCAGGGGCAGCCTCCACCAGGCCCCCACCCATGTCTCCCAGCACCCCCACCCCCCAGCCACCAGGGGCAGCCTCCACCAGGCCCCCACCCATGTCTCCCAGCACCCCCACCCCCCAGCCACCAGGGGCAGCCTCCACCAGGCCCCCACCCATGTCTCCCAGCACCCCCACCCCCCAGCCACCAGGGGCAGCCTCCACCAGGCCCCCACCCATGTCTCCCAGCACCCCCACCCCCCAGCCACCAGGGGCACCCTCCACCAGGCCCCCGCCCATGTCCGACTCATGTCTCCCAGCACCCCCACCCCCCAGCCACCAGGGGCAGCCTCCACCAGGCCCTACCCATGTCTCCCAGCACCCCCACCCCCCCAGCCACCAGGGGCACCCTCCACCAGGCCCCCACCCATGTCTCCCAGCACCCCCACCCCCCAGCCACCAGGGGCAGCCTCCACCAGGCCCCCACCCATGTCCAGGAACAGAGACTTCCATGCTGTCATGTGTGCAATCTGCACAGGGCTCCCCATGTCACATTCAAACACATGCAACAACCATGCGGTTCACACATTACAGGTCGCACATGCATTACCATGATGTCCCTGCACACATACATGCGTACATGGCCTATGTCACACATGCAGGCAAGTATCAGACAACCAGCACACTGCAACATGCCCTGTCTCACACAGCAATGCTTGGCCACTTACCGCTCAACTCCAGACGGGTCTCCCTCTCAAGGATCTGGGCGTGGAGCGCTGGGTGTACGCGTTCCAGGACCCTCAACTGGATGGAACTCATGCGGCCCCGACCCCCCTCCACAAGGCGCCGGGCCTTCATGAGGGTCCTGGACCTCAAGTCCTCCCAGCGCTTCTTGACCTTCTGGATGGTGCGGGTTGCCACCCCCTCCGCGTCCTCTCCCGTCCTTCCCTGTTGGCGCGGGACGATCCGAAGAGGGCATCATACTGCCCCAGGACATGCTCCACCAGGACACCAACTTCGGTGGCAGTGAAGCTGGTGCCCCTCTGCCCCTCTGCCCCTCTGGCGGTGGGTTGCAACTGGTGTCAGATGTGGATGTGCTCGACATGGCAACCCCAGGGGCAGGAGTGGGTGACCAACTGGGTCCTGGGGCTGGGCTGTGGAGCGATGTCATTTGAGTCGGGACTCTTCTGTACCAGCAGGGGTGGACACAGCAACTGGACCCCTGCAGATGGCTGATGTGCAGGCACCAAATGGCAGGGCACGGTGGCAGCAGGCAGGCAGGCAGGCAGCAGCAGATGGCATGTGGGAGGCTGCTGGGGCACTGGGGGCCAGTGAAGTGGCCTTCTGGGCAGGAGCGTGGTCTTCCGTGTGTCTTCGCGTGGCCAGCTTCATACGGAGTGATTAGGCACGTGAAAAATCTGCACGCTGCGTGTAATGCGCGTAAGCGCGCGTGAAAAACTGCACGTCCGCGTGTAATAGGAGGAAAGGGCCCATGCATAAGCGTGCGCGCGTGAAAAACTGCACGTCCGCGTGTAATGCGCGTAATCAAACGTGAAAAAGTGCACGTCCGCATGTGTCGTGACGCGCGCGTGCGTTTCCCTCAGCACGGGTTAAAGGTGAGCGGGCCCAGCAGTTCGCTGTACGTGCCTTTCGTGGAGACTGACGTGTGTTGCTGCTTCCAGTTGTTTCGCGCGCCATCTACTTCACAGCTCTCAAGGACGTATCTCTTCTTTTGGCGGGGGTATTGGCTACGCGTGTTTTTCTGCATCGCGCTAGTCAGACGGTGAGTCGCAAACGCTCCTTTTC
Source organism: Ambystoma mexicanum (assembly GCF_040938575.1). NCBI lineage: Eukaryota > Metazoa > Chordata > Amphibia > Caudata > Ambystomatidae > Ambystoma > Ambystoma mexicanum. The sequence goes on from NC_090941.1 coordinate 1,094,110,031, forward strand.
CCACTGCGGGTGCCCCTGTGTATCGCACCCATTTTCGATGTCATCGTAGCCTGCGTGTCCCACGCGTACGCGTTATACGTGTTACTGGGTGCCACCGCGTACTGCGGGAGGTTTAATCCACGCACGTAGGCTGCAGGGTTGCCTGCACGGTTTTACTGCAGTTTTGGGGTGCCTGAGCGTTGCGTGACCCGTCAACACATCACCGGGGTCACATACAGCCTTGCAGGTGCAGGGGGGCTGTTAACATCTTGCTTCCCACCCCCTTCACCCCAATTGCCCAGGTCAATTGTGCTGTACACCTCACATTGGCACCACTCCATCTGTGCCAGCACTATAACATCTGTGCCATGGTAGGGAGGCTACCAAAGGTGAGGGGCGCCTCAGCTGGGCGTCCTCCTCGTGGCGGGCGTGGTCGGGGACGTGGCCGTGGTGACCAGGGAGTAGGGGGACTCCAGGGTGTCCAGGGCAGCCACAGAGGGGGAAGAGGCAGGGGTGCGCCACTTGAGCACAATGTTGTGCCATGCGTTGGTGCAGCCATGCCACCACCCCCTGTGGTTCAGGGGGATGCAGCTCCTGCATCTGGCACTGGCACCCGTATGACCCGGCAGTCCGTTTCATCGACTGCCACGGGCCCAAGGGTAGCGGTAGCTGCAGGTGCAGTTGTGGACACCGCCACCCAGGCTCAGGGTCTGCCAGCGCAGGCTGCGTTGGCACTTGAAGAGCCCTTGGTAGATCTCCAACAGGCCAGGGGGGAAACCATTGGGGCAGGCCGGGCTGCTCAGACCAAGACACGTGTCCCTGGGGCAGTCATGTCATCTGCTGCCCCGAACAGCCGGGTGTTGGCAAGTGCAGGGGCAGATGCACCCAACAGCACCCCGGTTGTGAGTCTGCCAACCAGGACCGTTGCGGTCAATGACCCTGCCACAGCTGATGTTGCTGCGCAGGGTCCATTAGTGGGCACCCAGCTGCCACTGACACAAGTCAGGCCTTTGGTCATCCCTCCACCTGCCACTCCCTCGGCTCAATCCACCCAACCCACTGGCCATACTGGTCAGGGCGGCATTAGCCAGCCAGGGTCTGCGCCACAGTCCAAGAGGAGGAAGGTTGCATCTGCAGCACAGGCTGGGACCCCACACACAGCCACGACCTCCTGCACGTTGAGGAAGAAGCCTTTCTGTAAGCAGGAACTGGACTTCCTCGTGGACTACGTGCGGGGACACAGCCGTGACATGCTAGTGGGTGCCAATAGTCAGACTACGGCTGCCCAACGTGACACCCACTGGAAGCATGTGGCGGAACATGTCAGTTCATTCGGCCATGAGGTGCGCACGGCGCAGGAGTGCAAAAAGCGCTGGAATGACATCAAGCGCAGCACTAAGGCCAAGCGTGCCTCAAATTACAACTTGACTCTGGTGACTGGCGGTGGGCCTGCACCAGAGGAGGAAGAACTCACTCCGCATGAGGCTCTCGTTGCGGAGTTCATACCACCAGAATTGGTCGAAGGTGTGGGAGAGATGCTGGACTTTGATGCCCAGTCCAGTGAGTGTTGATGCGTAGTTGTTGAGGACGTGTGTGTTTCACTTGTGGGATGTGTTGTGCATGATTGCTGCTACATGTGACCTGTACATGGTTCTGATGTGTAAGTAATGCAATGCCACCGTCATGCATGTCTCCTCTGCCTGCATGCGGGACTCCATGTGGCCATGCTCCCTTGCCCCTCCTCCGCCACTCTGCACCCCAGTTCCACCTTTGCACTGGTCTGCTACATTCTTGCCAATGTGTAGTTTCATGTTCATGTGTCCTGTGTAGATGCTAACTTCCAGCTTAGAAACTGCCAGACATATGCCGTGTGGTACAGCCTTAGTACTCGATGCAGGGCATCCCACTTGTACTGTGCATGGGTCAGATGTCCCGCAGGGACATGAGTGCCCATTCATGCTCCATGTGCATTGCACACATGCCCCTATGTGTCCTTGACTGGATGATCACTGTAATATGAGTCCTTGGTTACATACATTGCCTGCCATATTATCGGCCTCCCCATGTCAACTGTGGCTCAGTCCTGCGTTGCACACATGTTTAGGCTCTGACAATCTGTGTGGCTCACAGGTCTCAGCCTGTTCAATGGCCAATGACTCTGTCCAACTCTTGTCGTGTCTTCTTCACACGTGGCCGGCCTCCGGATCTTCCATCATGTGTCCTGCCCACTGTCCCAGCATCATTTGCAGTGTTGTAATTGAAATCACATTAAGCTGTTGATGCCAGTCAACACTGCTTGTCAATACACAGGTGTATGGTCAGCCTTTTGATACCATGCTAGGCATCCCTGCTTTGGTACTGGGGTGGAGGGGTGCTTGCCTTCTAGACATGGTACACATTGAATACACAATGCACGTGATGTCTGATTTTGACATTGCACTGCCTTCACATTTCCTGGCACACACCATGGAGTGCTTGTACATGTAGGTAGTGAGTGGCGTACACATTTTCTGCACTGCATAGACCCACTTCCATGCAAACTGCCACCTTTCAACAGGTCTGATCACAGAAGCTATTCTAAGTAGACCCAGCATGCATGCAAGGTCATATGTTGTGTGTCACATGTCTGCCAGATGCCTTTGCTGTCGGTGTGTGTGTGTGTGTGTTGTGTGCTTCCGACATGTGTACTGACCTTTTCCTCTCTATTTTTCAGGTGATGACGCAATGGATGCAGAGGATGCTGTTGTCATGCCAGACACAGGGTTGGTAAGACCACATCAACCCGGCACTAGTGGGGTCGTGGGGTGGTAGGCCACGAAAACCCCCAAGTGCTGCAGTCCATCCTGTCTCTGGCTGCCTATGAGTCCAGCCTTGATGACGACTCTGACGTCCATGTTGAGTTGGATGACCATCAAGTCCATGTGTCAGGGGTGAGTGATTCTGATGTGGACACTCCTCTGTCTGCGACCCCTGCACTGAGGGATCAGACAGTCTTGGTTCCTCCGCCCGTGGTGGATCGGGACGCAGGGTCACCCTCCACACCAGTCACTGATGTGCCTGGGACATCACGTCGACGGGGGCATGTAGTCGTGCAGCCGCAGGCGGTGCCAACACAGCGAGGACCCCCGGTCCTTGGGTCCCGCAGGGGTCAAGTCCGGCAACGCGGTCGCCACGCGCAACCGCTGTATACTGAGTGGGAGCAAGACATGACTGCCAATTCAGAACGGCAGGGGGCAGCAATGGAGAACATCGCTGACAGCATGGAGCGTGTGGCCCGATCTGTGCTCCCCCCTGCTAGGCAGGTGCTTCTCCAGCAGCAGGCGGCACGGTCCACGGCCCGCTCACTCAGGCTGGGCATGGCGGCCTCAGACAGGGCACGCCAGGCTGAAATGTCGTCTCTGCGTCAAGCAATTGCTGCTCACGCAGAGGCGCACATGGATGCCCTGAGGGAGGAGTATGCCTCCCTCAGATCCACTCTGGGTGTCCTTATGATGTCCCAGAGGCAGCAGGCAGAGGAGAGGTTTGCACAGCTTGAGCGCACCATCTCGGCTGAGCTACAGGCTTGCCGGGAGGTGCAGCGGTTGTCCAGCCAGGCCTTGCAGGAGGAACTCCGTGTTACACGTGCTACCTTGCAAGAGGAAGCACGTGTATCACGTGAGGTCCTGCATGCAGACCTATGTAACATCGCCACACAGAACCAGACTCACCTGTCCGGCAGACTTGCTGCCGACGAGGGGCAAGCTGCGGCTAGGCGTGGCCAGGCTACTGTGCCACGTCCTCCTTTTCAGGATGAGCCAGACTCGGACGACCATCTATCTCCCACATAGGTCGTGCTGTGAAGGCGTTGAGCCCATGGAGGTATTTTGTTTTGGCTCAGCATCATCGCATGTGGATGTTGAGCAGCACCCTGTACCTCCCCCCTCCTGGGTGCCTCCCCTCCCCCCCGGGTCGTATGTGGCCATTTTTGATTTTTCTTTTAGTTTAGTTAGTTAAGTTTCTGTTTGATAGTTAGTTTAAATAGGTAATGTAGGTTTTCCATAGTTAGTGTAATTAGTTAATAGTTGAGTTAGTTTAAAATTTGTAGTCTATTGTGCTTACATGTGACAGTGCGGTGCCTTGTGGTTTTTGAAGGCATCCACTGTCTGTTCCAGCTGGGCCCTTCATGGTTGTCTTGTGTATGTGTTTGCTGCTTGGGTTCCTTGACTCACATATGCCACTCCTGCCTCCCTTATCCATGGGCTCGCAAGGATGGTTCGGTGTAACAGAATTTTACACAAGGGCTTTGGACTGTCATATCTGTGGCATGTCTGGTGCTTTTTGACTTGTGTTGACACCCCTAGTGGGGATGATTTAGGTGTAATTGTCCACTGTTCAGCTTTTGCTAGATGGGGCGTGTCATGATTAATGTGGACATTGATTGCTATGCATTGTGTATTATGTTTCATATCTTTCCTGTACACGTGCTTGTTGCAAATCATGCTGTAGATAGTGTTCCACACTTTGGAGGTGAAAGACGGACTGATGGTGTGATTTGTGATGTGACTCTCTGACATGGTCAAGTAATGAGATGCCTGATGAGACACACACAGATCACTTTGATGCATTAATCATGTGTTTCATGCACTTTCTGCAGGGGGATGAGGCACCAGAGCACCTTTGCCAGCAGACATAGCCCATTGGACGACGTAATTCCTGACCCGTTTGTTGGTGCCCACATGCACATGTGTGCACAAGCAGAGCCACAGTGATTGCAGACCCACATCCTAGAACTGCTGACATGTTCCAAGGAACTCCAGGCAAGGTGAGCATCACAGGGGGGCCACGAGACAGCAACGCTTGCACCAGGCGAGTTGCACGTGCAGGCTTAGTCACAGCACTGAGGGTGAGCTTAGACAAATATTGGTGTTGAAGCACACAATGCAGCTCAGATGTGTTTGTGGACTGATGGCTGTTGATAGTAGGGTTGTCTGGGACACATGCGGGGGCAGTGGCACATACCCTGCGGTACACCAAGGTTCATTGAGGCACTTGTATCAACCATGTAGCCTTCCAAGACATGGAAAGGGGCAGCTCACAGGGACATACAGCAAGGGACATACTCGGGTGCAGTGCATGTCTATTCCACGTACTTCATGATAAATGCACTGGCAACTTTGTTTTGGTCATGGTGGTACGCAACTTGCTCTGTAGTCATGGCTTGCCATATGGGTCTGTCTGCTTACCCAGGGAACATTGCATGTTGTGTGAATTGTGACACATTGGTGTTCCATTTGCCACGCACCCACCAGCGGCTGACTTACTGCATTGACTGTGAATGACCCGTCACAGGGGTGATGTTATATATGGGTACGAAGCATGGAGCACAGATTGTCTGTTTGTAGAGTTGTATGTTGTTATGGGGCATGTTTTGTGTTGTGTTTTTGTGTAATTGGCATGTACTGGTTGCTGACTGTGTCTCTCTTTGCAGCATTGCAGTGCTCCTGTAACCGGACCTGAGAGTGCGCAGGCAGGAGGCCAGCACTCAAAACCAGAGCTAAGTGTCTTGTTGTATTTTCTTACAAACTGCCCTGCATAGGCTTGCTGGGGAGTGTACTGATGCATGGATGTATGTGTGGTCCTATTTGGTATGTTTTTTACCCTAATCACCCTTGATCCTATGCAATTTCGAAACCTGTACCCTCTACCCGGTGTTCCTGCTTCCCATGCCTATCCAAGCAATGTTCCCTGACCCTCTTTCCCCACTGGGGTTGCGGATGCCTGTGTAAGCCCCGAACTTGCAGGCGCCAAAACCCTAGAGGGGGTGGTTGGTTCGTACCACTCCTGAGCCTGGACTACAGAAGGCCATGACAATGATGTCCAAGTTTGTTTGGATTGTGCATGTGTTCATGCAGGTTGTACATTTTCGTGCATTCCCTGGTTTCATGTGTCATTCCTGCTCCCCTCACCTGCCACGCATTCCAGTCATCCAGTGTGTCTACACCTGTCCAGACTGCATATCCCTGAACCTCTTTCCCCACCAGGATCTCAGGGGCCTGTGTGAGTTTGACCTTGCAGGCACCCGGGACATGGTGTGGGTGGTTGTTTCATGAGACTCCAGCGCCTGTACAGGGGATCTGTGACAGTACACATCCATTCATGGTGCATCATCCTATGTCATGTACCACACATGTCTCACATCCTGTCGTGACATTGTTTTGCTGTGCTACCTTGGTTGTTGCATCATTGTGGTAGTACTTGGCCTTTGAGACGTACTGCTATGTCAAGTCATCTACTGGAGGGTGTTTGGGTTCCTTTTCATGCCTTGGATTATGTGATTTTGGAAATGAGTGTGGATTCTGAGGGTTCAGGCATCTCTTTACACACAAGGTGGGAGATGGACACGAAGGGTAAAGGTGATCCTGTGGCCAGGTGGGAATGAGGGTTGGAGGCTCCATGACCCAGGTGCAGTTGTTCAGTGGGTCATGGTCATTTGCGAGGGGGGGGGGTTGTTGTTGATAGTTGCGTTGCCCTGCAGTGTGATGGGAACTCTGACATTGTAATGTTGTTGTCCTATGTACATGTTGTGTTCTGCTGATCAATGCCTGTTCATGTGTTGTGTTTTCCTTTCAGGTGCGAGGGGATAGTAGTGGTTTGACATGCTGGGGTGTACACATGGTGGATGTTCACATGTGATGTGTAGGGAACACTGATGGTCACTTGAGTGCACATGCATATGTGGAGTGCATGTCCTTGCAGAACCACACACTTGCACTCGGATGCACTCCATGTACTCCCACCCTTGCATATCCACGTGTACACTGTTTGCCTTCTGGTGCCCACTGTGTCCCGCCAGCACATGTTCTGTGACCGATTATGGTTCCAGTACATGCCTAATTTGATGTTTGATGTAGTCTGTCACTTAGATGTGATGCTCAGGGTGTGCATCACACGCAATGGCTGTTCACTGTGCTGTGCGCTGAGCAGTGTGATGCAGGAGTAGGACATTGCACACATGAGCTGCAGTGTTCATTTTGCAATGCATCATGTGCATATAGCCAGGCATTCATTGTGATGTTACGTCTACGACTGTTGTAATGCATTTGGAATCGACTTATTTTTGGTGGGACATTTTGTTGGTCTGTCATTTCATCGGATTCCGGGTCAGGCATCATTGTCCGATGCCACTGTACATTTAGGACATGGAAATGTGTACCTTATCGTTACTGGGTCGGTGTATGGGTATTGCTTGCCATGTCATGTTGATGTTTGGGAGGGTTTGACTGACATGACAGTGATGGCCATGGCCTGTTTTGCAGGTGTGTGTGATGCACACCTTGCATGTCCAGGTCATCCGCTTCTCAGAGCAACTAGCTGGAGGTAGGTTTCTCTCCGCAGCAGGGTCCTCCCCCTCAAACAGACTTCCTGACTTGAACTTGAGGGGAACCATCTCCAGTTCTGGAAGCACCTCAAGACCTTCCTCTTTGCTTCTGCTTACTCTCTGCCTCTCCCTTGCAGAATTGTTCACTGGAACTGCACAGGAGCTGCAACTGGGCCACTCTCACCAACCTCGGTCCCTGGCCCAGCCACTGTCCACTTGCACTGCCACCCTGGCAACCCCTGCACTGCAGTACTGTCTCTCTATCCCTACAGCCCTCCCTTCCCAGCACTCGTCTGCACTTACCTTAGCAGTTGCCACCAGGCGACCTATGTATAATTGTTTGGCCTACTTCCCCTGTACTGGACTCCCCCCCACCCTTGCACTTTTCCCTTCCCCCTACCCCTGCACTTGCACAATCACAATGACACCTGGCCTAGTAGTACCGTTCTCTGTGTTCCCTTGTTCCCCCCCCGCCTCATTGTGCCTTGTAATACTTGTGTATGGCTCATGTCATGTCACATGTCATATGTGTGAATTTTGGTTGCACAGGATAGCTTGTGTTTAAGTAGCTAGGGATGCAGACGATGTGGCACTTCCATGGCAACTATCTCAGGGTGGTAGGGTTGTGACAGTTGACTGTCACTTTGTCATCATCGATTGTCACCTGGTATGTGCCAGGCCTGTGTGCACTCCGCAGGGGTGGGAGTTTAGGTGAAAAATGTGGCCACAAGCTGGGTCCGGGCTACCTCGCCACGTGCCCTGTCCCCTCCCATGGGCAGCGCCTGTGCCTGTGGTTGGGGATGTGGGGGCACCACCATGTCCACCGGGACGCCCTGCCGTGTTGCAACATTGTGCAGGACACATGCTGCCACAATGATCCTGCACACAACTGCTGGTGCATAGAGTAGTTGCCCACCAGAGCGGTCAAGGGAGCGGAAACGTGACTTGAGCACTCCGAATGTGCGCTCCACTATGCCCCTGGTTGCAATATGGGCAGCGTTGTATCTTACCTGGGGTGGTGTGGTGGGGTTCCGGATTGGCGTCATCATGTGGTTGCTCAGAGGGTAGGCACTGTCCCCTGGGGAGGTGATAATTGTTCAGATTATTAGGGTTGGTATATTTGTCTGTGTGTGACTTGCATGCATGTGCAAGGGCATTTGTACTCACCTAGGAGCCATGTGTCGCCATGCTGCCCAGCTTCCAGGGCCCGGCTCAGGGCGGACATTCTGTATATGAAACTGTCATGGGTGGAGCCAGGGTAGTTTGCATAGACAGAGGTGATGATTCCCTTTGCATCGCATACCAGCTGTACATTGATGGAATGCCAGTGCTTGCGGTTTCGGTAGATGTGCTCAGTGGCCCTAGGTGGACGTAGGGCCACATGGGTGCAATCTATGGCACCGAGCACTTTGGGGAAGTGTGCCACCCTGAAAAAATCCAGGACAACGGCCTGCCTTTCTGCGGGTGTTCTGGGCATGTAATTGTGCCTGCGGACTGAGGGGCGCGCTGTCATGATTGCCAGTACCTGGTGTAGGCAGCGTGACTGCGTGGCCTGTGAGACCCCCCCCACTATGGCAGTGGTCCGCTGAAACGACCCAGTGGCCAAGAAATGCAAGACATTGAGCAGCTTCTCCAAGGGGCTCAATGCTTGGGAGCAAAGGGTGGGGGATGTGAGGTCATCTTCCCACTCCCTGACCAGGTCTAGGATGATATGGGGTGGAAACCTATACCTGCCGTAGACCTGGTCGTCAGGCATCCCAAAAAGGCCTGTCCGTGGTGCAAAAATGCGTGCCCTGGCTATTCTCCTCCTCCTGCGGTGTCCCACAATCACTGCAGCAACAAATGGGGCATTCATCGTCGCTGTATATACGCGTTTGTTGTTTGCGCGCACTTTTATGCTGTGCGCGGGCGCGGGACGCCTCCGTGTGGGCGGATTCGTTGGTTTCCCGTATTCGGGTGTCATCGCGTGTGATCGGAGGGGAGCGAGCGTACACGCGATTGGCCTGGGTACGTGTGTTTCGGGGTGCGCGGGTAGTTCCACACGCGATTGGCCTGGGTACGTGTGTTTCGGGGTGCGCGGGAAGTTCCACACGCGATTGGCCTGGGTACGTGTGTTTCGGGGTGCGCGGGTAGTTCCACACGCGATTGGCCTGGGTACGTGTGTTTCGGGGTGCGCGGGTAGTTCCACACGCGATTGGCCTGGGTACGTGTGTTTCGGGGTGCGCGGGTAGTTCCACACGCGATTGGCCGGGGTACGTGTGTTTCGGGGTGCGCGGGTAGTTCCACACGCGATTGGCCAGGGTACGTGTGTTTCGGGGTCCCGTGAACTTTCACACGCGATTGGTTGGGATCCACGTGTGTACTGTCATCACGTGCAATGAGGGATACTCCCTCGCACGTCACGTCACAGACGCGCTCACGCGCTGATGGCCTTTGGTCCAATGAAAATGTGTATGCGTGCAGACGCGCTTACGCGCTAAGGGCCTTTCCTCGAATTACACGCTGACGTGCAGAATTTTCACGTGCCAAATCACTCCGTATCAAGCTGGCCACGCGTAAGCACACGGAAGACCACGCTCCTGCCCAGAAGGCCGAACTACTGCCCCCCAGAGCCCCGAGCACGCTCCCACCTGCCATCTGCTGCTGCCTGACTGCCTGCTGCCCACGTGCCCTGCCATTTGCTGCCTGCACATCAGCCAGGGGTGCTGTTGGTGTGACCACCCCTGCTGGAACCAAAGACTCCCGACTGGGATTCCATCGCTCCACAGCCCATCCCCAGGACCCAGTTGCCCACCCACTCCTGCCTCTGGGGTTGTCATGTCGGGGCAAACTCCATCTGTGACCACTGACAACCCCCGGCCAGAGAGGCAGAGGGGCACCAGCTTCAGTGCCACCAAAGTTGGTGTCCTGGTGGAGCAAGTCCTGGGGCAGTATGATGCCCTCTTCGGAAGTTGCCGCGCCGACAAGGAAGGACGGACTCGGATCTGGACTGACATCGTGACTGCCATCAACGCGGAGGGGGTGGCAGTCCGCGACTTCCAACATGTCAAGAAGCGCTGGGAGGACTTCAGGTCCAGGACCCTGACCAAGGCCCGGCGCCTCTTGAAGGCAGCGGATGCCAAGGGGCGCCGGGGCCACTTGTCGGAAGAACAGATGAGGGTCCTGGAACACATATCCCCAGCGCTCCACGTCCAGGTCCTTGAGAGGCAGACCCGTCTGGAGTCGAGCGGTGAGTGTACATGCATCCTGATTGTGAGCAGTGCGTGTGGTGATTGTTCAGTAGTGTGCAGGTTGCACATCTGTTTGTATGGGGTCGAGTATGGGTGCGGGTGTACAGGGCCGTGGGGCTGACACATGCGAGGGCTGTAATGTGTGAGACATGGATGGTGCCTGTGTGTGTGGGCTTGCATGCCAAATGCAGTTGTGTGGGCACACAAGTTTGTATGAATGTGTATGTGAGTAGACATGTCCGTGATGTCACGCATGTATGTTGTTTTCAGCTGATTGTATCAGCGCTGTGTACATGTGCATGTGTGTGTATTTGACAAGGGTGCAACAGTGATGCAACATGGATGCATGTGACAGCGGTATGTGGAAGCCTGATGGGCAGATGTGACATGGATGCCCGTCTGAACACTGCGACACTTAGCAGAGGTGTACACATGCATGCAAGTGTGGTGGTGTGTGTACATGTGTGGTGCACTTCCTGTGCATGTGATGTCTGGCTCCCCTTTGGCTGCTGATGCTGTTGTATGTGTATGGATGGTGTTGGCAGTTGCAACATGGCTGTGGTATGGCTCGTGTGTGCAAGTTGTAATGACATGTGTGTTGGGGATTGTGATGACATGTCAGAGGTTTGCCAATGCCACTCATGTACAACTGTCATGTGTGTATGTGTAGATTGTACAGTGCCCTGATGCCTGTGTTTTGTTTCTCCCTGTCTGCAGCGTCAACTGATGAAGAGGGCGGAGAAGGTGCTGTGGAGCACAGCGGCGGGGATCCCACCGCCAGCCGGAGACGCAAGGCCCGGCTCCCCTCCCAGGTTGTCATCTCGTCGGGGAGTGAGGAGTCCGGTGCCGCGTCCCAGGCCGCAGCTGCCGGGGGGAGGTCCAAGAGGCGGAGGTTGCAGTTGGACTCCTCGGCAGCAGAAGGGGCAGCTGGGACCCCACAGGGCCCAACGGGGGAAGATGGCACAGAGTCATCCAGGTTGGTGGGGGGTTTGGTGGAGGAGGAGGCCGTGCAAGCACCGGAGACGGGGTCTGGGGGTGGGGATCCCACTGGTGCTAGTGGTGCAGTGCAGGACCAGGGACAGGAGGGAGCACAGGCCGCCGCGGAGGTGCCTGTGTGCAATCCTGTCCCTGATCCTGTCCCTGCATCATCTTGCACCAGCAGGGATGCCCATGTCCAGACCAGTTTTCAGGCAGGGGATGAGCTGACGTCAACTGGCCTTCCTCTGCCTGCGGACGTGGCTATCCAGGCCCGGGTTGAGCCTGTCCTGGCTGGAGTGGCGTTGCGTCAACGGGCCATGCGAGGTGACCTGCAGTCTTTTCATGAAGAGACTGCAGATCATCTCGAATGGCTCGTTGACCACGTCAGCCTGCTGGGACAGGTCACCCAGGCCGGATTCCTCCGTCTGATGGGGCTTGCCACGACCCCCTCCTCAGCTGGACCCCCTACGCGCCAGTCGTCCTCTGTGCCATCTTCCCACCCATCAGTCACCTGGGTGCCCTGTGGAGCTGCCTCTGACGGTGCGGCCAGGCTGGTGGAGGAGGCATCCCTGCCACAGTCGGGAGTCGGACGTCCAGCAGGGGTGGCCACGTCAACGACTGCACCCCAGCCGGCGGAGGATGTGCAGGCAGCAGGAGGCAGTGCAGGGGCAGAGGCACAGCAGCAGCAGCACCATGGTGGGAGCCATGAAGGCTCGGGGCCTTCGACATCGGAGGGGCAGGCATCGGCCGGAGGGCAGGAGGACCCAGGACAAAAAGTGTCTTCCGTGTGGCAGCGGTTGGGCCACGCCATAGATGCGGAGCGGCAGCGGGCGGAAGAGGCACGGCTCTCAATGGTCAGGGCGGAGAACTCCATGCAGAGGGCCCTGAGGCGGGTCGAGTGCCTCGAGGCAATCCGCAGGGCTTTGGAGGTGGACACGTCGACGGCCCTGCGGACCCTCGGGGCCATGGAGGAGGACCGCCTCCGGGACATTGAGGAGGAGTTCGATGATGCCCTGGCCCGGCACATCCAGAAGTGAGCCGTGGAACTAGCCCGCTGCCCTTGTACATAGTTATGTAGGTAGTGTTAAGTTTCATTTTTGTTTTTATTTCATTTGGACCTTTTGGACATTGGCCACATTTTTGTATATAGTTTTTTTTATTAGTTAGTGTAGTTAGTTAGGTTTCCTTTATTTTGTTGGGATGATGGACCCTGGCTTCTTGGATTGTACATAGTTGTGGACTTGTACATACTTTCTTTTTTAACATTATCCATGGATCAATGGCTTATAATTTTTTTTTCACATTGGATTTTGTTTGGTGGACATTGACTTTGTACTACATTACTTTGGATTTCTATATTCTTTAATTTTTTTTTTTTTTTTGAACGGACATGCTTCTTTTCATTTTTTTCCATTCACATTTCTGTTTCTTCATTTTTGTTTCTATTCATCTTTCCTTTAATACATTATTTATTTGTTGCACTTCAATGTGTGGTGTCTCATTGTTTTCATGCATTTCATGTTATGTGTTTTGAGAATCACTGACACCCATTGGGTGTATGTGAGGGACATGTGTTTGTTTTGGAACTTGCAATTGGTGTTCTGTGATGTAATTGCAGAATATGAGTGGGTGGATGCAATACTCGGGTGGGTGTTTTGCATTTGGGGGCTGACCATAGAGACCAGGGATCTGGACTGTGATGACATGTTGGGTGGGGAACATGAGTTGGACATGGGTGGGGGCCTGCTGGAGGGTGCCCCTGGATGCTAGGGGGTGGGGGTGCAGGGGGACATGAGTGGGGGCCTGGTGGAGGGTGCCCCTGGATGCTGGGGGGTGAGGGTGCAGGGGGACATGTGTGGGGGCCTGTTTGAGGCTGCCCCTGCACTGCTGGGGGGTGGGGGTGGGGGGAGACATGAGTGGGGGCCTGGTGGAGGGTGCCCCTGGATGCTAGGGGGTGGGGGTGCAGGGGGACATGAGTGGGGGCCTGGTGGAGGGTGCCCCTGCACTGCTGGGGGATGGGGGTGGTGGGAGACATGAGTGGGGGCCTGGTGGAGGGTGCCCCTGGATGCTAGGGGGTGGGGGTGCAGGGGGACATGAGTGGGGGCCTGTTTGAGGCTGCCCCTGCACTGCTGGGGGGTGGGGGTGGGGGGAGACATGAGTGGGGGCCTGGTGGAGGCTGCCCCTGGTGGCTGGGGGGTGGGGGTGCTGGGAGACATGAGTGGGGGCCTGGTGGAGGGTGCCCCTGGATGCTGGGGGGTGAGGGTGCAGGGGGACATGTGTAGGGGCCTGTTTGAGGCTGCCCCTGCACTGCTGGGGGGTGGGGGTGGGGGGAGACATGAGTGGGGGCCTGGTGGAGGGTGCCCCTGGATGCTAGGGGGTGGGGGTGCAGGGGGACATGAGTGGGGGCCTGGTGGAGGCTGCCCCTGGTGGCTGGGGGGTGGGGGTGCTGGGAGACATGAGTGGGGGCCTGGTGGAGGGTGCCCCTGGATGCTGGGGGGTGAGGGTGCAGGGGGACATGTGTAGGGGCCTGTTTGAGGCTGCCCATGCACTGCTGGGGGGTGGGGGTGGGGGGAGACATGAGTGGGGGCCTGGTGGAGGGTGCCCCTGGATGCTAGGGGGTGGGGTGCAGGGGGACATGAGTGGGGGCCTGGTGGAGGCTGCCCCTGGTGGCTGGGGGGTGGGGGTGCTGGGAGACATGAGTGGGGGCCTGGTGGAGGGTGCCCCTGGATGCTGGGGGGTGAGGGTGCAGGGGGACATGTGTAGGGGCCTGTTTGAGGCTGCCCCTGCACTGCTGGGGGGTGGGGGTGGGGGGAGACATGAGTGGGGGCCTGGTGGTGGGTGCCCCTGGATGCTAGGGGGTGGGGGTGCAGGGGGACATGAGTGGGGGCCTGGTGGAGGGTGCCCCTGGATGCTGGGGGGTGGGGGTGGTGGGAGACATGAGTGGGGGCCTGGTGGAGGGTGCCCCTGGATGCTAGGGGGTGGGGGTGCAGGGGGACATGAGTGGGGGCCTGTTTGAGGCTGCCCCTGCACTGCTGGGGGGTGGGGGGAGACATGGGTGGGGGCCTGCTGGAGGCTGCCCCTGGTGGCTGGGGGTGCAGGGGGACATGCGTTGGTGGGCAGTAGTGCTAGTTGATATGTGGGTTGGCTGGTGGGCATGGCCATGGTGGATGGGGTGCCTGCAGGACATGTGCTGGGTAGGCCCCTGTGGTGTGAGCCACCTGCAGGGGCCGTGGAGGGTGTAGAGGGTACACCTGGGAGGACCCACACGTGCAATTCACGTGTGCTGCTCCCCGCGCACCCCCGGAATACACGTACCCCGCTCAATCGCGTGTGGAACTTCCCGCGCACCCCTGGAATCCACGTACTCGGCCAAATCGCGTGTGGAACTTCCCGCGCACCCCTGGAATCCACGTACACGGCCAAATCGCGTGTGGAACTTCCCGCGCACCCCTGGAAGCCACGTACCCGGCCAAATCGCGTGTGGAACTTCCCGCGCACCCCTGGAATCCACGTGCCCGGCCAAATCGCGTGTGGAACTTCCCGCGCACCCCCGAAATACACGTACCCCGCTCAATCGCGTGTGTCACTTCCCGCGCACCCCTGAAATCCATGTACCCGGCCAAATCGCGTGTGGAACTTCCCGCGCACCCCCGAAATACACGTACCCCGCTCAATCGCGTGTGGAACTTCCCACGCACCCCTGAAATCCACGTACCCGGCCAAATCGCGTGTGGAACTTCCCGCGCACCCCTGGAATCCACGTACACGGCCAAATCGCGTGTGGAACTTCCCGCGCACCCCTGGAATCCACGTACCCGGCCAAATCGCGTGTGGAACTTCCCGCGCACCCCTGGAATCCACGTACCCGGCCAAATCGCGTGTGGAACTTCCCGCGCACCCCCGTAATACACGTACCCCGCTCATTCGCGTGTGTCACTTCCCGCGCACCCCCGAAATACACGTACCCCGCTCAATCGCGTGTGGAACTTCCCGCACACCCCTGGAATCCACGTACACGGCCAAATCGCGTGTGGATCTTCCCGCGCACCCCTGGAATCCACGTACCCGGCCAAATCGCGTGTGGAACTTCCCGCGCACCCCTGGAATCCACGTGCCCGGCCAAATCGCGTGTGGAACTTCCCGCGCACCCCCGAAATACACGTACCCCGCTCAATCGCGTGTGGAACTTCCCGCGCACCCCTGGAATCCACGTACACGGCCAAATCGCGTGTGGAACTTCCCGCGCACCCCTGGAATCCACGTACCCGGCCAAATCGCGTGTGGAACTTCCCGCGCACCCCCGTAATACACGTACCCCGCTCATTCGCGTGTGTCACTTCCCGCGCACCCCCGAAATACACGTACCCCGCTCAATCGCGTGTGGAACTTCCCGCGCACCCCTGGAATCCACGTACACGGCCAAATCGCGTGTGGAACTTCCCGCGCACCCCTGGAATCCACGTACCCGCCCAAATCGCGTGTGGAACTTCCCGCGCACCCCTGGAATCCACGTGCCCGGCCAAATCGCGTGTGGAACTTCCCGCGCACCCCCGTAATACACGTACCCCGCTCATTCGCGTGTGTCACTTCCCGCGCACCCCCGAAATACACGTACCCCGCTCAATCGCGCGTGGAACTTCCCGCGCACCCCTGGAATCCACGTACACGGCCAAATCGCGTGTGGAACTTCCCGCTCACCCCTGGAATCCACGTACCCGCCCAAATCGCGTGTGGAACTTCCCGCGCACCCCTGGAATCCACGTGCCCGGCCAAATCGCGTGTGGAACTTCCCGCGCACCCCCGAAATACACGTACCCCGCTCAATCGCGTGTGGAACTTCCCGCGGACCCCTGGAATCCACGTACACGGCCAAATCGCGTGTGGAACTTCCCGCGCACCCCGTAATACACGTACCCCGCTCATTCGCGTGTGTCACTTCCCGCGCACCCCCGAAATACACGTACCCCGCTCAATCGCGTGTGGAACTTCCCGCGCACACCCGGAATACACGTACCCCGCTCAATCGCGTATTTTACTTCCCGCGGCGCCACTTTTTTGATGCGCTGGGACTCTACCGCCTGCCTTCGTGTGGCGGACGTGTTTCAGCTTGTGCGCGGCTTTGGCTGTGCGTGGGTTTGCCCTATTCCATTCCATGAATACGTATGGTTCGTGTGCGTGTGGGCGTTACCTCTGCTTCCGTGCAGTGCATCCCCAGTTACGCCCTTATTTTCGCGTGTTGTTCCCCATTCCGCGCGTTACGCCCCATGTCCCGCCCACTTTCTGCTGTGTGCGCTGAGGTTGTGCGCTTTCACTGTGCGCGTCGCGCACCGTCGCGCAAGCCTTTTGCGATGTTGCAGTGACTTGTGCGCCATGCACGGGTTTGGCGCACATCCCGCGGTGAACACGCGCAGGGACTTCCATGAATCGCACGCGTGCGCGTGCGCCTGTTTTTTTCCGCTTGCGCCTGCTTGCGCCTGCTTGCGCCTACTTGCGCGTAGATTTTCGGCGCACGTTTGTTCCATGAATCGGCCCCTTAGAGTACTGCAAATTCACCTGTGAGCTCTCTATTACCATGCCATTGCAACCTTCTTATTTAAATGCACTTATCATGAAATAACATTTTGATGCTCCAAGGGGGACTAACCCAAAATTTTACCCGACACAGATTTCCATGGCATCGGACCGAAAAAGCCCTTTGACACAAAAAGTTGATTTTTTTCCTCTGCACATTTTTAACATTTGTAGATATACAGAAGGAAACACTTAGAATGCTGAAAATCCATCTGTGAGCTCACTATTACCATGCTATTGAAACCGCCTAGTTTAAATTCACTTACCATGAAAGAAAGTTTTGAGGCTGTAAGGCCGACAATGTCACTTTTTTTTAAAGAAAGCTGCCTTGCCTGTCAAATCTTCTTCACAAGATCCCAAGTGATAAATATACTGGCTAGCATGCTCGGGGTAAGCTGCAGATATGCAAAGAAAAGGTGTTCTGGTGTCAACAGATGTCGGTGTCAGAATCAGTCTCCAACAGTGGACTGATCAATAAAGCCTCAGACTGGAAATGTCAAGTTTTCAATAAAAAAAAGTTATATAGATAGGTTAGATACATATGCGGGACACTCCATTAACACCAGTGGTGGGTTCTGAGTTGTACAAACGCCTTCAGAAACACAAAAACTGTATTTTGCCTTGACATGAAAGTGAGTTACTTCTTGGCAAAGCGCCATATATGGCGCTTTGCCAAAAAGTAATTCTGTTTTCAAAAAGCTGCCTTGCGTGTTTTTCCTTGCAAAGGAAACACTAAGAGTACTGCAAATTCACCTGTGAGCTCTCTATTACCATGCCATTGCAACCTTCTAATTTAAATGCACTTACCATGAAATAAAATTTTGATGCTCCAAGGGGGACGAACCCAAAATTTTACCCGACACAGAGTTCCATGGCATCGGACCGAAAAAGCCCTTTGACACAAAAAGTTGATTTTTTTCCTCTGCACATTTTTAACATTTGTAGATATACATTCAATACAGCTTGCTCTAATTCTCCTGAATACAGTCTTTTTTTGTGTTTCTCATAAAAATTATGAAAATTTTCACACTTTTTATCACTTCTAACACAGAAATTTAAATGTGTTTTTCTTAGCGAAGGAAACACTTAGAATGCTGAAAGTCGATCTGTGAGCTCACTATTACCATGCCATTGCAGCCGCATAGCTTAAATTCACTTACCATGAAATAACATTTTGAGGCAATAAGGCAGACAATGTCACATTTTTTAAAAAGTTTCCTTGCCTGTCAAATCTTCTTCACAAGATCTCAAGTGATAAATATATTGGCTAGCATGCTCGGGTTAAGCTGCAGATATGCAAAGAAAAGGTGTTCTGGTGTCAACAGATGTCGGTGTCAGAATCAATCTCCAACAGTGGACTGATCAATAAGGCCTCAGACTGGAAATGTCAAGTTTTCAACAAAAAAAAGTTATGTAAATAGGTTAGATACATATGCGGGACACTCCATCAACACCAGTGGTGGGTTCTGAGTTGTACAAACGCCGTCAGAAACACAAAAACTGTATTTTGCCTTGACATGAAAGTGAGTTACTTCTTGGCAAAGCGCCATATATGGCGCTTTGCCAAAAAGTCATTCTGTTTTCAAAAAGCTGCCTTCGTGTTTTTCCTTGCAAAGGAAACACTAAGAGTACTGCAATTTCACCTGTGAGCTCTCTATTACCATGCCATTGCAACCTTCTAATTTAAATGCACTTACCATGAAATAAAATTTTGATGCTCCAAGGGGGACGAACCCAAAATTTTACCCGACACAGAGTTCCATGGCATCAGACCGAAAAAGCCCTTTGACACAAAAAGTTAATTATTTTTCCTCTGCACATTTTTTACATTTATAGATATACATTCAATGCAGCTTGTTCTAATTCTCCTGAATACAGTCTTTTTTTGTGTTTCTCATAATTATGAACATTTTCACACTTTTTATCACTGCTGACACAGAAATTAAAATGTGTTTTTCTTAGCGAAGGAAACACTTAGAATGCTGAAAGTCGATCTGTGAGCTCACTATTACCATGCCATTGCAGCCGCATAGCTTAAATTCACTTACCATGAAATAAAATTTTGAGGCAATAAGGCAGACAATGTCACTTTTTTTAAAAAGCTTCCTTGCCTGTCAAATCTTCTTCACAAGATCTTAAGTGATAAATATATTGGCTAGCATGCTCGGGTTAAGCTGCAGATATGCAAAGTAAAGGTGTACTGGTGTCAACAGATGTCAGTGTCAGAATCAATCTCCAACAGTGGACTGATCAATAAGGCCTCAGACTAGAAATGTCAAGTTTTCAACAAAAAAAAGTTATGTAAATAGGTTAGATACAAATGCGGGACACTCCATCAACACCAGTGGTGGGTTCTGAGTTGTACAAACGCCGTCAGAAACACAAAAACTGTATTTTGCCTTGACATGAAAGTGAGTTACTGCCAAAAAGTCATTCTGTTTTCAAAAAGCTGCCTTGCGTGTTTTTCCTTGCAAAGGAAACACTAAGAGTACTGCAAATTCACCTGTGAGCTCTCTATTACCATGCCATTGCAACCTTCTAATTTAAATGCACTTATCATGAAATAAAATTTTGATGCTCCAAGGGGGACGAACCCAAAATTTTACCCGACACAGAGTTCCATGGCATCGGACCGAAAAAGCCCTTTGACACAAAAAGTTGATTTTTTTCCTCTGCACATTTTTAACATTTGTAGATATACATTCAATACAGCTTGCTCTAATTCTCCTGAATACAGTCTTTTTTTGTGTTTCTGATAAATATTATGAACATTTTCACACTTTTTATCACTGCTGACACAGACATTTAAATGTGTTTTTCTTGGAGAAGGAAACACTTAGAATGCTGAAAATCCATCTGTGAGCTCACTATTACCATGCTATTGAAGCCGCCTAGTTTAAATTCACTTACCATGAAAGAAAGTTTTGAGGCTGTAAGGCTGACAATGTCACTTTTTTTAAAGAAAGCTGCCTTGCCTGTCAAATCTTCTTCACAAGATCCCAAGTGATAAATATACTGGCTAGCATGCTCGGGGTAAGCTGCAGATATGCAAAGAAAAGGTGTACTGGTGTCAACAGATGTCGGTGTCAGAATCAGTCTCCAACAGTGGACTGATCAATAAAGCCTCAGACTGGAAATGTCAAGTTTTCAATAAAAAAAAGTTATATAGATAGGTTAGATACATATGCGGGACACTCCATTAACACCAGTGGTGGGTTCTGAGTTGTACAAACGCCGTCAGAAACACAAAAACTGTATTTTGCCTTGACACGAAAGTGAGTTACTTCTTGGCAAAGCGCCATATATGGCGCTTTGCAAAAAAGTCATTCTGTTTTCAAAAAGCTGCCTTGCGTGTTTTTCCTTGCAAAGGAAACACTAAGAGTACTGCAAATTCACCTGTGAGCTCTCTATTACCATGCCATTGCAACCTTCTAATTTAAATGCACTTACCATGAAATAAAATGTTGATGCTCCAAGGGGGACGAACCCAAAATTTTACCCGACACAGAGTTCCATGGCATCGGACCGAAAAAGCCCTTTGACACAAAAAGTTGATTATTTTTCCTCTGCACATTTTTTTACATTTATAGATATACATTCAATGCAGCTTGTTCTAATTCTCCTGAATACAGTCTTTTTTTGTGTTTCTCATAAAAATTATGAACATTTTCACACTTTTTATCACTGCTAACACAGAAATTGAAATGTGTTTTTCTTAGCGAAGGAAACACTTAGAATGCTGAAAGTCGATCTGTGAGCTCACTATTACCATGCCATTGCAGCCGCATAGCTTAAATTCACTTACCATGAAATAACATTTTGAGGCAATAAGGCAGACAATGTCACATTTTTTAAAAAGTTTCCTTGCCTGTCAAATCTTCTTCACAAGATCTCAAGTGATAAATATATTGGCTAGCATGCTCGGGTTAAGCTGCAGATTTGCAAAGAAAAGGTGTTCTGGTGTCAACAGATATCGGTGTCAGAATCAATCTCCAACAGTGGACTGATCAATAAGGCCTCAGACTGGAAATGTCAAGTTTTCAACAAAAAAAAGTTATGTAAATAGGTTAGATACATATGCGGGACACTCCATCAACACCAGTGGTGGGTTCTGAGTTGTACAAACGCCGTCAGAAACACAAAAACTGTATTTTGCCTTGACATGAAAGTGAGTTACTTCTTGGCAAAGCGCCATATATGGCGCTTTGCCAAAAAGTCATTCTGTTTTCAAAAAGCTGCCTTGCGTGTTTTTCCTTGCAAAGGAAACACTAAGAGTACTGCAATTTCACCTGTGAGCTCTCTATTACTATGCCATTGCAACCTTCTAATTTAAATGCACTTACCATGAAATAAAATTTTGGTGCTCCAAGGGGGACGAACCCAAAATTTTACCCGACACAGAGTTCCATGGCATCGGACCGAAAAAGCCCTTTGACACAAAAAGTTGATTTTTTTCCTCTGCACATTTTTAACATTTGTAGATATACATTCAATACAGCTTGCTCTAATTCTCCTGAATACAGTCTTTTTTTGTGTTTCTGATAAATATTATGAACATTTTCACACTTTTTATCACTGCTGACACAGAAATTTAAATGTGTTTTTCTTGGAGAAGGAAACACTTAGAATGCTGAAAATCCATCTGTGAGCTCACTATTACCATGCTATTGAAGCCGCCTAGTTTAAATTCACTTACCATGAAAGAAAGTTTTGAGGCTGTAAGGCCGACAATGTCACTTTTTTTTAAAGAAAGCTGCCTTGCCTGTCAAATCTTCTTCACAAGATCCCAAGTGATAAATATACTGGCTAGCATGCTCGGGGTAAGCTGCAGATATGCAAAGAAAAGGTGTACTGGTGTCAACAGATGTCGGTGTCAGAATCAGTCTCCAACAGTGGACTGATCAATAAAGCCTCAGACTGGAAATGTCAAGTTTTCAATAAAAAAAAGTTATATAGATAGGTTAGATACATATACGGGACACTCCATTAACACCAGTGGTGGGTTCTGAGTTGTACAAACGCCTTCAGAAACACAAAAACTGTATTTTGCCTTGACATGAAAGTGAGTTACTTCTTGGCAAAGCGCCATATATGGCGCTTTGCCAAAAAGTAATTCTGTTTTCAAAAAGCTGCCTTGCGTGTTTTTCCTTGCAAAGGAAACACTAAGAGTACTGCAAATTCACATGTGAGCTCTCTATTACCATGCCATTGCAACCTTCTAATTTAAATGCACTTACCATGAAATAAAATTTTGATGCTCCAAGGGGGACGAACCCAAAATTTTACCCGACACAGAGTTCCATGGCATCGGACCGAAAAAGCCCTTTGACACAAAAAGTTGATTTTTTTCCTCTGCACATTTTTAACATTTGTAGATATACATTCAATACAGCTTGCTCTAATTCTCCTGAATACAGTCTTTTTTTGTGTTTCTCATAAAAATTATGAAAATTTTCACACTTTTTATCACTTCTAACACAGAAATTTAAATGTGTTTTTCTTAGCGAAGGAAACACTTAGAATGCTGAAAGTCGATCTGTGAGCTCACTATTACCATGCCATTGCAGCCGCATAGCTTAAATTCACTTACCATGAAATAACATTTTGAGGCAATAAGGCAGACAATGTCACATTTTTTAAAAAGTTTCCTTGCCTGTCAAATCTTCTTCACAAGATCTCAAGTGATAAATATATTGGCTAGCATGCTCGGGGTAAGCTGCAGATATGCAAAGAAAAGGTGTACTGGTGTCAACAGATGTCGGTGTCAGAATCAGTCTCCAACAGTGGACTGATCAATAAAGCCTCAGACTGGAAATGTCAAGTTTTCAATAAAAAAAAGTTATATAGATAGGTTAGATACATATACGGGACACTCCATTAACACCAGTGGTGGGTTCTGAGTTGTACAAACGCCTTCAGAAACACAAAAACTGTATTTTGCCTTGACATGAAAGTGAGTTACTTCTTGGCAAAGCGCCATATATGGCGCTTTGCCAAAAAGTAATTCTGTTTTCAAAAAGCTGCCTTGCGTGTTTTTCCTTGCAAAGGAAACACTAAGAGTACTGCAAATTCACATGTGAGCTCTCTATTACCATGCCATTGCAACCTTCTAATTTAAATGCACTTACCATGAAATAAAATTTTGATGCTCCAAGGGGGACGAACCCAAAATTTTACCCGACACAGAGTTCCATGGCATCGGACCGAAAAAGCCCTTTGACACAAAAAGTTGATTTTTTTCCTCTGCACATTTTTAACATTTGTAGATATACATTCAATACAGCTTGCTCTAATTCTCCTGAATACAGTCTTTTTTTGTGTTTCTCATAAAAATTATGAAAATTTTCACACTTTTTATCACTTCTAACACAGAAATTTAAATGTGTTTTTCTTAGCGAAGGAAACACTTAGAATGCTGAAAGTCGATCTGTGAGCTCACTATTACCATGCCATTGCAGCCGCATAGCTTAAATTCACTTACCATGAAATAACATTTTGAGGCAATAAGGCAGACAATGTCACATTTTTTAAAAAGTTTCCTTGCCTGTCAAATCTTCTTCACAAGATCTCAAGTGATAAATATATTGGCTAGCATGCTCGGGTTAAGCTGCAGATATGCAAAGAAAAGGTGTTCTGGTGTCAACAGATGTCGGTGTCAGAATCAATCTCCAACAGTGGACTGATCAATAAGGCCTCAGACTGGAAATGTCAAGTTTTCAACAAAAAAAGTTATGTAAATAGGTTAGATACATATGCGGGACACTCCATCAACACCAGTGGTGGGTTCTGAGTTGTACAAACGCCGTCAGAAACACAAAAACTGTATTTTGCCTTGACATGAAAGTGAGTTACTTCTTGGCAAAGCGCCATATATGGCGCTTTGCCAAAAAGTCATTCTGTTTTCAAAAAGCTGCCTTCGTGTTTTTCCCTGCAAAGGAAACACTAAGAGTACTGCAATTTCACCTGTGAGCTCTCTATTACCATGCCATTGCAACCTTCTAATTTAAATGCACTTACCATGAAATAAAATTTTGATGCTCCAAGGGGGACGAACCCAAAATTTTACCCGACACAGAGTTCCATGGCATCAGACCGAAAAAGCCCTTTGACACAAAAAGTTAATTATTTTTCCTCTGCACATTTTTTACATTTATAGATATACATTCAATGCAGCTTGTTCTAATTCTCCTGAATACAGTCTTTTTTTGTGTTTCTCATAATAATTATGAACATTTTCACACTTTTTATCACTGCTGACACAGAAATTAAAATGTGTTTTTCTTAGCGAAGGAAACACTTAGATGCTGAAAGTCGATCTGTGAGCTCACTATTACCATGCCATTGCAGCCGCATAGCTTAAATTCACTTACCATGAAATAAAATTTTGAGGCAATAAGGCAGACAATGTCACTTTTTTTAAAAAGCTTCCTTGCCTGTCAAATCTTCTTCACAAGATCTTAAGTGATACATATATTGGCTAGCATGCTCGGGTTAAGCTGCAGATATGCAAAGTAAAGGTGTACTGGTGTCAACAGATGTCAGTGTCAGAATCAATCTCCAACAGTGGACTGATCAATAAGGCCTCAGACTAGAAATGTCAAGTTTTCAACAAAAAAAAGTTATGTAAATAGGTTAGATACAAATGCGGGACACTCCATCAACACCAGTGGTGGGTTCTGAGTTGTACAAACGCCGTCAGAAACACAAAAACTGTATTTTGCCTTGACATGAAAGTGAGTTACTGCCAAAAAGTCATTCTGTTTTCAAAAAGCTGCCTTGCGTGTTTTTCCTTGCAAAGGAAACACTAAGAGTACTGCAAATTCACCTGTGAGCTCTCTATTACCATGCCATTGCAACCTTCTAATTTAAATGCACTTATCATGAAATAAAATTTTGATGCTCCAAGGGGGACGGACCCAAAAATTTACCCGACACAGAGTTCCATGGCATCGGACCGAAAAAGCCCTTTGACACACAAAGTTGATTTTTTTCCTCTGCACATTTTTAACATTTGTAGATATACATTCAATACAGCTTGCTCTAATTCTCCTGAATACAGTCTTTTTTTGTGTTTCTGATAAATATTATGAACATTTTCACACTTTTTATCACTGCTGACACAGACATTTAAATGTGTTTTTCTTGGAGAAGGAAACACTTAGAATGCTGAAAATCCATCTGTGAGCTCACTATTACCATGCTATTGAAGCCGCCTAGTTTAAATTCACTTACCATGAAAGAAAGTTTTGAGGCTGTAAGGCTGACAATGTCATTTTTTTTTAAAGAAAGCTGCCTTGCCTGTCAAATCTTCTTCACAAGATCTCAAGTGAAAAATATATTGGCTAGCATGCTCGGGTTAAGCTGCAGATTTGCAAAGAAAAGGTGTTCTGGTGTCAACAGATGTCGGTGTCAGAATCAATCTCCAACAGTGGACTGATCAATAAGGCCTCAGACTGGAAATGTCAAGTTTTCAACAAAAAAAAGTTATGTAAATAGGTTAGATACATATGCGGGACACTCCATCAACACCAGTGGTGGGTTCTGAGTTGTACAAACGCCGTCAGAAACACAAAAACTGTATTTTGCCTTGACATGAAAGTGAGTTACTTCTTGGCAAAGCGCCATATATGGCGCTTTGCCAAAAAGTCATTCTGTTTTCAAAAAGCTGCCTTGCGTGTTTTTCCTTGCAAAGGAAACACTAAGAGTACTGCAATTTCACCTGTGAGCTCTCTATTACCATGCCATTGCAACCTTCTAATTTAAATGCACTTACCATGAAATAAAATTTTGGTGCTCCAAGGGGGACGAACCCAAAATTTTACCCGACACAGAGTTCCATGGCATCGGACCGAAAAAGCCCTTTGACACAAAAAGTTGATTTTTTTCCTCTGCACATTTTTAACATTTGTAGATATACATTCAATACAGCTTGCTCTAATTCTCCTGAATACAGTCTTTTTTTGTGTTTCTGATAAATATTATGAACATTTTCACACTTTTTATCACTGCTGACACAGAAATTTAAATGTGCTTTTCTTGGAGAAGGAAACACTTAGAATGCTGAAAATCCATCTGTGAGCTCACTATTACCATGCTATTGAAGCCGCCTAGTTTAAATTCACTTACCATGAAAGAAAGTTTTGAGGCTGTAAGGCCGACAATGTCACTTTTTTTAAAGAAAGCTGCCTTGCCTGTCAAATCTTCTTCACAAGATCCCAAGTGATAAATATACTGGCTAGCATGCTCGGGGTAAGCTGCAGATATGCAAAGAAAAGGTGTACTGGTGTCAACAGATGTCGGTGTCAGAATCAGTCTCCAACAGTGGACTGATCAATAAAGCCTCAGACTGGAAATGTCAAGTTTTCAATAAAAAAAAGTTATATAGATAGGTTAGATACATATGCGGGACACTCCATTAACACCAGTGGTGGGTTCTGAGTTGTACAAACGCCGTCAGAAACACAAAAACTGTATTTTGCCTTGACATGAAAGTGAGTTACTTCTTGGCAAAGCGCCATATATGGCGCTTTGCCAAAAAGTCATTCTGTTTTCAAAAAGCTGCCTTGCGTGTTTTTCCTTGCAAAGGAAACACTAAGAGTACTGCAAATTCACCTGTGAACTCTCTATTACCATGCCATTGCAACCTTCTAATTTAAATGCACTTACCATGAAATAAAATGTTGATGCTCCAAGGGGGACGAACCCAAAATTTTACCCGACACAGAGTTCCATGGCATCAGACCGAAAAAGCCCTTTGACACAAAAAGTTAATTATTTTTCCTCTGCACATTTTTTACATTTATAGATATACATTCAATGCAGCTTGTTCTAATTCTCCTGAATACAGTCTTTTTTTTGTGTTTCTCATAAAAATTATGAACATTTTCACACTTTTTATCACTGCTGACACAGAAATTGAAATGTGTTTTTCTTAGCGAAGGAAACACTTAGAATGCTGAAAGTCGATCTGTGAGCTCACTATTACCATGCCATTGCAGCCGCATAGCTTAAATTCACTTACCATGAAATAACATTTTGAGGCAATAAGGCAGACAATGTCACATTTTTTAAAAAGTTTCCTTGCCTGTCAAATCTTCTTCACAAGATCTCAAGTGATAAATATATTGGCTAGCATGCTCGGGTTAAGCTGCAGATATGCAAAGAAAAGGTGTTCTGGTGTCAACAGATGTCGGTGTCAGAATCAATCTCCAACAGTGGACTGATCAATAAGGCCTCAGACTGGAAATGTCAAGTTTTCAACAAACAAAAGTTATGTAAATAGGTTAGATACATATGCGGGACACTCCATCAACACCAGTGGTGGGTTCTGAGTTGTACAAACGCCGTCAGAAACACAAAAACTGTATTTTGCCTTGACATGAAAGTGAGTTACTTCTTGGCAAAGCGCCATATATGGCGCTTTGCCAAAAAGTCATTCTGTTTTCAAAAAGCTGCCTTGCGTGTTTTTCCTTGCAAAGGAAACACTAAGAGTACTGCAATTTCACCTGTGAGCTCTCTATTACCATGCCATTGCAACCTTCTAATTTAAATGCACTTACCATGAAATAAAATTTTGACGCTCCAAGGCGGACGAACCCAAAATTTTACCCGACACAGAGTTCCATGGCATCGGACCGAAAAAGCCCTTTGACACAAAAAGTTGATTTTTTTCCTCTGCACATTTTTAACATTTGTAGATATACATTCAATACAGCTTGCTCTAATTCTCCTGAATACAGTCTTTTTTTGTGTTTCTAATAAATATTATGAACATTTTCACACTTTTTATCACTGCTGACACAGAAATTTAAATGTGTTTTTCTTGGAGAAGGAAACACTTAGAATGCTGAAAATCCATCTGTGAGCTCACTATTACCATGCTATTGAAGCCGCCTAGTTTAAATTCACTTACCATGAAAGAAAGTTTTGAGGCTGTAAGGCCGACAATGTCACTTTTTTTAAAGAAAGCTGCCTTGCCTGTCAAATCTTCTTCACAAGATCCCAAGTGATAAATATACTGGCTAGCATGCTCGGGGTAAGCTGCAGATATGCAAAGAAAAGGTGTACTGGTGTCAACAGATGTCGGTGTCAGAATCAGTCTCCAACAGTGGACTGATCAATAAAGCCTCAGACTGGAAATGTCAAGTTTTCAATAAAAAAAAGTTGTATAGATAGGTTAGATACATATGCGGGACACTCCATTAACACCAGTGGTGGGTTCTGAGTTGTACAAACGCCGTCAGAAACACAAAAACTGTATTTTGCCTTGACATGAAAGTGAGTTACTTCTTGGCAAAGCGCCATATATGGCGCTTTGCCAAAAAGTCATTCTGTTTTCAAAAAGCTGCCTTGCGTGTTTTTCCTTGCAAAGGAAACACTAAGAGTACTGCAAATTCACCTGTGAACTCTCTATTACCATGCCATTGCAACCTTCTAATTTAAATGCACTTACCATGAAATAAATTGTTGATGCTCCAAGGGGGACGAACCCAAAATTTTACCCGACACAGAGTTCCATGGCATCAGACCGAAAAAGCCCTTTGACTCAAAAAGTTAATTATTTTTCCTCTGCACATTTTTTACATTTATAGATATACATTCAATGCAGCTTGTTCTAATTCTCCTGAATACAGTCTTTTTTTTGTGTTTCTCATAAAAATTATGAACATTTTCACACTTTTTATCACTGCTGACACAGAAATTTAAATGTGTTTTTCTTAGCGAAGGAAACACTTAGAATGCTGAAAGTCGATCTGTGAGCTCACTATTACCATGCCATTGCAGCCGCATAGCTTAAATTCACTTACCATGAAATAAAATTTTGAGGCAATAAAACAGACAATGTCACTTTTTTTAAAAAGCTTCCTTGCCTGTCAAATCTTCTTCACAAGATCTCAAGTGATAAATCTATTGGCTAGCATGCTCGGGTTAAGCTGCAGATATGCAAAGAAAAGGTGTACTGGTGTCAACAGATGTCAGTGTCAGAATCAATCTCCAACAGTGGACTGATCAATAAGGCCTCAGACTAAAAATGTCAAGTTTTCAACAAAAAAAAGTTATGTAAACAGGTTAGATACATATGCGGGACACTCCATCAACACCTGTGGTGGGTTCTGAGTTGTACAAACGCCGTCAGAAACACAAAAACTGTATTTTGCCTTGACATGAAAGTGAGTTACTTCTTGGCAAAGCTCCATATATGGCGCTTTGCCAAAAAGTCATTCTGTTTTCAAAAAGCTGCCTTGCGTATTTTTCCTTGCAAAGGAAACATTAAGAGTACCGCAATTTCACCTGTGAGCTCTTTATTACCATGCCATTGCAACCTTCTAATTTAAATGCACTTACCATGAAATAAAATGTTGATGCTCCAAGGGGGACGAACCCAAAATTTTACCCGACACAGAGTTCCATGGCATCGGACCAAAAAAGCCCTTTGACACAAAAAGTTGATTTTTTTCCTCTGCACATTTTTAACATTTGTAGATATACATTCAATACAGCTTGCTCTAATTCTCCTGAAAACAGTCTTTTTTTGTGTTTCTGATAAATATTATGAACATTTTCACACTTTTTATCACTGCTGACACAGAAATTTAAATGTGTTTTTCTTGGATAAGGAAACACTTAGAATGCTGAAAATCCATCTGTGAGCTCACTATTACCATGCTATTGAAACCGCCTAGTTTAAATTCACTTACCATGAAAGAAAGTTTTGAGGCTGTAAGGCCGACAATGTCACTTTTTTTTTAAAGAAAGCTGCCTTGCCTGTCAAATCTTCTTCACAAGATCCCAAGTGATAAATATACTGGCTAGCATGCTCGGGGTAAGCTGCAGATATGCAAAGAAAAGGTGTACTGGTGTCAACAGATGTCGGTGTCAGAATCAGTCTCCAACAGTGGACTGATCAATAAAGCCTCAGACTGGAAATGTCAAGTTTTCAATAAAAAAAAGTTATATAGATAGGTTAGATACATATGCGGGACACTCCATTAACACCAGTGGTGGGTTCTGAGTTGTACAAACGCCGTCAGAAACACAAAAACTGTATTTTGCCTTGACATGAAAGTGAGTTACTTCTTGGCAAAGCGCCATATATGGCGCTTTGCCAAAAAGTCATTCTGTTTTCAAAAAGCTGCCTTGCGTGTTTTTCCTTGCAAAGGAAACACTAAGAGTACTGCAAATTCACCTGTGAGCTCTCTATTACCATGCCATTGCAACCTTCTAATTTAAATGCACTTACCATGAAATAAAATTTTGATGCTCCAAGGGGGACAAACCCAAAATTTTACCCGACACAGAGTTCCATGGCATCGGACCGAAAAAGCCCTTTGACACAAAAAGTTGATTTTTTTCCTCTGCACATTTTTAACATTTGTAGATATACATTCAATACAGCTTGCTCTAATTCTCCTGAATACAGTCTTTTTTTGTGTTTCTGATAAATATTATGAACATTTTCACACTTTTTATCACTGCTGACACAGAAATTTAAATGTGCTTTTCTTGGAGAAGGAAACACTTAGAATGCTGAAAATCCATCTGTGAGCTCACTATTACCATGCTATTGAAGCCGCCTAGTTTAAATTCACTTACCATGAAAGAAAGTTTGTAGGCTGTAAGGCCGACAATTTCACTTTTTTTAAAGAAAGCTGCCTTGCCTGTCAAATCTTCTTCACAAGATCCCAAGTGATAAATATACTGGCTAGCATGCTCGGGATAAGCTGCAGATATGCAAAGAAAAGGTGTACTGGTGTCAACAGATGTCGGTGTCAGAATCAGTCTCCAACAGTGGACTGATCAATAAAGCCTCAGACTGGAAATGTCAAGTTTTCAATAAAAAAAGAGTTATATAGATAGGTTAGATACATATGCGGGACACTCCATTAACACCAGTGGTGGGTTCTGAGTTGTACAAACGCCGTCAGAAACACAAAAACTGTATTTTGCCTTGACATGAAAGTGAGTTACTTCTTGGCAAAGCGCCATATATGGCGCTTTGCCAAAAAGTCATTCTGTTTTCAAAAAGCTGCCTTGCGTGTTTTTCCTTGCAAAGGAAACACTAAGAGTACTGCAAATTCACCTGTGAGCTCTCTATTACCATGCCATTGCAACCTTCTAATTTAAATGCACTTACCATGAAATAAAATTTTGATGCTCCAAGGGGGACAAACCCAATATTTTACCCGACACAGAGTTCCATGGCATCGGACCGAAAAAGCCCTTTGACACAAAAAGTTGATTATTTTTCCTCTGCACATTTTTTACATTTATAGACATACATTCAATGCAGCTTGTTCTAATTCTCCTGAATACAGTCTTTTTTTGTGTTTCTCATAAAAATTATGAACATTTTCACACTTTTTATCACTGCTGACACAGAAATTTAAATGTGTTTTTCTTAGCGAAGGAAACACTTAGAATGCTGAAAGTCGATCTGTGAGCTCACTATTACCATGCCATTGCAGCCGCATAGCTTAAATTCACTTACCATGAAATAAAATTTTGAGGCAATAAGGCAGACAATGTCACTTTTTTTAAAAAGCTTCCTTGCCTGTCAAATCTTCTTCACAAGATCTTAAGTGATAAATATATTGGCTAGCATGCTCGGGTTAAGCTGCAGATATGCAAAGTAAAGGTGTACTGGTGTCAACAGATGTCAGTGTCAGAATCAATCTCCAACAGTGGACTGATCAATAAGGCCTCAGACTAGAAATGTCAAGTTTTCAACAAAAAAAGTTATGTAAATAGGTTAGATACATATGCGGGACACTCCATCAACACCAGTGGTGGGTTCTGAGTTGTACAAATGCCGTCAGAAACACAAAAACTGTATTTTGCCTTGACATGAAAGTGAGTTACTGCCAAAAAGTCATTCTGTTTTCAAAAAGCTGCCTTGCGTGTTTTTCCTTGCAAAGGAAACACTAAGAGTACTGCAAATTCACCTGTGAGCTCTCTATTACCATGCCATTGCAACCTTCTAATTTAAATGCACTTATCATGAAATAAAATTTTGATGCTCCAAGGGGGACGAACCCAAAATTTTACCCGACACAGAGTTCCATGGCATCGGACCGAAAAAGCCCTTTGACACAAAAAGTTGATTTTTTTCCTCTGCACATTTTTAACATTTGTAGATATACATTCAATACAGCTTGCTCTAATTCTCCTGAATACAGTCTTTTTTTGTGTTTCTGATAAATATTATGAACATTTTCACACTTTTTATCACTGCTGACACAGACATTTAAATGTGTTTTTCTTGGAGAAGGAAACACTTAGAATGCTGAAAGTCGATCTGTGAGCTCACTATTACCATGCCATTGCAGCCGCATAGCTTAAATTCACTTACCATGAAATAAAATTTTGAGGCAATAAGGCAGACAATGTCACTTTTTTTAAAGAAAGCTGCCTTGCCTGTCAAATCTTCTTCACAAGATCCCAAGTGATAAATATACTGGCTAGCATGCTCGGGGTAAGCTGCAGATATGCAAAGAAAAGGTGTACTGGTGTCAACAGATGTCGGTGTCAGAATCAGTCTCCAACAGTGGACTGATCAATAAAGCCTCAGACTGGAAATGTCAAGTTTTCAATAAAAAAAAGTTATATAGATAGGTTAGATACATATGCGGGACACTCCATTAACACCAGTGGTGGGTTCTGAGTTGTACAAACGCCGTCAGAAACACAAAAACTGTATTTTGCCTTGACACGAAAGTGAGTTACTTCTTGGCAAAGCGCCATATATGGCGCTTTGCCAAAAAGTAATTCTGTTTTCAAAAAGCTGCCTTGCGTGTTTTTCCTTGCAAAGGAAACACTAAGAGTACTGCAAATTCACCTGTGAGCTCTCTATTACCATGCCATTGCAACCTTCTAATTTAAATGCACTTACCATGAAATAAAATTTTGATGCTCCAAGGGGGACGAACCCAAAATTTTACCCGACACAGAGTTCCATGGCATCGGACCGAAAAAGCCCTTTGACACAAAAAGTTGATTATTTTTCCTCTGCACATTTTTTTACATTTATAGATATACATTCAATGCAGCTTGTTCTAATTCTCCTGAATACAGTCTTTTTTTGTGTTTCTCATAAAAATTATGAACATTTTCACACTTTTTATCACTGCTAACACAGAAATTGAAATGTGTTTTTCTTAGCGAAGGAAACACTTAGAATGCTGAAAGTCGATCTGTGAGCTCACTATTACCATGCCATTGCAGCCGCATAGCTTAAATTCACTTACCATGAAATAACATTTTGAGGCAATAAGGCAGACAATGTCACTTTTTTTAAAGAAAGCTGCCTTGCCTGTCAAATCTTCTTCACAAGATCCCAAGTGATAAATATACTGGCTAGCATGCTCGGGGTAAGCTGCAGATATGCAAAGAAAAGGTGTACTGGTGTCCACAGATGTCGGTGTCAGAATCAGTCTCCAACAGTGGACTGATCAATAAAGCCTCAGACTGGAAATGTCAAGTTTTCAATAAAAAAAAGTTATATAGATAGGTTAGATACATATGCGGGACACTCCATTAACACCAGTGGTGGGTTCTGAGTTGTACAAACGCCGTCAGAAACACAAAAACTGTATTTTGCCTTGACATGAAAGTGAGTTACTTCTTGGCAAAGCGCCATATATGGCGCTTTGCCAAAAAGTAATTCTGTTTTCAAAAAGCTGCCTTGCGTGTTTTTCCTTGCAAAGGAAACACTAAGAGTACTGCAAATTCACCTGTGAGCTCTCTATTACCATGCCATTGCAACCTTCTAATTTAAATGCACTTACCATGAAATAAAATTTTGATGCTCCAAGGGGGACGAACCCAAAATTTTACCCGACACAGAGTTCCATGGCATCGGACCGAAAAAGCCCTTTGACACAAAAAGTTGATTTTTTTCCTCTGCACATTTTTAACATTTGTAGATATACATTCAATACAGCTTGCTCTAATTCTCCTGAATACAGTCTTTTTTTGTGTTTCTGATAAATATTATGAACATTTTCACACTTTTTATCACTGCTGACACAGAAATTTAAATGTGTTTTTCTTGGAGAAGGAAACACTTAGAATGCTGAAAATCCATCTGTGAGCTCACTATTACCATGCTATTGAAGCCGCCTAGTTTAAATTCACTTACCATGAAAGAAAGTTTTGAGGCTGTAAGGCCGACAATGTCACTTTTTTTAAAGAAAGCTGCCTTGCCTGTCAAATCTTCTTCACAAGATCCCAAGTGATAAATATACTGGCTAGCATGCTCGGGGTAAGCTGCAGATATGCAAAGAAAAGGTGTACTGGTGTCAACAGATATCGGTGTCAGAATCAGTCCCCAACAGTGGACTGATCAATAAAGCCTCAGACTGGAAATGTCAAGTTTTCAATAAAAAAATGTTATATAGATAGGTTAGATACAAATGCGGGACACTCCATTAACACCAGTGGTGGGTTCTGAGTTGTACAAACGCCGTCAGAAACACAAAAACTGTATTTTGCCTTGACATGAAAGTGAGTTACTTCTTGGCAAAGCGCCATATATGGCGCTTTGCCAAAAAGTCATTCTGTTTTCAAAAAGCTGCCTTGCGTGTTTTTCCTTGCAAAGGAAACACTAAGAGTACTGCAAATTCACCTGTGAGCTCTCTATTACCATGCCATTGCAACCTTCTAATTTAAATGCACTTACCATGAAATAAAATTTTGATGCTCCAAGGGGGACGAACCCAAAATTTTACCCGACACAGAGTTCCATGGCATCGGACCGAAAAAGCCCTTTGACACAAAAAGTTGATTTTTTTCCTCTGCACATTTTTAACATTTGTAGATATACATTCAATGCAGCTTGTTCTAATTCTCCTGAATACAGTCTTTTTTTGGGTTTCTGATAAATATTATGAACATTTTCACACTTTTTATCACTGCTGACACAGAAATTTAAATGTGCTTTTCTTGGAGAAGGAAACACTTAGAATGCTGAAAATCCATCTGTGACTCACTATTACCATGCTATTGAAGCCGCCTAGTTTAAATTCACTTACCATGAAAGAAAGTTTTGAGGCAATAAGGCAGACAATTTCACTTTTTTTAAAGAAAGCTGCCTTGCCTGTCAAATCTTCTTCACAAGATCCCAAGTGATAAATATACTGGCTAGCATGCTCGGGGTAAGCTGCAGATATGCAAAGAAAAGGTGTACTGGTGTCAACAGATGTCGGTGTCAGAATCAGTCTCCAACAGTGGACTGATCAATAAAGCCTCAGACTGGAAATGTCAAGTTTTCAATAAAAAAAGAGTTATATAGATAGGTTAGATACATATGCGGGACACTCCATTAACACCAGTGGTGGGTTCTGAGTTGTACAAACGCCGTCAGAAACACTAAAACTGTATTTTGCCTTGACATGAAAGTGAGTTACTTCTTGGCAAAGCGCCATATATGGCGCTTTGCCAAAAAGTAATTCTGTTTTCAAAAAGCTGCCTTGCGTGTTTTTCCTTGCAAAGGAAACACTAAGAGTACTGCAAATTCACCTGTGAGCTCTCTATTACCATGCCATTGCAACCTTCTAATTTAAATGCACTTACCATGAAATAAAATTTTGATGCTCCAAGGGGGACGAACCCAAAATTTTACCCGACACAGAGTTCCATGGCATCGGACCGAAAAAGCCCTTTGACACAAAAAGTTGATTATTTTTCCTCTGCACATTTTTTACATTTATAGACATACATTCAATGCAGCTTGTTCTAATTCTCCTGAATACAGTCTTTTTTTGTGTTTCTCATAAAAATTATGAACATTTTCACACTTTTTATCACTGCTAACACAGAAATTGAAATGTGTTTTTCTTAGCGAAGGAAACACTTAGAATGCTGAAAGTCGATCTGTGAGCTCACTATTACCATGCCATTGCAGCCGCATAGCTTAAATTCACTTACCATGAAATAACATTTTGAGGCAATAAGGCAGACAATGTCACTTTTTTTAAAGAAAGCTGCCTTGCCTGTCAAATCTTCTTCACAAGATCCCAAGTGATAAATATACTGGCTAGCATGCTCGGGGTAAGCTGCAGATATGCAAAGAAAAGGTGTACTGGTGTCAACAGATGTCGGTGTCAGAATCAGTCTCCAACAGTGGACTGATCAATAAAGCCTCAGACTGGAAATGTCAAGTTTTCAATAAAAAAAAGTTATATAGATAGGTTAGATACATATGCGGGACACTCCATTAACACCAGTGGTGGGTTCTGAGTTGTACAAACGCCGTCAGAAACACAAAAACTGTATTTTGCCTTGACATGAAAGTGAGTTACTTCTTGGCAAAGCGCCATATATGGCGCTTTGCCAAAAAGTAATTCTGTTTTCAAAAAGCTGCCTTGCGTGTTTTTCCTTGCAAAGGAAACACTAAGAGTACTGCAAATTCACCTGTGAGCTCTCTATTACCATGCCATTGCAACCTTCTAATTTAAATGCACTTACCATGAAATAAAATTTTGATGCTCCAAGGGGGACGAACCCAGAATTTTACCCGACACAGAGTTCCATGGCATCGGACCGAAAAAGCCCTTTGACACAAAAAGTTGATTTTTTTCCTCTGCACATTTTTAACATTTGTAGATATACATTCAATACAGCTTGCTCTAATTCTCCTGAATACAGTCTTTTTTTGTGTTTCTGATAAATATTATGAACATTTTCACACTTTTTATCACTGCTGACACAGAAATTTAAATGTGTTTTTCTTGGAGAAGGAAACACTTAGAATGCTGAAAATCCATCTGTGAGCTCACTATTACCATGCTATTGAAGCCGCCTAGTTTAAATTCACTTACCATGAAAGAAAGTTTTGAGGCTGTAAGGCCGACAATGTCACTTTTTTTAAAGAAAGCTGCCTTGCCTGTCAAATCTTCTTCACAAGATCCCAAGTGATAAATATACTGGCTAGCATGCTCGGGGTAAGCTGCAGATATGCAAAGAAAAGGTGTACTGGTGTCAACAGATATCGGTGTCAGAATCAGTCTCCAACAGTGGACTGATCAATAAAGCCTCAGACTGGAAATGTCAAGTTTTCAATAAAAAAATGTTATATAGATAGGTTAGATACAAATGCGGGACACTCCATTAACACCAGTGGTGGGTTCTGAGTTGTACAAACGCCGTCAGAAACACAAAAACTGTATTTTGCCTTGACATGAAAGTGAGTTACTTCTTGGTAAAGCGCCATATATGGCGCTTTGCCAAAAAGTCATTCTGTTTTCAAAAAGCTGCCTTGCGTGTTTTTCCTTGCAAAGGAAACACTAAGAGTACTGCAAATTCACCTGTGAGCTCTCTATTACCATGCCATTGCAACCTTCTAATTTAAATGCACTTACCATGAAATAAAATTTTGATGCTCCAAGGGGGACGAACCCAAAATTTTACCCGACACAGAGTTCCATGGCATCGGACCGAAAAAGCCCTTTGACACAAAAAGTTGATTTTTTTCCTCTGCACATTTTTAACATTTGTAGATATACATTCAATACAGCTTGCTCTAATTCTCCTGAATACAGTCTTTTTTGTGTTTCTGATAAATATTATGAACATTTTCACACTTTTTATCACTGCTGACACAGAAATTTAAATGTGCTTTTCTTGGAGAAGGAAACACTTAGAATGCTGAAAATCCATCTGTGAGCTCACTATTACCATGCTATTGAAGCCGCCTAGTTTAAATTCACTTACCATGAAAGAAAGTTTGGAGGCTGTAAGGCCGACAATTTCACTTTTTTTAAAGAAAGCTGCCTTGCCTGTCAAATCTTCTTCACAAGATCCCAAGTGATAAATATACTGGCTAGCATGCTCGGGGTAAGCTGCAGATATGCAAAGAAAAGGTGTACTGGTGTCAACAGATGTCGGTGTCAGAATCAGTCTCCAACAGTGGACTGATCAATAAAGCCTCAGACTGGAAATGTCAAGTTTTCAATAAAAAAAGAGTTATATAGATAGGTTAGATACATATGCGGGACACTCCATTAACACCAGTGGTGGGTTCTGAGTTGTACAAACGCCGTCAGAAACACAAAAACTGTATTTTGCCTTGACACGAAAGTGAGTTACTTCTTGGCAAAGCGCCATATATGGCGCTTTGCCAAAAAGTAATTCTGTTTTCAAAAAGCTGCCTTGCGTGTTTTTCCTTGCAAAGGAAACACTAAGAGTACTGCAAATTCACCTGTGAGCTCTCTATTACCATGCCATTGCAACCTTCTAATTTAAATGCACTTACCATGAAATAAAATTTTGATGCTCCAAGGGGGACGAACCCAAAATTTTACCCGACACAGAGTTCCATGGCATCGGACCGAAAAAGCCCTTTGACACAAAAAGTTGATTATTTTTCCTCTGCACATTTTTTTACATTTATAGATATACATTCAATGCAGCTTGTTCTAATTCTCCTGAATACAGTCTTTTTTTGTGTTTCTCATAAAAATTATGAACATTTTCACACTTTTTATCACTGCTAACACAGAAATTTAAATGTGTTTTTCTTAGCGAAGGAAACACTTAGAATGCTGAAAGTCGATCTGTGAGCTCACTATTACCATGCCATTGCAGCCGCATAGCTTAAATTCACTTACCATGAAATAAAATTTTGAGGCAATAAAACAGACAATGTCACTTTTTTTAAAAAGCTTCCTTGCCTGTCAAATCTTCTTCACAAGATCTCAAGTGATAAATCTATTGGCTAGCATGCTCGGGTTAAGCTGCAGATATGCAAAGAAAAGGTGTACTGGTGTCAACAGATGTCAGTGTCAGAATCAATCTCCAACAGTGGACTGATCAATAAGGCCTCAGACTAAAAATGTCAAGTTTTCAACAAAAAAAAGTTATGTAAACAGGTTAGATACATATGCGGGACACTCCATCAACACCTGTGGTGGGTTCTGAGTTGTACAAACGCCGTCAGAAACACAAAAACTGTATTTTGCCTTGACATGAAAGTGAGTTACTTCTTGGCAAAGCTCCATATATGGCGCTTTGCCAAAAAGTCATTCTGTTTTCAAAAAGCTGCCTTGCGTATTTTTCCTTGCAAAGGAAACATTAAGAGTACCGCAATTTCACCTGTGAGCTCTTTATTACCATGCCATTGCAACCTTCTAATTTAAATGCACTTACCATGAAATAAAATGTTGATGCTCCAAGGGGGACGAACCCAAAATTTTACCCGACACAGAGTTCCATGGCATCGGACCAAAAAAGCCCTTTGACACAAAAAGTTGATTTTTTTCCTCTGCACATTTTTAACATTTGTAGATATACATTCAATACAGCTTGCTCTAATTCTCCTGAAAACAGTCTTTTTTTGTGTTTCTGATAAATATTATGAACATTTTCACACTTTTTATCACTGCTGACACAGAAATTTAAATGTGTTTTTCTTGGATAAGGAAACACTTAGAATGCTGAAAATCCATCTGTGAGCTCACTATTACCATGCTATTGAAACCGCCTAGTTTAAATTCACTTACCATGAAAGAAAGTTTTGAGGCTGTAAGGCCGACAATGTCACTTTTTTTTTAAAGAAAGCTGCCTTGCCTGTCAAATCTTCTTCACAAGATCCCAAGTGATAAATATACTGGCTAGCATGCTCGGGGTAAGCTGCAGATATGCAAAGAAAAGGTGTACTGGTGTCAACAGATGTCGGTGTCAGAATCAGTCTCCAACAGTGGACTGATCAATAAAGCCTCAGACTGGAAATGTCAAGTTTTCAATAAAAAAAAGTTATATAGATAGGTTAGATACATATGCGGGACACTCCATTAACACCAGTGGTGGGTTCTGAGTTGTACAAACGCCGTCAGAAACACAAAAACTGTATTTTGCCTTGACATGAAAGTGAGTTACTTCTTGGCAAAGCGCCATATATGGCGCTTTGCCAAAAAGTCATTCTGTTTTCAAAAAGCTGCCTTGCGTGTTTTTCCTTGCAAAGGAAACACTAAGAGTACTGCAAATTCACCTGTGAGCTCTCTATTACCATGCCATTGCAACCTTCTAATTTAAATGCACTTACCATGAAATAAAATTTTGATGCTCCAAGGGGGACAAACCCAAAATTTTACCCGACACAGAGTTCCATGGCATCGGACCGAAAAAGCCCTTTGACACAAAAAGTTGATTTTTTTCCTCTGCACATTTTTAACATTTGTAGATATACATTCAATACAGCTTGCTCTAATTCTCCTGAATACAGTCTTTTTTTGTGTTTCTGATAAATATTATGAACATTTTCACACTTTTTATCACTGCTGACACAGAAATTTAAATGTGCTTTTCTTGGAGAAGGAAACACTTAGAATGCTGAAAATCCATCTGTGAGCTCACTATTACCATGCTATTGAAGCCGCCTAGTTTAAATTCACTTACCATGAAAGAAAGTTTGTAGGCTGTAAGGCCGACAATTTCACTTTTTTTAAAGAAAGCTGCCTTGCCTGTCAAATCTTCTTCACAAGATCCCAAGTGATAAATATACTGGCTAGCATGCTCGGGATAAGCTGCAGATATGCAAAGAAAAGGTGTACTGGTGTCAACAGATGTCGGTGTCAGAATCAGTCTCCAACAGTGGACTGATCAATAAAGCCTCAGACTGGAAATGTCAAGTTTTCAATAAAAAAAGAGTTATATAGATAGGTTAGATACATATGCGGGACACTCCATTAACACCAGTGGTGGGTTCTGAGTTGTACAAACGCCGTCAGAAACACAAAAACTGTATTTTGCCTTGACATGAAAGTGAGTTACTTCTTGGCAAAGCGCCATATATGGCGCTTTGCCAAAAAGTCATTCTGTTTTCAAAAAGCTGCCTTGCGTGTTTTTCCTTGCAAAGGAAACACTAAGAGTACTGCAAATTCACCTGTGAGCTCTCTATTACCATGCCATTGCAACCTTCTAATTTAAATGCACTTACCATGAAATAAAATTTTGATGCTCCAAGGGGGACAAACCCAATATTTTACCCGACACAGAGTTCCATGGCATCGGACCGAAAAAGCCCTTTGACACAAAAAGTTGATTATTTTTCCTCTGCACATTTTTTACATTTATAGACATACATTCAATGCAGCTTGTTCTAATTCTCCTGAATACAGTCTTTTTTTGTGTTTCTCATAAAAATTATGAACATTTTCACACTTTTTATCACTGCTGACACAGAAATTTAAATGTGTTTTTCTTAGCGAAGGAAACACTTAGAATGCTGAAAGTCGATCTGTGAGCTCACTATTACCATGCCATTGCAGCCGCATAGCTTAAATTCACTTACCATGAAATAAAATTTTGAGGCAATAAGGCAGACAATGTCACTTTTTTTAAAAAGCTTCCTTGCCTGTCAAATCTTCTTCACAAGATCTTAAGTGATAAATATATTGGCTAGCATGCTCGGGTTAAGCTGCAGATATGCAAAGTAAAGGTGTACTGGTGTCAACAGATGTCAGTGTCAGAATCAATCTCCAACAGTGGACTGATCAATAAGGCCTCAGACTAGAAATGTCAAGTTTTCAACAAAAAAAGTTATGTAAATAGGTTAGATACATATGCGGGACACTCCATCAACACCAGTGGTGGGTTCTGAGTTGTACAAATGCCGTCAGAAACACAAAAACTGTATTTTGCCTTGACATGAAAGTGAGTTACTGCCAAAAAGTCATTCTGTTTTCAAAAAGCTGCCTTGCGTGTTTTTCCTTGCAAAGGAAACACTAAGAGTACTGCAAATTCACCTGTGAGCTCTCTATTACCATGCCATTGCAACCTTCTAATTTAAATGCACTTATCATGAAATAAAATTTTGATGCTCCAAGGGGGACGAACCCAAAATTTTACCCGACACAGAGTTCCATGGCATCGGACCGAAAAAGCCCTTTGACACAAAAAGTTGATTTTTTTCCTCTGCACATTTTTAACATTTGTAGATATACATTCAATACAGCTTGCTCTAATTCTCCTGAATACAGTCTTTTTTTGTGTTTCTGATAAATATTATGAACATTTTCACACTTTTTATCACTGCTGACACAGACATTTAAATGTGTTTTTCTTGGAGAAGGAAACACTTAGAATGCTGAAAGTCGATCTGTGAGCTCACTATTACCATGCCATTGCAGCCGCATAGCTTAAATTCACTTACCATGAAATAAAATTTTGAGGCAATAAGGCAGACAATGTCACTTTTTTTAAAGAAAGCTGCCTTGCCTGTCAAATCTTCTTCACAAGATCCCAAGTGATAAATATACTGGCTAGCATGCTCGGGGTAAGCTGCAGATATGCAAAGAAAAGGTGTACTGGTGTCAACAGATGTCGGTGTCAGAATCAGTCTCCAACAGTGGACTGATCAATAAAGCCTCAGACTGGAAATGTCAAGTTTTCAATAAAAAAAAGTTATATAGATAGGTTAGATACATATGCGGGACACTCCATTAACACCAGTGGTGGGTTCTGAGTTGTACAAACGCCGTCAGAAACACAAAAACTGTATTTTGCCTTGACACGAAAGTGAGTTACTTCTTGGCAAAGCGCCATATATGGCGCTTTGCCAAAAAGTAATTCTGTTTTCAAAAAGCTGCCTTGCGTGTTTTTCCTTGCAAAGGAAACACTAAGAGTACTGCAAATTCACCTGTGAGCTCTCTATTACCATGCCATTGCAACCTTCTAATTTAAATGCACTTACCATGAAATAAAATTTTGATGCTCCAAGGGGGACGAACCCAAAATTTTACCCGACACAGAGTTCCATGGCATCGGACCGAAAAAGCCCTTTGACACAAAAAGTTGATTATTTTTCCTCTGCACATTTTTTTACATTTATAGATATACATTCAATGCAGCTTGTTCTAATTCTCCTGAATACAGTCTTTTTTTGTGTTTCTCATAAAAATTATGAACATTTTCACACTTTTTATCACTGCTAACACAGAAATTGAAATGTGTTTTTCTTAGCGAAGGAAACACTTAGAATGCTGAAAGTCGATCTGTGAGCTCACTATTACCATGCCATTGCAGCCGCATAGCTTAAATTCACTTACCATGAAATAACATTTTGAGGCAATAAGGCAGACAATGTCACTTTTTTTAAAGAAAGCTGCCTTGCCTGTCAAATCTTCTTCACAAGATCCCAAGTGATAAATATACTGGCTAGCATGCTCGGGGTAAGCTGCAGATATGCAAAGAAAAGGTGTACTGGTGTCCACAGATGTCGGTGTCAGAATCAGTCTCCAA
Organism: Ambystoma mexicanum; assembly: GCF_040938575.1. Taxonomy (NCBI): domain Eukaryota; kingdom Metazoa; phylum Chordata; class Amphibia; order Caudata; family Ambystomatidae; genus Ambystoma; species Ambystoma mexicanum. The sequence continues at coordinate 1,094,153,381 of NC_090941.1, forward strand.
CAGTGGACTGATCAATAAAGCCTCAGACTGGAAATGTCAAGTTTTCAATAAAAAAAAGTTATATAGATAGGTTAGATACATATGCGGGACACTCCATTAACACCAGTGGTGGGTTCTGAGTTGTACAAACGCCGTCAGAAACACAAAAACTGTATTTTGCCTTGACATGAAAGTGAGTTACTTCTTGGCAAAGCGCCATATATGGCGCTTTGCCAAAAAGTAATTCTGTTTTCAAAAAGCTGCCTTGCGTGTTTTTCCTTGCAAAGGAAACACTAAGAGTACTGCAAATTCACCTGTGAGCTCTCTATTACCATGCCATTGCAACCTTCTAATTTAAATGCACTTACCATGAAATAAAATTTTGATGCTCCAAGGGGGACGAACCCAAAATTTTACCCGACACAGAGTTCCATGGCATCGGACCGAAAAAGCCCTTTGACACAAAAAGTTGATTTTTTTCCTCTGCACATTTTTAACATTTGTAGATATACATTCAATACAGCTTGCTCTAATTCTCCTGAATACAGTCTTTTTTTGTGTTTCTGATAAATATTATGAACATTTTCACACTTTTTATCACTGCTGACACAGAAATTTAAATGTGTTTTTCTTGGAGAAGGAAACACTTAGAATGCTGAAAATCCATCTGTGAGCTCACTATTACCATGCTATTGAAGCCGCCTAGTTTAAATTCACTTACCATGAAAGAAAGTTTTGAGGCTGTAAGGCCGACAATGTCACTTTTTTTAAAGAAAGCTGCCTTGCCTGTCAAATCTTCTTCACAAGATCCCAAGTGATAAATATACTGGCTAGCATGCTCGGGGTAAGCTGCAGATATGCAAAGAAAAGGTGTACTGGTGTCAACAGATATCGGTGTCAGAATCAGTCCCCAACAGTGGACTGATCAATAAAGCCTCAGACTGGAAATGTCAAGTTTTCAATAAAAAAATGTTATATAGATAGGTTAGATACAAATGCGGGACACTCCATTAACACCAGTGGTGGGTTCTGAGTTGTACAAACGCCGTCAGAAACACAAAAACTGTATTTTGCCTTGACATGAAAGTGAGTTACTTCTTGGCAAAGCGCCATATATGGCGCTTTGCCAAAAAGTCATTCTGTTTTCAAAAAGCTGCCTTGCGTGTTTTTCCTTGCAAAGGAAACACTAAGAGTACTGCAAATTCACCTGTGAGCTCTCTATTACCATGCCATTGCAACCTTCTAATTTAAATGCACTTACCATGAAATAAAATTTTGATGCTCCAAGGGGGACGAACCCAAAATTTTACCCGACACAGAGTTCCATGGCATCGGACCGAAAAAGCCCTTTGACACAAAAAGTTGATTTTTTTCCTCTGCACATTTTTAACATTTGTAGATATACATTCAATGCAGCTTGTTCTAATTCTCCTGAATACAGTCTTTTTTTGGGTTTCTGATAAATATTATGAACATTTTCACACTTTTTATCACTGCTGACACAGAAATTTAAATGTGCTTTTCTTGGAGAAGGAAACACTTAGAATGCTGAAAATCCATCTGTGACTCACTATTACCATGCTATTGAAGCCGCCTAGTTTAAATTCACTTACCATGAAAGAAAGTTTTGAGGCAATAAGGCAGACAATTTCACTTTTTTTAAAGAAAGCTGCCTTGCCTGTCAAATCTTCTTCACAAGATCCCAAGTGATAAATATACTGGCTAGCATGCTCGGGGTAAGCTGCAGATATGCAAAGAAAAGGTGTACTGGTGTCAACAGATGTCGGTGTCAGAATCAGTCTCCAACAGTGGACTGATCAATAAAGCCTCAGACTGGAAATGTCAAGTTTTCAATAAAAAAAGAGTTATATAGATAGGTTAGATACATATGCGGGACACTCCATTAACACCAGTGGTGGGTTCTGAGTTGTACAAACGCCGTCAGAAACACTAAAACTGTATTTTGCCTTGACATGAAAGTGAGTTACTTCTTGGCAAAGCGCCATATATGGCGCTTTGCCAAAAAGTAATTCTGTTTTCAAAAAGCTGCCTTGCGTGTTTTTCCTTGCAAAGGAAACACTAAGAGTACTGCAAATTCACCTGTGAGCTCTCTATTACCATGCCATTGCAACCTTCTAATTTAAATGCACTTACCATGAAATAAAATTTTGATGCTCCAAGGGGGACGAACCCAAAATTTTACCCGACACAGAGTTCCATGGCATCGGACCGAAAAAGCCCTTTGACACAAAAAGTTGATTATTTTTCCTCTGCACATTTTTTACATTTATAGACATACATTCAATGCAGCTTGTTCTAATTCTCCTGAATACAGTCTTTTTTTGTGTTTCTCATAAAAATTATGAACATTTTCACACTTTTTATCACTGCTAACACAGAAATTGAAATGTGTTTTTCTTAGCGAAGGAAACACTTAGAATGCTGAAAGTCGATCTGTGAGCTCACTATTACCATGCCATTGCAGCCGCATAGCTTAAATTCACTTACCATGAAATAACATTTTGAGGCAATAAGGCAGACAATGTCACTTTTTTTAAAGAAAGCTGCCTTGCCTGTCAAATCTTCTTCACAAGATCCCAAGTGATAAATATACTGGCTAGCATGCTCGGGGTAAGCTGCAGATATGCAAAGAAAAGGTGTACTGGTGTCAACAGATGTCGGTGTCAGAATCAGTCTCCAACAGTGGACTGATCAATAAAGCCTCAGACTGGAAATGTCAAGTTTTCAATAAAAAAAAGTTATATAGATAGGTTAGATACATATGCGGGACACTCCATTAACACCAGTGGTGGGTTCTGAGTTGTACAAACGCCGTCAGAAACACAAAAACTGTATTTTGCCTTGACATGAAAGTGAGTTACTTCTTGGCAAAGCGCCATATATGGCGCTTTGCCAAAAAGTAATTCTGTTTTCAAAAAGCTGCCTTGCGTGTTTTTCCTTGCAAAGGAAACACTAAGAGTACTGCAAATTCACCTGTGAGCTCTCTATTACCATGCCATTGCAACCTTCTAATTTAAATGCACTTACCATGAAATAAAATTTTGATGCTCCAAGGGGGACGAACCCAGAATTTTACCCGACACAGAGTTCCATGGCATCGGACCGAAAAAGCCCTTTGACACAAAAAGTTGATTTTTTTCCTCTGCACATTTTTAACATTTGTAGATATACATTCAATACAGCTTGCTCTAATTCTCCTGAATACAGTCTTTTTTTGTGTTTCTGATAAATATTATGAACATTTTCACACTTTTTATCACTGCTGACACAGAAATTTAAATGTGTTTTTCTTGGAGAAGGAAACACTTAGAATGCTGAAAATCCATCTGTGAGCTCACTATTACCATGCTATTGAAGCCGCCTAGTTTAAATTCACTTACCATGAAAGAAAGTTTTGAGGCTGTAAGGCCGACAATGTCACTTTTTTTAAAGAAAGCTGCCTTGCCTGTCAAATCTTCTTCACAAGATCCCAAGTGATAAATATACTGGCTAGCATGCTCGGGGTAAGCTGCAGATATGCAAAGAAAAGGTGTACTGGTGTCAACAGATATCGGTGTCAGAATCAGTCTCCAACAGTGGACTGATCAATAAAGCCTCAGACTGGAAATGTCAAGTTTTCAATAAAAAAATGTTATATAGATAGGTTAGATACAAATGCGGGACACTCCATTAACACCAGTGGTGGGTTCTGAGTTGTACAAACGCCGTCAGAAACACAAAAACTGTATTTTGCCTTGACATGAAAGTGAGTTACTTCTTGGTAAAGCGCCATATATGGCGCTTTGCCAAAAAGTCATTCTGTTTTCAAAAAGCTGCCTTGCGTGTTTTTCCTTGCAAAGGAAACACTAAGAGTACTGCAAATTCACCTGTGAGCTCTCTATTACCATGCCATTGCAACCTTCTAATTTAAATGCACTTACCATGAAATAAAATTTTGATGCTCCAAGGGGGACGAACCCAAAATTTTACCCGACACAGAGTTCCATGGCATCGGACCGAAAAAGCCCTTTGACACAAAAAGTTGATTTTTTTCCTCTGCACATTTTTAACATTTGTAGATATACATTCAATACAGCTTGCTCTAATTCTCCTGAATACAGTCTTTTTTGTGTTTCTGATAAATATTATGAACATTTTCACACTTTTTATCACTGCTGACACAGAAATTTAAATGTGCTTTTCTTGGAGAAGGAAACACTTAGAATGCTGAAAATCCATCTGTGAGCTCACTATTACCATGCTATTGAAGCCGCCTAGTTTAAATTCACTTACCATGAAAGAAAGTTTGGAGGCTGTAAGGCCGACAATTTCACTTTTTTTAAAGAAAGCTGCCTTGCCTGTCAAATCTTCTTCACAAGATCCCAAGTGATAAATATACTGGCTAGCATGCTCGGGGTAAGCTGCAGATATGCAAAGAAAAGGTGTACTGGTGTCAACAGATGTCGGTGTCAGAATCAGTCTCCAACAGTGGACTGATCAATAAAGCCTCAGACTGGAAATGTCAAGTTTTCAATAAAAAAAGAGTTATATAGATAGGTTAGATACATATGCGGGACACTCCATTAACACCAGTGGTGGGTTCTGAGTTGTACAAACGCCGTCAGAAACACTAAAACTGTATTTTGCCTTGACATGAAAGTGAGTTACTTCTTGGCAAAGCGCCATATATGGCGCTTTGCCAAAAAGTCATTCTGTTTTCAAAAAGCTGCCTTGCGTGTTTTTCCTTGCAAAGGAAACACTAAGAGTACTGCAAATTCACCTGTGAGCTCTCTATTACCATGCCATTGCAACCTTCTAATTTAAATGCACTTACCATGAAATAAAATTTTGATGCTCCAAGGGGGACAAACCCAATATTTTACCCGACACAGAGTTCCATGGCATCGGACCGAAAAAGCCCTTTGACACAAAAAGTTGATTATTTTTCCTCTGCACATTTTTTACATTTATAGACATACATTCAATGCAGCTTGTTCTAATTCTCCTGAATACAGTCTTTTTTTGTGTTTCTCATAAAAATTATGAACATTTTCACACTTTTTATCACTGCTGACACAGAAATTTAAATGTGTTTTTCTTAGCGAAGGAAACACTTAGAATGCTGAAAGTCGATCTGTGAGCTCACTATTACCATGCCATTGCAGCCGCATAGCTTAAATTCACTTACCATGAAATAAAATTTTGAGGCAATAAGGCAGACAATGTCACTTTTTTTAAAAAGCTTCCTTGCCTGTCAAATCTTCTTCACAAGATCTTAAGTGATAAATATATTGGCTAGCATGCTCGGGTTAAGCTGCAGATATGCAAAGTAAAGGTGTACTGGTGTCAACAGATGTCAGTGTCAGAATCAATCTCCAACAGTGGACTGATCAATAAGGCCTCAGACTAGAAATGTCAAGTTTTCAACAAAAAAAAGTTATGTAAATAGGTTAGATACATATGCGGGACACTCCATCAACACCAGTGGTGGGTTCTGAGTTGTACAAACGCCGTCAGAAACACAAAAACTGTATTTTGCCTTGACATGAAAGTGAGTTACTGCCAAAAAGTCATTCTGTTTTCAAAAAGCTGCCTTGCGTGTTTTTCCTTGCAAAGGAAACACTAAGAGTACTGCAAATTCACCTGTGAGCTCTCTATTACCATGCCATTGCAACCTTCTAATTTAAATGCACTTATCATGAAATAAAATTTTGATGCTCCAAGGGGGACGAACCCAAAATTTTACCCGACACAGAGTTCCATGGCATCGGACCGAAAAAGCCCTTTGACACAAAAAGTTGATTTTTTTCCTCTGCACATTTTTAACATTTGTAGATATACATTCAATACAGCTTGCTCTAATTCTCCTGAATACAGTCTTTTTTTGTGTTTCTGATAAATATTATGAACATTTTCACACTTTTTATCACTGCTGACACAGACATTTAAATGTGTTTTTCTTGGAGAAGGAAACACTTAGAATGCTGAAAGTCGATCTGTGAGCTCACTATTACCATGCCATTGCAGCCGCATAGCTTAAATTCACTTACCATGAAATAAAATTTTGAGGCAATAAGGCAGACAATGTCACTTTTTTTAAAGAAAGCTGCCTTGCCTGTCAAATCTTCTTCACAAGATCCCAAGTGATAAATATACTGGCTAGCATGCTCGGGGTAAGCTGCAGATATGCAAAGAAAAGGTGTACTGGTGTCAACAGATGTCGGTGTCAGAATCAGTCTCCAACAGTGGACTGATCAATAAAGCCTCAGACTGGAAATGTCAAGTTTTCAATAAAAAAAAGTTATATAGATAGGTTAGATACATATGCGGGACACTCCATTAACACCAGTGGTGGGTTCTGAGTTGTACAAACGCCGTCAGAAACACAAAAACTGTATTTTGCCTTGACACGAAAGTGAGTTACTTCTTGGCAAAGCGCCATATATGGCGCTTTGCCAAAAAGTCATTCTGTTTTCAAAAAGCTGCCTTGCGTGTTTTTCCTTGCAAAGGAAACACTAAGAGTACTGCAAATTCACCTGTGAGCTCTCTATTACCATGCCATTGCAACCTTCTAATTTAAATGCACTTACCATGAAATAAAATTTTGATGCTCCAAGGGGGACGAACCCAAAATTTTACCCGACACAGAGTTCCATGGCATCGGACCGAAAAAGCCCTTTGACACAAAAAGTTGATTATTTTTCCTCTGCACATTTTTTTACATTTATAGATATACATTCAATGCAGCTTGTTCTAATTCTCCTGAATACAGTCTTTTTTTGTGTTTCTCATAAAAATTATGAACATTTTCACACTTTTTATCACTACTGACACAGACATTGAAATGTGTTTTTCTTAGCGAAGGAAACACTTAGAATGCTGAAAGTCGATCTGTGAGCTCACTATTACCATGCCATTGCAGCCGCATAGCTTAAATTCACTTACCATGAAATAACATTTTGAGGCAATAAGGCAGACAATGTCACATTTTTTAAAAAGTTTCCTTGCCTGTCAAATCTTCTTCACAAGATCTCAAGTGATAAATATATTGGCTAGCATGCTCGGGTTAAGCTGCAGATATGCAAAGAAAAGGTGTTCTGGTGTCAACAGATGTCGGTGTCAGAATCAATCTCCAACAGTGGACTGATCAATAAGGCCTCAGACTGGAAATGTCAAGTTTTCAACAAAAAAAAGTTATGTAAATAGGTTAGATACATATGCGGGACACTCCATCAACACCAGTGGTGGGTTCTGAGTTGTACAAACGCCGTCAGAAACACAAAAACTGTATTTTGCCTTGACATGAAAGTGAGTTACTTCTTGGCAAAGCGCCATATATGGCGCTTTGCCAAAAAGTCATTCTGTTTTCAAAAAGCTGCCTTGCGTGTTTTTCCTTGCAAAGGAAACACTAAGAGTACTGCAATTTCACCTGTGAGCTCTCTATTACCATGCCATTGCAACCTTCTAATTTAAATGCACTTACCATGAAATAAAATTTTGATGCTCCAAGGGGGACGAACCCAAAATTTTACCCGACACAGAGTTCCATGGCATCGGACCGAAAAAGCCCTTTGACACAAAAAGTTGATTTTTTTCCTCTGCACATTTTTAACATTTGTAGATATACATTCAATACAGCTTGCTCTAATTCTCCTGAATACAGTCTTTTTTTGTGTTTCTGATAAATATTATGAACATTTTCACACTTTTTATCACTGCTGACACAGAAATTTAAATGTGTTTTTCTTGGAGAAGGAAACACTTAGAATGCTGAAAATCCATCTGTGAGCTCACTATTACCCTGCTATTGAAGCCGCCTAGTTTAAATTCACTTACCATGAAAGAAAGTTTTGAGGCTGTAAGGCCGACAATGTCACTTTTTTTTAAAGAAAGCTGCCTTGCCTGTCAAATCATCTTCACAAGATCCCAAGTGATAAATATACTGGCTAGCATGCTCGGGGTAAGCTGCAGATATGCAAAGAAAAGGTGTACTGGTGTCAACAGATGTCGGTGTCAGAATCAGTCTCCAACAGTGGACTGATCAATAAAGCCTCAGACTGGAAATGTCAAGTTTTCAATAAAAAAAAGTTATATAGATAGGTTAGATACATATGCGGGACACTCCATTAACACCAGTGGTGGGTTCTGAGTTGTACAAACGCCGTCAGAAACACAAAAACTGTATTTTGCCTTGACATGAAAGTGAGTTACTTCTTGGCAAAGCGCCATATGTGGCGCTTTGCCAAAAAGTCATTCTGTTTTCAAAAAGCTGCCTTGCGTGTTTTTCCTTGCAAAGGAAACACTAAGAGTACTGCAAATTCACCTGTGAGCTCTCTATTACCATGCCATTGCAACCTTCTAATTTAAATGCACTTACCATGAAATAAAATGTTGATGCTCCAAGGGGGACGAACCCAAAATTTTACCCGACACAGAGTTCCATGGCATCGGACCGAAAAAGCCCTTTGACACAAAAAGTTGATTTTTTTCCTCTGCACATTTTTAACATTTGTAGATATACATTCAATACAGCTTGCTCTAATTCTCCTGAATACAGTCTTTTTTTGTGTTTCTGATAAATATTATGAACATTTTCACACTTTTTATCACTGCTGACACAGAAATTTAAATGTGTTTTTCTTGGAGAAGGAAACACTTAGAATGCTGAAAATCCATCTGTGAGCTCACTATTACCATGCTATTGAAGCCGCCTAGTTTAAATTCACTTACCATGAAAGAAAGTTTTGAGGCTGTAAGGCCGACAATGTCACTTTTTTTAAAGAAAGCTGCCTTGCCTGTCAAATCTTCTTCACAAGATCCCAAGTGATAAATATACTGGCTAGCATGCTCGGGGTAAGCTGCAGATATGCAAAGAAAAGGTGTACTGGTGTCAACAGATGTCGGTGTCAGAATCAGTCTCCAACAGTGGACTGATCAATAAAGCCTCAGACTGGAAATGTCAAGTTTTCAATAAAAAAAAGTTATATAGATAGGTTAGATACATATGCGGGACACTCCATTAACACCAGTGGTGGGTTCTGAGTTGTACAAACGCCGTCAGAAACACAAAAACTGTATTTTGCCTTGACATGAAAGTGAGTTACTTCTTGGCAAAGCGCCATATATGGCGCTTTGCCAAAAAGTCGTTCTGTTTTCAAAAAGCTGCCTTGCGTGTTTTTCCTTGCAAAGGAAACACCAACAGGGTAATTCATAGAATTTCGCAGAAAAGTGTCGCAAGCGGCTGGCGCAGAGTGTCCGCGTGCGATTGACTGCGCCAGGCACGTGCGCTAAAACCGATTTCCGCGCACAGCGTATTCATGGATTTCAGGCACCCAAACCAGCCGTGGCGCAGAGTATCGCAGCGACCCTGCAGCAGCGCCAGTAACGCCCCCAAGAACGCCCTCGCGCAAGGAAAAGCCATAAAAATCGCTAAATCATCGCAAAGGGCTGCGCTAACCCTGGACCAGTTTACAGGGCTGCCAAACAAGGAACGCAAAGCGGGTAACGTGCATATCAGGGGTACGCGTGAAGTTATACACGCGATTAGCCAGGGTACGTGTATTACAGGGGTACGCGGGAAGTTTAACACGCGATTGGCCAGGGTACGTGTATTACAGGGGTACGCGGGAAGTTTAACACGCGATTAGCCAGGGTACGTGTATTACAGGGGTACGCGGGAAGTTTAACACGCGATTGGCCAGGGTACGTGTATTACAGGGGTACGCGGGAAGTTTAACACGCGATTAGCCAGGGTACGTGTATTACAGGGGTACGCGGGAAGTTTAACACGCGATTGGCCAGGGTACGTGTATTACAGGGGTATGCGGGAAGTTTAACACGCGAATCGGCTGGGTACGTGTATTACAGGGATGCGATTTGGCCAGGTACGTGTATTACAGGGGTGCGCAGGAATTATCACACGCGATTTGGCTGGGTACGTGTATTACAGGGGTGCGTGGGAATCATCACACGTGATTAGGCTGGGTGGGTCCTCACAGGTGTTCCCTGTACACCCTCCACGGCCCCTGCAAGCAGCCTACAAAACAGGGGACTACCCTGCACACCTGCTCATGTCCCCCTGCACCCCCACCCCCCAGCAGTGCAGGGGCAGCCTCCACCAGGCCCCCACTCATGTCTCCCACCACCCCCACCCTCCCGCCACCAGGGGCAGCCTCCACCAGGCCCCCACTCATGTCCCCCTGCACCCCCACCCCCCAGCAGTGCATGGGCACCCTCCACCAGGCCCCCACCCATGTCTCCCACCACCCCCACCCCCCCGCCACCAGGGGCACTCTCCACCAAGCCCCCACCCATGTCTCCCACCACCCCCACCAGTGCAGGGGCACCCTCCACCAGGCCCCCACCCATGTCTCCCAACACCCCCACCCACCAGCACTGTGGGGCACGTGGCCAGCAGGCAGTCAGGCAGCAGCAGATGGCAGGTGGGAGCGTGCTCAGGGCTCTGGGGGGCAGTAATTTGGCCTCCTGGCCAGGAGCGTGGTCTCTCGTGTGTGAACGCGTGGACAGCCTGATAGGGAGTGAAATCCCACACGTCAGCAAAGGCCCTTAGCGCGTAAACCCGTCAACAGCATATGCGCGCCTATAGTCACCTGCACGTGCAGGAAATTGTTGCGTGACACGTCCCAGTGTCAAAGCGTGTGATTGGTGAAAATGGATCTACACGCAGAAGTGACAAAGTGTGTGATTGGTGAACGTACACGCCGCGTAAGTGACGCTGTACGTGTGGGCCTGTATATAAGGTACATGTAGAACACCATTTCCTTGTACGTGCTTTTCGTGGAGAGCAAGTGGGTGAAATCTGTACTTCTTGTCGTTTCACACGCGATTTACTTCACGGCGTTTCCAGTTCGTATTCCCTGTTACCTCTGACAGCTTTTTCTCTTTTTTCTCTTTTACTGGTTTACCTGGGCCTGTTCCCTCAAACAGTGTCCCCTTCTACTGTTGTCCTGTCTTCTCAGACAGCGTACACATCTTCTTTTGGCGGGGGTTTAGCCAGCCAAACGCGCTCATTTTTCACGCTCTTTTACCTGGCAGACGGTGAGTCACGCATGTATCCAACTTCTGTGCTTGCCCCGTGTGTAGCCTACCCCTTCAGAGGTCATTCTAGGCTGTGTGTGACACGCATACGTTCATTCTTGTGTTACTGGGTGCCACAGCGTAGTGCAGGTTTTTCTTTCTGCACACGTGGTCTAGGAGGGGTTGCGTGCACGTCATCTCCCTTTTTTGGGCCTCCTGTGCGTTGCGTGACCCGTCATCTTTCCCCAGGGGTTACAATCAGCCGTGCTAGAGCACTAGGGTACAATTACCATCTGGTACCCAACCCCTTTGACCCCCAATTGCCCAGGACAATTGTCTACAGCCACTCCCATACGCACATTAATATCAGTGCCATGGCTGGGAGGCGAGGATTCCGTAAGGGTGGCAAAGGTGGAAGAGCCACAAGTGGTGGCCGTGGTGGATCCGGTAGGGGACGTGGTCGTAACTTGCAGGGTGAGCCTGTCCCCCCATGTGTGGAGGACCAGTCAAGGGCACCCATCATCCCCCCCCCCCCCCCCCTCCCGTTGAGGCTGAAGTGGCTGACACCATCCATGCTCAGCCCTTGTTGGACCAGCCCATTGTGGCACCAGACCTGGCTGACTCCATGGCTGACTTCCAGGTCAGCAGGGCTACGACACGTGCGCTGGTGCACGTTGATGCCATCATGCCACGTGGATCTGGGGCAGCAAGGTCATCTGCTGCACCAAGGAGGCAGGGCGGAGTGGCTGCAGGGGCAGCTGCGGCTCCATCCACCCCAGCCCTCACACACCCAGCCAGGACAGTGTCGGTCCTAGTCCATGCTGCTGACATTCCCCCTGACACCATCACACTAGAGCCAATGCCTGCACCAACTCCCATGCTGAGTGTGCAATCCCACACTCCTGATACAGAGTCCACCAGGGCTCCTGCCCCTAGTGTCCAGAGCGGCGCAGGACACTCAGGATCACCACCACCTTCCAAGCGGAAGAGGAAGAGTGCTCGTCCGGCACAGGCTGATGCCCCAGACACGGCTACACAGTCCGGCCCGTCCAGGAAGCCCAGCTTCACGGATGACGAACTGAATGCACTTGTCGAGTATGTGTCCGGACATGACAACGAGATGGTCATTGTTGCAGGATCCAAGACCACACCTGCACAACGCCAGGCACACTGGCAGACCGTTGCGGACATCGTAAGTGCCCTTGGAATCGTGAGGCGCACAGCCAATGATTGCTATAAGCGCTGGAATGACCTAAAGCGCAGGGCAAAGAGTAAGCTGGCCTCAAGTCATGCCGCAACTCTAGTGACTGGAGGTGGGTCTCCAGTAGTAGACATGGAACTCACTCCACATGAGTCAGTCGCTGGGACCTACGTCACGGAGGAACAGATCCAAGGCGTGGGAGATCTGGCTGATTACGAGGCATTGTCCGGTGAGTGCACATGCATGTGTGTGTCATCCATGTGCATGGTGTGTGTGTGAGGGCTTCTGTTTGGGTGCCAGGTGAGAGTGTGTGCGCCTGAGTCGTATGGGTCAGCCATGTGCTTCATGCAATACTTCCTGCGCAGCTGCATTTGGCCATAGCAGTATCCCTTCTGCCAACAGTAGACATCTAGCACAACTGCACGCCAGTTGCCCTTGAAGTGTCACCTTGACACAACATATTTGCTTATTTTTCACTGTTCATTCAGTCAGTTTGTTTGCATTCCACCACTTTCACTAGGCATGTCGCTGTCCACTAGTCACATGTCTGACATGGGTATGGTAAAGAGGAGTGACTTTGTTACCTGGATATCATTTGTACACACATGTCCCTGTGCAATTTGACCTTTTCAGACTGGCAGCTCCAGGTGAAAAATCTGACCTGTTAGAATCAGAAAAGCTATTACATGCGGGAACTGGACTGAATGAATAGGTGCTGCCCTCCTCTCCATCTTCACTCAATAGCAATGGTACATGCCATCTGTGTGATGGCATGTGTGTTTCACCTGCCAATCACAGGCCAATGTGTGATGCCACTGCCAGGCAGCATGCAGAAAATTTGTTCATCTTCCATCTTGGTGTCATCAGTGTGTGCCATTTGCCTGCACTTCATACGCAGTGAGGGTGCATGCATGGGAGGGTTTTAGTCATGTGGGACATGTGTCAATCAAGTACTGGTTCTCTTGCTTCTCAGCCCTCAATGTGTGCCATGGTGCTAATGCCTGTTTCCATTACTTTGTTTTCATGTCTTTGCAGGGGAAGACGCACCTGATACTGCTGGGGTTGTGGAGATGGTGCAGACCCAGGAGGTGTCCCAGGGCCGACCAACCACCAGTGAGGGACGTGGTGTGGTGGTGGGGGAGAACCCACAAGTGCTGCAGGTCGTGCTCTCAAGGGGTGTCTCTGGCTGCACCTCCCCCGAGCTGTACTCAGGTGTTGATTCGGATGAGACCTACGTGCCGTCGCAGGTGAGTGTTCCAGGGAGGGATTCTGTTCTGTCTCACCCACCTGCACCAGGGTCAGTACCCTCCATGGGGATGTCAGTGTTGGCAGCTACGCCTTCGGTGGTTACGGATGCAGGGTCACACTCCGCGACATCTGATCCTGTTCCTGGGCCAGCAGATCAGAGGGGGAATGCAGTCCTGCAGCCTCAGGCAGTGCCGGCACAGCAAGGCGCAGTTCGCCTTGCCCCAGACAGGTGTGGTGCCCGCCGACGTGGTGGCCGTACGCCACCCGGCAATACCGCATGGGAGCAATCCATTTACGGTATGGCTACCCAACAGGCTGCATCATCCGAGATGATGGCTCAGGCCATGGATAGGGTGGCCACTTCCATTGTCCCCCCAGAAAGGCTGATGGAGCGACTAGAGCAGGCAACCGACTCCATCTGCCAGTCACACAGGGAGGACATGTTGGGGTCCAACAGGGACAGGCGGGCGGCACTGGCGACTCTGCAGGAGGCCATCTCCATTGAGTCCCAGGGCCACAGGGAAGCCCTGAGGCAGGAGCTCCTACACCTCAGGACGACTCTTGTTGAGCTTGAGGCTTCAACACACCAAAGGACAGAACAGCAGCTGGAGCGTCTCACCCGTACGCTCTCAGCTGAGATGCAGGCAACGAGGGCGGAGGTCCGGGCATCCCGTGAGTTGTTGCATGGGGACCTCCGCACACTCATCCTCCAGAACCAGACCTACCACACCCGCATGCTTGCAGCCATGGAGGAGCAGACTAGGGCCTTGCGTGGGCTGCCTCCCATCGTGCAACCACCTCCGGATGCAGCTGCACAGGGTGATAATAGCGACAGCAGTGATACTCCCACAATAGGGTAGCCGTGTGGGCCATGGAGGTGTTTTATCTTCCCAGGATCCACGCAGGTGGGTTCTGGTGTGCATCCTGTCCTCGGACCTCCTGGGTGGCCTCCCCAACCCCCCTGGGCCCATCAATGGCCATTTTTGATTGTTTCTTATTTTTATTTTTATTTTGATTTCTTTTATTCCCAATTTTTTTGGGACGATCTGTTGGCTTCGATCTGTTGGCTTCGATCTGTTGGCTTCTATGTGTTGGCTTCGATGTGTTGGCTTCGATGTGTTGGCTTCGATCTGTTGGCTTCGATGTGTTGGCTTCGATCTGTTGGCTTCGATCTGTTGGCTTCCGTGGTTCCTGTGGGCATACGCTGCATTGTGGCTGGGCACATGCAGGCTTGTAATGTATTTGGTTCAGATGCTTGGGTTTGAGTCACACACACCCCTCCTGCTTCCCGTTTCCATGGGCTTGCAAAGGGTGTGCCCAAGTGACAGTGAATTACACAGTGACGTTGGACTCCCATGAGCTGTGTGGCCAGTCTGTAGTCAATACTGTGTATACATTCATAGTGCATATTGCTGTTGTGTTGTACACTGCATGTTGCATTGATGTGTAACTCTTCTTCTGTGTCTACCTCCCAATTTGCAGGTCCCTTCCTCAAGTCCACACAAGGACCTCTAGTCTGGCGATGGGGACCATGTTGGCAGCAGTGCACCTACAACTCTACATGGCGCCAACACTGCACAGTTGGTAGTGGTGGGAGTGCAGGCATTTCCAGGTGGTGAGACTACTAATATGTAACATTTGTGATGTCATGTTAATGGTACTACGTGCTCAAGTATGTTGTTGGTCCGGCATTGCTGTGAGCATTTCAGGTGTTGCAAGTTTCTAATAGTGCCACTGTACATAGTGAGAGTGATGTCATGTTGTGGGGATTACTTTGTTTACCTGCAATTAGCATGACATGGCACGGTGTGTCGTGTGGCAGTGCTGGGGTTGGGTTGGCTGACATGGCACTGTCCTCTTGTTGCATTTTGCAAGTGGGTATTCATTTTAGCTGCTTCAATGTGTAACTTCACAAAACTGCATTGGTGGTGTCTGTGTGGGTAGGGATACACACATTGTGACACTTCCAGGTGAACAATCTCAGGCTGACATGGAATTCCCGGTTCATTCTCCAGACATTCAGGATCAGTGTCAGGTTGAGTCATCATTGATTGTCAGATGGAATGTGCCAGGGCAGTGTGCACTCCACAGGGGTGTGATTTCTATGTGAAGTAATTAGCCACTAGCTGTGTATGGGCTGCCTCCCCCCGTGCCCTTTCCCCTCCCATGCGCAGCGGCTGTGCATGTGGTTGGGGATGTGGGGCCACCACCATGTCCACGGCCAGGCCCCGGCGTGTTGCAACGTTGTGCAGGACACATGCTGCCACTATGATCCTACACACTACTGGGGGAGCGTATAACAGCTGCCCGCCAGAACGGTCAAGGGAGCGAAAGCGTGACTTTAGCACTCCGAATGTGCGCTCCACTATGCCCCTGGTTGTAATGTGGGCTGTGTTAAATCTTACCTGGGGTGGCGTGGTGGGGTTCCGAATTGGCGTCATCATGTGGGGGCTGAGAGGGTAGGCACTGTCCCCTGTGGAGGTGGGGATTGGTATCATTGGTGAGGTTGTGACCTTGCTCAGTATCCAACATGCATGCATGTGCAGTGGCATACATACTCACCAAGCAGCCATGTATCGCCATGCCGCCCAGCTTCTAGGTCCCGGCTTAGGGTGGACATTCGGTAAATGAAGCTGTCGTGGGTGGAGCCGGGATAGTTGGCATATACTGAGGTGATGATTCCCTTGGCATTACATGCTACCTGCACGTTGATGGAATGCCAGTGCTTGCGGTTCCTATAGATGTGCTCAGATGCCCTGGGGGGACGTAGAGCCACATGGGTGCAGTCGATGGCACCTAGCACTTTGGGGAATCGTGCCACTGCGTAAAAATCCAGGGCGGCAGCATGCCTTTCTGCAGGTGTTCTGGGCAGGTATATGTGCCTGCGGACTGATGGGCGTGCAGTCATGATGTTCAAGACCTGGTGTAGGCAGCGTGACTGGGTGGCCTGTGACACCCCACCCACTATGGCACTTGTCCGCTGAAATGATCCAGTGGCTAAGAAGTGCAGTACATTGAGGACCTTCTCCAGGGGGCTGAGTGCTTGGGAGCACAGGGTGGGTGATGTGAGGTCATCCTCCCACTCACTCACCAGGTCCAGTATGATGTGTGGTGGAAACCTGTACCTCCCATACACCTGGTCATCAGGCATCCCGAAAAGGCTGGTTCTGGGTGTGAATATTCTGGCCCTGACTATCCTCCTCCTCCTCCTTTGGTAGCCCACTGCCACTGCTGCTAGGAACGGTATGTTCATCCTGGCGTCTGAGCTTGTTATTGTTAAAGTCCGCAATTTATGCTTAGCGCGTGTTCTAGGCGAGCGTGTGACCCGGGCACCCCTGGAATCCAGTTCCCAGTCCAATAGCGTGTTGAAATTCACACGCACCACGGGATACAGCGTGTGACCCGCGCACCCCTGGAATCCAGTTCCCAGTCCAATAGCGTGTGGAAATTCACACGCACCACGGGATACAGCGTGTGACCCGCGCACCCCTGGAATCCAGTTCCCAGTCCAATAGCGTGCGGAAATTCACACGCACCACGGGATACAGCGTGTGACCCGCGCACCCCTGGAATCCAGTTCCCAGTCCAATAGCGTGCGGAAATTCACACGCACCACGGGATACAGCGTGTGACCCGCGCACCCCTGGAATCCAGTTCCCAGTCCAATAGCGTGCGGAAATTCACACGCACCACGTGATACAGGTTCGCTGACGTACTTGCGTGTGTAAGTGGCCGCGCACCCATTAAATACACGTACATAGGCCAATCGCGTGTACGCGCACATTTGTCCAATTACACGCGATGACACTCTGACGTGCAGTATCTCCACGTGTGCCCCGTCATCACGTGCTGAGTGGGGAACACCCGTGCGGGTCACGTCACAGACGCGCTTACGCGCTGAGGGACTCTGGTCCAATAGAATCGCGTATGCGTGCTGACGCGCTTACGCGCTAAGGGCCTTTCCTCGGATTTCACGCTGACGTGCAGGATTTTCACGTGCCAAATCACTCCGTATCAAGCTGGCCACGCGAAAACACACGGAAGCCCACGCTCCTGCCCAGAAGGCCGAGTTACTGCCCCCCAGTGCCCCGAGCAGCCTCCCACGTGCCATCTGCTGCTGCCTGCCTGCCTGCCTGCTGCCACCGTGCCCTGCCATTTGGTGCCTGCACATCAGCCATCTGCAGGGGTCCAGTTGCTGTGTCCACCCCTGCTGGAACTGAAGACTCCCGACTGGTATTACATCGCTCCACAGCCCAGCCCCAGGACCCAGTTGCCCACCCACACCTGCCTCTGGGGTTGCCATGTCGGGCACTTCCACATCTGGCACCAGTGGCAACCCCAGGCCAGAGGGGCAGAGGGGCACCAGCTTCACTGTCACCGAAGTTGGTGTCCTGGTGGAGCATGTCCTGGGGCAGTATGATGCCCTCTTTGGATCGTCCCGTGCCAGCAAGGAAGGACGGCAGAGGATCTGGGCCGACTGTGTGGTTGCCATCAACGCGGAGGGGGTGGCAACCCGCGACGTCCTGAAGATCAAGAAGCGCTGGGAGGACTTGAGGTCCAGGACCCTTGTGAAGGCCCGGCGCCTCGTGGAGGGGGGCCGGGGCCGCATGAGTTCCATCCAGATGAGGGTCCTGGAACGCGTACGCCCAGCGCTCCACGCCCAGATCCTTGAGAGGGAGGCCCGTCTGGAGTTGAGCGGTAAGTGTCCATGCATTACTGTGTGAGACAGGGCATGTTGCGGTGTGCTGGTTCTATGATACTTGCCTGTATGTGTGCCATAGGCCATGTATGCATGTATGTGTGCAGGGACATCATGGTAATGCATGTGCGACCAGTGATGTGTGATGCACATGGTTGTTGCATGTGTTGAAATGCCGCATGGGGAGCCCTATTCAGATTTTGAACATGAGAGCATGCCAGTCTCTGTACCTGGACATGGGTGGGGGTGAGGGATGGGTGCTGATGCCAGGTACATATATGGTAGCCATGTCTGTGTGCCTGACCTGCGTGTCTGTGACTTGTGCATGCCATGGATGCATGACACATGTGTGTGACAATGCAGAGATTCAGTAAAGCAGCCAAATTACCCTTGTATCCGCTGTGTTTGGTGTGTTTGGGGCCAGATGGATGTGACTGAGGTGAAGTGTGTGCATGTGATGGCCATGAGCCATGATGCATGTGAGTTACATATCATTGAATGTTTCAAGAGTCCATTGGACATGCATGGAAATGTCCATGGCATGCACCATGCCTGTTACTGTGTGTGTTTTGCCTGGACTGACCCATGTGTTGTGGAGGGACATGATGGAAGTGTACTTTGACAGTGGTGCTCATCTGCTATTGCTTCCTGTCTAGGGGACCATTGTACAGTGCCCTGATGCTTGTGTTCTTTGTCTCCCTCTACGCAGCGGCTAGTGAAGAAGAGGGCGGAGACGGCGCTGTGGAGCAAGGCGGCGGGGATGCCCCCACGGCTGCAGCGGAAGGGGTGGGTGAGCCCCCACAGGGGCCTGCTACGGTGGGAGACGGTGAGGAGCCATCCAGGTTGGTGGTTTGCACAGAGGAGGAGGAGGCCGCCACTGGGGCACACATGGGGCCTGGTGGGGGCATCCCTGCTGGTGCAAGTGGTGCAGTCCAGGGCCAGGGGCAGGAGGCAGCACAGGTCACCGTGGAGGGGCCTGTGCATGTCGCTGTCCCTGACCCTGTGAGTGCACCACCATGCACCAGCAGGGATGCCCCGTCCCAGGCCTGTCCGCAGGTAGAGGGGATGTCCATGTCACCTGACTCCCCTCCACCTGCGGACGTGGGAACCCCTGGCCGTGCGGAGAAGGTCCTGATTGGGGTCGCGATGCGCACGGCTCTGATTCGTGATGCCGTGCGTGCTTCCCGGGAGGAGCACGCACGTCATCACGAAGTGCACCGTGCCGACGTGGCCCAATTGGGATCGGCCATGTTCGGGGGTTTCCTGCATGTGTTGGCCAATGTGGCGGCCCTCTCCTCCTCTGTGCAGGCTATCCACCAGTCGTTCTCCTTGCCGTCTTCCAGCCCAGATGCCACCAGGGCCCCCTGTGGACCTGCCCCGACCAATGCAGCCAGCTCGGTGGGGATCCCATCCCTGCCACAGTCGGGAGTCAGAGATCCAGCAGGGGTGGACACCAGAGCAACTGGACCCCAGCAGATGGAGGATGTGACGGCATCATCGGGCAGGGCACGTGCACGACGGCGTCGGTGGTTTCCATCAGCCTGGATGCCGTCGTGCTGGCACAGGCAGTTGCGTCGGAGGCAGCAGCAGGCTCAACGTGGGAGGCATCATGGCTCGGGGCCATCAACATCAGGGGTGCAGGCATCGGCCGGAGGGCAGGAGAACCCTGGAATGGGAGTGGCTTCCGTGTGGGAGAGGTTGTGCCAGCGGATAGGTGCGGAGCGGCAGCGGGCAGAGGAGGAACGTCTCACGATGGTCAGGGCGGAGGACTCCATGCGGAGGGCGCTGAGGCGGGCTGAGTGCCTCGAGGGTCTTCGCAGGGAGTTTGAGCTTGACACTGCGTTATCCCTGTGGGACCTCGGGGCCAGGGAACATGCCCGCCTCCAAGCCATTGACCAGGAGTTCGATGATGCCCTGGCCCATGACAACAACCAGTGAGCCGTCCGAATAGCCCGCTGCCTTTGTATATAGTTGTATAGTTAGGGTTAGGTTTCCTTTGTTTTTTTTTATTTTTTTTTGGTTGCGATTGGACAATGCACCACTTTTTTGTATATAGTTCACTTTTTAGTTAGTAGTCAGTTAGGTTTAATTTGGTAGGGCTCATGGACCCAGGATGATCTTCTTCATTGGCTTATTTTAATTTTTCATAATTTTTTCTTGGACATTCATCTTGTTTTGTTTGATTTGCTTTGTGTTTTTTCTTATTTCATTTCCATTCTACTTGCTGTTAAATACATATTATTTTTTTAATCTTCAATGTGTCGTATCATCTCATTGCTTTCAGGCATGTCATGTTGGGTGTTTTGTCATTCACTTGCAGCCATTGTGTGTGACAGACATGTGTTAAATTGCAATATTTAAATTGGGGGTGTAACATGTAATTGCCTTTGATATGTGGGTGGGTGTGATAGTTGGTTGGGCCTTTTGGCAGGGGAGGATGGGCATTACGGACATGATTGGGGAATGTTGGGACCCAGGTGCAGGGGGGCATGGATTGGACATGGGTGGGGGCCTGCTGGCAGGTGCCCCACAGTGCTGGGGGGTGGTGGGAGACATGAGTTGGACATGGGTGGGGGCCTGCTGGCAGGTGCCCCACAGTGCTGGGGGGTGGGGGTGGTGGGAGACATGAGTTGGACATGGGTGGGGGCCTGCTGGCAGGTGCCCCACAGTGCTGGGGGGTGGGGGTGGTGGGAGACATGAGTTGGACATGGGTGGGGGCCTGCTGGCAGGTGCCCCACAGTGCTGGGGGGTGGGGGGGTGGGGGACATGAGTTGGACATGGGTGGGGGCCTGCTGGCAGGTGCCCCACAGTGCTGGGGGGTGGGGGTGGTGGGAGACATGAGTTGGACATGGGTGGGGGCCTGCTGGCAGGTGCCCCACAGTGCTGGGGGGTGGGGGTGGTGGGAGACATGAGTTGGACATGGGTGGGGGCCTGCTGGCAGGTGCCCCACAGTGCTGGGGGGTGGGGGTGGTGGGAGACATGAGTTGGACATGGGTGGGGGCCTGCTGGCAGGTGCCCCACAGTGCTGGGGGGTGGGGGGGTGGGGGACATGAGTTGGACATGGGTGGGGGCCTGCTGGCAGGTGCCCCACAGTGCTGGGGGGTGGGGGTGGTGGGAGACATGAGTTGGACATGGGTGGGGGCCTGCTGGCAGGTGCCCCACAGTGCTGGGGGGTAGGGGTGGTGGGAGAAATGAGTGGGGGCCTGGTGGAGGGTGACCCTGCACTGCTGGGGTGTGGGGGTGGTGGGTGACATGAGTGGGGGCCTGGTGGAGGGTGACCCTGCACTGCTGGGGTGTGGGGGGGGTGGGTGACATGAGTGGGGGCCTGGTGGAGGGTGACCCTGCACTGCTGGGGTGTGGGGGTGGTGGGTGACATGAGTGGGGGCCTGGTGGAGGGTGCCCCTGGTGGCTGGGGGGTGGGGGTGGTGGGAGACATGAGTGGGGGCCTGGTGGAGGGTGACCCTGCACTGCTGGGGTGTGGGGGTGGTGGGTGACATGAGTGGGGGCCTGGTGGAGGGTGACCTTGCACTGCTGGGGTGTGGGGGTGGTGGGTGACATGAGTGGGGGCCTGGTGGAGGGTGACCCTGCACTGCTGGGGTGTGGGGGTGGTGGGCGACATGAGTGGGGGCCTGGTGGAGGGTGCCCCTGGTGGCTGGGGGGTGGGGGTGGTGGTAGACATGAGTGGGGGCCTGGTGGAGGGTGACCCTGCACTGCTGGGGTGTGGGGGTGGTGGGTGACATGAGTGGGGGCCTGGTGGCAGGTGCCCCACAGTGCTGGGGGGTGGGGGTGGTGGGGGACATGAGTTGGACATGGGTGGGGGCCTGCTGGCAGGTGCCCCACAGTGCTGGGGGGTGGGGGTGCAAGGGGACATGAGTTGGTGTTCATTAGTTCAAGGAGACATGTGCCTTTGCTGGGGGGCATGCCCATGGTGGGTGGGCTGCCTGCGGGACATGACCAGGGATGCAGGGTAGTCCCCTGTGGTGTGGGCTGCCTGCAGGGGCCGTGGAGGGTGTACAGGGTACACCTGGGAGGACCCACACTGTCAAATCACATGTGGAACTTCCCGTGCACCCCTGAAATACACGCGCCCAGGCTGTTCGTGTGTGGAACTTCCCGCGCACCCCTGGAATACACGCGCCCAGGCTGTTCGCGTGTGGAACTTCCCGCGCACCCCTGAAATACACGCGCCCAGGCTGTTCGCGTGTGGAACTTCCCCCGCACCCCTGAAATACACGCGCCTAGGCTATTCGCGTGTGGAACTTCCCGCGCACCCCTGAAATACACGCGCCCAGGCTATTCGCGTGTGGAACTTCCCGCGCACCCCTGATATACACGCGCCCAGGCTATTCGCGTGTGGAACTTCCCGCGGAACTTCCCCCGCACCCCTGAAATACACGCGCCCAGGCTGTTCGCGTGTGGAACTTCCCCCGCACCCCTGAAATACACGCGCCCAGGCTATTCGCGTGTGGAACTTCCCGCGCACCCCTGAAATACACGCGCCCAGGCTATTCGCGTGTGGAACTTCCCGCGCACCCCTGAAATACACGCGCCCAGACTATTCGCGTGTGGAACTTCCCGCGCACCCCTGAAATACACGCGCCCAGACTATTCGCGTGTGGAACTTCCCGCGCACCCCTGAAATACACGCGCCCAGGCTGTTCGCGTGTGGAACTTCACGCGAACCCCTGATATACACGTAGCCCGCTCCCCCAGACCCGATCGCGTGTGAAACTTCACGCGAACCCCTGTGATGCACGTACCCTGCTGAAATCGCGTGTTAGACTTCCCGCGCACCCCGGTATACACGCACACGTATTTTTTGTCAGCGGGTGTCCGTGTTTGTGGGTACCCCTTTGCACGTCATTTTTCCTGGAGGGCCACAGTATGGGACATTCATCATGGCAGTATATAGGTGCGATTTGTTGGCGCACCTTTTGGCGCCCATTTCTTACAGCCGCAGAGACGCTACCGCCTGCTTTCTAGTGGCGGTCGTGTTTGTGCCTGTGCGCTGGTTTGAGCGTGCGCTTTTTTCCCCTATTCTATTCCATGAATACGTGTTGTAGGCGAGCGTGTGGGCGTTCCGCGCACTTGTGCCCTGTACTTCCCCCGTGACGCCCACGTTTTGGCAAGTTGTTCCCCATTCCGAGTGTTACGCCCGTGTTCCGCCTACTTTTGTTGCGTGCGCCGCGCTATGTGCGATTTTCGCTGTGGCCTGTGCGATTTTCGCAGTGACCTGGCGCGCGCTGTTAGATGGCCTGTGCGCCAACGTGCGCCGCGCACTTTTTATCGCACATCCGCTGGTTTTCTCGCGCACGGCCTTCCATGAATCGACGTGCGCTGCTTTTCGTGCGATTTTCGCTATTGCACTGCGATTTTCGCTATTCCACTGCGATTCGCACGTTTTTGCCCACTTGCGCCGCGCTATTTATTCCATGAATCGGCCTGTAAGAGTACTGCAAATTCACCTGTGAACTCTCTATTACCATGCCATTGCAACCTTCTAATTTAAATGCACTTACCATGAAATAAAATGTTGATGCTCCAAGGGGGACGAACCCGAAATTTTACCCGACACAGAGTTCCATGGCATCAGACCGAAAAAGCCCTTTGACACAAAAAGTTAATTATTTTTCCTCTGCACATTTTTTACATTTATAGATATACATTCAATGCAGCTTGTTCTAATTCTCCTGAATACAGTCTTTTTTTTGTGTTTCTCATAAAAATTATGAACATTTTCACACTTTTTATCACTGCTGACACAGAAATTTAAATGTGTTTTTCTTAGCGAAGGAAACACTTAGAATGCTGAAAGTCGATCTGTGAGCTCACTATTACCATGCCATTGCAGCCGCATAGCTTAAATTCACTTACCATGAAATAAAATTTTGAGGCAATAAGGCAGACAATGTCACTTTTTTTAAAAAGCTTCCTTGCCTGTCAAATCTTCTTCACAAGATATGCTGCAGATATGCAAAGAAAAGGTGTACTGGTGTCAACAGATGTCAGTGTCAGAATCAATCTCCAACAGTGGACTGATCAATAAGGCCTCAGACTAGAAATGTCAAGTTTTCAACAAAAAAAAGTTATGTAAACAGGTTAGATACATATGTGGGACACTCCATCAACACCAGTGGTGGGTTCTGAGTTGTACAAACGCCGTCAGAAACACAAAAACTGTATTTTGCCTTGACATGAAAGTGAGTTACTTCTTGGCAAAGCGCCATATATGGCGCTTTGCCAAAAAGTCATTCTGTTTTCAAAAAGCTGCCTTGCGTGTTTTTCCTTGCAAAGGAAACACTAAGGGGCCGATTCATAGAATTCAGCGCACAAGTGGCGCACGCGGCTGGCGCACAGTGTGCGCGTGCGAATCCCTGCGCCAGCCGCGTGCGCTAAAATCCATTTCCGCGCACAGCGTATTCATGGATTCCAGCCACCAAAACCAGCCGTGGCGCACAGTGGCGCAGCGACCCTGCAGCAGCGCCAGTTACGCCTCCAAGAACGCCTCTCGCGCAGGGAAAAGCCATCAAAATCCCCAACCCAGCGCAAAGGGCAGCAGCAAACGCAGAGCTGGGAGCGTGTATTCCAGGGGTGTGCGGGTGTTTCCATACGCGACTGGGCTGGGTACGTGTATTTTAGGGGTGCACGAGAAAGTCTACACGCGATTGGCCTGTGTACGTGGATTACAGGGGTGCGCGAGAAAGTCTACACGCGATTGGCCTGGGTACGTGGATTTCAGGGGTGCGCGGAAAAGTCTACACGCGATTGGCCTGGGTACGTGGATTTCAGGGGTGCGCGAGAAAGTCTACACGCGATTGGCCTGTGTACGTGGATTTCAGGGGTGCGCGAGAAAGTCTACACGCGATTGGCCTGGGTACGTGGATTTCAGGGGTGCGCGAGAAAGTCTACACGCGATTGGCCTGGGTACGTGGATTTCAGGGGTGCGCGAGAAAGTCTACACGCGATTGGCCTGGGTACGTGGATTTCAGGGGTGCGCGAGAAAGTCTACACGCGATTGGCCTGGGTACGTGGATTTCAGGGGTGCGCGAGAAAGTCTACACGCGATTGGCCTGGGTACGTGGATTTCAGGGGTGCGCGAGAAAGTCTACACGCGATTGGCCTGGGTACGTGGATTTCAGGGGTGCGCGAGAAAGTCTACACGCGATTGGCCTGTGTACATGGATTTCAGGGGTGCGCGAGAAAGTCTACACGCGATTGGCCTGGGTACGTGGATTTCAGGGGTGCGCGAGAAAGTCTACACGCGATTGGCCTGGGTACGTGGATTTCAGGGGTGCGCGAGAAAGTCTACACGCGATTGGCCTGGGTACGTGGATTTCAGGGGCTCGCGGGTGGTTCCACACGCGAAAGGGCCTGTGCGAGTGGGGTAGTGTATTACGTGGGTGTGCGGGAAGTTCAAGATGTGAATTGGCAGTGTGGGTCCTCCCAGGTCTCCCCTCTACCCCCTCCACGACCTCTGCAGGTATCCCACACCACAGGGGACTACCCTGCACCCCATGTCATGTCCCGCAGGCAGCCCATCCACCATGGCCATGCCCCCCAGCCAAGCCACATGTCCCCTTGCACCCCCACCCCCCAGCCACCAGGGGCAGCCTCCACCAGGCCCCCACCCATGTCTCCCACCCCCCCATCCCCCAGTCACCAGGGGCAGCCTCCACCAGGCCCCCACCCATGTCTCCCACCACCCCCACCCCCCAGTCACCAGGGGCACCCTCCACCAGGCCCCCACCCATGTCTCCCACCACCCCCACCCCCAGTCACCAGGGGCAGCCTCCACCAGGCCCCCACCCATGTCTCCCACCACCCCCAGCCACCAGGGGCAGCCTCAACCAGGCCCCCACCCATGTCGACCACTCCCCCCACCCCCCAGTCACCAGGGGCAGCCTCCACCAGGCCCCCACCCATGTCACCCACCCCCCCACCCCCCAGTCACCAGGGGCAGCCTCCACCAGGCCCCCACCCATGTCACCCAGCACCCCCACCCCCCAGCCACCAGGGGCAGCCTCCACCAGGCCCCCACCCATGTCACCCAGCACCCCCACCCCCCAGCAGTGCAGGGGCAGCCTCCACCAGGCCCCCACCCATGTCAAAACCATGTCTCCCACCACCCCCACCCCCCAGCAGTGCAGGGCCAGCCTCCACCAGGCCCCCACCCATGTCCAACTCATGTCTCCCACCCCCCAGCACTGTGGGGCACCTGCCAGCAGGCCCCCACCCATGTCCAACTCATGTCTCCCACCCCCCAGCACTGTGGGGCACCTGCCAGCAGGCCCCCACCCATGTCTCCCACCACCCCCACCCCCCAGCCACCAGGGGCACCCTCCACCAGGCCCCCACCCATGTCCCCCACCACCCCCACCCCCCAGCCACCAGGGGCAGCCTCCACCAGGCCCCCACCCATGTCCAACTCATGTCTCCCACCCCCCAGCACTGTGGGGCACCTGCCAGCAGGCCCCCACCCATGTCCAACCCATGTCTCCCACCCCCCCCACCCCCCAGTCACCAGGGGCACCCTCCACCAGGCCCCCACCCATGTCTCCCACCACCCCCACCCCCAAGTCACCAGGGGCAGCCTCCACCAGGCCCCCACCCATGTCCAACTCATGTCTCCCACCCCCCAGCACTGTGGGGAACCTGCCAGCAGGCCCCCACCCATGTCCAACCCATGTCTCCCACCCCCCCACCCCCCAGTCACCAGGGGCACCCTCCACCAGGCCCCCACCCATGTCTCCCACCACCCCCACCCCCCAGTCACCAGGGGCAGCCCCCACCAGGCCCCATGTGCGCCTCAGTGGCGGACTCCTCCTCCTCTGTGGAAACCACCAACCTGGATGGCACCTTGCCGTCTACCGCCGTAGCAGGCCCCTGTGGGGGCTCACCCACCCCTTCCGCTGCAGCCGTGGGGGCATCCCTGCCGCCTTGCTCCACAGCGCCGTCTACACCCTCTCCTTCACTAGCCGCTGTGTAGAGGGAGACATAGAACACAAGCATCAGGGTACTGTACAATGGTACCCTAGACAGGAAGCAATAGCAGATGAGTGCCACTGTCAAAGTACACTTCCATCATGTCACACCACAACACATGTGTCAGTCCAGGCAAAACACACACAGTGACAGTCATGCTGCGTGCCATGGACATTTCTATGCATGTCCAATGGACTCACGAATCATACAATGTAATGGGACTCACATGCATCATGGGTCATGCCTATCACATGCACACACTTCACCTCAGTCACATCCATCTGGCCCCGTACACCCCAATCACAGTGCATACAGGGATGACTAGGCTGCATCAGTGAATCAGTACATTGTCACAGACATGTGTCATGCATCCATGGCACTCACAAGTCACAGACACGCAGGTCAGGCACACAGACATGGATACCACATATGTATCTGGCATCAGCACCCATCCCTCGGCCCCACCCATGTCCAGGAACAGAGACTGCCATGCTGTCATGCGTGCAATCTGCACAGGGCTCCCCATGTCGCATTCAAACACATGCAACAACCATGCGGTTCACACATTACAGGTCGCACATGCATTACCATGATGTCCCTGCACACATACATGCGTACATGGCCTATGTCACACATGCAGGCAAGTATCAGACAACCAGCACACTGCAACATGCCCTGTCTCACACAGCAATGCTTGGCCACTTACCGCTCAACTCCAGACGGGTCTCCCTCACAAGGACCTGGCTGTGGAGCGCTGGGTGTGCGCGTTCCAGGACCCACAACTGGATGGAACTCATGCGGCCCCGGCCCCCCTCCACAAGGCGGCGGGCCTTCATGAGGGTCCGGGACCTCAAGTCCTCCCAGCGCTTCTTGACCTTCTGGATGGTGCGGGTTGCCACCCCCTCCGCGTCCTCTCCCGTCCTTCCCTGTTGGCGCGGGACGATCCGAAGAGGGCATCATACTGCCCCAGGACTTGCTCCACCAGGACACCAACTCCGGTGGCACTGAAGCTGGTGCCCCTCTGCCCCTCTGGCCGGGGGTTGCCACTGGTGTCAGATGTGGATGTGCCCGACATGGCAACCCCAGGGGCAGGAGTGGGTGGCCAACTGGGTCCTGGGGCTGTGCTGTGGAGCGATGTCATTTGAGTCGGGACTCTTCTGTACCAGCAGGGGTGGACACAGCAACTGGACCCCTGCAGATGGCTGATGTGCAGGCACCAAATGGCAGGGCACGGTGGCAGCAGGCAGGCAGGCAGGCAGGCAGCAGCAGATGGCATGTGGGAGGCTGCTTGGGGCACTGGGGGCCAGTGAATTGGCCTTCTGGGCAGGAGCGTGGTCTTCCGTGTGTTTTCGCGTGGCCAGCTTGATACGGAGTGATTAGGCACGTGAAAAATCTGCACGCAGCGTGTAATGCGCGTAAGCGCGCGTGAAAAACTGCAAGTCCGCTTGTAATAGGAGGAAAGGGCCCATGCATAAGCGTGCGCGCGTGAAAAACTGCACGTCCGCGTGTAATGCGCGTAATCAAACGTGAAAAAGTGCACGTCCGCATGTGACGTGACGCGCGCGTGCATTTCCCTCAGCACGGGTTAAAGGTGAGCGGGCCCAGCAGTTCGCTGTACGTGCCTTTCGTGGAGACCGACGTGTGTTGCTGCTTCCAGTTGTTTCGCGCGCCATCTACTTCACAGCTCTCAAGGACGTATCTCTTCTTTTGGCGGGGGTATTGGCTCCGCGTGTTTTTCTGCATCGCGCTAGTCAGACGGTGAGTCGCTAACGCTCCTTTTCCCACTGCGGGTGCCCCTGTGTATCGCACCCATTTACGATGTCATCGTAGCCTGCGTGTCCCACGCGTACGCGTTATTCGTGTTACTGGGTGCCACCGCGTACTGCGGGAGGTTCAATCCACGCACGTAGGCTGCAGGGTTGCGTGCACGGTTTTACTGCAGTTTTGGGGTGCCTGAGCGTTGCGTGACCCGTCAACACATCACCGGGGTCACATACAGCCTTGCAGGTGCAGGGGGGCTGTTAACATCTTGCTTCCCACCCCCTTCACCCCAATTGCCCAGGTCAATTGTGCTGTACACCTCCCATTGGCACCACTCCATCTGTGCCAGCACTATTACATCTGTGCCATGGTAGGGAGGCTACCAAAGGTGAGGGGCGCCTCAGCTGGGCGTCCTCCTCGTGGCGGGCGTGGTCGGGGACGTGGCCGTGGTGACCAGGGAGTAGGGGGACTCCAGGGTGTCCAGGGCAGCCACAGAGGGGGAAGAGGCAGGGGTGCGCCACTTGAGCACAATGTTGTGCCATGTGTTGGTGCAGCCATGCCACCACCCCCTGTGGTTCAGGGGGATGCAGCTCCTGCATCTGGCACTGGCACCCGTATGACCCGGCAGTCAGTTTCATCGACTGCCACGGGCCCAAGGGTAGCGGTAGCTGCAGGTGCAGCTGTGGACACCGCCACCCAGGCTCAGGGTCTGCCAGCGCAGGCTGCGTTGGCATTTGAAGAGCCCTTGGTAGATCTCCAACAGGCCAGGGGGGAAACCATTGGGGCAGGCCGGGCTGCTCAGACCAAGACACGTGTCCCTGGGGCAGTCATGTCATCTGCTGCCCCGAACAGCCGGGTGTTGGCAAGTGCAGGGGCAGATGCACCCAACAGCACCCCGGTTGTGAGTCTGCCAACCAGGACCGTTGCGGTCAATGACCCTGCCACAGCTGATGTTGCTGCGCAGGGTCCATTAGTGGGCACCCAGCTGCCACTGACACAAGTCAGGCCTTTGGTCATCCCTCCACCTGCCACTCCCTCGGCTCAATCCACCCAACCCACTGGCCATACTGGTCAGGGCGGCATTAGCCAGCCAGGGTCTGCGCCACAGTCCAAGAGGAGGAAGGTTGCATCTGCAGCACAGGCTGGGACCCCACACACAGCCACGACCTCCTGCACGTCGAGGAAGAAGCCTTTCTGTAAGCAGGAACTGGACTTCCTCGTGGACTACGTGCGGGGACACAGCCGTGACATGCTAGTGGGTGCCAATAGTCAGACTACGGCTGCCCAACGTGACACCCACTGGAAGCATGTTGCGGAACATGTCAGTTCATTCGGCCATGAGGTGCGCACGGCGCAGGAGTGCAAAAAGCGCTGGAATGACATCAAGCGCAGCACTAAGGCCAAGCGTGCCTCAAATTACAACTTGACTCTGGTGACTGGCAGTGGGCCTGCACCAGAGGAGGAAGAACTCACTCCGCATGAGGCTCTCGTTGCGGAGTTCATACCACCAGAATTGGTCGAAGGTGTGGGAGAGATGCTGGACTTTGATGCCCAGTCCAGTGAGTCTTGATGCGTAGTTGTTGAGGACGTGTGTGTTTCACTTGTGGGATGTGTTGTGCATGATTGCTGCTACATGTGACGTGTACACGGTTCTGATGTGTAAGTAATGCAATGCCACCGTCATGCATGTCTCCACTGCCTGCATGCGGGACTCCATGTGGCCATGCTCCCTTGCCCCTCCTCCGCCACTCTGCACCCCAGTTCCACCTTTGCACTGGTCTGCTACATTCTTGCCAATGTGTAGTTTCATGTTCATGTGTCCTGTGTAGATGCTAACTTCCAGCTTAGAAAGTGCCAGACATATGCCGTGTGGTACAGCCTTAGTACTCGATGCAGGGTATCCCACTTGTACTGTGCATGGGTCAGATGTCCCGCAGGGACATGAGTGCCCATTCATGCTCCATGTGCATTGCACACATGCCCCTATGTGTCCTTGACTGGATGATCACTGTAATATGAGTCCTTGGTTACATACATTGCCTGCCATATTATCGGCCTCCCCATGTCAACTGTGGCTCTCTCCTGCGTTGCACATCTGTTTAGGCTCTGACAATCTGTGTGGCTCACAGGCCTCAGCCTGTTCAATGGCCAATGACTCTGTCCAACTCTTGTTGTGTCTTCTTCACACGTGGCCGGCCTCCGGATCTTCCATCATGTGTCCTGCCCACTGTCCCAGCATCATTTGCAGTGTTGTAATTGAAATCACATTAAGCTGTTGATGCCAGTCAACACTGCTTGTCAATACACAGGTGTATGGTCAGCCTTTTGATACCATGCTAGGCATCCCTGCTTTGGTACTGGGGTGGAGGGGTGCTTGCCTTCTAGAAATGATACACATTGAATACACAATGCACGTGATGTCTGATTTTGACATTGCACTGCCTTCACATTTCCTGGCACACACCATGGAGTGCTTGTACATGTAGGTAGTGAGTGGCGTACACATTTTCTGCACTGCATAGACCCACTTCCATGCAAACTGCCACCTTTCAACAGGTCTGATCACAGAAGCTATTCTAAGTAGACCCAGCATGCATGCCAGGTCATATGTTGTGTGTCACATGTCTGCCGGATGCCTTTGCTGTCGGTGTGTGTGTGTGTGTGTTGTGTGCTTCTGACATGTGTAGTGACCTTTTCCTCTCTATTTTTCAGGTGATGACGCAATGGATGCAGAAGATGGTGTTGTCATGCCAGACACAGGGTTGGTAAGACCACATCAACCCGGCACTAGTGGGGGTCGTGGGGTGGTAGGCCACGAAAACCCCCAAGTGCTGCAGTCCATCCTGTCTCTGGCTGCCTATGAGACCAGCCTTGATGACGACTCTGACGTCCATGTTGAGTTGGATGAGCATCAAGTCCATGTGTCAGGGGTGAGTGATTCTGATGTGGACACTCCTCTGTCTGCGACACCTGCACTGAGGGATCAGACAGTCTTGGTTCCTCCGCCCGTGGTGGATCGGGACGCAGGGTCACCCTCCACACCAGTCACTGATGTGCCTGGGACATCACGTCGACGGGGGCATGTAGTCGTGCAGCCGCAGGCGGTGCCAACACAGCGAGGACCCCCGGTCCTTGGGTCCCGCAGGGGTCAAGCCCGGCAACGCGGTCGCCGCGCGCAACCGCTGTATACTGAGTGGGAGCAAGACATGACTGCCAATTCAGAACGGCAGGGGGCAGCAATGGAGAACATCGCTGACAGCATGGAGCG
Source organism: Ambystoma mexicanum (assembly GCF_040938575.1). Classification (NCBI taxonomy): domain Eukaryota; kingdom Metazoa; phylum Chordata; class Amphibia; order Caudata; family Ambystomatidae; genus Ambystoma; species Ambystoma mexicanum. The sequence goes on from NC_090941.1 coordinate 1,094,185,556, forward strand.
TGTGGCCCGATCTGTGCTCCCCCCTGCTAGGCAGGTGCTTCTCCAGCAGCAGGCGGCACGGTCCACGGCCCGCTCACTCAGGCTGGGCATGGCGGCCTCAGACAGGGCACGCCAGGCTGAAATGTCGTCTCTGCGTCAAGCAATTGCTGCTCACGCAGAGGCGCACATGGATGCCCTGAGGGAGGAGTATGCCTCCCTCAGATCCACTCTGGGTGTCCTTATGATGTCCCAGAGGCAGCGGGCAGAGGAGAGGTTTGCACAGCTTGAGCGCACCATCTCGGCTGAGCTACAGGCTTGCCGGGAGGTGCAGCGGTTGTCCAGCCAGGCCTTGCAGGAGGAACTCCGTGTTACACGTGCTACCTTGCAAGAGGAAGCACGTGTATCACGTGAGGTTCTGCATGCAGACCTATGTAACATCGCCACACAGAACCAGGCTCACCTGTCCGGCAGACTTGCTGCCGACGAGGGGCAAGCTGCGGCTAGGCGTGGCCAGGCTACTGTGCCACGTCCTCCTTTCCAGGATGAGCCAGACTCGGACGACCATCTATCTCCCACATAGGTCGTGCTGTGAAGGCGTTGAGCCCATGGAGGTATTTTTTTTTGGCTCAGCATCATCGCATGTGGATGTTGAGCAGCACCCTGTACCTCCCCCCTCCTGGGTGCCTCCCCCCCCCCCCCGGGTCGTATGTGGCCATTTTTGATTTTTCTTTTAGTTTAGTTAGTTAAGTTTCAGTTTGATAGTTAGTTTAAATAGGTAATGTAGGTTTTCCATAGTTAGTGTAATTAGTTAATAGTTGAGTTAGTTTAAAATTTGTAGTCTATTGTGCTTACATGTGACAGTGCGGTGCCTTGTGGTTTTTGAAGGCATCCACTGTCTGTTCCAGCTGGGCCCTTCATGGTTGTCTTGTGTATGTGTTTGCTGCTTGGGTTCCTTGACTCACATATGCCACTCCTGCCTCCCTTATCCATGGGCTTGCAAGGATGGTTCGGTGTTACAGAATTTTACACAAGGGCTTTGGACTGTCATATCTGTGGCATGTCTGGTGCTTTTTGACTTGTGTTGACACCCCTAGTGGGGATGATTTAGGTGTAATTGTCCACTGTTCAGCTTTTGCTAGATGGGGCGTGTCATGAATAATGTGGACATTGATTGCTATGCATTGTGTATGATGTTGTATATCTTTCCTGTACACGTGCTTGTTGCAAATCATGCTGTAGATAGTGTTCCACACTTTGGAGGTGAAAGACGGACTGATGGTGTGATTTGTGATGTGACTCTCTGACATGGTCAAGTAATGAGATGCCTGAGGAGACACACACAGATCACTTTGATGCATTAATCATGTGTTTCATGCACTTTCTGCAGGGGGATGAGGCACCAGAGCACCTTTGCCAGCAGACATGGCCCATTGGACGACGTAATTCCTGACCCGTTTGTTGGTGCCCACATGCACATGTGTGCACAAGCAGAGCCACAGTGATTGCAGACCCACATCCAAGAACTGCTGACATGTTCCAAGGAACTCCAGGCAAGGTGAGCATCACAGGGGGGCCACGAGACAGCAAAGCTTGCACCAGGCGAGTTGCACATGCAGGCTTAGTCACAGCACTGAGGGTGAGCTTAGACAAAAATTGGTGTTGAAGCACACAATGCAGCTCAGATGTGTTTGTGGACTGATGGCTGTTGAAAGTAGGGTTGTCTGGGACACATGCGGGGGCAGTGGCACATACCCTGCGGTACACCAAGGTTCATTGAGGCACTTGTATCAACCATGTAGCCTTCCAAGACATGGAAAGGGGCAGCTCACAGGGACATACAGCAAGGGACATACTCGGGTGCAGTGCATGTCTATTCCACGTACTTCATGATAAATGCACTGGCAACTTTGTTTTGGTCATGGTGGTACGCAACTTGCTCTGTAGTCATGGCTTGCCACATGGGTCTGTCTGCTTACCCAGGGAACATTGCATGTTGTGTGAATTGTGACACATTGGTGTTCCATTTGCCACGCACCCACCAGCGGCTGACTTACTGCATTGACTGTGAATGACTCGTCACAGGGGTGATGTAATATATGGGTACGAAGCATGGAGCACAGATTGTCTGTTTGTAGAGTAGTTTGTTGTTATGGGGCATGTTTTGTGTTGTGTTTTTGTGTAATTGGCACGTACAGGTTGTTGACTGTGTCTCTCTTTGCAGCATTGCAGTGCTCCTGTAACCGGACCTGAGAGTGCGCAGGCAGGAGGCCAGCACTCAAAACCAGAGATAAGTGTCTTGTTGTTTTTCTTACAAACTGCCCTGCATAGGCTTGCTTGGGAGTGTACTGATGCATGGATGTATGTGTGGTCCTATTTGGTATGTTTTTTACCCTAATCACCCGTGATCCTATGCAATTTTGAAACCTGTACCCTCTACCCGGTGTTCCTGCTTCCCGTGCCTATCCAAGCAACGTTCCCTGACCCTCTTTCCCCACTGGGGTTGCGGATGCCTGTGTAAGCCCCGAACTTGCAGGCGCCAAAACCCTAGAGGGGGTGGTTGGTTCGTACCACTCCTGAGCCTGGACTACAGAAGGCCATGACAATGATGTCCAAGTTTGTTTGGATTGTGCATGTGTTCATGCAGGTTGTACATTTTCGTGCATTCCCTAGTTTCATGTGTCATTCCTACTCCCCTCACCTGCCACGCATTCCAGTCATCCAGTGTGTCTACACCTGTCCCGACAGCATATCCCTGAACCTCATTCCCCACCAGGATCTCAGGGGCCTGTGTGAGTTTGACCTTGCAGGCACCCGGGACATGGTGTGGGTGGTTGTTTCATGAGACTCCAGCGCCTGTACAGGGGATCTGTGACAGTACACATCCATTCATGGTGCATCATCCTATGTCATGTACCACACATGTCTCACATCCTGTCGTGACATAGTTTTGCTGTGCTACCTTGGTTGTTGCATCATTGTGGTAGTACTTGGCCTTTGAGCGTACTGCTATGTCAAGTCATCTACTGGAGGGTGTTTGGGTTCCTTTTCATGCCTTGGATTGTGTGATTTTGGAAATGAGTGTGGATTCTGAGGGTTCAGGCATCTCTTTACACACAAGGTGGGAGATGGACACGAAGGCTAAAGGTGATCCTGTGGCCAGGTGGGAATGAGGGTTGGAGGCTCCATGACCCAGGTGCAGTTGTTCAGTGGGTCATGGTCATTTGCGAGGGGGGGGGGTTGTTGTTGATAGTTCCGTTGCCCTGCAGTGTGATGGGAACTCTGACATTGTAATGTTGTTGTCCTATGTACATGTTGTGTTCTGCTGATCAATGCCTGTTCATGTGTTGTGTTTTCCTTTCAGGTGCGAGGGGATAGTAGTGGTTTGACATGCTGGGGTGTACACATGGTGGATGTTCACATGTGATGTGTAGGGAACACTGATGGTCACTTGAGTGCACATGCATATGTGGAGTGCATGTCCTTGCAGAACCACACACTTGCACTCGGATGCACTCCATGTACTCCCACCCTTGCATATCCACGTGTACACTGTTTGCCTTCTGGTGCCCACTGTGTCCCGGCAGCACATGTTCTGTGACCGATTATGGTTCGAGTACATGCCTAATTTGATGTTTGATGTAGTCTGTCACTTAGATGTGATGCTCAGGGTGTGCATCACACGCAATGGCTGTTCACTGTGCTGTGCGCTGAGCAGTGTGATGCAGGAGTAGGACATTGCACACATGAGCTGCAGTGTTCATTTTGCAATGCATAATGTGCATATAGCCAGGCATTCATTGTGATGTTACGTCTACGACTGTTGTAATGCATTTGGAATCGACTTATTTTTGGTGGGACATTTTGTTGGTCTGTCATTTCATCGGATTCCGGGTCAGGCATCATTGTCCGATGCCACTGTACATTTAGGACATGGCAATGTGTACCTTATCGTTACTGGGTCGGTGTATGGGTATTGCTTGCCATGTCATGTTGATGTTTGGGAGGGTTTGACTGACATGACAGTGATGGCCATGGCCTGTTTTGCAGGTGTGTGTGATGCACACCTTGCATGTCCAGGTCATCCGCTTCTCAGAGCAACTAGCTGGGGGTAGGTTTCTCTCCGCAGCAGGGCCCTCCCCCTCGAACAGACTTCCTGACTTGAACTTGAGGGGAACCATCTCCAGTTCTGGAAGCACCTCAAGACCTTCCTCTTTGCTTCTGCTTACTCTCTGCCTCTCTCTTGCAGAATTGTTCACTGGAACTGCACAAGAGCTGCAACTGGGACACTCTCACCAACCTCGGTCCCTGGCCCAGCCACTGTCCACTTGCACTGCCACCCTGGCAACCCCTGCACTGCAGTACTGTCTCTCTATCCCTACAGCCCTCCCTTCCCAGCACTCGTCTGCACTTACCTTTGCAGTTGCCACCAGGCGACCTATGTATAATTGTTTGGCCTACTTCCCCTGTACTGGACTCCCCCCCACCCTTGCACTTTTCCCTTCCCCCTACCCCTGCACTTGCACAATCACAATGACACCTGGCCTAGTAGTACCGTTCTCTGTGTTCCCTTGCCCCCCCCCTGCCTCATTGTGCCTTGTAATACTTGCGTATGGCTCATGTCATGTCACATGTCATATGTGTGCATTTTGGTTGCACAGGATAGCTTGTGTTTAAGTAGCTAGGGATGCAGACGATGTGGCACTTCCATGGCAACTATCTCAGGGTGGTAGGGTTGTGACAGTTGACTGTCACTTTGTCATCATCGATTGTCACCTGGTATGTGCCAGGCCTTTGTGCACTCCGCAGGGGTGGGAGTTTAGGTGAAAAATGTGGCCACAAGCTGGGTCCGGGCTACCTCGCCACGTGCCCTGTCCCCTCCCATGGGCAGCGCCTGTGCCTGTGGTTGGGGATGTGGGGGCACCACCATGTCCACCGGGACGCCCTGCCGTGTTGCAACATTGTGCAGGACACATGCTGCCACAATGATCCTGCACACAACTGCTGGTGCATAGAGTAGTTGCCCACCAGAGCGGTCAAGGGAGCGGAAACGTGACTTGAGCACTCCGAATGTGCGCTCCACTATGCCCCTGGTTGCAATATGGGCAGCGTTGTATCTTACCTGGGGTGGTGTGGTGGGGTTCCGGATTGGCGTCATCATGTGGTTGCTCAGAGGGTAGGCACTGTCCCCTGGGGAGGTGATAATTGTTTAGATTATTAGGGTTGGTATATTTGTCTGTGTGTGACTTGCATGCATGTGCAAGGGCATTTGTACTCACCTAGGAGCCATGTGTCGCCATGCTGCCCAGCTTCCAGGGCCCGGCTCAGGGCGGACATTCTGTATATGAAACTGTCATGGGTGGAGCCAGGGTAGTTTGCATAGACAGAGGTGATGATTCCCTTTGCATCGCATACCAGCTGTACATTGATGGAATGCCAGTGCTTGCGGTTTCGGTAGATGTGCTCAGTGGCCCTAGGTGGACGTAGGGCCACATGGGTGCAATCTATGGCACCGAGCACTTTGGGGAAGTGTGCCACCCTGAAAAAATCCAGGACAACGGCCTGCCTTTCTGCGGGTGTTCTGGGCATGTATATGTGCCTGCGGACTGAGGGGCGCGCTGTCATGATTGCCAGTACCTGGTGTAGGCAGCGTGACTGCGTGGCCTGTGAGACCCCCCCCCACTATGGCAGTGGTCCACTGAAACGACCCAGTGGCCAAGAAATGCAAGACATTGAGCAGCTTCTCCAAGGGGCTCAATGCTTGGGAGCAAAGGGTGGGGGATGTGAGGTCATCTTCCCACTCCCTGACCAGGTCTAGGATGATATGGGGTGGAAACCTATACCTGCCGTAGACCTGGTCGTCAGGCATCCCAAAAAGGCCTGTCCGTGGTGCAAAAATGCGTGCCCTGGCTATTCTCCTCCTCCTGCGGTGTCCCACAATCACTGCAGCAACAAATGGGGCATTCATCGTCGCTGTATATACGCGTTTGTTGTTTGCGCGCACTTTTATGCTGTGCGCGGGCGCGGGACGCCTCCGTGTGGGCGGACTCGTTGGTTTCCCGTATTCGGGTGTCATCGCGTGTGATCGGAGGGGAGCGAGCGTACACGCGATTGGCCTGGGTACGTGTGTTTCGGGGTGCGCGGGTAGTTCCACACGCGATTGGCCTGGGTACGTGTGTTTCGGGGTGCGCGGGTAGTTCCACACACCATTGGCCTGGGTACGTGTGTTCCGGGGTCCCGTGAACTTACACACGCGATTGGTTGGGATCCACGTGTGTACTGTCATCACGTGCAATGAGGGATACTCCCTCGCACGTCACGTCACAGACGCGCTCACGCGCTGAGGGCCTTTGGTCCAATGAAAATGCGTATGCGTGCAGACGCGCTTACGCGCTAAGGGCCTTTCCTCGAATTACACGCTGACGTGCAGAATTTTCACGTGCCAAATCACTCCGTATCAAGCTGGCCACGCGTAAGCACACGGAAGACCACGCTCCTGCCCAGAAGGCCGAACTACTGCTCCCCAGAGCCCCGAGCACTCTCCCACCTGCCATCTGCTGCTGCCTGACTGCCTGCTGCCCACGTGCCCTGCCATTTGCTGCCTGCACATCAGCCAGGGGTGCTGTTGGTGTGACCACCCCTGCTGGAACCAAAGACTCCCGACTGGGATTCCATCGCTCCACAGCCCAGCCCCAGGACCCAGTTGCCCACCCACTCCTGCCTCTGGGGTTGTCATGTCGGGGTAAACTCCATCTGTGACCACTGACAACCCCCGGCCAGAGAGGCAGAGGGGCACCAGCTTCAGTGCCACCGAAGTTGGTGTCCTGGTGGAGCAAGTCCTGGGGCAGTATGATGCCCTCTTCGGAAGTTGCCGCGCCGACAAGGAAGGACGGACTCGGATCTGGACTGACATCGTGACTGCCATCAACGCGGAGGGGGTGGCAGTCCGCGACTTCCAACATGTCAAGAAGTGCTGGGAGGACTTCAGGTCCAGGACCCTGAACAAGGCCCGGCGCTTCTTGAAGGCAGCGGATGCCAAGGGGCGCCGGGGCCACTTGTCGGAAGAACAGATGAGGGTCCTGGAACACATATCCCCAGCGCTCCACGTCCAGGTCCTTGAGAGGCAGACCCGTCTGGAGTCGAGCGGTGAGTGTACATGCATCCTGATTGTGAGCAGTGCGTGTGGTGATTGTTCAGTAGTGTGCAGGTTGCACATCTGTTTGTATGGGGTCGAGTATGGGTGCGGGTGTACAGGGCCGTGGGGCTGACACATGCGAGGGCTGTAATGTGTGAGACATGGATGGTGCCTGTGTGTGTGGGCTTGCATGCCAAATGCAGTTGTGTGGGCACACAAGTTTTTATGAATGTGTATGTGAGTAGATATGTCCGTGATGTCACGCATGTATGTTGTTTTCAGCTGATTGTATCAGCGCTGTGTACATGTGCATGTGTGTGTATTTGACAAGGGTGCAACAGTGATGCAACATGGATGCATGTGACAGCTTTAAGTGGAAGCCTGATGGGCAGATGTGACATGGATGCCCGTCTGAACACTGCGACACTTGGCAGAGGTGTACACATGCATGCAAGTGTGGTGGTGTGTGTACATGTGTGGTGCACTTCCTGTGTTGCATGTGATGTCTGGCTCACCTTTGGCTGCTGATGCTGTTGTATGTGTATGGATGGTGTTGGCAGTTGCAACATGGCTGTGGTATGGCTCGTGTGTGCAAGTTGTAATGACATGTGTGTTGGGGATTGTGATGACATGACTGAGGTTTGCCAATGCCACTCATGTACAACTGTCATGTGTGTATGTGTACATTGTACAGTGCCCTGATGCCTGTGTTTTGTTTCTCCCTGTCTGCAGCGTCAACTGATGAAGAGGGCAGAGAAGGTGCTGTGGAGCACAGCGGCGGGGATCCCACCGCCAGCCGGAGACGCAAGGTCCGGCTCCCCTCCCAGGTTGTCATCTCGTCGGGGAGTGAGGAGTCCGGTGCCGCGTCCCAGGCCGCAGCTGCCGGGGGGAGGTCCAAGAGGCGGAGGTTGCAGTTGGACTCCTCGGCAGCAGAAGGGGCAGCTGGGACCCCACAGGGCCCAACGGGGGAAGATGGCACAGAGTCATCCAGGTTGGTGGGGGGTTTGGTGGAGGAGGAGGCCGTGCAAGCACCGGAGACGGGGTCTGGGGGTGAGGATCCCACTGGTGCTAGTGGTGCAGTGCAGGACCAGGGACAGGAGGCAGCACAGGCCGCCGCGGAGGTGCCTGTGTGCAATCCTGTCCCTGATCCTGTCCCTGCATCATCTTGCACCAGCAGGGATGCCCATGTCCAGACCAGTTTTCAGGCAGGGGATGAGCTGACGTCAACTGGCCTTCCTCTGCCTGCGGACGTGGCTATCCAGGCCCGGGTTGAGCCTGTCCTGGCTGGAGTGGCGTTGCGTCAACGGGCCATGCGAGGTGACCTGCAGTCTTTTCATGAAGAGACTGCACATCATCTCGAATGGCTCGTTGACCACGTCAGCCTGCTGGGACAGGTCACCCAGGCCGGATTCCTCCGTCTGATGGGGCTTGCCACGACCCCCTCCTCAGCTGGACCCCCTACGCGCCAGTCGTCCTCTGTGCCATCTTCCCACCCATCAGTCACCTGGGTGCCCTGTGGAGCTGCCTCTGACGGTGCGGCCAGGCTGGTGGAGGAGGCATCCCTGCCACAGTCGGGAGTCGGACGTCCAGCAGGGGTGGCCACGTCAACGACTGCACCCCAGCCGGCGGAGGATGTGCAGGCAGCAGGAGGCAGTGCAGGGGCAGAGGCACAGCAGCAGCAGCACCATGGTGGGAGCCATGAAGGCTCGGGGCCTTCGACATCGGAGGGGCAGGCATCGGCCGGAGGGCAGGAGGACCCAGGACAAAAAGTGTCTTCCGTGTGGCAGCGGTTGGGCCACGCCATAGATGCGGAGCGGCAGCGGGCGGAAGAGGCACGGCTCTCAATGGTCAGGGCGGAGAACTCCATGCAGAGGGCCCTGAGGCGGGTCGAGTGCCTCGAGGCAATCCGCAGGGCTTTGGAGGTGGACACGTCAATGGCCCTGCGGACCCTCGGGGCCATGGAGGAGGACCGCCTCCGGGACATTGAGGAGGAGTTCGATGATGCCCTGGCCCGGCACATCCAGAAGTGAGCCGTGGAACTAGCCCGCTGCCCTTGTACATAGTTATGTAGGTAGTGTTAAGTTTCATTTTTGTTTTTATTTCATTTGGACCTTTTGGACATTGGCCACATTTTTGTATATAGTTTTTTTTATTAGTTAGTGTAGTTAGTTAGGTTTCCTTTATTTTGTTGGGATGATGGACCCTGGCTTCTTGCATTGTACATAGTTGTGGACTTGTACATACTTTCTTTTTTAACATTATCCATGGATCAATGGCTTATTATTTTTATTTCACATTGGATTTTGTTTGGTGGACATTGACTTTGTACTACATTACTTTGGATTTCTATATTCTTTAATTTTTTTTTTATTTTGAACGGACATGCTTCTTTTCATTTTTTTCCATTCACATTTCTGTTTCTTCATTTTTGTTTCTATTCATCTTTCCTTTAATACATTATTTATTTGTTGAACTTCAATGTGTGGTGTCTCATTGTTTTCATGCATTTCATGTTATGTGTTTTGAGAATCACTGACACCCATTGGGTGTATGTGAGGGACATGTGTTTGTTTTGGAACTTGCAATTGGTGTTCTGTGATGTAATTGCAAAATATGAGTGGGTGGATGCAATACTCGGGTGGGTGTTTTGCATTTGGGGGCTGACCATAGAGACCAGGGATCTGGACTGTGATGACATGTTGGGTGGGGAACATGAGTTGGACATGGGTGGGGGCCTGCTGGAGGCTGCCCCTGGTGGCTGGGGGGTGGGGGTGGTGGGAGACATGGGTGGGGGCCTGGTGGAGGGTGCCCTGCACTGCTGGGGGTTGGGGGTGGTGGGAGACATGGGTGGGGGCCTGCTGGCAGGTGCCCCACAGTGCTGGGGGGTGGGAGACATGAGTGGGGGCCTGGTGGAGGGTGCCCCTGGATGCTGGGGGGTGGGGGTGGTGGGAGACATGAGTGGGGGCCTGGTGGAGGCTGCCTCTGCACTGCTGGGGGGTGGGGGTGGTGGGAGACATGAGTGGGGGCCTGGTGGAGGGTGCCCTGCACTGCTGGGGAGTGGGGGTGATGGGAGACATGAGTGGGTGCCAGGTGGAGGGTGCCCCTGGATGCTGGGGGGTGAGGGTGCAGGGGGACATGTGTGGGGGCCTGCTGGAGGGTGTCCTGCACTGCTGGGGGGTGGGGGTGATGGGAGGCATGAGTGGGGGCCTGGTGGAGGGTGCCCCTGGATGCTGGGGGGTGGGGGTGGTGGGAGACATGAGTGGGGGCCTGGTGGAGGCTGCCTCTGCACTGCTGGGGGGTGGGGGTGGTGGGAGACATGAGTGGGGGCCTGGTGGAGGGTGCCCTGCACTGCTGGGGAGTGGGGGTGATGGGAGACATGAGTGGGTGCCAGGTGGAGGGTGCCCCTGGATGCTGGGGGGTGGGGGTGCAGGGGGACATGTGTGGGGGCCTGGTGGAGGGTGCCCTGCACTCACTGCTGGGGGGTGGGGGTGGTGGGAGACATGGGTGGGGGCCTGCTGGAGGCTGCCCCTGCACTGCTGGGGGGTGGGGGTGGTGGGAGACATGGGTGGGGGCCTGGTGGAGGGTGCCCCTGGATGCTGGGGGGGTGGGGGTGGTGGGAGACATGGGTGGGGGCCTGCTGGCAGGTGCCCCACAGTGCTGGGGGGTGGGAGACATGAGTGGGGGCCTGGTGGAGGGTGCCCCTGGATGCTGGGGGGTGGGGGTGGTGGGAGACATGTGTGGGGGCCTGGTGGAGGGTGCCCCTGGATGCTGGGGGGTGGGGGTGGTGGGAGACATGGGTGGGGGCCTGCTGGAGGCTGCCCCTGGTGGCTGGGGGTGCAGGGGGACATGCGTTGGTGGGCAGTAGTGCTAGTTGATATGTGGGTTGGCTGGTGGGCATGGCCATGGTGGATGGGGTGCCTGCAGGACATGTGCTGGGTAGGCCCCTGTGGTGTGAGCCACCTGCAGGGGCCGTGGAGGGTGTAGAGGGTACACCTGGGAGGACCCACACGTGCAATTCACGTGTGCTGCTCCCCGCGCACCCCCGGAATACACGTACCCCGCTCAATCGCGTGTGGAACTTCCCGCGCACCCCTGAAATCCACGTACCCGGCCAAATCGCGTGTGGAACTTCCCGCGCACCCCTGAAATCCACGTACCCGGCCAAATCGCGTGTGGAACTTCCCGCGCACCCCCGAAATACACGTACGCCGCTCATTCGCGTGTGTAACTTCCCGCGCACCCCCGGAATACACGTGCCTCGCTCAATCGCATATTTGACTTCCCGCGCACCCCTGGAATCCACGTACCCGGCCAAATCGCGTGTGGGACTTCCCGCGCACCCCTGGAATCCACGTACCCGGCCAAATCGCGTGTGGAACTTCCCGCGCACCCCCAAAATACACGTACCCCGCTCAATCGCGTGTGGAACTTCCCGCGCACCCCTGAAATCCACGTACCTGGCCAAATCGCGTGTGGAACTTCCCGCGCACCCCTGGAATCCACGTACCCGGCCAAATCGCGTGTGGAACTTCCCGCGCACCCCCGAAATACACGTACCCCGCTCAATCGCGTGTGGAACTTCCCGCGCACCCCTGAAATCCACGTACCCGGCCAAATCGCGTGTGGAACTTCCCGCGCACCCCTGGAATCCACGTACCCGGCCAAATCGCGTGTGGAACTTCCCGCGCACCCCCGAAATACACGTACCCCGCTCAATCGCGTGTGGAACTTCCCGCGCACCCCTGAAATCCACGTACCCGGCCAAATCGCGTGTGGAACTTCCCGCGCACCCCTTGAATCCACGTACCCGGCCAAATCGCGTGTGGAACTTCCCGCGCACCCCCGTAATACACGTACCCCGCTCATTCGCGTGTGTAACTTCCCGCGCACCCCCGGAATACACGTACCCCGCTGAATCGCGTGTGTCACTTCCCGCGCACCCCCGGAATACACGTACCCCGCTCAATCGCGTATTTTACTTCCCGCGGTGCCACTTTTTTGATGCGCTGGGACTCTACCGCCTGCCTTCGTGTGGCGGACGTGTTTCAGCTTGTGCGTGGCTTTGGCTGTGCGTGGGTTTGCCCTATTCCATTCCATGAATACGTGTGGTTCGTGTGCGTGTGGGCGTTCCCTCTGCTTCCGTGCAGTGCATCCCCAGTTACGCCCTTATTTTCGCGTGTTGTTCCCCATTCCGCGCGTTACGCCCCATGTCCCGCCCACTTTCTGCTGTGTGCGCTGAGGTTGTGCGCTTTCACTGTGCGCGTCGCGCACCGTCGCGCACGCCTTTCGCGATGTTGCAGTGACTTGTGCGCCATGCACGGTTTGGCGCACATCCCGCGGTGAACACGAGCAGGGACTTCCATGAATCGCACGCGTGCGCGTGCGCCTGTTTTTTTCCGCTTGCGCATGCTTGCGCATGCTTGCGCCTAGATTTTCGGCGCACGTTGGTTCCATGAATCGGCCCCTAAGAGTACTGCAAATTCACCTGTGAGCTCTCTATTGCCATGCCATTGCAACCTTCTAATTTAAATGCACTTACCATGAAATAAAATTTTGATGCTCCAAGGGGGACGAACCCAAAATTTTACCCGACACAGAGTTCCATGGCATCGGACCGAAAAAGCCCTTTGACACAAAAAGTTGATTTTTTTCCTCTGCACATTTTTAACATTTGTAGATATACATTCAATACAGCTTGCTCTAATTCTCCTGAATAGTCTTTTTTTGTGTTTCTGATAAATATTATGAACATTTTCACACTTTTTATCACTGCTGACAGAAATTTAAATGTGTTTTTCTTGGAGAAGGAAACACTTAGAATGCTGAAAATCCATCTGTGAGCTCACTATTACCATGCTATTGAAGCCGCCTAGTTTAAATTCACTTACCATGAAAGAAAGTTTTGAGGCTGTAAGGCCGACAATGTCACTTTTTTTAAAGAAAGCTGCCTTGCCTGTCAAATCTTCTTCACAAGATCCCAAGTGATAAATATACTGGCTAGCATGCTCGGGGTAAGCTGCAGATATGCAAAGAAAAGGTGTACTGGTGTCAACAGATGTCGGTGTCAGAATCAGTCTCCAACAGTGGACTGATCAATAAAGCCTCAGACTGGAAATGTCAAGTTTTCAATAAAAAAAAGTTATATAGATAGGTTAGATACATATGCGGGACACTCCATTAACACCAGTGGTGGGTTCTGAGTTGTACAAACGCCGTCAGAAACACAAAAACTGTATTTTGCCTTGACATGAAAGTGAGTTACTTCTTGGCAAAGCGCCATATATGGCGCTTTGCCAAAAAGTCATTCTGTTTTCAAAAAGCTGCCTTGCGTGTTTTTCCTTGCAAAGGAAACACTAAGAGTACTGCAAATTCACCTGTGAACTCTCTATTACCATGCCATTGCAACCTTCTAATTTAAATGCACTTACCATGAAATAAAATTTTGATGCTCCAAGGGGGACGAACCCAAAATTTTACCCGACACAGAGTTCCATGGCATCGGACCGAAAAAGCCCTTTGACACAAAAAGTTAATTATTTTTCCTCTGCACATTTTTTACATTTATAGATATACATTCAATGCAGCTTGTTCTAATTCTCCTGAATACAGTCTTTTTTTTGTGTTTCTCATAAAAATTATGAACATTTTCACACTTTTTATCACTGCTGACACAGAAATTTAAATGTATTTTTCTTAGCGAAGGAAACACTTAGAATGCTGAAAGTCGATCTGTGAGCTCACTATTACCATGCCATTGCAGCCGCATAGCTTAAATTCACTTACCATGAAATAAAATTTTGAGGCAATAAGGCAGACAATGTCACTTTTTTTAAAAAGCTTCCTTGCCTGTCAAATCTTCTTCACAAGATCTCAAGTGATAAATATATTGGCTAGCATGCTCGGGTTAAGCTGCAGATATGCAAAGAAAAGGTGTACTGGTGTCAACAGATGTCAGTGTCAGAATCAATCTCCAATAGTGGACTGATCAATAAGGCCTCAGACTAGAAATGTCAAGTTTCCAACAAAAAAAAGTTATGTAAATAGGTTAGATACATATGTGGGACACTCCATCAACACCAGTGGTAGGTTCTGAGTTGTACAAACGCCGTCAGAAACACAAAAACTGTATTTTGCCTTGACATGAAAGTGAGTTACTTCTTGGCAAAGCGCCATATATGGCGCTTTGCCAAAAAGTCATTCTGTTTTCAAAAAGCTGCCTTGCGTATTTTTCCTTGCAAAGGAAACACTAAGAGTACTGCAATTTCACCTGTGAGCTCTCTATTACCATGCCATTGCAACCTTCTAATTTAAATGCACTTACCATGAAATAAAATTTTGATGCTCCAAGGGGGACAAACCCAAAATTTTACCCGACACAGAGTTCCATGGCATCGGACCAAAAAAGCCCTTTGACACAAAAAGTTGATTTTTTTCCTCTGCACATTTTTAACATTTGTAGATATACATTCAATACAGCTTGCTCTAATTCTCCTGAATACAGTCTTTTTTTGTGTTTCTGATAAATATTATGAACATTTTCACACTTTTTATCACTGCTGACACAGAAATTTAAATGTGTTGTTCTTGGATAAGGAAACACTTAGAATGCTGAAAATCCATCTGTGAGCTCACTATTACCATGCTATTGAAGCCGCCTAGTTTAAATTCACTTACCATGAAAGAAAGTTTTGAGGCTGTAAGGCCGACAATGTCACTTTTTTTTAAAGAAAGCTGCCTTGCCTGTCAAATCTTCTTCACAAGATCCCAAGTGATAAATATACTGGCTAGCATGCTCGGGGTAAGCTGCAGATATGCAAAGAAAAGGTGTACTGGTGTCAACAGATGTCGGTGTCAGAATCAGTCTCCAACAGTGGACTGATCAATAAAGCCTCAGACTGGAAATGTCAAGTTTTCAATAAAAAAATGTTATATAGATAGGTTAGATACATATGCGGGACACTCCATTAACACCAGTGGTGGGTTCTGAGTTGTACAAACGCCGTCAGAAACACAAAAACTGTATTTTGCCTTGACATGAAAGTGAGTTACTTCTTGGCAAAGCGCCATATATGGCGCTTTGCCAAAAAGTAATTCTGTTTTCAAAAAGCTGCCTTGCGTGTTTTTCCTTGCAAAGGAAACACTAAGAGTACTGCAAATTCACCTGTGAGCTCTCTATTACCATGCCATTGCAACCTTCTAATTTAAATGCACTTACCATGAAATAAAATTTTGATGCTCCAAGGGGGACGAACCCAAAATTTTACCCGACACAGAGTTCCATGGCATCGGACCGAAAAAGCCCTTTGACACAAAAAGTTGATTTTTTTCCTCTGCACATTTTTAACATTTGTAGATATACATTCAATACAGCTTTCTCTAATTCTCCTGAATACAGTCTTTTTTTGTGTTTCTGATAAATATTATGAACATTTTCACACTTTTTATCACTGCTGACACAGAAATTTAAATGTGTTTTTCTTGGAGAAGGAAACACTTAGAATGCTGAAAATCCATCTGTGAGCTCACTATTACCATGCTATTGAAGCCGCCTAGTTTAAATTCACTTACCATGAAAGAAAGTTTTGAGGCTGTAAGGCTGACAATGTCACTTTTTTTAAAGAAAGCTGCCTTGCCTGTCAAATCTTCTTCACAAGATCCCAAGTGATAAATATACTGGCTAGCATGCTCGGGGTAAGCTGCAGATATGCAAAGAAAAGGTGTACTGGTGTCAACAGATGTCGGTGTCAGAATCAGTCTCCAACAGTGGACTGATCAATAAAGCCTCAGACTGGAAATGTCAAGTTTTCAATAAAAAAAGAGTTATATAGATAGGTTAGATACATATGCGGGACACTCCATTAACACCAGTGGTGGGTTCTGAGTTGTACAAACGCCGTCAGAAACACTAAAACTGTATTTTGCCTTGACATGAAAGTGAGTTACTTCTTGGCAAAGCGCCATATATGGCGCTTTGCCAAAAAGTCATTCTGTTTTCAAAAAGCTGCCTTGCGTGTTTTTCCTTGCAAAGGAAACACTAAGAGTACTGCAAATTCACCTGTGAGCTCTCTATTACAATGCCATTGCAACCTTCTAATTTAAATGCACTTACCATGAAATAAAATTTTGATGCTCTAAGGGGGACAAACCCAATATTTTACCCGACACAGAGTTCCATGGCATCGGACCGAAAAAGCCCTTTGACACAAAAAGTTGATTATTTTTCCTCTGCACATTTTTTACATTTATAGATATACATTCAATGCAGCTTGTTCTAATTCTCCTGAATACAGTCTTTTTTTGTGTTTCTCATAAAAATTATGAACATTTTCACACTTTTTTATCACTGCTGACACAGAAATTTAAATGTGTTTTTCTTAGCGAAGGAAACACTTAGAATGCTGAAAGTCGATCTGTGAGCTCACTATTACCATGCCATTGCAGCCGCATAGCTTAAATTTACTTACCATGAAATAAAATTTTGAGGCAATAAGGCAGACAATGTCACTTTTTTTAAAAAGCTTCCTTGCCTGTCAAATCTTCTTCACAAGATCTCAAGTGATAAATATATTGGCTAGCATGCTCGGGTTAAGCTGCAGATATGCAAAGTAAAGGTGTACTGGTGTCAACAGATGTCAGTGTCAGAATCAATCTCCAACAGTGGACTGATCAATAAGGCCTCAGACTAGAAATGTCAAGTTTTCAACAAAAAAAAGTTATGTAAATAGGTTAGATACATATGCGGGACACTCCATCAACACCAGTGGTGGGTTCTGAGTTGTACAAACGCCGTCAGAAACACAAAAACTGTATTTTGCCTTGACATGAAAGTGAGTTACTGCCAAAAAGTCATTCTGTTTTCAAAAAGCTGCCTTGCGTGTTTTTCCTTGCAAAGGAAACACTAAGAGTACTGCAAATTCACCTGTGAGCTCTCTATTACCATGCCATTGCAACCTTCTAATTTAAATGCACTTATCATGAAATAAAATTTTGATGCTCCAAGGGGGACGAACCCAAAATTTTACCCGACACAGAGTTCCATGGCATCGGACCGAAAAAGCCCTTTGACACAAAAAGTTGATTTTTTTCTTCTGCACATTTTTAACATTTGTAGATATACATTCAATACAGCTTGCTCTTATTCTCCTGAATACAGTCTTTTTTTGTGTTTCTGATAAATATTATGAACATTTTCACACTTTTTATCACTGCTGACACAGAAATTTAAATGTGTTTTTCTTGGAGAAGGAAACTCTTAGAATGCTGAAAATCCATCTGTGAGCTCACTATTACCATGCTATTGAAGCCGCCTAGTTTAAATTCACTTACCATGAAAGAAAGTTTGGAGGCTGTAAGGCCGACAATGTCACTTTTTTTAAAGAAAGCTGCCTTGCCTGTCACATCTTCTTCACAAGATCCCAAGTGATAAATATACTGGCTAGCATGGCGGGGTAAGCTGCAGATATGCAAAGAAAAGGTGTACTGGTGTCAACAGATGTCGGTGTCAGAATCAGTCTCCAACAGTGGACTGATCAATAAAGCCTCAGACTGGAAATGTCAAGTTTTCAATTAAAAAAAGTTATATAGATAGGTTAGATACATATGCGGGACACTCCATTAACACCAGTGGTGGGTTCTGAGTTGTACAAACGCCGTCAGAAACACAAAAACTGTATTTTGCCTTGACACGAAAGCGAGTTACTTCTTGGCAAAGCGCCATATATGGCGCTTTGCCAAAAAGTCATTCTGTTTTCAAAAAGCTGCCTTGCGTGTTTTTCCTTGCAAAGGAAACACTAAGAGTACTGCAAATTCACCTGTGAGCTCTCTATTACCATGCCATTGCAACCTTCTAATTTAAATGCACTTACCATGAAATAAAATTTTGATGCTCCAAGGGGGACGAACCCAAAATTTTACACGACACAGAGTTCCATGGCATCGGACCGAAAAAGCCCTTTGACACAAAAAGTTGATTTTTTTTCCTCTGCACATTTTTAACATTTGTAGATATACATTCAATACAGCTTGCTCTAATTCTCCTGAATACCGTCTTTTTTTGTGTTTCTGATAAATATTATGAACATTTTCACACTTTTTATCACTGCTGACACAGAAATTTAAATGTGTTTTTCTTGGAGAAGGAAACACTTAGAATGCTGAAAATCCATCTGTGAGCTCACTATTACCATGCTATTGAAGCCGCCTAGTTTAAATTCACTTACCATGAAAGAAAGTTTTGAGGCTGTAAGGCCGACAATGTCACTTTTTTTAAAGAAAGCTGCCTTGCCTGTCAAATCTTCTTCACAAGATCCCAAGTGATAAATATAGTGGCTAGCATGCTCGGGGTAAGCTGCAGATATGCAAAGAAAAGGTGTACTGGTGTCAACAGATGTCGGTGTCAGAATCAGTCTCCAACAGTGGACTGATCAATAAAGCCTCAGACTGGAAATGTCAAGTTTTCAATAAAAAAAAGTTATATAGATAGGTTAGATACATATGCGGGACACTCCATTAACACCAGTGGTGGGTTCTGAGTTGTACAAACGCCGTCAGAAACACAAACACTGTATTTTGCCTTGACATGAAAGTGAGTTACTTCTTGGCAAAGCGCCATATATGGCTCTTTGCCAAAAAGTCATTCTGTTTTCAAAAAGCTGCCTTGCGTGTTTTTCCTTGCAAAGTAAACACAAAGAGTACTGCAAATTCACCTGTGAGCTCTCTATTACCATGCCATTGCAACCTTCTAATTTAAATGCACTTACCATGAAATAAAATTTTGATGCTCCAAGGGGGACGAACCCAAAATTTTACCCGACACAGAGTTCCATGGCATCGGACCGAAAAAGCCCTTTGACACAAAAAGTTGATTATTTTTCCTCTGCACATTTTTTACATTTATAGATATACATTCAATGCAGCTTGTTCTAATTCTCCTGAATACAGTCTTTTTTTGTGTTTCTCATAATAATTATGAACATTTTCACACTTTTTATCACTGCTGACACAGAAATTGAAATGTGTTTTTCTTAGCGAAGGAAACACTTAGAATGCTGAAAGTCGATCTGTGAGCTCACTATTACCATGCCATTGCAGCCGCATAGCTTAAATTCACTTACCATGAAATAACATTTTGAGGCAATAAGGCAGACAATGTCACATTTTTTAAAAAGTTTCCTTGCCTGTCAAATCTTCTTCACAAGATCTCAAGTGATAAATATATTGGCTAGCATGCTCAGGTTAAGCTGCAGATATGCAAAGAAAAGGTGTTCTGGTGTCAACAGATGTCGGTGTCAGAATCAATCTCCAACAGTGGACTGATCAATAAGGCCTCAGACTAGAAATGTCAAGTTTTCAACAAAAAAAAGTTATGTAAATAGGTTAGATACATATGCGGGACACTCCATCAACACCAGTGGTGGGTTCTGAGTTGTACAAACGCCGTCAGAAACACAAAAACTGTATTTTGCCTTGACATGAAAGTGAGTTACTTCTTGGCAAAGCGCCATATATGGCGCTTTGCTAAAAAGTCATTCTGTTTTCAAAAAGCTGCCTTGCGTGTTTTTCCTTGCAAAGGAAACACTAAGAGTACTGCAATTTCACCTGTGAGCTCTCTATTACCATGCCATTGCAACCTTCTAATTTAAATGCACTTACCATGAAATAAAATTTTGATGCTCCAAGGGGGGCGAACCCAAAATTTTACCCGACAC
Organism: Ambystoma mexicanum; assembly: GCF_040938575.1. NCBI lineage: Eukaryota > Metazoa > Chordata > Amphibia > Caudata > Ambystomatidae > Ambystoma > Ambystoma mexicanum. The sequence goes on from NC_090941.1 coordinate 1,094,205,374, forward strand.
AGAGTTCCATGGCATCGGACCGAAAAAGCCCTTTGACACAAAAAGTTGATTTTTTTCCTCTGCACATTTTTAACATTTGTAGATATACATTCAATACAGCTTGCTCTAATTCTCCTGAATACAGTCTTTTTTTGTGTTTCTGATAAATATTATGAACATTTTCACACTTTTTATCACTGCTGACACAGAAATTTAAATGTGTTTTTCTTGGAGAAGGAAACACTTAGAATGCTGAAAATCCATCTGTGAGCTCACTATTACCATGCTATTGAAGCCGCCTAGTTTAAATTCACTTACCATGAAAGAAAGTTTTGAGGCTGTAAGGCCGACAATGTCACTTTTTTTTAAAGAAAGCTGCCTTGCCTGTCAAATCTTCTTCACAAGATCCCAATTGATAAATATACTGGCTAGCATGCTCGGGGTAAGCTGCAGATATGCAAAGAAAAGGTGTACTGGTGTCAACAGATGTCGGTGTCAGAATCAGTCTCCAACAGTGGACTGATCAATAAAGCCTCAGATTGGAAATGTCAAGTTTTCAATAAAAAAAAGTTATATAGATAGGTTAGATACATATGCGGGACACTCCATTAACACCAGTGGTGGGTTCTGAGTTGTACAAACGCCGTCAGAAACACAAAAACTGTATTTTGCCTTGACATGAAAGTGAGTTACTTCTTGGCAAAGCGCCATATATGGCGCTTTGCCAAAAAGTCATTCTGTTTTCAATAAGCTGCCTTGCGTGTTTTTCCTTGCAAAGGAAACACTAAGAGTACTGCAAATTCACCTGTGAGCTCTCTATTACCATGCCATTGCAACCTTCTAATTTAAATGCACTTACCACGAAATAAAATTTTGATGCTCCAAGGGGGACGAACCCAATATTTTACCCGACACAGAGTTCCATGGCATCGGACCGAAAAAGCCCTTTGACACAAAAAGTTGATTATTTTTCCTCTGCACATTTTTTACATTTATAGATATACATTCAATGCAGCTTGTTCTAATTCTCCTGAATACAGTCTTTTTTTGTGTTTCTCATAAAAATTATGAAAATTTTCACACTTTTTATCACTTCTAACACAGAAATTTAAATGTGTTTTTCTTAGCGAAGGAAACACTTAGATGCTGAAAGTCGATCTGTGAGCTCACTATTACCATGCCATTGCAGCCGCATAGCTTAAATTCACTTACCATGAAATAAAATTTTGAGGCAATAAGGCAGACAATGTCACTTTTTTTAAAAAGCTTCCTTGCCTGTCAAATCTTCTTCACAAGATCTCAAGTGATAAATATATTGGCTAGCATGCTCGGGTTAAGCTGCAGATATGCAAAGAAAAGGTGTACTGGTGTCAACAGATGTCAGTGTCAGAATCAATCTCCAACAGTGGACTGATCAATAAGGCCTCAGACTAGAAATGTCAAGTTTTCAACAACAAAAAAGTTATGTAAATAGGTTAGATACATATGCGGGACACTGCATCAACACCAGTGGTGGGTTCTGAGTTGTACAAACGCCGTCAGAAACACAAAAACTGTATTTTGCCTTGACATGAAAGTGAGTTACTGCCAAAAAGTCATTCTGTTTTCAAAAAGCTGCCTTGCGTGTTTTTCCTTGCAAAGGAAACACTAAGAGTACTGCAAATTCACCTGTGAGCTCTCTATTGCCATGCCATTGCAACCTTCTAATTTAAATGCACTTATCATGAAATAAAATTTTGATGCTCCAAGGGGGACGAACCCAAAATTTTACACGACACAGAGTTCCATGGCATCGGACCGAAAAAGCCCTTTGACACAAAAAGTTGATTTTTTTCCTCTGCACATTTTTAACATTTGTAGATATACATTCAATACAGCTTGCTCTAATTCTCCTGAATACAGTCTTTTTTTGTGTTTCTGATAAATATTATGAACATTTTCACACTTTTTATCACTGCTGACACAGAAATTTAAATGTGTTTTTCTTGGAGAAGGAAACACTTAGAATGCTGAAAATCCATCTGTGAGCTCACTATTACCATGCTATTGAAGCCGCCTAGTTTAAATTCACTTACCATGAAAGAAAGTTTTGAGGCTGTAAGGCCGACAATGTCACTTTTTTTAAAGAAAGCTGCCTTGCCTGTCAAATCTTCTTCACAAGATCCCAAGTGATAAATATACTGGCTAGCATGCTCGGGGTAAGCTGCAGATATGCAAAGAAAAGGTGTACTGGTGTCAACAGATGTCAGTGTCAGAATCAGTCTCCAACAGTGGACTGATCAATAAAGCCTCAGACTGGAAATGTCAAGTTTTCAATAAAAAAAAGTTATATAGATAGGTTAGATACATATGCGGGACACTCCATTAACACCAGTGGTGGGTTCTGAGTTGTACAAACGCCGTCAGAAACACAAAAACTGTATTTTGCCTTGACATGAAAGTGAGTTACTTCTTGGCAAAGCGCCATATATGGCGCTTTGCCAAAAAGTCATTCTGTTTTCAAAAAGCTGCCTTGCGTGTTTTTCCTTGCAAAGGAAACACTAAGAGTACTGCAAATTCACCTGTGAGCTCTCTATTACCATGCCATTGCAACCTTCTAATTTAAATGCACTTACCACGAAATAAAATTTTGATGCTCCAAGGGGGACGAACCCAATATTTTACCCGACACAGAGTTCCATGGCATCGGACCGAAAAAGCCCTTTGACACAAAAAGTTGATTATTTTTCCTCTGCACATTTTTTACATTTATAGATATACATTCAATGCAGCTTGTTCTAATTCTCCTGAATAGTCTTTTTTTGTGTTTCTCATAAAAATTATGAACATTTTCACACTTTTTATCACTGCTGACACAGAAATTTAAATGTGTTTTTCTTAGCGAAGGAAACACTTAGAATGCTGAAAGTCGATCTGTGAGCTCACTATTACCATGCCATTGCAGCCGCATAGCTTAAATTCACTTACCATGAAATAAAATGTTGAGGCAATAAGGCAGACAATGTCACTTTTTTTAAAAAGCTTCCTTGCCTGTCAAATCTTCTTCACAAGATCTTAAGTGATAAATATATTGGCTAGCATGCTCGGGTTAAGCTGCAGATATGCAAAGTAAAGGTGTACTGGTGTCAACAGATGTCAGTGTCAGAATCAATCTCCAACAGTGGACTGATCAATAAGGCCTCAGACTAGAAATGTCAAGTTTTCAACAAAAAAAAGTTATGTAAATAGGTTAGATACATATGCGGGACACTCCATCAACACCAGTGGTGGGTTCTGAGTTGTACAAACGCCGTCAGAAACACAAAAACTGTATTTTGCCTTGACATGAAAGTGAGTTACTGCCAAAAAGTCATTCTGTTTTCAAAAAGCTGCCTTGCGTGTTTTTCCTTGCAAAGGAAACACTAAGAGTACTGCAAATTCACCTGTGAGCTCTCTATTACCATGCCATTGCAACCTTCTAATTTAAATGCACTTATCATGAAATAAAATTTTGATGCTCCAAGGGGGTTGAACCCAAAATTTTACACGACACAGAGTTCCATGGCATCGGACCGAAAAAGCCCTTTGACACAAAAAGTTGATTTTTTTCCTCTGCACATTTTTAACATTCGTAGATATACATTCAATACAGCTTGCTCTAATTCTCCTGAATACAGTCTTTTATTGTGTTTCTGATAAATATTATGAACATTTTCACACTTTTTATCACTGCTGACACAGAAATTTAAATGTGTTTTTCTTGGAGAAGGAAACACTTAGAATGCTGAAAATCCATCTGTGAGCTCACTATTACCATGCTATTGAAGCCGCCTAGTTTAAATTCACTTACCATGAAAGAAAGTTTTGAGGCTGTAAGGCCGACAATGTCACTTTTTTTCAAGAAAGCTGCCTTGCCTGTCAAATCTTCTTCACAAGATCTCAAGTGATAACTATATTGGCTAGCATGCTCGGGGTAAGCTGCAGATATGCAAAGAAAAGGTGTACTGGTGTCAACAGATGTCAGTGTCAGAATTAGTCTCCAACAGTGGACTGATCAATAAAGCCTCAGACTGGAAATGTCAAGTTTTCAATAAAAAAAAGTTATATAGATAGTTTAGATACATATGCAGGACACTCCATTAACACCAGTGGTGGGTTCTGAGTTGTACAAACGCCGTCAGAAACACAAAAACTGTATTTTGCCTTGACATGAAAGTGAGTTACTTCTTGGCAAAGCGCCATATATGGCGCTTTGCCAAAAAGTCATTCTGTTTTCAAAAAGCTGCCTTGCGTGTTTTTCCTTGCAAAGGAAACACTAAGAGTACTGCAATTTCACCTGTGAGCTCTATATTACCATGCCATTGCAACCTTCTAATTTAAATGCACTTACCATGAAATAAAATTTTGATGCTCCAAGGGGGACGAACCCAAAATTTTACCCGACACAGAGTTCCATGGCATCGGACCGAAAAAGCCCTTTGACACAAAAAGTTGATTTTTTTCCTCTGCACATTTTTAACATTTGTAGATATACATTCAATACAGCTTGCTCTAATTCTCCTGAATACAGTCTTTTTTGTGTTTCTGATAAATATTATGAACATTTTCACACTTTTTATCACTGCTGACACAGAAATTTAAATGTGTTTTTCTTGGAGAAGGAAACACTTAGAATGCTGAAAATCCATCTGTGAGCTCACTATTACCATGCTATTGAAGCCGCCTAGTTTAAATTCACTTACCATGAAAGAAAGTTTTGAGGCTGTAAGGCCGACAATGTCACTTTTTTTTAAAGAAAGCTGCCTTGCCTGTCAAATCTTCTTCACAAGATCCCAATTGATAAATATACTGGCTAGCATGCTCGGGGTAAGCTGCAGATATGCAAAGAAAAGGTGTACTGGTGTCAACAGATGTCGGTGTCAGAATCAGTCTCCAACAGTGGACTGATCAATAAAGCCTCAGACTGGAAATGTCAAGTTTTCAATAAAAAAAAGTTATATAGATAGGTTAGATACATATGCGGGACACTCCATTAACACCAGTGGTGGGTTCTGAGTTGTACAAACGCCGTCAGAAACACAAAAACTGTATTTTGCCTTGACATGAAAGTGAGTTACTTCTTGGCAAAGCGCCATATATGGCGCTTTGCCAAAAAGTCATTCTGTTTTCAATAAGCTGCCTTGCGTGTTTTTCCTTGCAAAGGAAACACTAAGAGTACTGCAAATTCACCTGTGAGCTCTCTATTACCATGCCATTGCAACCTTCTAATTTAAATGCACTTACCACGAAATAAAATTTTGATGCTCCAAGGGGGACGAACCCAATATTTTACCCGACACAGAGTTCCATGGCATCGGACCGAAAAAGCCCTTTGACACAAAAAGTTGATTATTTTTCCTCTGCACATTTTTTACATTTATAGATATACATTCAATGCAGCTTGTTCTAATTCTCCTGAATACAGTCTTTTTTTGTGTTTCTCATAAAAATTATGAAAATTTTCACACTTTTTATCACTTCTAACACAGAAATTTAAATGTGTTTTTCTTAGCGAAGGAAACACTTAGATGCTGAAAGTCGATCTGTGAGCTCACTATTACCATGCCATTGCAGCCGCATAGCTTAAATTCACTTACCATGAAATAAAATTTTGAGGCAATAAGGCAGACAATGTCACTTTTTTTAAAAAGCTTCCTTGCCTGTCAAATCTTCTTCACAAGATCTCAAGTGATAAATATATTGGCTAGCATGCTCGGGTTAAGCTGCAGATATGCAAAGAAAAGGTGTACTGGTGTCAACAGATGTCAGTGTCAGAATCAATCTCCAACAGTGGACTGATCAATAAGGCCTCAGACTAGAAATGTCAAGTTTTCAACAAAAAAAAGTTATGTAAATAGGTTAGATACATATGCGGGACACTCCATCAACACCAGTGGTGGGTTCTGAGTTGTACAAACGCCGTCAGAAACACAAAAACTGTATTTTGCCTTGACATGAAAGTGAGTTACTTCTTGGCAAAGCGCCATATATGGCGCTTTGCTAAAAAGTCATTCTGTTTTCAAAAAGCTGCCTTGCGTGTTTTTCCTTGCAAAGGAAACACTAAGAGTACTGCAATTTCACCTGTGAGCTCTCTATTACCATGCCATTGCAACCTTCTAATTTAAATGCACTTACCATGAAATAAAATTTTGATGCTCCAAGGGGGGCGAACCCAAAATTTTACCCGACACAGAGTTCCATGGCATCGGACCGAAAAAGCCCTTTGACACAAAAAGTTGATTTTTTTCCTCTGCACATTTTTAACATTTGTAGATATACATTCAATACAGCTTGCTCTAATTCTCCTGAATACAGTCTTTTTTTGTGTTTCTGATAAATATTATGAACATTTTCACACTTTTTATCACTGCTGACACAGAAATTTAAATGTGTTTTTCTTGGAGAAGGAAACACTTAGAATGCTGAAAATCCATCTGTGAGCTCACTATTACCATGCTATTGAAGCCGCCTAGTTTAAATTCACTTACCATGAAAGAAAGTTTTGAGGCTGTAAGGCCGACAATGTCACTTTTTTTTAAAGAAAGCTGCCTTGCCTGTCAAATCTTCTTCACAAGATCCCAATTGATAAATATACTGGCTAGCATGCTCGGGGTAAGCTGCAGATATGCAAAGAAAAGGTGTACTGGTGTCAACAGATGTCGGTGTCAGAATCAGTCTCCAACAGTGGACTGATCAATAAAGCCTCAGATTGGAAATGTCAAGTTTTCAATAAAAAAAAGTTATATAGATAGGTTAGATACATATGCGGGACACTCCATTAACACCAGTGGTGGGTTCTGAGTTGTACAAACGCCGTCAGAAACACAAAAACTGTATTTTGCCTTGACATGAAAGTGAGTTACTTCTTGGCAAAGCGCCATATATGGCACTTTGCCAAAAAGTCATTCTGTTTTCAATAAGCTGCCTTGCGTGTTTTTCCTTGCAAAGGAAACACTAAGAGTACTGCAAATTCACCTGTGAGCTCTCTATTACCATGCCATTGCAACCTTCTAATTTAAATGCACTTACCACGAAATAAAATTTTGATGCTCCAAGGGGGACGAACCCAATATTTTACCCGACACAGAGTTCCATGGCATCGGACCGAAAAAGCCCTTTGACACAAAAAGTTGATTATTTTTCCTCTGCACATTTTTTACATTTATAGATATACATTCAATGCAGCTTGTTCTAATTCTCCTGAATACAGTCTTTTTTTGTGTTTCTCATAAAAATTATGAAAATTTTCACACTTTTTATCACTTCTAACACAGAAATTTAAATGTGTTTTTCTTAGCGAAGGAAACACTTAGATGCTGAAAGTCGATCTGTGAGCTCACTATTACCATGCCATTGCAGCCGCATAGCTTAAATTCACTTACCATGAAATAAAATTTTGAGGCAATAAGGCAGACAATGTCACTTTTTTTAAAAAGCTTCCTTGCCTGTCAAATCTTCTTCACAAGATCTCAAGTGATAAATATATTGGCTAGCATGCTCGGGTTAAGCTGCAGATATGCAAAGAAAAGGTGTACTGGTGTCAACAGATGTCAGTGTCAGAATCAATCTCCAACAGTGGACTGATCAATAAGGCCTCAGACTAGAAATGTCAAGTTTTCAACAACAAAAATGTTATGTAAATAGGTTAGATACATATGCGGGACACTGCATCAACACCAGTGGTGGGTTCTGAGTTGTACAAACGCCGTCAGAAACACAAAAACTGTATTTTGCCTTGACATGAAAGTGAGTTACTGCCAAAAAGTCATTCTGTTTTCAAAAAGCTGCCTTGCGTGTTTTTCCTTGCAAAGGAAACACTAAGAGTACTGCAAATTCACCTGTGAGCTCTCTATTGCCATGCCATTGCAACCTTCTAATTTAAATGCACTTATCATGAAATAAAATTTTGATGCTCCAAGGGGGACGAACCCAAAATTTTACACGACACAGAGTTCCATGGCATCGGACCGAAAAAGCCCTTTGACACAAAAAGTTGATTTTTTTCCTCTGCACATTTTTAACATTTGTAGATATACATTCAATACAGCTTGCTCTAATTCTCCTGAATACAGTCTTTTTTTGTGTTTCTGATAAATATTATGAACATTTTCACACTTTTTATCACTGCTGACACAGAAATTTAAATGTGTTTTTCTTGGAGAAGGAAACACTTAGAATGCTGAAAATCCATCTGTGAGCTCACTATTACCATGCTATTGAAGCCGCCTAGTTTAAATTCACTTACCATGAAAGAAAGTTTTGAGGCTGTAAGGCCGACAATGTCACTTTTTTTAAAGAAAGCTGCCTTGCCTGTCAAATCTTCTTCACAAGATCCCAAGTGATAAATATACTGGCTAGCATGCTCGGGGTAAGCTGCAGATATGCAAAGAATAGGTGTACTGGTGTCAACAGATGTCAGTGTCAGAATCAGTCTCCAACAGTGGACTGATCAATAAAGCCTCAGACTGGAAATGTCAAGTTTTCAATAAAAAAAAGTTATATAGATAGGTTAGATACATATGCGGGACACTCCATTAACACCAGTGGTGGGTTCTGAGTTGTACAAACGCCGTCAGAAACACAAAAACTGTATTTTGCCTTGACATGAAAGTGAGTTACTTCTTGGCAAAGCGCCATATATGGCGCTTTGCCAAAAAGTCATTCTGTTTTCAAAAAGCTGCCTTGCGTGTTTTTCCTTGCAAAGGAAACACTAAGAGTACTGCAAATTCACCTGTGAGCTCTCTATTACCATGCCATTGCAACCTTCTAATTTAAATGCACTTACCACGAAATAAAATTTTGATGCTCCAAGGGGGACGAACCCAATATTTTACCCGACACAGAGTTCCATGGCATCGGACCGAAAAAGCCCTTTGACACAAAAAGTTGATTATTTTTCCTCTGCACATTTTTTACATTTATAGATATACATTCAATGCAGCTTGTTCTAATTCTCCTGAATAGTCTTTTTTTGTGTTTCTCATAAAAATTATGAACATTTTCACACTTTTTATCACTGCTGACACAGAAATTTAAATGTGTTTTTCTTAGCGAAGGAAACACTTAGAATGCTGAAAGTCGATCTGTGAGCTCACTATTACCATGCCATTGCAGCCGCATAGCTTAAATTCACTTACCATGAAATAAAATGTTGAGGCAATAAGGCAGACAATGTCACTTTTTTTAAAAAGCTTCCTTGCCTGTCAAATCTTCTTCACAAGATCTTAAGTGATAAATATATTGGCTAGCATGCTCGGGTTAAGCTGCAGATATGCAAAGTAAAGGTGTACTGGTGTCAACAGATGTCAGTGTCAGAATCAATCTCCAACAGTGGACTGATCAATAAGGCCTCAGACTAGAAATGTCAAGTTTTCAACAAAAAAAAGTTATGTAAATAGGTTAGATACATATGCGGGACACTCCATCAACACCAGTGGTGGGTTCTGAGTTGTACAAACGCCGTCAGAAACACAAAAACTGTATTTTGCCTTGACATGAAAGTGAGTTACTGCCAAAAAGTCATTCTGTTTTCAAAAAGCTGCCTTGCGTGTTTTTCCTTGCAAAGGAAACACTAAGAGTACTGCAAATTGACCTGTGAGCTCTCTATTACCATGCCATTGCAACCTTCTAATTTAAATGCACTTATCATGAAATAAAATTTTGATGCTCCAAGGGGGTTGAACCCAAAATTTTACACGACACAGAGTTCCATGGCATCGGACCGAAAAAGCCCTTTGACACAAAAAGTTGATTTTTTTCCTCTGCACATTTTTAACATTCGTAGATATACATTCAATACAGCTTGCTCTAATTCTCCTGAATACAGTCTTTTATTGTGTTTCTGATAAATATTATGAACATTTTCACACTTTTTATCACTGCTGACACAGAAATTTAAATGTGTTTTTCTTGGAGAAGGAAACACTTAGAATGCTGAAAATCCATCTGTGAGCTCACTATTACCATGCTATTGAAGCCGCCTAGTTTAAATTCACTTACCATGAAAGAAAGTTTTGAGGCTGTAAGGCCGACAATGTCACTTTTTTTAAAGAAAGCTGCCTTGCCTGTCAAATCTTCTTCACAAGATCTCAAGTGATAACTATATTGGCTAGCATGCTCGGGGTAAGCTGCAGATATGCAAAGAAAAGGTGTACTGGTGTCAACAGATGTCGGTGTCAGAATAAGTCTCCAACAGTGGACTGATCAATAAAGCCTCAGACTGGAAATGTCAAGTTTTCAATAAAAAAAAGTTATATAGATAGGTTAGATACATATGCAGGACACTCCATTAACACCAGTGGTGGGTTCTGAGTTGTACAAACGCCGTCAGAAACACAAAAACTGTATTTTGCCTTGACATGAAAGTGAGTTACTTCTTGGCAAAGCGCCATATAAGGCGCTTTGCCAAAAAGTCATTCTGTTTTCAAAAAGCTGGCTTGCGTGTTTTTCCTTGCAAAGGAAACACTAAGAGTACTGCAAATTCACCTGTGAGCTCTCTATTACCATGCCATTGCAACCTTCTAATTTAAATGCACTTACCATGAAATAAAATTTTGATGCTCCAAGGGGGACGAACCCAAAATTTTATCCGACACAGAGTTCCATGGCATCGGACCGAAAAAGCCCTTTGACACAAAAAGTTGATTATTTTTCCTCTGCACATTTTTTACATTTATAGATATACATTCAATGCAGCTTGTTCTAATTCTCCTGAATACAGTCTTTTTTTGTGTTTCTCAAAAAATTATGAACATTTTCACACTTTTTATCACTGCTGACACAGAAATTTAAATGTGTTTTTCTTGGAGAAGGAAACACTTAGAATGCTGAAAATCCATGTGTGAGCTCACTATTACCATGCTATTGAAGCCGCCTAGTTTAAATTCACTTACCATGAAAGAAAGTTTTGAGGCTGTAAGGCCGACAATGTCACTTTTTTTTAAAGAAAGCTGCCTTGCCTGTCAAATCTTCTTCACAAGATCTCAAGTGATAACTATATTGGCTAGCATGCTCGGGGTAAGCTGCAGATATGCAAAGAAAAGGTGTACTGGTGTCAACAGATGTCGGTGTCAGAATCAGTCTCCAACAGTGGACTGATCAATAAAGCCTCAGACTGGAAATGTCAAGTTTTCAATAAAAAAAAGTTATATAGATAGGTTAGATACATATGCAGGACACTCCATTAACACCAGTGGTGGGTTCTGAGTTGTACAAACGCCGTCAGAAACACAAAAACTGTATTTTGCCTTGACATGAAAGTGAGTTACTTCTTGGCAAAGCGCCATATATGGCGCTTTGCCAAAAAGTCATTCTGTTTTCAAAAAGCTGCCTTGCGTGTTTTTCCTTGCAAAGGAAACACTAAGAGTACTGCAAATTCACCTGTGAGCTCTCTATTACCATGCCATTGCAACCTTCTAATTTAAATGCACTTACCATGAAATAAAATTTTGATGCTCCAAGGGGGACGAACCCAAAATTTTATCCGACACAGAGTTCCATGGCATCGGACCGAAAAAGCCCTTTGACACAAAAAGTTGATTATTTTTCCTCTGCACATTTTTTACATTTATAGATATACATTCAATGCAGCTTGTTCTAATTCTCCTGAATACAGTCTTTTTTTGTGTTTCTCAAAAAATTATGAACATTTTCACACTTTTTATCACTGCTGACACAGAAATTTAAATGTGTTTTTCTTGGAGAAGGAAACACTTAGAATGCTGAAAATCCATGTGTGAGCTCACTATTACCATGCTATTGAAGCCGCCCAGTTTAAATTCACTTACCATGAAAGAAAGTTTTGAGGCTGTAAGGCCGACAATGTCACTTTTTTTTAAAGAAAGCTGCCTTGCCTGTCAAATCTTCTTCACAAGATCCCAATTGATAAATATACTGGCTAGCATGCTCGGGGTAAGCTGCAGATATGCAAAGAAAAGGTGTACTGGTGTCAACAGATGTCGGTGTCAGAATCAGTCTCCAACAGTGGACTGATCAATAAAGCCTCAGACTGGAAATGTCAAGTTTTCAATAAAAAAAAGTTATATAGATAGGTTAGATACATATGCGGGACACTCCATTAACACCAGTGGTGGGTTCTGAGTTGTACAAACGCCGTCAGAAACACAAAAACTGTCTTTTGCCTTGACATGAAAGTGAGTTACTTCTTGGCAAAGCGCCACATATGGCGCTTTGCCAAAAAGTCATTCTGTTTTCAAAAAGCTGCCTTGCGTGTTTTTCCTTGCAAAGGAAACACTAAGAGTACTGCAAATTCACCTATGGTCTCTCTATTACCATGCCATTGCAACCTTCTAATTTAAATGCACTTACCATGAAATAAAATGTTGATGCTCCAAGGGGGACGAACCCAAAATTTTACCCGACACAGAGTTCCATGGCATCGGACCGAAAAAGCCCTTTGACACAAAAAGTTGATTTTTTTCCTCTGCACATTTTTAACATTTGTAGATATACATTCAATACAGCTTGCTCTAATTCTCCTGAATACAGTCTTTTTTTGTGTTTCTGATAAATATTATGAACATTTTCACACTTTTTATCACTGCTGACACAGAAATTGAAATGTGTTTTTCTTAGCGAAGGAAACACTTAGAATGCTGAAAGTCGATCTGTGAGCTCACTATTACCATGCCATTGCAGCCTCATAGCTTAAATTCACTTACCATGAAATAACATTTTGAGGCAATAAGGCAGACAATGTCACATTTTTTAAAAAAGTTTCCTTGCCTGTCAAATCTTCTTCACAAGATCTCAAGTGATAAATATATTAGCTAGCATGCTCAGGTTAAGCTGCAGATATGCAAAGAAAAGGTGTTCTGGTGTCAACAGATGTCGGTGTCAGAATCAATCTCCAACAGTGGACTGATCAATAAGGCCTCAGACTAGAAATGTCAAGTTTTCAACAAAAAAAAGTTATGTAAATAGGTTAGATACATATGCGGGACACTCCATCAACACCAGTGGTGGGTTCTGAGTTGTACAAACGCCGTCAGAAACACAAAAACTGTATTTTGCCTTGACATGAAAGTGAGTTACTTCTTGGCAAAGTGCCATATATGGCGCTTTGCCAAAAAGTCATTCTGTTTTCAAAAAGCTGCCTTGCGTGTTTTTCCTTGCAAAGGAAACACTAAGAGTACTGCAATTTCACCTGTGAGCTCTCTATTACCATGCCATTGCAACCTTCTAATTTAAATGCACTTACCATGAAATAAAATTTTGATGCTCCAAGGGGGACGAACCCAAAATTTTACCCAACACAGAGTTCCATGGCATCGGACCGAAAAAGCCCTTTGACACAAAAAGTTGATTTTTTTCCTCTGCACATTTTTAACATTTGTAGATATACATTCAATACAGCTTGCTCTAATTCTCCTGAATACAGTCTTTTTTGTGTTTCTGATAAATATTATGAACATTTTCACACTTTTTATCACTGCTGACACAGAAATTTAAATGTGTTTTTCTTGGAGAAGGAAACACTTAGAATGCTGAAAATCCATCTGTGAGCTCACTATTACCATGCCATTGAAGCCGCCTAGTTTAAATTCACTTACCATGAAAGAAAGTTTTGAGGCTGTAAGGCCGACAATGTCACTTTTTTTAAAGAAAGCTGCCTTGCCTGTCAAATCTTCTTCACAAGATCCCAAGTGATAAATATACTGGCTAGCATGCTCGGGGTAAGCTGCAGATATGCAAAGAAAAGGTGTACTGGTGTCAACAGATGTCGGTGTCAGAATCAGTCTCCAACAGTGGACTGATCAATAAAGCCTCAGACTGGAAATGTCAAGTTTTCAATAAAAAAAAGTTATATAGATAGGTTAGATACATATGCGGGACACTCCATTAACACCAGTGGTGGGTTCTGAGTTGTACAAACGCCGTCAGAAACACAAAAACTGTATTTTGCCTTGACATGAAAGTGAGTTACTTCTTGGCAAAGCGCCATATATGGCGCTTTGCCAAAAAGTCATTCTGTTTTCAAAAAGCTGCCTTGCGTGTTTTTCCTTGCAAAGGAAACACTAAGAGTACTGCAAATTCACCTGTGAGCTCTCTATTACCATGCCATTGCAACCTTCTAATTTAAATGTACTTACCACGAAATAAAATTTTGATGCTCCAAGGGGGACGAACCCAATATTTTACCCGACACAGAGTTCCATGGCATCGGACCGAAAAAGCCCTTTGACACAAAAAGTTGATTTTTTTCCTCTGCACATTTTTAACATTTGTAGATATACATTCAATACAGCTTGCTCTAATTCTCCTGAATGCAGTCTTTTTTTGTGTTTCTGATAAATATTATGAACATTTTCACACTTTTTATCACTGCTGACACAGAAATTTAAATGTGTTTTTCTTGGAGAAGGAAACACTTAGAATGCTGAAAATCCATCTGTGAGCTCACTATTACCATGCTATTGAAGCCGCCTAGTTTAAATTCACTTACCATGAAAGAAAGTTTTGAGGCTGTAAGGCCGACAATGTCACTTTTTTTAAAGAAAGCTGCCTTGCCTGTCAAATCTTCTTCACAAGATCCCAAGTGATAAATATACTGGCTAGCATGCTCGGGGTAAGCTGCAGATATGCAAAGAAAAGGTGTACTGGTGTCAACAGATGTCGGTGTCAGAATCAGTCTCCAACAGTGGACTGATCAATAAAGCCTCAGACTGGAAATGTCAAGTTTTCAATAAAAAAAAGTTATATAGATAGGTTAGATACATATGCGGGACACTCCATTAACACCAGTGGTGGGTTCTGAGTTGTACAAACGCCGTCAGAAACACAAACACTGTATTTTGCCTTGACATGAAAGTGAGTTACTTCTTGGCAAAGCGCCATATATGGCGCTTTGCCAAAAAGTCATTCTGTTTTCAAAAAGCTGCCTTGCGTGTTTTTCCTTGCAAAGGAAACACTAAGAATACTGCAAATTCACCTGTGAGCTCTCTATTACCATGCCATTGCAACCTTCTAATTTAAATGCACTTACCACGAAATAAAATTTTGATGCTCCAAGGGGGACGAACCCAATATTTTACCCGACACAGAGTTCCATGGCATCGGACCGAAAAAGCCCTTTGACACAAAAAGTTGATTATTTTTCCTCTGCACATTTTTTACATTTATAGATATACATTCAATGCAGCTTGTTCTAATTCTCCTGAATAGTCTTTTTTTGTGTTTCTCATAAAAATTATGAACATTTTCACACTTTTTATCACTGCTGACACAGAAATTTAAATGTGTTTTTCTTAGCGAAGGAAACACTTAGAATGCTGAAAGTCGATCTGTGAGCTCACTATTACCATGCCATTGCAGCCGCATAGCTTAAATTCACTTACCATGAAATAAAATGTTGAGGCAATAAGGCAGACAATGTCACTTTTTTTAAAAAGCTTCCTTGCCTGTCAAATCTTCTTCACAAGATCTTAAGTGATAAATATATTGGCTAGCATGCTCGGGTTAAGCTGCAGATATGCAAAGTAAAGGTGTACTGGTGTCAACAGATGTCAGTGTCAGAATCAATCTCCAACAGTGGACTGATCAATAAGGCCTCAGACTAGAAATGTCAAGTTTTCAACAAAAAAAAGTTATGTAAATAGGTTAGATACATATGCGGGACACTCCATCAACACCAGTGGTGGGTTCTGAGTTGTACAAACGCCGTCAGAAACACAAAAACTGTATTTTGCCTTGACATGAAAGTGAGTTACTGCCAAAAAGTCATTCTGTTTTCAAAAAGCTGCCTTGCGTGTTTTTCCTTGCAAAGGAAACACTAAGAGTACTGCAAATTCACCTGTGAGCTCTCTATTACCATGCCATTGCAACCTTCTAATTTAAATGCACTTATCATGAAATAAAATTTTGATGCTCCAAGGGGGACGAACCCAAAATTTTACACGACACAGAGTTCCATGGCATCGGACCGAAAAAGCCCTTTGACACAAAAAGTTGATTTTTTTCCTCTGCACATTTTTAACATTTGTAGATATACATTCAATACAGCTTGCTCTAATTCTCCTGAATACAGTCTTTTTTTGTGTTTCTGATAAATATTATGAACATTTTCACACTTTTTATCACTGCTGACACAGAAATTTAAATGTGTTTTTCTTGGAGAAGGAAACACTTAGAATGCTGAGAATCCATCTGTGAGCTCACTATTACCATGCTATTGAAGCCGCCTAGTTTAAATTCACTTACCATGAAAGAAAGTTTTGAGGCTGTAAGGCCGACAATGTCACTTTTTTTAAAGAAAGCTGCCTTGCCTGTCAAATCTTCTTCACAAGATCCCAAGTGATAAATATACTGGCTAGCATGCTCGGGGTAAGCTGCAGATATGCAAAGAATAGGTGTACTGGTGTCAACAGATGTCAGTGTCAGAATCAGTCTCCAACAGTGGACTGATCAATAAAGCCTCAGACTGGAAATGTCAAGTTTTCAATAAAAAAAAGTTATATAGATAGGTTAGATACATATGCGGGACACTCCATTAACACCAGTGGTGGGTTCTGAGTTGTACAAACGCCGTCAGAAACACAAAAACTGTATTTTGCCTTGACATGAAAGTGAGTTACTTCTTGGCAAAGCGCCATATATGGCGCTTTGCCAAAAAGTCATTCTGTTTTCAAAAAGCTGCCTTGCGTGTTTTTCCTTGCAAAGGAAACACTAAGAGTACTGCAAATTCACCTGTGAGCTCTCTATTACCATGCCATTGCAACCTTCTAATTTAAATGCACTTACCACGAAATAAAATTTTGATGCTCCAAGGGGGACGAACCCAATATTTTACCCGACACAGAGTTCCATGGCATCGGACCGAAAAAGCCCTTTGACACAAAAAGTTGATTATTTTTCCTCTGCACATTTTTTACATTTATAGATATACATTCAATGCAGCTTGTTCTAATTCTCCTGAATAGTCTTTTTTTGTGTTTCTCATAAAAATTATGAACATTTTCACACTTTTTATCACTGCTGACACAGAAATTTAAATGTGTTTTTCTTAGCGAAGGAAACACTTAGAATGCTGAAAGTCGATCTGTGAGCTCACTATTACCATGCCATTGCAGCCGCATAGCTTAAATTCACTTACCATGAAATAAAATGTTGAGGCAATAAGGCAGACAATGTCACTTTTTTTAAAAAGCTTCCTTGCCTGTCAAATCTTCTTCACAAGATCTTAAGTGATAAATATATTGGCTAGCATGCTCGGGTTAAGCTGCAGATATGCAAAGTAAAGGTGTACTGGTGTCAACAGATGTCAGTGTCAGAATCAATCTCCAACAGTGGACTGATCAATAAGGCCTCAGACTAGAAATGTCAAGTTTTCAACAAAAAAAAGTTATGTAAATAGGTTAGATACATATGCGGGACACTCCATCAACACCAGTGGTGGGTTCTGAGTTGTACAAACGCCGTCAGAAACACAAAAACTGTATTTTGCCTTGACATGAAAGTGAGTTACTGCCAAAAAGTCATTCTGTTTTCAAAAAGCTGCCTTGCGTGTTTTTCCTTGCAAAGGAAACACTAAGAGTACTGCAAATTGACCTGTGAGCTCTCTATTACCATGCCATTGCAACCTTCTAATTTAAATGCACTTATCATGAAATAAAATTTTGATGCTCCAAGGGGGTTGAACCCAAAATTTTACACGACACAGAGTTCCATGGCATCGGACCGAAAAAGCCCTTTGACACAAAAAGTTGATTTTTTTCCTCTGCACATTTTTAACATTCGTAGATATACATTCAATACAGCTTGCTCTAATTCTCCTGAATACAGTCTTTTATTGTGTTTCTGATAAATATTATGAACATTTTCACACTTTTTATCACTGCTGACACAGAAATTTAAATGTGTTTTTCTTGGAGAAGGAAACACTTAGAATGCTGAAAATCCATCTGTGAGCTCACTATTACCATGCTATTGAAGCCGCCTAGTTTAAATTCACTTACCATGAAAGAAAGTTTTGAGGCTGTAAGGCCGACAATGTCACTTTTTTTAAAGAAAGCTGCCTTGCCTGTCAAATCTTCTTCACAAGATCTCAAGTGATAACTATATTGGCTAGCATGCTCGGGGTAAGCTGCAGATATGCAAAGAAAAGGTGTACTGGTGTCAACAGATGTCGGTGTCAGAATAAGTCTCCAACAGTGGACTGATCAATAAAGCCTCAGACTGGAAATGTCAAGTTTTCAATAAAAAAAAGTTATATAGATAGGTTAGATACATATGCAGGACACTCCATTAACACCAGTGGTGGGTTCTGAGTTGTACAAACGCCGTCAGAAACACAAAAACTGTATTTTGCCTTGACATGAAAGTGAGTTACTTCTTGGCAAAGCGCCATATAAGGCGCTTTGCCAAAAAGTCATTCTGTTTTCAAAAAGCTGGCTTGCGTGTTTTTCCTTGCAAAGGAAACACTAAGAGTACTGCAAATTCACCTGTGAGCTCTCTATTACCATGCCATTGCAACCTTCTAATTTAAATGCACTTACCATGAAATAAAATTTTGATGCTCCAAGGGGGACGAACCCAAAATTTTATCCGACACAGAGTTCCATGGCATCGGACCGAAAAAGCCCTTTGACACAAAAAGTTGATTATTTTTCCTCTGCACATTTTTTACATTTATAGATATACATTCAATGCAGCTTGTTCTAATTCTCCTGAATACAGTCTTTTTTTGTGTTTCTCAAAAAATTATGAACATTTTCACACTTTTTATCACTGCTGACACAGAAATTTAAATGTGTTTTTCTTGGAGAAGGAAACACTTAGAATGCTGAAAATCCATGTGTGAGCTCACTATTACCATGCTATTGAAGCCGCCTAGTTTAAATTCACTTACCATGAAAGAAAGTTTTGAGGCTGTAAGGCCGACAATGTCACTTTTTTTTAAAGAAAGCTGCCTTGCCTGTCAAATCTTCTTCACAAGATCTCAAGTGATAACTATATTGGCTAGCATGCTCGGGGTAAGCTGCAGATATGCAAAGAAAAGGTGTACTGGTGTCAACAGATGTCGGTGTCAGAATCAGTCTCCAACAGTGGACTGATCAATAAAGCCTCAGACTGGAAATGTCAAGTTTTCAATAAAAAAAAGTTATATAGATAGGTTAGATACATATGCAGGACACTCCATTAACACCAGTGGTGGGTTCTGAGTTGTACAAACGCCGTCAGAAACACAAAAACTGTATTTTGCCTTGACATGAAAGTGAGTTACTTCTTGGCAAAGCGCCATATATGGCGCTTTGCCAAAAAGTCATTCTGTTTTCAAAAAGCTGCCTTGCGTGTTTTTCCTTGCAAAGGAAACACTAAGAGTACTGCAAATTCACCTGTGAGCTCTCTATTACCATGCCATTGCAACCTTCTAATTTAAATGCACTTACCATGAAATAAAATTTTGATGCTCCAAGGGGGACGAACCCAAAATTTTATCCGACACAGAGTTCCATGGCATCGGACCGAAAAAGCCCTTTGACACAAAAAGTTGATTATTTTTCCTCTGCACATTTTTTACATTTATAGATATACATTCAATGCAGCTTGTTCTAATTCTCCTGAATACAGTCTTTTTTTGTGTTTCTCATAATAATTATGAACATTTTCACACTTTTTATCACTGCTGACACAGAAATTGAAATGTGTTTTTCTTAGCGAAGGAAACACTTAGAATGCTGAAAGTCGATCTGTGAGCTCACTATTACCATGCCATTGCAGCCGCATAGCTTAAATTCACTTACCATGAAATAACATTTTGAGGCAATAAGGCAGACAATGTCACATTTTTTAAAAAGTTTCCTTGCCTGTCAAATCTTCTTCACAAGATCTCAAGTGATAAATATATTGGCTAGCATGCTCAGGTTAAGCTGCAGATATGCAAAGAAAAGGTGTTCTGGTGTCAACAGATGTCGGTGTCAGAATCAATCTCCAACAGTGGACTGATCAATAAGGCCTCAGACTAGAAATGTCAAGTTTTCAACAAAAAAAAGTTATGTAAATAGGTTAGATACATATGCGGGACACTCCATCAACACCAGTGGTGGGTTCTGAGTTGTACAAACGCCGTCAGAAACACAAAAACTGTATTTTGCCTTGACATGAAAGTGAGTTACTTCTTGGCAAAGCGCCATATATGGCGCTTTGCTAAAAAGTCATTCTGTTTTCAAAAAGCTGCCTTGCGTGTTTTTCCTTGCAAAGGAAACACTAAGAGTACTGCAATTTCACCTGTGAGCTCTCTATTACCATGCCATTGCAACCTTCTAATTTAAATGCACTTACCATGAAATAAAATTTTGATGCTCCAAGGGGGGCGAACCCAAAATTTTACCCGACACAGAGTTCCATGGCATCGGACCGAAAAAGCCCTTTGACACAAAAAGTTGATTTTTTTCCTCTGCACATTTTTAACATTTGTAGATATACATTCAATACAGCTTGCTCTAATTCTCCTGAATACAGTCTTTTTTTGTGTTTCTGATAAATATTATGAACATTTTCACACTTTTTATCACTGCTGACACAGAAATTTAAATGTGTTTTTCTTGGAGAAGGAAACACTTAGAATGCTGAAAATCCATCTGTGAGCTCACTATTACCATGCTATTGAAGCCGCCTAGTTTAAATTCACTTACCATGAAAGAAAGTTTTGAGGCTGTAAGGCCGACAATGTCACTTTTTTTTAAAGAAAGCTGCCTTGCCTGTCAAATCTTCTTCACAAGATCCCAATTGATAAATATACTGGCTAGCATGCTCGGGGTAAGCTGCAGATATGCAAAGAAAAGGTGTACTGGTGTCAACAGATGTCGGTGTCAGAATCAGTCTCCAACAGTGGACTGATCAATAAAGCCTCAGATTGGAAATGTCAAGTTTTCAATAAAAAAAAGTTATATAGATAGGTTAGATACATATGCGGGACACTCCATTAACACCAGTGGTGGGTTCTGAGTTGTACAAACGCCGTCAGAAACACAAAAACTGTATTTTGCCTTGACATGAAAGTGAGTTACTTCTTGGCAAAGCGCCATATATGGCGCTTTGCCAAAAAGTCATTCTGTTTTCAATAAGCTGCCTTGCGTGTTTTTCCTTGCAAAGGAAACACTAAGAGTACTGCAAATTCACCTGTGAGCTCTCTATTACCATGCCATTGCAACCTTCTAATTTAAATGCACTTACCACGAAATAAAATTTTGATGCTCCAAGGGGGACGAACCCAATATTTTACCCGACACAGAGTTCCATGGCATCGGACCGAAAAAGCCCTTTGACACAAAAAGTTGATTATTTTTCCTCTGCACATTTTTTACATTTATAGATATACATTCAATGCAGCTTGTTCTAATTCTCCTGAATACAGTCTTTTTTTGTGTTTCTCATAAAAATTATGAAAATTTTCACACTTTTTATCACTTCTAACACAGAAATTTAAATGTGTTTTTCTTAGCGAAGGAAACACTTAGATGCTGAAAGTCGATCTGTGAGCTCACTATTACCATGCCATTGCAGCCGCATAGCTTAAATTCACTTACCATGAAATAAAATTTTGAGGCAATAAGGCAGACAATGTCACTTTTTTTAAAAAGCTTCCTTGCCTGTCAAATCTTCTTCACAAGATCTCAAGTGATAAATATATTGGCTAGCATGCTCGGGTTAAGCTGCAGATATGCAAAGAAAAGGTGTACTGGTGTCAACAGATGTCAGTGTCAGAATCAATCTCCAACAGTGGACTGATCAATAAGGCCTCAGACTAGAAATGTCAAGTTTTCAACAACAAAAAAGTTATGTAAATAGGTTAGATACATATGCGGGACACTGCATCAACACCAGTGGTGGGTTCTGAGTTGTACAAACGCCGTCAGAAACACAAAAACTGTATTTTGCCTTGACATGAAAGTGAGTTACTGCCAAAAAGTCATTCTGTTTTCAAAAAGCTGCCTTGCGTGTTTTTCCTTGCAAAGGAAACACTAAGAGTACTGCAAATTCACCTGTGAGCTCTCTATTGCCATGCCATTGCAACCTTCTAATTTAAATGCACTTATCATGAAATAAAATTTTGATGCTCCAAGGGGGACGAACCCAAAATTTTACACGACACAGAGTTCCATGGCATCGGACCGAAAAAGCCCTTTGACACAAAAAGTTGATTTTTTTCCTCTGCACATTTTTAACATTTGTAGATATACATTCAATACAGCTTGCTCTAATTCTCCTGAATACAGTCTTTTTTTGTGTTTCTGATAAATATTATGAACATTTTCACACTTTTTATCACTGCTGACACAGAAATTTAAATGTGTTTTTCTTGGAGAAGGAAACACTTAGAATGCTGAAAATCCATCTGTGAGCTCACTATTACCATGCTATTGAAGCCGCCTAGTTTAAATTCACTTACCATGAAAGAAAGTTTTGAGGCTGTAAGGCCGACAATGTCACTTTTTTTAAAGAAAGCTGCCTTGCCTGTCAAATCTTCTTCACAAGATCCCAAGTGATAAATATACTGGCTAGCATGCTCGGGGTAAGCTGCAGATATGCAAAGAAAAGGTGTACTGGTGTCAACAGATGTCAGTGTCAGAATCAGTCTCCAACAGTGGACTGATCAATAAAGCCTCAGACTGGAAATGTCAAGTTTTCAATAAAAAAAAGTTATATAGATAGGTTAGATACATATGCGGGACACTCCATTAACACCAGTGGTGGGTTCTGAGTTGTACAAACGCCGTCAGAAACACAAAAACTGTATTTTGCCTTGACATGAAAGTGAGTTACTTCTTGGCAAAGCGCCATATATGGCGCTTTGCCAAAAAGTCATTCTGTTTTCAAAAAGCTGCCTTGCGTGTTTTTCCTTGCAAAGGAAACACTAAGAGTACTGCAAATTCACCTGTGAGCTCTCTATTACCATGCCATTGCAACCTTCTAATTTAAATGCACTTACCACGAAATAAAATTTTGATGCTCCAAGGGGGACGAACCCAATATTTTACCCGACACAGAGTTCCATGGCATCGGACCGAAAAAGCCCTTTGACACAAAAAGTTGATTATTTTTCCTCTGCACATTTTTTACATTTATAGATATACATTCAATGCAGCTTGTTCTAATTCTCCTGAATAGTCTTTTTTTGTGTTTCTCATAAAAATTATGAACATTTTCACACTTTTTATCACTGCTGACACAGAAATTTAAATGTGTTTTTCTTAGCGAAGGAAACACTTAGAATGCTGAAAGTCGATCTGTGAGCTCACTATTACCATGCCATTGCAGCCGCATAGCTTAAATTCACTTACCATGAAATAAAATGTTGAGGCAATAAGGCAGACAATGTCACTTTTTTTAAAAAGCTTCCTTGCCTGTCAAATCTTCTTCACAAGATCTTAAGTGATAAATATATTGGCTAGCATGCTCGGGTTAAGCTGCAGATATGCAAAGTAAAGGTGTACTGGTGTCAACAGATGTCAGTGTCAGAATCAATCTCCAACAGTGGACTGATCAATAAGGCCTCAGACTAGAAATGTCAAGTTTTCAACAAAAAAAAGTTATGTAAATAGGTTAGATACATATGCGGGACACTCCATCAACACCAGTGGTGGGTTCTGAGTTGTACAAACGCCGTCAGAAACACAAAAACTGTATTTTGCCTTGACATGAAAGTGAGTTACTGCCAAAAAGTCATTCTGTTTTCAAAAAGCTGCCTTGCGTGTTTTTCCTTGCAAAGGAAACACTAAGAGTACTGCAAATTCACCTGTGAGCTCTCTATTACCATGCCATTGCAACCTTCTAATTTAAATGCACTTATCATGAAATAAAATGTTGATGCTCCAAGGGGGTTGAACCCAAAATTTTACACGACACAGAGTTCCATGGCATCGGACCGAAAAAGCCCTTTGACACAAAAAGTTGATTTTTTTCCTCTGCACATTTTTAACATTCGTAGATATACATTCAATACAGCTTGCTCTAATTCTCCTGAATACAGTCTTTTATTGTGTTTCTGATAAATATTATGAACATTTTCACACTTTTTATCACTGCTGACACAGAAATTTAAATGTGTTTTTCTTGGAGAAGGAAACACTTAGAATGCTGAAAATCCATCTGTGAGCTCACTATTACCATGCTATTGAAGCCGCCTAGTTTAAATTCACTTACCATGAAAGAAAGTTTTGAGGCTGTAAGGCCGACAATGTCACTTTTTTTCAAGAAAGCTGCCTTGCCTGTCAAATCTTCTTCACAAGATCTCAAGTGATAACTATATTGGCTAGCATGCTCGGGGTAAGCTGCAGATATGCAAAGAAAAGGTGTACTGGTGTCAACAGATGTCAGTGTCAGAATTAGTCTCCAACAGTGGACTGATCAATAAAGCCTCAGACTGGAAATGTCAAGTTTTCAATAAAAAAAAGTTATATAGATAGGTTAGATACATATGCAGGACACTCCATTAACACCAGTGGTGGGTTCTGAGTTGTACAAACGCCGTCAGAAACACAAAAACTGTATTTTGCCTTGACATGAAAGTGAGTTACTTCTTGGCAAAGCGCCATATATGGCGCTTTGCCAAAAAGTCATTCTGTTTTCAAAAAGCTGCCTTGCGTGTTTTTCCTTGCAAAGGAAACACTAAGAGTACTGCAATTTCACCTGTGAGCTCTCTATTACCATGCCATTGCAACCTTCTAATTTAAATGCACTTACCATGAAATAAAATTTTGATGCTCCAAGGGGGACGAACCCAAAATTTTACCCGACACAGAGTTCCATGGCATCGGACCGAAAAAGCCCTTTGACACAAAAAGTTGATTTTTTTCCTCTGCACATTTTTAACATTTGTAGATATACATTCAATACAGCTTGCTCTAATTCTCCTGAATACAGTCTTTTTTGTGTTTCTGATAAATATTATGAACATTTTCACACTTTTTATCACTGCTGACACAGAAATTTAAATGTGTTTTTCTTGGAGAAGGAAACACTTAGAATGCTGAAAATCCATCTGTGAGCTCACTATTACCATGCTATTGAAGCCGCCTAGTTTAAATTCACTTACCATGAAAGAAAGTTTTGAGGCTGTAAGGCCGACAATGTCACTTTTTTTTAAAGAAAGCTGCCTTGCCTGTCAAATCTTCTTCACAAGATCCCAATTGATAAATATACTGGCTAGCATGCTCGGGGTAAGCTGCAGATATGCACAGAAAAGGTGTACTGGTGTCAACAGATGTCGGTGTCAGAATCAGTCTCCAACAGTGGACTGATCAATAAAGCCTCAGACTGGAAATGTCAAGTTTTCAATAAAAAAAAGTTATATAGATAGGTTAGATACATATGCGGGACACTCCATTAACACCAGTGGTGGGTTCTGAGTTGTACAAACGCCGTCAGAAACACAAAAACTGTATTTTGCCTTGACATGAAAGTGAGTTACTTCTTGGCAAAGCGCCATATATGGCGCTTTGCCAAAAAGTCATTCTGTTTTCAATAAGCTGCCTTGCGTGTTTTTCCTTGCAAAGGAAACACTAAGAGTACTGCAAATTCACCTGTGAGCTCTCTATTACCATGCCATTGCAACCTTCTAATTTAAATGCACTTACCACGAAATAAAATTTTGATGCTCCAAGGGGGACGAACCCAATATTTTACCCGACACAGAGTTCCATGGCATCGGACCGAAAAAGCCCTTTGACACAAAAAGTTGATTATTTTTCCTCTGCACATTTTTTACATTTATAGATATACATTCAATGCAGCTTGTTCTAATTCTCCTGAATACAGTCTTTTTTTGTGTTTCTCATAAAAATTATGAAAATTTTCACACTTTTTATCACTTCTAACACAGAAATTTAAATGTGTTTTTCTTAGCGAAGGAAACACTTAGATGCTGAAAGTCGATCTGTGAGCTCACTATTACCATGCCATTGCAGCCGCATAGCTTAAATTCACTTACCATGAAATAAAATTTTGAGGCAATAAGGCAGACAATGTCACTTTTTTTAAAAAGCTTCCTTGCCTGTCAAATCTTCTTCACAAGATCTCAAGTGATAAATATATTGGCTAGCATGCTCGGGTTAAGCTGCAGATATGCAAAGAAAAGGTGTACTGGTGTCAACAGATGTCAGTGTCAGAATCAATCTCCAACAGTGGACTGATCAATAAGGCCTCAGACTAGAAATGTCAAGTTTTCAACAACAAAAAAGTTATGTAAATAGGTTAGATACATATGCGGGACACTGCATCAACACCAGTGGTGGGTTCTGAGTTGTACAAACGCCGTCAGAAACACAAAAACTGTATTTTGCCTTGACATGAAAGTGAGTTACTGCCAAAAAGTCATTCTGTTTTCAAAAAGCTGCCTTGCGTGTTTTTCCTTGCAAAGGAAACACTAAGAGTACTGCAAATTCACCTGTGAGCTCTCTATTGCCATGCCATTGCAACCTTCTAATTTAAATGCACTTATCATGAAATAAAATTTTGATGCTCCAAGGGGGACGAACCCAAAATTTTACACGACACAGAGTTCCATGGCATCGGACCGAAAAAGCCCTTTGACACAAAAAGTTGATTTTTTTCCTCTGCACATTTTTAACATTTGTAGATATACATTCAATACAGCTTGCTCTAATTCTCCTGAATACAGTCTTTTTTTGTGTTTCTGATAAATATTATGAACATTTTCACACTTTTTATCACTGCTGACACAGAAATTTAAATGTGTTTTTCTTGGAGAAGGAAACACTTAGAATGCTGAAAATCCATCTGTGAGCTCACTATTACCATGCTATTGAAGCCGCCTAGTTTAAATTCACTTACCATGAAAGAAAGTTTTGAGGCTGTAAGGCCGACAATGTCACTTTTTTTAAAGAAAGCTGCCTTGCCTGTCAAATCTTCTTCACAAGATCCCAAGTGATAAATATACTGGCTAGCATGCTCGGGGTAAGCTGCAGATATGCAAAGAAAAGGTGTACTGGTGTCAACAGATGTCAGTGTCAGAATCAGTCTCCAACAGTGGACTGATCAATAAAGCCTCAGACTGGAAATGTCAAGTTTTCAATAAAAAAAAGTTATATAGATAGGTTAGATACATATGCGGGACACTCCATTAACACCAGTGGTGGGTTCTGAGTTGTACAAACGCCGTCAGAAACACAAAAACTGTATTTTGCCTTGACATGAAAGTGAGTTACTTCTTGGCAAAGCGCCATATATGGCGCTTTGCCAAAAAGTCATTCTGTTTTCAAAAAGCTGCCTTGCGTGTTTTTCCTTGCAAAGGAAACACTAAGAGTACTGCAAATTCACCTGTGAGCTCTCTATTACCATGCCATTGCAACCTTCTAATTTAAATGCACTTACCACGAAATAAAATTTTGATGCTCCAAGGGGGACGAACCCAATATTTTACCCGACACAGAGTTCCATGGCATCGGACCGAAAAAGCCCTTTGACACAAAAAGTTGATTATTTTTCCTCTGCACATTTTTTACATTTATAGATATACATTCAATGCAGCTTGTTCTAATTCTCCTGAATAGTCTTTTTTTGTGTTTCTCATAAAAATTATGAACATTTTCACACTTTTTATCACTGCTGACACAGAAATTTAAATGTGTTTTTCTTAGCGAAGGAAACACTTAGAATGCTGAAAGTCGATCTGTGAGCTCACTATTACCATGCCATTGCAGCCGCATAGCTTAAATTCACTTACCATGAAATAAAATGTTGAGGCAATAAGGCAGACAATGTCACTTTTTTTAAAAAGCTTCCTTGCCTGTCAAATCTTCTTCACAAGATCTTAAGTGATAAATATATTGGCTAGCATGCTCGGGTTAAGCTGCAGATATGCAAAGTAAAGGTGTACTGGTGTCAACAGATGTCAGTGTCAGAATCAATCTCCAACAGTGGACTGATCAATAAGGCCTCAGACTAGAAATGTCAAGTTTTCAACAAGAAAAAGTTATGTAAATAGGTTAGATACATATGCGGGACACTCCATCAACACCAGTGGTGGGTTCTGAGTTGTACAAACGCCGTCAGAAACACAAAAACTGTATTTTGCCTTGACATGAAAGTGAGTTACTGCCAAAAAGTCATTCTGTTTTCAAAAAGCTGCCTTGCGTGTTTTTCCTTGCAAAGGAAACACTAAGAGTACTGCAAATTCACCTGTGAGCTCTCTATTACCATGCCATTGCAACCTTCTAATTTAAATGCACTTATCATGAAATAAAATTTTGATGCTCCAAGGGGGTTGAACCCAAAATTTTACACGACACAGAGTTCCATGGCATCGGACCGAAAAAGCCCTTTGACACAAAAAGTTGATTTTTTTCCTCTGCACATTTTTAACATTCGTAGATATACATTCAATACAGCTTGCTCTAATTCTCCTGAATACAGTCTTTTATTGTGTTTCTGATAAATATTATGAACATTTTCACACTTTTTATCACTGCTGACACAGAAATTTAAATGTGTTTTTCTTGGAGAAGGAAACACTTAGAATGCTGAAAATCCATCTGTGAGCTCACTATTACCATGCTATTGAAGCCGCCTAGTTTAAATTCACTTACCATGAAAGAAAGTTTTGAGGCTGTAAGGCCGACAATGTCACTTTTTTTTAAAGAAAGCTGCCTTGCCTGTCAAATCTTCTTCACAAGATCCCAATTGATAAATATACTGGCTAGCATGCTCGGGGTAAGCTGCAGATATGCAAAGAAAAGGTGTACTGGTGTCAACAGATGTCGGTGTCAGAATCAGTCTCCAACAGTGGACTGATCAATAAAGCCTCAGACTGGAAATGTCAAGTTTTCAATAAAAAAAAGTTATATAGATAGGTTAGATACATATGCGGGACACTCCATTAACACCAGTGGTGGGTTCTGAGTTGTACAAACGCCGTCAGAAACACAAAAACTGTATTTTGCCTTGACATGAAAGTGAGTTACTTCTTGGCAAAGCGCCATATATGGCGCTTTGCCAAAAAGTCATTCTGTTTTCAATAAGCTGCCTTGCGTGTTTTTCCTTGCAAAGGAAACACTAAGAGTACTGCAAATTCACCTGTGAGCTCTCTATTACCATGCCATTGCAACCTTCTAATTTAAATGCACTTACCACGAAATAAAATTTTGATGCTCCAAGGGGGACGAACCCAATATTTTACCCGACACAGAGTTCCATGGCATCGGACCGAAAAAGCCCTTTGACACAAAAAGTTGATTATTTTTCCTCTGCACATTTTTTACATTTATAGATATACATTCAATGCAGCTTGTTCTAATTCTCCTGAATACAGTCTTTTTTTGTGTTTCTCATAAAAATTATGAAAATTTTCACACTTTTTATCACTTCTAACACAGAAATTTAAATGTGTTTTTCTTAGCGAAGGAAACACTTAGATGCTGAAAGTCGATCTGTGAGCTCACTATTACCATGCCATTGCAGCCGCATAGCTTAAATTCACTTACCATGAAATAAAATTTTGAGGCAATAAGGCAGACAATGTCACTTTTTTTAAAAAGCTTCCTTGCCTGTCAAATCTTCTTCACAAGATCTCAAGTGATAAATATATTGGCTAGCATGCTCGGGTTAAGCTGCAGATATGCAAAGAAAAGGTGTACTGGTGTCAACAGATGTCAGTGTCAGAATCAATCTCCAACAGTGGACTGATCAATAAGGCCTCAGACTAGAAATGTCAAGTTTTCAACAACAAAAATGTTATGTAAATAGGTTAGATACATATGCGGGACACTGCATCAACACCAGTGGTGGGTTCTGAGTTGTACAAACGCCGTCAGAAACACAAAAACTGTATTTTGCCTTGACATGAAAGTGAGTTACTGCCAAAAAGTCATTCTGTTTTCAAAAAGCTGCCTTGCGTGTTTTTCCTTGCAAAGGAAACACTAAGAGTACTGCAAATTCACCTGTGAGCTCTCTATTGCCATGCCATTGCAACCTTCTAATTTAAATGCACTTATCATGAAATAAAATTTTGATGCTCCAAGGGGGACGAACCCAAAATTTTACACGACACAGAGTTCCATGGCATCGGACCGAAAAAGCCCTTTGACACAAAAAGTTGATTTTTTTCCTCTGCACATTTTTAACATTTGTAGATATACATTCAATACAGCTTGCTCTAATTCTCCTGAATACAGTCTTTTTTTGTGTTTCTGATAAATATTATGAACATTTTCACACTTTTTATCACTGCTGACACAGAAATTTAAATGTGTTTTTCTTGGAGAAGGAAACACTTAGAATGCTGAAAATCCATCTGTGAGCTCACTATTACCATGCTATTGAAGCCGCCTAGTTTAAATTCACTTACCATGAAAGAAAGTTTTGAGGCTGTAAGGCCGACAATGTCACTTTTTTTAAAGAAAGCTGCCTTGCCTGTCAAATCTTCTTCACAAGATCCCAAGTGATAAATATACTGGCTAGCATGCTCGGGGTAAGCTGCAGATATGCAAAGAATAGGTGTACTGGTGTCAACAGATGTCAGTGTCAGAATCAGTCTCCAACAGTGGACTGATCAATAAAGCCTCAGACTGGAAATGTCAAGTTTTCAATAAAAAAAAGTTATATAGATAGGTTAGATACATATGCGGGACACTCCATTAACACCAGTGGTGGGTTCTGAGTTGTACAAACGCCGTCAGAAACACAAAAACTGTATTTTGCCTTGACATGAAAGTGAGTTACTTCTTGGCAAAGCGCCATATATGGCGCTTTGCCAAAAAGTCATTCTGTTTTCAAAAAGCTGCCTTGCGTGTTTTTCCTTGCAAAGGAAACACTAAGAGTACTGCAAATTCACCTGTGAGCTCTCTATTACCATGCCATTGCAACCTTCTAATTTAAATGCACTTACCACGAAATAAAATTTTGATGCTCCAAGGGGGACGAACCCAATATTTTACCCGACACAGAGTTCCATGGCATCGGACCGAAAAAGCCCTTTGACACAAAAAGTTGATTATTTTTCCTCTGCACATTTTTTACATTTATAGATATACATTCAATGCAGCTTGTTCTAATTCTCCTGAATAGTCTTTTTTTGTGTTTCTCATAAAAATTATGAACATTTTCACACTTTTTATCACTGCTGACACAGAAATTTAAATGTGTTTTTCTTAGCGAAGGAAACACTTAGAATGCTGAAAGTCGATCTGTGAGCTCACTATTACCATGCCATTGCAGCCGCATAGCTTAAATTCACTTACCATGAAATAAAATGTTGAGGCAATAAGGCAGACAATGTCACTTTTTTTAAAAAGCTTCCTTGCCTGTCAAATCTTCTTCACAAGATCTTAAGTGATAAATATATTGGCTAGCATGCTCGGGTTAAGCTGCAGATATGCAAAGTAAAGGTGTACTGGTGTCAACAGATGTCAGTGTCAGAATCAATCTCCAACAGTGGACTGATCAATAAGGCCTCAGACTAGAAATGTCAAGTTTTCAACAAAAAAAAGTTATGTAAATAGGTTAGATACATATGCGGGACACTCCATCAACACCAGTGGTGGGTTCTGAGTTGTACAAACGCCGTCAGAAACACAAAAACTGTATTTTGCCTTGACATGAAAGTGAGTTACTGCCAAAAAGTCATTCTGTTTTCAAAAAGCTGCCTTGCGTGTTTTTCCTTGCAAAGGAAACACTAAGAGTACTGCAAATTGACCTGTGAGCTCTCTATTACCATGCCATTGCAACCTTCTAATTTAAATGCACTTATCATGAAATAAAATTTTGATGCTCCAAGGGGGTTGAACCCAAAATTTTACACGACACAGAGTTCCATGGCATCGGACCGAAAAAGCCCTTTGACACAAAAAGTTGATTTTTTTCCTCTGCACATTTTTAACATTCGTAGATATACATTCAATACAGCTTGCTCTAATTCTCCTGAATACAGTCTTTTATTGTGTTTCTGATAAATATTATGAACATTTTCACACTTTTTATCACTGCTGACACAGAAATTTAAATGTGTTTTTCTTGGAGAAGGAAACACTTAGAATGCTGAAAATCCATCTGTGAGCTCACTATTACCATGCTATTGAAGCCGCCTAGTTTAAATTCACTTACCATGAAAGAAAGTTTTGAGGCTGTAAGGCCGACAATGTCACTTTTTTTAAAGAAAGCTGCCTTGCCTGTCAAATCTTCTTCACAAGATCTCAAGTGATAACTATATTGGCTAGCATGCTCGGGGTAAGCTGCAGATATGCAAAGAAAAGGTGTACTGGTGTCAACAGATGTCGGTGTCAGAATAAGTCTCCAACAGTGGACTGATCAATAAAGCCTCAGACTGGAAATGTCAAGTTTTCAATAAAAAAAAGTTATATAGATAGGTTAGATACATATGCAGGACACTCCATTAACACCAGTGGTGGGTTCTGAGTTGTACAAACGCCGTCAGAAACACAAAAACTGTATTTTGCCTTGACATGAAAGTGAGTTACTTCTTGGCAAAGCGCCATATAAGGCGCTTTGCCAAAAAGTCATTCTGTTTTCAAAAAGCTGGCTTGCGTGTTTTTCCTTGCAAAGGAAACACTAAGAGTACTGCAAATTCACCTGTGAGCTCTCTATTACCATGCCATTGCAACCTTCTAATTTAAATGCACTTACCATGAAATAAAATTTTGATGCTCCAAGGGGGACGAACCCAAAATTTTATCCGACACAGAGTTCCATGGCATCGGACCGAAAAAGCCCTTTGACACAAAAAGTTGATTATTTTTCCTCTGCACATTTTTTACATTTATAGATATACATTCAATGCAGCTTGTTCTAATTCTCCTGAATACAGTCTTTTTTTGTGTTTCTCAAAAAATTATGAACATTTTCACACTTTTTATCACTGCTGACACAGAAATTTAAATGTGTTTTTCTTGGAGAAGGAAACACTTAGAATGCTGAAAATCCATGTGTGAGCTCACTATTACCATGCTATTGAAGCCGCCTAGTTTAAATTCACTTACCATGAAAGAAAGTTTTGAGGCTGTAAGGCCGACAATGTCACTTTTTTTTAAAGAAAGCTGCCTTGCCTGTCAAATCTTCTTCACAAGATCTCAAGTGATAACTATATTGGCTAGCATGCTCGGGGTAAGCTGCAGATATGCAAAGAAAAGGTGTACTGGTGTCAACAGATGTCGGTGTCAGAATCAGTCTCCAACAGTGGACTGATCAATAAAGCCTCAGACTGGAAATGTCAAGTTTTCAATAAAAAAAAGTTATATAGATAGGTTAGATACATATGCAGGACACTCCATTAACACCAGTGGTGGGTTCTGAGTTGTACAAACGCCGTCAGAAACACAAAAACTGTATTTTGCCTTGACATGAAAGTGAGTTACTTCTTGGCAAAGCGCCATATATGGCGCTTTGCCAAAAAGTCATTCTGTTTTCAAAAAGCTGCCTTGCGTGTTTTTCCTTGCAAAGGAAACACTAAGAGTACTGCAAATTCACCTGTGAGCTCTCTATTACCATGCCATTGCAACCTTCTAATTTAAATGCACTTACCATGAAATAAAATTTTGATGCTCCAAGGGGGACGAACCCAAAATTTTATCCGACACAGAGTTCCATGGCATCGGACCGAAAAAGCCCTTTGACACAAAAAGTTGATTATTTTTCCTCTGCACATTTTTTACATTTATAGATATACATTCAATGCAGCTTGTTCTAATTATCCTGAATACAGTCTTTTTTTGTGTTTCTCAAAAAATTATGAACATTTTCACACTTTTTATCACTGCTGACACAGAAATTTAAATGTGTTTTTCTTGGAGAAGGAAACACTTAGAATGCTGAAAATCCATGTGTGAGCTCACTATTACCATGCTATTGAAGCCGCCCAGTTTAAATTCACTTACCATGAAAGAAAGTTTTGAGGCTGTAAGGCCGACAATGTCACTTTTTTTTAAAGAAAGCTGCCTTGCCTGTCAAATCTTCTTCACAAGATCCCAATTGATAAATATACTGGCTAGCATGCTCGGGGTAAGCTGCAGATATGCAAAGAAAAGGTGTACTGGTGTCAACAGATGTCGGTGTCAGAATCAGTCTCCAACAGTGGACTGATCAATAAAGCCTCAGACTGGAAATGTCAAGTTTTCAATAAAAAAAAGTTATATAGATAGGTTAGATACATATGCGGGACACTCCATTAACACCAGTGGTGGGTTCTGAGTTGTACAAACGCCGTCAGAAACACAAAAACTGTCTTTTGCCTTGACATGAAAGTGAGTTACTTCTTGGCAAAGCGCCACATATGGCGCTTTGCCAAAAAGTCATTCTGTTTTCAAAAAGCTGCCTTGCGTGTTTTTCCTTGCAAAGGAAACACTAAGAGTACTGCAAATTCACCTATGGTCTCTCTATTACCATGCCATTGCAACCTTCTAATTTAAATGCACTTACCATGAAATAAAATGTTGATGCTCCAAGGGGGACGAACCCAAAATTTTACCCGACACAGAGTTCCATGGCATCGGACCGAAAAAGCCCTTTGACACAAAAAGTTGATTTTTTTCCTCTGCACATTTTTAACATTTGTAGATATACATTCAATACAGCTTGCTCTAATTCTCCTGAATACAGTCTTTTTTTGTGTTTCTGATAAATATTATGAACATTTTCACACTTTTTATCACTGCTGACACAGAAATTGAAATGTGTTTTTCTTAGCGAAGGAAACACTTAGAATGCTGAAAGTCGATCTGTGAGCTCACTATTACCATGCCATTGCAGCCTCATAGCTTAAATTCACTTACCATGAAATAACATTTTGAGGCAATAAGGCAGACAATGTCACATTTTTTAAAAAAGTTTCCTTGCCTGTCAAATCTTCTTCACAAGATCTCAAGTGATAAATATATTAGCTAGCATGCTCAGGTTAAGCTGCAGATATGCAAAGAAAAGGTGTTCTGGTGTCAACAGATGTCGGTGTCAGAATCAATCTCCAACAGTGGACTGATCAATAAGGCCTCAGACTAGAAATGTCAAGTTTTCAACAAAAAAAAGTTATGTAAATAGGTTAGATACATATGCGGGACACTCCATCAACACCAGTGGTGGGTTCTGAGTTGTACAAACGCCGTCAGAAACACAAAAACTGTATTTTGCCTTGACATGAAAGTGAGTTACTTCTTGGCAAAGTGCCATATATGGCGCTTTGCCAAAAAGTCATTCTGTTTTCAAAAAGCTGCCTTGCGTGTTTTTCCTTGCAAAGGAAACACTAAGAGTACTGCAATTTCACCTGTGAGCTCTCTATTACCATGCCATTGCAACCTTCTAATTTAAATGCACTTACCATGAAATAAAATTTTGATGCTCCAAGGGGGACGAACCCAAAATTTTACCCAACACAGAGTTCCATGGCATCGGACCGAAAAAGCCCTTTGACACAAAAAGTTGATTTTTTTCCTCTGCACATTTTTAACATTTGTAGATATACATTCAATACAGCTTGCTCTAATTCTCCTGAATACAGTCTTTTTTGTGTTTCTGATAAATATTATGAACATTTTCACACTTTTTATCACTGCTGACACAGAAATTTAAATGTGTTTTTCTTGGAGAAGGAAACACTTAGAATGCTGAAAATCCATCTGTGAGCTCACTATTACCATGCCATTGAAGCCGCCTAGTTTAAATTCACTTACCATGAAAGAAAGTTTTGAGGCTGTAAGGCCGACAATGTCACTTTTTTTAAAGAAAGCTGCCTTGCCTGTCAAATCTTCTTCACAAGATCCCAAGTGATAAATATACTGGCTAGCATGCTCGGGGTAAGCTGCAGATATGCAAAGAAAAGGTGTACTGGTGTCAACAGATGTCGGTGTCAGAATCAGTCTCCAACAGTGGACTGATCAATAAAGCCTCAGACTGGAAATGTCAAGTTTTCAATAAAAAAAAGTTATATAGATAGGTTAGATACATATGCGGGACACTCCATTAACACCAGTGGTGGGTTCTGAGTTGTACAAACGCCGTCAGAAACACAAAAACTGTATTTTGCCTTGACATGAAAGTGAGTTACTTCTTGGCAAAGCGCCATATATGGCGCTTTGCCAAAAAGTCATTCTGTTTTCAAAAAGCTGCCTTGCGTGTTTTTCCTTGCAAAGGAAACACTAAGAGTACTGCAAATTCACCTGTGAGCTCTCTATTACCATGCCATTGCAACCTTCTAATTTAAATGTACTTACCACGAAATAAAATTTTGATGCTCCAAGGGGGACGAACCCAATATTTTACCCGACACAGAGTTCCATGGCATCGGACCGAAAAAGCCCTTTGACACAAAAAGTTGATTTTTTTCCTCTGCACATTTTTAACATTTGTAGATATACATTCAATACAGCTTGCTCTAATTCTCCTGAATGCAGTCTTTTTTTGTGTTTCTGATAAATATTATGAACATTTTCACACTTTTTATCACTGCTGACACAGAAATTTAAATGTGTTTTTCTTGGAGAAGGAAACACTTAGAATGCTGAAAATCCATCTGTGAGCTCACTATTACCATGCTATTGAAGCCGCCTAGTTTAAATTCACTTACCATGAAAGAAAGTTTTGAGGCTGTAAGGCCGACAATGTCACTTTTTTTAAAGAAAGCTGCCTTGCCTGTCAAATCTTCTTCACAAGA
Source organism: Ambystoma mexicanum (assembly GCF_040938575.1). Lineage (NCBI taxonomy): Eukaryota > Metazoa > Chordata > Amphibia > Caudata > Ambystomatidae > Ambystoma > Ambystoma mexicanum. The sequence goes on from NC_090941.1 coordinate 1,094,241,999, forward strand.
TCCCAAGTGATAAATATACTGGCTAGCATGCTCGGGGTAAGCTGCAGATATGCAAAGAAAAGGTGTACTGGTGTCAACAGATGTCGGTGTCAGAATCAGTCTCCAACAGTGGACTGATCAATAAAGCCTCAGACTGGAAATGTCAAGTTTTCAATAAAAAAAAGTTATATAGATAGGTTAGATACATATGCGGGACACTCCATTAACACCAGTGGTGGGTTCTGAGTTGTACAAACGCCGTCAGAAACACAAACACTGTATTTTGCCTTGACATGAAAGTGAGTTACTTCTTGGCAAAGCGCCATATATGGCGCTTTGCCAAAAAGTCATTCTGTTTTCAAAAAGCTGCCTTGCGTGTTTTTCCTTGCAAAGGAAACACTAAGAATACTGCAAATTCACCTGTGAGCTCTCTATTACCATGCCATTGCAACCTTCTAATTTAAATGCACTTACCACGAAATAAAATTTTGATGCTCCAAGGGGGACGAACCCAATATTTTACCCGACACAGAGTTCCATGGCATCGGACCGAAAAAGCCCTTTGACACAAAAAGTTGATTATTTTTCCTCTGCACATTTTTTACATTTATAGATATACATTCAATGCAGCTTGTTCTAATTCTCCTGAATAGTCTTTTTTTGTGTTTCTCATAAAAATTATGAACATTTTCACACTTTTTATCACTGCTGACACAGAAATTTAAATGTGTTTTTCTTAGCGAAGGAAACACTTAGAATGCTGAAAGTCGATCTGTGAGCTCACTATTACCATGCCATTGCAGCCGCATAGCTTAAATTCACTTACCATGAAATAAAATGTTGAGGCAATAAGGCAGACAATGTCACTTTTTTTAAAAAGCTTCCTTGCCTGTCAAATCTTCTTCACAAGATCTTAAGTGATAAATATATTGGCTAGCATGCTCGGGTTAAGCTGCAGATATGCAAAGTAAAGGTGTACTGGTGTCAACAGATGTCAGTGTCAGAATCAATCTCCAACAGTGGACTGATCAATAAGGCCTCAGACTAGAAATGTCAAGTTTTCAACAAAAAAAAGTTATGTAAATAGGTTAGATACATATGCGGGACACTCCATCAACACCAGTGGTGGGTTCTGAGTTGTACAAACGCCGTCAGAAACACAAAAACTGTATTTTGCCTTGACATGAAAGTGAGTTACTGCCAAAAAGTCATTCTGTTTTCAAAAAGCTGCCTTGCGTGTTTTTCCTTGCAAAGGAAACACTAAGAGTACTGCAAATTCACCTGTGAGCTCTCTATTACCATGCCATTGCAACCTTCTAATTTAAATGCACTTATCATGAAATAAAATTTTGATGCTCCAAGGGGGACGAACCCAAAATTTTACACGACACAGAGTTCCATGGCATCGGACCGAAAAAGCCCTTTGACACAAAAAGTTGATTTTTTTCCTCTGCACATTTTTAACATTTGTAGATATACATTCAATACAGCTTGCTCTAATTCTCCTGAATACAGTCTTTTTTTGTGTTTCTGATAAATATTATGAACATTTTCACACTTTTTATCACTGCTGACACAGAAATTTAAATGTGTTTTTCTTGGAGAAGGAAACACTTAGAATGCTGAAAATCCATCTGTGAGCTCACTATTACCATGCTATTGAAGCCGCCTAGTTTAAATTCACTTACCATGAAAGAAAGTTTTGAGGCTGTAAGGCCGACAATGTCACTTTTTTTAAAGAAAGCTGCCTTGCCTGTCAAATCTTCTTCACAAGATCCCAAGTGATAAATATACTGGCTAGCATGCTCGGGGTAAGCTGCAGATATGCAAAGAATAGGTGTACTGGTGTCAACAGATGTCAGTGTCAGAATCAGTCTCCAACAGTGGACTGATCAATAAAGCCTCAGACTGGAAATGTCAAGTTTTCAATAAAAAAAAGTTATATAGATAGGTTAGATACATATGCGGGACACTCCATTAACACCAGTGGTGGGTTCTGAGTTGTACAAACGCCGTCAGAAACACAAAAACTGTATTTTGCCTTGACATGAAAGTGAGTTACTTCTTGGCAAAGCGCCATATATGGCGCTTTGCCAAAAAGTCATTCTGTTTTCAAAAAGCTGCCTTGCGTGTTTTTCCTTGCAAAGGAAACACTAAGAGTACTGCAAATTCACCTGTGAGCTCTCTATTACCATGCCATTGCAACCTTCTAATTTAAATGCACTTACCACGAAATAAAATTTTGATGCTCCAAGGGGGACGAACCCAATATTTTACCCGACACAGAGTTCCATGGCATCGGACCGAAAAAGCCCTTTGACACAAAAAGTTGATTATTTTTCCTCTGCACATTTTTTACATTTATAGATATACATTCAATGCAGCTTGTTCTAATTCTCCTGAATAGTCTTTTTGTGTGTTTCTCATAAAAATTATGAACATTTTCACACTTTTTATCACTGCTGACACAGAAATTTAAATGTGTTTTTCTTAGCGAAGGAAACACTTAGAATGCTGAAAGTCGATCTGTGAGCTCACTATTACCATGCCATTGCAGCCGCATAGCTTAAATTCACTTACCATGAAATAAAATGTTGAGGCAATAAGGCAGACAATGTCACTTTTTTTAAAAAGCTTCCTTGCCTGTCAAATCTTCTTCACAAGATCTTAAGTGATAAATATATTGGCTAGCATGCTCGGGTTAAGCTGCAGATATGCAAAGTAAAGGTGTACTGGTGTCAACAGATGTCAGTGTCAGAATCAATCTCCAACAGTGGACTGATCAATAAGGCCTCAGACTAGAAATGTCAAGTTTTCAACAAAAAAAAGTTATGTAAATAGGTTAGATACATATGCGGGACACTCCATCAACACCAGTGGTGGGTTCTGAGTTGTACAAACGCCGTCAGAAACACAAAAACTGTATTTTGCCTTGACATGAAAGTGAGTTACTGCCAAAAAGTCATTCTGTTTTCAAAAAGCTGCCTTGCGTGTTTTTCCTTGCAAAGGAAACACTAAGAGTACTGCAAATTCACCTGTGAGCTCTCTATTACCATGCCATTGCAACCTTCTAATTTAAATGCACTTATCATGAAATAAAATTTTGATGCTCCAAGGGGGTTGAACCCAAAATTTTACACGACACAGAGTTCCATGGCATCGGACCGAAAAAGCCCTTTGACACAAAAAGTTGATTTTTTTCCTCTGCACATTTTTAACATTCGTAGATATACATTCAATACAGCTTGCTCTAATTCTCCTGAATACAGTCTTTTATTGTGTTTCTGATAAATATTATGAACATTTTCACACTTTTTATCACTGCTGACACAGAAATTTAAATGTGTTTTTCTTGGAGAAGGAAACACTTAGAATGCTGAAAATCCATCTGTGAGCTCACTATTACCATGCTATTGAAGCCGCCTAGTTTAAATTCACTTACCATGAAAGAAAGTTTTGAGGCTGTAAGGCCGACAATGTCACTTTTTTTAAAGAAAGCTGCCTTGCCTGTCAAATCTTCTTCACAAGATCTCAAGTGATAACTATATTGGCTAGCATGCTCGGGGTAAGCTGCAGATATGCAAAGAAAAGGTGTACTGGTGTCAACAGATGTCGGTGTCAGAATAAGTCTCCAACAGTGGACTGATCAATAAAGCCTCAGACTGGAAATGTCAAGTTTTCAATAAAAAAAAGTTATATAGATAGGTTAGATACATATGCAGGACACTCCATTAACACCAGTGGTGGGTTCTGAGTTGTACAAACGCCGTCAGAAACACAAAAACTGTATTTTGCCTTGACATGAAAGTGAGTTACTTCTTGGCAAAGCGCCATATAAGGCGCTTTGCCAAAAAGTCATTCTGTTTTCAAAAAGCTGGCTTGCGTGTTTTTCCTTGCAAAGGAAACACTAAGAGTACTGCAAATTCACCTGTGAGCTCTCTATTACCATGCCATTGCAACCTTCTAATTTAAATGCACTTACCATGAAATAAAATTTTGATGCTCCAAGGGGGACGAACCCAAAATTTTATCCGACACAGAGTTCCATGGCATCGTACCGAAAAAGCCCTTTGACACAAAAAGTTGATTATTTTTCCTCTGCACATTTTTTACATTTATAGATATACATTCAATGCAGCTTGTTCTAATTCTCCTGAATACAGTCTTTTTTTGTGTTTCTCAAAAAATTATGAACATTTTCACACTTTTTATCACTGCTGACACAGAAATTTAAATGTGTTTTTCTTGGAGAAGGAAACACTTAGAATGCTGAAAATCCATGTGTGAGCTCACTATTACCATGCTATTGAAGCCGCCTAGTTTAAATTCACTTACCATGAAAGAAAGTTTTGAGGCTGTAAGGCCGACAATGTCACTTTTTTTTAAAGAAAGCTGCCTTGCCTGTCAAATCTTCTTCACAAGATCTCAAGTGATAACTATATTGGCTAGCATGCTCGGGGTAAGCTGCAGATATGCAAAGAAAAGGTGTACTGGTGTCAACAGATGTCGGTGTCAGAATCAGTCTCCAACAGTGGACTGATCAATAAAGCCTCAGACTGGAAATGTCAAGTTTTCAATAAAAAAAAGTTATATAGATAGGTTAGATACATATGCAGGACACTCCATTAACACCAGTGGTGGGTTCTGAGTTGTACAAACGCCGTCAGAAACACAAAAACTGTATTTTGCCTTGACATGAAAGTGAGTTACTTCTTGGCAAAGCGCCATATATGGCGCTTTGCCAAAAAGTCATTCTGTTTTCAAAAAGCTGCCTTGCGTGTTTTTCCTTGCAAAGGAAACACTAAGAGTACTGCAAATTCACCTGTGAGCTCTCTATTACCATGCCATTGCAACCTTCTAATTTAAATGCACTTACCATGAAATAAAATTTTGATGCTCCAAGGGGGACGAACCCAAAATTTTATCCGACACAGAGTTCCATGGCATCGGACCGAAAAAGCCCTTTGACACAAAAAGTTGATTATTTTTCCTCTGCACATTTTTTACATTTATAGATATACATTCAATGCAGCTTGTTCTAATTCTCCTGAATACAGTCTTTTTTTGTGTTTCTCAAAAAATTATGAACATTTTCACACTTTTTATCACTGCTGACACAGAAATTTAAATGTGTTTTTCTTGGAGAAGGAAACACTTAGAATGCTGAAAATCCATGTGTGAGCTCACTATTACCATGCTATTGAAGCCGCCCAGTTTAAATTCACTTACCATGAAAGAAAGTTTTGAGGCTGTAAGGCCGACAATGTCACTTTTTTTTAAAGAAAGCTGCCTTGCCTGTCAAATCTTCTTCACAAGATCCCAATTGATAAATATACTGGCTAGCATGCTCGGGGTAAGCTGCAGATATGCAAAGAAAAGGTGTACTGGTGTCAACAGATGTCGGTGTCAGAATCAGTCTCCAACAGTGGACTGATCAATAAAGCCTCAGACTGGAAATGTCAAGTTTTCAATAAAAAAAAGTTATATAGATAGGTTAGATACATATGCGGGACACTCCATTAACACCAGTGGTGGGTTCTGAGTTGTACAAACGCCGTCAGAAACACAAAAACTGTCTTTTGCCTTGACATGAAAGTGAGTTACTTCTTGGCAAAGCGCCACATATGGCGCTTTGCCAAAAAGTCATTCTGTTTTCAAAAAGCTGCCTTGCGTGTTTTTCCTTGCAAAGGAAACACTAAGAGTACTGCAAATTCACCTATGGTCTCTCTATTACCATGCCATTGCAACCTTCTAATTTAAATGCACTTACCATGAAATAAAATGTTGATGCTCCAAGGGGGACGAACCCAAAATTTTACCCGACACAGAGTTCCATGGCATCGGACCGAAAAAGCCCTTTGACACAAAAAGTTGATTTTTTTCCTCTGCACATTTTTAACATTTGTAGATATACATTCAATACAGCTTGCTCTAATTCTCCTGAATACAGTCTTTTTTTGTGTTTCTGATAAATATTATGAACATTTTCACACTTTTTATCACTGCTGACACAGAAATTGAAATGTGTTTTTCTTAGCGAAGGAAACACTTAGAATGCTGAAAGTCGATCTGTGAGCTCACTATTACCATGCCATTGCAGCCTCATAGCTTAAATTCACTTACCATGAAATAACATTTTGAGGCAATAAGGCAGACAATGTCACATTTTTTAAAAAAGTTTCCTTGCCTGTCAAATCTTCTTCACAAGATCTCAAGTGATAAATATATTAGCTAGCATGCTCAGGTTAAGCTGCAGATATGCAAAGAAAAGGTGTTCTGGTGTCAACAGATGTCGGTGTCAGAATCAATCTCCAACAGTGGACTGATCAATAAGGCCTCAGACTAGAAATGTCAAGTTTTCAACAAAAAAAAGTTATGTAAATAGGTTAGATACATATGCGGGACACTCCATCAACACCAGTGGTGGGTTCTGAGTTGTACAAACGCCGTCAGAAACACAAAAACTGTATTTTGCCTTGACATGAAAGTGAGTTACTTCTTGGCAAAGCGCCATATATGGCGCTTTGCCAAAAAGTCATTCTGTTTTCAAAAAGCTGCCTTGCGTGTTTTTCCTTGCAAAGGAAACACTAAGAGTACTGCAATTTCACCTGTGAGCTCTCTATTACCATGCCATTGCAACCTTCTAATTTAAATGCACTTACCATGAAATAAAATTTTGATGCTCCAAGGGGGACGAACCCAAAATTTTACCCAACACAGAGTTCCATGGCATCGGACCGAAAAAGCCCTTTGACACAAAAAGTTGATTTTTTTCCTCTGCACATTTTTAACATTTGTAGATATACATTCAATACAGCTTGCTCTAATTCTCCTGAATACAGTCTTTTTTGTGTTTCTGATAAATATTATGAACATTTTCACACTTTTTATCACTGCTGACACAGAAATTTAAATGTGTTTTTCTTGGAGAAGGAAACACTTAGAATGCTGAAAATCCATCTGTGAGCTCACTATTACCATGCCATTGAAGCCGCCTAGTTTAAATTCACTTACCATGAAAGAAAGTTTTGAGGCTGTAAGGCCGACAATGTCACTTTTTTTAAAGAAAGCTGCCTTGCCTGTCAAATCTTCTTCACAAGATCCCAAGTGATAAATATACTGGCTAGCATGCTCGGGGTAAGCTGCAGATATGCAAAGAAAAGGTGTACTGGTGTCAACAGATGTCGGTGTCAGAATCAGTCTCCAACAGTGGACTGATCAATAAAGCCTCAGACTGGAAATGTCAAGTTTTCAATAAAAAAAAGTTATATAGATAGGTTAGATACATATGCGGGACACTCCATTAACACCAGTGGTGGGTTCTGAGTTGTACAAACGCCGTCAGAAACACAAAAACTGTATTTTGCCTTGACATGAAAGTGAGTTACTTCTTGGCAAAGCGCCATATATGGCGCTTTGCCAAAAAGTCATTCTGTTTTCAAAAAGCTGCCTTGCGTGTTTTTCCTTGCAAAGGAAACACTAAGAGTACTGCAAATTCACCTGTGAGCTCTCTATTACCATGCCATTGCAACCTTCTAATTTAAATGTACTTACCACGAAATAAAATTTTGATGCTCCAAGGGGGACGAACCCAATATTTTACCCGACACAGAGTTCCATGGCATCGGACCGAAAAAGCCCTTTGACACAAAAAGTTGATTTTTTTCCTCTGCACATTTTTAACATTTGTAGATATACATTCAATACAGCTTGCTCTAATTCTCCTGAATGCAGTCTTTTTTTGTGTTTCTGATAAATATTATGAACATTTTCACACTTTTTATCACTGCTGACACAGAAATTTAAATGTGTTTTTCTTGGAGAAGGAAACACTTAGAATGCTGAAAATCCATCTGTGAGCTCACTATTACCATGCTATTGAAGCCGCCTAGTTTAAATTCACTTACCATGAAAGAAAGTTTTGAGGCTGTAAGGCCGACAATGTCACTTTTTTTAAAGAAAGCTGCCTTGCCTGTCAAATCTTCTTCACAAGATCCCAAGTGATAAATATACTGGCTAGCATGCTCGGGGTAAGCTGCAGATATGCAAAGAAAAGGTGTACTGGTGTCAACAGATGTCGGTGTCAGAATCAGTCTCCAACAGTGGACTGATCAATAAAGCCTCAGACTGGAAATGTCAAGTTTTCAATAAAAAAAAGTTATATAGATAGGTTAGATACATATGCGGGACACTCCATTAACACCAGTGGTGGGTTCTGAGTTGTACAAACGCCGTCAGAAACACAAACACTGTATTTTGCCTTGACATGAAAGTGAGTTACTTCTTGGCAAAGCGCCATATATGGCGCTTTGCCAAAAAGTCATTCTGTTTTCAAAAAGCTGCCTTGCGTGTTTTTCCTTGCAAAGGAAACACTAAGAATACTGCAAATTCACCTGTGAGCTCTCTATTACCATGCCATTGCAACCTTCTAATTTAAATGCACTTACCACGAAATAAAATTTTGATGCTCCAAGGGGGACGAACCCAATATTTTACCCGACACAGAGTTCCATGGCATCGGACCGAAAAAGCCCTTTGACACAAAAAGTTGATTATTTTTCCTCTGCACATTTTTTACATTTATAGATATACATTCAATGCAGCTTGTTCTAATTCTCCTGAATAGTCTTTTTTTGTGTTTCTCATAAAAATTATGAACATTTTCACACTTTTTATCACTGCTGACACAGAAATTTAAATGTGTTTTTCTTAGCGAAGGAAACACTTAGAATGCTGAAAGTCGATCTGTGAGCTCACTATTACCATGCCATTGCAGCCGCATAGCTTAAATTCACTTACCATGAAATAAAATGTTGAGGCAATAAGGCAGACAATGTCACTTTTTTTAAAAAGCTTCCTTGCCTGTCAAATCTTCTTCACAAGATCTTAAGTGATAAATATATTGGCTAGCATGCTCGGGTTAAGCTGCAGATATGCAAAGTAAAGGTGTACTGGTGTCAACAGATGTCAGTGTCAGAATCAATCTCCAACAGTGGACTGATCAATAAGGCCTCAGACTAGAAATGTCAAGTTTTCAACAAAAAAAAGTTATGTAAATAGGTTAGATACATATGCGGGACACTCCATCAACACCAGTGGTGGGTTCTGAGTTGTACAAACGCCGTCAGAAACACAAAAACTGTATTTTGCCTTGACATGAAAGTGAGTTACTGCCAAAAAGTCATTCTGTTTTCAAAAAGCTGCCTTGCGTGTTTTTCCTTGCAAAGGAAACACTAAGAGTACTGCAAATTCACCTGTGAGCTCTCTATTACCATGCCATTGCAACCTTCTAATTTAAATGCACTTATCATGAAATAAAATTTTGATGCTCCAAGGGGGACGAACCCAAAATTTTACACGACACAGAGTTCCATGGCATCGGACCAAAAAAGCCCTTTGACACAAAAAGTTGATTTTTTTCCTCTGCACATTTTTAACATTTGTAGATATACATTCAATACAGCTTGCTCTAATTCTCCTGAATACAGTCTTTTTTTGTGTTTCTGATAAATATTATGAACATTTTCACACTTTTTATCACTGCTGACACAGAAATTTAAATGTGTTTTTCTTGGAGAAGGAAACACTTAGAATGCTGAAAATCCATCTGTGAGCTCACTATTACCATGCTATTGAAGCCGCCTAGTTTAAATTCACTTACCATGAAAGAAAGTTTTGAGGCTGTAAGGCCGACAATGTCACTTTTTTTAAAGAAAGCTGCCTTGCCTGTCAAATCTTCTTCACAAGATCCCAAGTGATAAATATACTGGCTAGCATGCTCGGGGTAAGCTGCAGATATGCAAAGAAAAGGTGTACTGGTGTCAACAGATGTCGGTGTCAGAATCAGTCTCCAACAGTGGACTGATCAATAAAGCCTCAGACTGGAAATGTCAAGTTTTCAATAAAAAAATATTATATAGATAGGTTAGATACATATGCGGGACACTCCATTAACACCAGTGGTGGGTTCTGAGTTGTACAAACGCCGTCAGAAACACAAAAACTGTATTTTGCCTTGACATGAAAGTGAGTTACTTCTTGTCAAAGAGCCATATATGGCGCTTTGCCAAAAAGTCATTCTGTTTTCAAAAAGCTGCCTTGCGTGTTTTTCCTTGCAAAGGAAACACTAAGAGTACTGCAAATTCACCTGTGAGCTCTCTATTACCATGCCATTGCAACCTTCTAATTTAAATGCACTTACCATGAAATAAAATGTTGATGCTCCAAGGGGGACGAACCCAAAATTTTACCCGACACAGAGTTCCATGGCATCGGACCGAAAAAGCCCTTTGACACAAAAAGTTGATTTTTTTCCTCTGCACATTTTTAACATTTGTAGATATACATTCAATACAGCTTGCTCTAATTCTCCTGAATGCAGTCTTTTTTTGTGTTTCTGATAAATATTATGAACATTTTCACACTTTTTATCACTGCTGACACAGAAATTTAAATGTGTTTTTCTTGGAGAAGGAAACACTTAGAATGCTGAAAATCCATCTGTGTGCTCACTATTACCATGCTATTGAAGCCGCCTAGTTTAAATTCACTTACCATGAAAGAAAGTTTTGAGGCTGTAAGGCCGACAATGTCACTTTTTTTAAAGAAAGCTGCCTTGCCTGTCAAATCTTCTTCACAAGATCCCAAGTGATAAATATACTGGCTAGCATGCTCGGGGTAAGCTGCAGATATGCAAAGAAAAGGTGTACTGGTGTCAACAGATGTCGGTGTCAGAATCAGTCTCCAACAGTGGACTGATCAATAAAGCCTCAGACTGGAAATGTCAAGTTTTCAATAAAAAAAAGTTATATAGATAGGTTAGATACATATGCGGGACACTCCATTAACACCAGTGGTGGGTTCTGAGTTGTACAAACGCCGTCAGAAACACAAAAACTGTATTTTGCCTTGACATGAAAGTGAGTTACTTCTTGGCAAAGCGCCATATATGGCGCTTTGCCAAAAAGTCATTCTGTTTTCAAAAAGCTGCCTTGCGTATTTTTCCTTGCAAAGGAAACATTAAGAGTACTGCAATTTCACCTGTGAGCTCTCTATTACCATGCCATTGCAACCTTCTAATTTAAATGCACTTACCATGAAATAAAATTTTGATGCTCCAAGGGGGACGAACCCAAAATTTTACCCGACACAGAGTTCCATGGCATCGGACCAAAAAAGCCCTTTGACACAAAAAGTTGATTTTTTTCCTCTGCACATTTTTAACATTTGTAGATATACATTCAATACAGCTTGCTCTAATTCTCCTGAAAACAGTCTTTTTTTGTGTTTCTGATAAATATTATGAACATTTTCACACTTTTTATCACTGCTGACACAGAAATTTAAATGTGTTTTTCTTGGATAAGGAAACACTTAGAATGCTGAAAATCCATCTGTGAGCTCACTATTACCATGCTATTGAAGCCGCCTAGTTTAAATTCACTTACCATGAAAGAAAGTTTTGAGGCTGTAAGGCCGACAATGTCACTTTTTTTAAAGAAAGCTGCCTTGCCTGTCAAATCTTCTTCACAAGATCCCAAGTGATAAATATACTGGCTAGCATGCTCGGGGTAAGCTGCAGATATGCAAAGAAAAGGTGTACTGGTGTCAACAGATGTCGGTGTCAGAATCAGTCTCCAACAGTGGACTGATCAATAAAGCCTCAGACTGGAAATGTCAAGTTTTCAATAAAAAAAAGTTATATAGATAGGTTAGATACATATGCGGGACACTCCATTAACACCAGTGGTGGGTTCTGAGTTGTACAAACGCCGTCAGAAACACAAAAACTGTATTTTGCCTTGACATGAAAGTGAGTTACTTCTTGGCAAAGCGCCATATATGGCGCTTTGCCAAAAAGTCATTCTGTTTTCAAAAAGCTGCCTTGCGTGTTGTTCCTTGCAAAGGAAACACTAAGAGTACTGCAAATTCACCTGTGAACTCTCTATTACCATGCCATTGCAACCTTCTAATTTAAATGCACGTACCATGAAATAAAATTTTGATGCTCCAAGGGGGACGAACCCAAAATTTTACCCGACACAGAGTTCCATGGCATCGGACCAAAAAAGCCCTTTGACACAAAAAGTTGATTTTTTTCATCTGCACATTTTTAACATTTGTAGATATACATTCAATACAGCTTGCTCTAATTCTCCTGAATACAGTCTTTTTTTGTGTTTCTGATAAATATTATGAACATTTTCACACTTTTTATCACTGCTGACACAGAAATTTAAATGTGTTTTTCTTGGAGAAGGAAACACTTAGAATGCTGAAAATCCATCTGTGAGCTCACTATTACCATGCTATTGAAGCCGCCTAGTTTAAATTCACTTACCATGAAAGAAAGTTTTGAGGCTGTAAGGCCGACAATGTCACTTTTTTTTAAAGAAAGCTGCCTTGCCTGTCAAATCTTCTTCACAAGATCCCAAGTGATAAATATACTGGCTAGCATGCTCGGGGTAAGCTGCAGATATGCAAAGAAAAGGTGTACTGGTGTCAACAGATGTCGGTGTCAGAATCAGTCTCCAACAGTGGACTGATCAATAAAGCCTCAGACTGGAAATGTCAAGTTTTCAATAAAAAAAAGTTATATAGATAGGTTAGATACATATGCGGGACACTCCATTAACACCAGTGGTGGGTTCTGAGTTGTACAAACGCCGTCAGAAACACAAAAACTGTATTTTGCCTTGACATGAAAGTGAGTTACTTCTTGGCAAAGCGCCATATATGGCGCTTTGCCAAAAAGTAATTCTGTTTTCAAAAAGCTGCCTTGCGTGTTTTTCCTTGCAAAGGAAACACTAAGAGTACTGCAAATTCACCTGTGAGCTCTCTATTACCATGCCATTGCAACCTTCTAATTTAAATGCACTTACCATGAAATAAAATTTTGATGCTCCAAGGGGGACGAACCCAAAATTTTACCCGACACAGAGTTCCATGGCATCGGACCGAAAAAGCCCTTTGACACAAAAAGTTGATTTTTTTCCTCTGCACATTTTTTACATTTATAGATATACATTCAATGCAGCTTGTTCTAATTCTCCTGAATACAGTCTTTTTTTGTGTTTCTCATAAAAATTATGAACATTTTCACACTTTTTATCACTGCTGACACAGAAATTTAAATGTGTTTTTCTTAGCGAAGGAAACACTTAGAATGCTGAAAGTCGATCTGTGAGCTCACTATTACCATGCCATTGCAGCCGCATAGCTTAAATTCACTTACCATGAAATAACATGTTGAGGCAATAAGGCAGACAATGTCACTTTTTTTAAAAAGCTTCCTTGCCTGTCAAATCTTCTTCACAAGATCTTAAGTGATAAATATATTGGCTAGCATGCTCGGGTTAAGCTGCAGATATGCAAAGTAAAGGTGTACTGGTGTCAACAGATGTCAGTGTCAGAATCAATCTCCAACAGTGGACTGATCAATAAGGCCTCAGACTAGAAATGTCAAGTTTTCAACAACAAAAAAGTTATGTAAATAGGTTAGATACATATGCGGGACACTCCATCAACACCAGTGGTGGGTTCTGAGTTGTACAAACGCCGTCAGAAACACAAAAACTGTATTTTGCCTTGACATGAAAGTGAGTTACTGCCAAAAAGTCATTCTGTTTTCAAAAAGCTGCCTTGCGTGTTTTTCCTTGCAAAGGAAACACTAAGAGTACTGCAAATTCACCTGTGAGCTCTCTATTACCATGCCATTGCAACCTTCTAATTTAAATGCACTTATCATGAAATAAAATTTTGATGCTCCAAGGGGGACGAACCCAAAATTTTACACGACACAGAGTTCCATGGCATCGGACCGAAAAAGCCCTTTGACACAAAAAGTTGATTTTTTTCCTCTGCACATTTTTAACATTTGTAGATATACATTCAATACAGCTTGCTCTAATTCTCCTGAATACAGTCTTTTTTTGTGTTTCTGATAAATATTATGAACATTTTCACACTTTTTATCACTGCTGACACAGAAATTTAAATGTGTTTTTCTTGGAGAAGGAAACACTTAGAATGCTGAAAATCCATCTGTGAGCTCACTATTACCATGCTATTGAAGCCGTCTAGTTTAAATTCACTTACCATGAAAGAAAGTTTTGAGGCTGTAAGGCCGACAATGTCACTTTTTTTAAAGAAAGCTGCCTTGCCTGTCAAATCTTCTTCACAAGATCCCAAGTGATAAATATACTGGCTAGCATGCTCGGGGTAAGCTGCAGATATGCAAAGAAAAGGTGTACTGGTGTCAACAGATGTCGGTGTCAGAATCAGTCTCCAACAGTGGACTGATCAATAAAGCCTCAGACTGGAAATGTCAAGTTTTCAATAAAAAAAAGTTATATAGATAGGTTAGATACATATGCGGGACACTCCATTAACACCAGTGGTGGGTTCTGAGTTGTACAAACGCCGTCAGAAACACAAAAACTGTATTTTGCCTTGACATGAAAGTGAGTTACTTCTTGGCAAAGCGCCATATATGGCGCTTTGCCAAAAAGTCATTCTGTTTTCAAAAAGCTGCCTTGCGTGTTTTTCCTTGCAAAGGAAACACTAAGAGTACTGCAAATTCACCTGTGAGCTCTCTATTACCATGCCATTGCAACCTTCTAATTTAAATGCACTTACCATGAAATAAAATTTTGATGCTCCAAGGGGGACGAACCCAAAATTTTACCCGACACAGAGTTCCATGGCATCGGACCGAAAAAGCCCTTTGACACAAAAAGTTGATTTTTTTCCTCTGCACATTTTTAACATTTGTAGATATACATTCAATACAGCTTGCTCTAATTCTCCTGAATACAGTCTTTTTTTGTGTTTCTGATAAATATTATGAACATTTTCACACTTTTTATCACTGCTGACACAGAAATTTAAATGTGTTTTTCTTGGAGAAGTAAACACTTAGAATGCCATGGCATCGGACCGAAAAAGCCCTTTGACACAAAAAGTTGATTTTTTTCCTCTGCACATTTTTTACATTTATAGATATACATTCAATGCAGCTTGTTCTAATTCTCCTGAATACAGTCTTTTTTTGTGTTTCTCATAAAAATTATGAACATTTTCACACTTTTTATCACTGCTGACACAGAAATTTAAATGTGTTTTTCTTAGCGAAGGAAACACTTAGAATGCTGAAAGTCGATCTGTGAGCTCACTATTACCATGCCATTGCAGCCGCATAGCTTAAATTCACTTACCATGAAATAACATGTTGAGGCAATAAGGCAGACAATGTCACTTTTTTTAAAAAGCTTCCTTGCCTGTCAAATCTTCTTCACAAGATCTTAAGTGATAAATATATTGGCTAGCATGCTCGGGTTAAGCTGCAGATATGCAAAGTAAAGGTGTACTGGTGTCAACAGATGTCAGTGTCAGAATCAATCTCCAACAGTGGACTGATCAATAAGGCCTCAGACTAGAAATGTCAAGTTTTCAACAACAAAAAAGTTATGTAAATAGGTTAGATACATATGCGGGACACTCCATCAACACCAGTGGTGGGTTCTGAGTTGTACAAACGCCGTCAGAAACACAAAAACTGTATTTTGCCTTGACATGAAAGTGAGTTACTGCCAAAAAGTCATTCTGTTTTCAAAAAGCTGCCTTGCGTGTTTTTCCTTGCAAAGGAAACACTAAGAGTACTGCAAATTCACCTGTGAGCTCTCTATTACCATGCCATTGCAACCTTCTAATTTAAATGCACTTATCATGAAATAAAATTTTGATGCTCCAAGGGGGACGAACCCAAAATTTTACACGACACAGAGTTCCATGGCATCGGACCGAAAAAGCCCTTTGACACAAAAAGTTGATTTTTTTCCTCTGCACATTTTTAACATTTGTAGATATACATTCAATACAGCTTGCTCTAATTCTCCTGAATACAGTCTTTTTTTGTGTTTCTGATAAATATTATGAACATTTTCACACTTTTTATCACTGCTGACACAGAAATTTAAATGTGTTTTTCTTGGAGAAGGAAACACTTAGAATGCTGAAAATCCATCTGTGAGCTCACTATTACCATGCTATTGAAGCCGTCTAGTTTAAATTCACTTACCATGAAAGAAAGTTTTGAGGCTGTAAGGCCGACAATGTCACTTTTTTTAAAGAAAGCTGCCTTGCCTGTCAAATCTTCTTCACAAGATCCCAAGTGATAAATATACTGGCTAGCATGCTCGGGGTAAGCTGCAGATATGCAAAGAAAAGGTGTACTGGTGTCAACAGATGTCGGTGTCAGAATCAGTCTCCAACAGTGGACTGATCAATAAAGCCTCAGACTGGAAATGTCAAGTTTTCAATAAAAAAAAGTTATATAGATAGGTTAGATACATATGCGGGACACTCCATTAACACCAGTGGTGGGTTCTGAGTTGTACAAACGCCGTCAGAAACACAAAAACTGTATTTTGCCTTGACATGAAAGTGAGTTACTTCTTGGCAAAGCGCCATATATGGCGCTTTGCCAAAAAGTCATTCTGTTTTCAAAAAGCTGCCTTGCGTGTTTTTCCTTGCAAAGGAAACACTAAGAGTACTGCAAATTCACCTGTGAGCTCTCTATTACCATGCCATTGCAACCTTCTAATTTAAATGCACTTACCATGAAATAAAATTTTGATGCTCCAAGGGGGACGAACCCAAAATTTTACCCGACACAGAGTTCCATGGCATCGGACCGAAAAAGCCCTTTGACACAAAAAGTTGATTTTTTTCCTCTGCACATTTTTAACATTTGTAGATATACATTCAATACAGCTTGCTCTAATTCTCCTGAATACAGTCTTTTTTTGTGTTTCTGATAAATATTATGAACATTTTCACACTTTTTATCACTGCTGACACAGAAATTTAAATGTGTTTTTCTTGGAGAAGTAAACACTTAGAATGCTGAAAATCCATGTGTGAGCTCACTATTACCATGCTATTGAAGCCGCCTAGTTTAAATTCACTTAACATGAAAGAAAGTTTTGAGGCTGTAAGGCCGACAATGTCACTTTTTTTAAAGAAAGCTGCCTTGCCTGTCAAATCTTCTTCACAAGATCCCAAGTGATAAATATACTGGCTAGCATGCTCGGGGTAAGCTGCAGATATGCAAAGAAAAGGTGTACTGGTGTCAACAGATGTCGGTGTCAGAATCAGTCTCCAACAGTGGACTGATCAATAAAGCCTCAGACTGGAAATGTCAAGTTTTCAATAAAAAAAAGTTATATAGATAGGTTAGATACATATGCGGGACACTCCATTAACACCAGTGGTGGGTTCTGAGTTGTACAAACGCCGTCAGAAACACAAAAACTGTCTTTTGCCTTGACATGAAAGTGAGTTACTTCTCGGCAAAGCGCCATATATGGCGCTTTGCCAAAAAGTCATTCTGTTTTCAAAAAGCTGCCTTGCGTGTTTTTCCTTGCAAAGGAAACACTAAGAGTACTGCAAATTCACCTGTGAGCTCTCTATTACCATGCCATTGCAACCTTCTAATTTAAATGCACTTACCATGAAATAAAATTTTGATGCTCCAAGGGGGAGGAACCCAAAATTTTACACGACACAGAGTTCCATGGCATCGGACCAAAAAAGCCCTTTGACACAAAAAGTTGATTTTTTTCCTCTGCACATTTTTAACATTTGTAGATATACATTCAATACAGCTTGCTCTAATTCTCCTGAATACAGTCTTTTTTTGTGTTTCTGATAAATATTATGAACATTTTCACACTTTTTATCACTGCTGACACAGAAATTTAAATGTGTTTTTCTTGGAGAAGGAAACACTTAGAATGCTGAAAATCCATCTGTGAGCTCACTATTACCATGCTATTGAAGCCGCCTAGTTTAAATTCACTTACCATGAAAGAAAGTTTTGAGGCTGTAAGGCCGACAATGTCACTTTTTTTAAAGAAAGCTGCCTTGCCTGTCAAATCTTCTTCACAAGATCCCAAGTGATAAATATACTGGCTAGCATGCTCGGGGTAAGCTGCAGATATGCAAAGAAAAGGTGTACTGGTGTCAACAGATGTCGGTGTCAGAATCAGTCTCCAACAGTGGACTGATCAATAAAGCCTCAGACTGGAAATGTCAAGTTTTCAATAAAAAAATGTTATATAGATAGGTTAGATACATATGCGGGACACTCCATTAACACCAGTGGTGGGTTCTGAGTTGTACAAACGCCGTCAGAAACACAAAAACTGTATTTTGCCTTGACATGAAAGTGAGTTACTTCTTGGCAAAGCGCCATATATGGCGCTTTGCCAAAAAGTCATTCTGTTTTCAAAAAGCTGCCTTGCGTGTTTTTCCTTGCAAAGGAAACACTAAGAGTACTGCAAATTCACCTGTGAGCTCTCTATTACCATGCCATTGCAACCTTCTAATTTAAATGCACTTACCATGAAATAAAATGTTGATGCTCCAAGGGGGACGAACCCAAAATTTTACCCGACACAGAGTTCCATGGCATCGGACCGAAAAAGCCCTTTGACACAAAAAGTTGATTTTTTTCCTCTGCACATTTTTAACATTTGTAGATATACATTCAATACAGCTTGCTCTAATTCTCCTGAATGCAGTCTTTTTTTGTGTTTCTGATAAATATTATGAACATTTTCACACTTTTTATCACTGCTGACACAGAAATTTAAATGTGTTTTTCTTGGAGAAGGAAACACTTAGAATGCTGAAAATCCATCTGTGTGCTCACTATTACCATGCTATTGAAGCCGCCTAGTTTAAATTCACTTACCATGAAAGAAAGTTTTGAGGCTGTAAGGCCGACAATGTCACTTTTTTTAAAGAAAGATGCCTTGCCTGTCAAATCTTCTTCACAAGATCCCAAGAGATAAATATACTGGCTAGCATGCTCGGGGTAAACTGCAGATATGCAAAGAAAAGGTGTACTGGTGTCAACAGATGTCGGTGTCAGAATCAGTCTCAAACAGTGGACTGATCAATAAAGCCTCAGACTGGAAATGTCAAGTTTTCAATAAAAAAAAGTTATATAGATAGGTTAGATACATATGCGGGACACTCCATTAACACCAGTGGTGGGTTCTGAGTTGTACAAACGCCGTCAGAAACACAAAAACTGTATTTTGCCTTGACATGAAAGTGAGTTACTTCTTGGCAAAGCGCCATATATGGCGCTTTGCCAAAAAGTCATTCTGTTTTCAAAAAGCTGCCTTGCGTGTTTTTCCTTGCAAAGGAAACACTAAGAGTACTGCAAATTCACCTGTGAGCTCTCTATTACCATGCCATTGCAACCTTCTAATTTAAATGCACTTACCATGAAATAAAATTTTGATGCTCCAAGGGGGACGAACCCAAAATTTTACCCGACACAGAGTTCCACGGCATCAGACCGAAAAAGCCCTTTGACACAAAAAGTTGATTATTTTTCCTCTGCACATTTTTTACATTTGTAGATATACATTCAATGCAGCTTGTTCTAATTCTCCTGAATAGTCTTTTTTTGTGTTTCTCATAAAAATTATGAACATTTTCACACTTTTTATCACTGCTGACACAGAAATTTAAATGTGTTTTTCTTAGCGAAGGAAACACTTAGAATGCTGAAAGTCGATATGTGAGCTCACTATTACCATGCCATTGCAGCCGCATAGCTTAAATTCACTTACCATGAAATAAAATTTTGAGGCAATAAGGCAGACAATGTCACTTTTTTTAAAAAGCTTCCTTGCCTGTCAAATCTTCTTCACAAGATCCCAAGTGATAAATATACTGGCTAGCATGCTCGGGGTAAGCTGCAGATATGCAAAGAAAAGGTGTACTGGTGTCAACAGATGTCGGTGTCAGAATCAGTCTCCAACAGTGGACTGATCAATAAAGCCTCAGACTGGAAATGTCAAGTTTTCAATAAAAAAATGTTATATAGATAGGTTAGATACATATGCGGGACACTCCATTAACACCAGTGGTGGGTTCTGAGTTGTACAAACGCCGTCAGAAACACAAAAACTGTATTTTGCCTTGACATGAAAGTGAGTTACTTCTTGGCAAAGCGCCATATATGGCGCTTTGCCAAAAAGTCATTCTGTTTTCAAAAAGCTGCCTTGCGTGTTTTTCCTTGCAAAGGAAACACTAAGAGTACTGCAAATTCACCTGTGAGCTCTCTATTACCATGCCATTGCAACCTTCTAATTTAAATGCACTTACCATGAAATAAAATTTTGATGCTCCAAGGGGGACGAACCCAAAATTTTACCCGACACAGAGTTCCATGGCATCGGACCAAAAAAGCCCTTTGACACAAAAAGTTGATTTTTTTCATCTGCACATTTTTAACATGTGTAGATATACATTCAATACAGCTTGCTCTAATTCTCCTGAATACAGTCTTTTTTTGTGTTTCTGATAAATATTATGAACATTTTCACACTTTTTATCACTGCTGACACAGAAATTTAAATGTGTTTTTCTTGGAGAAGGAAACACTTAGAATGCTGAAAATCCATCTGTGAGCTCACTATTACCATGCTATTGAAGCCGCCTAGTTTAAATTCACTTACCATGAAAGAAAGTTTTGAGGCTGTAAGGCCGACAATGTCACTTTTTTTTAAAGAAAGCTGCCTTGCCTGTCAAATCTTCTTCACAAGATCCCAAGTGATAAATATACTGGCTAGCATGCTCGGGGTAAGCTGCAGATATGCAAAGAAAAGGTGTACTGGTGTCAACAGATGTCGGTGTCAGAATCAGTCTCCAACAGTGGACTGATCAATAAAGCCTCAGACTGGAAATGTCAAGTTTTCAATAAAAAAAAGTTATATAGATAGGTTAGATACATATGCGGGACACTCCATTAACACCAGTGGTGGGTTCTGAGTTGTACAAACGCCGTCAGAAACACAAAAACTGTATTTTGCCTTGACATGAAAGTGAGTTACTTCTTGGCAAAGCGCCATATATGGCGCTTTGCCAAAAAGTCATTCTGTTTTCAAAAAGCTGCCTTGCGTGTTTTTCCTTGCAAAGGAAACACTAAGAGTACTGCAAATTCACCTGTGAGCTCTCTATTACCATGCCATTGCAACCTTCTAATTTAAATGCACTTACCATGAAATAAAATTTTGATGCTCCAAGGGGGACGAACCCAAAATTTTACCCGACACAGAGTTCCATGGCATCGGACCGAAAAAGCCCTTTGACACAAAAAGTTGATTTTTTTCCTCTGCACATTTTTAACATTTGTAGATATACATTCAATGCAGCTTGTTCTAATTCTCCTGAATACAGTCTTTTTTTGTGTTTCTCATAAAAATTATGAACATTTTCACACTTTTTATCACTGCTGACACAGAAATTTAAATGTGTTTTTCTTAGCGAAGGAAACACTTAGAATGCTGAAAGTCGATCTGTGAGCTCACTATTACCATGCCATTGCAGCCGCATAGCTTAAATTCACTTACCATGAAATAAAATTTTGAGGCAATAAGGCAGACAATGTCACTTTTTTTAAAAAGCTTCCTTGCCTGTCAAATCTTCTTCACAAGATCTTAAGTGATAAATATATTGGCTAGCATGCTCGGGTTAAGCTGCAGATATGCAAAGTAAAGGTGTACTGGTGTCAACAGATGTCAGTGTCAGAATCAATCTCCAACAGTGGACTGATCAATAAGGCCTCAGACTAGAAATGTCAAGTTTTCAACAAAAAAAAGTTATGTAAATAGGTTAGATACATATGCGGGACACTCCATCAACACCAGTGGTGGGTTCTGAGCTGTACAAACGCCGTCAGAAACACAAAAACTGTATTTTGCCTTGACATGAAAGTGAGTTACTGCCAAAAAGTCATTCTGTTTTCAAAAAGCTGCCTTGCATGTTTTTCCTTGCAAAGGAAACACTAAGAGTACTGCAATTTCACCTGTGAGCTCTCTATTACCATGCCATTGCAACCTTCTAATTTAAATGCACTTATCATGAAATAAAATTTTGATGCTCCAAGGGGGACGAACCCAAAATTTTACCCGACACAGAGTTCCATGGCATCGGACCGAAAAAGCCCTTTGACACAAAAAGTTGATTTTTTTCCTCTGCACATTTTTAACATTTGTAGATATACATTCAATACAGCTTGCTCTAATTCTCCTGAATACAGTCTTTTTTTGTGTTTCTGATAGATATGAACATTTTCACACTTTTTATCACTGCTGACACAGAAATTTAAATGTGTTTTTCTTGGAGAAGGAAACACTTAGAATGCTGAAAATCCATCTGTGAGCTCACTATTACCATGCTATTGAAGCCGCCTAGTTTAAATTCACTTACCATGAAAGAAAGTTTTGAGGCTGTAAGGCCGACAATGTCACTTTTTTTTAAAGAAAGCTGCCTTGCCTGTCAAATCTTCTTCACAAGATCCCAAGTGATAAATATACTGGCTAGCATGCTCGGGGTAAGCTGCAGATATGCAAAGAAAAGGTGTACTGGTGTCAACAGATGTCGGTGTCAGAATCAGTCTCCAACAGTGGACTGATCAATAAAGCCTCAGACTGGAAATGTCAAGTTTTCAATAAAAAAAAGTTATATAGATAGGTTAGATACATATGCGGGACACTCCATTAACACCAGTGGTGGGTTCTGAGTTGTACAAACGCCGTCAGAAACACAAAAATTGTATTTTGCCTTGACATGAAAGTGAGTTACTTCTTGGCAAAGCGCCATATATGGCGCTTTGCCAAAAAGTCATTCTGTTTTCAAAAAGCTGCCTTGCGTGTTTTTCCTTGCAAAGGAAACACTAAGAGTACTGCAAATTCACCTGTGAGCTCTCTATTACCATGCCATTGCAACCTTCTAATTTAAATGCACTTACCATGAAATAAAATTTTGATGCTCCAAGGGGGACGAACCCAAAATTTTACCCGACACAGAGTTCCATGGCATCGGACCGAAAAAGCCCTTTGACACAAAAAGTTGATTTTTTTCCTCTGCACATTTTTAACATTTGTAGATATACATTCAATGAAGCTTGTTCTAATTCTCCTGAATACAGTCTTTTTTTGTGTTTCTCATCAAAATTATGAACATTTTCACACTTTTTATCACTGCTGACACAGAAATTTAAATGTGTTTTTCTTAGCGAAGGAAACACTTAGAATGCTGAAAGTCGATCTGTGAGCTCACTATTACCATGCCATTGCAGCCGCATAGCTTAAATTCACTTACCATGAAATAAAATTTTGAGGCAATAAGGCAGACAATGTCACTTTTTTTAAAAAGCTTCCTTGCCTGTCAAATCTTCTTCACAAGATCTTAAGTGATAAATATATTGGCTAGCATGCTCGGGTTAAGCTGCAGATATGCAAAGTAAAGGTGTACTGGTGTCAACAGATGTCAGTGTCAGAATCAATCTCCAACAGTGGACTGATCAATAAGGCCTCAGACTAGAAATGTCAAGTTTTCAACAAAAAAAAGTTATGTAAATAGGTTAGATACATATGCGGGACACTCCATCAACACCAGTGGTGGGTTCTGAGCTGTACAAACGCCGTCAGAAACACAAAAACTGTATTTTGCCTTGACATGAAAGTGAGTTACTGCCAAAAAGTCATTCTGTTTTCAAAAAGCTGCCTTGCGTGTTTTTCCTTGCAAAGGAAACACTAAGAGTACTGCAATTTCACCTGTGAGCTCTCTATTACCATGCCATTGCAACCTTCTAATTTAAATGCACTTATCATGAAATAAAATTTTGATGCTCCAAGGGGGACGAACCCAAAATTTTACACGACACAGAGTTCCATGGCATCGGACCGAAAAAGCCCTTTGACACAAAAAGTTGATTTTTTTCCTCTGCACATTTTTAACATTTGTAGATATACATTCAATACAGCTTGCTCTAATTCTCCTGAATACAGTCTTTTTTTGTGTTTCTGATAGATATTATGAACATTTTCACACTTTTTATCACTGCTGACACAGAAATTTAAATGTGTTTTTCTTGGAGAAGGAAACACTTAGAATGCTGAAAATCCATCTGTGAGCTCACTATTACCATGCTATTGAAGCCGCCTAGTTTAAATTCACTTACCATGAAAGAAAGTTTTGAGGCTGTAAGGCCGACAATGTCACTTTTTTTACAGAAAGCTGCCTTGCCTGTCAAATCTTCTTCACAAGATCCCAAGTGATAAATATACTGGCTAGCATGCTCGGGGTAAGCTGCAGATATGCAAAGAAAAGGTGTACTGGTGTCAACAGATGTCGGTGTCAGAATCAGTCTCCAACAGTGGACTGATCAATAAAGCCTCAGACTGGAAATGTCAAGTTTTCAATAAAAAAAAGTTATATAGATAGGTTAGATACATATGCGGGACACTCCATTAACACCAGTGGTGGGTTCTGAGTTGTACAAACGCCGTCAGAAACACAAAAACTGTATTTTGCCTTGACATGAAAGTTAGTTACTTCTTGGCAAAGCGCCATATATGGCGCTTTGCCAAAAAGTCATTCTGTTTTCAAAAAGCTGCCTTGCGTGTTTTTCCTTGCAAAGGAAACACTAAGAGTACTGCAAATTCACCTGTGAGCTCTCTATTACCATGCCATTGCAACCTTCTAATTTAAATGCACTTACCACGAAATAAAATTTTGATGCTCCAAGGGGGACGAACCCAATATTTTACCCGACACAGAGTTCCATGGCATCGGACCGAAAAAGCCCTTTGACACAAAAAGTTGATTATTTTTCCTCTGCACATTTTTTACATTTATAGATATACATTCAATGCAGCTTGTTCTAATTCTCCTGAATACAGTCTTTTTTTGTGTTTCTCATAAAAATTATGAACATTTTCACACTTTTTATCACTGCTGACACAGAAATTTAAATGTGTTTTTCTTAGCGAAGGAAACACTTAGAATGCTGAAAGTCGATCTGTGAGCTCACTATTACCATGCTATTGCAGCCGCATAGCTTAAATTCACTTACCATGAAATAACATGTTGAGGCAATAAGGCAGACAATGTCACTTTTTTTAAAAAGCTTCCTTGCCTGTCAAATCTTCTTCACAAGATCTTAAGTGATAAATATATTGGCTAGCATGCTCGGGTTAAGCTGCAGATATGCAAAGTAAAGGTGTACTGGTGTCAACAGATGTCAGTGTCAGAATCAATCTCCAACAGTGGACTGATCAATAAGGCCTCAGACTAGAAATGTCAAGTTTTCAACAAAAAAAAGTTATGTAAATAGGTTAGATACATATGCGGGACACTCCATCAACACCAGTGGTGGGTTCTGAGCTGTACAAACGCCGTCAGAAACACAAAAACTGTATTTTGCCTTGACATGAAAGTGAGTTACTGCCAAAAAGTCATTCTGTTTTCAAAAAGCTGCCTTGCGTGTTTTTCCTTGCAAAGGAAACACTAAGAGTACTGCAAATTCACCTGTGAGCTCTCTATTACCATGCCATTGCAACCTTCTAATTTAAATGCACTTATCATGAAATAAAATTTTGATGCTCCAAGGGGGACGAACCCAAAATTTTACCCGACACAGAGTTCCATGGCATCGGACCGAAAAAGCCCTTTGACACAAAAAGTTGATTTTTTTTCCTCTGCACATTTTTAACATTTGTAGATATACATTCAATACAGCTTGCTCTAATTCTCCTGAATACAGTCTTTTTTTGTGTTTCTGATAAATATTATGAACATTTTCACACTTTTTATCACTGCTGACACAGAAATTTAAATGTGTTTTTCTTGGAGAAGGAAACACTTAGAATGCTGAAAATCCATCTGTGAGCTCACTATTACCATGCTATTGAAGCCGCCTAGTTTAAATTCACTTACCATGAAAGAAAGTTTTGAGGCTGTAAGGCCGACAATGTCACTTTTTTTAAAGAAAGCTGCCTTGCCTGTCAAATCTTCTTCACAAGATCCCAAGTGATAAATATACTGGCTAGCATGCTCGGGGTAAGCTGCAGATATGCAAAGAAAAGGTGTACTGGTGTCAACAGATGTCGGTGTCAGAATCAGTCTCCAACAGTGGACTGATCAATAAAGCCTCAGACTGGAAATGTCAAGTTTTCAATAAAAAAAAGTTATATAGATAGGTTAGATACATATGCGGGACACTCCATTAACACCAGTGGTGGGTTCTGAGTTGTACAAACGCCGTCAGAAACACAAAAACTGTATTTTGCCTTGACATGAAAGTGAGTTACTTCTTGGCAAAGCGCCATATATGGCGCTTTGCCAAAAAGTCATTCTGTTTTCAAAAAGCTGCCTTGCGTGTTGTTCCTTGCAAAGGAAACACTAAGAGTACTGCAAATTCACCTGTGAACTCTCTATTACCATGCCATTGCAACCTTCTAATTTAAATGCACGTACCATGAAATAAAATTTTGATGCTCCAAGGGGGACGAACCCAAAATTTTACCCGACACAGAGTTCCATGGCATCGGACCAAAAAAGCCCTTTGACACAAAAAGTTGATTTTTTTCATCTGCACATTTTTAACATTTGTAGATATACATTCAATACAGCTTGCTCTAATTCTCCTGAATACAGTCTTTTTTTGTGTTTCTGATAAATATTATGAACATTTTCACACTTTTTATCACTGCTGACACAGAAATTTAAATGTGTTTTTCTTGGAGAAGGAAACACTTAGAATGCTGAAAATCCATCTGTGAGCTCACTATTACCATGCTATTGAAGCCGCCTAGTTTAAATTCACTTACCATGAAAGAAAGTTTTGAGGCTGTAAGGCCGACAATGTCACTTTTTTTTAAAGAAAGCTGCCTTGCCTGTCAAATCTTCTTCACAAGATCCCAAGTGATAAATATACTGGCTAGCATGCTCGGGGTAAGCTGCAGATATGCAAAGAAAAGGTGTACTGGTGTCAACAGATGTCGGTGTCAGAATCAGTCTCCAACAGTGGACTGATCAATAAAGCCTCAGACTGGAAATGTCAAGTTTTCAATAAAAAAAAGTTATATAGATAGGTTAGATACATATGCGGGACACTCCATTAACACCAGTGGTGGGTTCTGAGTTGTACAAACGCCGTCAGAAACACAAAAACTGTATTTTGCCTTGACATGAAAGTGAGTTACTTCTTGGCAAAGCGCCATATATGGCGCTTTGCCAAAAAGTAATTCTGTTTTCAAAAAGCTGCCTTGCGTGTTTTTCCTTGCAAAGGAAACACTAAGAGTACTGCAAATTCACCTGTGAGCTCTCTATTACCATGCCATTGCAACCTTCTAATTTAAATGCACTTACCATGAAATAAAATTTTGATGCTCCAAGGGGGACGAACCCAAAATTTTACCCGACACAGAGTTCCATGGCATCGGACCGAAAAAGCCCTTTGACACAAAAAGTTGATTTTTTTCCTCTGCACATTTTTTACATTTATAGATATACATTCAATGCAGCTTGTTCTAATTCTCCTGAATACAGTCTTTTTTTGTGTTTCTCATAAAAATTATGAACATTTTCACACTTTTTATCACTGCTGACACAGAAATTTAAATGTGTTTTTCTTAGCGAAGGAAACACTTAGAATGCTGAAAGTCGATCTGTGAGCTCACTATTACCATGCCATTGCAGCCGCATAGCTTAAATTCACTTACCATGAAATAACATGTTGAGGCAATAAGGCAGACAATGTCACTTTTTTTAAAAAGCTTCCTTGCCTGTCAAATCTTCTTCACAAGATCTTAAGTGATAAATATATTGGCTAGCATGCTCGGGTTAAGCTGCAGATATGCAAAGTAAAGGTGTACTGGTGTCAACAGATGTCAGTGTCAGAATCAATCTCCAACAGTGGACTGATCAATAAGGCCTCAGACTAGAAATGTCAAGTTTTCAACAACAAAAAAGTTATGTAAATAGGTTAGATACATATGCGGGACACTCCATCAACACCAGTGGTGGGTTCTGAGTTGTACAAACGCCGTCAGAAACACAAAAACTGTATTTTGCCTTGACATGAAAGTGAGTTACTGCCAAAAAGTCATTCTGTTTTCAAAAAGCTGCCTTGCGTGTTTTTCCTTGCAAAGGAAACACTAAGAGTACTGCAAATTCACCTGTGAGCTCTCTATTACCATGCCATTGCAACCTTCTAATTTAAATGCACTTATCATGAAATAAAATTTTGATGCTCCAAGGGGGACGAACCCAAAATTTTACACGACACAGAGTTCCATGGCATCGGACCGAAAAAGCCCTTTGACACAAAAAGTTGATTTTTTTCCTCTGCACATTTTTAACATTTGTAGATATACATTCAATACAGCTTGCTCTAATTCTCCTGAATACAGTCTTTTTTTGTGTTTCTGATAAATATTATGAACATTTTCACACTTTTTATCACTGCTGACACAGAAATTTAAATGTGTTTTTCTTGGAGAAGGAAACACTTAGAATGCTGAAAATCCATCTGTGAGCTCACTATTACCATGCTATTGAAGCCGTCTAGTTTAAATTCACTTACCATGAAAGAAAGTTTTGAGGCTGTAAGGCCGACAATGTCACTTTTTTTAAAGAAAGCTGCCTTGCCTGTCAAATCTTCTTCACAAGATCCCAAGTGATAAATATACTGGCTAGCATGCTCGGGGTAAGCTGCAGATATGCAAAGAAAAGGTGTACTGGTGTCAACAGATGTCGGTGTCAGAATCAGTCTCCAACAGTGGACTGATCAATAAAGCCTCAGACTGGAAATGTCAAGTTTTCAATAAAAAAAAGTTATATAGATAGGTTAGATACATATGCGGGACACTCCATTAACACCAGTGGTGGGTTCTGAGTTGTACAAACGCCGTCAGAAACACAAAAACTGTATTTTGCCTTGACATGAAAGTGAGTTACTTCTTGGCAAAGCGCCATATATGGCGCTTTGCCAAAAAGTCATTCTGTTTTCAAAAAGCTGCCTTGCGTGTTTTTCCTTGCAAAGGAAACACTAAGAGTACTGCAAATTCACCTGTGAGCTCTCTATTACCATGCCATTGCAACCTTCTAATTTAAATGCACTTACCATGAAATAAAATTTTGATGCTCCAAGGGGGACGAACCCAAAATTTTACCCGACACAGAGTTCCATGGCATCGGACCGAAAAAGCCCTTTGACACAAAAAGTTGATTTTTTTCCTCTGCACATTTTTAACATTTGTAGATATACATTCAATACAGCTTGCTCTAATTCTCCTGAATACAGTCTTTTTTTGTGTTTCTGATAAATATTATGAACATTTTCACACTTTTTATCACTGCTGACACAGAAATTTAAATGTGTTTTTCTTGGAGAAGTAAACACTTAGAATGCTGAAAATCCATGTGTGAGCTCACTATTACCATGCTATTGAAGCCGCCTAGTTTAAATTCACTTAACATGAAAGAAAGTTTTGAGGCTGTAAGGCCGACAATGTCACTTTTTTTAAAGAAAGCTGCCTTGCCTGTCAAATCTTCTTCACAAGATCCCAAGTGATAAATATACTGGCTAGCATGCTCGGGGTAAGCTGCAGATATGCAAAGAAAAGGTGTACTGGTGTCAACAGATGTCGGTGTCAGAATCAGTCTCCAACAGTGGACTGATCAATAAAGCCTCAGACTGGAAATGTCAAGTTTTCAATAAAAAAAAGTTATATAGATAGGTTAGATACATATGCGGGACACTCCATTAACACCAGTGGTGGGTTCTGAGTTGTACAAACGCCGTCAGAAACACAAAAACTGTCTTTTGCCTTGACATGAAAGTGAGTTACTTCTCGGCAAAGCGCCATATATGGCGCTTTGCCAAAAAGTCATTCTGTTTTCAAAAAGCTGCCTTGCGTGTTTTTCCTTGCAAAGGAAACACTAAGAGTACTGCAAATTCACCTGTGAGCTCTCTATTACCATGCCATTGCAACCTTCTAATTTAAATGCACTTACCATGAAATAAAATTTTGATGCTCCAAGGGGGAGGAACCCAAAATTTTACACGACACAGAGTTCCATGGCATCGGACCAAAAAAGCCCTTTGACACAAAAAGTTGATTTTTTTCCTCTGCACATTTTTAACATTTGTAGATATACATTCAATACAGCTTGCTCTAATTCTCCTGAATACAGTCTTTTTTTGTGTTTCTGATAAATATTATGAACATTTTCACACTTTTTATCACTGCTGACACAGAAATTTAAATGTGTTTTTCTTGGAGAAGGAAACACTTAGAATGCTGAAAATCCATCTGTGAGCTCACTATTACCATGCTATTGAAGCCGCCTAGTTTAAATTCACTTACCATGAAAGAAAGTTTTGAGGCTGTAAGGCCGACAATGTCACTTTTTTTAAAGAAAGCTGCCTTGCCTGTCAAATCTTCTTCACAAGATCCCAAGTGATAAATATACTGGCTAGCATGCTCGGGGTAAGCTGCAGATATGCAAAGAAAAGGTGTACTGGTGTCAACAGATGTCGGTGTCAGAATCAGTCTCCAACAGTGGACTGATCAATAAAGCCTCAGACTGGAAATGTCAAGTTTTCAATAAAAAAATGTTATATAGATAGGTTAGATACATATGCGGGACACTCCATTAACACCAGTGGTGGGTTCTGAGTTGTACAAACGCCGTCAGAAACACAAAAACTGTATTTTGCCTTGACATGAAAGTGAGTTACTTCTTGGCAAAGCGCCATATATGGCGCTTTGCCAAAAAGTCATTCTGTTTTCAAAAAGCTGCCTTGCGTGTTTTTCCTTGCAAAGGAAACACTAAGAGTACTGCAAATTCACCTGTGAGCTCTCTATTACCATGCCATTGCAACCTTCTAATTTAAATGCACTTACCATGAAATAAAATGTTGATGCTCCAAGGGGGACGAACCCAAAATTTTACCCGACACAGAGTTCCATGGCATCGGACCGAAAAAGCCCTTTGACACAAAAAGTTGATTTTTTTCCTCTGCACATTTTTAACATTTGTAGATATACATTCAATACAGCTTGCTCTAATTCTCCTGAATGCAGTCTTTTTTTGTGTTTCTGATAAATATTATGAACATTTTCACACTTTTTATCACTGCTGACACAGAAATTTAAATGTGTTTTTCTTGGAGAAGGAAACACTTAGAATGCTGAAAATCCATCTGTGTGCTCACTATTACCATGCTATTGAAGCCGCCTAGTTTAAATTCACTTACCATGAAAGAAAGTTTTGAGGCTGTAAGGCCGACAATGTCACTTTTTTTAAAGAAAGATGCCTTGCCTGTCAAATCTTCTTCACAAGATCCCAAGAGATAAATATACTGGCTAGCATGCTCGGGGTAAACTGCAGATATGCAAAGAAAAGGTGTACTGGTGTCAACAGATGTCGGTGTCAGAATCAGTCTCCAACAGTGGACTGATCAATAAAGCCTCAGACTGGAAATGTCAAGTTTTCAATAAAAAAAAGTTATATAGATAGGTTAGATACATATGCGGGACACTCCATTAACACCAGTGGTGGGTTCTGAGTTGTACAAACGCCGTCAGAAACACAAAAACTGTATTTTGCCTTGACATGAAAGTGAGTTACTTCTTGGCAAAGCGCCATATATGGCGCTTTGCCAAAAAGTCATTCTGTTTTCAAAAAGCTGCCTTGCGTGTTTTTCCTTGCAAAGGAAACACTAAGAGTACTGCAAATTCACCTGTGAGCTCTCTATTACCATGCCATTGCAACCTTCTAATTTAAATGCACTTACCATGAAATAAAATTTTGATGCTCCAAGGGGGACGAACCCAAAATTTTACCCGACACAGAGTTCCATGGCATCGGACCAAAAAAGCCCTTTGACACAAAAAGTTGATTTTTTTCATCTGCACATTTTTAACATGTGTAGATATACATTCAATACAGCTTGCTCTAATTCTCCTGAATACAGTCTTTTTTTGTGTTTCTGATAAATATTATGAACATTTTCACACTTTTTATCACTGCTGACACAGAAATTTAAATGTGTTTTTCTTGGAGAAGGAAACACTTAGAATGCTGAAAATCCATCTGTGAGCTCACTATTACCATGCTATTGAAGCCGCCTAGTTTAAATTCACTTACCATGAAAGAAAGTTTTGAGGCTGTAAGGCCGACAATGTCACTTTTTTTTAAAGAAAGCTGCCTTGCCTGTCAAATCTTCTTCACAAGATCCCAAGTGATAAATATACTGGCTAGCATGCTCGGGGTAAGCTGCAGATATGCAAAGAAAAGGTGTACTGGTGTCAACAGATGTCGGTGTCAGAATCAGTCTCCAACAGTGGACTGATCAATAAAGCCTCAGACTGGAAATGTCAAGTTTTCAATAAAAAAAAGTTATATAGATAGGTTAGATACATATGCGGGACACTCCATTAACACCAGTGGTGGGTTCTGAGTTGTACAAACGCTGTCAGAAACACAAAAACTGTATTTTGCCTTGACATGAAAGTGAGTTACTTCTTGGCAAAGCGCCATATATGGCGCTTTGCCAAAAAGTCATTCTGTTTTCAAAAAGCTGCCTTGCGTGTTTTTCCTTGCAAAGGAAACACTAAGAGTACTGCAAATTCACCTGTGAGCTCTCTATTACCATGCCATTGCAACCTTCTAATTTAAATGCACTTACCATGAAATAAAATTTTGATGCTCCAAGGGGGACGAACCCAAAATTTTACCCGACACAGAGTTCCATGGCATCGGACCGAAAAAGCCCTTTGACACAAAAAGTTGATTTTTTTCCTCTGCACATTTTTAACATTTGTAGATATACATTCAATGCAGCTTGTTCTAATTCTCCTGAATACAGTCTTTTTTTGTGTTTCTCATAAAAATTATGAACATTTTCACACTTTTTATCACTGCTGACACAGAAATTTAAATGTGTTTTTCTTAGCGAAGGAAACACTTAGAATGCTGAAAGTCGATCTGTGAGCTCACTATTACCATGCCATTGCAGCCGCATAGCTTAAATTCACTTACCATGAAATAAAATTTTGAGGCAATAAGGCAGACAATGTCACTTTTTTTAAAAAGCTTCCTTGCCTGTCAAATCTTCTTCACAAGATCTTAAGTGATAAATATATTGGCTAGCATGCTCGGGTTAAGCTGCAGATATGCAAAGTAAAGGTGTACTGGTGTCAACAGATGTCAGTGTCAGAATCAATCTCCAACAGTGGACTGATCAATAAGGCCTCAGACTAGAAATGTCAAGTTTTCAACAAAAAAAAGTTATGTAAATAGGTTAGATACATATGCGGGACACTCCATCAACACCAGTGGTGGGTTCTGAGCTGTACAAACGCCGTCAGAAACACAAAAACTGTATTTTGCCTTGACATGAAAGTGAGTTACTGCCAAAAAGTCATTCTGTTTTCAAAAAGCTGCCTTGCATGTTTTTCCTTGCAAAGGAAACACTAAGAGTACTGCAATTTCACCTGTGAGCTCTCTATTACCATGCCATTGCAACCTTCTAATTTAAATGCACTTATCATGAAATAAAACTTTGATGCTCCAAGGGGGACGAACCCAAAATTTTACCCGACACAGAGTTCCATGGCATCGGACCGAAAAAGCCCTTTGACACAAAAAGTTGATTTTTTTCCTCTGCACATTTTTAACATTTGTAGATATACATTCAATACAGCTTGCTCTAATTCTCCTGAATACAGTCTTTTTTTGTGTTTCTGATAGATATGAACATTTTCACACTTTTTATCACTGCTGACACAGAAATTTAAATGTGTTTTTCTTGGAGAAGGAAACACTTAGAATGCTGAAAATCCATCTGTGAGCTCACTATTACCATGCTATTGAAGCCGCCTAGTTTAAATTCACTTACCATGAAAGAAAGTTTTGAGGCTGTAAGGCCGACAATGTCACTTTTTTTTAAAGAAAGCTGCCTTGCCTGTCAAATCTTCTTCACAAGATCCCAAGTGATAAATATACTGGCTAGCATGCTCGGGGTAAGCTGCAGATATGCAAAGAAAAGGTGTACTGGTGTCAACAGATGTCGGTGTCAGAATCAGTCTCCAACAGTGGACTGATCAATAAAGCCTCAGACTGGAAATGTCAAGTTTTCAATAAAAAAAAGTTATATAGATAGGTTAGATACATATGCGGGACACTCCATTAACACCAGTGGTGGGTTCTGAGTTGTACAAACGCCGTCAGAAACACAAAAATTGTATTTTGCCTTGACATGAAAGTGAGTTACTTCTTGGCAAAGCGCCATATATGGCGCTTTGCCAAAAAGTAATTCTGTTTTCAAAAAGCTGCCTTGCGTGTTTTTCCTTGCAAAGGAAACACTAAGAGTACTGCAAATTCACCTGTGAGCTCTCTATTACCATGCCATTGCAACCTTCTAATTTAAATGCACTTACCATGAAATAAAATTTTGATGCTCCAAGGGGGACGAACCCAAAATTTTACCCGACACAGAGTTCCATGGCATCGGACCGAAAAAGCCCTTTGACACAAAAAGTTGATTTTTTTCCTCTGCACATTTTTAACATTTGTAGATATACATTCAATGAAGCTTGTTCTAATTCTCCTGAATACAGTCTTTTTTTGTGTTTCTCATCAAAATTATGAACATTTTCACACTTTTTATCACTGCTGACACAGAAATTTAAATGTGTTTTTCTTAGCGAAGGAAACACTTAGAATGCTGAAAGTCGATCTGTGAGCTCACTATTACCATGCCATTGCAGCCGCATAGCTTAAATTCACTTACCATGAAATAAAATTTTGAGGCAATAAGGCAGACAATGTCACTTTTTTTAAAAAGCTTCCTTGCCTGTCAAATCTTCTTCACAAGATCTTAAGTGATAAATATATTGGCTAGCATGCTCGGGTTAAGCTGCAGATATGCAAAGTAAAGGTGTACTGGTGTCAACAGATGTCAGTGTCAGAATCAATCTCCAACAGTGGACTGATCAATAAGGCCTCAGACTAGAAATGTCAAGTTTTCAACAAAAAAAAGTTATGTAAATAGGTTAGATACATATGCGGGACACTCCATCAACACCAGTGGTGGGTTCTGAGCTGTACAAACGCCGTCAGAAACACAAAAACTGTATTTTGCCTTGACATGAAAGTGAGTTACTGCCAAAAAGTCATTCTGTTTTCAAAAAGCTGCCTTGCGTGTTTTTCCTTGCAAAGGAAACACTAAGAGTACTGCAATTTCACCTGTGAGCTCTCTATTACCATGCCATTGCAACCTTCTAATTTAAATGCACTTATCATGAAATAAAATTTTGATGCTCCAAGGGGGACGAACCCAAAATTTTACACGACACAGAGTTCCATGGCATCGGACCGAAAAAGCCCTTTGACACAAAAAGTTGATTTTTTTCCTCTGCACATTTTTAACATTTGTAGATATACATTCAATACAGCTTGCTCTAATTCTCCTGAATACAGTCTTTTTTTGTGTTTCTGATAGATATTATGAACATTTTCACACTTTTTATCACTGCTGACACAGAAATTTAAATGTGTTTTTCTTGGAGAAGGAAACACTTAGAATGCTGAAAATCCATCTGTGAGCTCACTATTACCATGCTATTGAAGCCGCCTAGTTTAAATTCACTTACCATGAAAGAAAGTTTTGAGGCTGTAAGGCCGACAATGTCACTTTTTTTACAGAAAGCTGCCTTGCCTGTCAAATCTTCTTCACAAGATCCCAAGTGATAAATATACTGGCTAGCATGCTCGGGGTAAGCTGCAGATATGCAAAGAAAAGGTGTACTGGTGTCAACAGATGTCGGTGTCAGAATCAGTCTCCAACAGTGGACTGATCAATAAAGCCTCAGACTGGAAATGTCAAGTTTTCAATAAAAAAAAGTTATATAGATAGGTTAGATACATATGCGGGACACTCCATTAACACCAGTGGTGGGTTCTGAGTTGTACAAACGCCGTCAGAAACACAAAAACTGTATTTTGCCTTGACATGAAAGTTAGTTACTTCTTGGCAAAGCGCCATATATGGCGCTTTGCCAAAAAGTCATTCTGTTTTCAAAAAGCTGCCTTGCGTGTTTTTCCTTGCAAAGGAAACACTAAGAGTACTGCAAATTCACCTGTGAGCTCTCTATTACCATGCCATTGCAACCTTCTAATTTAAATGCACTTACCACGAAATAAAATTTTGATGCTCCAAGGGGGACGAACCCAATATTTTACCCGACACAGAGTTCCATGGCATCGGACCGAAAAAGCCCTTTGACACAAAAAGTTGATTATTTTTCCTCTGCACATTTTTTACATTTATAGATATACATTCAATGCAGCTTGTTCTAATTCTCCTGAATACAGTCTTTTTTTGTGTTTCTCATAAAAATTATGAACATTTTCACACTTTTTATCACTGCTGACACAGAAATTTAAATGTGTTTTTCTTAGCGAAGGAAACACTTAGAATGCTGAAAGTCGATCTGTGAGCTCACTATTACCATGCTATTGCAGCCGCATAGCTTAAATTCACTTACCATGAAATAACATGTTGAGGCAATAAGGCAGACAATGTCACTTTTTTTAAAAAGCTTCCTTGCCTGTCAAATCTTCTTCACAAGATCTTAAGTGATAAATATATTGGCTAGCATGCTCGGGTTAAGCTGCAGATATGCAAAGAAAAGGTGTACTGGTGTCAACAGATGTCGGTGTCAGAATCAGTCTCCAACAGTGGACTGATCAATAAAGCCTCAGACTGGAAATGTCAAGTTTTCAATAAAAAAAAGTTATATAGATAGGTTAGATACATATGCGGGACACTCCATTAACACCAGTGGTGGGTTCTGAGTTGTACAAACGCCGTCAGAAACACAAAAACTGTATTTTGCCTTGACATGAAAGTGAGTTACTTCTTGGCAAAGCGCCATATATGGCGCTTTGCCAAAAAGTAATTCTGTTTTCAAAAAGCTGCCTTGCGTGTTTTTCCTTGCAAAGGAAACACTAAGAGTACTGCAAATTCACCTGTGAGCTCTCTATTACCATGCCATTGCAACCTTCTAATTTAAATGCACTTACCATGAAATAAAATTTTGATGCTCCAAGGGGGACGAACCCAAAATTTTACCCGACACAGAGTTCCATGGCATCGGACCGAAAAAGCCCTTTGACACAAAAAGTTGATTTTTTTCCTCTGCACATTTTTAACATTTGTAGATATACATTCAATACAGCTTGCTCTAATTCTCCTGAATACAGTCTTTTTTTGTGTTTCTGATAAATATTATGAACATTTTCACACTTTTTATCACTGCTGACACAGAAATTTAAATGTGTTTTTCTTGGAGAAGGAAACACTTAGAATGCTGAAAATCCATCTCTGAGCTCACTATTACCATGCTATTGAAGCCGCCTAGTTTAAATTCACTTACCATGAAAGAAAGTTTTGAGGCTGTAAGGCCGACAATGTCACTTTTTTTTAAAGAAAGCTGCCTTGCCTGTCAAATCTTCTTCACAAGATCCCAAGTGATAAATATACTGGCTAGCATGCTCGGGGTAAGCTGCAGATATGCAAAGAAAAGGTGTACTGGTGTCAACAGATGTCGGTGTCAGAATCAGTCTCCAACAGTGGACTGATCAATAAAGCCTCAGACTGGAAATGTCAAGTTTTCAATAAAAAAAAGTTATATAGATAGGTTAGATACATATGCGGGACACTCCATTAACACCAGTGGTGGGTTCTGAGTTGTACAAACGCCGTCAGAAACACAAAAACTGTATTTTGCCTTGACATGAAAGTGAGTTACTTCTTGGCAAAGCGCCATATATGGCGCTTTGCCAAAAAGTAATTCTGTTTTCAAAAAGCTGCCTTGCGTGTTTTTCCTTGCAAAGGAAACACTAAGAGTACTGCAAATTCACCTGTGAGCTCTCTATTACCATGCCATTGCAACCTTCTAATTTAAATGCACTTACCATGAAATAAAATTTTGATGCTCCAAGGGGGACGAACCCAAAATTTTACCCGACACAGAGTTCCATGGCATCGGACCGAAAAAGCCCTTTGACACAAAAAGTTGATTTTTTTCCTCTGCACATTTTTAACATTTGTAGATATACATTCAATGCAGCTTGTTCTAATTCTCCTGAATACAGTCTTTTTTTGTGTTTCTCATCAAAATTATGAACATTTTCACACTTTTTATCACTGCTGACACAGAAATTTAAATGTGTTTTTCTTAGCGAAGGAAACACTTAGAATGCTGAAAGTCGATCTGTGAGCTCACTATTACCATGCCATTGCAGCCGCATAGCTTAAATTCACTTACCATGAAATAAAATTTTGAGGCAATAAGGCAGACAATGTCACTTTTTTTAAAAAGCTTCCTTGCCTGTCAAATCTTCTTCACAAGATCTTAAGTGATAAATATATTGGCTAGCATGCTCGGGTTAAGCTGCAGATATGCAAAGTAAAGGTGTACTGGTGTCAACAGATGTCAGTGTCAGAATCAATCTCCAACAGTGGACTGATCAATAAGGCCTCAGACTAGAAATGTCAAGTTTTCAACAAAAAAAAGTTATGTAAATAGGTTAGATACATATGCGGGACACTCCATCAACACCAGTGGTGGGTTCTGAGCTGTACAAACGCCGTCAGAAACACAAAAACTGTATTTTGCCTTGACATGAAAGTGAGTTACTGCCAAAAAGTCATTCTGTTTTCAAAAAGCTGCCTTGCGTGTTTTTCCTTGCAAAGGAAACACTAAGAGTACTGCAAATTCACCTGTGAGCTCTCTATTACCATGCCATTGCAACCTTCTAATTTAAATGCACTTATCATGAAATAAAATTTTGATGCTCCAAGGGGGACGAACCCAAAATTTTACCCGACACAGAGTTCCATGGCATCGGACCGAAAAAGCCCTTTGACACAAAAAGTTGATTTTTTTTCCTCTGCACATTTTTAACATTTGTAGATATACATTCAATACAGCTTGCTCTAATTCTCCTGAATACAGTCTTTTTTTGTGTTTCTGATAAATATTATGAACATTTTCACACTTTTTATCACTGCTGACACAGAAATTTAAATGTGTTTTTCTTGGAGAAGGAAACACTTAGAATGCTGAAAATCCATCTGTGAGCTCACTATTACCATGCTATTGAAGCCGCCTAGTTTAAATTCACTTACCATGAAAGAAAATTTTGAGGCTGTAAGGCCGACAATGTCACTTTTTTTAAAGAAAGCTGCCTTGCCTGTCAAATCTTCTTCACAAGATCCCAAGTGATAAATATACTGGCTAGCATGCTCGGGGTAAGCTGCAGATATGCAAAGAAAAGGTGTACTGGTGTCAACAGATGTCGGTGTCAGAATCAGTCTCCAACAGTGGACTGATCAATAAAGCCTCAGACTGGAAATGTCAAGTTTTCAATAAAAAAAAGTTATATAGATAGGTTAGATACATATGCGGGACACTCCATTAACACCAGTGGTGGGTTCTGAGTTGTACAAACGCCGTCAGAAACACAAAAACTGTATTTTGCCTTGACATGAAAGTGAGTTACTTCTTGGCAAAGCGCCATATATGGCGCTTTGCCAAAAAGTCATTCTGTTTTCAAAAAGCTGCCTTGCGTGTTTTTCCTTGCAAAGGAAACACTAAGAGTACTGCAAATTCACCTGTGAGCTCTCTATTACCATGCCATTGCAACCTTCTAATTTAAATGCACTTACCACGAAATAAAATTTTGATGCTCCAAGGGGGACGAACCCAATATTTTACTCGACACAGAGTTCCATGGCATCGGACCGAAAAAGCCCTTTGACACAAAAAGTTGATTATTTTTCCTCTGCACATTTTTTACATTTATAGATATACATTCAATGCAGCTTGTTCTAATTCTCCTGAATAGTCTTTTTTTGTGTTTCTCATAAAAATTATGAACATTTTCACACTTTTTATCACTGCTGACACAGAAATTTAAATGTGTTTTTCTTAGCGAAGGAAACACTTAGAATGCTGAAAGTCGATCTGTGAGCTCACTATTACCATGCCATTGCAGCCGCATAGCTTAAATTCACTTACCATGAAATAAAATGTTGAGGCAATAAGGCAGACAATGTCACTTTTTTTAAAAAGCTTCCTTGCCTGTCAAATCTTCTTCACAAGATCTTAAGTGATAAATATATTGGCTAGCATGCTCGGGTTAAGCTGCAGATATGCAAAGTAAAGGTGTACTGGTGTCAACAGATGTCAGTGTCAGAATCAATCTCCAACAGTGGACTGATCAATAAGGCCTCAGACTAGAAATGTCAAGTTTTCAACAAAAAAAAGTTATGTAAATAGGTTAGATACATATGCGGGACACTCCATCAACACCAGTGGTGGGTTCTGAGTTGTACAAACGCCGTCAGAAACACAAAAACTGTATTTTGCCTTGACATGAAAGTGAGTTACTGCCAAAAAGTCATTCTGTTTTCAAAAAGCTGCCTTGCGTGTTTTTCCTTGCAAAGGAAACACTAAGAGTACTGCAAATTCACCTGTGAGCTCTCTATTACCATGCCATTGCAACCTTCTAATTTAAATGCACTTATCATGAAATAAAATTTTGATGCTCCAAGGGGGACGAACCCAAAATTTTACACGACACAGAGTTCCATGGCATCGGACCAAAAAAGCCCTTTGACACAAAAAGTTGATTTTTTTCCTCTGCACATTTTTAACATTTGTAGATATACATTCAATACAGCTTGCTCTGTTTCTCCTGAATACAGTCTTTTTTTGTGTTTCTGATAAATATTATGAACATTTTCACACTTTTTATCACTGCTGACACAGAAATTTAAATGTGTTTTTCTTGGAGAAGGAAACACTTAGAATGCTGAAAATCCATCTGTGAGCTCACTATTACCATGCTATTGAAGCCGCCTAGTTTAAATTCACTTACCATGAAAGAAAGTTTTGAGGCTGTAAGGCCGACAATGTCACTTTTTTTAAAGAAAGCTGCCTTGCCTGTCAAATCTTCTTCACAAGATCCCAAGTGATAAATATACTGGCTAGCATGCTCGGGGTAAGCTGCAGATATGCAAAGAAAAGGTGTACTGGTGTCAACAGATGTCGGTGTCAGAATCAGTCTCCAACAGTGGACTGATCAATAAAGCCTCAGACTGGAAATGTCAAGTTTTCAATAAAAAAATGTTATATAGATAGGTTAGATACATATGCGGGACACTCCATTAACACCAGTGGTGGGTTCTGAGTTGTACAAACGCCGTCAGAAACACAAAAACTGTATTTTGCCTTGACATGAAAGTGAGTTACTTCTTGGCAAAGCGCCATATATGGCGCTTTGCCAAAAAGTCATTCTGTTTTCAAAAAGCTGCCTTGCGTGTTTTTCCTTGCAAAGGAAACACTAAGAGTACTGCAAATTCACCTGTGAGCTCTCTATTACCATGCCATTGCAACCTTCTAATTTAAATGCACTTACCATGAAATAAAATGTTGATGCTCCAAGGGGGACGAACCCAAAATTTTACCCGACACAGAGTTCCATGGCATCGGACCGAAAAAGCCCTTTGACACAAAAAGTTGATTTTTTTCCTCTGCACATTTTTAACATTTGTAGATATACATTCAATACAGCTTGCTCTAATTCTCCTGAATGCAGTCTTTTTTTGTGTTTCTGATAAATATTATGAACATTTTCACACTTTTTATCACTGCTGACACAGAAATTTAAATGTGTTTTTCTTGGAGAAGGAAACACTTAGAATGCTGAAAATCCATCTGTGTGCTCACTATTACCATGCTATTGAAGCCGCCTAGTTTAAATTCACTTACCATGAAAGAAAGTTTTGAGGCTGTAAGGCCGACAATGTCACTTTTTTTAAAGAAAGCTGCCTTGCCTGTCAAATCTTCTTCACAAGATCCCAAGTGATAAATATACTGGCTAGCATGCTCGGGGTAAGCTGCAGATATGCAAAGAAAAGGTGTACTGGTGTCAACAGATGTCGGTGTCAGAATCAGTCTCCAACAGTGGACTGATCAATAAAGCCTCAGACTGGAAATGTCAAGTTTTCAATAAAAAAAAGTTATATAGATAGGTTAGATACATATGCGGGACACTCCATTAACACCAGTGGTGGGTTCTGAGTTGTACAAACGCCGTCAGAAACACAAAAACTGTATTTTGCCTTGACATGAAAGTGAGTTACTTCTTGGCAAAGCGCCATATATGGCGCTTTGCCAAAAAGTAATTCTGTTTTCAAAAAGCTGCCTTGCGTGTTTTTCCTTGCAAAGGAAACACTAAGAGTACTGCAAATTCACCTGTGAGCTCTCTATTACCATGCCATTGCAACCTTCTAATTTAAATGCACTTACCATGAAATAAAATTTTGATGCTCCAAGGGGGACGAACCCAAAATTTTACCCGACACAGAGTTCCATGGCATCGGACCGAAAAAGCCCTTTGACACAAAAAGTTGATTTTTTTCCTCTGCACATTTTTAACATTTGTAGATATACATTCAATGCAGCTTGTTCTAATTCTCCTGAATACAGTCTTTTTTTGTGTTTCTCATCAAAATTATGAACATTTTCACACTTTTTATCACTGCTGACACAGAAATTTAAATGTGTTTTTCTTAGCGAAGGAAACACTTAGAATGCTGAAAGTCGATCTGTGAGCTCACTATTACCATGCCATTGCAGCCGCATAGCTTAAATTCACTTACCATGAAATAAAATTTTGAGGCAATAAGGCAGACAATGTCACTTTTTTTAAAAAGCTTCCTTGCCTGTCAAATCTTCTTCACAAGATCTTAAGTGATAAATATATTGGCTAGCATGCTCGGGTTAAGCTGCAGATATGCAAAGTAAAGGTGTACTGGTGTCAACAGATGTCAGTGTCAGAATCAATCTCCAACAGTGGATTGATCAATAAGGCCTCAGACTAGAAATGTCAAGTTTTCAACAAAAAAAAGTTATGTAAATAGGTTAGATACATATGCGGGACACTCCATCAACACCAGTGGTGGGTTCTGAGCTGTACAAACGCCGTCAGAAACACAAAAACTGTATTTTGCCTTGACATGAAAGTGAGTTACTGCCAAAAAGTCATTCTGTTTTCAAAAAGCTGCCTTGCATGTTTTTCCTTGCAAAGGAAACACTAAGAGTACTGCAATTTCACCTGTGAGCTCTCTATTACCATGCCATTGCAACCTTCTAATTTAAATGCACTTATCATGAAATAAAATTGTGATGCTCCAAGGGGGACGAACCCAAAATTTTACCCGACACAGAGTTCCATGGCATCGGACCGAAAAAGCCCTTTGACACAAAAAGTTGATTTTTTTCCTCTGCACATTTTTAACATTTGTAGATATACATTCAATACAGCTTGCTCTAATTCTCCTGAATACAGTCTTTTTTTGTGTTTCTGATAGATATGAACATTTTCACACTTTTTATCACTGCTGACACAGAAATTTAAATGTGTTTTTCTTGGAGAAGGAAACACTTAGAATGCTGAAAATCCATCCGTGAGCTCACTATTACCATGCTATTGAAGCCGCCTAGTTTAAATTCACTTACCATGAAAGAAAGTTTTGAGGCTGTAAGGCCGACAATGTCACTTTTTTTTAAAGAAAGCTGCCTTGCCTGTCAAATCTTCTTCACAAGATCCCAATTGATAAATATACTGGCTAGCATGCTCGGGGTAAGCTGCAGATATGCAAAGAAAAGGTGTACTGGTGTCAACAGATGTCGGTGTCAGAATCAGTCTCCAACAGTGGACTGATCAATAAAGCCTCAGACTGGAAATGTCAAGTTTTCAATAAAAAAAAGTTATATAGATAGGTTAGATACATATGCGGGACACTCCATTAACACCAGTGGTGGGTTCTGAGTTGTACAAACGCCGTCAGAAACACAAAAACTGTATTTTGCCTTGACATGAAAGTGAGTTACTTCTTGGCAAAGCGCCATATATGGCGCTTTGCCAAAAAGTAATTCTGTTTTCAAAAAGCTGCCTTGCGTGTTTTTCCTTGCAAAGGAAACACTAAGAGTACTGCAAATTCACCTGTGAGCTCTCTATTACCATGCCATTGCAACCTTCTAATTTAAATGCACTTACCATGAAATAAAATTTTGATGCTCCAAGGGGGACAAACCCAAAATTTTACCCGACACAGAGTTCCATGGCATCGGACCGAAAAAGCCCTTTGACACAAAAAGTTGATTTTTTTCCTCTGCACATTTTTAACATTTGTAGATATACATTCAATGAAGCTTGTTCTAATTCTCCTGAATACAGTCTTTTTTTGTGTTTCTCATCAAAATTATGAACATTTTCACACTTTTTATCACTGCTGACACAGAAATTTAAATGTGTTTTTCTTAGCGAAGGAAACACTTAGAATGCTGAAAGTCGATCTGTGAGCTCACTATTACCATGCCATTGCAGCCGCATAGCTTAAATTCACTTACCATGAAATAAAATTTTGAGGCAATAAGGCAGACAATGTCACTTTTTTTAAAAAGCTTCCTTGCCTGTCAAATCTTCTTCACAAGA
This sequence comes from Ambystoma mexicanum, assembly GCF_040938575.1. Lineage (NCBI taxonomy): Eukaryota > Metazoa > Chordata > Amphibia > Caudata > Ambystomatidae > Ambystoma > Ambystoma mexicanum. Next base: position 1,094,286,435 of record NC_090941.1, read on the forward strand.
TCTTAAGTGATAAATATATTGGCTAGCATGCTCGGGTTAAGCTGCAGATATGCAAAGTAAAGGTGTACTGGTGTCAACAGATGTCAGTGTCAGAATCAATCTCCAACAGTGGACTGATCAATAAGGCCTCAGACTAGAAATGTCAAGTTTTCAACAAAAAAAAGTTATGTAAATAGGTTAGATACATATGCGGGACACTCCATCAACACCAGTGGTGGGTTTTGAGCTGTACAAACGCCGTCAGAAACACAAAAACTGTATTTTGCCTTGACATGAAAGTGAGTTACTGCCAAAAAGTCATTCTGTTTTCAAAAAGCTGCCTTGCGTGTTTTTCCTTGCAAAGGAAACACTAAGAGTACTGCAATTTCACCTGTGAGCTCTCTATTACCATGCCATTGCAACCTTCTAATTTAAATGCACTTATCATGAAATAAAATTTTGATGCTCCAAGGGGGACGAACCCAAAATTTTACCCGACACAGAGTTCCATGGCATCGGACCGAAAAAGCCCTTTGACACAAAAAGTTGATTTTTTTCCTCTGCACATTTTTAACATTTGTAGATATACATTCAATACAGCTTGCTCTAATTCTCCTGAATACAGTCTTTTTTTGTGTTTCTGATAGATATTATGAACATTTTCACACTTTTTATCACTGCTGACACAGAAATTTAAATGTGTTTTTCTTGGAGAAGGAAACACTTAGAATGCTGAAAATCCATCTGTGAGCTCACTATTACCATGCTATTGAAGCCGCCTAGTTTAAATTCACTTACCATGAAAGAAAGTTTTGAGGCTGTAAGGCCGACAATGTCACTTTTTTTAAAGAAAGCTGCCTTGCCTGTCAAATCTTCTTCACAAGATCCCAAGTGATAAATATACTGGCTAGCATGCTCGGGGTAAGCTGCAGATATGCAAAGAAAAGGTGTACTGGTGTCAACAGATGTCGGTGTCAGAATCAGTCTCCAACAGTGGACTGATCAATAAAGCCTCAGACTGGAAATGTCAAGTTTTCAATAAAAAAAAGTTATATAGATAGGTTAGATACATATGCGGGACACTCCATTAACACCAGTGGTGGGTTCTGAGTTGTACAACCGCCGTCAGAAACACAAAAACTGTATTTTGCCTTGACATGAAAGTGAGTTACTTCTTGGCAAAGCGCCATATATGGCGCTTTGCCAAAAAGTCATTCTGTTTCAAAAAGCTGCCTTGCGTGTTTTTCCTTGCAAAGGAAACACTAAGAGTACTGCAAATTCACCTGTGAGCTCTCTATTACCATGCCATTGCAACCTTCTAATTTAAATGCACTTACCACGAAATAAAATTTTGATGCTCCAAGGGGGACGAACCCAATATTTTACCCGACACAGAGTTCCATGGCATCGGACCGAAAAAGCCCTTTGACACAAAAAGTTGATTATTTTTCCTCTGCACATTTTTTACATTTATAGATATACATTCAATGCAGCTTGTTCTAATTCTCCTGAATACAGTCTTTTTTTGTGTTTCTCATAAAAATTATGAACATTTTCACACTTTTTATCACTGCTGACACAGAAATTTAAATGTGTTTTTCTTAGCGAAGGAAACACTTAGAATGCTGAAAGTCGATCTGTGAGCTCACTATTACCATGCTATTGCAGCCGCATAGCTTAAATTCACTTACCATGAAATAACATGTTGAGGCAATAAGGCAGACAATGTCACTTTTTTTAAAAAGCTTCCTTGCCTGTCAAATCTTCTTCACAAGATCTTAAGTGATAAATATATTGGCTAGCATGCTCGGGTTAAGCTGCAGATATGCAAAGTAAAGGTGTACTGGTGTCAACAGATGTCAGTGTCAGAATCAATCTCCAACAGTGGACTGATCAATAAGGCCTCAGACTAGAAATGTCAAGTTTTCAACAACAAAAAAGTTATGTAAATAGGTTAGATACATATGCGGGACACTCCATCAACACCAGTGGTGGGTTCTGAGTTGTACAAACGCCGTCAGAAACACAAAAACTGTATTTTGCCTTGACATGAAAGTGAGTTACTGCCAAAAAGTCATTCTGTTTTCAAAAAGCTGACTTGCGTGTTTTTCCTTGCAAAGGAAACACTAAGAGTACTGCAAATTCACCTGTGAGCTCTCTATTACCATGCCATTGCAACCTTCTAATTTAAATGCACTTACCATGAAATAAAATTTTGATGCTCCAAGGGGGACAAACCCAAAATTTTACCCGACACAGAGTTCCATGGCATCGGACCGAAAAAGCCCTTTGACACAAAAAGTTGATTTTTTTCCTCTGCACATTTTTAACATTTGTAGATATACATTCAATGCAGCTTGTTCTAATTCTCCTGAATACAGTCTTTTTTTGTGTTTCTCATCAAAATTATGAACATTTTCACACTTTTTATCACTGCTGACACAGAAATTTAAATGTGTTTTTCTTAGCGAAGGAAACACTTAGAATGCTGAAAGTCGATCTGTGAGCTCACTATTACCATGCCATTGCAGCCGCATAGCTTAAATTCACTTACCATGAAATAAAATTTTGAGGCAATAAGGCAGACAATGTCACTTTTTTTAAAAAGCTTCCTTGCCTGTCAAATCTTCTTCACAAGATCTTAAGTGATAAATATATTGGCTAGCATGCTCGGGTTAAGCTGCAGATATGCAAAGTAAAGGTGTACTGGTGTCAACAGATGTCAGTGTCAGAATCAATCTCCAACAGTGGACTGATCAATAAGGCCTCAGACTAGAAATGTCAAGTTTTCAACAAAAAAAAGTTATGTAAATAGGTTAGATACATATGCGGGACACTCCATCAACACCAGTGGTGGGTTCTGAGCTGTACAAACGCTGTCAGAAACACAAAAACTGTATTTTGCCTTGACATGAAAGTGAGTTACTGCCAAAAAGTCATTCTGTTTTCAAAAAGCTGCCTTGCGTGTTTTTCCTTGCAAAGGAAACACTAAGAGTACTGCAAATTCACCTGTGAGCTCTCTATTACCATGCCATTGCAACCTTCTAATTTAAATGCACTTATCATGAAATAAAATTTTGATGCTCCAAGGGGGACGAACCCAAAATTTTACCCGACACAGAGTTCCATGGCATCGGACCGAAAAAGCCCTTTGACACAAAAAGTTGATTTTTTTTCCTCTGCACATTTTTAACATTTGTAGATATACATTCAATACAGCTTGCTCTAATTCTCCTGAATACAGTCTTTTTTTGTGTTTCTGATAAATATTATGAACATTTTCACACTTTTTATCACTGCTGACACAGAAATTTAAATGTGTTTTTCTTGGAGAAGGAAACACTTAGAATGCTGAAAATCCATCTGTGAGCTCACTATTACCATGCTATTGAAGCCGCCTAGTTTAAATTCACTTACCATGAAAGAAAGTTTTGAGGCTGTAAGGCCGACAATGTCACTTTTTTTAAAGAAAGCTGCCTTGCCTGTCAAATCTTCTTCACAAGATCCCAAGTGATAAATATACTGGCTAGCATGCTCGGGGTAAGCTGCAGATATGCAAAGAAAAGGTGTACTGGTGTCAACAGATGTCGGTGTCAGAATCAGTCTCCAACAGTGGACTGATCAATAAAGCCTCAGACTGGAAATGTCAAGTTTTCAATAAAAAAATGTTATATAGATAGGTTAGATACATATGCGGGACACTCCATTAACACCAGTGGTGGGTTCTGAGTTGTACAAACGCTGTCAGAAACACAAAAACTGTATTTTGCCTTGACATGAAAGTGAGTTACTTCTTGGCAAAGCGCCATATATGGCGCTTTGCCAAAAAGTCATTCTGTTTTCAAAAAGCTGCCTTGCGTGTTTTTCCTTGCAAAGGAAACACTAAGAGTACTGCAAATTCACCTGTGAGCTCTCTATTACCATGCCATTGCAACCTTCTAATTTAAATGCACTTACCATGAAATAAAATGTTGATGCTCCAAGGGGGACGAACCCAAAATTTTACCCGACACAGAGTTCCATGGCATCGGACCGAAAAAGCCCTTTGACACAAAAAGTTGATTTTTTTCCTCTGCACATTTTTAACATTTGTAGATATACATTCAATACAGCTTGCTCTAATTCTCCTGAATGCAGTCTTTTTTTGTGTTTCTGATAAATATTATGAACATTTTCACACTTTTTATCACTGCTGACACAGAAATTTAAATGTGTTTTTCTTGGAGAAGGAAACACTTAGAATGCTGAAAATCCATCTGTGTGCTCACTATTACCATGCTATTGAAGCCGCCTAGTTTAAATTCACTTACCATGAAAGAAAGTTTTGAGGCTGTAAGGCCGACAATGTCACTTTTTTTAAAGAAAGCTGCCTTGCCTGTCAAATCTTCTTCACAAGATCCCAAGTGATAAATATACTGGCTAGCATGCTCGGGGTAAGCTGCAGATATGCAAAGAAAAGGTGTACTGGTGTCAACAGATGTCGGTGTCAGAATCAGTCTCCAACAGTGGACTGATCAATAAAGCCTCAGACTGGAAATGTCAAGTTTTCAATAAAAAAAAGTTATATAGATAGGTTAGATAGATATGCGGGACACTCCATTAACACCAGTGGTGGGTTCTGAGTTGTACAAACGCCGTCAGAAACACAAAAACTGTATTTTGCCTTGACATGAAAGTGAGTTACTTCTTGGCAAAGCGCCAAAAAGTCATTCTGTTTTCAAAAAGCTGCCTTGCGTATTTTTCCTTGCAAAGGAAACACTAAGAGTACTGCAATTTCACCTGTGAGCTCTCTATTACCATGCCATTGCAACCTTCTAATTTAAATGCACTTACCATGAAATAAAATTTTGATGCTCCAAGGGGGACGAACCCAAAATTTTACCCGACACAGAGTTCCATGGCATCGGACCAAAAAAGCCCTTTGACACAAAAAGTTGATTTTTTTCATCTGCACATTTTTAACATTTGTAGATATACATTCAATACAGCTTGCTCTAATTCTCCTGAATACAGTCTTTTTTTGTGTTTCTGATAAATATTATGAACATTTTCACACTTTTTATCACTGCTGACACAGAAATTTAAATGTGTTTTTCTTGGAGAAGGAAACACTTAGAATGCTGAAAATCCATCTGTGAGCTCACTATTACCATGCTATTGAAGCCGCCTAGTTTAAATTCACTTACCATGAAAGAAAGTTTTGAGGCTGTAAGGCCGACAATGTCACTTTTTTTTAAAGAAAGCTGCCTTGCCTGTCAAATCTTCTTCACAAGATCCCAAGTGATAAATATACTGGCTAGCATGCTCGGGGTAAGCTGCAGATATGCAAAGAAAAGGTGTACTGGTGTCAACAGATGTCGGTGTCAGAATCAGTCTCCAACAGTGGACTGATCAATAAAGCCTCAGACTGGAAATGTCAAGTTTTCAATAAAAAAAAGTTATATAGATAGGTTAGATACATATGCGGGACACTCCATTAACACCAGTGGTGGGTTCTGAGTTGTACAAACGCCGTCAGAAACACAAAAACTGTATTTTGCCTTGACATGAAAGTGAGTTACTTCTTGGCAAAGCGCCATATATGGCGCTTTGCCAAAAAGTAATTCTGTTTTCAAAAAGCTGCCTTGCATGTTTTTCCTTGCAAAGGAAACACTAAGAGTACTGCAAATTCACCTGTGAGCTCTCTATTACCATGCCATTGCAACCTTCTAATTTAAATGCACTTACCATGAAATAAAATTTTGATGCTCCAAGGGGGACGAACCCAAAATTTTACCCGACACAGAGTTCCATGGCATCGGACCGAAAAAGCCCTTTGACACAAAAAGTTGATTTTTTTCCTCTGCACATTTTTAACATTTGTAGATATACATTCAATGCAGCTTGTTCTAATTCTCCTGAATACAGTCTTTTTTTGTGTTTCTCATCAAAATTATGAACATTTTCACACTTTTTATCACTGCTGACACAGAAATTTAAATGTGTTTTTCTTAGCGAAGGAAACACTTAGAATGCTGAAAGTCGATCTGTGAGCTCACTATTACCATGCCATTGCAGCCGCATAGCTTAAATTCACTTACCATGAAATAAAATTTTGAGGCAATAAGGCAGACAATGTCACTTTTTTTAAAAAGCTTCCTTGCCTGTCAAATCTTCTTCACAAGATCTTAAGTGATAAATATATTGGCTAGCATGCTCGGGTTAAGCTGCAGATATGCAAAGTAAAGGTGTACTGGTGTCAACAGATGTCAGTGTCAGAATCAATCTCCAACAGTGGACTGATCAATAAGGCCTCAGACTAGAAATGTCAAGTTTTCAACAAAAAAAAGTTATGTAAATAGGTTAGATACATATGCGGGACACTCCATCAACACCAGTGGTGGGTTCTGAGCTGTACAAACGCCGCCAGAAACACAAAAACTGTATTTTGCCTTGACATGAAAGTGAGTTACTGCCAAAAAGTCATTCTGTTTTCAAAATGCTGCCTTGCATGTTTTTCCTTGCAAAGGAAACACTAAGAGTACTGCAATTTCACCTGTGAGCTCTCTATTACCATGCCATTGCAACCTTCTAATTTAAATGCACTTATCATGAAATAAAATTTTGATGCTCCAAGGGGGACGAACCCAAAATTTTACCCGACACAGAGTTCCATGGCATCGGACCGAAAAAGCCCTTTGACACAAAAAGTTGATTTTTTTCCTCTGCACATTTTTAACATTTGTAGATATACATTCAATACAGCTTGCTCTAATTCTCCTGAATACAGTCTTTTTTTGTGTTTCTGATAGATATGAACATTTTCACACTTTTTATCACTGCTGACACAGAAATTTAAATGTGTTTTTCTTGGAGAAGGAAACACTTAGAATGCTGAAAATCCATCTGTGAGCTCACTATTACCATGCTATTGAAGCCGCCTAGTTTAAATTCACTTACCATGAAAGAAAGTTTTGAGGCTGTAAGGCCGACAATGTCACTTTTTTTTAAAGAAAGCTGCCTTGCCTGTCAAATCTTCTTCACAACATCCCAAGTGATAAATATACTGGCTAGCATGCTCGGGGTAAGCTGCAGATATGCAAAGAAAAGGTGTACTGGTGTCAACAGATGTCGGTGTCAGAATCAGTCTCCAACAGTGGACTGATCAATAAAGCCTCAGACTGGAAATGTCAAGTTTTCAATAAAAAAAAGTTATATAGATAGGTTAGATACATATGCGGGACACTCCATTAACACCAGTGGTGGGTTCTGAGTTGTACAAACGCCGTCAGAAACACAAAAACTGTATTTTGCCTTGACATGAAAGTGCGTTACTTCTATGGCGCTTTGCCAAAAAGTAATTCTGTTTTCAAAAAGCTGCCTTGCGTGTTTTTCCTTGCAAAGGAAACACTAAGAGTACTGCAAATTCACCTGTGAGCTCTCTATTACCATGCCATTGCAACCTTCTAATTTAAATGCACTTACCATGAAATAAAATTTTGATGCTCCAAGGGGGACGAACCCAAAATTTTACCCGACACAGAGTTCCATGGCATCGGACCAAAAAAGCCCTTTGACACAAAAAGTTGATTTTTTTCATCTGCACATTTTTAACATTTGTAGATATACATTCAATACAGCTTGCTCTAATTCTCCTGAATACAGTCTTTTTTTGTGTTTCTGATAAATATTATGAACATTTTCACACTTTTTATCACTGCTGACACAGAAATTTAAATGTGTTTTTCTTGGAGAAGGAAACACTTAGAATGCTGAAAATCCATCTGTGAGCTCACTATTACCATGCTATTGAAGCCGCCTAGTTTAAATTCACTTACCATGAAAGAAAGTTTTGAGGCTGTAAGGCCGACAATGTCACTTTTTTTTAAAGAAAGCTGCCTTGCCTGTCAAATCTTCTTCACAAGATCCCAAGTGATAAATATACTGGCTAGCATGCTCGGGGTAAGCTGCAGATATGCAAAGAAAAGGTGTACTGGTGTCAACAGATGTCGGTGTCAGAATCAGTCTCCAACAGTGGACTGATCAATAAAGCCTCAGACTGGAAATGTCAAGTTTTCAATAAAAAAAAGTTATATAGATAGGTTAGATACATATGCGGGACACTCCATTAACACCAGTGGTGGGTTCTGAGTTGTACAAACGCCGTCAGAAACACAAAAACTGTATTTTGCCTTGACATGAAAGTGAGTTACTTCTTGGCAAAGCGCCATATATGGCGCTTTGCCAAAAAGTAATTCTGTTTTCAAAAAGCTGCCTTGCGTGTTTTTCCTTGCAAAGGAAACACTAAGAGTACTGCAAATTCACCTGTGAGCTCTCTATTACCATGCCATTGCAACCTTCTAATTTAAATGCACTTACCATGAAATAAAATTTTGATGCTCCAAGGGGGACGAACCCAAAATTTTACCCGACACAGAGTTCCATGGCATCGGACCGAAAAAGCCCTTTGACACAAAAAGTTGATTTTTTTCCTCTGCACATTTTTAACATTTGTAGATATACATTCAATGCAGCTTGTTCTAATTCTCCTGAATACAGTCTTTTTTTGTGTTTCTCATCAAAATTATGAACATTTTCACACTTTTTATCACTGCTGACACAGAAATTTAAATGTGTTTTTCTTAGCGAAGGAAACACTTAGAATGCTGAAAGTCGATCTGTGAGCTCACTATTACCATGCCATTGCAGCCGCATAGCTTAAATTCACTTACCATGAAATAAAATTTTGAGGCAATAAGGCAGACAATGTCACTTTTTTTAAAAAGCTTCCTTGCCTGTCAAATCTTCTTCACAAGATCTTAAGTGATAAATATATTGGCTAGCATGCTCGGGTTAAGCTGCAGATATGCAAAGTAAAGGTGTACTGGTGTCAACAGATGTCAGTGTCAGAATCAATCTCCAACAGTGGACTGATCAATAAGGCCTCAGACTAGAAATGTCAAGTTTTCAACAAAAAAAAGTTATGTAAATAGGTTAGATACATATGCGGGACACTCCATCAACACCAGTGGTGGGTTCTGAGCTGTACAAACGCCGCCAGAAACACAAAAACTGTATTTTGCCTTGACATGAAAGTGAGTTACTGCCAAAAAGTCATTCTGTTTTCAAAAAGCTGCCTTGCATGTTTTTCCTTGCAAAGGAAACACTAAGAGTACTGCAATTTCACCTGTGAGCTCTCTATTACCATGCCATTGCAACCTTCTAATTTAAATGCACTTATCATGAAATAAAATTTTGATGCTCCAAGGGGGACGAACCCAAAATTTTACCCGACACAGAGTTCCATGGCATCGGACCGAAAAAGCCCTTTGACACAAAAAGTTGATTTTTTTCCTCTGCACATTTTTAACATTTGTAGATATACATTCAATACAGCTTGCTCTAATTCTCCTGAATACAGTCTTTTTTTGTGTTTCTGATAGATATGAACATTTTCACACTTTTTATCACTGCTGACACAGAAATTTAAATGTGTTTTTCTTGGAGAAGGAAACACTTAGAATGCTGAAAATCCATCTGTGAGCTCACTATTACCATGCTATTGAAGCCGCCTAGTTTAAATTCACTTACCATGAAAGAAAGTTTTGAGGCTGTAAGGCCGACAATGTCACTTTTTTTTTAAAGAAAGCTGCCTTGCCTGTCAAATCTTCTTCACAAGATCCCAAGTGATAAATATACTGGCTAGCATGCTCGGGCTAAGCTGCAGATATGCAAAGAAAAGGTGTACTGGTGTCAACAGATGTCGGTGTCAGAATCAGTCTCCAACAGTGGACTGATCAATAAAGCCTCAGACTGGAAATGTCAAGTTTTCAATAAAAAAAAGTTATATAGATAGGTTAGATACATATGCGGGACACTCCATTAACACCAGTGGTGGGTTCTGAGTTGTACAAACGCCGTCAGAAACACAAAAACTGTATTTTGCCTTGACATGAAAGTGAGTTACTTCTATGGCGCTTTGCCAAAAAGTAATTCTGTTTTCAAAAAGCTGCCTTGCGTGTTTTTCCTTGCAAAGGAAACACTAAGAGTACTGCAAATTCACCTGTGAGCTCTCTATTACCATGCCATTGCAACCTTCTAATTTAAATGCACTTACCATGAAATAAAATTTTGATGCTCCAAGGGGGACGAACCCAAAATTTTACCCGACACAGAGTTCCATGGCATCGGACCGAAAAAGCCCTTTGACACAAAAAGTTGATTTTTTTCCTCTGCACATTTTTAACATTTGTAGATATACATTCAATGCAGCTTGTTCTAATTCTCCTGAATACAGTCTTTTTTTGTGTTTCTCATCAAAATTATGAACATTTTCACACTTTTTATCACTGCTGACACAGAAATTTAAATGTGTTTTTCTTAGCGAAGGAAACACTTAGAATGCTGAAAGTCGATCTGTGAGCTCACTATTACCATGCCATTGCAGCCGCATAGCTTAAATTCACTTACCATGAAATAAAATTTTGAGGCAATAAGGCAGACAATGTCACTTTTTTTAAAAAGCTTCCTTGCCTGTCAAATCTTCTTCACAAGATCTTAAGTGATAAATATATTGGCTAGCATGCTCGGGTTAAGCTGCAGATATGCAAAGTAAAGGTGTACTGGTGTCAACAGATGTCAGTGTCAGAATCAATCTCCAACAGTGGACTGATCAATAAGGCCTCAGACTAGAAATGTCAAGTTTTCAACAAAAAAAAGTTATGTAAATAGGTTAGATACATATGCGGGACACTCCATCAACACCAGTGGTGGGTTCTGAGCTGTACAAACGCCGTCAGAAACACAAAAACTGTATTTTGCCTTGACATGAAAGTGAGTTACTGCCAAAAAGTCATTCTGTTTTCAAAAAGCTGCCTTGCGTGTTTTTCCTTGCAAAGGAAACACTAAGAGTACTGCAATTTCACCTGTGAGCTCTCTATTACCATGCCATTGCAACCTTCTAATTTAAATGCACTTATCATGAAATAAAATTTTGATGCTCCAAGGGGGACGAACCCAAAATTTTACCCGACACAGAGTTCCATGGCATCGGACCGAAAAAGCCCTTTGACACAAAAAGTTGATTTTTTTCCTCTGCACATTTTTAACATTTGTAGATATACATTCAATACAGCTTGCTCTAATTCTCCTGAATACAGTCTTTTTTTGTGTTTCTGATAGATATTATGAACATTTTCACACTTTTTATCACTGCTGACACAGAAATTTAAATGTGTTTTTCTTGGAGAAGGAAACACTTAGAATGCTGAAAATCCATCTGTGAGCTCACTATTACCATGCTATTGAAGCCGCCTAGTTTAAATTCACTTACCATGAAAGAAAGTTTTGAGGCTGTAAGGCCGACAATGTCACTTTTTTTAAAGAAAGCTGCCTTGCCTGTCAAATCTTCTTCACAAGATCCCAAGTGATAAATATACTGGCTTGCATGCTCGGGGTAAGCTGCAGATATGCAAAGAAAAGGTGTACTGGTGTCAACAGATGTCGGTGTCAGAATCAGTCTCCAACAGTGGACTGATCAATAAAGCCTCAGACTGGAAATGTCAAGTTTTCAATAAAAAAAAGTTATATAGATAGGTTAGATACATATGCGGGACACTCCATTAACACCAGTGGTGGGTTCTGAGTTGTACAAACGCCGTCAGAAACACAAAAACTGTATTTTGCCTTGACATGAAAGTGAGTTACTTCTTGGCAAAGCGCCATATATGGCGCTTTGCCAAAAAGTCATTCTGTTTTCAAAAAGCTGCCTTGCGTGTTTTTCCTTGCAAAGGAAACACTAAGAGTACTGCAAATTCACCTGTGAGCTCTCTATTACCATGCCATTGCAACCTTCTAATTTAAATGCACTTACCACGAAATAAAATTTTGATGCTCCAAGGGGGACGAACCCAATATTTTACCCGACACAGAGTTCCATGGCATCGGACCGAAAAAGCCCTTTGACACAAAAAGTTGATTATTTTTCCTCTGCACATTTTTTACATTTATAGATATACATTCAATGCAGCTTGTTCTAATTCTCCTGAATACAGTCTTTTTTTGTGTTTCTCATAAAAATTATGAACATTTTCACACTTTTTATCACTGCTGACACAGAAATTTAAATGTGTTTTTCTTAGCGAAGGAAACACTTAGAATGCTGAAAGTCGATCTGTGAGCTCACTATTACCATGCCATTGCAGCCGCATAGCTTAAATTCACTTACCATGAAATAACATGTTGAGGCAATAAGGCAGACAATGTCACTTTTTTTAAAAAGCTTCCTTGCCTGTCAAATCTTCTTCACAAGATCTTAAGTGATAAATATATTGGCTAGCATGCTCGGGTTAAGCTGCAGATATGCAAAGTAAAGGTGTACTGGTGTCAACAGATGTCAGTGTCAGAATCAATCTCCAACAGTGGACTGATCAATAAGGCCTCAGACTAGAAATGTCAAGTTTTCAACAACAAAAAAGTTATGTAAATAGGTTAGATACATATGCGGGACACTCCATCAACACCAGTGGTGGGTTCTGAGCTGTACAAACGCCGTCAGAAACACAAAAACTGTATTTTGCCTTGACATGAAAGTGAGTTACTGCCAAAAAGTCATTCTGTTTTCAAAAAGCTGCCTTGCGTGTTTTTCCTTGCAAAGGAAACACTAAGAGTACTGCAATTTCACCTGTGAGCTCTCTATTACCATGCCATTGCAACCTTCTAATTTAAATGCACTTATCATGAAATAAAATTTTGATGCTCCAAGGGGGACGAACCCAAAATTTTACCCGACACAGAGTTCCATGGCATCGGACCGAAAAAGCCCTTTGACACAAAAAGTTGATTTTTTTCCTCTGCACATTTTTAACATTTGTAGATATACATTCAATACAGCTTGCTCTAATTCTCCTGAATACAGTCTTTTTTTGTGTTTCTGATAGATATTATGAACATTTTCACACTTTTTATCACTGCTGACACAGAAATTTAAATGTGTTTTTCTTGGAGAAGGAAACACTTAGAATGCTGAAAATCCATCTGTGAGCTCACTATTACCATGCTATTGAAGCCGCCTAGTTTAAATTCACTTACCATGAAAGAAAGTTTTGAGGCTGTAAGGCCGACAATGTCACTTTTTTTAAAGAAAGCTGCCTTGCCTGTCAAATCTTCTTCACAAGATCCCAAGTGATAAATATACTGGCTAGCATGCTCGGGGTAAGCTGCAGATATGCAAAGAAAAGGTGTACTGGTGTCAACAGATGTTGGTGTCAGAATCAGTCTCCAACAGTGGACTGATCAATAAAGCCTCAGACTGGAAATGTCATGTTTTCAATAAAAAAAAGTTATATAGATAGGTTAGATACATATGCGGGACACTCCATTAACACCAGTGGTGGGTTCTGAGTTGTACAAACGCCGTCAGAAACACAAAAACTGTATTTTGCCTTGACATGAAAGTGAGTTACTTCTTGGCAAAGCGCCATATATGGCGCTTTGCCAAAAAGTCATTCTGTTTTCAAAAAGCTGCCTTGCGTGTTTTTCCTTGCAAAGGAAACACTAAGAGTACTGCAAATTCACCTGTGAGCTCTCTATTACCATGCCATTGCAACCTTCTAATTTAAATGCACTTACCACGAAATAAAATTTTGATGCTCCAAGGGGGACGAACCCAATATTTTACCCGACACAGAGTTCCATGGCATCGGACCGAAAAAGCCCTTTAACACAAAAAGTTGATTATTTTTCCTCTGCACATTTTTTACATTTATAGATATACATTCAATGCAGCTTGTTCTAATTCTCCTGAATACAGTCTTTTTTTGTGTTTCTCATAAAAATTATGAACATTTTCACACTTTTTATCACTGCTGACACAGAAATTTAAATGTGTTTTTCTTAGCGAAGGAAACACTTAGAATGCTGAAAGTCGATCTGTGAGCTCACTATTACCATGCCATTGCAGCCGCATAGCTTAAATTCACTTACCATGAAATAACATGTTGAGGCAATAAGGCAGACAATGTCACTTTTTTTAAAAAGCTTCCTTGCCTGTCAAATCTTCTTCACAAGATCTTAAGTGATAAATATATTGGCTAGCATGCTCGGGTTAAGCTGCAGATATGCAAAGTAAAGGTGTACTGGTGTCAACAGATGTCAGTGTCAGAATCAATCTCCAACAGTGGACTGATCAATAAGGCCTCAGACTAGAAATGTCAAGTTTTCAACAACAAAAAAGTTATGTAAATAGGTTAGATACATATGCGGGACACTCCATCAACACCAGTGGTGGGTTCTGAGTTGTACAAACGCCGTCAGAAACACAAAAACTGTATTTTGCCTTGACATGAAAGTGAGTTACTGCCAAAAAGTCATTCTGTTTTCAAAAAGCTGACTTGCGTGTTTTTCCTTGCAAAGGAAACACTAAGAGTACTGCAAATTCACCTGTGAGCTCTCTATTACCATGCCATTGCAACCTTCTAATTTAAATGCACTTATCATGAAATAAAATTTTGATGCTCCAAGGGGGACGAACCCAAAATTTTACACGACACAGAGTTCCATGGCATCGGACCGAAAAAGCCCTTTGACACAAAAAGTTGATTTTTTTCCTCTGCACATTTTTAACATTTGTAGATATACATTCAATACAGCTTGCTCTAATTCTCCTGAATACAGTCTTTTTTTGTGTTTCTGATAAATATTATGAACATTTTCACACTTTTTATCACTGCTGACACAGAAATTTAAATGTGTTTTTCTTGGAGAAGGAAACACTTAGAATGCTGAAAATCCATCTGTGAGCTCACTATTACCATGTATTGAAGCCGCCTAGTTTAAATTCACTTACCATGAAAGAAAGTTTTGAGGCTGTAAGGCCGACAATGTCACTTTTTTTAAAGAAAGCTGCCTTGCCTGTCAAATCTTCTTCACAAGATCCCAAGTGATAAATATACTGGCTAGCATGCTCGGGGTAAGCTGCAGATATGCAAAGAAAAGGTGTACTGGTGTCAACAGATGTCGGTGTCAGAATCAGTCTCCAACAGTGGACTGATCAATAAAGCCTCAGACTGGAAATGTCAAGTTTTCAATAAAAAAAAGTTATATAGATAGGTTAGATACATATGCGGGACACTCCATTAACACCAGTGGTGGGTTCTGAGTTGTACAAACGCCGTCAGAAACACAAAAACTGTATTTTGCCTTGACATGAAAGTGAGTTACTTCTTGGCAAAGCGCCATATATGGCGCTTTGCCAAAAAGTCATTCTGTTTTCAAAAAGCTGCCTTGCGTGTTTTTCCTTGCAAAGGAAACACTAAGAGTACTGCAAATTCACCTGTGAGCTCTCTATTACCATGCCATTGCAACCTTCTAATTTAAATGCACTTACCATGAAATAAAATTTTGATGCTCCAAGGGGGACGAACCCAAAATTTTACCCGACACAGAGTTCCATGGCATCGGACCGAAAAAGCCCTTTGACACAAAAAGTTGATTTTTTTCCTCTGCACATTTTTAACATTTGTAGATATACATTCAAAACAGCTTGCTCTAATTCTCCTGAATACAGTCTTTTTTTGTGTTTCTGATAAATATTATGAACATTTTCACACTTTTTATCACTGCTGACACAGAAATTTAAATGTGTTTTTCTTGGAGAAGTAAACACTTAGAATGCTGAAAATCCATGTGTGAGCTCACTATTACCATGCTATTGAAGCCGCCTAGTTTAAATTCACTTACCATGAAAGAAAGTTTTGAGGCTGTAAGGCCGACAATGTCACTTTTTTTAAAGAAAGCTGCCTTGCCTGTCAAATCTTCTTCACAAGATCCCAAGTGATAAATATACTGGCTAGCATGCTCGGGGTAAGCTGCAGATATGCAAAGAAAAGGTGTACTGGTGTCAACAGATGTCGGTGTCAGAATCAGTCTCCAACAGTGGACTGATCAATAAAGCCTCAGACTGGAAATGTCAAGTTTTCAATAAAAAAAAGTTATATAGATAGGTTAGATACATATGCGGGACACTCCATTAACACCAGTGGTGGGTTCTGAGTTGTACAAACGCCGTCAGAAACACAAAAACTGTCTTTTGCCTTGACATGAAAGTGAGTTACTTCTTGGCAAAGCGCCATATATGGCGCTTTGCCAAAAAGTCATTCTGTTTTCAAAAAGCTGCCTTGCGTGTTTTTCCTTGCAAAGGAAACACTAAGAGTACTGCAAATTCACCTGTGAGCTCTCTATTACCATGCCATTGCAACCTTCTAATTTAAATGCACTTACCATGAAATAAAATTTTGATGCTCCAAGGGGGAGGAACCCAAAATTTTACCTGCCACAGAGTTCCATGGCATCGGACCGAAAAAGCCTTTTGACACAAAAAGTTGATTTTTTTCCTCTGCACATTTTTAACATTTGTAGATATACATTCAATACAGCTTGCTCTAATTCTCCTGAATACAGTCTTTTTTTGTGTTTCTGATAAATATTATGAACATTTTCACACTTTTTATCACTGCTGACACAGAAATTTAAATGTGCTTTTCTTGGAGAAGGAAACACTTAGAATGCTGAAAATCCATCTGTGAGCTCACTATTACCATGCTATTGAAGCCGCCTAGTTTAAATTCACTTACCAGTAAAGAAAGTTTTGAGGCTGTAAGGCCGACAATGTCACTTTTTTTAAAGAAAGCTGCCTTGCCTGTCAAATCTTCTTCACAAGATCCCAAGTGATAAATATACTGGCTAGCATGCTCGGGGTAAGCTGCAGATATGCAAAGAAAAGGTGTACTGGTGTCAACAGATGTCGGTGTCAGAATCAGTCTCCAACAGTGGACTGATCAATAAAGCCTCAGACTGGAAATGTCAAGTTTTCAATAAAAAAAAGTTATATAGATAGGTTAGATACATATGCGGGACACTCCATTAACACCAGTGGTGGGTTCTGAGTTGTACAAACGCCGTTAGAAACACAAAAACTGTATTTTGCCTTGACATGAAAGTGAGTTACTTCTTGGCAAAGCGCCATATATGGCGCTTTGCCAAAAAGTCATTCTGTTTTCAAAAAGCTGCCTTGCGTGTTTTTCCTTGCAAAGGAAACACTGAGTAGTGCAAATTCACCTGTGAGCTCTCTATTACCATGCCATTGCAACCTTCTAATTTAAATGCACTTACCATGAAATAAAATTTTGATGCTCCAAGGGGGACGAACCCAAAATTTTACCCGACACAGAGTTCCATGGCATCGGACCGAAAAAGCCCTTTGACACAAAAAGTTGACTATTTTTCCTCTGCACATTTTTTACATTTATAGATATACATTCAATGCAGCTTGTTCTAATTCTCCTGAATACAGTCTTTTTTTGTGTTTCTCATAAAAATTATGAACATTTTCACACTTTTTATCACTGCTGACACAGAAATTTAAATGTGTTTTTCTTAGCGAAGGAAACACTTAGAATGCTGAAAGTCGATCTGTGAGCTCACTATTACCATGCCATTGCAGCCGCATAGCTTAAATTCACTTACCATGAAATAAAATGTTGAGGCAATAAGGCAGACAATGTCACTTTTTTTAAAAAGCTTCCTTGCCTGTCAAATCTTCTTCACAAGATCTTAAGTGATAAATATATTGGCTAGCATGCTCGGGTTAAGCTGCAGATATGCAAAGTAAAGGTGTACTGGTGTCAACAGATGTCAGTGTCAGAATCAATCTCCAACAGTGGACTGATCAATAAGGCCTCAGACTAGAAATGTCAAGTTTTCAACAACAAAAAAGTTATGTAAATAGGTTAGATACATATGCGGGACACTCCATCAACACCAGTGGTGGGTTCTGAGTTGTACAAACGCCGTCAGAAACACAAAAACTGTATTTTGCCTTGACATGAAAGTGAGTTACTGCCAAAAAGTCATTCTGTTTTCAAAAAGCTGCCTTGCGTGTTTTTCCTTGCAAAGGAAACACTAAGAGTACTGCAAATTCACCTGTGAGCTCTCTATTACCATGCCATTGCAACCTTCTAATTTAAATGCACTTATCATGAAATAAAATTTTGATGCTCCAAGGGGGACGAACCCAAAATTTTACACGACACAGAGTTCCATGGCATCGGACCGAAAAAGCCCTTTGACACAAAAAGTTGATTTTTTTCCTCTGCAAATTTTTAACATTTGTAGATATACATTCAATACAGCTTGCTCTAATTCTCCTGAATACAGTCTTTTTTTGTGTTTCTGATAAATATTATGAACATTTTCACACTTTTTATCACTGCTGACACAGAAATTTAAATGTGTTTTTCTTGGAGAAGGAAACACTTAGAATGCTGAAAATCCATCTGTGAGCTCACTATTACCATGCTATTGAAGCCGCCTAGTTTAAATTCACTTACCATGAAAGAAAGTTTTGAGGCTGTAAGGCCGACAATGTCACTTTTTTTAAAGAAAGCTGCCTTGCCTGTCAAATCTTCTTCACAAGATCCCAAGTGATAAATATACTGGCTAGCATGCTCGGGGTAAGCTGCAGATATGCAAAGAAAAGGTGTACTGGTGTCAACAGATGTCGGTGTCAGAATCAGTCTCCAACAGTGGACTGATCAATAAAGCCTCAGACTGGAAATGTCAAGTTTTCAATAAAAAAAAGTTATATAGATAGGTTAGATACATATGCGGGACACTCCATTAACACCAGTGGTGGGTTCTGAGTTGTACAAACGCCGTCAGAAACACAAAAACTGTCTTTTGCCTTGACATGAAAGTGAGTTACTTCTTGGCAAAGCGCCATATATGGCGCTTTGCCAAAAAGTCATTCTGTTTTCAAAAAGCTGCCTTGCGTGTTTTTCCTTGCAAAGGAAACACTAAGAGTACTGCAAATTCACCTGTGAGCTCTCTATTACCATGCCATTGCAACCTTCTAATTTAAATGCACTTACCATGAAATAAAATTTTGATGCTCCAAGGGGGAGGAACCCAAAATTTTACACGACACAGAGTTCCATGGCATCGGACCGAAAAAGCCCTTTGACACAAAAAGTTGATTTTTTTCCTCTGCACATTTTTAACATTTGTAGATATACATTCAATACAGCTTGCTCTAATTCTCCTGAATACAGTCTTTTTTTGTGTTTCTGATAAATATTATGAACATTTTCACACTTTTTATCACTGCTGACACAGAAATTTAAATGTGTTTTTCTTGGAGAAGGAAACACTTAGAATGCTGAAAATCCATGTGTGAGCTCACTATTACCATGCTATTGAAGCCGCCTAGTTTAAATTCACTTACCATGAAAGAAAGTTTTGAGGCTGTAAGGCCGACAATGTCACTTTTTTTAAAGAAAGCTGCCTTGCCTGTCAAATCTTCTTCACAAGATCCCAAGTGATAAATATACTGGCTAGCATGCTCGGGGTAAGCTGCAGATATGCAAAGAAAAGGTGTACTGGTGTCAACAGATGTCGGTGTCAGAATCAGTCTCCAACAGTGGACTGATCAATAAAGCCTCAGACTGGAAATGTCAAGTTTTCAATAAAAAAAAGTTATATAGATAGGTTAGATACATATGCGGGACACTCCATTAACACCAGTGGTGGGTTCTGAGTTGTACAAACGCCGTCAGAAACACAAAAACTGTATTTTGCCTTGACATGAAAGTGAGTTACTTCTTGGCAAAGCGCCATATATGGCGCTTTGCCAAAAAGTCATTCTGTTTTCAAAAAGCTGCCTTGCGTGTTTTTCCTTGCAAAGGAAACACTAAGAGTACTGCAAATTCACCTGTGAGCTCTCTATTACCATGCCATTGCAACCTTCTAATTTAAATGCACTTACCACGAAATAAAATTTTGATGCTCCAAGGGGGACGAACCCAATATTTTACCCGACACAGAGTTCCATGGCATCGGACCGAAAAAGCCCTTTGACACAAAAAGTTGATTATTTTTCCTCTGCACATTTTTTACATTTATAGATATACATTCAATGCAGCTTGTTCTAATTCTCCTGAATACAGTCTTTTTTTGTGTTTCTCATAAAAATTATGAACATTTTCACACTTTTTATCACTGCTGACACAGAAATTTAAATGTGTTTTTCTTAGCGAAGGAAACACTTAGAATGCTGAAAGTCGATCTGTGAGCTCACTATTACCATGCCATTGCAGCCGCATAGCTTAAATTCACTTACCATGAAATAACATGTTGAGGCAATAAGGCAGACAATGTCACTTTTTTTAAAAAGCTTCCTTGCCTGTCAAATCTTCTTCACAAGATCTTAAGTGATAAATATATTGGCTAGCATGCTCGGGTTAAGCTGCAGATATGCAAAGTAAAGGTGTACTGGTGTCAACAGATGTCAGTGTCAGAATCAATCTCCAACAGTGGACTGATCAATAAGGCCTCAGACTAGAAATGTCAAGTTTTCAACAACAAAAAAGTTATGTAAATAGGTTAGATACATATGCGGGACACTCCATCAACACCAGTGGTGGGTTCTGAGCTGTACAAACGCCGTCAGAAACACAAAAACTGTATTTTGCCTTGACATGAAAGTGAGTTACTGCCAAAAAGTCATTCTGTTTTCAAAAAGCTGCCTTGCGTGTTTTTCCTTGCAAAGGAAACACTAAGAGTACTGCAATTTCACCTGTGAGCTCTCTATTACCATGCCATTGCAACCTTCTAATTTAAATGCACTTATCATGAAATAAAATTTTGATGCTCCAAGGGGGACGAACCCAAAATTTTACCCGACACAGAGTTCCATGGCATCGGACCGAAAAAGCCCTTTGACACAAAAAGTTGATTTTTTTCCTCTGCACATTTTTAACATTTGTAGATATACATTCAATACAGCTTGCTCTAATTCTCCTGAATACAGTCTTTTTTTGTGTTTCTGATAGATATTATGAACATTTTCACACTTTTTATCACTGCTGACACAGAAATTTAAATGTGTTTTTCTTGGAGAAGGAAACACTTAGAATGCTGAAAATCCATCTGTGAGCTCACTATTACCATGCTATTGAAGCCGCCTAGTTTAAATTCACTTACCATGAAAGAAAGTTTTGAGGCTGTAAGGCCGACAATGTCACTTTTTTTAAAGAAAGCTGCCTTGCCTGTCAAATCTTCTTCACAAGATCCCAAGTGATAAATATACTGGCTAGCATGCTCGGGGTAAGCTGCAGATATGCAAAGAAAAGGTGTACTGGTGTCAACAGATGTTGGTGTCAGAATCAGTCTCCAACAGTGGACTGATCAATAAAGCCTCAGACTGGAAATGTCATGTTTTCAATAAAAAAAAGTTATATAGATAGGTTAGATACATATGCGGGACACTCCATTAACACCAGTGGTGGGTTCTGAGTTGTACAAACGCCGTCAGAAACACAAAAACTGTATTTTGCCTTGACATGAAAGTGAGTTACTTCTTGGCAAAGCGCCATATATGGCGCTTTGCCAAAAAGTCATTCTGTTTTCAAAAAGCTGCCTTGCGTGTTTTTCCTTGCAAAGGAAACACTAAGAGTACTGCAAATTCACCTGTGAGCTCTCTATTACCATGCCATTGCAACCTTCTAATTTAAATGCACTTACCACGAAATAAAATTTTGATGCTCCAAGGGGGACGAACCCAATATTTTACCCGACACAGAGTTCCATGGCATCGGACCGAAAAAGCCCTTTAACACAAAAAGTTGATTATTTTTCCTCTGCACATTTTTTACATTTATAGATATACATTCAATGCAGCTTGTTCTAATTCTCCTGAATACAGTCTTTTTTTGTGTTTCTCATAAAAATTATGAACATTTTCACACTTTTTATCACTGCTGACACAGAAATTTAAATGTGTTTTTCTTAGCGAAGGAAACACTTAGAATGCTGAAAGTCGATCTGTGAGCTCACTATTACCATGCCATTGCAGCCGCATAGCTTAAATTCACTTACCATGAAATAACATGTTGAGGCAATAAGGCAGACAATGTCACTTTTTTTAAAAAGCTTCCTTGCCTGTCAAATCTTCTTCACAAGATCTTAAGTGATAAATATATTGGCTAGCATGCTCGGGTTAAGCTGCAGATATGCAAAGTAAAGGTGTACTGGTGTCAACAGATGTCAGTGTCAGAATCAATCTCCAACAGTGGACTGATCAATAAGGCCTCAGACTAGAAATGTCAAGTTTTCAACAACAAAAAAGTTATGTAAATAGGTTAGATACATATGCGGGACACTCCATCAACACCAGTGGTGGGTTCTGAGTTGTACAAACGCCGTCAGAAACACAAAAACTGTATTTTGCCTTGACATGAAAGTGAGTTACTGCCAAAAAGTCATTCTGTTTTCAAAAAGCTGACTTGCGTGTTTTTCCTTGCAAAGGAAACACTAAGAGTACTGCAAATTCACCTGTGAGCTCTCTATTACCATGCCATTGCAACCTTCTAATTTAAATGCACTTATCATGAAATAAAATTTTGATGCTCCAAGGGGGACGAACCCAAAATTTTACACGACACAGAGTTCCATGGCATCGGACCGAAAAAGCCCTTTGACACAAAAAGTTGATTTTTTTCCTCTGCACATTTTTAACATTTGTAGATATACATTCAATACAGCTTGCTCTAATTCTCCTGAATACAGTCTTTTTTTGTGTTTCTGATAAATATTATGAACATTTTCACACTTTTTATCACTGCTGACACAGAAATTTAAATGTGTTTTTCTTGGAGAAGGAAACACTTAGAATGCTGAAAATCCATCTGTGAGCTCACTATTACCATGTATTGAAGCCGCCTAGTTTAAATTCACTTACCATGAAAGAAAGTTTTGAGGCTGTAAGGCCGACAATGTCACTTTTTTTAAAGAAAGCTGCCTTGCCTGTCAAATCTTCTTCACAAGATCCCAAGTGATAAATATACTGGCTAGCATGCTCGGGGTAAGCTGCAGATATGCAAAGAAAAGGTGTACTGGTGTCAACAGATGTCGGTGTCAGAATCAGTCTCCAACAGTGGACTGATCAATAAAGCCTCAGACTGGAAATGTCAAGTTTTCAATAAAAAAAAGTTATATAGATAGGTTAGATACATATGCGGGACACTCCATTAACACCAGTGGTGGGTTCTGAGTTGTACAAACGCCGTCAGAAACACAAAAACTGTATTTTGCCTTGACATGAAAGTGAGTTACTTCTTGGCAAAGCGCCATATATGGCGCTTTGCCAAAAAGTCATTCTGTTTTCAAAAAGCTGCCTTGCGTGTTTTTCCTTGCAAAGGAAACACTAAGAGTACTGCAAATTCACCTGTGAGCTCTCTATTACCATGCCATTGCAACCTTCTAATTTAAATGCACTTACCATGAAATAAAATTTTGATGCTCCAAGGGGGACGAACCCAAAATTTTACCCGACACAGAGTTCCATGGCATCGGACCGAAAAAGCCCTTTGACACAAAAAGTTGATTTTTTTCCTCTGCACATTTTTAACATTTGTAGATATACATTCAAAACAGCTTGCTCTAATTCTCCTGAATACAGTCTTTTTTTGTGTTTCTGATAAATATTATGAACATTTTCACACTTTTTATCACTGCTGACACAGAAATTTAAATGTGTTTTTCTTGGAGAAGTAAACACTTAGAATGCTGAAAATCCATGTGTGAGCTCACTATTACCATGCTATTGAAGCCGCCTAGTTTAAATTCACTTACCATGAAAGAAAGTTTTGAGGCTGTAAGGCCGACAATGTCACTTTTTTTAAAGAAAGCTGCCTTGCCTGTCAAATCTTCTTCACAAGATCCCAAGTGATAAATATACTGGCTAGCATGCTCGGGGTAAGCTGCAGATATGCAAAGAAAAGGTGTACTGGTGTCAACAGATGTCGGTGTCAGAATCAGTCTCCAACAGTGGACTGATCAATAAAGCCTCAGACTGGAAATGTCAAGTTTTCAATAAAAAAAAGTTATATAGATAGGTTAGATACATATGCGGGACACTCCATTAACACCAGTGGTGGGTTCTGAGTTGTACAAACGCCGTCAGAAACACAAAAACTGTCTTTTGCCTTGACATGAAAGTGAGTTACTTCTTGGCAAAGCGCCATATATGGCGCTTTGCCAAAAAGTCATTCTGTTTTCAAAAAGCTGCCTTGCGTGTTTTTCCTTGCAAAGGAAACACTAAGAGTACTGCAAATTCACCTGTGAGCTCTCTATTACCATGCCATTGCAACCTTCTAATTTAAATGCACTTACCATGAAATAAAATTTTGATGCTCCAAGGGGGAGGAACCCAAAATTTTACCTGCCACAGAGTTCCATGGCATCGGACCGAAAAAGCCTTTTGACACAAAAAGTTGATTTTTTTCCTCTGCACATTTTTAACATTTGTAGATATACATTCAATACAGCTTGCTCTAATTCTCCTGAATACAGTCTTTTTTTGTGTTTCTGATAAATATTATGAACATTTTCACACTTTTTATCACTGCTGACACAGAAATTTAAATGTGCTTTTCTTGGAGAAGGAAACACTTAGAATGCTGAAAATCCATCTGTGAGCTCACTATTACCATGCTATTGAAGCCGCCTAGTTTAAATTCACTTACCAGTAAAGAAAGTTTTGAGGCTGTAAGGCCGACAATGTCACTTTTTTTAAAGAAAGCTGCCTTGCCTGTCAAATCTTCTTCACAAGATCCCAAGTGATAAATATACTGGCTAGCATGCTCGGGGTAAGCTGCAGATATGCAAAGAAAAGGTGTACTGGTGTCAACAGATGTCGGTGTCAGAATCAGTCTCCAACAGTGGACTGATCAATAAAGCCTCAGACTGGAAATGTCAAGTTTTCAATAAAAAAAAGTTATATAGATAGGTTAGATACATATGCGGGACACTCCATTAACACCAGTGGTGGGTTCTGAGTTGTACAAACGCCGTTAGAAACACAAAAACTGTATTTTGCCTTGACATGAAAGTGAGTTACTTCTTGGCAAAGCGCCATATATGGCGCTTTGCCAAAAAGTCATTCTGTTTTCAAAAAGCTGCCTTGCGTGTTTTTCCTTGCAAAGGAAACACTGAGTAGTGCAAATTCACCTGTGAGCTCTCTATTACCATGCCATTGCAACCTTCTAATTTAAATGCACTTACCATGAAATAAAATTTTGATGCTCCAAGGGGGACGAACCCAAAATTTTACCCGACACAGAGTTCCATGGCATCGGACCGAAAAAGCCCTTTGACACAAAAAGTTGACTATTTTTCCTCTGCACATTTTTTACATTTATAGATATACATTCAATGCAGCTTGTTCTAATTCTCCTGAATACAGTCTTTTTTTGTGTTTCTCATAAAAATTATGAACATTTTCACACTTTTTATCACTGCTGACACAGAAATTTAAATGTGTTTTTCTTAGCGAAGGAAACACTTAGAATGCTGAAAGTCGATCTGTGAGCTCACTATTACCATGCCATTGCAGCCGCATAGCTTAAATTCACTTACCATGAAATAAAATGTTGAGGCAATAAGGCAGACAATGTCACTTTTTTTAAAAAGCTTCCTTGCCTGTCAAATCTTCTTCACAAGATCTTAAGTGATAAATATATTGGCTAGCATGCTCGGGTTAAGCTGCAGATATGCAAAGTAAAGGTGTACTGGTGTCAACAGATGTCAGTGTCAGAATCAATCTCCAACAGTGGACTGATCAATAAGGCCTCAGACTAGAAATGTCAAGTTTTCAACAACAAAAAAGTTATGTAAATAGGTTAGATACATATGCGGGACACTCCATCAACACCAGTGGTGGGTTCTGAGTTGTACAAACGCCGTCAGAAACACAAAAACTGTATTTTGCCTTGACATGAAAGTGAGTTACTGCCAAAAAGTCATTCTGTTTTCAAAAAGCTGCCTTGCGTGTTTTTCCTTGCAAAGGAAACACTAAGAGTACTGCAAATTCACCTGTGAGCTCTCTATTACCATGCCATTGCAACCTTCTAATTTAAATGCACTTATCATGAAATAAAATTTTGATGCTCCAAGGGGGACGAACCCAAAATTTTACACGACACAGAGTTCCATGGCATCGGACCGAAAAAGCCCTTTGACACAAAAAGTTGATTTTTTTCCTCTGCAAATTTTTAACATTTGTAGATATACATTCAATACAGCTTGCTCTAATTCTCCTGAATACAGTCTTTTTTTGTGTTTCTGATAAATATTATGAACATTTTCACACTTTTTATCACTGCTGACACAGAAATTTAAATGTGTTTTTCTTGGAGAAGGAAACACTTAGAATGCTGAAAATCCATCTGTGAGCTCACTATTACCATGCTATTGAAGCCGCCTAGTTTAAATTCACTTACCATGAAAGAAAGTTTTGAGGCTGTAAGGCCGACAATGTCACTTTTTTTAAAGAAAGCTGCCTTGCCTGTCAAATCTTCTTCACAAGATCCCAAGTGATAAATATACTGGCTAGCATGCTCGGGGTAAGCTGCAGATATGCAAAGAAAAGGTGTACTGGTGTCAACAGATGTCGGTGTCAGAATCAGTCTCCAACAGTGGACTGATCAATAAAGCCTCAGACTGGAAATGTCAAGTTTTCAATAAAAAAAAGTTATATAGATAGGTTAGATACATATGCGGGACACTCCATTAACACCAGTGGTGGGTTCTGAGTTGTACAAACGCCGTCAGAAACACAAAAACTGTCTTTTGCCTTGACATGAAAGTGAGTTACTTCTTGGCAAAGCGCCATATATGGCGCTTTGCCAAAAAGTCATTCTGTTTTCAAAAAGCTGCCTTGCGTGTTTTTCCTTGCAAAGGAAACACTAAGAGTACTGCAAATTCACCTGTGAGCTCTCTATTACCATGCCATTGCAACCTTCTAATTTAAATGCACTTACCATGAAATAAAATTTTGATGCTCCAAGGGGGAGGAACCCAAAATTTTACACGACACAGAGTTCCATGGCATCGGACCGAAAAAGCCCTTTGACACAAAAAGTTGATTTTTTTCCTCTGCACATTTTTAACATTTGTAGATATACATTCAATACAGCTTGCTCTAATTCTCCTGAATACAGTCTTTTTTTGTGTTTCTGATAAATATTATGAACATTTTCACACTTTTTATCACTGCTGACACAGAAATTTAAATGTGTTTTTCTTGGAGAAGGAAACACTTAGAATGCTGAAAATCCATGTGTGAGCTCACTATTACCATGCTATTGAAGCCGCCTAGTTTAAATTCACTTACCATGAAAGAAAGTTTTGAGGCTGTAAGGCCGACAATGTCACTTTTTTTAAAGAAAGCTGCCTTGCCTGTCAAATCTTCTTCACAAGATCCCAAGTGATAAATATACTGGCTAGCATGCTCGGGGTAAGCTGCAGATATGCAAAGAAAAGGTGTACTGGTGTCAACAGATGTCGGTGTCAGAATCAGTCTCCAACAGTGGACTGATCAATAAAGCCTCAGACTGGAAATGTCAAGTTTTCAATAAAAAAAAGTTATATAGATAGGTTAGATACATATGCGGGACACTCCATTAACACCAGTGGTGGGTTCTGAGTTGTACAAACGCCGTCAGAAACACAAAAACTGTCTTTTGCCTTGACATGAAAGTGAGTTACTTCTTGGCAAAGCGCCATATATGGCGCTTTGCCAAAAAGTCATTCTGTTTTCAAAAAGCTGCCTTGCGTGTTTTTCCTTGCAAAGGAAACACTAAGAGTACTGCAAATTCACCTGTGAGCTCTCTAATACCATGCCATTGCAACCTTCTAATTTAAATGCACTTACCATGAAATAAAATTTTGATGCTCCAAGGGGGAGGAACCCAAAATTTTACACGACACAGAGTTCCATGGCATCGGATCGAAAAAGCCCTTTGACACAAAAAGTTGATTTTTTTCCTCTGCACATTTTTAACATTTGTAGATATACATTCAATACAGCTTGCTCTAATTCTCCTGAATACAGTCTTTTTTTGTGTTTCTGATAAATATTATGAACATTTTCACACTTTTTATCACTGCTGACACAGAAATTTAAATGTGTTTTTCTTGGAGAAGGAAACACTTAGAATGCTGAAAATCCATGTGTGAGCTCACTATTACCATGCTATTGAAGCCGCCTAGTTTAAATTCACTTACCATGAAAGAAAGTTTTGAGGCTGTAAGGCCGACAATGTCACTTTTTTTAAAGAAAGCTGCCTTGCCTGTCAAATCTTCTTCACAAGATCCCAAGTGATAAATATACTGGCTAGCATGCTCGGGGTAAGCTGCAGATATGCAAAGAAAAGGTGTACTGGTGTCAACAGATGTCGGTGTCAGAATCAGTCTCCAACAGTGGACTGATCAATAAAGCCTCAGACTGGAAATGTCAAGTTTTCAATAAAAAAAAGTTATATAGATAGGTTAGATACATATGCGGGACACTCCATTAACACCAGTGGTGGGTTCTGAGTTGTACAAACGCCGTCAGAAACACAAAAACTGTATTTTGCCTTGACATGAAAGTGAGTTACTTCTTGGCAAAGCGCCATATATGGCGCTTTGCCAAAAAGTCATTCTGTTTTCAAAAAGCTGCCTTGCGTGTTTTTCCTTGCAAAGGAAACACTGAGTAGTGCAAATTCACCTGTGAGCTCTCTATTACCATGCCATTGCAACCTTCTAATTTAAATGCACTTACCATGAAATAAAATTTTGATGCTCCAAGGGGGACGAACCCAAAATTTTACCCGACACAGAGTTCCATGGCATCGGACCGAAAAAGCCCTTTGACACAAAAAGTTGATTATTTTTCCTCTGCACATTTTTTACATTTATAGATATACATTCAATGCAGCTTGTTCTAATTCTCCTGAATACAGTCTTTTTTTGTGTTTCTCATAAAAATTATGAACATTTTCACACTTTTTATCACTGCTGACACAGAAATTTAAATGTGTTTTTCTTAGCGAAGGAAACACTTAGAATGCTGAAAGTCGATCTGTGAGCTCACTATTACCATGCCATTGCAGCCGCATAGCTTAAATTCACTTACCATGAAATAACATTTTGAGGCAATAAGGCAGACAATGTCACTTTATTTAAAAAGTTTCCTTGCCTGTCAAATCTTCTTCACAAGATCTCAAGTGATAAATATATTGGCTAGCATGCTCGGGTTAAGCTGCAGATATGGAAAGAAAAGGTGTACTGGTGTCAACAGATGTCGGTGTCAGAATCAATCTCCAACAGTGGACTGATCAATAAGGCCTCAGACTAGAAATGTCAAGTTTTCAACAAAAAAAAGTTATGTAAATAGGTTAGATACATATGCGGGACACTCCATTAACACCAGTGGTGGGTTCTGAGTTGTACAAACGCCGTCAGAAACACAAAAACTGTATTTTGCCTTGACATGAAAGTGAGTTACTTCTTGGCAAAGCGCCATATATGGCGCTTTGCCAAAAAGTCATTCTGTTTTCAAAAAGCTGCCTTCGTGTTTTTCCTTGCAAAGGAAACACTAAGAGTACTGCAAATTCACCTGTGAGCTCTCTATTACCATGCCATTGCAACCTTCTAATTTAAATGCACTTACCATGAAATAAAATTTTGATGCTCCAAGGGGGCGAACCCAAAATTTTACCCGACACAGAGTTCCATGGCATCGGACCGAAAAAGCCCTTTGACACAAAAAGTTGATTATTTTTCCTCTGCACATTTTTTAAATTCATAGATATACATTCAATGCAGCTTGTTCTAATTCTCCTGAATACAGTCTTTTTTTGTGTTTCTCATAAAAATTATGAACATTTTCACACTTTTTATCACTGCTGACACAGAAATTTAAATGTGTTTTTCTTAGCGAAGGAAACACTTAGAATGCTGAAAGTCGATCTGTGAGCTCACTATTACCATGCCATTGCAGCCGCATAGCTTAAATTCACTTACCATGAAATAAAATTTTGAGGCAATAAGGCAGACAATGTAACTTTTTTTAAAAAGCTTCCTTGCCTGTCAAATCTTCTTCACAAGATCTCAAGTGATAAATATATTGGCTAGCATGCTCGGGTTAAGCTGCAGATATGCAAAGAAAAGGTGTACTGGTGTCAACAGATGTCAGTGTCAGAATCAATCTCCAACAGTGGACTGATCAATAAGGCCTCAGACTAGAAATGTCAAGTTTTCAATAAAAAAAAGTTATATAGATATGATATGATATGATATGATATGATATTTGTAACGCGCCTATACACAAGTGTTTCAAGGCGCGACGAGGCAGGGAGGGGGGTACAAGGGGAGACAGAAAACGATCCTACTAGGCCAGGTGTCATTCAGATCGCGCAAGTGCAGGGGTAGGGGAGGGGAAAAGTGCAAGGGGAAGGGGAGGGGGGGAGTGCAGTACAAGGTAAGAGGCGTACGTAATAAATAAATAAATAGGGCCAGCTGGTGGCAAGTGTGAGGTAAGTGCAGAACAAGTGCTGGGGGAGGGGGGGCTGTAGGGATACAGAGACAGACCCGCAGTGCAAAGGGGTTCCAGGGCATCAGTGCAAGTGGAGAGTGGCAGGGCCCAGGACCGAGGCCGTTTAGAGTGGTCCAATTGCAGGATCAGTGCAGCTTCAGTGAAAATTAATTAGCCGCTCAGCAGGGGAGAGGGAGAGGGAAAGCAGAAGCAAAGAGGAAGGTTTTGAGGTGCTTCCGGAACCGGAGATGGTTCTCCTCAAGTTTCAGGGAGGCAGGAAGGCTGCTCCAGAGGGAGGCCCCTGCCGCGGAGAGAGATCTACCCCCAGCTTGTTGCTTCGAGAAGCGGCTAACCCTGAGGGAGTTGGAGGCGGATGAGCGAAGGGCTCGGGAAGGAAGATAGGTTAGATACATATGCGGGACACTCCATCAACACCAGTGGTGGGTTCTGAGTTGTACAAACGCCGTCAGAAACACAAAAACTGTATTTTTACAGTTTATACATTTTTACATATATGGCGCTTTGCCAAAAAGTCATTCTGTTTTCAAAAAGCTGCCTTGCGTGTTTTTCCTTGCAAAGGAAACACTAAGAGTACTGCAAATTCACCTGTGAGCTCTCTATTACCATGCCATTGCTACCTTTATAATTTATATGCACTTACCATGAAATAAAATTTTGATGCTCCAAGGGGGACGAACCCAAAATTTTACCCGACACAGAGTTCCATGGCATCGGACCGAAAAAGCCCTTTGACACAAAAAGTTGATTTTTTTCCTCTGCACATTTTTAACATTTGTAGATATACATTCAATACAGCTTGCTCTAATTCTCCTGAATACAGTCTTTTTTTGTGTTTCTCATAAAAATTATGAACATTTTCACACTTTTTATCACTGCTGACACAGAAATTTAAATGTGTTTTTCTTAGCGAAGGAAACACTTAGAATGCTGAAAGTCGATCTGTGAGCTCACTATTACCATGCCATTGCAGCCGCATAGCTTAAATTCACTTACCATGAAATAAAATGTTGAGGCAATAAGGCAGACAATGTCACTTTTTTTAAAAAGCTTCCTTGCCTGTCAAATCTTCTTCACAAGATCTTAAGTGATAAATATATTGGCTAGCATGCTCGGGTTAAGCTGCAGATATGCAAAGTAAATGTGTACTGGTGTCAACAGATGTCAGTGTCAGAATCAATCTCCAACAGTGGGCTGATCAATAAGGCCTCAGACTAGAAATGTCAAGTTTTCAACAACAAAAAAGTTATGTAAATAGGTTAGATACATATGCGGGACACTCCATCAACACCAGTGGTGGGTTCTGAGTTGTACAAACGCCGTCAGAAACACAAAAACTGTATTTTGCCTTGACATGAAAGTGAGTTACTGCCAAAAAGTCATTCTGTTTTCAAAAAGCTGCCTTGCGTGTTTTTCCTTGCAAAGGAAACACTAAGAGTACTGCAAATTCACCTGTGAGCTCTCTATTACCATGCCATTGCAACCTTCTAATTTAAATGCACTTATCATGAAATAAAATTTTGATGCTCCAAGGGGGACGAACCCAAAATTTTACACGACACAGAGTTCCATGGCATCGGACCGAAAAAGCCCTTTGACACAAAAAGTTGATTTTTTTCCTCTGCACATTTTTAACATTTGTAGATATACATTCAATACAGCTTGCTCTAATTCTCCTGAATACAGTCTTTTTTTGTGTTTCTGATAAATATTATGAACATTTTCACACTTTTTATCACTGCTGACACAGAAATTTAAATGTGTTTTTCTTGGAGAAGGAAACACTTAGAATGCTGAAAATCCATCTGTGAGCTCACTATTACCATGCTATTGAAGCCGCCTAGTTTAAATTCACTTACCATGAAAGAAAGTTTTGAGGCTGTAAGGCCGACAATGTCACTTTTTTTAAAGAAAGCTGCCTTGCCTGTCAAATCTTCTTCACAAGATCCCAAGTGATAAATATACTGGCTAGCATGCTCGGGGTAAGCTGCAGATATGCAAAGAAAAGGTGTACTGGTGTCAACAGATGTCGGTGTCAGAATCAGTCTCCAACAGTGGACTGATCAATAAAGCCTCAGACTGGAAATGTCAAGTTTTCAATAAAAAAAAGTTATATAGATAGGTTAGATACATATGCGGGACACTCCATTAACACCAGTGGTGGGTTCTGAGTTGTACAAACGCCGTCAGAAACACAAAAACTGTCTTTTGCCTTGACATGAAAGTGAGTTACTTCTTGGCAAAGCGCCATATATGGCGCTTTGCCAAAAAGTCATTCTGTTTTCAAAAAGCTGCCTTGCGTGTTTTTCCTTGCAAAGGAAACACTAAGAGTACTGCAAATTCACCTGTGAGCTCTCTATTACCATGCCATTGCAACCTTCTAATTTAAATGCACTTACCATGAAATAAAATTTTGATGCTCCAAGGGGGAGGAACCCAAAATTTTACCCGACACAGAGTTCCATGGCATCGGACCGAAAAAGCCCTTTGACACAAAAAGTTGATTTTTTTCCTCTGCACATTTTTAACATTTGTAGATATACATTCAATACAGCTTGCTCTAATTCTCCTGAATACAGTCTTTTTTTTGTGTTTCTGATAAATATTATGAACATTTTCACACTTTTTATCACTGCTGACACAGAAATTTAAATGTGTTTTTCTTGGAGAAGGAAACACTTAGAATGCTGAAAATCCATGTGTGAGCTCACTATTACCATGCTATTGAAGCCGCCTAGTTTAAATTCACTTACCATGAAAGAAAGTTTTGAGGCTGTAAGGCCGACAATGTCACTTTTTTTAAAGAAAGCTGCCTTGCCTGTCAAATCTTCTTCACAAGATCCCAAGTGATAAATATACTGGCTAGCATGCTCGGGGTAAGCTGCAGATATGCAAAGAAAAGGTGTACTGGTGTCAACAGATGTCGGTGTCAGAATCTGTCTCCAACAGTGGACTGATCAATAAAGCCTCAGACTGGAAATGTCAAGTTTTCAATAAAAAAAAGTTATATAGATAGGTTAGATACATATGCGGGACACTCCATTAACACCAGTGGTGGGTTCTGAGTTGTACAAACGCCGTCAGAAACACAAAAACTGTATTTTGCCTTGACATGAAAGTGAGTTACTTCTTGGCAAAGCGCCATATATGGCGCTTTGCCAAAAAGTCATTCTGTTTTCAAAAAGCTGCCTTGCGTGTTTTTCCTTGCAAAGGAAACACTGAGTAGTGCAAATTCACCTGTGAGCTCTCTATTACCATGCCATTGCAACCTTCTAATTTAAATGCACTTACCATGAAATAAAATTTTGATGCTCCAAGGGGGACGAACCCAAAATTTTACCCGACACAGAGTTCCATGGCATCGGACCGAAAAAGCCCTTTGACACAAAAAGTTGATTTTTTTCCTCTGCACATTTTTTACATTTATAGATATACATTCAATGCAGCTTGTTCTAATTCTCCTGAATACAGTCTTTTTTTGTGTTTCTCATAAAAATTATGAACATTTTCACACTTTTTATCACTGCTGACACAGAAATTTAAATGTGTTTTTCTTAGCGAAGGAAACACTTAGAATGCTGAAAGTCGATCTGTGAGCTCACTATTACCATGCCATTGCAGCCGCATAGCTTAAATTCACTTACCATGAAATAACATTTTGAGGCAATAAGGCAGACAATGTCACTTTATTTAAAAAGTTTCCTTGCCTGTCAAATCTTCTTCACAAGATCTCAAGTGATAAATATATTGGCTAGCATGCTCGGGTTAAGCTGCAGATATGGAAAGAAAAGGTGTACTGGTGTCAACAGATGTCGGTGTCAGAATCAATCTCCAACAGTGGACTGATCAATAAGGCCTCAGACTAGAAATGTCAAGTTTTCAACAAAAAAAAGTTATGTAAATAGGTTAGATACATATGCGGGACACTCCATTAACACCAGTGGTGGGTTCTGAGTTGTACAAACGCCGTCAGAAACACAAAAACTGTATTTTGCCTTGACATGAAAGTGAGTTACTTCTTGGCAAAGCGCCATATATGGCGCTTTGCCAAAAAGTCATTCTGTTTTCAAAAAGCTGCCTTCGTGTTTTTCCTTGCAAAGGAAACACTAAGAGTACTGCAAATTCACCTGTGAGCTCTCTATTACCATGCCATTGCAACCTTCTAATTTAAATGCACTTACCATGAAATAAAATTTTGATGCTCCAAGGGGGACGAACCCAAAATTTTACCCGACACAGAGTTCCATGGCATCGGACCGAAAAAGCCCTTTGACACAAAAAGTTGATTATTTTTCCTCTGCACATTTTTTAAATTCATAGATATACATTCAATGCAGCTTGTTCTAATTCTCCTGAATACAGTCTTTTTTTGTGTTTCTCATAAAAATTATGAACATTTTCACACTTTTTATCACTGCTGACACAGAAATTTAAATGTGTTTTTCTTAGCGAAGGAAACACTTAGAATGCTGAAAGTCGATCTGTGAGCTCACTATTCCCATGCCATTGCAGCCGCATAGCTTAAATTCACTTACCATGAAATAAAATTTTGAGGCAATAAGGCAGACAATGTCACTTTTTTTAAAAAGCTTCCTTGCCTGTCAAATCTTCTTCACAAGATCTCAAGTGATAAATATATTGGCTAGCATGCTCGGGTTAAGCTGCAGATATGCAAAGAAAAGGTGTACTGGTGTCAACAGATGTCGGTGTCAGAATCAATCTCCAACAGTGGACTGATCAATAAAGCCTCAGACTGGAAATGTCAAGTTTTCAATAAAAAAAAGTTATATAGATATGATATGATATGATATGATATGGTATTTGTAACGCGCCTATACACAAGTGTTTCAAGGCGCGACGAGGCAGGGAGGGGGGTACAAGGGGAGACAGAAAACGATCCTACTAGGCCAGGTGTCATTCAGATCGCGCAAGTGCAGGGGTAGGGGAGGGGAAAAGTGCAAGGGGAAGGGGAGGGGGGGAGTGCAGTACAAGGTAAGAGGCGTACGTAATAAATAAATAAATAGGGCCAGCTGGTGGCAAGTGTGAGGTAAGTGCAGAACAAGTGCTGGGGGAGGGGGGGCTGTAGGGATACAGAGACAGACCCGCAGTGCAAAGTGGTTCCAGGGCATCAGTGCAAGTGGAGAGTGGCAGGGCCCAGGACCGAGGCCGTTTAGAGTGGTCCAATTGCAGGATCAGTGCAGCTTCAGTGAAAATTAATTAGCCGCTCAGCAGGGGAGAGGGAGAGGGAAAGCAGAAGCAAAGAGGAAGGTTTTGAGGTGCTTCCGGAACCGGAGATGGTTCTCCTCAAGTTTCAGGGAGGCAGGAAGGCTGTTCCAGAGGGAGGCCCCTGCCGCGGAGAGAGATCTACCCCCAGCTTGTTGCTTCGAGAAGTGGCTAACCCTGAGGGAGTTGGAGGCGGATGAGCGAAGGGCTCGGGAAGGAAGATAGGTTAGATACATATGCGGGACACTCCATCAACACCAGTGGTGGGTTCTGAGTTGTACAAACGCCGTCAGAAACACAAAAACTGTATTTTGCCTTGACATGAAAGTGAGTTACTTCTTGGCAAAGCGCCATATATGGTGCTTTGCCAAAAAGTCATTCTGTTTTCAAAAAGCTGCCTTGCGTGTTTTTCCTTGCAAAGGAAACACTAAGAGTACTGCAAATTCACCTGTGAGCTCTCTATTACCATGCCATTGCTACCTTTATAATTTATATGCACTTACCATGAAATAAAATTTTGATGCTCCAAGGGGGACGAACCCAAAATTTTACCCGACACAGAGTTCCATGGCATCGGACCGAAAAAGCCCTTTGACACAAAAAGTTGATTTTTTTCCTCTGCACATTTTTAACATTTGTAGATATACATTCAATACAGCTTGCTCTAATTCTCCTGAATACAGTCTTTTTTTGTGTTTCTGATAAATATTATGAACATTTTCACACTTTTTATCACTGCTGACACAGAAATTTAAATGTGTTTTTCATGGAGAAGGAAACACTTAGAATGCTGAAAAGCCATCTGTGAGCTCACTATTACCATGCTATTGAAGCCGCCTAGTTTAAATTCACTTACCATGAAAGAAAGTTTTGAGGCTGTAAGGCCGACAATGTCACTTTTTTTAAAGAAAGCTGCCTTGCCTGTCAAATCTTCTTCACAAGATCCCAAGTGATAAATATACTGGCTAGCATGCTCGGGGTAAGCTGCAGATATGCAAAGAAAAGGTGTACTGGTGTCAACAGATGTCGGTGTCAGAATCAGTCTCCAACAGTGGACTGATCAATAAAGCCTCAGACTGGAAATGTCAAGTTTTCAATAAAAAAAAGTTATATAGATAGGTTAGATACATATGCGGGACACTCCATTAACACCAGTGGTGGGTTCTGAGTTGTACAAACGCCGTCAGAAACACAAAAACTGTATTTTGCCTTGACATGAAAGTGAGTTACTTCTTGGCAAAGCGCCATATATGGCGCTTTGCCAAAAAGTCATTCTGTTTTCAAAAAGCTGCCTTGCGTGTTTTTCCTTGCAAAGGAAACACTGAGTAGTGCAAATTCACCTGTGAGCTCTCTATTACCATGCCATTGCAACCTTCTAATTTAAATGCACTTACCATGAAATAAAATTTTGATGCTCCAAGGGGGACGAACCCAAAATTTTACCCGACACAGAGTTCCATGGCATCGGACCGAAAAAGCCCTTTGACACAAAAAGTTGATTATTTTTCCTCTGCACATTTTTTACATTTATAGATATACATTTAATGCAGCTTGTTCTAATTCTCCTGAATACAGTCTTTTTTTGTGTTTCTCATAAAAATTATGAACATTTTCACACTTTTTATCACTGCTGACACAGAAATTTAAATGTGTTTTTCTTAGCGAAGGAAACACTTAGAATGCTGAAAGTCGATCTGTGAGCTCACTATTACCATGCCATTGCAGCCGCATAGCTTAAATTCACTTACCATGAAATAAAATGTTGAGGCAATAAGGCAGACAATGTCACTTTTTTTAAAAAGCTTCCTTGCCTGTCAAATCTTCTTCACAAGATCTTAAGTGATAAATATATTGGCTAGCATGCTCGGGTTAAGCTGCAGATATGCAAAGTAAAGGTGTACTGGTGTCAACAGATGTCAGTGTCAGAATCAATCTCCAACAGTGGACTGATCAATAAGGCCTCAGACTAGAAATGTCAAGTTTTCAACAACAAAAAAGTTATGTAAATAGGTTAGATACATATGCGGGACACTCCATCAACACCAGTGGTGGGTTCTGAGTTGTACAAACGCCGTCAGAAACACAAAAACTGTATTTTGCCTTGACATGAAAGTGAGTTACTGCCAAAAAGTCATTCTGTTTTCAAAAAGCTGCCTTGCGTGTTTTTCCTTGCAAAGGAAACACTAAGAGTACTGCAAATTCACCTGTGAGCTCTCTATTACCATGCCATTGCAACCTTCTAATTTAAATGCACTTATCATGAAATAAAATTTTGATGCTCCAAGGGGGACGAACCCAAAATTTTACACGACACAGAGTTCCATGGCATCGGACCGAAAAAGCCCTTTGACACAAAAAGTTGATTTTTTTCCTCTGCACATTTTTAACATTTGTAGATATACATTCAATACAGCTTGCTCTAATTCTCCTGAATACAGTCTTTTTTTGTGTTTCTGATAAATATTATGAACATTTTCACACTTTTTATCACTGCTGACACAGAAATTTAAATGTGTTTTTCTTGGAGAAGGAAACACTTAGAATGCTGAAAATCCATCTGTGAGCTCACTATTACCATGCTATTGAAGCCGCCTAGTTTAAATTCACTTACCATGAAAGAAAGTTTTGAGGCTGTAAGGCCGACAATGTCACTTTTTTTAAAGAAAGCTGCCTTGCCTGTCAAATCTTCTTCACAAGATCCCAAGTGATAAATATACTGGCTAGCATGCTCGGGGTAAGCTGCAGATATGCAAAGAAAAGGTGTACTGGTGTCAACAGATGTCGGTGTCAGAATCAGTCTCCAACAGTGGACTGATCAATAAAGCCTCAGACTGGAAATGTCAAGTTTTCAATAAAAAAAAGTTATATAGATAGGTTAGATACATATGCGGGACACTCCATTAACACCAGTGGTGGGTTCTGAGTTGTACAAACGCCGTCAGAAACACAAAAACTGTATTTTGCCTTGACATGAAAGTGAGTTACTTCTTGGCAAAGCGCCATATATGGCGCTTTGCCAAAAAGTCATTCTGTTTTCAAAAAGCTGCCTTGCGTGTTTTTCCTTGCAAAGGAAACACTAAGAGTACTGCAAATTCACCTGTGAGCTCTCTATTACCATGCCATTGCAACCTTCTAATTTAAATGCACTTACCATGAAATAAAATTTTGATGCTCCAAGGGGGAGGAACCCAAAATTTTACCCGACACAGAGTTCCATGGCATCGGACCGAAAAAGCCCTTTGACACAAAAAGTTGATTTTTTTCCTCTGCACATTTTTAACATTTGTAGATATACATTCAATACAGCTTGCTCTAATTCTCCTGAATACAGTCTTTTTTTGTGTTTCTGATAAATATTATGAACATTTTCACACTTTTTATCACTGCTGACACAGAAATTTAAATGTGTTTTTCTTGGAGAAGGAAACACTTAGAATGCTGAAAATCCATGTGTGAGCTCACTATTACCATGCTATTGAAGCCGCCTAGTTTAAATTCACTTACCATGAAAGAAAGTTTTGAGGCTGTAAGGCCGACAATGTCACTTTTTTTAAAGAAAGCTGCCTTGCCTGTCAAATCTTCTTCACAAGATCCCAAGTGATAAATATACTGGCTAGCATGCTCGGGGTAAGCTGCAGATATGCAAAGAAAAGGTGTACTGGTGTCAACAGATGTCGGTGTCAGAATCAGTCTCCAACAGTGGACTGATCAATAAAGCCTCAGACTGGAAATGTCAAGTTTTCAATAAAAAAAAGTTACATAGATAGGTTAGATACATATGCGGGACACTCCATTAACACCAGTGGTGGGTTCTGAGTTGTACAAACGCCGTCAGAAACACAAAAACTGTATTTTGCCTTGACATGAAAGTGAGTTACTTCTTGGCAAAGCGCCATATATGGCGCTTTGCCAAAAAGTCATTCTGTTTTCAAAAAGCTGCCTTGCGTGTTTTTCCTTGCAAAGGAAACACTGAGTAGTGCAAATTCACCTGTGAGCTCTCTATTACCATGCCATTGCAACCTTCTAATTTAAATGCACTTACCATGAAATAAAATTTTGATGCTCCAAGGGGGACGAACCCAAAATTTTACCCGACACAGAGTTCCATGGCATCGGACCGAAAAAGCCCTTTGACACAAAAAGTTGATTATTTTTCCTCTGCACATTTTTTACATTTATAGATATACATTCAATGCAGCTTGTTCTAATTCTCCTGAATACACTCTTTTTTTGTGTTTCTCATAAAAATTATGAACATTTTCACACTTTTTATCACTGCTGACACAGAAATTTAAATGTGTTTTTCTTAGCGAAGGAAACACTTAGAATGCTGAAAGTCGATCTGTGAGCTCACTATTACCATGCCATTGCAGCCGCATAGCTTAAATTCACTTACCATGAAATAACATTTTGAGGCAATAAGGCAGACAATGTCACTTTATTTAAAATGTTTCCTTGCCTGTCAAATCTTCTTCACAAGATCTCAAGTGATAAATATATTGGCTAGCATGCTCGGGTTAAGCTGCAGATATGGAAAGAAAAGGTGTACTGGTGTCAACAGATGTCGGTGTCAGAATCAATCTCCAACAGTGGACTGATCAATAAGGCCTCAGACTAGAAATGTCAAGTTTTCAACAAAAAAAAGTTATGTAAATAGGTTAGATACATATGCGGGACACTCCATTAACACCAGTGGTGGGTTCTGAGTTGTACAAACGCCGTCAGAAACACAAAAACTGTATTTTGCCTTGACATGAAAGTGAGTTACTTCTTGGCAAAGCGCCATATATGGCGCTTTGCCAAAAAGTCATTCTGTTTTCAAAAAGCTGCCTTCGTGTTTTTCCTTGCAAAGGAAACACTAAGAGTACTGCAAATTCACCTGTGAGCTCTCTATTACCATGCCATTGCAACCTTCTAATTTAAATGCACTTACCATGAAATAAAATTTTGATGCTCCAAGGGGGACGAACCCAAAATTTTACCCGACACAGAGTTCCATGGCATCGGACCGAAAAAGCCCTTTGACACAAAAAGTTGATTATTTTTCCTCTGCACATTTTTTAAATTCATAGATATACATTCAATGCAGCTTGTTCTAATTCTCCTGAATACAGTCTTTTTTTGTGTTTCTCATAAAAATTATGAACATTTTCACACTTTTTATCACTGCTGACACAGAAATTTAAATGTGTTTTTCTTAGCGAAGGAAACACTTAGAATGCTGAAAGTCGACCTGTGAGCTCACTATTACCATGCCATTGCAGCCGCATAGCTTAAATTCACTTACCATGAAATAAAATTTTGAGGCAATAAGGCAGACAATGTCACTTTTTTTAAAAAGCTTCCTTGCCTGTCAAATCTTCTTCACAAGATCTCAAGTGATAAATATATTGGCTAGCATGCTCGGGTTAAGCTGCAGATATGCAAAGAAAAGGTGTACTGGTGTCAACAGATGTCGGTGTCAGAATCAATCTCCAACAGTGGACTGATCAATAAAGCCTCAGACTGGAAATGTCAAGTTTTCAATAAAAAAAAGTTATATAGATATGATATGATATGATATGATATGGTATTTGTAACGCGCCTATACACAAGTGTTTCAAGGCGCGACGAGGCAGGGAGGGGGGTACAAGGGGAGACAGAAAACGATCCTACTAGGCCAGGTGTCATTCAGATCGCGCAAGTGCAGGGGTAGGGGAGGGGAAAAGTGCAAGGGGAAGGGGAGGGGGGGGAGTGCAGTACAAGGTAAGAGGCGTACGTAATAAATAAATAAATAGGGCCAGCTGGTGGCAAGTGTGAGGTAAGTGCAGAACAAGTGCTGGGGGAGGGGGGGCTGTAGGGATACAGAGACAGACCCGCAGTGCAAAGGGGTTCCAGGGCATCAGTGCAAGTGGAGAGTGGCAGGGCCCAGGACCGAGGCCGTTTAGAGTGGTCCAATTGCAGGATCAGTGCAGCTTCAGTGAAAATTAATTAGCCGCTCAGCAGGGGAGAGGGAGAGGGAAAGCAGAAGCAAAGAGGAAGGTTTTGAGGTGCTTCCGGAACCGGAGATGGTTCTCCTCAAGTTTCAGGGAGGCAGGAAGGCTGTTCCAGAGGGAGGCCCCTGCCACGGAGAGAGATCTACCCCCAGCTTGTTGCTTCGAGAAGCGGCTAACCCTGAGGGAGTTGGAGGCGGATGAGCGAAGGGCTCGGGAAGGAAGATAGGTTAGATACATATGCGGGACACTCCATCAACACCAGTGGTGGGTTCTGAGTTGTACAAACGCCGTCAGAAACACAAAAACTGTATTTTGCCTTGACATGAAAGTGAGTTACTTCTTGGCAAAGCGCCATATATGGCGCTTTGCCAAAAAGTCATTCTGTTTTCAAAAAGCTGCCTTGCGTGTTTTTCCTTGCAAAGGAAACACTAAGAGTACTGCAAATTCACCTGTGAGCTCTCTATTACCATGCCATTGCTACCTTTATAATTTATATGCACTTACCATGAAATAAAATTTTGATGCTCCAAGGGGGACGAACCCAAAATTTTACCCGACACAGAGTTCCATGGCATCGGACCGAAAAAGCCCTTTGACACAAAAAGTTGATTTTTTTCCTCTGCACATTTTTAACATTTGTAGATATACATTCAATACAGCTTGCTCTAATTC
Source organism: Ambystoma mexicanum (assembly GCF_040938575.1). NCBI lineage: Eukaryota > Metazoa > Chordata > Amphibia > Caudata > Ambystomatidae > Ambystoma > Ambystoma mexicanum. The sequence continues at coordinate 1,094,328,693 of NC_090941.1, forward strand.
TCCTGAATACAGTCTTTTTTTGTGTTTCTGATAAATATTATGAACATTTTAACACTTTTTATCACTGCTGACACAGAAATTTAAATGTGTTTTTCATGGAGAAGGAAACACTTAGAATGCTGAAAAGCCATCTGTGAGCTCACTATTACCATGCTATTGAAGCCGCCTAGTTTAAATTCACTTACCATGAAAGAAAGTTTTGAGGCTGTAAGGCCGACAATGTCACTTTTTTTAAAGAAAGCTGCCTTGCCTGTCAAATCTTCTTCACAAGATCCCAAGTGATAAATATACTGGCTAGCATGCTCGGGGTAAGCTGCAGATATGCAAAGAAAAGGTGTACTGGTGTCAACAGATGTCGGTGTCAGAATCAGTCTCCAACAGTGGACTGATCAATAAAGCCTCAGACTGGAAATGTCAAGTTTTCAATAAAAAAAAGTTATATAGATAGGTTAGATACATATGCGGGACACTCCATTAACACCAGTGGTGGGTTCTGAGTTGTACAAACGCCGTCAGAAACACAAAAACTGTATTTTGCCTTGACATGAAAGTGAGTTACTTCTTGGCAAAGCGCCATATATGGCGCTTTGCCAAAAAGTCATTCTGTTTTCAAAAAGCTGCCTTGCGTGTTTTTCCTTGCAAAGGAAACACTGAGTAGTGCAAATTCACCTGTGAGCTCTCTATTACCATGCCATTGCAACCTTCTAATTTAAATGCACTTACCATGAAATAAAATTTTGATGCTCCAAGGGGGACGAACCCAAAATTTTACCCGACACAGAGTTCCATGGCATCGGACCGAAAAAGCCCTTTGACACAAAAAGTTGATTATTTTTCCTCTGCACATTTTTTACATTTATAGATATACATTCAATGCAGCTTGTTCTAATTCTCCTGAATACAGTCTTTTTTTGTGTTTCTCATAAAAATTATGAACATTTTCACACTTTTTATCACTGCTGACACAGAAATTTAAATGTGTTTTTCTTAGCGAAGGAAACACTTAGAATGCTGAAAGTCGATCTGTGAGCTCACTATTACCATGCCATTGCAGACGCATAGCTTAAATTCACTTACCATGAAATAAAATGTTGAGGCAATAAGGCAGACAATGTCACTTTTTTTAAAAAGCTTCCTTGCCTGTCAAATCTTCTTCACAAGATCTTAAGTGATAAATATATTGGCTAGCATGCTCGGGTTAAGCTGCAGATATGCAAAGTAAAGGTGTACTGGTGTCAACAGATGTCAGTGTCAGAATCAATCTCCAACAGTGGACTGATCAATAAGGCCTCAGACTAGAAATGTCAAGTTTTCAACAACAAAAAAGTTATGTAAATAGGTTAGATACATATGCGGGACACTCCATCAACACCAGTGGTGGGTTCTGAGTTGTACAAATGCCGTCAGAAACACAAAAACTGTATTTTGCCTTGACATGAAAGTGAGTTACTGCCAAAAAGTCATTCTGTTTTCAAAAAGCTGCCTTGCGTGTTTTTCCTTGCAAAGGAAACACTAAGAGTACTGCAAATTCACCTGTGAGCTCTCTATTACCATGCCATTGCAACCTTCTAATTTAAATGCACTTATCATGAAATAAAATTTTGATGCTCCAAGGGGGACGAACCCAAAATTTTACACGACACAGAGTTCCATGGCATCGGACCGAAAAAGCCCTTTGACACAAAAAGTTGATTTTTTTCCTCTGCACATTTTTAACATTTGTAGATATACATTCAATACAGCTTGCTCTAATTCTCCTGAATACAGTCTTTTTTTGTGTTTCTGATAAATATTATGAACATTTTCACACTTTTTATCCCTGCTGACACAGAAATTTAAATGTGTTTTTCTTGGAGAAGGAAACACTTAGAATGCTGAAAATCCATCTGTGAGCTCACTATTACCATGCTATTGAAGCCGCCTAGTTTAAATTCACTTACCATGAAAGAAAGTTTTGAGGCTGTAAGGCCGACAATGTCACTTTTTTTAAAGAAAGCTGCCTTGCCTGTCAAATCTTCTTCACAAGATCCCAAGTGATAAATATACTGGCTAGCATGCTCGGGGTAAGCTGCAGATATGCAAAGAAAAGGTGTACTGGTGTCAACAGATGTCGGTGTCAGAATCAGTCTCCAACAGTGGACTGATCAATAAAGCCTCAGACTGGAAATGTCAAGTTTTCAATAAAAAAAAGTTATATAGATAGGTTAGATACATATGCGGGACACTCCATTAACACCAGTGGTGGGTTCTGAGTTGTACAAACGCCGTCAGAAACACAAAAACTGTATTTTGCCTTGACATGAAAGTGAGTTACTTCTTGGCAAAGCGCCATATATGGCGCTTTGCCAAAAAGTCATTGGCCCTCATTACGACCCTGGCGGAAAGTGACTGACCGGACCGCAACAGCGTAAATAGCGTTTCCGCCATTGCACGAAGGAGCAAAGTGCGGCCCATTCCGACCCATCGGGCACGAGCACCACGGCATGGCGGAAGTGCAAAGTCCGCGATGGCGGAAATGACCCCAAAACGGCCCACACCGCCGCCGTACGGCGCCCTAGGTGCAATACCGCCACCCATCACAGCGGACACCGCAGAGTGCGCCTACCGGAAAGTACGGTGACCGGAAATATACGGAAACGGAAGTAAAAACATGGGCCCGGAACGGGAAACATCCCGCCGTACACCTATAAAACCACAAAAACCACACAACCACTAAAAACACTACCCCGAGACACACCCCAACCCGTCATCCACCCTAGCGAAACCAAGAAAAATGGGAAAAGTAGCGAAGAAAGCGTGCGACCGCAAGCGGCAGGTCCACTTCTCCCGTGAGGAACTCACCGTGCTAACAGAGACCCTCCAGGAGAATGCTGCCGTCGTCTTCTCCACGCAAATGACCAGGACGGCACTTGCGAACATGAAGGCCATATGGGCTCTGGTGGCACAGCGGGTAAGTGTGGTGGGGACCGCACCCCGCAACCCACAGCAATGCAGAAAGCGATGGGACGACCTGCGGATACGCGTCCGCAGCATACTCTCTGCCAACCGCAACATTGCCACAGCCACCGGGGGAGGTCCTGAATCACCCATCAAGTTGACCCCCTGGGAAGAAATCTGTGCCTCCACCATCGGAATGGAGAGCATAGAGGGAGTCGGAGGGATGGAGAAAGGAGTGCAGACATCCGAAGATTCAGGTAGGTGGGCCAGATAAAACAATGCTAAATCCACAATGTCCAATCATGTGAAGTACCATGTGTCCACATAGTGCAACAGAAACACATGTCCAGGAGAACGTCCACACACATCGCCCTGATCGCGCACTTTAAAACTCACAATAAATACATAAATAATTAAAAACCCCTAAAACACCCACTACACGTGCAGCAGGCACACCCTAACTGCAGGCTGCCAAACAACTGCACCCTCACTCCACACACAAATGAAAGCACCTCCAAGGCCCCGACCCAAATCACCCTCAGGTACCACCCCAATGCATGTGATACAATGCCATTCCAATACCCACAGACCCATTAATAACCCTCGCCCTCCTTTACTCCACCACAGGGTCTGATCCAAATGACGACCATCAGGACACCCCTACCAGCGCACCTGCAAAGAGGGCCAAGACCAACGGCCAAAGACCCTCCACCTCAGCTGCACGCATCAAGACACGGCAGCAGCACACATCAGGTGGCAGCACAGAGGAGGGAACATCAACAGGCACCCCAGCAGCCAGCATGCCCACAACACCACCACCACAGGTCCCCCCAACGGATGCCACAGAAGGCACTGCCTCTGGTGGCAGCAGCACCATAGGTGACACCCCATTGATGGCAGCATGCTCCGACACTGAAGACGGGGATGTCGAAGTCAGATCCATCCATGACCTGTCCCATTCCCCCTGTCTGTCCCATCCCATACAACATGAGGATACCACGCAGGGGCACCCACAAGACGACGACTGGCCATCCCCCACAAGCCCTGTGGCAAGGCAACATGAGGTCAACAGCCCCTCTGTGACACCCCCGCAAATGGCCATGGCCCAGCAGAGGCAACAGTCCCTCGACCAGTTAATCGTGCAACAGCAGCAACTGGCCACGCTCCTCAAGGACCATGCCGATGAATGTGGGCGCACTAAGGCAGACATAGAAACATCAACTGAGACACTCAGGGCAGAAATGGAGAGAAGTACAGAGACACTAAGGGCACAAATGGAGAGTAGCACCGAGAGCCTGAGAGTCCAAATGGAGAGAAGCACCGAGAGCCTGAGGGGGGAACTGCATGCGACGTCCAAAGACGTATGTGCCGAACTTGCCGCAGTGCGCCGTGTGCTCACTGAGCTCTCACAAACCCTTAGGGACATGCATGGTCGTGAGCAGGCAGACACATCATCCGTTGCAAGTTCCGTCCAGGGCAGCCCCCAACGTAGATCTGGGAGGAACCTGCGCTCCACAGGCAGGGGTGCCCCTGACACCCACAGAGGGGGCTTGCAATAGCGACAGCCCACTGACAATGAGCATCTTTGGACACTGGTGTTCGGGGGGGAGGTAGGAGGGTGGAGGGGGTGTGTTGGGCTCACTTGGGTGGCGGGTCGATAGGGTGTTCAACATGATATCACATATGCCATAAACAGTGCACGATCAACCAATGAGATGTGTGGACAATGATCTTTGTGTACTAGGCCATCATAGGCGTACAGTCCATATTGTGCATGTACCAGACACACACAGTGCCACGAGTCCCGTGTCCATGTATCAGCCACCAGGCGTGAGTGCTAGAAGCATGCATCAATGAGATGCTGACGAATGTCACGGCCCTCCGGTGCCTCGCAGACTCCTTGAGGTGCTGCCACATCCCCACCCTCATCATGACCATCATCAGGTGCTTGCAGTTCTGCGTCAGGGGGCATGGGCACATTTCTACGTACGCACATGTTGTGGAGCATGACACATGCCATGACCATCTTTGCAACCTTCTCATGGCGGTACAGGAGTGCCCCGCCAGACCTGCTGAGGCAGCGGAAACGAGTCTTCAGTAGGCCGAATGCCTGTTCAATGACTACACGGGTACGTGAGTGGGCATGGTTGTAGTCCTCCTCATGCTGGTCCCGTGGGTTCCGGACTGGTGTGAGGAGCCATCTCTTCAGTGGATACCCAGCATCACCTGTATGTGGACGATAAACGTATGATGTGGAATGCCATTGCTACGTACGCACACCCCCCCCCTTCCTGCCAGGTCATTGCCGCATCACATACCCCACATCATCATGCATGAAATGAGACTCACCGAGTAGCCAGGATCTGTTCCCTGCGTGTCGCTCCATGTAGCGTGGTATAGTAGAGTTCCTCAAGACCATAGAATCATGGGTTGATCCAGGGAATCTGGCACAACAATGTGTAATGATCCTGTTGGAGTCACACACCATTTGTACATTCAGGGAATGAAATTGTTTTCGGTTGCGGTACTGGGCCTCCATGGCATGTGGGACGACCAATTCCACATGGGTGCAGTCGATGGCACCAATGCAACCCGGTATGCCGCCAAGTACATGGAATCCCACTTTTGTGTTGGTAATTTCCTGCTCCGAGCGTGGTAGAGAGATGTAGTCGTCTGCGTGCTGCAGGAGGGCATCGAGCACTTGCAATAGTGTCCGTGAGAACAGTGGCTGAGAAATGCCATGCAACTGTCCGACTGTGTGCTGGTAGGTGCCTGTGGCCAGGAAGTGGAGTACAGACACCACCTTCAGTAGGGGTGGGATGGCGGTTGGGCTATCTATCATGCTGACAAGGTCAGCGTGTGTCATGTCCACTATTGCGGCTATGGTGTCCCGGTCCAAACGGTAGAGGGTGTGGATCTGCTCATCAGTGAGGTTGAACGGATGAGCTCGGAGGCGTGGGATTGCGGGCTGCCTGCGTGGTGGTAGTGGCTGTGCTGGCGGCCTTTGCTGGCCCTGCCTTGCCCTCCTCCTCCTCCTGCGTCTCCTCCGTGCGGCCGGTTGTAGTTGGTGTTCGTCTTCTTCTTGGAGTTGGAGTACTTGCAGTGCTATCAGGTCCCCCAGGGCCAACATCGCGAGTCCTGCCGGTAGCATTTCGGAGTGGGTGTGGTTGTGGGAGGAGACTGGGTGTGCAATTTATGTGTTTTCAGGCAGTATGGCCTCCACCTGTGGTGATTCATTCCACCTGTGCAAGCTGCTCTCCCCTTTGGGCGAGCACGTCCCGCACACAACGCTGCAATTCGAGGAATGGCATCTTGCTATTGCAATCATGTATTTGTACCCGATGGCCGTGTAACATTTGTTGATATGTACATTCGGCTATGGTCCCATTGTTTCACATACAATCTTTGCAGTCGCGAACAGACTTGTGATGGGTCAGTGGAACGTAGTACTTGAGTAACGGTGGGCCCTCATGCATCACTGTACCGAGTTGCAACGACGGGCGGGGCGTCCCATTAGTGGGTGATGGCAGTTGCCATTTTCACACACAGCCGCACTAGATGGATTATTTTGTGATTTCAAACGGCCACAGATGCCTTTTCGACGTGATGTTGCAAATGAGGAATTCGAAGGGCGGCGCTTTCGGTTTTCAGCTAGCGGCGAGGAGATGCCCACAGGTCTGACTGCAAATATAACGTTCTATTGTTCAATGTCCTTGAGACAGGGGCCATGGCGAGGAAGCAATGATTGATATGAATAGTTTGGGATGCGCAATAGTGACGTGGGCGATGAGGCCGGACGTTCCCAAATACATGTAACTTCACAACACTGGAATTACGGGCTGGGGCACTGTGGATTTTGCAGGCTGCATAACGCACTGACTCAATGGAAATTTCGAATGTTTTGTGAGTAAATATTCAGGCGTTTTTATAACAGGATGAGGGAATGATGAATGGATGCATGGGCAGGTGATTTGATACAGGGTTTGCCATGTACAGGGCTTCTTGGAATCTATCCGCCTCCCCTGCACTATGTGATGCAGGGCTGCCATAGTGGGACCATCGTCTATCTGGCCTTGTTGAGCCCTCCCTGTCTCGACGCGCCTTCAGACACTTGTGTCCATGCACGTTAACATTCCCATCTGATGGAATCTGTTTTGACAGACGCATGCACAGGTACACTCGTTTGTGATGGTGTTTACACCTCGATATAGATAGTTATGAGTCGCAAGTGGTTTTGGGGTGGTGATGATCCTTTCGAGTGGGCTAGCATGCATATGACTGTGGATTTAGTGTGATCATTGAAGTGAGTTGTTCGAATGTAGTTCTGATGGCCATTCTGTTCTTTTTCTTTTCTTTTGGTTGACAGGTATCTCCTCCCCTTTTGCCACTGCCATCTGTATGCCACTCCTGCAGATGGCGTTTACTCCCGACACCTGCTGCTTCGTGTTAATCAGTGGAGCAGCATTACGATCTTATGGGACGATCGCCAATGGGCCACATGCCCTTACGCAGTACTAGTGGCTCGGAGCAACATTTCGGCCTTTCAGCTGGACTAGTGCCTCCCCATTGGGACGGCCCTGCGGTTCTGTGCGCTTCCATGTTGCCTTTTCGTACGTGAATGTGGCTCTGTGTACCATGATGGAACAGGGCGTCACACAAGTAGTAGCTGGTCATTCCTTGCGGATGCAGCCCACAATGGTGATATGTGTTTTGGAGTTCATGGACTAATGGCTGTATGGGCTTGGTGATTTTGTTGTGCATTAAATTTCTATTCTGATATGGGCCGTGTAGCGTTCTTCTTTGCGAGTGATGTGGCATATTCCTATTTGGGGAGCGATGTATTGTGAGGAGATCTGCATTGGGTTCCAGCTTCGGAGTATAGTCGCGTGGTACTGTGCTGGGCGCGTTTGCCTACGGAGCCCAGTGAGGTCAGGGATGGGGGCTGCCAATATGACTGTTTGAATGTTGTCATGCTCAGGGGTGGGGGATTGGGTTTTGTGTAACAGATGCCGGTCAGCCAGGTGGACTGGTGGAATGTTGTGATTTTCGGAATATTGCTGGTCACAGGTGCCTGTGTTTGCGTGCGTTTCTGGGGGGGGGACTGTGGTCATGTCCATTGGAATGGCTTCTGTATTCGTGCCATCTGTGCCCTGCAGCTCCCATTGGCCCCTCTTGTGATTCTTTTGTTCGTTGGCATGCATGGGTGACTTGTACATTTCACTGGTTGCATTGTGACTTCATTGCACCTACGGGGAGTTGTACTTTGTGGGCAGGGAGCGGTGTACAGGCACTCAGTGGGGCCGTTTACGGTTGATTCGCGATGCCGTACTTCTCACCATGGCGGAATGGTGCTTTCCGCCATGCTTGATGGCGTTAGGTACATGTCCGCTAGGGTCGGAATTCGCGTACCCTTGCGCCATGGTGGTATTTACGGTTTGGCATGGCGCGCGCGCGCGTACTTGGTGCAGTTAGCGTTGGCGTTCACTACGGTGTCGCTAATGGCTTCGTTCTTTGCGGTGACGGGTCATAGTCGCACCGAGCGCTATTCGATGGCGGTATTGCATTTCCGCCATCGTTTTCCGATTTCCGCCAGGGTCGTAATGAGGGCCATTCTGTTTTCAAAAAGCTGCCTTGCGTGTTTTTCCTTGCAAAGGAAACACTAAGAGTACTGCAAATTCACTTGTGAGCTCTCTATTACCATGCCATTGCAACCTTCTAATTTAAATGCACTTACCATGAAATAAAATTTTGATGCTCCAAGGGGGACGAACCCAAAATTTTACCCGACACAGAGTTCCATGGCATCGGACCGAAAAAGCCCTTTGACACAAAAAGTTGATTTTTTTCCTCTGCACAACATTTGTAGATATACATTCAATACAGCTTGCTCTAATTCTCCTGAATACAGTCTTTTTTTGTGTTTCTGATAAATATTATGAACATTTTCACACTTTTTATCACTGCTGACACAGAAATTTAAATGTGTTTTTCTTGGAGAAGTAAACACTTAGAATGCTGAAAATCCATGTGTGAGCTCACTATTACCATGCTATTGAAGCCGCCTAGTTTAAATTCACTTACCATGAAAGAAAGTTTTGAGGCTGTAAGGCCGACAATGTCACTTTTTTTAAAGAAAGCTGCCTTGCCTGTCAAATCTTCTTCACAAGATCCCAAGTGATAAATATACTGGCTAGCATGCTCGGGGTAAGCTGCAGATATGCAAAGAAAAGGTGTACTGGTGTCAACAGATGTCGGTGTCAGAATCAGTCTCCAACAGTGGACTGATCAATAAAGCCTCGGACTGGAAATGTCAAGTTTTCAATAAAAAAAAAGTTATATAGATAGGTTAGATACATATGCGGGACACTCCATTAACACCAGTGGTGGGTTCTGAGTTGTACAAACGCCGTCAGAAACACAAAAACTGTCTTTTGCCTTGACATGAAAGTGAGTTACTTCTTGGCAAAGCGCCATATATGGCGCTTTGCCAAAAAGTCATTCTGTTTTCAAAAAGCTGCCTTGCGTGTTTTTCCTTGCAAAGGAAACACTAAGAGTACTGCAAACTCACCTATGGTCTCTCTATTACCATGCCATTGCAACCTTCTAATTTAAATGCACTTACCATGAAATAAAATGTTGATGCTCCAAGGGGGACGAACCCAAAATTTTACCCGACACAGAGTTCCATGGCATCGGACCGAAAAAGCCCTTTGACACAAAAAGTTGATTTTTTTCCTCTGCACATTTTTAACATTTGTAGATATACATTCAATACAGCTTGCTCTAATTCTCCTGAATACAGTCTTTTTTTGTGTTTCTGATAAATATTATGAACATTTTCACACTTTTTATCGCTGCTGACACAGAAATTTAAATGTGTTTTTCTTGGAGAAGGAAACACTTAGAATGCTGAAAATCCATCTGTGAGCTCACTATTACCATGCTATTGAAGCAGCCTAGTTTAAATTCACTTACCATGAAAGAAAGTTTTGAGGCTGTAAGGCCGACAATGTCACTTTTTTTAAAGAAAGCTGCCTTGCCTGTCAAATCTTCTTCACAAGATCCCAAGTGATAAATATACTGGCTAGCATGCTCGGGGTAAGCTGCAGATATGCAAAGAAAAGGTGTACTGGTGTCAACAGATGTCGGTGTCAGAATCAGTCTCCAACAGTGGACTGATCAATAAAGCCTCGGACTGGAAATGTCAAGTTTTCAATAAAAAAAAGTTATATAGATAGGTTAGATACATATGCGGGACACTCCATTAACACCAGTGGTGGGTTCTGAGTTGTACAAACGCCGTCAGAAACACAAAAACTGTCTTTTGCCTTGACATGAAAGTGAGTTACTTCTTGGCAAAGCGCCATATATGGCGCTTTGCCAAAAAGTCATTCTGTTTTCAAAAAGCTGCCTTGCGTGTTTTTCCTTGCAAAGGAAACACTAAGAGTACTGCAAACTCACCTATGGTCTCTCTATTACCATGCCATTGCAACCTTCTAATTTAAATGCACTTACCATGAAATAAAATGTTGATGCTCCAAGGGGGACGAACCCAAAATTTTACCCGACACAGAGTTCCATGGCATCGGACCGAAAAAGCCCTTTGACACAAAAAGTTGATTTTTTTCCTCTGCACATTTTTAACATTTGTAGATATACATTCAATACAGCTTGCTCTAATTCTCCTGAATACAGTCTTTTTTTGTGTTTCTGATAAATATTATGAACATTTTCACACTTTTTATCGCTGCTGACACAGAAATTTAAATGTGTTTTTCTTGGAGAAGGAAACACTTAGAATGCTGAAAATCCATCTGTGAGCTCACTATTACCATGCTATTGAAGCAGCCTAGTTTAAATTCACTTACCATGAAAGAAAGTTTTGAGGCTGTAAGGCCGACAATGTCACTTTTTTTAAAGAAAGCTGCCTTGCCTGTCAAATCTTCTTCACAAGATCCCAAGTGATAAATATACTGGCTAGCATGCTCGGGGTAAGCTGCAGATATGCAAAGAAAAGGTGTACTGGTGTCAACAGATGTCGGTGTCAGAATCAGTCTCCAACAGTGGACTGATCAATAAAGCCTCAGACTGGAAATGTCAAGTTTTCAATAAAAAAAAGTTATATAGATAGGTTAGATACATATGCGGGACACTCCATTAACACCAGTGGTGGGTTCTGAGTTGTACAAACGCCGTCAGAAACACAAAAACTGTATTTTGCCTTGACATGAAAGTGAGTTACTTCTTGGCAAAGCACCATATATGGCGCTTTGCCAAAAAGTCATTCTGTTTTCAAAAAGCTGCCTTGCATGTTTTTCCTTGCAAAGGAAACACTAAGAGTACTGCAAATTCACCTGTGAGCTCTCTATTACCATGCCATTGCAACCTTCTAATTTAAATGCACTTATCATGAAATAAAATTTTGATGCTCCAAGGGGGACGAACCCAAAATTTTACACGACACAGAGTTCCATGGCATCGGACCGAAAAAGCCGTTTGACACAAAAAGTTGATTTTTTTCCTCTGCACATTTTTAACATTTGTAGATATACATTCAATACAGCTTGCTCTAATTCTCCTGAATACAGTCTTTTTTGTGTTTCTGATAAATATTATGAACATTTTCACACTTTTTATCACTGCTGACACAGAAATTTAAATGTGTTTTTCTTGGAGAAGGAAACACTTAGAATGCTGAAAATCCATCTCTGAGCTCACTATTACCATGCTATTGAAGCCGCCTAGTTTAAATTCACTTACCATGAAAGAAAGTTTTGAGGCTGTAAGGCTGACAATGTCACTTTTTTTTAAAGAAAGCTGCCTTGCCTGTCAAATCTTCTTCACAAGATCTCAAGTGATAAATATACTGGCTAGCATGCTCGGGGTAAGCTGCAGATATGCAAAGAAAAGGTGTACTGGTGTCAACAGATGTCGGTGTCAGAATCAGTCTCCAACAGTGGACTGATCAATAAAGCCTCAGACTGGAAATGTCAAGTTTTCAATAAAAAAAAGTTATATAGATAGGTTAGATACATATGCGGGACACTCCATTAACACCAGTGGTGGGTTCTGAGTTGTACAAACGCCGTCAGAAACACAAAAACTGTATTTTGCCTTGACATGAAAGTGAGTTACTTCTTGGCAAAGCACCATATATGGCGCTTTGCCAAAAAGTCATTCTGTTTTCAAAAAGCTGCCTTGCGTGTTTTTCCTTGCAAAGGAAACACTAAGAGTACTGCAAATTCACCTGTGAGCTCTCTATTACCATGCCATTGCAACCTTCTAATTTAAATGCACTTATCATGAAATAAAATTTTGATGCTCCAAGGGGGACGAACCCAAAATTTTACCCGACACAGAGTTCCATGGCATCGGACCGAAAAAGCCCTTTGACACAAAAAGTTGATTTTTTTCCTCTGCACATTTTTAACATCGTAGATATACATTCAAAACAGCTTGCTCTAATTCTCCTGAATACAGTCTTTTTTTGTGTTTCTGATAAATATTATGAACATTTTCACACTTTTTATCACTGCTGACACAGAAATTTAAATGTGTTTTTCTTGGAGAAGGAAACACTTAGAATGCTGAAAATCTATCTGTGAGCTCACTATTACCATGCTATTGAAGCCGCCTAGTTTAAATTCACTTACCATGAAAGAAAGTTTTGAGGCTGTAAGGCCGACAATGTCACTTTTTTTAAAGAAAGCTGCCTTGCCTGTCAAATCTTCTTCACAAGATCCCAAGTGATAAATATACTGGCTAGCATGCTCGGGGTAAGCTGCAGATATGCAAAGAAAAGGTGTACTGGTGTCAACAGATGTCGGTGTCAGAATCAGTCTCCAACAGTGGACTGATCAATAAAGCCTCAGACTGGAAATGTCAAGTTTTCAATAAAAAAAAGTTATATAGATAGGTTAGATACATATGCGGGACACTCCATTAACACCAGTGGTGGGTTCTGAGTTGTACAAACGCCGTCAGAAACACAAAAACTGTATTTTGCCTTGACATGAAAGTGAGTTACTTCTTGGCAAAGCACCATATATGGCGCTTTGCCAAAAAGTCATTCTGTTTTCAAAAAGCTGCCTTGCGTGTTTTTCCTTGCAAAGGAAACACTAAGAGTACTGCAAATTCACCTGTGAGCTCTCTATTACCATGCCATTGCAACCTTCTAATTTAAATGCACTTATCATGAAATAAAATTTTGATGCTCCAAGGGGGACGAACCCAAAATTTTACCCGACACAGAGTTCCATGGCATCGGACCGAAAAAGCCCTTTGACACAAAAAGTTGATTTTTTTCCTCTGCACATTTTTAACATCGTAGATATACATTCAAAACAGCTTGCTCTAATTCTCCTGAATACAGTCTTTTTTTGTGTTTCTGATAAATATTATGAACATTTTCACACTTTTTATCACTGCTGACACAGAAATTTAAATGTGTTTTTCTTGGAGAAGGAAACACTTAGAATGCTGAAAATCTATCTGTGAGCTCACTATTACCATGCTATTGAAGCCGCCTAGTTTAAATTCCCTTACCATGAAAGAAAGTTTTGAGGCTGTAAGGCCGACAATGTCACTTTTTTTAAAGAAAGCTGCCTTGCCTGTCAAATCTTCTTCACAAGATCCCAAGTGATAAATATACTGGCTAGCATGCTCGGGGTAAGCTGCAGATATGCAAAGAAAAGGTGTACTGGTGTCAACAGATGTCGGTGTCAGAATCAGTCTCCAACAGTGGACTGATCAATAAAGCCTCAGACTGGAAATGTCAAGTTTTCAATAAAAAAAAGTTATATAGATAGGTTAGATACATATGCGGGACACTCCATTAACACCAGTGGTGGGTTCTGAGTTGTACAAACGCCGTCAGAAACACAAAAACTGTATTTTGCCTTGACATGAAAGTGAGTTACTTCTTGGCAAAGCGCCATATATGGCGCTTTGCCAAAAAGTCATTCTGTTTTCAAAAAGCTGCCTTCGTGTTTTTCCTTGCAAAGGAAATACTAAGAGTACTGCAAATTCACCTGTGAGCTCTCTATTACCATGCCATTGCAACCTTCTAATTTAAATGCACTTACCATGAAATAAAATTTTGATGCTCCAAGGGGGACGAACCCAAAATTTTACCCGACACAGAGTTCCATGGCATCGGACCGAAAAAGCCCTTTGACACAAAAAGTTGATTATTTTTCCTCTGCACATTTTTTAAATTCATAGATATACATTCAATGCAGCTTGTTCTAATTCTCCTGAATACAGTCTTTTTTTGTGTTTCTCATAAAAATTATGAACATTTTCACACTTTTTATCACTGCTGACACAGAAATTTAAATGTGTTTTTCTTAGCGAAGGAAACACTTAGAATGCTAAAAGTCGATCTGTGAGCTCACTATTACCATGCCATTGCAGCCGCATAGCTTAAATTCACTTACCATGAAATAAAATTTTGAGGCAATAAGGCAGACAATGTCACTTTTTTTAAAAAGCTTCCTTGCCTGTCAAATCTTCTTCACAAGATCTCAAGTGATAAATATATTGGCTAGCATGCTCGGGTTAAGCTGCAGATATGCAAAGAAAAGGTGTACTGGTGTCAACAGATGTCGGTGTCATAATCAATCTCCAACAGTGGACTGATCAATAAAGCCTCAGACTGGAAATGTCAAGTTTTCAATAAAAAAAAGTTATATAGATATGATATGATATGATATGATATGGTATTTTAACGCGCCTATACACAAGTGTTTCAAGGCGCGACGAGGCAGGGAGGGGGGTACAAGGGGAGACAGAAAACGATCCTACTAGGCCAGGTGTCATTCAGATCGCGCAAGTGCAGGGGTAGGGGAGGGGAAAAGTGCAAGGGGAAGGGGAGGGGGGGAGTGCAGTACAAGGTAAGAGGCGTACGTAATAAATAAATAAATAGGGCCAGCTGGTGGCAAGTGTGAGGTAAGTGCAGAACAAGTGCTGGGGGAGGGGGGGATGTAGGGATACAGAGACAGACCCGCAGTGCAAAGGGGTTCCAGGGCATCAGTGCAAGTGGAGAGTGGCAGGGCCCAGGACCGAGGCCGTTTAGAGTGGTCCAATTGCAGTATCAGTGCAGCTTCAGTGAAAATTAATTAGCCGCTCAGCAGGGGAGAGGGAGAGGGAAAGCAGAAGCAAAGAGGAAGGTTTTGACGTGCTTCCGGAACCGGAGATGGTTCTCCTCAAGTTTCAGGGAGGCAGGAAGGCTGTTCCAGAGGGAGGCCCCTGCCGCGGAGAGAGATCTACCCCCAGCTCGTTGCTTCGAGAAGCGGCTAACCCTGAGGGAGTTGGAGGCGGATGAGCGAAGGGCTCGGGAAGGAAGATAGGTTAGATACATATGCGGGACACTCCATCAACACCAGTGGTGGGTTCTGAGTTGTACAAACGCCGTCAGAAACACAAAAACTGTATTTTGCCTTGACATGAAAGTGAGTTACTTCTTGGCAAAGCGCCATATATGGCGCTTTGCCAAAAAGTCATTCTGTTTTCAAAAAGCTGCCTTGCGTGTTTTTCCTTGCAAAGGAAACACTAAGAGTACTGCAAATTCACCTGTGAGCTCTCTATTACCATGCCATTGCTACCTTTATAATTTATATGCACTTACCATGAAATAAAATTTTGATGCTCCAAGGGGGACGAACCCAAAATTTTACCCGACACAGAGTTCCATGGCATCGGACCGAAAAAGCACTTTTACACAAAAAGTTGATTTTTTTCCTCTGCACATTTTTAACATTTGTAGATATACATTCAATACAGCTTGCTCTAATTCTCCTGAAAACAGTCATTTTTTGTGTTTCTGATAAATATTATGAACATTTTCACACTTTTTATCACTGCTGACACAGAAATTTAAATGTGTTTTTCTTGGAGAAGGAAACACTTAGAATGCTGAAAATCCATCTGTGAGCTCACTATTACCATGCTATTGAAGCCGCCTAGTTTAAATTCACTTACCATGAAAGAAAGTTTTGAGGCTGTAAGGCCGACAATGTCACTTTTTTTAAAGAAAGCTGCCTTGCCTGTCAAATCTTCTTCACAAGATCCCAAGTGATAAATATACTGGCTAGCATGCTCGGGGTAAGCTGCAGATATGCAAAGAAAAGGTGTACAGATGTCGGTGTCAGAATCAGTCTCCAACAGTGGACTGATCAATAAAGCCTCAGACTGGAAATGTCAAGTTTTCAATAAAAAAATGTTATATAGATAGGTTAGATACATATGCGGGACACTCCATTAACACCAGTGGTGGGTTCTGAGTTGTACAAACGCCGTCAGAAACACAAAAACTGTATTTTGCCTTGACATGAAAGTGAGTTACTTCTTGGCAAAGCGCCATATATGGCGCTTTGCCAAAAAGTCATTCTGTTTTCAAAAAGCTGCCTTGCGTGTTTTTCCTTGCAAAGGAAACACTAAGAGTACTGCAAATTCACCTATGGTCTCTCTATTACCATGCCATTGCCATTGCAACCTTCTAATTTAAATGCACTTACCATGAAATAAAATTTTGATGCTCCAAGGGGGACGAACCCAAAATTTTACCCGACACAGAGTTCTATGGCATCGGACCGAAAAAGCTCTTTGACACAAAAAGTTGATTTTTTTCCTCTGCACATTTTTAACATTTGTAGATATACATTCAATACAGCTTGCTCTAATTCTCCTGAAAACAGTCTTTTTTTGTGTTTCTGATAAATATTATGAACATTTTCACACTTTTTATCACTGCTGACACAGAAATTTAAATGTGGTTTTCTTGGAGAAGGAAACACTTAGAATGCTGAAAATCCATCTGTGAGCTCACTATTACCATGCTATTGAAGCCGCCTAGTTTAAATTCACTTACCATGAAAGAAAGTTTTGAGGCTGTAAGGCCGACAATGTCACTTTTTTTAAAGAAAGCTGCCTTGCCTGTCAAATCTTCTTCACAAGATCCCAAGTGATAAATATACTGGCTAGCATGCTCGGGGTAAGCTGCAGATATGCAAAGAAAAGGTGTACTGGTGTCAACAGATGTCGGTGTCAGAATCAGTCTCCAACAGTGGACTGATCAATAAAGCCTCAGACTGGAAATGTCAAGTTTTCAATAAAAAAATGTTATATAGATAGGTTAGATACATATGCGGGACACTCCATTAACACCAGTGGTGGGTTCTGAGTTGTACAAACACCGTCAGAAACACAAAAACTGTATTTTGCCTTGACATGAAAGTGAGTTACTTCTTGGCAAAGCGCCATATGTGGCGCTTTGCCAAAAAGTCATTCTGTTTTCAAAAAGCTGCCTTGCGTGTTTTTCCTTGCAAAGGAAACACTAATAGTACTGCAAATTCACCTATGGTCTCTCTATTACCATGCCATTGCAACCTTCTAATTTAAATGCACTTACCATGAAATAAAATGTTGATGCTCCAAGGGGGACGAACCCAAAATTTTACCCGACACAGAGTTCCATGGCATCGGACCGAAAAAGCCCTTTGACACAAAAAGTAGATTTTTTTCCTCTGCACATTTTTAACATTTGTAGATATACATTCAATACAGCTTGCTCTAATTCTCCTGAATACAGTCTTTTTTTGTGTTTCTGATAAATATTATGAACATTTTCACACTTTTTATCACTGCTGACACAGAAATTTAAATGTGTTTTTCATGGAGAAGGAAACACTTAGAATGCTGAAAAGCCATCTGTGAGCTCACTATTACCATGCTATTGAAGCCGCCTAGTTTAAATTCACTTACCATGAAAGAAAGTTTTGAGGCTGTAAGGCCGACAATGTCACTTTTTTTAAAGAAAGCTGCCTTGCCTGTCAAATCTTCTTCACAAGATCCCAAGTGATAAATATACTGGCTAGCATGCTCGGGGTAAGCTGCAGATATGCAAAGAAAAGGTGTACTGGTGTCAACAGATGTCGGTGTCAGAATCAGTCTCCAACAGTGGACTGATCAGTAAAGCCTCAGACTGGAAATGTCAAGTTTTCAATAAAAAAAAGTTATATAGATAGGTTAGATACATATGCGGGACACTCCATTAACACCAGTGGTGGGTTCTGAGTTGTACAAACGCCGTCAGAAACACAAAAACTGTATTTTGCCTTGACATGAAATGAGTTACTTCTTGGCAAAGCGCCATATATGGCGCTTTGCCAAAAAGTCATTCTGTTTTCAAAAAGCTGCCTTGCGTGTTTTTCCTTGCAAAGGAAACACTGAGTAGTGCAAATTCACCTGTGAGCTCTCTATTACCATGCCATTGCAACCTTCTAATTTAAATGCACTTACCATGAAATAAAATTTTGATGCTCCAAGGGGGACGAACCCAAAATTTTACCCGACACAGAGTTCCATGGCATCGGACCGAAAAAGCCCTTTGACACAAAAAGTTGATTATTTTTCCTCTGCACATTTTTTACATTTATAGATATACATTCAATGCAGCTTGTTCTAATTCTCCTGAATACAGTCTTTTTTTGTGTTTCTCATAAAAATTATGAACATTTTCACACTTTTTATCACTGCTGACACAGAAATTTAAATGTGTTTTTCTTAGCGAAGGAAACACTTAGAATGCTGAAAGTCGATCTGTGAGCTCACTATTACCATGCCATTGCAGCCGCATAGCTTAAATTCACTTACCATGAAATAAAATGTTGAGGCAATCAGGCAGACAATGTCACTTTTTTTAAAAAGCTTCCTTGCCTGTCAAATCTTCTTCACAAGATCTTAAGTGATAAATATATTGGCTAGCATGCTCGGGTTAAGCTGCAGATATGCAAAGTAAAGGTGTACTGGTGTCAACAGATGTCAGTGTCAGAATCAATCTCCAACAGTGGACTGATCAATAAGGCCTCAGACTAGAAATGTTAAGTTTTCAACAACAAAAAAGTTATGTAAATAGGTTAGATACATATGCGGGACACTCCATCAACACCAGTGGTGGGTTCTGAGTTGTACAAACGCCGTCAGAAACACAAAAACTGTATTTTGCCTTGACATGAAAGTGAGTTACTGCCAAAAAGTCATTCTGTTTTCAAAAAGCTGCCTTGCGTGTTTTTCCTTGCAAAGGAAACACTAAGAGTACTGCAAATTCACCTGTGAGCTCTCTATTACCATGCCATTGCAACCTTCTAATTTAAATGCACTTATCATGAAATAAAATTTTGATGCTCCAAGGGGGACGAACCCAAAATTTTACACGACACAGAGTTCCATGGCATCGGACCGAAAAAGCCCTTTGACACAAAAAGTTGATTTTTTTCCTCTGCACATTTTTAACATTTGTAGATATACATTCAATACAGCTTGCTCTAATTCTCCTGAATACAGTCTTTTTTTGTGTTTCTGATAAATATTATGAACATTTTCACACTTTTTATCACTGCTGACACAGAAATTTAAATGTGTTTTTCTTGGAGAAGGAAACACTTAGAATGCTGAAAATCCATCTGTGAGCTCACTATTACCATGCTATTGAAGCCGCCTAGTTTAAATTCACTTACCATGAAAGAAAGAAAGTTTTGAGGCTGTAAGGCCGACAATGTCACTTTTTTTAAAGAAAGCTGCCTTGCCTGTTAAATCTTCTTCACAAGATCCCAAGTGATAAATATACTGGCTAGCATGCTCGGGGTAAGCTGCAGATATGCAAAGAAAAGGTGTACTGGTGTCAACAGATGTCGGTGTCAGAATCAGTGTCCAACAGTGGACTGATGAATAAAGCCTCAGACTGGAAATGTCAAGTTTTCAATAAAAAAAAGTTATATAGATAGGTTAGATACATATGCGGGACACTCCATTAACACCAGTGGTGGGTTCTGAGTTGTACAAACGCGTCAGAAACACAAAAGCTGTATTTTGCCTTGACATGAAAGTGAGTTACTTCTTTGCAAAGCGCCATATATGGCGCTTTGCCAAAAAGTCATTCTGTTTTCAAAAAGCTGCCTTGCGTGTTTTTCCTTGCAAAGGAAACACTAAGAGTACTGCAAATTCACCTGTGAGCTCTCTATTACCATGCCATTGCAACCTTCTAATTTAAATGCACTTATCATGAAATAAAATGTTGATGCTCCAAGGGAGACAAACCCAAAATTTTACCCGACACAGAGTTCCATGGCATCGGACCGAAAAAGCCCTTTGACACAAAAAGTTGATTTTTTTCCTCTGCACATTTTTAACATTTGTAGATATACATTCAATACAGCTTGCTCTAATTCTCCTGAATACAGTCTTTTTTTGTGTTTCTCATAAAAATTATGAACATTTTCACACTTTTTATCACTGCTGACACAGAAATTTAAATGTGTTTTTCTTAGCGAAGGAAACACTTAGAATGCTGAAAGTCGATCTGTGAGCTCACTATTACCATGCCATTGCAGCCGCATAGCTTAAATTCACTTACCATGAAATAACATTTTGAGGCAACAAGGCAGACAATGTCACTTTATTTAAAAAGTTTCCTTGCCTGTCAAATCTTCTTCACAAGATCTCAAGTGATAAATATATTGGCTAGCATGCTCGGGTTAAACTGCAGATATGGAAAGAAAAGGTGTACTGGTGTCAACAGATGTCGGTGTCAGAATCAATCTCCAACAGTGGACTGATCAATAAGGCCTCAGACTAGAAATGTCAAGTTTTCAACAAAAAAAGGTTATGTAAATAGGTTAGATACATATGCGGGACACTCCATCAACACCAGTGGTGGGTTCTGAGTTGTACAAACGCCGTCAGAAACACAAAAACTGTATTTTGCCTTGACATGAAAGTGAGTTACTTCTTGGCAAAGCGCCATATATGGCGCTTTGCCAAAAAGTCATTCTGTTTTCAAAAAGCTGCCTTGCGTGTTTTTCCTTGCAAAGGAAACACTAAGAGTACTGCAAATTCACCTGTGAGCTCTCTATTACCATGCCATTGCAACCTTCTAATTTAAATGCACTTACCATGAAATAAAATGTTGATGCTCCAAGGGGGACGAACCCAAAATTTTACCCGACACAGAGTTCCATGGCATCGGACCGAAAAAGCTCTTTGACACAAAAAGTTGATTTTTTTCCTCTGCAAATTTTTAACATTTGTAGATATACGTTCAATACAGCTTGCTCTAATTCTCCTGAAAACAGTCTTTTTTTGTGTTTCTAATAAATATTATGAACATTTTCACACTTTTTATCACTGCTGACACAGAAATTTAAATGTGTTTTTCTTGGAGAAGGAAACACTTAGAATGCTGAAAATCCATCTGTGAGCTCACTATTACCATGCTATTGAAGCCGCCTAGTTTAAATTCACTTACCATGAAAGAAAGTTTTGAGGATGTAAGGCCGACAATGTCACTTTTTTTAAAGAAAGCTGCCTTGCCTGTCAAATCTTCTTCACAAGATCCCAAGTGATAAATATACTGGCTAGCATGCTCGGGGTAAGCTGCAGATATGCAAAGAAAAGGTGTACTGGTGTCAACAGATGTCGGTGTCAGAATCAGTCTCCAACAGTGGACTGATCAATAAAGCCTCAGACTGGAAATGTCAAGTTTTCAATAAAAAAATGTTATATAGATAGGTTAGATACATATGCGGGACACTCCATTAACACCAGTGGTGGGTTCTGAGTTGTACAAACGCCGTCAGAAACACAAAAACTGTATTTTGCCTTGACATGAAAGTGAGTTACTTCTTGGCAAAGCGCCATATATGGCGCTTTGCCAAAAAGTCATTCTGTTTTCAAAAAGCTGCCTTGCGTGTTTTTCCTTGCAAAGGAAACACTAAGAGTACTGCAAATTCACCTATGGTCTCTCTATTACCATGCCATTGCAACCTTCTAATTTAAATGCACTTACCATGAAATAAAATGTTGATGCTCCAAGGGGGACGAACCCAAAATTTTACCCGACACAGAGTTCCATGGCATCGGACCGAAAAAGCCCTTTGACACAAAAAGTTGATTTTTTTCCTCTGCACATTTTTAACATTTGTAGATATACATTCAATACAGCTTGCTCTAATTCTCCTGAAAACAGTCTTTTTTTGTGTTTCTGATAAATATTATGAACATTTTCACACTTTTTATCACTGCTGACACAGAAATTTAAATGTGTTTTTCTTGGAGAAGGAAACACTTAGAATGCTGAAAATCCATCTGTGAGCTCACTATTACCATGCTATTGAAGCCGCCTAGTTTAAATTCACTTACCATGAAAGAAAGTTTTGAGGCTGTAAGGCCGACAATGTCACTTTTTTTAAAGAAAGCTGCCTTGCCTGTCAAATCTTCTTCACAAGATCCCAAGTGATAAATATACTGGCTAGCATGCTCGGGGTAAGCTGCAGATATGCAAAGAAAAGGTGTACTGGTGTCAACAGATGTCGGTGTCAGAATCAGTCTCCAACAGTGGACTGATCAATAAAGCCTCAGACTGGAAATGTCAAGTTTTCAATAAAAAAAAGTTATATAGATAGGTTAGATACATATGCGGGACACTCCATTAACACCAGTGGTGGGTTCTGAGTTGTACAAACGCCGTCAGAAACACAAAAACTGTATTTTGCCTTGACATGAAAGTGAGTTACTTCTTGGCAAAGCGCCATATATGGCGCTTTGCCAAAAAGTCATTCTGTTTTCAAAAAGCTACCTTGCGTGTTTTTCCTTGCAAAGGAAACACTAAGAGTACTGCAAATTCACCTATGGTCTCTCTATTACCATGCCATTGCAACCTTCTAATTTAAATGCACTTACCATGAAATAAAATGTTGATGCTCCAATGGGGACGAACCCAAAATTTTACCCGACACAGAGTTCCATGGCATCGGACCGAAAAAGCCCTTTGACACAAAAAGTTGATTTTTTTCCTCTGCACATTTTTAACATTTGTAGATATACATTCAATACAGCTTGCTCTAATTCTCCTGAATACAGTCTTTTTTTGTGTTTCTGATAAATATTATGAACATTTTCACACTTTTTATCACTGCTGACACAGAAATTTAAATGTGTTTTTCTTGGAGAAGGAAACACTTAGAATGCTGAAAAGCCATCTGTGAGCTCACTATTACCATGCTATTGAAGCCGCCTAGTTTAAATTCACTTACCATGAAAGAAAGTTTTGAGGCTGTAAGGCCGACAATGTCACTTTTTTTAAAGAAAGCTGCCTTGCCTGTCAAATCTTCTTCACAAGATCCCAAGTGATAAATATACTGGCTAGCATGCTCGGGGTAAGCTGCAGATATGCAAAGAAAAGGTGTACTGGTGCCAACAGATGTCGGTGTCAGAATCAGTCTCCAACAGTGGACTGATCAGTAAAGCCTCAGACTGGAAATGTCAAGTTTTCAATAAAAAAAAGTTATATAGATAGGTTAGATACATATGCGGGACACTCCATTAACACCAGTGGTGGGTTCTGAGTTGTACAAACGCGTCAGAAACACAAAAACTGTATTTTGCCTTGACATGAAAGTGAGTTACTTCTTGGCAAAGCGCCATATATGGCGCTTTGCCAAAAAGTCATTCTGTTTTCAAAAAGCTGCCTTGCGTGTTTTTCCTTGAAAAGGAAACACTAAGAGTACTGCAAATTCACCTGTGAGCTCTCTATTACCATGCCATTGCAACCTTCTAATTTAAATGCACTTATCATGAAATAAAATGTTGATGCTCCAAGGGGGACGAACCCAAAATTTTACCCGACACAGAGTTCCATGGCATCGGACCGAAAAAGCCCTTTGACACAAAAAGTTGATTTTTTTCCTCTGCACATTTTTAACATTTGTAGATATACATTCAATACAGCTTGCTCTAATTCTCCTGAATACAGTCTTTTTTGTGTTTCTGATAAATATTATGAACATTTTCACACTTTTTATCACTGATGACACAGAAATTTAAATGTGTTTTTCTTGGAGAAGGAAACACTTAGAATGCTGAAAATCCATCTGTGAGCTCACTATTACCATGCTATTGAAGCCGCCTAGTTTAAATTCACTTACCATGAAAGAAAGTTTTGAGGCTGTAAGGCTGACAATGTCACTTTTTTTAAAGAAAGCTGCCTTGCCTGTCAAATCTTCTTCACAAGATCCCAAGTGATAAATATACTGGCTAGCATGCTCGGGGTAAACTGCAGATATGCAAAGAAAAGGTGTACTGGTGTCAACAGATGTCGGTGTCAGAATCAGTCTCCAACAGTGGACTGATCAATAAAGCCTCAGACTGGAAATGTCAAGTTTTCAATAAAAAAAAGTTATATAGATAGGTTAGATACATATGCGGGACACTCCATTAACACCAGTGGTGGGTTCTGAGTTGTACAAACGCCGTCAGAAACACAAAAACTGTATTTTGCCTTGACATGAAAGTGAGTTACTTCTTGGCAAAGCGCCATATATGGCGCTTTGCCAAAAAGTCATTCTGTTTTCAAAAAGCTGCCTTCGTGTTTTTCCTTGCAAAGGAAACACTAAGAGTACTGCAAATTCACCTGTGAGCTCTCTATTACCATGCCATTGCAACCTTCTAATTTAAATGCACTTACCATGAAATAAAATTTTGATGCTCCAAGGGGGACGAACCCAAAATTTTACCCGACACAGAGTTCCATGGCATCGGACCGAAAAAGCCCTTTGACACAAAAAGTTGATTATTTTTCCTCTGCACATTTTTTACATTTATAGATATACATTCAATGCAGCTTGTTCTAATTCTCCTGAATACAGTCTTTTTTTGTGTTTCTCATAAAAATTATGAACATTTTCACACTTTTTATCACTGCTGACACAGAAATTTAAATGTGTTTTTCTTAGCGAAGGAAACACTTAGAATGCTGAAAGTCGATCTGTGAGCTCACTATTACCATGCCATTGCAGCCGCATAGCTTAAATTCACTTACCATGAAATAAAATTTTGAGGCAATAAGACAGACAATGTCACTTTTTTTAAAAAGCTTCCTTGCCTGTCAAATCTTCTTCACAAGATCTCAAGTGATAAATATATTGGCTAGCATGCTCGGGTTAAGCTGCAGATATGCAAAGAAAAGGTGTATTGGTGTCAACAGATGTCGGTGTCAGAATCAATCTCCAACAGTGGACTGATCAATAAGGCCTCAGACTAGAAATGTCAAGTTTTCAACAACAAAAAAGTTATGTAAATAGGTTAGATACATATGCGGGACACTCCATCAACACCAGTGGTGGGTTCTGAGTTGTACAAACGCCGTCAGAAACACAAAAACTGTATTTTGCCTTATCATGAAAGTGAGTTACTTCTTGGCAAAGCGCCATATATGGCGCTTTGCCAAAAAGTCATTCTGTTTTCAAAAAGCTGCCTTGCGTGTTTTTCCTTGCAAAGGAAACAGTAAGAGTACTGCAAATTCACCTGTGAGCTCTCTATTACCATGCCATTGCAACCTTCTAATTTAAATGCACTTACCATGAAATAAAATTTTGATGCTCCAAGGGGGACGAACCCAAAGTTTTACCCGACACAGAGTTCCATGGCATCGGACCGAAAAAGCCCTTTGACACAAAAAGTTGATTTTTTTCCTCTGCACATTTTTAACATTTGTAGATATACATTCAATACAGCTTGCTCTAATTCTTCTGAATACAGTCTTTTTTTGTGTTTCTGATAAATATTATGAACATTTTCACACTTTTTATCACTGCTGACACAGAAATTTAAATGTGTTTTTCTTGGAGAAGGAAACACTTAGAATGCTGAAAATCCATCTGTGAGCTCACTATTACCATGCTATTGAAGCCGCCTAGTTTAAATTCACTTACCATGAAAGAAAGTTTTGAGGCTGTAAGGCCGACAATGTCACTTTTTTTAAAGAAAGCTGCCTTGCCTGTCAAATCTTCTTCACAAGATCCCAAGTGATAAATATACTGGCTAGCATGCTCGGGGTAAACTGCAGATATGCAAAGAAAAGGTGTACTGGTGTCAACAGATGTCGGTGTCAGAATCAGTCTCCAACAGTGGACTGATCAATAAAGCCTCAGACTGGAAATGTCAAGTTTTCAATAAAAAAAAGTTATATAGATAGGTTAGATACATATGCGGTACACTCCATTAACACCAGTGGTGGGTTCTGAGTTGTACAAACGCCGTCAGAAATACAAAAACTGTATTTTGCCTTGACATGAAAGTGAGTTACTTCTTGGCAAAGCGCCATATATGGCGCTTTGCCAAAAAGTCATTCTGTTTTCAAAAAGCTGCCTTGCGTGTTTTTCCTTGCAAAGGAAACACTAAGAGTACTGCAAATTCACCTGTGAGCTCTCTATTACCATGCCATTGCAACCTTCTAATTTAAATGCACTTACCATGAAATAAAATTTTGATGCTCCAAGGGGGACGAACCCAAAATTTTACCCGACACAGAGTTCCATGGCATCGGACCGAAAAAGCCCTTTGACACAAAAAGTTGATTTTTTTCCTCTGCACATTTTTAACATTTGTAGATATACATTCAATACAGCTTGCTCTAATTCTCCTGAATACAGTCTTTTTTTGTGTTTCTGATAAATATTATGAACATTTTCACACTTTTTATCACTGCTGACACAGAAATTTAAATATGTTTTTCTTGGAGAAGGAAACACTTAGAATGCTGAAAATCCATCTGTGAGCTCACTATTACCATGCTATTGAAGCCGCCTAGTTTAAATTCACTTACCATGAAAGAAAGTTTTGAGGCTGTAAGGCCGACAATGTCACTTTTTTTTAAAGAAAGCTGCTTTGCCTGTCAAATCTTCTTCACAAGATCCCAAGTGATAAATATACTGGCTAGCATGCTCGGGGTAAGCTGCAGATATGCAAAGAAAAGGTGTACTGGTGTCAACAGATGTCGGTGTCAGAATCAGTCTCCAACAGTGGACTGATCAATAAAGCCTCAGACTGGAAATGTCAAGTTTTCAATAAAAAAAAGTTATATAGATAGGTTAGATACATATGCGGGACACTCCATTAACACCAGTGGTGGGTTCTGAGTTGTACAAACGCCGTCAGAAACACAAAAACTGTATTTTGCCTTGACATGAAAGTGAGTTACTTCTTGGCAAAGCGCCATATATGGCGCTTTGCCAAAAAGTCATTCTGTTTTCAAAAAGCTGCCTTGCGTGTTTTTCCTTGCAAAGGAAACACTAAGAGTACTGCAAATTCACCTGTGAGCTCTCTATTACCATGCCATTGCAACCTTCTAATTTAAATGCACTTATCATGAAATAAAATTTTGATGCTCCAAGGGGGACGAACCCAAAATTTTACCCGACACAGAGTTCCATGGCATCGGACCGAAAAAGCCCTTTGACACAAAAAGTTGATTTTTTTCCTCTGCACATTTTTAACATTCGTAGATATACATTCAAAACAGCTTGCTCTAATTCTCCTGAATACAGTCTTCTTTTGTGTTTCTGATAAATATTATGAACATTTTCACACTTTTTATCACTGCTGACACAGAAATTTAAATGTGTTTTTCTTGGAGAAGGAAACACTTAGAATGCTGAAAATCCATCTGTGAGCTCACTATTACCATGCTATTGTAGCCGCCTAGTTTAAATTCACTTACCATGAAAGAAAGTTTTGAGGCTGTAAGGCCGACAATGTCACTTTTTTTAAAGAAAGCTGCCTTGCCTGTCAAATCTTCTTCACAAGATCCCAAGTGATAAATATACTGGCTAGCATGCTCGGGGTAAGCTGCAGATATGCAAAGAAAAGGTGTACTGGTGTCAACAGATGTCGGTGTCAGAATCAGTCTCCAACAGTGGACTGATCAATAAAGCCTCAGACTGGAAATGTCAAGTTTTCAATAAAAAAAAGTTATATAGATAGGTTAGATACATATGCGGGACACTCCATTAACACCAGTGGTGGGTTCTGAGTTGTACAAACGCCGTCAGAAACACAAAAACTGTATTTTGCCTTGACATGAAAGTGAGTTACTTCTTGGCAAAGCGCCATATATGGCGCTTTGCCAAAAAGTCATTCTGTTTTCAAAAAGCTGCCTTGCGTGTTTTTCCTTGCAAAGGAAACAGTAAGAGTACTGCAAATTCACCTGTGAGCTCTCTATTACCATGCCATTGCAACCTTCTAATTTAAATGCACTTACCATGAAATAAAATTTTGATGCTCCAAGGGGGACGAACCCAAAGTTTTACCCGACACAGAGTTCCATGGCATCGGACCGAAAAAGCCCTTTGACACAAAAAGTTGATTTTTTTCCTCTGCACATTTTTAACATTTGTAGATATACATTCAATACAGCTTGCTCTAATTCTTCTGAATACAGTCTTTTTTTGTGTTTCTGATAAATATTATGAACATTTTCACACTTTTTATCACTGCTGACACAGAAATTTAAATGTGTTTTTCTTGGAGAAGGAAACACTTAGAATGCTGAAAATCCATCTGTGAGCTCACTATTACCATGCTATTGAAGCCGCCTAGTTTAAATTCACTTACCATGAAAGAAAGTTTTGAGGCTGTAAGGCCGACAATGTCACTTTTTTTAAAG
Source organism: Ambystoma mexicanum (assembly GCF_040938575.1). Lineage (NCBI taxonomy): Eukaryota > Metazoa > Chordata > Amphibia > Caudata > Ambystomatidae > Ambystoma > Ambystoma mexicanum. The sequence continues at coordinate 1,094,357,128 of NC_090941.1, forward strand.
AAAGCTGCCTTGCCTGTCAAATCTTCTTCACAAGATCCCAAGTGATAAATATACTGGCTAGCATGCTCGGGGTAAACTGCAGATATGCAAAGAAAAGGTGTACTGGTGTCAACAGATGTCGGTGTCAGAATCAGTCTCCAACAGTGGACTGATCAATAAAGCCTCAGACTGGAAATGTCAAGTTTTCAATAAAAAAAAGTTATATAGATAGGTTAGATACATATGCGGTACACTCCATTAACACCAGTGGTGGGTTCTGAGTTGTACAAACGCCGTCAGAAATACAAAAACTGTATTTTGCCTTGACATGAAAGTGAGTTACTTCTTGGCAAAGCGCCATATATGGCGCTTTGCCAAAAAGTCATTCTGTTTTCAAAAAGCTGCCTTGCGTGTTTTTCCTTGCAAAGGAAACACTAAGAGTACTGCAAATTCACCTGTGAGCTCTCTATTACCATGCCATTGCAACCTTCTAATTTAAATGCACTTACCATGAAATAAAATTTTGATGCTCCAAGGGGGACGAACCCAAAATTTTACCCGACACAGAGTTCCATGGCATCGGACCGAAAAAGCCCTTTGACACAAAAAGTTGATTTTTTTCCTCTGCACATTTTTAACATTTGTAGATATACATTCAATACAGCTTGCTCTAATTCTCCTGAATACAGTCTTTTTTTGTGTTTCTGATAAATATTATGAACATTTTCACACTTTTTATCACTGCTGACACAGAAATTTAAATATGTTTTTCTTGGAGAAGGAAACACTTAGAATGCTGAAAATCCATCTGTGAGCTCACTATTACCATGCTATTGAAGCCGCCTAGTTTAAATTCACTTACCATGAAAGAAAGTTTTGAGGCTGTAAGGCCGACAATGTCACTTTTTTTTAAAGAAAGCTGCTTTGCCTGTCAAATCTTCTTCACAAGATCCCAAGTGATAAATATACTGGCTAGCATGCTCGGGGTAAGCTGCAGATATGCAAAGAAAAGGTGTACTGGTGTCAACAGATGTCGGTGTCAGAATCAGTCTCCAACAGTGGACTGATCAATAAAGCCTCAGACTGGAAATGTCAAGTTTTCAATAAAAAAAAGTTATATAGATAGGTTAGATACATATGCGGGACACTCCATTAACACCAGTGGTGGGTTCTGAGTTGTACAAACGCCGTCAGAAACACAAAAACTGTATTTTGCCTTGACATGAAAGTGAGTTACTTCTTGGCAAAGCGCCATATATGGCGCTTTGCCAAAAAGTCATTCTGTTTTCAAAAAGCTGCCTTGCGTGTTTTTCCTTGCAAAGGAAACACTAAGAGTACTGCAAATTCACCTGTGAGCTCTCTATTACCATGCCATTGCAACCTTCTAATTTAAATGCACTTATCATGAAATAAAATTTTGATGCTCCAAGGGGGACGAACCCAAAATTTTACCCGACACAGAGTTCCATGGCATCGGACCGAAAAAGCCCTTTGACACAAAAAGTTGATTTTTTTCCTCTGCACATTTTTAACATTCGTAGACATACATTCAAAACAGCTTGCTCTAATTCTCCTGAATACAGTCTTCTTTTGTGTTTCTGATAAATATTATGAACATTTTCACACTTTTTATCACTGCTGACACAGAAATTTAAATGTGTTTTTCTTGGAGAAGGAAACACTTAGAATGCTGAAAATCCATCTGTGAGCTCACTATTACCATGCTATTGTAGCCGCCTAGTTTAAATTCACTTACCATGAAAGAAAGTTTTGAGGCTGTAAGGCCGACAATGTCACTTTTTTTAAAGAAAGCTGCCTTGCCTGTCAAATCTTCTTCACAAGATCCCAAGTGATAAATATACTGGCTAGCATGCTCGGGGTAAGCTGCAGATATGCAAAGAAAAGGTGTACTGGTGTCAACAGATGTCGGTGTCAGAATCAGTCTCCAACAGTGGACTGATCAATAAAGCCTCAGACTGGAAATGTCAAGTTTTCAATAAAAAAAAGTTATATAGATAGGTTAGATACATATGCGGGACACTCCATTAACACCAGTGGTGGGTTCTGAGTTGTACAAACGCCGTCAGAAACACAAAAACTGTATTTTGCCTTGACATGAAAGTGAGTTACTTCTTGGCAAAGCGCCATATATGGCGCTTTGCCAAAAAGTCATTCTGTTTTCAAAAAGCTACCTTGCGTGTTTTTCCTTGCAAAGGAAACACTAAGAGTACTGCAAATTCACCTGTGAGCTCTCTATTACCATGCCATTGCAACCTTCTAATTTAAATGCACTTATCATGAAATAAAATTTTGATGCTCCAAGGGGGACGAACCCAAAATTTTACCCGACACAGAGTTCCATGGCATCGGACCGAAAAAGCCCTTTGACACAAAAAGTTGATTTTTTTCCTCTGCACATTTTTAACATTTGTAGATATACATTCAATACAACTTGCTCTAATTCTCCTGAATACAGTCTTTTTTTGTGTTTCTGATAAATATTATGAACATTTTCACACTTTTTATCACTGCTGACACAGAAATTTAAATGTGTTTTTCTTGGAGAAGGAAACACTTAGAATGCTGAAAAGCCATCTGTGAGCTCACTATTACCATGCTATTGAAGCCGCCTAGTTTAAATTCACTTACCATGAAAGAAAGTTTTGAGGCTGTAAGGCCGACAATGTCACTTTTTTTAAAGAAAGCTGCCTTGCCTGTCAAATCTTCTTCACAAGATCCCAAGTGATAAATATACTGGCTAGCATGCTCGGGGTAAGCTGCAGATATGCAAAGAAAAGGTGTACTGGTGTCAACAGATGTCGGTGTCAGAATCAGTCTCCAACAGTGGACTGATCAATAAAGCCTCAGACTGGAAATGTCAAGTTTTCAATAAAAAAAAGTTATATAGATAGGTTAGATACATATGCGGGACACTCCATTAACACCAGTGGTGGGTTCTGAGTTGTACAAACGCGTCAGAAACACAAAAACTGTATTTTGCCTTGACATGAAAGTGAGTTACTTCTTGGCAAAGCGCCATATATGGCGCTTTGCCAAAAAGTCATTCTGTTTTCAAAAAGCTGCCTTGCGTGTTTTTCCTTGCAAAGGAAACACTAAGAGTACTGTAAATTCACCTGTGAGCTCTCTATTACCATGCCATTGCAACCTTCTAATTTAAATGCACTTATCATGAAATAAAATGTTTATGCTCCAAGGGGGACGAACCCAAAATTTTACCCGACACAGAGTTCCATGGCATCGGACCGAAAAAGCCCTTTGACACAAAAAGTTGATTTTTTTCCTCTGCACATTTTTAACATTTGTAGATATACATTCAATACAGCTTGCTCTAATTCTCCTGAATACAGTCTTTTTTGTGTTTCTGATAAATATTATGAACATTTTCACACTTTTTATCACTGATGACACAGAAATTTAAATGTGTTTTTCTTGGATAAGGAAACACTTAGAATGCTGAAAATCCATCTGTGAGCTCACTATTACCATGCTATTGAAGCCGCCTAGTTTAAATTCACTTACCATGAAAGAAAGTTTTGAGGCTGTAAGGCTGACAATGTCACTTTTTTTAAAGAAAGCTGCCTTGCCTGTCAAATCTTCTTCACAAGATCCCAAGTGATAAATATACTGGCTAGCATGCTCGGGGTAAACTGCAGATATGCAAAGAAAAGGTGTACTGGTGTCAGCAGATGTCGGTGTCAGAATCAGTCTCCAACAGTGGACTGATCAATAAAGCCTCAGACTGGAAATGTCAAGTTTTCAATAAAAAAAAGTTATATAGATAGGTTAGATACATATGCGGGACACTCTATTAACACCAGTGGTGGGTTCTGAGTTGTACAAACGCCGTCAGAAACACAAAAACTGTATTTTGCCTTGACATGAAAGTGAGTTACTTCTTGGCAAAGCGCCATATATGGCGCTTTGCCAAAAAGTCATTCTGTTTTCAAAAAGCTACCTTGCGTGTTTTTCCTTGCAAAGGAAACACTAAGAGTACTGCAAATTCACCTATGGTCTCTCTATTACCATGCCATTGCAACCTTCTAATTTAAATGCACTTACCATGAAATAAAATGTTGATGCTCCAAGGGGGACGAACCCAAAATTTTACCGGACACAGAGTTCCATGGCATCGGACCGAAAAAGCCCTTTGACACAAAAAGTTGATTTTTTTCCTCTGCACATTTTTAACATTTGTAGATATACATTCAATACAGCTTGCTCTAATTCTCCTGAATACAGTCTTTTTTTGTGTTTCTGATAAATATTATGAACATTTTCACACTTTTTATCACTGCTGACACAGAAATTTAAATGTGTTTTTCTTGGAGAAGGAAACACTTAGAATGCTGAAAAGCCATCTGTGAGCTCACTATTACCATGCTATTGAAGCCGCCTAGTTTAAATTCACTTACCATGAAAGAAAGTTTTGAGGCTGTAAGGCCGACAATGTCACTTTTTTTAAAGAAAGCTGCCTTGCCTGTCAAATCTTCTTCACAAGATCCCAAGTGATAAATATACTGGCTAGCATGCTCGGGGTAAGCTGCAGATATGCAAAGAAAAGGTGTACTGGTGTCAACAGATGTCGGTGTCAGAATCAGTCTCCAACAGTGGACTGATCAATAAAGCCTCAGACTGGAAATGTCAAGTTTTCAATAAAAAAAAGTTATATAGATAGGTTAGATACATATGCGGGACACTCCATTAACACCAGTGGTGGGTTCTGAGTTGTACAAACGCGTCAGAAACACAAAAACTGTATTTTGCCTTGACATGAAAGTGAGTTACTTCTTGGCAAAGCGCCATATATGGCGCTTTGCCAAAAAGTCATTCTGTTTTCAAAAAGCTGCCTTGCGTGTTTTTCCTTGAAAAGGAAACACTAAGAGTACTGCAAATTCACCTGTGAGCTCTCTATTACCATGCCATTGCAACCTTCTAATTTAAATGCACTTATCATGAAATAAAATGTTGATGCTCCAAGGGGGACGAACCCAAAATTTTACCCGACACAGAGTTCCATGGCATCGGACCGAAAAAGCCCTTTGACACAAAAAGTTGATTTTTTTCCTCTGCACATTTTTAACATTTGTAGATATACACTCAATACAGCTTGCTCTAATTCTCCTGAATACAGTCTTTTTTGTGTTTCTGATAAATATTATGAACATTTTCACACTTTTTATCACTGATGACACAGAAATTTAAATGTGTTTTTCTTGGAGAAGGAAACACTTAGAATGCTGAAAATCCATCTGTGAGCTCACTATTACCATGCTATTGAAGCCGCCTAGTTTAAATTCACTTACCATGAAAGAAAGTTTTGAGGCTGTAAGGCTGACAATGTCACTTTTTTTAAAGAAAGCTGCCTTGCCTGTCAAATCTTCTTCACAAGATCCCAAGTGATAAATATACTGGCTAGCATGCTCGGGGTAAACTGCAGATATGCAAAGAAAAGGTGTACTGGTGTCAACAGATGTCGGTGTCAGAATCAGTCTCCAACAGTGGACTGATCAATAAAGCCTCAGACTGGAAATGTCAAGTTTTCAATAAAAAAAAGTTATATAGATAGGTTAGATACATATGCGGGACACTCCATTAACACCAGTGGTGGGTTCTGAGTTGTACAAACGCCGTCAGAAACACAAAAACTGTATTTTGCCTTGACATGAAAGTGAGTTACTTCTTGGCAAAGCGCCATATATGGCGCTTTGCCAAAAAGTCATTCTGTTTTCAAAAAGCTGCCTTCGTGTTTTTCCTTGCAAAGGAAACACTAAGAGTACTGCAAATTCACCTGTGAGCTCTCTATTACCATGCCATTGCAACCTTCTAATTTAAATGCACTTACCATGAAATAAAATTTTGATGCTCCAAGGGGGACGAACCCAAAATTTTACCCGACACAGAGTTCCATGGCATCGGACCGAAAAAGCCCTTTGACACAAAAAGTTGATTATTTTTCCTCTGCACATTTTTTACATTTATAGATATACATTCAATGCAGCTTGTTCTAATTCTCCTGAATACAGTCTTTTTTTGTGTTTCTCATAAAAATTATGAACATTTTCACACTTTTTATCACTGCTGACACAGACATTTAAATGTGTTTTTCTTAGCGAAGGAAACACTTAGAATGCTGAAAGTCGATCTGTGAGCTCACTATTACCATGCCATTGCAGCCGCATAGCTTAAATTCACTTACCATGAAATAGAATTTTGAGGCAATAAGGCAGACAATGTCACTTTTTTTAAAAAGCTTCCTTGCCTGTCAAATCTTCTTCACAAGATCTCAAGTGATAAATATATTGGCTAGCATGCTCGTGTTAAGCTGCAGATATGCAAAGAAAAGGTGTACTGGTGTCAACAGATGTCGGTGTCAGAATCAATCTCCAACAGTGGACTGATCAATAAGGCCTCAGACTAGAAATGTCAAGTTTTCAACAACAAAAAAGTTATGTAAATAGGTTAGATACATATGCGGGACACTCCATCAACACCAGTGGTGGGTTCTGAGTTGTACAAACGCCGTCAGAAACACAAAAACTGTATTTTGCCTTATCATGAAAGTGAGTTACTTCTTGGCAAAGCGCCATATATGGCGCTTTGCCAAAAAGTCATTCTGTTTTCAAAAAGCTGCCTTGCGTGTTTTTCCTTGCAAAGGAAACAGTAAGAGTACTGCAAATTCACCTGTGAGCTCTCTATTACCATGCCATTGCAACCTTCTAATTTAAATGCACTTACCATGAAATAAAATTTTGATGCTCCAAGGGGGACGAACCCAAAGTTTTACCCGACACAGAGTTCCATGGCATCGGACCGAAAAAGCCCTTTGACACAAAAAGTTGATTTTTTTCCTCTGCACATTTTTAACATTTGTAGATATACATTCAATACAGCTTGCTCTAATTCTCCTGAATACAGTCTTTTTTTGTGTTTCTGATAAATATTATGAACATGTTCACACTTTTTATCACTGCTGACACAGAAATTTAAATGTGTTTTTCTTGGAGAAGGAAACACTTAGAATGCTGAAAATCCATCTGTGAGCTCACTATTACCATGCTATTGAAGCCGCCTAGTTTAAATTCACTTACCATGAAAGAAAGTTTTGAGGCTGTAAGGCCGACAATGTCACTTTTTTTAAAGAAAGCTGCCTTGCCTGTCAAATCTTCTTCACAAGATCCCAAGTGATAAATATACTGGCTAGCATGCTCGGGGTAAGCTGCAGATATGCAAAGAAAAGGTGTACTGGTGTCAACAGATGTCGGTGTCAGAATCAGTCTCCAACAGTGGACTGATCAATAAAGCCTCAGACTGGAAATGTCAAGTTTTCAATAAAAAAAAGTTATATAGATAGGTTAGATACATATGCGGGACACTCCATTAACACCAGTGGTGGGTTCTGAGTTGTACAAACGCCGTCAGAAATACAAAAACTGTATTTTGCCTTGACATGAAAGTGAATTACTTCTTGGCAAAGCGCCATATATGGCGCTTTGCCAAAAAGTCATTCTGTTTTCAAAAAGCTGCCTTGCGTGTTTTTCCTTGCAAAGGAAACACTAAGAGTACTGCAAATTCACCTGTGAGCTCTCTATTACCATGCCATTGCAACCTTCTAATTTAAATGCACTTATCATGAAATAAAATTTTGATGCTCCAAGGGGGACGAACCCAAAATTTTACCCGACACAGAGTTCCATGGCATCGGACCGAAAAAGCCCTTTGACACAAAAAGTTGATTTTTTTCCTCTGCACATTTTTAACATTTGTAGATATACATTCAATACAGCTTGCTCTAATTCTCCTGAATACAGTCTTTTTTTGTGTTTCTGATAAATATTATGAACATTTTCACACTTTTTATCACTGCTGACACAGAAATTTAAATGTGTTTTTCTTGGAGAAGGAAACACTTAGAATGCTGAAAAGCCATCTGTGAGCTCACTATTACCATGCTATTGAAGCCGCCTAGTTTAAATTCACTTACCATGAAAGAAAGTTTTGAGGCTGTAAGGCCGACAATGTCACTTTTTTTAAAGAAAGCTGCCTTGCCTGTCAAATCTTCTTCACAAGATCCCAAGTGATAAATATACTGGCTAGCATGCTCGGGGTAAGCTGCAGATATGCAAAGAAAAGGTGTACTGGTGTCAACAGATGTCGGTGTCAGAATCAGTCTCCAACAGTGGACTGATCAATAAAGCCTCAGACTGGAAATGTCAAGTTTTCAATAAAAAAAAGTTATATAGATAGGTTAGATACATATGCGGGACACTCCATTAACACCAGTGGTGGGTTCTGAGTTGTACAAACGCGTCAGAAACACAAAAACTGTATTTTGCCTTGACATGAAAGTGAGTTACTTCTTGGCAAAGCGCCATATATGGCGCTTTGCCAAAAAGTCATTCTGTTTTCAAAAAGCTGCCTTGCGTGTTTTTCCTTGCAAAGGAAACACTAAGAGTACTGCAAATTCACCTGTGAGCTCTCTATTACCATGCCATTGCAACCTTCTAATTTAAATGCACTTATCATGAAATAAAATTTTGATGCTCCAAGGGGGACGAACCCAAAATTTTACCCGACACAGAGTTCCATGGCATCGGACCGAAAAAGCCCTTTGACACAAAAAGTTGATTTTTTTCCTCTGCACATTTTTAACATTCGTAGATATACATTCAAAACAGCTTGCTCTAATTCTCCTGAATACAGTCTTCTTTTGTGTTTCTGATAAATATTATGAACATTTTCACACTTTTTATCACTGCTGACACAGAAATTTAAATGTGTTTTTCTTGGAGAAGGAAACACTTAGAATGCTGCAAATTCACCTGTGAGCTCTCTATTACCATGCCATTGCAACCTTCTAATTTAAATGCACTTACCATGAAATAAAATTTTGATGCTCCAAGGGGGACGAACCCAAAATTTTACCCGACACAGAGTTCCATGGCATCGGACCGAAAAAGCCCTTTGACACAAAAAGTTGATTTTTTTCCTCTGCACATTTTTAACATTTGTAGATATACATTCAATACAGCTTGCTCTAATTCTCCTGAATACAGTCTTTTTTTGTGTTTCTGATAAATATTATGAACATTTTCACACTTTTTATCACTGCTGACACAGAAATTTAAATGTGTTTTTCTTGGAGAAGGAAACACTTAGAATGCTGAAAAGCCATCTGTGAGCTCACTATTACCATGCTATTGAAGCCGCCTAGTTTAAATTCACTTACCATGAAAGAAAGTTTTGAGGCTGTAAGGCCGACAATGTCACTTTTTTTAAAGAAAGCTGCCTTGCCTGTCAAATCTTCTTCACAAGATCCCAAGTGATAAATATACTGGCTAGCATGCTCGGGGTAAGCTGCAGATATGCAAAGAAAAGGTGTACTGGTGTCAACAGATGTCGGTGTCAGAATCAGTCTCCAACAGTGGACTGATCAATAAAGCCTCAGACTGGAAATGTCAAGTTTTCAATAAAAAAAAGTTATATAGATAGGTTAGATACATATGCGGGACACTCCATTAACACCAGTGGTGGGTTCTGAGTTGTACAAACGCCGTCAGAAACACAAAAACTGTATTTTGCCTTGACATGAAAGTGAGTTACTTCTTGGCAAAGCGCCATATATGGCGCTTTGCCAAAAAGTCATTCTGTTTTCAAAAAGCTACCTTGCGTGTTTTTCCTTGCAAAGGAAACACTAAGAGTACTGCAAATTCACCTGTGAGCTCTCTATTACCATGCCATTGCAACCTTCTAATTTAAATGCACTTATCATGAAATAAAATGTTGATGCTCCAAGGGGGACGAACCCAAAATTTTACCCGACACAGAGTTCCATGGCATCGGACCGAAAAAGCCCTTTGACACAAAAAGTTGATTTTTTTCCTCTGCACATTTTTAACATTTGTAGATATACATTCAATACAACTTGCTCTAATTCTCCTGAATACAGTCTTTTTTTGTGTTTCTGATAAATATTATGAACATTTTCACACTTTTTATCACTGCTGACACAGAAATTTAAATGTGTTTTTCTTGGAGAAGGAAACACTTAGAATGCTGAAAAGCCATCTGTGAGCTCACTATTACCATGCTATTGAAGCCGCCTAGTTTAAATTCACTTACCATGAAAGAAAGTTTTGAGGCTGTAAGGCCGACAATGTCACTTTTTTTAAAGAAAGCTGCCTTGCCTGTCAAATCTTCTTCACAAGATCCCAAGTGATAAATATACTGGCTAGCATGCTCGGGGTAAGCTGCAGATATGCAAAGAAAAGGTGTACTGGTGTCAACAGATGTCGGTGTCAGAATCAGTCTCCAACAGTGGACTGATCAATAAAGCCTCAGACTGGAAATGTCAAGTTTTCAATAAAAAAAAGTTATATAGATAGGTTAGATACATATGCGGGACACTCCATTAACACCAGTGGTGGGTTCTGAGTTGTACAAACGCGTCAGAAACACAAAAACTGTATTTTGCCTTGACATGAAAGTGAGTTACTTCTTGGCAAAGCGCCATATATGGCGCTTTGCCAAAAAGTCATTCTGTTTTCAAAAAGCTGCCTTGCGTGTTTTTCCTTGCAAAGGAAACACTAAGAGTACTGTAAATTCACCTGTGAGCTCTCTATTACCATGCCATTGCAACCTTCTAATTTAAATGCACTTATCATGAAATAAAATGTTTATGCTCCAAGGGGGACGAACCCAAAATTTTACCCGACACAGAGTTCCATGGCATCGGACCGAAAAAGCCCTTTGACACAAAAAGTTGATTTTTTTCCTCTGCACATTTTTAACATTTGTAGATATACATTCAATACAGCTTGCTCTAATTCTCCTGAATACAGTCTTTTTTGTGTTTCTGATAAATATTATGAACATTTTCACACTTTTTATCACTGATGACACAGAAATTTAAATGTGTTTTTCTTGGAGAAGGAAACACTTAGAATGCTGAAAATCCATCTGTGAGCTCACTATTACCATGCTATTGAAGCCGCCTAGTTTAAATTCACTTACCATGAAAGAAAGTTTTGAGGCTGTAAGGCTGACAATGTCACTTTTTTTAAAGAAAGCTGCCTTGCCTGTCAAATCTTCTTCACAAGATCCCAAGTGATAAATATACTGGCTAGCATGCTCGGGGTAAACTGCAGATATGCAAAGAAAAGGTGTACTGGTGTCAGCAGATGTCGGTGTCAGAATCAGTCTCCAACAGTGGACTGATCAATAAAGCCTCAGACTGGAAATGTCAAGTTTTCAATAAAAAAAAGTTATATAGATAGGTTAGATACATATGCGGGACACTCTATTAACACCAGTGGTGGGTTCTGAGTTGTACAAACGCCGTCAGAAACACAAAAACTGTATTTTGCCTTGACATGAAAGTGAGTTACTTCTTGGCAAAGCGCCATATATGGCGCTTTGCCAAAAAGTCATTCTGTTTTCAAAAAGCTACCTTGCGTGTTTTTCCTTGCAAAGGAAACACTAAGAGTACTGCAAATTCACCTATGGTCTCTCTATTACCATGCCATTGCAACCTTCTAATTTAAATGCACTTACCATGAAATAAAATGTTGATGCTCCAAGGGGGACGAACCCAAAATTTTACCCGACACAGAGTTCCATGGCATCGGACCGAAAAAGCCCTTTGACACAAAAAGTTGATTTTTTTCCTCTGCACATTTTTAACATTTGTAGATATACATTCAATACAGCTTGCTCTAATTCTCCTGAATACAGTCTTTTTTTGTGTTTCTGATAAATATTATGAACATTTTCACACTTTTTATCACTGCTGACACAGAAATTTAAATGTGTTTTTCTTGGAGAAGGAAACACTTAGAATGCTGAAAAGCCATCTGTGAGCTCACTATTACCATGCTATTGAAGCCGCCTAGTTTAAATTCACTTACCATGAAAGAAAGTTTTGAGGCTGTAAGGCCGACAATGTCACTTTTTTTAAAGAAAGCTGCCTTGCCTGTCAAATCTTCTTCACAAGATCCCAAGTGATAAATATACTGGCTAGCATGCTCGGGGTAAGCTGCAGATATGCAAAGAAAAGGTGTACTGGTGTCAACAGATGTCGGTGTCAGAATCAGTCTCCAACAGTGGACTGATCAATAAAGCCTCAGACTGGAAATGTCAAGTTTTCAATAAAAAAAAGTTATATAGATAGGTTAGATACATATGCGGGACACTCCATTAACACCAGTGGTGGGTTCTGAGTTGTACAAACGCGTCAGAAACACAAAAACTGTATTTTGCCTTGACATGAAAGTGAGTTACTTCTTGGCAAAGCGCCATATATGGCGCTTTGCCAAAAAGTCATTCTGTTTTCAAAAAGCTGCCTTGCGTGTTTTTCCTTGAAAAGGAAACACTAAGAGTACTGCAAATTCACCTGTGAGCTCTCTATTACCATGCCATTGCAACCTTCTAATTTAAATGCACTTATCATGAAATAAAATGTTGATGCTCCAAGGGGGACGAACCCAAAATTTTACCCGACACAGAGTTCCATGGCATCGGACCGAAAAAGCCCTTTGACACAAAAAGTTGATTTTTTTCCTCTGCACATTTTTAACATTTGTAGATATACATTCAATACAGCTTGCTCTAATTCTCCTGAATACAGTCTTTTTTGTGTTTCTGATAAATATTATGAACATTTTCACACTTTTTATCACTGATGACACAGAAATTTAAATGTGTTTTTCTTGGAGAAGGAAACACTTAGAATGCTGAAAATCCATCTGTGAGCTCACTATTACCATGCTATTGAAGCCGCCTAGTTTAAATTCACTTACCATGAAAGAAAGTTTTGAGGCTGTAAGGCTGACAATGTCACTTTTTTTAAAGAAAGCTGCCTTGCCTGTCAAATCTTCTTCACAAGATCCCAAGTGATAAATATACTGGCTAGCATGCTCGGGGTAAACTGCAGATATGCAAAGAAAAGGTGTACTGGTGTCAACAGATGTCGGTGTCAGAATCAGTCTCCAACAGTGGACTGATCAATAAAGCCTCAGACTGGAAATGTCAAGTTTTCAATAAAAAAAAGTTATATAGATAGGTTAGATACATATGCGGGACACTCCATTAACACCAGTGGTGGGTTCTGAGTTGTACAAACGCCGTCAGAAACACAAAAACTGTATTTTGCCTTGACATGAAAGTGAGTTACTTCTTGGCAAAGAGTCATATATGGCGCTTTGCCAAAAAGTCATTCTGTTTTCAAAAAGCTACCTTGCGTGTTTTTCCTTGCAAAGGAAACACTAAGAGTACTGCAAATTCACCTATGGTCTCTCTATTACCATGCCATTGCAACCTTCTAATTTAAATGCACTTACCATGAAATAAAATGTTGATGCTCCAAGGGGGACGAACCCAAAATTTTACCCGACACAGAGTTCCATGGCATCGGACCGAAAAAGCCCTTTGACACAAAAAGTTGATTTTTTTCCTCTGCACATTTTTAACATTTGTAGATATACATTCAATACAGCTTGCTCTAATTCTCCTGAATACAGTCTTTTTTTGTGTTTCTGATAAATATTATGAACATTTTCACACTTTTTATCACTGCTGACACAGAAATTTAAATGTGTTTTTCTTGGAGAAGGCAACACTTAGAATGCTGAAAAGCCATCTGTGAGCTCACTATTACCATGCTATTGAAGCCGCCTAGTTTAAATTCACTTACCATGAAAGAAAGTTTTGAGGCTGTAAGGCCGACAATGTCACTTTTTTTAAAGAAAGCTGCCTTGCCTGTCAAATCTTCTTCACAAGATCCCAAGTGATAAATATACTGGCTAGCATGCTCGGGGTAAGCTGCAGATATGCAAAGAAAAGGTGTACTGGTGTCAACAGATGTCGGTGTCAGAATCAGTCTCCAACAGTGGACTGATCAATAAAGCCTCAGACTGGAAATGTCAAGTTTTCAATAAAAAAAAGTTATATAGATAGGTTAGATACATATGCGGGACACTCCATTAACACCAGTGGTGGGTTCTGAGTTGTACAAACGCGTCAGAAACACAAAAACTGTATTTTGCCTTGACATGAAAGTGAGTTACTTCTTGGCAAAGCGCCATATATGGCGCTTTGCCAAAAAGTCATTCTGTTTTCAAAAACCTGCCTTGCGTGTTTTTCCTTGCAAAGGAAACACTAAGAGTACTGCAAATTCACCTGTGAGCTCTCTATTACCCTGCCATTGCAACCTTCTAATTTAAATGCACTTATCATGAAATAAAATGTTTATGCTCCAAGGGGGACGAACCCAAAATTTTACCCGACACAGAGTTCCATGGCATCGGACCGAAAAAGCCCTTTGACACAAAAAGTAGATTTTTTTCCTCTGCACATTTTTAACATTTGTAGATATACATTCAATACAGCTTGCTCTAATTCTCCTGAATACAGTCTTTTTTGTGTTTCTGATAAATATTATGAACATTTTCACACTTTTTATCACTGATGACACAGAAATTTAAATGTGTTTTTCTTGGAGAAGGAAACACTTAGAATGCTGAAAATCCATCTGTGAGCTCACTATTACCATGCTATTGAAGCCGCCTAGTTTAAATTCACTTACCATGAAAGAAAGTTTTGAGGCTGTAAGGCTGACAATGTCACTTTTTTTAAAGAAAGCTGCCTTGCCTGTCAAATCTTCTTCACAAGATCCCAAGTGATAAATATACTGGCTAGCATGCTCGGGGTAAACTGCAGATATGCAAAGAAAAGGTGTACTGGTGTCAACAGATGTCGGTGTCAGAATCAGTCTCCAACAGTGGACTGATCAATAAAGCCTCAGACTGGAAATGTCAAGTTTTCAATAAAAAAAAGTTATATAGATAGGTTAGATACATATGCGGGACACTCCATTAACACCAGTGGTGGGTTCTGAGTTGTACAAACGCCGTCAGAAACACAAAAACTGTATTTTGCCTTGACATGAAAGTGAGTTACTTCTTGGCAAAGCGCCATATATGGCGCTTTGCCAAAAAGTCATTCTGTTTTCAAAAAGCTACCTTGCGTGTTTTTCCTTGCAAAGGAAACACTAAGAGTACTGCAAATTCACCTATGGTCTCTCTATTACCATGCCATTGCAACCTTCTAATTTAAATGCACTTACCATGAAATAAAATGTTGATGCTCCAAGGGGGACGAACCCAAAATTTTACCCGACACAGAGTTCCATGGCATCGGACCGAAAAAGCCCTTTGACACAAAAAGTTGATTTTTTTCCTCTGCACATTTTTAACATTTGTAGATATACATTCAATACAGCTTGCTCTAATTCTCCTGAATACAGTCTTTTTTTGTGTTTCTGATAAATATTATGAACATTTTCACACTTTTTATCACTGCTGACAGAAATTTAAATGTGTTTTTCTTGGAGAAGTAAACACTTAGAATGCTGAAAATCCATCTGTGAGCTCACTATTACCATGCTATTGAAGCCGCCTAGTTTAAATTCACTTACCATGAAAGAAAGTTTTGAGGCTGTAAGGCCGACAATGTCACTTTTTTTAAAGAAAGCTGCCTTGCCTGTCAAATCTTCTTCACAAGATCCCAAGTGATAAATATACTGGCTAGCATGCTCGGGGTAAGCTGCAGATATGCAAAGAAAAGGTGTACTGGTGTCAACAGATGTCGGTGTCAGAATCAGTCTCCAACAGTGGACTGATCAATAAAGCCTCAGACTGGAAATGTCAAGTTTTCAATAAAAAAAAGTTATATAGATAGGTTAGATACATATGCGGGACACTCCATTAACACCAGTGGTGGGTTCTGAGTTGTACAAACGCCGTCAGAAACACAAAAACTGTATTTTGCCTTGACATGAAAGTGAGTTACTTCTTGGCAAAGCGCCATATATGGCGCTTTGCCAAAAAGTCATTCTGTTTTCAAAAAGCTGCCTTGCGTGTTTTTCCTTGCAAAGGAAACACTAAGAGTACTGCAAATTCACCTGTGAGCTCTCTATTACCATGCCATTGCAACCTTCTAATTTAAATGCACTTACCATGAAATAAAATTTTGATGCTCCAAGGTGGACGAACCCAAAATTTTACCCGACACAGAGTTCCATGGCATCGGACCGAAAAAGCCCTTTGACACAAAAAGTTGATTTTTTTCCTCTGCACATTTTTAACATTTGTAGATATACATTCAATACAGCTTGCTCTAATTCTCCTGAATACAGTCTTTTTTTGTGTTTCTGATAAATATTATGAACATTTTCACACTTTTTATCACTGCTGACACAGAAATTTAAATGTGTTTTTCTTGGAGAAGGAAACACTTAGAATGCTGAAAATCCATCTGTGAGCTCACTATTACCATGCCATTGCAGCCGCATAGCTTAAATTCACTTAACATGAAATAATATTTTGAGGAAATAAGGCAGACAATGTCACTTTTTTTAAAAAGCTTCCTTGCCTGTCAAATCTTCTTCACAAGATCTCTAGTGATAAATATATTGGCTTGCATGCTCGGGGTAAGCTGCAGATATGCAAAGAAAAGGTGTACTGGTGTCAACAGATGTCAGTGTCAGAATCAATCTCCAACAGTGGACTGATCAATAAGGCCTCAGACTAGAAATGTCAAGTTTTCAACAACAAAAAAATTATGTAAATAGGTTAGATACATATGCGGGACACTCCATCAACACCAGTGGTGGGTTCTGAGTTGTACAAACGCCGTCAGAAACACAAAAACTGTATTTTGCCTTGACATGAAAGTGAGTTACTTCTTGGCAAAGCGCCATATATGGCGCTTTGCCAAAAAGTCATTCTGTTTTCAAAAAGCTGCCTTGCGTGTTTTTCCTTGAAAAGGAAACACTAAGAGTACTGCAAATTCACCTGTGAGCTCTCTATTACCATGCCATTGCAACCTTCTAATTTAAATGCACTTATCATGAAATAAAATGTTGATGCTCCAAGGGGGACGAACCCAAAATTTTACCCGACACAGAGTTCCATGGCATCGGACCGAAAAAGCCCTTTGACACAAAAAGTTGATTTTTTTCCTCTGCACATTTTTAACATTTGTAGATATACATTCAATACAGCTTGCTCTAATTCTCCTGAATACAGTCTTTTTTGTGTTTCTGATAAATATTATGAACATTTTCACACTTTTTATCACTGATGACACAGAAATTTAAATGTGTTTTTCTTGGAGAAGGAAACACTTAGAATGCTGAAAATCCATCTGTGAGCTCACTATTACCATGCTATTGAAGCCGCCTAGTTTAAATTCACTTACCATGAAAGAAAGTTTTGAGGCTGTAAGGCTGACAATGTCACTTTTTTTAAAGAAAGCTGCCTTGCCTGTCAAATCTTCTTCACAAGATCCCAAGTGATAAATATACTGGCTAGCATGCTCGGGGTAAACTGCAGATATGCAAAGAAAAGGTGTACTGGTGTCAACAGATGTCGGTGTCAGAATCAGTCTCCAACAGTGGACTGATCAATAAAGCCTCAGACTGGAAATGTCAAGTTTTCAATAAAAAAAAGTTATATAGATAGGTTAGATACATATGCGGGACACTCCATTAACACCAGTGGTGGGTTCTGAGTTGTACAAACGCCGTCAGAAACACAAAAACTGTATTTTGCCTTGACATGAAAGTGAGTTACTTCTTGGCAAAGAGTCATATATGGCGCTTTGCCAAAAAGTCATTCTGTTTTCAAAAAGCTACCTTGCGTGTTTTTCCTTGCAAAGGAAACACTAAGAGTACTGCAAATTCACCTATGGTCTCTCTATTACCATGCCATTGCAACCTTCTAATTTAAATGCACTTACCATGAAATAAAATGTTGATGCTCCAAGGGGGACGAACCCAAAATTTTACCCGACACAGAGTTCCATGGCATCGGACCGAAAAAGCCCTTTGACACAAAAAGTTGATTTTTTTCCTCTGCACATTTTTAACATTTGTAGATATACATTCAATACAGCTTGCTCTAATTCTCCTGAATACAGTCTTTTTTTGTGTTTCTGATAAATATTATGAACATTTTCACACTTTTTATCACTGCTGACACAGAAATTTAAATGTGTTTTTCTTGGAGAAGGCAACACTTAGAATGCTGAAAAGCCATCTGTGAGCTCACTATTACCATGCTATTGAAGCCGCCTAGTTTAAATTCACTTACCATGAAAGAAAGTTTTGAGGCTGTAAGGCCGACAATGTCACTTTTTTTAAAGAAAGCTGCCTTGCCTGTCAAATCTTCTTCACAAGATCCCAAGTGATAAATATACTGGCTAGCATGCTCGGGGTAAGCTGCAGATATGCAAAGAAAAGGTGTACTGGTGTCAACAGATGTCGGTGTCAGAATCAGTCTCCAACAGTGGACTGATCAATAAAGCCTCAGACTGGAAATGTCAAGTTTTCAATAAAAAAAAGTTATATAGATAGGTTAGATACATATGCGGGACACTCCATTAACACCAGTGGTGGGTTCTGAGTTGTACAAACGCGTCAGAAACACAAAAACTGTATTTTGCCTTGACATGAAAGTGAGTTACTTCTTGGCAAAGCGCCATATATGGCGCTTTGCCAAAAAGTCATTCTGTTTTCAAAAACCTGCCTTGCGTGTTTTTCCTTGCAAAGGAAACACTAAGAGTACTGCAAATTCACCTGTGAGCTCTCTATTACCCTGCCATTGCAACCTTCTAATTTAAATGCACTTATCATGAAATAAAATGTTTATGCTCCAAGGGGGACGAACCCAAAATTTTACCCGACACAGAGTTCCATGGCATCGGACCGAAAAAGCCCTTTGACACAAAAAGTTGATTTTTTTCCTCTGCACATTTTTAACATTTGTAGATATACATTCAATACAGCTTGCTCTAATTCTCCTGAATACAGTCTTTTTTGTGTTTCTGATAAATATTATGAACATTTTCACACTTTTTATCACTGATGACACAGAAATTTAAATGTGTTTTTCTTGGAGAAGGAAACACTTAGAATGCTGAAAATCCATCTGTGAGCTCACTATTACCATGCTATTGAAGCCGCCTAGTTTAAATTCACTTACCATGAAAGAAAGTTTTGAGGCTGTAAGGCTGACAATGTCACTTTTTTTAAAGAAAGCTGCCTTGCCTGTCAAATCTTCTTCACAAGATCCCAAGTGATAAATATACTGGCTAGCATGCTCGGGGTAAACTGCAGATATGCAAAGAAAAGGTGTACTGGTGTCAACAGATGTCGGTGTCAGAATCAGTCTCCAACAGTGGACTGATCAATAAAGCCTCAGACTGGAAATGTCAAGTTTTCAATAAAAAAAAGTTATATAGATAGGTTAGATACATATGCGGGACACTCCATTAACACCAGTGGTGGGTTCTGAGTTGTACAAACGCCGTCAGAAACACAAAAACTGTATTTTGCCTTGACATGAAAGTGAGTTACTTCTTGGCAAAGCGCCATATATGGCGCTTTGCCAAAAAGTCATTCTGTTTTCAAAAAGCTACCTTGCGTGTTTTTCCTTGCAAAGGAAACACTAAGAGTACTGCAAATTCACCTATGGTCTCTCTATTACCATGCCATTGCAACCTTCTAATTTAAATGCACTTACCATGAAATAAAATGTTGATGCTCCAAGGGGGACGAACCCAAAATTTTACCCGACACAGAGTTCCATGGCATCGGACCGAAAAAGCCCTTTGACACAAAAAGTTGATTTTTTTCCTCTGCACATTTTTAACATTTGTAGATATACATTCAATACAGCTTGCTCTAATTCTCCTGAATACAGTCTTTTTTTGTGTTTCTGATAAATATTATGAACATTTTCACACTTTTTATCACTGCTGACACAGAAATTTAAATGTGTTTTTCTTGGAGAAGGAAACACTTAGAATGCTGAAAAGCCATCTGTGAGCTCACTATTACCATGCTATTGAAGCCGCCTAGTTTAAATTCACTTACCATGAAAGAAAGTTTTGAGGCTGTAAGGCTGACAATGTCACTTTTTTTAAAGAAAGCTGCCTTGCCTGTCAAATCTTCTTCACAAGATCCCAAGTGATAAATATACTGGCTAGCATGCTCGGGGTAAACTGCAGATATGCAAAGAAAAGGTGTACTGGTGTCAACAGATGTCGGTGTCAGAATCAGTCTCCAACAGTGGACTGATCAATAAAGCCTCAGACTGGAAATGTCAAGTTTTCAATAAAAAAAAGTTATATAGATAGGTTAGATACATATGCGGGACACTCCATTAACACCAGTGGTGGGTTCTGAGTTGTACAAACGCCGTCAGAAACACAAAAACTGTATTTTGCCTTGACATGAAAGTGAGTTACTTCTTGGCAAAGCGCCATATATGGCGCTTTGCCAAAATGTCATTCTGTTTTCAAAAAGCTGCCTTGCGTGTTTTTCCTTGCAAAGGAAACACTAAGAGTACTGCAAATTCACCTGTGAGCTCTCTATTACCATGCCATTGCAACCTTCTAATTTAAATGCACTTACCATGAAATAAAATTTTGATGCTCCAAGGTGGACGAACCCAAAATTTTACCCGACACAGAGTTCCATGGCATCGGACCGAAAAAGCCCTTTGACACAAAAAGTTGATTTTTTTCCTCTGCACATTTTTAACATTTGTAGATATACATTCAATACAGCTTGCTCTAATTCTCCTGAATACAGTCTTTTTTTGTGTTTCTGATAAATATTATGAACATTTTCACACTTTTTATCACTGCTGACACAGAAATTTAAATGTGTTTTTCTTGGAGAAGGAAACACTTAGAATGCTGAAAATCCATCTGTGAGCTCACTATTACCATGCCATTGCAGCCGCATAGCTTAAATTCACTTAACATGAAATAATATTTTGAGGAAATAAGGCAGACAATGTCACTTTTTTTAAAAAGCTTCCTTGCCTGTCAAATCTTCTTCACAAGATCTCTAGTGATAAATATATTGGCTTGCATGCTCGGGGTAAGCTGCAGATATGCAAAGAAAAGGTGTACTGGTGTCAACAGATGTCAGTGTCAGAATCAATCTCCAACAGTGGACTGATCAATAAGGCCTCAGACTAGAAATGTCAAGTTTTCAACAACAAAAAAATTATGTAAATAGGTTAGATACATATGCGGGACACTCCATCAACACCAGTGGTGGGTTCTGAGTTGTACAAACGCCGTCAGAAACACAAAAACTGTATTTTGCCTTGACATGAAAGTGAGTTACTGCCAAAAAGTCATTCTGTTTTCAAAAAGCTGCCTTGCGTGTTTTTCCTTGCAAAGGAAACACTAAGAGTACTGCAAATTCACCTGTGAGCTCTCTATTACCATGCCATTGCAACCTTCTAATTTAAATGCACTTACCATGAAATAAAATTTTGATGCTCCAAGGGGGACGAACCCAAAATGTTACCCGACACAGAGTTCCATGGCATCGGACCGAAAAAGCCCTTTGACACAAAAAGTTGATTATTTTTCCTCTGCACATTTTTTACATTTATAGATATACATTCAATGCAGCTTGTTCTAATTCTCCTGAATACAGTCTTTTTTTGTGTTTCTCATAAAAATTATGAACATTTTCACACTTTTTATCACTGCTGACACAGAAATTTAAATGTGTTTTTCTTAGCGAAGGAAACACTTAGAATGCTGAAAGTCGATCTGTGAGCTCACTATTACCATGCCATTGCAGCCGCATAGCTTAAATTCACTTACCATGAAATAAAATTTTGAGGCAATAAGGCAGACAATGTCACTTTTTTTAAAAAGCTTCCTTGCCTGTCAAATCTTCTTCACAAGATCTTAAGTGTTAAATATATTGGCTAGCATGCTCGGGTTAAGCTGCAGATATGCAAAGTAAAGGTGTACTGGTGTCAACAGATGTCAGTGTCAGAATCAATCTCCAACAGTGGACTGATCAATAAGGCCTCAGACTAGAAATGTCAAGTTTTCAACAAAAAAAAGTTATGTAAATAGGTTAGATACATATGCGGGACACTCCATCAACATCAGTGGTGGGTTCTGAGTTGTACAAACGCCGTCAGAAACACAAAAACTGTATTTTGCCTTGACATGAAAGTGAGTTACTGCCAAAAAGTCATTCTGTTTTCAAAAAGCTGCCTTGCGTGTTTTTCCTTGCAAAGGAAACACTAAGAGTACTGCAAATTCACCTGTGAGCTCTCTATTACCATGCCATTGCAACCTTCTAATTTAAAGGCACTTATCATGAAATAAAATTTTGATGCTCCAAGGGGGACGAACCCAAAATTTTACCCGACACAGAGTTTCATGGCATCGGACCGAAAAAGCCCTTTGACACAAAAAGTTGATTTTTTTCCTCTGCACATTTTTAACATTTGTAGATATACATTCAATACAGCTTGCTCTAATTCTCCCGAATACAGTCTTTTTTTGTGTTTCTGATAAATATTATGAACATTTTCACACTTTTTATCACTGCTGACACAGAAATTTAAATGTGTTTTTCTTGGAGAAGGAAACACTTAGAATGTTGAAAATCCATCTGTGAGCTCACTATTACCATGCTATTGAAGCCGCCTAGTTTAAATTCACTTACCATGAAAGAAAGTTTTGAGGCTGTAAGGCCGACAATTTCACTTTTTTTAAAGAAAGCTGCCTTGCCTGTCAAATCTTCTTCACAAGATCCCAAGTGATAAATATACTGGCTAGCATGCTCGGGGTAAGCTGCAGATATGCAAAGAAAAGGTGTACTGGTGTCAACAGATGTCGGTGTCAGAATCAGTCTCCAACAGTGGACTGATCAATAAAGCCTCAGACTGGAAATGTCAAGTTTTCAACAAAAAAAAGTTATGTAAATAGGTTAGATACATATGCGGGACACTCCATCAACATCAGTGGTGGGTTCTGAGTTGTACAAACGCCGTCAGAAACACAAAAACTGTATTTTGCCTTATCATGAAAGTGAGTTACTTCTTGGCAAAGCGCCATAAATGGCGCTTTGCCAAAAAGTCATTCTGTTTTCAAAAAGCTGCCTTGCGTGTTTTTCCTTGCAAAGGAAACAGTAAGAGTACTGCAAATTCACCTGTGAGCTCTCTATTACCATGCCATTGCAACCTTCTAATTTAAATGCACTTACCATGAAATAAAATTTTGATGCTCCAAGGGGGACGAACCCAAAGTTTTACCCGACACAGAGTTCCATGGCATCGGACCGAAAAAGCCCTTTGACACAAAAAGTTGATTTTTTTCCTCTGCACATTTTTAACATTTGTAGATATACATTCAATACAGCTTGCTCTAATTCTCCTGAATACAGTCTTTTTTTGTGTTTCTGATAAATATTATGAACATTTTCACATTTTTTATCACTGCTGACACAGAAATTTAAATGTGTTTTTCTTGGAGAAGGAAACACTTAGAATGCTGAAAATCCATCTGTGAGCTCACTATTACCATGCTATTGAAGCCGCCTAGTTTAAATTCACTTACCATGAAAGAAAGTTTTGAGGCTGTAAGGCCGACAATGTCACTTTTTTTAAAGAAAGCTGCCTTGCCTGTCAAATCTTCTTCACAAGATCCCAAGTGATAAATATACTTGCTAGCATGCTCGGGGTAAGCTGCAGATATGCAAAGAAAAGGTGTACTGGTGTCAACAGATGTCGGTGTCAGAATCAGTCTCCAACAGTGGACTGATCAATAAAGCCTCAGACTGGAAATGTCAAGTTTTCAATAAAAAAAAGTTATATAGATAGGTTAGATACATATGCGGGACACTCCATTAACACCAGTGGTGGGTTCTGAGTTGTACAAACGCCGTCAGAAATACAAAAACTGTATTTTGCCTTGACATGAAAGTGAGTTACTTCTTGGCAAAGCGCCATATATGGCGCTTTGCCAAAAAGTCATTCTGTTTTCAAAAAGCTGCCTTGCGTGTTTTTCCTTGCAAAGGAAACACTAAGAGTACTGCAAATTCACCTGTGAGCTCTCTATTACCATGCCATTGCAACCTTCTAATTTAAATGCACTTACCATGAAATAAAATTTTGATGCTCCAAGGTGGACGAACCCAAAATTTTACCCGACACAGAGTTCCATGGCATCGGACCGAAAAAGCCCTTTGACACAAAAAGTTGATTTTTTTCCTCTGCACATTTTTAACATTTGTAGATATACATTCAATACAGCTTGCTCTAATTCTCCTGAATACAGTCTTTTTTTGTGTTTCTGATAAATATTATGAACATTTTCACACTTTTTATCACTGCTGACACAGAAATTTAAATGTGTTTTTCTTGGAGAAGGAAACACTTAGAATGCTGAAAATCCATCTGTGAGCTCACTATTACCATGCCATTGCAGCCGCATAGCTTAAATTCACTTAACATGAAATAATATTTTGAGGCAATAAGGCAGACAATGTCACTTTTTTTAAAAAGCTTCCTTGCCTGTCAAATCTTCTTCACAAGATCTCTAGTGATAAATATATTGGCTTGCATGCTCGGGTTAAGCTGCAGATATGCAAAGAAAAGGTGTACTGGTGTCAACAGATGTCAGTGTCAGAATCAATCTCCAACAGTGGACTGATCAATAAGGCCTCAAACTAGAAATGTCAAGTTTTCAACAACAAAAAAATTATGTAAATAGGTTAGATACATATGCGGGACACTCCATCAACACCAGTGGTGGGTTCTGAGTTGTACAAACGCCGTCAGAAACACAAAAACTGTATTTTGCCTTGACATGAAAGTGAGTTACTGCCAAAAAGTCATTCTGTTTTCAAAAAGCTGCCTTGCGTGTTTTTCCTTGCAAAGGAAACACTAAGAGTACTGCAAATTCACCTGTGAGCTCTCTATTACCATGCCATTGCAACCTTCTAATTTAAATGCACTTACCATGAAATAAAATTTTGATGCTCCAAGGGGGACGAACCCAAAATTTTACCCGACACAGAGTTCCATGGCATCGGACCGAAAAAGCCCTTTGACACAAAAAGTTGATTATTTTTCCTCTGCACATTTTTTACATTTATAGATATACATTCAATGCAGCTTGTTCTAATTCTCCTGAATACAGTCTTTTTTTGTGTTTCTCATAAAAATTATGAACATTTTCACACTTTTTATCACTGCTGACACAGAAATTTAAATGTGTTTTTCTTAGCGAAGGAAACACTTAGAATGCTGAAAGTCGATCTGTGAGCTCACTATTACCATGCCATTGCAGCCGCATAGCTTAAATTCACTTACCATGAAATAAAATTTTGAGGCAATAAGACAGACAATGTCACTTTTTTTAAAAAGCTTCCTTGCCTGTCAAATCTTCTTCACAAGATCTCAAGTGATAAATATATTGGCTAGCATGCTCGGGTTAAGCTGCAGATATGCAAAGAAAAGGTGTATTGGTGTCAACAGATGTCGGTGTCAGAATCAATCTCCAACAGTGGACTGATCAATAAGGCCTCAGACTAGAAATGTCAAGTTTTCAACAACAAAAAAGTTATGTAAATAGGTTAGATACATATGCGGGACACTCCATCAACACCAGTGGTGGGTTCTGAGTTGTACAAACGCCGTCAGAAACACAAAAACTGTATTTTGCCTTATCATGAAAGTGAGTTACTTCTTGGCAAAGCGCCATATATGGCGCTTTGCCAAAAAGTCATTCTGTTTTCAAAAAGCTGCCTTGCGTGTTTTTCCTTGCAAAGGAAACAGTAAGAGTACTGCAAATTCACCTGTGAGCTCTCTATTACCATGCCATTGCAACCTTCTAATTTAAATGCACTTACCATGAAATAAAATTTTGATGCTCCAAGGGGGACGAACCCAAAGTTTTACCCGACACAGAGTTCCATGGCATCGGACCGAAAAAGCCCTTTGACACAAAAAGTTGATTTTTTTCCTCTGCACATTTTTAACATTTGTAGATATACATTCAATACAGCTTGCTCTAATTCTTCTGAATACAGTCTTTTTTTGTGTTTCTGATAAATATTATGAACATTTTCACACTTTTTATCACTGCTGACACAGAAATTTAAATGTGTTTTTCTTGGAGAAGGAAACACTTAGAATGCTGAAAATCCATCTGTGAGCTCACTATTACCATGCTATTGAAGCCGCCTAGTTTAAATTCACTTACCATGAAAGAAAGTTTTGAGGCTGTAAGGCCGACAATGTCACTTTTTTTAAAGAAAGCTGCCTTGCCTGTCAAATCTTCTTCACAAGATCCCAAGTGATAAATATACTGGCTAGCATGCTCGGGGTAAACTGCAGATATGCAAAGAAAAGGTGTACTGGCGTCAACAGATGTCGGTGTCAGAATCAGTCTCCAACAGTGGACTGATCAATAAAGCCTCAGACTGGAAATGTCAAGTTTTCAATAAAAAAAAGTTATATAGATAGGTTAGATACATATGCGGGACACTCCATTAACACCAGTGGTGGGTTCTGAGTTGTACAAACGCCGTCAGAAACACAAAAACTGTATTTTGCCTTGACATGAAAGTGAGTTACTTCTTGGCAAAGCGCCATATATGGCGCTTTGCCAAAAAGTCATTCTGTTTTCAAAAAGCTGCCTTCGTGTTTTTCCTTGCAAAGGAAACACTAAGAGTACTGCAAATTCACCTGTGAGCTCTCTATTACCATGCCATTGCAACCTTCTAATTTAAATGCACTTACCATGAAATAAAATTTTGATGCTCCAAGGGGGACGAACCCAAAATTTTACCCGACACAGAGTTCCATGGCATCGGACCGAAAAAGCCCTTTGACACAAAAAGTTGATTATTTTTCCTCTGCACATTTTTTACATTTATAGATATACATTCAATGCAGCTTGTTCTAATTCTCCTGAATACAGTCTTTTTTTGTGTTTCTCATAAAAATTATGAACATTTTCACACTTTTTATCACTGCTGACACAGAAATTTAAATATGTTTTTCTTGGAGAAGGAAACACTTAGAATGCTGAAAATCCATCTGTGAGCTCACTATTACCATGCTATTGAAGCCGCCTAGTTTAAATTCACTTACCATGAAAGAAAGTTTTGAGGCTGTAAGGCCGACAATGTCACTTTTTTTTAAAGAAAGCTGCTTTGCCTGTCAAATCTTCTTCACAAGATCCCAAGTGATAAATATACTGGCTAGCATGCTCGGGGTAAGCTGCAGATATGCAAAGAAAAGGTGTACTGGTGTCAACAGATGTCGGTGTCAGAATCAGTCTCCAACAGTGGACTGATCAATAAAGCCTCAGACTGGAAATGTCAAGTTTTCAATAAAAAAAAGTTATATAGATAGGTTAGATACATATGCGGGACACTCCATTAACACCAGTGGTGGGTTCTGAGTTGTACAAACGCCTTCAGAAACACAAAAACTGTATTTTGCCTTGACATGAAAGTGAGTTACTTCTTGGCAAAGCGCCATATATGGCGCTTTGCCAAAAAGTCATTCTGTTTTCAAAAAGCTGCCTTGCGTGTTTTTCCTTGCAAAGGAAACACTAAGAGTACTGCAAATTCACCTGTGAGCTCTCTATTACCATGCCATTGCAACCTTCTAATTTAAATGCACTTATCATGAAATAAAATTTTGATGCTCCAAGGGGGACGAACCCAGAATTTTACCCGACACAGAGTTCCATGGCATCGGACCGAAAAAGCCCTTTGACACAAAAAGTTGATTTTTTTCCTCTGCACATTTTTAACATTCGTAGATATACATTCAAAACAGCTTGCTCTAATTCTCCTGAATACAGTCTTCTTTTGTGTTTCTGATAAATATTATGAACATTTTCACACTTTTTATCACTGCTGACACAGAAATTTAAATGTGTTTTTCTTGGAGAAGGAAACACTTAGAATGCTGAAAATCCATCTGTGAGCTCACTATTACCATGCTATTGTAGCCGCCTAGTTTAAATTCACTTACCATGAAAGAAAGTTTTGAGGCTGTAAGGCCGACAATGTCACTTTTTTTAAAGAAAGCTGCCTTGCCTGTCAAATCTTCTTCACAAGATCCCAAGTGATAAATATACTGGCTAGCATGCTCGGGGTAAGCTGCAGATATGCAAAGAAAAGGTGTACTGGTGTCAACAGATGTCGGTGTCAGAATCAGTCTCCAACAGTGGACTGATCAATAAAGCCTCAGACTGGAAATGTCAAGTTTTCAATAAAAAAAAGTTATATAGATAGGTTAGATACATATGCGGGACACTCCATTAACACCAGTGGTGGGTTCTGAGTTGTACAAACGCCGTCAGAAACACAAAAACTGTATTTTGCCTTGACATGAAAGTGAGTTACTTCTTGGCAAAGCGCCATATATGGCGCTTTGCCAAAAAGTCATTCTGTTTTCAAAAAGCTACCTTGCGTGTTTTTCCTTGCAAAGGAAACACTAAGAGTACTGCAAATTCACCTGTGAGCTCTCTATTACCATGCCATTGCAACCTTCTAATTTAAATGCACTTATCATGAAATAAAATTTTGATGCTCCAAGGGGGACGAACCCAAAATTTTACCCGACACAGAGTTCCATGGCATCGGACCGAAAAAGCCCTTTGACACAAAAAGTTGATTTTTTTCCTCTGCACATTTTTAACATTTGTAGATATACATTCAATACAACTTGCTCTAATTCTCCTGAATACAGTCTTTTTTTGTGTTTCTGATAAATATTATGAACATTTTCACACTTTTTATCACTGCTGACACAGAAATTTAAATGTGTTTTTCTTGGAGAAGGAAACACTTAGAATGCTGAAAAGCCATCTGTGAGCTCACTATTACCATGCTATTGAAGCCGCCTAGTTTAAATTCACTTACCATGAAAGAAAGTTTTGAGGCTGTAAGGCCGACAATGTCACTTTTTTTAAAGAAAGCTGCCTTGCCTGTCAAATCTTCTTCACAAGATCCCAAGTGATAAATATACTGGCTAGCATGCTCGGGGTAAGCTGCAGATATGCAAAGAAAAGGTGTACTGGTGTCAACAGATGTCGGTGTCAGAATCAGTCTCCAACAGTGGACTGATCAATAAAGCCTCAGACTGGAAATGTCAAGTTTTCAATAAAAAAAAGTTATATAGATAGGTTAGATACATATGCGGGACACTCCATTAACACCAGTGGTGGGTTCTGAGTTGTACAAACGCGTCAGAAACACAAAAACTGTATTTTGCCTTGACATGAAAGTGAGTTACTTCTTGGCAAAGCGCCATATATGGCGCTTTGCCAAAAAGTCATTCTGTTTTCAAAAAGCTGCCTTGCGTGTTTTTCCTTGCAAAGGAAACACTAAGAGTACTGTAAATTCACCTGTGAGCTCTCTATTACCATGCCATTGCAACCTTCTAATTTAAATGCACTTATCATGAAATAAAATGTTTATGCTCCAAGGGG
Source organism: Ambystoma mexicanum (assembly GCF_040938575.1). Classification (NCBI taxonomy): domain Eukaryota; kingdom Metazoa; phylum Chordata; class Amphibia; order Caudata; family Ambystomatidae; genus Ambystoma; species Ambystoma mexicanum. The sequence continues at coordinate 1,094,386,468 of NC_090941.1, forward strand.
GACGAACCCAAAATTTTACCCGACACAGAGTTCCATGGCATCGGACCGAAAAAGCCCTTTGACACAAAAAGTTGATTTTTTTCCTCTGCACATTTTTAACATTTGTAGATATACATTCAATACAGCTTGCTCTAATTCTCCTGAATACAGTCTTTTTTGTGTTTCTGATAAATATTATGAACATTTTCACACTTTTTATCACTGATGACACAGAAATTTAAATGTGTTTTTCTTGGATAAGGAAACACTTAGAATGCTGAAAATCCATCTGTGAGCTCACTATTACCATGCTATTGAAGCCGCCTAGTTTAAATTCACTTACCATGAAAGAAAGTTTTGAGGCTGTAAGGCTGACAATGTCACTTTTTTTAAAGAAAGCTGCCTTGCCTGTCAAATCTTCTTCACAAGATCCCAAGTGATAAATATACTGGCTAGCATGCTCGGGGTAAACTGCAGATATGCAAAGAAAAGGTGTACTGGTGTCAGCAGATGTCGGTGTCAGAATCAGTCTCCAACAGTGGACTGATCAATAAAGCCTCAGACTGGAAATGTCAAGTTTTCAATAAAAAAAAGTTATATAGATAGGTTAGATACATATGCGGGACACTCTATTAACACCAGTGGTGGGTTCTGAGTTGTACAAACGCCGTCAGAAACACAAAAACTGTATTTTGCCTTGACATGAAAGTGAGTTACTTCTTGGCAAAGCGCCATATATGGCGCTTTGCCAAAAAGTCATTCTGTTTTCAAAAAGCTACCTTGCGTGTTTTTCCTTGCAAAGGAAACACTAAGAGTACTGCAAATTCACCTATGGTCTCTCTATTACCATGCCATTGCAACCTTCTAATTTAAATGCACTTACCATGAAATAAAATGTTGATGCTCCAAGGGGGACGAACCCAAAATTTTACCGGACACAGAGTTCCATGGCATCGGACCGAAAAAGCCCTTTGACACAAAAAGTTGATTTTTTTCCTCTGCACATTTTTAACATTTGTAGATATACATTCAATACAGCTTGCTCTAATTCTCCTGAATACAGTCTTTTTTTGTGTTTCTGATAAATATTATGAACATTTTCACACTTTTTATCACTGCTGACACAGAAATTTAAATGTGTTTTTCTTGGAGAAGGAAACACTTAGAATGCTGAAAAGCCATCTGTGAGCTCACTATTACCATGCTATTGAAGCCGCCTAGTTTAAATTCACTTACCATGAAAGAAAGTTTTGAGGCTGTAAGGCCGACAATGTCACTTTTTTTAAAGAAAGCTGCCTTGCCTGTCAAATCTTCTTCACAAGATCCCAAGTGATAAATATACTGGCTAGCATGCTCGGGGTAAGCTGCAGATATGCAAAGAAAAGGTGTACTGGTGTCAACAGATGTCGGTGTCAGAATCAGTCTCCAACAGTGGACTGATCAATAAAGCCTCAGACTGGAAATGTCAAGTTTTCAATAAAAAAAAGTTATATAGATAGGTTAGATACATATGCGGGACACTCCATTAACACCAGTGGTGGGTTCTGAGTTGTACAAACGCGTCAGAAACACAAAAACTGTATTTTGCCTTGACATGAAAGTGAGTTACTTCTTGGCAAAGCGCCATATATGGCGCTTTGCCAAAAAGTCATTCTGTTTTCAAAAAGCTGCCTTGCGTGTTTTTCCTTGAAAAGGAAACACTAAGAGTACTGCAAATTCACCTGTGAGCTCTCTATTACCATGCCATTGCAACCTTCTAATTTAAATGCACTTATCATGAAATAAAATGTTGATGCTCCAAGGGGGACGAACCCAAAATTTTACCCGACACAGAGTTCCATGGCATCGGACCGAAAAAGCCCTTTGACACAAAAAGTTGATTTTTTTCCTCTGCACATTTTTAACATTTGTAGATATACACTCAATACAGCTTGCTCTAATTCTCCTGAATACAGTCTTTTTTGTGTTTCTGATAAATATTATGAACATTTTCACACTTTTTATCACTGATGACACAGAAATTTAAATGTGTTTTTCTTGGAGAAGGAAACACTTAGAATGCTGAAAATCCATCTGTGAGCTCACTATTACCATGCTATTGAAGCCGCCTAGTTTAAATTCACTTACCATGAAAGAAAGTTTTGAGGCTGTAAGGCTGACAATGTCACTTTTTTTAAAGAAAGCTGCCTTGCCTGTCAAATCTTCTTCACAAGATCCCAAGTGATAAATATACTGGCTAGCATGCTCGGGGTAAACTGCAGATATGCAAAGAAAAGGTGTACTGGCGTCAACAGATGTCGGTGTCAGAATCAGTCTCCAACAGTGGACTGATCAATAAAGCCTCAGACTGGAAATGTCAAGTTTTCAATAAAAAAAAGTTATATAGATAGGTTAGATACATATGCGGGACACTCCATTAACACCAGTGGTGGGTTCTGAGTTGTACAAACGCCGTCAGAAACACAAAAACTGTATTTTGCCTTGACATGAAAGTGAGTTACTTCTTGGCAAAGCGCCATATATGGCGCTTTGCCAAAAAGTCATTCTGTTTTCAAAAAGCTGCCTTCGTGTTTTTCCTTGCAAAGGAAACACTAAGAGTACTGCAAATTCACCTGTGAGCTCTCTATTACCATGCCATTGCAACCTTCTAATTTAAATGCACTTACCATGAAATAAAATTTTGATGCTCCAAGGGGGACGAACCCAAAATTTTACCCGACACAGAGTTCCATGGCATCGGACCGAAAAAGCCCTTTGACACAAAAAGTTGATTATTTTTCCTCTGCACATTTTTTACATTTATAGATATACATTCAATGCAGCTTGTTCTAATTCTCCTGAATACAGTCTTTTTTTGTGTTTCTCATAAAAATTATGAACATTTTCACACTTTTTATCACTGCTGACACAGACATTTAAATGTGTTTTTCTTAGCGAAGGAAACACTTAGAATGCTGAAAGTCGATCTGTGAGCTCACTATTACCATGCCATTGCAGCCGCATAGCTTAAATTCACTTACCATGAAATAGAATTTTGAGGCAATAAGGCATACAATGTCACTTTTTTTAAAAAGCTTCCTTGCCTGTCAAATCTTCTTCACAAGATCTCAAGTGATAAATATATTGGCTAGCATGCTCGGGTTAAGCTGCAGATATGCAAAGAAAAGGTGTACTGGTGTCAACAGATGTCGGTGTCAGAATCAATCTCCAACAGTGGACTGATCAATAAGGCCTCAGACTAGAAATGTCAAGTTTTCAACAACAAAAAAGTTATGTAAATAGGTTAGATACATATGCGGGACACTCCATCAACACCAGTGGTGGGTTCTGAGTTGTACAAACGCCGTCAGAAACACAAAAACTGTATTTTGCCTTATCATGAAAGTGAGTTACTTCTTGGCAAAGCGCCATATATGGCGCTTTGCCAAAAAGTCATTCTGTTTTCAAAAAGCTGCCTTGCGTGTTTTTCCTTGCAAAGGAAACACTAAGAGTACTGCAAATTCACCTATGGTCTCTCTATTACCATGCCATTGCAACCTTCTAATTTAAATGCACTTACCATGAAATAAAATTTTGATGCTCCAAGGGGGACGAACCCAAAATTTTACCCGACACAGAGTTCCATGGCATCGGACCGAAAAAGCCCTTTGACACAAAAAGTTGATTTTTTTCCTCTGCACATTTTTAACATTTGTAGATATACATTCAAAACAGCTTGCTCTAATTCTCCTGAATACAGTCTTTTTTTGTGTTTCTGATAAATATTATGAACATTTTCACACTTTTTATCACTGCTGACACAGAAATTTAAATGTGTTTTTCTTGGAGAAGTAAACACTTAGAATGCTGAAAATCCATGTGTGAGCTCACTATTACCATGCTATTGAAGCCGCCTAGTTTAAATTCACTTACCATGAAAGAAAGTTTTGAGGCTGTAAGGCCGACAATGTCACTTTTTTTAAAGAAAGCTGCCTTGCCTGTCAAATCTTCTTCACAAGATCCCAAGTGATAAATATACTGGCTAGCATGCTCGGGGTAAGCTGCAGATATGCAAAGAAAAGGTGTACTGGTGTCAACAGATGTCGGTGTCAGAATCAGTCTCCAACAGTGGACTGATCAATAAAGCCTCAGACTGGAAATGTCAAGTTTTCAATAAAAAAAAGTTATATAGATAGGTTAGATACATATGCGGGACACTCCATTAACACCAGTGGTGGGTTCTGAGTTGTACAAACGCCGTCAGAAACACAAAAACTGTCTTTTGCCTTGACATGAAAGTGAGTTACTTCTTGGCAAAGCGCCATATATGGCGCTTTGCCAAAAAGTCATTCTGTTTTCAAAAAGCTGCCTTGCGTGTTTTTCCTTGCAAAGGAAACACTAAGAGTACTGCAAATTCACCTGTGAGCTCTCTATTACCATGCCATTGCAACCTTCTAATTTAAATGCACTTACCATGAAATAAAATTTTGATGCTCCAAGGGGGAGGAACCCAAAATTTTACCTGCCACAGAGTTCCATGGCATCGGACCGAAAAAGCCTTTTGACACAAAAAGTTGATTTTTTTCCTCTGCACATTTTTAACATTTGTAGATATACATTCAATACAGCTTGCTCTAATTCTCCTGAATACAGTCTTTTTTTGTGTTTCTGATAAATATTATGAACATTTTCACACTTTTTATCACTGCTGACACAGAAATTTAAATGTGTTTTTCTTGGAGAAGGAAACACTTAGAATGCTGAAAATCCATCTGTGAGCTCACTATTACCATGCTATTGAAGCCGCCTAGTTTAAATTCACTTACCATGAAAGAAAGTTTTGAGGCTGTAAGGCCGACAATGTCACTTTTTTTTAAAGAAAGCTGCCTTGCCTGTCAAATCTTCTTCACAAGATCTCAAGTGATAACTATATTGGCTAGCATGCTCGGGGTAAGCTGCAGATATGCAAAGAAAAGGTGTACTGGTGTCAACAGATGTCGGTGTCAGAATCAGTCTCCAACAGTGGACTGATCAATAAAGCCTCAGACTGGAAATGTCAAGTTTTCAATAAAAAAAAGTTATATAGATAGGTTAGATACATATGCGGGACACTCCATTAACACCAGTGGTGGGTTCTGAGATGTACAAACGCCGTCAGAAACACAAAAACTGTATTTTGCCTTGACATGAAAGTGAGTTACTTCTTGGCAAAGCGCCATATATGGCGCTTTGCCAAAAAGTCATTCTGTTTTCAAAAAGCTGCCTTGCGTGTTTTTCCTTGCAAAGGAAACACTGAGTAGTGCAAATTCACCTGTGAGCTCTCTATTACCATGCCATTGCAACCTTCTAATTTAAATGCACTTACCATGAAATAAAATTTTGATGCTCCAAGGGGGACGAACCCAAAATTTTACCCGACACAGAGTTCCATGGCATCGGACCGAAAAAGCCCTTTGACACAAAAAGTTGACTATTTTTCCTCTGCACATTTTTTACATTTATAGATATACATTCAATGCAGCTTGTTCTAATTCTCCTGAATACAGTCTTTTTTTGTGTTTCTCATAAAAATTATGAACATTTTCACACTTTTTATCACTGCTGACACAGAAATTTAAATGTGTTTTTCTTAGCGAAGGAAACACTTAGAATGCTGAAAGTCGATCTGTGAGCTCACTATTACCATGCCATTGCAGCCGCATAGCTTAAATTCACTTACCATGAAATAAAATGTTGAGGCAATAAGGCAGACAATGTCACTTTTTTTAAAAAGCTTCCTTGCCTGTCAAATCTTCTTCACAAGATCTTAAGTGATAAATATATTGGCTAGCATGCTCGGGTTAAGCTGCAGATATGCAAAGTAAAGGTGTACTGGTGTCAACAGATGTCAGTGTCAGAATCAATCTCCAACAGTGGACTGATCAATAAGGCCTCAGACTAGAAATGTCAAGTTTTCAACAACAAAAAAGTTATGTAAATAGGTTAGATACATATGCGGGACACTCCATCAACACCAGTGGTGGGTTCTGAGTTGTACAAACGCCGTCAGAAACACAAAAACTGTATTTTGCCTTGACATGAAAGTGAGTTACTGCCAAAAAGTCATTCTGTTTTCAAAAAGCTGCCTTGCGTGTTTTTCCTTGCAAAGGAAACACTAAGAGTACTGCAAATTCACCTGTGAGCTCTCTATTACCATGCCATTGCAACCTTCTAATTTAAATGCACTTATCATGAAATAAAATTTTGATGCTCCAAGGGGGACGAACCCAAAATTTTACACGACACAGAGTTCCATGGCATCGGACCGAAAAAGCCCTTTGACACAAAAAGTTGATTTTTTTCCTCTGCAAATTTTTAACATTTGTAGATATACATTCAATACAGCTTGCTCTAATTCTCCTGAATACAGTCTTTTTTTGTGTTTCTGATAAATATTATGAACATTTTCACACTTTTTATCACTGCTGACACAGAAATTTAAATGTGTTTTTCTTGGAGAAGGAAACACTTAGAATGCTGAAAATCCATCTGTGAGCTCACTATTACCATGCTATTGAAGCCGCCTAGTTTAAATTCACTTACCATGAAAGAAAGTTTTGAGGCTGTAAGGCCGACAATGTCACTTTTTTTAAAGAAAGCTGCCTTGCCTGTCAAATCTTCTTCACAAGATCCCAAGTGATAAATATACTGGCTAGCATGCTCGGGGTAAGCTGCAGATATGCAAAGAAAAGGTGTACTGGTGTCAACAGATGTCGGTGTCAGAATCAGTCTCCAACAGTGGACTGATCAATAAAGCCTCAGACTGGAAATGTCAAGTTTTCAATAAAAAAAAGTTATATAGATAGGTTAGATACATATGCGGGACACTCCATTAACACCAGTGGTGGGTTCTGAGTTGTACAAACGCCGTCAGAAACACAAAAACTGTCTTTTGCCTTGACATGAAAGTGAGTTACTTCTTGGCAAAGCGCCATATATGGCGCTTTGCCAAAAAGTCATTCTGTTTTCAAAAAGCTGCCTTGCGTGTTTTTCCTTGCAAAGGAAACACTAAGAGTACTGCAAATTCACCTGTGAGCTCTCTATTACCATGCCATTGCAACCTTCTAATTTAAATGCACTTACCATGAAATAAAATTTTGATGCTCCAAGGGGGAGGAACCCAAAATTTTACACGACACAGAGTTCCATGGCATCGGACCGAAAAAGCCCTTTGACACAAAAAGTTGATTTTTTTCCTCTGCACATTTTTAACATTTGTAGATATACATTCAATACAGCTTGCTCTAATTCTCCTGAATACAGTCTTTTTTTGTGTTTCTGATAAATATTATGAACATTTTCACACTTTTTATCACTGCTGACACAGAAATTTAAATGTGTTTTTCTTGGAGAAGGAAACACTTAGAATGCTGAAAATCCATGTGTGAGCTCACTATTACCATGCTATTGAAGCCGCCTAGTTTAAATTCACTTACCATGAAAGAAAGTTTTGAGGCTGTAAGGCCGACAATGTCACTTTTTTTAAAGAAAGCTGCCTTGCCTGTCAAATCTTCTTCACAAGATCCCAAGTGATAAATATACTGGCTAGCATGCTCGGGGTAAGCTGCAGATATGCAAAGAAAAGGTGTACTGGTGTCAACAGATGTCGGTGTCAGAATCAGTCTCCAACAGTGGACTGATCAATAAAGCCTCAGACTGGAAATGTCAAGTTTTCAATAAAAAAAAGTTATATAGATAGGTTAGATACATATGCGGGACACTCCATTAACACCAGTGGTGGGTTGTGAGTTGTACAAACGCCGTCAGAAACACAAAAACTGTCTTTTGCCTTGACATGAAAGTGAGTTACTTCTTGGCAAAGCGCCATATATGGCGCTTTGCCAAAAAGTCATTCTGTTTTCAAAAAGCTGCCTTGCGTGTTTTTCCTTGCAAAGGAAACACTAAGAGTACTGCAAATTCACCTGTGAGCTCTCTAATACCATGCCATTGCAACCTTCTAATTTAAATGCACTTACCATGAAATAAAATTTTGATGCTCCAAGGGGGAGGAACCCAAAATTTTACACGACACAGAGTTCCATGGCATCGGATCGAAAAAGCCCTTTGACACAAAAAGTTGATTTTTTTCCTCTGCACATTTTTAACATTTGTAGATATACATTCAATACAGCTTGCTCTAATTCTCCTGAATACAGTCTTTTTTTGTGTTTCTGATAAATATTATGAACATTTTCACACTTTTTATCACTGCTGACACAGAAATTTAAATGTGTTTTTCTTGGAGAAGGAAACACTTAGAATGCTGAAAATCCATGTGTGAGCTCACTATTACCATGCTATTGAAGCCGCCTAGTTTAAATTCACTTACCATGAAAGAAAGTTTTGAGGCTGTAAGGCCGACAATGTCACTTTTTTTAAAGAAAGCTGCCTTGCCTGTCAAATCTTCTTCACAAGATCCCAAGTGATAAATATACTGGCTAGCATGCTCGGGGTAAGCTGCAGATATGCAAAGAAAAGGTGTACTGGTGTCAACAGATGTCGGTGTCAGAATCAGTCTCCAACAGTGGACTGATCAATAAAGCCTCAGACTGGAAATGTCAAGTTTTCAATAAAAAAAAGTTATATAGATAGGTTAGATACATATGCGGGACACTCCATTAACACCAGTGGTGGGTTCTGAGTTGTACAAACGCCGTCAGAAACACAAAAACTGTATTTTGCCTTGACATGAAAGTGAGTTACTTCTTGGCAAAGCGCCATATATGGCGCTTTGCCAAAAAGTCATTCTGTTTTCAAAAAGCTGCCTTGCGTGTTTTTCCTTGCAAAGGAAACACTGAGTAGTGCAAATTCACCTGTGAGCTCTCTATTACCATGCCATTGCAACCTTCTAATTTAAATGCACTTACCATGAAATAAAATTTTGATGCTCCAAGGGGGACGAACCCAAAATTTTACCCGACACAGAGTTCCATGGCATCGGACCGAAAAAGCCCTTTGACACAAAAAGTTGATTATTTTTCCTCTGCACATTTTTTACATTTATAGATATACATTCAATGCAGCTTGTTCTAATTCTCCTGAATACAGTCTTTTTTTGTGTTTCTCATAAAAATTATGAACATTTTCACACTTTTTATCACTGCTGACACAGAAATTTAAATGTGTTTTTCTTAGCGAAGGAAACACTTAGAATGCTGAAAGTCGATCTGTGAGCTCACTATTACCATGCCATTGCAGCCGCATAGCTTAAATTCACTTACCATGAAATAACATTTTGAGGCAATAAGGCAGACAATGTCACTTTATTTAAAAAGTTTCCTTGCCTGTCAAATCTTCTTCACAAGATCTCAAGTGATAAATATATTGGCTAGCATGCTCGGGTTAAGCTGCAGATATGGAAAGAAAAGGTGTACTGGTGTCAACAGATGTCGGTGTCAGAATCAATCTCCAACAGTGGACTGATCAATAAGGCCTCAGACTAGAAATGTCAAGTTTTCAACAAAAAAAAGTTATGTAAATAGGTTAGATACATATGCGGGACACTCCATTAACACCAGTGGTGGGTTCTGAGTTGTACAAACGCCGTCAGAAACACAAAAACTGTATTTTGCCTTGACATGAAAGTGAGTTACTTCTTGGCAAAGCGCCATATATGGCGCTTTGCCAAAAAGTCATTCTGTTTTCAAAAAGCTGCCTTCGTGTTTTTCCTTGCAAAGGAAACACTAAGAGTACTGCAAATTCACCTGTGAGCTCTCTATTACCATGCCATTGCAACCTTCTAATTTAAATGCACTTACCATGAAATAAAATTTTGATGCTCCAAGGGGGCGAACCCAAAATTTTACCCGACACAGAGTTCCATGGCATCGGACCGAAAAAGCCCTTTGACACAAAAAGTTGATTATTTTTCCTCTGCACATTTTTTAAATTCATAGATATACATTCAATGCAGCTTGTTCTAATTCTCCTGAATACAGTCTTTTTTTGTGTTTCTCATAAAAATTATGAACATTTTCACACTTTTTATCACTGCTGACACAGAAATTTAAATGTGTTTTTCTTAGCGAAGGAAACACTTAGAATGCTGAAAGTCGATCTGTGAGCTCACTATTACCATGCCATTGCAGCCGCATAGCTTAAATTCACTTACCATGAAATAAAATTTTGAGGCAATAAGGCAGACAATGTAACTTTTTTTAAAAAGCTTCCTTGCCTGTCAAATCTTCTTCACAAGATCTCAAGTGATAAATATATTGGCTAGCATGCTCGGGTTAAGCTGCAGATATGCAAAGAAAAGGTGTACTGGTGTCAACAGATGTCGGTGTCAGAATCAATCTCCAACAGTGGACTGATCAATAAAGCCTCAGACTGGAAATGTCAAGTTTTCAATAAAAAAAAGTTATATAGATAGGTTAGATACAAATGCGGGACACTCCATTAACACCAGTGGTGGGTTCTGAGTTGTACAAACGCCGTCAGAAACACAAACACTGTATTTTGCCTTGACATGAAAGTGAGTTACTGCCAAAAAGTCATTCTGTTTTCAAAAAGCTGCCTTGCGTGTTTTTCCTTGCAAAGGAAACACTAAGAGTACTGCAAATTCACCTGTGAGCTCTCTATTACCATGCCATTGCAACCTTCTAATTTAAATGCACTTATCATGAAATAAAATTTTGATGCTCCAAGGGGGACGAACCCAAAATTTTACACGACACAGAGTTCCATGGCATCGGACCGAAAAAGCCCTTTGACACAAAAAGTTGATTTTTTTCCTCTGCACATTTTTAACATTTGTAGATATACATTCAATACAGCTTGCTCTAATTCTCCTGAATACAGTCTTTTTTTGTGTTTCTGATAAATATTATGAACATTTTCACACTTTTTATCACTGCTGACACAGAAATTTAAATGTGTTTTTCTTGGAGAAGGAAACACTTAGAATGCTGAAAATCCATCTGTGAGCTCACTATTACCATGCTATTGAAGCCGCCTAGTTTAAATTCACTTACCATGAAAGAAAGTTTTGAGGCTGTAAGGCCGACAATGTCACTTTTTTTAAAGAAAGCTGCCTTGCCTGTCAAATCTTCTTCACAAGATCCCAAGTGATAAATATACTGGCTAGCATGCTCGGGGTAAGCTGCAGATATGCAAAGAAAAGGTGTACTGGTGTCAACAGATGTCGGTGTCAGAATCAGTCTCCAACAGTGGACTGATCAATAAAGCCTCAGACTGGAAATGTCAAGTTTTCAATAAAAAAAAGTTATATAGATAGGTTAGATACATATGCGGGACACTCCATTAACACCAGTGGTGGGTTCTGAGTTGTACAAACGCCGTCAGAAACACAAAAACTGTCTTTTGCCTTGACATGAAAGTGAGTTACTTCTTGGCAAAGCGCCATATATGGCGCTTTGCCAAAAAGTCATTCTGTTTTCAAAAAGCTGCCTTGCGTGTTTTTCCTTGCAAAGGAAACACTAAGAGTACTGCAAATTCACCTGTGAGCTCTCTATTACCATGCCATTGCAACCTTCTAATTTAAATGCACTTACCATGAAATAAAATTTTGATGCTCCAAGGGGGAGGAACCCAAAATTTTACCCGACACAGAGTTCCATGGCATCGGACCGAAAAAGCCCTTTGACACAAAAAGTTGATTTTTTTCCTCTGCACATTTTTAACATTTGTAGATATACATTCAATACAGCTTGCTCTAATTCTCCTGAATACAGTCTTTTTTTTGTGTTTCTGATAAATATTATGAACATTTTCACACTTTTTATCACTGCTGACACAGAAATTTAAATGTGTTTTTCTTGGAGAAGGAAACACTTAGAATGCTGAAAATCCATGTGTGAGCTCACTATTACCATGCTATTGAAGCCGCCTAGTTTAAATTCACTTACCATGAAAGAAAGTTTTGAGGCTGTAAGGCCGACAATGTCACTTTTTTTAAAGAAAGCTGCCTTGCCTGTCAAATCTTCTTCACAAGATCCCAAGTGATAAATATACTGGCTAGCATGCTCGGGGTAAGCTGCAGATATGCAAAGAAAAGGTGTACTGGTGTCAACAGATGTCGGTGTCAGAATCTGTCTCCAACAGTGGACTGATCAATAAAGCCTCAGACTGGAAATGTCAAGTTTTCAATAAAAAAAAGTTATATAGATAGGTTAGATACATATGCGGGACACTCCATTAACACCAGTGGTGGGTTCTGAGTTGTACAAACGCCGTCAGAAACACAAAAACTGTATTTTGCCTTGACATGAAAGTGAGTTACTTCTTGGCAAAGCGCCATATATGGCGCTTTGCCAAAAAGTCATTCTGTTTTCAAAAAGCTGCCTTGCGTGTTTTTCCTTGCAAAGGAAACACTGAGTAGTGCAAATTCACCTGTGAGCTCTCTATTACCATGCCATTGCAACCTTCTAATTTAAATGCACTTACCATGAAATAAAATTTTGATGCTCCAAGGGGGACGAACCCAAAATTTTACCCGACACAGAGTTCCATGGCATCGGACCGAAAAAGCCCTTTGACACAAAAAGTTGATTTTTTTCCTCTGCACATTTTTTACATTTATAGATATACATTCAATGCAGCTTGTTCTAATTCTCCTGAATACAGTCTTTTTTTGTGTTTCTCATAAAAATTATGAACATTTTCACACTTTTTATCACTGCTGACACAGAAATTTAAATGTGTTTTTCTTAGCGAAGGAAACACTTAGAATGCTGAAAGTCGATCTGTGAGCTCACTATTACCATGCCATTGCAGCCGCATAGCTTAAATTCACTTACCATGAAATAACATTTTGAGGCAATAAGGCAGACAATGTCACTTTATTTAAAAAGTTTCCTTGCCTGTCAAATCTTCTTCACAAGATCTCAAGTGATAAATATATTGGCTAGCATGCTCGGGTTAAGCTGCAGATATGGAAAGAAAAGGTGTACTGGTGTCAACAGATGTCGGTGTCAGAATCAATCTCCAACAGTGGACTGATCAATAAGGCCTCAGACTAGAAATGTCAAGTTTTCAACAAAAAAAAGTTATGTAAATAGGTTAGATACATATGCGGGACACTCCATTAACACCAGTGGTGGGTTCTGAGTTGTACAAACGCCGTCAGAAACACAAAAACTGTATTTTGCCTTGACATGAAAGTGAGTTACTTCTTGGCAAAGCGCCATATATGGCGCTTTGCCAAAAAGTCATTCTGTTTTCAAAAAGCTGCCTTCGTGTTTTTCCTTGCAAAGGAAACACTAAGAGTACTGCAAATTCACCTGTGAGCTCTCTATTACCATGCCATTGCAACCTTCTAATTTAAATGCACTTACCATGAAATAAAATTTTGATGCTCCAAGGGGGACGAACCCAAAATTTTACCCGACACAGAGTTCCATGGCATCGGACCGAAAAAGCCCTTTGACACAAAAAGTTGATTATTTTTCCTCTGCACATTTTTTAAATTCATAGATATACATTCAATGCAGCTTGTTCTAATTCTCCTGAATACAGTCTTTTTTTGTGTTTCTCATAAAAATTATGAACATTTTCACACTTTTTATCACTGCTGACACAGAAATTTAAATGTGTTTTTCTTAGCGAAGGAAACACTTAGAATGCTGAAAGTCGATCTGTGAGCTCACTATTCCCATGCCATTGCAGCCGCATAGCTTAAATTCACTTACCATGAAATAAAATTTTGAGGCAATAAGGCAGACAATGTCACTTTTTTTAAAAAGCTTCCTTGCCTGTCAAATCTTCTTCACAAGATCTCAAGTGATAAATATATTGGCTAGCATGCTCGGGTTAAGCTGCAGATATGCAAAGAAAAGGTGTACTGGTGTCAACAGATGTCGGTGTCAGAATCAATCTCCAACAGTGGACTGATCAATAAAGCCTCAGACTGGAAATGTCAAGTTTTCAATAAAAAAAAGTTATATAGATATGATATGATATGATATGATATGGTATTTGTAACGCGCCTATACACAAGTGTTTCAAGGCGCGACGAGGCAGGGAGGGGGGTACAAGGGGAGACAGAAAACGATCCTACTAGGCCAGGTGTCATTCAGATCGCGCAAGTGCAGGGGTAGGGGAGGGGAAAAGTGCAAGGGGAAGGGGAGGGGGGGAGTGCAGTACAAGGTAAGAGGCGTACGTAATAAATAAATAAATAGGGCCAGCTGGTGGCAAGTGTGAGGTAAGTGCAGAACAAGTGCTGGGGGAGGGGGGGCTGTAGGGATACAGAGACAGACCCGCAGTGCAAAGTGGTTCCAGGGCATCAGTGCAAGTGGAGAGTGGCAGGGCCCAGGACCGAGGCCGTTTAGAGTGGTCCAATTGCAGGATCAGTGCAGCTTCAGTGAAAATTAATTAGCCGCTCAGCAGGGGAGAGGGAGAGGGAAAGCAGAAGCAAAGAGGAAGGTTTGGAGGTGCTTCCGGAACCGGAGATGGTTCTCCTCAAGTTTCAGGGAGGCAGGAAGGCTGTTCCAGAGGGAGGCCCCTGCCGCGGAGAGAGATCTACCCCCAGCTTGTTGCTTCGAGAAGTGGCTAACCCTGAGGGAGTTGGAGGCGGATGAGCGAAGGGCTCGGGAAGGAAGATAGGTTAGATACATATGCGGGACACTCCATCAACACCAGTGGTGGGTTCTGAGTTGTACAAACGCCGTCAGAAACACAAAAACTGTATTTTGCCTTGACATGAAAGTGAGTTACTTCTTGGCAAAGCGCCATATATGGCGCTTTGCCAAAAAGTCATTCTGTTTTCAAAAAGCTGCCTTGCGTGTTTTTCCTTGCAAAGGAAACACTAAGAGTACTGCAAATTCACCTGTGAGCTCTCTATTACCATGCCATTGCTACCTTTATAATTTATATGCACTTACCATGAAATAAAATTTTGATGCTCCAAGGGGGACGAACCCAAAATTTTACCCGACACAGAGTTCCATGGCATCGGACCGAAAAAGCCCTTTGACACAAAAAGTTGATTTTTTTCCTCTGCACATTTTTAACATTTGTAGATATACATTCAATACAGCTTGCTCTAATTCTCCTGAATACAGTCTTTTTTTGTGTTTCTGATAAATATTATGAACATTTTCACACTTTTTATCACTGCTGACACAGAAATTTAAATGTGTTTTTCATGGAGAAGGAAACACTTAGAATGCTGAAAAGCCATCTGTGAGCTCACTATTACCATGCTATTGAAGCCGCCTAGTTTAAATTCACTTACCATGAAAGAAAGTTTTGAGGCTGTAAGGCCGACAATGTCACTTTTTTTAAAGAAAGCTGCCTTGCCTGTCAAATCTTCTTCACAAGATCCCAAGTGATAAATATACTGGCTAGCATGCTCGGGGTAAGCTGCAGATATGCAAAGAAAAGGTGTACTGGTGTCAACAGATGTCGGTGTCAGAATCAGTCTCCAACAGTGGACTGATCAATAAAGCCTCAGACTGGAAATGTCAAGTTTTCAATAAAAAAAAGTTATATAGATAGGTTAGATACATATGCGGGACACTCCATTAACACCAGTGGTGGGTTCTGAGTTGTACAAACGCCGTCAGAAACACAAAAACTGTATTTTGCCTTGACATGAAAGTGAGTTACTTCTTGGCAAAGCGCCATATATGGCGCTTTGCCAAAAAGTCATTCTGTTTTCAAAAAGCTGCCTTGCGTGTTTTTCCTTGCAAAGGAAACACTGAGTAGTGCAAATTCACCTGTGAGCTCTCTATTACCATGCCATTGCAACCTTCTAATTTAAATGCACTTACCATGAAATAAAATTTTGATGCTCCAAGGGGGACGAACCCAAAATTTTACCCGACACAGAGTTCCATGGCATCGGACCGAAAAAGCCCTTTGACACAAAAAGTTGATTATTTTTCCTCTGCACATTTTTTACATTTATAGATATACATTCAATGCAGCTTGTTCTAATTCTCCTGAATACAGTCTTTTTTTGTGTTTCTCATAAAAATTATGAACATTTTCACACTTTTTATCACTGCTGACACAGAAATTTAAATGTGTTTTTCTTAGCGAAGGAAACACTTAGAATGCTGAAAGTCGATCTGTGAGCTCACTATTACCATGCCATTGCAGCCGCATAGCTTAAATTCACTTACCATGAAATAAAATGTTGAGGCAATAAGGCAGACAATGTCACTTTTTTTAAAAAGCTTCCTTGCCTGTCAAATCTTCTTCACAAGATCTTAAGTGATAAATATATTGGCTAGCATGCTCGGGTTAAGCTGCAGATATGCAAAGTAAAGGTGTACTGGTGTCAACAGATGTCAGTGTCAGAATCAATCTCCAACAGTGGACTGATCAATAAGGCCTCAGACTAGAAATGTCAAGTTTTCAACAACAAAAAAGTTATGTAAATAGGTTAGATACATATGCGGGACACTCCATCAACACCAGTGGTGGGTTCTGAGTTGTACAAACGCCGTCAGAAACACAAAAACTGTATTTTGCCTTGACATGAAAGTGAGTTACTGCCAAAAAGTCATTCTGTTTTCAAAAAGCTGCCTTGCGTGTTTTTCCTTGCAAAGGAAACACTAAGAGTACTGCAAATTCACCTGTGAGCTCTCTATTACCATGCCATTGCAACCTTCTAATTTAAATGCACTTATCATGAAATAAAATTTTGATGCTCCAAGGGGGACGAACCCAAAATTTTACACGACACAGAGTTCCATGGCATCGGACCGAAAAAGCCCTTTGACACAAAAAGTTGATTTTTTTCCTCTGCACATTTTTAACATTTGTAGATATACATTCAATACAGCTTGCTCTAATTCTCCTGAATACAGTCTTTTTTTGTGTTTCTGATAAATATTATGAACATTTTCACACTTTTTATCACTGCTGACACAGAAATTTAAATGTGTTTTTCTTGGAGAAGGAAACACTTAGAATGCTGAAAATCCATCTGTGAGCTCACTATTACCATGCTATTGAAGCCGCCTAGTTTAAATTCACTTACCATGAAAGAAAGTTTTGAGGCTGTAAGGCCGACAATGTCACTTTTTTTAAAGAAAGCTGCCTTGCCTGTCAAATCTTCTTCACAAGATCCCAAGTGATAAATATACTGGCTAGCATGCTCGGGGTAAGCTGCAGATATGCAAAGAAAAGGTGTACTGGTGTCAACAGATGTCGGTGTCAGAATCAGTCTCCAACAGTGGACTGATCAATAAAGCCTCAGACTGGAAATGTCAAGTTTTCAATAAAAAAAAGTTATATAGATAGGTTAGATACATATGCGGGACACTCCATTAACACCAGTGGTGGGTTCTGAGTTGTACAAACGCCGTCAGAAACACAAAAACTGTATTTTGCCTTGACATGAAAGTGAGTTACTTCTTGGCAAAGCGCCATATATGGCGCTTTGCCAAAAAGTCATTCTGTTTTCAAAAAGCTGCCTTGCGTGTTTTTCCTTGCAAAGGAAACACTAAGAGTACTGCAAATTCACCTGTGAGCTCTCTATTACCATGCCATTGCAACCTTCTAATTTAAATGCACTTACCATGAAATAAAATTTTGATGCTCCAAGGGGGAGGAACCCAAAATTTTACCCGACACAGAGTTCCATGGCATCGGACCGAAAAAGCCCTTTGACACAAAAAGTTGATTTTTTTCCTCTGCACATTTTTAACATTTGTAGATATACATTCAATACAGCTTGCTCTAATTCTCCTGAATACAGTCTTTTTTTGTGTTTCTGATAAATATTATGAACATTTTCACACTTTTTATCACTGCTGACACAGAAATTTAAATGTGTTTTTCTTGGAGAAGGAAACACTTAGAATGCTGAAAATCCATGTGTGAGCTCACTATTACCATGCTATTGAAGCCGCCTAGTTTAAATTCACTTACCATGAAAGAAAGTTTTGAGGCTGTAAGGCCGACAATGTCACTTTTTTTAAAGAAAGCTGCCTTGCCTGTCAAATCTTCTTCACAAGATCCCAAGTGATAAATATACTGGCTAGCATGCTCGGGGTAAGCTGCAGATATGCAAAGAAAAGGTGTACTGGTGTCAACAGATGTCGGTGTCAGAATCAGTCTCCAACAGTGGACTGATCAATAAAGCCTCAGACTGGAAATGTCAAGTTTTCAATAAAAAAAAGTTACATAGATAGGTTAGATACATATGCGGGACACTCCATTAACACCAGTGGTGGGTTCTGAGTTGTACAAACGCCGTCAGAAACACAAAAACTGTATTTTGCCTTGACATGAAAGTGAGTTACTTCTTGGCAAAGCGCCATATATGGCGCTTTGCCAAAAAGTCATTCTGTTTTCAAAAAGCTGCCTTGCGTGTTTTTCCTTGCAAAGGAAACACTGAGTAGTGCAAATTCACCTGTGAGCTCTCTATTACCATGCCATTGCAACCTTCTAATTTAAATGCACTTACCATGAAATAAAATTTTGATGCTCCAAGGGGGACGAACCCAAAATTTTACCCGACACAGAGTTCCATGGCATCGGACCGAAAAAGCCCTTTGACACAAAAAGTTGATTATTTTTCCTCTGCACATTTTTTACATTTATAGATATACATTCAATGCAGCTTGTTCTAATTCTCCTGAATACAGTCTTTTTTTGTGTTTCTCATAAAAATTATGAACATTTTCACACTTTTTATCACTGCTGACACAGAAATTTAAATGTGTTTTTCTTAGCGAAGGAAACACTTAGAATGCTGAAAGTCGATCTGTGAGCTCACTATTACCATGCCATTGCAGCCGCATAGCTTAAATTCACTTACCATGAAATAACATTTTGAGGCAATAAGGCAGACAATGTCACTTTATTTAAAATGTTTCCTTGCCTGTCAAATCTTCTTCACAAGATCTCAAGTGATAAATATATTGGCTAGCATGCTCGGGTTAAGCTGCAGATATGGAAAGAAAAGGTGTACTGGTGTCAACAGATGTCGGTGTCAGAATCAATCTCCAACAGTGGACTGATCAATAAGGCCTCAGACTAGAAATGTCAAGTTTTCAACAAAAAAAAGTTATGTAAATAGGTTAGATACATATGCGGGACACTCCATTAACACCAGTGGTGGGTTCTGAGTTGTACAAACGCCGTCAGAAACACAAAAACTGTATTTTGCCTTGACATGAAAGTGAGTTACTTCTTGGCAAAGCGCCATATATGGCGCTTTGCCAAAAAGTCATTCTGTTTTCAAAAAGCTGCCTTCGTGTTTTTCCTTGCAAAGGAAACACTAAGAGTACTGCAAATTCACCTGTGAGCTCTCTATTACCATGCCATTGCAACCTTCTAATTTAAATGCACTTACCATGAAATAAAATTTTGATGCTCCAAGGGGGACGAACCCAAAATTTTACCCGACACAGAGTTCCATGGCATCGGACCGAAAAAGCCCTTTGACACAAAAAGTTGATTATTTTTCCTCTGCACATTTTTTAAATTCATAGATATACATTCAATGCAGCTTGTTCTAATTCTCCTGAATACAGTCTTTTTTTGTGTTTCTCATAAAAATTATGAACATTTTCACACTTTTTATCACTGCTGACACAGAAATTTAAATGTGTTTTTCTTAGCGAAGGAAACACTTAGAATGCTGAAAGTCGATCTGTGAGCTCACTATTACCATGCCATTGCAGCCGCATAGCTTAAATTCACTTACCATGAAATAAAATTTTGAGGCAATAAGGCAGACAATGTCACTTTTTTTAAAAAGCTTCCTTGCCTGTCAAATCTTCTTCACAAGATCTCAAGTGATAAATATATTGGCTAGCATGCTCGGGTTAAGCTGCAGATATGCAAAGAAAAGGTGTACTGGTGTCAACAGATGTCGGTGTCAGAATCAATCTCCAACAGTGGACTGATCAATAAAGCCTCAGACTGGAAATGTCAAGTTTTCAATAAAAAAAAGTTATATAGATATGATATGATATGATATGATATGGTATTTGTAACGCGCCTATACACAAGTGTTTCAAGGCGCGACGAGGCAGGGAGGGGGGTACAAGGGGAGACAGAAAACGATCCTACTAGGCCAGGTGTCATTCAGATCGCGCAAGTGCAGGGGTAGGGGAGGGGAAAAGTGCAAGGGGAAGGGGAGGGGGGGGAGTGCAGTACAAGGTAAGAGGCGTACGTAATAAATAAATAAATAGGGCCAGCTGGTGGCAAGTGTGAGGTAAGTGCAGAACAAGTGCTGGGGGAGGGGGGGCTGTAGGGATACAGAGACAGACCCGCAGTGCAAAGGGGTTCCAGGGCATCAGTGCAAGTGGAGAGTGGCAGGGCCCAGGACCGAGGCCGTTTAGAGTGGTCCAATTGCAGGATCAGTGCAGCTTCAGTGAAAATTAATTAGCCGCTCAGCAGGGGAGAGGGAGAGGGAAAGCAGAAGCAAAGAGGAAGGTTTTGAGGTGCTTCCGGAACCGGAGATGGTTCTCCTCAAGTTTCAGGGAGGCAGGAAGGCTGTTCCAGAGGGAGGCCCCTGCCGCGGAGAGAGATCTACCCCCAGCTTGTTGCTTCGAGAAGCGGCTAACCCTGAGGGAGTTGGAGGCGGATGAGCGAAGGGCTCGGGAAGGAAGATAGGTTAGATACATATGCGGGACACTCCATCAACACCAGTGGTGGGTTCTGAGTTGTACAAACGCCGTCAGAAACACAAAAACTGTATTTTGCCTTGACATGAAAGTGAGTTACTTCTTGGCAAAGCGCCATATATGGCGCTTTGCCAAAAAGTCATTCTGTTTTCAAAAAGCTGCCTTGCGTGTTTTTCCTTGCAAAGGAAACACTAAGAGTACTGCAAATTCACCTGTGAGCTCTCTATTACCATGCCATTGCTACCTTTATAATTTATATGCACTTACCATGAAATAAAATTTTGATGCTCCAAGGGGGACGAACCCAAAATTTTACCCGACACAGAGTTCCATGGCATCGGACCGAAAAAGCCCTTTGACACAAAAAGTTGATTTTTTTCCTCTGCACATTTTTAACATTTGTAGATATACATTCAATACAGCTTGCTCTAATTCTCCTGAATACAGTCTTTTTTTGTGTTTCTGATAAATATTATGAACATTTTCACACTTTTTATCACTGCTGACACAGAAATTTAAATGTGTTTTTCATGGAGAAGGAAACACTTAGAATGCTGAAAAGCCATCTGTGAGCTCACTATTACCATGCTATTGAAGCCGCCTAGTTTAAATTCACTTACCATGAAAGAAAGTTTTGAGGCTGTAAGGCCGACAATGTCACTTTTTTTAAAGAAAGCTGCCTTGCCTGTCAAATCTTCTTCACAAGATCCCAAGTGATAAATATACTGGCTAGCATGCTCGGGGTAAGCTGCAGATATGCAAAGAAAAGGTGTACTGGTGTCAACAGATGTCGGTGTCAGAATCAGTCTCCAACAGTGGACTGATCAATAAAGCCTCAGACTGGAAATGTCAAGTTTTCAATAAAAAAAAGTTATATAGATAGGTTAGATACATATGCGGGACACTCCATTAACACCAGTGGTGGGTTCTGAGTTGTACAAACGCCGTCAGAAACACAAAAACTGTATTTTGCCTTGACATGAAAGTGAGTTACTTCTTGGCAAAGCGCCATATATGGCGCTTTGCCAAAAAGTCATTCTGTTTTCAAAAAGCTGCCTTGCGTGTTTTTCCTTGCAAAGGAAACACTGAGTAGTGCAAATTCACCTGTGAGCTCTCTATTACCATGCCATTGCAACCTTCTAATTTAAATGCACTTACCATGAAATAAAATTTTGATGCTCCAAGGGGGACGAACCCAAAATTTTACCCGACACAGAGTTCCATGGCATCGGACCGAAAAAGCCCTTTGACACAAAAAGTTGATTATTTTTCCTCTGCACATTTTTTACATTTATAGATATACATTCAATGCAGCTTGTTCTAATTCTCCTGAATACAGTCTTTTTTTGTGTTTCTCATAAAAATTATGAACATTTTCACACTTTTTATCACTGCTGACACAGAAATTTAAATGTGTTTTTCTTAGCGAAGGAAACACTTAGAATGCTGAAAGTCGATCTGTGAGCTCACTATTACCATGCCATTGCAGCCGCATAGCTTAAATTCACTTACCATGAAATAAAATGTTGAGGCAATAAGGCAGACAATGTCACTTTTTTTAAAAAGCTTCCTTGCCTGTCAAATCTTCTTCACAAGATCTTAAGTGATAAATATATTGGCTAGCATGCTCGGGTTAAGCTGCAGATATGCAAAGTAAAGGTGTACTGGTGTCAACAGATGTCAGTGTCAGAATCAATCTCCAACAGTGGACTGATCAATAAGGCCTCAGACTAGAAATGTCAAGTTTTCAACAACAAAAAAGTTATGTAAATAGGTTAGATACATATGCGGGACACTCCATCAACACCAGTGGTGGGTTCTGAGTTGTACAAATGCCGTCAGAAACACAAAAACTGTATTTTGCCTTGACATGAAAGTGAGTTACTGCCAAAAAGTCATTCTGTTTTCAAAAAGCTGCCTTGCGTGTTTTTCCTTGCAAAGGAAACACTAAGAGTACTGCAAATTCACCTGTGAGCTCTCTATTACCATGCCATTGCAACCTTCTAATTTAAATGCACTTATCATGAAATAAAATTTTGATGCTCCAAGGGGGACGAACCCAAAATTTTACACGACACAGAGTTCCATGGCATCGGACCGAAAAAGCCCTTTGACACAAAAAGTTGATTTTTTTCCTCTGCACATTTTTAACATTTGTAGATATACATTCAATACAGCTTGCTCTAATTCTCCTGAATACAGTCTTTTTTTGTGTTTCTGATAAATATTATGAACATTTTCACACTTTTTATCACTGCTGACACAGAAATTTAAATGTGTTTTTCTTGGAGAAGGAAACACTTAGAATGCTGAAAATCCATCTGTGAGCTCACTATTACCATGCTATTGAAGCCGCCTAGTTTAAATTCACTTACCATGAAAGAAAGTTTTGAGGCTGTAAGGCCGACAATGTCACTTTTTTTAAAGAAAGCTGCCTTGCCTGTCAAATCTTCTTCACAAGATCCCAAGTGATAAATATACTGGCTAGCATGCTCGGGGTAAGCTGCAGATATGCAAAGAAAAGGTGTACTGGTGTCAACAGATGTCGGTGTCAGAATCAGTCTCCAACAGTGGACTGATCAATAAAGCCTCAGACTGGAAATGTCAAGTTTTCAATAAAAAAAAGTTATATAGATAGGTTAGATACATATGCGGGACACTCCATTAACACCAGTGGTGGGTTCTGAGTTGTACAAACGCCGTCAGAAACACAAAAACTGTATTTTGCCTTGACATGAAAGTGAGTTACTTCTTGGCAAAGCGCCATATATGGCGCTTTGCCAAAAAGTCATTGGCCCTCATTACGACCCTGGCGGAAAGTGACTGACCGGACCGCAACAGCGTAAATAGCGTTTCCGCCATTGCACGAAGGAGCAAAGTGCGGCCCATTCCGACCCATCGGGCACGAGCACCACGGCATGGCGGAAGTGCAAAGTCCGCGATGGCGGAAATGACCCCAAAACGGCCCACACCGCCGCCGTACGGCGCCCTAGGTGCAATACCGCCACCCATCACAGCGGACACCGCAGAGTGCGCCTACCGGAAAGTACGGTGACCGGAAATATACGGAAACGGAAGTAAAAACATGGGCCCGGAACGGGAAACATCCCGCCGTACACCTATAAAACCACAAAAACCACACAACCACTAAAAACACTACCCCGAGACACACCCCAACCCGTCATCCACCCTAGCGAAACCAAGAAAAATGGGAAAAGTAGCGAAGAAAGCGTGCGACCGCAAGCGGCAGGTCCACTTCTCCCGTGAGGAACTCACCGTGCTAACAGAGACCCTCCAGGAGAATGCTGCCGTCGTCTTCTCCACGCAAATGACCAGGACGGCACTTGCGAACATGAAGGCCATATGGGCTCTGGTGGCACAGCGGGTAAGTGTGGTGGGGACCGCACCCCGCAACCCACAGCAATGCAGAAAGCGATGGGACGACCTGCGGATACGCGTCCGCAGCATACTCTCTGCCAACCGCAACATTGCCACAGCCACCGGGGGAGGTCCTGAATCACCCATCAAGTTGACCCCCTGGGAAGAAATCTGTGCCTCCACCATCGGAATGGAGAGCATAGAGGGAGTCGGAGGGATGGAGAAAGGAGTGCAGACATCCGAAGATTCAGGTAGGTGGGCCAGATAAAACAATGCTAAATCCACAATGTCCAATCATGTGAAGTACCATGTGTCCACATAGTGCAACAGAAACACATGTCCAGGAGAACGTCCACACACATCGCCCTGATCGCGCACTTTAAAACTCACAATAAATACATAAATAATTAAAAACCCCTAAAACACCCACTACACGTGCAGCAGGCACACCCTAACTGCAGGCTGCCAAACAACTGCACCCTCACTCCACACACAAATGAAAGCACCTCCAAGGCCCCGACCCAAATCACCCTCAGGTACCACCCCAATGCATGTGATACAATGCCATTCCAATACCCACAGACCCATTAATAACCCTCGCCCTCCTTTACTCCACCACAGGGTCTGATCCAAATGACGACCATCAGGACACCCCTACCAGCGCACCTGCAAAGAGGGCCAAGACCAACGGCCAAAGACCCTCCACCTCAGCTGCACGCATCAAGACACGGCAGCAGCACACATCAGGTGGCAGCACAGAGGAGGGAACATCAACAGGCACCCCAGCAGCCAGCATGCCCACAACACCACCACCACAGGTCCCCCCAACGGATGCCACAGAAGGCACTGCCTCTGGTGGCAGCAGCACCATAGGTGACACCCCATTGATGGCAGCATGCTCCGACACTGAAGACGGGGATGTCGAAGTCAGATCCATCCATGACCTGTCCCATTCCCCCTGTCTGTCCCATCCCATACAACATGAGGATACCACGCAGGGGCACCCACAAGACGACGACTGGCCATCCCCCACAAGCCCTGTGGCAAGGCAACATGAGGTCAACAGCCCCTCTGTGACACCCCCGCAAATGGCCATGGCCCAGCAGAGGCAACAGTCCCTCGACCAGTTAATCGTGCAACAGCAGCAACTGGCCACGCTCCTCAAGGACCATGCCGATGAATGTGGGCGCACTAAGGCAGACATAGAAACATCAACTGAGACACTCAGGGCAGAAATGGAGAGAAGTACAGAGACACTAAGGGCACAAATGGAGAGTAGCACCGAGAGCCTGAGAGTCCAAATGGAGAGAAGCACCGAGAGCCTGAGGGGGGAACTGCATGCGACGTCCAAAGACGTATGTGCCGAACTTGCCGCAGTGCGCCGTGTGCTCACTGAGCTCTCACAAACCTTTAGGGACATGCATGGTCGTGAGCAGGCAGACACATCATCCGTTGCAAGTTCCGTCCAGGGCAGCCCCCAACGTAGATCTGGGAGGAACCTGCGCTCCACAGGCAGGGGTGCCCCTGACACCCACAGAGGGGGCTTGCAATAGCGACAGCCCACTGACAATGAGCATCTTTGGACACTGGTGTTCGGGGGGGAGGTAGGAGGGTGGAGGGGGTGTGTTGGGCTCACTTGGGTGGCGGGTCGATAGGGTGTTCAACATGATATCACATATGCCATAAACAGTGCACGATCAACCAATGAGATGTGTGGACAATGATCTTTGTGTACTAGGCCATCATAGGCGTACAGTCCATATTGTGCATGTACCAGACACACACAGTGCCACGAGTCCCGTGTCCATGTATCAGCCACCAGGCGTGAGTGCTAGAAGCATGCATCAATGAGATGCTGACGAATGTCACGGCCCTCCGGTGCCTCGCAGACTCCTTGAGGTGCTGCCACATCCCCACCCTCATCATGACCATCATCAGGTGCTTGCAGTTCTGCGTCAGGGGGCATGGGCACATTTCTACGTACGCACATGTTGTGGAGCATGACACATGCCATGACCATCTTTGCAACCTTCTCATGGCGGTACAGGAGTGCCCCGCCAGACCTGCTGAGGCAGCGGAAACGAGTCTTCAGTAGGCCGAATGCCTGTTCAATGACTACACGGGTACGTGAGTGGGCATGGTTGTAGTCCTCCTCATGCTGGTCCCGTGGGTTCGGGACTGGTGTGAGGAGCCATCTCTTCAGTGGATACCCAGCATCACCTGTATGTGGACGATAAACGTATGATGTGGAATGCCATTGCTACGTACGCACACCCCCCCCCTTCCTGCCAGGTCATTGCCGCATCACATACCCCACATCATCATGCATGAAATGAGACTCACCGAGTAGCCAGGATCTGTTCCCTGCGTGTCGCTCCATGTAGCGTGGTATAGTAGAGTTCCTCAAGACCATAGAATCATGGGTTGATCCAGGGAATCTGGCACAACAATGTGTAATGATCCTGTTGGAGTCACACACCATTTGTACATTCAGGGAATGAAATTGTTTTCGGTTGCGGTACTGGGCCTCCATGGCATGTGGGACGACCAATTCCACATGGGTGCAGTCGATGGCACCAATGCAACCCGGTATGCCGCCAAGTACATGGAATCCCACTTTTGTGTTGGTAATTTCCTGCTCCGAGCGTGGTAGAGAGATGTAGTCGTCTGCGTGCTGCAGGAGGGCATCGAGCACTTGCAATAGTGTCCGTGAGAACAGTGGCTGAGAAATGCCATGCAACTGTCCGACTGTGTGCTGGTAGGTGCCTGTGGCCAGGAAGTGGAGTACAGACACCACCTTCAGTAGGGGTGGGATGGCGGTTGGGCTATCTATCATGCTGACAAGGTCAGCGTGTGTCATGTCCACTATTGCGGCTATGGTGTCCCGGTCCAAACGGTAGAGGGTGTGGATCTGCTCATCAGTGAGGTTGAACGGATGAGCTCGGAGGCGTGGGATTGCGGGCTGCCTGCGTGGTGGTAGTGGCTGTGCTGGCGGCCTTTGCTGGCCCTGCCTTGCCCTCCTCCTCCTCCTGCGTCTCCTCCGTGCGGCCGGTTGTAGTTGGTGTTCGTCTTCTTCTTGGAGTTGGAGTACTTGCAGTGCTATCAGGTCCCCCAGGGCCAACATCGCGAGTCCTGCCGGTAGCATTTCGGAGTGGGTGTGGTTGTGGGAGGAGACTGGGTGTGCAATTTATGTGTTTTCAGGCAGTATGGCCTCCACCTGTGGTGATTCATTCCACCTGTGCAAGCTGCTCTCCCCTTTGGGCGAGCACGTCCCGCACACAACGCTGCAATTCGAGGAATGGCATCTTGCTATTGCAATCATGTATTTGTACCCGATGGCCGTGTAACATTTGTTGATATGTACATTCGGCTATGGTCCCATTGTTTCACATACAATCTTTGCAGTCGCGAACAGACTTGTGATGGGTCAGTGGAACGTAGTACTTGAGTAACGGTGGGCCCTCATGCATCACTGTACCGAGTTGCAACGACGGGCGGGGCGTCCCATTAGTGGGTGATGGCAGTTGCCATTTTCACACACAGCCGCACTAGATGGATTATTTTGTGATTTCAAACGGCCACAGATGCCTTTTCGACGTGATGTTGCAAATGAGGAATTCGAAGGGCGGCGCTTTCGGTTTTCAGCTAGCGGCGAGGAGATGCCCACAGGTCTGACTGCAAATATAACGTTCTATTGTTCAATGTCCTTGAGACAGGGGCCATGGCGAGGAAGCAATGATTGATATGAATAGTTTGGGATGCGCAATAGTGACGTGGGCGATGAGGCCGGACGTTCCCAAATACATGTAACTTCACAACACTGGAATTACGGGCTGGGGCACTGTGGATTTTGCAGGCTGCATAACGCACTGACTCAATGGAAATTTCGAATGTTTTGTGAGTAAATATTCAGGCGTTTTTATAACAGGATGAGGGAATGATGAATGGATGCATGGGCAGGTGATTTGATACAGGGTTTGCCATGTACAGGGCTTCTTGGAATCTATCCGCCTCCCCTGCACTATGTGATGCAGGGCTGCCATAGTGGGACCATCGTCTATCTGGCCTTGTTGAGCCCTCCCTGTCTCGACGCGCCTTCAGACACTTGTGTCCATGCACGTTAACATTCCCATCTGATGGAATCTGTTTTGACAGACGCATGCACAGGTACACTCGTTTGTGATGGTGTTTACACCTCGATATAGATAGTTATGAGTCGCAAGTGGTTTTGGGGTGGTGATGATCCTTTCGAGTGGGCTAGCATGCATATGACTGTGGATTTAGTGTGATCATTGAAGTGAGTTGTTCGAATGTAGTTCTGATGGCCATTCTGTTCTTTTTCTTTTCTTTTGGTTGACAGGTATCTCCTCCCCTTTTGCCACTGCCATCTGTATGCCACTCCTGCAGATGGCGTTTACTCCCGACACCTGCTGCTTCGTGTTAATCAGTGGAGCAGCATTACGATCTTATGGGACGATCGCCAATGGGCCACATGCCCTTACGCAGTACTAGTGGCTCGGAGCAACATTTCGGCCTTTCAGCTGGACTAGTGCCTCCCCATTGGGACGGCCCTGCGGTTCTGTGCGCTTCCATGTTGCCTTTTCGTACGTGAATGTGGCTCTGTGTACCATGATGGAACAGGGCGTCACACAAGTAGTAGCTGGTCATTCCTTGCGGATGCAGCCCACAATGGTGATATGTGTTTTGGAGTTCATGGACTAATGGCTGTATGGGCTTGGTGATTTTGTTGTGCATTAAATTTCTATTCTGATATGGGCCGTGTAGCGTTCTTCTTTGCGAGTGATGTGGCATATTCCTATTTGGGGAGCGATGTATTGTGAGGAGATCTGCATTGGGTTCCAGCTTCGGAGTATAGTCGCGTGGTACTGTGCTGGGCGCGTTTGCCTACGGAGCCCAGTGAGGTCAGGGATGGGGGCTGCCAATATGACTGTTTGAATGTTGTCATGCTCAGGGGTGGGGGATTGGGTTTTGTGTAACAGATGCCGGTCAGCCAGGTGGACTGGTGGAATGTTGTGATTTTCGGAATATTGCTGGTCACAGGTGCCTGTGTTTGCGTGCGTTTCTGGGGGGGGGACTGTGGTCATGTCCATTGGAATGGCTTCTGTATTCGTGCCATCTGTGCCCTGCAGCTCCCATTGGCCCCTCTTGTGATTCTTTTGTTCGTTGGCATGCATGGGTGACTTGTACATTTCACTGGTTGCATTGTGACTTCATTGCACCTACGGGGAGTTGTACTTTGTGGGCAGGGAGCGGTGTACAGGCACTCAGTGGGGCCGTTTACGGTTGATTCGCGATGCCGTACTTCTCACCATGGCGGAATGGTGCTTTCCGCCATGCTTGATGGCGTTAGGTACATGTCCGCTAGGGTCGGAATTCGCGTACCCTTGCGCCATGGTGGTATTTACGGTTTGGCATGGCGCGCGCGCGCGTACTTGGTGCAGTTAGCGTTGGCGTTCACTACGGTGTCGCTAATGGCTTCGTTCTTTGCGGTGACGGGTCATAGTCGCACCGAGCGCTATTCGATGGCGGTATTGCATTTCCGCCATCGTTTTCCGATTTCCGCCAGGGTCGTAATGAGGGCCATTCTGTTTTCAAAAAGCTGCCTTGCGTGTTTTTCCTTGCAAAGGAAACACTAAGAGTACTGCAAATTCACTTGTGAGCTCTCTATTACCATGCCATTGCAACCTTCTAATTTAAATGCACTTACCATGAAATAAAATTTTGATGCTCCAAGGGGGACGAACCCAAAATTTTACCCGACACAGAGTTCCATGGCATCGGACCGAAAAAGCCCTTTGACACAAAAAGTTGATTTTTTTCCTCTGCACAACATTTGTAGATATACATTCAATACAGCTTGCTCTAATTCTCCTGAATACAGTCTTTTTTTGTGTTTCTGATAAATATTATGAACATTTTCACACTTTTTATCACTGCTGACACAGAAATTTAAATGTGTTTTTCTTGGAGAAGTAAACACTTAGAATGCTGAAAATCCATGTGTGAGCTCACTATTACCATGCTATTGAAGCCGCCTAGTTTAAATTCACTTACCATGAAAGAAAGTTTTGAGGCTGTAAGGCCGACAATGTCACTTTTTTTAAAGAAAGCTGCCTTGCCTGTCAAATCTTCTTCACAAGATCCCAAGTGATAAATATACTGGCTAGCATGCTCGGGGTAAGCTGCAGATATGCAAAGAAAAGGTGTACTGGTGTCAACAGATGTCGGTGTCAGAATCAGTCTCCAACAGTGGACTGATCAATAAAGCCTCGGACTGGAAATGTCAAGTTTTCAATAAAAAAAAGTTATATAGATAGGTTAGATACATATGCGGGACACTCCATTAACACCAGTGGTGGGTTCTGAGTTGTACAAACGCCGTCAGAAACACAAAAACTGTCTTTTGCCTTGACATGAAAGTGAGTTACTTCTTGGCAAAGCGCCATATATGGCGCTTTGCCAAAAAGTCATTCTGTTTTCAAAAAGCTGCCTTGCGTGTTTTTCCTTGCAAAGGAAACACTAAGAGTACTGCAAACTCACCTATGGTCTCTCTATTACCATGCCATTGCAACCTTCTAATTTAAAAGCACTTACCATGAAATAAAATGTTGATGCTCCAAGGGGGACGAACCCAAAATTTTACCCGACACAGAGTTCCATGGCATCGGACCGAAAAAGCCCTTTGACACAAAAAGTTGATTTTTTTCCTCTGCACATTTTTAACATTTGTAGATATACATTCAATACAGCTTGCTCTAATTCTCCTGAATACAGTCTTTTTTTGTGTTTCTGATAAATATTATGAACATTTTCACACTTTTTATCGCTGCTGACACAGAAATTTAAATGTGTTTTTCTTGGAGAAGGAAACACTTAGAATGCTGAAAATCCATCTGTGAGCTCACTATTACCATGCTATTGAAGCAGCCTAGTTTAAATTCACTTACCATGAAAGAAAGTTTTGAGGCTGTAAGGCCGACAATGTCACTTTTTTTAAAGAAAGCTGCCTTGCCTGTCAAATCTTCTTCACAAGATCCCAAGTGATAAATATACTGGCTAGCATGCTCGGGGTAAGCTGCAGATATGCAAAGAAAAGGTGTACTGGTGTCAACAGATGTCGGTGTCAGAATCAGTCTCCAACAGTGGACTGATCAATAAAGCCTCGGACTGGAAATGTCAAGTTTTCAATAAAAAAAAGTTATATAGATAGGTTAGATACATATGCGGGACACTCCATTAACACCAGTGGTGGGTTCTGAGTTGTACAAACGCCGTCAGAAACACAAAAACTGTCTTTTGCCTTGACATGAAAGTGAGTTACTTCTTGGCAAAGCGCCATATATGGCGCTTTGCCAAAAAGTCATTCTGTTTTCAAAAAGCTGCCTTGCGTGTTTTTCCTTGCAAAGGAAACACTAAGAGTACTGCAAACTCACCTATGGTCTCTCTATTACCATGCCATTGCAACCTTCTAATTTAAATGCACTTACCATGAAATAAAATGTTGATGCTCCAAGGGGGACGAACCCAAAATTTTACCCGACACAGAGTTCCATGGCATCGGACCGAAAAAGCCCTTTGACACAAAAAGTTGATTTTTTTCCTCTGCACATTTTTAACATTTGTAGATATACATTCAATACAGCTTGCTCTAATTCTCCTGAATACAGTCTTTTTTTGTGTTTCTGATAAATATTATGAACATTTTCACACTTTTTATCGCTGCTGACACAGAAATTTAAATGTGTTTTTCTTGGAGAAGGAAACACTTAGAATGCTGAAAATCCATCTGTGAGCTCACTATTACCATGCTATTGAAGCAGCCTAGTTTAAATTCACTTACCATGAAAGAAAGTTTTGAGGCTGTAAGGCCGACAATGTCACTTTTTTTAAAGAAAGCTGCCTTGCCTGTCAAATCTTCTTCACAAGATCCCAAGTGATAAATATACTGGCTAGCATGCTCGGGGTAAGCTGCAGATATGCAAAGAAAAGGTGTACTGGTGTCAACAGATGTCGGTGTCAGAATCAGTCTCCAACAGTGGACTGATCAATAAAGCCTCAGACTGGAAATGTCAAGTTTTCAATAAAAAAAAGTTATATAGATAGGTTAGATACATATGCGGGACACTCCATTAACACCAGTGGTGGGTTCTGAGTTGTACAAACGCATCAGAAACACAAAAACTGTATTTTGCCTTGACATGAAAGTGTTACTTCTTGGCAAAGCGCCATATATGGCGCTTTGCCAAAAAGTCATTCTGTTTTCAAAAAGCTGCCTTGCATGTTTTTCCTTGCAAAGGAAACACTAAGAGTACTGCAAATTCACCTGTGAGCTCTCTATTACCATGCCATTGCAACCTTCTAATTTAAATGCACTTATCATGAAATAAAATTTTGATGCTCCAAGGGGGACGAACCCAAAATTTTACACGACACAGAGTTCCATGGCATCGGACCGAAAAAGCCGTTTGACACAAAAAGTTGATTTTTTTCCTCTGCACATTTTTAACATTTGTAGATATACATTCAATACAACTTGCTCTAATTCTCCTGAATACAGTCTTTTTTGTGTTTCTGATAAATATTATGAACATTTTCACACTTTTTATCACTGCTGACACAGAAATTTAAATGTGTTTTTCTTGGAGAAGGAAACACTTAGAATGCTGAAAATCCATCTGTGAGCTCACTATTACCATGCTATTGAAGCCGCCTAGTTTAAATTCACTTACCATGAAAGAAAGTTTTGAGGCTGTAAGGCTGACAATGTCACTTTTTTTTAAAGAAAGCTGCCTTGCCTGTCAAATCTTCTTCACAAGATCTCAAGTGATAAATATACTGGCTAGCATGCTCGGGGTAAGCTGCAGATATGC
Organism: Ambystoma mexicanum; assembly: GCF_040938575.1. Lineage (NCBI taxonomy): Eukaryota > Metazoa > Chordata > Amphibia > Caudata > Ambystomatidae > Ambystoma > Ambystoma mexicanum. The sequence continues at coordinate 1,094,419,283 of NC_090941.1, forward strand.
AAAGAAAAGGTGTACTGGTGTCAACAGATGTCGGTGTCAGAATCAGTCTCCAACAGTGGACTGATCAATAAAGCCTCAGACTGGAAATGTCAAGTTTTCAATAAAAAAAAGTTATATAGATAGGTTAGATACATATGCGGGACACTCCATTAACACCAGTGGTGGGTTCTGAGTTGTACAAACGCCGTCAGAAACACAAAAACTGTATTTTGCCTTGACATGAAAGTGAGTTACTTCTTGGCAAAGCACCATATATGGCGCTTTGCCAAAAAGTCATTCTGTTTTCAAAAAGCTGCCTTGCGTGTTTTTCCTTGCAAAGGAAACACTAAGAGTACTGCAAATTCACCTGTGAGCTCTCTATTACCATGCCATTGCAACCTTCTAATTTAAATGCACTTATCATGAAATAAAATTTTGATGCTCCAAGGGGGACGAACCCAAAATTTTACCCGACACAGAGTTCCATGGCATCGGACCGAAAAAGCCCTTTGACACAAAAAGTTGATTTTTTTCCTCTGCACATTTTTAACATCGTAGATATACATTCAAAACAGCTTGCTCTAATTCTCCTGAATACAGTCTTTTTTTGTGTTTCTGATAAATATTATGAACATTTTCACACTTTTTATCACTGCTGACACAGAAATTTAAATGTGTTTTTCTTGGAGAAGGAAACACTTAGAATGCTGAAAATCTATCTGTGAGCTCACTATTACCATGCTATTGAAGCCGCCTAGTTTAAATTCCCTTACCATGAAAGAAAGTTTTGAGGCTGTAAGGCCGACAATGTCACTTTTTTTAAAGAAAGCTGCCTTGCCTGTCAAATCTTCTTCACAAGATCCCAAGTGATAAATATACTGGCTAGCATGCTCGGGGTAAGCTGCAGATATGCAAAGAAAAGGTGTACTGGTGTCAACAGATGTCGGTGTCAGAATCAGTCTCCAACAGTGGACTGATCAATAAAGCCTCAGACTGGAAATGTCAAGTTTTCAATAAAAAAAAGTTATATAGATAGGTTAGATACATATGCGGGACACTCCATTAACACCAGTGGTGGGTTCTGAGTTGTACAAACGCCGTCAGAAACACAAAAACTGTATTTTGCCTTGACATGAAAGTGAGTTACTTCTTGGCAAAGCGCCATATATGGCGCTTTGCCAAAAAGTCATTCTGTTTTCAAAAAGCTGCCTTCGTGTTTTTCCTTGCAAAGGAAACACTAAGAGTACTGCAAATTCACCTGTGAGCTCTCTATTACCATGCCATTGCAACCTTCTAATTTAAATGCACTTACCATGAAATAAAATTTTGATGCTCCAAGGGGGACGAACCCAAAATTTTACCCGACACAGAGTTCCATGGCATCGGACCGAAAAAGCCCTTTGACACAAAAAGTTGATTATTTTTCCTCTGCACATTTTTTAAATTCATAGATATACATTCAATGCAGCTTGTTCTAATTCTCCTGAATACAGTCTTTTTTTGTGTTTCTCATAAAAATTATGAACATTTTCACACTTTTTATCACTGCTGACACAGAAATTTAAATGTGTTTTTCTTAGCGAAGGAAACACTTAGAATGCTAAAAGTCGATCTGTGAGCTCACTATTACCATGCCATTGCAGCCGCATAGCTTAAATTCACTTACCATGAAATAAAATTTTGAGGCAATAAGGCAGACAATGTCACTTTTTTTAAAAAGCTTCCTTGCCTGTCAAATCTTCTTCACAAGATCTCAAGTGATAAATATATTGGCTAGCATGCTCGGGTTAAGCTGCAGATATGCAAAGAAAAGGTGTACTGGTGTCAACAGATGTCGGTGTCATAATCAATCTCCAACAGTGGACTGATCAATAAAGCCTCAGACTGGAAATGTCAAGTTTTCAATAAAAAAAAGTTATATAGATATGATATGATATGATATGATATGGTATTTTAACGCGCCTATACACAAGTGTTTCAAGGCGCGACGAGGCAGGGAGGGGGGTACAAGGGGAGACAGAAAACGATCCTACTAGGCCAGGTGTCATTCAGATCGCGCAAGTGCAGGGGTAGGGGAGGGGAAAAGTGCAAGGGGAAGGGGAGGGGGGGAGTGCAGTACAAGGTAAGAGGCGTACGTAATAAATAAATAAATAGGGCCAGCTGGTGGCAAGTGTGAGGTAAGTGCAGAACAAGTGCTGGGGGAGGGGGGGATGTAGGGATACAGAGACAGACCCGCAGTGCAAAGGGGTTCCAGGGCATCAGTGCAAGTGGAGAGTGGCAGGGCCCAGGACCGAGGCCGTTTAGAGTGGTCCAATTGCAGTATCAGTGCAGCTTCAGTGAAAATTAATTAGCCGCTCAGCAGGGGAGAGGGAGAGGGAAAGCAGAAGCAAAGAGGAAGGTTTTGAGGTGCTTCCGGAACCGGAGATGGTTCTCCTCAAGTTTCAGGGAGGCAGGAAGGCTGTTCCAGAGGGAGGCCCCTGCCGCGGAGAGAGATCTACCCCCAGCTCGTTGCTTCGAGAAGCGGCTAACCCTGAGGGAGTTGGAGGCGGATGAGCGAAGGGCTCGGGAAGGAAGATAGGTTAGATACATATGCGGGACACTCCATCAACACCAGTGGTGGGTTCTGAGTTGTACAAACGCCGTCAGAAACACAAAAACTGTATTTTGCCTTGACATGAAAGTGAGTTACTTCTTGGCAAAGCGCCATATATGGCGCTTTGCCAAAAAGTCATTCTGTTTTCAAAAAGCTGCCTTGCGTGTTTTTCCTTGCAAAGGAAACACTAAGAGTACTGCAAATTCACCTGTGAGCTCTCTATTACCATGCCATTGCTACCTTTATAATTTATATGCACTTACCATGAAATAAAATTTTGATGCTCCAAGGGGGACGAACCCAAAATTTTACCCGACACAGAGTTCCATGGCATCGGACCGAAAAAGCACTTTTACACAAAAAGTTGATTTTTTTCCTCTGCACATTTTTAACATTTGTAGATATACATTCAATACAGCTTGCTCTAATTCTCCTGAAAACAGTCATTTTTTGTGTTTCTGATAAATATTATGAACATTTTCACACTTTTTATCACTGCTGACACAGAAATTTAAATGTGTTTTTCTTGGAGAAGGAAACACTTAGAATGCTGAAAATCCATCTGTGAGCTCACTATTACCATGCTATTGAAGCCGCCTAGTTTAAATTCACTTACCATGAAAGAAAGTTTTGAGGCTGTAAGGCCGACAATGTCACTTTTTTTAAAGAAAGCTGCCTTGCCTGTCAAATCTTCTTCACAAGATCCCAAGTGATAAATATACTGGCTAGCATGCTCGGGGTAAGCTGCAGATATGCAAAGAAAAGGTGTACTGGTGTCAACAGATGTCGGTGTCAGAATCAGTCTCCAACAGTGGACTGATCAATAAAGCCTCAGACTGGAAATGTCAAGTTTTCAATAAAAAAATGTTATATAGATAGGTTAGATACATATGCGGGACACTCCATTAACACCAGTGGTGGGTTCTGAGTTGTACAAACGCCGTCAGAAACACAAAAACTGTATTTTGCCTTGACATGAAAGTGAGTTACTTCTTGGCAAAGCGCCATATATGGCGCTTTGCCAAAAAGTCATTCTGTTTTCAAAAAGCTGCCTTGCGTGTTTTTCCTTGCAAAGGAAACACTAAGAGTACTGCAAATTCACCTATGGTCTCTCTATTACCATGCCATTGCAACCTTCTAATTTAAATGCACTTACCATGAAATAAAATTTTGATGCTCCAAGGGGGACGAACCCAAAATTTTACCCGACACAGAGTTCCATGGCATCGGACCGAAAAAGCTCTTTGACACAAAAAGTTGATTTTTTTCCTCTGCACATTTTTAACATTTGTAGATATACATTCAATACAGCTTGCTCTAATTCTCCTGAAAACAGTCTTTTTTTGTGTTTCTGATAAATATTATGAACATTTTCACACTTTTTATCACTGCTGACACAGAAATTTAAATGTGGTTTTCTTGGAGAAGGAAACACTTAGAATGCTGAAAATCCATCTGTGAGCTCACTATTACCATGCTATTGAAGCCGCCTAGTTTAAATTCACTTACCATGAAAGAAAGTTTTGAGGCTGTAAGGCCGACAATGTCACTTTTTTTAAAGAAAGCTGCCTTGCCTGTCAAATCTTCTTCACAAGATCCCAAGTGATAAATATACTGGCTAGCATGCTCGGGGTAAGCTGCAGATATGCAAAGAAAAGGTGTACTGGTGTCAACAGATGTCGGTGTCAGAATCAGTCTCCAACAGTGGACTGATCAATAAAGCCTCAGACTGGAAATGTCAAGTTTTCAATAAAAAAATGTTATATAGATAGGTTAGATACATATGCGGGACACTCCATTAACACCAGTGGTGGGTTCTGAGTTGTACAAACACCGTCAGAAACACAAAAACTGTATTTTGCCTTGACATGAAAGTGAGTTACTTCTTGGCAAAGCGCCATATGTGGCGCTTTGCCAAAAAGTCATTCTGTTTTCAAAAAGCTGCCTTGCGTGTTTTTCCTTGCAAAGGAAACACTAATAGTACTGCAAATTCACCTATGGTCTCTCTATTACCATGCCATTGCAACCTTCTAATTTAAATGCACTTACCATGAAATAAAATGTTGATGCTCCAAGGGGGACGAACCCAAAATTTTACCCGACACAGAGTTCCATGGCATCGGACCGAAAAAGCCCTTTGACACAAAAAGTAGATTTTTTTCCTCTGCACATTTTTAACATTTGTAGATATACATTCAATACAGCTTGCTCTAATTCTCCTGAATACAGTCTTTTTTTGTGTTTCTGATAAATATTATGAACATTTTCACACTTTTTATCACTGCTGACACAGAAATTTAAATGTGTTTTTCATGGAGAAGGAAACACTTAGAATGCTGAAAAGCCATCTGTGAGCTCACTATTACCATGCTATTGAAGCCGCCTAGTTTAAATTCACTTACCATGAAAGAAAGTTTTGAGGCTGTAAGGCCGACAATGTCACTTTTTTTAAAGAAAGCTGCCTTGCCTGTCAAATCTTCTTCACAAGATCCCAAGTGATAAATATACTGGCTAGCATGCTCGGGGTAAGCTGCAGATATGCAAAGAAAAGGTGTACTGGTGTCAACAGATGTCGGTGTCAGAATCAGTCTCCAACAGTGGACTGATCAGTAAAGCCTCAGACTGGAAATGTCAAGTTTTCAATAAAAAAAAGTTATATAGATAGGTTAGATACATATGCGGGACACTCCATTAACACCAGTGGTGGGTTCTGAGTTGTACAAACGCCGTCAGAAACACAAAAACTGTATTTTGCCTTGACATGAAAGTGAGTTACTTCTTGGCAAAGCGCCATATATGGCGCTTTGCCAAAAAGTCATTCTGTTTTCAAAAAGCTGCCTTGCGTGTTTTTCCTTGCAAAGGAAACACTGAGTAGTGCAAATTCACCTGTGAGCTCTCTATTACCATGCCATTGCAACCTTCTAATTTAAATGCACTTACCATGAAATAAAATTTTGATGCTCCAAGGGGGACGAACCCAAAATTTTACCCGACACAGAGTTCCATGGCATCGGACCGAAAAAGCCCTTTGACACAAAAAGTTGATTATTTTTCCTCTGCACATTTTTTACATTTATAGATATACATTCAATGCAGCTTGTTCTAATTCTCCTGAATACAGTCTTTTTTTGTGTTTCTCATAAAAATTATGAACATTTTCACACTTTTTATCACTGCTGACACAGAAATTTAAATGTGTTTTTCTTAGCGAAGGAAACACTTAGAATGCTGAAAGTCGATCTGTGAGCTCACTATTACCATGCCATTGCAGCCGCATAGCTTAAATTCACTTACCATGAAATAAAATGTTGAGGCAATCAGGCAGACAATGTCACTTTTTTTAAAAAGCTTCCTTGCCTGTCAAATCTTCTTCACAAGATCTTAAGTGATAAATATATTGGCTAGCATGCTCGGGTTAAGCTGCAGATATGCAAAGTAAAGGTGTACTGGTGTCAACAGATGTCAGTGTCAGAATCAATCTCCAACAGTGGACTGATCAATAAGGCCTCAGACTAGAAATGTTAAGTTTTCAACAACAAAAAAGTTATGTAAATAGGTTAGATACATATGCGGGACACTCCATCAACACCAGTGGTGGGTTCTGAGTTGTACAAACGCCGTCAGAAACACAAAAACTGTATTTTGCCTTGACATGAAAGTGAGTTACTGCCAAAAAGTCATTCTGTTTTCAAAAAGCTGCCTTGCGTGTTTTTCCTTGCAAAGGAAACACTAAGAGTACTGCAAATTCACCTGTGAGCTCTCTATTACCATGCCATTGCAACCTTCTAATTTAAATGCACTTATCATGAAATAAAATTTTGATGCTCCAAGGGGGACGAACCCAAAATTTTACACGACACAGAGTTCCATGGCATCGGACCGAAAAAGCCCTTTGACACAAAAAGTTGATTTTTTTCCTCTGCACATTTTTAACATTTGTAGATATACATTCAATACAGCTTGCTCTAATTCTCCTGAATACAGTCTTTTTTTGTGTTTCTGATAAATATTATGAACATTTTCACACTTTTTATCACTGCTGACACAGAAATTTAAATGTGTTTTTCTTGGAGAAGGAAACACTTAGAATGCTGAAAATCCATCTGTGAGCTCACTATTACCATGCTATTGAAGCCGCCTAGTTTAAATTCACTTACCATGAAAGAAAGAAAGTTTTGAGGCTGTAAGGCCGACAATGTCACTTTTTTTAAAGAAAGCTGCCTTGCCTGTTAAATCTTCTTCACAAGATCCCAAGTGATAAATATACTGGCTAGCATGCTCGGGGTAAGCTGCAGATATGCAAAGAAAAGGTGTACTGGTGTCAACAGATGTCGGTGTCAGAATCAGTGTCCAACAGTGGACTGATCAATAAAGCCTCAGACTGGAAATGTCAAGTTTTCAATAAAAAAAAGTTATATAGATAGGTTAGATACATATGCGGGACACTCCATTAACACCAGTGGTGGGTTCTGAGTTGTACAAACGCGTCAGAAACACAAAAGCTGTATTTTGCCTTGACATGAAAGTGAGTTACTTCTTTGCAAAGCGCCATATATGGCGCTTTGCCAAAAAGTCATTCTGTTTTCAAAAAGCTGCCTTGCGTGTTTTTCCTTGCAAAGGAAACACTAAGAGTACTGCAAATTCACCTGTGAGCTCTCTATTACCATGCCATTGCAACCTTCTAATTTAAATGCACTTATCATGAAATAAAATGTTGATGCTCCAAGGGAGACAAACCCAAAATTTTACCCGACACAGAGTTCCATGGCATCGGACCGAAAAAGCCCTTTGACACAAAAAGTTGATTTTTTTCCTCTGCACATTTTTAACATTTGTAGATATACATTCAATACAGCTTGCTCTAATTCTCCTGAATACAGTCTTTTTTTGTGTTTCTCATAAAAATTATGAACATTTTCACACTTTTTATCACTGCTGACACAGAAATTTAAATGTGTTTTTCTTAGCGAAGGAAACACTTAGAATGCTGAAAGTCGATCTGTGAGCTCACTATTACCATGCCATTGCAGCCGCATAGCTTAAATTCACTTACCATGAAATAACATTTTGAGGCAACAAGGCAGACAATGTCACTTTATTTAAAAAGTTTCCTTGCCTGTCAAATCTTCTTCACAAGATCTCAAGTGATAAATATATTGGCTAGCATGCTCGGGTTAAACTGCAGATATGGAAAGAAAAGGTGTACTGGTGTCAACAGATGTCGGTGTCAGAATCAATCTCCAACAGTGGACTGATCAATAAGGCCTCAGACTAGAAATGTCAAGTTTTCAACAAAAAAAGGTTATGTAAATAGGTTAGATACATATGCGGGACACTCCATCAACACCAGTGGTGGGTTCTGAGTTGTACAAACGCCGTCAGAAACACAAAAACTGTATTTTGCCTTGACATGAAAGTGAGTTACTTCTTGGCAAAGCGCCATATATGGCGCTTTGCCAAAAAGTCATTCTGTTTTCAAAAAGCTGCCTTGCGTGTTTTTCCTTGCAAAGGAAACACTAAGAGTACTGCAAATTCACCTGTGAGCTCTCTATTACCATGCCATTGCAACCTTCTAATTTAAATGCACTTACCATGAAATAAAATGTTGATGCTCCAAGGGGGACGAACCCAAAATTTTACCCGACACAGAGTTCCATGGCATCGGACCGAAAAAGCTCTTTGACACAAAAAGTTGATTTTTTTCCTCTGCAAATTTTTAACATTTGTAGATATACGTTCAATACAGCTTGCTCTAATTCTCCTGAAAACAGTCTTTTTTTGTGTTTCTAATAAATATTATGAACATTTTCACACTTTTTATCACTGCTGACACAGAAATTTAAATGTGTTTTTCTTGGAGAAGGAAACACTTAGAATGCTGAAAATCCATCTGTGAGCTCACTATTACCATGCTATTGAAGCCGCCTAGTTTAAATTCACTTACCATGAAAGAAAGTTTTGAGGCTGTAAGGCCGACAATGTCACTTTTTTTAAAGAAAGCTGCCTTGCCTGTCAAATCTTCTTCACAAGATCCCAAGTGATAAATATACTGGCTAGCATGCTCGGGGTAAGCTGCAGATATGCAAAGAAAAGGTGTACTGGTGTCAACAGATGTCGGTGTCAGAATCAGTCTCCAACAGTGGACTGATCAATAAAGCCTCAGACTGGAAATGTCAAGTTTTCAATAAAAAAATGTTATATAGATAGGTTAGATACATATGCGGGACACTCCATTAACACCAGTGGTGGGTTCTGAGTTGTACAAACGCCGTCAGAAACACAAAAACTGTATTTTGCCTTGACATGAAAGTGAGTTACTTCTTGGCAAAGCGCCATATATGGCGCTTTGCCAAAAAGTCATTCTGTTTTCAAAAAGCTGCCTTGCGTGTTTTTCCTTGCAAAGGAAACACTAAGAGTACTGCAAATTCACCTATGGTCTCTCTATTACCATGCCATTGCAACCTTCTAATTTAAATGCACTTACCATGAAATAAAATGTTGATGCTCCAAGGGGGACGAACCCAAAATTTTACCCGACACAGAGTTCCATGGCATCGGACCGAAAAAGCCCTTTGACACAAAAAGTTGATTTTTTTCCTCTGCACATTTTTAACATTTGTAGATATACATTCAATACAGCTTGCTCTAATTCTCCTGAAAACAGTCTTTTTTTGTGTTTCTGATAAATATTATGAACATTTTCACACTTTTTATCACTGCTGACACAGAAATTTAAATGTGTTTTTCTTGGAGAAGGAAACACTTAGAATGCTGAAAATCCATCTGTGAGCTCACTATTACCATGCTATTGAAGCCGCCTAGTTTAAATTCACTTACCATGAAAGAAAGTTTTGAGGCTGTAAGGCCGACAATGTCACTTTTTTTAAAGAAAGCTGCCTTGCCTGTCAAATCTTCTTCACAAGATCCCAAGTGATAAATATACTGGCTAGCATGCTCGGGGTAAGCTGCAGATATGCAAAGAAAAGGTGTACTGGTGTCAACAGATGTCGGTGTCAGAATCAGTCTCCAACAGTGGACTGATCAATAAAGCCTCAGACTGGAAATGTCAAGTTTTCAATAAAAAAAAGTTATATAGATAGGTTAGATACATATGCGGGACACTCCATTAACACCAGTGGTGGGTTCTGAGTTGTACAAACGCCGTCAGAAACACAAAAACTGTATTTTGCCTTGACATGAAAGTGAGTTACTTCTTGGCAAAGCGCCATATATGGCGCTTTGCCAAAAAGTCATTCTGTTTTCAAAAAGCTACCTTGCGTGTTTTTCCTTGCAAAGGAAACACTAAGAGTACTGCAAATTCACCTATGGTCTCTCTATTACCATGCCATTGCAACCTTCTAATTTAAATGCACTTACCATGAAATAAAATGTTGATGCTCCAATGGGGACGAACCCAAAATTTTACCCGACACAGAGTTCCATGGCATCGGACCGAAAAAGCCCTTTGACACAAAAAGTTGATTTTTTTCCTCTGCACATTTTTAACATTTGTAGATATACATTCAATACAGCTTGCTCTAATTCTCCTGAATACAGTCTTTTTTTGTGTTTCTGATAAATATTATGAACATTTTCACACTTTTTATCACTGCTGACACAGAAATTTAAATGTGTTTTTCTTGGAGAAGGAAACACTTAGAATGCTGAAAAGCCATCTGTGAGCTCACTATTACCATGCTATTGAAGCCGCCTAGTTTAAATTCACTTACCATGAAAGAAAGTTTTGAGGCTGTAAGGCCGACAATGTCACTTTTTTTAAAGAAAGCTGCCTTGCCTGTCAAATCTTCTTCACAAGATCCCAAGTGATAAATATACTGGCTAGCATGCTCGGGGTAAGCTGCAGATATGCAAAGAAAAGGTGTACTGGTGCCAACAGATGTCGGTGTCAGAATCAGTCTCCAACAGTGGACTGATCAATAAAGCCTCAGACTGGAAATGTCAAGTTTTCAATAAAAAAAAGTTATATAGATAGGTTAGATACATATGCGGGACACTCCATTAACACCAGTGGTGGGTTCTGAGTTGTACAAACGCGTCAGAAACACAAAAACTGTATTTTGCCTTGACATGAAAGTGAGTTACTTCTTGGCAAAGCGCCATATATGGCGCTTTGCCAAAAAGTCATTCTGTTTTCAAAAAGCTGCCTTGCGTGTTTTTCCTTGAAAAGGAAACACTAAGAGTACTGCAAATTCACCTGTGAGGTCTCTATTACCATGCCATTGCAACCTTCTAATTTAAATGCACTTATCATGAAATAAAATGTTGATGCTCCAAGGGGGACGAACCCAAAATTTTACCCGACACAGAGTTCCATGGCATCGGACCGAAAAAGCCCTTTGACACAAAAAGTTGATTTTTTTCCTCTGCACATTTTTAACATTTGTAGATATACATTCAATACAGCTTGCTCTAATTCTCCTGAATACAGTCTTTTTTGTGTTTCTGATAAATATTATGAACATTTTCACACTTTTTATCACTGATGACACAGAAATTTAAATGTGTTTTTCTTGGAGAAGGAAACACTTAGAATGCTGAAAATCCATCTGTGAGCTCACTATTACCATGCTATTGAAGCCGCCTAGTTTAAATTCACTTACCATGAAAGAAAGTTTTGAGGCTGTAAGGCTGACAATGTCACTTTTTTTAAAGAAAGCTGCCTTGCCTGTCAAATCTTCTTCACAAGATCCCAAGTGATAAATATACTGGCTAGCATGCTCGGGGTAAACTGCAGATATGCAAAGAAAAGGTGTACTGGTGTCAACAGATGTCGGTGTCAGAATCAGTCTCCAACAGTGGACTGATCAATAAAGCCTCAGACTGGAAATGTCAAGTTTTCAATAAAAAAAAGTTATATAGATAGGTTAGATACATATGCGGGACACTCCATTAACACCAGTGGTGGGTTCTGAGTTGTACAAACGCCGTCAGAAACACAAAAACTGTATTTTGCCTTGACATGAAAGTGAGTTACTTCTTGGCAAAGCGCCATATATGGCGCTTTGCCAAAAAGTCATTCTGTTTTCAAAAAGCTGCCTTCGTGTTTTTCCTTGCAAAGGAAACACTAAGAGTACTGCAAATTCACCTGTGAGCTCTCTATTACCATGCCATTGCAACCTTCTAATTTAAATGCACTTACCATGAAATAAAATTTTGATGCTCCAAGGGGGACGAACCCAAAATTTTACCCGACACAGAGTTCCATGGCATCGGACCGAAAAAGCCCTTTGACACAAAAAGTTGATTATTTTTCCTCTGCACATTTTTTACATTTATAGATATACATTCAATGCAGCTTGTTCTAATTCTCCTGAATACAGTCTTTTTTTGTGTTTCTCATAAAAATTATGAACATTTTCACACTTTTTATCACTGCTGACACAGAAATTTAAATGTGTTTTTCTTAGCGAAGGAAACACTTAGAATGCTGAAAGTCGATCTGTGAGCTCACTATTACCATGCCATTGCAGCCGCATAGCTTAAATTCACTTACCATGAAATAAAATTTTGAGGCAATAAGACAGACAATGTCACTTTTTTTAAAAAGCTTCCTTGCCTGTCAAATCTTCTTCACAAGATCTCAAGTGATAAATATATTGGCTAGCATGCTCCGGTTAAGCTGCAGATATGCAAAGAAAAGGTGTATTGGTGTCAACAGATGTCGGTGTCAGAATCAATCTCCAACAGTGGACTGATCAATAAGGCCTCAGACTAGAAATGTCAAGTTTTCAACAACAAAAAAGTTATGTAAATAGGTTAGATACATATGCGGGACACTCCATCAACACCAGTGGTGGGTTCTGAGTTGTACAAACGCCGTCAGAAACACAAAAACTGTATTTTGCCTTATCATGAAAGTGAGTTACTTCTTGGCAAAGCGCCATATATGGCGCTTTGCCAAAAAGTCATTCTGTTTTCAAAAAGCTGCCTTGCGTGTTTTTCCTTGCAAAGGAAACAGTAAGAGTACTGCAAATTCACCTGTGAGCTCTCTATTACCATGCCATTGCAACCTTCTAACTTAAATGCACTTACCATGAAATAAAATTTTGATGCTCCAAGGGGGACGAACCCAAAGTTTTACCCGACACAGAGTTCCATGGCATCGGACCGAAAAAGCCCTTTGACACAAAAAGTTGATTTTTTTCCTCTGCACATTTTTAACATTTGTAGATATACATTCAATACAGCTTGCTCTAATTCTTCTGAATACAGTCTTTTTTTGTGTTTCTGATAAATATTATGAACATTTTCACACTTTTTATCACTGCTGACACAGAAATTTAAATGTGTTTTTCTTGGAGAAGGAAACACTTAGAATGCTGAAAATCCATCTGTGAGCTCACTATTACCATGCTATTGAAGCCGCCTAGTTTAAATTCACTTACCATGAAAGAAAGTTTTGAGGCTGTAAGGCCGACAATGTCACTTTTTTTAAAGAAAGCTGCCTTGCCTGTCAAATCTTCTTCACAAGATCCCAAGTGATAAATATACTGGCTAGCATGCTCGGGGTAAACTGCAGATATGCAAAGAAAAGGTGTACTGGTGTCAACAGATGTCGGTGTCAGAATCAGTCTCCAACAGTGGACTGATCAATAAAGCCTCAGACTGGAAATGTCAAGTTTTCAATAAAAAAAAGTTATATAGATAGGTTAGATACATATGCGGTACACTCCATTAACACCAGTGGTGGGTTCTGAGTTGTACAAACGCCGTCAGAAATACAAAAACTGTATTTTGCCTTGACATGAAAGTGAGTTACTTCTTGGCAAAGCGCCATATATGGCGCTTTGCCAAAAAGTCATTCTGTTTTCAAAAAGCTGCCTTGCGTGTTTTTCCTTGCAAAGGAAACACTAAGAGTACTGCAAATTCACCTGTGAGCTCTCTATTACCATGCCATTGCAACCTTCTAATTTAAATGCACTTACCATGAAATAAAATTTTGATGCTCCAAGGGGGACGAACCCAAAATTTTACCCGACACAGAGTTCCATGGCATCGGACCGAAAAAGCCCTTTGACACAAAAAGTTGATTTTTTTCCTCTGCACATTTTTAACATTTGTAGATATACATTCAATACAGCTTGCTCTAATTCTCCTGAATACAGTCTTTTTTTGTGTTTCTGATAAATATTATGAACATTTTCACACTTTTTATCACTGCTGACACAGAAATTTAAATATGTTTTTCTTGGAGAAGGAAACACTTAGAATGCTGAAAATCCATCTGTGAGCTCACTATTACCATGCTATTGAAGCCGCCTAGTTTAAATTCACTTACCATGAAAGAAAGTTTTGAGGCTGTAAGGCCGACAATGTCACTTTTTTTTAAAGAAAGCTGCTTTGCCTGTCAAATCTTCTTCACAAGATCCCAAGTGATAAATATACTGGCTAGCATGCTCGGGGTAAGCTGCAGATATGCAAAGAAAAGGTGTACTGGTGTCAACAGATGTCGGTGTCAGAATCAGTCTCCAACAGTGGACTGATCAATAAAGCCTCAGACTGGAAATGTCAAGTTTTCAATAAAAAAAAGTTATATAGATAGGTTAGATACATATGCGGGACACTCCATTAACACCAGTGGTGGGTTCTGAGTTGTACAAACGCCGTCAGAAACACAAAAACTGTATTTTGCCTTGACATGAAAGTGAGTTACTTCTTGGCAAAGCGCCATATATGGCGCTTTGCCAAAAAGTCATTCTGTTTTCAAAAAGCTGCCTTGCGTGTTTTTCCTTGCAAAGGAAACACTAAGAGTACTGCAAATTCACCTGTGAGCTCTCTATTACCATGCCATTGCAACCTTCTAATTTAAATGCACTTATCATGAAATAAAATTTTGATGCTCCAAGGGGGACGAACCCAAAATTTTACCCGACACAGAGTTCCATGGCATCGGACCGAAAAAGCCCTTTGACACAAAAAGTTGATTTTTTTCCTCTGCACATTTTTAACATTCGTAGATATACATTCAAAACAGCTTGCTCTAATTCTCCTGAATACAGTCTTCTTTTGTGTTTCTGATAAATATTATGAACATTTTCACACTTTTTATCACTGCTGACACAGAAATTTAAATGTGTTTTTCTTGGAGAAGGAAACACTTAGAATGCTGAAAATCCATCTGTGAGCTCACTATTACCATGCTATTGTAGCCGCCTAGTTTAAATTCACTTACCATGAAAGAAAGTTTTGAGGCTGTAAGGCCGACAATGTCACTTTTTTTAAAGAAAGCTGCCTTGCCTGTCAAATCTTCTTCACAAGATCCCAAGTGATAAATATACTGGCTAGCATGCTCGGGGTAAGCTGCAGATATGCAAAGAAAAGGTGTACTGGTGTCAACAGATGTCGGTGTCAGAATCAGTCTCCAACAGTGGACTGATCAATAAAGCCTCAGACTGGAAATGTCAAGTTTTCAATAAAAAAAAGTTATATAGATAGGTTAGATACATATGCGGGACACTCCATTAACACCAGTGGTGGGTTCTGAGTTGTACAAACGCCGTCAGAAACACAAAAACTGTATTTTGCCTTGACATGAAAGTGAGTTACTTCTTGGCAAAGCGCCATATATGGCGCTTTGCCAAAAAGTCATTCTGTTTTCAAAAAGCTGCCTTGCGTGTTTTTCCTTGCAAAGGAAACAGTAAGAGTACTGCAAATTCACCTGTGAGCTCTCTATTACCATGCCATTGCAACCTTCTAACTTAAATGCACTTACCATGAAATAAAATTTTGATGCTCCAAGGGGGACGAACCCAAAGTTTTACCCGACACAGAGTTCCATGGCATCGGACCGAAAAAGCCCTTTGACACAAAAAGTTGATTTTTTTCCTCTGCACATTTTTAACATTTGTAGATATACATTCAATACAGCTTGCTCTAATTCTTCTGAATACAGTCTTTTTTTGTGTTTCTGATAAATATTATGAACATTTTCACACTTTTTATCACTGCTGACACAGAAATTTAAATGTGTTTTTCTTGGAGAAGGAAACACTTAGAATGCTGAAAATCCATCTGTGAGCTCACTATTACCATGCTATTGAAGCCGCCTAGTTTAAATTCACTTACCATGAAAGAAAGTTTTGAGGCTGTAAGGCCGACAATGTCACTTTTTTTAAAGAAAGCTGCCTTGCCTGTCAAATCTTCTTCACAAGATCCCAAGTGATAAATATACTGGCTAGCATGCTCGGGGTAAACTGCAGATATGCAAAGAAAAGGTGTACTGGTGTCAACAGATGTCGGTGTCAGAATCAGTCTCCAACAGTGGACTGATCAATAAAGCCTCAGACTGGAAATGTCAAGTTTTCAATAAAAAAAAGTTATATAGATAGGTTAGATACATATGCGGTACACTCCATTAACACCAGTGGTGGGTTCTGAGTTGTACAAACGCCGTCAGAAATACAAAAACTGTATTTTGCCTTGACATGAAAGTGAGTTACTTCTTGGCAAAGCGCCATATATGGCGCTTTGCCAGAAAGTCATTCTGTTTTCAAAAAGCTGCCTTGCGTGTTTTTCCTTGCAAAGGAAACACTAAGAGTACTGCAAATTCACCTGTGAGCTCTCTATTACCATGCCATTGCAACCTTCTAATTTAAATGCACTTACCATGAAATAAAATTTTGATGCTCCAAGGGGGACGAACCCAAAATTTTACCCGACACAGAGTTCCATGGCATCGGACCGAAAAAGCCCTTTGACACAAAAAGTTGATTTTTTTCCTCTGCACATTTTTAACATTTGTAGATATACATTCAATACAGCTTGCTCTAATTCTCCTGAATACAGTCTTTTTTTGTGTTTCTGATAAATATTATGAACATTTTCACACTTTTTATCACTGCTGACACAGAAATTTAAATATGTTTTTCTTGGAGAAGGAAACACTTAGAATGCTGAAAATCCATCTGTGAGCTCACTATTACCATGCTATTGAAGCCGCCTAGTTTAAATTCACTTACCATGAAAGAAAGTTTTGAGGCTGTAAGGCCGACAATGTCACTTTTTTTTAAAGAAAGCTGCTTTGCCTGTCAAATCTTCTTCACAAGATCCCAAGTGATAAATATACTGGCTAGCATGCTCGGGGTAAGCTGCAGATATGCAAAGAAAAGGTGTACTGGTGTCAACAGATGTCGGTGTCAGAATCAGTCTCCAACAGTGGACTGATCAATAAAGCCTCAGACTGGAAATGTCAAGTTTTCAATAAAAAAAAGTTATATAGATAGGTTAGATACATATGCGGGACACTCCATTAACACCAGTGGTGGGTTCTGAGTTGTACAAACGCCGTCAGAAACACAAAAACTGTATTTTGCCTTGACATGAAAGTGAGTTACTTCTTGGCAAAGCGCCATATATGGCGCTTTGCCAAAAAGTCATTCTGTTTTCAAAAAGCTGCCTTGCGTGTTTTTCCTTGCAAAGGAAACACTAAGAGTACTGCAAATTCACCTGTGAGCTCTCTATTACCATGCCATTGCAACCTTCTAATTTAAATGCACTTATCATGAAATAAAATTTTGATGCTCCAAGGGGGACGAACCCAAAATTTTACCCGACACAGAGTTCCATGGCATCGGACCGAAAAAGCCCTTTGACACAAAAAGTTGATTTTTTTCCTCTGCACATTTTTAACATTCGTAGATATACATTCAAAACAGCTTGCTCTAATTCTCCTGAATACAGTCTTCTTTTGTGTTTCTGATAAATATTATGAACATTTTCACACTTTTTATCACTGCTGACACAGAAATTTAAATGTGTTTTTCTTGGAGAAGGAAACACTTAGAATGCTGAAAATCCATCTGTGAGCTCACTATTACCATGCTATTGTAGCCGCCTAGTTTAAATTCACTTACCATGAAAGAAAGTTTTGAGGCTGTAAGGCCGACAATGTCACTTTTTTTAAAGAAAGCTGCCTTGCCTGTCAAATCTTCTTCACAAGATCCCAAGTGATAAATATACTGGCTAGCATGCTCGGGGTAAGCTGCAGATATGCAAAGAAAAGGTGTACTGGTGTCAACAGATGTCGGTGTCAGAATCAGTCTCCAACAGTGGACTGATCAATAAAGCCTCAGACTGGAAATGTCAAGTTTTCAATAAAAAAAAGTTATATAGATAGGTTAGATACATATGCGGGACACTCCATTAACACCAGTGGTGGGTTCTGAGTTGTACAAACGCCGTCAGAAACACAAAAACTGTATTTTGCCTTGACATGAAAGTGAGTTACTTCTTGGCAAAGCGCCATATATGGCGCTTTGCCAAAAAGTCATTCTGTTTTCAAAAAGCTGCCTTGCGTGTTTTTCCTTGCAAAGGAAACAGTAAGAGTACTGCAAATTCACCTGTGAGCTCTCTATTACCATGCCATTGCAACCTTCTAACTTAAATGCACTTACCATGAAATAAAATTTTGATGCTCCAAGGGGGACGAACCCAAAGTTTTACCCGACACAGAGTTCCATGGCATCGGACCGAAAAAGCCCTTTGACACAAAAAGTTGATTTTTTTCCTCTGCACATTTTTAACATTTGTAGATATACATTCAATACAGCTTGCTCTAATTCTTCTGAATACAGTCTTTTTTTGTGTTTCTGATAAATATTATGAACATTTTCACACTTTTTATCACTGCTGACACAGAAATTTAAATGTGTTTTTCTTGGAGAAGGAAACACTTAGAATGCTGAAAATCCATCTGTGAGCTCACTATTACCATGCTATTGAAGCCGCCTAGTTTAAATTCACTTACCATGAAAGAAAGTTTTGAGGCTGTAAGGCCGACAATGTCACTTTTTTTAAAGAAAGCTGCCTTGCCTGTCAAATCTTCTTCACAAGATCCCAAGTGATAAATATACTGGCTAGCATGCTCGGGGTAAACTGCAGATATGCAAAGAAAAGGTGTACTGGTGTCAACAGATGTCGGTGTCAGAATCAGTCTCCAACAGTGGACTGATCAATAAAGCCTCAGACTGGAAATGTCAAGTTTTCAATAAAAAAAAGTTATATAGATAGGTTAGATACATATGCGGGACACTCCATTAACACCAGTGGTGGGTTCTGAGTTGTACAAACGCCGTCAGAAACACAAAAACTGTATTTTGCCTTGACATGAAAGTGAGTTACTTCTTGGCAAAGCGCCATATATGGCGCTTTGCCAAAAAGTCATTCTGTTTTCAAAAAGCTGCCTTGCGTGTTTTTCCTTGCAAAGGAAACACTAAGAGTACTGCAAATTCACCTGTGAGCTCTCTATTACCATGCCATTGCAACCTTCTAATTTAAATGCACTTATCATGAAATAAAATTTTGATGCTCCAAGGGGGACGAACCCAAAATTTTACCCGACACAGAGTTCCATGGCATCGGACCGAAAAAGCCCTTTGACACAAAAAGTTGATTTTTTTCCTCTGCACATTTTTAACATTCGTAGATATACATTCAAAACAGCTTGCTCTAATTCTCCTGAATACAGTCTTCTTTTGTGTTTCTGATAAATATTATGAACATTTTCACACTTTTTATCACTGCTGACACAGAAATTTAAATGTGTTTTTCTTGGAGAAGGAAACACTTAGAATGCTGAAAATCCATCTGTGAGCTCACTATTACCATGCTATTGTAGCCGCCTAGTTTAAATTCACTTACCATGAAAGAAAGTTTTGAGGCTGTAAGGCCGACAATGTCACTTTTTTTAAAGAAAGCTGCCTTGCCTGTCAAATCTTCTTCACAAGATCCCAAGTGATAAATATACTGGCTAGCATGCTCGGGGTAAGCTGCAGATATGCAAAGAAAAGGTGTACTGGTGTCAACAGATGTCGGTGTCAGAATCAGTCTCCAACAGTGGACTGATCAATAAAGCCTCAGACTGGAAATGTCAAGTTTTCAATAAAAAAAAGTTATATAGATAGGTTAGATACATATGCGGGACACTCTATTAACACCAGTGGTGGGTTCTGAGTTGTACAAACGCCGTCAGAAACACAAAAACTGTATTTTGCCTTGACATGAAAGTGAGTTACTTCTTGGCAAAGCGCCATATATGGCGCTTTGCCAAAAAGTCATTCTGTTTTCAAAAAGCTGCCTTGCGTGTTTTTCCTTGCAAAGGAAACAGTAAGAGTACTGCAAATTCACCTGTGAGCTCTCTATTACCATGCCATTGCAACCTTCTAACTTAAATGCACTTACCATGAAATAAAATTTTGATGCTCCAAGGGGGACGAACCCAAAGTTTTACCCGACACAGAGTTCCATGGCATCGGACCGAAAAAGCCCTTTGACACAAAAAGTTGATTTTTTTCCTCTGCACATTTTTAACATTTGTAGATATACATTCAATACAGCTTGCTCTAATTCTTCTGAATACAGTCTTTTTTTGTGTTTCTGATAAATATTATGAACATTTTCACACTTTTTATCACTGCTGACACAGAAATTTAAATGTGTTTTTCTTGGAGAAGGAAACACTTAGAATGCTGAAAATCCATCTGTGAGCTCACTATTACCATGCTATTGAAGCCGCCTAGTTTAAATTCACTTACCATGAAAGAAAGTTTTGAGGCTGTAAGGCCGACAATGTCACTTTTTTTAAAGAAAGCTGCCTTGCCTGTCAAATCTTCTTCACAAGATCCCAAGTGATAAATATACTGGCTAGCATGCTCGGGGTAAACTGCAGATATGCAAAGAAAAGGTGTACTGGTGTCAACAGATGTCGGTGTCAGAATCAGTCTCCAACAGTGGACTGATCAATAAAGCCTCAGACTGGAAATGTCAAGTTTTCAATAAAAAAAAGTTATATAGATAGGTTAGATACATATGCGGGACACTCCATTAACACCAGTGGTGGGTTCTGAGTTGTACAAACGCCGTCAGAAACACAAAAACTGTATTTTGCCTTGACATGAAAGTGAGTTACTTCTTGGCAAAGCGCCATATATGGCGCTTTGCCAAAAAGTCATTCTGTTTTCAAAAAGCTGCCTTGCGTGTTTTTCCTTGCAAAGGAAACACTAAGAGTACTGCAAATTCACCTGTGAGCTCTCTATTACCATGCCATTGCAACCTTCTAATTTAAATGCACTTACCATGAAATAAAATTTTGATGCTCCAAGGGGGACGAACCCAAAATTTTACCCGACACAGAGTTCCATGGCATCGGACCGAAAAAGCCCTTTGACACAAAAAGTTGATTTTTTTCCTCTGCACATTTTTAACATTTGTAGATATACATTCAATACAGCTTGCTCTAATTCTCCTGAATACAGTCTTTTTTTGTGTTTCTGATAAACATTATGAACATTTTCACACTTTTTATCACTGCTGACACAGAAATTTAAATATGTTTTTCTTGGAGAAGGAAACACTTAGAATGCTGAAAATCCATCTGTGAGCTCACTATTACCATGCTATTGAAGCCGCCTAGTTTAAATTCACTTACCATGAAAGAAAGTTTTGAGGCTGTAAGGCCGACAATGTCACTTTTTTTTAAAGAAAGCTGCTTTGCCTGTCAAATCTTCTTCACAAGATCCCAAGTGATAAATATACTGGCTAGCATGCTCGGGGTAAGCTGCAGATATGCAAAGAAAAGGTGTACTGGTGTCAACAGATGTCGGTGTCAGAATCAGTCTCCAACAGTGGACTGATCAATAAAGCCTCAGACTGGAAATGTCAAGTTTTCAATAAAAAAAAGTTATATAGATAGGTTAGATACATATGCGGGACACTCCATTAACACCAGTGGTGGGTTCTGAGTTGTACAAACGCCGTCAGAAACACAAAAACTGTATTTTGCCTTGACATGAAAGTGAGTTACTTCTTGGCAAAGCGCCATATATGGCGCTTTGCCAAAAAGTCATTCTGTTTTCAAAAAGCTGCCTTGCGTGTTTTTCCTTGCAAAGGAAACACTAAGAGTACTGCAAATTCACCTGTGAGCTCTCTATTACCATGCCATTGCAACCTTCTAATTTAAATGCACTTATCATGAAATAAAATTTTGATGCTCCAAGGGGGACGAACCCAAAATTTTACCCGACACAGAGTTCCATGGCATCGGACCGAAAAAGCCCTTTGACACAAAAAGTTGATTTTTTTCCTCTGCACATTTTTAACATTCGTAGATATACATTCAAAACAGCTTGCTCTAATTCTCCTGAATACAGTCTTCTTTTGTGTTTCTGATAAATATTATGAACATTTTCACACTTTTTATCACTGCTGACACAGAAATTTAAATGTGTTTTTCTTGGAGAAGGAAACACTTAGAATGCTGAAAATCCATCTGTGAGCTCACTATTACCATGCTATTGTAGCCGCCTAGTTTAAATTCACTTACCATGAAAGAAAGTTTTGAGGCTGTAAGGCCGACAATGTCACTTTTTTTAAAGAAAGCTGCCTTGCCTGTCAAATCTTCTTCACAAGATCCCAAGTGATAAATATACTGGCTAGCATGCTCGGGGTAAGCTGCAGATATGCAAAGAAAAGGTGTACTGGTGTCAACAGATGTCGGTGTCAGAATCAGTCTCCAACAGTGGACTGATCAATAAAGCCTCAGACTGGAAATGTCAAGTTTTCAATAAAAAAATGTTATATAGATAGGTTAGATACATATGCGGGACACTCCATTAACACCAGTGGTGGGTTCTGAGTTGTACAAACGCCGTCAGAAACACAAAAACTGTATTTTGCCTTGACATGAAAGTGAGTTACTTCTTGGCAAAGCGCCATATATGGCGCTTTGCCAAAAAGTCATTCTGTTTTCAAAAAGCTGCCTTGCGTGTTTTTCCTTGCAAAGGAAACACTAAGAGTACTGCAAATTCACCTATGGTCTCTCTATTACCATGCCATTGCAACCTTCTAATTTAAATGCACTTACCATGAAATAAAATGTTGATGCTCCAAGGGGGACGAACCCAAAATTTTACCCGACACAGAGTTCCATGGCATCGGACCGAAAAAGCCCTTTGACACAAAAAGTTGATTTTTTTCCTCTGCACATTTTTAACATTTGTAGATATACATTCAATACAGCTTGCTCTAATTCTCCTGAAAACAGTCTTTTTTTGTGTTTCTGATAAATATTATGAACATTTTCACACTTTTTATCACTGCTGACACAGAAATTTAAATGTGTTTTTCTTGGAGAAGGAAACACTTAGAATGCTGAAAATCCATCTGTGAGCTCACTATTACCATGCTATTGAAGCCGCCTAGTTTAAATTCACTTACCATGAAAGAAAGTTTTGAGGCTGTAAGGCCGACAATGTCACTTTTTTTAAAGAAAGCTGCCATGCCTGTCAAATCTTCTTCACAAGATCCCAAGTGATAAATATACTGGCTAGCATGCTCGGGGTAAGCTGCAGATATGCAAAGAAAAGGTGTACTGGTGTCAACAGATGTCGGTGTCAGAATCAGTCTCCAACAGTGGACTGATCAATAAAGCCTCAGACTGGAAATGTCAAGTTTTCAATAAAAAAAAGTTATATAGATAGGTTAGATACATATGCGGGACACTCCATTAACACCAGTGGTGGGTTCTGAGTTGTACAAACGCCGTCAGAAACACAAAAACTGTATTTTGCCTTGACATGAAAGTGAGTTACTTCTTGGCAAAGCGCCATATATGGCGCTTTGCCAAAAAGTCATTCTGTTTTCAAAAAGCTACCTTGCGTGTTTTTCCTTGCAAAGGAAACACTAAGAGTACTGCAAATTCACCTATGGTCTCTCTATTACCATGCCATTGCAACCTTCTAATTTAAATGCACTTACCATGAAATAAAATGTTGATGCTCCAATGGGGACGAACCCAAAATTTTACCCGACACAGAGTTCCATGGCATCGGACCGAAAAAGCCCTTTGACACAAAAAGTTGATTTTTTTCCTCTGCACATTTTTAACATTTGTAGATATACATTCAATACAGCTTGCTCTAATTCTCCTGAATACAGTCTTTTTTTGTGTTTCTGATAAATATTATGAACATTTTCACACTTTTTATCACTGCTGACACAGAAATTTAAATGTGTTTTTCTTGGAGAAGGAAACACTTAGAATGCTGAAAAGCCATCTGTGAGCTCACTATTACCATGCTATTGAAGCCGCCTAGTTTAAATTCACTTACCATGAAAGAAAGTTTTGAGGCTGTAAGGCCGACAATGTCACTTTTTTTAAAGAAAGCTGCCTTGCCTGTCAAATCTTCTTCACAAGATCCCAAGTGATAAATATACTGGCTAGCATGCTCGGGGTAAGCTGCAGATATGCAAAGAAAAGGTGTACTGGTGCCAACAGATGTCGGTGTCAGAATCAGTCTCCAACAGTGGACTGATCAATAAAGCCTCAGACTGGAAATGTCAAGTTTTCAATAAAAAAAAGTTATATAGATAGGTTAGATACATATGCGGGACACTCCATTAACACCAGTGGTGGGTTCTGAGTTGTACAAACGCGTCAGAAACACAAAAACTGTATTTTGCCTTGACATGAAAGTGAGTTACTTCTTGGCAAAGCGCCATATATGGCGCTTTGCCAAAAAGTCATTCTGTTTTCAAAAAGCTGCCTTGCGTGTTTTTCCTTGAAAAGGAAACACTAAGAGTACTGCAAATTCACCTGTGAGCTCTCTATTACCATGCCATTGCAACCTTCTAATTTAAATGCACTTATCATGAAATAAAATGTTGATGCTCCAAGGGGGACGAACCCAAAATTTTACCCGACACAGAGTTCCATGGCATCGGACCGAAAAAGCCCTTTGACACAAAAAGTTGATTTTTTTCCTCTGCACATTTTTAACATTTGTAGATATACATTCAATACAGCTTGCTCTAATTCTCCTGAATACAGTCTTTTTTGTGTTTCTGATAAATATTATGAACATTTTCACACTTTTTATCACTGATGACACAGAAATTTAAATGTGTTTTTCTTGGAGAAGGAAACACTTAGAATGCTGAAAATCCATCTGTGAGCTCACTATTACCATGCTATTGAAGCCGCCTAGTTTAAATTCACTTACCATGAAAGAAAGTTTTGAGGCTGTAAGGCTGACAATGTCACTTTTTTTAAAGAAAGCTGCCTTGCCTGTCAAATCTTCTTCACAAGATCCCAAGTGATAAATATACTGGCTAGCATGCTCGGGGTAAACTGCAGATATGCAAAGAAAAGGTGTACTGGTGTCAACAGATGTCGGTGTCAGAATCAGTCTCCAACAGTGGACTGATCAATAAAGCCTCAGACTGGAAATGTCAAGTTTTCAATAAAAAAAAGTTATATAGATAGGTTAGATACATATGCGGGACACTCCATTAACACCAGTGGTGGGTTCTGAGTTGTACAAACGCCGTCAGAAACACAAAAACTGTATTTTGCCTTGACATGAAAGTGAGTTACTTCTTGGCAAAGCGCCATATATGGCGCTTTGCCAAAAAGTCATTCTGTTTTCAAAAAGCTGCCTTCGTGTTTTTCCTTGCAAAGGAAACACTAAGAGTACTGCAAATTCACCTGTGAGCTCTCTATTACCATGCCATTGCAACCTTCTAATTTAAATGCACTTACCATGAAATAAAATTTTGATGCTCCAAGGGGGACGAACCCAAAATTTTACCCGACACAGAGTTCCATGGCATCGGACCGAAAAAGCCCTTTGACACAAAAAGTTGATTATTTTTCCTCTGCACATTTTTTACATTTATAGATATACATTCAATGCAGCTTGTTCTAATTCTCCTGAATACAGTCTTTTTTTGTGTTTCTCATAAAAATTATGAACATTTTCACACTTTTTATCACTGCTGACACAGAAATTTAAATGTGTTTTTCTTAGCGAAGGAAACACTTAGAATGCTGAAAGTCGATCTGTGAGCTCACTATTACCATGCCATTGCAGCCGCATAGCTTAAATTCACTTACCATGAAATAAAATTTTGAGGCAATAAGACAGACAATGTCACTTTTTTTAAAAAGCTTCCTTGCCTGTCAAATCTTCTTCACAAGATCTCAAGTGATAAATATATTGGCTAGCATGCTCCGGTTAAGCTGCAGATATGCAAAGAAAAGGTGTATTGGTGTCAACAGATGTCGGTGTCAGAATCAATCTCCAACAGTGGACTGATCAATAAGGCCTCAGACTAGAAATGTCAAGTTTTCAACAACAAAAAAGTTATGTAAATAGGTTAGATACATATGCGGGACACTCCATCAACACCAGTGGTGGGTTCTGAGTTGTACAAACGCCGTCAGAAACACAAAAACTGTATTTTGCCTTATCATGAAAGTGAGTTACTTCTTGGCAAAGCGCCATATATGGCGCTTTGCCAAAAAGTCATTCTGTTTTCAAAAAGCTGCCTTGCGTGTTTTTCCTTGCAAAGGAAACAGTAAGAGTACTGCAAATTCACCTGTGAGCTCTCTATTACCATGCCATTGCAACCTTCTAATTTAAATGCACTTACCATGAAATAAAATTTTGATGCTCCAAGGGGGACGAACCCAAAGTTTTACCCGACACAGAGTTCCATGGCATCGGACCGAAAAAGCCCTTTGACACAAAAAGTTGATTTTTTTCCTCTGCACATTTTTAACATTTGTAGATATACATTCAATACAGCTTGCTCTAATTCTTCTGAATACAGTCTTTTTTTGTGTTTCTGATAAATATTATGAACATTTTCACACTTTTTATCACTGCTGACACAGAAATTTAAATGTGTTTTTCTTGGAGAAGGAAACACTTAGAATGCTGAAAATCCATCTGTGAGCTCACTATTACCATGCTATTGAAGCCGCCTAGTTTAAATTCACTTACCATGAAAGAAAGTTTTGAGGCTGTAAGGCCGACAATGTCACTTTTTTTAAAGAAAGCTGCCTTGCCTGTCAAATCTTCTTCACAAGATCCCAAGTGATAAATATACTGGCTAGCATGCTCGGGGTAAACTGCAGATATGCAAAGAAAAGGTGTACTGGTGTCAACAGATGTCGGTGTCAGAATCAGTCTCCAACAGTGGACTGATCAATAAAGCCTCAGACTGGAAATGTCAAGTTTTCAATAAAAAAAAGTTATATAGATAGGTTAGATACATATGCGGTACACTCCATTAACACCAGTGGTGGGTTCTGAGTTGTACAAACGCCGTCAGAAATACAAAAACTGTATTTTGCCTTGACATGAAAGTGAGTTACTTCTTGGCAAAGCGCCATATATGGCGCTTTGCCAAAAAGTCATTCTGTTTTCAAAAAGCTGCCTTGCGTGTTTTTCCTTGCAAAGGAAACACTAAGAGTACTGCAAATTCACCTGTGAGCTCTCTATTACCATGCCATTGCAACCTTCTAATTTAAATGCACTTATCATGAAATAAAATTTTGATGCTCCAAGGGGGACGAACCCAAAATTTTACCCGACACAGAGTTCCATGGCATCGGACCGAAAAAGCCCTTTGACACAAAAAGTTGATTTTTTTCCTCTGCACATTTTTAACATTCGTAGATATACATTCAAAACAGCTTGCTCTAATTCTCCTGAATACAGTCTTCTTTTGTGTTTCTGATAAATATTATGAACATTTTCACACTTTTTATCACTGCTGACACAGAAATTTAAATGTGTTTTTCTTGGAGAAGGAAACACTTAGAATGCTGAAAATCCATCTGTGAGCTCACTATTACCATGCTATTGTAGCCGCCTAGTTTAAATTCACTTACCATGAAAGAAAGTTTTGAGGCTGTAAGGCCGACAATGTCACTTTTTTTAAAGAAAGCTGCCTTGCCTGTCAAATCTTCTTCACAAGATCCCAAGTGATAAATATACTGGCTAGCATGCTCGGGGTAAGCTGCAGATATGCAAAGAAAAGGTGTACTGGTGTCAACAGATGTCGGTGTCAGAATCAGTCTCCAACAGTGGACTGATCAATAAAGCCTCAGACTGGAAATGTCAAGTTTTCAATAAAAAAAAGTTATATAGATAGGTTAGATACATATGCGGGACACTCCATTAACACCTGTGGTGGGTTCTGAGTTGTACAAACGCCGTCAGAAACACAAAAACTGTATTTTGCCTTGACATGAAAGTGAGTTACTTCTTGGCAAAGCGCCATATATGGCGCTTTGCCAAAAAGTCATTCTGTTTTCAAAAAGCTGCCTTGCGTATTTTTCCTTGCAAAGGAAACATTAAGAGTACCGCAATTTCACCTGTGAGCTCTTTATTACCATGCCATTGCAACCTTCTAATTTAAATGCACTTACCATGAAATAAAATTTTGATGCTCCAAGGGGGACGAACCCAAAATTTTACCCGACACAGAGTTCCATGGCATCGGACCAAAAAAGCCCTTTGACACAAAAAGTTGATTTTTTTCCTCTGCACATTTTTAACATTTGTAGATATACATTCAATACAGCTTGCTCTAATTCTCCTGAAAACAGTCTTTTTTTGTGTTTCTGATAAATATTATGAACATTTTCACACTTTTTATCACTGCTGACACAGAAATTTAAATGTGTTTTTCTTGGATAAGGAAACACTTAGAATGCTGAAAATCCATCTGTGAGCTCACTATTACCATGCTATTGAAGCCGCCTAGTTTAAATTCACTTACCATGAAAGAAAGTTTTGAGGCTGTAAGGCCGACAATGTCACTTTTTTTAAAGAAAGCTGCCTTGCCTGTCAAATCTTCTTCACAAGATCCCAAGTGATAAATATACTGGCTAGCATGCTCGGGGTAAACTGCAGATATGCAAAGAAAAGGTGTACTGGTGTCAACAGATGTCGGTGTCAGAATCAGTCTCCAACAGTGGACTGATCAATAAAGCCTCAGACTGGAAATGTCAAGTTTTCAATAAAAAAAAGTTATATAGATAGGTTAGATACATATGCGGTACACTCCATTAACACCAGTGGTGGGTTCTGAGTTGTACAAACGCCGTCAGAAATACAAAAACTGTATTTTGCCTTGACATGAAAGTGAGTTACTTCTTGGCAAAGCGCCATATATGGCGCTTTGCCAAAAAGTCATTCTGTTTTCAAAAAGCTGCCTTGCGTGTTTTTCCTTGCAAAGGAAACACTAAGAGTACTGCAAATTCACCTGTGAGCTCTCTATTACCATGCCATTGCAACCTTCTAATTTAAATGCACTTACCATGAAATAAAATTTTGATGCTCCAAGGGGGAGGAACCCAAAATTTTACCCGACACAGAGTTCCATGGCATCGGACCGAAAAAGCCCTTTGACACAAAAAGTTGATTTTTTTCCTCTGCACATTTTTAACATTTGTAGATATACATTCAATACAGCTTGCTCTAATTCTCCTGAATACAGTCTTTTTTTGTGTTTCTGATAAATATTATGAACATTTTCACACTTTTTATCACTGCTGACACAGAAATTTAAATATGTTTTTCTTGGAGAAGGAAACACTTAGAATGCTGAAAATCCATCTGTGAGCTCACTATTACCATGCTATTGAAGCCGCCTAGTTTAAATTCACTTACCATGAAAGAAAGTTTTGAGGCTGTAAGGCCGACAATGTCACTTTTTTTTAAAGAAAGCTGCTTTGCCTGTCAAATCTTCTTCACAAGATCCCAAGTGATAAATATACTGGCTAGCATGCTCGGGGTAAGCTGCAGATATGCAAAGAAAAGGTGTACTGGTGTCAACAGATGTCGGTGTCAGAATCAGTCTCCAACAGTGGACTGATCAATAAAGCCTCAGACTGGAAATGTCAAGTTTTCAATAAAAAAAAGTTATATAGATAGGTTAGATACATATGCGGGACACTCCATTAACACCAGTGGTGGGTTCTGAGTTGTACAAACGCCGTCAGAAACACAAAAACTGTATTTTGCCTTGACATGAAAGTGAGTTACTTCTTGGCAAAGCGCCATATATGGCGCTTTGCCAAAAAGTCATTCTGTTTTCAAAAAGCTGCCTTGCGTGTTTTTCCTTGCAAAGGAAACACTAAGAGTACTGCAAATTCACCTGTGAGCTCTCTATTACCATGCCATTGCAACCTTCTAATTTAAATGCACTTATCATGAAATAAAATTTTGATGCTCCAAGGGGGACGAACCCAAAATTTTACCCGACACAGAGTTCCATGGCATCGGACCGAAAAAGCCCTTTGACACAAAAAGTTGATTTTTTTCCTCTGCACATTTTTAACATTCGTAGATATACATTCAAAACAGCTTGCTCTAATTCTCCTGAATACAGTCTTCTTTTGTGTTTCTGATAAATATTATGAACATTTTCACACTTTTTATCACTGCTGACACAGAAATTTAAATGTGTTTTTCTTGGAGAAGGAAACACTTAGAATGCTGAAAATCCATCTGTGAGCTCACTATTACCATGCTATTGTAGCCGCCTAGTTTAAATTCACTTACCATGAAAGAAAGTTTTGAGGCTGTAAGGCCGACAATGTCACTTTTTTTAAAGAAAGCTGCCTTGCCTGTCAAATCTTCTTCACAAGATCCCAAGTGATAAATATACTGGCTAGCATGCTCGGGGTAAGCTGCAGATATGCAAAGAAAAGGTGTACTGGTGTCAACAGATGTCGGTGTCAGAATCAGTCTCCAACAGTGGACTGATCAATAAAGCCTCAGACTGGAAATGTCAAGTTTTCAATAAAAAAAAGTTATATAGATAGGTTAGATACATATGCGGGACACTCCATTAACACCAGTGGTGGGTTCTGAGTTGTACAAACGCCGTCAGAAACACAAAAACTGTATTTTGCCTTGACATGAAAGTGAGTTACTTCTTGGCAAAGCGCCATATATGGCGCTTTGCCAAAAAGTCATTCTGTTTTCAAAAAGCTACCTTGCGTGTTTTTCCTTGCAAAGGAAACACTAAGAGTACTGCAAATTCACCTGTGAGCTCTCTATTACCATGCCATTGCAACCTTCTAATTTAAATGCACTTATCATGAAATAAAATTTTGATGCTCCAAGGGGGACGAACCCAAAATTTTACCCGACACAGAGTTCCATGGCATCGGACCGAAAAAGCCCTTTGACACAAAAAGTTGATTTTTTTCCTCTGCACATTTTTAACATTTGTAGATATACATTCAATACAACTTGCTCTAATTCTCCTGAATACAGTCTTTTTTTGTGTTTCTGATAAATATTATGAACATTTTCACACTTTTTATCACTGCTGACACAGAAATTTAAATGTGTTTTTCTTGGAGAAGGAAACACTTAGAATGCTGAAAAGCCATCTGTGAGCTCACTATTACCATGCTATTGAAGCCGCCTAGTTTAAATTCACTTACCATGAAAGAAAGTTTTGAGGCTGTAAGGCCGACAATGTCACTTTTTTTAAAGAAAGCTGCCTTGCCTGTCAAATCTTCTTCACAAGATCCCAAGTGATAAATATACTGGCTAGCATGCTCGGGGTAAGCTGCAGATATGCAAAGAAAAGGTGTACTGGTGTCAACAGATGTCGGTGTCAGAATCAGTCTCCAACAGTGGACTGATCAATAAAGCCTCAGACTGGAAATGTCAAGTTTTCAATAAAAAAATGTTATATAGATAGGTTAGATACATATGCGGGACACTCCATTAACACCAGTGGTGGGTTCTGAGTTGTACAAACGCCGTCAGAAACACAAAAACTGTATTTTGCCTTGACATGAAAGTGAGTTACTTCTTGGCAAAGCGCCATATATGGCGCTTTGCCAAAAAGTCATTCTGTTTTCAAAAAGCTGCCTTGCGTGTTTTTCCTTTCAAAGGAAACACTAAGAGTACTGCAAATTCACCTATGGTCTCTCTATTACCATGCCATTGCAACCTTCTAATTTAAATGCACTTACCATGAAATAAAATGTTGATGCTCCAAGGGGGACGAACCCAAAATTTTACCCGACACAGAGTTCCATGGCATCGGACCGAAAAAGCCCTTTGACACAAAAAGTTGATTTTTTTCCTCTGCACATTTTTAACATTTGTAGATATACATTCAATACAGCTTGCTCTAATTCTCCTGAAAACAGTCTTTTTTTGTGTTTCTGATAAATATTATGAACATTTTCACACTTTTTATCACTGCTGACACAGAAATTTAAATGTGTTTTTCTTGGAGAAGGAAACACTTAGAATGCTGAAAATCCATCTGTGAGCTCACTATTACCATGCTATTGAAGCCGCCTAGTTTAAATTCACTTACCATGAAAGAAAGTTTTGAGGCTGTAAGGCCGACAATGTCACTTTTTTTAAAGAAAGCTGCCATGCCTGTCAAATCTTCTTCACAAGATCCCAAGTGATAAATATACTGGCTAGCATGCTCGGGGTAAGCTGCAGATATGCAAAGAAAAGGTGTACTGGTGTCAACAGATGTCGGTGTCAGAATCAGTCTCCAACAGTGGACTGATCAATAAAGCCTCAGACTGGAAATGTCAAGTTTTCAATAAAAAAAAGTTATATAGATAGGTTAGATACATATGCGGGACACTCCATTAACACCAGTGGTGGGTTCTGAGTTGTACAAACGCCGTCAGAAACACAAAAACTGTATTTTGCCTTGACATGAAAGTGAGTTACTTCTTGGCAAAGCGCCATATATGGCGCTTTGCCAAAAAGTCATTCTGTTTTCAAAAAGCTACCTTGCGTGTTTTTCCTTGCAAAGGAAACACTAAGAGTACTGCAAATTCACCTATGGTCTCTCTATTACCATGCCATTGCAACCTTCTAATTTAAATGCACTTACCATGAAATAAAATGTTGATGCTCCAATGGGGACGAACCCAAAATTTTACCCGACACAGAGTTCCATGGCATCGGACCGAAAAAGCCCTTTGACACAAAAAGTTGATTTTTTTCCTCTGCACATTTTTAACATTTGTAGATATACATTCAATACAGCTTGCTCTAATTCTCCTGAATACAGTCTTTTTTTGTGTTTCTGATAAATATTATGAACATTTTCACACTTTTTATCACTGCTGACACAGAAATTTAAATGTGTTTTTCTTGGAGAAGGAAACACTTAGAATGCTGAAAAGCCATCTGTGAGCTCACTATTACCATGCTATTGAAGCCGCCTAGTTTAAATTCACTTACCATGAAAGAAAGTTTTGAGGCTGTAAGGCCGACAATGTCACTTTTTTTAAAGAAAGCTGCCTTGCCTGTCAAATCTTCTTCACAAGATCCCAAGTGATAAATATACTGGCTAGCATGCTCGGGGTAAGCTGCAGATATGCAAAGAAAAGGTGTACTGGTGCCAACAGATGTCGGTGTCAGAATCAGTCTCCAACAGTGGACTGATCAATAAAGCCTCAGACTGGAAATGTCAAGTTTTCAATAAAAAAAAGTTATATAGATAGGTTAGATACATATGCGGGACACTCCATTAACACCAGTGGTGGGTTCTGAGTTGTACAAACGCGTCAGAAACACAAAAACTGTATTTTGCCTTGACATGAAAGTGAGTTACTTCTTGGCAAAGCGCCATATATGGCGCTTTGCCAAAAAGTCATTCTGTTTTCAAAAAGCTGCCTTGCGTGTTTTTCCTTGAAAAGGAAACACTAAGAGTACTGCAAATTCACCTGTGAGCTCTCTATTACCATGCCATTGCAACCTTCTAATTTAAATGCACTTATCATGAAATAAAATGTTGATGCTCCAAGGGGGACGAACCCAAAATTTTACCCGACACAGAGTTCCATGGCATCGGACCGAAAAAGCCCTTTGACACAAAAAGTTGATTTTTTTCCTCTGCACATTTTTAACATTTGTAGATATACATTCAATACAGCTTGCTCTAATTCTCCTGAATACAGTCTTTTTTGTGTTTCTGATAAATATTATGAACATTTTCACACTTTTTATCACTGATGACACAGAAATTTAAATGTGTTTTTCTTGGAGAAGGAAACACTTAGAATGCTGAAAATCCATCTGTGAGCTCACTATTACCATGCTATTGAAGCCGCCTAGTTTAAATTCACTTACCATGAAAGAAAGTTTTGAGGCTGTAAGGCTGACAATGTCACTTTTTTTAAAGAAAGCTGCCTTGCCTGTCAAATCTTCTTCACAAGATCCCAAGTGATAAATATACTGGCTAGCATGCTCGGGGTAAACTGCAGATATGCAAAGAAAAGGTGTACTGGTGTCAACAGATGTCGGTGTCAGAATCAGTCTCCAACAGTGGACTGATCAATAAAGCCTCAGACTGGAAATGTCAAGTTTTCAATAAAAAAAAGTTATATAGATAGGTTAGATACATATGCGGGACACTCCATTAACACCAGTGGTGGGTTCTGAGTTGTACAAACGCCGTCAGAAACACAAAAACTGTATTTTGCCTTGACATGAAAGTGAGTTACTTCTTGGCAAAGCGCCATATATGGCGCTTTGCCAAAAAGTCATTCTGTTTTCAAAAAGCTGCCTTCGTGTTTTTCCTTGCAAAGGAAACACTAAGAGTACTGCAAATTCACCTGTGAGCTCTCTATTACCATGCCATTGCAACCTTCTAATTTAAATGCACTTACCATGAAATAAAATTTTGATGCTCCAAGGGGGACGAACCCAAAATTTTACCCGACACAGAGTTCCATGGCATCGGACCGAAAAAGCCCTTTGACACAAAAAGTTGATTATTTTTCCTCTGCACATTTTTTACATTTATAGATATACATTCAATGCAGCTTGTTCTAATTCTCCTGAATACAGTCTTTTTTTGTGTTTCTCATAAAAATTATGAACATTTTCACACTTTTTATCACTGCTGACACAGAAATTTAAATGTGTTTTTCTTAGCGAAGGAAACACTTAGAATGCTGAAAGTCGATCTGTGAGCTCACTATTACCATGCCATTGCAGCCGCATAGCTTAAATTCACTTACCATGAAATAAAATTTTGAGGCAATAAGACAGACAATGTCACTTTTTTTAAAAAGCTTCCTTGCCTGTCAAATCTTCTTCACAAGATCTCAAGTGATAAATATATTGGCTAGCATGCTCCGGTTAAGCTGCAGATATGCAAAGAAAAGGTGTATTGGTGTCAACAGATGTCGGTGTCAGAATCAATCTCCAACAGTGGACTGATCAATAAGGCCTCAGACTAGAAATGTCAAGTTTTCAACAACAAAAAAGTTATGTAAATAGGTTAGATACATATGCGGGACACTCCATCAACACCAGTGGTGGGTTCTGAGTTGTACAAACGCCGTCAGAAACACAAAAACTGTATTTTGCCTTATCATGAAAGTGAGTTACTTCTTGGCAAAGCGCCATATATGGCGCTTTGCCAAAAAGTCATTCTGTTTTCAAAAAGCTGCCTTGCGTGTTTTTCCTTGCAAAGGAAACAGTAAGAGTACTGCAAATTCACCTGTGAGCTCTCTATTACCATGCCATTGCAACCTTCTAATTTAAATGCACTTACCATGAAATAAAATTTTGATGCTCCAAGGGGGACGAACCCAAAGTTTTACCCGACACAGAGTTCCATGGCATCGGACCGAAAAAGCCCTTTGACACAAAAAGTTGATTTTTTTCCTCTGCACATTTTTAACATTTGTAGATATACATTCAATACAGCTTGCTCTAATTCTTCTGAATACAGTCTTTTTTTGTGTTTCTGATAAATATTATGAACATTTTCACACTTTTTATCACTGCTGACACAGAAATTTAAATGTGTTTTTCTTGGAGAAGGAAACACTTAGAATGCTGAAAATCCATCTGTGAGCTCACTATTACCATGCTATTGAAGCCGCCTAGTTTAAATTCACTTACCATGAAAGAAAGTTTTGAGGCTGTAAGGCCGACAATGTCACTTTTTTTAAAGAAAGCTGCCTTGCCTGTCAAATCTTCTTCACAAGATCCCAAGAGATAAATATACTGGCTAGCATGCTCGGGGTAAGCTGCAGATATGCAAAGAAAAGGTGTACTGGTGTCAACAGATGTCGGTGTCAGAATCAGTCTCCAACAGTGGACTGATCAATAAAGCCTCAGACTGGAAATGTCAAGTTTTCAATAAAAAAAAGTTATATAGATAGGTTAGATACATATGCGGGACACTCCATTAACACCAGTGGTGGGTTCTGAGTTGTACAAACGCCGTCAGAAATACAAAAACTGTATTTTGCCTTGACATGAAAGTGAGTTACTTCTTGGCAAAGCGCCATATATGGCGCTTTGCCAAAAAGTCATTCTGTTTTCAAAAAGCTGCCTTGCGTGTTTTTCCTTGCAAAGGAAACACTAAGAGTACTGCAAATTCACCTGTGAGCTCTCTATTACCATGCCATTGCAACCTTCTAATTTAAATGCACTTACCATGAAATAAAATTTTGATGCTCCAAGGGGGACGAACCCAAAATTTTACACGACACAGAGTTCCATGGCATCGGACCGAAAAAGCCCTTTGACACAAAAAGTTGATTTTTTTCCTCTGCACATTTTTAACATTTGTAGATATACATTCAATACAGCTTGCTCTAATTCTCCTGAATACAGTCTTTTTTTGTGTTTCTGATAAATATTATGAACATTTTCACACTTTTTATCACTGCTGACACAGAAATTTAAATATGTTTTTCTTGGAGAAGGAAACACTTAGAATGCTGAAAATCCATCTGTGAGCTCACTATTACCATGCTATTGAAGCCGCCTAGTTTAAATTCACTTACCATGAAAGAAAGTTTTGAGGCTGTAAGGCCGACAATGTCACTTTTTTTTAAAGAAAGCTGCTTTGCCTGTCAAATCTTCTTCACAAGATCCCAAGTGATAAATATACTGGCTAGCATGCTCGGGGTAAGCTGCAGATATGCAAAGAAAAGGTGTACTGGTGTCAACAGATGTCGGTGTCAGAATCAGTCTCCAACAGTGGACTGATCAATAAAGCCTCAGACTGGAAATGTCAAGTTTTCAATAAAAAAAAGTTATATAGATAGGTTAGATACATATGCGGGACACTCCATTAACACCAGTGGTGGGTTCTGAGTTGTACAAACGCCGTCAGAAACACAAAAACTGTATTTTGCCTTGACATGAAAGTGAGTTACTTCTTGGCAAAGCGCCATATATGGCGCTTTGCCAAAAAGTCATTCTGTTTTCAAAAAGCTGCCTTGCGTGTTTTTCCTTGCAAAGGAAACACTAAGAGTACTGCAAATTCACCTGTGAGCTCTCTATTACCATGCCATTGCAACCTTCTAATTTAAATGCACTTATCATGAAATAAAATTTTGATGCTCCAAGGGGGACGAACCCAAAATTTTACCCGACACAGAGTTCCATGGCATCGGACCGAAAAAGCCCTTTGACACAAAAAGTTGATTTTTTTCCTCTGCACATTTTTAACATTCGTAGATATACATTCAAAACAGCTTGCTCTAATTCTCCTGAATACAGTCTTCTTTTGTGTTTCTGATAAATATTATGAACATTTTCACACTTTTTATCACTGCTGACACAGAAATTTAAATGTGTTTTTCTTGGAGAAGGAAACACTTAGAATGCTGAAAATCCATCTGTGAGCTCACTATTACCATGCTATTGTAGCCGCCTAGTTTAAATTCACTTACCATGAAAGAAAGTTTTGAGGCTGTAAGGCCGACAATGTCACTTTTTTTAAAGAAAGCTGCCTTGCCTGTCAAATCTTCTTCACAAGATCCCAAGTGATAAATATACTGGCTAGCATGCTCGGGGTAAGCTGCAGATATGCAAAGAAAAGGTGTACTGGTGTCAACAGATGTCGGTGTCAGAATCAGTCTCCAACAGTGGACTGATCAATAAAGCCTCAGACTGGAAATGTCAAGTTTTCAATAAAAAAAAGTTATATAGATAGGTTAGATACATATGCGGGACACTCCATTAACACCAGTGGTGGGTTCTGAGTTGTACAAACGCCGTCAGAAACACAAAAACTGTATTTTGCCTTGACATGAAAGTGAGTTACTTCTTGGCAAAGCGCCATATATGGCGCTTTGCCAAAAAGTCATTCTGTTTTCAAAAAGCTGCCTTGCGTGTTTTTCCTTGCAAAGGAAACAGTAAGAGTACTGCAAATTCACCTGTGAGCTCTCTATTACCATGCCATTGCAACCTTCTAATTTAAATGCACTTACCATGAAATAAAATTTTGATGCTCCAAGGGGGACGAACCCAAAGTTTTACCCGACACAGAGTTCCATGGCATCGGACCGAAAAAGCCCTTTGACACAAAAAGTTGATTTTTTTCCTCTGCACATTTTTAACATTTGTAGATATACATTCAATACAGCTTGCTCTAATTCTTCTGAATACAGTCTTTTTTTGTGTTTCTGATAAATATTATGAACATTTTCACACTTTTTATCACTGCTGACACAGAAATTTAAATGTGTTTTTCTTGGAGAAGGAAACACTTAGAATGCTGAAAATCCATCTGTGAGCTCACTATTACCATGCTATTGAAGCCGCCTAGTTTAAATTCACTTACCATGAAAGAAAGTTTTGAGGCTGTAAGGCCGACAATGTCACTTTTTTTAAAGAAAGCTGCCTTGCCTGTCAAATCTTCTTCACAAGATCCCAAGTGATAAATATACTGGCTAGCATGCTCGGGGTAAACTGCAGATATGCAAAGAAAAGGTGTACTGGTGTCAACAGATGTCGGTGTCAGAATCAGTCTCCAACAGTGGACTGATCAATAAAGCCTCAGACTGGAAATGTCAAGTTTTCAATAAAAAAAAGTTATATAGATAGGTTAGATACATATGCGGTACACTCCATTAACACCAGTGGTGGGTTCTGAGTTGTACAAACGCCGTCAGAAATACAAAAACTGTATTTTGCCTTGACATGAAAGTGAGTTACTTCTTGGCAAAGCGCCATATATGGCGCTTTGCCAAAAAGTCATTCTGTTTTCAAAAAGCTGCCTTGCGTGTTTTTCCTTGCAAAGGAAACACTAAGAGTACTGCAAATTCACCTGTGAGCTCTCTATTACCATGCCATTGCAACCTTCTAATTTAAATGCACTTACCATGAAATAAAATTTTGATGCTCCAAGGGGGACGAACCCAAAATTTTACCCGACACAGAGTTCCATGGCATCGGACCGAAAAAGCCCTTTGACACAAAAAGTTGATTTTTTTCCTCTGCACATTTTTAACATTTGTAGATATACATTCAATACAGCTTGCTCTAATTCTCCTGAATACAGTCTTTTTTTGTGTTTCTGATAAATATTATGAACATTTTCACACTTTTTATCACTGCTGACACAGAAATTTAAATATGTTTTTCTTGGAGAAGGAAACACTTAGAATGCTGAAAATCCATCTGTGAGCTCACTATTACCATGCTATTGAAGCCGCCTAGTTTAAATTCACTTACCATGAAAGAAAGTTTTGAGGCTGTAAGGCCGACAATGTCACTTTTTTTTAAAGAAAGCTGCTTTGCCTGTCAAATCTTCTTCACAAGATCCCAAGTGATAAATATACTGGCTAGCATGCTCGGGGTAAGCTGCAGATATGCAAAGAAAAGGTGTACTGGTGTCAACAGATGTCGGTGTCAGAATCAGTCTCCAACAGTGGACTGATCAATAAAGCCTCAGACTGGAAATGTCAAGTTTTCAATAAAAAAAAGTTATATAGATAGGTTAGATACATATGCGGGACACTCCATTAACACCAGTGGTGGGTTCTGAGTTGTACAAACGCCGTCAGAAACACAAAAACTGTATTTTGCCTTGACATGAAAGTGAGTTACTTCTTGGCAAAGCGCCATATATGGCGCTTTGCCAAAAAGTCATTCTGTTTTCAAAAAGCTGCCTTGCGTGTTTTTCCTTGCAAAGGAAACACTAAGAGTACTGCAAATTCACCTGTGAGCTCTCTATTACCATGCCATTGCAACCTTCTAATTTAAATGCACTTATCATGAAATAAAATTTTGATGCTCCAAGGGGGACGAACCCAAAATTTTACCCGACACAGAGTTCCATGGCATCGGACCGAAAAAGCCCTTTGACACAAAAAGTTGATTTTTTTCCTCTGCACATTTTTAACATTCGTAGATATACATTCAAAACAGCTTGCTCTAATTCTCCTGAATACAGTCTTCTTTTGTGTTTCTGATAAATATTATGAACATTTTCACACTTTTTATCACTGCTGACACAGAAATTTAAATGTGTTTTTCTTGGAGAAGGAAACACTTAGAATACTGAAAATCCATCTGTGAGCTCACTATTACCATGCTATTGTAGCCGCCTAGTTTAAATTCACTTACCATGAAAGAAAGTTTTGAGGCTGTAAGGCCGACAATGTCACTTTTTTTAAAGAAAGCTGCCTTGCCTGTCAAATCTTCTTCACAAGATCCCAAGTGATAAATATACTGGCTAGCATGCTCGGGGTAAGCTGCAGATATGCAAAGAAAAGGTGTACTGGTGTCAACAGATGTCGGTGTCAGAATCAGTCTCCAACAGTGGACTGATCAATAAAGCCTCAGACTGGAAATGTCAAGTTTTCAATAAAAAAAAGTTATATAGATAGGTTAGATACATATGCGGGACACTCCATTAACACCAGTGGTGGGTTCTGAGTTGTACAAACGCCGTCAGAAACACAAAAACTGTATTTTGCCTTGACATGAAAGTGAGTTACTTCTTGGCAAAGCGCCATATATGGCGCTTTGCCAAAAAGTCATTCTGTTTTCAAAAAGCTACCTTGCGTGTTTTTCCTTGCAAAGGAAACACTAAGAGTACTGCAAATTCACCTGTGAGCTCTCTATTACCATGCCATTGCAACCTTCTAATTTAAATGCACTTATCATGAAATAAAATTTTGATGCTCCAAGGGGGACGAACCCAAAATTTTACCCGACACAGAGTTCCATGGCATCGGACCGAAAAAGCCCTTTGACACAAAAAGTTGATTTTTTTCCTCTGCACATTTTTAACATTTGTAGATATACATTCAATACAGCTTGCTCTAATTCTCCTGAATACAGTCTTTTTTGTGTTTCTGATAAATATTATGAACATTTTCACACTTTTTATCACTGATGACACAGAAATTTAAATGTGTTTTTCTTGGATAAGGAAACACTTAGAATGCTGAAAATCCATCTGTGAGCTCACTATTACCATGCTATTGAAGCCGCCTAGTTTAAATTCACTTACCATGAAAGAAAGTTTTGAGGCTGTAAGGCTGACAATGTCACTTTTTTTAAAGAAAGCTGCCTTGCCTGTCAAATCTTCTTCACAAGATCCCAAGTGATAAATATACTGGCTAGCATGCTCGGGGTAAACTGCAGATATGCAAAGAAAAGGTGTACTGGTGTCAGCAGATGTCGGTGTCAGAATCAGTCTCCAACAGTGGACTGATCAATAAAGCCTCAGACTGGAAATGTCAAGTTTTCAATAAAAAAAAGTTATATAGATAGGTTAGATACATATGCGGGACACTCCATTAACACCAGTGGTGGGTTCTGAGTTGTACAAACGCCGTCAGAAACACAAAAACTGTATTTTGCCTTGACATGAAAGTGAGTTACTTCTTGGCAAAGCGCCATATATGGCGCTTTGCCAAAAAGTCATTCTGTTTTCAAAAAGCTACCTTGCGTGTTTTTCCTTGCAAAGGAAACACTAAGAGTACTGCAAATTCACCTGTGAGCTCTCTATTACCATGCCATTGCAACCTTCTAATTTAAATGCACTTATCATGAAATAAAATTTTGATGCTCCAAGGGGGACGAACCCAAAATTTTACCCGACACAGAGTTCCATGGCATCGGACCGAAAAAGCCCTTTGACACAAAAAGTTGATTTTTTTCCTCTGCACATTTTTAACATTTGTAGATATACATTCAATACAACTTGCTCTAATTCTCCTGAATACAGTCTTTTTTTGTGTTTCTGATAAATATTATGAACATTTTCACACTTTTTATCACTGCTGACACAGAAATTTAAATGTGTTTTTCTTGGAGAAGGAAACACTTAGAATGCTGAAAAGCCATCTGTGAGCTCACTATTACCATGCTATTGAAGCCGCCTAGTTTAAATTCACTTACCATGAAAGAAAGTTTTGAGGCTGTAAGGCCGACAATGTCACTTTTTTTAAAGAAAGCTGCCTTGCCTGTCAAATCTTCTTCACAAGATCCCAAGTGATAAATATACTGGCTAGCATGCTCGGGGTAAGCTGCAGATATGCAAAGAAAAGGTGTACTGGTGTCAACAGATGTCGGTGTCAGAATCAGTCTCCAACAGTGGACTGATCAATAAAGCCTCAGACTGGAAATGTCAAGTTTTCAATAAAAAAAAGTTATATAGATAGGTTAGATACATATGCGGGACACTCCATTAACACCAGTGGTGGGTTCTGAGTTGTACAAACGCGTCAGAAACACAAAAACTGTATTTTGCCTTGACATGAAAGTGAGTTACTTCTTGGCAAAGCGCCATATATGGCGCTTTGCCAAAAAGTCATTCTGTTTTCAAAAAGCTGCCTTGCGTGTTTTTCCTTGCAAAGGAAACACTAAGAGTACTGTAAATTCACCTGTGAGCTCTCTATTACCATGCCATTGCAACCTTCTAATTTAAATGCACTTATCATGAAATAAAATGTTTATGCTCCAAGGGGGACGAACCCAAAATTTTACCCG
Organism: Ambystoma mexicanum; assembly: GCF_040938575.1. Taxonomy (NCBI): domain Eukaryota; kingdom Metazoa; phylum Chordata; class Amphibia; order Caudata; family Ambystomatidae; genus Ambystoma; species Ambystoma mexicanum. The sequence goes on from NC_090941.1 coordinate 1,094,461,427, forward strand.
ACACAGAGTTCCATGGCATCGGACCGAAAAAGCCCTTTGACACAAAAAGTTGATTTTTTTCCTCTGCACATTTTTAACATTTGTAGATATACATTCAATACAGCTTGCTCTAATTCTCCTGAATACAGTCTTTTTTGTGTTTCTGATAAATATTATGAACATTTTCACACTTTTTATCACTGATGACACAGAAATTTAAATGTGTTTTTCTTGGATAAGGAAACACTTAGAATGCTGAAAATCCATCTGTGAGCTCACTATTACCATGCTATTGAAGCCGCCTAGTTTAAATTCACTTACCATGAAAGAAAGTTTTGAGGCTGTAAGGCTGACAATGTCACTTTTTTTAAAGAAAGCTGCCTTGCCTGTCAAATCTTCTTCACAAGATCCCAAGTGATAAATATACTGGCTAGCATGCTCGGGGTAAACTGCAGATATGCAAAGAAAAGGTGTACTGGTGTCAGCAGATGTCGGTGTCAGAATCAGTCTCCAACAGTGGACTGATCAATAAAGCCTCAGACTGGAAATGTCAAGTTTTCAATAAAAAAAAGTTATATAGATAGGTTAGATACATATGCGGGACACTCTATTAACACCAGTGGTGGGTTCTGAGTTGTACAAACGCCGTCAGAAACACAAAAACTGTATTTTGCCTTGACATGAAAGTGAGTTACTTCTTGGCAAAGCGCCATATATGGCGCTTTGCCAAAAAGTCATTCTGTTTTCAAAAAGCTACCTTGCGTGTTTTTCCTTGCAAAGGAAACACTAAGAGTACTGCAAATTCACCTATGGTCTCTCTATTACCATGCCATTGCAACCTTCTAATTTAAATGCACTTACCATGAAATAAAATGTTGATGCTCCAAGGGGGACGAACCCAAAATTTTACCGGACACAGAGTTCCATGGCATCGGACCGAAAAAGCCCTTTGACACAAAAAGTTGATTTTTTTCCTCTGCACATTTTTAACATTTGTAGATATACATTCAATACAGCTTGCTCTAATTCTCCTGAATACAGTCTTTTTTTGTGTTTCTGATAAATATTATGAACATTTTCACACTTTTTATCACTGCTGACACAGAAATTTAAATGTGTTTTTCTTGGAGAAGGAAACACTTAGAATGCTGAAAAGCCATCTGTGAGCTCACTATTACCATGCTATTGAAGCCGCCTAGTTTAAATTCACTTACCATGAAAGAAAGTTTTGAGGCTGTAAGGCCGACAATGTCACTTTTTTTAAAGAAAGCTGCCTTGCCTGTCAAATCTTCTTCACAAGATCCCAAGTGATAAATATACTGGCTAGCATGCTCGGGGTAAGCTGCAGATATGCAAAGAAAAGGTGTACTGGTGTCAACAGATGTCGGTGTCAGAATCAGTCTCCAACAGTGGACTGATCAATAAAGCCTCAGACTGGAAATGTCAAGTTTTCAATAAAAAAAAGTTATATAGATAGGTTAGATACATATGCGGGACACTCCATTAACACCAGTGGTGGGTTCTGAGTTGTACAAACGCGTCAGAAACACAAAAACTGTATTTTGCCTTGACATGAAAGTGAGTTACTTCTTGGCAAAGCGCCATATATGGCGCTTTGCCAAAAAGTCATTCTGTTTTCAAAAAGCTGCCTTGCGTGTTTTTCCTTGAAAAGGAAACACTAAGAGTACTGCAAATTCACCTGTGAGCTCTCTATTACCATGCCATTGCAACCTTCTAATTTAAATGCACTTATCATGAAATAAAATGTTGATGCTCCAAGGGGGACGAACCCAAAATTTTACCCGACACAGAGTTCCATGGCATCGGACCGAAAAAGCCCTTTGACACAAAAAGTTGATTTTTTTCCTCTGCACATTTTTAACATTTGTAGATATACACTCAATACAGCTTGCTCTAATTCTCCTGAATACAGTCTTTTTTGTGTTTCTGATAAATATTATGAACATTTTCACACTTTTTATCACTGATGACACAGAAATTTAAATGTGTTTTTCTTGGAGAAGGAAACACTTAGAATGCTGAAAATCCATCTGTGAGCTCACTATTACCATGCTATTGAAGCCGCCTAGTTTAAATTCACTTACCATGAAAGAAAGTTTTGAGGCTGTAAGGCTGACAATGTCACTTTTTTTAAAGAAAGCTGCCTTGCCTGTCAAATCTTCTTCACAAGATCCCAAGTGATAAATATACTGGCTAGCATGCTCGTGGTAAACTGCAGATATGCAAAGAAAAGGTGTACTGGTGTCAACAGATGTCGGTGTCAGAATCAGTCTCCAACAGTGGACTGATCAATAAAGCCTCAGACTGGAAATGTCAAGTTTTCAATAAAAAAAAGTTATATAGATAGGTTAGATACATATGCGGGACACTCCATTAACACCAGTGGTGGGTTCTGAGTTGTACAAACGCCGTCAGAAACACAAAAACTGTATTTTGCCTTGACATGAAAGTGAGTTACTTCTTGGCAAAGCGCCATATATGGCGCTTTGCCAAAAAGTCATTCTGTTTTCAAAAAGCTGCCTTCGTGTTTTTCCTTGCAAAGGAAACACTAAGAGTACTGCAAATTCACCTGTGAGCTCTCTATTACCATGCCATTGCAACCTTCTAATTTAAATGCACTTACCATGAAATAAAATTTTGATGCTCCAAGGGGGACGAACCCAAAATTTTACCCGACACAGAGTTCCATGGCATCGGACCGAAAAAGCCCTTTGACACAAAAAGTTGATTATTTTTCCTCTGCACATTTTTTACATTTATAGATATACATTCAATGCAGCTTGTTCTAATTCTCCTGAATACAGTCTTTTTTTGTGTTTCTCATAAAAATTATGAACATTTTCACACTTTTTATCACTGCTGACACAGACATTTAAATGTGTTTTTGTTAGCGAAGGAAACACTTAGAATGCTGAAAGTCGATCTGTGAGCTCACTATTACCATGCCATTGCAGCCGCATAGCTTAAATTCACTTACCATGAAATAGAATTTTGAGGCAATAAGGCAGACAATGTCACTTTTTTTAAAAAGCTTCCTTGCCTGTCAAATCTTCTTCACAAGATCTCAAGTGATAAATATATTGGCTAGCATGCTCGGGTTAAGCTGCAGATATGCAAAGAAAAGGTGTACTGGTGTCAACAGATGTCGGTGTCAGAATCAATCTCCAACAGTGGACTGATCAATAAGGCCTCAGACTAGAAATGTCAAGTTTTCAACAACAAAAAAGTTATGTAAATAGGTTAGATACATATGCGGGACACTCCATCAACACCAGTGGTGGGTTCTGAGTTGTACAAACGCCGTCAGAAACACAAAAACTGTATTTTGCCTTATCATGAAAGTGAGTTACTTCTTGGCAAAGCGCCATATATGGCGCTTTGCCAAAAAGTCATTCTGTTTTCAAAAAGCTGCCTTGCGTGTTTTTCCTTGCAAAGGAAACAGTAAGAGTACTGCAAATTCACCTGTGAGCTCTCTATTACCATGCCATTGCAACCTTCTAATTTAAATGCACTTACCATGAAATAAAATTTTGATGCTCCAAGGGGGACGAACCCAAAGTTTTACCCGACACAGAGTTCCATGGCATCGGACCGAAAAAGCCCTTTGACACAAAAAGTTGATTTTTTTCCTCTGCACATTTTTAACATTTGTAGATATACATTCAATACAGCTTGCTCTAATTCTCCTGAATACAGTCTTTTTTTGTGTTTCTGATAAATATTATGAACATGTTCACACTTTTTATCACTGCTGACACAGAAATTTAAATGTGTTTTTCTTGGAGAAGGAAACACTTAGAATGCTGAAAATCCATCTGTGAGCTCACTATTACCATGCTATTGAAGCCGCCTAGTTTAAATTCACTTACCATGAAAGAAAGTTTTGAGGCTGTAAGGCCGACAATGTCACTTTTTTTAAAGAAAGCTGCCTTGCCTGTCAAATCTTCTTCACAAGATCCCAAGTGATAAATATACTGGCTAGCATGCTCGGGGTAAGCTGCAGATATGCAAAGAAAAGGTGTACTGGTGTCAACAGATGTCGGTGTCAGAATCAGTCTCCAACAGTGGACTGATCAATAAAGCCTCAGACTGGAAATGTCAAGTTTTCAATAAAAAAAAGTTATATAGATAGGTTAGATACATATGCGGGACACTCCATTAACACCAGTGGTGGGTTCTGAGTTGTACAAACGCCGTCAGAAATACAAAAACTGTATTTTGCCTTGACATGAAAGTGAGTTACTTCTTGGCAAAGCGCCATATATGGCGCTTTGCCAAAAAGTCATTCTGTTTTCAAAAAGCTGCCTTGCGTGTTTTTCCTTGCAAAGGAAACACTAAGAGTACTGCAAATTCACCTGTGAGCTCTCTATTACCATGCCATTGCAACCTTCTAATTTAAATGCACTTATCATGAAATAAAATTTTGATGCTCCAAGGGGGACGAACCCAAAATTTTACCCGACACAGAGTTCCATGGCATCGGACCGAAAAAGCCCTTTGACACAAAAAGTTGATTTTTTTCCTCTGCACATTTTTAACATTCGTAGATATACATTCAAAACAGCTTGCTCTAATTCTCCTGAATACAGTCTTCTTTTGTGTTTCTGATAAATATTATGAACATTTTCACACTTTTTATCACTGCTGACACAGAAATTTAAATGTGTTTTTCTTGGAGAAGGAAACACTTAGAATGCTGCAAATTCACCTGTGAGCTCTCTATTACCATGCCATTGCAACCTTCTAATTTAAATGCACTTACCATGAAATAAAATTTTGATGCTCCAAGGGGGACGAACCCAAAATTTTACCCGACACAGAGTTCCATGGCATCGGACCGAAAAAGCCCTTTGACACAAAAAGTTGATTTTTTTCCTCTGCACATTTTTAACATTTGTAGATATACATTCAATACAGCTTGCTCTAATTCTCCTGAATACAGTCTTTTTTTGTGTTTCTGATAAATATTATGAACATTTTCACACTTTTTATCACTGCTGACACAGAAATTTAAATGTGTTTTTCTTGGAGAAGGAAACACTTAGAATGCTGAAAAGCCATCTGTGAGCTCACTATTACCATGCTATTGAAGCCGCCTAGTTTAAATTCACTTACCATGAAAGAAAGTTTTGAGGCTGTAAGGCCGACAATGTCACTTTTTTTAAAGAAAGCTGCCTTGCCTGTCAAATCTTCTTCACAAGATCCCAAGTGATAAATATACTGGCTAGCATGCTCGGGGTAAGCTGCAGATATGCAAAGAAAAGGTGTACTGGTGTCAACAGATGTCGGTGTCAGAATCAGTCTCCAACAGTGGACTGATCAATAAAGCCTCAGACTGGAAATGTCAAGTTTTCAATAAAAAAAAGTTATATAGATAGGTTAGATACATATGCGGGACACTCCATTAACACCAGTGGTGGGTTCTGAGTTGTACAAACGCCGTCAGAAACACAAAAACTGTATTTTGCCTTGACATGAAAGTGAGTTACTTCTTGGCAAAGCGCCATATATGGCGCTTTGCCAAAAAGTCATTCTGTTTTCAAAAAGCTACCTTGCGTGTTTTTCCTTGCAAAGGAAACACTAAGAGTACTGCAAATTCACCTGTGAGCTCTCTATTACCATGCCATTGCAACCTTCTAATTTAAATGCACTTATCATGAAATAAAATTTTGATGCTCCAAGGGGGACGAACCCAAAATTTTACCCGACACAGAGTTCCATGGCATCGGACCGAAAAAGCCCTTTGACACAAAAAGTTGATTTTTTTCCTCTGCACATTTTTAACATTTGTAGATATACATTCAATACAACTTGCTCTAATTCTCCTGAATACAGTCTTTTTTTGTGTTTCTGATAAATATTATGAACATTTTCACACTTTTTATCACTGCTGACACAGAAATTTAAATGTGTTTTTCTTGGAGAAGGAAACACTTAGAATGCTGAAAAGCCATCTGTGAGCTCACTATTACCATGCTATTGAAGCCGCCTAGTTTAAATTCACTTACCATGAAAGAAAGTTTTGAGGCTGTAAGGCCGACAATGTCACTTTTTTTAAAGAAAGCTGCCTTGCCTGTCAAATCTTCTTCACAAGATCCCAAGTGATAAATATACTGGCTAGCATGCTCGGGGTAAGCTGCAGATATGCAAAGAAAAGGTGTACTGGTGTCAACAGATGTCGGTGTCAGAATCAGTCTCCAACAGTGGACTGATCAATAAAGCCTCAGACTGGAAATGTCAAGTTTTCAATAAAAAAAAGTTATATAGATAGGTTAGATACATATGCGGGACACTCCATTAACACCAGTGGTGGGTTCTGAGTTGTACAAACGCGTCAGAAACACAAAAACTGTATTTTGCCTTGACATGAAAGTGAGTTACTTCTTGGCAAAGCGCCATATATGGCGCTTTGCCAAAAAGTCATTCTGTTTTCAAAAAGCTGCCTTGCGTGTTTTTCCTTGCAAAGGAAACACTAAGAGTACTGTAAATTCACCTGTGAGCTCTCTATTACCATGCCATTGCAGCCTTCTAATTTAAATGCACTTATCATGAAATAAAATGTTTATGCTCCAAGGGGGACGAACCCAAAATTTTACCCGACACAGAGTTCCATGGCATCGGACCGAAAAAGCCCTTTGACACAAAAAGTTGATTTTTTTCCTCTGCACATTTTTAACATTTGTAGATATACATTCAATACAGCTTGCTCTAATTCTCCTGAATACAGTCTTTTTTGTGTTTCTGATAAATATTATGAACATTTTCACACTTTTTATCACTGATGACACAGAAATTTAAATGTGTTTTTCTTGGAGAAGGAAACACTTAGAATGCTGAAAATCCATCTGTGAGCTCACTATTACCATGCTATTGAAGCCGCCTAGTTTAAATTCACTTACCATGAAAGAAAGTTTTGAGGCTGTAAGGCTGACAATGTCACTTTTTTTAAAGAAAGCTGCCTTGCCTGTCAAATCTTCTTCACAAGATCCCAAGTGATAAATATACTGGCTAGCATGCTCGGGGTAAACTGCAGATATGCAAAGAAAAGGTGTACTGGTGTCAGCAGATGTCGGTGTCAGAATCAGTCTCCAACAGTGGACTGATCAATAAAGCCTCAGACTGGAAATGTCAAGTTTTCAATAAAAAAAAGTTATATAGATAGGTTAGATACATATGCGGGACACTCTATTAACACCAGTGGTGGGTTCTGAGTTGTACAAACGCCGTCAGAAACACAAAAACTGTATTTTGCCTTGACATGAAAGTGAGTTACTTCTTGGCAAAGCGCCATATATGGCGCTTTGCCAAAAAGTCATTCTGTTTTCAAAAAGCTACCTTGCGTGTTTTTCCTTGCAAAGGAAACACTAAGAGTACTGCAAATTCACCTATGGTCTCTCTATTACCATGCCATTGCAACCTTCTAATTTAAATGCACTTACCATGAAATAAAATGTTGATGCTCCAAGGGGGACGAACCCAAAATTTTACCCGACACAGAGTTCCATGGCATCGGACCGAAAAAGCCCTTTGACACAAAAAGTTGATTTTTTTCCTCTGCACATTTTTAACATTTGTAGATATACATTCAATACAGCTTTCTCTAATTCTCCTGAATACAGTCTTTTTTTGTGTTTCTGATAAATATTATGAACATTTTCACACTTTTTATCACTGCTGACACAGAAATTTAAATGTGTTTTTCTTGGAGAAGGAAACACTTAGAATGCTGAAAAGCCATCTGTGAGCTCACTATTACCATGCTATTGAAGCCGCCTAGTTTAAATTCACTTACCATGATAGAAAGTTTTGAGGCTGTAAGGCCGACAATGTCACTTTTTTTAAAGAAAGCTGCCTTGCCTGTCAAATCTTCTTCACAAGATCCCAAGTGATAAATATACTGGCTAGCATGCTCGGGGTAAGCTGCAGATATGCAAAGAAAAGGTGTACTGGTGTCAACAGATGTCGGTGTCAGAATCAGTCTCCAACAGTGGACTGATCAATAAAGCCTCAGACTGGAAATGTCAAGTTTTCAATAAAAAAAAGTTATATAGATAGGTTAGATACATATGCGGGACACTCCATTAACACCAGTGGTGGGTTCTGAGTTGTACAAACGCGTCAGAAACACAAAAACTGTATTTTGCCTTGACATGAAAGTGAGTTACTTCTTGGCAAAGCGCCATATATGGCGCTTTGCCAAAAAGTCATTCTGTTTTCAAAAAGCTGCCTTGCGTGTTTTTCCTTGAAAAGGAAACACTAAGAGTACTGCAAATTCACCTGTGAGCTCTCTATTACCATGCCATTGCAACCTTCTAATTTAAATGCACTTATCATGAAATAAAATGTTGATGCTCCAAGGGGGACGAACCCAAAATTTTACCCGACACAGAGTTCCATGGCATCGGACCGAAAAAGCCCTTTGACACAAAAAGTTGATTTTTTTCCTCTGCACATTTTTAACATTTGTAGATATACATTCAATACAGCTTGCTCTAATTCTCCTGAATACAGTCTTTTTTGTGTTTCTGATAAATATTATGAACATTTTCACACTTTTTATCACTGATGACACAGAAATTTAAATGTGTTTTTCTTGGAGAAGGAAACACTTAGAATGCTGAAAATCCATCTGTGAGCTCACTATTACCATGCTATTGAAGCCGCCTAGTTTAAATTCACTTACCATGAAAGAAAGTTTTGAGGCTGTAAGGCTGACAATGTCACTTTTTTTAAAGAAAGCTGCCTTGCCTGTCAAATCTTCTTCACAAGATCCCAAGTGATAAATATACTGGCTAGCATGCTCGGGGTAAACTGCAGATATGCAAAGAAAAGGTGTACTGGTGTCAACAGATGTCGGTGTCAGAATCAGTCTCCAACAGTGGACTGATCAATAAAGCCTCAGACTGGAAATGTCAAGTTTTCAATAAAAAAAAGTTATATAGATAGGTTAGATACATATACGGGACACTCCATTAACACCAGTGGTGGGTTCTGAGTTGTACAAACGCCGTCAGAAACACAAAAACTGTATTTTGCCTTGACATGAAAGTGAGTTACTTCTTGGCAAAGAGTAATATATGGCGCTTTGCCAAAAAGTCATTCTGTTTTCAAAAAGCTACCTTGCGTGTTTTTCCTTGCAAAGGAAACACTAAGAGTACTGCAAATTCACCTATGGTCTCTCTATTACCATGCCATTGCAACCTTCTAATTTAAATGCACTTACCATGAAATAAAATGTTGATGCTCCAAGGGGGGCGAACCCAAAATTTTACCCGACACAGAGTTCCATGGCATCGGACCGAAAAAGCCCTTTGACACAAAAAGTTGATTTTTTTCCTCTGCACATTTTTAACATTTGTAGATATACATTCAATACAGCTTGCTCTAATTCTCCTGAATACAGTCTTTTTTTGTGTTTCTGATAAATATTATGAACATTTTCACACTTTTTATCACTGCTGACACAGAAATTTAAATGTGTTTTTCTTGGAGAAGGCAACACTTAGAATGCTGAAAAGCCATCTGTGAGCTCACTATTACCATGCTATTGAAGCCGCCTAGTTTAAATTCACTTACCATGAAAGAAAGTTTTGAGGCTGTAAGGCCGACAATGTCACTTTTTTTAAAGAAAGCTGCCTTGCCTGTCAAATCTTCTTCACAAGATCCCAAGTGATAAATATACTGGCTAGCATGCTCGGGGTAAGCTGCAGATATGCAAAGAAAAGGTGTACTGGTGTCAACAGATGTCGGTGTCAGAATCAGTCTCCAACAGTGGACTGATCAATAAAGCCTCAGACTGGAAATGTCAAGTTTTCAATAAAAAAAAGTTATATAGATAGGTTAGATACATATGCGGGACACTCCATTAACACCAGTGGTGGGTTCTGAGTTGTACAAACGCGTCAGAAACACAAAAACTGTATTTTGCCTTGACATGAAAGTGAGTTACTTCTTGGCAAAGCGCCATATATGGCGCTTTGCCAAAAAGTCATTCTGTTTTCAAAAACCTGCCTTGCGTGTTTTTCCTTGCAAAGGAAACACTAAGAGTACTGCAAATTCACCTGTGAGCTCTCTATTACCATGCCATTGCAACCTTCTAATTTAAATGCACTTATCATGAAATAAAATGTTTATGCTCCAAGGGGGACGAACCCAAAATTTTACCCGACACAGAGTTCCATGGCATCGGACCGAAAAAGCCCTTTGACACAAAAAGTAGATTTTTTTCCTCTGCACATTTTTAACATTTGTAGATATACATTCAATACAGCTTGCTCTAATTCTCCTGAATACAGTCTTTTTTGTGTTTCTGATAAATATTATGAACATTTTCACACTTTTTATCACTGATGACACAGAAATTTAAATGTGTTTTTCTTGGAGAAGGAAACACTTAGAATGCTGAAAATCCATCTGTGAGCTCACTATTACCATGCTATTGAAGCCGCCTAGTTTAAATTCACTTACCATGAAAGAAAGTTTTGAGGCTGTAAGGCTGACAATGTCACTTTTTTTAAAGAAAGCTGCCTTGCCTGTCAAATCTTCTTCACAAGATCCCAAGTGATAAATATACTGGCTAGCATGCTCGGGGTAAACTGCAGATATGCAAAGAAAAGGTGTACTGGTGTCAACAGATGTCGGTGTCAGAATCAGTCTCCAACAGTGGACTGATCAATAAAGCCTCAGACTGGAAATGTCAAGTTTTCAATAAAAAAAAGTTATATAGATAGGTTAGATACATATGCGGGACACTCCATTAACACCAGTGGTGGGTTCTGAGTTGTACAAACGCCGTCAGAAACACAAAAACTGTATTTTGCCTTGACATGAAAGTGAGTTACTTCTTGGCAAAGCGCCATATATGGCGCTTTGCCAAAAAGTCATTCTGTTTTCAAAAAGCTACCTTGCGTGTTTTTCCTTGCAAAGGAAACACTAAGAGTACTGCAAATTCACCTATGGTCTCTCTATTACCATGCCATTGCAACCTTCTAATTTAAATGCACTTACCATGAAATAAAATGTTGATGCTCCAAGGGGGACGAACCCAAAATTTTACCCGACACAGAGTTCCATGGCATCGGACCGAAAAAGCCCTTTGACACAAAAAGTTGATTTTTTTCCTCTGCACATTTTTAACATTTGTAGATATACATTCAATACAGCTTGCTCTAATTCTCCTGAATACAGTCTTTTTTTGTGTTTCTGATAAATATTATGAACATTTTCACACTTTTTATCACTGCTGACACAGAAATTTAAATGTGTTTTTCTTGGAGAAGGAAACACTTAGAATGCTGAAAAGCCATCTGTGAGCTCACTATTACCATGCTATTGAAGCCGCCTAGTTTAAATTCACTTACCATGAAAGAAAGTTTTGAGGCTGTAAGGCTGACAATGTCACTTTTTTTAAAGAAAGCTGCCTTGCCTGTCAAATCTTCTTCACAAGATCCCAAGTGATAAATATACTGGCTAGCATGCTCGGGGTAAACTGCAGATATGCAAAGAAAAGGTGTACTGGTGTCAACAGATGTCGGTGTCAGAATCAGTCTCCAACAGTGGACTGATCAATAAAGCCTCAGACTGGAAATGTCAAGTTTTCAATAAAAAAAGTTATATAGATAGGTTAGATACATATGCGGGACACTCCATTAACACCAGTGGTGGGTTCTGAGTTGTACAAACGCCGTCAGAAACACAAAAACTGTATTTTGCCTTGACATGAAAGTGAGTTACTTCTTGGCAAAGCGCCATATATGGCGCTTTGCCAAAAAGTCATTCTGTTTTCAAAAAGCTGCCTTGCGTGTTTTTCCTTGCAAAGGAAACACTAAGAGTACTGCAAATTCACCTGTGAGCTCTCTATTACCATGCCATTGCAACCTTCTAATTTAAATGCACTTACCATGAAATAAAATTTTGATGCTCCAAGGTGGACGAACCCAAAATTTTACCCGACACAGAGTTCCATGGCATCGGACCGAAAAAGCCCTTTGACACAAAAAGTTGATTTTTTTCCTCTGCACATTTTTAACATTTGTAGATATACATTCAATACAGCTTGCTCTAATTCTCCTGAATACAGTCTTTTTTTGTGTTTCTGATAAATATTATGAACATTTTCACACTTTTTATCACTGCTGACACAGAAATTTAAATGTGTTTTTCTTGGAGAAGGAAACACTTAGAATGCTGAAAATCCATCTGTGAGCTCACTATTACCATGCCATTGCAGCCGCATAGCTTAAATTCACTTAACATGAAATAATATTTTGAGGAAATAAGGCAGACAATGTCACTTTTTTTAAAAAGCTTCCTTGCCTGTCAAATCTTCTTCACAAGATCTCTAGTGATAAATATATTGGCTTGCATGCTCGGGGTAAGCTGCAGATATGCAAAGAAAAGGTGTACTGGTGTCAACAGATGTCAGTGTCAGAATCAATCTCCAACAGTGGACTGATCAATAAGGCCTCAGACTAGAAATGTCAAGTTTTCAACAACAAAAAAATTATGTAAATAGGTTAGATACATATGCGGGACACTCCATCAACACCAGTGGTGGGTTCTGAGTTGTACAAACGCCGTCAGAAACACAAAAACTGTATTTTGCCTTGACATGAAAGTGAGTTACTGCCAAAAAGTCATTCTGTTTTCAAAAAGCTGCCTTGCGTGTTTTTCCTTGCAAAGGAAACACTAAGAGTACTGCAAATTCACCTGTGAGCTCTCTATTACCATGCCATTGCAACCTTCTAATTTAAATGCACTTACCATGAAATAAAATTTTGATGCTCCAAGGGGGACGAACCCAAAATGTTACCCGACACAGAGTTCCATGGCATCGGACCGAAAAAGCCCTTTGACACAAAAAGTTGATTATTTTTCCTCTGCACATTTTTTACATTTATAGATATACATTCAATGCAGCTTGTTCTAATTCTCCTGAATACAGTCTTTTTTTGTGTTTCTCATAAAAATTATGAACATTTTCACACTTTTTATCACTGCTGACACAGAAATTTAAATGTGTTTTTCTTAGCGAAGGAAACACTTAGAATGCTGAAAGTCGATCTGTGAGCTCACTATTACCATGCCATTGCAGCCGCATAGCTTAAATTCACTTACCATGAAATAAAATTTTGAGGCAATAAGGCAGACAATGTCACTTTTTTTAAAAAGCTTCCTTGCCTGTCAAATCTTCTTCACAAGATCTTAAGTGTTAAATATATTGGCTAGCATGCTCGGGTTAAGCTGCAGATATGCAAAGTAAAGGTGTACTGGTGTCAACAGATGTCAGTGTCAGAATCAATCTCCAACAGTGGACTGATCAATAAGGCCTCAGACTAGAAATGTCAAGTTTTCAACAAAAAAAAGTTATGTAAATAGGTTAGATACATATGCGGGACACTCCATCAACATCAGTGGTGGGTTCTGAGTTGTACAAACGCCGTCAGAAACACAAAAACTGTATTTTGCCTTGACATGAAAGTGAGTTACTGCCAAAAAGTCATTCTGTTTTCAAAAAGCTGCCTTGCGTGTTTTTCCTTGCAAAGGAAACACTAAGAGTACTGCAAATTCACCTGTGAGCTCTCTATTACCATGCCATTGCAACCTTCTAATTTAAAGGCACTTATCATGAAATAAAATTTTGATGCTCCAAGGGGGACGAACCCAAAATTTTACCCGACACAGAGTTTCATGGCATCGGACCGAAAAAGCCCTTTGACACAAAAAGTTGATTTTTTTCCTCTGCACATTTTTAACATTTGTAGATATACATTCAATACAGCTTGCTCTAATTCTCCCGAATACAGTCTTTTTTTGTGTTTCTGATAAATATTATGAACATTTTCACACTTTTTATCACTGCTGACACAGAAATTTAAATGTGTTTTTCTTGGAGAAGGAAACACTTAGAATGTTGAAAATCCATCTGTGAGCTCACTATTACCATGCTATTGAAGCCGCCTAGTTTAAATTCACTTACCATGAAAGAAAGTTTTGAGGCTGTAAGGCCGACAATTTCACTTTTTTTAAAGAAAGCTGCCTTGCCTGTCAAATCTTCTTCACAAGATCCCAAGTGATAAATATACTGGCTAGCATGCTCGGGGTAAGCTGCAGATATGCAAAGAAAAGGTGTACTGGTGTCAACAGATGTCGGTGTCAGAATCAGTCTCCAACAGTGGACTGATCAATAAAGCCTCAGACTGGAAATGTCAAGTTTTCAACAAAAAAAAGTTATGTAAATAGGTTAGATACATATGCGGGACACTCCATCAACATCAGTGGTGGGTTCTGAGTTGTACAAACGCCGTCAGAAACACAAAAACTGTATTTTGCCTTATCATGAAAGTGAGTTACTTCTTGGCAAAGCGCCATATATGGCGCTTTGCCAAAAAGTCATTCTGTTTTCAAAAAGCTGCCTTGCGTGTTTTTCCTTGCAAAGGAAACAGTAAGAGTACTGCAAATTCACCTGTGAGCTCTCTATTACCATGCCATTGCAACCTTCTAATTTAAATGCACTTACCATGAAATAAAATTTTGATGCTCCAAGGGGGACGAACCCAAAGTTTTACCCGACACAGAGTTCCATGGCATCGGACCGAAAAAGCCCTTTGACACAAAAAGTTGATTTTTTTCCTCTGCACATTTTTAACATTTGTAGATATACATTCAATACAGCTTGCTCTAATTCTCCTGAATACAGTCTTTTTTTGTGTTTCTGATAAATATTATGAACATTTTCACATTTTTTATCACTGCTGACACAGAAATTTAAATGTGTTTTTCTTGGAGAAGGAAACACTTAGAATGCTGAAAATCCATCTGTGAGCTCACTATTACCATGCTATTGAAGCCGCCTAGTTTAAATTCACTTACCATGAAAGAAAGTTTTGAGGCTGTAAGGCCGACAATGTCACTTTTTTTAAAGAAAGCTGCCTTGCCTGTCAAATCTTCTTCACAAGATCCCAAGTGATAAATATACTTGCTAGCATGCTCGGGGTAAGCTGCAGATATGCAAAGAAAAGGTGTACTGGTGTCAACAGATGTCGGTGTCAGAATCAGTCTCCAACAGTGGACTGATCAATAAAGCCTCAGACTGGAAATGTCAAGTTTTCAATAAAAAAAAGTTATATAGATAGGTTAGATACATATGCGGGACACTCCATTAACACCAGTGGTGGGTTCTGAGTTGTACAAACGCCGTCAGAAATACAAAAACTGTATTTTGCCTTGACATGAAAGTGAGTTACTTCTTGGCAAAGCGCCATATATGGCGCTTTGCCAAAAAGTCATTCTGTTTTCAAAAAGCTGCCTTGCGTGTTTTTCCTTGCAAAGGAAACACTAAGAGTACTGCAAATTCACCTGTGAGCTCTCTATTACCATGCCATTGCAACCTTCTAATTTAAATGCACTTACCATGAAATAAAATTTTGATGCTCCAAGGTGGACGAACCCAAAATTTTACCCGACACAGAGTTCCATGGCATCGGACCGAAAAAGCCCTTTGACACAAAAAGTTGATTTTTTTCCTCTGCACATTTTTAACATTTGTAGATATACATTCAATACAGCTTGCTCTAATTCTCCTGAATACAGTCTTTTTTTGTGTTTCTGATAAATATTATGAACATTTTCACACTTTTTATCACTGCTGACACAGAAATTTAAATGTGTTTTTCTTGGAGAAGGAAACACTTAGAATGCTGAAAATCCATCTGTGAGCTCACTATTACCATGCCATTGCAGCCGCATAGCTTAAATTCACTTAACATGAAATAATATTTTGAGGCAATAAGGCAGACAATGTCACTTTTTTTAAAAAGCTTCCTTGCCTGTCAAATCTTCTTCACAAGATCTCTAGTGATAAATATATTGGCTTGCATGCTCGGGTTAAGCTGCAGATATGCAAAGAAAAGGTGTACTGGTGTCAACAGATGTCAGTGTCAGAATCAATCTCCAACAGTGGACTGATCAATAAGGCCTCAGACTAGAAATGTCAAGTTTTCAACAACAAAAAAATTATGTAAATAGGTTAGATACATATGCGGGACACTCCATCAACACCAGTGGTGGGTTCTGAGTTGTACAAACGCCGTCAGAAACACAAAAACTGTATTTTGCCTTGACATGAAAGTGAGTTACTGCCAAAAAGTCATTCTGTTTTCAAAAAGCTGCCTTGCGTGTTTTTCCTTGCAAAGGAAACACTAAGAGTACTGCAAATTCACCTGTGAGCTCTCTATTACCATGCCATTGCAACCTTCTAATTTAAATGCACTTACCATGAAATAAAATTTTGATGCTCCAAGGGGGACGAACCCAAAATGTTACCCGACACAGAGTTCCATGGCATCGGACCGAAAAAGCCCTTTGACACAAAAAGTTGATTATTTTTCCTCTGCACATTTTTTACATTTATAGATATACATTCAATGCAGCTTGTTCTAATTCTCCTGAATACAGTCTTTTTTTGTGTTTCTCATAAAAATTATGAACATTTTCACACTTTTTATCACTGCTGACACAGAAATTTAAATGTGTTTTTCTTAGCGAAGGAAACACTTAGAATGCTGAAAGTCGATCTGTGAGCTCACTATTACCATGCCATTGCAGCCGCATAGCTTAAATTCACTTACCATGAAATAAAATTTTGAGGCAATAAGGCAGACAATGTCACTTTTTTAAAAAAGCTTCCTTGCCTGTCAAATCTTCTTCACAAGATCTTAAGTGATAAATATATTGGCTAGCATGCTCGGGTTAAGCTGCAGATATGCAAAGTAAAGGTGTACTGGTGTCAACAGATGTCAGTGTCAGAATCAATCTCCAACAGTGGACTGATCAATAAGGCCTCAGACTAGAAATGTCAAGTTTTCAACAAAAAAAAGTTATGTAAATAGGTTAGATACATATGCGGGACACTCCATCAACATCAGTGGTGGGTTCTGAGTTGTACAAACGCCGTCAGAAACACAAAAACTGTATTTTGCCTTGACATGAAAGTGAGTTACTGCCAAAAAGTCATTCTGTTTTCAAAAAGCTGCCTTGCGTGTTTTTCCTTGCAAAGGAAACACTAAGAGTACTGCAAATTCACCTGTGAGCTCTCTATTACCATGCCATTGCAACCTTCTAATTTAAAGGCACTTATCATGAAATAAAATTTTGATGCTCCAAGGGGGACGAACCCAAAATTTTACCCGACACAGAGTTTCATGGCATCGGACCGAAAAAGCCCTTTGACACAAAAAGTTGATTTTTTTCCTCTGCACATTTTTAACATTTGTAGATATACATTCAATACAGCTTGCTCTAATTCTCCCGAATACAGTCTTTTTTTGTGTTTCTGATAAATATTATGAACATTTTCACACTTTTTATCACTGCTGACACAGAAATTTAAATGTGTTTTTCTTGGAGAAGGAAACACTTAGAATGTTGAAAATCCATCTGTGAGCTCACTATTACCATGCTATTGAAGCCGCCTAGTTTAAATTCACTTACCATGAAAGAAAGTTTTGAGGCTGTAAGGCCGACAATTTCACTTTTTTTAAAGAAAGCTGCCTTGCCTGTCAAATCTTCTTCACAAGATCCCAAGTGATAAATATACTGGCTAGCATGCTCGGGGTAAGCTGCAGATATGCAAAGAAAAGGTGTACTGGTGTCAACAGATGTCGGTGTCAGAATCAGTCTCCAACAGTGGACTGATCAATAAAGCCTCAGACTGGAAATGTCAAGTTTTCAACAAAAAAAAGTTATGTAAATAGGTTAGATACATATGCGGGACACTCCATCAACATCAGTGGTGGGTTCTGAGTTGTACAAACGCCGTCAGAAACACAAAAACTGTATTTTGCCTTATCATGAAAGTGAGTTACTTCTTGGCAAAGCGCCATATATGGCGCTTTGCCAAAAAGTCATTCTGTTTTCAAAAAGCTGCCTTGCGTGTTTTTCCTTGCAAAGGAAACAGTAAGAGTACTGCAAATTCACCTGTGAGCTCTCTATTACCATGCCATTGCAACCTTCTAATTTAAATGCACTTACCATGAAATAAAATTTTGATGCTCCAAGGGGGACGAACCCAAAGTTTTACCCGACACAGAGTTCCATGGCATCGGACCGAAAAAGCCCTTTGACACAAAAAGTTGATTTTTTTCCTCTGCACATTTTTAACATTTGTAGATATACATTCAATACAGCTTGCTCTAATTCTCCTGAATACAGTCTTTTTTTGTGTTTCTGATAAATATTATGAACATTTTCACATTTTTTATCACTGCTGACACAGAAATTTAAATGTGTTTTTCTTGGAGAAGGAAACACTTAGAATGCTGAAAATCCATCTGTGAGCTCACTATTACCATGCTATTGAAGCCGCCTAGTTTAAATTCACTTACCATGAAAGAAAGTTTTGAGGCTGTAAGGCCGACAATGTCACTTTTTTTAAAGAAAGCTGCCTTGCCTGTCAAATCTTCTTCACAAGATCCCAAGTGATAAATATACTTGCTAGCATGCTCGGGGTAAGCTGCAGATATGCAAAGAAAAGGTGTACTGGTGTCAACAGATGTCGGTGTCAGAATCAGTCTCCAACAGTGGACTGATCAATAAAGCCTCAGACTGGAAATGTCAAGTTTTCAATAAAAAAAAGTTATATAGATAGGTTAGATACATATGCGGGACACTCCATTAACACCAGTGGTGGGTTCTGAGTTGTACAAACGCCGTCAGAAACACAAAAACTGTATTTTGCCTTGACATGAAAGTGAGTTACTTCTTGGCAAAGCGCCATATATGGCGCTTTGCCAAAAAGTCATTCTGTTTTCAAAAAGCTGCCTTCGTGTTTTTCCTTGAAAAGGAAACACTAAGAGTACTGCAAATTCACCTGTGAGCTCTCTATTACCATGCCATTGCAACCTTCTAATTTAAATGCACTTACCATGAAATAAAATTTTGATGCTCCAAGGGGGACCAACCCAAAATTTTACCCGACACAGAGTTCCATGGCATCGGACCGAAAAAGCCCTTTGACACAAAAAGTTGATTATTTTTCCTCTGCACATTTTTTACATTTATAGATATACATTCAATGCAGCTTGTTCTAATTCTCCTGAATACAGTCTTTTTGTGTGTTTCTCATAAAAATTATGAACATTTTCACACTTTTTATCACTGCTGACACAGAAATTTAAATGTGTTTTTCTTAGCGAAGGAAACACTTAGAATGCTGAAAGTCAATCTGTGAGCTCACTATTACCATGCCATTGCAGCCGCATAGCTTAAATTCACTTACCATGAAATAAAATTTTGAGGCAATAAGGCAGACAATGTCACTTTTTTTAAAAAGCTTCCTTGCCTGTCAAATCTTCTTCACAAGATCTCAAGTGATAAATATATTGGCTAGCATGCTCGGGTTAAGCTGCAGATATGCAAAGAAAAGGTGTACTGGTGTCAACAGATGTCGGTGTCAGAATCAATCTCCAACAGTGGACTGATCAATAAAGCCTCAGACTGGAAATGTCAAGTTTTCAATAAAAAAAAGTTATATAGATAGGTTAGATACATATGCGGGACACTCCATCAACACCAGTGGTGGGTTCTGAGTTGTACAAACGCCGTCAGAAACACAAAAACTGTATTTTGCCTTGACATGAAAGTGAGTTACTTCTTGGCAAAGCGCCATATATGGCGCTTTGCCAAAAAGTCATTCTGTTTTCAAAAAGCTGCCTTGCGTGTTTTTCCTTGCAAAGGAAACACTAAGAGTACTGCAAATTCACGTGTGAGCTCTCTATTACCATGCCATTGCAACCTTCTAATTTAAATGCACTTACCATGAAATAAAATTTTGATGCTCCAAGGGGGACGAACCCAAAATTTTACCCGACACAGAGTTCCATGGCATCGGACCGAAAAAGCTCTTTGACACAAAAAGTTGATTTTTTTCCTCTGCACATTTTTAACATTTGTAGATATACATTCAATACAGCTTGCTCTAATTCTCCTGAAAACAGTCTTTTTTTGTGTTTCTGATAAATATTATGAACATTTTCACACTTTTTATCACTGCTGACACAGAAATTTAAATGTGTTTTTCTTGGAGAAGGAAACACTTAGAATGCTGAAAATCCATCTGTGAGCTCACTATTACCATGCTATTGAAGCCGCCTAGTTTAAATTCACTTACCATGAAAGAAAGTTTTGAGGCTGTAAGGCCGACAATGTCACTTTTTTTAAAGAAAGCTGCCTTGCCTGTCAAATCTTCTTCACAAGATCCCAAGTGATAAATATACTGGCTAGCATGCTCGGGGTAAGCTGCAGATATGCAAAGAAAAGGTGTACTGGTGTCAACAGATGTCGGTGTCAGAATCAGTCTCCAACAGTGGACTGATCAACAAAGCCTCAGACTGGAAATGTCAAGTTTTCAATAAAAAAAAGTTATATAGATAGGTTAGATACATATGCGGGACACTCCATTAACACCAGTGGTGGGTTCTGAGTTGTACAAACGCCGTCAGAAACACAAAAACTGTATTTTGCCTTGACATGAAAGTGAGTTACTTCTTGGCAAAGCGCCATATATGGCGCTTTGCCAAAAAGTCATTCTGTTTTCAAAAAGCTGCCTTCGTGTTTTTCCTTGAAAAGGAAACACTAAGAGTACTGCAAATTCACCTGTGAGCTCTCTATTACCATGCCATTGCAACCTTCTAATTTAAATGCACTTACCATGAAATAAAATTTTGATGCTCCAAGGGGGACCAACCCAAAATTTTACCCGACACAGAGTTCCATGGCATCGGACCGAAAAAGCCCTTTGACACAAAAAGTTGATTATTTTTCCTCTGCACATTTTTTACATTTATAGATATACATTCAATGCAGCTTGTTCTAATTCTCCTGAATACAGTCTTTTTGTGTGTTTCTCATAAAAATTATGAACATTTTCACACTTTTTATCACTGCTGACACAGAAATTTAAATGTGTTTTTCTTAGCGAAGGAAACACTTAAAATGCTGAAAGTCAATCTGTGAGCTCACTATTACCATGCCATTGCAGCCGCATAGCTTAAATTCACTTACCATGAAATAAAATTTTGAGGCAATAAGGCAGACAATGTCACTTTTTTTAAAAAGCTTCCTTGCCTGTCAAATCTTCTTCACAAGATCTCAAGTGATAAATATATTGGCTAGCATGCTCGGGTTAAGCTGCAGATATGCAAAGAAAAGGTGTACTGGTGTCAACAGATGTCGGTGTCAGAATCAATCTCCAACAGTGGACTGATCAATAAAGCCTCAGACTGGAAATGTCAAGTTTTCAATAAAAAAAAGTTATATAGATAGGTTAGATACATATGCGGGACACTCCATCAACACCAGTGGTGGGTTCTGAGTTGTACAAACGCCGTCAGAAACACAAAAACTGTATTTTGCCTTGACATGAAAGTGAGTTACTTCTTGGCAAAGCGCCATATATGGCGCTTTGCCAAAAAGTCATTCTGTTTTCAAAAAGCTGCCTTGCGTGTTTTTCCTTGCAAAGGAAACACTAAGAGTACTGCAAATTCACGTGTGAGCTCTCTATTACCATGCCATTGCAACCTTCTAATTTAAATGCACTTACCATGAAATAAAATTTTGATGCTCCAAGGGGGACGAACTCAAAATTTTACCCGACACAGAGTTCCATGGCATCGGACCGAAAAAGCCCTTTGACACAAAAAGTTGATTTTTTTCCTTTGCACATTTTTAACATTTGTAGATATACATTCAATACAGCTTGCTCTAATTCTCCTGAATACAGTCTTTTTTTGTGTTTCTGATAAATATTATGAACATTTTCACACTTTTTATCACTGCTGACACAGAGATTTAAATGTGTTTTTCTTGGAGAAGGAAACACTTAGAATGCTGAAAATCCATCTGTGAGCTCACTATTACCATGCTATTGAAGCCGCCTAGTTTAAATTCACTTACCATGAAAGAAAGTTTTGAGGCTGTAAGGCCGACAATTTCACTTTTTTTAAAGAAAGCTGCCTTGCCTGTCAAATCTTCTTCACAAGATCCCAAGTGATAAATATACTGGCTAGCATGCTCGGGGTAAGCTGCAGATATGCAAAGAAAAGGTGTACTGGTGTCAACAGATGTCGGTGTCAGAATCAGTCTCCAACAGTGGACTGATCAATAAAGCCTCAGACTGGAAATGTCAAGTTTTCAATAAAAAAAAGTTATATAGATAGGTTAGATACATATGCGGGACACTCTATTAACACCAGTGGTGGGTTCTGAGTTGTACAAACGCCGTCAGAAACACAAAAACTGTATTTTGCCTTGACATGAAAGTGAGTTACTTCTTGGCAAAGCGCCATATATGGCGCTTTGCCAAAAAGTCATTCTGTTTTCAAAAAGCTACCTTGCGTGTTTTTCCTTGCAAAGGAAACACTAAGAGTACTGCAAATTCACCTATGGTCTCTCTATTACCATGCCATTGCAACCTTCTAATTTAAATGCACTTACCATGAAATAAAATGTTGATGCTCCAAGGGGGACGAACCCAAAATTTTACCCGACACAGAGTTCCATGGCATCGGACCGAAAAAGCCCTTTGACACAAAAAGTTGATTTTTTTCCTCTGCACATTTTTAACATTTGTAGATATACATTCAATACAGCTTGCTCTAATTCTCCTGAATACAGTCTTTTTTTGTGTTTCTGATAAATATTATGAACATTTTCACACTTTTTATCACTGCTGACACAGAAATTTAAATGTGTTTTTCTTGGAGAAGGAAACACTTAGAATGCTGAAAAGCCATCTGTGAGCTCACTATTACCATGCTATTGAAGCCGCCTAGTTTAAATTCACTTACCATGAAAGAAAGTTTTGAGGCTGTAAGGCCGACAATGTCACTTTTTTTAAAGAAAGCTGCCTTGCCTGTCAAATCTTCTTCACAAGATCCCAAGTGATAAATATACTGGCTAGCATGCTCGGGGTAAGCTGCAGATATGCAAAGAAAAGGTGTACTGGTGTCAACAGATGTCGGTGTCAGAATCAGTCTCCAACAGTGGACTGATCAATAAAGCCTCAGACTGGAAATGTCAAGTTTTCAATAAAAAAAAGTTATATAGATAGGTTAGATACATATGCGGGACACTCCATTAACACCAGTGGTGGGTTCTGAGTTGTACAAACGCGTCAGAAACACAAAAACTGTATTTTGCCTTGACATGAAAGTGAGTTACTTCTTGGCAAAGCGCCATATATGGCGCTTTGCCAAAAAGTCATTCTGTTTTCAAAAAGCTGCCTTGCGTGTTTTTCCTTGAAAAGGAAACACTAAGAGTACTGCAAATTCACCTGTGAGCTCTCTATTACCATGCCATTGCAACCTTCTAATTTAAATGCACTTATCATGAAATAAAATGTTGATGCTCCAAGGGGGACGAACCCAAAATTTTACCCGACACAGAGTTCCATGGCATCGGACCGAAAAAGCCCTTTGACACAAAAAGTTGATTTTTTTCCTCTGCACATTTTTAACATTTGTAGATATACATTCAATACAGCTTGCTCTAATTCTCCTGAATACAGTCTTTTTTGTGTTTATGATAAATATTATGAACATTTTCACACTTTTTATCACTGATGACACAGAAATTTAAATGTGTTTTTCTTGGAGAAGGAAACACTTAGAATGCTGAAAATCCATCTGTGAGCTCACTATTACCATGCTATTGAAGCCGCCTAGTTTAAATTCACTTACCATGAAAGAAAGTTTTGAGGCTGTAAGGCTGACAATGTCACTTTTTTTAAAGAAAGCTGCCTTGCCTGTCAAATCTTCTTCACAAGATCCCAAGTGATAAATATACTGGCTAGCATGCTCGGGGTAAACTGCAGATATGCAAAGAAAAGGTGTACTGGTGTCAACAGATGTCGGTGTCAGAATCAGTCTCCAACAGTGGACTGATCAATAAAGCCTCAGACTGGAAATGTCAAGTTTTCAATAAAAAAAAGTTATATAGATAGGT
Source organism: Ambystoma mexicanum (assembly GCF_040938575.1). NCBI lineage: Eukaryota > Metazoa > Chordata > Amphibia > Caudata > Ambystomatidae > Ambystoma > Ambystoma mexicanum. Next base: position 1,094,485,427 of record NC_090941.1, read on the forward strand.
TAGATACATATGCGGGACACTCCATTAACACCAGTGGTGGGTTCTGAGTTGTACAAACGCCGTCAGAAACACAAAAACTGTATTTTGCCTTGACATGAAAGTGAGTTACTTCTTGGCAAAGAGTCATATATGGCGCTTTGCCAAAAAGTCATTCTGTTTTCAAAAAGCTACCTTGCGTGTTTTTCCTTGCAAAGGAAACACTAAGAGTACTGCAAATTCACCTATGGTCTCTCTATTACCATGCCATTGCAACCTTCTAATTTAAATGCACTTACCATGAAATAAAATGTTGATGCTCCAAGGGGGACGAACCCAAAATTTTACCCGACACAGAGTTCCATGGCATCGGACCGAAAAAGCCCTTTGACACAAAAAGTTGATTTTTTTCCTCTGCACATTTTTAACATTTGTAGATATACATTCAATACAGCTTGCTCTAATTCTCCTGAATACAGTCTTTTTTTGTGTTTCTGATAAATATTATGAACATTTTCACACTTTTTATCACTGCTGACACAGAAATTTAAATGTGTTTTTCTTGGAGAAGGCAACACTTAGAATGCTGAAAAGCCATCTGTGAGCTCACTATTACCATGCTATTGAAGCCGCCTAGTTTAAATTCACTTACCATGAAAGAAAGTTTTGAGGCTGTAAGGCCGACAATGTCACTTTTTTTAAAGAAAGCTGCCTTGCCTGTCAAATCTTCTTCACAAGATCCCAAGTGATAAATATACTGGCTAGCATGCTCGGGGTAAGCTGCAGATATGCAAAGAAAAGGTGTACTGGTGTCAACAGATGTCGGTGTCAGAATCAGTCTCCAACAGTGGACTGATCAATAAAGCCTCAGACTGGAAATGTCAAGTTTTCAATAAAAAAAAGTTATATAGATAGGTTAGATACATATGCGGGACACTCCATTAACACCAGTGGTGGGTTCTGAGTTGTACAAACGCCGTCAGAAACACAAAAACTGTATTTTGCCTTGACATGAAAGTGAGTTACTTCTTGGCAAAGCGCCATATATGGCGCTTTGCCAAAAAGTCATTCTGTTTTCAAAAAGCTGCCTTGCGTGTTTTTCCTTGAAAAGGAAACACTAAGAGTACTGCAAATTCACCTGTGAGCTCTCTATTACCATGCCATTGCAACCTTCTAATTTAAATGCACTTATCATGAAATAAAATGTTGATGCTCCAAGGGGGACGAACCCAAAATTTTACCCGACACAGAGTTCCATGGCATCGGACCGAAAAAGCCCTTTGACACAAAAAGTTGATTTTTTTCCTCTGCACATTTTTTACATTTATAGATATACATTCAATACAGCTTGCTCTAATTCTCCTGAATACAGTCTTTTTTGTGTTTATGATAAATATTATGAACATTTTCACACTTTTTATCACTGATGACACAGAAATTTAAATATGTTTTTCTTGGAGAAGGAAACACTTAGAATGCTGAAAATCCATCTGTGAGCTCACTATTACCATGCTATTGAAGCCGCCTAGTTTAAATTCACTTACCATGAAAGAAAGTTTTGAGGCTGTAAGGCTGACAATGTCACTTTTTTTAAAGAAAGCTGCCTTGCCTGTCAAATCTTCTTCACAAGATCCCAAGTGATAAATATACTGGCTAGCATGCTCGGGGTAAACTGCAGATATGCAAAGAAAAGGTGTACTGGTGTCAACAGATGTCGGTGTCAGAATCAGTCTCCAACAGTGGACTGATCAATAAAGCCTCAGACTGGAAATGTCAAGTTTTCAATAAAAAAAAGTTATATAGATAGGTTAGATACATATGCGGGACACTCCATTAACACCAGTGGTGGGTTCTGAGTTGTACAAACGCCGTCAGAAACACAAAAACTGTATTTTGCCTTGACATGAAAGTGAGTTACTTCTTGGCAAAGAGTCATATATGGCGCTTTGCCAAAAAGTCATTCTGTTTTCAAAAAGCTACCTTGCGTGTTTTTCCTTGCAAAGGAAACACTAAGAGTACTGCAAATTCACCTATGGTCTCTCTATTACCATGCCATTGCAACCTTCTAATTTAAATGCACTTACCATGAAATAAAATGTTGATGCTCCAAGGGGGACGAACCCAAAATTTTACCCGACACAGAGTTCCATGGCATCGGACCGAAAAAGCCCTTTGACACAAAAAGTTGATTTTTTTCCTCTGCACATTTTTAACATTTGTAGATATACATTCAATACAGCTTGCTCTAATTCTCCTGAATACAGTCTTTTTTTGTGTTTCTGATAAATATTATGAACATTTTCACACTTTTTATCACTGCTGACACAGAAATTTAAATGTGTTTTTCTTGGAGAAGGCAACACTTAGAATGCTGAAAAGCCATCTGTGAGCTCACTATTACCATGCTATTGAAGCCGCCTAGTTTAAATTCACTTACCATGAAAGAAAGTTTTGAGGCTGTAAGGCCGACAATGTCACTTTTTTTAAAGAAAGCTGCCTTGCCTGTCAAATCTTCTTCACAAGATCCCAAGTGATAAATATACTGGCTAGCATGCTCGGGGTAAGCTGCAGATATGCAAAGAAAAGGTGTACTGGTGTCAACAGATGTCGGTGTCAGAATCAGTCTCCAACAGTGGACTGATCAATAAAGCCTCAGACTGGAAATGTCAAGTTTTCAATAAAAAAAAGTTATATAGATAGGTTAGATACATATGCGGGACACTCCATTAACACCAGTGGTGGGTTCTGAGTTGTACAAACGCGTCAGAAACACAAAAACTGTATTTTGCCTTGACATGAAAGTGAGTTACTTCTTGGCAAAGCGCCATATATGGCGCTTTGCCAAAAAGTCATTCTGTTTTCAAAAACCTGCCTTGCGTGTTTTTCCTTGCAAAGGAAACACTAAGAGTACTGCAAATTCACCTGTGAGCTCTCTATTACCATGCCATTGCAACCTTCTAATTTAAATGCACTTATCATGAAATAAAATGTTTATGCTCCAAGGGGGACGAACCCAAAATTTTACCCGACACAGAGTTCCATGGCATCGGACCGAAAAAGCCCTTTGACACAAAAAGTAGATTTTTTTCCTCTGCACATTTTTAACATTTGTAGATATACATTCAATACAGCTTGCTCTAATTCTCCTGAATACAGTCTTTTTTTGTGTTTCTGATAAATATTATGAACATTTTCACACTTTTTATCACTGCTGACACAGAAATTTAAATGTGTTTTTCTTGGAGAAGGAAACACTTAGAATGCTGAAAAGCCATCTGTGAGCTCACTATTACCATGCTATTGAAGCCGCCTAGTTTAAATTCACTTACCATGAAAGAAAGTTTTGAGGCTGTAAGGCTGACAATGTCACTTTTTTTAAAGAAAGCTGCCTTGCCTGTCAAATCTTCTTCACAAGATCCCAAGTGATAAATATACTGGCTAGCATGCTCGGGGTAAACTGCAGATATGCAAAGAAAAGGTGTACTGGTGTCAACAGATGTCGGTGTCAGAATCAGTCTCCAACAGTGGACTGATCAATAAAGCCTCAGACTGGAAATGTCAAGTTTTCAATAAAAAAAAGTTATATAGATAGGTTAGATACATATGCGGGACACTCCATTAACACCAGTGGTGGGTTCTGAGTTGTACAAACGCCGTCAGAAACACAAAAACTGTATTTTGCCTTGACATGAAAGTGAGTTACTTCTTGGCAAAGCGCCATATATGGCGCTTTGCCAAAAAGTCATTCTGTTTTCAAAAAGCTGCCTTGCGTGTTTTTCCTTGCAAAGGAAACACTAAGAGTACTGCAAATTCACCTGTGAGCTCTCTATTACCATGCCATTGCAACCTTCTAATTTAAATGCACTTACCATGAAATAAAATTTTGATGCTCCAAGGTGGACGAACCCAAAATTTTACCCGACACAGAGTTCCATGGCATCGGACCGAAAAAGCCCTTTGACACAAAAAGTTGATTTTTTTCCTCTGCACATTTTTAACATTTGTAGATATACATTCAATACAGCTTGCTCTAATTCTCCTGAATACAGTCTTTTTTTGTGTTTCTGATAAATATTATGAACATTTTCACACTTTTTATCACTGCTGACACAGAAATTTAAATGTGTTTTTCTTGGAGAAGGAAACACTTAGAATGCTGAAAATCCATCTGTGAGCTCACTATTACCATGCCATTGCAGCCGCATAGCTTAAATTCACTTAACATGAAATAATATTTTGAGGAAATAAGGCAGACAATGTCACTTTTTTTAAAAAGCTTCCTTGCCTGTCAAATCTTCTTCACAAGATCTCTAGTGATAAATATATTGGCTTGCATGCTCGGGGTAAGCTGCAGATATGCAAAGAAAAGGTGTACTGGTGTCAACAGATGTCAGTGTCAGAATCAATCTCCAACAGTGGACTGATCAATAAGGCCTCAGACTAGAAATGTCAAGTTTTCAACAACAAAAAAATTATGTAAATAGGTTAGATACATATGCGGGACACTCCATCAACACCAGTGGTGGGTTCTGAGTTGTACAAACGCCGTCAGAAACACAAAAACTGTATTTTGCCTTGACATGAAAGTGAGTTACTGCCAAAAAGTCATTCTGTTTTCAAAAAGCTGCCTTGCGTGTTTTTCCTTGCAAAGGAAACACTAAGAGTACTGCAAATTCACCTGTGAGCTCTCTATTACCATGCCATTGCAACCTTCTAATTTAAATGCACTTACCATGAAATAAAATTTTGATGCTCCAAGGGGGACGAACCCAAAATGTTACCCGACACAGAGTTCCATGGCATCGGACCGAAAAAGCCCTTTGACACAAAAAGTTGATTATTTTTCCTCTGCACATTTTTTACATTTATAGATATACATTCAATGAAGCTTGTTCTAATTCTCCTGAATACAGTCTTTTTTTGTGTTTCTCATAAAAATTATGAACATTTTCACACTTTTTATCACTGCTGACACAGAAATTTAAATGTGTTTTTCTTAGCGAAGGAAACACTTAGAATGCTGAAAGTCGATCTGTGAGCTCACTATTACCATGCCATTGCAGCCGCATAGCTTAAATTCACTTACCATGAAATAAAATTTTGAGGCAATAAGGCAGACAATGTCACTTTTTTTAAAAAGCTTCCTTGCCTGTCAAATCTTCTTCACAAGATCTTAAGTGTTAAATATATTGGCTAGCATGCTCGGGTTAAGCTGCAGATATGCAAAGTAAAGGTGTACTGGTGTCAACAGATGTCAGTGTCAGAATCAATCTCCAACAGTGGACTGATCAATAAGGCCTCAGACTAGAAATGTCAAGTTTTCAACAAAAAAAAGTTATGTAAATAGGTTAGATACATATGCGGGACACTCCATCAACATCAGTGGTGGGTTCTGAGTTGTACAAACGCCGTCAGAAACACAAAAACTGTATTTTGCCTTGACATGAAAGTGAGTTACTGCCAAAAAGTCATTCTGTTTTCAAAAAACTGCCTTGCGTGTTTTTCCTTGCAAAGGAAACACTAAGAGTACTGCAAATTCACCTGTGAGCTCTCTATTACCATGCCATTGCAACCTTCTAATTTAAAGGCACTTATCATGAAATAAAATTTTGATGCTCCAAGGGGGACGAACCCAAAATTTTACCCGACACAGAGTTTCATGGCATCGGACCGAAAAAGCCCTTTGACACAAAAAGTTGATTTTTTTCCTCTGCACATTTTTAACATTTGTAGATATACATTCAATACAGCTTGCTCTAATTCTCCCGAATACAGTCTTTTTTTGTGTTTCTGATAAATATTATGAACATTTTCACACTTTTTATCACTGCTGACACAGAAATTTAAATGTGTTTTTCTTGGAGAAGGAAACACTTAGAATGTTGAAAATCCATCTGTGAGCTCACTATTACCATGCTATTGAAGCCGCCTAGTTTAAATTCACTTACCATGAAAGAAAGTTTTGAGGCTGTAAGGCCGACAATTTCACTTTTTTTAAAGAAAGCTGCCTTGCCTGTCAAATCTTCTTCACAAGATCCCAAGTGATAAATATACTGGCTAGCATGCTCGGGGTAAGCTGCAGATATGCAAAGAAAAGGTGTACTGGTGTCAACAGATGTCGGTGTCAGAATCAGTCTCCAACAGTGGACTGATCAATAAAGCCTCAGACTGGAAATGTCAAGTTTTCAACAAAAAAAAGTTATGTAAATAGGTTAGATACATATGCGGGACACTCCATCAACATCAGTGGTGGGTTCTGAGTTGTACAAACGCCGTCAGAAACACAAAAACTGTATTTTGCCTTATCATGAAAGTGAGTTACTTCTTGGCAAAGCGCCATATATGGCGCTTTGCCAAAAAGTCATTCTGTTTTCAAAAAGCTGCCTTGCGTGTTTTTCCTTGCAAAGGAAACAGTAAGAGTACTGCAAATTCACCTGTGAGCTCTCTATTACCATGCCATTGCAACCTTCTAATTTAAATGCACTTACCATGAAATAAAATTTTGATGCTCCAAGGGGGACGAACCCAAAGTTTTACCCGACACAGAGTTCCATGGCATCGGACCGAAAAAGCCCTTTGACACAAAAAGTTGATTTTTTTCCTCTGCACATTTTTAACATTTGTAGATATACATTCAATACAGCTTGCTCTAATTCTCCTGAATACAGTCTTTTTTTGTGTTTCTGATAAATATTATGAACATTTTCACATTTTTTATCACTGCTGACACAGAAATTTAAATGTGTTTTTCTTGGAGAAGGAAACACTTAGAATGCTGAAAATCCATCTGTGAGCTCACTATTACCATGCTATTGAAGCCGCCTAGTTTAAATTCACTTACCATGAAAGAAAGTTTTGAGGCTGTAAGGCCGACAATGTCACTTTTTTTAAAGAAAGCTGCCTTGCCTGTCAAATCTTCTTCACAAGATCCCAAGTGATAAATATACTTGCTAGCATGCTCGGGGTAAGCTGCAGATATGCAAAGAAAAGGTGTACTGGTGTCAACAGATGTCGGTGTCAGAATCAGTCTCCAACAGTGGACTGATCAATAAAGCCTCAGACTGGAAATGTCAAGTTTTCAATAAAAAAAAGTTATATAGATAGGTTAGATACATATGCGGGACACTCCATTAACACCAGTGGTGGGTTCTGAGTTGTACAAACGCCGTCAGAAACACAAAAACTGTATTTTGCCTTGACATGAAAGTGAGTTACTTCTTGGCAAAGCGCCATATATGGCGCTTTGCCAAAAAGTCATTCTGTTTTCAAAAAGCTGCCTTCGTGTTTTTCCTTGAAAAGGAAACACTAAGAGTACTGCAAATTCACCTGTGAGCTCTCTATTACCATGCCATTGCAACCTTCTAATTTAAATGCACTTACCATGAAATAAAATTTTGATGCTCCAAGGGGGACCAACCCAAAATTTTACCCGACACAGAGTTCCATGGCATCGGACCGAAAAAGCCCTTTGACACAAAAAGTTGATTATTTTTCCTCTGCACATTTTTTACATTTATAGATATACATTCAATGCAGCTTGTTCTAATTCTCCTGAATACAGTCTTTTTGTGTGTTTCTCATAAAAATTATGAACATTTTCACACTTTTTATCACTGCTGACACAGAAATTTAAATGTGTTTTTCTTAGCGAAGGAAACACTTAAAATGCTGAAAGTCAATCTGTGAGCTCACTATTACCATGCCATTGCAGCCGCATAGCTTAAATTCACTTACCATGAAATAAAATTTTGAGGCAATAAGGCAGACAATGTCACTTTTTTTAAAAAGCTTCCTTGCCTGTCAAATCTTCTTCACAAGATCTCAAGTGATAAATATATTGGCTAGCATGCTCGGGTTAAGCTGCAGATATGCAAAGAAAAGGTGTACTGGTGTCAACAGATGTCGGTGTCAGAATCAATCTCCAACAGTGGACTGATCAATAAAGCCTCAGACTGGAAATGTCAAGTTTTCAATAAAAAAAAGTTATATAGATAGGTTAGATACATATGCGGGACACTCCATCAACACCAGTGGTGGGTTCTGAGTTGTACAAACGCCGTCAGAAACACAAAAACTGTATTTTGCCTTGACATGAAAGTGAGTTACTTCTTGGCAAAGCGCCATATATGGCGCTTTGCCAAAAAGTCATTCTGTTTTCAAAAAGCTGCCTTGCGTGTTTTTCCTTGCAAAGGAAACACTAAGAGTACTGCAAATTCACGTGTGAGCTCTCTATTACCATGCCATTGCAACCTTCTAATTTAAATGCACTTACCATGAAATAAAATTTTGATGCTCCAAGGGGGACGAACTCAAAATTTTACCCGACACAGAGTTCCATGGCATCGGACCGAAAAAGCCCTTTGACACAAAAAGTTGATTTTTTTCCTTTGCACATTTTTAACATTTGTAGATATACATTCAATACAGCTTGCTCTAATTCTCCTGAATACAGTCTTTTTTTGTGTTTCTGATAAATATTATGAACATTTTCACACTTTTTATCACTGCTGACACAGAGATTTAAATGTGTTTTTCTTGGAGAAGGAAACACTTAGAATGCTGAAAATCCATCTGTGAGCTCACTATTACCATGCTATTGAAGCCGCCTAGTTTAAATTCACTTACCATGAAAGAAAGTTTTGAGGCTGTAAGGCCGACAATTTCACTTTTTTTAAAGAAAGCTGCCTTGCCTGTCAAATCTTCTTCACAAGATCCCAAGTGATAAATATACTGGCTAGCATGCTCGGGTATGCTAGCCAGATATGCAAAGAAAAGGGTATGCTAGCCAGATATGCAAAGAAAAGGTGTACTGGTGTCAACAGATGTCGGTGTCAGAATCAGTCTCCAACAGTGGACTGATCAATAAAGCCTCAGACTGGAAATGTCAAGTTTTCATTAATAAAAGAGTTATATAGATAGGTTAGATACATATGCGGGACACTCCATTAACACCAGTGGTGGGTTCTGAGTTGTACAAACGCCGTCAGAAACACTAAAACTGTATTTTGCCTTGACATGAAAGTGAGTTACTTCTTGGCAAAGCGCCATATATGGCGCTTTGCCAAAAAGTCATTCTGTTTTCAAAAAGCTGCCTTGCGTGTTTTTCCTTGCAAAGGAAACACTAAGAGTACTGCAAATTCACCTGTGAGCTCTCTATTACCATGCCATTGCAACCTTCTAATTTAAATGCACTTACCACGAAATAAAATTTTGATGCTCCAAGGGGGACGAACCCAATATTTTACACGACACAGAGTTCCATGGCATCGGACCGAAAAAGCCCTTTGACACAAAAAGTTGATTATTTTTCCTCTGCACATTTTTTACATTTATAGATATACATTCAATGCAGCTTGTTCTAATTCTCCTGAATACAGTCTTTTTTTGTGTTTCTCATAAAAATTATGAACATTTTCACACTTTTTATCACTGCTGACACAGAAATTTAAATGTGTTTTTCTTAGCGAAGGAAACACTTAGAATGCTGAAAGTCGATCTGTGAGCTCACTATTACCATGCCATTGCAGCCGCATAGCTTAAATTCACTTACCATGAAATAAAATTTTGAGGCAATAAGGCAGACAATGTCACTTTTTTTAAAAAGCTTCCTTGCCTGTCAAATCTTCTTCACAAGATCTCAAGTGATAAATATATTGGCTAGCATGCTCGGGTTAAGCTGCAGATATGCAAAGAAAAGGTGTACTGGTGTCAACAGATGTCGGTGTCAGAATCAATCTCCAACAGTGGACTGATCAATAAAGCCTCAGACTGGAAATGTCAAGTTTTCAATAAAAAAAAGTTATATAGATAGGTTAGATACATATGCGGGACACTCCATCAACACCAGTGGTGGGTTCTGAGTTGTACAAACGCCGTCAGAAACACAAAAACTGTATTTTGCCTTGACATGAAAGTGAGTTACTTCTTGGCAAAGCGCCATATATGGCGCTTTGCCAAAAAGTCATTCTGTTTTCAAAAAGCTGCCTTGCGTGTTTTTCCTTGCAAAGGAAACACTAAGAGTACTGCAAATTCACGTGTGAGCTCTCTATTACCATGCCATTGCAACCTTCTAATTTAAATGCACTTACCATGAAATAAAATTTTGATGCTCCAAGGGGGACGAACCCAAAATTTTACCCGACACAGAGTTCCATGGCATCGGACCGAAAAAGCTCTTTGACACAAAAAGTTGATTTTTTTCCTCTGCACATTTTTAACATTTGTAGATATACATTCAATACAGCTTGCTCTAATTCTCCTGAAAACAGTCTTTTTTTGTGTTTCTGATAAATATTATGAACATTTTCACACTTTTTATCACTGCTGACACAGAAATTTAAATGTGTTTTTCTTGGAGAAGGAAACACTTAGAATGCTGAAAATCCATCTGTGAGCTCACTATTACCATGCTATTGAAGCCGCCTAGTTTAAATTCACTTACCATGAAAGAAAGTTTTGAGGCTGTAAGGCCGACAATGTCACTTTTTTTAAAGAAAGCTGCCTTGCCTGTCAAATCTTCTTCACAAGATCCCAAGTGATAAATATACTGGCTAGCATGCTCGGGGTAAGCTGCAGATATGCAAAGAAAAGGTGTACTGGTGTCAACAGATGTCGGTGTCAGAATCAGTCTCCAACAGTGGACTGATCAACAAAGCCTCAGACTGGAAATGTCAAGTTTTCAATAAAAAAAAGTTATATAGATAGGTTAGATACATATGCGGGACACTCCATTAACACCAGTGGTGGGTTCTGAGTTGTACAAACGCCGTCAGAAACACAAAAACTGTATTTTGCCTTGACATGAAAGTGAGTTACTTCTTGGCAAAGCGCCATATATGGCGCTTTGCCAAAAAGTCATTCTGTTTTCAAAAAGCTGCCTTCGTGTTTTTCCTTGAAAAGGAAACACTAAGAGTACTGCAAATTCACCTGTGAGCTCTCTATTACCATGCCATTGCAACCTTCTAATTTAAATGCACTTACCATGAAATAAAATTTTGATGCTCCAAGGGGGACCAACCCAAAATTTTACCCGACACAGAGTTCCATGGCATCGGACCGAAAAAGCCCTTTGACACAAAAAGTTGATTATTTTTCCTCTGCACATTTTTTACATTTATAGATATACATTCAATGCAGCTTGTTCTAATTCTCCTGAATACAGTCTTTTTGTGTGTTTCTCATAAAAATTATGAACATTTTCACACTTTTTATCACTGCTGACACAGAAATTTAAATGTGTTTTTCTTAGCGAAGGAAACACTTAAAATGCTGAAAGTCAATCTGTGAGCTCACTATTACCATGCCATTGCAGCCGCATAGCTTAAATTCACTTACCATGAAATAAAATTTTGAGGCAATAAGGCAGACAATGTCACTTTTTTTAAAAAGCTTCCTTGCCTGTCAAATCTTCTTCACAAGATCTCAAGTGATAAATATATTGGCTAGCATGCTCGGGTTAAGCTGCAGATATGCAAAGAAAAGGTGTACTGGTGTCAACAGATGTCGGTGTCAGAATCAATCTCCAACAGTGGACTGATCAATAAAGCCTCAGACTGGAAATGTCAAGTTTTCAATAAAAAAAAGTTATATAGATAGGTTAGATACATATGCGGGACACTCCATCAACACCAGTGGTGGGTTCTGAGTTGTACAAACGCCGTCAGAAACACAAAAACTGTATTTTGCCTTGACATGAAAGTGAGTTACTTCTTGGCAAAGCGCCATATATGGCGCTTTGCCAAAAAGTCATTCTGTTTTCAAAAAGCTGCCTTGCGTGTTTTTCCTTGCAAAGGAAACACTAAGAGTACTGCAAATTCACGTGTGAGCTCTCTATTACCATGCCATTGCAACCTTCTAATTTAAATGCACTTACCATGAAATAAAATTTTGATGCTCCAAGGGGGACGAACTCAAAATTTTACCCGACACAGAGTTCCATGGCATCGGACCGAAAAAGCCCTTTGACACAAAAAGTTGATTTTTTTCCTTTGCACATTTTTAACATTTGTAGATATACATTCAATACAGCTTGCTCTAATTCTCCTGAATACAGTCTTTTTTTGTGTTTCTGATAAATATTATGAACATTTTCACACTTTTTATCACTGCTGACACAGAGATTTAAATGTGTTTTTCTTGGAGAAGGAAACACTTAGAATGCTGAAAATCCATCTGTGAGCTCACTATTACCATGCTATTGAAGCCGCCTAGTTTAAATTCACTTACCATGAAAGAAAGTTTTGAGGCTGTAAGGCCGACAATTTCACTTTTTTTAAAGAAAGCTGCCTTGCCTGTCAAATCTTCTTCACAAGATCCCAAGTGATAAATATACTGGCTAGCATGCTCGGGGTAAGCTGCAGATATGCAAAGAAAAGGTGTACTGGTGTCAACAGATGTCGGTGTCAGAATCAGTCTCCAACAGTGGACTGATCAATAAAGCCTCAGACTGGAAATGTCAAGTTTTCATTAATAAAAGAGTTATATAGATAGGTTAGATACATATGCGGGACACTCCATTAACACCAGTGGTGGGTTCTGAGTTGTACAAACGCCGTCAGAAACACTAAAACTGTATTTTGCCTTGACATGAAAGTGAGTTACTTCTTGGCAAAGCGCCATATATGGCGCTTTGCCAAAAAGTCATTCTGTTTTCAAAAAGCTGCCTTGCGTGTTTTTCCTTGCAAAGGAAACACTAAGAGTACTGCAAATTCACCTGTGAGCTCTCTATTACCATGCCATTGCAACCTTCTAATTTAAATGCACTTACCACGAAATAAAATTTTGATGCTCCAAGGGGGACGAACCCAATATTTTACACGACACAGAGTTCCATGGCATCGGACCGAAAAAGCCCTTTGACACAAAAAGTTGATTATTTTTCCTCTGCACATTTTTTACATTTATAGATATACATTCAATGCAGCTTGTTCTAATTCTCCTGAATACAGTCTTTTTTTGTGTTTCTCATAAAAATTATGAACATTTTCACACTTTTTATCACTGCTGACACAGAAATTTAAATGTGTTTTTCTTAGCGAAGGAAACACTTAGAATGCTGAAAGTCGATCTGTGAGCTCACTATTACCATGCCATTGCAGCCGCATAGCTTAAATTCACTTACCATGAAATAAAATTTTGAGGCAATAAGGCAGACAATGTCACTTTTTTTAAAAAGCTTCCTTGCCTGTCAAATCTTCTTCACAAGATCTTAAGTGATAAATATATTGGCTAGCATGCTCGGGTTAAGCTGCAGATATGCAAAGTAAAGGTGTACTGGTGTCAACAGATGTCAGTGTCAGAATCAATCTCCAACAGTGGACTGATCAATAAGGCCTCAGACTAGAAATGTCAAGTTTTCAACAAAAAAAAGTTATGTAAATAGGTTAGATACATATGCGGGACACTCCATCAACACCAGTGGTGGGTTCTGAGTTGTACAAACGCCGTCAGAAACACAAAAACTGTATTTTGCCTTGACATGAAAGGCAAAAAGCTGCCTTGCGTGTTTTTCCTTGCAAAGGAAACACTAAGAGTACTGCAAATTCACCTGTGAGCTCTCTATTACCATGCCATTGCAACCTTCTAATTTAAAGGCACTTATCATGAAATAAAATTTTGATGCTCCAAGGGGGACAAACCCAAAATTTTACCCGACACAGAGTTTCATGGCATCGGACCGAAAAAGCCCTTTGACACAAAAAGTTGATTTTTTTCCTCTGCACATTTTTAACATTTGTAGATATACATTCAATACAGCTTGCTCTAATTCTCCTGAATACAGTCTTTTTTTGTGTTTCTGATAAATATTATGAACATTTTCACACTTTTTATCACTGCTGACAGAAATTTAAATGTGTTTTTCTTGGAGAAGGAAACACTTAGAATGTTGAAAATCCATCTGTGAGCTCACTATTACCATGCTATTGAAGCCGCCTAGTTTAAATTCACTTACCATGAAAGAAGGTTTTGAGGCTGTAAGGCCGACAATTTCACTTTTTTTAAAGAAAGCTGCCTTGCCTGTCAAATCTTCTTCACAAGATCCCAAGTGATAAATATACTGGCTAGCATGCTCGGGGTAAGCTGCAGATATGCAAAGAAAAGGTGTACTGGTGTCAACAGATGTCGGTGTCAGAATCAGTCTCCAACAGTGGACTGATCAATAAAGCCTCAGACTGGAAATGTCAAGTTTTCAATAAAAAAAAGTTATATAGATAGGTTAGATACATATGCGGGACACTCCATTAACACCAGTGGTGGGTTCTGAGTTGTACAAACGCCGTCAGAAACACAAAAACTGTATTTTGCCTTGACATGAAAGTGAGTTACTTCTTGGCAAAGCGCCATATATGGCGCTTTGCCAAAAAGTAATTCTGTTTTCAAAAAGCTGCCTTGCGTGTTTTTCCTTGCAAAGGAAACACTAAGAGTACTGCAAATTCACCTGTGAGCTCTCTATTACCATGCCATTGCAACCTTCTAATTTAAATGCACTTACCATGAAATAAAATGTTGATGCTCCAAGGGGGACGAACCCAAAATTTTACCCGACACAGAGTTCCATGGCATCGGACCGAAAAAGCCCTTTGACACAAAAAGTTGATTTTTTTCCTCTGCACATTTTTAACATTTGTAGATATGCATTCAATACAGCTTGCTCTAATTCTCCTGAATACAGTCTTTTTTTGTGTTTCTGATAAATATTATGAACATTTTCACACTTTTTATCACTGCTGACACAGAAATTTAAATGTGTTTTTCCTGGAGAAGGAAACACTTAGAATGCTGAAAATCCATCTGTGAGCTCACTATTACCATGCCATTGCAGCCGCATAGCTTAAATTCACTTAACATGAAATAATATTTTGAGGCAATAAGGCAGACAATGTCACTTTTTTTAAAAAGCTTCCTTGCCTGTCAAATCTTCTTCACAAGATCTCTAGTGATAAATATATTGGCTTGCATGCTCGGGTTAAGCTGCAGATATGCAAAGAAAAGGTGTACTGGTGTCAACAGATGTCAGTGTCAGAATCAATCTCCAACAGTGGACTGATCAATAAGGCCTCAGACTAGAAATGTCAAGTTTTCAACAACAAAAAAATTATGTAAATAGGTTAGATACATATGCGGGACACTCCATCAACACCAGTGGTGGGTTCTGAGTTGTACAAACGCCGTCAGAAACACAAAAACTGTATTTTGCCTTGACATGAAAGTGAGTTACTGCCAAAAAGTCATTCTGTTTTCAAAAAGCTGCCTTGCGTGTTTTTCCTTGCAAAGGAAACACTAAGAGTACTGCAAATTCACCTGTGAGCTCTCTATTACCATGCCATTGCAACCTTCTAATTTAAATGCACTTACCATGAAATAAAATTTTGATGCTCCAAGGGGGACGAACCCAAAATGTTACCCGACACAGAGTTCCATGGCATCGGACCGAAAAAGCCCTTTGACACAAAAAGTTGATTATTTTTCCTCTGCACATTTTTTACATTTATAGATATACATTCAATGCAGCTTGTTCTAATTCTCCTGAATACAGTCTTTTTTTGTGTTTCTCATAAAAATTATGAACATTTTCACACTTTTTATCACTGCTGACACAGAAATTTAAATGTGTTTTTCTTAGCGAAGGAAACACTTAGAATGCTGAAAGTCGATCTGTGAGCTCACTATTACCATGCCATTGCAGCCGCATAGCTTAAATTCACTTACCATGAAATAAAATTTTGAGGCAATAAGGCAGACAATGTCACTTTTTTTAAAAAGCTTCCTTGCCTGTCAAATCTTCTTCACAAGATCTTAAGTGATAAATATATTGGCTAGCATGCTCGGGTTAAGCTGCAGATATGCAAAGTAAAGGTGTACTGGTGTCAACAGATGTCAGTGTCAGAATCAATCTCCAACAGTGGACTGATCAATAAGGCCTCAGACTAGAAATGTCAAGTTTTCAACAAAAAAAAGTTATGTAAATAGGTTAGATACATATGCGGGACACTCCATTAACACCAGTGGTGGGTTCTGAGTTGTACAAACGCCGTCAGAAACACAAAAACTGTATTTTGCCTTGACATGAAAGTGAGTTACTGCCAAAAAGTCATTCTGTTTTCAAAAAGCTGCCTTGCGTGTTTTTCCTTGCAAAGGAAACACTAAGAGTACTGCAAATTCACCTGTGAGCTCTCTATTACCATGCCATTGCAACCTTCTAATTTAAAGGCACTTATCATGAAATAAAATTTTGATGCTCCAAGGGGGACGAACCCAAAATTTTACCCGACACAGAGTTTCATGGCATCGGACCGAAAAAGCCCTTTGACACAAAAAGTTGATTTTTTTCCTCTGCACATTTTTAACATTTGTAGATATACATTCAATACAGCTTGCTCTAATTCTCCTGAATACAGTCTTTTTTTGTGTTTCTGATAAATATTATGAACATTTTCACACTTTTTATCACTGCTGACAGAAATTTAAATGTGTTTTTCTTGGAGAAGGAAACACTTAGAATGTTGAAAATCCATCTGTGAGCTCACTATTACCATGCTATTGAAGCCGCCTAGTTTAAATTCACTTACCATGAAAGAAAGTTTTGAGGCTGTAAGGCCGACAATTTCACTTTTTTTAAAGAAAGCTGCCTTGCCTGTCAAATCTTCTTCACAAGATCCCAAGTGATAAATATACTGGCTAGCATGCTCGGGGTAAGCTGCAGATATGCAAAGAAAAGGCTTACTGGTGTCAACAGATGTCGGTGTCAGAATCAGTCTCCAACAGTGGACTGATCAATAAAGCCTCAGACTGGAAATGTCAAGTTTTCAACAAAAAAAAGTTATGTAAATAGGTTAGATACATATGCGGGACACTCCATCAACATCTGTGGTGGGTTCTGAGTTGTACAAACGCCGTCAGAAACACAAAAACTGTATTTTGCCTTGACAAGAAAGTGAGTTACTGCCAAAAAGTAATTCTGTTTTCAAAAAGCTGCCTTGCGTGTTTTTCCTTGCAAAGGAAACACTAAGAGTACTGCAAATTCACCTGTGAGCTCTCTATTACCATGCCATTGCAACCTTCTAATTTAAATGCACTTACCATGAAATAGAATGTTGATGCTCCAAGGGGGACGAACCCAAAATTTTACCCGACACAGAGTTCCATGGCATCGGACCGAAAAAGCCCTTTGACACAAAAAGTTGATTTTTTTCCTCTGCACATTTTTAACATTTGTAGATATACATTCAATACAGCTTGCTCTAATTCTCCTGAATACAGTCTTTTTTTGTGTTTCTGATAAATATTATGAACATTTTCACACTTTTTATCACTGCTGACACAGAAATTTAAATGTGTTTTTCTTGGAGAAGGAAACACTTAGAATGCTGAAAATCCATCTGTGAGCTCACTATTACCATGCTATTGAAGCCGCCTAGTTTAAATTCACTTACCATGAAAGAAAGTTTTGAGGCTGTAAGGCCGACAATTTCACTTTTTTTAAAGAAAGCTGCCTTGCCTGTCAAATCTTCTTCACAAGATCAAAAGTGATAAATATACTGGCTAGCATGCTCGGGGTAAGCTGCAGATATGCAAAGAAAAGGTGTACTGGTGTCAACAGATGTCGGTGTCAGAATCAGTCTCCAACAGTGGACTGATCAATAAAGCCTCAGACTGGAAATGTCAAGTTTTCAATAAAAAAAGAGTTATATAGATAGGTTAGATACATATGCGGGACACTCCATTAACACCAGTGGTGGGTTCTGAGTTGTACAAACGCCGTCAGAAACACTAAAACTGTATTTTGCCTTGACATGAAAGTGAGTTACTTCTTGGCAAAGCGCCATATATGGCGCTTTGCCAAAAAGTCATTCTGTTTTCAAAAAGCTGCCTTGCGTGTTTTTCCTTGCAAAGGAAACACTAAGAGTACTGCAAATTCACCTGTGAGCTCTCTATTACCATGCCATTGCAACCTTCTAATTTAAATGCACTTACCATGAAATAAAATTTTGATGCTCCAAGGGGGACGAACCCAAAATTTTACCCGACACAGAGTTCCATGGCATCGGACCGAAAAAGCCCTTTGACACAAAAAGTTGATTTTTTTCCTCTGCACATTTTTAACATTTGTAGATATACATTCAATACAGCTTGCTCTAATTCTCCTGAATACAGTCTTTTTTTGTGTTTCTGATAAATATTATGAACATTTTCACACTTTTTATCACTGCTGATACAGAAATTTAAATGTGTTTTTCTTGGAGAAGGAAACACTTAGAATGCTGAAAATCCATCTGTGAGCTCACTATTACCATGCTATTGAAGCCGCCTAGTTTAAATTCACTTCCCATGAAAGAAAGTTTTGAGGCTGTAAGGCCGACAATGTCACTTTTTTTAAAGAAAGCTGCCTTGCCTGTCAAATCTTCTTCACAAGATCCCAAGTGATAAATATACTGGCTAGCATGCTCGGGGTAAGCTGCAGATATACAAAGAAAAGGTGTACGGTGTCAACAGATGTCGGTGTCAGAATCAGTCTCCAACAGTGGACTGATCAATAAAGCCTCAGACTGGAAATGTCAAGTTTTCAATAAAAAAAGTTATATAGATAGGTTAGATACATATGCGGGACACTCCATCAACACCAGTGGTGGGTTCTGAGTTGTACAAACGCCGTCAGAAACACAAAAACTGTATTTTGCCTTGACATGAAAGTGAGTTACTTCTTGGCAAAGCGCCATATATGGCGCTTTGCCAAAAAGTCATTCTGTTTTCAAAAAGCTGCCTTGCGTGTTTTTCCTTGCAAAGTAAACACTAAGAGTACTGCAAATTCACCTGTGAGCTCTCTATTACCATGCCATTGCAACCTTCTAATTTAAATGCACTTACCATGAAATAAAATGTTGATGCTCCAAGGGGGACGAACCCAATATTTTACCCGACACAGAGTTCCATGGCATCGCACCGAAAAAGCCCTTTGACACAAAAAGTTGATTATTTTTCCTCTGCACATTTTTTACATTTATAGATATACATTCAATGCAGCTTGTTCTAATTCTCCTGAATACAGTCTTTTTTTGTGTTTCTCATAAAAATTATGAACATTTTCACACTTTTTATCACTGCTGACACAGACATTTAAATGTGTTTTTCTTAGCGAAGGAAACACTTAGAATGCTGAAAGTCGATCTGTGAGCTCACTATTACCATGCCATTGCAGCCGCATAGCTTAAATTCACTTACCATGGAATAATATTTTGAGGCAATAAGGCAGACAATGTCACTTTTTTTAAAAAGCTTCCTTGCCTGTCAAATCTTCTTCACAAGATCTCAAGTGATAACTATATTGGCTAGCATGCTCGGGTTAAGCTGCAGATATGCAAAGAAAAGGTGTACTGGTGTCAACAGATGTCAGTGTCAGAATCAATCTCCAACAGTGGACTGATCAATAAGGCCTCAGACTAGAAATGTCAAGTTTTCAACAACAAAAAAGTTATGTAAATAGGTTAGATACATATGCGGGACACTCCATCAACACCAGTCGTGGGTTCTGAGTTGTACAAACGCCGTCAGAAACACAAAAACTGTATTTTGCCTTGACATGAAAGTGAGTTACTTCTTGGCAAAGCGCCATATATGGCGCTTTGCCAAAAAGTCATTCTGTTTTCAAAAAGCTGCCTTGAGTGTTTTTCCTTGCAAAGGAAACACTAAGGGGCCAATTCATAGAATTCGGCGCACAAGTGGCGCACGCGGCTGGCGCACAGTGTGCGCGTGCGGTAGTCTGCGCCAGCCGCGTGCGCCGAAACACATTCAGGCGCACAGCGTATTCATGGATTCCAACATCCACAACCAGCCGTGGCGCAGAGTGGCGCAGCTACCCTGCAGCAGCGTCAGTTACGCCCCCAAGAACGCCCCTCGCGCAGGGAAAAGCCATCAAAATCCCCAATCCAGCGCAAAGGGCAGCAGCAAACGCAGAGCGGGGAGCGTGTATTTCAGGGGTGTGCGGGTGTCCCCACACGCGATAGGCCTGGGTACGTGTATTACAGGGGTGCGCGAGAAAATCTACACGCGATTGGCCTGGGTACGTGGATTTCAGGGGTGCGCGAGAAATTCTACACGCGATTGGCCTGGGTACGTGGATTACAGGGGTGCGCGAGAAATTCTACACGCGATTGGCCTGGGTACGTGTATTACAGGGATGCGCGAGAAAATCTACACGCGATTGGGCTGGGTACGTGGATTTCAGGGGTGCGCGAGAAATTCTACACGCGATTGGCCTGGGTACGTGGATTACAGGGGTGCGCGAGAAATTCTACACGCGATTGGCCTGGGTACGTGGATTACAGGGGTGCGCGAGAAAATCTACACGCGATTGGCCTGGGTACGTGGATTTCAGGGGTGCGCGAGAAATTCTACACGCGATTGGCCTGGGTACGTGGATTACAGGGGTGCGCGAGAAATTCTACACGCGATTGGCCTGGGTACGTGTATTACAGGGGTGCGTGAGAAAATCTACACGCGATTGGCCTGGGTACGTGGATTTCAGGGGTGCGCGAGAAATTCTACACGCGATTGGCCTGGGTACGTGGATTACAGGGGTGCGCGAGAAATTCTACACGCGATTGGCCTGGGTACGTGGATTTCAGGGGTGCGCGAGAAAATCTACACGCGATTGGCCTGGGTACGTGTATTACAGGGGTGTGCGAGAAATCCTACACGCGATTGGGCCTGTGCGAGTGGGGCAGTGTATTACGTGGGTGTGCGGGAAGTTGAAGAGGTGAATTGCCAGTGTGGGTCCTCCCAGGTCTCCCCTCTACCCCCGTCCACGACCTCTGCAGGCAGCCCACACCACAGGGGAATACCCTGCACCCCTGGTCATGTCCCGCAGGCAGCCCATCCACCATGGGCATGCCCCCCAGCCAAGCCACATGTACCCTTGCACCCCCACCCCCCAGCACCGTGGGGCACCTGCCAGCAGGCCCCCAACCATGTCCCACTCATGTCCCCTTGCACCCCCACCCCCCAGCACTGTGGGGCACCTGCCAGCAGGCCCCCAACCATGTCCCCTTGCACCCCCACCCCCCAGCAGGCCCCCACTCATGTCCCCCGGCACCCCCACCCCCCAGCACTGTGGGGCACCTGCCAGCAGGCCCCCAACCATGTCCCCTTGCACCCCCACCCCCCAGCAGGCCCCCACTCATGTCCCCCTGCACCCCCACCCCCCAGCACTGTGGGGCACCTGCCAGCAGGCCCCCAACCATGTCTCCCACCACCCCCACCCCTCCAGTCACCAGGGGCAGCCTCCACAAGGCCCCCACCCATGTCTCCCACCACCCCCACCCCCCAGTCACCAGGGGAAGCCTCCACAAGGCCCCCACCCATGTCTCCCACCACCCCCACCCCCCAGTCACCAGGGGCAGCCTCCACAAGGCCCCCACCCATGTCTCCCACCACCCCCACCCCCCAGTCACCAGGGGCAGCCTCCACGAGGCCCCCACCCATGTCTCCCACCACCCCCACCCCCCAGTCACCAGGGGCAGCCTCCACCAGGCCCCCACCCATGTCTCCCACCACCCCCACCCCTCCAGTCACCAGGGGCAGCAACCACCAGGCCCCCACCCATGTCTCCCACCACCCCCACCCCTCCAGTCACCAGGGGCAGCCTCCACAAGGCCCCCACCCATGTCTCCCACCACCCCCACCCCACAGCAGGCCCCCACTCATGTCCCCTTGCACCCCCACCCCCCAGCACTGTGGGGCGCCTGCCAGCAGGCCCCCAACCATGTCCCACTCATGTCCCCTTGCACCCCCACCCCCCAGCAGGCCCCCACTCATGTCCCCTTGCACCCCCACCCCCCAGCACTGTGGGGCACCTGCCAGCAGGCCCCCAACCATGTCCCACTCATGTCCCCTTGCACCCCCACCCCCCAGCAGGCCCCCACTCATGTCCCCTTGCACCCACACCCCCCAGCACTGTGGGGCACCTGCCAGCAGGCCCCCAACCATGTCCCACTCATGTCCCCTTGCACCCCCACCCCCCAGCAGGCCCCCACTCATGTCCCCTTGCACCCCCACCCCCCAGCACTGTGGGGCACCTGCCAGCAGGCCCCCAACCATGTCCCACTCATGTCCCCTTGCACCCCCACCCCTCCAGTCACCAGGGGCAGCCTCCACCAGGCCCCCACCCATGTCTCCCACCACCCCCACCCCTCCAGTCACCAGGGGCAGCCTCCACAAGGCCCCCACCCATGTCTCCCACCACCCCCACCCCCCAGTCACCAGGGGCAGCCTCCACCAGGCCCCCACCCATGTCTCCCACCACCCCCACCCCTCCAGTCACCAGGGGCAGCCTCCACAAGGCCCCCACCCATGTCTCCCACCACCCCCACCCCCCAGTCACCAGGGGCAGCCTCCACAAGGCCCCCACCCATGTCTCCCACCACCCCTACCCCCCACCCCCCAGGGGCAGCCTCCACAAGGCCCCCACCCATGTCTCCCACCACCCCCACCCCCCAGTCACCAGGGGCAGCCTCCACAAGGCCCCCACTCATGTCTCCCACCACCCCCACCCGCCAGTCACCAGGGGAATCCTCCACAAGGCCCCCACCCATGGCTCACACCACCCCCACCCCCCAGTCACCAGGGGCAGCCTCCACAAGGCCCCCACCCATGTCTCCCACCACCCCCACCCCCCAGTCACCAGGGGCAGCCTCCACAAGGCCCCCACCCATGTCTCCCACCACCCCCACCCCCCAGTCACCAGGGGCAGCCTCCACCAGGCCCCCACCCATGTCTCCCACCACCCCCACCCCTCCAGTCACCAGGGGCAGCCTCCACCAGGCCCCCACCCATGTCTCCCACCACCCCCACCCCTCCAGTCACCAGGGGCAGCCTCCACAAGGCCCCCACCCATGTCTCCCACCACCCCCACCCCCCAGCAGGCCCCCACTCATGTCCCCTTGCACCCCCACCCCCCAGCACTGTGGGGCACCTGCCAGCAGGCCCCCAACCATGTCCCCTTGCACCCCCACCCCCCAGCAGGCCCCCACTCATGTCCCCCTGCACCCCCACCCCCCAGCACTGTGGGGCACCTGCCAGCAGGCCCCCAACCATGTCCCACTCATGTCCCCTTGCACCCCCACCCCCCAGCAGGCCCCCACTCATGTCCCCTTGCACCCCCACCCCCCAGCACTGTGGGGCACCTGCCAGCAGGCCCCCAACCATGTCCCACTCATGTCCCCTTGCACCCCCACCCCCCAGCAGGCCCCCACTCATGTCCCCTTGCACCCCCACCCCCCAGCACTGTGGGGCACCTGCCAGCAGGCCCCCAACCATGTCCCACTCATGTCCCCTTGCACCCCCACCCCCCAGCAGGCCCCCACTCATGTCCCCTTGCACCCCCACCCCCCAGCACTGTGGGGCACCTGCCAGCAGGCCCCCAACCATGTCCCACTCATGTCCCCTTGCACCCCCACCCCTCCAGTCACCAGGGGCAGCCTCCACCAGGCCCCCACCCATGTCTCCCACCACCCCCACCCCTCCAGTCACCAGGGGCAGCCTCCACAAGGCCCCCACCCATGTCTCCCACCACCCCCACCCCCCAGTCACCAGGGGCAGCCTCCACAAGGCCCCCACCCATGTCTCCCACTACCCCACCCCCCAGTCACCAGGGGCAGCCTCCACCAGGCCCCCACCCATGTCTCCCACCACCCCCACCCCTCCAGTCACCAGGGGCAGCCTCCACAAGGCCCCCACCCATGTCTCCCACCACCCCCACCCCCCAGTCACCAGGGGCAGCCTCCACAAGGCCCCCACCCATGTCTCCCACCACCCCCACCCCCCACCCCCCAGGGGCAGCCTCCACAAGGCCCCCACCCATGTCTCCCACCACCCCCACCCCCCAGTCACCAGGGGCAGCCTCCACAAGGCCCCCACCCATGTCTCCCACCACCCCCACCCCCCAGTCACCAGGGGCAGCCTCCACCAGGCCCCCGCCCATGTCTCCCACCACCCCCAACCCCCAGTCACCAGGGGCAGCCTCCACCAGGCCCCCAACCATGTCCCCCTGCACCCCACCCCCCAGCAGTGCAGGGGCACCCTCCACAAGGCCCCCACCCATGTCTCCCACCACCCCCACCCCCCAGTCACCAGGGGCAGCCTCCACAAGGCCCCCACCCATGTCTCCCACCACCCCCACCCCCCGGTCACCAGGGGCAGCCTCCACCAGGCCCCCACCCATGTCTCCCACCACCCCCACCCCCCAGTCACCAGGGGCAGCCTCCACCAGGCCCCCAACCATGTCCCCCTGCACCCCCAACCCCCAGCAGTGCAGGGGCACCCTCCGCCAGGCCCCCACTCATGTCTCCCACCACCCCCACCCCCCAGCCACCAGGGGCAGCCTCCACCAGGCCCCCAACCATGTCCCCCTGCACCCCCACCCCCCAGCACTGTGGGGCACCTGCCAGCAGGCCCCCAACCATGTCCCACTCATGTCCCCTTGCACCCCCACCCCCCAGCAGGCCCCCACTCATGTCCCCTTGCACCCCCACCCCCCTGCAGGCCCCCACTCATGTCCCCCTGCCCCCAGGTCCTGACGAAACGCAATCATGGCAGTAATGGGCAGCATACCCAGCACAAACACCCAGCCAAGGATTGCATCCACCCACATAGTAGATGCAATTACATGATACAACCCCAATGGCAAGTATGTAAATGAACACATGTCCGTCACACACACACACACACAATGGGTGCAAGTGAATGTCAAAACCCATATCATGACATGCATGAAACCAATGAGAAAATACCACAAATGTAAGTAATAAATATATGTATTAAAGATGAAAATGAAGTAAAGAAATAAAACACACAACAATGGGGATGACAAAACAAATGGTCCATGTCCGAGAACTAATAGAAAAAATCAAAAAACAAAGGAATCCAAAAACTAATGTAGTCCAAAGCAAAATAATGGGGGGGAAAAATAAGGAAAAACCATTGCCTCATGGTGAACACAAATATAAATCCAACAAATGTTTTCCAAACATCAAACTATGTGCAAGAATATCCCAGGGTCCATGAGCCCAACACCATAAATGAAACCTACTACTACTAACTAATAAAAAAAATATATACAGAAAAGTGGCCATTGTCCGAGCGGTCCAAAAAAAACTTAAAAAATAAAGGAAACCTAACACTAACTAACTAAAGAACTATATACAATGGCAGCGGGCAAGTCCTGCGGCTCACTCTGTGATGTTGCCGGCCAGGGCATCATCGAACTCCATGTCGATGTCCCGGAGGCGGGACTCTGTCCTGGCCCCGAGGTCTCGCAGGGACAACCCCGTGTCCACCTCAAACTCCCTGCGAGCTTCCTCGAGGCACTCAGCCCGCCTCAACGCCCGACGCATGGAGAACTCCGCCCTCACCATGGTGAGCCGCTCCTCTTCCGCCCGCTGCCGCTCCGCACCTATCCGCTGGACCAACTGCTCCCACACGGAAGACACTGCCATCCCAGGGTTCTCCTGCCCTCCGGCCGATGCCTGCCCCTCTGATCTTGATGGCCCCGAGCCATGATGCCTCCCACGTCGAGCCTGCTGCTGCCTCCGACGCCACTGCCTCTGCCAGCACGACGGCATCCAGGCTGATGGAATCCACCGATGCCGTCGTGCACGTGCCCTGCCAGATGATGCCGGCACATCCTCCATCTGCAGGGGGACAGTTGCTGGTGTGTCCACCCCTGCTGGAGCTTCGACTCCTGACTGTGGCAGGGATGGGGTCCCCACCGAGCTGGCTGCGTTGGTCAGGGCAGGTCCACAGGGGGCCCTGGTGGCATCTGGGCCGGAAGACGGCATGGAGCACGACTGGCGCATAGCCTCCACAGAGGAGGAGAGGGTCGCCAGAAGGCCACACACATGTAGGAAACCCCCGACCATGGCGGCTCCCAAATGGTTCACGTACGCACGGTGCTCTTCGTGATGATGTGCATGCTCCTCCCGGGAAGCATGCACCTCATCACGAATGCCAGCCGTGCGCAACGCGACACCAATCAGGACCCTCTCCACACGGCCAGGGGTCCCCTCGTCCGCAGGTAGAGGAGTGTCAGATGACATGGACATCTCCCCTACCTGCGGACGGGCCTGGGATGGGGCATCCCTGCTGGTGCATGGTGGTGCAGTCACAGTGTCAGGGACAGTGACATGCACAGGCACCTCCACGGCGACCTGTGCTGCCTCCTGCCCCTGGCCCTGGACTGCACCACTTGCACCAGCGGGGATGCCCCCACCAGGCCCCATGTGTGGCTCAGTAGCGGCCTCCTCCCCCTCTGTGGAAACCACCAACCTGGATGTCTCCACGCCGTCTTCCGCCGGTGCAAGCCCCTGTGGGGGCTCACCCACCCCTTCCGCTGCAGCCGTGGCGGCATCCCCGCCGCTCTGCTCCACAGCGCCTTCTCCGCCCTCTTCTTCACTTGCCACTGTGTAGAGGGAGACATAGAACACAAGCATCAGGGTACTGTACAATGGTCCCCTAGACAGGAAGCAACAGCAGATGAGTGGCACTGTCATACATCACTTCCATCATGTCCCTCCACAACACATGGGTCAGTGCAGGCAAAACACATACAGTAACAGGCATGGCGCATGCCATGGACATTGGCATACATGACCAAGGGACTCATGATTCATACAATGTTGGTTTTAAACTCACATGCATCATGGGTCTTGCCATCACATGCACACACCTCACCGTAGTTCCATCCATCTGGCCTCGTACACCACAGACGCAGTGGATACAAGGATGACTAGGCTGCATCAGTGAATCTGAACATTGTCACAGACATGTGTCATGCATCCATGGCAGTTACAAGTCACAGACACGCAGGTCAGACACACACACATGGACACCATACGTGTACATGGGACCAGCACCCATCCCTCACCCCCACCCATGTCCAGGAACAGAGACTGCCATGCTTCCATGTGTCCATTCCGCACAGAGCCCCCCATGTTGCAATAGAACACATGCACCAACCATGTGGTTCACACATCACTGTACTCACATGCCTGACCATGATGTCCCTGCACACACACATACGTACATGGCCTATGTCACACATACAGGCAGGTATCAGACAACCAGCACACTGCAACATGCCCTGTCTCACACAGTAATGCTTGGCCACTTACCGGCCAACTCCAGATGGGTCTTCCTCCGAAGGATCTGGGCGTGGAGCGCTGGGCCTACGCGTTCCAGGACCCTCATCTGGATGTCACTCAGGCGTGCCCGGCCCCCCTCCGCGAGGCGCCGGGCCTTATTGAGGGTCCTGGACCTCAAGTCCTCCCAGCGCTTCCTGATGTGCTTGATGTCGCGGGTTGCCACCCCCTCCGCGTTGATGGCAACCACTACATCGTCCCAGATCCTCTCCCGTCCTTCCTTGTTGGCGCGTGGTCTTCCGAAGAGGGCATCATAATGCCCCAGGACATGCTCCACCAGGACACCAACTTCCTTCTCACTGAAGCTGGTGGCCCTCTGCCTCTCTGGCTGGGGGTCGCCACTGGTCTCAGATGGTGCTTGCCCCGACATGGCGACCCCCGAGGCAGGCGTGGGTGGGCAACTGGGTCCTGGGGCTGGGCTGTGGAGCGATGGTATCCCAGTCGGGAGTCTACTGTTCCAGCAGGGGTGGACACAGCAACTGGACCCCTGCAGATGGCTGATGTGCAGGCACCAAATGGCAGGGCACGGTGGCAGCAGGCAGGCAGGCAGGCAGGCAGCAGCAGATGGCACGTGGGAGGCTGCTCGGGGCACTGGGGGGCAGTGATTCGGCCTTCTGGGCAGGAGTGTGGTCTTCCGTGTGTATTCGCGTGGCCAGCTTGATACGGAGTGATTTGGCACGTGAAAAATCTGCACGTCAGCGTGTAATTCAAGGAAAGGCCCTTAGCGCGTAAGCGCGTCTGCACGCATACGCATTTTCATTGGACCAAAGGCCCTCAGCGCGTGAGCGCGTCTGTGACGTGTCGTGCGAGGGTGTATCCCTCATTGCACGTGATGACAGAACACACGTGGATTTCAACCAATCGCGTGTGAAAGTTCACGGCACCCCGGAACACACGTACCCAGGCTAATCGCGTGTGGAACTACCCGCGCACCCGGAAAAACACGTACCCAGGCTAATCGCGTGTGGAACTACCCGCGCACCCGGAAACACACGTACCCAGGCTAATCGCGTGTGGAACTACCCGCGCACCCGGAAACACACGTACCCAGGCTAATCGCGTGTGGAACTACCCGCGCACCCGGAAACACACGTACCCAGGCTAATCACGTGTGGAACTACCCGCGCACCCGGAAACACACGTACCCAGGCTAATCGCATGTGGAACTACCCGCGCACCCGGAAAAACACGTACCCAGGCTAATCGCGTGTGGAAAACTGCACGTTCGCGTGTAATGCGCGTAATCGCGCGTGAAAAACTGCACGTCCGCGTGTGATGCGCGTAATCGAGCGTGAGAAACTGCACGTCCGCATGTGACGTGACGCGCGCGTGCGTTTCCCTCAGCACGGGTTAAAGGTGAGCGGGCCCAGCAGTTCGCTGTACGTGCCTTCCGTGGAGACCGACGTGTGTTGCTGCTTCCAGTTGTTTCGCGCGCCATCTACTTCACAGCTCTCAAGGACGTATCTCTTCTTTTGGCGGGGGTATTGGCTACGCGTGTTTTTCTGCATCGCGCTAGTCAGACGGTGAGTCGCAAACGCTCGTTTTCCACTGCGGGTGCCCCTGTGTATTGCACCCATTTTCGATGTCATCGTAGCCTGCGTGTCCCACGCGTACGCGTTATTCGTGTTACTGGGTGCCACCGCGTACTGCGGGAGGTTAAATCCACGCACGTAGGCTGCAGGGTTGCGTGCATGGTTTTACTGCAGTTTTGGGGTGCCTGAGTGTTGCGTGACCCGTCACCACATCACCGGGGTCACATACAGCCTTGCAGGTGCAGGGGGGCTGTTAACATCTTGCTTCCCACCCCCTTCACCCCAATTGGCCAGGTCAATTGTGGTGTACACCTCCCATTGGCACCACTCCATCTGTGCCAGCACTATTACATCTGTGCCATGGTTGGGAGGCCACCAAAGGTGAGGGGCGCCTCAGCTGGGCGTACTCCTCGTGGCGGGCGTGGTCGGGGACGTGGCCGTGGTGACCAGGGAGTAGGGGGACTCCAGGGTGTCCAGGGCAGCCACAGAGGGGGAAGAGGCAGGGGTGCGCCACTTGAGCACAATGTTGTGCCATGTGTTGGTGCAGCCATGCCACCACCCCCTGTGGTATCGGGGGATGCAGCTCCTGCATCTGGCACTGGCACCCGTATGACCCGGCAGTCCGTTCCATCGACTGCCATGGGCCCAAGGGTAGCGGTAGCTGCAGGTGCAGCTGTGGACACCGCCACCCAGGCTCAGGGTCTGCCAGCGCAGGCTGCGTTGGCACTTGAAGAGCCCTTGGTAGATCTCCAACAGGCCAGGGGGGAAACCATAGGGGCACGCCGGGCTGCTCAGACCAAGACACGTGTCCCTGGGGCAGTCATGTCATCTGCTGCCCCGAACAGCCGGGTGTTGGCAAGTGCAGGGGCAGATGCACCCAACAGCACCCCGGTTGTGAGTCTGCCAACCAGGACCGTTGCGGTCAATGACCCTGCCACAGCTGATGTTGCTGCGCAGGGTCCATTAGTGGGCACCCAGCTGCCACTGACACAAGTCAGGCCTTTGGTCATCCCTCCACCTGCCACTCCCTCGGCTCAATCCACCGAACCCACTGGCCATACTGGTCAGGGCGGCATTAGCCAGCCAGGGTCTGCGCCACAGTCCAAGAGGAGGAAGGTTGCACCTGCAGCACAGGCTGGGACCCCACACACAGCCACGACCTCCTGCACGTCGAGGAAGAAGCCTTTCTGTAAGCAGGAACTGGACTTTCTCGTGGACTACGTGCGGGGACACAGCCGTGACATGCTAGTGGGTGCCAATAGTCAGACTACGGCTGCCCAACGTGACACCCACTGGAAGCATGTTGCGGAACATGTCAGTTCATTCGGCCATGAGGTGCGCACGGCGCAGGAGTGCAAAAAGCGCTGGAATGACATCAAGCGCAGCACTAAGGCTAAGCGTGCCTCAAATTACAACTTGACTCTGGTGACTGGCGGTGGGCCTGCACCAGAAGAGGAAGAACTCACTCCGCATGAGGCTCTCGTTGCGGAGTTCATACCACCAGAATTGGTCGAAGGTGTGGGAGAGATGCTGGACTTTGATGCCCAGTCCAGTGAGTGTTGATGCGTAGTTGTTGAGGACGTGTGTGTTTCACTTGTGGGATGTGTTGTGCATGATTGCTGCTACATGTGACGTGTACATGGTTCTGATGTGTAAGTAATGCAATGCTACCGTCATGCATGTCTCCTCTGCCTGCATGCGGGACTCCATGTGGGCATGCTCCCTTGCCCCTCCTCCGCCACTCTGCACCCCAGTTCCACCTTTGCACTGGTCTGCTACATTCTTGCCAATGTGTAGTTTCTTGTTCATGTGTCCTGTGTAGATGCTAACTTCCAGCTTAGAAACTGCCAGACATATGCCGTGTGGTACAGCCTTAGTACTCGATGCAGGGTATCCCACTTGTACTATGCATGGATCAGATGTCCCGCAGGGACATGAGTGGCCATTCATGCTCCATGTGCATTGCACGCATGCCCCTATGTGTCCTTGACTGGATGATCACTGTAATATGAGTCCTTGGTTACATACATTGCCTGCCATATTATCGGCCTCCCCATGTCAACTGTGGCTCAGTTCTGCGTTGCACACATGTTTAGGCTCTGACAATCTGTGTGGCTCACAGGCCTCAGCCTGTTCAATGGCCAATGACTCTGTCCAACTCTTGTCGTGTCTTCTTCACACGTGGCTGGCCTCCGGATCTTCCATCATGTGTCCTGCCCACTGTCCCAGCATCATTTGCAGTGTTGTAATTTGAATCACATTAAGCTGTTGATGCCAGTCAACACTGCTTGTCAATACACAGGTGTATGGGCGGCCTTTTGATACCATGCTAGGCATCCCTGCTTTGGTACTGGGGTGGAGGGGTGCTTGGCTGCTAGACATGGTACACATTGAATACACAATGCACGTGATGTCTGAATTTGACATTGCACTGCCTTCACATTTCCTGGCACACACCATGGAGTGCTTGTACATGTAGGTAGTGAGTGGCGTACACATTTTCAGCACTGCATCGACCCACTTCCATGCAAACTGCCACCTTTCAACAGGTCTGATCACAGTAGCTATTCAAAGTAGACCCAGCATGCATGCCAGGTCATATGTTGTGTGTCACATGTCTGCCGGATGCCTTTGCTGTCGGTGTGTGTGTGTGTTGTGTGCTTCTGACATGTGTAGTGACCTTTTCCTCTCTATTTTTCAGGTGATGACGCAATGGATGCAGAGGATGGTGTTGTCATGCCAGACACAGGGTTGGTAAGACCACATCAACCCGGCACTAGTGGGGGTCGTGGGGTGGTAGGCCACGAAAACCCCCAAGTGCTGCAGTCCATCCTGTCTCTGGCTGCCTATGAGTCCAGCCTTGATGACGACTCTGACGTCCATGTTGAGTTGGATGAGCATCAAGTCCATGTGTCAGGGGTGAGTGATTCTGATGTGGACACTCCTCTGTCTGCGACACCTGCACTGAGGGATCAGACAGTCTTGGTTCCTCCGCCCGTGGTGGATCGGGACGCAGGGTCACCCTCCACACCAGTCACTGATGTGCCTGGGACATCACGTCGACGGGGGCATGTAGTCGTGCAGCCGCAGGCGGTGCCAACACAGCGAGGACCCCCGGTCCTTGGGTCCCGCAGGGGTCAAGCCTGGCAACGCGGTCGCCGCGCGCAACCGCTGTATACTGAGTGGGAGCAAGACATGACTGCCAATTCCGAACGGCAGGGGGCAGCAATGGAGAACATCGCTGACAGCATGGAGCGTGTGGCCCGATCTGTGCTCCCCCCTGCTAGGCAGGTGCTTCTCCAGCAGCAGGCGGCACGGTCCACGGCCCGCTCGCTCAGGCTGGGCATGGCGGCCTCAGACAGGGCACGCCAGGCTGAAATGTCGTCTCTGCGTCAAGCAATTGCTGCTCACGCAGAGGCGCACATGGATGCCCTGAGGGAGGAGCATGCCTCCCTCAGATCCACTCTGGGTGTCCTTATGATGTCCCAGAGGCAGCAGGCAGAGGAGAGGTTTGCACAGCTTGAGCGCACCATCTCGGCTGAGTTACAGGCTTGCCGGGAGGTGCAGCGGTTGTCCAGCCAGGCCATGCAGGAGGAACTCCGTGTTACACGTGCTACCTTGCAAGAGGAAGCACGTGTATCACGTGAGGTTCTGCATGCAGACCTATGTAACATCGCCACACAGAACCAGGCTCACCTGTCCGGCAGACTTGCTGCCGACGAGGGGCAAGCTGCGGCTAGGCGTGGCCAGGCTACTGTGCCACGTCCTCCTTTCCAGGATGAGCCAGACTCGGACGACCATCTATCTCCCACATAGGTCGTGCTGTGCAGGCGTTGAGCCCATGGAGGTATTTTTTTTTGGCTCAGCATCATCGCATGTGGATGTTGAGCAGCACCCTGTACCTCCCCCCTCCTGGGTGCCTCCCCTCCCCCCCGGGTCGTATGTGGCCATTTTTGATTTTTCTTTTAGTTTAGTTAGTTAAGTTTCTGTTTGATAGTTAGTTTAAATAGGTAATGTAGGTTTTCCATAGTTAGTGTAATTAGTTAATAGTTGAGTTAGTTTAAAATTTGTAGTCTATTGTGCTTTCATGTGACAGTGCGGTGCCTTGTGGTTTTTGAAGGCATCCACTGTCTGTTCCAGCTGGGCCCTTCATGGTTGTCTTGTGTATGTGTTTGCTGCTTGGGTTCCTTGACTCACATATGCCACTCCTGCCTCCCTTATCCATGGGCTCGCAAGGATGGTTCGGTGTTACAGAATTTTACACAAGGGCTTTGGACTGTCATATCTGTGGCATGTCTGGTGCTTTGTGACTTGTGTTGACACCCCTAGTGGGGATGATTTAGGTGTAATTGTCCACTGTTCAGCTTTTGCTAGATGGGGTGTGTCATGATTAATGTGGACATTGATTGCTATGCATTGTGTATTATTGTCAGGGGTAAGACTGGCCTTGGGCCCAGTACTGTTGGGACTGTGGGGCCTGGGACCATGAAGAAACCCGGATCCAAAGGGTTTCCGTACTTAAAAGGGCTGTTGTGCCCTTTCTGCAGACAGATCCAGCGTTCTGCCCGCCGGAACTACAATTCCCAGCAGGCTTCGCGGGCCCGCGAGCCAATGGGAAGCCGCGCTGGGTGGGGCACGCGACGAATGCGCATGCGCAAGCCCCGAGGCACGGGGCTTGTGCTCGAGACGCCGAGGAGAGAGGACGTCAGCCCAGCAGCTCCCCGGAATCATTTGTTTCATGCACTTTCTGCAGGGGGATGAGGCACCAGAGCACCTTTGCCAGCAGACATGGCCCATTGGACGACGGAATTCCTGACCCGTTTGTTGGTGCCCACATGCACATGTGTGCACGAGCAGAGCCACAGTGATTGCAGACCCACATCCTAGAACTGCTGACATGTTCCAAGGAACTCCAGGCAAGGTGAGCATCACAGGGGGGCCACGACACAGCAAAGCTTGCACCAGGCGAGTTGCACATGCAGGCTTAGTCACAGCACGGAGGGTGAGCTTAGACGAATATTGGTGTTGAAGCACACAATGCAGCTCAGATGTGTTTGTGGACTGATGGCTGTTGATAGTAGGGTTGTCTGGGACACATACAGGGGCAGTGGCACATACCCTGCGGTACACCAAGGTTCATTGAGGCACTTGTATCAACCATGTAGCCTTCCGAGACATGGAAAGGGGCAGCTCACAGGGACATACAGCAAGGGACATACTTGGGTGCAGTGCATGTCTATTCCACGTACTTCATGATAAATGCACTGCCAACTTTGTTTTGGTCATGGTGGTACGCAACTTGCTCTGTAGTCATGGCTTGCCATATGGGTCTGTCTGCTTACCCAGGGAACATTGCATGTTGTGTGAATTGTGACACATTGGTGTTCCATTTGCCACGCACCCACCAGCGCCTGACTTACTGCATTGACTGTGTATGACCCGTCACAGGGGTGATGTAATATATGGGTACGAAGCATCGAGTACTGATTGTCTGTTTGTAGAGTAGTTTGTTGCTATGGGGCATGTTTTGTGTTTTTGTGTAATTGGCACATACAGGTTGTTGACTGTGTCTCTCTTTGCAGCATTGCAGTGCTCCTGTAACCGGCCCTGAGAGTGCGCAGGCAGGAGGCCAGCACTCAAAACCAGAGCTAAGTGTCTTGTTGTTTTCCTTACAAACTGCCCTGCATAGGCTTGCTGGGGAGTGTTCTGATGCATGGATGTATGTGTGGTCCTATTTGGTATGTTTTTTTCCCTAATCACCCGTGATCCTATGCAATTATGAAACCTGTACCCTCTACCCGGTGTTCCTGCTTCCCGTGCCTATCCAAGCAACATTCCCTGACCCTCTTTCCCCACTGGGGTTGCGGATGCCTGTGTAAGCCCCGAACTTGCAGGCGCCAAAACCCTAGAGGGGGTGGTTGGTTCGTACCACTCCTGAGCCTGGAGTACAGAAGGCCATGACAATGATGTCCAAGTTTGTTTGTTTGTGTATGTGTTCATGCAGGTTGTACATTTTCGTGCATTCCCTAGTTTCATGTGTCATTCCTCCTCCCCTCACCTGCCACTCATTCCAGTCATCCAGTGTGTCTACACCTGTCCCGACTGCATATCCCTGAACCTCATTCCCCACCATGATCTCAGGGGCCTGTGTGAGTTTGACCTTGCAGGCACCCGGGACATGGTGTGGGTGGTTGTTTCATGAGACTCCCGCGCCTGTACAGGGGACCTGTGACAGTACACATCCATTCATGGTGCATCATCCCATGTCATGTACCACACATGTCTCACATCCTGTCGTGACATTGTTCTGCTGTGCTACCTTGGTTGTTGCATCATTGTGGTAGTACTTGGCGTTTGTGAGGTACTGCTACGTCAAGTCATCTACTGGAGGGTGTTTGGGTTCGTTTTCATGCCTTGGATTTTGTGATTTTGGAAATGAGTGTGGATTCTGAGGGTTCAGGCATCTTTTTACACACAAGGTGGGAGATGGACACGAAGGGTAAAGGTGATCCTGTGGCCAGGTGGAAATGAGGGTTGGAGGCTCCATGACCCAGGTGCAGTTGTTCAGTGGGTCATGGTCATTTGCGCGGGAGGGGGGGGTTGTTGTTGATAGTTGCATTGCCCTGCAGTGTGATGGGAACTCTGACATTGTAATGTTGTTGTCCTATGTACATGTTGTGTTCTGCTGATCAATGCCTGTTCATGTGTTGTGTTTTCCTTTCAGGTGCGAGGGGATAGTTGTGGTTTGACATGCTGGGGTGTACACATGGTGGATGTTCACATGTGATGTGTAGGGAACACTGATGGTCACTTGAGTGCACATGCATATGTGGAGTGCATGTCCCTGCAGAACCACACACTTGCACTCGGATGCACTCCATGTACTCCCACCCTTGCATATCCACGTGTACACTGTTTGCCTTCTGGTGCCCACTGTGTCCCGGCAGCACATGTTCTGTGACCGATTATGGTTCCAGTATATGCCTAATTTGATGTTTGATGTAGTCTGTCACTTAGATGTGATGCTCAGGGTGTGCATCACACGCAATGGCTGTTCACTGTGCTGTGCGCTGAGCAGTGTGATGCAGGAGTGGGACACTGCACACATGAGCTGCAGTGTTGATTTTGCAATGCATAATGTGTATATAGACAGGCATTCATTGTGATGTTACGTCTACGACTGTTGCAATGCATTTGGAAACGACTTATTTTGGGTGGGACATTTTGTTGGTCTGTCATTTCATCTGATTCCGGGTCAGGCATCATTGTCCGATGCCACTGTACATTTAGGACATGGCAATGTGTACCCTATTGTTACTGCGTCAGTGTATGGGTATTGCTTGCCATGTCATGTTGATGTTTGGGAGGGTTTGACTGACATGATAGTGATGGCCATGGCCTGTTTTGCAGGTGTGTGTGATGCACACCTTGCATGTCCAGGTCATCCGCTTCTCAGAGCAACTAGCTGGGGGTAGGTTTCTCTCCGCAGCAGGGCCCTCCCCCTGGAACAGACTTCCTGCCTGACTTGAACTTGAGGGGAACCATCTCCAGTTCTGGAAGCACCTCAAGACCTTCCTCTTTGCTTCTGCTTACTCTCTGCCTCTCCCTTGCAGAATTCTTCACTGGAACTGCACAGGAGCTGCTACTGGGACACTCTCACCAACCTCGGTCCCTGGCCCAGCCACTGTCCACTTGCACTGCCACCCTGGCAACCCCTGCACTGCAGTACTGTCTCTCTACCCTACAGCCCTCCCTTCCCAGCACTTGTCTGCACTTACCTTTGCAGTTGCCACCAGGCGACCTATGTATTATTTTTTTGGCCTACTTCCCCTGTACTGGACTCCCCCCCACCCTTCCCCTTGCACTTTTCCCTTCCCCCTACCCCTGCACTTGCACAATCTCAATGACACCTGGCCTAGTAGTACCGTTCTCTGTGTTCCCTTGTTCCCCCCCCCTGCCTCATTGCGCCTTGGAATACTTGTGTATGGCCCATGTCATGTCACATGTCATATGTGTGCATTTTGGTTGCACAGGATAGCTTGTGTTTAAGTAGCTAGGGATGCAGACGATGTGGCACTTCCATGGCAACTATCTCAGGGTGGTAGGGTTGTGACAGTTGACTGTCACTTTGTCATCATCGATTGTCACCTGGTATGTGCCAGGCCTGTGTGCACTCCGCAGGGGTGGGAGTTTAGGTGAAAAATGTGGCCACAAGCTGGGTCCGGGCTTCCTCGCCACGTGCCCTGTCCCCTCCCATGGGCAGCGCCTGTGCCTGTGGTTGGGGATGTGGGGGCACCACCATGTCCACCGGGACGCCCTGCCATGTTGCAACATTGTGCAGGACACATGCTGCCACAATGATCCTGCACACTACTGGTGGTGCATAGAGTAGTTGCCCACCAGAGCGGTCAAGGGAGCGGAAACGTGACTTGAGCACTCCGAATGTGCGCTCCACTATGCCCCTGGTTGCAATATGGGCGGCGTTGTATCTTACCTGGGGTGGTGTGGTGGGGTTCCAGATTGGCGTCATCATGTGGTTGCTCAGAGGGTAGGCACTGTCCCCTGGGGAGGTGATAATAATTGAGATTATTAGGGTTGGGATATTTGTCTGTGTGTGACTTGCATGCATGTGCAAGGGCATTTGTACTGATCTAGGAGCCATGTGTCGCCATGCTGCCCAGCTTCCAGGGCCCGGCTCAGGGCGGACATTCTGTATATGAAACTGTCATGGGTGGAGCCAGGGTAGTTTGCATAGACAGAGGTGATGATTCCCTTTGCATCGCATACCACCTGTACATTGATGGAATGCCAGTGCTTGCGGTTTCGGTAGATGTGCTCAGTGGCCCTAGGTGGACGTAGGGCCACATGGGTGCAATCTATGGCACCGAGCACTTTGGGGAAGTGTGCCACCCTGAAAAAATCCAGGACAACGGCCTGCCTTTCTGCGGGTGTTCTGGGCATGTATATGTGCCTGCGGACTGAGGGGCGCGCTGTCATGATTGCCAGTACCTGGTGTAGGCAGCGTGACTGCGTGGCCTGTGAGACCCCCCCCACTATGGCAGTGGTCCGCTGAAACGACCCAGTGGCCAAAAAATGCAAGACATTGAGCAGCTTCTCCAAGGGGCTCAATGCTTGGGAGCAAAGGGTGGGGGATGTGAGGTCATCTTCCCACTCCCTGACCAGGTCTAGGATGATATGGGGTGGAAACCTATACCTGCCGTAGACCTGGTCGTCAGGCATCCCAAAAAGGCTTGTCCGTGGTGCAAAAATGCGTGCCCTGGCTATTCTCCTCCTCCTGCGGTGTCCCACGATCAGTGCAGCAACAAATGGGGCATTCATCGTCGCTGTATATACGCGTTTGTTGTTTGCGCGCACTTTTATGCTGTCCGCGGGACGCCTCCGTGTGGGCGGACTCGTTGACGCCTGTGCACGTCTTTTGCCGTGCACGTGTTTCCCGTATTCGGGTGTCATCGCGTGTGATCGGAGGGGAGCGAGCGTACACGCGATTGGCCTGGGTACGTGTGTTTCCGGGTGCACGGGTAGTTCCATACGCGATTAGCCTGGGTACGTGTTTTTCCGGGTGCGCGGGTAGTTCCACACGCGATTAGCCTGGGTACGTGTGTTTCCGGGTGCGCGGGTAGTTCCACACGCGATTAGCCTGGGTACGTGTGTTTCCGGGTGCGCGGGTAGTTCCACACGCGATTAGCCTGGGTACGTGTTTTTCCGGGTGCGCGGGTAGTTCCACACGCAATTAGCCTGGGTACGTGTGTTCCGGGGTGCCGTGAACTTTCACACGCGATTGGTTGAAATCCACGTGTGTTCTGTCATCACGTGCAATGAGGGATACACCCTCGCACGACACGTCACAGACGCGCTCACGCGCTGAGGGCCTTTGGTCCAATGAAAATGCGTATGCGTGCAGACGCGCTTACGCGCTAAGGGCCTTTCCTCGAATTACACGCTGACGTGCAGATTTTTCACGTGCCAAATCACTCCGTATCAAGCTGGCCACGCGAATACACACGGAAGACCATGCTCCTGCCCAGAAGGCCGAATCATTGCCCCCCAGTGCCCCGAGCAGCCTCCCACGTGCCATCTGCTGCTGCCTGCCTGCCTGCTGCCACCGTGCCCTGCCATTTGGTGCCTGCACATCAGCCATCTGCAGGGGTCCAGTTGCTGTGTCCACCCCTGCTGGAACAGTAGACTCCCGACTGGGATACCATCGCTCCACAGCCCAGCCCCAGGACCCAGTTGCCCACCCACGCCTGCCTCGGGGGTCGCCATGTCGGGGCAAGCACCATCTGAGACCAGTGGCGACCCCCAGCCAGAGAGGCAGAGGGCCACCAGCTTCAGTGAGAAGGAAGTTGGTGTCCTGGTGGAGCATGTCCTGGGGCATTATGATGCCCTCTTCGGAAGACCACGCGCCAACAAGGAAGGACGGGAGAGGATCTGGGACGATGTAGTGGTTGCCATCAACGCGGAGGGGGTGGCAACCCGCGACATCAAGCACATCAGGAAGCGCTGGGAGGACTTGAGGTCCAGGACCCTCAATAAGGCGCGGCGCCTCGCGGAGGGGGGCCGGGCACGCCTGAGTGACATCCAGATGAGGGCCCAGCGCTCCACGCCCAGATCCTTCGGAGGCAGACCCATCTGGAGTTGGCCGGTAAGTGGCCAAGCATTACTGTGTGAGACAGGGCATGTTGCAGTGTGCTGGTTGTCTGATACCTGCCTGTATGTGTGACATAGGCCATGTACGTATGTGTGTGTGCAGGGACATCATGGTCAGGCATGTGAGTACAGTGATGTGTGAACCACATGGTTGGTGCATGTGTTCTATTGCAACATGGGGGGCTCTGTGCGGAATGGACACATGGAAGCATGGCAGTCTCTGTTCCTGGACATGGGTGGGGGTGAGGGATGGGTGCTGGTCCCATGTACACGTATGGTGTCCATGTGTGTGTGTTTGACCTGCGTGTCTGTGACTTGTAACTGCCATGGATGCATGACACATGTCTGTGACAATGTTCAGATTCACTGATGCAGCCTAGTCATCCTTGTATCCACTGCGTCTGTGGTGTACGAGGCCAGATGGATGGAACTACGGTGAGGTGTGTGCATGTGATGGCAAGACCCATGATGCATGTGAGTTTAAAACCAACATTGTATGAATCATGAGTCCCTTGGTCATGTATGCCAATGTCCATGGCATGCGCCATGCCTGTTACTGTATGTGTTTTGCCTGCACTGACCCATGTGTTGTGGAGGGACATGATGGAAGTGATGTATGACAGTGCCACTCATCTGCTGTTGCTTCCTGTCTAGGGGACCATTGTACAGTACCCTGATGCTTGTGTTCTATGTCTCCCTCTACACAGTGGCAAGTGAAGAAGAGGGCGGAGAAGGCGCTGTGGAGCAGAGCGGTGGGGATGCCACCACGGCTGCAGCAGAAGGGGTGGGTGAGCCCCCACAGGGGCTTGCACCGGCGGAAGACGGCGTGGAGACATCCAGGTTGGTGGTTTCCACAGAGGGGGAGGAGGCCGCTACTGAGCCACACATGGGGCCTGGTGGGGGCATCCCCGCTGGTGCAAGTGGTGCAGTCCAGGGCCAGGGGCAGGAGGCAGCACAGGTCGCCGTGGAGGTGCCTGTGCATGTCACTGTCCCTGACACTGTAACTGCACCACCATGCACCAGCAGGGATGCCCCATCCCAGGCCCGTCCGCAGGTAGGGGAGATGTCCATGTCATCTGACACTCCTCTACCTGCGGACGAGGGGACCCCTGGCCGTGTGGAGAGGGTCCTGATTGGTGTCGCGTTGCGCACGGCTGGCATTCGTGATGAGGTGCATGCTTCCCGGGAGGAGCATGCACATCATCACGAAGAGCACCGTGCGTACGTGAACCATTTGGGAGCCGCCATGGTCGGGGGTTTCCTACATGTGTGTGGCCTTCTGGCGACCCTCTCCTCCTCTGTGGAGGCTATGCGCCAGTCGTGCTCCATGCCGTCTTCCGGCCCAGATGCCACCAGGGCCCCCTGTGGACCT
Source organism: Ambystoma mexicanum (assembly GCF_040938575.1). Taxonomy (NCBI): domain Eukaryota; kingdom Metazoa; phylum Chordata; class Amphibia; order Caudata; family Ambystomatidae; genus Ambystoma; species Ambystoma mexicanum. Next base: position 1,094,526,163 of record NC_090941.1, read on the forward strand.
GCCCTGACCAACGCAGCCAGCTCGGTGGGGACCCCATCCCTGCCACAGTCGGGAGTCGAAGGTCCAGCAGGGGTGGACACACCAGCAACTGTCCCCCTGCAGATGGAGGATGTGCCGGCATCATCTGGCAGGGCACGTGCACGACGGCATCGGTGGATTCCATCAGCCTGGATGCCGTCGTGCTGGCAGAGGCAGTGGCGTCGGAGGCAGCAGCAGGCTCGACGTGGGAGGCATCATGGCTCGGGGCCATCAAGATCAGAGGGGCAGGCATCGGTCGGAGGGCAGGAGTACCCTGGGATGGCAGTGTCTTCCGTGTGGGAGCAGTTGGTCCAGCGGATAGGTGCGGAGCGGCAGCGGGCGGAAGAGGAGCGGCTCACCATGGTCAGGGCGGAGTTCTCCATGCGTCGGGCGTTGAGGCGGGCTGAGTGCCTCGAGGAAGCTCGCAGGGAGTTTGAGGTGGACACGGGGTTGTCCCTGCGAGACCTCGGGGCCAGGACAGAGTCCCTCCTCCGGGACATCGACATGGAGTTCGATGATGCCCTGGCCGGCAACATCACAGAGTGAGCCGCAGGACTTGCCCGCTGCCATTGTATATAGTTCTTTAGTTAGTTAGTGTTAGGTTTCCTTTATTTTTTAAGTTGTTTTTGGACCGCTCGGACAATGGCCACTTTTCTGTATATATTTTTTTTATTAGTTAGTAGTAGTAGGTTTCATTTATGGTGTTGGGCTCATGGACCCTGGGATATTCTTGTACATAGTTTGATGTTTGGAAAACATTTGTTGGATTTATATTTGTGTTCACCATGAGGCAATGGTTTTTCCTTATTTTTTCCCCCCCATTATTTTGCTTTGGACTACATTAGTTTTTGGATTCCTTTGTTTTTTGATTTTTTCTATTAGTTCTCGGACATGGACCATTTGTTTTGTCATCCCCATTGTTGTGTGTTTTATTTCTTTACTTCATTTTCATCTTTAATACATATATTTATTACTTACATTTGTGGTATTTTCTCATTGGTTTCATGCATGTCATGATATGGGTTTTGACATTCACTTGCACCCATTGTGTGTGTGTGTGTGACGGACATGTGTTCATTTACATACTTGCCATTGGGGTTGTATCATGTAATTGCATCTACTATGTGGGTGGATGCAATCCTTGGCTGGGTGTTTGTGCTGGGTATGCTGCCCATTACTGCCATGATTGCGTTTCGTCAGGACCTGGGGGCAGGGGGACATGAGTGGGGGCCTGCAGGGGGGTGGGGGTGCAAGGGGACATGAGTGGGGGCCTGCTGGGGGGTGGGGGTGCAAGGGGACATGAGTGGGACATGGTTGGGGGCCTGCTGGCAGGAGCCCCACAGTGCTGGGGGGTGGGGGTGCAGGGGGACATGGTTGGGGGCCTGGTGGAGGCTGCCCCTGGTGGCTGGGGGGTGGGGGTGGTGGGAGACATGGGTGGGGGCCTGGTGGAGGGTGCCCCTGCACTGCTGGGGGGTGGGGGTGCAGGGGGACATGGTTGGGGGCCTGGTGGAGGCTGCCCCTGGTGACTGGGGGGTGGGGGTGGTGGGAGACATGGGTGGGGGCCTTGTGGAGGCTGCCCCTGGTGACTGGGGGGTGGGGGTGGTGGGAGACATGGGTGGGGGCCTTGTGGAGGCTGCCCCTGGTGACTGGAAGGGTGGGGGGGTGGGAGACATGGGTGGGGGCCTGGTGGAGGCTGCCCCTGGTGACTGGGGGTGGGGGTGCTGGGAGACATGGTTGGGGGCCTGCTGGCAGGTGCCCCACAGTGCTGGGGGGTGGGGGTGGTGGGAGACATGGGTGGGGGCCTTGTGGAGGCTGCCCCTGGTGACTGGAGGGGTGGGGGTGGTGGGAGACATGGGTGGGGGCCTGGTGGAGGCTGCCCCTGGTGACTGGAGGGGTGGGGGTGGTGGGAGACATGGGTGGGGGCCTGGTGGAGGCTGCCCCTGGTGACTGGAGGGGTGGGGGTGCAAGGGGACATGAGTGGGACATGGTTGGGGGCCTGCTGGCAGGTGCCCCACAGTGCTGGGGGGTGGGGGTGCAGGGGGACATGAGTGGGGGCCTGCTGGGGGGTGGGGGTGCAAGGGGACATGGTTGGGGGCCTGCTGGCAGGTGCCCCACAGTGCTGGGGGGTGGGGGTGCAGGGGGACATGAGTGGGGGCCTGCTGGGGGGTGGGGGTGCAAGGGGACATGAGTGGGACATGGTTGGGGGCCTGCTGGCAGGTGCCCCACAGTGCTGGGGGGTGGGGGTGCAGGGGGACATGAGTGGGGGCCTGCTGGGGGGTGGGGGTGCAAGGGGACATGAGTGGGACATGGTTGGGGACCTGCTGGCAGGTGCCCCTGGTGGCTGGGGGGTGGGGGTGGTGGGAGACATGGGTGGGGGCCTGGTGGAGGCTGCCCCTGGTGACTGGAGGGGTGGGGGTGGTGGGAGACATGGGTGGGGGCCTGGTGGAGGGTGCCCCTGCACTGCTGGGGGGTGGGGGTGCAAGGGGACATGAGTGGGGGCCTACTGGGGGGTGGGGGTGCAAGGGGACATGAGTGGGACATGGTTGGGGGCCTGCTGGCAGGTGCCCCACAGTGCTGGGTGGTGGGGGTGCAGGGGGACATGAGTGGGGGCCTGCTGGGGGGTGGGGGTGCAAGGGGACATGGTTGGGGGCCTGCTGGCAGGTGCCCCACAGTGCTGGGGGGTGGGGGTGCAAGGGGACATGAGTGGGGGCCTGCTGGGGGGTGGGGGTGGTGGGAGACATGGGTGGGGGCCTTGTGGAGGCTGCCCCTGGTGACTGGAGGGGTGGGGGTGGTGGGAGACATGGGTGGGGGCCTGGTGGAGGCTGCCCCTGGTGACTGGAGGGGTGGGGGTGGTGGGAGACATGGGTGGGGGCCTGGTGGAGGCTGCCCCTGGTGACTGGGGGGTGGGGGTGGTGGGAGACATGGGTGGGGGCCTTGTGGAGGCTGCCCCTGGTGACTGGGGGGTGGGGTGGTGGGAGACATGGGTGGGGGCCTTGTGGAGGCTGCCCCTGGTGACTGCTCCATTTGGGGTGGAGGGAGAGGGCCACCAAAAATGTGTGCATTGACAACTTGATGTTACACATATATTTGACATGTACTTATATAACATGTATTTCTGACCCTATCCTTAGTAACAGTGTCATTCATAGTTTGTTATAATTTCCAAACAGTTCATATAGCCGACACGTGTTTCGGTCATGGGACAACCAATAATGTCCCTCACTGTCCCTCTCTTCTTAAGGCCTTCCTGAGGATGTAAAGCAAAGATGAGATGTCTCGCTTCCATGGACTGGAGTGAGCCAATTCAATTCCCTGTATTTCCAATTCGGAGATGTAGAAAGTTGTCGTGGACTAAATCCCTCACTGGTACCTGCTGCTGTTTACTTTACCTGAAGGACCAGGGATCATAGTGCAGGTAATCCACTTTTTTGTACAGATGGACTCCTCCTTCTGACATACCACATATGGTGTGAGAGGTGGGATACAGCCCTACTGATAAAAGTTGGGGTACCCTTAAATTCAGATTTGATTTTCATAGTAGTAGTGAGGTTAGCATTGCTGTAGGAGAACGCCAATTGGTCCCTACCAGATTTATTCTGTCCACTCCAAAAGGGACCTATATACGGCTGGTTTCTAAGTCAGGACTAGCTTGGAAGTATGGCCTGAATGTCATGGTCAGTGTAATAGATCCTGACTATCGAGGTGACAACAAGATATTGATACATTAACATGGCAAACTGCCCTACCAAGTTAAAATAGGAGATAACATCATGAAAGGCCTCACTGAAAGGAGTACAAGAGGTTTTGGGGAAGCAGACATGGGTATACCCAAGAAATCACAACACCCCCTGAAGAGGCAGAACTCATTCCCAAATTAGCCTTTGCCCAACATAATAATCTGATCCTAGCTGAAGCTTTCTCAAAACTTGGTCCAGATTGTGAGGGTAGGGGACAGGATGGTCCTTTCTTTTTTCTTAAGCACAGACACCTGTACTGAGGTGACATGAGGTGACGTGAGCACTAATGGCCTTTTTGAGAAACCAATTAGTAGCCCCTCGCAGTCCGCACCAGTAGTTGTAGAACTGGCCCACTCCCATCTTACATATGCTCCTCTGGGTGTTGCAAAAACTCAGGGTCAGGACATTCCACGCTTTTACTGAGAAAATGTTGTAACTAGTTGTGCTTTATGTCAAAAGACTGCTCCCTCTATGGTATCTCCAGCTCCACTTCAAACTCTCCCTGTTATTCAGGTACCATTCTCTCAGAGTGGAATGGACATAGTGGGTTCGTTAGAGTCCTCTAAATTGGGCAATAAATACATACTGGTGATACTTGACTATGCCCCCAATAACCTGCAAGCCTTTACCCTTAAAAACAACAGCTCCCAACAGATTTTAAATCATCTAATTCCCCTTCTGTCTAGGTTGGGGTTTCCCTGGGAAATTCTAACGGATCAAGTTAGGACCTTAATGTTAGGACCTTCATGTCCAAGCTATTTATAAAGACTGGAAGGGAGTGTCTGTACTCCTGCTCGCTATATGGCAGAGTGGAAGCACAGAGTACCCCAGCCAAGATTCTCTATAGGGTAGCTATGGACGAGCAATCAAGGCTTAAGCTCTCAGGAGGTGTTGCAGGCTGGTTCTTAAGTACAGTGTAGTCCTCAAGCACCCACAAAAGAATGTCCACACACTATGTTAGTGAAAACAGAGTTCTTTATATGAATAGGTTCAAGTTTTGTACACAATTACAATAACACACATTGTGCTCAAAATAATCTAAATTTGTACCACAATTATGCTTTGATTCCATTAAAATGCATCAACTGTACTCAATTCAAATGTCATACAAATCAGTTAATAAATGGAACCAACAGCTAGCATCAGAATAATACAATACTTTTCCCATTTGTGGTGTTCTCTTCTCCCCATCCTTACCAACAATTGGGATAATAACAAAGGGAAAACGTTCTTCAAAGTGATTCCAAACAAATATAAAATTATTGGCCAGAGAGAAAAACCGGAAGTGAGTGAATTTTCTTGTGTTACCAAAATGTCTACCAAACTGGTATTTTGTTTTCAATAGAGTAAGAGGCACTGAGAGTACTATGTTTATGATAAGTCAAATTTTGCGCAAAAGCAAACCATATAAGCAAGTGCTTGCAACACATTCAAAGGCAAAAAAGTGAAAAATGTTTTCTTTATTTTCAGATAGAATATTCGTTTTTTGTTGATAGTAAATCCCTCCTGAAGATCTGTCTGGAAAGCAAAGACAGTGAAACACGTGTAGAGGGCATTAATTTGAGGACATCGATTGATTCATTATTTTGAAAATAAACATAAAATGATGGGCAAACCATAACAACTGGATTACATCTTGTACTATTTTTTTACCTATAAATTCGCTGAGAGTGCAAAATATATGGTTTTCGTCTTTTTTTCCCAAAAAGACAATTTGTTAAAGGGAACCAACAATAGGCATAGGAGGAAAGGTTAGTTAGTTAAAACAATAGGCAGTATACTGGGCCCCTACCACCAGGCACAGTTCTGTATGAGGATCCCCCACCTGGGCAAACTGTAAATGAAGATATAATACAAGCCCAGTCCATATATTGTTCAATATGAGTCTTATTTCCTTCTATATAGTTCTACCACCCCAATGTACCTGGAAAAGCAGAGTTTCATCGTCGGGTCGTCGACGGATCCTTCTTGAGTGCCTCCCTTTAAGGCAGGAGCCACAGATCATCGAGATCCCTTGAAGAAGTGGTGAACAAGGGTGTCGAGGCAGAAGCTTTGGTCCTGGCGATGCTCATCGATGATCGGTCGTGGACATCCTGTGAAGACGAAGCGTGCGGTGCACCTCGACGATGGTAGTTTGTTTCCGCAAAGAGTCTATGGAGAACTTTGGCCCTGCAAGGGCGTTGAGTGGTGGTCGTCTCTGTGGTCTTCAAGTGGCAGGAAACCCACCAGCGGGTGCTCCTCGGCACATCGGCGGCCTGGACTTTCTCCGGCGGGACAAAGTGGTCGGCGGTGCTAGCGAGAGCATCCGTAAATTCAAAGTGTCTTAATCAATCGAGCATTGCTGGTCCGGTCGTCGGCAGCTCAGCATCAAGCGGTTCCAGCTTCTGGGCAACACAGCTTCGACGGGCCTCCAGTTGTTATAGCAAGCCCGCGAACCCTGGTAGACGACAGTGGACGGAATGACTGGTGCTTCTCTTCATTCTACTCTGCGGACCCCGTCTCCGGTTCACAGTCTTTCGAAGGCTGGCTTCCAGGGCACTTCGGCAAAGGTTAGCGATGCATGATGGACCCTTGGAGCTTGGCAAGAGGTCTCCTAGCCAGGTCCTCTCTTGGATCAGTTTCGACAGCATGGCAGCTTTCGGATTGCGGTCAAGGTAACAGTACTCAACTAGTCAACCTTCTTCTTTGGGCTCAGCTTCGAGATTAAGCATCAGTTTCTACTTCAGCTTCTGAATGATTTCTAGCAGTGAGAGTCCCCCAGATACACTGTTTGGACTCTCATTCATTCTGCTGGGTCACACTCAGGCAACCAATCACTCAGAAGGACATTCAGTAGGCAGGCAGCCAATCAGGCTCAAAGGGCATTCAGGCCATTCTCCTCCCTCTCAGACACTCACAACAAGGAATGTGTATTGGGACAAGTAGCAAGCCATTCAGAACTCCACACTGCATTCATACCAGTTTTGGGCAGGGCTGTCTCAGTCTTTGTGTCACATACCAGAAACTAGACACCCATAACAAGAAGTGCATATTGGTCACACAATCCATTCACCCAGGTCCCACCCCAAGGGTGTACCCACAACATACAGTCACTTCAAAGGCTCCATCCAGTCTGTCCTGGACTTCCCCACAATACCATATATGGAACTTCCATCCAACAGCCAGTCAGGGGGAAGGAATAGAGTCAAGGCTTCCCAGGACTTTGGGGAAAACACGGTAACAGGTAATAGAAAGCAAGAGGCCACAGCGGTCATTTTGTCTTCTATCAGGAATTAACTGATTCCAATGGCAGTACCTGGGTATCCCAAAATAGAGGATACTCGCAGCACCTGTCAAATTCAGCATGGAGCTGCCACCAGCCCATACCCTGCTCTGTGGGCCACACACAGGTACCCAAACACGTACACTAGGGGTACAAGGTTGTACCCCCACCCATGGGTGCCATAAGGGTATCCCAAGGGTCTGTACACCAAACCAAAAAGAGGAAGAGCTGCACTGCCAGGAGTCCCACTGGACTCCTGGCAGTAATTAAATAATAAACAGATAATGTGCAGAAAATAACACAGAACATACACAAAAAAGGACTACAGAGCAAGGACAGCGAGGCACTGTCCCTCCAATACATTTCCAGCATCACACTAATGACCGAGGTAAAGGAGATATTTGAAATAAAGACCTTACACACCTCTGTTTATCATCCTCAAATGGATGGACTGGTTGAACGATTCAACCAGACATTAAAGAACATTCATAAGATAACTTGTTGAAGCTGATGGGTGAAATTGGGATACTATTATTCCCTGGGTGCTTTTTCGTGGCACAGTAATCCCTCCAATCTTCCTTTGGTGTTTCTCCCTTTGAGCCTTTCTATCGACGAGAACCAAGGGATGTATTAGACATACTTCGTGAGCCCTGGGAGGAGAGAAGAAACAGTTTCCCCGTTTCCCAAACTACCCTATGCTATAGCACATGGCTGTAGTAAGCGAAATCGTTATGAAACATCTTGGACAAGCCAAATAAAGGCAAAAGGTTGAATCTGATGGGAAGGCTGGCCTCCTATGCTTTTCAATAGGACAAAAGGTGTTAGTTCTCTTACGCACCTCAAACCGAAAGATGTTTTCTAAGTGTTTTGGGCCATATGAAATACTGGTGACAAAGGGACCTTTTTCTAGTACCCCAACCCGATTGGAGATTGAAGACCCAGGTCGACCACATAAACCACTTAAAAGAGTGGAAAGTAGACTATTGCCACACTACTGACAGATCAAAGCCCAGAAAATAATTTGGTCTCCCTGGAGTTAACACTGCAGCAACAGGAAGACATCCAAGAATTACTTTCTCAGTTCCCCGATGTCTTTAGTGATAAACCGGGCAGGGTCAAGAATGTCATGCACCACATTCGAACCCCACCAGGAAAGGTGGTTAACCAAAAACCCTATTGCATCCCTGAGGTAAGAAAGAAGGCAATTCCCTGGAAGTATATTGCATGTTTGGGGCAGATATCATTGAGCCATTGGAAAGTCCTTGTCCCACACCAATAGTCCAAGTACCAGTAAGTACTGCTTGGCCGAGAAGGACTCTGCGTGACTGTTGCTCGTTTTGGACTTCCTGGAGCTTTGTTTACTTGGAACTCGCATCCCCACCAGGCAGCTGAAGCTATTGTACGCTGCTGTGGCACGTAATCTGGGAGTTGCCTTTAAAAACCGGCATGCACGCGCACCGCGCATGCACACCCAAGCAAGTACCAGTAAGTACTGCTTGGCCGCGAAGGACTCTGCGTGACTGTTGCTCGTTTTGGACTTCCTGGAGCTTTGTTTACTCGGAACTCGCATCCCCACAAGGTGAGCTGTGAACGGTGCTGGGGACATCTATTGGAGTTAACAGCATTATTGTGCTGTAACCTGTGTTTTTTGTGCTGATATTTGTTTGCTTTGTGTTTAGGCAGCTGAATCTATCGTATGCTGCTGTGGCACGTAATCTGGGAGTTGCCTTTAAACACCGGCACGTGCGCACACTGCGCGCGCACCCAAGCAAGTACCAGTAAGTACTGCTTGCCCACTTTGCCACACTTGTCGCTCCTTGAAGTGGCCTTGCGATACTTTCTGGTTACTTGATTTTGCTAATTGTAAGCATATTGGTCTGTGCCTCGGGAACAGTGAGTATCTTCTCGAACGATCATGATCACTTTGATCTCAGGCATGCCCCCGGTGGCTTTAATAACTGGTCTTCTAGACCCGCCTTCTGGGCTTACAACGCCTCCACAACTGAACAAAAGATCACAGAGTAGGTCTACTCCCTTCCCGGAAATGGTGAAGTTACGACCAAATACAAAGGAGAACTCAATGAGTCATATGGATATTCATTCTTTTTAACCAACTATGCCACAAGTATCATCTACACCAGTAACAGGCACAAGATCACCGTCTCTGCTAAGTTCTATTTGCCTGGCCACTTTGATAACTATGGAGCGTGGTAAAAAGGAAACAGCAGTGAATTTAAAAACTTAATCAGCTGGAAAACCTGCAGTAGGAACAGTGGGGTTGGGCACTGTGCAACGAGTAAGTCAATCTGATCATCTTCCTACGCTTATACTAGATCAAAATACCTCTTTGTCTAACAGTGTGTTACTGTGTAATGTCATGACGGCTCCAGTTGTGACATGTAAATGAATCTCCTGCTGTTGCTGTGACTGATCCTGCGGTACTTAACAGAGATTTAAATGACTCATGTTTTTCCTCACAAACACTTCAGGACAATATATCCGCCTCCCCAGTTTTACATCTGAGCACCTCGCACGCTGCCATTTCAGAACTTTCCTTTGTTGCCCCAACTACGGGACAAAATGCTCCATTCTGCGCGTATGGCAGATGCCCGAATGGTGAAACCTTCAACTATGCTCCTGGAAATTACTTTAAATTCAGTGAGTTTGGCCATCCAATCGATGGAAAAACTCTTTCAATCTATGGAGCATAAACTTTCTGCTCAATATAAACACATTGAGCAGATTATGGTGTGGCAACAGTCACTGGCTGAAAAGCTGGAGGCGAAATTTGAGTTTAAGGCTAAATCCACTGATGGGATGAAATCATCCGTAAGTGTAACTACTCAAACCACTACCCTAGTTACTGAGGGGCAAGTAGAAGTTTTTAGTAATTCGGCTGTCCCTCATTTCATAGAAATTATATCGGATGTGACTCAAGGGGCTTTAAAATTGGTTTCTGATAAAGGTAATGCAATGGATGACGAAAGAATAAATGGTGAACCTTTGAATGTGTCAACCTTACTTCCGTGTAAACCCATGTATTTAATGTTTGCTGTCACCAGCTCACAAACAGAGGTGGCCAAGACTGGAAAAAAAATAAACTTTGCCTTAGAAAAAAAAATCTAAAAATGTTAAACAATCAAAACTTAACACCACGTCACAGACTAAAAGATTTGTTAAAGCATTACCATATCCAGTAGCCAAGAAAATCTTGCAAGCAATCAGTAAGAAATATCAAGCCCAAGCACAATTAGCCAGCAAAAGAAACTCATCGCTTTGGCAACAGGGCCGACATCAATCCCTTCTTACAAGCCACTTGATGATTTAATTGAGGCAGTTTCAACTCCCATTCAATGTGTTGATTCAATTCAGATGGACGTAGCCAAAGCAAATGATGCGTTAAAATCCCAAAGCTCTCAAAAGCTGGAAGCTAAAACAAACTCTGATAGCTACCGAAGGGACATTTGACGTGCAGTTGATGAATACATGGCACTGCAAACATCACAAGCCTTACCCTTGAAACATGTGTCTGAGGGTAATTTACACATTAGCAAAGAAAATGTACAATCCAACACCAATATGGAGAGCGAAATCGTGACTTCCTGTAAGAGAATAGCACTAACAGCAGCTTGTTTGACTGATAAGGCACCAAGTTATAGCAACCTACAACAACCAGAAAACGTGTTGATCAAGGCAGCCCATGGTCTATCACATTCTGAAATTAAACATTTAATAACCACCACCATTTCAGAAGTATAACAAACCAGACCAGCCGAAATCCGACAATTAAATAAGCTACCGACTATACCTGACAGGGGAGCAAGTGAAAGCTTAGTGAAAAACAAACGTCCAGCTCTGTCCTCGACCTGTCACTCAATACATTTTGAACCAAAAATCAGTGTTAGAGATTCTCTCAGAAATTCCTGCCTTGGATGATATAAAATCAATTGATATCAAACAGGTGGAATTTCTTTCAGAAGGAAATAAAACTGATGTGAGGCTGTGGATTAATTCCAGAGTAATTTGAAACATGATTTGGGCAGAGAAAGCACATTTGTTTGACTTAGAGTTTCATGCTCTTGGAAGATTTGCATAGCCCATAGCAGTTGAATGATGATTTGGCTGTCCCACGCTCTAATAATATTGACTCAAGTGTGGGCAAAAATCGAACAAAAACTACAGCCTGTGTGTGTAATCAGCAAGGTAATTGTCACTAGAGGTTACTCATAAAAGATCAACTGCTATCACTAATCAGCTGGAACTCGTGAGGTTTTAGGCATCTTCAACAGAGCTATGTGTGCATGACATAATCATGCTTCAAGAAACGTGGCTCATAGATTCACCGGTATGGAGTGGCTATGACCTCGAAGTAGTTCCTGCAAATAAGGCAGCTCGAGGCAAGCCCATGTCAGGTTCATTGGTTGCCGTCAAACAGAGTTCCTCCTTAAAGATTGAGTCCTGGGCCTCCCCAACCCATACATGCAGTTGATCAAGGCACAACATCATTTAAAGTTTTTTGCTTTGATCAACTTGTACTGTACATGTCTGATGATCAATTTTTGGAAGATCTCACTGGTTTATTGGACATGATTTTACTCAATCATTGTATTTGTTACACTGGTATAGCAGGTGATTTTAATTTACATTGTTTTTCTCTAAATCAAACTCAACACAGCAGTCGTTTGATGAAATGGCTAAGTTTGGTGAAATCAAGAAATCTGATGGTCATTAATGGCTCCTTTCCCTCTGACACTCCCCCGAGATCGACCTGGCAGAGAGGAAATAGTGCCGGTATAATAGAGTATATCTATGTTGATGGTAAAAGTATGTCACAACTCACATCTTTTCGAGTACTTCAGACAAATTTGCGTGATCACAACATGTTGTGCATTGAATGGGTAGTCCCTAAATTGATAGATAAAGCCCGGACCGATTACATGAAAGGCAACATAAGTGTAAACACGGCCCGTAATAGACTAGCCTGGACTGATACCTCTTTCCAGGCTTTTGGTTACGATTATGCTTGGCAACTTGGCCAAGCCAATTTAAATCAGGACTTGACAGAAGTAATTTATTCTGATGCTATGCAGTTGTTCCAACCTGCCTCAAGAATCGCTAAGCAAAACCAAAAGCCCCATTTTCACAACTTTAGTATGGAGGTTAAAAATAAAAAAAATCAAATTCGACAAGAAAAACGACAAGCACTAAAATTACCAATAGCTTCACAAACAAATGCCTTAAAACATATTAAGACCAAACAGATCAACAGCTGAACCCAAGTAAAAACTTGATTCCAACTCATATTGGGACATTCCATCTGAATTTTGATAGGGAAGACATTCTGTACTTCATACAGAAACCCAGCATTGTCGAGAGCCCTGGCCCAGATGGGCTCTCCAATTTTATGTTGAGGCAACATGCAGAGATTTGGGCCAACATTTTAGTTGACATGTTCAATAACATTAATCGAATGCAGATGATTCCCGATTCTTGGAAATGTGCCATCATCATTCCAATTTATAAAAAAGTGGACTGTTTCAATCCAGCAAATTATCGCCCAATATCTTTGCTAGACGCAGCAAGTAAAATCTTTGCACACATTATAATACGCAAATTTAACAACTGGTCACTGAAGACATTCAGACGTGACCCCTTTCAGGCTGGATTTGTAACAGATCTAGGTACCACGCCAAACATGTTGACTTGAAATATGTTGAAATAACAAAGTGCTTCAGAAAATCAGTCTTTATACATGCCCTTTGTGGATTTCAAAATGGACTTTGATTCCATTGACAGGAATCTCCTGTATGAAAAATTGCATCGTTATGGATGTCCTTCCTTTCTGATTGCGCTGATTCAGCATTTGCATTTGAATACTCAGCTGCAGGTTCGTTTGAATACAGGGGGTTTATTAACTCCACCTAGTAAAATGAATCATGGCCTAAAACAAGGTTGCATTTTGGCATCGACATTGTTTATTTTTTTCATACTGGACATTGGCAAAATATTCCTTTCTATCGCGTCAGATCCACCTAAATTAGGAACCCAGCATGCACCACGGATGCTGTATGCGGATTATTTGGTGCTGTTGTCTCGCACCCCGACAGGCCTTCAAAAACTATTAGATGGTTTGGCACAATATACGGATTTGAATCTTTTGTCTGTGAATCAGAAAAAAACTCAGATATTGGTGTGAAAAAGGAGACCTAAAAACCGATTCATGAAATATAATTGGCATATACATCAAAAGGTCCTGAAGATTGTCCCAGATTATAAGTATCTGGGCATGCATGTCCAAGATTCTGTATCCTATGTGAAACACCTGCACAGTCTCGATTGTAAAATAGCAACCTTGATTTCCCAAGCAAAAATCTTGGTTTACAAAGATGGCAAATTTTCTCACAAACATATACTGGTTTTCTATGAGCAAAACGTTGTGCCATGTTTGGTGTATGGAATGGAAGTATTGTTAGAAAATCAACATCCATTATGGCATGTTCTTGAAGCACGATTTTGGAAAAAGGTTTTGAGACTACCAATATGTACGCCAATGACAATTTTGCAGTATGAGCTGGGCTCATTGCCTTTGTCAGTATATGTTGTATGGAAAAAATGTGCCTTTTCATGCAAATGCTTATTGAGTTTACAACTAAATAACATCTTAGGGGCAGTAGCACACTATTTGATTACTTCTTCTCATGATTTTCTGTGATTATGGCATCAAGAGGTGTTTAATAACATGTCAGATGCTAGTATTACTCTGACATTTTTACTTGAAAATCCAATGCAAGCAAAAAGGAAATTATATCAGTAAAATTGGAGTTCCTACAGAGAGAAATGTATGTTACACAAGGATTTTACTCCCATGTTGTTTGGACACAAGAGACACCGCCAAATGTCTGATTACTTGGTTAAATGTCCTTCTGCACACATAAGAAATAAATATCTTAGATTCAGGTTAAACTTATGGCCTACTAATGACTTCTTGGCCAGGAGGAAACTGATCCCTAAATATTTGAATTTCTGCCGTTTCTATAACAACATCACGCAGAAAGAGACTTTAGAAAAATATTGTAGACTCTTGTCCGAATCTGGTAACAATGTGAAATGTATTTTTCTCAAAGATATTATGTATCTTCAAACCACTTGAGCATGAGGACTTATGGCGGCGTATCTTGTCCAGTACAAAAATATCTCTGAGGAAAGCAATTGTTCATTTTCTTGATCAGCTATTTCCTGATTCGTTCCCAAACTTTTATGAGAATAATGTGTATGATGTATTATTCAAAATCTATTGTAATTTTAATAATTTTTGTACAATTTATAAAAACTCTAAATGTTAATGAAATTCACATTTTTGTAAATATGAAGATATGAGACAGATGAGTATGTATGTAACACTTTTTGAAACCTTTGAAATAGACAAAGCTTAATATTTGAAAGGTTGATGTAATTCAGCGAAACAAATAAAAAATAAAAATAGTCCTAGTTGTTAAACCAGATCGGTTGTGCAGATTCTTTATTGACTTTTGCAAGCTAAACTCAATCTCCCGGAGAATTGAATACATCCCCATCATTGATCTAACAAAGGGCTATTGGCAGGTTCCTTTGGACCCCTCCAACAAGGAAAATATGGCTTTCATTACTCCCTGGGGGTTGTTTCAATTTCCCTTCAGGCTGCATGGGGCTCCCACTACCTTCCAGAGGTTGATGTATAAGGTATTGCAACTTTCCCCCCAGTTTTATTCTTCGATGAAATTCTGATCCATAGCTAGACTTGTGAAGAACATCTTTTCTACTTGTATGAGATTCCAAGAGCCCTAAGGAAGGTTGACTGACTGCCAACCCCAAGAAATGCCATCAGGCACAGACAACTGTTAAGTACCTTAGGCTTTTTGTAGAGAATAGTTTGGTGCAATCCCAGTTGGAAAAATTAAACGCCATCGAGGAAACATCTCCCACTAAAACAAAAAGGGAACTCTGAGCATTTCTGGGGCTCACAGGGTATTACTAGAAACCTTACTATAAAATCATGTCTAACTGACACATTTAAAAATTCAGAACCCCAGAAACCTTGGTGTGGTAAACAAGATCAGGATAGCTTTAATATGTTAACCATATATTGTGCAGCAAACCTGTCCTCCAGCTCTCTAATTTCAACCAGGAGTTTATCCTGTAGACAGATGCGTCCAAAGCAGGTCTTGGCGCTGTTCTTTCCCAAGAGTATGAAGGACTGATCATCACATTCTATATATTAGTAGGGAGCTTTTTCCTCCAGAGAATAACTATGCCGCTATTGAGTTAGAGGATTTAGCCATCAAATGGGCTATAACCTATTTAAAGTATAACCTTTCAGGTTGCAAATTCCAATTAGTGACTGATCACTCAACCTTTTATTTGACTAAGTTTAAGGAAATACACCTGTCCTGGGATCATGTGTTGGTTTTTAGATCTCCAAACATATTGCTTTTCTGTTGAACACAGAAAGGGAACGGAACAAGAGAACCTAGATGAGGGAGGCAATCTCATTAGGGGAAGGGTATGTGATGATTGATGGGATCTCGTCACTTCTCCCCAAAGGCAGGGAGGTGAGCGTGTTATGCAATATTCTCCCTAGCGGTGGCAGAAAGCGGGACTTCACAAACCTCCTCTCTTGGTGATAAGCACTCCTGTTCTGTGATGGAACTCCCTAACCATCTTACCCTTGAGACCATGAAATACCTACGGTCCCTAGAGAACCACCACAAAACACTAATGTTTGTTACTGTAATGTTCCCTCATTACCTCACATAAGACTTGACACCACTAAGATGAAGAAGGATGAAAGGAACATAGTAAGTGATAATAAGTAATCTCCCAAAAGTACTGAGAAGAGGAAGATTGCAGAAGTTATGCAAACTACTCCTTGTCCAGCTATAGACAGTTTTGGGAAGAGGTGGCCCTGAGGACTCATGATGAACACTCCATGGACACAAAAGAAAGACTGTAGCAATCCGCTGGGGAGGTCCCAGCTACAGGACATACAAATCAAGGAATGACTCCATGAAGGGTTAAGCCGGTGTGAAGCCTGTCAGGCCCGGGAAGTTATAACCTGTGAACGAAGAAGTCGGCGGAAGGAGCAAGTACTCAGTCATGAGGACACCAGGGAAAGACAGAGTAATCCTCAAGAGGGAGGCTTGACCTAAGCAGAAGCTGGAGAAAGGCTGATGGTGGTGTGACCTCAAGGAGGTGTACCATGTAGTCCTTCAACAATGCTGATACCGACAGGCCGGAGACCCTGCAGGGCCAAAGCAGTGCAGCAGGGAGCAGGGAAAGAGTCATGACGAATGCTCAGAGGGAACGAGTCAACCAACCTCCCAGAAATGTACCGGCGACATGGCCCCAGCAAACAGATTGTATCGGGATCTGCGGTAGACCCTGTACGGGCTTGGGGAAGAGTGAAAAGTGCATCAGGAGTAATCTCCGTCGACATAGTAACAGTGTTAAGGATACCAAGAGTGAAGAGTGCTTCGGGAGTAATCGCAGTCATCACAGTAACTGTGTTAAAGATACCAAAAGTGGAGAGTGGATCAGGAGTAATCTCCCCCGTCAGAATAATCACAAGGAAGAACTCAAGAGTGAAGAGTGCCTTGGGAGAAATCTCCCTTGTCACAATTAACACAAAAAAGACATTCAGAATAAAGAAAGTTACAAGAGTGGTCTCTCTAAGAATAGTGTTGGTAAGATTACTGGAAGAAGCCAACAACAACTCAGGAGTGTTCTCCCTTGTTTCATTAACCAGACAGAGTCCTGGAATATAAATAGTGCAAAGAAGGAAGTACTGTTGGACATTTGGTCAAGTAAGCACAAATGGTCTTTCCCCTTCTGTAATGGCTTGGCAGGCGAAGAACGATGGTCTGTAGGGTTGCCCAGAGCAATGCCAGAGGTTAAGATTCATTCTAAACTTTCCAGCCATCACCTCTTTTGTTTTGCTATTGTCACCCCGAGTGGGACGGTATGCCCAGACATGGGTCCCGTGCCTGCTGGGCCTAGAGACCCAAGCTACTCCTCACTGATGATGCTCAACAAGGCTGAAACATGTCTGGGGATGCTTGTGGTCTCGTGCAGGAGGGATGTGACCAAACAGTTTGGGCTGGACTACCCCTTTGGGGGTGGGACCAAGCCTGATTTGCATATGGTCTTTCCCCTTCTGTAATGGCTTGGCAGGCGGAGAACGATGGTCTGGAGGGTTGCCCAGAGCAATGCCAGAAGTTAAGATTCATTCTAAACCTTCATGCCATCACCTCTTTTGTTTTGCTATTGTCACCTCGAGTGGGATGAGCATGCCCAGACGTGGGTCCCATGCCTGCTGGGCCCAGAGACCCAAGCTACTCCTCACTGATGACGCTCAACAAGGCTGAAACATGTCTGGGGATGCTTGTGGTCTCGTGCAGGAGGGATGTGACCTAACAGTTCGGGCTGGACTACCCCTTTGGGGGTGGGACCAAGCCTGATTTACGTATTGGCTTTCCCTTTCTGTAATGACTTGGCAGGCGAAGAAGGATGGCCTGGAGGATTGCACAGAGCAATGCCAGAGGATAAGATTCATTCTAAACCTTCCAGCCATCACCTCTTTTGTTTTGCTAATGTCATCCCGAATGGGACGGTATGCCCAGACATGGGTCCCGTGCCTGCTGGGCCTAGAGACCCAAGCTACTCCTCACTGATGATGCTCAACAAGGCTGAAACATGTCTGGGGATGCTTGTGGTCTCGTGCCGGAGGGATATGACCTAACAGTTCAGGATGGACTACCCCTTTGGGGGTAGGACCAAGCCTGATTTGTATATGGTCTTTCCCCTTCTGTAATGGCTTGGCAGGTGAAGAACGATGGTCTGGAGGGTTGCCCAGATCAATGCCAGAGGTTAAGATTCATTCTAAACCTTTCAGCCATCACCTCTTTTGTTTTGCTATTTTCACCCCGAGTGGGACGGGAATGCCCAGACGTGGGTCTCGTGTCTGCTTGGCCTAGAAACCCAAGGTACACCTCACTGATGACGCTTAACAAGGTTGAAACATGTCTGGGGATGCTTGTGGTCTCGTGCAGGAGGGATGTGACCTAACAGTTCAGCCTAGATTACCCCTTTGGGGGTGGGACCAAGCCTGATTTGCATATGGTCTTTTCCTTTCTGTAATGGCTTGGCAGGTGAAGAACGATGGTCTGGAGGTTTGCCCAGAGCAATGCCAGAGGTTAGGATTCATTCTAAACCTTCCAGCCATCACCTCTTTTGTTTTGCTATTGTCACCCCGAGTGGTACGGGTATGCCCAGACGTGGGTCTCGTGTCTGCTTGGCCTAGAGACCGAAGCTACTCCTCACTGATGATGCTCAACAAGGCTGAAACATGTCTGGCGATGCTTGTGGTCTTCCACTAAAACAAAAAGGGAACTGTGAGCATTAATAGGGCTCACAGGGTATTACTAGATACCTTGCTGTAACATCATGTCTAACTGATACATTTAAAAATGCAGAGACCCAGAAACCTTGGTGTGGTAAACAAGATCAGGATAGCTTTAATATGTTAACCATATATTGTGCTGCAAACCTGTCCTCCAGCTCTCTAATTTCAACCAGGAGTTTATCCTGTAGACAGATGCGTCCAAAGTAGGTCTTGGCGCTGTTCTTTCCCAAGAGTATGAAGGACTGATCATCACATTCTATATATTAGTAGGGAGCTCTTTCCTCCAGAGAATAACTATGCCGCTATTGAGTTAGAGGCCTTAGCCATCAAATGGGCTATAACCTATTTAAAGTATAACCTTTCAGGTTGCAAATTCCAATTAGTGACTGATCACTCAACCTTTGATTTGACTAAGTTTAAGGAAATACACCTGTCCTGGGATCATGTGTTGGTTTTTAGATCTCCAAACATATTGCTTTTCTGTTGAACACAGAAAGGGAACGGAACAAGGGAACTTAGATGAGGGAGGCAATCTCATTAGGGGAAGGGCATGTGATGATTGATGGGATCTCGTCACTTCTCCCCAAAGGCTAGGAGGTGAGCCTGTTATGCAATATTCTCCCTAGCGGTGGCAGAAAGTGGGACTTCACAAACCTCCTCTCTTGGGGATAAGGACTCCTGTTCTGTGATGGAACTCCCTAACCATCTTACCCTTGAGACCATAAAATACCTACGGTCCCTAGAGAACCACCACAAAGCACTAATGTTTGTTACTGTAATGTTCCCTCATTACCTCACATAAGACTTGACACCACTAAGATGAAGAAGGATGAAAGGAACATACTAAGTGATAATAAGTAATCTCCCAAAAGTACTGAGAAGAGGAAGATTGAAGAAGTTATGCAAACTACTCCTTGTCCAGCTATAGACAGTTTTGGGCAGAGGTGGCCCTGAGGACTCATGAAGAACACTCCATGGACACAAAAGAAAGACTGTAGCAATCCGCTGGGGAGGTCCCAGCTACAGGACATACAAATCAAGGAATGACTCCATGAAGGAGTAAGCCGGCGTGAAGCCTGTCAGGCCTGGGAAGTTATGATCTGTGAACGAGGAAGTCGGCGGAAGGAGCAAGTACTCAGTCATAAGGGCACCAGGGAAAGACAGAGAAATCCTCCAGAGGGAGGCTTGACCTAAGCAGAAGCTGGAGAAAGGCTGATGGTGGTGTGACCTCATGGAGGTGTACCATGTAGTCCTTCAACAACACTGATACCGACAGGCCGGAGACCCTGCAGGGCCAAAGCAGTGCAGCAGGGAGAGAGTCATGACGAATACTCAAAGGGAACGAGTCAACCCACCCCCCTAGGATGTACCGGCGACGTGGCCCCAGCAAACAGAGTGTATCGGGATCTGAGGTAGACCCTGTACGGGCTTGGAGAAGAGTGAAAAGTGCATCAGGAGTAATCTCCGTCGACATAGTAACAGTGTTAAGGGTAACCAAGAGCGAAGAGTGCTTCGGGAGTAATCGCAGTCATCACAGTAACTGTGTTAAAGATACCAAAAGTGGAGAGTGGATCAGGAGTAATCTCCCCCGTCAGAATAATCACAAGGAAGAACTCAAGAGTGAAGAGTGCCTTGGGAGAAATCTCCCTTGTCACAATTAACACAAAAAAGACATTCAGAATAAAGAAAGTTACAAGAGTGGTCTCTCTAACAATAGTGTTGGTAAGATTACTGGAAGAAGCCAACGACAACTCAGGAGGGTCCTCCCTTGTTTCATTAACCAGACAAAGTCCTGGAATATAAACAGTGCAAAGAAGGAAGTACTGTTGGACATTTGGTCAAGTAAGCACAAATGGTCTTTCCCCTTCTGTAATGGCTTGGCAGGCGAAGAACGATGGTCTGAAGGGTTGCCCAGAGCAATGCCAGGGGTTAAGAATCATTCTAAACCTTCCAGCCATCCCCTCATTTGTTTTGCTATTGTCACCCCGAGTGGGACGGGTATGCCCAGACATGGGTCCCATATCTGCTGGGCCTAGAGACCCAAGCTACTCCTCACTAATGACGCTCAACAAGGCTGAAACATATCTGGGGATGCTTGTGGTCTCGTGCAGGAGGAATGAGACCTAACAGTTCAGGATGGACTACCCCTTTGGGGGTGGGACCAAGCCTGATTTGTATATGGTCTTTCCCCTCTGTAATGGCTTGGCACGTGAAGAACGATGGTCTCGAGGGTTGCCCAGAGCAATGCAAGAGGTTAAGATTCATTCTAAACCTTTCAGCCATCACCTCTTTTGTTTTGCTATTTTCACCCCGAGTGGGACGGGTATGCCCAGGCGTGGGTCTCGTGTCTGCATGGCCTAGAGACCCAAGCTACTCCTCACTGATGACGCTCAACAAGGTTGAAACATGTCTGGGGATGCCTGTGGTCTCGTGCAGGAGGGATGTGACCTAACAGTTCGGGCTGTACTACCCCTTCGGGGGTGGGACCAAGCCTGATTTGCATATGGTCTTTCCCCTTCTTTAATGGCTTGGAAGGTGAAGAACGATGGTCTGGAGGGTTGCGCAGAGGAATGCCAGAGGTTAAGATTCATTCTAAACCTTCCAGCCATCACCTCTTTTGTTTTTCTATTGTCACCCCGAGTGGGACGGCTATGCCCAGACATGGGTCCCGTGCCTGCTGGGCCTAGAGGCCCAAGCTACTCCTCACTGATGACGTTCAACAAGGCTGAAACATGTCTGGGGATGCTTGTGGTCTCGTGCAGGAGGGATGTGACCTAACAGTTCAGGATGGACTACCCCTTTGGGGGTGGGACCAAGCCTGATTTGCGTATGGTCTTTCCCCTGCTTTAATGGCTTGGAAGGTGAAGAACGATGGTCTGGAGGGTTGCGCAGAGCAATGCTAGAGGTTAAGATTCATTCTAAACCTTCCAGCCAACACCTCTTTTGGTTTGCTATTGTCACCCCGAGTGGGACGGGTATGCCCAGGCGTGGGTCTCGTGTCTGCATGGCCTAGATACCCAAGCTACTCCTCACTGATGACGCTCAACAAGGTTGAAACATGTCTGGCGATGCTTGTGGTCTCCCACTAAAACAAAAAGGGAACTGTGAGCATTAATGGGGCTCACAGGGTATTACTAGATACCTTACTATAACATCATGTCTAACTGATACATTTAAAAATGCAGAATCCCAGAAACCTTGGTGTGGTAAAGAAGATCAGGATAGCTTTAATATGTTAACCACATATTGTGCAGCAAACCTGTCCTCCAGCTCTCTAATTTCAACCAGGAGTTTATCCTGTAGACAGATGCGTCCAAAGCAGGTCTTGGCGCTGTTCTTTCCCAAGAGTATGAAAGAGTGATCATCACATTCTATATATTAGTAGGGAGCTTTTTCCTCCAGAGAATAACTATGCCGCTATTGAGTTAGAGGACTTAGCCATCAAATGGGCTATAACCTATTTAAAGTATAACCTTTCAGGTTACAAATTCCAATTAGTGATTGATCACTCAACCTTTGATTTGACTAAGTTTAAGGAAATACACCTGTCCTGGGATCATGTGTTGGTTTTTAGATCTCAAAACATATTGCTTTTCTGTTGAACACAGAAAGGGAACGGAACAAGGGAACCTAGATGAGGGCGGCAATCTCATTAGGGGAAGGGTATGTGATGATTGATGGGATCTCGTCACTTCTCCCCAAAGGCTAGGAGGTGAGTGTGTTATGCAATATTCTCCCTAGCGGTGGCAGAAAGCGGGACTTCACAAACCTCCTCTCTTGGGGATAAGGACTCCTGTTCTGTGATGGAACTCCCTAACCATCTTACCCTTGAGACCATGAAATACCTACGGTCCCTAGAGAACCACCACAAAGCACTAATGTTTGTTACTGTAATGTTCCCTCATTACCTCACATAAGACTTGACACCACTAAGATGAAGAAGGATGAAAGGAACATACTAAGTGATAATAAGCAATCTCCCAAGAGTACTGAGAAGAGGAAGATTGAAGAAGTTATGCAAACTACTCCTTGTCCAGCTATAGACAGTTTTGGGAAGAGGTGGCCCTGAGGACTCATGAAGAACACTCCATGGACACAAAAGAAAGACTGTAGCAATCCGCTGGGGAGGTCCCAGCTACAGGACATACAAATCAAGGAATGACTCCATGAAGGAGTAAACCGGCGTGAAGTCTGTCAGGCCTGGGAAGTTATAACCTGTGAACGAGGAAGTCAGCAGAAGGAGGAAGTACTTAGTCATGAGGACACCAGGGAAAGACAGAGAAATCCTCCAGAGGGAGGCTTGACCTAAGCAGAAGCTGGAGAAAGGCTGATGGTGGTGTGACCTCAAGGAGGTGTACCATGTAGTCCTTCAACAAGGCTGATACCGACAGGCTGGAGACCCTGCAGGGCCAAAGCAGTGCAGCAGGGAGAGAGTCATGACGAATACTCAAAGGGAACGAGTCAACCCACCCCCCTGGGATGTACCAGCGACGTGGCCCCAGCAAACAGATTGTATCGGGATCTGCGGTAGACCCTGTACGGGCTTGGGGAAGAGAGAAAAGTGCATCAGGAGTAATCTCCCTCGACATAGCAACAGTGTTAAGGGTAACCAAGAGTGAAGAGTGCTTCGGGAGTAATCACCCTCATCACAGTAACTGTGTTAAAGATACCAAAAGTGGAGAGTGGATCAGGAGTAATCTCCCCTGTCAGAATAATCACAAGGAAGAACTCAAGAGTGAAGAGTGCCTTGGGAGAAATCTCCCTTGTCACAATTAACACAAAAAAGACATTCAGAATAAAGAAAGTTACAAGAGTGGTCTCTCTAACAGTAGTGTTGGTAAGACTACAGGAAGAAGCCAACGACAACTCAGGAGGGTTCTCCCTTGTTTCATTAACCAGACAAAGTCCTGGAATATAAATAGTGCAAAGAAGGAAGTACTGTTGGACATTTGGTCAAGTAAGCACAAATGGTCTTTCCCCTTCTGTAATGGCTTGGCAGGCGAAGAACGATGGTCTGAAGGGTTGCCCAGAGCAATGCCAGGGGTTAAGAATCATTCTAAACCTTCCAGCCATCCCCTCATTTGTTTTGCTATTGTCACCCCGAGTGGGACGGGTATGCCCAGACATGGGTCCCGTGCCTGCTGGGCCTAGAGACCCAAGCTACTCCTCACTGATGACGCTCAACAAGGCTGAAACATGTCTGGGGATGCTTGTGGTCTTGTGCAGGAGGGATGTGACCAAACAGTTTGGGCTGGACTATCCCTTTGGGGGTGGGACCAAGCCTGA
Source organism: Ambystoma mexicanum (assembly GCF_040938575.1). Classification (NCBI taxonomy): domain Eukaryota; kingdom Metazoa; phylum Chordata; class Amphibia; order Caudata; family Ambystomatidae; genus Ambystoma; species Ambystoma mexicanum. The sequence continues at coordinate 1,094,549,903 of NC_090941.1, forward strand.
ATTGCATATGGTCTTTCCCCTTCTGTAATGGCTTGGTAGGCGAAGGCGAAGAACGATGGGCTGGAGGGTTGCCCAGAGCAATGCCAGAGGTTAAGATTAATTCTAAACCTTCCTGCCATCACCTCTTTTGTTTTGCTATTGTCACCCCGAGTGGGACGGGTATGCCCCGAAGTGGGTCCCGTGCCTGCTGGGCCTAGAGACCCAAGCTACTCCTCACTGATGACGCTCAACAAGGCTGAAACATGTCTGGGGATGCTTGTGGTCTTGTGCAGGAGGGATGTGACCTAACAGTTCGGGCTGGACTACCCCTTTGGGGGTGGGACCAAGCCCGATTTACGTATGGTCTTTCCCTTTCTGTAATGGCTTGGCAGGCGAAGAACGATGGCCTGGACGATTGCACAGAGCAATGCCAGAGGATAAGATTCATTCTAAACCTTCCAGCCAACACCTCTTTTGTTTTGCTATTGTCATCCCGAATGGGACGGTATGCCCAGATATGGGTCCCGTGCCTGCTGGGCCTAGAGACCCAAGCTACTCCTCACTGATGACGCTCAACAAGGCTGAAACATGTCTGGGGATGCTTGTGGTCTCATGCAAGAGGGATGTGCCCTAACAGTTTGGGCTGAACTACCCCTCTGGGGGTGGGACCAAGCCTGATTTGTATATGGTTTTTCCCCTTCTGTAATGGCTTGGCAGGTGAAGAACGATGGTCTGGAGGGTTGCCCAGAGCAATGCCAGAGGTTAAGATTCGTTCTAAACCTTCCAGCTATCACCTCTTTTGTTTTGCTATTGTCACCCCGAGGGGGACGGGTATGCCCAGACATGGGTCCCGTGCCTGCTGGGCCTAGAGGCCCAAGCTACTCCTCACTGATGACGCTCAACAAGGCTGAAACATGTCTGGGGATGCTTGTGGTCTCGTGCAGGAGGGATGTGACCAAACAGTTTGGGCTGAACTACCCCTTTGGGGGTGGGACCAAGCCTGATTTGCATATGGTCTGTCCCCTTCTGTAATGGCTTGGCAGGTGAAGAACGATGGTCTGTGGGGTTGCCCAGAGCAATGCAAGAGGTGAAGATTCATTCTAAACCTTCCAGCTATCACCTCTTTTGTTTTGCTATTGTCACCCCGAGTGGGACGGGTATGCCCAGACGTGGGGCCCGTACCTGCTGGGCCTAGAGACCCCAAGCTACTCCTCACTGATGACGCTCAACAAGGCTGAAACATGTCTGGGGATGCTTGTGGTCTCGTGCAGGAGGGATGTGACGTAACAGTTTGGGCTGGACTACCCCTTTGGGGGTGGGACCAAGCCTGATTTGCGTATGGTCTTTCCCTTTCTGTAATGGCTTGTCAGGCGAAGAACGATGGCCTGGAGGTTTGCACAGAGCAATGCCAGAGGATAAGATTAATTCTAAACTTTCCAGCCATCACCTCTTTTGTTTTGCTATTGTCACCCTGAGTGGGACGGGTATGCCCAGACGTGGGTCTCGTGTCTGCTTGGCCTAGAGACCCAAGGTACTCCTCACTATTGACGCTCAACAAGGCTGAAACAGGAGGCCACCAGGGGACGTGCAGGTGATGGCTGCCTGAGCGTTGCTCTCCCGCCGTACGTGGCCAGTTGACAGGGATTGAGCCCCCCCCGGACGCAACACAGTGCGGGATTGGCAACCGGACTTCCCCCCCCGCAGCCCCTGCTCGAAAGAGCGGACTCCGGGGACTACGAGGAGCCGGAGAACGGACTTCGCGGTCCGAGACGAGGTAACGCCGAGGGGGCCTGGCGACTCCCTCGGCTGCGGCATCACAGGCGACAGGACGAGCTCTCCCTCCGGAGGGTGAGGCCCGCTCGGAGAGCCCTCAGCCCATCCCGCGGGAGGACGCGAGGACCAGGGACACAGGTCCCGAGCGGGACAAGGACGCGGGTGACCACGCCCCCGGGCAGACTCGAGCGCGGACGGGGAAGCCGCGGACGGCCCCCCCGCAGTGGCGGAACTCGGGCGAGTGCTCCGCCAACCCCCGCGGTGTGGAGTACGGGAGGCGCCGTGACAAGGGCGGACCCCGCTGCCCAGTGGAAGCCCAAAGCTGCCCGCCCAGGGCCAACACAGCACGGCAGGGCCGGAGACGCAGCGAGGCCCGGGGAAAACCCCTCCCCCCAGTGAAGTGCCCTCTGGTCCCCCCGAGGCCTGGAACCGAGGGAAAGACAGACGACGGCGGCGAGGCTCGAGGACCTGGAGGGCTTCTGACAACGGCCCTCCCCTCCCCCCCTGGATCCAGAGGTACAGCGCCGCCACGCCGACGGAACCATCTGATGCTCACCCCTGGTAGGTGGAGGCCCCTGCTTTAACTCGCAGGGCGTGTGCCCGCCAACAGCCCCCCAGGAGCCGACAGAACTAGGAAACGGACCCAGGTGTGAGGCCCCCACCTGGCCCTCGTGGGGCGTGTGCCCGCCTGAAGGTCCCCTTCAACCGCTCAGGCCCACCTGAGGGCCCGATTCCGGCCCCCACTGCTTGGGCCCGGAGGACAATCCCTTTGGCCCCGAGCTAGTGGTAGACAACGAAACAGGTGCGTGGAATGCCTGTATGAACTGGCGGGAGGCCTTGCAATCTTTTCGCTACAAAGGGGTTGGAAACAATAGCGAGAACCCCACAATCCACGGGGCCATGGCCCACCCGGAAACCCCAACGCATTCCGCCACGGCCATGGAGAAGGGATTTGCATCCATACTCCAGGAGATCCGGGATATGCGATCAGACATCGCGCAAAAGCTGGAAAAAATGGACAACAGGGTGGATAAGGTGGAGGACAGGCTCCTGCGGGTGGAGACCAACCAGTCGACCTCAGCCATGCAGGAAGTGCAAACGGAAATGCGACTGGCTGCCTTGGAAAAGAGGGACGAGGAAAGGCCCAGACAAATGGATGACTACGAAAATAGGGAAAGGAGGAACAACCTTAGATTTTTTGGGGTTCCGGAAGTGGAGGGGGAAACGGAGAGAGACTTAATCCGTGTGGTACGAGATATAATCACCCTTCTCTTTGCCAAAGAAATGACCACGGAATTGACATTCGACCGTGTGCACAGAGCGGGCGGCAGAGCGGGAAACCCCCGATCGATCCTTGCGCGATCCCACTACTATACAGACAAGGCTAAGGTCCTGGAGGAGGCAAGGAAAGCAGGGGTGATTTCTTATAACGGTGCAGAGATCTTGATATTCCAAGACCTCTCAGCCTACACCCTGGCGAAGCGGAGAATGTGCCGCCCCCTCACGCAATTACTGAAGGATAAAGGAGTGCGTTACAGGTGGGGGTACCCATTTTCCCTGACCTTTGAATACATGGGCCAACGGACGTCGCTAATCTCGGAAGAGGATATAAGAGGGGCCATTCAGGACTACGTGACTGAACCTACCACCAGAAGAGGCCCGGTGGGCCCGGCGAGATTGGGGGAGGGGCCTTCAGACCGTCCTGGGCCCAGGAGGAGGAAAACCGGCTCGAGGAAATACAGGAAGCTCAACACCCCTCCGGCTGCGAGGGATGGGGAGCGCAACGACACAGATGACTGAGAACAGGGGCGACTGGCCCACTGGAGACTCAGCGCAATGATGGTCCGGTTGAATAAATATTTCCCCAGGACAGCAAGTAAGGTGGGGGCGAAGGTGGGGGAAAAATGGGGGGGGGGGCTCACAACAATGAGCTTAGCTCAGCGTGCCCGGCCGGGTAGGGCAGACTGGTGGTCCGGCCTAATGCCAGGAATGGTGGAACTAAATGGCTGGACGCCGGGTAGGGGGGAGGTGGGGACGAAGTTACCAGAGGGTTGTTGGTGGGGGAAGGGGTTTGGGGAAAAGTTGAGGGAATGTCCGAATAATGTCCGACCAGTGCGACTACGGGAGCAAATAACGAACAGTGATGTTAAGCAGGTGTCCAACAGCATTGATGACTTAGATTATGGCTGACTGCCAACCGGCCCTGGGAGTGGGCACCCTGAACGTGCGGGGCTTGAACACACCTACCAAGAGGTCCCTGGTTTGTCGTGAATTCAGGAGGACGAAGCTGGACCTGCTGTTCTTACAAGAGACACATTGGGCGAGAGGGAAGGAACCCAAAATGAGAGGGGGAGGTATAGAGGAGGTCTTCCATGCATCCCATAAGGGGAAGAAAAGAGGGGTGGCTATCCTGGTCGCCAGGGGACTCCGCTTCACTAATGAGGCTACCATGCAGGACCCCGAGGGTCGCTTTCTATTGGTGAGGGGCACCCTACAAGGAGCCCCCCTGACACTGGCAGTGGTGTATGGTCCGAATGATGGCCAGGCCCAGTTCTGGGAAGAGGTAAAGGAGAAGCTTAAATTATTCGTAAGGGGCACGTTAGTGGTGGGAGGAGATTTTAACATGGTGATGGTCCCATCCATGGACAGGAAGAGGGTGGGCCCTCAGAACCCCAGACCCGCGGAGGAATCCACGGCGCGAACCTTCCGGAGAGTGAATGAGGAGCTGGGCCTGGTAGACTCAATCCCGTCCCCCAGAGCAGGTGTCCCCTCTTTTACGTACTACTCGGCCATCCATGCCTCGTTCTCGAGGATAGACTATATCTTGGTGGATGAAACCCTTCGCCCGTATGTTACGGGCTATAGGGTCGATCCTGTACCCTGGTCCGACCATGATATGGTAAGGGTGACAATATCGGGGGGATGGTGTGAAGAGCGCAGGGGTCGTTGGAGATGCAACGATGCCCTACTGAAGAACGAGGCTCATGCCCAGGAGATTGCAGACGCCATAACAGAATTTTTTGAGTTAAACGACAATGGGGAAGTGGGCACGCACACGCTCTGGGATGCTTTCAAGGCGACTCTTCGAGGTATCCTCATCCAAAAAGGTGCAAGGGTAAAAAGGGAGAGGGAGGCCCAGGAGAGGACCCTGCGGGAAAAAATTGCCCATCTCCAACCGAGGGGTTCCCCAGACCGGGTCCCGGACCGCGATCGAGTGGCCGCACTGGAGGATTACAGGCTCCAGTTGAAAGACTTACTTATCCACAAAACGGAGAGAAGTCTTCAGATGGTAAAGCAAAAGTATTACGAGAAAGGGGACAAAGCGGACAGGATCTTGGCATGGAAGTTGAGGGAAGTCCAGAGGAGCAGAATGGTGAGGGAAGTGAGGGACGCTCATGGAACTTTGGGTTGCGAGTCCTCCCATATCGGAGGGGCCTTTCGCCAATATTATAAGACCCTGTACTCATCCGAATACGACGAGGGAAATGCACCGATAGAGGATTTTTTGAGCTCCGTCCGGCTCCCAGCTCTGTCCAGGGAGATGTCCGAGGGGCTGGAAGGGCCAGTGACCGAAGATGAGGTGGACAAGGCCATAGGTGGGATGAAAGCGGGTACCTCCCCCGGGGACGATGGGTTTTCTGTCTATTTTTACAAAAAATTCCGATCTTCCTTAATCCCATACTTGGTGAGGGTTTTCAACTCGGTGCTAGAGGGGGGAGCCCTCCCCGACACCATGATGGGGGCTATCATTGCGGTATTACCTAAGGAGGGGAGAGACCCCACAGAATGTGCCTCCTACCGCCCCATATCACTGCTTAACACTGACGTTAAGATACTGGCCAAGGTGGTGGGGAGGCGGATAGAGGGAGTACTGCCGAAACTAGTCCATGGGGACCAGGTGGGGTTCATCAGTGGGAGACAGGGTTCGGATAACATACGCAAGACCATAGATCTATTCCACTTTGCGCAACAGTCGGAGCTTAACGCAAGTGTCCTCTCTCTGGACTCAGAGAAGGCGTTTGACAGAGTCGAGTGGCGGTACATGGATCTCCTCCTGAGGAAGATGGGTTTTGGGGCTCACATTATGAGCTGGGTAACGGCCCTTTACAGAGCTCCCACGGCAAGGGTCCAAGTGAATGGGGAGTTGACCGATGCTTTCCCCCTCTCCCGAGGGACAAGACAGGGGTGCCCTCTCTCCCCTCTGATATACGTCCTCACGATAGAAGCCCTGGCTATAGCCATCAGGGCGCACCCAGGAATTAAGGGGATTAGCAGGGGGGAGGTGGAATTTAAACTCTCCTTGTTCGCAGACGACATTCTGGTCTACCTGGTAGACCCTAGCTCCTCGCTCTCCCCCCTACTGGACCTGATAACTGAATTTGGACGCTTCTCGGGCCTGAAGATCAATGCCTCGAAATCGGTCCTGCTCCCTATGAGACTCCGGGACCCGGGGCTAGACCCCCTGGATAGACTTCACGGGATTGCAATGGGGAAGGTTGAAATTCGATACCTGGGGGTTCTCCTCACACGGGACTTAACTAAACTGGCCACCGCGAACTATGACCCCATAATAGAAGGGATCACATCAGACTTGAGGAGGTAGGGAGGGATGATCCTCTCTTGGTATGGCAGGATGATGGCGGTTAAAATGAATGTACTGCCACGGCTCTTATAGCTTTTCACGGCACTTCCAACCAATGTCCCACAGCAGACTTTCAGGGTGTTACAGAACTCCACCCAGGACTTCATATGGCAGGGGAAAACCCCGAGGACCAGGAGGACTACGCTGACGCTGCCCAGGGAGGAGGGAGGGTTTGGACTGCCGGACTTCTGCCTGTATTTTCGGGCTGCTCAGCTACGGGTCCTCCTGGAACACATGAAGGAGGGAATGGGGACGTACTGGTCGTATCTGGAGGATATGGATACCCACCCCCTGAAGGTTCGCGACCTCCTGTGGGCCCCACGGAGAATAATCCCGAGTCACTTGAAAGCCCACCCGACCTTGGGAGTCCTCTGGGACATTTGGAAGGAGGGCCCTCAGACGGCGCACCTCACTACATGGCCATCCCCGATGTCTTCCCTCTGGGGGCATCCCCTTAACCTGGTTAGCAAAGGGTTCAGGTTCTCCCAAGTCTGGTCGGACAAAGGATTGGAATGGGCGGGACAGCTTTTCAGGGAGGGTGAATTCCTGCCCTACGAAGAACTGAGAGACGCACTCGGCCAGGGATCCCTGTCCATCTTTGAGTACCTCCGTTTGAAGGGCATACTATGTGATCAATCGTGGGGCTCCAGTCTGAGTAGACAGCTAACTCCCTTTGAAAAGCTTATAGATGCAGCGACCTCGAGGAAAGGGGTGGTTTCTAGCATGTATAAAATTCTCAATACGTACGACCTCCAGGGAAGGAGAACCTTTCGCAAGTTCTGGGAGGAGCTGGCGGGAGAGGAGATTTCAGAGGACTCCTGGTCCAGAATATTCAAAATCGCCTTCCGTGGGAACCTCTTCACAGCCGATATGGAACACAATTTCAAGGTGCTGCAAGGGTGGCATAAGGACCCAGTGAAACTGTCTAAGATGTTTTCGGGGGTGTCCCCATTGTGCCCGAGGGGGTGTGGGCAAGCAGGCTCCAGGAGTCATATGTGGTGGCACTGTCCAAAGGCACAGGTATACTGGTGGTTGGTGAGGGGCTGGATGGCGGAAGTGATAGAGGAACTCTTACCTCTCAATCCTCTGACGATGCTGTTGGGCCTCCCCCCAGAGGAAATAGAAGTTCACCGGTACCCGAGGATGTGGGAGACAATGTTGCGGGTGGGCAGAGTAGCCCTTGCACAAAAATGGAAAAGCCCGGAGCCCCCCTCCAAGGAAGAGTGGATGAAAAAGGTTAAAAACATGTTTATAATGGATAAACTGACTGCCATGGTGAACAATGACACCAGCGCTTTCTTTACAAACTGGTATGGAATACAACAATCCTGGGGATGGGAGGTCCATTGAACCTTCCGGTGAGAGAACTCGGACCCAGTGGGGCGATCCAAGCGGAGAGCAGTACCTCAGTGGACGGGGATGCCCAGCACCCGGGGCGAGACGGCTCCAGGCCTAACGGCGTTAAGGGCACCAGCTGCATCACATTTGGAGGGAGAACACGCTGCGAGTCTCCCGGCACAACAGACTTGGCTTGGACACAGGACAGGGGGGGTGGGCACAAGTTGGGGTGGTGGGGGTGCGGGGTGGGGGAGACATGGGGAAACTGTTCTTTCTGTAAACCTGAATAAAAATTGAAGTTTAAAAAAAAAAAAACAATGCTGAAACATGTCTCGGGATGCTTGTGTTCTCGTGCAGGAGGGATGTGACCAAAAAGTTTGTGCTGGATTACCCCTTTGGGGGTGGAACCGAGCCTCATTTGCATATGGTCTTTCCCCTTCTGTAATGGCTTGGCAGGCGAAGAACGATGGTCTGAAGGGTTGCCCAGAGCAATGCCAGGGATTAAGATTCATTCTAAACCTTCCAGCCATCACCTCATTTGTTTTGCTATTGTCACCCCGAGTGGGACGGGTATGCCCAGATGTGGGGCCCGTGCCTGCTGGGCCTAGAGACCCAAGCTACTCTTCACTGATGACGCTCAACAAGGCTGAAACATGTCTGGGGATGCTTGTGGTCTCGTACAGGAGGGATGTGACCTAACAGTTCGGGCTGGACTACCCCTTTGGGGGTGGGACGAAGCCTGATTTGCGTATGGTCTTTCCCTTTCTGTAATGGCTTGGCAGGCGAAGAACGATGGCCTGGAGGATTGCACAGAGCAATGCCAGAGGATAAGATTCATTCTAAACCTTCCAGCCAACACCTCTTTTGTTTTGCTATTGTCATCCCGAATGGGACGGTATGCCCAGACATGGGTCCCGTGCCTGCTGGGCCTAGAGACCCAAGCTAATCCTCACTGATGACGCTCAACAAGGCTGAAACATGTCTGGGGATGCTTGTGGTCTCGTGCAAGAGGGATGTGATCTAACAGTTCGGGCTGGACTACCCCTTTGGGGGTGGGACCAAGCCTGATTTGCATATGGTCTTTCCCCTTCTGTAATGGCTTGGCAGGTGAAGAACGATGGTCTGGGGGGTTGCCCAGAGCAATGCCAGAGGTTAAGATTCGTTCTAAACCTTCCAGCCATCACCTCTTTTGTTTTGCTATTGTCACCTCGAGTGGGATGAGCATGCCCAGACGTGGGTCCCGTGCCTGCTGGGTTTAGAGACCCAAGCTTCTCCTCACTGATGACGCTCAACAAGGCTGAAACATGTCTGGGGATGCTTGTGGTCTTGTGCAGGAGGGATGTGACCAAACAGTTTGGGCTGGACTACCCCTTTGGGGGTGGGACCAAGCCTGATTTGCATATGGTCTTTCCCCTTCTGTAATGGCTTGGCAGGTGAAGATTGATGGTCTGGAGGGTTGCTCAGAGCAATGCCAGAGCCAGAGATGAAGATTCGTTCTAAACCTTCCAGCTATCACCTCTTTTGTTTTGCTATTGTCACCCGGAGTGGGACGGGTATGCCCAGACATGGGTCCCGTGCCTGCTGGGCCTAGAGGCCCAAGCTACTCCTCACTGATGATGCTCAACAAGGCTGAAATATGTCTGGGGATGCTTGTGGTCTTGTGCAGGAGGGATGTGACCTAACAGTTCAGGATGGACTACCCCTTTGGGGGTGGGACCAAGCCTGATTTGTATATGGTTTTTCCCCTTCTGTAATGGCTTGGCAGGTGAAGAACAATGGTCTGGACGATTGCACAGAGCAATGCCAGAGGATAAGATTCATTCTAAACCTCCCAGCCAACACCTCTTTTGTTTTGCTATTGTCATCCCGAATGGGACGGTATGCCCAGACATGGGTCCCGTGCCTGCTGGGCCTAGAGACCCAAGCTACTCCTCACTGATGACACTCAACAAGGCTGAAACATGTCTGGGGATGCTTGTGGTCTCATGCAAGAGGGATGTGCCCTAACAGTTTGGGCTGAACTACCCCTTTGGGGGTGGGACCAAGCCTGATTTGTATATGGTTTTTCCCCTTCTGTAATGGCTTGGCAGGTGAAGAACGATGGTCTGGAGGGTTGCCCAGAGCAATGCCAGAGGTTAAGATTCATTCTACACCTTTCAGCCATCACCTCTTTTGTTTTGCTATTTTCACCCCGAGTGGGACGGGAATAACCAGACGTGGGTCTCGTGTCTGCTTGGCCTAGAGACCCAAGGTACTCCTCACTAATTACGCTCAACAAGGTTGAAACATGTCTCGGGATGCTTGTGGTCTTGTGCAGGAGGGATGTGACCTAACAGTTCAGCCTGGATTACCCCTTTGGGGGTGGGACCAAGCCTGATTTTCATATGGTCTTTCCCCTTCTGTAATGGCTTGGCAGGTGAAGAGTGATGGTCTGGAGGGTTGCCCAGAGCAATGCCAGAGGTGAAGATTCATTCTAAACCTTCCAGCCATCACTTCATTTGTTTTGCTATTGTCACCCCGAGTGGGACGGGTATGCCCAGATGTGGGTCCCGTGCCTGCTGGCCTGCTTGGCCTAGAGACCCAAGCTACTCCTCACTGATGACGCTCAACAAGGCTGAAACATGTCTGGGGATGCTTGTGGTCTCGTGCAGAAGGGATGTGACCAAACAGTTTGGGACGAACTACCCCTTTGGGTGTGGGACCAAGCCTGATTTGCATATGGTCTGTCCCCTTCTGTAATGGCTTGGCAGGTGAAGAATGATGGTCTGTGGGGTTACCCAGAGCAATGCAAGAGGTGAAGATTCATTCTAAACCTTCCAGCCATCACCTCTTTTGTTTTGCTATTGTCACCCCGAGTGGGACGGGTATGCCCAGACGTGGGGCCCGTGCCTGCTGGGCCTAGAGACCCAAGCTACTCCTCACTGATGACGCTCAACAAGGCTGAAACATGTCTGGGGATGCCTGTGGTCTCGTGCAGGAGGGATGTGACCAAACAGTTTGGGCTGGACTACCCCTTTGGGGGTGGGACCAAGCCTGATTTGCATATGGTCTTTCCCCTTCTGTAATGGCTTGGCAGGTGAAGATTGATGGTCTGGAGGGTTGCTCAGAGCAATGCCAGAGGTGAAGATTCATTCTAAACGTTCCAGCCATCACCTCTTTTGTTTTGCTATTGTCACCCTGAGTGGGACGGGTATGCCCAGACGTGGGTCTCGTGTCTGCTTGGCCTAGAGACCCAAGGTACTCCTCACTGATGACGCTCAACAAGGCTGAAACATGTCTGGGGATGCTTGTGGTCTCGTACAGGAGGGATGTGACCTAACAGTTCGGGCTGGACTACCCCTTTGGGGGTGGGACGAAGCCTGATTTGCGTATGGTCTTTCCCTTTCTGTAATGGCTTGGCAGGCGAAGAACGATGGCCTGGAGGATTGCACAGAGCAATGCCAGAGGATAAGATTCATTCTAAACCTTCCAGCCAACACCTCTTTTGTTTTGCTATTGTCATCCCGAATGGGACGGTATGCCCAGACATGGGTCCCGTGCCTGCTGGGCCTAGAGACCCAAGCTAATCCTCACTGATGACGCTCAACAAGGCTGAAACATGTCTGGGGATGCTTGTGGTCTCGTGCAAGAGGGATGTGATCTAACAGTTCGGGCTGGACTACCCCTTTGGGGGTGGGACCAAGCCTGATTTGCATATGGTCTTTCCCCTTCTGTAATGGCTTGGCAGGTGAAGAACGATGGTCTGGGGGGTTGCCCAGAGCAATGCCAGAGGTTAAGATTCGTTCTAAACCTTCCAGCCATCACCTCTTTTGTTTTGCTATTGTCACCTCGAGTGGGATGAGCATGCCCAGACGTGGGTCCCGTGCCTGCTGGGTTTAGAGACCCAAGCTTCTCCTCACTGATGACGCTCAACAAGGCTGAAACATGTCTGGGGATGCTTGTGGTCTTGTGCAGGAGGGATGTGACCAAACAGTTTGGGCTGGACTACCCCTTTGGGGGTGGGACCAAGCCTGATTTGCATATGGTCTTTCCCCTTCTGTAATGGCTTGGCAGGTGAAGATTGATGGTCTGGAGGGTTGCTCAGAGCAATGCCAGAGCCAGAGATGAAGATTCGTTCTAAACCTTCCAGCTATCACCTCTTTTGTTTTGCTATTGTCACCCCGAGTGGGACGGGTATGCCCAGACATGGGTCCCGTGCCTGCTGGGCCTAGAGGCCCAAGCTACTCCTCACAGATGATGCTCAACAAGGCTGAAATATGTCTGGGGATGCTTGTGGTCTTGTGCAGGAGGGATGTGACCTAACAGTTCAGGATGGACTACCCCTTTGGGGGTGGGACCAAGCCTGATTTGTATATGGTTTTTCCCCTTCTGTAATGGCTTGGCAGGTGAAGAACAATGGTCTGGACGATTGCACAGAGCAATGCCAGAGGATAAGATTCATTCTAAACCTCCCAGCCAACACCTCTTTTGTTTTGCTATTGTCATCCCGAATGGGACGGTATGCCCAGACATGGGTCCCGTGCCTGCTGGGCCTAGAGACCCAAGCTACTCCTCACTGATGACACTCAACAAGGCTGAAACATGTCTGGGGATGCTTGTGGTCTCATGCAAGAGGGATGTGCCCTAACAGTTTGGGCTGAACTACCCCTTTGGGGGTGGGACCAAGCCTGATTTGTATATGGTTTTTCCCCTTCTGTAATGGCTTGGCAGGTGAAGAACGATGGTCTGGAGGGTTGCCCAGAGCAATGCCAGAGGTTAAGATTCATTCTACACCTTTCAGCCATCACCTCTTTTGTTTTGCTATTTTCACCCCGAGTGGGACGGGAATAACCAGACGTGGGTCTCGTGTCTGCTTGGCCTAGAGACCCAAGGTACTCCTCACTAATTACGCTCAACAAGGTTGAAACATGTCTCGGGATGCTTGTGGTCTTGTGCAGGAGGGATGTGACCTAACAGTTCAGCCTGGATTACCCCTTTGGGGGTGGGACCAAGCCTGATTTTCATATGGTCTTTCCCCTTCTGTAATGGCTTGGCAGGTGAAGAGTGATGGTCTGGAGGGTTGCCCAGAGCAATGCCAGAGGTGAAGATTCATTCTAAACCTTCCAGCCATCACTTCTTTTGTTTTGCTATTGTCACCCCGAGTGGGACGGGTATGCCCAGATGTGGGTCCCGTGCCTGCTGGCCTGCTGGGCCTAGAGACCCAAGCTACTCCTCACTGATGACGCTCAACAAGGCTGAAACATGTCTGGGGATGCTTGTGGTCTCGTGCAGAAGGGATGTGACCAAACAGTTTGGGACGAACTACCCCTTTGGGTGTGGGACCAAGCCTGATTTGCATATGGTCTGTCCCCTTCTGTAATGGCTTGGCAGGTGAAGAATGATGGTCTGTGGGGTTACCCAGAGCAATGCAAGAGGTGAAGATTCATTCTAAACCTTCCAGCCATCACCTCTTTTGTTTTGCTATTGTCACCCCGAGTGGGACGGGTATGCCCAGACGTGGGGCCCGTGCCTGCTGGGCCTAGAGACCCAAGCTACTCCTCACTGATGACGCTCAACAAGGCTGAAACATGTCTGGGGATGCCTGTGGTCTCGTGCAGGAGGGATGTGACCAAACAGTTTGGGCTGGACTACCCCTTTGGGGGTGGGACCAAGCCTGATTTGCATATGGTCTTTCCCCTTCTGTAATGGCTTGGCAGGTGAAGATTGATGGTCTGGAGGGTTGCTCAGAGCAATGCCAGAGGTGAAGATTCATTCTAAACGTTCCAGCCATCACCTCATTTGTTTTGCTATTGTCATCCCGAGTGGGACGGGTATGCCCAGATGTGGGGCCCGTGCCTGCTGGGCCTAGAGACCCAAGCTACTCCTCACTGATGACGCTCAACAAGGCTGAAACATGTCTGGGGATGCTTGTGGTCTCGTACAGGAGGGATGTGACCTAACAGTTCGGGCTGGACTACCCCTTTGGGGGTGGGACCAAGCCTGATTTGCGTATGGTCTTTCCCCTTCTGTAATGGCTTGGCAGGTGAAGATAGATTGATGGTCTGGAGGGTTGCTCAGAGCAATGCCAGAGCCAGAGATGAAGATTCATTCTAAACGTTCCAGCCATCACCTCTTTTGTTTTGCTATTGTCACCCCGAGTGGGACGGGTATGCCCAGACGTGGGTCTCGTGTCTGCTTGGCCTAGAGACCCAAGGTACTCCTCACTGATGACGCTCAACAAGGCTGAAACATGTCTCGGGATGCTTGTGGTCTCGTGCAGGAGGGATGTGACCAAACAGTTTGTGCCGGATTACCCCTTTGGGGGTGGAACCGAGCCTCATTTGCATATGGTCTTTCCCCTTCTGTAATGGCTTGGCAGGCGAAGAACGATGGTCTGAAGGGTTGCCCAGAGCAATGCCAGGGATTAAGATTCATTCTAAACCTTCCAGCCATCACCTCATTTGTTTTGCTATTGTCATCCCGAGTGGGACGGGTATGCCCAGATGTGGGGCCCGTGCCTGCTGGGCCTAGAGACCCAAGCTACTCCTCACTGATGACGCTCAACAAGGCTGAAACATGTCTGGGGATGCTTGTGGTCTCGTACAGGAGGGATGTGACCTAACAGTTCGGGCTGGACTACCCCTTTGGGGGTGGGACCAAGCCTGATTTGCGTATGGTCTTTCCCTTTCTGTAATGGCTTGGCAGGCGAAAAACGATGGCCTGGAGGATTGCACAGAGCAATGCCAGAGGATAAGATTCATTCTAAACCTTCCAGCCAACACCTCTTTTGTTTTGCTATTGTCATCCCGAATGGGACGGTATGCCCAGACATGGGTCCAGTGCCTGCTGGGCCTAGAGACCCAAGCTAATCCTCACTGATGACGCTCAACAAGGCTGAAACATGTCTGGGGATGCTTGTGGTCTTGTGCAAGAGGGATGTGATCTAACAGTTCGGGCTGGACTACCCCTTTGGCGGTGGGACCAAGCCTGATTTGCATTTGGTCTTTCCCCTTCTGTAATGGCTTGGCAGGTGAAGAACGATGGTCTGGGGGGTTGCCCAGAGCAATGCCAGAGGTTAAGATTCGTTCTAAACCTTCCAGCCATCACCTCTTTTGTTTTGCTATTGTCACCTCGAGTGGGATGAGCATGCCCAGACGTGGGTCCCGTGCCTGCTGGGTTTAGAGACCCAAGCTTCTCCTCACTGATGACGCTCAACAAGGCTGAAACATGTCTGGGGATGCTTGTGGTCTCGTGCAGGAGGGATGTGACCAAACAGTTTGGGCTGGACTACCCCTTTGGGGGTGGGACCAAGCCTGATTTGCATATGGTCTTTCCCCTTCTGTAATGGCTTGGCAGGTGAAGATTGATGGTCTGGAGGGTTGCTCAGAGCAATGCCAGAGCCAGAGATGAAGATTCATTCTAAACGTTCCAGCCATCACCTCTTTTGTTTTGCTATTGTCACCCCGAGTGGGACGGGTATGCCCAGACGTGGGTCTCGTGTCTGCTTGGCCTAGAGACCCAAGGTACTCCTCACTGATGACGCTCAACAAGGCTGAAACATGTCTGGGGATGATTGTGGTCTCGTGCAGGAGGGATGTGACCTAACAATTAGGGCTGGACTACCCCTTTGGGGTGGGACCAAGCCTGATTTGCGCATGGTCTTTCCCTTTCTGTAATGGCTTGGCAGGTGAGGAACGATGGCATGGAGGATTGCACAGAGCAATGCCAGAGGATAAGATTCATTCTAAACCTTCCAGCCATCACCTCTTTTGTTTTGCTATTGTCATCCCGAATGGGACGGTATGCCCAGACATGGGTCCCGTGCCTTCTGGGCCTAGAGACCCAAGCTACTCCTCACTGATGACACTCAACAAGGCTGAAACATGTCTGGGGATGCTTGTGGTCTCGTGCAAGAGGGATGTGATCTAACAGTTTGGGCTGGACTACCCCTTTGGGTGTGGGACCAAGCCTGATTTGCATATGGTCTTTCTCCTTCTGTAATGGCTTGGCAGGTGAAGAACGATGGTCTGGAGGGTTGCCCAGAGCAATGCCAGAGATTAAGATTCGTTCTAAACCTTCCAGCTATCACCTCTTTTGTTTTGCTATTGTCACCCCGAGTGGGAGGGGTATGCCCAGACATGGGTCCCGTGCCTGCTGGGCCTAGAGGCCCAAGCTACTCCTCACTGATGACGCTCAACAAGGCTGAAGCATGTCTGGGGATGCTTGTGGTCTTGTGCAGGAGGGATGTGACCTAACAGTTCAGGATGGACTACCCCTTTGGGGGTGGGACCAAGCCTGATTTGTATATGGTTTTTCCCCTTCTGTAATGGCTTGGCAGGTGAAGAACAATGGTCTGGAGGGTTGCCCAGAGCAATGCCAGAGGTTACGATTCATTCTAAACCTTTCAGCCATCACCTCTTTTGTTTTGCTATTTTCACCCCGAGTGGGACGGGAATGACCAGACGTTGGTCTCGTGTCTGCTTGGCCTAGAGACCCAATGTACTCCTCACTGATGACGCTCAACAAGGTTGAAACATGTCTCGGGATGCTTGTGGTCTCGTGCAGGAGGGATGTGACCTAACAGTTCAGCCTGGATTACCCCTTTGGGGGTGGGACCAAGCCTGATTTTCATATGGTCTTTCCCCTTCTGTAATGGCTTGGCAGGTGAAGAATGATGGTCTGGAGGGATGCCCGGAGCAATGCCAGAGGTGAAGCTTCATTCTAAACCTTCCAGCAATCACTTCTTTTGTTTTGCTATCGTCACCCCGAGTGGGACGGGTATGCCCAGACGTGGATCCCGTGCCTGCTGGGCCTAGAGACCCAAGCTACTCCTCACTGATGACGGTCAACAAGGCTGAAACATGTCTGGGGATGCTTGTGGTCTCGTGCAGGAGGGATGTGACCAAACAGTTTGGGCTGAACTACCCCTTTGGGTGTGGGACCAAGCCTGATTTGCATATGGTCTTTCCCCTTCTGTAATGGCTTGGCAGGTGAAGAACGATGGTCTGGGGGGTTGCCCAGAGCAATGCCAGAGGATAAGATTCATTCTAAACCTTCCAGCCATCACCTCTTTTGTTTTGCTATTGTCATCCCGAATGGGACGGTATGCCCAGACATGGGTCCCGTGCCTTCTGGGCCTAGAGACCCAAGCTACTCCTCACTGATGACACTCAACAAGGCTGAAACATGTCTGGGGATGCTTGTGGTCTCGTGCAAGAGGGATGTGATCTAACAGTTTGGGCTGGACTACCCCTTTGGGTGTGGGACCAAGCCTGATTTGCATATGGTCTTTCTCCTTCTGTAATGGCTTGGCAGGTGAAGAACGATGGTCTGGAGGGTTGCCCAGAGCAATGCCAGAGATTAAGATTCGTTCTAAACCTTCCAGCTATCACCTCTTTTGTTTTGCTATTGTCACCCCGAGTGGGAGGGGTATGCCCAGACATGGGTCCCGTGCCTGCTGGGCCTAGAGGCCCAAGCTACTCCTCACTGATGACGCTCAACAAGGCTGAAGCATGTCTGGGGATGCTTGTGGTCTTGTGCAGGAGGGATGTGACCTAACAGTTCAGGATGGACTACCCCTTTGGGGGTGGGACCAAGCCTGATTTGTATATGGTTTTTCCCCTTCTGTAATGGCTTGGCAGGTGAAGAACAATGGTCTGGAGGGTTGCCCAGAGCAATGCCAGAGGTTACGATTCATTCTAAACCTTTCAGCCATCACCTCTTTTGTTTTGCTATTTTCACCCCGAGTGGGACGGGAATGACCAGACGTTGGTCTCGTGTCTGCTTGGCCTAGAGACCCAATGTACTCCTCACTGATGACGCTCAACAAGGTTGAAACATGTCTCGGGATGCTTGTGGTCTCGTGCAGGAGGGATGTGACCTAACAGTTCAGCCTGGATTACCCCTTTGGGGGTGGGACCAAGCCTGATTTTCATATGGTCTTTCCCCTTCTGTAATGGCTTGGCAGGTGAAGAATGATGGTCTGGAGGGTTGCCCAGAGCAATGCCAGAGGTGAAGCTTCATTCTAAACCTTCCAGCAATCACTTCTTTTGTTTTGCTATCGTCACCCCGAGTGGGACGGGTATGCCCAGACGTGGATCCCGTGCCTGCTGGGCCTAGAGACCCAAGCTACTCCTCACTGATGACGGTCAACAAGGCTGAAACATGTCTGGGGATGCTTGTGGTCTCGTGCAGGAGGGATGTGACCAAACAGTTTGGGCTGAACTACCCCTTTGGGTGTGGGACAAAGCCTGATTTGCATATGGTCTTTCCCCTTCTGTAATGGCTTGGCAGGTGAAGAACGATGGTCTGGGGGGTTGCCCAGAGCAATGCCAGAGGTGAAGATTCATTCTAAACCTTCCAGCCATCACTTCTTTTGTTTTGCTATTGTCACCCCGAGTTGGACGGATATGCCCAGACGTGGGTCCCGTGCCTGCTGGGCTTAGAGACCCAAACTACTCCTCACTGATGACGCTCAACAAGGCTGAAACATGTCTGGGGATGCTTGTGGTCTCCTGCAGGAGGGATGTGACCTAACAGTTCAGCCTGGATTACCCCTTTGGGGGTGGGACCAAGCCTGATGTTCATATGGTCTTTCCCCTTCTGTAATGGCTTGGCAGGTGAAGAATGATGGTCTGGAGGGTTGCCCAGAGCAATGCCAGAGGTGAAGCTTCATTCTAAACCTTCCAGCAATCACTTCTTTTGTTTTGCTATCGTCACCCCGAGTGGGACGGGTATGCCCAGACGTGGATCCCGTGCCTGCTGGGCCTAGAGACCCAAGCTACTCCTCACTGATGACGGTCAACAAGGCTGAAACATGTCTGGGGATGCTTGTGGTCTCGTGCAGGAGGGATGTGACCAAACAGTTTGGGCTGAACTACCCCTTTGGGTGTGGGACCAAGCCTGATTTGCATATGGTCTTTCCCCTTCTGTAATGGCTTGGCAGGTGAAGAACGATGGTCTGGGGGGTTGCCCAGAGCAATGCAAGAGGTGAAGATTCATTCTAAACCTTGAAGCCATCACCTCTTTTGTTTTGCTATTGTCACCCCGAGTGGGACGGGTATGCCCAGACGTGGAGCCCGTGCCTGCTGGGCCTAGAGACCCAAGCTACTCCTCACTGATGACGCTCAGCAAGGCTGAAACATGTCTGGGGATGCTTGTGGTCTCGTGCAGGAGGGATGTGACCTAACAGTTTGGGCTGGACTACCCCTTTGGGGGTGGGACCAAGCCTGATTTGCGTATGGTCTTTCCCTTTCTGTAATGGCTTGGCAGGCGAAGAACGATGGCCTGGAGGTTTGCACAGAGCAATGCCAGAGGATAAGATTAATTCTAAACCTTCCAGCCATCACCTCTTTTGTTTTGCTATTGTCACCCCGAGTGGGACGGTTATGCCCAGATGTAGGTGCCGTGCCTGCTGGGCCTAGAGACCCAAGCTACTCCTCACTGATGACGCTCAACAAGGCTGAAACATGTCTAGGGATGCTTGTGGTCTCGTGCAGGAGGGATGTGACCAATCAGTTTGGGCTGGACTACCCCTTTTGGGGTGGGACCAAGCCTGATTTGCATATGGTCTTTCCCCTTCTGTAATGGCTTGGCAGGCGAAGAACGATGGTCTGAAGGGTTGCCCAGAGCAATGCCAGGGATTAAGATTCATTCTAAACCTTCCAGCCATCACCTCTTTTGTTTTGCTATTGTCACCCCGAGTGGGACGGTTATGCCCAGATGTAGGTGCCGTGCCTGCTGGGCCTAGAGACCCAAGCTACTCCTCACTGATGACGCTCAACAAGGCTGAAACATGTCTGGGGATGCTTGTGGTCTCGTGCAGGAGGGATGTGACCTAACAGTTTGGGCTGGACTACCCCTTTGGGGGTGGGACCAAGCCTGATTTGCGTATGGTCTTTCCCTTTCTGTAATGGCTTGGCAGGCGAAGAACGATGGCCTGGAGGTTTGCACAGAGCAATGCCAGAGGATAAGATTAATTCTAAACCTTCCAGCCATCACCTCTTTTGTTTTGCTATTGTCACCCCGAGTGGGACGGTTATGCCCAGATGTAGGTGCCGTGCCTGCTGGGCCTAGAGACCCAAGCTACTCCTCACTGATGACGCTCAACAAGGCTGAAACATGTCTGGGGATGCTTGTGGTCTCGTGCAAGAGGGATGTAACCTAACAGTTCGATCTGGACTACCCCTTTGGGTGTGAGACCAAGCCTGATTTGCATATGGCCTTTCCTCTTCTGTAATGGCTTGGCAGGTGAAGAACGATGGTCTGGAGGGTTGCCCAGAGCAATGCCAGAGGTTAAGATTTGTTCTAAACCTTCCAGCCATCACCTCTTTTGTTTTGCTATTGTCACCCCGAGTGGGACGGGTATGCCCAGACATGGGTCCCGTGCCTGCTGGGCCTAGAGACTCAAGCTACTCCTCACTGATGACGCTCAACAAGGCTGAAACATGTCTGGGGATGCTTGTGGTCTCGTGCAGGAGGGATGTGACCAAACAGTTTGGGCTGGACTACCCCTTTGGGGGTGGGACCAAGCCTGATTTGCATATGGCCTTTCCCCTTCTGTAATGGCTTGGCAGGCGAAGAACGATGGTCTGGAGGGTTGCCCAGAGCAATGCCAGAGGTTAAGATTAATTCTAAACCTTCATGCCATCACCTCTTTTGTTTTGCTATTGTCACCTCGAGTGGGATGAGCATGCCCAGACGTGGGTCCCGTGCCTTCTGGGCCTAGAGACCCAAGCTACTCCTCACTGATGACGCTCAACAAGGCTGAAACATGTCTGGGGATGCTTGTGGTCTCGTGCAAGAGGGATGTGACCTAACAGTTCGGGCTGGACTACCCCTTTGGGTGTGGGACCAAGCCTGATTTGCATATGGTCTTTCTCCTTCTGTAATGGCTTGGCAGGTGAAGAACGATGGTCTGGAGGGTTGCCCAGAGCAATGCCAGAGGTTAAGATTCATTCTAAACCTTCCAGCCATCACCTCTTTCGTTTTGCTATTGTCACCCCGAGTGGGACGCGTATGCCCAGACATGGGTCCCGTGCCTGCTGGGCCTAGAGGCCCAAGCTACTCCTCACTGATGACGCTCAACAAGGCTGAAACATGTCTGGGGATGCTTGTGGTCTTGTGCAGGAGGGATGTGACCTAACAGTTCAGGATGGACTACCCCTTTGGGGGTGGGACCAAGCCTGATTTGTATATGGTTTTTCCCCTTCTGTAATGGCTTGGCAGGTGAAGAACAATGGTCTGGAGGGTTGCCCAGAGCAATGCCAGAGGTTACGATTCATTCTAAACCTTTCAGCCATCACCTCTTTTGTTTTGCTATTTTCACCCCGAGTGGGACGGGAATGACCAGACGTGGGTCTCGTGTCTGCTTGGCCTAGAGACCCAAGCTACTCCTCACTGATGACGCTCAACAAGGCTGAAACATGTCTGGGGATGCTTGTGGTCTCGTGCAGGAGGGATGTGACCAAACAGTTTGGGCTGGACTACCCCTTTGGGGGTGGGACCAAGCCTGATTTGCATATGGCCTTTCCCCTTCTGTAATGGCTTGGCAGGCGAAGAACGATGGTCTGGAGGGTTGCCCAGAGCAATGCCAGAGGTTAAGATTAATTCTAAACCTTCATGCCATCACCTCTTTTGTTTTGCTATTGTCACCTCGAGTGGGATGAGCATGCCCAGACGTGGGTCCCGTGCCTTCTGGGCCTAGAGACCCAAGCTACTCCTCACTGATGACGCTCAACAAGGCTGAAACATGTCTGGGGATGCTTGTGGTCTCGTGCAAGAGGGATGTGACCTAACAGTTCGGGCTGGACTACCCCTTTGGGTGTGGGACCAAGCCTGATTTGCATATGGTCTTTCTCCTTCTGTAATGGCTTGGCAGGTGAAGAACGATGGTCTGGAGGGTTGCCCAGAGCAATGCCAGAGGTTAAGATTCATTCTAAACCTTCCAGCCATCACCTCTTTCGTTTTGCTATTGTCACCCCGAGTGGGACGCGTATGCCCAGACATGGGTCCCGTGCCTGCTGGGCCTAGAGGCCCAAGCTACTCCTCACTGATGACGCTCAACAAGGCTGAAACATGTCTGGGGATGCTTGTGGTCTTGTGCAGGAGGGATGTGACCTAACAGTTCAGGATGGACTACCCCTTTGGGGGTGGGACCAAGCCTGATTTGTATATGGTTTTTCCCCTTCTGTAATGGCTTGGCAGGTGAAGAACAATGGTCTGGAGGGTTGCCCAGAGCAATGCCAGAGGTTACGATTCATTCTAAACCTTTCAGCCATCACCTCTTTTGTTTTGCTATTTTCACCCCGAGTGGGACGGGAATGACCAGACGTGGGTCTCGTGTCTGCTTGGCCTAGAGACCCAAGCTACTCCTCACTGATGACGCTCAACAAGGCTGAAACATGTCTGGGGATGCTTGTGGTCTCGTGCAGGAGGGATGTGACCAAACAGTTTGGGCTGGACTACCCCTTTGGGGGTGGGACCAAGCCTGATTTGCATATGGCCTTTCCCCTTCTGTAATGGCTTGGCAGGCGAAGAACGATGGTCTGGAGGGTTGCCCAGAGCAATGCCAGAGGTTAAGATTAATTCTAAACCTTCATGCCATCACCTCTTTTGTTTTGCTATTGTCACCTCGAGTGGGATGAGCATGCCCAGACGTGGGTCCCGTGCCTTCTGGGCCTAGAGACCCAAGCTACTCCTCACTGATGACGCTCAACAAGGCTGAAACATGTCTGGGGATGCTTGTGGTCTCGTGCAAGAGGGATGTGACCTAACAGTTCGGGCTGGACTACCCCTTTGGGTGTGGGACCAAGCCTGATTTGCATATGGTCTTTCTCCTTCTGTAATGGCTTGGCAGGTGAAGAACGATGGTCTGGAGGGTTGCCAGAGCAATGCCAGAGGTTAAGATTCATTCTAAACCTTCCAGCCATCACCTCTTTCGTTTTGCTATTGTCACCCCGAGTGGGACGCGTATGCCCAGACATGGGTCCCGTGCCTGCTGGGCCTAGAGGCCCAAGCTACTCCTCACTGATGACGCTCAACAAGGCTGAAACATGTCTGGGGATGCTTGTGGTCTTGTGCAGGAGGGATATGATATGATATGATATGATATGGTATTTGTAACGCGCCTATACACAAGTGTTTCAAGGCGCGACGAGGCAGGGAGGGAGGGAAACAAGGGGAAAACAGACAAACGATCCTACTAGGCCAGGTGACATTCAGATCGCGCAAGTGCAGAGGTAAGGGGAAAAGGAGGAAGTGCAGGGGGGAGGAGGTGGGGGGGGAAGTGCAGTACAAGGTAAGTAGCGTAGAAAATAATAATAAATAATAAATAGAAAGGGCCAGCTGGTGGCAAGTGCGAGGTAAGTGCAGAGCAAGTGCTGGGAAAGGGGCTGTAGGGATACAGTGACAGTCCCACAGTGCAGGGGGAGCCGGGGAGGCAGTGCAAGTGGAGAGTGGCTGGGCCCTGGACCGAGGTTGCTGAGAGTGGCCCAGATGCAGGTTTAGTGCTGAATTCAGTGGGGAGTTAAGCAGGATTAGCAGGGGAGAGGGAGAGAGAAGGCAGAAGCGAAGAGGAAGGTTTTGAGGTGCTTCCGGAACCGGAGATGGTTCTCCTCAAGTTTCAGGGAGGCAGGAAGGCTGTTCCAGAGGGAGGCCCCAGCTGCGGAGAGAGATCTACCCCCAGCTCGTTGCTTCGAGAAGCGGCTGACCATGAGGGAGTTGGAGACGGATGAGCGAAGGGCTCGTGAAGGAAGATATTTAGGAAGAGAGAGTTGGAGGTATTTAGGTCCCAGGCCCCAGAAGGCCTTGTGGACAATGCAGAGGGTTTTGAACTTAATCCTCGCAGCCACTGGGAGCCAGTGAAGAGATTTCAGTCCTGGAGAGATACGGTCCCTGGGCTTGAGGCCAAGGACAAGTCTCGCAGTTCTGTTCTGGATAAGTTGCAGAGGGCGGAGAGTGGAGGCAGGCAGATTAAGATAGAGGCTGTTACAGTAGTCCAGCCTTGAGAGAACCAGGGCTCGAGAGACAGTGAGCTTCTGGGGGAAGGAGAGGAAGGGAAGAATACCTCTGAGGAGGTGCAGCTGGTAGTGTGACTTCTTAGAGACGTCAGATATATGAGGAGAGAAGGAGAGTGTGGAGTCGAAGATGACCCCGAGGTTTTTAGCCTTGCAGGTAGGGGCAGGAAGGGGGCCAAGGGAGGCCGGCCAGAGAGCTGCAGGGAAGGAGGGAGTGGGTGTGCCGATGAGCAGAATCTCAGTCTTACTGGCGTTGAGGCAGAGGTCATTGGCGGCGCACCATTCATGGATAGCAGACAGACAGTCGGAGATGAGGGAAGGAGAGGAGGAGGCTGAGGGTAGCCTGAAAATGAGCTGGGTATCGTCTGCATAGCACTGGAAGTGGGGGCAGAGAGCGGCGATGCGGTGGGCAAGGAGTGCCAGATACTGGTTGAAAAGCCAGGGAGAGAGGTTGGATCCCTGGGGGACACCACAGGTGGAGAAAAAGATGTCAGAGAGGAAGGAGCCCATTTGGACCTGGGAGGGTCGATCGGAGAGGAAAGAAGTCAGCCAGGCCAGAGCCTGACCAGTGATACCCAGGTTATCACGGAGACAGTTGAGCAGGATGGCATGGTTGACAGTGTCAAAGGCAGAGGAGAGATCGAGCAGAATGAGAACACAGGGAGTGTTGGTATCGAGGTTCAGGAGCAGGTCCTCACGGATGTTCAGGAGAGCAGTTTCCGTGCTTCTGGCAGCTCTGAAGCCAGATTGATGGTCATGAAGATTACCAACAGAGTCAGCATGGGGGTTAAGCTGGGAGATGGCCAGTTTCTCCAGGAGCTTACCCAGGAAGGGAGTAATGGAGATTGGGCGATAATTGGCCGGGCAGGAGGGGTCGGCAGAGGGTTTCTTGAGGAGGGGGTGCACAAGGGAGTGCTTGAGGGGGGATGGGAAGACTCCAGAGGCGAATGAGTGGTTGCAGAAGTCAGCCAGGACAGGAGCCAGGGAGTCGATGTGGTCCTTGATGGTTTTGGAGGAACAGGGGTGAACCTGTTTAGACGAGGCTTTCATAGATCGGACTTGTCTGGAGACCTCATCAGCAGAAAAAGGTGGGAAAGCAGAGAAGGAGGGTGGAGGGGTGGCTGCAAGAGAGCAAGAGGAAGAGCTGGGAAGAGAGGGAGGGAGGAGAGAGGAGGAGAGCGAGGACAGGATGTCCTGAGTTTTTGAGGTGAAGTGCGAGGCCAGTGCAGTGCAGAGGGCCTGGGAGGGGACAGGAGAGGTAGAGACTGCAGCAGGGTTGGCCAGCTCCTTGCAGATTTTAAAGAGTTCGGCCGAGTTGTTTGATGCCTCAGAGATGCGGGCTTGGATAAGGGCTCTCTTCTTGGTGAGAACGGAGAGCCGGTATTGCCTTTGGAGCAGGCGACAGGCCAGTTTGTCAGAGGATGAACATGAAGCACGCCATTTCCTCTCTGCCACCCTACACTTGCGTTTTAGGGTGACGAGATCCGAGTCATACCAGGAGTTACATTTGGCTTTGGGCTTCAGGCGGATTCTCATGACAGGGGCAAGGATATCGAGAGTATCAGATATAGAGGAATAGAGCATGGAGAGGGCTGTGTCAGGGTGGGAGTCAGCCGAGGGGGGAGGAGGGGGCGAGAAGGTAGCAGCAAAAGCCTCAACTGACACGCGCTTCATGGGTCGGATGTGACCTAACAGTTCAGGATGGACTACCCCTTTGGGGGTGGGACCAAGCCTGATTTGTATATGGTTTTTCCCCTTCTGTAATGGCTTGGCAGGTGAAGAACAATGGTCTGGAGGGTTGCCCAGAGCAATGCCAGAGGTTACGATTCATTCTAAACCTTTCAGCCATCACCTCTTTTGTTTTGCTATTTTCACCCCGAGTGGGACGGGAATGACCAGACGTGGGTCTCGTGTCTGCTTGGCCTAGAGACCCAAGCTACTCCTCACTGATGACGCTCAACAAGGCTGAAACATGTCTGGGGATGCTTGTGGTCTCGTGCAGGAGGGATGTGACCAAACAGTTTGGGCTGAACTACCCCTTTGGGTGTGGGACCAAGCCTGATTTGCATATGGTCTTTCCCCTTCTGTAATGGCTTGGCAGGTGAAGAACGATGGTCTGGGGGGTTGCCCAGAGCAATGCAAGAGGTGAAGATTCATTCTAAACCTTGAAGCCATCACCTCTTTTGTTTTGCTATTGTCACCCCGAGTGGGAAGGGTATGCCCAGACGTGGGGCCCGTGCCTGCTGGGCCTAGAGACCCAAGCTACTCCTCACTGATGACGCTCAACAAGGCTGAAACATGTCTGGGGATGCTTGTGGTCTCGTGCAGGAGGGATGTGACCTAACAGTTCGGGCTGGACTACCCCTTTGGGGGTGGGACCAAGCCTGATTTGCGTATTGTCTTTCCCTTTCTGTAATGGCTTGGCAGGCGAAGAACGATGGCCTGGAGGTTTGCACAGAGCAATGCCAGAGGATAAGATTAATTCTAAACCTTCCAGCCATCACCTCTTTTGTTTTGCTATTGTCACCCCGAGTGGGACGGGTATGCCCAGATGTAGGTGCCGTGCCTGTTGGGCCTAGAGACCCAAGCTACTCCTCACTGATGACGCTCAACAAGGCTGAAACATGTCTGGGGATGCTTGTGGTCTCGTGCAGGAGGGATGTGACCAATCAGTTTGAGCTGGACTACCCCTTTGGGGGTGGGACCAAGCCTGATTTGCATATGGTCTTTCCCCTTCTGTAATGGCTTGGCAGGCGAAGAACGATGGTCTGAAGGGTTGCCCAGAGCAATGCCAGGGATTAAGATTCATTCTAAACCTTCCAGCCATCACCTCATTTGTTTTGCTATTGTCACCCCGAGTGGGACGGGTATGCCCGGATGTGGGGCCCGTGCCTGCTGGGCCTAGAGACCCAAGCTACTCCTCACTGATGACGCTCAACAAGGCTGCAACATGTCTGGGGATGCTTGTGGTCTCGTGCAAGAGGGATGTGACCTAACAGTTCGGGCTGGACTACCCCTTTGGGGGTGGGACCAAGCCTGATTTGCGTATGGTCTTTCCCTTTCTGTAATGGCTTGGCAGGCGAAGAACGATGGCCTGGAGGTTTGCACAGAGCAATGCCAGAGGATAAGATTAATTCTAAACCTTCCAGCCATCACCTCTTTTGTTTTGCTATTGTCACCCCGAGTGGGACGGGTATGCCCAGATGTAGGTGCCGTGCCTGTTGGGCCTAGAGACCCAAGCTACTCCTCACTGATGACGCTCAACAATGCTGAAACATGTCTGGGGATGCTTGTGGTCTCGTGCAGGAGGGATGTGACCAATCAGTTTGGGCTGGACTACCCCTTTGGGGGTGGGACCAAACCTGATTTGCATATGGTCTTTCCCCTTCTGTAATGGCTTGGCAGGCGAAGAACGATGGTCTGAAGGGTTGCCCAGAGCAATGCCAGGGATTAAGATTCATTCTAAACCTTCCAGCCATCACCTCATTTGTTTTGCTATTGTCACCCCGAGTGGGACGGGTATGCCCAGACATGGGTCCCGTGCCTGCTGGGCCTAGAGACCCAAGCTACTCCTCACTGATGACGCTCAACAAGGCTGAAACATGTCTGGGGATGCTTGTGGTCTCGTGCAGGAGGGATGTGACCAAACAATTTGGGCTGGACTACCCCTTTGGGGGTGGGACCAAGCCTGATTTGCATATGGCCTTTCCCCTTCTGTAATGGCTTGGCAGGCGAAGAACGATGGTCTGGAGGGTTGCCCAGAGCAATGCCAGAGGTTAAGATTAATTCTAAACCTTCATGCCATCACCTCTTTTGTTTTGCTATTGTCACCTCGAGTGGGATGAGCATGCCCAGACGTGGGTCCCGTGCCTGCTGGGCCTAGAGACCCAAGCTACTCCTCACTGATGACGCTCAACAAGGCTGAAACATGTCTGGGGATGCTTGTGGTCTCGTGCAGGAGGGATGTGACCTAACAGTTCGGGCTGGACTACCCCTTTGGGGGTGGGACCAAGCCTGATTTACGTATTGGCTTTCCCTTTCTGTAATGACTTGGCAGGCGAAGAAGGATGGCCTGGAGGATTGCACAGAGCAATGCCAGAGCATAAGATTCATTCTAAACCTTCCAGCCATCACCTCTTTTGTTTTGCTAATGTCATCCCGAATGGGACGGTATGCCCAGACATGGGTCCCGTGCCTGCTGGGCCTAGAGACCCAAGCTACTCCTCACTGATGATGCTCAACAAGGCTGAAACATGTCTGGGGATGCTTGTGGTCTCGTGCCGGAGGGATATGACCTAACAGTTCAGGATGGACTACCCCTTTGGGGGTGGGACCAAGCCTGATTTGTATATGGTCTTTCCACTTCTGTAATGGCTTGGCAGGTGAAGAACGATGGTCTGGAGGGTAGCCCAGATCAATGCCAGAGGTTAAGATTCATTCTAAACCTTTCAGCCATCACCTCTTTTGTTTTGCTATTTTCACCCCGAGTGGGACGGGAATGCCCAGACGTGGGTCTCGTGTCTGCTTGGCCTAGAGACCCAAGGTACTCCTCACTGTTGACGCTTAACAAGGTTGAAACATGTCTGGGGATGCTTGTGGTCTCGTGCAGGAGGGATGTGACCTAACAGTTCAGCCTAGATTACCCCTTTGGGGGTGGGACCAAGCCTGATTTGATTATGGTCTTTCTCTTTCTGTAATGGGTTGGCAGGAGAAGAACGATGGCCTGGAGGGTTGCCCAGAGCAATGCCAGAGGTTAAGATTCATTCTAAACCTTCCAGCCATCACCTCTTTTGTTTTGCTATTGTCACCCCGAGTGGGACGGGTATGCCCAGACGTGGGTCTCGTGTCTGCTTGGCCTAGAGACCGAAGCTACTCCTCACTGATGACGCTCAACAAGACTGAAACATGTCTGGCGATGCTTGTGGTCTTCCACTAAAACAAAAAGGGAACTGTGAGCATTAATAGGGCTCACAGGGTATTACTAGATACCTTGCTATAACATCATGTCTAACTGATACATTTAAAAATGCAGAATCCCAGAAACCTTGGTGTGGTAAAGAAGATCAGGATAGCTTTAATATGTTAACCACATATTGTGCAGCAAACCTGTCCTCCAGCTCTCTAATTTCAACCAGGAGTTTATCCTGTAGACAGATGCGTCCAAAGCAGGTCTTGGCGCTGTTCTTTCCCAAGAGTATGAAGGACTGATCATCACATTCTATGTATTAGTAGGGAGCTCTTTCCTCCAGAAAATAACTATGCCGCTATTGAGTTAGAGGACTTAGCCATCAAATGGGCTATAACCTATTTAAAATATAACCTTTCAGGTTACAAATTCCAATTAGTGACTGATCACTTAACCTTTGATTTGACTAAGTTTAAGGAAATACACCTGTCCTGGGATCATGTGTTGGTTTTTAGATCTCCAAACATATTGCTTTTCTGTTGAACACAGAAAGGGAACGGAACAAGGGAACCTAGATGAGGGAGGCAATCTCATTAGGGGAAGGGTATGTGATGATTGATGGGATCTCGTCACTTCTCCCCAAAGGCTAGGAGGTGAGCGTGTTATGCAATATTCTCCCTAGTGGTGGCAGAAAGCGGGACTTCACAAACCTCCTCTCTTGGGGATAAGGACTCCTGTTCTGTGATGGAACTCCCTAACCATCTTACCCTTGAGACCATGAAATACCTACGGTCCCTAGAAAACCACCACAAAGCACTAATGTTTGTTACTGTAATGTTCCCTCATTACCTCACATAAGACTTGACACCACTAAGATGAAGAAGGATGAAAGGAACATACTAAGTGATAATAAGCAATCTCCCAAGAGTACTGAGAAGAGGAAGATTGAAGAAGTTATGCAAACTACTCCTTGTCCAGCTATAGACAGTTTTGGGCAGAGGTGGCCCTGAGGACTCATGAAGAACACTCCATGGACACAAAAGAAAGACTGTAGCAATCCGCTGGGGAGGTCCCAGCTACAGGACATACAAATCAAGGAATGACTCCATGAAGGAGTAAGCCGGCGTGAAGCCTGTCAGGCCTGGGAAGTTATGATCTGTGAACGAGGAGGTCGGCGGAAGGAGCAAGTACTCAGTCATAAGGGCACCAGGGAAAGACAGAGAAATCCTCCAGAGGGAGGCTTGACCTAAGCAGAAGCTGGAGAAAGGTTGATGGTGGTGTGACCTCATGGAGGTGTACCATGTAGTCCTTCAACAACACTGATACCGACAGGCCGGAGACCCTGCAGGGCCAAAGCAGTGCAGCAGGGAGCAGGGAAAGAGTCATGACGAATACTCAAAGGGAACGAGTCAACCCACCCCCCTGGGATGTACCAACGACGTGGCCTTGTACGGGCTTGGAGAAGAGTGAAAAGTGCATCAGGAGTAATCTCCGTCGACATAGTAACAGTGTTAAGGATACCAAGAGTGAAGAGTTCTTCGGGAGTAATCGCCCTCATCACAGTAACTGTGTTAAAGATACCAAAAGTGGAGAGTGGATCAGGAGTAATCTCCCCCGTCAGAATAATCACAAGGAAGAACTCAAGAGTGAAGAGTGCCTTGGGAGAAATCTCCCTTGTCACAATTAACACAAAAAAGACATTCAGAATAAAGAAAGTTACAAGAGTGGTCTCTCTAACAATAGTGTTTCTAAGATTAGTGGAAGAAGCCAACAACAACTCAGGAGTGTTCTCCCTTGTTTCATTAACCAGACAAAGTCCTGGAATATATATAGTGCAAAGAAGGAAGTATTGTTGGACATTTGGTCAAGTAAGCACAAATGGTCTTTCCCCTTCTGTAATGGCTTGGCAGGCGAAGAACGATGGTCTGAAGGGTTGCCCAGAGCAATGCCAGAGGTTAAGATTCATTCTAAACCTTCCAGCCATCACCTCTTTTGTTTTGCTATTGTCACGCCGAGTGGGACGGGTATGCCCAGCTGTGGGTCCCGTGCCTGCTGGGCCTAGAGACCCAAGCTACTCCTCACTGATGATGCTCAACAAGGCTGAAACTTGTCTGGGGATGCATGTGGTCTCGTGCAGGAGGGATGTGACCTAACAGTTCGGGCTGGAATACCCGTTTGGGGGTGGGCCAAGCCTGATTTGCATATGGTCTTTCCCCTTCTGTAATGGCTCAGCAGCCGAAGAACGATGGCCTGGAGGGTTGTCCAGAGCAATGCCAGAGGTTAAGATTCATTCTAAACCTTCCAGCCATCACCTCTTTTGTTTTGCTATTGTCACCCCGAGTGGGACGGTTATTTCCAGACGTGGGTCCCCTGCCTGCTGGGCCTAGAGACCCAAGCTACTCCTCACTGATGACGCTCAACAAGGCTGAAACATGTTCGGGGGATTGCTTGTGGTCTCGTGCAGGAGGGATGTGACCTAACAGTTCGGGTTGGACTACCCCTTTGGGTGTGGGACCAAGCCTGATTTGCGTATGGTCTTTCACTTTCTGTAATGGCTTGGCAGGCGAAGAGCGATGGCCCGAAGGATTGACCAGAGCAATGCCAGAGGTTAAGATTCATTCTAAACCTTCCAGCCATCACCTCTTTTGTTTTGCTATTGTCACCCCGAGTGGGACGGCTATGCCCAGACGTGGGTCTCGTGTCTGCTTGGCCTATAGACCCAAGGTACTCCTCTCTGATGACGCTCAACAAGGCTGAAACATGTCTCGGGATGCTTGTGGTCTCGTGCAGGAGGGATGTGACCAAACAGTTTGGGCTGGATTACCCCTTTGGGGGTGGGACCAAAAGAGATTTGCGTATGGTCTTTCCTCTTCTGTAATGGCTTGGCAGGCGAAGAACGATGGTCTGAAGGGTTGCCCAGAGCAATGCCAGGGATTAAGATTCATTCTAAACCTTCCAGCCATCACCTCATTTGTTTTGCTATTGTCACCCCGAGTGGGACGGGTATGCCCAGACATGGGTCCCGTGCCTGCTGGGCCTAGAGACCCAAGCTACTCCTCACTGATGACGCTCAACAAGGCTGAAACATGTCTGGGGATGCTTGTGGTCTCATGCAGGAGGGATGTGACCAAACAGTTTGGGCTGGACTACCCCTTTGGGGGTGGGACCAAGCCTGATTTGCATATGGTCTTTCCCCTTCTGTAATGGCTTGGCAGGCGAAGAACGATGGTCTGGAGGGTTGCCCAGAGCAATGCCAGAGGTTAAGATTAATTCTAAACCTTCATGCCATCACCTCTTTTGTTTTGCTATTGTCACCTCGAGTTGGATGAGCATGCCCAGACGTGGGTCCCGTGCCTGCTGGGCCTAGAGACCCAAGCTACTCCTCACTGATGACGCTCAACAAGGCTGAAAAATGTCTGGGGATGCTTGTGGTCTCGTGCAGGAGACATGTGACCTAACAGTTCGGGCTGGACTACCCCTTTGGGGGTGGGACCAAGCCTGATTTACGTATTGGCTTTCCCTTTCTGTAATGACTTGGCGGGCGAAGAAGGATGGCCTGGAGGATTGCACAGAGCAATGCCAGAGGATAAGATTAATTCTAAACCTTCCAGCCATCACCTCTTTTGTTTTGCTAATGTCATCCCGAATGGGACGGTATGCCCAGACATGGGTCCCGTGCCTGCTGGGCCTAGAGACCCAAGCTACTCCTCACTGATGATGCTCAACAAGGCTGAAACATGTCTGGGGATGCTTGTGGTCTCGTGCAGGAGGGATATGACCTAACAGTTCAGGATGGACTACCCCTTTGGGGGTGGGACCAAGCCAGATTTGTATATGGTCTTTCCCCTTCTGTAATGGCTTGGCAGGTGAAGAACGATGGTCTGGAGGGTTGCCCAGATCAATGCCAGAGGTTAAGATTCATTCTAAACCTTTCAGCCATCACCTCTTTTGTTTTGCTATTTTCACCCCGAGTGGGACGGGAATGCCCAGACGTGGGTCTCGTGTCTTCTTGGACTTGAGACCCAAGGTACTCCTCACTGATGACGCTTAACAAGGTTGAAACATGTCTGGGGATGCTTGTGGTCTCGTGCAGGAGGGATGTGACCTAACAGTTCAGCCTAGATTACCCCTTAGGGGGTGGGACCAAGCCTGATTTGCATATGGTCTTTCCCCTTCTGTAATGGCTCAGCAGGCGAAGAACGATGGCCTGGAGGCTTGCCCAGAGCAATGCCAGAGGTTAAGATTCATTCTAAACCTTCCAGCCATCACCTCTTTTGTTTTTCTATTGTCACCCCGAGTGGGACGGGTATGCCCAGACGTGGGTCTCGTGCCTGCTTGGCCTAGAGACCCAAGCTACTCCTCACTGATGACGCTTAACAAGGCTGAAACATGTTTGGGGATGCTTGTGGTCTCATGCAGGAGGGATGTGACCCAACAGTTCGGGCTGGACTACCCATTTGGGGGTGGGCCAAGCCTGATTTGCATATGGTCTTTCCCCTTCTGTAATGGCTCAGCAGGTGAAGAACGATGGCCTGGAGGGTTGCCCAGAGCAATGCCAGAGGTTAAGATTCATTCCAAACCTTCCAGCCATCACCTCTTTTGTTTTGCTATTGTCACCCGAGTGGGACGGGTATTGCCAGACGTGGGTCCCGTGCCTGCTGGGCCTAAAGACCCAATATACTCCTCACTGATGACGCTCAACAACAAGGCTGAAACATGTCTGGGGATGCTTGTGGTCTCATGCAGGAGGGATGTGACCTAACAGTTAGGGCTGGACTACCCGTTTGGGTGTGGGACCAAGCCTGATTTGCATATGGTCTTTCCCTTTCTGTAATGGCTTGGCAGGCGAAGAGCGATGACCTGGAGGGTTGCACAGAGCAATGCCAGAGGTTAAGATTCTTTCTAAACTTTCCAGCCATCACCTCTTTTGTTTTGCTATTGTCATCCCGAGTGGGACGGGTATGCCCCGACATGGGTTCCGTGCCTGCTGGGCCTAGAGACCCAAGCTACTCCTCATTGCTGACGCTCAACAAGGCTGAAACATGTCTGGGGATGCTTGTGGTCTCGTGCAGGAGGGATGTGACCTAAGAGTTCAGCCTGGATTGCCCCTTTGAGGGTGGGAGCAAGCCTGATTTGCATATGGTATTTCCCCTTCTGTTGTTGAAAGGTGAGAAGATGGTTGATACTATGCCATTAAATAGGAATAAACTGGTTTCAAATAAAATAGAGTCCAGACAACAAGCATGGACGAAAACATCTTTATTGCTTCCTCTGACAATGTTGCTGGTTATTACAAGCGCCAGTCAATACAATTTAAAACAATGAGATACAGAATCATGATATCCAGGCATTAAGGTATTTCTTGGCTGGTCACATTGAAAAACATATAGTTATAATTTTACTATACTTAGTATGTACTTAGTATGTACTTAGTTTTGTCTAAAAGAAGACATTGCACTTCATAACAAAAGCCAACACTTTGCAAAGATACAGATTGCCTTTTCAAAAATGCTGAGCCAGATATTTGCATTCCAACAACCCACTGTAGCAAGGCTGAGTACCAAACACAAAATGCAATACAAGGATGCTAGACGACCACCGAACACCCAAGAATCAACGTGCAGATGTATCCACTTTTCTTTCATAATGCCCAAGCATGAATATATTACACATTTCTTTCTTTACATGCAACAAGGCACAGAGTACTGGAGAAATCAATAACAGAATATTGGGTGTTATTAGCTCTCAGATTATTCTGTGATTCTTTAATAACAAAGCCTGCATCACTCAAAGCTTGGCTCACACATTCCTTGTCTAGGCATAAAAGGG
Organism: Ambystoma mexicanum; assembly: GCF_040938575.1. Classification (NCBI taxonomy): domain Eukaryota; kingdom Metazoa; phylum Chordata; class Amphibia; order Caudata; family Ambystomatidae; genus Ambystoma; species Ambystoma mexicanum. The sequence continues at coordinate 1,094,584,365 of NC_090941.1, forward strand.
GGAACTTGAATGTGCCAATCATGATGAAGGTGCACCCAAGGAGTACATTCAGGAGAAGGTGGCCACCTATTTTTAACTGGGATGACATATTTGTCAGAGTCTTGCGGAAAACATCTACTCGTGGGGAAAGGAATTCCAAGAAATGTATCACGAGAATGCAGTCAACTTGAGTTGGAAGACTTGGCAGAACTAGACAACCTTCTTTGGCTTTACACTTTAGAATCTGTGTCATCTTTCTTCTCAGTGTCTCTTCTTTCTCAGTCCACGTTTCTCTATGGATACAAAAAGAGCAAATAATTCAACAGACCGTACTTTGTGCAATATGCAGACAAGTAGATGTTTACTTTAGATGATGGTTCATTGGCTTGCACCAAGAGAACATTTATTGGGTCAACACTTTCTGCTACATTACATTTATGTAACAATCACTACTATGGTAATCCAGCAGTAGAAGCTACCACTGCACCAGGCACATTTCACTCCCCAGGTTAAACATCTACCGCTACAATATATCAAACCCTGTGTGTTACCTGTGTATGGGTGTGTGTGTGTATGCTGTGCTCATGGGAACTCCTCCTGACTGTGGGAATCAGACCAATAAATGATTCAGAAGCAATTGTACCTCGTTTTGTCAAAATGGAAATTTAGGTTCAGGCAGCTTATCATGTCCAGAAGACAATCCCTGTTACAAATCCTGTTAACAACCCCATCTGACAGAGAATTGATGAACAATATCCAACTTTCCACAAAACCTAAACTCTACTATTCCCAAAAAAGAGGTGCACCAAGGCTCCCTCTGGTATCCTTTGCTTTTCATTCAGTCATTTTGTTTAGCTCAAGGCTTCAACCTGCAAAAGCAACAGAGGCTGCCAGAATGAAGAACACAATGCAAAATTATTAAGAAAAAATGTAGGGCCCAATTGCGGAAAAGATAGTCGTCATGCGTGCAACTACTGTATCACTAAACGTGTGTGTGAGTGTAATTCCAAAAAAAACCATGAAAAGCGAAGTCCAAACCATACACATACACGTTCATGAGGTTCAGAGACCAGCATCTATCACCTCATCACCATAACGAAACTCACAAACTACAGTGAGTGAATGGACATGGACCACCACACACTTACAATCCCAGGCACCAAACTCTGATCATGCCCAAAGCATATTCACCAAACTAACACACACACAGACACAACCCAACTGACAGAGACAAATGCAGAACTCACTCAATGAACACAACACAAAAGCAATGAGCAATACAAATGCTTTAATACAAGAGGGAATACATGCATTAGTAGGAGGGAATACATTGGCATGTCAAGCCAATAGTGCACATCTTGGATTAACTCAAGGAAATGTTAAAACAGTGACCATGACCATGTCTGATTCAGTCCATCAACATGTTAGAGGAAATCCACAACAGGACTGTCAAGACATCAGGAATCCCCTCACCTGATGCTTATACAACCGAAACTCCTGCAGGAAAGAGCTGAGCTACTCAAGGAATAACCCCCCCACTCCAATCCCCAGCCAGCTCAGTAAAAAATGTACTAAATCATCCAGCCACCAACTAATGTGTAGCCGACATCACCATGTTCAACTCTCAGCAAACCACACAAGCAGGTACAGAAGGACTCAATGCAGCTGTGTTCTTCTGTTACACTATTCAGGACTGCTAGCCTTGCAGAAAATACTTGTATGAAACACCCAATGGAGAAACAGCAGCTTAGCAAGGGCCTCCAGAAAAACTGAAAGAACACCAATTTTCCTGTCCTATGTAGACAACACATGCTCAACAATGGTGCATATCCTCATATCACTGGCTATTATCAAGGGGTGCTATGGTAAGCATCATGTATCCCTTCAACTAATATGATAGCCCTGGCTCTGTAAAGTGAAAGGGACCTGGACCATCAGTTCCAATGCCTAATGTGAGTGAAGGTGACTGAAGTGCAGGTGCGCCAGTTGTGGGTGTAGATATCTCTGATATGGACGAAATGGATCATCGATGTGTTTGAGTCACAACTTCAAGGCATTGAGTTCTGTACTCCACTGTTGCAGATGGAGGATGTTCCTCCTGACTACCCAAGGGACAGGAATGGCACCTATGTACCCATATATGGTTTCCAACATACATACAAGAATTGTGTGGTGTCGGGAGGATAGCTCAGGAGCAATGTGCTCGCCTTACAAGCAAGACGGTACAGAGCAACACAGGTTCAATCCCCGGGTCCGCGCTTAGAAACCTCTGGGTATTAAGCACGTTATAAATAACATATCATATCATATAATTTCTGTATACAATAAGTGCCACACATCTTCCAACACAAGCGAATTTTGCCTCTATGCAAATAAGTGGCACATGGCCAATGCATTGGTTGTCACAGTGTGTATTATTAACATGTTTTTTCAATGGGCTCTGTATTGTTCTGCCATCGCTTGCCCTGACATTGCCTCATTAGCTCATAATGTCAGTATCACTTTCCTTGCCTCACAACCCAACAGCAATGCTCTCTACATGAAAAGTGCTCTGACCTCCTTAGGCCAAAACATTGCCTGGCATATCAAGATGGACGAGGTTAGCAATGTTGGCAGCATCCCCATATACCAAAGACGTTCCCATTGTCTCAGGTTTAGTCTCCACACTTTGAGTGACTCCTCTACCCGTCCATTCTGACTTCTACCTAATCTGAGTTGCTGGTCGAGTGTCACAGGGACACCTCTCCCTTGGGTCTGGATGCATGCTGCAGTGAAATGTGTGGGGTTTCCGCTCTGCTTTGCAGATCTTCCATATTCATGTGGGACACCAGGGCCTCTCCTATGGCCAAGTGAGTATATGTGGCCCACATTCTTAATGCTGAAAATGAATGTACGATTCGTAAAGGACCAAAATAATGGGCAAGTAATGAAACATTTCTTCTGATATAATGTGTGTCAGAGGCAGCAAGTAATGTGGCAGTCAAGGTGGTGTGGGTGATACTCTGGGGAATGTTGCTCTAATAGAACATGTTGATGTGTTAAGTGGTTGTACGGGCACATATTCCATGCTGCAGAAAGTGCTCTCTGAACTTGCATGGAAGGTCCCGCATAAATACACATGGATTCAGGGCAGCAATGCATGAAGCTCATGATAAAGTCTGTCCCTGACCTCCCCCTTCCCTCTTTCCTCTGCACACAGCACCACAATATGTATTGGTTCTTTCTTGGTGTCAAAGGCGTGAAATTAGTATTTGCATCTTACCATTCAATTCTATGTAGAAGCTGCACAAAGACATTTAAAGAGTCAATTAATGTTAAAAGTATTTATTAATATTTTGTTTCTCAACACCCCTAGAGACCTGGGTCTTTACACATAAGGGCTTGGAGATCTATTCACTGGTCTCATTTTGTTGCATACGATTGGTGTTTCCTCTGAGATACAGCAAAGTGGCAGGTCTCTGTATTTGCCAGTAACAGCCACGATTTCTGCCAATTTCCAAACCATAAACAAGGTGATGCAAGCAAGTAGTGTGTCTCAAAATGATTACAGGGTGGGATGCTGTCAGAGGTGTCTTTTGGGGCAGTTGTACATGTTGTGTCTCTTGTACGTGCTTTCTCACAAATTGGATTGGTTGATGGTCCAGTTTGTTTGGTGTCATTAGCAGGCTGAAGGGGTTTTTGGTGTGGTCTTCCTCTGTTAATATCATTTCCACACAGGTCCTCCAATTCACCACTTCCAGTGAGCTACTGTCAGGGTGGAATGATCTCTTCAGCAAGAATGTTCATCGTGTCTCTAATGGTACATGAAATGCTGGCCTGGATCAGGGATGGGATACACAACATGGAGCTCTTTTGTGTGGGTACCCTTGTTGTTTGATCCACTTGTCCTCTTCCATCTCTCCTCATCCCCAACATTCCTTTCTGTGTTTAACTATTTTTTTATGCCAAGATTATAACCAATATGCCTTCAAATGCATTATGGGGATGTACGTTTTGTGGGAGAACCCCCAAACTCAAACCTATGAGTAAAATGGGGCCCTTTTGAAAAAACCTTTCCAGGACCACTTTTGGTTTGATTGACATTGTCAATGTGTATGTTTTGGGCCATTTTCAGAGCATTAGGAGTCAAAGTGATGGTTTCCCAATGATACTGGATACTGTCTTCACAACTGATCAATAGGTTGGGTTTAGTGCTTTTACACAGATCTCTTTGGTGGACAGGGGTTCGGAAGTTGGACCTTATCAAAAGTCAAGTGTGGGAATGCATGAGTGTGTTTGTGTGCAGTCCAATGTTTATTGGCACATACTGGGCATCTGATGGTGCAATAGTTTTATGGTGGCTTGGGTAGGATGCACACCATATACACGCACCCAAAGTGATGTGTGCATATGGTTCTGTGCTCTCTAGAGGGCCAAGCTGATAGTTAATGTTGGATTGATGAACTTGCTCCATAGTGTTAATGAAAATTGGAAGGGAATTCTTAAAAGGTGCAAGTATAGAACACAACAGTATGCCCTGATGGGTGAGGTTGTGCCTGGAAACAGAATAAAATACATAATTAAAGAATAAAAGAGATACCAAGAAGTTTACAATTTAAATTTGGAGCCCATAAAACCAGAACCCATCGATATATTATTGGGATCAACAAAAGCTAGAGTTCTAAAAATAACTTTCTGCTTGATAGGGAGCCTGGGGATTTTAACATCGAAATACAAGTAAATTGGCACTGACGTAATGGTGAGCAACAAGTCCAAGATAGAGTGAATTAGCGTAATGTAGCTGGGGATGGATACGTGCCAACGCAGCTCAGGTATGTGATGAAATAGAAATGGACAAGGCTGATGAAGATTGTGACAGAAGTAGTGAAATTAAAAAGTGTCCTCATTAAGGTGATGGGTTAAAGAGAAGACATTGTCAAGCTTGAAACTAGACCTTTTGCAGAGGGAAATGGAGTCAGATAATTGCTGGAGATAGTGAGAACAGCAGAAGAGAAAGAAGGTATAAATGACATCACATGTATGTGGGCAATGAAACTAATTCAATCACATACATGAAGTTGAACCAGATGAATTGAGTGGTCAGCAGTGTCAAAGGCCACTGATACGTTCAGAAGGATGAGGCCTATCGACCTTCCCTCAACAATGGCCAAATACATGCCCTGGAGCTAAAAAGAACAGAGTCAGAACTGCTGTGACCAGAGTAATAACTTGCATCAAAAAAATGGAGAATCCCACTTTGTTCAGTGAGGTAGAAAGAAACTGTAGTGGAATACTTATATATGGTCACATCCATACAGCACTCAAAACCTGCAAGAACATGCACATTACAGAAGCCACTGTGAAGCACCAGAATTCATACTTCAATTAGGCCCCAATACACATACACAGCCATGAAGCAAAGCAGCTCATTTAGAGTAAATCATTGCATGCAGGCCTAATATAGCCTGGCAAGTACCTTTTTAGCCAAACACATGTATATTTAACCTAAACCTGCCATAGTTTGTACCAGCTTAAGAAATATAGAAGAGGTTTTCAGAATAATAGAGGGCAGGAGTGCTGCTCGTTTACATTAGCTAAGCACATTACATGAGAGCTCCAAATGTAATCAGCTTTTCTCAGAGAGAAACACTCCCCAACTCTAAGCATGAAATAACAGGCAGGCCGGTATGGAAACTAGCACACACAATATATACATAATCATGTGTTTTTAGCTTGATTAGCATCGTATCATTTTAGCAAGAAAAGTCTATAGGAAGATCATTCATTATTACACTTTAGCTAAATGCAACACTCACAGGTCAGAGTTGAGTCAATTTCTCTTCAAGAACACAATCCTTCTCTCAGAGCAAGATACTAGACAAGTAATTCCAGAGGTTGCAATATTGCACAGATAAGCTTAATGTTGCACAGGAATTGGCAGCACAAACACAGCCCTTTCTCACAGCTGTTTAGCTTCCAGCAGTGAATTATAAATACAACTTTAAAAACAGAGTCACCCCAGAGGCGAGGCCAGGACATGGCGCGCTGATTAGCTGAGATGACTCAAACTTATCAAGTCACACAACCAAATGTTAGATGAACTATAGCAAATTGTGTTCTCAGGCTAAAAACCTGAAGACTGTGTTCTGGCAGAAAAAGAGAATGGCCAGACATGTTCATAGGGATAGAATGAGCACAGTACCACACCACCATCTTTGGACTAAATAAGCATGTGCAGGAGATCTTTTTCTAACAAAGTGTTATGCAGAAACCATTAGAAAGCAGCACAGGCTTTCAAGAGATAGTGGGAATCACAGATACATCCATTTGAATGCTGTATTAATAAAAGACAACCTGCAATGTCACACCATACAAAATTAATTAACCAAGAGCCTAAGGGCAATGCAGTAATTAACACTTCAGACACGTTGTTTGAATGCATTAGGAAAAATAAAGCCATTTTGTGTTAATGTGCACTGGACTAGCACATTCGTATGTGTATGACTGAGCCAAGTTCACTGGCAGCTAAGCCCTGCATGTATGGTCAGAGACAGGACAAAGATGACTCATGGGAATAGGAAAAACAGCGTGCAAGTAAAGTTTCCATCAAGCAGAGTTACAAAATGTAACATGGACCATAATGTCAGAGAATAGTGTTTTTTCGTGCCAATCTAAAGAGGAGTCCAGAAGAAACTAAAATGTTTTATTTTATGTATCACATGGGTTATTTCACATGCAGATAATTGGTTCTAATAATTGTTTTCATACCTCTCCACTCTTATGCCTACTAAGGCAAGCAATGGAAATTACTATTCAATTAGTTACATGTGTCTAATGTTTTTCAACCAATCCTAACTTGTGTGAAACAAAATGACTTTGAGATGGACTAACCTGTACATCTGATTGTACCACATGTTTCGAACAGGCCAATGAAAATCTATAAGGAGTAGAACCATTTATATAATTACTAATGCCAACCAATCAAGAAGGCGTAAAGCTCAAAATTCTTGCTTTTTTGCTTTCTGTAAAACTTAATACAAGCTTGTACTCAAATCGTTACACGTTGAATGTCTGTGGAGATTTCCCTGCTTAAGCAGTTTGCAATATATTTTTTATTTTTCTTGTATCCAATGCATTGCATCTTTTTGGTTCCTGTGGTACCTTTATTGACAGAAGAAGGGGCCTTTGCCATACAAAACAATTGCTACAACACATTTTCCAGAAGTTGGAAGCAGTGAGAGTGGTCAATAATTTGCAGGGACAAGATGCCCTCAAGAAGGTTTTTTGTGTAAGTGATTAACAATTGCAAATTCTGCTTAAAAAAGGAGTCCTACAGAAGTAGGGGATGCCTCTAGGATGGTTAGTAAATCATCTCAGGTAGGCAGGTAGCAGATCTGCATTTCATAAACAGGAGAGGGATCATAAGGGGAGCCAGATTTAAATGTATAAAGACTGGTAGACAAGTATTTGACAGACAAGGACATTAATGTGTGTTTCATCAGGAATACAGTGGAGGTGTGAATCAGAATAGAGGCAAAGCCAGAAGCATCAGAAACAGAATAAGCGATTGAAGGCCAAACTGTGTCTGCATGGATAAACAAAATTGAAAAACTCAGACGATGGGTTACCTTAGTAGGCCAAGGCTGATGTAAGATGAAGTTCATTTAAATTTGAGAAATCCTCCCATTGAGGAATGGAAGCTGTTTCAATGTGGGCAGATAAAAAGAGGGTTTAGACAACTGTATAGTAAGTGAGAAGAATAAAGCGAGTCTTATATAAAATTCTACTAGTAGTATCATAATCAGGGCACCAACATCTCTGAGGAGCCCTAGCATCCTATTTCCAATCTACAAGATCTAAACTGAACCCTTTCAGAAGTGAATGTTTAGCAGGCCAAGAAAAAAGTCTAAAAGGAGGGAGTAAAGGAAGTCAGTCCTAGAGAGGCTTATGCAGATGTGGAAGGCAAATGTTTAAGCACATGCCTGGATTAGGTTGGCTTGGATAAGAGAAGGAAATACTCCAGGAAGGTGTAGAGATATAGAAAAGAGTATAAATGAATAATCAGCCCACAGAGTAGGATGATGAGGAGAAAAGACACCAACAGCAGAAAAAAGGGTTATTAAGAGTATGGCTGCTGAGATTTCAGCAGATGGTGAAGGGGAATTAGAAGAAATAACTAAGTGGGAAGTTCAAAATAAACAGCAAGATATCTTCTATCAAATAGCAACAATCCACACCAAGAATTGTACAATCAGAGGGACATGTGACCCAAATGGTAAGGCCAGATGACTGACAAATCCAGGATTTAGTCAGGAATAGCAAAACATGCTTGTGGAGAGATATAAATTCATATAGTTCATCAGCGTGATTTGTTGAGAGTGGGGAGTCAAAGGATAAACCTGAATAAGAGGAGAAGCTAAACTTGCAGGGTAACTGTGATGAAGTGCATGGATAGTGGCATGCAGATGCAGGAAGATATTCCATATTTGTAAAAGTGGGAATAGAGATTAGGAAAAATAGTGTGGATTGAAGAAGGATGAGGAACACACCACAAAGCGGGCATTATGGGATGGGAAACATACACAATATATATTATTATTTATTTATTATTTATTGTGTATTGGTTTTAAATTATAATATCTCACATTCATTAAATATCAACATTATAAATTTGCATGAAATCATTTCACTTACATATAAAACATCAATTAAAAAAGAACACAAGAATTATCCCACACACACATTTTTCAAATGTATACACACCACAGCCTCTGCACCATTCACTCCCGTAAACCTAAAGGTAATTTTGTTTGAATGCACCCTATTAAATCAAAAAACACTTTTAAAAATGCTATAAGAGCAATGGATAAGGATAGGTGGTTTGTGCACATCACATATCTCCACATATTCTCAGAGAATAAGGCTGTGGTTGAATATACCTCCTTCGATGTACAAAGCCTACAAGTCCTATTAACATATGCAAGTCTTATTTGTGGTCCCACTATCTCTAATGTGTGGGAACAATTTAGTCTAAATCATAACAGCCATGACCGGAAGGCAGGTGAAGGCGCCTTAACCATATTGGGTTGAGGGACATATCCAAGGAAGGAGCCATCAACATTATGTAAGAACTCTTTAGAGAGCTTCAACTTGCCCAAACTACTCAAATGTTCTATGTGATCCCATTCTCTTAATGTTTTCTTTATTCTGATAACTCTGAATCAATAGCAGCCTCAAATAAAATGTTTTACACACATGCATCAAATATTTCAAAGCTATATCTGAATCCCCTCAAAATATTGCTCCTAGTTTAGAAACCAGATTGAAGCTTCCCTCACCTTTAATTCTGACATACATGTGAAGTTTGTTCCATTTATATAAGTACCTCCAAGAGCTGAGTCCCAGCTCAAGACGAATAGCTCCTCGTGGGAGAGATGGGGGAAAATCCAGTGCTGCATACCAAATTATCCTCTCAAAACTATTTACCCATTACTTATGTCTTTCGGGAGCAGCTCAAATCCATATATAAACGATGGCACAACTTTCGCTTTATGGAATTCAATTCACGGGCACTAGCGAGTTAAAACTAACAGGTCCTCTGGATTTATTTCATTTGAATAATAAACGTCTCAATATTTTCGCCTCCAATTTTTCCTTCATAAAATGTAGCACTTCTTAGTGGCCAAAATTTAACCCAAATATAATAAGTTATCAACCACATCAATCTGATTTCTGTTGATAAAACATTCAAAGTTTCTACTCTTTACCTTTTTATTATAAATCATTATATGGAATTTTACCATGTTAACCAACACATTATTTTCCAAGGTGTAAGCCCCAAAGTTATCCCACCACTTTTGAAGCCCAATAGGAGTTGCATCTAGTGGAATAAAGTAGTGGGAGTATGCAAGCCATCCAACTTCCAACTACTGTATTCTCGGAGTAGAGATGTTACCTTTTGGAAGGCAAGAGGCAAATCTGATACATATAAATTAATAAGGGAAAGGCCAGAACACACCCCTGGGTTAAACCGATCTCTACTGAAATATTACTCGATAGCAGACCTTCCGGATTCAACCTCACCCTCAATTTATTATTGAAGTAGAACATCAGAAGCAGATTTAATAGGCCAATTGGTTTACCCCAGACAATATATACATATACATGTCATTAACGATATTTCAAAGGTCGAGTCAGCAGTTGAGATGAATTGCCACCTGGCAAGGGTGTGAAAGCCCTGTTTTATGGGGTATTTTGATTAATTAATACAATGATGCAGGTAATTCCAACTCTGAAATGGTAATCTTCAGATCAGATTCCCCTTTCATAAATTCCATGTTAAAGGCATAGTGTGTGCCTGTGCCCTGCTGACTCAACATCTTGATCTGCAGGGCCTGCTCTCCCAGTGGCACAAGCAGGTTCAGAGGCCACAGGTGCCCATTTGGCAGCTGCAGTGACAGCCAAGTCTCTGCTGTGAAAGGGCTGCTTTTAAGCTATGCAACCCTGTACCAAAACTATGCTGGTGGCAGTGGAAACTATGCCTATGTTAGGGCCTGGTACATGGCACTGCTGAAAATCATTGCAACCACATCATCAAATTGATATCACACATGTGTCCACCCTGTGGACAATGCTCAGCTGTAGAAGGGTTATGTGTATTCTCCCCTGACAGGTTGGGCCTTTTCCTACTTGCAGGAATGTAGCATGGTGGGGTTTCCTCTCTTTGTTCTTTGGTAAGGGCAGGTAACACCCTTTTTCAGTGACAGCCACTCCACAGGAAGCTAGTGAAACAGGAGCAAAGGTCACACCAATTAACAAAAGGTTTGGCCTCACACCCGGTTGCCGCATATCTTAAGTCATTTGATGCTATTGAAAAGGGAAGGGTTAGTGTAGACAGGGAGAGCTCTGCATAGTTGAGGGAGGCTTCCACCATCTTGTTTTCTCTCTGCCCCTCCTTCCTGTCCCCTCCACTTCCTCTAGCACAAGGCACTTTGGGTGTGATGTCACAAGGGCAAAATACACTTCTCTCAATAATTGGGATTGCTAGCTTTAATCCAATGTGACCATGTACCTTTAAGAGAAGGGGTCTCACAACATCGTTTTCACCTCAAACCATGAAGAAGATTTTATTTGGACCATGCTGGAAGAGCAGTCCTTTACAGAGTCCTCCAGTTGTGCGGTGACGGCAGGTGTTTCAAGGCAGATGTGAACTCTGTCCCCTAACCATCCCCAGGAACCATTGGGGGTGAATCTGCAGCTTGAACAACATTTACCTCTCTGCCAGTCTTATCAGTACACAAAATCTCACAGTGTTGGAAAACCCCTGAAGTTGTGTGCAAGCCTCCCTTTTGCTGGGAGCCTGAGAATGAGGACCCATCTTGTCTTTGAGTCCCTGGAGTGGGACCTCAGGAGTTACCTGCTGCTTGAGCAAAACCTGCCTTTCTGACAACCATAATGGCACTCACAGAACCATGTCATCCAAGACAGCTGCGCTCCTAGTATTTTAACCTTTGAATTGCTTTGGGGCATGCTTCAAAACCTGTTCGACAAGCCTAAACAACGAAGACCCTCCATTGCTGTCTTTTGCATTCTCTAGACCTACCAATGGCTCACACAGTGCCAGGAAGTCTGGTTTGGAGCTGCCAGACCACAAAAACTGCCAATGGGTACTACTGACTGCTAACTGCCCCATTGGTCCATTTTTGGGCCTGAGTGACTGGTTATGTGATATGATATGATATTATATGGCATTTGTAACGCGCCTATACACAAGTGTTTCAAGGCGCGACGAGGCAGGGAGGGGGGAACAAGGGGAAGACAGACAACGATCCTACTAGGCCAGGTGTCATTCAGACCGCGCAAGTGCAGGGGTAGTTTTTACACCAGAATGTATCCTTTTAGAGAACATTGTGGTTATTACTTGCCTCACTCCCCTCATTCATGAATCAGAGTGCTGCATCTTTCCTTTATGATTGGGTTGGTTCTTGGTTTGTAGGCGTGTGAGGGTGTTTTATTCTATGCTGATCCAGTGCAGAATTCAATACATCACAGAAGTATTTTGCAAAGTGTCAGCCAAATTACACAAACAAGATAAAAAGCCCTATAAGGCATGCAATCCCCATCCATATTGATGTCAGTACCATGCATTGCCCGCCCACACCCTAATTTGAAGCTAGGAGGGGTTTATTCAGTCTAGGGAAGTACTTTTATTTTGGTGTAAGACTAATGTTGGGAATGGTGTTTATGGTGTGAGGCATGCATGTTGAGCGTTGGTCGATATGGCACATATTTACCTTCCTCAGGGGAAGAAGGAACCAAACTTGCCCACTTAAAAGTTACTAACCCTATAGGTGATCCCTTTACAGCATTTCCCCAATCTATTTGAAACACGATTTTCTAGGATGATCAACCAGGCATTTTTTCTACCATTCCTAAATATGCCTTGATATGCCCTCTACTGAAAGATCCCTCTTAAGACCCAGCTGGTATGGATAATTATAGACCTTTTCCTAATTTACCTTTAATTACCAAACCTTTAAAGACAATCACTGCATTCCAGATCCATAAATTAATTTCATATAACATCCTTTATATATTTAAATCTTGGCTTTCGTTCCAGTACAATGGATAGCTTCCTTCTTAGAAGATCAGTGCTAGGATATTGTCCTAGACAATTTATGTTCCAGCCCTAAATCACTTTTTGGAGAGTTCCCAGGAGAAACCTCATACCATCATTATCCAATATCCATGTTAGACCTTTCTTTTTCATTATCAAACAATTTGATACTGCTTTTCAATTCTACTCTGATGACACATAACTTGTCATCAAGATTAAAGATATTCCTGATCAGTTAAATCAACTTGGCCTGCGATTGGAGGCCCTCAGATTTGGATTAAGTAAAACTATCTGAAACTAAAGAAGGTACAAACCAAGACTCTTCTTCTCAACTCTCCTTCCAATATTGTCCTTTTCTTCCACTCACCTTTGATATCCCAATATCTACTACCCTGCTCATAACCTAAGCTTTTATGGAGTTTACAATATCTTTGAATCCGTAGATTTTAAAAAATATGACTTTCAACTAAGCTCTCTTAAACACATTCTCACCATCTCCTGATTAACCTATTTGATTTTTATTAGATATATGTATAGCTAGTCTAGCTTTGTATAACACATGACATAATACACAAGAAAATACAGTTTGCTCATCAATCTGAGAGTTAAAACACTTTCAAGCTAAAACCATCTAAAATACTATTCAAGGCATCTTAAAGTCTCCACAATCTTCAAATAACATGATACAATAAAATAAATAAAATTAATATTAATACCCCTCATAAATATTCCCAATAGATCCATTATTTCATTCAAATCGATATTGTTATTGTAGTATTTAAAATACTTATATTGCAGTGTCGTCAAACTATCACAATCATTTATTAAATGGTGCAACGACTCAATGACCTCATTCCCGCATAGACAACAGTTACACAACTCATAATGTAAATCCAACCTATCTCCTTTTGTCTCGAGTGTCTCTGAGGTGATGAATTTCATTAATCGATGTATACGAAACATTGTTACACTTGAATATGCTATGCTATAATTAGGGATATCGGTCCGGGTTAGCCGTTCTTGACAAAATATCCCACTATGTACCTTAGTAGCCAAATTTATCATATGTTGGTCGTAGCTAAAATCTTGAAATTTCTTTTTGTGCCAATATTTCAATCCCTGTGTTTCTGAAAGGGTTTGATTATAGCACTTTGCAGTCCATTTCTTATGAATTGTTTTTAGATTTCCAATAATACCAACCATCTCATTGCCTTCTCACCTCAAAAACACCTTTACAAAGGGTACTATTATTGTGTCAGTATTCATTTTACATATATTTTCAAAACACATTACACATTGGTTTATTTATGCATACATGACTCTCTTTATGTCAAACTCAAGATAGAGGTATTCCACACTCACCTTCTGAGGTAGCCGCAATAGTTTTCGAAGCATTTTGGCCTTGAAAGCCACTAGTCCCTGTCCATATTTGTGTCCACATATCGCCACAGCATACAATAAGATAGCCCTTATTTTCGAACTGTAAATTGTCAGAACAGTGAAGGAGGAGTATCCTCCATTCCTCCCAATAAAAATACTTAGTACGTTCACTGATATTAGACACTGTGATTTCAGTGAAGTCCAATGGGACACCCAATTTAACTTCTCATCAATCAGGATTCCAAGGTATTTGTAAGTGGTAACTTGTTCTATCGTCTTTTTACTCAGTATCCACAAAAATGTCTTAGGTCTTTTTGTTTCTGAGAAGACCATCACTTTACTTTTTTCTATATTGATAGTTAGACCATTTACATTTGAATATACCACCAATGTGTCAAGCATACGCTGTACACCTGTGGGAGTATAGTCTAGGATTAACAGATCATTGGCATATGGTAACCAACCGAGAACCACTGTATTAATCTTCACTGGGTTGGAATCTGTTAGGCCAAATGCTTCCTGTATATCTGCCAGATATAGATTAAATAAAGTGGCCACCACCATGCAGCCTTGCTTTACACCACTGCTAGTAGCCATCAATGCTGAGAGTCTACCCATTGCATTCAGACCTATACGGATGTGAGTATCGAAGTATAATAACATGAGCATTCTTAATAATCCCTGCGGGATGTTCCAAGAGTTTAATTTCTGCCAAAGACGATTTCTGAACACTGTATCAAATGCCGCAGAGAAATCGATGAAGGCACAGTAGACATTCAGTTTTCGTTTTTTCCACGCATGGTCAATTGCAGATGTTAGCATTAACAGGTTGTGTGTATTACTAGATTTCTCTCTAAACCCAATTTGGTTGGGCGGCAGGATTTTCTTCTCTGCTATCTATTCATTCAGTTCACAAAGTAATACACGTGTAAATATTTTGGACGAGATGTCTAGCATAGCTAACATTCAGATGTTTTCTGGTTTATCCCATGCATCCTTTTTATGTACTGTCAAAATGTGACTAACATGTCCCGGTTTTGGAATAACCCCTAATTAACCTATTTGAGTGAAAAATAGGTGGAGAGCGGCTGCCCAGCGATGAGGTTGCTTTTTGATGTGTTCATTACAGACCCCTTCGGGTCCAGCAGCAGGAGAGTTATTGAGATTTTCGATTATCACAATAATATCTAGTATGGACACTTTGCAGACCCAGCTAGTTCTAGGCATTGGAAAGATATCCTCCCTTGGTTCCTCTCTACCCACAGTAGCGTGTATATCTTCACTCCATTTCTCTTCAGGAATGAAATTAATCGTCAGTTCTCTTTTTTTGCTGTTACATAGTAACTGCCATATACCCGTGGAGTTATTAGAGAGTGCTAGGTTTACAATTCCTTTCCAAAGCTTAGACTCGCATTCCTTCTTGTGATTTTTCAACCAACGTCTATAGTTCTTTTTCGTAGATTTAATGCGACAACTGAATTATCAATACCCACTGTGTGTTGCTGTGTTAAAATTCTCTTAATCTCTTGGCGCATGTTCTTTTTAGCTTCATTTATCAACTTATCATATCCTTTCTGCAAGCAAAACGTTTTATTCAATCTTTCAGATGAAGATTTGTAAGATCTTTTTGCTGCTACCTGAGTTTGTATTGATTGCATCATTTTCGTGAATCTTTAATTCATTAGTATTCTCATCAGTGGTTCCCTCAACTATAAAACTGGGTAACAGTGCAGTGGCTATCTTATTGGCATATTTAAGAATGTGTTGGTGCCATAGTACCCGATTTTGACCCTCATTTAAATATAATTGCCCATTATCATCATGGTCTATGCTTTCTTTCATTGGTGTTGGAAATTCCAACAAATAGGCATAGTGGGAGATGATCGCTCTCCTTACATTCCACTATGCTCATATTGTTGATATATTGGAGACCCCTTATGTTAAAGAAAATGTAATCTAGAGTCGCTGCAGGTCTTCCCTCAACTCTAGTGAATACGGTCTGAGCATCACTTGGAGTGAGTCCATTCAGTTTAACTAGCTCATGTGCGGCTAAAAGGGTGTACCATATTTGCCCTTGATTATTAGATCTCTTATTATTGTAATCTGATGACAAATTACCAAGAGTGCTATTCTTGTTCAAAGGTCACCAATCTTTGCATTGAAGTCACCCACCAACCAAAGAAGAAGACGATGGTTAAACAGCTGTAAAATGGTGCCAAGGGCCTTCAAATTTTCTTTTGTCATTACCATGTTCGGGGCGGTCATAAATATTTATAACTATTATTACAAATGTCAAGAAAGAGTTCTTGGTGACCAGTACATTCTGTGTCGATTCAATCAGTTTCTGTATGTTCCATGGTGATTTAACAGTAACTAGCAAACCCCCTTTTGGTCTCGATTTAGGGCCTCGAGTTGCTACTTGATGTACCGTACATCTGTCATGGAGTTGTAGTTTCTTGTAGTGCCACTATCTTGAATGTCTCCATATTAGCCACCAGGCCCTCCTCTTCAAAGAGATGTGCACACCCTCTAGTATTCCATGTATACAACATTTCCATGTTAGCATGTCATAGCCGTTCTGCAGTAAAATATGCCTTAAATGTCATTGGTAGCCACTGCCAACACCCGTCTGGCATTTCTCCTTTACTATCTCTTGCTGTACTACATGAGATATATTGAATTCTCTATTTGCTGGTTGTTGTGAATGGGTCTTTACTATCAGAATCTCTACTCTTGAGGCACTATAACCCAACCGCCGTAGGTCTCGAAGCCCATAATATAATTTAGGGTAGACTCTGCCTCGAAACATATATTGGTTATGTATTGGTTCACAATTTCTACCTGATCTACTAGTCGTATATCTTTTGTTGTTATCACTCTGAATGGTACAATTGACTGGAAAATACATATCACTGCCTTCCAATTACGTGGAAGTCTAGGATTCAATTGATGTATTTGTTTAAGTTGCAGGGCTTTCATTGCACTAGTTTTCTCGACCCCTTTCTCGATACATTAAGGGTTCTGAATTTGCCTCTTAACCGCGATTTTGAATCGCCCATACCACAGGGAGAGTGGATTGTGTTTGTTTCATGGTGCTCCCTGGGGTACGCTTGTGCCCTTCATTTGAAAGCTTGTTGGGGTTGGTCAACTTAACCAGTTCTATCGCAGGAACTCTGTCTTTTTCTACCTCATTTACATCATTTATATTCTTAAATATTGGCTGGTTTGCCACCACTGAGTACTGTCGGAGGGGAGTTCCGCAGTTACAAATTTTACAGTCTTCACAGTTAGCTTTGATTTTATCATAGCATGTTGTCTATATTTCGATTAAGGGGGTAATTCATAGAATTCGGCGCACAAGTGGCGCACGCGGCTGGCGCACAGAGTGCGCGTGCGGCAGTCTGCGCCAAGCCGCGTGCGCCAAAACCCATTCAGGCGCACAGCATATTCATGGATTAATACATCCATAAGCAGCTGTGGTGCAGAGTGGCGCAACGAACCTGCAGCAGCGCCAGTTATGCCCACAACCCCGCCCTGTGCGCCAAAAACATTGCACAAATCCAGTACATGGCGCAAAGGCCAGTGGACCAGCATACAGCCCCCCAACCATGAAAACATGTGTAAAACTCCCCGCACACGCCCCAGAATACACGTACTCCGCTCGTGCCAGGCCCATCGCGTGTAAAACTCCCCGCGCATCCCTCGGAATACACGTACCCCGCTCGCACCAGGCTTATCGCATGTAAAGCTCCCCACGCACCCCTCGGAATACACGTACCCCACTCGCGCCATGCCTATCGTGTGTAAAACTCCCCGTGCACCCCTCGGAATACATGTACCCCGCTCGCGCCAGGTAAATTGCGTGGAAATAGTCCCCCCTCTGGTGTGGGCTGCCTGTGGGGCATGGCCAGGGTGGATGGGCTGCCTGTGGGGCATGGGCAGGGTGCATCGGCAGCCTGCATGAATTTCAGGGGTGCGTGGGAAGTTTCACACGCGATAGGCCTTGGGCGAGAGCGGTGTATGCGTATTTGGGGGGTACGCAGGGAGTTTGACACACGATAGACCCTGTGCAAGCGGGGTACGTGTATTTGGGGGGTACGCAGGGAGTTTCACACGCGATAGGCCCTGTGCGAGGGGTGTACGTGTTTTGGGGGGTACGCAGGGAGTTTCACACGCGATTGGCCTTGGGCGAGCGTGGTGCGTGTATTTCGGGGGTGAGCGGGAAGTTTCACACACGATACTCCAGGCGAGAGCAGGGTACGTGCATTTGGGGTGTACGCGGGGAGTTTCACATGTGATTTGGCCTTGTGGGCCCTCCCCGGTGTGCGGTTTCACCCCTCCCCATGCCCTGCAGCTAGCCCACATGGCACCATGCACTTGTGAGCACACTTGTGAGCCCCGACTCATGTCCCCCACCCATCCACCCACCCCCAGTGACGGGCATCTGCCAGCAGCCCCCAACTCATGTCCCCCTGCACACCCACCCACCCAGCAGTGACTGGCACCTGCCAGCAGGCCCCGACTCATGTCCCCCCACTCACCCACCCACCATTGACGGGCACCTGCCAGCAGGCCCTGAATCATGTCCCCCTGCACCCCCACCCAGCCAGCAGTGATGGGCACCTGCCAGCAGGCCCCGACTCATGTCCCCCCACCCACTCACCCACCCACCATTGACAGGCACCTGTCAGCAGGCCCCGACTCATGTCCCCCTGCACCTGCACCCACCCAGCAGTGATGGGCACCTGCCAGCAGGCCCCGACTCATGCCCCCCCACCCATTTTGATGGGTACCTGCCAGCAGGCCCTGACTCATGTCCCTATGCACCCCCACCCACCCAGCAGTGTAAAACTCCCCGCGCACCCCTCTGAATACACGTACCCCGCTCGCACCAGGCCTATTGCATGTAAAACTCCCTGCGGACCCCTCAGAATAAACGTACCCCGCTCGCGCCAGGTAAATTGCATGGAAAATGTCCCCCTCTGGTGTGGGCTGCCTGTGGGACATGGCCAGGGTAGATCGGCTGCCTGTGGGGCATGGGGAGGGGGCATGGGCAGCCTGCGTGAATTTTGGGGGTGCGTGGGAAGTTTCACACGCGATATACCTTGGGCGAGAGCGGGGTACGTGTATTTGGGGGGTACGTGGGGAGTTTCACACACGACAGGCCCTGTGCGAGCAGGGTAAGTGTATTTGGGGGTACGCGGGGAGTTGCACACGCGATAGGCCCTGTGTGAGTGGGGTACATGTATTTGGGGGGTACGCAGGGAGTTTCACACGAGATAGGCCTTGGGCGAGTGTGGTACGTGTATTTCGGGGGTGCACGGGAAGTTTTACACGCAATACTCCAGGCGAGAGCGAGGTACGTGTATTTGGGAGGTACGCGGGGAGTTTCACACGCGATAGGCCCTGTGCGAGCATGGTACATGTGTTTCGGCGGTGCGCGGGAATTTCACACGCGATACTCCAGGCGAGAGTGGGGTACATGTATTTGGGGGGTTATCGGGGAGTTTCATATGCGATAGGTCCTGTGCGAGTGGGGTACATGTATTTGGGGGGTATGCGGGGAGTTTCACATGCGATAGGCCCTGTGCGAGCGGGGTACATGTATTTGGGTGGTACGCAGGGAGTTTCACACGCGATAAGCCCAGTGCGAGCGGGGTACGTGTATTTGGGGGATACGCGGGGAGTTGCACATACGATAGGCCCTGTGGAGTGGTGTACGTGTATTTGGGGGGTACGCGGGGAGTTTGACACACGATAGACCCTGTGCAAGCGGGGTACGTGTATTTGGGGGGTACGCAGGGAGTTTCACACGCGATAGGCCCTGTGCGAGGGGTGTACGTGTTTTGGGGGGTACGCAGGGAGTTTCACACGCGATTGGCCTTGGGCGAGCGTGGTGCGTGTATTTCGGGGGTGAGCGGGAAGTTTCACACACGATACTCCAGGCGAGAGCAGGATACGTGCATTTGGGGTGTACGCGGGGAGTTTCACATGTGATTTGGCCTTGTGGGCCCTCCCCGGTGTGCGGTTTCACCCCTCCCCATGCCCTGCAGCTAGCCCACATGGCACCATACACTTGTGAGCACACTTGTGAGCCCCGACTCATGTCCCCCACCCATCCACCCACCCCCAGTGACGGGCATCTGCCAGCAGCCCCCAACTCATGTCCCCCTGCACACCCACCCACCCAGCAGTGACTGGCACCTGCCAGCAGGCCCCGACTCATGTCCCCCCACTCACCCACCCACCATTGACGGGCACCTGCCAGCAGGCCCTGAATCATGTCCCCCTGCACCCCCACCCAGCCAGCAGTGATGGGCACCTGCCAGCAGGCCCCGACTCATGTCCCCCCACCCACTCACCCACCCACCATTGACAGGCACCTGTCAGCAGGCCCCGACTCATGTCCCCCTGCACCTGCACCCACCCAGCAGTGATGGGCACCTGCCAGCAGGCCCCGACTCATGCCCCCCCACCCATTTTGATGGGTACCTGCCAGCAGGCCCTGACTCATGTCCCTATGCACCCCCACCCACCCAGCAGTGTAAAACTCCCCGCGCACCCCTCTGAATACACGTACCCCGCTCGCACCAGGCCTATTGCATGTAAAACTCCCTGCGGACCCCTCAGAATACACGTACCCCGCTCGCGCCAGGTAAATTGCATGGAAAATGTCCCCCTCTGGTGTGGGCTGCCTGTGGGACATGGCCAGGGTAGATCGGCTGCCTGTGGGGCATGGGGAGGGGGCATGGGCAGCCTGCGTGAATTTTGGGGGTGCGTGGGAAGTTTCACACGCGATATGCCTTGGGCGAGAGCGGGGTACGTGTATTTGGGGGGTACGTGGGGAGTTTCACACACGACAGGCCCTGTGCGAGCAGGGTAAGTGTATTTGGGGGTACGCGGGGAGTTGCACACGCGATAGGCCCTGTGCGAGTGGGGTACATGTATTTGGGGGTACGCAGGGAGTTTCACACGAGATAGGCCTTGGGCGAGTGTGGTACGTGTATTTCGGGGGTGCACGGGAAGTTTTACACGCAATACTCCAGGCGAGAGCGAGGTACGTGTATTTGGGAGGTACGCGGGGAGTTTCACACGCGATAGGCCCTGTGCGAGCGTGGTACATGTGTTTCGGCGGTGCGCGGGAATTTCACACGCGATACTCCAGGCGAGAGTGGGGTACATGTATTTGGGGGGTTATCGGGGAGTTTCATATGCGATAGGTCCTGTGCGAGTGGGGTACATGTATTTGGGGGGTATGCGGGGAGTTTCACATGCGATAGGCCCTGTGCGAGCGGGGTACATGTATTTGGGTGGTACGCAGGGAGTTTCACACGCGATAAGCCCAGTGCGAGCGGGGTACGTGTATTTGGGGGATACGCGGGGAGTTGCACATACGATAAGTCCTGTGGAGTGGTGTACGTGTATTTGGGGGGTACGCGGGGAGTTTCACACGCATACTCCAGGCGAGAGCGGGGTACGTGTATTTGGGGTGTACGCGTGGAGTTTCACATGTGATTTGGCATCGTGGGCCCTCCCAGGTGTGCGTTTACCCCCCTCCCCATGCCCTGCAGGCAGCCCACACCACAGGGGACTACCCTACAACCCTCACCATGCCCTGCAGGCAGCCCACATGGCACCATGCACGTGTGAGCACACTTGTGAGCCCCGACTCATATCCCCCACCCATCCACCCACCTCCAGTGACGGGCACCTGCCAGCAGGCCCCAACTCGTGTCCCCCCACCCACTCACCCACCCACCATTGACGGGCACCTGCCAGCAGGCCCTGACTCATGTCCCCCTGCACCTTCACCCAGCCAGCAGTGACCCACCGACACGTCATCACACTCCAGACCCATGGGCCTTATGGCCACCCAAATCCCACCCCAGGCCACCCCAGCAGTCCAAACACCCCACATTGAATTCCCAAAGTCATGATAGAAAATACATAACCAGCATGCCCATGAATACATGTCCCTCAGACCCACACAATGGTGACACATGACTGAAAAACAACATTGTGACATGCACAAAACAAATGATAGAAGATCACACAAGTAAAGTATAGAAAGAAAGTGTATTGAAGAATCAACAAAATGAATAAAATAAAATCACACAATAATGAAAAGAAATAATCCAAGTCCGGAACTCCAAAATTGATAAAAAATAAATAAATGCTGCAACCAATAAAATCCAAAGGAAAAAGGCTCCTATGGGTCTGTCCATAAAAAAAAAATCACAGTTCAAAAAAAGCAAAGTATTCCACCATGGGTCCAAGAAAATGAAATCCACATCGAAAACTATTTACTAAAGAACATCCAAGGGTCCATGAACCCAACAATTCAAAGGAAACCTACAAAAAACCCTACCTAATAAATAACTATATACAAAAAGGTGGGCATAGTCCATGCCCCCCAAATGAAAGAAAAATAGAAAGGAAACTTACACCTACAGAACTATTTACAAAGGCGGCGGGCAAGTCCAACTGCTCACTTGTTGATGTCCCAGGCCAGGGCATCATCAAACTCCTCTTCAATGTCCTGGAGGTGGGCCTGTTCCCTAGCCCCGAGGTCTCGCAGGGGTAAAGCCATGTCCACCTCCAACTCCCTGCAAATTTCCTCGAGGCACTCAGCCTGCCTCAAAGCCCTGCGCATGGAGTTCTCCGCCCTGACCCAAACGCTGCCACATGGAAGACACTCCCAATCCTGGGTCCTCCTGCCCTCCGACCGATGCCTGCCCCTCTGATGTTGATGGCCCCGAGCCATGATCGCTCCCACCTTGAGCCTGCTGCTGCCGTGCACGTGCCCTGCCTGTTGATGCCTAGATGTCCTCCTCCTACTGTGGTCCAGTTGGTGGGGTGGCCACCCCTGCTGGACCTCTGACTCCCGACTGTGGCAGGGATGTGTTCTCCACCAGCCTGGCCGCTGGCTCAGAGGCAGCTCCACAGGGTGCCCAGGTTATACTTGGGCAGGAAGATGGCACAGAGGACGACTGACGCGTAGGGGGTTCAGTTGAGGAGAGGGTCGGTAGAAGGTCCAGCACACGGAGGAACCCAGCACTGGTGACCCGTCCTAGTAGGTCAACGCGGTCAATGAGGCATCCGGAATAATGTGCAGAGTCCTCACGAGAACCCTGCACGTCATACCGGATTCCATGTTGATGCAACGCCACCCCAGCCAGGACAGGCTCAACACAGTCCTGGATTGCCTTGTCCGCAGGGAGAGGAAGGCCAGTTGTTGTTTGCACATCCCCTCGCTGAAAACGGGTCTGGACGAAGGCATCCCTGCTGGTGCGGGATGATGCAGTCACAGGATCGGGGAGAGGCTTACACACAGGCACCTCCGCAGCCACATGTGCTGCCTCCTCTCCCTGCCCTGGACTGCACCACTAGCACCAGTGGAATCCCCCCTCCAGACCCCATGTATGACCCTTCCAAACCCTCCACCAACCTGGATGACTCGGTGCCATCTTCCTCCATAGGCCCCTGTGGGGTCTCAACTGCCCCTTTGGATGCAGCTCCAGACTCCTCACTCCCCGACGAGATGACAACATAGGAAGGGAGCTGGGCTTTGCGTCTCCGGCTTGCAGTGGGATCCCTGCCGCTGTGCTCCACAGCACCGTCTCCTTCCTCTTCATCAGTTGACGCTGCAGACAGGGAGAGACAGTACACATGCATCAGGGCACTGTACAATGGTCTGATACACACATGACAGTTGCACATGAGTGGCAGTGTCAAACTTTACACATAGCATCAAAATCCCCAACACAACTATCATTTGAACCCACACAAATGCGCAAATTAACAGGAATGTTGCAGCAGGCAGCACCATCCATACACATACAACAGCATGAGCATCCGAAGGTTAGCCTGACATCACATGCAACACAGGGAGTGCAGAACACATGCACACACTCCACCAGACATACATGCATCTGTACATCTCCACCACCTGTCACAGTTAAATCATTGGCATCCATGTCACATCTCCCAATCAGCCTCCTACATGTCGGTGTCACATGCATCCATGGTGTATCACAGTGGCACACATGTCAAATACACACACATGCACATGTACATTGTGCACATACATGAAGGTGGAACCAGCATCCATGTGTCAGACCACAACCATGCCACAGTACATACACATAATTTTAAACATGTGTGTACCGACACATGCATTTGGGCACCATGCATTTGAACACATACACCATTGATGTGCCTCACACATGACTGGACTCACATGAGGCTCTCATGTCCCTATACATACACATCCATACATGGGCCTTCCAAGACATATGTCCAACCTGCACACTCCTGCCACACCTTGACATGCACAGCGTCCAATCAGTACGCATGGTGACTTACCGCTTGACTCCAGACGGGTCTACCTCTGAAGGATCTGGTGGTGGAGCCTGGGTTTATGCGTTCCAGGACCCTCACCTGGAAGTTGGTAAGGCGGACCCGGCACCCCTCTGCATGCTTTGCTTTCACGAGGCGCTGGGCCTTGCTGAGGGTCCTGGGCCTGAAGTCCTCCCAGCGCTTCTGGACGTGTTGCATGTCACGGGCTGCCACCCCCTCCACGTTGATGGCAGCCACAATGTACTTCCAGATCCTATTCCGTCCTTCATTGTCGTTGCGTGAACTTCCAAAGAGGGCATCATAATGCCCCAGGACTTGCTCCACCAGGATGCCAACTTCATTGGCATTGAAGCTGGCAGCCCTCTGCCTCTCTGCTGGGGGGTTGTCACCAGTGCCAGATGGTGGTGTGTCGGATATGGCAACCTAAGGCAGGTATGGGTGGGCAACTGGATCCTGGGGCTGGGCTGTGGAGTGATGGAATACCAATCGGGAGTCTTCTGTTCCAGCAGGGGTGGTCACAGCAACTGGACCCCTGCAGATGGCTGACGTGCAGGCACCAAATAGCAGGGCACGTGGCCAGCAGGTAGGCAGGCAGCAGCAGATGACAGGTTGGAGCATGCTCGGGGCTCTGGGGGGCAGGAAAATGGCCTTCTGGGCAGGAGAGTGGTCATCCATTTGTTGTCGGGTGGCCAGCTTGATACGAAGTGATTTGGCACGTGAAAAAAGTGCACATCAGCGTGTAATTCGAGGAAAGGCCCTTAGCGCGTAAGCATGTATGTAACATGATACGCGCAGGTGTTTCCCTCAGCAGAGGTGCATCCGCACGTGCAAAAAAATCATGTACGCATCCCGGTTGTGAGTCTACTATCCAGGACAGTCCTGGTCAATGACCCTGGCACAGCGGATGTTGCTGCGCAGGGTTAATTCCAGGGCACCCAGCAGCCACTGACACAAGTCAGGGCTTCCGTCCTCGTTCCACCTGCCACTCCCTCAGTTCAACCCACCAGCGCCACAGCCCATACTGATAAGGGTGGCATTTGCCCGCAAGGGTCTGGAAGGTTGCACCTGCAGTAGAGGCTGGGACCCCAGACAAAGCTCCGGCCTCTGGCACATCGAGGAAGAAGCCTTTCTGCGTGCAGGAACTGGACTTCCTTGTGGACTTTGTGCGGGACCACAACTGTGATATGCTAATGGGGCCGAATTGTCAAACTACGGCTGCCCATCGTATGTTCCACTGGAAGCAAGGTGCGGATTGTGTGAGGGCATTCGGCCATGAGGTGCGCACAGCTCAAGAGTGCAAAAAAGTGTTGGGATGACCTCAAATGCAGTACTAAGGCGAAGCGTGCCTCTAATTACAACATGACTCTGGTGACTGGCAGTGGGCCACCACCTGAGGAGGAAGACCTCACTTTGCACGAGTCAGTCGCTGCAGAGCTCATACCGGCAGGAATGGTCGAAGGAGTGGGAGAGATGCTGGCCTTTGATGCCCCATCCAGTGAGTGTTGTTGCGTATTTGTCGAGGCCATGTGTTGTTTGCTTGTGTGATTTGTTGTGCTTGACTGCCACTACATGTCATGTGTATATGGTTCTCATGTGCAAGTCATGCAATGCTTCATTAATGAGTGCCTGGATGCTGGACATGTAGAGTAGACGGGGACTGTCCTCATCACCACACTTGCACCCTACTCACATGCTACTCACCCGGCTGCTCTACTGGTCCATGTTCCATCTCACTGGCCCTTCTGCATGTAGCCTGGGGTGTCTTTCCTCTCAGCACTGGGACTATGTCATTGCATGACTGACGTGCATGTGTCTTCTGCCTGCATGCGGGTACTCCACGTAGGCATGCTCCCTTGCCCCTCCACCCCCCCTGCACCCCAATTTAACCATGGCACTGGTGTGCATCATGTTGGCGTACTGCAATGGCCTGTTCAAGGCTCCTGTGTACATGCAAACTTCCACCAGCCAAACTGGCAGACACATACAGTGGGGTACATCCTCTGTCCTTGATGCAGGGTGTCTCACTTGGACTGTGCAGATGGCAGATGCTCCGCAGGGACATGAGTGCCCATTCACGCTCCATGTGCATTCCATGCATGCCCCTATGTGTCCTTGACAGGATGATCATTGTAGTACGTGTCCAGGATGACCTACATTTCATGGCATTTGATCATCCATTCCATGCCCACTCTGGCTCAGTCCAGCATCACACACAGGTTTAGGGTGTCACAGTCTGTGTGGGGCACAGGCCTCCCCCTGATTCAGGCCCACTGACTCTGTTCAACTGGTGTAGTGGTTTCTGCACACATGGGTGTACTATTGAGGGTTCATCATGTTACCTGCTTACTGTGGCATCATCATCTGCTGTGTTGTCAGTTGACTCAGATGATGCAATTGACGCTAGTCAACACTGTCTGCCAATACACAGGTCTCTGGTCACCCTTTTGCTGACATGCAATGCCTCCCTACATTTTCACTTAGAGGAGTTGGGGGTTTGCTTGTAGCCATGCAACCCATTGCATGCACATTGCATGTGATGCCTGAACTTGCCCTTGCACTGCCTTCACGTGTAAAATCAAAAAGAGAATATCGAGGCTGAGCACCATAAAAGGAAATACACCAAACACTGGCTTACACAGATACACAGATCTTTATTCTACAACTGAACAGTTTTCAAAGGAACAAAGTATCAGATAGCTATCTGGCCCTCAGTACATCACAGCGAATACCAGCCCTTTCGGTGTGAGAAGTGAGTGGGGCTGTACATCAGAATACTCACTTTTTTAATACAATTCTCTAACATGATGTCCAGCCAATCTACAGGTTAATCATTCCTCGGGCTAGGGGTTCGTGCCACGTTCACTTCTAATTTATTCACCTATATGCATATGGATTATTCCTAGTTTATACACAAATAAGTCACAATGGCAGCAGTGTACCTTTGGGTTTAACATTAAGCCTTCGTACATATTTCATACAATGCAGTTCTACAAGTGTTCACATTCAGTATTTAAACAACATTGTACTTAATATATGCTCGCGCATCGGTTTCGTTGGCACAGGTAATCCTTGATCTACAGGTCAACGAAGGACAAGGTCTCCTTACATGACCCTAACATTTGGCCTGCTGGCAGTTTGGGCATTAACTTACATATAGAGGTCAAGACGGCCAGGTTACAAACAGAAGAACACTGTCCACCATTTTAGAACACAGAGTGACTTTGGAATGAGAATCAAAATGGCGTATGAACATAATATGGCGGCTAAATCGATCTAAGGTCGGAACCTTGCAACACGGATTTCTTCGCAGAGCGACTGGGTTTAGGCCAATATACACAATAAAGGAGGTACAATATGATATCCTGTTTAACACAAGTTTATTGATAGACATCCTAATGTACTTGTTCATGCAGATAGTGGTTAACGTACACATGTTCTGCACTGCATCAACCCACTTCTGAGCCGTGTTACACCCTTCTACATGCCTATTCACTGATGCAATGTCAAGGTCACCTGGCATGTATGGCCAGTTTTTCATCCCTTCTCTGTCATGAATGTGATGGGCACAAGTACATCCTGTGACACATGTACTCAGTATTGGAACTCCCTAGTGGTTTTTTAGATGAGTTGATTGGCCAAGCTGCGGCTTATACCAAATGGCATATGGCACTGCTTGGATGTAGCCTGCCAATCGGGTTGTAATGACTGTGGAGCTTCCTTCACATGTATATGTGTGCACTTCCACATACATAAAAGCAAGCAGCGTTATAGCTTCTTGATTTGGTGTATTAGATGCTGGTCATGTTCACAATACAGGTGTATGGGGAAATGGGTGTTTTTGAACGCCTTCACATGTACATATGCAAGCAGCTTCAGTGTTGTGTGGTGCAACATTGCGAGTACTCACTTACGTGTTTGTGAAAGTGTCCATTTACACATGTTTCTTTGTCTTATGCAGCTTTTTTGTTGACTAATATGTAGTTGATAGACTTTTATGCTGGTGAGATTTCTGCATTGCGCATGTTATGTGGAACTGGCATGATCCCAAAGGTTCACTGTTGTGCAGTATGTGTATGCCCAGACCCACTTAGCTACTATGGTGGGTCCTGGGCGTGGAGATTTCCAGAAGGAATGATGTAATAGGGCACATTCATAGCCCAATGTGCTCAATCAGGCCCTGGGGGGAGTTGTCGAGGCCTCATGTCCTGCAGCTCAGACGGTACGGGCGTTATGGTCCCTCATGCCTGGTTGCAGGCCCTTGCTTTTCTTGGGACATTCACTATTTATACATTTCCTATACCACCGGGTACAGGCCGAGCTGCAGATGGATGTAGCTATATTGATGATGCTTTAATGATGCATGTCTACATGCATGTTAACTGTGTCATTGTGTGTTTGGATTCACTTGCAGCAGTGGTCAATTTGCAGTTCAGAAATGCTTGTGGTGCGTTGCATCTCTTAGTTGCCATCTGTATTTTCTGCCTGTGATCACACCAGCAACCCAGCACAAGTGGGGGGCATGGGGTGGTAGACCACGAGAACCCACTTGTGTTACAGACGATCTTGTCTACGGCTGGCAATGAGTCTAGCCCGAATGATCATTCTGACGACAATGTCGAGTTGGATGTGCATCGGGTCCATTCGTCAGGGGTGAGTGATTCTGATGTGGACGCTTTTCTGTCCGCGACACCTGCACTGAGGGGCCAGACGGTGGTGGGACCTCCGCCTGTGGTAGATCGGGATGCAGGGTCACTGTCCACTCCAGTTGCTGATGTGCCTGGGGCATCAGGTCAAGGGAGGAATGTAGTCCTGCAGCCGCTGGTGGTGCCAACCCAACAAGGATGTCAGATCCTTGGGCCTGCACGTGTCAAGCCCAGCAACAAGGTGGCCGCGTGCCACTAGGGTATACTGAGTGGGAGCAAGCCATGGTTGGCAATTCAGAACACCAGGAGGCAGCAATTGATAACATTGGTGAGAGCATGGAACGTGTGGCCCAATCCGTGCTACCCCCTGCTAGGCAGGTGGAACTCCAGCAGCGGGCGGCACAGTCCAGGGCCCGCTCGCTCAGGCTGGGCATGGCGGCCTCAGACAGGGCACGCTGGGCTGGAATGGTGTCCTTGCGGCAGAGGCACACATGGAGGCCATGAGGGTTGACTATGAATCCCTCAAATCTACTCTGGCTGCGCTCTTGATGTCCCAGAGGATGCGGTCAGAGGAGAGATTGGAGCAGCTAGAGAAAACCATCTCGGCTGAGGTACGTCCTTGCCGGAAGGTGTACCAGTTGTCCAGCCAGGCCATGCAGGAAGAACTCTGTGTTACAAGTGTTACCTTGCAAGAGGAAGCACGCGTATCACGCGAGGTTCTACATGCTGACCTACGTGTCAGTGCCGCACAGAACCAGGCTCACCTGTCCTGCAGACTTGCTGCCGATGAGGGGCAAGCTGCAGCTTGCCGTGGTCAGGGTACTGTGCCACGTCAACCTTTTCAGCCAGAGGGTGATGAGGATGACGAGTTATCTCCCACACAGGTCGGGCTGTGCAGGCGTTGAGCCCATGGAGTTTTTTTTTGTTGTCTCAACATCATCGCATGTGGGTGTTGAGGTGCACCCTGTACCTCTCCCCTCCTGGGTGCCTCCCTCCCCCAGGTCATATGTGGCCATTTCTGTTATTTTAGTTAGGTAATATAGGTTTTTGATAGTTAGTTTAATTAGTTAATATAGTTTAAAATTGCTTGACTATTGTGCATTCATGTGACGGTCTGGTGCTTTGTGGCTTTTGAAAGCATCCACTGTCTGTTCCAGCTGGGCCCTTCAAGCTTGTCTCGTATATGTGTCTGCAGCTTGGGGTCCTGACTCACATAGGCCACTCCTGCTTCCCTTATCCATGGGCTCGCAAGGATGGTTCAGTGTAACAACCATTTACACAAGGGCTTTGGACTTTTGTCATATCTGTGGCCTGTCTGCTGCTGTACTACTTGTGTTAACACCCATAGTGGGGATTGAGTGGGTTTTATCCACGGCATGTCTGTAATCAATTTGGGTGAGTACATGATTGATATCTCCATTAATTAATTGATGTGGATTGTGATGTATGTTCTTTTCTTTCCTGTATATGTGCTTGATGCACTTCATGCTGTAGACAGTAGCCTGCACCCTTTGCCTTTCAAAGTCACACTGATGGTGGGAGGAGTTCGGATGTAGGTCTCTAAAATGGCCCAGTGACAACCAGCATGAAGACACACAGAAATGGAACTTTCCAGCCTTATTAATATCTGGTATGCCCTTTCTGCAGGAAAATGAGTCTCCAGACTACCTTTGCCAGCAGACACAGGGCCAAGTACTACTGAAACCTGGCCACGTTTGGTGGTGCAGACGTGCGCATGTGTGCGCAAGCAGAAGCACAGAGCTTGTGCTCAGACGTCCGACAGAAGCAGACGTGTTACCAGGAGCTCCAAGCAAGGTGAGCAGCACAAGGGGCCACACCGCAGCCAACCTTCCACCAGGCCACTTGCACATGCATGCTAAGTAGCGCCCGAGCTGGGGAGCTTGGGCAGGCATTGTTGTAGAAGCGCACAGTACAGCTAAAATGCGTTGAGGGACAAATACAAAGTAGCTTTACAAGTTGTCAGGGGCTCACGCAGGGGTCGTCGAACATATCCTCAAGTCCCCCCTGCTCCATAGAGTTATTAGCGCAGTAGCATTCCTAACCAGAAACGAATACAGCACACAGGGACACCTAGCGAGGCACAGACTTGTGTGCAGTGCATGTCATTTGCATGTTCAAATTGCCACGTGCACTACCTATTGAAATCCGCGGCTGCCAGAACACGACTTGTACTGAAGTCACACCTCGCTATAAGCGTCTAGCAGCTCACCCAGGGACCATTCTATCATGTGTGATTCTTGATGCATTGTTCTTCCATTTCCTGCGCGCCCACGTGCGCCTGCCTTACTGCATTGACAGTGTATGAACCATCACAGGGGCAAGCTAACGTATACGTACAAAGCAGCAGACTTGAGTGTTTGTGGAGAAGTCACTTACTTTGGGGCATGAATGATGTTGCGTGTGTGTGTTGTAAACACACAGATTAGTAACTCACGCTCTCTTTGCAGCATTGAACGGCTCCTGTTACCGGACATGAGAGTGCGCAGACAGGAGGCCAGCACTCACCCCAGAGATAAGTCTCTCTTTGGCTTGCATTTGACTTATTTGGTACAATGTGCATGATGAACATGGTTTCTCTAATTGAGTATGTGTTATTGTCAATAGTTGTATTTTGTATTTTGCCTACTTTCCCTTGCCAATACAACTCCCCTCTCCTGCCCCTCTTTCCGGTTATCCTGAATACCAATGCCTGTCCAAAGAACAGATCCCTGACCCTCTTTCCCCGCCGGGGTGTGATGCTCACCTGGTATCCACAGGGACGTCACTCAGCCTGTTCTGACCTCTTACGACCTCAAACCCTTCCCTGGAGTCTACTCGACTGGAGACTGGGCCTGAAACACAGGATTGGTAGTTTAACTCCCTATTGTCTCTGTGTGCTTGAACCCCTTCTTCCCCGGGGTCCAACCCTTCCCATTGATCCACAGCTCAGCTTGTTTTCTTGGAAAGTGTGCTCTCAGTCTGCTTTCAGCACAGGGGCGCGTTGTTTGATGCGGCCTCATTGCTGCCTAGTTACTTCACTAGCAAGAATCCGACAGGTAAGTATAATGAGTCTTCTGAACAGTTCACTTCCTTCGATGATGGCTGGCGTCCGGGGATGGCGACGTGCTGCTGAGATGAGTAGCGCTGAAGGTGAATGAGAGTATGATGCGCGATGTGAACCTTTCGTATTTGTATTGAACTGAGTTCTTTTTCTGTGTCTTTTAGGTGCTGCAACGTTTTCAGCGTGGATGCCGGTTATGAAGAACAAATGCGGTGAGTAAGCACGGTATGCGGCGCCTCTAGATGTTTCCACGCTAACCTGGAGTGTCTTTTCCTTCTTGCAGATGGATGAGAAGTTCCGGAGACAGAGTTCCCCCAGAGCGGCTGGGATTCAGGTAAGCGTTTGAAGCTCGTATAGTCTTTAAAAATAAGCGAAGATTTGCTGAATGCTTATTAATGCCTTTTTTCTGTTCTTTTCCCTTTTCCTTAGGAAGCGGTGTGCTGGGATGGGAATGACACCGCCGAAAATGCCTGCAGAACAGAAGGAGAGATGAATGATGGGGAGAAGCGCTGCAAGGTAAGGCTGTTCCTTACGGTGTTCTTGTAGGAGCTGAGTGCAGAAGAAAGATGCAGGCCTCCTGGAGACCGATCCGAACACGGTGAGTGTCACGCTGCAGGTGCAGAAAACGCAAAGCATGTTTCTCAGCCTGGGAGTGGCTTAAATAGTCTCTGGGTATTGCAGGTGTCTCTGGGTTGAACCACACCCAAAAGACTAGACTGCACATGCAGTTCTGGGAACCGAAATATGTGGGAGCATCCAGCTTGTCCCCATCAATGCACTACAAGTCCAATCCCCAATGTTATCCTATGGGAGTGAGTGAGTCTGGTGCCACAAGCGCAAAGTCTGACTCCAAGTGGATCTTTGGAGGGATGGAGAGGCACTTGAGGGCCATGTAGGTGATAGTGGCCTGGCTCCAGCCTGATATCTTGGACGGCTGTGGCCATGAGGGGAAGGAATCCTGACAAGGGTTCTCAGAGGGCTGTGTAAGTTTGACCTTGCAGGCACCCAGACAACATAGGGGGTAGTTAGTCTGTACCTCCCATGCGCCTGGAGACCGGAGCTGTGACACTACCCATCAGTTGTTGCATCCTCATTGTATATTATGTACTGAAAATGGTGCCCATCCTGTTGAACCACTGTTGAACTGTGCTTCCTTGGTTGTTCTATCATTCTGCTTGGACATGTGCTTGGACATTTTCTGCTACTTCAAGTCATCTACTGGAGACTATTCCAGGGGTTTTTGGTGCCTACAGGCTTATTCCCTGGTTTGGGGGTTTGGCTCCTCGGAGTTCTCTGCGATTTGGTATTTTTACCAGTCAAGGTGGCCTCTGAGGGGGCTGGACCCTATTTACATGCAAAGTGGAACATGGAGACCAATGGGTAGGGTGATCCTGTAGCCAGGTAGACTTGAAGGAAGAAGGCTACATACCCCAGACACAGTTATTCAGAAGGTCATGGTGATGTGTAAATGAGGGATGGCCTTTTGTTGCTGGACAGTTGGCTTGGGCTACAGTGTTTGGGCACTCTGACATTGTAATTGTGGGGTACTATGTACATGATGTGTTCTGCTGGTCAATGCCTGTTCCTATGTTGTGTTTACTTTTCAGGTGTCAGGGGATTGGTGTGGTTTGACATGCTGGGGTGTACACATGTGCAATGTTCACATGGGATGTGTACAGGACACTGAGGGTCACTTGATTTCACATGCATATATTGAGTGCATGTCCCTACTGACACACACAGTTGCACAATGCTCCACCACATGCACAATCACCCTTCCATGCCCACAGGTGCACACAGATTACCTTCTCGGGCACGCTGTGTCCCTGCAGTGCATGATCAATTACCATTTGGGGATCCTGTACATGTTTCAATAGGTTATTTATTTTGTTTGTCCTTTTCATGTGATGCTCAAGGTGTATCCCCAACACAATGGCTGCTCACTGTGCTGTGTGCTGAGCAGTGTATTGCAGGAGACGCACACAGCACACGGGTTCGGGAGTAGCGATTTTGCCTTGCCCAATGTGCATGTGAACAGGTATTCAGTGTTGTGTTCATGCTACCACTGGTGGAAAGCATTTGTGTATGACTTGGTATGTGCAGGAGGTTGTTGGTCAGTCATTTCATCTCATTCTATGTCAGGCGTCATTGTCTTGGGCCACTTTCCATGTATGACATGTCACTTCATATTTTATTTGTCATGTGTTGGGCTTTTGCTATTTCATGCCATGTCATGGTGTGTCAGACAAGGGTGATGTGGGTTGGGAGGGTTTGGGTGACATACCAGGGATTGTCATGGCCTGTTTTTCGGGGGGGGGGTGATACACACCTTGCATGTGTTCCTTTTGGTCACACTGGATTGGTTATGTTTAAGTAGCTAGGGATGCACACAATGTAGCACTTCCATGGCAACATTCTCAGGGTGGTAAGGTTGTGACAGTTGACTGTCTCTTTGTCATCATCGATTGTCACCTGGTATGTGCCAGGCCTGTGTGCACTCCGCAGGGGTGGGTGTTTAGGTGAAAAATGTGGCCACAAGCTGGGTCTAGGCTGCCTCGCCACGTGCCCTTTCCCCTCCCATGGGCAGCGCCTGTGCCTGTGGTTGGGGATGTGGGGGCACCACCATGCCCACCGGTACACCCTGCCATGTTGCAACATGGTGCAGGACACATGCTGCCACAATGATCCTACACACTACTGGGGGTGCATATAGTAGCTTACCGCCAGAGCGGTCAAGGGAGCGGAAGCGTGACTTAAGCACTCTGAATGTGCACTCCACTATGCCCCTGGTTGCAATATGGGCAGCGTTGTATCTTCCCTGGGGTGGTGTGGTGGGGTTCCAGATTGGCGTCATCATGTGGTTGCTCAGAGGGTAGGCACTGTCCCCTGGGGAGATGATAATGGTTGTAATTAGTTGGGTTTGTGTATTTGTCTGTGTGTGACATGCATGCATGTGCACAGGCATTTGTGCTCCCCTAGGAGCCATGTGTCGCCATGCTTCCCAACTTCCAGGGCCCGGCTCAGGGCAGACATTCTGTATATGAAACTGTCATGGGTAGAGCGAGGGTAGTTTTCATAGGCAGAGGTGATGATTCCCTTGGCATCGCATACAACCTGCAAGTTGATGGAATGCCAGTGCTTGCCGTTTCGATAGATGTGCTCAGTGGCCCTAGGTGGACGTAGGGTCAAATGGGTGCAATCTATGGCACCAAGCACTTTGGGGAAGTGTGCTACCCTGTAAAAGTCTTGGACCACGGCCTGCCTTTCTGCGGGTGTTCTGGGCATGTATATGTGCCTGCGGACTGAGGGGTGCGCAGTCATGATTGCCATCACATGGTGTAGGCAGCGTGACTGCGTGGCCTGTGAGACCCCCCCCCCACTATGGCAGTTGTCTGATGAAATGACCCAGTGGCCAAAAAATGTAGGACATTGAGCGCCTTCCCCAAGGGGCTCAATGCTTGGGGGCACAGGGTGGGGGATGTAAGGTCATCTTCCCACTCCCTGACTAGGTCTAGGATGATACGAGGTGGAAACCTATACCTGCCATAGACCTGGTCGTCAGGCATCCCAAAAAGGCTGGTCCGGGGAAACAATATGCAGGGCCTGGCTATTCTCCTCCTACCTCGGTGTCTCACAATCAGTGAAGCGACAAATGGGGCATTCGTCGTAGCTGTATATATGTGTTTGTTGTTTGCGCGCACTTTTATACAGCGCGTGGGGGGGCACTTCCACCTGCCGTCATGTGGCGGACGTGTTGACGCCTGTGCGTGTCTTTTAGCGTGTGCGGGTTTCCCATATTCGATTCCATGAATGCGTGTTGTTCGCGTGCGTGTGGTTGATCCGTGTTTTACCCTGCAGTACTTCCCCAGTTACGCCGTCTTTTTCATGCATTGTTCCCCATTCTGCTTGTTACGCCCGTGTCCCACCACCTTTCTGGTGTGTGCGCCGACGTTGTGCGCTTTCCCTGTGTGCATTGCGCACAGCATTCGGATTGTTGCTGTGACGTGAGTGCCCGTGAGCACCACGCTCGGATTTGGCGCACATCCCGCAGTGAACACGTGCTGGCCCTTCCATGAATCGCACATGTGCGCGTGTGCTTGCTTTTTCACACTTGCGCCGGCTTGCACCAAGATTTTCGGATCATTTATTGCTTTAGTTGGAGTAATCTTGATGGCATTCCTTTCCAATTCACAATCTGATTTAAAAGGTTTATGGTCTTTCCATCGAAAATTTTCCATCGAAGATAAGTACCAACGAATCTTTTCCATCGAAAAATGTTCCATTGAATTCCTATACATAAAATGCAAAGTGTTTATCCATCGAAACCCTTTCATCGAAAAACACTTTACATTTTTGTGCATGGAAATTCGATGCAACATAATGTTACAGGGAGGTGGACAGCTGCCTGTAAGTTACAATATTTATTTTTTATTGGGGGTCTCCCCCCCAAACTCCCCTCAACCCCCAGGGGTCCTCCCCCTCTAAACCCCAACCGCAACCCCCATTTTCAAAATTGAACCCTTGTCCAGTGCTGACATCTTTAATGTATTTCAGCACTGGCCAGCTCCCTGTAACTTGTGATATTTTCTGTTTATTGGGGGGTCTCCCCCTCAAAATTGCCTCAACCCTGAGAGGTCCTCCCCATCTAACCCCCCACATCAACCCCCATTTTCAAAATGTAATCCTTGTCCAGCGCTGAAATATTGAATGTATTTCAGCACTGGACAGCTCCCTGTAACTTGCAGTAATTATTGTTGATTTGGCGGGGGTCCACCCTCACCACCCCTTATCCCCAAGTGTACACCCCCTAACCCTAACCCCAACCCTAACCTAACCCCAACCATAAATCTAACCCTAAATCTAACCCTACATCTAACCGTTACCCCTACCCCTAATTCTAACCCCAACCCTAACCGTAAATATAACCCTAAATCTAACCCTAACCCTTGCTCTAACCCTACCCCTTGCCCTAGCCCTTACCCTAAATCTAACCCTTAACCTAACCCTTGCCCTAACCCTTGCCCCAACCTAAATCTAACCCTACATCTAATCCTAACCCTTACTCTAACCCTTGCCCTAACCCTAATTCTAAAATCCATTGAAATTCATTAAATGAATATGCTTTTCGATGGAAAAGCATTTCAATGAATACATTTCGATGGATATAAATTCGATGGATAAAAATTTGATGCAAAGTCTAGATACCGATTTAAAGGCATAGTTTGGGAATGCTAATGTGCCATTCTCGCTCTTAATATTTTTGTTGAACTCAAATGTGGGGAATTGCAAATGATCTCCCTCAGTGGTCATACCC
The DNA here is from genome assembly GCF_040938575.1 of Ambystoma mexicanum. NCBI lineage: Eukaryota > Metazoa > Chordata > Amphibia > Caudata > Ambystomatidae > Ambystoma > Ambystoma mexicanum. The sequence goes on from NC_090941.1 coordinate 1,094,621,696, forward strand.
ATCTTATTAGGTTGGGTAAAAAACATTTGAGTGGGAAGTGGGAACTACATCAATTGTAGACAGTTCTGGATCTATCCCCATATATTCCACATCTTACTCCTCAAGCCTTGATGATGAAAGATCGATATTACCTATTTCCTCTCTTACTTGATTGCTATGTACCATTACTTTAGTTGTTTCACCCAGTACATACCCTTGCAGGGTCTGTACTTCCCTGTTACCAACTACAGGTAAGTATATAGTTGCAGTGGGGTCTAGTTTTTTTTTTCCCCATCATAGCTGCCACATTATCAACAGTTTGTTCATTCACTTCCCATTCATCTATCGGTGGCTTGTTAGGGCCACATATTACATAATTCAACAATTTAGCATTCACGCATCCTAAATCATTAGTGAGTTCTGCTACCAAGTCTTCAGTCACAGAATTGACCATGGTCATATTAATGACTGACATCAAAGACGTTGCTGATGAAAGTTTGTCATAGTAGTCAGTTATCTGTTTGCAATCAATAAGGATATTTTTTGGATTAGTTATAACCTTTGGTATGCATATGCGTCTGTTCAGCAGATTCTTGTGGAGGGCAATCTCCTTTTCGTAACCATCCATGGTCTCACCCCACCACCTCGAAGGATTACTATTACAAACAACGGTCTATCCCAGCAACACCCTATTGATGTTAAATGTTCAAGCCACCGCCGATGTGCAGTTCGAGAGCAGTTTGCACTACTCTTACTGCGGTAACCAACAATCAGCGTTAAAATGTTAAATCGTTATTCAGCCATTATACAGCCATTGTTTAACCTTTTTACAAATCCGCCTGACCCACACTCCAAAGTAACAGAGAGCATAGGAGCCAGGAGAAATCAAATACTGTGTATTATTCGATCTTACCGTGAATGCACTGCCTTTCTCCTCCACATTTATATGACTATTCAAGTAAACCACCACAGAAGAGAGCAGTTACGGGTCATATTCTTCACCTTTAGACAATATGCGACAGTGTGCCGGGCGCGTGGCAATTTGGCAATACAAACACCGTAGTTTTCATGCAGCAGCAACAATGCCACGTAACACTAGGTGGCAGCCAGTTGTTGAATTTGACTTCGACACAACTTTCCTATACCACTGGAGGGGATAAAACAACAAAATATTTAATAAGTGGCTCGGCTTGCGAACAGCCGAAACAGCCACTTCCGAGCCACTTACTCAGGTCATGCGCGCAGGAGGGCATGCGCGGCACGTTATAATAGATTCTGGGAAAGTGGGAGGGGTTATTCACCTAATAATAAAATGAATGAATATATGAGTACTATATTAATACCAGAAGCTAAGTAAATCTATTAAAAGGTCCATCAGATGTTCCAGGGCTCCTTTGGCGTACCAAAACATTGTAAACTCCAGGACACAAAATTGTTGCTCCAGGGTTCTTCAGCCGAACAGCCACTTCCGAGCCACTTACTTGGAGGGCGCGTGCAGGAGCGCATACGCAATGCGTCACATTATAATGGATTCTGGGAAAGTGGGAGGGGTTATCCATCTAAAAATGAAATGAATGAATATATGAGTACTATATTAATACCAGAAGCTACGTAAATATATTAAAAGGTCCATCAGAGTCCAACAGAGGTCCAGGGCTCATTAGGCGTAACAAAACACTGTAATCTCCAGGACACAAAGTCAATGCTCCAGGGTTCCTCAACTGAACAGCCACTTCCGAGCCACTTACTCGGAGCGTTTGCGCAGGAGCACGTGCACAGCACATTATAATGGATTCTGGGAAAGTGGGAGGGGTTATCCACCTAAAAATGAAATGAATGAATATATGAGTACTATATTAATACCAGAAGCTAAGTAAATATATTAAAAGGTCCAGCAGAGTCCAACAGAGTTTCCAGGGCTTGATAGGCCTAAGAAAACACTGTAATCTCCAGGACACAAAGTCAATGCTCCAGGGTTCCTCAGTCGAACAGCCACTTCCAAGCCACTTAAAGAAATAGCCACAATGGTTGTACAGATTGTGAATTCCCACCTATGTAACTCTTTGTATTCAGAGAAAGGCAATGCTCCATCGAAACATTTTCTAATTTCAGAAAATGCAGAAATGTGCAGTTAGGCTAGGTACTGACCTCCGGAAAAAACGTGTTTCTGTTACTTACGGATCTCTACAAGTTAAAGATCTTGTTATTTTCAAAACCGTCCGTATCAATTGTGGACTTTTTTTTAGACCATAGGCTCTGATGCTTACACAAGCTGGATGGAGATTTGCTGTTTGGGGAACAATTTATTGGAATCTCCTCCCTTTCATTTTATATCTTGAAACTAAACATTGTCCAGTCTTGTTGTACTGGCTCTTCTGCAGGCTTCCAACTGAGTATATTTCTCTTGTCTCAAGCTGCAGTGAAGAATGGCACCCAGAAAAGGCTTAACTCATAGTGTTTGCAAATCAATTATCCACACAAATTGTCAGGTGATTTTTCCTTGATTATCCATTCCTTTGGAGAATGCGAAGTCATTGTTAGGACAAGCACATTATCGGGGATAGATTACCTAAATTCTGGTCTATTTTACATAGTATCAATAACAGTCTAGGACTAATTTTTATTATAACTTGGAAAATACTGGTGGGCAATCAGAAAACATATTAAGAACTCACATGAAAAATACTTTAATTGTAAATCCATAGCTGAGATTTGATGTCAAATGTGTATGAAATACATGGTGTAAGGGTTTAAAGACAGACACACTGTCTTAATGACAAACTGGCTTAAATCCCATGAACAACATTTGGTTACATGTCTTTATACGGAATCATTTTATAACAAATGCACATATAATGAAAATTATATAACGACAAAACAATTGTTTTTTCATTGTTTGGGGGGGTGCCCCTCAAACCCCTGTTTCCCAACTCTAAAAACCCACCACCCTAATTGTTTCCAGCACCCCCACATACATTTTTCTTATGTTTTTCGTTTATATATTCATTATATATAAAATGTTTATTATAAAGACTGTATACCACAACATTCTATTCATCCTGTAGTTTACCGAACAATGTATATATATATATATATATATATATATATATATATATATATATATATATATCTGAGCTCTTTCTTATTATGTGTGTCTCCTTAGAACTACTGTACATTTCTGTACATTTATGTTATTCGTACCTTACTGTGTATTACTTTATTAGTATATAATAGTCAAGTTAATGACTTTTTATACAATAAATAACAACACAATTTATATAACAGATTAAAATATAACAAAGACCATTGAAATAAGTAATAAATCCATTAATATCCACATAAAATTATTCATCATAGAGATTAGGATTGTAGTAGTAGCTCATTAATCATATTCAAATAGTGCAGAGCAGCGTGTATTATATAGAAGTAATGTCCTATCATTATCATATTCCATAGAGTGTTCTTGGATTCTTTAGTTAAATGAGGTGAATGAACATCTGGGGAAAATGTATTGTTCAATTCATTAGTCCCGGTATATATGATAGCAATCAATGTTTTAGCATTTCCTCAGCTGGACATAGTGTGCTCTTTCCATGTAGTTTTGATATCTACTACAACTCCTAGATTTTTATATTTCCCAACCACTTAAAGTTTATGTTCGTCTATATACCACAACTAGTTATCAATTTTAGAAGTTCTATTGAAAATCATGATTTTAGTTTTTGATTGATTAATTTTGGAGAATGGCTTTTGGTGTATTTGGCCAATGCAGTGATTTGCATTTGGAGTCCAACTCGGGTCCGAGTCATGATTATTAAATTGTCCGCTGAGCCAATCAATTGGAAATTAAGATGGCCAATGCTTGTTGTCTAAACCTTCTGGCCCTTGGTAGTTACTGCTGTACACTTAACAACTTGCCTCTCTTTTCATGTTCCTGCTGGATTCTAATCATATGGTTTATGTCATACTGATATCATACATGTATACTCTCGTAAGACTTCTGTTAACAGGGTTGCAGCACTCTCTGCCAGATACTCTCTGCTATATTCCCTTTTCACAATCAAATGCAATAAAAGCAAAATCCAAATACAAAAAGTACGAAATAGTAGGATATCTGTGGGTCATATCAGGTGTTACCAGATGCCAGTTGGGGTGAAACATGTTGAATTCATTTTATGAAGAACAAACATAAAGCATGTAATGGGGGCAGCAGTCATCCAGGTGTAATGAGTTCATTTCACCTGTTACAAGGTTACCTATAGTGACCAGTTTTGTGAAAATGGACATAAAGGGACATTCACTAAAAGGAAGTGCTTTTAAATGCCCAGAAATGAGCGTCATGCTAGCGCCTTTTGAAACAGGTGCAGCGGGAGGCACAGATCATGACAGGGTTATTTCTGAACCTCTCATGACTTCTCTTAAGTGGCACAGCCGTGGTTTTAATGAGCCTGTCACACCTGCATTTCCATATCCCAACAGGGATGGGAATGTTTACTTTTTACTTGTGCATATCTCTGGGACATGCCCATTAATGCCCCGTCTCAGTGAAATGCGCTCAATGCAGCCAATCGGTTGCTGGGAACCTTTCATGCATTTGTGTCGGACGCAGAATCTGTGCATTATTGTCCAGTCCCTCATGACAAGATCAGATCAGCTTTGAGATTCAGGTGACCTGAGATTTTCAGCAATGGATGCAAATGGAAAGGGCCCATTTGCTGCGCTTGTGCCATTTTTGCTATTTTCCCCACGTTTTAAGCACGGGACAAGGCAGGCCTTCTGAGCACAGCACACTCCTGGGTCTCTCCACCATGAGGTTCACGATTCGATTCAACAATTTCAGGACCTTCAAGGGCTATGTCTCTTTCCTACAAATTCTCTTGCCTTGGAAGGCCTGCTGGACCAAAACAACAAACAAACAAAAGTTTCTTCAGTGATCTTGCACCTTGGGCAATTGTTCTTCGCCACTTGGATCTCCCTCCGCCGGGCTCGGATCCTTCTTGCAATGTGGCCCTCCTTCCGTCAGTTTCACTACGGCCTTTCACTCTTAATATCAACACAATGTCCTTGGGTGCATCATTCTTCACCCTGATTCACATGCATCCATTAGCTGGATTCCCATTTGGCAATTTCACAGTTCACTTAGTTTAATCACAGTGCAGGATTTACTTCTCTTAGCTTTTTCCTTGGCATTCCACTGTCGGGTTCACACTTGCCTTGATTCACAAATTTCTCAGGAAGCGAGGGGGTTCCTTTACCCTAGCTATCTTTCGGCTATGGGTCAGAGACTTTCGATTGTACAAGGGATTTGACATGACACTTATAGGACCATTCTGACACCTCACACCGCCCTCTCCTAGGGCTTTCTGGTACCTGTAGTTTCAACACAAACAAAAGACGCCACTGAGAGTCCTTCGAATGAGCACTCCTGCAGCACCTCACCACTCTGCAGCTGCCCCTTCTCTGGGCTTTCCAAAAAGTTCACAGTTCTTTGTTCACAAGTTCCTTGCATTCACATACTATTTCCAATTGCAACCTTCGGCTCAACACAGTTTGGTTTGCTATCAGATTTCTCTGTCTGTGCTGAACCCATTGGCTTGTCCTGCTTTTGGAGTGAAGAACGGTACCACGGTAGTCAGCGTGCTTCTTTCCCTGTGTTATAAATGCGGGAAGACCCTGTGTACCGTTGACATCTGCCACACCACACGTCAGCTCTACTCCCCAGTCTTGTGATTCCCTTTTCGGAAGCTTTGCAGGTCTAAGTTGGGGAAGTGCAAATCCCTCCTCATCATCCTTTCAGGTCTCAGCACTTTTCTCCTCCGCTTGAACTGCCGGTCCGGAATTGCTCGTAGTGTGCTCTCGTGCTCTGTCTTTTATCCCTGTGGGGAACGTAAAGGGCTGTCAGGTGTGTGTGTCAATTGGCTGCTTCTGCCTGACCCTTGTGTTGGGACATGTCCGGTAAACAGCTCTGGTGTTAGACCGTTGTTTGTCATGGGTCGGGAAAGTGTTTGTGTCTGAAAATAGGGGTGGGTAGTGGTTTTGAATATCCTACAGAGTAGGATGGGGTAAAAGTGTTACAGGGAAGGGGGTACTGTGTCTCACCCATCAGTGTCCAACTTCTGCTCCAAGAAGAGTCCTCATCCAGGTGATCCTCCCCCACTGGTCCACCCCCAGGAACTGTATACAATAGCGATGGCTGTGTCCTGGCCACCTGGATGACAGATCTCCGGGGACTAGCGGGTGAGACACAGTCAGGTTTCTCACAATAAGGAAGCTGATACTGCAGGGAAAATTGCACACATGGCTAAAATCACTCGGTTCTACCAACCAATATGCAATGAACACATTGAAAAAACCAACCTTTTGTCACAGTGGCACCTGCGGCGTCTACTTCAACTGCGCCCTTTGCAAGCTTGGACAACAACAACTCGTTGAAATTATGTTTGAACCTACAACCTATGATTTCTGCAGTACTTAACCACACAGGGAGAGCACACAAGGTGAGATAATGGGAAATAATCTATCATCAACCCCTGATCTGGAGGAACTAGTCTCATCTACATCTGAAGATTCTTTCTCCATTGACTTTTCTACCCTCCAGGTGGCAATGCACTGGCTAATGTTGATGGGTGTGAACTGAGGCCTCCAAATGATCGGCACTGATGGCAAAGGTCGATGCACATTCTCTTCATGTAACCTGCTCCTACAAGAACAAGGGGATATTAAGTTTTATCCTGGCTCGAGTGGTGGACATCATCCTAACTAATAGCCAGAGAATGGCAATGAGTAATCTCCACAGTGTAGAACTAAGGAGTGTTACATCTCTATCTGATTATGGCACTCCACCATCCTTCTCTCCTGGTCCTCAGTGTGAGATTTCCTGTATGAACATGGATTCTAACATGACAGTTGTTAATAACGCTCCATCTAAGCAGTGAAAAAAGTGTCCAAAGAAGAGAGCACCAAACATACTGGGCTTAGGGGAGGTGGACAAGGAATGAAGAATAAAAAAACAAAAATAAATTCCCAAGCTTTGGCCACTTCAAATAATAAAGAACTAAAATATGTTGCGGAAAAGGATTGTTATATACTGACACAAGTGGACAAGTGTAAGAAGGGAATATTGGCACTACGTAAGAAAAAGGAAATATAATCAAACTTGGATAAATGGTGTGATCCATGTGTGGTGAAAAGGCAGCTGGATCATTCAGAGAATGGTAACACCAAGAATAAACCGGTCAATCTGATTACTACTGAAACAGCTAAAAAGTGTTACAAACTGTGCCAAGTTTGGTTGCCAATGAGGTTAACGAACAACAGACTCAGACTGCTACATCCATAAGTAAATGAACTCAGGGACCTGCTCGGATCATGGAACAACACTAGGGGGTTCCATTCTTTATGGTCAATCCTGAGGGTCAAAAGTGTGTGAGTACAGCAGATATATTTGTATTGCAGGAGTCATGGGAACGACAAGAGTTGCTGATAGATGGTTAAAGGCTTTTGACTCAACCCGCAAAGAAAGGAAGAGGTCACCCATGCAGCAATGTTTGTATTGGAGCAAGAGCTCAATTTGCGATTACATCCTTTATGAGTGTCTTACAATCAGATTACTTGATGGCAGAAGTGATCAGCAGTTGTCCTACTAAAAATACTAAAACGCTGATAATTACATTATATGAACCGCCAGAGTGTAATATTACTATGGCACAGCAAGGAAAAGTAGCTAAGATGTTGACATCCTGGCAAACAAATGGTAGGGTGGGTGAGAGAGCAGCTTTAGTAGCTGGTGATTTTAACACCCACTGCCTATCATTAGAAGAGTTCGAGCTTGACGCTGGAGGAGACGGTAAAACATCAGGGTAATAAACCCATTGACAGCAAGACAGGCTCTTCTTATTGAAAAGGGGAGAACATGGGTGGTTGTCTTAAGTGATTGTGGTCTGCAACTATTGGGAGCCTCTGATGAGTTCAACATCTCGAATACCCCTACATGGATAGCGCCAGGACAATCCTTGTGTATGAATGCAATTTGTATGACTCCTAACCTTGAAATAAGGAGAACCAGCTATAGGATTGGGTTTAATAATTTAAGTGACCACGCAACTCTGACCGTTACCGTAGAACATCAGAGGGTTACGGACACGCTCCCTATTGTGAAGTTAGCAACGGTTAACCTTCAGAAGCACAAAATCCAGTGGTCAGCTACAAGTATTGGGCTGATTCCAGGGACGTCATTTCACCAAAATGCCAGGGGTAGCGGAAGTGACATCACATGACCCCTGACCTATGATGACATCACAGGAAGTGATGCCATTTTACCCCACTCTGAAGTGACATCACAGGAAGCGATGAAACATAACTTTTCACCTCTTGACAAAACAGGAAGCAGCATCACATAGCATTATTCCTAAATGTGGTTACAATATCACTAATGTGATTTACATTTCATACAAGAATGGATCACCATACATATCGTGAATATCAGTGTGTATAGGCCCATATTACCAAATTACTGTGAATGCAAACAGAGTTCCAAGGCCAAACGATAATGATTTGTTAATGATATAGCACTTATGCTTAAGCGTTTTATATAGAACTATACATACAATATCACCCAACCTGTGTTGGTACTCATTTATGAACCTCAGAAGCATAAAAGTCTGAGTTGGCCTTGCTGGGATTCGAACATACAACCTGCAGATCACACACACATTGCAGAAGTGAGCACTCAACTCACTGAACTGTTTTACCAGCTATAGCTTACCGGCTATAATAAAATAAGCAGTTACATGTCTATATCTTCTCAAAGTCAGAAAGCAAATTACACTGTGTAGTGGATACCTTTGAACTGGTAACTGAGATTTAACAGCAGACCAGTTCATCTGCAGTTCTGGTGCAGAGGTGGCCACATGTCAAGACTGCGTGGATCTACGTTTCAGGTTTCAGAGGTTGGCAAAATAGGGAAAGCAGCGCTCTCACACATCACGTACTCTAGGCACTCGTTGCCTCATACATGCAAAGAAATATCCTGAACAGCATGCCAGGGAGAAGGGAAAGATAGACACTTTACATTACAACAAAGCATTAATTGTGGCACATTGAAATCAAGGCCCACTTGATGTGCTAGGGTCAAACATTTCTGCACTGTACACAAGCTTTTGGGCAAACAGATTTTGTCAAGTTACCCGAGGACACCAAGATGGAATGTTGCGTGATGATCTTAGCATAAACATCAGCAGGAAAAAACATATCAACTTGTGAAAAGCAAAATACATAGTCCGAAATTGATGCTTTTTCTACTCTAAATGCTTTTTGGATGTTTTTGTCTGCATTGTGAATAGGAGGTGTTTAAGAACAGACTAAATCAGTGACTCAGCCCCTGGTGGGTGCCTGAACTAATCGTTTAATGGGTCCAGCAGTTATTGTATAGAATTCCAGAAAGGCAAATTATGTATTATTCCTAGTCTTTCTTATTTAGGGTCACTGCTCAAAGTGTTTCACGTGTGGAACTACCTGGTTTTTAAGGGGCCTGAACAAGAATGCCAGCCTCTCCAGAAACAAAGAGCCACATTGTGCTGGCTACAGCCCAGGACCTTCCATTACAAAAACATTTTTTTTAAAAATTGAACTTTTCTCTTAGGGGTAACAAGGGAAGCCATGCGGGTAGTAGGGGAGACCACAGCTGTGACCCCTGGTGACCCCCAAATGATGTCCCTGTTTGAAGCAACTAAGAAGGTGCAGTACCAAACCTTGGACTATGTGCAAGATATGTATTTTCTGGTGCAGAACATCATGGATGTTGTTAAGATGGATAATACTACACACTACATAGCAGGTTCTGCGGGTAAGGTATATGATGTAACTGTACAGAAAATAAAGAAGGAATTCCATAGATAATCTAGATTGCTACAAAAAATAAATCCTTAACATACGAGGAGAGAATATTAGCCTTGAAAAAATTGACATAGAAATATGAAGTCGGTTTGAGGCCAAACAAGTATAATCAAAATTCAGATTAGTGGAAAATGCTGCATAGATTAATAAGGGCAAAGGGCACTAAAAGCTTTTGGCAGCTGCACCGCTCTCATATAACAATAAAAGAACCACAGGAACTGGCAAATATTACTGGGTTAGATATCTTAAGTGAAACAACTGCACAGCATTGGACAGGGCGGAGACATCCTGAATAACACAAGTGGGTAGTGGACCAGGGTGCTTGGACTTCCATGTGGATGACATTCATCAGATTATAATAAGCTCTAAGTCCTCTGGAACCTCTGGTCCCGATAAATTACCTAACATCGTAAATTAAAACGGAGCCCATGTTGTGGGCCTGTTTTCTCAGTAGTGCTTTTAAAAACATTGTGAAGAGTGGTTCAGTTCCTGGGAGTTGTCTTATGCCTGTGCATAAGACCCAGAGACGAACTAAGGAGGTAGTGGCTGCTGGCTATGTTGGATGCCAGCAGCAAAATCTTCCCCAAACGCTCGTTAACAGATCTTAACAAATGGAGTGAGAATAACAGCATCTTAAAGATAAGTCAGACAGGCTTTCGCCGTGGTGGCAGAACGGTTCACTGTGTTTGGGCCCTTAAACTGATTTTAGCCAAGATTAAGAAAACCCATGGGACCCAATTATATGTGGCATTCGTGGATTATTCAGGGACTTTTGAGTGTGTCATCAGAGGCTGATTATTAGGGGTGAAACTAGGACTAGTGGGATTGATCTGTCCTTATTCTCATTAGAGACCTGCATACAGGCACTAAGGTGGTGGTGAGAACCTCATAGGAGGGGACTTTGACACAACAGATTGATACAAACTTGGGCCTGAAACAGGGTTGTGTCCTTGCCCCCACCCTATACAATTTATATGTGAGTGATGTATGGGAGTTTTTCGAAGGAAGGCTTGCATTTCCCCAAAAAATTGGCGGGAGTACCAATACCCTTCATGTCCTATGCCGACAACACTATCATCATGGATCAGACCCAGATAGGTCTCCAGACGTCAATGAATTTTTGGGAAAAACATGCCACTACCAATAGACTAAATATCAACCAGAGTAAAATTCAAATTATGATTTTGGGTGGGAAACCAAAGAACAATAAACATAGCTGGTATCTGGGAGGAACTAAGCTGGGTGTGGTAGAAAAATATATATATAATATATATATATATATATATATATATATATATATATATGTATATATATATATACACATATATATATATATATACACATATATATTCAGTAAAAAAAACTTTGTTAAAGGGACGTTATAGTTAAGTTGCGCTACTAAAAAGCTATGAAATTCAGTAAAAAAACTTTGGTAAAGGGACGTTAGGGTTACATTGTGCTACTAAAAACCTATGAAATTCAGTAAAAAAACTTTGTTAAATGGACATTATGGTTCAAAGTAAAACCGAAAACCCCCTGAAATTCGTGAGTTATGGTAAGGTAAGCAGCCTTAACTCGTGCCACCACTGTGCACTGCTAAGACTAACACCCAAGACATCAAAGATGACATCACAAATGTCATTGATGACATCACTGATGGCATCACATGTGCATTTACCTTTCATGAAAAGTCTGTACAAGGGATTCTTATTGTAATGTTAATAAAAAAAGTGTCAAGGATCATTGGAATAAATATTATGAGGTACATAGTGCATTAAGCAATGCATTAATCCAAATAGCATTGTATTATCAAGTTTCTTTCAATATACCAAGGTACACATGTAGTAACATAGGCATAGTGGGCAGCAGGCATGATGGAGATGCAATAATAATAATCTTGTCATGTTAAATACTAAAATTATAAATGCTTTCTTATTAGAGTTTTGCATACTGTAAAGCATTTAATAAGTACCTAATAAAACCCACTTACTACATTTTTGAATTACTGCACACAAAACACAAACAGACAACAACACATACACATATGAGCATATACAGGGAAAGTGAAGTAACCTAACTGATTATCTTCACACACAGAAATGATTGCTCTACTACTTCCCTATGTATAACTATCACATATTGTGACCAGGCCCTAAGGAAAGTTGTGTAAATGCAATGTGTACAAATAGCATATCCAGGGAAAGTACAGTCATAAAAAAACAACAGAACTATAAAACAGTGTTGATAACCTTACTGATCATCTTCATACATAGATAGCATTCCTGTCTTCCAAGTCTGTGTTTTCCCCTTTGTATATGTTTCATATGCTGTGAGTGGACCCTAAGTGAATTACTGTAAGAACATATTTCAAGTTCAAGTCTACAAATATAGTACTTTTTTAATTTTTAGTTCCTGACTGTTACTGGCCTAGATATATCAGTAAAGGAAAAAAGAGTGAGCCAGGCATCTGATGTCATCAGTGATGTCATCAATGAAATGTGTGATGTCATCTGTCATGTACTGGGTGTTAGTCTTAGCAGTGCACAGTGGTGGTGAGAGTTATGCTTGCTTCCCTTACCATAACTAGCGAATTTCAGGTTTTTGTTTTTTACTTTGAACCATAACATCCCTTCAGCAAAGTTTTTTTTTACTGAATTGCAAAGGCTTTTAGTAGCACAACTTAACCATATTGTCACTTTAACAATGTTTTTTTACTGACTTTCATAGCTTTTTAGTAGCGCAACTTAACCATAACGTCCCTTTAACAAAGTTTTTTTACCGAATATACATAGGTTTTTGGTAGCACAACTGAACCATAATGTCCCTTTAACAAAGTTTTTTTTACTAAATATACATATACATACTGTGAATTTGATGTATGTTTACTAGGATTCCCTTACTTTATATACATGTAACATAGAACATGCTGAACCCCCATCCAGTGATTTTGATATCCGCGGACCGATGCTGAAATGGGGGATGAAAGCCATTAGCAACCCAAGTTCCCAAAGCAGAACCCGGGGTGCTAAAAAAGAGGATTTTGCTTCTTACACCGGGACGCTTGTGGCGTTCCAGTATAGGAAGGAAAATCCTTTTCCAAGATGGCCACCATGGAAAAGGAAGGCGAGGGTTCCATACAGGGCCCTCTTCGCTTTCCATGGCAGCCTACAGAAGGCAAAAAGAGAACCCTATGACCATATTACCACAAGCACATTTTTCTTCCCTTTCAGATCTATCCTAATTTGGTATAACTTTACCACAAAGCCAGTCCCAGGTGGACATGGCCACTTTAATCCTATGTTTTCTCCCTTGTGGTCATAGCCAGCAGCCAGATTGTCTGGATCATGACCTTATTCCATGAACCAGACAATCTGGCCACTGCCCAATGCCACAGGCTACCCCACATTCACTGAAGGTATACCGCTATTTTTGTTATAGCTACTTTATGACACTTGGCAAATAATAAAATTCTGGCACATTGGCAAAACCATGCTTGTAGGCCCTTGCCAATGCTCCTTACGCAAGTTTGCTGCAAATCCACCCATGTTTTATTTTTTCAAAACTGTCAAATTAATGCACACACAATCGTCATATAGCCTAGCCCCCACTTGACAAAATACATTCCGACTGTACCAAAACATTTATATCTAGATCTATAATCTCTTTGCAAACCGTTGTGTAGATTTGTCAAATAGCACCACATGTATAAGCCTTTACATTATTTCGGCACCCCACCTTTAATTTTGTCCCCTCGTCACAAAATCCCACCAAGCTTCGCTAAAACATTTATATCTAGATCGATTATCAGTTTGCCAAAATAAGTGTAGATTCATTAAATGTCACATCATTTTTAAGCCATTACATTATTTTGGGACCCCCTCTAATTTTCCCCCCTCATGACAGAATCCCACCAAACTTTGTAAACTCATTTGCAATCAAGTCACAAATATACCATCCCATCCTCATCACCCCTCACCTCCTTAGAGATTATTTGATAAGTTTGACAAGAGAAATGCTCAGAAAATATTATTGTTCCGAGGGTTCAGGCACGTATTTTTATCCATACGTTGATCGATCGCACACACATTTCCAGTGCACCTTACCTTAGTTTTCCTCTTTTGTACACATGTGAAATCTGGCAACAGGGCGCGGCCATCTTGGGCTAATCTTACCTGTTGCTGCATCGGCCTAAGGCAGTGGTATTCCAACTGTGGGGCGCGACCCCCCAGGGGTCTGCGGGTACATTACTGTGGGGCCCTGAGAGCTCAGCATGAAATCTAAAAAAAAATCTTTAGATTGGAAGAAATAGCCAGAGTGGCTCACATGGTCGGGCTGAAGCATGAAACTGTCTCAGGCAACAATGAAAAAGTAGCCCGCAGTTGTAAATGGATATTCATTCCTTCAGTCACAGACTGGGCCTCATTACAACTATGGCGGTACCGTTGCGGGTGCCTGACAGCCTGCCAGGTCTGACATGACATGCATGCTGTGCAGCACCCTCGAGCACAGCTCGTCAGATGCACCGGCACCGTAATTAGCGGTGCCGGTGCATCCGAGCTCCCCATTCCGATTGAGCCCTATTGGGCTCAATGGGAATGGGGATCTACCGGTACCGGCACCCACGAAAGGGCAATTATCAGGTCCGCCTAACTCGGCATGACCCGGTAATTGCCCATTCGCGGGTGCTGGACCCGGATGCCGGTTTTAATGGCACAGCTACCACCAGGGTTGTAATGAGGCCCACTGTTTCAGTAGTACCCAAGGGGGTGCTTTGTGTTAAAATGTAAGTAAATTGTGATATAGTCAGCAACAATGGTCAAAATTAATAACTGCATGGTTAAGTAACTCATCAAACTGGTCCACATTGGCCAAAATGGTGGCCCATTTTGACTGGCCCACACTAGCATTTTACATTTTTGGTACAGGCATTGCCCTATAGCCCAGTCCGTGCCTCACCCATTATATGCTTTTTCCAGCTGATGGAGTGCTCGTGGGCTGGCTGAACTGTCAAAGGGAAAACTGTTTTCCTTTGACAGTTCAGTTTAGTTCCCCAGCCGCACATGCTCACTGAGCTATACAAGTGCTGGGGCGTTTTGCTTCGCCAGCATTGCATAGCTCATTGAAAATGCTGGCTGGGGCACTGCATGTCTGTATGTCCAAGGAGGATCTCCTGCGCCTCCTCGCACATACGGACAGAGCAGCCTGGAGCAGGGCATTTCAGCACCCACACGCAGGCCAATGCAGAAGGTATGTTTATGTTCATTGTTTTTATTTAAACATGTGTATGGATGCGTGTATGCTTATGTTATGAGTGAATGTATGGTGATGGATGCTCGTGTCAATGATAGAGTGATTGCTGTATAAATGTGCAGCGACTTGCATGCACACGTAATCATGTTGATTGTGTTAGGCCCAGTGGGGCCCAGGGGACAGGGATGGTATCTTTTTACTGGACATCTATTATAGATGTCCAGTAAAAAATGTCATGCCTGCCCCCTGGACTCCCAGCACCAATTGCAAACTGTTTGGCTATTTACCCATTTTTTTGTTAAAAGTATGCTCTACAATGCAACATTTTAACCCATTATTTTAAAAACATTCACAGGGGGAAACCCCCCGAACCACCCTTTATTGGTTCTGGCTTCCTCACTATGCTCGGTTGCTATGGCATTTTTGTGGGAAACAGTTATGCCCCTCCACTTAAAAAAATCACCAGCCGCCACTGGCCCTCAGACTGTGTTGGAAACGGGATGGGGAACCCACATACTATGGTGGGAGTACAATGGGCGGGAACCATGGGATAGTGGTGGGAACAGAGTGGGGAGAGCCCTGGGTGTGTGATGGGGTACGGAGAGACCAGGGACTGGGTAGGAGTGGGATGAGGGAGCGACTGTGATGGGAGCAGGTGACGTAGCGCAATATATACTGTCCATTTGGCATTTCTGGGGGGTCCCAATCTGGCCAAATTTTGCTCAGGGGGGCCCCGGCTAATAACATTTGAAGACCACTGGCCTAAGGTGAACAGCCCTGACGGCACTAAATCATATGCCCTGCCCCTGAGCCTCACATCACCAATCCTAGTGATATTGTCCGCCTTTCTCTGTGACGTTCCTGAGCAGCGTACCCAAACACGCCCAGTCATCACCTATGTGATGTGACGCAGAACCCGAAAATCAACACACAACTTCTCACAACACAGCACGGCACAATTCGGAATACTACACCGTACTTTAAAAAGAAACAACAATACTATACAATTTGTAAAGTACTTTTATTTCACATTAATGCTCCAACAACATCCGACTATTGCCATATTCAATCAAATTTGAAATTTCTTTCTTTGCTCGCAATCCAAAATGTTTATCGTGAGTCACGCATTGTTCTTTTTTTCATACAAAAGGTGTTCGTTTTGGATAAAAGAAGCACTTGGATCGTACAGTGAATTCCAGGGCTTGTGCATCAACTTGAAGCTAGACCACCGTAAAGGATGTTATGTTGCTCCTAATCGCTAGTACAGCGTAAGGGCATATCTGCCCTTGCCGAATGTCCCAAAAAACTGTCAAACATATCCAGTTGTTCACAAGTAGCTGGAGCTGCCGATTAAAAAATCTGTCAGTTGGCATCTGGAATCTATGACAATCCCAAAATTGCAAAATGTATCTGTTTCGGAAACATAATAGAAATATGTCTCACTAGCCGAGCTTTATTACAATTTGCTTCCGAGAACATTCCTATGTAGTATGATCAACTCTAAATTGGATACGAAAGCTGACGCTACAATTCTATGTGCTCATACATGGCATTTTAATGAAATATTAGCGTTGAACCAGGGAGAACTGAGTAGTGGTCTACATGCATATCAATGCTGGCCTGCCCATCTGGACGGTAAAAAGAACATTACACACAAAGGTTATACTTGAGTTTCATTGTAATATGACACACAGAACAAACAAGTACAATGTAACCCACAAATAATGCTCAGATAATGATAAGTTGATGCTTGTTCGAGTATAAAATCATCCAAAATTAAACTTACATTACATTCAGCATTTCCATTCTCTTGGCGTAACTCAGACTGTAAGGGAGACTCTGTTTGCACCAACAATTTTTCATAAACTGAATTTACATGTTCCTTAGTCCACTTTTTGAATACATAACCTTATCATATCTTACATTATAACAACCCTCCTTCATTCAATTCCTTTTCAGAATGGTTCCTTTCTCTCAAGGTCAAAAAACAATTGAAACTTATACTGTGTGTCAATGCGTGGGCTTCCCGAGCTCGCAAACAAAAATTCAAAGGTGGTGACCTTCACTCAGAATCAAAATACATTCTTACTTTGCAATAACTTGCCACTCCGCATCCATGAGAACTGTAATTCTCATGCACATACAGGGTGGTCTTTGCATCAGGCAGGGTAGGTTGCTGCCTGAGGTGCCAAATGTAGGGGGCACCAGTCTGACTGCATTATTACTTTAATTACATTTTAACACAGACATGAATAGCCCTTTCTTTGCCGCGCTCTGGGTGTAGCACAAGCACATCGATTTATAAACATCAAGCGTTTTCATTTAGAGTGTAAAATAAGCTGAAATTACTTCTATTTAATAGTAATAAATATTGGGCACCCAATATAAACAATATAAAAGAACGGGCATTCGGAATGTAGTATTACTCTGTAATACCACAAGGTAAGGTTCACGTTGCAGACTGCAGAAGCAACAATCCCACATGGGGCCATTGCTAGAAACACTTTGACTTTTTTTGTGTACCCTCTACTTCAATGTTGGAGTAGGGCGCATTCTGTCATTGCAAAGTTTCCTTACCCCTTAGCAGTGGGTACTGCATCACTTCTCTGCACAGTGTTTTTAGCCTGCAACCTTCACTAATTTTCAAGTTGATGTCATTATTTCAGTGACAACAAAGATGGTGAGGCAGAAACGTAAATGGTGGACTTGTAAACATAGATTGGAAGTCAATCAACCACTTCTTCCGGTCCTGCATAGGACTGTTCACGAACAAGTTTGACAAGAGCAATGTTGTGTTTTTTAATATGTTTATACCGCGATGGACGCGGACACCAAGCACGGATCCAAGATGGTGGGCGTTTACAAACATCTGACGCACCTCAAACTCTTCACCATCCAATCAGGGGACACGTTGCATGTCCGCGGACATGATGCAAGTCGATTAGCCAATCAGTGTTCTGCCGTGGAGCGAACAGGGAAGTGTGTCTACAGAGCGGACATAGATATCACACATTTTTTGTGACCTACTTTTTGGTCGTTTTAAAATAACTACTGTATGGATTTTCACCAAATTTACAAAAGCACGCTTTTGGGACCCAGCCGCTGCTCCTGCCGCAAATTTGGTGAAAACCCGTCCAGCGGTTTGGGCTGTAGGCGTGAGCAAATTTTTTTCCCCATTCAGTCTATGGGAAAAAAAAAAAATTTGGGACCCCCTCTATAACTCCCCCCCCCTGCACCAAACCTCACCAAACTTTGCAGAGTGGGCCATATACTTTTTTTTGCAAAGTTTGGTGTGGGTTCGTCCAGGGGGAGCGAAGTTATAAGCCGCCAAAAAAGTGCTCTTCCTATGGGTTTAGCAACTTAACCATAACTACACGGCCACTGCTGTGGACATGTAATTTGGAAAGTCCTATATTTACGGCACCTAACACACACTTGCACAGATAATTGGTACAGACAGCGATTATGAGAAGGTGGTAAATCATTAAGAGCTACATATATATATATATATATATATATATATATATATATATATATATATATATATATATATATATAGAATGTGGTGGGAACATTGAAGCACTGTGTGAAGCATATTTAAAAAGTGTGATACCTGCAATAACGTATATCTTAGAAACTCTTCCTGCACAGCACATACATTGGTTGGATGAACTGGAGGGTACGCTTTTAAGCTCTATATTAGGGGTCCCACAGGCAGTACCAGTCGAGGCTCTATGCCTCGAACTGGGGATAACTTTGTTATTAACATGCTGGAAAATGTCTAGGATTCTATTATACATTACCTCGGTATATAAAGTGGATGAGGCCCTTACACTCAGAACCACTCTGGTGGAGCACACAAGTTGGTTAGCTAGCAGAACGAGAGAAATCAGGAAAGATATGGCATACACAGAGTTAAGTATTACTGCACTTGGCCTTCTGGGTACACTGAACATTGCATTACATGGGATGGGGTAACTAGAACAGTTTAATGTGAAACGCAGAAAAAAGTCAATTTATTATGACATGGTAGTGATCATAGATCAACTTAACACCAAACATAGGCATACTGAGTATACATAGCTGGGATTTCCCCTCCATGAACCCCAGATATTTGGCTAAGTACGAACTAATGCCAATTTATCATCTATCTGCGCGCAATGCGCTGGTCTTGTAAGCAAGACCATGCAGAGCAACAGAAGTTGAAATCCCTGATCCGTGTTTAGAAACCGAACTCAGGTAAGGTATTAAGCGTGCTATAGAAAAACAATTAAATAAATAAATACCTTTCTATGAATACACAGGAGCAAGGTGTGGTTTCCCACGGGGCAGGTGACTGAAGACTATGTACCAAGCAGATAGAAACGGTGTGTCATGTCCTCACGCAGTATGAGGCTCTCCTACCTCAATATGGAAAAAGCTACAACAAATATGTTAACGAAGCCTGCGGTTATAAGACGGACCAATTTTGGTCTGCGGTTTATATGGCCAATTCATTGATAGTGACTGCTGCCGCCTTCCATTTTGGGAAGGCTTCCCACAGAACAAAACTGAAGGATATACATTACCCCTGACCTCTCCTCTTATTTTAATTTCTCCTGTTTCTTTTAGGATCTTGGACAAGTGCAAATATAGGATTGAGTGATCATTTATTGTATTCTATGAAATATGAATTTTATATTGTGATGGATAGGTAATGTAATGTATTAATTGTTATTGATTAAGATTGTAATGCTTTTTTATATAAGTGCAAAAGACAAAAGGAATTTGTCAGAAGTGCTAAATAAATAAAAACAGAAAAAAAACAATTTTAACCAAATGTGCAATTAACAGGCGTAACTCATGAAGACACCCCAGTTATTTCAAAACCACATAATAAAACCACATTTAATTTACTACATCATTTTGCCTATTTTCTTTACTTACCACTAAAGTAACTTTTCTTTGTACTTAGGCACCAAACCTCCAAACACATATTGCAACCGCTATGTGATAATAGCCCTATAGATGTACGGAGGGGTCATCATCTCTTGGAATAATGACCCTACCCAACCATTGTCCTGCGATAATGACTCCTCCTTAGGTATATTGGGATATATTATTGATTGCCATGGTCCTGCATTCTGAATATGAATAAACTGCTTGACATGCAAAGGAAAGGTGTGCAGCTTTGCACACTTCACATGGTACAGCAGCATTCCTACCTGTTTCCTTCCAATTCACAGACAAACTTTGCAGAAGGATTCCAGTCAAACGCGCAAGGTTTCTTGTTAACCCATTTTCTGACAACCTGTATATGACTCTCAAGGAATTCTGAGAAAATGATTTCTTTGAAGCACCCGCATGCAGGGAAAAGCGTTGCTAAATTTAATCCATACTGAATTAAAGTGTCTCCTGTCACAGCACCTGGTTGAAAGGGAACACAAGATACCCGGCATATCATGTTTGTTTCTTTCATAGTCCATTCATAATTACAATAGCAGCATGAGGAAAACAATATACATTATAATGTGACCAGCATGGAAAGTAAACCAACACATATGTACATACAACAACAAAAGCACAATGTCCTTACATTAACAAAGACTTATATTCATTGCGATTCATTACAAACAATTAGGAAGGAAGCATTGTATTGTATCTTAAAATGTGACCATGAACTGTGCTGTCTATAATGAATATTTCTATGAATAACAGAATATCAACAATTAAGGGGAGGGCCCTACTATGAATAAGGGCAATTCAAATAGAAGAAATAAACAATAAAATGGGCATCAATGGGTTGAATGTGTTAAATTAACAAGTGATCTCAATCCCACCCATATCTCAAATACCACAAGTTATTTTGTTTGAAAAAATATATATTAAATTCGTACTATAATGTAACAGTTTATTTCACCATGTGATTTAACCAAATTAGTGCCCTCCAGCATGCACGTATATGCTGTAGTAATTTGCTCATGTTTTGAGGAGGTAAGTAACTCCTGCAACACCCTCCAACAAATCCCTGTATAATGAAAGAATCTTGTTCACAAGGGTTGTGGAGAAGATGGTAGTGGAAAGAAAGTAAGTGTGATGACTATCAGTCAACTGGAAATGTGTCATTCATATCGAAATCCTTGCATTTTCCAGTCCTCTTTTTAAAAATCCATGTTTTCTCTAGGCAGCCTTTCACGGAAGAACCACTTGATTGATAGGTTATTTTTTTTATTGAAATGTCATAGATTTTTGTTCAAAAATTTTCATTTTCAAAATCCCCTGCTTTATATATTGGGATCAAGATGGCTGTCGTCCAGGTTAATGGAATTTGCTTCCCTTTTTCAATCGCAGCAAATAGATGTAAGCATAATTTGGCCCAATCCTCTGGATGTTTCTTTATGAGCGCATTACTCAGGCCATCTGGGCCTGGTGCTCTTGATGAATTGAGCTTCTTTATGATTGTTATAATCACATCGAATGTCCATGCATTTGTCCATACGGTCGATTCATTCTGCTCCGTACTGATGGGCTGATTGCTCGCCGTACGTTTATAGATGGTCTCGAAATGGCTAATCCAAGCAGATTCAGCAATCCCTTGGATTATTTATGTTGGTTGTCTGTTTGCGGATTTAATAAGTTCCACAACCCTCGCGTGTTGTTAGTTTTCAGTAGTGCTAGGATTGCTTCTGCATCTTGTTGTAAGAGCAGTGCTTTTGCATTCTTTGTCCAATTTCTGTAACTTTGTTTTGCTTTACGCATTGCGCTCCATGCATTGACATCATTCTTTCTTTTTATTTCAGAGATCTTTCTCTGTAGTTCTTTTTTTTATTTGCTATTTGTAAGTTATAAGCATGAGTGTGGCTTGTTTTGGACGCCTCTTGGTTGTGAATCTTTCGTAGGTGTGGTATGAGTATCCATTCATAGTTTATTTGTTTCTTGACACACACCACGGGATTGGTGTATATGCTTACTCATTTCTTCATTTGGTTATCACTAATGTGCAGTCGGGTGACTGCAGTGTTAGTTTCCATGTGCAGTAAATCTACTTTGCTTCCTTCGCAATACTGTGCTTTCCATGTAATGCTTATAATATGATGATCACTGTTATCAGATCTCGTAATGTCTTGGGCCATTACTTTGGAGTCTAGGGTTGGACACATATAGATGTAATCTAAAGTGGCTGTCACTTTTCCATTCGTCCAGGTAGTACTTTTCGGACTGTGGTTCATCTTGTTGGTACAATAGAGATGTCGCCAGGTGGTTTCTTTTGTCCATGTTTTCTCTCTCGCTGAGAGTTGCATTCTCTCGATCACTAGGCATTGTTGGTCAAATAAATGAATGTTAAGGTCTCCACATAATATTATTTCAATGTCGTTGGCTTCCAGCACTAAATTATCTACGGCGGAGAATAGAGTATCAATAAATTCATCCGTTTGAATCATCGCCTGGTTCCAATATAAATTGAATATCGCTATCTCTGCACCGGAGCTTGCACCACGGTTCCATGCATCATCTTTGTGCTCAAAATTTCTACTATCGTTAGTTGAATCCACGGGGAGAAGTTGGTCGAGTCCACCACGTGTATGTTCTCTTCCATTTTAATCAGAGTTAGTAGTCCTGCTGATGGCCGTCCTCTTTTATGGGATATCGCGGGATTCATGACCACTGTGTATCCATCGCATCCAGGCATGGTGTCAATCCATGTTTCTTTTAGACATATAAACTTATATTTCCAGGGATCAGCCATATTTAGACGAAAGAGATGAGAAAAGCCTCTGGTGTTCCAAGAACAAAGGGTCAGTGTAGTATTTGACCTTTTAGTTGGTGGTTATGAATTGTTTTTTCTCATTGATGCCATCATCCTATTTGGGGTTTCTTCCTCTCTCCAGAATGGCGTGTTAGTAAAGTTCACTCGCATATATTTATTTATCACTCTTTCGGCTGAGCTGAACATTCTGCTTTTTATAATGGTCCCCGGGGAGTGTGGACCGTCGGCTCCCCCTCTCTCCTGTTTTATTGATCTCTTATCATGATGCAGGCATTCACATGTTGTTTTACTCTTGTTTGTTGTTATGGAGATACATTAAAACCCCAGTTTCAAAAAGAGGTGTGCCTCTTTGGTAATCTTTTTAATATTCTCTGTATTATGGAAATGTACCAGTATCACATCTGAATTCTTTTCATCCATGAATTCCACCACTTTGATGTGTCCTGTGTTGACCCATCGAAGAGCAGGGATTGCGTGTATCAATTGCAAAGTATTTGTTCGATTTAGGATCAGCTCATGTTAATATTTATAATTTTTCACTTGCTCAATTTTTAATTTTGTATTTTGTAGTAGATCCGGAGGATTGATAAACAAAGGTTGACACAGTTTGGGTCTGGCATCTGTGTCTACACTATTTGCTGATCTGTTGGTTCTTTGAGTCCTCTCTAAATATTGCGATGTAAAGTCTTCGCTGTCTGAGATTGATTCCACACTAAGTATTGAAATCTCAAGCTCTGAGTCAGAAATGTCTTCACAGGTAAGATCTGTGTAGGTTGAATCTATGGTGTACACTTCTTCATAACAGTCAATGATTATTAAAGATTGATCAGTGGTTGACGCTTGCAAGTCCCATTTGCTATCTCGCTCTTTAGAATAGGTGGAGAGGTTCAGCAATACCTCTTGAGTCGGTGAATCTTTTTTCTGTCGGTCTGTATTTGTGTTGGGTCTCGCATTATCCTTCATGGCAATATCTATTTGTATCGTTTCGGTCGTAGTAGCTCTTTGTGGCTCCAATGTCCTATTTTGCATTGCCACTGTTTTATCCCCTTGTTGTATAGTTTTGTTCACTTTGGGCATTGTCAAGTTGCGTAGGAAGGCTCTAGAACCATTTGATTTATTTTTCTTTATTGTTTTATTATTTTATTTCTGTGTTTGTTGTGGAGTATTGGCAGTATTCTTTTTGTTGTCAAAAATAGCAAAGTTTTCCATTTGTTTTTCGGGTAAAGAGGTCAGGTCCTCAGTGGCTTCAGTAGAATACCCACCTAGTTGGTGTATGTCCATGCTCGATTTGTCGATTCACTGTGCACGAGTTGTTGGTTGTGGCGCGGCTTCTTTTTTCCAATTTCATTTTGCGATTTTACATTAGGATTCTGGTGCCCCTTTGCTATGATTTCCATCATACCTGGTGTCAATGTTGCTTTCTCTTCGTGATCTCTTCTAGCTATTTCAAATAGCCTATACTGCCATTAGGCACTTGTTTCGGTCTCTTTATTAAGTCGATTGTGTATCGTATTTATGAAAGACTCTAAAAAAATCTGTTTCGAGTGGATAAGGGCCAGCAATGTAGCTTGGTCTTTTTGCGCATCGCGATTACTTTCTAATAACTTCATGAATGGTATCATCGCCTGTGAAGTTACCGCTAAAAGCACATTTTGTAAGTCTAGCATTGTGGTGGATATCGCTTCTGTTATTTTAGTAGGTGGCACATTTGGTTGACATTGACAGAAATTCTTGTTATTCGGAGTATGATCTGCTGGTGAGGAGCTGTCTCCAGGTTGCCTACTATGATTTGCTACGGTGGGCGTTTGATACTCCTTTGTCATCGTGGAGGGGTTTAAAATTTGTGGCGTTGAGGCTAACCAAGAAGGCTCGCCCTTTATATTTGTCTGCAGGTTGAATACTTCATTTCTTTTATCCTGATTTGTCATCAAATCCTCGTTTTCTGTAATGTCCATCGATAGTCGTGCCTGCCGGTATTCATTTCTATGGCGGCTCCTGTGTCCAACATCTTCTATCATTTTGGCCTTTGTGTGCCGCGATAGCTTTTCCCTTTTGTGAAAGAGGTGGCTCACGTGTCTCTACCTGGTTCCTCTGTGCGTGAACTGGGAGCAGGCCTGTCATTGCTGGTTCTTTATCTAGGCGATCTGGATCATTGCCAGTCTCAGAATATTTATTGCTTTCCTGATTTTTATCATTTAAGTTAGTAACTGGTATCACTGTAACTCCCATTGTAATCAGTGCCTGTGAAGTATCGCCTGGTATGATTTTGTCAGGATGACTGGTTCCCAGAGGCACCAGTTCAGCCATAAAACCAGGCTTATTCTTAGATCTGGTTGCATGCCTCCTACCAGTCGCCATCAGTGACAATATAAGGGGCGATTTGGTGGATCCACAGATGTAATTGCAGTAAGTACTTATATGTAGTTAGGCCAAATTCGAGTGGTGTATGTCACTCCGCTTGGCATAACTGCCCAGTTTAGCTGATGTAGCGATCTTCGCTTTGCGCCGTTCTAAGACACACTCTGCAGATAGTTTTAAGCACTCAGCAGCAGTAATGTCTGTTGTGGTAAGATGCAGACCAACACAGCAGCAGAATCAACGGACAAAGTCCCGCAGTCTCCTGCTTGTGTTAGCCTAACTATACCACAAAGCTGGTCCAATATGTTTTGTGTTGCACACACTGGGAGGATCAAAGGATCAATTCCCACAGTCTCCTGCTTTTGTTTTCACCACTCTCTTGGGTGGGTATCAAACCACAGCAAGAATTGCTGATATTGGCCTCGGCTCACTTGAAGAATCAGGAGAAGCAACTCGCACTTCCGTTAGACCAGAAGACCAGAGACAAGAGACTCTGCAACCCGATTCTGCCTAGGTTATTTATAATGTGCCTATGCACAAGTGCTTCAAGGCGCAACCAGGCAGGGAGGGCAAAACAGGGAAGAAGACAAACGATCTTACTAGGCCTAGTATCATTTAGATTGTGCACGTGTGCAGACAAGTGCAGGGGACGAGGGGGAGAAATGCACCCAGTGGAACAAGCCCTGGGTACAGTGCAAGGCAGGAAGGGCTTCCAAGGGGAGAAAGCCCCGGAAGTGCAAGGAAGGCCAGGTGACAATGCAGGAGAGCCCGAAGGCAAGTGCAAGTGACTGGATGGTCGGGGAGGCTGGTGTCCAATATGACTCAGAGGAGCACAATGCACCCAGTCAACGTAACTGAGCAGGAGGAAGAAAAGGATAGCAGAGGGAAGGCAGAGAGAAACAGGGGAGGGGAAGGGTTTACAGGGGAGAGGCTGAGAGAAGGAAGAGCAGAAAAGGAAGGTCTTGAGCTTCTGAAACTTAAGGTGGTCCAGCTCAAGATGGAGAGCAGCAGGAAGGCCATTCCAGAGGAAGGCACCTGCAGAGGAAAGAGATCTACCACACACTCTCTGCTTGGAGAAGGAACTCACCTGCAGAGGATTGGAAGTAGATGAGCGGAAGGCTCTGGAAGGAAGGTACTTAGGAAGCAATCATTGGAGATAATTCATACCCTGGTCTCAGAAAGACTTGTGGACGATGAAGAGGGTCTTGAACTAGATACTTGCAGCCACCAGGGGCCCGTGGATGGATTCAGAGCCAGAGAGATGCGGTTGGTGGGCTTGAGGCCAAGGATAAGTCTTGCGGCCCTGTTTTGGATGAGTTGCAGAGGGCGGAGGGTAGAGTTAGGTAGATTGAGAAAGAGGATGTTGTAATAGTCAAGCCTAGAGAGAACCAGTGCTCTGGAGACAATGAGAAAAGGTGGGGAGGTGCAGTTGGAAATGGGTCTTCTTAGAGATGTTCATGATGTGTGGAGAGAAGAAGAGAGTGGAGTCGAAGATGACCCCAAGCTTTTTTGCCTCACAGGGACAAGGGAGGCTGGCCAGAGTGAAAGGCGAAAAGCGGGAGTCCCAATGAGAAGGACCTCCGTTTTACTGGCATTAAGGCAGAGATCATTAGATCACAATGCCTGAATAGTTGAAATACAGTCAGGGATGAGCGAGGAGAAGGAGGAGGCCGAGGGTAGTCTGAAAGAGAGCTGCATGCCATCCGTATAACACTGAACGTTAGAGGAAAAGGTAGAGATCAGGCAGGCCAAGAGGGCCAGATAGACATTGAAAAACTAGGGCGAGAGGATAGATCCCTGGGTAACACCACATTTTGAGAGTGTAATGGAGGAGAGAAAAGACCCAAGTCCTTGCATACGGTACAGGTTGGGCCACAGGTGTTAACCTTATATTTTGTATAGTAAAGTAAATCTTAATATTGTTTCTCAAATATTGGCATTTTGCCAATGTTTCAAATTTCCAATTTTATTTGTGTTTCTATGTATCTATATTTTTGAGCTTGAATTAACCTGTAATGTAATTGCCTTCACATTTTTATATTTTACATGGTGTTGAATAGAATGGTATAGTCCCCTGACTATTTCACTAGTGGGTGAGCTGCCTAAATATGAATTAAGTTTTGGTTCAGGTTCGGATACAGCAATCTCCCCTTGCACGTCTTTTGATCAGGATACTTGAAATTCCTACCCACATTACTGGATGGGAAATAGGAAACCAAGAGGTGGATTTCTACTTGTTACCCTTATTCTTACTATAATGGCATTAGGATGGGATGTTGCTAGGGGTTCAGATCCTTTCTTTTAATGAGTTAGGATTGACTGAAATAACACCAGACAGCTACTGGCTTGTCTTTCCTAAAAGCACTCCTGGAAGTGTATTCTTGGCTTTGCTGTGCCATACTTAAGATTGCTATGCACATTGGCGCTTGACTGAGAATAAGACATGAAAGGGATGCTAGAACTATATTCATGTATGCTTCCGTGTAATCTGTCTAATATTAGGGGTTGCTCATCATGTGATGATAGTATTTTAATTCTTAGATGATATCACTATATGAGAATAAATATACATTACTGCAAAACAAATGTGCAAGCACATTGTTTAAATGTTTCTATTTATGTGTATGAAGAGACAATGTACAATAGTAATACACATGCTTGTTTTATTGTTAAAACTGTGGAGGGAAATGTTGATGATATCTAATGTTAATCAGTTACAGTACACACATCTAATGGGAATTGGGACCTAGCTGCTCTGCTGATTAATAGTAAACCTGTCAAATGCAATGGATAGATGGCTGACTTGCCATAATGTGCAGAGATCTAACCCTCTATGTATCTTCATGGCAGATAAAGCTCATTTATCTGCAATAAATCCTGCCATAGCTCCAGAGCATCCTGACTGTCTCTGTGTGGAGGTAATGCTCTGGAATGTGTGCATGATGACTATAATGACAAGTGGAACTGCCCTATGTGATCCTGAAGCTGAACAACCTGAAGACACCAGGCCAAGGGGAAGACAAACTGAGCTAAGGTGTGAAGAAATGCAGTTTTTTTCATCTTACATTTCTGGTTTTCGTCCATCTTGTCCCACTCAACACATTCACTGGCCAGATCAGTAAAACTCCTGATGAAGCGCCCGTGTCTTCCTGTCTTAGTCCCATTAATGAAGCTTCAGCTGTGGCCATTGAGCTCTGAACAGCAACTGGCTGGAGGGTTGCTGTTGCACCTAAGATTACGCACCGATTTCACTAGGCCACAGTGGAATTGCCATATGCTACTTTTTCCACTTGATCACAGCTGCCCCTCTTGCTGCCCTACCTTCAGTCCATGTGACCCTAGCATGGAGCTTTGGGGTTTCTGCAGTCATATGATTGCTGAGCTGGACCCACCCTCATTCAGAGACTTACACTCTCTTTGTTATAGCAATTGCTTCTCCATCCACTCTACCTTTGGACTGACGCGTGGAGTCAGAGGTCTAACTGAATGGAAATCCCAGCATTATCCTAATTGCAATATCCTTATCACAACCCTATTTCCAATCTGCTATGATTGTATATTTACCTATTGCCTTTCAAAGTTTATTTTGTCCTTGGATATTCATGCTATATAATGAATTATGTTGTGAGGTCAATGAGTGATCCTGTTCTTGCACAGACAGCATACATCTCCCAGAATTGTTTCCAACTTATATAAATAATACTGGGACAAGAATGTATTCATGATTCATTAATTCTTGATGTTTTAACAACATCCCTTGTGGGATATTCCACTGTGATTCTGGAAATGCATTGGAGGAACAGGTCCTCCCTGTCCATGTCCTGTAGTCCTTTTTCATTTGTGTTCCGTTTTGTGTTCTGCCCAGGAGTCCCACGTGCAGCTCTTCCTCTTTTTGGTTTGGTGTACAGACCCTTTGGATACCCTTATGGCACCCATGGGTGGGGGTCCAACCCTGTACCCTAGTGTATGTTTTTTGGGCACCTGTGTGTGGCCCACAGAGCAGGGTATGGGCTGGTGGAAGCTCCATGCTGAATTTGACAGGTGCTCTGAGTATCCTCCATTTTGGTATACCCAGGCCCTGCCATTGGAATCAGTTGATTCCTGATGGGAGACAAGATGGCCCCGTGGCCTCTTTCTTTCTATTGCATGTTACCTTGTTTTTCCCGAAGTCCCGGAAAGCCCTGACTCTGTCCCTTCCCCCTGACTGGCTGTTGGGTGGAAATTCCATATATGGTATTGTGGGAAAGTCCAGGCCAGACTGGCTGTAGCCTTCCCAGTGACTGTATGTTGTGGGTACAGCCTTGGGGTGGGACCTGGGTGAATGGAGTGTGTGACCAATATGAACTTCATGTTATGGGTGTCTGGTTTCTGGTATGTAATGCAATGGCTGAGACAGCCCTGCCCGAAACTGGTATGAATGCAGTGTGGAATGGCTGGGTGCTTGTCCAAATCCACATTCTGTGTTGTGAGTGTCTTGATGGAGAAGAATGGCCTGAATGCACTGTGAGCCTGATTGGCTGCCTGACTGCATGAATGCCCTTCTGAATAATTGGTTGCCTGATTGTGACCCAGCAGAGTGAATGAGAGACCAACAGTATATCTGGGGACCTCTCACTGATGGAAATCGTTCAGAAGCTAAAGTTGATATTTGATGCTTAACCTTGAAGCCCACTTGAAGATGAAGAATTGCTGCTGCTGTCCTTCACCAATCTGAAATCTGTTGTGCCTTCAAGGAACTGATCCAAGAGAGGACCTGGCTAGGAGACCTCTTCCCCAGCTATGAGGAACGATTGTGCACCAGCTGATCTTTGCCAAAGCTCCCTGGATGTCAGACCCTCGAAAGGCTGCCGACCGGAGACGGGGATAGTTGTGGAATTAAGAAGCGAAGCGCCTGGACATTGAAGTCCATCACTGTCGATGACTGCTGTCGCCGACCGAAGCCGGTGTGCTCCTTTGCCTAAGACATTTGATTCAAGGACTCCCTTGCTCATCACTGTCGACCGCTTTCGTCCCGCCAGAGAAAGTCAAGGCCGCCGACAACTGAGGTGAAATGGGTTTCCCACCATCTGAAGACCACAGAGACACCGATGACCTGACTCCCTTGCTGGGCCAAAGTTCTTCATCAATTCTTTTGCGGCAACAAACACTCGATGTCGAGGAGCACCGCACACCTCAGCTTGAAGGGCGTTTTCGACTGATCGTCAACAAGCACCACAAGAACCGAAACTGCTACCGCAACGACAGTGTTCACCCTTTTTCTTCACTGATTCTCGATGACCCATGGCTCCTGCCTTAACGGGAGTGCCCTCAAGAAGGGCCTGTCAACGACTCACCGAAGAACTCTACGAAATCAGGTACTTTGGGGATCTGGAGCCTTTTAGAAGGAATCAAGACTATATTAAGCATCATTGGACTGGGCTTGTTAATACGCTTTATTTTTTATTTCTGCCATTGCTTGATTTAACATTCTTTCGGTGGTGTACTGTTGACTCATTTTACCATCTGATTCATATGTTATTGGGGCTGTTAGCCATGGACGCATTTTAAAGGAATCGATAGTTAAGAGTGGTACCACGTAGACCTGTATATATTTGCCATTATAGTATTGCCAGAGTACAAAGTGTGTTATTGTGATTGTGTATATAAAGTGAAGCTTATTTATATAAAGTCTGTGTTTTCACTAACATAGTCCATGGTCGGATCACTTCTTTATATATTTTGAGATGACCTCAGAAAAAAATATCAACAATAAGAAACCTGCTCTCATGGCCTTCCTGCCGCTCTCTTGATCCATGGATTAATACGCGTAATAGCTTGATTAAAGGAGATTCCTTGATAGAAGATATCACTGCGGCTTACACTCCAAGACGCAGTTAATACCCTGGCACCCATCTCGAACAAAAACATAGTAATCAGGGAACCTAATCTATGGTTTACTCATGATCTCCAAGAACTTAAAAGTGCTAAAACGAATGCACTCTACAAATGGAAAAACCTCTGTCTGAAGCCGACAAAGAATCTATAAAAGTCATGTTAGGGCTTATAAAAAAGCAGTGGTTGCTGCAAAAAGAGATTACCTTGATGAAAGAATTGGAAACAGAAAAGAACAGCATGCAGGACACCATTACAAAAGATTCCAGTTGGTGCAACCAAGTGCAGGAGGCCATGGATGCTAAACTTAATGAAATCACTACAGGCATCATAGTAGCTAGATCATCTTTATCTTGTAAGGGTCTCAAGGACACCATTCCTCCCGTTAAATGTTGGAAGGAGGATTTTTTCTCTTTCAAACCAATTACTGAGGAGGACCTTGCAGTAATAATTCAAAATCTTAAACCATCTAACTGTAAGGGAGATGTTTGTCCTGCCTTAACAATTAAAACTTGCCCAACCTCACTCATCCCCACCCTCTGTAAGTTTGTCATTGCCTCTTGCAGGGACTGTGCGGTGCCCACTTGTATCAAACACTCCTCAGTGACCCCATTATTAAAAAAACCTGATCTCTTCCCGATGACCCACTTAACTATCATCCTATCTCTAATTCCCCATTTCTCCTTAAGATTCTTGATAAAGTTGCATATTTTCAACTACTAGCTCATCTGAGAAATGGTATCATCCTGAATAAGAGACAGTCTGGCTTTCGGGAAAAGCGTGGCTTCACTGGATTTGAAATCTAGGTTCCTCCGACATATGGCCCAAGGTGACCCCAGCCTGCTGATGCTGTTGGACCTCTCCGCTGCCTTCGACCTGGTAGACCATACTGTATTGGGCTCCAGGCTGAGGGAGGTGGCGGGTTTCTCAGCGTAAGCGGCTGATTGGGTTACCTCTTTTTTGAAAGATCGCCATTGGAGAGTGAGCAGCAATCTGTCAGCTGCTAACATCAAGGAGGTGACTCAAGGCGTCCCTCAGGTAGCCTGTTTCTCCCGCATCTTTTATAACATCTTTACAGTGCCCTTTCTTGAATTCCTGGACCGTAATAACATAGAGTTTACAAATTACGCAGACGATACTCAGTGTATCATACCTATCACTGGTGTCTTTTTGGATGATGAAAATAATATCAACAGGATCTACCTTCTCATCCAAGGTTGGATGTGCTCCAACGGATTGGCTCTTAACACAAGCAAGACAGAGCTTATGCTTGTCGGTACTGATCCTAAGTTTCGTAAACCTGAAGACCAATACTCAATTAGTTTTTGATGAATGTGTTATAGTGGTCAAGGAAAAAAGTCAAGACTCTGGGCATCTATCATGACAGTAACTTTAACATGAAAGCACAGGTTGGTAGCTAGGTGGCCTCGCCCTGCTATTATATTAAATTTCTTTCGATTGCCCGCCCTTTCCTCTCACAAACCAGTAGGGAAACGCTAGCAAGAGCACTGATAAGCTCCAGGATAGACTATTGTAGTAGCCTGTTGACCGGTCTCCCAAACTGCGAACTGAATAGACTGCAGGTGGTGCAGAACAACGCTGTTAGGGTTGTTCGGGACAAGAACAGTTCAGACCATATCTCTAGGGCTAGAAGGGAACTTCACTATTCCTTATTAAAGAACAAATTCTCTTTCGGCTCCTATCTATCTCTTTCAATTGTTTGGAATGAGGAACTAAGGCCTAAGGTGAGTAAACATAATCTCAGATCCAATAATCAATCTCAGCTCATTGTCCCGGCATGTAGATTATCGCAGACTAAGGCCTGTGTCTCTTTTACTGCAGCCCCCGTGGCTTGGAACAATCTTCCCTTGAAACTGAGAGTGGAAAACTCCAGGGACTGAAGACACACCTCTTCAATAAATCACCGGATGGCTCTCCGAATGCTTGCTTGTTTAACCCTTGTATGCTACATGTTTGTCAGCGCCCTTAAGCCTTAGGGTCAGCAGTCTCTGCACTATACAAATGTTTAAATAAATAAATAACATAGTGTGTGGACATTCCTTTGTGGGTGCTTGGGGACTACACTGTACTTAACATCCAGCCTGCATCACCGCCTGAGAACTTAAGCTTTAATTGCTCGTCCACTGACACCCTATAGAGAATCTTGGCCAGGGTACTCTGTGCTTCCACTCTGCCATTTAGAGAGCAGGAGTAAAAAGTGAGCAGGAGTAACAGAAGGAGGGTATGTGGATAGTGAAGGGACAAGAGGAAAGACAAGTTATAGTGGAGATGGAAGTCGATGCTTCATTCACAGCTTAACCAGTCATCCCATTCTAGAAGTCCAATCTGGTTGGACCATGTATTACATCACAGAGCGGGGCAGTCCTCCACTCATAAGGCATATTTGCCTTCTAGGCTCAGGGGATTAAACATAGTGTGGGACCAAATGTTTGAGGTGCTTGAAAGATAACTGTGTAGGTAAGTAAAACATGTATATATTCTTTTAATTAGACCTGGTTAGATAAGGGGCTAATGTGACAATGCTGGGACCTGAGCCTGTCAAGAGGGGATGGGGACCCCTCTCAACCTGGGGAAGGTGGCCTAATGCTGTGTCTGTCAGACCCAATTCTGCCCCAGAGGTATGGTGTGGGAGAGGGGAGCACCCCAGTCTATGCCCCTGCTCCCTGTGCCTTGCTAAAAGTGGGAAGCACCATTTCTGCTTGACCCAAACCTGTTGTGCACAACAGGACTACAGCTATCAGAGAGATGTTGTGGTAGAGACCCCACAGCAGAACTCACAGAGGGAGAGGTGGCGGCAAGTGGGACGGCAGGAGGACACCACATTGGTCAGAACAGCAATTGAGACACTCCATGCAATGTGGACACAGACTTTAGAATTTGCTTTGTTTGCAACAGGCTGCCATCATAGAGAGCTGACCGACTGCTTATAAAAAAGGGCCAGGGCTTAAGTCCCTTTGTATGTGCTTTGATTCATGTCCCCCTGCCCGCAGGGGGAAAATAAGTCAGCCATTTGCCCAGGAATGAGCTGAGGCGGAGGACCAATCAAGGCAGATGGGGGAGGATAAAAGAGGGCAGGAAGGACAGATAGGTGTGGGTTGTTCGGGTGAGGTCAAGGGAGGATATGGAGGGACAAGAAACCAGACAGAAGATTAATGGCGAAGAGATGCATGGAGGAGGATTATAGAGGCCATGTGGAAGGTGAAGTATTCATTGGTGAGGGAAAGGAATACTTGGGTGTGTGAATGAGACTAAGGGGGAGTGTAGGGGTGTGAAAAAGAATGAAAAGGGTTACTGTCAGAGTGAAAGGAGGGTGCAATTATTGGAGGCATTGGTTACTCCCCAACAAAGGTCTTTTTTGGAAGATCATCATGTTCTGGACCCTTTTCAATTGGGCGTTAGCCCCCTTATGGGCACTGAATCAGTGCTGGTGTCAGTGCCAGATGATCTAACTCTCATCTGGGATCAAGGTGGAGTAGCAGGCCTTATGCTGTTAGACGTGTCTGTTCCTTTGATACCATCGACCATACCACTTTCCTGGCGAGGCGACAGGATGCAGGTATTACTGGTTCAGTGCTAGAAGAGTTTCCGGATTGTTCGTCACCGTGTACTCAATTAGTGTCCCTATCCCCTTTAGATCTCCACAGTGGTGGTTTCATGTGGGGTCCCTCAAGGCTCTGCACTTTCCCAGTTTCTTTTTATTATTTATAGTCAGCCATTGACCCATCTCATCCGCTCCAACATTTTCTGTTATTTTTCCTCTGCAGTTGGCACTCAATTACTTTTCCGGCTTCACCTCAAATGCAAGACTTGATGTTTGAGATATTGTCTTGAGGCCGTGGGTCCTTGGATGGGCTCAAATTGGCCAAAACTCAATGGAGAGAAAACCAAGGTCCTGGTAGTGGGCTCCCAGTCTCCCTCGCTTTATGGACTTCTGACTTCTGGCCATCAACCCTGGGTCCTTCACCAACCCGTGTCAAAACAATGAAAAATATTAACATTAAGATTTCGGCCTGGTTATCACCAGAGGCCAGGTCAATATTCCACCTGCAGGCTTCTTTGAATTTAAACAGCTGAAGAAAGTAATGCCATATATTTCAGCCTGTTTCCATGCGCTGGTCACAAACACCTCTATTAACAGCAGCCTTGACTATTGCAATGCCATGCCTCTGACCCAACCTGCCTATTTACTAAATCGCTTGCAGATGCTGCACAATGCAAGGGAATTCCCTACAGCCAGTCAGTATCCGTGGCCTGATGTGACATTCATTGGCTTCCCGTTATGGCACGATCGAGTTTACATTACTTTGCATTATTCACTGTGCCTATCATGGAAATGGCTGCCTACCTCTACCGGAAGAAATCGTACCCTATCGCCCTGGTTGGCTGTTATGCTCCACCTCATCGCCTCGTTTGGTTCTTCCCTCCTATCACCTGGAACGCTGCAGCAGTCACTCTTTTTCTGAGGCTGGCCCACACCTCAAGAATTTGCTTCCCATGTTCCTTTAAGGCATTTTGGATTTCAACCTATTCAAGGCTCGAATGAAAACCCACCTTTTATGTACATTTTATACTCTGCCTATCTACATCTTAAAAGGGCCTTGATGCCATTGGTGAAGGTTGCGATATACAAATGCATGTAATTTCTTAGCACTATGTTGTTATAAATGGGCTGCCCACCGCTTTTCATGATACCAGTTTTTTGTGCGTTTTCTGCCAAGTTGGGACATTTTAATATAGATGGTTGTGTACACAGCACATTGCAGTCTGTTGCCATATATGGTGCTGGTGGATTCCCATTGTATGCTGTAACTCCAGGAGCTTTAAGCTTACTGTGATGCTGGAAATGCCTTTTGGAGGGAATGTCTTACCATGGTTCTGTGCGTGTTTTCTGTATGTTTTCTTCCTCTGAGGTCAAGCCTGGAACTCTAACAGTGCAGCTCTTCACTTTTTTCCTTTTGGTGAACAACACCCATGGGATACCCTTATGGCACCCATGGGTGGGGGTACATATGATGCTGGAAATGCATTGGAGGGACAGGGCCTCCATGCCCTTGTCCTGTGGTCCCTTTTTATGTGTGTTCTGTGTTGTTGTCTGCACAAGAGTTCATTTGGGACTCCTGGCAGTGCAGCTCTTCCTCTTTTGGTCATGATGTACAGAGACCCTTGGGATACCCTTATGACACCAATGGGTGGGGTACAACCCTGTACCCCTAGTGTATGTTTTATGCACCTGTGTGTTGTCCACAGAAGTCAAGATGGCCCCTGTGACCTTTTGGTTTCTAATGCCACTTACCTTGTTTTTCCAAAGCACTGGGAAGCCCTGACTCTATCCCTTCCCCTAACTGGTTGTTGGATGGAAGAACCATGTATGGTATTGTGGGGAAGTCCAGGCCAGACTGGCTGGAGCCTTCCCAGTGACTGCATGTTGTGGGTACACCCTTGGGGTGGGACCTGTGTGAATAAGGCGTGTGACCAATATGCATTCTATGTTATGGGTGTCTGGTTTATGTGTGTGTGACGCAATGAATGAGACAGCCCTTCCTGAAACTGACATGAATGCAGTGTGGTTTGCTGAAAGGCTGGGTGCTTGCCTCAATCCACATTCCTTATTATGGGTGTATGGGTGGAAGTGAATAGCCTGAATACATGTGAGCCTGATTAACTGCCTGCCTACATGAATGCCCTTCTGTGTGATTGGCTGACTGAACCTGGCTCAGCCAGAGTGAATGAGGGACAGATGTGTATATCTGGGGACCACTCACTTCCCAAATTCTTCAGAAGCTGAAGTTGAAACTTGAAGCTCATCCTTGAAGCCCAGCTGGAAGAAGAGGAATTGCTGCTGTATTTCGTTTGACGAAATCTAAAAGCTGTCAAGTCAGTTCAGGACTGAACCGAGAGAGGACTTGGCTAGGAGACCTCTCCCCGAGCTATGAGGGACCATCGTGCAAAACTCTGACTCATCTGCAATTAGGTGAGCATTTGCCTCCTGCTTGCTTTCCATGTCACGGTATAGGCTTCTGTCTGGACCTGAAATCTGGCACTAAGTGCCACTCTACTTCCCTCCTGGCCTCAATGACACTATCATGACTTATCCCTCAGTTGTCTTCTGTCCACTATACAGTTGCATTCTAACCTTTGAGATCTCAATGGCTCTCCCAATTTGTGTTCTTCTTCGGTTCACTGTGTTCATTGTATTTTGCGTTATCTGAATTAGCATTTTTCTGTGCTAAAAGGTCTCCGAATCTATGCATTTGTCCGTGGTAAATGATATTTGAATCTGGGCATTTTCCTCTGCTAAATGATTTTGAATCTCAGCATTTTTCTGTGCTAAATGATTTCTTAATCTGGGCATTTGTATGTGATAAATGATTTTTTAATCTGTGCATTTGTCTGTGGTAAATGATTTTTGAATCTAAACATTTTGCTGTGCTAAATGATTTCTGAACCTGGGCATTTCTGTGCTAAATGTATGTTTTCTGACAGTCCTCATGTATGGCTGAACCTCAACTCTTGTACCTCTAACTCTGCCCGCACTAGGATCCTGTTGTTCCTTAGTGCTGGTTTCTCTGCTCTGATTGGCTGCTAGGCCGCCTTGTGATTTATGTTATACATTGTGCAGTTCTGTCCCTCTCCCTCCAGTACGCACCTCTGATCCACCCCTCACCCCTATGGTGCTCTCCATCTCTCCTATCTATTCAAACTGCTTTTCCATCACCTATCCTCCCTCTCTCTCAAAGTCTGGTAGAAAGACATTTAAGAAGGCTCTCCTGGTCTCTAACCCAAGTCTGCCCATTGCAGACACCTATGTCAATGCTTCTCCAGGCAGACTGTCACTGACATTTTCTTTGTCATTCCTTCTCCTGACCTATGGCCTCCTCAGATGGTCTCTGCCCTCTCCCCTTTCTCTTCCTCACCCACCAGATGGGAAGTGCTCTTGGCTCACTTCTCATCATCCAGATGCATCATCAATGTCTATCGTAATCCCAACCTCCTCATTCTTGACAGGTATTTACCTCCTCTTTTCAATTTTCCGCCACCTCCTGCAACACCCCTGTCCTCCCTCCTCTATCCCCCGTCTGAAGGTGGTACTCCATCCCTGTAAACCCCTCAGAAAATGTTCAAAGGGGGCAACCAGCTTCACTTAGCTACTTGCAATTCTCCTTCTGCTATCAAACACTCCTCTGACATCTGTCTCCTCCGTGAAGACCTTGACCATAACATCCATGCTCTCACTGATACGTGGTTCAAGGCCAGCTCTGTCACTGATTTTGAAACCCTTCCCCCGAGGGCTACAAGATCCTATCTAATCCCAGGCCCACCCTTTCTGGGGGCAGAGTGGCCCTGATTTTCCCTGAGTGAGTTTCCATCCACCATCATTCCCACTCAATCCTACTCCTCCTTTGAATGCCTCAGCTGCAGGCTGTTTGTCCTTCCTTCTCCCCCACTCTCACTACTATCAACAAGCCGCCTGGACCTACCCCCCTTTTCCTCTCAAATGGGAAGACCTCTCCTCCTCTCTCCTGGCCTCCTCCCCAACCTTCTCTTCCTTGAGGATTTTAGTATCTATCTCGATTCTCCAGGTTTGCCGCATGAACTCTTTGTGACCTTTGTGACTCTCTTTCCCTCACAATTCTTCCCTCTGGTCCAACCCACTCCGCCAGACACACCCTGGTTGATCTCATCTCATCCGATATCTCCAACCTTCTTACTACTTCTCTTTCCTGGTCTGACCACTCACTCCTCTCCTCCCATTTTGGGCTCCCTGGGCCCCAGACAATGCATCTACCCTCACTGCCAGTCTCCTTCTTGGTCATTCGACCGATGAAGCGTGTGTAACTTCTACTGACTCTGCATCTCTAACACTATGGACATCATTGCCCCTGCCATGAGGATCCACATGAAGCCTGCCTCGAAATGCAGGCCTCAGGTACATCTTCTGGCAAACTGGCCTGCCGCCTGCTCTAAAGGCAATCTCGTCTCACAATTTACTTCAAGAAGAGGGCTCATGTGCGAGCCTGCTTCTCTAGGGCAAATAATTACACGGCTGAACTTTTCAAAATCTGCAAGGAGCTTGCCAATCCTACTGCAGTCTCATCCTCTCGTTTTCCCTCACAGGCCCTCTGCACTGCACTTGCCTCCCACTTCTCCACCAAAACTCTGGACTTCCTGTCTTCACTGTCCCTACTCTCGCCTCCATCTCTCCCTTTGCACCGTATGAGGTCTCTAGAGTAGTCCGCTCTATGAAAGTCTCCTCCAATCAGGTGCTCCCATGCTCTTCCAGAACTATCAAGGATAACATCTTCACTCTTGCTCCATTTTTGTCTGATCTCTGTAACCACTCCTTTGCCACTGGCTCTTTCCTACAACACCTCAAGCATTCTCTTGTGCACCCTCTTCTAAAAAAGTTGTCTGCAGACCCTTCATGCCTGGCTATTGCCTTATCTCTATCACCCCCTTCTTGGCCAAACTCATGGAGAAGATTGTCACCCCCAACTGACCACCACACCAAATCGACTGGCTGTCTCCATGACCACCAGTATGGCTTCAGAGCATCCAGAGGCATGGAAACTGGTCATCCTAAACACCCATGAAGACCTGCCCTTAAACCTTGATTCTAACTCTCCTCTGTTCTGATCCTTCTCGATCCTTCCTCTACCTTTGACATGGTCAATCACACCATCCTCATAAATCGTCTCTGTGATACCCTAGGCATCACAGGCCAGGCACTGGTGTGGCTAACTTCCTTCCTTTCAAACTGACCCTCTCAAGTGAAATTTGGCCCTTTCCTTTACTCCACCTCACTCTGTACCTCTTGCCTCCCTCAGGGCTCTACCCTATCGCCATGGCTCTTCAACATCTTCCTTTCCCCCCTGGCCCACTTGATCTCCAACTTCTCTCCTCCAGTGTTATGCTGATGACGCTCCGCTTTCCATTAAGCTTCCATCTTCTACCTCCTCCCCGTCCTCTCTCATATCTGACTGGCTGACTGCTATTCAGGTGTGGTGCTCCGTTAACGATCTCTGCCAATGGCATAGAACAAAATTTGGCAGCTCCCCTGTGAGTCATGCTGTGGGCCCCCCCCCAAGCTCCTTAACAAAGCACAGGGCATGCCACACCCCGGGCCGGACCGGACCACCACGTGTGCTTGTCCATGATGATTATGCCGCTGCAGAGGCATGCACTGCTGCAAGTGAAGAAGTAAATAGGTTTTTGAATCAAAGCTTAAATCTTTAACATACCATAGAGAGAAGGGGGTGGTGCCCGGCCCACAAATATACCAGCCACCAGTGGTGGCTGGTGAGTTGTTTTTTTGAAAGTTGTAAATATTTGCCACCAGTATGTGATTGCGACCGAGCATAGCGATGGAGCCCGAACTAGCGAAAATGTTTTGGGGGTGAGCAACAGGAGGGATTCTTCTCACTCCCCAGAGTAAATGTTTTGAATAATGGGTTAAAATGGTGCATTACAGAGCACACTTTCTGAGAACATTTGGGTAAAAGGCCAACAATGTGGGTAACATGCCAACAATCGGTTGTGTAGGGTGTAGGGTAAATCATGAAAACAAGCACAATAGATGCAAGTCACCAAAAGTGCACAGGGCATTTCTCAATGCATTAGCATACCGGTCCTTGCAATATATGCCAGTGGAAAAATCATTTGTATGCTGGCTGTTCCCATACATTTCCATGCTGGCTCCACCAACATATGCTAGTATTCCCATATAAAACCATGCTTATGTTGGCTTTAAGACGTTTTTCTATATTATTATTAATGGCACTGGGTACAGAACTGGCTCTGCCAATATATGCCAGTACACCTATGTAAGTGCATACTCCAGTTGGTTTGCCTATTAAAAGTGACATGTCTCAATAGGAAAACCTGTCCTAACTGGTTCCAATGTTAGCCAGTCTAGACCCATAAGAACACTTATCTTGCTTGATTCCTCGTAGATGCTCAGTTAATAAGAAGTAATGTTACAGTGAAGAATACACAGGCGGCTACACCAACACATCAGTCTAGCGAGGTAATACTGCTTATCATGCTTGCTTTTTTAAAGATGTTGAGTAATAAATATCATGCCACAGTAAGCAATGCTAGAATGACTGCACCAAAATGCAAATCTAGCCAGGGAATGGCACACATGAATGAACTTGCCTTTGTCCAAAAATACCAGTACAACATGCAAAGTCAATAAAGTATCTGGCGAAAAATGCTCCAGTGATCTCCAGTCTCCCAGGGCCTTTCACACACATTCATCCCCTTTCAACAGCTAGTCACTAACCCACACCTCTCCTCTCACACTTACTCACACTGGATACACCGTACAGGCACACACCAAACCACAACGAGAACATTCAAAAACACACATCACATCACTTCTCCTTCATACACCAGCCACTCACACCTTCTCTTGCATTCACTCATTGCATTCTCTACACACGCACAAACCCACTCGCCCAGAAAACTCAAAAACACACATCGCATCACTTCTCAATGACCCACCAGTCACTCACACCTTCTCTTACATCCACTCATTGCTTATCTACACAGGCAAAAACCCATCCACCCAGAACACTCAAAAACACACATCACATCACTTCGTATTCACCCACCTGTCACTCACACTTTCTCTTACATCCACTCATTTAACTATCTACACAGGCAGCCATCCCCCCACCCACCCAGAACACTCAAAAACACACATCACATTCCTTCTCATTCACCCACCAGTCATTCACACCTTCTCCTTAAATACACTCATTGCATTGTCCACACAGGCAAACACCCACCCGCCCAATACATTCAAAAACACACATCGCATCACTTCTCATGCGTCCACCAGTCACACCTTCTCTTACACCCACTCATTGCATTTTCTTCACTGGCACACACCCACTCATCCAGAACACTCAAAAACACACATCACATCATTTTGCATTCACCCACCAGTCACACCTTCTCTTACATCCACTCATTGCATTCTCTTCACGGGCATACACCCACTCACCCAGAACACTCAAAAACACACACCACATCATTTTGCATTCACCCATCAGATCAACTCATTACATTTTCTACACAGGCAAACACACACCCACCCACCCAGAACATTCAAAAACACACATCACATCACTTCTCATTCACCCACCAGTCACTCACACCTTCTCTTACATCCACTCATTGCATTATGTACCCAAGCACCCACCCACCCAGAACACTCAAAAACATACATCACATCACTTCTCATTCACCCACCAGTCACTCACAACTTCTCTTACATCCACTCATTGCATTCTCTACACACGACCACCCACTTGCCAGAACACTCAAAAACACACATCGCATCACTTCTCAATGACCCACCAGTCACTCACACCTTCTCTTAAATCCACTCATTACATTGTCTACACAGGCAAACACCAACCCACCCACCCAGAACATTCAAAAACACACATCGCATCACTTCACATTCACCCACCAGTTACTCACACCTTCTCCTTAAATACTCTCATTACATTGCCTACACAGGCAAACACCCACCCACCCAGAAAAATCAAAAACACACATCACATCACTTCTCATTCACCCACCAGTCACTCACACCTTCTCTTACATCTGCTCATTGCATTCTCGTCACAGGCACACACCCACTCACCCAGAACACTCAAAAACACACATCACATCACTTTGCATTCACCCACCAGATCAACTCATTACATTTTTTACACAGGCAAACACACAGCCACCCACAAACCCAGAACATTCAAAAACACACATCATATCACTTCTCATTCACCCACCAGTCGCTCACAAGTTCTCTTACATCCACTCATTGCATTCTCTAAACAGGCACACAAAGAACATTCGAAAACACACATCACATCACTTCTCATTCACACAACAGTCAGTCACACCTTCTCTTACATCCACTCCTTGCATTCTTGTCACAGGCACACACCCACTCACCCAGAACACTCAAAAACACACATCACATCACTTTGCATTAACTCACCAGATGAACTCATTACATTTTCTACACAGGCAAACACACACCC
Organism: Ambystoma mexicanum; assembly: GCF_040938575.1. Classification (NCBI taxonomy): domain Eukaryota; kingdom Metazoa; phylum Chordata; class Amphibia; order Caudata; family Ambystomatidae; genus Ambystoma; species Ambystoma mexicanum. The sequence goes on from NC_090941.1 coordinate 1,094,664,872, forward strand.
ACCCACCCAGAACATTCAAAAACACACATCACATCACTTCTCATTCACCCACCCGTCACTCACACCTTCTCTTACATCCACTCATTGCATTATCTACACAAGCACCCACCCAGAACACTCAAAAACACACATCACATCACTTCTCATTCACCCACCAGTCACTCACACCTTCTCTTACATCTGCTCATTGCATTCTCGTCACAGGCACACACCCACTCACACAGAACACTCAGAAACACACATCTCATCACTTCGCATTCGCCCACCGGTCACACCTTCTCTTACATCCACTCATTGCATTCTCTTCACAGGCACCCACCCACTCACCCAGAACACTCAAAAACACACATCACATCACTTTGCATTCACCCACCAGATCAACTCATTACATTTTTTACACGGCAAACACACATCCACCCACCCAACCAGAACATTCAAAAACACACATCATATCACTTCTCATTCACCCACCAATCGCTCACACCTCTTACATCCACTCATTGCATTATCTACACAAGCACCCACCCACCCAGAACACTCAAAAACACACATCACATCACTTCTCATTCAGCCACCAGTCACTCACAACTTCTCTTACAACCACTCATTGCAAATCTCAGGACATAAATTGCTGAAACACTCTGATATGTTAAAAGGATGCGTGACTTTTTGATGTGATAATTCAAGCAGTTTAGAAGTGTGAGGCTAGTGGTCAACAGCCACGATTGTGGGATTACTGTGGAAGAAAAATGCAGTTATATGTAAGAGAGGTGTTAAAGAAAGGAGATAGAAATGCAATTTTAAGTGAATTCAAATCAAAATGAGAAAATAGACAGATTTAAGAGAACTAAGACCTATTTACATGCACTTGCCTGATATAGTTATGGAGACTCTATTCTGAGTTACATATATGCTTCCCGTCTGAATGAAGCATCTAAGCGTGGCTCACAGAAGCAGTGTTCTATTCTCATGCTAGTGTAATGCTGCTACAGCACACATCTCTGTAACCACCCACATAGAGAAGAATTATGGCTCTTTGAAACACAATTATGTTGTATAAAGCCCATTACAAATGATCAATACATAAATAAACAAATACATTAGATTACTTGGAAGAACATGACAAAATCATGCTTTTTTCTTCTGGTTACATTAGAATTAATATGTTTAAAAGTATATATAAGTTATTGTTTGCGTTGAGGGTGACACCAATTTGGGATTTTTAGGAGATTGAATGTCATCCGTTTCTGTGTTCACCCTGCATGGCTTCTATTAATCTTTCCGGAACTTCTCTCATCAAATCGAATCCTGAGTTTGATTTCCTCTGCAACTGGAAACAACTACCCCAGGCCAAATCTTAAGCATACATAAAGGATTACATTCTAAACAGAATGTCACTCAAGAGCACTGTGTTGTAGGTCAAAAAGCCACATCTGATTAAGCAGCACACATTAGGAAGAAGAAGAAAGTCATGGTTCATGCACTTTGCTGTTGTTTTCTCACATAGTTGAACACGTTCTAATGCATCAAGGTGATGGATCACCCTTTAACATTCAATATTTTTTAATTTCCCACTACTGTTTGTGGTACAGAGCCAAACAAAGGGGTGGTGTTGAACTTGCTTTCAGAAGCAGAGAGCAAGGATGGTTTACCCCTGTCTGTGTTTGAGGTAGAGGGGGAGTGGCAGGGACTCTTGTAAAGTGCGCTATCAATATTCAGGGTTTTGGAAGCACTGAGATTTGTGTTTTGCAGCTCTGCCAGTGATTTGAGAGGTGCTGGAGTGAGAGGCTGCTTTGCTAGTTACTTAGATCACCTTTGGTGATCAATGCTATTATGTATGGTTTGCAGTTATGACTGGCTGTGTAAATGAGATATATGATTGTGGAAGAGATCATGTGTAGTGTTGTAAACACCACCTCTGATACTACTGCCGATAGTGACGCTTCTGTTGACACTGCATCAGAAGGAAATTAAAGTGATGCCCCAATGTCCACTTTGGAAAGCAACTGAGCAGAATAGACTTGTGTGCCTGCACGCTCCAAGAAGTGCAGATGGCCAACATTACACACATGACTGCAGGTAGAGCCTCAGACTCAAGGAAACTATTCCATAGACCTCCTTGCTTCTAATCACAGAAGAATTCCTACTCATAATCCTGAGGGTAATCAACCTTGGGCCTGATTGTGAACTCCAGATATGGAATGTCAGCCGTCCTGCAAAAAACCATACAGTTGGCAGTGACTGAATGCAGTAGGGCATTAGGAATAACAGACTATGTTGGCCTATTGATCCTGTCTGGCATGTTCCATGTCAGGCATGAAGCTCTTGACAAGTTATAGACAGAACCGATGGGTATGTTGGAAACAAAAGGCTGGGCCGATAAGTGGCAAGGACTATGGGCAATATATAAGTACTATAACAGAGGAGGTCCTGCCATTGTCAAGCTTTCCATGCATCAATTCAGCATGTTTGTAAGTCTAGCATTAACTAAGGTGCTTAAATCCCTTATTCCTTCATGAACCTATATTCTGGTTTTGTTAAAGGAATACAACACAAGTTGTGATCCGTAATTTGGGTGTTTTCAATTAGCCTTGTTTTATTTCTCTTTTACCTTTTTTCTATCCAGATAGCATTGTCCCAAGTTTTACTTTTACTATATTCTTTGAACGCAACACATTAAGCGAATAGACATAAGTGCAAAAACATACTGTTAAGCAACATAGGTGCATTTAGTTGAGAGGCATTGTGGACAATTGGAGAATCAATGTTTCAGTAGCAATTTCATATAACCAACATTTCATTAGTAATTTTTCATTTCATCAAGAACATATTCTGACCAATCCTGGGGTTTGGACCCAGGATTGGTCACAATATGTTCTTGATGAAATTAAAAATGACTAATGAAATGTTGGTTGTATAAAAATGCTCACTGAAACTTTGAAAACTTGACATGGCAGGACCTTGTTGGGATGGAAATTAATATATCCCCCCCCCCCCGGGCACATTCAGGTGAGGCGAATCCCCTATGAAGGAGTGTAGTGTGCCAGGGGGGAGAGAACCGCACTATGAACCTCGCTGCAGGTATAATATACCACAAACAGCAGACGCACAACCTTAGAGGGCACATAGAAAGAAACGCCATTTTGTATTCACAGGCTTGCATGGCCGTGCTGCACCAATCGAGCTTCATGGAAGGAATTCACTAGGCCCAGATCATTAAGGCACAATGAGTCTGCACCAACAGTTTCCGCGGAAGCTCACTTCCCCCTGTCCCTTCAATGTTGAAAACATTTAGTATCATTGGGAAGAATGCGCCCTCAAGGCAGTGAGACAGCTCCAGACTCCACCCAGTGCCCATTCATCACAACCAAACTGCCAGCAGGCCTCTAAACCCCACCCAGCCAATCCAGAGCCAGAGCCCATGCCACTAACCCGACCCCATTATTAAAAAAACTTGATCTCTCCCCCAACGACCCACTTAACTATCGTCCTATCTCTAATTCCCCATTTCTCCTTAAGATTCTTGATAAAGTTGTGTATTTTCAACTACTTACTTATCTGAGAAATGGTAACATCCTGAATAAGAGACAGTCTGGCTTTCGGGAAAAGCGTGGCTTCACTGGATTTGAAATCTAGGCTCCTCAGACATATGGCCCAAGGTGACCCCAGCCTGCTGATGCTGTTGGACCTCTCTGCTGCCTTCGACCTGGTAGACCATACTGTATTGGGCTCCAGGCTGAGGGAGGTGGCGGGTTTCTCAGCGTAAGCGGCTGATTGGGTTACCTCTTTTTTGAAAGATCGCCATTGGAGAGTGAGCAGCAATCTGTCAGATGCTAACATCAAGGAGGTGACTCAAGGCGTCCCTCAAGTAGCCTGTCTCTCCCGCATCTTTTATAACATCTTTACAGTGCCCTTTCTTGAATTCCTGGACAGTAATAACATAGAGTTTACAAATTACGCAGACGATACTCAGTGTATCATACCTATCACTGGTGTCTTTTTGGATGATGAAAATAATACCAACAGGATCTACCTTCTCATCCAAGGTTGGATGTGCTCCAACGGATTGGCTCTTAACACAAGCAAGACAGAGTTTATGCTTGTGGGTACTAATCCTAAGTTTCGTAAACCTGAAGACCAATACTCAATTGGTTTTTGATGAATGTGTTATAGTGGTCAAGGAAACAAGTCAAGACTCTGGGCATCTATCATGACAGTAACTTTAACATGAAAGCACAGGTTGGTAGCTAGGTGGCCTCGCCCTGCTATTATATTAAATTGCTTTCGATTGCCCGCCCTTTCCTCTCACAAACCAGTAGGGAAACGCTAGCAAGAGCACTGATAAGCTCCAGGATAGACTATTGTAGTAGCCTGTTGACCGGTCTCCCAAACTGCGAACTGAATAGACTGCAGGTGGTGCAGAACAACGCTGTTATGGTTGGTCTGGACAAGAAAAGGTCAGACCATATCTCTAGGGCTAGAAGGGAACTTCACTATTCCTTATTAAAGAACAAATTCTCTTTTGGCTCCTATCTATCTCTTTCAATTGTTTGGAAAACTCTGGCCCCACCTATCTCAATGAGGAACTAAGGCCTAAGGTGAGTAAACATAATCTCAGATCCAATAATCAATCTCAGCTCATTGTCCCGGCATGTAGATTATCGCAGACTAAGGCCTGTGTCTCTTTTACTGCAGCCCCCGTGGCTTGGAGCAATCTTCCCTTGAAACTGAGAGTGGAAAACTCCAGTCATGTTTTAAGAAAGGGACTGAAGACACACCTCTTCAATAAATCACCGGATGGCTCTCCGAATGCTTGCTTGTTTAACCCTTGTATGCTACATGTTTGTCAGCGCCCTTAAGCCTTAGGGTCAACAGTCTCTGCGCTATACAAATGTTTAAATAAATAAATAACATAGTGGGTGGACATTCCTTTGTGGGTGCTTGGGGACTACACTGTACTTAACATCCAGCCTGCATCACCGCCTGAGAACTTAAGCTTTAATTGCTCGTCCACTGACACCCTATAGAGAATCTTGGCCAGGGTACTCTGTGCTTCCACTCTGCCATATAGAGAGCAGGAGTAAAAAGTGAGCAGGAGTAACAGAAGGAGGGTATGTGGATAGTGAAGGGACAAGAGGAAAGACAAGTTATAGTGGAGATGGAAGTCGATGCTTCATTCACAGCTTAACCAGTCATCCCATTCTAGAAGTCCAATCTGATTGGACCATGTATTACATCACAGAGCGGGGCAGTCCTCCACTCATAAGGCATATTTGCTTTCTAGGCTCAGGGGATTAAACATAGTGTGGGACCAAATGTTTGAGTTGCTTGAAAGATAACTGTGTAGTAGTAAGTAAAACATGTATATATTCTTTTAATTAGACCTGGTTAGATAAGGGGCTAATGTGACAATGCTGGGACCTGAGCCTGTCAAGAGGGGATGGGGACCCCTCTCAACCTGGGGAAGGTGGCCTAATGCTGTGTCTGTCAGACCCAATTCTGCCCCAGAGGTATGGTGTGGGAGAGGGGAGCACCCCATTCTATGCCCCTGCTCCCTGTGCCTTGCTAAAAGTGGGAAGCACCATTTCTGCTTGACCCAAACCTGTTGTGCACAACAGGACTACAGCTATCAGAGAGATGTTGTGGTAGAGACCCCACAGCAGAACTCACAGAGGGAGAGGTGGCGGCAAGTGGGACGGCAGGAGGACACCACATTGGTCAGAACAGCAATTGAGACACTCCATGCAATGTGGACACCGACTTTAGAATTTGCTTTGTTTGCAACAGGCTGCCATCATAGAGAGCCGACAGACTGCTTTTAAAAAAGGCCAGGGCTTAAGTCCCTTTGTATGTGCTTTGATTCATGTAACCCTGCCCACGGGGAACAATAAGTCAGCCATTTGCCCAGGAATGAGCTGAGGTGGAGGACCAATCAAGGCAGATGGGGGAGGATAAAAGAGGGCAGGAAGGACAGATAGGTGTGGGTTGTTCGGGTGAGGTCAAGGGAGGATATGGCGGGCAAGAGACCACACAGAAGATTAATGGTGAAGAGATGCATGGAGGAGGATTATAGAGGCCATGTGGAAGGTGAAGTATTCATTGGTGAGGGAAAGGAATACTTGGGTGTGTGAATGAGACTAAGGGGGAGTGTAGGGGTGTGAAAAAGAATGAAAAGTGTCACTGTGAGAAAGAAGGGTGAAATTAATGGAGCCATTGGTTACTTCCCAACATAGGTCTTTTTTGGACGATCATCATGTTCTGGACCTTTTTCATTTTGGCTTTAGCCCCCTTATGGGCACTGAATCAGTGCTGGTGTCAGTGCCAGATGATCTAACTCTCATCTGGGATCAAGGTCGAGTAGCAGGCCTTATGCTGTTAGACGTGACTGTTCCTTTGATACCATAGACCATGCCACTTTCCTGGCGACGCTACAGGATGCAGGTATTACTGGCTCAGTGCTAGAAGAGTTTCAGGATTGTTTGTCACCGTGTACTCAATTAGTTTCCCTATCACCCTTTAGATCTCCACGGTGGTGGTTTCATGTGGGGTCCCTCAAGGCTCTGCACTTTCCCAGTTTCTTTTTATTATTTATAGTCAGCCATTGACCCATCTCATCTGCTCCAACATTTTCTGCTATTTTTCCTATGCAGTTGACACTCAATTACTTTTCCAACTTGATCTCAAACGCAAGGAAACAGCTCAATGTTTGAGATATTGTCTTGAGGCCGTGGATCCTTGGATGGGCTCAAATTGGCCGAAACTCAACGGAGAGAAAACCAAGGTCCTGGTAGTGGGCTCCCAGTCTCCCTCGCTTTATGGACTTCTGACTTCTGGCCATCAACCCTGGGTCCTTCACCAACCCCTGCCAAAACAATGAACAATATTGACATTAAGATTTCGGCCTGGTTATCACCAGAGGCCAGGTCAATATTCCACCTGCAGGCTTCTTTGAATTTAAACAGCTGAAGAAAGTAATGCCATATATTTCAGCCTGTTTCCATGCGCTGGTCATAAACACCTCTATTGACAGCAGCCTTGACTATTGCAATGCCATGCCTCTGGGCCAACCTGCCTATTTACTAAATCTCTTGCAGATGCTGCACAATGCAAGGGTATTCCCTATGGCCAGTCAGTATCCGTGGCCTGACGTGACCTTCATTGGCTTCCCGTTATGGCACGATCGAGTTTAAATTACTTTGCATTATTCACTGTGCCTATCATGGAAATGGCTGCCTACCTCTACAGGAAGAAATCGTACCCTATCGCCCTGGTTGGCTGTTATGCTCCACCTCATCGTCTCGTTTGGTTCTTCCCTCCTATCACCTGGAACGCTGCAGCAGTCACTCTTTTTCTGAGGCTGGCCCACACCTCAAGAATTTGCTTCCCATGTTCCTTCAAGGGATTTTGAATTTCAACCTATTCAAAAAACCCACCTTTTATGTACATTTTATACTCTGCCTATCTACATCTTAAAAGGGCCTTGATGCCATTGGTGAAGGTTGCGATATACAAATGCATGTAATTTCTTAGCACTATGTTGTTATAAATGGGCTGCCCACCGCTTTTCATGATACCAGTTTTTTGTGCGTTTTCTGCCAAGTTGGGACATTTTAATATAGATGGTTGTGTACACAGCACATTGCAGTCTGTTGCCATATATGGTGCTGGTGGATTCCCATTGTATGCTGTAACTCCAGGAGCTTTAAGCTTACTGTGATGCTGGAAATGCCTTTTGGAGGGAATGTCTTACCATGGTTCTGTGCGTGTTTTCTGTATGTTTTCTTCCTCTGAGGTCAAGCCTGGAACTCTAACAGTGCAGCTCTTCACTTTTTTCCTTTTGGTGAACAACACCCATGGGATACCCTTATGGCACCCATGGGTGGGGGTACATATGATGCTGGAATTGCATTGGAGGGACAGGGCCTCCATGCCCTTGTCCTGTGTTCCCTTATTATGTGTGTTGTTGTCTGCACAGGAGTCCATTTGGGACTCCTGGCAGTGCAGCTCTTCCTCTTTTGGTCATGATGTACAGAGACCATTGGGATACCCTTATGACACCAATGGGTGGGGTACAACCCTGTACCCCTAGTGTATGTTTTATTCACCTGTGTGTTGTCCACAGAGCAGACATGTTTGGATACCCAGGCCCTGCCATAGGAATCAGTGGATTCCATATAGTAGCCAAGATGGCCCCTGTGGCCTTTTGGTTTCTATTGCCACTTACCTTGTTTTTCCAAAGCACTGGGAAGCCCTGACTCTATCCCTTCCCCTAACTGGTTGTTGGATGGAAGAACCATGTATGGTATTGTGGGGAAGTCCAGGCCAGACTGGCTGGAGCCTTCCCAGTGACTGCATGTTGTGGGTACACCCTTGTGGTAGGACCTGTATGAATAAGGTGTGTGACCAATATGCATTCTAAGTTATGGGTGTCTGGTTTATGTGTGTGTGACGCAATGAATGAGACAGCCCTTCCTGAAACTGACATGAATGCAGTGTGCTGAAGGGCTGGGTGCTTGCCTCAATCCACATTCCTTATTATTGGTGTCTGGGTGGAAGTGAATAGCCTGAATACATGTGAGCCTGATTAACTGCCTGCCTACATGAATGCCCTTCTGTGTGATTGGCTGACTGAACCTGGCTCAGCCAGAGTGAATGAGGGACAGATGTGTATATCTGGGGACCACTCACTTCCCAAATTCTTCAGAAGCTGAAGTTGAAACTTGAAGCTCATCCTTGAAGCCCAGCTGGAAGAAGAGGAATTGCTGCTGTATTTCGTTTGACGAAATCTAAAAGCTGTCAAGTCAGTTCAGGACTGAACCGAGAGAGGACTTGGCTAGGAGACCTCTCCCCGAGCTATGAGGGACCATCGTGCAAAACTCTGACTCATCTGCAATTAGGTGAGCATTTGCCTCCTGCTTGCTTTCCATGTCACGGTATAGGCTTCTGTTTGGACCTGAAAGCTGGCACTAAGTGCCACTCTACTTCCCTCCTGGCCTCAATGACACTGTCATGACTTATTCCTCAGTTGTCTTCTGTCCACCATACAGTTGCAGCCTTACCTTTGAGATCTCAATGGCTCTCCCAATTTGTGTTCTTCTTCGGTTCACTGTGTTCATTGTATTTTGCGTTCTCTGAATTAGCATTTTTCTGTGCTAAATGGTCTCTGAATCTGGGCATTTGTCTGTGCTAAATGATATTTTAATCTGCCCATTTTTCTGTCCTAAATGATCTCCGAATCTATGCATTTGTCTGTGGTAAATGATATTTGAATCTGGGCATTTTCCTCTGCTAAATGATTTTGAATCTCAGCCTTTTTCTGTGCTAAATGATCTCTTAATCTGGGCATATGTATGTGATAAATGATTTTTTAATCTGTGCATTTGTCTGTGCTAAATGATTTATGAACCTGGGCATCTTGCTGTGCTAATATAATCTCTGAATCTAGGCCATTTTCTGTGTTAAATGATTTTTGAATCTGTGCATTTTTCTGTGCTAAATGATTTTTGAATCTAAACATTTTGCTGTGCTAAATGATTTCTGAACCTGGGCATTTCTGTGCTAAATGTATGTGTTCTGACAGTCCTCATGTATGGCTGAACCTCAACTCTTGTACCTCTAACTCTGCCCGCACTAGGTTCCTTTTGTTCCTTAGTGCTGGTTTCTCTGCTCTGATTGGCTGCTAGGCCGCCTTGTGATTTATGTTATACATTGTGCAGTTCTGTCCCTCTCCCTCCAGTGCGCACCTCTGATCCACCCCTCACCGCTATGGTGCTCTCCATCTCTCCTATCTATTCAAACTGCTTTTCCATCACCTATCCTCCCTCTCTCTCAAAGTCTGGTAGGAAGACATTTAAGAAGGCTCTCCTGGTCTCTAGCCCAAGTCTGCCCATTGCAGACACCTATGTCAATGCTTCTCCAGGCAGACTGTCACTGACATTCTCTTTGTCATTCCTTCTCCTGACCTATGGCCTCCTCAGATGGTCTCTGCCCTCTCCCCTTTCTCTTCCTCACCCACCAGATGGGAAGTGCTCTTGGCTCACTTCTCATCATCCAGGTGCATCATCAATGTCTATCGTAATCCCAACCTCCTCATTCTTGACAGGTCTTTAACTCCTCTTTTCAATTTCCCGCCACCTCCTGCCACACCCCTGTCCTCCTTCCTCCTCTTTCCCCCATCTGAAGGTGGTACCCCATCCCTGTAAACCCCTCAGAAAATGTTCAAAGGCGGCAACCAGCTTCACTTAGCTACCCTCAATTCTCCCTCTGCTATCAAACACTCCTCTGACCTCTGTCTCCTCCGTGAAGACCTTGACCATAACATCCGTGCTCTCACTGATACGTGGTTCAAGGCCAGCTCTGTCACTGCTTTTGAAACCCTTCCCCCGAGGGCTACAAGATCCTATCCAATCCCAGGCACACCCTTTCTGGGGGCAGAGTGGCCCTGATTTTCCCTGAGTGAGTTTCCATCCACCATCATTCCCACTCAATCTTACTCCTCCTTTGAATGCCTCAGCTGCAGGCTGTTTGTCCTTCCTTCTCCCCCACTCTCACTACTATCAACAAGCCGGCTGGACCTACCCTCCTTTTCCTCTCGAATGGGAAGACCTCTCCTCCTCTCTCCTGGCCTCCTCCCCAACCTTCTCTTCCTTGAGGATTTTAGTATCTATCTCGATTCTCCGGATTTGCCCACTGAACTCTTTGTGACCTCTGTGACTCTCTTTCCCTCACGATTCTTCCCTCTGGTCCAACCCACTCTGCCAGACACACCCTGGTTGATCTCATCTCATCCGATATCTCCAACCTTCTTACTACTTCTCTTTCCTGGTCTGACCACTCTCTTCTATCCTCCCATTTTGGGCTCCCTGGGCCCCAGACAATGCATCTACCCTCACTGCCAGTCTCCTTCTTGGTCATTCGACCGATGAAGCGTGTGTAACTTCTACTGACTCTGCATCTCTAACACTATGGACATCATTGCCCCTGCCATGAGGATCCACATGAAGCCTGCCTCGAAATGCAGGCCTCAGGTACATCTTCTGGCAAACTGGCCTGCCGCCTGCTCTAAAGGCAATCTCGTCTCACAATTTACTTCAAGAAGAGGGCTCATGTGCGAGCCTGCTTCTCTAGGGCAAATAATTACACGGCTGAACTTTTCAAAATCTGCAAGGAGCTTGCCAATCCTACTGCAGTCTCATCCTCTCGTTTTCCCTCACAGGCCCTCTGCACTGCACTTGCCTCCCACTTCTCCACCAAAACTCTGTCCCTACTCTCGCCTCCATCTCTCCCTTTGCACCGGATGAGGTGTCTAGAGTATTCCGCTCTATGAAAGTCTCCTCCAATCAGGTGCTCCCATGCTCTTCCAGAACTATCAAGGATAACATCTTCACTCTTGCTCCATTTTTGTCTGATCTCTGTAACCACTCCTTTGCCACTGGCTCTTTCCTACAACCCCTCAAGCAAACTCTTGTGCACCCTCTTCTAAAAAAGTTGTCTGCAGACCCTTCATGCCTGGCTATTGCCTTATCTCTATCATCCCCTTCTTGGCCAAACTCATGGAGAAGATTGTCACCCCCAACTGACCACCACACCAAATCGACTGGCTGTCTCCATGACCACCAGTATGGCTTCAGAGCATCCAGAGGCATGGAAACTGGTCATCCTAAACACCCATGAAGACCTGCCCTTAAACCTTGATTCTAACTCTCTCTGTTCTGATCCTTCTCGATCCTTCCTCTGCCTTTGACATGGTCAATCACACCATCCTCATAAATCGTCTCTGTGATACCGTAGGCATCACAGGCCAGGCACTGGTGTGGCTAACTTCCTTCCTTTCAAACCGACCCTCTCAAGTGAAATTTGGCCCTTTCCTTTACTCCACCTCACTCTGTACCTCTTGCCTCCCTCAGGGCTCTACCCTATCGCCATGGCTCTTCAACATCTTCCTTTCCCGCCTGGCCCACTTGATCTCCAACTTCTCTCCTCCAGTGTTATGCTGATGACACTCCGCTTTCCATTAAGCTTCCATCTTCTACCTCCTCCCCGTCCTCTCTCATATCTGACTGGCTGACTGCTATTCAGGTGTGGTGCTCCGTTAACGATCTCTGCCAATGGCATAGAACAAAATTTGGCAGCTCCCCTGTGAGTCATGCTGTGGGGGCCCCCCCCAAGCTCCTTAACAAAGCACAGGGCATGCCACACCCCGGGCCGGACCGGACCACCACGTGTGCTTGTCCATGATGATTATGCCGCTGCAGAGGCATGCACTGCTGCAAGTGAAGAAGTAAATAGGTTTTTGAATCAAAGCTTAAATCTTTAACATACCATAGAGAGAAGGGGGTGGTGCCCGGCCCACAAATATACCAGCCACCAGTGGTGGCTGGTGAGTTTTGCCACCAGTATGTGATTGCGACTGAGCATAGCGATGGAGCCCGAACTAGCGAAAATGTTTTGGGGGTGAGCAACAGGAGGGATTCTTCTCACTCCCCACAGTAAATGTTTTGAATAATGGGTTAAAATGGTGCATTACAGAGCACACTTTCTGAGAACATTTGGGTAAAAGGCCAACAATGTGGGTAACATGCCAACAATCGGTTTTGTAGGGTGTAGGGTAAATCATGAAAACAAGTACAATAGATGCAAGTCACCAAAAGTGCACAGGGCATTTCTCAATGCATTAGCATACCGGTCCTTGCAATATATGCCAGTGGAAAAATCATTTGTATGCTGGCTGTTCCCATACATTTCCATGCTGGCTCCACCAACATATGCTAGTATTCCCATATAAAACCATGCTTATGTTGGCTTTAAGACGTTTTTCTATATTATTATTAATGGCACTGGGTACAGAACTGGCTCTGCCAATATATGCCAGTACACCTATGTAAGTGCATACTCCAGTTGGTTTGCCTATTAAAAGTGACATGTCTCAATAGGAAAACCTGTCCTAACTGGTTCCAATGTTAGCCGGTCTAGACCCATAAGAACACTTCTCTTGCTTGATTCCTCGTAGATGCTCAGTTAATAAGAAGTAATGTTACAGTGAAGAATATACAGGCGGCTACACCAACACATCAGTCTAGCAAGGTAATACTGCTTATCATGCTTGCTTTTTTAAAGATGTTGAGTAATAAATATCATGCCACAGTAAGCAATGCTAGAATGACTGCACCAAAATGCAAATCTAGCCAGGGAATGGCACACATGAATGAACTTGCCTTTGTCCAAAAATACCAGTACAACATGCAAAGTCAATAAAGTATCTGGCAAAAAATGCTCCAGTGATCTCCAGTCTCCCAGGGCCTTTCACACACATTCATCCCCTTTCAACAGCTAGTCACTAACCCACACCTCTCCTCTCACACTTACTCACACTGGATACACCGTACAGGCACACACCAAACCACAACGAGAACATTCAAAAACACACATCACATCACTTCTCCTTCATACACCAGCCACTCACACCTTCTCTTGCATTCACTCATTGCATTCTCTACACACGCACACACCCACTAGCCCAGAAAACTCAAAAACACACATCGCATCACTTCTCAATGACCCACCAGTCACTCACACCTTCTCTTACATCCACTCATTGCTTATCTACACAGGCAAAAACCCATCCACCCAGAACACTCAAAAACACACATCACATCACTTCTCATGCGTCCACCAGTCACACCTTCTCTTACACCCACTCATTGCATTTTCTTCACTGGCACACACCCACTCATCCAGAACACTCAAAAACACACATCACATCATTTTGCATTCACCCACCAGTCACACCTTCTCTTACATCCACTCATTGCATTCTCTTCACGGGCATACACCCACTCACCCAGAACACTCAAAAACACACACCACATCACTTCTCCTTTATACACCAGCCACTCACACCTTCTCTTGCATTCACTCATTGCATTCTCTACACACGCACACCCACTCGCCCAGAAAACTCAAAAACACACATCGCATCACTTCTCAATGACCCACCAGTCACTCACACCTTCTCTTACATCCACTCATTGCTTATCTACATAGGCAAAAACCCATCCACCCAGAACACTCAAAAACACACATCACATCATGTTGTATTCACCCACCTGTCACTCACACCTTCTCTTACATCCACTCATTTAATTATCTACACAGGCAGCCATCCACCCACCCACCCAGAACACTCAAAAACACACATCACATTCCTTCTCATTCACCCACCAGTCACTCACACCTTCTCCTTAAATACACTCATTGCATTGTCCACACAGGCAAACACCCACCCGCCCAATACATTCAAAAACACACATCACATCACTTCTCATGCGTCCACAGTCACACCTTCTCTTACACCCACTCATTGCATTTTCTTCACTGGCACACACCCACTCATCCAGAACACTCAAAAACACACATCACATCATTTTGCATTCACCCACCAGTCACACCTTCTCTTACATCCACTCATTGCATTCTCTTCACGGGCATACACCCACTCATCCAGAACACTCAAAAACACACACCACATCATTTTGCATTCACCCATCAGATCAACTCATTACATTTTCTACACAGGCAAACACACACCCACCCACCCAGAACATTCAAAAACACACATCACATCACTTCTCATTCACCCACCAGTCACTCACACCTTCTCTTACATCCACTCATTGCATTATGTACACAAGCACCCACCCACCCAGAACACTCAAAAACATACATCACATCACTTCTCATTCACCCACCAGTCACTCACACCTTCTCTTATATCCACTCATTGCATTCTCTTCACAGGCACCCACCCACTCACCCATAACACTCAAAAACACACATCACATCACTTTGCATTAACTCACCAGATCAACTCATTACATTTTCTACACAGGCAAACACACACCCACCCACCCAGAACATTCAAAAACACACATCACATCACTTCTCCTTCTTACACCAGCCACTCACACCTTCTCTTACATTCACTCATTGCATTCTCTACACACGACCACCCACTCGCCAGAACACTCAAAAACACACATCGCATCACTTCTCAATGACCCACCAGTCACTCACACCTTCTCTTACATCCACTCATTGCTTATCTACACAGGCAAACACCAACCCACCCACCCAGAACACTCAAAAACACATATCACATCACTTCGTATTCACCCACCAGTCACTCACGCCTTCTCTTAAATCCACTCATTACATTGTCTACACAGGCAAACACCAACCCACCCACCCAGAACATTCAAAAACACACATCACATCACTTCACATTCACCCACCAGTTACTCACACCTTCTCCTCAAATACTCTCATTACATTGCCTACACAGGCAAACACCCACCACCCAGAAAAATCAAAAACACACATCACATCACTTCTCATTCACCCACCAGTCACTCACACCTTCTCCTTAAATACACTCATTGCATTGTCCACACAGGCAAACACCCACCCACCCAATACATTCAAAAACACACATCTCATCACTTCTCATTCGCCCACCACTTACACCTTCTCTTACACCCACTCATTGCATTCTCTTCACAGGCACCCACCCACACACCCAGAACACTCAAAAACACACATCACATCACTTTGCATTCACCCACCAGATCAACTCATTACATTTTTTACACAGGCAAACACACAGCCACCCACAAACCCAGAACATTCAAAAACACACATCATATCACTTCTCATTCACTCACCAGTCGCTCACAACTTCTCTTACATCCACTCATTGCATTATCTACACAAGCACCCACCCACCCAGAACACTCAAAAACACACATCACATCACTTCTCATTCAGCCACCAGTCACTCACAACTTCTCTTACATCCACTGATTGCAAATCTCAGGACATAAATTGCTGCAACACTCTGATAAGTTAAAAGGATGCGTGACTTTTTGATGTGATAATTCAAGCAGTTTAGAAGTGTGAGGCTAGTGGTCAACAGCCACGATTGTGGGATTACTGTGGAAGAAAAATGCAGTTATATGTAAGAGAGGTGTTAAAGAAAGTGGATTGAAATGCAATTTTAAGTGAATTCAAATCAAAATGAGAAAATAGACAGATTTAAGAGAACTAAGACTTATTTACATGCACTTGCCTGATATAGTTATGGAGACTCTATTCTGAGTTACATATATGCTTCCCGTCTGAATGAAGCATCTAAGCGTGGCTCACAGAAGCAGTGTTCTATTCTCATGCTAGTGTAATGCTGCTACAGCACACATCTCTGTAACCACCCACATAGAGAAGAATTAGGGCTCTTCGAAACACAATTATGTTGTATAAAGCCCATTACAAATGATCATTACATAAATAAACAAATACATTAGATTACTTGGAAGAACATGACAAAATCATGCTATTTTCTTCTGGTTACATTAGAATTAATATGTTTAAAAGTATATATAAGTTATTGTTTGCGTTGAGGGTGACACCAATTTGGGATTTTTAGGAGATTGAATGTCATCCGTTTCTGTGTTCACCCTGCATGGCTTCTATTAATCTTTCCAGAACTTCTCTCATCAAATCGAATCCTGAGTTTGATTTCCTCTGCAACTGGAAACAACTACCCCAGGCCAAATCTTAAGCATACATAACGGATTACATTCTAAACAGAATGTCACTCAAGAGCACTGTGTTGTAGGTCAAAAAGCCACATCTGATTAAGCAGCACACATTAGGAAGAAGAAGAAAGTCATGGTTTATGCACTTTGCTGTTGTTTTCTCACATAGTTGAACACGTTCTATGCATCAAGGTGATGGATCACCCTTTAACATTCAATATGTTTTAATTCCCCACTACCGTTGGTGGTACAGAGCCAAACAAAGGGGTGGTGTTGAACTTGCTTTCAGAAGCAGAGAGCAAGGATGGTTTACTGCTGTCTGTGTTTGAGGTAGAGGGGGAGTGGCAGTGACTCTTGTAAAGTGCGCTATCAATATTCAGGGTTTTGGAAGCACTGAGCTTTGTGTCTTGTAGCTCTGCCAGGGATTTGAGAGGTGCTGGAGTGAGAAGCTGCTTTGCCACTTACTTAGATCACCTTTGGTGATCATTGCTGTTATGTATGGTTTGCAGGTATGATTGGCTGGGTAAATGAGATATATGACTGTGGAAGAGATCATTTGTAGAGTTGTAAACACCATCTCTGATACTACTGCTGATCGTGACGCTTCTGTTGACACTGCATCAGATGGAAATTAAAGTGATGCCCCAATGTCCACTGTGGAAAGCAACTGAGCAGAATAGACTTGTGTGCCTGCACGCTCCAAGAAGTGCAGATGGCCAACATTATAGGACAGAAGCACGAATGAGAGGATGTATGTGTGCTAGTGCAGTCTCAGAACCTTCCTTAACTACGAGGGAAGAAACAGAGCACATGACTGCAGGTAGAGCCTCAGACTCAAGGAAACTATTCCATAGACCTCCTTGCTTCTAATCACAGAAGAATTCCTACTCATAATCCTGAGGGTAATCAACCTTGGGCCTGATTGTGAACTCCAGATATGGAATGTCTGCCGTCCTGCAAAAAACCATACAGTTGGCAGTGACTGAATGCAGTAGGGCATTAGGAATAACAGACTTTGTTGGCCTATTGATCCTGTCTGGCATGTTCCATGTCAGGCATGAAGCTCTTGACAAGTTATAGACAGAACCGATGGGTATGTTGGAAACAAAAGGGTGGGCCGATAAGTGGCAAGGACTATGGGCAATATATTAGTACTATAACAGAGGAGGTCCTGCCATTGTCAAGATTTCCATGCATCAATTCAGCATGTTTGTAAGTCTAGCATTAACTAAGGTGCTTAAATCCCTTATTCCTTCATGAACCTATATTCTGGTTTTGTTAAAGGAATACAACACAAGTTGTGATCCGTAATTTGGGTGTTTTCAATTAGCCTTGTTTTATTTCTCTTTTATCTTTTTTGTATCCATATAGCATTGTCCCAAATTTTACTTTTACTATATTCTTTGAACGCAACACATTAAGCGAATAGACATAAGTGCAAAAACATACTGTTAAGCAACATAGGTGCATTTAGTTGAGAGGCATTGTGGACAATTGGAGAATCAAAGTTTCAGTAGCAATTTCATATAACCAACATTTCATTAGTCATTTTTAATTTCATCAAGAACATATTCTGACCAATCCTGGGGTTTGGACCCAGGATTGGTCACAATATGGTACAGGGAGGGATACATTATAGATCAAGCAAGGGTGGAGACCTTGGGTGCGAGAGGAGCCATATCAACAAAGCCTAGAAGGTGTGGGTCAGTGTGACTGTATTTCCTCCTCCCTTCCCACTGACATTAATCCCCAAGCATCCCCGCTGCATGCCACAGTGATGTAGTAGTAGGGGTAGTATGCTAGCATAGCTTTTACAATGTAACTCATGGGGGACCTGACCTTCACTCCACAGAGAGATGAGCCCAGCTGACCCATGTGGAGCCCAAGAAACGGTCGAAAAACCAACCAATTTTAATCTGGCAACCCATATGGAGCAGGATCATGTATATTTTTTTTTTTATTTTTTTAGATGGTTAATAAAAGCTTTACAAAACATCTTACATTCATTATTGAATCAATTTCATATTTACAATACTAAAACAATTAATTTACTTTCTAAGAAAATCACATCCATGATGTCTAACACCATTAAAATTACAAATTCATCTTTTTCTAGTTACATCACATTTAGGCATTCAAAGCCAACTCCTTTTCAATAATCCTTAAGAGATGGCCTAGTGCAACTATCATAGGGTAGTAATTGCAATTCATCAACCTTTCCCACACAAGACCTGTGGAATCAACAAAATCAGGATTTGCAAATTTCATTACGAGCATGGAGCGTGCTGATTTGAAGTATGGGCATTCCAAGACCAAGTGTTTAAGCGTCTCCGAGGGCTCATCACAATCCGGGAATCGACACTTCATACATTGCATATTAGGAGACATATTAGCCCCGTTTCTACATCGCTTCTTTGTATGAAACTGGTTGAATTTAAAACGGATATAATATGCTCATATGGTCATGCATGGGAAGATACAAATATACTTGCTACATGGCAATCTCCTATTGGTAAATTTAGCATATTCAGTAAATGATGCATATTGTTGTATTTGTTCAATGGTGTCAATCCAATCTTTCTCAAACTGTTTTTTTTAACATACGCAGGTCTGAGATACAGATCTTCTTGTGAAACTGATAGACCGTCCAATACTTTTTGCATTCATATTTTATACTGATTGATCGAAGGGATTGATCAATGCTTGCAACTCCCCATATGTTACTTGGAGGATTCAGCATTTTCGCATAATTACATAAAGCACGCCATAAAACACTACATGACAGTGAAATAATCCCCAACTCATGCCTAGTGACGCAGTTAGGTATCGCAAATGCTAAGTTCAGAGACCCTTTAATTAATCAGCCCTGTAGCGTATTAAGAAATAAGGTTAGGTCAAACAGACACATATCCAAGATGTAAATTAATACGGCCTGTACTTTCATTATAAGAAAATCCTGCAGCCGGATTAATGAGAAGTGGCAGTATTTTGCAGAAATAATTTTCATTTGGCTTGGCAATGGCCGTGTTTTTCAAGTCAATCTTTCTTTCCTTAGGCTAACCGAAGAGTTGCTACTAAGCTGGTACCCTCGGTAGCATATTTCTGATAACTGGTACACCACCAAATCACCCAATTTCCAGTTAAATGACTTCAACTTCTTTCCTGCATTGAGGACCAGTATACTTGTTTTCGTTGTGTTAGGCGCAAGGTTAATCTCATGGGCATAATTCTCAAAGACATACAGCTTGGCTTGAAGCCCCGCCGGCGTAGAGTCCATGATGATTAAATCGTCGACAAAGGCCAGCCAATAGATTCTAAGACAACCCATTCTTACAGGAAACATACCCATCGCATTCCAGATACTCTCTACATCGCACAAATACAAATTATAGAGAGTGGCCACAAGGTTACAACCCTGTTTCAATCCTAACAATCTTTTAATGGACTCAGTAGTTGCTCCCTCTTTATTAATTCTCACCCTGTATGCTGTGTAGGAGTATAATCTCATGATCCAGAATATTAATCCTGCTGGGATGCCAACTTTAACCATTTTCTTCTAAAGTAACTACCTCACCACGTTATCAAAAGCTGCAGT
Source organism: Ambystoma mexicanum (assembly GCF_040938575.1). Classification (NCBI taxonomy): domain Eukaryota; kingdom Metazoa; phylum Chordata; class Amphibia; order Caudata; family Ambystomatidae; genus Ambystoma; species Ambystoma mexicanum. The sequence continues at coordinate 1,094,685,056 of NC_090941.1, forward strand.
CATATCGATGCTTGTGATGTATACAGGAGTCGCCCCCTTTTTTTGTATTTGCCAGAATATGCAACATCAAGGTTACATTCAGCGTTGTCCCCATATTTTTTCTAAAACCAATCTGTGCTTTGGACAGGATGTTCTTCTGTGATATGAAATTGTCAAGTTCATACAACACTAAGGTTGCAAATATGTTGGCACTAGTATCAATTAATGATATTGGCCGATAATTCCGCGGATCAATACGGTTTCATTATTTAAATATAGGGCCAATTATCGATGTTCCTCATTGCTCGGGCGTGTTCCCTATCCTTAATATTAAACCAAATTTAGTCTTCAAAATGCAAGCCCATAAGGGAGGGTCTGCCTTATATACACACAGCGGATTCCCATCAGGAACAGGTGCCTTGGAGTAGGAAAGCTTCTTTATAGCCCAGGAGATGTCAAATTCAGAGCAAGAAAAACATTCCCACTCCGATTTTATATTGGGACACAATCCCACATGGTCAGAACGAGACGGAAGAGCACATTTTTCAGATATGAATTTGCTCAAAGTTTGTGCAGATATAATATTGTCACTATTTGTTGACTTAATGTCTGGAGTATTGCGTACTACGGACCATACTGACTTTGCATTGTGTTTGCAGATCTTTCTTATGAGCTTGCAATTAAGAATATTCTCTTTAGTGATGCGCAAAAAGACCAATTTGTTTTTATATCTCTGGAGAATACATGTTTTTAAGTGAACATACTGCTCAGGGTCTCTAGTGTGCTTTTTGATGTTACGCAGTTCTTTGTTTTTATTGCATTTTGGCAGATGTATCTCGAGATCAAATTGCAGGACGGGAACAGTTGGTTTATGTGTCCATTGATCACAAATGGTTTTTATTCCATGGGGGACAATCTCATTGATCTTATTTTGATCTTCAAAGATAGAAGCCATTTTTAGAAATGTATTGAAATAATTTCTCACTACCTCTGCTATTCTAGGCATAGAAATGGATTCCACCTCATCGAAATGAAAGGTCGATCAATGTCAATCAGTGGAAGTGATGGAATAACTTTATGTCAGGCAAAGGGGATTTCCAATTGTAACTGAATTGGGGCGTGCTCACCCGTAGTTATCGGATGAATTAAAACGGTGTCAAGTACGTGGATCAAGGTGTTCGACACTGAAAAAACATCAATCAATCATTGACCTCGAGTCCCCACAATTCATTTGAATTTAGGTGAAGCTTCTGCTCATGTTACAAAAGAGATGTCCCAACTTTCAAGGCATGAAATCGACTTCTTTCCTCTATTCCAAGCTATTCTCTTACTTCCTGCTAAATTACAACTCAGTTCGTCAGGACCTACCAAACACATCACCACCAATGAGGATTTTACACATGGGCATTTGGACAGAAATATTCTCTAGACATTGATCTAAATCATCAAACATGGCATACAACAAAACTTTCAATGGGTTCCAGTATATTGCAATGAGTATAATCGTCTGTTCCACTCTATTACCCATCTCTTTTGACACTGCCAGCACATTCAACGTTATATATATAATGTCAGATTGTCATTCCTTATAGTAGCCAATTGCTTTTGCAAGTCCTCCAATAGGACCACCTTCTGAGCCCCTACTTGCAGGACTACAGTAAGTGTTAAAGCCTTCTAGCATTACCATATGTACACTCATAGTTTCTTGTAGTAAAATGATATCGCATTTCAAATTGGAAGAGTTGGTTGCCCACCACGTATGAAGCATCAGATGCCCACATGAGTTCCATGAAATAACATTCAAACCCAATTCGCTCTCATTCTAAGATGAGGTTTTTGCAGATTTCATATTGGAAATTGAGTGCAACAATGGTTCCACCCAAGCCAATTCCTGGCTACCCGCTGCAATAGCTAATAGTTGCGTTATGCATTTATGTTCGTCACATTTTCCATCTAATGGACCATGTGAGGAAGCTTCAACCTTTTTTAAAGGTTTGTGGAGAAATTCATGTGCTTCAGTTTCATACTTAAATGTATAGAGGGAAAAGCCCATCTCCTTTAGCTCGGCTCTAAAGCTCCAGATATGTTTCAAGACATTCGCATTAGTTGCATAGCATAACATACGTAAATTATTATCTTGTGCTAGGGCAATCCTATCAAAATCATTACTCTTAAGAATTTGCAATGTAGGAATGTGAGCAATTATGTCCATGAAGTATCTCTGATTAATCCTTTGACCCCTTAGGATCTCAGGGTCGCCCTCTAGACCAATAATATCAAACACCTTAAGCGGTTTCATTGATTCTGCTTGAGTATTTGAAGCTTGTGCCGCTTGTTGTTTTGGGTCTCTACTGTAAATCATAGGAACCATAGAGTTCGTAGTTACACCCTCAACAAGGTCCGCGGGATGAAGCAACGGTCCACCGATGGCACTGCAGCAGCTAATTCACCAGATTCTGCTGCCCCATTCAGTTTGATAGGGGGGGGGGGCAACTGCTATTCGTACTGACTACACCGTTTTCCTCCAATACACACCATTTCCCATCATATGCATTTAATTAATTTCTAAATGGTTGCACAGTAAGTAAACCACCTCCCACCATGGTGTTAAGGGGTTGATCAATGCTTATGTGAGCAGTTTATGAGATCAATAGAGAATTATGGATCACAATAGGGCCTAAGGGAACTCTGTACGGGTCCCGCACCCATGGAGTCTGAGTCATTAGAGGCGCGGTTAACGTGCATGATTGGGACTTGTTAGTATCACTGGGTCCTGTTGAAGGACTCCTTATATCTTGCATAGTCTTTGGTTCTTCTGTAACAGGTATAAATCTGCATTTTCCCGAACCACTAATTATGACATAGTCGTTTGTAGTGATAGGGTGTGTTTGTGATCGATTACCCTGTGGAAGATTGCAGATTTCAGCATAAGAAATACCATTATTGATGTTTCCCTTTACCAGGTTACATGTTTGAGTAGCCTTTGCTTTTGGTTCAATCTCAGGCAAGGGGGCCTTTAGCTTATCTCCCATTAAAATCCCTTTACTGGATGCCCGGTTATCAGTAGTATTAGGTGTGTTCTTGATACACTTCACACCTACCCTGGGAAAGTAATTCAACATACTGTTCCGGGGTTATCATTCTCATTTGAGTGTGGAAGAAGAGGCCCTGTCGTATCCCCTTTGGGTTGCTCTTTCCCCATATTGTCTGATTGGATCATAGCCTTTAGTACTAAACTTTGGTTACTTTGCTTCCCCTTGTTTTTATCACAAAAGGGAGCAGAGACCAACACCAATGCAGGACGTCGGGGTAAGAGGATTGCTCGACTTTCTTCCGAGAGGTGCTCCACATCAATGATATCGTTGTCATGTAAAGGCATTGGGGGATTAGTCTGCCCATGATCGCTGTTTAATGTCCTTGCTACCAGTGGTTCATCTTCTCCTTCCTGTGGGGGCAGCTCCTTTCCTAAGGACTTTGCTTCTCTCCTGCGCGTCTCAGCTCGTTTAACAGCTTTAAGATGTAGTTTTTTCAGCCTATGAGATGGGAAGCCATTTTTTCCTTTTATTTCAAATTTGAGATCTTCTTCGAAGTTGGTCTGTTCAATTAATTTAAGCAACACAGAGGGAATAGTCGCCTCCTCCGAGTTTGGCGTAGGAGCTACAGATGGAACTATTCCTGGTGTCAAACTAGTCTTAATTTTCTTGATGTCATTTTTTATGGCGTCAATGTCCTTTCGCAAACATTCAAGTAGCATGATATTAGGTGTCACGATATTCCCCAACATCCCAACCTCTGGCGCTAGCATTTGTATGTATTGCGTCTGTTTATCAGCTGAAGGTTTTTTTTTCATTAATTTTCCCTGATAGATGGGTCATACAATCATGGGGACAGGTAGCTAGGGTGGTGGCATCTTTTGCCATCACAAAACCTTCCAGCCGGTAGAATTTCTGGAGTAAATCATAGGACATCAATTTCAATTCCCTTAACTCTAAATGTGTAAAGTCATGGCCTTTGTCAAGTAGATCAAGAACCCTAATTATCACCGGAAAGGAATAGGGACTAGATGGATTAGAATTCCGAGGTGTGTCATCTTCCCTATTCACTTGTTGCATATCCAATTGTGTGTTCCTTGTTGGAGAATGGTTTCTCACACTCTCTCCAAGGGGAACTTGTGAAATATCCCACCTCATGTCCTGTGTCTTATTTGACATGCTAATAGGTTAGGGATCTAGGTCACTGTATGGAATCTTGGACATAAAAGCAGCCCCCCTTGGTGGTGTAAAGGATGGTGGTTCAAAATGGAATTTACGATGAACTAAAGGGGTTAGTACACACGACTGAATCACAGATTTGCTTGTTTAATTCCATGATTCCTGCAGAGTCTACTTCTGCGGTGTCATTATCACCCTCAATTTGGTTTGTAGATGTGCTAGAAGCGATGGGACCCACCAGGGATAACACCTCCCTTTCAAGGGGGCTAAGGTTAAACACTGTCTCAATCTCAGGACGTTATTCTATGTTCTCAGGTGATCCTATTGACACAGATTCAAAAAAATCATTTTGAGTCTTTGGTGGTGGATTTAGGTCCGTAGAAGGACCACAACTGTAATCTCTCTTTGGGCTGGGATCATTCAGCCTACCAATAGGTTCTGATAGGCCGCATTTCCAGAGCAAATTAAGGCATCAACATTTAAGATGTTTGATGCCAACATTTCAGTGAGATGGCCAATGCGTAACACTGAAGCCATAACTTCATGGGTAAACGCACTGTAGTAGATTACTTGCAGTGAAGACAGGAGTCAGGGAATCTTTAACACGATTGTTTATTCCTTCACAGTCCCATGCATCAATGCACACGACGTGCATGTAACAACAATAAAGGCCAACGTGCCTAATTAACATAGGGCATGCTGCTGTGATGTCCGTGCGCGTAGTACGCATTGCAGGCCCTGTTTTTCGAGAAGCCGGCGGGACGCTCCTGCGTTCGCGTCCGCTCTCTCCTCTCGCTCGCTCTCTCCTTGTGCGCGCAAAGCCGCGGGGGCGGGATCATCGCGCTCACAGGTCTCGCGAGAGCGGGAGCTCTCGGGATGCCTCTACACATCTCCCCTTTTTAACCAACAACACATTCACTGTAAAACATAGTCATTATATCTCACCGGCCTTCTGTGTTCCCTTCTGGGCGGATCGCTTGTTCCCATGCACTCTTCCTGTTGCACCGGTTCGGGGTCTATACTCGGTGGTTCTTGTTCAACTTCGATTTCCGTCCTTTCTCTGTCGTCTCCTGCTAGTTCTCTTTCTTCAGCTCTTTCGTAGTCCTTTTCAGCTTCCATTCGAGATCTCTCCTGTGTACTCACTTTCTCCCGAGTCTTCTGGAACAGTGCAACTCTTTCAATGTTCCATGCGCGTCCATCTTCCGTGCGGACGTGATTAGTTCCCCTGTGAACCACTTCGATGGGTTGGCTATACCGAGACCCTGTGACCTGATCTTTCTGGGGTAGTCTGATTTTGACCAAATCTCCTTTCCCTATGTCGGATGCTTGCTTAGTCCTTCTTCTCCAATCACTCCATGACTTCATGCGTGTTTTACTGTTTTCCATTCTCCACACTACCTCCGACATGTCCACTGCTTCGTCCTCTCGTACCTTCGACAACCATGGTGGAATCAGCGTGGATGCCGCACTCCTCCCTCTCAACATTTTGAACGGAGATATTTGGGTGATCCCATTTGGAGTGAGTCTGTGAGCCGCTATGGCTTCCTTGGTGATTTTGAGGGGGTCCTTACCCGAAGCGGTTGCCAATTGTATTGCACCCTTTATGAATCTGTTTGCCCTCTCCACTAGCCCATTTGCTTGGGGGTGATATAGGGCCGCTTTCTTTTGTTTGATGTGGTTTCTTTTCAAGAATTCGTCCATGTCCTTGGAAACCAGTTGCACCCCGTTGTCAGTGACCACTTCACTGGGAAGGCCTTCCCGCTGAAAGATTTCGGTGAGTACTTCTATGACTGTTTGGGTAGTTATGTTCGGGACAAACTCTGCCTCCACCCACTTGGATAGGTAGTCCACCATTACTATGCCGTAACGATGTTCAGGTGCCATGGCTTCCAACGGCCCTATAAAGTCGATGCCCACTTTGGACCATACTGCCTCTGGTATTTCTGTGGGTATTAGTGGTGCTTGGCGGACCTTAAGTCTCTCATCACTATTTAGACATTCATGGCAACGCTCTATCATGGACCGAATTTCTTGGTTATGGATGGCCACCAGTAGGCTTCTCTCACCCTGCGGCGCGTCATTGTGTTTCCCAAATGGCCTGCGTGGGCTCTACAGAGGATGGTGCGTCTCATTCCTGTGGGGGGGGATAATCTGATCACTTTTCATGATCAACCCTTCCGTTTCAGACAGCTCCTCCGACACTTTCCAATAAGGCCTCATGCCCTCGGGCAGCGTTTTTTCACTTGGCCATCCTTCTTTGATCCATTGGCGAATCATGGCCATGGTGGGGTCTTTTCCATCCTCTTCCTCCCAATGTCTCTCACTGAGTTCTAGGTAAACAGGTGCCCTCAAGTCAGTGATGGATGCAACTATGCATTCTCCTTGCAGGAATGTGGTGGCTTTTCCTTTGCACTCTGGTAGTCTCGACATGCAGTCAGCTTGCGAATTCTTCCAGCCTGAGATGTGCTGGATTTCAAACGTGTACTCCTGCAGCTTGGCCGCGATGCGTGCTAGTCTGGGCGTGGATACCTTAGTGCCTCCCGGGCTAAGCATGTGAATGAGGGGCTTGTGATCAGTCACCAGTTTGAATTTCGTGCCCCACACGTATGTCCTGAAGTGCTCCACCGCCCATGCACAGGCCAACATTTCTTTTTCGATGGTCGAATAGTTCTGTTCCGCCTCTGATAAGGCCTTCGAGGCAAATGCCACTACATGTTCTGTGTAACCTTTCTTTTGAGTTAAGACTGCCCCTAGTCCATATGCACTGGCATCTGTGGTGACGACCGTTTCCCACAATGGATTGAATGGCTGGAGGCAGGGTGCATCAATGATGTGTTGCTTTATCTTCTCCACCGAGGTCTTCTGGGGTTCTTGCCATGTAAATTCCGATCCCTTTCTGAGTAATTCACGGAGGGGTGCCGTGGTCTCCGAGAATTTGGGTATGAACTTGCATAATACTCGGCCAGTCCAAGAAATGACCTCACCTCCTCTTTACTGGTGGGTTCTGGCGCTTTTGCAATGGCTTGCATGAGATTCTGTTTGGGACTGATACCCTTTTCCGATATTTTATATCCCAAGTACTCTACTTCCTTCACCTTGAATAGACATTTTTCATGCCGTAGTCGCACCCCTGCTTCTTGTAACTTGCTTGGAACGGTCCTCAGCGTGGCATCGTGTGCCTGCTCATCCGCTGCATACACCAAGATATCATCCTGGAAGTACACCACATTTTGAACTTTCCTTAGCAGGACATCCATCATGCGTTGGAAAGCCGATGCTGCTGATGACAATCCAAATGGCATTTTGGTGAATTGATATGTCCCAAAGGGGGTGATGAATGCTGTGAGGGGTTTCGACTCTTCATGCAATTGTATTTGGTGATATGCATTTCTAATGTCCAATTTTGAAAATATTTTTGCTTCTTTCATCAGGAGAATGAGTTCGTTGATGCTTGGAAGGGGATAATTATCAGTGACCACTTCCAGGTTCAAGCTGCGCAGGTCTATGCACACCCTTAATTCCTGTGACTGGGGCTTCTTTATCAGCACGACCGGGCTCAGCCATTCGGATGCTTCAATTTCTTCAATGACCCCTTCCCTTTTCATTTTTTCCAACTGATTTTTAAAGGTGTCCCTTGCTGTGGCTGGTACCGGTCTCACACGGTGCTTTACTGGGACAGCATTTCTTTTGAGCACAGTTTTGTGCAGGAAGCCTTTGATGTGCCCCGGCTCCTCCGAGAAAAGTGTCGGGTAGTCACTTTTGACGACGTGTCCACTCGTCACCCTGACCGACAAAACCTGATCTTCGGTGCTGGGATCCAATCTGATTTTTAGCTTGTCTTGGTCATCCCAACCCAACACTGCCGGACCTTCGTGACTGAGGTACACTCTGGTTGTGGTTTCCCTTCCTTTAAATTCCACTCTGCCCTTGATGTATCCCAGCAGTTCGACGGACGCCCCTCCGAACACAGTGGGTTTGTGCTTCGTGGTTAGTACTTGTACCCTCTCATTTCCCACCATTTCCTTGTAGGTCCGAAGGGGTATGATCGTTAAATCAGAACCAGAGTCTGCCATCAATTTTGATCGTGCAGTGGGGCTTCTCTCTTCTGGCTCTTGTGCTGTTCACCATGATGACGGTGGGTCTTCCTTCATCTTCTGAGGAAGAATCTTTCTCTGCCTTGCGATCTGCATCGAGACTGGAGACTTTCTTGTTTCTCCACCGACACACTATAGAGAAATGACCAATTCGTTTGCAGATGGAGCACTCTTTGTCTCTGGCTGGGCACTCCCTGTCGAACGCCAGATGCTTCGTGCTGGTGCACCTGTGGCACTTGAGGGGTTCTTTCCTGTTCCCTCTTCCTTCTCTCGTGTCTATCGTTGGCCTTTCTTTTTTTGAATGGAATCTCACCATTTGTATCTCTGCAGGACCCTGGGCTCCTGTAAGCTCCTTTCGTCTTCCAGCCGTTTCCTCAACTGCTCTGGCAATTTCTATAGCTTTTTCCAACTGCAGTTCCTTCTCAACGATGAATTTATCCTGGACTTTGCGACTGTTGGTGTGCACAACCAACATGTCACATATGAGACTCTCTGCATTGTTGCCAAAACTGCACAGCGCCGCTAGTTCCCTCAGTTTTGTGATATAATCGTCCACTGGTTCGGACATCTCTTGCTTTCGGGTGTAAAACCTTATCCTATGGAGCACTGTGTTCTCCTTACTGGCAAATCTTTTTATAATTCTCCTGACCGCCTCCTTAAAAACATCGTCATCATCGCCAGCCACCGGTATAGGGGTGAGACTCTCGAACACTCTTTGACTTTCCACTCCCAGGGCATTGAGTAACATGGCCCTGCGCCTTGCCGCTGAGAACCCCGCTCCTCCTAGAGCTTCCACATAAGTTGTGAACAGGGGTTGCAATTGTGGCCATGGGATGGCAGGCCTACCTGGAGTTTGTAGAAAGGGTGGCGGTGGCGTTGCGCCTTGCATGATTCTCCGTGGGTTCTGGTGATGATCCTCGTCGCAAATTTATGTAGTAGATTACTTGCAGTGAAGACAGGAGTCAGGGAATCTTTAACACAATTGTTTATTCCTTCACAGTCCCATGCATCAATGCACACGACGTGCATGTAACAACAATAAAGGCCAACGTGCCTAATTAACATAGGGCATGCTGCTGTGATGTCCGTGCGCGTAGTACGCACTGCAGGCCCTGTTTTTCGAGAAGCCGGCGGGACGCTCCTGCGTTCGCGTCCGCTCTCTCCTCTCGCTCGCTCTCTCCTTGTGCGCGCGAAGCCGCGGGGGCGGGATCATCGCGCTCACAGGTCTCGCGAGAGCGGGAGCTCCCGCGATGCCTCTACACGCACGCTTCTACGAGAAAATAGGTGGTAAATTAAGACCTGCTAGGTGGGTTTAGTACTATTAACCAGAGGTGAATTAAAAAGACATGAAAAGAAATAAGAAAAAATAACTCACTGCTCACCCCTCACCCTAACAGCCAACAGCCCAAACACTTTCAATGCGCGTTCACCACTTATGTGAGTCTAGACCCAAGTGAATAGGGGGCGTGGCTGAGAGGGGGAGCATGTGAGTGACAGCAGTATGCACCAATAAAGCTAAGGAAAAGAAAAAAAAGAAAAAAGGAAAATCAGTCTCCTTCGTTCCTCGTAATGTCCGGGAGACGTGAAAACAGTGAAAGCAAAATTACAAAATAAACGTGTGTACGAGCACAGTCCACTTCAATTACTTGCTGTTTAAAGGAGCTGGCGCAGTCCACGGTGCAGGAAAGAGCTTCTTCTTGCCGACTAGTAGTATGCAGGCAAAATGAAGCAAGCAGAATGTCGAAACGTGCAGCACGGCAGCCCAACAGCCCAAACACTTTCGATGTCACTTGCGATTAGGGTGGTCCACTCTTTGATAGTCTTTCGCGGGACACTTGCCCATAAGGTGGCGATGACGTCACAACGTCATTCACGTGTGACCCGCCTCTTTTTTGATGTAATTTTTTTTAATGGCTCTTAACAACTGGCTTAATTGAAATGCAAATGGTTTGTCCTTGGGAGGTGATGGTCAAGTTTTTTAACTGTAAACATGACCCTCATGACCCCAGGAACAAAGCATTAGCATTTCAATTAAACCAGGGGTCAGAGCGTTACAGCTCGACTTGGAGGCTCAAAAGGAGCCAGGGCTGCAGAGCCGCCCGGAGAAAGAAAGCAGCAGGCGACAGCGCCGTGCTGTGTCCATGGCCACTTCAGTTTGCAGAGTGGCTGTGCTAGAGGCAGGTTGTCCTGACAAAAGTCGGGACAACCTGCGTCCCACACAGCCACTCTGCAAACGGCGGGACAGAGTCCCTAATTGCGGGACAATCCCACAAATTCCGGGACAGTTGGCCACTCTACTTGCGATGCGCAGGGGAGTTGCTAGGTCTGGAAAAGACCCGGGGCTAAGCTGATGTCAGAACTGTTGGGACTGGGGGCTAGCTAGTCTTTTGGCTGTAGCTCCTGAGATTCTATCTGGGGCTACAACCAAAAGATATGGGGCTACAGCCCCCTTAGCCCCCCCTAGCAACGCCCCTGGCGATGCGTGTTCCCCGCTTATTTGAGGCTAGTTCCAGGTGAAGAGGGGGCGTGGCTGAGAGGGGGAGTGTGTGAGTGGCAGCAGTATGCACCAATACAGTTGATGTTTAAAGGGGCTGGCACAGTCCACGTTGCGGGAAAGACAGCTTCATCTTGCCGACTAGGAGTATGCAGGCAAAATGAAGCAAGCAGAATTTCGGAAACAGGCAGCACAGCAGCCCAACAGCCCAAACACTTTTGATGGCACTTGCGATGCGATGTATACTGTCTATACAATCCCAATCAACTGTGTGGGTTTTGACCCTATTTGTGATGTCATCTATGATGCTGCACCCTCTCAAAAGGGACCGACCAGTATTCTGCAGTCAGAATGTTCTCGAACAGCAGCGTCCTTTGCTGATATTTTGTATTCTGTAAAATTAAATCTTGCTATCCTTGCAAACATATTTCCCCAGAGGGTTTTATTCATTCTGGAGTGTGTGTAAACAGGGACTTGCCTTCAACCTCCTCTTTTGTAGAACCGATGGAAGCCTACCTTTCTGAGCTACAATGAATATCTAAAGACTCAAGCGTATCACAAGGTTTCTGCGCTTTTACAACAAACCCACCGGCAAGGAAAGAAGGCAAATGGAAAAATGGCAACAACAAGGACATATTGCCTGTAATTGTGACACTGAGTCAGAAAGGCATTGTTCCTTGGCTAGATCATCAGTTGTGAGCAGTTGGTGACCCTCAGAGAACACTCTTCGTTCCATCTGTATGTCTCCAATGAACAAATGAAATGTGGCAGCACGATATGATGTTGTTGAGATGCCATTGCCTGTTATTCAATGCTTTGTGAGGATCATATAGGGAAACAGTCTGCAGCAACATACAAATATAGACATGGCTGTGGTGCAGCACCTTGTAGAACATGGGCAGAAATATTGTGGGGACAATCCCACCACCAAAGTGTATCTTCCAGAGGAACTTCTGTCCAAAGACCTGACATATGTGGGCACATTCAGGCAGATCCAAGCTAACATATCCCTGGTTTGTCACTCGATCAGTCGTTCATTGGACTCTGTTTGGAATTGAGGGACCTAAAGCAACTCTCTCCTAGGTTTTGAAAAAGGGGAGAGTGTGATATTTGTCTTATCAACACCATGGCTGAGTAGGTAAAGGAGACCAGGGGATTAAAGAATCATAGGGCACTGCAGCATAATGAAATGTAGCTTGACAAAGTTGCCATCTGTGTGTGCATGTATACTTGCTGTCACATAACACACCTGTGATCAAGAAGGACACCATCACTATGTATTTTTAGTTCAATGTGTTAAAGTGTGGACTTTGTATTTGTAGGGCCCAAGGGAAACATAAAAATAGATCTCCACATAAGAAATGATAATAGCAATCAGGATGGTCCTTCCCACAGAAGTCCATCTCCTTCCAGATGCAGTCAGTTACTCATCAGGCTCCTGCAGCCACTTTCCAAGTACTTAGAGCTCATTGGATGTTGCTTTCCCTCCCCTCTTCTGATGTGGCATGCTTCATTATTTCTGATGCCTTGACTACAGGTCCAGCAAATACTAGGTTTTCACAGTACTTGTACGCCATGACTACTTCTGGCACAAAGTCCTCTGTGAATATGCTACGGTGGTTATAGCTGGTAGGGTTAGCTAAGGGGTGGGGGGGTCCCATGGGACAGACTGAGGATTACCATTCTCTATTTCCTTTCACCTCTCTGACCTCACCATATCACTGCCCGGGTTATATTACATCTCCTACTGTCTGGTCCTACCTATAGCTGACCTGACTCAAGGGAACATTCCTGCTCTAACTACTATAAAATCCTTCTAGCCCTGCCATGTTCTTCCCCCTACTGGCTATGTCCAACACACCTTGCCAATAACTGTAAAATTCCATAGAATTGTAAGGGTAATATTCTCCCTCTTCCTGGTCCCACCTCCCCCAGTTTGTTTGCCTCCCTCTGTGTCTGGTCTGTAAACAGCCCTTAAATATGTTGGGAACAAATCTTTTCAACAACATTAGCAGGGTTGTCTCAGACCCCGGTCCTTTCCTCTCAAGGTTCAACCACTTTCACCTTAGTTTCACTTTCACTTTTACCCCTAGTACCTGCACTCCGTTCTGGTACTCCTCTTTCCAATTCCTACATATAACTCACTCCATCAGATGCTACTCCCTCACTACCACGTCTGGCCCTTGAGGGCCACACCTCCCACTGTCCCAGGGTTTTAACATTTCCTCCTGCACCCTATGTCTTACCGCCTGCTCCCCCCAACTGCTTCCTGTTGTTATCTCTTCCTTACCCTTAAGCTGTTCTCATTTTCTTGTCATCCCCTCTATCACTCTCTCAACATTCAGAACTGCCTTTGTTCTGCATTTGTGTCTCCTGGTACAACTTCCTCTTTCAGAGTTTGCCTTCCCAACACCTAATTCTGCCGGCTCTCCTTCTCTGGTTTCACTGTTTCATCCTATCTCGTTCACTATCCTTCTCGCAGTACCTCCCCCTTCACTCACCTCAGCTTCTTGTTGTTACAACCCCCAGCTACACATAGCTCCCTCTCGCCACTATCTCCTCCAAGTATTTCCAACATATATTTGACCATTTGTGCTCTCACCACCTCTGCTTGCTCTCCACTGCAGTCAACACTCCGGTCTCCTCTATTAATCCAGCCTCTTTCCCTCCAGCACTCTCTAGTCTCCACCATTCTCCAAACTTGAACCTCCTGGAGCTGCACTCCTCACTCATCCAACTGGGGTTGGCAGCATTTATACTGTACTCCATCCTCTTGGGTAGGTCTTTCCTTTAGGCTCTACACATGTGAGAGGTAATTGGGAGATTTCTGGGATTGGCTAGATTATGTGCAATTGTTGTTGATTTGAGTTGATTGGATTGGACCAAGAACATATTTGTCTTGTCGGGTATGCATTTTACATTCTTCAGTTTAGAGAATATTCTGTGAGCTCAGGGAAACTTCAACATTGCACTCTTGGGAAAGATGGACAATGCTTCTGTAACTATGTTTGTACTAAAATGTAATCCCTAGTTGGGAAGCCACAAGTTTTATAAAACATGTTCTTGGAGTTATGGCATGTCTTCCTTCATGTTCCAGACAAAGTTTAAACAATGTCAAAATGCACACTACAGTTGTATAGTGACCGGAAGTGTTTTCCTTTAAAGGGCGATTCCGTTTTCTCTACATTGAAACTGGAGGTTTATTTAATTTAATTTTAATCTGTGTTCAGCGCTGTGCATACGCAGATGTTCCCAAAGCTCCTTAGAGGGTTCAAATATTGAAAAGGGAAAGCTGGAACAAAAGGTACAAAATGTTTTCAGGATGGGATAGGAAGATTAGGATAGACAAGTAGTAGCAGTGGATGGTTTTGTGCGGGGAAACAGGTATGTTTTGAGGCTTGACCTGAAATTGGTGATTGAGGGTGCAGTGCAGATGTGAAGAGGTTGGGTCATCCATGCTCTAGATGCCCATTGGGTAACTGTTTTTGTATGTTTGCTAGTCTGTGAGAGTGATTGCGAAGGACACAGTGCATAATTCTAGCAGACACTTCCATTCATGGTCTAAAAAGCAGGCACCTTCAGCCTTCCCTTTCCCTCAACAAACTCTCCTTTCAATTTGCGCCTTACCCTATTTCCTAATCTAATCATTATAATTGGGATGTGATGTGCCTGTATGCCTGAACCCTGTACCTTGCTGTCCCACATGCTGTATGCATGTGCCTGTGTGCCTGAATCCTGTACCTTGCTGGCCTCCCTGTTGTATGCATATGCCTGTGTGCCTGAACCCTGTACCTTGCTGCCCCCTGTTGTGTGCATTTGCCTGTGTGCCTGAACCCTGTACCTTGCTGGCCCCCCTGTTGTATGCATATGCCTGTGTGCCTGAACCCTGTACCTTTCTGCCCCCCCCCAGTGTATGCATGTGCCTGTGTGCCTAAACCCAGTACTTGCTGCTCCCTGTTGTATGCATGTGCCTGTGTGCCTTTACCCAGTACCTTGCTGCCCCCCTTTTGTATGCATGTGCCTGTGTGCCTGAACCCTGTACCTTGCTTCCCCCCCTGTTGTATGCATGTGTATGTGTGCCTGAACCCAGTACCTTGCTGTCCCACTGTTGTATGCATGAGCCTGTGTATCTGAACCCTGTACCTTGCTGCCCCCCCATGTTGTATGCATGTGCCTGTGTGCCTGAACCTTGTACCTTGCTGTCCCCCCTGTTGTATGCATGTGCCTGTGTGCCTGAACCCTGTACCTTGCTGCCCCCCTGTTGTATGCATGTACCTGTGTACCTGAACCCAGTACCTTGCTGCCCCCTTTTGTATGCATGATGCCTGTGTGGCTGAACCCTGTACCTTGCTGCCTACCCTGTTGTATGCATGAGTGTGTGTGCCTGAAACCAGTACCTTGCTGCCCCCCTGTTGTATGCATGGGCCTGTGTACCTGAACCCTGTACCTTGCTGCCCCCCTGTTGTATGTGTCTGAACCCCGTACCTTGCTGCCCCCCTGTTGTATGCATGTGCCTGTGTGCCTAAACCCTGTACCTTGCTGCCCCCCTGTTGTATGTGTCTGAACCCCGTACCTTGCTGCCCCCCTGTTGTAGGCATGTGCCTGAGTGCCTAAACCCTGTACCTTGCTGCCCCCCTGTTGTATGTGTCTGAACCCTGTACCTTGCTGCCCCCCTGTTGTATGCATGTGCCTGTGTCCTGCAACATGGGGTTAGGCTCCATGAATGTGCCCATTTGATTGACTTTTCTGCATCTCTGTGTTGCAGCCGCCCTGCAACATGGGGTTAGGCTTCACAAATGTGCCCACTTAACTCCTTTTGTACTTTTGCGTGTGATGTAATTACCATCTTTACTGCGTTATATGATGTAATTACTTCCTGCGCATTTTGCCTTGTAACCATAAGCACTGTAACCAGTCTCTTAAGCATAAGCGCCTAGATACCTCCGGGTTTGGTGCGCTATATAAATTAATAAATAAATAAAGTAAATATATGCCCATATTGTAAAGGATCTTTCCTACTGAAAGTTAAGGTTAATTAAAATATGGCTTGCAGGCCAAGTGTAAAGTGAAGCAACAGTGCTGCACTTACCTGAAGAAAACACTGTGACGAGATATTTCAATGCCTGCTTAATGCTGTCTTCCACAAAAGATGAGTCTTCGGTGTAGTATATTGCCATAGCACTCGCTGAGTCAAGATGTTTTTCATATAGCTCCATCCAGGCTGAACATGAAGCCATTTTCATGTATTCGAGTTGTACTTTTACTCTATATGTCTCCTGTCTGTGAGTTCTCAAAGAAGCACACCCGTGTACTGAGTGCTCGGCGAGCACCTATTTAAAGGATCTTTCCCCTCCCTTAGCCTGTGGGGCTTCAGGTCATGAATATTTGCCTTTTAAATGTTTTCTTTGATCTACCCAAACAAGGGCGTTCATGGTGTTCTTTCGTTTACATCTTTGAGTACCACCAAACCTAAGAGGGGTTACTTTGATAGCCAATGTTTTGCAGATTCATCTTTTTATTTTCACCTGATTTCCTCGTGATCCAGACATTGGGCCTCGTTCCGAGTACATCGCTTTGGTAAAATGTTGCAGTAAAGTGGCAGTAATTCTGTTATCACTATTCACCAAAGCGTTGCACTAAGAATGCTGGTGTAAGGTGGATGAGGTGAGTACAGCAAAAATCTGGAGGTAAATTATCCACATTACAACCAAAATCCTTTGGAATTACCGCAGCTGAATGACTGCGTTAATGTAAAAAATAAAATCCGCATTGAATCCTAAGGACTTGAAAAATGGTGGCTAACACCACTGTGTTGTCACTCGTAACCCCGTCACATATGTCATTTCTTTTATTAAAGGCAGCAACAGACACAAGTTTGAAACAGAGAGTGGGGATTGCTGGTTTGTCTGTCAAGTCACAGCTCACTGGGAAGGGGCATAAGCATTTTCAAGCCCCCACAATCCCTCTGTGTCTACTCCAAAGCAAATACATGTACGATATAAAAATGCACCTTTTTTACGTGAGATTACTAACTAGTCACTGCTGTGTTTAATTTGTTAGCATGAAAACAATGTATTAAAAATGTCTCTGTTCTTGCACATTTTATTCACACTACACATAACAACACGCTGCCTGCTGCTGTGAAACAATGACTACATTGGGGTGCAGAGATGTCTCGCTATCTCACATGAGGTATGACATTATCAGCCAGTCCTGGCTTTCAGGCTCATGTCACAGTGCATTAAGGTACTTGCAGTCCTGCATTCACAGGGCAGTTTTACAAACATCAATGAAAACAACTGTAAATGCCTTTTCCTGAGACAAAACCTTTTTTAGAAAGAAGGAATCTTGGAGACAAAGTGGTGACAATCAGCATTTTCAAGCATAGGACATTGCATTAGATTTGCTGACCCCTTGGTTACGGATATAACAGACGGTTGTAGGGGGTTATTAAATGTCTGATGGAAACAAGGAAATGGGTGCTTTCAATAAAGATGGATGCTTCTGGCTAGCACTATAGAAAGTGAGCCTGGGCACTGGAGCTCCAGGGGAGACTTCTCAGTGTCAGACTGAGTGAGAAGGCATGCAAGGCAGAAGTATGTTTCTAGATTGCACACCCGATTTCAGTTGGTAGAACGGTTGGCACCATTCTCATTGCCACCGCTCAGGTCCTGTAACTTTGTGTGTATGTATTAGCAAGTAGTGATGTAAAAAACAACTTGGTTGTTATAAAATTGTTGTATGAAATTGTCATGGTTTGACTTAAACCTCCATTATTGGATTTGTTCTCTCTCTTAAACTGGTATTCAATTGTGACCGCACTTTGTTTTCCATGTCAGTTGAATCAGTTGAACTTGAAGTGGAACACAATCAAACATTTCCCCCAAAAAAGTAAAATTAACTTTAGAAATGTTAAAATTAAAGATGTAACATGTCGTCCAGGAGAGGAAGTGGTTGTGAAGGACCAGGACCTGTCGGAAGTGACACATTCTTTCCATCAGTTTCATTCACACTTTTCCCAGCAGAGATGCCAACTTTTCACAGTGGGCTTGCACTCCAAAAATGTGCTTAATTTGCATAGCTCCACCAACCTCACTAAAAGACAAACTGTGCTGTAAACCTACCAAATTAAGGACATCTGATTTACAATTTGTAGCAAGCACAGTTCACTTTATTTACTTTTTTGTAATAGTGCAGATAATGATAATTGTCCCAACAGAGGTTATAGTTGTTATCTACGTTACTAACACGTCGCATTTCCATCCATAATACATGCATGCATAACAACTGTGGTGTTATGTGTACATAGTTATTTAGGTTACCAACACGTTTCATCTTCATCTATAACACATGCATGTATAACAAGTTATTTATGTGTACATAATTAAAGAGGGTTTGTACATAGTTATTTAGAGTTCAGTTGAGTGGTGGCATTCCAGCATGGAATGAGAATCTAATGGCAAGAAGAAGAATGTTAGCTTTTAAAACTGTTGAACTGTTTGCCCTGTTGAAGAGGTTGAGGCTGCTGTAAGGAGAAGAATAAAAGTTGTGTTTGTACGGACTCACCAGCTTGGTGTGGTCTGTCAACTTTATATATATATAGTTTCTTTTTTTAATTTAATTTAAAGTGCATTTGATTGCATTGCAACCTTTTGGCACTAAAACATAAAATACAAGTAAACAATACACAATACGCAATACAATACACAGTAAAAATTCCCAATAAAATAAATTAATACATCAGCATCATAAAATTTGGCTAACTACAGATAGCCATGACAATATTACACACATAAAAATCACTATCAGTTTTTCAATTATCATCATTTGCAGTACATTTTCCGCAGAATAATTCCTGGACATGCATAGCAGCTGTTGATGACACAAGCGATTCCGCCCCAAACAAAGCACTCGGAAGGATTTTGGAATTTATCATAGGCCCGACCATAGAGGCTTTTTAAAGCATCGCATTGCGTAAGCACGTGTCGTGCTGATTCAATATCTTTCACACATAATTTGCATAACCTATTATGTGGAATTCCTGCCCAGGCCCCTGTGTTTTCGAATACCAATATTGTCTGGAGCCTGACTGACAGGATTAACCTGATCAGTTCCGGATACCGTCTTTTTGTTAATTAAGATTTAGGGCTATCCATTACAAAAGATTGTCCGGTGTATTCCCGGAACTTCCTCAATGTGTTAAGATGGGTAAATGCCTGCTCGATGTCATAGGCCTTTGCTTTAGCTGGGATACTTGCCAGGTTAAATCTCAGCCAGGTATCCGGAATTGGAGTTACACCAATATCCTCGAAATTCTGCGTAACCCTTTTGTCCAAGATGTTAAATCATTCACTCATGGATATCTACTGGCATGTTGAAGTGTAAGTGATAGTAAGCTTTCCGATCCCCCTAATGCGTATTTTAGCTTGGCCCAAAGATTACAAGATGCCAGGGACCATGACATACAAAGGGATGGGAGTCCTAATTCCAATCTGATTGCCTGTATTGGTGTACCCGAGGGCAAGTTTAGCATAGATCGTAAGATCTTTCCCTCCAACTTGCCCAAAGATACTTCCCATTTCCATGGGAATACTTTGAGGGCATAAAGGATAGTAGCTATGATTGAGAGCTTGTATGCTAGGATCTTGGCCTCTATACATCTCCCACCTTGGGAGTCAACCGTCTTTTTTAAAACAAGCCATTTGTACCAAGCTTTTTGAGTTGCCGCCTACAAAAGACAGGTACCAGAAAAATGTGCCCTAATGGTAATTCCTAAGTATCTGTAATCATACGTCATTTCTACTTTTTTGCCCCCCAAGCGCCACTCAAAAGGATTACTAACTCGTGAACCTTTCCCAAACACCATGATTTTCATTTTCTTGATATTTGGTCTCAAAGCGAGATTAGATGTGAATTCTGAAAGGGCCTGTAAAGAACGCTGCAATCCAATTTCAGCTATTTCGAGGATAACAACGTCATATGCGTATGATAGACATACCAGACCCTTATTCCTATATTGCGGTGGAAAATTTGCCACGTCCTCCAGTCTCTGTGCAAGTAGTGACAAGTAGAGATTAAAAAGTAGGGATGCTAAGGTGCACCCCTGTTTCAATCCCCTCATTGTCACTATAGGTGTCAGATAGTTCCACATCCTGGGAGGGTCGGATTCTCACCTCCGTCCCACTGTATAAAGCTTTAATAAAATACAGCAGAGATCGGCCTATTTGCCACTCTTCCAGCATCTCCCAGAATTTCTCTCTGTTAACACTATCAAAAGCAGAAGAAAAGTCCAGAAAACAGGTATATACTGCCGTACCAGGCTTAAGCTGCGTATCTGATATTAGCGTGAGTAATGTCTAAATTGGGTGAATTCTTGAACACCCTTTCCTAAAACCGGTTTGATGGTAACTTTACAATCCCTTTTGGGCTAACCAGGCTGATAGTATTTCCAGCAAAATGCTAGCAAAAATGTGTCCACTACAGTCAAGTATAGCTAAGAGTGTGTAGTTTTCTGGGAAATCACACAGGCCCTTTTTAAAGACTGGAATTAAGATGGTGTTATTCCACGTTTCAAGGATATTACCCGTTCGACACACATGTGCTAACAATTGTTTTAGGATATGTGCCCACAATTCAGCGTCTGCCTTCAGAAGCAAGTTAGAAAGGCCATCTGGGCCGGCTGCGTTTGTTGCTTTTAGTTGATAAATTTTAGTCTTACTTCCCGGGGCACACTATTGGGCCCATCAAAAGACTTCTTAATGAACTCCACCCATTTTGCTTCTGGTATAGTCACTAATTCCCTTGGTTGATTTGGCTTGGATCTTGGGAACTCCCCAGCCAGTAATAGAATTTTCTTATGTCAGTTGTTCTAATTAGCTTGTTCAAATATTTCCAACCCTTGTCATTTTGTGAGAAACAATGGTTTCTCAGCTAGATTTTATAGTTTGTCTTCAGGGTGGCTATGGTTTTTCTCTTTTCAGACTCTGACCAAGAATGATTTGTTCCTACTTCTCGAAGGGCAGAGTTTAGTACTCCCTTCCTTCGAGCAATCTTTTGGTCAAATCGATGGCCAGGTCGGTGGAGGCCTTACTGAGTGACCACTTGTCTAGTCGGCATGCACCAGGAGGCCACCCTGGTGGTGATAGTGCGCGGTACAAATATTCTTTAACATTAACATTAACATTATATCCATTGTGGCTTGGTGGATAGTTTCCAATATGGTGTCCTGTGATTTAGACCCATCACACATCAAGTCGTGGTTTCTGGGAATATTTCTTTATCATTCTAGTTGACCAACGGATGCGGTTACCTCCTGAATTGACCTCCACCTGGCCCTTCAGCCTACTTCGTCCTATTTGATTTACTTTCTCAGTGGACATTATTAACATCGAACCCTTCCTTCCGCTCAAGGGTTTTATGCAATGCTGGGATAAATACCTGAGTCTCGAAACCAAGCTGACTCAATAGCTGCGCATTTATGCAAATCCGTTCCACCACAATGGGGGACAATCAGGTCACCACCACCCAATTAACACAACTATCAAATTTAGCCATTTCCAGTTTTAAAAGATAATTTTTGGTGATTAAGGCTAGATCCGGTATCATATGGAGTAGTTCCAGGAACCAGGATCTATTTAAAAAGGGGCTATTTGTCGACACACTTTTCTCCACAATTTTGATATGAATCAGGTCAAAACACCATTTTGGATCATTCATTTGTGTCTCCTTAACCCTAGGTCGTGGTCTTAGCTGCTCAACCCGACACGCCCAGGTTAATGGAGCTGCCACCTTCAGGGCTTCGGGAGCAACAATTGGTGCCAAGCTCACCTGTTTGATGTTCAATGCAGCAAGAGAATCACCTGCATTCAGACCCAACACTGGGGTTTGTTACCGATCGGCATACTCCGAGTTCTGCGAGCAGCCGGCACCTGCTTGCAGACCTTGACGGTAACACCGGCACCATTCATGGTAACATTACTTGATGATGAAAAACCTGATGTGGTTAAAATAGATTCAGCATCTATATAATAAAATACATCTTACTTGAACAAGCCCCAGTGATAGCATGGCTCAAATCTACAGGAAACATAATTACAGGAAAAAATGACTGGCAAGAGGGAAAAGGAATTTGCTGGACTAAAGATGTTGTTCCTTAAACATCATGGAAAGCATTGGGTACTATTTGAAAATATCAGTAATCTGGGTGAGCAAAAGGATGCTCAGGACTGGGCGTGGATGAAAAGGGCATTTATGACAAAGGGGCAAAATCCCTCAGCATATTTAAAGAACGGAATTGTTCGTTTGCAATTGTTCGAATGCACAATTGCACGAATTTAAAGGGTCACAATTGACCTAATTGACCTTTTGACAATTGACCGCATATATATATATATATATATATATATATATATATATATATATATATATATATATATATATATATATATATATATATCGCTTTGGTAATATATATATATATAGAAGGGTTTGGGGCGGGTTTGTTTTGGGTGGGAGGTTGCGGGGGGTTTCCCCCCACATATATGTTACAATTGACCTTCACAATTCGGTCAATTGTGAAAAGGTCAATTGTAATTCGAGCAATTTGCAAACGAACAATTCGTATACATCCTAAAGAACACTTGCCAAACCCTGAAGATGTTATTCTGGAATTCGCGTGGCCGCAATCAGCTATTTAATGATCCGTCAGCGACCACTAATCTTACTAAATTTTACATTATATGCTTGCAGGAAACATATTTAAGGGAACGTCCGGCCATGGAGGATTATGATGTTTTTTTCAGCCCTGCACCGTAGGGACACAGGGGGCGGCCCTTCGGTGGCTTTATCATAGCAATAAGGCAATTGAGACAGGCTCTTCAGTCTCTGAACTGAGTTTGATTTTTAACATAGCTTGATCTTCCCATCACAACAGTTTAATTCCCTTCTTAGCTTCATACACCTTCACTTCTGCTCGTCTTCCTTTAACTCAACAATAGCCGTTTGATATCGCATTCATTTAATCGCTGACCCTTCAAATGAACTGTATCCTTTTATGCACTGCTCTTCCCATTCATCCTTTGTGAGAATGGTGTATGGCGAATCTGAATCCATCATTAGGTCCGTATTTATACCATTGAACTTAAAGGTGCTTCTGGGGGCTCTGTTCTTGTTTCCACGTACAATGGCGACAACCTCTACTTCTTGTCCATCGTTGTCTTCTTCTTCTTGAATCCATTTCACTTGACTTCCTTGTTTACTGTTTTTACACACTACACCAAAATGACCCTTCAGGCCACATTTCTTACTTGAAGCTCAGCATGTTTGAGAGTTTGGATAAAGGCCCCTTTCTAGTACATCGATAGCACTTTCCATTAATTGTTCTTGTTTTCTCACCTTGCATAGCATCTTCCGATTAACCTACCTTATTGTTGTAATCCTTGTTTTTATGTTCCTTGCATTTCATTGTGGCGTCCTTCACTTCTTTGAGCCTGATGCTTGTGACTTTTCCAGGATTCCTTACATCCTTCTCCTTCATTGCTTTTGCATAATTCATGGGCCCTCATTACGACCCTGGCGGAAATCGAAAAACGATGGCGGAAATGCAATACCGCCATCGAATAGCGCTCGGTGCGATTATGACCCGTCACCGTAAAGTACGATGCCATTAGCGACACCGTAGTGAACGCCAACGCTAACTGCACCAAGTACGCGCGCGCGCGCCATGCCAAACCGTAATTAGCACCATGGCGCAAGGGTACGCGAATTCCGACCCTAGCGGACATGTACTTAACGCCATCAAGCACGGCGGAAAGTACCATTCCGCCATGGTGAGAAGTACGGCATCGCGAATCAACCGTAAACGGCCCCACTGAGTGCCTGTACACCGCTCCCTGGCCACATAGTACAACTCCCCGTAGGTGCAACGAAGTCACAATGCAACCAGTGAAATGTACAAGTCACCCATGCATGCCAACGAACAAAAGAATCACAAGAGGGGCCAATGGGAGCTGCAGGGCACAGATGGCACGAATACAGAAGCTATACCAATGGACATGACCCCAGTCTCCCACCAAGAAACGCACGCAAACACAGGCACCTGTGACCAGCAACATTCCGATAATCACATCATTCCACCAATCCACCTGGCTGACCGGCATCTGTTACACAAAACCTAATCCCCCGCCCCTGAGCATGACATCATCCAAACAGTCATATTGGCAGCCCTCACCCCTGACCTCACTGGGCTTCGTAGGCAAACGCGCCCAGCACAGTACCACGCAACTATACTCCGAAGCTGGAACCCAATGCAGATCTCCTCACAATACATCGCTCCCCAAATAGGAATATGCCACATCACTTGCAAAGAAGAACGCTACACGGCCCATATCAGAATAGAAATTTAATGCACAACAAATTCACCAAGCCCATACAGCCATTAGGCCATGAACTCCAAAACACATTTCACCATTGTGGGCTGCATCCGCAATAAATGACCAGCTACTTCTTGTGTGACGCCCTGTTCCTTCATGGTACACAGGGGCTAAATTCTCGTACGAAAAGGCAACATGGAAGCGCCTAGAACCGCAGGGCCGTCCCAATAGGGAGGCACTAGTCCAGCTGAAAGGCCGAAATGTTGCTCCTAGCCACTAGTACTGCGTAAGGGCATGTGGCCCATTGGCGATCGTCCCATAAGATCGTAATGCTGCTCCACTGATTAACACGAAGCAGCAGGTGTCGGGAGTAAAACCCATCTGCAGGAGTGGCATACAGATGGCAGTGGCAAAAGGGGAGGAGATACCTGTCAACCAAAAGAAAAGAAAAAGAAAAGAATGGCCATCAGAACTACATTCGAACAACTCACTTCAATGATCACACTAGATCCACAGCCATATGCATGCTAGCCCACTCCAAAGGATCATCACCACCCCAAAACCACTTGCGACTCATAACTATCCATATCGAGGTGAAAACACCATCACAAACGAGTGTACCTGTGCATGCGTCTGTGAAAACAGAATCCATCAGATGGGATTGGTAACGTGCATGGACACAAGTGTCTGAAGGCGCGTCGAGACAGGGAGGGCTCAACAAGGCCAGATAGACGATGGTCCCACTATGGCAGCCCTGCATCACATAGCGCAGGGGAGGCGGACAGATTCCAAGAAGCCCTGTACATGGCAAACACCGTATCAAATCATCTGCCCATGCATCCATTCATCATTCCCTCATCCCGTAATGATAACGCCTGTTTCCATACTCACATAACATGTGAGAATTCCATTGAGTCTGTGCGTTATGCAGCCTGCAAAATCCACTGTGCCCCAGCCCGTAATTCCAGTGTTGTGAAGTAACATGTATTTGGGAACGTCCGGCCTCATCATCCACTTCGCTATTGCGCATCCCAAACTATTCATATCAATCATTGCATCCTCGCCATGGCCCCTGTCCCAAGGACACTGAACAATAGAACGTTATATTTGCAGTCAGACCTGTGGGCATCTCCTCGCCGCTAGCTGAAGACCGAAAGCGCCGCCCTTCGAATTCCTCATTTGCAACATCACGTCGAAAAGGCATCTGTGGCCGCTTGAAATCACAAATTAATCCATCTAGTGCGGCTGTGTGTGAAAATGGCAACTGCCTTCACCCACAAATGGGACGCCCCGCCCGTCGGTGCAACTCGGTACAGTGATGCATGAGGGCCCACCGTTACTCGAGTACTACGTTCCACTGACCCTTCACAAGTCTGTTCGCGACTGCAAAGAATGCATGTGAAACAATGGGACCATAGCCGAATGAACATATCAACCAATGTTACACGGCCATCGGGTACTAATACATGATTGTAATAGCAAGATGCCATTCCTCGAATTGCAGCGTTGTGTGCGGGACGTGCTCGCCCAAAGGGGAGAGCAGCTTGCACAGGTGGAATGAATCACCACAGGTGGAGGCCATACAGCCTGAAAACACATAAATTGCACGCCCAGTCTCCTCCCACAACCACTCCGAAATGCTACCGGCAGGACTCGCGATGTTGGCCCTGGGGGACCTGATAGCACTGCAAGTACTCCAACTCCAAGAAGAAGACGAACACCAACTACAACCGGCCGCACGGAGGAGACGCAGGAGGAGGAGGAGGGCAAGGCAGGGCCAGCAAGGGCTGCCAGCACAGCCACTACCACCACGCAGGCAGCCCGCAATCCCACGCCTCCGAGCATATCCGTTCAACCTCACTGATGAGCAGATACACACCCTCTACCGTTTGGACCGGGACACCATAGCCGCCATTGTGGACATGACACAGGCTGACCTTGTCAGCATGATAGATAGCCCAACCGCCATCCCACCCCTACTGAAGGTGGTGTCTGTACTCCACTTCCTGGCCACAGGCACCTACCAGCACACAGTCGGACAGTTGCATGGCATTTCTCAGCCACTGTTCTCACGGACACTATTGCAAGTGCTCGATGCCCTCCTGCAGCACGCAGACGACTACATCTCTCTACCACGCTCGGAGCAGGAAATTACCAACACAAAAGTGGGATTCCATGCACTTGGCGGCATACCGGGTTGCATTGGTGCCATCGACTGCACCCATGTGGAATTGGTCGTCCCACATGCCATGGAGGCCCAGTACCGCAACCGAAAACAATTTCATTCACTGAATGTACAAATGGTGTGTGACTCCAACAGGATCATTACACATTGTTGTGCCCGATTCCCTGGATCAACCCATGATTCTATGGTCTTGAGGAACTCTACAATACCACGCTACATGGAGCGACACGCAGGGAACAGATCCTGGCTACTCGGTGAGTCTCATTTCATGCATGATGATGTGGGGTATGTGATGCGGCAATGACCTGGCAGGAAGGGGGGGGGGGTGCGTACGTAGCAATGGCATTCCACATAATTCGTTTATCGTCCACATACAGGTGATGCCGGATATCCACTGAAGAGATGGCTCCTCACACCAGTCCGGAACCCACGGGACCAGCATGAGGAGGACTACAACCATGCCCACTCACGTACCCGTGTAGTCATTGAACAGGCATTCGGCCTACTGAAGACTCGTTTCCGGTGCCTCAGCAGGTCTGGCGGGGCACTCCTGTACCGCCATGAGAAGGTTGCAAAGATGGTGATGGCATGTGTCATGCTCCACAACATGTGCGTACGTAGAAATGTGCCCATGCCCCCTGACGCAGAACTGCAAGCACCTGAAGATGGTCATGATGAGGGTGGGGATGTGGCAGCACCTCAAGGAGTCTGCGAGGCACAGGAGGGCCGTGAAATTCGTCAGCATCTCATAGATGCATGCTTCTAGCACTCACGCCTGGTGGCTGATACATGGACACGGGACTCGTGGCACTGTGTGTGTCTGGTACATGCACAATATGGACTGTACGCCTATGATGGCCTAGTACACAAAGATCATTGTCCACACATCTCATTGTTTGATCGTGCATTGTTTATGGCATATGTGATATCATGTGGAACACCCTATCGACCCGCCACCCAAGTGAGCCCAACACACCCCCTCCACCCTCCCACCTCCCCCCCGAACACCAGTGTCCAAAGATGCTCATTGTCAGTGGGCAGTCGCTATTGCAAGCCCCCTCTGCGGGTATCAGGGGCACCCCTGCCTGTGGAGCGCAGGTTCCTCCCAGATCTACGTTGGGGGCTGCCCTGGACGGAACTTGCAACGGATGATGTCTCTGCCTGCTCACGTCCATGCATGTCCCTAAGGGTTTGTGAGAGCTCAGTGAGCACACAGCGCACTGCGGCAAGTTCGGCACATACGTCTTTGGACGTCGCATGCAGTTCCCCCCTCAGGCTCTCGGTGCTTCTCTCCATTTGGACTCTCAGGCTCTCGGTGCTACTCTCCATTTGGACTCTCAGGCTCTCAGTGCTACTCTCCATTTGGACTCTCAGGCTCTCGGTGCTACTCTCCATTTGTGCCCTAAGTGTCTCAGTTGATGTTTCTATGTCTGCCTTAGTGCCCCCACATCCATCGGCATGGTCCTTGAGGAGCGTGGCCAGTTGCTGCTGTTGCCCGATTAACTGGTCGAGGGACTGTTGCCTCTGCTGGGCCATGGCCATTTGCGGTGGTGTCACAGAGGGGCTGTTCGCCTCATGTTGCCCTGCCACAGGGCTTGTGGGGGATGGCCAGTCGTCGTCTTGTGGGTGCCCCTGCGTGGTATCCTCATGGTGTACGGGATGGAACAGACAGGGGGATTGGGACAGGTCATGGATGGATCTGACTTCGACATCCCCGTCTTCTGTGTCGGAGCATGCTGCCATTAATGGGGTGTCACCTATGGTGCTGCTGCCACCAGAGGCAGTACCTTCTGTGGCATCCATTGGGGGGACCTGTGGTGGTGCTGTTGTGGGCATGCTGGCTGCTGGGGTGCCTGTTGATGTTCCCTCCTGTGTGCTGCCACTTGATATGTGCTGCTGCCGTGTCTTGATGCGTGCAGCTGAGGTGGAGGGTCTTTGGCCGTCGGTCTTGGCCCTCTTTGCAGGTGTGCTGGTAGGGGTGTCCTGGAGCTCGTCGTTTGGATCGGACCCTGTGGTGGAGTAAAGGAGGGCGAGCGTTATTAATGGGTCTGTGGGAATTGGAATGGCAATGTATCACATTGGGGTGGTACCTGAGGGTGATTTGGGTCGGGGCCTTGGAGGTGCTTTCATTTGTGTGTGGAGTGAGGGTGCAGTTGTTTGGCAGCCTGCAGTTAGGGTGTGGCTGCTGCACGTGTAGTGGGTGTTTTTGGGGTTTTTACTTATTTATGTATTTATTGTGTGTTTTAAAGTGCGCTATCAGGCCAATGTGTGTGGACGTTCTCCTGGCCATGTGTTGCTGTTGGACACATGTGAGTCACATGATTGGACATTGTGGATTTGGCATGGTTTTATTTGGGCCACCTACCTGATTCTCCGGATGTCTGCACTCCTTTCTCCATCCCTTCGACTCCCTCTATGCTCTCCATTCCAATGGTGGAGGCACAGATTTCTTCCCAGGGGGTCAACTTGATGGGTGATTCCGACCCTCCCCCAGTGGCTGTGGCAATGTTGCGGTTGGCAGAAAGTATGCTACGGACGCGTATCCGCAGGTCGTCCCACCGCTTCCTGCATTGCTGTGGGTTGCGGGGTGCGGTCCCCACCGCACTTACCCGCTGTGCCACCAGGGCCCATATGGCCTTCTTGTTCGCAAGTGCCGTCCTGGTCATTTGCGTGGAGAAGACGGCGGCGGCATTCTCCTGGAGGGTCTCTGTGAGTACGGTGAGTTCCTCACGGGAGAAGTGGACCTGCCGCTTGCGGTCGCACGCTTTCTTCGCTACTTTTCCCATTTTTCTTGGTTTCACTAGGGTGGATGACGGGTTGGGATGTGTCTCAGGGTGGTGTTTTTAGTGGTTGTGTGTATTTTGTGGTTTTATAGGTGTACGGGGTGTTGTTTCCCGTTCCGGGCCCATGTTTTTACTTCCGTTTCCGTATATTTACGGTCGCCGTACTTTCCGGTTGGCGCTCACTGCGGTGTCCGCTATGATGGGTGGCGGTATTGCACCTAGGGCGCCGTACGGCGGCGGTTTGGGCCGTTTTGGGGTCATTTCCGCCATCGCAGACTTTGCACTTCCGCCATGGCGTGGTGCTCGTGCCCGATGGGTCGGAATGGGCCGCACTTTGCTCCATCGTGCAATGGCGGAAACGCTATTTACGCTGTGGCGGTCCGGTCAGTCACTTTCCGCAAGGGTCGTAATGAGGGCCATGGTGTTCTTCACCTTCTTAGTGATAGCAAGTGTTTCTTCTAATTAAGGATATCTGTACTTCCACAACCTTTCCTGCATCACATTTCTATTGGTATGTGTTATGATTTGGTCCCATTAGCATAACACAAAATGCTAATGGATATGTTGGAAAATCTAATTGAGTCTATGGGCCTCATTACGACCCAGGCGGTAAGTTACCGCCTGGGTCGTACCTTTACCACCATGGCGTAAACTATGTTTACGCCATGGTGGTTGGTGGACTTACCGCCCCATTCCGAGGTTGGCGGGGCGGTAAATCCCCAATCCCCATTTACCCTTCCCCATTCCCATTTTTGCCCCATAGGGCATAATGGGAGTGGGGAAGGCGTTAATTACGCCACCGTAAATTACGGTGGCGTAATTAACAACATGGTCCCTTAGCGCCATGGATTTTAACACCTGCTAAAAGCAGATTGTTTGCGAGAAGCTGCTGCATAAGATTGACTCTCAAAATTAAATGGTAGAGTAGAGCAGGCGCTATCTTTTGCTAGCATCTTGCTCTGTAACCGGTGCACATTTAACAACACGATGGCAAGGATACGATCTGGTTGTTCACAAGGCTAAGGGCTAAATCATAGATATTTCTCAAATCAACACACACGTTTCGGGGTGAGATAGAAAATGTTGTTCCTCTCTCAGGGCTCTGAGCTCTCCTCCAGATTGTTAGGGCGAGCCAAGTATTCCAGCTCTGCTTGCCTCCACATGGACTGCTTCAGAATGCAATCCACTGCGCACTCCGCAGGTGGCTCGGTGCATCACAGAAAGCAATCGCTCTGGCAACAATTAAGTAGAAATTAATGTAATAAATACCTCAGGATATTCTGAAGGAGAGAGGAAGTAATAAAACAGCTCTATAATCCCACCTCAAAGCATGTGGGCCAACCCAACACCACACTTCAGGTTTTCATTCCACAGTTAGATGTCACTGAGACCCCTACCCTCACCAGGCAGCTCTAAAACAAAGCAGGGCCGAGCAGGTCAAAGAGCAGCAGATTAAAAATGGGGCAGTATGGGGCTAGACCAGTAAAAGTCACTGCTGCAGTTCCCTGCCACCAAGGTGCCACCGAGGCACCCCGGCTACCTATGTTTCTGCACACCATGAAGGCAGATCAGGGTTCAGCACTTCCTTGCGGTATCTGCCATGCGATACCATCTTCCCATGGGGCAACTTACTGCTGGTTCCCGAGCTCCTGAGCACAAACCACAGGGGCTCTCTGTCCCCGTCTCGTCGTTGCACCTGATCCTGGCACTTGAGTCTCACTTGCCGCTTGCCGCACGAGCACTGAGGAAAGGACCTGACACTTGAAAAGTCATGAACTTCCTCTGTCCAGTATCAGATTTGGTAGACCACAGTTATGCATGTGGATATCCACAAACAGTGCAAGCCTTACCTATTTCATAGGACATGGACAGCAATGTCCTCGAGGAAACCCCTATGTATTCATGTGTGGATGGCAGAGGATTCCACAACAGCGGGGCCATAGTCAAATAGCTTGTCTTCCAATGGTGATATCACTGGTCATTTTCAGCAACAGTGTGCTGTGAAATAATCAAAATATTATTAGGTGAGTTACTACTTTTATTTTTGAATCTAGATATTGTAGCTGTCCACAGCAGATTGGCATCCCTTCCTTGTTGGTAGATGGCCTATATTCAGAGTTGCAAATCCCTGCTACCCCTTCTGTAGTGATAAAATAACTCAACCCTACCTAGCTCTGCTCTGGGAACTACATCTACATACATGAAATGGTAAGCGCGATGGCATAGAACTTATTTTTGAAAAACAATAAAGAACCACATTCCCTCCTGCCACAAAAGATCACTAAGCTACGTCAAAAGATGTGTAGTTGATAAAGTGCTTGGGTTATGATTGATGGGGGACGTCACAAGGCATCACATGAACTTTTTTTGTTTGTTAGTCTTCATATGTTTCTCAAAGTTACTGTCTTTTTATATATTTACTATCACACACACGCCCCCTTGTGACTGTCTTTTTTTAATATAATGGTTTTGTAGCTCTGGAGCATGTGATGCAAGTACACTCCGGGCATCTCTAAGGCATTCAACTGAAGGCGCCATCACGGTCACGAGGTAATCTCTTGCCGCAGTCAAGTGAAAACATGAGGCATAAAAATGCAGACCAGGGGCCATAAAATAACCATGAATCATCTGTGTTGTCACCCGCAGAGCAGAATGGTTCCCCCAGTTGTAGAAGTTCAGAAGGTAGATATTTACAAGGTGAAAGCCCAGAGCAACCGCTGCTGGGAGAGATGTTAAATAGCTTCACAATCCACCTTATTATGTTGATACCTTGTTTGAGTCGCTTTAATAACTATTCAAATCACAAATAGAAATAACCTGAAATAATGAAAATGGCGTCACTTCAGCTCTGTGTTTACTGTATGAGAATATTCTGGCAACATATTACACTGAAGACTCTGGCTTTACGGATGATTGCCTCTGGTAAAGTTCTTCTCTTGGGGTGTGTACTGAGCAGGTTTCTGTATTCAAATGTCTGTTTTGTTTAACACTTGCTCATAAAATCATATTTAAAATACCCTTGACTTTTATAAACAGCGCACTCTTACAATATTCCAAATCGCTTATATATTCCCTGTCTCCCTTTTTTAATATATAACAGAAAAGGTAATGGTAAGCAAAAGGTAAGCAAGCTACAGTGGAAAGTAATCAGTTCACAATGTCATTATCAGATTATGAAGTCTGCGTGCATAGAGTCCTACTTGACTAGGAAAATATTCAGGAGATAGCTACCACATTGCTGTCAGGGTTTGGCCTGCAATAATACACCAAACCCTTGAGTCTACTAAAGTGTCAGAAAACCTGCAAGACGGTCCTTTTATGTGGAAAACAAGCATTTCTGTCTCCAAATAATGGCTTTACAGGCGTGTGCTTTGACCAGTCACCGTACTTTGACCTCCTATGACCTAGTAAAGACTGAGGTTTTCGCTACCCAGAAGTGTACAGCCTTGCTGTCTCATCACCAAAATAAAAACAAGAGATTCCAGGCACTAAAGTTACTGGTGGGGTTGAGTTTAAAATGATGCTCATTTGTAAAAATAAATGATGCACTGGGAAGCCAGATATAGAAACCACACATTATCAGCTCAATGTCTATTAAAAGGTTAGTCAAACGTGCAGTACAGTGCACACTTGCACTAAATAATGCAAAGATATAGAGGGCTCATCTGTCAAACTATTCACACTTTACAGTCAACTATCACCTCTATTGGGACACTTATCTGCGCTATTAAACACCATTACAAAAAAGTAAATAAAAGTCAACTGTGCTTGTATCTCTTAGGGAGAATTCTCGAGAATGGCTAATTTCCCTTACCTACTGAGTCCCTCAGCAGCTTTGCTGGATTTCTAGGGTTTATTTCTTTTAAGAGTGTGAACCTTTTTCCCACTCTTACATGTGTTTTGTTGCGTGTATTTCTACGTTTTGTGTGATCTTGGGCAATGGAGCCTCACCTACTCCAGAGCCTAATTTTTCATGTGTGTTACACAGCACGTTCAGTGCAGTGACACAGGGTTGTCTTTGAGACTTCCCACTGACTCAATTTTTCTGGGGCTGACTACTGTCCCCCAGAAAAGATAAACTTGCCATTAACTTTATTTAGTCACTTTAAATCACACCCCCATCTTACATGGAGTAGTGGAAAGGGTTCATTCTTATCCCTTTTTGTCTGTGTCTCTTGGAGCATTGGTTCACACCCTTTACATCAAGACTTGGCTGGTGGCAGTGGTAACTACCCTATTTTTCATACTGTGGTTATCTTAAATAACCATGGTAATGTTTTAGGCTATTATATTAGCCTCAAACATTAAACTGCTTGACCATGTATATTTTATTACGGTTCTGGCTGGGTTTATTCGCCATTTTCTTTATGTAAATATCTTTCTCATGTTTTTCTCTGCGTCCCAAACCAGGTTTGGTCCCTTTGTGTGCCGTTTTTTCGCAGGCTTCTGCAGAGAAGCCCTGCTAAAGACGCCTGAAAGTCTGGGTAGGCAGGATGTGAGGGAGGGGTCTTAGGACCCCTGCCATGGGTTCCCTTGGTAACCCAAGCCGCACTTCTGTTTGATTGGCTGGGTGACTGTCCTTGCCAGGACAGCCACCCTGCTGCGTGATTGACAGCCAGGCTTTATGAATGGGGGAAAACTCCATAAAAAGCAGGTCTCTGGGATTGGAAAGGCAGAGTCGCCACTGGAACGTAAGAACCAACAAGGAGCTGATGGACGAGGACCCCTACAATGACTGAACCACCCGGTGAAGCCCTGCTGCAGGTCCGAATCTTCAGAATCCGACGACAGAGAAAATCCTCCAAGAAACTTCTTCTCTTGAGCTGGTGGGACCAACCAGTTCACCCAAAGGACAAGCCAGAACCCATCCTCTGGTCGAATTCGCTATATAGAGCTATAGTGTGCCGGATAGCCAGGAAGGTCAGACCCTGCTTGGGTTTTAAGGAGTGCACCTTTTATTTGTTGCTCTGCTCTGCTGCTGGTTTCTTCCCTGGGTAGCGCAGGACCCTCCAGTCTTCCTTCTTCTTGTCAGTCCGACAGTCGCTTCAGGCAGCGTGAGCCTGCAGGAACTACCAGAAACGTCGGCCTCAGCTACAGCTTCTCCGTTTTAAGGTAGTGTGCAAATCCGGTTGTTTATTTAGTTCAACCGCAGTGAAAGTGTTGGAAATCTTTCTCCGATCTGAGGGCTTGTCCTTCTCTTCTCTTTGAACTAACTTTTCTACCAACCAACCTCGTCCCGAATCTGTGGCATTAACTTTACCGTGAACTACCCTGAACCGTGTGATCTTGAGCAAAAGACTTTTGACCTAGTGACTTTGGCCCTAAGCCTTTCTTTCCTGATTCTATCACTGTAGTTCCTCTGGCTCAATTGCCCTGAGTACTTACCTGTTGGTGTGGTTCAATTTCTACTTAACTTTGTCTTTCTCTCCCTTTTAAATTGCTGGAGTGCCATTTTGCTCCCACTTCATTTTGTGAGCTAATCTAGTCTGGAACTTATTGGGAGTTGTGTGGTGTATTAAGAGTGTGATTTTTAAACTGCTAAGAATAGTGAAATGTTATACAGCTGAAGAGTAAAATAAATGTATATTCTTTTACTTGAAAACCTTGAGTCAGTGTTTGTTTGAATCATAGTAATTGCTGTCCTTTGTGTAACTATTTGATTCTGCACACTTACTCTTGAAATAATTCTGGCTGCTCAGCCATCACTACCACTTTACTGTGTAGTACAGGCTTGTACCAAAGGTGAATTTGTACTGTCACTTGTGGTCTTAATTGTGTGTGGTGTTCCCAAAGGGTACTGCATATAATTCTGCCTAACAGTATCAAATTGTAATGCATATGTCCTTAGTCTGGTGGGTTTACGGTGCAGTTTGTCCTTTTAGTGAGGTGGGTGGAGCTATGCAAATTATGCACATTTTTGTGGTGCGAGCCCAATGTGAAAAGTTGGCATCTATGCTGGGAAGAGTGTGAATGAAACTGACGAAAATAATGTGTCACTTCCACAGCTCCTGGTCCTTCACAACCACTTCTTCTCTTGGGCGGGCATGTTAATTCTTTAAATTTAACATTTCAAAAGTTAATTTTATGTTTTTTTGGGGAAATAATTTATTGTGTTCCATTCCATGTTCAATTGATGCAACTGACATGATAAACAATGTATGGTCAAAACTAAATACCAGTTTAATATCGGGAACAAATCCAACAATTAAAGTTTAAGTCAACCCATGACAATTGTATACAACAATTTTATATTAACCAAGTTGTTTTTACATAATTACTTGCTAATATATAAACCCAAAGTTACAGGGCCTGAGGGATGGGGTTGAGAATGGCAATGTCGGGGAGAACAACATTGGCTTTTTCTACCAACTGAAAAAGAGTGTGCCCTCATTTAGCAGACTAATACATCTGTTGTGAGGCTCTGACCAATAGGTAGAAAGACTAGGGATCAATGAGTTTCTTATAAGCAGAAGGAAGAACAGCTCACAGTGTTTTCCATAACTTATGGCCATAATATGGAACTAGATCACTGCCTGCGAGAGCAATGTCTGACCCAATACGCCACATACAACGTAATATACTGTCAGCCTAATAACGGGACGTGGGTTTTCGTTAGGCTGTATAGAATGCATCTGTTAAAGTACTGCAGATTGTTTTAAAGCACGTTGCAATGTTAAGGGCACTGAGGTAATGGCCCCAAGTCCGAGTCTAAACACAATATAGATTAGTTGACAATTCATCAGACCAGCACCCCAATTCACCAGCGTCACACTTTTCTCCCCCTCAAACCCTCCTTATGACCAATAGGAAATTAAAACTCGTATCTATGTATCTATATCTAGAGCAGGTCAAATTCCCCCTCCAAGCCCTTTATCCTCAGCGCATCCACTCTTTTTAATTGCTGGTAATGGTGGTAATGGTGAGTTTGGTGGCAATTCAGAAGATTTACCAAAGAGTTACCACCAAAGGCCCAATGTGGTGTTGATAATTAATCCAGAGGGCACATCATACCATGTACCATTTAAATGGAACTCTTCCCCTTCTTAAGCATCAGCAAAACGTTGTGGTAATTGTTGCTCTTGAGTTTTCCAGAGTAAATTATGCAAATGGTCTAGTGGCCGGTGTTTCACAGCTCCCCATTCCCATTCAGCCCTATGGGGCCGAATGGGGAAGGGGTGGCCCTTATTACCGGCATCTGCAAATGGGCACTTACCGGGTCCGCCAAACTGGCCATGTTCAGTAATTGCCCATTCGCGGGTGCCAGATTTTTTCGCAAGTTTGGAGGTAGCCTGCCTAATAGCAGAAATATGTTCAGAAAAAATTCATAATATGGAATCCAAAATCAAATATGCAAAAATGCCTATTTATAGACACGTTCACGGTACCATCATTGTGGGGACTTGAACATGTGTTACCATTCTTGTGGGGGCTTACTTCATTTTTCTTATTTGGAATTGAATGCATTCATAGACGAAGGGCTAAATATCTGTTTTACAGTACTCTGCACATTATACAATTCTACTTCTATAGATGGGTATCTGCCCGCATCCTAGAGACACTCAACCAATGGATGGTAATGTCATTGCACTTCTTGTACGATATTCACTTAACAGCATTGAACCCTATAACAACACTCCAAATAAGGCAGAAAAGAGAAAGGGGACACAAAGATGATGTGAATAATACAGGCTCATACACTGTGGTCAAGGAGGTAGCAGGGATTTGAATTCAGGATTGCTGCAAGGTCACAGGCTTGCCCACTGACCCATATCACCTCCCTAGGATTGGTGTGATGATAGAGATGATACTGTCTTCTTTGGGAAGGTGACATTTACAAATAGGGATGGTTCATGATTATGGTAAAATAAAAGTCCACACAGATTGGTTTAATAGTAATATTTCTGAAGTCCCCATACAGATGGTGTGTGATGAGGATAAAGTCCTCACAAAGATGGTGTGTGATGAGGAGAAGTCATCACAGAGATGGTATGTGATGAGGACAAGTGCCTGTAGAGATGGTGTGTGATGAGGATAAGTCATCACAGAGACACTGTATCACAATGCTGGTGTTTAAGTCCCTACATTGAGGGTGTGTGATCATCGTGATGTTAATGCCCCCATAGACATGGTGTGCAATGTTGGCAATGTTGAAGTCCCTGTAGAGACTGTGTGTCGTGATACTGATGTTCAGGTCCCCACAGATATGGTGTGTGATTATAATGATGTGAAAGACCCATAGGGACATTTTATCATAGTCTGATTAGAATAGTGTTATCATCCTCGCAAAGATGGTTTGGGCTAAAAATGATGCTAAAATCCCCCTGGGAGGCAGAAGGTGGTTAAAATAGTGTTAATGTCCCTACAGACATGGAGTGTGCTACCTGCAGAAACCTGCACTGATATTCGATTCCTTTGCCCACTTCAGACGTAACGAAAAATCACTGGACCAGATACGTTTTCAAATTTCTCTGAAAAAGAGCACTAGAGCAGGTATTCGGCAGGTCATCTGGGAGTGTGTTCCAGAGACAAGGGACCCTGATGAAAAAACAGCGATCGCCTCGAGAGACGTAATGAGAAAAAGGAGAGACCAGCAAAATGTTGCTGGAGTAGCGCAAAGCTCGCAAGGGCTGATAAAGCTTTGTCTTTGACGCCAAATACATGGGTGCCATTCCATGAATACACTTGTGTATAAGACACAGTAATGTAAATTCAATTCTCTTCCGAACCAGCTTCCTATGCAATCTCCTCCGATAAGTGGAGATGGGGACCAATGTTGGCATATTGCATACCAATCTGAGAGCAGCATTCTAGGCCACTTGGAGCCGTTGAAGTTTGATTTCTGGTGCTCCCAGAAGCAGAGTGCCGCAATAGTCAAGTCTGGAATGTACCATTGTCCCCAAGACCACAGCACGGTCCCGTTCGGAGATGAATGGCAGAATAGATTTTAGAAGCCTGAGTTGATAGAAAACAGAGGTAACAACCTCAGAAACATGGGCATTACAGCCCAAAGATGCTTGCCAAATGCAGCTGACATTTTTTTACCTTACACAAGGAAGATGTAGCTCCATCAAACATGGCGGGACAGGGGATCATTTCATGGTAATTCCTAAGAAGGTGTTTTGGGCCAAACACTATGACCTCTGTTTTAGTGGGGTTGAGCTGAAGCTTACTCTCAATCATCCAACTTTTGATTGCATTAGCACAAGCAAAAAATGATGCGTTCAGTCGCATCCGGTACAGATTGTAATCTGACATAAATTTGCGTATCCTCCTTATAAGAGTGGTAATTCAATTTAAACATTGAGAAAAAGTCCATCAGGGGTCTATTGAATAATATTACGGAAAAAAATGATGAGCCCTGTGGGACTCCACATAGAGCCGAGCAGTCATCCGAGTAAAAGCCTCCAAGTTTAACTACTTGAGTAGGTTTTCTAAAAAAGAGGATAACCCCTTCAGTGCACCTTCCTAGACCTGGGCAACCTCGGAGAGTCTGGTCAGCAAAATACCAGAATCAGCTGTGTCAAAGGCTGCTGATAAATAATGGGGCCCACAGATATGCTGTATGATTATAATGATGTTAAAGTCCTCACAGAGATAGTGTGTGATAATAATAATGTTAAAGTCCCCATAGAGATTGTGTGTGAGGGTGTTAACGTCCCCACAGCGATGGTGCATGATAATTATGATTTTAAAACTCCCGCAGAGATTTTGTATCTAAACTCTAGTGTTCAAGTCCCCACAGAGATAGTGTGTGAATATAATGATATAAGGATATTAACAACCTTACAGAGATGGTGAGGGCTTTCATTGATGGTAAAGTCCCTCTTAGAGATAATGTGTGATAAATATGATGGTGTGTGATGATGATGACAACATCCCCACAGATATGGTGTGTGATATTAATAATGTTATGACCGCACATAAATATAATTTACTCCTACGTCCCGTCCCCTTTCCTCCATGCTTGTGGGACATCCTGGCCTTCTGGTCGGGACCGGAGAACTTTTGTAAAAAGCATCAAAAAATGTCTATTTTTGTCCTTCTTTTATTTTTACATGGGGTACCACACGTGGCTGTAACCCCGCCCTCTTGAGCTCTGCCCCGCTCATTGCCCTTGAGTCCTTTTCTCAGCGCAGTCTGGGCTGGATGCACTAGCATCACTTTTATTTTTATTCTCTTTGTCCTTCCTTCCAGCTCCGGCTCCACGGTCATCTAGTCCTCCGTCTATGCCGGAGTGCCTGGGATTCGTGTCCTGTTCTTCATGCAAACATCGCTTGGCGAGGGCGGATCCCCACTCTCTTTGTTTGGAGTGTCTAGGCCCGGAACATCTCTAGGATTCGTGCTTCTACTGCGACTCCCTATCCGTCCGGGCACTCCAACGTCGTCTTCATCGATGAAAAGAAGAAATGCCCGGTAAGTTCTTTACTTTTTAGGGTGCCCTGGCCAGGGGACTCCTTCCCGAGATCTTCCAGGCCCAGGAGGGGCTTTTGTAGCTCTCGCACCAGGGGTTCCCCTGAGGTGCCTCAAGGGCCTAATAGGTGCACCAGAGTGTTCTCCGAGGGTTCCTGCAGCGGACCTGCCAAAACCAGACACTGTTCCGAGGTTCACCATTTAGGTGTTATGGTTGGAGCTTTATGTCCCCATGGTTCCTCTACTTGGGGCTATAGTCAGCACTGACAGAGCAGAGAGATCCTCTTTGAAGGTCTTGTCAGTGAGGTACATCCCTCAACCGTCCACGCTCAGGGTTGTGGTGGTACCGGTTCTGTCGAGGGGGCAAAGAGGGCGGTCATGGACCATAACCCCTCTACTACCAGCTCTGCCGAGGTTCTAATTCTCGGATAGTTTCTAAGATGTCCAGTAAGCATCCGAGACCCCCCAGTACTGACTCTGCTAAGGATCCTTGTGTCAAGGCTAAGGTGTTACTTAAGTCCCATGTATCCCCTGAGGAGACAATTGCCACATCTCCGCATGTGTCGCAGTTCTCTTCAAGTGTCAACAAAATGGCAGCCCAACCGCTGTGGTCCACGGTGGCCATTTTGGATACCTCTCTTACACCAACCTTCACATCGTCTAGTGCTGGGAGCATTCCTTTTGGGGCTGCGCAGACTTTTCCACGCTATGTGGACAACCAAAATCTGTTCCGCCCTTCATTCGACTGCCGTGCTCGGACACCGCTGCCTCATACACTCTTGCTCCCTCCTACTTCTGCTCCACTGATCTATGTGGATCTGGCCGGTTGTGGGCCCCCTGGCAACCATACTCCTTGCGTTCATGGGGGTATGCCCCTAACAAGTGGCCTCTTCCTGTACCAGCACCAAAACCTTCGGCTGAGGATGACTTTTTTGGGAAGTTTCAGATGCTCATGCACTCTGACCCTATGAAGGCATATTTTACATGTTTTTTCAGCGAAATGTACCCTGAACCTCCTAGGACAACTTCTGCCCCGGCTGTGCCAATGCAGGTCCCGGTGGTGCCAGTTCCTTCACTGTTTCCTTATTGACCTCCTCCATCCCTCCCTCCTCTGTCCCCATTGTCACCTATAGAGAAGACACCGGCAGACTGGGACAACACTTTAAAACTTGAGGCGGTATGCGTGGTGGACCAGTCTTCTGTTCCAGCCTTGTTGGATGAGCCTCAAGCGGATCAGCATAGCGATTAACAGCCCCGCTAGGTGAGAGCGTTCCATGACCAGGTCCTGGATATGATAGCCCTCCTTGATATTCCAGTACCTGAGGCCCTCACTCCTTAGTAGGGGGCGCTTTCTGGAACCTTTACCCTGTCACCCCAGGAGTGCACCGGCCTGTTCCTCCAGAAGGATGTATTGGCTGAGGCCTGTAAGGTCTGGGATAAACCCCACACTGGCTTAACCTCAACAAGAGGATTGATGCTCGATACGAGCTTCACGCCTCTGAGGAGATAGCCTTATCAGATTTTCCGCTCCCTTCCTCAACGGTGGGGGCAGTGGCCACCCTCCATTCCAAGTCGCCCTCTGCATCTTCAACAGCAGCGGCTCAAATTCTATCCAAAGGGCGAGAAAGTCTTTGCCAATTCGGCACTCCAACTTCATCAAGCGAACACAGAGCTCATCATGGCAGCAGCCAATCTGAGGCTGTGGAAAGAGCTAGCCGATTTCCAGAAGTGTATTCCTGCGGATGGGCTAGATGACTTTAAAGCCGGTTTGTCGGACGCCAGAGTGTTGGCACAGGATCTGCTGGAAGCAGCGGCACACCATGTAGATAACATAGCTTGAGGCCTTATGGTCGGGGTTGACACCTCCCGCCAGGCGTGGCTCTACGCATCAATGTTCTCAAAGGAAGTGCAAGACAAAGTACTGGACCTTCCTTTTGATGGCAAGGAATTGTTTCATTCTTCTACAGATGGGGAACTCACTGAGACAAAATCGAGTACCCAAACTGCCAAATCTTTTTCGTTACTGGCAAAAGCTCCAGCTAAGGCCCCTCATACACAGAGGTCAGGGTCCCAGACTCATCCCTTCTCTGGATACAGGGGGTTTCAGGATCCCTGTGAGCACCAAACTGAAGCCCCGGTTGGCAGGCCCCGCTGAAAGCAACAGCAGCAAGGTGGTTGGTTTTTCTCTCGCCCATCAGCCTCCTCTCCAGGGACATGTATTCTCTCTGCTGACAAATCAGCCAAATTATATTTTTGGTTGGTCGCATGAGAATCCAGTGGGAGGACAAATCTCCTCTTGTCTGGAGTCGTGGCAGACCATCACTGAAGACCGGTGGGTTTTTGTCTATCGCTCGGGTCGGCTTTTGCTTGTCCCTCCCCCCCTGCTCAACCTTTCAACCCTCCCTTCGAACAGATCGGGTCACCCTCCCTCAGAGTCGAGGTACAGAAACTTCTAGATGTCAGAGCGGTGGAGCCTGTTCCCCTCAGGGAGCAAGGGCATGGCTTCTACTACCGTCTGTTCACAGTGCCCAAACCCAAACAGGCTGGCCTGCACACTATCCTTGATCTTTCCCAGTTCAATCTTTCTCTTCCCCAAGAGAAATTCAAGATGATCACGCCTTGCCAAATAAAGTCCTCTCTTCGGAAGGGCGGCTGGCTCAGTGTAGTGGACCTTCAGGATGCTTACATGCGCATCCTGATATGGAGGCCGCATCGGAAATATCTGTGGTTCTCTGTCACAACCCTTGCCCAAAACCCCCTCTGGCAAACCCATTGGCCAGGTGGAGTCAGGACTTGGGCCTCTAGAGCCTGGCATGCTCTTCAAAAGCCCTCATGGGGCTAGTCCTGGCCCCTATGGCTCCAGGCTCATACACCATGAAAAACAATGTGCTTGGGAACTACTTTATTGTATTGGCAGCCAACATGGAGGCATCCACATAGCTTGGTTCCTAAGAACCAAGCTATGGGGTCTAGTGTTTTGGGTGTGGTAGCCTAGGGACTACTTTACCTGGACTATTTTGTTGGGGCTATTTAAACCACACCCGAGCAAGACAACACGCTTCACGTTACTTTGCAGCTTGGAACGTGACGTTCACTGTGTCCAGCTATTCCCTCGAACCTCGGAGAAGCGGAACCTGCAAGGAGACAAAAGGAACATCATTAGCAGCAGCATCTTACCTGCAGTCTTCATCTTTAGCCACTCTCAGCTACTGAGAACAGCATCCTCGAATCTGCACGCCTCCCAGACAGAACAACCTGAAAGGAAGATAGAGGCAACATTAAAGAAAGCAGTAGAGACATTTACAAATTACGAACTGCTCAAAAGGCTTACCTGGCTGGTCGCCTCTCGGCTGGCACCACTGCGGACATTCCACTCGCGCTGAAGAACACCGTGACAGGTTAGCAAAGGCAAGACTTCGCAGCGCTGCACATAGCGCTTACCGCATCACAGCGCTCTTAATGTGCCATCATTTACCAGCGGGGCTCAACCAAGCCAGTTTGCCACCTGAAGCACTGCATACCTAAGAGAGAAAAAAGAGACATTTTAAACAAAGAAAGGCATGCGGAATACAACAAAACTAAAGAACAGCAATAAGACCTACCTGAACAATCTCAAATGGGCCAGCTTCAGTGAAGTAACTGGACCTCACTCGCCCCTGCAAAGAAGGCACGACAGAGAGCATGCCCAATTCTACCACAAGGTGAGGAGAGCGCGCCAGAGGGACTGAAATCATATGGGGTGGAGGGATGATGCTTACCCCAGTCAGTCAGTCTTGAACACAGTCCCCCTGTATTTTCAGGCAGAACCTTCCCCGCAGACCACATCAGGGCAAGCTGAGAAGCATACTAGCGAGTAACCCGGCTGGGTGGCGTCCCTGTGGATACCAGGTGAGCGTAACATTCTCCTTGGGATGGAAACACTTCCAGTACCATGTGCTCCCTTTTGGTCTCACTTTGGCGCCACGTGTCTTTATGAAGGTGATGTCGGTTATCGCAGCTTTCCTCGGGCTACAGGGCGTTCATGTATATCCATGTTTGGATGACTGGCTCCTGTGCAGTACTTGCCCACAGGCGGCATTGAACAATTTCCAGTCTCTCCTCCAGTTCCTGTTCCACCTTGAGCTGTCGATGAGCTGGCGGAAATCTTCCATGACGGTCTCTTAAGACCTGATTTTCCTGGGTTTCCATTGGAATATGGTCAGTAACAAGATGTTCCTAATGGCGAACAGGATTACGGACCTATCAGCCACGTGTCAGCTCTTCCTTCAGTCTTTGGGCTTCATGGCTTCTTGCGTACTAGCCCTTCCTCTTGCGCGTCTGAAGATGAGGCATACTCATCTGGCTCTTTGGAGCTCTTGGTCTCAGGCTTCGGACTCGGATTCCAAGATAATCCCAGTTCCGCCCGGAATAGCGGCGGATCTACAATGGTGGTCCTCGACCGACAACCTTTCTGTGGGGGCCTCCTTCCAGGAGCCCTGCCCACAAGTGATGGTTAACACAGACTCCTCACTTCTGGGGTGGGGCGCGATGCTGTGTCACCTCAAAGTATTCGACCTTTGGACACTTCAAGACAGGTAGTTTTATATACATTATTTGGAACTCCTGGCTGTTTTTCTGGCACTCAAAGCCTTTCAACCGTCCATCACGAGCAAAGTAGTCCATATTCGCACTGACAATTCTGTAGCAATGTTTTACATCAAGAAGCAGGGTGGCACCAAGTCACCTCTCCTTGTGGACCTAGCCTTACAGATTTGGGAATGGCCATCCAGCACAAGATTTGATTCCTGGCTGTACACATTTCGGGTAAGGTAAATGTGACCGTCGACTCACTCAGCCGCCAGTCAGCAGCCAGTTACAAGTGGGAATTGAGCACAGTTGTTCTCTCCACCATTTTGCGCCAATGGGGATCTCCAGAAGTGGACCTCTTTGCAACTTTTACAAACAGGAATCTTCCTCTATATGTATCCAGAAACGGTCTTGGGATCTCCTCCCAAGGGGACGCTTTTGAGATTCCATGGCACAACATGAAGACTTATGCTTTTCCTGCACTGCCTCTGATTGATCAGTCACTCTGCAAGCTCAGGAATGCATCAAACTGCACTCTCCTCCTCATAGCTCCTTGGTGGCCAGCCAGTTTCTGGTTCTCGGAACTTCAGCATCTGTCGATTATCCCTCTGATCAGATTGCCGTTGATTCCCGACCTGCTTCACCAGTGTGAACACCAGATGTGGCACCCCTCCCCAGGGTCGGGCTGGAGCAAAAAATTGTCTCGGGCACCAATGAAAAAGTGGCCCAGAGCTGCAAATGGCAATTCATTCAATTTATGACAGACCGTTTGAATAGCACCCAAGGGCGAGTTTTTTGACCAAATATGACGGCAACTCTGCAATTTACAGAATATTTATTCAGCAACTATGGTCAAAACTTCTAGCCACATAGTGAAGTAACTCATCAAACTGGCCCCC
Source organism: Ambystoma mexicanum (assembly GCF_040938575.1). NCBI lineage: Eukaryota > Metazoa > Chordata > Amphibia > Caudata > Ambystomatidae > Ambystoma > Ambystoma mexicanum. The sequence continues at coordinate 1,094,730,047 of NC_090941.1, forward strand.
ATTGGCCAAAAACGTGAACCACTTTGACCAAAAAATCTGCCCCACACTAGTATTTTGCATTTTTGGTTCGGCCATGGGCCTATTGGCAGTCCGAGCCTGCTCCTACCCATAATCGTTCAGGCGGCCTGGTGCCTGAATTCAGATCTTTAGCGCATTTCAATTTGTCCGAGGACAATATGCACATTATCCAAGCTGCCAGAAAACCTTCTACAAGGTCTCAATATAGGAGCAAATGGCTCCGTTTTTACCACTGGTGTTTAGCTAAACAACTTGACCCCAGGCACGCTACGACTGACACTGTTCTTTTGTTCGTATCTCACCTCACTGCTTCGGGCATTCTTGTCCTCCAGGACTTAGTTATCTGCCATTGTGGCCTATATTTACACTGACAGCTGTTCCTTTTCTTTGACTAATCCAGTCATTAAAAGGCATTTTGCGGGTCTTCTACATCTTTTCCCACCTGTACGCACTCCTCATCCCAAATGGGATTTGAATGAGATCCTCACTGTGTTATGCCATAAACCATTTGAACCCATGGCCACTAGCGATCTCAAATACCTTTCTTGGAAGGTCGCCTTTTTGATCGCAGTGACATCGGCAAGGCGAGTAAGTGAACTCCAAGCTCTGCACTTCTTTACTGCCTAAGTTGGTTACCGATTTTCATTTGAACCAATCGATCTTCTTACCAGTCTTTTTTACTAGGAGTAAGGTAGTCACTACGGTGAGTAACTTTATTAAACTCCCCACCCCCGAAAAGAGAAAGGGTGTGTTTCTCTCTTGGATGGCCAACATCCCAGCCCATAAATCCAGATTACCTCAGTATAAGACACCACTCTAGTCAAAATAAAAGGAATTTGTTAAGAATTGAATAAGCAAGCAAGCTGCTTCCTAATGCCTTATTGAAGAATTACACAGAACCATACCCAAGCATGTTAAGAGCCCAACATATAAATTAGCTAAAAAAACAGTCAGTGAATTACTCAGTGCTTAGAGAAGAAATTAACTGTTTGTAGAAGAAACATGCTTATAACTACTTGGGAACTATCATTTACACATTCCAAGTGTTTGATAACAGTTGCGGGAAAACAAAATAAATAGCTTATTGACTGGCTGACAAAAAAGTGGAAAACATACGAATTGCACTTTGCAGTAGAAAAATATCCACCCATAAAATAATATTATCTGCATCAAACAACCGGCGTCAGTCTTTTTTCCAGTAATTTTCTGACAGAATCAAAGAATAGGCTTCTGTCTGTTTTGAAAAGTGAGGCGTGGGCCTGTGCTTCGAGCTGGGCACAAGGTTCCTGTGTTTTCTGGGATTTTGGTGAATATGGTCACATTTTGTGCAACCCTTTGGCCAAAACTATTTCACAGATAAGGGGAAAGGCAAGAGATGTTGACGAGCAGAATAACTGGCTATCATGGCAACTGGCAACACATCTGGCATTAATTAATGTTTGGCTAATCTGGAGATGGGGCATTGGGAGCATCTGTCCCTAAGTGAACTGCGTATGTGTGGCTGTAGTGCGTGTGTGAATAAATGAGCTGAAAAACATGGTGCTGATGAGCGACCATCGTGGACATTCACTTCCATTTACCGCAATGAAACAGCAATGAAAACCTACGTTTTCGTGGGCATAGCAAGTAAACATGTATTTATGCATCAGAGGCAGTGTTACATACTGATGTAACTGTTGAGAATAGTTGTATTGTCCGCCGAAGGGCAATCCAGAAAGGGTGTCAGAGCGCTCTGCAGATGCAGTGATAAGGGGTACTGGGAACAAAAGCAAGGAGAGAAGTTGTTTTTTTTCCGCTTCTAGTTGGAATATACCACTCTTTGCTCCTCATGCTTACTGTCTGCTCTTCGGCCGAGGGCAGTCTGGTAACCCATGAGGGGCGGGGATCGAAAGTAGCCCAATAAAGAGAAGAGGTATTCTTCTTGGGAAAGCAGTTAGAATTTGAACCCCGGGTGATGCAGTCTCAATAAGAGGGAGGACGCTCCGCTCCAGACCCCGTTAGTACGAGTGATCTCTTTGACTACCTTCTGTGGGTCTAAGCAGTGTTGTGGTGGCAGAGCTGGAGGTGTCTTCTGCAACTATCCTAACTGTGATGCTCTCTTTCTATGTTTATGTATAACTGACTATGGGGGTCATTATGAGTTTGGAGGTAGCCATGGTGCAAATAGCACCATGGCTGCCTCCAAACCCGTTTCTGGTTCCGTGGTGTCGGAATGGGGATTTACCGGGACATTCCGACCTATGCAGACCCGGTAAGTCCCCATTTTCAAAACCATTCCCCATTCCCATTGAGCCCCTATAGGGCTCAATGGGAATGGGGAAGGAGCTAATAATGGGCCCACAAATTGCGGCCACGTTATTAGCTCTCGGGAGGATAGCTCAGCGGCAACGTGCTCGCCTTGGAAGTAAGACGACACGGATCACCACAGGTTCGATCCCTGGGTCTGCGCTTAGAAACCTCTGGGTATTAAGCGCGTTATAAATAACCAATCATATCATATCCCTGGTCCCTTAACGAATCCCGCTAAGGGTGGCTGTTAAAACCAGCCGCCCCTAGTAGGACCCACTAAGGGACCTCGGAATGAGGTGGTAGGGGGTTAATGGCACCGGCATCCTTACCGGTGCCGTTAACCCCTTACCGCCGCAGTCGAAATGAGGCTGTATGTGTTTATTTTTCTTCATGTATGTAATGAGTGAATAAAGGGCATATACCAAGCCATTTATATTATCATTCTAACTGGCATTTCTTGTGTAATTCTTTACCTACCTGAATCCAATAACTTATTTTGCAAGGGTCCGGGGGCAAAAGTACAAGCTATCCCCACATGGACAAGATAAACCAAAACAGTGGCACTCGGCCGGTTCCTCTGTACTTGTACCTGGGAGACAAGCCTTACATTCAAAGCTGATGCAGAAGTGTGATTTGCAAGGAAATGGCAAAGCGTCCTCGACCGACAACCTTTCTGTGGGGGCCTCCTTCCAGGAGCCCTGCCCACAAGTGATGGTTAACACAGACTCCTCACTTCTGGGGTGGGGCGCGATGCTGTGTCACCTCAAAGTATTCGACCTTTGGACACTTCAAGACAGGTAGTTTTATATACATTATTTGGAACTCCTGGCTGTTTTTCTGGCACTCAAAGCCTTTCAACCGTCCATCACGAGCAAAGTAGTCCATATTCGCACTGACAATTCTGTAGCAATGTTTTACATCAAGAAGCAGGGTGGCACCAAGTCACCTCTCCTTGTGGACCTAGCCTTACAGATTTGGGAATGGCCATCCAGCACAAGATTTGATTCCTGGCTGTACACATTTCGGGTAAGGTAAATGTGACCGTCGACTCACTCAGCCGCCAGTCAGCAGCCAGTTACAAGTGGGAATTGAGCACAGTTGTTCTCTCCACCATTTTGCGCCAATGGGGATCTCCAGAAGTGGACCTCTTTGCAACTTTTACAAACAGGAATCTTCCTCTATATGTATCCAGAAACGGTCTTGGGATCTCCTCCCAAGGGGACGCTTTTGAGATTCCATGGCACAACATGAAGACTTATGCTTTTCCTGCACTGCCTCTGATTGATCAGTCACTCTGCAAGCTCAGGAATGCATCAAACTGCACTCTCCTCCTCATAGCTCCTTGGTGGCCAGCCAGTTTCTGGTTCTCGGAACTTCAGCATCTGTCGATTATCCCTCTGATCAGATTGCCGTTGATTCCCGACCTGCTTCACCAGTGTGAACACCAGATGTGGCACCCCTCCCCAGGGTCGGGCTGGAGCAAAAAATTGTCTCGGGCACCAATGAAAAAGTGGCCCAGAGCTGCAAATGGCAATTCATTCAATTTATGACAGACCGTTTGAATAGCACCCAAGGGCGAGTTTTTTGACCAAATATGACGGCAACTCTGCAATTTACAGAATATTTATTCAGCAACTATGGTCAAAACTTCTAGCCACATAGTGAAGTAACTCATCAAACTGGCCCCCATTGGCCAAAAACGTGAACCACTTTGACCAAAAAATCTGCCCCACACTAGTATTTTGCATTTTTGGTTCGGCCATGGGCCTATTGGCAGTCCGAGCCTGCTCCTACCCATAATCGTTCAGGCGGCCTGGTGCCTGAATTCAGATCTTTAGCGCATTTCAATTTGTCCGAGGACAATATGCACATTATCCAAGCTGCCAGAAAACCTTCTACAAGGTCTCAATATAGGAGCAAATGGCTCCGTTTTTACCACTGGTGTTTAGCTAAACAACTTGACCCCAGGCACGCTACGACTGACACTGTTCTTTTGTTCGTATCTCACCTCACTGCTTCGGGCATTCTTGTCCTCCAGGACTTAGTTATCTGCCATTGTGGCCTATATTTACACTGACAGCTGTTCCTTTTCTTTGACTAATCCAGTCATTAAAAGGCATTTTGCGGGTCTTCTACATCTTTTCCCACCTGTACGCACTCCTCATCCCAAATGGGATTTGAATGAGATCCTCACTGTGTTATGCCATAAACCATTTGAACCCATGGCCACTAGCGATCTCAAATACCTTTCTTGGAAGGTCGCCTTTTTGATCGCAGTGACATCGGCAAGGCGAGTAAGTGAACTCCAAGCTCTGCACTTCTTTACTGCCTAAGTTGGTTACCGATTTTCATTTGAACCAATCGATCTTCTTACCAGTCTTTTTTACTAGGAGTAAGGTAGTCACTACGGTGAGTAACTTTATTAAACTCCCCACCCCCGAAAAGAGAAAGGGTGTGTTTCTCTCTTGGATGGCCAACATCCCAGCCCATAAATCCAGATTACCTCAGTATAAGACACCACTCTAGTCAAAATAAAAGGAATTTGTTAAGAATTGAATAAGCAAGCAAGCTGCTTCCTAATGCCTTATTGAAGAATTACACAGAACCATACCCAAGCATGTTAAGAGCCCAACATATAAATTAGCTAAAAAAACAGTCAGTGAATTACTCAGTGCTTAGAGAAGAAATTAACTGTTTGTAGAAGAAACATGCTTATAACTACTTGGGAACTATCATTTACACATTCCAAGTGTTTGATAACAGTTGCGGGAAAACAAAATAAATAGCTTATTGACTGGCTGACAAAAAAGTGGAAAACATACGAATTGCACTTTGCAGTAGAAAAATATCCACCCATAAAATAATATTATCTGCATCAAACAACCGGCGTCAGTCTTTTTTCCAGTAATTTTCTGACAGAATCAAAGAATAGGCTTCTGTCTGTTTTGAAAAGTGAGGCGTGGGCCTGTGCTTCGAGCTGGGCACAAGGTTCCTGTGTTTTCTGGGATTTTGGTGAATATGGTCACATTTTGTGCAACCCTTTGGCCAAAACTATTTCACAGATAAGGGGAAAGGCAAGAGATGTTGACGAGCAGAATAACTGGCTATCATGGCAACTGGCAACACATCTGGCATTAATTAATGTTTGGCTAATCTGGAGATGGGGCATTGGGAGCATCTGTCCCTAAGTGAACTGCGTATATGTGGCTGTAGTGCGTGTGTGAATAAATGAGCTGAAAAACATGGTGCTGATGAGCGACCATCGTGGACATTCACTTCCATTTACCGCAATGAAACAGCAATGAAAACCTACGTTTTCGTGGGCATAGCAAGTAAACATGTATTTATGCATCAGAGGCAGTGTTACATACTGATGTAACTGTTGAGAATAGTTGTATTGTCCGCCGAAGGGCAATCCAGAAAGGGTGTCAGAGCGCTCTGCAGATGCAGTGATAAGGGGTACTGGGAACAAAAGCAAGGAGAGAAGTTGTTTTTTTTCCGCTTCTAGTTGGAATATACCACTCTTTGCTCCTCATGCTTACTGTCTGCTCTTCGGCCGAGGGCAGTCTGGTAACCCATGAGGGGCGGGGATCGAAAGTAGCCCAATAAAGAGAAGAGGTATTCTTCTTGGGAAAGCAGTTAGAATTTGAACCCCGGGTGATGCAGTCTCAATAAGAGGGAGGACGCTCCGCTCCAGACCCCGTTAGTACGAGTGATCTCTTTGACTACCTTCTGTGGGTCTAAGCAGTGTTGTGGTGGCAGAGCTGGAGGTGTCTTCTGCAACTATCCTAACTGTGATGCTCTCTTTCTATGTTTATGTATAACTGACTATGGGGGTCATTATGAGTTTGGAGGTAGCCATGGTGCAAATAGCACCATGGCTGCCTCCAAACCCGTTTCTGGTTCCGTGGTGTCGGAATGGGGATTTACCGGGACATTCCGACCTATGCAGACCCGGTAAGTCCCCATTTTCAAAACCATTCCCCATTCCCATTGAGCCCCTATAGGGCTCAATGGGAATGGGGAAGGAGCTAATAATGGGCCCACAAATTGCGGCCACGTTATTAGCTCTCGGGAGGATAGCTCAGCGGCAACGTGCTCGCCTTGGAAGTAAGACGACACGGATCACCACAGGTTCGATCCCTGGGTCTGCGCTTAGAAACCTCTGGGTATTAAGCGCGTTATAAATAACCAATCATATCATATCCCTGGTCCCTTAACGAATCCCGCTAAGGGTGGCTGTTAAAACCAGCCGCCCCTAGTAGGACCCACTAAGGGACCTCGGAATGAGGTGGTAGGGGGTTAATGGCACCGGCATCCTTACCGGTGCCGTTAACCCCTTACCGCCGCAGTCGAAATGAGGCTGTATGTGTTTATTTTTCTTCATGTATGTAATGAGTGAATAAAGGGCATATACCAAGCCATTTATATTATCATTCTAACTGGCATTTCTTGTGTAATTCTTTACCTACCTGAATCCAATAACTTATTTTGCAAGGGTCCGGGGGCAAAAGTACAAGCTATCCCCACATGGACAAGATAAACCAAAACAGTGGCACTCGGCCGGTTCCTCTGTACTTGTACCTGGGAGACAAGCCTTACATTCAAAGCTGATGCAGAAGTGTGATTTGCAAGGAAATGGCAAAGCGTCCTCCTAGTGGCAAACCCAATCCCATTCCCTTAGGTTCAAACCTGCTGGCTTCAAGAATGGTGCAATCATTCCTCCAACCGCACAATGCATCCTGGATCCATCACTCTGTGATGTGGGTGGTTGGCAGGTGCATGAGAAAGTTGTGTAGGAGATGTCGTTACTTACCTGTAACTGTATTTCTCCAGCATTGGTATCTTCCATAGATTCACATTTTTGAATATTCCCTGTCATCAGACGGGGAATCTTCACTAATTTAAAAATAATTGTATATATAAATGTTTCCTAAAGGAAAAAGGTGATACAGACTGCTCATTATGCATGAAAGGCACTAACTTGTGCAACCCCTCCATCTCAGTATGGCCCATAAGGACCCCAACCAATGAAGTGGCATGTTTTAAGCTCCACCCCAGGCAGCCATCTTCAGATTTTGCCTGTAGAGACTGTAACACGATGACTGATTGGGATTGGAGAAGCCTCCCAGTGGATGAGGGTGGGCGCTTGAGTATGAAAGATACCAATGCTGGAGAAATACAGTTACAGGTAAGTAACAAAGACTTCTCCAGCATTGGATCTTTCATAGATCCACATGCAAGAATAGAATACCAAGCAGTGAAGCATGCCATGCTCCTATAAAACACAGTAGAGGTTTAGCCTCAACATTAAGGATGGTAGAACATAGGATGCTCCTACCTAACGCAAACAGGTGGTGGAGGACTGCCTGTCTGACCTCTGACTCCCTTCTGACATCTTCTGCTAAGCAGTAATGCTTGGAGAACGTTTGGCGCGTGTTCCAGGTTGCTGCTCTTCATATGTCCTTTATCGCCACTCCCGCTTGAAATTCTGCTGACGCTGCCCTCCCTCTGGTGGAGTATTGGTGGCCCCCAGTAGTAAACCTTTAGAAAGACAGTGAAAGGCGGCTCTGTTGAGATGGCCTGAAGCTCACCAATTTGTCTAGCAGACGTTATGGCTACTAAAAAGGTGACATTCCAAGATAAGACTCATCTATGGATGGGTTCATACTGTGCTGTCATAAGCGCTGACGACGGTATCCAAGCACCAAGATGGCATCGGGGAGAAAAATGTGTAGTAAGCCAGACAAACCTTGACTAGCAGGTCAGTGATTAGTGAGGCCTAGTGTGGGCCTGTGGTATGGGCTGAGATGGCTGAGAGATGCACTTTAATAGATGACTGAGAAAGTCTGCTCTGGGCCATGGGTAACAAGTAGGACAAAACTTGGTCCATAGATGTTGTCAGCGGGTCTAGTTGCTCTGCTGCACACAAGGTGGTGAAGTGGGTCCACTTTTTGCCCTAAGTTGAATGGGTGGATTGCGCTCTGGAGGCTGTTGGGGACAAACTCCCAGGTAGGTTTGAGGGCTACTAGGAGTTTGCGGACTCGTGGAAGGCCCCAACACCTTCCCCCAAAAAGGAAAGTAGACCCAGCCATACATAAAGTTCAACTGCGGTTTATTACAGCCAAAACCAACAGGCATCAGTACAAGGATAGACGAAACAACGTCTCCTGGCTCGCAGGCCAGTTTTGTTCCCAAATGAGATCAGAATGACGTTACGACCTGGGCTCTTCTCCAGAAAACTGGCCTACTGGATTGGTCGTCAGGAGCCTAATAACCTATATATTCCCTTATATGAGTTATTCCAATGGCTCTCGCATGTCAGGTGGCTGGCCTGGTCCATCCCCAAATTACAATCTCTAAACAGTGTTGAGGTGTGAGGGATTTACCATTGATTCTTGCCCGTTGCTACCCACCTCTAGGAGCCTGAACTGTAATTGGCTAGAGCTGACCTCCCCAGGACTGGGATTCACAATGGTTCTCAGCTCGTGGTGTACCTTCTCAAGGTAATAAGAATGACTATGTGTCTGCATTGTAACTTGTGTGCACCACCTTAGACTATGAGAGTGCTCGTTCATATCGTGCAACACTTGTCTCACATTGCAACATCTTTGTTGCAAGCTTCTGTCTGGCGGCGTGCAATCAACTCTCTTTCCCAGCTCTGGTTTCAATTCATCATCTGTGTCAGCCGGGTCACGTCTTTGGAGACCGTGATTTGGAGCTTCTGCAGCTCTGAATTATGAGGAATTATTCACATTTATTGCAGCTGGTGTTACTGTCATTCAGGGAATGGAATGTCATTTGTATCTGGTGGCCTTGGCAGCAGGTCCTGTCTCACACATTTGCTCTCTGTTCAGCCTGAATTCACCTTAGCTCAGCTCTTGCTGAGAGGCTTGTGGCCTGCTGTAATTTTCCTGAACCATTATGCGGTTCGTAGAGTGTCCATGGTATTCTATATTCTCCATGCGTTAGTCACACTTGGATCTTTCAGGTCTCATAGGTGTTCCTGCAGTTCCATAAGTTTAATTGCACATAAGCATTTGCAAACTTCATTCAGGATCTCTTGCTTCTTGCGGTTTTTGCATTGCTGCGTTAAGCTAATGGCAAAACAATAAAAGCGAGGACATTATGTATATGTTTCTGTCCTCTAACTATAGAACTGTACGCTTGTGTTCTTTGTGTATTTGAGAGTGTGTTTTTGTCCCCATGTGCAGATGGCACGTGTGCTTCCTGTCTAATGATGCTATATTGTGGTGCCTCTAATAACGTCAATGGCTTTGGCTTCTCAGCGCTTTAGTCAATACTGTCATTTGAGGTCTATTTAGTTGCAGCCGGAAGCTCTTCATCCACTTTTGGTTAGGCTAGTACCGCACCTGGTCCGTAGGGCTGACTGAGTGGGTACCTCTCAACATACTTATCGATAATTGGAGCACTAGGAATTGGTCCGAAATAGTATGGCCGTTTATGACATCTCTTGCTCTTCTTCCATGTCATGTACCTTATAGGAGGGGGCGAATTTGGCCATCCCTCTTCAAGGATCTGATGACAACCCAGCATTCAGTGGGCAGTGTCAGATTTGCCAGTTCTCGCTGCTCAGGACCATGGCTTTGGGCGACAGACTGGACGGATCATGATAGAGAATTTTCCTATAAACTATTTTCCAAATTCAAACTATGTCTATCATAAGTCTCCGCTCACACCAGAGTACAACTTCTGAACACTCACTTTAAATATACTCAGTCAATCATTTAGCTTTATTATGGTGTTAGCCAAAAAGCAACACATAAATACAACAAAAAACATTTGGACACATAAAATGACTGCAGATATTTAAAACGAAAGAACACATTTGAAGATAAAATCGATGAAGCATATGATAAGCAGATTTACAACTATTGAAATAAAATATTTGCACAATGTACTTTTTGGGTGGCTTATAACTACGCTCTCCCTGAACGGATCCTCACCAAACTTTGCAAAAAAAGTATTTGGGTCTCTCTGAATTTTTTTTGCAAAGTTTGGTGAGGATTCGTCCAGGGGGGGCAAAGTTATAGGGGGGGTCCCAAAACTTCATAGACTGAATGGGAAAAAAATGTTGCTCGCGCCTACAGCCCAAACCGCTGGACGGATTTCCACCAAATTTGGACCAGGAGCAGCGGCTTGGTCCCGAAAGCGTGCTTTTGCAAATTTGGTGAAAATCCGTCCAGTATTTTTTTTCAAAATGACCAAAAAGTAGGTAAAAAAAAATCAGTGATATCTGTGTTCGGTTCGCAAACACACTTCCCTGTTCGCTCTGCGGACAGTGTCCTGATTGGCCAATCGTCTTGCGTGATGTTCGCAGACATGCAACGTGTTCGCTGATTGGACGGCATGGAGCGTGAAGCGCGTCATATTTTTCGGTAGCGCCCGCCATCTTGGATTCGCGGACGTCCGCGGACAGCGCGGTGAAACTTTGTTCAAAATGTGTATTTTGTAGAGTGTGTTGGTGTGTAGGAGTGTTTGGGGAGGGTGGGAGTGTATGAGATAGGATGAAAGTTGTGTTTTTTATGTGTTAGACGTTCTTTTTGTGTTCAATTTGTTTGCGGACATCACGGGTGTTCTGAAATGTTCTAAATAAACTGACTGGGGGTGTTCTAAGGACTCAAAATGTGTCCGTTTTGTTCGCAAGCAAAGTGAAACTGTTCTAAGAACACTCGCGGTGTCCGGGGAGTGTTCGAAGGGGGTGTCCTGAGGACGCTGTCTGTATTGTTCTCTGTCAAGTTGAATGTGTTCTAAGAACACCCGCGGTGTCCTGAAATGTTCGCAAATAAACAAAATGGGGGTGTTCTGAAGACGTTTTTGAGAACACTCCCGGTGTCCTGGAATGTTCGTAGGGGGTGTCCTTAGGACGCTGTCCGTATTGTTCGTTGTTAAGTTGAAAGTGTTCTAAGAACTATCGTGTTGTTCTGAAATGTTCGTAGGGGGTGTCCTGAAAACAGTGTCCGTATTGTTCGCTGGCAAGTTCAAAGTGTTCTAAGAACACTCACATTGTTCGCGGACATTAAACGTTTCCCATAGATCATAGTTGAAATGTTTGACTCTATGGATGTGATATGCTGCGGTGGTTGTTGCCAGGGCATAGAGTCTTGGGTGCATGGCCATTTGGCCATGCACCCAAGACTCTATGCCCTGGCAACAACCACCGCAGCATATCACATTCATATTTGCTTATAACTTTGGGTGAAAAACAAATGTATAAGGAACAATACAGCATTGGAAATTGACATTTCCATTGCTGCCAACAGTTTTACGGCAGAGTTTGTGCCTTAATGTTTTAAAAATAGGTTCACCTTTTACTGGTGTTAATTGAAGCAGATCTCCAAAAACAATAATGTGTTTTCCTGCAAAGAGCTCTTCATAGTCTGTTTTGAGTACTTCTTGTAATCTGAGGTGAATCAAAGCTAACATCAGGTTGGAGACCATGCTCACTTCATCTATTAGTAGCATTTTCATTTGTTTCAATACTCTGCGTAATTCCATTGCAGCTTCTGCAGAAAGTTTGTAATAGTCTAATTTGTTCTGGTGTTCTACTGGTAATAGTAGTAATCGGTGTAATGTAACACCACCTATGTTGTAGGCAGCTAAACCTGTGGGGGCAGTGACAAAAGCTGACAGTTTGTTGTTTGTCAATTGTTGAAGGAACTTACTAATGATTTTGATTGGGAATGTTTTGCCAGAACCAGCTTCACCACTGACGTACAGTAGTATAGGTTTATAATTATGGCAGGAACATTCTTTATTTTCATGTTTTACACCATGTGCAATTTGTTTTGTTACTTCTTGAAAAATGCTACTTTGCTCATTGTTTAGTTTTGATTGTAGTATAGTTAAGTCTTCATTATCTTCATACTGACACATGTTGTTTTCTACTTCTATCATAGCTAATTCTGCCTCATTTGTTATTAGTGGTTCTCCCAGTGGTTCTTGGCTTCCTGTTACAGAAGGTTCACTACTGTCAGGAGTATCCTTATCTAGTTGGGCTTGGAGTTCTTCTTCATGCTGCTGTTCATTGTGCAACATTGTTTTGTACTGTGTAAAGTTTACATCAGTTATAGTGCTTTCATTTGCTTTGAAAGCAACCTCATATGAGTCATAGTTATCTAGTAATTGTTCTTCTTTTCTCCATGGTCTGAAGAGTTGTAGCAGGGACATGTAATATACTTCTTTATGTTACGGAGTCTTCAATGACAATTTGATATGATTAATTAAATTTGGTTTAGTGAGTTTAACTAAGCTGCCTTCACAGTCTGTCACTCTATATTTACCTTTTTTTTCGTCAGGTTTCATATTATTTTTGTATGTGTAGTTTTGGGCTATTTGGTATAGACGCATGTTTTCCAAAGTATTACTTCTGTTTGGGTAGTATGTGTCCAATAAATTGTTTTTTAAAATGTCTTGGCTGTTGGGATCATGTTTGGCTATTGTTTCTATATCTTCATATGATTTTAGAACTCTTTTTCTAGATTTAGCTGGACCAAGACTTAGCCATACTATATTTTCAGATTTACCATACAATGAAGTACCAGTTAAACAATCAGCTGCTTCATAAGATCCACATTCTCTATGGGTGAGCATTTTTATGCCCAAGCTGTATAATTTCTGAGATACTGTTTTATCTGATGACAGGTCATTCCAGAGGTCTTGGAGCTCTGTCTTTTCTGCTTTAGTTAAGTATGCTGTGACATATCGTGCAACTGCAGTAGAATTGTCTGCAATGTACTGCACATCTATGTTTGCATTCCATAAGTGGGCAATGATTGCATTATAATCATTGATATATTTTTCTTCTTCTTTTCTTTTTATGTAATATGTATTTTTAGATGACTTACCTTTAACACTATGTCTAACTGAAGACATGAGGTTGTTTACTTGACCTGTATTTGTAACTGGTCTAGGGAAACCAAATCGGCATTTGGTGTAGTATTTGCCTTTGTTTTTGTATTTGCGACGACAATATTTTCCACATTTGTGTCTTTGAAATTGTAAAATTTGTGCATGAAGATCACTATTTGTGGCTTCTGATGGAATTTCACAAGTGACATATTTTTCAGTAAACTGTAAAACAGTGGCATCACTGTCTTGATCAAATTTAGGAGCATCTTTAATCCATAAAAGCATGTGGATATGTGGTGCTCCCCTGGCTTGGTATTCTTTTCTCCAAAAGAAGTGTTGCACTTCTCCAAGGGGAGGAACAGTTTTATTACAAATAAAATGTAGCATAGCAATGAAGCGATGGTGAAAATATCTTGAAACATTAACAGGATCCAAAGAACAAAGTTCTCCAGGTGTTAGAATATCTATGTTTGTTTTGTTTTTATTTGATATGCGTAGGAAGTCGTGTAAATCTTCCCATGCATATTCTGCACAACTTAATGTAACAAACCAAGTGGGTGGGCCAAGGTTTCTGATCATACAACGTACATCTCCATGACGTCGAAACCAGTACTCTTTAGTACCACGCATATTTGCTAATAGATTTGTAATATTTGATTGTAAAACCTCATCCTTTTGTTGCACTTTCTCTAATAATTGTGTAGCTGTCATATTTTAAAAGTGTGATCCTGATTTTAATATGTGTGCAACTCAGTAACATAAAGTTGCTAGTTCACTTTCAAAGAGTAGGTGGAATATGTATTCCACATTTTGTCTAAATCTGGGATCTTCAGAATACATCCGTAATGAGCGGTATTCTGAAGCTGATATTTGAATAGGTCTATCATCATACCTTCCTCCTTTGCCAGTAGGAAAGAGTAGAGGAAAAGCACGTGCTTCTATACTTTTTTCCCATATGCTGATTGGTGATCCTTTTGTTTGACGCATTTGGTACGTTTCCAGTGCATCTTCTATGGTGTCATTAGAGTGCAATGGATGAATTGTATAATGGTCTAAAGTGTTTGATATTGTTGCAGGATCTAAGAGGCCAAATTGACCAGCTTCTTGTGTTTCTTGAATTATTTCAGTTGTATCTTTCAAGTTTTCTTCAATATTAATTTCTTTGTAATATTCATTATTCTCTTTAAGATATTGGAAGGCTTGTCTAACTTTATATAAATCTACCAGCTGTTGCCATATTTTTGTTGTCTTTTGTAGGTACTCCATTTATTAATATAATTAAAGATTGCTGCATTGGATGTTGCACTCCTAGAGTATGCACATTTTCTTTTAGATTTAATGGTAAATAAACTACTTTTCCACGAATGCCTTTTACCAATTCAGAGGGAGGTAATTTTGCTGTTTTTGGTTGAAGGCGTATTATTGCTTGAAATGGGTGTACTGTTTGAATTATGATGCTCTCATATAAATTAAGTTGTTGTAGAGGTTTTGGTACTGGGTATATTTCCAAATTATTTGTGATAGAACGTGAAGGAGATTGGTTGTTGTCAAGTTTTGTAGTGTGTAGGGGAGGAGTGGTCCAAAAGACCCTCCTTGCCTGCATCCCCTCCCCATGTGAGGGCCATGGCTCATTGGGCGTCCCCTCAGACCACCCGGGCCCAGGTGGTGGAGGGTTCACCTGCTGATGACATTGCCCACACGTATTGAATTTAGCTAGGCCCAGAAACCATTTTGTCTATCAAAGATGGTGTGAGCTCAGCGCACTGTAGCGCGGCCCCCACCCTCGGAGAGTTTCAATTATCCCTGTCGCCACAGCACCCTGGCAGATCCGCTGTGAGCCCGTTCCCACGAACAAAACGGACATGAACTAGCATAAGATACTAATACTGTAACATTTCACCGTCCACAGTGTATCACTGCTCCCAGCATGACCCGGTCAGCGAGGCCTGGGTGATGGGGAGATCTGTAGAATGGTCATCCGATGAAAGCAGAAAAACACCCAAATACGAATGTCAAAAACTACTTTTAATACGTGTATCCTTTCCATAAAACTACTTCTACTAAAGAAACCTGTAAAATTGTGTAAGGATTGTAAGAAACACATGTTTACATGACACCAGCTATGGAGAACCCACACCCCTGCAGGGGTGTGCAAATGATAAAAGCATTCCGGGGGAGTATTCTCTATATGTATCATTGAAAACCATACACCCCGCGATCCCGCGCCATAACTGAACTAATGCTACTAGAGTACACAAGAAGACGAATGTAACCATGCAGAGGGCTCATGTGAAGGATGTGCGAGAATGCACTTGTCATGCGTGTATGTCTAAGCCCCTTATGTGCCGCCACCGTCACATACAGTGGCGGGTCATTTTCTATGTACTCCACCAACCTCAATACTACCTCACTTACTGCAAATGTATATGCATATAACTAAATACTGTAATTGTTAAAACATAGTGTACGAATAAGGTGTTCAGACTGGATATAATTGAGACACATCCAACAAAGTGAAATGTATGTTTTCAAGTGATTCAGACAAATATTATAAAGGGTTCAAATGATTGTGATGTTTTCACCTCTAAAAGCCGGCAACACACGAGGAAGATACCTTTGTGAATATGTGCAAGGCCATTCCCCCTCCCACCCTGCGAAGACTGCCAAACATGAGAGCAGAGGCCCGCGCCGCGCTGCTCCACCTCCCCCAACCAGACTGGAGCCGCTTCAAAGATTTGTAGCCCCCTCTGCAGCACCCAAAGCCGCGGCCCGCCACCTTCATTATTTACAGCACAGCAGTAAACCTCTGCCTGAACACACACTTCCAAAGGCGCCCCCTCGTAAACCCCACAACCCACCGGATCATCTTAGACTTATGGCCCTGTGCAATCAGGACACCCAACACTGTGGCAACACACAGCGGCACATTTATAACCACATCTAACAAGACAGGGAGGCATGCACCGCCCGTCCCATGCCCTGAAGCTTAGCCCCTCAACCTATGGCTCCGGTCAACAGGACACTGGTAACCTTGCCCATGACGAATGACCATCAGACCCCTCACAAGGTGCATTCCTCCTGTGTTGCATTAACCTGTAGAATAACCTATTGGAAGATTTACTAAAGAAGATAATATTGTAATGACTGAATGACTGCGGTGTGCATGGCCTAGGGCAAATAAGTCAGGAAACGACATTCATCTCTGACACTGGCCGCGATGGCACAACAACACCGCCCGGATGAACTCAACCAACCTGCCAGGCCCAGCCCAACCCACGAGGCTGACCAGTGACGTCTTCCAGCCAAAGCCAACCGCATCGCAGCAGCACCTATAGTTAGTCATCGCCACCCAATCCCATCGAACTTGTGCCCCCTATAGTATGTAGGTTCTTATGACGTTTTTTTGTAAATATATACGCCTGTCTTTGCTATTGTCAGACAGAGCGCTCCCGGAGTTTGCAGAGTTCTTTGCATGCCCTATTCTGATTGATAAACTCCCACTTAAGCTCACCCGCACTCTGTCTTGGCTTTATTCCCGACTTGGGAGAGTCCTTCATTGTCTCTCATTGCGGGGAGGATCATGCTGGTTGGGGACGCTTGCCTTCAGTGGTGACCCCGAAAGCGTGATTATTACTATTATTATTTTTTCCCGACCTAACATTACCGTCCCCTTTTGGCACAAGAATCTCCGGTCGATAAGGGATACGCACGGTGAGCCGGCTCCGGGAGGCTGCCCGCCAACGGCGACCGGTACACTAAGGAGTGCGCACTCAAAAGAGAGAGGGTACGGGATCCCAGTTGAAAAATCCCCTTTGAGTACCGCTCGCAAGAGCCGGGGCTGACTGTTGAGCGGACGGCAACACTGCCTGGACGGACTCAGTTTCGGAGACTATCGGTTCAAGACGGGCACGTGAGTATTGAGTGCGAGCGATCGTAAAGGGAGTGGGGGAAGAAGTCTAGGACAGAGAACGAAGAGGGGTAGAAAAGGGGGTACGCAGATCTACTAAGGATCATCCTAAAGTTTCTTTGCTTTTTCTTTGCATATGGCCATTAGGATCAAGAGGTGAATAAGAGATAAAAGTGACGGTAACCTAGCTCCGAAAGGGGGTGGAAGGCGGCGCCGCATAGTGCTATCTTGACTAGTACTGGGAATATATGAAGAAGTGGATTATAAGATAAAAGTGTCTGGCAAAGGGGGACACAGAGAATATATTAGTGACTGCTATTTCTTCCTTCTTTTCTTTTCTTTAGGTTTGGGGGGAAAATAAAAGTGAGATCAGTACAAAATGTTAGGGAGAAAGTAAAAGAGAGAGAGTCTTACTAGAAGAGGGAAGAACAGACCAATATATATATATATATATATGAGCATCCTTATATCTGAATAAGACGGACAGGGACAGCCGGCTAGGGAGGAAAGGGAGGGCAGCTTGAATTGTGAATAGAGTGTTACAGAGAGGTGTGTGCACCTCGTATGAGTCAGAAGACAATTTGATGCTGTGTGTGTGTAAAATGGTTATAAATGTATAGTAATTGAATGGTCATGGTAAGTGTGGCCGGATAAAGCTTCTTGATAAAAAAAAAAAAAAAATGATGGTGACAAGGTGAAGGGAGTGTGTACCTTTTTGATTTCCGGGTTGATATTGTCAAAATCACCGATGGGTTGCTCTTGTATGTGCCCCCCAAAGAGAAGAGAATAAAGACTGTGTACGGCCAGTTTTGTATTGCGCAGGCAGGGGGAAGAGCACAAGGGTTTACAATTGTAATTGTGGACACACAGAGACACACAAGTACTAGGAAAACGCAAAGATGGGGGCCGAAACACCCTTATCACATATTTGTAAGAACCTACCAGGGTACGCGGAGCGAATTAAGAAATATCATGACCAATGGATAACAGAGCTGAAAGGAGAGGGGTTACCCCAGATATGGCCCGAGGGGGGGTCCTTTGATAAAAGTGTTCTGGATATGGTGGCCACATGCATTTGTTTGAAATACAAGGGGAAGCAGTTGCACAATAGGAGGGAAATATTAGATCTCTGGAGGTTATTTGAAGAGATACCAGGCCTAAAGCACCAGCATTAAATCCTGACCTCCCATCCACCACTGACAATCCACTGATGATACAGAAAGATGCTAAAGAATCGTCAAATGTAGCGCCACCGATAGAGGTAATAAGCTTGTACCCGATATTAAACAAGCCTGTGCCCGCAGAAGGGTATAGTGACCCCACTTATGTGCCTCCCCCGACAACTACTACACCCCACCGGCCAACGGCACCCCCGCCATATGAAAGTACAAGGGAGCGAGCCCAGGCAAGTACACAAAGGGTGGACATAGAAAAGCTAACAGATGATTTACAATCCAGACTCTCAATAGCGAAAGATGAGCTCTCAAGGATAAAAGACATATGTGAACAGACAGCACTTAATGCAGTAAGATCAGGGCGCACGTCTAGAGCGCCGAGTGAGAATAGAACACTCGAAGACGGGTGGAAAAAGGTGAGCTACTGTTCAGAATTGAGGAAGAACCGACACGAATAATTGAAGTAGGGGCACGAGAGGGAGGTATTGATAATGAAGAAAGGCCTATAGGGGACAGAGAGGAACTACTATGTGACATAAGGGACGATTTAGAGAAAAGCGACAGGTTGAGCATGGCAATGGGAGGGGGAAGTGAAGGGGTGGATGGTACATGTTCAATGAGAACACTGGATGATGAGTGGACGGGGCGATTAAGGAAAAGGGTGGGGAAAATGGCATCACTGGGAACATCAGCAGCCAAAACGGGTGTAGATGCAACGACAAAAGGAAGGCTACAGCTCCCATTGATACATAGGGGAGGAGGGAGGCCGAATTATATCCCATGGGCTCAGATGGATAAAGCCAATTTATTAAAGCTATTGCCCCCGTTATCAGGAGGGGCAAGTAAGTGGATTTACGCCTTTGAGAAACAAACTGCCGGGGTACCCCTAGCAATAGGAGATGTGAAGAGCTTGCTCGTATCAGCAGTGGGGGATCAGGCTGAGAGAGTAAGGGTTAAGGCCGGTTTCCCGGGAGTAACATTAGACTGCGACCGCCATGACGGGGCCTCCTTTAACATAGTGCGTGCAAGGGTATGGGATGCCTTGCGAGAAACGTTTCCAGATACGCCAGACTTACAGTCAGTAATGCAGTGTACAATGAATGACGGGGAGGAGGCTATGGATTACATTTTTCGGATCCAAGAGATGTGGAGAGCAGAAACGGGCACGCCCTGGTATCAATCGACTTCTTTATTTTACTTCATTATAAAAAGAGGGCTCCCAAAGGAGGTGCAAAAGGCGCTTGACAAAATAGCGGGCATTGAAGCGAAGGGATGGCCTGAGATTCAGAGCATAATAGTACACCATTGTAAGAGAATAAAGGAAAGGGAGAAGGAGGTGGCGCAGAAGAGATTGGCAGACAAAGCAAAACTAGTGCAGACAAAGTTGGTGAAGGTCGTAGCGGCTGTAGCCGCACTCCCCCACGGCAGGGAGGGAGATGAGGAGGAGGAGGGGCTGATAGCAATACAAGGAAGGATGGCAACTAATTGGGCTGGAGCAGGACAGCGGCAGTGGAACGAGCAGGAGCAAGGCGGAGGTCTGCAGTGGCAAGAGTGGACCCCTCGAGGGGGACGAGGTGGGTACAGAGGCCGAAGAGGAGGTAGACCAGGGTACGGGGGAATGGGAGGAAATGGATGGCAGGGCCCTAGAGGTGCACAAGGGAGTTGCTGGAACTGTGGAAGATGGGGGCATTATTCTAGGGAATGCAGAGCCAGACCCATTAATGGGTTCCAAGAGGTAGAACAGTATGGCCATCCCCACCCGGGGAGCCCATATGGTCTTCCAATGGGACAACAACAACCGAGAAACGTAGGCCAAGGTAATAATAAGCAACAACCGGGGCACCAGTATAGAACACAGAACCACCCACAAAACAATGGCAATATGCAGTACATGCCAGGCAACCCTTTTGCGACAACAGCAAACGG
Organism: Ambystoma mexicanum; assembly: GCF_040938575.1. Taxonomy (NCBI): domain Eukaryota; kingdom Metazoa; phylum Chordata; class Amphibia; order Caudata; family Ambystomatidae; genus Ambystoma; species Ambystoma mexicanum. Next base: position 1,094,750,234 of record NC_090941.1, read on the forward strand.
GGCCCCCGCACCAGCACCCTATAGCGGCGTATCAGTAGTTTCAGGGAGTGTCTTCAATCAAGGGGGGGCGATGAGACACCCCGCATAGGACAGCCCACAGAGAACACTTGCGTGTCCAGTTCTATCTACCACCTACGATGCAGCAGAGGAACCATTGGTAGGGGCGCAGATAGGAGACAAGCAGTTCATATTCATGGTGGATTCGGGAGCGGAGAAATCATGTATCAGGGAGGGCCGTTTCCCGTTATCTAACAGGAAGTTAGAGACGCAGGGGTTCTCTGGGGCTGTAATTGAAGTTCCTTACACAGAAGTATTGGATGTAACAGTGGGGGGAAAGACTGTAAAGACACCCTTACTGTATTATGAACACTCACCAATAAATTTATTAGGGAGGGATCTCCTGAGTAAACTCAACATGACCATATCATTTACCGAGAGAGGAATAGTGTGTTCAACACCCGGAATATGCCCCTTGCGCGCGATGTTGGTAGTGCAAGCCTACACAACCACACAAGAAGTACGAGGGTTGCCGGAAAATGAGGAAATGTTTATTAAAGGCCTAAAGACATTGGCCCTCATAATTCCAGAGCTGAGAAGAATGGACTGGAGGATTCCAGCGGAGTTCCTCTTCCGCCCCATAGTGTGCCCCGACACAGCACCAGGATCAGTGGTATCATTAGATTTGCACGCTGTACAGGTATCAGCGAAAAGGATTGCTGTGATTGGATTAGATAGGGAAGTATGTGAGTGGCGTACAGTGCTGTGTACAAATGCCAACATCGCCCTAAGAGAGTTATCAGATGAGGATCTATTTTCAGATGCAGAAGGGGATGGTGAAATAGTAATGGAAATAGCGATTCCCTGTGACATTTTGATTCAAGCCAGGGAAATCCCCGTTCAACTGATGGCAGTGGTGGGAGCACCGCCGTCATTTTTTGATGACGACATGAGGCTCGTACCAAATAATTTGTGGACAACAGGCCCCCATGATGTAGGGCTGTTGCATGGAGTACAACCTGTGGTAATAAAACTAAAGCAAGGAGCAATTTTACCTCGAGTGAAACAGTATCCATTGTCCCGTGAAGCTGAAGAAGGGATAAAAGAGACAATAAATGCACTACTAGCACAAGGGATAATAGTGCCTTCAAACTCCCCATGCAACACATGTATTTATCCAATCAAAAAAGCAAAAGGAGGGTCTTGGAGGATGATACAGGATTTACGCCCCCTAAATGATGTAATTCAGAAAGAGTTCCCTTTGGTCCCAAACCCTGCATCAATATTATGCAGCATCCCAAAAACGGCATCACACTTCACAGTAGTAGACTTGAAAAACGCATTTTTCTTAATCCCCCTGGCTGAAGAGAGTAGATACCTGACAGCATTTACACTGGGGGGAAAGAGATATGAACACTGCAGATTACCACACGGATACTGTAAGAGCCCAAGCATATTCAACCGCATATTGCATGAAGATTTGGGGAACCTATCAGTTGAGAGTACGATCATTCAGTACGTAGACGATTTACTAGTGTGTGCACAAGACGGAGAAATATGTAGAAAGGATTCAACAACACTCCTGACTCTATTGGCCAATAAGGGGTACAAAGTAGACAAGGAGAAACTACAGTACTGCCTGACAGAGGTCTTATACTTGGGACAGCTGATATCAAAAGATGGAAAGAGAATAATCCCCGACAGGGTAGAAGCAATAAGATCAGTAGGAGAACTCACAACAGTGAAAGACATGCAGAAATTCTTGGGGATGCGCAACTATGCCGAGCATGGATATTAGACTATGCAGCATATACGAGACCCTTACTACAAGCGCTCAAAGAAGCACAACAGGAAAATAAAAAAATCGAATGGTCAGAAGAAATGAGCACGTCATTCCAATCCTTAAAAGAGTTAATTTCAAGCGCTCCAGTGCTAGCAAATCCTGATTATGGGCGCAAATTTTACCTATTCTCACACTGCAAGGGAACACTCATGACAGCTGTTCTGACACAAAAGACGTCCCTAGGACACAAGCCTTTGGCTTACTATAGTGGTACTTTAGATGCCGTGATGCAAGGTCATTTCGCGTGCGAGCAATCACTCGCTGCAGCCGCGTTCGCGATTGAGAAAAGTGCCACAATAGTAATGGGTTGCCCTGTGACATTGTTTGTGGAACACTCATTATTTGCAATACTTGAGAGGTCAGAAAGCACACTGACAACACAGCGGGCAACAGCCTATAAGATCATATTGTCTAGCGCCAATATTCATGTGGTGAGATGCAAGACAGTGAACCCCGCAACATTCATTACAGAAGCATTCACACTAGAGGACATGCAGGACCACGATTGTGCAACTTACACAGGAGAAAGAGGGGAGGACACAGTGGTGTGTGAGAACGCTCTAAGCGAGGAGGAAGTGTACTTCGTGGATGGGTCTGCATCCATTGATGTGGACACGGGAGAAAAACATGTTGGTATGGCAGTGGTGAGGTTAGAAGAGGGTGAGTATGAAACACTACTGCAGTACCGCCTCCCATCACATTACTCCGCACAAGCAGCAGAACTGATTGCACTCATAGAAGCACTACATGCAGCAAAGGGTTGCGCAGTGACAATATATACAGACTCGGCCTATATGACAACGACTGTACATGGAGGTCTAGCGAGATGGAGGCGGAGGGGATTCCGACGGGCAGTTGGAACGCCAGTACAGCATGCAGAATTACTGAAAGAGTTAATTGAGGCCCTCCAAAACCCTACTGCAGTAGCAATAGTGAAGTGCCAAGCACATACATCCAACACAGACGTTGTATCTTTGGGAAACGCGGCAGCGGACGCTGCCGCCAAGGAGGCTTCCTATTTTCAGAAATATGAAGCAGGTGAGTACATGCTGCAGCACAAGACAAACGAAGAGCTCCCAGAAGGCTACAACATGATGCCTATATCACAAATACTAGAATTACAGGAAGGAGCTAGTGCAGACGAAAAATTGATGTGGACAAAACGAGGGTGCAGCAAGTCGGCAACAGACTTACTGTGGCGACAAAGCAACTCAGGGAAAGTGGTAATGCCAATAAAGTTATTGGAAATTACGTTTCAACAACTACACTTCCCTGCACACAATACCAAACAACACATTGCAGCAGAAATACAGGAAGAATGGTTCGTGCCCTGTCTCCAGGAGCACGTATCTCGATTAGCGATGGAATGCACAACTTGTCAAATATACAATTCAGGAATGACATTACGCACGCTCCGGGGAACAATTCCAAAACCCATTGGCCCATTCAGAGAGCTACATATTGATTACGCCGACATGGAGGAAAGATGTAATGGCGCACGATACATGATTGTGGTTCTATGCCCATTCTCAAGGTGGGTGGAAGCAGGACCATGTGCACGACCTGATGCCAAAAGCGCTGCAAAGTTCCTAGTGAGGGAAGTGTTCCCGCGCTGGTGAATTTGTGACGTGATTCGCTCAGATAATGGCACTCATTTTGTAAATGAACTTTTCAAGGAAGTCACTACATTATTGGGAATAAAACACAAGTTGTGTTCGATTTATCATCCTCAAAGTAATGGCGTAGTGGAAAAGATGAACGGACTGTTAAAAGGCAGGTTATCAAAACTATGCTTCTCACTGAAAAAGAATTGGATTTACTATCTGCCCCTTGCGCTATTTGAGCTGAGGAATCAGCCAAGCAAAGACCACCATTTGTCCCCGCACGAGATCGTGACTGGGAGACGAATGTGCACAGCACACTCTCCACTGCGCGAACACTCAGATGCACACAGAAGCGCTGCGATATTGGGGGATGAGTTCACAGACTATTTGAAGAAATTGACAAGGGAAGCGCGCGCAATATCAAAGCAGCTCTCTCCACCCTTCACGAGAGAGGAGGGAAACATAACAGGGTCTGTCACGGAGCCTGAGCAACAGCTACAGCTGATGCCGGGCGAATTGATTTATGTCAGGAGTTTTTGCGTTGATGGAATGCACCACGGTTCCATGGCCCGTACGAGGTAGTGTTCTGCACGCCCACGGCAGTAAAAGTGAAGGGCCTAAAATACTGGGTACACTTAACAGATGTACGAAAAGCATATAGTAATGTGCAAGAGGAGGTAGATGAGGAGGCACAGACAACAGTAAACGATGGAACTGAGCAGAATGTCTGAATATGAACTTGTGTATGTGTGTTAGTACTGGACATGAATGGGAAAATGACTGGATTATACTTGAACTCTTTTTAAGATATTACTGAAAAAGAAAAAAAAAAAACGTTTTTCTTTTTATCCTGTGGATTTATATGTAATTAATGAAGTGATCAAATTATGACGTGTTTACACCCTTGTCTGTGAATACCCTTCCCTGCAACCCTACCCGCTTCCATTCCCCGTCAATATATATTGGCACTGATGGTGCCAGCAAAATGTTTACATGCATGCACTTAATGCACTTTTGTATCTCGAACAGGAACTACCATGGCATCTAACGGGCAGCCTGCAACGGATAGAATTAGTAGAATGAGAGAATTACTAAATGAGAGATGCAGATATTCGTATGAGTGTGGTCTATCTGTGTGCATTACGTTGTTTTTTATAATAATGTTTGGCCTGGTTACATATTGGTTTGTAGCGTTCATCTCTATCAAGATGAACGAGGGGGAGGGATTAACAGCACTACTGAGATTAACAGCACTACTGGGACCAATGCAACTGCAAGTGCCAATACGAGGGAAGGTGATTTTCTGGTATGGGACAGAACTAAACTTTTATGGGGTTACTATACTACACCATCCAATGCTGTCATCTCAGAAAAGAAAGAGCCGCAGGGTGGAATGCAAAACAACACAGTGTCTCCACCAAAGATATCTAATTATAATGCTCGCAGTTTAAATGATCGAAACCCGTCTGCCATATTGTGGTTGTATGATACCCCCACCAGCCAACCTGCCCCCATATTAAAAAAAAAACAAGCAAGATAACGTCAGGGACGAAAAGGAAAAGATGCAAACAGCACACGATATCTTGTATGATGAGTGGGTCAAGGGGGGCGGGAATGAGAAAGGGGGGTCTATTTTGTCCCTCGCCCAGGAGGCTGGGAAATACATGAGGAACAAGAACAACAGACGAAAAAGAGACGCAGGGGGAAGGAGGTATGATGAGTACTATGGGTTAGGACTCGATAAAATGGAAGACCCACGACACCCCCACCAGACAAATAAATGGTATGCGGATATGAGTGCTACAGCTAAACAAACAACAAATGAGAGCTGTTATGTCTGCTCCCTCATTCCTCATGCTTCAGGTACACCCAAAGTATTGCTACCCAGAGAGTTGCCAATTATAGATGCCCAATGTCTCCTTCATCTCACGTTATGCAGGATTAAGAACACCTTCCAGGCACATGGAGTTACTTTCAGAATGCTGCAGAACGAGAAAACTTGCTACCCGAAGACGGCAGGGGTGGTATGTTTGGAGGAACCATTTTTTGTAATACAAGGGACACTTTTTACGGACAACAAGTGGAAGGATGAAGAAGTAATGTGCAAAGCTGAATCACTGAGAGGTGTGGCACCAGAGAAATTGCAGTGGATAGAAGAAACATGCACACCAGTATGGAAGGAACACATTTCAAAACTAATTTGAGTAACCGCCATTAAAAACCCTTCAAACTACAGAACAAAATAGACTATGAACTATGTTTTAAAGGAGAGGGGAAGACCTCCATGGGAACAAACAAGAACTGTAACAAGACCCTCACCATCCTAGATCTGAGAAAAGGGACAGCGGCCCTGATGGACACGTACTGGGTATGCGGCAACCAGGCATACCTGCACCTTCCCCCGTCATGGAGTGGCAGCTGCTCAATGGCCACTCTGCACTCAGCCCTAATGGTAATACCAGAAAGCCACATCGATGGGAGCAAAAAGGCACAGGAACGCATACAACAGAGCGCAGCCCAGCCGACTGCAGAGTCACAAATGTATGTCCTGTCTTCCGGAAGCAAGGGAGAGGTGCTGACCCGTAACAAACGAGCATCAAACTACATATCAAAGGCATCATCAGAACTGTTGGCTCAGATCCCAGACTGATATCGATTGTTCAGCTCAGAAGAAACATTCTTTGCCTCACTCATCTCAAGTGTCCAAGCAAGGGCAAACGCAAAATGGCTCCAGATAACACGTTGGGAATTGATTCAGCTGGCCAATGACACTGAAGAAGGGTTCAACGTAATAAAAGTGGAACTAAGGGCTTTACGGCTGATGACAATGCAAAACAGGTATGTCTTGGACCTGTTGACGGCGATGGATGGAGGTGTTTGCCGAAAAATTGGAAGTGCCTGCTGCACTTTCGTACCTTCCGAAGACGCAGAAAACGGCTCCCTGTCCCATGTGATCGAAGCAGTACACAACCTAGGAGAAAAAATGAAAATGGAAGGTGGAGCAGAAGACAGTACGTGGTTCGATAACATCTTCTCCTGGGTCCCTTCATGGCTTGGAACAACTGTAAAATTTTTGATGCCAGCTGTGGTGTTCCTCCTTTTAATTTTTTGCCTGTGCCAGGTGGGTCTTCGATGTTGTGCTAACGCAGTACCTAATGGTGCAGTGATGATGGTGACAATGGGCAACACCCGTGGGACAATGCAAACTATGCAGGAAGTGCAGGTGCAAACTGGAACTGATGACGCACCAAGGTATCAATTAGTGCCTAGGTATCATGACAAGGATATCATAGACAAATTATGGCACACCACCATCAGAGAGCCTCGTGTATTAGAATGGTACCAGGAGGTGTGGGTAGATTTGGCGGGAGATGGCGGATGTATCTACCTGACTTGTACTCCAGATGAATATGCCAGAAGAGGGGAGAGCTTACGGGGGGTGTGCAGAGCATGGATGCCCATAAAAGGCACAACTGCATGGGATGAGGCAGTGATGGACGAAGAAGAATGTAGAAGGCTGGAGGACTTAAAGTATTCGTTACTTAAGTAACGAAAGGGGGGAAATGTAGGGGAGGAGTGGTCCAAAAGACCCTCCTTGCCTTCATCCCCTCCCCAGGTGAGGGCCATGGCTCATTGGGCGTCCCCTCAGACCACCCGGGCCCAGGTGGTGGAGGGTTCACCTGCTGATGACATTGCCCACACGTATTGAATTTAGCTAGGCCCAGAAACCATTTTGTCTATCAAAGATGGTGTGAGCTCAGCGCACTGTAGCGCGGCCCCCACCCTCGGAGAGTTTCAATTATCCCTGTCGCCACAGCACCCTGGCAGATCCGCTGTGAGCCCGTTCCCACGAACAAGACGGACATGAACTAGCATAAGATACTAATACTGTAACATTTCACCGTCCACAGTGTATCACTGCTCCCAGCATGACCCGGTCAGCGAGGCCTGGGTGATGGGGAGATCTGTAGAATGGTCATCCGATGAAAGCAGAAAAACACCCAAATACGAATGTCAAAAACTACTTTTAATACGTGTATCCTTTCCATAAAACTACTTCTACTAAAGAAACCTGTAAAATTGTGTAAGGATTGTAAGAAACGCATGTTTACCTGACACCAGCTATGGAGAACCCACACCCCTGCAGGGGTGTGCAAATGATAAAAGCATTCCGGGGGAGTATTCTCTATATGTATCATTGAAAACCATACACCCCGCGATCCCGCGCCATAACTGAACTAATGCTGCTAGAGTACACAAGAAGACGAATGTAACCATGCAGAGGGCTCATGTGAAGGATGTGCGAGAATTCACTTGTCATGCGTGTATGTCTAAGCCCCTTATGTGCCGCCACCGTCACATACAGTGGCGGGTCATTTTCTATGTACTCCACCAACCTCAATACTACCTCACTTACTGCAAATGTATATGCATATAACTAAATACTGTAATTGTTAAAACATAGTGTACGAATAAGGTGTTCAGACTGGATATAATTGAGACACATCCAACAAAGTGAAATGTATGTTTTCAAGTGATTCAGACAAATATTATAAAGGGTTCAAATGATTGTGATGTTTTCACCTCTAAAAGCCGGCAACACACGAGGAAGATACCTTTGTGAATATGTGCAAGGCCATTCCCCCTCCCACCCTGCGAAGACTGCCAAACATGAGAGCAGAGGCCCGCGCCGCGCTGCTCCACCTCCCCCAACCAGACTGGAGCCGCTTCAAAGATTTGTTGCCCCTTCTGCAGCACCCAAGGCCGCGGCCCGCCACCTGCATTATTTACAGCACAGCAGTAAACCTCTGCCTGAACACACACTTCCAAAGGCGCCCCCTCGTAAACCCCACAACCCACCGGATCATCTTAGACTTATGGCCCTGTGCAATCATGACACCCAACACTGTGGCAACACACAGCGGCACATTTATAACCACATCTAACAAGACAGGGAGGCATGCACCGCCCGTCCCATGCCCTGAAGCTTAGCCCCTCAACCTATGGCTCTGGTCAACAGGACACTGGTAACCTTGCCCATGACGAATGACCATCAGACCCCTCACAAGGTGCATTCCTCCTGTGTTGCATTAACCTGTAGAATAACCTATTGGAAGATTTACTAAAGAAGATAATATTGTAATGACTGAATGACTGCGGTGTGCATGGCCTAGGGCAAATAAGTCAGGAAACGACATTCATCTCTGACACTGGCCGCGATGGCACAACAACACCGCCCGGATGAACTCAGCCAACCTGCCAGGCCCAGCCCAACCCATGAGGCTGACCAGTGACGTCTTCCAGCCAAAGCCAACCGCATCGCAGCAGCACCTATAGTTAGTCATCGCCACCCAATCCCATCGAACTTGTGCCCCCTATAGTATGTAGGTTCTTATGACGTTTTTTTGTAAATATATACGCCTGTCTTTGCTATTGTCAGACAGAGCGCTCCCAGAGTTTGCAGAGTTCTTTGCATGCCCTATTCTGATTGATAAACTCCCACTTAAGCTCACCCGCACTCTGTCTTGGCTTTATTCCCGACTTGGGAGAGTCCTTCATTGTCTCTCATTGCGGGGAGGATCGTGCTGGTTGGGGACGCTTGCCTTCAAGTGCAATAACTGCAAAGTATTAAGGGCTCAGTTATTTCATATTTGTTTTCTGCTACAAGGTAGAGAGCTAATTCAAACCATTTAGAATCTTCATTGTCTTCTATTTTGTATGATAGGTCCACAGTTTTTGTGTTACTTTTATACAAAATTCTACGGCAACATACACATACATGGTTTGGTACTTCAGCGGATGTACTTTTAAATTTTAGTATTTCTTTTTTGTATGTGTTTAGCAAAAGGTTGCCATGTGTAGAATTGTTGCTTAATTGGTTTAAAGCTATTTCATTCTGTAAATGGGTTTCACAAAATATTTTTTCTGGATATAGTGAATTTCTTCAAGTAGGTCTTTTGCTGTACCATGTAGAAGGATGTTATTTAACTTTGCTAGTGCTAAAGCAGGACTTTTAGCATAGTACAGTTTATAGACTAGATTTCTTATAGTTGAATGATGTGTTGATATCCTTTTGATATCATGGAAAGTGGTTTTACAAGTAGGTCCTGTAATGCAGGCCAATGAATGTCCTTGTAGTCCTGTGTACTTGCGCACTGGACAGGTATATATATTTTGCAGTAATTAAATTTTGATTTTGTCTTTGCTTTTTACATATTTATTGAGGAATTGGCGTAAAGATTTGAAACATTGTTTGGGAATGTTACACATTGACGTGCATGGCCATTTGTACACTAGACGTTCTGATTCAGTTGAATGGAGGGGTAATTCTAAGTTTTCAGGGCATATTTTTGTAAGGAGTTCTTCTTGTTCTATTATGGTATTATTCACTTTTTCATAACCTCGACCACTGCTATTTATGGCAATCGTATTTGTTTGCTTTTGTTTGTACGCTTCTTCATTAAAATATGGTTCTGTGCTCGTAGTGTGATTCCATTCACCTCCGCAGATACTTAAGAAGTTCTTTCTGTTGACATTTCACTTATTGAGAAGTCTTTTTTGTAATTTAGTTATTAGTTTTGTTAGTGGTTTCATTTTGTTTAACAGTAAAATAAATACATTTCTTTTGAGAAGAATGGCACTGTCCATCAATGCTTCTAAGATTAATTTCCTACGATAGGTTTTAAGCTTTGAACCTGATTTCTCTCCTGTTTTTATAAGTTTTTGAAGGACTTTGTGACGGTATATTTTGGCTAAAATACTTTTCTTGGTATGCTTACTTTGCACTATATTAAAATTTGAAGAAGTAGTTTTATCTGTACTGATAGCTGATTTTCTGTTAATTGTTTTTTGGTTTGTTTTACATTTTGATAGAGGAAGCGAAGTTGTTGTACTTGAAACTTCTTGTGTTTCACTAAATGATTGTATTAGCTGTTTTGTTTCAACTTTTTTTTACAAATTCTGCTAGAGATGGATGCTTATGTTGGACACCTTTATTTTCATTTGCTCTACTTTTGCGTTGCTTTCTACGGACTTGACTTTTGGTAGGCATTCTTTAGGGTCTGTTGAAAAAATAAAGAAGATATGGGTTGGGGTGTTCTGGAATGTATGTGTGATGTGTGCATGAGTGTTTGAGTAAGATGATAAAGATGTATGTAATGGTGTGTGATTGTGCATTGGGAACTAAAACTAGTAGGGATAGGTATTCTTGAATTTATGTGTTACTAAACTGGGGTTCAGATGACAAAAAAAAGTAAGCTAGTGGTGTGGAAAAGTACAGATAGTAAATCTAATGTATACAATTAAAACAGTTGTTTGTTCTATAATATAAAAATTGTAGTGGTTCAGTTGGGTAATTTGTGTGTCCATAAATAGACATTTGTGGGCCATTCTGGCTGTAAATTGCTGTTTAAGACATGGACATTTTTGGACAAAATTGTACAAAATCTCTTTTTTTAGAAACCAAAATAGCTCGTATTAATGTTATAGTATATTTGATTAATAATACAAATATTATGGTGATATTTTACTTATTTCTTTTTTAAATTAACAGGTAACTTCTTAGTTTTTCTTTCTTCTTCGAATTCGGCTGCTTCTTTTCAGGAAACTGATCTTCACTGCAATTGTAAAAGCTTCAAATTAGTAACTTTGTTTGTATATAGCACTGTTTTGAATTTAGATATTGATTTTTTTAATTGAAATCCTCAGTGCCTTCTGTAAAATCATTAAACTAATTTATTTACATAAGATACATTGCATCAGTTCAGTACATATGATATGTTCTTAATGAACAAATTGTATTGAATGACTAACTGTAGCAAAAAAAAAAAATCTTTACTATGTCTTGTGAAATTTATAATATATTAGTGAATACCACTATTTCTGTAAGTAAACTGTTCTAGTTAATAGCGCCTCAATGTCATGTCTAATTTAAAGTAATTAAGTAAATAAATAAATAAAAACAAAAAATATGAAATTGTATAACTATTTTTATAAAGGTTTAAACATAGATTGTGTTTGCATGCAATTTTGTTTGAATATTTGTAGTCTATATATTTCATTTAAAAAATGTTAGTTTAACATGATTTGAGTGTGTGTGTATAAAGAAAGTAAATAGTATAAAGGTTTATAAGTGATAGTTGATTTTAGGAAATTGAAAAAAGTACAGTAAATTCATTTTACAGATTTTACAAGGTAAAAGTCTGTTTGAAAATGTGTTCATCTACTATACAGAAAATATGCTTACCTGAAGTTTGTGTTCATGCATATGGATATGCATGGAGCTGCAAGTAGAAATCTTGAAGACTTGTACAGTATTTCTGGTAGATGGTGCTTGCCAATGATATGACACTTGTACTCAGAGAGATTCAGAGTACATTTGCAGTGCTGATCTATGATGATGCAGTTAGATGTAGAGGTCTTGAATGTGATTGGTGCATGGTCATGTGATTGTTGAGATACATCCAATGAGGGAATGGCAGAGAGAGTGTAGTGGAAATGGTAGAAGGGCTGTTCATGTTACGATATGTCCGCGTACATGGCGGTAGTTCGCGGACATCAGGAGTTACATCCGGGGATTTTTGGGTTCAGAAGTCATGCAAATGAGAATAAGCACTGAAAGGGATTGGTCAGGAAAGTTTGGTGGGTGTGTTGTGCCAGGAGAGATTTTCTCAGATACTCTTTTTGCTGAGAGAACAAAAGATAGCTATAGCTGTGTGTTTCAGAAAACAGATTCTTTGGATTTTAGGAGATTCGTGGATACATTGGTTGAAGGTGCATGCAGAAAGCTGTGGAGTAGCTGTAGATCTTGGATTCCCACATGTGGAAGTACACTGGCATGGAGTACGTGGAATGAAGTGGTTGGACTTGCTACCTCTCTGTGCTACTTTGGAGACAGAGCAACATCCAGACATAATTGTAATTCATTGTGGAGGGAACAGTTTAGGAAATGTGACTGGAATTATTTTGCAATTTGCTATGAAAGAAGGACTTAGGAAAGTTATGGACATGTTTCCTAATTCTCAAGTGATATTTTCACGGATTGCGCAGAGACAAATGTGGCTTCGTTCTTCTTCATTTGGTCCACAAATGGAAAAAGCAAGGCGCAATGTTAATAAGGCTGTTTGTGCCTTTCTAAGAGATTTTGGCATGTCTTCTTTTCACAATGAAAATATTATGTTTTGTAGTACATACATTTTTCGCAGAGATGGAGTCCATTTTACTTATTCTGGCAATCAGATTTTTCTGAGAAATGTACAAAATGCATTGCGACCTTTTTTGGAATTACAACAACGATTTTGAAGTAGATGTTAAGCATTTACAATTTTTGACTTACAAACACCACCCAAAGGCTCTTTTCAGAGCCACCACTTCTTTCCAGAGAAAATTACAATGTTTGTGATGGAGTAGCAACTCAATTTTTTTAATGTTCGCGAACTGTCCGCGGACTTCTAAAAAATACAAAGAGCCCTGCTTCATTTATTTTCACTTCTATTTTTTAACTGGGAAAGGCGGCTCTGAAAAGAGCCTTATTTTTTTTTGATTTTTGTAATTTTGTATTTTTTTGGTTTTTCAGACATGACACACTAGGAGAGGAGGGTAAAGGAGGGTAAAGGGGGGGACACCAACCACAGGGATAAGAAAGGGCGAGCTGAGAGAGGAAGATGTAGAGTGGGTTTTATTTGGGTAGTGAGCAGGTCTTCTCGTGCTCTGAGACGATAGTCTCAAAAGCACTCCGAAGTCGCTCCCCCCTGCAGAGTACTGTGTCACAGTACATACATACAACTGTGACCCTCGAAAGGCAAGGGTCATCAGAATTCTGTATGGCCTGTGAGGCAGCTTGAGGAAGACGCTGTCCCACAGAGGTGGTCCTTGTGGTGACAGGATCAGAAACAGAGGATGAAGTAGAGGAAATCAACCTGCTACGTTCTTCGCAAGGTACAACCCTGCGAATAGCCCCAGAGTGAAATGACCTCAGGTGTCGCTTCATAGTAGTGGTCCCAAAGCTGTACTTACCGTGCTTCCCGCGACTGAGTATCATTTTGCACACATTGCAGGTAACACGGTTCGTACGAGCCTTAGGAACATTACCATGAATGGTAAATAACCGCCACACCCAAGACTCACGCCTAGTGCGGGTAGTAGGGTTTTCCTCTACCTCATTCTCATCATCCTCTTCTTCCTCCTCCGCATCCTCACTCCTGTTCCCCTCTTCAGGCCCTTGGGGAGGTGGTGGTGGAGGGGGTGGGGGTGGTGCTGAAGCAGGTGCAGCACCAAGTGGCAGTTCAGCAGCCAAGGATGCCATCTCGATGATGGTGTAGTCTGCAGGTGGCAGCAAAAATCACTGTGTTTTGAAGAATAGCCAGAAACACAATGGGAATAAGCTCTTGGGCATGGTCTTTTATAGGGGTGCTTGTGCGCGGTTCGCGGACATGCGCACTGTCCGTGGACAGATCAAACACAAAAAAAGGATCGGAAAGTTTCAAAAGGTATATAGAAACTCAAGATTGCTATGTGGGACTTGTGCCATGGTGAGATTTTATTGACAAATATTATGGATTAACTGAAAATGTACTTTTAAATTGTTCGGGAACACGAACAGTGTCCGCATTTCAGGACACACGATGAGCGTGGACGCGGTCATATGATCCGTTCGCGAACTGGTCCGCGAAGGAAGCGCCTGTCCACAGGACACCAAGTGCACGGAGATTGGTTAGCGCATGCGCATTGATGTCCTACGGACACTGTTCGGGTTGTGAAGTAATTAAAAGTACGTCACACGTGAAACGAACATTTCAGGACACCGCGTGTGTTCTTAGAACAGTTTAAACTTGGTAGCGAACAGTAAGGACAGATATAGTGTTCTTCAGGACACGTGTAATTTAGTTTATGTACGAACATTTCAGGACACCAATTGTGTTCTTAGAACAGTTTCAATTGGGTAGCGAACACTACGAACAGGTATAGTGTTCTTCAGGACATCTCCATTTTCGTTTACGTACGAACATTTCAGGACACCAATAGCGTTCTTAGAACAGTTTGAACCTGCTAGCGGACAGTACCGGAGAGGTATAGTGTTCTTTAGGACACTTTAATTTTTGTTTGTTTACGAACAATTCATGACACCTCGTGTGTTCTTAGTACAGTTTCATGTTTCTAGCGAACACTACGAACAGTTGTACTGTTGTTCAGGACACATCATTTTCGTTTATTTACGAACATTTCAGGACACCAATTGTGTTCTTAGGACAGTTTTAAGTTGATAGTGAACATTACGGACAGATATAGTGTTCTTTAGAACACTTTAATTTTTGTTTCTTTGCGAACATTTCAGGACACCACGTGTGTTCTTAGAACAGTTTAAACTTGGTAGCGAACAGTAAGGACAGATATAGTGTTCTTCAGGACACGTGTAATTTAGTTTATGTACGAACATTTCAGGACACCAATTGTGTTCTTAGAACAGTTTCAATTGGGTAGCGAACACTACGAACAGGTATAGTGTTCTTCAGGACACCTCCATTTTCGTTTACGTACGAACATTTCAGGACACCAATAGCGTTCTTAGAACAGTTTGAACCTGCTAGCGGACAGTACCGGACAGGTATAGTGTTCTTTAGGACACTTTAATTTTTGTTTGTTTACGAACAATTCATGACACCTCGTGTGTTCTTAGTACAGTTTCATGTTGCTAGCGAACACTACGAACAGTTGTACTGTTGTTCAGGACACATCATTTTCGTTTATTTACGAACATTTCAGGACACCAATTGTGTTCTTAGGACAGTTTTAAGTTGATAGTGAACATTACGGACAGATATAGTGTTCTTTAGAACACTTTAATTTTTGTTTCTTTACGAACATTTCAGGACACCACGTGTGTTCTTAGAACAGTTTCAACTTGCTAGCGAACAGTACGAACAGGTGTGGTGTTCTTCAGGACACCTCCTTTTTCGTTTATGTACGAACATTTCAGAACACTCGCACTGTCCGCTGACACTTTTATTGTTTTTTTAAAAAAAAACGGAAACTATTCACAATACAATATAAATATTAAACTTTATTTAACATATATTAATAATTTATGACAGAGAAGGTGAGGCAGAAACAGAAACAAAAACAGGAGAATTTGGGGTTTCAACATGATTGGTATTAGGTGAAGAAGGGATGGAAATCTCATCAAAACATTTTGGATTATGGAGAGGGTTTGGGGATAATTGACTGGGATATGGTGAGGAGGGACAAGTACATGTGGGGCAATGGTACGAGGTTTTTGGTTTGAAATGATTTTCTACAAACGTTTTTAAATTATTAAAATTAACCAACAATACATCCATTTTTTCTTCTATATTGTGAAGACTGTTATCCATAACAGGGTTTTCTGAAGTTTTTTCTATGTTGGTATGCTCTGTACAAAAACATAATATATATGTTAAATGTATATAAAAAAAATAATAAATAAATGGTTTATATTATAAAGTGTTTACCATTAGTTTCACTATCTTGTTACATTTCTTCATGTGGGAAATTGTCCTCTAGCCATTCCAGAGTACTAGACATTTCTGTGAGAAAAAAAAAAAAAAGATAATATATTTTTTAATCTAATACAGAAAGTTTATAAATATATGAGTAAAATGAAGTACACCTACTATTTCTGGTAAGATAAATCCTATGTATTCAGTGGGTCTGGTCTTGTTCTCAGTTCTGTTGTGTCTGTGAGGTAATTATGTTGGAAGCCAATTTATCTTCTTGTGGTATATTCCATTTCAGAACATATTGTATTTAAATGAATGGTTAGTGTGTTAGATATATGGGTTACATTTCTTATGTATTACTATATATAATGTGTTTGTGTGCTGCTTTTTTAATTTGTTAAATGTTCCTATATTATGATATAACAATCAAACATACCCCACCACCCCCCCCCCCCCACAGTTTTTAGGTAGTGGTACTGTTCTCCGAACATGTCCGCGAACATTAAATAAGTTTGCGGACATCAAGTTCATAAGAAGAGATCTAGTCAGTTCCATATGACATGTATATAAAGTCAAAGTCATTATTGTTAAGTTGTGCTACTAAAAAACTATGAAATTCAGTGAAAAAACGTTGTTAAAGGGATGTTATGGCTAAGTTGCGCTACTAAAAACCTATGAAATTCAGTGAAAAAAACTTTGTTAAAGGGACGTTATGGTTAAGTTGCGCTACTAAAAACCTATGGAATTCAGTGAAAAAACTTTGTTAAAGGGATGTTATGGTTCCAAGTAAAACCGAAAAACCCTTGAAATTCGGCAGTTATGGTAAGCTAAGCAACCATAACTCGCGCCACCACCGTGCACTGCTAAGACTAACACCCAGGACATCAAAGATGACATCAAAAATGTCATTGATGACATCACTGATGACATCACATGTCTGGCTCACTATTTTGTCTTTTGCTGACATATCTAGGCCACATGGTTTTCTTCAGTAACAGTCAGAAACTAAGAATTTTATTTTATTTGTAGACACATCCTTCTAGTAGGTTCTTACAGTAATTCCCTTAGAGTACAGTCACATCATATGAAACATATACATATGGGAAAACACAAGCTTGAAAGACAGCAATCCTTTTTGTGCATAAAGATAATCACTAGACTTATGAGCACTTTCTGATAGTTTTTTTTTTTATGGCTGTACTTTCCCTGTATATGGTCATATTTGTATACATTGTACTCACACTACTTTCCTTAGGGTCCAATCACATCAAGTGATACATATACATAGGGTAAATAGCAGCTTTGAAACAGAGCAATCATTTATTTGCATGAAACTAATCAGTTAAGTTATGAATTGTTTCTGCTACTACTTGTGCTTTTTTGCTAACTTCACTTTCCCTGTATATACCCATATTGGCATGTGTTCTTGTGTCTTTGTGTTTTGTCTATAGTAATGCAATTATGTAATACATGGGTTTTATTAGCTACTTATTACATATTTCACAGTACACAAAAATCTATTAAGAAAACAATTATCATTTCATTATTCAACATATTAACATTACACATATCATACCTTCATCTTGTACGCTGCACACAATGTTATGTTTCTGTATGAGTAGCTTAGTATGCTAGATAGAACCCCATAATAGGATGCTATTTATATCAATGCATCGTTCAATGCACTTATTAGGGTATATTTCTTGCAATGATTCTTGACACTTTTTTTGCAACATAATAAGAATCCCTTCTACACATATTTCATGAGAAGTACATACACATGTGATGTCATCAGTGATGTCATCAATGACATTTGTGATGTCATCTTTGATGTCCTGGGTGTTAGTCTTAGCAGTGCACGGTGGTGGCGCGAGGTATGGTTGCTTAGCTTACCATAACTGCCGAATTTCAAGGGTTTTTCGGTTTTACTTGCAACCATAACGTCCCTTTAACAAAGTTTTTTTCACTGAGGGAGGGCCCCAGCAGGGACAAAACATGCACCAAGGCATCTGTATATACAGCCAACTCTGGCGAGGTCCAAATCCTCATCCACCACAGAAGGCGGATCAATCTGGCTTGATCATCGACATGTTGAAGGTCACATTCCATAAATATACTACCGCTAGGCGAAGAACTTGGTAACTTGAGTAGCATTTTTTAAAAATGTCCTTTCAACAATACCCAGAGATTTCACTCCCACACGTCCCCAGAGCTGAGCCCCATATAATGCTATCAAGCCCTCATTGCTGAACGAGCTAAACTCCTTGTGAGACCTTGGGCTGAACTACCTTCTTCCATATTTTGTTTATTCAAGAAGATATCAGATAATGAGTTTATGAACATGGTACGACGGATGAAACCCACTTCTTTTAAGGTGATGTCCTCCCAGCATCTCTTTTGCAAGACTTCCTGGCCTCATTTGTTCCGTGGGTTACAAGATTTATCAATATGTCTTTTTTAGAGGCCCAAGTACCGGACTGCTTAAAAGAAGCCTGGATATCTACCTTATTAAAGAACGATAACCTGGATCCTACTGACCCAGGCAAATATAGACCAATAAACAATGTGCCTTGCTTGTTAAAAATCCTTGATAAAGTGGCCTGTTGGTGTTATCAGGACATCATTGAGCAACAAGAAATTCTCGCTTCAGGGCAATCAGGATTTCGGTCAAGGCACGGTACAGAAACCGCGCTACTGGATCAGAAGTCAACCATCCTACAAATTATTGATGAAGGCCACATAGCACTGCTCCTATTACTTGATCTCTCTGATCCATTTGATTTAGTTGATCATGCTCTCCTCGCAGACAAACTGATCAAGATGGAAAATATTCGATATTAGCCTACTTGTTCGAAAAACATTTGACCTTTTATTTTTGAGTTTTCCTGGTCGAAATTCAGTCAAAATTAATTATATTTACATATAAGGGAATAGGGGAAGGGTTACGGGGGTCCTAAACCAAATGTTCAGTTAGTTCTGCTCACTGGTTTAGGTCCTTCCCAGGTCCAAGACAAGTGAATGTTGATGTGAAAGATGATGCTGAATCCCTGCCTGTATCTCTTACTTGTGGTGTCCCTCAGGGTTCAGGTCTTGTGCCTTTGCTGTTTAAAGTGTATACCAGGCCGCTAGGCAATATCTTGGATGGTCTGGGAGTGAAATTTACAAACTACGCAAATGACACCCAGATCCTCCTTGAGTTATTGGGGACATACTCTAAGGATTTTGAGAGGGTAAATGCGGTCTTTGCAGCAGTGCAGTCATGGACGGCACTAAACTCACTTGCCTTGAATGATAAAAAGTCAGAGCTTCTTATCTTTGGGGCAAGCATTAGCCTTAAAAAATTGGACTCCCAATATGGTCACTTTTGATTGCCATCAATCTTATCCCTGTCCTACAAGATGCTTAAACATTGGGATCTATTTAGACTCGCAAGTGACTTTTAGTAAACATGTGTCATAATTAATCTCCTCTTGCTCTTACATGACTTGTCTCTTGTGCCAAACTCGCCTGTATTTATCTGAAAAAAGAATAGGGCTTTGATTGCCTCTGCTACCATAAACACTAGACTTGATTATTGTAACAGGCTCTGTGTTGGTACCTCTCAGGCCAAAATAAGGAAGCTACAGGTTATCCAAACCTGAGAAGTCTGTAGACCTGGACGGTGGGCCCAGGTGTTTAAGGCCCATCAGATGTTACACTGCCTCCCTTTGAAACAAAGAGTGCAACACAATGCAACTACTCTGATACTCTGATATGATATGATATGGCATTCATAACACGCCTATACACATGTGTTTCAAGGCGCGACGAGGCAGGGGAGGGGGAACAAATGGAAGACAAAGACAACGATCTTAATAGGCCAGGTGACATTGAGATCGCGCAAGTGCAGGAGAGGAGGGAAAGGGAGCGTGTGGGGGGAAGGTGGAGGGGGAAGTGCAATACATAGGATCAACAGTAAAAAATAAATAGAATAAATAAAACAATAGGTAAAAGTACAGGGGTAAGTGCAGACATCAAGTGTCAAGATCTGGTGGGGACTGTTGGGATACAGAAATATCCCCTAAGTGCAGGGATTGCCAGGGGGGCATTGCAGGTGAACAATGGCAGGGGAGGGGTCCTGGGACCGAGATCAGAGGGTAGCCAGGTGGCTAGTGCAGTTTCAGTCACAAGTTCAACAGGGGAGAGGAAGAGAGAACGCAGAAGCAAAGAGGAAGGTCTTGAGGAGCTTCTGGAACCGGAGATGGTTCTCCTCGAGTTTCAGGGACGCAGGGAGGCTGTTCCAGAAGGAGATTCCAGCCGAAGCAAGAGATCTACCACCAATTCATTGCTTGGAAAAGCATCTGACCCTGAGGGAATTCGAGGCGGGTAAGCGAAGAGCTCGAGAAGGAAGATATTTAGCATGAGAGAGTTGAAGGTATTGAGGCAGCAGGCCCCAGAAGGCCTTGTGGACAATGCAGAGGGTTTTTTACTTAATATCGTAGCCACTGGAAGCCAGTGCAAAGATTTCAGTCCTGGAGAGAAACGATCCCTGGGCTTGAGGCCGAGGACTTGCAGACCTGTTCTGGATGAGTTGCAGAGGGCGGAGAGTAGAAGCAGGCAGAGAGCCCTGAGGCATTCGGGTGTGAGGCGCTCTACAAAGAATATATATAATAGAATAGAATAATGACAAGGAAATTACCTGCATCCGATGTAATAGCAGGGCTGGGCTAATGGAACCACTGTGATGCATGCAGTGAAAATGCCCTGTGCCATCACAATATGTTTCAAGAGTAGCCATTGTCTTTCTTTCCTGCTGCAAACACAAGCAGTTGTCCATGAACCTGACTCCAAGATAGTCTTAGGATAGGGCCTGTTCTAGAGGGGTTCCATCCTTGATGTGAAGCTTCAAGGATTGTGCCAGGTGGGGTCTAGAGAAAAGTGTCTTTGTTTTCTCTTTATTGAGTTCCAGACCCAATTCATTGCATTTCTCAATGAACATTGCCAGAGTGGTCTTAAGACCCATTGGGGATGTGGCCAGCTGCACCATGTCATCCGCAAATAACAATCCAGGGAATCTGGTGCTGCCCAATCTAAGTGGCTCAAGGCTACGTGCCTCCAACTCCTCAATAACCTAATTGATTTGAAAGTTAAAGAGGATTGGGTCTAGCACGCAGCTTTGCCTGACACCTCTCTGAATAGCAATTGGGTCTGTCAACTTGCACCCCCAAATCCCAGCATGCAAACGCTGTCTTATCAGTATACAGTTTTGGATTTGGATCAGTAGGTCCTGGGGATACCTTTGTTTCTCAGCATTTGCCACAGGCAATTTATGGGAACACTGTCAAAAGTGGCCTTTAGATCTACAAAGACCACATATATCCTGGTGCAACAAAAGACTCTGTATTTGGAATCAGACGATCTATTGTGCTGCACCCTTTCCACAAACCAGCTTGTAGGTGGCTAATGAACCCTGTTGAATCTACCCAGTCCTGTAATCGCTCCAGGATAGTTTTGGCAAACATTTTCCCAGCCCCATCTAGAAGTGAAATGGGGCGGATTCCCATGTTGTTCCTTGTCCCCTTCTTGAAGATCAGGAGTATGTCTGCATTCCTCCAGAACCTTGATGTCACCCTGCTCTCCATTGCTACATCAAAGACACGGCACAATAAGGGAGTCCATATTGGGGGTTCATCTTTGTACAGATCCACTGGTACTTGTCTGGGCCTGGTGCTTTACCCTCAACTTGTGCTTTTACAGTCATTTCTACCTCTCTCTCTGTAAGGACCAGGGGATTTGCAAATGGGGGGTATATCCTCAGATTGTAAGCATTCCTCCAACTGGGCCGCCCTGACTTGGTACATATTCCCAAAGTGCTTTTGCCATGAAGAAGGTGGTATGCTACTCTGGAGGGCATTGGGAGAATTAAGATCTTTACCTGCAAACTTTTTCAAGAACTGGTGGGAGTCGCCGTTAACACATGCTGAGTGCAACTAGTCCCATCTATTCTGGTTAAAGGATGCTTTTTTCTTCAGAATCAAAGATGTGTGTGGAGTCCTGAGATTGCGCAACCTTACTTTATTTACCACTAGGCCCTCCCTGAGACAACATATTAAATCTTGCTTGGCAGCCCTGCATTCCTCATTGACACACCTGCCTTTCGTTAACTCCTCATGCTTGATCTGTCTGACAGGCTTGGTGAATGCATCCTGAAGACTTTGGGCCTCATCACGACACTGGCGGTAAGCCTTAAAAGTGGCATTAATGGAATAAGCGCCTCCAAAAATGCTCCGCCGTATCATGAGCTGGTGCAAAAACCTCCGACTGTAAAACAGCCGGTTCTATTACTGCTGGCGCAACCACAGCTAGTGCGATTATAGCTGGCAGAATCTGCGCCGATACCAAGAAGCGCAATCACTGCTGCCTCACAAGTACCTGCACAGTGGTATTATCGCCAAAATACAGCGCTAATGCTGCAGAAAGCTCGGTGCAATTAGCCCCAGCCTCCAGATGGAGGGAAATGAATACGGGTGGCAGAAATGAAGCAACAGGTGATCCCAATCCACTCAAGAGTGCTAAATAAGGCACATGCCTTCCCCAAACACAGTTCCCAACAGCATGCTGCCGCTAGCTATCGTGGGATGGGACATGCAGCTGCTTATGCTGTGCCTGGAATTACAGAGGCTGGACAACCAGCCCAAGGCACCGGGTGCACAGGGGAAGAGGAGGAGAGGTCAAGCAAAGCGTGCAGCAATGCCCAAGGTCAGGCCCTCACCATGGACCCCTGTCGTTAGGCAGAATCCTGTGCAGTGCCCTTAGGGACCACTACACACAATTAAGATTACAGGTGGCAATACAAGTTTTATCTTTGGTACAAGCCTGTACTACTAAGTTATAGTGGTAGCAGTAGCAGAGCAGCCAGGCTTATCTCAAGAGTATATGAGCAGTAGTAGAGATTACACAAAGGGACCACAATTACTGTGTCTCAAGCAAACACTGACTCAAGGTTTCAGGTAGCAAAATATAAGTACATTTATTTTTAAACCATCAGTTATAAACACAACACTTCTATTAAACTTTAAACAAAACAACACGTTAAATATTCTACAACTAACCAATTCACTTTGTACAGTATGTCTCAAGGTAAGTACCCTGTGTTTGAATGAACCAGTGTTATGAATAAAACATGATACCGCGGATACGGTTGCGATAACTTTTTGACAGTTCGGTCTACTCAATAAACGCGTATCCATGACATGAAATGCTACCGGGGCAAAAACACACTTATCACCTGAGATACCCAGAGGGAGTTGGAGTCAAAAATCACAGGCAATATTTAGGTTAGGCAGACAGGATCGAGAAACACTCAGAAACAGGAGTTCAAACATCAAAGGGTCGGAGCCAGGATTAAGTGACACCGGAGACCTGTTGCCGAAGATCACACCGTTAGACAGTTCACGATTCAACGTAGCCCAAAAGTACTTTGATATTGTAAATGTTCGGAAGCAAAAGTTATAAGAAGGAGGGAAGACAAGGATGAGCCTTGAGGATGAAGAAAAGGGATTCACCCAGTTTCCTCGAGTAGAGCACAGTACCTTAATTCAACGATGCAGCTGGTGCCCTGGCAGTTGTTACTGTTGGTTTTACGCAGACCCACGATTCCTGGAGCTTCGTTTGGAAGGAGGACATCTGAAGGGGGTCTGCACCACCCAGGGATGAAGCCGGCAGCAGCGACAACAAATAAAAGGTGTGCTCCTTAAAAACAGGAGAGACTCGGCAGGTGGCTATCCGGACCACTACAGCAGTGTGCAGCGATTTCGACCACGGCGGAGATCTCTGGCTGAAGAAGATGAGCTGGTTATCTCCACCAGGCTCAAGGGAAGAAGACTCCGGACTGGATCTCCTCTTAGTCGTCAAAGGGTAGATAGCTCAGGACTGCAGCAGGGCTTCACATGGAAGGGGTAGTTGCAGCAGCCTTCGTTCTCTCTGCTTCTCCTCGGTTCCTTGTAGTTTCAGAGGCGACTCTGACTTCTAGCCCAAGAGACCTGCCTTTTATGCGCAAAACCCCCATTCACACAGCCTGGCTGTCAATCACGCAGCAGGGGGGTTGTCCAGCCGGGACAACCACCTCAGCTAAACATGGCAAAGTGCGACTTGGGTTTCCTACGGTACCCTGTGCAGGGGGGACTACACCCCTCCCTCACATTCAGCCCACCTAGACACCCATGCGCCTTGAGGAGGGCTTCTGCAGAAACCCGCCAAAAGACGTGGAACAAAGAAGGCGAACCTAGTTTGCCGCGCAAAGTAAAACACAAGAAGGACTTTAACAAAAAGAAATGGTGAATAAACCCAACCAGAGCCAAAAGAAAGACGATTTGGTCAAGCAGGTTTATGTTCGAGGCTAATATAATAGCCAAGAACAGTACCACGTTTATCTAATATAATCGCGGTCGAAAAGTTAGGGTAGATACCACAGCCACCAGCCAAGTCTAAATGTTAAAAGAGCGAAACAATGCTCAGGGAGGTACAGACAGAAAAGGGGTACAGATTAGCCCTTTCCAGTACTCCATGTAAGATGGGATGTACTGGGTCTGTGGTAAAAATGACTATGTAAAGTAAATGGCAACTTTACCTTTCTCTGGGGGGCAGTAGTCAGCCCCAGCGAAATGGAGTTAGAGGGAAGTCTTAAAGACAACCCTGGGTTACTACACTGAGGGTGTGGTGTAACCCATACAAGAACAGGGGCACCTGGAGTGGTGTGCTCCAGTGCCCAAGATCACACAATGAGTAAAAACACATAGGCCAAAACACAGGTAAGAGTGGAAAAAGGATGTACATTCTTAAGAGGTGGAAAGAATAAACTCCAGAAATCCAGCAAAGCTGCTGGGGGACTCACTAGGTGAGAGAAATTAGCCCTAGAAGGAGAATTCTCCCTAAAACCTGTCAGTTGGTCATCCTGCACCGCCTCAACGGGGAGACCATAAATGAGCTGCTCACCACAATCTAGGGCGAAATAGAGAGCAGGATCAACATGCAGGCAGCTGTTCCCCCACTGCTAAAGCTAGTGTCCGTCCTACAATTCCTAGCAACTGGCACCTTCCAGCACTCCGTGACAATGATGCACGGCATGGCACAGCCAACAATAAGCGCAGTGTAAGTCCAGGCGCTTGAGGCGCTCCTGCAACATGTCACAATCCACATCTAACTGGCCAAAAAACAAGGGGGGTCCTGGGAGTCCCTCTGCCGGACATTAGTCCCAGTTATGAGAGACTTACCCAGGGCAGGACAAAGACTGATATATTTTGGATATTTCTCCTCTCTGAAAGATGGTGACCTAAAGACTCTGGGTAAGGCTCTCGTAACCAGGACTACTGTCTGGGAGAGGGACTCCCAGGACCCCCCATTGTTATTTGCATATTTTAAGTAACTTTGGGTCTCACCCTAAGTTACTAGGGGAATCCAGACGTGGACCATTTGCTCCCTGTTCTTAGAGAGGCACAGCTCTACTCTACTGATGAGGTCCACCCAGACCGAAACAAGTGTCTGGGGTTGCTATTGGTACTCTTGTTCAGAGGAGAATTGCCTAGCATTTCGGTGCTGGACTGCCCCAGGGCAGGACAAAGACTGATATATTTTGGATTTTTCTCCTCTGTGAAAGATAGAGAGCTAAAGACTCTGGGTAAGGCTCTCGTAAACAGGAATAATGTATGGCAGAGGGACTCCCAGGACCACCCCCTTGTTATTTACATCTAACTGTCCCGGGAGGATAGCACAGCGGCAGCGTGCGCGTCTTGGAAGCAAGACGACACAAAGCAACAACTGGTTCGATCCCCGGGTCCGCGCTTAGAAACCTCCGAGTGTTTAAGCGCGTTATAAATACGTAACTAAGACAAAGAAAAAACCTAATCTTAATCTGTGTTTCCTCTGCAACAGCGCCTCGATGCCTCATGGGCTGCAAGTGCGCTTAACAAATGCAAATAAATAAAAATAAATAAATAAACTGCCCACCCCCCAAGCACAGGTGCAGTTCTATGCCGTTGCACAAATGCCAAATGACTGTACCTATGTGGCGGTGGTGCCCCAGGCCCACCAAGCAGTGTGCCACAACAGGAAGCACTACCACTCATTGAACATGCAGGTAACCTGCAATCCCAACCTGTACATCACCACTGTTGCCTGGATCCACCCACGCTACCATGGTCCTACGGATCAGTACACTGCCTGGATACATGGAGAGGCACAGAGGATAACATGATAGTGGGTGAGCAAACCTGTCAGCACACAGGCACTGCAATGCATCCGACCACATGGGGGGCATGTGCAAAACGCCACAAAGCATGCCATGGAAAGTGAATATACAAGTCAGACCTGCCCACCTCCCACACCAATGCCACAGTACAGCCCACAGAACATGCACATGTCAGACATACGTGGATGGATAAGCGGATGCACACAAACAGTAGCAACTCCAAACACACACATGACAACAGGTACCGCAATGCAACATGTATCATCCTAAATCAATGTCACACAAAGTGTCACATCACATCACACAACATTAACCCTGCAAGTTCAACAGCCAAATGCCCATGTACACTCAGACTGCAATGCAGATCGGCTGCCCCCATAAGCCTATGGAGGGCCGATAGGAAACCCATCAGGCCACGTGCATGAGAGCAATACACTGGCACAAGACAGCCATCATGTCAGCTTGACATGGCACTGACAGACACATGATGTAACATCAGCTGCAATGGAACAGGATGCATGTTAAGAAAACACAATGCATGATGCGAGTGATACAACATGCACAAAAATTAAAAAGACACATGCCTCGCAATGAAGCCCCATCTGCATGCACATGATGTCCATTACCCTGATGTTGTGAAAGACCACCCTCACACAATCCACTGTGACTCATGGCTGTGCCTCGATCAATGCAGGTGATTCCAGGTGCCCGCAGCTGCCCTGGCTCATGACACCTTTGTGTGATCCACAAACATCACAGGATTTTGCCTACAGCCACGCTCAGAGCAGGACCACTGTGTACATAGATCGAACCTTTGGCCTCGTGAAGGTCTATTCCCTGCACCTGAACCATATAGGAGGTGCCCTAATGTATACACTACAAAACGTGGGTAAAAATGGGCGTGTGTGTTCCATGCTGGATAGTATCTGACTCCAGAGGAATGTCCCTCTACCTCTATCCCCTGATGTGTACATGCCACCCACAGAAGATGCGGATGCAGTGCCTGTGGCAGATGCATCTGCACGCATTGCCAGAGAACGACACACTTTTCTGAGACATTCACATCAATGAATAAACACAACAATGACACAATTAGGAATGTCCTTGCATTGATGAAGTTTAACAATGTTAATGTTTTTTGAGTGCACTAAATATCACCTCTCCCCCCTCCATCACCACCACCTCAACACACTATTCCCCAACACACTATCCCCTCTCCCCCTCCCCAACCATCACCCCAACACACTATCCCCCTTCCCACTCCCACCACGACCACCCCAACACACTACCCAGTATCACACTCCCCCCATCACCACACCAACACACCCACTGTGGACAACAAGTGTGTCACTGTCACTTGTGTGGCCTCTTCTCCGTCAGGGCTGCTCCTAGTGACTTCAGGCCCAAATGATGCTTGGACCAGCGCCTTGGTGTGCTGAGCTGTGACCCCTCAGTGGGTGTGGCTGAACTTGAGGGTATGGACCCTGGCCCCCGGATGTGCTGCAAGGTTAGTTCAAGGCTCTGTTGCATGGAATCTGCAAATGCTGCTATCCCCTTGGTCAGCTCCCTGACTTGCAGCCATAGACCGTCAGTGCAGCAGTACTTTCTGCTGCCTGTTCCCAGTTCTGCTCCATTGACCTTATGATCCTCCAGGTGGCTCCCTGCATACAGTCACGTATGGCCTGGAGGTGTAATGAGTGTGTTGGCAATGGCCTCCATCTAACATTGCCGCCTCTCTATATCGTCCATCCCCTGGATGATGGTGTGGCTTGGTAGTGGGTGGTCAATGTGTTGGGGGCACCACAGAGCGTCAGGGCTGAAGCTTGGTAAGCCATATGAGGGAGTGTGCATGTCAAACTTGGGAGTCTGGGCATGTTGGTGGCGGGGAATGCTCTCAGGACTGTGTGTCCCTATATCACCCTGTGGCACTTGGCTGGATTCCTCCTGGGTGCCATGGGAACCCCTGCCAGCAGGTGTGTCCTCACTGTGAGACACTGCAGCTGGCTGTGTGGGTGTAATAGGTGTGGTGGTGGACCCAATGACATGTGGGGGTGGTGCAGTGCCCGTGCTGCAACCAGCAGGCCTGGCCCTGCTGGGCCCAGGTGTGGCATGGTGGGACTTGTGCTTTGGTGTTGCATGTGGCCGTCCTTCAGGGTTGGTAGTGGACTTTGAGGGCCTGGAGGCGCCATTTCCTGATGGGCCTGCACCCCCATCCTCCTTGTATTCTTCCGGTGCTGCCTGAGTGCCTGTATGGGACAAATGAAATGAAATGGTAGGGTGTGTTCACGTGGGTTGGCATGCAAGTCACATATGCTATTCTACAGAGTGACACCCCACCCATTTGGCAAGATGGGCATGGTTGTTCAGGGGACAGTGCATGTGGCCACAGCATTGTGGGAATGGTCGCAGCCATGTGTGTGTGGCTCATGTCCAGGTGGCCTTTGGCCTGGGTGTGGTGAAGGTGGGATGTCCATACAGGGGCAGCTGACTGGGTATTCAATGCGTACATGTGGTCCTTCAGGTTTGAAGCATATTGTAGCATGCTCTCAGGGTCAAGTGCTGGCGTACAGGCTCAGCCTTAGTATTAGCATCACATGGGATGGTCAAATGTCTTCATCTCCCCACATCCCCTCCCCTGGTGACACACACCTTGTGGGAGTGGATATAGTGGCTTCGTCTATGGCACTGACATGGCTCCATGGGATACTGCTGTGCAGGCAGCAGTGGTGCGCTGTCTTGTTTTGTGTTTCGCTTGCTGCACCCATGTAGGTGCAGAGGGTCATGTGCTTCCATGGGGATTGTATGCCATGTTAGGGAGAATTCTCCAGAATGGCTAATTTCCCTTACCTAATGAGTCCCTCAGCAGCTTTGCTGGATTTCTTGGATTTATTTTTTCACCTGGTAAGAGTGTGAGCCTTTTTTCCCACTCTTACATGTGTTTTTGGCTATGTGTTGTACATTTTGTGTTCATAGACTATGGAGCCTCACCTACTCCATAGGCATCATATTTTTATTGTGTGGCACACAGCACCTTTAGTGCAGTGACAAAGGGTTGTATTTTTCAGACTTCCCACTTTAAACTCCATTTGCTGGGAATGACTAGTGTCCCAGAACATGTAAAGTTGCCATTGACTTTTACTAATCTTTTTAAAGTCACAGATCCAGTACAAACTATCATTTTTTAATTTTTTTATTTGTTCGGCTGATTATATCAACCTTTCAAATTTACATACAAGGATAAGAAAAATTCAGAAATTAAATGATAGTTACAATTACAAAGAGTAAAAAATACATTCAGTTTTCATACAATATTCATTTCATTTTGGAAGAACAGCAGACATACATTGAACGAATGCAATGTGCATTGATGTTCTACATCTGGTTACTAGACAACTCCAGATCTCCTCTTCTGATTAATAGCAGAGGAGATGTGATAAATTCTTAAAATATTTTTGTTGTAAAAAGGTTAACACAGGACAAGTTATTACTAAATGAGATAAAGATTCTGTCTGCATGTTGTTTTTACAAAACCAACACCACTTTTGATTTTTTGGCACAATTCCACGTCTAGCAAGAATTTCTTTTATGGAATACAGATTTAGTCGTATTCTTAACATCTGTGTTCTGACATAACTTGATGAACACCTTTGAAGATACTTTTCCATTGATCCTAAGCTTTTATGACCAAATAGTAAAATCAAGTAATCAGCATACTTTTCACATAGATTTTGAGTGTTAATCCAATCTTGTCGATAAACAGCTACCTTAGCTTTGGCTGGATTTAGGATCAAAAGTTCTAGCAATACATTGGCATCATCTGGTGCAGTTAGGACACATTTATTCCAGTTATTGGGAAATTTATCGAACAAGGTCAATAGATAATGTGCTATGGAATTTAAAATATTTTTAATAATACAGAATCTGCTTGGTTTCCAGTGAACGGCAGGCCTAGGTATTTGTAACTATCTACAACAGAGAGATTTTGTTTACCCAAGGATCACCTTAGATTTGATGTATACTTTTGGTTCTTTTGTGATAGATTACAACTTGTGTTTTTTCCGTATTAATAGTCAAGTTATTTTTGATGCTGTAGTCATCCAGAGAGTTGAGCGGATTTTGCAAGCCTCGAGGGGTTTGAGACAAAAGCACCAAATCATCAGCATATCGTATCCACATTATTTTTTGAGAGCCTAACTTCGGGGCATCGTCCACTATGTCATTAAAAGCGGTTCTCATATCCAAAATAAAAAGATTGAATAGTGTTAATGCCAGGATGCACCCCTGCTTCACACCTCTTTCTCTCTTGATATGGAAAGAAAGGAGCCCTTCCAAGCAAAGCCTTATTTGAATGGTAGTATCTGAGTGCAGTGTTTTGATTATTGTTTGCAAGGAGGGTGGGCAGCTTTACTCCCTCAATTTGTGGAAAAGCAGCTGGCGATCGACCGAGTCGAAAGCACAGCGAAAGTCATCAAAAGCCATGTATAAAACTTGGTTGTGATTGATGTATTTCGCCTTTAGCATATTGGGAGTTATCATATTAGGCACAGTGCCAAGACCAGCAACAAATCCTGTCTGAAAAGGATCTCTTATGCTGTTGGTATTCATCCAAACCTTTAACTCTTTAAGCACTATTCGGGAGTACATTTTTCCCGGCGCATCCGAAAGGGCAATGGGCCTGTAGCTTTCTGGTTTACAGTGATTTCCTTTTTTGTAAAGTGGAACAATTACAGAATGCTTCCAAGATAATGGGATAGTCTGCGAAAGATTAATTTGTTGAAAAATAGAAAATAAAATTTTCATCCAAAATTCAGGATGTTGTTTAAAGATATTATTAGACATGCCGTCAGGGTCAGGAGCTTTGGAGTGACTAGCTGTATTAATAAAATACATTATATCCGATTTATCGATGTTAAGGTGAAAGTGATCAGACCCACTGTCTATCTGGGGCACACATATTACATCAGGACAAGCAAAGATCTTACCAAAGTAATCAACCCAAACCGCTTCAGGGGCATTCTGAGCCTGCTTCAGCATTTGGGAGGAGGAGGCTACATTATTGATTGCTTGCCACGTGCAAGCTGTATTCTTATCTCTCATGATGTCTAACATCTTTTCGCCCTTAGATTGCATCATCTGTGCATGATATGCATGTATCCAATTTTTATAAGTGGTTTTTATTTGCTTTAGAGTTTTATAACGCACACTTATTGGGAGATTTGCTGACTCACGTTTTTCTTGGCGAAAGAGTGTTTTCCTATTCTTTACTTCCAAGTCAAATGTGTGATTTCTATGAACATAGGCTTTCCGTTTTGTTTTGCAAGATCGAAATTCTTGTATGATATCATAATAAATGGATGAGCTAGATACCTGATCGGATTTGGAGTGGCTAAATACATCATTGAGCAAATGACCTAATTGTGATATTGATTTTTCTGTCCACCGCACTCGATTGACACCATTATTATATAGTACCTGACCATTTTTGCCTAGTATGTATTAACTGTCAAGCTAATATAGGCCAGTGAAGACATAACATTCTGTGATCACTACACACTGTTCTTTCAGTTTGAAACAATTCGACTTTCGGAATAGCCCCCTGTCTACATATATGTAGTCAATTATGCCTTCTATACCTCTTTGTGACCATGTTTCTTGTAGGGGCAATCGTAAGTGCCGGACCAAATTCGCATCAGTAAGCCTCTTGATTTCATCAGATGATCCCAAGGGAGCCGTCTTATCTGCTCATGTGTCTTAGTGTGGTCAAAACAATATAGATTTAGATCTCCGGCTACTATCGTGTGAGCAATCTCGGGGATAGAGGAAATGCAGTCTAGCAGCGTTGACACATAATTGATACACTTCTGACTTTCAATCCCTTTGGGATTCCAGTATAACTTGACTAGAGCATGTAGGGTGGTACCAATGGAAACAAGTACAAACTATTTAATAAAGAGTACTGGAAAGGGTTAATAGTTATAACTTTTTGTCTGTTTCTCATGGAACATTATTTTCTTCCCCTTTCTTTAATATTTGGCTGATGGCAGTGATATCTACCATTTTTCCCTACCGCGGACTATGAAAATAGCCTTGGTACTGTTTTAGGCTAATGTAGTAGCTTGAAACTTAAACCCGCTGGACCTCTTTACTTTTGTTTCGGTTCCAGCTGGGTTTATTCACCATTTCTTTTTGTAAAGGTCTTTCTCGTGTTTTACTCTGCACGCCAAACCAGGTTTGGTTCCTTTGTTCGCCGTCCTTTGGCGGCTTCTGCACAGTAGACCTCCTTAGGCGCCGGAGTGTCTGGGTGGGCCGAATGTGAGGGAGGGGTTTTAGGCCCCCTGCACCCCAGTCACACCCTTGTTTGATTGGCTAGGTGACTTTCCCACCAGGACAGCCACCCTACTGTGTGATTGACAGCCTGGCTGTGTGAACGGGGGAAAACTGCATTAAAAGCAGGTCTCTGGGACTGGAAGGCAGAGTCACCACTGGATCGAGAGAACCGCAGAGAAGCTGAAGAAAGAGGACTACTGCAACAACTGAACCAACTGGTGAAGCCCTGCTGCGGGTCCGAATCTCCTACACTTCAAGGACAGGGAAGATCTGCAAAGAGTCTTTTCCCGTTGAGCCTGGTGGGACTAACCAGCTCACAAAGCCCCAGGACCTCCCTCTTCAGCCTGGTCGAATTTTCTGTGCCACAGTGAACCAGATAGCCAGCTTCAGAGAGCCCCTTTGTGCTTTTAAGGAGCGAATCTTTTATTTGTCGCTTTTGCTCCATTGCTGGCTTCTTCCCTGGGCAGCTCAGGACCCTCCAGTCTTCCTCCTTCTTGTCAGTCCGACAGTCACTTCAGGAACTGTGAGCCTGCAGGAACTATCCCCGCAGCTACAGCATTCTTCTTCATCTAATGTACTGTTCAAATTAGGTCGCTCGTTCCGTCCGACCGCAGTGAAAGTTTTTGAAATCTTTCGCTAACCAGAGGGCTTGTCCTTCTCTACTCTTTTAAATAACTTTTCTGCTGACCAACTTCGTTTCGAACTCTTGGCAAAGACTGAACTGTGTGATCCTCTGCAAAGACCCTCAACCATTAACATTGGCCCAGGCCTATTGATTTGAATCCTTGTTGTAGTAAGCCTTTTCTAGATTGCCCTGCCTACTTACTTGTTGGTGCTGCTTACTTCTATATAATCTTGTTTTTCCCTCACTTTTTAAATTGCTGGAGTGCTATTTTGCTCACATTTCATTTTGAGCTTAACATGCCCGGAATTCATTGGTAGGTGTGTAGTATATTAAGATTGTGATTTTCTGCTGCTTTACATTAGAGAATTTTTTTTACAAACTATTCTATAAATAAATGTATATTCTTTTTACTCTGAAACCTTGAGTCAGTGTCTGTTTGAACCAAAGTAATTGTACTTTGTGTAACTTCTGATACTGCTCACTTTACTCTTGAGATAAGTCTGGCTGCTCAGCCATCTCTACCACTTTACTGTGTAGTACAGGCTGTACCAAAGGTGAATTTGTACTGTCACTTGTAGTCTTAATTGTGTGTGGTGTTCCCAAAGGGTACTGCATATGATTCTGCCTAACATGTATGGGGCAGGCCAACTGATCCTGTAAGATGCCGTTGTGACTGCTGTGCGGTGTCATGATTACTCATGCACCACAATGCTGCTGGCATTGGGTTACCAGCAGGGATGTGGAGTGCACTGCACTTGGATTGGTCGCTTGCCCCACCTTCAACCGCCAGAACTGCTCAAGGGTGCACTTGGTGCCCTACCCCAAGGCTGCTGTGGAGGGTGGCCGATGTGCCACCCCATCACTACCCCCTGATTAGCCGTCCGAGCTGCTGGGTCTGCTGGCATTTGTCCCTGTCCACTACATCATTTTGTGCTAGGCTGACATGTATGCATGGTCATTTGATGTGTGGATTGGTGTGGGGGGGTTGACTCGCCTCCTGGCTGCTGGCACCCGCCTCCGCTCCACTGACTCCCTGAATACCCTCCATGTCGATGTTACTGCTACACTTCTCCTCCCATGGTGTCAGGACTTGGAGCTCGGTGGTACCGCCTCCTGTTGCCATGGCCTCCTGCCGGTGATGGGAGAGGAGTCCCTGCACCCTGACCATTAGGTCATTTCACCTTGTGCGGCAGTCCTCTGCATCACGGGGGACACTGCCTACCGCAGTTACTTTCTGGCTTATTGGAAGTTTTGTGCTGGCATGAGGTTTTGTGCTGTCTGTTCCAATACAGCTCCTCGCAGTGTCCCACAACCTCGTCTGTGAGAACAACCAGCTCTCCCTCACTAAATTTGGGTTTACAGAGCAGGTTTTCTGGCCCTTCCCTCTGGTGCTCTCCTAAAACATGCTGCCAGTGAATTTCAGGTTCGGATGGCTGCAGGATGTGGGTGATTCAGGTTGGATTCAGTTTTTTAAAATAGCCACCGCCACACTTCCAGTTCCAGCAATGACACCATTTCCGCCAGTACTATTAGCGCTGGTGGAGGCTGGTGTTAGTGCTATGCAGAGTGCTAATTCCGCCAGGAGGTATTAGCATTACTGCCGGAGTGGTGTTCAATCACTCTAGGTTGTGTTGCAGCTATCAGCTTGGGGATTCCCCATGCAGAGTCTTGATCAACCCACATATCATCAAGCTCGTGTTCAAATTGTAGGTTCCAGTCACCCATAGCTAGAACTAGAAATTTGCTTTTGGTTTGGTCATCTAAACAATCGAGTGCCTCCTGCATCAGTACAGTAGGTTTATTTGGAATATCCCAGTCGGTCTGTTCTAGATACTGAACAGATGGGCTGTCTTGTTTTTCCCAGTTGTTTTTATAAGGAGTTGCAAATCCGGGCAGCCTGTGGAATATTCAACATCTGACCAATCGAGGCCGGAGGCCACCCGTGTAAACAGGCCACCCAATGGCCTTCCTCTGCAGTTAAAGAGTGGGCACTACATACTTGAATTGACACTGATTTCATGGTGCAAATCTTCTGGAAACAAACAATTTGAAAAACCTGAAATAAACTCAAGCCAACTTGGGACATCTAAAACGCTTACTGATGTATGTTTGCCCAGTGCCCAGCAGTATGAAAGGCTCTGGGGTTGATCTCTTGCTGGTTTAAGGCTGTCTCACTGCAAGTAATCACTGACTATGCATCTCCTCTTGCTGCCACTCTTTCTCCCTACTCGCCCAGTCCACTGGAACCCACTGCCCATCAAAGCCAGCCCAACTGTGGTCCTCTGAAAAGCTTGGCTCCAGCTTCACTTACTTGCTAAAGATGGAGCTGTCCCTGCCCTCTCCCCCATCCTCCCTACCTAACCCCACCGCTGCCTCCAATGACGCTTATTCATGTAATTGTGTCTATTTAACTAGTGCTCCTCTTTAGTTTGAAACACTTGTCCCTATAGGTTTATGTTACCTTTGCAAGGCAAGTGTTTTCTTATATACTTGTTGTTTGTTTTGTTTTGTCCTTGGTATATGTCTTACTTCTTCATACCCTCATAAAGTGGCTCATTGCTTGTTCTCCTCTTTATGCTTATGTACAGGCACCCTTTGCAGGAATGCTTCCACCATCTGTAAATGTGTTATTGTAGCTCATTTCTGATTGAAATGGACATCTGTTGTTTATATGAATACAAATATACAAATCAGAGGAATCCCCAACACCATATCAGATTCCCCCAGCAGAAGGTTTCCTTCATCTCAAGAGATGTCAGTCAGCCCAGCTGCCTTCAGCCTGATTGTGCATCACTTTGGTTTTCCGGTGATAGACATGTTTGCATCTCTCCTCAATCATAGCCTTCCAAGGTTCTGTTCCAGGCCAGGAGAGGTGGGGATTGTGTGGTGGATGCTCAGTCCATATCCTGGGCTCTGGGGTGTATCGATTTCCTCGGATTCCTCTGCTGTGCAGGACATGGGGGTGGATCAAGATAATCCCAGGTAGTCGCTCTCCTGCTAGCCTGTATTGGCCATGCAGATCTTGGTTCCCTCTGTTACTTATGTTAGCTGTGGCCCTCCGCACTTCGCCCGATCTGTCAGCAGACCTAATGCTAGGCAACATCTGTTAATGGGCAGCTTAGTCCTTGAAAGGGAATGGCTGAAATCTCAGGGTCTTTCCTCTCCTACCTTCTATCGGTCCAGTGTCTAAAAAGTCACCCACACTGCAGGCCTACGATAGGGATTGGGGAATAACTTCCAACTGGATTGAATTGCAGATCCACAGACATTGCTACATTCTTGCAGGCCGGGTTCCACCGGGGCGTTTCTGTTTCTACATCAAGGGTGGGTACATTGGGCTGCGATTTAGACAGACCGGCACTGTGGGTGGAATCTCCTGAGTCTGAGTCAGTGATTTCTATGTTGTTACACAATGTTTCCATTACTCCACATATGGTTAAGTCTCTCACACATCCTTGGGATCTGGCCTTGGTTGTTAGGGTTCTGCAAGTTCCTCCGTCTGTACCCCTGAGATCGGTTAAGCTTAGGTATGTCCCCCGGACAACAGTTTTCTTCATGGCTAATATGTCTGCCAATTGTACATGGAGTTGGATGTGCTGCTATGTCCTCCTTTATTATTATTATTATGTATTTTTTTAAGCTATTTAATGAGCATGGACCAAGCTTTGGGAAGCAACTGAGCGCTTTACAATCATAGGTGAAGAACACAGTGATAGAAGCAGATAATAAGGGAGCGGGGGGGTAACATAGATGAGAGGGTGGGTAATAGGCAGAAAGGGATCTACAAGTTGCCAGGGGTGGAGACAGTGGAGAGCAGATCACCAAGTCTCAGGTAAGGTGGGGAGGGGAGGGTGTGTGGACCTAGGTGTCAGCGAGGAACCATTCCTGGAAGAGGAAGGTCTTGAGCACGTTCCTGAACTGTAGAAGTGAAGGGGCGAGTCTGATGTTGACCGGGAGGAAGTTCCAGAGTCTTGGAGCATATACAGAGACAGCACGTTTTCTGGTTCTTTCCTTCCTGCACCATCATAGTTTAAGTCTGCACATTCCCTTACTTCACGTGGCTCACCGGCCTCTGGACATGCTGGGTTTCTCAGTGAGATAGCTTTGGGACTTCAGGTTGACAGCTTTGTAGATGATGTAACAGGATTTCAAGATGATGCAGGCTTGCAGTGGGAGCCAGTGAAATTCAATGAGCATCGGGGTGATGTGGTCATGCTGTTCTTACCCTTATCTTATTTATCTGTGTACCCAGAAGCTGTTTTGCTGCATTGTGCTGCATTGTAACCACCCATACTTAGTCCAAAGATGGGGTCCACTTTCCATCTTTCCCCAATACATTGTGATTCCATCCCTATCAAATGATCTGCCTCTGGATGTACAGGCCCTGTTGGTTTCCTTGGATGGGAAGGAGGTGACATGGATGGAAAGGAGGTGATACTGATGCATTTAAACAGTGCCACTTTATTCAGATCATCTAACAATGTGTTAGCCAATTTTGCGGGAGCGTGTGTCAAAAGGCTTCTTCTCACTCCAATAGCTAGTGGTTTAAGGACTCTACTGTTGTGGTGCCTGCACTTTCTGATTCTCCTCTGCCAGGTATGATGGTGGGTCGGTCAACACAAGGAGAGGAGTAGATAGGGGGGCATCCCTGATGGATATCTGTAGGGCCACCATATGGTCCTTTCCTAATCATCATGTCCATCATTGTTGTCTGACCATCTTGAGGCACGCTAATTGAGGGGGTTTCATAGGCAGGTCATTTCTTGAATCTTATTGCATGTTTAGTTTATTAAATTGAAACTAGATATGCAATATGCAGGCTCTGCTTTTCTCTTTTCTGAATGGACAATCTGTCTGACCTTAAAGAGACATCAGATAGGACTGGGACAAGGAAGAAAGGAAGTGGGTGTAGTGCTTGAATTACTTACCGGTAATGTTCATTACACCTAGTCCTACTCTTCCTCATCACAGTCCTGACATTCTGCCTGTCTGACCTTCTGGGAGGTACAAATAGCCATCCTGTTGGGTAATTACAGGAGTGTTTCTGAGTGGTCACCTGCATTATAACCCTCGAGGTGGGGACATTCCTAGACCTACATATATATGTGGACGGAGGTAAACTCAAAACCAAAACCTACTGTAAAAAACTGAAGTAAATGCAACTTTACAGACAGATAGTTGCTATTTGAAAAGCACAATTCATAACAGACCAATTGGAGAATTTGCAAGGGCTCGAAGGAATTGTAGTAAAGACATACCCTACAACACAGAATGCAGACCCATTGAGGACAGATTTGATGCACAGGGTTAAACCAAGGAGTGCATTCAGAAGGCAAAAAGTACAGTGAATAGTAGACACAGGTCGGAATACCTTAAACCCAAACAGAAACCCATAGTGAAACAAGCAGATACAGTAAGAATTATCACACAATGTACAAAAGGCAATAGAACTGTCCGAAAGATTTTCCAGAAAAACTGGCGCCTACTGCAATAAGACGCTGACCAAAATGACTACATAACAGACAAACCGGCTATAATATAAATTAAGGCCCCAACCTTACGTACTGAACTAAGCCCTAGCTGTGAACATGACAAGACAAGTCACGAACACCAGACAAACATCCTGACTGGTAAAGCAATCAAGGTTTTTTTTATAAATGTACAAACTTCAGTATGTGTAAACATTCCCTTAATAACAGCCAGAGTTGCAAGACGGCTATTGGTAAATCTGTCAAAATAAGGGAATTCATCAACTGTAGAACCACATATGTGATATATATCATAATATGTGTGCGCAATAAAACATGTGTGGGAAGTACCATAAGTGAACTCAGAATAAGAATCAGAGAACACCTGCAAGGCATCTCAATCCCAGGCAACTCCTCAGCACTATCTGAGCATTGGATTAAGGAACATCTTAAGGACAGTGAGAAATGCTTACGACAATATGAATGCAGACTGATATGTGAGCTAAAATCAATTGATGAAGGCCTGAACACAGCCACAGACATGCATCGCTGAACTACGGTAATCTAACACTGACACCGAAAGACATTGACTCTTATTTTTTAGAACTGGCATTGCCTCTTTTTTTTAGAACTACAGTAATCTATACATGATGAATGGACGCAGTATAGCAGCTATCCCCCAGCACACAGAGGGCACTGTCACAGCACTATAGAACCTTTATGGCCAACTACAAGATTACAACACAGATCTGCCACAATGAGATCACGACTACAATATTGAACCAACACATGCTAAATACCCCTCTCCAGGGATGTACGGCAGAGACACTACGGCTGCCATACCAGACATGATATGATATGATATGATATGATATTGCATTTATAATGTGCCTATACACAAGTGTTTCAAGGTGCGACAAGGCATGGGAGGGGGAACAGAGGGAAGACAGACAACAATCTTACTAGGCCCAGTGTCATTCAGATCGCGCAAGCGCATAGGAAGGGGGAAAGGGAAAAGAGTGAGGGGGAAAGGGAAGGGGACAGTGCAGTACACGGGATACAAGAATAAATAGAGAAATACAAATACGGCCAACTGCGACAAGTGCAAGGTAAGTGCAGACAGAAGTGCTGGTTTTAACTAACCTAGAAACTACCTTATTGGTCGGAATCTAGAATCAACCAACCTAAGTACAATTGATGAATGACAGAACCGTACCAATAAGGTAATGTATAGTACCATTCGTACCATTAAGGTAATATATAGTGATCAATTTAGCGACCATTATACAATGCATAAATAAGCAATTTAATTTGGACAATATATATGAACTGTGCCTAAAAACTAATTGAATATGTAAACCATATCTGGACTTTATCATAAACATTCTAGGAAGATACTAAAAGTGGCGTGACAAGATTTCACCTCAAGACCTTTGAACGACCACAAAACAACAAAGTTGATTAATAGTGCAACTACTTGCAACCAATATATATAATCCACCACTTATCATCCATCCAATCATTTAAATGTACTTG
Organism: Ambystoma mexicanum; assembly: GCF_040938575.1. Taxonomy (NCBI): domain Eukaryota; kingdom Metazoa; phylum Chordata; class Amphibia; order Caudata; family Ambystomatidae; genus Ambystoma; species Ambystoma mexicanum. Next base: position 1,094,790,332 of record NC_090941.1, read on the forward strand.
TACTTAGTCCTACTAAAGTCTCTGTAGCCTAGTGAACCTATTACAATAACCACCACAATATGATGCTACCAAGGAGTACCTGATAATAAAACATTTAATATAAGATATATATACACCAATTTATTTGATTCATGCTCCAAATACGATTTGTGCATACAAATATATCTATTGTGATAAGAACAAAATATTTGTAGTTCATTAAACAATAAGTGACAACCAATCGTGTCTTGACCCAATCACATGACCATGACCCAAAACTAGCAGTGCATTAAGATGACCTCATCCACCGCAGGGTTTAGTTAAAGACAAGTTATAGGAAGACGGAAACCTTGTCAGGCGTTTAACGAAACGAGACGGGATGACCGTAGCAACGGCGCTCCATATAAACAGGTAAGATCGAGAATGACATTGTAACCAATGGACTAGCAAGCACCGCTGTAAATAGTTTCTTTAAAACCATAGAACATAGTACTAACTAAGTCAATATATGGAGACGTCCACTCGGCCAACCGAGTGGACGTGTGACAAGCACACGTCACACTAATGTTAATGGTGACCAAGTTCAATAACAAATTCAATGAACAGTAACTCGGCTAGAATAGGGACACGTTCCACTCTTATCACCTCTAACTGTACACGTAAAGACCAGCCCTGAAACTACGTTAGATCACAAACTGCAAAACAAACTGGTAATACGAGGAGTGAAAAGCCTAAGACTCATCAAAAATGGAATCCTTAAACATAGTGCACTGATCACACACAAATCAAGTCGGCTTGAATAGGCACAGCTTAGCTCACGGCTGGATAACTAAACCAATTTGAATCCGCTTGTAACTAGCTCACAACGTGCTCCGTTAATCACGACCTGGGGACTCGTAAACTAAAGCTATAAATAATGTGACTATGTTCATGTTTATGAATTTGTATTGCGCAACCGGGGTATGCCACAGAAAACATAAACTATGTAGTCTAAGGGAATAAAGCACTAGCACCGAATAGGGTATGTTCGTAGGCAATGTAGATTAGTAGAATAAAAGCGTCTTCAATTTTTTCTTGAAAACTTCAGTAGATTCAATCGTTCTAATGTCTGGCGGTAGGGCATTCCAGGCTGCCGGGGCTGCAACATTGAATTCTCCATTTCTGGTTTTAGCTAGCTTGCACCGAGGGATATTTAAAACATTTGTATTATTAGATCCAAGTCTTCTAGTGTGTTGTTTCTTCTTGATTGCTTCCATTAAATATAAAGTCATTTGACCCTTAAGGCATTTGTGGGTAAAAATAATCAATCTGAAACATACTCTTGCCTGTGCTGGCAACCAATGAAGGCTTCTTCTAGCATCTGAGATTTGATCTCTGTGTCCAAGTACTTTCACTGCTCCCACCGCTCCATTCTGAATAACTTGGAGCCGGTGGAGATCACTTTTTGCAATGCCCACAAACAGTCAGCAACCATAATCTAATTTAGAGCCAATGATGGCTCCAGCTGAGATCTCTGCATTCTTCTCAGAAAGGAGTGGACGAAGATGCCTAAGCAATTTAATTAATTATGCCGAAGAAGAGACCAGACTGAACCTGGGCCTTCATGGTCAAATTTTGGTCCCAATAGATGCCCAGGGTCTTAACTTTCATCATAACCTCAATTGTGCAATTATCAATAGTAAAATCTTTGTATGATGAATCAAGTTTGGCCAATCTTGAATCCGCCCGACCAGCAGGAGGTCCGTTTTTGAGCTATTCAAGGCCATTCCGTTCTTAACCATCCATGTTTGAAAGGCTTGATAAACCATATTGATGTTTAGTTCATCTTCCTTGTGTGAGCCTGTGATTGGGATGACACATTGTGCGTCATCCGCCTAGTTTACAAAGGAGATCCCCTCTTGTTCTAGCATATAAAAGAAAGGGATCATGAAGATGTTATAAAAACAAGGGGATATACACGCTCCTTGTGGGGCTCTGAACAGCAAGGGCATGGATTTGGCTTCTGCAGTCTCACTTGCTACTCTTGTCTGTCTTCCAGACAAGAAAGAATTTACCCATTCAGCAGCTTGCTTTGAAAAATGGGTGAACTGCTTACAAGATGGCATGATCCACCAGGTCAAATGCCGCCGAAAGATCCAATATCATCAGTAGGGCTCTTTGGCCACCATCCATAATAAATTATCTGACATCTCATTCAAACCTACTGTGTTGGAGATGTCTATATTCAGACGCAAGGCCCAAGTGCGAAGGTCCTCTAATGTCAGTTTATTGGAGCTTCTTACCGGGTGGAGGGCTTTAGGCCCAACCCATATTTCCAAAAAGTACTTTACAGAGCTCTGAAATAAATACAGGAGTGGTCCGATCATGGGCAAGGTATAACTGCCACATCACTTAGACTAAGATTGTTTGTCACAGCCCAATCCAGGGTGTGTCCCTTTACCTGTGTCAGTTATTTTATGGCCTGAGAGAAACCTATGGCATTCAAAGTGGTCACGAAAGACTCTGCCGAAGTGTCTGCCTAACCAGAGATTAAAATCTCCAAGAAGAACCAACTTCGTCTTGGGTTTAAGGAGGGTTAGAAGATAGTTACAAAGTTGTGATGAGAAGGTAGGTGCTCTTGATGGAGCTCCATACAAAAGAGGTATATTGAGGATTGTTTCGGCACCTATACCCACTTTTACCAACAAAAACTCCACTCCTGGAATGTCCTCTGTTTCACATTTCCAAGCTTTGAGGTTCGATCTAATGATCAAAGCCACTCCTTCCCCTCTGTTCTCTGCTCTGTCCCGTCTAATCATAAACTAGCCCTCTAGTATGGCCACTGCTAATGAGGGTCCGGTAGCCTCCTTACCCCTTGTCCCTGTGAGGGCGTACATATCAAGCTTGCACTCCTCAATATGTGTGGCTACTTCCATTGCGTTTTTCAGTAGTGATCTTGTATTAAGCATCATACATTTCAGCTTACAACAGGAAAAGATCCCCACAAGTTTATCCTCTTGCGAGGTCTGTGTTATATTTAGGACCTGGGAATCATTCCCTACATGATTCAGACTTGCATTACATTGGTGTGTATTGGCATGCTCCGACGGTTGAAGTAATGGACTAGAAACTTCTAGCAGACTAAAAACTAATTTTCACATTTGAGTTGCTAACAAATGGACCCCCCATCTTGTGGTCTTAGTCCATTGTCTTCTAAGCAGGAGGAGGGGATTTGAGATTAACAATGCCATGGTTGATCACAGTACTCGACATAGGGACTCCCACTGTGGACATCTGGGCGTCAATCTGAGCATTATTCTCTAAATCTTTTTCCTCTGCACCTAATTTATGGAGGCAAAGATTAGATTCCGCCTCGGGTGTGGGACTACACAATACGTTCCTCCTGGGAGAAACTCCCCTCCAGCTCTATTGGGCTCAAAACATCAGACTATTTGCCTCTGATTTTTCTCTGGCACTCTGAATTGAAACTAAGATGTCCTCAATGCCCATTATGTGTCACTTGGAATTACCGGTAAATGGTGATAAGGTGGTGGCCTGCTCCCTGTGACTTTGAATGAACTGGAACAAACCGCCCACTATGCGCTGGCGCTTTCACGCCTGATGTGTAATTAAGTACCTGCGCAAACTACAAAAAAAATCAGGGAAATATAGTTTGCAGCGGTAGGGCAGCTAAAAAGGAGCTTGAACTATCAGATCAAACGACCTAATACGGGTTAGTAATAACTCCTGAGGCCATGGAATCTCATTAAAAAAAACCAGTGCAAGACACATTGGGACTTAGCACTTCCAAATGGAAATCAATCTACCTTTTAACAAACAGGATTTAGGAACAACCGAACAAGGACCCTACAAATGGCACATATCCACATTCTGGGTGATAAGGAATCCCACTAAATACTGAACAGAGAAGCAAGCATTACTGCTTATGCAACACATCACAAAATCAAATTGACACATGCTTACTTATTCAATCAAAAAAGGTAATCTTTAGCAAACCACAGCTAACTCCAATATGGACATTAAGTCAAGGTACAATATTTGTGTAGTCACCAAATTGAACTCTAACCCGGGTTTACTCTTATCCTTTCTATCCCACCTCCCCTCCCCCAGCAACACTGGAAACTCGTCCACTCAGCATTATAAAACTGTTAAATAAGATGATTAATATGCCTGCTATATGACTACAAAATGAATAAAAAATGCTAGGAAAATATTACAATATTTGTCTGTTGATTGATTTGTATCATCTATGCCTTGAAAAAGTCAGAGAAAGGGTGAAACACTAGTACGTGCCTCCAGGTGGAGATTGTTGGCACCACTGTACAGCGTCACAATACAAGTATTGGCACCACTGTACAGCATTACATTACTGATGTTGAGACAAATGTTTTTATGTAACTATAGAATAAAAATAAGAAATCTAATGAGATTGCAGCCAGCCTCAAATATTTAACAATTCATATAAAACAAACTATCCTAATGCACACAGGCTAACACAGGAATCCCAAACTTAAACTGATAGATGGTTGGTGGATACCAATCCCTATGTAGCGGTGCAGCAACTGGGAAGCTCTCAAAAGAAACTTGTAGAACTTTATCACATGGGTAGAGCAGACTAAAACTAATGTACTCACCCTTTTATTCAGGTACTAACCTAAAACCCTATTGCATCCCTGAGGTAGGAAAGGAGGCTATTCTGCGGGAAGTGTATAACAAGTTGGGGGCAGTTATCATTGAGCCATCGGAAAGTCCTTGGTCCACACCAATAGTCCTAGTTGCTAAACCAGATTGGTTGTGTAGACTGTGTATTGATCGTAAGCTAAACTCGTAAGCTAAACTCAATTTACAAGTTTTACAATTATCCTATGCCTAGGATTGATGATTTAATTGACAAACTACGAATAGCTAAATACATCTCCATGATTGATCTAACAAAGGGCTTTTGGCAGTTTTTTTTTTACCCCTCTGAAAAGTAAAAGGTGGCTTTCTTTACTGGGCTGTTTCAATTTAAAATCCTTCCCTACTGACTGCATGGGGCTCTCGCCACCTTTCAGAGGTTGATGTATAAGGTATTGCAACTTTTTCCTCACTTTTGTGGTGCCTGGGAAGAACATCTTTTCTACTTGTATGAGATTGTAAGAGCCCTACGGAATGCTGGACTGGCTGGACTGACTGTCAACCCCAAGAAATGCCATCAGGCACAGACAACTGTTAAATACGTTAGGGGTTTTGTAGGGAATGGTTTGGTGCAATCCCAGTTGGAAAAATTAAAAGTTATCCAGAAAACGTCTCCCACTAAAACAAAAAGGGAACTCTGAGTGTTTCTGGGGCTCACAGGGTATTACCGCAGATTTATACCCAGATACTCTACTATAACATCATGTTTAACTGATACATTTAAAAATGCAGAACCCCAGACACTTTGGTGGGGTAAACAAGCTCAGGATAGCTTTAATATGTTTAACCATATATTGTGAAGTAAACCTGTCCTCCAGCTCTCTAATTTCAACCAGGAGTTTATCCTCCAGACAGATGCGTCCAAAGTAGGTCTTGGCGCTGTTCTTTCCCAAGAGTATGAAGGAGTGGATCATCCCATTCCATATATTAGTAGGGAGCTCTTTCCTTGAGAGAATATCAATGCTGCTAACGAGTGTAGAGGCCTTAGCCTTCAAATGAGCCATAACCTACTTAAAGTATAACCTTTCTGGTCACAAATTCTGAATAGTGACTGATCACTCAACCTTGACTTGACCAACTTTAAGGAAAGACACTCGTCCTGGCATCATGTGTTGGTTTTTAGATCTCCAAACATATTGCTTTTCTGTTGGAACACAGAAACGGGAGGGTACAAGGGAATATATATATTTGTGGGAGGCAATCTAACTAGAGGAAGGGTATGTGATGATTCACAGGATCTCATCACTTCTACCCAGAGGCTAGGAGGTGAGCCTGTTTTGCAATATTCCCCCTAAGCGTGGCAGAAAGCAGCACGTCACAAAACTCCCCTCATGGGGATAAGGACTCCTGTTCTGTAATGAACTCCCTAACCATCTTACCCTTGAGACCATGAAATCCCTAAGCCCCCTAGAGAACCAACACAAAGCACTACTGTTTGTTACTGTAATGTTCCCTCATTACCTGACTTAAGACTTGACACCACTAAGATGAAGAAGGATGAAAGGAACATACTAAATGATCATAGGTTATCTCCCAAAAGTACTGAGAAGAGGAAGATTGAAGGAGTTATACAAACTACTCCTTTTCCAGCTCTAGACAGTTTTGGGAAGAGATGGCCCTGAGGACTCTTGAAGAACACTCCATGGACACAAAAGAAAGACGTTAGCACTCTGCTGGCGAGGTCCCAGCTCAGGACATAAAAAACAAGGAAGGACTCCATGAAAGAGGAAGCCGGCGTGAAGCCTGTCAAGCCCGGGAAGTTCAAACCTGGGAACGAGGAAGTCAGCAGAAGGAGCAAGTACTCTGTAGTGAGGACACCGTGGAAAGAAGGAAAAATCCTCCAGAGGGAAGCATGACCTGAACAGAAGCTGAAGAAAGGCTGAATGTGGTTTGACCTCAGGGAGATGGACTGTGTAGTCCTTCAATAACACTGATACCAACAGGTCGGGGACCCTGCAGGGCCAAAGCAGTGCAGCAGGAGCGAAGAGAGAGTCACAGCGAACACTCAAATGGAACAAGTCAACACAACACCCCCCGGGATGTACCCGCAATGTGGCCCCCGGAAACAGAGTGTAACAGGAGCTACAGTGGACCCTGTACGGTCTTGGGGACGAGTGAAGAGTGCATCAGGAATAATCTCCCTTATCACAGAAACAGTGTAATGGGTATCAAGAGCAAAGAGAGCGTTATGAGTAATCTCTCCCACCACATCACTAGTGTTAAAGATACCACAAGTGGAGTGATCTCCCTTGTTTCATTAACCAAGAAAAAGACAAAGGAAGTCCTGGAATATATATAGTGCAAGAAAGGAAGAACTGTTGGACATTTATTCAAGCTAAACAAAGCCTCTGGATGGAACAACAAGGGCCTAAAAGGATTGCTACAAGAAACTATTCAAGGACTGCCCTTATTGCTGACCCAGTTGGGGCAGGAGGAGAGAGTCATTCTCCTGGCTTCATCTTTTGTTGAATCAGAAGCATTTGCATAAGATTATCAGAAAGCATCCCTAAGCCTGACCCAGTTGGAGCAGGAGGAGGGAGTCATTCTCCTGGCTTCATCCTTTGTTGAATCAGAAGCATGTGTATAAGATTATCAGAAGGCATCCCTAAGCCTGACCCAGTTGGAGCAGGAGGAGAGAGTCATTCTCCAGGCTTCATCCTTTGTTGAATCAGAAGCATTTGCATAAGATTATCAGAAACCATCCCTAAGCCTGACCCAGTTGGAGCAGGAGGAGAGGGTCATTCTCCTGGCTTCATCCTTTGTTGAATCAGAAGCATGTGCATAAGATTATCAGAAGGCATCCCTAAGCCTGACCCAGTTGGAGCAGGAGGAGAGAGTCATTCTCCTGGCTTCATCCTTTGTTGAATCAGAAGCATGTGCATAAGATTATCAGAAGGCATCCCTAAGCCTGACCCAGTTGGAGCAGGAGGAGAGAGTTATTCTCCAGGCTTCATCTTTGTTTCTTCAGAACTGTTGAACAGGACTATTAGAAGCAGCCCTGAGGCTGACTCACTTTTAGAAGGAGAAGGGAACCATTCTCCTAGTATTATTTTTGTTTGTTTAAACATCTTTGATTAGTGCTAGGGTCAGAGTAGGATAGAGTTGGACAGAGGACGGACTCTTCAGTTTGGCAACCACATTGACGATGAGCACCCGAGTTATTATTCAGTTAGGTAGGGCAAACCCTCTTGTGACAGGAAGAGTTACGTTCTTTCCTTATTGTTTAAATAAAAGCTTATGGTTTGTCCGACTCCTCCTTCTGACATACCACAACAGGTGTGAATGTCCAGAAGGTGAAACGACAAGGTCTTTAACCAACTTTACAGGATGTGTAGTCTAACCTCTGCTGAATCTCTGCCTCTTGCCACAAAAAGAAAGGAAATTAATTTTGAGCAAAAGTTACAGAATTCATTATTATGTAAAGAGGGTTTAGCTATGTATTCATCCTGTCTCTCTGACTTATCTGAGAGCTTTACTCAGAGAAAAAAGTCCATCAGGGATTTAATGTGCAATGTTGGTAATCTAGCCGTCAATAAATAGAACATGTATTTTCATGAATCATTGATGTAATTGGGATTGTCTGCATCCATTCCCGCATGCAATGCTCCCAGCTCTTCATTCTGTGAATGGGAAGTGGTTTTCTAAATCAGCCTGTTATTGAATATATTTACAGTTGCATACCTACTGAGAGCAAACCAGTCTTTCTGAAAGATTGCAGGGATATTAAGTTGGTGTATATTTTCAAGTTATTTATTAAAAACTGTATTGCAAGTGTTCTTCGCCAGTCAGAATGTTAAAAAAATCGATCAATTTTCTTTATTACACTTCAGTCACAAAAGCAACAGCATAAAAATAAAAAATACATAAACAGCAGCATGATTTGAAAAAGAAGAATACACACATTCATACCAAGCATTGTGTGTACTGTGTAATCAAATAAATTCAGCTTATTTTCTGTGCTTCTGCACTACTTTAGTTTACAAGATCATGAACAGAATGCAGGTCTATTTCTGTGGCTCTGCACTAATTTAGTTTATGGGACAACCACATAAAAAATGTAAAATGCTTATTTTGTCTCTGCACAAACACAGTTTACATGGCAATTAAATACTGAATGCTTCCTTCTCTCTGTGAGAAAATGTAAAATCGTAATGAGCACATTGGTGCTCTAAGTAATGGCTCTTGATAATGGATCCATGATATTCTCATTGTCGCTGGCCTTGCATAATGGCTGGTGAGGACTCAACTCTCTGCTTCCATTATCTGATTTGCTGAATGTCAGGGCCATGCTCCCAACTCCTACGTGACTTGCTGTCAATAAACCACGGGATTGTGTATGTTGCCTAAGCCTGATCCAAGACAGATGTATATACATTTTAGGGGGCTGCTTAATCTCATCTTTAAGTGCACGTTTCTGCATTTAAATACCAATACATTAGCTCAACATGTTTGGAGTTGCTGATGCTCAGAGGAGAATTGCCTACCATTTTGGTGCTGGATTGCCCTTGTGGGTGGGACCAGACTGATCTGCAAATGAATATTTCTCCCCTCTAAAGGGTGCATGCAGCTAGAACATGGTTCCATACCCTCGTGAGTGGAAGAAATGACATAGCACAGGTTATTAGAACCATGTTCATTCTCAGTAGAGGAGCTCCCATACTCTTGTTAAATGTGTAAAACATTTTGTTTAAGGGGCTTCTTCCAAAGAAAGTTGACGAAAATTGTTCGAAATAGAACAACAGTTAAGTGGAGTCAACCCTAATTATTTGTTTTCAAATTTTCAAAATTGGAGGATATTATTTCCAGAGCTATGTAGAAAAGAAAGATATGAGTATTGCAATGTGGGTAAAGGTGAATATGAAATACTTTTCTTCAGAGATATGAACCTGGCAGAGAGGAGATCCACTGATTCTAGGATGCCGTGCACTGATGCATTACCAGGATCCTGGCCAAACAGCAAAATGAGTACAATGGAATCAGACAGTACTAATGAAGGAGAAGGTATTGCAGTACTAACATGTGAAGATAACATCCCGCTGTTATAGATGTGAATTCAGTACATCGTAACACATTTGTTGAAAGGTGAGAAGATGGTTGATACTATACCATTAAATAAGAATAAACTGGTTTGAAATAAAATAGAGTCCAGACAATTGACATGGACGAAAACAAACATGTTTATTGCTTCCTGTTCTTGCTTTAAGTGGAGAGTCTGACAATGTTACTGGTTATTGCAAGCGCTAATCAATACAATGTAAAAGCAATGAGATACAGAATCATGATATCCAGGCATTAAGGCATTTCCTGGCTGGTCACATTGAAAAACATATAATTATAATTTTAGTATGTACTTAGTTTTGTCTAAAAGAAGACATTACACTTCAGACAAAAAGTAAACACTTTGCAAAGATAGAGATTGTCTTTTCAAAAGTGCAGAGCCAAATATTTGCATTCCAACAACCCACTGTAGCAAGGCAGAGTACCAAACACAAAATGCAGTACAAGGATGCTAGATGACCAGCGAACACCCATGAATGAACATGCAGATATATCCACTTTTCTTTCATATTGCCGAAGTATGAATATATTACACATTTCTTTCTTTATAGGCAACAACGCACAGAACACTAGAAAAATCAACAACAGAAAATAGGGTGTTATTAGCTCTCAGATTATTCTGTGATTCTTTAATCCCAAAGCCTGCATCACTCAAAGCTTGGCTCACACATTCCTCGTCTAGGCATAAAAGGGGGAACTTGAATGTGCCAACCATTATGAAGGTGCACCCAAGGACTACATTCAGGAGAATGTGGCGCCCTATTTTTAACTGAGATGACATATCTTTCAGAGTCTTGCAGAAAACATCTAATCGTGGGGAAAGGAATTCCAAGAAATGTATTACGAGAATGCAGTCAACTTGAGTGGGAAGACTTGGCAGAATTAGACAACCTTCTTTGGCTTCACACTTTAGAATCTGTGTCATCTTTCTTCTCAGCATTTCTTCTTTCTCTTTCCACGTTTCCCTGTGAATGCAAACAGAGCAAATAATTCAACCGATCTTACTTTGTGCAATATGCAGACAAGTAGATGTTTACTTTAGATGACGGTTCATTGGCTTGCACCAAGTGAACATTTATTGGGTCAACACTTTCTGTCATAATACATTGAGTGAATGCTCACTACTATGGTGATCCAGCAGTAGAAGCTACTTCTGCACCAGACATAATCACTCCACTTGTCTACATCTACCGCTACAATATACCAAACCCTGTGCTTGCCCAGTGTGTGTGCGGGTGTGTGTGCTGTGCTCATGGAAACTCAATTGTACCCCGTTTTGTCAAATTGAAATTTAGTTTCAGGCAGCGCATCATGCCCAGAAAACAATCCCTGTTACAAATTCTGTCAACAACCACATCTGAGTGCTGAGAACTTAAAAGATTAGTGCGCAATATCCTACTTTCTACAAAACCTAAACTCTACTATTCCCAAAAAAGAGGCGCACCACAGGCTCCCTCTGGTATCCTTTGCTTTTCTTTCAGTAATTTCGTTTAGCTGAATGCTTCAACCTGCAAAAGCAACAGAGGCGGCCAGAAACAAGAACACAATGCTAAATTATTAAGAAAAAAATGTAGGGCCCAATTGAGGAAAAGATAGTTGTCATGTGTGCAACTACTGTATCACTAAACAAGTCCAAACCATACACATACACGTGCATGAGGCTCAGAGTTCAGCATCTATCACCTCATCACCATAACCAAACTCACAAACAGTGAGTGAATGAACATGTAGCACCACATACCTACAATCCCAGGCACCAAACTCTGATCATGCCCAAAGCAGGTACACCACACTAACACACTCACAGACACAACCCACCAGCCAGAGACATATGTAGAACTCACTCAATGAACACAACACAAAAGAAATTAACAATATATTAACCATATAAATCCTTTAATACAAGAGGAAATAAATGCATAACTAGGCATTGACATGTCAAGCCATTAGTCCACATCTTGGATTAACTCAAGAAATGGTTAAACAGTGACCTTGACCATGGCTGATTCCGTCCATAAAAATGTTAAGGGACATGCACAACTGGACTGTCAAGGCATTGGCAATCCACTCACCTGATGCTTATACAATAAACACTTCTGCAGCAAAGAGTTCAACTACTCAAGGAATAATCCCCAACGCCCCCGTCCATCTCAGTAAAAAATCAGCTAAATTATTCAGCCACCAACTAATGTGCAGCTGACATCAGACATCATCATGTTCAACTCTCAGCAAACATCACAAGCAGGTACAGAAGGACTCAATGCAGCTGCTTACTTCTGTTGCACTAGTCAACACTATTTGCCTCTGGTTGTTGCCACAAAGGTGGTCAGAATACAACTTGCAGAAAACACTTGCATGAAACACCCAATGTCAAAAGAATAGAGAGACACCAGCCCAGCAAGGGCCTCCAGCAAAACTGAAAGCACGCCCATTTTCCTTTCCTAATCTAAACCTGCATTTCATGTGGGTTTGTTGTGTAAATGGGCACTGGGTTTGTGTTTTGTTTAAAAAGATACTCTCCTGCTTTCCATAGCGTGTTGCAGGCGAGAAGTCACAGGGCACTTGGTATGGTCCAGCAAGAGGGGGAGCAAGCATATGTCTTAAGTGTTTCACCCTCTAGCCCTGTCGGAAGGGACCCACAGATCTGCACCTGGTGGGCAGGGCGGATGTTGATAAATGGTGCCTCGGTGTGGCGCAGAAGAGAGAGTAGCTCACAGAGATCCAGAGAGAGCAGCAGGGCTCTCTGTGCGCTGAGGGACATCCCCTGGGTTGAGATTGTGTGTCTGTTCTGATTCGGGAGAGTAAGCTCAGGCAGTGTATTCCGTGCTGCCGGCGCTGCTTTGCTAAGACAAAGCCTGGGCGTTCTCCCGCTAAGATGGCTTTCAGGTAGGAGGGAAACAGCGAGGGAGATAAACTTATATTTACAACAGTGTGCCAGAATACTTTTCACCTGCGTTGCACGGACGTAGTTGGTAAATTTTGACAGTCTGGTCAAAAGTGAAGGGGAGAAACGTATATTTACAAATGTGTGCCAGAACACTTTTTGCCTGCACTGCACAGAAGTACTTGGTAAAGTGTGAAATTCATGGAAATTCCTGTCAAAAGTGAAGGGGAGAAACTTATATTTACAACTGTGTGTGAGAATTCTTTTCACCTACGCTGCACAGACGTACTTGGTAAAGTGTGTAATTCCTGTCAAAAGAGATGGGGATAAACGTATATTTACAACTGCGTGGCAGAATACTCTTCGCCTGCTTTGTACAGACTTACTTGGTACAGTGTGAAATTCCTGTCAAAAAAGTGACGTGGAGAAATGTATATTTACAACTGTGTGGCAGAATACTGTTCGCCCGCTTTGCATAGATGTACTTGGTAAAGTGTGTAATTGCTGTTAAAAGTGAGGTGGAGAAATGTATATTTACAACTGTGTCACAGAATACTCTTCGCCCGCTTTGCAAAGACGTACTTGGTAAAGTGCGTAATTGCTGTTAAAAGTGAAGGGGAGAAATGTATATTTACAACCATGTGGCAGAATACTCTTTGCCCACTTTGCACAGACTTACTTGGTAAAGTGTGACATTCCTGTCAAGTAGTGAAGGAAAAGAGACCTATGAGTTATGTTAGTAAGATAAACAAAAAGGAGTTTAAAATAGAACAAGAAGATATTTTTTTTTAATTTTTTTTTTTAATTACTTGTGTATAATCAAACAAGATTTTTACAAGAGCTCAAGAGAAGAAGAAGAGTGAAAAGCATCACCAGGGGAAGAAGGACTAAGCTTCCACCAATAAAGGGATGCTGAGTCAAATGGCAGTGGTCAGAGTAATTTTTTGAAATGCTAAGTTCAACAGTTTAGCTGACGCCGTATGCCATCTTGTCTTGTCCCTAGTAATTAAGCGATTCCACCAGATGTCTTCATTGCTTGCAAACGAGTTATGTCAGGGAGGTGAAAAAGGCCATCCTTTCTTGGTGCAGAGCAGGACAGAGCATTAGCAGGTGTCTGATGGATTCTATTTCTTCAGCGTTTTTGCAAAGTCTACAGGCTTTTGACGTGGATCCTGTCCTGATCGCCAGAATTTCCAGCGTCGGGAGAACGTTGAGACAGGCTTTTAAGAAAGTTCTCATTAAGGCTTTGTTGGGATATCATTTGCAATATGCCATTGGTTCTTTCAATTTGTTGATGTTCATTGGAAGATGGGCTAATAATTTGTTACCAGTTGCTTTTTCAATGGTCAGGATCCAATCTGTACACTGTAGTTTGGATTTAATCCTAACAGGATTGTGCTTTAATTCTTCTTTGGTGCAAGCGATTTCCTCCAGTTTCAAATTTTGATCCTGAGCCCATTTATTCATCATTTGGTTATTGCCCTTCTCGATCTCTTCAGCAAAACAAATAGAACAAGAAGATATTAAAATAGAGAAACCCACAAGTTGGGAAAAAGTGGGGGGGTAGTCACAGACCCAACCCCTAAGTCCCCCACAGTGTCTCTTCAGAGGCTGACACATGTCTGCGATTCTGGTGGTCCAACCGTTGCGGTGTAGAGTCTACTTTTCCCACCTTAAAGGGAGAGATTGGGGTGCAAATGTTCACAGAGAACGAGGGTAGACCAGAGCAAATGAAATGTATGCACCAAAGGTGAAGTGACTGGTTTACCAGTGCTCTAACTGTTAGCATGTAATTATTAATTTATCAGAGGTGAATTCATTTGCTCCCAGGTGACCCAGCCTATGTGAGGCATTTATTTATGTACCAAATGTGATCTGGCTGGTTTACTAGTGACCCAATTTCTAATGATTAGTTATTTATTTACCAGAGGTGAATTCATTTACCCCAGGTGGCCCAACCTATGTGACTCCCTATTTGTGTACCAAATGTGAATTGAATTTCTAATGTATGTCCATTGAGGTTATGTAATGATTTTATACCCAGGTTATCACTGCACACATTTCTGTCTTATAAAAACACGGCTGTCAAGCTGGTCAAATGATAATGGTTTGTGAATGTTTATTTTAACCATGGTGTACACTAATCAGAGCTAGAAACCAGGGCTAACTGGTTCACGGAAGAAGGCCTTCACTCCCACAGAGCTTTCTGTCTATGCTGAGGGCAGACAAGGTCATCATAGAGGAGACCACTCATCGTCCCCTGGGTTGTCAATTCGCACATGTGTGTGGTAAGGTGTAAATATCCCATGCTCAGGACTCCTACAGGTTGCTGTTCACCACCTTTTTAGATAACATAGGGAGAAACACCTTACACTATGTAGACACCACATGCTCAACACTGGCGCATACCCTCATGTTACTAGGTACCATTGTGGGGTGCTATGGTAAGCATTGACATGTATCCCTTCCACTAACATGATAGTTTATCGTCTGGCCCTGTAAAGTGAAAGGGACCTGGACCATCAGTTCCAATGCCTGATGTGGGTGAAGGTAACTGAAGTGCGGGAGTGCCAGTTCTGGGTGTAGATATCTCTGATATGGACAAAATGAATCCTCAATCCATTTGAGTCACAACTGCAAGGCATTGAGCGCTTTACTCCCCTGTTACAGATGGAGGATGTTCCTCCTGACTACCCAAGGGACAGGAATGGCACATATGTACCCATATATGGCTATCAACATAGATACAAGTACTCAGTGGTGTCATATTTGCATTCCTTAAGTGCCACACATCTACCAACACAAACAGAGGTTGCCTCTGTGCAGGCAAGAAGTGTCACATGGCCAAAGGTTTGGTTGTCAGTGTGTCTTTTTGGTGCATTTCTAACATGATTTTTCAATGGGCACAATATTGTTCTGCCATCTCTTGCCCTGGCATTGCCTCATTAGCTCATAATGTCAGGATCACTTACCTTGCCTCACAACCCAACAGCGATGCTGTCAACATGGACAGTGCTCTGACCTCCCTAGGCCAAAGCATTGCCTGGTGTATCGAGAGGGATGTGGTTAGCAATGTTGGCAGCATCACCATACACCAAAGACGTTCCCATTGTCTCAGGTTTAGTCTCCACACTTTGAGTGACTCCTCTACCCGTCCTTTCTGACTTCTACCTAATCTGAGTTGCTGGTCGAGTGTCACAGGGAAGCTTCTCCCTTGAGTTGGGATGCATGCTGCAGTGAAATGTGTGGGGTTTCAGCTCTGCTTTGCAGATCTTCCATATTCATGTGGGACACCAAGGCTGCTCCTATGGCCAAGTGAGTATATGTGGCATGCATTCTTAATGCTGAAAATAAAGGTACGATTCGTAAAGGACCACCCTAATGCGCAAGTAATGAAACATTTCTCCTGATAAAATGAGTGGCAAAGGCAGCAAAGGTGGTGTGGGTGATACTCAGGGGATTGTTTGCACTAATAGAACATGTTGATGTGTTAAGTGATTGGATGGGCATATAGTCCATGCTGCAGAAAGTGCACTCTGAAATTGCAAGTAAGTTCCTGCATACATTCACATGGATTCAGGGCAGCAATGCATGAAGCTCATGATAAAGTCTGTTCCTGACCTCCCCCTCCTGCTTTCCTCTGCACACAGCACCACAATATGGATTGGTACTTTCTTGGTGTCATAGGAGTCAAATGAGTATTTGCTTCTTACCATGCAAATACAGTTAAAGAATCAATTAATGTTGGTGTTCCCCACTCTGGACACATGCTCTCAGTCAGGACACTATCTGTAATCCATTGGGTGCATTTGATCAAAACCACTGTATGTCCACCACCTACAGACGTGTGTGCGGCTGTTCACCATTCAATTCTGAATAGATAGACCCAATAGATTACAGTATTTATTAATATTGTTTCTCAACACCCCTAGAGACCTGGTCTTTACACATAAGATCTTACACATGTATTCGCAAGTCTCATTTCGTTGCACACAATTGTTGTTTCTTCTGAGATGCAGCAAAGTGGCAGGTCTCTGTATGGCCAGTAGCAGCCCTAATTTCTGGCAATTTCCAAACCATCAGCAAGCCGTAGTTTGCACAAGCTTAAGAAATATAGAAGAGGGTTTCAGAATAATACAGGACCACGAGTGCCACCAGTTTACATTAGCTAAGCATATTACATGAGATCTCCAAATATAATCAGCCTTTCTCAGAGAGAAATGCTCCTCAACTCTGAGCATGAAATAGCAGGCAGGCTGTTATGGAAACACAAACACATTATAAGTACATTATGTATTGCATATAAAATATAGTCATGTGTCTTTTAGCTCGATTAGCATCAATCATTTTAGTTAGAAAAGTCTATAGGAAGAGCATTCATTATTTCACTTTAGCTAAATGCAACACACACAGGACAGAGTTGAGTCTGTTTCTCTTCAAGCACACAATCCTCCTCTCAGAGCAAAACACTAGACAATTCATTCCAGAATTAAACACTAGACAATTGGCAGCACAAATATAGCCCTTTGCGACCTGTGTTTAGCTTCCAGCAGTGAATGATAAATGCAACTTTAAAAAGATAGTCACCCCGGAGGTGAGGACAGGACATGGTGCGCTGATTAGCTGAGATATCTCAAACTTCTCAAGTCACGCAGCCAAATGTTAGAGGAACTATAACAAATTCTGTTCTCAGGCTACAAATCTGAAGACTGTGTTCTGGAAGAAAAAGAGAATGGCCAGAAATGTTCATAGGGATAGAATGAGCACAGTACCACACTTCCATCTTTGGACTAAATAAGCATCTGCAAGAGCTCATTTTCTAACAAATTGGTATGCATAAACCATTAGCTGCAGCACAGGCTTTCAAGAGATAGTGGGAAACACAAATACCTCCAGATGAGTGCTGTATTAATAAAAGACAACCTGTGATGTCACACCACACAAAACTAATTAACCAGTAGCCTAACGGCAATGCAGTCATTAAGATTGAGGACACTCTGTTTGAATGCATTGAGAAAATAAAGCGATTTTGGGTTTAATGTGCACTGCACTAGCACGTTCATATGTGTATGAATAGCTAGGCCCTGCATGTATGTTCATGGACAGGACAAAGATGACTTGTGGGAATAGGAAAAACAGTGTGCAAGTAAAGTTTCCACCAAGGAGAGTTACAAAATATAACGTGGATCATAATGTCAAACTTAAAAGTTATATGTTGTGTCACATGGATTACCCCACACGCAGATAATTGGTTGTAACAATTGTATTCATACCACCCCACTCTTATGCCTACTGAGGCAAGCAATCGAAATTGCAATTTAATTAGTTACATGTGTCAAATATTTTTCAACCAATCCTAACTTCTGTCAAACAAAATAACTTAACTAGAGATGGACTCCTGTACATCTGATTGTACCACATGTTTAGAAAAGGCAAATGAAAATGTATAATGAGTAGAACCATTTATATCATTACTTCTGCCAACCAATCAAGAGATCGCAGAGCTCAAAAGTGTTGCTTATTTGCTGTCTGTAAAACTTAATACAAGCTTGTATTCACAGCATTACATGCTGAATGTCTGTAGATATTTCCCTGCTTAAGAAGTTTGCAATACATTTTTTATTTTTCTTGTATCCTATGCATTGCATCTTATTGGCTCTTGGAGTACCTTTTTTGTCAGAAGAAGGGAACTTCGCCATACAAAACAATTGCTACCAGACATTTTACAGAAGTTGGAAGCAGTGAGAGAGGTCAATAATTTGCAGGGACAAGATGCCCTCAAGAAGGTTTTTTGAGGAAGTGATTAACAATTGCACATTTTTCTTAAAAAAGGAGTCATACAGAAGTATGAGATGCATGTAGGATGGTTAGTAAATCATCCCAGGTAGGCAGGTAGCAGATCTGCATGTAATAAACAGGAGAGGGCTCACAAGGGGAGCCAGATTTAAATGTATAAAGACTGGTAGACAGCCATTTTACAGACAAGGACATTAATGTGTAAGTGTTTCATCAGGAATACAGTGGAGGTGTGAATCAGAATAGAGGAATGCCAGAAGCATCAGAAACAGAATAAGCTATTGAAGGCCTAATTGTGTCTGCGTTGAAAAACAGAATTGAAAAACTCAGATGATGAGTTTCCTTTTTTATTTATTTATTAAGATATATATAAAGCGTGCAGCAGCCCAAGGGTATCATGGCGCTGTTACAGACATAGTAAAGACATGAAATACAGAGGAGAAGGCACTGTACATACTTAGATGTAAACAGGTGGAGGGGGAGTGGTGAAGGGATGGTCAGGGTAAACTGTGTTAGTTAAAGAGAGTTGTTTTGAGCTTTTTCTGAAATACTGTGAGGTTAGTCTCAGCACTGAGTGTGTTGGGTAAGTTGTTCCACAGTTTGGTTGCTAAGTGTGGGAAGCCGATTCCACCTGCTTTGGCTCTTCTGATAGGAGGGATGCACAGTTTATTGGTGTGGCAGAGAGGAGGTGTCTCTAGATACTGTCTCTGATAGGTATGGAGGGGCAGAGAGGCTTAAACATGTGTGTGTTAGAGTGAGAGTCTTGAAGGTGATTCTCTCCCTTATGGGAAGCCAGTGGGCATCTCATCTGGCCTGCGTGATGTGGTCTCTTTTGGGTATCTTGAGGGCTGCTCTGAGCGCATTATTTTGGACTATTTGGAGTCTATTCAGGTTTTTGGCAGATGTTCCAGCTAGGAGAGTGTTGCAGTAGTCTAATTTGGCTCCAATGGTAGCTCTCGCAATAGTTATGCAATTTTGGTCTGGAATGAACGGTTTGACTGCGTCTATGAGCTTGGTGGTGTGGGCGGATGAAGGGTTCCATGTGATTTCATCGCCTGCTTTTACATCGCCAGGCTTTTAAACGTGCGGCTTCCATCAAATGTGCTCATCGTTTTTTTTGTTTTTTTTTGGGGGGCCCCTAACTCCTCACCGACACTTATTTTTTACTATTGCCCACCCGCCCAAACCCTTATTTGCCCTTTCCCACCCCCCCTAAAAAATTCAATGAGCACATTCGATGTAATGTGCACATTTAAAAGCCTGGCGATGTAAAAGCAGGCAATGAAAGGACGTTGTACCGGATGAAGAGGCGATGGCACTTACCTGGCGAGTCATAGACAAAGTGGTGCCTAGAAAGACCCCTAGTGTTTTGACTGCTGGAGAAACTGGGATGATGAAGTTATCACTAGTGAAATTGCGGTATTGTTGGTTTGGCTAGTGTTTCTTTAGGGCCCAGGATGATAATCTCAGTTTTATTGCCGTTGAGACACAGCCCATTGTATGCCATCCATGCCTGGATGCTAGCGTAGATTTGGAGGAGAGCTGCGGCATCCTGGTCATAAATGCCTGCGAGCGAACGGAGGATCTGAGTATCATCGGCATAGTTGGTAAAAGCTGTGCCGAGGGAGTCCAATCTGTCAAAGAGCGGTTTTGTGAACAGATTGTATAAGGTGGGGGCTGTGCAGGAACCTTGAGGAACTCTGCATTTAATGGTGGAAGGAGCTGCATTTGCCTGGTCTGAGAAGACCTTCATGGCTCTGCTTTCCAAGAATGATGTGATCCATGAGGAGGCTTTGTTGGTGAAATGAGCAGCATGGGTGAGGTGGGAGGTGAGAGTATTGTGATCCACAGGGTCAAAGGCGGCTGAGAGGTACAGGAGTAGGAGTGCTGGTTTGCCTTTTTCCATGATAGTGGTTATTTGCTTTTTAAGGTCCAGGAGTGCGGTTTCTGTGCCATGGCCTTTATAGAACCCTGATTGCCTTTTACTGAGGATGGTGTTAGTTTCTAGAGAGTGTTGGATTTGATTGTGGGTTGCTTTGTCAAGGATTTTGAGGAGGAAAGGGACAGTGGCGATGGGGCGGTAGTTGTTGTGTGAGGAGGGATCTAGGGACTTTTTTTTAGAAGAGGGCCGATCCATGCTTCTTTGAGGCTAGATGGGACGGTACATGTTTTGAAAGAGGCATTAATGAATGCTGTAATGAGAGGAGCCAGGGAGTCGGCACATTCTTTGATGATGTTAGGGGGACAGATGTCTGCTTTGCCTGTCGATGGTCTGAGTTGTTGGAAGAGTACAAGGACTTCATATTCTGGGATTTCACAAAATGAGAAGAGAGGGGCTTTGGGATGGGGAGCTAGGCATGGGGGGTGGTCAGTCTTGGGTAGGGCTTTGAATTGAGCTTGTATTTTCTTCTTGAAGTAATTAAATTGTTAAGCATAGCAGCCTGTATGCTGGCACACCATGCTTGATCCTTAATGATTTCGTTGGGGCTGGCAGCTGGGGTGATGAGGTCTTTAAAGATTGAGAACATTTCCTGGGATTGTGAGTTGGCCTTGGAAATTCTAAGGTTGAGGGAATTGGACTAAGCTTTGTAAATGGCTTCTTTGTATTGCAAGGAAAGTTTTTAAAATTCTTCCTTGGTGGAAACGCTGGGCTTAGATTGTCAGTAATGTAGGACGTTACGTTTGCAAGTACGTAGGGCAAGTGGTTCATCCGTGAACCAGGAGTTGGTGTGCATGGACTTTTTTTCTTTTTTGGATTCAATTGAGGCTGTAGTGTTGATAGCTCTGGTGAGGGTGTTCGGGTGAGGGTGTTCGTGTAGATGTCTGCAAGAGTGTTAGGGTCTTAGGGATGGGGGCTTAAGTTCAGCAACTTCCAATAAGGGAAGAAGGCTGTCCTTAGTAAGTTTATTTGAGCTTCTGACCTGTGCTGGGGGGCGTAGGTGAGAGCTTTGTTGTGGTCTGGCCATGGGTAGGCAGAATTAGAGATGAGGGAGGTTGAGCAGTTGTGGTCTGCCGCTCAGTCAAGGGTGCAGCCTTTGCAGTGGGTAAGGCTGGTAATTTTCTTGTAAGAATCCTAGCTCTTTTAGTTCCTTGCCTAAGGCAGATGCTGCCTTGTCCGTCGGATCATTTAAGCCTAGATTAAGGTCGCCGAGTAGGATGGATTTGGAGGAGCCTTTGAGGTTGTTGCCAAGGTTGTTGCCAAGTACGTGGAAGAGTTATCTTTGGAATTCTGGTACTTAGCCAGGGGGGTGGTACAATAGGTGGATATTAATGGTACAGTTAGGAGATAGTGAAAGTTTGGCTGAGAGTAGGTCTGTGTTACCTTCCCATGGTTCGTTGCAGAGTCTGATAGACAGTGCGTCCTTAGTGATGAGGGCTGTGCCTCCTTCTTTAGATGTCAGTCTGTCTCGGCAGAGGATGGAGTATCCGACCCAGAGGGCTAGGGCAATGGCTGGACCGGATGCCTCATGGAGCCATGTCTCTGTGATGGTGAGTAGGTTTGGGTTCTGAGTAGTGATAAGGTCATTAATTTCTAGCGCATGGCGGCGAGGGAGCGTGCGTTTATGAGGGCACATTTAAGAGCAGGTGCAGGACTGTTCTTTTTGATGCTTGGTGTCGAAGGAGGAATGTTGGTGGGTAGAGTGAGAGAGGTCCTCGGGGGGGCTTGTTGAGTTGAGCTACCTTTGGTTGAGGAGTTTTAGGGGTGTGTGCAGGAGGCCATAGGACGGGTGTCGGTGGTGCTGGTTTTTGTGAGGAGTGGGTGTCTTTGATATTGAAGGAGTGTTTGGTAGCATAGACAAGGTGGGTACGAGAGCCTAGCTTGAGGTTCCTTCTGGTTTTGGGGTTCAGAAGGCAAGCAGGAGGGATATTGCAGTGCAAGAACTAAGCCTGGTCAATCTAGATGCTAAGTGGTGCTCGGGACTGAGTGTGGAGTATGTGCTCCATTGGGCGGACCTGCCTTTTTTGGATGAGAGTTGAGATGAGATGAGATGAGGTGAGGTGAGGTGATGGAAGGGGGGGCTGGATCCATGGTTACCATGATTGATTGGATGAGATTCAGGAAGGAGGAGGAGAGCATTAGCATGAGCAGGAGATATCCGGAGAGGGCGATAAGGTGAGCAAACTGTTGGGCAAGTGGAGCTATTGAGTCCATAGGGGCATACATTGGAGAGACTGAAGCAGGGGGCTCAGTGAGTACTATCGGGTATAAGTCCCATGCTTGGATGCTTTGGTTAGGCGGCTGGAATTACGAGTGTGCAGTACAGGATGCTGGCGAAGACAAACAATGCCGGTACCCAGTCAAATGGGGCACAAATGCAGTTATGGGCGCACAATCAAATGGGGCACAAATGCAGTTATGGGCGCACAATCAAATAGGGCATGAGATGCAGTTATGGGCATGCAATTAAGTGAGGCATGAATGCAGTTAAGGGCACACAATAGAAATGCAGTTATGGGCACACAATCAAAAGGCGCATGAAATGCAGTTAAGGGCACACAATCAAAATGCTGTTATGGGCACACAATCAGATGCAGTTAAGGACACACAGTCAAAATGCTGTTATGGGCACACAATCAAGTGGGGGCATAAAATGCAGTTAAGGGCACACAATCAAAATGCCATCATGGGCAGACAATCAGATGCAATTATAGACATACAATCAAAGCAGTTATGGCATACAAGTTCATGTAGGGCACACAGCGCTGTGCGCAACTCGCTAAATCAGTGGGGCACAGAGGCAAAATGGCATGTAGATGGGAGTGGCCAACTCAGGGCACGTTAAGTCGTTGGGAGCAGTGACGCGCCTCTAAAATAATGTTGAGCGACAGTGCTTGGATTGCCACAGCATTGGCGTGGGCACACCAGTAGACCTTGAGATATTTCAGCGTTGGGACATGCTCTAGACTAGAGCGGTGACTTTTGAGTCTTGAGTGGAGAACTCATGTGCTTGTTTAAGCCGGGATTTTAGAATGTGACATCTGAAATGTGTCGGGGAGGGTGCATTAGGGATAGATGAAGTAGAGGGGGAGCGGGACACAGGCTCAGCCTGTTAAGATGGGTATGCAGTGAAGGGGTATGAGGGGAGTACTCACAGTGTCAGTGTGCTAGAGGCAGCGTGGCCGGCTCATACGGCCCGCCACGGACAGACACAGGCAGGCCTGGTAAATCAGGCCTTCGGAATCGAGGCCGGCTTCCGCCTGACAGTCGCTATGGTTGGTGCAAATAGGAAACCAATCAGCTGATGCGGCAGCCTTCTATGCGAGGAGCTGGCTGTTGTGTAGGTCGAACGTGGCGGACATTTTCAAGGGCCGTGCCAATGCAGATTCAAATGGAGTAATAAAACGTAAACATTGTACTAGGGCTTCAGATCCTCACTTACTCTTCCACAGAGGATGGTAGGCAATTCTCAGCGCAGTATTGCAGCATTTATGTATTTGCTGTGGATTGGATGGGTTCTCAAAGATAGAGCGCAGTGTGCTCTCACTCGGATTAAGCTGGTCCTTCACATGCTCTGCTGTGGCTGTGCAGACCAGTTGGAGGCCAAGGCAGATGTAAGATGACATTCATTCAAATTTGAGAAATCCTCCCGTTGAGGAATGGAAGCTGTTTCAATTTGGGCAGATAAAAAGCAGGTTTAGACAAATATATAGTGAGAAGAATAAAGTGTTATATAAAATTCTACTAGTGATATCATGGCATGGCACCAAACTCTCTGAGGAGCTCTAGCATCCTATTTCAAATCTACAAGATCTAAACTGAACCCTCTCAGAAGTGAATATTTAGCAGGCCAAGAAAAAAAGCTAAAATGAGGTGAGATAAGCAAAGAGGTAAATTAAGTAAGTTCTATGGAGGCTTATGCAGATATGGAAGGCAAATGTTTAAGCACATGCCGGGATTAGGTTGGATTGGATAAGAGAAAGACATACTCCAGGAAGGTGTAGAGGTATAGAAAATGGCATACGCAAATAATCAACCCAAAGAGTAGGATAATAAGGAGAAAAGACACATACAGCAGAAAAAAGGGTTATTAAGAGCATGGTTGCTGAGATATCAGCAGATAGTGAAGGGGAATTAGAAGAAATAACTAAGTGGGATGTTTAAAATAAATTGCAACAATCCACATCAATAATTGCATAATCAGAGGCTCATATGACCCAAATGGTGAAGCGAGATGACACTCAAAGCCAGGATTTAGTCATGAATATCAAATCATGCTTGCAGAGAGATATAAACTCATACAGTTCATCAACATGATTTGTAGAGAGTGTACAGTCAAAGGATAACCCTGAATAAAAGGAGAAGCTGCATTTGCAGGGTAACTGTGATGAAGTGCATGGACAGTGGCATGCAGATGGAAAATAATGTATTCCATATTTGTAAAAGTGGGAATAGAGATTAGGAAAAATAGTGTGGATTGTAGCAGGAGCATGAACACATCACCAAGAGGGCATTATGGGATGGGAAAACATATCAAATATATTATTATTTTATTATTTATTGTGTAATGGGTTTACATTAAAATCTTTCACACAGTCATTAAACATCAACTTTATAATTGTGCATAAAATTGTTTCACTTACATATAAAACATCAATTTAACCAAAACACAAGAGTTATCCCACACAAACATTTCTTCAAATGTATGCACACCATAGCCTCTGCACCATCCACTCCCCTGATCCTAAATGTAATTTTGTTTGAGAAAAATGCCCCCTAGTAAATCAATAATCATTTAAATAAAATGCTATAAGAGCAATGGATAAGGATAGGTGGTTTGTGCACATCATATGTCTCCACATATTCTCAGAGAATATGGCCATGGCTACATCTATAAAACAGCTAAATAATAATAATACACATTTAGGTAAAAGGGTCTCCAAATTCAATAGTAAATGCTGAAAAATGTCCACCTCCTCCGATTTACACAACCTACAAGTTCTATTAACATATACAAGACCTATTTGTGGTCCCACTACCTCTAATGTGCGGAAACAATTTAGTCTAAATCATAACAGCCATGACCTGGAGGCAGGTGAAGGCGCCTTAACCATATAGGGTTGAGGGACATATCCAAGGAAGGAGCCATCAGCGAATTGTAAGAACTCTTTACAGAGCTTCAACTTGCCCAAACTATTAAAATGTTCTATGTGATCCCATTCTCTTAATGTTTTCTTTATTGCTGATAACTCTGAATCAATAGCAGCCTCAAATAAAAAGGTTCACACACATGCTTCCAATCTTTCAAAGCTATATCTGAATCCTCTCGAAATATCACTCCTAGTTTAGAAAACAGATTAAGGCTTCCTTCACCTTTCATTTTTACATAAATGTGTGGTTTGTTCCATTTACATAAGTACCACCAAGAGTTAAGTCCCAGCTCAAGACAAATAGCTCCTCAAGGGAGAGATGGGGGTAAATTCAATATTGCATACCAAATTCTCCTCTCAAAACTATTTATCCATTTACTTATGTCTATCAGGAGTGACTCAAATCGATATATAATCAATGGCACGACTTTTGCTTTATAGAATTCAATCACGGGCACTAGTGAGTGAAAACAAAATGTCCTCTAGAATCATTTCATTTGAAAAATAAATGCCTCGATATTTTCCTTCATAAAATGTAGCACTTCTTAGTGGCTAAAATGTAACCCAACTATAATAAGTTATCAACCACTTCAATCTGATTTCTGTTGATATAACATTCAAAGTGTCTTCTCTTTACCTTTCTATTATAATCATTGTATGGATAATCAACACATTATTTTCCAAGGCACTGGCCTCAAAGTTATCCCTCCACTTTTGGAGTCCAATAGGAGTTGCATCGAATAGAATAAAGTAGTCGGATTATGCAAGTCATCCAACTTCCAACTACCATATTCTCGGAGTAAAACATGTTACCTTTTGGAAGGCAAGAGGCAAATCTGATACTTATAAGTTAATAAGTGAAAGGCCAAAACACACCCCTGGGTTAAACCAATCTCTACTGGAATATTACTCGATAGCAGACCTTCCGCATTCAACCTCACCCTCAATTTATTATTGGAGTAGAACATCAGAAGCAGATTTAATAAACCAGGCGATTTACCCCAAACAATGTATACATATATATGTAATTAACGATCTTTCAACGGTGAGTCAGCAGTTGAGATGAATTGACATCTGGCAAGGATGTGAAAGCCCTGTTTTTTGGGGAATTTTGATTAATTAATACAATGATGCAGGTAATTCCATCTCTGTAATGGTAATCTGCAGATCAGAGTCCCCTTTCATAAACTCCATACCAAAGGTATAGTGTGTGCCTGTGCCCTGCTGACTCAGTATCCTGATCTGCAGGGCCTGCTCTACCAGTGGCACAAAGCAGGTTCAGAGGCCACAGGTGCCCATTTGGCAGCTGCAGTGTGAGCAAAGTCTCTGCTGTGAAAGGGCTGCATTTAAGCTATGTTACCCTGTGCCAAAACTATGATGATTGTAAGTAGCCCATGCTGGTGACAGAGTAAACCATGCCTAAGTTAGGGCCTGGTGCATGGAAGTTCTCAGAAGCAGTGCAGCCAAATCAAATTGATATCACACATGTGTCAGCCCTGTGGACAAGGCTCAGCTGTAGAAGGGTTATGTGTGTTCTTCCCAGACCGGCTGGGACTTTTCCTACTTGCAGGAATGTAGCATGGTGGCATTGCCTCTGTTTGTTCCTTTGTAAGGGCAAGTAACACCATTTTCAGTGACAGCCACTCCAAAGGAAGCTAGAGGAACAGGAATCCAAGGTCACTCCAATTCAAAAAAGGTTCAGCCTCACACCAGGGTTGAACATATCCTAAGGTCTTTGATGCTATTGAAAAGGGAAGGGTTAGTGTAGACAGGAAGAATGCTGCATAGTTGAGGGATGTTTCCACCATCTTGTTTTCTCTCTGCCTCTCCTTCCTGTCCCTCTAGCACAAAGCACTTTGGGTGTGATGTCAGACGGGAAAATCCACTCCTCTCAAGAACAGGGATCGCTAGCATTAATCCAATCATCTGTGGCCATGTACCTTCAAGAGAAGGGGTCTCACAACACTTCTTTGAATCATCATTTTCACCCCAACCCAATTTTGTTTGAACCCTGCTGGAAGTGCAGTCCTTTACACAGTCATCCAGTTGTGAGGGGAAGGCAGGTGTCTCATGGCTGATGTGGGCTCTGTCTCCTAACAATCCACATGGACCATTGACAATGAATCTGCGGCTTGAACATGACCTACTTCTCTGTCAGTCTCAGCAGTACACAGGACCTCACAGTGTTTAAGAACCCTTGAAGTTTTGTGCAAGCCTCCCCTTTTTTGGGAGCCTGAGAACAAGGACCCTTCTTGTCCCTGAGTCCCTGAAGTGCGACCTGAGGAGTGACTTGCTGCTTAAGAAAAACCTGCCTTTCTTACAGCCACACTGGGGCTCAGAGAACCATGGGATCCAAGACAGCCAGGATCCTAGTGTTTTCACCTTTCAACTGCTTTGGGGCGTGTTTCAAGACCAATTCGACACGCTTATACCACCAGGGTCTCCATTGTTGTCTTTTGCATTCTCTGGTCCTTCTAATGGTACTACTGACTGCTAACTGCCCCCATGGTCCATTTTTGGGCCCAAGTGACTGGTTATGTCACTTATATACTGTTTTCACACAATAATGTCCATTTAGAGAAGATTGTGGCTATTACTTGCCTTAAGAACTGTACTCGGCACTGACTGTGCATATATTGCCCATTAGGATTGCACATTATACTGGGGCTTGTACTTGGAAGCAACTGATTATAAATTGAGTGTAAACACAAGTAGAACATAAGCTGAATCGAATCAATTGGAATGTATTGTTCATTTTAGCAAATATAGATTGTTGTTATTTGGTCTGTATGTTTTTAGGTTTTAATTTATGTGTGTTTCCTTTTTAAGTTTACACACTGCTTTACTTTCTTATGTTGTATTATTTTGTTGTGTGTAAAGTTTTATTTTACAAAACTATATCACATTAAATAAATTATAAATAATAATGACTTGCCTTACTCCTGTCATTCATGACTCAGATTGCTGCATCTTTTCCTTTATGATTGGGTTGGTTCTTGGTTTATAGACGTGTGAGGGCAGAGTAGGGGTTTTAGTCTCTGCACATCCAGGGCAGAAGTCAATTCATCACAGAAGTATTTTGCAAAGTGATGTCATCTTTCATGTCCTGGGTGTTAGTCTTAGCTAGGCACGGTGGTGGCGTGAGTTATAATTGCTTAGCTTACCATGACTAACGAATTTCTGGGGGTTTTCTATTTTACTTGTAACCATAACATCCCTCTAACACACTTTTTCCACTGTTTTGGATAGGTTTTTATTAGCGTAACTTAACCATAACGTCCCTTTAACAAAGTTTTTTCACTGAATTTCATAGGTTTTTACCAGGATACCCTTAATTTGTATACATAGCCCATACAGCATACTGGCCCCGCTGCCCAACATGATAGCCACAGAGTCAGCGGACTGTGAGACTGTCTGCGGACTTCAGACAGAATTCACACTGCCCAAAAGCACAGGGGTCACCTTACATTGTTGTAGCGTGCAGCAACCAAACAGAAGATGTGTAAAGAGCAACACACATATATTCTATAATAAAAAAATATGTATGTCTACAAACTGTGCACTTTTGTAAGCAGAAGTGCAACTACGTAGGTTGTGCAACATAATGGAATGCACCAAGAACAACAATACCCTCTGCATCTAACAATATTACTTCAGTGTTGCTTTGTTTACACAGTCACAAGCAACTATCACAAGCAAGGCCAACACAACTAAGAAGAGAACCTTACCAAAAATAGTAAGTACACAATATTCCGTCATGCAACAGTGGAGTTTGTTGTATGTAGATGACTTGTAAGAAGCATAATTCTTTTTGTACAGAAATGGCAAGCACCCTGGTGTGGCTAGAGGAAAATGTTCCCAAGAAGAAATGAGTGACGATAGTAACTCTAATGGTACACAGTGCAATTTCTACAGTAGGAAAAGTAATGCACATTGATTCACATGTCACTGAAACATACTTTGTTTTAACAGCACATACTGGAAATGAAGAAAATGGGGTTGAAGTAGCAGCAAACGTTCAAGAAGATGGGCACATACAGACCCAAATGCAAATGTTGGAAATGAACTGATAAGTCTGTGTGCTAAAATGGATCAGCTCAACAGCAATTTTGCACAGTTGAAGACATTTGTAGAAAGGCATATGATGGACAGTATTAAATACCACTGCCCCACTAGTACCTGGGTCCCTTCCACCTGTCCCAGCCAATCCACCCCACCAAATCCCTGTAGTCAGTAGTCAAAGATGCTATGATGATACCTCAATACTTTCCTCCCCTGATGAAAACACCTCTGCAAAGCCCCAACTCCCCCACATCCCCTATATATGTTTACCATTCGATACCCCTCCCTTTCCTAATTATGTGTATGTGTGTGTGTTAATAGATTTCTATGTGTTTACTCTTGTTGAGTGTGTGTTTTTATTTAATTAAAAAGTTGTGTTTGGAGTCTGCGGACAGTGCGACTGTCTGGGCTGTCCGTAATCACAATGGAGAAGTCCTACGGACACTGCGCCTGTCCGGACATGTCCGCATGGCATACTTTTAATTAGTTCGGGGAGCATACCAGCCTGTCTCATGAAGGTCAAGATAAGGGGGACCCATGCAAGTGGCGAGGCTGAAACAGAATTAAATGCACTAAAAGCTGGAAACTGAAGCAGATTCATGGTGAACTAACACGTGACCAGCCAGGTGCGAAGAAGTACCACCGCCTGATGTCATCCAGGACCCGAGGATGCCATAACTTTTCCCGATAAGAGACTACAGTTTCGAGGCCATCCTTAGCCAACTAATTGACACATCGCCGTAAAACATTGATTGATAGAAAGGAGGCAGGGTGAATCCTGGGTGTCCATTCTGCATGCTGCTAATTAAAGTGGAGATTTATGCTTAGGGGTGTAACTTGCCCAATCACAATGGACCATGTAATCTAGGGTCCTATAGATAATGTAACCATTTGGACGTCGTAGTTGTAGTGACGTCCATCACGCGTGATGTAGAGGGATGGGCGTAGATGCCCACCCGATAAGAGTTAACCTATCCACATGCTCTGTTACCATATACAGATATAACACCTATGCTTAAGTTACCTTTCCTAACCAATTATATTGCATGATGAATTTTTATAGAATTAGACGTCAGTGATGACGAGTTTTGCCTATAACAATGACTGTTCGACTGAAGTTCGAGGAAGTCGGAGCAAGACAGGTGATCGCAATGCTGCTGACTTCCATTTGTTTCTCTTTTTGATGTACTTGTCATTAAACAGACTTTGTTTTGCCAGCTTACTGAGTCCTCATTATTGAGTCGTGTTGGAGTAAGTGAATCCTGTACCCTCTGTCCTCACATTGTGCAGCTATCTTGTCTTACAAGTTCTAGAGGGTGAGCGCTGACCTATGGGCTGTCAGTAAATTCCTCTCCACCTGAACACCAGGACTGCTGTGCAGTGCTGCAGGTTGCTGTTTTGCTGCTTTGCAGATTGGTGTGTTGCTGGTGTCCTGATTACTTGGATAATGGCACCCATGGCTGCTCCTGCGGCTGCTTCTGTCTCAGTACCACCCCCACCCCCACCACCACCACCATCTTCTGGAGGGCCTGGAGAGGAGAACAGGCATGGTGATGCTGAGGGGGATCAATAGAGGAAGAGTATGAGGTAGTGGAATCTCCCACTACCAGCTGCCAGCATGAGTCTTGAGTGTGGAGGTTATTTACCACCTTTGGTGTGTACCCAAGATGCATGCAATATGGTACTCAGTCCTGGAAAGCCTGGGCTGTAGAGCTATGGGACCACCTCCATGTGGCGACACCTGAGGTAGAACCACAAGGCAGCAGTTCAGAGGGTTGTCCTTTTCGAACATGGTAGCAGGTTGAGTTCCTCTATTGCATCCTCTACATCTGCTCCTGTCACCACAAGAGACACTCCTGTGGGGCAGCGGACCCCTGAACAGACCTCACATGCCATACATAATGCAGTGGACTGTTGCCTTTCATGGGTCGCTGTACTGTGTATGTAATGCAACGCAGTACCCTGCAAGGGGGAACAATTCGAAGTGCTTTTGACGCTATGGTCCGGGAGCACGAGAAAGACATCCCCCTCTCTCCACCTGCCCCTTTGTCCATGTGATTGGTGCCACTTGCCTACCCTCCCTCCCCTCCCTTCTGTGTCATGTCTAAGAAAAAAGCCCACAAAATTTACAAAACACCAAAAATAAAAAATAAAACGCCTCTTTTCAGAGCCATCTTTCACAGTTGAAAAATAGAAGTGCCAAAAAAATGGTGCAGGCCCCGGCGCAGCCTGCAAAATCCACAGACAGCGCGGTAGTCTGCGGACATTAAAATAATTTAGATGGTAGCGCCATGTATATCATTGCACTCATTTGCCTGAGAAAGTGGTGGCTCTGTAAAGAGCCTTTTTTGTTTTTTTGTTTTTTGGAAGATTTAAAGTGGGCAACACCTACTACAAAATGCTTGCTATAGTTGCAAAAAGAGCTGCAAAGCATTTTGGACATTGCGCAAAAAGAGCTGATTGCCAGCATCAACAAGATGGACTCCATCTCTGTGAATAATATAGGGACTATAAAATGTAATGTTTTCATTGTGGAAGGATGACATGCTAACATCTCTCAAAGCGCAAACAACTTTGTTGACAATGCGCCTCGCTTTCCCCATTTGCAGACCAAATGACCTGGAGCGCAGCCACATCTGTCACTGCGCAATGCGAGAAAGAATTACTCTGGAGTTTGTAAACCTGTCCATGACTTTCCAAAATGCCTCCTTCATCGCAAACTGCAGTGAGATTCCGGTAACATGGCTTAAACTGTTCCCTCCACAATGAACAATATTAATGGCCGGATGTTAGGGCTTCATCAAAGTGGCACAAAGTGGAAGCAAGTCCACCCACTTCATGTCAGAAAAAATGGCATTTCAAATGGTAGACAAAGAAATGCCATCTGCAGTGAAAATGTTGACACAAATAGAATTAATGTTCTCATTGTGGAAAGGGAACATCCCAGCACCGCACGAAAATGCAGACATTACTCTGTTTACAAGACACCTTCCTACATCTTGCTGAGGACAGAGGACATTGGGGTTGTTCCATACTTCTCTAGTTGTTATGTGTGAGAATACCATCTGTGCACTGGGTAAAAGCAGCATCAGTGTCTTCACCAAGTCCTTCAGTGCACTGATCAAACTTCCAGCACTGACATAACCCAAATGTAGTGCTCCACAATGCACCACTACAACATCAGGAGTACTGAAAGTGGCCATATTGCTGCATACTACAAGCACTCCTTGCAAATCATGGCCAGGCACACCGCACCACAAAGCCTACACTCCATAAAGTCCAAGATTGTCAGAAAAGCCTCTTTCCTGTGCATACCTCTGCAGATCACTTACAAAGGAATATGCAACCATCATCAATGTACTGTGCAACACTCAGAGTACAGGTCTCCTGTTATTCCCAAGCACCTGCATCAAAAACTACTATAAAACCCTCGAAGATTTTTCCTTCCAGATTCATCCACATCTTCATGCATCAACACAAAGTACAGGTGTGGATATATTTTGGAGAGTAAATGTGCAACTCTTTTACAAATGCATATCATCAGGATTCCTGCCACTTACCCTGCATAACCTACTCAGTATCATACTCTCATTTGTCCCATATTCTGACATCAAGTGGCAGTTACTTACAATACTGTATGCTTAGAAAGTTTTCTTTCAATTACCACTTTCATAACAGTTTGAAAACAGACATTCCAATTTCAGCATCACTCTGTGTGATTTTATTGTAACAGAAAAGAAGTCCACATGTGAAACATTTCCACAGCATGTTTAAGGGCCAGATCCTATATGAAACTGCAGTATATGACCATGCCATGCATGCTTGCCCATATCACCCATTATAATGTTGAAACTGTTATTTTCTTCTTTCCTCCTATCAGTTTTAAAACCACTTATCCCACTAACACACCTGCAGTACAACTTCCACAATACATACTGAAAACGAAAACATAATGTATGTTACCAAAGCATGCCATGTACATAGATTGAAAAATGACAACATGCATTGCGTTTACAACTACTCCTTTGAGCACCTTGTGCAGGAAACCAAATGAATGCATGTGCACATTTACAGCACAGCTGGCTGTAATTGTTAATAAATACATGAAAGGGAAGGGAAGGGAAATAATTTCTCCAACATACTGCAATAGCATTCATGTGCTAAGCATCCATTTATGGGAAAGTGAATTAAGTTGCACACACTAACATTCTCCTTTATAATCTGTACCTCTTTCTTCACTTCTCCATTTTTCTCAGCCTACTGGGACTTGCAGTACGCCATTTACAACACAAATAGAGCAACAACAACTCTCCCACTTTTGAAACTGCAGCCCCGTAGGTCATACTTATCACAGGACCACCAGCCCCAATACCAACAATGCTGGTGCTCCCAAGTCCCCATTCCCATACATTGCTATACAATTGCACACAATTAGAGAGGCCCATTTTCTAACACCTGACTTTCCAGGCCAACAGGGCCTGCAATATCCTAGTGACACTGGGAAGGTACCTGGCAAACACATATTAGGAATCAGGTGGCAACAGTCTGCACCAACAGCAGTGCTATGACCATATTCATAATCATGTGCAATTTTACTGTCTCTTCTTGCCTACAAATCCTCTTGCAGTCTAAAATAACGTATTCTTCTAGCACAATTATTGTGTCATTACCACACATACGCACTAATTTTCTATTTTCCCAACTGCAGTGAAGATCAGGCTCCTGAAAGACAGAAATGTCTCTACAAGACAACTACTCTTCACATCCAAAAAAGTAAGTGCAGTAGTGTAGTAGTATTCTTTCTGTTACTCATACAGTGCAGTGTAGCCATATAGTAGCCTATAGGATTCTATCCAAACCAACACCATTTTCTTCACTCTAACTCAGCAGGCACACTCTTTGTATTCTCATCTGAACACCAGTATCGTAACACCCACTTGTATCGTACAAAACATCATAATGTCCTTAGTTATTCATGCAGAGTACACTGTCATATGCACTGCAGAAACCCCTTGAGATATCAACACACACATCTACTATTCCAACCTTCCGAACCAGAATTAACAGCCCATTGCACAATCACACAGCCCTCTATATGTGCCTACCCTGATATTCACACACTCATGCACAGTGCACGCAAATACATTGCACAACTTTCAAACCCACACTTTCCTTTTTTCTCCAACAGACAGAAGAGAATGCCTACAAAAAAGCAGCTCTGTAGAAAACAATAAAAAAATAGAGCAGATAAAACTAAAAGCATGCACAATAGTCATCCACCTCTAGCAGAGTTTGTAGCAAATGTTCAAACAAAACAGCTAATACAGTCACTGAACAGAACTCAAATAGCTACCAAGTAAGAAATGATGGCCCCTCTTCCAAAAAGTAAAAATAAAAAGAAATGTATTAACAAGAATAAACCTACCAATAGCGCTACCACTGCATCTACCAATGTTAACGTAGCCACATTGAAGCAGTCCAAAAAATGTATTTGACAAAAAAGTTCCACCGTAGAGCACTTCAAAATCTTATAAAAACAGCAGAGAAATCATGCTCAACCCTTAAAACTTACAGTAGAAGACTAATCCTGGAAGCGCTCATTGACAGTGCAATACTACTCAAAAGAAAATTGTTTAAATTAATTTTAACGAGAATGAAACCACTAACAAAATTAATCAGTAAAGTACAAAACGTACTTCGCAACATGAGCAATGTCAACATAGATACCTTTGCAAACGTCTGTGCAGGTGAGTGGATTCACACAATCTACACAGAACCATATTTCAATGATGAGGCATATAAACAAGAACAGAGAAACCCAATTGCCACACATAGCAGTAGCCGCGGGAATTAAATAGTAGTCAACACCATTATGACAGAAGAAACCTTCATTCAAAGAATGTCCCCAACAAGCTTACAATCAACTCTCCATTCCACTGAACCAATCCGTCCTGTCTACAAATGGCCCTGCACCTCAATGTGTAACATACAAAAACAATCCTTCAAATCTTTACAGTAATTCCTCAATCACTATGTGAAAGAGAAAATAAGAATAAAAACGTTGCAAACCATGGAATCCTGTCCAGTGCGCAATTACACCGGACTATGAGGACATGCATTAGCCTGCATTTCCGGACCTGCTTGCAAAAGCACCTTCTACCATATCAAAATGTTAGCGACACTTCATTCCATCATACGGAAATTTGCCCAGGCACTGTACTATGCAAAAAGTCCTGTTTTAGAACTGGAACATTTTAATCACATTCTCCTACATGGCACAGGCAAAGAAATCCTTGAAGAAATACAGCATATCCAAAGCAAATATTTTGGAAGTGAAGATCACTTAGAAAATCCAGTAACTTTAGAGAAGAGTAGCGAAAACCTTACAAACGGCAACCTTACAATACACACGTACAAAAAAGAAATTGCAAAGTTTAAAAGCACATCTGCTGAAGTACCAAACCAAACATGTGTGTGTTGTCGCAGAAACTTTGATACAAAGAGCACCAAAACTGTAAATATAACATACACAATAGAATACAATGAGGAATCCCAATGGTTCCAATTAGCTCTCTGTCTTATAGCAGAAAACAAATATACGAAATGACTAGCCCCTCAATACTTTACACATAATGCACCACAAAGCTTGATAATAGCCAAATGCCTTCACGGGCTATCCCTAATAACTTGGAAATATTCCCACTTCCAAAACCTCTCCAAAAGCTTAATTTATATGAGAGCATTATAATTCAAATAGGGTTAATAGTCATAAAATCGAAAACAAAAAAGTCGAATTTCATTTTTATTGCGTTTTTTATTCGAAATGGGGGCGTACCCTCCAAACCCCCTTTTTATTTTATTTTGTTTTTACCTTTTTTTTTTTACACTTGAGAGCCAAAAAATAAATATAAATAAAAAAATAAATCATTCGACTTTTTTTTCGGCATTATGTTTTCGATTTTTTTGACTTTCGACATTTTTTTTCGATTTTATGACTTCACACCTTCAAACAGTACACCCATTTCGAGCTATAATACGCCTTCAACCTAAAACAGCCAAGTTGCCTCCATCTGAATTACTGAAAGGCATTTGTGGCAAAGTAGTTTATTTGCCATTAGATCTTAAAGAAAATGTAGACAATCTAGGAGTGCTATGGCCAATAGATCAATCTTTGATTATCCCACTGAATGGTGTACCTACGAAAGACAACAACTGGTAGACAAAGTTAGAGAAGCCCTACACCATCTTAAAGAGAACATTGAGTACTACAAAGAAATACACAATACACATTGGAGAAAACCTATGGGAAACTACTGAAATAATTCAGGATTCCTCCTCAACTGGCCA
The DNA here is from genome assembly GCF_040938575.1 of Ambystoma mexicanum. NCBI lineage: Eukaryota > Metazoa > Chordata > Amphibia > Caudata > Ambystomatidae > Ambystoma > Ambystoma mexicanum. The sequence continues at coordinate 1,094,827,224 of NC_090941.1, forward strand.
ATTTTAACTTGTCGATCCCATTAGGGCATCCAATATTTTAGACCAGTGTACAATTCACCCACTGCACTCGAAAGACAACATAGACGATGCACTAGAAACATATCAAACGCGGCAAGGCAAAGGATCACCAGTCAGCATATGGGAAAAAAGTGTATAAACACAAGCCTTTCCTCTGCACTTTCCTACTGGAAAAGGGGTAAGGTATGATGAAAGATGCACACAAATAACAGCATAAGAATACCGCTCTTTAGGAGTATATTCAGAAGACCCCAGATTCAGACAAAATGTTGAATACATATTCCACCTCCTGTTTGAAAGTGAACTAGCAACTCTATGTTACAGAGTTGCACACATTGAAAACATGTTCAAATATTTTTTAAACATGTCTGCTAGGCAACTACTACAAAAGCCAAAGTTTTGCAGTCAAGTATCACAAATCTCTTGGGAAACAGGTGTGGTACAAAAGAATACTAGTTCAGAGGTCACTCAGATGTACGGTGTATGCTACAGAACCTTGGCCCACCCACCTGGTTTGTCACTTTGAGTTGTGCAGATTATGCATGGGAAGACTTGCACGATGTCCTACGCATAGCAAACCAAAACAAAGAAGGGATAGCCATAGAAACACCAGGAGAACTCTGCTCTGTTGACCCTGTAAATGTATCAAGGTACTATCACCACTGCTTTATTGCTATGCTGCACTTCATCTGTAATAAAACAATTCCTCCCCTTGGAGAAGTGCAACACTTCTTTTGGAGAAAAGAATATCTATCCAGGGGAGCACAACACATCCACATGCATTTGTGGATAAAAGATGCTCCTAAATCTGGTCAGGACAGGGATGCCACTGTTTTGCAGTTCATTCACAAATATGTTACCTGCAACATCCCTTCATAAAACACACATAGTGAGCTACATTTACACATTTTACACTTCCAAAGACATAAATGTGGCAAATATTGTCGATGCAGATATAAAAACAGGGAAATACTGCACCAAATGCTGTTATGGTTTCCTAGACCAGTTTCATCAAAAGTAAACAGCTTCATGTCTTCTGTTAGACACATTGTGAAAGGCAAATCGCCTAAAAACACATAATGCATTAAAAGAAGAGAAGCTTCAAAGTATATCAATGATTACAATGCAATCTTTGCCCTCTTGTGGAATGCAAACATAGATATACAGTACATTGCAGACAATTCCACTGCTGTTGCATGATATGTCAGAGCCTACCTAACCAAAGCTGGGAAAACAGAGCTAAAAGACCCCTGGGATTACATACCATCTGACAAAACACTGTCACAAAAATTGTACAGTTTTGGCATAAAAAATGCTCTCCCGTATAGAATGTGGATGCTAAAAAGCTGCAGACACAGTATTGCATGGCAAATCTGAAAACATAGTCTGGATAAGCCTTGGTCCTGCTGCATCCAGAAAAAGAGTGGTCAAATCGTACCAAGATATAGAAACAATAGCCAAAAATGATTCCCAACAGCCAGAACATTTTGAAAAGAAAAATGTATTGGACCCATATTACCCAAACAGGACTACTGCTTTGGAAACCATGTGCCTATACCACATACTCCAATATTTCTCATACAAGAATAATATTAAACTAGATGAAAAAAAGGGTAAATAAATAGTCAAAAAAACGTGTGAAGTCAGCCTTGTTAAACTTACCAAGCCCAGCCTAATTAATCATATAAAGGTATCATTTCAAACTCCTCAACATAGAGAACTTTAGTACATGGCCCTGCTCCAACTTTTTAAACCATGGAGAAAAGAAGAGGATGGGCCTCATTACACGGTAGGCGGTAGGGGATTACCGGCACCGGTAAGGGCACCGTTGCTGGTAATCCCCTACCGCCCTACTACGAGTTCCCATTGCGGTTCCTCCCTTAACGCCTGGTTTTTCCAGGCGTTAAGGACAGGACTCGCAAAGGGACTTTAGAGCTAATAACGGTACCGCAAATTGCGGTACCGTTATTAGCACCTTCCCCATTCCCATTGAGCCCTATAGGGCCTCAAACGGGAATCGGGAAGGGCCCTGGTGAATGGGGAATTACCGGCCCCACCAACCTTGGAATGGGGCGGTAATAGCTCCATTCACCAGGGCGGAGTCAGTAAGGTTTTGGAGACCGCCATGGCGCTATTAGCACCATGGTTACCTCCTACCGTGTAATGAGGCCCGATGTATTAGGCACCCATGACTCCTTTTGAAGATGCTTTCAATACAAATGAATGCAGTATAAAAAATATCAATTTCAAGCAGTACAAAAACATGTTGGACAATGAACGCCAAAAAGAGGAAGAAGTTCACGCACAACTAAATGAAGACACTCCGGAGGGCAGTCAACCTTCTGTTACAGGAAGCCAATAACCACTTGGAGAGCCACTCATAATAAATGAAGCAGCATTAGCCATGAATGAAGTAGAAAACACCATGGGTGTCATTACGAGGTTGGAGGTAAGGGATTAACGGCACCGGTAAGGACACCAGTGCCGGTAATGCCTTACCACCCTATTCCGAGGTCCCTTAGCGGGTCCCTTCCTTAATGCCTGGGTTTACCAGGTGTTATGGAAGGGACCCGTTAAGGGACTTCAGAGCTAATAACGGTACTGCAAATTGCGGTACCGTTATTAACTCCATCCCCATTCCCATTGAGCCCTATGGGGGCTCGAATGGGAATGAGGAATGGTTCCTGGAATGGGGACTTACTGGGTCCTCTAAGGTTGGAATGACCCGGTAAGTCCGTATTTCGGGAACCCGGACCCGGTATGTGGTAAGGGGGAGCCATGGTGCTAACAGCACCATGGCTACCTCCAACCTCGTAATGACCCCACATGTGTCAATATGAGGAATCAGAAGAAAACTTTGCTTTGCTGAAATACAACTCCATGATGAGCAACATAGCATTTTGCTAGAAGTAACTAAAGAAATGGAACATGGTTTGCAGAAGTAAAGTACAACTTGTAGCTGTCAACATTATACACCTGTACCCCTCTATGTAAGTGGTGAAACTGGTTGAGGCAAAACATTCTTAATAAAAAATCATCAGCAAATTCCTCCAAAAAGTTACAAATAACAAGCTTTCAGCTGTTGTAATAGCTCCCACAGGTTTAGCTGTCTACAACATAGGAGGTGTTACTTAACACCGACTGCTACTCCTTCCAGTAGTACACCAAAACAAATTAGAGTACTACAAACTTTCTGAAGCAAATGAACATGCTCCTAATAGATGAGGTGAGCATGGTCTCCAACCTAATGTTGGCTTTGATTCATCTCAGATTGCAAGAGGTCCTTAAAACCAACTACGTAGAACTCTTTGGAGGAAAACATGTTATTGTTTTCAGAGATTTCACAATTAATACCAGTCAAAGGTGTACCTATTTTTAAAACCTTAGGACACAAACTGTACCGTAACACACTTGGCATCATACGAAATGTAAATCTCTGGCAACATTTCCAATACAGAGAACTAACTCAAAACATGAGTCAGTCTGCAGACCTCACCTATTCTAATATGTTAAAAAGCAAATGTACTAGAGATCTTTTTAATCCTGCATGTTTTTTTATCCCACAGACCCAATGATTATGCAACCAAACACAGCAACTGTGCAAAATGCACAGAAATGTTGTTTGACGCATAGTACTTGCAATGCACTAGTTATGAGGGTCAACAAAAGACATGACTATATCACATTGTGTGCAATGCAACATTGTGTAGTACCTTACCTAACATATTATGCTGTTTTTTCACAGATAAAGATGCAAAGATTTCTCCTGCATTACCATGTGCAAAAAAACAGATTGGGCCTCATTACAACCCTGGTGGAACGGGTTAACGGGCTCCGCAAAGGAGGCAGACCCTCCTTAAACCCGTTAAACCCGTTCCGCCACATTACGAGGTCCCCGCGCAGGACCTGGTAGGACGCCTGATAAAACCAGGCGTCGTTCCCGGGTCCCACGAGGGGAAGAGGGAGCAAACAACGGGCCACTCGTAATCGGCCCGTTGTTTGCCCCCTCTCCCATTCCCATTCAGCCCTATGGGGGCTGAAATGGGAATGGGGAAGGTCCGGGCCCGGGTTCCTGGAGGGAGGAATTACCGGGCCCACCAAACTCGGAATGGCCCGGTAATTCCCCATTCTGGGAACCCGGACGTGATTTCAGCGGCAGCCATGCTGCCAATAGCAGCATGGCTACCGCCAAGGTCGTAATGAGGCCCATCCTGTGCCCGCAATGGTACATCAAAGAAATGCGCCATTTCCACATCAATGGTATTGTGTGGCTGCATTCCAAAAAGTGTACACTGCCTATACAGTATGTATAATGACAATACCCATATAATTATAATGCTTCTTTCAAAAGTCTATTTCTGTACACATTAGAACAATACCTGTGGCCAGTGGCCAGATTCTTGGGTGCATGACCGTATTATGCAGTGGTGGTTGTGTCCAGTCCCCAGCCTTATAGATCTCGGGAGGAGTAATTACCTCTTGGGATAATGAACCTTCCCCAACTTATAGTGGATGGGTCATTATCCAGCGATAATTACCCCCTCCTTCGGTATATAAGGCTGTATTATTGATTGGCACGCACCTGTATTCTAAATATGAATAAACTGCTTGACATGCAAATGAAAGGTTTGCAGCTTTACACACTTCACCTGGTACAGCATTCCTACCTGTTTCCTTCCAATTCACAGACAAACTTTGCCGAATGACTCCAATCAAACGCTCCACATTCCTTCTTAACCCATTTTCTGGCAGACTCCACATGACTCTCAACGAATTCTGAGTAAATGATTTCTTTGAAGCACCCGCATGCGGGGAAAAGCATTGCTAAATTTGCTCCATACTGAATTAGTGTGTCTCCTGTCACAGCACCTGGTTCAAAGGGAACAAAAGATACCAGGCATATCATGTTTGTTTCTTTCATAGTCCATTAATAATTACAATAAGAGCATGAAGAATCAATATACATTATAATGTGACCAGCATGGAAAGTAAAACAACACATAGGGTCTCATTAGGAGGCTGGCGCTGACGGAATGAAGGGGGCCAGTACGGGACCAGCCCCCTTCATTCCATCAGGGTCGATTACAAGCTTCCCATTGCGGGACCCGGAACGCACGCTTGGTAAAACCAGGCGTGCTTTCCGGGTCACGCGAGGGGAAGAAGGAGGTAACAACGGGCCAGTTGTAATCTGCCCGTTGTTACCTCCATCCCCATTCCCATTGAGCCCTAAGGGGGCCCCGCAAAAATGTTCATAATTGTTATGAGAAACACAAAAAAAGACTGTATTCAGGTGAATTAGAACAAGCTGCATTGAATGTATATCTACAAATGTTTAAAATGTGCAGAGGAAAAAAAAAACTTTTTGTGTCGAAGGGCTCTTTCGGTCCAATGCCGTGGAACTCTCTGTCGTGTAAAATTTTGGGTTCGTCCCCCTTGGAGCCTCAAAATTTATTTCATGGTAAGTGAATTTAAATTAGAAGGTTGCAATGGCATGGTAATAGTGAGCTCACAGGTGAATTTTCAGTACTCTTAGTGTTTTCTTTACCAAGAAAAACACGCAAGGCAGCTTTTTGAAACAGAATGACTTTTTGGCAAAGCGCCATATATGGCGCTTTTGCCAAGAAGTAACTCACTTTCATGTCAAGGCAAAATACAGTTTTTGTGTTTCTGAAGGCGTTTGTACAACTCAGGACCCACCACTGGTATTGATGGAGTGTCCCGCACATGTATCTAACCTATTTACATAACTTTGTTTGTTGAAAACTTGACATTTCCAGTCTGAGGCCTTATTGATCAGTCCACTGTTGGAGACTAATTCTGACACCGACATCTGTTGACTCCAGTACACCTTTACTTTACATACCTGCAGCTTAACCCGAGCATGCTAGCCAATATATTTATCACTTGGGATCTTGTGAAGAAGATTTGACAGGCAAGGCAGCTTTTAAAAAAAAGTGACATTGTCGGCCTTATAGCCTCAACATTTTATTTCATGTAAGTGAATTTAAACTAGGCGGATGCAATGGCATGGTAATAGTGAGCTCACAGATGGATTTTCAGCATTCTAAGTGTTTCCTGCACCAAGAAAAACACATTTTAATTTCTGTCAGCAGTGACAAAAAGTGTGAAAATGTTCAAAATTGTAATGGGAAACACAAAAAAGACTGTATTCAGGGGAATTAGAACAAACTGCATCGAATGTATATCTACAAATGTTAAAAATGTGCAGAGGAAAAAAAAAACTTTTTCTGTGGAGGGTCTTTTTCGGTCCGATGCCATGGAACTCTGTGTCGGATAACATTTTGGGTTCATCCCCCTTGGAGCCTCAAAATTTTATTTCATGGTAAGTAAATTTAAACTAGAAGGTTGCAATGGCATGGTAATAGTGAGCTCACAGGTGAATTTTCAGTGCTCTTAGTGTTTCCTTGGCCAAGAAAAACATGCAAGGCAGCTTTTTGATACAGAATGACTTTTTGGCAAAGGTGCCAAAAGTAACTCACTTTCATGTCAAGGCAAAATACAGTTTTTTTGTTTCTGACAGCGTTTGTACAACTCAGAACCCACCACTGGTGTTGATGGAGTGTCCCACATATGTCTCTAACCTATTTATATAACTTTTTTTGTTGAAAACTTGACATTTCCAGTCTGAGGCCTTATTGATCAGTCCACTGTTGGAGACTGATTCTGACACCGACATCTGTTGACTCCAGTACACCTTTACTTTGCATACCTGCAGCTTAACCCGAGCATGCTAGCCAATATATTTGTCACTTGGGATCTTGTGAAGAAGATTTGACAGGCAAGGCAGCTTTTTAAAAAAAGTTACAGCCTCAACATTATATTTAATGGTAAGTGAATTTAAACTAGGCGACTGCAATGGCATGGCAATAGTGAGCTCACAGATGGATTATCAGCATTATAAGTGCTTCCTTTCCCAAGAAAAACACATTTTCTATCAGCAGTGACAAAAAGTGTGAAAATGTTCAAAAAAACTGTATTCAGGGGAAACAGAACCAGCTGCATTAAATGTATATCTATACATGTTAAACATGTGCAGAGGAAAAAAAATCTTTTTGTGTGGAAGGTCTTTTCGGTCCGATGCCATGGAACACTGTGTCGGGTAAAATTTTGGGTTCCTCCCCCTTGGAGCCTCAAAATTTTATTTCATGGTAAGTAAATTTAAACTAGAAGGTTGCAATGGCATGGTAATAGTGAGCTCACAGGTGAATTTTCAGTGCTCTTAGTGTTTCCTTGGCCAAGAAAAACATGCAAGGCAGCTTTTTGATACAGAATGACTTTTTGGCAAAGGTGCCAAAAGTAACTCACTTTCATGTCAAGGCAAAATACAGTTTTTTTGTTTCTGACAGCGTTTGTACAACTCAGAACCCACCACTGGTGTTGATGGAGTGTCCCACATATGTCTCTAACCTATTTATATAACTTTTTTTGTTGAAAACTTGACATTTCCAGTCTGAGGCCTTATTGATCAGTCCACTGTTGGAGACTGATTCTGACACCGACATCTGTTGACTCCAGTACACCTTTACTTTGCATACCTGCAGCTTAACCCGAGCATGCTAGCCAATATATTTGTCACTTGGGATCTTGTGAAGAAGATTTGACAGGCAAGGCAGCTTTTTAAAAAAAGTTACAGCCTCAACATTATATTTAATGGTAAGTGAATTTAAACTAGGCGACTGCAATGGCATGGCAATAGTGAGCTCACAGATGGATTATCAGCATTATAAGTGCTTCCTTTCCCAAGAAAAACACATTTTCTATCAGCAGTGACAAAAAGTGTGAAAATGTTCAAAAAAACTGTATTCAGGGGAAACAGAACCAGCTGCATTAAATGTATATCTATACATGTTAAACATGTGCAGAGGAAAAAAAATCTTTTTGTGTGGAAGGTCTTTTCGGTCCGATGCCATGGAACACTGTGTCGGGTAAAATTTTGGGTTCCTCCCCCTTGGAGCCTCAAAATATTATTTCATGGTAAGTGAATTTAAACTAGAAGGTTGCAATGGCATGGTAATAGTGAGCTCACAGGTGCATTTTCAGTACTCTTAGTGTTTCCTTTGCCAAGAAAAACCTTTGAAACAGAATGACTTTTTGGCAAAGCTGCCAAAAGTAACTCATTTTCATGTCAAGGCAAAATACAGTTTTTGATACATTTTTAAATTTCTGTGTCAGCAGTGATAAAAAGTGTGAAAATGTTCATAATTGTTATGAGAAACACAAAAAAGACTGTATTCAGTAGAATTAGAACAAGCTGCATTGAATGTATATCTATAAATGTAAAAAATGTGCAGAGGAAAAATAATCAACTTTTTGTGTCGAAGGGCTTTTTCGGTCCGATGCCATGGAACTCTGTGTCGGGTAAAATTTTGGGTTCGTCCCCCTTGGAGCCTCAAAATTTTATTTCATGGTAAGTGAATTTAAATTAGAAGGTTGAAATGGCATAGTAATAGAGAGCTTACAGGTGAATTTTCAGTACTCTTACAGGCCGATTCATGGAATTAATGTGTGCCGAAAATTCCGGCACAGAGGTGCCAAAACGTGTGATTCGCAGTAAAAGTGCGAAAATCGCAGTGCAACTGCGAAAATCGCAGGAAAACCAGCACACATCGATTCATGGAAGTCCGTGCGCGAGAAAAATATTGGATGTGCGCTGAAAAAGTTCGCAGCGCATGCCGGCGCACAGGTCATCCAACAGCGTGCGCCACGGCCGCTGCGAAATCGCACATAGCGCGGCGCACATTACAAAAGTAGGCGGAACACGGGGCGTAACACTCGGAATGGGGAACAACGCGTGAAAATATGGGCGTCACGGGGGAAGTACAGGAGGCAAGTGCACGGAACGCCCACACGCTCGCCTACAACTCGTATTCATGGAATCAAATAGGGCAAACCAGGGCACGGTCAAAGACGCGCACAGGGCCAATCAAGTACGCCACAAGAAAGCAGGCGGTAGCATCCCTGCGCCTGACATAAATGTGTGCCAAAATGTGCGCTAACAAAAAGCACCCATATACAGCTATGATGAATGATCCATACTGTGGCCCTCTAGGACAAATGAGGTGCAAAGGGGTACCGACAAACACGGACACCCGCTGTGTGAAAAATAGCGTGTACATGTATTACGGGGTTCGCGGGAAGTTCCACACGCGATTGACCGGGGCACGTGTATTCCGGTGTGCACGTGAAGTTTCACACGCAATTTCAGCAGGGTACGTGTACTCCGGATGCGCGGGAAATTCCACACGCGAATCCAGCAGCCTATGTGTATTTCGGGGGTGCCGGGGAGTCCCACACGTGAATTGGCCGTGTGGGTCCTCCCAGCTGTTCCCTCTACACCCTCCACAGCCCCTGCAGGCGGCCCACACCACAGGGGACTACCCTGCACCCCTGCACATGTCCCGCAGGCAGCCCATCCACCATGGCCATGCCCCCAGCCAACCCACATGTCACCTTACACTACTGCCCACCAATGCATGTCTCCCAGCACCCCCAACCCCAGCAGTGCAGGGCACCCTCCACCAGGCCCCTACTCATGTCCCCCTGCACCCCCACCCACCAGCAGTCAGGGGCACCCTCCACCAGGCCCCCACTCATGTCCAACTCATGTCCCCCTGCACCCCTACCCCCCAACACTCTGGGAAACCCTCCACCAGGACCCCACTCCTGTCTCCCTGCACCCCCACCCCCAGCACTGTGGGGCACCCTCCACCAGGCCCCCACTCATGTCTCCCACCTCCCCACCCCCCAGCAGTGCGATTTGCCTGGGTACGTGTATTTCAGGGGTGTGCGGGTAGTCTTACACGCGATTTCATCAGGGTACGTGTATTATGGGTCCGCGTGAACTTCCACACGCGATATCAGCAGGGTACGTGTATTACGGGGTTCGCGGGAAGTTCCACACACGATTGCCCTGGGTACGTGTATTTCGGGGTGCGTGGAAAGTTTCACACGCAAATTTGCAGGGTACGTGTATTTCGTGTGCGCGTCAAGTTCCACACGCAATTTCAGCAGGTTACGTGTACTCCGGGTGCGCGGGAAATTCCACACAAGAATCCAGCAGCCTACGTGTATTTGGGGGGTGCTGGGGAGTCCCACACGTGAATTGGCCGTGTGGGTCCTCCCAGCTGTTCCCTCTACACCCTCCACGGCCCCTGCAGGTGGCCCACACCACAGGGGACTACCCTGCACCCCTGCACATGTCCCGCAGGCAGCCCATTCACCGTGGCCATGCCCCCAGCCAACCCACATGTCACCTTGCACTACTGTCCACCAACGCATGTCTCCCAGCACCCCCACCCCCCAGCATCCAGGGGCACCCTCCACCAGGCCCCCACTCCTGTCTCCCTGCACCCCCACCCCCTGCATCCAGGGGCACCCTCCACCAGGCCCCCACACATGTCTCCCAGCACCGCCACCCCCCAGCAGTGCAGGGCACCCTCCACCAGGCCCCCACACATGTCTCCCATCACCCCCACCCCCCAGCATCCAGGCGCACCCTCCACCAGGCCCCCACTCATGTCCCCCTGCACCCCCACCCACCAGCAGTCAGGGGCACCCTCCACCAGGCCCCCACTCATGTCCAACTCATGTCCCCCTGCACCCCCAGCACTGTAGGGCACCCTCCACCAGGCCCCCACACATGTCTCCCAGCACCGCCACCTCCCAGCAGTGCAGGGCACCCTCCACCATGCCCCCACACATGTCTCCCAGCACCCCCACCCCCCAGCAGTGCAGGGCACCCTCCACCAGGCCCCCACTCCTGTCCCCCTGCACTCCCACCCACCAGCAGCCAGGGGCACCCTCCACCAGGGCCCACTCATGTCCAACTCATGTCCCCCGGCACCCCAACCCGTCTGAAACCAGGGGCACCCTCCACCAGGCCCCCACTCCTATCTCCCTGCACCCCCACCTCCCAGCACTGTAGGGCACCCTCCATCAGGCCCCCACTCCTGTCCCACTGCACCCCCACCCACCAGCAGTCAGGGGCACCCTCCACCAGGCCCCCACTCATGTCCAACTCATGTCCCCCTGCACCCCACCCCCCAGCACTGTAGGGCACCACCCACCAGGCCCCCACTCATGTCTCCCAGCACCCCCACCCCCCAGCATCCAGGGGCACCCTCCACCAGGCCCCCACACATGTCGCCCAGCATCGCCACCCCCCAGCAGTGCAGGGCACCCTCCACCATGCCCCCACACATGTCTCCCAGCACCGCCACCCCCCAGCAGTGCAGGGCACCCTCCACCATGCCCCCACACGTGTCTCCCAGCACCCCCACCCACCAGCAGTCAGGGGCACCCTCCACCAGGCCCCCACTCCTGTCTCCCTGCACCCCCACCCCCCTGCATCCAGGGGCACCCTCCACCAGGCCCCCACACATATCTCCCAGCACTGCCACCCCCCAGCAGTGCAGGGCACCCTCCACCAGGCCCCCACTCCTGTCTCCCTGCACCCCCACCCCCCAGTACTGTAGGGCACCCTCCAACAGGCCCCCACACATGTCTCCCAGCACCCCCACCCCCCAGCATCCAGGGGCACCCTCCAACAGGCCCCCACTCATGTCCCTCTGCACCCCCACCCACCAGCAGTCAGGGGCACCCTCCACCATGCCCCCACTCATGTCTAACTCATGTCACCCTGCACTCCCACCCCCCAGCACTGTAGGGCACCCTCCACCATGCCCCCACACATGTCTCCCAGCACTGCTACCGCCCAGCAGTGCAGGGCACCCTCCACCATGCCCCCACTCATGTCTCCTAGCACCCCCACCCCCCCAGCAGTGCAGGGCAGCCTCCACCAGGCCCCCACTCATGTCTCCCAGCACCCCCACCCCTCAGCATCCAGCGGCACCCTCCACCAGGCCCTCACACATCTCTCCCAGCACCGCCACCCCCCAGCAGTGCAGGGCACCCTCCACCTAGCCCCCACACATGTCTCCCAGCACCCCCACACCCCAGCAGTGCAGGGCACCCTCCACCAGGCCCCCACTCCTGTCCCCCTGCACCCCCACCCACCAGCAGCCAGGGGCACCCTCCACCAGGCCCCCACTCATGTCCAACTCATGTCCCCCTGCACCCCCACCCGCCTGCATCGAGGGGCACCCTCCACCAGGCCCCCACTCCTGTCTCCCTGCACCCCCACCCCCCACCAGCAGTCAGGGGCACCCTCCACCAGGCCCCCATTCATGTCCAACTCATGTCCCTCTGCACCCCCACCCCCCAGCACTGTAGGGCACCCTCCACCAGGCCCCCACTCATGTCTCCCAGCACCCCCACCCCCCAGCATCCAGGGGCACCCTCCACCAGGCCCCCACACATGTCTCCCAGCACCGCCACCCCCCAGCAGTGCAGGGCACCCTCCACCATGCCCCCACACATGTCTCCCAGCACCGCCACCCCCCAGCAGTGCAGGGCACCCTCCACCAGGCCCACACTCCTGTCTCCCTGCACCCCCACCCACTAGCAGTCAGGGGCACCCCCCACCAGGCCCCCACTCCTGTCTCCCTGCACCCCCAACCCCCCTGCATCCAGGGGCACCCTCCACCAGGCCCCCACACATGTCTCCCAGCACCACCACCCCCCAGCAGTGCAGGGCACCCTCCACCAGGCCCCCACTCCTGTATCCCTGCACCCCCACCCCCCAGCACTGTAGGGCACCCTCCACCAGGCCCCCACACATGTCTCCCAGCATGCTCACCCCCCACCCACCAGCAGTCAGGGGCACCCTCCACCAGGCCCCCACTCATATCCAACTCATGTCCACCTGCACCCCCACCCCCCAGCACTGTAGGGCACCCTCCACCAGGCCCCCACTCATGTCTCCCAGCACCCCCACCCCCCAGCAGTGCAGGGCACCCTCCACCAGGCCCCCACACATGTCTCCCAGCACCGCTACCCCCCAGCAGTGCAGGGCACCCTCCACCATGCCCCCACATATGTCTCCCAGTACCCCCACCCCCCAACAGTGCAGGGCACCCTCCACCAGGCCCCCACTCCTGTCCCCTGCACCCCCACTCACCAGCAGTCAGGGGCACCCTTCACCAGGCCCCCACTCATGTCCAACTCATGTCCCCCTGCACGCCCACCCCCCTGTATCCAGGGGCACCCTCCACCAGGCCCCCACTCCTGTCTCCCTGCACCCCCACCCCACAGCACTGTAGGTCACCCTCCACCAGGCCCCCACTCCTGTCCCCCTGCACCCCCACCCACCAGCAGTCAGGGGCACCCTCCACCAGGCCCCCACTCATGTCCAACTCATGTCCCCCTGCATCCCCACCCCCCAGCACTGTAGGGCACCCTCCACCAGGCCCCCACTCATGTCTCCCAGCACCCCCACCCCCCAGCATCCAGGGGCACCCTCCACCAGGCCCCCACACATGTCTCCCAGCACCGCCACCCCCAGCAGTGCAGGGCACCCTCCACCATGCCCCCACACATGTCTCCCAGCACCCCCATCCCCCAGCAGTGCAGGGCACCCTCCACCAGGCCCCCACTCCTGTCCCCCTGCACCCCACCCACCAGCAGTCAGGGGCACCCTCCACCAGGCCCCACTTCTGTCTCCCTGCACCCCCACCCCCTGCATCCAGGGGCACCCTCCACCAGGCCCCCACACATGTCTCCCAGCACCGCCACCCCCCAGCAGTGCAGGGCACCCTCCACCAGGCCCCCACTCCTGTCTCCCTGCACCCCCACCACCCAGCACTGTAGGGCACCCTCCACCAGGCCCCCACTCCTGTCTCCCTGCACCCCCACCCCCAGCACTGTAGGGCACCCTCCACCAGGCCCCCACACATGTCTCCCAGCACCCCCACCCCCCCAGCATCCAGGGGCACCCTCCACCAGGCCCCCAATCATGTCCCCCTGCACCCCCACCCACCAGCAGTCAGGGGCACCCTCCACCAGGCCCCCACTCATGTCCAACTCATGTCCCCCTGCACCCCCACCCCCAGCACTGTAGGGCACCCTCCACCAGTCCCCCACTCATGTCTCCCAGCACCACCACCACCCAGCAGTGCAGGGCACCCTCCACCAGGCCCCCACTCATGTCTCCCAGCACCCCCAGCATCCAGGGGCACCCTCCACCAGGCCCCCACACATGTCTCCCAGCACTGCCACCCCCCAGCAGTGCAGGGCACCCTCCACCATGCCCCCACACATGTCTCCCAGCACCCGCACCCCCCAGCAGTGCAGGGCACCCTCCACCAGGCCCCCACTCCTGTCCCCCTGAACCCCCACCCACCAGCAGTCAGGGGCACCCTCCACCAGGCCCCCACTCATGCCCAACTCATGTCCCCCTGCACCCCCACCCACCAGCAGTCAGGGGCACCCTCCACCAGGCCCCCACTCATGTCCAACTCATGTCCCCCTGCACCCCCACCCCCAGCACTGTAGGGCACCCTCCACCAGTCCCCCACTCATGTCTCCCAGCACCACCACCCCCCAGCAGTGCAGGGCACCCTCCACCAGGCCCCCACTCTTGTCTCCCAGCACCCCCAGCATCCAGGGGCACCCTCCACCAGGCCCCCACACATGTCTCCCAGCACTGCCACCCCCCAGCAGTGCAGGGCACCCTCCACCATGCCCCCACACATGTCTCCCAGCACCCGCACCCCCCAGCAGTGCAGGGCACCCTCCACCAGGCCCCCACTCCTGTCCCCTTGAACCCCCACCCACCAGCAGTCAGGGGCACCCTCCACCAGGCCCCCACTCATGCCCAACTCATGTCCCCCTGCACCCCCACCCCCCTGCATCCAGGGGCACCCTCCACCAGGCCCCCACTCCTGTCTCCCTGCACCCCCACCCCCCAGCACTGTAGGGCACCCTCCAACAGGCCCCCACACCTGTCTCCCAGCACCCACACCCCCCAGCATCCAGGGGCACCCTCCACCAGGCCCCCACTCATGTCTCCCAGCACCCACACCCCCCAGCAGTGCGATTTTCCTGAGTACGTGTATTTCAGGGGTGCGTTGGTAGTCTTACACGCGATTTAATCAGGGTACGTGTATTATGGGTCCGCGTGAACTTCCACACGGGATATCAGCAGGGTTCGTGTATTACGGGGTTTGCGGGAAGTTCCACACGCGATTGCCCTGGGTACGTGTATTTCGGGGTGCGCGGGAAGTTTCACGCGCAAATTTGCAGGGTACGTGTGTTAGGGAGAATTCTCTGTTTAGGCTGAATTTCCTAACGTAGTGAGTCCCCCAGCAGCTTTGCTGGATTTCTGGAGTTTCTTTTTTTCCATCCTGCCAAGAGTGAGACTCTTTTTCTCCCACTCTTGGACATGAATGTGTGTAATTCCTTTGAATGTCAATGTGTTCTATGGGCTATGGGGTCTTTTACTCCATAGGGTCTCATATGTTTTGCTATGTGTGTTACACCGCACCCTCCGTGCCATAGCACTGGGGCGTCCTAGCGGACCTCCATCATAGACTCCATACCCGGGGACTGACTACTGTCTCCCCGGGCATGTAAAGTCACCATTGGCTTTACTAGACCTAAATTTACTAACAGAACTAGTACAAACCATCCTATTGTGGACGTACTAGTAGGGGTAATTCGATTACTCCTGGGTCTGTTATTCGAGGGGGCACTGTCCCGTCCCCCCTCGTTGAGTTTTGGCTGGTGGCAGTGGAAACTACTTGTTATATTCAACCCCAAATATAACCCTATGGGATTCTTCCCATTGTTGGAGATTGATACTTTTTCTCGTTAATCTCTAACAAACCACCGGTTTACTTATCTTAAATAAGTCTATCGGAGGGTATTTTCTGCCAGAACTCGGTTTTTAAAATGGCGCCTGTGTTCGTCTCTGTGACTCCTAAACCAAAGGTTGAGCCCTTTGTTCCACTTTTGGCGGGCTTCTGTACGCAGACCCTCCAAAGTGGTGCCATTCTGTCTGGGTTACCACAGGGGTGTGGGAGGGGGTTTAGGCACCCTGGACTGAGTAGCCTTGCCAACTCCAGTCGCACTCTGGTGTGATTGGCCCAAGTGGTGAGCCACCCCGCTCACCACTTAGCGTGTTTTGATTGACAGCTAGGCTGCATGAATGGGGGTTTTCTGCATAAAAGCAGGGCTTTTGGGACTGGATCTTCAGAAGTCGCCACAGGACCTTAGAATCCGACGAGGGTAAAGCTGAGCCGACCTGCAACGACGACACCTCCGGTGGAGCCCTGCTGAACCGACTCACCACTTCCCGACGACAGAGGAGATCTCCCTGCCGGAGAGTCTCTTCCCCTGACTGGTGGGAACAACCAGTCACCTTTGCTTTTTCTTCGCTCCAGGACGCAGTGGTCGAATTGCCCGTGCAGAGCACCTCGGCAACCGGATAGCCACTACCCCTATACCGCGACCAAAAGGTGGTGCCTTGTGACGGAGCACTCTGCGGCTGGTCTCTTCCCTGGTGGTGCAACGATCTTCAACTTTCCTTCGACGACGAGATCATCTCTTCTCTTGGCAAAGACCCGACGTGCATCCACCACCAGGAACAACTACCCCCGCCGGAACTGTCTCTCCACAAACAAGGTACCGTGTCCGCCTGGCTTCCCTTTCTGCCGGATAGGGTGAGGTGTATTAATCCTCGCCTTTCCATTGAGTCGCCTCCAAGCTTTCTTTAACTTGCTGTTCTGAACTGGTCCAATCTTTCCATAACAATTTGCGATAAAGACTCGAAGAGCATTTCCACTGAGACACTTTTTGGGACATATCGCCTTGCCTCTCTCCGAGTGGGCCTGGCCTCTGAACTTTGTGATCTGCAGTAGACCCTGCCTTACTTGCCTTGCATTTGTCCCTAAAGTATTGGTACCAAGTTGATTTCATAACCTGCCTTATTTGTCTCTCCCGAAAACTAGAGTGCCATCTAGGTTAAAGCATACACCTCTGTCTGCAAATAGGTGATGCCGGTGAACCTAGACTTGTCGAACTATTGTCAGGGGGATTGATCTTTTTCTTCGTATAAGTAATGGTGATTGAAGTTGTTTGCCGTATTAGTACCAGAGTGTTTTCCATAGATGTGTTGTCATAAATAAATACCTTTATATCTTTACACCGAAGCCTTGTTCCGTGTTTTCTTGTTCTACTGTGTTAATTGCCCTATATTGTATACTCCACATACTGCCTAACTCTTCTTGAGGGAAGTCTGACTGCTCAGCCACAGCCACCAAGTGCATCTGTGTGGTACAGACTGCTACCAAGAGGGTTTACTGCCAAACACCTGTAGTCCTAAATCTTTTGCAGGGGTCCCAGAGGGAACTGCACAGGTTTCCGCCTAACACTGGTGTACAGCGGTGGGATTTGTATCGAGTATACAGTTTAGAGTGCTTTTCGACACTTTAGGATAACTAACCACAAAGCTTAGCACTACAAAGCAACTTTCAAAAACATGTCTACTATGGAAGTTTACAGTCAAGATTCCTTGTCAGGTGAAAATACTGAGAGTTTACGAGCTCTCTGTAGGTAAGAGAATCTTTCTGTAAGAGGCAAGAAGTTAGAACTGATAGCGAGATTGCTGGAAAACCAAAGTCTGGGTACTGGTTCAGAGGAACCAACATCTCCAGCAGAAGTAGATAACAGTGATGGTGTTGATCTAAATCGTAATTCTGATGATAGTGATGAAGAGGCTGAAGAGGAAAGAGAGGCTAATGAAACTGTTTCCCCTGCCCCTCTGTCTCCCTTATACTGGGCCTATAACAGGTCCCACACTAAGTCCTCAAGTCCTTGAACTAGAAAAAATGAAAATAGACTTGGAATTCAGAAGGATTACTGCTCAAACTGAACAGAAACACCAAGAAATGCAACAAATTCTTAGGCTCTGAAAAATGGAGCTCAAGCATGCTTCTGTCTCTGGCTCTTCTAGAAGCTCCAGTCCCAAAAGACCCCGGATGCCGAAGGAATTAATTGGTATGTATGAACCGAAGTTGGATGTATTGGATTGGCTGAGTTTGTTTGAGTACAATCATGGGCTCCAGAACATCACAGGTAACGAGTTGCTTACCTGGTTGTTCTCTAGGCTCCCCCCTGTTGCAACTGATGTGGTAATGGAGTTGGGGGAGGAGGATAGGAAAGAGTACGAAAGTGTGAAATTAGCTTTGATAGCTAGATTTGGGAAGACTTCTTCCCAGTATCTTAAGAGGTTTAGAACCTGCAAAAAGCATGATGGTACCCCTTGGGCTACCTGGGTGAGTGAAGGGTTGAAAAACTTAGAGGGATGGATTAAGGGTTACAAAGTGAACACTTATGAGGGTATGAAGAATCTTTTTATGTTGGAGTCGATTTATGATGCCTGTTCTCCTGAGCTCAGGCAGCACTTGGCTGATTCGAAAGAATTGGATTCCCGGAAGCTGGTTAAGGCTGCTGATTTATGGGTTGCCAACAGGGCTCCTCATAAGGATTCTGGGGCAACTCAGAAAAAGGATGAGGGAAAACAGCCTAAAAAAGACTCAAAAGAGAATTAGAATAACTCAAATTCCAAAGAGGGCCCCAAACAAAACCAGAAGGGTAAGCCACAAGGAAAACCGCAGCAGAATAGTGTGTCTTCTGGTGCCAAACCGGAAGGATGCCAGAACAAGCCACCATTCCAGAAAGCATTCGGTAAATGCGTTGTTTGTGGCTCAACTGACCACGTGAAAGGAGATCCCAGATGTAAGGGTAAACCTTCAGGGGTCCAACTTGTCTCCTTAGCCTTCGCTCCAGAGGAGGAAGTCCAAATGGCAAGTGGAAACTTTCTACTGCTAGCTGATGAACCCATTGGAGTCTCAGCCAGCGTTTCTTTAGTATCTCTGGGGTTGTGGGAACAACAGAATTTAGATGTCTATAATTCTATCCCCGATAATACTAAAGAGTATTATAAGGACAGTGTCCAGGTGAATGGTCAGGAGACTCCTGCCATTAGGGACACTGGAGCCAGAATAACTGTGGTGGATAAATCGTTTTTTCAGGCTGAGGATGTTGCTAAGGCACCCAAACGCCTCACCAAGTTAGCTGGAGGGCCTGTGCAGATGCTTCCCCAATTACCAGTTCTCATCCAGTGTAACGACATGACTGTGAAGATACCTGTCAGCATACAGAGTGAGGTACCAGGACGCGTACTGTTGGGTAACGATTTGAAAACTCTCGGAGTTGTATCGCATACTCCCAGACCTCCTAGTAAATGGTTACAGGAGCTAACCAGACCTGCAAGAGAGAGGACCATGCGCGGTACTCTCCAGGAGATGATAAAGAAAGAAATCACTCCTGCTCCACTGGAATTGTCGGCCGCTGTCTCGAAGAAATCAGAAGCGAAAGGGAAACCTAAGACTTCTCTCCCTAAACCAGCAGCCAGCATTTCAGTGCAGCCAACAAGGACTTCCCCGCGGTTGTCCAAAGTTACACCCGTAACTACACCTCCAGCTGAGGCTGAGAGGGAGGTACAACCCTGAGTGGTAGAATTAGACTTTGACGAAGAGCTAATGGAAGGCCAGGAACTCATTGGAGATCTGGATCATGTTGACCATCCTGAGCTGCAGTTTTTACTGGCAGAAGGTGGACCCAGGAGGGCAGACTTCAGTAAGGGACAGAGAGAATGTCCAACTCTGGAAGGTCTTCGCCACCAGACAGAAGCTCAGGCTGAAGGGCAAGTGCCTGGGAAATACAGGTTGCACTGGGAAGATGGCCTCTTCTACAGTGAACCGACTGAGTCTGAACCTGGAGATTACAAGCGGCTTGTAGTACCCCAAGAGAACAGACCACAGTTCTTGCAGTTAGCCCACGAAATTCCTTTGGCTGGTCACTTGAGTTTCAAGAAGACTAAGGAAATGCTCTCTCTCTACTTCTATTGGCCAAAGATGGGGGCCGAAGTAGAAAAACACTGCAGGAGCTGCCACACCTGCCAGACCTCTGGTAAGGTTGGCTCCAAGAATGTGGCACCTTTAGCGCCTCACCCAGTTGTGGGAGTCCCATTTGAGAGAGTAGGGATTGACATTGTTGGTCCCATTGATCCTCCAACCTCCTCAGGCAACATGTTTATACTTGTTGTAGTAGACAATGTTACTAGGTATCCTGAGGCAATTCCTATGAGGACTGTTACAGCTCCGGCTGTGGCTAAGGCCCTCCTTGGTATTTTTACTAGGGTCGGGTTTCCTAAGGAAGTAATCTCTGACAGGGGGTCAAACTTTATGTCCCACTACATGAAAGCCATGTGGAAAACCTGTGGAGTTACTTAAAAGTTCTCAACAGCTTACCACCCACAAACCAATGGGTTGGTAGAACGGTTCAACCGAACCATGAAGAGCATGATAGGTGCTTTAGAGGAACCCCTTAAACGTAAGTGGGACCTTCTACTGCCATGCCTTCTATTTGCTTATAGAGAAGTCCCTCAGGAGGGAGTAGGTTACTCTCCCTTCGAGCTTCTCTATGGTCATCCCGTCAGAGGTCCATTGGCCCTGATTAAGGAGGGGTTGGAGAGTGCTCCTTCCCCCAAGCCAGTCAGAGTGACTGACTACGTGATAGGTCTCCGGAGGAGAATGTCGCACATGATGACAGAAGCAAGCGATAACTTGAAAGCTGGTCAAGCATTAGTCAAGTACTGGCACGACCAAAAGGCTAACATGGTTGAGTTCGCTCAAGACCAGCTCGTTCTCGTTATGATCCCAACAAGGTAGAGGGCCTTGCAAGAAAAATGGATGGGACCCTTCAGAGTTGTGGGTAAACTCGGAGAGGTCAACTATCTGGTGGACTTGGGCAATCCCAAGGAGGCTCCGACAGTCTTCCACACCAACCGACTCAAAGCGTATGCCTCCCGACCTGATGTAGGAGCGTTGCTTCTAGCATCATCTGAGGAAGAAGAAGAGAGTGAAGCTCTTCCGGATCTCCTCAGAGGCTTACCTTTAGACGAAAAAATTGAAGGAGTAACTCTCTCCTCCAATCTGACACCCGAGCAACAAGAAGAGTGCAAATCTATGCTGAATCAGTTTGCCTCTCTGGTCTCGCTTTCACCAGGTTTGACCACTTGGGGCCAGCATGACATACTCACTGGTGACTGTCTGCCAGTCAAAAGCAGAGGATACCGAATGTCAGAAAACGTACGAACCCACATCAAAGGTGAGGTCAGCAAGATGCTCGATCTCGGGGTAATAGAGCCCTCTACTAGTCCATGGTCTAGCCCAGTTGTGTTAGTACCAAAGGCCGGATCTATAGAGCTTAGATTCTGCGTGGATTATAGAGCTCTTAATGCAGTCACCAAGACTGATGCCCACCCTTTGCCAAGAACAGATGAGTTGGTGGATAAACTTGGCGCCGCCAAGTTCCTCAGCACATTTGACTTGACGTCAGGCTATTGGCAAATAGCCCTGACAGACCATGCCAATGAGAAAACTGCATTTTCTACCCCCGTTGGCTTATACCAGTTTAAGGTAATGCCTTTCGGATTGAAGAATGCACCTGCTACATTTCAACGGATGGTAAACCAGGTTCGGAATGGGAGGGAGGACTTCTGCATGGCATACTTGGATGACATAGCAGTGTTCAGCAATTCCTGGGAAGAACATGTAACCCACGTGAGAGATGTTTTGCAGGCTCTTGGACGAGCCAATCTGACCATAAAGGCGAGTAAATGCCAAATTGGACAGAGTAACGTGGTCTATCTTGGACATGAGGTAGGAGGTGGAGAAATAAGGCCTTTGCTCAGTAAGATTGAAGCTGTGCAAAATTGGACAACACCTACTACTCAAACCCAAGTGAGAGCCTTCCTAGGCCTCACTGGGTATTACAGGAATTTCATCGAGAACTATGGGACCATAGCTTCTCCACTGAATGTCATCTCCTCGCCCAAATTTCCTAAAAAGGTTAGATGGAACGAGGAGTGCAATCAGGCTTTTGAAAACCTGAAAAAGGCTCTTTGCCAAGCCCCAGTACTCAGAGCTCCTGATTACCGCCAACACTTCATTGTGCAGACAGATGCTTCAAATGTAGGAATAGGTGCCGTACTCAGTCAACTGGATGGGAAAGGTAGGGAGCACCCCGTTTGCTTCATCAGCCGCAAGCTGAAGGATCCTGAAACAAGGTGGGCAACAATCGAAAGAGAGTGCTTTGCTATCGTGTGGGCTCTGAAGAAGTTTAGGCCGTACTTGTATGGTTCTACTTTTGTCATTCAGACTGACCACCAACCCTTGAGATGGTTAATGCAAATGAAAGGGGAAAACCCGAAACTATTGAGATGGTCGATCTGCCTGCAAGGGTTTGATTTCACCATTGAGCACAGGTCAGGGTGTCACCACCAAAATGCTGATGGTCTCTCTAGGATATATGTCATCGACTAGAGGTATGAGATTCATCCAGGAGTGGGTTAAATCCTCCTTTCCCTTAGTCTGGGGGGGGGGCGAGTGTTAGGGAGAATTCTCTGTTTAGGCTGAATTTCCTAACCTAGTGAGTCCCCCAGAAGCTTTGCTGGATTTCTGGAGTTTTTTTTTAACCATCCTGCCAAGAGTGAGACTGTTTTTCTCCCACTCTTGGACATGAATGTGTGTAATTCCTTTGAATGTCAATGTGTTCTATTGGCTATGGGGTCTTTTACTCCATAGGGTCTTATATGTTTTGCTATGTGTGTTACACCGCACCTTCCGTGCCGTAGCACTGGGGTGTCCTAGCGGACCTCCATCATAGACTCCATACTGACTACTGTCTCCCCGGGCATGTAAAGTCACCACTGGCTTTACTAGACCTAAATTTACTAACAGAACTAGTACAAACCATCCTATTGTGGACGTACTAGTAGGGGTAATTCGATTACTCCTGGGTCTGTTATTCGAGGGGGCACTGTCCCGTCCCCCCTCGTCGAGTTTTGGCTGGTGGCAGTGGAAACTACTTGTTATATTCGACCCCGAATATAACCCTATGGGATTCTTCCCATTGTTGGAGATTGATACTTTTTCTCGTTAATCTCTAACATACCACCGGTTTACTTATCTTAAATAAGTCTATCGGATGGTATTTTCTGCCAGAACTCGGTTTTTAAAATGGCGTCTGTGTTCGTCTCTGTGACTCCTAAACCAAAGTTTGAGCCCTTTGTTCCACTTTTGGCGGGCTTCTGTACGGAGACCCTCCAAAGTGGTGCCATTCTGTCTGGGTTACCACAGGGGTGTGGGAGGGGGTTTAGGCACCCTGGACTGAGTAGCCTTGCCAACTCCAGTCGCACTCTGGTGTGATTGGCCCAAGTGGTGAGCTACCCCGCTCACCACTTAGCGTGTTTTGATTGACAGCTAGGCTGCATGAATGGGGGTTTTCTGCATAAAAGCAGGGCTTTTGGGACTGGATCTTCAGAAGTTGCCACAGGACCTAAGAATCCGATGAGGGTAAAGCTGAGCCAACCTGCAACGACGACACCTCCGGTGGAGCCCTGCTGAACCGACTCACCACTTCCCGACGACAGAGGAGATCTCCCTGCCGGAGACTCTCTTCCCCTGACTGGTGGGAACAACCAGTCACCTTTGCTTTTTCTTCGCTCCAGGATGCAGTGGTCGAATTGCCCGTGCAGAGCACCTCGGCTACCGGATAGCCACTACCCCTATACCGCGACCAAAAGGTGGTGCCTTGTGACGGAGCACTCCGCGGCTGGTCTCTTCCCTGGTGGTGCAACGATCTTCAACTTTCCTTCGACGACGAGATCATCTGTTCTCTTGGCAAAGACCCGACGTGCATCCACCACCAGGAACAACTGCCCCCGCCGGAGTTGTCTCTCCACAAACAAGGTACCGTGTCCGCCTGGCTTCCCTTTCTGCCGGATAGAGTGAGGTGTCTTAATCCTCGCCTTTCCATTGGGTCGCCTCCAAGCTTTCTTTAACTTGCTGTTCTGAACTGGTCCAATCTTTCCATAACAATTTGCGATAAAGACTCGAAGCGCATTTCCACTGAGACACTTTTTGGGACATATCGCCTTGCCTCTCTCCGAGTGGGCCTGGTCTCTGAACTTTGTGATCTGCAGTAGACCCTGCCTTAATTGCCTTGCATTTGTCCGTAAAGTATTGGTACCGAGTTGATTTCATAACCTGCCTTATTTTTCTCTCCCGTCCTAACGAATACTAGAGTGCCATCTAGGTTAAAGCATACACCTCTGTCTGCAAATAAGTGATGCCGGTGAACCTAAACTTGTCAAAATGTGGTTAGGGGGATTGATCTTTTTCTTCGTATAAGTAATGGTGATTGAAGTTGTTTGCCGTATTAGTGCCAGAGTGTTTTCCATAGATGTGTTGTTATAAATAAATACCTTTATATCTTTACACCAAAGCCTTGTTCCGTGTTTGCTTGTTCTACTATGTAAATTGCCCTATATTGTATACTCCACATACTGCCTAACTCTTCTTGAGGGAAGTCTGACTGCTCAGCCACAGCTACCAAGTGAATCTGTGTGGTACAGACTGCTACCAAGTGGGTTTACTGCCAAACACCTGTAGTCCTAAATCTTTTGCAGTGGTCCCAGAAGGAACTGCACAGGTGTCCGCCTAACAACATGTATTTCGGTGTGCGCATGAAGTTCCACATGCGACTGGGCCTGTGAGAGTGGGGTACGTGTATTCCAGGGGTGGGCGGGAATATTTACTCACGACGGGGCCTGGGAGAGCGTGTTACGTGTATTCCTTGGGTGGGCGGGAAGATTTACACGGTCGCCTACAACGCGCCAAAAAAAAAGGTCCAATCCGGAAACACGTACGCCAGCATGAAGCAGGCGCACGTCCCGCATAGCATAAAAGAGTGCGCAAAAGACAAACAAGCTCAGACGCCAGGATAAATATACCGTTCCTAGCAGCAGTGGCCGTGGGATACCGCAGGAGGAGGAAAAGGATAGTCAGGGCCAGAATCATCACACCCAGAACCAGCCTATTTGGTATGCCTGAGGTGTATGGGAGGTACAGGTTTCCACCACACATAATACTCGACCTGGTCAGTGAGTGGGAGGATGACCTCACATCACCCACCCCGTGCTCCCAAGCACTCAGCCCCCTGGAGAAGGTCCTCAATGTACTGCACTTCTTGGCTACCGGATCATTTCAGCGGACAAGTGCCATAGTGGGGGGGGTGTCACAGACCACGCAGTCACAGTGCCTACACCAGGTGTTGGCCATCCTCACTGCACGCCCATCAGTCCGCAGGCACATATACCTGCCCAGAACACATGCAGAAAGGCAGGCTGTCAGCCAGGATTTGTACAGGGTGGCACAATTCCCCAAAGTGCTAGGTGCCATTGATTGCACCCATGTGGCTCTACGTCCCCCCAGGGCATCTGAGCACATCTATAGAAACCGCAAGCACTGGCATTCCATCAACATCCAGGTAGTATGTGATGCCAAGGGAATCATCACCTCAGTATATGCCGATTATCCAGGGTCCACCCACAACAGCTTCATTTACAGGTTGTCAACCCTAAACCGGGACATGGAAGCTGGGTGGCATGGCGATGCATGGCTGCTTGGTGAGTCTAAATGCCACAGCACACGCATGCATGACAGATACAGAGTAATGTCAATACCCCACTAATGATCCCCATCACCACCTCCCCAGGGGACAGTGCCTACCCTCTGAGCACCCACATGATGACGCCAATTCGGAACCCCATCACGCCTCCCGAGGTAAGATACAACACAGCCCATATTGCAACACGGGGCATAGTGGAGCGCACATTCGGAGTGCTCAAGTCACGCTTTCGCTCCCTTGACCATTCTGACGGGCAGCTGTTATAAGCTCCACCAGTAGTGTGCAGGATCATAGTGGCAGCATGTGTCCTGCACAATGTTGCAACAGGCCGGGGCCTGGCTGTGGACATGGTGGTGCCCCCACATCCCCAACCACATGAACGCCCGCTGTGCATGGGAGGGGAAAGGGCACAGGGTGTGGCAGCCCGTACGCAGCTGGTGGCTAATTACTTCACATAGAAATCACACCCCTGTGGAGTGCACACAGCCCTGGCACATACCATCTGACAATCAATGATGACTCAATCTGACAATTATGATGAATTAAGGGACAGTCAACTGTCAGAACCATAGCAGCCTGAGATTATTCATCTGGAAGTGTCACAATGTGTGCATCCCTACCTACACAAAAACCCCCAATGCAGTGTCATCAAAAGACACACTTCCATGCAGCAAAAATGAATACCCACTTGCAAAATACAACATGAGAACAGTGCCATGTCACCCAACCCCTCCCCGGCACTGCCACACAACACACCATGGCATGTCATGCTATGTGAGAGCAAACAAATTAATCCCCACAACATGACCCAATTGTCACAAACTACAGTGTCCCTAATGGAAACTGGACACACATGAAATGCTCACAGTAATGCAGGACCAACAACACACATTACCAAATACTTACCAACAATAATAATCACCTACACAACCTCCAACCTACCATAAACATGACAGTACGGACTTACAAAATTGGTAGCCTCACTACCTGATAATACCAGCACTTCGAACACTTCCAAATGTACAGTGTTAGCGCCACGCAAAAGTGTAGGTGCACTGCTTACAACATGGGCTCCATTTCCAAAGTAGACTGCCTTGTGAAGACATGACAAATGGACCTGCAAATTAGGAGGATGAGATGGATGCAGAGGCACATATCAATACACCATGCAGTGTACAATACAACAACAATATGCACTAGGAATGTATACACAGTATTGACTACAGACCGCCCACACATCAAATGGGAGTCCAACGTCACTGTGTAAGTCAATGTCACTTGGGCACACCCTTTGAAAGCCCATGGAAATGGGAAGCAGGAGGGGTGTGTGTCACACAAACCCAAGCATCTGACCCAAATTTAGGACAAGCCTGCATGTGCCCAGCCACAATACAGCGTATGCCCATGGGAGCCACACAAGGCAACACACTGTCCAAAAAATCAAAAATCAAAATTCAAAATTCAAAAATCAAAAAACAAAAATCAAAAATGGCCATGAATGGGCCATGGGGGTTGGGGGAGGCCACCCAGGAGGTCTGAGGACATGGTGCACACCAAAACCCACCTGTGTGGATCTTCAGGAAAAAAAACACCTCCATGGGCTCATGGCTTGCACGGCTACCCGATTGTGAGAGATTCGCTGCTGTCGCTCTCCTCACCCTCTGCAGCTGCATCAGGAGGTGGTGGCACCATGGGAGGCAGCCCACGCAAAGCCCTAGTCTGGTCCTCCATGGCAGCAAGCATGCGGGTGTGGAAGGTCTGGTTCTGGAGGATAATCGTGCAGAGGTCCCCATGCAGCAACTCACGGGATGCCCGGACCTCCTCTCTAGTTGCCTGCATCTCAGCTGAGAGCGTACGTGTGAGCCGCTCCAGCTGCTGTTCTGTCCTTGTGTTAGTTGAAGCCTCAAGCTCAACAAGAGTTACCCTGAGCTGACGGAGTTCCACCCTCAGGGCTTCTCTGTGGCCCTGGGACTCAATAGAAATGGCTTCCCGCAGAGTCTCAGTGCCGTCCGCCTGTCCCTGTTGGACGCCAACATGTCCTCCCTGTGTGACTGGCAAATGGAGTCTGTTGCCTGCTGTAGTTGTTCAATCAGCCTTTCTTGGGGGACAATGGAAGTGGCCACCCTATCCATGGCCTGAGCCATCATCTCAGATGATGCTGCCTGTTGGTTTGCCATACTGTATATGGATTGCTCCCATGCGGTATTGCCAGGTGGCATACGGCCACCACGCCGGCTGGTCACCACACCTGTCTGGGGCAACGCGAACTGCGCTTGCTGTGCTGGCACTGCCTGAGGCTGCAGGACTGCATTCCCCCTATGATCTTCTGGCCCAGGAACAGGATAAGATGTTGCGGAGTGTGATCCTGCATCCGTAACCACCAAAGGCGGACCTACCAACACTGACATCCCCATTGAGGGTTCTACCCCTGGTGCAGGTGGGTTGGACAGTACAGAATACCGCCCAGAAACACTTACCTGTGACGGCACATAGGTCTCATCCGAATCAACACCTGAATAGAGCTCGGGGGAGGTGCACCCAGAGACACCCCTTGAGATGATGGTCTGCAGCAAGTGTGGGTTCTCACCCACCACCACACCATGTCCCTCAGGAGGGGTCAGGCCTGAGACCCCTCCTGCACCATCTCCATAACCCCAGCAGTATCAAGTGCGTCATCCCCTTGCAAAGACATGAAAGAAAAGAAATGGGAACAGGCATTAGCACCATGGCACACAATTAGGGCTGAGAAGCAACAGAAACAGTACTTCATTGACACATGTCCCACATGACTATAACCCTCCCATGCATGGACCGTCACTGCGTATGAAGGGGAGGCAAATGGCACACATTCATGACACCAAGATGGAAGACCAACACATTTGCTGCATGCTGGCTAGCAGTGCCATCACAGATTGGCCTGTGATTGGCATGTCCAATACACATACATGACACATGCCATCACACAGATGGCATGTACCATAGCCATGTCACACATGTGACAATAGGACTGAGAAATGCCTAGTGAAAGTGGTGGAATGCAGACAATCAGCCTGAATGAACACAGAATAATACGCAACTATGTTGAGGCAAGACAACACTTCAATGGCAACTTGCGTGAGGTTGGGCTGAATGTCTACTGTTGCCAGAAGGGATATTGCAATACCCAAATCCTGGTGCGCAGAATGTATTGGATGAAGCACATGGGTGACCCAAACCACTCAGGCACACACACCCTCACCTGGCACTCAATTAGAAGCCCTCACACACACACCATGCACATGGATGACACACACATGCATGTGCACTCACCGGACAATGCCTCGTAATCTGGCAGGTCTCCCACACCTTGGATCTGTTCTCCGTGACGTAGGTCCCAGCAACATACTCATGTGGAGTGAGTTCTATGTCCTCTGCTGGAGACCCACCTCCAGTCACTAGAGTTGCGGCATGACTTGAGGCCAGCTTTTTCTTTGCCCTGCGCTTCAGGTCATTCCAGCGCTTGTAGCAATCATTAGCTGTGCACCTCACAAATCCAAGGGCACTTATGAGGTCCGCAATGGTCTGCCAGTGTGCCTGACGTTGTGCAGGTGTGGTCTTGCATCCTGCAGTAATCACCATGTCGCTGTCATGTGCGGACACATACTCAACAAGTGCATCAAGTTCGGCCTGATTGAAGCTAGGCTTCCTTGGTGGGCCGGACTGTGTAGCCGTGTCTGGGGCATCAGCCTGTACTGGACGAGCACTCTTCCTCTTCCGCTTGGAAGGTGGTGGGGATCCTGAGTGTCCTACGCCGCTCTGGACACTAGGGGCAGGAGCCCCGGTGGACTGTGGACTAGGAGTGTGGGAATGAACACTCACCATGGGACTTGTTGCAGGCATTAGCTGAAGTGTGATGTAGTCAGGGGGAATATCAGCAGGATGGACTGGGACCGACACTATCCTGGCTGGGAGACTCAGAGCTGGGATGGATGGAGCCGCAGCTGCCCCTGCAGCCTCCCCACCCTGCCTACTCGGGGCAGCAGATGACATAGCTGCCCCTGATCCACGTGGCCTGGTGACACCAACGCGCACCGCCACACATGGCCTAGACCTGCTGACCTGGAAGTCAGCCATGGAGTCACCCTGTGCCAGGTCTGGTGCCACAATGGGCTGGTCCAACAAGGGCTGAGCAGGGATGGTGTCAGCCACGTTACCCTCAACCAGGGGGGAAGGGGGCATGGGTATCCCTGACTGGTCACTCACACATGCGGGGCTAGGGGCACCCTGCAAGTCCCGGCCACGTCCCCTACCGTATCCACCATGGCCACCTCTTGTGGCTCAGCCACCTTTGCCACCCTTACCGCGTGCTCGCCTCCCAATCATGGCACTGATGTTGCTGTGCGTATGGGAGTTGCAGTAAACTATTGTCCTGGGCAATTGGGGGTCAAAGGGGTAAGGTACTAGATGGAATTCGTACCCTAGTGCTCTAGCAAGGCTGTATGTGACCCCTGGGGGAAGATGACGGGTCACGCAACGCACAGGCACCCCAAAAAAGGGAGATAATGTGCATGCAACCCCTCCTAGACCACGTGCGTGGAAAAATAAACCTGCACTACGCTGTGGCACCCACAAACACAAAAATGAACGTATGCGTGTCACACGCAGCCTAGACTGACCTCTGAAGGGGTAGGCAACACACGGGGCAAGCACAGATGTTAAATACGTGCGGGACTCACCGTCTGCCAGGAAAAATCACGCTGAAAAATACACGCGTGTGCGCGTTGGCAACACCCCTGCCAAAAGAAGAATTGTACGCTGTCGGAGGAGACAGGACAACAGGAGAAGTGAACGCTGTTTGAGGAAACAGGCCCAAGAAAAAGACAAAAAGAGAAAAAGCTGTCAGAGGTAACAGGGAGTACGAACTTGGAACGCCGTGAAGTAAATCGCGTGTGAACCGACAAGAAGTACAGATTTCACCCACTCGCTCTCCACGAAAAGGACGTACAAGGAAATGTCGTTCTACACGTACCTTTTAAACATGCCCACACGTCCAGCGTCACTTCCACGTGTACGCGCTAAGGCCCTATCCTCCAATTACACGAGCTGACACTCTGACGTGCAGTCATAGGGAAACGCCCACGCACGCACGTCACAGATGCGCATACGCGCTGAGGCCCTTTCCACCAATTGCACGCTATGACACTCTGACGTGCTTATTTTTTCTACGCGCCATGGAAAACACACGTGCGCGTGATGTCATAGACGCGCCTACACGCTGGGGGCCTTTGGGCCAATGAATTCGCGTACATGTGCTGACGCGCTTACGCGCTAAGGCCCATTCCTCGAATTACACGCAGACGTGCTTGATTTTCACGTGGCAAATCACTCCGTATCAAGCTGGCCACGCGTAAGCACACAGAAGACCACGCTCCTGCCCAGAAGGCCGAATTACTGCCCCCCAGAGCCCCGAGCACACTCCCACCTGCCATCTGCTGCTGCCTGCCTGCCTGCCTGCTGCCACCGTGCCCTGCCATTTAGTGCCTGCACATCAGCCATCTGCAGGGGTCCAGTTGCTGTGTCCACCCCTGCTGGAACCGAAGACTCCCGACTGGGATACCATCGCTCCACAGCCCAACCCCAGGACCCAGTTGCCCACCCACGCCTGCCTCGGGGGTCGCCATTTTGGGGCAAACACCATCTGAGACCACTGGCGACCCCCAGCCAGAGGGGCAGAGGGGCACCAGCTTCAGTCAGAAGGAAGTTGGTGTCCTGGTGGAGCTTGTCCTGGGGCATTAGGATGCCCTCTTCGGATCATCACGTGCCGACAAGGAAGGTCGGACTCGGATCTGGACGGATATCGTGACTACCATCAACGCGGAGGGGGTGGCAGTCCGACTATTCCATCATGTCAAGAAGCGCTGGGAGGACTTCAGATACAGGACCCTCAACAAGGCCCGGCGCCTCTTGAAGGCAGCGGATGCTAAGGGGCGCCGGGGCCACTTGTCGGAAGATCAGATGAGGGTCCTGGAACGCATATCCCCAGCGCTCCACATCCAGGTCCTTGAGAGGCAGACCCGTCTGGAGTCGAGCGGTAAGTAGCCAAGCATTGCTGTGTGAGACAGGGCATGTTGCAGTGTGCTGGTTGTCTGATACTTGCCTGTATGTGTGACATAGGCCATGTATGCGTGTGTGTGTGCATGGACATCATGGTCATGCATTTGAGAACAGTAATGTGTGAAGCACACGGTCGGTGTATGTGTTTAAATGCAACATGGGGAGCCCTATGTGGAATGTACACATGAGAGCATGCCAGTCTCTGTTCCTGGACATGGGTGGGGGTGAGGGATGGGTGCTGATGCCATGTGCATGTATGGTGTCCATGTCTGTGTGTCTGACTTGCGTGTCTGTGACTTGTGAATGCCATGGATGCATGACACATGTCTGCGACAATGTTCAGAATCACTGATGCAGCCTAGTTATCCTTGCATCCACTGTGTCTGGGGTGTACGAGTCCAGATGGATGAAAGTACGGTGAAGTGTGTGCATGTGATAGGCATGACCCATGATGCATGTGAGTTCATAAACAACATTGTATGTTTGAAGAGTCCCTTGGACATGTTTGCCAATGTCCATAGCATGCACCATGCCTGTTACTGCATGTGTTTTGCCTGCACTGACCCATGTGTTGTGGAGGGACGTGATGGAAGGGATCTTTGACAGTGCCACTCATCTGCTATTGCTTCTTTTCTAGGGGACCATTGTACAGTAACCTGATGCTTGTGTTCTATGTCTCCCTCTACACAGCGCAAATTGAAGAAGAGGGCGGAGACGGCGCTGTGGAGCAAAGCGGCGGGGATGCCCCACAGCTGCAGTGGAAGGGGTGGGTGAGCCCCCACAGGGGCTTGCAACGGCGGAAGACGGGGTGGAGCCATCCAGGTTGGTGGTTTCCACAGAGGAGGAGGAGGCCGCTACTGAGCCGCACATGGGGCCTGGTGGGGGCATCCCTGCTGGTGCAAGTGGTGCAGTCCAGGACCAAGGGCAGGAGGCAGCACAGGTCGCCGTGGAGGTGCGTGTGCATGTCACTGTCCCTGACACTGTGACTGCACCACCATGCACCAGCAGGGATGCCCCATCCCAGGCCCGTCCGCAGGTAGGGGGGTTGTCCATGTCTTCTGACTCCCCTCCACCTGCGGACGAGGGGACCCCTGGCCGTAATGAGAAGGTCCTGATTGGTGTCGCCTTGCGCACGGGTGTCATTCGTGATGAGGTGCGTGCTTCCCGGGGGGAGCACGCACGTCATCACGAAGAGCACCATGCCAACGTGGCCTAGTTGGGAGTGGCCATGGTCGGGGGTTTCATACATGCGTCGGGCACTCTGGCGACCCTCTCCTCCTCTGTGGAGGCTATGCGCCAGTCGTTCTCCATGCCGTCTTCCGGCCCAGATGCCACCAGGACCCCCTGTGGACCTGCCCCGACCAATGCAGCCAACTCGGTGGGGATCCCATCCCTGCCACAGTCGGGAGTCGGAGGTCCAGCAGAGGTGGACACACCAGCAACTGGACCCCAGCAGATGGAGGATGTGACGGCATCATCGGGCAGGGCATGTGCACAACGGCGTCGGTGGATTCCATCAGCCTGGATGCCGTCATGCTGGCACAGGCAGTTGCATCGGAGGCAGCGGCATGCTCGACGTGGGAGGCATCATGGCTCGGGGCCATCAACATCAGGGGTGCAGGCATCGGCCGGAGGGCAGGAGAACCCTGGAATGGGAGTGTCTTCCGTGTGGGTGCGGTTGGGCCAGCAGATAGGTGCGGAGCGGCAGCGGGCAGAGGAGGAACGGCTCACAATGGTCAGGGCTGAGAACTCCATGCGGAGGGCACTGAGGCGGGCTGAGTGCCTCGAGGGTATTCGCAGGGAGTGGGAGTTGGACACTGCATCATCCCTGCGAGACCTCGGGGCCAGGGAACATGCCCGCCTCCAAGCCATTGAACAGGAGTGCGATGATGCACTGGCCCATGACAGCAACCAGTGAGCCGTTGGACTAGCCCGCTGCCCTTGCAAATAGTTATGTAGTTGTTGTTAGGTTTCCTTTGCTTTTTATTTTTTTTTGGACCTTTTGGAAAATGGACCGCATTTTTGTATATAGTTTTTTTATTAGGTAGTATTATTAGGTAGTTTTCATTTCTTCTGTTGGGATCATGGACCCTGGATTATTTATCTGTATATAGTTGAGTGTGGAATTTTTTATTTTTTTTATTTTGAATTTACCCATGGAGCAATGGTTTTCGGTTTGGATTTTCCATTGGATTTACTTTTTTGAACTGTGACTTTGGACACCTTTCCTTTGGATTATGATTTGTGGTTTTTATTTATTTTACAGACATGCTGCTTTTGGTTTTTAATTCCCATTTTCGTTTGTTTATTTTTGATTCCATTTATGTTGCTTTTAATACATTTTCTTCATCAAACTTGAATGTGTAGTATCATCTCATTGGTTTCATGCATATCATGATATGGGTTTTGACAGTCACTGACACCCATTGTGTGTATGTGAGAGACATGTGTTCATTTACATACTTGCCATTGCGGTTGTATCATGTAATTGCCATTTCTAAGTGGGTGGATGCAATACTTGGGTGGGTGTTTGGCATGTGGAGGCAGCCCATAAGGGCCAGGGATCTAGATTGTGATGACGTGTTGGCTGGGGCACATGAGTCGGGGCCTGGTGGAGGGTGCCCCTGGATGTTGGGGGGTGGGGGTGCAGGGGGACATGAGTTGGACATGAGTGGGGGACTGGTGGAGGGTGCCCCTGACTGCTCGGGTGTGGGGGTGCAGGGGGACATGAGTGGGTGCCTGGTGGAGGGTGCCCCTGGATGCTGGGGGGTGGGGTGCTGGGAGACATGTGTGGGGGCATGGTGGAGGGTGCCCTGCACTGCTGGGGGGTGGGGGTGCAGGTGGACATGAGTTGGACATGAGTGGGGCCTGGTGGAGGGTGCCCCTGACTGCTGGGGGGTGGGGGTGCAGGGGGACATGAGTTGGACATGAGTGGGGGCCTGCTGGCAGGTGCCCCACAGTGCTGGGGGCTGGGGGTGCTGGGAGACATGTGTGGGGGCATGGTGGAGGGTGCCCTGCACTGCTGGGGGATGGGGGTGCTGGGAGACATGAGTTTGACATGAGTGGGGGCCTGGTGGAGGGTGCCCCTGGATGCTGGGGGGTGGGGGTGCTGGGAGACATGTGTGGGGGCATGGTGGAGGGTGCCCTGCACTGCTGGGGGGTGGGAGACATGAGTAGGGGCCTGGTGGGGGGTGCCCCTGGATGCTGGGGGGTAGGGGTGCAGGGGGACATGAGTTGGACATGAGTGGGGGCCTGGTGGAGGGTGCCCCTGGATGCTGGGGGGTGGGGGTGCTGGGAGACATGTGTGAGGGCATGGTGGAGGGTGCCCTGCACTGCTGGGGGGTGGGAGACATGAGTAGGGGCCTGGTGGGGGGTGCCCCTGGATGCTGGGGGGTGGGGGTGCAGGGGGACATGGGTTGGACATGAGTGGGGGCCTGGTGGAGGGTGCCCCTGGATACTGGGGGGTGGGGGTGCTGGGAGACATGTGTGGGGGCATGGTAGAGGGTGCCCTGCACTGCTGGGGGGTGGCGGTGCTGGGAGACATGTGTGGGGGCCTGGTGGAGGGTGCCCCTGGATGCTGGGGGGTGAGGGTGCTGGGAGACATGTGTGAGGGCATGGTGGAGGGTGCCCTGCACTGCTGGGGGGTGGGAGACATGAGTAGGGGCCTGGTGGGGGGGTGCCCCTGGATGCTGGGGGGTGGGGGTGCAGGGGGACATGAGTTGGACATGAGTGGGGGCCTGGTGGAGGGTGCCCCTGGATGCTGGGCGGTGGGGGTGCTGAGAGACATGTGTGGGGGCATGGTAGAGGGTGCCCTGCACTGCTGGGGGGTGGCGGTGCTGGGAGACATGTGTGGGGGCCTGGTGGAGGGTGCCCCTGGATGCTGGGGGGTGGGGGTGCTGGGAGACATGTGTGAGGGCATGGTGGAGGGTGCCCTGCACTGCTGGGGGGTGGGGGACATGAGTAGGGGCCTGGTGGGGGGGTGCCCCTGGATGCTGGGGGTTGGGGTGCAGGGGGACATGAGTTGGACATGAGTGGGGGCCTGGTGGAGGGTGCCCCTGGATGCTGGGCGGTGTGGGTGCTGAGAGAGATGTGTGGGGGCATGGTAGAGGGTGCCCTGCACTGCTGGGGGGTGGCGGTGCTGGGAGACATGTGTGGGGGCCTGGTGGAGGGTGCCCCTGGATGCTGGGGCGTGGGGGTGCTGGGAGACATGTGTGGGGGCATGGTGGAGGGTGCCCTGCACTCCTGGGGAGTGGGAGACATGAGTAGGGGCCTGGTGGGGGGGTGCCCCTGGATGCTGGGGGGGTGGGGTGCAGGGGGACATGAGTTGGACATGAGTGGGGGCCTGGTGGAGGGTGCCCCTGGATGCTGGGGGTGGGGGTGCTGGGAGACATGTGTGGGGGCATGGTGGAGGGTGCCCTGCACTGCTGGGGGGTGGGAGACATGAGTAGGGGCCTGGTGGGGGTGCCCCTGGATGCTGGGGGATAGGGGTGCAGGGGGACATGAGTTGGACATGAGTGGGGACCTGGTGGAGGGTGCCCCTGGATGCTGGGGGGTGGGGGTGCTGGGAGACATGTGTGAGGGCATGGTGGAGGGTGCCCTGCACTGCTGGGGGGTGGGAGACATGAGTAGGGGCCGGGTGGGGGGTGCCCTTGGATGCTGGGGGGTGGGGGTGCAGGGGGACATGAGTTGGACATGAGTGGGGGCCTGGTGGAGGGTGCCCCTGGATGCTGGGGGGTGGGGGTGCTGGGAGACATGTGTGGGGGCATGGTAGAGGGTGCCCTGCACTGCTGGGGGGTGGCGGTGTTGGGAGACATGTGTGGGGGCCTGGTGGAGGGTGCCCCTGGATGCTGGGGGGTGGGGGTGCTGGGAGACATGTGTGAGGGCATGGTGGAGGGTGCCCTGCACTGCTGGGGGGTGGGAGACATGAGTAGGGGCCTGGTGGGGGGGTGCCCCTGGATGCTGGGGGGTGGGGGTGCAGGGGGACATGAGTTGGACATGAGTGGGGGCCTGGTGGAGGGTGCCCCTGGATGCTAGGCGGTGGGGGTGCTGAGAGACATGTGTGACGGCATGGTAGAGGGTGCCCTGCACTGCTGGGGGGTGGCGGTGCTGGGAGACATGTGTGGGGGCCTGGTGGAGGGTGCCCCTGGATGCTGGGGCGTGGGGGTGCTGGGAGACATGTGTGGGGGCATGGTGGAGGGTGCCCTGCACTTCTGGGGAGTGGGGGTGCTGGGAGACATGTGTGGGGGCATGGTGGAGGGTGCCCTGCACTACTGGGGGTTGGCGGTGCTGGGAGACATGTGTGGGGGCCTGGGGGAGGGTGCCCCTGGATGCTGGGGGGTGGGGGTGCTGGGAGACATGAGTGGGAGCCTGGTGGAGGATGCCCCTGGATGCTGGTGCAGGGGGACATGAGTTGGACATGAGTGGGGCCTGGTGGATAGTGCCCCTGACTGATGGGGGGTGGGGGTGCTGGGAGACATGCGTTGTTGATCAGTAGTGCAAGGTGACATGTGGCTTGGCTGGGGGGCATGCCCATGGTGGATGGGCTGCCTGCGGGATATGAGCAGGGGTGCAGGGTAGTCCCCTGTGGTGTGGGCTGCCTGCAGGGGCCGTGGAGGGTGTAGAGGGAACACCTGGGAGGACCCACACGGCCAAATCACGTGTAGTACTCCCCGCACACCCCTGAAATACACGTACCCTGCTGAATTCGTGTGTGAGACTTCCCGCGCACCCCTGGAACACACGTACCCAGGACAATCGCGTGTGGAACTTCCCGTGCACCCCTGAAAGACACGTACCCTGTTGGATTTGTGTGTGAAACTTCCCGCGCACCCCAGTAATACATGTACCCTGCTCGCACAGGGCCAATCACGTGTGAGACTTCCCGCGCACCTCAGTAATACACGTGCCCCGCTCGCACAGGGCCAATCGCATGTGAAACTTCCCGCGCACCCCAGTAATACACATACCCCGCTCGCACAAGGGCCAATCGCATGTGAAACTTCACACGCACCCCAGTAATACACGTGCCCCGCTCACACAGGGCCAATCGCGTGTTAAACTTCCTGCGCACCCCAGTAATACACCTACCCTGCTCGCACAAGGGCCAATCACGTGTGAAACTTCCCACGCACCCCAGTAATACACGTACCCCGCTCGCACAGGGCCAATCGCGTGTAAATCTTCCCGCGCACCACAGTAATACACGTACCCTGCTGGAATCACGTGTGAAACTTCACGCGCATCCCAGTAATACACGTGCCCTGCTCGCACAGGGCCAATCGCGTGTAAAACTTCCTGCGTACCACAGTAATACACGTACCCGGCTGGAATCGCGTGTGAAACTTCCCGCGCACCCCAGTAATACACGTACCCTGCTGAAGTCGCGTGTGAAACTTCCCGCGCTCCCCAGTTATACACGTACCCCGCTCGCACATGGGCCAATCA
Source organism: Ambystoma mexicanum (assembly GCF_040938575.1). NCBI lineage: Eukaryota > Metazoa > Chordata > Amphibia > Caudata > Ambystomatidae > Ambystoma > Ambystoma mexicanum. The sequence continues at coordinate 1,094,865,237 of NC_090941.1, forward strand.
CATGTGAAACTTCCCACGCACCCCAGTAATACATGTACCCTGCTCGCACAGGGTCAATCTCATGTAAAACTTCCCGTGCACCACAGTAATATACGTACCCTGCTGGAATCGTGTGTGAAACTTCACGTGCACTCCAGTAATACACGAGCCCCGCTCGCACAGGGCCAATCGCGTGTGACACTTCCCGCACACCCCAGTAATACACATACCCCGCTCGCACAGGGCCAATCGCGTGTAAAACTTCCTGCGTACCACAGTAATACACGTACCCGGCTGGAATCGCGTGTGAAACTTCCCGCGCACCCCAGTAATACACGTACCCTGCTGAAGTCGCGTGTGAAACTTCCCGCGCTCCCCAGTTATACACGAACCCTGCTCGCACAGGGCCAATCACGTGTGAAACTTCCCGCGCAGCCCAGTAACACATGGACCCCGCTTGGCGTTTGCTGTTTGGCAGCCCTGTAAACTGGTTCAGGGTTAGCGCAGACATTTGTGATGATTTGGGGATTTTGATGGATTTTCCTTGCGCAAGGGCGTTCTTGGGGGCGTAACTGGCGCTGCTGCAGGGTCGCTGCGCCACTCTGTGCCACGGCTGGTTTTGGGGGCTAAAATCCATGAATACGCTGTGCGATGAAATGGATTTTATCGCACGCGGCTGGCGCAGTGTATCACACGGTGACACTGTGCGCCAGCCGCGTGCGCCACTTTTGTGCGAAATTCTATGAATTACCCTGTTAGTGTTTCCTTTGCAAAGAAAAACACGCAATGCAGCTTTTTGAAACAGAATGACTTCTTGGCAAAGCACCATATATGGCGCTTTTGCCAAGAAGTAACTCACTTTCATGTCAAGGCAAAATACAGTTTTTGTGTTTCTGACAGCGTTTGTACAACTCAGAACCCACCACTGGTGTTGATGGAGTGTCCCGCGCATGTATCTAACCTATTTACATAACTTTTTTGTTGTTGAAAACTTGACATTTCCAGTCTGAGGCCTTATTAATCAGTCCACTGTTGGAGATTGATTCTGACACCGACATCTGTTGACTCCAGTACACCTTTACTTTGCATATCTGCAGTTTAACCCGAGTATGCTAGCCAATATATTTATCACTTGGGATCTTGTGAAGAAGATTTGACAGGCAAGTCAGCTTTTTTAAAAAAAGTTACATTGTCGGCCTTACAGCCTCAACATTTTATTTCATGGTAAGTGCATTTAAACTAGGTGGATGCAATGGCATGATAATAGTGAGCTCACAGATGGATTTTCAACATTCTAAGTGTTTCCTGCGCCAAGAAAAACACATTTTAATTTCTGTCAGCAGTGTCAAAAAGTGTGAAAATGTTCAAAATTGTAATGGGAAACACAAAAAAAGACTGATTTAGAACAAGCTGCATTGAATGTAAAAATGTGCAGAGGAAAAAAAACTTTTTGTGTGGAAGGTCTTTTTCGGTCCAATGCCATGGAACTGTGTCGGGTAAAATTTTGGGTTCGTCCCCCTTGGAGCCTCCAAATTTTATTTCATGGTAAGTGCATTTAAACTTGAGGATTGCAATGGCATGGTAATAGTGAGCTCACAGGTTAATTTTCAGTACTCTTAGTGTTTCCTTCACCAAGAAAAAACTTTTGAAACAGAATTACTTTTTGGCAAAGCTGCCAAAAGTAACTCACTTTCATGTCAAGGCAAAATACAGTTTTTGATACATTTTTAAATTTCTGTGTCAGCAGTGATAAAAAGTGTGAAAATGTTCATAATTGTTTTGAGAAACACAAAAAAAGACTGTATTCAGGTGAATTAGAACAAGCTCCATTGAATGTATATCTACTAATGTTAAAAATGTGCAGATGAAAATAAAATCAACATTTTGTGTCGGAGGGCTTTTTCGGTCCTATGCCGTGGAAGTCTGTGTCGGGTAAAATTGTGGGTTTGTCCCCCTTGGAGCTTCAAAATTTTATTTCATGGTAAGTGAATTTAAATTAGAAGGTTGCAATGGCATGGTAATAGTGAACTCACAGGTGAATTTTCAGTACTCTTAGTGTTTTCTTCACCAAGAAAAACACGCAAGGCAGCTTTTTGAAACAGAATGACTTTTTGACAAAGCGCCAAACATGGTGCTTTTGCCAAGAAGTAACTCACTTTCATGTCAAGGCAAAATACAGTTTTTGTGTTTCTGACAGCGTTTGTACAACTCAGAACCCACCACTGGTGTTGATGGAGTGTCCCGCGTATGTATCTAACCTATTTATATAACTTTTTTTTGTTGAAAACCTGACATTTCCAGTCTGAGGCCTTATTGATCAGTCCACTGTTGGAGATTGATTCTGACACCATTCAAAAACACATTTAAATTTCTGTATCAGCAGTGATAAAAAGTGTGAAAATGTTCGAAATTGTTAAAGATGTGCTGAGGAAAATAAAATCAACTTTTTGTGTAGAAGGGCTTTTTCGGTCCGGTGCCGTGGAACTCTGTACCGGGTAAAATTTTGGGGGACGACCCCCTTGGAGCTTCAAAATTTTATTTCATGGTAAGTGAATTTAAATTAGAAGGTTGCAATGGCATGGTAATAGTGAGCTCACAGGTGAATTTTCAAAACACGCAAGGCAGCTTTTTGAAATGGAATGACTTTTTGCCCAAAGCTGCCAAAAGTAACTCACTTTCATGTCAAGGCAAAATACAGTTTTTGTGTTTCTGACGGCATTTGTACAACTCAGAACCCACCACTGGTGTTGATGGAGTGTCCTACATATGTATCTAACCTATTTACATAACTTTTTTTGTTGAAAACTTGACATTTACAATCTGAGGCCTTATTGATCAGTTTCAGGGAGGCAGGAATGCTGTTCCAGAGGGAGGCCCCTGCCAAAGACAGTGATCTACCACCAACTCCTAGCTGGAGATGGTTAATTCTCTCATTAAGGGAATCTATCTCTCAGCTAAAGTCTCTGAAAAAAGATCTTTAACCAAGTGAAACAATTTAAATCATAGGTTATTTTAGTTTTTTGGAATTCATTAGCCTTGTCCCATTTAACGTCCTAGAGGGCCCTGTGTCAGTATTTTAAAAAAGTAAGTGCACGGCCAGTGATCACAACTTTCTGGCTATAAGGTGGAACATATGCTCACCCAGAAAACTTTACATGCCAGCAAAAGGAGAGAATAATTGCACAAAAAATCACCTCAAATTAACCGTGGAATCATTACTGAAGATCACCCAACTTTATCAAAAGGACGGAGTTGAGTTCTGCCACACAAACGTCCAACCGCCGCCAGACTATCAACCACTTCTGGTCCTGTATAGTTCGGCTACCAACAAGTTCAGACGTAGCAATGGATCCTTCAACCACGCATATTGCGGGGAACTGGTGGAGTAACAACGTGAATTGAGGAAATGAAGAGGTTATTGCGGGCCTACCCCTCCTTAGAAAACCAAGATCGATTCAAAATCGCCCAAAGAAATTACAAATCATGGATCAGGCATTTTCGCCTTAACCTAAACCAACAGGACGCGGAATCCATGCTGAAGCTGGTGTGTGGTCATCATCCGCAAGAATTTTGGGCACTTTTGAGATCTACAGCCACTCCCCAGGAGGAAATTCTGTTAAACAACATTGGGGAGGAAGCCTGGATGAACTTCATCAAGACGCTCTTCCAGGCACCTTCGGTGTCCTCCATCACTGAGAAAAACATTCAATCAGAGCCTTGGATCGATCTGAGTAACGAAGTGGAGATAATGAAAGTTCTTCGTAGACTTAAATCTTCTAGAGCTCCCGGCCCAGACGGAATTACGAATCTGGATCTTCAAAAAACCCAGAAGGAATGGTCGATGCTGATTAGTGCAATTTCCAAACGCTGCATGGACTCCAGGTCTATCCCATCTTCTTGGACTACCTCCATCGTGGTGCCCATCTTCAAAAAGGGTTGCAAAGAGGAGCAAAGGAACTATCGTCCTATGGCATTGCTGGACACTATTGGTAAGGTCTTCGGACCTCTTCTGCTACTTCATTTCCAGCGCTGGGCAAGAACTGCCCCGTGTGCTGCCCGTTCCAAACGGCATTCACCAAAAACAACGGAACGTCGATTAACAATTACGTATTTGAGTGCGCTGAAGAGCAAAGTCATTGATGGGGGTCTTCGTGTCTTTGTGGCCTTCATTGACCTGGCTCAAGCTTTTGACCAGGTCAATAAGAGACCCTTTGGGAAAAACAGAGTCATTGGAATTGCCCTGGAGACATAGCTCAGTCCATCCGCGCGCTCCATCATAACACCAGGCTGCGAGTGATATTGAACCAAACTGGCTTACTATCTGATGAAATCCCAGCCGGAAGAGGCATCAAGCATGGCTGCCCCTTAGCCCCAGCCCTTTTTATCGCCTACATCGGCGACTTCAAGGACTCTGAATCGACCATTCGTTCTTTTCCACTGTCCATGGGAGTGCAGAAAATAACACAACTGTTGTACACTGATGATATGATCTTAATGGACCTGACCCTGATTGGCCTCCAACGCCAATTAGACAACTTGGCCTCCTATACCAGTGCCAACGATCTGCAAATCAATGTCTCAGAAACAAAGATATTAGTCATGGAAAAGGCAAAACGCTCAAAGGAAAACTGAGCTGGTATTTGGAGGGGGTCGCCCTTGAAAAGGTACAGCATTTCAAAAATTTGGGAGTTACTCTAGATTGCTCAAGTCTAGATGCAACCTTGCAACTTACTCTCCTGGACAAAGCAAAAAAATTAGCCACCCAAGCGCGTGCATTAGATAAGAAATTTGTCCGCTTTTCCCTGATGCCGATGATAAGATTCTGTCATGCAAAGGTGGTCCCTTCCCTCACCTACGAAGCGGAGGCACTTCCACAAACACCTCTGCAACTTTGGCCTAAGTTGGAAGGCTATTTTTGGCCGAGAGTTTTGGGTCTACCAAAATCATCCTCCATGCTACTAATCAGAAGAGAGCTAGGTCTGTTCTCCCTAGGAGGAACAACAGAGATAAAAAACATGATGTTTTACAGGAACACTCTGCTCCCAGACCGTTCACATTTATTAGATAGAATTTGAATGGAAACACTGGGCACGCGTTGCATCGTGTTGAATTCCTGGGAAGCATTGTGCAAAGCGAAGCTGCTGGAAATTCATTCATCCGAGGCTGAACTCATTCGAAACCCTAAGAAAATAAAAAAGAAAATGGCTGAGCTGGACTGGATTAAGACTTAAGATAGTGCAGCCAAAGCAAAATCAACCAGCCATCTTCCACCTCACCTGAGTAAACTAAACAGGGTCCCAAACTACTTGAGCAAATTTCCCAGTAAACTAGTTAGAAATGTGTTCTTGAGGGCTCGTTTAAACCTTCTGGAAACTCGAGAGATCTTGGCAGTTAGAGGGCAGAGCAATTCAAACAAATGCAGACTCTGTTCGAATGAAGATGAGGTTGAAACTATACGCCACTTGTTACTTAACTGTCCAGGCACAAAGTCAATTGGTGAAAAGTATTTGTTACCGCATCTATCGGCTTCTTATACTAGAGATGAGGAGCTGTGGTGGGGCTGGCTAATGAGTGGTGAAAGGACTACTTGGACAATCGCCACAGCACAGACATTGAAAAAAATCTTGGCCCTCTAACTAACCAATGTAATCCAATGCAAAACTGTATTCATTTTTGGAATTTATGTCTTCTGCTTCTGTTTTTTTAAAAATCATTAATTTGATTAAATCAAGTAAATAAATAAATAAAATAAAAAGTAATATTGTATGTATTCAGGAATCTTGGATCACCTCTGAATTTTATCTGGATGGTTTTTGATTGTCGTTTTCAGTTAGCAAAAAGGGGAGAAAGAGGTCGTCCATCAGCGGGCCTTCTGACAGCCATAAGGAATGAGGAAGGTTGGAAAATTCTAGAATCTATCTCCCAATTAAGGGTGTGTGGGCAGTGGCACTAGAACTAAAACTAGAACTAAAAATGGCACAGCGCATCTCACATTTCCTTGTTCTGAATATATATTGGAATCCGCTGCAGGAATTCAATCTGACCAGAGAGAAAATTAATAAATTCCTAACTGAGTTGAATGCTGAAATTCCAACATGCTCTAGCAGCTATTGGCACCAAGAAGAAGATCTGGGATTATTAACTGTGTTGAATTTCGAGGGTCATTCCAAAATAGCAGATGCCCCAGGGGGAACAACAAGGATGAATTTTCAGGAACATATTTGGTATAAACTGTTTATGAACTGGGGTGTACACCATGCTAATTCCATCACAAATCGGGACCTAGACTTGCACACTTGGACTGAGGGGTTTAGGGTTTCTGCAATTGACCACATATTTCTGTCACAACGCTTATTTGATGCCTGCTTAAAATGTTCTATTATGGTTACACCTGGAATTGATCTTCAAATATTGGAATTGGTAATCAGAGTAGATCTGGCCCACACCTCTTTCTTATGTACTTATTTGTGTCCGCAAATAGTTCAAAAAATAGAATTACGTGGCATGATAGGAATGTTGAAAAGCTAAATACCTTGTTTGTGGCAGACTTTCATACTAGCTCACTGGCCCAGAGAACTTTTAGATGTACCCACACTAATGTTCTGCCCACATAGACACTCTTATTATTAGATCAAATAAAACCAAGGTGGTGATAACTGTAAGACCTACCCACCTCTATGTGTATGACTTATTGGTCAAGTCCCATAAAACGGAGTGTAAAAAGCAAATACGACGACTACTGCATAACTTGTGGCTCGGGAAGAGAAGATGTTGGGTGTCAGTCGCCTCAAACAGAAACTGAAAAACTGGTTAAAAGGCCATAAGGTTAACATGCTGCATTTGGATAATGAAGCAATGTTATATGCTCTGATAGATGGTACTGTGCGCCAATTCTGGTGCCTAATAAATACATTACAGTCTTCTCAGATGTCTACACTAACTAACTGCATATCTCAAGATACATGGGCAGGACATTTTGGTAGTTTACAAGCAGAAAAACACACTATGTCGGCAAGCGTTGTAGCACTAAGAAATCAACTGTGGGCCGGTAACATCACTGTAATAGAATTAACAACGCGAATTCAAACATCGAGCTCCAGTAGAGCATCGGGTCCTAATAGACTAGCAAATATTATTTTTAGGCAAACCCGGAGTTAAAAGCAAAATCCTTATCTGTATTGTTCTCGGATATTATCCAGAATAATCAGATTCCTGAATAATAGCTTACCTCATATATCATCCCTTTCTACAAGAAAGGAAGTAAGAACTCACCATCAAACTATCGCCCTATCGTGGTAATGGGTGCAGACTCCAAGATTTTAGCAGGATTGGTACTTAAGCAGGTGGTTGAATGGTTGGAATTTAATTCTATTTTATCTAATCAACAGTTTGTTTTACTAGGTCCATGGGACAAAAATAGGTGGCCTACTAGTTACTTTACTGCAGGAAAATGCCTGGCAAAAAAAGGCTGTTCCTATTTACATGCAGCAATTGCTCTGTCTCTTGCTTTTGACCTTTTGGATCGTGTTCTACTTTGGTCCCTTAGGAATCACCTGAGGAATTCTGGCAATACTAATACATCTGTATGATTAATCACTAGTCCAGGTATGGTTAAACTGCAAGGGTTTACTGTCATATCCGATTAAAACTGGAAATGGGCTTCGACAAGGCTACATTTTTGCGCCCACTCTCTTTAATTCATACGTGTCAGATGCTGGAAATATCCTTGATGCCGCTTCCTTGATCTCCCCAAAAATGGAGGGTGTGAACATTAATTAGTGCGCGTACGCAGACGATTTTTTGTCAATAGATAGTACGCCAATAGGCTTACAGTGTAAAATCAATGCTTTTGCCAACTATTTGACTGGGAATGCTTTAATTGTAAATGGCAAAAAATCTGTAATTATGCATCTGAGCACCTGGAAGAAACCGCAGATGGTGAGATGGTTTCTGAACAAACACAAATTGGCAATTAGGACTTCATTGCGGTACTTGGGTTTTCCAGTATTTGATGGGTCAGGTAAAGTAAGGTATTGGAATTGTTTCCTGGAGAAGACAAATCTGTTAATCTCGCAAATGAAAAAAATACATCGTAAATACTGCAAATGTTCATTGCTACCTCTCATACGCATTTATAAACTAAAGGTAATTCCAAAACTATGCTGTGGATTAGATTTGTCACCTCTGAGGGTACACATGGATATTTATAAGATCGAGGCAAAAATCTGGAGATCATTACTGTATTGTCTACCCAAATGCATTCCATTAATTGGATGCCTTAAGATATGAACTGGGGCTTCAATCTTTAACTAGTTTGGTGGAATGGAGGAAACTATCCTTATTTAGGAAACTGATGCTGGATAGGGGCAATACCCTATACTTTGACTTGGGGACCAAATTTAGAGCAGGGAACTCTAAATCTGAGTGGCTATCATCTTTGCAGGAAGCATGCGTAATAGTTCTGAGCAAAGTGGATGTTTCATTAGATGCTCTACTGTCTAACCCTGTACGAGTGAAGCACCTGCTACAAAGTCTTGATTGGGAGAATACAATGGAGGAGATAAAAAGACTGTATTATATTACCACCTGGTCTCAAACTGGAAGTGCATGGGGTCTCCGGAATCGTACTTAATTCGATTTCCAGACCCACATTGGCGTGATGCCTATATGAGATTTTGTTTTAATGTACAGTTAACAGGTGAAATTCAAGAGATCAGAGATGTTCAGGGGCGGGGTCACATGCCATGTCGATTCTGTAGTAGTGCAAAAGACATAGACACTCTTAGACATCTTCTGTTGGAGTGTACCTCTCTCAGAGAGAAATGATTGAGTAACTTTGGTAATTTGTCTCGAATGTGGAGAGAGTTAAATCGGATATCATCTGGTGGAACATGCTTCATGGGAATTCAGTGGCATTAAAGCTGGCAATGGCTCGATTCCTATCCGAAGTATGTGGCCTAATAGTGACACCACCAAACAGTTTATAAAGTCTAATCAAGACCTGATAGTTACCTAATGCTGTGCAATCTGGAGAGTTGATTGCCTGGAAATTAATTGGGAATTGGGATCCCACAATTGCATGTACGTTTAGTCAGACTACTGGAAGCTCTTTGATTCATGCCAGGTTCGCTGCTCTCGAAAAGTAAATCTGTAATTCTTTAATGGAAACATGCTATTGGAAATTTATGTACTGTGGTCGTAAGGAATTGTTTGTTTTAGCTATGTCCTTTGTAATAGTAATTGTTGCGTCTTCCGATGCATTTTAGGGATGAATTGCAATATATTGAATTGTCTTATCTTGAAATGTGAGAATTGGATTTTGTATATTAACATTTTATATTGAATTGAATTTTAATTGTTATTATAACATTCTTACTTTATTTGAAAAGTTGTATTTGAATTACTAAACAAATAATAATTTTTTTTTAAAAAAGTGTGAATCTAGTGGTCAAACGCCTCAATTGTGGGATTTCTGTGGAAGAATATTGCAGTTATATGTAACAAATGTGTAAAAGTAAGTAGATTGAAATGCAATTTTAAGTGACTACAAATCAAAATGAGAAGATTTAAGAGAACTTTGTATGCACTGGCCTGATATAGTTATGGAGACTCCCTTTTGAGTTACATATATGCTTCCCATTGAAATGAAGCATCTAAATGTGACTCACAGAAACAGTGTACTGTTCTCATGCTAGTTTAATGGTAGTTTAATGCTGCTTCAGCACACATCTCTGTAACCACCCATACTCCTTCTGTACTACGTCATTAAGGGGTCATCAACCAAGAGAATTATGGCTCTTTGAAACACAATTCTGTTGTATAAAGCACCTTACAAATGATCAATAAATAAATACATTATATCAATTGGAAGAACATGACAAAGTCATGCTATTTTTGCTGGTTACATAAGAATGAATATGTTTAAAGGTATATATAAGTTAGTGTTCGCGGTGAGGGTGACACCATTTTAGGATTTTTGGGAGATTGTATGTTATCCGTTTCAATGTTCACTCTGCAGTGCTTCTTCTAAATCTTTCCGGAACTACTCTCATCAAATCGAATCCTGAGTTTGATTTCCTCTGCAACTGGAAACTACCCAGGGTCAAAATCTTGAGCATACATAAAGGATTACATTCTAAACACAATATCACTGAGGAGCATTGTGTTGGAGATCAAAGAGACACATCTGAGTAAGCAGCACACTTTGAGTAGAAGAAAGGCATGGTTGATGCACTTTGCTGTTGTTTTCTCAGATAGTTCAACACATTCTAAAGCATCAAGGTGATGGATCACCCTTTAACATTTAATATATATTTTTTTATTTTTACTTGCATTTAATCAGAGATGATTTTTACAAGATTCTTTGAAGATTGAGTATAAAAGTTCCATTGTGTCTCTCCATCCAGCTGAGATATTTCAAAATTCTTTATGTTTGTATTGTTCGAGCGGGAATTCGTTTGTTCGTCGTGGTGAGGTCGCGATGACCATCAAGCTCTAGAGTCTACTCCGGTTTTCCACGCCGTCTTTCATGGGTTGGTTGATCTTTTTTAATGCTAAGTCTATTAGTTTGGCAGTTGCCAAGGTCCATCTTTTGGTCTCTGCTGATATCAGTCTGTGCCAGATGGAATCTTTCATCTACCGTTACAGCACCTGTAAGAAAGGGCTGCAGATAGATACATCGTTTTTGTTTGGTCTTTGGGCAGGACATCACTAGATGTCTTAGTGTTTCTGGCTGGTCTGGATTTTTGCATAGGCGGCATTTGTTTTCCGCTGATGGAATTCTGATTGCCAGAATTTCATGTGTCATTAGCAGGTTTAGCCTTGCTTTCATAAAGATATTCTGCATCAGATCTTCTTCTGTTCACACCACCTCGATCAGTATTTCTTTTTGCCGGGTGACACATCTGTTTAGTGCCTTGCATTTTTCACTTTTGACTTCTTCGGCAATGATGTTATAAATGGGCAGTGTGTCGTCAACTAGGATTTTTCTGTAGAGCTGCATTGCGCTTTGCTCCACTGATGCTGCTAGAGATACAAGGCCTAATTTGCGTCTGATTGCTGCCATGGATGTTGACTTGGGTACGCCCAACATGGCTTTCCACACGTGGCCTTCGAGTTTGTTCCGTATAGACACAGGGATGTTTAACGTTGCGTCCATTCCATAGATTAACAATGGGACAACTTTCGCTTTATAGAATTGGATTGCTGGAAGGATTGAAAATCTGCCGAATTTGTTGTTGACAGATCTGGTTTGTGCTGTTAGCCGCTTTGCCTTGTCCCAGAGCATATCCTGCATCATGCTTTCTCTGGCTGAGCCGTCAATTATCACTCCTAGATATTTGAAGTGCGTTACAACTTCGATTTTCGTTTTGTCCAGGAACCAGTTTTGGTTCTTGGTTGCCTTCTTCTTTGCTTTGTCCAGAACGAGAATTTTCATTTTCATTTTGTTAATTTCAAGATTGTTTTCTTCAATGTATCTTGATGGTTAGTTTTCGTTGTAGACCGATTTGGGTTTGGTCTATTACGATCATGTTGTCTGCATACAGAAGCCTTGAGATGGATGTTTTTCCTATTTTGGGGGGAATGCACTTATTTTAGATTCTGAGTGCTGGTAGTCTCCTAGGAAGGTGATGAAAAGAGCTGGGGCAAGGGGGCTGCCCTGTTTGACTCCTCGATTGACTAATATTTCCTCTGACAGTTTTCCTTGTCTGTTCAATTTGACCCACATCTTCATTTTGGCGTGGAGGGAAAATATTGGTTCCAAGATGGCTTTTGGGCATTCCCACTCTTTCAGTTTAGACCAAAGTTTTTCTCGGTCAATTTTGTCAAACGCTTTTGATAAGTCCACAAAAGCCATGAACACTTTCGGTGCTCCTTCTTTGTCTTTTAACTTCCAGATGTTTAACAGCAAGATGTTGACGGCGGTCCTGCCATTTTTCTGGAAGCCCATTTGAAAGTTGTCCCTACAGGGGGTATTTCTTGCCCATGACCTGAATGTTCCAGTAGGCGTGTTGGGTATATTTTGCTGATAATGTCAAGGAGAGCTATTGGTCTATAGCTCTCCGGATCTTCTCTGCTCCCTTTTTTGTAGATTGGGACAATTAAGGCATTCAACCATTTTTCCAGGATCATTTTTGTTCTTCCACAGTGCTCAAAAATGTTACTGATTAAGGCTGCCCATTCCTTAGGCGACTGCTTCAAATCGAGATTGGTCAGGCCATCAGGGCCCGGGGCTCTAGAGTTTTTTAGTTTGGTTATTGCCTTTTCAATCTCATCTGGATTCGTCATGTTGGCCCATGGTGTTGTGGGTACTCACTCTGTGGTAGCGGCGGTGTCCCGGGGAAAGTCGAATAGGGCAGCAAAATGGATTGTCCAGTTTGGTTCCGATACTGAGTTTGAGATCTCGTTGTTTGGTTGAGTGTTCATCGATTTAATTAATGACCAGTAGCCCCTGATTTTTCAGTACTTAATCTTCTTAACATTTCTTCTGAATCTTGTTGATATAAATTAAGTCTGTGGTGTTTTAGCCATCTAGTGTATGCCTTTGCTTCCTTTTGCCAGCTCCCCCATGCTACTGCTGTGTTGGTTTTTATTGCTGTTCTCTTCACTTTCCGCAGAGCTTTTCGTTTCTTGACCACCAACTTATCATATGCATGTTTCTGTTGAACCACGCTGTTTTGCTGCCCTGCCGCTTTTACTCTGTAGGCCAAGTGAAGTGGCCGATAGTTTGGTATTGCTTCAGCATATGACTGTGGGCCTCATTACGACCCAGGCGGTAAATTACCGCCTGGGCCGTGACTTTACCACCATGGCGTAAACTACGTTTACGCCATGGTGGTTGGCGGACTTACCGCCCCATTCCGACCTAGGCGGGGCGGTAAGTCCCCAATCCCCATTTACCCTTCCCCATTCCCATTTTTGCCCCATAGGGCATAATGGGAGTGGGGAAGGCGTTAATTACGCCACCGTAAATTACGGTGGCGTAATTAACTCCATGGTCCCTTAGCGCCATGGATTTTAACACCTGCTAAAAGCAGGTGTTAAAAGCACCATGGCGCTAGGGGACCTCGTAATCAGGCGGTAAGGGTCGGCGCTGTTAACGCTGCCGTTAACCCCTTACCGCCTGAGTTGTAATGAGGCCCAGTGACTTCACTGTTCTGCTCAAGTTGTATTTGGCGTTAATCTTCTCCACATCTGCTGTTGTCAGGCGGAGGCGTGTTTGCTGGTTGTTTACTGAAACATTGTAGTTGTAGATCTGTTTGACTGGGCGCTTTTTGCGGCAAGAACATTGAAGCAGATTAGGATCGCTGTAGGTGGTTCTTTGAACCTGAAAAGAGCATATGATCGGCAGAAGTCCGCGGCTTACAAAAATGTAGTCAAGTGTAGCTTTAGAGTTCAAGCGTTCCCAGGTTAGGATTGTGTTTTGTTGCGGGAACAGTGTTGTGATGTTGTAGAGGTTTCTCGAGTTTGTTAGGTTTAACCAAGCTTTTCCTCTTTCTTCTGTTGATCCTTTTGGCACAGGATCATTGGTATTGTCTACGTGTTCATTACAGTTTGCGTTTAGGTCTCCACAGACGATAATGTCAATCTTGTCGGAGTCCACATAGATCTTGTCAATGGTTTCCCCCATTGTAGTGCAGAAATCTTTCGTTGTTGTGCGTTGGAGATTTCCAGTACGTATTTGTGATCGCTAACTGTGTGGAGTACTCTGGGTCTGGACCTGATGTTTTATGGATCCAAGATATAAGGATGACCAGCATGTCGTAGGATTCCTTCAGTTTTTATTTTACTGTGAATCCGGAGCCTATTCGAATTGCAGTCAGAAGTTCAGAAGATGGGCGGCCACGTTAACCTTTTGAGGCTGGTGATATTTCCACCGTAAAACCATCTAGTGATGGCTTGTCTGCCAACCAAGTCTCCTGTAGACATAGGATATTGTACTGACCCAGATCGACGTCTCCTATCATTGTTAAATGTGAATGACCTCTCATATTCCATGATCCCAAGGTGCATGTTTCGCTGATGTCTAGTCCCAAAGATTTACTGGATCCTTTGGGGGTGGATACTGAGGGGGACGGTCGTTGCTATTTAATAGCTTTCAAGTTTAGGGCTGATTTGAACCATGACCACGGACCTTTTGATGTTGCAACCTCACATGTCCTGCTTGCGTTGTCACCACGCGTTTTGTTGGTTCTTTGTCTTGGCGTCTTCGGAGAATGTGTAGGTAAGGATTGGCTTTGCTGATCGTTTGGTTTAGTACTTGTCATTCGGGTACGTTGGGTATAATTGTGTCTTCTCTGATCCTCGTAGGACTGATACTTATGCTCCTCGAAGCTAGCTCTTGGGTGTCTGTAGCGTCGGTCTTCTTGTTCCGTATCGTGGTTGAAGGTATAGTTGGCGTTGAATCCTTAGCACTTCCCTCTTCTCTGATTTCGATATGGCTCCTCCGTCCTTGATGAGTAGTGATGGTTAAGGTGTGCCACTTCCTTTGTTTTAAGGACTTTGACATCTATTGCCCTTGAGTCTTTCATTTCCGTCAATGTGAAGCCCATATGATCGATTTCTCTGTATATGCCGCTGTACTGATTTCTTGGATGTCTTGGGTCTTGACGTGTAGGTAGGCTTTCACTGTTTTCCCTCTTTAGTACGGTTCGACGAGTGTTAAGTCCTCTGTTTTGCGTTTCCTCAGTGTGTCTGTTTTGCTCGTTATTTTTAGGACAGTTTTTCTAGTATCATGAAGCCTTCGTTTTTTTCTGATTGTTCCAGTTTAAATATGCGGACGTCTCCTTCTGCTTTGTCGCTTTTATTTTGCCAAGGATTAGCTTTCTTGGGTTACTTGCGAAATTCTGTAGTTGGTTGACGCTCAGTCTTTTTCATGTTTTCCTTGTCTGGATACTCACTTAAATACCCTTTGTTGTTTTGCTGTCTGGGGGCATTTGGGTCTTGCGGCTCGGCAGAGATGAAGTTGTCAATTTTTGTTGGTCCGGCGCTGTTTTTCTTTTGGGCCAGTCGGGAGAGGTAGACGGTATCTAGATTCAATGTTTTCCTTTCTGCCTCTGTTTTGAGGACAGCCTTTTCGGTTTCACTTAGGTCGGTTTCCCAATGTTGGAACATGTTCATCAAGTCTGAGTTTACCATGAATTTGTCTGCTGATCTGGGCGATCTAGTGAGATCAACTACCTTGTAATGCCTCTGTGGGTCTTCAAGAGCGTCCACGCCTTGTGTTGAGTTTTTTTGACCTACCGCCTTTGTTTCTTGGTCGTTTTTACTGTGGTTGGTTGTCATTTGATCTGCCGCCCCTTGGGTTGCTAGCTTCAATGCTATAGGTTGTTTTTTTGTTGCTACATGGTTCCTTGCTGTTTCTGGCAATAGAGTAGTTTCAGTTAATGGTTTCGCCCCTGTCTTTCCCTTTACTTTCATTGATTCTACCAGGGCGTTAGACATTTCAGTAGCCGGCCATGCACATGTTTTTTTCCACTATTGTGGTTTGTTTTCTGTTTTCCTCTTGGAGAGATTCTAATGGCTTTTCAAGAGCTGCCACTTTTGTTTCCCAGGATTTAGGCTGATTGTTGTTTCTTGCCTCCACTGCCGTTATATAGCCTTCTATGTAAGTCAGTTTGGTGTTCATGTTGGTAAGAACAGAAGTGTTGCCTTGTACACAGTCCTTAATTGACTCATAAAGTTTACAAACAGGGCTAGAGCGATCGTAATTGCTGACATATTCGTTAGCATGTCTGTTTTTTTGTTAGATGACTCTTTTTGGGTTGCTATAGATATTTTACTGAGTTGTATGTTCTTTGGCGAAGAGTGAATGGTAGTTGGTTGCCTAGGGACCCGTGGGGACTCAAACGTCGAGTTATCAGCTGAAAGGTTTACTTCATGTTCGGTCTCCGGTATCAGGACCGAAGGCAGTGTCTTGCTGCTTCAGGCTTCTTGGTACAGGTGGTCCAGTGCTCCCTTTTTTGCTCCCTTATTCGCTTCCTGCCCCTTGTTTAGGTGCGCTTTTGACCAGGCATAGCGGTGCTCTCTAGCCAGCTGCTCCCTTATTGGATCATTCTGGGTTGCTGGAGAAATTTTCTCTGCTGAGGTATGCCTTAGTTGATTTTCAGAGTGAATGCTAGCCTGATCGGTCAGATTTATAATGCTCTCTGCTTGCGAGAACCTCTCCGGTTGCTGGAGTGCATAGTCTAGGCCTTCTATCTGCTCACACGTTGCTCCAAGTCTAGTTGCGTTATGACCTGTGTGTCTGTTGATTTTGACGAGATTTGTGCTTGGTTTAAACTTGTTGTTCCTGCTAGCGATATAGCAGGGGGGGTTATCTCTGTCATAGGTGGTTTTAGAGAGAGTCCAACTGCCACATAGATTTTGCGCGGTTTGTTTAGTGGGGAGGTATCTTGAATGGCCTCCAGGATTTCAGCATCCGATAGTTCCGTGTCTGTATCTAGTTTCCAGTTTTTGGTGTTTGGTGAAGAAGGCTTTTAGTGGGCATGACATCAATGGATTTGGTAGGAATTTAGACACAGCTGGGCTCCTTTTGTGTGTTTTTGGATGTTTGCTTGTCATGGTTTTCCGCTTGTTTGTTTTAGCCTCTTGGGTCTCTTGTTTTTGTCTATTAGCTTTCATATTTGCTTGGGTTGATTGTTTTTTCAGTGGTTGTTTGCTTTTTTTTACAATTTTTTTGTGTTTTTGCTTTCAGTAAGATTTGACTTGCATCTACGTCTGGATCTGGGTTTTCTTCTTCATTACTCTAGTCTGAATCACTGTCTGCACCATCCTCACTGTCTTGGACGATCTTAGATGGCTCCAAGCATCTGTTTTTGTTGGAGTGGGTTGGGCTCATTGTGTTGGTGAGCCTGGGGTTCCGTGTGCACCATAGCTATTATGCTCGTTTGGTTAGCTATTATGCTCGAGGTATTCATATTCAACTTTGCTGACTCCAATGTTTCCAATGTGGCCAAAGTTGCATCCGCGCTTCCCCTCTCTGGCTCAGCGGGGCGCGCTGCTCTGCTCGGGTTGCCAGCACACGCCGGCTCCAAAGGTGTCCCGTCCTCTGGAGTTTGCAGGGCTGAGCTCAAAGCCCCGCCCAAACAAGGAATTGTCCGGGAAGACCTACCGTCTCCCACCTCGTCGCTACAGTGATCCCGCACAGAGTCCTGCAGAGGCCGCCCTACGACTGCCCCTGCAGGGGCCTCACTCACCGCTGCAGTAAGCGGGACGCTTTTTGCTTCGGGCAGGGGGGCCGTCCCGCCTCCCGGGGCTCCTCACGCACTGGTTCTTCATTGTCTGATGTCAAGCCATCAAGAGGGGCTGACTGATGCACCGCAGCGTTGTGCTGTTCCAGCGTGGCCGCGGCAGGTACGTCACTCTTACCTCCATCTTGTGACTGACTTTGTTCTTGGGGGAGGGGGTTCTTGCTGCTTCTTAGACGGCTGCGGCTCGAGTCAGACTCAGCGTCGGGGTCTGTGGCTCCATTCCTCGCCACCCTCCAGTCGGCACTTAAGGAGACAGCTTTTTCTTTCTGAGGGCGCGGCATCTTAATGGAAGATTCCATCCGCGCTGTTGCTCCACGTCTACCGCGGACTGCAGCAGACTACTCACACCTTGCCTCACAGCTCCGCTCACTGCTCCGCGGTGTAGGTACAAGTATATGGGCCCTCCCACAAGATAGGCACAGGAGAAAGATTGCTGGTGTGTTCAGCAGACTACTCACACCTCACCTCACAGCTACGCTCACTGCACTGCGGCGTAGGCACAAGTACATGGGTCCTCCCACATGATATGTGCAGGAGAAAGACTGCTGGTGTGTTCAGCAGAGTACTCACACCACACCTAATTCCCCACGACTGTTGGTGGTACAGAGCCAAACCGAGAGGTGGGACTGAACTTGCTTTTGATATTGATATTGATATTTTGGGCCTCATTACGACCCAGGCGGTAAGTTACCGCCTGGGCCGTGACTTTACCACCATGGCTTAAACTACGTTTACGCCATGGTGGTTGGCGGACTTACCGCCCCATTCCGAGGTTGGCGGGGCGGTAAGTCCCCAATCCCCATTTACCCTTCCCCATTCCCATTTTTGCCCCATAGGGCATAATGGGAGTGGGGAAGGCGTTAATTACGCCACCGTAAATTACGGTGGCGTAATTAACTCCATGGTCCCTTAGCGCCATGGATTTTAACACCTGCTAAAAGCAGGTGTTAAGTCCGCCATGGCGCTAAGGGACCTCGTACTCAGGCGGTAAGGGTCGGCGCTGTTAACGCCGCCGTAAAACCCTTACCGCCTGAGTCGTAATGAGGCCCTTTATTTCTATCGTGCTCATACACAAGTGTTTCAGAGCGCGAGAGCAAGGATGGCGTACCCGTCTGTGTTTAAGATAGAGGGGGAGTGGCAGGGACTCTTGTAAAGTGCACTATCAACATTCAGAGTTTTGGAAGCACTGAGCTTTGTGTCTTGTAGCTCCGCCAGGGATTTGAGAGGTGCTGGAGTGAGAGGCTGCTTTGCCACTTACTTAGATCACCTTTGGTGATCATTGCTG
This sequence comes from Ambystoma mexicanum, assembly GCF_040938575.1. Taxonomy (NCBI): domain Eukaryota; kingdom Metazoa; phylum Chordata; class Amphibia; order Caudata; family Ambystomatidae; genus Ambystoma; species Ambystoma mexicanum. The sequence continues at coordinate 1,094,883,753 of NC_090941.1, forward strand.
TTATGTATGTTTTGCAGGTATGATTGGCTGGGTAAATGTATGACTGTGGAAGAGATAATGAGTAATGTTGTGAACAGCACCTCTGATACTACTGCTGATAGGGACGCTAGTGTTGACACTGCATCATATGGAAAATAAAGTGATGTCCTGTTAGGGAGAATTATCTGTTAAGGCTAATTTCCCAAACCTAGTGAGTCCCCCAGCAGCTTTGCTTGATTTGTGGGGTTTATTTTTTTCTCCTGCTAAGAGTGAGACTCTTTTTCTCCCACTCTTAGGCATGATTTGAGAATGTCATTTGACTTTGTAATGTGTTTTATGGGCTATGGGGTCTTTTACTCCATAGGGTTTCATGTGTTTTTGGTAAGTGTGTTACACAACACCCTCAGTGCAGTAACACTGGGGTGTCATAATGACCACCAAACATAGGCTCCATACCATGGGACAGACTACTGTCTCCCAGAGCATGTAAAGTCACCATTGACTTTACTAGTCTTAAATTGTGAAAAGAACCAGTACAAACCATCATATTGTGGAAGTACTGGTAGGGGTAATTAGATTGCCCCTGGGTCTGTTTTTCGAGGGGGCACTGTGCAGTCCCCCCTCGTCAAGTTTCTGGCTGGTGGCAGTGGTTACCATGCGAAATATTCCACCGGAATATTTCCTATGGGATTTTCCCATTCATTTTAAACGCACCACTTTTTTGGGTGCAATGTTAAAGATACCGCTGGGTTATTTATTTAATATTTATTCCCTGGTTGGGTCTTTTTGCCAGGACTCAGTTTTAAAATGGCATTTGTGTTCGCCTCTGTAACTCCAACCCAAGTCGAGCCCTTTGTTCCACTTTTGGCGGGCTTCTGCACAGAAGCCTCCAAAGGTGGTGCCACTCTGTCTGGGTCTACAGGATGTGTGGGAGGGGGGAATAGGCACCCCGGACTGAGTTGCCTCGGCAACTCAAGTCGCACTCTTGTGTGATTGGCACAGTGGTGAGCCGCCCGGCTCACCACTTAGCATGTTTAAGTGACAGCTAGGAATGATGAATGGGGGTTTACCGCATAAAAGCAGGGCTTTGGGGACTGGAACTTCAGAAGTCGCCACAGGACCTAAAGAATCTGAAGAGGGAGAAGCTGAGCCGACCTGCAACGACGACACCACCGGTGGAGCCCTACTGAACCGACTCACCACTTACCGACGACAGAGAAGATCTTCATCCTGGAGAGTCTTCTTCCTTTGAACTAGTGGGGTTAACCAGTTCGCCCTCTTTTCGCCTTCCTGGATCGTCTCATGGTCGAATCACCTGTGCCAAGCACCCCGGCAGCCGGATAGCCACGCTTCAACACTACCGTGAATAAAAGGGTAGTACCTTTTAACCGGGAAACTCCGCGGCTGGTTACTTCGCTGGCAGTGAGACGACCTCCAGCTTTCCTCCACGTCGAGACCGTCTCTTCCCCTGGACGAAGTACTGACTTGCACCCGCTGCCAGGAACAACTGCCGCCGCTGGAGCTTTCTCACCATTCAGGTACTGTGTCCCGCCTGGACTCCCTTGCAACAGACTGTTCAAGGTGTCCCGTAAATCCTTGACTCTCTATCCTGGGGTGACCTGGGACCTGTTAACTAACTTTTCTGAACTGATCCAACTCCTTTTGAACTATCTGCAAAGACTTTTTAAGTGTACTTCAACTGTGTGATCTTGGGCACATTCCGCCTTGCTCTCTCCAAGAGTGGGCCTGGCCAATTAACTTTTTGCTCTACAGTAGACGCTGCCTTCCTTAACTTGCTGTGGTTCTTTTAAAGTGTTGGTATTGTGTGTTTTCATATTTCTGCCTTTTCCCTCCCTTTTTAAATAATTATTGGAGTGCCATCTTGGTTAAGCGCTCACCTCTGTTGATATTAAGTGGTGTTCTTTTCCTGAGACTTGTTGAAACACTTGTTGTATTTTTAAATAAATAATTATACACTTTTAGACCAAAGCTCTGGTCAGTGTTAGCTTGTGCTACTGTATTTTGGTACCTAATGTGTATACTCTATATACTGCCTAACTCGTCTTGAGAGAGGTCTGACTGCTCAGCCACAGCTACCAGGTAAATCTGGGTGGTGCAGACTACTACCAATTGGGTTTACTGCCAACACCTGTAGTCTTAAACTTTTTGCAGTGGTCCCTAAGGGAACTGCACATTTTTCTGCCTAACACTGGTGTACAGCGGTGGGATTTGTGTTGAGTATACATTTTAGTGTGCTTATAGATACCTTAGTGCAACTAACCACAAAGCTTAGCACTAAAAAGTTTATTTTCTAACCTGTCAACTATGGAAAGTTATAGTCAAGAGTCCCTTGCAACAAAAACTGATGATTGTTTAAGAGTTCTCTGTAAGCATAAGAATCTCCTGACTAAAGGCAAGAAAATGGAGCTAATAGAAAGATTGTTAGCAAACCAAAGTCTGGGTGATGGTTCAGAGTAACCCACTCTCCCAGAGAATGTAGATAACAGTAATGATATTGATCAAAGTATTGATAACCCTGAGGAAGAGTCAGAAGAGAAGGGTGAGGCTGCTGTGACTGTCCCCCCTAGGCCCCTGTCTGCTCTACCAGCTGTACCTACTGGACCTTTACCAGGTCCCACACTTAGTCCTCAATGTCTTGAACTGGAGAAAATTAAACTTGAATTTGAGTTTTAAAAACTTTATGCTCAAGCAGAACAAAGACACCAAGAACTGAATCAAGAACTAAGGCTCAGAGAAATGGAGCTCAAGCATGAGCTAGAGATGAAGAAATTGTCTGTTGAAAATGCTTCTCTCTCCGGATCCTCTAGGAGTTCCAGTCCCAAAAGAACCCGGATGCCTAAAGAGATTGTTGGTGTGTATGAGCCTAAGTTTGATGTATTGGATTGGTTGGCTACGTTTGAGTATAATCATGGGGTCCAGGACATATCAGGGAATGAGTTACTTCCCTGGTTGTTCTCTAGGCTCCCCCCTGTTGCATCTGATGTGGTAATGGAGTTGGGGGAGGTGGATAGAAGGGATTATGAATGTGTGAAGCTAGCTTTAATAGCTAGATTTGGGAAGACCCCTTCCCAGTACCTTAAGAGGTTTAGGACCCTCAAAAAGAATGATGGTACCCCTTGGGCTACCTGGGTGAAGGAGTGTTTAAAAAACTTAGAGGGATGGATTAAGGGTTACAAGGTGAACACTTATGAGGGAATGAGAAATCTTGTAATGTTGGAGTCAATTTATGATGCCTGCTCTCCTGAGCGCAGACAGCACTTGGCTGATTCAAAGGAATTAGATTCCAGGAAGCTAGCTAAGGCTGCTGACTTGTGGGTTGCCAACAGGGCCACTCACAAGGATTCAGGGGTCACTCAGAAAAAGGATGAGGGAAAGCAGCCACCAAAAGGGAACCAAGATACTTCTAATACCTCCCAACCTAAAGAGGGCCCCAAACAACAAAATAACCAGGGTAAGCCCCAGGGTAAACCACAACAGGCTAGTGTACGTCCTGGTCAACAACCAGAAGGAGGACAGAACAAGCCACCCTTTCAGAGAGCATTTGGAGTATGCTATGTCTGTAAGGCAACTGACCATATCAAAGGAGATCCACAATGTAAGGGTAAACCTACAGGGATCAGCACAGTCTCCTTAGCCCTCACTCCTGAGGAGGAAGTCCAAATGGCTATTGCTCACTTTGAAGTCTTTGCTGAAGAACCTTTGGGTCTTCAAGCAAGTGTAACAGTAGAGTCCATGGGTCTGGTTAGTGATCAGAATAGGAGTGTGTTCAACTCCATACCAGAAAACTCTAAAGTTTATTATGTGGACAGTGTTCTTGTCAATGGCCAGGATACTCCTGCCAGGCAAGACTCTGGGGCCAGCAGAACAGTAGTGGATGAAAGCTTTTTCAGTCCTGAGGATGTTGCTAAGGCACCCAAAGGTCCCACTAAGATGTCTGGAGGCCCTGTCCAAATGGTTCCAATTCTATCAGCCCTCCTTCAGTGTAATAACATGACAGTGAGGATTCCTGTCAGTGTTCAGACTGAGGTGCCTGGGAGAGTCCTGTTGGGGAATGATCTAAGAACTCTAGGAGTAGTATCCAGTACCCCCAGGCCTCCCAGTATGGAGACCCACAACCAAACCAAATTTGCTAGAGAGGCCACCTTAAGGAACAACTCTAAGCCTGTGGGAACCTCTACTGAGACCCCCACGACAAGCCCTGATGTTGTTAAGTTGACCTCTGACCCAGGCAAATTTCAGTTTAAAATGTTAGGGAAATGGGAGCCCGAACCAAGCTCCATCATTATTCCCCCAGTTTTAAAGTCTGTGACTCCCCCTGCTTCTGAGGAAGAGGTGCATAGACCAACTGGACCCCTAATTAGGCCTACGAGAACTGGTAATTCTCAGTGCTGGTGGAAAACCAGAAAATAAAAGTCTAAGGCCAAAAACGTTCATACTGTTGGACCTTCTACTGAAGACTCCAACTCCAATCCTAATCTCGGGAGTGAAACTCCTAAAGTAGGTAAGGGTAGATCTAAGAGGAAGATGAAGCATGTAGCTTGCTTATCTCCATCCCCTCCAACCAAGAGGCCTAAAACCCAACCTTCTCCCAACAGAGAAGTGGTGAGGACCTCTGGAGGCCCTTCTAGATCTAAGGGAATCCTTTATAAGGGCCCCTTGAAAAAGCCTAACACAGGTTCAGAAGTTGTACCAACTTCTGAGGGACTGGTCAACCAGGTTACCTATAGTTTTAAAAAGACTGATGTCCCTCAAAGGGTTTGTAGGTCATATAGCTTACAAAGGAAAACCTTTGATTTGACCATAGAACATAGGTCAGGGTGTCACCACCAAAATGCTGATGGTCTCTCTAGGGTGTTTATAACCGACTAGAGGTATGAGATTCATCCAGGAGTGGATTAAATCCTCCTGTCCCTTAGTCTGGGGGAGGGGGGCGAGTGTTAGGGAGAGAATTCTCTGTTAGGGCTAATTTCCCAAACCTAGTGAGTCCCCCAGCAGCTTTCCTGGATTTTTGCGGTTTCTTTTTTTCTCCTGCTAAGAGTGAGACTCTTTTTCTCCCCCTCTTAGGCATGATTTGAGAATGTCCTTTGACTTTGTAATGTGTTTTATGGGCTATGGGGTCTTTTAAAGTGTTGGTATTGTGTGTTTTCATATTTCTGCCTTTTCTCTCCCTTTTTAAATAATTATTGGAGTGCCATCTTGGTTAATCACTCACCTCTGTTGATAATAAGTGGTGTTCTTTTCCTAAGACTTGTCGAATAATTAATCAGGGAGGTGTATATATTTCTAGTGACTGTGTTTGAACTTGCTTGACATATTAGTGCCAGTGTATTTTTACAAGTGTATTTTTAAATAAATAATTATATACTTTTATACCAAAGCTCTGCAGTGTTTGCTTGTGCTACTGTATTTTGGTACCTTATGTGTATACTCTATATACTGCCTAACTCTTCTTGAGAGAAGTCTGACTGCTCAGCCACCGCTACCAGGTAAATCTGGGTGGTGCAGACTGCTACTAATTGGGTTTACTGCCAACACCTGTAGTCTTAAACTTTTTGCAGTGGTCCCTAAAGGAACTGCACAGGTTTCTGCCTAACATGTCCCAATGTCCACTTTGGAAAGTAGCTGAGCAGAATAAACTTGTGTATCTGCTTGCTCCTGTTATAATCAAGACAAACTTGTTTTCGGTAATGATTCAGCCTTTATATATTGCAACAAAATGGAACGTAGAATCTCCTACCTGAACCTGGACGAATGGCTGAATCCTTTCTGATCTGGTATTGGAGGTTAAGGGTGAAGTGTGGAGTATAAATCAGTTTCCCTGCAGATTATAGGAATCCCCCTGGAAACCCCTCTGGAGCTCCGTTTAAACACTTGGCAGCCGGAGGGATAACAGGGAAACCCTCATGGGGGAAAAAACCCTGGGAAGAGCTGCTGGGGAGCTTTGTTTTAGCGAGACGGGCAGGAAGGGACTGGAGCTCCGTCTTGAATTCTTGATGTTTCTTTACTTGCTGTTTTGATGCTGAAGAGATATAGGAATAGAGACACAGGAATCAGTTTCAGGATGAAAAGAGAAAAAGGACACAGCCAGGGGTAATAATGTAATGAGAGGATCGAAATTACCAGAAGAACCTCTAGACAGAAACGTCTAGTATCAGGGAAAGAAGAGTCTGTGTGTTCTCAATACTGTAGAGGAAACACAAGATTTAGAAGGGATACAGGTTGAAGGAGGATAAACAGAAAAAGAAGATATGTCCCTTACGTGACACCATTCAACTGTCTGAGGCAAAGAAACGGCGGGCGATCGGGAACTGCCTTTTTGAGTGTAAAGGACTGCACTGTAATAACAAGCACAATACATAAACCGTGCAAAAATACAACGGATGGTAGCAAAGAAAAGGACTAGATGGGGAGTCTACCTGCCAAGGGAGCGTGAGACGAAGCCGAGATAAGTCGCGAACCAAGGAGGCGTGGCTTGGAAGTTTCGGTTTCGAGAGCCTCAGACTGGTTGTTTGCTGAAGGCTGCGAGTAGACAGAAGAAAGAACAAAACGGAGGTAAGGATGGATAAGTGAATGTAAAGGAATGGGAACAAGGATAGATCATAGAGCAGGATCGCTAAACTCACTAAGCGTTTGGGTACTCCTAAGAGAGTAGCAACGCGCTGGTCCTCAGGAACTCCCGGTTGATATACCGAAGAGGAAGTGACTGCCGGATCCTGCGTTGCTCGAAGAGGAGGAACAACTAGACCGTTGCTGGGTCTTCTGTCACACCCCCGCGCGGCCATCTTGGAGAAAGTAAAAACGGGATGATCCGTCTTCACGATCATCACAGCTCCTTGTTAACCAACAGGTCTCAGAAGCTTCCTTAACTGTAACGGAAGAAACAGAGTACATGACTGCAGTTAGAGCCTCAGACTCAAGGACGCTTTTCCATAGACCTCCATGCTTCCAGTCACATAAGATGTTCTATACATAATCCTGAAGGTAATCCATCTTGGGCCTGATTGTGTACTCTAGATTTGATGTCTGCCATCCAGCGAAAAACCATACACTTGGCAATGAGTGAATGCACCAGGATACTAGGAATAATAGCCTTTGTTGGCCTATTGATCCATGCCAGACAAGAAGCTCTTGACAAGTTATAGACAGAACCGATAGGAATTTTGGAAACAAAAGGGTGGCCCGATATGTGGCATGACTGTGGGCAATATATTAGTACTATAACAGAGGAGGTCCTGCCATTGTCAAGCTTTCCATGCATCAATTCAGCATGTTTGTAAGTCTAGCATTAACTAAGGTGCTTAAATCCCTTGTTCCCTTCATGAACCTATATTCTTGTTTAGTTAAAGGAATACATCACAAGTTGTGATCCGTAATTTGGGTGTTTTCAAGTAGCCTTTTTTTATTTCTTTTATACCTTTTTTGTATACACATAGCATTTTCCCAAGTTTTACTTTTACTATATTCTTTGAACGCAAAACATTAAGTGAATAGAAATTAGTGCAAAAACATACTGTTAAGCAACATAGGTACATTTAGTTGAGAGACATTGTGGACAATTGGAGAATCAAAGTTTCAGTGAGCAATTTTATATAAGCAACATTTCATTAGTCATTTTTCATTTAATCAAGAACCCGGAATGTAATTTCACCAAAATGCCAGGGGTTGCGGAAGTGACATCACATGATCATTGACCTCTGATGGCATCACAGGAAGTGATGTCATTTGACCCCACCCCAAAGTGACATCACAGGAAGCAATGGCACACAACCTTTCCTTCCTTGACGAAACAGGAACTGGCATCAGACTGCATTGTTCGTAAATACACTACGAAAAATACGGTTGCCGAATCATTGTAATGTGATATACATTTCATACAAGAATGGATCACCATATGTATCGTTAATATCAGTGTGTATAGACGTCCAAGGCAAAATGATGATGTGCTATTATATAGCACTTATGCTGAAGCGCTTCATATACAACAAATGTACATACAATATCGCCCAACCTGTGTTGGCACTCATATATCGACCTCAGAAGGATAAAAGGCTGAGTTGGCCTTGCTAGGATTCAAACCTGTGACCTGCAGATCAGGCACATCCGGGGACGGACACATTCCCTGACTAGGATAGCCCAGAGAGAGCACTTGCGTGTTCAGTTTTGTCAATGACCCTAAATCCAGAAGAGGAACCGTTGGTGGAGGAAAATATAGGGAATAAATAATTAATCTTTATGGTGGACTCAGGAGTGGAGAAGTCATGTGTCGGCGAAGGTAACTTCTCGCTATCAGGAAAGACTCTCGATGTGCAGGGATTCTCTGAGGCTGTTTTAACAGTTTCATACACAAAATATCTAGACGTGAAAGTGGGGGGGAAGTTCGTAAGGGCCCCCCTCCTATACTCTGAGTTCTCCTGTCAACTTGCTCGGTGGAGTTCTACTAAGTAAGTTGAACATGACAATCTCATTTACAGACAGAGGTGTTGTCTGCGCCACCAAATGATGTAGTGGCACGAGGCGTCCCTCTTAACCCTGATATGTTCATTTACAGCATCAAGGTGCTTGCACGAGCCAGCTCTCAGATGACCAGAACCTGCTGGAGAGTGCCCACTGATTTCATTTTTCGCCCTGTAGTGTCTCCTGAGTTAGTTGCAGGCACAATACTCTCATTAGATCTAGAAGGTTTACTAGTGTCTGCAAAAAGAATTGTAGTACTAGATACTGACACCCATGGGTGCCAATAGCGCACCGTGTTATGCATTGATCCCACTGTACCCCTGAAGGAACTAAGCGATGCAGAACTCCTTGAGGATAACAATGATGGGGAGATCATCCTCAAGATCTGCATACCATGCAAAATAATGGTGCAGTTCAGAGCCCCATCATGGCTTTTGTCGCACCACCCAGATGGGGAGCAGCAGCAAGTGGATCTAGGTCACCTGACCTAAGCCCCGCCCACCTGGTGCCTTCCTGCCTGCCGCTCTTTTTCACCACTTAGAAAGTCCCGCCAACCTGGTGCCTTCCTGCTTGCCGCTCTTTTTCACCACTTAGCAAGCCCCGCCCACCTGGTACCTTCCTGTTGGCGCTCTGTTTCCCTACTTAAGGAGCCCTCCAGCCTCTTTTCCTTTGCAGATGGGGAGTAGATAGAAGTGGATCTAGTTCACCTGGTCTGAGCACCACCCAATTGTTTAGCCCTGCCTCTTCCTTCCTGCTCTTAACTATTAGATCAAGGGTGTCTCTCGCCCAGGTGTCTGCAGTGAAGGGCAGATGAAGAAAAGGGTAATTCCTGTTTGGACCTGTTCGGACCAGGAGGACCCAGGGCCCGACCCCCTGCTCAGATATCAGGTAAGCATGCACCAACATGTGTTACCCCCTATGTCCACACAGGCCATCCCAACCCCCTCTGGTCCCCCTGTGATGTTCCCTTGTGCCCCCCTTCTCGCACACAGGTGTTGCCTGTTTTGCTTGATTCTTCTACCGTGCTCCCCCTCAACCTCCCCCAACCTACTTCTGCAGTAGTCTGTACTGATACATTCTGGTTTCACCATCACCGTCTTGTGGCCAATGCTGGATTTGACTTTTATGGACTTCATTCATTCACGCTGTGTCACTCTTTCTCAACTCTCATGCCGGACTTCCTTTGCATCTTGTACTCATGGTGGCCCTGAATCATGCTATTCCCATCTTCATCTTGTATCCTGGCTTGCAACATTATGTGTTACTACTGACTTCTGAAAATGTATTCGCTCTCCACTCTTGCTTCTCCACTCTTTTTGACTGCTTACTCTCTGTTCTCTCCTCCTTTCCCTTCTCCCTTTTCCTATCTCCTCCCCTTACTTTCTTCTATGCACTTACTCTATCAGAATTGTCCCTGGACCTAATATGATAGCGACCTCGTCTGTTTCCTCCACCTTCTCATTACTGTTTTTTCCTCCCCACCCCCGCAGCACTATCTGAAATGTCATCATGCCTAGTATGATAGTTGCATGTTTTGTTCCTCCCCTCCTTTTCTGCACCCCTCTCCCTCACCTTTTGTTTTTCTCCGGCTCTACCAGAAATGTCATCAGGCCTAGTACGGTAGTCGCCTGTCTGTTTCCATTTCCTTCCCACTCTCCCCTCCCTTCATTATCTATGTCTTAGCTCTTGCACTATCTGAAATGTCGTCAGGCCGAGTACGATAGTTAATTTCACATCCTTACTGTTCATGCCCTGTAAGAATGTCATGGAATTGTCCCTTGTTTCCTCCCTTGCCTTGAAGCGCTTTGAAACACATTGTGTATAGGCGCTATATAAATAAACTATCATATCATATCATATCATATCACCCCCATTCAGCCAGGTCGATTTACAGCACAACCCCACACACTTTTGGACATCCAATCCACATGATGTAGGGATATTAAAAGAAGTAACCCCTGTAAGGCGGGGACAGTACTCCTGTGGGTGAAACAATACCCGCTGTCCAGAGAAGCAGAAGAGGAGATCGGGGAATCAAAACAGGCCTCACTGTACCAGGGGATCATAGTACCCTCTACCTCTCCATGCAACACAGCAATATAGCCCATTAAAAAGGCAACAGGGGCAGTTGGAGGATGATCTAGGATATCTGCCCCCTTAATGACGTAGTACAGAAGGAGTTTCCACTTGTCCCCAACCCAGCATCCATTTTGTGCAGAATCCCCGAGGAGGCAACTCACGTCACTGTTGTGGATTTGAAGAATGCCCTCTTCTCAGTACCCCTTCAACCAGACTCTCAGTACCTCACAGCCTTTAGTCTGGGCTGATAGCAGTACAAGCACACTCGTCTGCCTCATGGGTACTGGGAAAGCCCCAGCATATGCAATAGGATACTGCACGAAGACCTAGGTAACGGTCCAGGATTCCAGAACAATAATTCAATATGTGGATGATTTATTAGTGTGCAGTGACAGGGATTCAATTGAACTTTTGCAGTTGTTAGCAAGGAAAGGGTACAAGGTAGACAAGGCAAAACTCCAGTACTGTCAACTGGAAGTACTTTACCTGGAGCAACTCATCTCCGAAGACGAAAAAAGAATCATCCCTGACAGGACATCAGCAGTGTGTGTGACTCCTAAACCACTCACAGTGTAATATATGCAGACATTCTTAGGATTGTGCAATTATTGCAGGGCATGGATTCTAGACTATGCCGCATACACAAGGCCACTCCTACAGGGTGTGAAGAAAGTGCAGAAAGAAAACAACAGAATGCAGTGGTCCCCTGAGGTGCTCAAGCATTGTAATAACCTAAAAGAAATGATCTCAACAGCACCCGTCCTTGCAACCCCAGACTACACACAGGACTTTTATATTTTCTCACACTCAAATGGCAAACTCATGACAGCAGTCCTCACCCAAAAGAGCAGAATGGACCACAAGCCACTGGCCTATTACAGTGGCACCGTCAGCTCTGTGATGCAGGGCCAGTTCACCTGTGAACTGGCTCTTGCAGCTACAGCCTTTGCAATTGAAAAGAACTCCACAATTGTCATGGGGTGTTCAGAAACACTGGATGTGGAGCACTCACTATTTGCGATCTTGGATCGCTCAAAGTCCACCCTCCCCACATAGAGGGCATCTACCTATAATATCATACTATCAAGCCCACACATTCACTTTGTGAGGTGCAAAACAATGAACCCAGCCACGTTCCTCACACAACCATGCACTGCAAAAGATTTGCAACAGCATGACTGTGCATCTTATGAGGTGGAAGGAGATGATATCCCAAAAGCCATTGACAGCCCCCTAGAAGAGGGAGAAATCCTCTTTGTTGACGGGTCAGCATCAATTGATCAGGAGACATGTGAGACACATGTTGGGGCAGCAGTAGTACGCCTAGAAAGTGAGTATGAAACACTTGTAATGAAAAGATCACCCATACATTATTCGGCCCAAGCAGCTGAACCGGTAGCACTCATTGAAGCCCTGCATGCATTCAAGGGGTGTTCTGTCACCATATGCTTCAGGCGAGCCGATGGTTCACGAGTTCAACATGCCTTCCTGCTCAATGTACTCATTTCTGCCCCTGCAGAGCCATCTTTATTGGCAGTTGTTAAAAATGCACAGCACATAGGAACAACTCTGACGAAATATCATTAGGACACGCAACCACTGATGCAACAGCAAAAGCTGCAGCATACCTCTCAGTACCCACCTGTGCGGAATATGTTATTGCAACAATCACCACCAGGCCAGAGACAGGCGCAGACACAGCCCTCCCTATCACACAGATAATTTAGTTACAGCGTAGGACAACCCCTGAGATGCAGGACATTTGGCTAAAACATGAGTGTGCACAATCTCCAATTGATTTATTATGAAGGCAGCAAAGCACAGGAAAATAATTCCTGTGGAATTATTACACAAAGCTTTTTAAACAATTGCACTACCCTTCTCATATCTCAAAGCAACACATTGCAGCAGACATCCAGGAAGACTGGTTTATCCCCAATTTACATGAACACCTCTCAACGATGGTCGTTCAATGCACCACCTGCCAAGTGTTTAGTACAGGGATGAAACTTAATACATTGCCAGGCAACCTGCGTCGCCCCATCCGCCCATTCTGTGAGCTGCACATTGACTATACATACATGGGGGAAAAATGTAATGAGGCACGATATCTGATTGTGGTGGTGTGTCCATTCTCAAGGTGGGTTGTAGCCAGTCCATGTGCCCACCCAGATGCCAAGTTTTCTGCAAGATTTCTCGTACTAGAGGTTTTCGCCCAATGGGTAGTGAGTGACATTTTAAGATCTGATGATGGCACCTATTTTTTCAATGAACTCTTCAAATAAATAACTGCACTTTTGGGCATACAGCATCATATCTTTTCAATTTACCACCCACAAGCAAATGTAGGGGTGGAACAAATAAACAGCCTACTTAAGAGCATGCTCTCCAAGTTATGCAACACCCTGAAAAAGTATTGGGTGTATTGCCTGCCCTGTCCCAGTTCCAATTGCGCACACTGCCCAGTAAGGACCACCACCTTTCCCCCTTGAAATTGTAACTGGCAGATGCATGCAAACATCCATCTCCCCTGTGAGGAGAGCATCAGGTGCCCATAGAGCAGCAGCAATTCTGGGGGAAGAATTCAAGCAGTATCTGGCTCAACTGACACGCACAATAAGATGTATCTCAAAACAAATGGTTCTGCCAAACACAGAAGATGCACAAACATCAACTGCTTGCTAACTGACGCCACACCCACTCAACCACTGTTGCCGGGGGAGCTGGTCTATGTCAGAGGTTTTGTGGGAAAGTGGAACAACTCAAGGTTGCATGGGCCCTATGAGGTTATGTTTTCCACCCCTCTCGCAGTAAAAGTGAAGGGGCTCAGATATTGGATATACCTTACAAACATCCGCAGGGCCCTAACCAATTCGACACCAGCTGCGCAAAACTAAATATAACAAATATACCTCAGTTTATGTAGCTACATGCTGACCATAAGAGTGCATGTGAAAGAGTTTGAAGTACATGCGTTGCTTCTAGAGCATGAGCTACTGAAATTAAAACTTTTTCTCTCGCTCGCTCTCTTTATCTCTTTCTGGCCATCTAAAAGAAGGGGGGTATCACAGGAAATTGGACCACAAGTATAACCCCCAATGTCACTGAATTGACCCCAAGCCCAGATCAGAATGAAATAACAAATGAGAGTGTACGATTTAATTAAACAGACTCAAACAACATAACCAGAACCAAGTATAATGTGATCCCTACAAATAGTAGCAACTCCCTACAACTATATGTACAAGTAAACTGTTTGAAACTTTACTTCCTAATGTCAATACCGATTTGTGTAATGCAACCAGTAGTACAAACATTACAAACAGTAGAGGCAGGGTAGCAAAAGGGCATGTATTACACCATAAGAGAATAAAAAGACAAGCATGTAAACTCAAATATTATGCATACCAGTGCTTAGGCCTAGATGCAGTTAAAGATATTCATCACCCGAGCACTCCAACAGTTGGTATTCCGACATGAGTACAGTGTGAAGATAAACAACTAATGGGAGTTATGTCTGCTCCTTAATACCACACACATCTGGGGCACCCAAGGTTTTAGTACGCGAAGTACCAATGATAGAGGCACAAAGCCTAATTCATCTGTACTATGTAGGATCAGGGGCACTTTCCAGGCATGCAACATCCACCCTGAACTTATTAATCCAGATACACAGAAATGCAAACGGAGTTCAACCAACCACAACTGTCTCAAAGAACCATACCTGGTGATCGAAAGGGCGAAATACACTAACAAGTGGCAAGATGGTTGTGTTGTTTTGTCTGTTGAAAAAATTGAATAAAGTCGTTTCGAAATATCCATAAAAAATAAATTAGAAATAAATAAAAAAAACAATAACCAAGGCTGAGATAAAGAATGGGATAAAAAAAAAACAAGTGGCAAGTACCAACCCTCACATGCAAAGCTGAAGGACTTTTTGAATCGCTCAAGAAAAAATGCGCAGACTTGCATACAAGCTTGGACAGAGCACATCAGCAAGTTAACATGAATTGCAGCCATAGAGAAGCCAGTAAAAGTACACCAAGAAAACATTTATGAAATATGTTTTTACAGTGAAGGAACTGTTTCTGTTGGTTCAAACGAATGGCGTAACAGAACTGTGATAATTCCAGGCCTCAAGAAAGGCACTGCAGTGCTGATGGACTACTACTGGGTTTGTAGCCAACAAGCATACTTGTACCTCCCATCTTCTGGGAGGGGCTATTGTTTGCTAGGTACACTGCACTCAGCCCAGTTAGTAGTCCCAGAAAAACACCTGAAAGGCGGGCCCCTGCCTGACGAAGCACCCCCAGCACCCCCAGCAATAGAAGCACAAGACAGGATGCCACCACCAAACTTGTGTATCCTTCCTGAGAAAGAACCATATGACCAACTGTGGAGAAGAAGATTATCGAATTACATATCGAAAGACTCGTCCGAACTGCTCACGCAAATACCTAACGAATAAAAGCTCTATAATTCCACAGAGCCATTTTTTGCATCTCTAATACCTAGCATCCAGAAATGAGCAAATGCAAAATGGCTGCAAATTGTGAGGTGGGAGCTGATCCAGTTGCCTAATGACACTGAACAAGGGTTCAACGTCATAAGAGTGAAGCTGAGGGTCTTAGACTAATGACAATGCAGAACAGGTATGTGCTGGATCTACTGACAGCCATGGAAGATCGGGAGTTCATGTTGCACATTCGTACCTTCCAAATATGCTGAAAATTTGACCTTATCACACGCTATTTTGGCAATGCATGAACTAGGGGTGAAGATGAAAAAAGAAGCTGGCATTCAAGATGAAGATTGGTTCTCCCTAGCCTTCAACTGGGCCCCATCATGGCTTGGAACATTGGTGAAAATGCTGGTGCCCATCCTCGTGTTTGCCTTGGTGATCTTCTGCATGTCCCAATTGGGTCTCAGGTGTTGTGCCAAAGCGGTGCCTAATAGTGCAATGATGATGGTTTCTGTAGGGAGTCCTAAAGTATCTCGAAAAGAAATAGAAGTACAAACTGACTGTCCCATTCACCACATGGCCCCAATTCCTATTGGAGATATAGTTGACTGATTTAATGACACAACCATTGTCCCTCCCCCTGACCCAAAAAATTGCAAAGAAGTATGGGTTGACCTGGCTTGGGATGGTTGTACAGGGAAGCGTATTTGAGGAATGGCTGGCCCTTTCATATTATCCTATGTTCGACAGAAAGACCCAGAAAGAACATCATTTTGTATTCACAGGCTTGCATGGCCGTGCTGCACTAGTCGAGCTTCATGGAAGGATTTCCCTAGGCCCAAATCATTAAGGCAAAATGAGTCCGCACCACCAGTTCTCACAGATGTCGTTACCCCCTTGTCCCTTCACTGTTGCATACATTTAGTATAATTGGGAGGAATGCACCCTGCTGTGAGACAACTCCAGGCTCCTTGCAGTACCCATTTATCACAACCAAGCTGCCAGCAGACCTATAACCCGACCCAGCCAACCCAGAGCCAGAGCCCACACCACTGACCCGACCCCCACACCCCTGCATTCCATGATAAGTGAGCGACCCCCCATCCCATAGCATAAACCAAGCGACCATAAAAGATCTAAGCATGCACAACTGTTTCACCCCTCAGCATAAAACACATCCTTTGTAACACGAGGTACAGGGAGGGATAAATTATGGATCAAGCAAGGGCGGACACCTTGGGTGAGAGAGGAGCGGTATCAACAAAGCCTAGAATGTGTGGGTCAGTGTGACTGTATTTCTCCCTACCTTTCCACTGGCACCAACCCCCAAGCCTCCCAGGTGCATGCCACAGTGGTGTGGTAGTAGGCGTAGTATGCTAGCATAGTTTTTACAATGTAACTCATGAGAGACCTGACAGTCACTCGTGGAGAGATGAGCCCAGCTGACCCACGAGGAGCCCAACAAATGCTGACGAAACCAACCAATTGTTGCCTGGCGTCCCATATGGAGCAGGATCATGTATACTGTCTTTCCAATCAACTGTGTGGGTTTCGACCCTTTGTGTGATGTGATCTATGACTCTGCTGCCTCTCAAAAGGGACTGACCAGTATTCTGCAGTCAGAACGTTCCCGAATAGCAGAGTTATTTTGTATTCTGTACAATTAAACCCTGTTATCTTTGCAAGCTTATTCCCCAAGAGGGTTGCCTTCATTCTGGAGTGTGTGTAAACAGGGACTTGCCTTCAACCTTCTCTGTTATAGAACCAATGGGAAGCCTATCTTTCTGAGCCACAATGAATATCTAAAGACTCAAGCATATCACAAGGTTTATACGCTTTAACAACAAACCCACAGGAAAAGAAGTAAGGCAAATGGGAAAAATGGCAATAACAAGGACATATTGTCTGTGATTGTGTCACCAAGTCTGATAGGCATTGTTTCTTGGCTAGATCGGCAGTTGTGAGCAGTTGGTGACCTTCAAAGACCACTCTCCCTTCCATCTGTATAGCTACAATATACCAAAGAAATACGGCAGCAAGACATGGTGTTGTTGAGATGCCATTGCCTGTTGTTCAATGCTTTGTGAGGATCATATAGGGAAACGGGTTGCAGCAACATACAAATATAGACATGGCTGTGGTGCAGCACCTTGTGGAACAGTGGCAGAACATGGGCAGTAATATTGTGGGGCCAATCTCACCATCAACGTGTATCTGCCAGAGGAACTTTTGTCCAAAGACGTGACATACGTGGGCACAGTCAGGCAGAACAAAGCTGACACATTCCTGGTGTGCCACTCGAGCAGTCATTCATTGGACTCTGTTTAGAATTGAGATACCTGGGGGTGCTGTTGCGTGGCTTGAGCAATGGCTGCAGCATGAGAGCGCTAAATCAGAGGCTCAAGAATCGGGAAACATATTGGGCACACCGTGGCAGTTGGAGACCTGAAATATATACAGAGACACGGCGGAACATCAGGGGAGCACTCAGTACCAGTCACTGAACCCGCGACCCCAGCACAATATGAAGCCTGGGCGCTGCTTCGATCCCTTTGCACATGGAATAACCCCACCCCCCTCGGCAGCGAGACTTCGGTGCCAAAAAGCTCAACGGCAGCCTCAGCAAAACGGGACACCCTGGCTCCACTATGCAGCGACCTGAGCCATATTCCTTCAAGATCATAGCTGAGCTCTGATAGCAGGGGCACCCCGGGGATACCTGACTCCATAAGTCAGCACGGCGCAGGTCCAGACTGTGTGCGCCTCAAGCTGATGTGAACCCCCATCCTGGGAACCACTGATCCCTTCGTTGGTGGGTGACTGTCTGCCCTATACCATCCAGATCATTGACCGAAACAGCCTGCTGACTGAGGCCAGGCACACCCTCCCTGCGATGAGAACAAGCGGCGCTGCTGGATGTCGAAGCCCCTAGACCAACAGGCTTAGGCACATCGCCGGTGCAGAGATCAGACAGAGGAAACGTCTGCCTGGCCCAAATTACAGAGGCTACAACGCTGCACAATGGTGAGTTGGCACGGCTGGGGGCCCACAAAGGGAGGGAATATTATCCACCCCACCACTCACTCTTCCATCCCCCCGCCACCTGCCAAAAAATGAGCAGAGGCCCCCACAGAGGGAGATCTGTACATAGCAGGGGCCTGGACACGCGGTAAAGTGTTATCCATAATTGATGCAGGGGCTCACTGCTGTGAGAGTGAATTCCCCCGAGGCCAGCTACTGAGTCCCTGTCATATAAGGGGCCTCTAACCCCCCATCAGCGGCCACTGCATACTGCACTTAAAGAAACAGGCCTACAACATTCACGTGCCACCTCCTAAACCACCAGCCGCTCACACAGCGTGAGCCACTACAGAAGTACAGAACTGGCACAACGTATGGTCTCTATGCCATGCTTATAGATCTCTGCTAGGGGAGACATTCGGTGGCCTCTACTTGCACTACCTGGCTAAGACGTGGCAAGGGAGATCCCATATTAGAGCACGCCCCCACTGGAGGACTGAAAGAGCCACGGCCCGCTACCCTACGCCACAGGACACTAAATGAGAGCACAGACTCTGGAAGCATCGGCAGGAATACTAGCCCCTAATGGGGGACAATAGCAGCATATCCACAGCGCCTCAGGGCAGTGGGGCCCAATCCCCTGATCCCAACCCTCCCAAAGAACTGAAGCCGCTGTTGCTGGCCACAGCTCAGGATCGCAGACCCTTCTACTGTATCCCCTATAAACAAGATACCGCAGATTCACGATCTCAAATACGACAGGGGTGCCGGTTAATAAGCCGTGGCCTTGGGGGACTAACGACAGATTCCTGCACCCACACTACCAAATCTCCCGGAATGGGCAACCAGAAAAGGCAATCAAAGATGGACCAATTTGCCAGAACATACTGAGAACCCCTCACGCAGGAGGAATCACCTTGCCCATCCCACCTTGACATCTTAGTCCTAAACCAAACTCTATAGGCCCTATAGGGTAGTACGGATAATCTGGGGGCAAAAATAAATGCCTTAACTTGTAAGGTGGACATCTCAGCGATCCAAATAGATAAACTATGTGGTATGATTGCGTAAGCGGAACAGAGGATCGGAGGCAGAGAAGATAAAACCACTGAACTTCAACCTGAGGTGACCACCTTGCAGCAGGCAGTCAAAGGAGTAGTTGCCAAAAACAACGATCTTGAGGCAATATCCAGGAGGAATAATATCCGCATTACGGGGGTGACAGAGAGCACCCATATAGACAATATGGAGCTGTTTGTTGAAAAACTACTCAAGTTCTGGATGACCCGCCGGTCACAAGCATGTTTATGGTGGAAAGGGCACATCGCTCACTAGCAGCTAAATCCCAGCCGGGGGCCCTGGAAAGGGCCATCATAGTTCAGATTTTTAACTACAGAGACCGGGACACCCTGCTGCACGTGGCAAGAGAAAAGAAAACCCTGCAATATTGCCCTCTCATTAGATATGGACAGATCCTCCTCCATCCAGACAACGAATGCACGGGCGACCCAGAAGTGGAAGTCTATTGTGAAAGATCACTCCCTCATTGACGCAGGGGTCTGCTGTAGCTCTTCCAGGATAGACTACATCCAGATATCCCCAGAGCTAGCCCGGGTAACCCATAATGCACAGATGCTCCCCTGTTCCCTATCTGACCACTCCCCAGTCTTGGTACAATTAAATAGGCCACATATCCCATCCAAACAGCTCCAGTGGAGATTCAGAGCTTGTGCCCTGGAAGATGACGCCTTCCGCGAGGGAATTGGTCAAAATATTATTGAGTTGTTCCACACAAACACGGACTCTGTCCCAGACTCCAGGGTGGCCTGGGAAACCTTCAAACTACGGCGGAGGACCTCGAACAGGAAGGGCCTTTTGACTGAGTCTAAAGCCTTCTCAGCGGCAAGGGCGCCAACGACTACTGGGATGTCCGTGTTGATGCTATGCATTAATGTAAATAATCTCTGTAGGTTATTTTGGGTAGAGTGGCCCCCGGCTTCCAGGAATGGATCACCACTATGTCCTGGTGTGAGATGAGAGAGACACAGTACAACCAAACATTGCTACCAAGTGGGAGACCCAAGGATTATTGGGCACCGTTCCGACATTATATTGCAGAGCTAGAAGAGGTCAGGGATCAACCCTCCTCACAGTATTAGAGTCCAGGGGGAAGGCGTCATCTTTTACCCCCTCCATCGAAATTGGGTTCACCTATCTCCGAAATTAACACATGATGCAACAGGAATAGGACGTGTGAATGTATACCCAGCAGCAAATTAATTGCCCCGCGCTGCAGAAGTAAACTAATCCAATATCGCTGATGTAGGAAACAGCCCAAAAAACTCACATTTTTGATGTGCGAACGTAAATGAGTAAAGGTCTATGCCAATCGGGAATTGGGGAGTGGGGCGGGCGGGAGGGTGTAGGGGGTTATTGTTCTATTTCACTGTGCTATTGTCAGTTGATAATAAATATAAAAGTCAATAAAAACTGTTTTAAAAAAATGGAGGTACCTAAGGCAACTCTCTTCTATGTTTTGAAAAAGGGGACAGTGTGATATTAGTCTTATCAACACAATGGCTGAGTAGGTGAAGGAGACCAGGGAATTCAAAAATCATAGGGAACTACAGCATAATGAAATGTAGCTTGACAAAGTTGCCATTCTTGTGTACATGTATACTGGCAGTCACATAACACACCTGTGATCAAGAAGGACACCAACACTATGTATTTTCAGTTCAATGTGTTAAAGTGTGGACTCTGTATTTGTAGGGGCCAAGGGAAACACAAAAATAGATCTCCGATAAGAAATTATAATAGCAATCAGGATAGCCCCTCTCCTTCCAGATGCAGGCAGTTAGATCATCAGGCTCCTGCAGTCACTTTCCAAGTACTTAGAGCTCATTGACTGTTGCTTCACCTTCCTTCTTCTGGTGTTGCATGTTGCATGAATTTCTGATCCCTTATCTGCAGGTCCAGCTAATACTAGGCTTTCACGGGACTTGTATGCCATGACTACTTCTGGCATCAAGTCTTCTGTGAAGATGGGGCCGTGGCCATAGCTGGAAGGGAGAGCTAAGGGGGAGTCCCCATGGGACAGACTGAGGATTACCATTCTCTATTTCCCTTCACCTCTCTGACCTGACCAACACCTCCCACCAGTGTTTTATTACTTCTCCTACTGTCTGGTCCTACCTATGGCTGACCTGACTCAAGGGAAAATTCCTGCTCTACCTACTATAAAATTCTTCTAGCCCTTCGATGTTCTTCTCCCTACTAGCTATGTCCAACACACCTTGCCAATAACTGTAAAATTCCATGGAATCATAAGGGTAATATTCTTCCTCTTCCTGGTCCAACCTCCCCCAGTTTCTTTGTGTCCCTCAGTGTCTGGCTTGAAAACAGCCCTTAAATATGTTGGGAAAAAATATTTTCAACAACATTAGCAAGGTTGTCTCAGACCCCTGTCTCTCAATGTTCAACCACTTTCACCTTAGTTCCACTTTCACTTCTACCCCTAGCACCTGCACTCCGCTCTGGTACTCCTCTTTCCAATTCCTCCATATGACTCACTCCATCAGATGCTTTTCCTTCACTACCTTGAGGGTCACAACTCCCACTGGCCCTGGGTTTTAACATTTCCTCCTGCACTCTGTCTTACCTCCAGCCCCCACACATCTGCTTCCAGTTGTTATCTCTTCCTTACCCTTAAGCTGTTCTCATTTTGTTGTTATCCCCTCCATCACCCTCTCAGCATTCAGAACCGCCTCTAGTTCTGCCTTTGTGTCTCCTGGTACTTCCTCTTTCAGCGTTTTTCTTCCCAAGACCTAATTCGGCCAGCTCTCCTTCTCTGGTTTCACCGTATCACCCTATCTCATTCACTATCCTGCACTTAGTACCTCAACCTTTTCTCACCTCAACTTCTTGTTGTTACCACCATCACCTACACATAGCCCCCCCCTGGCCACTCCCTCCTAGTATTTCCAACATATCTTTGACCATTTCAGCTCTCACCACCTCTGCCTGCTCTCCAGTGCAGTCAACTCTCCAGTCTCCTCTATTAATCCAGCCTCTTTTCCCTCCAGCACTCTAGTCGCTACCAGTCTCCAAACATGAACTTTATAAATACAAATAAATAAATAAATAAATAAATAAACATTTGGCTTATCGAGTATGCATTTTACATTCTTCAGTTTAGAGAATAATCTGTGCACTCAGGGAAACTTCAAGGTTGCACTCTTGGGAAAAATGAAAAATGCTTCTGTAACTACGTGTTACTAAAATGCAATCCCTAGTTGGGAAGCCACAGGTTTTGTAATATTGTTTCTTGAAGTCATGAAATGTCTTCATGCATGTTCCAGACAAACTTTCAGCAATGTCAAAATGCACACAACCATTGTCTAGTGAACAGAAATGTTTTCCATTAAAAGGAAATTCAGGTTTCTCTACATTGAAACTTGAGGTTTATTTAATTTTATTTTAATCTGTGTTCAGCGCTGTGCCTACGCAGATGTTCCCGAAGCTCCTTGGAGGGTTCAAATATTGAAAAGGGAAAGCTTGAGCAGAAGTTACTAAATGTTTTCAGGATGGGATAGGAAGATTAGGATAGACAAGTAGTAGCAGTAATGGTTTTGTGTGGGGAAACAGGTATGTTTTGAGGCTTGACCTGATACTGGTGATTGAGGGTGCAGTGCAGATGTGAAGAGGCTGGGTCTTCCATGCTCTAGATGCCCACTGGGTAACTGCTTGTTTCTGTATGCATGCTTGTTTGTGAGAGTGATTGCGAAGGACACAGTGCATAATTCTAGCAGATACTTCCATTCATGCTCTAAGCAGGCAGCTTCAGCCTTCCCTCTCCCTCAACAAACTCTCCTTTCAATCGGCGCTTTACCCTGTTTTCTTCATAATCTAATCATTATCATTGGGATGATCTATTTTAACTAAAGCATATGTCTTGGCTACTCTTATCCTTTTTCCATTTGTAAATATATGCCCATATTGTAAATAATCTTTCCCAATGAAAGTTAAGACTAATAAAAATATGGCTTGCAGGTCAAGTGTAAAGTGAAGCAACAGTGCTGCACTTACCTGAAGAAAACACTGGAACAAGATATTTCAATACCTGCCTAATGCTGTCTTCCACAAAAGCAGAGTCTTCGGTGTAGTATGTTGCCATAGCACTCGCTGAGTTATAATGTTTGTCATATAGCTCAATCCAGGCTGAATTCAATGCCATTTTCACGTATTCAAGTTGTTCCTTTACTCTATATGTCTCTTGTCTGTGAGTTCTCAAAGTAGCACACACATGAACTAAGTGCTCGGTGAGCGCCTGTTTAAAGGATCTTTCGCCTCCCTTAGGCTGTGGGGGTTCTCGTTATGAATATTTGCCTTTTAAATATTTTCTTTGATCTACCCAAACAAGGGCGCTCATGCTGTTCGTTCGTTCACATCTTTGAATACCACCAAACCTAAGCAGGGTTTCATTTATAGCCAATGTTTTGCAGATTACTCTTTTTATTTTCACCTGATTTCCTCGTGATCCAGACATTGGGCCTCATTCCGAGTACATCGCTTTGGTAAAATGTTGCAGTAAAGTGGCAGTAATTCTGTTATCACTATTCACCAAAGCGTTGCACTAGGAATGTTGAGGGGAAAGGGGGGTGATTGAAAGGTAGAGCAGATTTTGCAGGATTTTGCTCATGTGGTCAACCTACAGATTTGGGCCTCGGGTGTCCAGGACACCAAGGAAAACAGGGAACCACATTCATTTCCAAAAAGAAGACACCCGTGGGAATTCACAGCGGTCTGACTTGCGCAAATCTGCCCAGAATGTATTACCCACAATCCCTGGCAAAGTCCAAAATTTGGCAGAAAACCCACCATTTTCAGACATTTCCCTCTGCCCAACCACCAAAACATGCCGCCAACAACATATGTCCTAACTACCCGCGTTCCTACAGGTGTCCTGATGAAAACAGTACCTCACATGTGTGGGTGCACCTACATGGGCGCAAAGGGAAAAGGCTAAACCACTGCTACCCCCAAAGGGTTTGGGGAGCCAACCTACATATTTGGGTCTGGGGTGTCACAGCCACCAAGGAAAACAGGGAGCCCCATGCATTTCAGAAAAGAAGAAACCCGTGTGAATCCACAGAGGTCTGACTTGCGCAAATCACCCCAGAATGTATTACCCACAAGCCCCAGCAGATTTAGGATAAAAAACACAACTTTCGGACATTTCCCAGCTGGAAACTACTGAAACACACCGCCAACAACACATGTCCTACCTTCCCACTTTTCCACAAGTGTCCGAATGAAAACAGTACCTCAGATGTGTGGGTGCACCTACCTGGGCAGAAAATAAATAGTGTTCACCATCCACAAGTCCAACGGCAGTCCCAGGGATCCCCGGGTGGGTTCCCGTCCATTCCCCGTGGAAAATTCTGTAATGCTGCCTACCCAGACCTCCAGGATGTCCGGGGGTGATGTCACTGGACTTGGGTACCCTTCTCCCATGTGGGTCGACCATCCCCAAGCTCAGCCTGGAGCTCTGGCTGGGCTGTGTTATAGCGTTTCCCTCCGGGGAAGAATGGGGACCCTGCCCAAACTGCCACCGGACTTGGGAACGGTTGACCCACATGAGAGACAGCCACCCAAGGCCAGGGACATCACCCTAACCAATTGGCTTGGCTGTGTTACAGAATTTCCCTTGGGGAAGGGATGGGGACCCTGCTAAGGATCCCTGGGACAGCTGCTGCACTTGCGGATGGTCGTCCCATATGGGAGACAGCCCACCAAGGCCAGGGACATTAACCCCAACTATCCTGGAGCTCAGGCTGGCTGGCGTTGCAGCTTCTCCCTCATGGAAAGGTCAGGGATGCTGCCGGGGCTCCCTGGGGCTGCCGCTACACCTGGTATGGTCAAACCACATGGTAGTCAGCGGCCCAAGGCCAGGGACATCACCCCCGACTATCCCAGAGCTCTGGCTGGTTCTGCATTGGAGCTTCTCCACCTGGGAAAGGTCGGGGACCCTGCCGGGGCTCCCTGGGACTGACGGTGCACTTGCAGATGTTCAAACCACATGGGAGACATCCGCCCAAGGCCAGGGATATTACCCCCAACTTTCCTGGAGCTCGGGCTGGCCTGCATTACAGCTTTTCCCCACCAGGGAGTCCAAGCCATGTGCCAATACCTTCCCGAAGGGAAAAGCTGTAATGCAGCCCAGTCAGAACTCCAGGACGGGTGGAGTTGTTGTACCCGGCCTTGGACATTAGTTTATCATGTGGGTGTACCGTCCCCAAGCACCGCAGCATTTCCAGGGAGCCCAGGCAGGGTCCCCTTCCCTTCCCAAGGGAAAATATGTAACGCAAGCTGGCCTGTATTACAGCTTCTCCCTCCGGGAAAGGTTGGGTTCCCTGCCGAGGCTCCCCGGCACCAATGCTGGGTTTGGAGACAGTCAAACCACATGGGATACAGCCGTCCAAGGCCAGCAACATCACCCCAACCATCCTGGAGCGCTGGCTGTGCTACGTTGCAGAATTTCCCTTGGGGGTCGGAAGGGGACCCTGACGGGGCTCCCTGGAGCTGCCGCTGTGCTTGAGGACGTTACACCCACATGGTAACCGGATGTCCAACGACGGGGACATCACCTCCAACCGCCCTGGAGTTCTGGCTGGGCTGCATTACAACGTTCCCCTTTAGGGAGGTATTGGCACACTGCACGAACTCCCTGGTGGAGAAAAGCTGTAACACTGGCCAGCAAGAACTCCAGACCGGTGGGAGGTGATATCCCCAGCCGTGGGCACCCGTCCCATGTGGGTGAATCATCCCCAAGCACAGTGGCAGCGCCAGGGAGCCCTTGGCAGGGTCCCCATCCCTCACCAGGAGCAAATTCTATAATGCAGCCTAGCCAGTGCTCCAGGATGGTCGGGGGGTGGTGTCCCTGGCCTTGGGCGTCTGTCTCCCTTGTGGTTTGACCATCCTCAAGCCCAGAAGCAATTACAGGGAGCCCCAGCAGGTTCCCCGACTTTTCACAGAGGGAGAAGCTATTACGCAGGCCAGCCAGAGCTCCAGGAAAGTCGGTGGTAATGTTCCTGGCCTTGGACGGGTATCTCCCATGTGGTTTTACCATCCCCAAGCCCAGCAGCAGTACCAGAGAGCCTCGACAGGTTCCCCGTCCTTTCCCAGAGGGAGAAGTTTTAACGCAACCCAGCCAGAGCTCCAGGCTGGTAGGGGGGTCATGTCCCTGCCCTTGGTCCAGCTGACTCCGATGTGGGTTGAACGTCCCCAAGCCCAGCCGGGGTTCCTGGGAAACCTGGGACATTCCCCGTCCATTGCTGGAGGGAGAAGCTGTAACTTAGGCCAGCCAGAATACCAGGATGGGTGGGGATCACGTACCTGGCCATGGGCACCCGTCTCCCATGTGGGTTGACCATCCACAAGTGCAGCGGCAGTCCCAGGAAGCCCTGGCAGGATCCCCATTCCTCCCCAGAGTTGACATCTGTAACGCAGCACAGCCAGAGGTGCAGCCTGGGCTTGCAGACAGTCAACCCACATCGGAGACAGCCTCTCCCTGAGAAACACCAACATTACACTGACATGGGGGACAATTTGTGGCCTAACCCTGCAGTTTTGTCACAGCCTACCAAAATCCCTCCCCAGATGGCACACTTCCGCCCACACCATCAAAAATCCAGCCCCAGTCCCACCCACCCCACTGACAATGGGCCCTAACCGTAGAATAATAAACAACAGTACTCACATAACGTTGCAGCTGCTTACGTAGAAAAAAACGAAACAAAACAAAAAACATTAGTTACCTCTGGTCACCTCAGCAAAAACAAATCATAAATACTACTCTGATCACGGCCCCCCTTTCAAGCCATCCTTGGTGGTCTACTGATCCTCACTCCCCCGTAAAAACACATTTGCCCCTTACTAGGGGCAGATCTGCCCCCAGGGAGGGCTATATGAGAGCCCGCCCATCGATTTGGGGTGGGTGGGAGAGGGCCATCCCCTTTTCAATATATAAGTCGCTGGTGGTTTAGGGTGCCCCTCAACCCCTCCACCAATAACATAGAGTTTTTGTTTTTATTTTGCCCCTACCTGGGGAGGCATGTACCAAGATTTCTGGTGGCCCTCTTCCTCCCACCCCAAATGAATGGGGGCATCTCATGTAGCCCTCCCTCAGGGCACATAGAGGCAGAAATCTGCCCCTAGGGAGGGCTACATGACGTTCCCCCCATCCATTTAGGGTGGGGGAAGAGGGCCACCCCCTTAAAAAACACAAACATCCTGGTGGTCTAGTGCCCCCCGACCCACCTAACCCCAACTAAATATTTTTTGTTTTCCTTTCCCCTAGGGGCAGATGATCACCCATCTGGCCCCAGATGGGCCATTACATCTGGCCCCATGCCTTGGGGCCAGGGGAGAGGGGTGCTTACATAATAAGCAGCCCTCTCAGCCCCCACATCACAAACAGATCCCTGGTGGTCTAGTGGCATTGCTGGGCGCGGATTGAGCATTCTGCGCCCGATCTGCATCCAGCAATGCTTCAAAAAGGTGTTGTTGGAAAGGGGAGAGTCTCCCCTTTCCAACAACACCTCCCTCGATTTGAATGGCACAATAGTGCCGCAAATCGAGGGGGAGAAAGGTGGGGACTCAACTTTCATTTTCACTGCAGCCGAAAATGGCTGCCGTGTTGAAAATTACTTTCAGTTTTATGTCGGCTGACGTGGAACTGATGGAAATCCAACCCTCAGGCCGTGAGGAGGAACTTCCGCCTGACATAGCCCGGGGGTTTGATTTTAGTGTTGTGCGATCCCTCGAAACAAAGTGGCGAAAAGGATGAGCTATCTCGTCCTTGACAACAGGAACGAAATGCCAAGGACGAGATAGCTCATCATTGGTACTTAAGGAGTTAATTGGTGTGCGAAATGTGATGGTGAATTTGAGGACATTCGAGATTGTTTAGTTAGTGCACCCATTTTAAATGGGTTAAAAGATGACTGGGAGGTACACGGATGCAAGTGAGAGTGGTCTAGGGTGTGTAGGTCTAGGGTGTGTAGGAGGAGAGGAGATGAACTGCACACCTTGGCGTTTGCATTACGTGTGTTGAAGGAAGCGGAGAAGAGGCATTGTGTGTGAGGTATAGAAACATTTCGAAAGTTTGCAGTAATGACAGAAGTTTGTGGTGGTGATGGATCACAAGCCTTTGGTGACATTTTTCACAGGATGGGATTGGATGGAATTTCAAAGAGGATTGACAGATGGATATCCCCCATGCAGGGTTTGTATATGGGAGTGAGGAACGTCAAAGGAAAGGTAAATGTCATAGCTGAGGCGTTGTCCTGCAAAATCCTACAGCGGAGGAATGCGCTGCGAAATGTGAGGGGGAAGGTGAAGTGTTTGTCAACTGCAAAATTGCCAAGGAAGATGAATGGAGAGAGCAATGTGAGAAGGATTTGTCCAATGTGATGGTGGAAGAAATGTGTCAAGGAAGGGTGGCCAAGAGATGAAAATGATTAAGAATTGAAGGGATACACGAAGGTGTTGCAAGAATTGGGTGTGGAAAAGGGATTGTTAGCTCGAGGTGAGCGCATGGTTGCGCCAGAGGGCATGGGCGTTGTTGTGTTAAGGATTGTCCATGAGGAGCATTTTGGTGTTAACAAGACAAAGGGACTTATACGTCAAGATTTATGGTGGCCGGGGATGGATGTGGACATTGAGGTGTTTCTAAAGGAATGCAAGGTATGCAAGGACAGTGACAAGGTACTAAACACCAGAGTGCCGCCAATGAAAATTGCTGAGCCTCCAAGTTCAGTCAGGGATGTGGTGGCCATGGACAGGTTTGGTCCCATACCTGTTATGGGGGCACAGAGTGCGTATGTAATAGTTTTGGTGGATCTATTATCTTAGTGGCCAGAGGTTTGCATAGTGAGGGATGTTAGTTCTCACAGGATTCTAACATCTTTGGAGTCAGTATTCTGGAGAGCGGGATTCCCCCGAAAAATAGTGTTGGACGATGGTCTGCAGTTTGTGGGGAGAAAGATGGAGGATTTTTGGGAGAATAATGGTATAGGACAGTCACCGACTGCATTGTATACCCCTAAGGGTAATGCCACTGTGGAGAGGTTAAACCGAACACTGATGGATGAAATTAGAATTGCCATTACATCTGGTGGAGATTGGGAACGGGCGATTATGGAGTGTGTGATGCATTATAAGATTGCCCCACACCAAGTAACAGGTGTTTCCCCATTTGAGGCATTAAGGAAGAGAGCACCTAATTCGCGTTTGCATCCGGGTGGATGAAGAAATGTGCAGGCGTTCAAGAAGAAGTACAGGTGAGGGCTCCACAGTTCAGGATACTAAATGCTCAAAGGAGGGTGAAAGAGAGGTATGATGAGAGGAATTGTGTGAAGGAGTGTGCCTTAGGGGAGGGTACAGACATGAATATTAAGAAATGTAGGAGAGTGGACAAAGATCTTACAAAATATTCGAATTTGTTGCAAGTAGTGAAGGATTTAGGGAACACTGTGATGTTGAGCAATGGAGAGAAATGTAGTAAAGTGAGAGTAGCAATTGCTAGGCAATAAGCTTAAAGTTTAATGTCCCTAAAGGGTAGCAGGTGTTATGTATGTTACCTACATGTTGCATTCCCACCCATAATACATACATGCATAACAGCTGTGGTATTTATGTGTACATAGTTAATGAGGGTTGTGCATAGTTATTTAGATTTCAGAGTGCAGTGGTAGCATTCCATCATGGAATGAGAAACTAATGGCAAGAAGAAGAATGTTAGCTTTTAAAACTGTTGAACTGTTTGCCCTGCTGCAGAGGTTGGGACTGCTGTAAGGAGAAGAATAAAAGTCCTGTTTGTACAGACTTACTGGATTTGTGTGATCTGTCTACTTTATGATAGTCCCTTCGTTGACTGTAATTTGTGAATAGTTTGAGAGATAATCACTCCATCGTCTTTGCATTATTTAGTGCATGTGTGCACTGTATTGTAATTTTGACTTATCCTTTAAAGACATTCAACTGAGAATGTATGTTCATTAACAGTTACTTTCTTCATAAATTGAAACATCAGTAATTAATATATGTAGATGGAGGAAACAATTAGCTGGACTTAGCACAAGTGTAAACATTTTTATTTCCTGCTTCCCAGTCCATAATTTATTTTCAGAAATGAGCATTATTTGAAACCCAACCCCTCCAGTAAACATAGTGTATTCAATCTCTTATTTTTATTTTGGCGATGAGACAGCAAGGCTGTACTCTTCTGAGTAGCGAAAACGTCAGTCTTTAGGTGGTCATAGGAGGTCAAAGCTCTGTTAATGTTTGGTCATAGCATACGCCTGTAAAGCCATTATATGGCGACAGAAAGGCTCGCTTTGCACATACAATGACCTGCTCCCAGGTTTCCTGACACTTTTGTGGACTTGAGGGTTTGGTGTATTATTGCAGGCCAATCTCCCTAACCACAGGGTCATTTTACAGCAAGGTGGCAGCCATCTCCTGCCAACTTTCCCAATCAAGTGAACCTCTTCCCACCCAAACTTCAGAATCTGAACGTGACATTGTGAATGATTACATTTCACTGTAGCATACCTTATGCTTACCATTATTTTTTCTTTTACATACACTAAAAGGGAAACAGATAATCTATAAGAAATTTGAAATATTGCAACAGTCCGCTGTTGATAAAAGTCAAGGGTATTTAATATGATTCTATGACCTAGTGTTAAATAAAACAGACCTTTAAATACACAGACCTGCCCAATACATTCCTGAAGAGAAGAACTTTTCCGGAGTTTTCAATAGCTGCATAAGGCAATCATCCATAAAGCGGAGTCTTCAGTGTAAAATGTTGCTAGAATATTCTCTGAGATATCATATTTCTTATACAGTGATCACAGAGCTGAACTGATGCCATTTTCAATAATTCAAGCTGTTGCTGTCTGTGAGATAAATAATGATTAGAGCAACTCAAACAATGCATTGATATAATAAGGGGGATTGGGCAGCTACTTAACATCTCTCCCACCAGTGTTTGCTCTGTGCTCTCACCTTATAAACATCTACCTTCTGATCTACTGCAACGGGGGGACCCATTCTGCTCTGGGGGTGACAACACAGATGATTCATGCTTGTGTTATGGCCCCTGGTCTGCATGTTTAGGCCTGATGTTTTCACTTGACTGCGGCAAGAGATTACCTCGTGATCCTGTTGGCGCCTTCAGTTGAATGCGTAAGAGATGCCCGGAGTGTACTTGGCATCACATGCTCCAGAGCTGTGTGTTAGTAAATATATAAAAGACAGTAACTTTGAGAAGCAAATGAACCCTAATCAAAAAAAGTATATGTGATTCCTTGTGACGTCCCCATCAATGATACGCAAAGTGCTATTGTTGGAAGTAGCTTATTGATCTGTTGTGGCAGGAGGGAATGTGACTGCCTTTATTGCTTTTCAAAAATATTTTGTATCCCATCACTGCTTCCATTTAATGTACGTAGAAGTAGTTCCCAAAGCAGAACTAGTTTAGGGTTCTGTTATTTTATCAGCTCCAGGAAGGGCACCTGGTAATTGGGGCTTGTTTAGTAGGTCACTGTTATCAAACATGCAGTTGAGGGTTTACTTTTTCATTGCATAATATTACCAATGTGTGCAACCTTGGACATAGGCCAGCTACCAACAAGGATGGGGTGCCAAACCGCTGCGGATCGCTGCAATATCTAGATTCAAACTTAGAAGCAGTAACTCATCTAATAATATTTTGATTCATTCACAGCAAACCTTTGCTGAAAATGACTAGCGATGTCACCATTGGATTGTCTGACGTCGGTTAACTCTGCGCTTACCCTTATGTACCCTTAGGTACACCACTGACTTCATTTATATAGGTATGCAGACACAGATATCTCTTTTATGCAATCTTTAGAAACAGCTTGTGATGTTTGTCGCTTTACCTCTGGTTATCCGTACTTATATGCATATCTCTCTGTCTAATTCAGTCAGCGCTATTCTTCCATGAATCGAGGGAGCAGCCCACGTTGATAGTAATCCGTGTACTCTAAAACATTGTGTTTGAATGCTAGATGCAGAGACTCCTGGTACTCTAGACTCGTTTATAGGCAGGCTGTTCATATATAGTTCACATCTAGGTGTTGGAACCTAGTCATTCATTTTCCAAGACTAGGAAATTCACGTATATTATTTATACATTCCATGAAGGCAGCAACACTCATCTGTGGAATCTTTTGTTCATTTTCTCCCGCTATTTTCACAGCTTGGGAATCATTCGTGAGCCATCTGTTGTGCCTAAATTTGGAAACAAACATCAGCTGTTTGTGCCACTTTATGATCGACATGAAATAAACTCCAGCACGGGTGATCATTTTATCACTCTACATTTTTAGGTATGTTGTAATCGGATACTCTTTAACTTTTTCTTTCTCTGCTAAGTATCCTCAAATGGACCCTGCCTCTTGAAACTATTTTTTCATGATCTATCTACAATGCAGTGCCATCCCATGTTATCCATTTAGAAGTATTGGTCAACCAGAGATAACATATATGTAGAATCACATATAAATGAGATCTGAATACACTGTATAGACCATGTATACCAGAAACCAAGAGCAATGCTCCAGATGAACACGAGCAGACAGTAGACTACTATTGGATTGAATTCATACTGAAATGTTTTAGAAATATTTTAGATATATAGGGCCTCATCACGAGTTGGGCGGTAATTAGCCCTAGCGCCAAACCCCCGGCGCTATTAGCACCGGATCACGGGTTTGGCGGTAATGGAATTCCCCATTCCCCACTGAGCCCATTCGGGAATGCCCCATTCCCCATTGAGCTCAATGAGGAATTTTCGCGCTCTTACTGCCGGTGGATTTCCTGTCGGCGTTAATAGCGCGAATTTTCAGTGGATTTCCCCCCAGCTCAGAGCTGGGGAGAAATCCGCTGAAGCCCTAATTTGGCCGACCCTTAAATCCGGCGGTAATAGCGCGACCGCCAGATTTAAGGGTTACCGCCAAAGTTATGATGCGGCCCATATACTCAAAAAACATGTCTGAAGTTTAAATTCATTTTGATGCATTCTGTATATATCTTGTAATGATTGGACTGTAATATTGTGTATTTTATTATTATTTTTTCCAATAGTCCGCACTGGCCATTGAAGAAAGGGAATACTCCTCAAAACGCGTCACCCTTGAAAAACAGACTTTTGTATCTATTATTCCTGTGCTTGTTTACTAATGCTCGAGTGTTTAGTTGTTTGTAAATTCAATTTCTTACAAATGAAATATACTTTATTTTTCAAAAAAAATGTCCTTTGTACGTGACCAAATTATTTTTCCATGTACAGAATGTACAGTAAGTTTAATTCATAAACTGAAGTTCTACAAATGTTCTAGTAATTGGATTTTGTCCAACATTTCATAGTGTGCAGGGGACGGAAGGATTCCTAGGTTGAATCTTCTCCATTTCTTTGTTTCTTGTGGGGTTTTTGTGCCATGATCCCAGTTCCTCCCCTGCACCTAAAAAAACCAAAACATATCTAATTAGATCCTCTTATTACTCATTATCTAAAGGTGTGCACCAGTGTCCCAACAACAATGTCACCATTGGATGACAAGCTATTTGACTATGCCCCCCATTGTAGATTCCTCCACGATCCACACATGAAAATATAGGGGTTTCCTCAAAGACATTGCTTTCCATGTCCTATGAATTAGGTAGGGCTTGCACTGTTTGTAGATAACCACATCCCCTGCAGGAGAGTAGTTAATGCATAACTGTGCTTTACCAAATCTGATACAAGCCAGAGGAAGTCCATGACTTTTCACGAACTAGGTCCTTTCCTTGGTGCTTGGTGCGGCAAGTAGAGAGTGGAGAGCTGAGGGTGAGACGTGTGTTCCAAGATCAGGTGTGATGGCGATACAGGGATGGAGAGCACCTGTGACTTGGGCTCAGGAGCTCGGGAGCCAGCAGTGAGATACCCCATGGGGGAGGTCGTATTGTGTGGCAGATACCGCAAAGCAGTGCTGAACCCTGATCTGCATTGATGGTGTGCAGAAACATGGGTGGTCGTGCACACCTTGGTAACGCCTTGGTAGAGCCTTGATGGCAGGGAACTGCAGTAGTGACTTTTAATGGTCTAGCCCAATACTGCCCCATATTGCCCCTTTTTAAACATGCCGCTCTTTGACATGCTCAAACCTGTATTGTTTTGGAGCTCCCTGGCGAGTGCAGGAGTCTCAGTGTCATCTAACTGTGGATAGCAAACTTGCAGTTTGGTGTTGGGTTGGCCTGCATGCTTTGCGGTGGGGTTACAGAGTTATTTTATTCCTTCCTCGCTCCTTCAGAATATCCTGAGGTATTAAGTTAAGTGAATTTCCACAGAAGAATTGCTTTGTGCGATGCACTGAGCCACCCATGGAGTGCATGGCTGGTTGTATTCTGTAATATTTGGCTCTCCCTAAACATCTGGTGGAGAGCTCGGAGCCCTGAGCGAAGAACCGCATTTACTAACTCACCCCAAAACGTGTGCGTTGATTTTAGAATTGTCTGTGAATTAGCCCTTAGTATTGTGCACAACCAGCTCATATCCTTGCCATTGTGTTGTTAATTATGCACGGGACAAACAGCAAGATGGTAGCACCAGATAGCGCTTGCTCTACCCCTCTGAGTCAATCTTATGCGGCGACGTCTAGCAAACCATCTTATAAATTACATACTAACTTTGAGACACGCTTCAAAAAAGTGCAATTAGGGTCAAATAACAGCTACACAGTCAGAGGAGATAAAGATGAATGCCTCTGTCTCAGACAATGAACTTTTAATGGCAGCTGATAACAATAGAATGTTGTATGGAGTCATTAATATTGACAGAAAAGAACTGCCCTCTCTCACACTACGTACAACTACTAAGACGACATATAAGAATTCTCAAGAAAAAAGTGAAATTATAAATAAATTTTAAAGGATAATGTACACTCCTTCTAGGTAGATCACCCTCACTGTTCTACACAGATCTTCTAGCTAGATCACCCTCAGTGTTCTTCTGTAATGGATCGTAATCAGTTGAGCCCTCCTCATCTGCTTATTAACCATCATCAGATGCCCCGTCACCTCCTAAAATGCAGGACTTCGCTGATATAAACCAACCCAGGGCACATTCCTCATTACTTGCATTCAACTTCATCCTTAATTCCCTAGTCAAACTTTATGACAACATAAATTGGAATTTTAAGGACCAAATTGACACAATACATATAATGAAGAATGAAATGGCCCTCATAGAATGATACATTATGGCTACATCAAATGGACATGATTGTGAAAGTTGCAAGGGGTTTCAGAATGTGGGTAATGTGGGATGTTTTTACCCATGCATCCAAGCCCTACCATAAAACTGTGCAGTACTGGCATGGAAAACATCATAATGGCTAGCACTCCCCAGAGAGTGCACAGGGAAAACATGAAGAATAGGCTGCCACCCATTTTTGCCTATGTTGTGAGCACAGGAGGGCACCGCCTAAAACCACCATTGGGCTACACACACAGTAGCCTGAACCCATTGGGAATGGCAATGCTGATTGCCAAAAGCAACCCAGAACTGTGGTGAATTCATTTTCTTAATAACAAAAATGGATGCAGTACCGGTGCTCACCACTATCAGAAAGCCGGCGTTTTAAAACCACCAGACTTTTGTGTAAAACTGAACAAATGAACCGAAACCAGGCCAAGGAAAGACTTGCTAAGAGGTGGATACAATGTAAAACTATATTCTGAAATGACTTGAAGGAAGTAATTATTTAATGTATATATAAAAAATAGCTGCATGTAAGTTGGATTTGAATGTAGAAAACTGGGAACTAAAGTGACATTTAGCTGAATTCTGCCTGACAACTACCCCCAACAGGAGTTGAACTGGCTCAACAACTCTTCCCAGGCCTGGCTGCATCCTGCTGGCCCCACCACAAGGAGATCATACGGCCCTGTTGATTTAAAGGGGAGTGGCAGCTGGGGACTGCAGGGAACTGAACAATGGGCCTTCTTTGGCTCAGGCAAATGTTATATTGGGAGGGTCGTAAAATGGCTTCCTCTTGGGGGAAACTGGGAGGGGCAGTGCCTCTGCTAGCAAGCTGAGCTTGGGGGAAGTGGATAAACCAGTTATTCCACCATGTGATGTGGGAAGCCACACCCCTGTTTGACCAGGGCATAATTTTAAAAAGATAGATAATTCATAGTACGGAACTGTCAAAATTATATAAATTATATCATTATTCTTGGGATTTTTCCGTGCACATTTTAAAAGGTGTTAGGACCCTGTGGGATGTTCTTGGGGATAGTAGCGGAAAAAAGGTTGTTACTCCAAATGTCTGCATGTTAAAAATCTGATGCTTTATCATCTGAAACCCATATCCCTGGTGCACATTTGTGTAAAATCTGGAAAGGTTTAGAGGTCGTTATCTGGATGAAAAGGGGAGAATTCTGTCATCAGTGGACACGACATCGTACAAAGACAGGGATCGGATGGTTTGGTGCTACAGAAAATATTAACTGGACCTATAATATGAAAAAAATGGTACATAGATAAATATGTATTTGGATCAGAAATAGATTTGTGTGCAATTTGACAAGGGGTGGTTCCTCTGACCATAAAACCTACAGCATAACTCTGATACTCCATTTCTTCCCCCCAATCAAGGGAGAGAGGAAAGCTTGGCCAATGATAAGTAAGAGGGGCAGGCTTAGCTAGGCCCAGGCACACACCCATTTTCAAAACACATAAAAAGGGCCACTGAAACTCATGTAGGGGATTCTCTTTCCACTTTCTTGCGGGACGCTTTTCCGGGAGACTCCAGACTTCAAATCCATCAACCTCCAGAGACCAGAGATCCAGAGATACCAGAGATCCAGAGAGACCAGAGATCCAGAGAGACCAGAACTGTGCAGTGCTGTGAGCAGAACCAGAGATCCGGATCGCTGTGAGAAGAACCACCAGAAGTCCCGTCCAACCTAACCACACCTTGACGGCTTATTTCAAAAATATAGTGTGAGTACTCACTGTGCCAAAACCAATTTCTTAGTTTAAAATAATCTAATCCAAACTATTTTAGCCTATTAGAACTGCCTCCTAGAATTGTGTCATTCTGTCATCTTTAAAACTGAATACCGTCATCTGTCATTCTGAGCTTTAAAATTTCAAATCCGAAAAACTACTTTCACAAAATCGTCCGTATCTCCGGAACCGTTTGTGCTAGGAAGGAGATTTAACTCTCCTTCCATTTGTTGCATAGGGGGGGGAGGGTTAATTTTCAAAAGAAAAAGTGATCATATTACCTTTTGATAAAATCATAACAAGTATTTCTGTACTGCAATGTATTCCTCATTGCTTTTCCCTTGAAACCATAAAAGTATTTTCGCTGCCTTATCCATCCTATACCAACTCCTCATTGACTGTAAAGAAGTGTGCTAGTGTTAGGTTACCCATTGTTGATCAGCATTCTATTCATAAGTTTGATATCAATTATTAATTTGTTATAAAAGTGTGATATATATATATATATATATATATTGTTTATTTTTTCAAATAAACCTTTTAAGTTTGCAAAACAAGCCTACTTCTTGGCTCAGTGGGGTCAAGGGGGATTCTAAGAGAGGGGTGTTATACAAGGGTTCATCATCCAGATTATAATTTGCCATAAAAATATATAAATAAGGGTTTTCATCAGCATTCCAGACTAGGCATTGACTTAGCTGTAGTGTTGAATTGAATCCGCTTACAGTAAAAAACGGAGAGTGGGGCATCATGGGAAATAATGCTGCCCTTTGATGAAGAGGACTTGATTCCAATGGAAGATACCGTGATTCATTTTTATCAAAATAAAGGCAACAACTCTAACGAGAATTTAATTTGTTGTGATGTACAAGATAAAAACAAGACACAAATGAAATGAAAGTCAAAAAATTAGAAAAGGATGAAAAAATACTAAGGACATGCCTACTAGAAGAAATGCATGCTCGGGAAACTTCTTAAGGA
Source organism: Ambystoma mexicanum (assembly GCF_040938575.1). Lineage (NCBI taxonomy): Eukaryota > Metazoa > Chordata > Amphibia > Caudata > Ambystomatidae > Ambystoma > Ambystoma mexicanum. The sequence goes on from NC_090941.1 coordinate 1,094,921,840, forward strand.
AATTGAAAAATTCCTTACTTGAAAACTCCAAAGAGGACGTTACCCCTATGGAGGAAGATGTACAACTGATTGAAGAAGTAACTCAGGGTCAAACAGCCAATGAATGTAATAAGCTAACACAATCTAATCTAAAGGATCTTTGGCAATGCCAGGAGACATCAAAAACAAAAAACAACAAAGAAACAATAATAAAATACAAATGATATGCTTATTCATATGGGCAATGACAGGAAACAGGTAGCCTATAGTCGGGGAGATCGAGGGCAACAACAAATAAATGGTAAATATGCTAGACAATTTCACTTGACATGGATCTGTTGCCTCACAACACGAAAACTCAAATGGAAAAGGTTTCAGATGTTGCAGACTCTGAATGCTTGCACTTAATAACATACAGCTTCAAATGATTTGAAAAAATAATCAGAAGTGTATAGACTGGAATGATGAGGAAAGAATTGGACTTCAAATTATGGCAAACAATAAGACAGGATCTGGAGTATATCGGCAGCAACTAAGAACATATGATATTGCCAGTTTTCCATAAAGAAGGCCTTTTTAAATCACATCCCCCAACGTTGCTTAATTAAAGTAACATCCTAAAACTGTTACATGACTTCATCTCTTCCCTAAGAAATATAACAACTAAAGATATAGAGCTGGTGACAGTACTTGATGATGAAAAACCTCACGTGGTTAAAATAGATTCAGCATATATATAATTAAAGACATCTTACTTGAACAAGCACATGTGATAGCCTGGCTCAAAACTACAGGAAAAACAATTACAGGACAAAATGACTGGCAAGAGGGGAAAAGAATTTAGTTGACTAAAGATATGTTGTTTCTTTGAACTTAATGGAAAGTGTACAGACTGGACCCAATTGGTGCAAAAACCATCAACTGTTGATAAAGGAATACAGGAATGAGGCAAAAAGCGTACACAATCTTTCTGTGAAATTTGACACTAGGGATACGACCTTGGCTAGAAATGTCAGAGACTACTATTCCCAATAAAGATCCCGGGAGTCTATCGCTCGGTGGCCTCGCCATAATCATCATCCATTATAGAGTAGCAATCAGGAGAAGTGCTGCTCTCTTCCTTGCGACTTCAGAATTACAATCTTAATCTCTGCACGAAGAAACATGGATCTGCAAGACTCCGCTATGTGACGGCTACACATCCTACCTTTACCCCGCTTTACTGGGCAGGGGAGGGTATCTGTCTTCAGGTATCTAGACATTGGTGAAGTCTACCTGCAATCTTAAGGTGCACGAGGTTGTGGATTCCAACCCATTTATCTAGATTACAATATTTCAACAATGTCGGGAAATGACCTGATGGGAAACCTTTTGGCATTATGTAATCTATACTGAAATCCAACAGGTATCAATGATGACATCTTTATTCAATCTTTATTTTCAGCTATAGATGACTTCTAAGCTTGATATAAAAATTTAGAGGTCCTACTATGCGGAGACCTGAATATTCATATCTTCGATAGTAGGGGAGTGGTGATGCCCATGCACAAACTTACCAAGAAAGCTCAGCTTTGGATGAAAGAACTTTGGGAGAGGTCGATCTTCATTCTGAATGGTCAGCTTTGTGAGATGTTCCACTGAGTCCCACTTAGAAGGAAGGGAATTCTGTGGCCTATCTGGTTTACAGATGATGCAACAGATGAAGGGGATGGAACAGACGAAGGGGATGGAACGGACGAAGGGGATGCAATGGACGAAGTGGATGGAACGGACAAAGTGGATGGAACGGACGAAATGGATGGAACGGACATACGTGGATGGTCCGGATGGAAGTAGATGGAACAAATGTAAGTGGATGGAATAGATGAAGCGTATGGATCCGATGAAGCGCATGGAATGGATGAAGCGGATGGAACGACTGCTATGTACCTGTATTTCCATGTTACCCTATCCATCCTGTCGCTTTATATACGTATGCCGTTATTTACGCCCCATGTCCTGTTCTCATGCTGGCCACAATCGCTTCACTGATAAACTACCATATTACACTACTACGCGTACTCTCTCCTATACACCATCATTCAACTAGAACAGAGCTATACTATGACACATTCGGCCTAGCTGTTCTCATACTAACATGACCCCACAAACACCTCATCATCCTAATAAAACATAGCTAGCTAAGCGCATTCCGGCTAGCTTAGGCGTTTCCTCAGGCCTAACGCAGCCAGAACTCAGTCTGCGTATCCACCCTCCAGACTGAATACATCCAGCCAATTTCCTCAGACCACACCTACTGCTAAGAAGCAGCTATCATGCAATAACCACACCAGCTGCACAAATGTCCAGTGCACCCATGCAGCATATGACACTCTCTCGCTCTACTGACTTGAACTGCAGTTCCCAAGGGTGTTCAACCTACCAGCGCTTTGAGGTCATACCAATGATACATAAGGTGATATTTAAATGCCAAGTAACATAACATAACATAACATCTTTGACTCTTTGGAGCTGATCGCCGACATAAAGGGCCTGAAGGTTATGCATACGACAAAGAGTGACCACTGTTTGCTGGCACTGACCTTAAAATGAAGGCAACAAGGCTGCTACTTGACTAATTGTCAGAGAATAAATCTTTCATATGGGAAAACCAGCCTGAGAATTTCTCCCTTAGACGTCCCGGTGTTGACGGCAAATTACTTAACATCTTCATTAATCAGCCTACATAGGCTTGAATATGAATAGTTATTCGAACCGTACAAGATCCCAGATGCAAAAAGACTCAAAGTCGATTCCAAAAATGACCACGCCTACAACATTGATCTTGTTGAAAAGAGGAAGATCTATTGGGCCGACTTGAGGAAACTAAGGTCTAGTCAGAAGTTTGATCAGACTCTCCTTATTAAACAAAGAAACAACAGTATAAGAACTGGTTGCGCATGTCAAAAGCGCAACGGATGCGGAAACAATGCTGAACACCTTGAAGTACCACCACACTCGAGATGTGTGGTCTCTTCTGAATGGCCAATACAATGCCTCTTATCTCTTGGCAGTGGCATTTCCATAGGTAGCATGGATTTCCCATTTCACGGCTTTATATGCAAAGAGCCCCACTGAGATTGGAGCCTTAGAGTCCTTCAAACAAGGCAAATGGAACATAGATTGGGATAGAGAGGAAATCCTGGGTCTTATTAAAAAATTAAACACCTCAAGAGCCCCCGGCCCTGATGGTTTAACTAATAGCATAATGGAATCTCACCCAGAGGGATGGGCTGATTTCTGTTCAACACTCTGTTCTGCAATATCTGAAACTAAACAGGTGCCAGAATCATGGAAAAATGTGATTCTAATTCCAATCTTCAAACAGGGAGATCGAACCAGCCCAGCAACTATTGCCCAATTGCCCTACTTGACCCATTGGGAAAGCTGTGAGTGGAAGCGCCCCCAAGTTAGCACGATCCTCCCCGCAATGGGAGACAATAATGGACACTCCCGTAATGGGAATAAGGCCAAGACAAAGTGCGGGTGAGCGTAAGTGGGAGTTTATCCAAAGAATATGGCATGCAAAGAACTCTGCAACCTCCGAGAGCGCTCTGCCTGACAATCGCAAAGGCAGGCGTATTTCTAATACAAAAAACGTCATCAGAACCTACACACTATAGGGGGCACAAGTTAATTGGGATTGGGTGGCGTCGACTAACTATAGGTGTTGCTGCAGCGTGGTTGGTCCGGGTGAGAGGACGTCACTGGTCAGCCTCGTGGGTTGGGTTGGGCCTGGCTGGCCGGCTCGAGGTCATCCGGGCGGTGTTGGTACGCTGGGGCAGCCTGTGACAAAGATGAATGCCTTTCCTGACTTAGGTGCCCTAGATCATGCACATTGCAGTTACTTAAAACCCCATATCTAACTTCTACAGTAAATCTTTCAATCAATACAACACAGGAGGAATGCACCTTGTGAGGGGTCTGGTGGTCGTCTGTTGGATTTACCGGTGTTCTGACGTCTGGTATTCCAGGTCGAGGGGCTGGGCTCTGGGGGCTTGTGCCGGGTGGTACATGTTTTATTTACTACGTTAGGGGCTGCTATGAAGGGGGCTCTGTGTCTTGTCCCATTGTCGGGGGTCTTCTTGGGGTGGTCTGGGAGATTGTGGGATTTATGAGAGGGTGCTGGTAGATCAGTGGATTCAAACGTAAGTTTATTACCGTGCTGTAAATAACGCAGGTGGCGGCCGGTGGCCTTGGATGCTGTGTTGGGGCCTCTGACTCTCTGAAGCGGTTCCAGCTTGGTCGGGGGAGGTGGGGGAGCACGGCACAGGCCTTAGCTTTTTTCTACTTGGCAGGCTTCGTAGGATAGGAGGGAGAATGGCCTTGCATATATTTACAAAAGGTATTTTCCTCGTGTGTTGTCTAATTTTGAATACAAAACTTTTATATCATTGGTCTTCTTTAAACTACTATACCATACACATATACTACGAGTTCATTAAACATTCTGTTAATATATTCAGTCCGAGTACCTTTTCGTTACCTAACATTACATTTGCTACAGAGTCTGATTATTTTATGTACATTAGACGTTACATGAGGTAGTTCTAGATTATGGCCTACAGAGATTGATATTCGCCGCTTTGGGTGATTAAGAAAACATATACGAGTTCAGGTTTCTACATAAAATTGAAAGAACACTTATACAGATAAAGGTTATACGTTTGGTCGACATCTTTCTCTGTGGTTATAGCAGCACTAGTCCAGACCTGGGGTGATATCATATAACGTTACATCTTTATGATTTATTCACAGTTTACAGAATCTGTTTAAACAGAGGTAGTTCGTTAATACCAATACTTGAATTATTTTCTACTTTCTTCAGATAGTGATGCTTCAGCTTTTTCCCCGTCACCCCGGCCTCGCGGACCAGGTCATGCGGGGTGCAATATTACATTGTGAATGATAAAATGTTACAGTGTTGGCATCTCGGGTTTAGCTCATACCTGACTTTCTCATGGGAACGCGCTCGCAGCGGATCTACCAGGGCTACTGCGGCAGGGATACTTGGAAAGCCCTCCAAAGGTGGGGGCCGCGCTGCAGCGCGCTGAACTCACGCCATCTTTGCTGGGCAAGAAGGCTTCTAGGCCTGTCTAAACGTTAGTGTGTGTATATGATGGATGCGTGGGGGCAATGTCATCGGCGGGCAAGCCCTCCTCCACCTGGGCCCGGGTGGCATGAGGGGACGCTCGGCGAGCCATGGTCCTCACCTGGGGAGAATAATGCAGGAGAGGGGGGCCTTAAGGCCTGTCCTCCCCTACATTTCCCCCCTTTCGTTACTAAAGTAACGAATTCTTCAGCTCTTCCAACCTTCTACACTCTTGCTCCTCAACTATCGCGTCATCCCATGCAGGTGTTCCCTTGATGGGCATCCATGCCCTACACACCCCCCTTAAGCTCTCTCCTCTTCTAGCATACTCGTCTGGTGTGCACGTTAAATATATACAGTCACCACTTTCCTCCAAATCTACCCAGACCTCTGTGTACCATTCTAATTCCACGTATCGGGGCTCCTTGATAGTGGTATGCCATAGCTTGTCTACTATGTATTTGTCACGGTACATAGGCACTAACCGGTACTGGGGGGTGTTGTCTACTCCTGTCTGCACATGGACTTCTTGTGTTGCCCTCATTGTACCACCAGAGTTGCCCATTGTCACCATCATCATTGCGCCGTTAGGGACCGCATTAGCACAACATCGGAGGCCCAACTGGCACAGGCAGAACGCCACGAGGAGGAACACCACAGCTGGTACCAAAAATTTCATCGTCATTCCAAGCCAAGAGGGAACCCAGGAGAAGATATTGTCGAACCACGTGCTGGCTTCTGCCCCACCTTCCATCTTCATCTTCTCTCCCAGATTATGTACTGCTTCGATCACGTGGGATAAGGACCCATTTTCCGCGTCTTCAGAAGGTACGAAAGTGCAGCAGGCACTTCCTATTTTTCGGCAAACACCTCCGTCCATCGCTGTCAGTAGGTCCAGAACATACCTGTTCTGCATGGTCATCAGGCGTAGAGCTCGCAGTTCTACTTTTATTATGTTGAACCCTTCTTCAGTGTCATTGGCTAACTGAATCAGTTCCCACCGTGTTATCTGGAGCCATTTTGCATTTGCCCTTGCTTGGACACTTGAAATTAGCGAGGCAAAGAATGTTTCTACAGAGCTGAACAGCCGGTACCTGTCTGGGATCTGTGCCAATAAGTCAGACGAAGCTTGAGATATGTAATTTGATGCCCGTCTGTTCCGGGATAGCTCTTCTCCCTTCTCTCCGGAGGACAGGACATAGAGGTGTGATTTTGCAGTGGGAGGAACCACACCCTGGTGCATGTTCCCTGGCATCCTTTTATTTTCGTCAACGTGGCTTTCTGGAATCACCATTAGGGCCGAGTGCAGAGTGGCCATCGAGCAGCTGCCGCTCCATGCCTGGGGAAGGTGCAAGTAGGCCTGGTTCCCACATACCCAGTATGTGTCCATCAATGCAGCTGTTCCTTTTCTCATCTCTGGGATGGTGAGGGTTTTGTTGCAGTTTTTATTCGTCCCTATCGCCACTTTTCCTTCTCCCTTAAAACATAGTTCGTTCTTGATCTCGCTTTGTAGCTTGAAGGGTTTTTCCATTGCTGTTACCCATGTCAGTTTGGAAATGTGCTCCTTCCATACTGGTGTGCATGTTTCTTCCATCCATCGCAGTCTGGCTGGTTGGACACCTCTCAGTGCTTCCGCTTTGCACAATACTTCTTCATCTTTCCATTTGTTTTCAGAAAACAGTGTCTCTTGTATCGCAAAAAATGGTTCTTTGAGACATACCACTCCAGCTGCTTTTGGGTAGCACGTTTTTCAGTCTGTATAATCTTGAAAGTGACGTCGTGTGCCTGGAAGGTGTTTTTTATTCGGCATAGCGTGAGATGAAGGAGACACTGGGCATCTACAATGGGCAATTCTCTGGGCAACAACACTTTAGGTGTGCCTGATGCATGGGGAATGAGCGAGCAGACATAACAGCTCTCATTTGTCGTTTGTTTGGCTGTGGCACTCATATCAGCATACCATTTATTTGCTTGGTGGGGGTGCCGAGGGTCTTCCATTTTGTCTAGACCTAACCCATAGTACTCATCATACCCCCTCCTGTTTGTCTCTCTTCTCCTACGTCTGCTGTTTTTGATAGATGAAAAAATGGGCCCCCCTTTCTCCTTCCCACCCCCCTTGTCAAAGTTCTGATATGTTTCCTTATGTTCTTTAATAGTTATAATGTTCCCATCTTCCTCAATAAACAACAAGTCACTTTCCCCAGATGGGGTGGGGAGGGTGTTGGGGCTGTTATATAGTTCAAGTATGGACATTGTGTTGTTTTCCATTTCTGATTGTATACCTCTTGAATCAGACAGGACGACAGTTGGTGGTTCAGTGTAATAACCCCATACAAAATGTGATCCATCCCATACCAGAAAATCACCTTCTTGAATATTTACACTTGTGGTTGCATTGCTCCCAGGAGCTCGAGTGATGTTACTCCCCCCTCCCCCCTCGGTCATCTCGATAGAGATGAGCGCTATAAACCAATATGTCACCAGGCAAAACATTGATAGGAAAAATGCAATAATACAAATTGACAATCCACATTCGTATGAATATGTAAGTCTATCTATTAACATTTCTTTAATTCTAACAAATCTATTCGTTGCAGGCTGCCCATTAGATGCCATGGTAATTCCTGTTTGAGATACAAAAGTGCATTAAGTACAGGCATGTAAACATAACTTTTTTTTTTATTTTTTTTTCTTTCATAAAACATGGACGTGGGTGGGGGAAGGGTTTTGTTTCCACAGACACAGGTATTTACAATTAATACTTTTAGATCATTGTATATTGTATAGAAAAATATTCGTCAAAAAGAAAGAAAAAACGTCACAAAATGTGAGACCAAAAAAAAAAAAAGAAAAAAACCCCTTCAATTTAAAGAGCAAAAAATATATATATATATTTTTTTTTTTCGCACAAATGCCATGTCATCAGTTGCATTCATTGTCAATCGCTGCACATACAGAAAATCACCTTCACTCATTCTGCACAACTGCACTGTCCGCTGTTGCCTGTGCCTCGTCCTGCACCTCACCTTCCACGGCGCTATAGGCTCTGCGTACGTCTGTCAAATGCACCCAGTATTTTAGGCCCTTCACCTTTACTGCCGTGGGCGTGCAAAACACTACCTCATAAGGGCCATGGAAACGTGGCGCATTCCACCTTCGCACAAAACTTCTGACATATATAAAGTCTCCGGGCATTAGCTGTAATGGTTTGTCAGGCAGTGTTACTAATTCTGTTGTATTCCCCTCCTCTCTTGTAGAGGGGGGGGCTAGTTGCTTCGCTATTATGCGCGCTGCCCGTGTCAGTTTTTTCAAATACTCTGTGAACTCCTCTCCCAATACCGCTGCACTTCTGTGTGCATCAGACCGTTCACGGAGAGGTGAATGTGTTGTATTCATTCTCCTTCCCGTGACGATCTCGTGCGGGGACAAATGGTGGTCTTTACTTGGCTGGTTGCGCAATTCGAACAGGGCCAGAGGTAGGCAGTACATCCAGGTCTTTTTAAGGGAAAAACACAGTTTTGACAATCTGCTTTTTAACAGACCGTTCATCTTTTCCACTACGCCATTACTTTGAGGATGATAAATCGAACATAATTTGTGCTTTATTCCCAATAGCGTAGTCACTTCTTTAAATAGTTCATTAACAAAATGTGTGCCGTTGTCTGAGCGAATGACTTCGCAAATTCCCCAGCGCGGAAATACTTCCCGCACTAGGAACTTTGCGGCGCCCTTCGCATCAGGGCGCGCACAGGGACCTGCCTCCACCCACCTCGAAAATGGACATACAACCACAATCATGTAGCGAGCCCCATTGCACCTTTCCCCCATGTCTACATAATCAATGTGGAGCTCTCTGAATGGGCCATTTGGTTTTGGTATCGTACCTCTTAGTGTGCGCAATGTCATACCTGAGTTGTAAATTTGACATGTCGTGCATTCCAAAGCCAGCCGTGTGATGTGTTCCTGGAGGCAAGGTGCAAACCAATCTTCTTGTATCTCCGCCATTATGTGTTGCTTTGCGTTGTGTGCGGGAAAGTGTAGTTGTTGAAATGCTATTTCTAACAATGTAACTGGCATCACCGCTTTTCCTGAACTTTCTTGTCGCCACAATAAATCAGTCGGCGATTTGCTGCATCCCCTCTTAGTCCACAGCAATTTTTCTTCTGCACTAGCTCCCTCTTGCAGCTCTATTATTTCCTGTGTGGGCATCATGTTGTATCCTGTGGGGACCTCTTGGCTTGCTGTGTGGTGCAACATGTACTCTCCTACTTCACCTTTCTGTAAATATGAAGCTTCTTTGGCAGCGGCGTCTGCTGCCGCGTTCCCCAAAGATATAAAATCTGTATTTGTGGTGTGGGCTTGGCATTTTACGATGGCCACTGCCGTGGGGTCTTGCAGGGCCTCAATCAGTTCTTTCAATAATTCTGCATGCTGAACCGGTGTTCCATCTGCTCGTCGAAACCCTCTCCGCCCCCACCGTGCCAACCCGCCGTGTACTGTTGTTGTCATGTATGCTGAGTCTGTATATATTGTCACTGCGCACCCCTTGGCGGCATGCAATGCTTCTATTAGCGCTATTAGTTCTGCTGCTTGGGCTGAATAGTGTGATGGGAGGCGGTGTTGCACTAGTGTCTCGTATTCATCTTCCTCTAATCGTACAACTGCCATACCCACATGTTTCTCTCCTGTCTCTATGTCTATTGATGCTGACCCGTCCACGAAATACACCTCTCCCTCGTTCAGGGCATTCTCAAAAACCACTTGGTCCTGACCTTCGTCACCTGTGTACGTAGCGCAGTTGTGGTTCTGCATGTCCTCTATGGTGCACGCCTCTGTGATGAATGTGGCTGGGTTCACTGTTTTACATCTTACTATATGGATGTTTGCGCTGGACAATATTATTTCATATGCTGTGGCGCGTTGTGTCGTCAATGTGCTCTTTGATCGCTCTAATATTGCAAAGAGTGAGTGTTCCACAAATAGTGTCACAGGACAGCCCATTACTATCGTGGCACTTTTTTCAATAGCGAACGCAGCTGCAGCTAGGGATTGCTCGCACGCGAAATGACCTTGCATTACTGCGTCTAGGGTGCCACTATAATAAGCCAGTGGTTTGTGTCCTAACGATGTCTTTTGTGTCAGTACTGCTGTCATCAGTGTTCCTTTGCAGTGTGAAAATAAGAAGAATTCGCGCCCATAATCTGGATTTGCCAGTACTGGAGCGCTTGATATCAGCTCTTTTAGTGAGTTAAATGATGTGTTCATTTCTTCTGTCCATTCTATGTGTTTGTTTTCCTGCTGGGCTTCTTTTAGTGCCTGTAATAAGGGCCTTGTGTATGCTGCATAAACCAATATCCATGCTCGGCAGTAGTTGCACATACCCAGGAATTTCTGCATCTCTTTTACGGTTCTGGGCTCCCCAACTGCTCTAATCGCCTGTGCTCTGTCTGGTATGATCCGCTTGCCATCCTTTGATATCAGCTGTCCCAAATATAGGACCTCTGTCAGGCAGTATTGTAACTTACCTTTGTCCACTTTGTACCCTTTATTGGCCAATAATGTCAGGAGTGTTATTGAGTCCTTTCTACACTCCTCCTCAGTTTGTGCACAAACCAATAAATCATCAACGTACTGAATTACTGTGCTTTCTACAGACAAATTCCCCAGATCTTCATGTAGGACCCTGTTGAATATGCTTGGGCTCTCGCAATATCCTTGTGGTAGTCTGCAATGTTCGAACCTCCTCCCCCCTAGTGTAAATGCTGTTAAGTACCTGCTCTCTTCTGCTAAGGGAATCGAGAAAAATGCATTTTTCAAGTCAATAACTGTGAAGTGGGATGCCGTTTTCGGAATGTTGCATAGTATTGTCGCCGGGTTCGGCACTAGAGGGAACTCCTTCTGAATCACATCATTGAGTGGGCGTAAATCTTGTATCATCCTCCAGGAACCTCCCTTCGCCTATTTAATCGGGTAAATGCATGTGTTACATGGGGAGTTTGAGGGCACTATTATTCCTTGCGCTAGCAGTGCATCTATTGTCTCTCTGATCCCTTCTTCTGCTTCGCGTGACAATGGATATTGTTTTACCCGGGGTAGAATTGCTCCCTGTTTAAGTTTTATTACCACAGGCTGAACCCCATGTAGTAACCCCACATCGTGGGGGCCATTTGTCCATATGTTAGTGGGTACTAACCTCATGTCATCATCAAAAAATGTATGTGGTGCTCCTACTACTGCCATTAATTCAACTTCAGTTTTTCTGGCAGTAACTACAATGTCGCACGGCATTGCTAGTTCCATCACTATTTCGCCATCTGTCTCAGTGTCAGAAAATAGCTCCTCGTCCGAGAGCTCCCTCAGTGGGATATTTGCATTTGTACACAGTACTGTCCGCCACTCACATCCTTCCATGTCAACGCCAATCACACATATTCTGTTCGCTGACACGTGTACTGCGTGCAAATCCAACGATAGCACTGACCCGGGAGCAGTGTCGGGGCTCACTATGGGGCGGAAAAGGAATTCGGCTGGGATCCTCCAATCCATCCTTTTTAGTTCTGGTACTATGAGAGCCAATGTTCTCATGCCCTCAACAAACATCTCCTCGTTTCTTGGTAACCCTCTGGTCTCTTGCATGATTGTGTGGCCGTGTATTACTGCTAGTATGCGGAGGGGACATATGCCTGGTGTTGAACATACGATACCGCTTTCTGTGAATGATATTGTCATATTTAGTTTGCTTAAGAGATCCCTCCCCAGCAAATTAATGGGAGAGTGTTCATAGTACAGTAAGGGTGCTTTCACTGTTTTACCCCCCACTGTCACATCCAATGCCTCTGTGTAAGGAACTTCAATTACAGCCCCAGAGAACCCCTGCGTCTCTAACGTTCTATTAGATAACGGGAACCGGCCCTCTCTAATACATGATTTCTCCGCTCCCGAATCCACCATGAATATGAATTGCTTGTCTCCTATCTGCGCTCCTATCAATGGTTCCTCTGATGCATTGTGGGTCGTAGATAGTACTGGACACGCAAGTGCTCTCTGTGGGCTGTCCTATGCGGGGTGTCTCATTGCCCCCCCTTGATCAAAAATGTTCCCCGAAACTACTGACACCCCGCTATAAGGTGCGGGGGCAGGCGCTCCATTAGCTACTGTGGCGAAAGTGTTACCTGGCGTGTATTGCATATTGTCATTATTCTGTGGGTGGTTTTGTGTTCTGTACTGATGTCCGTGTAGTTGTGCGTTACTTCTTTGTCCTACATTTTCTGGTTGCTGGTATTGTCCCATGGGGAGGCCGTAGGGGCTTCCTGGGTGGGGGTGACCATACTGCTCTGTCTCCTGGAACCCGCTGTTTTGTCTGCTCCTGCACTCTCTTGAGTAATGCCCCCATCTCCCACAATTCCAGCAGCTCCCCTGTGGACCTCTGGGACCCTGCCACCCATTTCCTCCCATTCCTCCATACCCTTGTCCTCCTCTTCGGCCCCTGTACCCACCTCTTCCCCCTCTTGGGGCCCACTCTTGCCACGCGAGACCTCCGTTCTGCTCTTGTTCGTTCCACTGTCGCTGTCCTTGTCCGGCCCAATTAGCTGCTATTCTCCCTTGTATTGCTATCTGCCCCTCCTCTCCTTCGTCTCCCTCCCTCATGAGGGGGAGTCCGGCTACCGCTGCTGCAACCTTCACTAACTTTGACTGTACCAACTTCGCTTTGTCTGCCAACCTTTTCTGTGCTACTTCCTTCTCTCTTTCTTTTATTCTTTTGCAATGGTGCACTATTATGCTTTGGATCTCCGGCCACCCCTTCGCCTCAACACCTGCTATTTTGTCGAGTGCCTTCTGCACCTCTTTTGGGAGCCCTCTCTTGATGATAAAGTAAAACAGAGACGTTGACTGGTGCCAGGGCGTACCCGTTTCCGCTCTCCACATCTCCTGCACCCGGAGAATGTAATCCATAGCATCCTCCCCGTCATTCATTGTACATTGCATTACTGACTGTAAATCAGGGGTATCTGGGAACGTCTCCCGCAGTGCGTCCCACACCCTTGCTCGCACTGTATTAAAAGAAGCCCCGTCGTGGCGATCACAATTCAACGCCACGCCTGGGAAACCAGCCTTAGCCCATACTCTGTCCGCTTGATCTCCTACTACAGATACTAGTAGGCTTTTCACATCGCCTACTGCCAACGGTATGCCGGCGGTATGTTTCTCAAATGCATATATCCACTTGCTGGCCCCTCCTGACAACTGGGGCAATAATTTCATTAGATTAGCCTTGTCCATCTGGGCCCACGGTATATAGTTTGGTCTCCCCCCCCCTCTGTGTATCAATGGAAGCTGTAACTTCCCTTTTGCAGTTGCACCCTCCCCTACCTTAGTCGCTGCTGACTCCAATGACGCCATCTTCCCCACCTTATTTCTTAGTCGTCCCATCCATTCGTCATCTATAGTCCCTAGCGAGCATGCACCGTCTACCTCTTCGCTTTCCCCTCCTACTGCCATACTCAACCTATCACTCTCATCCATCCCTCCTCTGACATCACATAACAAGTCCTCTCTGATCCCTCTCTCTCGTGAGACATCACCAATGCTCCCTTCTGCTGCTCCTACCTCTATTATTCGTGTCCGCTCTTCCTCAATTCTGAACAGTATTTTCCCCTTTTTCCATCCTTCCTCAATTTCTCTACTTTCGCTTGACGCTCTAGACGTGCGTCCTGATTGTGTAGGGGCGCACGCTGTGCGCTCACATATGTCTTTTATTCTTGAGAGTTCATCCCTTGCCACAGAAAGCCTCGACTCTAAGTCACTCGTTAGCTTTTCTATATCCACTCTCGGTGTGCTTCCCTGGGCGCGCTCTCTGGTGCTTTCGTATGGCGGGGGGGCTGTTGGTCTTTGTGGTGTAACAGTTGTGGGGGGAGGCACATAAGTAGGGTCGCTATATCCTGCTGCGGGGGCTGGTTTGTTCAATATTGGGTACAAGCTAATCACCTCCGCAGGTTGTTCTGTGTTTACCTGGTCCTTTTCCCCTCTTGGAATCATGAGTGGGTTGTCTGTTGTGGGCGGCAGATCGACATTTGGCGCCGGATCTTTGGGTGGGGGCACTTCCTCAAACAGTCTCCAGAGGTCTAATATCTCCTTCCTATTTTGCCATTGTTTTCCCTTATACTTGAGGCTAATGCATGCTCGTACCATATCAAGAACGCTTTTGTCAAAAGACCCTCCCTCGGGCCAAATCTGGGGCAATCCCTCCCCTTTCAATTCTGTTACCCATTGATCGTGATATTTACTTATTCGTTCAGCGTACCCCGGTAAGCTCTTACAAATATGCGACAAGGGAGTTTCTGCCCCCATATTCTAAATCACTAGCAACGGCTGTGTCCACCTCTTTTACTTTTAGTTAGGTGTGGATATATGTATCTATATCTTTATGGCACAGACAAGAGCGGACGTCTCAACGATATCACCCAAAGTTATTCACTGCACAAGTCCTTTCTTACTCATCACAACTCATCACCTTCCCATTCCCATACACTCTCGTGTGATTTCACTTACAACCAATCAACTACTAGTTATGGCCAACACTCTCTAGCACCCCCTCGCGGTCAACCGTTCGTCTCCAATACTCACACGGTGCGCCAGCCCTCACAATACTTTCCCACTCACACCTCTTCTTTTTTCCTCCCTTTCCTCCCTGGCCAGCTGTCCCTGTTTTTCTGCTAACGTTACTGTGTTCACGTCTGTACGTGCCACTACTTAATCACACTCCTAAAAAAGTGCTCCCTATTTTATAGTTCTTCTCCAAGTATGTTTACCTTATACCCTTCTCGCTTTCACCCCTTGCCCCGTGGAATGGAAAAAAGAAATAGAAAGAGTAGCAATCACTAAAAATATTCTCCGTGTCTCCCTTTGCCAGACACCAATAACTTATTTTTTACTTCTTCATATATTCCCAGTACTAGTTTAGATAGCACTATGCGGCGCCGCCTTCCACCCCCTTTCGGAGCTAGGTTTCTGTCACTTCTACCTCTTTACTTACTTCTTACTCCTAATGGCCATATGCAAAGAAAAGATAAAGAAAGTTTTAAGACCTGTCTTTAGTAGACACCCGTTATTCTCTCCTCTATCTGCCCACGTTCTCCTGTTCACAAGTTCCCCTCCCTCTCCCTTTATGATCGCTCGCACTCGGTACTCACGTGCCCGTCTTGAACCGATAGTCTCCGAAACCGGGTCCGTCCAGGCGGTGTTGCCTTTCTGCTCAACAGTCAGCCCCGGCTCCGGCGAGCGGTACTCAAAGGGGATTTTGCAACCGGGATCCCGTACCCCCTCTAGTTTGAGTGCGCACTTCTAAGCGTACCGGTCGCCGTTGGCGGGTAGCTTCCCGGAGCCGGCCCACCGTGCGTTTCCCTTTCTGACCGGAGATTCTCGTGCCAAAAGGGGGTCGTTAAAAGGAGTTCAGGAAAAATAAATTTGGAAATATCACGCTATCGGGGTCACCACTGAGTGGAAGCGCCCCCAAGTTAGCACAATCCTCCCCGCAATGGGAGACAATAATGGACACTCCCGTAATGGGAATAAGGCCAAGACAAAGTGCGGGTGAGCGTAAGTGGGAGTTTATCCAAAGAATATGGCATGCAAAGAACTCTGCAACCTCCGAGAGCGCTCTGCCTGACAATCGCAAAGGCAGGCGTATTTCTAATACAAAAAACGTCATCAGAACCTACACACTATAGGGGGCACAAGTTAATTGGGATTGGGTGGCGTCGACTAACTATAGGTGTTGCTGCAGCGTGGTTGGTCCGGGTGAGAGGACGTCACTGGTCAGCCTCGTGGGTTGGGTTGGGCCTGGCAGGCCGGCTCGAGGTCATCCGGGCGGTGTTGGTACGCTGGGGCAGCCTGTGACAAAGATGAATGCCTTTCCTGACTTAGGTGCCCTAGATCATGCACATTGCAGTTACTTAAAACCCCATATCTAACTTCTACAGTAAATCTTTCAATCAATACAACACAGGAGGAATGCACCTTGTGAGGGGTCTGGTGGTCGTCTGTTGGATTTACCGGTGTTCTGACGTCTGGTATTCCAGGTCGAGGGGCTGGGCTCTGGGGGCTTGTGCCGGGTGGTACATGTTTTATTTACTACGTTAGGGGCTGCTATGAAGGGGGCTCTGTGTCTTGTCCCATTGTCGGGGGTCTTCTTGGGGTGGTCTGGGAGATTGTGGGATTTATGAGAGGGTGCTGGTAGATCAGTGGATTCAAACGTAAGTTTATTACCGTGCTGTAAATAACGCAGGTGGCGGCCGGTGGCCTTGGATGCTGTGTTGGGGCCTCTGACTCTCTGAAGCGGTTCCAGCTTGGTCGGGGGAGGTGGGGGAGCATGGCACAGGCCTTAGCTTTTTTCTACTTGGCAGGCTTCGTAGGATAGGAGGGAGAATGGCCTTCCATATATTTACAAAAGGTATTTTCCTTGTGTGTTGTCTAATTTTGAATACAAAACTTTTATATCATTGGTCTTCTTTAAACTACTATACCATACACATATACTACGAGTTCATTAAACATTCTGTTAATATATTCAGTCCGAGTACCTTTTCGTTACCTAACATTACATTTGCTACAGAGTCTGATTATTTTATGTACATTAGACGTTACATGAGGTAGTTCTAGATTATGGCCTACAGAGATTGATATTCGCCGCTTTGGGTGATTAAGAAAACATATACGAGTTCAGGTTTCTACATAAAATTGAAAGAACACTTATACAGATAAAGGTTATACATTTGGTCGACATCTTTCTCTGTGGTTATAGCAGCACTAGTCCAGACCTGGGGTGATATCATATAACGTTACATCTTTATGATTTATTCACAGTTTACAGAATCTGTTTAAACAGAGGTAGTTCGTTAATACCAATACTTGAATTATTTTCTACTTTCTTCAGATAGTGATGCTTCAGCTTTTTCCCCGTCACCCCGGCCTCGCGGACCAGGTCATGCGGGGTGCAATATTACATTGTGAATGATAAAATGTTATAGTGTTGGCATCTCGGGTTTAGCTCATACCCGACTTTCTCATGGGAACGCGCTCGCAGCGGATCTACCAGGGCTACTGCGGCAGGGATACTTGGAAAGCCCTCCAAAGGTGGGGGCCGCGCTGCAGCGCGCTGAACTCACGCCATCTTTGCTGGGCAAGAAGGCTTCTAGGCCTGTCTAAACGTTAGTGTGTGTATATGATGGATGCGTGGGGGCAATGTCATCGGCGGGCAAGCCCTCCTCCACCTGGGCCCGGGTGGCATGAGGGGACGCTCGGCGAGCCATGGTCCTCACCTGGGGAGAATAATGCAGGAGAGGGGGGCCTTAAGGCCTGTCCTCCCCTACAGCTGTTTGCCTTAGTCCTACTGTGGCGCTTATCCAATTTGGCTAAACAGTCCAACAGGAGAGATCCTAGACAAACCGGCTTTGTTAAAGGAGTGGGGACGAACATCAACCGTTTTGTGCTCAACCTATTAAAACTGTATGCAATCCGAGCTAGAACAAAATTATACATGGCCTTCATCGACCTCAAACATGCATTTGATAGTGTTGATTGCGACAAACTATGGCACAAACTTTTGACATGGAACTGCACACCGGATTTAGTAACCGCAATACGAGAACTTTATTCATCGACCTCTGTGCAGGTGAGACTCTCGGGTACTGGTGTTGTCTCGAAGAAAATCAAATCCTGGAATGGTTTAAAACACAGATGCCCCTTGCAACCATTTTGTTTAATCTGTACATTTCAGATCTGGCAGCTGCTCAAAAAGAAATGAAAGCATACTGCCTGATTTTTAATGAGATTCCAGTACCTTGGTTGGTATGTGCCGACAACCAGGCTTTACTAGATAAAACACTTGTGGGGCTGCAAGGAAGACTTAGGGCCCGATTCATGGAATAAAATTGCATGGAAAAACAGGCGCTTGCGTGCAAAACATGCGCAAGCGCCCATTTTTGATTCATGGAATACATTCCACGTGGCTTACCCGAGACTTGCGCTAAATCTGTGCATGTCTAACACGTCCCTGCAACACCACAAACGCCTTGTGCGAGACGTGCATCAAAGGCACTAACCGTCTAGCGTAGTCACCTAAAAAGGGGACGGAACACATGGAATGGGGAACAACAAGCGTAAATGTGGACGTTACGTGGGAATCGAACAGGGCCGTCTTGCGTGCGAATATAGACGCGCTAATCCAAAACACGTGTGCAATGCGAAAGCTGGCGTGCACGTCACTGTGCACTGAAAATAATGCATAAAAAGTGCACACAAAAGCCAACGTACGTATACCGCTGCGATGAATGTACCATTTTTCGTAGCCGTGATCGTGGGACACTGAAGGAGGAGGAGGATAGCCAGGGCACGCATCTTTTCCCCAGCACTAGCCTTTTTGGGATGCCTGATAACCAGGTCTATGGCAGGTATAGGTTTCCACCTCATATAATAAGGTGCTCAATGTACTGCATTTTTTGGCCGCTTGGTCATTTCATCGGACAACTGCCATAGTTGAGGCCATAGTTGGGGCATTTCACAGGCCACGCAGTCACGCTGCCTACACCGGGTGTTTGCAATCATGACTACACGCCCCTCAGTCCGCAGGCACATATACATGCCCAGAACACCCTCAGAAAGGCAGGCTGTGGTCCGGGACTTTTATGTGGTGGTGCACTTCCGTAAAGTGCTTGATGCCATTGATTGCACCCATGGGCCCTATGTCTATCTAAGGCCATAGAGCACATCTATCACAATCGCAAGCACAGGCATTCCATCAACGTGCAGGTTGTTTGTGATGCCAAGGGAATCATCACCTCTGTATTTGCCAACTACCCAGGGTCCACCCATGATAGTTTCATATTCAGAATGTCCCCCCTACTGGGCCCTGGAAGCTGGGAGGCTTGGCAACTCATGGCTCACTCGTGAGTACAAATGGCCCTGCAAATGCATGCATAACTCATACGGACAAAAACACACCACTGACAACTCATTTCACCTCCACAGGGGACAGTGCCTACCCTCTGAGCACCTACATGATGACGCCAATACGGAACCCCACCACACCACCCTGCATAAGATACAACGCAGCATATAGTGCAACTAAGGCCATAGTGGAGCGCACATTCGGAGTTCTCAAGTCATGCTTTGGCTCCCTTGACCACTCTGGTGGTGAACTACTATATGCACCACAATTGGTGTGCAGGATCATTGTGGCAGCATGTGTCCTGCACAATGTTGCAACACAGCGTGGCATACCGGTGGACATGGTGGTAGCCCCACATCCCCAAGCACATGCACAGCGGCTGTGCATGGCAGCAGAAATGGCACATGCCAAGGCTGCCCGTACCCAGCTCATGGCACAATTTTTCACCTAAAATCCAACCCTTGTGGAGTGCACACAGCCCTGGCACATTCCAGGTGACAATAAATGATGACAAAGGACAATCTTCTGTCCCAACCTGAACACCCTGAGAATGTGTCCTTGAAATTGCTAAATTGTGTGCATCCCTTAGTACTAAAAATAACTCAATCTGGTGTGCACAAAAGGAACACATGGAAGATGGAGTATGCCAAAGTACACATCTGAATGCTGGTATGTCACCTAAACCCTCCCACACTTCATGTCACCTGGCTCACACACCATGCCATGGCATGCAATTCTCAAACTGTTAAATAAATGGACAACACATAACACCATTGTCGGGGTTGCACCGGGCGGGGTTGCACCTTTCAAGCTACAATTTAAGAGTATCACATACCTGGGCGTTCAGATATGTCCCAGGTGGCAGGATACAATGGAACTGAACTACCCTCTGGTTATAAATGAAATTCAACAGGACCTCCGTAGATGGACCACGCTACCACTTTCACTACCAGGCAGAATGAACACCTTCAAAATGAACTCCCTCCCTAAATTGATGCACCTGGCCATGAAACTGTCCTTTGCTCCCACAAAACGAATGCTCCAAGAACTAGACTCGCATTTCTCCAAATTCGTTTGGCGGGGGAAGAGAGCACGCATCAGGCTCAATGTCCTACAGGTGAGTAAATCAGACTGCGGATTGGCACTTCCGGCTTGTAAAACATACTATATGGCAGCGTAGGTTTGCTGGGCCAAACGCTGGCTGGACCACAAGGACCAAACCAACTGGAGGACCGCTGAACTCTCGCTACTACAGCCTTTGACGCCGCAAGAAATTCTAGCGATCCCACCTACTCGCCTTCCCATTGAGATCAAATGGCACCCCCAGCTAGGACCTACCCTGGCCCAGTGGCATAACATGAGAATTGTGCAAGGGTCGCAGACGCAAGCTGCACCAGCAGTGCAAGATACAATCTGCCGCAGATCAGAATTATGAATTTTCTCGATGACGGGGTTCTCAGTCCATTGGCAAAGGCTCGACAGGTTCTGGGCATGGGCGAGGGACACTTACTGCAATACAGGACCATCCTGGTGTTCATCTCCAAATACACCACTGAGGAGTCCAGACGAGCGACACCAACACCTGGGGAACTAGAAATGGGCCATAACCTGAATAATTTCCCGAAACTAAGGACGTTCTATGCAACCAATATCCCAAATAACGCTGTTCGCAACCATACTCTAGTGTCTCTTTGGTCTGCGGACTTAGGCACTGATATTGACATGCAGGACATAAACGAGTTGTTTTGAAGCCATACCCGCTGCCTCATACTGCATCAAAAACAGGGACAATAAAAATCATGCATCGGCTCAACTACACACCTAGCAAGCTGTTTAGGATGGGACTTGTGCAATCCTCCCACTGCTGGTGCGAGTGTGGAGGGCAGGGCACCCTGGGACATTTGCTGTGGTCCTGCCCTCACGTCAAGTGCTTTTGGCAATCAATACACTGCAGGATCATTGGGATCGAGGGAACTGACGCCGCTGTGACACCGGTTCAGATGCTATTTGGGGCCCAACCTGAGGATTGGCATGAGTCACACTCAACACAGAGGTTCTTACACACTGTACTCTTTACGGCTTGGAAATCCCAGGTTCTGGCCTGGAAGAATCCTCACCCGCCCTCTATAACTGCATGGGAAACACTATTGACCAGAATGTCCTACATGGAGCATGGAGCCCTTAAGCGACAGACCAGCCCGACCCTGGCAGCTAACTTCACACCCACATATAGTGCCAGAACATACCTGAAGAGGGCTATGTACCTACCCGAAAATACATGTGAGGCGGTTGGAGGGAACCAGAAGGACACCACCGCTTTTCGCATCCCAGGGACCCTGAATATGATTTTGAACAAGGGGAGGGAAGAGGGGGGTTCCGATGAAACCAATCAGTCCAGACCTTGTACCTAACGCTGCTGGACACAGACCTATGGCAGTGGTCTATCAACGATTCCCGGGAATACTGTACAGAGTGTCGTAACTGCATTGGTTTTCACTTGTTTCTTATGTTGTTGGGAAACTAATAAAAAGGTTTTAAAGAAAAAATAAGAAAACAAAAGAAAAAAGAAGACGTCTGCCGGTAGACAGAACCCATTACATGCACAGAGTGGGAGTAAACAGCTATGTAAAATGAATAACAGAAGAACATATGTCAGTAAGCACTTCACAATATATACAAATACATTCTTATTTTGGCTATAAATTAAAGTTTCATGTACCATGTACGATGTCTACTCTTTGCGGCAAATTGAACATTCATCCATCACACCATTTATCATATGGCAGACAGTACACTTTCCACCATTCAGTAGCTTTCACTTGAAATGTTGATAACATTGCGTTTTGCAATCCGATGTTGTAATGGACCAACTGCTTTACAGCACAGTTTTTGGAAATAAAAACTTTACTTTCCAATGTCTGCTTTTAATGCAGTGAATCTTATCATTTCTTTGCATATTGCTGACACATTTACTCCCACAAATTCTTAGTCCACTGTTTTGAAGAGCACATAACATTGCCACCCTTCATGTAGCTTTCACAGCATGCCTGAGTCTGTTTCGTTTCTGGAGGTACATGCCACAACAATTAACACTGTCACTGGCAAGCAATGTAGTACAAAAACAACCAAATATTTCAATTGAACCACATATCACAATATTGACTTCCATTTTGCCAGTATCAACGGACCTGTTTACATTTGCATTGGGCCTCATTACAAGTGTGCCGGTCCGGTAACAACGGTGCCGGTAAGCCTACCGGCACCGTTGTTACCGGAGCGGCACACTATGTGTCTGCCTGGCGGAGTTGCTGTGCCTAGCAGGTCTGACACACCAGCCACGGTAGGCAGAATTTCACAGAAGCACCGGCACTGTTATCAACATTGCCGGCACGCTTCTGTGTTCCCCACTCCCGTATGGGAGTGGGGAACAACATTTTACTGGAGCCTGACTTCCCGGACCACCGGGGTTGTAATGCGTGTTGTTTCCGGCAAGCCAGGCACCAGTAAAACTTTACCGGCATGGTTACCGCCGGACTTGTAATGAGCCCATTGTTTTTCAAAAATAATCTTATCCACGGTGCACACAGGCACCTATTTCACTATACGTCAATAGTAATGTGCCCCCTGCTCTGAGATATAAAATGTATTTCCCTAGCACACATCGAATGTATCGTGAACAAAAGTAGTTTGTCAAAAATAGCTGCAGGTAGTGTGTTTCCACTG
This sequence comes from Ambystoma mexicanum, assembly GCF_040938575.1. NCBI lineage: Eukaryota > Metazoa > Chordata > Amphibia > Caudata > Ambystomatidae > Ambystoma > Ambystoma mexicanum. Next base: position 1,094,944,618 of record NC_090941.1, read on the forward strand.
GCCGGACAGCCTTGATGATAATACAAGGATCTTCAATTTAATCCTTAAAGCAACCACCAAGTCCGCAAACGTCCAGCATGATTGCTGTAACTTCAAAGACTAACACTGGCAAAAATACAAATGCAGTCATCACGTAAAAGTTTAAAAACACTAACAGTGCAGTACAAACTTACTAACTTCTGTACACATCTGTTCCCGCAATCATATCCATTTCTGCATTCATGCACACACCCCTCATTGCCCTGTGCAGTAAGATGTAATTGTGCAAAGTCGCATGTTCATAACGCACATTGGCAATACAAATTCTTTCTCCGTTACTTCAATGTTGGCTAACTCTGTGGCACATACACTCTTCGTAATATTGCAATCTGCAGCCACTTAGCATAGTATCAAAGTTCCAGTGTGTCCAAACTTCATTTACTTTATTCATTTATTTCTTTGTTCTTTGTGAAGCCCCGAATACCAATAAAAACATGTACACATTGGCTCAAAACCAAACAAAAAGGGGTGGGGCCAGGGAACAAAACAACAATGATTTCATATAAGTAATTTGTAACAAACCTCTACACAGGTGTTATCAGGTGCAACTTGACAAGCAAGGGAACAACAAAATGAAACAGAATAAATAATCTTACTGAGCCTTCTGTCATTCATATCACGCAAGTGCAACAGAAAAGGAGAGCAGAGGTTTCAGGGGGATGCAAGGGGAGAGTGCAATAACGTACCTACAGTAAGTCACGCCGGGGTGCCAAGTTACAAGTAAGTGCAAATAGGCTTGGCACCATGTGCTTGCAGATACAGTCCATAGTGCGTGGTGGGTCCGAGCATGGAGCTACTGGCCATAAGGCAAAATTGTCCCCATAACGTTTACAGGGTGCCCAGGCAACCAGTTAGTGCAGCAGAACAAAAACTTCAGCTGGGAAGAGACACAGAGAAAGCAGAGGCATAAAGGAAAGTCTTCAATTACTTGCAGACCCTGAGGTGTTCCTGCTCTAGTTTCAGAGAGGCAGGGAATCTGTTCCAGAGGAATTCATCACCCAAGTAGAGAAATCAACCACCCCACTCTCTACCTATAGAAACTCCTAACCCTCATAGAGTTGGAAGTGCAGGAGTAAACAGCTAAACAACAAAAATGTTTAAGATGATAAACTTGCAAGAAGTTTGGTCCCTAGCCCCAGAGAGCCTTGTAAACAATACAGACGTTCTTGAAATTGACCCTTGCAGCTACCAATTGCCACCTGTGTAAAGATTTCAGGACAGGAGATATATCATCCCTTCAGTTAAGGTCAAGCACAAGTCTTGCAGTGCTGTCTGGATAAGTTGCAGAGGCGAAGAGTAGAGGCAGTGAGAGTTACAAAGAGGCCGTTACAATAGTCCAGCCTAGACAAAACTATAGCTCTTGTGAAAGTGAGGTTCTGGGGGAAAGTGACAAATGCAACAATACCTCTTAGTGGCTGCAGCTGGTAGTGTAACTTCTTCAACACGTCCATAATTTGAGGACATACTAACAGGGTGAAGTGAAAGGTAACATCAATGTTTTTTTATCTCACCGGAAGGCATAGGTACAGGACCCAAGAGGACAGCCGGACTGAAATAGGGAAAACAGTAGCAGGGGCTAATAAAAATTATCTCGGGCTTTCTGGAATTAAGGTACACATTGGTGGATGCCCACCATTCCAGTTCGCACATACACAGTCAGCAATAAGTGAGATAGGACAGGGAAGGATGCAGCACAAAGCTTTAAGCTTGTCATTGGTATAACACTTTAAGTTGGATAGCAATGCAGATATTAGGTGTGTTACATGTGCTAAGTAAAGGTTGAAGACCAAGGATCAAATATACAGTCCCTGGTCTTTAGGCCAATGATAAGTCTGGCAGCCTCAATTCGAATTACCTGGAGTGGGCCGCAAAACAAAGTGGGTAAATTAAACAAGAGGCTGTTGCAACAGTACAGCCTACAAAATACCATTGCTCTACATACATCCAGCTTCTATGTAAAAGTAAGAGGAGGGTGATGAGAATGGGCTAAGTGCAATAGGCCTGGGACAACATTCAATGGACTCATACATATGCTCATTGCAGCAACAAGGTCTTCACAGGAGAGTCTGCACACAATAGCACTGCGGTGTCCATTTGCAGAATAATCAGAGTGCTTAAGATACCTTACTTTTCTGGTGCACATGGTGTACCACACCTTAAGTGTCTCCAGCCACCCTGCCCCCGTGCGAGCACACCATCACAGGTGCCAACTGCCATTTATACTAGACAGGGGGTATGTAAGGGTAAGGCGAGTGCCATAGACCAATGCATGTGTTATTACACAAAAATATGTAACAATACACCGACATGTTTGAACGTGTAGTGCACTTACAGCAGTGTCTCACAACTGTTTACCTGCAACTATTTGGAATATTTGTATTTAGTTATTTTTTTTATCCAGTACGTTTTTTCCCCAATTACTCAATTTCTTAATACCTAATATTACAAACACTTTATACTCGCGCTGCATTACCCATATTGCTAATATGATCATTTTGGCCTTACTCCTACTACATCACCTATAATTACAGCACACATACTGGTGTAGTTATTGTTTCCAGTGCACATATTCTGGGGGCATAGCCTCGGGCCACACCCCCCAGAATCTAGCCACTGACCACAACACCAGTAAATGCATAACAAGCATGTATCATACACATTCAACTAATGAAACTCACCCTCACCACCATGCTATTGAAATTATGTCTGCATACTTTATAATGACTGCGGACCCAAACCCCTTTTTCACTTACAAAAACAGCTCTACATTACCTTCATTCCACTTACTTACCATTTCTATGCCCTCTTTTAGCCATCAAATAACCTCAAATGTCTTTCCCAAGATGTCTGTTCAGAACGCTGCCCACAAACTATGCCACGGGCAGCTACGGCACCTGTCTGGATTTTTTCAACCTACAAAAAAAAGCCCAATATTATCTTTTCTCCACTCCCCCACCCTTTCCAGCCCATCCTTCCATCACCAAATGACCCAAAATGTGTTTTGCAGACGTTTTAAAATTATAAAACATCTAAAAATGTTGAGAACTAATGTTGCCCCCTCTTGAGAAAATCCCACCAAACTTTGCAAAACACTTCATATATAGGTCTACAATCCTTTTGCAAACTGATGTGCAGATTTGTCAAATGGCACCACATGTATAAGCAAATATGTTGGGACCCTCCCTCTAATTGTGTTCCCTCTTGACAAAACAGAACCATCAGTCAGGTTTAGAATGGAATTCCAAAGTTTCATACAGGTTCATTGAGTGGCGCCAAATTTATAAGCCATCCAAAAACTGCATTTCACCAACCCTGTAATGCACAAATAAGCACAGATGCCCCCCGAACATCTCATATTTTTGCAAACATCACAGAAATGCCCCGGACTGTTCCCGGACATCGGGGAAGAAAGACGCCTGTTTTTTTGCTTTTTAAGGCCATATCGCCTCCCATCCTCATCACCCCTCACCTTTCCAGAGATTGTTTCATTAGTTTGTGAAGTGCAAAGTTGCAATGTTCCCTTAAAGTGGTGTATCCAACATGGCGGGAGGATAGCTCAGCGGCAGCGTGCGCGTCTTGGAAGCAAGACGACACGAAGCAACAAAGTTCGATCCCCGGGTCCGCGCTTAAAAACCTCTGGGTGTTTAAGCGCGTTATAAATACGTAACTAAGACAAAAAAAAAAAAAGCACAATTACGCAACTAATTCCTGTAACAGCGCCTCGATGCCTGCGGGCTGTGTGAGCGCTATATAAATGTAAAATAAATAAATAAAAAATGGCGGGCATTCCCCAAATATCTTACGCACTTCATATTCTTCACCATCCAATCAGCGAGTGCATCCCATGTCCACGAACATCATGATATGGTATATGATATGATATGATATGGCATTTATAACGCACCTATACACAGGTGTTTCATGCCTGCCCCTGGGCCAATCAGGGGCCCGTACGCAGACCAAAGAGGGAAGTCAGTTCGTGGGCCGAACCCAGATCTCACACATTTTTTTGGGCCTACTTTTTGGACATTTTAAGATTTTTAAAAAGAATTCTGGACGTATACTTATCCTGCCGTAAATTTGGTGAAAATCCGTCCAGGGGTTTGGCTGTAGACGTGAGCACAATTTTGTTTCCGTTTTTTTGCGTCTATGGGAAAAACTGCACATTTTGGGTCCCTTCTATAACTTTGCCCCCCGCTTGATGAAACCTGACCAAACTTTGCAGGATCAATCTGACTGGGGCATATACTTATTTTGCAAAGTTTTGTGAGCCTTCATCTAGGGGGGTGAAGTTATAAGCCCCCAAAAAGTGCTCTAACTATGGGTTGAGCAAATTAACCATAACTACAGGGCCGCTGCAGCAGGTCCTGTGATTACACAGCCACGGTAGTTATGGCTAAGTTATGGCTAAGTTGCTAATCCCATAGGACTTTTTGGGCGACTTATAACTTCACTCCCCCTGGATGAATTCTCACCAAACGTTGCAATTCTTGTGCACATTTTAGTGAGGTTTGGTCCAGGGGGGGCAAAGTTATAGGGGGAGTCCCAACATTTCTTTTTTTCCCATAGACATAATGGGAAAAAACGTTGCGCACGACCACAGCTCAAACCGCTGGACGGATTTCCACCAAAATTGCGGTTGGAGCTGCGGCTTAGTCGCAAAAGCGTGCTTTTGTTAATTTAGTGTAAATCCATCCAGTGTTTTTTTTATAAATGGCCAAAACGTAAGGCAAAAAATGTGTGATATCTATGTCCGCTCCGCGGACACACTTCCCTGTTCGCTCCGTGGACAGGATACCGATTGGCTAATCAGCTTGCATCATATCCGCGGACACACAATGTGTTCTCTGATTGGTTGGGGTGAGGCGTGAGGTCACATTGTTTCAATGCACCCACCATCTTGGATCCGCCAACAGAGTGGTGGTGAACAGAGGCAAAATGCAATTTTGGGGAGTGTGTTGGTGTGCAGAAGTGCTTGGGGAGGGTTGGGGAGTAAGAGATGGGTGAAATACTGTATTTGTTTAGGTGGCAGGTGCCCCTGATGTGTTCACCATGTCTGCGGTCAATATCTCCTATAAGCAGCCCACATAGCACAGTCAAAATGTTTGGTATTATAGGTGTGTTATGCTGTGATGGTTGTGGCCAGGGTGTAAAGTCTTGGGTGCATGGCCGAATTTGTAATGCCTCTGTGCTGTGAAGTGTTATCTGCTCCCATTCTGAGTGAAGGTCAGTACCGTAGAATTGTTTCCTAGCTGAGCAGACCCATGCATGGTACACAGTATAAGGTTCAATTGTTTTTTTACCTTGAAACAAAGGGAGGATTGCGAACGGAATGCATGAAGGGAGAGATGTAAGACTTTCAACAATGATAATGTTCACTATTCAAAAATTGGAGAAAGGAACATGTAATTTCATTTCATGAAAATTTGTTGAAGTTAATGGAGTGCTTGTTTTACGCTGATACAATGGAAATGCTGAATATTATGTAAGTTTTACTTTGGACGATTTTGGACACAAACTAGTCAAATTATAATTCAATGACAATATTGGTGGAGTAAATTGTATTGTGTGTTGTGTGTGGTATATTGCAATGACACGCAATTAGAACTTGGGTGTGTAGTTTTTTTGTTGTTGTGGGGATATGGGCAGTGCAGCATCGAGATGGGTGTAGTGCAGTCGTGGGTTCCCCCAGGTTCACAAAAGCGTAATTGAACGCTAATATGTAATTAAAATTCTGTGTATATGTTCTTTTAGGTTTTATTTAGCTCTCTGATTGCAGCGTCAGCATTAACATTCCAGTTCGAGCTCACCATACTACGTAGCAGTAATGTGCAAAGCAAACTGAAGAGTAATTTGCACATTCTTTTGTTTGAGTTATTATTGTTTGACGTCTGTGTTTATCAATAGTTGTAACAGGGGCCCAAATGGATGGTTAAAATGATAAACTATAATAAGATTGGTTAATGAGACACATTTTTGTTATCTTTTTTTTAAACAGCTACATCTTGAGTTTCTGCAATTGCCATGGATCCAGATACCAACTGATGTTTTTTTTAACCATCAGCTACAGATATACGTCAGTGGTTGTATGCCAGTGACACTTTTTTGGGATGATCGACACAGGCCCATATGCCCGTATGCCATACCAGCGATATGGAGCAACTTCATGTGTTTTGTGGTGGCCTAGCGGAAGTTCATGCAAAGTCTTCACAGGAATATAGCGTGGCTCACGATAAACATTTGTGGATGGAGAATGAAGAAAACAATTACCTATTTGCTTGCATATGTAAGTCTCTGGATGTTCTCGGAGCGTTTATTGTGAAATAAAAGTACTTTACAAATTGTACAATTTGGTATTTCCTTTAAAAACATGGTTTCATATTCAAAATTGGGACGCGCTATGTTGTGAGATGATGTGTGTTGATATTCCGGATTCTGCGTCAAGTAACGTCATCACGTAGGTGATGATTGGGTGCGTTTTCCTACGCTGTATAGTAATGTTCTGGAGATAGTGGGAGTATATCACTAGGTTTGGTGATGTTAGACTCAGGGGCGGGGCATATGTATTGTCATCAATGACATTTGTGATGTCATCTTTGATGTCCTGGGTGTTAGATTTTTACTGAATTTGATAGGTTTTTAGTAGCGCAACTTAACCATAATGTCCCTTTTAACAACGTTTTTTCACAGAATTTCATAGGTTTTTAGTAGCGCTACTTAACCATAACGTCCCTTTAACAAAGTATTTTTACTGATTCCATAGTTTTTTAGTAGCACAACTTAACAATAATAACTTTGACTTTAGGTACATGTAATATGGAACATACTGAACCCTTTCTACTGAATTTGACGGTCCGCGAACATGTTCGGACAACAGTACCAGCACCTAAAAACTCTGGGGGGATGTGTAATTGTTATATCATAACATAGGAACATTTAATAAATTCACAAAGCAGCACACATACAAAGTATATGTAGTAATACTTAAGAAATGTAACCCATATATGTAACACACTAACCATTCATTTAAATACAATATGTTCTAAAATGGAATATACCAAAAGAAGATAAAGTGGCTCCCAACATAATTACCTCACAGACACTCCACAACTAACAGCAAGACCAGACTTATAGACTACTGATTACATATCTTACCAGAAATAGTAAGTGCACTTCATTTTACTCATATATTTATAAACTTTCTATATTAGAAAAAAAAATATTACTTTTTTGTTTTCTCACAGAAATGTGTAGTACTCTGGACTGGAGCATTTCCGACAAGATGAAATGTAGGAAGATAGTCTAATGGTACACACTTTACTATATAAACCAATTCATAAATATTATTTTGTATACATTCAACATATACATTTTGTTTTTTACAGACCCTACAAAAATTGCAACTTCCAAACAAAAAGAAGCGGTGGATAACACTCTTCAACACATTACCCTCAAAATGGACCAACTTATGGCAAATTTTACGGATTTAAAGAACTTTGTGGAAGATCACCTAAAACCACCAACAACATACCATTGTCCCACCTGTTCTTGTCCCCCCTCACCATATCCCATTCATTTAACCCCAAACTCTCTCCATGGACCACAACGTTTTGATGAGATTCCCTTCTTCACCTGATCCCACTTATATTGAAAACCCTAATTCTCCTGTTTTTGTTTCCGTTTCTGCCCCACCTTCTCAGTCATAAATTGTTGATATATATGTTAAATAAAGTTACTTTTTTATATTGTGTTGTAATTACTTTCAGTTCTTTGTGGTACAACCAATTTAGGTGTCCACGGACAGCGCGGTTGTTCAGAAATGTTTGTAAATAAACGAAAATGTAAGTGTCCTGAGGACACTATATCTGTCTGTAATGTTCTCATGCAAGTTGAAAATGTTCTAAGAACTCTCGTAGTGTCCTGAAATGTTCGTAAATAAACGAAAATGGAGGTGTCCTTAAGAACACTATGCCTGTTCGTAGTGTTCGCTAGCAAGTTGAAACTGTTCTAAGAACACTTGTGGTGTCCTGAATTGTTCGTAAATAAACGAAAATGGAGGTGTGCTTGAGACGCTATGTCTGTCCGTATTGTGCACAAGTAAATTAAACTGTGCTAAGAACAAACGGCTGTCCGTAACTGTTCGTTTTACGTGTGACGCACTTTTAATTAGTTCAGGACCCGAACACTGTCCGTAGAACATCAACACGCATGCGCAAAACAATGTGCGTACATTGGGTGTCCTGCGGACGGCTGCTACCTTAGCGAACATGCTCATGAAACAATCATGTGACCGCACCCACGCTGATCGCGTGTTCTGAATGCGGACACTGTTCGTGTCCCCGAACACTTTAAAAGTACATTTCCAAGTAATCCACAATATTTCTCATCAAAACCTCAACATACCACAAATCCCACATACTAATCCTAGGTTTCCACATAGTTTTTGTGACTTTTTGAACCTTTTTTGGTGTTCGATCTGTCTTGCGGACGGCGCGCACAAGCACCCCTATAAAAGACCACGCCCTAGAGCTCATTCTCATTGTGTTTCTGGCTATTCTACAGAGCACAGAGATTATTTCTGCAACCTGCAGATTTCCATCTTCAACCTGATGGCTTCTGTGGCTCCACTGCTGCCACCTAGTGCTGTATCTGCCTCAGCACCACCACCACCCCCTCCACCACCAACACCTTCCCAAGGGCCTGAAGAGGGGAACAGGAGTGAGGATACATAGGAGGAAGAAGAGGATGACGAGAATGAGGTAGAGGAAAACCCTACTACCCGCCCTCGGCGTGATTCTTGGGTGTGGCGGTTGATTACCGTTCATGGGAATGGTCCTAACGCTCGTGCGAACCGTGTCACCTGCAATGAGTGCAAAATGGTACCCAGTCGCGGGAGGCATGGTTCGTATAGCTTTGGGACTATGACCATGAAGCGACACCTGAACTCATTCCACACTGGGGCCATTCGCAAGGTTGTACCTCTCTGGAACAGCGTCTTCCTCAAGCTGCCTCACAGGCCATACAGAATTCTGATGACCCTTACCTTTCGAGGGTCACAGCAGGGGGGAGTGACTTTGCAGTGCTTTTGAGACTATCGTCTCAGAGCACGAGAAGACCTGATCACTGCCCAAATAAACCCCACTCTACATCTTCCTCTCTCAGCTCGCCCTTTCTTATCCCTGTGGTTGGTGTCCCCCCTTTACCCTCCTTTCCCCTCCTCTCCTAGTGTGTCGTGTGTAAAAAACCAAAAAAAATACAAAATAACAAAAATCAAAAGAAAAATAAGGCTCTTTTCAGAGCCGCCTTTCACAGTTAAAAAACAGAAGTAAAGATAAATAACGCACGGCCCTTTCTATTTCTTGAAAGTCCGTGGACAGTTCGCGAACATAAAAAAAATTGGGATGCTACCCTTTTGTAACCATTGCATTTTTCTCTGGGAGGAAGTGGTGGCTCTGAAAAGAGCCTTTGGGAGGTGTTTGTATGTCAAAAATTATAAATACTTAACATCTACTTCGAAATGCATGCTGCATTTCTAAAAAAGGTCGCAATGCATTTTGTACATTGCTCAGAAAAATCTGATTGCCAGCATAGGTAAGATGGACACCATCTCTGCGAAAAATGTATGTACTACGAAACATAATATTTTCATTGTGAAAAGAGGACATGCCAAAATCTCTTAGGAAGGCACAAACAGCCTTATTGACATTACGCCTTGCTTTCTCCATTTGTGGACCACATGAGAAAGAACGAAGCCACATTTGTCTCTGCGCAATCCGTGAAAAAATTACTTTGGAGTTTGAAAACATGTCCATGATCTTCTGAAGTCCTTCTTTCATTGCAAATTGCAAAGAAATTCCAGACACATGTCCTAAACTGTTCCCTCCACAATGAATTACAATTATGTCTGGATGTTCCTCTATCTTCAAAGTTGCACAGAGAGGTAGCAAGTCCAGCCACTTCATTCCACGGACTCCATGCCAGTGCACTTCCACATGTGGGAATCCAAGATCTATAGATACTCCACAGCTTTCTGCATGCACCTTCAACCAATGTATCCACGAGTCTCCCAAAATCCACACAATCTGTTTTTTAAAACACTCAGCCATAGCTATCTGTTCTTCTCTCATCAAAAAGAATATCTGAGAAAACCTCTCCTAGCACAACACACTCACTAAATTTTACTGACCAATCCCTTGCTACATTCAATCTCATTTGCATGCCTCCCCACCCCAAATTCCCCAGATGTAATACACGGTGTCCTAGAGCTACCGCCATGTCCGCAAACATATCGTAACATGGACAGTCCTTCTACCATTTCCACTTCACTCTGTGCCATTCCCTCATTGGATGTAGCTGAGAAATCACATGACCATCCACCAATCAAATCCAAGACCTCTACATGTAACTGCATCATCATAGATCTGCACTGCAAATGTACGGTGAATCTCTCGGACTACAAGTCTCATACCATTGGCAAGCATGATCTACGAGAAATACTAGACAAGTCTCCAAGATTTCTACTTGCAGCTTCGTCCATATCCATATGCATGAACACAAACTACAGGTATGCATATTTTCTATACAGTACATGAACACATTTTCTAACCGACTTTTACCTTGTGTAATCTGTAAAATGAATCTACGTTAATTTTTTCATTCTCCTAAAATAAACTGTGACTTACAAACCTTTATACCGTTTAATTTCTTCGTACACACACACACACACGGAAATAATGTTAAACTAACATTTTTGAACTAAAATATATAGACTACATATGATCAAACAAAATTACATGCACACTCTATCATGAAATCTCAAAGAATAATATTTGTACAAACACATACTTGGTTTTAATTTTTTTAGTTTATATAATTACTTACATTTATATAGGACAAGCAGGCTATGACATTGACTCCCTCTTACGTGGAAAAGCAGGCTATCACATGGACTCACTATTACGTGGAAAAGCTTAGTTACAGGAATAGTGGTATACAGTGGTACATTATGATTTTGACAAGCCATAGTAAAGATATTTTCTTTCCTACAGTTTACATAAGATAGTTTTAATGGTTTTGAGGAAGGCGCTGAGCATTTCAATGTAAAAAATCTATGTCTAAATTAAAAACAGTGCTATATACAAACCGAATTACTAATTTCTTTCTTTTACAATTGCAGTGAAGACCATTCTCCTGAAAATAAGCAGCCGAATTTGAATTAAAAAGAACATCTAAGAAGCAAACTGCTCATTTTAGAAAAAAAGTAAGTCGATTGTTACCATAATATTTGAATTATTACTCAAACACACTCTAATGTTAATTCATGCTACTTCTGTGCCTAACAATAGAGATTCTGCACCATTCTGACCAAAAATCCTCCGGTCTTAAACAGTGATTTACTGGCAGAATGGCCCACAAATTCCTATTTTTCGCCACAAAAATTACCCAACTCAGCCACTAGAATTTAGATGTTGTAGAAGGAACAACTGTTTTAATTGTATAGCTTTAGATATACTATTTATACTTCTCCACACCACTGGCTTACTTTTTTCTGTCATCTGAACCCCAGTTTATTAACAGATTAATTCAGGAATACCCATTCCATGTAGTTGTACTTCCCAATGCACAATCACACACCATTACATACATCTTTATCATCTCACTCAAACACTCATGCACACAACACACATGCATTGCAGAACAACCCAACCCATAACTTCTGTATTTTTTTTAACAGACCCTAAAGCATGCCTACCAAAAAGCAACTCCGTAGAAAGGAACGCAGAAGTAGAGCAAATGAAAAGAAAAGTCTCCAACATAAACATCCATCTACAGCAGAATTTGTAAACAAAAGTTGAAACACAACAGCTAATACAGTGATGTAGTGAAACAGAAGAAGTTTCTAGTACAAAAACTTTGCCTCCTCTATCAAAAAGTAAAACAACCCAAAAAACAATTAACAGAAAATCAACTATCACTACAAATAAAACTTCTTCTATAAATCTTGATATAGTACAAAGTAAGCATACCAAGAAAAGTATGTTAGCCAAAATGTTCTGTCACAAAGTCCTTCAAAATCTTATAAAAACAGGAGAGAAACCAGGTTCAACACTTCAAACCTATCGTAGGAAAGTAATCTTGGAAGCGTTGATAGACAGTGCACTTCTTCTCAAAAGAAAGTTATTTATTTTAGTGTTAAACAGAATGACACCACTAACAAAACTAATAACTAAATTACAAAAAAGACTTCTCAATAAATGAAATGTCAACAGAAATAACTTCTTAAATATCTGTGCCGGTGAATGGAGTCACACTACAAGCACAGAACCATACTTTAGTGAAGAAGCCTACAAAAAAAAAGCAAACAAATACAATTGCCATACATAGCAGTGGTTGAGGTTATGAAAAAGTTAATAATACCATAATGGAACAAGAAGTACCCCTTACAAAAATATGCCCTGAAAATGTAGATTTGCCCCTCCATTCAACTGAATCAGAACATCTAGTGTACAAATGGCCATGCACGTCAATGTGTAACATTCCCAAAAAAAATGTCAAGTCTTTATGCCAATTCCTCAATCAATATGTGAAAAGCAAAGACAAAATCAAAATTAAACTACTGCAAAATATGGATGCTTGTCCAGTACGCAAGTACACAGGACTACAAGGACATTCATTGGCCTGCATTACAGGACCTACTTGCAAAACACCCTTCCATGATATCAAAAGGATATCAACACATCATGCAAGTATAAGACATCTAGTTTATAAACTGTACTATGCTAAAAGTCCTGCTTTAGCACTTGCCAATTTAAATAACATTCTTCTACATGGTACAGCAAAAGACCTACTAGAAGAAATCGACTATATCCAGACAAAATATTTTGGAAGTGAAACCCACTTACAAGATGAATTAGCTGCAAACCAACTTCGAAACAAATCTGCACATGGCAACCTTTCACTACACACATACAAAAAAGAAATACTAACATTTGAAAGTACTTCAGCTGAAGTACCAAACCACGTGTGTGTATGTTGCCGCAGAACTTTTTATAAAAGTAACACAAAAACTGTAGACCTATCATACAAAATAGAAGACAATGAAGATTCTAAATGGTTTGAATTAGCTCTCTACCTTATAGCAGAAAACAAATACGAAATAACTGACCCGATAATACTTTGCAGTTACTGCACTACAAAACTTGACACAACCAAACTCCTTCACGTGCTATCACAAATAACTTGGAATTATATCCACTACCAAAACCCCTTCAACAACTTAATTTATATGAGAGCATCATAATTCAAACAGTGCACCCATTTCAAGCAATAATACGCCTTCAACCAAAAACTGCAAAATTACCTCCCTCTGAATTAGTAAAAGGTATTCGTGGAAAAGTAGTGTATTTACCATTAGATCTAAAAGAAAATGTGCACACTCTAGGAGTGCAACGTCCAATGCAGCAATATTTAATTATCTTGGTAAATGGAGTACCTACAAAAGACAAAATAATTTGGCAACAACTGGTAGATTTACATAAAGTTAGAGAAGCCCTGCAATATCTTAAAGAGAATAATAAATATTACAAAGAAATTAATATTGAAGAAAACTTGAAAGATACAACTGAAATAATTCAAGAGACACAAGAAGCTGGTCAATTTGAGCTCTTAGATCCTGCAACAATATCAAACACTTTAGACCATTATACAATTCATCCATTGCACTCTAATGACACCATAGAAGATGCACTGGAAACATACCAAATGCTTCAAACAAAAGGATCACCAATCAGCATATGGGAAAAAAGTATAGAAGCACATGCTTTTCCTCTACTCTTTCCTACTGGCAAAGGAGGAAGATATGATGATAGACCTATTCAAATATCAGCATCAGAATATTGTTCATTACGAATGTATTCTGAAGATCCCAGATTTCGACAAAATGTGGAATACATATTCCACCTACTCTTTGAAAGTGAACTAGCAACTTTATGTTATGGAGTTGCACACATATTAAAATCAGGATCACACTTTCAAAATATGACAGCTGCACAATTATTACAAAAAGTTCAACAAAAAGATGAGGTTTTACAAGCAAATCTTACAAATCTATTAGCAAATATGCGTGGTACTAAAGAGTGCTGGTTTCGACGTCATGCAGTTGTACGTTGTATGATCAGAAACCATGGCCCACCCACTTGGTTTGTTACATTAAGTTGTGCAGAATATGCATGGGAAGATTTACATGCTTTCCTACGCATATCAAACGAAAACAAAACAAACATAGATATACTAACACCTGGAGAACTTTGTTCACAGGATCCTGTTAATGTTTCAAGATATTTTCACCATCGCTTCATTGCTATGCTACATTTTATTTGTAACAAAACTGTTCATCCCCTTGGAGAAGTGCAACACTTCTTTTGGAGAAAAGAATACCAAGCAGGAGGAGCACCACATGTCCATATGCTTTTATGGATTGAAGATGCTCCTAAATTTGGTCAAGACAGTGATGCCACTGGTTTACAGTTTATTGGAAAATATGTCACTTGTGAAATTCCATTACAATCCGCAAATAGTGATCTTCATGCAAAAATTTTACAATTCCAAAGACACAAATGTGGCAAATATTGTCGTCGCAAATACAAAAACAAAGGGAAATACTACACCAAATGCCAATTTGGTTTCCCTAGACCAGTTACAAATACAGGTCAAGTGAACAACCTCATGTCTTCAGTTAGACATAGTGTTAAAGGTAAGTCACCTAAAAATACATATTGCATAAAAAGAAAAGAAGAAGAAAAACAATGCAATCATTGCCCACTTATGGAATGCAAACATAGACGTGCAGTACATTGCAGACAGTTCTACTGCAGTTGCACGATATGTCACAGCATACTTAACCAAATCAAAAAAGACAGAGCTCCAAGACCTCTGGAATGACCTGTCATCAGATAAAACAGTGTCTCAGAAATTATACAGCTTGGGCATAAAAATGCTGTCCCATAGAGAATGTGGATCCTATGAAGCAGCTGATCGATTAACTGGTACTGCATTGTATGGTAAATCTGCAAATATAGTATGGCTAAGTCTTGGTCCAGCTAAATCTAGAAAAAGAGTTCTAAAATCATACGAAGATATAGAAACAATAGCCAAACAAGATCCCAACAGCCGAGACATTTTAAAAAACAACTTATTGGACACATACTACCCAAACAGGAGTACCACTTTGGAAACCAGGAGCCTATACCACATAGCCCAAAACTACACATACAAAAATAATATAAAACCTGATTAACAAAACCGTAAATACAAAGTGACAAACTGTGAAGGCAGCTTAGTAAAACTCACCAAACCAAATTTAATTAATCATATTAAATTGTCATTAAAGACTCCTCAACATAAAGAAGTATATTACATGTCCCTGCTACAACTCTTTAAACCATGTAGAAAAGAAGAAGAAATACTAGATAACTATGACTCATATGAAGACGCTTTCAAAGCAAATGAAAGCAGTATAACTGATGTAAACTTTGCACAGTACAAAACAATGTTGTACAATGAACAGCAACACGAACAAGAACTCCAGGCCCAACTAGATAAGGACACTCTGACAATAGTCAACCTTCTATCACAGGAAGTCAAGAACCACTGCGAGACCCACTAATAACAAATGAGACAGAAATAGCTATGATAGAAGTAGAAAACACCATGTGTCAGTGTGAAGAAAAAGAAGACTTAACTATACTAAAATCAAAGCTACACAAAAAGCAACGTAGCATTTTTCAAGAAGTAACAAAAGAAATTGCACATGTTGTACAACATGAAAACAAAGAATGCACCTGTCAAAATTACAAACCTATACTATTGTATGTCAGTGGTGAAGCTGGTTCTGGCAAAACATTCCTAATCAAAATCATCAGTAAGTTCCTTCAACAATTGACAAACAACACACTGTCAGCTGTTGTCACTGCCCCCATAGGTTTAGCTGCCTACAACATAGGTGGTGTCACTTTACACCGATTGCTACTCCTGCCAGTAGAACACCAAACAAATTAGATTATTACAAACTTTCTATAGAAGCTGCAATGGAACTATGCAGAGTATTGAAACAAGTGAAAATGCTACTAATAGATGAAGTGAGCATGGTGTCCAACCTAATGTTGGCTTTGATTCACCTCATATTAGTACTCAAGTACTCAAAACAAACTATGAAGAGCTCTTTGCAGGAAAACACATTATTGTTTTCGGAGATCTTCTTCAATTGACACCAGTAAAAGGTGAGCCTATTTTTAAAACATTAGGACACAAACTCTGCTGTAAAACTGTTGGCAGCATTGGAAATGTCAACCTTTGGAAACTTTCCAACACAGAGAATTAACAGAAAACATGCGCCAATCTGCAGATCTCACTTATGCCAACATCTTAAAAAGTATCAGCGTTGGTATACTTTCTAAAGAAGCAGAAGCAATATTGAAAACCCGACACATTCATGCACTTTATGGTGATAATGCATGTGCTACAGATGTTATGGAACGATTAGCCCACAAAAATGTCAATTGTATGGCCTTAATGCCAACTCTTGCAAGCTGTTTCAAATTCAATGAAATAATGTTAAGTAAAGAAATGCAACCAAAAATGGAAATTAGCGCCACAGACAAACTAGATGTACATGGAATGACTCTACCCATGTGTGACCAAGCCACAACAAGACTAAATAGTTTAGAAAAATCAATCTCAAACACAGCAGGCTTGGAAAAGATATTAAAATTATCCTTAAATTGCAGAGTAATGCTGAAACGTAACCTTAACGTGGACCAAGGACTAGTTAATGGAGCACTGGGTACAGTTGTTGGCTTTCAAACATACCCACGTGACAACAAAATTCAGTTTGTCAATATTCTCTTTGCCAAACTTTCAGAAGTAAAAAGAATAGGACGCTCAACACCTCGATTCCTTCTCTTCAAAGACATGTATGTACGCAGAGAACAATTTTCTCTAACTCTTGCATACGCAGTCACCATTCATAAATCACAAGGTCTTACCCTAGACAAAGCAATGATAGACATTGGTAACACAGTCTTTAAAGAAGGCATGAGCTACGTAGCACTATCCCGCTTATGTACACTTGAGGGTCTATTTCTAATCAACTTTGATGCAAGTAAAATAAACGCTGATATTCCTTGCATTTTAGAATACAATAGACTTTGTTCACTATACACTCCCTATCTAAACACATATTTTGTTCCACAAAAAGTAAAACATTATAAAAGAAAAATAAATCAAACAGAAAAGCAACAGGATGTCACTGCAAATCCTCTAAAGAGAGTAAAAGAAAGTAATACTTCATCAAGTGCCACAAGCAAAAAAGAAATAATTAGGGAAAGTAAACCAGGTACTTCTTCAAAGAAGGAAGACACACTCCAAAAAAAGCAGTCAGATACATTTAAACTCTCAAATATAGTTGGTGTAAGTTGCTATGCAAATGTAGCAATGAATATTCTATTTCAATTACCACCAATTGTTGAGAACATTTACTTACACAGTACAGACCCATTGTGTTTGCAAATGTTAGTACTTCACAGAAATGCAGCAAACAATCCTGACAACACGTATAGTGTTTATGGAATAAGACAACAATTGGACTACTGTGCTGGAATGGTGAAATTCACTAGAAAATCACAGGAAGATCCACAAGAATTTCTAATGTACTTACTATTAGTACTGGAAAACAAAAACATACCTATAAATGAAATCTTCCAGATTTCATACATGTGGAAACATACATGCACTCTCTGCAACAATGTGACACAAGAACAAATCCCCAATGAGCGCTTTGTGTATATATCAATACCTAATTGTGAATCCGTTCCATTTCAGCAACTTGTACAAAATGCAAACCACGGTAGATTATGTTCGACCTGCAATTCAGATAATTGCTCCACGTTACTAATACAAACACATAGTAAATACGTAACACTAATGCTTTTACGTTACAATGCAGATGGTACCAAAAAGAACTGCAAGCTGACTGGATTCACACATGGTCAAATATCACTTGGTAGGAAAACCTTCACAACAATAGGTATAATCTACCACGCAGGAGCCACAACCAACTCAGGTCACTACACTGCATATATAAAAAAGAAATGTGGATGGTTTGAATGTAATGATAGTACCATTACTCTAAAGCAGAGATTACCAGCAAATCTTACAAATGCTTATTTAATGTTCTTAAAACCGAAATTTGATAACTAAACTGTACTTAAACCTTAAGTACACTTGTAGTAAAAAGATATAAACTGTCACAATATTCCAAAAGCTATCTAACTGCCCAAAGATGCTACAACAACTAATCAGATAAATTAATACCACTCAAATAGAGTAAAAAATATACAGTTAGAATACGCCAATTGGTAGCTAACTGTCCCAAAATTTAGAAATATCCAAATCGATAAAGCAATACCACGAAATTATATAAAAAAAATAAACAGTTAGAATACGCCTACTGGTATCTAACTGCTCCATAATTTTACAATATCCAAACAAATACCTAATATTTTACTGCTCCCAAAAAGTGGAACAATCCAATGTATAAAGCATTAGCCAGAAACAAGTAAACACTGAAAACAAACAAACAAATAAACTCTAGCATAACAGAAAAGGGTTTTTTTTCTCCCACAGACCCAATGATTTTAGCAACAAACACAGAAACTGAGCAAATTGCACAGTACTCTGGTTGGTCATCTACTAAATATGAGGGTCAAAAAAAAGAAAAAATTGTGATTGTACAATGTAATAAATCTTTATAAAATACTAATAATAACATGCTATTTTCTTTTATCACAGAAATGAACAAGAAAAACATGGACTCCCGTTACTAAACCAAATAGTAAGTATAACATGATAAATACAACCATCGCAGCATATCACACCCATACTGGCTTATAACATTGTTCCTTATGAATTTGTTTTTGACCCAAAGTTATAAGCCACTATGTGTGTGATATGCTGCGGTGCTTGTGGCCAGGGCATAGACTCTTGGGTGCATGGCATATGAGTGTGATATGCTGCGGTGGTTGTGGCCAGGGCATAGAGTCTTGGGTGCATGGCCAAATGGCCATGCCCCCAACATTCTATACCCTGGCCACAACCACCGCAGCATATCACACCCATAGATTGAAGGATTTCAACCATTTTAATGTCCGCGGACACAAGGAAGTTCCTAGAACACATTAAACTTGCCAGAGGACGATACGGACAGCGTCATCAGGACACCCCCATTTTCTTTATGTACGAACATTTCAGGACACCGCAAGTGTTCTAAGAACATTTTCAGCTTGACAACGAACAATACAGACAACGTCTTCAGGACACCCCCTGCGAACATTCCAGGACCCCACACGTCTTCTTAGAACACTTTCAACTTGACACCGAATCCGTTCTATTTATTTACCAACATTTCAGAACAGCCGTGTTGTCCGCAGACAAATCGAACACAACAAAAGCATCTAGCACATAAAAAATTACAACATTGCACCTATCTCATACTCCCTCACCCTCCCCAAACACTCTTACACACCAACACACTCCACTAAATACAATTTTTAAACCAAGTTTCACCTCGCTGTCCGCGGTCATCCGCGAATGCAAGATGGCGGGCGCCACCAAAAATCTGATGCGCTCCACGCCCCACGCCGTTCAATCAGCAAACACGTCGGATGTCCGCAGACATCGCGCAAGCCACTCGGCCATTCAGGGCACTGTCCGCAGAGCGAACAGGGAAGTCCGTCCGCAAAGCGAACGGAGATATCACTCATTTTTTTGCCTTACATTTTGGTCATTTAAAAAAAAAAAGCTGGACGGATTTACACCCAATTTGCAAACGCACGCTTTTGGGACCAAGCCCCCGCTCCTGCCGCAAATTTGGTGTAAATCCGTCCACCGGTTTGGGCTGTAGGCGTGCTCAAAGTTCTTTCCCCATTATGCTATGGGAAAAAACAAAAGTTTTGGAACCCCCCTATAACTTTGCCCCCCCCCGGACCAAACCTCTCAATTTCAGAGTGGGCCATATACTTTTTCTGCAAGGTTCGGTGAGGATTCGTCCAGAGGGAGTGAAGTTAATTCCAAAAAATGCTCTTCCTATGGAAACACCAACTTAACCATAGCTACATGGACGCTACCGTGTCCATGTAATATATACATATATATAATATATAGATATTGCTATTCTCACATTATCTTACAATACTTTCCTTAGAATTTAATTGCATTTTATGATGTACATATATAGAGGAAGAAGCAGGCCTGAAACAAGCAATCATTTGTGTGTGTGAATACAATCATGTAGATTATACAAAGTTGCTAATGATACTGCATCTTGTTTGCCTACTTTACTCTCCATATATAAGCCCCATATGTGTATGCATTGTAGTCTAAGTTTTGTGTGTACTAGTAGAAATATGTAGTAGGTGATGCATTATTAGCTACTTAGTACAGTATGGAAAAGTCTGATACAGAAGCATTCACCGTTTTATTATATAACTTTGGAAAATTACAAATATAGCACCTTGTGGTGTATGCTGCAGCCAATACATACATTTCTGTATGAGTAGGTTCCTGTACTAGAACAAACACTGCAATGGAATGTTCTTTAGAACACTACATCGCGTAATGAGGTATGTAGTTTATTACACTACCCTGTTCGCTCCGTGGACAGGACACCGATTGGCTAATTGACTTGCGGCATGTGCGCAGACACACAACGTGTTCGCTGATTGGTTGGCATGAAGCGTGAGTTGCATAAGATTTTTGGAAACGCCCGCGTCAGATTTTTGGCAACGCCCGCCATCTTGGAATCGTGGACACCGGCCGATGACCACGGACATTGTGGTAAAAACATATTAAAAAACACACTTATCAAATATTCTCTGGGGAGGTGAGGGGTGATGAGTATGGGATGGACTATGGCTGCAGGAAAACAAAAAAATGAGTTTGTAAAGTTTGGTGGGATTCTGTCAAGAGGGGGCAAAATTAGAGGGGGGCAAAATAATGTAAATGCTTGTAAATGAGGTGCCATTTGATGAATATACACTTAATTTGGCAAACTGATAATAGATCTACATATAAATGTTTTTGCGAAGTTCGGTGGGATTTAGTGAGGAAGCGTTAAAATTAGAGGGGGTGTTCCAAATTAATGTAAAGTCTATTAAATGAGGTGCCATTTCACAAACATACACTTATTTTGGCAAACTGATAATACAAATAGATATAAATGTTTTTACAAAGTTTGCTGGGATTTTGTCAAGAGGGGGCAAAATTAGAGGGGGGTCCCAAAGTAATGTAAAGGCTTATAAATGAGGTGCCATTTGACAAATCTACACTTCATTTGGCAAACTGATAATAGATATAAATGGTTTTGTGAAGTTCGGTGGGATTTTGTAAAGAGGGGGCAGAATTAGAGGGGGGGTCCCAAAATATTGTAAAGGCTTATGAATGTGGTGCCATTTGACAAATCTACACAAAGGTTTGCAAAAAGATTATAGATGTAGACATAAATGTTTTCGTAAAGTCCGAATGTCCATCATTTGACACTTTGAAAAATAAAACATGGGTGGATTTCCAGCAAACTTGTAAGGAGCATTGAGAAGGACCTGAAAGCATGGTTTTTCAAATGTGCCCGTGTTTTATTTTTTGACAAGTGTCATAATGCAGGTACAAAAAATAGTGATATACATTTGGTAACTAAGGTGTAGCCTGTGGCCATCGGCAGTGGCCAGATTGTCATGGTCATGGAATAATGTCATGGTCCGGACAATCTGGCTACTGGCCATGACCACGAGGGACAAAAAATGGGGTTAAAGTGGCCATGTCCACCTGGGACTGGCTTTATAGTAAAGTTATTTGAAATTGGAATAGATTTGAAAAGGAAGAAAAATGTGCGTGTGGTAATATGGTCATAGAGTTCTCTTTTTGCCTTCTGCAGGCTGCCATGGAATGCAAAGAGGGGCCCTGTATGGAACCCCGCATTCCCTTTCCATGGTGGACATCTTGGAAAAGGGTTTCCCTTCCTCCGGTGTCTCGGTGTAGGAAGAAAAATCCTTTTTTTTAGTACCCTGGGTTCCCGCTTTGGGTACCTACGGTGCTAATGGCTTTCATACAGGGGTTGGAATGGGGGGATAATGGTCCAGAGACCTTGTTTTCCACCCTTGCTTCGATTGGGCTGATAACTTGGGCTGCCAGGCCGGAGTCCCCCATTCCATCCCCGGAACGGAGGATAAACGCCACAATATTGCCATTATCATACAGAAAATGCAAATGGAAATGTTGGAAAACCTTATTGAGTCTATGTATTTACTCAGTAATATAAAGTAGATGGAGTCTAGACTTTTTTTTTAGTTCTATTTTTTAACTGTGAAAGGTGGTTCCTAAAGGAACATTTCATTTATTTTTTTTGGATGCATTCTTTTTTGGCAGGAGAGCTTAGAACGAAATGTGAGGAGGGAAATGACGGAAGAGGCACCAAACACTAATATGGAGGGTCAGGTGGACAGGGGAAAATGTTGCGCGTGTGTTATAGCATTAGCTGATTCTATTTTAAGAAAAATATCAGTTTTGCTAAAAGTATGTACTGTGTACTAGATTGTTAATGGATGAGTAGGAATAGGTGTTGGAGCTGTGCAAGGGAAATTTGAAGTGGAAAGTTCCTAGATCAGTAGAAAATGCAGTTCCGAATTGTCTGCAAAGCACAGACCTTATCGTGAAGTGTGGATGGGTTCTCGGAGACATCATCATGTTGCGCGCCAGCATATGGTCATGTGGCACTGTCCGGAAGGTCCACAATGAAGTCAGATGTTCGTAGACGTTATGGTTAAGTTGCACCAATAAAAACATATGAAATTCAATGAAAAAACCTTGTTAAGGGGATGTTATGGTTAAGTTGCACTAATAAAAACCTATGTAATTCAATGTAAAAACGTTGTTAAGGGGACGTTATGGTTAAGTTGCACTACTAAAAACCTAACAAATTCAGTGAAAAAACTTTGTTAAAGGGACATTATGGTTACAAGTAAAACCGAAAACCCCCTGAAATGTGTCAGTTGTGGTAAGCTAAGCAACCATAACTCGCGCCACCACCGTGCACTGCTAAGAATAACACCCATTACATCAAAGATAACATCACATATATGATTGATGACATCACTGATGACATCACATGTGCATTTAATTTTCATAGGTAGTCCCTACAAGGGGTTGTGAATGTAATGTTGGAAAAAAAGGGTCAGGGGTCATCTGGAGATGTGTGATGAACTACATACTTGATTATGCAATGGGGTGGTGCATGTTTGTCTATATGCTTATAGGCTAGGGTGCTGCATGTTTGTCTGCATGCTTAGCTACTGTGGTGGGGCATGTTCATCTGCATGCTTAGATGCTGGGTGCTGCATGCTTGTCTGGGTAAGTGCAACAGTTACAGCCTCTAAGTGCAAAGTGTCCTGGAGGCAATGCAGTGGAGACTGATCATTGAGGAGCCTGGTACCCATTAAGCTCGGAGGGCAGCCAGACAACCGGTCGGTGCAGCAGACAGGTAGGTCAGCAGGGGAGGGAGAGAGAGAAAGCAGAGGAGAATAGGAAGGTCTTGAGCTGCTTCCGGAACTTCAGGTGGTGCGGCTCAAGTATGAGAGGGTTAGGGAGGCCATTCCAGAGGGAGGCACCTGCAGAAGAGAGAGATATACCCCCCACTCTCTGCTTTGCGTAGCGTCTGTCCCTCAGAGAGTTGGAGGTAGTTGTGCGAAGGGCTCGCGAAGGAAGATATTTGGGAGGAGAGAGTTGGATGTAGAGTGCGTTCTGGCCCCAGAAAGTCTTGTGGACGATACAAAGGGCCTTGAATTTCATCCTTGCTGCCAAGGTGAGTCAGTGGAGAGATTTCAGTGCTGGAGAGATATGGTTCCTGGACTTGAGGCCAAGGATAAGTCTTGCAGTCCCTTTCTGGATTAGTTGCAGAGGGCCAAGAGTAGGGGAAGGCAGATTGAGAAAGAGGCTGTTGCAGTATTCCAGCCTAGGGAAAACCCAGGCTCTGCAGACAGTGAGCATATGCAGGAAAGTGTGAAAAAGAAGAAACTTTGAGGAGTTGCAGCTGTTAGTGGGACTTCTTAGCTAGGTCCGAGATGTGAGGAGAGAAGGAGAGCATGCAGTCGAAGATGACACCATGGTTTTTTCCCCACAGGAAGGTGAAGGAAAAGGGACCAAGGAGGGCGGCCAGAGTCATAGGGGGAAAGCGGGAGCAAGGGTCCAAATGAGAAGAGTCTCAGTCTTACTGGCATTAAGGCAGAGATCATTGGAGGTGCACCAATCCTGAATTGCGGAAAGACAGTCAAGAATGAGAGAGAGAGAAGGGGTGGCTGAGGGGAGCCTGAAAGAGAGCTGGGTGTCATCCGTGTAACACTGAAGGTTAGAGGAGATAGTAGAGATCAGATGGGCCAATGGGGCCAAGTAGACATTTAAGAGCCAGCGGTAGAGGTTAGAGCCCTGGGGGACATCACATGTGGTGAGGGAAGTGGTGGAGAGAAAGGAGCCAAATTGGACCTGGGACGGCCGGTCCAAGAGGAAGGAGGTCAATTACTTCAAGGTCTGATCCGTGATGCCCAGGTTCTCATGGAGTTGATTGAGCAGGATGGCGTGATTGACTGTGTCAAAGGCAGAGGAATGGTGAAGGGGGTTGAGGACAGAAGGAAGGCTGGCATCAAGATTAGAGAGCAGATCTTCATGGGTGTTCAGGAGACCAGTTTCCGCGCTTTTGGCTGCTATGAAGCCAGACTGACAGTCATGAATACAACCAGCAGATTCAGTATGGAGAGTAAGCTTGGACAGGGGATGGACTCTTCAGTTTGGCAACCACTCTGACGACGAGCACCCAATTTATTATTCAGTTAGGTAGGGCAAACCCTCCTGTGGTCGGGAGTCTTAGGTTCTTTCCTTATTGTTTAAATTAAACCGTATGGTTAAAATGCCACCACTTTTTCCGACTCCTTCTTCGGACATAACACAATGGGTGAAAATGTCCAGAAGGTGACAAGACAAGGGGCCTCATTCCGAGGCTGGAGCTATCCATGGAGTAAAGAGCACCATGGTAAGCAACCATGGAGCTATTTACTCCATGGAAATCCGGCATGGTGAATGGAGTAATTACCGGTCCATTCCAAGGTTGGAGGGACCGGTAAGTCCCCATTCACCATACCGGTTCCCCATCCCCATTCCTGCCCCCATAGGGCTCAATGGGAATGGGGAAGGAGTAAATTACGGCACCGTAAATTACGGTGCCGTAATTTACTCCAAGGTCCCTTTGCGGGATGGATTTTTAACGCCTGCTAAAAGCAGGCGTTAAATGCCAACCCGCAAAAGGGAACTCGGAATATGGTGGTAAGTGTTAACGGTCACCGTTGCCATTAACGGTGACCGTTAACCCTTACCTCCAGCCTCGGAATGAGGCCCAAGGTTTTTAACCAACTTTACAGGATGTGTATTCTAACCTTTGGTGAATCTCGGTCTCTTGCCACAAAAAGAAAGGAACTTCATTTTGAGTAAAAGTTACAGAAATTATTGTTATTTACTGAGGGCTTACCTATTTATTCATCCAGCCTTTCTGAAATATCTGAGAGCTTTACTCAGAGAAAGGTCCATCAGGGATTTAATGCAAAATGTTGGTAATCTAACCGTCAAAAAATCAGTGATGCAACTGGTATTGTCTACATCCATTCGTGCATGCAATGCCCTAGCTCTTAATTCTGTGAATGAGGAGTGGTTTTCTAAATCAGCCAGTTATTGGATATATTTACATTTGCATATCTATTGAGAACAAAGATCATCCATTGTATTTCAGACACGATACGTTCTGAAAGATTACAGGGATATTAAATTGGTGTATATTTTCAAATTATTTATTGAAAACAGCTTTGCAAGTGTTCTTCGCCAATTAAAATAAAAACAAATCAATCAATGTTCTTTATTATGCTTCAGTCACAAAAGCAACAGCATAAAAATACAAAATACATAAACAGCAGCATGCTTTGAAAAAGAAGAATACAAACATTCATACAAATCTAAAAGTCCATCAATGATGTGCCTCTCCAACAAAGATCTCAGCCTTTATAAATCTGTTCTGTACTAAAACCATCATGCACTAGCATTTTCAATTGTTCTACTAATTACTTCAATTCATTTTGAAGCATTTCAGCTTGTTGTACTTTATTTTACCTGATGCAACGTTCAGACATAATTTAACTGACAGGTTAAACCTGAATCAGTGCTGCTAAAAAAAACTCCTCAACATCATTCTCTGCACACATTGTGTGTACTGTGTAATCAAATGAATTCAGCTTATTCTGTGCTTCTGCACTACTTTAGTTTACAAGATCATGAACAGAATGCAGGTCTCTTTCTGTGGCTCTGCACTAACTTAGTTTATGGGACAACCAAATACAAAATACAAAATGCTTATTAACTAACACAGTTTACATGGCAATTAAATGCTCAATGCTTCCTTCTCTCTGTGGAAACATGTAAAATCTTAATGAGCACATTGGTGCTCTAAATAATGACTCTTGATAATGGTTCCATGATATTCTCATTGTCGCTGGCATTGCATCATGGCTGGTGAGGATTCAACTCCCTGCTTCCATTATCTGATTTGCGGAATTTCAGGGCCATGCTCCCAACTCATGTGTGACTTGCCGTCAATAAGCCAAAGGATTGTGCTTGTTGCCTGAGCCTACTCCAAGACAGATTTCTATGGTGATGTATGGTGATGCATATACATTTAGGTTGCTGCTTAATCTAATCTTTAAGTGCACATTGCTGCATTTAAATCAAATTCATTAGCTCAACATGTTTGGAGTTGCTGATGTTCAGAGGAGAATTGCCTACCATTCTGGTGCTCAATTGCCCTTGTGGGTGCGACCAGACTGATGTGCAAATGAATATTTCTCCTCTCTAAAGGGTGCATGCAGCTAGAACATGGTTCTATATCCTCCTGAGTGGAATAAATGACACAGACCAGGTTATTAGGACCATGTTCATTGTGAGTAGGGGAGCTCCCATACTCTTGTTAAATTTGTAAAACATTTTGCTTAAGGGGCTTCTTCCAAAGAAAGTTGATGACAATTGTTTGAAATAGAACAACAGTTAAATGGTGTCAAACCTATGTATTTGTTTTCAAATTTTCAAAATTGGAGGATATTATTTCCAGAGCTATGTAGAAAAGAAAGATATGAGTATTGCAATGTGGGTAAAGGTGAATATGAAATACTTTTCTTCAGAGATATGAACCTGGCAGAGAGGAGATCCACTGATTCTAGGATGCCGTGCACTGATGCATTACCAGGATCCTGGCCAAACAGCAAAATGAGTACAATGGAATCAGACAGTACTAATGAAGGAGAAGGTATTGCAGTACTAACATGTGAAGATAACATCCCGCTGTTATAGATGTGAATTCAGTACATTGTAATACTTGTGTTGAAAGGTGAGAAGATAGTTGATACTATACAATTAAATAAGACCATTAAATAAGAATAAACTGGTTTGAAATGTCCAGACAATAGACATGGAACAAACATGTTTATTTCTTCCTGTTCTCGAAATTAAGTGGAGATTCCGGCAATGTTACTGGTTATTGCAAGTGCTAGTCAATACCATTTAAAAACAATGAGATACAGAATCATGATATCCAGGCATTAAGGCATTTCCTGGCTGGCCACATTGATAAACATAATTATAATTGTATTATACTTAGTATGTACTTAGTATGTACTTAGATTTGTCTAAAAGAAGACATTGCACTTCACAACAAAAGCCAACACTTTGCAAAGATAGAGATTTCCTTTTAAAAATGCAGAGCCAAATATTTGCATTCCAACAACCCACTGTAGCAAGGCAGAGAACCAAACAAAATATGCAGTACAAGGATGCTAGATGACCAGCGAACACCCAAGAATCAACATGCAGATATATCCACTTTTCTTTCCTATTGCTGAAGTATGAATTTATTACACATTTCTTTCTTTACATGCAACAACGCACAGAGCACTAGAGAAATCAACAACAGAATATAGTGTGTTATTAGCTCTCAGATTATTCTGTGATTCTTTAATCTCAAAGCCTGCATCACCCAAAGCTTGGTTCACACATTCCTCGTCTAGGCATAAACAAGGGAACTTGAATGTGCCAACCATAACAAAGGTGCACCCAAGGAGAACATTCAGGAGAAGGTGGCCACCAATTTTTAACTGAGATGACATATCTTTGAGAGTCTTGCAGAAAACATCTACTCGTCGGGAAAGGAATTCCAAGAAATGTATTACGAGAATGCAGTCAACTTGAGTTGGAAGACTTGGAAGAACTAGACAACCTTCTTTGGCTTCACACTTTAGAAACTGTGTCATCTTTCTTCTCAGCATTTCTTCTTTCTCTTTCCACGTTTCTCTATGGATGCAAAAAGAGCAAATAATTCAACAGATCCTACTTTGTGCAATATGCAGACAAGTAGATGTTTACTTTAGATGACGGTTCATTGGCTTGCACCAAGTGAACAGATATTGGGTCAACACTTTCTGTCATATTACATTGAGTGAATGCTCACTACTATGGTGATCCAGCAGTAGAAGCTACTTCTGCACCAGACACATTTCACTCCACTGGTTCCACATCAATCGCTACTAGATACCAAACACTGTGCCTGTCCAGTGTGTGCGCGTGTGTATGTGCTGTGCTCATGGAAACTCCTCCTGACTGCGGGAAGCAGACCAATAAATGATCATGGAAGTAATTGTACCTCGTTTTGTGAAATGGAAATTGGGGTTCAGGCAGCTTATCATGTTCAGAAAACAATCCTCGTTACAAATCCTGTTAACAATCCCATCTGAGTGCTGAGAACTTAAAAGATGAATGCGCCATATCCAACTTTCCACAAAACCTAAACTCTAGTATTCCAAAAAAGAGGCACACCACAGTCTCCATCTGGTATCCTTTGCTTTTCTTTCAGTAATTTCGCTTAGCTCGATGCTTCAACCTGCAAAGGCAACAGAGGCAGCCAGAAACAAGAACACAATGCAAAATTATTAAGAAAACAATGTGGGGCCCAATTGAGGAAAAGATAGTTGTCATGTGTGCAACTACTGTATCACTAAACGTATGTGCGAGTGTAATTCCAAAAATGTCATGAAAAGCGAAGTCCAAACCATACACAGTCACATGCATGAGGCTCAGAGTGCAGCATCTATTACCTCATCACCAGAACCAAACTCATGAACCAAAGTGAGTGAATGGACATGTAGTACCACACACTTACAATCCCAGGCACCAAACTCTGATGATGCCAAAAACATGTTCACCAAATGAACACACCCACAGACAAAACTTGACTGCCAGAGACAAATGCAGAACTCACTCAATGAACACAACACAAAAGATATGAACAATATAAATCATTTAATACAAGAGGAGATACAAGCATAACTAGAAGGGATGCATTGACATGTCAAGCTAATGGTGCACATCTTGGATTAACTCAAGGAAAAGTTAAAACAGTGACATTGGCCATGTCCGATTCCGTCCATCAAAATGTTAGAGGAAATGCACAACAGGACTATCAAGGCATCAGGAATCCCCTCACTTGATGCTTATACAACACAAATCCTGCAGGGAAGAGTTGAGCTACTCAAGGAATAATGCCCCTCCCTCCCCGGCCATCTCAGTAAAAATTCATCTAAATCATCCAGCCACCAACTAATGTGCAGCTGGCATCAGCATGTTCAACTCTCAGCAAACATCACAAACAGGCACAGATGGACCGGATGGAGCAGAGTTCTGTGGCTCTAGTGAACACTGTTTACCTCTGGTTGTTGCCACAAAGACAGTGAAAATACAACATGCAGAAAACATTGTCGTGAAAAACCCAATGTCAAAGAATAGAGAGACACCAGCTCAACAAGGGCCTCCAGCAGAACTGAAAGCACACCCATTTTCCTTTACTATGTAGACACCACATGCTCAACAATGGCACATACCCTCGTATCACTAGGCATTATCATTGGGTGCTATGGTAAGCATCGACATGTATCCGTTTGACTAACATTATAGTTTGTTGCCTGGCCCTGTTAAGTGAAAGGGACCTGGAACATCAGTTCCAATGCCTGATGTGAGTGAAGGTGACTGAAGTGCAGGTGTGCCAGTTGTGGGTGTAAATATCTATGACATGGACCACATGGATCCTCCAATATTTGAGTCACAACTGCAAGGTATTGAGCTCTGTTCTCTCCTGTAACATATACTGTGCAGACAAGAAGTGGCACATGGCCAAAGCTTTGGTTGTCACAGCGTGTCTTTCTGGTGCATTTCTAACATGATTTTTCAATGAGCTCGTTATTTTTCTGCCATCTCTTGCCCTGGCATTGCCTCATTAGCCCATAATGTCAGGATCACCTACCTTGCCTCACAACCCAACAGCGATGGTGTCTACATCAAAAGCTCTCTGACCTCCCTAGGACAAAGCATTGCCTGGCAAATCAAGAGGGATTTGGTTAGCAATGTTGGCACATCACCATATAGCAAAGACGTTCCCGTTGCCTCAGGTGTAGTCTCCACACTTTGAGTGACTCCTCTACCCGTCCTTTCTGACTTCTACCTAATCTGAGTTGCTGGTCGAGTGTCACAGGGAAGCTTCTCCCTTGAGTTGGGATGCATGCCGCAGTGAAATGTGTGGGGTTTCAGCTCTGCTTTGCAGATCTTCCATATTCATGTGGGACACCCAGGGCTGCTCCTATGGCCGAGTGAGTATAACTGGCCACATTCTTAATGCTGAATATAAAGGTACGATTCGTAAAGGACCACCCTAATGCGCAAGTAATGAAACATTTCTCCTGATAAAATGTGTGGCAGAGGCAGCGAGTGATGTGGCAGTAAAGGCAGTTTGTGTGATACTCGGGGGATTGTAAACACTACTAGCACATGTTGATGTGTTATGTGATTGGATGGGCATATAGTCCATGCTGCAGAAAGTGCACTCTGAATGTGCATGTAAGGCCCTGCATACATTCACATGGATTCAGGGCAGCAATGCATGAAGCTCATGATAAAGTCTGTTCCTGACCTCCCCCTTCCTGCTTTCCTCTGCACACAGCACCACAATATGGATTGGTACTTTCTTGGTGTCAAAGGCGTGAAATTAGTATTTGCATCTTGCCATTCAATACTATGAAAGAGCTGCACAAATACAGTTAAAGAGTCAATTAATGTTGGTGTTCCCCACTCTGGACACATGCTCTCAGTCAGGACACTATCTGTAATCCATTGGGTGCATTTGATCAAAACCACTGTATGTCCACCACCTACAGACGTGTGTGCGGCTGTTCACCATTAAATTCTGAATAGATAGACCGAATAGATTACAGTATTTATTAATATTGTTTCTCAACACCCCTAGAGACCTGGTCTTTACACATAAGAGCTTACACATGTATTCTCAAGTCTCATTTCGTTGCACACAATTGTTGTTTCTTCTGAGATGCAGCAAAGTGGCAGGTCTCTGTATGGCCAGTAGCAGCCCTAATTTCTGGCAATTTCCAAACCATCAGCAAGCCGTAGTTTGCACAAGCTTAAGAAATATAGAAGAGGGTTTCAGAATAATACAGGACCACGAGTGCCACCAGTTTACATTAGCTAAGCATATTACATGAGATCTCCAAATATAATCAGCCTTTCTCAGAGAGAAATGCTCCTCAACTCTGAGCATGAAATAGCAAGCAGGCTGTTATGGAAACACACACACACTATAAGTACATTATGTATTGCATTTAAAATATAGTCATGTGTTTTTTAGCTTGATTAGCATCAATTATTTTAGTTAGAAAAGTCTATAGGAAGAGCATTCATCATTTCACTTTAGCTAAGTGCAACACAAACAGGCCAGAGTTGAGTCTGTTTCTCTTCAAGCACACAATCCTTCTTTCAGAGCAAAACACTAGACAATTCATTCCAGAATTAAACACTAGACAATTGGCAGCACAAATATAGCCCTTTCCGACCTGTGTTTAGCTTCCAGCAGTGAATGATAAATGCAACTTTAAAAAGATAGTCACCTGGAGGTGAGGACAAGACATGGTGCGCTGATTAGCTGAGATTTCTCAAACTTCTCAAGTCACGCAGCCTAATGTTAGAGGAACTATAACAAATTCTTTTCTCAGACTACAAATCTGAAGACTGTTCTGGAACAAAAAGAGAATGGCCAGAAATGTTCATAGGGATAGAATGAGCACAGTACCACACTTCCATCTTTGGACTAAATAAATATCTGCAAGAGCTCTTTTTCTTACGAATTGGTATGCATAAACCATTAGCTGCAGCACAGGCTTTCAAGAGATAGTGGGAAACACAAATACCTCCAGATGAATGCTGTATTAATAAAAGACAACGTGTGATGTCACACCGCACAAAACTAATTAACCAGTAGCCTAACGGCAATGCAGTCATTAAGATTGAGGACACTCTGTTTGAATGCATTGGGAAAATAAAGCCATTTTGGGTTTAATGTGCACTGCACTAGCACGTTCATATGTGTAGGAATAGCTAGGCCCTGCATGTATGTTCATGGACAGGACAAAGATGACTTGTGGGAATAGGAAAAACAGTGTGCAAGTAAAGTTTCCACCAAGCAGAGTTACAAAATGTAACATGGAACATAATGGCAAACTTAAAAGTTATATGTTGTGTCACATGGATTACCCCACACGCAGATAATTGGTTGTAACAATTGTATTCATACCACCCCACTCTTATGCCTACTGAGGCAAGCAATGGAAATTGCTATTTAATTAGTTACATGTGTCTAATGTTTTTCAACCAATCCTAACTTCTGTCAAACAAAATAGCTTAACTAGAGATGGACTCCTGTACATCTGATTGTACCACATGTTTGGAATAGGCCAATGAAAATGTATAATGAGTAGAACCATTTATATCATTACTTATGCCAACCAATCAAGAAGACGCAGAGCTCAAAAGTGTTTCATATTTGCTGTCTGTAAAACTTAATACAAGCTTGTATTCACAGCATTACATGCTGAATGTCTGTAGATATTTCCCTGCTTAAGTAGTTTGCAATACATTTTTTTTATTTTTCTTGTATCCTATGCATTGCATCTTATTGGCTCTTGGAGTACCTTTTTTGGCAGAAGAAGGGAACTTTTCAACACAAAACAATTGCTACCAGACATTTTACAGAAGTTGGAAGCAGTGAGAGAGGTCAATAATTTGCAGGGATAAGATGCCCTGAAGAAGGTTTTTTGAGGAAGTGATTAACAATTGCACATTTTTCTTAAAAAAGGTGTCATACAGAAGTATGAGATGCATGTAGGATGGTTAGTAAATCATCCCAGGTAGGCAGGTAGCAGATCTGCATGTAATTAACAGGAGAGGGCTCACAAGGGGAGCCAGAATTAAATGTATAAAGACTGGTAGGCAGCCATTTTACAGACATGATATTACATGACATTAATGTGTAAGTGTTTCCTCAGGAATACAGTGGAGGTGTGAATCAGAATAGAGGATTGCCAGAAGCATCAGAAACAGAATAAGCTATTGAAGGCCTAATTGTGTCTGCGTTGAAAAACAGAATTGAAAAACTCAGATGATGAGTTTCTTTTTTTAATTTATTTATTAAGATATATATAAAGCGTGCAGCAGCCCAAGGGTATCATGGCGCTGTTACAGACATAGTAAAGACATGAAATACAGAGGATGGTCAGTGTTAGCTGTGTTAGTTAAAGAGAGTTGTTTTGAACTTTTTCTGAAAAACTGTGAGGGAAGTCTCAGCACTGAGTGTGTTGGGTAAGTTGTTGCACAGTTTGGTTGCTAAGTGTGGGAAGCCGATTCCACCTGTTTTGGCTCTTCTGATAGGAGGGATGCGCAGTTTATTGGCGTGGCAGGTTCTTTTAGGGCGAGAGGAGGTGTCTCTAGATACTGTCTCTGATAGGTATGGAGGGGCAGAGAGGCTTAAACATGTGTGTGTTAGAGTGAGAGTCTTGAAGGTGATTCCCTCCTTTACGGGAAGCCAGTGGGCATCTCATCTGGCCTGCGTTATGTGGTCTCTTTTGGGTATCTTGAGGGCTGCTCTGAGCTCATTATTTTGGACTATTTGGAGTCTATTCAGGTTTTTGGCAGAGGTTCCAGCTAGGAGAGCGTTGCAGTAGTCTACTTTGGCTCCAATGGTGGCTCTCGTTATAGTTATGCAATTTTGGTCTGGAATGAACGGTTTGACTGCGCCTATGAGCTTGGTGGTGTGGGTGGATGAAGGGTTCCATGTGATTTCATCGCCTGCTTTTACATCGCCAGGCTTTTAAACGTGTGGCTTCCATCGAATGTGCTCATCGTTTTCTTTTGTTTTTTTGGGGGGGCCCTAACTCCTCACCAACACTTATTTTTTACTACTGCCCACCTGCCCAAACCCTTATTTACCCATTCCCACCCCCCCCTAAAATATTCGATGTGCACATTTGATGTAATGTGCACATTTAAAAGCCTGGCGATGTAAAGGCAGGCAATGAAAGGACGTTGTATCGGATGAAGCGGCAATGACACTTACCTGGTGAGTCATAGACAAAGTGGTGCCTAAAAAGACCCCTAGTGGTTTGACTGCTGGAGAAACTGGGATGATGAAGTTATCACTAGTGAAATTGCGGTATTGTTGGTTTGGCTAGTGTTTCTTTAGGGCCCAGGATGATAATCTCAGTTTTATTGCCGTTGACACACAGCCCATTGTATGCCATCCATGCCTGGGTGCTACTGTAGATTTGGAGGAGAGCTGCGGCATCCTGGTCATAAATGCCTGCGAGCGGGCGGAGGATCTGAGTATCATCGGCATAGTTGGTATAAGCTATGCTGAGGGAGTCCAATCTGTAAAAGAGCGGTTTTGTGAACAGATTGTATAAGGTGGGGGCTGTGCAGGAACCTTGAGGAACTCTGCATTTAATGGTGGAAGGGGCTGCATTTGCCCGGTCTGAGAAGACATTCATGGCTCTGCTTTCCAAGAATGATGTGATCCATGAGGAGGCTTTGTTGGTGAAATGGGCAGCATGGGTGAGGTGGGAGGTGAGAGTATTGTGATCCACAAGGTCAAAGGCGGCTGAGAGGTCCAGGAGTAGGAGTGCTGGTTTGCCTTTTTCCATGATAGTGGTTATTTGCTTTTTAATATCCAGGAGTGTGGTTTCCAAGTACGTGAAAGAGTTGTCCTTGGAATTCTGATACTTAGTCAAGGGGCCGGTACAATAGGTGGATATTAATGGTACACTTAGGAGATAGTGAAAGTTTGGCTGAGAGTAGGTCTGTGTTACCTTCCCATGGGTCGTTGCAGAGTCTGATAGACAGTGCGTCCTTAGTGATGAGGGCTGTGCCTCCTTCTTTAGATGTCAGTCTGTCTCGGCAGAGGATGGAGTATCCGACCCAGAGGGCTAGGACAATGGCTGGACCGGATGCCTCATGGAGCCATGTCTCTGTGATGGTGAGTAGGTTTGGGTTCTGAGTAGTGCATGGGCTGGGAGGGAGCGTGCGTTTATGAGGGCACATTTAAGAGCAGGTGCAGGACAGTTCTTTTTGATAATTGGTGTCGAAGGAGGAATGTTGGTGAGTAGAGTGAGAGGGGTCCTCGGGGGGGCTTGTTGAGTTGAGCTACCTTTGGTCGAGGAGTTTTGGGGCGTGTGCAGGAGGCAATAGGATGGGTGTCGGTGGCGCTGGTTTTTGTGAGGAGTGGGTGTCTTTGATATTTAAGGAGTCCTTGGTAGCATAGATGAGGTGGGTAAGAGAGCCTAGCTTGAGGTTCCTTCTGGTTTTGGGTTTCGGAAAGGCACGGCAGGAGGGATATTGCAGTGCGAGACCTAAGCCTGGTCAATCTAGATGCTAAGTGGTGCTCGGGACTGAGTGTGGAGTATGTGCTCCATTGGGCGGACCTGCCTTTTTTGGATGAGAGGTGAGGTGATGGAAGGCGGGGCTGGATCCGTGGTTACCATGATTGATTGGGTGAGATTCAGGAAGGATGAGGTGAGCAAACTGTTGGGCAAGTGGAGCTATTGAGTCCTTAGGGGCATACATTGGAGAGACTGAAGCAGGGGGCTCAGTGAGTACTATCGGGTATAAGTCCCAGGCTTGGATGCCTTGGTTAGGCGGCTGGAATTAAGAGTGTGCAGTACAGGTTGCTGGCAAAGACAAACAATGCCGGTCAAATGCCAGTCAAATGGGGCACAAATGCAGTTATGGGCGCACAATCAAATGGGGCACACATGCAGTTATGGGCACAAAATCAAATGGGGCATGAGATGCAGTTATGGGCTTGCAATTAAGTGAGGCATGAATGCAGTTAAGGGCACACAATAAAAATGCAGTTATGGGCGCACAATCAAAAGGCGCATGAAATGCAGGTATGGGCGCACAATCTAAATGCTGTTATGGGCACACGATCAAGTGGGGGCACAAAATGCAGTTAAGGGCACACAATCAAAATGCTGTTATGGGCACACAATCAGATGCAGTTAAGGGCACACAATCAAAATGCTGTTATGGGCACACAATCAGATGCAGTTAAGGGCACACAATCAAAATGCAGTTAAGGGCACACAATCAAAATGCTGTTATGGGCACACAATCAGATGCAGTTAAGGGCACACAATCAAAATGCAGTTAAGGGCGCACAATCAAAATGCTGTTATGGGCACACAATCAGATGCAGTTAAGGACACACAGTCAAAATGCTGTTATGGGCACACAATCAAGTGGGGGCACAAAATGCAGTTAAGGGCACACAATCAAAATGCCATCATGGGCAGACAATCAGATGCAATTATAGACATACAATCAATGCAGTTATGGCATACAAGTTCATGTAGGGCACACAGCGCTGTGCGCAACTCGCTAAATCTGTGGGGCACAGAGGCAAAATGGCATGTAGATGGGAGAGGCTAACTCAGGGCACGTTAAGTCGTTGGGAGCAGTGCCGTGCTACTAAAATAATGTCGAGCGACAGTGCTTGGAGGGCCGCAGCATTGGCGTGGGCACACCAGTAGACCTTGAGATATTTCAGCGTCGGGACATGCTCTAGACTAGAGCGGTGACTTTTGAGTCTTGAGTGGAGGACTCGTGTGCTTGTTTAAGCCGGGATTTTAGAATGTGACATCTGAAATGTGCCGGGGAGGGTGCATTAGGGATAGATGAAGTAGAGGGGGAGCGGGACACAGGCTAAGTCTGTTAAGATTGGTATGCAGTGAAGGGGTATGAGGGGAGTACTCACACTGTCAGTGTGCTAGAGGCAGCGTGGCCGGCTCATACGGCCCGTCACGGACAGGCACAGACAGGCCTGTTAAATCAGGCCTTTGGAATCGAGGCCGGCTTCCGCCTGACAGTCGCTATGGTTGGTGCAAATAGGAAACCAATCAGCTGATTCGGCAGCCTTCTAGGCGAGGAGCTGGTTGTTGTGTAGGTCGAACGTGGCGGACATTTTCAAAGGATGTGCCAATGCAGATTCGAATGGAGTAATAAAACGTAAACATTGTACTAGGGCTTCTGATCCTCACTTACTCTTCCACAGAGGATGGTAGGCAATTCTCAGCGCAGTATTGCAGCATTTATGTATTTGCTGTGGATTAGATGGGTTCTCAAAGATAGAGCACGGTGTGCTCTCACTCGGATTAAGCTGTTCCTTCACATGCTCTGCTGCGGCTGTGCAGACCAGTTGGAGGCCAAGGCAGATGTAAGATGACGTGCATTCAAATTCGAGAAATCTTCCCGTTGAGGAATCGAAGCTGTTTCAATTTGGGCAGATAAAAAGCGGGTTTAGACAAATGTATAGTAAGAAGAATAAAGTGTTATATAAAATTCTACTAGTGATATCATGGCATGGCACCAAACTCTCTGAGGAGCTCTAGCATCCTATTTCAAATCTACAAGATCTAAACTGAACCCTCTCAGAAGTGAACAGGCCAAGAAAAAAAGCTAAAATGAGGGGAGATAAGCAAAGAGGTAAATTAAGTCAATTCTACAGAGGCTTATGCAGATATGGAAGGCAAATGTTTAAGCACATGCCTGGATTAGGTTGGATTGGGTAAGAGAAAGACATACTCCAGGAAGGTGTAGAGGTATAGAAAAGGGTATATGCAAATAATCAGCCCAAAGAGTAGGATAATAAGGAGAAAAGACACATACAGCAGAAAAAAGGGTAATTAAGAGCATGGTTGTTGAGATATCAGCAGATAGTGAAGGGAATTAGAAGAAATAACTAAGTGGGAAGTTTAAAATAAATTGCAACAATCCACATCAATCATTGCATAATCAGAGGCTCATATGACCCAAATGGTGAAGCGACATGACACTCAAAGCCAGGATTTAGTCATGAATATCAAATCATGCTTGCGGAGAGATATAAACTCATACAGTTCATCAACATGATTTGTAGAGAGTGCACAGTCAAAGGATAACCCTGAATAAAAGGAGAAGCTGCATTTGCAGGGTAACTGTGATGAAGTGCATGGACAGTGGCATGCAGATGGAAAATAATGTATTCCATATTTGTAAAAGTGGGACTAGAGATTAGGAAAAATAGTGTGGATTGAAGAAGGAGCATGAACACGTCACCAAGAGGGCATTATGGGATGGGAAAACATATCAAATATATTATTATTTTATTATTTATTGTGTAACGGGTTTAAATTAAAATCTTTCACACAGTCATTAAACATCAACTTTATAATTGTGCATAAAATTGTTTCACTTACATATAAAACATCAGTTTAACCAAAATTAAAAAAGAGTTATCCCACACAAACATTTCTTCAAATGTATGCACACCATAGCCTCTGCACCATCCACTCCCCTAATCCTAAATGTAATTTTGTTTGAGAAAAATGCCCCGTAGTAAATCAATAATCATTTTAAAAAATGCTATAAGAGCAATAGATAAGGATAGGTGGTTTGTGCACATCATATGTCTCCACATATTCTCAGAGAATATGGCCATGGCTACATCTATAAAACAGCTAAATAATAATAATACACATTTAGGTAAAAGGGTCTCCCAATTCAATATTAAATGCTGGAAAATGTCCCCCTCCTCCGATTTACACAACCTACAAGTTCTATGAACATATACAAGACCTATTTGTGGTCCCACTACCTCTAATGTGCGGAAACAATTTAGTCTAAATCATAACAGCCATGACCTGGAGGCAGGTGAAGGCGCCTTAACCATATAAGGTTGAGGGACATATCCAAGGAAGGGGCCATCAGCGAATTGTAAGAACTCTTTACAGAGCTTCAACTTGCCCAAAACTATTAAAATGTTCTATGTGATCCCATTCTCTTAATGTTTTCTTTATTGCTGATAACTCTGAATAAATAGCAGCCTCAAATAAAAAGGTTCACACACATGCTTCCAATCTTTCAAAGCTATATCTGAATCCTCTCGTAATATCACTCCTAGTTTAGAAAACAGATTAAGGCTTCCTTCACCTTTCATTTTTACATAAATGTGTGGTTTGTTCCATTTACATAAGTACCACCAAGAGTTGAGTCCCAGCTCAAGACAAATAGCTCCTCAAGGGAGAGATGGGGGTAAATTCAGTATTGCATACCAAATTCTCCTCTCAAAACTATTTATCCATTTACTTATGTCTATCGGGAGTGACTCAAATCGATATATAATCAATGGCACGACTTTTGCTTTATAGAATTCAATCACGGGCACTAGTGAGTGAAAACAAAATGTCCTCTAGAATCATTTCCTTTGAAAAATAAATGCCTCGATATTTTCCTTCATAAAATGTAGCACTTCTTAGTGGCTAAAATGTAACCCAACTATAAGTTATCAACCACTTCAATCTGATTTCTGTTGATATAACATTCAAAGTGTCTACTCTTTACCTTTCTATTATAAATCATTGTATGGATAATCAACACATTATTTTCCAAGGCATTGGCCTCAAAGTTATCCCACCACTTTTGGAGTCCAATAGGACTTGCATCTAATAGAATAAAGTAGTCGGATTATGCAAGTCATCCAACTTCCAACTACCATATTTTCGGAGTAAAACATTTTACCTTTTGGAAGGCAAGAGGCAAATCTGATACTTATAAGTTAATAAGTGAAAGGCCAAAACACACCCCTGGGTTAAACCAATCTCTACTGGAATATTACTCGATAGCAGACCTTTCGCATTCAACCTCACCCTCAATTTATTATTGGAGTAGAACATCAGAAGCAGATTTAATAAACCAGGCGATTTACCCCAAACAATGTATACATATATATGTAATTAACGATTTTAGGTGAGTCAGCAGTTGAGATGAATTGACATCTGGCAAGGATGTGAAAGCCCTGTTTTTTGGGGGATTTTGATTAATTAATACAATGATGCAGGTAATTCCATCTCTGTAATGGTAATCTGCAGATCAGAGTCCCCTTTCATAAACTCCATACCAAAGGTATAGTGTGTGCCTGTGCCCTGCTGACTCAGTATCCTGATCTGCAGGGCCTGCTCTACCAGTGGCACAAAGCAGCTTCAGAGGCCACAGGTGCCAATTTGGCAGCTGCAGTGACAGCAAAGTCTCTGCTGTGAAAGGGCTGCATTTAAGCTATGTTACCCTCTACCAAAACTATGATGATTGTAAGTAGCCCATGCTGGTGACAGTGTAAACCATGCCTAAGTTAGGGCCTGGTGCATGGAAGTTCTCAGAAGCAGTGCAGCCACATCAAATTGATATCACACATGTGTCAGCCTGTGGACAAGGCTCAGCTGTAGAAGGGTTATGTGTGTTCTTCCCAGACCGGCTGGGACTTTTCCTACTTGCAGGAATGTAGCATGGTGGCATTGCCTCTGTTTGTTCCTTTGTAAGGGCAGGTAACACCCTTTTCAGTGACAGCCACTCCAAAGGAAGCTAGAGGAACAGGAATCCAAGGTCACTCCAAATTCAAAAAAGGTTCAGCCTCACACCAGGGTTGAACATATCCTAAGGTCGTTGATGCTATTGAAAAGAGAAGGGTAGACAGGAAGAGTGCTGCATAGTTGAGGGATGTTTCCACCATCTTGTTTTCTCTCTGCCTCTCCTTCCTGTCCCTCTAGCACAAAGCACTTTGGGTGTGATGTCAGACGGGAAAAATCCACTCCTCTCAAGAACAGGGATTGCTAGCATTAATCCAATCATCTGTGGCCATGTACCTTCAAGAGAAGGGGTCTCACAACACTTCTTTGAATCATCATTTTCACCCCAACCCAATTTTGTTTGAACCCTGTGTTAGGCGGAAACCTGTGCAGTTCCCTCTGGGACCACTGCAAAAGATTTAGCACTACAGGTGTTGCGATGAACCCACTTGGTAGCAGTCTGCACCACACAGATTCAATTGGTAGCTGTGGCTGAGCAGTCAGACTTCTCTCAAGAAAAGTTGGTCAGTATAGGGAGCATACAAGATAGGGTAATTCTTCGCAGCAAAACGAGTGAACACGCAACCAGGCTTTAGTATAAAGATAGTAAGTTATTTATTAATAACAGAACGTCTACGAAAAATACTAAAGTGAACCACGGCAAACAAATCAAAATACAATTACTCTGCAGGATGGAATAAAGCTCAACCCCCCGAAACACAATATCGACAACTCTAGGTTCTACGGCACCACTTATTTTCAGACAGAGGTGTATACCTCAACCCAGATGACACTCGAATATTTAGTGAGGAAGGGAGAGAAGAGAAAGGCAGGTAATGAAGTCAACACGGTTCGTACTGAAGCAGGTAAAAATGCAAGGCAAGAAGGCATTAATCACACTAGATCATACAGTTCGGCGGCCAGGCCCACTCGGTGAGAGGCAAGGCACGATGTCCTGGAAAGTCTC
This sequence comes from Ambystoma mexicanum, assembly GCF_040938575.1. Taxonomy (NCBI): domain Eukaryota; kingdom Metazoa; phylum Chordata; class Amphibia; order Caudata; family Ambystomatidae; genus Ambystoma; species Ambystoma mexicanum. Next base: position 1,094,986,570 of record NC_090941.1, read on the forward strand.
TACGGATGATGCACTCAAGTCTTGTTTAGCAAATTGGTTAGCGACAGGTTGAATCAGTTCAGAACAAAGAGTGAATAAAGCTTGGAGGCAACCCAACGGAACGGAGAGGAATCAGATACCTCACACGAACCGATCGAAAAGGGAAGCCAGGCGGTTACGGTACCTTGTTGTGGAAGACAGCTCCGACGGGGGCAGTTGTTCCTGGTGGTGGATGCACGACGGGTCTTGGCCAAGAGAAGAGATGCTCTCGTCGTCGAAGAGAAGATGTCCGGTGCACCACCAGGGAAGAAACCAGCCGCGGAGTGCTTCGTCACAAGGCACCACCTTTCGATCACGGTGCAGGAGTAGTGGCTATCCGGTTGCCGGGTGCTCTGCACGGGCAATTCGACCACTGCGTCCTGGGCGACCAAAAAGCACAAAGAAGAAGAAGACTGGTTGTCCCCACCAGCCAGGGAAAGAGACTCTCCGGCAGGGAGATCTCTTCTGTCGTCGGGAGATTGTGAGACGATTCCGCAGGGCTTCACCGGAGGTGTTGTCGTGCAGGTCGGCTCAGCGTTACCCTCGTCGGATTCTTTAGGTCCAGTGGCGACTTCCTGAAGATCCAGTCCCAAAAGCCCTGCTTTTATGCAGACGTCCCCCATTCATTCAGCCTAGCTTGTCAATCAACACATGCTAAGTGGTGAGCGGGAAGGCTCACCACCTGGGCCAATCATTTCAGAGTGCGACCTGAGTTGGCAAGGCAACTCGGTCCAGGGTGTCTAAACCCCCTCCCACACCCCTGAGGTAACCCAGACAGAATGGCACCACTTTGGAGGGTCTCTGTCCAGAGGCCCGCCAAAAGTGGAACAAAGGGCTCAACCTTTGGTTTAGGAGTCACAGAGAAAAATACAGACGCCATTTTACAACCCGAGTTCTGGCAGAAAAAAACACTCGATAAACCTATTTAAGATAAGTAGATCGGTGGTACGTTGGAGATTAACGAAAAACAGTATTAATCTTCAACAATGGGACGGATCCCATAGGGTTATGCCCGGGGTCGAACATAACAAGTAGTTTCCACTGCCACCAGCCAAAACTCGACGAGGAGGGACGGGACAGTGCCCCCTCGGGTAACAGATCCAGGAGTAATCGAATTACCCCTACTAGCACGTCCACAATAAGATGGTTGGTACTAGTTCTGTTAGCAAATTTAGGTCTAGTAAAGCCAATGGTGACTTTACATGCCCGGGTAGACGGTAGTCAGTCCCCGGGTATGGAGTCTATGGTGGGGGGACCAGCTAGGGTGCCCCCGTGTCACGACACGTAGGGTGCGGAGTGACACACATAGAAAAACTTATGAGACCCTATGGAGTAAAAGACCCCATAGCCCATCGAACACATTGCCAATTCAAAGGAATTCCACACATACATGTCCACGAGTGAGAGGAAAAGGGTCACACTCTTGGCAGGATGGGAAAAACAAACTCCAGAAATCCAGCAAAGCTGCTGGGGGACTCACTAGGTTAGGAAATTCAGCCTAAACAGAGAATTCTCCCTAACACTCGCCCCCCCCAGACTAAGGGACAGGAGGATTTAATCCACTCCTGGATGAATCTCATACCTCTAGTCGATGATATACATCCTAGAGAGACCATCAGCATTTTGGTGGTGACACTCTGACCTGTGCTCAATGGTGAAATCGAACCCTTGCAGGCAGATCGACCATCTCAGTAGTTTTGGGTTTTCCCCTTTCATTTGCATTAACCATCTCAAGGGTTGGTGGTCAGTCTGAATAACAAAAGTAGAACCATACAAGTACGGCCTAAACTTCTTCAGAGCCCACACGATAGCAAAGCATTCTCTTTCGATTGTTGCCCACCTTGTTTCAGGATCCTTCAGCTTGCGGCTGATGTAGCAAACGGGGTGCTCCCTACCTTTCCCATCCAGTTGACTGAGTATGGCACCTATCCCTACATTGGAAGCGTCTGTCTGCACAATGAAGTGTTGGCGGTAATCAGGAGCTCTGAGTACTGGGGCTTGGCAAAGAGCCTTTTTCAGGTTTTCAAAAGCCTGATTGCACTCCTCGTTCCACTTAACCTTTTTAGGGAATTTGGGCGAGGAGATGACATTCAGTGGAGAAGCTATGGTCCCATAGTTCTCTATGAAATTCCTGTAATACCCGGTGAGGCCTAGGAAGGCTCTCACCTGAGTCTGAGTAGTCGGTGTTGTCCAATTTTGCACAGCTTCAATCTTACTGAGCAAAGGCCTTATTTCTCCACCGCCTACCTCATGCCCAAGGTAGACTACCTTACTCTGTCCAATTTGGCATTTACTCGCCTTTATGGTCAGATTGGCTCGTCCAAGAGCCTGCAAAACATCTCTCAGGTGGGTTACATGTTCGTCCCAGGAATTGCTGAACACTGCTATGTCATCCAAGTATGCCATGCAGAAGTCCTCCATCCCGGTTAGAACCTGGTTTACCATCCGTTGAAACGTAGCAGGTGCATTTTTTAGTCCGAAAGGCATTACCGTAAACTGGTATAAACCAACGGGGGTAGAAAATGCAGTTTTCTCCTTGGCATGGTTGGTCAGGGCTATTTGCCAATAGCCTGACGTCAAGTCAAATGTGCTGAGGAACTTGGCGGCGCCAAGTTTATCCACCAACTCATCTGTTCTTGGCAAAGGATGGGCATCAGTCGTGGTGACTGGGTTAAGAGCTCTATAATCCACGCAGAATCTAAGTTCTTTAGATCCGGCCTTTGGTACTAACACAACTGGGCTAGACCATGGACTAGTAGAGGGCTCTATTACCCCGAGATCAAGCATCTTGCTGACCTCACCTTTGATGTGGGTTCTTACGTTTTCTGACATGCGATATCCTCTGCTTTTGACAGGCAGACAGTCACCAGTGAGTATCTCGTGCTGGCCCCAAGGGGTCAAGCCTGGTGAGAGCGAGAACAGAGAGGCAAACTGATTCAACATAGACTTGCACTCTTCTTGTTGCTCGGGTGTCAGATTGGAGGAGAGATTTACTCCTTCAATGTTTTCATCTAAAGGTAAGCCTCTGAGGAGATCCGGAAGAGTTTCACTCTCTTCTTCTTCCTCGGCTGATGCTAGAAGCAACGCTCCTACGTCAGGCCGGGAGACATACGCTTTAAGTCGGTTGGTGTGAAAGACTGTTGGAGCCTCCTTGGGGTTGCCCAAGTCCACCAGATAGTTAACCTCACCGAGCTTACCCACTACTCGGTAGGGTCCCATCCATTTATCTTGCAAGGCCCTCTGCCTTGTGGGGATCATAACAAGAACAAGCTGGTTTTGAGCGAACTCAACCATGTTAGCCTTTTGATCGTGCCAGTGCTTGACCAATGCTTGTCCAGCTTTCAAGTTATCGCTTGCTTCTGTCATCAGGTGCGACATTCTCCTCCGGAGACCTATCACGTAGTCAGTCACTCTGACTGGCTTGGGGGAAGGAGCACTCTCCAACCCCTCCTTAATCAGGGCCAATGGACCTCTGACGGGATGACCATAGAGCAGTTCGAAGGGAGAGTAGCCTACTCCCTCCTGAGGGACTTCTCTATAAGCAAAAAGAAGGCATGGCAATAGAAGGTCCCACTTACGCTTAAGGGGTTCTTCTAGAGCACCTATCATGCTCTTCATGGTTCGGTTGAACCGTTCTACCAACCCATTGGTTTGTGGGTGGTAAGCCGTTGAGAACTTGTAAGTTACCCCGCAGGTTTTCCACATGGCTTTCATGTAGTGGGACATAAAATTTGACCCCCTGTCAGAGATAACTTCCTTAGGAAATCCGACCCTAGTAAAAATACCAAGGAGGGCCTTAGCCACAGCCGGAGCTGTAACAGTCCTCATAGGAATTGCCTCAGGATACCTAGTAGCATGGTCTACTACAACAAGTATAAACCTGTTGCCTGAGGAGGTTGGAGGATCAAGGGGACCAACAATATCAATCCATACTCTCTCAAATGGGACTCCCACAACGGGAAGAGGCACTAACGGTGCCACATTCTTGGACCCAACCTTACCAGAGATCTGGCAGGTATGGCAGCTTCTGCAGTGTTTTTCTACTTCGGCCCCCATTTTTGGCCAATAGAAGTAGAGTGAGAGCCTTTCCTTAGTCTTCTTGAAACTCAAGTGACCAGCCAAAGGAATCTCGTGGGCTAACTGCAAGAACTGTGGTCTGTTCTCTTGGGGTACTACAAGGCGTTTGTAGTCTCCAGGTGTAGACTCGGTCGGTTCACTATAGAAGAGGCCATCTTCCCAGTGCAACCTATGTTTCCCAGGCTCTTGCCCTTCAGCCTGAGTTACTGCCTGACGGCGAAGACCTTCCAGAGTTGGACATTCTCTCTGTCCCTTACTGAAGTCTGCCCTGCTGGGTCCACCTTCTGCCAGTAACGACTGCAGCTCAGGATGGTCAACAGGATCCAGATCTCCAAGGAGTTCCTGGCCTTCCATTAGCTCTTCTTCAGAGTCTAATTCTACCATACAGGGTTGTACTTCCCCCTCAGCCTCAGCTGGAGGTGGAGTTACGGGTGTGACGTTGGACAACCGCGGGGAAGTCCGTGTCGGCTGCATCGGAATGTGGGCTGTTGGTTTCGGTTTAGAAGTTTTAGGTTTCCCTTTGACTTCGGTGTTCCTAGAGACAGCGGCCGCCATTTCCAATGGAGCAGGAGTGATTTCTTTCTTCATCATCTCCCCGAGAGTACCGCGCAGGGTCCTCTCTCTTGCAGGTCTGGTTAGCTCCTGTAACCGTTTACTAGGAGGTCTGGGAGTATGAGATACAACTCCGAGAGTTTTCAAATCGTTAGCCAACAGTACGCGTCCTGGTACCTCACTCTGTATGCTGACAGGTATCTTTACAGTCATGTCGTTACACTGGATGAGAACTGGTAATTGGGGAAGCATCTGCACAGGCCCTCCAGCTAACTTGGTGAGGCGTTTGGGTGCCTTAGCAACATCCTCAGCCTGAAAAAACGATTTATCCACCACAGTTATACTGGCCCCAGTGTCCCTAATGGCAGGCGTCTCCTGACCATTCACCTGGACACTGTCCTTATAATACTCTTTAGTATTATCGGGGATAGAATTATAGACATCTAAATTCTGTTGTTCCCACAACCCCAGAGATACTAAAGAAACGCTGGCTGAGACTCCAATGGGTTCGTCAGCTAGCAGTAGAAAGTTTCCACTTGTCATTTGGACTTCCTCCTCTGGAGCGAAGGCTAAGGAGACAAGCTGGACCCCTGAAGGTTTACCCTTACATCTGGGATCTCCTTTCACGTGATCAGTCGAGCCACAAACAAAGCATTTCCCGAATGCTTTCTGGAATGGTGGCTTGTTCTGACCTCCTTCCGGTTTGGCACCAGAAGACACACTATTCTGCTGTGGTTTTCCCGGTGGCTTACCCTTCTGGTTTTGTTTGGGGCCCTCTTTGGAATGTGAGTTATTCGAATTCTCCTTTGAGTCTTTTTTAGGCTGTTTTCCCTCGTCCTTTTTCTGAGTTACCCCAGAATCCTTGTGAGTAGCCCTGTTGGCAACCCACAAGTCAGCAGCCTTAGCTAGAGCCCTGGAATCTAATTCCTTCGAATCAGCCAAGTGCTGTCTGAGCTCAGGAGAACAGGCATCATAAATCGACTCCAACATAAAAAGATTTTGCATACCCTCGTAAGTGTCAACTTTGTAACCCTTAATCCATCCCTCTAAGTTTTTCAACCCTTCACTCACCCAGGTAGCCCAAGGGGTACCATCATGCTTTTTGAGGGTTCTAAACCTCTTAAGATACTGGGAAGGGGTCTTCCCGAATCTAGCTATCAAAGCTAGTTTCACACTTTCGTAATCCGTCTTATCCACCTCCCCCAATTCCATTACCACATCAGTCGCAACAGGAGGAAGCCTAGAGAACAACCAGGGAAGCAACGCATTCCCGGTGATGTCCTGGAGCCCATGATTGTATTCAAACAGTTTCAACCAATCCAACACATCCAATCTCGGTTCGTACATACCCACTAATTCCTTCGGCATCCGGGGTCTTTTGGGACTGGAGCTCCTAGAGGAACCAGAGGAGAGAGAAGCATTTTCCATAGACAACTTTTTCATTTGTAACTCATGATTAAGCTCTATTTCTCTGAGTCTCAACTCAGCCTGTTTCTGCTCAGCCTGGGCATTCGCATTCATCCGTCTGAACTCGAGCTCTTGGTTTCGTTCAGATTGAGCCAAAAACCGTTTGTATTCTAATTCGAGCTTCATTTTTTCAAGTTCAAAATAAGCAGGGTTACTTGTGGGACCTGGTATTGGCCCCGTAGGCACAGTTGGTAAGGCAGGTAGAGGAACAGGTGAGACAGTTTCGTTAGCCTCGCCGTCCTCGTCAGCCTCTTCATCGCTATCATCAGAATCACGATTTAGATCAACACCATTACTGTTATCTACAGTTGCTGGAGAGTTTGGTTCCTCTGAACCAGTACCCAGACTTTGGTTCGCCAGCAATCTCTCTATCAGTTCTAACTTCTTGCCTTTTACAGGAAGATTCTCTTGTCTACAGAGAGCTCGCAGACTCTCAGTATTTTTATCCGACAAAGACTCTTGGCTGTAAATTTCCATCGTAGACATGTTTTTTGAAAGTTGCTTTTGTAAAGTTTTGTGGTTAGTCGTCCTACAGCGTCGAAAAACACTCTAAACTGTATACTCGATACTAATCCCACCGCTGTACACCAGTGTTAGGCGGAAACCTGTGCAGTTCCCTCTGGGACCACTGCAAAAGATTTAGGACTACAGGTGTTGCGATGAACCCACTTGGTAGCAGTCTGCACCACACAGATTCAATTGGTAGCTGTGGCTGAGCAGTCAGACTTCTCTCAAGAAAAGTTGGTCAGTATAGGGAGCATACAAGATAGGGTAATTCTTCGCAGCAAAACGAGTGAACACGCAACCAGGCTTTAGTATAAAGATAGTAAGTTATTTATTAATAACAGAACGTCTACGAAAAATACTAAAGTGAACCACGGCAAACAAATCAAAATACAATTACTCTGCAGGATGGAATAAAGCTCAACCCCCCGAAACACAATATCGACAACTCTAGGTTCTACGGCACCACTTATTTTCAGACAGAGGTGTATACCTCAACCCAGATGACACTCGAATATTTAGTGAGGAAGGGAGAGAAGAGAAAGGCAGGTAATGAAGTCAACACGGTTCGTACTGAAGCGGGTAAAAATGCAAGGCAAGAAGGCATTAATCACACTAGATCATACAGTTCGGCGGCCAGGCCCACTCGGTGAGAGGCAAGGCACGATGTCCTGGAAAGTCTCTACGGATGATGCACTCAAGTCTTGTTTAGCAAATTGGTTAGCGACAGGTTGAATCAGTTCAGAACAAAGAGTGAATAAAGCTTGGAGGCAACCCAACGGAACGGAGAGGAATCAGATACCTCACACGAACCGATCGAAAAGGGAAGCCAGGCGGTTACGGTACCTTGTTGTTGAAGACAGCTCCGACGGGGGCAGTTGTTCCTGGTGGTGGATGCACGACGGGTCTTGGCCAAGAGAAGAGATGCTCTCGTCGTCGAAGAGAAGATGTCCGGTGCACCACCAGGGAAGAAACCAGCCGCGGAGTGCTTCGTCACAAGGCACCACCTTTCGATCACGGTGCAGGAGTAGTGGCTATCCGGTTGCCGGGTGCTCTGCACGGGCAATTCGACCACTGCGTCCTGGGCGACCAAAAAGCACAAAGAAGAAGAAGACTGGTTGTCCCCACCAGCCAGGGAAAGAGACTCTCCGGCAGGGAGATCTCTTCTGTCGTCGGGAGATTGTGAGACGATTCCGCAGGGCTTCACCGGAGGTGTTGTCGTGCAGGTCGACTCAGCGTTACCCTCGTCGGATTCTTTAGGTCCAGTGGCGACTTCCTGAAGATCCAGTCCCAAAAGCCCTGCTTTTATGCAGACGTCCCCCATTCATTCAGCCTAGCTTGTCAATCAACACATGCTAAGTGGTGAGCGGGAAGGCTCACCACCTGGGCCAATCATTTCAGAGTGCGACCTGAGTTGGCAAGGCAACTCGGTCCAGGGTGTCTAAACCCCCTCCCACACCCCTGAGGTAACCCAGACAGAATGGCACCACTTTGGAGGGTCTCTGTCCAGAGGCCCGCCAAAAGTGGAACAAAGGGCTCAACCTTTGGTTTAGGAGTCACAGAGAAAAACACAGACGCCATTTTACAACCCGAGTTCTGGCAGAAAATACCACTCGATAAACCTATTTAAGATAAGTAGATCGGTGGTACGTTGGAGATTAACGAAAAACAGTATTAATCTTCAACAATGGGACGGATCCCATAGGGTTATGCCCGGGGTCGAACATAACAAGTAGTTTCCACTGCCACCAGCCAAAACTCGACGAGGAGGGACGGGACAGTGCCCCCTCGGGTAACAGATCCAGGAGTAATCGAATTACCCCTACTAGCACGTCCACAATAAGATGGTTGGTACTAGTTCTGTTAGCAAATTTAGGTCTAGTAAAGCCAATGGTGACTTTACATGCCCGGGGAGACGGTAGTCAGTCCCCGGGTATGGAGTCTATGGTGGGGGGACCAGCTAGGGTGCCCCCGTGTCACGACACGTAGGGTGCGGAGTGACACACATAGAAAAACTTATGAGACCCTATGGAGTAAAAGACCCCATAGCCCATCGAACACATTGCCAATTCAAAGGAATTCCACACATACATGTCCACGAGTGAGAGGAAAAGGGTCACACTCTTGGCAGGATGGGAAAAACAAACTCCAGAAATCCAGCAAAGCTGCTGGGGGACTCACTAGGTTAGGAAATTCAGCCTAAACAGAGAATTCTCCCTAACACCCTGCTGGAAGTGCAGTCCTTTACAGAGTCATCCAGTTGTGAGGGGAAGGCAGGTGTCTCATGGCTGATGTGGGCTCTGTCCCCTAACAATCCACATGGACCATTGACAATGAATCTGCGGCTTGAACATGACCTACTTCTCTGTCAGTCTCAGCAGTACACAGGACCTCACAGTGTTTAAGAACCCTTGAAGTTTTGTGCAAGCCTCCCCTTTTTTGGGAGCCTGAGAACAAGGACCCTTCTTGTCCCTGAGTCCCTGGAGTGCGACCTGAGGAGTGACTTGCTGCTTAAGAAAAACCTGCCTTTCTTACAGCCACACTGGGGCTCAGAGAACCATGCGATCCAAGACAGCCAGGATCCTAGTGTTTTCACCTTTCAACTGCTTTGGGGCGTGTTTCAAGACCAATTCGACACGCTTATACCACCAGGGTCTCCATTGTTGTCTTTTGCATTCTCTGGTCCTTCTAATGGCTCGCACAGTGCCAGAAAGTCTTATTTGGAGCTGCCAGACGACCAAAAACTGCAAAAGGGTACTACTGACTGCTAACTGCCCCCATGGTCCATTTTTGGGCCCAAGTGACTGGTTATGTCACTTATATCCTGTTTTCACACAATAATGTCCATTTAGAGAAGATTGTGGCTATTACTTGCCTTAAGAACTGTACTCGGCACTGACTGTGCATATATTGCCCATTAGGATTGCACATTATACTGGGGCTTGTACTTGGAAGCAACTGATTATAAATTGAGTGTAAACACAAGTAGAACATAAGCTGAATCGAATCAATTGGAATGTATTGTTCATTTTAGCAAATATAGATTGTTGTTATTTGGTCTGTATGTTTTTAGGTTTTAATTTATGTGTGTTTCCTTTTTAAGTTTACACACTGCTTTAATTTCTTATGTTGTATTATTTTGTTATGTGTAAAGTTTTATTTTACAAAACTATATCACATTAAATAAATTATAAATAATAATGACTTGCCTTACTCCTGTCATTCATGACTCAGATTGCTGCATCTTTTCCTTCATGATTGGGTTGGTTCTTGGTTTATAGACGTGTGAGGGCTGAGTAGGGGTTTTAGTCTCTGCACATCCAGGGCAGAAGTCAATTCATCACAGAAGTATTTTGCAAAGTGATGTCATCTTTCATGTCCTGGGTGTTAGTCTTAGCTAGGCACAGTGGTGGCGCGAGTTATAATTGCTTAGCTTACCATGACTAACGAATTTCTGGGGGTTTTCTATTTTACTTGTAACCATAACATCCCTCTAACACACTTTTTCCACTGTTTTGAATAGGTTTTTATTAGGGTAACTTAACCATAACATCCCTTTAACAAAGTTTTTTCACTGAATTTCATAGGTTTTTACCAGGATACCCTTAATTTGTATACATATCCCATACAGCATACTGACCCCGCTGCCCAACATGATAGCCACAGAGTCAGCAGACTGTGAGACTGTCTGCGGACTTCAGACAGCATTCACACTGCCCAAAAGAACAGGGGTCACCTTACATTGTTGTAGCGTGCAGCAACCAAACAGAAGATGTGTAAAGAGCAACACACATATATTCTATAATAAAAAAATAAGTATGTCTACAAACTGTGCACTTATGTAAGCAGAAGTGCAATTACGTAGGTTGTGCAACATAATGGAATGCACCAAGAACAACAATACCCTCTGCATCTAACAATATTACTTCAGTGTTGCTTTGTTTACACAGTCACAAGCAACTATCACAAGCAAGGCCAACACAACTAAGAAGAGAACCTTACCAAAAATAGTAAATACACAATATTCCGTCATGTAACAGTGGAGTTTGTTGTATGTAGATGACTTGTAATAAGCGCAGAGAAGTGCAGAGAACACAGAAGCCTGACCTGGCGCTCCACTTAGCAGGGAAACAGCTGCTTCCGAACTTTCTTTCCTTCTGAGCCGTGAAGGGGCTCTGTCGGTGCTTGGGCGCTTCCTGGAAGAGGCGTGGCCCGACCATCTCACGTGACTCCTCACGTGACCCATTACCTCCTCATAGCAGTGTCCCATCCACCCGAGGGGCGCATTCTGCAGCTTGTGTGCAGAGAACACAGAAGCCTGACCTGGTGCTCCACTCAGCAGGGAAACAGCTGCTTCCGAACTTTCTTTCCTTCTGAGCCGTGAAGGGGCTCTGTCGGTGCTTGGGCGCTTCCTGGAGGAGGCGTGGCCCGACCATCTCATGTGACTCCTCACGTGACCCATTACCTCCTCATAGCGGCGTCCCATCCACCCTTGCGGCGTTAAGCCCGGCAGGGGTGAAGGGCGACGACTGTTTTGCAGCTGTTTGGCGTTGGTGGTGCTATATTAAGTCGGGAGATTGTGATGGTTTGCGCCCTGTGACCCCTCATAAAGATATGACTGCCAGGGCTGTAAGAGCAAACAGAAAAATTGAGGTCAACGAATCCCCCCTAGAAGATGACGAAGGTAGGTGTTTAAGAAGTATGAAAATGTCCCAAAAACAACAGGGAACCACCCTTAAGAGTCAGGAGGGAATACTGACATACAGTCCCAAGACAACCGAAAATGGCAGAACCAGTGAACGGGGTCTGCAAGACAAGGGTGGCCAACAGACTTTACATCAGATTTTGGTCCCGCAATCAGATCAAATTGTGCAAATACAACAAACAGATTCCACAAAATCGGCAATGACTTCATAAGGGGTGCGCTCATTAAACGAAATGAAAAAACCACAACCGCAGCCATCACTACCATTGCAATCATTACCTGAGCCTGATCCTGATCCCATTGTGGAGCCGGTCTTGATAGACCTGGTTGACCTGCGCGGGGATCCCTCGGTTTGGATGCCGGGGGCTCATGGAATCGGCCCCTCATCCATGAGTGGGGAGGGGAGTGGCCAGGGAGGCGGGGAAGGTGGGGAGGCTGCGGAGTCCTCGCAAAGTGCACCACCAAGCGAGTCGAGCCGAACCCCTTCCAGCATGGCCAAACAGGGGGAGTCGACACCGGTCTGGATCCAAGTGGAGGCGGAAATCCACGTGGAGACGGAGGGCAGTATAGACGACAAGGACGATCAAATAGACACGGAAGCAGCCCTTATGGCCAGTAAAGTCAGTAAAACGCCTAACAAAAAAAAAAGGCAAAGACAAATGGTTAAAATTACCACTAAAAGGAAAAATGGTGGTAAACACTTCAACAAAAATAGGCCAACAACAAACGAAAAAAAATCAGTGACAAATTACTTCACGTCTCGAGTAAACACAAAAGTGGTGAATAGACATCGCATGGAGCTATCGGATATGGAGATACTTGATGCTTTAAATGAATGCTTACCCCCTTTTAAACTACGAAGACTAGATTGTAAAAAGAGTGAAAAGCAAAGTGCCAGTGACATTTCAACACTGGAGGAGAAAGAGGGGCCCAACCAAAAACCAAGAAAATGGGACCAAGCGAAATGGCAGATTAAATTAACGCAAGTGGAAGAAAACGAGGACAAGGTAACACTAAACAGAAATTCAGTGTTAAAACTGTTCAAATACATCCGAAATCTAAAATACATCAAATCAGAAGAGTTACTAGTGGTAGAACCAAGTCATAGAAACACCAAGGCCAGAACTTACTTGCATATAGCGTCAACGAAGCTAAAAAACACCTTCCTTGAAAATAAAAGAGAACTTGAAAACATGGGATACGACTTAAGAGTGTATCCAGTGACGCAGATAGAGCAAAAATACGAAAGTAAAGAAAGGAAGAGGAAAGAATCTCCGGACATAAACTTGAATAAACAGAGGAATTCCAACTTACAAACAAAGAAAAGCTATACAAGTCCCGGAGTTAAGGAAAAGACGCGAGAAATGAAAAAGCGAGAAGGACAAAAATCATTGAAGCCGAAGGAAACCATCCACCATGGAAGAAGTGAGAGAGAAGTCAAGAGACAAACCCATAGTGTCATGGAAACATCCTCTCTAAAGGATCAAAATCAGGAACGAAAACAAGAAGACGCAAGAAAGATCCATAGAGTTAGGAAAACAACAACCCAAAAGGAACAGAATCAGGAACAACAACAAAATAAAATTGAGAGTGAACTTCCACTAAAATGTGTCCCAATGAAAGGAATATGGTCTTGGTTGCCTAAAGCGTTAACAGAAAAGAAGCAAAAATAGCAGTTTTTTGGAGACGAGCACATTCTACGAGGAAAATCTAAGACAGGAGAACAGAAGCAGTCAATAAAAATGTGCTCGTGGAACACGAGAGGACACCTTCACCTCCTATCTGCAAGTGACATGATGTTGGGAGCATATGATTTAATATGCCTTTAGGAGACCTGGCTGTGTGAACCACCCTCTATGAGAGGATTTGATTTAATCCTGGCACCCGCCAAGAAGGGCCGTTTGGGAAGACCATCTTCAGGGCTTCTGATCGCCTGTAAAAACGGATGCGGGATTAGACTAGAAAGGACACTGATTAGTAACCTTGATATATTGATGGTGAAAGCCTCATGGACCCGCAAGATAAACAACAAAGAGGGTTATGGAAAAACACCACTAATAATAGCAAACGTCTATTGGAATCCAGCGGCCACAGAAGCAACTACCTTCCTGGAAAAAGTTGAAGAAGCATTGGATGAAGCCTTGGCGGACCACTTAGTAAATCACTTCCTGATCTGCGGAGACTTAAATGCAATATGCTCTGCAGACCCAGAGACAGGAAACAGACAAGTAAACAGACCGCCGGGTGAACAGCGCGGAGAACTATGGACCCGTCTGATGCAATCGAGAAATTTGCATAATTTACATGAAGCCTTCCCAGACCCAAAGCGCCTGCCAACATGGGAAAGAAACAACTCAGAGGCAACAATAGACTACATGTTTGTTACAGAACCGATCTTGGCCATAACAAAAGATTTTGGAATAATTAGAACAAGATCCAGTGACCATAATTTGCTCTCAACTTCTTGGGAGGCATCAAGCCCCCCGAATGACCATATGGAAGCCAATATTGTAATCAATAGACAAGGAAATCGTCTAAAACTATCAAAGGAGCACATTGTGGAATTAGAGAACAGATTTAATTCCATGACGGAGAGCAAAAATTAAAGATACACCGGCGGCATACGAAGAAGCAGTGGCAGCAGCAAAACACTACAAATCCTGGGTAAGAGGACACAGGTTAAAACTCTATCAACAAGACTCGGAAAATATCTTAAAATTGATAGGTGGGAGAAATACAAGGGAATTTTGGAGCACTTTGAGAGCCACGATGGATGTACAAGAAAAATCCTTAATAAGTGAGGTGGGTGAAGCAACATGGGTAAAACACTTCGAAACAATGTATTTGGCTCCAACGAAACCCTCTACCGATCTTGTGGGATGTGAGCAAGGCCCATGGCTAAAAGTGGATGACCCTGAGGAGATCCGACTAAAGATCTCAAATTTAAAGAACTTAAGAGCCCCAGGGCCCGATGGGGTCACTAATGTGGACTTAAAAACAAATCCTGAAGAGTGGGCAAGCCTACTGAATAAAATCTTCAGAAAATTTTCGGATTTGAGAACCATACCGCCGCCTTGGAAATCAGCAACAGTGGTACCAATTTTCAAAAAAGGTGATAAAAAGGACCCAGCGAACTACAGACCAATCGCGTTGCTTGATGTCATAGGGAAAGTGTTTGGAGCAATGTTGTTAGATCACTTTAAGCTATGGGCAGCAAATGCTCCATGTGAAGACCCGTTCCAAACGGGATTTAAGAAAAATATGGGCACGACGGCCAATATTCTACTCCTTTCCGTGTTGAAAAACAAAGTCTTGGAAGGGGGTCCAAACATTTTTGTGGCATTCATCGACCTGACCCAGGCCTTTGACCGTATAGACAGGTCTAGGCTCTGGTCTAAATTGGAGACGTGGGATTGTCCAGCCACCCTGCTAAATCCAATTAAAGCACTGTATACAGACACCAACATGCGGATCCGCTTGGATCAAAATGGTTTACTATCAAACCCGATATCAACAGCTAGAGGTGTGAAACAGGGGTGTCCATTGGCCCCGGCCTTGTTCCTGGCATTTATTGGCGACATAAATCGCTCAGATACAACAACACGATCTTTCCCACCGAAACTCTGCAAAACGCCTATAACGAGGCTCCTATATGCGGACGATCTAGTCCTTTTGGACTATACTACGGTGGGATTACAGAGACAAATGGCAAGTCTGCAGAATTATATGCAAGAAAATAGGCTGGAAATTAACGTCAAAAAACTAAATTGCTGAGATTCGAGAAGTCGACTACAAAAAGAAAAGGACCTCGCTTAAATCTTGAGGGCAAGCCGATTGAAACAGTCTTGGTCTTCAAATATTTAGGAGTCACATTAGACAGCACAAAACAAGATAAAGCTATGCAAATATCATTAACAGTGAAAGTAAACCATATGGCAGCCCAAGCCAGGGCAATAGATAGAAAATTTGGCAGATACTCGCTGATTCCAGTGCGAGAATTTTACATGAAAAAGGTGATGCCAGCACTATCATATGGAGGCGATGCCATGATAAACTTGCCATTAGATATCTGGACCAAAATGGAGGCAAAGTTTTGGAGGAAAGTCCTCATGCTGCCCAACTCAACATCTGGTGCTTCAATTCGTAAAGAGCTTAGCTTGCCGTCCCTCAAAAGCCGCGTAGAACAGGCAAAATTGATGCTTTATAGGAAATGCCGGATGGCGGAGCCTCCATCAATCTACAATTTGATAATTCAGGAAATTGAACGAGCCACTATCAGAAGTCTAACGAAATGGAAAAATGATAACATCTGAGTGTTGGAACAAATACAAGAGAACGAAGATACATTAATTACCAATCCGAAACAAGTCATCAAAAAGTTACGAGAATATGACTGGATACTAACTTTGGAAATCGCAGGAAAAAATAAACTAACTGCACACCTGCCGCCAAATGTTAAAAGACTAAATGAATTACAAGAATTCATCAAAAAATTCCCTTGTAGGAAGGGGAGAGACATGCTGTTACGTGCTCGCCTCAATCTTCTGCCTACTAACGAGATCCTGGCTATAAGAGGCAAAGCTGCATCTAACTTTCGTCGTTTTTGCAATGCACAAGAAATAGAATCAATACGACATTTACTTCTAAAATGTGCCGCAAACCAACAAGTAAGAAGCCGTTACTTGAGACATATTTTTTCGGACTTTATTATAGCTGACGAAGATACTTGTTGGGCTCGTTTAATGGGAGGAGATAAGACAAAATGGCAGATAGCTACGTACAAAATACTAGAATCAGTAAACCTGCCACGGACAGTCCATGACAATGGCACATTTTAGAGAGACCATCTGTTTTATACGAATTTCATGACAAAACGTCACTTTGTAAAAATCTGTTGATTAAATACAAAAAAAAATAAAAAAAATAAGCATAATTCTTTTTGCACAGAAATGGCAAGCACCCTGGTGTGGCTGGAGGAAAATGTTCCCAGGAAGAAATGAGTGACGATAGTAACTCTAATGGTACACAGTGCAATTTCTACAGTAGGAAAAGTAATGCACATTGATTCACATGTCACTGAAACATGCTTTGTTTTAACAGCACATACTGGAAATGAAGAAAATGGGGTGGAAGTAGCAGGAAACGTTCAAGAAGATGGGCACATACAGACCCATATGCAAATGTTGGAAATGAACTGATAAGTCTGTGTGCTAAAATGGATCAGCTCAACAGCAATTTTGCACAGTTGAAGACATTTGTAGAAAGGCATATGATGGACAGTATTAAATACCACTGCCCACTAGTACCTGGGTCCCTTCCGCCTGTCCCAGCCAATCCTCCCCACCAAATCCCTGTAGTCAGTAGTCAAAGATGCTATGATGATACCTCAATACTTTCCTCCCCTGATGAAAACGCCTGTGCAAAGCCCCAAATCCCCCACATCCCCTATTTATGTTTACCATTCCGATACCCCTCCCTTTCCTAATTATGTGTATGTGTGTGTGTTAATAGATTTCTATGTGTTTACTCTTGCTGAGTGGGTGTTTTTTTAATTAAAAAGTTGTGTTTGGAGTCCGCGGACAGTGCGACTGTCTGGGCTGTCCGTAATCACAATAGAGAAGTCCTACGGACACTGCGCCTGTCCGGACATGTCCGCATGGCATACTTTTAATTAGTTCGGGGAGCATACCAGCCTGCCTCATGAAGGTCAAGATAAGGGGGACCCATGCAGGTGGTGAGGCTGAAACAGAATTAAATGCACTAAAAGCTGGAAACTGAAGCAGATTCATGGTGAACTAACACGTGACCAGCCAGGCGCGAAGAAGCACCACCGCCTGATGTCATCCAGGACCCGAGGATGCCATAACTTTTCCCGATAAGAGACTACAGTTTCGAGGCCATCCTTAGCCAACTAATTGACACATCGCTGTAAAACATTGATTGATAGAAAGGAGGCAGGGTGAATCCTGGGTGTCCATTCTGCATGCTGCTAATTAAAGTGGAGATTTATGCTTAGGGGTGTAACTTGCCCAATCACAATGGACCATGTAATCTAGGGTCCTATAGATAATGTAACCAATAGGACGTCGTAGTTGTAGTGACGTCCATCACGCGTGATGTAGAGGGATGGGCGTAGATGCCCACCCGATAAGAGTTAACCTATCCACATGCTCTGTTACCATATACAGATATAACACCTATGCTTAAGTTACCTTTCCCAACCAATTATATTGCATGATGAATTTTTATAGCATTAGACGTCAGTGATGACAAGTTTTGCCTATAACAATGACTGTTCGACTGAAGTTCGAGGAAGTCGGAGCAAGACAGGTGATCGCAATGCTGCTGACTTCCATTTGTTTCTCTGTTTGATGTACTTGTCATTAAACGGACTTCGTTTTGCCAGCTTACTGAGTCCTCATTATTGAGTCGTGTTGGAGTAAGTGAATCCTGCACCCTCTGTCCTTACATGGTGCAGCTATCTTGTCTTACAAGTTCTAGAGGGTGAGCGCTGACCTATGGGCTGTCAGTAAATTCCTCTCCACCTGAACACCAGGACTGCTGTGCAGTGCTGCAGGTTGCTGTTTTGCTGCTTTGCAGATTGGTGTGTTGCTGGTGTCCTGATTACTTGGATAATGGCATCCATGGCTGCTCCTGCGGCTGCTTCTGCCTCAGCACCACCCCCACCCTCACCACCACCACCATCTTCTGGAGGGCCTGGAGAGGAGAACAGGCATGGTGATGCTGAGGGGGATCAATAGAGGAAGAGTATGAGGTAGTGGAATCTCCCACTACCAGCTGCCAGCATGAGTCTTGAGTGTGGAGGTTATTTACCACCTTTGGTGTGTACCCAAGGTGCATGCAATATGGTACTCAGTCCTGGTAAGCCTGGGCTGTAGAGCTATGGGACCACCTCCATGTGGCGACACCTGAGGTAGAACCACAAGGCAGCAGTTCAGAGGGTTGTCCTTTTCGAACATGGTAGCAGGTTGAGTTCCTCTATTGCATCCTCTACATCTGCTCCTGTCACCACAAGAGACACTCCTGTGGGGCAGCGGACCCCTGAACAGGCCTCACATGCCATACATAATGCAATGGACTGTTGCCTTTCATGGGTCGCTGTACTGTGTATGTAATGCAACGCAGTACCCTGCAAGGGGGAACAATTTCGAAGTGCTTTTGAGGCTATGGTCCGGGAGCACGAGAAAGACATCCCCCTCTCTCTACCTGCCACTTCGTCCATGTGGTTGGTGCCACTTGCCTACCCTCCCTCCCCTCCCTTCTGTGTCATGTCTAAGAAAAAAGCCCACAAAATTTACAAAACACCAAAAATAAAACGCCTCTTTTCAGAGCCACCTTTCACAGTTGAAAAATAGAAGTGCCAAAAAAATGGTGCAGGCCCCGGCGCAGTCTGCAAAATCCACAGACAGCGCGGTAGTTTGCGGACATTAAAATAATTTAGATGGTGGCGCCATGTAAATCATTGCACTCCTTTGCCTGAGAAAGTGGTGGTTCTGTAAAGAGACTTTTTTGTTTTTTTGTTTTTTGGAAGATTTAAAATGGGCAACACCTAATACAAAATGCTTGCTATAGTTGCAAAAAGAGCTGCAAAGCATTTTGGATTGCCAGCATCAACAGGATGGACTCCATCTCTGTGAATAATATAGGGTCTATAAAATGTAATGTTTTCATTGTGGAAGGATGACATGCTAACATCTCTCAAAGCGCAAACAACTTTGTTGACATTGCGCCTCGCTTTCTCCATTTGCCGACCAAATGACCTGGAGCGCAGCCACATCTGTCACTGCGCAATGCGAGAAAGAATTACTCTGGAGTTTGTAAACCTGTCCATGACTTTCTAAAATGCCTCCTTCATCGCAAACTGCAGTGAGATTCCGGTAACATGGCTTAAACTGTTCCCTCCACAATGAACAATATTAATGGCTGGATGATGGCGTTCATCAAAGTGGCACAAAGTGGAAGCAAGTCCACCCACTTCATGTCAGAAAAAATGCCATTTCAAATGGTAGACAAAGAAATGCCATCTGCAGTGAAAATGTTGACACTAATAGAATTAATGTTCTCATTGTGGAAAGAGAACATCCCAGCACCGCACGAAAATGCAGACATTACTCTGTTTACAAGACACCTTCCTACATCTTGCTGAGGACAGAGGACATTGGGGTTGTTCCATACTTCTCTAGTTGTTATGTGTGAGAAAACCACCTGTGCACTGGGTAAAAGCAGCATCAGTGTCTTCACCAAGTCCTTCAGTGCGCTGATCAAACTTCCAGCACTGACATAACCCAAATGCAGTGCTCCACAATGCACCACTACAACATCAGGAGTACTGAAAGTGGCCATATTGCTGCATACTGCAAGCACTCCTTGCAAATCACGGCCAGGCACACCGCACCACAAAGCCTACACTCCATGAAGTCCAAGATTGGCAGAAAAGCCTCTTTCCTGTGCCTACCTCTGCAGATCACTTACAAAGGAATATGCAACCATCAACACACTGACTCTCTGCATCTCTGCCATCTTCACTACACCCAGCAATGAAAAAAGTATTATCCTCGCTTCCTTGAAAGCACAACCTCAACACCTGATTGGCAAATACCCACAGTCCCATTTCCATGACAGGCATCCTGGAAAGACCTAGATGTGGCACGCCCTGTCTGTGGACGTCTGTGGTGTCTGCAGACCACATAACACCGGGAGATCCCTTCATCCCTTTCCACTTCACTCTTTACAGTACTTCCTCATTGACTACTGTTAAGCAGTCACACACCCATCCACCATTCACATGCAAGAGCTCTACATCTAACTCTGAGTTCAACACTTGATATGTACTGTGCAACACTCAGAGTACAGGTCTCCTGTTATTCCCAAGCACCTGCATCAAAAACTACTGTAAAACCCTCGAAGATTTTTCCTTCCAGATTCATCCACATCTTCATGCATCAACACAAAGTACAGGTGTGCATGTATTTTGGAGAGTAAATGTGCAACTCTTTTACAAATGCATATCATCAGGATTCCTGCCACTTACCCTGCATAACCTACTCAGTAATCATACTCTCATTTGTCCCATCTTCTGCCATCAAGTGGCAGTTACTTACAATACTGTATGCTTGGAAAGTTTTCTTTCATTTAGCACTTTCATAACAGTTTGAAAACAGACATTCCAATTTCAGCATCACTCTGTGTGATTTTATTGTAACAGAAAAGAAGTCCACATGTGAAACATTTCCACAGCATGTTTAAGGGCCAGATCCTATATGAAACTGCAGTATATGACCATGCCATGCATGCTTGCCCATATCACCCATTATAATGTTGAAACTGTTATTTTCCTCTTTCCTTCTATCACTTTTAAAACCACTTCTCCCACTAACACACCTGCAGTAAAACTTCCACAATACACACTGAAAACGAAAATATAATGTATGTTACCAAAGCATGCCATGTACATAGATTGAAAAATTACAACATGCATTGCGTTTACAACTACTCCTTTGAGCACCTTGTGCAGGAAACCAAATGAATGCATGTGCACATTTACAGCACAGCTGGCTGTAATTGTTAATAAATAAATGAAAGGGAAGGGATATAATTTCTCCAACATACTGCAATAGCACTCATGTGCCAAGCATCCATTTATGGGAAAGTGAATTAAATTGCACACACTAACATTCTCCTTTATAATCTGTACCTCTTTTTTCACTTCTCCATTTTTCTCAGCCTACTGGGACTTGCAGTACGCCATTTACAACACAAATAGAGCAACAACAACTCTCCCACTTTTAAAACTGCGGCCCCGTAGGTCATACTTACCACAGGACCACCAGCCCCAATACCAACGATGCTGGTGCTCCCAAGTCCCCATTCCCATACATTGCTATACAATTGCGCACACATAGAGAGGCCCATTTTCTAACACCTGACTTTCCAGGCCAACAGGGCCTGCAATATCCTAGTGACACTGGGAAGGTACCTGGCAAACACGTATTAGGAATCAGGTGGCAACATTCTGCACCAACAGCAGTGCTATGACCATATTCATAATCACGTGCAATTGCCCATATCATGCAATTACTGTCTCTTCTTGCCTACAAATCCTCTTGCAGTCTAAAATAACGTATTCTTCTAGCACAATTATTGTGTCATTACCACACATACCCACTAATTTTCTACATTCCCAACTGCAGTGAAGAACAGGCTCCTGAAAGACAGAAATGTCTCTACAAGACGCCTACTCTTCACATCCAAAAAATTAAGTGCAGTAGTGTAGTAGTATTCTTTCTGTTACTCATACAGTGCAGTGTAGCCATATAGTAGCCTATAAGATTCTATCCAAACCAACACCATTTTCTTCACTCTAACTCAGCAGGCACACTCTTTGTATTCTCATCTGAACACCAGTATCGTAACACCCACTAGTATCGTACAAAACATCATAATGTCCTTAGTTATTCATGCAGAGTACACTGTCATATGCACTGCAGCAAGCCCTTCAGATATCAACACACACAGCTACTATTCCAACCTTCCGAACCAGAATTAACAGCCCATTGCACAATCACACAGCCCTCTATATGTGCCTACCCTGATATTCACACACTCATGCACAGTGCACGCAAATACATTGCACAACTTTCAAACCCACACTTTCCTTTTTTCTCCAACAGACAGAAGAGAATGCCTACCAAAAAGCAGCTCTGTAGAAAACAATAAAAAATAGAGCAGATAAAACTAAAAGCATGCACAATAGTCATTCACCTCTAGCACAGTTTGTAGCAAATGTTCAAACAAAACAGCTAATACAGTCACTGAACAGAACTCAAATAGCTACCAAGTAAGAAATTATGGCCCCTCTTCCAAAAAGTAAAAATAAAAAGAAATGTATTAACAAGAATAAACCTACCAATAGTGCTACCACTGCATCTACCAATGTTAACCTAGCCACATTGAAGCAGTCGAAAAAATGTATTTGACAAAAAAGTTCCACCGTAGAGCACTTCAAAATCTTATAAAAACAGCAGAGAAATCATGCTCAACCCTTAAAACTTACAGCAGAAGACTAATCCTGGAAGCGCTCATTGACAGTGCAATACTACGCAAAAGAAAATTGTTTAAATTCATTTTAACGAGAATGAAACCACTAACAAAATTAATCAGTAAAGTACAAAACGTACTTCGCAACGTGAGCAATGTCAACATAGATACCTTTGCAAACTTCTGTGCAGGTGAGTGGATTCACACAATCTACACAGAACCATATTCCAATGATGAGGCATATAAACAAGAACAGAGAAACCCAATTGCCACACATAGCAGTAGCCGCAGGAATGAAATAGTAGTCAACACCATTATGACAGAAGAAACCCTCATTCAAAGAATGTCCCCAACAAGCTTACAATCAACTCTCCATTCCTCTGAACCAATCCGTCCTGTCTACAAATGGCCCTGCACCTCAATGTGCAACATACAAAAACAATCCTTCAAATCTTTACAGTAATTCCTCAATCACTATGTGAAAGAGAAAATAAGAATAAAAACGTTGCAAACCATGGAATCATGTCCAGTGCGCAATTACACAGGACTATGAGGACATGCATTAGCCTGCATTTCCGGACCTGCTTGCAAAAGCACCTTCTACCATATCAAAATGTTAGCGACACTCCATTCCATCATACGGAAACGTGCCCAGGCACTGTACTATGCAAAAAGTCCTGTTTTAGAACTGGAACATTTTAATCACATTCTCCTACATGGCACAGGCAAAGAAATCCTTGAAGAAATATAGCATATCCAAAGCAAATATTTTGGAAGTGAAGATCACTTAGAAAATCCAGGAACTTTAGAGAAGAGCAGCGAAAACCTTACAAATGGCAACCTTACAATGCACACGTACAAAAAAGAAATTGCAAAGTTTAAAAGCACATCTGCTGAAGTACCAAACCAAACATGTGTGTGTTGTCACAGAAACTTTGATACAAAGAGCACCAAAACTGTAAATATAACATACACAATGGAATACAATGAGGAATCCCAATGGTTCCAATTAGCTCTCTGTCTTATAGCAGAAAACAAATACGAAATGACTAGCCCCTCAATACTTTACACATACTGCACCACAAAGCTTGATAATAGCCAAATGCCTTCACGGGATATCCCTAATAACTTGGAAATATTCCCATTTCCAAAACCTCTCCAACAGCTTAATTTATATGAGAGCATTATAATTCAAACATGGTTTATAGTCATAAAATCGAAAACAAAAAAGTCAAATTTCTTTTTTATTGCATCTTTTATTTGAAATGGGCGGGTTCCCTCCAAACCCCCTTTTTTATTTTATTTTGTTTTTACCTTTTTTTTTTACATGTGAGAGCCAAAAAATAAATATAAATAAAATATAAATACTTCGACTTTTTTTTTTCGGCATTATGTTTTCAATTTTTTTGACTTTCGACATTTTTTTTCAATTTTATGACTGCACACCTTCAAACAGTACACCCATTTCAAGCTATAATACGCCTTCAACCTAAAACAGCCAAGTTGCCTCCATCTGAATTACTGAAAGGCATTTGTGGCAAAGTAGTTTATTTTCCATTAGATCTTAAAGAAAATGTAGACAATCTAGGAGTGCTATGGCCAATAGATCAATCTTTGATTATCCCACTGAATGGTGTACCTACGAAAGACAACAACTGGTAGACAAAGTTAGAGAAGCCCTACACCATCCTAAAGAGAACATTGAGTACTACAAATAAATACACAATACACATTGGAGAAAACCTATGGGAAACTACTGAAATAATTCAGGATTCCTCCTCAACTGGCCAATTTTAACTTGTCGATCCCATTAGGGCATCCATTATTTTAGACCAGTGTACAATTCACCCACTGCACTCGAAAGACACCATAGACGATGCACTAGAAACATATCAAACGCGCAACCCAAAGGATCACCAGTCAGCATATGGGAAAAAAGTGTATAAACACAAGCCTTTCCTCTGCTCTTTCCTACTGGAAAAGGGGGAAGGTATGATGAAAGATGCACACAAATAACAGCATAAGAATACCGCTCTTTAGGAGTATATTCAGAAGACCCCAGATTCAGACAAAATGTTGAATACATATTCCACCTCCTGTTTGAAAGTGAACTAGCAACTCTATGTTACAGAGTTGCACACATTGAAAACATGTTCCAATATTTTTTAAACATGTCTGCTAGGCAACTACTACAAAAGACAAAGTTTTGCAGTCAAGTATCACAAATCTCTTGGGAAACAGGTGTGGTACAAAAGAATACTAGTTCAGAGGTCACTCAGATGTACGGTGTATGCTACAGAACCTTGGCCCACCCACCTGGTTTGTCACTTTGAGTTGTGCAGATTATGCATGGGAAGACTTGCACGATGTCCTACGCATAGCAAAGCAAAACAAAGAAGGGATAGACATAGAAACACCAGGAGAACTCTGCTCTGTTGACCCTGTAAATGTATCAAGGTACTATCACCACTGCTTTATTGCTATGCTGCACTTCATCTGTAATAAAACAATTCCTCCCCTTGGAGAAGTGCAACACTTCTTTTGGAGAAAAGAATATCTATCCAGAGGAGCACAACACATCCACATGCTTTTGTGGATAAAAGATGCTCCTAAATCTGGTCAGGACAGGGATGCCACTGTTTTGCAGTTCATTCACAAATATGTAACCTGCAAAATCCCTTCATAAAACACACATAGTGAGCTACATTCACACATTTTACGCTTCCAAAGACATAAATGTGGCAAATATTGTCGATGCAGATATAAAAACAGGGAAATACTGCACCAAATGCCGTTATGGTTTCCTAGACCAGTTTCATCAAAAGTAAACAGCTTCATGTCTTCTGTTAGACACATTGTGAAAGGCAAATCGCCTAAAAACACATAATGCATTAAAAGAAGAGAAGCTTCAAAGTACATCAATGATTACAATGCAATCTTTGCCCTCTTGTGGAATGCAAACATAGATATACAGTACATTGCAGACAATTCCACTGCTGTTGCATGAAATGTCAGAGCCTACCTAACCAAAGCTGAGAAAACAGAGCTAAAAGACCTCTGGGATTACATATCATCTGACAAAACACTGTTACAAAAATTGTACAGTTTTGGCATAAAAAATGCTCTCCCATAGAGAATGTGGATGCTAAAAAGATGCAGACACAGTATTGCATGGTAAATCTGAAAACATAGTCTGGATAAGCCTTGGTCCTGCTGCATCCAGAAAAAGAGTGGTCAAATCGTACCAAGATATAGTAACAATA
Source organism: Ambystoma mexicanum (assembly GCF_040938575.1). NCBI lineage: Eukaryota > Metazoa > Chordata > Amphibia > Caudata > Ambystomatidae > Ambystoma > Ambystoma mexicanum. Next base: position 1,095,012,214 of record NC_090941.1, read on the forward strand.
GCCAAAAATGATTCCCAAAAGCCAGAACATTTTGAAAAGAAAAATGTATTGGGCCCATATTACCCAAACAGGACTACTGCTTTGGAAACCATGTGCCTATACCACATACCCCAACATTTCTCATACAAGAATAATATTAAACTAGATGAAAAAAGGGTAAATAAATAGTAAAAAAAAACGTGTGAAGGCAGCCTTGTTGAACTTACCAAGCCCAGCCTAATTAATCATATAAAGGTATCATTTCAAACTCCTCAACATAGAGAACTTTACTACATGACCCTGCTCCAACTTTTTAAACCATGCAGAAAAGAAGAGGATGGGCCTCATTACACGGTAGGCGGTAGGGGATTACCGGCACCGGTAAGGGCACCGGTGCCGGTAATCCCCTACCGCCCTACTATGAGTTCCCATTGCGGTTCCTCCCTTAACTCCTGGCAAATTGCGGTACCGTTTTTATCACCTTCCCCATTCCCATTGAGCCCTATGGGGGCTCAAACGGGAATCGGGAAGGGCCCTGGTGAATGGGGAATTACCGGCCCCACCAACCCTGGAATGGGGCGGTAATAGCTCCATTCACCAGGGCGGAGTCGGTAAGGTTTTGGAGGCCGCCATGGCGCTATTAGCGTTTAATGAGGCCCGATGTATTAGGCACCCATGACTCCTTTTGAAGATGCTTTCAATACAAATGAATGCAGTATAAAAACATGTTGGACAATGAACGCCAAAAAGAGGAAGAAGTTCACGCACAACTAAATGAAGACACTCCGGAGGGCAGTCAACCTTGTGTTACAGGAAGCCAATAACCACTTGGAGAGCCACTCATAATAAATGAAGCAGCATTAGCCATGAATGAAGTAGAAAACACCAGGGGGGTCATTACGAGGTTGGAGGAAAGGGATTAACGGCCGGTAAGGACAACGGTGCCGGTAATGCCTTACCACCCTATTCCAAGGTCCCTTAGCGGGTCCCTTCCTTAATGCCTGGGTTTACCAGGCGTTATGGAAGGGACCCGTTAAGGGACTTCAGAGCTAATAACGGTACTGCAAATTGCGGTACCGTTATTAGCTCCATCCCCATTCCCATTGAGCCCTATGGGGGCTTGAATGGGAATGGGGAATGGTTCCTGGAATGGGGACTTACTGGGTCCTCCAAGGTTGGAATGACCCAGTAAGTCCCTATTTCGGGAACCCGGACCCGGAATGTGGTAAGGGGGAGCCATGGTGCTAATAGCGCCATGGCTACCTCCAACCTCGTAATGACCCCACATGTGTCAATATGAGGAATCAGAAGAAATTTGCTGAAATACAACTCCATGATGAGCAACATAGCATTTTGCTAGAAGTAACTAAAGAAATGGAACATGGTTTGCAGAAGTAAAGTACAACTTGTAGCTGTCAACATTATACACCTATACTCCTCTATGTAAGTGGTGAAACTGGTTCAGGCAAAACATTCTTGATAAAAAATCATCAGCAAATTCCTCCAAGAATTTACAAATAACAAGCTTTCAGCTGTTGTAATAGCCCCCACAGGTTTAGCTGTCTACAACATAGGAGGTGTTACTTAACACCGACTGCTACTCCTTCCAGTAGTACACCAAAACAAATTAGAGTACTACAAACTTTCTGAAGCAAATGAACATGCTCCTAATAGATGAGGTGAGCATGGTCTCCAACCTAATGTTGGCTTTGATTCATCTCAGATTGCAAGAGGTCCTTAAAACCAACTACGTAGAACTCTTTGGAGGAAAACATGTTATTGTTTTCAGAGATTTCACAATTAACATCAGTCAAAGGTGTACCTATTTTTAAAACCTTAGGACACAAACTGTACCGTAACACACTTGGCATCATAGGAAATGTAAATCTCTGGCAACATTTCCAATACAGAGAACCAACTCAAAACATGAGTCAGTCTGCAGTCCTCACCTATTCTAATATGTTAAAAAGCAAATGTACTAGAGTTTTTTTAATCTTGCATGTTTTTTTTCCCACAGACCCAATGATTATGCAACCAAACACAGCAACTGTGCAAAATGCACAGAAATGTTGTTTGACGCATAGTACTTGCAATGCACTAGTTATGAGGGTCAACAAAAGACATGACTATATGACATTGTGTGCAATGCAACATTGTGTAGTACCTTACCTAACATATTATGCTGTTTTTTCACAGATAAAGATGCAAAGATTTCTCCTGCATTACCATGTGCAAAAAAACAGATTGGGCCTCATTACAACCCTGGTAGAATGGGTTAACGGGCTCCGCAAAAGGAGGCGGACCCGTTAAACCCGTTCCGCCACATTACGAGGTCCCAGCGCAGGACCTGGTAAGGATGCCTGGTAAAACCAGGCGTTGTTGCCGGGTCCCGCGAGGGGAAGAGAGAGCAAACAACGGGCCACTCGTAATCGGCCCGTTGTTTGCCCCCTCTTCCATTCCCATTCAATCCTATGGGGGCTGAAATGGGAATGGGGAAGGTCCGGGCCCGGGTTCCTGGAGGGAGGAATTACCGGGCCCTCCAAACTCGGAATGGCCCGGTATTTCCCCATCTCTGAACCCGGACGTGATTTCAGCGACAGCCATGCCGCCAATAGCGGCATGGCTACCGCCGAGGTCGTAATGAGGCCCATTCTGTGCCCGCAATGGTACATCAAAGAAATGCACCATTTCCACATCAATGGTATTGTGTGGCTGTGTTCCAAAAAGTGTACACTGCCTATACACTATGTATAATGACAATACACATATAATTATAATGCTTCTTTCAAAAGTCTATTTCTGTACACATAAGAACAATACTTGTGGCCAGTGGCCAGATTCTTGGGTGCATGGCCGTATTATGCAGTGGTGGTTGTGTCCAGTCCCTATCCTTATAGATCTCGGGAGGAGTAATTACCTCTTGGGATAATGAACCTTTCCCAACATATAGTGGATGGGTCTTTATCCAGCGATAATTATCCCCTCCTTCAGTATATAAGGCTGTATTATTGATTGGCACGCACCTGTATTCTAAATATGAATAAACTGCTTGACATGCAAATGAAAGGTTTGCAGCTTTACACACTTCACCTGGTACAGCATTCCTACCTGTTTCCTTCCAATTCACAGACAAACTTTGCAGAATGACTCCAGTCAAACGCTCCACATTCCTTCTTAACCCATTTTCTGGCAGACTGCACATGACTCTCAACGAATTCTGAGTAAATGATTTCTTTGAAGCACCCGCATGCGGGGAAAAGCATTGCTAAATTTGCTCCATACTGAATTAGGGTGTCTCCTGTCACAGCACCTGGTTCAAAGGGAACAAAAGATACAAGGCATATCATGTTTGTTTCTTTCATAGTCCATTAATAATTACAATAAGAGCATGAAGAATCAATATACATTATAATGTGACCAGCATGGAAAGTAAAACAACACATAGGGCCTCATTAGGAGGCTGGTGCTGACGGAATGAAGGGGGCCAGTACGGGCCGGCCCCCTTCATTCCATCAGGGCCGATTACAAGCTTCCCATTGCGGGACCCGGAACGCACGCTTGGTAAAACCAGGCATGCTTTCCGGGTCACGCGAGGGGAAGAAGGAGGTAACAACGGGCCAGTTGTAATCTGCCCGTTGTTACCTCCATCCCCATTCCCATTGAGCCCTATGGGGGCCCCGCGAAAATGTTCATAATTGTTATGAGAAACACAATAAAAGACTGTATTCAGGTGAATTAGAACAAGCTGCATTGAATGTATATATACAAATGTTTAAAATGTGCGGAGGAAAAAAAAAAACTTTTTGTCTCGAAGGGCTTTTTCGGTCCAATGCCGTGGAACTCTCTGTCGTGTAAAATTTTGGGTTCGTACCCCTTGGAGCTTCAAAATTTTATTTCATGTTAAGTGAATTTAAATTAGAAGGTTACAATGGCATGGTAATAGTGAGCTCACAGGTGAATTTTCAGTACTCTTAGTGTTTTATTTTCCAAGAAAAACACGCAAGGCAGCTTTTTGAAACAGAATGACTTTTTGGCAAAGCGCCATATATGGCGCTTTTGCCAAGAAGTAACTCACTTTCATGTCAAAGCAAAATACAGTTTTTGTGTTTCTGAAGGCGTTTGTACAACTCAGAACCCACCACTGGTATTGATGCAGTGTCCCACAAATGTATCTAACCTATTTACATAACTTTTTTTGTTGAAAACTTGACATTTCCAGTCTGAGGCCTTATTGATCAGTCCACTGTTGGAGACTAATTCTGACACCGACATCTGTTGACTCCAGTACACCTTTACTTTGCATACCTTCAGCTTAACCCGAGCATGCTAGCCAATATATTTATCACTTGGGATCTTGTGAAGAAGATTTGACAGGCAAGGCAGCTTTTTAAAAAAAGGCCTTACAGCCTCAACATTTTATTTCATGTAAGTGAATTTAAACTAGGCGGCTGCAATGGCATGGTAATAGTGAGCTCACAGATGGATTTTCAGCATTCTAAGTGTTTCCTGCGCCAAGAAAAACACATTTTAATTTCTGTCAGCAGTGACAAAAAGTGTGAAAATGTTCAAAATTGTTATGGGAAACACAAAAAAGACTGTATTCAGGGGAATTAGAACAAACTGCACCGAATGTATATCTACAAATGTTAAAAATGTGCAGAGGAAAAAAAAAACTTTTTGTGTGGAGGGTCTTTTTCGGTCCGATGCCATGGAACTCTGTGTCGGGTAAAATTTTGGGTTCGTACCCCTTGGAGCCTCAAAATTTTATTTCATGGCAAGTAAATTTAAACTAGAAGGTTGCAATGGCATGGTAATAGTGAGCTCACAGGTGAATTTTCAGTACTCATTAGGGGTAATTCATAGAATTCAGCGCACAGGTGGCGCACGCGGCTGGCGCACAATGTGCGCATGCGAATCCCTGCCCCAGCCGCGTGTGCTAAAATCCATTTCCGCGCACAGCGTATTCATGGATTCCAGCCACCAAAACCAGCCGTGACGCACAGTGGCGCAGCGACCCTGCAGCAGCGCCAGTTACGCCCCCAAGAACGCCTCTCGCGCAGGGAAAAGCCATCAAAATACCCAATTCAGCGCAAAGGGCTGCGCTAACCCTGTACCAGCACGGCAAGCGGGCTACGTGTATCACTGGGGTGCGCGGGAAGTACCTCAAGCAATTGGCCCCGTGCGAGCAGGGTACGCGTATTTCAGGGGTGCGCGGGAAGTTCCACACGCGATTCCATCAGGGTACGTGTATTACAGGGGTGCGCGGGAAGTGCCACACGCGATTCCATCAGGGTACGTGCATCACAGGGGTGCGCGGGAAGTTCCACACGCGATTCCATCAGGGTACGTGTATTACAGGGATGCGCGGGAAGTGCCACACGCGATTCCAGCAGGGTACGTGTATTACAGGGGTGCGCGGGAAGTTCCACACGCGATTGTGCCCGTGCGAGCAGGGTACGTGCATTTCAGGGGTGCGCAGGAAGTTCCACACGCGTTTCCATCAGGGTACGTGTATTACAGGGGTGCGCGGGAAGTGCCACACGCGATTCCAGCATGGTACGTGTATTACAGGGGTGCGCGGGAAGTTCCACACGCGATTGTGCCCGTGCGAGCAGGGTACGCGCATTTCAGGGGTGCGCGGGAAGTTCCACACGTGATTCCATCAGGGTACGTGTATTACAGCGGTGCGCGGGAAGTGCCACATGCGATTCCAGCAGGGTACGTGTATTCCAGGGGTGCGCTGGAAGTTCCACACGCGACATCAGCAGGGCACGTGTATTTCAGGGGTGCGCGGGAAGTTCCACACGCGATTCCATCAGGGTACGTGTATTCCAGGGGTGCGCGGGAAGTACCACACGCGATTGGGCCCGTGCGAGCAGGGTACGCGCATTTCAGGGGTGCGGGGGAAGTTCCACACGCGATTCCATCAGGGTACGTGTATTACAGGGGTGCGCGGGAAGTGCCACACGCGATTCCATCAGGGTACGTGTATTACAGGGGTGCGCAGGAAGTGCCACACGCGATTCCAGCAGGGTACGTGTATTACAGGGGTGCGCGGGAAGTTCCACACGCGATTGTGCCCGTGCGAGCAGGGTACGCGCATTTCAGGGGTGCGCGGGAAGTTCCACACGCAATTCCATCAGGGTACGTGTATTACAGGGGTGCGCGGGAAGTGCCACACGCGATTCCATCAGGGTACGTGTATTACAGGGATGCGCGGGAAGTGCCACACGCGATTCCAGCAGGGTACGTGTATTACAGGGGTGCGCGGGAAGTTCCACACGCGGTTGTGCCCGTGCGAGCAGGGTACGCGCATTTCAGGGATGCGCGGGAAGTTCCACACGCGATTCCATCAGGGTACGTGTATTACAGGGGTGCGCGGGAAGTGCCACACGCGATTTCAGCAGGGTATGTGTATTCCAGGGGTGCGCTGGAAGTTCCACACGCCACATCAGCAGGGCATGTGTATTCCAGGGGGGCGCGGGAAGTTCCACACGCGATCTCATCAGGGTACGTGTATTCCAGGGGTGCGCTGGAAGATCCACACGCGATTCCATCAGGGTACGTGTATTCCAGGGGTGCGCTGGAAGTTCCACACGCGATTCCATCAGGGTACGTGTATTCCAGGGGTGCGCTGGAAGTTCCACACGTGATTCCATCAGGGTACGTGGCTTCCAGGGGTGCGCGGGAAGTTCCACACGTGAATTGCACGTGTGGGTCCTCCCAGGTGTTCCCTCTACACCCTCCACGGCCCCTGCAGGTGGCTCACACCACAGGGGCCTACCCTGCACGTGTCCTGCAGGCACCCCATCCACCATGGCCATGACCCCCAGCCAACCCACATGTCAACTTGCACTACTGCCCACCAACGCATGTCCCGCTGCACCCCCAGTCACCAGGGGCACCCTCCACCAGGCCCCCACCCATGTCTCCCAGCACCCCCACCCCCAGCACTGTGGGACACCCTCCACCAGGCCCCCACCCATGTCTCCCACCACCCCCACCCCCAGCACTGTGGGGCACCTGCCAGCAGGCCCCCACCCATGTCTCCCACCACCCCCACCCCCCAGCACTGTGGGGCACCCTCCACCAGGCCCCCACCCATGTCTCCCACCACCCCCACCCCCCAGCACTGTGGGGCACCTGCCAGCAGGCCCCCACCCATGTCCAACTCATGTTCCCCACCCCCCCACCCCCCAGCACTGTGGGGCACCTGCCAGCAGGCCCCCACCCATGTCTCCCACCACCCCCACCCCCCAGCAGTGCAGGGGCAACCTCCACCAGGCCCCCACCCATGTCTCCCAGCACCCCCACCCCCCAGCACTGTGGGGCACCCTCCACCAGGCCCCCACCCATGTCCAACTCATGTTCCCCACCACCCCCACCCCCCAGCACTGTGGGGCACCTGCCAGCAGGCCCCCACCCATGTCCAACTCATGTTCCCCACCACCCCCACCCCCCAGCACTGTGGGGCACCTGCCAGCAGGCCCCCACCCATGTCCAACTCATGTTCCCCACCACCCCCACCCCCCAGCACTGTGGGGCACCTGCCAGCAGGTCCCCACCCATGTCCAATCCATGCCCCCCTGCACCTGGGTCCCAACAATCCCCAATCATGTTTGTAATGGCCATCCTCCCCTGCCAAAATGCCCAACCAACTATCACACCCACCCACATATCAAAGGCAATTACATTGTACACCCCCAATGTAAATAATGCAAATTAACACATGTCTGTCACACACAATGGCTGCAAGTGAATGTTAAAACACCCAACATGACATGCATGAAAGCAATGAGATGATACGACACATTGAAGGATGAAAATAAAAATGTATTGAACATCAAGTTGAATGGAAATGAAATGAGAAAAACCACAAAGCAAAACAACCAAAACAAGATGAATGTCCAAGAAAATAATCCAAAAAATTTAAAAAAGCCAATGAAGAACTATTTACAAGATAATCCCGGGTCCATGAGCCCAACCAAATGAAACCTAACTATGACTACTAACTAAAAACTGAACTATATACAAAAATGTGGTGCATTGTCCAATCGCAACCAAAAAAAGAACAAAAAAATCAAAGGAAACCTAACACTAACTATACAACTATATACAAAGGCAGCGGGCTAGTCCGACGGCTCACTGGTTGTTGTCATGGGCCAGGGCATCATCGAACTCCTGGTCAATGGCTTGGAGGCGGGCATGTTCCCTGGCCCTGAGGTCCTGCAGGGATAATGCAGTGTCCAGCTCCAACTCCCTGCGAAGACCCTCGAGGCACTCAGCCCGCCTCAGCACCCTCCGCATGGAGTCCTCCGCCCTGACCATTGTGAGCCGTTCCTCCTCTGCCCGCTGCCGCTCCGCACCTATCTGCTGGCACAACCGCTCCCACACGGAAGCCACTCCCATTCCAGGGTTCTCCTGCCCTCCGGCCGATGCCTGCACCCCTGATGTTGATGGCCCCGAGCCATGATGCCTCCCACGTTGAGCCTGCTGCTGCCTCCGACGCAACTGCCTGTGCCAGTGCCAGCACGACGGCATCCAGGCTGATGGAAACCACCGACGCCGTTGTGCACGTGCCCTGCCCGATGATGCCGTCACATCCTCCATCTGCTGGGGTCCAGTTGCTGTGGTGTCCACCCCTGCTGGACCTCTGACCCTGGTGGCATCTGGGCTGTAAGATGGCAAGGAGAACGACTGGCGTATAGTCTCCACAGAGGAGGAGAGGGCCGCCAGATTGGCCGACACATGCAGGAAACCCCCGAACATGGACGATCCCAATTGGGCCACGTCAGCACGGTGCTCTTCGTGATGACGTGCGTGCTCCTCCTGGGAAGCACGCACGGCATCACGAATCACAGCCGTGCGCATCGCGACCCCAATCAGGACCTTCTCCATACGACCAGGGGTCCCCTCGTCCGCAGGTGGAGGGGAGTCAGATGACATGGACATCCCCTCTACCTGCGGACGGGCCTGGGACGGGGCATCCCTGCTGGTGCAAGGTGGTGCACCCACAGGGTCAGGGACAGCGACATGCACAGGCCCCTCCACGGTGACCTGTGCTGCCTCCTGCCCCTGCCCCTGGACTGCACCACTTGCACCAGCAGGGATGCCCCCACCAGGCCCCATGTGCGCCTCAGCTTTATTGCTATGCTGCACTTCATCTGTAATAAAACAATTCCTCCCCTTGGAGAAGTGCAACACTTCTTTTGGAGAAAAGAATATCTATCCAGAGGAGCACAACACATCCACATGCTTTTGTGGATAAAAGATGCTCCTAAATCTGGTCAGGACAGGGATGCCACTGTTTTGCAGTTCATTCACAAATATGTAACCTGCAAAATCCCTTCATAAAACACACATAGTGAGCTACATTCACACATTTTACGCTTCCAAAGACATAAATGTGGCAAATATTGTCGATGCAGATATAAAAACAGGGAAATACTGCACCAAATGCCGTTATGGTTTCCTAGACCAGTTTCATCAAAAGTAAACAGCTTCATGTCTTCTGTTAGACACATTGTGAAAGGCAAATCGCCTAAAAACACATAATGCATTAAAAGAAGAGAAGCTTCAAAGTACATCAATGATTACAATGCAATCTTTGCCCTCTTGTGGAATGCAAACATAGATATACAGTACATTGCAGACAATTCCACTGCTGTTGCATGAAATGTCAGAGCCTACCTAACCAAAGCTGAGAAAACAGAGCTAAAAGACCTCTGGGATTACATATCATCTGACAAAACACTGTTACAAAAATTGTACAGTTTTGGCATAAAAAATGCTCTCCCATAGAGAATGTGGATGCTAAAAAGATGCAGACACAGTATTGCATGGTAAATCTGAAAACATAGTCTGGATAAGCCTTGGTCCTGCTGCATCCAGAAAAAGAGTGGTCAAATCGTACCAAGATATAGTAACAATAGCCAAAAATGATTCCCAAAAGCCAGAACATTTTGAAAAGAAAAATGTATTGGGCCCATATTACCCAAACAGGACTACTGCTTTGGAAACCATGTGCCTATACCACATACCCCAACATTTCTCATACAAGAATAATATTAAACTAGATGAAAAAAGGGTAAATAAATAGTAAAAAAAAACGTGTGAAGGCAGCCTTGTTAAACTTACCAAGCCCAGCCTAATTAATCATATAAAGGTATCATTTCAAACTCCTCAACATAGAGAACTTTACTACATGACCCTGCTCCAACTTTTTAAACCATGCAGAAAAGAAGAGGATGGGCCTCATTACACGGTAGGCGGTAGGGGATTACCGGCACCGGTAAGGGCACCGGTGCCGGTAATCCCCTACCGCCCTACTATGAGTTCCCATTGCGGTTCCTCCCTTAACTCCTGGCAAATTGCGGTACCGTTTTTATCACCTTCCCCATTCCCATTGAGCCCCATGGGGGCTCAAACGGGAATCGGGAAGGGCCCTGGTGAATGGGGAATTACCGGCCCCACCAACCCTGGAATGGGGCGGTAATAGCTCCATTCACCAGGGCGGAGTCGGTAAGGTTTTGGAGGCCGCCATGGCGCTATTAGCGTTTAATGAGGCCCGATGTATTAGGCACCCATGACTCCTTTTGAAGATGCTTTCAATACAAATGAATGCAGTATAAAAACATGTTGGACAATGAACGCCAAAAAGAGGAAGAAGTTCACGCACAACTAAATGAAGACACTCCGGAGGGCAGTCAACCTTGTGTTACAGGAAGCCAATAACCACTTGGAGAGCCACTCATAATAAATGAAGCAGCATTAGCCATGAATGAAGTAGAAAACACCAGGGGGGTCATTACGAGGTTGGAGGTAAGGGATTAACGGCCGGTAAGGACACCGGTGCCGGTAATGCCTTACCACCCTATTCCAAGGTCCCTTAGCGGGTCCCTTCCTTAATGCCTGGGTTTACCAGGCGTTATGGAAGGGACCCGTTAAGGGACTTCAGAGCTAATAACGGTACTGCAAATTGCGGTACCGTTATTAGCTCCATCCCCATTCCCATTGAGCCCTATGGGGCTTGAATGGGAATGGGGAATGGTTCCTGGAATGGGGACTTACTGGGTCCTCCAAGGTTGGAATGACCCGGTAAGTCCCTATTTCGGGAACCCGGACCCGGAATGTGGTAAGGGGGAGCCATGGTGCTAATAGCGCCATGGCTACCTCCAACCTCGTAATGACCCCACATGTGTCAATATGAGGAATCAGAAGAAATTTGCTGAAATACAACTCCATGATGAGCAACATAGCATTTTGCTAGAAGTAACTAAAGAAATGGAACATGGTTTGCAGAAGTAAAGTACAACTTGTAGCTGTCAACATTATACACCTATACTCCTCTATGTAAGTGGTGAAACTGGTTCAGGCAAAACATTCTTGATAAAAAATCATCAGCAAATTCCTCCAAGAATTTACAAATAACAAGCTTTCAGCTGTTGTAATAGCCCCCACAGGTTTAGCTGTCTACAACATAGGAGGTGTTACTTAACACCGACTGCTACTCCTTCCAGTAGTACACCAAAACAAATTAGAGTACTACAAACTTTCTGAAGCAAATGAACATGCTCCTAATAGATGAGGTGAGCATGGTCTCCAACCTAATGTTGGCTTTGATTCATCTCAGATTGCAAGAGGTCCTTAAAACCAACTACGTAGAACTCTTTGGAGGAAAACATGTTATTGTTTTCAGAGATTTCACAATTAACACCAGTCAAAGGTGTACCTATTTTTAAAACCTTAGGACACAAACTGTACCGTAACACACTTGGCATCATAGGAAATGTAAATCTCTGGCAACATTTCCAATACAGAGAACCAACTCAAAACATGAGTCAGTCTGCAGTCCTCACCTATTCTAATATGTTAAAAAGCAAATGTACTAGAGTTTTTTTAATCTTGCATGTTTTTTTTCCCACAGACCCAATGATTATGCAACCAAACACAGCAACTGTGCAAAATGCACAGAAATGTTGTTTGACGCATAGTACTTGCAATGCACTAGTTATGAGGGTCAACAAAAGACATGACTATATGACATTGGCCCTCATTACGACCCTGGCGGATTTTTTCCGCCATCGGCAGACTTTTCCGCCATGGCGCAAAGTCCCTTTACGCCATGGCGGATGGCGGACTTACCGCCCCATTCCGAGGTCGGCGGGGCGGTAAGTCCCCATTGACCCATTTACCCTTCCCCATTCCCATTTCGGCCCCATAGGGTATAATGGGAGTGGGGAAGGAGTTAATTACGCCACCGTAAATTACGGTGGCGTAATTAACACCAAGGTCCCAGAGCGCCATGGATTTTTCCGCCCGCAAAAAGCGGGCGGAAAAATGACCATGGCGCTCCGGGAACTCGTAGTTGGCGGTAAGGGGTCGGCGCAGCTAACGCTGGCGCAGACCCCTTAGCGCCAGGGTCGTAATGAGGGCCATTGTGTGCAATGCAACATTGTGTAGTACCTTACCTAACATATTATGCTGTTTTTTCACAGATAAAGATGCAAAGATTTCTCCTGCATTACCATGTGCAAAAAAACAGATTGGGCCTCATTACAACCCTGGTAGAATGGGTTAACGGGCTCCGCAAAAGGAGGCGGACCCGTTAAACCCGTTCCGCCACATTACGAGGTCCCAGCGCAGGACCTGGTAAGGATGCCTGGTAAAACCAGGCGTCGTTGCCGGGTCCCGCGAGGGGAAGAGAGAGCAAACAACGGGCCACTCGTAATCGGCCCGTTGTTTGCCCCCTCTTCCATTCCCATTCAATCCTATGGGGGCTGAAATGGGAATGGGGAAGGTCCGGGCCCGGGTTCCTGGAGGGAGGAATTACCGGGCCCTCCAAACTCGGAATGGCCCGGTATTTCCCCATCTCTGAACCCGGACGTGATTTCAGCGACAGCCATGCCGCCAATAGCGGCATGGCTACCGCCGAGGTCGTAATGAGGCCCATTCTGTGCCCGCAATGGTACATCAAAGAAATGCACCATTTCCACATCAATGGTATTGTGTGGCTGTGTTCCAAAAAGTGTACACTGCCTATACACTATGTATAATGACAATACACATATAATTATAATGCTTCTTTCAAAAGTCTATTTCTGTACACATAAGAACAATACTTGTGGCCAGTGGCCAGATTCTTGGGTGCATGGCCGTATTATGCAGTGGTGGTTGTGTCCAGTCCCTATCCTTATAGATCTCGGGAGGAGTAATTACCTCTTGGGATAATGAACCTTTCCCAACATATAGTGGATGGGTCTTTATCCAGCGATAATTATCCCCTCCTTCAGTATATAAGGCTGTATTATTGATTGGCACGCACCTGTATTCTAAATATGAATAAACTGCTTGACATGCAAATGAAAGGTTTGCAGCTTTACACACTTCACCTGGTACAGCATTCCTACCTGTTTCCTTCCAATTCACAGACAAACTTTGCAGAATGACTCCACTCAAACGCTCCACATTCCTTCTTAACCCATTTTCTGGCAGACTGCACATGACTCTCAACGAATTCTGAGTAAATGATTTCTTTGAAGCACCCGCATGCGGGGAAAAGCATTGCTAAATTTGCTCCATACTGAATTAGGGTGTCTCCTGTCACAGCACCTGGTTCAAAGGGAACAAAAGATACCAGGCATATCATGTTTGTTTCTTTCATAGTCCATTAATAATTACAATAAGAGCATGAAGAATCAATATACATTATAATGTGACCAGCATGGAAAGTAAAACAACACATAGGGCCTCATTAGGAGGCTGGTGCTGACGGAATGAAGGGGGCCAGTACGGGCCGGCCCCCTTCATTCCATCAGGGCCGATTACAAGCTTCCCATTGCGGGACCCGGAACGCACGCTTGGTAAAACCAGGCATGCTTTCCGGGTCACGCGAGGGGAAGAAGGAGGTAACAACGGGCCAGTTGTAATCTGCCCGTTGTTACCTCCATCCCCATTCCCATTGAGCCCTATGGGGGCCCCGCGAAAATGTTCATAATTGTTATGAGAAACACAATAAAAGACTGTATTCAGGTGAATTAGAACAAGCTGCATTGAATGTATATATACAAATGTTTAAAATGTGCGGAGGAAAAAAAAAACCTTTTTGTCTCGAAGGGCTTTTTCGGTCCAATGCCGTGGAACTCTCTTGTCGTGTAAAATTTTGGGTTCGTACCCCTTGGAGCTTCAAAATTTTATTTCATGGTAAGTGAATTTAAATTAGAAGGTTGCAATGGCATGGTAATAGTGAGCTCACAGGTGAATTTTCAGTACTCTTAGTGTTTTATTTTCCAAGAAAAACACGCAAGGCAGCTTTTTGAAACAGAATGACTTTTTGGCAAAGCGCCATATATGGCGCTTTTGCCAAGAAGTAACTCACTTTCATGTCAAAGCAAAATACAGTTTTTGTGTTTCTGAAGGCGTTTGTACAACTCAGAACCCACCACTGGTATTGATGCAGTGTCCCACAAATGTATCTAACCTATTTACATAACTTTTTTTGTTGAAAACTTGACATTTCCAGTCTGAGGCCTTATTGATCAGTCCACTGTTGGAGACTAATTCTGACACCGACATCTGTTGACTCCAGTACACCTTTACTTTGCATACCTTCAGCTTAACCCGAGCATGCTAGCCAATATATTTATCACTTGGGATCTTGTGAAGAAGATTTGACAGGCAAGGCAGCTTTTTAAAAAAAGGCCTTACAGCCTCAACATTTTATTTCATGTAAGTGAATTTAAACTAGGCGGCTGCAATGGCATGGTAATAGTGAGCTCACAGATGGATTTTCAGCATTCTAAGTGTTTCCTGCGCCAAGAAAAACACATTTTAATTTCTGTCAGCAGTGACAAAAAGTGTGAAAATGTTCAAAATTGTTATGGGAAACACAAAAAAGACTGTATTCAGGGGAATTAGAACAAACTGCACCGAATGTATATCTACAAATGTTAAAAATGTGCAGAGGAAAAAAAAAACTTTTTGTGTGGAGGGTCTTTTTCGGTCCGATGCCATGGAACTCTGTGTCGGGTAAAATTTTGGGTTCGTACCCCTTGGAGCCTCAACATTTTATTTCATGGCAAGTAAATTTAAACTAGAAGGTTGCAATGGCATGGTAATAGTGAGCTCACAGGTGAATTTTCAGTACTCATTAGGGGTAATTCATAGAATTCAGCGCACAGGTGGCGCACGCGGCTGGCGCACAATGTGCGCGTGCGAATCCCTGCCCCAGCCGCGTGTGCTAAAATCCATTTCCGCGCACAGCGTATTCATGGATTACAGCCACCAAAACCAGCCGTGACGCACAGTGGCGCAGCGACCCTGCAGCAGCGCCAGTTACGCCCCCAAGAACGCCTCTCGCGCAGGGAAAAGCCATCAAAATACCCAATTCAGCGCAAAGGGCTGCGCTAACCCTGTACCAGCACGGCAAGTGGGCTACGTGTATCACTGGGGTGCGCGGGAAGTACCTCAAGCAATTGGCCCCGTGCGAGCAGGGTACGCGTATTTCAGGGGTGCGCGGGAAGTTCCACACGCGATTCCATCAGGGTACGTGTATTACAGGGGTGCGCGGGAAGTGCCACACGCGATTCCATCAGGGTACGTGCATCACAGGGGTGCGCGGGAAGTTCCACACGCGATTCCATCAGGGTACGTGTATTACAGGGATGCGCGGGAAGTGCCACACGCGATTCCAGCAGGGTACATGTATTACAGGGGTGCGCGGGAAGTTCCACACGCGATTGTGCCCGTGCAAGCAGGGTACGTGCATTTCAGGGGTGCGCAGTAAGTTCCACACGCGATTCCATCAGGGTACGTGTATTACAGGGGTGCGCGGGAAGTGCCACACGCGATTCCAGCATGGTACGTGTATTACAGGGGTGCGCGGGAAGTTCCACACGCGATTGTGCCCGTGCGAGCAGGGTACGCGCATTTCAGGGGTGCGCGGGAAGTTCCACACGTGATTCCATCAGGGTACGTGTATTACAGCGGTGCGCGGGAAGTGCCACATGCGATTCCAGCAGGGTACGTGTATTCCAGGGGTGCGCTGGAAGTTCCACACGCGACATCAGCAGGGCACGTGTATTTCAGGGGTGCGCGTGAAGTTCCACACGCGATTCCATCAGGGTACGTGTATTCCAGGGGTGTGCGGGAAGTACCACACGCGATTGGGCCCGTGCGAGCAGGGTACGCGCATTTCAGGGGTGCGGGGGAAGTTCCACACGCGATTCCATCAGGGTACGTGTATTACAGGGGTGCGCGGGAAGTGCCACACGCGATTCCATCAGGGTACGTGTATTACAGGGGTGCGCAGGAAGTGCCACACGCGATTCCAGCAGGGTACGTGTATTACAGGGGTGCGCGGGAAGTTCCACACGCGATTGTGCCCGTGCGAGCAGGGTACGCGCATTTCAGGGATGCGCGGGAAGTTCCACACGCGATTCCATCAGGGTACGTGTATTACAGGGGTGCGCGGGAAGTGCCACACGCGATTTCAGCAGGGTATGTGTATTCCAGGGGTGCGCTGGAAGTTCCACACGCCACATCAGCAGGGCATGTGTATTTCAGGGGTGCGCGGGAAGTTCCACACGCGATTTCAGCAGGGTACGTGTATTTCAGGGGTGCGCGGGAATATCCACACGCGATTGGGGGTACGCGTATCCCATCATGGTACGTGTATTTTGGGGTGCGGGGGAAGTTCCACACGCGACATCAGCAGGGCACGTGTATTCCAGGGGGGCGCGGGAAGTTCCACACGCGATCTCATCAGGGTACGTGTATTCCAGGGGTGCGCTGGAAGATCCACACGCGATTCCATCAGGGTACGTGTATTCCAGGGGTGCGCTGGAAGTTCCACACGCGATTCCATCAGGGTACTTGTATTCCAGGGGTGCGCTGGAAGTTCCACACGTGATTCCATCAGGGTACGTGGCTTCCAAGGGTGCGCGGGAAGTTCCACACGTGAATTGCACGTGTGGGTCCTCCCAGGTGTTCCCTCTACACCCTCCACGGCCCCTGCAGGTGGCTCACACCACAGGGGCCTACCCTGCACGTGTCCTGCAGGCACCCCATCCACCATGGCCATGACCCCCAGCCAACCCACATGTCAACTTGCACTACTGCCCACCAACGCATGTCCCGCTGCACCCCCAGTCACCAGGGGCACCCTCCACCAGGCTCCACCCATGTCTCCCAGCACCCCCACCCCCCAGCACTGTGGGACACCCTCCACCAGGCCCCCACCCATGTCTCCCACCACCCCCACCCCCAGCACTGTGGGGCACCTGCCAGCAGGCCCCCACCCATGTCTCCCACCACCCCCACCCCCAGCACTGTGGGGCACCCTCCACCAGGCCCCCACCCATGTCTCCCACCACCCCCACCCCCCAGCACTGTGGGGCACCTGCCAGCAGGCCCCCACCCATGTCCAACTCATGTTCCCCACCCCCCCACCCCCCAGCACTGTGGGGCACCTGCCAGCAGGCCCCCACCCATGTCTCCCACCACCCCCACCCCCCAGCACTGTGGGGCACCCTCCACCAGGCCCCCACCCATGTCTCCCAGCACCCCCACCCCCCAGCACTGTGGGGCACCCTCCACCAGGCCCCCACCCATGTCCAACTCATGTTCCCCACCACCCCCACCCCCCAGCACTGTGGGGCACCTGCCAGCAGGCCCCCACCCATGTCCAACTCATGTTCCCCACCACCCCCACCCCCCAGCACTGTGGGGCACCTGCCAGCAGGCCCCCACCCAAGTCCAACTCATGTTCCCCACCACCCCCACCCCCCAGCACTGTGGGGCACCTGCCAGCAGGCCCCCACCCATGTCCAATCCATGCCCCCCTGCACCTGGGTCCCAACAATCCCCAATCATGTTTGTAATGGCCATCCTCCCCTGCCAAAATGCCCAACCAACTATCACACCCACCCACATATCAAAGGCAATTACATTGTACACCCCCAATGTAAATAATGCAAATTAACACATGTCTGTCACACACAATGGCTGCAAGTGAATGTTAAAACACCCAACATGACATGCATGAAAGCAATGAGATGATACGACACATTGAAGGATGAAAATAAAAATGTATTGAACATCAAGTTGAATGGAAATGAAATGAGAAAAACCACAAAGCAAAACAACCAAAACAAGATGAATGTCCAAGAAAATAATCCAAAAAATTTAAAAAAGCCAATGAAGAACTATTTACAAGATAATCCCGGGTCCATGAGCCCAACCAAATGAAACCTAACTATGACTACTAACTAAAAACTGAACTATATACAAAAATGTGGTGCATTGTCCAATCGCAACCAAAAAAAGAACAAAAAAATCAAAGGAAACCTAACACTAACTATACAACTATATACAAAGGCAGCGGGCTAGTCCGACGGCTCACTGGTTGTTGTCATGGGCCAGGGCATCATCGAACTCCTGGTCAATGGCTTGGAGGCGGGCATGTTCCCTGGCCCTGAGGTCCTGCAGGGATAATGCAGTGTCCAGCTCCAACTCCCTGCGAAGACCCTCGAGGCACTCAGCCCGCCTCAGCACCCTCCGCATGGAGTCCTCCGCCCTGACCATTGTGAGCCGTTCCTCCTCTGCCCGCTGCCGCTCCGCACCTATCTGCTGGCACAACCGCTCCCACACGGAAGCCACTCCCATTCCAGGGTTCTCCTGCCCTCCGGCCGATGCCTGCACCCCTGATGTTGATGGCCCCGAGCCATGATGCCTCCCACGTTGAGCCTGCTGCTGCCTCCGACGCAACTGCCTGTGCCAGCACGACGGCATCCAGGCTGATGGAAACCACCGACGCCGTCGTGCACGTGCCCTGCCCGATGATGCCGTCACATCCTCCATCTGCTGGGGTCCAGTTGCTGTGGTGTCCACCCCTGCTGGACCTCTGACCCTGGTGGCATCTGGGCTGTAAGACGGCAAGGAGAACGACTGGCGTATAGTCTCCACAGAGGAGGAGAGGGCCGCCAGATTGGCCGACACATGCAGGAAACCCCCGAACATGGACGATCCCAATTGGGCCACGTCAGCACGGTGCTCTTCGTGATGACGTGCGTGCTCCTCCTGGGAAGCACGCACGGCATCACGAATCACAGCCGTGCGCATCGCGACCCCAATCAGGACCTTCTCCATACGACCAGGGGTCCCCTCGTCCGCAGGTGGAGGGGAGTCAGATGACATGGACATCCCCTCTACCTGCGGACGGGCCTGGGACGGGGCATCCCTGCTGGTGCAAGGTGGTGCACCCACAGGGTCAGGGACAGCGACATGCACAGGCCCCTCCACGGTGACCTGTGCTGCCTCCTGCCCCTGCCCCTGGACTGCACCACTTGCACCAGCAGGGATGCCCCCACCAGGCCCCATGTGCGCCTCAGTGGCGGCCTCCTCTTCTTCTGTGGAAACCACCAACCTGGATGGCTCCTCACCGTCTACCGCCGTAGCAGGCCCCTGTGGGGGCTCACCCACCCCTTCCGCTGCAGCCGTGGGGGCATCCCTGCCGCCTTGCTCCACAGCGCCGTCTCCGCCCTCTTCTTCACTAGCCGCTGCGTAGAGGGAGACATAGAACACAAGCATCAGGGTACTGTACAATGGTCCCCTAGACAGGAAGCAATAGCAGATGAGTGCCACTGTCAAAGTACACTTCCATCATGTCACTCCACAACACATGTGTCAGTCCAGGCAAAACACACACAGTGACAGTCATGGTGCATGCCATGGACATTTCAATACATGTCCAATGGACTCTCGAATCATACAATGTAATGGTACTCACATGCATCATGGGTCATGCCTATCACATGCACACACTTCACCTCAGTCACATCCATCTGGCCCCGTACACCCCAATCACAGTGCATACAAGGATGACTAGGCTGCATCAGTGAATCTGTAAATTGTCACAGACATGTGTCATGCATCCATGGCACTCACAAGTCACAGACACGCAGGTCAGGCACACAGACATGGATACCATATATGTACCTGGCATCAGCACCCATCCCTCACCCCCACCCATGTCCAGGAACAGAGACTGCCATGCTCTCATGTGTGCAATCTGCACAGGGCTCCCCATGTCGCATTTAAACACATGCAACAACCGTGCGGTTCACACATTACTGGTCGCACATGCATTACCATGATGTCCCTGCACACATACATGCGTACATGGCCTATGTCACACATGCACACATGCAGGCAAGTATCAGACAACCAGCACACTGCAACATGCCCTGTCTCACACAGCAATGCTTGGCCACTTACCGCTCAACTCCAGACGGGTCTCCCTCTCAAGGACCTGGGCGTGGAGCGCTGGGTGTACGCGTTCCAGGACCCTCAACTGTATGGAACTCATGCGGCCTGGCCCCCCTCCACAAGGCGCCGGGCCTTTATGGGGGTCCTGGACCTCAAGTCCTCCCAGCGCTTCTTGACCTTCTGGATGGTGCGGGTTGCCACCCCCTCCGCGTTGATGGCAACCACACAGTCGGCCCAGATCCTCTCCCGTCCTTCCTTGTTGGCGCGGGACAATCCGAAGAGGGCATCATACTGCCCCAGGACTTGCTCCACCAGGACACCAACTTCGGTGGCAGTGAAGCTGGTGCCCCTCTGCCCCTCTGGCCGGGGGTTGCCACTGGTGTCAGATGTTTATGTGCCCGACATGGCAACCCCAGGGGCAGGAGTGGGTGGGCAACTGGGTCCTGGGGCTGGGCTGTGGAGCGATGTTATTCGAGTCGGGAGTCTTCTATTCCAGCAGGGGTGTACACAGCAACTGGACCCCTGCAGATGGCTGATGTGCAGGCACCAAATGGCAGGGCACGGTGGCAGCAGGCAGGCAGGCAGGCAGCAGCAGATGGCACGTGGCAGGCTGCTTGGGGCACTGGGGGGCAGTGATTCGGCCTTCTGGGCAGGAGCGTGGTCTTCCGTGTGTTTTCGCGTGGCCAGCTTTATACGGAGTGATTTGGCACGTGAAAAATCTGCACGTCAGCGTGTAATTCGAGGAAAGGCCCTTAGCGCGTAAGCGTGTCTGCAGGCATACGCATTTTCATTGGACAGAAGGCCCCTCAAGCGCAAGCGCCCCTGTGACGTGACGCGTACAGACGTGCATGGGCATTTCAGCGCGCGTGAAAAAATGCACGTCCGCGTGTAATACGAGGAAAGGGCCCATGCGCGTAAGCGCGCGTGAAAAAATGCACGTCCGCGTGTAAAATGAGGAAAGGGCCCATGCGCGTAAGCGTGCGTGGAAAACTGCACGTCCGCGTGTAATACAAGGAAAGGGCCCATGCGCGTAAGCGCGCGTGAAAAACTGCACGTCCATGCGCGTAAGTGACGTGACGCGCGCGTGCGTTTCCCTCAGCACGGGTTAAAGGTGAGCGGGCCCAGCAGTTCGCTGTACGTGCCTTTCGTGGAGACCGACGTGTGTTGCTGCTTCCTGTTGTTTCGCGCGCCATCACAACTTCACAGCTATCAAGGACGTATCTCTTCTTTTGGCGGGGGTATTGGCTACGCGTGTTTTTCTGCATCGCGCTAATCAGACGGTGAGTCGCACACGCTCTTTTTCCCACTGCGGGTGCCCCTGTGTATCGCACCCAATTTCGATGTCATAGTAGCCTGCGTGTCCCTCGCGTACGCGTTATTCGTGTTACTGGGTGCCACCGCGTACTGCGGGAGGTTGAATCCACGCACGTAGGCTGCAGGGTTGCGTGCACGGTTTTACTGCAGTTTTGGGGTGCCTGAGCGTTGCGTGACCCGTCACCACATCACCGGGGTCACATACAGCCTTGCAGGTGCAGGGGGGCTGTTAACATCTTGCTTCCCACCCCCTTCACCCCAATTGCCCTGGTCAATTGTGCTGTACACCTCCCATTGGCACCAATCCATCTGTGCCAGCACTACTACATCTGTGCCATGGTTGGGAGGCCACCAAAGGTGAGGGGCGCCTCAGCTGGGCGTACTCCTCGTGGCGGGCGTGGTCGGGGATGTGGCCATGGTGACCAGGGAGTAGGGGGACTCCAGGGTGTCCAGGGCAGCCACAGAGGGGGAAGAGGCAGGGGTGCGCCACTTGAGCACAATGTTGTGCCATGTGTTGGTGCAGCCATGCCACCACCCCCTGTGGTTCCGGGGGATGCAGCTCCTGCATCTGGCACTGGCACCCGTATGACCCGGCAGTCCGTTCCATCGACTGCCACGGGCCCAAGGGTAGTGGTAGCTGCAGGTGCAGCTGTGGACACCGCCACCCAGGCTCAGGGTCTGCCAGCGCAGGCTGCGTTGGCACTTGAAGAGCCCTTGGTAGATCTCCAACAGGCCAGGGGGGAAACCATAGGTGCACGCCGGGCTGCTCAGACCAAGACACGTGTCCCTGGGGCAGTCATGTCATCTGCTGCCCCGAACAGCCGGGTGTTGGCACGTGCAGGGGCAGATGCACCCAACAGCACCCCGGTTGTGAGTCTGCCAACCAGGACCGTTGCGGTCAATGACCCTGCCACAGCTGATGTTGCTGCGCAGGGTCCATTAGTGGGCACCCAGCTGCCACTGACACAAGTCAGGCCTTTGGTCATCCCTCCACCTGCCACTCCCTCGGCTCAATCCACCGAACCCACTGGCCATACTGGTCAGGGCGGCATTAGCCAGCCAGGGTCTGCGCCACGGTCCAAGAGGAGGAAGGTTGCACCTGCAGCACAGGCTGGGACTTCACACACAGCCACGACCTCCTGCACGTCGAGGAAGAAGCCTTTCTGTAAGCAGGAACTGGACTTCCTCGTGGACTACGTGCGGGGCCACAGCCGTGACATGCTAGTGGGTGCCAATAGTCAGACTACGGCTGCCCAACGTGACACCCACTGGAAGCATGTTGCGGAACATGTCAGTTCATTCGGCCATGAGGTGCGCACGGCGCAGGAGTGCAAAAAGCGCTGGAATGACATCAAGCGCAGCACTAAGGCTAAGCGTGCCTCAAATTACAACTTGACTCTGGTGACTGGCGGTGGGCCTGCACCAGAGGAGGAAGAACTCACTCCGCATGAGGCTCTCGTTGCAGAGTTCATACCACCTGAATTGCTCGAAGGAGTGGCAGAGATGCTGGACTTTGATGCCCAGTCCAGTGAGTGTTGATGCGTGTTTGTTGAGGACGTGTGTGTTTCACTTGTGGGATGTGTTGTGCATGATTGCTGCTACATGTGACGTGTACATGGTTCTGATGTGTAAGTAATGCAATGCTACCGTCATGCATGTCTCCTCTGCCTGCATGCGGGACTCCATGTGGGCATGCTCCCTTGCCCCTCCTCCGCCACTCTGCACCCCAGTTCCACCTTTGCACTGGTCTGCTTCAATCTTGCCAATGTGTAGTTTCTTGTTCATGTGTCCTGTGTAGATGCTAACTTCCAGCGTAGAAACTGCCAGACATATGCCGTGTGGTACAGCCTTAGTACTCGATGCAGGGTATCCCACTTGTACTGTGCATGGGTCAGATGTCCCGCAGGGACATGAGTGCCCATTCATGCTCCATGTGCATTGCACGCATGCCCCTATGTGTCCTTGACTGGATGATCACTGTAATATGAGTCCTTGGTTACATACATTGCCTGCCATCTCATCGGCCTCCCCATGTCAACTGTGGCTCAGTCCTGCGTTGCACACATGTTTAGGCTCTGACAATCTGTGTGGCTCACAGGCCTCAGCCTGTTCAATGGCCAATGACTCTGTCCAACTCTTGTTGTGTCTTCTTCACACGTGGGCGGCCTCCGGATTTTCCATCATGTGTCCTGCCCACTGTCCCAGCATCATTTGCAGTGTTGTAATTTGAATCACATTAAGCTGTTGATGCCAGTCAACACTGCCTGTCAATACACAGGTGTATGGTCAGCCTTTTGATACCATGCTAGGCATCCCTGCTTTGGTACTGGGGTGGAGGGGTGCTTGGCTTCTAGACATGGTACACATTGAATGCACAATGCACGTGATGTCTGAATTTGACATTGCACTGCCTTCACATTTCCTGGCACACACCATGGAGTGCTTGTACATGTAGGTAGTGAGTGGCGTACACATTTTCTGCACTGCATAGACCCACTTCCATGGAAACTGCCACCTTTCAACAGGTCTGATCACAGAAGCTATTCAAAGTAGACCCAGCATGCATGCCAGGTCATATGTTGTGTGTCACATGTCTGCCGGATGCCTTTGCTGTTGGTGTGTGTGTGTGTCGTGTGCTTCTGACATGTGTAGTGACCTTTTTCTCTCTATTTTTCAGGTGATGACGCAATGGATGCGGAGGATGGTGTTGTCATGCCAGACACAGGGTTGGTAACACCACATCAACCCGGCACTAGTGGGGGTCGTGGGGTGGTAGGCCACGAAAACCCCCAAGTGCTGCAGTCCATCTTGTCTCTGGCTGCCTATGAGTCCAGCCTTGATGACGACTCTGACGTCCATGTTGAGTTGGATGAGCACCAAGTCCATGTGTCAGGGGCGAGTGATTCTGATGTGGACACTCCTCTGTCTGCGACACCTGCACTGAGGGATCAGACAGTCTTGGTTCCTCCGCCCGTGGTGGATCAGGACGCAGGGTCACCCTCCACACCAGTCACTGATGTGCCTGGGACATCACGTCGACGGGGGCATGTAGTCGTGCAGCTGCAGGCGGTGCCAACACAGCGAGGACCCCCGGTCCTTGGGTCCCGCAGGGGTCAAGCCCGGCAACACGGTCGCCGCGCGCAACCGCTGTATACTGAGTGGGAGCAAGACATGACTGCCAATTCTGAACCGCAGGGGGCAGCAATGGAGAACATCGCTGAGAGCATGGAGCGTGTGGCCCGATCTGTGCTCCCCCCTGCTAGGCAGGTGCTTCTCCAGAAGCAGGCGGCACGGTCCATGGCCCGCTCGCTCAGGCTGGGCATGGCGGCCTCAGACAGCGCACGCCAGGCTGAAATGTCGTCTCTGCGTCAAGCAATTGCTGCTCACGCAGAGGCGCACATGGATGCCCTGAGGGAGGAGTATGCTTCCCTCAGATCCACTCTGGGTGTCCTTATGATGTCCCAGAGGCAGCAGGCAGAGGAGAGGTTTGCACAGCTTGAGCGTACCACCTTGGCTGAGCTACAGGCTTGCCGGGAGGTGCAGCGGTTGTCCAGCCAGGCCTTGCAGGAGGAACTCCGTGTTACACGTGCTACCTTGCAAGAGGAAGCACGTGTATCACGTGAGGTTCTGCATGCAGACCTATGTAACATCGCCACACAGAACCAGGCTCACCCGTCCGGCAGACTTGCTGCCGACAAGGGGCAAGCTGCGGCTAGGCGTGGCCAGGCTACTGTGCCACATCCTCCTTTACAGGATGAGCCAGACTCGGACGACCATCTATCTCCCACATAGGTTGTGCTGTGCAGGCGTTGAGCCCATGGAGGATTTTTTTTTTGGCTCAGCATCATCGCATGTGGATGTTGAGCAGCACCCTGTACCTCCCCCCTCCTGGGTGCCTCCCCTTCCGCCCGGGTCGTATGTGGCCATTTTTGATTTTTCTTTTAGTTTAGTTAGTTAAGTTTCTGTTTGATAGTTAGTTTAAATAGGTAATGTAGGTTTTCCATAGTTAGTGTAATTAGTTAATAGTTGAGTTAGTTTAAAATTGCTAGTCTATTGTGCTTTCATGTGACGGTGCGGTGCTTTGTGGCTTTTGAAGGCATCCACTGTCTGTTCCAGCTGGGCCCTTCATGGTTGTCTTGTGTATGTGTTTGCTGCTTGGGGTCCTTGACTCACATATGCCACTCCTGCCTCCCTTATCCATGGGCTCGCAAGGATGGTTCGGTGTTACAGAATATTACACAAGGGCTTTGGACTGTCATATCTGTGGCATGTCTGGTGCTGTGTGACTTGTGTTGACACCCCTAGTGGGGATGATTTAGGTGTCATTGTCCACTGTTCAGCTTTTGCTAGATGGGGTGTGTCATGATTAATGTGGACATTGATTGCTATGCATTGTGTTGTATGTTTCATATCTTTCCTGTACACGTGCTTGTTGCAATTCATGCTGTAGATAGTGTTCCACACTTTGGAGGTGAAAGACGGACTGATGGTGTGATTTGTGATGTGACTCTCTGACATGGTCAAGTAATGAGATGCCTGATGAGACACACACAGATGACTTTGAAGCATTAATCATGTGTTTCATGCCCTTTCTGCAGGGCGATGAGCCTCCAGAGCACCTTTGCCAGCAGACATGGCCCATTGGACGACGGAATTCTTGACCCGTTTGTTGGTGCCCACATGCACATGTGTGCACAAGCAGATGCACAGTGATTGCAGACCCACATCCTAGAACTGCTGACATGTTCCAAGGAACTCCAGGCAAGGTGAGCATCACAGGGGCGCCACGACACAGCAAAGCTTGCACCAGGCGAGTTGCACATGCAGGCTTAGTCACAGCACTGAGGGTGAGCTTAGACGAATATTGGTGTTGAAGCACACAATGCAGCTCAGATGTGTTTGTGGACTGATGGCTGTTGATAGTAGGGTTGTCTGGGACACATGCAGGGGCAGTGGCACATACCCTCCGGTACACCAAGGTCCATTGAGGCACTTGTATCAACCATGTAGCCTTCCGAGACATGGAAAGGGGCAGCTCACAGGGACATACAGCAAGGGACATACTCGGGTGCAGTGCATGTCTTTTCCACGTACTTCATGATAAATGCACTGCCAACTTTGTTTCGGTCATGGTGGTACGCAACTTGCTCTGTAGTCATGGCTTGCTATATGGGTCTGTCTGCTTACCCAGGGAACATTGCATGTTGTGTGAATTGTGACACATTGGTGTTCCATTTGCCACGCACCCACCAGCGGTTGACTTACTGCATTGACTGTGTATGACCCATCACAGGGGTGATGTTATATATGGGTACGAAGCATCGACCACAGATTGTCTGTTTGTAGAGTAGTTTGTTGCTATGGGGCATGTTTGGTGTTGTGTTTTTGTGTAATTGGCACGTACAGCTTGTTGACTGTGGCTCTCTTTGCAGCATTGCAGTGCTCCTGTAACCGGACCTGAGAGTGCGCAGGCAGGAGGCCAGCACTCAAAACCAGAGCTAAGTGTCTTGTTTTTTTTCTTATGAACTGCTCTGCATAGGCTTGCTGGGGAGTGTACTGATGCATGGATGTATGTGTGGTTCAATTTGGTATGTTTTTTTCTCCCTAATCACCCGTGATCCTATGCAATTTTGAAACCTGTACCCTCTACCCGGTGTTCCTGCTTCCCGTGCCTATCCAAGCAACGTTCCCTGACCCTCTTTCCCCACTGGGGTTGTAGATGCCTATGTAAGCCCCGAACTTGCAGGCGCCAAAACCCTAGAGGGGGTGGTTGGTTCGTACCACTCCTGAGCCTGGACTACAGAAGGCCATGACAATGATGTCCAAGTTTGTTTGGATTGTGTATGTGTTCATGCAGGTTGTACATTTTCGTGCATTCCCTAGTTTCATGTGTCATTCCTCCTCCCCTCTCCTGCCACTCATTCCAGTCATCCAGTGTGTCAACACCTGTCCCGACTGCATATCCCTGAACCTCCTTCCCCACCAGGTTCTCAGGGGCCTGTGTGAGTTTGACCTTGCAGGCACCCGGGACATGGTGGGGGTGGTTGTTTCGTGACACTCCCGCGCCTGTACAGGGGACCTGTGACAGTACACATCCATTCATGGTGCATCATCCTATGTCATGTACCACACATGTCTCACATCCTGTCGTGACATTGTTTTGCTGTGCTACCTTGGTTGTTGCATCATTGTGGTAGTACTTGGCTTTTGTGAGGTACTGCTACGTCAAGTCATCTACTGGAGGGTGTTCGGGTTCGTTTTTATGCCTTGGATTTTGTGATTTTAGAAATGAGTGTGGATTCTGAGGGTTCAGGCATCTTTTTACACACAAGGTGGGAGATGGTGACGAAGGGTAAAGGTGATCCTGTGGCCAGGTGGAATTGAGGTTTGGAGGCTCCATGACCCAGGTGCAGTTGTTCAGTGGGTCATGGTCATTTGTGAGGGAGGGGGGGGGTTGTTGTTGATAGTTGCCTTGCCCTGCAGTGTGATGGGAACTCTGACATAGTGATGGTGGTATCCTATGTACATGTTGTGTTCTGCTGATCAATGCCTGTTCATGTGTTGTGTTTTCCTTTCAGGTGCGAGGGGATAGTTGTGGTTTGACATGCTGGGGTGTACACATGGTGGATGTTCACATGTGATGTGTAGGGAACACTGATGGTCACTGGAGTGCACATGCATATGTGGAGTGCATGTCCTTGCAGAACCACACACTTGCACTCTGATGCACTACATGTACTCCCACCCTTGCATATCCACGTGTACACTGTTTGCCTTCTGGTGCCCACTGTGTCCCGGCAGCACATATTCTGTGACCGATCATGGATCCAGTACATGCCTAATTTGATGTTTGACGTGGTCTGTCACTTAGATGTGATGCTCAGGGTGTGCATCACACACAATGGCTGTTCACTGTGCTGTGCGCTGAGCAGTGTGATGCAGGAGTAGGACACTGCACACATGAGCTGCAGTGTTGATTTTGCAATGCATAATGTGCATGTAGACAGGCATTCATTGTGATGTTACGTCTACGACTGTTGTAATGCATTTGGAAATGACTTATTTTGGGTGGGAGATTTTGTTGGTCTGTCATTTCATCTGATTCCGGGTCAGGCAGCAGTGTCCGATGCCACTGTACATTTAGGACATGGCAATGTGTACCTTATCGTTACTGCGTTGGTGTATGGGTATTGCTTGCCATGTCATGTTGATGTTTGGGAGGGTTTGAGTGACATGACAGTGATGGCCATGGCCTGTTTTGCAGGTGTGTGTGATGCACACCTTGCATGTCCGGGTCATCCGCTTCTCAGAGCAACTAGCTGGGGGTAGATTTCTCTCCGCAGCAGGGCCCTCCCCCTGGAACAGACTTCCTGCCTGATTTGAACTTGAGGGGAACCATCTCCAGTTCTGGAAGCACCTCAAGACCTTCCTCTTTGCTTCTGCTTACTCTCTGCCTCTCCCTTGCAGAATTCTTCACTGGAACTGCACAGGAGCTGCAACTGGGCCACTCTCACTGACCTCGGTCCCTGGCCCAGCCACTCTCCACTTGCACTGCCTCCCTGGCAACCCCTGCACTGCAGTACTGTCTCTCTATCCCTACAGCCCTCCCTTCCCAGCACTTGTCTGCACTTACCTTTGCAGTTGCGACCTATGTATTATTTTTTTGGGCTACTTCCCCTGTACTGGACTCCCCCCCACCCTTCCCCTTGCACTTTTCCCTTCCCCCTACCCCTGCACTTGCACAATCTCAATGACACCTGGCCTAGTAGTACCGTTCTCTGTGTTCCCTTGTTCCCCCCTCCCTGCCTCATTGCACCTTGGAATACTTGTGTATGGCCCATATCATGTCATATGTCATATGTGTGCATTTTAGTCACACAGGATAGCTTGTGTTTAAGTAGATAGGGATGCAGACGATGTGGCCCTTCCATGGCAACTATCTCAGGGTGGTAGGGTTGTGACAGTTGACTGTCTCTTTGTCATCATCGATTGTCACCTGGTATGTGCCAGGCCTGTGTGCACTCCGCAGGGGTGGGAGTTTAGGTGAAAAATGTGGCCACAAGCTGGGTCCGGGCTTCCTCGCCACGTGCCCTGTCCCCTCCCATGGGCAGCGCCTGTGCCTGTGGTTGGGGATGTGGGGGCACCACCATGTCCACCGGGACGCCCTGCCGTGTTGCAACATTGTGCAGGACACATGCTGCCACAATGATCTTGCACACTACTGGTGGTAGTTGCCCACCAGAGCGGTCAAGGGAGCGGAAACGTGACTTGAGCACTCCGAATGTGCGCTCCACTATGCCCCTGGTTGCAATATGGGCGGCTTTGTATCTTACCTGGGGTGGTGTGGTGGGGTTCCGGATTGGCGTCATCATGTGGTTGCTCAGAGGGTAGGCACTGTCCCCTGGGGAGGTGATAATAGTTGAGATTATTAGGGTTTGGATATTTGTCTGTGTGTGACTTGCATGCATGTGCAAGGGCATTTGTACTGACCTAGGAGCCATGTGTCGCCATGCTGCCCAGCTTCCAGGGCCCGGCTCAGGGCGGACATTCTGTATATGAAACTGTCATGGGTGGAGCCAGGGTAGTTTGCATAGACAGAGGTGATGATTCCCTTTGCATCACATACCACCTGTACATTGATGGAATGCCAGTGCTTGCGGTTTCGGTAGATGTGCTCAATGGCCCTAGGTGGACGTAGGGCCACATGGGTGCAATCTATGGCACCGAGCACTTTGGGGAAGTGTGCCACACTGTAAAAATCCAGGACAACGGCCTGCCTTTCTGCGGGTGTTCTGGGCATGTATATGTGCCTGCGGACTGTGGGGCGCACTGTCATGATTGCCAGTACCTGGTGTAGGCAGCGTGACTGCGTGGCCTGTGAGACCCCCCCCACTATGGCAGTGGTCCACTGAAATGACCCAGTGGCCAAAAAATGCAGGACATTGAGCAGCTTCTCCAAGGGGCTCAATGCTTGGGAGCAAAGGGTGGGGGATGTGAGGTCATCTTCCCACTCCCTGACCAGGTCTAGGATGATATGGGGTGGAAACCTATACCTGCCGTAGACCTGGTCGTCAGGCATCCCAAAAAGGCTTGTCCGTGGTGCGAAAATGCGTGCCCTGGCTATTCTCCTCCTCCTGCGGTGTCCCACGATCAGTGCAGCGACAAATGGGGCATTCATCGTAGCTGTATATACGCGTTTGTTGTTTGCGCGCACTTTTATGCTGTGTGCGGGTACGCCTCCGGCTGCCTTCGTGTGGGCGGACGCGTTGACGCCTGTGCACGTCTTTTGCCGTACGCGGGTTTCCCGTATTCGGGTGTCATCGCGTGTGATCGGAGGGGAGTGAGCGTACACGCGATTGGCCTGGGTACGTGTGTTTCGGGGTGCGCGGGAAGTTCCACACGTGGTTAG
This sequence comes from Ambystoma mexicanum, assembly GCF_040938575.1. Classification (NCBI taxonomy): domain Eukaryota; kingdom Metazoa; phylum Chordata; class Amphibia; order Caudata; family Ambystomatidae; genus Ambystoma; species Ambystoma mexicanum. The sequence continues at coordinate 1,095,043,181 of NC_090941.1, forward strand.
CCTGGGTACGTGTGTTCCGGGGTGCCGGGAACTTTCACACGCGATTGGTGGAAATCCATGTGTGTTCTGTCATCACGTGCAATGAGGGATACACCCGCGCGCGTCACGTCACAGACGCGCTCACGCGCTGAGGGCCTTTGGTCCAATGAAATCGCATATGCGTGCTGCCGTGCATACGCGCTAAGGGCCTTTCCTCGTATTACACGCGGACGTGCATTTTTTCACGCGCGCTTACGCGCATGGGCCCTTTCCTCGTATTACACGCGGACGTGCATTTTTTCACGCGCGCTGAAATGCCCATGCACGTCTGTACGCGTCACGTCACAGGGGCGCTTGCGCTTGAGGGGCCTTCTGTCCAATGAAAATGCGTATGCGTGCAGATGCGCTTGCGCGCTAAGGGCCTTTCCTCGAATTACACGCTGACGTGCAGATTTTTCACGTGCCAAATCACTCCGTATCAAGCTGGCCACGCGTAAGCACACGGAAGACCACGCTCCTGCCCAGAAGGCCGAACTACTGCCCCCCAGAGCCCCGAGCACGCTCCCACCTGCCATCTGCTGCTGCCTGACTGCCTGCTGCCCACGTGCCCTGCCATTTGCTGCCTGCACATCAGCCAGGGGTGCTGTTGCTGTGACCACCCCTGCTGGAACCGAAGACTCCCGACTGGGATTCCATCGCTCCACAGCCCATCCCAGGACCCAGTTGCCCACCCACTCCTGCCTCTGGGGTTGTCATGTCGGGGCAAACACCATCTGGGACCACTGACAACCCCCGGCCAGAGAGGCAGAGGGGCACCAGCTTCAGTGCCACCGAAGTTGGTGTCCTGGTGGAGCAAGTCCTGGGGCAGTATGATGCCCTCTTCGGAAGTTCCCGCGCCGACAAGGAAGGACGGACTCGGATCTGGACTGACATCGTGACTGCCATCAACGCGGAGGGGGTGGCAGTCCGCGACTTACAACATGTCAAGAAGCGCTGGGAGGACTTCAGGTCCAGGACCCTGAACAAGGCTCGGCGCCTCTTGAAGGCAGCGGATGCCAAGGGGCGCCGGGGCCACTTGTCGGAAGAACAGATGAGGGTACTGGAACGCATATCCCCAGCGCTCCACGTCCAGGTCCTTGGGAAGCAGACCCGTCTGGAGTCGAGCGGTGAGTGTACATGCATCCTGATTGTGAGCAGTGCGTGTGGTGATTATTCAGTAGTGTGCAGGTTGCACATCTGTTTGTATGTGGTCGAGTATGGGTGGGGGTGTACAGGGCCGTGGGGCTGACACATGCGAGGGCTGGAATGTGTGAGACATGGATGGTGCTTGTGTGTGTAGGCTTGCATGCCAAATGCAGTTGTGTGGCTCATGTGTGCGAGTTGTAATGACATGTGTGTTGGGGATTGTGATGAAATGTCTGAGGTTTGCCAATGCCACTCATGTACAACTGTCATGTGTGTATGTGTCCATTGTACAGTGCCCTGATGCCTGTGTTTTGTTTCTCCCTGTCTGCAGCGTCAACTGATGAAGAGGGCGGAGAAGGTGCTGTGGAGCACAGCGGCAGGGATCCCACCGCCAGCCGGAGACGCAAGGCCCGGCTCCCCTCCCATGTTGTCATCTCTTCGGGGAGTGAGGAGTCCGTTGCCGCGTCCCAGGCCGCAGCTGCCGGGGCGAGGTCCAAGAGGCGGAGGTTGGAGTTGGACTCCTCGGCAGCAGAAGGGGCAGCTGGGACCCCACAGGGCCCAACAGGGGAAGATGGCATGGAGTCATCCAGGTTGGTGGGGGGTTTGGTGGAGGAGGAGGCCGTGCAAGCACCAGAGACGGGGTCTGGAGGTGGGGATCCCACTGGTGCTAGTGGTGCAGTGCAGGACCAGGGACAGGAGGCAGCAGAGGCCGCCGCAGAGTTGCCTGTGTGCAATCCTGTCCCTGATCCTGTCCCTGCATCATCTTGCACCAGCAGGGATGCCTACGTCCAGACCCGTTTTCAGGCAGGGGATGAGCTCACGTCAACTGGCCTTCCTCTGCCTGCGGACGTGGCTATCCAGGTCCGGGTTGAGCCTGTCCTGGCTGGTGTGGCGTTGCGTCAACGGGCCATGCGAGGTGACCTGCAGTCTTTTCATGAAGAGACTTCACGTCATCTCGAATGGCTCGTTGACCACGTCAGCCTGCTGGGACAGGTCACCCAGGCCGGATTCCTCCATCTGATGGGGCTTGCTACGACCCCCTCCTCAACTGGACCCCCTACGCGCCAGTCGTCCTCTGTGCCATCTTCCCACCCCTCAGTCACCTGGGTGCCCTGTGGAGCTGCCTCTGACGGTGCGGCCAGGCTGGTGGAGGAGGCATCCCTGCCACAGTCGGGAGTCGGACGTCCAGCAGGGGTGGCCACATCTACGACTGCACCCCAGCCGGCGAAAGATGTGCAGGCAGCAGGAGGCAGTGCACGGGCAGAGGCACAGCAGCAGCAGCAACGTGGTGGGAGCCATGAAGGCTCGGGGACTTCAACATCGGAGGGGCAGGCATCGGCCGGAGGGCAGGAGGACCCAGGACAGAGAGTGTCTTTCGTGTGGCAGCGGTTGGGCCACGCCATAGATGCGGAGCGGCAGCGGGCGGAAGAGGCACGGCTCACAATGGTCAGGGCGGAGAACTCCATGCGGAGGGCCCTGAGGCGGGCCGAGTGCCTCGAGGCAATCCGCAGGGGTTTGGAGGTGGAGACGTCGACGGCCCTGCGGACCCTCGGGGCCATGGAGGAGGACCACCTCCGGGACATTGAGGGGGAGTTCGATGATGCCCTGGCCCGGGACATCCACAAGTGAGCCGTGAAACTAGCCCGCTGCCCTTGTACATAGTTATGTAGGTCGTGTTAGGTTTCATTTTTGTTTTGATTTTATTTGGACCTTTTCGGACATTGGCCACATTTTTGTATATAGTTTATTTTATTAGTTAGTGTAGTTAGATAGGTTTCCTTTATTTTGTAGGGATAAAGGACCCTGGCTTGTTCCCATGTACATAGTTCACAGTTGGATTGTATTTTTTTTTCCACTTTTTATGCATGGAGCAATGGCTTTCTTTTTTATTTCCCATTGGATTTTGTTTTGTGGACATTGACTTTGGACAACATTACTTTGGAATTTTATTTTTGGTTTTGCTTTTTTTCACGGACATGCTTCTTTTCATTTTTGTACATTCACATTTCTGTTTCTTCATTTTTTATTCTATTTATGTTTCCTTTAATACATATTTTTTTGGGTGAACTTCAATGTGTGGTATCTCATTGGTTTCATGCATTTCATGATATGTGTTTTGAGATTCACTGACACCCATTGGGTGTATGTGAGGGAAATGTGTTTGTTTCGGAACTTGCAATTGGTGTTCTGTGATGTAATTGCAAATTATGAGTGGGTGGATGCAATACTCGGTGGGTGTTTTGCATTTGGAGGCTGACCATAGGGACCATGGATCTAGATTGTGATGACATGTTGGCTGTGGAACATGAGTGCACATGGGTGGGGGCCTGCTGGCAGGTGCCCCACAGTGCTGGGGGGTGGGGGTGCTGGGAGACATGAGTTGGACATGGGTGGGGGCCTGCTGGCAGGTGGCCCACAGTGCTGGGGGGTGGGGTTGCTGGGAGACATGAGTTGGACATGGGTGGGGGCCTGCTGGCAGGTGCCCCACAGTGCTGGGGGGTGGGGGTGGTGGGGAACATGAGTTGGACATGGGTGGGGGCCTGCTGGCAGGTGCCCCACAGTGCTGGAGGGGTGGGGGTGGTGGGAGACATGGGTGGGGGCCTGGTGGAGGCTGCCCCTGGTGGCTGGGGGGTGTGGGTGGTGGGAGACATGGGTGGGGGCCTGGTGGAGGCTGCCCCTGGTGGCTGGGGGGTGGGGGTGGTGGGAGACATGGGTGGGGGCCTGCTGGCAGGTGCCCCACAGTGCTGGGGGGTGGGGGTGGTGGGGCACATGAGTTGGACATTGGTGGGGGCCTGCTGGCAGGTGCCCCACAGTGCTGGGGGTGGGGGTGGTGGGGAACATGAGCTGGACATGGGTGGGGGCCTGGTGGTGGGTGCCCCTGCACTGCTGGGGGGTGGGGGTGGTGGGTAACATGAGTTGGACATGGGTGGGGGCCTGGTGGAGGGTGCCCGACAGTGCTGGGGGGTGGGGGTGCTGGGAGACATGGGTGGGGGCCTGGTGGAGGCTTCCCCTGCACTGCTGGGGGGTGGGGGTGGTGGGAGACATGGGTGGGGGCCTGGTGGTGAGTGCCCCTGCACTGCTGGGGGGTGGGGGTGGTGGGAGACATGGGTGGGGGCCTGGTGGAGGGTGCTCCACAGTGCTGGGGGGTGGGGGTGCTGGGAGACATGGGTGGGGGCCTGGTGGAGGATGCCCCTGCACTGCTGGGGGGTGGGGGTGGTGGGAGACATGGGTGGGGGCCTGGTGGAGGGTGCCCCACAGTGCTGGGGGGTGGGGGTGGTGGGAGACATGGGTGGGGGCCTGGTGGAGGCTGCCCCTGCACTGCTGGGGGGTGGGGGTGGTGCGAGACATGGGTGGGGGCCTGGTGGTGGTGCCCCTGGTGGCTGGGGGGTGGGGGTGCTGGGAGGCATGGGTGGGAGCCTGGTGGAGGCTGCCCCTGGTGACTGGGGTCTGGGGGTGGTGGGAGACATGGGTGGGGGCCTAGTGGAGGATGCTCCACAGTGCTGGGGGTGGGGGTGGTGGGAGACATGGGTGGGGGCCTGGTGGTGGGTGCCCCTGCACTGCTGGGGGGTGGGGGTGGTGGGAGACATGGGTGGGGGCCTGCTGGCAGGTGCCCCACAGTGCTGGGGGGTGGGGGGGTGGGGAACATGAGTTGGACATGGGTGGGGGCCTGCTGGCAGGGGCCCCACAGTGCTGGGGGGTGGGGGTGGTGGAAGACATGGGTGGGGGCCTGCTGGCAGGTGCCCCACAGTGCTGGGGTGGGGGTGGTGGGAGACATGGGTGGGGGCCTGGTGGAGGGTGCCCCACAGTGCTGGGGGGTGGGGGTGCTGGGCGACATGGGTGGGGGCCTGGTGGTGGGTGCCCCTGCACTGCTGGGGGGTGGGGGTGGTGGGGAACATGAGTTGGACATGGGTGGGGGCCTGGTGGAGGGTGCCCCACAGTGCTGGGGGGTGGGGGTGCTGGGAGACATGGGTGGGGGCCTGGTGGAGGCTGCCCCTGCACTGCTGGGGGGTGGGGGTGGTGGGAGACATGGGTGGAGGCCTGGTGGTGGGTGCCCCTGCACTGCTGGGGGGTAGGGGTGGTGGGAGACATGGGTGGGGGCCTGGTGGTGGGTGCCCCTGCACTGCTGGGGGGTGGGGGTGGTGGGAGACATGGGTGGGGGCCTGGTGGAGGGTGCCCCACAGTGCCGGGGGTGGGGGTGCTGGGAGACATGGGTGGGGGCCTGGTGGAGGCTGCCCCTGCACTGCTGGGGGTGGGGGTTGTGGGAGACATGGGTGGGGGCCTGGTGGTGGGTGCCCCTGGTGGCTGGGGGGTGGGGGTGCTGGGAGACATGGGTGGGGGCCTGGTGGAGGCTGCCCCTGGCGACTGGGGGGTGGGGGTGGTGGGAGACATGGGTGGGGGCCTGGTGGAGGGTGCCCCACAGTGCTGGGGGTGGGGGTGGTGGGAGACATGGGTGGGGGCCTGGTGGTGGGTGCCCCTGCACTGCTGTGGGGTGGGGGTGGTGGGAGACATAGGTGGAGGCCTGGTGGAGGCTGCCCCTGGTGGCTGGGAGGTGGGGGTGGTGGGAGACATGGGTGGGGGCCTGCTGGCAGGTGCCCCACAGTGCTGGGGGTGGGGGGGTGGGGAACATGAGTTGGACATGGGTGGGGGCCTGCTGGCAGGTGCCCCACAGTGCTGGGGGGTGGGGGTGGTGGGAGACATGGGTGGGGGCCTGCTGGCAGGTGCCCCACAGTGCTGGGGGGTGGGGGTGGTGGGAGACATGGGTGGGGGCCTGGTGGAGGGTGCCCCACAGTGCTGGGGGGTGGGGGTGCTGGGAGACATGGGTGGGGGCCTGGTGGTGGGTGCCCCTGCACTGCTGGGGGGTGGAGGTGGTGGGGAACATGAGTTGGACATGGGTGGGGGCCTGGTGGAGGGTGCCCCACAGTGCTGGGGGGTGGGGGTGCTGGGAGACATGGGTGGGGGCCTGGTGGTGGGTGCCCTTGCACTGCTGGGGGGTGGGGGTGGTGGGAGACATGGGTGGGGGCCTGGTGGAGGCTGCCCCTCGTGGCTGGGGGGGTGGGGGTGGTGGGCGACATGGGTGGGGGCCTGCTGGCAGGTGCCCCACAGTGCTGGGGGGTGGGGGTGCTGGGAGACATGAGTTGGACATGGGTGGGGGCCTGCTGGCAGGTGCCCCACAGTGCTGGGGGGTGGGGGTGGTGGGGAACATGAGTTGGACATGGGTGGGGGCCTGGTGGAGGGTGCCCCACAGTGCTGGGTTGGGGGGGTGCTGGGAGACATGGGTGGGGGCCTGGTGGAGGCTGCCCCTGCACTGCTGGGGGGTGGGGGTGGTGGGAGACATGGGTGGGGACCTGGTGGAGGGTGCCCCACAGTGCTGGGGGGTGGGGGTGGTGGGAGACATGGGTGGGGGCCTGGTGGTGGGTGCCCCTGCACTGCTGGGGGGTGGGGGTGGTGGGAGACATGGGTGGGGGCCTGGTGGAGGCTGCCCCTGGTGACTGGGGGGGTGGGGGTGCTGGGAGACATGGGTGGGGGCCTGGTGGAGGGTGCCCCTGGTGCAGGGGGACATGCGTTGGTGGGCAGTAGTGCAAGTTGACATGTGGGTTGGCTGGTGGGCATGGCCATGGTGGATGGGGTGCCTGCAGGACATGTGCTGGGTAGGCCCCTGTGGTGTGAGCCACCTGCAGGGGCCGTGGAGGGTGTAGAGGAAACACCTGGGAGGACCCACACGTGCAATTCACGTGTGCTGCTCCCCACGCACCCCTGTAATACACGTACCCTGATGATATCCCGTGTGTAACTTCCCCCGCACCCCCGAAATACACGTACCCCACTCAATCGCGTGTGTAACTTCCCGCGCACCCCCGAAATACACGTACCCCGCTCAATCGCGTGTGTAACTTCCCGCGCACCCCCGAAATACACGTACCCCACTCAATCGCGTGTGTGACTTCCCGCGCACCCCTGAAATACACGTTCCCCGCTCAATCGCGTGTGTAACTTCCCGCACACCCCCGAAATACACGTAACTCGCTCAATCGCGTGTGTAACTTCCCGCGCACCCCCGAAATACACGTACGCCGCTCAATCGCGTATTTAACTTCCCGCGCACCCCCGAAATACATGTACCTCGCTCAATCACGTGTGTAACTTCCCGCGCACCCCCGAAATACACGTACCCCGCTGAATCGCGTGTGTAACTTCCCGCGCACCCCAGAAATACACATACCCCGCTCAATCGCGTGTGTAACTTCCCGCGCGCCCCCGCAATACACGTACCCCGCTCAATCGCGTGTGTCACTTCCCGCGCACCACCGAAATACACGTACCTCGCTCAATCGCGTGTGTAACTTCCCGCACACCCCCGAAATACACGTACCCCGCTCAATCGCGTGTGTAATTTCCCGCGCGCCCCCGAAATACACGTACCCCGCTCAATCGCGTGTGTAACTTCCCGAGTGCCCCAGTAATACACGTACCCCGTTCAATCGCGTGTGTAACTTCCCGCGCGCCACTTTTTTGATGCGCTGGGACTCTACCGCCTGCCTTCGTGTGGCGGACATGTTTCAGCTTGTGCGTGTCTTTGTCTGTGCGTGGCTTTGCCCTATTCGATTCCATGAATACGTGTGGTTCGAGTGCGTGTGGGCGTTCCGTCTGCTTCCCTGCAGTACATCCCCAGTTACGCCCTTATTTTCGCGCGTTGTTCCCCATTCTGCGCGTTACGCCCCGTGTCCCGCCCACTTTCTGGTGTATGCGCTGAGGTTGTGCGCTTTCACTGTGCACGTCGCGCACGCCTTTCGGGATGTTGCAGTGACTTGTGCGCCATGCACGGGTTTGGCGCACATCCCGCGGTGAACACGCGCAGGGACTTCCATGAATCGCACGCGTGCGCGTGCGCCTGTTTTTTTCCGCTTGCGCCTGCTTGCGCATGCTTGCGCGAAGATTTTCGGCGCACGTTTGTTCCATGAATCGACCCCAGTGTTTCCTTCGCCAAGAAAAACATGCAAGGCAGCTTTTTGAAACAGAATGACTTTTTGGCAAAGGTGCCAAAAGTAACTCACTTTCATGTCAATGCAAAATACAGTTTTTGTGTTTCTGACAGCGTTTGTACAACTCAGAACCCACCACTGGTGTTGGTGGAGTGTCCCGCATATGTATGTAACCTATTTATATAACTTTTTTTTGTTGAAAACTTGACATTTCCAGTCTGAGGCCTTATTGATCAGTCCACTGTTGGAGATTGATTCTGACACCATTCAAAAACACATTTAAATTTCTGTATCAGCAGTGATAAAAAGTGTTAAAATGTTCGTAATTGTTATGAGAAACACAAAAAAGACTGTATTCAGGTGATTTAGAACAAGCTGCATTGAATGTATATCTACAAATGTTAAAAATGTGCAGAGGAAAAAAAAAAAAACTTTTTGTGTCAAACGGCTTTTTCAGTCCGATGCCGTGGAACTCTGTGTCGTATAAAATTTTGGGGGACAACTCCCTTGGAGCTTCAAAATTTTATTTCATGGTAAGTGACTTTAAATTAGAAGGTTTCAATGGCATGGTAATAGTGAGCTCACAGGTGAATTTTCAGTACTCTTAGTGTTTTCTTCACCAAGAAAAACACGCAAGGTAGCTTTTTGAAACAGAATGACTTTTTGGCAAAGCTGCCAAAAGTAACTCACTTTCATGTGAAGGCAAAATACAGTTTTTGTGTTTCTGACAGCGTTTGTACAACTCAGAACCCACCACTGGTGTTGATGCAGTGTCCCGCATATGTATCTAACCTATTTACATAACTTTTTTGTTGTTGAAAACTTGACATTTCCAGTCTGAGGCCATATTGATCAGTCCACTGTTGGAGACTGATTCTGACACCGACATCTGTTGACTCCAGTACAACTTTACTTTGCATATCTGCAGCTTAACCCGAGCATGCTAGCCAATATATTTATCACTTGGGATCTTGTGAAGAAGATTTGACAGGCAAGGCAGCTTTTTAAAAAAAGTGACATTGTCGGCCTTACAGCCTCAACATTTTAATTCATGGTAAGTGAATTTAAACTAGGCGGCTGCAATGGCATGGTAATAGTGAGCTCACGGATGGATTTTCAGCATTAGAAGTGCTTCCTTTCCCAAGAAAAACACAATTTCTATCAGTACTGACAAAAAGTGTGAAAATGTTCAAAAAAACTGTATTCAGGGGAAATAGAACCAGCTGCATTAAATGTATATCTATACATGTTAAAAATGTGCAGAGGAAAAAAAAACTTTTTGTGTGGAAGGTCTTTTTCGGTCCGATGCCATGGAACTCTGTGTCGGGTAAAATTTTGGGTTCTTCCCCCTTGGAGCCTCAAAATATTATTTCATGGCAAGTGAATTTAAACTAGAAGGCAATGGCATGGTAATAGTGAGCTCACAGGTGCATTTTCAGTACTCTTATTCTTTGCCAAGAAAAACCTTTGAAACAGAATGACATGTCAAGGCAAAATACAGTTTTTGATACATTTTTAAATTTCTGTGTCAGCAGTGATAAAAAGTGTGAAAATGTTCATAATTGTTATGAGAAACACAAAAAAAGACTGTATTCAGTAGAATTAGAACAAGCTGCATTGAATGTATATCTATAAATGTAAAAAATGTACAGAGGAAAAATAATCAACTTTTTGTGTCGAAGGGCTTTTTCGGTCCGATGACATGGAACTCTGTGTCGTGTAAAATTTTGGGTTTGTCCCCCTTGGAGCCTCAAAATCTTATTTCATGGTAAGTGAATTTAAATTAGAAGGTTGCAATGGCATAGTAATAGAGAGCTCACAGGTGAATTTTCAGTACTCTTACAGGCCGATTCATGGAATTAATGTGCGCCGAAAATTCCGGCACAGAGGTGCCAAAACGTGCGATTCGCAGTAAAAGTGCGAAAATCGCAGTGCAACTGCGAAAATCGCAGGGAAACCAGTGCACATCAATTCATGGAAGTCCGTGCGCGAGAAAAATATTGGATGTGCGCTGAAAAAGTGCGCGGCGCACGCTGGCACACAGGTCATACAACGGCGTGCGCCACGGCTGCTGCGAAATCGCACATAGCACGGCGCACATTACAAAAGTAGGCGGAACACGGGGTGTAACACTCGGAATGGGGAACAACGCGTGAAAATATGGGCTTCACGGGGGAAGTACAGGAGGCAAGTGCGCGGAACGCCCACACGCTCACCTACAACTCATATTCATGGAATCGAATAGGGCAAATGAGCGCACGGTCAAAGACGCGCACAGGGCCAATCAAGTACGCCACAAGAAAGCAGGCGGTAGCATCCCTGCGCCTGAAATAAATGTGCGCCAAAATGTGCGCTAACAAAAAGAACCCATATACAGCTATGATGAATGATCCATACTGTGGCCCTCTAGGACAAATGAGGTGAAAAGGGGTACTGACAAACACGGACACCCGCTGTGTGAAAAATAGCATGTGCGTGTATTACGGGGTTCGCGGGAAGTTCCACACACGATTGGCCGGAGCACGTGTATTCCGGGTTGCGCTTGAAGTTTCACACGCAATTTCAGCAGGGTACGTGTACTCCGGGTGCGCGGGAAATACCACATGCGAATCCAGCAGCCTACGTGTATTTTGGGGGTGCCGGGGAGTCCCACACATGAATTGGCCATGTGGGTCCTCCCAGCTGTTCCCTCTACACCCTCCACGGCCCCTGCAGGCGGCCCACACCACAGGGGACTACCCTGCACCCCTGCACATGTCCCGCAGGCAGCCCATCCACCATGGCCATGCCCCCAGCCAACCCACATGTCACCTTGCACTACTGCCCACCAACGCATGTCTCCCAGCACCCCCACCCCCCAGCAGTGCAGGGCACCCTCCACCAGGCCCCCACTCATGTCCCCCTGCACCCCCACCCACCAGCAGTCAGGGGCACCCTCCACCAGGCCCCCACTCATGTCCAACTCATGCCCCCCTTCACCCCCACCCCCCAGCACTGTAGGGCACCCTCCACCAGGCCCCCACTCCTGTCTCCCTGCACCCCCACCCCCCAGCAGTGCAGGGCACCCTCCACCAGGCCCCCATTCATGTCTCTCAGCACCCCCAGCATCCAGGGGCACCCTCCACCAGGCCCCCACTCCTGTCTCCCTGCACCCCCACCCCCCAGCAGTGCAGGGCACCCTCCACCAGGCCCCCATTCATGTCTCTCAGCACCCCCACCCACCAGCAGAAAGGGGCACCCTCCACCAGGCCCCCACTCATGTCCAACTCATGTCCCCCTGCACCCCCACCCCCCAGCAGAAAGGGGCACCCTCCGCCAGGCCACCACTCATGTCCAACTCATGTCCCCCTGCACCCCCACCCGCCTGCATCCAGGAGCACCCTCCACCAGACCCCCACTCCTATCTCCCTGCACCCCCACCCCCCAGCACTGTAGGGCACCCTCCACCAGGCCACCACTCCTGTCCCCCTGCACCCCCACCCACCAGCAGTCAGGGGCACCCTCCACCAGGCCCCCACTCATGTCCAACTCATGTCCCCCTGCACCCCCACCCCCCAGAAGTGCAGGGCACCCATCACCATGCCCCCACACATGTCTCCCAGCACCGCCACACCCCAGCAGTGCAGGGCACCCTCCACCATGCCCCCACACATGTCTCCCAGCACCCCCACCCCCCAGCAGTGCAAGGCACCCTCCACCAGGCCCCCACTCCTGTCCCCCTGCACCCCCACCCACCAGCAGTCAGGGGCACCCTCCACCAGGCCCCCACTCCTGTCTCCCTGCACCCCCACCCCCTTGCATCCAGGGGCACCCTCCACCAGGCCCCCACACATGTCTCCCAGCACCGCCATCCCCCAGCAGTGCAGGGCACCCTCCACCAGGCCCCCACTCCTGTCTCCCTGCACCCCCACTCCCCAGCACTGTAGGGCACCCTCCACCAGGCCCCCACACATGTCTCCCAGCACCCCCACCCTCCAGCATCCAGGGGCACCCTCCACCAGGCCCCCACTCATGTCCCCCTGCACCCCCACCCGCCAGCAGTCAGGGGCACCCTCCACCAGGCCCCCACTCATGTCCAACTCATGTCCCCCTGCACCTTCACCCCCCAGCACTGTAGGGCACCCTCCACCAGGCCCCCACTCATGTCTCCCAGCACCCCCAACCCCAGCAGTGCAGGGCACCCTCCACCAGACCCCCACTCATGTCTCCCAGCACCCCCACCCCCCCAGCATCCAGGGGCACCCTCCACCAGGCCCCCACACATGTCTCCCAGCACCGCCTCCCCCCAGCAGTGCAGGGCACCCTCCACCAGGCCCCCACTCATGTCTCCCAGCACCCCCACCCCCCAGCAGTGCAGGGCACCCTCCACCAGGCCCCCACTCATGTCTCCCAGCACCCCCACCCCCCAGCATCCAGGGGGAAACTCCACCAGGCCCCCACACATGTCTCCCAGCACCGCCACCCCCCAGCAGTGCAGGGCACCCTCCACCATGCCCCCACACATGTCTCCCAGCACCCCCACCCCCCAGCAGTGCAGGGCACCCTCCACCAGGCCCCCACTCCTGCCCCCTGCACCCCCACCCGCCAGCAGTCATGGGCACCCTCCACCAGGCCCCCACTCATGTACAACTCATGACCCCCTGCACCCCCACACCCCTGCATCCAGGGGCACCCTCCACCAGGCCCCCACTCCTGTCTCCCTGCACCCCCACCCCCCAGCACTGTAGTGCACCCTCCACCAGGCCCTCACTCCTGTCCCCCTGCACCCCCACCCACCAGCAGTCAGGGGCACCCTCCACCAGGCCCCCACTCATGTCCAACTCATGTCCCCCTGCATCCCCACCCCCCAGCACTGTAGAGCACCCTCCACCAGGCCCCCACTCATGTCTCCCAGCACCCCCACCACCCAGCATCCAGGGGCACCCTCCACCAGGCCCCCACACATGTCTCCCAGCACCGCCACCCCCCAGCAGTGCAGGGCACCCTCCACCATGCTGTAACGCTCACCTGATTCCCACGGAGGCGCTGATCTTGGCAGGAAGGTGTATGTGACTCGAAAGGTGATGTGTAGAACCCGATGGGCTTCTGGGGTCGAACCTCTTCGCACTGTGTGTCAAACTCGTAGGGTGAGGTTTCTGCAGGTGAAAGAATATGGGGGTTAATGGTCTGGGTTGTTCAATGTCCCTCTTCCTCTCTCTCCCTCTCCGTAGAGCCCCCAGGTCGACGTGCTCACCTTAGATAGGTGAATGCTGGGCTCTCCATCTGCGTCTGGTGCAGGGCGCTGTTGCCAGTTCCTTCACTGGTGAAACATAGGCCTCTTGGACTCAGAAGACCGTTACCGTCGTTAACTGCACGAGCGGTGAGTTTCCAGACACCTTTTTAGTCTTTATAGTCTTTAGGTGCAAGGCACGTTAACATTGAACAGGACTTCGTATAATGCTTTTCTCCCTTTTGTCTTGCAGGACTCTTGAGGAAGATGGAGTGAAGCGCCTGGAAATGCGTGAGTAAATGCAAGCGCTCTAACTGTCTTTTCCTTGCAGCGTAGTTCGTGCTGAAGAACAGGCGTTCTATTGCGAAGAGCGCGATGGGCGTAAGTAAATACCTGTCTAATGTCTCTTCTTTTGTCTTTCAGAAGTTGGTTTGCAGCGCCGGAGTCCGCGGAATGTCCGTAAGTAGATACAATGCTTTTATCTCCGCAGGCGGCGATGCAGTGTGAAGAAATCCAGAATTCACGGAGTGCCGGTAAGTAGTGACAATGCTTTTGTCTTCGCAGGCGGAGGTGCAGCGTGCCGAAAATGACCGCAGCCGATGGATCAGGTGAGTAGCACTGCGAGTTAAGGCTGCCTTGCTAACCTGCTGTTTCTTGTTTCTGCAGGTGCTGCTGTCGACTGGATGCAGGAATGGTGAGTATGCTTCTTGCAGATTCAGGATGCAGGAATGGTGAGTATGATTCTTGCAGATTCGGGATCGTAAGAAGAAAGGCTGGAACAGACTCGGTGAGCGTTCTGCTGCAGATGCAGAATAACGCGAAGCACGTTTCGTCTATCGGGTGTGGTTTAAATAGCCTTGGAGTGGTGAGGCGTCTTCCTCCATGGCCCCGCCTAGGTAAGAAAAGAGTTCCAGTTCCAGAAGCTTTCCAGTGCTGAATCCAGGGAGTGGAGCTTGCCCCACCCAGGTAAGAAAGTAGTTCCTGTTCACAGAGGACTTCTAAGAGGCTGGTAAGTAAGCAGCATGGTCTGCTGCAGGTAAGTCCACCCAAGCATCTGCACACATATTATGAGCCCGGCGCTTCCAGTGCCGGGACCGATGATTCTGATGAGCCTGGTGCCACCGGCGTCAGGACAAGGTCCAAAAGGTCCCCGTGGGGACCGGCTGGTGCCTAGGATTAGGGTTAGGGGCCTGCTTCCAAGGACGTTGGGCTGGTCCTGGCTCCTTGGAAGCAGTGATCATGACACATGCCCCCACACATGTCTCCCAGCACCCCCACCCCCCAGCAGTGCAGGGCACCCTCCACCAGGCCCCCACTCCTGTCCCCCTGCACCTCCACCCACCAGCAGTCAGGGGCACCCTCCACCAGGCCCCACTCCTGTCTCCCTGCACCCCTTATCCCCTGCATCCAGGGGCACACTCCACCAGGCCCCCACACATGTCTCCCAGCACCACCACCCCCCAGCATCCAGGGGCACCCTCCACCAGGCCCCCACTCATGTCCCCCTGCGCCCCCACCCGCCAGCAGTCAGGGGCACCCTCCACCAGGCCCCCACTCATGTCCAACTCATGTCCCCCTGCACCCCCACCCCCCAGCACTGTAGGGCACCCTCCACCAGGCCCCCACACATGTCTCCCAGCACCCCCACCCCCCAGCAGTGCAGGGCACCCTCCACCAGGCCCCCACCCATGTCTCCCACCACCCCCACCCCCCAGCAGTGCAGGGCACTCTCCACCAGGCCCCCACTCCTGTCTCCCTGCACCCCCACCCCCCAGCACTGTAGGGCACCCCCCACCAGGCCCCACACATGTCTCCCAGCACCCCCACCCCCCAGCATCCAGGGGCACCCTCCACCAGGCCCCCACTCATGTCCCCCTGCGCCCCCACCCGCCAGCAGTCAGGGGCACCCTCCACCAGGCCCTCACTCATGTCCAACTCATGTACCCCTGCACCCCCACCCCCCAGCACTGTATGGCACCCTCCACCAGGCCCCCACACATGTCTCCCAGCACCCCCACCCCCCAGCAGTGCAGGGCACCCTCCACCAGGCCCCCACCCATGTCTCCCACCACCCCCACCCCCCAGCAGTGCAGGGGCATCCTCCACCAGGCCCCCACCCATGTCTCCCAGCACCCCCACCCCCCAGCACTGTGGAGCACCCTCCACCAGGCCCCCACCCATGTCTCCCACCACCCCCACCCCCCAGCAGTGCAGGGGCACCCACCACCAGGCCCCCACCCATGTCTCCCACCACCCCCACCCCCCAGCAGTGCAGGGGCAGCCTCCACCAGGCCCCCACTCATGTCTCCCAGCACCCCCACCCCCCAGCATCCAGGGGCACCCTCCACCAGGCCCCCACACATGTCTCCCAGCACCGCCACCCCCCAGCAGTGCAGGGCACCCTCCACCATGCCCCCACACATGTCTCCCAGCACCCCCACCCCCCAGCAGTGCAGGGCACCCTACACCAGGCCCCCACTCCTGTCCCCCTGCACCCTCATCCACCAGCAGTCAGGGGCACCCTCCACCATGCCCCCACTCCTGTCCAACTCATGTCCCCTTGCACCCCCACCCCCCTGCATCCAGGGGCACCCTCCACCAGGCCCCCACTCCTGTCTCCCTGCACCCCCACCCCCACCCCCCAGCACTGTAGGGCACCCTCCACCAGGCCCCACTCCTGTCTCCCAGCACCCACCCCCCCAGCATCCAGGGGCACCCTCCACCAGGCCCCCACTCATGTCTCCCAGCACCCACACCGCCCAGCAGCGCGATTTTCCTGGGTACGTGTATTTCAGGGGTGCGCGGGTAGTCTTACACGCGATTTCATCAGGGTACGTGTATTATGGGTCAGCGTGACCTTCCACACGCGAAATCAGCAGGGTACGTGTATTACGGGGTTTGCGGGAAGTTCCACATGCGATTGCCCTGGGTACGTGTATTTCGGGGTGCGCGGGAAGTTTCACACGCAAATTTGCAGGGTACGTGTATTTCGGTGTGTACGTGAAGTTCCACATGCGACTGGGCCTGTGAGAGTGGGGTACGTGTATTCCAGGGGTGGGCGGGAATATTTGCTCGCGACTGGGCCTGGGAGAGCGTGTCATGTGTATTCCTGGGGTGGGCGGGAAGATTTACACGGTTGCCTACAACATGCCAAAAAAAAAGGTCCAATCCGGAACACGTTCGCCAGCATGAAGCAGGCGCACGTCCCGCGCAGCATAAAAGAGTGCGCAAACAACAAACAAGCTCAGACGCCAGGATGAATATACCGTTCCTAGCAGCAGTGGCCTTGGGATACCGCAGGAGGAGGAAAAGGATAGTCAGGGCCAGAATCTTCACACCCAGAACCAGCCTATTTGGTATGCCTGATGACCAGGTGTATGGGAGGTACAGGTTTCCACCACACATAATACTCGACCTGGTCAGTGAGTGGGAGGATGACCTCACATCACCCACCCCGTGCTCCCAAGCACTCAGCCCCCTGGAGAAGGTCCTCAATGTACTGCACTTCTTGGCTACCGGATCATTTCAGCGGACAAGTGCCATAGTGGGGAGGGGTGTCACAGACCACGCAGTCACGGTGCCTACACCAGGTGTTGGCCATCATCACTGCACGCCCATCAGTCTGCAGGCACATATACCTGCCCAGAACACCTGCAGAAAGGCAGGCTGTCAGCCAGGATTTCTACAGGGTGGCACAATTCCCCAAAGTGCTAGGTGCCATTGATTGCACCCATGTGGTTCTATGTCCCCCCAGGGCATCTGAGCACACCTATAGAAACCGCAAACACTGGCATTCTATCAACGTCCAGGTAGTATGTGATGCCAAGGGAATCATCACCTCAGTATATGCCAACTATCCACGGTCCACCCACGACAGCTTCATTTACCGGATGTCAACCCTAAACCGGGACATGGAAGCTGGGTGGAATGGCGATGCATGGCTGCTTGGTGAGTCTAAATGCCACAGCACATGCATGCATGACAGATACAGAGTAATGTCTATACCCCACTAATGATACCCATCACCACCTCCCCAGGGGACAGTGCCTACCCTCTGAGCACCCACATGATGACGCCAATTCGGAACCCCATCACGCCTCCCGAGGTAAGATACAACACAGCCCATATTGCATATAACACGGGGCATAGCGGAGCGCACATTCGGAGTGCTCAAGTCACGCTTTCGCTCCCTTGACCGTTCTGGCGGGCAGCTGTTATACGCTCCCCCAGTAGTGTGCAGGATCATAGTGGCAGCATGTGTCCTGCACAATGTTGCAACACGCCGGGGCCTGGCTGTGGACACGGTGGTGCCCCCACATCCCCAACCACATGCACTCCCGCTGCGCATGGGAGGGGAAAGGGCACGGGGTGAGGCAGCCCGTACGCAGCTGGTGGCTAATTACTTCACATAGAAATCACACCCCTGTGGAGTGCACACAGCCCTGGCACATACCATCTGACAATAAATGATGACTCAATCTGACAATTATGATGAATTAAGGGACAGTCAACTGTCAGAATCATAGCAGCCTGAGATTGTTCATCTGGAAGTGCCACAATGTGTGCATCCCTACCTACACAAACACCACCAAGGCAGTGTCATCAAAAGACACACTTCCATGCAGCAAAAATGAATACCCACTTGCAAAATACAACATGAGAACAGTGCCATGTCACCCAACCCCTCCCCGGCACCGCCACACAACACACCATGGCATGTCATGCTATGTGAGAGCAAACAAATGAATCCCCACAACATGACCCAAGTGTCACAAACTACAGTGTCCCTAATGGAAACTGGACACACATGAAATGCTCACAGTAATGCAGGACCAACAACACACATTACCAAATACTTACCAATAATAATAATCACCTACACAACCTCCAACCTACCATAAACATGACAGTACGGACTTAAGAAATTGGTAGCCTCACTACCTGATAATGCCAGCACTTTGAACACTTCCAACTGTACAGTGTTAGCACCACGCAAAAGTGTAGGTGCACTGCTTACAACATGGACTCCATTTCCAAAGTAGACCGCCTTGTGAAGACATGAGAAATGGACCTTCAAATTAGGAGGATGAGATGGATGCAGAGGCACATATCAATACACCATGCAGTGTACAATACAACAACAATATGCACTAGGAATGTATGCACAGTATTGACTACAGACTGCCCACACATCAAATGGGAGTCCAACGTCACTGTGTAAGCCAATGTCACTTGGGCACACCCTTTGCAAGCCCATGGAAACGGGAAGCAGGAGGGGCATGTGTCGCACAAACCCAAGCATCTGACCCAAATTCAGGACAAGCCTGCATGTGCCCAGCCACAATACAGCGTATGCCCACGGAAGCCACACAAGGCCCACACAACACACTGTCCAAAAAATCAAAAATCAAAATTCAAAATTCGAAAATCAAAAAACAAAAATCAAAAATGGCCATGAATGGGCCAGGGGGCTCGGGGGAGGCCACCCAGGAGGTCCGAGGACAGGATGCACACCAAAACCCACCTGTGTGGATCTTGCGGAAAAAAAAACCCTCAATGGGCTCATGGCCTGCACGGCTACCCGATTGTGAGAGATTCGCTGCTGTTGCTCTCCTCGCCCTCTGCAGCTGCATCAGGAGGTGGTGGCACTATGGGACGCAGCCCACGCAAAGCCCTAGTCTGGTCCTCCATGGCAGCAAGCATGCAGGTGTGGAAGTTCTGGATCTGGAAGATAATCGTGCGGAGGTCCCCATGCAACAACTCACGGGATGCCCGGACCTCCTCACTAGTTGCTTGCATCTCAGCTGAGAGCGTACGTGTGAGCCGCTCCAGCTGCTGTTCTGTCCTTGTGTTAGTTGAAGCCTCAAGCTCAACAAGAGTTACCCCGAGCTGACGGAGTTCCACCCTCAGGGCTTCTCTGTGGCCCTGGGACTCAATAGAAATGGCTTCCCGCAGAGTCTCCAGTGCCGCCCGCCTGTCCCTGTTGGACGCCAACATGTCCTCCCTGTGTGACTGGCAAATGAAGTCTGCAGCCTGCTGTAGTTGTTCAATCAGCCTTTCTGGGGGGACAATGGAAGTGGCCACCCTATCCATGGCCTGAGCCATCATCTCAGATGATGCTGCCTGTTGGTTTGCCATACCGTATATGGATTGCTCCCATGCGGTATTGCCAGGTGGCGTACGGCCACCGCGTCGGCGGGCACCTCACCTGTCTGGGGCAAGGCGAACTGCGCTTGCTGTGCCAGCACTGCCTGAGGCTGCAGGACTGCATTCCCCCTCTGATCCTCTGGCCCAGGAACAGGATCAGATGTTGCGGAGTGTGACCCTGCATCCGTAACCACCAAAGGCGGACCTACCAACACTGACATCCCCATTGAGGGTTCTACCCCTGGTGCAGGTGGGTTGGACAGTGCAGAATCCCTCCCAGAAACACTTACCTGCGACGGCACATAGGTCTCATCCGAATCGACACCTGAATAGAGCTCGGGGGAGGTGCACCCAGAGACACCCCTTGAGATGATGGTCTGCAGCAAGTGTGGGTTCTCACCCACCACCACACCACGTCCCTCACTGGTGCCCGGTCGGGCCTGAGACCCCTCCTGGGTCTGCACCATCTCCACAACCCCAGCAGTATCAAGTGCGTCATCCCCTGCAAAGACATGAAAGAAAAGAAATGGGAACAGGCATTAGCACCATGGCACACAATTAGGGCTGAGAAGCAACAGAAACAGTACTTCATTGACACATGTCCCACATGACTATAACCCTCCCATGCATGCACTGTCACTGCGTATGAAGGGGAGGCAAATGGCACACATTGATGACACCAAGATGGAAGACCAACACATTTGCTGCATGCTGGCTAGCAGTGCCATCACACATTGGCCTGTGATTGGCATGTCCAATACACACACATGACACATGCCATCACACAGATGGCATGTACCATAGCCATGTCACACATGTGACAATAGGACTGAGAAATGCCTAGTGAAACTGGTGGAATGCAGACAATCAGCCTGAATGAACACAGAATAATACGCAACTATGTTGTGGCAAGATGACACTTCAAGGGCAACTGGCGTGAGGTTGGGCTGAATGTCTACTGTTGCCAGAAGGGATACTGCAATACCCAAATCCTGGTGCGCAGAATGTATTGGATGAAGCACATGGGTGACCCAAACCACTCAGGCACACACACCCTCACCTGGCACTCAATCAGAAGCCCTCACACACACACCATGCACATGGATGACACACACATGCATGTGCACTCACCGGACAATGCCTCGTAATCTGGCAGGTCTCCCGCGCCTTGGATCAGTTCCTCCGTGACGTAGGTCCCAGCAACATACTCATGTGGAGTGAGTTCTATGTCCTCTGCTGGAGACCCAACTCCAGTCACTAGAGTTGCGGCATGACTTGAGGCCAGCTATTTCTGTGCCCTGCGCTTCAGGTCATTCCAGCGCTTGTAGCAATCATTAGCTGTGCGCCTCACGAATCCAAGGGCACTTATGAGGTCCGCAATGGTCTGCCAGTGTGCCTGACGTTGTGCAGGTGTGGTCTTGCATCCTGCAGTAATCACCATTTCGCTGTCATGTGCGGACACATACTCAACAGGTGCATCAAGTTCGGTCTGATTGAAGCTAGGCTTCCTTGGTGGGCCGGACTGTGTAGCCGTGTCTGGGGCATCAGCCTGTACTGGACGAGCACTCTTCCTCTTCCGCTTGGAAGGTGGTGGGGATCCTGAGTGTCCTACGCCGCTCTGGACACTAGGGGCAGGAGCCCCGGTGGACTGTGAACTAGGAGTGTGGGAATGAACACTCACCATGGGACTTGGTGCAGGCATTAGCTGAATTGTGATGTAATCAGGGGGAACGTCAGCAGGATGGACTGGGACCGACACTGTCCTGGCTGGGAGACTCAGAGCTGGGGTGGATGGAGCCGCAGCTGCCCCTGCAGCCTCCCCACCCTGCCTACTCGGGGCAGCAGATGACATAGCTGCCCCTGATCCAAATGGCCTGGGACACCAACGTGCACCGCCACACATGGCCTGGACCTGCTGCCCTGGAAGTCAGCCCTGGAGTCACCCTGTGCCAGGTCTGGTGCCACAATGGGCTGGTCCAACAAGGGCTGAGCAGGGATGGTGGCAGCCACGTTACCCTCAACCAGGGGGGGTGTCATGATGCCTGCCCCCGGAAGACCAGACCAGGCCCAGCAGCCCCGGAAGCAGGCATCATGCCACTTGGAGCATGCCCAAAAGCCCCAGTTAGGGGCTGTTTGGGTACAGTCCTGGCGCCTGGGGCGCCAGGCTCATAAAGATAAAGTCAGTCCTGGCACCATGGGCGCCAGGCTCATTATTGATAACTTACCTGAAGCAGACCATGCTGCATACTTCCCCCATTGGTCTCACATTTCATGGAACTACAACATGCCCATGATTCATTTAAATGGTGGGTAATTGACCGAGTTATAGGCACTACCAACATAGCCAATTCCCTTAAACATAAGGAATCTTGGTGGATATTCAAATTACAGACCCTAACAAATGGCCTAAATGAAGCAGCCCCCTTGGACTACCAAACTACTACCTGAAAATGTCCTCAAGACCACCAAAGGTGCTCATGACGACCCAGTACTGGCCCAGTAGTCTGGACCAGCAGCGTATCCACTGACTCCAACATATGGGAGGACCTATCATACTGTGGATCCGGCTCCCTCGCCGGTGCCAGCCTAAAGGGGCCCCACTGATGTACATAAGCCCCCCCCCCGGCCCTCCGGCCCATGGGGAGGCACCCCTGCCTACACGTAGCCAGCACTCACCGCTCTTTAGAAACAATTGCGGTCTCCCCCTGACACATCTATATGTGACACGATAACCATTTCCGAATCAGGTCCGGTGGCACAGTCACACAGCCATCCACGCCCGCGCTCCTTAACCGCAGGGCAGTGGCTGCAGCACCGCGACACATTTGCACGCCCCGCCCCCTTGCACCATAGTACGCGCGCGCACCGTGCAGACACTACACGGACCCGCCTTACGCATGCGCGCCAGCTGAGATACTATTCAGCACGCGCGCGCACATCGCAAACACTAGCCTGCCCTGTCTCACGCATGTGCGACAGCCCTGACACTATACAGATGCGCTTGCTCTATTAGACGCATGCTGAGCAGCGCCCTCTCGCATTTAATTACGACTCCTCACCGGACAACTTGCTCACGGAGGAGTTGCTCCAGCCTTATTCGAACCAAATATGACACAGGTGAGCCCTCTTTTTAGTCTCACCTCAGCCTCTCTGAAACTCCCGCTAAAGAAAGGCACCTTATTTTCCTCATAGGCACCAAAGACCTCAGCAAGCACTTTACAGAGGGCAAAGCTACTTATTTTACACAACTCTTTCTTTCCACTCTCATTTACAGGGCCACTTCAAGGGACCCACACTCCCAGGCTAAGGTTTGAACTTCATTTCCAGCTTGCCCAGACTGTGACACTTATGCACAGCCTACAAATTACCATCTCCACAGATTTCGGGAACCACAGTAGGTTCCAGGAAGCTCCCAGGAAAGGTCAGTTTCTGAACTATAAGGGCTCACAGCCCTTCACTTCTTTATTGTAGCCACAGCAATAAGAAGCTCTTGTATCCTTTCACTTGTATTTTATATAGAAACACTTGGTACTCTCTTCTAAGTGGACACCTTTTTCTTTGTCTATCTATAGGGAGACCTACATATATAAGGCCCCAGAAGAAGATTGGGAATGTAAACAATCGAAACGTCAGTGATCCTCGTGGGAAATTTACTGCAGACCACCTTTTTAGGAGCACACTAAAATTTCCTCCATTCTTTAATAGACGTCGGACCAGTCTCTCTTGACATCCTGATTTTCTAACCACGGTTATATGAGCAAATATAATTGTTTGAATTTTGTGCTTTTCCAAATTTATTGTTCTGTTTGTTTGTATTGAGAAAAACAGTAATTGAATACAACATGTTATAGCATTGAACTTATGGAATGGTGGACTTTATGAAGTAATACTGTGTTCACCCCCAGCTTTATCCTAACAAATAATCACAGCATATTGTTTGTACAGACCAGAAAAGAACTGCACAAGTTTTAAAGTTTTTTCCTTTGCTTTATTCAATGTTTTTCTTCACTTCTTTACATATGCACAGTTGTTGATCTGTTTTTGACCTAGTTATGTCAAGCTAAGATCATGGTGATCCCCTGTGCTACCTTGTTTTATCTGAACATTTGTTTTGTTCTTGTTTTAAGAAAATAACTAAAAAGACTAGCCACGAAAACAATAAAGAGGCTACCATTTAAAAAAAAAACAAACATTGTTAATGGTTGTTTCATCACCACATGATTAGGATTTAACACTAATGCATGGTCTTTCTCGGAAGGTTTAAAACATACACTGCTCTAAAACACTGCAGTATGGAATTAGAGAGGACAGGAACAATCAATGTATATACATCTTGTTTTCCCAGCCCATTAGTTCCTGCCCGATTTTAGGGCTGTCCCTCCAGTTACAAGCATACTCACCTGAGGCAGACCATGCTGCTTGAAGACTCAAGCCAAGTGAGGCTTAGGAGGGACTATTTTACTAAAGGGACTATTTTGTTACTTGGGTGGGGCTGTGGAAGAATACTTACCTGGATCTTCTTCCAAGGCTATTTAAACCACGCCCGGACAGCCACACGTGCTTCGCGTTATTCTGCTTGCTGCAGCGTAAAGCTCACCGTGTTTTCAGCAGCTCCAGTCTTCAGCCACACCCGCTTCAGTCCTGGGACTCCTGAAACAAGAAGACAAAAAGGATAAAGGTTAGAACAGGAGTTTTAACTTTAATCCTTGCCTGGATCCTGATCCATTTCGCCACGGAACTGAAAGACAGAAGTCTTTGAAGCATTGCTTTGCATTCCTACGGCGCTGCGCTGAACTCACCTGCTTGGCGGTACTTCAGCATTCCATCACGCTCTCTCCATCTCGCGGCCGCCCTCCGACACCTAAGGAGACAAAGACAGCAAGGTGAGCAAGGGGACTCTCTAAGGCCATACAAGCTACCCCCAAGGACTTACCTGATTTACCACGGGAAGTACTCACCTCATTCCGGGTCGGCGCAGTCAACTCTGCTTCATCGACGTACCCCAGCCCCTAAGTGGAAAAACACAATAGACTTACCTGAATCTTACCGAGTGCCATTTGGAAATCTTCGAGTGGATTAATCGGCAACTTGCAAGGAATCGGACAGAGTGAAGAGCAGATATTTGAACTCTTATGAACAATTGGACTTTAGAGTCAATACTGGAACTCACCAATTCCTCTACGCCAGTGAAGTAACTGGTCATCAACGCGCCCTTTGGTCGACGCAGGTTGGAGACCTCATCCTTCCAAACCATCAGGTGAGACTAAGGAGGGAACATCAAGAGTGATCAGTGGGAAGACAACGGGAGTGGGGAAGGTGGGTTGACACTCAATTCCACGGGTGGTTAATTCCTCTTCTCCTTTGCAGAAGAATATTCTTGCGAGCCAGACAAACTAGGCTGAGCGGCCAGTCCAGTCAGTCATCTCGGCGCTACACGTCACGCTGGTGGAAGTAACAGCGGCCCAGTTCCGGTCGACGCCCCCGTGGGAACCAGGTGAGGGTAACAGGGGGGGCATTGGTGTCCCTGACTGGTCACCCACACATGGGGGGCTAGGGGCACCCTGCAAGTCCCGGCCACGTCCCCTACCGTATCCACCACGGCCACCTCTTGTGGCTCGGCCACCTTTGCCACCCTTACCGCGTGCTCGCCTCCCAATCATGGCACTGACGTTGCTGTGCGTATGGGAGTTGCAGTAAACTATTGTCCTGGGCAATTAGGGGTTAAAGGGGTAGGGTACTAGATGGAATTCGTACCCTAGTGCTCTAGCAAGGCTGTATGTGACCCCTGGGGGAAGATGATGGGTCACGCAACGCACAGGCACCCCAAAAAAGGGAGATAATGTGCACGCAACCCCTCCTAGACCACGTGCGTAGAAAAATAAACCTGCACTACGCTGTGGCACCCAGAAACACAAAAATGAATGTATGCGTGTCACACGCAGCCTAGACTGACCTCTGAAGGGGTAGGCAACACACGGGGCAAGCACAGATGTTAAATACGTGCGCGACTCACCGTCTGCCAGGAAAAACCGCGTGAAAAATACGTGCGTGTCCGCGTTGGCAACACCACCGCCAAAAGAAGAATTGTACGCTGTCTGAGGAGACAGGACAACAGGAGAAGTGAACGCTGTTTGAGAAAACAGACCCAGGAAAAAGACAAAAAGAGAAAAAGCTGTCAGAAGTAACAGGGAGTACGAACTTGGAATGCCGTGAAGTAAATCACGTGTGAACCGACAAGAAGTACAGATTTCACCCACTCGCTCTCCATGAAAAGCACGTACAAGAAAATGGCGTTCTACACGTACCTTTTAAACATGCCCACACGTCCAGCGTCACTTCCGCGTGTATGCGCTAAGGCCCTATCCTCCAATTACATGAGCTGAGGGCCAATCGCGTGTAAAACTTCCTGCGTACCACAGTAATACACGTACCATGCTGGAATCGCGTGTGAAACTTCCCACGCACCCCAGTAATACACGTACCCTGCTGAAGTCGCGTGTGAAACTTCCCGCGCTCCCCAGTTATACACGTACCCCGCTCACACAGGGCCAATCGCGTGTGAAACTTCCCGCGCAGCCCAGTAATACACGGACCCCGCTTGGCGTTTGCTGTTTGGCAGCCCTGTAAACTGGTCACAGGTTAGCGCAGACATTTGCGATGATTTGGGGATTTTGATGGATTTACCTTGCGCGAGGGCGTTCTTGGGGGCGTAACTGGCGCTGCTGCAGGGTCGCTGCGCCACTCTGTGCCACGGCTGGTTTTGGGGGCTAAAATCCATGAATACGCTGTGCGATGAAATGGATTTTATCGCACGCGGCTGGCGCAGTGTATCGCACGGGGACACTGTGCGCCAGCCGCGTGCGCCACTTTTGTGCTAAATTCTATGAATTACCCTGTTAGTGTTTCCTTTGCAAAGAAAAACACGCAATACAGCTTTTTGAAACAGAATGACTTTTTGGCAAAGCACCATATATGGCGCTTTTGCCAAGAAGTACCTCACTTTCATGTCAAGGCAAAATACAGTTTTTGTGTTTCTGAGGGCGTTTGTACAACTCAGAACCCACCACTGGTGTTGATGGAGTGTCCCGCACATGTATCTAACCTATTTACATAACTTTTTTGTTGTTGAAAACTTGACATTTCCAGTCTGAGGCCTTATTAATCAGTCCACTGTTGGAGACTGATTCTGACACCGACATCTGTTGACTCCAGTACACCTTTACTTTGCATACCTGCAGCTTAACCCGAGCATGCTAGCCAATATATTTATCACTTTGGATCTTGTGAAGAAGATTTGACAGGCAAGGCAGCTTTTTTTTAAAAGTGACATTGTCGGCCTTACAGCCTCAACATTTTATTTCATGGTAAGTGCATTTAAACTAGGCGATGCAATGGCATGGTAATAGTGAGCTCACAGATGGATTTTCAGCATTCTAAGTGTTTCCTGCGCCAAGAAAAACACATTTTAATTTCTGTCAGCAGTGACAAAAAGTGTGAAAATGTTCAAAATTCTAATGGGAAACACAAAAAAAAGACTGTATTCAGGGGAATTAGAACACGCTGCATTGAATGTACATCTACAAATGTTAAAAATGTGTAGAGGAAAAAAAAACTTTTTGTGTGGAAGGTCTTTTTCGGTCCAATGCCATGGAACTCTGTGTCGGGTAAAATTTTGGGTTTGTCCTCCTTGGAGCCTCCAAATTTTATTTCATGGTAAGTGAATTTAAAATAGAAGGTAATAGTGAGCTCACAGGTAAATTTTCAGTACTCTTAGTGTTTCCTTCACCAAGAAAAACTTTTGAAACAGAATGACTTTTTGGCAAAGCTGCCAAAAGTAACTTACTTTCATGTCAAGGCAAAATACAGTTTTTAATACATTTTTAAATTTCTGTGTAAGCAGTGATAAAAGTGTGAAAATGTTCATAATTGTTTTGAGAAACACAAAAAAAGACTGTATTCAGGTGAATTAGAACAAGCTGCATTGAATGTTTATCTACAAATGTTAAAAATGTGCAGAGGAAAATAAAATCAACATTTTGTGTCGAAGGGCTTTTTCGGTCCTATGCCGTCGAAGTCTGTGTCGGGTAACATTTTCGGTTCGTCTCCCTTGGAGCTTCAAAATTTTATTTCATGGTAAGTGAATTTAAATTAGAAGGTTGCAATGGCATGGTAATAGTGAGCTCACAGGTGAATTTTCAGTACTCTTAGTGTTTTTTTCACCAAGAAAAACACGCAAGGCAGCTTTTTGAAACAGAATGACTTTTTGACAAAGTGCCAAATATGGGGCTTTTGCCAAGAAGTAACTCACTTTCATGCAAGGCAGCTTTTTGAAACAGAATGACTTTTTGGCAAAGGTGCCAAAAGTAACTCACTTTCATGTCAATGCAAAATACAGTTTTTGTGTTTCTGACAGCGGTTGTACAACTCGGAACCCACCACTGGTGTTGATGGAGTGTCCCGCATATGTATCTAACCTATTTATATAACTTTTTTTTTGTTGAAAACCTGACATTTCCAGTCTGAGGCCTTATTGATCAGTCCACTGTTGGAGATTGATTCTGACACCATTCAAAAACACATCTAAATTTCTGTATCAGCAGTGATAAAAAGTGTGAAAATGTTCGAAATTGTTATGAGAAACACAAAAAAGACTGTATTTAGGTGAATTAGAACAAGCTGCATTGAATGTATATCTACAAATGTTAAAGATGTGCTGAGGAAAATAAAATCAACTTTTTGTGTCGAAGGGCTTTTTCGGTCCGGTGCCGTGGAACTCTGTGCCGGGTAAAATTTTGGGGGACGACCCCCTTGGAGCTTCAAAATTTTATTTCATGGTAAGTGAATTTAAATTAGAAGGTTGCAATGGCATGGTAATAGTGAGCTCACAGGTGAATTTTCAAAACACGCGAGGCAGCTTTTTGAAATGGAATGACTTTTTGGCAAAGCTGCCAAAAGTAACTCACTTTCATGTCAAGGCAAAATACAGTTTTTGTGTTTCTGACGGAGTTTGTACAACTCAGAATCCAACCCTGGTGTTGATGGAGTGTCCCGCAGATGTATCTAAACTATTTACATAACTTTTTTTGTTGAAAACTTGACATTTCCAATCTGAGGCCTTATTGATCAGTTTCAGGGAGGCAGGAATGCTGTTCCAGAGGGAGGCCCCTGCCGAAGAGAGCGATCTACCACCAACTCCTAGCTGGAGATGGCTAGTTCTCTCATTAAGGGAATCTATCTCTCAGCTAAAGTCTCTGAAAAAAGATCTTTAACCAAGTGAAACAATTTAAATCATAGGTTATTTTAGTTTCTTGGAATTCATTAGGCTTGTCCCATTTAACGTCCTAGAGGGCCCTGTGTCAGTATTTTAAAAAAGTAAGTGCACGGCCAGTGATCACAACTTTCTGGCTATAAGGTGGAACATATGCTCACCCAGAAAACTTTACATGCCAGCAAAAGTAGAGAATAATTGCCCAAAGAAATCACCTCAAATTAACCGTGGAATCATTACTGAAGATCACCCAACTTTATCAAAAGGACGGAGTTGAGTTCCGCCACAAAAACGTCCAACCGCCGCCGGACTATCAACCACTTCTGGTCCCGTATAGCTGGGCTACCAACAAGTTCAGACGTAGCAATGGATCCTTCAACCACGCATATTGCGGGGAACTGGTGGAGAAACGACGAGAATTGAGGAAATGAAGAGGTTATTGCGGGCCTACCCCTCCTTAGAAAACCAAGATCGTTTCAAAATTGCCCAAAGAACTTACAAATCATGGATCAGGCATTTTTGCCTTAACCTAAACCAACAGGACGCGGAATCCATGCTGAAGATGGTGTGTAGTCATCATCCGCGAGAATTTTGGGCACTTTTGAGATCTACAGCCACTCCCCAGGAGGAAATTCTGTTAAACAACATTGGGGAGGAAGTCTGGATGAACTTCATCAAGACGCTCTTCCAGGCACCTTCGGTGTCCTCCATCACTGAGGAAAACATTCAATCAGAGCCTTGGATCGATCTGAGTAACGAAGTGGAGATAATGAAAGTTCTTTGTAGACTTAAATCTTCTAGAGCTCCCGGCCCAGACGGAATTACTAATCTGGATCTTCAAAAAACCCAGAAGGAATGGTCGACGCTGATTAGTGCAATTTTCAAACGCTGCATGGACTACAGGTCTATCCCATCTTCTTGGACTACCTCCATCGTGGTGCCCATCTTCAAAAAGGGTTGCAAAGAGGAGCAAAGGAACTATCGTCCTATGGCATTGCTGGACACTATTGGTAAGGTCTTCAGAGCTCTTCTGCTACTTCATTTCCAGTGCTGGGCAAGAACTGCCCCGTGTGCTGACCCGTTCCAAACGGCATTCACCAAAAACAACGGAACGTCGATTAACAATTACGTATTGGAGTGCGCTGAAGAGCAAAGTCATTGATGGGGGTCCTCGTGTCTTTGTGGCCTTCATTGACCTGGCTCAAGCTTTTGACCAGGTCAATAGAGAGACCCTTTGGGAAAAACGGAGTCGTTGGAATTGCCCTGGAGACATAGCCCAGTCCATCCGCGCGCTCCATCATAACACCAGGCTGCGAGTGATATTGAACCAAACTGGCTTACTATCTGATGAAATCCCAGCCGGAAGAGGCATCAAGTAGGGCTGTCCCTTAGCCCCGGCCCTTTTTTATCGCCTACATCGGCGACTTCAAGGACTCTGAATCGACCATTCGTTCTTTTCCACCGTGCATGGGAGCGCAGAAAATAACACAACTGTTGTACACTGATGATATGATCTTAATGGACCTGACCCCGATTGGCCTCCAACGCCAATTAGACAACTTGGCCTCCTATACCAGTGCCAACGATCTGCAAATCAATGTCTCAGAAACAAAGATATTAGTCATGGAAAAGGCAAAACGCTCAAAGGAAAACTGAGCTGGTATTTGGAGGGGGTCGCCCTTGAAAAGGTACAGCATTTCAAATATTTGGGAGTTACTCTAGATTGCTCAAGTGTAGATGCAACCTTGCAACTTACTCTCCTGGACAAAGCTAAATAATTAGCCACCCAAGCGCGTGCATTAGATGCCGATGATAAGATTCTGTCGTGCAAAGGTGGTCCCTTCCCTCACCTACGCAGCGGAGGCATTTCCACAAACACCTCTGCAACTTTGGCCTAAGTTGGAAGGCTATTTTTGGCAGAGAGTTTTGGGTCTACCAAAATCATCCTCTATGCTACTAATCAGAAGAGAGCTAGGTCTGCTCTCCCTAGGAGGAACAACAGAGATAAAAAACATGATGTTTTACAGGAACACTCTGCTCCCAGACCATTCACATTTATTAGATATCATTTCAATGGAAACACTGGGCACGCATTGCAGCGTGTTGAATTCCTGGGAAGCATTGTGCAAAGCGAAGCTGCTGGAAATTCATTCATCCGAGGCTGAACTCATTCGAAACCCTAAGAAAATAAAAAGGAAAATGGCTGAGCTAGACTGTATTAAGACTTTAGATAGTGCAGCCAAGGCAAAATCAACCAGCCATCTTCCACCTCACCTGAGTAAACTAAACAGGGTCCCAAACTACTTGAGCAAATTTCCTAGTTAGAAATGTGTTCTTGAGGGCTCGTTTAAACCTTCTGGAAACTCGAGAGATCTTGGCAGTCAGAGGGCAGAGCAATTCAAACAAATGCCGACTCTGTTCGAATGAAGATGAGGTTGAAACTATACGCCACTTGTTACTTAACTGTCCAGGCACAAAGTCAATTGGTGAAAAGTATTTGTTACCGCATCTATCTGCTTCTTATACTAGAGATGAGGAGCTGTGGTGGGGCCGGCTAATGAGTGGTGAAAGGACTACTTGGACAATCGCCACAGCACAGACGTTGAAACAAATCTTGGCCCTCTAACTAACCAATGTAATCCAATGCAAAACTGTATTCATTTTTGGAATTTATGTCTTCTGCTTCTGTTTTTGTAAAAATAATTCATTTGATTAAATCAAGTAAATAAATAGATAAAATAAAAAGTAATATTGTATGTATTCAGGAATCTTGGATCACCTCTGAATTTTATCTGGATGGTTTTGATTGTCGTTTTCAGTTAGCAAAAAGGGGAGAAAGAGGTTGTCCATCAGCGGGCCTTCTGACAGCCATAAGGAATGAGGAAGGTTGGAAAATTCTACAATCTATCTCCCCAATTAAGGGTGTGTCGGCAGTGGCAGTGGCACTAGAACTAAAACTAGAACTAAAAATGGCACAGCGCATCTCGCATTTCCTTGTTCTGAATATATATTGGAATCCGCTGCAGGAATTCAATCTGACCAGAGAGAAAATTAATAAATTCCTAACTGAGTTGAATGCTGAAATTCCAACATGCTCTAGCAGCTATTGGCACCAAGAAGAAGATCTGGGATTATTAACTGTGTTGAATTTCGAGGGTCATTCCAAAATAGCAGATGCCCCAGGGGGAACAACAAGGATGAATTTACAGGAACATATTTGGTATAAACTGTTTATGAACTGGGGTGTACACCATGCTAATTCCATCACAAATAGGGACCTAGACTTGTACACTTGGACTGATGGGTTTAGGGTTTCTGCAATTGACCACATATTTCTGTCACAACGCTTATTTGATGCCTGCTTAAAATGTTCTATTATGGTTACACCTGGAATTGTTCTTCAAATATTGGAATTGGTAATCAGAGTAGATCTGGCCCACACCTCTTTCTTATGTACTTCCTTGTGTCCGCAAATAGTTCAAAAAATAGAATTACGTGGCATGATAGGAATGTTGAAAAGCTAAATACCTTGTTTGTGGCAGACTTTCATACTAGCTCACTGGCCCAGAGAACTTTTAGATGTACCCACACTAATGTTCTGCCCACATAGACACTCTTATTATTAGATCAAATAAAACCAAGGTGGTGATAACTGTAAGACCTACCCACCTCTATGTGTATGACTTATTGGTCAAGTCCCATAAAACGGAGTGTAAAAAGCAAATACGATGACTACTACATAACTTGTGGCTCGGGAAGAGAAGATGTTGGGTGTCCGTCGCCTCAAACAGAAACTGAAAAACTGGTTAAAAGGCCATAATGTTAACATGCTGCATTTGGATAATGAAGCAATGTTAACTGCTCTGAAAGATGGTACTGTGCGCCAATTCTGGAGCCTAATAAATACATTACAGTCTTCTCAGATGTCTACACTAACTAACTGCATATCTCAAGATACATGGGCAGGACATTTTGGTAGCTTATAAGCAGAAACACGCACTATGTCGGCAAGCGTTGTAGCACTAAGAAATCAACCGTGGGCCGGTAACATCACTGTAACAGAATTAACAACGCAAATTCAAACATCGAGCTCCAATAGAGCATCGGGTCCTAATAGACTAGCAAATATTATTTTTAGGCAAACCCGGAGTTAAAAGCAAAATCCTTATCTGTATTGTTCTCGGATATTATCCAGAATAATCAGATTCCTGAATAATGGCATACCTCATATATCATCCCTTTCTACAAGAAAGGAAGTAAGAACTCACCATCAAACTATCGCCCTATCGCAGTAATGGATGCAGACTTCAAGATTTTAGCAGGATTGGTACTTAAGCAGGTGGTTGAATGGTTGGAATTTAATTCTATTTTATCTAATCAACAGTTTGTTTTTCGTAGGTCCATGGGACAAAAATAGGTGGCCTGCTAGTTACTTTACTGCAGGAAAATGCCTGGCAAAAAAAGGCTGTTCCTATTTACATGCAACAATTGCTCTGTCTCTTGCTTTTGACCTTTTGGATCGTGTTCTACTTTGGTCCCTTAGGAATCCCCTGAGGAATTCTGGCAATACTAGAACATCTGCATGATTAATCACTAGTCCAGGTATGGTCAAACTGCGAGGGTTTACTCTCATATCCGATTAAAACTGGAAATGGGCTTTGACAAGGCTACATTTTTGTGCCCACTCTCTTTAATTCATACGTGTCAGATGCTGGAAATATCCTTGATGCCGCTTCCTTGATCTCCCCAAAAATGGAGGGTGTGAACATTAATTAGTGCGCGTACGCACACGATTTTTTGTCAATAGATAGTACGTCAATAGGCTTACAGCGTAAAATCAATGCTTTTGCCAACTATTTGACTGGGAATGCTTTAATTATAAATGGCAAAAAATCTGTAATAATGCGTCCGAGCACCTGGAAGAAACCACAGATGGTGAGATGGTTTCTGAACAAACACAAATTGGCATTTAGGACTTCATTGCGGTACTTGGGTTTTCCAGTATTTGATGGGTCAGGTAAAGTAAGGTATTGGAATTGTTTCCTGGAGAAGACAGATCTGTTAATCTCGCAAATGAAAAAAATACATCGTAAATACTGCAAATTTTCATTGCTACCTCTCATACGCTTTTATAAACTAAAGGTTATTCCAAAACTATGCTGTGGATTAGATTTGTCACCTCTGAGGGTACACATGGATATTTATAAGATCGAGGCAAAAATCTGGAGATCATTACTGTATTGTCTACCCAAATGTATTCCATTAATTGGATGCCTTAAGATATGAACTGGGGCTTCAATCTTTAACTAGTTTGGTGGAATGGAGGAGACTATCCTTATTTAGGAAACTGATGCTGGATACGGGCAATACCCTATACTTTGACTTGGGGATCAAATTAAGAGCAGGGAACTCTAATTCTCAGTGGCTATCATCTTTGCAGGAAGCATGCGTAATAGTTCTGAGCAAAGTGGATGTGTCATTAGATGCTCTACTGTCTAACCCTGTTCGAGTGAAGCACCTGCTACAAAGTCTTGATTGGGAGAATACAATGGAGGAGATAAAAAGACTGTACTATATTACCACCTGGTCTCAAACTGGAAGTGCATGGGGTCTCCGGAATCGTACTTAATTCGATTTCCAGACCCACATTGGCGTAATGCCTATATGAGATTTTGTTTTAATGTACAGTTAACAGGTGAAATTCAAGAGATCAGAGATGTTCAGGGGCGGGGTCATATGCCATGTCGATTCTGTAATAGTGCAAAAGACATAGACACTCTTAGACATCTTCTGTTGGAGTGTACCTCTCTCAGAGAGAAATGATTGAGTAACTTTGGTAATTTGTCTCGAATTTGGAGAGAGTTATATCGGATATCATCTTCATGGGAATTCAGTGGCATTAAAGCTGGCAATGGCTCGATTCCTATCCGAAGTATGTGGCCTAATAGCGACACGACCAAACAGTTTATAAAGTCTAATGAAGACCTGATAGTTACCTAATACTGTGCAATCTGGAGAGTCGATTGCCTGGAAATTAATTGGGAATTGGGATCCCACAATTGCATGTATGTTTAGTCAGACTACTGGAAGCTCTTTGATTCATGCTAGGTTCGCTGCTCTCGAAACGTAAATCTGTAATTCTTTAATGGAAACATGCTATTGGAAAATTATGTACTGTGGTCGTAAGGAATTGTTTGTTTTAGCTATGTCCTTTGTAATAGTAATTGTTGCGTCTTCCGGTGCATCTTAGGGATGAATTGCCATATATTGAGTTGTCTTATCTTGAAATGTGAGAATTGGATTTTGTATATTAACATTTTATATTGAATTGAATTTTAGTTGTTATTCTAACATTCTTACTTTATTTGAAAAGTTGTATTTGAATTACTAAACAAATAATAAAAAAATAAAAAAGAAGTGTGAAGCTAGTGGTCAAACGCCTCAATTGTGGGATTTCTGTCGAAGAATATTGCAGTTATACACAAATGTGTAAAAGTAAGTAGATTGAAATGCAATTTTAAGTGACTACAAATCAAAATGAGAAGATTTAAAAGAACTTTGTATGCACTGGCCTGATATAGTTATGGAGACTCCCTTCTGAGTTACACATATGCTTCCCGTTGAAATGAAGCATCTAAACGTGACTCACAGAAACAGTGTACTGTTCTCATGCTAATTTAATGGTAGTTTAATGCTGCTTCAGCACACATCTCTGTAACCACCCATACTCCTTCTGTACTACGTCATTAAGGGGTCATCAACCAAGAGAATTATGGCTCTTTAAAACACAATTCGGTTGTATAAAGCACCTTACAAATGATAAATAAACAAATACATTATATCAATTGGAAGAATATGACAAAGTCATGCTATTTTTGCTGGTTACATAAGAATGTATATGTTTAAATGTATATATAAGTTAGTGTTCGCGGTGAGGGTGACACCATTTTGGGATTTTTCGGGAGATTGTATGTTATCCGTTTCAGTGTTCACTCTGCAGTGCTTCTTCTAAATCTTTCCGGAACTACTCTCATCAAATCGAATCCTGAGTTTGATTTCCTCTGCAACTGGAAACTACCCAGGGTCAAAATCTTGAGCATACATAAAGGATTACATTCTAAACACAATATCACTGAGGAGCATTGTGTTGGAGATCAAAGAGACACATCTGAGTAAGCAGCACACTTTGAGTAGAAGAAAGGCATGGTGCATGCACTTTGCTGTTGTTTTCTCAGATAGTTCAACACATTCTAAAGCATCAAGGTGATGGATCACCCTTTAACATTTAATATATTTTTTTTTATTTTTACTTGCATTTAATCAGAGATGATTTTTACAAGATTCTTTGAAGATTGAGTATAAATGTTCCATTGTGTCTCTCCGTCCAGCTGAGATATTTCAAAATTCTTTATGTTTGTATTGTTCGAGCAGGAATTCGTTTGTTCGTCGTGGTGAGGTCGCGATGACCATCAAGCTCTAGAGTCTACTCCGGTTTTCCGCGCTGTCTTTCATGGGTTGGTTGATCTTTTTTAATGCTAAGTCTATTAGTTTGACAGTTGCCAAGGTCCATCTTTTGGTCTCTCCTGATATCAGTCTGTGCCAGATGGAATCTTTCATCTACCTGTAAGAAAGGGCTGCAGATAGATACATCGGTTTTGTTTGGTTTTTGGGCAGGACATCACTAGATGTCTTAGTGTTTCTGGCTGGTCTGGATTTTTGCATAGGCGGCATCCGTTTTCTGCCGATGGAATTCTGATTGCCAGAATTTCATGTGTCATTAGCAGGTTTAGTCTCGCTTTCATAAAGATATTCTGCATCAGATCTTCTTCTGTGCACGCCACCTCGATCAGTATTTCTTTTTGCCGGGTGACACATCTGTTTAGTGCCTTGCATTTTTCACTTTTGACTTCTTCGACAATGATGTTATAAATGGGCGATGTGTTGTCAACTAGGATTTTTCTGTAGAGGTCCATTGCGCTTAGCTCCACCGATGCTGCTAGAGATACAAGGCCTAATTTGCGTCTGATTGCTGCCATGGATGTTGACTTGGGTACGCCCAACATGGCTTTCCACACGTGGCCTTCGAGTTTGTTCCGTATAGACACAGGGATGTTTAACGTTGCGTCCATTCCATAGATTAGCGATGGGACAACTTTCGCTTTACAGAATTGGATTGCTGGAAGGATTGGAAATCTGCCGAATTTGTCATTCACAGATCTGGTTTGTGCTGTTAGCCGCTTTGCCTTGTCCCAGAGCAGATCCTGCATCATGCTTTCTCTGGCTGAGCCGTCAATTATCACTCCTAGATATTTGAAGTGGGTTACAACTTCGATTTTCGTTTTGTCCAGGAACCAGTTTTGGTTCTTGGTTGCCTTCTTCTTTGCTTTGTCCAGAACGAGAATTTTCGTTTTCGTTTTTGTTAATTTCAAGATTGTTTTCTTCAATGTATCTTGATGGTTAGTTTTCGTTGTAGACCGATTTGGTCTATTACGATCATGTTGTCTGCATACAGAAGCCTTGAGATGGATGTTTTTCCTATTTTGGGGGGAATGCACTTATTTTAGATTCTGAGTGCTGGTAGGAAGGCGATGAAAAGAGCTGGGGCAAGGGGGCAGCCCTGTTTGACTCCTCGATTGACTGATATTTCCACTGACAGTTTTCCTTGTCTGTTCAATTTGACCCACATCTTCATTTTGGCGTGGAGGGCAACTATTGGTTCCAAGATGGCTTTTGGGCATTCCCACTCTTTCAGTTTAGACCAAAGGTTTTCTCTGTCAATTTTGTCAAACGCTTTTGATAAGTCCACAAAAGCCATGAACACTTTCGGTGCTCCTTCTTTGACTTTTAACTTCAAGATGTTTAACAGCAAGATGTTGACGACGGTCCTGCCATTTTTCTGGAAGCCCATTTGAAAGTTGTCCCTACAGGGAGTATTTCTTGCCCATGACCTGAATAGTTCCAGTATGCGTGTTGGGTATATTTTGCTGATAATGTCAAGGAGAGCTATTGGTCTATAGCTCTCCGGATCTTCTCTGCTCCCTTTTTTGTAGATTGGGACAATTAAGACATTCAACCATTTTTCCAGGATCATTTTTGTTCTTCCACAGTGCTCAAAAATGTTACTGAGTAAGGCTGCCCATTCCTTAGGCAACTGCTTCAAATCGAGATTGGTCAGGCCATCAAGGCCCGGGGATCTAGAGTTTTTTAGTTTGGTTATTGCCTTTTCAACCTCTTCCTGGCCCATGGTGTTGTGGATACTCGCTCTGTGGCAGCGGCGGTGTCCCGGGGGAAGTCGAAGAGGGCAGCAAAATGGATTGTCCAGTTTGGTTCCGATACTGAGTTTGAGATCTCGTTGTTTGGTTGAGTGTTCATCGATTTAATTAATGACCAGTAGCCCCTGATTTTTCAGTACTTAATCTTCTTAACATTTCTTCTGAATCTTGTTGATATAAATTAAGTCTGTGGTGTTTTAGCCATCTAGTGTATGCCTTTGCTTCCTTTTGCCAGCTCCCCCATGCTACTGCTGTGTTGGTTTTTATTGCTGTTCTCTTCACTTTCCGCAGAGCTTTTCGTTTCTTGACCACCAACTTATCATATGCATGTTTCGGTTGAACCACGCTGTTTTGCTGCCCTGCCGCTTTTACTCTGTAGGCCAAGTGAAGTGGCCGATAGTTTGGTATTGCTTCAGCATATGATTGTGACTTCACTGTTCTGCTCAAGTTGTATTTGGCGTTAATCTTCTCCACATCTGCTGTTGTCAGGCGGAGGTGTGTTTGCTGGTTGTTTACTGAAACGTTGTAGTTGTAGATCTGTTTGACTGGGTGCTTTTTGCGGCAAGAACAATGAAGCAGGTTAGGATCGCTGTGGGTGGTTCTTTGAACCTGAAAAGAGCATATGAAAGGCAGAAGTCCTCGGCTTACAAAAATGTAGTCAAGTGTAGCTTTAGAGTTCAAGCGTTCCCAGGTTAGGATTGTGTTTTGTTGCGGGAACAGTGTTGTGATGTTGTAGAGGTTTCTCGGGTTTGTTAGGTTTAACCAAGCTTTTCCTCTTTCTTCTGTTGATTCTTGTGGCACAGGCTCATTGGTATTGTCTACGTGTTCATTACAGTTTGCGTTTAGGTCTCCACAGACGATAATGTCAATCTTGTCATAGTCCGCATAGATCTTGTCAATGGTTTCCCCCATTGTAGCGCAGAAAGCTTTCGTTGTTGTGCGTTGGAGATTTCCAGTACGTATTTATGATCGCTAACTGTGTGGAGTACTCTGGGTCTGGACCTGATGTTTTATGGATCCAAGATATAAGGATGACCAGCATGTCGTAGGATTCCTTCAGTTTTTCTTTTACTGTGAATCCAGAGCCTATTCGAATTGCAGTCAGAAGTTCAGAAGATGGGCGGCCACCGTTAACCTTTTGAGGCTGGTGATATTTCCACCATCTAGTGATGGCTTGTCTGCCAACCAAGTCTCCTGTAGACATAGGATATCGTACTGACCCAGATTGACGTCTCCTATCATTGTTAAATGTGAGTGACCGCTCATATTCCATGATCCCAAGGTGCATGTTTCGCAGATGTCTAGTCCCGAAGATTTACTGGATCCTTTGGGGGTGGATACTGAGGGGGACGGTTGTTGCTATTTAATAGCTTTCAAGTTTAGGGCTGATTTGAACCATGACCACGGACCTTTTGATGTTGCAACCTCACATGTCCTGCTTGCGTTGTCACCACGCGTTTTGTTGGTTCTTTGTCTTGGCGTCTTCGGAGAATGTGTAGGTAAGGATTGGCTTTGCTGATCGTTTGGTTTAGTACTTGTTATTCGGGTACGTTGGGTATAATTTTGTCTTCTGTGATCCTCGTAGGACTGATACTTATGCTCCTCGAAGCTAGCTCTTGGGTGTCTGTAGCGTCGGTCTTCTTGTTCCGTATTGTGGTTGAAGGTATAGTTGGCGTTGAATCCTTAGCACTTCCCTCTTCTCTGATTTCGATATAGCTCCTCCGTCCTTGATGAGTAGTGATGGTTAAGGAGTGCCACTTCTTTTGTTTTAAGGACTTTGACATCTATTGCCCTTGAGTCTTTCATTTCCGTCAATGTGAAGCCCATATGCTTGATTTCTCTGTATATGCCGCTGTACTGATTTCTTGGATGCCTTGGGTCTTGACGTGTAGGTAGGCTTTCACTGTTTTCCCTCTGTAGTATGGTTCGACGAGTGTTAAGTCCTCTGTTTTGAGTTTCCTCAGTGTGTCTGTTTTGCTTGCTATTTTTAGGACAGTTTTTCTATTTAGTATCATGAAGCCTTAGTTTTTTTCTGATTGTTCCAGTTTAAATATGTGGACATCTCCTTCTGCTTTGTCGCTTTTATTTTGCCAAGGATTAGCTTTCTTGGGTTACTTGCGAAATTCTGTAGTTGATTGACGCTCAGTCTTTTTCATGTTTTCCTTGTCTGGATACTCTCTTAAATACCCTTTATTGTTTTGCTGTCTGGGGGCATTTGGGTCTTGCGGCTCGGCAGAGATGAAGTTGTCAGTTTTTGTTGGTCCGCCGCTGTTTTTCTTTTGGCCCAGTCGGGAGAGGTAGACGGCATCTAGATTCAATGTTTTCCTTTCTGCCTCTGTTGTGAGGACAGCCTTTTCGGTTTCACTTAGGTCGGTTTCCCAATGTTGGAACATGTTCATCAAGTCTGAGTTTACCATGAATTTGTCTGCTGATATGGGCGATCTAGTGAGATCAACTACCTTGTAATGCCTCTGTGGGTCTTCAAGAGCGTCCACGCCTTGTGTTGAGTTTTTTTGACCTACCGCCTTTGTTTCTTGGTCGTTTTTACTGTGGTTGGTTGTTATTTGATCTGCTGCCCCTTGGGTTCCTAGCTTCAATGCTATAGGTTGTTTCTTTGTTGCTACATGGTTCCTTGCTGTTTCTGGCAATGGAGTAGTTTCAGTTAATGGTTTCGCCCCTGTCTTTCCCTTTACTTTCATTGATTCTACCAGGGCGTTAGACACTTCAGTAGCCGGCCATGCAAGTGTTTTTTTTCCACTATCGTGGTTTGTTTTCTGTTTTCCTCTTGGAGAGATTCTAATGGCTTTTCAAGAGCTGCCACTTTTGTTTCCCAGGATTTATGCTGATTGTTGTTTCTTGCCTCCACTGCCGTTATATAGCCTTCTATGTAAGTCATTTTGGTGTTCATGTTGGTAAGAACAGAAGTGTTGTCTTGTACACAGTCCTTAATTGACTCATAAAGTTTACAAACAGGGCTAGGGCGATGGTAATTGCTGACATAATCGTTAGCATGTCTGTTTTTTTGTTAGGTGACTCTTTTTGGGTTGCTATAGATATTTCACTGAGTTGTATGTTCTTTGGCGAAGAGTGAATGGTAGTTGGTTGCCTAGGGACCCGTGGGGACTCAAACGTCGAGTTATCAGCTGAAAGGTTTACTTCGTGTTCAGTGTCCGGTATCAGGACCAAAGGCAGTGTCTTGCTGCTTCAGGCTTCTTGGTACAGGTGGTCCAGTGCTCCCTTTTTTGCTCCCTTATTCGCTTCCTGCCCCTTGTTTAGGTGCGCTTTTGACCAGGCATAGCGGTGCTCTCTAGCCAGCTGCTCCCTTATTGGATCATTCTGGGTTTCTGGAGAAATGTTCTCTGCTGAGGTATGCCTTAGTTGTTTTTCAGAGTGAATGCTAGCCTGATCGGGCAGATTTATAATGTTCTCCGCTTGCGAGAACCTCTCCGGTTGCTGGAGTGCATAGTCTCGGCCTTCTATCTGCTCACACGTTGCTCCAAGTCTAGTTGCGTTATTACCTGTGTGTCTGTTGATTTTGCCGAGATTTGTGCTTGGTTTAAACTTGTTGTTCCTGCTAGCGATATAGCAGGGGGGGTTATCTCTGTCATAGGTGGTTTTAGAGAGAGTCCAACTGCCACATCTATTTTGCACAGTTTGTTTAGTGCGGAGGTATCTTGAATGGCCTCCAGGATTTCAGCATCCGATAGTTCTGTGTCTGTATCTAGTTTCCAGTTTTTGGTGTTTGGTGAAGAAGGCTTTTAGTGAACAGGACATCAATAGATTTGGTAGGAATTTAGACACAGCTGGGCTCCTTTTGTGTGCTTTTGGATGCTTGCTTGTTATAGTTTTCCGCTTGTTTGTTTTAGCCTCTTGGGTCTCTTGTTTTTGTCTATTAGCTTTCATATTCGCTTGGGTTGATTGTTTTTTCGGTGGTTGGGTTTTTTTTTTTGCCATTTTTTTGTGTTTTTGCTTTCAGTAAGATTTGACTTGCATCTACGTCTGGATCTGGGTTTTCTTCTTCATTACTCTATTCCGAATCACTGCCTGCACCATCCTCACTGTCTTGGACGATCGTAGATGGCTCCAAGCATCTGTTTTTGTTGGAGTGGGTTGGGCTCATTGTGCTTGGGATTTGTTGGTGAGCCTGGAGTTCCGTGTGCACCATAGCTATTATGCTCGTTTTTTTAGCTATTATGCTCGAGGTATTCATATTCAACTTTACTGACTCCAATGATTCCAATGTGGCCAAAGTTGCATCCGCGCTTCCCCTCTCTAGCTCAGCGACTGCCATCCAGCGAAAAACCATACACTTGACAGTGAGTGAATGCACTAGGATACTAGGAATAATAGCCTTTGTTGGCCTATTGATCCTGTCTGGCATGTTCCATGCCAGACAAGAAGCTCTTGACAAGTTATAGACAGAACTGATGGGAATTTTGGAAACAAAAGGGTGGCCCGATATGTGGCAATGACTGTGAGCAATATATTAGTACTATAACAGAGGAGGTCCTGCCATTGTCAAGCTTTCCATGCATCAATTCAGCATGTGTGTAAGTCTAGCATTAACTAAGGTGCTTAAATCCCTTGTTCCCTTCATGAACCTATATTCTGGTTTAGTTAAAGGAATACATCACAAGTTGTGATCTGTAATTTGGGTGTTTTCAAGTAGCCTTGTTTTATTTCTTTTATACCTTTTTTGTATACATATAGCATTGACCCAAGTTTTACTTTTACTATATTCTTTGAACGCAAAACATTAAGTGAATAGAAATTAGTGCAAAAACATACTGTTAAGCAACATAGGTACATTTAGTTGAGAGACATTGTGGACAATTGGAGAATCAAAGTTTCAGTGAGCAATTTTATATAAGCAACATTTCATTAGTCATTTTTCATTTAATCAAGAACCAGGGATGTAATTTCACCAAAATGCCAGGGGTTGCGGAAGTGACATCACACGATCATTGACCTCTGATGGCATCACAGGAAGTGATGTCATTTGACCCCACCCCAAAGTGACATAACAGGAAGCAATGGCACACAACCTTTCCTTCCTTGACGAAACAGGAACTGGCATCAGACTGCATTGTTCGTAAATACACTACGAAAAATACGGTTGCTGAATCATTGTAATGTGATATACATTTCATACAAGAATGGATCACCATATGTATCGTTAATATCAGTGTGTATAGACGTCCAAGGCAAAATGATGATGTGCTATTATATAGCACTTACGCTGAAGCGCTTTATATACAACAAATGTACATACAATATCGCCCAACCTGTGTTGGCACTTATATATCGACCTCAGAAGGCTAAAAGGCTGAGTTGGCCTTGCTAGGATTCAAACCTGTGACCTGCAGATCAGGCACATCCGGGGACGGACACATTCCCTGACTAGGATAGCCCACAGAGAGCACTTGCGTGTTCAGTTTTGTCAATGACCCTAAATCCAGAAGAGGAACCGTTGGTGGAGGAAAATATAGCGAATAAATAATTAATCTTTA
This sequence comes from Ambystoma mexicanum, assembly GCF_040938575.1. Lineage (NCBI taxonomy): Eukaryota > Metazoa > Chordata > Amphibia > Caudata > Ambystomatidae > Ambystoma > Ambystoma mexicanum. The sequence continues at coordinate 1,095,086,731 of NC_090941.1, forward strand.
TGGTGGACTCAGGAGTGGAGAAGTCATGTGTCGGTGAAGGGAACTTACCGCTATCAGGAAAGACTCTCGATGTGCAGGGATTCTCTGAGGCTGTTTTACCAGTTTCATACACAAAAGATCTAGACGTGAAAGTGGGGGGGAAGTTCGTAAGGGCCCTCCTCCTATACTCTGAGTTCTCCTGTCAACTTGCTTGGTGGAGTTCTACTAAGTAAGTTGAACATGACAATCTCATTTACAGACAGAGGTGTTGTCTGCGCCACCAAATGATGTAGTGGCACGAGGCATCCCTCTTAACCCTGACATGTTCATTTACAGCATCAAGGTGCTTGCACGAGCCAGCTCTCAGATTACCAGAACCTGCTGGAGAGTGTCCACTGATTTCATTTTTCGCCCTGTAGTGTCTCCTGAGTTAGTTGCAGGCACAATACTCTCATTAGATCTAGAAGGTTTACTAGCGTCTGCAAAAAGAATTGTAGTACTAGATACTGACCCCCATGGGTGCCAATAGCGCACCGTGTTATGCATTGATCCCACTGTACCCCTGAAGGAACTAAGCGATGCAGAACTCCTTGAGGATAATAACAATCATGGGGAGATCATCCTCAAGATTTGCATACCATGCAAAATAATGGTGCAGTTCAGAGCCCCCTCATCGCTTTTGTCGCACCACCCAGATGGGTAGCAGCGGCAAGTGGATTTAGGTCACCTGGCCTAAGCCCTGCCCACCTGATGTCTTCCTGCCTGCCGCTCTTTTTCACCACTTAGAAAGTCCCGCCAACCTGGTGCCTTCCTGCTTGCCGCTCTTTTTCACCACTTAGCAAGCCCCGCCCACCTGGTACATTCCTGCTTGCCACTCTGTTTCCCTACTTAAGGAGCCCTCCAGCCTCTTTTCCTTTGCAGATGGGGAGTAGATAGAAGTGGATCTAGTTCACCTGGTCTAAGCACCACCCAATTGTTTAGCCCTGCCTCTTCCTTCCTGCTCTTAACTATTAGATCAAGGGTGTCTCTCGCCGGGGTGTCTGCAGTGCAGGGCAGATGAAGAAAAGGGTAATTCTTGTTTGGACCTGTTTGGACCAGGAGGACCCAGGGCCAGACCCCCTGCTAAGACATCAGGTAAGCATGCACCAACATGTGTTACCCCCTATGTCCACACAGGCCATCCCGACCCCCTCTGGTCCCCCTGTGATGTTCCCTTGTGCCCTCCTTCTCGCACACAGGTGTTGCCTGTTTTGCTTGATGCTTCTACCCTGCTCCCCCTCAACCTCCCCCAACCTACTTCTACAGTAGTCTGTACTGATACATTCTGGTTTCACCATCACCGTCTTGTGGCCAATGCTGGATTTGACTTTTATGGACTTCATTCATTCATGCTCTGTCACTCTTTCTCAACTCTCATGCCGGACTTCCTTTGCATCTTGTACTCATGGTGGCCCTGAATCATGCTATTCCCATCTTCATCTTGTATCCTGGCTTGCAACATTATGTGTTACTACTGACTTCTGAAAATGTATTCGCTCTCCACTCTTGCTTCTCTACTGTTTTTGACTGCTTACTCTCTGTTCTCTCCTCCTTTCCCTTCTCCCTTTTCCTATCTCCTCCCCTTACTTTCTTCTATGCACTTACTCTATCAGAATTGTCCCTGGACCTAATATGATAGCGACCTTGTCTGTTTCCTCCACCTTCTCATTACTGTTTTTTCCTCCCCACCCCCCGAGCACTATCTGAAATGTCATCAGGCCTAGTATGATAGTTGCATGTTTTGTTCCTCCCCTCCTTTTCTGCACCCCTCTCCCTCACCTTGTGTTTTTCTCCGGCTCTACCAGAAATGTCATCAGGCCTAGTACGGTAGTCACCTGTCTGTTTCCATTTCCTTCCCACTCTCCCCCTCCCTTCCTTATCTATGTCTTAGCTCTTGTACTATCTGAAATGTCGTCAGGCCGAGTACGATAGTTAATTTCACATCCTTACTGTTCATGGCCTGTAAGAATGTCATTGAATTGTCCCTTGTGTCCTCCCTTGCCTTGAAGCGCTTTGAAACACATTGTGTATAGGCGCTATATAAATAAACTATCATATCACCCCCATTCAGCCAGGCCGATTTACAGCATGTCCCCACACACTTTTGGACATCCAATCCACATGATGTAGGGATGTTAAAAGAAGTTACCCCTGTAAGGCGGGGGCAGTACTCCTGTGGGTGAAACAATACTCGCTGTCCAGAGAAGCAGAAGAGGAGATCGGGGAATCAAAACAGGCTTCACTGTACCAGGGGATCATAGTACCCTCAACCTCTCCATGCAACACAGCAATATAGCCCATTAAAAAGGCAACAGGGGCAGTTGGAGGATGATCTAGGATATCTGCCCCCTTAATGACGTAGTACAGAAGGAGCTTCTACTTGTCCCCAACCCAGCATCCATTTTGTGCAGAATCCCCGAGGAGGCAACTCACGTCACTGTTGTGGATTTGAAGAATGCATTCTTCTCAGTACCCCTTCAACCAGACTCTCAGTACCTCACAGCCTTTAGTCTGGGCTGATAGCAGTACAAGCACACTCGTCTGCCTCATGGGTACGGGGAAAGCCCCAGCATATGCAATAGGATACTGCACGTGTGCTTGCTGCATTTGTAAAAAAACGAACCTTGCCAAAAACGTTTGTTTCCTGGACTAACCTGCTACTGGCACTGCGAGTGTTTAGAAACTCTTGCCAGCTCGTTGCTACTTCCTGGAGGAGGAGGGGCCCACCGTTGGTCACGTGAGCTGTCACGTGACATCATCTTACCTACAAAACCAGCCCCAGCCGCCCGAGTGGCGTGTTTGCTGCATTTGTAAAAAAACGAACCTTGCCAAAAACGTTTGTTTCCTGGACTAACCTGCTACTGGCACTGCGAGTGTTTAGAAACTCTTGCCAGCTCGTTGCTACTTCCTGGAGGAGGAGGGGCCCACCGTTGGTCACGTGAGCTGTCACGTGACATCATCTTACCTACAAAACCAGCCCCAGCCACCCTTGCGGCGTTAAGCGGAGTAAAGGGCACTGCATTTTATATGGAAAGAACTGTTTTGCTGCTGTTTGGCTCGGGTGGCTCAAAAGAAGGTAAATCGTACAGCTCACTAGTTATTAATTGAACTGTGGGGAGGAGAGACGGACTAAGGCTGCTCCTCAAGCCATCAAGCGTTCCCAAGGCGATACAATCAAAGTTGATATATTTGCAAGTTAGGAGAATTGTTATTTAACATAGGATTTTATTATCATTTATTCTGATATAAACCGTAATTGTTTATCTTTAAGTTTTTACTCTTGCATAGCAGAACACCATGGTTATGGTGAAAAATACTTTGAAAACAGGCATGCCGAACTTGGTTACGGGCCCTCTTACTGCTGTCTCTCACCCTTCTTTAAAGCAGTCCATTTTGCCATTTGTTACCCCTACCTCTCCCAATTTTCAAAGTCAAGTAATGCGTGCTGCTACTGTCCGCTCTCAAACAATCTGTGAAAGATCAACGGATAGAACGTTGTCTCCCCTTGTTGTACCTATGGTAATTACAACAGAAATTGGCATTGCGTCTTCACAAGCCACCAGTGTCACAGAGACCTTACTCTCAGCAATACCCCAATCTGCACAGCAAACATATATTCCACTTACCTGTTCCATCCCTATCGATCTACCTAGCACCATCTCAACCATGTACCATTCTGCTTAATGCGTTCCGCCTACAAGCAGTCATGCAGAAGTTACAGATACCACATTAGAGTCTGCATGTTTAGCGGGAGACATACATGATACCTTTCATCTCAATTCAAATAAACAGAAATATTGCTCTCCTGTTCATAAAACTCAGCCGATAAACAGTGCACAAAACATTGATTTACCTCAGGTACAAGTAACTTCAATATTACCCTTGGCACCCATCCAGTGCTCTGTAGCTGCACAGGTTAATCTACGGCAAGCACATGAGCAATTACGAATATTGGGAGAGGTGGGCGAAGACACTATAGAATCCATGAATTTATCTCACAATTCAACCTGTCCTAGCACTGAAGTAGTATACATATGCTCAAATACAGGTGACTTAATCCAATTGCAGGAGGATCAGTCACATAACAATACAGTAGTACCTGCTATCCCTGGCCCCCCTTCACGCTCCAATCATTTGAATTCTGTTTCGTCCCCAGTACCCCAATGTCACTGAATTGACCGCAAGCCAAGATCAGAATGAAAGAACAAATGAGAGTGTACGATTTAATTAAACAGACTCAAACAACATAACCAGAACCACGTATAATGTGACCCCTACAAATAGTAGCAACTCCCTACAACTATATGTACAAGTAAACTGTTTGAAACTTTACTTCCTAATGTCAATAACGATGTGTGTAATGCAACCAGTAGTACAAACATTACAAACAGTAGAGGCAGGGTAGCAAAAGGGTATGTATTACACCATAAGAGAATAAAAAGACAAGCATGTAAACTCAAATATTATGCATACCAGTGCTTAGGCCTAGATGCAGTTAAAGATATTCATCACCCGAGCACTCCAACAGTTGGTATTCCGACATGAGTACAGTGTGAAGATAAACAACTAATGGGAGTTATGTTTGCTCCTTAATACCACACACATCTGGGGCACCCAAGGTTTTAGTACCGCAGGAAGTACCAATGATAGAGGCACAAAGCCTAATTCATCTGTACTATGTAGGATCAGGGGCACTTTCCAGGCATGCAACATCCACCCTGAACTTATTAATCCAGACACACAAAAATGCAAAAGGAGTTCAACCAACCACAACTGTCTCAAAGAACCCTACCTGGTGATCGAAGGGGCGAAATACACTAACAAGTGGCAAGATGGTTGTGTTGATTTGTCTGTTGAAAAAATTGAATAAAGTCATTTCGAAATATCCATAAAAAATTAATTAAAAATAAATTAAAAAAACAATAACCAAGGCTGAGATAAAGAATGGGATAAAAAAAAAAAACAAGTGGCAAGTACCAACCCTCATGTGCAAAGCTGAAGGACTTTTTGAATCGCTCAAGAAAAAATGCGCAGACTTGCATACAAGCTTGGACAGAGCACATCAGCAAGTTAACATGAATTGCAGCCATAGAGAAGCCAGTAAAGTACACCAAGAAAACATTTATGAAATAAGTTTTTACAGTGAAGGAACTGTTTCTGTTGGTTCAAATGAATGGCGTAACAGAACTGTGATAATTCCAGGCCTCAAGAAAGGCACTGCAGTGCTGATGGACTACTACTGGGTTTGTAGCCAACAAGCGTACTTGAACCTCCCGTCTTCTTGGAGGGGCTATTGTTTGCTAGGTACACTGCACTCAGCCCAGTTAGTAGTCCCAGAAAAACACCTGAAAGGCGGGCCCCTGCCTGACGAAGCACCAACAGCAAGAGAAGCACAAGACAGGATGCCACCACCAAACTTGTGTATCCTTCCTGAGAAAGAACCATATGACCAACTGTGGAGAAGAAGATTATCGAATTACATATCGAAAGACTTGTCTGAACTGCTCACGCAAATACCTAACGAATAAAAGCTCTATAATTCCACAGAGCCATTTTTTGCATCTCTAATACCCAGCATCCAGAAATGAGCAAATGCAAAATGGCTGCAAATTGTGAGGTGCAAATTGTGAGGTGGGAGCTGATCCAGTTGCCTAATGACACTGAACAAGGGTTCAGCTGAGGGTCTTAGACTAATGACAATGCAGAACAGGTATGTGCGGATCTACTGACAGCCATGGAAGATCGGGAGTTCATGTTGCACATTCGTACCTTCCAAATATGCTGAAAATTTTACCTTATCACACGCTATTTTGGCAATGCATGAACTAGGGGTGAAGATGAAAAAAGAAGCTGGCATTCAAGATGAAGATTGGTTCTCCCTAGCCTTCAACTGGGCCCCATCATGGCTTGGAACATTGGTGAAAATGCTGGTGCCCATCCTCGTGTTTGCCTTGGTGATCTTCTGCATGTCCCAATTGGGTCTCAGGTGTTGTGCCAAAGCGGTGCCTAATAGTGCAATGATGATGGTTTCTGTAGGGAGTCCTAAAATATCTGGAAAAGAAATAGAAGTACAAACTGACTGTCCCATTCACCACATGGCCCCAATTCCTATTGGAGATATAGTTGACTGATTTAATGGCACAACCATTGTCCCTCCCCCTGACCCCAAAAATTACAAAGAAGTATGGGTTGACCTGGCTTGGGATGGTTGTACAGGGAAGCGTATTTGAGGAATGGCTGGTCCTTTCATATTATTCTATGTTCGACAGAAAAACCCAGAAAGAACATAATTTTGTATTCACAGGCTTGCATGGCCGTGCTGCACCAGTCGAGCTTCATGGAAGGATTTCACTAGGCCCAAATCATTAAGGCAAAATGAGTCCGCACCACCAGTTCTCACGGATGTCCTTACCCCCTTGTCCCTTCACTGTTGCATACATTTAGTATAATTGGGAGGAATGCACCCTGCTGTGAGACAACTCAAGGCTCCTTGCAGTACCCATTTATCACAACCAAGCTGCCAGCAGACCTATAACCCGACCCAGCCAACCCAGAGCCAGAGCCCACACCACTGACCTGACCCCCACACCCCTGCATTCCATGATAAGTGAGCGACCCCCCATCCCCTAGCATAAACCAAGCGACCATAAAAGATCTAAGCATGCACAACTGTTTCACCCCTCAGCATAAAACACATCCTTTTTAACACGAGGTACAGGGAGGGATAAATTATAGATCAAGCAAGGGTGGATACCTTGGGTGAGAGAGGAGCGGTATCAACAAAGCCTAGAATGTGTGGGTCAGTGTGACTGTATTTCTCCCTACCTTTCCACTGGCACCAATCCCCAAGCCTCCCAGGTGCATGCCACAGTGGTGTGGTAGTAGGCGTAGTATGCTAGCATAGTTTTTACAATGTAACTCATGAGAGACCTGACAGTCACTTGTGGAGAGATGAGCCCAGCTGACCCACGAGGAGCCCAACAAATGCTGACGAAACCAACCAATTGTTGCCTGGCGTCCCATATGGAGCAGGATCATGTATACTGTCTTTCCAATCAACTGTGTGGGTTTCGACCCTTTATGTGATGTCATCTATGACTCTACTGCCTCTCAAAAGGGACTGACCAGTATTCTGCAGTCAGAACGTTCCCGAATAGCAGAGTCATTTTGTATTCTGTACAATTAAACCCTGTTATCTTTGCAAGCTTATTTCCCTAGAGGGTTGCCTTCATTCTGGAATGTGTGTAAACAGGGACTTGCCTTCAACCTCCTCTATTATAGAACCAATGGGAAGCCTATCTTTCTGAGCCACAATGAATATCTAAAGACTCAAGCATATCACAAGGTTTATGCGCTTTAACAACAAACCTACAGGCAAAGAAATAAGGCAAATGGGAAAAATGGCAATAACAAGGACATATTGTCAGTGATTGTGGCACCGAGTCTGATAGGCATTGTTCCTTGGCTAGATCGGCAGTTGTGAGCAGTTGGTGACCTTCAAAGACCACTCTCCCTTCCATCTGTATAGCTACAATATACCAAAGAAATACGGCAGCAAGACATGGCGTTGTTGAGATGCCATTGCCTGTTATTCATTGCTTGGTGAGGATCATATAGGGAAACGGGTTGCAGCAACATACCAATATAGACATGGCTGTGGTGCAGCACCTTGTGGAACAGTGGCAGAACATGGGCAGTAATATTGTGGGGCCAATCTCACCATCAACGTATATCTGCCAGAGGAACTTTTGTCCAAAGACGTGACATATGTGGGCACAGTCAGGCAGAACAAAGCTGACACATTCCTGGTGTGCCACTCGAGCAGTCATTCATTGGACTCTGTTTAGAATTGAGATACCTGGGGGGTGCTGTTGCGTGGCTTGAGCAATGGCTGCAGCATGAGAGCACTAAATCGGAGGCTCAAGAATCGGGAAACATATTGGGCACACCGTGGCAGTTGGAGACCTGAAATATATACAGAGACACGGCGGAACATCAGGGGAGCACTCAGTACCAGTCACTGAACTCTCGACCCCAGCACAATATGAAGCCTGGGCGCTGCTTCGATCCCTTTGCACATGGAATAACCCCGCCCCCCTCGGCAGCAAGACTTTGGTGCCAAAAAGCTCAACGGCAGCCTCAGCAAAACGGGTCACCCTGGCTCCACTATGCAGCGACCTGAGCCATATTCCTTCAAGATCATAGCTGAGCTCTGATAGCAGGGGCACCCCGGGGATACCTGACTCCATAAGTCAGCACAGCGCAGGTCCAGACTGTGTGAGCCTCAAGCTGATATGAACCCCCCATCCTGGGAACCACTGATCCTTTCGTTGGTGGGTGACTGTCTGCCCTATACCATCCAGATCATTGACCGAAACAGCCTGCTGACTGAGGCCAGGCACACCCTCCCTGCGATGAGAACAAGCGGCGCTGCTGGAGGTCGAAGCCCCTACACCAACAGGCTTAGGCACATCGCCGGTGCAGAGCTCAGACAGAGGAAACATCTGCCTGGCCCAAATTACAGAGGCTACAACGCTGCACAATGGTGAGTTGGCACGGCTGGGGGCCCCCAGAGGGAGGGAATATTATCCACCCCACCACTCACTCTTCCATCCCCCCGCCACCTGCCAAAAAATGAGCAGAGGCCCCCACAGAGGGAGAGCTGTAAATAGCAGGGGCCTGGACACGCGGCAAAGTGTTATCCATAATTGATGCAGGGGCTCATTGCTGTGAGAGTGAATTCCCCCGAGGCCAGCTACTGAGTCCCTGTCATATAAGGGGTCTCTAACCCCCCATCAGCGGCCACTGCATACTGCACTTAAAGAAACAGGCCTACAACTTTCACGTGCCAACTCCTAAACCACCAGCCGCTCACACAGCGTGAGCCACTACAGAAGTACAGAACTGGCACAACGTATGGTCTCTATGCCATGCTTATAGATCTCTGCTAGGGGAGACATTTGGTGGCCTCTACTTGCACTACCTGGCTAAGACGTGGCAAGGGAGATCCCATATTAGAGCACGCCACCACTGGAGGACTGAAAGAGCCACGGCCCGCTACCCTATGCCACAGGACACTAAATGAGAGCACAGACTCTGGGAGCAGCGGCAGGAATACTAGCCCCTAATGGGGGACAATAGCAGCATATCCACAGTGCCTCAGGGCAGCGGGGCCCAATCCCCGGATCCCAACCCTCCCAAAGAACTGAAGCCGCTGTTGCTGGCCACAGCTCAGGACCGCAGACCCTTCTACTGTATCCCCTATAAACAAGATACCGCAGATTCACGATCTCAAATACGACAGGGGTGCCGGTTAATAAGCCGTGGCCTTGGGGGACTAACAACAGATTCCTGCACCCACACTACCAAATCTCCCGGAATGGGCAACCAGAAAAGGCAATCAAAGATGGACCAATTTGCCAGAACATACTGAGAACCCCTCACGCAGGAGGAATCACCTTGCCCATCCCACCTTGACATCTTAGTCCTAAACCAAACTCTACAGGCCCTAAAGGGTAGTACGGATAATCTGGGGGCAAAAATAAATGCCTTAACTTGTAAGGTGAACATCTCAGCGATCCAAATAGATAAACTATGTGGTATGATTGCGTAAGCGGAACAGAGGATCGGAGGCAGAGAAGATAAAACCACTGAACTTCAACCTGAGGTGACCACCTTGCAGCAGGCAGTCAAAAGAGTAGTTGCCAAAAACAACGATCTTGAGGCAAGATCCAGGAGGAATAATAACCGCATTACGGGGGTGACAGAGAGCAACCATATAGACAATATGGAGCTGCTTGTTGAAAAACTACTCAAGTTCTGGATGACCCGCCGGTCACAAGCATGTTGGAAAGGGCACATCGCTCACTAGCAGCGAAATCCCAGCCGGGGGCCCTGGAAAGGGCCATCATAGTTCTGATTTTTAACTACAGAGACCGGGACACCCTGCTGCACATGGCAAAAGAAAAGAAAACCCTGCAATATTGCCCTCTCATTAGATATGGACAGATCCTCCTCCATCCAGACAACGAATGCACGGGCGGCCCAGAAGTGGAAGTCTATTGTGAAAGATCACTCCCTCATTGACGCAGGGGTCCGCTGTAGCTCTTCCAGGATAGACTACATCCAGATATCCCCAGAGCTAGCCCGGGTAACCCATAATGCACAGATGCTCCCCTGTTCCCTATCGGACCACTCCCCAGTCTTGGTACAATTAGATTAGCCACATATCCCATCCAAACAGCTCCAGTGGAGATTCAGAGCTTGTGCGCTGGAAGATGGCGCCTTCCGCGAGGGAATTGGTCAAAATATTATTCAGTTGTTCCACACAAACACAGACTCTGTCCCAGACTCCAGAGTGGCCTGGGAAACCTTCAAAGTACGGCGGAGGACCTCGAACAGGAAGGGCCTTTTGACTGAGTCTAAAGCCTTCTCAGCGGCAAGGGCGCCAACGACTACTGGGATGTCCGTGTTGATGTTATGCATTAATGCAAATAATCTCTGTAGGTTATTTTGGGTAGAGTGGCCCCCGGCTTCCAGGAATGGATCACCACTATGTCCTGGTGTGAGATGAGAGACACACAGTACAACCAAACACTGCTACCAAGTGGGAGACCCAAGGATTATTGGGCACTGTTCCGACATTATATTGCAGAGCTAGAAGAGGTCAGGGATCAATCCTCCTCACAGTATTAGAGTCCAGAGGGAAGGCGTCATCTTTTACCCCCTCCATCGAAATTGGGTTCACGTATCTCTGAAATTAACACATGATGCAACAGGACGTGTGAATGTATACCCAGCAGCAAATTAATTGCCTCGCGCTGCAGAAGTAAACTAATCCAATATCGCTGATGTAGGAAACAGCCCAAAAAACTCACATTTTTGATGTGCAAACGTAAATGAGTAAAGGTCTATGCCAATCGGGAATTGGGGAGTGGGGCGGGCGAGAGGGTGTAGGGGGTTATTTTTCTATTTCACTGTGCTATTGTCAGTTGATAATAAATATAAAAGTCAATAAAAAACTGTTTTAAAAAAATTGAGGTACCTAAGGCAACTCTCTTCTATGTTTTGAAAAAGGGGACAGTGTGATATTAGTCTTATCAACACAATGGCTGAGTAGGTGAAGGAGACCAGGGAATTCAAAAATCATAGGGAACTACAGCATAATGAAATGTAGCTTGACAAAGTTGCCATTCTTGTGTACATGTATACTGGCAGTCACATAACACACCTGTGATCAAGAAGGACACCAACACTATGTATTTTCAGTTCAATGTGTTAAAGTGTGGACTTTGTATTTGTAGGGGCCAAGGGAAACACAAAAAATAGATCTCCGATAAGAAATTATAATAGCAATCAGGATAGTCCCTCTCCTTCCAGATGCAGGCAGTTAGATCATCAGGATCCTGCAGTCACTTTCCAAGTACTTAGAGCTCATTGGATGTTGCTTCACCTTCCTTCATCTGGTGTTGCATGTTGCATGAATTTCTGATCCCTTATCTGCAGGTCCAGCTAATACTAGGCTTTCACGGGACTTGTATGCCATGATTACTTCTGGCATCAAGTCTTCTGTGAAGATGGGGCCGTGGTCATAGCTGGAAGGGAGAGCTAAGACGGAGTCCCCATGGGACAGACTGAGGATTACCATTCTCTATTTCCCTTCACCTCTCTGACCTGACCAACACCTCCCACCAGTGTTTTATTACTTCTCCTACTGTCTGGTCCTACCTATGGCTGACCTGACTCAAGGGAACATTCCTGCTCTACCTACTATAAAATTCTTCTAGCCCTTCGATGTTCGTCTCCCTACTAGCTATGTCCAACACACCTTGCCAATAACTGTAAAATTCCATGGAATCATAAGGGTAATATTCTTCCTCTTCCTGGTCCAACCTCCCCCAGTTTCTTTGTGTCCCTCTGTGTCTGGCCTGAAAACAGCCCTTAAATATGTTGGGAAAAAATATTTTCAACAACATTAGCAAGGTAGTCTCGGACCCCTGTCTCTCAATGTTCAACCACTTTCACCTTAGTTCCACTTTCGCTTCTACCCCTAGCACCTGCACTCCGCTCTGGTACTCCTCTTTCCAATTCCTCCATATGACTCACTCCATCAGATGCTATTCCTTCACTACCTTGAGGGTCGCAACTCCCACTGGCCCTGGGTTTTAACATTTCCTCCTGCACTCTGTCTTACCTCCAGCCCCCACACATCTGCTTCCAGTTGTTATCTCTTCCTTACCCTTAAACTGTTCTCATTTTGTTGTTATCCCCTCCCCCACCTTTGTGTCTCCTGGTACTTCCTCTTTCAGCGTTTTTCTTCCCAAGACCTAATTCGGCCAGCTCTCCTTCTCTGGTTTCACCGTATCACCCTATCTCATTCACTATCCTGCACTTAGTACCTCAACCTTTTCTCACCTCAACTTCTTGTTGTTACCAACATCACCTACACATAGCCCCCCCCTGGCCACTCCCTCCTAGTATTTCCAACATATCTTTGACCATTTCAGCTCTCACCACCTCTGCCTGCTCTCCAGTGCAGTCAACTCTCCAGTCTCCTCTATTAATCCAGCCTCTTTTCCCTCCAGCACTCTAGTCGCTACCAGTCTCCAAACATGAACTTTATAAATACAAATAAATAAATAAATAAACATTTGGCTTATCGAGTATGCATTTTACATTCTTCAGTTTAGAGAATAATCTGTGCACTCAGGGAAACTTCAAGGTTGCACTCTTTGGAAAAATGAAAAATGCTTCTGTAACTATGTGTTACTAAAATTCAATCCCTAGTTGGGAAGCCACAGGTTTTATAACATTGTTTCTTGAAGTCATGAAATGTCTTCATGCATGTTCCAGACAAACTTTCAGCAATGTCAAAATGCACACAACCATTGTCTAGTGAACAGAAATGTTTTCCATTAAAAGGAAATTCAGGTTTCTCTACATTGAAACTTGAGGTTTATTTAATTTTATTTTAATCTGTGTTCAGCGCTGTGCCTACGCAGATGTTCCCGAAGCTCCTTGGAGGGTTCAAATATTGAAAAGGGAAAGCTTGAGCAGAAGTTACTAAATGTTTTCAGGATGGGATAGGAAGATTAGGATAGACAAGTAGTAGCAGTAATGGTTTTGTGTGGGGAAACAGGTATGTTTTGAGGCTTGACCTGATACTGGTGATTGAGGGTATAGTGCAGAAGTGAAGAGGCTGGGTCTTCCATGCTCTAGATGCCCACTGGGTAACTGCTTGTTTCTGTATGCATGCTTGTTTGTGAGAGTGATTGCGAAGGACACAGTGCATAATTCTAGCAGACACTTCCATTCATGCTCTAAGCAGGCAGCTTCAGCCTTCCCTCTCCCTCAACAAACTCTCCTTTCAATCTGCGCCTTACCCTGTTTCCTTCATAATCTAATCATTATCATTGGGATGATCTATTTTAACTAAAGCATATGTCTTGGCTACTCTTATCCTTTTTCCATTTGTAAATATATGCCCATATTGTAAATAATCTTTCCCAATGAAAGTTAAGACTAATAAAAATATGGCTTGCAGGTCAAGTGTAAAGTGAGGCAACTGTGCTGCACTTACCTGAAGAAAACACCGGAACAAGATATTTCAATACCTGCCTAATGCTGTCTTCCACAAAAGCAGAGTCTTCGGTGTAGTATGTTGCCATAGCACTCGCTGAGTTATAATGTTTGTCATATAGCTCAATCCAGGCTGAATTCGATGCCATTTTCACGTATTCAAGTTGTTCCTTTACTCTATATGTCTCTTGTCTGTGAGTTCTCAAAGTAGCACACACATGAACTAAGTGCTCGGTGAGCGCCTGTTTAAAGGATCTTTCGCCTCCCTTAGGCTGTGGGGGTTCTCGTTATGAATATTTGCCTTTTAAATATTTTCTTTGATCTACCCAAACAAGGGCGCTCATGCTGTTCGTTCGTTCACATCTTTGAATACCACCAAACCTAAGCAGGGTTTCATTTATAGCCAATGTTTTGCAGATTACTCTTTTTATTTTCACCTGATTTCCTCGTGATCCAGACATTGGGCCTCATTCAGAGTACATCGCTTTGGTAAAATGTTGCAGTAAAGTGGCAGTAATTCTGTTATCACTATTCACCAAAGCGTTGCACTAGGAATGTTGAGGGGAAAGGGGGGTGATTGAAAGGTAGAGCAGATTTTGCAGGATTTTGCTCATGTGGTCAACCTACAGATTTGGGCCTCGGGTGTCCAAGACACCAAGGAAAACTGGGAACCACATTCATTTCCAAAAAGAAGACACCCGTGGGAATTCACAGTGGTCTGACTTGCGCAAATCTGCCCAGAATGTATTACCCACAATTCCTGGCAAAGTCCAAAATTTGGCAGAAAACCCACCATTTTCAGACATTTCCCTCTGCCCAACCACCAAAACATGCCGCCAACAACATATGTCCTAACTACCCGCATTCCTACAGGTGTCCTGATGAAAACAGTACCTCACATGTGTGGGTGCACCTACATGGGCGCAAAGGGAAAAGGCTAAACCACTGCTATCCCCAAAGGGTTTGGGGAGCCAACCTACATATTTGGGTCTGGGGTGTCACAGCCACCAAGGAAAACAGGGAGCCCCATGCATTTCAGAAAAGAAGAAACCCGTGTGAATCCACAGAGGTCTGACTTGCGCAAATCACCCCAGAATGTATTACCCACAAGCCCCAGCAGATTTAGGATAAAAAACACAACTTTCGGACATTTCCCAACTGGAAACTAATGAAACACACCGCCAACAACACATGTCCTACCTTCCCACTTTTCCACAAGTGTCCGAATGAAAACAGTACCTCAGATGTGTGGGTGCACCTACCTGGGCAGAAAATAAATAGTGTTGACCATCCACAAGTCCAACGGCAGTCCCAGGGATCCCCGGGTGGGTCCCCGTCCATTCCCCGTGGAAAGTTCTGTAATGCTGCCTACCCAGACCTCCAGGATGTCCGGGGGTGATGTCACTGGACTTGGGTACCCTTCTCCCATGTGGGTCGACCATCCCCAAGCTCAGCCTGGAGCTCTGGCTGGGCTGTGTTATAGCATTTCCCTCCGGGGAAGAATGGAGACCCTGCCCAAACTGCCACCGGACTTGGGAACGGTTGACCCACATGAGAGACAGCCACCCAAGGCCAGGGACATCACCCTAACCAATTGGCTTGGCTGTGTTACAGAATTTCCCTTGGGGAAGGGATGGGGACCCTGCTAAGGATCCCTGGGACAGCTGCTGCACTTGCGGATGGTCGTCCCATATGGGAGACAGCCCACCAGGGCCAGGGACATTAACCCCAACTATCCTGGAGCTCAGGCTGGCTGGCGTTGCAGCTTCTCCCTCATGGAAAGATCAGGGATGCTGCCGGGGCTCCCTGGGGCTGCCGCTGCACCTGGTATGGTCAAACCACATGGTAGTCAGCGGCCCAAGGCCAGGGACATCACCCCCGACTATCCCAGAGCTCTGGCTGGTTCTGCATTGCAGCTTCTCCACCTGGGAAAGGTCGGGGACCCTGCCGGGGCTCCCTGGGACTGACGGTGCACTTGCAGATGTTCAAACCACATGGGAGACAGGCCAGGGATATTACCCCCAACTTTCCTGGAGCTCGGGCTGGCCTGCATTACAGCTTTTCCCCACCAGGGAGTCCAAGCCATGTGCCAATACCTTCCCGAAGGGAAAAGCTGTAATGCAGCCCAGTCAGAACTCCAGGACGGGTGGAGTTGTTGTACCCAGCCTTGGACATTAGTTTATCATGTGGGTGTACCGTCCCCAAGCACCGCAGCATTTCCAGGGAGCCCAGGCAGGGTCCCCTTCCCTTCCCAAGGGAAAATATGTAACGCAAGCTGGCCTGTATTACAGCTTCTCCCTCCGGGAAAGGTTGGGTTCCCTGCCGAGGCTCCCCAGCACCAATGCTGGGCTTGGAGACAGTCAAACCACATGGGATACAGCCGTCCAAGGCCAGCAACATCACCCCAACCATCCTGGAGCGCTGGCTGTGCTACGTTGCAGAATTTCCCTTGGGGGTCGGAAGGGGACCCTGACGGGGCTCCCTGGAGCTGCCGCTGTGCTTGAGGACGTTACACCCACATGGTAACCGGATGTCCAACGACGGGGACATCACCTCCAACCGCCCTGGAGTTCTGGCTGGGCTGCATTACAACGTTCCCCTTTAGGGAGGTATTGGCACACTGCACGAACTCCCTGGTGGAGAAAAGCTGTAACACTGGCCAGCAAGAACTCCAGACAGGTGGGAGGTGATATCCCCAGCCGTGGGCACCCGTCCCATGTGGGTGAATCATCCCCAAGCACAGTGGCAGCACCAGGGAGCCCCTGGCAGGGTCCCCTTCCCTCACCAGGAGCAAATTCTATAATGCAGCCTAGCCAGTGCTCCAGGATGGTCGGGGGTGATGTCCCTGGCCTTGGGCGTCTGCCTCCCTTGTGGTTTGACCATCCTCAAGCCCAGAAGCAATTACAGGGAGCCCCAGCAGGTTCCCCGACTTTTCACAGAGGGAGAAGCTATTACGCAGGCCAGCCAGAGCTCCAGGAAAGTCGGGTGTAATGTTCCTGGCCTTGGACGGGTATCTCCCATGTGGTTTTACCATCCCCAAGCCCAGCAGCAGTACCAGAGAGCCTCGGCAGGTTCCCTGTCCTTTCCCAGAGGGAGAAGTTTTAACGCAACCCAGCCAGAGCTCCAGGCTGGTAGGGGGGTCATGTCCCTGCCCTTGGTCCAGCTGACTCCCATGTGGGTTGAACGTCCCCAAGCCCAGCCGGGGTTCCTGGGAAACCTGGGACATTCCCCGTCCTTTGCTGGAGGGAGAAGCTGTAACTTAGGCCAGCCAGAATACCAGGATGGGTGGGGATCACGTACCTGGCCATGGGCACCCGTCTCCCATGTGGGTTGACCATCCACAAGTGCAGCGGCAGTCCCAGGAAGCCCTGGCAGGATCCCCATTCCTCCCCAGAGTTGACATCTGTAACGCAGCACAGCCAGAGGTGCAGCCTGGGCTTGCAGACAGTCAACCCACATCGGAGACAGCCTCTCCCTGAGAAACACCAACATTACACTGACATGGGGGACAATTTGTGGCCTAACCCTGCAGTTTTGTCACAGCCTACCAAAATCCCTCCCCAGATGGCACACTCCCGCCCACACCACCAACAATCCAGCCCCAGTCCCACCCACCCCACTGACAATGGGCCCTAACCGTAGAATAATAAACAACAGTACTCACATAACGTTGCAGCTGCTTACGTAGAAAAAAACGAAACAAAACAAAAAACATTAGTTACCTCTGGTCACCTCAGCAAAAACAAATCATAAATACTACTCTGATCACGGCCCCCCTTTCAAGCCATCCCTGGTGGTCTACTGATCCTCACTCCCCTGTAAAAACACATTTGCCCCTTACTAGGGGCAGATCTGCCCCCAGGGAGGGCTATATGAGAGCCCCCCCATCGATTTGGGGTGGGTGGGAGAGGGCCATCCCCTTTTCAATATATAAGTCGCTGGTGGTTTAGGGTGCCCCTCAACCCCTCCACCAATAACATAGAGTTTTTGTTTTTATTTTGCCCCTACCTTAGAGGCAGATGGCCATATTACTGTGCCCATCTGCCCCCAGGGTGGGAAAAACGTACTGCCCCATGCTTGGGGAGGCATGTACCAAGATTTCTGGTGGCCCTCTTCCTCCCACCCCAAATGAATGGGGGCATCTCATGTAGCCCTCCCTCAGGGCACATAGAGGCAGAAATCTGCCCCTAGGGAGGGCTACATGACGTTCCCCCCATCCATTTAGGGTGGGGGAAGAGGGCCACCCCCCTTAAAAAACACAAACATCCTGGTGGTCTAGTGCCCCCCGACCCACCTAACCCCAACCAAATATTTTTTGTTTTCCTTTCCCCTAGGGGCAGATGATCACCCATCTGGCCCCAGATGGGCCATTACATCTGGCCCCATGCCTTGGGGCCAGGGGAGAGGGGTGCTTACATAATAAGCAGCCCTCTCAGCCCCCACATCACAAACAGATCCCTGGTGGTCTAGTGGCATTGCTGGGCGCGGATTGAGCATTCTGCGCCCGATCTGCATCCAGCAAAGCTTCAAAAAAGGTGTTGTTGGAAAGGGGAGAGTCTCCCCTTTCCAACAACACCTCCCTCGATTTGAATGGCACAATAGTGCCGCAAATCGAGGGGGAGAAAGGTGGAGACTCAACTTTCATTTTCACTGCAGCCGAAAATGGCTGCCGTGTTGAAAATTACTTTCAGTTTTATGTCGGCTGACGTGGAACTGATGGAAATCCAACCCTCAGGCCGTGAGGAGGAACCTCCGCCTGACATAGCCCGGGGGTTTGATTTTAGTGTTGTGCGATCCCTCGAAACAAAGTGGCGAAAAGGATGAGCTATCTCGTCCTTGACAACAGGAACGAAATGCCAAGGACGAGATAGCTCATCATTGGTACTTAAGGAGTTAATTGGTGTGCGAAATGTGATGGTGAATTTGAGGACATTCGAGATTGTTTAGTTAGTGCACCCATTTTAAATGGGTTAAAAGATGACTGGGAGGTACACGGATGCAAGTGAGAGTGGTCTAGGGTGTGTAGGTCTAGGGTGTGTAGGAGGAGAGGAGATGAACTGCACACCTTGGCGTTTGCATTACGTGTGTTGAAGGAAGCGGAGAAGAGGCATTCAGTTGTTGAGCGGGTAGCCTTAGCTTGTGTGTGAGGTATAGAAACATTTCGAAAGTTTGCAGTGATGGTGGTGATGGATCACAAGCCTTTGGTGACATTTTTCACAGGATGTGATTGGATGGAATTTCAAGGAGGATTGTCAGATGGATATCCCCCATGCAGGGTTTGTATATGGAAGTGAG
Organism: Ambystoma mexicanum; assembly: GCF_040938575.1. NCBI lineage: Eukaryota > Metazoa > Chordata > Amphibia > Caudata > Ambystomatidae > Ambystoma > Ambystoma mexicanum. The sequence goes on from NC_090941.1 coordinate 1,095,105,622, forward strand.
GAACGTCAAAGGAAAGGTAAATGTCATAGCTGAGGCATTGTCCTGCAGAATCCTACAGCGGAGGAATGCGCTGCGAAATGTGAGGGGGAAGGTGAGGTGTTTGTCAACTGCAAAATTGCCAAGGAAGATGAATGGAGAGAGCAATGTGAGAAGGATTTGTCCAATGTGATGGTGGAAGAAATGTGTCAAGGAAGGGTGGCCAAGAGATGAAAATGATTAAGAATTGAAGGGATACAAGAAGGTGTTGCAAGAATTGGGTGTGGAAAAGGGATTGTTAGCTCGAGGTGAGCGCATGGTTGCGCCAGAGGGCATGGGCGTTGTTGTGTTAAGGATTGTCCATGAGGAGCATTTTGGTGTTAACAAGACAAAGGGACTTATACGTCAAGATTTATGGTGGCCGGGGATGGATGTGGACATTGAGGTGTTTCTAAAGGAATGCAAGGTATGCAAGGACAGTGACAAGGTACTAAACACCAGAGTGCCGCCAATGAAAATTGCTGAGCCTCCAAGTTCAGTCAGGGATGTGGTGGCCATGGACAGGTTTGGTCCCATACCTGTTATGGGGGCACAGAGTGCGTATGTAATAGTTTTGGTGGATCTATTATCTTAATGGCCAGAGGTTTGCATAGTGAGGGGTGTTAGTTCTCACAGAATTCTAACATCTTTGGAGTCAGTATTCTGGAGAGCGGGATTCCCCCGAAAAATAGTGTTGGACGATGGTCTGCAGTTTGTGGGGAGAAAGATGGAGGATTTTTGGGAGAATAATGGTATAGGACAGTCACCGACTGCATTGTATACCCCTAAGGGTAATGCCACTGTGGAGAGGTTAAACCGAACACTGATGGATGCAATTAGAATTGCCATTACATCTGGTGGAGATTGGGAACGGGCGATTATGGAGTGTGTGATGCATTATAAGATTGCCCCACACCAAGTAACAGGTGTTTCCCCATTTGAGGCATTAAGGAAGAGAGCACCTAATTCGCGTTTGCATCCGGGTGGATGAAGAAATGTGCAGGCGTTCAGGAAGAAGTACAGGTGAGGGCTCCACAGTTCAGGATACTAAATGCTCAAAGGAGGGTGAAAGAGAGGTATGATGAGAGGAATTGTGTGAAGGAGTGTGCCTTAGGGGAGGGTACAGACATGAATATTAAGAAATGTAGGAGAGTGGACAAAGATCTTACAAAATATTCGAATTTGTTGCAAGTAGTGAAGGATTTAGGGAACACTGTGATGTTGAGCAATGGAGAGAAATGTAGTAAAGTGAGAGTAGCAATTGCTAGGCAATAAGCTTAAAGTTTAATGTCCCTAAAGGGAAGCAGGTGTTATGTATGTTACCTACATGTTGCATTCCCACCCATAATACATACATGCATAACAGCTGTGGTATTTATGTGTACATAGTTAATGAGGGTTTGTGCATAGTTATTTAGATTTCAGAGTGCAGTGGTAGCATTCCATCATGGAATGAGAAACTAATGGCAAGATAAGAATGTTAGCTTTTAAAACTGTTGAACTGTTTGCCCTGCTGCAGAGGTTGGGACTGCTGTAAGGAGAAGAATAAAAGTCCTGTTTGTACAGACTTACTGGATTTGTGTGATCTGTCTACTTTATAATAGTCCCTTCGTTGACTGTAATTTGTGAATAGTTTGAGAGATAAGCACTCCATCGTCTTTGCATTATTTAGTGCATTTGTGCACTGTATTGTAATTTTGACTTATCCTTTAAAGACATTCAACTGAGAATGTATGTTCATTAACAGTTACTTTCTTCATAAATTGAAACATCAGTAATTAATATATGTAGATGGAGGAAACAATTAGCTGGACTTAGCACAAGTGTAAACATTTTTATTTCCTGCTTCCCAGTCCATAATTTATTTTCAGAAATGAGCATTATTTGAAACCCAACCCCTCCAGTAAACATAGTGTATTCAATCTCTTGTTTTTATTTTGGCGATGAGACAGCAAGGCTGTACTCTTCTGAGTAGCGAAAACGTCAGTCTTTAGGTGGTCATAGGAGGTCAAAGCTCTGTTAATGTTTGGTCATAGCATACGCCTGTAAAGCCATTATATGGCGACAGAAAGGCTCGCTTTGCACATACAATGACCTGCTCCCAGGTTTCCTGACACTTTTGTGGACTTGAGGGTTTGGTGTATTATTGCAGGCCAAACTCCCTAACCACAGGGTCATTTTACAGCAAGGTGGCAGCCATCTCCTGCCAACTTTCCCAATCAAGTGAACCTCTTCCCACCCAAACTTCAGAATCTGAACGTGACATTTATTGTGAATGATTACTTTTCACTGTAGCATACCTTATGCTTACCATTATTTTTTCTTTTACATACACTAAAAGGGAAACAGATAATCTATAAGAAATTTGAAATATTGCAACAGTCCGCTGTTAATAAAAGTCAAGGGTATTTAATATGATTCTATGACCTAGTGTTAAATAAAACAGACCTTTAAATACACAGACCTGCCCAATACATTCCTGAAGAGAAGAACTTTTCCGGAGTTTTCAATAGCTGCATAAGGCAATCATCCATAAAGCGGAGTCTTCAGTGTAAAATGTTGCTAGAATATTCTCTGAGATATCATATTTCTTATACAGTGATCACAGAGCTGAACTGATGCCATTTTCAATAATTCAAGCTGTTGCTGTCTGTGAGATAAATAATGATTAGAGCAACTCAAACAATGCATTGATATAATAAGGGGGATTGGGCAGCTACTTAACATCTCTCCCACCAGTGTTTGCTCTGTGCTCTCACCTTATAAACATCTACCTTCTGATCTACTGCAACGGGGGGACCCATTCTGCTCTGGGGGTGACAACACAGATGATTCATGCTTGTGTTATGGCCCCTGGTCTGCATGTTTAGGCCTGATGTTTTCACTTGACTGCGGCAAGAGACTACCTCGTGATCCTGATGGCGCCTTCAGTTGAATGCATAAGAGATGCCCGGAGTGTACTTGGCATCACATGCTCCAGAGCTGTGTGTTAGTAAATATATAAAAGACAGTAACTTTGAGAAGCAAATGAACCCTAATCAAAAAAAGTATATGTGATTCCTTGTGACGTCCCCATCAATGATACGCAAAGTGCTATCGTTGGAAGTAGCTTATTGATCTGTTGTGGCAGGAGGGAATGGGACTGCCTTTATTGCTTTTCAAAAATATGTTGTATCCCATCACTGCTTCCATTTAATGTACGTAGAAGTAGTTCCCAAAGCAGAACTAGTTTAGGGTTCTGTTATTTTATCAGCTCCAGGAAGGGCACCTGGTAATTGGGGCTTGTTTAGTAGGTCACTGTTATCAAACATGCAGTTGAGGGTTTACTTTTTCATTGCATAATATTACCAATGTGTGCAACCTTGGACATAGGCCAGCTACCAACAAGGATGGGGTGCCAAACTGCTGCGGATCGCTGCAATATCTAGATTCAAACTTAGAAGCAGTAACTGATCTAATAATATTTTGATTCATTCACAGCAAACCTTTGCTGAAAATGACCAGCGATGTCACCATTGGATTGTCTGACGTCGGTTAACTCTGCGCTTACCCTTATGTACCCTTAGGTACAACACTGACTTCATTTATATAGGTATGCAGACACAGATATCTCTTTTATGCAATCTTTAGAAACAGCTTGTGATGTTTGTCGCTTTACCTCTGGTTATCCGTACTTATATGCATATCTCTCTGTCTAATTCAGTCAGCACTACTCTTCCATGAATCTAGGGAGCAGCCCACGTTGATAGTAATCAGTGTACTCTAAAACATTGTGTTTGAATGCTAGATGCAGAGACTCCTGGTACTCTAGACTCGTTTATAGGCAGGCTGTTCATATATAGTTCACATCTAGGTGTTGGAACCTAGTCATTCATTTTCCAAGACTAGGAAATTCACGTATATTATTTATACATTCCAGGAAGGCAACAACACTCATCTATGGAATCTTTTGTTCATTTTCTTCCACTATTTTCACAGCTTGGGAATCATTCGTGAGCCATCTGTTGTGCCTAAATTTGGAAACAAACATCAGCTGTTTGTGCCACTTTATGATCGACATGAAATAAACTCCAACACGGGTGATCATTTTATCACTCTACATTTTTAGGTATGTTGTAATCGGATACTCTTTAACTTTTTCTTTCTCTGCTAAGTATCCTCAAATGGACCGTGCCTCTTGAAACTATTTTTTCATGATCTATCTACAATGCAGTGCCTTCCCATGTTATCCATTTAGAAGTATCGGTCAACCAGAGATAAAATATATGTAGAATCACATATAAATGAGATCTGAATACACTGTATAGACCATGTATACCAGAAACCAAGAGCAATGCTCTAGATGAACACGAGCAGACAGTAGACTACTATTGGATTGAATTCATACTGAAATGTTTTAGAAATATTTTAGATATATAGGGCCTCATCACGAGTTGGGCGGTAATTAGCCCTAGCGCCAACCCCCCGGCGCTATTAGCACCGGATCACGGGTTTGGCGGTAATGGAATTCCCCATTCCCCACTGAGCCCATTCGGGAATGCCCCATTCCCCATTGGGCTCAATGGGGAATTTTCGAGCTCTTACTGCCGGCGGATTTCCTGTCGGCGGTAATAGCGCGAATTTTCAGTGGATTTCCCCCCAGCTCAGAGCTGGGGAGAAATCCGCTGAAGCCCTAATTTGGCCGACCCTTAAATCCGGCGGTAATAGCGCGACCGCCAGATTTAAGGGTTACCGCCAAAATTATGATGAGGCCCATATACTCAAAAAACATGTCTGAAGTTTAAATTCATTTTGATGCATTCTGTATATATCTTGTAATGATTGGACTGTAATATTGTGTATTTTATTATTATTTTTTCCAATAATCCGCACTGGCCATTGAAGGAAGGGAATACTCCTCAAAACTCGTCACCCTTGAAAAACGGACTTTTGTATCTATTATTCCTGTGCTTGTTTACTAATGCTGGAGTGTTTAGTTGTTTGTAAATTCAATTTCTTCCAAATGAAATATACTCTATTTTTCAAAAAATGTCCTTTGTACGTGACCAAATTATTTTTCCATGTACAGAATGTACAGTAAGTTTAATTCATAGACTGAAGTTCTACAAATGTTCTAGTAATTGGATTTTGTCCAACAAGTCATAGTGTGCAGGGGACGGAAGGATTCCTAGGTTGAAGCTTCACCATTTCTTTGTTTCTTGTGGGGTTTTTGTGCCATGATCCCAGTTCCTCCCCTGCACCTAAAAAAACCAAAACATATCTAATTAGATCCTCTTATTACACATTATCTAAAGGTGTGCACCAGTGTCCCAACAACAATGTCACCATTGGATGACAAGCTATTTGACTATGCCCCCCCCCGTTGTAGATTCCTCCACGATCCACACATGAAAATATAGGGGTTTCCTCAAAGACATTGCTTTCCATGTCCTATGAATTAGGTAGGGCTTGCACTGTTTGTAGATAACCACATCCCCTGCAGGAGAGTAGTTAATGCATAACTGTGGTTTACCAAATCTGATACTAGCCAGAGGAAGTCCATGACTTTTCACAAACTAGGTCCTTTCCTTGGTGCTTGGTGCGGCAAGTAGAGAGTGGAGAGCTGAGGGTGAGACGTGTGTTCCAAGATCAGGTGTGATGGCGATACAGGAATGGAGAGCACCTGTGACTTGGGCTCAGGAGCTCGGGAGCCAGCAGTGAGATACCCCATGGGGGAGGTCGTATTGTGTGGCAGATACCGCAAAGCAGTGCTGAACCCTGATCTGCATTGATGGTGTGCAGAAACATGGGTGGTCGTGCACACCTTGGTAATGCCTCGGTAGAGCCTTGATGGCAGGGAACTGCAGTAGTGACTTTTAATGGTCTAGCCCAATACTTCCCCATACTGCCCCTTTTTAAACATGCCGCTCTTTGACATGCTCAAACCTGCATTGTTTTGGAGCTCCCTGGCGAGTGCAGGAGTCTCAGTGTCATCTAACTGTGGATAGCAAACTTGCAGTTTGGTGTTGGGTTGGCCTGCATGCTTTGCGGTGGGGTTACAGAGTTATTTTATTCCTCCCTCGCTCCTTCAGAATATCCTGAGGTATTTAGTTAAGTGAATTTCCACAGAGCAATTGCTTTGTGCGATGCACCGAGCCACCCATGGAGTGCACGGCAGGTTGTATTCTGTAATATTTGGCTCACCCTAAACATCTGGTGGAGAGCTCGGAGCCCTGAGCAAAGAACCGCATTTACTAACTCACCCCGAAACGTGTGTGTTGATTTTAGAATTGTCTGTGAATTAGCCCTTAGTATTGTGCACAACCAGCTCATATCCTTGCGATTGTGTTGTTAATTATGCACGGGACAAACAGCAAGATGGTAGCACCAGATAGCGCTTGCTCTACCCCTCTGAGTCAATCTTATGAGGCGACTTCTAGCAAACCATCTTATAAATTACATACTAACATTGAGACACACTTCAAAAAAGTGCAATCAGGGTCAAATAACAGCTACACAGTCAGAGGAGATAAAGATGAAGGCCTCTGTCTCAGACAATGAACTTTTAATGGCAGCTGATAACAATAGAATGTTGGATGGAGTCATTAATATTGACAGAAAAGAACTGTCCTCTCTCACACTACGTACAACTACTAAGACGACATATAAGAATTCTCAAGAAAAAAGTGAAATTATAAATAAATTTTAAAGGATAATGTACACTCCTTCTAGGTAGATCACCCTCACTGTTCTACACAGATCTTCTAGCTAGATCACCCTCACTGTTCTTCTGTAATGGATCGTAATCAGTTGAGCCCTCCTCATCTGCTTATTAACCATCATCAGATGCCCCGTCACCTCCTAAAATGCAGGACTTCGCTGATATAAACCAACCCAGGGCACATTCCTCATTACTTGCATTCAACTTCATCCTTAATTCCCTAGTCAAACTTTATGACAACATAAATTGAAATTTTAAGGACCAAAGTGACACAATACATATAATGAAGAATGAAATGGCCCTCATAGAATGATACATTATGGCTACATCAAATGGACATGATTGTGAAAGTTGCAAGGGGTTTCAGAATGTGGGTAATATGGGATGTTTTTACCCATGCATCCAAGCCCTACCATAAAACTGTGCAGTACTGGCATGGAAAACATCATAATGGCCAGAACTCCCCAGAGAGTGCACAGGGAAAACATGAAGAATAGGCTGCCACCCATTTTTGCCTATGTTGTGAGCACAGGAGGGCACCGCCTAAAACCACCATTGGGCTACACATGCAGTAGCCTGAAACCATTGGGAATGGCAATGCTGATTGCCAAAAGCAACCCAGAACTGTGGTGAATTCATTTTCTTAATAACAAAAATGGATGCAGTACCGGTGCTCACCACTATCAGAAAGCCGGCGTTTTAAAACCGCCAGACTTTTGTGTAAAACTGAACAAATGAACCGAAACCAGGCCAAGGAAAGACTTGCTAAGAGGTGGATACAATGTAAAACTATATTCTGAAATGACTTGAAGGAAGTAATTATTTAATGTATATATAAAAAATAGCTGCATGTAAGTTGGATTTGAATGTAGAAAACTGGGAACTAAAGTGACATTTAGCTGAATTCTGCCTGACAACTACCCCCGACAGGAGTTGAACTGGCTCAACAACTCTTCCCAGGCCTGGCTGCATCCTGCTGGCCCCACCAAAAGGAAATCACATGGCCCTGTTGATTGAAAGGGGAGTGGCAGCTGGGGACTGCAGGGAACTGAACAATGGGCCTTCTTTGGCTCAGGCAAATGTTATATTGGGAGGGTCGTAAAATGGCTTCTTCTTGGGGAAACTGGGAGGGGCAGTGCCTCTGCTAGCAAGCTGAGCTTGGGGGAAGTGAATAAACCAGTTATTCCACCATGTGATGTGGGAAGCCACACCCCCGTTTGACCAGGGCATAATATTAAAAAGATAGATAATTCATAGTACGGACCTGTCAAAATTATATAAATAATATCATTATTCTTGGGATTTTTCCGTGCACATTTTAAAAGGTGTTAGGACCCTGTGGGATGTTCTTGGGGATAGTATCGGAAAAAAAGGTTGTTACTCCAAATGTCTGCATGTTAAAAATCTGACGCTTTATCATCTGAATCCCACATCCCTGGTGCACATTTGTGTAAAATCTGGAAAGGTTTAGAGGTTGTTATCTGGATGAAAAGGGGAGAATTCTGTCATCAGTGGACACGACATCGTACAAAGACAGGGATCGGGTGGTTTGGTGCTACAGAAAATATGTTAACTGGACCTATAATATGAAAAAAATGGTACATAGATAAATATGTATTTGGATCAGAAATAGATTTGTGTGCAATTTGACAAGGGGAGGTTCCTCTGACCATAAAACCTACAGCATCACTCTGACACTCCATTTCTTCCCCCCAATCAAGGGAGAGAGGAAAGCTTGGCCAATGATAAGTGAGAGGGGCAGGCTTAGCTAGGCCCAGGCACACACCCATTTTCAAAACACATAAAAAGGGCCACTGAAACCCAGGTAGGGGATTCTCTTTCCACTTTCTTGCGGGTCGCTTTTCCGGGAGACTCCAGACTTCAAATCCATCAACCTCCAGAGACCAGAGATCCAGAGTTACCAGAGATCCAGAGAGACCAGAGATCCAGAGAGACCAGAACTGTGCAGTGCTGTGAGCAGAACCAGAGATCCGGATCGCTGTGAGCAGAACCGCCAGAAGTCCCGTCTAACCTAACCAGACCTTGACGGCTTATTTCAAAAATATAGTGTGAGTACTCACTGTGCCAAAACCAATTTCTTAGTTTAAAATAATCTAATCCAAACTATTTTAGCCTATTAGAACTGCCTCCTAGAATTGTGTCATTCTGTCATCTTTAAAACTGAATACTGTCATCTGTCATTCTGAGCTTTAAAATTTCAAATCCGAAAAACTACTTTCACAAAATCGTCCGTATCTCCGGAACCGTTTGTGCTAGGAACGAGATTTCCATTTGTTGCATAGGGGGGGGGAGTGACTTTTCAAAAGAAAAAGTGATCATATTACCTTTTGATAAAATCATAACAAGTATTTCTGTACTGCAATGTATTCCTCATTGCTTTTCCCTTGAAACCATAAAAGTATTTTCGCTGCCTTATCCATCCTATACCAACTCCTCATTGACTGTAAAGAAGTGTGCTAGTGTTAGGTTACCCATTGTTGATCAACATTCTATTCATAAGTTTGATATCAATTATTAATTTGTTATAAAAGTGTGATATATATATATATTGTTTAATTTTTCAAATAAACCTTTTAAGTTTGCAAAACAAGCCTACTTCTTGGCTCAGTGGGGTCAAGGGGTATTCTAAGAGAAGGGTGTTATACAAGGGTTCATCATCCAGATTATAACTTGCCATAACAATATATAAATAAGGGTTTCCATCAGCATCCCAGACTAGGCAGTGACTTAGCTGTAGTGTTGAATTGAATCCGCTTACAGTAAAAAACAGAGAGCGGGGCATCATGGGAAATAATGCTGCCCTTTGATGAAGAGGACTTGATTCCAAAGGAAGATACCATGATTAATTTTTGTCAAAATAAAGGCAACAACTCAAACGAGAATTTAATTTGTTGTGATGTACAAGATAAAAACAAGACACAAATGAAATGAAAGTCAAAAAATAAGAAAAGGATGAAAAAATACTAAGAACATGCCTACTAGAAGAAATGCATGCTCGGGAAACTTCTTAAGGAAATTGAAAAATTCCTTACTTGAAAACTCCAAAGAGGACGTTACCCCTATGGGGGAAAATGTACAACTGATTGAAGAAGTAACTCAGTGTCAAACAGCCAATGAGTGTAATAAGCTAACACAACCTAATCTAAAGGATCTTTGGCAATGCCAGGAGACATCAAAAACGAAAAACAACAAAGAAACAATAATAAAATACGAATGATATGCTTATTCATATTTCTGGGCAATGACAGGAAACAGGCAGCCTATAGTCGGGGAGATCGAGGGCAACAACAAATGAATGGTAAATATGCTAGACATTTTGACTTGACATGGATCTGTTGCCTCACAACACGAAAACTCAAATGGAAAAGGTTTCAGATGTTGCAGACTCTGAATGCTTGCACTTAATAACAAACAGCTTCAAATGATTGGAAAAAACAATCAGAAGTGTATGGACTGGAATGATGAGGAAAGAATTGGACCTCAAATGATGGCAAACAATAAGACAGGATCTGGAGTATATCGGCAGCAACTAAGAACATATGATATTGCCAGTTTTCCATAAAGAAGGCCTTTTTAAATCACATCCCCCAACGTTGCTTAATTAAAGTAACATCCTAAAACTGTTACATGACTTCATCTCTTCCCTAAGAAATATAACAACTAAAGATATAGAGCTGGTGACAGTACTTGATGATGAAAAACCTCACGTGGTTAAAATAGATTCAGCATATATATAATTAAAGACATCTTACTTGAACAAGCACATGTGATAGCCTGGCTCAAAACTACAGGAAAAACAATTACAGGACAAAATGACTGGCAAGAGGGGAAAATAATTTAGTGGACTAAAGATATGCTGTTTCTTTGAACTTAATGGAAAGTGTACAGACTGGACCCAATTGGTGCAAAAACAATCAACTGTTGATAAAGGAACACAGGAATGAGGTAAAAAGCGTACACAATCTTTCTGTGAAATTTGACACTAGGGATACGACCTTGGCTAGAAATGTCGGCGACTACTATTCCCAATAAAGATCCCGGGAGTCTATTGCTCGGTGGCCTCACCATAATCATCATCCATTATAGAGTAGCAATCAGGAGAAGTGCTGCTCTCTTCCTTGCAACTTCAGAATTACAATCTTAATCTCTGCACGAAGAAACATGGATCTGCAAGACTCCGCTATGTGACGGCTACACATCCTACCTTTACCCCGCTTTACTGGGCAGGGGAGGGTATCTGTCTTCAGGTACTTTGACATTGGTGAAGTCTGCCTGCAATCTTAAGGTGCACGAGGTTGTGGATTCCAACCCATTTATCCAGATTACAATATATCAACAATGTCGGGGAATGACCTGATGGGAAACCCTTTGGCATTATGTAATCTATACTGAAATCCAACAGGTATCAACAATGACATCTTTATTCAATCTTTATTTTCAGCTATAGATGACTTCCAAGCTTGATATAAAAATTTAGAGGTCCTACTATGTGGAGACCTGAATATTCATATCTTCGATAGTAGGGGAGTGGTGATGCCCATGCACAAACTTACCAAGAAAGCTCAGCTTTGGATGAAAGAACTTTGGGAGAGGTCGATCTTCATTCTGAATGGTCAGCTTTGTGAGATGTTCCACTGAGTCCCACTTGGAAGGAAGGGAATTCGGTGGCCTATCTGGTTTACAGATGATGGAACAGATGAAGGGGATGGAACAGACGAAGGGGATGGAACGGACGAGGGTTATGGAACGGGTGAGGGGGATAGAATGGACAAAGGGGATGCAATGGACGAAATGGATGGAACGGACGAAATGGATGGAACGGACATTCGTGGATGGAACGGATGGAAGTAGATGGAACAAATGTAAGTGGATGGAATAGATGAAGCATATGGATCCGATGAAGCGCATGGAATGGATGAAGCGGATGGAACGACTGCTATGTACCTGTATTTCCATGTTACCCTATCCATCATGTCGCTTTATATACGTATGCCGTTATTTACGCCCCAAGTCCTGTTCTCATGCTGGCCACAATTGCTTCACTGATAAACCACCATATTACACTACTACGCTACCTCTCTCCTATACACCATCTTTCAACTAGAACAGAGCTATACTATGACACATTCGGCCTAGCTGTTCTCATACTAACATGACCCCACAAACACCTCATCATCCTAATAAAACATAGCTAGCTGAGCACATTCCGGCTAGCTTAGGCGTTTCCTCAGGCCTAAGGCAGCCAGAACTCAGTCTGCGTATCCACCCTCCAGACTGAATACATCCAGCCAATTTCCTCAGACCACACCTACTGCTAAGAAGCAGCTATCATGCAATAACCACACCAGCTGCACAAATGTCCAGTGCACCCATGCAGCATATGACACTCTCTCGCTCTACTGACTTGAACTGCAGTTCCCAAGGGTGTTCAACCTACCAGCGCTTTGAGGTCATACCAATGATACATAAGGTGATATTTAAATGCCAAGTAACATAACGTAACATAACATCTTTGACTCTTTGGAGCTGATCGCCGACTTAAAGGGCCTGAAGGTTATGCATACGACAAAGAGTGACCACTGTTTGCTGGCACTGACCTGAAAATGAAGGCAACAAGGCCGCTACTTGACTAATTGTCAGAGAATAAATCTTTCATATGGGAAAACCAGCCTGAGAATTTCTCCCTTAGACGTCCCGGTGTTGACGGCAAATTACTTAACATCTTCATTAATCAGCCTACATAGGCTTGAATATGAATAGTTATTCGAACCGTACAAGATCCCAGATGCAAAAAGACTCAAAGTCGATTCCAAAAATGACCACGCCTACAACATTGATCTCGTTGAAAAGAGGAAGATCTATTGGGCCGACTTGATGAAACTAAGGTCTAGTCAGAAGGTTGATCAGACTCTCCTTATTAAACAAAGGAAACAACAGTATAAGAACTGGTTGCGCATGTCATAAGCGCAACGGATGCGGAAACAATGCTGAACACCTTGAAGTACCATCACACTCGAGATGTGTGGTCTCTTCTGAATGGCCAATACAATGCCTCTTATCTCTTGACAGCGGCATTTCCATAGGCAGCATGGATTTCCCATTTCACGGCTTTATATGCAAAGAGCCCCACTGAGATTGGAGCCTTAGAGTCCTTCAAACAAGGCAAATGGAACATAGATTGGGATAGAGAGGAAATCCTGGGTCTTATTAAAAAATTAAACACCTCAAGAGCCCTGATGGTTTAACTAATAGCATAATGGAATCTCACCCAGAGGGATGGGCTGATTTCTGTTCAACACTCTGTTCTGCAATATCTGAAACTAAACAGGTGCCAGAATCATGGAAAAATGTGATTCTAATTCCAATCTTCAAACAGGGAGATCGAACCAGCCCAGCAAACTATTGCCCAATTGCCCTACTTGACCGATTGGGAAAGCTGTTTGCCTCAGTCCTACTGTGGCGCTTATCCAATTTGGCTAAACAGTCCAACAGGAGAGATCCTAGACAAACCGGCTTTGTTAAAGGAGTGGGGACGAACATCAATCGTTTTGTGCTCAACCTATTAAAACTGTATGCAATCCGAGCTAGAACAAAATTATACATGGCCTTCATCGACCTCAAACATGCATTTGATAGTGTTGATTGCGACAAACTATGGCACAAACTTTTGACATGGAACTGCACACCGGATTTAGTAACCGCAATACGAGAACTTTATTCATCGACCTCTGTGCAGGTGAGACTCTCGGGTACTGGTGTTGTCTCGAAGAAAATCAAATCCTGGAATGGTTTAAAACACAGATTTAGTTTGCAAAGGTAGCGGGCGCCCCTCTCTCGACAGAACAAGGCCTGATAACCTGTTCAGTGGTTATTAACCACTTGAGAGTTCGCAGCCACTGCTTTTACTCACTGTGCCTTTCACAGATGGGAAATATCCATTTGCATATCAGTCTTTGTCCTGCCCAGGGGCAGTCCAGCACCGAAATGCAATGGCAATTCCAACCTGAACGAGAGTACCACCAGCAACCCCATACACGTGTTTCACCCTTGTTGGGGATCATCAGTGAGGTGAAGCTGATGCCTCCCTAAGCACAGTGAGAGGGAGACCACGTCTGGTTGCCCCCAGGAGACCTAGGGTTACCAATCCCAGGTTTCTTGAAATTTAGTTTGCAAAGGTAGCGGGCGCCCCTCTCTCGACAGAACAAGGCCTGATAACCTGTTCAGTGGTTATTAACCACTTGAGAGTTCGCAGCCACTGCTTTTACTCACTGTGCCTTTCACAGATGGGAAATATCCATTTGCATATCAGTCTTTGTCCTGCCCAGGGGCAGTCCAGCACCGAAATGCAATGGCAATTCCAACCTGAACGAGAGTACCACCAGCAACCCTGTGAAGGTACAGTGAGCAAAAAGCTATGGCTGCGAACTCTCAATGTGGTTAATAACCACTGAACAGGTTATCATGCCTTGTTCTTTCGAGAGAGGGGCGCCTGCTACCTTTTTTGTATTATTGAAAGGAACTTGGGGTTGGTCACCCTAGGTTACCTGGGGGCAACCAGACGTGGACTCCCTGCTCACTGTGCTTAGAGAGGCTCAGCTTCACCTCACTGATGATGCCCAACAAGGCTGAAACACGTGTATGGGGTTGCTGATGGTACTCTTGTTCAGAGAGGAATTGCCATAGCATTTCGGTGCTGGACTGCTCTTGTGGGCGGGACAAAGACTGATATGCAAATGGATATTTCCCATCTGTGAAGGTACAGTGAGCAAAAAGCTATGGCTGCGAACTCTCAATGTGGTTAATAACCACTGAACAGGTTATCATGCCTTGTTCTTTCGAGAGAGGGGCGCCTGCTACCTTTTTTGTATTGTTTAAAACACAGATGCCCCTTGCAACCATTTTGTTTAATCTGTACATTTCAGATCTGGCAGCTGCTCAAAAAGAAATGAGAGCATACTGCCTGATTTTTAATGAGATTCCAGTACCTTGGTTGGTATGTGCCGACAACCAGGCTTTACTAGATAAAACACTTGTGGGGCTGCAAGGAAGACTTAGGGCCCGATTCATGGAATAAAATTGCATGGAAAACAGGCGCTTGCGTGCAAAACACGCGCAAGCGCCCATTTTTGATTCATAGAATACATTGCACGTGGCTTACCCGAGACTTGCGCTAAATCTGTGCATGTCTAAAATGTCCCTGCAACACCACAAACGCCTTGCGCGAGACGTGCATCAAAGGCACTAACCGTCTAGCGTAGTCACCTAAAAAGGGGACGGAACACATGGAATGGGGAACAACAAGCGTAAATGTGGACGTTACGTGGGAAGCACCACAGAAAAAAACTTGCAACAGCCACACACGCGCTAACAGTATGTATTCATGGAATCGAACAGGGCCGTCTTGCGTGCGAATATAGACGCGCTAAACCAAAACACGTGTGCAATGCGAAAGCTGGCATGCGCGTCACCGTGCACTGAAAATAATGCATAAAAAGTGCACACAAAAGCCAACGTACGTATACCGCTGCGATGAATGTACCATTTTTCGTAGCAGTGATCGTGGGACACTGAAGGAGGAGGAGGATAGCCAAGGCACGCATCTTTTACCCAGCGCTAGCCTTTTTGGGATGCCTGATAACCAGGTCTATGGCAGGTATAGGTTTCCACCTCATATAATAAGGTGCTCAATGTACTGCATTTTTTGGCCGCTTGGTCATTTCAACGGACAACTGCCATAGTTGAGGCCATAGTTGGGGGCATTTCACAGGCCACGCAGTCACGCTGCCTACACCAGGTGTTTGCAATCATGACTACATGCCCCTCAGTCCGCAGGCACATATACATGCCCAGAGCACCCTCAGAAAGGCAGGCTGTGGTCCGGGACTTTTATGTGGTGGTGCACTTCCGTAAAGTGCTTGATGCCATTGATTGCACCCATGGGCCCTATGACTATCTAAGGCCATAGAGCACATCTGTCACAATCGCAAGCACAGGCATTCCATCAACGTGCAGGTTGTTTGTGATGCCAAGGGAATCATCACCTCTGTATATGGCAACTACCCAGGGTCCACCCATGATAGTTTCATATTCAGAATGTCCCCCCTACTGGGCCCTGGAAGCTGGGAGGCTTGGCACTCATGGCTCACTGGTGAGTACAAATGGCCCTGCAAATGCATGCATAACTCATACGGACAAAAACACACCACTGACAACTCATCTCACCTCCACAGGGGACAGTGCCTACCCTCTGAGCACCTACATGATGACGCCAATACGGAACCCCACCACACCACCCTGCATAAGATACAACGCAGCATATAGTGCAACTAAGGCCATAGTGGAGCGCACATTCGGAGTTCTCAAGTCATGCTTTGGCTCCCTTGACCACTCTGGTGGTGAACTACTATATGCACCACAAGTGGTGTGCAGGATCATTGTGGCAGCATGTGTCCTGCACAATGTTGCAACACAGCGTGGCGTACCGGTGGACATGGTGGTAGCCCACATCCCCAAGCACATGCACAGCGGCTGTGCATGGCAGCAGAAATGGCACATGCCAAGGCTGCCCGTACCCAGCTCATGGCACAATTTTTCACCTAAAATCCAACCCTTGCGGAGTGCACACAGCCCTCGCACATTCCAGGTGACAATAAATGATGACAAAGGACAATCATCTGTCCCAACCTGAACACCCTGAGAATGTGGCCTTTGAATTGCTAAATTGTGTGCATCCTTTAGTACTAAAAATAACTCAATCTGGTGTGCACAAAAGGAACACATGGAAGATGGAGTATGCCAAAGTACACATCTGAATGCTGGTATGTCACCTAAACCCTCCCACACTTCATGTCACCTGGCTCACACACCATGCCATGGCATGCAATTCTCAAACTGTTAAATAAATGGACAACACATAACACCAGTGTCGGGGTTGCACCGGGCGCGGTTGCACCTTTCAAGCTACAATTTAGGAGTATCACATACCTGGGCGTTCAGATATGTCCCAGGTGGCAGGATATAATGGAACTGAACTACCCTCTGGTTATAAATGAAATTCAACAGGACCTCCGTAGATGGGCCACACTACCACTTTCACTATCAGGCAGAATGAACACCTTCAAAATGAACTCCCTCCCTAAATTGATGCACCTGGCCATGCTACTGTCCTTTGCTCCCACAAAACGAATGCTCCAAGAACTAGACTCGCATATCCCCAAATTCGTTTGGCGGGGGAAGAGAGCACGCATCAGACTCTATGTCCTACAGGAGAGTAAATCAGACTGCGGATTGGCACTTCCGGCTTGTAAAACGTACTATATGGCAGCGTAGGTTTGCTGGGCCAAACGCTGGCTGGACCACAAGGACCGAACCAACTGGAGGACCGCTGAACTCTCGCTACTACAGCCTTTGACGCCGCAAGAAATTCTAGCGATCCCACCTACTCGCCTTCCCATTGAGATCAAATGGCACCCCCTGCTAGGACCTACCCTGGCCCAGTGGCATAACATGAGAATTGTGCAAGGGTCGCAGACGCAAGCTGCACCAGCAGTGCAAGATACAATCTGCCACAGATCAGAATTATGAATTTTCTCGATTACGGGGTTCTCAGTCCATTTGCAAAGGCTCGACAGGTTCTGGGCATGGGCGAGGGACACTTGCTCCAATACAGGACAATCCCGGTGGTCATCTCCAAATACACCACTGAGGAGTCCAGACGAGCGACACCAACACCTGGGGAACTAGAAATGGGCCATAACCTGAATAATTTCCTGAAACTAAGGACGTTCTATGCAACCAATATCCCAAATAACGCTGTTCGCAACCATACTCTAGTGTCTCTTTGGTCTGCGGATTTAGGCACTGATATTGACATGCAGGACATAAACAAGTTGTTTTGAAGCCATACCCGCTGCCTCATACTGCATCAAAAACAGGGACAATAAAAATCATGCATCGGCTCAACTACACACCTAGCAATCTGTTTAGGATGGGACTTGTGCAATCCTCCCACTGCTGGTGCGAGTGTGGAGGGCAGGGCACCCTGGGACATTTGCTGTGGTCCTGCCCTCACGTCAAGTGCTTTTGGCAATCAATACACTTCAGGATCATTGGGATCGAGGGAACTGATGCCGCTGTGTCACCGGTTCAGATGCCATTTGGGGCCCAACCTGAGGATTGGCATGAGTCACACTCAACACAGAGGTTCTTACACACTCTGCTCTTTACGGCTTGGAAATCCCAGGTCCTGGCCTGGAAGAATCCTCACCCGCCTTCTATAACTGCATGGGAAACACTATTGACCAGAATGTCCTACATGGAGCATGGAGCCCTTAAGCGACAGACCAGCCCGACCCTGGCAGCTAACTTTACACCCACATATAGTGCCAGAACATACCTGAAGAGGGCTATGTACCTACCCGAAAATACATGTGAGGTGGTTGGAGGGAACCAGAAGGACACCACCGCTTTTCGCATCCCAGGGACCCTGAATATGATTTTGAACAAGGGGAGGGAAGAGGGGGGTTCCGATGAAACCAATCAGTCCAGACCTTGTACCTAACGCTGCTGGACACAGACCTATGGCAGTGGTCTATCAACGATTCCCGGGAATACTGTACAGAGTGTCGTAACTGCATTGGTTTTCACTTGTTTCTTATGTTGTTGGGAAACTAATAAAAAGATTTTAAAGAAAAAATAAGAAAACAAAAGAAAAAAGAAGACGTCTGCTGGTAGACAGAACCCATTACATGCACAGAGTGGGAGTAAACAGCTATGTAAAATGAATAACAGAAGAACATATGTCAGTAAGCACTTCACAATATATACAAATACATTCTTATTTTGGCTATAAATTAAAGTTTCATGTACGGCAAATTGAACATTCATCCATCACACCATTTATCATATGGCAGACAGTACACTTTCCACCATTCAGTAGCTTTCACTTGAAATGTTGATAAGATTGTGTTTTGCAATCCGATGTTGTAATGGACCAACTGCTTTACAGCACAGTTTTTGGAAATAAAAACTTTACTTTCCAATGTCTGCTTTTAATGCAGTGAATCTTATCATTTCTTTGCATATTGCTGACACATTTACTCCCACAAATTCTTAGTCCACTGTTTTGAAGAGCACATAACATTGCCACCCTTCATGTAGCTTTCACAGCATGCCTGAGTCTGTTTCGTTTCTGGAGGTACATGCCACAACAATTAACACTGTCACTGGCAAGCAATGTAGTACAAAAACAACCAAATATTTCAATTGAACCACATATCACAATATTGACGTCCATTTTGCCAGTATCAATGGAGCTGTTTACAATACATTTGCATTGGGCCTCATTACAAGTGTGCCGGTCCGGTAACAACGGTGCCGTTAAGCCTACCGGCACCGTTGTTACCGTAGCGGCACACTATGTGTCTGCCTGCCGGAGTTGCTGTGCCTAGCAGGTCTGACACACCGGCCATGATAGGCAGAATTTCACAGAAGCACCGGCACCGTTATCAACATTGCCGGCACGCTTCTGTGTTCCCCACTCCCATATGGGAGTGGGGAACAACAAAATTTTACTGGAGCCTGACTTCCCGGACCACCGGGGTTGTAATGCGTGTTGTTTCCGGCAAGCCAGGCACCAGTAAAACTTTACCGGCACGGTTACCGCCGGACTTGTAATGAGCCCATTGTTTTTCAAAAATAATCTTATCCACGGTGCACACAGGCACCTATTTCACTATACGTCAATACTAATGTGCCCCCTGCTCTGAGATATAAAATGTATTTCCCTAGCACACATTGAATGTATCGTGAACAAAAGTAGTTTGTCAGAAATAGCTGCAGGTATTGTGTTTCCACAGGCCGGACAGCCTTGATGATAATACAATGATCTTCAATTTAATCCTTAAAGCAACCACCAAGACCGCAAACGTCCAGCATGATTGCTGTATCTTCAAAGACTAACACTGGCAAAAATACAAATGCAGTCATCAAGTAAAAGTTTAAAAACACGAACAGTGCAGTACAAACTTACTAACTTCTGTACACATCTATTCCCGCAATCATATCCATTTCTGCATTCATGCACACACCCCTCATTGCCCTGTGCAGTAAGATGTAATTGTGCAAAGTCGCATGTTCATAACGCACTTTGGCAATACAAATTCTTTCACCGTTACTTCAATGTTGGCTAACTCTGTGGCACATACACTCTTCGTAATATTGCAATCTGCAGCCACTTAGCATAGTATCAAAGTTCCAGTGTGTCCAAACTTCACTTACTTTATTCATTTATTTATTTGTTATTTGTGAAGCCCCGAATACCAATAAAAACATGTGCACATTGGCTCAAAACCAAACAAAAAGGGGTGGGGCCAGGGAACAAAACAACAATGATTTCATATAAGTAATTTGTAACAAACCTCTACACAGGTGTTTCCAGGTGCAACTTGACAAGCAAGGGAACAACAAAATGAAACAGAATAAATAATCTTACTGAGCCTTCTGTCATTCATATCACGCAAGTGCAACAGAAAAGGAGAGCAGAGGTTTCAGGGGGATGCAAGGGGAGAGTGCAATAACGTACCTACAGTAAGTCACGCGGGGTGCCAAGTTACAAGTAACTGCAAATAGGCATGGCACCATGTGCTTGCAGATACAGTCCATAGTGTGTGGTGGGTCCGAGCATGGAGCTACTGCCCATAAGGCAAAATTGTCCCCATAACGTTTACAGGGTGCCCAGGTAACCAGTTAGTGCAGCAGAACAAAAACTTCAGCTGGGAAGAGACACAGAGAAAGCAGAGGCATAAAGGAAAGTCTTCAATTACTTGCAGACCCTGAGGCGTTCCTGCTCTAGTTTCAGAGAGGCAGGGAATCTGTTCCAGAGGAATTCATCACCCAAGTAGAGAAATCAACCACCCCACTCTCTACCTATAGAAGCTCCTAACCCTCATAGAGTTGGAAGTGCAGGAGTAAACAGCTAAACAACAAAAATGTTTAAGATGATAAACTTGCAAGAAGTTTGGTCCCTAGCCCCAGAGAGCCTTGTAAACAATACAGACGGTCTTGAAATTGACCCTTGCAGCTATCAATTGCCACCTGTGTAAAGATTTCAGGACAGGAGATATATCATCCCTTCAGTTAAGGTCAAGCACAAGTCTTGCAGTGCTGTCTGGATAAGTTGAAGAGGCGAAGACTAGAGGCAGTGAGAGTTACAAAGAGGCTGTTACAATAGTCCAGCCTAGACAAAACTATAGCTCTTGTGAAAGTGAGGTTCTGGGGGAAAGTGACAAATGCAACAATACCTCTTAGTGGCTGCAGCTGGTAGTGTAACTTCTTCAACAGGTCCATAATTTGAGGACATACTAACAGGGTGAAGTGAAAGGTAACATCAAGGTTTTTTTTTCTCACCGAAAGGCATAGGTACAGGACCCAAGAGGACAGCCGGACTGAAATAGGGAAAACAGTAGCAGGGGTTAATAAAAATTATCTCGGGCTTTCTGGAATTAAGGTACACATTGGTGGATGCCCACCATTCCAGTTCGCACATACACAGTCAGCAATAAGTGAGATAGGACAGGGAAGGATGCAGCACAAAGCTTGAAGCTTGTCATTGGTATAACACTTTAAGTTGGATAGCAATGCAGATATTAGGTGTGTTACATGTGCTAAGTAAAGGTTGAAGACCAAGGATCAAATATACAGTCCCTGGTCTTTAGGCCAATGATAAGTCTGGCAGCCTTAATTCGAATTACCTGGAGTGGGCCGCAAAACAAAGTGGGTAAATTAAACAAGAGGCTGTTGCAATAGTACAGCCTACAAAATACCATTGCTCTACATACGTCCAGCTTCTATGTAAAAGTAAGAGGAGGGTGATGAGAATGGGCTAAGTGCAATAGGCCTGGGACAACATTCAATGGACTCATACATAAGTTCATTGCAGCAACAAGGTCTTCACAGAAGAGTCTGCACACTATAGCACTGCGGTGTCCATTTGCAGAATAATCAGAGTGCTTAAGATACCTTACTTTTCTGGT
Organism: Ambystoma mexicanum; assembly: GCF_040938575.1. Lineage (NCBI taxonomy): Eukaryota > Metazoa > Chordata > Amphibia > Caudata > Ambystomatidae > Ambystoma > Ambystoma mexicanum. Next base: position 1,095,127,390 of record NC_090941.1, read on the forward strand.
GCACATGGTGTACCACACCTTAAGTGTCTCCAGCCACCCTTCCCCCGTGCGAGCACACCATCACAGGTGCCAACTGCCATTTATACTAGACAGGGGGTATGTAAGGGTAAGGCGAGTGCCATAGACCAATGCATGTGTTATTACACAAAAATATGTAACAATACACCGATATGTTTGAACGTGTAGTGCACTTACAGCAGTGTCTCACAACTGTTTACCTGCAACTATTTGGAATATTTGTATTTAGTTATTTTTTTTATCCAGTACGTTTTTTTCCCCAATTACTCAATTTCTTAATACCTAATATTACAAACACTTTATACTCGCGCTGCATTACCCATATTGCTAATATGATAATTTTGGCCTTACTCCTACTACATCACCTATAATTACAGCACACATACTGGTGTAGTTATTGTTTGCAGTGCACATATTCTGGGGGCATAGCCTCAGGCCACACCCCCCAGAATCTAGCCACTGACCACAACACCAGTAAATGCATAACAAGCATGTATCATACACATTCAACTAATGAAACTCACCCTCACCACCATGCAATTGAAATTATGTCTGCATACTTTATAATGACAGCGGTCCCAAACCCCTTTTTCACTTACAAAAACAGCTCTACATTACCTTCATTCCACTTACTTGCCATTTCTATGCCCTCTTTTAGCCATCAAATAACCTCAAATGTCTTTCCCAAGATGTCTGTTCAGAACGCTGCCCACAAACTATGCCACGGGCAGCTACGGCACCTGCCTGGATTTATTCAACCTACAATAAAAAGCCCAATATTATCTTTTCTCCACTCCCCCACCCTTTCCAGCCCATCTTTCCATCACCAAATGACCCAAAATGTGTTTGGCAGACGTTTTAAAATTATAAAACATCTAAACATGTTGAGAACTAATGTGTTGCCCCCTCTTGAGAAAATCCCACCAAACTTTGCAAAACACTTCATATATAGGTCTACAATCCTTTTGCAAACTTATGTGCAGATTTGTATATAGGTCTACAATCCTTTTGCAAACTTATGTGCAGATTTGTCAAATGGCACCACATGTATAAGCAAATATGTTGGGACCCTCCCTCTAATTGTGTTCCCTCTTGACAAAACAGAACCATCAGTCAGGTTTAGAATGGAATTCCAAAGTTTCATACAGGTTCATTGAGTGGCGCCAAAGTTATAAGCCATCCAAAAACTGCATTTCACCAACCTTGTAATGCACAAATAAGCACAGATGCCCCCCGAACATCTCATATTTTTGCAAACATCACAGAAATGCCCCGGACTGTTCCCGGACATCGGGGAAGAAAGACGCCTGTTTTTTTGCTTTTTAAGGCCATATCGCATCCCATCCTCATCACCCCTCACCTTTCCAGAGATTGTTTCATTAGTTTGTGAAGTGCAATGTTGCAATGTTCCCTGACAGTGGCGTATCCAACATGGCGGGCATTCCCCAAAAATCTTACGCACTTCATATTCTTCACCATCCAATCAGCGAGTGCATCCCATGTCCACGAACATCATGATATGATATATGATATGATATGATATGGCATTTATAACGCGCCTATACACAGGTGTTTCATGCCTGCCCCTGGGCCAATCAGGGGCCCGTACGCAGACCAGAGAGGGAAGTCAGTTCATGGGCCGAACCCAGATCTCACACATTTTTTGGGCCTACTTTTTGGACGTTTTAAGATTTTTAAAAAGAATTCTGGACGTATACTTATCCTGCCGTAAATTTGGTGAAAATCCGTCCAGGGGTTTGGCTGTAGACGTGAGCACAATTTTTTTTCCATTGCATCTATGGGAAAAACTGCACATTTTGGGTCCCTTCTATAACTCTGCCCCCCGCTTGATGAAACCTGACCAAACTTTGCAGGATCAATCTGACTGGGGCATATACTTATTTTGCAAAGTTTTGTGAGCCTTCATCTAGGGGGGTGAAGTTATAAGCCCCCAAAAAGTGCTCTAACTATGGGTTGAGCAAATAAATCATAACTACAGGGCCGCTACAGCAGGTCCTGTAATTACACAGCCACAGTAGTGGCTGTGTAGTTATGGTTAAGTTGCTAATCCCATAGGAAGAGCACTTTTTGGGCGACTTATAACTTCACTCCCCCTGGATGAATCCTCACCAAACGTTGCAATTCTTGTGCACATTTTAGTGAGGTTTGGTCCAGGGGGGGCAAAGTTATAGGGGGAGTCCCAACATTTCTTTTTTTCCCATAGACATAATGGGAAAAAACGTTGCACACGCCCACAGCTCAAACCGCTGGACGGATTTCCACCAAAATTGCGGTTGGAGCTGCGGCTTAGTGTAAATCCATCCAGTGTTTTTTTTATAAATGGCCAAAACGTAAGGCAAAAAATGTGTGATATCTATGTCCGCTACGCGGGCACACTTCCCTGTTCGCTCCGCGGACAGGATACCGATTGGCTAATCAGCTTGCATCATATCCGCGGACACACAATGTGTTCTCTGATTGGTTGGGGTGAGGCGTGAGGTGCGTCACATTGTTTCAATGCGCCCACCATCTTGGATCCGCCAACAGAATGGTGGTGAACAGAGGCAAAATGCAATTTTGGGGAGTGTGTTGGAGTGCAGAAGTGCTTGGGGAGGGTTGGGGAGTAAGAGATGGGTGAAATACTGTATTTGTTTAGGTGGCAGGTGCCCCTGATGTGTTCACCATGTCTGCGGTCAATATCTCCTATAAGCAGCCCACATAGCACAGTCAAAATGTTTGATATTATAGGTGTGTTATGCTGTGATGGTTGTGGCCAGGGTGTAGAGTCTTGGGTGCATGGCCGAATTTGTAATGCCTCTGTTCTGTGAAGTGTTATCTGCTCCCATTCTGAGTGAAGGTCAGTACCGTAGAATTGTTTCCTAGCTGAGCAGACCCACGCATGGTACACAGTATAAGGTTCAATCGGTTTTTTACCTTGAAACAAATGGAGGTTTGCGAACGGAATGCATGAAGGGAGAGATGTAAGACTTTCAACAATGATAATGTTCACTATTCAAAAATTGGAGAAATGAACATGTAATTGCATTTCATGAAAATTTGTTGAAGTGAATGGAGTGCTTGTTTTACGCTGATACAATGGAAATGCTGAATATTATGTAAGTTTTACTTTGGACGATTTTGGACACAAACTAGTCAAATTATAATTCAATGACAATATTGGTGGAGTAAATTGTATTGTGTGTTGTGTGTGGTATATTGCAATGACACGCAATTAGAACTTGGGTGTGTAGTTTTTTTGTTGTTGTGGGGATATGGGCAGTGCAGCATCGAGATGGATGTAGTGCAGTCGTGGAGTCCCCCAGGTTCACAAACGCGTAATTGAACGCTAATATGTAATTAAAATTCTGTGTATATGTTCTTTTAGGTTTTATTTAGCTCTCTGATTGCAGCGTCAGCATTAACATCCCATTTCGAGCTCACCATACTACGTAGCAGTAATGTGCAAAGCAAACTGAAGAGTAATTTGCACATTCTTTTGTTTGAGTTATTATTGTTTGACGTCTGTGTTTATCAATAGTTGTAACAGGGGCCCAAATGGATGGTTAAAATGATAAACTATAATAAGATTGGTTAATGAGACACATTTTTGTTATCTTTTTTTTAAACAGCTACATCTTGAGTTTCTGCAATTGCCATGGATTCCAGATACCAAGTGATGTTTTTTTTAACCGTCAGCTACAGATATACGTCAGTGGTTGTATGCCAGTGACACTTTTTTGGGATGATCGACACAGGCCCATATGCCCGTATGCCATACCAGCGATACGGAGCAACTTCATGTGTGCGGAAGTTCATGCAAAGTCTTCACAGGAATATAGCGTGGCTCACGATAAACATTTGTGGATGGAGAACGAAGAAAACAATTACCTAGTTGCTTGCATACGTAAGTCTCTGGATGTTCTCGGAGCGTTTATTGTGAAATAAAAGTACTTTACAAATTGTACAATTTGGTATTTCCTTTAAAAACATGGTTTCATCTTCAAAATTGGGATGCGCTGTGTTGTGAGATGCTGTGTGTTGATATTCCGGATTCTGCGTCAAGTAACGTCATCACGTAGGTGATGATTGGGTGCGTTTTCCTACGCTGTATAGTAATGTTCTGGAGATAGTGGGAGCATATCACTAGGTTTGGTGATGTTAGACTCAGGGGCGGGGCATATGCATTGTCATCAATGACATTTGTGATGTCATCTTTGATGTCCTGAGTGTTAGATTTTTCCTGAATTTGATAGGTTTTTAGTAGCGCAACTTATCCATAATGTCCCTTTTAACAACGTTTTTTCACTGAATTTCATAGGTTTTTAGTAGCGCTACTTAACCATAACGTCCCTTTAACAAAGTTTTTTTTACTGATTTGATAGTTTTTTAGTAGCACAACTTAACAATAATAACTTTGACTTTAGGTACATGTAATATGGAACATACTGAACCCTTTCTACTGAATTTGACGGTCCGCGGACATGTTCGGATAACAGTACCAGCACCTAAAAACTCTGGGGGGGGATGTGTAATTGTTATATCATAACATAGGAACATTTAATAAATTCACAAAGCAGCACACATACAAAGTATATGTAGTAATACTTAAGAAATGTAACCCATATATGTAACACACTAACCATTCATTTAAATACAATATGTTCTAAAATGGAATATACCAAAAGAAGATAAAGTGGCTCCCAACATAATTACCTCACAGACACTCCACAACTAACAGCAAGACCAGACTTATAGACTACTGATTACATATCTTACCAGAAATAGTAAGTGCACTTCATTTTACTCATATATTTATAAACTTTCTATATTAGAAAAAAAAATATTACTTTTTTGTTTTCTCACAGAAATGTGTAGTACTCTGGACTGGAGCATTTCCGACAAGATGAAATGTAGGAAGATAGTCTAATGGTACACACTTTACTATATAAACCAATTCATAAATATTATTTTGTATACATTCAACATATACATTTTGTTTTTTACAGACCCTACAAAAATTGCAACTTCCAAACAAAAAGAAGCGGTGGATAACACTCTTCAACACATTACCCTCAAAATGGACCAACTTATGGCAAATTTTACGGATTTAAAGAACTTTGTGGAAGATCACCTAATACCACCAACAACATACCATTGTCCCACCTGTTCTTGTCCCCCCTCACCATATCCCATTCATTTAACCCCAAACTCTCTCCATGGACCACAACGTTTTGATGAGATTCCCTTCTTCACCTGATCCCACTTATATTGAAAACCCTAATTCTCCTGTTTTTGTTTCCGTTTCTGCCCCACCTTCTCAGTCATAAATTGTTGATATATATGTTAAATAAAGTTACTTTTTTATATTGTGTTGTAATTACTTTCAGTTCTTTGTGGTACAACCAATTTAGGTGTCCACGGACAGCGCGGTTGTTCAGAAATGTTTGTAAATAAACGAAAATGTAAGTGTCCTGAGGACACTATATCTGTCTGTAATGTTCTCATGCAAGTTGAAAATGTTCTAAGAACTCTCGTAGTGTCCTGAAATGTTCGTAAATAAACGAAAATGGAGGTGTCCTTAAGAACACTATGCCTGTTCGTAGTGTTCGCTAGCAAGTTGAAACTGTTCTAAGAACACTTGTGGTGTCCTGAATTGTTCGTAAATAAACGAAAATGGAGGTGTGCTTGAGACGCTATGTCTGTCCGTATTGTGCACAAGTAAATTAAACTGTGCTAAGAACAAACGGCTGTCCGTAACTGTTCGTTTTACGTGTGACGCACTTTTAATTAGTTCAGGACCCGAACACTGTCCGTAGAACATCAACACGCATGCGCAAAACAATGTGCGTACATTGGGTGTCCTGCGGACGGCTGCTACCTTAGCGAACATGCTCATGAAACAATCATGTGACCGCACCCACGCTGATCGCGTGTTCTGAATGCGGACACTGTTCGTGTCCCCGAACACTTCAAAAGTACATTTCCAAGTAATCCACAATATTTCTCATTAAAAACTCAACATACCACAAATCCCACATACTAATCCTAGGTTTCCACATAGTTTTTGTGACTTTTTGAACCTTTTTTGGTGTTCGATCTGTCTTGCGGACGGCGCGCACAAGCACCCCTATAAAAGACCACGCCTTAGAGCTCATTCTTATTGTGTTTCTGGCTATTCTACCGAGCACAGAGATTATTGCTGCAACTTGCAGATTTCCATCTTCAACCTGATGGCTTCTGTGGCTCCACTGCTGCCACCTAGTGCTGTATCTGCCTCAGCACCACCACCACCCCCTCCACCACCAACACCTTCCCAAGGGCCTGAAGAGGGAAACAGGAGTGAGGATACATAGGAGGAAGAAGACGATGACGAGAATGAGGTAGAGGCAAACCCTACTACCCGCCCTCGGCGTGATTCTTGGGTGTGGCGGTTGATTACCGTTCATGGGAATGGTCCTAAGGCTCGTGCGAACCGTGTCACCTGCAATGAGTGCAAAATGGTACTCAGTCGCGGGAGGCATGGTTCGTATAGCTTTGGGACTATGACCATGAAGTGACACCTGAACTCATTCCACACTGGGGCCATTCGCAAGGTTGTACCTTGCGAAGAGCGTAGTAGGTTGATTGCCTCTACTTCATCCTCCGTTTCTGATCCTGTCACCACAAGGAACACCTCTCTGGGACAGCGTCTTCCTCAAGCTGCCTCACAGGCCATACAGAATTCTGATGACCCTTACCTTTCGAGGGTCACAGCAGGGGGGAGCGACTTTGCAGTGCTTTTGAGACTATCGTCTCAGAGCACGAGAAGACCTGCTCACTGCCCAAATAAAACCCACTCTACATCTTCCTCTCTCAGCTCGCCCTTTCTTATCCCTGTGGTTGGTGTCCCCCCCTTTACCCTCCTTTCCCCTCCTCTCCTATTTTTTCGTGTGTAAAAAACCAAAAAAAATACAAAATAACAAAAATCAAAAGAAAAATAAGGCTCTTTTCAGAGCCGCCTTTCACAGTTAAAAAACAGAAGTAAAGATAAATAACGCACGGCCCTTTCTATTTCTTGAAAGTCCGCGGACAGTTCGCGAACATAAAAAAAATTGGGATACTACCCTTTTGTAACCATTGCATTTTTCTCTGGGAGGAAGTGGTGGCTCTGAAAAGAGCCTGTGGAAGGTGTTTGTATGTCAAAAATTATAAATACTTAACACCTACTTCGAAATGCATGCTGCATTTCTAAAAAAGGTTGCAATGCATTTTGTACATTTCTCAGAAAAATCTGATTGCCAGCATAGGTAAGATGGACACCATCTCTGCGAAAAATGTATGTACTACGAAACATAATATTTTCATTGTGAAAAGAGGACATGCCAAAATCTATTAGGAAGGCACAAACAGCCTTATTGACATTACGCCTTGCTTTCTCCATTTGTGGACCACATGAGAAAGAACGAAGCCACATTTGTCTCTGCGCAATCCGTGAAAAAATTACTTTGGAGTTTGAAAACATGTCCATGATCTTCTGAAGTCCTTCTTTCATTGCAAATTGCAAAGAAATTCCAGACACATGTCCTAAACTGTTCCCTCCACAATGAATTACAATTATGTCTGGATGTTCCTCTATCTTCAAAGTTGCACAGAAAGGTAGCAAGTCCAGCCACTTCATTCCACGGACTCCATGCCGGTGCACTTCCACATGTGGAATCCAAGATATATAGATACTCCACAGCTTTCTGCATGCACCTTCAACCAATGTATCCACAAGTCTCCCAAAATCCACACAATCTGTTTTTTAAAACACTCAGCCATAGCTATCTGTTCTCCTCTCAGCAAAAAGAATATCTGAGAAAACCTCTCCTAGCACAACACACTCACTAAACTTTACTGACCAATCCCTTGCTACATTCAATCTCATTTGCATGCCTCCCCACCCCAAATTCCCCAGATGTAATACGCGGTGTCCTAGAACTACCGCCATGTCCGCGAACATATCGTAACATGGACAGCCCTTCTACCATTTCCACTTCACTCTGTGCCATTCCCTCATTGGATGTAGCTGAGAAATCACATGACCATCCACCAATCAAATCCAAGACCTCTATATGTAACTGCATCATCATAGATCAGCACTGCAAATGTACGGTGAATCTCTCGTACTACAAGTCTCATACCATTGGCAAGCATGATCTACGAGAAATACTAGACAAGTCTCCAAGATTTCTACTTGCAGCTTCGTCCATATCCATATGCATGAACACAAACTACAGGTATGCATATTTTCTATACAGTACATGAACACATTTTCTAACCGACTTTTACCTTGTATAATCTCTAAAATGAATCTACGATCATTTTTTCATTCTCCTAAAATAAACTGTGACTTACAAACCTTTATACCGTTTAATTTCTTCGTACACACACACACACACGGAAATAATGTTAAACTAACATTTTTGAAATAAAATATATAGACTACATATTATCAAACAAAATTACATGCACACTCTATCATGAAATCTCAAAGAATTATATTTGTACAAACACATACTTGGTTTTAATTTTTTTAGTTTATATAATTACTTACATTTATATAGGACAAGCAGGCTATGACATTGACTCCCTCTTACGTGGAAAAGCAGGCTATCACATGGACTCACTATTACGTGGAAAAGCTCAGTTACAGGAATAGTGGTATACAGTGGTACATTATGATTTTGACAAGCCATAGTAAAGATATTTTCTTTCCTACAGTTAGTCATAAGATAGTTTTAATGGTTTTGAGGAAGGCGCTGAGCATTTCAATGTAAAAAATCTATGTCTAAATTAAAAACAGTGCTATATACAAACCGAATTACTAATTTCTTTCTTTTACAATTGCAGTGAAGACCATTCTCCTGAAAATAAGCAGCCGAATTTGAATTAAAAAGAACATCTAAGAAGCAAACTGCTCATTTTAGAAAAAAAGTAAGTAGATTGTTACCATAATATTTGAATTATTACTCAAACACACTCTAATGTTAATTCATGCTACTTCTGTGCCTAAAAATAGAGATTCTGCACCATTCTGACCAAAAATCCTCCCGTCTTAAACAGTGATTTACTGGCAGAATGGCCCACAAATTCCTATTTTTCGCCACAAAAATTACCCAACTGAGCCACTAGAATTTAGATGTTGTAGAAGAAACAACTGTTTTAATTGTATAGCTTTAGATATACTATTTATACTTCTCCACACCACTGGCTTACTTTTTTCTGTCATCTGAACCCCAGTTTATTAACACATTAATTCAAAAATACCCATCCCATGTAGTTGTACTTCCCAATGCACAATCACACACCATTACATACATCTTTATCATCTCACTCAAACACTCATGCACACAACACACATGCATTGCAGAACACCCCAACCCATAACTTCTGTATTTTTTTTTAACAGACCCTAAAGCATGCCTACCAAAAAGCAACTCCATAGAAAGGAACGCAGAAGTAGAGCAAATGAAAAGAAAAGTCTCCAACATAAACATCCATCTACAGCAGAATTTGTAAAAAAAAGTTGAAACACAACAGCTAATACAGTGATGTAGTGAAACAGAAGAGGTTTCTAGTACAAACACTTTGCCTCCTCTATCAAAAAGTAAAACAACCCAAAAAACAATTAACAGAAAATCAACTATCACTACAAATAAAACTTCTTTTGTAAATCTTGATATAGCACAAAGTAAGCATACCAAGAAAAGTATTTTAGCCAAAATGTTCTGTCACAAAGTCCTTCAAAATCTTATAAAAACAGGAGAGAAACCAGGTTCAACACTTCAAACCTATCGTAGGAAAGTAATCTTAGAAGCGTTGATAGACAGTGCACTTCTTCTCAAAAGAAAGTTATTTATTTTAGTGTTAAACAGCACTAACAAAACTAATAACTAAATTACAAAAAAGACTTCTCAATAAATGAAATGTCAACAGAAATAACTTCTTAAATATCTGTGCAGGTGAATGGAGTCACACTACAAGCACAGAACCATACTTTAATGAAGAAGCCTACAAAAAAAGCAAACAAATACAATTGCCATACATAGCAGTGGTTGAGGTTATGAAAAAGTTAATAATACCATAATGGAACAAGAAGTACTCCTTACAAAAATATGCCCTGAAAATGTAGATTTGCCCCTCCATTGAACTGAATCAGAACATCTAGTGTACAAATGGCCATGCACGTCAATGTGTAACATTCCCAAAAAAAATGTCAAGTCTTTACGCCAATTCCTCAATCAATATGTGAAAAGCAAAGACAAAATCAAAATTAAACTACTGCAAAATATGGATGCTTGTCCAGTACGCAAGTACACAGGACTACAAGGACATTCATTGGCCTGCATTACAGGACAGACTTGCAAAACACTCTTCCATGATATCAAAAGGATATCAACACATCATGCAAGTATAAGAAATCTAGTTTATAAACTGTACTATGCTAAAAGTCCTGCTTTAGCACTTGCCAATTTAAATAACATTCTTCTACATGGTACAGCAAAAGACCTACTAGAAGAAATCGACTATATCCAGACAAAATATTTTGGAAGTGAAACCCACTTACAAGATCAATTAGCTGCAAACCAACTTCGAAACAAATCTGCACATGGCAACCTTTCACTACACACATACAAAAAAGAAATACTAACATTTGATCCCAACAGCCGAGACATTTTAAAAAACAACTAATTGGACACATACTACCCAAACAGGAGTACCACTTTGGAAACCAGGAGCCTATACCACATAGCCCAAAACTACACATACAAAAATAATATAAAACCTGATGAACAAAACCGTAAATACAAAGTGACAAACTGTGAAGGCAGCTTAGTAAAACTCACCAAACCAAATTTAATTAATCATATTAAATTGTCATTAAAGACTCCTCAACATAAAGAAGTATATTACATGTCCCTGCTACAACTCTTTAAACCATGGAGAAAAGAAGAAGAAATACTAGATAACTATGACTCATATGAAGACGCTTTCAATGCAAATGAAAGCAGTTTAACTGATGTAAACTTTGCACAGTACAAAACAATGTTGCACAATGAACAGCAACACGAAGAAGAACTCCAGGCCCAACTAGATAAGGACACTCTGACAGTAGTCAAACTTCTATCACAGGAAGTCAAGAACCACTGGGAGACCCACTAATAACAAATGAGACAGAAATAGCTATGATAGAAGTAGAAAACACCATGTGTCAGTGTGAAGAAAAAGAAGACTTAACTATACTAAAATCAAAGCTACACAAAAAGCAACGTAGCATTTTTCAAGAAGTAACAAAAGAAATTGCACATGTTGTACAACATGAAAACAAAGAATGCACCTGTCAATATTACAAACCTATACTATTGTATGTCAGTGGTGAAGCTGGTTCTGGCAAAACATTCCTAATCAAAATCATCAGTAAGTTCCTTCAACAATTGACAAACAACACACTGTCAGCTGTTGTCACTGCCCCCATAGGTTTAGCTGCCTACAACGTAGGTGGTGTCACTTTACACCGATTACTACTCCTGCCAGTAGAACACCAAAACAAATTAGATTATTACAAACTTTCTGCAGAAGCTGCAATGGAACTATGCAGAGTATTGAAACAAATGAAAATGCTACTAATAGATGAAGTGAGCATGGTGTCCAACTTAATGTTGGCTTTGATTCACCTCAGATTACAAGAAGTACTCAAAACAAACTATGAAGAGCTCTTTGCAGGAAAACACATTATTGTTTTCGGAGATCTTCTTCAATTGACACCAGTAAAAGGTGAGCCTATTTTTAAAACATTAGGACACAAACTCTGCTGTAAAACTGTTGGCAGCATTGGAAATGTCAACCTTTGGCAACATTTCCAACACAGAGAATTAACAGAAAACATGCGCCAATCTGCAGATCTCACTTATGCCAACATCTCAAAAAGTATCAGCGTTGGTATACTTTCTAAAGAAGCAGAAGCAATATTGAAAACCCGGCACATTCATGCACTTTATGGTGATAATGCATGTGCTACAGATGTTATGGAACAATTAGCCCACAAAAATGTCAATTGTATGTATGGCCTTAATGCCAACTCTTGCAAGCTGTTTCAAATTCAATGAAATAATGTTAAGTAAAGAAATGCAACCAATAATGGAAATTAGCGCCACAGACAAAGTAGATGTACATGGAATGACACTACCCATGTGTGACCAAGCCACAACAAGACTAAATAGTTTAGAAAAATCAATCTCAAACACAGCAGGCTTGGAAAATATATTAAAATTATCCTTAAATTGCAGAGTAATGCTGAAATGTAACCTTAACATGGACCAAGGACTAGTTAATGGAGCACTGGGTACAGTTGTTGCCTTTCAAACATACCCACGTGACAACAAAATTCAGTTTGTCAATATTCTCTTTGCCAAACTTTCAGAAGTAAAAAGAATAGGACGCTCAACACCTCGATTCCTTCTCTTCAAAGACATGTATGTACGCAGAGAACAATTTTCTCTAACTCTTGCATACGCAGTCACCATTCATAAATCACAAGGTCTTACCCTAGACAAAGCAATGATAGACATTGGTAACACAGTCTTTAAAGAAGGCATGAGCTACGTAGCACTATCCCGCTTACGTACACTTGAGGGTCTATTTCTAATCAACTTTGATGCAAGTAAAATAAACGCTGATATTCCTTGCATTTTAGAATACAATAGACTTTGTTCACTATACACTCCCTATCTAAACACATATTTTGTTCCACAAAAAGTAAAACATTATAAAAGAAAAATAAATCAAACAGAAAAGCAACAGGATGTCACTGCAAATCCTCTAAAGAGAGTAAAAGAAAGTAATACTTCATCAAGTGCCACAAGCAAAAAAGAAATAATTAGGGAAAGTAAACCAGGTACTTCTTCAAAGAAGGAAGACACACTCCAAAAAAAGCAGTCAGATACATTTAAACTCTCAAATATAGTTGGTGTAAGTTGCTATGCAAATGTAGCAATGAATATTCTATTTCAATTACCACCAATTGTTGAGAACATGTACTTACACAGTACAGACCCATTGTGTTTGCAAATGTTAGTACTTCACAGAAATGCAGCAAACAATCCTGACAACACGTATAGTGTTTATGGAATAAGACAACAATTGGACTACTGTGCTGGAATGGTGAAATTCACTAGAAAATCACAGGAAGATCCACAAGAATTTCTAATGTACTTACTATTAGTACTGGAAAACAAAAACATACCTATAAATGAAATCTTCCAGATTTCATACATGTGGAAACATACATGCACTCTCTGCAACAATGTGACACAAGAACAAATCCCCAATGAGCGCTTTGTGTATATATCAATACCTAATTGTGAATCCGTTCCATTTCAGCAACTTGTACAAAATGCAAACCACGGTAGATTATGTTCGACCTGCAATTCAGATAATTGCTCCACGTTACTAATACAAACACATAGTAAATACGTAACACTAATGCTTTTACGTTACAATGCAGATGGTACCAAAAAGAACTGCAAGCTGACTGGATTCACACATGGTCAAATATCACTTGGTAGGAAAACCTTCACAACAATAGGTATAATCTACCACGCAGGAGCCACAACCAACTCAGGGCACTACACTGCATATATAAAAAAGAAATGTGGATGGTTTGAATGTAATGATAGTACCGTTACTCTAAAGCAGAGATTACCAGCAAATCTTACAAACGCTTATTTAATGTTCTTAAAACCGAAATTTGATAACTAAACTGTACTTAAACCTTAAGTACACTTGTAGTAAAAAGATATAAACTGTCACAATATTCCAAAAGCTATCTAACTGCCCAAAGATGCTACAACAACTAATCAGATAAATTAATACCACTCAAATAGAGTAAAAAATATACAGTTAGAATACGCCAATTGGTAGCTAACTGTCCCAAAATTTAGAAATATCCAAATCGATAAAGCAATACCACGAAATTATATAAAAAAAATAAACAGTTAGAATACGCCTACTGGTATCTAACTGCTCCATAATTTTACAATATCCAAACAAATACCTAATATTTTACTGCTCCCAAAAAGTGGAACAATCCAATGTATAAAGCATTAGCCAGAAACAAGTAAACACTGAAAACAAACAAACAAATAAACTCTAGCATAACAGAAAAGGGTTTTTTTTCTCCCACAGACCCAATGATTTTAGCAACAAACACAGAAACTGAGCAAATTGCACAGTACTCTGGTTGGTCATCTACTAAATATGAGGGTCAAAAAAAAGAAAAAATTGTGATTGTACAATGTAATAAATCTTTATAAAATACTAATAATAACATGCTATTTTCTTTTATCACAGAAATGAACAAGAAAAACATGGACTCCCGTTACTAAACCAAATAGTAAGTATAACATGATAAATACAACCATCGCAGCATATCACACCCATACTGGCTTATAACATTGTTCCTTATGAATTTGTTTTTGACCCAAAGTTATAAGCCACTATGTGTGTGATATGCTGCGGTGCTTGTGGCCAGGGCATAGACTCTTGGGTGCATGGCATATGAGTGTGATATGCTGCGGTGGTTGTGGCCAGGGCATAGAGTCTTGGGTGCATGGCCAAATGGCCATGCCCCCAACATTCTATACCCTGGCCACAACCACCGCAGCATATCACACCCATAGATTGAAGGATTTCAACCATTTTAATGTCCGCGGACACAAGGAAGTTCCTAGAACACATTAAACTTGCCAGAGGACGATACGGACAGCGTCATCAGGACACCCCCATTTTCTTTATGTATGAACATTTCAGGACACCGCGAGTGTTCTAAGAACACTTTCAGCTTGACAACGAACAATACAGACGTCTTCAGGACACCCCCTGCGAACATTCCAGGACCCCACGCGTCTTCTTAGAACACTTTCAACTTGACACCGAATCCATTCTATTTATTTACGAACATTTCAGAACAGCCGTGTTGTCCGCAGACAAATCGAACACAACAAAAGCGTCTAGCACATAAAAAAAATACAACATTGCACCTATCTCATACTCCCTCACCCTCCCCAAACACTCTTACACACCAACACACTCCACTAAATACAATTTTTAAACCAAGTTTCACCTCGCTGTCCGCGGTCATCCGCGAATGCAAGATGGCGGGCGCCACCAAAAATCTGATGCGCTCCACGCCCTACACAGTCCAATCAGCGAACACGTTAGATGTCCAGAGACATCGCGCAAGCCACTCGGCCATTCAGGGCACTGTCCGCAGAGCGAACAGGGAAGTCCGTCCGTGAAGCGAACGGAGATATCACTCATTTTTTTGCCTTACATTTTGGTCATTTTAAAAAAAAACTACTGGACGGATTTACACCCAATTTGCAAAAGCACGCTTTCGGGACCAAGCCCCCACTCCTGCCGCAAATTTGGTGTAAATCCGTCCAGCCGTTTGGGCTGTAGGCGTGCTCAAAGTTCTTTCCCCATTATGTCTATGGGAAAAAACAAAAGTTTTGGGACCCCCCTATAACTTTGCCCCCCCGGACCAAACCTCTCAATTTCAGAGTGGGCCATATACTTTTTCTGCAAGGTTCGGTGAGGAATCGTCCAGAGGGAGTGTAGTTATAAGCCACCCAAAAAATGCTCTTCCTATGGAAACACCAACTTAACCATAACTACATGGACGCTATCGCGTCCATGTAATATATATATATATATAATATATAGATATTGCTATTCTCACATGATCCTACACTACTTTCCTTAGAATTTAATTGCATTTTATGATGTACATATATAGAGGAAGAAGCAGGCCTGAAACAAGCAATCATTTGTGTGCGTGAATACAATCATGTAGATTATACAAAGTTGCTAATGATACTGCATCTTGTTTGCTTACTTTACTCTCCATATATAAGCCCCATATGTGTATGCATTGTAGTCTAAGTTTTGTGTGTACTAGTAGAAATATGTAGTAGGTGATGCATCATTAGCTACTTAGTACAGTACGGAAAAGTCTGATACAGAAGCATTCACCGTTTTATTATATAACTTTGGAAAATTACATATATAGCACCTTGTGGTGTATGCTGCAGCCAATACATACATTTCTGTATGAGTAGGTTCCTGTACTAGAACAAACACTGCAATGGAATGTTCTTTAGAACACTACATCGCGTAATGAAGTATGTAGTTTATTACACTACCCTGTTCGCTCCGTGGACAGGACACCGATTGGCTAATTGACTTGCGGCATGTCCGCGGACACACAACGTGTTCGCAGATTGGTTGGCATGAAGCGTGAGTTGCATAAGATTTTTGGAAACGCCCGCGTCAGATTTTTGGCAACGCCCGCCATCTTGGAATCGTGGACATCGGCCGGTCTCCACGGACATTGTGGTAAAAACATATTAAAAAACACACTTATCGAATATTCTCTGGGGAGGTGAGGAGTGATGAGTATGGGATGGACTATGGCTGCAGGAAAACAAAAAAACTGTGTTTTTCACCAGGAAAATCCGCAAACAGCCTGGATGAAAGTTTGCGGACACCTCTGCATTACTGGTTTGGTGAAAAGCAGTTATTTGATGGCTTATAACTTTGGCGCCACTTAATGGAACTGCATGTACCTTTGCAATTATATTCCTGACCTGATCCCGGATAAGTTTGCAAAGTTTGGTGGGATTCTGTCAAGAGGGGGCAAAATTAGAGGGGGGCAAAATAATGTAAAGGCTTGTAAATGAGGTGCCATTTGATGAATATACACTTAATTTGGCAAACTGATAATAGATCTACATATAAATGTTTTTGCGAAGTTCGTTGGGACTTAGTCAGGAAGTGTTAAAATTAGAGGGGGGGTGTTCCAAATTAATGTAAAGTCTTTTAAATGAAGTGCCATTTGACAAACATACAGTTATTTTAGCAAACTGATAATACAAATAGATATAAATGTTTTTACAAAGTTTGGTGGGATTTTGTCAAGAGGGGGCAAAATTAGAGGGGGGTCCCAAAGTAATGTAAAGGGTTATAAATGAGGTGCCATTTGACAAATCTACACTTCATTTGGCAAACTGATAATAGATATAAATGGTTTTGTGAAGTTCGGTGGGATTTTGTAAAGAGGGGGCAGAATTAGAGGGGGGGTCCCAAAATATTGTAAAGGCTTATGAATGTGGTGCCATTTGACAAATCTACACAAAGGTTTGCAAAAAGATTATAGATGTAGACATAAATGTTTTCGTAAAGTCTGAATGTCCATCATTTGACACTTTTGAAAAATAAAACATGGGTGGATTTCCAGCAAACTTGTGTAAGGTGCATTGAGAAGGACCTGAAAGCATGGTTTTTCAAATGTGCCCGTGTTTTATTTTTTGACAAGTGTCATAATGTAGGTACAAAAAATACTGATATACATTTGGTAACTAAGGTGTAGCCTGTGGCCATCGGCAGTGGCCAGATTGTCATGGTCATGGAATAATGTCATGGTCCTGACAATCTGGCTACTGACCATGACCACGCGGGACAAAAAATGGGGTTAAAGTGGCCATGTCCACCTGGGACTGGCTTTGTAGTAAAGTTATTCGAAATTGGGATAGATTTGAAAAGGAAGAAAAATGTGCTTGTGGTAATATGGTCATAGAGTTATCTTTTTGCCTTCTGCAGGCTGCCATGGAATGCAAAGAGGGGCCCTGTATGGAATACCGCATTCCCTTTCCATGGTGGCCATCTTGGAAAAGGGTTTTCCTTCCTCCGGTGTCTCGGTGTAGGAAGAAAAATCCTTTTTTTTAGTACCCTGGGTTCCCGCTTTGGGTACCTATGGTGCTAATGGCTTTCATACATGGGTTGTAATGGGGGGATAATGGCCCAGAGACCTTGTTTTCCACCCTTGCTTCGATTGGGCTGATAACTTGGACTGCCATGCCGGAGTCCCCCATTCCATCCCCAGAACGGAGGATAAACGCCGCAATATTGCCATTATCATAACAGAAAATGCAAATGGAAATGTTGGAAAATCTTATTGAGTTTATGTATTTACTCAGTAATATAAAGTAGATGGAGTCTAAACTTTTTTTTTAGTTCTATTTTTTAACTGTGAAAGGTGGTTCCTAAAGGAACATTTCATTTATTTTTTTTGGATGCATTCTTTTTTGGCAGGAGAGCTTAGAACGAAATGTGAGGAGGGAAATGACGGAAGAGGCACCAAACACTAATATGGAGGGTCAGGTGGACAGGGGAAAATGTTGCGCGTGTGTTATGGCATTAGCTGATTCCATTTTAAGAAAAATATCAGTTTTGCTAAAAGTATGTACTGTGTACTAGATTGTTAATGGATGAGCAGGAATAGGTGTTGGAGCTGTGCAAGGGAAATTTGAAGTGGAAAGTTCCTAGATCAGTAGAAAATGCAGTTCCGAATTGTCTGCAAAGCACAGACCTTATCGTGAAGTGTGGATGGGTTCTCGGAGACATCATCATGTTGCGCGCCAGCATATGGTCATGTGGCACTGTCCGGAAGGTCCACAATGAAGTCAGATGTTCGTAGACGTTATGGTTAAGTTGCACCAATAAAAACATATGAAATTCAATGAAAAAACTTTGTTAAGGGGATGTTATGGTTAAGTTGCACTAATAAAAACCTATGTAATTCAATGAAAAAAAATTGTTAAGGGGACGTTATGGTTAAGTTGCACTACTAAAAACCTAACAAATTCAGTGAAAAAACTTTGTTAAAGGGACATTATGGTTACAAGTAAAACCGAAAACCCCCTGAAATGTGTCAGTTGTGGTAAGCTAAGCAACCATAACTCGCGCCACCACCGTGCACTGCTAAGAATAACACCCATTACATCAAAGATAACATCACATATATGATTGATGACATCACTGATGACATCACATGTGCATTTAATTTTCATAGGTAGTCCCTACAAGGGGTTGTGAATGTAATGTTGGAAAAAAAAGTGTCAGGGGTCATCTGGAGATGTGTGATGAACTACATACTTGATTATGCAATGGGGTGGTGCATGTTTGTCTATATGCTTATAGGCTAGGGTGCTGCATGTTTGTCTGCATGCTTAGCTGCTGGGGTGGGGCATGTTCATCTGCATGTTTAGCTGCTGGGGTGCTGCATGCTTGTCTGGGTAAGTGCAACAGTTACAGCCTCTAAGTGCAAAGTGTCCTGAGGCAGTGCAGTGGAGACTTATCATTGAGGAGCCTGGTACCCATTAAGCTCGGAGGGCAGCCAGACAACCTGTCGGTGCAGCAGACAGGTAGGTCAGCAGGGGAGGGAGAGAGAAAGCAGAGGAGAATAGGAAGGTCTTGAGCTGCTTCCGGAACTTCAGGTGGTGCGGCTCAAGTATGAGAGGTTTAGGGAGGCCATTCCAGAGGGAGGCACCTGCAGAAGAGAGAGATATACCCCCCACTCTCTGCTTTGCGTAGCGTCTGTCCCTCAGAGAGTTGGAGGTAGTTGTGCGAAGGGCTCGCGAAGGAAGATATTTGGGAGGAGAGAGTTGGATGTAGTGTGGGCTACGGCCCCAGAAAGTCTTGTGGACGATACAAAGGGCCTTGAATTTCATCCTTGCTGCCAAGGTGAGTCAGTGGAGAGATTTCAGTGCTGGAGAGATGCGGTTCCTGGACTTGAGGCCAAGGATAAGTCTTGCAGTCCCTTTCTGGATTAGTTGCAGAGGGCCAAGAGTAGGGGAAGGCAGATTGAGAGAGAGGCTGTTGCAGTATTCCAGCCTAGGGAGAACCCTGGCTCTGCAGACAGTGATCATATGCAGGAAAGTGTGAAAAAGAAGAATACTTTGAGGAGTTGCAGCAGTTAGTGGGACTTCTTAGCGAGGTCCGAGATGTGAGGAGAGAAGGAGAGCGTGCAGTCGAAGATGACACCATGGTTTTTTGCCCCACAGGAAGGTGAAGGAAAAGGGACCAAGGAGGGCGGCCGGAGTCATAGGGGGAAAGCGGGAGCAAGGGTCCAAATGAGAAGAGTCTCAGTCTTACTGGCATTAAGGCAGAGATCATTGGAGGTGCACCAATCCTGAATCGCGGAAAGACAGTCAAGAATGAGAGAGAGAGAAGAGGTGGCTGAGGGGAGCCTGAAAGAGAGCTGGGTGTCATCCGTGTAACACTGAAGGTTAGAGGAGATAGTAGAGATCAGATGGACAAATGGGGCCAAGTAGACATTAAAGAGCCAGCGGTAGAGGTTAGAGCCCTGTGGGACATCACATGTGGTGAGGGAAGTGGTGGAGAGAAAGGAGCCAAATTGGACCTGGGACGGCCGGTCCAAGAGGAAGGAGGTCAATTACTTCAAGGTCTGATCTGTGATGCCCAGGTTCTCATGGAGTTGATTGATCAGGATGGCGTGATTGACTGTGTCAAAGGCAGAAGAAAGGTCAAGGGGGTTGAGGACAGAAGGAAGGCTGGAGTCAAGATTAGAGAGCAGATCTTCATGGGTGTTCAGGAGACCAGTTTCCGTGCTTTTGGCTGCTCTGAAGCCAGACTGACAGTCATGAATACAACCAGCAGATTCAGTATGGAGAGTAAGCTTGGACAGGGGATGGACTCTTCAGTTTGGCAACCACTCTGACGACGAGCACCCAATTTATTATTCAGTTAGGTAGGGCAAACCCTCCTGTGGTCGGGAGTCTTAGGTTCTTTCCTTATTGTTTAAATTAAACCGTATGGTTAAAATGCCACCACTTTTTCCGACTCCTTCTTCGGACATAACACAATGGGTGAAAATGTCCAGAAGGTGACAAGACAAGGTTTTTAACCAACTTTACAGGATGTGTATTCTAACCTTTGGTGAATCTCGGTCTCTTGCCACAAAAAGAAAGGAACTTCATTTTGAGTAAAAGTTACAGAAATTATTGTTATTTACTGAGGGCTTACCTATTTATTCATCCAGCCTTTCTGAAATATCTGAGAGCTTTACTCAGAGAAAGGTCCATCAGGGATTTAATGCAAAATGTTGGTAATCTAACCGTCAAAAAATCAGTGATGCAACTGGTATTGTCTACATCCATTCGTGCATGCAATGCCCTAGCTCTTAATTCTGTGAATGAGGAGTGGTTTTCTAAATCAGCCAGTTATTGGATATATTTACATTTGCATATCTATTGAGAACAAAGATCATCCATTGTATTTCAGACACGATTCTTTCTGAAAGATTACAGGGATATTGAATTGGTGTATATTTCCAAATTATTTATTGAAAACAGCTTTGCAAGTGTTCTTCGCCAATTAAAATAAAAACAAATCAATCAATGTTCTTTATTATGCTTCAGTCACAAAAGCAACAGCATAAAAATACAAAATACATAAACAGCGCATGCTTTGAAAAAGAAGAATACAAACATTCATACAAATCTAAAAGTCCATCAATGATGTGCCTCTCCAACAAAGATCTCAGCCTTTATAAATCTGTTCTGTACTAAAACCATCCTGCACTAGCATTTTCAATTGTTCTACTAATTACTTCAATTCATTTTGAAGAATTTCAGCTTGTTGTACTTTATTTTGCCTGATGCAACGTTCAGACATAATTTAACTGACAGGTTAAACCTGAATCAGTGCTGCTAAAAAAAACTCCTCAACATCGTTCTCTGCACACATTGTGTGTACTGTGTAATCAAATAAATTCAGCTTATTCTGTGCTTCTGCACTACTTTAGTTTACAAGATCATGAACAGAATGCAGGTCTCTTTCTGTGGCTCTGCACTAACTTAGTTTATGGGACAACCAAATACAAAATACAAAATGCTTATTAACTAACACAGTTTACATGGCAATTAAATGCTCAATGCTTCCTTCTCTCTGTGGAAACATGTAAAATCTTAATGAGCACATTGGTGCTCTAAATAATGACTCTTGATAATGGTTCCATGATATTCTCATTGTCGCTGGCATTGCATCATGGCTGGTGAGGATTCAACTCCCTGCTTAAATTATCTGATTTGCGGAATTTCAGGGCCATGCTCCCAACTCATGTGTGACTTGCCGTCAATAAGCCAAAGGATTGTGCTTGTTGCCTGAGCCTACTCCAAGACAGATTTCTATGGTGATGTATGGTGATGTATATACATTTTAGGTTGCTGCTTAATCTAATCTTTAAGTGCACATTGCTGCATTTAAATCAAATTCATTAGCTCAACATGTTTGGAGTTGCTAATGTTCAGAGGAGAATTGCCTACCATTCTGGTGCTCAATTGCCCTTGTGGGTGCGACTAGACTGATGTGCAAATGAATATTTCTCCTCTCTAAAGGGTGCATGCAGCTAGAACCTGGTTCTATACCCTCCTGAGTGGAAGAAATGACACAGACCAGGTTATTAGGACCATGTTCATTGTGAGTAGGGGAGCTCCCATGCTCTTGTTAAATTTGTAAAACATTTTGCTTAAGGGGCTTCTTCCAAAGAAAGTTGATGACAATTGTTTGAAATAGAACAACAGTTAAATGGTGTCAAACCTATGTATTTGTTTTCAAATTTTCAAAATTGGAGGATATTATTTCCAGAACTATGTAGAAAAGAAAGATATGAGTATTGCAATGTGGGTAAAGGTGAATATGAAATACTTTTCTTCAGAGATATGAACCTGGCAGAGAGGAGATCCACTGATTCTAGGATGCCGTGCACTGATGCATTACCAGGATCCTGGCCAAACAGCAATATGAGTACAATGGAATCAGACAGTACTAATGAAGGAGAAGGTATTGCAGTACTAACATGTGAAGATAACATCCCGCTGTTATAGATGTGAATTCAGTACATTGTAATACTTGTGTTGAAAGGTGAGAAGATAGTTGATACTATACCATTAAATAAGAATAAACTGGTTTGAAATGTCCAGACAATAGACATGGAACAAACATGTTTATTTCTTCCTGTTCTCGAAATTAAGTGGAGATTCCGGCAATGTTACTGGTTATTGCAAGTGCTAGTCAATACCATTTAAAAACACTGAGATACAGAATCATGATATCCAGGCATTAAGGCATTTCCTGGCTGGCCACATTGATAAACATAATTATAATTGTATTATACTTAGTATGTACTTAGTATGTACTTAGATTTGTCTAAAAGAAGACATTGCACTTCACAACAAAAGCCAACACTTTGCAAAGATAGAGATTTCCTTTTAAAAATGCAGAGCCAAATATTTGCATTCCAACAACCCACTGTAGCAAGGCAGAGAACCAAACAAAATATGCAGTACAAGGATGCTAGATGACCAGCGAACACCCAAGAATCAACATGCAGATATATCCACTTTTCTTTCATATTGCTGAAGTATGAATTTATTACACATTTCTTTCTTTACATGCAACAACGCACAGAGCACTAGAGAAATCAACAACAGAATATAGTGTGTTATTAGCTCTCAGATTATTCTGTGATTCTTTAATCTCAAAGCCTGTATCACCCAAAGCTTGGTTCACACATTCCTCGTCTAGGCATAAACAAGGGAACTTGAATGCGCCAACCATAACAAAGGTGCCCCCAAGGAGAACATTCAGGAGAAGGTGACCACCAATTTTTAACTGAGATGACATATCTTTGAGAGTCTTGCAGAAAACATCTACTCGTCGGGAAAGGAATTCCAAGAAATGTATTACGAGAATGCAGTCAACTTGAGTTGGAAGACTTGGAAGAACTAGACAACCTTCTTTGGCTTCACACTTTAGAAACTGTGTCATCTTTCTTCTCAGCATTTCTTCTTTCTCTTTCCACTTTTCGCTATGGATGCAAACAGAGCAAATAATTCAACAGATCTTACTTTGTGCAATATGCAGACAAGTAGATGTTTACTTTAGATGACGGTTCATTGGATTGCACCAAGTGAACAGATATTGGGTGAACACTTTCTGTCATATTACATTGAGTGAATGCTCACTACTATGGTGATCCAGCGGTAGAAGCTACTTCTGCACCAGACACATTTCACTCCACTGGTTCCACATCAATCGCTACTAGATACCAAACACTGTGCCTGTCCAGTGTGTCCGCGTGTGTATGTGCTGTGCTCATGGAAACTCCTCCTGATTGCGGGAAGCAGACCAATAAATGATCATGGAAGTAATTGTACCTCGTTTTGTGAAATGGAAATTGGGGTTCAGGCAGCTTATCATGTTCAGAAAACAATCCTCGACACAAATCCTGTTAACAACCCCATCTGAGTGCTGAGAATTTAAAAGATGAATGCGCCATATCCAACTTTCCACAAAACCTACTATT
Organism: Ambystoma mexicanum; assembly: GCF_040938575.1. NCBI lineage: Eukaryota > Metazoa > Chordata > Amphibia > Caudata > Ambystomatidae > Ambystoma > Ambystoma mexicanum. The sequence goes on from NC_090941.1 coordinate 1,095,151,655, forward strand.
CCAAAAAAGAGGCACACCACAGTCTCCCTCTGGTATCCTTTGCTTTTCTTTCAGTAATTTCGCTTAGCTCGATGCTTCAACCTGCAAAAGCAACAGAGGCGGCCAGAAACAAGAACACAATGCAAAATTATTAAGAAAACAATGTGGGGCCCAATTGAGGAAAAGATAGTTGTCATGTGTTCAACTACTGTATCACTAAACGTGTGTGCGAGTGTAATTCCAAAAATGTCATGAAAAGCGAAGTCCAAACCATACACAGTCACATGCATGAGGCTCAGAGTGCAGCATCTATTACCTCATCACCAGAACCAAACTCATGAACCAAAGTGAGTAGTACCACACACTTACGATCCCAGGCACCAAACGCTGATGATGCCCAAAGCATGTTCACCAAATGAACACACCCACAGACAAAACTTGACTGCCAGAGACAAATGCAGAACTCACTCAATGAACACAACACAAAAGATATGAACAATATAAATCATTTAATACAAGAGGAAATACATGCATAACTAGAAGGGATGCATTGACATGTCAAGCCAATGGTGCACATCTTTGATTAACTCAAGGAAAAGTTAAAACAGTGACATTGGCCATGTCCGATTCCGTCCATCAAAATGTTAGAGGAAATGCACAACAGGACTATGAAGGCATCAGGAATCCCCTCACTTGATGCTTATACAACACAAATCCTGCAGGGAAGAGTTGAGCTACTCAAGGAATAATGCCCCTCCCTCCCCGGCCATCTCAGTAAAAAATCATCTGAATCATCCAGCCACCAACTAATGTGCAGCTGACATCACCATGTTCAACTCTCAGCAAACATCACAAACAGGCACAGATGGACCGGATGGAGCAGAGTTCTGTGGCACTAGTGAACACTGTTTACCTCTGGTTGTTGCCACAAAGACAGTGAAAATACAACATGCAGAAAACATTGTCGTGAAAAACCCAATGTCAAAGAATAGAGAGACACCAGCTCAACAAGGGCCTCCAGCAGAACTGAAAGCACACCCATTTTCCTTTACTATGTAGACACCACATGCTCAACAATGGCACATACCCTCGTATCACTAGGCATTATCATTGGGTGCTATGGTAAGCATCGACATGTATCCGTTTGACTAACATTATAGTTTATTGCCTGGCCCTGTAAAGTGAAAGGGACCTGGAACATCAGTTCCAATGCCTGATGTGAGTGAAGGTGACTGAAGTGCAGGTGTGCCAGTTGTGGGTGTAAATATCTATGACATGGACCACATGGATCCTCCAATATTTGAGTCACAACTGCAAGGTATTGAGCTCTGTTCTCTCCTGTAACATATACTGTGCAGACAAGAAGTGGCACATGGCCAAAGCTTTGGTTGTCACAGCGTGTCTTTCTGGTGCATTTCTAACATGATTTTTCAATGAGCTCGTTATTTTTCTGCCATCTCTTGCCCTGGCATTGCCTCATTAGCTCATAATGTCAGGATCACCTACCTTGCCTCACAACCCAACAGCGATGGTGTCTACATCAAAAGCTCTCTGACCTCCCTAGGCCAAAGCATTGCCTGGCAAATCAAAAGGGATGTGGTTAGCAATGTTGGCACCATCACCATATAGCAAAGACGTTCCCGTTGCCTCAGGTGTAGTCTCCACACTTTGAGTGACTCCTCTACCTGCCTGTTCTGACTTCTACCTAATCAGAGTTGCTGGTCGAGTGTCACAGGCAAACCTCTCCCTTGGGTCGGGATGCATGCTGCAGTGAAATGTGTGGGGTTTCAGCTCTGCTTTGCAGATCTTCCATATTCATGTGGGACACCCAGGGCTGCTCCCATGGCCGAGTGAGTATAACTGGCCCACATTCTTAATGCTGAAAATAAAGGTACGATTCGTAAAGGACCACCCTAATGCGCAAGTAATGAAACATTTCTCCTGATAAAATGTGTGGTAGAGGCAGCGAGTAATGTGGCAGTAAAGGCAGTTTGTGTGATACTCGGGGGATTGTAAACACTACTAGCACATGTTGATGTGTTATGTGATTGGATGGGCATATAGTCCATGCTGCAGAAAGTGCACTCTGAATGTGCATGTAAGGTCCTGCATACATTCACATGGATTCAGGGCAGCAATGCATGAAGCTCATGATAAAGTCTGTTCCTGACCTCCCCCTCCTGCTTTCCTCTGCACCCAGCACCACAATATGGATTGGTTCTTTCTTGGTGTCATAGGAGTCAAATGAGTATTTGCTTCTTGCCATGCAATACTATGAAAGAGCTGCACAAAGACATTTAAAGAGTCAATTCATGTTGGTGTTCCCCACTCTGGACACATGCTCTCGGTCAGGACACTATCTGTAATCCATTGGGTGCATTTGATCAAAACCACTGTATGTCCACCACCTACAGACGTGTGTGATGCTGTTCACCATTCAATTCTGAATAGATAGACCCAATAGATTACAGTATTATTAATATTTTGTTTCTCAACACCCCTAGAAACCTGGGTCTTTACACATAAGGGCTTACCAATCTATTCACTGGTCTCATTTTGTTGCACACAATTGATGTTTCCTCTGTGATGCAGCAAAGTGGGAGGTCTCTGTATTTGACAGTAGCAGCCCCAATGTCTGCCAATTTCCAAACCATCAACAAGCTGGTGCAAGCAAGTAGTGTGTCTCAAAATGAGTATGGGGTGGGTCTGCAGTCAGAGGTGTCTTTTGGGGCAGTTGTTTATGTTGTGTCTCTTGTACCTGCTGTCTCTCAAATTGGAATGGTTGATGGTCCAGTTTGCTTGGTGTCATTAGCGGGGCCGAAAGGGTTTTTGGTGTGGGCTTCCTCTCTTATTATCATTTCCACAAAGGGGCTCCAATACACCACTTCCAGTGAGATACTGTCAGGGTGGAATGATCTCTTCAGCAAGGATTTTCATCGTGTCTCTAATGGTGCATGAAATGCCGGCCTGGATCACGGATGGGATAGACTACATGGAGCTCTGGAGATTACCTGATGGGCCTCTGCAACATGGAACTCTTGTGTGGGTACCCTTGTTGTCTGATCCACCTGTCCTCTTCCATCTCTCCTGATACCCAACATTCTCTGCTGTGTTTACCTATTTTGTAATCCCAGATAGTAACCAATATGCCTAAAAATGCATTATGTGGATGTACATTTTGTGGGAGAACTTCCAAACCTAAAGGGACTGGGTTTGCTCACATGCTGTAAAATGATGCCCCTTTGAAAAAACCTTTCCAGGACCACTTTTTGTTTGTATTGGCATTGTCAATGTGAATGTTTTTGGCCATTTTCAGAGCATTAGGACTCAAAGAGATGGTTTCCCAGTGTTACCAGATGCTGCCTTCACAACTGATAGAGGTTGGGTTTGGTGCTTGTACACTGATCTCTTTGGTGGACAGGGGTTTGAAAGCTGGACCCTATCCGTAGTCAAGTGTGGGCATGCATGAGTGTGTTTATGTGCAGTCCATTTTTATTGGCAGTTACTGCGAATTTGATGCTGCCATAGTTTTATGGTGGCTTGGGTAGGATGCACACCATATACACACACCCAAAGTGATGTGTGAATATGGTTCTGTGCTCTCTGGAGGCCAAGCAGGCGGTTAATGGTGGATTTATGGACTGGCTCCATAGTGTTAATGGAAATTGGAAGGGAATTCTAAAAAGGTGCAAGTACAGAACACAACAGCATGCCCTGATGAGTGAGGTTGTGCTTGGAAACAGAATAAAATAGATAATTAAAAGAATGAAAGAGATATCAAGAAGTGTACAATTTAAATTTGGAGCGCATAAAACTGGAACCCACTGATGTAACATTGGGATGAACAATAGCTTGAGTTCTGAAAATAACTTTCTGCTTGATAGGGAGCCAGGGGACTTTACCAAGGAAATACAAGTGAATTGGCTCTGACGTAATGGTGAGCAACACGTCCAAGATAGAGTGAATTCGCATAATATAGCTGTGGATGGATACGTGCCAAAGCAATTGAGGTATGTGATGAAATAGAAATGGACAAAGCTGATGAAGATGGTGACACAATTGGTGAAAAGAAGAAGTGTCCTGATTAAGGTGATGGGTTAAAGAGAGGACATTGTCAAACTTTAAACTAGTCCTTTTGCAGAGGGCACAGGAGTAGGACAATTACTGGACATAGTGAAAAAAGCAGATGAGAGAGAAGGTATGAATGACATCACATGTAAGTGGGCAACGACAAGAATAGAAACAGGAATCCTTTTCAGAAACCTGTTTGTGTGAAGAGAGGTTAACGAAACGAATGCAATCACATACATGAAGATGAGCAAGATGAATTGAGTGGTCAGCAGTGTCAAAGGTCACTGATACGTTCAGAAGGATGAGGCCCATGGAGCCTTCCCTTAACAATGGCCAAATACATGTCCTGGAGCTCAGAAGAACTAAAGCACCAGAATTCATACTTCAATTAGGCCACAATACACATACACAGCCATGAAGCAAAGCTGCTCATGTAGAGTAAATCATTGCATGCGGGCCTACCATAGCCTGGCAACTAACTTTATTAGGCAAACACACATGTTTATTTGACCTAAACCTGCCGTAGTTTGCACCAGCTTAAGAAATATAGAAGAGGGTTTCAGAATAATAAAGGGCAGGAGTGCCGCCAGTTTACATTAGCTCAGCAGATTACATGAGAGCTTCACATGCAATCAGCCTTTCTCAGAGAGAAAGGCTCCCCAACTCTGAGCATGAAATAGCAGGCAGGCTGTTATAGAAACACACACACACAATATATACATTATGTATTGCATATAAAATATTATCATGTGTTCTTTAGCTCGATTAGCATCATATCATTTTAGTTCGAAAATTCTATAGGAAGAGCATTCGTTATTTCATTTTTGCTAAATGCAACACAAACAGGCCAGAGTTGAGTCAGTTTCTCTTCAAGCACACAATCCTTCTCTCAGAGCAAGATACTAGACTCTTTTTAGTTCCTGGTTGTCAGTGAAGAAAACCACCTGGCCTACATATGTCAGTGAACGAAAAAAGAGGTAGCCAGACATGTGATGTCAGCAGTGATGTCATCAATGACATTTGTGATGTCATCTTTGATGTCATGGGTGTTAGTCCTTGCAGTGCACAGTCGTGGCGTGAGTTATGGTTGCTTAGTTTACCATATCTGTCAATTTTCAGGGGGGGGGGGTTGGTTTTACCTGTAACCATGACGTCCCTTTAACAACGTTTTTCCATTGAATTTCATAGGTTTTTGCTAGTGCAAATTAACCATAACATCCCTTTAACAATGTTATGGTTAGTGAATTTCATAGGTTCATAGTAGGGCACTGTAAGCAGAGCGTTGCTTTAGCATAGTGTTTTCTGTCAAGATGATAGCTGTTTGGTACGGCAACGTAACCATAACGTCCCGTTAACAACGCTTTGTTACTGATTCCATAGCTGCCCTCATGATAAACATGTGGAAAGGCCAAATTGTCTGGTGTACATATCCATTTGCGCTACCCCTTACTTTTCCAAATAGTGTTGGTGTGTCTTAACAATTACAGATGTACATGGTAAATGTTGTTTAGTGTTTCAGTAAGTTCTCTTTTTGTCTTAACATTGCATGGTAAATCTGTGCCACACACTACTGGCCGAGATGACTATAGATAAGCAATATGGACGTTTCCTAGGTAGAATGCACCTGGTTGGCATATGTGCAATCACACTGCAAGTATCCGTAGGACTCCATTAGTGACCGCATGTCCGCATATTCAAATGCACTTTTAAGTAGTTGTGGAAGCGCATGTGTTTCGTTCCACACATAGACCCATGCATAGGTCATCCACTGTGTGCTGGTAACACCGCCCTTGTCGCCAGCCATATGGATTCATGCAGTAGGCTACCACATTTGAAGTACTCCTACCGTCTTTGTGGGCGGCTCTGCAAACCTACCAATGTGTGGCTAAAGCACTCCTGACTTTATAACGCCCATTGGTAAACAAGGAACAGCAACCTGCAGTATCACATGGGTGTGTTAATTGTCACATTCATTTGATTGATCTGCTGCTTGCCTTCCCATGACCCGTGAAACAGACACATTGTGTCTGCACCCAGCAGTGTGACGGAAAGTATCAAGAGGTCGCCTGCGGGTCGAACAGTTGAAGAAAACATGTAACTGCAGGTGGGACAGTTTGTAGTAAGTCTGCAAAATGGCAAAGCTGGTGCACCTTGGTCACGTACATACTAGTGCATGTAAATGCAAGTAAGGAAACAGCAGAATATGGAGAGCGCAAACAATCTTAGTGGTGGTTAGAAAAGCACTGTAGCTGCATTGGTCGCACAGAATAAATGGCTTCCTGCTCCATGTAATGAAGCTGTGTTTCGAGTTGTTGTAAACATTCTTGTATTCCACAATGTATGCATCTCTGTGAATGCCACCCCTAACACTAATGGCGTAGCATGAAGTGTTTGTACTGCATGTGATGGCAACTGAAATGAAAGCACAACGGACCAGTAGGCAGTCTATCGCCCGTCCAACAATTACGTAGGGTGCTTTCATGATGAGCATTTGCCACATGTGCAGCAGACAACAAGAGGGGCACTCCTGTACGGCAGCAGAGCTGTAAAACAACCTTTGCAAACCATAAGCCATGCTACAGACCCTTAACCGGCAAATGGCATTGTATTGTGCATGTACTGCAACGCACTACTGTACAGAGGGAAGGTACTTGGAAGTGTGTGGGAAGGGTCCTTACGGGAGCATTACAATGGCTTGCGCCTATATAGGTGAGGGCCACCCAATAATTCTGTCTCCCGGCACATCCCCTATAGTATCCATGCAGGTACTGCCCCTTCTGTACCGGGCCTTTCCTGCCGTTCCTTCTGCGGCGTGTGTGAGAAGACCATAATAAATATAAATGAACTGGGAAAGGAAAAAAGGGAAAGAAAGAAAGCATCTTTTACAGATCAACAATGGAATTGCCAATGAATGCATGCAGCGCGGGAGGTGTCGCAGTGTGCTAAACACTGTAGTTCAATCGGTTACAAAGGGGGTCGATGTACAAAGAGGTTGCTTTACGTGTTGCAGAGCGTTTTCAAGAGTGTCAGTGCGCAACACTTACTACAAAAAATGTTCACTACTTTCAAGAAGGGCACCAAGCCAATTTGGATGGGGTATGCAGTAATCGGGATGGCAGGCATAGTAAGATGAACTTTATAGCTGGTGAAAAGTATTTTTGCTTTCAAACGTCATATTCCCATGGGCAAAGTATGCCATTGGCACATGTCGAACAAAGGCACAAATACACTTCTTTGCAATATACCGCGCTGTCTCCATTTACTGTCCAAATAGAAAATTATGCTGCCACATCAGTGTCTGCATAATGCGATATAAACTTATGTAAGAGATCGGAAACAAACAAATTAACTGGGCAAATGCCTCCTTCATCGCAAATGACACTGAAAGTCGTGCAACATGCTGTGTAATTTCCCCATGCACAATGAACAACAATAATATCGGCATGATTGCGTGTCACCAAAATGTCACACAGAGAAACCAAATTCATCACTTCATTGTAGCTTCTCCATAGCACTACAGATGCACATTATAGATTCCAAAATGAGCAGCCACTGCACAGTGTTTTCCATTCACTTTCAGTCAATGTATGTCAAACTCCCCTAAAACCTGCACGCTGTGCCTTGTGAAACACACAGCCATGACCGCACCATCTGCATTTCGACAAATACACTGTGTAGCAGTCTGTGCTTACACACCACACCCACAAACCTTATTGCCCAATCCCGTAGCCTCTACATGCCCATTTCTGCTGTGACCAACATCTGCAAAAGGGGTATATGTAACACATGCCACCCTGCAAATTTCGCGATATTCGCAGACTGTTCCTGCTGTGTGCGCGCGGGAGTGGGGAAATAACTGGCAACCAGGGTAGCACACGTTGTTAGTTGTGGTGGCCCTTAAAAGAGCCTTTGTAGTTGTTTTTTCTTTTTTTTTAAAGGTGCTACCCTAGAAACACCTTTTTCTGCGATGTTCATTGGTAAATTTGGGTTTTTAACGTCAGTTCACATTCTTACAATAGGGTCTTCAGTGGAGTGTGTAGATTGTGAAACTAAATTTCATTGCCACTGGTCAAAAAAGACTTGCCATTTGCCTTCAAAAGGTGTATGTATCGCAAACCAATGTTCTCATTCTCACAGGAGAACATCCCAGCAGCACTCAAGAAGTCACACATGCTTCTGTTGATGAGACCCCTTCCGACTTCTGACTGGGGACAAGAATCAGTGCAATACTTCCACACTATTCTCGGGTGTATACATGAGAAAAGCACCTTGGCAGTAGGAAAAAGGCGCTGCACTGCTTTCATCATAATCTTCACTTGTCGGTACACACGGGAACAAGGCATGTAATCCAAAAAGAAGCCTCTAAAGTGCACAATCAAAACATGTACAGTTGCCGAAGAGGCCATGCGTCGACATTCTACAAGCACTCTGCTGAAACAGCGCACTTCAACACTGCACCACAAAGCGTCCACTCCCTTCAAACTGAAATTTTCAGAAAAGTCTTCTTGGAGGGCATACATGCACAGATCTTCCACAAAGGCATCACTCACGACGAAAAGTGTGCGTCTTGCCATGTTTGCCAGCCGCAGTACACAAAGTAATGGAAAGAATGAATGCCACCCTTTCCAGTGACGCATACCTTAAGCACCTGATTGGACATTCCCCACAGTGCCATTACCATTGCCCACCATGGTGAGAAGTGCAGTATGTAGCACGTGCCTTTCCCCAACTACCGGGAGGCTGCGCCCCAGTGAAGCAGGCGTCCTCCTCCCTATTGGTATTGGTGCACATTCCTGTCACGTACACCCTGTGCACCTGATTGGCCAAAGGCCATAGTCCCATTCCCATTGGTCAGCATGGTAAGAAGCGCAGAATGTGGCACGTGCCAGTACCATGAGAGCCGCACCCCTGTAAAGCTGGAGCAGTCCTTCTTCCCTTATCACTACCTCATTGGCTTACGCATAAGTATGTACACACACATTCACCAGTCGCATCGATGCCGCCATCATCCAACACTGTCACTCCTGCAAAACACTTCAAATGTACCGTTACACATTTACAGTACAAGTGTCGTGCCATTCTAAAGCACGTCCACTACAAAGTTCAAAAAAAGTATGCATGATTTCACCATCCGCATACAGCCACATGGTCAACCAGGATGTGGCATGTGTAATCCTGAAACTACCGCACAATCCGCAACCTTTTCGTGATAGTGAGGGTGGGGGGTGGTGGGGTAAGCAATATCATGCTCGGTAGGGGATTGGGGCTTCCATCGTAGATGTTTGAAGGATCTTTATATATATTCTTTTTTACATGCGTCCGAGAAACTTTTTATTTTCTCTTTATATGCATCTCTGTTTGCCTTTCCTCACATTTTTACCACAATCCAGTCAATGCTTCTTGCACAGTGTAAAATAAAACGGCATTGCCAATGGCGTTGAAATAAATCCCATTTCTACGGAACCACTGCATATTTTGTGACCTCATGATCTCATAGCGGGTGGAGAACATGCCATCAGTCTGCATAAATTCATGCATAATTCTATTTATAACATGCCTTCCGACCTCTGGCTAGGGACAAATTACAACGTCATTGCCCCATAACCCTCTTGGTGTTATGCATGAAAAAACCACCTTGGCAGTAGGAAAAATCTGCATCACTGTGTTCAGCAACCTCTTCAGGTGACGTATTAAACGTCCACACGACATGCAACCTAAATGTACACTTCCATAGTGTACAACGACAAAGTCAGCGTTTGTGACAGAGGCCACATATCTGCAAAGGTGAACCATCCCGCCGAAACTGCAGTTACCCTGAGAGCCCCAGAAAGCGTCCACTCCTTCCAACCCGAAATTACCAGCAAAGCCTCTTTGCACACAGCACCTGTGCAGATGGCGCACCATGGTATCACCGATGATAAGCACTGTGCGTCTCTCCATCTCGACCAACCTCACGACACAGTATTGGGACAAATTGGTACTGCCCCTTCCTGTCAACCACTCCCTGAACACCTAATTCCCTATTGCGCACAAAAGCAATTTCCATGTCCACCATGCTCATAATGGCAGAATATGGCACGTGCGCTTTGCCATCTGCAATGAGGGCAACGGCCCAGTAAAGCACACACAATACTTCTTCCCTTTGCACAGGCATTTTTGCAGCACTCCCCCATTGGGTGTTGTCAAATTTTCAAACACGCATGCAGCAATCACATACAAAACCTCTGCATTGCACACTATCATTTCTTTACACCACTCCATATTTACCGTTACACACTCTCACAACACGTTCCGTTTGATTCCAAAAGCCCTCCACCAGAAACCTCTGCTAAAGAATGCATGATTGCAGCATCCACAAAGATCCTGAGGCACACCCAACACACGTTTTTCCATGCAAACAACAGTGTAGCCCTTTCCACACCCACCACAACACTATGCATCCATGCATGCGACCATGTGGGCACCTAACATTATGCACAAACATAACATATGTAGCGCCACTTCTACCGAACTCCCCCACCCATGAAACACCCGTTCACCAAAAGGTTTCACAATTAACAGAATCCACAAACATACCACAGCCTGCACCACCCCTACCCACTGCCATAAAGTATTGTGTCACTGGCAACCTATGCACAACAGCTTCACAACATTGGGCACACTTCAATAAATCTGCACACACCACTGTAACCAAGCACATATAAGCTGCACTTCAACCATGCCCTCTTCCATACTCAGATTACATAAACACTGCACCCTGTGTCCACACAACTTCTCACTGCAACATCCCCTGCCATACACCAAATACTGTAGCATGTTGCAACTATCACCACAATCATGCAACGCACAATACACGCTTTGCAACACACTTGTGCTGCTGTAGCACGTCTACAATGTGCTCCACACACATTCACCAAACATCTCCACCCTGTGCCTAATGCACTGTCAAACCTGCATTGCTGCAGTGGGTGTGCTCCTTGCACACATTTACCGCACCGTAATGTAACCATTCATGTTAGCATTTCACCAAGTACAACTATGCACATACGCACCACTGGCACCAGCACTCCTACCCAACCTCCACACCGCAATGCATATGCACAGGGTTAAATGCATCAGTTACCATAATGTACACACATTACACTGTCTCCGGCACCCCTACACCCTTTCATTCATATACTCATGTCTTACCCACTTCCACTCAGAAAGTATTGTGTCACTGCCAACCGAACCACAAAATGCTCACAACATTGTTCATACTCCAAGCAATCTGCACACAGCACACTATGCAAGCACATATATGCGGCCTTTCAACCATACTGACAATATGCAAACACTGCAGTGTTGAGTGCATGGCCTACGTCCACAGAGTCAGACATGCATTGCTGCAGTGGGTAAGCTGAAGGCCTAGACTTTTGAGTGCATGGCCTACTGCCTACGGACTTCGGCCATGCACCCAATAGTCTAAGCCTTGCACACACCCACTGCAATGTAATACCACCATAAATGTCACCATATCACCAACTATGACAATCCACATACACAGCACTGCCTCCAGCACTCCTACCCAACCTCTGCACCGCCATGGAGCTATGCAGGAAACAATTGCAACAGTTACCATAATGTACAACTAAATCACTGTCTCCTGCACCCTGTGCACTTTCATTCACATACTACAGCCGTACCCACTTCCATTCACAAAGTAGTGTGTCACTGCCAACCTACCCACATACTGTTCACAACCTTGGCCCTACTCCAACCAATTTGCACACACCACACTATGCTAGCACCCCTTCTACTGGTTGCAGAGTCACACATGCATTGCTGCGGTGGGTGAGCTGAAGCCCTATGCTCATGAGAGCATGGCCTTCCGCCTATGGCCTTTGGCCATGCACACAATAGTCTAATCCTTCAACAGACCCACCGCAACTTCATGCACCCATGCATGCCACCATGTCCCCAACTACCGCTATCCATCCACATAGCCGAGGCACCCAGGCTCCCACCCACCCTATGGCATGTGCAATTCACTACCCTTCTGAAATTCACCTACCACCACTCACCACGGAAAGAGGTTGCAGCAAACAGGTTGCGGCAGAAGCTATCGGGCTGTTACGACAGCTGCCTCAAATCACCACAAAAAGCTGTCGGCTGCCTAGGTACCTGCGAATTGGTGCAATAGGCAACAATACTGAAGCCACTCCTCCAACTTCGTCCACCTATTTACATATGTCATATTAACCACATCTCACTCCCCCCTTTCACTCCCTTCTTGCGGCCAACACATGGCGTACAGTATATTTCGCAGACCCTTCCACCGGCGCACTGTTCTCCAATACACCATGGCAGCGTTTCCCCAAAATTGTTGACGCAGAGCACGCTTCCCTCCAGCCAAACACCGGCCGCGTCCAAAGTTCTCCGACAGCACGCCGTACCGCAAGCCAATGACACTTCAGTCCACGGAGCGAACAGGGAAATCGGTCCGTGGCGCGGAACCAGATGTCACAAATTCTTTGAGACGTACATTTCAGTTGTTTGTAACAAAAGTACTGATCGGATTCCCACCAAACACACAAAAGCATGCTTTCTGACCCAAGCCCCCGCTCCTGCCGCAAATTTGGTGCAAATCTGCCCAGCCGTTCGGGCTGCAGCCGTGCGCAAAGTTTTTCTCCATTCAGTCTATGGGTAGGAAAAATAATTGGGACCCTCCTATAAGTTTTCCCCCCTGCACAAAACCTCCCCAAAGTTGTCGTAAGAATTCAGAGCGGCTCATATACTTTTTTTGCACAGTTTGGTGAGGATTCATCCAGCGGGAGCGAAGTTATAAACTGCTGAAAAATTGGTCTTCCTATGAGTTTAGCAACTTATCCATAACTACACGCCCGCTAACACGGGCCGTGTAATGAACTCTTTCTTATTGTGTGTGTCTCCTTAGAACTACTCTACATTTCTGTACATTTATGTTATTCATACCTTACTGTGTATTATTGTCTTAGTATATAATAGTCAAGTGAATGAATTTTTATGTCATAAATAACAACAACACAATTTATATAACAGATTAAAATATTATAAAGACCATTGAAATAAGTAATTAATCCATTAATATCCACATATAATTAATCAGCATAGACATTAGGATTGTAGTAGTAGCTTATTAATCATATTCAAATAGTGTATAGAAATCTTGTCCTATAATTATCATATTCCATAGTGTGTTCTAGGATTCTTTAGTTAAATGAGGTGAATGAACATCTGGGGAAAATGTATTGTTCAATTCATTAGTCCCAGTATATGATAGTAATCAATGTTTTAGCATTTCCTCAGCTGGACATAGTGTGCTCTTTTCATGTAATTGTGTTGTCTACTAGAACTCCTAAATATGTATATTGTCCAACCACTTAAAGTGTATGTTCGTCTATATACCACAACTAGTTATAGATTTTAGAAGTTCTGTTGAAAATCATGATTTTAGTTTTTGATTGATTAATTTTGGGAGAATGAGTTTTGCTCTATTTGGCCAATGCAGTTATTTGCTTTTGGAGTGTAATTGGGGTCCGAGCCATGATTATTAAATTGTCCGCAGATCCAAGCAATTGGAGCTTAAGATGGCCAATGCTTGTCGTCTATACCCTCAGGCCACTGGTAGTTATTGCTGTACACTTAACAACTTGCCTCTCACTTCATGTGCCTGCTGGATACTGGTCATATTGTTTATGTCATACTGATATCATACATGTCTACAATAGTAAGACTTCTGTTAACAGGCTTGCATCACTCTCTGACAGGTACTCTCTGCTATATTCCCGTTCACAATCAAATGCAATAAAAGCAAAATGCAAATACAAAAAGTAAGAAATAGTAGGATATCTGTGGGGCATATCAGGTGTTACCAGATGCCATTTGGGGTGACACATGTTGAATTCATTCTATGAAAGAATTGTGTGGGGAAAGAACATCTTTTAATAAGCAGAAGGTTTCCCTATTGGCAGAGCTTTGAGTATGGAGCAAAATCTGACTAGAGCCCTGCTTGTACCCCTGACATAGGGAGTGAAATGACAGGGCACATAATAAAGTGTATAGATTTGCCCACCCTTCCGCACCACAGCCTAAATAAAATTACACAAGAGCCTTACTGAGGTTAATTATGGAGCCCTGTTGAAGAAAATCACACATATTTGCCTTTTAAGTTAATTGCATCAATTCATCAGAGATAGAAATTATTTAGTGCCTTCTTGTATAACTATGGATCCCTCCTCTGTAATTCTTTGTGATCAGTTAAATAAGATGCAGGGAAATGCTAGAGACCACACACACAGAACACATGGTTATATTGAAAAGCCCTCAGCAGTTGAGCATAGAAAGGAAAAGAAAGTGTTGTTGTCTAGATGGGTACTAGAATCCTTTAGCAAACAGGCAACATAGTTCCTTCAGTGTACTGCCAAAACGTCTGACTTGGTCTTTCAAATTTGCTGCTTTGTTCATCACCCGTGATACTTCCACCCATACCCTTCCCTGGACCCTGTGCTTGCCTCCAATACTAGTTGATAGGGCACTGTAAAAAGTGTGGGATTGTGGCAGTAAACAATCACTGGGATATTTGCAGACCCACAATATTTTGCAAGCAAGGCATATTTAAATGCCTCAACATATGATGTGCATTTTAAGAATGTCATGACTCTGCAGGTACACAATTCTTTTGCAGTGCATTGAGGATTGTTTGCAACATAACCCACCTTCATACCATTGTGTAGATTACACAAGTGCTCAGTGAAACTGTTTTTGTATAGAAGAGACTTACCATATAATGTGTGAAGGTCTATGCCCAAACAAACTCTGAACACTTGGAAAAGATGCAGATTGTGTGAAAAGCATTTAACTGTCTGAATATCCGGTGCCCTGATACTATGGACGAGTAATCCCAGGCATAGTCCATACCCATTATCCCTTGTAGGCTAATTAAATGATATTGCAATGTTGCTCTCTACTTATAGGGTAATGTTAGTAATGCTAAAGTAGGAGACGCTGAACATCACGTTTGTCTTTTGAAATTCTTTAGAGAGCAAATTAATATTTGAGTTTCACAATGGGTTAACTTAAAAGTGGGCCGCTTCAAAGCAGTTGTGTGACGTATGTACAAAGAGGAGGAAGTATGGGATTTGGTTACACATCCAAGTGGCCTGCTTACTTACAGTCAGAATCCGATACTTGAGCTGGTAGTTTGGTTTCATGTGTTAATATCCCTGCAAAAATATAGCCATACAAGCATGGAGCCATATTTTGGCAGCAATATTAACCCATTAAAACTGTGGGGACACCCCCGCAAACCCCATATTATTTTAAAGCGGGCAGGGGACATCCCGCTTCCCCTCGCTCCCATTTTACCCCAAAATGATTCCCACTAATAATATCGCCTATGGCCGTTCCCGACGACCATATCTATGGCAATATTATTGGTGGGGATAATATTAACTGATACCATTAATAATGTAGTGTGGGTGACTCTTTTGGTAAGGCACAATGAGTAACAGAAATTCTGGCGCATTAACGTTATTCATGTTACAACAAACATAAAACAAGTGGATGTAGGCAATTGCTGTGGCTTGTGTCTTATTAAATCTTTTTGAATAGGTGAGAATTGTCTGTGTGCGCTACTAAAAATCTTCAGAGCGGCACCCAGAAGGAAGCTGGGCAAGCGCACATGCGCACAGCTTAGAGGGAACATTGGTTGCTTCTGAAGTAATGTGCTAATCCTACTTACTATATCACTGTGGCATGCAGCTGGGCATCTCAGGAATTTGTGCCAGGGGCAAGGGAGAATAAAATACAGTCAGAATGACCCACAGATTCTGGACTTTGATCTTTAATTCATCCCTCCATGTACCTTGTGTTAGAAGAGATGTATTTCCTGCTGGGGGTAAAACAGTTGTGCATACTTAGATCTTTTATGGGCACTTGATTTGTATTAGGACAGGGTGGTCGCTTGCTTATCATAGAATGCAGGGATGTGGGGGTTGGGTCAGTGGTATAGGGTTGGCTTTAAGCTGGCTGAGTGGGGGTTATAGGCCTGCTGGCAGCTTAGTGTTGATGAACGGACGCTGCGCGGAGCCTAGTGTTGTCTCACGCTCTTGCAGGGTGCATTCCTCTGAATGATACTAAATGTTTGCAACAGAGAAGAGACAAGGGGGTAGTGGACTTCCGTGAGACTTCAGTGAGACTTCCGTGAGAACTGGCCACGCGGATTCATTCTCCCTTAATGATGTTGGGCCTAGTGAAATATTTCCATGGTGCTCGGCTAGTGCAGCGTGGTTATACAAGCCTGTGTGTTTGTCATGCCTACAAAATGGTGTCTATTTCTATGTGTCTGCTAATGCCAATGCAATATTGCTTTCGCCCGAGTTTTATAGTGCGTTTCTCTCCCCGCTTACATACTACACTATCTCAATGCAAAATTATGTGAATACATAAGCAGCACTGTGTCTGTGTGTATGATGTGTGTGGGTGCCATGGTTGTTGGAGGTTACAATTTGAATCGTCCTCAAGAATTCTGCATGCCTATGCAAAGAAGCACTTTGTGGGGCTCAGAACGCAGTTGAATGTGCACCCCAGACTAGAAGCTCGGCCGTACCTACTCAAGTTGAGCCCTCTGTGCACTTTATGCAAATACTGAATTTGGTTATTTATTTAAGAGTGTCCTGGAGATTGTGGGTAGCATTAGAGAAAGACTATGCCATTCCCAAGCAGCACACACACACACACACGCAGGAGTGAATTTCCTTTTGAATAATGAGGTGCAAAGTCCCAGGCTGCGCCTTGGGCAGCCTGTTTGTGCTTGCCAAATGCTGCCCAAACATTTGTAAATCAAGCAGGAAGGCTCTCCATACCCTAGGAACCATATTCTGTTCTTTTCACTGTTAACATTTGGAGATCTTTATTGACCAGCCAATCAGAATGTTCACACTGCAGTCAATAACTCCTGGTATTGGCTGCATTCTGAAAAGTCTGTCATCAACAGCAGACAAGGTAACAACAATGCAATTTCCAGGCAAGAGATTTTTTTAAACAAGATACTTCCTCTCTGGGAGGACTTTCTTGTTCACTGCAACATCCAAAGACACTCGAAAGGCAAAGCTAAAACATGGGGACATACTTTCTTATAGAGAAGCTGTTTTCTTTTACATGGCATCTAATGCATGTTCATGTTAAAACTGCTCCAATTTGTAGCGTGGAACTGAGTGGCAGTCATGGCAGTCACACTCTGGATCTGCGGTCTGTTTTTGCACTCTATTGCTGGAGGAAGAGCTAACAATTTAGGAACCCTGTTTTTCCCACGGAGTGGAATGGAACTGAGTGGCAGTCAGGGCAGTCACACTCTCGATCTGCGGTCTGTTTTTGCACTCTATTGCTGGAGGAGGAGGTAACTATCTAAGAACCTTGTGTTTACGGTGGAGCGGAGTGGAACTGAGTGGCAGTCAGGGCAGTCCAGGTGGGTTGTGCAGAAGAGCGGCTCTCTCTGCCACTACATGCTGACCTACGTAGTAGAACACTGGTAAGTCTGTTATGTGACTGTGGCAGTGCTCTGATATGCTCAGTAAAATATTGAAACCCTTACAACATACACAAAGTAAACAGAGCTGTTGCTGCTTCCCCATTATTATTTGTGGGCAGAAGAAAATGCAGAGCAAACCCCCACTGCCTTTAACGCTGACTGGGGGGGTAACGAGGAGGAGTTTGGGTACAACGCTCTGTTCAGGCAGAACTCTTGTGCGAGTGGCCCAGGGGCCCTCTGGGAGGCTGATTCTGAATCCAAAATCAGGATCGATAGGCGGGTCTAGAATCATGACAGAGATACAATCTTGACTGGCAAAGATCAGTAGTGCCCTGCGATCACAGCCCCTCTTATCGATGGGAGTAAATACTGTGACTAGTGTACGGAACTCATGCTTGCAACAGTAACGACAGGCCCAAGTGATTACAATTTAAGGGTGTTTAATAAACTGTATGAATGGGTGAGAAAAACACCAAATCTAAACCTAACGCTAAGATGGGAGCAAGCTACGAGCATCAAATAAAAATAAGGCAGTAGTAGTGGCGTTATGTCAAAATAAAAAGGGCCTACACTAAAAAGAAATATTACCAATCCTTACCACTAAGTTACAAAAAGAGTGTGGGATAATGTTCACCAGAAAAGAAAGAAGCGCTCACAAAAATGATTATTCAGGATGGTTAAGCACGGGACAAGGCGGGACTACTGAGCATAGCACACTCTTTGGCCTCTACAGCACAAGGTTAACTATTCCAATCAATGGTACCAGGACCTTCAGGGGCCAAGTCACTTTTCTACAAATTATCTTGCCTTGGAAGGCCTGCTGGACCAAAACAACAAACAAACAAAAGTTCCTTCAGTGATCGTGCACCTTGGGCTATTGTTCTTCGCCCCTTAGATCTCCCTTCGCCGGGTTCGGATCCTTCTTGCAACAAGGGTCTCCCTCCATCGGGCTCACTATGGCCTTTCACTCTTAATATCAGCACAATGTCCTCAGGTGCATCATTCTTCACCCTGATTCGCATGCATCCCTTAGCCGGATTCATATTTGCCAATTTCACAGTTCATTTTGTTTTATCACAGTGCAGGATTTACTTCTCTTAGCTTTTTCCTTGGCATCCCTCTGTCGGGTTCACACTTGCCTTGATTCACAATTTTCTCAGAAGGCTAGGGGGTTCCCTTCCCCTTGCTTTCTTTCAGCTATGGGTCAGAGACTTTTGATTGTACAAGGGATTTGACATGACCCTTGAAGGACCATTCTGACACCTCACGCCGCCCTCTCCTACGGCCTTCTGGTACCTGCAGTTTCAACACAAACAAAAGGGGCCAGTCAGAGTCCTTTGAATGACCACTCGTGCAGCACCTGACCACTCTGCAGCTGGCCCTTCTCTGGGCTTTCCCAAAAGTTCAAACACATACACGTTCTTTGCTCACAAGTTCCTTGCGTTCACATAATTTTGCCAATTGAAACCTTGGGCTCAACACAGTTTGGTTTACTATCAGCGTTCTCTGACTCACCGGCTGTACCGAACCCATTGGCTTGCCCTGCCTATGGAGTCAAGGACGGTACCATGATAGCCGCCTGTGTTATCAACGTGGGAGGCCCCCGTGTATCGTAGACACCTGTCACACCACACGTCAGCTGTACTTCCCGGTCTTCTGATTTTCTTTTTGGAGGCTTTGTGGGTCTGAGTTGAAAAGGGTAGGGGCAATCCCCTTCTCATCCTCCTTTCAGATCTCACTGTTTTTCTCCTCCGCTTGAACTGCCGGTCCAGAATACCTGTCTCCTTGTGCGTTCTGCCTTGCTCGAAGTGTGCTCTGCCTTTTATCCCTGTGGGGAAGGTAAATAGCCATCAGGTGTGTGTGATTGCTGCCAATTGCCTGACTCTGTCTGACCCTTGTGTTGGGACATGTCAGGTTAACGGCACTGGTGTTAGTCCGTTGTTTGTCACTGTGTAGGAAAGTGTTTGTGTCAGAAAAGAGGGGTAGCGGTTTTGAATATCCTATGGAGTAGGATGGGGTAAACGTGTTACAGGGAAGGGGGTACTGTGTCTCACCCGTCGGTGTCCCACTTCCACTTCCTGAAGACCCCTCATCCAGGTGATCCTCCCCCACTGGTCCACCCCCAGGAACTCGATCCAATAGCGGTCACCATGTCCTGGCCACCTGGATGACAGATCTCCAGGGACTAGCGGGTGCGACACGTTCAGGTTTCTCACAATAGGGAGGCTGATACTGCAGGGAAAACTGCATGCATTGCTAAAATCACTGGGTTCTACCAACCAATATGCAATAAACACAAAAACGCCAACATAGTATCACAGTGGCACCTATGCCTTTTACAAGCTTAGACAACAACTTGTTGTTGAAATTATGTTTGAACCTACAACCTTGGATTCCTGCAGTACTTAACCACATGGGGAGAGCACACAAGGTGTGATAATGGTAACTAATCTATCATCAACCCTTATCTGGAGGAACTAGCCTCATCTACATCTGAAGATTCTTTTTCTCTTGAATTTTCGAACCCTCCAGGTGGCAATGTTTTGTCTAATGTTGATGGGCGTGAACTGAGTGCCTCCAAATGGTCGGCACTGAAGGCAATGGTCGACGCCACATTCTCTTTGTGTAACCTGCTCCTACAAGAACAAAGGCATATTACGTTTATCCTGGATCAAGTGGTGGACATCATCCTGGTTAATAGCTAGGGAATGGCAACACGTAATCACCATAGTGTAGAACTAAGGAGTGCTACATCTCGATCTGATTATGGCACTCCACTAACCTTCTCTCCTGGTCCTCAGTGTGAAATGTCCTCTGTGGACATGGTCGCTGACATGACAGTTTTTAATAACGCTCCATCTAAGCAGTGCAACAAGTGTCCAAAGAAGGGAGCACCAAACATACTGGGCCTAGGGGAGGTGGACAAGGATTGAAGAATACAAAAACAAAAACAAATTGCCAGGCTTTGACCACATCAAATAAAAAAGAACTAAAATCTGTTGCAGAAAAGGATTGTTATATACTGACACAAGTGGACAAGTGTAAGAAGGGAAAATTGGCACTACGTAAGAAAGAAATATGATCAAACTTTGGATGAATGGTGTGATCCATGTGTGGTGAAAAGGCAGCTGGATCATCCAAAGAACTGTAAAACCAAGAATAAACCGGTCGATCTGATTACTACTGAAACAGCTATAAAAGTGTTACAAACTGTGGCAAGTTTGGTTGCCAATGAGGTTAACGAACCCTACGAGACCAAGGGAACATGGTACACGATAATTGGTCTAAAGTCCCAAAAGGAGTTCTTGTACCCCCAGCAAAATACCTGTCTACCCCCAGAGGCTTCGCTCCTAACCGAAGTCGTAACATCTAACAATAGCCCATTCTTATGCTGCACCAATCTCTTGCAAATGATCCACTAGATTCCTGATCTGAGAATAATCACGACAAGTGACATTCACAAAGTGGAATTGCCAGGAATGGGAAGTAGCTCTAACTGGGCCATCATAACTTTTGTGTCACCTATTATTGTGTAGAATTTGATTTTCTATTCTGAATATTTTGCACAATTGGGGTTCGAAATGCAGGTTAACACAAGGATGTATTATCAGTCCCTTTCTGAAGTACTGCAGAATCTGCAGTCCCAAGGGTAAGGCAGCAGAGAAGAGAATGCGAGTGTGCACAAGGGGAGGTTGGTGAAGAATATACCCTGTTGATATAATGCAAACAAAATAAATGGTTTGAAATTGTGATCATGGAACACTAGGGGGTTCCATTCTTTTATGGTGGATCTTGAGGGTCAAAACTGTGTGAGTACAGCAGATATATTTGTATTGCAGGAGACATGAGAATGACACGAGTTGCTAATAGATGGTTACAGGCTTTTGACTCAACCCGTAAAGAAAGGAAGAGAAGGTCGCCGATATGCGCGGCGTTTGTATTGGAGCAAGAGCTCAATTTGAGATTATACCCTTTTTGAGTGTCTTACACTCAAGAGTACTTGATGGCGGCAGTGATCAGCAGATGTCCTACTAAAAATACTAAAACGCTGATAATGACTTTATATGATCCGCCAGAGTGTAATGTTACTATGGCACTGCAATGAAAAGTAGCTAAGATGTTGGCATCTTGGCAAACGAATGGTAAGGCGGGTGAGAGAGCAGCTTTAGTAGCTGGTGATTTTAACGCCTATTGCCTACCATTAGAAGGGATGGAGCTTGGTGCTGGATGACACAGGAAAAACATCTAGCATAATAAACCCATTGACAGCAAGCCAGGCTCTTCTTATTGAAAAGGGGAGAACATGGGTGGTTGTTCTAAGTGATTTTGGTCTGGAATTATCGGGAACCTCTGATGAGTTGAACATCTGGAATCGCCCTACATGGGGGGCAAGAGGACAATCCTCGTGTCTGGATGCAATATTTATGACTCCTAACCTTTAAATAAGGAGAATCAGCTATAGGATTGGGATAATTTAAGTGATCACGTGACTCTGACCGTTACTATAGAACAACATGAGAGGTTTACGAACAAGGACCCTACAGTGGAGTTAGCCATGCTTAACGTTCAGTGGAACAGAATCCAGTGGTCATCTACAAGTATTGCGCTGGCAAATAAAATTCTGTTTGAAGCTAGGGCCATCATTTCACCAAAATGGCAGTCGCAGCGGATGTGACATCACACGACCCCTGACCTCTGATGACATCACAGGAAGTGATGTCATTTGACCCCACTCTGAAGTGACATCACCGGAAGGGATGAAACACAACTCTTCACCCCTTGACAAAACAGAAAGTGCCATCACATAGCATTGTCCCTAAATATTGTTATGATATCACTAATGTGATATACATTTCATACAAGAATGCGTCACCATATGTATCGTGAATATCAGTGTGTATAGGCCCATATTACCAAATTACTGTGAATGCAAACAGACTTCCAAGGTCAAATGATAATGATGTGTTGTTATATAGAACAACTATACGTACAATATCACCCAACTTGTGTTGGTACTCATTTATCAAGCTCAAAAGGATGAAAGTCTGAGTTGGCCTTGCCGGGATTCAAACCTGCAACCTGCATGTCACACACACAACTCAGCAGCAAGCACTCAACCAACTGAGCTGTCTTACCAGCTATAGATATTTTACCGGCAATAATAAAATAGGCAATTACTTGTCTGAATGTTCTCAAAGTCAGAAAGCAAATTACACTTTGAAGTGGATACCATTAAACTGGTAACTGAGAGTTAACAGCAGACCAATTCATCTGCAGTTCTTGTGCATAGTTGGCCACATGTCAAGGCCACATGTCAAGCCTGTGTGGATCTACTTTTCAGGTTTCATAGGCTGGCAAAATAGGGAAAGCAGCGCACTCATATGACATCACATACTCTGGACACTCGTTACCTCATACATGCAAACAAACATCCTGAACAGCATGCCAGGAAAGGGATTGGAAAGATAAACACATTACATTACAACAAAGCATTAATAGTGGCACAATGAAATCAAGGACTATGGTCAAACATTTCTACACTGTACACAAGCTTTTCGGCACACAGATTTTGTCAAAATCCGAGAGGGAAGTCTGCTCAGAGGCGGCGGTTTGGTGGGTGGCTTCCTAGCAATGCTAGAGTTTCTGGGGCAACGCAGCCTCTATCCCAGAGGTCATCACCTGCGGGGTGCCACAGGGGTGTTGTATCTCGCCTACCCTTTTTAATAGTTATATTCTTCCCTTTCTGACACTTCTCGACGACCTGGGTGTGCAGTACGCTAACTATGCTGACGTCACCCAGGTGGTCCTGAAACTGTTGGGTATTCATGCACAAGATACAGTGACCATCAATCAGGTTTATAACTAACACTCTAGTCTTGAACAAAGGCAAAACTGAGCTCCTGATCATCGCCACTGTGCACTATCTAAAAAGATTCCCTGCGGACTGCAAAAACTTTAGCATAGCTGGATCCATCATTCCAGTGGCCAGTAGCGTCAATATTGGGGAACCCGATTTGACTCCGAACTTTCTATGAAGCCCCAAGTAGTCTGCCAAGTAGTCGGCCTACGAGCATCGTGTGGGTACATAAATATACTTCTAGGTCACATTTGCCCTTATCTGTCATCTGAGAACATGACCCTCCGTGCCTCAGCACTTGTCAATTCACGCCTGGACTATGACAACAGTTTGCTTCTGGGCACCTCCCAGGCACACCTAGCAGCACTCCAGGTGACTCAAAATGGGGCAGCCCGGGCTGTTACACTGAACTGTCTCTTTAAGAGACACAGGTCAAGTCACGCGGCCCGGCCACGTGACACGTGACGTCAGGAGGAAGAGTGCCTGCGGGCAGTGAGAAGTTGTATTTGAATAAAGTAAGACGTGTCTCCTACTCTCGGTGTGCCTGTCCTTATTGCAGAGGCCCTCAGGGCCTAACAACTGGCGACGAGGCGTATTCCAGGGCCGCCGAGTCCTCCTCCTCCTCCTCCTCGCCGCCCACGGCGCCATCCGAGCCCGCAGCGCACGTCGAGTGCCGACAGGCCCAACCTGCGAGCGCTCGCCTCCTCCTCCACTCCGGATCCCACGATACGCCGATCCCGGCCCACCAGCAACCCACCCCCCCGAGGCGCCCACGACACGCAGGAAAGGCGCGGGGGTGGTCCTCACACAAAAAAAAATAATAATAAATAAATAAATAAATTTTTTCCTCCTCATTTCAAACGGACTCCCCGCGCACGCTACAGAGACAAGCCTGACCAGGCCCAGCTCCAAGGGGGCTCCAACGCCAAACCTGATCCCAGGTTCTACCCAGCAGCAAGCCCTGGCCCAGGCACCCACCAGCACGCCTAACCCAGGCCCGGCCCCCACAACCAGAGACCGACGTCGAGGGCACGTCCACCCGCCTGCCAAACCAAACAGGCTTCGGAGACCGCCGCCAGGACCCCGGTGAAAGGTGGGTGTCACCCCGCGCTGCCCGCTAGCCCTCAGCACCTGCCACCAGGGCAACAGTCCCCCCCAGGGACAGTCACACACAAGTGAACGGCGCCGCTCACCGCTACTATGAGCGCACCCCAAGATCAGCAGGCCCCGGCCCCCCCCGCCCCAGCGGGGAACACAGCAACCACAGCATGGCGCATGCCACCCCCCTTCTCCATGATGCCACAGGCGGACAAAGGCCCAAGGTGGGTCGAGTGGCTGGAAGATTTTAACACCTTCATTGACGCCGCGGGTGAAGAGAAATCCCCAAGACTACGCAGCATGTTTCTGAACCTCGCAGGGAATGACATTAAAATACTTCTGAAAACCATCCCGCAGGCAGAGCAAGCAGACTTCCCAGCCCTCATTGCAGCACTGAACAAAAGGCTGGTGATTGAACCCAACAGGGATTATGAAAGATACATCTTCAATCAGTGCAAACAGAGGGCAGACGAAACGGTCGACGAGTTTATCACCCGCCTACGGATAAAAGGCGCGAACTGCCAGTTCCACGCATTCTCCCTAGATGAGGCCATCAGATTGCGAGTGATTGAAGGGTGCGTATCTCAAACGCTAAAGAAACAACTCTTAAAATCCCCCGTCACGATTGATGAAGTCAGCCACATGGCAAGGATCCTCGAGAGAGTCGAGAAGCAAGTAACGCAAATAACTGGCACCGCCCTCTCCAAGCATGATAACAACGAGGTGATCGCGGCCATGCAGGCAAATAACGCCAGGACAACAGAGAGAGGACCCAACCTCACCTATTCAACTGTTCCGAAAATGCAACGCCAGTGTTACCGCTGCGGAATGCCCTATCCCCATGCAGGAACATGCCCCGCATTGTCCCAGAAATGCGGCAACTGCGGGAGAGAGGGACACTTCCAATCAGTCTGCAGAGAGGGCAAACCGTTCCCAACCCAAAGGCCGCCGGTCGCCCCACAGTTCAAAATACCCTACAGGAATCCACAGAGCCAAGGCTATCTGTCGCGCCCGTTTCAACAAAGCCCGCAAAGGTATGTCAGGGTAGTTGAAGACGTCTACCCGTCGGAAGAACCCCAAGGCGACGGACAGTATGAACAGATATCCCGCATTAGAGATGAATACGACGGGCCCCCACCGTCCATATCTCACTATGAGGTGGACCAACACCTACAGCACCCCGGAGAGGAAGAGTATCAGTTTGATCACTATCGACAGGACGAATACGTCAACCTCATCATGGACGAAGGACAAGCACGCGAGGCACCCAAGATACCAATGGAAATAGGAGGCCACCAATTCTGTTTCTTGGTTGACTCGGGAGCAACGGTCAACATAATGGGAGAAAAGGAGTTCCATCAGATTCCCAAGAAACCCACCTTAGTGCCATCTGATTCCAAGATATATCAATGGGGCGCCGACACTCCACTACAATCAATTGGCTTCTTCTCCCGCCACCTCATTCACGGCACCCATGCCACGACGGCAAACATACACGTAATCCGCAGCCCAACGAAAGGAAGGTGCCTCCTCAGTTACAGGACGGCCTCCTCCCTGGGACTCATAGACATACACGTCCGAGATGGGGACATGATCCACTCATCAGAACCAACTCAAGTAACGACAGAGAGCGTGTCAAACATCCAAGCGGAAACCAGAGAAATGGACGTGATATCAAAAGACGCCATCGGGAAGGAATTCCCCCTCATCTGCAGGGGCCTAGGAAAATTGAAAGGACCCTCAGTTAAACTGCACATTGATCCCGCAGTCTGCCCAGTTCCCCAACACCCAAGGAGAGTCGGGTTCCACCTCCAAGCCGCCGTGTCAGCTGAGCTCCAACAGCTCCTAGAAAATGACATTATTGAACCAGCAGTGGGCCCGACCCCGTGGGTCTCCCCACTAGTCATAGTACCAAAAGAAGGGGGACAACTCAGACTCTGCGTCGACATGCGCGTCGCCAACACCGCAATCCAGCGTGAGCGACACCCCGGGCCCCGAATCGAGGACATGATCGTTCAGATAAACAAGTCCACCCTTTTCTCAAAACTCGACCTTAACCAGGGTTACCACCAACTGGTACTTCATCCAGAATCCAGAGGCATAACAACATTCGCCACTCACGACGGTCTATTCCGATACAAGCGCCTCAACTTTGGCATTTCATCTGCCGCTGAGATTTTCCACGAAACCATCAGGCAAATCATTCGCCCAATCAGAGGAGCACTCAACTACAGCGACGACATCCTAGTATTTGGCAAGTCAAAGGAGGAACACGATGCAGCCCTCCGCGCCACCTGCAAAGCCATTCAAGACGCTGGCCTCACGCTCAACGTCGGCAAATGTCGATTCAGCAAGACCAAGCTGAAGTTCTTTGGCCACATATTCTCCGCAGATGGAATGACACCGGATCCCGACAAGGTGGCGACTATCTTCGGCTTACAGGAACCAAGGCAAATAGCGGACGTGCGATCGTTTCTAGGCATGGCAGGTTACTGCGCGAGATACATACCCCATTATGCCACGATCACGGAACCGCTCAGGAAACTCCTTCAAAAAGAGATGCTCTTCGCCTGGACGGCTGAGTGCCAAGAAGCATTCGACTCCATCAAGCAACACCTAGCAGAGGCCAGGAAACTTGCCTACTTCGACCCCACTTGGCACACTGAAATCGTGGTCGATGCAAGTCCAGTAGGGCTGGGTGCCATCCTCGCCCAAACCAACGGTACAGACACCCACCCGAGACATGTGGTGGCCTACGCCAGCAGATCCCTCTCGAAACCTGAGTCCGCATATTCGCAGGCAGAAAAGGAAAGCCTGGCAGCAGTCTGGGCATGCGAACATTTCCACAACTTTGTCATAGGAAAAAAGTTTACTCTAATAACGGACCATCAAGCCCTCCTATCACTGTTCGGCAATCCTCGAACGAAGATGCCGCCACGGATTGAACGGTGGGGTATCCGCCTGCAAGAATATGACTATCACATCATTCATCGTCCGGGGGGGGAACACAACCCAGCAGACTACTTGTCGAGACACCCCACAGGAAAAGCCACACAGCGAAAGGGAGATGTAGAATACATCAGCTATGTCACCACAAACGCACTTCCCCCGGCAATTTCACTTGAGACAGTCGCTGAGGCGTCAGCGGCTGACCCATCCATAGCATTGGCCATCAAACTCACAGAACACAACAGATGGAAGTCATACCGGAAGCTTCTAACAGAACATCCGGAAGCGAATCGAGATGAACTGGAAAGGTTGGCAAAAGTTCATACCGAACTAGCCGTCAAGGACAAGTCCATACTCCTTCGAGGATGCAGAATAATAATCCCAGCAGCCCTAAGGGCGGACATCATAAAGACAGCCCATGAAGGCCACCGCGGGGCAGACAACACCAAACGGCAACTTCGGTGCCACGTATGGTTCCCATTTCTGGACGCTCTAGTAGAGCGATGGGTACGAAACTGCATGGCATGTCAATGCACAGCTAGGGCCGAAGCCCCCGCACCACTACAGTCTCTGCAGATCCCCGATCACCCTTGGGAAAGAGTGGCAATAGACTTTTATGGGCCCCTCGAGTCGGGCGAATACCTACTACTGTTCATTGACGAGCACTCTCGCTTCCCAATCGTGAAAAGGTCACCGTCTACAGCCTTTGCCCACATAGCAGCTGTCTTCGACGAGGTCGTGAGTGAGTGGGGCATACCAGAAGTTATCAAGTCGGACAACGGCCCGCCGTTCTGTGGTCACGACTTCGCAACCTTCGCCAAGCATCTGGGCTTCAGACACCAGAAGATAACACCAAGGTGGCCACAAGCCAACGGGATGGCCGAAAGATTCATGTCATCGATCAAGAAGACCTTACAAAGAGCCAGATTAGAAAATGTTGACCCTCACCAGGCTCTGTGCAGAATGCTTCGGGACTATCGAAACACGCCGCACGAGGCCACAAACAGGACGCTGGCCGAGATGATGGTAAAATACCAAGTTCGCACTCGCATCATAAGACACCCCAACAACAAGCCGGAAGCAGACCCAGAAGTTCTAACGCGAGATGCGGAACGGAAGGAACGGGCCCGCACCCGAACAGATGAAAAGAGAGGGGCTCGCCCGAATGAGATCCAGGTGGGAGACGAAGTACTGGTCCAACAGACGATGATCAGAAAGACTGACCCGAGGTTCTCCCCACAGCCGCTCCTTGTGACGGCCACCAAAGGAACCATGGTAACAGCTGAAAACGAAGAACGGGAAATAACCCGGAATTGCTCACAGTTCAAACTCACCACCAGTCCGGGCCAGCAGGAGCGAGATCCCCCAGATCCGGAACCAATGCCAACGGACCCGAGAGACTCGCTGTGGTCACCACCGAGATTCTTGGCTCGCCCTGGAGCGAGGAGAGTGCAAGAGCTAGAAGATGATCCAGGAGAAGCCGCCAACGGTCGACCCCATAGGGTCGTGAAGAAACCTATGCGCCTAGTTGAAGAATGTTAGTGTTATGGTTGCAAGGACTTTTGTCCGGGGGTGATGTTACACTGAACTGTCTCTTTAAGAGACACAGGTCAAGTCACGCGGCCCGGCCACGTGACACGTGACGTCAGGAGGAAGAGTGCCTGCGGGCAGTGAGAAGTTGTATTTGAATAAAGTAAGACGTGTCTCCTACTCTCGGTGTGCCTGTCCTTATTGCAGAGGCCCTCAGGGCCTAACACGGGCCATCACACATCTTACCAGACGTGATCATATCACCCAAGCAAGGAGGGAGCTCCACTGGCTCCCTGTGAAACATGGGATCACCCACAAGGCCATGACATTGAGCTATAAATGCCTGAATCTCCAAGCCCCGGCATATCTCTGCAAGCACATCAAGACATACCAAACCCAACCGTTCAGTTTGATCTTTATTTATTTTTATTATTTATTTATTTATTTATTTAGAGCTAAAGCCCGCTGGCATCAGAGCACGTTCCAAAAAGACAGGACAGTGATTACAAAAACGGGACAAGAATAGACATACAGAAGATCATATCATGGGGAGCTGAAAGCCTCAGAATATAGCAAAAGAGCTGGAGGGTTCTAAGGTAGAGGGAATTTAGCACTTGCGTGAGAAGTTTCCCTAACACTCGTCCCCCCCACCCCAAACTAAGGGACAGGAGGATCTAATCCCCACCAGGATGGATCGCCTGTTGCAAGTTGGTTAAATGGCCTGCTGAGTAAACCAGCAACCTTTTGTAACCCTTGCTATGAAACGTTTTATTCGTGGTTTTCATTTGTAAGCTATATGACTTACACACCTGTGGTGGTAAATCTCTCTTTCTTAAGGTACAGAGGATCTGATCTAACAGTCCCTCAGAAGTTATGACAACCTCTAAACCTACAATGGGCTTTTTCAAGGGGTCCTTAGAAAGGAATAGCTTAGATCTAGAGGGGCCTCCATGGTTCCTCACCACCTCTCTCCCAAGAGCAGGTTGGGTCTCAGGTATCTTGGTTGGAGGGGCTGTGGTCAAGCAAGGTACCTGCTTCCACTTCCTCTGGCTTAGAAGTTTCCCTCCTAACACTAGGATTTATACTGGAGTCTTCAGTAGAAGATCCAACAGTCTTAAGGTGGCTGAAATAAACCTTTAATGAGTCTAGCAATTTTTGTATAGGAATCCAGAAAGGCAAATGATGTATTATTCCTATTCTTTCTTATTTAGGGTCACTGCTCAAAGTGTTACACTTGTGGAACTTCCCGTTTTTTTAAGAGGCCTGAACAAGAATGCCAGCCTCTCCAGAAAAAAAGAGCCACATGGCGCTGGCCACAGCCAGGAGCTTACAAGATCAGAAAAAAGAAAATTGTAATTCTTTTTTTTAGTGGTAGCAAAGGAAACCACAGGGGTAGCAAGGGAGATCTCAGGGGTCACAGTTGCGACTCCTGGTGACCCCCAAATGAGGTCCCTGTTTGTAGCAACTAAGAGGGGGTAGTACCACACCTTGGACTACATGCAAGATGTGTCTATTCTGGTACAGCACCTCATGGATGGTGCTGAGATGGATAAAAAATACACACTACACAGCAGGTTCTGGGGGTAAGGTATATGATGCAACTGTATATAAAATAAAGAAGAAATTCCGTAGAGATTGTAGATTGCTACAAAAAAGCCTTAACATAAAAGGTGAAAATATTAGCCTTTAAAATGTTGAGATTGAAACATAAAGCAGGTTTGAGGCAAAACAAGTTTAACACAAATTCAGATAACTGGAAAATGTTGCATAGATTAATAAGAGCAAAGGGCACTAAAAGCTTTTGACAGCTGTACCGCTCCCATATAACAATAAAAGAACCACAGGAACTGACAAATATTACTGGGTTAGATATCTTAAGTGAAACAACTGCACAGCATTGGACAGGGCGAAGACATCCTGAATAACACAAGTGGGTAGTGGACCAGGGTGCTTGGACTTTGATGTGGATGACATTCATCAGATTATAATAAGGTCTAAACCCTCTAGAGCCTCTGGTCCCGATAAATTACCTAACATCATAAAATAAAAAGGAGCCCATGTTGTGGGCCTGTTTTCTCAGTAGTGCTTTTAAAAACATTGTGAAGAGTGGTTCAGTTCCTGAGAGTTGGAGGTCGTCTGTCCTTATACCTGTGCATAAGACCCAGAGACGACCTAAGGAACTAGAGTCTGCTGGCTATGTTGGATGCCAGCAGCAAAATCTTTAATTATATGTGGCATTCGTGGATTATTCAGGGGCTCTTGACTGTGTCATCAGAGGCCGATTATTAGGGGTGAAACTAGGACTTGTGGGATTGACCTGTCCTTATTACATCTTATCAGAGAAATGCATACAGGCACTAAGGTGGTGGTGAGAACCTCACAGAGAATTGGTAAAGACAAAGATTATGGGAAAGGGCAACTCATTAAGAGCTACATATATAAAGAATGTGGTGTCAACATTGAAGCACTGTGTGAAGCATATTTGAAAAGTGTGATACCTTCAATAATGTATGCCTGCACAGCACATCCATTGGTTAAATCAACCAAAGGGTAGAGTGGAAAATGTCTAGGACTCTGTTATACATTACCTCGGTGTATAACGTGGATGAGGCCCTTACACTGAGAAACACTCTGGTGGAGCACAAGAAGTGGTTAGCTAGCAGAGCGAGAGAAACCAGGAAAGATTTGGCATACACTGCACTTGACCATCTGGGTACACTGAACATTGCATTACCTGGGGAGGGGGAACTAGAGCAGTTTAAGGTGAAACATAGGTATACTGAGTATACAAAGCAGGGATTTTCCCTCAATAAACCCCAGATATTTGGCTAAGTGGACAAGTACGAAATTATGCATATTTATTATATATCTTGCAAGCAAAACCACACAGAGCAACAAAGGTTTAAATCCCGGATCCACGCTTATAAACTGAACTCAGGTATGGTATCAGGTGCGTTATAGAAAAACAATTAAATAAATAATAAATACCTTTCTATGATTACACAGGAGCATGGTGTGGTATCCTGCGTGATAGGTGACTGTGCAGACTATGGGCCTCATTACGAGGTGGGAGGTAAGGGATTACCGGCACCGGTAAGGGCACCGGTGCCAGTAATCCCTTACCTCCCTACTACGAGTTCCCTTTGCGGGTCCTTCCTTAACGCCTGGTTTTTGCAGGCGTTAAGGACGGGACCCGCAAAGGGACTCTAGAGCTAACAACGGTACCGCAATTTGCGGTACCGTTATTAGCGCCTTCCCCATTCCCATTGAGCCCTATGGGGGCTCAAATGGGAATGGGGAATGGCCCTGGTGAATGGGGAATTACCGGTCCCTCCGATCTCGGAATGGACCGGTAATTGCTGCATTCACCAGGGCGGAGTCGGAAGGGTTTTGGAGGCAACCATGGAGCTAATAGCTCCATGGCTACCTCCAACCTCATAATGAGGCCCTATGTGTTAGGCAGAATCCTGTGCAGTTCCCTTAGGGAGTACTACAGCAGATTAAGACTAAATGTATATGCAAGAACATCCCCTTTGGTATCAGTCTGTACCACAAAGATTTAGTTGGTAGCTGTGGCTCAGCAGTCAGACCTATCTCAAGAGGAAGATGAGCAGTATTCAGGGTTTACACATTAGGACCACAGTACTATGGAACAAGGAAACACTGAACAAAGCTTTGTATCAAAAAGAATATATATATTTATTTTACACACTCTAATGTTCACACACAAATCACTACTATAAAAGGAAGTTAAATCAGTCAAGAAAAGTATTCATAGCTTTAAATTGTAGACAAGTTTGAGCAAGAGTGAAAACTGAGCAAAACGGCACAGTGAAAACCAAGCAGAAATGGAGGGAAAGGACAAGTGATACAGGACTATACTCTTTAACACACCAGCAACACTTCCCAAGAAGAGTGTGAACAAGTTAAGCAAGGCAGTACTTTAGCATATGAGATGAAAACCGAGCAAAATGGCACTTCACAAGTTTAAAAAGAGGGAAGGAAAAGGTGGTTATAACAGTTAGGTGCACCAACACATTTCTTGGTGAGAAGCAATCTAGAGAAGGCAGTTGTAACAGATTTAGCCAGAGTCAATAGGCCTGTGCTAGAGTCACTGGTACAGGGCAAGGTGCCCAGGAGCAAAATGTTCTTGTTGCTGCAGTCAAGTCTTTGTTTAACGATTCAAAAAGGTGGTTGCAGAAGGTGAAAGACAGAGTTAGATGGCCAACCCAGTAGGTAAGACAAGGATTTAAAACACCTTTAACAGTACCCAACGAAAAGGGTGGCCTGGCGGAACAATGTACCTTAGTAGTGGAAGAAGCCCCTGCGGTGGCAGTAGTTCCTGGCAGTTCCTGCATTTCGGGAGATCCAGCAGAGCAAGAGAGGCTCTCTTCATGGAGGAAGGTTCGAGTTACTGCACTGCCCAGGGATGAAACCAGCCGCGTTGCTGGCCAACGATTAAAAGGTAAGCTCCTTTAAATCGCAGTTGTGGTGGATGGGTGCTTGGCTATCCGGTCTCCTAGTTCTTGGCACTGGCGATTCGACCAAGGCAGGTCCTGGAGGCAATTGGCGAACTGGTTGGCCCACCAGCTCAAGGGAAGAAGACTCTTGCAGGTGAAGATCTTCTTGAGTCATTGGAGAAAAGTGGTGAGGATCTACAGCAGAGCTTCACCGGTGGTTCAGTCATTGTAGATGTCTTTGGCTTCTCTCCTCTTTGGCTTCTTAGTTCCAGTGGCGACATCTTGTCCTCCAGTCCTCAGGACCCTGCTTTTATGCAGCAAGACCCCCATTCATACAGTCTAGCTGTCACTCACACAGTGGGGTGGCTCTCCTGGTGGGAGAACCCCATCAGCCTATCAGGGTAGAGTGCGACTTGGGTTGCGTAGGCAACCTGGTCCAGGGAGCCTATTCCCCATCCCACACATCCTGTCTACCCCAGAATCAGTGGCACCTAGAGGAGGGCTTCTGTGCAGAAGCCGCCAAAAGGACGAACAAAGGATCCCCGACCTGGGTTAGGATTACAGAGGAAGACACAAGAAAGAAATCTTATTAATGTTCTGGCAAAAAAAACCTACCGGAGTAGAGTTAATATTAAAATAAACCGGCGGTATGTTAGAGGCTGTCAGTAAAAGTGCTAGTCTCGAACAATGGGAAAATCCCATAGGAAAATATTTGCGGTTGAATATTTATGGTAGTAACCACTGCCACCAGCCAGAAACTTTTGAGAGAGGGACTGTACGGTACCACCTTGAAAATGAACACTGGGGAAAAACTATTAACCCTTCCCAGTACCTCCATAGTAAGATTGTTTGTACTGGTTTGGTTCATAACTATTCACTCGTAAAGTCAATGGCAACTTTAAATGCCCAGGGAGACAGTAGTCAGTCCCAGGGCATGGATTCTATGTTTGGGGGTCGCTACGACACCCCTGTGGTACGGCACGGAGTGTGCTGTGTACCATACATGTAAAAAAACATGATTCCTATGAGGGTGAGAAAAACCCGATAGACCATAAGCACACAAGATAGCCTAAAACATACACTAGCAAACTGTCTAAGAGTGGGAAAAAATGGTCTCACTCTTAGCAGGAGAAAAAAATAAACCCTTCAAATCCAGCAAAGTCATGTCCTCACACAATGTGAAGCTCTCATACCTCAATATGGGAAAAGCTATAACATATATATTAACAAAGCCTGTGGTTATAAAACGGACCAATTTTGGTCTGGTATTAATATGGCCAATTCATTGATAGTGACTGCTGCCGCCTACCATGTATGGAGACAATTTCTGGGAAGGCTTCCTGTGGAACAAAACTGAAGTCTATACCTTACCCCTGAGCTCTCCTTTTACTTAGTTTTTTGTTTTCTCCTGTTTCTTTTAGGATCATGGACAAGTGAAAATATTGGATTGTGTAATTGAGCGACTTTATTGTAGTCTATGAAATGTGAATTTTATATTGTGATAGATAGGTAATGTAATGTTTTAATTTTTTTAAATTATGATTGTAATGTTTTTTTATATAAGTGCAAAAGACAAAAAGAATTTGTCATAAGCGCTAAATAAATAAAACAATTTAAAAAAGCTATTTTAATCGAATGTGCAATTAACAAGTGTAATTTATGAAGACACCCTCTTATTTCAATACAACAAAATAAAACCACATTTAATTTACTACATCATTTTCCCTATTTTCTTCTCTTACCACTAAAGTAACATTTTTTTTTACTTAGGCACCAAACCTCCAAAACATATTTTGCTACAACCGCTATGTGGTAATAACCTTATAGATCTAGGGAGGGCTCATTATCTCTTGGGATTATGACCCTTCACAACTTTTGGTGGGTGGGCCATTGTCTTGCGATAATGACCCCTCCTTCGGTAAATTGGGCTATATTATTAATTGGCACGCACCTGCATTCTGAATATGAATAAACTGCGTGACATGCAAAGGAAAGGTTTGCAACTTTGCACACTTCACCAGGCACAGCCTTCCTACCTGTTTCCTTCCAAGTCACACACAAACTTGGCAGAATGACTCCAGCCAAACACTCCAGGTTCCTTCTTAACCCATTTTCTGGCAGACTCCACATGACTCTCAACGAATTCTGAGTAAAGGATTTCTTTGAAGCACCCGCATGCGGGGAAAAGCATTGCTATATTTCCTCCATACTGAATTAGGGTGTCTCCTTTCACAGCACCTGGTTGAAAAGGAACACAAATATACTGTGCATAGCATGTTTGTTTCTTTAATACTCCATGAATAATTACAATAGCAGCATGAGGAAACCAATATACAGGATAATGTGACCAGCATGGAAAGTAAAACAACACAGAGGGCCTCATTACGAGCATGCCAGTCGGGTAACAACGGTACAGGTTAGCCTACCGGCACTGTTGTTACTCGACTTGCACACTCCGAGTCTGCGGGCGGCTGCCGAGAGAAAAAGAAGGAGGGGCAAGGTTTGTAGGGGAGAGGCAGAGAGAAGGAAGAGCAAAAAAGGAAGGTCTTGAGGAGCTTCCGGGAACATAAGGTGTTCCGGCTCAAGACGGAGAGCGGCAGGAAGGCCATTCCAGAGGGAGACACCTGCACAGGAAAGAGATCTAGAACCCAGTCTCTACTAGGAGAAGGAACTCACCTACAGAGAATTGGAAGTAGACAAGCGGAGGGCTCTGGAAGGAAGGTACTTAGGAAGAGAGCGTTAGAGATAGTATGGGCCCTGGACCCAGAAAGCCTTGTGGATGATGCAGAGGGTCTTGAACTTGATCCTTGCAGCCACCGGGAGCCAGTGAAGGAATTTCCGAGGGGGAGAGATGCAGGCGCTGGACTTGAGGTCAAGGATAAGTATTGCAGTCCTGTTTTGGATAAGTTGCAGGGGGAGAGTTAGGTAGATTGAGAAAGAGGATGTTGTAATGGTCAACCCTAGAGAGAACCAGGGCTCTGGAGACACTGAGCATCCGAGGAAGGTGAGAAAAGGTAGAATACCTTTGAGGATGTGCAGTTGGAAATGGGCCTTTTTAGAGATGTTTGTGATGTGTGGAGAGAAGGAGAGAGGGGAGTCGAAGATGGTTTTTTGCCTCTCAAGAGGGTGAGGTCACAGGAACAAGGGAGGCCGGCCAGAGTGAAAGGCGAAAACCAGGAGTGGGGGTCCTAATGAGAAGAATCTCCATCCTACTGGCATTTAGCAGAGATCATTATCTTATGTTATGTTACTTTGCATTTATATAGCGCCTTATGTATCATTGGTATGATCTCAAAGCGCTGGCAGGTTGAACGCCCTCGGGAACTGTAGTTGAAGTCAGTTTAGAGAGAGAGAGAGAGTCATACGGTGCATGGGTGCACCGGATATGTGTGCAGCCGGTGTGGCACTTGCATGATAGCTGCTTCTTAGCAGTAGGTGTGGTGGTTGGGAGGTCAGGTATATGTGTTCATTCTGGGGGGTTGACACCCAGACTGATTTCTGGCTGCTTTAGGCCAGAGGAGACGCTTAGGCTAGCGGTGTGTGCTTAGCTAGCTGTGTTTAATTATGATGACGGGTGTTAGTATGAGAACAGCTATACCGAATATGTCATAATATTGCTGTGTTCTAGTTGAGTGGTGGTGTATAGGAGAGAGTAAGCGTGGTGGTGTGATATGGTGGTTTTCAGTAAGGTGCTTGAGATTGAGCGCTCATCTGTGCCATCTATTCTCTCTGTTTTATTCACTCTGTCTGTTCATTCCACTTCGTCTGTTCATACATTTCGTATGGTTCATCATTTAGTTTACTAGTCTTTCCATCCATTCCATCATTCAATCCTTCATCTACATAAACTACTACATATAATCCGTTGATCCATTTCATCCTTCCCATCTGTTTAGTGTGTCCCATTTTTTCCATCCTTCTTATTCATTCGATCTGCTCCATGTGTTCTACTCACTTCATCAGTTTCATCCGCTCCATCTGTTCCATCAACTCCATCTGTTCCATCCACTCTATCCGTTCCAT
Source organism: Ambystoma mexicanum (assembly GCF_040938575.1). NCBI lineage: Eukaryota > Metazoa > Chordata > Amphibia > Caudata > Ambystomatidae > Ambystoma > Ambystoma mexicanum. The sequence continues at coordinate 1,095,189,171 of NC_090941.1, forward strand.
CTACCCCATCCGTTCCATGCACTCCAACCATTTCATCCACTCCAACCGTTCCATCCACTCCATCTGTTCCATCTGCTCCATGCACTCCATCTGATCCATCCACTCCATCCAATCCATCCACTCCATCCACTCCATCCGGTCCATCCATTCCATCCAATCCATCCGATCCATCCGATCCATCCACTCCATCTGATCCATCCACTCCATCCACTCCATCCGTTCCATCCGATCCATCCGTTCCATCCGTTCCATCCGATCCATCCACTCCATCCGATCCATCCACTCCATCCGATCTACCCACTCTATCTGTTCCACCCACTCTATCTGTTCAACCCACTCCATATGTTCCATCCACTCCATCAGTTCCATCCACTCGATCTGTTCCATCCGCTCTATTTGTTCCACTGGCAGATTTAGTTTTCCATTTTTCTCGATCTGGTCTCGATGCTGGATTATTATTTTTGATTCACCAACCTTGGGTTACTGTTTATTGTCACTGTTTATACTGTTTATGTTAAGAGTCGATTTTTAGGGGAAGAGCCACGTTTTCAGTAATTTGAGGAAAGACATGAGGTCTTCGGGTTGGAAGTGAGTTCCACAGAGTGGTATCCAGGCTGAGAATGATGATCCACCTAACCTGACTGAGTGGGTTTTTGGTATCACTAGGAGGTGGGCAGAGCTTGATCTTAGAGTGTGTGGTGGATGGTAGGGTTTTAGTTTGTCCTGAAGATATTGAGGTCCGGTTTTATGCAGTGCTCGGTGAGAGATGCATAAGGTTTTGAAGGTCACCCTTTGGCCAACCGGGAGCCAGTGCAGAGTTTTGAGAGCTGGGGAGGTGTGATCTCTTGAGCCAAGTGCTAGTAGCAGTTTGGCTGCAGCATTTTGTGCTCTTTGTAGTTTAGTCAGGTGGTACACACGGACTCTGAGGTAGAGGGAGTTAGCATAGTCCAGTCTTGACATTACAATTGATTGGACCGCAGTGAGTCTGTTGGGAAAGGAGAGGTATGGAAAAATGTGCCTAAGGATTTTGAGGTGGTAGTGGCTGGAGTTAGAAACATTGTTGACTTGGTGGGAGAGGGTTAGGTCAGAGTTGAGAGTGCATCCAAGATTTTTTACTGAGGTTGAGGTTGTCGGGGAATTGTCCATTAGAGGTGCACAATGCCTGAAAAGTGGAAAGACAGTCAGGGTTGAGTGAGGATGAGGAGGCCAAACGTAGCCTGAAAGAGAGCTGCGTCTCATCTGCGTAACACTGAATGGTGGCCCAAGGGGGCCAGATAGACATTGAAAAACCAGGGCGAGAGGATAAATCCCTGGGGAACACCACATGTGGAGAGTGTGATGGAGGAGAGGAAGGACCCAAGTTCAACCTGGGAAGGTCGGTCCAAGAGGAAGGAGGAAGCAGTATAGCCACGCCAGAGCCTGATCCGTGATGACCAGGGTATCTTGGAGACGAGATGATCAGTATGTTGTGGTTCACTGTGTCGAAAGCAGAAGAAAGTTCACGGACGATGAGGACAGATGGAGAGTTAGAGTCAAGGTTAGAGAGAAAATCTTCATGGTTGTTCAGGAGAGCTGTTTCCGCACCTCTGGCCGCTCTGAACCCAGACTGATGGTCATGGAGACAACCAACGGATTCAGTGTGGAGGGTCAGCCCAGGAAAGGAGTGATCAAAATCAGGCAATAGTTTGCCAGTATGGAGGGGTCGGCAGAAGGCTTTTTAAGCAGGGGGTGCACAAGGGAGTGCTTGAGAGGAGAGGGAACAACTCCAGTGGTGAAGGAGCGAGAGAGTCAATTCTGTCATTAATGGTTCTGGAGGGGCAGGGAGACACCTGTTTGGATGAGATTTTCATAGACCGGACTTGTCTGGAAACCTCATCCAGTGTGACAGGAGAGAGGGAGGAGAGGGGGAGGTGAGAGAGCGCACCCAAGGAGGGCCTGAGAGAGGTAGAAGGTGGGAGAAGAGCATATGAGAGTGAGGGCAGGATGTCCTGAGTTTTAGTAGTGAAATGAGAGGCCAGGGCCGAGCAGAGGGCATGGGTGGGTGTGTTAGAGGAAGATACTGCAGTAGGATTGGCCAGCTCATTGCAGCTTTAAAACACCTTTATAAATATAGTGATCAACTCCTGACCTAATTAACGGTGCCAGTGTTTCCATTTCCGTCTGCAGGCAGGTGGCATTACTCTCGCCAGGTCAGACATGGGGGGTGTGAGGCCACCCACCTGCGGAACACATAATGTGCCGGTCCGGAGACAGTGGTGGCGGCGGGTTTACCGCCACTGTTGTGTCCGGACCGGCACACTCTGAATGAGGCCCATTGTCTGTCGTAAAGGATTGGAAATTATATAATTAAACCGTGCACAAGATGCACAGTGTATGAATGTGTGAGAAGGTATAATCCAATGACTCATGACCCACAACATCATTGCATAAGACACAACACACTGAGGCATGGCATGAGAAGTAAGGCAGGATCAGTTCCCAGCTATCCTGCGATTAATGGAAGGCATCATTAAATCCTACATAATCACTCCCAAGGGAGAATGAGCAGACAGATGATCCTGAACTCCTGATGAAGAGATCCATGTAGAGAAGTTCTGGCCGGACTGCATATGGTGCAGGTTGGGCCACAGGTGTTAATCTTATATTTTGTACAGTAAAGTAAATATTAATATTGTTCCTCAAATACTGGCATTTTGCCAGTGTTTCAAAAATCTAATTTTATTTGTGTTTCTATACATCTATATTTTTTTGCATACCTTTTAATATAATTGCCTCCACATTTTTGTATTTTACGTGGTCTTGAATATAATGGTACAGTCCCTGACTATTTCACTAGCGGGTGAGCTTCCTAAATATCCACCGATGTGGATGCACAGAGTTAAGTTGTGGCACAGGTTCAGATACATTCATCTCCCCTTGCATGTCTTCTGATCAAGATATGTGAAATTCCTTCCCACATTACTGGATGGGAAATAGGAAACCAAGAGGGGGATTGCTACTGTTTACCTGTATTCTTACCAATGGCATTAGGATGGGATGTTGCTAGGGGTTCAGATCCTTTCTTTTAATGAGTTAGGATGTATTTATATAACACCAGACGGCTACTGCTTTGTCTTTCCTAAAAGCACTCCTGGAAGTGTATTCTTGGCTTTGCTGTGCCATACTTAAGATTGCTATACACATTGGCACTTGACTGAGAATAAGGCATGAAAGGGATGCTAGAACTATACTCAAGTATGCTTCCGTGTAATTATGAGAATAAATATACATTACTGCAAAACAAATGTGCAAGCGCATTCTTTAAATGTTTCTATTTATGTGTATGAAGAGACAATGTACAATAGTAATACACATGCTTAAAACTGTGGAGGGAAATGTTGATGATATCTAATGTTAATGATTATGCACTTTTGCTGTCGGAAGTGGCCGTTCAATCCTCTAGACTGATTGGGAGAGATTGTAACGCCGGCGCGGCTTGACAGTCTGCCTGACGCTGTGTGAGTTTCTTTCCTCTAGTCCTCCGGTCCTCCAGTCCTCCAGCCCTCAGAGTGTGGCGTGGAATCTGGGTGCCTGATCACTGTCTGATCACTGTCTGAGCGACCTGAACGCTGCCTGGAACTGGGGAATTTTGTTCGAGAGGCAGGAACACGCCACGCCACGAAAAGGGAGCCGCGGGGCCTACTACTGGCTCGGCACGGCTACTCGCGCGTGTAAACCCCGAATCGGGTGTCGCGAGCCCGCGCTCCTCCCGGGGGCCCTGTTAAGGAGGCAGGAGCTCGTTACATCATGGGAGGAAGGCGGGGTTGTCTTAGCTGGGACCACAGAACTTACAGTAAGTGCAGCGGACGTTCTGTTGGGTGCCTATTGGTGTCCCTGCTCCCCCTTTGGCGCATTACAGTAAGCTGCACCTGTGGTGCAGGGGATACTTCAGGACTTTGCGGAGAGGGGCGGCTGATTTTCCCTTTTTGCGATAGACAATCACTCTGTTTGGGGTGGTGCTGGAAGTGGTGTGGGAAGTATTCCTAGTGGAAGAGGCCCATTGGACCCCCCCCCTTTCTTTACCTCTCCCCTCCCTCTTATGTTTATATTTTACCTGGGGGTGGGATAGGTAGGCGGCTTTATAAAAACAGTAATACCACCCTCCCTCTAATCATTTACTCATTGAAACAACTTAAAATGCCTCCGGGGCAAAAGACAGCACAAAATAAATATAATTTACGGAAGACGGCGAAAGCCCGAGAAGCAGAGGCACTGCGGAGTGAGGAGATGGGAAGTCCCAAGGAAATCTCCATGAAGAAGCTCAAAAAGACCATCCTCCCAGGCCAAGGGATGATTACTGGTTTCTTCCCTCCAAATCCTATACCTGAAATTAATTCTACGATTATAGAGGAACCAGCATACACTGGAGGGGGTGGGGGGGACTGTTTGAGTACTACTAATTTCGATGATATCGACAACAACTCTCTACTAGATTTATACCTGAGTATTCAACGTGGGATGACCCCCCTGATACCCAGGAGGCAGGATGATAAAGATCTGACGCAGGGAACAAATCCTGCGGCCTCTCCTGTTATTACCTCGGGCCACTCAGAGCAGATGGGCAGATTATCTGCCTCCCCTAATTTGGTAATGGTGTCAATGGAGGATGTCCCGGACAATGAGGTTATGGACTTATCTATCCCGTTTCCTGGAGCAAATGAATTAGCAGAGATACAATCTTCTGTAACTTCTCTTCAGTTTGCCCTAAAAATTCTGCTCCAAATGACCGGGCGTATTTTAGCCAACACCACCGCACCGACTACTCCCCGGACTTATGAAAATCCTGTGGAAGACGAGGCAGAAATCAACTTAGCGGAGGCCATTGACATAGCTGAGGAGATAAATGCTATGTCAACAAAAGAAGCCTCTGTTATCATGGATCAGAGCGAGACAGTCTTTTTCTCTCGCAAACAGCGCAAATTGGCTAAGAAGGCTCAACAAAACAGGAAAAAACTGTCAGTGTGTCCCTCAGTAGAAGAATCTGTGAAAATCGGTGGCCGCTCAAAAAAAGCAAAGAAAAGGTCTGCCCGAGCTAAGAAAAAGAACAGCACTGGAGGTGGCTGCCTGACTAGCTGACTGATTACGGACCAAGATCAGAACAAGGAACAGTCGAAGGAGCCGCTAATGCCTGCAAGGGAGGCTGAGTGTGCTGAGGCCAAAGGTACATTGACCTTGGATGAACTGGAGGAGCAGGACGAAGAGTGGGAACAACTTGAAGTCAATGCTCAGTTGACAGAGGAAAGGTTATGTGGGCCCCCGGAGAAATTGTCCCAGCCTCTGCTGCCTCAGGCCAAAATCATCCATCCTCCTACCAAACCAATGGAGGCTGGATCAGGCAAGTCATTCAGTAGGATATGCCGGATCAAGAACCTTTACAACAACGGCGATCGCAGATGGCTGTCTCGGTCGGAGCTCCTAACTCGATTATACTCCGTTCCTGAACTGCGCGTGTTGCAATCTGATGACTTCCAGTTTGTGGAGCCTTTGAAGGGGCGGAATTCGTGTGTATCTGCCCTGCATTGCAAGTTTCTATCTACCGCACAGCTGATCAGGAAATATCGAGACGAGTTATGGGCAGTTGACGTGGAGATAGATGCAGACTTGGATGAACTTGATCCCTGTGTCGATAACAGTGAAACAAGTGGACCGGCTGATCTTGATGTCTGTCCGATTGTACCTAAGGGAAAGAAAGTGGAAGTGGCTGACATACAACACGTGCTAAAATGGTTGGCCGAATCGCTTCCCGAAGTTCTATCCAATCATTGAACCTGGTCATTATTATCGTGGAATTGCAGAGGTTTTGCGCATCTGCTGTCCACTGAGGGATCAGTAAACTTTGTGGCCAAACATGAGCTAATATGTTTACAAGAGTCCTGGGCGATGGACCCATTATTACTGGATGGATATGTGACTTATCAATCTTTTGAGAAAAGGGGAGAGAAGGGTAGACCATTCGGTGGGTTGCTCACTGGGGTGGCCAGCTGTCTGCACTCGAAACAGATACCCTGTAGCCAAGATAATAATCTGTTGGCAGTGGAAGTTGAATATGGGCCTAAGGGCAAAGGAGAAAATGTACTGCTGATAAATCTATATAATCCTCCTTATGCCCGGATAAGTGAACCACTCCAAGCAGCCCTCCACAAGCTGTTGGCATCCTGGTCAGCCACTCTGGGAAACGGAGCAGTAATGGTAGTAGGTGACTTCAATTGCCGAATACCGGGGGAGGGAGGGCTACAGCCACAAAATCCGAGGTTAAGAAACAAGCGGTTACTTACGCATATTAAAAAGGATACTGGACTGGCCACCAGGGGGCGCACGGATGAACGTCCTCTCCGTGTGAGCACCGCCCCCATGGTCCCGAAATAGCGGCATGAGCCCCCGCTGACGGACCCCCCCACCGCGAAAGTGCGAAAATCTACAATCTGAAGAGACCCCCCCGCAGCGGAGAAGAAACCCGACGGAAATCGGGCCCGATTTCACCGAGAACGAGGCGTTTTCAAGAGCGCCCGCCTGCTGCACCACGGAAGACCCGAGAGCGGCGACCGCTGTGACGGGCCTCCCTGGCGGTGACGGTCCACGTCCTGGGCCTACCGAGCAGACTGGACCCGGAACCCCAAAAAGTGACACCCCCCCGGGACCGGCATATGAACACGGGGTGAGTGAGGACCCCCACTGCGAGACTCCGCGGCGCCGGACCCCGTGCCCCGGCGGCGCCGCGTGACACGCGCACCTCCTCACTGCCGACGGTGCGCGTTGTGGCCTGTGCCCCGGAAACTGCGAGCTGTGCCCCGAGAATCGGACACGCTCTAGGAAAAGCAGGGCGTCGACCCCTGCAGTTGCTGCCTGCTGGATCCAGATCCCCATACTTGTGCTGCTGCCCCCGGCTCCACCGGGGGTACCGAGGTGCCGTTACGCACCGGGCCGCGGCAGATCCCGGCGGCGAGCCCTGAACCACGGCGCACGGCCCTAGACCCTCCCTCCTTGCGGTAGAGGTGGAGACGGCCCGCCTGAAGGCTGAGGAGGCCGCGAGACACCGTATCCATAGAAGGACGCAGCCCACAGCACGGTCCGTATGAAAGACTGATCCCCACATGCTCCTAACTACTGGCTGCCTTGGTATACGCTCCCCGTGCCAAACGCCATATTGAAGGAACAAGGGTAACCTGCTACCCCAGCACTGCACACGGGGCAACCCCTGCCTAGGAACGCTTCTGGACCGTGTAAACCCAGCGTTGGGGACACCAAACACTGCCCAAACGTCGTGCTCCACGTACAACGGATTCCCAGCAATCTGGCAGAGAAAGTCCCAACAGAGGTCTCCTAGAACGCATAGGTGACCCCAGCCCAGGGTGAGCATGGCAGCAATACCCTACCCCGTGACCCCCCGCTGACCTGACCCGAGGAATTGGCCCACACCACACGAAGTGCCGAGAACAAGTGACAACACTGAGCCTGCTACCCGTGCATCCTCCCAGAGGGTAGGGCCCCCTATCCAGGGGCGTGTGCCTCCTCCAACCCGAGATTCTGCGCATGGACCCGCGCCACAAACTGGCCAAATTTGCTTACGGACCATCCCCCGCACCCTCTAGGAACATAGACACCATGGCCACGGACCCATCGGAGGCAGGTGCTGCGGCCACCAAAGGAGACATTGCCACTCTACTCTCTGAAATAAAAAACATGAGTGCCAACCTTGGCGGCAAAATCGACAAAATCACCCAGAGAATGGACAGCTTCGAGGAACGATTGGAAAGCGTGGAGAATAATCAGACTTCGATTGATACCCTCGAAACTCAGATGGATGTACGAATTCGCAACATTGAGAAAAGAGAGATCGAGGCAAGGCTCAAGATGGATGACCTGGAAAACAGGGAAAGGAGAAATAACCTTCGTTTTTTCGGCATTTCGGAACGGGATGGTGAAACTGAGAAAGACCTCGGAGACACCATTCACGACATCATTAAAATACTAACAGCTGACGAAGACATTGATGAACCTAAGACTGAACGCATACACAGAGCTGGAGGACCGCCTGGCGGCCCGCGCTCTGTACTGGCCAAATTCCACCGATACCAAGACAAAACCAGAATTCTTGAAAAAGCCAGGTCTGGTGGCCCGCTCACGATGGGGGGCGCGCAAATCACCATCTTCCAAGACTTATCTTCACTGACGTTAGCCCTAAGACGCCTTTGCAGCCCCCTGACGAAATGGCTGAAAGACCAGAATATAAGGTACAGATGGGGATACCCCTTCTCGCTTACCTTCGAGCATGGCAGCAGAAAACTGATCCTACGCTCCGAAGAAGAAATCAAAGATTGTATCGCCGATCTCCTTGGAACGAACCAGGGAAGCAAGGAAGGTGTCGACGGCGAGCGCCCGGGAATGCAATGGGAACTCCAGGGCCCTAGGCGCAAGAGGGTGAAGGGATCAAGAAAATATAGACGCCCCAACAACACCCCCGAGCAGATCTGAGCCAAGGGACCCGGGCGAAATCTGAGCTGACCACAACCATGGTCACAGTGGGCTGCACTGTCTCCCGCGGAGATCCTTACATGGCGGACCCCGCTGAACGGATGTCGCCGCTGGCGGGGCATCCCTCCGGACCGAAAAGTGATGAGGACTCCCGTGGAGAGACCAGTAAACCGCACGTAACGTTGGAATTTTTCACCTGTTTGTTGTTACTGTTGTTGAAACTGTATAATGTTTGGGGGAGGGAGAAAGAAGATGGGGGCTCACCCTTAAGTAGCGATGGGAAATATGATCGGGACCGTGGGACGACGGTTCCTACTGATGGTCCGCCAACGGACCATACGTTTCCACCTTGTCCGTTCCGGACGCCGTCAACGGCTGCCGACGCAGCACACCCTATTCCTACGCTCAAACGAACGCCACCGATTATGGTGGGACACGAGAGAAGGGGAGAGAGATAATGAACACTTGGGAAATATACAAATATCACTACACTCGCTTCAAGGTGTCGCGTTTGCGATGACACAGGGTACCTGCAGGCCTTCCCGGACTCTGGTGGCGAATGATTCCAGGCTACAAACCGCCAATGGCATCGCATGAGAAGGACAAGGGCAAGGGCCTTCTCAGAATTGGGTCAATCAATGTGAAAGGACTGAACTCTCCCACCAAGAGGTCACTGGTACATAGAGAATTCCGAAGGTCTGGCATAGACATTCTCCTCATACAGGAGACGAAATTTGCGAGGGGTGAGGAGCGGACAGTTCTGGGAACTAGGGGAGGCACGGAATTTTGGGGCTCTGGCCCGCTCAGAAAGGGAGGAGTTGGAATCCTCATTAAGAAAGGAGTTCGGTTTGAATTAGAGAAGTCCTGGTCGGACGTGAGCGGACGAGCCCTCTTGATTGTGGGGAAAATTGCAAGGGTTCAGGTCACGATTGCCACAGTGTACTCGCCCAATACCGGACAGACCGCATTCCTCAGGAAAACGATCCCCAAAATAGTGCTGGAAACTGCAGGCCATCTCGTTGTGGGAGGCGACTTCAACCAGTGGATGGATCCATCCGTAGACTGGAGACCAGGCAACCCCGACACACGGAATCAGCATAGAGGGGCCCGCACTGAATTCGCTGCCCTGATGGAGTTATACGACCTACGTGACGTATGGAGAGCACAGCACCACGACGAAAAGGGCTTCACTTTCTACTCGAACCCTCATGGCACATTCACGCGCATAGACTATATATTTCTCTCGTCTGATTTAGCGAAGTCCACAAGCCATTCCAGTATAGTTCCGATTACATGGACAGACCACGATATGGTACTGGCAGACGTCGATTGGGCTGATCTGCCTGTCGCCGGAGGATCTTGGCACTGCAATGAGTCCCTTTGGGCCGACACGGTTTTCAGGGGAGAAATGGAGACCGAGATTGAAGAATATTTCAGGACAAATGACAATGGAGAGGTCTCCAAACAAGTGATCTGGGAAGCTGGGAAGGCTACATGGAGAGGCGTGCTAATACGTGAGGGCTCCTCTAAGAAGAGAGAGCGGAGGATTGTCGAAAACAAGTTACGCAGTGAAATACACCAACTGGAGAGCGAATTGAGAGATGGAACAGAGGTAGACTCCGCCAAACTAGACATGGCCCACCGCAAAAGAGAAGAACTACGACTGGTGGAACATGGCCAGGTGGTGCGGAAATTGCAATTCCTGAAACAAACATACTATGAAAAAGGCGACAAGGCCGATGCGCTCTTAGCTGCTAGGCTCAGGGAACGGAAAGAGGAACGCAAGGTTAAGGAGATATCAGACCCCACTAGCTCCACGACACATACACCCTGCTCAATACCCGAGCGTTTTGCCACCTTCTATGAAAATCTATATACCTCAGAGCTGCTATCGGCTCACCCTGACATAGCGTCCTATCTGTCCCTAATTACCATTCCTACGGTAACACAAACAGAAGCCGAACTCCTTGATAGTCCCATAACTGAAAGTGAAACGAGAGAAGCAATCAAACGACTCAAATTAGGGAAGTCTCCGGGCGAAGATGGCTACACAGCCGGCTTCTATAAGACCTTCGCCGATCAATTGTCACCCTTCCTCACGGAACTCTTTAACGAGATAGTGAGCTCTGGGAATGCCCCAGATTCCTTTAAGAAAGCCCTCATATCTGTTATCCCTAAAGAAGGTAGAGACCCCAAATTATGTGGATCGTACCGCCCCATTTCCCTCCTCAATCTGGACGCAAAGATTTATGCCAGGGTATTGGCTGCCAGACTAGAAACTTTAATGCCCAAACTAGTCCACTCCGACCAGGTCGGATTCATTCTTGGCAGGCAGGGCGCCGACACCATGCGCAAGACTCTGCACCTTGTCCACGCCGGACGCGACCTTCGGGACGACCCGGCCCTCCTTTCGCTTGACGCGGAGAAGGCTTTTGATAGGGTGGAATGGGACTTCCTAGGTGCAGTCCTCCAGAAAGTGGGGATAGGCCCCAAATTCTGCGATGGGATACGAGCTCTATATGCCTCTCCCAAAGCATCAATTTTCGTTAATGGAGAATATTCCAGGTGGTTTGAACTGCAAAGGGGGACCAGGCAGGGATGCCCGCTCTCAGCGATCCTGTTCGCACTTTCCCTGGAGCCTCTGGCACAAAAGCTCAGAGACGACTCCCGAATAGAGGGAATGCGGCTGGGAGGGATCGAATACAAAGCAGCGTTATACGCTGATGACATCCTCCTACATCTAACCAGACCTATGACCTCAATCCCTCATGCCATAGCCCTAATAGAAGAATACGGTCGATTCTCCGGATTCAAAGTGAATATGTCTAAGTCCATCCTCTTTCCCCTCCGAGGTGCCCCGGTTGAAAATGAGGCAAAGTTCCTCTCCCTTGGGCTTAAAATAGAACATGTGACATTACAATACCTGGGTATAAAGATCACTAGAACCCTAGACGACCTCTACGAGGCCAACTTCCCCCCGCTTCTCCGAAGCTTTGAAAGAGATCTCGAGAGATGGAGCAAACTGACGATCTCATGGCTGGGGCGTATCAATGCAGTCAAGATGGTGTGCCTCCCTCGCTTTCTATACCCCTTCCAGATGTTACCGATCGCGATACCCAATCAATTTTTTGTCGAGGCCCGGAAGACCATGCTGCGGTTCATCTGGCAGGGGAGGAGACCGAGGGTCCCATATGACACGCTTATTCTCCCCATAGAGAAAGGGGGGGTGGGTCTCCCTGACTTACGGAATTACTATAAAGCTGCCCAGTTGCGCGTCCTAATCCCACACTTTAGGGACCACAAACACCTGCAATGGGTCCAGATGGATAACCACTATATGTCCCCCGCCACGGTAGCAGAATGGCTCTGGTCCCCATACCAACGGGTGCAGAGGAGAATTAAACAACACCCCATATTGACTACTATATGGAACATATGGCGCACCGGGAAAGGGATGCGAGAAGTCACCACCTGGCCATCCCCGCTCAGTCACCTATGGTCTCCTGGCGTAAATGACCATATTCCGAACCTGGAGCGATTCCAGTCATGGTATGAAGCGGGCCTTGAAAGGGTGGGACAACTCCAGAAAAAAGACTCGTTCATTACACTACCGGACCTGACAACGGCACTGGGGATAGGTACCTTATCGACATTTCACTTTATTCAGCTAAAAGGGGTGTTGACAAAATCTGAATGGAGAGTAAAATTGAGAAGAGACCTCACCGCCTTTGAGAAACTTCTGGACTCCAGATCAGAAATGAAGGGCCTCATATCCGTGATGTACCAAACACTTTTAGCAGCAGGAGGTGGCAACACAAAACCCCTCAAAGCCAGATGGGAAAAAGACTTAGGTGAAGAGATACTCCCCGACCAATGGGACCTGATGTGCAAAGCCGCACCCAAATCCTCCATCTCCAGCCAGTACAAACTCCATGCAATAAAGCTCCTACATAGATGGCATTATGACCCACTCCGACTCTCTAAAATGTCCCAATCCATGAGCCCGAAATGCTGGAGGAGATGTGGAGAAAATGCCAACTATTGGCACATGTGGTGGAGCTGCCCGCGCATCAAGGTGTTCTGGACTGAGGTTTTGGGATGGATTAAGGAGATAGATAATATCCACAGAGAACTTGACCCACACCTTGTTTTGTTCGGCCTTGAAAGGGACGAGGAAGAGTGGCTCCGGGTGAAGGGACTGGCCCCCCAGCTGTTGTTAGCGGCAAGAGCCCTCATAGCGACCAAATGGAAGTCCCACCTGACCCCAGGGAAGACAGAGTGGATCAAAATCGCTACAAATATTTATGTGATGGAAACGATCACCGCCTCCTTGCACAATAAATCTGCGAAATGTGAAACCCTATGGATGGACTTCAAGAACACGTACATCTCACCCCCTTCTGCCTCTCAATCAGAGGAGCCTCAAAACCCGACCGGATAATGCCATGCCCAAAAAACAATACAAAATACAAAAAGCGAGTCATCTAAGTCCGACTGCCAATAATTTGCAATGCTTAGCCCTGCGCAAACCGCACGATACCGATACTAATGTTAGATGATTGCATGTGTGATGTACAATAAACCAAGTGGGGGGGGGGAGGGAGGGTGGGAAAGAAGTACGGCAAACAGCCAACGAAGCATACTTGGGTAACTGGGACTGTCGCACGACTAAGAGACTCTTGCCATGTTGTTTTGATTTGCATCTCGTGCCTGACTTGCCCTCCTGAGGGATGTAAAACTGTGTTTAAACAATGTTTGCAATTTTTCTGCTCTTTGTAAAACCAATAAATATAAAATTTTAAAAAAATAAAAAGGATACTGAAGGCCCGCAGTGGCGTCTCTTGTTCGATGACTGGGATTTGGAGATGTTGAATGGTTACACTGACAGTGACCATCCAGGGAAACAAACGTGGGCTAACGGGTCTTCTTCCAGTATAATTGACTATATATTTGTGTGCCCTAAAATGTTGATGTGTGTTGTTGACCTAACGGTATCTTTAAATGAATGGAGTGACCACGCTGCACTTCAGTGTGTATTAAATATTTCCCATACTAATCCAGAAAAGAGCAATATGGGTACAATTCGGGTAAACAAAGTGGGCTCTAGTATTAGGTGGACAGCTAAGAACATACACTTGGCATCAGAAGCACTAAATATTGAAATCTGGCCCCTAACACCCAATTTCAACGATATGTCTATTGAAGCTATAGAAACTTGGATCTGTGTTTTCTCTAATACTCATGCCTCAGCCCCCAACTGGAGTATGACTAGACCTGAGGGTGGGATACTCCCGTTTAATAAAAAGATCAGAGACACTAAGAGGGAATTTAGAAGGGAGCTTAGCACGATCAAGCAAAGGTGCAAACCTATAGAAAATCTTAGGGTGGCTGTTAGGAAATGCAAAAATAAATATAGAGCCAATATCAAAAAGCTACGGCTCGCCGAAAGATCTCTGGCATATCAGAAATTAATACACACCATCTGCTCGAAAAACACACGTAGCATTTGGGCACTTCTGGGTGAAGCTAGGGAAACAGTCAAGGGGCAATTTGTAAATCCCATCGGTGCAAAGGAATGGGAGGACTTCCTGCAGAATCGTAATGCCATCTTGCAGACAGAGGAGAGGTTTCCACCGCTTCCTCCAAGATCCAGTATATCATTTGATATGTCATACACTGCGATATTCTGTAAGATAAAAACTCTAAAATCCTCTAGAGCTCCCGGCCCTAATGGCCTAGCCAATATAGTTATCAAAGCCCAACCCGAGTTTTGGGCAGGATTGTTGGCAATTATGTTTGAGAACATTTTGAACCAGGGGGTGATACCTAAGTCGTGGCAAACAGCTGTGCTGATTCCGGTATTTAAAAAGGGGAATCGGCTAAATCCGAATAATTATAGACTCCTTTCTATGCTGGATACGACAGGCAAATTGTTTGCCGCCCTGTTGCTCAAGGACCTTCAGACATGGGTAGACGAGGCCGATATACTATCTAAATTCCAATGTGGTTTTAGAAAAGGCTACTCCACCGGGTATAATCTGTTGGTAATGAACCTATTGAGAGCAAGAGCCCGTAAAAGAAATGAGCCACCGCTGTATGCACTTTATATCGATTTTAAAGCAGCTTTTGACCTGGTACCTAGAGAACGCCTACGGTCTAAACTTGCTGCCCTAGGCTGTCCTGCTGGCATACTGTATTTTCTTAGATTGTTACATCATAATACCTCGGTCAGGTTAAAATTAGACCAGGAGGGACATCTGACTAGTAAGGTATATCAAAACAGGGGGGTCAAACAGGGCTGTGTGACTGCCCCCCTAGTTTATAATCTTTATGTGCATGATATTCCGCTTGCTCTAACTTCTGCCCGTAATTGCCCCCCTAAAATCGGGGACTCTGTTTGCACCGTTATGGCATATGCTGATGATCTGGTCATCTTTGACCCTACTATTGGTGGCTTACGTAGATCAGCCACAGCATTATGGGAGTATGCCAAATCCAATGGTCTCATTATTAACCTAGATAAAACTAAGGTATTGAGATTTTCCAGCAAAAGAGTGTTGAGTGTGAACCTCACGGTGAATAATAACTTGATCCCATACGCCCCACTCTATCGCTATCTAGGTATTGATTTTGAGCCCAACGGGGAATATGTGGCACTTAAGCTCTCACGTACAATGCGAGTGGCGCAAGTAACATCTCTTATAGCCAACTTTACCAATAAGCAAGGAGGATTTACGCTTTGGGGTACGCGCCAATTGTATATGCAGGTAATTATCCCTATGATGACTTATGGTCTAGAATCACTTCTAGACTTAGATCTTAGTTGGCTTCAAACCATCGAGGGGAAATTCTGGCGTTGTATACTTGTCCTGGGTCCGGGAGTTCCGATGGCAATTATTCGACTGGAACTGGGACTACCCTCTATGAAGGCTATCGTCATGAAAAGGAGATTGGGGCACTTCTTGAAAATGCGTAGTGTAACATCCAATCCTCTCCTGACCACTATCTTCCAAGAATTGTGCAAGAAACAAAATCTTCAGTCTCCATCTGTGATGATGATAAAACATCTTGCTACCATTGGATGGACCTGGCGAGAAGGGCCATATTCTAAGCAAGTTCAAAATGCACTTGACAAGCGGGTTGAAATGTGGGATTGGTTAGAGAATTTCGCTCACCTTAGCTCGTTGAAAAGCTACGCATTTGTACAATACAGGTTATACTCATTCATGCAACCCCAAGGATATCTCAATCTCTGCCCTTCTAAAAAACTGCGACGATTTATTCTTCTATTAATGCTCCTGGTGACAGGCAGAAGATTGCAGTTGCCAGTGGAACAACGCACTTGTCGGTTGTGTAAAGGAAGCAATGTATTAGAGTCAGCAATAAATGTCTTGACAGAATGTGGTACTATGATTAATGTAATCCAATGTCACTTGGGGAAGTTCTCCCATAATCTAGCATCAATCGGAACGTCATTATTCTGGCATCACTGCATGAATTCTGAGAGTATGCGAGTAATGTTAGCTCTCTTCAACATCTGGACTAGGATAGAAGAAATATTGGATATTCAGATCTGAAATTAGTACTCGTATCCTAAAATAGTCACTGCCCCTGCCTTGGGACGAGGTAATCAGCTGTGCTGTGAGTTCCCTTGGTACTGTAGTTATGAGAAATGGACTAAGTCTAGTTTACCGCCTTGAATTACTGTCCGTATATCATAGTGGACATTGTGGCCGTTTTTGTGTAAATTTGTACTGTCTCTTTCTTTCTACTTTTTACATGCTACTTGAGCTTTTAGATTGATTTTATATGTGTATATGGCTCATTATTTATCATATTGCTATATTGTTACTATTCTGTTCATTTGAAGCTTAGTTTATATATGTGTTTAGTTATCAATATGTGTAAAGTTTATTAAATAGACTGTTTCACATTAATTAAATAAATAAATAAATGTTAATCAGTTACAGCACACACAGCTAATGAGAACCTAGCTGTTCTGCTGATTAATAGTAAACCTGTCAAATGCAGTGGGTAGAGGGCTGACGTGCCATAATGTGCAGAGATCTAACTCTCTCTGTATATTTATGGAGATAAAGGTCTATCATCTGCAATACATCCTGCCATAGCTCCAAAGGAGCATCCTGGCTGTCTCTGTGTAGAGGTAATGCTCTGGAATGTGTGCAAGATGGCTATCACAAGTGGAACTGCCCTATGTGATCCTGAAGCTGAACAACCTGAAGAGACCTGTCTGATAGGAAGACAAGCTGAGCTGAAGTGAGAAAGAAATGCAGTTTTTTCATCCATACATTTCTGGTTTTGATCCATCTTGTCCCACTCACCACATTCATTGGCCTGATCAGTAAAATTCCTGACGAGGCGCACGTGATTTCCTGTCTTAGTCCCATTGATGAAGCTTCAGCTGTGCCCATTGAGCTCTGAACACCAACTTGTTGGAGGGCAGCTGTTGCACCTAAGATTACCCAACTATTTCACTAGGCCACAGTGGACTTGTCACATGCTACTTTTTCCACTTGATCATAGCTGCCCGCCCTTCAGTCCAAGTGACCCTAGCATGGACCTTTGTGGTTTCTGTAGTTATATGATTGCTGAGCTGGAACCACCCTCATTCAGAGACTTACACTCTCTTTGTTATAGCACTTGCTTCTCCATCCACTCTACCTTTGGACTGACACGTGGAGTCAGAGGTCTAACTGAATGGAAATCCCAGCATTATCCTAATTGCAATATCCTTATCACAACCCTCTTTCCAATATGCTATAATGGTATCTTTATCTTTTGCTTTTCAGGTTTATTTTGTCCTTGGATATCCATGCTATATAATTAATTATGTTTTGAGGCCAATGAGTGATTCTACTGTTGCACAAACAGCATACATCTTCCAGAATAGTTACCAACTTGGTTATATAATACTGGGAAAATAATGTGTTCACGATTCATTAATTCTTGATTTTTTAACATCACTTGAGGGATATTCCACTTCAAAGCACCAATAGTAAAACGTGAGCTGGCGTAACAGAAGGATGGGATGTAGATAGTGAAGGAACAAGAGGAAAGGTACGTCATAGTGGAGATGAACACGGATGCTTCATTCACAGCTTAACCAGTCACCCCATTCTAGCAGTCTGATCCGATTGGACCATGTATTACATCACAGAGCGGGGCAGTCCTCCAGTCATAGGGAATATCTGCTTTCTAGGCACAGGGGATTAAACATAGTTGGGACCAAATGTTTAAGTTGCTTGAAAGATAACTGTGTAGGTGAATAAAACATATATACATTCTTTTAAATAGACCTGGTTAGATAAGGGGCAACTGTGACAGGGTCAAGGACCTGAGCCTGTCCAGAGGGGATGGGGCCTCTCAACCTGGGGAAGGTTGTCTAATACTGTGTCTGCCAGACCCAGTTCTGCCCAAGTGGTATGGTGTGGGAGTTGGCAGCACTCTAGACTATGGGCCTCATTACACGGTAGGCGGTGAGCCATGGCGCTATTAGCGCCATGGCTCATGCCGGTAAAATACCGGCACCGCCTTGGCGGAAAGGGGATTTACCACCCCATTCCAAGGTTTGAGGGGCGGTAAATCCCCTTTCCGCCATTGCCCTTCCCCATTCCCATTTCTGCCCCATAGGGCTCTATGGGACTGGGGAAGGCGCTAATTACGCCACCGCAATTTTGCGGTGCCGTAATTAGCTCCGAGGTCCCTTAGCGGGTTGGATTTTAACGCCTGCAAGAAGCAGGCGTTAAATCCTCCAACCCCCAAAGGGACCTCGTAGTACGGCGGTAAGGGTTAACGGTCACCGTTGCCATTAACGGTGACCGTTAACCCTTACCACCGTCCGTGTAATGAGGCCCTATGTCCCTGCTAGCTGTGCTTTGCTAAAAAGTGGGAAGCAACATATCTTCTTGACAAAAACCTGTTGTTCACAACAGGACTACAGCTATCAGAGAGATATTTGTGGTAGAGACCCCACATCAGAACTCACAGAGGGAGAGGTGGCGGTAAGTGGTACGGCAGGAGAACACCACATTGGTCAGACCAGCAATTCAGATACTCCATTCAATGTGGACACAGACTTTAGAATGTGCTTTGTTTGCAACAGACTGCCTTCATAGAGAGCCGACAGACTGCTTTTAAAAAGGGGCGGGGCTTAAGTCACTTTGTATGTGCTTTAATTCAAGTAACCCTGCCCACGGGGAAAAAGAAGTCAGCCATTTGCCCAGGAATGAGCTGAGGCGGAGGACCAATCAAGGGTGATGGGGGTGGATAAAAGGGGGCAGGAAGGACAGATAGGTGTGTATTGTTCGGGTGAGGTCAAGGGAGGATGAGGCACAGCAAGAGACCAGACAGAAGATGAATGGTGAAGAGATGCATGGAGGAGGATTATAGAGGCCATGTGGAAGGTGAAGTATTCATTGGTGAGGGAAAGGAATACTTGGGTGTGTGAATGAGACTAAGGGGGAGTGTAGGGGTGTGAAAAAGAATGAAAAGGGGTACTGTGAGAAAGGAGGGTGCAATTAATGGAGGCATTGGTTACTCCCCAACATAGGTCTTTTTTGGAAGATCATCATGTTCTGGACCCTTTTCAATTGGGCTTTAGCCCCCTGTGGGCACTGAATCAGTGCTGGTGTCAGTGCCAGATGATCTAACTCTTATCTGGGACCAAGGTGGAGTATGATATGATATGATATGATATGGCATTTATAGCGCGCCTATATACAAGTGTTTCAAGGTGCGACGAGGCCAGGTAAGGGGGATCAGGGGAAGACAGACAACAATCCTATTAGGCCAGGTGTCATTCAGAACGCTCAAGTGCATGGGAAAGGGAAGGGGGAGAGTGTTGGGGCGGGGGGTAGGCCTTATTCTGTTAGAGTTGTCTGGGCCTTTGATACCATTGATCATGCCACTCTCCTGGTAAACTACAGGATGCAGGCATTAATGGCTCAGTGCTAGAATAGTTTCAGGATTGTTTGTCATCGTGTTCTCAATTAGTTTCCCTATCCCCCTTTAGATCTCCCCGGTGGTGGTTTCATATGGGGTACCTCAAGGCTCTGAACTCTCCCAGTTGCTTTTTAGTATTTATATTCAACCATTGGCTCATCTCATCCGCTCCCACCATTTCTGTTAGTTTTCCTATGCAGTTGACACTCAATTACTTTTCCAGCTTGACCTCAAACACAAGGGAACGACTTGATGTTTGAGATATTGACTTGATGCTTTGGGTCCCTGAATGGGATTGTATTGGCTGAAACACAATGGAGAGAAAACCAAGGTCCTGGTAGTGAGCCCTCCAGCCTCCCTCGCATTATGTACTCGTGACTTGTGGCCATCGACCCTGGGTTCTTTACCAACCCCTGCCAAAACAGTGAAAAATATTGACAATAAGATCTCGGCCTGGTTTCACCAGAGGCCCAGATCAAAATTCCACCTGCAGTGCTGGCATCTTTGAATTTAAATAGCTGAAGAAAGTAATGACATATATTTCAGCCTGTTTCCATGCTCTGGTCATGAACGCCTCTATCAACAGCGGCCTTGACTATTGCAATGCCACGCCTCTGGTCTAACCTGCCTATTTACTCAATCGCTTGCAGATGCTGCACAATGCAAAGCTATTCCTTACTGCCAGTCAGTATCCTTGGCCCGACATAAGATTCATTGACTTCCTGTTATGGCCCAGATCCAGTTCAAATTGCTTTGCATTATTCACTGTGCCTATTATGGAAATTGCTGTCTATCTCTACAGGAACAAATAGTACTCTATTGCCCTGGTTGGCTGTTACGCTCCACCTCATTGTCGCTGTTGGTTCTTCCCTCCTATCACCTGGAACGCTGCAGCAGTCACTCTTTTTCTGAGGCTGGCCCGAAACTCAGGAATTTGCTTACCATGTCCCCTCAAGGTATTTTAACCTATTCAAGGCTCGGTTGAAAACCCACCTGTTAATGTACATTTTATACTCTGCTTATCTGCATCTTAAAAGCGCCTTGAAGCCATTGGTGAAGTTTGCAATATACAAATGCATGTAATTTCTTAGCACTATGTTGTTAGAAATGGGCCGACCACTGCTTTTCATGACAACAGTTTCTTTTCTTTTTCTGCCAAATTGAAACATTTTTATATAGATGGTTGTGTAAATCACTCATTTCAGTCTGTTACCATGTATGGTACTGGTGTAGTCCCATTGTATTTTGTAATTCCAGGGGCTTTACACTTACTGTGATGCTGAAAAAGCCTTTTGGAGGGACATGGCCTCCTAGTCCTTGTCTTACCACGGTTATGTGTGTGTTTTCTGTATGTTTTCTGCATCTTAGGTCCAGCCTGGACCTCTAACAGAGCATCTCTTTTCTTTTTTTACCTTTTGGTGAACAACACCCATGGGATCCCTTTATGGCACCCATATGTGGGGGTACATATGATGCTGGAAATGCTTTGGAGGGACAGGACCTCCATGTCCTTGTCCTGTACTACCTTATAATGTGTGTTCTATGTTGTTGTCTGCACAGGGGTCCAGTTGAGACTCCTGGCAGTGCAGCCCTTCCTCTTTTGGTCATGGTGAACAGAGACCCTTCGGATACCCTTATGGCACCCATGGGTGTGGGTAGAGCCCTGTATCTCTAGTGTTTTGGGCACCTGTGTGTTTCCCAAAGAACAGGGTATGGGCTGGTGGCAGCTCTATGCTGAATGTGACAGGTGCTGTTGGTGTCCATGTTGGGATACCCAGGCACTGCCATAGGAATCAGTGGATTCCTGATAGAAGGCAAGATGGCCCCTGTGGCCTCTTGGTTTCTATTGCTGATTACCTTGTTTTTCCAAAACCCTGGGAAGCCCTGACTTTGTCCCTTCACCTAACTGGTTGTTGGGTGGATGAACCATATATGGCATTGTTTGCGAAGTCCAGGCCAGACTGGCTGGAGCCTTCCCAGTGACTGCATGGTGTGATCTGTGTGAATATGGTGTGTGACCAATATCCATTCTATATTATGTGTGTCTGGTTTCTGTGTGTGTGACACAATGAATGAGACAGCCCTGCCTGAAACTGACATGAATGCAGTGTGGTGTGCTGAAAGGATGGGTGCTTGCCCCAATCCACATTCCTTATTATTGGTGTCTGGGTGGAAGTGAATTGCCTGAATGCATGTGAGCCTGATTGGCTACCTTCGTACATGAATGCCCTTCTGTGTGATTGGCTGACTGAGCGTGGCTCAGCCAGAGTGAATGAGAGACAGATGTGTATATCTGGGGATCTCTCACTTCCCAATTTCTTCAGAAGCTGATGTTGAAACTTGAAGCTCATCCTTGAAACCCAGCTGGAAGAAGAAGAATTGCTGCTGCATTACCTTTGATGAAATATAAAAGCTGTTGAGTCTGTCGAGGACTGATCCCAGAGAGGACCTGGCTAGGAGACCTCTCCCCGAGCTATGCGGGACCATCATGCAAAACCGCTGCTCTTAATCAAGGTACCCTGGAAGCCAGTCCTGAAAAGCTGTCAACCGGAGAAGGAGTGTTTTGTGTTCTCTGACTCAGCATTTATCTGTGCTAAATGATCTCTGAATCTGGGCCATTTTTGGTGCTAAACGATTTTTGAATCTGTGGATTTTTCTGTGATAAGTGATTTTGAATCTGGATATTTTGCTATGCTAAATGATCTCTCAACCTAGGCAATTTTCTGTACTAAATGATTTCTGAACCTGGGCATTTCTGTGCTAAATGTATGTGTTCTGACAATCCTCATGTATGGTTGAACATCAACTCTTGTACCTCAAACTGTGCCCTCACAAGGATCCTGTTGTTCCTTTGTGCTGGTTTCTCTGTTCTGATTGGCTGCTAGGCCGCCTTGTGAGTTATGTTGTACATTGGTTAGTTCTGTCTCACACCCTCCACTGCGCTCCTCTGATCCCCATCCTCACATGGTGTTCTCCATCTCTCCTATCTATTCAAACTGCCTTTCCATCAGCTATCCTCCCTCTCTCTTAAAGTCTGTTAGGAAGACATTTAAGAAGGCTCTCCTGGTCTCTAACCCAAGTTTGCCCATTGCAGACAGCTATGTCCATGCTTCTCCAGGCAGACTGTCACTGACATTCTCTTTGTCATTCCTTCTTCTGACCTATGGACTCCCCAGATGGTCTATGTCCTCTCCCCTTTCTCTTCCTCACCCACCAGATGAGAAGTGCTCTTGGCTCACTTCTCATCATCCATGTATATCATCAATGTCTATCGTGATGGCACTATTATGGCCCAGGGCTCTCAGCCCGACCTCCTTCTCCTTGACAGAAATGTACTGTATCTTTTCATTTCCTCCCACCTACTGCCACCCCACTGCCCTCCTTCCTCCTCTTTCTCCCACCCGAGGGAGGTGCCCCACCCCTGTAAAACCCTCGAAAAAGATTTAAAGGGGGCAACCAGCTTCACTTAGCTACCCTCAATTCTCACTCTGCTTCAAACATTCCTCTGACATCTGTCTACTCCTTGAAGACCTTGACCTTGATACCCTTGCTCTCACTGATACATGGTTCAAGGCCAGCTCTGTCACTGCTTTTGACACCTTCCTGCCCAAGGGCTTCAAGATCCTATCCAATCCCAGGCCCACCCGGTCTGGGGGCAGAGCGGCCATGATTTCCCCTGAGTGGATTCCAGCCACTACTCAATCCTACTCCTCCTTTGAATGCCTCACCTTCAGGCTGTTTGTCCTGCCTTCTCCCACACTCTCGCCACTATCAACAGGCCCCCTGGACCTACCCGCCTTTTTCTCTTGAATGGGCCGACCTCTCCTCCTCTCTCCTGGCTTCCTCCCCAAAACTTCTCTTCCTTGGGGATTTTAGTATCCATCTCGATTCTCTGGTTTTGCCCACTGAACTCTTTGTGACCTCTGTGACCATCATTCCCTCCCAATTCTTCCCTCTGGTCCAACCCACTCTGCCAGACACACCCTGGTTGATCTCATCGCATCTGATATCTACAACCCTCTTACTAGTCCTCTTTCCTGGTCTGACCACTCTCTCCTCTCCTCCCATCTTGAGCTCCCTGGGCTCCATACAATGCCTCTTCTCTCACTGCCAGTCTTCTACTCCATAATTCGACCAATGAAGCGTGTGTCAGTTGATGCATTTGCCGCCACCTTCATTCCCCCTTTGACTCTTCTACTGACTCTGCGGCCCTCATTACAACCTTGGTGGTAAGTTTTCAACTTTACCGCCAAGGCGTAAATTACGTTAACGCCATGGTGGATGGCAGAATTACCACCCCATTCCAAGGTGAGTGGGGCGGTAATTCCCCATTCACCATGGGCCCTTCCCCATTCCCATTTTTGCCCCATAGGGCATAATGGGAGTGGGGAAGGCGCTAATTACGGCACCGTAAATTACGGTGCTGTAATTAGCACCAAGGCGGCTTAGCTCCTTGCATTTTAACGCCTGCTAAAAGCAGGCGTTAAAATGGGAATCAGGCGTTAAGGGTTAACAGCGCCGACGGCGCTGTTAAACCCTTAACGCCAGAGTTGTAATGAGGGCCAGCATCTCTAACACTATGGACATCTTTGCCCCTGCCATGAGGATCCACATGAAGCTTGCCTCCAAATGCAACTCTTGGTATGGCTCTGTCTTGGCAGCTCTGAAACGCAAGTACAAAGCTGCCGAGCAGAAGTTGCAGACCTCAGGTACATCTTCTGGCAAACTGTCCTGCCGATTGCCCCAAAGGCAATCTCGTGTCACCATTTTCTCCAAGAAGAGGGCTTATATGCAAGCCTGCATCTCTGGGGCAAATAATTACACAGCTGAACTTTTCAAAATCTGCAAGGAGCTTGCCAATCCTCCTGCAGTCTCATCCTCTCCTCTTCCCTCACAGGCCCTCTGCACTGCACTTGCCTCCCACTTCTCCACCTGGGCATCCTGTCTTCACTGTCATTTATTCCCCTCCCCACCCCCTCTCCTCTTGCCTCCCTCAGCCCCACACACCACTCCTTACTCTCGCCTCCTTCTCTCCCATTGCTCCGGTGAGGTCTCTAGAGTAGTCAGCTCTTTGAAAGTCTCCTCCAGTCATGTGCTCCTCTGCACTTCCAGAATTATCAAAGACAACATCTCCACTCTCGCTCCATTCCTGTCTGACCTCTGCAACCAGTCCTTTGCCACTGGCTCTTTCCCACAACCCCTCAAGCATTCTCTTGTGCACCCTCTTCTAAAAAAGCTGTCTGCAGACCCTTCATGCTCGGCTATCACCCTATCTCTATCACCCCTTTCTTGGTCAAACTCGTGGAGAAGTTTGTCATCCCTCAACTGACCACCACACCAAATCGACTGGCTGCCTCCATGCCCATTAGTCTGGCTTCAGAGCATTCAGAGGTATGGAAACTGGTCTCCTAAACACCCATGATGACCTCCTCTTAAGCCTTGATTCTAACTCTGCCTTTGTTCTGATCCTTCTCGATCTTTCCTCTGACTATGACACAGTCAAACATGCCATCCTCATAAATCATCTATGTGATACCCTAGGCATCACAGACTGGGCACTGGTGTGACTGACTTCTTCCCTTTCAAACTGACCCGCCCAAGTGAAAGTTGGCCCTTTCCTTTACTCCACCTTACTCTCTACCTATGGTATCCCTCAGGGCTCTACCCTATCGCCATGGCTCTTCAACATTTACCTTGCCCCACGGGCCCACTTGAGCTCCACCTTCTCTTCTCCAGTGTTATGCGAATGG
This sequence comes from Ambystoma mexicanum, assembly GCF_040938575.1. Classification (NCBI taxonomy): domain Eukaryota; kingdom Metazoa; phylum Chordata; class Amphibia; order Caudata; family Ambystomatidae; genus Ambystoma; species Ambystoma mexicanum. Next base: position 1,095,214,394 of record NC_090941.1, read on the forward strand.
CACTCAGCTTTCCTTTAAACTTCCATCCTCTACCTCCTCCCCTTCCTCTCTCATACCTGACTGCTTGACTGCTATTCAGGTGTGGTGATCCTCCAGCGATCTCTGCCTTCATGCCAGTAAGACAGATTCTTCTCATTGGGACACCTGACCACTGTTTCCCCCCACTCTCTTGCCACCTTGGGTCACATACTTGGGTGGCCAAACATCTTGGGGTAATCTTTGATTCCTCTCTTTCCTTCTCTCTGCACATCACAGACCTTCCCAAGAAGGCCAACTTTCAACTCCACCTCCTCAGAGGCATTCCCTCTTTCCTCCCCTTCCCCTAGATGCTCAATGTCTCTAGAGCTCTGGTTCTCTTTGGGCTGGACTACTGCAACAGCCTCTTACTCAATCTGCCTCTCTCTTCCCTTTGCTCTCTTCAAATAATCCTGAATAGGGCTGCAAGACTTATCCCTGGACCTAGGGACTGCATCTCCCCAGCCCTAAAATCCCTCCCCTAGATCCCAGTGACCGCAAGGATCAAATTCAAGACCCTTTGCATCATCCAAAAAGCTGTCTGTGGCCTGGGCCCTCTCTACATCCATCTTTCTCTCTCTAAATACCTCAGTGTTAGAGTTATTCGATCCTCTCGCTTCAACTCTCTGAAGGTTAGACGCTTCTCCAAGCAGAGAGTTGGAGGTAGACCGCTTTCCTCAGCAGGATCCTCCCTCTGGAAAGGCCTCCCTACCCCCCTCAGACTTGAGCCAGATCATCTTAAATTCCAGAAACTTCTCAAGCCACTGCTTTTCTCCTCCTCCTCCCCCCTCTTCTGCTAATATCCCTCTGCAGCTGCAACTGCTGCCTGGTCCATTATGAGTCTCACAGGGGCCAAGCCCTCCTTGTCCAGTCACCCCACAGCATCCCTACCAGCACTTGCCCCCAGGCACCCTTCCCGGACTAGCCTGATTCTGGCCCATCCCATCCATCGCACATTTTCCTTTTCCACTTCCCCTGCACTTGCCCTTTGGCCCCCCTCAGCACTTGCTCAGCCCTCTTGGCCCCCCACTCCTGCACTTGACCCCTCCTCTCCCCACTAGTGCCCACCCCACCCTTTCCTCCTTCCTCCCTTGGACCTTTTGTCTCTGCACTCACACAGTAAGAACGTCACAAGGCCCAGTACGACTGTTACTGTTGTTTTTCTTCCCTATGTGCTCCCCCTTTTGCGTTGTGGTGCCTGGAAACACTTGCTGCAGGTGAGAGAAGTAAATCGTTTTTTCAATCAAAGCTCAAATCTTTAACGTAACATAGAGAGAAGGAGCGGTGCCTGGTCCACAAATAGTGGTGGCTGGTGAGTTGTTTTTTTGAGTGTGTGACTATTTGCCACAAGTATGTGATTGTGGCTGAGCATAGCAATGGAGCCCAAACTAATGAAAATGGGGATCATTTAGAAAGCAAAGGAACTGAACCAGCTTTGTGGACCAGTCATAGAATTTATAAATCTCAAGACAGCACAGCGAAGAAAGGAATTCGTGGCATCGAGACAACTCTATGAAAGGTTTGGTCGTGTTCGTCCATGCACATTCAAAGTAACTATCAAAGGGAATACTTCTATATTTGATGATCCAAATTACCTCAAATCTTTCATCAGATCTCTTAAAATGGATGAGATGGACACTTCTACAGCATCAGCTAATATGCCCATCTCAATTTCTAAATCGAATACATAAATACGATATACAGCTCTGGTGGGTCTTTATCTAGTTGAGTTTTCTAAAATGCATTCATAGGGAGAATGGTTGGTGACGGTGTGGGTGTTGGTGCCACATCTTCCAGATGATATTTTTCTGCAACCTTGATAACATGTGTCCCACTGAGTCCCTTCTTAGGGGTTTGTTTATCATAGTAGTACTCTCTGTTGGTACATATCTGTGTTTTGGAGTAATGTTATATTTACCTCAGTGTAGAATATTTTATTTCATTACTGGTTCTAGAGTGATGTATTTACCTTATTATGGCGTTTAATTGTAGTTCCTGGAATATCAAGGGGCTCAACACCCAATTAAAGGCAAATGGCTTATGTATTTCAAAAAATCAAATCCTCTATGGCTTGCATTCAGGAAACACATTAATCTTCGCTTCAAACCATGACATTGAATTTTCTTTGGGATGGAGACGTTATTTCAAGTCAAGAAGAGGGTAAACGAAATAGCGTTGCTATTCCACTTAATAAAGGGTTAAAATATACAATTCTTCATAAGGAGTATGATGAAAAAGGAGGATGTGTTTTGGATGAAATATAAATTGATGCTCAAATTGTTTCTTTATTAAAACTATTGGGTCCAACCAACCTGATCCTGAATTTTGGTCACCCGTCTAGGAAATAACTATGCAATCAGATTTACATAACTTGATGATTTGTTGAGATTTTATTAATTTAATGGATCCTTTTACAGGTTTCATGGACACAAAATCAAAACACATTTTGAGTTTTCAAAGTTATAAAACACAAGAAATTCTTCATTGTTTTTCAGAAACGGACGTACTTGATTTATGGCAGCTCGCACATCCCACAAAATTTCAATTAGATCTTCCACTCTATACCACATAATGCTTTCTCCAGAATTGGTTAGATTTGTATTTTGAAAACGCTATCTGGTGCTATTGTTAATTCTGTAATAGAAAATATGTTCATGTCTGACCATGCTTCGGTAATAACTAGCTTTGATCTTAAAGACATCAAAAAGCATTCAAATAGATACTGCTTTAATCATTTTCTTTTGTTTGACCAGGAGTTTGAAACGTTGTTGCTTTCATTTTGTTGGGAAAGAGATGGTCCTATCCCACTCCCCTCGCCTGTCCCATGGTAAATTAATCATGTGTGAGCCAATGGGGGCGTTGCCCCCAGCCCCATGGCCCTCATCTGCACAAGAAAACATAAGCAAATTACACAAATAACATAGCATATGTCCGTGCTCGGAGCTCTGCCCTCCCCAGCATCATTTGCAGAAGGCACAAGCACCATCCCAGATCTGCTCTGCCCGAGCCTTGTTCTGACGGAATCCAGCAATTGATTTTTGTAATTGTTTAGTATCGCTTCCACAGAATGTGCTCTCTGCACAGCCTGAGACTGAAGCAAGCCTCCGCACAAGTGCCCATCCGTCTCTACTAAACTGCCCATGCCCTCTCAATCCACACCCCACCAGGCCATGTCACACCAGCTCCGACCCCACACTCTCTTTCATGTAGATACACATCTGACCCCCCCGCTGACCATTCCAGAACACCCACCATAGACTTAATCCTGTGCAGCAGTATATTCTCCCCAAAGCAACACATATCTGTTCTTATCTTGAGGCACCATACCAGAAGATGAATGAAAATCAGGAGACTTTGTCTCCAAGATTGATAGTGCACCCATACGGGCAGTACGAGAAGAGTGGGAAGGGGAACTTGATAGCCTGGGCTATGACACTGTGGCCTCGGTGAGGGACAAGGAGTATTGGAGTGACTTTAATGAATAGGAAGAGGGTGCCAAGGGAAGGATACAGTAGGTGCAGTGGGCCACCCCTAGAGTGGGAGAGTGGGAGAGACATGGGAGGGGAGGCTTCAGAACAGAATGGGAAGGATGGCTCTAGCAAAAAAGAAAGGAACAGGGGGAAGGTGAACTCAAAACTACAAATGCCTCTTCTCCACAAGAGAGCGAGCCGAGAGGAGGGAACATATCCACAAGAGAGCGAGCCAAAAGAAGGGAACGCAGGGCAATGCTGGTCATGCGGCAGGTAGGCCACTTCCCGTGGGGATGCCACAGCAGGCAAGGAGGACACTATCAATACAATCAATGGGAGCCCACACAGACCTCCACAAGGGGCTTGCGAGCAACCCTCGTAATATCCACAGCAATCCACTCCACCACCTCATTACAACACACTCTGCCACCCTCCATACAATGCAATCTCAACAAAGCCGCCCCAACCAGCTGTTCCAATGGCACAACAACCCTTTCGCCATCACCCTGAACGGTGCAACAGCACCCTACCAAAGGGATGTGTGTGCTCAGTGAAAATATGTTCTCTTGCCCAGGGACAGACACTCACCCTGACTAGGGCAGCCCACAGAGAGCACTTGCATGTCCAGTCCTATCCACTACCTTGCATCCTGAAGATGAACCACTGGTGGGGGCAAAGATAGGGAACAAACAGTTCATCTTTTTGGTGGACTGAGGGGTGGGGAAATCAGCATATGTGAAGGGGATTTTCCGTTATCTAGTGAAACTCTCGAAACGCAAGGGTTCTCTGGGGCTGTAGTAATGGTTTCCTTATACAGAAGATTTGAATGTCAAGATAGGGGGAAAAACAGTGCGAGCACCCCTACTCTACTATGAAAGTTCCCCAGTCAATTTACTGTGACAAGATATACTGAGCAAGCTAAAAAAGACCATATCATTTACAAACAAGGGACTTGTTTGCTCCGCCTCAGGCATGTGCTTCCTTCGAGCAATGCTGTTGATACACAAAATGGCCAACAAACTACATGTACATGTACAGGATCAGGGTTTTGGCTAAAGAGGTGCCCGAAAAGAAGAAAAGAAAAGAATGGAGAGTGCTCTCTGATTTTGTGTTCTGCCCTGTGGCTGCCCCTGAGATGGTTGCTGGCACAATAATGTCCTTAGATCTTGAAGGAGTACAAGTGCCTGCAAAGAGAATAGTAGCAATAGGGATGGACATGCATGGATGTGAATGGCGCACAGTGTTGTGCATTGACACAAATATACAATTGCGTGAGCTAACTGACAGCAATGAAGGGGAAATTATTTTAGAAATAAACTTCCCCTGTCAAGTGATGGTACAGTACACAAAAAATTGCCAAGCCCTCTCATGGCTGTCGTCTGCACACCACCTTCTTACTGTGACACAGATATGCATCAAGTGCCTCCCCACTTGTGGACCACAAACCCCCATGATGTGGGCTTGTTGAGAGAAGTGATCCCTGTAAAAATAACTCTAAAGCCACGAGCAATATTACCCAGGGTCAAGCAATACCCCTTGTCCAAAGAGGCGGAGGAAGGGATCCAAGAAACATTGCGAGTGCTACCAGAGCAAGGGATAGTTGTCCCCTCAAACTTCATGTTGCAATACAGCCATGTGCCCCATTAAAAACGCGGCAGGGGGGTCATGGCTTATGATACAGGACCTTTGCCCACTTAATGATATTGTCCAAAAAGAATGTCCTCTTGTTCTGAATCCCGCTTCCGTTTTGTGTTACATTCCAAAACAGGCCACTCACTTCACCATGGTCGATTTAAAGAACAACTTCTCAGAGACCTTCGATCCAGGTTCACAATATCTTGCAGCATTTACACTGCGGGGAGGAGGTATGGGCACCACTGATTGCCCCAGGGGTACTGCGAGAGCCCCAACATATTCAATAAGATATTGCACATATATTTTAGCAATATTCAAGTACTAAACACCATCATTCAGTATGTAGATGACCTCCTAGCCTGCAGTGAAAGTGCAAAAAGTTGTTGCCGAGATTCTATTGTCCTCCTCCAGTTACTCGCCCAAAAGGGGTACAAGGTAGACAAGAAAAAAATGCAATACTGTCTGACTGAGCTCCTGTACTTGGGCCAATGATTTCAAAAGATGGCAAGAAAATAATTCCTGACAGGGCAGCGACAGTATGCGCCTCAGCCAGTCCACACATAGTTAAGGACATGCAGCTGTTTCCTGAAATAGGTAATTACTGTAGGGCATGGATACAAGATTATGCAGCCTATACAAGGCCTCTCTTGCAAGGTCTAAAAGAAGCACAGAAAAACAAGCCACAGCCACAGTTCTAGCCACACCTGATTATGAGTGAGAATTTGACCTCTTCTCGCACTCCAATGGGACCCTAATGACAGCTGTATTGACACAAAGGACATCCATGGGTCACAAACCACTAGCATATTACAGTGGCACACTTGATTCAGTAATTCAGGGTCACTTCCCTTATGAACAGGCTCTTGCAGCTGCTGCCTTTGCTATCGAGAAAAGCTCAAACATTGTCATGGGTTGCTCTGTCACCCTGTACATGGAGCACTCCATGTTCGCCATAATTGAAAGATCAAAATTCACCCTCACCACACAAATGCAATTGGCCTATGAGATCATCCGATCAAGTCCCAATATTCATGTGGTAAAATGTAAATCAGTGAACCCAGCAACGTTCCTCACAGAGCCATGCACTGTTCAAGACATGCAAGAGCATGATAGTACCACATATCAAGGAGAAGGAGATGATATTCCTAAGGCAAGGGAAAATGCACTACAGGAAGGAGAAATGTTCTTCGTAGATGGATCAGAATCTGTTTGCCAAGAAACCGGTGAAAAACATGTTGGTGCAGCAGTAGTGAGAATGGAAGATGGGGAATATGAAGTACTGGTTAAGAAACGCTTGCCCGTGCATTATTCTGCCCAAGCCGCAGAGCTAGTACGATTGATTGAGGCTCTACATGCAGGAAAAGGATGTGCGGTGATAATATATTCAGATTCAGCATACGTAACCACTACGGTACATGCTGGACTATCAAGATGACGAAGGAGGGGGTCCAGGAGAGCAGATGGGTCCCCAGAACAACATGCACAGTTACTGAATAAAGTAATTGAAGCACTTGCAGAACCATCTGTAGTAGCCATATTGAAATGCCAGGCACATACACATAATGAAGATGCAATATCATTGGGAAATGCAGAGAGAGAAAGGGCAACAAAAGAAGCAGCATATCTTCCCACATCTATGAGCACAGAATGCATATTAGTGAAAAAACCAGAAGAGCCAAAAGCAGAAGGTTACAACACACTATCCATTCCACAGATAATAGAGCTGTGAATGAGAGCCCCACTAAAAGAGTAAGAATTATGGGCCAAACGAGGATAAACACACTCACCTACTGATTCACTATGGCGACAAGACACAACAGGGAAAGTAATGATGCCCGTAGAACTATTGCATGTGGCATTTGAACAATTGCACTTCCCAGCACATACTTCAAAACAGCACATATCAGCTGATCTTCAGGAAGATTCGTTTTTCCCAAATCTCCAGGAATTTCTCAACAAAATGGTGATCGAGTGCACAACGTGCCGAGTGTTTAACTCAGTGATGACTCTCAGAACACTAAGGGGAACATTGCCACACCCTGTAGGTCCCTTCCGTGAGCTGCACATTGATTATGCAGATATGGGAGAGAGATCTAACAGAGCCAGATATTTGATTGTGGTGGTGTCCCTTTTCGCGATGGGTGGAAGCAGGGCCCTGTGCCCACTCAGACGCGAAGTGTGCAGCCAAATTCATAGTCAGAGAGATATTCCCACGATGGGGCATATGTGATGTTATATGATCAGACAAAGGAACTCACTTTGTCAATGACCTGTTCAAAGAAGTGATGTCACTACTAGGAATAAAACATAAAAGGTGCTCTGTTTATCATCCGCAAGCAAACAGACTTTTTGAGAAAAGAAACGGCCTCCTAAAGAGCAGGTTATCCAAATTGTGTCACTGTCTAAAAAAGAACTGGGTTTACTGCCTGCCCTTAGCCCTGTTCCATCTGCGCACCCAGTTTAGCAAGGGACAAGGGCCCTCTGAAAGGCACTAACGTGTGCAAACCCTCCACCCCAGTTTGGTCCTTTATGACCCCAACCAATGAAGTGGCAGGACTTAAACTCCACCCCAGGCAGCCATCTTCAGATTCTGAGCCATAGAGACTGTAATTATGATGACTGAATGGCTTCGGAGCAGCCTCCCAGGGGATAAGGGGGGACGCATGTGAATCCATAGAAGATGCCAATGCTGAAGAAAAACGGGTACAGGTAAGTAACAAAGACTTCTCCAGTATTGGATCTTTCATCGATTGACATGCTTGAATAGAATACCAAGCAGTGAAGCATGTCATGCTCCTGTAAAACACAGTAGCAGTGTAACCTCAGCATTAAGAAGAGAACTTGAACATGTATCCGTGCTAGAAAACCATGGAAGGGAAGGAGGGTGGGACATAGGCTGCTCCTACTTAACGCAAACAGGTGGCAGAGAACTGCCTGTCTGACCTCTGACTCCCTTCTGACATCTTCAGCTAAGCAGTAATGCTTGGAGAACTTTAGGCGCGTGTTCCACGTTGCTGCTCTTCATATGTCCTTTATCGCCACTCACGCTTGAAATGCTGCAGACGCTGCCCTCCCTCTGGTGGTGTGTGCCGCCGGTGGCCCAGGTAATGGGTCACCTCTGGATTGGTGGAAGTGGCTGATGCAATTTGCCACCCATTGTGAAAGTCCTTGCTTTGATATGCATTGTCCCTTAATGCGACCTGAGGAAGCCACAAAGAGTCTGGAAGATGTACAGAAGTCTTTAGTTGATTAGATGTAGATCTTTAGCACCCATGAGAGATCCAAGGAGTGAAGGGCACGCTCCACTACAGTGAGTGGTTGCTGAAAATCATAGGGAGTACTATTCACTCCCCAAAGTCATCCCATAGACCACCTTAATGATAAATTTGGGGTGCGGCCTGAGAATCAAGTGATCCTTTAGAAAGACAGTGAAAGGCGGCTCTTTTGAGAGGGCCTGAAGCTCACCAATTTGTCTAGCTGACGTTATGGCTACAAAAAAGGCGACATTCCAAGATAAGAATCGTACGTCACATACATGGATGGGTTCATACTGTGCCATCATAAGCGCTGACAAGATGGTATTCAAGCTCCAAGAGGGAATCGCTGGAGGTAAAATATGTAGTAAGCCTTTGAGAAAAACCTTGACTGCCTAGTCAGTGTTAGTGATATCCGGTGGTATGGGCTGAGATGGCTGAGAGATGCCCTTTAATAGATGACTGAGACAGTCTGCTTTGGGCCATGCGTAACAAGTAGGGCAAACCTTGGTCTATACATGCTGTCAGCAGGTCTAGTTGCGCCGTTGCACACCATATGGTGAAGCAGGTCCACTTTTTGGCATAAGTCAAATGGGTGGATTGCACTCTGATGGCTGTAATGACATCCCAGCATTCTGCGGGGAGTGTCAGATTTGCACATTTTCGTTGCTCAGGACCAGGCCTTTGGTAAACAGACTGGATGGCTTGTGATGGAGAATTTTGCCTATGAACTATTTTCCAAATTCAAACTATGTCTATCATAAATCTAACCTCCGCTCACACCAGAGTACAACTTCTGAACACTCACTTTAAATATACTCAGTCAGTCATTTAGCTTTATTACGGCGTTAGCCAAAAAGCAACTAACAAATACAACAAAAAACATTCGGACACATAAAATGACTGCACATATTTAAAATGAAAGAACACATTCAAAGATAACATCAATGAGGCATAAGATAAGCAGATTTATAATTATTGAAATAAAATATGTGCATCATGTGACAATGAGGATGGACAACATTCAGACCAGTACATAATTCTATTCTGGATTAGGCACTATCATTACGTCACCCACTTTGCTTTTCTTTAGCCATGCTCTGTGACTATATTTGGATACAAAATGTACAGTTGTCAAGTTACTGGTGTCCTTGCAATAGGCTAGAGCATCGTTAACATGGAGAATGCCAGCTAGTCTAAAAAGTGGGACCACGTATTTCAAACAGTAATCCTTATATCTCTCATAGAGAAGCAAAACATGGGTAATAGATTCTTCTCTAGCCTGGCACGTCAGGCTACCCTTGATCCACCCCAATTCTGCATAAAAAGATGCCACAGTATTGAGACCAAACTAGGGGAGGACCTTGACTTTGTTTCAGCATTTGAGATCAGAGATCGAGACTGAGGGAGCAGTAGGAGGTGGGGCTGGTGTGTGGATAGAGAAAGGGATGGCAAAGTGGTCATTCCAGATGAGCGGTTTGGGATTGGATATATAAACCAGGTCATTGGAGCTGAAAATTGCATCAAGGGTGTGCCCACCTGAGTGAGTTGGGCCAGTGGTATGATGAGAGAGCTTGAGCACATTAAGACTGTCAACCAGCGGATGAGTCATGTTTTTTTTCCAGTATATCAAACCAGATATTGGAATCTCCCAGGAGCGTAAGAGAAGGATGATTTACCAGAATGGAACTATGGAGTCACAGAGATTGTTGGTGAAATGTCTGTTGTATCCTGGGTGTCTGTAGATGAGTAGGACACTGTGGGTGAAGGTCAATGGAAGTGAGCGTTTTACCAGAAGGGATTCACATGAGGCATTGGATATCTGGGATTCTACGAGTGAGACAGAGAAATTGGGTTTGATGAGGATTGCCACTCTGCCACCTCTGGAGGGTCTATTATGGGCAATAAGCGAGTAGCCAGGGGATAAGGCTTTGTGCGCTGCTGGGGCAAAGTCATCAGAGAGCCATGTTTCAGTGATAACAATGAGGTTGGGATTGTCAGAGGAAAGGAGGTCAAAAATGCTGTGTCTATTTTTTGCTATGGACCAGGTATTAAAAAGGATGCATGTGACTTTGTGAGGGGAGGTGGTTTTCGTGATGCTCATCACAAGGGGAGCTCGGCGGACATGGGTGCCCGATGGGTGGGTCGGTATGGTAGGACCATTCAGGGTGGTTGAGACCACTTGAGGTGGGGCGGGGGGCTGTATGACTGTGGACTTTGATTGTAGGGTGAGAAGGTGATTTCAATGGGGGGTGGGAAGAGTAGGTGGAGCGGAGGTGGAAATGTGATAGACAAAGGGCGGGTCAGTGGGAGTTGGAAGGGTGGAGAGTGGGCCATTTGAGGTGTGGGGGTTTAAGCAGGTAGTTTTTGGATTGAGTCTGGCATGCGCTGGAGGTTTAGGAGTACTGGGTGAGAAGTCAAGAGCAAAGGGGTGGAAACTGGGAGAGGGGAGTGACTGAGGGTAGGGAAGGAAGAGCCAGAGAGGTTGGACTGAAGCCGAAGTGGTGAGGTGTGGAGGGTCAAGGGAGAGGACCAGTCGCAATTCCGGCATTTTGTGGATTTTGGTGCCATAGGAGTGTGCGTGAGGTTGCGGGTGTCAGAGGGGGTGGATAAGAGGCTACCGTTCTAGCAAGGGCGAGACAAGCTACTTTCAGAGAAGGGAAGGGAGATGAAGGGAGGGGTCTGTTGGTGGGCGTCAAGTAGGGCTTAAGAGAGAGGGAGAAGAGGCTCTTGTTCTACCAAGAGCGAGACAAGCTATTTTCATAGAAGGGATGTGAAGGGAGGGGTCTGTTGGCAGGCGCTGAGTAGGGTTTAATGGGGAGGGAGAAGGCATCATGGGAGGTGGGTTGAGAGGGTGGGGAGTATATATATGGGGTGGGGTAAGGGAATAGGGGAGGGGTTGCCGGAGACCTAAACCAAATGTTCAGCTAGTGCTGCTCACTGGTTTAGGTCCTCCCCAGATCCAAGACACGCGTAAATTGATGCAAAAGATGATGCTCAATCCCTGCCTGTATCTCTTACTTGTGGTGTCCCTCAGGGTTCATGTCTTGTGCCTTTGCTGTTTAACGTGTACACCAGGCCTCTATGCAATCTCTTGGATGGTCTGGGAGTGAAATTTACGAACTATGCAATGACACCCAGATCCTCATTGAGTTATTGGGGACATACGCTAAGGATTTAGGGAGGGTAAATGAGGTATTTGTGGCACTTGCCTTGAATGATAAAACAGAGCTTCTTATCCTTGGAAAAAGCTTAAGCCTTAAAGAATTGGACTCCCAATATGGTCACTTTTTGATTGCCATCAATCTCATTCCTGTCCTCCAACATGCTAAAACATTGGGCACTATTTAGACTCGTAATTGACTTTTAGTAAACATGTGTCATACTTAAGCACCTCTTGCTCTTACATCCCCCTGTATTTATCGGAAAAAAGAATAGGGCATCTGCTACCATAAACACCAGACTTGATTATTGTAACAGGCTCCTTGTTGGTACATCTCAAGGCAACATTAGGAAACTACAGATTTTCCAAAATTGAGCAGTCTGTGGACCTGGACGGCAGTCCCAAATGTCTAAGGCCCGTCAGATGTTACACTGGCTCCCAGTGAAACAAAGAGTAGCCATTGCCTTACTTTCCTGCTGCAACCACAAACTGTTCTCCATGAACCTGACTCCAAGACAGTCATAGGATAGGACTTGTTCTAGAGTGGTTCCATTCACCTTTATGTCAAGCTTCAAGGATTTTGCCAGGCAGGGTCTGAAGACAAGTATCTTTGTTTTCTCTTTATTGAGCTCCAGACCCAATTCATTGCATTTCTCAATGAACTTTGCCAGAGTGGTCTTAAGACCCACTGGGGATGTGGCCACACGTCATCTACATGACGTGGATACGTCATCTACAAATAACAATCCGGGGAATCTGGTACTGCCCAATTTAAGTGGCTCAAGGTATGTGCCTCCAACTCCCCAATAACCTCATTGATATAAATGTTAAAGAGGATTGGGGCTGGCACGCAGATTTTCCTGACACTTCTCTGAATATCAATTGGGTCTGTCAACTCACATCCCAAATCCCAGCATGCAAACGCTGTGTTATCAGTATACAGTTTTGGATTTGGATCAGTAGGTCCTGGGGATACCTTTGTTTCTCAGCATTTGCCACAGGGAATTTCTGGGAACACTGTCAAAAGTGGTCTTTAGAGCTACAAAGACCACATATATCCTGGTGCGACAAAGACTGTGTATTTTTCCAGGATTAGATGGAATCAGAATCTCTGATCTATTGTGCTGCATGTTTTCCAAAAACCAGCTTGTAGGTGGCTAATGAACCATCTTGAATCTACCCAGTCCTGTAATCGCTCCAGGATAGTTTTGGCAAACAAAGACATGGCACAATAAGGGAGTCCATATTGAGGGTTCATCTTTGTATAGATCCAGTGGTACTTGTCTGGGCTTCGTGCTTTACCCCCAGAGTGTACTTGTATAGTCCTTTCTACCTCTCTCTCTGTAAGGACCAGGGGATTTGCAAATGGGGCGGGGTATATTCTCAGATTGTAAGCATTCCTCCAGCTGGGCCGCCCTAACTTGGTACAGATTCCCAACGTGATTTTGCCATGAAGAAGGTGGTGTGTTACACTGGAGGGCATTGGGAGCATTAAGATCTTTACCTGCACCCTTTTTAAAGACCTGGTGGAAGTCGCTGTTTACTCATGCAGAGTGTAACTCGTCCCATCTACTCTGGTTAAAGGATGCCTTTTTCTTCAGAATCAAAGAGGTGTATGCAGTCCTGAGATTGCACAACCTTACTTTATTTACCACTACACCCTCCCTGAGACAACATATTAAATCACACTTGGCAGCCCTGCATTCCTCATCGAACCGCCCGCCCTTCGTTAACTCCTTATGCTTGATCTGTCTGACAGGCTTGGTGAATGCATCCCGAAGACTTTGGGCCTCATCATGACTCTGGTGGTAAGTCTTGGCTTTAATGGAATTAGCGCCACCAATACCCCTCGGCCATATCATGAGCCGGTGCAATTACCACCAACTGTAAAACAGCCAGCGCTATTATTGCTGGTGCAATCACAGCGGTGCTATTACAGCTGGCGGAATCTGCGCTGATACCAAGAAGTGCAATCCCTGCGGCATCACAAGTACCTGCTGCACAGTGGTATTAGTGCCGAAATACGGTGCTAATATCGCAGAAAGCACAGCGCAACAGGTGATCCTAATCACCTCAAGAGTGCTACATAAGGCACACATCTTCCGCAAACAAAGTTCCCAACACCATGCTGCCACTAGCTATTGCGAGATGGGACATGCAGCTGCTCATGCTGGGCCTGGAAGTACAAAGTCAGGTCAACCAGCCCAGGGCACCGGGTGCACAGGGGAGGAGGAGGAGAGGCCAAGCAAAGCGTGCAGCGATACCCAGGGTCAATGACAATCATTTGGTCGCCTTGTACCGCCTCAACAGGGTGACCATGAGTGAGCTTCTCACCACAATCCAGGGCGAAATAGAGAGCACGATCAACATCCAGGCAGCTGTGCCCGCACTGCTAAATCTAGTATTTGTCCCACAATTCTTTGCAACCGGCACCTTCCAGCACTCCATGGCCATGATGCACGGCGTGGCACAGCCAACATTATGTGCATTGTTAGTCCAGGTGCTGGATGCTCTCCTGCAGCATGTCTCATGCCACATCTCACTTCCCACCAGCCCAGCACATGTGCATGACATGAAGGCAAAGTTCTATGCTGTTGCACACATTTCAAATGCCTTGGACTGTACCCATATGGTGTTGGTGGCACCCCAGGCCCACGAAGCAGCATACCACAATAGGAAGCACTACCCCTCATTAAACGAGCAGGTGACCTGCGTTCCCAACCTGTACGTCACCACTGTTGTGCCTGCTACCCTGGTTCCTCCCACGTTTCCATGGCCCTACGGAACAGTACACTGCCTGGATAAATGGAGAGGCACAGAGGATAACAGACGTGGAAAGTGGGTGAGCAAAACTGTCAGCACATAGGCACTGTGATGCATCCAACCACACAGGGGGGCAAAACACCACAAAGCATACAATGACATGTCAATGTACATGTCGGACCTGCCCACCTCCTGCACCAATGTCACAGTACAGCCCACAGAACAGGCACATGCCTAACATACCTGGATGGATAATCTGATGCGCACAAACAGTAGCAACTCCAAACACACACATGACAACAGGGAATGCAATGCAACGTGTATCATCCTAAACCAATGTCACACACAGTGTCACATCACATCACACAACATTAACCCTGCCAGTACCACAGCCAAATGCCCATGGACACTCAGACTATAATGCAGACCCGCTGCCCCCAGAAACCTATGGAGGGCCAATAGGAAACACATCAGGCCCATGCATGAGACCAATACACTGGCAAAAGACAACCACCATGTCAGCTTGACATGGCACCGACAGACACATGATGTGATATCAACTGCAATGGAACAGGATACATGTTAAGAAAATACAATGCATGATGAGAGTGATACAACATGAACAAACATTAAAACAACGCATGCCATGCAATGAAGCCCCATATGCATGCACATGATGTCCATTGCCCTGATGCCGTGATGCCCAGGCTCACAGCAGGACCTGTTTGCACATAGATCGTACCTTTGGCCTCCTGAAGGTCAGTTTCCTCTGCCTGAACCGTATAGGAGATGCCCTAATGTATACATCAGAGAAAGTGGGTAAAATTGTGCCTGTGTGTGCCATGCTGGACAGGATATGACTCCAGAGGAATGTCCCTATTCCCTTTGAAGTAGACATGCCACCACATCTCCAGGTGTCTTGGAAGCAGGACACATCCTGTGCTGACGTTTGGAAAGTGTGCAGTAGGAGAACACATATAATGATACCCTACATTTATCAGGCACTACACTTTAGAGATAATCTGCACACCCGCCAAGAAAAGCAAGTTTATCAATGTGCTTTTGGGATGTGCCAACTCCACTGCTGTGGTCCCCTAACCCTATCTTTGAAGAAGAACCATTTATCTAAGGGGCAATCTGCCAAGATATTTTACTAGTTCAATGCAACTGCTTAACAAACAAAGTGCAATGTTAGTGACTGGTAGGAACCCTGTTTTATGGCACTCGCCAGTGTATCAAGTGAGAATGCTGGCACAGCAGGCACATTGTGAACAAAATAGTTATTGTATTAGAGGTAATTTAATGTAATTTGTCATTTTTATAGGGCCTTTATCCCATTGGTATGGCCTCAAAGCCTGCAAGTCAACGCCTTCCGGGGACTCAGTCGAAGGTTTGGTAAAATTGTGCGTGCATTTTAGCAAAAGCGGAGTTGGGTAGGTGTGGCCAGGTGCCTACAGGCTACCCAAATCAAGCTGGCAAGTGCATGGGTGCTTTGAAGTTGACAAGAGAGAGTGTGAGAGTACTAGACTCCTGTGTCAGCTTTGTCATGGAGGATAGTTGCATTCTAATGTGCAATGTGTCCTTGGGAATGGTGTGTGGTTGCAGATCTGTGCATTGTCTTCAGCTATATTCCACAGGCATAGGGTGTGATACCTACCCGTCTGCTCTGGCTGGCTTCTTGGTTTTGTAGATGTGGCATGGACTCTCTCCTGCATTCTGCTAGAGATTATTGGATTATTCTTACCGTCATTTGATGACTGCATGGAAGTTCATTGCTGCCCCGGCCTGTCTAGTGTGATGGACTAGTTCAAGAGGGCAGGGTACAAAGGGGAATATCCATGTCTTGAGGGCCCACAGGAAAGCCAAATGGCTAAGCAACATTGAATTAAATATAACGAGGGCTTGGACGGAGAAGGTGGTATCATCATTTTATTTCCTTGAAACAACTATGCAACTGAGATTAACCATTCAATCGTGTTTAAATTCTATGAATCTATTTGTAACACACTTTTGTAAAAATTGCCCTGGGGAAAAAGATATATTTTCACTTCATTATTGCAACAGGGCAAAGGATGAAAACCGGGCAGACAATGTTTTCACATCACCATACTAAACATTTTATGGATTGCAGTTGCTTTGCACATTCGGTTAGTCCGCCCCTAGTGTTACAACTGAGAGCATTCATGCTGCTAACAGCAATCTGTGTAGTGTAATAGTTCAAGCACATGGCTTCCAACAAATCAGGAATATGCATTAAAATACTCTGGGTCCTTTGAGTTTGGTGTAGATGTACACAAAAATCACAGCACATCTTGCCGATCAATGTCTAATTCTTATTTTTCATGAATGCATTGTTGTAGCCTGACACTGCCACAGGCAGATGCACAATCGTGTAGACCCATCACATGAGCACAAATCAACGTTCATTAGCAAGGTACTGCACTGGGATAGGTTTCAATCAGTTCTTACTGAAATCGTGCTCTTTTTGACATGCTCACACAGTAAACATACCTGTTTGCGATCTATAATTACAATGTTTAGAATGTGTTTTTTATCAGAGAGGTTCATTTGATGTTCAATGCCATCACATACCATTTGCAATTTTTTATTTTCATTTCCAATTGTCTCCTAGGATTGGAAGGAAGGACTGGAAAACTCAGACCGCACCACACACAAGGGAAAGAGGGTGGAAAACAACAGTGCTTTTGGAAGACTTGATCTTGCAGCAATCACAGCCATCACACAATACAAGGTGCTGGTGAAAGATGCTTCTGACCAATGGCTTGAATGTGAGTTAATCACCAGAGCAAAGCTGTGGAAGGCTTTGGAACACCATTGCTACTCCTCAGTGTATCCTCCCTAATTGCCAATAACAACAGAAGAGGCAGCCAAATTCAGAGCCGATAAATGGCTTCCCCAATCTACGCCATCAAAGCCATGTCACATAGGCACTTTACCAGCATCATCAATTAAATCCGAGGCACCAGAATCCTCCCATTTTGAGGCTACATATGAGCCTTGGGACATTATCGCTAATAACCCACTTGACCCAGCCTGCACTATCTCTAGTGTAGAAGAAATTACTACCATGTTTAATTCAGGAGAAAGTGAATTGCCAAACAAAGGGCTTCTGTGGGACCATAGATATATTGTGCATAAGTGCTGCCTGCTGGATATTTTAAAATTGCTAAAGTGCACCACATTATCTCACAGTGCTACTTGTGGCAAACCATTGAACAAAAAATGTAATTGCAACCAACATTTGAGACTTTTGTGGGATGCAGTTCATGTAAATGGCTTCATATACTTGAGAAAAACACCTCTCGGTTGCAATAGATGAGGCCTGGAGACACGAGTTGGCAGCACAGGACAACAGTCTCACAGGAAAGAGGCTTTGGTTGGCAAGTGATGGTCACAACGACCAGACTGGATTTAGTGAACTAATCGTTTTCAGGACTTGCTAAGCTCCATGGTGCTCCAGGTTACAGAATGTACTTACTCTGCTGTTAAGGAGAAGGACTGTTTTGTAAAGGTTTTTTTATTGAAGGAGTTTTTTTTTGTTTGGAAGGCGAACTGAGAGACACCTGGAGACACCTGAGCTTCGCAAAGTCATGTGACAGAGGTTCCCATATATTCAGAATCAAGTGAATGTTTGGCATCCGTCAATGACTGCGGACAAGAAAATACATGCTCCAGTGGACAAAGTTCATGAAGAACTGATAAAATGTTCACAGGCAATAAGTAATCATTTCTGGTGGAGTTCTCACAATTGCAAAACATGAGAAGACATATTGTTCGAAAAGTAGCAACACCTTTTGCATCATACTGCCAACAAATCTGCATGGGAAGTTAACACACACTATCCTACCTGCACATATCCACCAATGAATGAGGAGAGGCAGCAGAACTGGCAGGATCCTAGCTCACAGCCTCACAGAGCCCTCGTGAAGAGTGTATGTGACAGGGGGGTGGCCACAGATTGGAACGGCCTTACAGACTTTTGCCATACTGGTGATTTAAAAGTGTTCCATTCCATGCGTCTCAAATATCATCCAGAAAGATTGCATTTCTGCATCAATGGCATGGAGATGACGATATGCTTAGCAGTGTTGACAGACAATGAAAGTGTGAGTAGACAAACAGACAAAAGCTGGTGGTTATGATATTGTAAAGGCATGAAGTGGAGAATTGTGCTATGAATTGGTCTCCACCAAAAAAGAAAGAGTTGATACTCAAGGCTATTTTCTAAGAAATGCAATTTGAGTTTGTGTCTCATCTGGTGTTAATGGTCAATCAATGGAGAGTCCATTGATATCGATAATGCACCTGTACTCTAGTCTTCAACCACGTTTTTGTGAATAGCATTGTCTAATTAAAAAGAAAAGTCTGTGTTGTGTAGTCGTATATGTCTCTGAATAAATTGAAGTTGTTTTACATTCCAAATGTCAGTCATGATAATATGTTTTGTTTCATTTCGGATGAAGGTTTTACACATTTGCAATAAATGGTACAGCATCTCTGACCGCAGGGTGTGACATTTTTAAGTGTCTTTCTACTTAGAATGGCAAATTCTTCATTTGCATTTCACAGCAGATTTATATTGTGTCACTGTACATATAGTTAAGAATGTGAGGCCAAACCAACGTTTGCATGTTGATCATCATTAATTACAGCATTTGGCTACTTGGGAGGAATGTCAACCAACAGTTCCTGAATAGCACACAGCAAATGAGGCAGATTTGCCACATACTAGGAACATTCCTTTGAACTACACAGTGTTACGATTCGCTGGATCTTGTCACTTCTCCCGAGAGATGAACCCTTTCATGTGAGCTAAGGAGGTGATCCTGCTACACAATATCCCTCCCAGATGTGGAAGAAAGTGGAACATCACAGGGAGAGAATCCCCTCATGAGGATAAGGACTCCTATTCCATGATGGTACTCCTTAACCCTCTTACTCTTGAGACCAAGAAATCCTTAAGGTCCCTAAAGAACCAACGCAAAAGCAATACTGTTTGTTACTGTGATGTTCCCTCCTTACCTCACTTAAGACTTGACACCACTAAGACAAGGAAGAATGAAAGGAACATAAAAAGTGATAAAAAGTATTCTCCCAAAACTACAGAGAAGAGGAAGATGGAAGGAGTTATGCAAACTACTCCTTTTCCAGCTCTAGACTGTACTAGGAAAAGGTGACCCTGAGCAGGCATGAAGAATACTACATGGACACAAAAGGAGGACTGTAGCACTCCGCTGGGGAGGTCCAAGCTACAGGAAATATAAAGCAAGGAAGGATTCCATCAAGGAGGAAGCCCGCATGAAGCCTGTCAGCCCCAGGAAGTTCAAACCTGGGAAAAGGGAAGTCAGCAGAAGGAGCAATTCTTCGGTTGTGAGGAGACCACTGAAAGTGAGGCCCAACCTGAGCACAAGCCGGAGAAAGGTCAACAGCGGCACAACCTTAGGTTGGTTAACCTTGTGATCCTTGAACAATGCAGATATTGATACCCCGAGACCCTGCAAAGGCAAAGCAGCTCAGTGGTGGAGTGGAGAGAGTGTCATGACTGAGGCACGAATGGAACGAGTCAACCCAACACCCTAGGATGAGCCGGCGATGTGACCCCAGAAAACAGACAGTAACGGGAGCTACAGAAGACCTGGTAGAAGCTTGGGGAAGACTGAAGAGTGTATTGGGAGTGTTCTCCCTTGTCGCTGTAACAGTTTTAAGGATACCGATAGTCAAGAGTGCATAGAGAGTAATCTCCCTCACCAAAGAAACAGTGTTAAAGATACCAGAAGTGAAGAGTGGATCAGGAGTCATCTCCCTCGTCAGAATAATGATAAGAACTAACTCAAAAGTGAAGAGTGCCTCGCAAGAAGTCTCCTTCATCACAATAAACAGAAGAGAGACTTTCCGAATAAAGAAAGTTACTAGAGTGGTCTCTCTAACAATAGTGTTGGTGAGATTACTGGAAGAAGCCAAGGACAACTCAGGAGTGATCTCCCTTGTTTAATTAACCAAGAAGAAGACAAAGGAAGTCCTGGAATAAATACATAGTGCTAAGAAGGAAGAACGGTAGGACATTTGGGCAAGCCAAAGAAAACCCCTGGGAGGAACGACAAGGGCCTACAAGGATTGGTACAAGAAACTATACAAGGACAGCCCTTAAAGCTGTCCCATTTGGGCAGGAGGATGGAGTCATTCTCCTGGCTTCATCTTGTGTTGAATAAGAAGCATTTGCATAAGATTATCAGAAAGCATCCCTAAGCCTGACCCAGTTTGACCAGGAGAAGGGATTCATTCTCCAGGCTTCAACTTTGTTTGTTCAGAACTGTTTACGGGACTATTAGAAGCAGCCCTGAGGCTGATCGACCTGGAGAAGGGAGCCATTCCCCTGGCATTATTTCTGTTGTTTAAAACATCTTTGATTAGTGGTAGGGTTAGAATAGGATAGAGTTGGACAGAGTACGGACTCTTCAGTTTGGCAACCACACTGATGATGAGCACCCGAGTTATTATTCAGTTAGGTAGGGCAAACCCTCCTGTGATAGGGAGAGTTAGGTTCTTTCCTTATTGTTTAAATACAAGCTTATGGTTAAAATGCCACCACTTTGTCTGGCTCCTCCTTCTGACATACCACAATCAGTGAAAATGTCCCAAAGGTGAAAAGACAAGGTTTTTAACCAACTTTACAGGATGTGTAGTCTAACCTCTGGTGAATCTTGGCCTCTTGCCACAAAAAGAAAGGAACTTCATTTTGAGCGAAAGTTACAGAATCATTGTTATTTACAGAGGGCTTAGCTATGTATTCATCCAGCCTCTCTGACTAATCTGAGAGCTTTACTCAGACAAAGGTCCTTCAGGGATTTAATGTAAAATGTTGGTAATCTAGCCGTCAAAAAATAGAAAATGTATTTTCAAGGATCATTGATGTAATTGGGGTTGTCTGCATCCATTCCTGCATGCAATGCTCCCAGCTCTTCATTCTGTGAATGGGAAGTGGTTTTCTAAATCAGCCAGTTATTGGATATATTCACATTTCCATATCTATTGAGAACAAAGAACATCCATTGTATCCCAGACACCAGTCTTCCTGAAAGATTGCAGGGATATTAAATTGGTGTATATTTTCAAGTTATTTATTAAAAACAGTTTTGCAAGTGTTCTTTGCCAATCGAAATTAAAAATGAAAAAATAAATACATTTTCTTTATTACACTTCAGTCACAAAAGCAACATCATAAAAATACAAAATACATAAAAGCGGAACCAGCCCAGTTGGGGGGAGGGAAGATCGACAGGGGATAAATCTTATTTGTATTATTGTAGACAAAGGAGGAGGGAAGTTATAGATGTTAAAACTCACGGACTTTCTGTAGATTGAAAAGAGGACTGAAAAGAGGAACAACTATAAGATCTTGTATACTGTTTCTCACATGCATGCCTGTAACTTGAGACCATGCGAAGAAAAAAAAGTTGGTAAAAAAAATACAAAATGCATAAACAGCAGCATGCTTTAAAAAAGAAGAATACAAACATTCATACAAAGCTGAAACTGCATCAAGGATGTGCCTCTCCAACAAAGATCTCAACCTTTATAAATCTGTTCTGTACCAAAACCATCCTGCACTAGCATTTCCAATTCTACTGCTAATTACTTCAATTCATTTCGAGACATTTCAGCTTGTTCTTCTTTATTTTTCCTGATGCAATGTTCAGGCATAATGTAACTGACAGGTTAAACCTGAATCAGTGCTGCTAGAAAACTCCTCCACATCATTCTATGCACTCATTTTGTGTACTGTGGAATCAAATAAATTCAGCTTATTTTCTGTGCTTCTGCACTAATTCAATTTACAAGATCATGAAAAGAATGCTGGTCTCTTCCTGTGGCTCTGCACTAATTTAGTTAATGGGACAACCAAATAAAAAATGCAAAATGCTTATTTTGTCTCTGCACTAACACAGTTTACATGGCAATTAAATACTGAATGCTTCTGTCGCTCTCTGGAAAAATGTAAAATCGTAATGAGCACATTGGTGCTCTAAGTAATGGCTCTTGATAATGGTTCCATGACATTCTCATTGTCGCTGGCATTGCATCATGGCTGGTGAGGATTCAAACCTCTGCTTCCATTATTTGATTTGCTGAATTTCAGGCCCATGCTCCTCTCTCCTGTGTGACTTGCCGTCAATAGGACAAGGGATTGTGTTTTTTGCCTGAGCCTACTCCAAGACAGATTTCTGTGGTGATGTATATATATTTTAGGTGGCTGCTTATTCTAATCTTTAAGTGCACGTTGCTGCATTTACATACAAATACATTCGCTCAACATGTTTGGGGTTGCTGATGTTCAGAGAAGAATTGCCTACCATTTCAGTGCTCCATTGCCCTTGTGAGTGGGACCAGACTGATCTGCAAATTAATATTTCTCCTCTCTATAGGGTGCATGCAGATAAAGCATGGTTCCATACCCTCCCGACTGGGAGAAATTACATAGAACAGGTTATTAGAACCATGTTCATTCTCAGTAGAGGAGCTCCCATATCCTTGTTAAATTTGTAAAACATTTTGTTTAAGGGGCTTCTTCCAAAGAAAGTTGACGACAATTGTTTGAAATAGAACAACAGTTAAATAGAGTCAAACGTAAGTATTTATTTTCAATATTTCAAAATAGAAGGATGTTATTTCCAGAACTATGTAGAAGAGAAAGATATGAGTATTGCAATGTGGGTAAAGGTGAATAAGAAATACTGTTCTTCAGAGAAATGAACCTGGCAGAGAGGAGATCCACTGATTCTAGGATGCCGTGCACAGATGCATCATGCCAGGATCCAGGGCAAACTGCAATATGAGTACAACGGAGTCAGCCAGCACTGATGAAGGAAAAGGTATTGCAGTACTGATATGTGAAGATGACATAAAAGAAGACATTACACTTCATAACAAAAGCCAACACTTTGCATTAATAGATGTGAATTCAGTACATCGTAATACATTTGTTGAAAGGTGAGAAGATAGTTGATACTATGACATTAAATAAGAATAAACTGGTTTGAAATAAAATAGTCCAGACAACAGACATGGACAAAAACATGTTTATTGCTTCCTGTTCTTGATTTAAGTGGAGAGTCTGACAATGTTGCTGGTTATTGCAAGTGCTAGTCAATACAATGTAAAAACAATGAGATATGGAATCATGATATCCAGGCATTTAGGCATTTCCTGGCTGACCACATTGGAAAACATATAGTTATAATTTTACTATACTTAGTATGTACTTAGTATGTACTTAGTTTTGTCTAAAAGAAGACATTACACTTCATAACAAAAGCCAACACTTTGCAAAGATAGAGATTGCCTTTTCAGAAATGGAGAGCCAGATAGTTGCATTCCGACAAACCCACTGTAGCCCGTCCCAGTACCAAACACATAATGCAATACAAGCATGATAGATGACCAGTAAACACCCAAGAATCAACACGCAGATATATCCACTTTTCTTTCATATTGCCGAAGTATGAATATATTACACATTTCTTTCTTTACATGCAAAAAGGCACATAGTACTAGAACCATCAACAACAGAATATAGGGTGTTATTAGCTCTCACATTATTCTGTGATTCTTTAATCTCAAAGCCTGCATCACCCAAAGCTTGGTTCACACATTCCTTGTCTAAGCATAAAACGGGGAACTTGAACGTGCCAACCATTATGAAGGTGCACCCAAGGATTAAATTCAGGAGAAGGTGGCCACCTATTTTTAACTGGGATGCCATATCTCTTAGAGTCTTGCGGAAAACATCTAATCGTGGGGAATAGAATTCCAAGAAATGTATTACGAGAATGCAGTCAACTTGAGTCGGAAGACTTGGCAGAACTAGACAACCTTCTTTGGCTTCACACTTTAGAAACTGTGTCATCTTTCTTCTCAGAGTTTCTTCTTTCTGAGTCCACGTTTCTCTATGGATGCAAACATAGCATATAATTCAACAGATCATACTTTGTGCAATATGCAGACAAGTTATGTTATGTTATGTTACTTTGCATTTATATAGCGCATTTATTTACTTTGCATCAAGTAGATGTTTACTTTTGATGACGGTTCATTGGCTTGCACCAAGTGAACATTTATTGGGTCAACGCTTTCTGTCATATTACATTGAGTGAATGCTCACCACTATGGTGATCCAGCAGTAGAAGCTACTTCTGCACCAGACACATTTCACTCCACTGGCTCGACATCTACTGCTGCAATATACCAAACCCTGTGCTTGTCCGGTGTGTGTGCATGTGTGTACTGTGCTCATGGAAACTCCCCTGATTGCGGGAATCAGACCAATAAATGATGCTGGAAGCAATTGTACCACATTTTGTGTAGTGGAAATAAATTGGGTTTCAGACAGCAGCTCATGTTCAGAAAACAATCCCTGTTACAAATCCTGTTATCAACTGCATCTGACAGCTGAGAACATAAAGGATTGATGAGCAAATCCAACTTTCCACAAAACCTAAACTCTACTATTCCCAAAAAAGAGGCGCTCCCCAGGCGCCTTCAGGTACCCTTTGCTTTTCTTTCAGTAGTTTTGCTTAGCTCAAGGCTTCAACCTGCAAAAGCAACACAGGAGGCCAGAAACAAAAACACAATGCACAATTATTAAGAAGAAAATGTAGGGCCAAATAGAGGAAAAGATAGGTGTCATGTGTGCAACTAAACGTCTGTGTGTGAGCGTAATTCCAAACATTCCATGACTAGAAAAGGTCCCAACAAACACATACACGTGCATGGGGCTCAGAGTCCAGTATCTATCTCCTCATCCCCATAACCAAACTCACAAATAGTGTGTACATGAACATGTAGCACCACATACTTACAATCCCAGGCACCAAACTGTGATCATGCTCCAAGCATGTTCACCAAACTAACACACACACTGACACAACCCAACTGTTACAGACAAATAAAAAACCCACTCATTGAACACAACACAAAAGAAATCAACAATACCAATGCTTTAATACAAGAGACAATACATGTATAACTAGGAGTGAATACATTGACATGTCAAGCCATTAGTGCACATCTTGGATTAACTCAAAGAACAGTTAAAACAAGTGACCCTGATCATGTGTGATTCCGTCCATTAACATGTTAGCAGAAATGCACAACAGGGCTGTCAAGGCATCAAGAATCCCCTCACCTGATGCTTATACAACAAAAACTCAATGCAGCTGCTTTCTGTGGCACTAGTCAACAATGTTTGCCTCTTGTTGTTGCCACAAAGGTGGTGAAAATCAAACTTGCAGAAAACACTTGCATGAAACACCCAAGGTCAACGAATAGAGAGACAGCAGCTCAGCAAGGGCATCAAGCAAAACTGAAAGAACACACATTTTACTTTCCTATGTAGACAACACATGCTCAACAATTGCGCGTACTCTCATATCACTAGGTATTCTCATGGGGTGCTATGGTAAGCATCGACATGTATCCCTTCGACTGACATGATAGTTTATCGCCTGGCCCTGTAAAGTGAAAGGGAGCTGGACCTGGACCATCAGTTCCAATGCCTGATGTGAGTGAAGGTGACTGAAGTGCAGGTGTGCCTGTTGTTGGTGAAGATAACTGTGATATGGACAACATGGATCCTTGATCGGTTGAGTCACAACTGCAAGGCATTGAGCTCTGTACTCCCTGTTGCAGATGCAGGATGTTCCTTCTGACTACCCAAGGGACAGGAATGGCACCTATGTACCCATATATGGCTTCCAACATACATACAAGACCTGGGTGGTGTCATTTCTGCATACCTTAAGTGCCACACATCTACCAACACAAACAGATGTTGGCTCTGTGCAGACAGGAGTGGCACATGGCCAAAGCTTTGGTTGTCACAGTGTCTCTTTCTGGTGCATTTCTGACATGGTTTTCAATGGGCTCTTTATTTTTCTGCCCTCTTGCCGTGGTATTGCCTCATTAGCTCATAATGTCCATATCACTTTCCTTGCCTCACACCCCAACAGCAATGCTGTCTACATGAAAAGTGCTCTGGCCTCCCTAGGCCAAAACATTGCCTGGCATATCGAGATGGATGTGGTTAGCAATGTTGGCACCATCACCCTATCCCAAGGATGTTGCCTTTGCCTCAGGTTTAGTGACTCCTCTACCCGTCCTTTCTGACTTCTACCTAATCAGAGTTGCTGGTCGAGTGTCACAGGGACACCTTTCCCTTGGGTTGGGATGCATGCTGCAGTGAAATGTGTGGTGTTTCAGCTCTGCTTTGCAGATCTTCCATATTCATATCGGACACCATGGCTGCTCCTATGGCCGAGTGAGTATATGTGGCCCACATTCTTAATACTGAAAATGAAGGTACGATTCGTAAAGGACCACAATAATGGACAAGTAATGAAACATTTCTTCTGATAGAATGTGTGGCAAAGGCAGCAAGTAATGTGGCAGCAAAGGCGGTTTGTGTGATACTCAGGGGATTATTTGCACTACTAGCACATGTTGATGTGTTATGTGATTGGATGGGCATATAGTTCATGCTGCTGAAAGTGCACTCCGAATGTGCATGTAAAGTCCTGCATACATACATATGGATTCAGGGCAGCAATGCATGAAGCTCATGAGAAAAGTCGGTTCCTGACCTCCCCCTTCCTGCTTTCCTCTGCACACAGCACCTAATTGTGAGGAATAAGGTGAGTGTCCTGTTCCATCCACGCCACCTGACCTGAATTGTTGGTGAATTTTGGCCTACCAAGGCCCGTGATCCCCTTACTGCCCATTCCGCTCCCCTTCCTGGTTCCCTTCTAACTCCCGCCTCCCACTCCGCCCACCCTGCCGTGATTGGCTGTATCTCCATAGCATATGAATCTAACGACTCGCGCAGTGTCCGGGTCCCCTCTTTCCTATTGAGGAATAAGGTGAGTGTCCTGTTCCATCCACGCCACCTGACCTGAATTGTTGGTGAATTTTGGCCTACCAAGGCCCGTGATCCCCTTACTGCCCATTCCGCTCCCCTTCCTGGTTCCCTTCTAACTCCCGCCTCCCACTCCGCCCACCCTGCCGTGATTGGCTGTATCTCCATAGCATATGAATCTAACGACTCGCGCAGTGTCCGGGTCCCCTCTTTCCTCGTGAGGAATAAGGTGAGTGTCCTGCTCCATCCACGCCACCTGACCTGAATTGTTGGCGAATTTTGGCCTACCAAGGCCTGTGATCCCTCTGCTATGCATACCGCTGCCCTTCCTGGTTCCCTTCGACCTCCCGCCTCCCACTCCGCCCACCCTGCCGTGATTGGCTGTATCACCATAGCATTCGAGTCTAACGACTCGTCCAGTGTCCGGGCCCCTCTTTCCTCATGAGGAATAAGGTGAGTGTCCTGCTCCATCCACGCCATCTGAGCCTTTCCATCGAAGATTGCCTGCTGAATAGTGCCTTGTCCTGCGACCCCAATTCTGGTCCAAATTTGCCTGAAATCTCCCTGCATCATCCGCCCGCATCCCCTCGTACCTTCCCACTCCCCGCTTCCTGAATCGCCTGAAGCCCGCCTCCCGAGCCCGCCCCACGACATGATTGGCCCTTCAACAAGGACATCACTGGCCACTGCAGGGCAGCCCCATTGGCTAAGGACCCCAAGGCAAATGACAGCTCCTACAGAGACGGCTCCAGGTCGTATCAGCAGGTATCTGCAGGAGAAGCAAGAAGCCAACAGTAAGTAAGTGTGGCAAGGGCGGGCACTGAAGCAACTACTTCACGCCATACTACCCTACCACTCATCCGCCGAAAGCTAAACTGTTGTAATCTCTTCCATCTGTAGTTTAATTGCATATAGAAGTGTGCCTAATAGCCTCTCTGTGCAAAGTTGAATTTAGAAGTGTGCCCAATAGCCTCTCTGTGCAAAGTTCAATTTAGAAGTGTGCCGAATAGCCTCTCTGTGCATAGTTGAATTTAGAAGTGTGCCTAATAGCTTCTCTGTGCAAAGTTGAATTTAGAAGTGTGCCTAATAGCCTCTCTGTGCAAAGTTGAATTTAGAAGTGTGCCTAATAGCCTCTCTGTGCAACGTTGAATTTAGAAGTGTGCCTAATAGCCTCTCTGTGCAAAGTTGAATTTAGAAGTGTGCCTAATAGCCTCTCTGTGTAAAGTTGAATTTAGAAATGTGCCGAATAGCCTCTCTGTGCAAAGTTGAATTTAGAAGTGTGCCTAATAGCCTCTCTGCACAAAGTTGAATATATAAGTGTGCCTAATAGTGTGCCCTGGCTGAATTTAGAATTGTCCCTACTTTCCTCTCTGTGTAAAGTTGAATTTAGAAGTGTGCCTAATAGCCTCTCTGTACAAGACTTGAATCTAGAAGTGCACCTAAATATCCCCTCTATGCAAAGTTGAATTTAGAACTGTGCCTAATAGCGTGCCCTGCCTAATATCTGCCCTCTATAAAGCTGAATTTAGAATTGTGCCTAATATCCTCTCTGTGTAAAGTCGAATTTAGAATTGTGCCTAATAGCGTGCCCACGTTGAACCGACCAGTGTCCCTAATAGCCTCTCTGTGCATAGTTGAATTTTGAAGTGTGCCTAATAGCATGTCCGATCAGGAGAAAAAGTAAAACATCCAGGACAGTGCGCCCAATGAAGTGCAAAAAGTATTTAATAGCAGGTTGGCCCTTAGCTGATGACACGTGTTTCAGCCCCAAATCGGTCTTTTTCAAATCAGGGCTTAGTGCATTCCTTGTATGGTCATAGGATTAGCAACAATTGTAAGATCATAGTAATTTAGGTCGTATAGGTATCCAATTCAATGCCAAGCATTTTAACAAATACAATTCAACAAATGAGAAAGACATCAAAATCGACATTGAAATTGTCACATGTTCATGTATCAAATCAAAACAAAATTAGTTTGTGCGTCAGACAGAAAAATAGGGATTGGCAGTGGGAAGGATACAATGGGGTACGTGAAAAACATATCGTCAAATGATTCCAGAAAATGTTTCCATAAATGAAGGAATATATAAGTAAAAGATATGCAATGCAAACTGAGGGTCGGGAAAAGAAAAGGGGGAGAAATGAAAGAAACAAAAACACAAGACAAGAGAAATATCTTGTTAGTAACCATAATTCTGATTCAATATTGTCAATTGAAACCATGTCGCATGCTATAAAGCGTACCCTCTTCGGGAATTAACCTATTCATCTCAAAAAGTTCTTGGGATTGTTCCCATATACCTTGAAACTGTTATCATAATGATTAAAAAGAATTAACCATTAGTCATGATTGTCGCCTGTATCATGTTAAGTTGCTTAATGCATAGGTCTTGTTACAAAATAGAGTGAGAACGTTTGTAGTCCTCGCGTTATCACAAAACATTAATTAATTGGACCCATGGTTGATCCTGTATATTCGTAGAAAAGTAAAATCTGATGCACGTGGCTCACTGAATCAGGCATTTCAATGCAGCACGTTAATTGTATTAGCGTACGATCGAGTGTGAGCAAGATCACAAAATCCACATTTCCGGAAACATGGCTCATTATTAGTGAGTCAGGTAACTGGTTTCTCCTTGTGTGGATCTGGTAACAGTGACGGGCAAATTATTGTTTTCAGCGTATTGGCCTTCTTAAAAATGATTGTAGGTAATATAGCGTGTCCTAGTTGAATTTAGAAGTGTGCCTAATAACGTGCCCTGATGAATTTAGAATTGTGCCTAATAGCCTCTCTGTGCAAAGTTGAAGTTAGAAGTGTGTCTAATAGCGTGCCCTAGTTGAACTGACAAAGTGTCCCTAATACCCTCTCGGTGCAAAGTTGAAGTTAGAAGTGTGTCTAATAGCGTGCCCGAGTTGAACTGACAAAGTGTCCCTAATACCCTCTCGGTGCAAAGTTGAAGTTAAAAGTGTGTCTAATAGCGTGCCCTAGTTGAACTGACAAAGTGTCCCTAATATCCTCTCTGTGCAAAGTTTAATTTAGAAGCGTACCTAATAGCGTGCACTAGTTCGACTGACTAGTATTCCCTAATAGCCTCTCTGTATAAAGTTGAATTTAGAAGTGTGCCTAATAGCATGCCCTGGTTGAACTTAGAAGGGCGCCCAATAGTCCACCCAGGTTGAATTTAGAACAGTGCCGAATTTCCGATCTGTGTAAAGTAGAATTTAAAAGTGTACCTAATAGCCTCTCTGTGCAAAACGTAGTTTGAAGCGTGCCTAAATATCCCTTCTGTGCAAAGTTTAATTTAGAAGTGTGCCCAATATCATCTCTGTGTAATGTAGAATTTAGAAGTGTGCATAATAGTCTAATATCCCCTCTGCGTAAAATTGAATTGGCTAAATATCCCCTATATAAACAATTGTGTTTAGAAGTGTCCCTAAGAAGTGTCCCTAATATCCTCTCTATGGAAAGCCAAATTTAGAAGTAGTCCTAATAGCGACTCTTAAAGTCCACATAAAAGCATACCTGTGCGTTGCTACATTCAATTTCTCCCTAATAGCGTATCTGTATTCCAGCCCGCTAGAAGAAAGTCTACCCAACAGCGTAACTGTGCTGTAGTTGCAATTAAATAGGCGGCCTAACAGCATATCCTAAAGTGTAGCTACACTTCAAAACGGCCTAATATCTGCAGCCTAGTTACAATTAGTACACTAAAACCTAGAATAAGTGAATAATATCACCCTGCCTAGTGTAACCCAGAAACCAAGACTAATCTCACCCAGTGATATAGCCAAACTTATAAAGTCCAACATAAAGTGTAAGTTGCACCCGAATCTACACCTAATAGCAAATACTAGCCATGAGTGCACCCAATCCACCAGGGTCGGCCGGAAACGACCACCGTGGACTGCCCCCACTCTCTGGTCAGCCTTGCCTCCCGTCCCCCCCTTCCCAAATCATCCCACCCTCCTTCACATCCCCTACCCTTCCCCTTTCCAAACACCAAGCCAGAGGGGCAGGATGGTGAGCCAACCACCCTAAGACCACTGCTCCCTCGAACTCCACCACCGACCTGCCTACGTTGATCACGCCCGCTCCCCCCACTATCACACCGGGCACACCCTGCCCTGCAATCATGCACCCCCACTTCTCCTACTAACCCCCACCGTCATCCCCCCGACCACACCCCTTCCCCTCCCTGAAAAACGCACACCTAGCCCTAGCAAGAACAGAAGCCTCATCCCTCTCCCCCTCCTATCCCCTTACCCTCTCGCACACACCAATCGCAACAAAGACACTAAAGAGGAAACGTACCTGGTCCCCCTCAATCTCTCAGAACTCATTGCCTCCCCTGTCTCGACCCACCACCTCATTCCCCCAATCACCACCATCCCTGCTTGCTTCACCCTTCCTAAAACCCTTCTCCCTCGATTTCTCACCGACTGCAACTGAAACTCCTAACCGCCCACACCCCACCTTCAAATCCCCCAAGCCAAACTCAATCACCCTAACACACTCATCCATCCACTCCCAGCTGAAACCCGCCAACCTTTCTGCTCACCCACTTTTCCCATCAATCATCAACCACCCAACCCCTCTCCCTCTCCAGTTTCCACCCTCTCTCCTCCCTCCCCCCACCGCTGCAGCTCCGACACCAATCTCGCCTACCCAAGTGAACTGCATCCTATTTAATGCCCGATATGTAGCAAAAAACAGATACAGCATCTTTGACCTCCTCGCCTCTGACAAACAGACCTGGTTTTCATCACCAAAACTTGGCTCTCTGACGACTTTGCCCCAATCGCCAATGAAGCCTTCCCCCAACTACTCCCTCATCGCACTGAACCGTCCCTCTAGAGGAGGGGGAATAGCATTCGTCTTCAAGTCTCACTTCCATGCCTCAATCATCGACAATCAACCTTCCATTCCTTCCTGCGAATCACTCCTCATTAAACTAACCCTCTCCCTGTTATTATCACACAGCTTCCTAATAATCTATAGACCCCCTGGCTACGATAGACAATTCTCAAACAACCACTGTGACTCTATTGCCACCCTGCAACTAAACCATCCCAACCTCACCCTTCTTGGAGATTTCAACATATGGCTCGGCATCCCCACCAACCCTATGACACACTCTCTAGTTGACGGTCTAGACGCGATTAACCTCCAACCCCGCATAAACGGCCTGACTCACTATAAAGGACACACTCTCAATGCCATCTTTAGCTCCCACAGCTGGATACATCTAAACCCACCCACCCCTATCATCTGGTCCGATCACTTCATTGTCTCTTTCGCCATTCGCTCACCCGACCCGCTTCCTGAACCTGAACCTCCGAATCTACGAAAATGCTGGAACAAACTGATTGTCGTTCCTGACCTAGCCGACACACTCCTTCAATCTCCTCCACCTACCTGCCAAATCAATGAACAACTAACCCCCGACGCCTTTGATTCATGGCTCAACACCTCACTAATGTGGCTTACACCCTCTTGCAAACCATCAGCCCGCCGTGGCCTGTTCCCTAGATGGTTCACACCTGATTTGAAGACCACTAAACAACTATATAAATCCCTAGAACGCAAATGGCAGAAAGACACAACCTAAGAGAGCAGAGCCACCTTGGTCCATCACCTTCATCAGTACATCAGTACAAGGCCGAAATCTGGAAAGCAAAAAAGCCCACTACAACTCCCGAATCCTAAACTGCAAAAACCCAAGCAAAGAACTTCACAAAATAATCACTGAATTCACCAAACCGGCATGCACTACCACCGTCCCGTCCCGACCCCCTCTAAATCACTGTGCGACTCACTCTCTCTCCACTTTTACACCACAGCTCTCGAAAGAACAAATGCGCTAACCACCAAACTGGCTCTCTTACATCCACCAGGCAACCCTCCACCCATACCGGCCAACCCACCGCCTGCGACCACTGCGCAACCAACGTTCAACTCTTTTGGCCCAATATCATCCGACCAATTTCCCAAACGTCTCTCTGCCCGCAAACCATTCGGCTCTCTACTAGACCCTTGCCCGGCCACAACCCTCAAATAAATGTTCGCTTCTACCTGCGCAGGAGAGCATGCAATATCCATCATAAATGACTCCCTTTCCTCAGGTATTTTTCCCGACGCATTCAAAACGGTCCATGTCAAACATCTAATAAAAAAACCTTGCGCCCAAAAACTACTGCCCCATCTCAAACACCAGTTTCCTTGCCAAACTCATTGACCAAACCGCCTACTCCCAAGTAAATGCCTTTGTCGAAGCCAACAATCTCCTAGACCCCGCACAATCAGGTTTCATAGCCCGACACGGAACAGAAACCACCCTAACCTCAATCTGGGATGACCTTAAAATCACGGCAGACTCCACGGGATGCGCCTCATTAATCCTTCTTGGCCTATCCGCTGCCTTCAACGCAATCAATCACTCAATCCTCCTTGACCGCCTCCACTCCCTAGGAATCCGTGGAACTGCTCTCAAATGGATAGCTTCATTCCTCAAAGATAGGCACCAAATAACGCTATTATCCACCTACTCCTCCTAAGCCCGACCAGTCAACACAGGAGTTCCACAAGGAGCATGCCTATCTGCCCTCCTGTTTAATCTCTACTTGATCACCCTCCCACCAATAATTCATATACACAACTTCCTGTGTTACAATTACGCTGATGACACTCAACTCAACTCAAAACTCAACTGCCGACCAGACCTCGCCTCCAGCCTCCTCGACATAGAGCTTTGGATGGCCCAAAGCTACCTCTTGTTAAACCAGTCCAAAACTGAAATCATGGTATGTGGCAACTCCGAACTTCTTCCACACCCACTACCCTGGCCATCAGCCATGGGCAACTCACCGACTCCCTCTAACTCAGTAAAAAACCTTGGATGCACCCTTGACTCAGACCTAACACTCTTGCGCCAAGTCAACAACATCGCAAAGTCCTGCCACTACCACCTTAAAACAATTAGACCCATCTCATCTACATATCTCTCCTTTCCCAACAGACTCGCCGCGGTCCAATCAATTGTTATATCAAGACTGGACTACGCTAACCCCCTCTACCTCGGAGTCCACGCTTACCAACTGAATAAACTTCAAACAGCACAAAACGCTGCAGCGAAACTGCTACTAGCGCTTGGCCCGAGAGACCACATCTCCCCAGCCCTTAAAACTCTGCACTGGCTTCCAGTGGCCCGAAGGGTGACTTTCAAAACCTTATGCATTTCTCTACGAGCATTGCATAAAACCGGACCTCAATATCTTCAAGACAAGCTAAAACCCTATCACCCTCCTCACACTATAAGATCAAGCTCAGCCGGCCTCCTAGTCATACCTAAAACAAACTCAGTCAGGCTAGGCCCATCATCATTCTCAGCCTTGGCCCCAACGCTGTGGAACGCACTCCCACCCCACATCCGCCTAACTGAAGATCTAATGTCCTTCCGCAAACTACTGAAAACTTGGCTCTTCCCCTAAAACCAACCGCACGTAAACTAACCCAAACTGAATAACTGCATCTCAATAACACCAACCCAACAAACTACTATATCTTGAATAACAATAAGACACATAACAATACAACATCAAGATCCATGCGAGAAATCGACAACTAATAACCACTAATGTAAACTAAAAGGACAAACAGAATAGAACGAGTAAAAGTATATCAAAGCAGTGAAGTAGATAAAAAGAATAAATTGTACGAAAACAGTAATGAGGTTTAAATTAATGAAATGGATGTAACGAGTGCAATGGTCAAAATGAACAAAATGGGCGAAGTGAATAAAGAGAAGAGGATGGAAAGATGAATACAAGAGACTGATGAGTACACAGACAGATGACACTGACTTTCTGAATGCATGGCATAAATGGAAAGTACAGAATAGACGATTGAAGTACATGAGACGGGTGTAGTGCATGAAACAGATAGAGAGCACAGAACGGATCCAGTGCATATGACAAGTGACATGGCCTGAATCGATAATGCATGATGAATGAACGAAGTGAATAGAGTGGTTGAAATCATTAGAATGGATGAAGCGCATGGAACGATGAATGCGCTGAGCAGAAGAATGCGTTGAGCAGATGAGTGTGTAGATCGGATGAGTGTATAGAACGGATGAGTATGTTGAGCGGATGAGTGGGTTGAGCGGATGAGTGTGTAGAGCGGACGAGTGTGTAGATCGGACGAGTGTGTAGAACGGATGAGTGTGTAGAACGCAGGAGTGCATAGAGCAGATGAATGTGCAGAGCAGATTAGTGTGCAAAGCGGATTAGTGTGTAGAGCGGATGAGAGTATAGAGCGGATGAGTGTATAGAGCAGATGAGTATGAGTAAGCGTATGAGTGAACGACTTTGTAGAGCAGATGAGGGCATATAGCAGATAAGTGTATGGAAAGAAAGAGTGCATAGAGCGGATGAGTGTGGGGACCAGTTGAGTGCACAGAGCGGATGGGTGCGCAGAGCATATGGGTGCGCAGAGCGGATGAGTGTGCAGAGCATGATGAGTTCGCAGAGCAGAAGAGCGCCCAGAGCGGTAGAGTGTGTAGAGTGGAAGTGTGTGTAAGAACGGAGGAGTGTGTAGAGTGGACGAATGCCTAGAACAGACTAGTGGGTAGAGCGGACAAGTGTATGAAGCAGATGAGTACGTAAGAACGAATGAGTGTGTAAGAGCGGAGGGGTGCGTTGGAGTGGAGGTGTGCGTAAGAGCGGGTGAGAACGTAGTGCGGGTGAGAACGTAGAGTGGGCGAGTGCTTAGAGCGGGTGAGTGCATAGAGCGTGTGAATGCGTAAGAGTGGAGGGGTGCCTAGAGCGTAGGGCGGATAACTGCATAGGGCAGATGAGTGCGTCGATCAGATGAGTACGTAGAGTGAATGAGTGCGTAGAGCGGATGAGTGCGTAGAGCAGATGTGTGCATAGAGCGGATGAGTGCGTAGAGCAGGTAGAGTGGATGAGTGCGTAGAGCGGATGAGTGCCTAGAGCGGAGGAGCACATGGAGCGGATGAGTGCGTAGAGCGGATGAGTGCATAGAGCTGTTGAGTGTGTAGAGCAGATGAGTGCATAGAGCGGATGTGAGCATAGAGCGGATGTGTGCGTAGAGCGGATGAATGCGTAGAGCGTGTGGAGGGGATGAGTGCCTAGAGTGGATGAGTGCCTAGAGTGGATGAGTGCCTAGAGCGGATGAGTGCATAGATCGGATGAGTGCCTAGAGCGGATGAGTGCGTAGAGCGGATGAGTACATAGAGCTGTTGAGTGAGTAGAGCGGACGGAATGGGAGAAGTATGTGGATGGAATGGTGACGTATGTGGACAGAACGAGTGATGTATGTCAATTGAAAAGGTGACGTATGTGGATGGAACGGGAGACGTATGTGGATGGAACGGGTGACGTATGTAGATGGAATGGATGACGTATGTTGGATGGAACGGGTGACGTATATGGAAGGATCTGGTGTAATATGTGAAAGGTGTGGGAAGTATGTGGATGGTACGAGTGAAATACGTGAAGGGAGTGGAAATACACGGAATGATTGGAGTACATAGAACAGATTTGAATGCATGGAATGGATTCAAGTGCGTGGAACGTATTGGAGGGCGTGGAATGGATTGGAGTGCGTGGAGCGGAATGGAGTGCGTGGAGTGGACAGGAGTGCACGGAGCGGACAGGAGTGCACGGAGCCGACTGGAGTGCATGGAGCGGACTGGAATGCATAGAACTGCGCGACTTACATGGAATCATCTGGAGTGCATGGAACGCTCGAAAGAGCATGTAACCCATCATATCACATCACCACGCTTTCTCTCTTCTTTACACCACCATTGAACTAGAACACAGAGATACTATAACACCATTCGGTATAACTGTTCTCATACCAACATCTGCCTCATACTCCCCATCACTCTAACTAAACACTGCTGGTTACACACCCCCCAGCCAGGTGTTCTCCTCAGGCCTAACACAGCCACAATCGGTCTGGATAAATCATGCCAGAACGAACACATACTCTTGTTCTCTCAACCACCACACCTACCACTTAGAAGCAGCGATTACACGATTACCACACCAGCTGCACACATATCCTTTGCACCTACCAGCGCCTTCAGACCATACCAATGGTACATACGGCGCTATATAAATGCAAAGTAACGTAACATAACATATGGATTAGTTCTTTCTTGGTGTCATAGGAGTCAAATTTGTATTTGTTTATTATCATGCAATACAACATAGGAGCTGCACAAAGACATTTAAAGAGTCAATTAATGTTGGTATTTCCCACTCTGGACACATTCTCTGTCAGGACACTGTCTGTAATCCATTGGGTACGTTTGATCAAAACCACTGTATGTCCACCACCTACAGGCGTGTGTGTTCAATTCTGAATAGATAGACCCAATAAATTACAGTATTTATTAACATGTTATTTCTCAACACCACTAGAGGCCTGGGTCTTTACACATAAGGGCTTACAAATGTATTCACTGGTCTCTTTTTGTTGCACGCAATTGGTGTTTCCTCTGAGATGCAGCAAAGTGGCAGGTCTCTGTATTTGGCTGAAGCAGCCCTGATTTCTGCCAATGTCCAAACCATAAACAAGCTGATGCAAGCAAGTAGTGTGTCTCAAAATGAGTACGGGGTGGGTCTGCAGTCAGAGGGGTCCTTTGGGGCAGTTGTTTATGTTATGTCTCTTGTACCTGCTGTCCCTCAAATTGAGTTGGCTGATGGTCCAGTTTGCATGGTTGCAAAAGCACAGGGGAGAAAATATAAAGCTGAAACAGCTTAATTTGTTTTTCCTACCATTGTAACACAAAGAAACGGTTCACAGAGCACGTCTTTTAACATAGAATAGCATTCTCAAAGAATATCAGTTTGGATGGTGTCATGAGCAGGGCTGATGGGGTTTTTGGTGTGGGCTTTCTCTTTTAATATCATTCGACAAAGGGCCCCAATTTCTGCCAGTTTCCAAACCATAAACAAGGTGATGCAAGCAAGTAGTGTGTCTCAAAATGATTGCTGGGTGGACTGCTGTCAGAGGTGTCTTTTGGGGCAGTTGTTTATGTTGTGTCTCCTGTACCTGCTGTCTCTCAAATTGGATTGGTTGATGGTCCAGTTTGCTTGGTGTCGTTGGCAGGGCTGAAGGGGGTTTTGGTGTGGGCTTCCTCTCTTAATATCATTTCCACACAGGGCCTCCAATACACAACTTACATTGAGCTACTGTCAGGTTGGAATGATCTCCTCAGCAAGGATGTTCATCGTGTCTCTAATGTTGCATGAAATGCCGGCCTGGATCAGGGATGGGCTAGACTACATGGAGCTCTGCAGATTACCTGATGGGCCTCTGCAACATGGGACTCTTTTGTGGGTACGCTTGTTGTCTGATCCACTTGTCCTCTTCCATCTCTCCTCATCCCCATCATTAATTGCTGTGTTTAACTAGTTTATAATCCCAAGATAGTAACCAATATGCCTTCAAATGCATTATGTGGATGTGCGTTTTGTGCGAGAACTCCCAATCTCAAACCTAAAGGGGCTGGGTTTGCTTCTATGCTGTAACATGGGGACCCTTTGAAAAACCTTTCCAGGACCACTTTTGGTTTGGATTGCCATTGTCAATGTGTATGTTGTTGGCCATTTGCAAAGAATTAGGAGTCAAAGTGATGGTTTGCCAGTGTTAGTGGGTGCTGTCTTCACAACTGATAAAGAGGTTGGGTTTGGTGCTTGTACACTGACCTCTTTGGTGGGCAATGATTTGGAAGCTGGACCCTATCAGTAGTCAAGTGTGGGCATGCATGAGTGTGTTTGTTTATTGGCATGTACTAGCCATCTGTTGCTGCAATAGCTTTTTGGTTGCTTGGGTAGGATGCACACCATATACACACACCCAATGTTATGTGTCCATATGGTTCTGTGCGCTCTGGAAGGCCAACTGGCAGTTAATGTTGGATTAATGGACTGGCTCCATAGTGTTATTGGACATTGGAAGGTAATTCTAAAAGGGTGCAAGTACAAGAAACTACTGCTTGCCCTGATGGAAACAGAATAAAATACATAATTAAAGAATGAAAGAGATATCAAGAAGTGTACAATTTAAATTTGGGGCCCCTAAAACGGCAACCCATGGATGTAACTTTGGGATCAACAATAGCTAGAGTTCTGAAAATAACTTTGTTTATTAGGGAGCCTGTGGATTTTAACAATGAAATATAAGTAAATTGGCACTAACGTAATGGTGAGCTGCAAGTCCAAGATAGAGTGAATTAGCATAATAATGCTGGGGATGGATTAGTGCCAAAGCAGCAGAGGTTGTGATGAAATAGAAATGGACAAGGCTAATGAAGACTGTGACAAAAGTAATGAAATGACAAAGGGCCTCATTACACGGATGGCGGAGAACCATGGCGCTATTAGCGCCATGGTTCATGCCGGTAAAATACCGGCACTGCCTTGGCGGAAAAGGGAAGTACCACCCCATTCCAAGGTTGGCGGGGCGGTAATTCCCCCTTCCACCATTGCCCTTCCCCATTCCCATTTTTGCCCCATAGGGCATAATGGGAATGGGGAAGGCGCTAATTACGGTACCGCAAATTGCGGTACCGTAATTAGCTCCCCGGGTCCCTTTGCGGGTTGGTTTTTAACGCCTGCAAAAAGCAGGCGTTAAATTCCCCAACCCGCAAAGGGACCTCGTAGTAAAGCGGTAAGGATTTACCGGTATCGGTAAAATACCGGTACCGGTAAATCCTTACCGCCATCCGTGTAATGAGGCCCAAAGTGTCCTAATTAAGGTGATGGGCTAAAGAGAGTATAGTGCCAATCTAGAATCCCACTTTGTTTTGTGAGGTAGAATGAAAATGTAGGGGAATACTTAAATAAGGGCACATCCATTCAGCACTGAAAACCTGCAAGAACATATACATTGCAGAAGCCACTGTGAAGCACCAGAATTGATACTTCAATTAGGCCAAAATACACATACACAGCCATGAAGCAAAGCCGCTCATTTAGAGTAAATCATTGTATGTGTGCCTAATATAGCCAGGCAACTACCTTTTTTAGGCAAACACAAATGTATATTTAACCTAAAACTGCCAGTTTGCACCAGTTTAAGAAATATAGAAGAGGGTTTCAGAATAATAGAAGGCAGGAGTGCTGCCAGTTTACATAAGATGAGCACACTACATGAGAGCTCCAAATGTGATCAGTCTTTCTCAGAGAGAAAGACTCCCCAACTCTGAGCATGGAATAGCAGGCAGGCTGTTATGGAAACACATACACACAATATATACATTTTATATTGCATATAAAATATAATCATGTGTTTTTTAGCTCGATTAGCATCGTATCATTTTAGTTAGAATAGTCTATAGGAAGAACATTCATTATTTCACTTTAGCTAAATGCAACACACACAGGACAGAGTTGAGTCAGTTTCTCTTCAAGCACAAAATC
This sequence comes from Ambystoma mexicanum, assembly GCF_040938575.1. NCBI lineage: Eukaryota > Metazoa > Chordata > Amphibia > Caudata > Ambystomatidae > Ambystoma > Ambystoma mexicanum. The sequence continues at coordinate 1,095,255,082 of NC_090941.1, forward strand.
CTCCTCTCAGAGCAAGATACTAGGCAATTCATTCTAAAGGTTGCAACATTGCACAGGAATTGGCAGCACAAACGCAGTCCTTTCCCACCGGAATTTAGCTTTCAGCAGTGAATGATAAATGCAACTTTAAAAAGAGAGTCACCCTGAAGGCGAGGACAAGACATGGTGCACTGAATAGCTGAGTTGACTCAAGCTTATCAAGTCACACAGCCAAATGTAAGAGGAACTATAACAAATTGTGTTCTCAGGCAACAAACCTGAACACCGTGTTCTGGCAGAAAAAGAAACAGCCAGACATGTTCATAGGGATAGAATGAGCACAGTACCACACCACCATTTTTGGACTAAATAAGCATGTCCAAGCAATCTTTTCTAACAAATTGTTATGCAGAAACTCTTAGTTGCAGCACAGGCTTTCAAGAGATAGTGGGAAACACAGATACCTCCAGATGAATGCTGTATTAATAAAAGACAATCTGCGATGTCACACCATATAAAATTCATTAACTAGGAGCATAAGGGCAATGCAGTAATTAACATTTAATACACGCTGTTTGAATGCATTAGGAAAATAAAGCCATTTTGTGATAATGTGCACTGCACCAGCACATTCATATGTGTATGCATGAGCCAAGTTCACTGGCAGCTAAGCCCTGCAGGTATGGCCAGAGACATAAGGACTTTCAAGTATCATCATGTCCGTGGTTGGATCATTATTTTATACTTTTCACTATACAGGCTGACTTCCCGAGGAAAATGAAGGGTGGGAAGACACATGTTATCCTTGGAAGAAATCACAAGATGCTGACACAGGAACACATTAAATCCCTGCTGTGTCCAATGAGTAGTTTGTTCCCTCAAAAGTCTTCTGAGGAGATGTCAAAATCCCTTATATTAAATATATATTTCATTAGTTCTACTTAAACAGAGAAAGTGTAAGGAAGGGAAAAAAAACAAATCATGGTTCTTGCCGGAGCTGAAAAAACTCAAATCCCTCACTCTGAAACTGTTCTACTTGTAGAAATCTAACCCCACCCTAGGAGCACTGGCAGCCTATAAAGGAGGAGCCAAAACATACAGATTAGCGATCATTTACGCAAAGACAAACTCCTTGAACATCAGAATAGAGCATGCCCAATATGTTGTCAAGGAGCTCTTTAAGATCTTGAAGCAACAAGAAACTACCTTCTCCCCTGACACTAGTCAGGTAGTAAAGGATGCGGGCGCCATGGTGTTTGGAAATTCAGGAAGCCATGCAGGGCAAGTTCAATGGTATTAGGTTAAACATAAACCGTAAAAAAGAAAACCAATCTACACCCGCCAATGAAGCCACGCAGGAGGCTTATGATAGTTGCTCATCCATTCCTCATTTCAACTTCTCCACTATAACGGTTGATGAGTTGTCTGTAGTAGTGGAACAGCTAAAGGCTACAAAATGCAAAGGCGACCCATGCTCAGCCATTATAATCAAAACATGCCCTCCCACCTTGCTTGAAGCCATCTGCAAGTTTGTGAATTCCTTCCTTACAGAAGGGTTGATGCCGTTGGATCTAAAAAAGGCGTGGGTCACTCCTATTCTGAGAACAATAGGCTTACCATCTGATGAGCTGCTCAACTAAAGGCCAATCACCAAAACACCTTTTTTGTTAGAAATATTGGATCGTGTTGCATATGGGCAAATTGCTGATCACTTGAATAAGTATTCCATTCTTAATAGCCATCAATCCGGTTTTAGGCAGAGGTTCGGAACGGAGACTGCACTACTTGAACTGAAGTCCATGCTTTTGGAACGCCTGGATAAAAACAAATGATCTATGCTGATGCTGCTTGACTTGTTGGCCGACTTCCACCTTGTGGACCATTCTATTCTGGTCACCAGGTTGGGGGAAGTTGCACATTTCTCTCCGACAGCAGCTCGCTGGATATCTTCTTTCTTAGATAACAGGGAGAGTAGAGTATTTCACGAGGAGGCTGAATTGCTGCCTGTTATTGTAAACTATGGAGTGCACAGGGCGCGTGTATTTCTCCCTGCTTATATAATATATTCATGGCACCCTTCTTTGCCCTCTCAGATCAAGTAAGGTTTGTTTTCACAAACTATGTGGATGACACACAGTGTGTCATCCCCATCTCTGGAACATGTACAGGACGAAGCTGAGCTGAACAGGACTCATGCTCTAATTGAGAGTTGAATGGTGCAGAACAATCTGGGACTGACTATAGAAAAGACGGAGCTGCTGATTGTTGGAACCCACTCCATGTATCTAAGCTTGGTCCATCCTATGAGAGCTTTCAAATAGGTGAAGTCAAGATTATTCCTTTAAAGAAGGTAAAAACTGTAGGCGTTATTTTCGATCAACATCTCAACACGAAGGCTCATGTTGGGAGCCTTGTGTCTGGGTCTGTTTACTATATCAAGCTCCTAGCCCACCTCAAACAATTTATCGCTCAAACCAATGCTGAAACAATTGCTAGAGCAATAGTTGGGTCTAAAATAGACTACTATTGTAGCCTGCTTGCTGGGTTGAGTAAAACAGATTGTAACAGGCTACAAGTGGTCCCAAATGGGGCAGTGTGTGTGGTCATGGGATTAGACGAGTAGAGACCATGTTTCTGCCAGGAGACGAGCACTGCATTGGCTTCCGGTGGAGGCTAGGTTGCTTTTCCGCCTATAAGTCATCACATTCAAATGCAGACAGAGTCTAATGTCCCTCTTTTTGTAAGATGTGCTCACCGAGAAAGTCTATAGGAGGAATCCCATATCCAGTAACCAGGAACAGTTGATGATTCCCAGAGGTAGGACCATGAAAGCCGAAAAGGGGGCTTTTTATATCGCAGCTCCAAAGGGTTACAACAGTCTGCCTCTGGATCTTAGATGCCAGAAATCCATAAATCTCTTCAAGACGAAGCTAAAAACAATGTTGTTTGTTTGAATAAGCACATGGATTTTCTAGCTCAGGAGGAAAACATAATAGGCCATACTATTGTAATGCCTTCGGGTCCATTGTTTGCGCATTAGAAATATGTAAAGTAAAGTAAAGACAGGACTAAAATGACTCATGGGAATAGGAAAAATGGCGTACAATTAAAGTTTCCACCGAGCAGATCTAGAAAATGTAACAAGGATCATAATGTCAAAGAATAATGTTTTTTGGTGCCAACCTGAAGTGGAGTCCAGACAGAAATAAAAAGTGATATGTTGTGTCACATGGATTACCTCACATGCAGATAATTGGTTCTAACACTTGTATTCATACCACTCCACTCTTATGCCTGATGAGGCAAGCAATGGAAATTGCAATGTAATTAGTTAAATGTGTCTAATGTTTTTCAACCAATCCTAACCTGTGTGAAACAAAATGACTTCATTTGAGATGGGATAACCCGTACATCTGATTTTACCACATGTTTAGAATAGGCCAATGAAAATGTGTAATGAGTAGAACCATTTATATCATTCTTTATGCCAACCAATCAAGAAGACACAGAGCTCAACGTTGTTTTTCTTTCTGTAAAACTTAATACAAGCTTGTACTCACACCATTACACGGTGAATGTCTGTGGATATTTCCCTGCTTAAGCTGTTTGCAATACATTTTTAATTTTTCTTGTATCCTATGCATTGCATCTTTTGGGCTCTTGGAGTACCGTTATTGGCAGAAGAAGGGAACTTTGCCATACAAAACAATTGCTACAAGACATTTTCCAGAAGTTAGAAGCAGTGAAAGAGGTCAATAATCTGCTGGGACAAGATGCCCTGAAGAAGGTTTTTTTGAGGAAGCAGATGCAAGATGAAGTTCATTCAAATTTGAGAAATCCTCCCATTGAGGAATAGAAGCTGTTTCAATTTGGGCAGATAAAAAGAAGGTTTAGACAAATGTATAGTAAGTGAGAAGGATTAAGTGTTTTACATAAAATTCTACTAGTAATATCATAGTCATGGCACAAAAATCTCTGCGGAGCCCTAGCATTCTATTTCCATTTTACAAAATGTAAACTGAACCCTTTCAGAAGTGAATATTTAGCAGGCCAAAAGGATAAGGCTAAAAGGAGGGGAGATAAGCAAAGAGGTAAAGGAAGTCAGTCCTAGGGAGGCTTATGCAGATGTGGAAGGCAAATGTTTAAGCACATGCCTGGATTAGGTTGGCTTGGACAAGAGAAGGAAATACTCCAGGAAGGTGTAGAGATATAGAAAAGAGTATAAATGAATAATCAGCCCACAGAGTAGGATGATAAGGAGAAAAGACACCTACAGCAGAAAAAAGGGTTATTAAGAGCATGGTTGCTGAGATATCAGCAGATGGTGAAGGGGAATTAGAAGGAATAACTAAGTAGGAAGTTCAAAATAAACAACAACATCTCCACTATCAAATTGAAACAATCCACACAAAAATAGCATAATCAGAGGGACATGTGACCCAAATGGTAAGGCCAGATGACTGTCAAAGTCAGGATTTAGTCGGAAATAGCAAATCATGCTTGTGGAGAGATATAAACTCATATAGTTCATCAACGTGATATGTAGAGAGTGCCTAGTCAAAGGATAGCCCTGAATAAGAGGAGAAGCTATACTTGCAGGGTAACTGTGATGAAGTTCGTGGACAGCGGCATGCAGATGCAAGGAGATATTCCATATTTGTAAAAGCAGGATTAGAGATTAGGAACAATTGTGTGGATTGAAGAAGGAGGAGGAACACACCACAAAGCGGGCATTATGGGATGGGAAAACATACAACAAATATATTATTATTTATTATTTATTGTGTAGTGGTTTTACATTAAAATCCTTCACACATTCATTAAACACCAACTTTAAAACGTTGCATAAAATCATTTCACTTATATATAAAACATTAATTAATACAGAACACAAGGGTTTTCCCACACACACATTTCTTCAAATGTATCCACACCATAGCCTCTGCACCATTCACTCCCCTAAATCTAAAGGTCATTTTGTTTGAGAAGAATGCCCCCTGTAAATCAAAAATCACTATAATAACAATAGATAATTATGGGTGATTTTTTGCACATCATATATCCCGACAAGTTCTCAGAGAATAAGGCTGTGGCCGAATATACCTCCTTCGATGTACAAAGCTAACAAGTTCTATTAACATATGCAAGACCTATTTGTGGTCCCACTGCCTCTAATGTGTGGGAACAATTTAGTCTAAATCATAACAGCCATGACCTGAAGGCAGGTGAAGGTGCCTTAACCATATAGGGTTGAGGGACAGATCCAATGAAGGAGCCATCAGCAATATGTAAGAACTCTTTATAGAGCTTCAATTTGCCCAAAGTACTAAAATGTTCTATATCATGCCATTCTCTTAATGTTTTCTTTATTGCTGGTAACTTTGAATCCAGATGAATAGCAGCCTCAGATAAAAAGGTTCACACACATGCATTAAGGGGCCGATTCATGGAACAAATGTGCGCCGAAAATCGTGGTGCAAGCCAGCCTAAGCATGAAAAAGCAAGCGCACGTGTGCGATTCATGGAAGGGTCTGCGCATGTTTTTTCCGGGATGTGTGCCAAATCCGTGTGTGGCACACCCGGGCACACACGTCATTAGAACATCCAGAACGCCATGCGTGAGGCGCACAGCGAAAGCGCACAAAGTTAGCGCACACATCAAAAAAGGGGCGGAACAGGGGGCGGAACATGCGGAATGGGGAACAACACATGAAAAAGAAGGCGTAACTGGGGAAGTACTGCAGGGAAATACACGGAACGCCCACACACAACACGTATTCATGAATCCGAATAGGGGAAACTAGCACACACCAAAAGACGCACACAGGCCTAAACACGTCCGCCACACGAAGGCAGGCGGTACCGTCCCTGCGCATTACAAAAGTGTGCACAAACAACAAACACGTACATACAGCTATGATGAATGTCCCATTCTGTGACCCCCTAGGAGAAATCACGTGTCACGTAACGCACATGCATCCCATAAAAGCAAGAAAAAGAGATAAGGGACCCCTGTTGCCCATGTGCATGTAAAAAAACACACGCAGTACTCTGTGGCAGCCAGGAACCCCAAAAAACCATACGCGATCAACACGCAGGCTAGTATGGCCGGAAAAAAATGGGTAAGCGATAAACAGGGACACCCGCAGTCGGAAAATTAGCGTGTGCAACTCACCGTCTGCCTTGCGTGTAGAAGAATAATGCGTAGCCAACATCCACCCACTGTGAAGTAATCGCGTGTGAACCTCAACACATGAAAAACACACGCACCACTTTCCACGAAAAGCACACACAGAGCGATGGAAACTCACGTGGGACCCTCAACCCGTGCCAGCGGAACGCCCGCGCATATCACGTCACAGACGCGCTTACGCGCTAAGGGCCTTTCCTCGAATTACACGCTCACATGCAGTTTTTTCACGTGCCAAATCACTCCTTATCAAGCTAGCCACGTGACAACACACGGAAGACCACGCTCCTGCCCAGAAAGCTGAATTACTGCCCCCAGAGCTCCAAGCAGCCTCCCATGAGCCATCTGATGCTGCCTGCCTGCCTGCTGCCACCGTGCCCTGCCATTTGGTGCCTGCACATCTGCCATCTGACACAACACCTTCCGGCACCAGTGGCAACCCCCCAGCACAGAGGCAGAGGGCTACCAGCTTCAGTGAAAAGGAAGTTGGTATTCTGGGGCATTACAATGCCCTCTTCACACCAGCGTGCGCCGACAAGGAAGGACGAGAGAGGATCTGGAAGGACATAGTGGGTGCCTGCAACGCATAGGGGGTGGCACCCTGCGACATCAAACACGTCCAGAAGCGCTGGGAGGACTACAAGTCCAGGACCCCAAGAAGGCCCAGCGCCACTTGGAGGCAGCGGATGCAGTGGGGCGCTGGGCCCGTTTACCACCCAGCAAATGAGGGTCCTGGAGCGCATTTGCCCAGTGCTTCACCACCAGATCCTCAGGATGCAGGCCCGTCTGGAGTTGAGCGGTAAGTGGCCATGCATTTACATTTAAAATAGTGCATGTTGCAGTTTGCTGGTAGTTAGCTACTTGGCTGCATGTGTGACATGGGTCATGTATGGATGTGTGTGTTCAGGGACATGATGGTGCTGCATGTGAGTCCAGTCAGGCGTGACTCACATGGATGGTTTATGTGTTACAATGCATCATGCGGAGCGGCAGGCAGAATTCACACATGTATGCATGCCTGTGCCTGTATTTTGACATGTTTGGGGTGTGAGTGATGTGTGCTGCTGTCATGGACATGCATGATGTACATGTATGTGTGTCAGAGTAGTGTGTGCACCATGGATGCATGACACATGTCTGTGACGATGTGCTGATTCACTGATACAGCCTACTCATTCTTGTATCCACTGTGTCTGTGGGCATACGGGGCCAGATGCATGACCCTCTGGTCATGCGTGTGCATGTCATCAGCATGTCCCATGATGCATGTGAGTTTCAGCCCACCATTGGATGTTACTACGTTGCCGTGGACATGGATGCAAATGTATGTTGCATGTGCCATGCCGGTTCCTGCATGTGTGTTGCCTGCACTGACCCATGTGTTGTTGGGAGACATGATGGAAGTGACGTTTGACAGTGCCACTCATGTACTATTGCTTTCTGTCTAGGAGACTATTGTACAGTACCCTGATGCTTGTGTTCTATGTTTCCCTTTACACAGCAGCGACTGAAGAAGAGGGCGAAGACGGCGCTGTAGAGGAAAGCAGCAAGGATGCCTCCACCGGCTGGCGACGCAAAGCCCAGTCACCCTCCTGGGAAATTCAATCATCCGGGAGCGAGGGGACTGGTGCTGCGTCTGCCACTACGGCTGCATCAGAAGGGGTGGATGAGCCCACACAGGGGGTTGCAACGGCGCAAGATGGTGTGGAGACATCCAGGTTGGTGGTGTGTATAGAGGAGGAGGAGGCTGCTACAGAGCCGCACATGGGGCCTGGTGGGGGTGGTACCACTGGTGCAAGTGGTGCAGTCCAGGGGCAGGAGGCAGCACAGGTCACCGGGGAGGTGCCTGTGCATGTCTCTGTCCTTGACACTGTGACTGCATCACCATGCACCAACAGGGATGCCCCGTCCCAGGCCCGTCGCAGGTAGGGGGGAGGTCCACGTCATCTGACACCCCTCTACCTGCAGACGAGGGGACCGATGACCGGATGGAGTCTGTCCTGATTGGTGTCGTGTTGCGCACACGTGACATTCGTGATGACGTGGTGCTTCCTGGGGGTCCACGCACGTCATCACGAAGAGCTGTGTGCCAACGTGACACAGTTGGGAGGGTCCATGGTCGGGGGTTTCCTCCATGTGTCGGCCAGTCTTGCGGCCCTCTCCTCCTCTCTGCATACTATACGCCAGTCGTTCTCTGTGCCGTCTTCCGGGCCAGATGCCACCAGGGCCCCGTGTGTATCTGCCCCAACCAACGCAGCCAGCCAGGTGCAGATCCCATCCCTGCCGCAGTCTGGAGTTGGAGGTCCAGCAGGGGTGGCCTCCCCACCAACCGGATCCCAGTAGATGGAGGTTGTGCCGGCATCATCATGCAGGGCACGTGCACGACGGCGCCGGGGGATTCCATCAGCCTGGATGCCGTCATGGTGGTAGAGGCAGTTGCGACGGAGGCAGCAGCAGGCACAGCGTGGGAGGCATCATGGCTCGGGGCCATCAAGACCCCGGGGGCAGGCATCGGTTGAGGGGCAGGAGGACCCCGGACTGGGAGTGTCTTCCGTGTGGCAGCGGTTGGCCCGGCAGATAGATGCAGAGAGGCGGCAGGCAGAGAGGGCACAGCGCAGGATGGTCAGGGCGGAGAGCTCCATTGAGGTGGGTGGAGGGTGGGGGGGCCTTGTGGAAACTCGCAGGGATTTGAGGGATTCCATGGCTGCATCCCTGCGAGACCTCGAGTCCAGGGAACAGGCCCACCTGCAGAACATCGACATGGAGTTTGATGATGCTGTATGGGAGCGAGGGGTCCTCGGGCCCCCTCGCATTGTACGCTCCTCAGTACAAGGCTTGGACAACGTGCCTCCGGTAGTGGGATTGCCCCTTGCCTTTATGTAAGGTTAACCACGGTTGACTGTTACATAGATGGGACTACTGAGCAGGACACGGGGCATCCATCTTTTGTGCCCCCATTCGACTCCATCTTGGGTAAACAGGCCTCACTGCGATAGTACAGCAATGCTCAGCTCCCCTTCCACCGCAGCAGCCAAGGACAGAGACGCACACACACAAGGCGTGCAGGCAGCTGGCTGGCCCCTACCCTTGCACTCCCCCTGCGAAGGAAAGCTCTGCGCTTCCATTTCTCACGCTGAAGCCGGAGAAAGTTGCAACAATCAATATGCTACAGTTTTCTTCCTCTAAGATCACTGCTCGCCTGAGAACCGGCATGTGAACCAGAATGAGCTAAGCACTTTCTGCTCGATTCATCCCCATAAACGTGCCAGCCACCCACCCCCATTTTAGAACAATTTATTGTCATCTTGACCCTGCGCTCCCTGTAAGGTATTTCTTTCAAGTGCCAGAACCTCGCCTATGCTGCGAAACCCACCCAACACACCCACTACTAACCTTAAGCATTTTTACTACTATATATGTTTTTACTTGTACTAATGAGTTTGAAACCTAGCAGATATGTGAAACTCAGCTTGATTCTTTTAGTTGCACAATAAGGTCAAGGCCTCCAATTAAAGCCACGAATGACCCAATTGTACTCACAATAATTGTTATGGGTAACTTGTGTAGAAATATGAAAAGTAGCATAAAATGTTTTAGATAATTTGTTATTTAGTGTTTTTCAGATGTAACCTATTAGCTTAGGTAGTGACCACAGTGACCGGACCCTGACCTGCGTGGAGCACAAGATAATAATAAATAATAATAATTTGGCACTTATATAGCGCTACGAACCCTCAGGTATCTGAGCGCTGCTTATTATTACCCACGGTGTGTGGTGCTCATATTTGACGTCCGTCATCTCGTCAGCCACTCAGCCAACCAGAAGGAAGAGATGCCACCCACACCTACAGCACCACACCACCTGGCCAATTGGGTCCATTTAGCATTTTTTGTTAGAGTTACTTTAATTAATATATATATACTAGCACTGATGTAAATGTGGTAGGGAGTTTTTTGGGTTATTTCCTAGCTGGAGAAATAAACCATCCTTTGAACTCTTGCAGCCGGGTCTCGTTGCCTTCTTCCCCGACAAGGGGTTGCTTATTTTATTTTCTCTCACACATAGTAAGCCGGGGAAGGACACCTACAATGCCCTGGGCAGGAACATCGAACAGTGAGCCGTGGGACTAGCCTGCCACCTTTGTAAATAGTTATGTAGTTGTAGGTTTCCTTCATTTTATTTTCCTTTGGGGCACATGGACTATGCCCCAGCATTTTGTTAATAGTTATTCATTAGGTAGGTTTTTTCTTAGGTTTCCTTTGTACTGTTGGGCACATGGACCCTTGCATTTTACATTGTATATAGTTGTGGACCTGATTTTACAAAACATTTTTACCATGGAGGAATGGTTTTGTATTTAATTTGACTTTGGATTTTGTGTAATGGACGGACACTTTGGAGGCATTTTTCTTTGCATTTTATTCATTTCACCATTCGTTTTTTTTCCTTGATTTCGGACATCCTTTCATTTTTCATTTAATTCCTTTGTAATTTTGTTTCATTCTATAATTTTTTTATATAATACATTTTTATTTGTTACCTCATTTGTGTGGTCTTCTCTCATTGGTTTTGTGCATGTGACAATGTGGGTTTTCTCAGTTATGTGTCGGGTCTGACAGACTTCGATTTGGAGTGGATGGAATGCTTGGTTGGGTGTTTGGACTGGGGTGGAATGGGGTGGGATTTCGGTGGCCATAAGGGCCATGGATCTGGATTGTGATGACTGTGAGGGAGAATTATCATTCTATGGCTAAATTCCCTTACCTAGTGAGTCCCTCAGCAGCTTTGCTGGATCTCTGAGTTATATCTTTCCACTTGGTAAGAGTGTGAGCTTTTCACCACTCTTACTTGTGTTTTGCTATGTATTTTACCTGTTTTTGTGATTGTGGACTCTGGAGTACACCACTTCAGTAGCCCCCTTCTTGTGTGTGTCACACAGCACCTTCTGTGCAGTGACACAGGGCTGTCGTTCAGACTTCCCACCGGCTCCATTTCTGAGGTGACTATTGTCCCCCAGAAAAGGGTAAAGTTACCATTAACTTTACTTAGTCAAATTTAACCACAGATCCAGTACACACCATCTTAAATGGAGTGCTGGAAGGGTTAACTCTTAACTCTTTTTATCTGTACCTCCTAGAGGATTGTTTCACTCTTTTAACTTTTAGACATGGCTGGTGGCAGTGGTATCTTCCCTAAATTTCTACCGTGGTTATCTTATATAACCGTGGTAATATTGTAGGCTATTGTGTTAGCCTCAAACTTAAACCCGCTTGACCAAATACTTTTTCGTTTGGCTCTGGTGCGGTTTATTCACCATTTCTTTTTGTTAAACTCCTTCTTGTGTTTTACTTTGCGCGGCAAACCAGGTTTGCCTTCTTTGTTCACTGTCTTTTGGCGGGCTTCTGCTAAGAAGCCCTCCTCAAGGCGCCTGGGTGTCTAGGTGGGCTGAATGTGAGGAAGGGGTGTAGTCAACCTCTGCACAGGGTATCATAGGAAATCCAAGTCGCACTTTGTCATGGTTGGCTGAGGTGGCTGTCCGGGCTGGACAGCCCCCCTGCTGGGTGATTGACAGCCAAGCTGTGTGAATGGGGGATTTTCGCATAAAAGGCAGGTCTCTTGGGCTGGAAGTCAGAGAGTCGCCACTGGAACTACAGCTACAAAGTGGAGGAGAGGTTGACTGTTGCAACTACCCCGTACCGGTGAAGCCCTGCTGCAGTCCTGAGCTATCTACCCTTCAACGACTAAGAGGAGATCCAGTCCGGAGTCTTCTTCCCTTGAGTCTGGTGGGGATAACCAGCTCATATTCTTCAGCCAGAGGTCGCCTTCGTGGTCGAAATCGCTGCACACTGCTGTAGTGGTTCCGGATAGCCACCTCAAGAACCTCTCATGTTTTTAAGGAGCACACCTTTTATTCATTGTCGTTGGTGCCGGCCTCATCCCTGTGTGGTGCGGACCCCTCATCGTCCTTCTTCATGCTGAAGCTGCAGGAAAGCATGGGTCTGCAGGAAACCAACAGGAACAACTGACATGGCACCAGCTTCGTTCTTTGAGAAAGGTAATGTGTCCTGTTTGAGGAATTTTGGATGAAATCCCTATTTCTCTACTGTAAGGCTTGTCCTTACTTTTCCCTCCTTATAACTTTTGCTTCCGAACATTGACAATATCAAAGTACTCTTTGCAAGGTTGAATCTCGAACTGTCCGAATGTGTGATCCTCGACAACAGGCACCCATTATCACTTCACTTTGGCTCCGGCCCTTTGACTCTTGAATTCCTGTCTATATGTGTTCTTCGATTCTGTCTGCCTAACCAACATATTGCCTGTGATTTTTGCCCCCAACTCGCTCTGGGTATCTCGGGTGCTAAGTGTGTTTTTGCCCCGGTAGCATTTCTTGCCGCGGATACGTGTTTATCTAGTAGACCGAACTGTCAAAAAGTGATCGCAATTGTATTCACGGTAACGTGTTCTGTTTCGTAACACTGGTCCATTCAAACACAGGGTACTTATCTCAAATAGTACTGTACAAAGTGAATTGGTTAGTTGTAGTATATTTTACGTCTGGTTGATAACAAATGGTTTAAAAATAAATGTACTTATATTTTTTACCTGAAACCTTGAGTCAGTGTTTGCTTGAGTCACAGTAACTGTGGTCCCTTTGTGTAATCTCTGCTACTGCTCATATACTCTTGAGATAAGCCTGGCTGCTCCGCTACTGCTACCACTTTAACATAGTAGTGCAGGCTTGTACCAAAGGTAAAACTTGTATTGCCACCTGTAGTCTTAATTTTGTGTATTGGTCCCTAAGGGCTTCTGCCTAACAATGACGTGTTGAGTGGGGGACATAATTCGGGGCCTGCTGGCAGGTGCCCGTCACTGGGGTTGGGTGGGGGACATGAGTCGGGGCCTGCTGGCAGGTGCCCGTCACTGGGGTTGGGTGGGGGACATGAGTCGGGGCCTGCTGGCAGGTGCCCGTCACTGGGGTTGGTTGGGGGACATGAGTCGGGGCCTGCTGGCAGGTGTCCGTCACTGGGGTTGGGTGGTGGGCATGAATCGGGGCCTGCTGGCAGGTCCCCGTCACTGGGGTTGGGTGGGGGACATGAGTCAGGGCCTGCTGGCAGGTGCCCATCACGGTGGGTGGGTGGGGGACATGAGTCGGGGCTCCCAAGTGCATGGTGCCATGTGGCCTGCCTGCGGGGCATGGTGAGGGTGGATGGGCTGCCTGCGGCCTATGGACTGGGGTGATGGGCTGCCTGCTGGACATGGCCATGCTATTGGGCTGGCGTGAGCGGGGTACGTGTATTCTGGGGGCTGCATGTGAAGTTTTACACGCTATTGGCCTGGCGCAAGCGGGGTATGTGTATTCCGAGGGGTGCGCGGGGAGTTTTGCATGCATTTTCGCTAGCGCGAGCGGGGTACGTGTATTCCGAGGGGTGCGCGGGGAATTTTCCATGCGTTTTCGTGCTTGGGGGAGCTGTATGCTTGTCCCCTGGCCTTTGCGCCATGTAGGGGAATTTGGCGCACAGGGCGGGTTTGGGGGCGTTACTGGCGCTGCTGCAGGGTCGCTGCACAGCTCTGCGTCACGGCTGGTCATGGATGTTAAAATCCATGAATACGCTGTGCGCAGAAATGGGTTGTGGCGCACACGGCTGGCGCAGACTGCCGCACGCGCACTCTGTGCGCAAGCCACGTGCGCCACTTGTGCGCTGAATTCTATGAATTACCCTGTAAATCTTTCAAAACTATATCTGAATCCTCTCAAAATATCGCCCCTCATTCAGAAAACAGATTAAGGCTTCCCTCACCTATAATATTGACATTAATGTGCAGTCTATTCCATTCATATAAGTACCTCCAAGAGTAGAGTCCCAGCTCAAGACGAATAGCTCCTACCCTTTACCTTTTTATTAAAAATCCTTATATGGGATTCTACCAGGTTAATCAACACATTATTTTCCAAGGCGTAATAGGAGCCTAATAGGAGTTGCATCTAGTGGAATAAACTAGTGGGAGTATGCAAGCCATCCAACATCCAACTACTGTATTCTTAGAGTAAAACATGTTACTTTTTGGAAGGCAAGAGGCAAATCAAATCTGATACATATAAGTTGATAGGGGAAAGGCCGGAACACACTCCTGGGTTAAACCTATCTCTTCTGGAATATTACTCGATACAGACCTTCCACATTCAACCTCACCCTCAATGTATTATTGGAGTAGAACATCAGAAGCACATTGAATAAGCCAGGTGGTTTACCCCAAACAATACATATATATGTAATTAGCAATCTTTCAAAGGTGATTCAGTTGAGATGAATTGCCATCTGTCAACGATGTGAAAACCCAGTTTTTGGTGGGATTTTGATTAGCTAATTCCATCTCTGAAATGGTAATCTGCAGATCAGATTCCCCTTTCATAAACTCCATGTGAAAGGCATAGTGTGTGCCTGTGCCCTGCTGAATCAGTATCCTGATCTGCAGGGCCTGCTCTACCAGTGGCACACAGCAGGTTCAGAGCCCACAGGTGCCCATTTGGCAGCTGCAGTGACAGCCAAGTCTCTGCTGTAAAAGGGCTGCATTTAAGCTTTGTTGCCCTGTACCAGAATTATGTGATTATAAGTAGTCCATGCAGGTGGCAGTATAAACTATGCCTAAATTAGGGCCTGGTGCATGGAACTGCTCAGAATCAATGCCGACACATCAAATTGATATCACACATGTCAGCCCTCTGGACTCAGCTGTAGAAGGTTTATGTGTTTTCACCCCAGACAGTCTGGACCTTTCCCTATTTGCAGGAATGTAGCGTGTTGGGATTGCCTCTCTTTGTTCCTTTGTAAGGGAAGGTAACACCCTTTTCAGTGACAGCCACTCCACAGGAAGCTAGAGTATCAGGAATCAAAGGTCAAACCAATTCAAAAAAGGTTTGGCCTCACACAAGGGTGGAACATATTTTAAGGTCTGTGATGCTATTGAAAAGGGAAGGGTTTGTGTAGACAGGGAGAGTGTTAAAAAAGTTGAGGAGGCTTTCTACCAACTTGTTTTCTCTCTGCCTCTCCTTCCTGTCCCCTCCACTTCCTCTAGCACAAAGCACTTTGGGTGTGATGTCAGAAGGGCAAAATCCACTCCTCTCAAGAATCTTGAAGAGAAGGGTACTCACAACACTTCTTTGAATCATTGTTTTCACACCAACCCATGAAGAAGATTTTGTTTGGACCCTGCTGGAACAGCAGTCCTTTGCAGAGTCCTCCAGTTGTGAGGTGAAGGCAGGTGTTTCAAGGCAGGTGTGATCTCTATCCCCTAACCATCCACAGGGACCAGTGGGTTGAATCTGCATCTTGAACAAGACCTACCACTCTGCCAGTCTCAGCAGTACCCCTAGACCTCGCAGTGTTGAAGAACCCCTGAAGTTGTGTGCAATCCTCCCCTTGTTTGGGAGTCTGAGAACAAGGACCTATCTTATCCCTGTGTACCTGCATTGGGACCAGAGGAGGTACCTGCTGCTTGAGCAAAGCCTGCCTTTCTGACAGTCACACTGGGACTCACAGAACCATGTGATCCAAGGCAGCCACAATCCTAGTCTTTTCACCTTTGAACTTCTTTGAGGCATGCTTCAAGACCCGTTCGACAAGCTTAAGTCACCAGTACCCTCCATTGCTGTATTTTGCTTTCTTTAGACCTTCTAATGGCTCGCACAGTGCCAGGAAGTCTGGTTTGGAGCTGCCAGACCACCAAACACTGCAAAAGGGTACTACTGACTGCTAACTGCCCCCGTGGTCCATTTCTGGGCACAAGTAACTGGTTATGTCACTTCTACCCTATTTTTAGCTAAGAATGTTTCCTTTTAGAGAACACTGTGGTTATTGCTTGCCGTAGTCCCCTCATTCTTGACTCTGATTGCTGGATCTTTTATTTATGATTGGGTTGGTTCTTGGTTTGTAGACGTGTAAGGGCTGAGTAGGTGTTTTAGTCTCTGCTGATTCAGGGGAGAAGTCAATTCATTATTTTGCAAAGTGTCAGCAAAAATCAAACGTTTAACATAAACACACAAACAAGATAAATAGCCCTATAAAGCATTCAAGCCCCATACATATTGGTGCCAGTACCATGCATTGCCCGTTCACACCCTAATTTGAAGCTAGAAGGGGTTTGTACAGTCTAGAGAAGTACTTTTATTGTGGTGTAAGACTAATGTTGGGAGTGGTGTTTATGGTGTGAGGTATGTGTGATGAGCGCCGGTCGATAAGACACATATTTACTTTGTGCAGGGGAAGAAGGAACCAAAGTGATCCACATAAAGCTTACTAACTCTATAGGTGATCCTTTTACAGCATTTATGATCTGGAATTTCCCCCAATCTATTTGAAACACTATTTTCTAGCATGATCAACAAGGCATTTTTTCTACCATTCCTAAATATGCCTTGATATGCCCTCTACTGAAAAAACCCTCCCAAGTACCAGCTTTTATGGGTAATTATAGGCCTTTTCCTAATTTACCTTTAGTTATCAAACCTTTAGAGACAATCGCTGCATTCCAGATCCAGTAATTAATGTTATATAACATCCTTCATATCTTTAAATCTTGGCTTCATCCCAGTACTGGCCACCTGCATTTCAGTCTGGGATTCTGCCCCTAAGGCTGCTGATTTTTCCATCCCTTGGCAGCCTTAGATATGGTGGACCAGTGGATTATAGTATTACTATATTCCTGGAGCCCACAGCTTGCCAATGAATAGTGTTCTTCCTAGAAGAGCAGTGCTAGGATATTGTCCTAGCGAATGTTTGCTCCAGCCCTAAAACACTTTTTGTAGAGTTCCCCAGAGATACCTTATACCACCATCAATATTCAATATCCATGTTAGACCTTTCTTTCTTATTATCAAGCAATTTGATACTGCTTTTCAATTCTACCCTGATGGCACATAACTTGTCATCAAGATTAAAGATATTCCTGATCAGTTAAATCAACTTGACCTGTGATTGGAGGCCCTCAGATTTGGATTAAGGAAAAGTATCTGAAACTAAAGAAGGTAAAAACCAAGACTCTTCTTCTCAACTCTCCTTCCAAGATTGTCCTTTTCTTCTACTCCCCTTTAATATCCCCATATCTACTACCCTGCTTATAACCTAAGCTTTTAAGGATTTTACAATGACTTTGGATCCGCAGATTATAAAAATTAAAGAAAATATGACTTTCAACTAAGCTTTCTTGAACATATGCTCACCATCTCCTGGTTAAAGAAATAGCCAGCATGGTTGTAAAGTTTGTGAATTCCCACCTATGTAACATTTTGTATTCAGAGAAGGGCAGTTAGGCTAGGTACTGCCCTCAGGAAAAGATGTGTTTCTGTTACCCACAGATCTCTACAGTAGCTGGAAGTTGAAGAGATTGTTGCTTTCAAAACATTGTCTGTACCAATTGTGGACTTTTGTTAGGCCATAGGCTCTGATGCTAAAACAAGCTGGATGGAGATTTGCTGTTTGGGGAAAAAGAATTGGAATCTCCTCCCTTTCATTTTACATCTTGAAGCTAAACATTTTCCTTTCCGTTTCCAGCCTTGTTGGAGTATTGTCTCTTCTGTGGTCTTCCAACTGAGTATCTTTCTCTTTTATCAAGCTGCAGTGAGGAATGGCACCCACAGAGGGCTTAACTCATAGTGTTTCAATCAATTATCCACACAAATTGTCAGGTGATTTTTCCCTGATTATCCATTCCCTCAGCGAATTCTCACTCAAACGTCATTGATAGGACAACCTCCTCTACCCTCCCCCCTCCACCTCCTCCCCTTGAATATAGTTCTACTTATTGTTCTAATGGCCTGTTCATGTTTGTAAATATGCTTCTCTCACTTTGTACCTGTTTTTATATTGTAAAGAGCTTTGGCTTAAAGCGCTATATAAATTCAATAAACATAAACAAGCAAAAGACAAGCAAATTCTCTGGGATAGACCTAAATTCTGTTCATACATGTGGTTGATTTGAAATAGTATCAATAACTCACTTTATTAGAACTTGGAAAGTACTAGTGGGCAATCAGAAAAAATTAACTCACATGAAAAATATTTTTATTTTAAATCCCTATCTGAGATTTGATGAAAGACATGTTGTATGGTTTTAAAGACAGACAAACTGGGCCTCATTCTGAGTCCGGAGGTAGCCATGCCAGTAAAAACCGGCATGGCTGCCACCAGAGTCTTGAATTTACCAGCACCTGGCAATGGGCAATTACAGGGGCATTCCGGCCCGTTAATTGCCCATTGCCGGGTACCGGTAATTATTACTCACCATTCCCATTGAGCCCATAGAGTTGAATGGGAATGGGGAGGTCGTATGCACCGGCACCATTTGTGAATGGTGGCGGTGCATCCGACATGGTCTGCTTGCGGGTGCAGTTCCGCCGGCCAGGTGCCTAGATTCTTGGGTGCATGGCCGTAGGCTCTGGCCACAACCACCACAGCATAATACGGCCATGCACCCAAAAATCTGGCCATTGGAAACAGCCATTGTAATAATATGAGTACAGAAAAGGAATCGCAATTGAAGTGAAAATGGTACATATGATTGATGTATCATTGGGGTACAGGAGAAATCTTTTTCTGGGAAAAAACATTGCATAATATGTTAGGTAGGATAGTTTACAATCTCACATTGCATACAATCTCACATATTCATGGATTTTTTTAGACCCTCATAAGTAGTACATTCCAAGTACTGTGCTTCAAACAACAATACTGTGTGTTTTGCACAGTTGCTGTTTTTGTTAGCATAATCATTGGGTTATTGGGAAAAATAAATCCATACAGTGTCACAGTATGTTTGTTTGAAGTATGCAGTACTTAAGGAATGTTTAAGGTGCACAAATACGTGTATTTGTTGTTACAAGCAGTGTTGCAGTAGGAAGAAACGTAATTCTGTAAATGTTTTGCTTTTTGAAACTGCTGGTGGACTCTTTTTTTAAAGGAATCTTTGAAGTATTTAGATATCTGTTGGTGTATTGAAACTATTTTTTATTTCAAAAGGAGCATTGCAGTACTATTGATGTAGTTAGATACCAGTTGGCGTATTTTAACTGTTGATACTGTTATAGTTCTGAAGGATATTTTTTGAAGCAGTTCGATACTTGTTGCTGTATTCCAACTATTTTGCTATTCAAAAGTAGCATTGCAGTACTATGGCTGCAATTGCATACCATTTGGCGTATTCTAACTGTTGATACATTTACAGTTCTGAAGGGTATGTTTTGAAGCAGTTTCATTCCTGCTGGTGTGCAGTTTTGTAGGGAATATTATGAAGAAGTTTGATTCCTGTTGGTGGATTATAACTATTTTACTATTGGAAAGTAACATTGCAGTATTATGGGTGCAGTTAGATACCAGTTGGCGTATTCTAACTGTTGATAGTTTTACAGTTTTAAAGGTTATGTTTTGAAGCAGTTTCATTCCTGTTGGTGTATTATAGCTATTCAAAAGTAGTATTGGAGGAGTAGTATTGGAGTAGTATGGCTGCCGTTAGATACCAGGTGGCGTATTCTAACTGTTGACAGTTCTACAGGTTAGTGACCAAACTTTGTAGACCCTCATAATTAGTACTTTCTAAGCACTATGGTTGAAACATCAGTAGTGTGTGTTTTGCACAGTTGTTGTTTCTGTTTGCATAATCATTGGGTCATTGGGAAACAAATCTATATAGCATTCCCAAAAACATACTAAATGTATATTCCCATTCCAACACTATGGGTGCAGTTAGATACCAGTTGGCGTATTCTAAATGTTGATACTTTTATTGTTCTGAAGGGTATATTTTGAAGCAGTTCGATACCTTTTGGTGTATTCCAACTAGTTTGCTATTCAAAAGTAGCATTGCAGTACTATGGCAGCAGTTAGATACCCGTTGGCATATTCTAACTAATGATACTTTTACAGTGCTGAAGGGTATGTTTTGAAGGTGTCACTACATAATATCCCCAACAAAAATATTGCTGTAGATATGGCCGTTTGGTTCGCCATAGGCAATATTTTTTGTTGGGGAGATTGGGAGCAGGAGTTGCGGGGGTGTCCCCTGCACATTAAAAAATTATGCAGGGGTTGCGGGGGTGTCCCCCGCAGGGTCCATGTGTGAATTTCACCACAAAAATATGCTGATATTTTTGCATCGCAATATTTTTGCTGCGGAATTAACACATGGAACCGTTTTAAAGCAGTTGATTCCTGTTGGTGGATTTTTCTTTATGATTGGAAAGTAACATTGCAGTACTATGGGTACCATTAGATACCAGTTGGCGTATTCTAACTGTTGATTGTTTTAGAGTTATGAAGGGTATGTTTAAAGTACTTTGATTCCTGTTGGTGCATTCTAACTATTTTACTATTGAAAAGTACCATTGCAGTGTTATGGGTTCAGTTAGATACCAGTTGGCGTATTCTAACTGTTGATAGTTTTATAGTTCTGAAGGGTATATTTTGAAGCAGTTTGATACCTGGTGGTGTATTCCAGCTATTATGCTATTCAAAAGCCATTTAGGCGCACAGCGTATTCATGGAATTACACGTCCATAACCAGCCGTGGCGCAGAATGGTGCAGTGACCCTGCAGAAGCGCCAGTTACGACCCCAACCCCACCCCATGCGCCAAAGAAATCGCACAAATCCAGTACCAGGCGCAAAGGCCAGTGGACCAGCATACAGCCCCCTAACCACGAAAATGCTCGTAATGGTGAGACAGAGACTCTCTGTGGGATCCCCGTTAGAATTTTGTAGTGGACCCCATTTCCCAAAAGTGTTGTGGCCATGAGATCATAATCTGCTGAATTCATAACAACGGTTGCACTGCCCTTATCTGCCTGTTTGATTTGTAATAGCTTTGTTGTTACTAAGATCACGTAGGGCATTGCGTTCTTGCATTTTCAACCCTATATATGCATATTTACAAAGTTTGATCTCCATTGACCTAAAAAAACACTTGATCAAGACGTGTCTATGAATGATTCACATGTACCCATGATTATTGATTTAATACCTTGAATACCGTAGCCCACACTCTGGCCCTAGATGCCATTATGGCTACATACGAAGAAGATTGAGAGATATATACTAAGATTGACTGATGTAGTGTGGTTTTAACAGACTTTGTTTGCATAGATGAATGACACTCAGTTTGTGGTCTATTCATAATCCAATGCATGGAACGTAGCAGCCGTGTTGTGACTGTGGATTATTTTGTTTTGATCCTACAGACTCCCTCCTAGACTGTTCCAGTCCATTGACACCTACGGCAAGGTGGTAAAGTACAATTCCATCTTCCGTATTTTTGTTCCTCATTTACTGGCTGTTAAATCACAAAATACCCCAGTTCTGAGGAAGCTAAGACTGTCCTGATGAATGTGGTTGTAATGAAGTCATGCCACTGAAACCGGTCGACGGTGTTTGCTACATCTAAAAAAGGCAACAGTTAGCCTATTTGTGATTGTTTGAACAAACCTTTTTACATTGTCCGACTCCCCTCTAATTAAAACGAGCCCTGGAAGGGAAGTTGTGACTGTATTGTCTTTGTGTTTAAAGAATAAGGATTTTCTCCTTCTTCAATTGTTTTTGTGTCTTTTTAACCCCAGCAATCCAGGGTCAGTGTGACAAATCTGTGGGCTATTAAAGGACTGTTTACCCCATTAGCTGCCACACAAGTTTTTGGAGGGATATATATCCTCTTCAATACCCCTGGTGCGCTTTTTCTTTTAAATTACAGTTTCTCCCAATCTGTACCAGATTTGGAAGAAAGTGGTATAGGACTTACAAGGACCTACAAGGCTGGATGTATTACATACCATAGAAGTTGGTAATTTGACTCTTATTCTGTCACTTTTTAGACAGGCGTTGTAACACTGCAACCCAGTTGAGAACGCACGTTAGGCAGGGATAGTATATTTCTTTTTCTATCCTTCTGTCTTCTGCCACAGCCTTGTTTTTACATCTTTCTCGATCTTGAGCTAGATATTAGCTGATATTGTAGTCCATACCACAGTCATTTGGGTTGTGCCGACTGGACCTCCCTTGGTTCTTACTTGGCTGCGAACAACACAGATGTATATTGCCCATCTATTGTGTGTAACATAATCTAATATCCTGTTAACTTTGTAGAATTTGCCCTCTTGTCTAATAACTGGACGAAGGCATCCCTGCTGGCGCCGGATGATGCAGTCACAGGATTGGGGACAGGATTACACACAGGCACCTCCGCGGTGGTCTGTGCTGCCTCCTGTCCCTGCCCCTGGACTGCATCACTGGCACCAGTGTAATCCCCCCTCCAGGCCCAGTGCGTGTGACTTCCACAGCCTCCTCCTCAACCAAACCCCCCACCAACCTGGATGACTCAGTGCCATCTTCCTCCATAGGCCCCTGTTGGGTCTCAGCTGACCCTTCTGCTGCCGAGGAGTCCACCTCCAACCTCCGCCTCGTGGACCTACACATGGCAGCTGCGGCCGCGGACGCGGCACCAGGCTCCTCACTCCCCGAAGAGATGTCAAACTGGGAGGGGAGCTGGGCCTTGCATCTCCGGCTGGCGGTGGGATCCCTGCCGCTGTGCTCCACAGCACTATCTCCGCCCTCTTCATCAGTTAATGCTGCAGACAGGGAGAGACAGAACACAGGCATCAGGACAATGTACAATGGTCTGATACACACATGACAGTTGCAGATGAGTGGCAGTCGCAAACGTCAGACATGGCATCACACACCCCAACACACATGTCATTTCAACTCACACACATGAGCAAAACAACAGGAAAGTTGCAGCAGGCAGCACCATCCATACACAAACAGTAGCATGAGTAGCCGAAGGTGAGACTGACGTCACATGCAACACAGGGAGTGCAGAACACATGCACACACGCCACCAGACATACATGCATATGTACATCTCCACCGTCTGTCGCAGTGATAACATTGCCATCCATATCACATCTGGCAATGAGCCTCCTACATGTCAGTGTCACATGCATCCATGGTGTATCACAGTTGCACGCTTGTCATATACACACACATGCACATGTACATAGTGCAGGTACATGCAGGTGGAACCAGCATCCATGTGTGACACCACAACCATGCCAGAGTACATACACAGAAATTCAAAAATGTGTGCATCCACACCTGCATTTGGCCAGCATGCTTACCAACACATACAACATCGATGTGTCTCACACATGAGAGGACTCACATGTGGCAGGCTCACGTCCCTGTACATACACATCCATACATGGCCCTACAAAGACATATGTGCAACCTGCACACTCCTGCCACACCTCAACATGCACAGCGTCCAATCACTACGCATGTACACTTACCGCTCGACTCCAGACATGGATGTGGAGTGCTGGACGTATACGTTCCAGGACCCTCATCTGGTTGTTGGTTAGGCGGACTCGGCACCCATCACCATCTGTTGTCTTTAAGAGGTGCCAGGCCTTGTTGAGGGTCCTGGACCTGAAGTCCTCCCAGCGCTTCCGGACGTGATTGATGTCGCGGGCTGCCACCTCCTCCACGTTGATGGCAGCCACAATGTCTATCCAGATCCTCTTCCGTCCTTCATAATCGGCGCACAAACTTCCAAAGAGGGCATCATACTGCCCCAGGACCTGCTCCACGAGGATACCAACTTCATTGGCACTGAAGCTGGTTGCCCTCTGCCTCCCTGCTGGGGGGTTGCCACTGGTGCCAGATGGTGTTGTTTCCGACATGGCAACCCCAGAGGCAGGTGTGGGTGGGCAACTGGGTCCTGGGGCTGGGCTGTGGAGTGATGGTATCCCAGTTGGGAGTCTTTTGTTCCAGCAGGGGTGGTCACAGCAACTGGACCCCTGCAGATGGCTGACGTGCAGGCACCAAAGAGCAGGGCAGGTGTTTCGCAGGCAGGCAGGCAGCAGCAGATGGCAGGTGGGAGCGTGCTGGGGGCTCTGGGGGTCAGGAAAATGGCCTTCTGGGCAGGAGCATGGTCTTCCATGTGTTGTCGCGTGGCCAGCTTGATATGGAGTGATTTGGCACGTGAAAAAAGTGCACATCAGCATGTAATTCGAGGAAAGGCCCTTAGCGCGTAAGTGCGTCTTTGACGTTACGCGTGTGGGAGTTTCCCTCGTGACGGGTGCATAGTGATGCAGCACTTGAAAAAACAGCACGTTCGTGTGTTAATGCGCGTAATCCGAGCATAGGGCCTACGCGTGTAAGTGATGTGACGCGTGCTGGCGTTTCCCTCAGCACGGGTTAAAGGTGAGTGGGTCCCGGCAGTTCGCTGTACATGCCTTTCGTGGACACCGATGTGTGTGTTGCTACTTCATGTTGTTTCACTCACCATCACTACTTCACAGTGGATGAAGGACGTATCTCTTCTTTTGGTGGGGGTATTGGCTACACGTGTTTTTCATTATCACGCTAGTCTGACGGTGAGTTGCACACGCTATTTTTCCCACTGCGGCTGCCCCTGTGTATCGCGTACCCGTTTTCGAGGTCATAGTAGCCTGCGTGTCCCACGCGTATATGTTTTTCGTGTCCCTGGGTGCCACCGCGTACCGCATACAGAGGTTAATTCCACACACGTGGGTTACCGGGGTGTGTGCACAGTTTTGCTGCAGTTTTGGGGTGCCTGAGCGTTGCGTGACCATCAATTCATCACCTGGGTCACATACAGCCTTGCAGGTGCAGGGGTGCTTATAACATCTTGTATCCCACCCCCTTCACCCCAATTGCCCAGGACAATTGTCGTGCACACCTCCCATTGGCACTTCTCCATCTGTGTCGGCACTACTCCATCTGTGCCATGGTTGGGAGGCCACCAAAGGTGAGGGGCACCTTAGCTGGGCGTACTCCTCGTGGCGGGCTGGTCAGGGACGTGGCCAGGGTGACCAGGGAGTAGGGGGACTCCAGGGTGTCCAGGGTGGCTGCAGAGGAGGAAGAGACAGGGGTGCGCTAGCTCGGGACGATGTTGTGCCACATGTTGGTGCAGTCATGCCACCACCCCCTGCGGCTCCGGGAGATGCAGTTCTTGCATCTGGCACTGGCGCCCGTGTGCCCCGGCAGTCCGTTTCATTGACTGCCACGGGCCCAAAGGTAGTGGTAGCTGCAGGTGCAGCTGTGAACACCACCACCCAGGCTCAGGGTCTGCCAGTGCAGGCTGCGTTGGCACTTGAAGGGTCCATGGAAGATTTGCAGCAGGTCAGGAGGAACACCGTAGGTGCACGCAGGGCTGCCCTGAACGAGACACATGTCCCTGGGGCAGTAATGTCATCTGCTCCCACGACCAGCCGGGTGTTGGCAAGTGCAAGGGCAGATGCAGCCAACAACACCCCGGTTGTGAGTCTACCAACCAGGACAGTCATGGTCAATGACCCTGGCACAGCAGATGTTGCTGTGCAGGGTCCATTCCAGGGCACCCAGCAGCCACTGACGCTAGTCAGGCCTTCGGTCGTCCTTCCACCTGCCACTCCCTTGGTTCAATCCACCAGTGCCACTGGCCATACTGATCAGGGCAGCATTCGCAAGCCAGGGTCCACACCACTATCCAAGAGGAGGAAGGTTGCATCTGCAGCACAGGCTGGGACCCCAGACACAGCCACGGCCTCCTGCACGTCAATGAAGAAGCCTTTCTGTGCGCAAGAACTGGACTCCCTTGTGGACTACATGTGGGGCCACAGACGTGACATGCTAGTGGGGCCGAATTGTCAAATTACAGCTGCCCATCGGAATACCCACTGGAAGCATGTTGCGGATAATGTGAGTGCATTCGGCCATGAGGTGCGCATAGGTGCCGAGTGCAAGAAGCGTTGGGATGACCTCGAACGCAGCGCTAAGGCCGAGCCCCACGCGTATATGCTAATTACAGCATGACTCTGGTGACTGGTGTTGGGCCACCACCTGAGGATGACCTCACTCTGCACGAGTCACTCGTTGCGGAGTTCATACCAGCAGAATCGGTCGAAGGAGTGGGAACGATGCAGGACTTTGATGCCCCGTCCAGTGAGTGTTGTTGCATGTATGTCCAGCCCATGTGTGGTTTGGCTGTGTGATGTGTTGTGCTTGACTGCCACTACATGCTATGTGTACATGGTTCTCATGTGCTACTCATGCAATGCTTCACTGATGCGTGCTTGCTGTGCAGGATGGTGGACATGTAGAGCAGACGGGGACTGTCCTCATCACCACACTTGCACCCTACTCACATGCTAGTCACCCAGATGCCCCTCCGGTCCATGTTCCAGCTCACTGGCCCTTCTGCATGTAGCTAGGGGTGTCTTTCCTCTCAGCACTTTTGACTATGTCATTGCATGACTGACGTGCATGTGCCCTCTGCCTGCATGCGGGTACTCCACGTAGGCATGCCCCCTTGCCCCTCCAGCCCCCTGCAGCCCGATTACACCATTGCACTGGTGTGCATCATTTTAGCGTACTGGAATGGCCTGTTCAAGCCTCCTGTGTACATGCTACTTCCACCAGCCAACCTGTCAGACACATGCATTGGAGTACATCCTCTGCCCTTCATGCAGGGTGTCTCACTTAGACTGCGCAGATGGCAGATGCTCCACAGGGACATGAGTGCCCATTCATGCTCCGTGTGCATTCTATGCATGCCCCTATGTGTCCTTGACTGGATGATGATTGTAGTACGTGACCAGGATGATCAACATTTCATGGAATTTCTTCAGCCATCCCATGCCCACTCTGGCCCAGTCCTGTATCACACACATGTTTAGGGTGTCACAGACTGTATGGGGCACAGTCCTCCCCCAGTTTCAGGCCGACTGACTCTGTCCAACTGGTGTAGTGGCTTTTGCACACATGGGTGTACTACTGAGGGTTTGTCATGTGTCCTGCTTACTGTCCCATCATCATCTGCTGTGTTGTCAGTTGACTTAGATGATGCCATTGATGCTAGTCAACACGTCTGCCAATACACAGGCCTCTGGTCACCCTTTTGCTACAATGCAAGGTATCCCTGCATTTTCACTCAGGGGTGGGAGGGGTTTGCCTGTAGCCATGCAACCCATTGCATGCACATTGCACGTGATGCCTGAACTTGCCCTTGCACTGCCTTCATGTTTTTTGATACACATCATGAAGTACTTGTTCATGTAGATAGTGAGTAACGTACACATGTTCTGCACTGCATCAACCCACTTCTGAGCCGTGTTACAATGTTCTACATGCCTACTCACTGATGCAATGACAAATTGACCAGGCATGAATGGCAGGTTCTCTTTTGTGTGTGACATGTCTGCTTCATGTGTTGGTTGTCTGTGTGATGTCCATGAGGAGGATGGTGTTGTCATGCCAGGCACAGGGTTATTATCACAACCGTAACCCAGCACAAGTGGGGGTCCTGGGGTGGTAGACCACAAGATCCCACATGTGCTACAGACCATCTTGTCTTTGGCTGGCAGCCCAGATGACCACTCTGACAGCCATGTCGAGTTGGATGTGCATCAGGTCCATACGTCAGGGGTGAGTGATTCTGATGTGGACACTCCTCTGTCCGCAACATCTGCACTGAGGGGCCAGGCAGTGGTGGGACCTCCGCCTGTGGTGGATCAGGACACAGGGTCACCCTCCACACCAGTCGCTGATGTGCCTGGGGCATCATGTAGACGGGGGCATGTAGTCGTGCAGCCACAGGCGGTGCCAACCCAATGAGGACAGCCGGTCCTTGGGTCCCACAGGTGTTGAGCCCAGCAACGCAGTGGCCGCGTGCCACAGAGGTATACTGAGTGGGAGCAAGACATGACTGCCAATTCAGAACGGCAGGGGGCAGCACTTGATAACATCGCTGTGAGCATGGAACGTGTGGCCCAATCCGTGCTCCCCCCTACTAGGCAGGTGCTTCTCCAGCGGCAGGCAGCGCAGTCCACGGCCCGTTCGCTCAGGCTGGGCATGGCGGCCGCAGACAGGGCATGCCAGGCTGAAATGTTTTCTCTGCGTCAAGCAATTGCTGCTCACGCAGAGGCACACATGAAGGCCATGGAGGGTGAGTATGCTTCCCTCAGATCCACTCTGGGTGTCCTCTTGATGTCCCAGAGGGTGCGGTCAGAGGAGAGGTTGGAGCAGCTTGAGCGTACCATCTTGGCTGAGCTATGTGCTTGCCGGGAGATGCATCAGTTGTCCAGCCAGACCACGCAGGAAGAATTCTGTGTTACACGTGTTACCTTGCAAAAGGAAGTACGTGTATCATGGGAGGTTCTGCATGCAGACCTGCGTGTCATTGCCGCACAGAACCAGGCTCACCCGTCCGGCAGACTCGCTGCCAACGAGGGGCAAGCTGCGCCTAGGTGAGGTCAGGCTCCTGGCCCACCTCCTCCTTTTCAGGATGAGGCAGACTCAGACGACGACATATCTCCCACATAGGTCAGGCTGTGCAGGCGTTGAGCCCATGGAGGGTTTTTTTTGTCTCAACATCATCGCATGTGGGTGTTGAGGTGCACCCTGTATCCCCCCCCTCCTGGGTGCCTCCCCCCTCCGGGCTGTATGTGGCCATTTTTAATTTTTGCTTTTAGTTTAGTTAGTTAATATTGACTATTTGATAGTTATTTTAATTAGGTTATGTAGGTTGTTCATTGTTAGTTTAATTAGTTAATATAGTTTAATATTGTTTGTCTATTGTGCATTCATGTGACGGTGTGGTGCTTTGTGGCTTTCGAAAGCATCCACTGTCTGTTCCAGCTGGCCCTTCAAGCTTGTCTCGTGTATGTGTTTGCAGCTTGGGGTCCTGACTCACTTAGGCCACTCCTGCTTCCCTTATCCATGGGCTCGCTAGGATGGTTCGGTGTAACAAAATATTACACAAGGGCTTTGGACTTTCCTCATAACTGTGGCCTGTCTGCTGCTGTACTACTTGTGTTAACACCCCTAGTGGGGATTGTTTGCGTTTTATCCACCCCATGTCTGTGATCAATTTGGGTGAGTACGTGATTGATGTCTCCATTAATTGATGTGGATTGTGATGTATGTTATTTTCTTGCCTGTATATGTGCTTGATGCACTTCATGCTGTAGACAGTAGCCTGCACCCTTGGCCTGTCAAAGTGACACTGATGGTGGAAGGAGTTTGGATGTAGGTCTGTGGCCTGGACCAGTGACAACCAGCATGAAGACACACAGACAGGGAACTTTCCTGCCTTATTAATTTATTTTATGCCCTTTCTGCAGGAAGATGAGCCTCCAGACTACCTTTGTCAGCAGACACAGGGACGAGTAATCCAGAAAACTGGTCACGTTCGGTGGTGCAGACGTGTGGATGTGTGCGCAAGCAGAAGCACAGGGCTTGTGCGAAGACGTCTGACAGAAGCAGACATGTTTCCAGGAGCTCCAGGCAAGGTGAGCAGCACAAGGGCCCACACCGCAGCCAACCTTCCACCAGGCACATGCATGCTAAGTAGCACCTGTGCTGGGGAGCTTTTCCAGGCATTGTTGGAGAAGCACACAGTACAGCTGACATGCGTTGAGGGCCAAATGCCAAGTGGCTTTACAAGTTGTCAGGGGCACACACAGGGGCCGTCAAACATATCCTGGAGTAACTCCTGCTCCATTGAAGGTGAGTTATTAGGGTAGTAGCGTTTCTAGCCAGATACTGATACAGCGCACAGGGACACCCAGCGAGACACAGACTTGTGGGCAGTGCATGTCATTTGCATGTGCAAATTGCCAGGTGCACTACCTATTGAAATCTGCGGCTGCCAGAACACAACTTGTACTGAAGTTGCACCTTGCTATACGCATCTAGCAGCTCACCCAGGGACCATTGTATCATGTGTGATTCTTGACCCATTGGTCTTCCATTTCCCACGTGGCCACATACGCCTGCCTTACTGCATTGACAGTGTATGAACCATCGGTGGGCCAAGCTAACATATGGGTACAAAGCAGCAGACAGGGGTGTTTGTTTGTGGAGAAGTCACTTACTTTGGGACATGGATGGGGTTGTGTGTGTGTGTTGTAAACACACATTCAGATTAGTAACTCACACTCTCTTTGCAGCATTGAAGTGCTCCTGTTACCGCACCTGAGAGTGCGCAGGCAGGAGGTCAGCACTCACCCCAGAGATAAGTCTCTCTTTGGCTTGCATTTGCCTAATTTGGTACAATCTGCATGATAAACATGTTATCTCTAATTGAGTATGTGGTTTTGTGAATAGTTGTATTTTGCCTACTTTCCCTTGCAAATCCACATCCTGCCCCACTTTCCGGTTATCCTGAATACCAATGCCTTTCCATGCAACATATCCCTGACCCTCCTTCCCCGCTGGGGTCTCAGAGGCCTGTGTAAGTTTGACCTTGCAGGCACCCAGACCACAGAGGGGGTGGTTGGTTTGTGCCACTCCTGCGCCTGGACACCGGAGTTGTGACACTACCCATCAGTTGTTGCATCCTCATTGTGTGTTATATACTGTAAATGCTACCCATCCTGTTGGACCCTTGTTCAACTGTGCTACCTTGGTTGTTGTATCGTTGTGCTTGTACATGTGCTTTGACATTTCCTGCTACTTCAAGTCATCTACTGGAGATTATTCCAGGGTTTTTTGGTGCCTACAGCCTTTTTCCCTGGTTTGTGGGTTTGCCTACTTGGAGTTCTCTGCGATTTGGTATTTTTACCAGTCAAAGTGGCCTCAGAGGGGCCTGCACCCTATTTACACACAAGCTGGAACATGGAGACCAAGGGGTAAGGTGATCCTGTAGCCAGGTAGACTTGCGGGAAGAAGGCTACATGCCCCAGAGACAGATGGTCAGAAGGTCATGGTGATGTGTAAATGAGGGAGGGCCTTTTGTTGTTGGACAGTTGGCTTGGGCTACAGTGTTTTGGGCACTCTGACATTGTAATTGTGGGGTACTATGTACATGATGTGTTGTGCTGGGCAATGCCTGTTCCTGTGTTGTCTTTACTTTTCAGGTGTCAGGGGATTGGTGTGGTTTGACATGCTGGCGTGTTCACATGGCCAATGTTCACATGTGATGTGTACAGGACACTGAGGGTCACTTGATTTCACATGCATTTATTGAGTGCATGTCCCTAATGAGACACAAAGTTGCACAACGATCCATCACACGTACAACCACCCTTCCATGGCCACAGGTGCACACAGATTGCATTCTCATGCCTGCGGTGTCCATGCAGCACATGATCTATTACCATTTGGGTATCCTGTACATGCGTCAATTGGTTATAGATTTAATTAGCCTTTTTTATGTGATGCTCAAGGTGTATCTGCAACACAATGGCTGCTCAAAGTGCTGTGTGCTGAGCAGTGTGTTGCAGGAGACACACACAGCACATGGGTTCAGGAGTAGGGATTTTGCCTTGCCCAATGTGCATGTGAACAGGCATTCATTGTTGTGTTTATGGTAGGACTGGTGGATGGCATTTGTGTATGGCTTGGTATGTGTGGGAGGCTGTTGGCCAGTCATTACATCTGATTCCATGTCAGGTGTCATTGTCTCGGGACACTTTCCATTTATGACATGTCACTTCGTATCTTATTGGCCATGTGTTGGGCTTTTGCTATTGCATGGGTGTGGCAGACAAGGGTGATGTGGGTTGGGAGGGTTTGGGTGACATACCAGGGATTCTCATGGCCTGTTTGGGGGGGGGGGTGTGATACACACCTTGCATGTGTTGCTTTTTTGGTCACACAGGATTGGTTATGTTTAAATAGTAGCTAGAGATGCACACAATGTAACACTTCCGTGGCAACATTCTCAGGGTGGTAAGGTTGTGACAGTTGACTGTCTCTTTGTCATCATTGATTGTCACCTGGTATGTGCCAGGACTGTGTGCACTCTGCAGGGGTGGGAGTTTAGGTGAAGAATGTGGCCACAAGCTGGGTCCGGGCTGCCTCGGCACGTGCCCTGTCCCTCCCATGGCCAGCGCCTGTGCCTGTTGTTGGGGATGTGGGGGCACCACCATGTCCACCGGTACCTCCTGCCATGTTGCAACATTGTGCAGGACACATGCTGCCACAATGATCCTGCACACTACTGGGGATGCATATAGTAGCTGCCCACCAGAGCGGTCAAGGCAGCGGAAGCGTGACTTGAGCATTCCGAATGTGTGCTCCACTATGTCCCTGGTTGCAATATAGGAATCATTATATTTTACCTGGGGTGGTGTGGTGGGGTTCCGGATTGGCGTCATCATGTGGTTGCTCAGAGGGTAGGCACTGTCCACTGGGGAGGTGATAATAGTTGAGATTATTAGGGTTTGGGTATTTGTCTGTGTGTGACATGCATGCATGTGCACAGACATTTGTACTCACTTAGGAGCCATGTGTCACCAAGCTGCCCAGCTTCCAGGGCCCGGCTCAGGGCGGACATTCTGTATATGAAACTGTCATGGGTGGAGCCAGGGTAGTTTGCATAGACAGAGGTGATAATTCCTTTAGCATTGCATACAACCTGCACGTTGATGGAATGCCAGTGCTTTCGGTTTCAGTGCTCATGTAAGGTCATCTTCCCACTATCTGACGAGGTCTAGGATGATACGAGGTGGAAACTTATACCTGCCATAGACGTGGTCGTCAGGCATCCCAAAAAGGCTGGTCCGGGGAAAAAAAATGCGGGCCCTGGCTATTCTCCTCCTCCTGCGGTGTCCCACGATCAGTGCTGCGACAAATGGGGCATTCATCGTAGCTGTATATACGTGTTTGTTGTTTGCGCGCACTTTTACACTTTTATATTGTGCGCGTGGACACTTCCGCCTGCCTTCGTGTGGCGGACGTGTTGACGCCTTTGCGCGTCTTTTGCCGTGCGTGGGTTTCCCGTATTCGAATCCATGAATATGGGTTGTTCGCGTGCGTGTGGGCGTTCCGTGTATTTCTCTGCAGTACTTCCCCAGTTATGCCTTCTTTTTCACGTGTTGTTCCCCATTCCACGTGTTACGCCCAGTGTCCCGCCCCCTTTTTGGTGTGTGCGCGAATGTTGGGCGCTTTTCCTGTGCGCGTCGCGCACAGCGTTTGGGATGTTGCAATGAGGTGTGCGCCCGTGTGTGCCACGCACGGGTTTGGCGCACATCACGAGGAAAACACACGCACGGAATTCCATTAATCGCACACGTGCGCCTGTTTTTTCACGCTTGCGCCAGCTTGCGCCAGCTTGCGCCAGGATTTTCGGCGCACGCTTGTTGCATGAATCGGCCCCTAAATGTTGTAAACACTCATAATCAGTATGTTTTAAGCACTATGGTTGAAACAACATTACTGTGTGTTTTGCAGAGATGTTGTTTCTGTTTGTATAATCATTGGGTCACTAGAAACAAAACATATCAGGATTTTTAAAAAATGTAGTACATTTTAGTGAATTAAATGTTCACACTGTTTGTTTGAATTGTGCAGTACTTAAGTGAATATCTACAGTGCGCTAACTCTCGCTAGTTTCACAGGTCAGTGACTAAATTTTGTTTAAGGAATATTACGCAGGCATTTGTTAGATTTGCTGGTAATCTCTACTTTAGAGTAATGGAAGTATCATTGCTTTCAAACCAACCACATCTTTTTTAATGTATGCAGTATAGTGACCTGTAGTGGTTGTGGCATCAGTGTGGTAGATTATGCCTACTGTGGTGAAGGTTTACTTGCCAAGAGATACTTGCCCATGTGTGAAGCTAGTAAGCTTGCAGTTGTTTTTGTTACCATCTACGTTGTACTTTAAAAGCATTAGTATTACATATTGGCTATGTGAGTGTATGTGTAAGGTGGAACGATTGTCTGAATTGCAAACAGTTCATGATATGGCATGGTTTGCATTTTGTATCAGGTGATGAAATGGAAAGGATTTACAATTTGGTATAGATACATACACAAATCGTACATTAGGAATGTGCTCTTGTAAAACATGGTTGCAGAGAGTGCATGTATGTTTCCACATGTATGAAATCTAGAAGATTTCATTTGTAAGTATGTTTTTGATTTCCAGTACTTGCAGTAACTACATTAGAAATCTGTGTAGATCTTCCTGTGTGTTTATGGTGAATTTTACCATTCCTGCACAGTAGTCCAATTCTTGCCTGATTCCTGAGACGCTGTAAGTGTAGTCAGGATTATTTGTGGCATTTCTATGAAGGATTTGTAAACACAACTGGTCTGAGCAATTCAACTAAATGTTTTGAACAATTGGTGGCAATTGGAACAGATTGCTACATTTGCATGGTAATTTACACCAGTTGTGTTGGAACATTTAAATGGACTGGATAGTTCTCTCTCTGTGTCATTCGGTTGGCCTCCACTTGGTATTTTAGAAGAGATATTTCTCTTTTTTTCTGCTGATAGATGTCCACGTGTGTTTGTACTAGAACATTTTTTGGTTGTACTACTTGATGGAGTAGCAGTTGTTATTAGTTTCTTTGGTGGTATTGTTGGGAGATCTCTTATAAGTTATGTTTGCATTCATTGTCTTTTAAGAAGTTTTCCTTTTTGAGGAACAGGATACATATCGAGATGGGGTGTGTAGAGTGCACGTAGTCTGTTGTACTCTATAATGCAAGGAATGTCAGCCTTGACTTTGTTTGCATCAACATTCACTAGGAATAGTCCTTCGAGTGTAAGTAGACGTGAAAGTGCTACATAACCCATACCTTCTTTAAAGACTGTGCTGCAGATGTAAATCAATGCCTGATCTAGGGTTAGACCTTGCGATTTGTGAATATTGATTACATATGCAAGAGACAGAGTGAATTGCTCTCTGTGTACATACATGTCTTTGAAAAGAAGGAATCGTGCTGTTGAGCGTCCTATCCTTTGAACGTCTGAAAGTTTGTCAAAGTGGATTTTGACAAACTGAATGTTGTTGTCATGTGGATATGTCTGGAAGACAACAACTGTACCAATTGCTCAATTGACTAAACCTTGCTCAACGTCAATTATGGTTATGTTTTAGAATTACTCTGTAGTTTAAACACAATGTAAACATTTTCCCCAAACCGGGTGTGTTGGAGATACATTTTTCTAAGCTTTTTAGTCATGCTGTTGCTTGTTGGCACATAGGGAATGTCATGTCATGCACTTCTAGTTTGTCTGTGGAGCTAATATGCATTATAGGTTGCATTTCTTTTTTTTAACATCGTCTTATTGAATTGCATACAGCTTTCTAGGGTTGGCATTAAGGACATACATTTTACATTTTTTGTGCTACTTGTTCCATGACATCTGGAGCGGATGTGTCATGCCATATAGCTCATGTATAAGTCTACTATTTAAGATAGATTGGGCCTCATTATGAGCATGGCAGTAGCTGTGCCTGTATGGCAGGCACGGCTACCGCCATGCTCGCTACCGGCTCCGCCACCCATGACTGGACAATAACCGGCCCATTACGAGATGAATGGGCCAGTAATTGCCCATTCGCGGGTGGCGGTAATGCCGGGCTCCCGATCCCCATTCTGCCCCATAAGGCAGAATGGGGCTGGGGAGCATGGTTGCACCGGCAACGTTGATAACAATGCCGGTGCAATCCCGTGTTCGGCTCGCGGGTTCTGCTTAGACCTCCAGGTAAGACCTGGCAGCTGTCAGGAACCAGAAGAACTTGTAATGCGGCGGCACGGTATAAACGGTGCCATTAATACCGTGGCCGCCACCCTTATAATGAGGCCCATTGTGCATCTTTAGAAAGAACACCAGTCCTAATGCTTTTTAAAATGTTAGCATAGGTGAGTTCTGCACACTGACACATCTTTTGAGTTAGTTATCTGTATTGGATATGTTGCCAGAGATTTACATTTTCTATGCTGCCAAGTGTGTTGCGACACTGTTTGTGTCCTAAGGTTTTAAAAATAGGTTCATCTTTCACTGGTGTTAATTGTAGGAGATCTCAAAAAACAATAAAGTGTTTTCCTGCAAAGAGTTCTTCTGAGGTGAATTAAAGCCAACATTAGGTTGGAGACCATGCTTACCTCATCTGTTAGGAGCATTTTCATTTGTTTCAGAATTCTGTG
Organism: Ambystoma mexicanum; assembly: GCF_040938575.1. Lineage (NCBI taxonomy): Eukaryota > Metazoa > Chordata > Amphibia > Caudata > Ambystomatidae > Ambystoma > Ambystoma mexicanum. Next base: position 1,095,291,189 of record NC_090941.1, read on the forward strand.
TACTTCAGTAGCAGCTTCTGTTGATAGTTTGTAGTACTCTAATTTGTTTCAGTGTTCTACTGGAAAGAGTAATGGTCAGTGTAAAGTAACACCTCCTATGTTGTAGGCAGCTAAACCTGTGGGGCTGTTACAAGCTGCGAAGTTGTTAACTTTTGTAGGAATTTGATGATGATTTTTTATTAAGAATGTTTTTCCAGAACCAGCTTCATCACTTACATAGAGGAGTAGAGGCTTATAATTTTGACAGCTACACGTTTTACTTTCATGCTTCAACCCATGTTAAATTTCTTTAGTGACTTCTAGGAAAATGCTAAGTTGCTCATCATCTAGTTCTGATTTCAGCAGTGCCAAGTTTTCTTCTGATTGCTCATATTGATACATGGTGTTTTCTACTTCAGTCATGGCTAATTCTGCTTCATTTACTATGCATGGATCTCCAAGTGGCTCTTGGCTTCCTGTAACAGAATGTTGACTGCCCTCAGGAATGTCCTCATTTAGTTGTGCTTGAACTTCTTCCTCTTGTTGGCGTTCATTGTCCTATCACACAATCAGGGGATCATAGGATCATAGCCCATTCATTATTTAGAAAATTGCAGCAAAAATCACAATCGATACAGAACATAACAGAGGAATCTGCAGCCAGGAGTATGCATATCAAACCAAACACAGGAGACAGAAGGATAGACGGAAGTTTTAACTATCCCTACCTGTTAGTCCTCTAGTAATAGGTAGCACTGGTGTGCCACTTATCTAAAAGCAGACAGGATACGGAATGTAAGTAAACCACAATGCTAGTATGCAGCTCTGATGTTTAGTGAGGGCTGGGACTACCCTCTGCTGAAAAAAGACATCAAACACATTGCAAAGGAAATGCTGTGTGTTGCGTCATAGGCAAAGTAAAAAATACACACACAGGCACAAACTTGACTGTTCTACTTGTTTCAACAAATGACTTTTTAATAGCCTGTAGACCCAAACTAGTGTGCGTGAAAATAAAATAAAAAAGATAATCCGAATCATCAGTTATCTTGTGCAGTCAGGGGTTTTATGCTGACCCTAAGATTTGTTAGAACCTTTCACTTGTTTGTACTGATATGCAAGTCATGCAGTGGGTGACGAAGAAGTAAAACTGCTGTCACACATTCAAGGAACCTATAAGGTGAGGTACTGAAGTAGTGTGGCAGGCTGGAACCTGTAATTACTGTTGGTTCTTGGTCTACCGGTTTCAGTGGTTTCTTAAACACATTTACCCACTTTCTTCAGGACTGTCTTCAGGTTGACTGTAAATAGAGTGAATTAGAATGGCTTGGACAGATGTCGTGAAACTTCAATCCTCCTTGCGATTCTTGCCATTATGCCCGTGAACATATAGTTAGCTGGGTTATGTGGTACAGGCACATGCTTTCCGAAGCAGTACATCTGTTTGGGTAGTATGTGTTAATGCATTGTTTTTCAAAATGTCCTGGCTGTTGGGATAATTTGTATGTATTGTTTCTATGTCTTGGTACGATTTTAGCAATCATTTTCTGGATACAGCTGGACCAAGGCTTAGTCAGACTATAAATTCAGATTTGCCATATAAGGCTGTGCCTGTTAAACGGTCTGCCGGTTCGTAGCATCCACATTTTGTATGCAAGAGCATTTTTATGCCAAAGCTGTACAATTTTTGTGACAGTGTTTTGTCAGATGATATGTCATCCCATAGGTTGTTTAGCTCTGTTTTCTCAGCTTTGGTTAGGTAGGCTGTGACATATCTTGCAACAGCAGTGGAATTGTCTGCAATATATTATACATCTATGTTTACATTCCACAAGAGGGCAATGATTGCATTGTAATCATTGATGTACTTTGAAGCTTTGTTTCTTTTAATGCAGTATGTGTTTTTAGGCGATTTGACTTTCACACTGTGTCTAACAGAAGACATGAAGCTGTTTACTTGTCCTTCAGCTGAAACTGGTCTAAGGAAACCAAAGCAGTATTTGGTGCAATATTTACCTTTGTTTTTATATCTGCTCAGCAGTATTTGCCACACTCATGTTTTTGAAAGCGTACAATTTGTGCACAACACCTCTGCAGGAGCAGGAGCTCCCCTGAAGTACACTGCAGGAGCAGTGCAACCACCACGATGATCGACTGGAATCCACCATCTAGCTGCAAGGTATGCCAATAGGAATATTGTGCTGCCATGAACTCAGAAAGCCTGAACAATAATATTATTGCTGCAACGCCGGAATCGCGGGCGCTATTATCACCAGAAATATACCGAAGTGTTTACCAGAAGTTCACTCCCCGCATACCAGCAGAAATGTACTTCTGCAAAGTGAGGCTCCATTAGATGCCACGAGGCATCCACCATTCCAAGATGGCCGCCTGCCGATTTGAGCCCCTACCCACAATGCTATCCTAGTGCTGCTGCCATCGTGGTCATCGGATTGGCTGCTGCCCTGTTATTGTCAGCCAACCCGAACCGGAGGCGAGAGCCGGCCCTCTTCACGAAGGCCCGACTCACAAAGGCTCCCTGTCCCTTGCCTGTCCTCAGCCTTCCTCGCTGTTCGCCGGTACCCCCTGCACGTTTCCTATCCTACCACCTCCTCACCTACATCCTGTGCCTGTGTCAAAGGAAATCGGTAAATCACCAACCTGGTGCCGCCTGATCGGTAAGACCCTGCCTACAATTTGACTTGCCAGTACACTGCCCTACACCTGCCTACAGGCCTCGTCTAAAGGCTCCCTTGTATTCGTGTTCACATCTTCAGCGGCACGAGCTGCTAAGTAGCAAATCTCTCTGCTCGATTCTGCTTAATCCTACTGTACGAACAAGATCACCGTCTCCGACATTGCATTCCTTAGAACATTGCCCGCGCCATACTTTGTTCGTAGCCGTTCATCCCCACGTGTGGGCGTTAGCCACTGCTTTGTTGCTTCCGCTCGTAGCCTCCTATAGAGCCTTGCCTCTCTGCTCTCTCATCTCGCTCACAGCTGCTCATCCACGTGTGTCCAAACTTAATTACATTGCTGACTTTGCTCGCAGCCCCTTAGGGCATGCACCCTGCCTAGGCGCATCATCTGCCCTTTGCAATTCTGTAGCTTTGCTGTGTTCACATGATTTAGACGTACTCCCATAGCTAAATAACTTCATTCACTCAAATCTATTACTGTCACCTGCCTACACTGACTAGCATAGAAGATCCCTGCGCCAAAATTGCACCCTGCCTATGTGCAGCCCTGTATTGCTCAGTATGAATTGTCCCACGCCCAATATAGCCTTGCTGTACACTAGGGCTGTGCTGTGCCCTATGGTCTCTTACTGACTACTGTGCAGTTGCATTGCACCCTATGGTCACACACGTCCAGGCTGCGGGTAGCTCTACACTCTAACCGTGCTGGCCCTTAAGGTCGCTTACAGACCATTTCAAATTGTGTTGTGCCTTATGGTCGCTTACAGACCACTTCAACCTGTGTTGTGCCTTAAGGTCGCTTACAGACCATTTCTACTTGTGTTGTGCCTTAAGGTCGCTTACAGACCATTTCTACTTGTGTTGTGCCTTAAGGTCGCTTACAGACCACTTCAAATTGTGTTGTGCCTTATGGTCGCTTACAGACCACCCCAAATTGTGTTGTGCCTCAAGTTCGCTTACAGACCATTTCAAATTGTGCTGTGCCTTAAGGTCGCTTACAGACCATTTCAAATTGTGTTGTGCCTCAAGTTCGCTTACAGACCATTTCAAATTGTGCTGTGCCTTAAGGTCGCTTACAGACCATTTCAAATTGTGTTGTGCCTTATGGTCGCTTACAGACCACTTCAAATTGTGCTGTGCATAAGATCGCTCACTCTGCGGCCTGCAGCTCTATTGCTGTTGGGTTTGGCAAACTCTAGATGCCATCTGATATATGCAATCTAGCCTCTGATAGGACTGTCATTTCTAGATGCCCCCGATGTACGCAATTTAGCCGTCAATAAGACGGTCATCTCTAGAGGCCCCCTGATGTATGCAACTTAGCCACTGATAGGACCGCCATATCTAGCTGCCTCTGATATACGCAAACTAGTCGCTGACACGACTGTCAAAACTAGTTGCCGTTGACATACGCATTTTAGTCACTGATAGGACTGTCAAGGTAGATGTACCTCGCTGCTTGCACGTCAATTACCATTGAGTTGTCAAATTTAGACGCCCCTCAGCTACCTGCCTCCCAACATGCATATCACCAAAACACACCTAACACTCACTCTTTGCACCCTACTCTGGACCCTTCTAACCATCATCATAACAATGGCTCACACCAATTCCACACCTTGTAACCTGCAAGAGAGAAACATTCGACTTAGAGCAAGGCTGCCTCGCCTCTATGACCTCAAAAACAAGAGAGCTAGACCACCAGGCCTTACCTCAACTCCTACTACACATGACCCGAACCGTCCTGCCCTAGTGGTAGAAAGAAGCCATAAACTTCAAACCGACCTCTATAATCAGAGGAGGTCTAACACACCTAATCTTAGACTGATTCAAGATAAAATTACAACTCCTAGCCTATCAGGAGCCCTTATAAATGCGAGGTCCCTCATAGCTCATAGTACTGAAATTGCGGACATACTTGCCCTGGACAACTTAGATTTACTCGCAATCACCGAGACCTGGCTCCATGACGCCACAGGTCCTGCACTCATGATTGCCGTACCTGATAATTACAACATTCTAAGAGTTGATCGCCCCAACTCTCGAGGAGGTGGCCTAGCCATCATCGCCAAAACTAAGCTACATGTAAGACTCATCCCTCACCCGGAAATAACATCATGCGAACTCCTCTCAGCCAAAATACCTATCTCTAACAATAGCACACTAACTGTTCTCTTGGTATATAGACCACCAGGCCCACTAGGCAACTTCGAAGAAGACTTATCTAGCCTCTTTACTAACAACATCAAAGACACTACCCAGCTCTTATTACTAGGTGACTTCAACTGTTGAAATGATAATGAGGACAAACAAGCCCACTCCATCCAATCCATTATAGCTGATCATGGCCTGACTCAGAACATTTTTGCCCCCACGCACATAAAAGGACGGACTCTAGATTGGATAGCTAATCGAAACTGTAACACCACTATCTCTAAAATCCTGCCACAAACATGGACGGATCACCACCTCATCAGTTTCTCATTAACTATGGAACTGCCTAAACCAATTAACCAGGACATAGTACCAGCCATGCCAACCAGAAGTAAAAAAGACATTACTTCGGAAAAATTGCTCCCTCTCCTCCTACCAGCCCTTGCTGTTAGCAATACCAACCAGGACCCTAACACACTAGTTGAACATTCAACAACGCCATGTCCAATGCGTTGGACATAATAGCCCCCATCAAACTTCGTAAAAGCAAACGCGAATCTCATCTCAACTCATGGTTCACCCCTCACCTCAAAGAACTACGATTCCAAAAGAGCAAACTCCAAGCTATCTGGAGGCATACACCCTCAGCTGAGAATAAAACCATCCTTAACAACTTTGCCAATAAATATAAGAAGGAAATAATCCAAACCAAAAAAGACACATTCAATGAAAGAATTAGCAAGGCTAATTCCAATTCTAAAGAACTCTTCTCCATCCTCCGAGAAATGGAAAACCCTATTGCTCCCGCAGACAACGTCCCCAAAGATAAACAGTGGTGTACTAGCATCCAAAATGCCCTAGCTAACAAAATTGCAACTCTGCAAACCAAAATTGCAAAGAAGAAAGCATCCTTGAGCCCTACTAAGGCCCACATTATCCACTCGACTAATTCACACCGAACAGCCACCCAATACAATTGCTAACCTTTCAGTTTTACCAACATATCCATCCTAGAAACCGAAAAGGTGATCCTATCACTAAAGCCCTCTAACTGCCAAGGTGACAACTGCCCTGCACAAGTCATTAAGGACGCAGCACGAGATTTAGCACCCTTCATCTCTAAACTAATTAATGCTTCATTTAAATCTAGCATTGTACCATCTAACCTCAAAGAATCTTGGGTACTACCCCTCCTTAAAAAACAGACACTCGATCCAGCCATCCCTACCAACTATAGGCCAATCCCCACAGTCCCATTCCTCCTCAAAATCTTTGATAGAGTAGCCTACCTCCAGATCCAAAACTATCTGGAGACAAACCAACTACTAGGTACTCGCCAATCTGGCTTCAGACCATTACATGGCACTCAAACAGCCCTTATCGATCTCAAAACACAAATCGACGAGCTGAAGGATAAAGGTAAAACAGCTATGCTCCTCCTCCTTGATCTATCAGCGGCCTTTGACCTAGTGGACCACGCAGTGTTATGCAACCACCTAGCGTCTGCCGCCCATTTCTCAAGCGAAGCTATAGCCTGGGTACAATCCTTCCTTGCCAACCGTACGATGAGAGTGTTCTCCCCTTTAGCCTCAGCGGACCCAATACATATCACCTGTGGCGTCCCACAAGGTTCATGTGTCTCACCTACCATGTACAACATCTTCACTAAGCCACTCTTCGACAAATTGGACAGACTAGGGGTAACCTATACCAACTATGCGGACGATACGCAAATCCTCTTACCACTGTCTGGCAACTTTGTCGAAGACACAGCGCTAGTAAATAAGATCTACCTCATCATTCAGGCATGGATGGCCTCCCACGGCCTCTGCCTGAATGATGACAAAACTGAGATACTGATCTTGGGTTCCGACTCCAACCTAAAAAAATGGAGTCCCAACTATCGTAATTTGGCAACACAATCAAGGTGGCTACTGAGGTAAAATCTCTAGGCTTTTACCTCGATTCCACTCTATCTCTTAAAAAACAAGTTAACACCCTGGCATCCTCCACAGCGTATACATGTAAATTAATCAGGACCCGTCGACCCTACCTTTCCAAAACCAACTGCATCATGCTAGCCAACGCATTAGTAATGTCCAAATTGGACTACTGCAATGCCCTCTATGCAGGAGACAACAAAACTATCATAAATAAAATGCAAATCCTTCAAAATAACGCTCTTAGAGCAGCCCTTGACATACCCCACAGAGCACATATCTCTAACATCAGGAAAGATCACCATTGGCTTAAAATCAGCGACAGAGTCCTGCTCAAGACACTATCGCTCACTCACAAAGGGCTCAACAACACAGCCCCCCCCTACATCTCAGCCAGACTGACCAGAAAATCATCTAGCCACCACACCAGGGCCACCAACCACTTTTTGCTCGAAAATCCCAGATTCAGACGTTCCAAAGCGGGTGGTGCAAGTTTCCCTGTCAGAGCTGCCCAGGCCTAGAACGTATTGCCCATTGCGCTGAGAGCTAACTTACCCTACTCTAACTTTAGAAGCCAGGTAAAAAACTGGCTCTGGTCCAACGACAAATAACTGTCATGGAACCTAACGGCCATGATACTTCTGCAACCTAGTCTAAGACGTTTCTGTTCCCACCCCTCTTACCAATGTTCACACTCTCATTTTTGTAACTTGTTAGTTTCTCATTCCAAACTCCGGTATTGATATGTATGTATTGTTTTGCTATATCTTTTATACTCTGTATGTAACCCAAGCTTAAGTAACCTTGTATCTGTGGCGCCCGGCTACCCCTGGGTTTTGTGCACATTATCAAATAAACAAACAAACAAAACAAACAAACAAATCTGTGGTTTCTGAAGGGATGTCGCAGGTTATGTATTTGTGAATAAACTGCAAAACAGTGGCATCACTGTCATGACCAAAGTTAGGAGCATATTTTATCCACAAAAGCATGTGGATGTGTGGTGTTCTTCTGGATTGATATTCTTTTCTCCAAGAGAAGTGTTGCACTTCTCTGAGGGGAGGACTTTTTGTATTACAGATGAAGTGCAGCATGGCAATAAAGTGGTGGTGAAAGTATCTTGATACATTTACAGGGTCAAGAGAGCAGAGTTCTCCTGGTGTTTTTAGGTCTATCCCTTCTTTGTTTTGGTTTGCTATGCGTAGGAAGTCCTACAAGTCATCCCATGCATGTTCTGCACAACTTAAAGTCACAAACCATGTTGACGGGCCAAGGTTCCTTAGTATACACTGTACATCAGCATGACGTTGGAACCAGTATTCTGTTGTAACACACATTTTTGCCAAGAGATTTGTGATACTTGACTGCAAAACTTCATCTTTGGGCCTCATTACGAGTCCGGCGTTAACCGAGGCGGTAAAACCGCCTGATTAACGCCGGACTCGTATTACCATTCCGTCTCTGTGATTCCCGGAATTACCGGGGCATTACAACCCCGGTTTTCCAGGAATCACGGAGGCGGAATGGTGTAAATCCCCATTCCCATTGAGTCCTATGGGACTCGATGGAAATGGGGATCATGGAAACACCGGCAGCATCTCGTAATGCTGCCGGTGTTTCCTCGTCCGCCTGCATGCAGGAGGTTTTAAACCCGCCAGGTCAGACCTGGCGGGAACATCACCTCCCGCCTGCAGGGGTTGGACTCAGGCGGTCCGGAAACAACGGTGGCGGCGGGTTTACCGCCACTGTTATTTCCGGACCGCCTGGGTCGTAATGAGGCCCTTTATCTTTTATCTTTTGAAGTAGTTGGGTAGCAGATATGTTTAAAAAATTGGAGCCTGTTTTCAATGTGTGTGCATCTCCATAACATAGAGTTGCTAGTTCACTATCGAACAGGAGGTGGAAGATGTATTCAATATTTTGTCTGAATCTGGGGTCTTCAAAATACATTCGTAAAGAGCGGTATTCAGATGCTGTTATTTGTGTGCATCTTTCATCATACCTTCCACCTTTTCCAGTAGGAAAGAGTAGAGGAAAGGCTTGTGCTTCTACACTTTTCTCCCATATGTGGATTGGAAATCCTTTGGCTTGACGCATTTGATATGTTTCTAGTGCATCATCTATGGTGTCTTTGGAGTGAGGTGGGTGAATTGTATAATGGTCTAAACTATTGGATGCCGTGATAGGATCTACAAGTTCAAATTGGCCAGTTGGTGAATAATCCTGAATAATTTGGGTGATTTCCCTTAAGTTCTGTTCAATGAATATATCTTTGTAGTAGTCATTGTTTTCTTTGAGATATTGTAGGGATTTTCTCACTTTGTTTAAGTCTCCTAGCTGTTGCCAAATGTTGTAGTCTTTCGTTGGTACACCATTAACTAGTATAATCAAAGATTGATCTATTGGCCATTGCACTCCTAGAGTTTCTACATTTTTGTTAAGATCTAATGTGAAATAAACTACTTTGCCACAAATGCCTTTTTGTAATTCAGAAGGAGGCACTTTGGCTGTTTTGGGTTGAAGGCGTATTATTGCTTGAAATGGGTGTACTGTTTGGATTATAATGCTCTCATAGAAATTAAGCTGCTGGAGAGGCTTGGGAAGTAGGAATATTTCCAAGTTATTAGTGATAGGCTGTGAAGGCATTTGGTTATTATCAAGCTTTGTATTGCAGTATACGCAAAGCATTGAGGGGTCAATTATTTTGTATTTGTTTTCTGTTATAGGATATAGAGCTAATTGGATCTATTGGGATTTCTCATTGTCTTCTATGTTATAAGTTATATCTACAGATTTTGTGCTCCTTTTATAAAAGGTTCTGCGACAACACACACATACTTGCTTTGGTACTTCAGCAGATGTGCTTTTAAACTTTGCCATTTCTTTATTGTACGTGTTTATTAGAAGATTGGCATGTGTAAGGTTTTTGCTAATGTTCTCTAAAGTTACTGGATTTTCTAAGTGATCTTCACTTCCAAAATATTTACTTTGGATGTGGTCTATTTGCTGAAGGAGTTCTTTGGTTGTTCAATGTAGGAGAATGTTATTAAAATGTTGCAGTTGCAAAGCAGAACTTGTTGCATAGTACAGTCTCTGGAGAAGATTCCGTATAGTGGAATGGTGTGTTGCTAACATTTTGATGTGGTGGAAGGTGCTTTAGCAAGCAGGTCCCGAAATGCAGGCTCATGAATGTCCTTGCAGTCCAGTGTAATTGCGCACTGGACAGGAGTCCATGGTTTGTGAAGTTGTTATTCTAATTTTGTCTTTGTCCTTTCACATAGTGATTGAGGAATTGGCATAAAGATTTGAAGGATTGTTTCCGTATGTAACACAATAAGGTGCATAGCCATTTGTAGACTGGACGGATTGGTTCGGTGGAAGGAAAAGTTGATTGTAAGTTTGTTGGGGATGTTTGGTCAATAAGTGTTCCTTCTGCCATAATGGTGTTGTCTAGCATTTAATAGATTCAGCCACTACTATGTATGGCAATTGGGTTTTCTGTTCTTGTTTATAAGCATCTTCATTGACATATGGTTCTGTGCTGCTTGTGTGAATCCATTCACCTGCACAGAAGTTCGCAAAGGTATCTATGTTGACATTGCACATGTTTACAAGTACTTTTTGTAGTTTACTGATTAGTTTTGTTAGTGGCTTCATTCTGGTTAAAATTAATATAAACAATTTTCTTTTGATGAGCATTGTGCTGTCAATGAGAGCTTCCAGGAGTACACTTCTGCTGTAATTTCTAAGGGTCGAGCGTGAGTTTTCTGCTGTTTTTATAAGATTTTGAAATACTCTACGGTGGACTTTATTTTAGTAAAATACATTTTTTGGAATGCTTAACTATGGCTACGTTAACATTGGTAGATATAGTGGTAGCGTTATTAGCAGTTTTCGTCTTTGTTATACATGTGTTTTTATTTTTACTTTTTGGAAGAGGAGCCTAGTTTTTTTAGCACTAACTGGTTCAGTTCTAGCGAGTTTGTTTAACATTTGCTATACATTATGCTAGAGGTGGATGAGTATTCTGCATGTTTTTATTTGTACCTGCTCTATTTTTTTTGTTGTTTTCTGTGGAGTTGCTTTTTCGTAGGCATTCTGGTCTGTCTGTTGGAGAAAAAAAGGAAAGCATGGGTTTGAAAGTGTTGGAAAATATTTGCGTGCATTGTGTATGAGAGTGTGAATATGAGGGCAGACATAAATAGAGGACTGTGTGATTGTGCAATGGGTTGCTAGTTCTGGTTGGAAAAGTTGTAAGAGTAGCTGTGTGTGTAGATACATACATCCATGTATTTGTTGTCCTTGAAATGGTGCTGGAATTAATAGTTTTAAACGCATTGCATTTTGCCATTGTTCATTATTTATGTATTTATTTATTAAATTTGCATAGCACACACACAGCCCAGGGGCATCGTGGTGCTGTTACTTGAGGGGTACATAGTTACAGTGGATGGTACAGGTTTATTATACATATTACAACATTTTACATTTATACAGTTTATACAGTTATTATACAATTACAGAAATTTACATTTATACAGTTAGACACTGATTAAATATACATGTACATGGCATGCTTTAGTGACATACATGTAGTTTTTGTTTTCAGTTTGCATTGTGGGAGTTTTAGTGCAACTTTGTTAGTTGGATGAGTGGTTTTAAAAGTGACAGACTGAAAGAAGAAAATAACACTTTGTACATTGCAATGGGTGATATGGGCAAGTATGCATGTCTATATTGAACGTTCACACAGGATCTGGCACTTAAATATGCTGTGGAAATGTTTCAAATGTGATTTTCTTTTCTTTCAAAAAAGGCATAAACAGTGCTGCTGAAACTGGAAATATGTGCTTTGAAACTGTTATGGAAATGGTCATTAAAAGAAAACTTTCCAAGCACACAGCATTGTCAGTAATTGCCACATGATGTCAGGAGGTGGGACACACGAGAGTATGATTATTGAGTAGGTTATGCAGGGTAAGTGATAGGAACCCTGTTTATATGCATTTGTAAAAGAGTTGGACATTTACTTTTCAAAATATATGCATACCTGTACTTTGTGTTGATGGATGCAGATGTAGTTGAATCTGCAAATAGAAATCTTGGATATTTGTATTGTAGTTTCTGATGCAGGTGCTTAGGAGTAACTGGAGACATGTACTCTGAGTGTTCAACAGTACATCTGAAGTGTTGAACTGAGATGACAGAGTTAGCTGTAGAGGTTTTGGATGTGATTGGTGGATGGGTATGTGACTGCTTGACAGTAGCCAATGAGGGAGTGCTGCAAATATTGAAGTGGAAAGGGAAGAAGGGCTGCTTTGTGTTTGTGTTACGGTGTCCAGGGACACATCAGTAGTCTACGGACAGGGTGTTCCACAGCCAGGTCTTTTCAGGATGCCTGGCATAGAAAGGGGACTGTGGGGATTAGCCATTCAGATCTTCTGGTTGTGCTTTATAGGACGAGAGGGTAATTGTTTTTTTCATTGCTGTGTGTGGGGAAGATGGCTGTGGTTGCAGAGATGAAAAGGCTTACTGTGTGGATGGTGGGAGATTGTTTTATGGTTAATTTGCAGGGTGACACAGATATATGTGACATTTCTGGTAATCTTGGATTGGAGGGAGTGGAGGCTTTTTAGTGTGGTGTGCCTGGGCAAAACCCAAAGGGTTTATTTGCACTTTGCAAAAATATGGCTGTTTTACAAACTTCAGATGTGATTGTGGTGCATTGTGGAGCACAGAGTTTGGGGTACATTAGTGCAAGAATTGCTGAAGGCACTAATGAAGCTCTTTCCAAGTGGAAAGGTGCTATTTTCACATATGCACCTAGGGCTATATCGACCTGCCACAATGTATGTTGTCCTCAACAAGATTCAGGAAGGCACCTTGTCAACAAAGGTGTATCTTTATTTTTGCACAGTGCTGAATGTCATTGTTCCCAAATGAGAACATTCTGGAGGATGGTAGATGTACTTTGTTTAGTGATGGCATCACATTTACAGATTGTGGCAATGCAATCTTTCTTGCCAATATTCAGAATTCACTTAGAAAGTTCTTGTAAAATCACATAGAGTGCATGTGAGTAGGTATAGCAAAAGGAACCTGAAAAGCCCCAAAAAAATCACAAAGTGAAAAAAAGGTTATTTTCAGAGCCACCATTAAAGAGTAAGACCTTACATTGCATTTAATTTCAGTCATCACCCCTTTCATGTGGACGATCTGTCCACAGACACCGCCGTAGTCTGTGGATGGCACATGCCACATCCAGGTCTTTTGAGTATGCCATGCATGGAAATGGGAGTGTGCAGCCCAGGGGATTGGACAACAAGGTTTCATGGGTGTGATATGCAAGGAAAGAGTTTGGCAGATGGTGTGTTTGCTGAGAGGAGTGCAGATGGCTATGGCTATGTCTTTCAGGAGGCAAAGTGTGTGGATTTTGTGGGAATCATGGATCCATTGGTTGATGGTGTATGCAGAGCAGTGCGGAGTGGATGAAAATCTTGAATTTCATGTTGTTGATGTGGATTGGTATGGAGTTCACAGCATGAATTGGGTGGACTTCACGCCAAACATCCAGACTTTATCATTGTTCATTATGGATGGAATAGTTTAGGTTATGTAACTGGAATTTCATTGCAGTTTTCAATGAAGGAGACATTTGGCAAAATTAAGTTAATATTCCTGAACTCTCGACTAATTTGACACTGCCAATATTTTCTGCAGAGATGGAGTACATCTTACTGATGCTGGTAATCAGCTTTCTTTGCAAAATATTAAAAAAATGCTTCGAAGCACTTTTTGTACATATAGAAAACATTTTGCAGTTGGTGAACAAAAAATGTATGGAAGCACGGTGAAAATAGAATGCCTACTGTTTAAGTTGAAAATAAAGTTAGTTTACTTTCAAACTTTAAAAAACTTTTAAGAACAAAAAATACAAAAAAGGCTCTTTTCAGAGCCACCACTTTCCCATTCAAAAGCAGCCTACATTTTTTAGATGTCCGAACACTACCGCACTGTCCGCGGACTTCGTAGGCTGCATAGGGGCCTGTCACTTTTTGTTCGTACATTTATTTTTGAACTGTGAAAGGTGGCTTAAAAAGAACCTTTTTGTGTTTTATATTTTTCGGGCTTTTTTTCAAAGGAGGCACAAGAGAGGGGAGACAAAGGAGTGAAGGGGCACCAACCACAGGGACGAAGGGGCAGGTTGCAAGCAAGAGGAAGATTTTGGGTGGGCCTTAATTAGGTAGTGGGCAATGTTTCTCATGCTCCGTGACTGCAGCCTCAAAAACAATTCAAAACTGCTCCCCCCTACAGAGCAGTGTGCCACAGTACATACAGATCATTGTCGCCCTGGAAAGGTAAGGGTCGACTGTGTCATGTATGGCCTGCGAGGCTTCCACAGGGATCCTCTGCCTCACAGGTGTGTCTGTTGTGGTGGCAGGAGCGGTGATCAAGGTGTGATAGTGGATGTCAACCTACTCGCCCCTTCAAAAGGTACGACCTTTCGCACTACTCCCTTGTGATTTTACCTGAGGTGGCGCCACATGCAGGTAGTCCCATAGCTATACAGACTGGATTTCTGCGACTGAGTACAACCTTGGACTCAGTGCATCTAACATTGTCTGCACAAGCCTTGGGTACCCCCGCAATAGTGGTAAAAATGCTTCCACACCAAAGATTCACATTGGGAGCTGGTGAGAGGGATTTCCACTATCTCATTCTAATCCTCCTCTTGATCCACTTCTGTATCACTACGCATATATCTGAAGGGCCTTCAGGCCATTCAGATGGTGGTGGTGGTGGGGCAGCTGCAGTGACCATGGATGCCATCCTCTCAAAGAAGCACAACGCAGAGATAGCTAATCCCAAAATCAGCAGCAGGTGCTCTCTCCTGGACAGCCAGAAACATAATGACGAGCAGTAGTAGGTGGTTCCCTTTGGAGTGGCTGTTCACAGACGGCATGACTGTCCATGGACAGTTCGATCCACAGATGGGGTTCCAAAAGTTACAAAAAGTTGCTAGATCAACTAAGACATGGTTTAGGACCTATACAAGGGTGAAGTTTCAGCTTTAAACACAGTGGATTGGCCAACAATACAGTTTTAAATTGTCCGAGGATACGGACAGTGTCCGTGGATACTTCCTATGTGCAGCGCAGGTGTGGTCGCATGATGACGTCCCCGGACGAGTGCAGATAGGACAGCTGGCCTGTGGGGACCTATTGCACCGGATACGGCGCGTGCATGTGTGCCAGGGTTGTAGGACAGGGTTGTCTGCTTCTCTTATCCAAAACATCTTTCCTCCCATCATCCTTAGCACCTAGCATATGGTAATGAGTGGAGCCCCTATACTTCCCCCTTTGCACATTTGTCAATTCCCAGATCTCTGTGGCAGACAGGGCAAATGTATCTATGTGAGAGACAGAGGGAGCCAGAGAGAGAGAGAGAGAGAGGGAGGGAGCAGGCTCTGACAGCCACAATGAGAGAAAAGTGAAGTTGCATCCCCTCAAGCACTCCCTTGCACCCATCAACACAACAGCAAAGTTAGCTTGCATGTTCCCCGCTCTCCCCACTAACCTCACCCACCCTCCTCTCTTTCAGGACTTGCAGAGTGCCTAGAGACCCTGGAAATGATGGCAGCGCAGCATGGTACAAACACAAATATCAAAATAGAACTATTCCCCTACTGTCTACAAAACCAAGGAACTACTTCACCTTTGTTTTTTTTCCACTTCACATTAAAAAAGAGAAAGACGTCCTTCGTTGGCCCTTTTTACGCACTACCATTCGGTTTACACATTTCATCCTGTTGAGTCTCCCAGGCGGCAAAAGCTATATATTTGGGTGGGTGATCCCAATGAAGTCAATGGAAATAGAGAAGGTGTTAGAACGGTGATGATTGTGTGCTGCTAGTGTCTTCCCCTTGAAGTCCATAGAGGGCATGGCCTTAACTAGGGGGTGGTCGAAACGGCCGATAATTTGCTCAGCAGAAACAATGCAGAATTCTGGGCAAATTCTGCCACTTCGCCTGCTCTGCCCACACAGAGAAATTGCCAATTTCAGGCTTTTTCTCCCTGAAGTTCTGTTTTTTATGGGAAATTTTGTTTTTTGGTGGCCCCAAAAAGTTTCAGACTGAAAACAGATAGTTTGTGATAAAAACACTGTTTCAGATGGTTTGCCAGAAGACATTTATTTTTTCCATGAAATTTTGTTTTAGCGGCCAAAAACATGATATTTCAGGGAAAAAAACACATTTCAGGAAGCAAAATCTGCATAGAAAATTTGCACAACAGCTAAAAAAAGTCCCTGCAGGCAGAACAGAGCTGGAGGCGCATTTAGGCAATATCGTTCCACCAGCAGTGAGGATAACTTTGCCCACCCCTAGCCTTGACTAGGGGACTGAAAATTAATCTACAGGGACTGGACACAAAGTCCATATGAGGGTGGTGTGTCGGGAGCTATGCTTTTTCCTTTCTTATTGGTGTTTCTGTTTTCACACCTTAACCTACCTGTTTTCACTGCAGTTTCTGGGCCCTATTTTTCACATCTTCTGTTTTTGAGCCCAGCCACAGGCCTCAGAGAAGGCCGGTGCACCTTGAGGCCTGATGGCTCCCTCCACCAGTAGCAGGGCCCCAGGGCTTCTGACAGCAGCAGAGGCCCTGTGAGGAGTGGCCTCGAGCGATCAGGCGGGCTCAGCTGAGCCACCTCCTCTGGCCTGGGTCCTGTTCCTGGGGCTCCCAGCTCTGTCTGCCTTGACCTCTCCATGCCCCCTGCTCCAGGGCTCACCTGCTGCCGTCGCCGTGCCAACGGAACCCTCAGGCAGGCAGAGCATTGTGAAATGACAGCCTCCCCTCCCCCGCCAGGGCCTGGGCCCAGGGCTGGGAGCTTGCAAGGCAAAGGCACACCTCAGCTCAGCTTCTCCTGAGCTGCTCCAGAGCTCGACCCCCCGGGGCCCCGGGGCCCCAGGGCTGGTGCTGAGAGCCAGGAAGGACGATTTATTGGGAGGTCCTTTCCTTCTTGGTGACTCCTACAAACCATTTTAAGCTCTGTACATATACAAAAGCAACATGTGTCATGCCATTTGGGACATGCTGTTCACATGTCTAGCTCCACTAAAACCCTCCTCAGCATATTTCCGAGCCATCAAGGATGAACCAAGAAAAGTGCAGGGCCCTGACAAATCTGCTTCACCGTCACAGCTTCAACAGACATCTGAGTGTCACACTACATGACAGGTCCGGCCGAGGGCGACAGCGGGGGAAGCTTCACTCACCCAGTGCTACAACAGGGGCTTCCCTCCTACTGAACGGGTGCAGCAGGACAAACTCCTGTCACAGAGAATGGGTGCAACCTCACTGCAAGCTTCATTCACACATGGTCTGGCTAAAGACAGCAAATCAAGCCTCCTACATTGGGCACACTGCACTTTAAAGGGTTAGGCATTGGAAGGCAGAGCTATCCCTCTGCCACGCACATACTGGAGACCCTGAAGGGCCTCCTCCAGATTGCATTGTTACTGGATCGCCGACCTATCCCCCTGCCCCAAACCTCTCCCATTTACTCTGTCAACATGCTTCTCCTTACCTTCCTGCAAATGCAGCACCCCTCTAGTCCCAACTGGTGGAACACCAAGCTTTATGGGGCACTTGAAGGTATACAGTCTCCACCTTTTATCTGTCCTGCTCCTCATTTCACCATGAAGAACCACTGGCAGCATTTCAGCATCATTTTGAAACTGAAGTTATGGAACAGCTACAAAACCAGGGGAATGGCGGCAGGGGGATTTCATTCCATTTCATTCTGTCCTTTGGCTGTGTGCGCAGTGTCAGAAGAGTTTGAGGACTGCAGAAGACACCGGAACAGATTTCTGGGCGAAAGCGCCAGAGATTCTGGGCCCTGCCCCGAACGCCTTACAAACGCCTGGCGGGCAAATGCCCCGGGTGGACACTGAGCGCAGTACCTGAGGAAATTAGAGTGAGGTTTGACTCAGGGACAAGCCTGCCAACCTATGCACTATGGCAGCTGAATGGGGGCATGGGGTCCTCATGTCTCAGGGATCTGCTTCTCTTATCCAAAACATCTTTCCTCCCATCATCCTTAGCACCTAGCATATGGTAATGAGTGGAGCCCCTATACTTCCCCCTTTGCACATTTGTCAATTCCCAGATCTCTGTAGCAGACAGGGCAAATGTATCTATGTGAGAGAGAGAGGGAGCCAGAGAGAGTGAGAGAGAGAGAGGGAGCAGGCTCTTACAGCCACAATGAGAGAAAAGTGAAGTTGCATCCCCTCAAGCACTCCCCTGCACCCATCAACACAACAGCAAAGTTACTTCCATGTTCCCCGCTCTCCCCACTAACCTCACCCACCCTCCTCTCTTTCAGGACTTGCAGAGTGCCTAGAGACCCTGAAAATGATGGCAGCGCAGCATGGTACAAACACAAATATCAAAATAGAACTATTCCCCTACTGTCTACAAAACCAAGGAACTACTTCACCTTTGTTTTTTTTTCCACTTCACATTAAAAAACAGAAAGACGTCCTTCGTTGGCCCTTTTTACGCACTACCATTCGGTTTACACATTTCATCCTGTTGAGTCTCCCAGGCGGCAAAAGCTATATATTTGGGTGGGTGATCCCAATGAAGTCAATGGAAATAGAGAATGTGTTAGAACGGTGATGATTGTGTGCTGCTAGTGTCTTCCCCTTGAAGTCCATAGAGGGCATGGCCTTAACTAGGGGGTGGTCGAAACGGCCGATAATTTGCTCAGCAGAAACAATGCAGAATTCTGGGCAAATTCTGCCACTTCACCTGCTCTGCCCACACAGAGAAATTGCCAATTTCAGGCTTTTTCTCCCTGAAATTCTGTTTTTTATGGGAAATTTTGTTTTTTGGTGGCCCCAAAAAGTTTCAGACTGAAAACAGATAGTTTGTGAAAAAACACTGTTTCAGATGGTTTGCCAGAAGACATTTATTTTTTCCATGAAATTTTGTTTTAGCGGTCAAAAACATGATATTTCATGGAAAAAACACATTTCAGGAAGCAAAATCTGCATAGAAAATTAGCACAACAGCTAAAAAAAGTCCCTGCAGGCAGAACAGAGCTGGAGGCGCATTTAGGCAATATCCTTCCACCAGCAGTGAGGATAACTTTGCCCACCCCTAGCCTTGACTAGGGGACTGAAAATGAATCTACAGGGACTGGTCACAAAGTCCATATGAGGGTGGTGTGTCGGGAGCTATGCTTTTTCCTTTCTTATTGGTGTTTCTGTTTTCACACCTTAACCTACCTGTTTTCACTGCAGTTTCTGGGCCCTATTTTTCACATCTTCTGTTTTTGAGCCCAGCCACAGGCCTCAGAGAAGGCCGGTGCACCTTGAGGCCTGAAGGCTCCCTCCACCAGTAGCAGGGCCCCAGGGCTTCTGACAGCAGCAGAGGCCCTGTCAGGAGTGGCCACGAGCGATCAGGCGGGCTCAGCTGAGCCACCTCCTCTGGCCTGGGTCCTGTTCCTGGGGCTCCCAGCTCTGTCTGCCTTGACCTCTCCATGCCCCCTGCTCCAGGGCTCACCTGCTGCCGTCGCCGTGCCAATGGAACCCTCAGGCAGGCAGAGCATTGTGAAATGACAGCCTCCCCTCCCCCGCCGGGGCCTGGGCCCAGGGCTGGGAGCTTGCAAGGCAAAGGCACACCTCAGCTCAGCTTCTCCTGAGCTGCTCCAGAGCTCGATCCCCCGGGGTCCCGGGGCCCCAGGGCTGGTGCTGAGAGCCAGGAAGGACGATTTATTGGGAGGTCCTTTCCTTCTTGGTGACTCCTACAAACCATTTTAAGCTCTGTACATATACAAAAGCAACATGTGTCATGCCATTTGGGACATGCTGTTCACATGTCTAGCTCCACTAAAACCCTCCTGAGCATATTTCCGAGCCATCAAGGATGAACCAAGAAAAGTGCAGGGCCCTGACAAATCTGCTTCACCGTCACAGCTTCAACAGACATCTGAGTGTCACACTACATGACAGGTCCGGCCGAGGGCGACAGCGGGGGAAGCTTCACACCCAGTGCTACAACAGGGGCTTCCCTCCTACTGAACGGGTGCAGCAGGACAAACTCCTGTCACAGAGAATGGGCGCAACCTCACTGCAAGCTTCATTCACACATGGTCTGGCTAAAGACAGCAAATCAAGCCTCCTACATTGGGCACACTGCACTTTAAAGGGTTAGGCATTAGAAGGCAGAGCTATCCCTCTGCCTCGCACATACTGGAGACCCTGAAGGGCCTCCTCCAGATTGCATTGTTACTGGATCGCCAACCTATCCCCCTGCCCCAAACCTCTCCCATTTCCTCTGTCAACATGCTTCTCCTTACCTTCCTGCAAATGCAGCACCCCTCTAGGCCCAACGGGTGGAACACCAAGCTTCATGGGGCACTTGAAGGTATACAGTCTCCACCTTTTATCTGTCCTGCTCCTCATTTCACCATGAAGAACCACTGGCAGCATTTCAGCATCATTTTGAAACTGAAGTTATGGAATAGCTACAAAACCAGGGGAATGGCGGCAGGGGGATTTCATTCCATTTCATTCTGTCCTTTGGCTGTGTGCGCAGTGTCAGAAGAGTTTGAGGACTGCAGAAGACACCGGAACAGATTTCTGGGCGAAAGCGCCAGAGATTCTGGGCCCTGCCCCGAACGCCTTACAAACCCCTGGCGGGCAAATGCCCCGGGTGGACACTGAGCGCAGTACCTGAGGAAATTAGAGTGAGGTTTGACTCAGGGACAAGCCTGCCAACCTATGCACTATGGCAGCTGAATGGGGGCATGGGGTCCTCATGTCTCAGGGATCTGCTTCTCTTATCCAAAACATCTTTCCTCCCATCATCCTTAGCACCTAGCATATGGTAATGAGTGGAGCCCCTATACTTCCCCCTTTGCACATTTGTCAATTCCCAGATCTCTGTGGCAGACAGGGCAAATGTATCTATGTGAGAGAGAGAGGGAGCCAGAGAGAGTGAGAGAGAGAGAGGGAGCAGGCTCTGACAGCCACAATGAGAGAAAAGTGAAGTTGCATCCCCTCAAGCACTCCCCTGCACCCATCAACACAACAGCAAAGTTAGCTTGCATGTTCCCCGCTCTCCCCACTAACCTCACCCACCCTCCTCTCTTTCAGGACTTGTAGCGTGCCTAGAGACCCTGGAAATGATGGCAGCGCAGCATGGTACAAACACAAATATCAAAATAGAACTATTCCCCTACTGTCTACAAAACCAAGGAACTACTTCACCTTTGTTTTTTTTCCACTTCACATTAAAAAAGAGAAAGAAGTCCTTCGTTGGCCCTTTTTACGTACTACCATTCGGTTTACACATTTCATCCTGTTGAGTCTCCCAGTCGGCAAAAGCTATATATTTGGGTGGGTGATCCCAATGAAGTCAATGGAAATAGAGAAGGTGTTAGAACGGTGATGATTGTGTGCTGCTAGTGTCTTCCCCTTGAAGTCCATAGAGGGCATGGCCTTAACTAGGGGGTGGTCGAAACGGCCGATAATTTGCTCAGCAGAAACAATGCAGAATTCTGGGCAAATTCTGCCACTTCGCCTGCTCTGCCCACACAGAGAAATTGCCAATTTCAGGCTTTTTCTCCCTGAAATTCTGTTTTTTATGGGAAATTTTGTTTTTTGGTGGCCCCAAAAAGTTTCAGACTGAAAACAGATAGTTTGTGAAAAAAACACTGTTTCAGATGGTTTGCCAGAAGATATTTATTTTTTCCATTAAATTTTGTTTTAGCGGTCAAAAACATGATATTTCAGGGAAAAAACACATTTCAGGAAGCAAAATCTGCATAGAAAATTAGCACAACAGCTAAAAAAAGTCCCTGCAGGCAGAACAGAGCTGGAGGCGCATTTAGGCAATATCGTTCCACCAGCAGTGAGGATAACTTTGCCCACCCCTAGCCTTGACTAGGGGACTGAAAATGAATCTACAGGGACAGGACACAAAGTCCATATGAGGGTGGTGTGTCGGGAGCTATGCTTTTTCCTTTCTTATTGGTGTTTCTGTTTTCACACCTTAACCTACCTGTTTTCACTGCAGTTTCTGGGCCCTATTTTTCACATCTTCTGTTTTTGAGCCCAGCCACAGGCCTCAGAGAAGGCCGGTGCACCTTGAGGCCTGAAGGCTCCCTCCACCAGTAGCAGGGCCCCAGGGCTTCTGACAGCAGCAGAGGCCCTGTGAGGAGTGGCCTCGAGCGATCAGGCGGGCTCAGCTGAGCCACCTCCTTTGGCCTGGGTCCTGTTCCTGGGGCTCCCAGCTCTGTCTGCCTTGACCTCTCCATGCCCCTGCTCCAGGGCTCACCTGCTGCCGTCGCCGTGCCAACGGAACCCTCAGGCAGGCAGAGCGTTGTGAAATGACAGCCTCCCCTCCCCCGCCGGGGCCTGGGCCCAGGGCTGGGAGCTTGCAAGGCAAAGGCACACCTCAGCGCAGCTTCTCCTGAGCTGCTCCAGAGCTCGACCCCCCGGGGTCCTGGGGCCCCATGGCTGGTGCTGAGAGCCAGGAAGGACGATTTATTGGGAGGTCCTTTCCTTCTTGGTGACTCCTACAAATCATTTTAAGCTCTGTACATATACAAAAGCAACATGTGTCATGCCATTTGGGACATGCTGTTCACATGTCTAGCTCCACTAAAACCCTCCTCAGCATATTTCCGAGCCATCAAGGATGAACCAAGAAAAGTGCAGGGCCCTGACAAATCTGCTTCACCGTCACAGCTTCAACAGACATCTGAGTGTCACACTACATGACAGGTCCGGCCGAGGGCGACAGCGGGGGAAGCTTCACTCACCCAGTGCTACAACAGGGGCTTCCCTCCTAGTGAACGGGTGCAGCAGGACAAACTCCTGTCACAGAGAATGGGCGCAACCTCACTGCAAGCTTCATTCACACATGGTCTGGCTAAACACAGCAAATCAAGCCTCCTACATTGGGCACACTGCACTTTAAAGGGTTAGGCATTGGAAGGCAGAGCTATCCCTCTGCCTCGCACATACTGGAGACCCTGAAGGGCCTCCTCCAGGTTGCATTGTTACTGGATCGCCGACCTATCCCCCTGCCCCAAACCTCTCCCATTTACTCTGTCAACATGCTTCTCCTTACCTTCCTGCAAATGCAGCACCCCTCTAGTCCCAACTGGTGGAACACCAAGCTTCATGGGGCACTTGAAGGTATACAGTCTCCACCCTTTATCTGTCCTGCTCCTCATTTCACCATGAAGAACCACTGGCAGCATTTCAGCATCATTTTGAAACTGAAGTTATGGAATAGCTACAAAACCAGGGGAATGGCGGCAGGGGGATTTCATTCCATTTCATTCTGTCCTTTGGCTGTGTGCGCAGTGTCAGAAGAGTTTGAGGACTGCAGAAGACACCGGAACAGATTTCTGGGCGAAAGCGCCAGAGATTCTGGGCCCTGCCCCGAACGCCTTACAAACGCCTGGCGGGCTTTGCCCTGGCGGGCAAATGCCCCGGGTGGACACTGAGCGCAGTACCTGAGGAAATTAGAGTGAGGTTTGACTCAGGGACAAGCCTGCCAACCTATGCACTATGGCAGCCGAATGGGGGCATGGGGTCCTCATGTCTCAGGGATCTGCTTCTCTTATCCAAAACATCTTTCCTCCCATCATCCTTAGCACCTAGCATATGGTAATGAGTGGAGCCCCTATACTTCCCCCTTTGCACATTTGTCAATTCCCAGATCTCTGTGGCAGACAGGGCAAATGTATCTATGTGAGAGAGAGAGGGAGCCAGAGAGAGTGAGAGAGAGAGAGGGAGCAGGCTCTGACAGCCACAATGAGAGAAAAGTGAAGTTGCATCCCCTCAAGCACTCCCCTGCACCCATCAACACAACAGCAAAGTTAGCTTGCATGTTCCCCGCTCTCCCCACTAACCTCACCCACCGTCCTCTCTTTCAGGACTTGCAGAGTGCCTAGAGACCCTGGAAATGATGGCAGCGCAGCATGGTACAAACACAAATATCAAAATAGAACTATTCCCCTACTGTCTACAAAACCAAGGAACTACTTCACCTTTGTTTTTTTTCCACTTCACATTAAAAAAGAGAAAGACGTCCTTCGTTGGCCCTTTT
This sequence comes from Ambystoma mexicanum, assembly GCF_040938575.1. Lineage (NCBI taxonomy): Eukaryota > Metazoa > Chordata > Amphibia > Caudata > Ambystomatidae > Ambystoma > Ambystoma mexicanum. The sequence goes on from NC_090941.1 coordinate 1,095,315,090, forward strand.
TACGCACTACCATTCGGTTTACACATTTCATCCTGTTGAGTCTCCCAGGCGGCAAAAGCTATATATTTGGGTGGGTGATCCCAATGAAGTCAATGGAAATAGAGAAGGTGTTAGAACGGTGATGATTGTGTGCTGCTAGTGTCTTCCCCTTGAAGTCCATAGAGGGCATGGCCTTATCTAGGGGGTGGTCGAAACGGCCGATAATTTGCTCAGCAGAAACAATGCAGAATTCTGGGCAAATTCTGCCACTTCGCCTGCTCTGCCCACACAGAGAAATTGCCAATTTCAGGCTTTTTCTCCCTGAAATTCTGTTTTTTATGGGAAATTTTGTTTTTTGGTGGCCCCAAAAAGTTTCAGACTGAAAACAGATAGTTTGTGAAAAAAACACTGTTTCAGATGGTTTGCCAGAAGACATTTATTTTTTCCATGAAATTTTGTTTTAGCGGTCAAAAACATGATATTTCAGGGAAAAAACACATTTCAGGAAGCAAAATCTGCATAGAAAATTAGCACAACAGCTAAAAAAAAGTCCCTGCAGGCAGAACAGAGCTGGAGGCGCATTTAGGCAATATCGTTCCACCAGCAGTGAGGATAACTTTGCCCACCCCTAGCCTTGACTGGGGGACTGAAAATGAATCTACAGGGACTGGTCACAAAGTCCATATGAGGGTGGTGTGTCGGGAGCTATGCTTTTTCCTTTCTTATTGGTGTTTCTGTTTTCACACCTTAACCTACCTGTTTTCACTGCAGTTTCTGGGCCCTATTTTTCACATCTTCTGTTTTTGAGCCCAGCCACAGGCCTCAGAGAAGGCTGGTGCACCTTGAGGCCTGAAGGCTCCCTCCACCAGTAGCAGGGCCCCAGGGCTTCTGACAGCAGCAGAGGCCCTGTCAGGAGTGGCCTCGAGCGATCAGGCGGGCTCAGCTGAGCCACCTCCACTGGCCTGGGTCCTGTTCCTGGGGCTCCCAGCTCTGTCTGCCTTGACCTCTCCAAGCCCCCTGCTCCAGGGCTCACCTGCTGCCGTCGCCGTGCCAACGGAACCCTCAGGCAGAGCAGAGCATTGTGAAATGACAGCCTCCCCTCCCCCGCCGGGGCCTGGGCCCAGGGCTGGGAGCTTGCAAGGCAAAGTCACACCTCAGCTCAGCTTCTCCTGAGCTGCTCCAGAGCTCGACCCCCCGGGGTCCCGGGGCCCCAGGGCTGGTGCTGAGAGCCAGGAAGGACGATTTATTGGGAGGTCCTTTCCTTCTTGGTGACTCCCACAAACCATTTTAAGCTCTGTACATATACAAAAGCAACATCTGTCATGCCATTTGGGACATGCTGTTCACATGTCTAGCTCCACTAAAACCCTCCTCAGCATATTTCCGAGCCATCAAGGATGAACCAAGAAAAGTGCAGGGCCCTGACAAATCTGCTTCACCGTCACAGCTTCAACAGACATCTGAGTGTCACACTACATGACAGGTCCGGCCGAGGGCGACAGCGGGGGAAGCTTCACTCACCCAGTGCTACAACAGGGGCTTCCCTCCTAGTGAACGGGTGCAGCAGGACAAACTCCTGTCACAGAGAATGGGCGCAACCTCACTGCAAGCTTCATTCACACATGGTCTGGCTAAAGACAGCAAATCAAGCCTCCTACATTGGGCACACTGCACTTTAAAGGGTTAGGCATTGGACAGCAGAGCTATCCCTCTGCCTCGCACATACTGGAGACCCTGAAGGGCCTCCTCCAGATTGCATTGTTACTGGATCGCCGACCTATCCCCCTGCCCCAAACCTCTCCCATTTGCTCTGTCAACATGCTTCTCCTTACCTTCCTGCAAATGGAGCACCCCTCTAGTCCCAACTGGTGGAACACCAAGCTTCATGGGGCACTTGAAGGTATACAGTCTCCACCTTTTATCTGTCCTGCTCCTCATTTCACCATGAAGAACCACTGGCAGCATTTCAGCATCATTTTGAAACTGAAGTGATGGAATAGCTACAAAACCAGGGGAATGGCGGCAGGGGGATTTCATTCCATTTCATTCTGTCCTTTGGCTGTGTGCGCAGTGTCAGAAGAGTTTGAGGACTGCAGAAGACACCGGAACAGATTTCTGGGCGAAAGCGCCAGAGATTCTGGGCCCTGCCCCGAACGCCTTACAAACGCCTGGCGGGCAAATGCCCCGGGTGGACACTGAGCGCAGTACCTGAGTTAATTAGAGTGAGGTTTGACTCAGGGACAAGCCTGCCAACCTATGCACTATGGCAGCTGAATGGGGGCATGGGGTCCTCATGTCTCAGGGATCTGCTTCTCTTATCCAAAACATCTTTCCTCCCATCATCCTTAGCACCTAGCATATGGTAATGAGTGGAGCCCCTATACTTCCCCCTTTGCACATTTGTCAATTCCCAGATCTCTGTGGCAGACAGGGCAAATGTATCTATGTGAGAGAGAGAGGGAGCCAGAGAGAGTGAGAGAGAGAGAGGGAGCAGGCTCTGACAGCCACAATGAGAGAAAAGTGAAGTTGCATCCCCTCAAGCACTCCCCTGCACCCATCAACACAACAGCAAAGTTAGCTTACATGTTCCCCGCTCTCCCCACTAACCTCACCCACCCTCCTCTCTTTCAGGACTTGCAGAGTGCCTAGAGACCCTGGAAATGATGGCAGGGTAGCATGGTACAAACACAAATATCAAAATAGAACTATTCCCCTACTGTCTACAAAACCAAGGAACTACTTCACCTTTGTTTTTTTTCCACTTCACATTAAAAAAGAGAAAGACGTCCTTCGTTGGCCCTTTTTACGCACTACCATTCGGTTTACACATTTCATCCTGTTGAGTCTCCCAGGCGGCAAAAGCTATATATTTGGGTGGGTGATCCCAATGAAGTCAATGGAAATAGAGAAGGTGTTAGAACGGTGATGATTGTGTGCTGCTAGTGTCTTCCCCTTGAAGTCCATAGAGGGCATGGCCTTAACTAGGGGGTGGTCGAAACGGCCGATAATTTGCTCAGCAGAAACAATGCAGAATTCTGGGCAAATTCTGCCACTTCGCCTGCTCTGCCCACACAGAGAAATTGCCAATTTCAGGCTTTTTCTCCCTGAAATTCTGTTTTTTATGGGAAATTTTGTTTTTTGGTGGCCCCAAAAAGTTTCAGACTGAAAACAGATAGTTTGTGAAAAAACACTGTTTCAGATGGTTTGCCAGAAGACATTTATTTTTTCCATGAAATTTTGTTTTAGCGGTCAAAAACATGATATTTCAGGGAAAGAACACATTTCAGGAAGCAAAATCTGCATAGAAAATTAGCACAACAGCTAAAAATAAGTCCCTGCAGGCAGAACAGAGCTGGAGGCGCATTTAGGCAATATCGTTCCACCAGCAGTGAGGATAACTTTGCCCACCCCTAGCCTTGACTAGGGGACTGAAAATGAATCTACAGAGACTGGTCACAAAGTCCATATGAGGGTGGTGTGTTGGGAGCTATGCTTTTTCCTTTCTTATTGGTGTTTCTGTTTTCACACCTTAACCTACCTGTTTTCACTGCAGTTTCTGGGGCCTATTTTTCACATCTTCTGTTTTTGAGCCCAGCCACAGGCCTCAGAGAAGGCCGGTGCACCTTGAGGCCTGAAGGCTCCCTCCACCAGTAGCAGGGCCCCAGGGCTTCTGACAGCAGCAGAGGCCCTGTCAGGAGTGGCCTCGAGCGATCAGGCTGGCTCAGCTGAGCCACCTCCTCTGGCCTGGGTCCTGTTCCTGGGGCTCCCAGCTCTGTCTGCCTTGACCTCTCCATGCCCCCTGCTCCAGGGCTCACCTGCTGCCGTCGCCGTGCCAACGGAACCCTCAGGCAGGCAGAGCATTGTGAAATGACAGCCTCCCCTCCCCCGCCGGGGCCTGGGCCCAGGGCTGGGAGCTTGCAAGGCAAAGGCACACCTCAGCTCAGCTTCTCCTGAGCTGCTCCAGAGCTCGACCCCCCGGGGTCCCGGGGCCCCAGGGCTGGTGCTGAGAGCCAGGAAGGACGATTTATTGGGAGGTCCTTTCCTTCTTGGTGACTCCTACAAACCATTTTAAGCTCTGTACATATACAAAGGCAACATGTGTCATGCCATTTGGGACATGCTGTTCACATGTCTAGCTCCACTAAAACCCTCCTCAGCATATTTCCGAGCCATCAAGGATGAACCAAGAAAAGTGCAGGGCCCTGACAAATCTGCTTCACCGTCACAGCTTCAACAGACATCTGAGTGTCACACTACATGACAGGTCCGGCCGAGGGCGACAGCGGGGGAAGCTTCACTCACCCAGTGCTACAACAGGGGCTTCCCTCCTAGTGAACGGGTGCAGCAGGACAAACTCCTGTCACAGAGAATGGGCGCAACCTCACTGCAAGCTTCATTCACACATGGTCTGGCTAAAGACAGCAAATCAAGCCTCCTACATTGGGCACACTGCACTTTAAAGGGTTAGGCATTGGAAGGCAGAGCTATCCCTCTGCCTCGCACATACTGGAGACCCTGAAGGGCCTCCTCCAGGTTGCATTGTTACTGGATCGCCGACCTATCCCCCTGCCCCAAACCTCTCCCATTTACTCTGTCAACATGCTTCTCCTTACCTTCCTGCAAATGCAGCACCCCTCTAGTCCCAACTGGTGGAACACCAAGCTTCATGGGGCACTTGAAGGTATACAGTCTCCACCCTTTATCTGTCCTGCTCCTCATTTCACCATGAAGAACCACTGGCAGCATTTCAGCATCATTTTGAAACTGAAGTTATGGAATAGCTACAAAACCAGGGGAATGGCGGCAGGGGGATTTCATTCCATTTCATTCTGTCCTTTGGCTGTGTGCGCAGTGTCAGAAGAGTTTGAGGACTGCAGAAGACACCGGAACAGATTTCTGGGCGAAAGCGCCAGAGATTCTGGGCCCTGCCCCGAACGCCTTACAAACGCCTGGCGGGCTTTGCCCTGGCGGGCAAATGCCCCGGGTGGACACTGAGCGCAGTACCTGAGGAAATTAGAGTGAGGTTTGACTCAGGGACAAGCCTGCCAACCTATGCACTATGGCAGCCGAATGGGGGCATGGGGTCCTCATGTCTCAGGGATCTGCTTCTCTTATCCAAAACATCTTTCCTCCCATCATCCTTAGCACCTAGCATATGGTAATGAGTGGAGCCCCTATACTTCCCCCTTTGCACATTTGTCAATTCCCAGATCTCTGTGGCAGACAGGGCAAATGTATCTATGTGAGAGAGAGAGGGAGCCAGAGAGAGTGAGAGAGAGAGAGGGAGCAGGCTCTGACAGCCACAATGAGAGAAAAGTGAAGTTGCATCCCCTCAAGCACTCCCCTGCACCCATCAACACAACAGCAAAGTTAGCTTGCATGTTCCCCGCTCTCCCCACTAACCTCACCCACCGTCCTCTCTTTCAGGACTTGCAGAGTGCCTAGAGACCCTGGAAATGATGGCAGCGCAGCATGGTACAAACACAAATATCAAAATAGAACTATTCCCCTACTGTCTACAAAACCAAGGAACTACTTCACCTTTGTTTTTTTTCCACTTCACATTAAAAAAGAGAAAGACGTCCTTCGTTGGCCCTTTTTACGCACTACCATTCGGTTTACACATTTCATCCTGTTGAGTCTCCCAGGCGGCAAAAGCTATATATTTGGGTGGGTGATCCCAATGAAGTCAATGGAAATAGAGAAGGTGTTAGAACGGTGATGATTGTGTGCTGCTAGTGTCTTCCCCTTGAAGTCCATAGAGGGCATGGCCTTATCTAGGGGGTGGTCGAAACGGCCGATAATTTGCTCAGCAGAAACAATGCAGAATTCTGGGCAAATTCTGCCACTTCGCCTGCTCTGCCCACACAGAGAAATTGCCAATTTCAGGCTTTTTCTCCCTGAAATTCTGTTTTTTATGGGAAATTTTGTTTTTTGGTGGCCCCAAAAAGTTTCAGACTGAAAACAGATAGTTTGTGAAAAAAACACTGTTTCAGATGGTTTGCCAGAAGACATTTATTTTTTCCATGAAATTTTGTTTTAGCGGTCAAAAACATGATATTTCAGGGAAAAAACACATTTCAGGAAGCAAAATCTGCATAGAAAATTAGCACAACAGCTAAAAAAAAGTCCCTGCAGGCAGAACAGAGCTGGAGGCGCATTTAGGCAATATCGTTCCACCAGCAGTGAGGATAACTTTGCCCACCCCTAGCCTTGACTGGGGGACTGAAAATGAATCTACAGGGACTGGTCACAAAGTCCATATGAGGGTGGTGTGTCGGGAGCTATGCTTTTTCCTTTCTTATTGGTGTTTCTGTTTTCACACCTTAACCTACCTGTTTTCACTGCAGTTTCTGGGCCCTATTTTTCACATCTTCTGTTTTTGAGCCCAGCCACAGGCCTCAGAGAAGGCTGGTGCACCTTGAGGCCTGAAGGCTCCCTCCACCAGTAGCAGGGCCCCAGGGCTTCTGACAGCAGCAGAGGCCCTGTCAGGAGTGGCCTCGAGCGATCAGGCGGGCTCAGCTGAGCCACCTCCACTGGCCTGGGTCCTGTTCCTGGGGCTCCCAGCTCTGTCTGCCTTGACCTCTCCAAGCCCCCTGCTCCAGGGCTCACCTGCTGCCGTCGCCGTGCCAACGGAACCCTCAGGCAGAGCAGAGCATTGTGAAATGACAGCCTCCCCTCCCCCGCCGGGGCCTGGGCCCAGGGCTGGGAGCTTGCAAGGCAAAGTCACACCTCAGCTCAGCTTCTCCTGAGCTGCTCCAGAGCTCGACCCCCCGGGGTCCCGGGGCCCCAGGGCTGGTGCTGAGAGCCAGGAAGGACGATTTATTGGGAGGTCCTTTCCTTCTTGGTGACTCCCACAAACCATTTTAAGCTCTGTACATATACAAAAGCAACATCTGTCATGCCATTTGGGACATGCTGTTCACATGTCTAGCTCCACTAAAACCCTCCTCAGCATATTTCCGAGCCATCAAGGATGAACCAAGAAAAGTGCAGGGCCCTGACAAATCTGCTTCACCGTCACAGCTTCAACAGACATCTGAGTGTCACACTACATGACAGGTCCGGCCGAGGGCGACAGCGGGGGAAGCTTCACTCACCCAGTGCTACAACAGGGGCTTCCCTCCTAGTGAACGGGTGCAGCAGGACAAACTCCTGTCACAGAGAATGGGCGCAACCTCACTGCAAGCTTCATTCACACATGGTCTGGCTAAAGACAGCAAATCAAGCCTCCTACATTGGGCACACTGCACTTTAAAGGGTTAGGCATTGGACAGCAGAGCTATCCCTCTGCCTCGCACATACTGGAGACCCTGAAGGGCCTCCTCCAGATTGCATTGTTACTGGATCGCCGACCTATCCCCCTGCCCCAAACCTCTCCCATTTGCTCTGTCAACATGCTTCTCCTTACCTTCCTGCAAATGGAGCACCCCTCTAGTCCCAACTGGTGGAACACCAAGCTTCATGGGGCACTTGAAGGTATACAGTCTCCACCTTTTATCTGTCCTGCTCCTCATTTCACCATGAAGAACCACTGGCAGCATTTCAGCATCATTTTGAAACTGAAGTGATGGAATAGCTACAAAACCAGGGGAATGGCGGCAGGGGGATTTCATTCCATTTCATTCTGTCCTTTGGCTGTGTGCGCAGTGTCAGAAGAGTTTGAGGACTGCAGAAGACACCGGAACAGATTTCTGGGCGAAAGCGCCAGAGATTCTGGGCCCTGCCCCGAACGCCTTACAAACGCCTGGCGGGCAAATGCCCCGGGTGGACACTGAGCGCAGTACCTGAGTTAATTAGAGTGAGGTTTGACTCAGGGACAAGCCTGCCAACCTATGCACTATGGCAGCTGAATGGGGGCATGGGGTCCTCATGTCTCAGGGATCTGCTTCTCTTATCCAAAACATCTTTCCTCCCATCATCCTTAGCACCTAGCATATGGTAATGAGTGGAGCCCCTATACTTCCCCCTTTGCACATTTGTCAATTCCCAGATCTCTGTGGCAGACAGGGCAAATGTATCTATGTGAGAGAGAGAGGGAGCCAGAGAGAGTGAGAGAGAGAGAGGGAGCAGGCTCTGACAGCCACAATGAGAGAAAAGTGAAGTTGCATCCCCTCAAGCACTCCCCTGCACCCATCAACACAACAGCAAAGTTAGCTTACATGTTCCCCGCTCTCCCCACTAACCTCACCCACCCTCCTCTCTTTCAGGACTTGCAGAGTGCCTAGAGACCCTGGAAATGATGGCAGGGTAGCATGGTACAAACACAAATATCAAAATAGAACTATTCCCCTACTGTCTACAAAACCAAGGAACTACTTCACCTTTGTTTTTTTTCCACTTCACATTAAAAAAGAGAAAGACGTCCTTCGTTGGCCCTTTTTACGCACTACCATTCGGTTTACACATTTCATCCTGTTGAGTCTCCCAGGCGGCAAAAGCTATATATTTGGGTGGGTGATCCCAATGAAGTCAATGGAAATAGAGAAGGTGTTAGAACGGTGATGATTGTGTGCTGCTAGTGTCTTCCCCTTGAAGTCCATAGAGGGCATGGCCTTAACTAGGGGGTGGTCGAAACGGCCGATAATTTGCTCAGCAGAAACAATGCAGAATTCTGGGCAAATTCTGCCACTTCGCCTGCTCTGCCCACACAGAGAAATTGCCAATTTCAGGCTTTTTCTCCCTGAAATTCTGTTTTTTATGGGAAATTTTGTTTTTTGGTGGCCCCAAAAAGTTTCAGACTGAAAACAGATAGTTTGTGAAAAAACACTGTTTCAGATGGTTTGCCAGAAGACATTTATTTTTTCCATGAAATTTTGTTTTAGCGGTCAAAAACATGATATTTCAGGGAAAGAACACATTTCAGGAAGCAAAATCTGCATAGAAAATTAGCACAACAGCTAAAAATAAGTCCCTGCAGGCAGAACAGAGCTGGAGGCGCATTTAGGCAATATCGTTCCACCAGCAGTGAGGATAACTTTGCCCACCCCTAGCCTTGACTAGGGGACTGAAAATGAATCTACAGAGACTGGTCACAAAGTCCATATGAGGGTGGTGTGTTGGGAGCTATGCTTTTTCCTTTCTTATTGGTGTTTCTGTTTTCACACCTTAACCTACCTGTTTTCACTGCAGTTTCTGGGGCCTATTTTTCACATCTTCTGTTTTTGAGCCCAGCCACAGGCCTCAGAGAAGGCCGGTGCACCTTGAGGCCTGAAGGCTCCCTCCACCAGTAGCAGGGCCCCAGGGCTTCTGACAGCAGCAGAGGCCCTGTCAGGAGTGGCCTCGAGCGATCAGGCTGGCTCAGCTGAGCCACCTCCTCTGGCCTGGGTCCTGTTCCTGGGGCTCCCAGCTCTGTCTGCCTTGACCTCTCCATGCCCCCTGCTCCAGGGCTCACCTGCTGCCGTCGCCGTGCCAACGGAACCCTCAGGCAGGCAGAGCATTGTGAAATGACAGCCTCCCCTCCCCCGCCGGGGCCTGGGCCCAGGGCTGGGAGCTTGCAAGGCAAAGGCACACCTCAGCTCAGCTTCTCCTGAGCTGCTCCAGAGCTCGACCCCCCGGGGTCCCGGGGCCCCAGGGCTGGTGCTGAGAGCCAGGAAGGACGATTTATTGGGAGGTCCTTTCCTTCTTGGTGACTCCTACAAACCATTTTAAGCTCTGTACATATACAAAGGCAACATGTGTCATGCCATTTGGGACATGCTGTTCACATGTCTAGCTCCACTAAAACCCTCCTCAGCATATTTCCGAGCCATCAAGGATGAACCAAGAAAAGTGCAGGGCCCTGACAAATCTGCTTCACCGTCACAGCTTCAACAGACATCTGAGTGTCACACTACATGACAGGTCCGGCCGAGGGCGACAGCGGGGGAAGCTTCACTCACCCAGTGCTACAACAGGGGCTTCCCTCCTACTGAACGGGTGCAGCAGGACAAACTCCTGTCACAGAGAATGGGCGCAACCTCACTGCAAGCTTCATTCACACATGGTCTGGCTAAAGACAGCAAATCAAGCCTCCTACATTGGGCACACTGCACTTTAAAGAGTTAGGCATTGGAATGCAGAGCTATCCCTCTGCCTCGCACATACTGGAGACCCTGAAGGGCCTCCTCCAGATTGCATTGTTACTGGATCGCCGACCTATCCCCCTGCCCCAAACCTCTCCCATTTACTCTGTCAACATGCTTCTCCTTACCTTCCTGCAAATGCAGCACCCCTCTAGGCCCAACGGGTGGAACACCAAGCTTCATGGGGCACTTGAAGGTATACAGTCTCCACCTTTTATCTGTCCTGCTCTTATCTGTCCTGCTCCTCATTTCACCATGAAGAACCACTGGCAGCATTTCAGCATCATTTTGAAACTGAAGTTATGGAATAGCTAAAAAACCAGGGGAATGGCGGCAGGGGGATTTCATTCCATTTCATTCTGTCCTTTGGCTGTGTGCGCAGTGTCAGAAGAGTTTGAGGACTGCAGAAGACACCGGAACAGATTTCTGGGCGAAAGCGCCAGAGATTCTGGGCCCTGCCCCGAACGCCTTACAAACGCCTGGCGGGCAAATGCCCCGGGTGGACACTGAGCGCAGTACCTGAGGAAATTAGAGTGAGGTTTGACTCAGGGACAAGCCTGCCAACCTATGCACTATGGCAGCTGAATGGGGGCATGGGGTCCTCATGTCTCAGGGATCTGCTTCTCTTATCCAAAACATCTTTCTTCCCATCATCCTTAGCACCTAGCATATGGTAATGAGTGGAGCCCCTATACTTCCCCCTTTGCACATTTGTCAATTCCCAGATCTCTGTGGCAGACAGGGCAAATGTATCTATGTGAGAGAGAGAGGGAGCCAGAGAGAGTGAGAGAGAGAGAGGGAGCAGGCTCTGACAGCCACAATGAGAGAAAAGTGAAGTTGCATCCCCTCAAGCACTCCCCTGCACCCATCAACACAACAGCAAAGTTAGCTTCCATGTTCCCCGCTCTCCCCACTAACCTCACCCACCCTCCTCTCTTTCAGGACTTGCAGAGTGCCTAGAGACCCTGGAAATGATGGCAGCGCAGCATGGTACAAACACAAATATCAAAATAGAACTATTCCCCTACTGTCTACAAAACCAAGGAACTACTTCACCTTTGTTTTTTTTCCACTTCACATTAAAAAAGAGAAAGACGTCCTTCGTTGGCCCTTTTTACGCACTACCATTCGGTTTACACATTTCATTCTGTTGAGTCTCCCAGGCGGCAAAAGCTATATATTTGGGTGGGTGATCCCAATGAAGTCAATGGAAATAGAGAAGGTGTTAGAACGGTGATGATTGTGTGCTGCTAGTGTCTTCCCCTTGAAGTCCATAGAGGGCATGGCCTTAACTAGGGGGTGGTCGAAACGGCCGATAATTTGCTCAGCAGAAAACAATGCAGAATTCTGGGCAAATTCTGCCACTTCGCCTGCTCTGCCCACACAGAGAAATTGCCAATTTCAGGCTTTTTCTCCCTGAAATTCTGTTTTTTATGGGAAATTTTGTTTTTTGGTGGCCCCAAAAAGTTTCAGACTGAAAACAGATAGTTTGTGAAAAAACACTGTTTCAGATGGTTTGCCAGAAGACATTTATTTTTTCCATGAAATTTTGTTTTAGCGGTCAAAAACATGATATTTCAGGGAAAGAACACATTTCAGGAAGCAGAATCTGCATAGAAAATTGGCACAACAGCTAAAAAAAGTCCCTGCAGGCAGAACAGAGCTGGAGGCGCATTTAGGCAATATCGTTCCACCAGCAGTGAGGATAACTTTGCCCACCCCTAGCCTTGACTAGGGGACTGAAAATGACTCTACAGGGACTGGCCACAAAGTCCAGATGAGGGTGTATTAAGAGCTATGCTTTTTCCTTTCTTATTGGTGTTTCTGTTTTCACACCTTAACCTACCTGTTTTCACTGCAGTTTCTGGGCCCTATTTTTCACATCTTCTGTTTTTGAGCCCAGCCACAGGCCTCAGAGAAGGCCGGTGCACCTTGAGGCCTGAAGGCTCCCTCCACCAGTAGCAGGGCCCCAGGGCTTCTGACAGCAGCAGAGGCCCTGTCAGGAGTGGCCTCGAGCGATCAGGCGGGCTCAGCTGAGCCACCTCCTCTGGCCTGGGTCCTGTTCCTGGGGCTCCCAGCTCTGTCTGCCTTGACCTCTCCAAGCCCCCTGCTCCAGGGCTCACCTGCTGCCGTCGCCGTGCCAACGGAACCCTCAGGCAGAGCAGAGCATTGTGAAATGACAGCCTCCCCTCCCCCGCCGGGGCCTGGGCCCAGGGCTGGGAGCTTGCAAGGCAAAGTCACACCTCAGCTCAGCTTCTCCTGAGCTGCTCCAGAGCTCGACCCCCCGGGGTCCCGGGGCCCCAGGGCTGGTGCTGAGAGCCAGGAAGGACGATTTATTGGGAGGTCCTTTCCTTCTTGGTGACTCCCACAAACCATTTTAAGCTCTGTACATATACAAAAGCAACATCTGTCATGCCATTTGGGACATGCTGTTCACATGTCTAGCTCCACTAAAACCCTCCTCAGCATATTTCCGAGCCATCAAGGATGAACCAAGAAAAGTGCAGGGCCCTGACAAATCTGCTTCACCGTCACAGCTTCAACAGACATCTGAGTGTCACACTACATGACAGGTCCGGCCGAGGGCGACAGCGGGGGAAGCTTCACTCACCCAGTGCTACAACAGGGGCTTCCCTCCTAGTGAACGGGTGCAGCAGGACAAACTCCTGTCACAGAGAATGGGCGCAACCTCACTGCAAGCTTCATTCACACATGGTCTGGCTAAAGACAGCAAATCAAGCCTCCTACATTGGGCACACTGCACTTTAAAGGGTTAGGCATTGGACAGCAGAGCTATCCCTCTGCCTCGCACATACTGGAGACCCTGAAGGGCCTCCTCCAGATTGCATTGTTACTGGATCGCCGACCTATCCCCCTGCCCCAAACCTCTCCCATTTGCTCTGTCAACATGCTTCTCCTTACCTTCCTGCAAATGGAGCACCCCTCTAGTCCCAACTGGTGGAACACCAAGCTTCATGGGGCACTTGAAGGTATACAGTCTCCACCTTTTATCTGTCCTGCTCCTCATTTCACCATGAAGAACCACTGGCAGCATTTCAGCATCATTTTGAAACTGAAGTGATGGAATAGCTACAAAACCAGGGGAATGGCGGCAGGGGGATTTCATTCCATTTCATTCTGTCCTTTGGCTGTGTGCGCAGTGTCAGAAGAGTTTGAGGACTGCAGAAGACACCGGAACAGATTTCTGGGCGAAAGCGCCAGAGATTCTGGGCCCTGCCCCGAACGCCTTACAAACGCCTGGCGGGCAAATGCCCCGGGTGGACACTGAGCGCAGTACCTGAGTTAATTAGAGTGAGGTTTGACTCAGGGACAAGCCTGCCAACCTATGCACTATGGCAGCTGAATGGGGGCATGGGGTCCTCATGTCTCAGGGATCTGCTTCTCTTATCCAAAACATCTTTCCTCCCATCATCCTTAGCACCTAGCATATGGTAATGAGTGGAGCCCCTATACTTCCCCCTTTGCACATTTGTCAATTCCCAGATCTCTGTGGCAGACAGGGCAAATGTATCTATGTGAGAGAGAGAGGGAGCCAGAGAGAGTGAGAGAGAGAGAGGGAGCAGGCTCTGACAGCCACAATGAGAGAAAAGTGAAGTTGCATCCCCTCAAGCACTCCCCTGCACCCATCAACACAACAGCAAAGTTAGCTTACATGTTCCCCGCTCTCCCAACTAACCTCACCCACCCTCCTCTCTTTCAGGACTTGCAGAGTGCCTAGAGACCCTGGAAATGATGGCAGGGTAGCATGGTACAAACACAAATATCAAAATAGAACTATTCCCCTACTGTCTACAAAACCAAGGAACTACTTCACCTTTGTTTTTTTTCCACTTCACATTAAAAAAGAGAAAGACGTCCTTCGTTGGCCCTTTTTACGCACTACCATTCGGTTTACACATTTCATCCTGTTGAGTCTCCCAGGCGGCAAAAGCTATATATTTGGGTGGGTGATCCCAATGAAGTCAATGGAAATAGAGAAGGTGTTAGAACGGTGATGATTGTGTGCTGCTAGTGTCTTCCCCTTGAAGTCCATAGAGGGCATGGCCTTAACTAGGGGGTGGTCGAAACGGCCGATAATTTGCTCAGCAGAAACAATGCAGAATTCTGGGCAAATTCTGCCACTTCGCCTGCTCTGCCCACACAGAGAAATTGCCAATTTCAGGCTTTTTCTCCCTGAAATTCTGTTTTTTATGGGAAATTTTGTTTTTTGGTGGCCCCAAAAAGTTTCAGACTGAAAACAGATAGTTTGTGAAAAAACACTGTTTCAGATGGTTTGCCAGAAGACATTTATTTTTTCCATGAAATTTTGTTTTAGCGGTCAAAAACATGATATTTCAGGGAAAGAACACATTTCAGGAAGCAAAATCTGCATAGAAAATTAGCACAACAGCTAAAAATAAGTCCCTGCAGGCAGAACAGAGCTGGAGGCGCATTTAGGCAATATCGTTCCACCAGCAGTGAGGATAACTTTGCCCACCCCTAGCCTTGACTAGGGGACTGAAAATGAATCTACAGAGACTGGTCACAAAGTCCATATGAGGGTGGTGTGTTGGGAGCTATGCTTTTTCCTTTCTTATTGGTGTTTCTGTTTTCACACCTTAACCTACCTGTTTTCACTGCAGTTTCTGGGGCCTATTTTTCACATCTTCTGTTTTTGAGCCCAGCCACAGGCCTCAGAGAAGGCCGGTGCACCTTGAGGCCTGAAGGCTCCCTCCACCAGTAGCAGGGCCCCAGGGCTTCTGACAGCAGCAGAGGCCCTGTCAGGAGTGGCCTCGAGCGATCAGGCTGGCTCAGCTGAGCCACCTCCTCTGGCCTGGGTCCTGTTCCTGGGGCTCCCAGCTCTGTCTGCCTTGACCTCTCCATGCCCCCTGCTCCAGGGCTCACCTGCTGCCGTCGCCGTGCCAACGGAACCCTCAGGCAGGCAGAGCATTGTGAAATGACAGCCTCCCCTCCCCCGCCGGGGCCTGGGCCCAGGGCTGGGAGCTTGCAAGGCAAAGGCACACCTCAGCTCAGCTTCTCCTGAGCTGCTCCAGAGCTCGACCCCCCGGGGTCCCGGGGCCCCAGGGCTGGTGCTGAGAGCCAGGAAGGACGATTTATTGGGAGGTCCTTTCCTTCTTGGTGACTCCTACAAACCATTTTAAGCTCTGTACATATACAAAGGCAACATGTGTCATGCCATTTGGGACATGCTGTTCACATGTCTAGCTCCACTAAAACCCTCCTCAGCATATTTCCGAGCCATCAAGGATGAACCAAGAAAAGTGCAGGGCCCTGACAAATCTGCTTCACCGTCACAGCTTCAACAGACATCTGAGTGTCACACTACATGACAGGTCCGGCCGAGGGCGACAGCGGGGGAAGCTTCACTCACCCAGTGCTACAACAGGGGCTTCCCTCCTACTGAACGGGTGCAGCAGGACAAACTCCTGTCACAGAGAATGGGCGCAACCTCACTGCAAGCTTCATTCACACATGGTCTGGCTAAAGACAGCAAATCAAGCCTCCTACATTGGGCACACTGCACTTTAAAGAGTTAGGCATTGGAATGCAGAGCTATCCCTCTGCCTCGCACATACTGGAGACCCTGAAGGGCCTCCTCCAGATTGCATTGTTACTGGATCGCCGACCTATCCCCCTGCCCCAAACCTCTCCCATTTACTCTGTCAACATGCTTCTCCTTACCTTCCTGCAAATGCAGCACCCCTCTAGGCCCAACGGGTGGAACACCAAGCTTCATGGGGCACTTGAAGGTATACAGTCTCCACCTTTTATCTGTCCTGCTCTTATCTGTCCTGCTCCTCATTTCACCATGAAGAACCACTGGCAGCATTTCAGCATCATTTTGAAACTGAAGTTATGGAATAGCTAAAAAACCAGGGGAATGGCGGCAGGGGGATTTCATTCCATTTCATTCTGTCCTTTGGCTGTGTGCGCAGTGTCAGAAGAGTTTGAGGACTGCAGAAGACACCGGAACAGATTTCTGGGCGAAAGCGCCAGAGATTCTGGGCCCTGCCCTGAACGCCTTACAAACGCCTGGCGGGCAAATGCCCCGGGTGGACACTGAGCGCAGTACCTGAGGAAATTAGAGTGAGGTTTGACTCAGGGACAAGCCTGCCAACCTATGCACTATGGCAGCTGAATGGGGGCATGGGGTCCTCATGTCTCAGGGATCTGCTTCTCTTATCCAAAACATCTTTCTTCCCATCATCCTTAGCACCTAGCATATGGTAATGAGTGGAGCCCCTATACTTCCCCCTTTGCACATTTGTCAATTCCCAGATCTCTGTGGCAGACAGGGCAAATGTATCTATGTGAGAGAGAGAGGGAGCCAGAGAGAGTGAGAGAGAGAGAGGGAGCAGGCTCTGACAGCCACAATGAGAGAAAAGTGAAGTTGCATCCCCTCAAGCACTCCCCTGCACCCATCAACACAACAGCAAAGTTAGCTTCCATGTTCCCCGCTCTCCCCACTAACCTCACCCACCCTCCTCTCTTTCAGGACTTGCAGAGTGCCTAGAGACCCTGGAAATGATGGCAGCGCAGCATGGTACAAACACAAATATCAAAATAGAACTATTCCCCTACTGTCTACAAAACCAAGGAACTACTTCACCTTTGTTTTTTTTCCACTTCACATTAAAAAAGAGAAAGACGTCCTTCGTTGGCCCTTTTTACGCACTACCATTCGGTTTACACATTTCATCCTGTTGAGTCTCCCAGGCGGCAAAAGCTATATATTTGGGTGGGTGATCCCAATGAAGTCAATGGAAATAGAGAAGGTGTTAGAACGGTGATGATTGTGTGCTGCTAGTGTCTTCCCCTTGAAGTCCATAGAGGGCATGGCCTTAACTAGGGGGTGGTCGAAACGGCCGATAATTTGCTCAGCAGAAAACAATGCAGAATTCTGGGCAAATTCTGCCACTTCGCCTGCTCTGCCCACACAGAGAAATTGCCAATTTCAGGCTTTTTCTCCCTGAAATTCTGTTTTTTATGGGAAATTTTGTTTTTTGGTGGCCCCAAAAAGTTTCAGACTGAAAACAGATAGTTTGTGAAAAAACACTGTTTCAGATGGTTTGCCAGAAGACATTTATTTTTTCCATGAAATTTTGTTTTAGCGGTCAAAAACATGATATTTCAGGGAAAGAACACATTTCAGGAAGCAGAATCTGCATAGAAAATTGGCACAACAGCTAAAAAAAGTCCCTGCAGGCAGAACAGAGCTGGAGGCGCATTTAGGCAATATCGTTCCACCAGCAGTGAGGATAACTTTGCCCACCCCTAGCCTTGACTAGGGGACTGAAAATGACTCTACAGGGACTGGCCACAAAGTCCAGATGAGGGTGTATTAAGAGCTATGCTTTTTCCTTTCTTATTGGTGTTTCTGTTTTCACACCTTAACCTACCTGTTTTCACTGCAGTTTCTGGGCCCTATTTTTCACATCTTCTGTTTTTGAGCCCAGCCACAGGCCTCAGAGAAGGCCGGTGCACCTTGAGGCCTGAAGGCTCCCTCCACCAGTAGCAGGGCCCCAGGGCTTCTGACAGCAGCAGAGGCCCTGTCAGGAGTGGCCTCGAGCGATCAGGCGGGCTCAGCTGAGCCACCTCCTCTGGCCTGGGTCCTGTTCCTGGGGCTCCCAGCTCTGTCTGCCTTGACCTCTCCAAGCCCCCTGCTCCAGGGCTCACCTGCTGCCGTCGCCGTGCCAACGGAACCCTCAGGCAGAGCAGAGCATTGTGAAATGACAGCCTCCCCTCCCCCGCCGGGGCCTGGGCCCAGGGCTGGGAGCTTGCAAGGCAAAGTCACACCTCAGCTCAGCTTCTCCTGAGCTGCTCCAGAGCTCGACCCCCCGGGGTCCCGGGGCCCCAGGGCTGGTGCTGAGAGCCAGGAAGGACGATTTATTGGGAGGTCCTTTCCTTCTTGGTGACTCCCACAAACCATTTTAAGCTCTGTACATATACAAAAGCAACATCTGTCATGCCATTTGGGACATGCTGTTCACATGTCTAGCTCCACTAAAACCCTCCTCAGCATATTTCCGAGCCATCAAGGATGAACCAAGAAAAGTGCAGGGCCCTGACAAATCTGCTTCACCGTCACAGCTTCAACAGACATCTGAGTGTCACACTACATGACAGGTCCGGCCGAGGGCGACAGCGGGGGAAGCTTCACTCACCCAGTGCTACAACAGGGGCTTCCCTCCTAGTGAACGGGTGCAGCAGGACAAACTCCTGTCACAGAGAATGGGCGCAACCTCACTGCAAGCTTCATTCACACATGGTCTGGCTAAAGACAGCAAATCAAGCCTCCTACATTGGGCACACTGCACTTTAAAGGGTTAGGCATTGGACAGCAGAGCTATCCCTCTGCCTCGCACATACTGGAGACCCTGAAGGGCCTCCTCCAGATTGCATTGTTACTGGATCGCCGACCTATCCCCCTGCCCCAAACCTCTCCCATTTGCTCTGTCAACATGCTTCTCCTTACCTTCCTGCAAATGGAGCACCCCTCTAGTCCCAACTGGTGGAACACCAAGCTTCATGGGGCACTTGAAGGTATACAGTCTCCACCTTTTATCTGTCCTGCTCCTCATTTCACCATGAAGAACCACTGGCAGCATTTCAGCATCATTTTGAAACTGAAGTGATGGAATAGCTACAAAACCAGGGGAATGGCGGCAGGGGGATTTCATTCCATTTCATTCTGTCCTTTGGCTGTGTGCGCAGTGTCAGAAGAGTTTGAGGACTGCAGAAGACACCGGAACAGATTTCTGGGCGAAAGCGCCAGAGATTCTGGGCCCTGCCCCGAACGCCTTACAAACGCCTGGCGGGCAAATGCCCCGGGTGGACACTGAGCGCAGTACCTGAGTTAATTAGAGTGAGGTTTGACTCAGGGACAAGCCTGCCAACCTATGCACTATGGCAGCTGAATGGGGGCATGGGGTCCTCATGTCTCAGGGATCTGCTTCTCTTATCCAAAACATCTTTCCTCCCATCATCCTTAGCACCTAGCATATGGTAATGAGTGGAGCCCCTATACTTCCCCCTTTGCACATTTGTCAATTCCCAGATCTCTGTGGCAGACAGGGCAAATGTATCTATGTGAGAGAGAGAGGGAGCCAGAGAGAGTGAGAGAGAGAGAGGGAGCAGGCTCTGACAGCCACAATGAGAGAAAAGTGAAGTTGCATCCCCTCAAGCACTCCCCTGCACCCATCAACACAACAGCAAAGTTAGCTTACATGTTCCCCGCTCTCCCCACTAACCTCACCCACCCTCCTCTCTTTCAGGACTTGCAGAGTGCCTAGAGACCCTGGAAATGATGGCAGGGTAGCATGGTACAAACACAAATATCAAAATAGAACTATTCCCCTACTGTCTACAAAACCAAGGAACTACTTCACCTTTGTTTTTTTTCCACTTCACATTAAAAAAGAGAAAGACGTCCTTCGTTGGCCCTTTTTACGCACTACCATTCGGTTTACACATTTCATCCTGTTGAGTCTCCCAGGCGGCAAAAGCTATATATTTGGGTGGGTGATCCCAATGAAGTCAATGGAAATAGAGAAGGTGTTAGAACGGTGATGATTGTGTGCTGCTAGTGTCTTCCCCTTGAAGTCCATAGAGGGCATGGCCTTAACTAGGGGGTGGTCGAAACGGCCGATAATTTGCTCAGCAGAAACAATGCAGAATTCTGGGCAAATTCTGCCACTTCGCCTGCTCTGCCCACACAGAGAAATTGCCAATTTCAGGCTTTTTCTCCCTGAAATTCTGTTTTTTATGGGAAATTTTGTTTTTTGGTGGCCCCAAAAAGTTTCAGACTGAAAACAGATAGTTTGTGAAAAAACACTGTTTCAGATGGTTTGCCAGAAGACATTTATTTTTTCCATGAAATTTTGTTTTAGCGGTCAAAAACATGATATTTCAGGGAAAGAACACATTTCAGGAAGCAGAATCTGCATAGAAAATTGGCACAACAGCTAAAAAAAGTCCCTGCAGGCAGAACAGAGCTGGAGGCGCATTTAGGCAATATCGTTCCACCAGCAGTGAGGATAACTTTGCCCACCCCTAGCCTTGACTAGGGGACTGAAAATGACTCTACAGGGACTGGCCACAAAGTCCAGATGAGGGTGTATTAAGAGCTATGCTTTTTCCTTTCTTATTGGTGTTTCTGTTTTCACACCTTAACCTACCTGTTTTCACTGCAGTTTCTGGGCCCTATTTTTCACATCTTCTGTTTTTGAGCCCAGCCACAGGCCTCAGAGAAGGCCGGTGCACCTTGAGGCCTGAAGGCTCCCTCCACCAGTAGCAGGGCCCCAGGGCTTCTGACAGCAGCAGAGGCCCTGTCAGGAGTGGCCTCGAGCGATCAGGCGGGCTCAGCTGAGCCACCTCCTCTGGCCTGGGTCCTGTTCCTGGGGCTCCCAGCTCTGTCTGCCTTGACCTCTCCATGCCCCCTGCTCCAGGGCTCACCTGCTGCCGTCGCCGTGCCAACGGAACCCTCAGGCAGAGCAGAGCATTGTGAAATGACAGCCTCCCCTCCCCCGCCGGGGCCTGGGCCCAGGGCTGGGAGCTTGCAAGGCAAAGTCACACCTCAGCTCAGCTTCTCCTGAGCTGCTCCAGAGCTCGACCCCCCGGGGTCCCGGGGCCCCAGGGCTGGTGCTGAGAGCCAGGAAGGACGATTTATTGGGAGGTCCTTTCCTTCTTGGTGACTCCCACAAACCATTTTAAGCTCTGTACATATACAAAAGCAACATCTGTCATGCCATTTGGGACATGCTGTTCACATGTCTAGCTCCACTAAAACCCTCCTCAGCATATTTCCGAGCCATCAAGGATGAACCAAGAAAAGTGCAGGGCCCTGACAAATCTGCTTCACCGTCACAGCTTCAACAGACATCTGAGTGTCACACTACATGACAGGTCCGGCCGAGGGCGACAGCGGGGGAAGCTTCACTCACCCAGTGCTACAACAGGGGCTTCCCTCCTAGTGAACGGGTGCAGCAGGACAAACTCCTGTCACAGAGAATGGGCGCAACCTCACTGCAAGCTTCATTCACACATGGTCTGGCTAAAGACAGCAAATCAAGCCTCCTACATTGGGCACACTGCACTTTAAAGGGTTAGGCATTGGACAGCAGAGCTATCCCTCTGCCTCGCACATACTGGAGACCCTGAAGGGCCTCCTCCAGATTGCATTGTTACTGGATCGCCGACCTATCCCCCTGCCCCAAACCTCTCCCATTTGCTCTGTCAACATGCTTCTCCTTACCTTCCTGCAAATGGAGCACCCCTCTAGTCCCAACTGGTGGAACACCAAGCTTCATGGGGCACTTGAAGGTATACAGTCTCCACCTTTTATCTGTCCTGCTCCTCATTTCACCATGAAGAACCACTGGCAGCATTTCAGCATCATTTTGAAACTGAAGTGATGGAATAGCTACAAAACCAGGGGAATGGCGGCAGGGGGATTTCATTCCATTTCATTCTGTCCTTTGGCTGTGTGCGCAGTGTCAGAAGAGTTTGAGGACTGCAGAAGACACCGGAACAGATTTCTGGGCGAAAGCGCCAGAGATTCTGGGCCCTGCCCCGAACGCCTTACAAACGCCTGGCGGGCAAATGCCCCGGGTGGACACTGAGCGCAGTACCTGAGTTAATTAGAGTGAGGTTTGACTCAGGGACAAGCCTGCCAACCTATGCACTATGGCAGCTGAATGGGGGCATGGGGTCCTCATGTCTCAGGGATCTGCTTCTCTTATCCAAAACATCTTTCCTCCCATCATCCTTAGCACCTAGCATATGGTAATGAGTGGAGCCCCTATACTTCCCCCTTTGCACATTTGTCAATTCCCAGATCTCTGTGGCAGACAGGGCAAATGTATCTATGTGAGAGAGAGAGGGAGCCAGAGAGAGTGAGAGAGAGAGAGGGAGCAGGCTCTGACAGCCACAATGAGAGAAAAGTGAAGTTGCATCCCCTCAAGCACTCCCCTGCACCCATCAACACAACAGCAAAGTTAGCTTACATGTTCCCCGCTCTCCCCACTAACCTCACCCACCCTCCTCTCTTTCAGGACTTGCAGAGTGCCTAGAGACCCTGGAAATGATGGCAGGGTAGCATGGTACAAACACAAATATCAAAATAGAACTATTCCCCTACTGTCTACAAAACCAAGGAACTACTTCACCTTTGTTTTTTTTCCACTTCACATTAAAAAAGAGAAAGACGTCCTTCGTTGGCCCTTTTTACGCACTACCATTCGGTTTACACATTTCATCCTGTTGAGTCTCCCAGGCGGCAAAAGCTATATATTTGGGTGGGTGATCCCAATGAAGTCAATGGAAATAGAGAAGGTGTTAGAACGGTGATGATTGTGTGCTGCTAGTGTCTTCCCCTTGAAGTCCATAGAGGGCATGGCCTTAACTAGGGGGTGGTCGAAACGGCCGATAATTTGCTCAGCAGAAACAATGCAGAATTCTGGGCAAATTCTGCCACTTCGCCTGCTCTGCCCACACAGAGAAATTGCCAATTTCAGGCTTTTTCTCCCTGAAATTCTGTTTTTTATGGGAAATTTTGTTTTTTGGTGGCCCCAAAAAGTTTCAGACTGAAAACAGATAGTTTGTGAAAAAACACTGTTTCAGATGGTTTGCCAGAAGACATTTATTTTTTCCATGAAATTTTGTTTTAGCGGTCAAAAACATGATATTTCAGGGAAAGAACACATTTCAGGAAGCAGAATCTGCATAGAAAATTGGCACAACAGCTAAAAAAAGTCCCTGCAGGCAGAACAGAGCTGGAGGCGCATTTAGGCAATATCGTTCCACCAGCAGTGAGGATAACTTTGCCCACCCCTAGCCTTGACTAGGGGACTGAAAATGACTCTACAGGGACTGGCCACAAAGTCCAGATGAGGGTGTATTAAGAGCTATGCTTTTTCCTTTCTTATTGGTGTTTCTGTTTTCACACCTTAACCTACCTGTTTTCACTGCAGTTTCTGGGCCCTATTTTTCACATCTTCTGTTTTTGAGCCCAGCCACAGGCCTCAGAGAAGGCCGGTGCACCTTGAGGCCTGAAGGCTCCCTCCACCAGTAGCAGGGCCCCAGGGCTTCTGACAGCAGCAGAGGCCCTGTGAGGAGTGGCCTCGAGCGATCAGGCGGGCTCAGCTGAGCCACCTCCTCTGGCCTGGGTCCTGTTCCTGGGGCTCCCAGCTCTGTCTGCCTTGACCTCTCCATGCCCCCTGCTCCAGGGCTCACCTGCTGCCATTGCCGTGCCAACGGAACCCTCAGGCAGGCAGAGCATTGTGAAATGACAGCCTCCCCTCCCCCGCCGGGGCCTGGGCCCAGGGCTGGGAGCTTGCAAGGCAAAGGCACACCTCAGGTCAGCTTCTCCTGAGCTGCTCCAGAGCTCGACCCCCCGGGCCCCAGGGCTGGTGCTGAGAGCCAGGAAGGACGCTTTATTGGGAGGTCCTTTCCTTCTTGGTGACTCCTACAAACCATTTTAAGCTCTGTGCATATACAAAAGCAACATGTGTCATGCCATTTGGGACATGCTGTTCACATGTCTAGCTCCACTAAAACCCTCCTCAGCATATTTCCGAGCCATCAAGGATGAAGCAAGAAAAGTGCAGGGCCCTGACAAATCTGCTTCACCGTCACAGCTTCAACAGACATCTCAGTGTCACACTACATGACAGGTCCGGCCGAGGGCGACAGCGGGGGAAGCTTCACTCACCCAGTGCTACAACAGGGGCTTCCCTCCTACTGAACGGGTGCAGCAGGACAAACTCCTGTCACAGAGAATGGGCGCAACCTCACTGCAAGCTTCATTCACACATGGTCTGGCTAAAGACAGCAAATCAAGCCTCCTACATTGGGCACACTGCACTTTAAAGGGTTAGGCATTGGAAGGCAGAGCTATCCCTCTGCCTCGCACATACTGGAGACCCTGAAGGGCCTCCTCCAGATTGCATTGTTACTGGATCGCCGACCTATCCCCCTGCCCCAAACCTCTCCCATTTACTCTGTCAACATGCTTCTCCTTACCTTCCTGCAAATACAGCACCCCTCTAGGCCCAACGGGTGGAACACCAAGCTTCATGGGGCACTTGAAGGTATACAGTCTCCACCTTTTATCTGTCCTGCTCCTCATTTCACCATGAAGAACCACTGGCAGCATTTCAGCATCATTTTGAAACTGAAGTTATGGAACAGCTACAAAACCAGGGGGATTTCATTCCATTTCATTCTGTCCTTTGGCTGTGTGCGCAGTGTCAGAAGAGTTTGAGGACTGCAGAAGACACCGGAACAGATTTCTGGGCGAAAGCGCCAGAGATTCTGATCCCTGCCCCGAACGCCTTACAAATGCCTGGCGGGCAAATGCCCCGGGTGGACACTGAGCGCAGTACCTGAGGAAATTAGAGTGAGGTTTGACTCAGGGACAAGCCTGCCAACCTATGCACTATGGCAGCTGAATGGGGGCATGGGGTCCTCATGTCTCAGGGATCTGCTTCTCTTATCCAAAACATCTTTCCTCCCATCATCCTTAGCACCTAGCATATGGTAATGAGTGGAGCCCCTATACTTCCCCCTTTGCACATTTGTCAATTCCCAGATCTCTGTGGCAGACAGGGCAAATGTATATATGTGAGAGAGAGCGGGAGCCAGAGAGAGTGAGAGAGAGAGAGGGAGCAGGCTCTGACAGCCACAATGAGAGAAAAGTGAAGTTGCATCCCCTCAAGCACTCCCCTGCACCCATCAACACAACAGCAAAGTTAGCTTCCATGTTCCCCGCTCTCCGCACTAACCTCACCCACCCTCCTCTCTTTCAGGACTTGCAGAGTGCCTAGAGACCCTGGAAATGATGGCAGCGCAGCATGGTACAAACACAAATATCAAAATAGAACTATTCCCCTACTGTCTACAAAACCAAGGAACTACTTCACCTTTGTTTTTTTTCCACTTCACATTAAAAAAGAGAAAGACGTCCTTCGTTGGTCCTTTTTACGCACTACCATTCGGTTTACACATTTCATCCTGTTGAGTCTCCCAGTCGGCAAGAGCTATATATTTGGGTGGGTGATCCCAATGAAGTCAATGGAAATAGAGAAGGTGTTAGAACGGTGATGATTGTGTGCTGCTAGTGTCTTCCCCTTGAAGTCCATAGAGGGCATGGCCTTAACTAGGGGGTGGTCGAAACGGCCGATAATTTGCTCAGCAGAAACAATGCAGAATTCTGGGCAAATTCTGCCACTTCGCCTGCTCTGCCC
This sequence comes from Ambystoma mexicanum, assembly GCF_040938575.1. Taxonomy (NCBI): domain Eukaryota; kingdom Metazoa; phylum Chordata; class Amphibia; order Caudata; family Ambystomatidae; genus Ambystoma; species Ambystoma mexicanum. The sequence continues at coordinate 1,095,340,399 of NC_090941.1, forward strand.
ACACAGAGAAATTGCCAATTTCAGGCTTTTTCTCTCTGAAATTCTGTTTTTTATGGGAAATTTTGTTTTTTGGTGGCCCCAAAAAGTTTCAGACTGAAAACAGATAGTTTGTGAAAAAACACTGTTTCAGATGGTTTGCCAGAAGACATTTATTTTTTCCATGAAATTTTGTTTTAGCAGTCAAAAACATGATATTTCATGGAAAAAACACATTTCAGGAAGCAAAATCTGCATAGAAAATTAGCACAACAGCTAAAAAAAGTCCCTGCAGGCAGAACAGAGCTGGAGGCGCATTTAGGCAATATCGTTCCACCAGCAGTGAGGATAACTTTGCCCACCCCTAGCCTTGACTAGGGGACTGAAAATGAATCTACAGGGACTGGCCACAAAGTCCAGATGAGGGTGTATTAAGAGCTATGCTTTTTCCTTTCTTATTGGTGCTATTGTTTTCACACCTTAACCTACCTTTCTTCAGTGCAGTGTCTGGGCCCTGTTTTTCACATGTTCTGTGTTTGAGCCCAGTCACAGGCCTCAGAGAAGGCCGGTGCCCTTTGAGGCCTGAATGCTTCCTCCGCCAGTAGCAGGGCCCCAGGGCTTCTGACAGCAGCAGAGGCCCTGTGAGGAGTGGCCTCGAGCGATCAGGTGGGCTCAGCTGAGCCACCTCCACTGGCCTGGGTCCTGTTCCTGGGGCTCCCAGCTCTGTCTGCCTTGACCTCTCCATGCCCCCTGCTCCAGGGCTCACCTGCTGCCGTCGCCGTGCCAACGGAACCCTCAGGCTGGGCAGAGCATTGTGAAATGACAGCCTCCCCTCCCCCGCCGCTGGGGCCTGGGCCCAGGGCTGGGAGCTTGCAAGGCAAAGGCACACCTCAGCTCAGCTTCTCCTGAGCTGCTCCAGAGCTCGACCCCCCGGGGTCCCGGGGCCCCAGGGCTGGTGCTGAGAGCCAGGAAGGACGATTTATTGGGAGGTCCTTTCCTTCTTGGTGACTCCTACAAACCATTTTAAGCTCTGTACATATACAAAGGCAACATGTGTCATGCCATTTGGGACATGCTGTTCACATGTCTAGCTCCACTAAAACCCTCCTCAGCATATTTCCGAGCCATCAAGGATGAACCAAGAAAAGTGCAGGGCCCTGACAAATCTGCTTCACCGTCACAGCTTCAACAGACATCTGAGTGTCACACTACATGACAGGTCCGGCCGAGGGCGACAGCGGGGGAAGCTTCACTCACCCAGTGCTACAACAGGGGCTTCCCTCCTACTGAACGGGTGCAGCAGGACAAACTCCTGTCACAGAGAATGGGCGCAACCTCACTGCAAGCTTCATTCACACATGGTCTGGCTAAAGACAGCAAATCAAGCCTCCTACATTGGGCACACTGCACTTTAAAGGGTTAGGCATTGGAAGGCAGAGCTATCCCTCTGCCTCGCACATACTGGAGACCCTGAAGGGCCTCCTCCAGATTGCATTGTTACTGGATCGCCGACCTATCCCCCTGCCCCAAACCTCTCCCATTTACTCTGTCAACATGCTTCTCCTTACCTTCCTGCAAATGCAGCACCCCTCTAGGCCCAACGGGTGGAACACCAAGCTTCATGGGGCACTTGAAGGTATACAGTCTCCACCTTTTATCTGTCCTGCTCCTCATTTCACCATGAAGAACCACTGGCAGCATTTCAGCATCATTTTGAAACTGAAGTTATGGAACAGCTACAAAACCAGGGGAATGGCGGCAGGGGGATTTCATTCCATTTCATTCTGTCCTTTGGCTGTGTGCGCAGTGTCAGAAGAGTTTGAGGACTGCAGAAGACACCGGAACAGATTTCTGGGCGAAAGCGCCAGAGATTCTGGGCCCTGCCCCGAACGCCTTACAAACGCCTGGCGGGCAAATGCCCCGGGTGGACACTGAGCGCAGTACCTGAGGAAATTAGAGTGAGGTTTGACTCAGGGACAAGCCTGCCAACCTATGCACTATGGCAGCTGAATGGGGGCATGGGGTCCTCATGTCTCAGGGATCTGCTTCTCTTATCCAAAACATCTTTCCTCCCATCATCCTTAGCACCTAGCATATGGTAATGAGTGGAGCCCCTATACTTCCCCCTTTGCACATTTGTCAATTCCCAGATCTCTGTGGCAGACAGGGCAAATGTATCTATGTGAGAGAGAGAGGGAGCCAGAGAGAGTGAGAGAGAGAGAGGGAGCAGGCTCTGACAGCCACAATGAGAGAAAAGTGAAGTTGCATCCCCTCAAGCACTCCCCTGCACCCATCAACACAACAGCAAAGTTAGCTTACATGTTCCCCGCTCTCCCCACTAACCTCACCCACCCTCCTCTCTTTCAGGACTTGCAGAGTGCCTAGAGACCCTGGAAATTATGGCAGCGCAGCATGGTACAAACACAAATATCAAAATAGAACTATTCCCCTACTGTCTACAAAACCAAGGAACTACTTCACCTTTGTTTTTTTTCCACTTCACATTAAAAAAGAGAAAGACGTCCTTCGTTGGCCCTTTTTACGCACTACCATTCGGTTTACACATTTCATCCTGTTGAGTCTCCCAGTCGGCAAGAGCTATATATTTGGGTGGGTGATCCCAATGAAGTCAATGGAAATAGAGAAGGTGTTAGAACGGTGATGATTGTGTGCTGCTAGTGTCTTCCCCTTGAAGTCCATAGAGGGCATGGCCTTAACTAGGGGGTGGTCGAAACGGCCGATAATTTGCTCAGCAGAAACAATGCAGAATTCTGGGCAAATTCTGCCACTTCGCCTGCTCTGCCCACACAGAGAAATTGCCAATTTCAGGCTTTTTCTCCCTGAAATTCTGTTTTTTATGGGAAATTTTGTTTTTTGGTGGCCCCAAAAGGTTTCAGACTGAAAACAGATAGTTTGTGAAAAAACACTGTTTCAGATGGTTTGCCAGAAGACATTTATTTTTTCCATGAAATTTTGTTTTAGCAGTCAAAAACATGATATTTCATGGAAAAAACACATTTCAGGAAGCAAAATCTGCATAGAAAATTAGCACAACAGCTAAAAAAAGTCCCTGCAGGCAGAACAGAGCTGGAGGCGCATTTAGGCAATATCGTTCCACCAGCAGTGAGGATAACTTTGCCCACCCCTAGCCTTGACTAGGGGACTGAAAATGAATCTACAGGGACTGGTCACAAAGTCCATATGAGGGTGGTGTGTCGGGAGCTATGCTTTTTCCTTTCTTATTGGTGTTTCTGTTTTCACACCTTAACCTACCTGTTTTCACTGCAGTTTCTGGGCCCTATTTTTCACATCTTCTGTTTTTGAGCCCAGCCACAGGCCTCAGAGAAGGCCGGTGCACCTTGAGGCCTGAAGGCTCCCTCCACCAGTAGCAGGGCCCCAGGGCTTCTGACAGCAGCAGAGGCCCTGTGAGGAGTGGCCTCGAGCGATCAGGCGGGCTCAGCTGAGCCACCTCCTCTGGCCTGGGTCCTGTTCCTGGGGCTCCCAGCTCTGTCTGCCTTGACCTCTCCATGCCCCCTGCTCCAGGGCTCACCTGCTGCTGTCGCCGTGCCAACGTAACCCTCAGGCAGGCAGAGCATTGTGAAATGACAGCCTCCCCTCCCCCGCCGGGGCCTGGGCCCAGGGCTGGGAGCTTGCAAGGCAAAGGCACACCTCAGCTCAGCTTCTCCTGAGCAGCTCCAGAGCTCGACCCCCCGGGGCCCTGGTGCCCCAGGGCTGGTGCTGAGAGCCAGTAAGGACGATTTATTGGAGGGAACACCCTCATCTGGACTTTGTGGCCAGTCCCTGTAGATTCATTTTCAGTCCCCTAGTCAAGGCTAGGGGTGGGCAAAGTTACCCTCACTACTGGTGGAACGATATTGCCTAAATTCGCCTCCAGCTCTGTTCTGTCTGCAGGGACATTTTTTAGCTGTTGTGCCAATTTTCTATGCAGATTTTGCTTCCTGAAATGTGTTTTTTCCCTGAAATATCATGTTTTTGACAGCTAAAACAAAATTTAATGGAAAAAATCAATGTCTTCTGGCAAACCATCTGAAATGGTGTTTTTTTCACAAACTATCTGTTTTCAGTCTGAAACTTCTTGTGGCCACCAAAAAACATTTCCCATAAAAAACCGAATTTCAGGGAGAAAAAGCCTGAAATTGGCAATTTCTCTCTGTGGGCAGAGCAGGCGAAGTGGCAGAATTTGCCCAAAATTCTGCATTTTTTCTGCTGAGCAAATTATCGGCCACTTCGACCACCCGCTAGTCTCAAGGGCATGATATCTATGGACTTCAAGGGAAAGACACTTGCAGCACACAATCATCACCGTTCTAACACCTTCTCTATTTCCATTGACTTCATTGGGATCACCCACCCAAATATATAGCTCTTGCCGACTGGGAGACTCAACAGGATGAAATGTGTAAACCGAATGGTAGTGCATAAAAAGGGCCAACGAAGGACGTCTTTCTCTTGTAATGTGAAGTGGAAAAAAACAAAGGTGAAGTAGTTCCTTGGTTTTGTAGACAGTAGGGGAATAGTTCTATTTTGATATTTGTGTTTGTACCATGCTCCGCTGCCATCATTTCCAGGGTCTCTAGGCACTGTGCAAGTCCTGAAAGAGAGGGTGGGGGAGCGGGGAACATGCAAGCAAACTTTGCTGTTGTGTTGATGGGTGCAGGGGAGTGCTTGAGGGGATGCAACTTCACTTTTCTCTCATTGTGACTGTCAGAGCCTGCTCCCCCCCTCACTCTCTCTCTTTCTGTCTCTCTATCTGGCTCCCTCTCGCTCTCACACCTAGATACATTTACCCTGTCTGCCACAGAGCTCTGGGAATCGACAAATGTGCAACGGGGGAAGTGTAGAGACTCCACTCATTACCATATGCTAGGGGCTAAGGCTGATGGGAGGCAAGATGTTTTGGATAAGAGAAGCAGATCCCTGAGACATGAGGACCCCATGCCCCCATTCAGCTGCCATAGTACATAGGTTGGCAGGCTTGTCACTGAGTGAAACCTCACTCTAATTTGCTCAGGTACTGCGCTGAGTGTCCAACTCAGACATTTGCCCGCCAGGCGTTTGTAAGGCGATCGGGGCAGGGGCCTGAATCTCTGACGCTTTCGCCCAGAAATATATTCCAGTGTCTTCTGCAGTCCTCAAACTCTTCTGACACTGCGCACACAGCCAAAGGACAGAATGAAAAATGGAATGAAATCCCCTGCCGCGCCATTCCCCTGGTTTTGTAGCTGTTCCATAACTTCAGTTTCAAAATGATGTTGAAATACTGCCAGTGGTTCTTCGTGGTGAAATGAGGAGCAGGACAGATAAAAGGTGGAGACTGAATACCTTAAAGTGCCCCGTGAAGCTTGGTGTGCCAACCGTTAGGCCTAGAGGGGTGCTATATCTGCAGGAAGGTAAGGAGAAGCATGCTGACAGTCAATGGGAGAGGTTTGGGGCAGGGGGATAGGGCGGCGATCCAGTAACAATTCAATCTGGAGGAGGCCCTTCAGGGTGTCCAGTATGTGTGATGCAGAGGGATAGCTCTGCTGTCCACAGCCTAACCCTTTAAAGTGCAGTGTGCCCCCCAATGTAGGAGGCTTGCTTTGCTGTCCTTAGCCAGACCATGTGTGAATGAAGCTTGCAGTGTGGTTGCGCCCATTCTCTGTGACAAGAGTTTGTCCTGCTGCACCCGTTCAGTAGGCGGGAAGCCCCTGTTGTAGCACTGGGTGAGTGAAGCCTACCCTGCTGTTGCCCTGGCCTGGACCGGTCATGTAGTGTGACACTCAGATGTCTGTTAAAGCTGTGACGGTGAAGCAGATTTGTCAGGGCCCTGCACTTTTCTTGGTTCATCCTTGATGGCTCGGAAATATGCTGAGGAGGGTTTTAGTGGAGCTAGACATGTGAACAGCATGTCCCAAATGGCATGACACATGTTGCTTTTGTATATGTAGAGAGCTTAAAATGGTTTGTAGGAGTCATCAAGAAGGAAAGGACATTCCAATAAAACGCCCTTTCCTGCTCTGAGCCCCAGCCCTGGGGCCCCGGGGCCCCGGGGGGTCGAGCTCTGGAGCGGCTCAGGAGAAGCTGAGCTGAGGTGTGCCTTTGCCTTGCAAGCTCCCAGCCCTGGGCCCAGGCCCCAGCGGCGGGGGAGGGGAGGCTGTCATTTCACAATGCTCTGCCCAGCCTGAGGGTTCCGTTGGCACGGCGACGGCAGCAGGTGAGCCCTGGAGCAGGGGGCTTGGAGAGGTCAAGGCAGACAGAGCTGGGAGCCCCAGGAACAGGACCCAGGCCAGTGGAGGTGGCTCGCAGGAGCCCGCCTGATCGCTCGAGGCCACTCCTCACAGGGCCTTTGCTGCTGTCAGAAGCCCTGGGGCCCTGCTACTGGTGGAGGAAGCCTTCAGGCCTCAAAGGGCACCAGCCTTCTCTGAGGCCTGTGACTGGGCTCAAAAACAGAACATGTGAAAAATAGGGCCCAGACACTGCACTGAAGAAAGGTAGGTTAAGGTGTGAAAACAAAAGCACCAATAAGAAAGGAAAAAGCATAGCTCTTAATACACCCTCATCTGGACTTTGTGGCCAGTCCCTGTAGATTCATTTTCAGTCCCCTAGTCAAGGCTAGGGGTGGGCAAAGTTACCCTCACTACTGGTGGAACGATATTGCCTAAATTCGCCTCCAGCTCTGTTCTGCCTGCAGGGACATTTTTTAGCTGTTGTGCCAATTTTCTATGCAGATTTTGCTTCCTGAAATGTGTTTTTTCCCTGAAATATCATGTTTTTGACCGCGTAAACAAAATTTAATGGAAAAAATCAATGTCTTCTGGCAAACCATCTGAAATGCTGTTTTTTTCACAAACTATCTGTTTTCAGTCTGAAACCTCTTGTGGCCACCAAAAAACATTTCCCATAAAAAACAGAATTTCAGGGAGAAAGAGCCTGAAATTGGCAATTTCTCTCTGTGGGCAGAGCAGGCGAAGTGGCAGAATTTGCCCAGAATTCTGCATTTTTTCTGCTGAGCAAATTATTGGCCGTTTCGACCACCCCCTAGTCAAGGCCATGATATCTATGGACTTCAAGGGAAAGACACTTGCAGCACACAATCATCACCGTTCTAACACCTTCTCTATTTCCATTGACTTCATTGGGATCACCCACCCAAATATATAGCTCTTGCCGACTGGGAGACTCAACAGGATGAAATGTGTAAACCGAATGGTAGTGCGTAAAAAGGGCCAACGAAGGACGTCTTTCTCTTGTAATGTGAAGTGGAAAAAAACAAAGGTGAAGTAGTTCCTTGGTTTTGTAGACAGTAGGGGAATAGTTCTATTTTGATATTTGTGTTTGTACCATGCTCCGCTGCCATCATTTCCAGGGTCTCTAGGCACTCTGCAAGTCCTGAAAGAGAGGAGGGTGGGTGGGTGGGTGGGTGGGTGAGGTTAATGGGGAGAGCGGGGAACATGCAAGCTAACTTTGCTGTTGTGTTGATGGGTGCAGGGGAGTGCTTGAGCGGATGCAACTTCACTTTTCTCTCATTGTGACTGTCAGAGCCTGCTCCCCCCCCCTCTCTCTCTCTCTCTCTCTCTCTCTATCTGGCTCCCTCTCTCTCTCACACATAGATACATTTACCCTGTCTGCCACAGAGCTCTGGGAATTGACAAATGTGCAACGGGGGAAGTGTAGAGACTCCACTCATTACCATATGCTAGGGGCTAAGGCTGATGGGAGGCAAGATGTTTTGGATAAGAGAAGCAGATCCCTGAGACATGAGGACCCCATGCCCCCATCCATTCAGCTGCCATAGTACATAGGTTGGCAGGCTTGTCCCTGAGTGAAACCTCACTCTAATTTCCTCAGGTACTGCGCTGAGTGTCCAACTCAGACATTTGCCCGCCAGGGCAAAGCCCGCCAGGCGTTTGTAAGGCGTTTGTAAGGCGATCGGGGCAGGGGCCAGAATCTCTGGCGCTTTCGCCCAGAAATCTATTCCAGTGCCTTCTGCAGTCCTCAAACTCTTCTGACACTGCGCACACAGCCAAAGGACAGAATGAAATGGAATGAAATCCCCTGCCGCGCCATTCCCCTGGTTTTGTAGCTGTTCCATAACTTCAGTTTCAAAATGATGTTGAAATACTGCCAGTGGTTCTTCGTGGTGAAATGAGGAGCAGGACAGATAAAAGGTGGAGACTGAATACCTTAAAGTGCCCCGTGAAGCTTGGTGTGCCATCCGTTAGGCCTAGAGGTGTGCTGTATCTGCAGGAAGGTAAGGAGAAGCATGCTGACAGTCAATGGGAGAGGTTTGGGGCAGGGGGATAGGACGGCGATCCAGTAACAATTCAATCTGGAGGAGGCCCTTCAGGGTGTCCAGTATGTGTGATGCAGAGGGATAGCTCTGCTGTCCAAAGCCTAACCCTTTACAGTGCAGTATGTGCAATGTAGGAGGCTTGCTTTGCTGTCGGAAGCCAGACCATGTGTGAGTGACGCTTGCAGTGTGGTTGTGCCCATTCTCTGTGACAGGAGTTTGTCCTGCTGCACCCGTTCAGTAGGAGGGAAGCCCATGCTGTAGCACTGTGTGGGTGAAGCTTCCCCTGCTGTTGCCCTGCCAGGACCTGCCATGTAGTGTGACACTCAGATGTCTGTTAAAGCTGGGACAGTGAAGCAGATTTGTCAGGGCCGTGCACTGTTCCTGGTTCATCCTTGATGCCTCGGAAATATGCTGAGGAGGGTTTTAGTGGAGCTAGACATGTGAACAGCATGTCCCAAATGGCATGACACATGTGGCTTTTGTATATGTACAGAGCTTAAAATGGTTTGTAGGAGTCATCAAGAAGGAAAGGACATTCCAATAAAACGCCCTTTCCTGCTCTGAGCCCTAGCCCTGGGGCCCCGGGGCCCCGGGGGGTCGAGCTCTGGAGCAGCTCAGGAGAAGCTGATCTGAGGTGTGTCTTTGCCTTGCAAGCTCCCAGCCCTGGGCCCTGGCCCCGGCGGGGGAGGGGAGGCTGTCATTTCACAATGCTCTGCCCAGCCTGAGGGTTCCGTTGGCACGGCGACGGCAGCAGGTGAGCCCTGGAGCAGGGGGCATGGAGAGGGCAAGGCAGACAGAGCTGGGAGCCCCAGGAACAGGACCCAGGCCAGTGGAGGTGGCTCAGCTGAGCCCACCTGATCGCTCGAGGCCACTCCTCACAGGGCCCTTGCTGCTGTCAGAAGCCCTGGGGCCCTGCTACTGGCAGAGGAAGCATTCAGGCCTCAAAGGGCACCGGCCTTCTCTGAGGCCTGTGACTGGGCTCAAAAACAGAACATGTGAAAAACAGGGCCCAGACACTGCACTGAAGAAAGGTAGGTTAAGGTGTGAAAACAAAAGCACCAATAAGAAAGGAAAAAGCATAGCTCTTAATACACCCTCATCTGGACTTTGTGGCCAGTCCCTGTAGATTCATTTTCAGTCCCCTAGTCAAGGCTAGGGGTGGGCAAAGTTACCCTCGCTACTGGTGGAACGATATTGCCTAAATTCGCCTCCAGCTCTGTTCTGCCTGCAGGGACATTTTTTAGCTGTTGTGCCAATTTTCTATGCAGATTTTGCTTCCTGAAATGTGTTTTTTCCCTGAAATATCATGTTTTTGACCGCTAAAACAAAATTTCATGGAAAAAATCAATGTCTTCTGGCAAACCATCTGAAATGGTGTTTTTTTCACAAACTATCTGTTTTCAGTCTGAAACTTCTTGTGGCCACCCAAAAATAACATTTCCCATAAAAAACAGAATTTCAGGGAGAAAAAGCCTGAAATTGGCAATTTCTCTCTGTGGGCAGAGCAGGCGAAGTGGCAGAATTTGCCCAGAATTCTGCATTTTTTCTGCTGTGCAAATTATCGGCCGTTTCCACCACCCCCTAGTCAAGGCCATGATATCTATGGACTTCAAGGGGAAGACACTTGCAGCACACAATCATCACCGTTCTAACACCTTCTCTATTTCCATTGACTTCATTGGGATCACCCACCCAAATATATAGCTCTTGCCGACTGGGAGACTCAACAGGATGAAATGTGTAAACTGAATGGTAGTGCGTAAAAAGGGCCAACGAAGGACGTCTTTCTCTTGTAATGTGAAGTGGAAAAAAACAAAGGTGAAGTAGTTCCTTGGTTTTGTAGACAGTAGGGGAATAGTTCTATTTTGATATTTGTGTTTGTACCATGCTCCGCTGCCATCATTTCCAGGGTCTCTAGGCACTCTGCAAGTCCTGAAAGAGAGGAGGGTGGGTGGGTGGGTGGGTGAGGTTAATGGGGAGAGCGGGGAACATGCAAGCTAACTTTGCTGTTGTGTTGATGGGTGCAGGGGAGTGCTTGAGGGGATGCAACTTCACTTTTCTCTCATTGTGACTGTCAGAGCCTGCTCCCCCCCCCCCTCTCTCTCTCTCTCTCTCTCTATCTGGCTCCCTCTCTCTCTCACACATAGATACATTTACCCTGTCTGCCACAGAGCTCTGGGAATTGACAAATGTGCAATGGGGGAAGTGTAGAGACTCCACTCATTACCATATGCTAGGGGCTAAGGCTGATGGGAGGCAAGATGTTTTGGATAAGAGAAGCAGATCCCTGAGACATGAGGACCCCATGCCCCCATCCATTCAGCTGCCATAGTACATAGGTTGGCAGGCTTGTCCCTGAGTGAAACCTCACTCTAATTTCCTCAGGTACTGCGCTGAGTGTCCAACTCAGACATTTGCCCGCCAGGCGTTTGTAAGACGTTTGTAAGGCGATCGGGGCAGGGGCCAGAATCTCTGGCGCTTTCGCCCAGAAATCTATTCCAGTGTCTTCTGCAGTCCTCAAACTCTTCTGACACTGCGCACACAGCCAAAGGACAGAATGAAATGGAATGAAATCCCCTGCCGCGCCATTCCCCTGGTTTTGTAGCTGTTCCATAACTTCAGTTTCAAAATGATGTTGAAATACTGCCAGTGGTTCTTCGTGGTGAAATGAGGAGCAGGACAGATAAAAGGTGGAGACTGAATACCTTAAAGTGCCCCGTGAAGCTTGGTGTGCCATCCGTTAGGCCTAGAGGTGTGCTGTATCTGCAGGAAGGTAAGGAGAAGCATGCTGACAGTCAATGGGAGAGGTTTGGGGCAGGGGGATAGGACGGCGATCCAGTAACAATTCAATCTGGAGGAGGCCCTTCAGGGTGTCCAGTATGTGTGATGCAGAGGGATAGCTCTGCTGTCCAAAGCCTAACCCTTTACAGTGCAGTATGTGCAATGTAGCAGGCTTGCTTTGCTGTCGGAAGCCAGACCATGTGTGAGTGACGCTTGCAGTGTGGTTGTGCCCATTCTCTGTGACAGGAGTTTGTCCTGCTGCACCCGTTCTGTAGGAGGGAAGCCCATGCTGTAGCACTGTGTGGGTGAAGCTTCCCCTGCTGTTGCCCTGGCAGGACCTGCCATGTAGTGTGACACTCAGATGTCTGTTAAAGCTGGGACAGTGAAGCAGATTTGTCAGGGCCGTGCACTGTTCCTGGTTCATCCTTGATGCCTCGGAAATATGCTGAGGAGGGTTTTAGTGGAGCTAGACATGTGAACAGCATGTCCCAAATGGCATGACACATGTTGCTTTTGTATATGTACAGAGCTTAAAATGGTTTGTAGGAGTCATCAAGAAGGAAAGGACATTCCAATAAAACGCCCTTTCCTGCTCTGAGCCCTAGCCCTGGGGCCCCGGGGGGTCGAGCTCTGGAGCAGCTCAGGAGAAGCTGAGCTGAGGTGTGTCTTTGCCTTGCAAGCTCCCAGCCCTGGGCCCTGGCCCCGGCGGGGGAGGGGAGGCTGTCATTTCACAATGCTCTGCCCAGCCTGAGGGTTCCGTTGGCACGGCGACGGCAGCAGGTGAGCCCTGGAGCAGGGGGCTTGGAGAGGTCAAGGCAGACAGAGCTGGGAGCCCCAGGAACAGGACCCAGGCCAGTGGAGGTGGCTCAGCTGAGCCCACCTGACGGCTCGAGGCTACTCCTCACAGGGCCTCTGCTGCTGACAGAAGCCCTGGGGCCCTGCTACTGGCGGAGGAAGCATTCAGGCCTCAAAGGGCACCGGCCTTCTCTGAGGCCTGTGACTGGGCTCAAAAACAGAACATGTGAAAAATAGGGCCCAGACACTGCACTGAAGAAAGGTAGGTTAAGGTGTGAAAACAAAAGCACCAATAAGAAAGGAAAAAGCATAGCTCTTAACACACCCTCATCTGGACTTTGTGGCCAGTCCCTGTAGATTCATTTTCAGTCCCCTAGTCAAGGCTAGGGGTGGGCAAAGTTACCCTCGCTACTGGTGGAACGATATTGCCTAAATTCGCCTCCAGCTCTGTTCTGCCTGCAGGGACATTTTTTAGCTGTTGTGCCAATTTTCTATGCAGATTTTGCTTCCTGAAATGTGTTTTTTCCCTGAAATATCATGTTTTTGACCGCTAAAACAAAATTTCATGGAAAAAATCAATGCCTTCTGGCAAACCATCTGAAATGGTGTTTTTTTCACAAACTATGTTTTCAGTCTGAAACTTCTTGTGGCCACCCAAAAACAACATTTCCCATAAAAAACAGAATTTCAGGGAGAAAAAGCCTGAAATTGGCAATTTCTCTCTGTGAGCAGAGCAGGCGAAGTGGCAGAATTTGCCCAGAATTCTGCATTTTTTCTGCTGTGCAAATTATCGGCCGTTTCCACCACCCCCTAGTCAACGCCATGATATCTATGGACTTCAAGGGGAAGACACTTGCAGCACACAATCATCACCGTTCTAACACCTTCTCTATTTCCATTGACTTCATTGGGATCACCCACCCAAATATATAGCTCTTGCCGAGTGGGAGACTCAACAGGATGAAATGTGTAAACCGAATGGTAGTGCGTAAAAAGGGCCAACGAAGGACGTCTTTCTCTTGTAATGTGAAGTGGAAAAAAACAAAGGTGAAGTAGTTCCTTGGTTTTGTAGACAGTAGGGGAATAGTTCTATTTTGATATTTGTGTTTGTACCATGCTCCGCTGCCATCATTTCCAGGGTCTCTAGGCACTCTGCAAGTCCTGAAAGAGAGGAGGGTGGGTGGGTGGGTGGGTGAGGTTAATGGGGAGAGCGGGGAACATGCAAGCTAACTTTGCTGTTGTGTTGATGGGTGCAGGGGAGTGCTTGAGGGGATGCAACTTCACTTTTCTCTCATTGTGACTGTCAGAGCCTGCTCCCCCCAATCTCTCTCTCTCTCTCTCTCTATCTGGCTCCCTCTCTCTCTCACACATAGATACATTTACCCTGTCTGCCACAGAGCTCTGGGAATTGACAAATGTGCAACGGGGGAAGTGTAGAGACTCCACTCATTACCATATGCTAGGGGCTAAGGCTGATGGGAGGCAAGATGTTTTGGATAAGAGAAGCAGATCCCTGAGACATGAGGACCCCATGCCCCCATCCATTCAGCTGCCATAGTACATAGGTTGGCAGGCTTGTCCCTGAGTGAAACCTCACTCTAATTTCCTCAGGTACTGCGCTGAGTGTCCAACTCAGACATTTGCCCGCCAGGGCAAAGCCCGCCAGGCGTTTGTAAGGCGTTTGTAAGGCGATCGGGGCAGGGGCCAGAATCTCTGGCGCTTTCGCCCAGAAATCTATTCCAGTGCCTTCTGCAGTCCTCAAACTCTTCTGACACTGCGCACACAGCCAAAGGACAGAATGAAATGGAATGAAATCCCCTGCCGCGCCATTCCCCTGGTTTTGTAGCTGTTCCATAACTTCAGTTTCAAAATGATGTTGAAATACTGCCAGTGGTTCTTCGTGGTGAAATGAGGAGCAGGACAGATAAAAGGTGGAGACTGAATACCTTAAAGTGCCCCGTGAAGCTTGGTGTGCCATCCGTTAGGCCTAGAGGTGTGCTGTATCTGCAGGAAGGTAAGGAGAAGCATGCTGACAGTCAATGGGAGAGGTTTGGGGCAGGGGGATAGGACGGCGATCCAGTAACAATTCAATCTGGAGGAGGCCCTTCAGGGTGTCCAGTATGTGTGATGCAGAGGGATAGCTCTGCTGTCCAAAGCCTAACCCTTTACAGTGCAGTATGTGCAATGTAGGAGGCTTGCTTTGCTGTCGGAAGCCAGACCATGTGTGAGTGACGCTTGCAGTGTGGTTGTGCCCATTCTCTGTGACAGGAGTTTGTCCTGCTGCACCCGTTCAGTAGGAGGGAAGCCCATGCTGTAGCACTGTGTGGGTGAAGCTTCCCCTGCTGTTGCCCTGGCAGGACCTGCCATGTAGTGTGACACTCAGATGTCTGTTAAAGCTGGGACAGTGAAGCAGATTTGTCAGGGCCGTGCACTGTTCCTGGTTCATCCTTGATGCCTCGGAAATATGCTGAGGAGGGTTTTAGTGGAGCTAGACATGTGAACAGCATGTCCCAAATGGCATGACACATGTGGCTTTTGTATATGTACAGAGCTTAAAATGGTTTGTAGGAGTCATCAAGAAGGAAAGGACATTCCAATAAAACGCCCTTTCCTGCTCTGAGCCCTAGCCCTGGGGCCCCGGGGCCCCGGGGGGTCGAGCTCTGGAGCAGCTCAGGAGAAGCTGAGCTGAGGTGTGTCTTTGCCTTGCAAGCTCCCAGCCCTGGGCCCTGGCCCCGGCGGGGGAGGGGAGGCTGTCATTTCACAATGCTCTGCCCAGCCTGAGGGTTCCGTTGGCACGGCGACGGCAGCAGGGGAGCCCTTGAGCAGGGGGCTTGGAGAGGTCAAGGCAGACAGAGCTGGGAGCCCCAGGAACAGGACCCAGGCCAGTGGAGGTGGCTCAGCTGAGCCCACCTGACGGCTCGAGGCCACTCCTCACAGGGCCTCTGCTGCTGTCAGAAGCCCTGGGGCCCTGCTACTGGTGGAGGAAGCATTCAGGCCTCAAAGGGCACCGGCCTTCTCTGAGGCCTGTGACTGGGCTCAAAAACAGAACATGTGAAAAACAGGGCCCAGACACTGCACTGAAGAAAGGTAGGTTAAGGTGTGAAAACAAAAGCACCAATAAGAAAGGAAAAAGCATAGCTCTTAATACACCCTCCTCTGGACTTTGTGGCCAGTCCCTGTAGATTCATTTTCAGTCCCCTAGTCAAGGCTAGGGGTGGGCAAAGTTACCCTCACTACTGGTGGAACGATATTGCCTAAATTCGCCTCCAGCTCTGTTCTGTCTGCAGGGACATTTTTTAGCTGTTGTGCCATTTTTCTATGCAGATTTTGCTTCCTGAAATGTGTTTTTTCCCTGAAATATCATGTTTTTGACCGCTAAAACAAAATTTCATGGAAAAAATCAATGTCTTCTGGCAAACCATCTGAAATGGTGTTTTTTTCACAAACTATCTGTTTTCAGTCTGAAACTTCTTGTGGCCACCCAAAAATAACATTTCCCATAAAAAACAGAATTTCAGGGAGAAAAAGCCTGAAATTGGCAATTTCTCTCTGTGGGCAGAGCAGGCGAAGTGGCAGAATTTGCCCAGAATTCTGCATTTTTTCTGCTGTGCAAATTATCGGCCGTTTCCACCACCCCCTAGTCAAGGCCATGATATCTATGGACTTCAAGGGGAAGACACTTGCAGCACACAATCATCACCGTTCTAACACCTTCTCTATTTCCATTGACTTCATTGGGATCACCCACTAAAATATATAGCTCTTGCCGACTGGGAGACTCAACAGGATGAAATGTGTAAACTGAATGGTAGTGCGTAAAAAGGGCCAACGAAGGACGTCTTTCTCTTGTAATGTGAAGTGGAAAAAAACAAAGGTGAAGTAGTTCCTTGGTTTTGTAGACAGTAGGGGAATAGTTCTATTTTGATATTTGTGTTTGTACCATGCTCCGCTGCCATCATTTCCAGGGTCTCTAGGCACTCTGCAAGTCCTGAAAGAGAGGAGGGTGGGTGGGTGGGTGGGTGAGGTTAATGGGGAGAGCGGGGAACATGCAAGCTAACTTTGCTGTTGTGTTGATGGGTGCAGGGGAGTGCTTGAGGGGATGCAACTTCACTTTTCTCTCATTGTGACTGTCAGAGCCTGCTCCCCCCCCTCTCTCTCTCTCTCTCTCTATCTGGCTCCCTCTCTCTCTCACACATAGATACATTTACCCTGTCTGCCACAGAGCTCTGGGAATTGACAAATGTGCAACGGGGGAAGTGTAGAGACTCCACTCATTACCATATGCTAGGGGCTAAGGCTGATGGGAGGCAAGATTATAAGAGAAGCAGATCCCTGAGACATGAGGACCCCATGCCCCCATCCATTCAGCTGCCATAGTACATAGGTTGGCAGGCTTGTCCCTGAGTGAAACCTCACTCTAATTTCCTCAGGTACTGCGCTGAGTGTCCAACTCAGACATTTGCCCGCCAGGGCAAAGCCCGCGAGGCGTTTGTAAGGCGATCGGGGCAGGGGCCAGAATCTCTGGCGCTTTCGCCCAGAAATCTATTCCAGTGTCTTCTGCAGTCCTCAAACTCTTCTGACACTGCGCACACAGCCAAAGGACAGAATGAAATGGAATGAAATCCCCTGCCGCGCCATTCCCCTGGTTTTGTAGCTGTTCCATAACTTCAGTTTCAAAATGATGTTGAAATACTGCCAGTGGTTCTTCGTGGTGAAATGAGGAGCAGGACAGATAAAAGGTGGAGACTGAATACCTTAAAGTGCCCCGTGAAGCTTGGTGTGCCATCCGTTAGGCCTAGAGGTGTGCTGTATCTGCAGGAAGGTAAGGAGAAGCATGCTGACAGTCAATGGGAGAGGTTTGGGGCAGGGGGATAGGACGGCGATCCAGTAACAATTCAATCTGGAGGAAGCCCTTCAGCGTGTCCAGTATGTGTGATGCAGAGGGATAGCTCTGCTGTCCAAAGCCTAACCCTTTACAGTGCAGTATGTGCAATGTAGGAGGCTTGCTTTGCTGTCGGAAGCCAGACCATGTGTGAGTGACGCTTGCAGTGTGGTTGTGCCCATTCTCTGTGACAGGAGTTTGTCCTGCTGCACCCGTTCAGTAGGAGGGAAGCCCATGCTGTAGCACTGTGTGGGTGAAGCTTCCCCTGCTGTTGCCCTGGCAGGACCTGCCATGTAGTGTGACACTCAGATGTCTGTTAAAGCTGGGACAGTGAAGCAGATTTGTCAGGGCCGTGCACTGTTCCTGGTTCATCCTTGATGCCTCGGAAATATGCTGAGGAGGGTTTTAGTGGAGCTAGACATGTGAACAGCATGTCCCAAATGGCATGACACATGTTGCTTTTGTATATGTACATAGCTTAAAATGGTTTGTAGGAGTCATCAAGAAGGAAAGGACATTCCAATAAAACACCCTTTCCTGCTCTGAGCCCTAGCCCTGGGGCCCCGGGGCCCCGGGGGGTCGAGCTCTGGAGCAGCTCAGGAGAAGCTGAGCTGAGGTGTGTCTTTGCCTTGCAAGCTCCCAGCCCTGGGCCCTGGCCCCGGCGGGTGAGGGGAGGCTGTCATTTCACAATGCTCTGCCCAGCCTGAGGGTTCCGTTGGCACGGCGACGGCAGCAGGTGAGCCCTGGAGCAGGGGGCTTGGAGAGGTCAAGGCAGACAGAGCTGGGAGCCCCAGGAACAGGACCCAGGCCAGTGGAGGTGGCTCAGCTGAGCCCACCTGACGGCTCGAGGCCACTCCTCACAGGGCCTCTGCTGCTGTCAGAAGCCCTGGGGCCCTGCTACTGGTGGAGGAAGCCTTCAGGCCTCAAAGGGCACCGGCCTTCTCTGAGGCCTGTGACTGGGCTCAAAAACAGAACATGTGAAAAATAGGGCCCAGACACTGCACTGAAGAAAGGTAGGTTAAGGTGTGAAAACAAAAGCACCAATAAGAAAGGAAAAAGCATAGCTCTTAATACACCCTCATCTGGACTTTGTGGCCAGTCCCTGTAGATTCATTTTCAGTCCCCTAGTCAAGGCTAGGGGTGGGCAAAGTTACCCTCGCTACTGGTGGAACGATATTGCCTAAATTCGCCTCCAGCTCTGTTCTGCCTGCAGGGACATTTTTTAGCTGTTGTGCCAATTTTCTATGCAGATTTTGCTTCCTGAAATGTGTTTTTTCCCTGAAATATCATGTTTTTGACCGCTAAAACAAAATTTCATGGAAAAAATCAATGTCTTCTGGCAAACCATCTGAAATGGTGTTTTTTTCACAAACTATCTGTTTTCAGTCTGAAACTTCTTGTGGCCACCCAAAAACAACATTTCCCATAAAAAACAGAATTTCAGGGAGAAAAAGCCTGAAATTGGCAATTTCTCTCTGTGGGCAGAGCAGGCGAAGTGGCAGAATTTGCCCAGAATTCTGCATTTTTTCTGCTGTGCAAATTATCGGCCGTTTCCACCACCCCCTAGTCAAGGCCATGATATCTATGGACTTCAAGGGGAAGACACTTGCAGCACACAATCATCACCGTTCTAACACCTTCTCTATTTCCATTGACTTCATTGGGATCACCCACCCAAATATATAGCTCTTTCCGACTGGGAGACTCAACAGGATGAAATGTGTAAACCGAATGGTAGTGCGTAAAAAGAGCCAACGAAGGACGTCTTTCTCTTGTAATGTGAAGTGGAAAAAAACAAAGGTGAAGTAGTTCCTTGGTTTTGTAGACAGTAGGGGAATAGTTCTATTTTGATATTTGTGTTTGTACCATGCTCCGCTGCCATCATTTCCAGGGTCTCTAGGCACTCTGCAAGTCCTGAAAGAGAGGAGGGTTGAGGTTAATGGGGAGAGCGGGGAACATGCAAGCTAACTTTGCTGTTGTGTTGATGGGTGCAGGGGAGTGCTTGAGGGGATGCAACTTCACTTTTCTCTCATTGTGACTGTCAGAGCCTGCTCCCCCCCCCTCTCTCTCTCTCTCTCTCTCTCTCTATCTGGCTCCCTCTCTCTCTCACACATAGATACATTTACCCTGCCTGCCACAGAGCTCTGGGAATTGACAAATGTGCAACGGGGGAAGTGTAGAGACTCCACTCATTACCATATGCTAGGGGCTAAGGCTGATGGGAGGCAAGATTATAAGAGAAGCAGATCCCTGAGACATGAGGACCCCATGCCCCCATCCATTCAGCTGCCATAGTACATAGGTTGGCAGGCTTGTCCCTGAGTGAAACCTCACTCTAATTTCCTCAGGTACTGCGCTGAGTGTCCAACTCAGACATTTGCCCGCCAGGGCAAAGCCCGCCAGGCGTTTGTAAGGCGATCGGGGCAGGGGCCAGAATCTCTGGCGCTTTCGCCCAGAAATCTATTCCAGTGTCTTCTGCAGTCCTCAAACTCTTCTGACACTGCGCACACAGCCAAAGGACAGAATGAAATGGAATGAAATCCCCTGCCGCGCCATTCCCCTGGTTTTGTAGCTGTTCCATAACTTCAGTTTCAAAATGATGTTGAAATACTGCCAGTGGTTCTTCGTGGTGAAATGAGGAGCAGGACAGATAAAAGGTGGAGACTGAATACCTTAAAGTGCCCTGTGAAGCTTGGTGTGCCATCCGTTAGGCCTAGAGGTGTGCTGTATCTGCAGGAAGGTAAGGAGAAGCATGCTGACAGTCAATGGGAGAGGTTTGGGGCAGGGGGATAGGACGGCGATCCAGTAACAATTCAATCTGGAGGAGGCCCTTCAGGGTGTCCAGTATGTGTGATGCAGAGGGATAGCTCTGCTGTCCAAAGCCTAACCCTTTACAGTGCAGTATGTGCAATGTAGGAGGCTTGCTTTGCTGTCGGAAGCCAGACCATGTGTGAGTGACGCTTGCAGTGTGGTTGTGCCCATTCTCTGTGACAGGAGTTTGTCCTGCTGCACCCGTTCAGTAGGAGGGAAGCCCATGCTGTAGCACTGTGTGGGTGAAGCTTCCCCTGCTGTTGCCCTGGCAGGACCTGCCATGTAGTGTGACACTCAGATGTCTGTTAAAGCTGGGACAGTGAAGCAGATTTGTCAGGGCCGTGCACTGTTCCTGGTTCATCCTTGATGCCTCGGAAATATGCTGAGGAGGGTTTTAGTGGAGCTAGACATGTGAACAGCATGTCCCAAATGGCATGACACATGTTGCTTTTGTATATGTACAGAGCTTAAAATGGTTTGTAGGAGTCATCAAGAAGGAAAGGACATTCCAATAAAACGCCCTTTCCTGCTCTGAGCCCTAGCCCTGGGGCCCCGGGGCCCCGGGGGGTCGAGCTCTGAAGCAGCTCAGGAGAAGCTGAGCTGAGGTGTGTCTTTGCCTTGCAAGCTCCCAGCCCTGGGCCCTGGCCCCGGCGGGTGAGGGGAGGCTGTCATTTCACAATGCTCTGCCCTGCCTGAGGGTTCCGTTGGCACGGCGACGGCAGCAGGTGAGCCCTGGAGCAGGGGGCTTGGAGAGGTCAAGGCAGACAGAGCTGGGAGCCCCAGGAACAGGACCCAGGCCAGTGGAGGTGGCTCAGCTGAGCCCACCTGACGGCTCGAGGCCACTCCTCACAGGGCCTCTGCTGCTGTCAGAAGCCCTGGGGCCCTGCTACTGGTGGAGGAAGCATTCAGGCCTCAAAGGGCACCGGCCTTCTCTGAGGCCTGTGACTGGGCTCAAAAACAGAACATGTGAAAAATAGGGCCCAGACACTGCACTGAAGAAAGGTAGGTTAAGGTGTGAAAACAAAAGCACCAATAAGAAAGGAAAAAGCATAGCTCTTAATACACCCTCATCTGGACTTTGTGGCCAGTCCCTGTAGATTCATTTTCAGTCCCCTAGTCAAGGCTAGGGGTGGGCAAAGTTACCCTCGCTACTGGTGGAACGATATTGCCTAAATTCGCCTCCAGCTCTGTTCTGCCTGCAGGGACATTTTTTAGCTGTTGTGCCAATTTTCTATGCAGATTTTGCTTCCTGAAATGTGTTTTTTCCCTGAAATATCATGTTTTTGACCGCTAAAACAAAATTTCATGGAAAAAATCAATGTCTTCTGGCAAACCATCTGAAATGGTGTTTTTTTCACAAACTATCTGTTTTCAGTCTGAAACTTCTTGTGGCCACCCAAAAACAACATTTCCCATAAAAAACAGAATTTCAGGGAGAAAAAGCCTGAAATTGGCAATTTCTCTCTGTGGGCAGAGCAGGCGAAGTGGCAGAATTTGCCCAGAATTCTGCATTTTTTCTGCTGTGCAAATTATCGGCCGTTTCCACCACCCCCTAGTCAAGGCCATGATATCTATGGACTTCAAGGGGAAGACACTTGCAGCACACAATCATCACCGTTCTAACACCTTCTCTATTTCCATTGACTTCATTGGGATCACCCACCCAAATATATAGCTCTTTCCGACTGGGAGACTCAACAGGATGAAATGTGTAAACCGAATGGTAGTGCGTAAAAAGAGCCAACGAAGGACGTCTTTCTCTTGTAATGTGAAGTGGAAAAAAACAAAGGTGAAGTAGTTCCTTGGTTTTGTAGACAGTAGGGGAATAGTTCTATTTTGATATTTGTGTTTGTACCATGCTCC
Source organism: Ambystoma mexicanum (assembly GCF_040938575.1). Taxonomy (NCBI): domain Eukaryota; kingdom Metazoa; phylum Chordata; class Amphibia; order Caudata; family Ambystomatidae; genus Ambystoma; species Ambystoma mexicanum. Next base: position 1,095,361,800 of record NC_090941.1, read on the forward strand.
GCTGCCATCATTTCCAGGGTCTCTAGGCACTCTGCAAGTCCTGAAAGAGAGGAGGGTGGGTGGGTGGGTGGGTGAGGTTAATGGGGAGAGCGGGGAACATGCACATACATGCCAACATTCTGTGACCAAAAATCTGTAGGAATCTTAAAGTTTCAAAAATAGTCAGGCGAGGAGGTAATGATAGGAATAGGGCGCGTCAGCAGCCCATTGTCATTGAATGAGCCCGCCGCCGCGCGTGCATTCAATGACAATGAGGCGCCTGCCATGCTTTCTGCCATCACGCCAGCTCGGGGGAGTCCTTGAAAGATTCACCGGAGTTGACGTGGTGGGGGGCTAATGGCGCCTTTTGTAAAAGGCACTCGCGGCGGAGGGGCGCCCTTAGCCCACTGCCGTGGGCGCCTTTTACATCAAAGGCCTGCATGCTGCGCCTTCTCCCGCTACGCCAGCTCGGGGAAGTCCTTGAAAGACTCCCCCGAGCTGGCATGGTGGGGGGCTAATGGCGCGTTTTGGCCAAAAGGCACCCGCGGTGGAGGGGCGCTTTTAGCCCACCGCCGTGGGTGCCTTTGACATTAAAAGCCTGCATACTGCGCCTTCTCCCGCTACGCCAGCTCGGGGAAGTCCTTGAAAGACTCCCCCAAGCTGGCGTGGTGGGGGACTAATGGCGCCTTTTGCCAAAGGCACCCGCGGCGTAGGGGCGCTTTTAGCCCACCGCCGTGGGTGCCTTTGACATTAACAGCCTGCATGCCGTGCCTTCTCCCGCTACGTCAGCTCGGGGAAGTCCTTGAAAGACTCCCCCGAGTTGGCGTGGTGGGGGGCTAATGGCGCCTTTTGCCAAAGGCACCTGCGGCGGAGGGGCGCTTTTAGCCCACCGCCGTGGGTGCCTTTGACATTAACAGCCTGCATGCCACGCCTTCTCCCGCTACACCAGCTCGGGGAAGTCCTTGAAAGACTCCCCCAAGCTGGTGTGGTGGGGGACTAATGGCGCCTTTTGCCAAAGGCACCCGCGGCGGAGGGGCACTTTAGCCCACCGCCGTGGGTGCCTTTGACATTAAAAGCCTGCATGCCGGGCATTCTCCCGGTACGCCAGCTTGGGGGAGCCCTTGAAAGACTCCCCTGAGCTGGCGTGGGCAAAAAAAAAAAAAAATGTAAAAAAAAAAAATTTTTTTTTTTTACCAAAATAATCGGTATTTGGTGTCAAAAAATCGGTAGGCGGTAGGACTGCTTAAAAAGCGGTATCCTACCGCCTAAATCGGTAGGGTTGGCAAGTATGCATGCAAGCTAACTTTGCTGTTCTGTTGATGGGTGCAGGGGAGTGCTTGAGGGGATGCAACTTCACTTTTCTCTCATTGTGACTGTCAGAGCCTGCCCCCCCCCCCTCTCTCTCTCTCTCTCTCTCTCTCTCTCTCTCTATCTGGCTCCCTCTCTCTCTCACACATAGATACATTTACCCTGTCTGCCACAGAGCTCTGGGAATTGACAAATGTGCAACGGGGGAAGTGTAGAGACTCCACTCATTACCATATGCTAGGGGCTAAGGCTGATGGGAGGCAAGGTGTTTTGGATAAGAGAAGCAGATCCCTGAGACATGAGGACCCCATGCCCCCATCCATTCATCTGCCATAGTACATAGGTTGGCAGGCTTGTCCCTGATTGAAACCTCACTCTAATTTCCTCAGGTACTGCGCTGAGTGTCCAACTCAGACATTTGCCCGCCAGGGCAAAGCCCGCCAGGCGTTTGTAAGGTGTTTGTAAGGCGATCGGGGCAGGGGCCAGAATCTCTGGCGCTTTCGCCCAGAAATCTATTCCAGTGTCTTCTGCAGTCCTCAAACTCTTCTGACACTGCGCACACAGCCAAAGGACAGAATGAAATGGAATGAAATCCCCTGCCGCGCCATTCCCCTGGTTTTGTAGCTGTTCCATAACTTCAGTTTCAAAATGATGTTGAAATACTGCCAGTGGTTCTTCGTGGTGAAATGAGGAGCAGGACAGATAAAAGGTGGAGACTGAATACCTTAAAGTGCCCCGTGAAGCTTGGTGTGCCATCCGTTAGGCCTAGAGGTGTGCTGTATCTGCAGGAAGGTAAGGAGAAGCATGCTGACAGTCAATGAGAGAGGTTTGGGGCAGGGGGATAGGACGGCGATCCAGTAACAATTCAATCTGGAGGAGGCCCTTCAGGGTGTCCAGTATGTGTGATGCAGAGGGATAGCTCTGCTGTCCAAAGCCTAACCCTTTACAGTGCAGTATGTGCAATGTAGGAGGCTTGCTTTGCTGTCGGAAGCCAGACCATGTGTGAGTGACGCTTGCAGTGTGGTTGTGCCCATTCTCTGTGACAGGAGTTTGTCCTGCTGCACCCGTTCAGTAGGAGGGAAGCCCATGCTGTAGCACTGTGTGGGGGAAGCTTCCCCTGCTGTTGCCCTGGCAGGACCTGCCATGTAGTGTGACACTCAGATGTCTGTTAAAGCTGGGACAGTGAAGCAGATTTGTCAGGGCCGTGCACTGTTCCTGGTTCATCCTTGATGCCTCGGAAATATGCTGAGGAGGGTTTTAGTGGAGCTAGACATGTGAACAGCATGTCCCAAATGGCATGACACATGTTGCTTTTGTATATGTACAGAGCTTAAAATGGTTTGTAGGAGTCATCAAGAAGTAAAGGACATTCCAATAAAACGCCCTTTCCTGCTCTGAGCCCTAGCCCTGGGGCCCCGGGGCCCCGGGGGGTCGAGCTCTGGAGCAGCTCAGGAGAAGCTGAGCTGAGGTGTGTCTTTGCCTTGCAAGCTCCCAGCCCTGGGCCCAGGCCCCGGCGGGGGAGGGGAAGCTGTCATTTCACAATGATCTGCCTGCCTGAGGGTTCCGTTGGCACGGCGACGGCAGCAGGGGAGCCCTTGAGCAGGGGGCTTGGAGAGGTCAAGGCAGACAGAGCTGGGAGCCCCAGGAACAGGACCCAGGCCAGTGGACGTGGCTCAGCTGAGCCCACCTGATCGCTCGAGGCTACTCCTCACAGGGCCTCTGCTGCTGACAGAAGCCCTGGGGCCTTGCTACTGGCGGAGGAAGCATTCAGGCCTCAAAGGGCACCGGCCTTTTCTGAGGCCTGTGACTGGGCTCAAAAACAGAACATGTGAAAAATAGGGCCCAGACACTGCACTGAAGAAAGGTAGGTTAAGGTGTGAAAACAAAAGCACCAATAAGAAAGGAAAAAGCATAGCTCTTAACACACCCTCATCTGGACTTTGTGGCCAGTCCCTGTAGATTCATTTTCAGTCCCCTAGTCAAGGCTAGGGGTGGGCAAAGTTACCCTCACTATTGGTGGAACGATATTGCCTAAATTCGCCTCCAGCTCTGTTCTGCCTGCAGGGACATTTTTTAGCTGTTGTGCCAATTTTCTATGCAGATTTTGCTTCCTGAAATGTGTTTTTTCCCTGAAATATCATGTTTTTGACCGCTAAAACAAAATTTCATGGAAAAAATCAATGTCTTCTGGCAAACCATCTGAAATGGTGTTTTTTTCACAAACTATCTGTTTTCAGTCTGAAACTTCTTGTGGCCACCCAAAAACAACATTTCCCATAAAAAAACAGAATTTCAGGGAGAAAAATCCTGAAATTGGCAATTTCTCTCCTTGGGCAGAGCAGGCGAAGTGGCAGAATTTGCCCAGAATTCTGCATTTTTTCTGCTGTGCAAATTATCGGCCGTTTCCACCACCCCCTAGTCAAGGCCATGATATCTATGGACTTCAAGGGGAAGACACTTGCAGCACACAATCATCACCGTTCTAACACCTTCTCTATTTCCATTGACTTCATTGGGATCACCCACCCAAATATATAGCTCTTGCCGACTGGGAGACTCAACAGGATGAAATGTGTAAACCGAATGGTAGTGCGTAAAAAGGGCCAACGAAGGACGTCTTTCTCTTGTAATGTGAAGTGGAAAAAAACAAAGGTGAAGTAGTTCCTTGGTTTTGTAGACAGTAGGGGAATAGTTCTATTTTGATATTTGTGTTTGTACCATGCTCCGCTGCCATCATTTCCAGGGTCTCTAGGCACTCTGCAAGTCCTGAAAGAGAGGAGGGTGGGTTGGGTGAGGTTAGTGGGGAGAACGGGGAACATGCAAGCTAACTTTGCTGTTGTGTTGATGGGTGCAGGGGAGTGCTTGAGGGGATGCAACTTCACTTTTCTCTCATTGTGACTGTCAGAGCCTGCCCCCCCCCCCTCTCTCTCTCTCTCTCTCTCTCTCTATCTGGCTCCCTCTCTGTCTCACACATAGATACATTTACCCTGTCTGCCACAGAGCTCTGGGAATTGACAAATGTGCAAGGGGGGAAGTGTAGAGACTCCTCTCATTACCATATGCTAGGGGCTAAGGCTGATGGGAGGCAAGATGTTTTGGATAAGAGAAGCAGATCCCTGAGACATGAGGACCCCATGCCCCCATCCATTCAGCTGCCATAGTACATAGGTTGGCAGGCTTGTCCCTGAGTCAAACCTCACTCTAATTTCCTCAGGTACTGCGCTGAGTGTCCAACTCAGACATTTGCCCGCCAGGGCAAAGCCCGCCAGGCGTTTGTAAGGCGATCGGGGCAGGGGCCAGAATCTCTGGCGCTTTCGCCCAGAAATCTATTCCAGTGTCTTCTGCAGTCCTCAAACTCTTCTGACACTGCGCACACAGCCAAAGGACAGAATGAAATGGAATGAAATCCCCTGCCGCGCCATTCCCCTGGTTTTGTAGCTGTTCCATAACTTCAGTTTCAAAATGTTGTTGAAATACTGCCAGTGGTTCTTCGTGGTGAAATGAGGAGCAGGACAGATAAAAGGTGGAGACTGAATACCTGAAAGTGCCCCGTGAAGCTTGGTGTGCCATCCGTTAGGCCTAGAGGGGTGCTGTATCTGCAGGAAGGTAAGGAGAAGCATGCTGACAGTCAATGGGAGAGGTTTGGGGCAGGGGGATAGGACGGCGATCAAGTAACAATTCAATCTGGAGGAGGCCCTTCAGCGAGTCCAGTATGTGTGATGCAGAGGGATAGCTCTGCTGTCCAAAGCCTAAGCCTTTACAGTGCAGTATGTGCAATGTAGGAGGCTTGCTTTGCTGTCGGAAGCCAGACCATGTGTGAGTGACGCTTGCAGTGTGGTTGTGCCCATTCTCTGTGACAGGAGTTTGTCCTGCTGCACCGTTCAGTAGGAGGGAAGCCCATGCTGTAGCACTGTGTGAGTGAAGCTTCCCCTGCTGTTGCCCTGGCAGGACCTGCCATGTAGTGTGACACTCAGATGTCTGTTAAAGCTGGAACAGTGAAGCAGATTTGTCAGGGCCGTGCACTGTTCCTGGTTCATCCTTGATGCCTCGGAAATATGCTGAGGAGGGTTTTAGTGGAGCTAGACATGTGAACAGCATGTCCCAAATGGCATGACACATGTTGCTTTTGTATATGTACAGAGCTTAAAATGGTTTGTAGGAGTCATCAAGAAGGAAAGGACATTCCAATAAAACGCCCTTTCCTGCTCTGAGCCCTAGCCCTGGGGCCCCGGGGCCCCGGGGGGTCGAGCTCTGGAGCAGCTCAGGAGAAGCTGAGCTGAGGTGTGTCTTTGCCTTGCAAGCTCCCAGCCCTGGGCCCAGGCCCCGGCGGGGGAGGGGAGGCTGTCATTTCACAATGCTCTGCCCAGCCTGAGGGTTCCGTTGGCACGGCGACGGCAGCAGGTGAGCCCTGGAGCAGGGGGCATGGAGAGGTCAAGGCAGACAGAGCTGGGAGCCCCAGGAACAGGACCCAGGCCAGTGGAGGTGGCTCAGCTGAGCCCACCCGACCGCTCGAGGCCACTCCTCACAGGGCCCTTGCTGCTGTCAGAAGCCCTGGGGCCCTGCTACTGGTGGAGGGAGCCTTCAGGCCTCAAGGTGCACCGGCCTTCTCTGAGGCCTGTGGCTGGGCTCAAAAACAGAAGATGTGAAAAATAGGGCCCAGACACTGCACTGAAGAAAGGTAGGTTAAGGTGTGAAAACATAAGCACCAATAAGAAAGGAAAAAGCATAGCTCTTAACACACCCTCATCTGGACTTTGTGGCCAGTCCCTGTAGATTCATTTTCAGTCCCCTAGTCAAGGCTAGGGGTGGGCAAAGTTACCCTCGCTACTGGTGGAACGATATTGCCTAAATTCGCCTCCAGCTCTGTTCTGCCTGCAGGGACATTTTTTAGCTGTTGTGCCAATTTTCTATGCAGATTTTGCTTCCTGAAATGTGTTCTTTCCCTGAAATATCATGTTTTTGACCGCTAAAACAAAATTTCATGGAAAAAATAAATGTCTTCTGGCAAACCATCTGAAATGCTGTTTTTTTCACAAACTATCTGTTTTTAGTCTGAAACTTCTTGTGGCCCCCCAAAAACAACATTTCCCATAAAAAACAGAATTTCAGGGAGAAAAAGCCTGAAATTGGCAATTTCTCTCTGTGGGCAGAGCAGGCGAAGTGGCAGAATTTGCCCAGAATTCTGCATTTTTTCTGCTGTACAAATTATCGGCCGTTTCCACCACCCCCTAGTCAAGGCCATGATATCTATGGACTTCAAGGGGAAGACACTTGCAGCACACAATCATCACCGTTCTAACACCTTCTCTATTTCCATTGACTTCATTGGGATCACCCACCCAAATATATAGCTCTTGCCGAGTGGGAGACTCAACAGGATGAAATGTGTAAACCGAATGGTAGGGCCTCATTACGACCCTGGCGGTAAGGGGTTTACGCCAGCGTTAGCTGCGCCGACCCCTTACCGCCAATTACGAGGTCCCTTAGCGCCATGGAGCTTTTAACACCCGCTTTTAGCGGGTGTTAAAATCCATGGCGCTAAGGGACCATGGAGTTAATTACGCCACCGTAATTTACGGTGGCGTAATTAACGCCTTCCCCACTCCCATTATGCCCTATGGGGCAAAAATGGGAATGGGGAAGGGTAAATGGGGATTGGGGACTTACCGCCCCGCCAAGGTCGGAATGGGGCGGTAAGTCCGCCAACCACCATGGCGTAAACGTAGTTTACGCCATGGTGGTAAAGTGACGGCCCAGGCGGTAACTTACCGCCTGGGTCGTAATGAGGCCCGTAGTGCGTAAAAAGGGCCAACGAAGGACGTCTTTCTCTTGTAATGTGAAGTGGAAAAAAACAAAGGTGAAGTAGTTCCTTGGTTTTGTAGACAGTAGGGGAATAGTTCTATTTTGATATTTGTGTTTGTACCATGCTCCGCTGCCATCATTTCCAGGGTCTCTAGGCACTCTGTAAATCCTGAAAGAGAGGAGGGTGGGTGGGTGGATGAGGTTAATGGGGAGAGCGGGGAACATGCAAGCTAACTTTGCTGTTGTGTTGATGGGTGCAGGGGAGTGTTGAGGGGATGCAACTTCACTTTTCTCTCATTGTGACTGTCAGAGCCTGCTCCCCCCCCCTCTCTCTCTCTCTCTATATCTGGCTCCCTCTCTCTCTCACACATAGATACATTTACCCTGTCTGCCACAGAGCTCTGGGAATTGACAAATGTGCAACGGGGGAAGTGTAGAGACTCCACTCATTACCATATGCTAGGGGCTAAGGCTGATGGGAGGCAAGATGTTTTGGATAAGAGAAGCAGATCCCTGAGACATGAGGACCCCATGCCCCCATCCATTCAGCTGCCATAGTACATAGGTTGGCAGGCTTGTCCCTGAGTGAAACCTCACTCTAATTTCCTCAGGTACTGCGCTGAGTGTCCAACTCAGACATTTGCCCGCCAGGGCAAAGCCCGCCAGGCGTTTGTAAGGCGTTTGTAAGGCGTTTGTAAGGCGATCGGGGCAGGGGCCAGAATCTCTGGCGCTTTCGCCCAGAAATCTATTCCAGTGTCTTCTGCAGTCCTCAAACTCTTCTGACACTGCGCACACAGCCAAAGGACAGAATGAAATGGAATGAAATCCCCTGCCGCGCCATTCCCCTGGTTTTGTAGCTGTTCCATAACTTCAGTTTCAAAATGTTGTTGAAATACTGCCAGTGGTTCTTCGTGGTGAAATGAGGAGCAGGACAGATAAAAGGTGGAGACTGAATACCTGAAAGTGCCCCGTGAAGCTTGGTGTGCCATCCGTTAGGCCTAGAGGGGTGCTGTATCTGCAGGAATGTAAGGAGAAGCATGCTGACAGTCAATGGGAGAGGTTTGGGGCAGGGGGATAGGACGGCGATCAAGTAACAATTCAATCTGGAGGAGGCCCTTCAGCGAGTCCAGTATGTGTGATGCAGAGGGATAGCTCTGCTGTCCAAAGCCTAACCCTTTACAGTGCAGTATGTGCAATGTAGGAGGCTTGCTTTGCTGTCGGAAGCCAGACCATGTGTGAGTGACGCTTGCATTGTGGTTGTGCCCATTCTCTGTGACAGGAGTTTGTCCTGCTGCACCGTTCAGTAGGAGGGAAGCCCATGCTGTAGCACTGTGTGAGTGAAGCTTCCCCTGCTGTTGCCCTGGCAGGACCTGCCATGTAGTGTGACACTCAGATGTCTGTTAAAGCTGGGACAGTGAAGCAGATTTGTCAGGGCCGTGCACTGTTCCTGGTTCATCCTTGATGCCTCGGAAATATGCTGAGGAGGGTTTTAGTGGAGCTAGACATGTGAACAGCATGTCCCAAATGGCATGACACATGTTGCTTTTGTATATGTACAGAGCTTAAAATGGTTTGTAGGAGTCATCAAGAAGGAAAGGACATTCCAATAAAACGCCCTTTCCTGCTCTGAGCCCTAGCCCTGGGGCCCCGGGGCCCCGGGGGGTCGAGCTCTGGAGCAGCTCAGGAGAAGCTGAGCTGAGGTGTGTCTTTGCCTTGCAAGCTCCCAGCCCTGGGCCCTGGCCCCGGCGGGTGAGGGGAGGCTGTCATTTCACAATGCTCTGCCCTGCCTGAGGGTTCCGTTGGCACGGCGACGGCAGCAGGTGAGCCCTGGAGCAGGGGGCTTGGAGAGGTCAAGGCAGACAGAGCTGGGAGCCCCAGGAACAGGACCCAGGCCAGTGGAGGTGGCTCAGCTGAGCCCACCTGACGGCTCGAGGCCACTCCTCACAGGGCCTCTGCTGCTGTCAGAAGCCCTGGGGCCCTGCTACTGGTGGAGGAAGCATTCAGGCCTCAAAGGGCACCGGCCTTCTCTGAGGCCTGTGACTGGGCTCAAAAACAGAACATGTGAAAAATAGGGCCCAGACACTGCACTGAAGAAAGGTAGGTTAAGGTATGAAAACAAAAGCACCAATAAGAAAGGAAAAAGCATAGCTCTTAATACACCCTCATCTGGACTTTGTGGCCAGTCCCTGTAGATTCATTTTCAGTCCCCTAGTCAAGGCTAGGGGTGGGCAAAGTTACCCTCGCTACTGGTGGAACGATATTGCCTAAATTCGCCTCCAGCTCTGTTCTGCCTGCAGGGACATTTTTTAGCTGTTGTGCCAATTTTCTATGCAGATTTTGCTTCCTGAAATGTGTTTTTTCCCTGAAATATCATGTTTTTGACCGCTAAAACAAAATTCCATGGAAAAAATCAATGTCTTCTGGCAAACCATCTGAAATGGTGTTTTTTTCACAAACTATCTGTTTTCAGTCTGAAACTTCTTGTGGCCACCCAAAAACAACATTTCCCATAAAAAACAGAATTTCAGGGAGAAAAAGCCTGAAATTGGCAATTTCTCTCTGTGGGCAGAGCAGGCGAAGTGGCAGAATTTGCCCAGAATTCTGCATTTTTTCTGCTGTGCAAATTATCGGCCGTTTCCACCACCCCCTAGTCAAGGCCATGATATCTATGGACTTCAAGGGGAAGACACTTGCAGCACACAATCATCACCGTTCTAACACCTTCTCTATTTCCATTGACTTCATTGGGATCACCCACCCAAATATATAGCTCTTTCCGACTGGGAGACTCAACAGGATGAAATGTGTAAACCGAATGGTAGTGCGTAAAAAGAGCCAACGAAGGACGTCTTTCTCTTGTAATGTGAAGTGGAAAAAAACAAAGGTGAAGTAGTTCCTTGGTTTTGTAGACAGTAGGGGAATAGTTCTATTTTGATATTTGTGTTTGTACCATGCTCCGCTGCCATCATTTCCAGGGTCTCTAGGCACTCTGCAAGTCCTGAAAGAGAGGAGGGTGGGTGGGTGGGTGGGTGAGGTTAATGGGGAGAGCGGGGAACATGCACATACATGCCAACATTCTGTGACCAAAAATCTGTAGGAATCTTAAAGTTTCAAAAATAGTCAGGCGAGGAGGTAATGATAGGAATAGGGCGCGTCAGCAGCCCATTGTCATTGAATGAGCCCGCCGCCGCGCGTGCATTCAATGACAATGAGGCGCCTGCCATGCTTTCTGCCATCACGCCAGCTCGGGGGAGTCCTTGAAAGATTCACCGGAGTTGACGTGGTGGGGGGCTAATGGCGCCTTTTGTAAAAGGCACTCGCGGCGGAGGGGCGCCCTTAGCCCACTGCCGTGGGCGCCTTTTACATCAAAGGCCTGCATGCTGCGCCTTCTCCCGCTACGCCAGCTCGGGGAAGTCCTTGAAAGACTCCCCCGAGCTGGCATGGTGGGGGGCTAATGGCGCGTTTTGGCCAAAAGGCACCCGCGGTGGAGGGGCGCTTTTAGCCCACCGCCGTGGGTGCCTTTGACATTAAAAGCCTGCATACTGCGCCTTCTCCCGCTACGCCAGCTCGGGGAAGTCCTTGAAAGACTCCCCCAAGCTGGCGTGGTGGGGGACTAATGGCGCCTTTTGCCAAAGGCACCCGCGGCGTAGGGGCGCTTTTAGCCCACCGCCGTGGGTGCCTTTGACATTAACAGCCTGCATGCCGTGCCTTCTCCCGCTACGTCAGCTCGGGGAAGTCCTTGAAAGACTCCCCCGAGTTGGCGTGGTGGGGGGCTAATGGCGCCTTTTGCCAAAGGCACCTGCGGCGGAGGGGCGCTTTTAGCCCACCGCCGTGGGTGCCTTTGACATTAACAGCCTGCATGCCACGCCTTCTCCCGCTACACCAGCTCGGGGAAGTCCTTGAAAGACTCCCCCAAGCTGGTGTGGTGGGGGACTAATGGCGCCTTTTGCCAAAGGCACCCGCGGCGGAGGGGCACTTTAGCCCACCGCCGTGGGTGCCTTTGACATTAAAAGCCTGCATGCCGGGCATTCTCCCGGTACGCCAGCTTGGGGGAGCCCTTGAAAGACTCCCCTGAGCTGGCGTGGGCAAAAAAAAAAAAAAATGTAAAAAAAAAAAATTTTTTTTTTTTACCAAAATAATCGGTATTTGGTGTCAAAAAATCGGTAGGCGGTAGGACTGCTTAAAAAGCGGTATCCTACCGCCTAAATCGGTAGGGTTGGCAAGTATGCATGCAAGCTAACTTTGCTGTTCTGTTGATGGGTGCAGGGGAGTGCTTGAGGGGATGCAACTTCACTTTTCTCTCATTGTGACTGTCAGAGCCTGCCCCCCCCCCTCTCTCTCTCTCTCTCTCTCTCTCTCTCTATCTGGCTCCCTCTCTCTCTCACACATAGATACATTTACCCTGTCTGCCACAGAGCTCTGGGAATTGACAAATGTGCAACGGGGGAAGTGTAGAGACTCCACTCATTACCATATGCTAGGGGCTAAGGCTGATGGGAGGCAAGGTGTTTTGGATAAGAGAAGCAGATCCCTGAGACATGAGGACCCCATGCCCCCATCCATTCAGCTGCCATAGTACATAGGTTGGCAGGCTTGTCCCTGATTGAAACCTCACTCTAATTTCCTCAGGTACTGCGCTGAGTGTCCAACTCAGACATTTGCCCGCCAGGGCAAAGCCCGCCAGGCGTTTGTAAGGTGTTTGTAAGGCGATCGGGGCAGGGGCCAGAATCTCTGGCGCTTTCGCCCAGAAATCTATTCCAGTGTCTTCTGCAGTCCTCAAACTCTTCTGACACTGCGCACACAGCCAAAGGACAGAATGAAATGGAATGAAATCCCCTGCCGCGCCATTCCCCTGGTTTTGTAGCTGTTCCATAACTTCAGTTTCAAAATGATGTTGAAATACTGCCAGTGGTTCTTCGTGGTGAAATGAGGAGCAGGACAGATAAAAGGTGGAGACTGAATACCTTAAAGTGCCCCGTGAAGCTTGGTGTGCCATCCGTTAGGCCTAGAGGTGTGCTGTATCTGCAGGAAGGTAAGGAGAAGCATGCTGACAGTCAATGAGAGAGGTTTGGGGCAGGGGGATAGGACGGCGATCCAGTAACAATTCAATCTGGAGGAGGCCCTTCAGGGTGTCCAGTATGTGTGATGCAGAGGGATAGCTCTGCTGTCCAAAGCCTAACCCTTTACAGTGCAGTATGTGCAATGTAGGAGGCTTGCTTTGCTGTCGGAAGCCAGACCATGTGTGAGTGACGCTTGCAGTGTGGTTGTGCCCATTCTCTGTGACAGGAGTTTGTCCTGCTGCACCCGTTCAGTAGGAGGGAAGCCCATGCTGTAGCACTGTGTGGGGGAAGCTTCCCCTGCTGTTGCCCTGGCAGGACCTGCCATGTAGTGTGACACTCAGATGTCTGTTAAAGCTGGGACAGTGAAGCAGATTTGTCAGGGCCGTGCACTGTTCCTGGTTCATCCTTGATGCCTCGGAAATATGCTGAGGAGGGTTTTAGTGGAGCTAGACATGTGAACAGCATGTCCCAAATGGCATGACACATGTTGCTTTTGTATATGTACAGAGCTTAAAATGGTTTGTAGGAGTCATCAAGAAGTAAAGGACATTCCAATAAAACGCCCTTTCCTGCTCTGAGCCCTAGCCCTGGGGCCCCGGGGCCCCGGGGGGTCGAGCTCTGGAGCAGCTCAGGAGAAGCTGAGCTGAGGTGTGTCTTTGCCTTGCAAGCTCCCAGCCCTGGGCCCAGGCCCCGGCGGGGGAGGGGAAGCTGTCATTTCACAATGATCTGCCTGCCTGAGGGTTCCGTTGGCACGGCGACGGCAGCAGGGGAGCCCTTGAGCAGGGGGCTTGGAGAGGTCAAGGCAGACAGAGCTGGGAGCCCCAGGAACAGGACCCAGGCCAGTGGACGTGGCTCAGCTGAGCCCACCTGATCGCTCGAGGCTACTCCTCACAGGGCCTCTGCTGCTGACAGAAGCCCTGGGGCCTTGCTACTGGCGGAGGAAGCATTCAGGCCTCAAAGGGCACCGGCCTTTTCTGAGGCCTGTGACTGGGCTCAAAAACAGAACATGTGAAAAATAGGGCCCAGACACTGCACTGAAGAAAGGTAGGTTAAGGTGTGAAAACAAAAGCACCAATAAGAAAGGAAAAAGCATAGCTCTTAACACACCCTCATCTGGACTTTGTGGCCAGTCCCTGTAGATTCATTTTCAGTCCCCTAGTCAAGGCTAGGGGTGGGCAAAGTTACCCTCACTATTGGTGGAACGATATTGCCTAAATTCGCCTCCAGCTCTGTTCTGCCTGCAGGGACATTTTTTAGCTGTTGTGCCAATTTTCTATGCAGATTTTGCTTCCTGAAATGTGTTTTTTCCCTGAAATATCATGTTTTTGACCGCTAAAACAAAATTTCATGGAAAAAATCAATGTCTTCTGGCAAACCATCTGAAATGGTGTTTTTTTCACAAACTATCTGTTTTCAGTCTGAAACTTCTTGTGGCCACCCAAAAACAACATTTCCCATAAAAAAACAGAATTTCAGGGAGAAAAATCCTGAAATTGGCAATTTCTCTCCTTGGGCAGAGCAGGCGAAGTGGCAGAATTTGCCCAGAATTCTGCATTTTTTCTGCTGTGCAAATTATCGGCCGTTTCCACCACCCCCTAGTCAAGGCCATGATATCTATGGACTTCAAGGGGAAGACACTTGCAGCACACAATCATCACCGTTCTAACACCTTCTCTATTTCCATTGACTTCATTGGGATCACCCACCCAAATATATAGCTCTTGCCGACTGGGAGACTCAACAGGATGAAATGTGTAAACCGAATGGTAGTGCGTAAAAAGGGCCAACGAAGGACGTCTTTCTCTTGTAATGTGAAGTGGAAAAAAACAAAGGTGAAGTAGTTCCTTGGTTTTGTAGACAGTAGGGGAATAGTTCTATTTTGATATTTGTGTTTGTACCATGCTCCGCTGCCATCATTTCCAGGGTCTCTAGGCACTCTGCAAGTCCTGAAAGAGAGGAGGGTGGGTGGGTGGGTGGGTGAGGTTAATGGGGAGAGCGGGGAACATGCAAGCTAACTTTGCTGTTGTGTTGATGGGTGCAGGGGAGTGCTTGAGGGGATGCAACTTCACTTTTCTCTCATTGTGACTGTCAGAGCCTGCCCCCCCCCCCTCTCTCTCTCTCTCTCTATCTGGCTCCCTCTCTGTCTCACACATAGATACATTTACCCTGTCTGCCACAGAGCTCTGGGAATTGACAAATGTGCAAGGGGGGAAGTGTAGAGACTCCTCTCATTACCATATGCTAGGGGCTAAGGCTGATGGGAGGCAAGATGTTTTGGATAAGAGAAGCAGATCCCTGAGACATGAGGACCCCATGCCCCCATCCATTCAGCTGCCATAGTACATAGGTTGGCAGGCTTGTCCCTGAGTCAAACCTCACTCTAATTTCCTCAGGTACTGCGCTGAGTGTCCAACTCAGACATTTGCCCGCCAGGGCAAAGCCCGCCAGGCGTTTGTAAGGCGATCGGGGCAGGGGCCAGAATCTCTGGCGCTTTCGCCCAGAAATCTATTCCAGTGTCTTCTGCAGTCCTCAAACTCTTCTGACACTGCGCACACAGCCAAAGGACAGAATGAAATGGAATGAAATCCCCTGCCGCGCCATTCCCCTGGTTTTGTAGCTGTTCCATAACTTCAGTTTCAAAATGTTGTTGAAATACTGCCAGTGGTTCTTCGTGGTGAAATGAGGAGCAGGACAGATAAAAGGTGGAGACTGAATACCTGAAAGTGCCCCGTGAAGCTTGGTGTGCCATCCGTTAGGCCTAGAGGGGTGCTGTATCTGCAGGAAGGTAAGGAGAAGCATGCTGACAGTCAATGGGAGAGGTTTGGGGCAGGGGGATAGGACGGCGATCAAGTAACAATTCAATCTGGAGGAGGCCCTTCAGCGAGTCCAGTATGTGTGATGCAGAGGGATAGCTCTGCTGTCCAAAGCCTAAGCCTTTACAGTGCAGTATGTGCAATGTAGGAGGCTTGCTTTGCTGTCGGAAGCCAGACCATGTGTGAGTGACGCTTGCAGTGTGGTTGTGCCCATTCTCTGTGACAGGAGTTTGTCCTGCTGCACCGTTCAGTAGGAGGGAAGCCCATGCTGTAGCACTGTGTGAGTGAAGCTTCCCCTGCTGTTGCCCTGGCAGGACCTGCCATGTAGTGTGACACTCAGATGTCTGTTAAAGCTGGAACAGTGAAGCAGATTTGTCAGGGCCGTGCACTGTTCCTGGTTCATCCTTGATGCCTCGGAAATATGCTGAGGAGGGTTTTAGTGGAGCTAGACATGTGAACAGCATGTCCCAAATGGCATGACACATGTTGCTTTTGTATATGTACAGAGCTTAAAATGGTTTGTAGGAGTCATCAAGAAGGAAAGGACATTCCAATAAAACGCCCTTTCCTGCTCTGAGCCCTAGCCCTGGGGCCCCGGGGCCCCGGGGGGTCGAGCTCTGGAGCAGCTCAGGAGAAGCTGAGCTGAGGTGTGTCTTTGCCTTGCAAGCTCCCAGCCCTGGGCCCAGGCCCCGGCGGGGGAGGGGAGGCTGTCATTTCACAATGCTCTGCCCAGCCTGAGGGTTCCGTTGGCACGGCGACGGCAGCAGGTGAGCCCTGGAGCAGGGGGCATGGAGAGGTCAAGGCAGACAGAGCTGGGAGCCCCAGGAACAGGACCCAGGCCAGTGGAGGTGGCTCAGCTGAGCCCACCCGACCGCTCGAGGCCACTCCTCACAGGGCCCTTGCTGCTGTCAGAAGCCCTGGGGCCCTGCTACTGGTGGAGGGAGCCTTCAGGCCTCAAGGTGCACCGGCCTTCTCTGAGGCCTGTGGCTGGGCTCAAAAACAGAAGATGTGAAAAATAGGGCCCAGACACTGCACTGAAGAAAGGTAGGTTAAGGTGTGAAAACATAAGCACCAATAAGAAAGGAAAAAGCATAGCTCTTAACACACCCTCATCTGGACTTTGTGGCCAGTCCCTGTAGATTCATTTTCAGTCCCCTAGTCAAGGCTAGGGGTTGGCAAAGTTACCCTCGCTACTGGTGGAACGATATTGCCTAAATTCGCCTCCAGCTCTGTTCTGCCTGCAGGGACATTTTTTAGCTGTTGTGCCAATTTTCTATGCAGATTTTGCTTCCTGAAATGTGTTCTTTCCCTGAAATATCATGTTTTTGACCGCTAAAACAAAATTTCATGGAAAAAATAAATGTCTTCTGGCAAACCATCTGAAATGCTGTTTTTTTCACAAACTATCTGTTTTTAGTCTGAAACTTCTTGTGGCCCCCCAAAAACAACATTTCCCATAAAAAACAGAATTTCAGGGAGAAAAAGCCTGAAATTGGCAATTTCTCTCTGTGGGCAGAGCAGGCGAAGTGGCAGAATTTGCCCAGAATTCTGCATTTTTTCTGCTGTACAAATTATCGGCCGTTTCCACCACCCCCTAGTCAAGGCCATGATATCTATGGACTTCAAGGGGAAGACACTTGCAGCACACAATCATCACCGTTCTAACACCTTCTCTATTTCCATTGACTTCATTGGGATCACCCACCCAAATATATAGCTCTTGCCGAGTGGGAGACTCAACAGGATGAAATGTGTAAACCGAATGGTAGGGCCTCATTACGACCCTGGCGGTAAGGGGTTTACGCCAGCGTTAGCTGCGCCGACCCCTTACCGCCAATTACGAGGTCCCTTAGCGCCATGGAGCTTTTAACACCCGCTTTTAGCGGGTGTTAAAATCCATGGCGCTAAGGGACCATGGAGTTAATTACGCCACCGTAATTTACGGTGGCGTAATTAACGCCTTCCCCACTCCCATTATGCCCTATGGGGCAAAAATGGGAATGGGGAAGGGTAAATGGGGATTGGGGACTTACCGCCCCGCCAAGGTCGGAATGGGGCGGTAAGTCCGCCAACCACCATGGCGTAAACGTAGTTTACGCCATGGTGGTAAAGTGACGGCCCAGGCGGTAACTTACCGCCTGGGTCGTAATGAGGCCCGTAGTGCGTAAAAAGGGCCAACGAAGGACGTCTTTCTCTTGTAATGTGAAGTGGAAAAAAACAAAGGTGAAGTAGTTCCTTGGTTTTATAGACAGTAGGGGAATAGTTCTATTTTGATATTTGTGTTTGTACCATGCTCCGCTGCCATCATTTCCAGGGTCTCTAGGCACTCTGTAAATCCTGAAAGAGAGGAGGGTGGGTGGGTGGATGAGGTTAATGGGGAGAGCGGGGAACATGCAAGCTAACTTTGCTGTTGTGTTGATGGGTGCAGGGGAGTGTTGAGGGGATGCAACTTCACTTTTCTCTCATTGTGACTGTCAGAGCCTGCTCCCCCCCTCTCTCTCTCTCTCTCTATATCTGGCTCCCTCTCTCTCTCACACATAGATACATTTACCCTGTCTGCCACAGAGCTCTGGGAATTGACAAATGTGCAACGGGGGAAGTGTAGAGACTCCACTCATTACCATATGCTAGGGGCTAAGGCTGATGGGAGGCAAGATGTTTTGGATAAGAGAAGCAGATCCCTGAGACATGAGGACCCCATGCCCCCATCCATTCAGCTGCCATAGTACATAGGTTGGCAGGCTTGTCCCTGAGTGAAACCTCACTCTAATTTCCTCAGGTACTGCGCTGAGTGTCCAACTCAGACATTTGCCCGCCAGGGCAAAGCCCGCCAGGCGTTTGTAAGGCGTTTGTAAGGCGTTTGTAAGGCGATCGGGGCAGGGGCCAGAATCTCTGGCGCTTTCGCCCAGAAATCTATTCCAGTGTCTTCTGCAGTCCTCAAACTCTTCTGACACTGCGCACACAGCCAAAGGACAGAATGAAATGGAATGAAATCCCCTGCCGCGCCATTCCCCTGGTTTTGTAGCTGTTCCATAACTTCAGTTTCAAAATGTTGTTGAAATACTGCCAGTGGTTCTTCGTGGTGAAATGAGGAGCAGGACAGATAAAAGGTGGAGACTGAATACCTGAAAGTGCCCCGTGAAGCTTGGTGTGCCATCCGTTAGGCCTAGAGGGGTGCTGTATCTGCAGGAAGGTAAGGAGAAGCATGCTGACAGTCAATGGGAGAGGTTTGGGTCAGGGGGATAGGACGGTGATCAAGTAACAATTCAATCTGGAGGAGGCCCTTCAGCGAGTCCAGTATGTGTGATGCAGAGGGATAGCTCTGCTGTCCAAAGCCTAACCCTTTACAGTGCAGTATGTGCAATGTAGGAGGCTTGCTTTGCTGTCGGAAGCCAGACCATGTGTGAGTGACGCTTGCAGTGTGGTTGTGCCCATTCTCTGTGACAGGAGTTTGTCCTGCTGCACCGTTCAGTAGGAGGGAAGCCCATGCTGTAGCACTGTGTGAGTGAAGCTTCCCCTGCTGTTGCCCTGGCAGGACCTGCCATGTAGTGTGACACTCAGATGTCTGTTAAAGCTGGGACAGTGAAGCAGATTTGTCAGGGCCGTGCACTGTTCCTGGTTCATCCTTGATGCCTCGGAAATATGCTGAGGAGGGTTTTAGTGGAGCTAGACATGTGAACAGCATGTCCCAAATGGCATGACACATGTTGCTTTTGTATATGTACAGAGCTTAAAATGGTTTGTAGGAGTCATCAAGAAGGAAAGGACATTCCAATAAAACGCCCTTTCCTGCTCTGAGCCCTAGCCCTGGGGCCCCGGGGCCCCGGGGGGTCGAGCTCTGGAGCAGCTCAGGAGAAGCTGAGCTGAGGTGTGTCTTTGCCTTGCAAGCTCCCAGCCCTGGGCCCAGGCCCTGGCGGGGGAGGGGAGGCTGTCATTTCACAATGCTCTGCCCAGCCTGAGGGTTCCGTTGGCACGGCGACGGCAGCAGGTGAGCCCTGGAGCAGGGGGCATGGAGAGGTCAAGGCAGACAGAGCTGGGAGCCCCAGGAACAGGACCCAGGCCAGTGGAGGTGGCTCAGCTGAGCCCACCTGACGGCTCGAGGCCACTCCTCACAGGGCCTCTGCTGCTGTCAGAAGCCCTGGGGCCCTGCTACTGGTGGAGGGAGCCTTCAGGCCTCAAAGGGCACCGGCCTTCTCTGAGGCCTGTGACTGGGCTCAAAAAAAGAACATGTGAAAAATAGGGCCCAGACACTGCACTGAAGAAAGGTAGGTTAAGGTGTGAAAACAAAAGCACCAATAAGAAAGGAAAAAGCATAGCTCTTAATACACCCTCATCTGGACTTTGTGGCCAGTCCCTGTAGATTCATTTTCAGTCCCCTAGTCAAGGCTAGGGGTGGGCAAAGTTACCCTCGCTACTGGTGGAACGATATTGCCTAAATTCGCCTCCAGCTCTGTTCTGCCTGCAGGGACATTTTTTAGCTGTTGTGCCAATTTTCTATGCAGATTTTGCTTCCTGAAATGTGTTTTTTCCCTGAAATATCATGTTTTTGACCGCTAAAACAAAATTTCATGGAAAAAATCAATGTCTTCTGGCAAACCATCTGAAATGGTGTTTTTTTCACAAACTATCTGTTTTCAGTCTGAAACTTCTTGTGGCCACCCAAAAACAACATTTCCCATAAAAAACAGAATTTCAGGGAGAAAAAGCCTGAAATTGGCATTTTCTCTCTGTGGGCAGAGCAGGCGAAGTGGCAGAATTTGCCCAGAATTCTGCATTTTTTCTGCTGTGCAAATTATCGGCCGTTTCCACCACCCCCTAGTCAAGGCCATGATATCTATGGACTTCAAGGGGAAGACACTTGCAGCACACAATCATCACCGTTCTAACACCTTCTCTATTTCCATTGACTTCATTGGGATCACCCACCCAAATATATAGCTCTTGCCGACTGGGAGACTCAACAGGATGAAATGTGTAAACCGAATGGTAGTGCGTAAAAAGGGCCAACGAAGGACGTCTTTCTCTTGTAATGTGAAGTGGAAAAAAACAAAGGTGAAGTAGTTCCTTGGTTTTGTAGACAGTAGGGGAATAGTTCTATTTTGATATTTGTGTTTGTACCATGCTCCGCTGCCATCATTTCCAGGGTCTCTAGGCACTCTGTAAATCCTGAAAGAGAGGAGGGTGGGTGGGTGGATGAGGTTAATGGGGAGAGCGGGGAACATGCAAGCTAACTTTGCTGTTGTGTTGATGGGTGCAGGGGAGTGCTTGAGGGGATGCAACTTCACTTTTCTCTCATTGTGACTGTCAGAGCCTGCTCCCCCCCCCTCTCTCTCTCTCTCTCTCTCTCTCTATCTCTATCTCTATCTGGCTCCCTCTCTGTCTCACACATAGATACATTTACCCTGTCTGCCACAGAGCTCTGGGAATTGACAAATGTGCAACGGGGGAAGTGTAGAGACTCCACTCATTACCATATGCTAGGGGCTAAGGCTGATGGGAGGCAAGATGTTTTGGATAAGAGAAGCAGATCCCTGAGACATGAGGACCCCATGACCCCATCCATTCAGCTGCCATAGTACATAGGTTGGCAGGCTTGTCCCTGAGTGAAACCTCACTCTAATTTCCTCAGGTACTGCGCTGAGTGTCCAACTCAGACATTTGCCCGCCAGGGCAAAGCCCGCCAGGCGTTTGTAAGGCGTTTGTAAGGCGATCGGGGCAGGGGCCAGAATCTCTGGCGCTTTCGCCCAGAAATCTATTCCAGTGTCTTCTGCAGTCCTCAAACTCTTCTGACACTGCGCACACAGCCAAAGGACAGAATGAAATGGAATGAAATCCCCTGCCGCGCCATTCCCCTGGTTTTGTAGCTGTTCCATAACTTCAGTTTCAAAATGATGTTGAAATACTGCCAGTGGTTCTTCGTGGTGAAATGAGGAGCAGGACAGATAAAAGGTGGAGACTGAATACCTTAAAGTGCCCCGTGAAGCTTGGTGTGCCATCCGTTAGGCCTAGAGGTGTTCTGTATCTGCAGGAAGGTAAGGAGAAGCATGCTGACAGTCAATGGGAGAGGTTTGGGGCAGGGGGATAGGACGGCGATCCAGTAACAATTCAATCTGGAGGAGGCCCTTCAGGGTGTCCAGTATGTGTGATGCAGAGGGATAGCTCTGCTGTCCAAAGACTAACGCTTTACAGTGCAGTATGTGCAATGTAGGAGGCTTGCTTTGCTGTCGGAAGCCAGACCATGTGTGAGTGACGCTTGCAGTGTGGTTGTGCCCATTCTCTGTGACAGGAGTTTGTCCTGCTGCACCCGTTCAGTAGGAGGGAAGCCCATGCTGTAGCACTGTGTGGGTGAAGCTTCCCCTGCTGTTGCCCTGGCAGGACCTGCCATGTAGTGTGACACTCAGATGTCTGTTAAAGCTGGGACAGTGAAGCAGATTTGTCAGGGCCGTGCACTGTTCCTGGTTCATCCTTGATGCCTCGGAAATATGCTGAGGAGGGTTTTAGTGGAGCTAGACATGTGAACAGCATGTCCCAAATGGCATGACACATGTTGCTTTTGTATATGTACAGAGCTTAAAATGGTTTGTAGGAGTCATCAAGAAGGAAAGGACATTCCAATAAAACGCCCTTTCCTGCTCTGAGCCCTAGCCCTGGGTCCCCGGGACCCCGGGGGGTCGAGCTCTGGAGCAGCTCAGGAGAAGTTGAGCTGAGGTGTGTCTTTGCCTTGCTAGCTCCCAGCCCTGGGCCCAGGCCCCGGCGGGGGAGGGGAGGCTGTCATTTCACAATGCTCTGCCTGCCTGAGGGTTCCGTTGGCACGGCGACGGCAGCAGGGGAGCCCTTGAGCAGGGGGCTTGGAGAGGTCAAGGCAGACAGAGCTGGGAGCCCCAGGAACAGGACCCAGGCCAGTGGAGGTGGCTCAACTGAGCCCACCTGACGGCTCGAGGCTACTCCTCACAGGGCCTCTGCTGCTGACAGAAGCCCTGGGGCCCTGCTACTGGCGGAGGAAGCATTCAGGCCTCAAAGGGCACCGGCCTTCTCTGAGGCCTGTGACTGGGCTCAAAAACAGAACATGTGAAAAATAGGGCCCAGACACTGCACTGAAGAAAGGTAGGTTAAGGTGTGAAAACAAAAGCACCAATTAGAAAGGAAAAAGCATAGCTCTTAACACACCCTCATCTGGACTTTGTGGCCAGTCCCTGTAGATTCATTTTCAGTCCCCTAGTCAAGGCTAGGGGTGGGCAAAGTTACCCTCACTATTGGTGGAACGATATTGCCTAAATTCGCCTCCAGCTCTGTTCTGCCTGCAGGGACATTTTTTAGCTGTTGTGCCAATTTTCTATGCAGATTTTGCTTCCTGAAGTGTGTTTTTTCCCTGAAATATCATGTTTTTGACCGCTAAAACAAAATTTCATGGAAAAAATCAATGTCTTCTGGCAAACCATCTGAAATGGTGTTTTTTTCACAAACTATCTGTTTTCAGTCTGAAACTTCTTGTGGCCACCCAAAAACAACATTTCCCATAAAAAACAGAATTTCAGGGAGAAAAAGCCTGAAATTGGCAATTTCTCTCTGTGGGCAGAGCAGGCGAAGTGGCAGAATTTGCCCAGAATTCTGCATTTTTTCTGCTGTGCAAATTATCGGCCGTTTCCACCACCCCCTAGTCAAGGCCATGATATCTATGGACTTCAAGGGGAAGACACTTGCAGCACACAATCATCACCGTTCTAACACCTTCTCTATTTCCATTGACTTCATTGGGATCACCCACCCAAATATATAGCTCTTGCCGACTGGGAGACTCAACAGGATGAAATGTGTAAACCGAATGGTAGTGCGTAAAAAGGGCCAACGAAGGACGTCTTTCTCTTGTAATGTGAAGTGGAAAAAAACAAAGGTGAAGTAGTTCCTTGGTTTTGTAGACAGTAGGGGAATAGTTCTATTTTGATATTTGTGTTTGTACCATGCTCCGCTGCCATCATTTCCAGGGTCTCTAGGCACTCTGCAAGTCCTGAAAGAAAGGAGGGTGGGTGGGTGGGTGGGTGAGGTTAATGGGGAGAGCGGGGAACATGCAAGCTAACTTTGCTGTTGTGTTGATGGGTGCAGGGGAGTGCTTGAGGGGATGCAACTTCACTTTTCTCTCATTGTGACTGTCAGAGCCTGCCCCCCCCCCTCTCTCTCTCTCTCTCTCTCTCTCTCTCTCTATCTGGCTCCCTCTCTGTCTCACACATAGATACATTTACCCTGTCTGCCACAGAGCTCTGGGAATTGACAAATGTGCAACGGAGGAAGTGTAGAGACTCCTCTCATTACCATATGCTAGGGGCTAAGGCTGATGGGAGGCAAGATGTTTTGGATAAGAGAAGCAGATCCCTGAGACATGAGGACCCCATGCCCCCATCCATTCAGCTGCCATAGTACATAGGTTGGCAGGCTTGTCCCTGAGTGAAACCTCACTCTAATTTCCTCAGGTACTGCGCTGAGTGTCCAACTCAGACATTTGCCCGCCAGGGCAAAGCCCGCCAGGCGTTTGTAAGGCGATCGGGGCAGGGGCCAGAATCTCTGGCGCTTTCGCCCAGAAATCTATTCCAGTGTCTTCTGCAGTCCTCAAACTCTTCTGACACTGCGCACACAGCCAAAGGACAGAATGAAATGGAATGAAATCCCCTGCCGCGCCATTCCCCTGGTTTTGTAGCTGTTCCATAACTTCAGTTTCAAAATGTTGTTGAAATACTGCCAGTGGTTCTTCGTGGTGAAATGAGGAGCAGGACAGATAAAAGGTTGAGACTGAATACCTGAAAGTGCCCCGTGAAGCTTGGTGTGCCATCCGTTAGGCCTAGAGGGGTGCTGTATCTGCAGGAAGGTAAGGAGAAGCATGCTGACAGTCAATGGGAGAGGTTTGGGGCAGGGGGATAGGACGGTGATCAAGTAACAATTCAATCTGGAGGAGGCCCTTCAGCGAGTCCAGTATGTGTGATGCAGAGGGATAGCTCTGCTGTCCAAAGCCTAACCCTTTACAGTGCAGTATGTGCAATGTAGGAGGCTTGCTTTGCTGTCGGAAGCCAGACCATGTGTGAGTGACGCTTGCAGTGTGGTTGTGCCCATTCTCTGTGACAGGAGTTTGTCCTGCTGCACCGTTCAGTAGGAGGGAAGCCCATGCTGTAGCACTGTGTGAGTGAAGCTTCCCCTGCTGTTGCCCTGGCAGGACCTGCCATGTAGTGTGACACTCAGATGTCTGTTAAAGCTGGGACAGTGAAGCAGATTTGTCAGGGCCGTGCACTGTTCCTGGTTCATCCTTGATGCCTCGGAAATATGCTGAGGAGGGTTTTAGTGGAGCTAGACATGTGAACAGCATGTCCAAAATGGCATGACACATGTTGCTTTTGTATATGTACAGAGCTTAAAATGGTTTGTAGGAGTCATCAAGAAGGAAAGGACATTCCAATAAAACGCCCTTTCCTGCTCTGAGCCCTAGCCCTGGGGCCCCGGGGCCCCGGGGGGTCGAGCTCTGGAGCAGCTCAGGAGAAGCTGAGCTGAGGTGTGTCTTTGCCTTGCAAGCTCCCAGCCCTGGGCCCAGGCCCCGGCGGGGGAGGGGAGGCTGTCATTTCACAATGCTCTGCCCAGCCTGAGGGTTCCGTTGGCACGGCGACGGCAGCAGGTGAGCCCTGGAGCAGGGGGCATGGAGAGGTCAAGGCAGACAGAGCTGGGAGCCCCAGGAACAGGACCCAGGCCAGAGGAGGTGGCTCAGCTGAGCCCACCCGACCGCTCGAGGCCACTCCTCACAGGGCCCTTGCTGCTGACAGAAGCCCTGGGGCCCTGCTACTGGCGGAGGAAGCATTCAGGCCTCAAAGGGCACCGGCCTTCTCTGAGGCCTGTGGCTGGGCTCAAAAACAGAAGATGTGAAAAATAGGGCCCAGACACTGCACTGAAGAAAGGTAGGTTAAGGTGTGAAAACAAAAGCACCAATAAGAAAGGAAAAAGCATAGCTCTTAACACACCCTCATCTGGACTTTGTGGCCAGTCCCTGTAGATTCATTTTCAGTCCCCTAGTCAAGGCTAGGGGTGGGCAAAGTTACCCTCGCTACTGGTGGAACGATATTGCCTAAATTCGCCTCCAGCTCTGTTCTGCCTGCAGGGACATTTTTCAGCTGTTGTGCCAATTTTCTATGCAGATTTTGCTTCCTGAAATGTGTTTTTTCCCTGAAATATCATGTTTTTGACCGCTAAAACAAAATTTCATGGAAAAAATCAATGTCTTCTGGCAAACCATCTGAAATGGTGTTTTTTCACAAACTATCTGTTTTCAGTCTGAAACTTCTTGTGGCCACCAAAAAACATTTCCCATAAAAAACAGAATTTCAGGGAGAAAAAGCCTGAAATTGGCAATTTCTCTCTGTGGGCAGAGCAGGCGAAGTGGCAGAATTTGGCCAGAATTCTGCATTTTTTCTGCTGTGCAAATTATCGGCCGTTTCCACCACCCCCTAGTCAAGGCCATGATATCTATGGACTTCAAGGGGAAGACACTTGCAGCACACAATCATCACCGTTCTAACACCTTCTCTATTTCCATTGACTTCATTGGGATCACCCACCCAAATATATAGCTCTTGCCGAGTGGGAGACTCAACAGGATGAAATGTGTAAACCGAATGGTAGTGCGTAAAAAGGGCCAACGAAGGACGTCTTTCTCTTGTAATGTGAAGTGGAAAAAAACAAAGGTGAAGTAGTTCCTTGGATTTGTAGACAGTAGGGGAATAGTTCTATTTTGATATTTGTGTTTGTACCATGCTCCGCTGCCATCATTTCCAGGGTCTCTAGGCACTCTGTAAATCCTGAAAGAGAGGAGGGTGGGTGGGTGGATGAGGTTAATGGGGAGAGCGGGGAACATGCAAGCTAACTTTGCTGTTGTGTTGATGGGTGCAGGGGAGTGTTGAGGGGATGCAACTTCACTTTTCTCTCATTGTGACTGTCAGAGCCTGCTCCCCCCTCTCTCTCTCGCTCTCTATATCTGGCTCCCTCTCTGTCTCACACATAGATACATTTACCCTGTCTGCCACAGAGCTCTGGGAATTGACAAATGTGCAACGGGGGAAGTGTAGAGACTCCACTCATTACCATATGCTAGGGGCTAAGGCTGATGGGAGGCAAGATGTTTTGGATAAGAGAAGCAGATCCCTGAGACATGAGGACCCCATGCCCCCATCCATTCAGCTGCCATAGTACATAGGTTGGCAGGCTTGTCCCTGAGTGAAACCTCACTCTAATTTCCTCAGGTACTGCGCTGAGTGTCCAACTCAGACATTTGCCCGCCAGGGCAAAGCCCGCCAGGCGTTTGTAAGGCGTTTGTAAGGCGATCGGGGCAGGGGCCAGAATCTCTGGCGCTTTCGCCCAGAAATCTATTCCAGTGTCTTCTGCAGTCCTCAAACTCTTCTGACACTGCGCACACAGTCAAAGGACAGAATGAAATGGAATGAAATCCCCTGCCGCGCCATTCCCCTGGTTTTGTAGCTGTTCCATAACTTCAGTTTCAAAATGATGTTGAAATACTGCCAGTGGTTCTTCGTGGTGAAATGAGGAGCAGGACAGATAAAAGGTGGAGACTGAATACCTTAAAGTGCCCCGTGAAGCTTGGTGTGCCATCCGTTAGGCCTAGAGGTGTTCTGTATCTGCAGGAAGGTAAGGAGAAGCATGCTGACAGTCAATGGGAGAGGTTTGGGGCAGGGGGATAGGACGGCGATCCAGTAACAATTCAATCTGGAGGAGGCCCTTCAGGGTGTCCAGTATGTGTGATGCAGAGGGATAGCTCTGCTGTCCAAAGCCTAACCCTTTACAGTGCAGTATGTGCAATGTAGGAGGCTTGCTTTGCTGTCGGAAGCCAGACCATGTGTGAGTGACGCTTGCAGTGTGGTTGTGCCCATTCTCTGTGACAGGAGTTTGTCCTGCTGCACCCGTTCAGTAGGAGGGAAGCCCATGCTGTAGCACTGTGTGGGTGAAGCTTCCCCTGCTGTTGCCCTGGCAGGACCTGCCATGTAGTGTGACACTCAGATGTCTGTTAAAGCTGGGACAGTGAAGCAGATTTGTCAGGGCCGTGCACTGTTCCTGGTTCATCCTTGATGCCTCGGAAATATGCTGAGGAGGGTTTTAGTGGAGCTAGACATGTGAACAGCATGTCCCAAATGGCATGACACATGTTGCTTTTGTATATGTACAGAGCTTAAAATGGTTTGTAGGAGTCATCAAGAAGGAAAGGACATTCCAATAAAACGCCCTTTCCTGCTCTGAGCCCTAGCCCTGGGTCCCCGGGACCCCGGGGGGTCGAGCTCTGGAGCAGCTCAGGAGAAGCTGAGCTGAGGTGTGTCTTTGCCTTGCAAGCTCCCAGCCCTGGGCCCAGGCCCCGGCGGGGGAGGGGAGGCTGTCATTTCACAATGCTCTGCCTGCCTGAGGGTTCCGTTGGCACGGCGACGGCAGCAGGGGAGCCCTTGAGCAGGGGGCTTGGAGAGGTCAAGGCAGACAGAGCTGGGAGCCCCAGGAACAGGACCCAGGCCAGTGGAGGTGGCTCAGCTGAGCCCACCTGACGGCTCGATGCTACTCCTCACAGGGCCTCTGCTGCTGACAGAAGCCCTGGGGCCCTGCTACTGGCGGAGGAAGCATTCAGGCCTCAAAGGGCACCGGCCTTCTCTGAGGCCAGTGACTGGGCTCAAAAACAGAACATGTGAAAAATAGGGCCCAGACACTGCACTGAAGAAAGGTAGGTTAAGGTGTGAAAACAAAAGCACCAATAAGAAAGGAAAAAGCATAGCTCTTAACACACCCTCATCTGGACTTTGTGGCCAGTCCCTGTAGATTCATTTTCAGTCCCCTAGTCAAGGCTAGGGGTGGGCAAAGTTACCCTCACTATTGGTGGAACGATATTGCCTAAATTCGCCTCCAGCTCTGTTCTGCCTGCAGGGACATTTTTTAGCTGTTGTGCCAATTTTCTATGCAGATTTTGCTTCCTGAAGTGTGTTTTTTCCCTGAAATATCATGTTTTTGACCGCTAAAACAAAATTTCATGGAAAAAATCAATGTCTTCTGGCAAACCATCTGAAATGGTGTTTGTTTCACAAACTATCTATTTTCAGTCTGAAACTTCTTGTGGCCACCAAAAAACAACATTTCCCATAAAAAACAGAATTTCAGGGAGAAAAAGCCTGAAATTGGCAATTTCTCTCCTTGGGCAGAGCAGGCGAAGTGGCAGAATTTGCCCAGAATTCTGCATTTTTTCTGCTGTGCAAATTATCGGCCGTTTCCACCACCCCCTAGTCAAGGCCATGATATCTATGGACTTCAAGGGGAAGACACTTGCAGCACACAATCATCACCTTCTAACACCTTCTCTATTTCCATTGACTTCATTGGGATCACCCACCCAAATATATAGCTCTTGCCGACTGGGAGACTCAACAGGATGAAATGTGTAAACCGAATGGCAGTGCGTAAAAAGGGCCAACGAAGGACGTCTTTCTCTTGTAATGTGAAGTGGAAAAAAACAAAGGTGAAGTAGTTCCTTGGTTTTGTAGACAGTAGGGGAATAGTTCTATTTTGATATTTGTGTTTGTACCATGCTCCGCTGCCATCATTTCCAGGGTCTCTAGGCACTCTGCAAGTCCTGAAAGAGAGGAGGGTGGGTGGGTGGGTGGGTGAGGTTAATGGGGAGAGCGGGGAACATGCAAGCTAACTTTGCTGTTGTGTTGATGGGTGCAGGGGAGTGCTTGAGGGGATGCAACTTCACTTTTCTCTCATTGTGACTGTCAGAGCCTGCCCCCCCCCCTCTCTCTCTCTCTCTCTCTATCTGGCTCCCTCTCTGTCTCACACATAGATACATTTACCCTGTCTGCCACAGAGCTCTGGGAATTGACAAATGTGCAACGGGGAAGTGTAGAGACTCCTCTCATTACCATATGCTAGGGGCTAAGGCTGATGGGAGGCAAGATGTTTTGGATAAGAGAAGCAGATCCCTGAGACATGAGGACCCCATGCCCCCATCCATTCAGCTGCCATAGTACATAGGTTGGCAGGCTTGTCCCTGAGTGAAACCTCACTCTAATTTCCTCAGGTACTGCGCTGAGTGTCCAACTCAGACATTTGCCCGCCAGGGCAAAGCCCGCCAGGCGTTTGTAAGGCGATCGGGGCAGGGGCCAGAATCTCTGGCGCTTTCGCCCAGAAATCTATTCCAGTGTCTTCTGCAGTCCTCAAACTCTTCTGACACTGCGCACACAGCCAAAGGACAGAATGAAATGGAATGAAATCCCCTGCCGCGCCATTCCCCTGGTTTTGTAGCTGTTCCATAACTTCAGTTTCAAAATGTTGTTGAAATACTGCCAGTGGTTCTTCGTGGTGAAATGAGGAGCAGGACAAATAAAAGGTGGAGACTGAATACCTGAAAGTGCCCCGTGAAGCTTGGTGTGCCATCCGTTAGCCCTAGAGGGGTGCTGTATCTGCAGGAAGGTAAGGAGAAGCATGCTGACAGTCAATGGGAGAGGTTTGGGGCAGGGGGATAGGACGGCGATCAAGTAACAATTCAATCTGGAGGAGGCCCTTCAGCGAGTCCAGTATGTGTGATGCAGAGGGATAGCTCTGCTGTCCAAAGCCTAACCCTTTACAGTGCAGTATGTGCAATGTAGGAGGCTTGCTTTGCTGTCGGAAGCCAGACCATGTGTGAGTGACGCTTGCAGTGTGGTTGTGCCCATTCTCTGTGACAGGAGTTTGTCCTGCTGCACCGTTCAGTAGGAGGGAAGCCCATGCTGTAGCACTGTGTGAGTGAAGCTTCCCCTGCTGTTGCCCTGGCAGGACCTGCCATGTAGTGTGACACTCAGATGTCTGTTAAAGCTGGGACAGTGAAGCAGATTTGTCAGGGCCGTGCACTGTTCCTGGTTCATCCTTGATGCCTCGGAAATATGCTGAGGAGGGTTTTAGTGGAGCTAGACATGTGAACAGCATGTCCCAAATGGCATGACACATGTTGCTTTTGTATATGTACAGAGCTTAAAATGGTTTGTAGGAGTCATCAAGAAGGAAAGGACATTCCAATAAAACGCCCTTTCCTGCTCTGAGCCCTAGCCCTGGGGCCCCGGGGCCCCGGGGGGTCGAGCTCTGGAGCAGCTCAGAAGAAGCTGAGCTGAGGTGTGTCTTTGCCTTGCAAGCTCCCAGCCCTGGGCCCAGGCCCCAGCGGCGGGGGAGGGGAGGCTGTCATTTCACAATGCTCTGCCCAGCCTGAGGGTTCCGTTGGCACGGCGACGGCAGCAGGTGAGCCCTGGAGCAGGGGGCATGGAGAGGTCAAGGCAGACAGAGCTGGGAGCCCCAGGAACAGGACCCAGGCCAGTGGAGGTGGCTCAGCTGAGCCCACCTGATCGCTCGAGGCCACTCCTCACAGGGCCTCTGCTGCTGTCAGAAGCCCTGGGGCCCTGCTACTGGCAGAGGAAGCATTCAGGCCTCAAAGGGCACCGGCCTTCTCTGAGGCCTGTGGCTGGGCTCAAAAACAGAAGATGTGAAAAATAGGGCCCAGACACTGCACTGAAGAAAGGTAGGTTAAGGTGTGAAAACAAAAGCACCAATAAGAAAGGAAAAAGCATAGCTCTTAACACACCCTCATCTGGACTTTGTGGCCAGTCCCTGTAGATTCATTTTCAGTCCCCTAGTCAAGGCTAGGGGTGGGCAAAGTTACCCTCGCTACTGGTGGAACGATATTGCCTAAATTCGCCTCCAGCTCTGTTCTGCCTGCAGGGACATTTTTTAGCTGTTGTGCCAATTTTCTATGCAGATTTTGCTTCCTGAAGTGTGTTTTTTCCCTGAAATATCATGTTTTTGCCCGCTAAAACAAAATTTCATGGAAAAAATCAATGTCTTCTGGCAAACCATCTGAAATGGTGTTTTTTTCACAAACTATCTGTTTTCAGTCTGAAACTTCTTGTGGCCACCCAAAAACAACATTTCCCATAAAAAACAGAATTTCAGGGAGAAAAAGCCTGAAATTGGCAATTTCTCTCTGTGGGCAGAGCAGGCGAAGTGGCAGAATTTGCCCAGAATTCTGCATTTTTTCTGCTGTGCAAATTATCGGCCGTTTCCACCACCCCCTAGTCAAGGCCATGATATCTATGGACTTCAAGGGGAAGACACTTGCAGCACACAATCATCACCGTTCTAACACCTTCTCTATTTCCATTGACTTCATTGGGATCACCCACCCAAATATATAGCTCTTGCCGACTGGGAGACTCAACAGGATGAAATGTGTAAACCGAATGGTAGTGCGTAAAAAGGGCCAACGAAGGACGTCTTTCTCTTGTAATGTGAAGTGGAAAAAAACAAAGGTGAAGTAGTTCCTTGGTTTTGTAGACAGTAGGGGAATAGTTCTATTTTGATATTTGTGTTTGTACCATGCTCCGCTGCCATCATTTCCAGGGTCTCTAGGCACTCTGCAAGTCCTGAAAGAAAGGAGGGTGGGTGGGTGGGTGGGTGAGGTTAATGGGGAGAGCGGGGAACATGCAAGCTAACTTTGCTGTTGTGTTGATGGGTGCAGGGGAGTGCTTGAGGGGATGCAACTTCACTTTTCTCTCATTGTGACTGTCAGAGCCTGCCCCCCCCCTCTCTCTCTCTCTCTCTCTCTCTCTCTCTCTCTCTATCTGGCTCCCTCTCTGTCTCACACATAGATACATTTACCCTGTCTGCCACAGAGCTCTGGGAATTGACAAATGTGCAACGGAGGAAGTGTAGAGACTCCTCTCATTACCATATGCTAGGGGCTAAGGCTGATGGGAGGCAAGATGTTTTGGATAAGAGAAGCAGATCCCTGAGACATGAGGACCCCATGCCCCCATCCATTCAGCTGCCATAGTACATAGGTTGGCAGGCTTGTCCCTGAGTGAAACCTCACTCTAATTTCCTCAGGTACTGCGCTAAGTGTCCAACTCAGACATTTGCCCGCCAGGGCAAAGCCCGCCAGGCGTTTGTAAGGCGATCGGGGCAGG
Source organism: Ambystoma mexicanum (assembly GCF_040938575.1). NCBI lineage: Eukaryota > Metazoa > Chordata > Amphibia > Caudata > Ambystomatidae > Ambystoma > Ambystoma mexicanum. The sequence goes on from NC_090941.1 coordinate 1,095,393,762, forward strand.
GGCCAGAATCTCTGGCGCTTTCGCCCAGAAATCTATTCCAGTGTCTTCTGCAGTCCTCAAACTCTTCTGACACTGCGCACACAGCCAAAGGACAGAATGAAATGGAATGAAATCCCCTGCCGCGCCATTCCCCTGGTTTTGTAGCTGTTCCATAACTTCAGTTTCAAAATGTTGTTGAAATACTGCCAGTGGTTCTTCGTGGTGAAATGAGGAGCAGGACAGATAAAAGGTGGAGGCTGAATACCTGAAAGTGCCCCGTGAAGCTTGGTGTGCCATCCGTTAGGCCTAGAGGGGTGCTGTATCTGCAGGAAGGTAAGGAGAAGCATGCTGACAGTCAATGGGAGAGGTTTGGGGCAGGGGGATAGGACGGTGATCAAGTAACAATTCAATCTGGAGGAGGCCCTTCAGTGAGTCCAGTATGTGTGATGCAGAGGGATAGCTCTGCTGTCCAAAGCCTAACCCTTTACAGTGCAGTATGTGCAATGTAGGAGGCTTGCTTTGCTGTCGGAAGCCAGACCATGTGTGAGTGACGCTTGCAGTGTGGTTGTCCCCATTCTCTGTGACAGGAGTTTGTCCTGCTGCACCGTTCAGTAGGAGGGAAGCCCATGCTGTAGCACTGTGTGAGTGAAGCTTCCCCTGCTGTTGCCCTGGCAGGACCTGCCATGTAGTGTGACACTCAGATGTCTGTTAAAGCTGGGACAGTGAAGCAGATTTGTCAGGGCCGTGCACTGTTCCTGGTTCATCCTTGATGCCTCGGAAATATGCTGAGGAGGGTTTTAGTGGAGCTAGACATGTGAACAGCATGTCCCAAATGGCATGACACATGTTGCTTTTGTATATGTACAGAGCTTAAAATGGTTTGTAGGAGTCATCAAGAAGGAAAGGACATTCCAATAAAACGCCCTTTCCTGCTCTGAGCCCTAGCCCTGGGGACCCGGGGCCCCGGGGGGTCGAGCTCTGGAGCAGCTCAGGAGAAGCTGAGCTGAGGTGTGTCTTTGCCTTGCAAGCTCCCAGCCCTGGGCCCAGGCCCCAGCGGCGGGGGAGGGGAGGCTGTCATTTCACAATGCTCTGCCCAGCCTGAGGGTTCCGTTGGCACGGCGACGGCAGCAGGTGAGCCCTGGAGCAGGGGGCATGGAGAGGTCAAGGCAGACAGAGCTGGGAGCCCCAGGAACAGGACCCAGGCCAGTGGAGGTGGCTCAGCTGAGCCCACCCGACCGCTCGAGGCCACTCCTCACAGGGCCCTTGCTGCTGACAGAAGCCCTGTGGCCCTGCTACTGGCGGAGGAAGCATTCAGGCCTCAAAGGGCACCGGCCTTCTCTGAGGCCTGTGGCTGGGCTCAAAAACAGAAGATGTGAAAAATAGGGCCCAGACACTGCACTGAAGAAAGGTAGGTTAAGGTGTGAAAACAAAAGCACCAATAAGAAAGGAAAAAGCATAGCTCTTAACACACCCTCATCTGGACTTTGTGGCCAGTCCCTGTAGATTCATTTTCAGTCCCCTAGTCAAGGCTAGGGGTGGGCAAAGTTACCCTCGCTACTGGTGGAACGATATTGCCTAAATTCGCCTCCAGCTCTGTTCTGCCTGCAGGGACATTTTTTAGCTGTTGTGCCAATTTTCTATGCAGATTTTGCTTCCTGAAATGTGTTTTTTCCCTGAAATATCATGTTTTTGACCGCTAAAACAAAATTTCATGGAAAAAATCAATGTCTTCTGGCAAACCATCTGAAATGGTGTTTTTTCACAAACTATCTGTTTTCAGTCTGAAACTTCTTGTGGCCACCAAAAAACATTTCCCATAAAAAACAGAATTTCAGGGAGAAAAAGCCTGAAATTGGCAATTTCTCTCTGTGGGCAGAGCAGGCGAAGTGGCAGAATTTGCCCAGAATTCTGCATTTTTTCTGCTGTGCAAATTATCGGCCGTTTCCACCACCCCCTAGTCAAGGCCATGATATCTATGGACTTCAAGGGGAAGACACTTGCAGCACACAATCATCACCGTTCTAACACCTTCTCTATTTCCATTGACTTCATTGGGATCACCCACCCAAATATATAGCTCTTGCCGAGTGGGAGACTCAACAGGATGAAATGTGTAAACCGAATGGTAGTGCGTAAAAAGGGCCAACGAAGGACGTCTTTCTCTTGTAATGTGAAGTGGAAAAAAACAAAGGTGAAGTAGTTCCTTGGTTTTGTAGACAGTAGGGGAATAGTTCTATTTTGATATTTGTGTTTGTACCATGCTCCGCTGCCATCATTTCCAGGGTCTCTAGGCACTCTGTAAATCCTGAAAGAGAGGAGGGTGGGTGGGTGGATGAGGTTAATGGGGAGAGCGGGGAACATGCAAGCTAACTTTGCTGTTGTGTTGATGGGTGCAGGGGAGTGTTGAGGGGATGCAACTTCACTTTTCTCTCATTGTGACTGTCAGAGCCTGCTCCCCCCCTCTCTCTCTCTCTCTCTCTATCTGGCTCCCTCTCTGTCTCACACATAGATACATTTACCCTGTCTGCCACAGAGCTCTGGGAATTGACAAATGTGCAACGGGGGAAGTGTAGAGACTCCACTCATTACCATATGCTAGGGGCTAAGGCTGATGGGAGGCAAGATGTTTTGGATAAGAGAAGCAGATCCCTGAGACATGAGGACCCCATGCCCCCATCCATTCAGCTGCCATAGTACATAGGTTGGCAGGCTTGTCCCTGAGTGAAACCTCACTCTAATTTCCTCAGGTACTGCGCTGAGTGTCCAACTCAGACATTTGCCCGCCAGGGCAAAGCCCGCCAGGCGTTTGTAAGGCGTTTGTAAGGCGATCGGGGCAGGGGCCAGAATCTCTGGCGCTTTCGCCCAGAAATCTATTCCAGTGTCTTCTGCAGTCCTCAAACTCTTCTGACACTGCGCACACAGCCAAAGGACAGAATGAAATGGAATGAAATCCCCTGCCGCGCCATTCCCCTGGTTTTGTAGCTGTTCCATAACTTCAGTTTCAAAATGATGTTGAAATACTGCCAGTGGTTCTTCGTGGTGAAATGAGGAGCAGGACAGATAAAAGGTGGAGACTGAATACCTTAAAGTGCCCCGTGAAGCTTGGTGTGCCATCCGTTAGGCCTAGAGGTGTTCTGTATCTGCAGGAAGGTAAGGAGAAGCATGCTGACAGTCAATGGGAGAGGTTTGGGGCAGGGGGATAGGACGGCGATCCAGTAACAATTCAATCTGGAGGAGGCCCTTCAGGGTGTCCAGTATGTGTGATGCAGAGGGATAGCTCTGCTGTCCAAAGCCTAACCCTTTACAGTGCAGTATGTGCAATGTAGGAGGCTTGCTTTGCTGTCGGAAGCCAGACCATGTGTGAGTGACGCTTGCAGTGTGGTTGTGCCCATTCTCTGTGACAGGAGTTTGTCCTGCTGCACCCGTTCAGTAGGAGGGAAGCCCATGCTGTAGCACTGTGTGGGTGAAGCTTCCCCTGCTGTTGCCCTGGCAGGACCTGCCATGTAGTGTGACACTCAGATGTCTGTTAAAGCTGGGACAGTGAAGCAGATTTGTCAGGGCTGTGCACTGTTCCTGGTTCATCCTTGATGCCTCGGAAATATGCTGAGGAGGGTTTTAGTGGAGCTAGACATGTGAACAGCATGTCCCAAATGGCATGACACATGTTGCTTTTGTATATGTACAGAGCTTAAAATGGTTTGTAGGAGTCATCAAGAAGGAAAGGACATTCCAATAAAACGCCCTTTCCTGCTCTGAGCCCTAGCCCTGGGTCCCCGGGACCCCGGGGGGTCGAGCTCTGGAGCAGCTCAGGAGAAGCTGAGCTGAGGTGTGTCTTTGCCTTGCAAGCTCCCAGCCCTGGGCCCAGGCCCCGGCGGGGGAGGGGAGGCTGTCATTTCACAATGCTCTGCCTGCCTGAGGGTTCCGTTGGCACGGCGACGGCAGCAGGGGAGCCCTTGAGCAGGGGGCTTGGAGAGGTCAAGGCAGACAGAGCTGGGAGCCCCAGGAACAGGACCCAGGCCAGTGGAGGTGGCTCAGCTGAGCCCACCTGACGGCTCGATGCTACTCCTCACAGGGCCTCTGCTGCTGACAGAAGCCCTGGGGCCCTGCTACTGGCGGAGGAAGCATTCAGGCCTCAAAGGGCACCGGCCTTCTCTGAGGCCAGTGACTGGGCTCAAAAACAGAGCATGTGAAAAATAGGGCCCAGACACTGCACTGAAGAAAGGTAGGTTAAGGTGTGAAAACAAAAGCACCAATAAGAAAGGAAAAAGCATAGCTCTTAACACACCCTCATCTGGACTTTGTGGCCAGTCCCTGTAGATTCATTTTCAGTCCCCTAGTCAAGGCTAGGGGTGGGCAAAGTTACCCTCACTATTGGTGGAACGATATTGCCTAAATTCGCCTCCAGCTCTGTTCTGCCTGCAGGGACATTTTTTAGCTGTTGTGCCAATTTTCTATGCAGATTTTGCTTCCTGAAGTGTGTTTTTTCCCTGGAATATCATGTTTTTGACCGCTAAAACAAAATTTCATGGAAAAAATCAATGTCTTCTGGCAAACCATCTGAAATGGTGTTTGTTTCACAAACTATCTATTTTCAGTCTGAAACTTCTTGCGGCCACCAAAAAACAACATTTCCCATAAAAAACAGAATTTCAGGGAGAAAAAGCCTGAAATTGGCAATTTCTCTCCTTGGGCAGAGCAGGCGAAGTGGCAGAATTTGCCCAGAATTCTGCATTTTTTCTGCTGTGCAAATTATCGGCCGTTTCCACCACCCCCTAGTCAAGGCCATGATATCTATGGACTTCAAGGGGAAGACACTTGCAGCACACAATCATCACCTTCTAACACCTTCTCTATTTCCATTGACTTCATTGGGATCACCCACCCAAATATATAGCTCTTGCCGACTGGGAGACTCAACAGGATGAAATGTGTAAACCGAATGGCAGTGCGTAAAAAGGGCCAACGAAGGACGTCTTTCTCTTGTAATGTGAAGTGGAAAAAAACAAAGGTGAAGTAGTTCCTTGGTTTTGTAGACAGTAGGGGAATAGTTCTATTTTGATATTTGTGTTTGTACCATGCTCCGCTGCCATCATTTCCAGGGTCTCTAGGCACTCTGCAAGTCCTGAAAGAGAGGAGGGTGGGTGGGTGGGTGGGTGAGGTTAATGGGGAGAGCGGGGAACATGCAAGCTAACTTTGCTGTTGTGTTGATGGGTGCAGGGGAGTGCTTGAGGGGATGCAACTTCACTTTTCTCTCATTGTGACTGTCAGAGCCTGCCCCCCCCCTCTCTCTCTCTCTCTCTCTCTATCTGGCTCCCTCTCTGTCTCACACATAGATACATTTACCCTGTCTGCCACAGAGCTCTGGGAATTGACAAATGTGCAACGGGGAAGTGTAGAGACTCCTCTCATTACCATATGCTAGGGGCTAAGGCTGATGGGAGGCAAGATGTTTTGGATAAGAGAAGCAGATCCCTGAGACATGAGGACCCCATGCCCCCATCCATTCAGCTGCCATAGTACATAGGTTGGCAGGCTTGTCCCTGAGTGAAACCTCACTCTAATTTCCTCAGGTACTGCGCTGAGTGTCCAACTCAGACATTTGCCCGCCAGGCGTTTGTAAGGCGATCGGGGCAGGGGCCAGAATCTCTGGCGCTTTCGCCCAGAAATCTATTCCAGTGTCTTCTGCAGTCCTCAAACTCTTCTGACACTGCGCACACAGCCAAAGGACAGAATGAAATGGAATGAAATCCCCTGCCGCGCCATTCCCCTGGTTTTGTAGCTGTTCCATAACTTCAGTTTCAAAATGTTGTTGAAATACTGCCAGTGGTTCTTCGTGGTGAAATGAGGAGCAGGACAGATAAAAGGTGGAGACTGAATACCTGAAAGTGCCCCGTGAAGCTTGGTGTGCCATCCGTTAGGCCTAGAGGGGTGCTGTATCTGCAGGAAGGTAAGGAGAAGCATGCTGACAGTCAATGGGAGAGGTTTGGGGCAGGGGGATAGGACGGCGATCAAGTAACAATTCAATCTGGAGGAGGCCCTTCAGCAAGTCCAGTATGTGTGATGCAGAGGGATAGCTCTGCTGTCCAAAGCCTAACCCTTTACAGTGCAGTATGTGCAATGTAGGAGGCTTGCTTTGCTGTCGGAAGCCAGACCATGTGTGAGTGACGCTTGCAGTGTGGTTGTGCCCATTCTCTGTGACAGGAGTTTGTCCTGCTGCACCGTTCAGTAGGAGGGAAGCCCATGCTGTAGCACTGTGTGAGTGAAGCTTCCCCTGCTGTTGCCCTGGCAGGACCTGCCATGTAGTGTGACACTCAGATGTCTGTTAAAGCTGGGACAGTGAAGCAGATTTGTCAGGGCCGTGCACTGTTCCTGGTTCATCCTTGATGCCTCGGAAATATGCTGAGGAGGGTTTTAGTGGAGCTAGACATGTGAACAGCATGTCCCAAATGGCATGACACATGTTGCTTTTGTATATGTACAGAGCTTAAAATGGTTTGTAGGAGTCATCAAGAAGGAAAGGACATTCCAATAAAACGCCCTTTCCTGCTCTGAGCCCTAGCCCTGGGGCCCCGGGGCCCCGGGGGGTCGAGCTCTGGAGCAGCTCAGGAGAAGCTGAGCTGAGGTGTGTCTTTGCCTTGCAAGCTCCCAGCCCTGGGCCCAGGCCCCAGCGGCGGGGGAGGGGAGGCTGTCATTTCACAATGCTCTGCCCAGCCTGAGGGTTCCGTTGGCACGGCGACGGCAGCAGGTGAGCCCTGGAGCAGGGGGCATGGAGAGGTCAAGGAAGACAGAGCTGGGAGCCCCAGGAACAGGACCCAGGCCAGTGGAGGTGGCTCAGCTGAGCCCACCTGACGGCTCGAGGCCACTCCTCACAGGGCCTCTGCTGCTGTCAGAAGCCCTGGGGCCCTGCTACTGGTGGAGGGAGCCTTCAGGCCTCAAGGTGCACCGGCCTTCTCTGAGGCCTGTGGCTGGGCTCAAAAACAGAAGATGTGAAAAATAGGGCCCAGACACTGCACTGAAGAAAGGTAGGTTAAGGTGTGAAAACAAAAGCACCAATAAGAAAGGAAAAAGCATAGCTCTTAACACACCCTCATCTGGACTTTGTGGCCAGTCCCTGTAGATTCATTTTCAGTCCCCTAGTCAAGGCTAGGGGTGGGCAAAGTTACCCTCGCTACTGGTGGAACAATATTGCCTAAATTCGCCTCCAGCTCTGTTCTGCCTGCAGGGACATTTTTTAGCTGTTGTGCCAATTTTCTATGCAGATTTTGCTTCCTGAAATGTGTTTTTTCCCTGAAATATCATGTTTTTGACCGCTAAAACAAAATTTCATGGAAAAAATCAATGTCTTCTGGCAAACCATCTGAAATGGTGTTTTTTTCACAAACTATCTGTTTTCAGTCTGAAACTTCTTGTGGCCACCCAAAAACAACATTTCCCATAAAAAAACAGAATTTCAGGGAGAAAAAGCCTGAAATTGGCAATTTCTCTCCTTGGGCAGAGCAGGCGAAGTGGCAGAATTTGCCCAGAATTCTGCATTTTTTCTGCTGTGCAAATTATCGGCCGTTTCCACCACCCCCTAGTCAAGGCCATGATATCTATGGACTTCAAGGGGAAGACACTTGCAGCACACAATCATCACCGTTCTAACACCTTCTCTATTTCCATTGACTTCATTGGGATCACCCACCCAAATATATAGCTCTTGCCGACTGGGAGACTCAACAGGATGAAATGTGTAAACCGAATGGTAGTGCGTAAAAAGGGCCAACGAAGGATGTCTTTCTCTTGTAATGTGAAGTGGAAAAAAACAAAGGTGAAGTAGTTCCTTGGTTTTGTAGACAGTAGGGGAATAGTTCTATTTTGATATTTGTGTTTGTACCATGCTCCGCTGCCATCATTTCCAGGGTCTCTAGGCACTCTGCAAGTCCTGAAAGAGAGGAGGGTGGGTGGGTGGGTGGGTGGGTGAGGTTAATGGGGAGAGCGGGGAACATGCAAGCTAACTTTGCTGTTGTGTTGATGGGTGCAGGGGAGTGCTTGGGGGATGCAACTTCACTTTTCTCTCATTGTGACTGTCAGAGCCTGCCCCCCCTCTCTCTCTCTCTCTCTCTCTCTCTCTCTATCTGGCTCCCTCTCTGTCTCACACATAGATACATTTACCCTGTCTGCCACAGAGCTCTGGGAATTGACAAATGTGCAACGGGGGAAGTGTAGAGACTCCTATCATTACCATATGCTAGGGGCTAAGGCTGATGGGAGGCAAGATGTTTTGGATAAGAGAAGCAGATCCCTGAGACATGAGGACCCCATGCCCCCATCCATTCAGCTGCCATAGTACATAGGTTGGCAGGCTTGTCCCTGAGTGAAACCTCACTCTAATTTCCTCAGGTACTGCGCTGAGTGTCCAACTCAGACATTTGCCCGCCAGGGCAAAGCCCGCCAGGCGTTTGTAAGGCGATCGGGGCAGGGGCCAGAATCTCTGGCGCTTTCGCCCAGAAATCTATTCCAGTGTCTTCTGCAGTCCTCAAACTCTTCTGACACTGCGCACACAGCCAAAGGACAGAATGAAATGGAATGAAATCCCCTGCCGCGCCATTCCCCTGGTTTTGTAGCTGTTCCATAACTTCAGTTTCAAAATGTTGTTGAAATACTGCCAGTGGTTCTTCGTGGTGAAATGAGGAGCAGGACAGATAAAAGGTGGAGACTGAATACCTGAAAGTGCCCCGTGAAGCTTGGTGTGCCATCCGTTAGGCCTAGAGGGGTGCTGTATCTGCAGGAAGGTAAGGAGAAGCATGCTGACAGTCAATGGGAGAGGTTTGGGGCAGGGGGATAGGACGGCGATCAAGTAACAATTCAATCTGGAGGAGGCCCTTCAGCGAGTCCAGTATGTGTGATGCAGAGGGATAGCTCTGCTGTCCAAAGCCTAACCCTTTACAGTGCAGTATGTGCAATGTAGGAGGCTTGCTTTGCTGTCGGAAGCCAGACCATGTGTGAGTGACGCTTGCAGTGTGGTTGTGCCCATTCTCTGTGACAGGAGTTTGTCCTGCTGCACCGTTCAGTAGGAGGGAAGCCCATGCTGTAGCACTGTGTGAGTGAAGCTTCCCCTGCTGTTGCCCTGGCAGGACCTGCCATGTAGTGTGACACTCAGATGTCTGTTAAAGCTGGGACAGTGAAGCAGATTTGTCAGGGCCGTGCACTGTTCCTGGTTCATCCTTGATGCCTCGGAAATATGCTGAGGAGGGTTTTAGTGGAGCTAGACATGTGAACAGCATGTCCCAAATGGCATGACACATGTTGCTTTTGTATATGTACAGAGCTTAAAATGGTTTGTAGGAGTCATCAAGAAGGAAAGGACATTCCAATAAAACACCCTTTCCTGCTCTGAGCCCTAGCCCTGGGGCCCCCGGGCCCCGGGGGGTCGAGCTCTGGAGCAGCTCAGGAGAAGCTGAGCTGAGGTGTGTCTTTGCCTTGCAAGCTCCCAGCCCTGGGCCCAGGCCCCGGCGGGGGAGGGGAGGCTGTCATTTCACAATGCTCTGCCCAGCCTGAGGGTTCCGTTGGCACGGCGACGGCAGCAGGTGAGCCCTGGAGCAGGGGGCATGGAGAGGTCAAGGCAGACAGAGCTGGGTGCCCCAGGAACAGGACCCAGGCCAGTGGAGGTGGCTCAGCTGAGCCCACCTGACGGCTCGAGGCCACTCCTCACAGGGCCTCTGCTGCTGTCAGAAGCCCTGGGGCCCTGCTACTGGCAGAGGAAGCATTCAGGCCTCAAAGGGCACCGGCCTTCTCTGAGGCCTGTGACTGGGCTCAAAAACAGAACATGTGAAAAACAGGGCCCAGACACTGCACTGAAGAAAGGTAGGTTAAGGTGTGAACACAAAAGCACCAATAAGAAAGGAAAAAGCATAGCTCTTAACACACCCTCATCTGGACTTTGTGGCCAGTCCCTGTAGATTCATTTTCAGTCCCCTAGTCAAGGCTAGGGGTGGGCAAAGTTACCCTCGCTACTGGTGGAACGATATTGCCTAAATTCGCCTCCAGCTCTGTTCTGCCTGCAGGGACATTTTTTAGCTGTTGTGCCAATTTTCTATGCAGATTTTGCTTCCTGAAATGTGTTTTTTCCCTGAAATATCATGTTTTTGACCGCTAAAACAAAATTTCATGGAAAAAATCAATGTCTTCTGGCAAACCATCTGAAATGGTGTTTTTTCACAAACTATCTGTTTTCAGTCTGAAACTTCTTGTGGCCACCCAAAAACAACATTTCCCATAAAAAACAGAATTTCAGGGAGAAAAAGCCTGAAATTAGCAATTTCTCTCTGTGGGCAGAGCAGGCGAAGTGGCAGAATTTGCCCAGAATTCTGCATTTTTTCTGCTGTGCAAATTATCGGCCGTTTCCACCACCCCCTAGTCAAGGCCATGATATCTATGGACTTCAAGGGGAAGACACTTGCAGCACACAATCATCACCGTTCTAACACCTTCTCTATTTCCATTGACTTCATTGGGATCACCCACCCAAATATATAGCTCTTGCCGAGTGGGAGACTCAACAGGATGAAATGTGTAAACCGAATGGTAGTGCGTAAAAAGGGCCAACGAAGGACGTCTTTCTCTTGTAATGTGAAGTGGAAAAAAACAAAGGTGAAGTAGTTCCTTGGTTTTGTAGACAGTAGGGGAATAGTTCTATTTTGATATTTGTGTTTGTACCATGCTCCGCTGCCATCATTTCCAGGGTCTCTAGGCACTCTGTAAATCCTGAAAGAGAGGAGGGTGGGTGGGTGGATGAGGTTAATGGGGAGAGCGGGGAACATGCAAGCTAACTTTGCTGTTGTGTTGATGGGTGCAGGGGAGTGTTGAGGGGATGCAACTTCACTTTTCTCTCATTGTGACTGTCAGAGCCTGCTCCCCCCCTCTCTCTCTCTCTCTCTATATCTGGCTCCCTCTCTCTCTCACACATAGATACATTTACCCTGTCTGCCACAGAGCTCTGGGAATTGACAAATGTGCAACGGGGGAAGTGTAGAGACTCCACTCATTACCATATGCTAGGGGCTAAGGCTGATGGGAGGCAAGATGTTTTGGATAAGAGAAGCAGATCCCTGAGACATGAGGACCCCATGCCCCCATCCATTCAGCTGCCATAGTACATAGGTTGGCAGGCTTGTCCCTGAGTGAAACCTCACTCTAATTTCCTCAGGTACTGCGCTGAGTGTCCAACTCAGACATTTGCCCGCCAGGGCAAAGCCCGCCAGGCGTTTGTAAGGCGTTTGTAAGGCGTTTGTAAGGCGATCGGGGCAGGGGCCAGAATCTCTGGCGCTTTCGCCCAGAAATCTATTCCAGTGTCTTCTGCAGTCCTCAAACTCTTCTGACACTGCGCACACAGCCAAAGGACAGAATGAAATGGAATGAAATCCCCTGCCGCGCCATTCCCCTGGTTTTGTAGCTGTTCCATAACTTCAGTTTCAAAATGTTGTTGAAATACTGCCAGTGGTTCTTCGTGGTGAAATGAGGAGCAGGACAGATAAAAGGTGGAGACTGAATACCTGAAAGTGCCCCGTGAAGCTTGGTGTGCCATCCGTTAGGCCTAGAGGGGTGCTGTATCTGCAGGAATGTAAGGAGAAGCATGCTGACAGTCAATGGGAGAGGTTTGGGGCAGGGGGATAGGACGGCGATCAAGTAACAATTCAATCTGGAGGAGGCCCTTCAGCGAGTCCAGTATGTGTGATGCAGAGGGATAGCTCTGCTGTCCAAAGCCTAACCCTTTACAGTGCAGTATGTGCAATGTAGGAGGCTTGCTTTGCTGTCGGAAGCCAGACCATGTGTGAGTGACGCTTGCATTGTGGTTGTGCCCATTCTCTGTGACAGGAGTTTGTCCTGCTGCACCGTTCAGTAGGAGGGAAGCCCATGCTGTAGCACTGTGTGAGTGAAGCTTCCCCTGCTGTTGCCCTGGCAGGACCTGCCATGTAGTGTGACACTCAGATGTCTGTTAAAGCTGGGACAGTGAAGCAGAGGGCCGTGCAGTGTTCCTGGTTCATCCTTGATGCCTCGGAAATATGCTGAGGAGGGTTTTAGTGGAGCTAGACATGTGAACAGCATGTCCCAAATGGCATGACACATGTTGCTTTTGTATATGTACAGAGCTTAAAATGGTTTGTAGGAGTCATCAAGAAGGAAAGGACATTCCAATAAAACGCCCTTTCCTGCTCTGAGCCCTAGCCCTGGGGCCCCGCGGCCCCGGGGGGTCGAGCTCTGGAGCAGCTCAGGAGAAGCTGAGCTGTGGTGTGTCTTTGCCTTGCAAGCTCCCAGCCCTGGGCCCAGGCCCCAGCGGCGGGGGAGGGGAGGCTGTCATTTCACAATGCTCTGCCCAGCCTGAGGGTTCCGTTGGCACGGCGACGGCAGCAGGTGAGCCCTGGAGCAGGGGGCATGGAGAGGTCAAGGCAGACAGAGCTGGGAGCCCCAGGAACAGGACCCAGGCCAGTGGAGGTGGCTCAGCTGAGCCCACCTGATCGCTCGAGGCCACTCCTTACAGGGCCTCTGCTGCTGTCAGAAGCCCTGGGCCCTGCTACTGGCGGAGGAAGCATTCAGGCCTCAAAGGGCACCGTCCTTCTCTGAGGCCTGTGACTGGGCTCAAAAACAGAACATGTGAAAAACAGGGCCCAGACACTGCACTGAAGAAAGGTAGGTTAAGGTGTGAAAACAAAAGCACCAATAAGAAAGGAAAAAGCATAGCTCTTAACACACCCCATCTGGACTTTGTGGCCAGTCCCTGTAGATTCATTTTCAGTCCCCTAGTCAAGGCTAGGGGTGGGCAAAGTTACCCTCGCTACTGGTGGAACGATATTGCCTAAATTCGCCTCCAGCTCTGTTCTGCCTGCAGGGACATTTTTTAGCTGTTGTGCCAATTTTCTATGCAGATTTTGCTTCCTGAAATGTGTTTTTTCCCTGAAATATCATGTTTTTGACCGCTAAAACAAAATTTCATGGAAAAAATCAATGTCTTCTGGCAAACCATCTGAAATGGTGTTTTTTTCACAAACTATCTGTTTTCAGTCTGAAACTTCTTGTGGCCACCCAAAAACAACATTTCCCATAAAAAACAGAATTTCAGGGAGAAAAAGCCTGAAATTGGCAATTTCTCTCTGTGGGCAGAGCAGGCGAAGTGGCAGAATTTGCCCAGAATTCTGCATTTTTTCTGCTGTGCAAATTATCGGCCGTTTCCACCACCCCCTAGTCAAGGCCATGATATCTATGGACTTCAAGGGGAAGACACTTGCAGCACACAATCATCACCGTTCTAACACCTTCTCTATTTCCATTGACTTCATTGGGATCACCCACCCAAATATATAGCTCTTGCCGACTGGGAGACTCAACAGGATGAAATGTGTAAACCGAATGGTAGCGCGTAAAAAGGGACTAACGATGGACGTCTTTCTCTTGTAATGTGAAGTGGAAAAAAACAAAGGTGAAGTAGTTCCTTGGTTTTGTAGACAGTAGGGGAATAGTTCTATTTTGATATTTGTGTTTGTACCATGCTCCGCTGCCATCATTTCCAGGGTCTCTAGGCACTCTGTAAATCCTGAAAGAGAGGAGGGTGGGTGGGTGGATGAGGTTAATGGGGAGAGCGGGGAACATGCAAGCTAACTTTGCTGTTGTGTTGATGGGTGCAGGGGAGTGCTTGAGGGGATGCAACTTCACTTTTCTCTCATTGTGACTGTCAGAGCCTGCTCCCCCCCCTCTCTCTCTCTCTCTCTATATCTGGCTCCCTCTCTCTCTCACACATAGATACATTTACCCTGTCTGCCACAGAGCTCTGGGAATTGACAAATGTGCAACGGGGGAAGTGTAGAGACTCCACTCATTACCATATGCTAGGGGCTAAGGCTGATGGGAGGCAATATGTTTTGGATAAGAGAAGCAGATCCCTGAGACATGAGGACCCCATGCCCCCATCCATTCAGCTGCCATAGTACATAGGTTGGCAGGCTTGTCCCTGAGTGAAACCTCACTCTAATTTCCTCAGGTACTGCGCTGAGTGTCCAACTCAGACATTTGCCCGCCAGGGCAAAGCCCGCCAGGCGTTTGTAAGGCGATCGGGGCAGGGGCCAGAATCTCTGGCGCTTTCGCCCAGAAATCTATTCCAGTGTCTTCTGCAGTCCTCAAACTCTTCTGACACTGCGCACACAGCCAAAGGACAGAATGAAATGGAATGAAATCCCCTGCCGCGCCATTCCCCTGGTTTTGTAGCTGTTCCATAACTTCAGTTTCAAAATGTTGTTGAAATACTGCCAGTGGTTCTTCGTGGTGAAATGAGGAGCAGGACAGATAAAAGGTGGAGACTGAATACCTGAAAGTGCCCCGTGAAGCTTGGTGTGCCATCCGTTAGGCCTAGAGGGGTGCTGTATCTGCAGGAAGGTAAGGAGAAGCATGCTGACAGTCAATGGGAGAGGTTTGGGGCAGGGGGATAGGACGGCGATCAAGTAACAATTCAATCTGGAGGAGGCCCTTCAGCGAGTCCAGTATGTGTGATGCAGAGGGATAGCTCTGCTGTCCAAAGCCTAACCCTTTACAGTGCAGTATGTGCAATGTAGGAGGCTTGCTTTGCTGCCGGAAGCCAGACCATGTGTGAGTGACGCTTGCAGTGTGGTTGTGCCCATTCTCTGTGACAGGAGTTTGTCCTGCTGCACCGTTCAGTAGGAGGGAAGCCCATGCTGTAGCACTGTGTGAGTGAAGCTTCCCCTGCTGTTGCCCTGGCAGGACCTGCCATGTAGTGTGACACTCAGATGTCTGTTAAAGCTGGGACAGTGAAGCAGATTTGTCAGGGCCGTGCACTGTTCCTGGTTCATCCTTGATGCCTCGGAAATATGCTGAGGAGGGTTTTAGTGGAGCTAGACATGTGAACAGCATGTCCCAAATGGCATGACACATGTTGCTTTTGTATATGTACAGAGCTTAAAATGGTTTGTAGGAGTCATCAAGAAGGAAAGGACATTCCAATAAAACACCCTTTCCTGCTCTGAGCCCTAGCCCTGGGGCCCCGGGGCCCCGGGGGGTCGAGCTCTGGAGCAGCTCAGGAGAAGCTGAGCTGAGGTGTGTCTTTGCCTTGCAAGCTCCCAGCCCTGGGCCCAGGCCCCAGCGGCGGGGGAGGGGAGGCTGTCATTTCACAATGCTCTGCCCAGCCTGAGGGTTCCGTTGGCACGGCGACGGCAGCAGGTGAGCCCTGGAGCAGGGGGCATGGAGAGGTCAAGGCAGACAGAGCTGGGAGCCCCAGGAACAGGACCCAGGCCAGTGGAGGTGGCTCAGCTGAGCCCACCTGACGGCTCGAGGCCACTCCTCACAGGGCCTCTGCTGCTGTCAGAAGCCCTGGGGCCCTGCTACTGGTGGAGGGAGCCTTCAGGCCTCAAAGGGCACCGGCCTTCTCTGAGGCCTGTGACTGGGCTCAAAAACAGAACATGTGAAAAATAGGGCCCAGACACTGCACTGAAGAAAGGTAGGTTAAGGTGTGAAAACAAAAGCACCAATAAGAAAGGAAAAAGCATAGCTCTTAATACACCCTCATCTGGACTTTGTGGCCAGTCCCTGTAGATTCATTTTCAGTCCCCTAGTCAAGGCTAGGGGTGGGCAAAGTTACCCTCGCTACTGGTGGAACGATATTGCCTAAATTCGCCTCCAGCTCTGTTCTGCCTGCAGGGACATTTTTTAGCTGTTGTGCCAATTTTCTATGCAGATTTTGCTTCCTGAAATGTGTTTTTTCCCTGAAATATCATGTTTTTGACCGCTAAAACAAAATTTCATGGAAAAAATCAATGTCTTCTGGCAAACCATCTGAAATGGTGTTTTTTTCACAAACTATCTGTTTTCAGTCTGAAACTTCTTGTGGCCACCCAAAAACAACATTTCCCATAAAAAACAGAATTTCAGGGAGAAAAAGCCTGAAATTGGCAATTTCTCTCTGTGGGCAGAGCAGGCGAAGTGGCAGAATTTGCCCAGAATTCTGCATTTTTTCTGCTGTGCAAATTATCGGCCGTTTCCACCACCCCCTAGTCAAGGCCATGATATCTATGGACTTCAAGGGGAAGACACTTGCAGCACACAATCATCACCGTTCTAACACCTTCTCTATTTCCATTGACTTCATTGGGATCACCCACCCAAATATATAGCTCTTGCCGACTGGGAGACTCAACAGGATGAAATGTGTAAACCGAATGGTAGTGCGTAAAAAGGGCCAACGAAGGACGTCTTTCTCTTGTAATGTGAAGTGGAAAAAAACAAAGGTGAAGTAGTTCCTTGGTTTTGTAGACAGTAGGGGAATAGTTCTATTTTGATATTTGTGTTTGTACCATGCTCCGCTGCCATCAT
Source organism: Ambystoma mexicanum (assembly GCF_040938575.1). Lineage (NCBI taxonomy): Eukaryota > Metazoa > Chordata > Amphibia > Caudata > Ambystomatidae > Ambystoma > Ambystoma mexicanum. The sequence continues at coordinate 1,095,410,094 of NC_090941.1, forward strand.
TTCCAGGGTCTCTAGGCACTCTGTAAATCCTGAAAGAGAGGAGGGTGGGTGGGTGGATGAGGTTAATGGGGAGAGCGGGGAACATGCAAGCTAACTTTGCTGTTGTGTTGATGGGTGCAGGGGAGTGCTTGAGGGGATGCAACTTCACTTTTCTCTCATTGTGACTGTCAGAGCCTGCTCCCCCCCTCTCTCTCTCTCTCTCTCTCTCTCTCTATCTCTATCTCTATCTGGCTCCCTCTCTGTCTCACACATAGATACATTTACCCTGTCTGCCACAGAGCTCTGGGAATTGACAAATGTGCAACGGGGGAAGTGTAGAGACTCCACTCATTACCATATGCTAGGGGCTAAGGCTGATGGGAGGCAAGATGTTTTGGATAAGAGAAGCAGATCCCTGAGACATGAGGACCCCATGACCCCATCCATTCAGCTGCCATAGTACATAGGTTGGCAGGCTTGTCCCTGAGTGAAACCTCACTCTAATTTCCTCAGGTACTGCGCTGAGTGTCCAACTCAGACATTTGCCCGCCAGGGCAAAGCCCGCCAGGCGTTTGTAAGGCGTTTGTAAGGCGATCGGGGCAGGGGCCAGAATCTCTGGCGCTTTCGCCCAGAAATCTATTCCAGTGTCTTCTGCAGTCCTCAAACTCTTCTGACACTGCGCACACAGCCAAAGGACAGAATGAAATGGAATGAAATCCCCTGCCGCGCCATTCCCCTGGTTTTGTAGCTGTTCCATAACTTCAGTTTCAAAATGATGTTGAAATACTGCCAGTGGTTCTTCGTGGTGAAATGAGGAGCAGGACAGATAAAAGGTGGAGACTGAATACCTTAAAGTGCCCCGTGAAGCTTGGTGTGCCATCCGTTAGGCCTAGAGGGGTGCTGTATCTGCAGGAAGGTAAGGAGAAGCATGCTGACAGTCAATGGGAGAGGTTTGGGGCAGGGGGATAGGACGGCGATCCAGTAACAATTCAATCTGGAGGAGGCCCTTCAGGGTGTCCAGTATGTGTGATGCAGAGGGATAGCTCTGCTGTCCAAAGACTAACGCTTTACAGTGCAGTATGTGCAATGTAGGAGGCTTGCTTTGCTGTCGGAAGCCAGACCATGTGTGAGTGACGCTTGCAGTGTGGTTGTGCCCATTCTCTGTGACAGGAGTTTGTCCTGCTGCACCCGTTCAGTAGGAGGGAAGCCCATGCTGTAGCACTGTGTGGGTGAAGCTTCCCCTGCTGTTGCCCTGGCAGGACCTGCCATGTAGTGTGACACTCAGATGTCTGTTAAAGCTGGGACAGTGAAGCAGATTTGTCAGGGCCGTGCACTGTTCCTGGTTCATCCTTGATGCCTCGGAAATATGCTGAGGAGGGTTTTAGTGGAGCTAGACATGTGAACAGCATGTCCCAAATGGCATGACACATGTTGCTTTTGTATATGTACAGAGCTTAAAATGGTTTGTAGGAGTCATCAAGAAGGAAAGGACATTCCAATAAAACGCCCTTTCCTGCTCTGAGCCCTAGCCCTGGGTCCCCGGGACCCCGGGGGGTCGAGCTCTGGAGCAGCTCAGGAGAAGTTGAGCTGAGGTGTGTCTTTGCCTTGCTAGCTCCCAGCCCTGGGCCCAGGCCCCGGCGGGGGAGGGGAGGCTGTCATTTCACAATGCTCTGCCTGCCTGAGGGTTCCGTTGGCACGGCGACGGCAGCAGGGGAGCCCTTGAGCAGGGGGCTTGGAGAGGTCAAGGCAGACAGAGCTGGGAGCCCCAGGAACAGGACCCAGGCCAGTGGAGGTGGCTCAACTGAGCCCACCTGACGGCTCGAGGCTACTCCTCACAGGGCCTCTGCTGCTGACAGAAGCCCTGGGGCCCTGCTACTGGCGGAGGAAGCATTCAGGCCTCAAAGGGCACCGGCCTTCTCTGAGGCCTGTGACTGGGCTCAAAAACAGAACATGTGAAAAATAGGGCCCAGACACTGCACTGAAGAAAGGTAGGTTAAGGTGTGAAAACAAAAGCACCAATAAGAAAGGAAAAAGCATAGCTCTTAACACACCCTCATCTGGACTTTGTGGCCAGTCCCTGTAGATTCATTTTCAGTCCCCTAGTCAAGGCTAGGGGTGGGCAAAGTTACCCTCACTATTGGTGGAACGATATTGCCTAAATTCGCCTCCAGCTCTGTTCTGCCTGCAGGGACATTTTTTAGCTGTTGTGCCAATTTTCTATGCAGATTTTGCTTCCTGAAGTGTGTTTTTTCCCTGAAATATCATGTTTTTGACCGCTAAAACAAAATTTCACGGAAAAAATCAATGTCTTCTGGCAAACCATCTGAAATGGTGTTTTTTTCACAAACTATCTGTTTTCAGTCTGAAACTTCTTGTGGCCACCCAAAAACAACATTACCCATAAAAAACAGAATTTCAGGGAGAAAAAGCCTGAAATTGGCAATTTCTCTCTGTGGGCAGAGCAGGCGAAGTGGCAGAATTTGCCCAGAATTCTGCATTTTTTCTGCTGTGCAAATTATCGGCCGTTTCCACCACCCCCTAGTCAAGGCCATGATATCTATGGACTTCAAGGGGAAGACACTTGCAGCACACAATCATCACCGTTCTAACACCTTCTCTATTTCCATTGACTTCATTGGGATCACCCACCCAAATATATAGCTCTTGCCGACTGGGAGACTCAACAGGATGAAATGTGTAAACCGAATGGTAGTGCGTAAAAAGGGCCAACGAAGGACGTCTTTCTCTTGTAATGTGAAGTGGAAAAAAACAAAGGTGAAGTAGTTCCTTGGTTTTGTAGACAGTAGGGGAATAGTTCTATTTTGATATTTGTGTTTGTACCATGCTCCGCTGCCATCATTTCCAGGGTCTCTAGGCACTCTGCAAGTCCTGAAAGAAAGGAGGGTGGGTGGGTGGGTGAGGTTAATGGGGAGAGCGGGGAACATGCAAGCTAACTTTGCTGTTGTGTTGATGGGTGCAGGGGAGTGCTTGAGGGGATGCAACTTCACTTTTCTCTCATTGTGACTGTCAGAGCCTGCCCCCCCCCCCCTCTCTCTCTCTCTCTCTCTCTCTCTCTCTCTCTCTATCTGGCTCCCTCTCTGTCTCACACATAGATACATTTACCCTGTATGCCACAGAGCTCTGGGAATTGACAAATGTGCAACGGAGGAAGTGTAGAGACTCCTCTCATTACCATATGCTAGGGGCTAAGGCTGATGGGAGGCAAGATGTTTTGGATAAGAGAAGCAGATCCCTGAGACATGAGGACCCCATGCCCCCATCCATTCAGCTGCCATAGTACATAGGTTGGCAGGCTTGTCCCTGAGTGAAACCTCACTCTAATTTCCTCAGGTACTGCGCTGAGTGTCCAACTCAGACATTTGCCCGCCAGGGCAAAGCCCGCCAGGCGTTTGTAAGGCGATCGGGGCAGGGGCCAGAATCTCTGGCGCTTTCGCCCAGAAATCTATTCCAGTGTCTTCTGCAGTCCTCAAACTCTTCTGACACTGCGCACACAGCCAAAGGACAGAATGAAATGGAATGAAATCCCCTGCCGCGCCATTCCCCTGGTTTTGTAGCTGTTCCATAACTTCAGTTTCAAAATGTTGTTGAAATACTGCCAGTGGTTCTTCGTGGTGAAATGAGGAGCAGGACAGATAAAAGGTGGAGACTGAATACCTGAAAGTGCCCCGTGAAGCTTGGTGTGCCATCCGTTAGGCCTAGAGGGGTGCTGTATCTGCAGGAAGGTAAGGAGAAGCATGCTGACAGTCAATGGGAGAGGTTTGGGGCAGGGGGATAGGACGGTGATCAAGTAACAATTCAATCTGGAGGAGGCCCTTCAGCGAGTCCAGTATGTGTGATGCAGAGGGATAGCTCTGCTGTCCAAAGCCTAACCCTTTACAGTGCAGTATGTGCAATGTAGGAGGCTTGCTTTGCTGTCGGAAGCCAGACCATGTGTGAGTGACGCTTGCAGTGTGGTTGTGCCCATTCTCTGTGACAGGAGTTTGTCCTGCTGCACCGTTCAGTAGGAGGGAAGCCCATGCTGTAGCACTGTGTGAGTGAAGCTTCCCCTGCTGTTGCCCTGGCAGGACCTGCCATGTAGTGTGACACTCAGATGTCTGTTAAAGCTGGGACAGTGAAGCAGATTTGTCAGGGCCGTGCACTGTTCCTGGTTCATCCTTGATGCCTCGGAAATATGCTGAGGAGGGTTTTAGTGGAGCTAGACATGTGAACAGCATGTCCCAAATGGCATGACACATGTTGCTTTTGTATATGTACAGAGCTTAAAATGGTTTGTAGGAGTCATCAAGAAGGAAAGGACATTCCAATAAAACGCCCTTTCCTGCTCTGAGCCCTAGCCCTGGGGCCCCGGGGCCCCGGGGGGTCGAGCTCTGGAGCAGCTCAGGAGAAGCTGAGCTGAGGTGTGTCTTTGCCTTGCAAGCTCCCAGCCCTGGGCCCAGGCCCCGGCGGGGGAGGGGAGGCTGTCATTTCACAATGCTCTGCCCAGCCTGAGGGTTCCGTTGGCACGGCGACGGCAGCAGGTGAGCCCTGGAGCAGGGGGCATGGAGAGGTCAAGGCAGACAGAGCTGGGAGCCCCAGGAACAGGACCCAGGCCAGAGGAGGTGGCTCAGCTGAGCCCACCCGACCGCTCGAGGCCACTCCTCACAGGGCCCTTGCTGCTGACAGAAGCCCTGGGGCCCTGCTACTGGCGGAGGAAGCATTCAGGCCTCAAAGGGCACCGGCCTTCTCTGAGGCCTGTGGCTGGGCTCAAAAACAGAAGATGTGAAAAATAGGGCCCAGACACTGCACTGAAGAAAGGTAGGTTAAGGTGTGAAAACAAAAGCACCAATAAGAAAGGAAAAAGCATAGCTCTTAACACACCCTCATCTGGACTTTGTGGCCAGTCCCTGTAGATTCATTTTCAGTCCCCTAGTCAAGGCTAGGGGTGGGCAAAGTTACCCTCGCTACTGGTGGAACGATATTGCCTAAATTCGCCTCCAGCTCTGTTCTGCCTGCAGGGACATTTTTTAGCTGTTGTGCCAATTTTCTATGCAGATTTTGCTTCCTGAAATGTGTTTTTTCCCTGAAATATCATGTTTTTGACCGCTAAAACAAAATTTCATGGAAAAAATCAATGTCTTCTGGCAAACCATCTGAAATGGTGTTTTTTCACAAACTATCTGTTTTCAGTCTGAAACTTCTTGTGGCCACCAAAAAACATTTCCCATAAAAAACAGAATTTCAGGGAGAAAAAGCCTGAAATTGGCAATTTCTCTCTGTGGGCAGAGCAGGCGAAGTGGCAGAATTTGGCCAGAATTCTGCATTTTTTCTGCTGTGCAAATTATCGGCCGTTTCCACCACCCCCTAGTCAAGGCCATGATATCTATGGACTTCAAGGGGAAGACACTTGCAGCACACAATCATCACCGTTCTAACACCTTCTCTATTTCCATTGACTTCATTGGGATCACCCACCCAAATATATAGCTCTTGCCGAGTGGGAGACTCAACAGGATGAAATGTGTAAACCGAATGGTAGTGCGTAAAAAGGGCCAACGAAGGACGTCTTTCTCTTGTAATGTGAAGTGGAAAAAAACAAAGGTGAAGTAGTTCCTTGGATTTGTAGACAGTAGGGGAATAGTTCTATTTTGATATTTGTGTTTGTACCATGCTCCGCTGCCATCCTTTCCAGGGTCTCTAGGCACTCTGTAAATCCTGAAAGAGAGGAGGGTGGGTGGGTGGATGAGGTTAATGGGGAGAGCGGGGAACATGCAAGCTAACTTTGCTGTTGTGTTGATGGGTGCAGGGGAGTGTTGAGGGGATGCAACTTCACTTTTCTCTCATTGTGACTGTCAGAGCCTGCTCCCCCCCTCTCTCTCTCGCTCTCTATATCTGGCTCCCTCTCTGTCTCACACATAGATACATTTACCCTGTCTGCCACAGAGCTCTGGGAATTGACAAATGTGCAACGGGGGAAGTGTAGAGACTCCACTCATTACCATATGCTAGGGGCTAAGGCTGATGGGAGGCAAGATGTTTTGGATAAGAGAAGCAGATCCCTGAGACATGAGGACCCCATGCCCCCATCCATTCAGCTGCCATAGTACATAGGTTGGCAGGCTTGTCCCTGAGTGAAACCTCACTCTAATTTCCTCAGGTACTGCGCTGAGTGTCCAACTCAGACATTTGCCCGCCAGGGCAAAGCCCGCCAGGCGTTTGTAAGGCGTTTGTAAGGCGATCGGGGCAGGGGCCAGAATCTCTGGCGCTTTCGCCCAGAAATCTATTCCAGTGTCTTCTGCAGTCCTCAAACTCTTCTGACACTGCGCACACAGTCAAAGGACAGAATGAAATGGAATGAAATCCCCTGCCGCGCCATTCCCCTGGTTTTGTAGCTGTTCCATAACTTCAGTTTCAAAATGATGTTGAAATACTGCCAGTGGTTCTTCGTGGTGAAATGAGGAGCAGGACAGATAAAAGGTGGAGACTGAATACCTTAAAGTGCCCCGTGAAGCTTGGTGTGCCATCCGTTAGGCCTAGAGGTGTTCTGTATCTGCAGGAAGGTAAGGAGAAGCATGCTGACAGTCAATGGGAGAGGTTTGGGGCAGGGGGATAGGACGGCGATCCAGTAACAATTCAATCTGGAGGAGGCCCTTCAGGGTGTCCAGTATGTGTGATGCAGAGGGATAGCTCTGCTGTCCAAAGCCTAACCCTTTACAGTGCAGTATGTGCAATGTAGGAGGCTTGCTTTGCTGTCGGAAGCCAGACCATGTGTGAATGACGCTTGCAGTGTGGTTGTGCCCATTCTCTGTGACAGGAGTTTGTCCTGCTGCACCCGTTCAGTAGGAGGGAAGCCCATGCTGTAGCACTGTGTGGGTGAAGCTTCCCCTGCTGTTGCCCTGGCAGGACCTGCCATGTAGTGTGACACTCAGATGTCTGTTAAAGCTGGGACAGTGAAGCAGATTTGTCAGGGCCGTGCACTGTTCCTGGTTCATCCTTGATGCCTCGGAAATATGCTGAGGAGGGTTTTAGTGGAGCTAGACATGTGAACAGCATGTCCCAAATGGCATGACACATGTTGCTTTTGTATATGTACAGAGCTTAAAATGGTTTGTAGGAGTCATCAAGAAGGAAAGGACATTCCAATAAAACACCCTTTCCTGCTCTGAGCCCTAGCCCTGGGGCCCCCGGGCCCCGGGGGGTCGAGCTCTGGAGCAGCTCAGGAGAAGCTGAGCTGAGGTGTGTCTTTGCCTTGCAAGCTCCCAGCCCTGGGCCCAGGCCCCGGCGGGGGAGGGGAGGCTGTCATTTCACAATGCTCTGCCTGCCTGAGGGTTCCGTTGGCACGGCGACGGCAGCAGGGGAGCCCTTGAGCAGGGGGCTTGGAGAGGTCAAGGCAGACAGAGCTGGGAGCCCCAGGAACAGGACCCAGGCCAGTGGAGGTGGCTCAGCTGAGCCCACCTGACGGCTCGATGCTACTCCTCACAGGGCCTCTGCTGCTGACAGAAGCCCTGGGGCCCTGCTACTGGCGGAGGAAGCATTCAGGCCTCAAAGGGCACCGGCCTTCTCTGAGGCCAGTGACTGGGCTCAAAAACAGAACATGTGAAAAATAGGGCCCAGACACTGCACTGAAGAAAGGTAGGTTAAGGTGTGAAAACAAAAGCACCAATAAGAAAGGAAAAAGCATAGCTCTTAACACACCCTCATCTGGACTTTGTGGCCAGTCCCTGTAGATTCATTTTCAGTCCCCTAGTCAAGGCTAGGGGTGGGCAAAGTTACCCTCACTATTGGTGAACGATATTGCCTAAATTCGCCTCCAGCTCTGTTCTGCCTGCAGGGACATTTTTTAGCTGTTGTGCCAATTTTCTATGCAGATTTTGCTTCCTGAAGTGTGTTTTTTCCCTGAAATATCATGTTTTTGACCGCTAAAACAAAATTTCATGGAAAAAATCAATGTCTTCTGGCAAACCATCTGAAATGGTGTTTGTTTCACAAACTATCTATTTTCAGTCTGAAACTTCTTGTGGCCACCAAAAAACAACATTTCCCATAAAAAACAGAATTTCAGGGAGAAAAAGCCTCAAATTGGCAATTTCTCTCCTTGGGCAGAGCAGGCGAAGTGGCAGAATTTGCCCAGAATTCTGCATTTTTTCTGCTGTGCAAATTATCGGCCGTTTCCACCACCCCCTAGTCAAGGCCATGATATCTATGGACTTCAAGGGGAAGACACTTGCAGCACACAATCATCACCTTCTAACACCTTCTCTATTTCCATTGACTTCATTGGGATCACCCACCCAAATATATAGCTCTTGCCGACTGGGAGACTCAACAGGATGAAATGTGTAAACCGAATGGCAGTTCGTAAAAAGGGCCAACGAAGGACGTCTTTCTCTTGTAATGTGAAGTGGAAAAAAACAAAGGTGAAGTAGTTCCTTGGTTTTGTAGACAATAGGGGAATAGTTCTATTTTGATATTTGTGTTTGTACCATGCTCCGCTGCCATCATTTCCAGGGTCTCTAGGCACTCTGCAAGTCCTGAAAGAGAGGAGGGTGGGTGGGTGGGTGGGTGAGGTTAATGGGGAGAGCGGGGAACATGCAAGCTAACTTTGCTGTTGTGTTGATGGGTGCAGGGGAGTGCTTGAGGGGATGCAACTTCACTTTTCTCTCATTGTGACTGTCAGAGCCTGCCCCCCCCTCTCTCTCTCTCTCTCTCTCTATCTGGCTCCCTCTCTGTCTCACACATAGATACATTTACCCTGTCTGCCACAGAGCTCTGGGAATTGACAAATGTGCAACGGGGAAGTGTAGAGACTCCTCTCATTACCATATGCTAGGGGCTAAGGCTGATGGGAGGCAAGATGTTTTGGATAAGAGAAGCAGATCCCTGAGACATGAGGACCCCATGCCCCCATCCATTCAGCTGCCATAGTACATAGGTTGGCAGGCTTGTCCCTGAGTGAAACCTCACTCTAATTTCCTCAGGTACTGAGCTGAGTGTCCAACTCAGACATTTGCCCGCCAGGGCAAAGCCCGCCAGGCGTTTGTAAGGCGATCGGGGCAGGGGCCAGAATCTCTGGCGCTTTCGCCCAGAAATCTATTCCAGTGTCTTCTGCAGTCCTCAAACTCTTCTGACACTGCGCACACAGCCAAAGGACAGAATGAAATGGAATGAAATCCCCTGCCGCGCCATTCCCCTGGTTTTGTAGCTGTTCCATAACTTCAGTTTCAAAATGTTGTTGAAATACTGCCAGTGGTTCTTCGTGGTGAAATGAGGAGCAGGACAGATAAAAGGTGGAGACTGAATACCTGAAAGTGCCCCGTGAAGCTTGGTGTGCCATCCGTTAGCCCTAGAGGGGTGCTGTATCTGCAGGAAGGTAAGGAGAAGCATGCTGACAGTCAATGGGAGAGGTTTGGGGCAGGGGGATAGGACGGCGATCAAGTAACAATTCAATCTGGAGGAGGCCCTTCAGCGAGTCCAGTATGTGTGATGCAGAGGGATAGCTCTGCTGTCCAAAGCCTAACCCTTTACAGTGCAGTATGTGCAATGTAGGAGGCTTGCTTTGCTGTCGGAAGCCAGACCATGTGTGAGTGACGCTTGCAGTGTGGTTGTGCCCATTCTCTGTGACAGGAGTTTGTCCTGCTGCACCGTTCAGTAGGAGGGAAGCCCATGCTGTAGCACTGTGTGAGTGAAGCTTCCCCTGCTGTTGCCCTGGCAGGACCTGCCATGTAGTGTGACACTCAGATGTCTGTTAAAGCTGGGACAGTGAAGCAGATTTGTCAGGGCCGTGCACTGTTCCTGGTTCATCCTTGATGCCTCGGAAATATGCTGAGGAGGGTTTTAGTGGAGCTAGACATGTGAACAGCATGTCCCAAATGGCATGACACATGTTGCTTTTGTATATGTACAGAGCTTAAAATGGTTTGTAGGAGTCATCAAGAAGGAAAGGACATTCCAATAAAACGCCCTTTCCTGCTCTGAGCCCTAGCCCTGGGGCCCCGGGGCCCCGGGGGGTCGAGCTCTGGAGCAGCTCAGAAGAAGCTGAGCTGAGGTGTGTCTTTGCCTTGCAAGCTCCCAGCCCTGGGCCCAGGCCCCAGCGGCGGGGGAGGGGAGGCTGTCATTTCACAATGCTCTGCCCAGCCTGAGGGTTCCGTTGGCACGGCGACGGCAGCAGGTGAGCCCTGGAGCAGGGGGCATGGAGAGGTCAAGGCAGACAGAGCTGGGAGCCCCAGGAACAGGACCCAGGCCAGTGGAGGTGGCTCAGCTGAGCCCACCTGACGGCTCGAGGCCACTCCTCACAGGGCCTCTGCTGCTGTCAGAAGCCCTGGGGCCCTGCTACTGGCAGAGGAAGCATTCAGGCCTCAAAGGGCACCGGCCTTCTCTGAGGCCTGTGGCTGGGCTCAAAAACAGAAGATGTGAAAAATAGGGCCCAGACACTGCACTGAAGAAAGGTAGGTTAAGGTGTGAAAACAAAAGCACCAATAAGAAAGGAAAAAGCATAGCTCTTAACACACCCTCATCTGGACTTTGTGGCCAGTCCCTGTAGATTCATTTTCAGTCCCCTAGTCAAGGCTAGGGGTGGGCAAAGTTACCCTCGCTACTGGTGGAACGATATTGCCTAAATTCGCCTCCAGCTCTGTTCTGCCTGCAGGGACATTTTTTAGCTGTTGTGCCAATTTTCTATGCAGATTTTGCTTCCTGAAGTGTGTTTTTTCCCTGAAATATCATGTTTTTGCCCGCTAAAACAAAATTTCATGGAAAAAATCAATGTCTTCTGGCAAACCATCTGAAATGGTGTTTTTTTCACAAACTATCTGTTTTCAGTCTGAAACTTCTTGTGGCCACCCAAAAACAACATTTCCCATAAAAAACAGAATTTCAGGGAGAAAAAGCCTGAAATTGGCAATTTCTCTCTGTGGGCAGAGCAGGCGAAGTGGCAGAATTTGCCCAGAATTCTGCATTTTTTCTGCTGTGCAAATTATCGGCCGTTTCCACCACCCCCTAGTCAAGGCCATGATATCTATGGACTTCAAGGGGAAGACACTTGCAGCACACAATCATCACCGTTCTAACACCTTCTCTATTTCCATTGACTTCATTGGGATCACCCACCCAAATATATAGCTCTTGCCGACTGGGAGACTCAACAGGATGAAATGTGTAAACCGAATGGTAGTGCGTAAAAAGGGCCAACGAAGGACGTCTTTCTCTTGTAATGTGAAGTGGAAAAAAACAAAGGTGAAGTAGTTCCTTGGTTTTGTAGACAGTAGGGGAATAGTTCTATTTTGATATTTGTGTTTGTACCATGCTCCGCTGCCATCATTTCCAGGGTCTCTAGGCACTCTGCAAGTCCTGAAAGAAAGGAGGGTGGGTGGGTGGGTGGGTGAGGTTAATGGGGAGAGCGGGGAACATGCAAGCTAACTTTGCTGTTGTGTTGATGGGTGCAGGGGAGTGCTTGAGGGGATGCAACTTCACTTTTCTCTCATTGTGACTGTCAGAGCCTGCCCCCCCCCCTCTCTCTCTCTCTCTCTCTCTCTCTCTCTCTCTATCTGGCTCCCTCTCTGTCTCACACATAGATACATTTACCCTGTCTGCCACAGAGCTCTGGGAATTGACAAATGTGCAACGGGGAAGTGTAGAGACTCCTCTCATTACCATATGCTAGGGGCTAAGGCTGATGGGAGGCAAGATGTTTTGGATAAGAGAAGCAGATCCCTGAGACATGAGGACCCCATGCCCCCATCCATTCAGCTGCCATAGTACATAGGTTGGCAGGCTTGTCCCTGAGTGAAACCTCACTCTAATTTCCTCAGGTACTGCGCTGAGTGTCCAACTCAGACATTTGCCCGCCAGGGCAAAGCCCGCCAGGCGTTTGTAAGGCGATCGGGGCAGGGGCCAGAATCTCTGGCGCTTTCGCCCAGAAATCTATTCCAGTGTCTTCTGCAGTCCTCAAACTCTTCTGACACTGCGCACACAGCCAAAGGACAGAATGAAATGGAATGAAATCCCCTGCCGCGCCATTCCCCTGGTTTTGTAGCTGTTCCATAACTTCAGTTTCAAAATGTTGTTGAAATACTGCCAGTGGTTCTTCGTGGTGAAATGAGGAGCAGGACAGATAAAAGGTGGAGACTGAATACCTGAAAGTGCCCCGTGAAGCTTGGTGTGCCATCCGTTAGGCCTAGAGGGGTGCTGTATCTGCAGGAAGGTAAGGAGAAGCATGCTGACAGTCAATGGGAGAGGTTTGGGGCAGGGGGATAGGACGGTGATCAAGTAACAATTCAATCTGGAGGAGGCCCTTCAGCGAGTCCAGTATGTGTGATGCAGAGGGATAGCTCTGCTGTCCAAAGCCTAACCCTTTACAGTGCAGTATGTGCAATGTAGGAGGCTTGCTTTGCTGTCGGAAGCCAGACCATGTGTGAGTGACGCTTGCAGTGTGGTTGTCCCCATTCTCTGTGACAGGAGTTTGTCCTGCTGCACCGTTCAGTAGGAGGGAAGCCCATGCTGTAGCACTGTGTGAGTGAAGCTTCCCCTGCTGTTGCCCTGGCAGGACCTGCCATGTAGTGTGACACTCAGATGTCTGTTAAAGCTGGGACAGTGAAGCAGATTTGTCAGGGCCGTGCACTGTTCCTGGTTCATCCTTGATGCCTCGGAAATATGCTGAGGAGGGTTTTAGTGGAGCTAGACATGTGAACAGCATGTCCCAAATGGCATGACACATGTTGCTTTTGTATATGTACAGAGCTTAAAATGGTTTGTAGGAGTCATCAAGAAGGAAAGGACATTCCAATAAAACGCCCTTTCCTGCTCTGAGCCCTAGCCCTGGGGACCCGGGGCCCCGGGGGGTCGAGCTCTGGAGCAGCTCAGGAGAAGCTGAGCTGAGGTGTGTCTTTGCCTTGCAAGCTCCCAGCCCTGGGCCCAGGCCCCGGCGGGGGAGGGGAGGCTGTCATTTCACAATGCTCTGCCCAGCCTGAGGGTTCCGTTGGCACGGCGACGGCAGCAGGTGAGCCCTGGAGCAGGGGGCATGGAGAGGTCAAGGCAGACAGAGCTGGGAGCCCCAGGAACAGGACCCAGGCCAGAGGAGGTGGCTCAGCTGAGCCCACCCGACCGCTCGAGGCCACTCCTCACAGGGCCCTTGCTGCTGACAGAAGCCCTGTGGCCCTGCTACTGGCGGAGGAAGCATTCAGGCCTCAAAGGGCACCGGCCTTCTCTGAGGCCTGTGGCTGGGCTCAAAAACAGAAGATGTGAAAAATAGGGCCCAGACACTGCACTGAAGAAAGGTAGGTTAAGGTGTGAAAACAAAAGCACCAATAAGAAAGGAAAAAGCATAGCTCTTAACACACCCTCATCTGGACTTTGTGGCCAGTCCCTGTAGATTCATTTTCAGTCCCCTAGTCAAGGCTAGGGGTGGGCAAAGTTACCCTCGCTACTGGTGGAACGATATTGCCTAAATCCGCCTCCAGCTCTGTTCTGCCTGCAGGGACATTTTTTAGCTGTTGTGCCAATTTTCTATGCAGATTTTGCTTCCTGAAATGTGTTTTTTCCCTGAAATATCATGTTTTTGACCGCTAAAACAAAATTTCATGGAAAAAATCAATGTCTTCTGGCAAACCATCTGAAATGGTGTTTTTTTCACAAACTATCTGTTTTCAGTCTGAAACTTCTTGTGGCCACCAAAAAACATTTCCCATAAAAAACAGAATTTCAGGGAGAAAAAGCCTGAAATTGGCAATTTCTCTCTGTGGGCAGAGCAGGCGAAGTGGCAGAATTTGCCCAGAATTCTGCATTTTTTCTGCTGTGCAAATTATCGGCCGTTTCCACCACCCCCTAGTCAAGGCCATGATATCTATGGACTTCAAGGGGAAGACACTTGCAGCACACAATCATCACCGTTCTAACACCTTCACTATTTCCATTGACTTCATTGGGATCACCCACCCAAATATATAGCTCTTGCCGAGTGGGAGACTCAACAGGTTGAAATGTGTAAACCGAATGGTAGTGCGTAAAAAGGGCCAACGAAGGACGTCTTTCTCTTGTAATGTGAAGTGGAAAAAAACAAAGGTGAAGTAGTTCCTTGGTTTTGTAGACAGTAGGGGAATAGTTCTATTTTGATATTTGTGTTTGTACCATGCTCCGCTGCCATCATTTCCAGGGTCTCTAGGCACTCTGTAAATCCTGAAAGAGAGGAGGGTGGGTGGGTGGATGAGGTTAATGGGGAGAGCGGGGAACATGCAAGCTAACTTTGCTGTTGTGTTGATGGGTGCAGGGGAGTGTTGAGGGGATGCAACTTCACTTTTCTCTCATTGTGACTGTCAGAGCCTGCTCCCCCCCTCTCTCTCTCTCTCTCTCTATCTGGCTCCCTCTCTGTCTCACACATAGATACATTTACCCTGTCTGCCACAGAGCTCTGGGAATTGACAAATGTGCAACGGGGGAAGTGTAGAGACTCCACTCATTACCATATGCTAGGGGCTAAGGCTGATGGGAGGCAAGATGTTTTGGATAAGAGAAGCAGATCCCTGAGACATGAGGACCCCATGCCCCCATCCATTCAGCTGCCATAGTACATAGGTTGGCAGGCTTGTCCCTGAGTGAAACCTCACTCTAATTTCCTCAGGTACTGCGCTGAGTGTCCAACTCAGACATTTGCCCGCCAGGGCAAAGCCCGCCAGGCGTTTGTAAGGCGTTTGTAAGGCGATCGGGGCAGGGGCCAGAATCTCTGGCGCTTTCGCCCAGAAATCTATTCCAGTGTCTTCTGCAGTCCTCAAACTCTTCTGACACTGCGCACACAGCCAAAGGACAGAATGAAATGGAATGAAATCCCCTGCCGCGCCATTCCCCTGGTTTTGTAGCTGTTCCATAACTTCAGTTTCAAAATGATGTTGAAATACTGCCAGTGGTTCTTCGTGGTGAAATGAGGAGCAGGACAGATAAAAGGTGGAGACTGAATACCTTAAAGTGCCCCGTGAAGCTTGGTGTGCCATCCGTTAGGCCTAGAGGTGTTCTGTATCTGCAGGAAGGTAAGGAGAAGCATGCTGACAGTCAATGGGAGAGGTTTGGGGCAGGGGGATAGGACGGCGATCCAGTAACAATTCAATCTGGAGGAGGCCCTTCAGGGTGTCCAGTATGTGTGATGCAGAGGGATAGCTCTTCTGTCCAAAGCCTAACCCTTTACAGTGCAGTATGTGCAATGTAGGAGGCTTGCTTTGCTGTCGGAAGCCAGACCATGTGTGAGTGACGCTTGCAGTGTGGTTGTGCCCATTCTCTGTGACAGGAGTTTGTCCTGCTGCACCCGTTCAGTAGGAGGGAAGCCCATGCTGTAGCACTGTGTGGGTGAAGCTTCCCCTGCTGTTGCCCTGGCAGGACCTGCCATGTAGTGTGACACTCAGATGTCTGTTAAAGCTGGGACAGTGAAGCAGATTTGTCAGGGCCGTGCACTGTTCCTGGTTCATCCTTGATGCCTCGGAAATATGCTGAGGAGGGTTTTAGTGGAGCTAGACATGTGAACAGCATGTCCCAAATGGCATGACACATGTTGCTTTTGTATATGTACAGAGCTTAAAATGGTTTGTAGGAGTCATCAAGAAGGAAAGGACATTCCAATAAAACGCCCTTTCCTGCTCTGAGCCCTAGCCCTGGGTCCCCGGGACCCCGGGGGGTCGAGCTCTGGAGCAGCTCAGGAGAAGCTGAGCTGAGGTGTGTCTTTGCCTTGCAAGCTCCCAGCCCTGGGCCCAGGCCCCGGCGGGGGAGGGGAGGCTGTCATTTCACAATGCTCTGCTCTGCCTGAGGGTTCCGTTGGCACGGCGACGGCAGCAGGTGAGCCCTGGAGCAGGGGGCATGGAGAGGTCAAGGAAGACAGAGCTGGGAGCCCCAGGAACAGGACCCAGGCCAGTGGAGGTGGCTCAGCTGAGCCCACCTGATCGCTCGAGGCCACTCCTCACAGGGCCTCTGCTGCTGTCAGAAGCCCTGGGGCCCTGCTACTGGTGGAGGGAGCCTTCAGGCCTCAAGGTGCACCGGCCTTCTCTGAGGCCTGTGGCTGGGCTCAAAAACAGAAGATGTGAAAAATAGGGCCCAGACACTGCACTGAAGAAAGGTAGGTTAAGGTGTGAAAACAAAAGCACCAATAAGAAAGGAAAAAGCATAGCTCTTAACACACCCTCATCTGGACTTTGTGGCCAGTCCCTGTAGATTCATTTTCAGTCCCCTAGTCAAGGCTAGGGGTGGGCAAAGTTACCCTCACTACTGGTGGAACAATATTGCCTAAATTCGCCTCCAGCTCTGTTCTGCCTGCAGGGACATTTTTTAGCTGTTGTGCCAATTTTCTATGCAGATTTTGCTTCCTGAAATGTGTTTTTTCCCTGAAATATCATGTTTTTGACCGCTAAAACAAAATTTCATGGAAAAAATCAATGTCTTCTGGCAAACCATCTGAAATGGTGTTTTTTTCACAAACTATCTGTTTTCAGTCTGAAACTTCTTGTGGCCACCCAAAAACAACATTTCCCATAAAAAAACAGAATTTCAGGGAGAAAAAGCCTGAAATTGGCAATTTCTCTCCTTGGGCAGAGCAGGCGAAGTGGCAGAATTTGCCCAGAATTCTGCATTTTTTCTGCTGTGCAAATTATCGGCCGTTTCCACCACCCCCTAGTCAAGGCCATGATATCTATGGACTTCAAGGGGAAGACACTTGCAGCACACAATCATCACCGTTCTAACACCTTCTCTATTTCCATTGACTTCATTGGGATCACCCACCCAAATATATAGCTCTTGCCGACTGGGAGACTCAACAGGATGAAATGTGTAAACCGAATGGTAGTGCGTAAAAAGGGCCAACGAAGGATGTCTTTCTCTTGTAATGTGAAGTGGAAAAAAACAAAGGTGAAGTAGTTCCTTGGTTTTGTAGACAGTAGGGGAATAGTTCTATTTTGATATTTGTGTTTGTACCATGCTCCGCTGCCATCATTTCCAGGGTCTCTAGGCACTCTGCAAGTCCTGAAAGAGAGGAGGGTGGGTGGGTGGGTGGGTGGGTGAGGTTAATGGGGAGAGCGGGGAACATGCAAGCTAACTTTGCTGTTGTGTTGATGGGTGCAGGGGAGTGCTTGGGGGATGCAACTTCACTTTTCTCTCATTGTGACTGTCAGAGCCTGCCCCCCCCTCTCTCTCTCTCTCTCTCTCTCTATCTGGCTCCCTCTCTGTCTCACACATAGATACATTTACCCTGTCTGCCACAGAGCTCTGGGAATTGACAAATGTGCAACGGGGGAAGTGTAGAGACTCCTCTCATTACCATATGCTAGGGGCTAAGGCTGATGGGAGGCAAGATGTTTTGGATAAGAGAAGCAGATCCCTGAGACATGAGGACCCCATGCCCCCATCCATTCAGCTGCCATAGTACATAGGTTGGCAGGCTTGTCCCTGAGTGAAACCTCACTCTAATTTCCTCAGGTACTGCGCTGAGTGTCCAACTCAGACATTTGCCCGCCAGGGCAAAGCCCGCCAGGCGTTTGTAAGGCGATCGGGGCAGGGGCCAGAATCTCTGGCGCTTTCGCCCAGAAATCTATTCCAGTGTCTTCTGCAGTCCTCAAACTCTTCTGACACTGCGCACACAGCCAAAGGACAGAATGAAATGGAATGAAATCCCCTGCCGCGCCATTCCCCTGGTTTTGTAGCTGTTCCATAACTTCAGTTTCAAAATGTTGTTGAAATACTGCCAGTGGTTCTTCGTGGTGAAATGAGGAGCAGGACAGATAAAAGGTGGAGACTGAATACCTGAAAGTGCCCCGTGAAGCTTGGTGTGCCATCCGTTAGGCCTAGAGGGGTGCTGTATCTGCAGGAAGGTAAGGAGAAGCATGCTGACAGTCAATGGGAGAGGTTTGGGGCAGGGGGATAGGACGGCGATCAAGTAACAATTCAATCTGGAGGAGGCCCTTCAGCGAGTCCAGTATGTGTGATGCAGAGGGATAGCTCTGCTGTCCAAAGCCTAACCCTTTACAGTGCAGTATGTGCAATGTAGGAGGCTTGCTTTGCTGTCGGAAGCCAGACCATGTGTGAGTGACGCTTGCAGTGTGGTTGTGCCCATTCTCTGTGACAGGAGTTTGTCCTGCTGCACCGTTCAGTAGGAGGGAAGCCCATGCTGTAGCACTGTGTGAGTGAAGCTTCCCCTGCTGTTGCCCTGGCAGGACCTGCCATGTAGTGTGACACTCAGATGTCTGTTAAAGCTGGGACAGTGAAGCAGATTTGTCAGGGCCGTGCACTGTTCCTGGTTCATCCTTGATGCCTCGGAAATATGCTGAGGAGGGTTTTAGTGGAGCTAGACATGTGAACAGCATGTCCCAAATGGCATGACACATGTTGCTTTTGTATATGTACAGAGCTTAAAATGGTTTGTAGGAGTCATCAAGAAGGAAAGGACATTCCAATAAAACACCCTTTCCTGCTCTGAGCCCTAGCCCTGGGGCCCCCGGGCCCCGGGGGGTCGAGCTCTGGAGCAGCTCAGGAGAAGCTGAGCTGAGGTGTGTCTTTGCCTTGCAAGCTCCCAGCCCTGGGCCCAGGCCCCGGCGGGGGAGGGGAGGCTGTCATTTCACAATGCTCTGCCCAGCCTGAGGGTTCCGTTGGCACGGCAGCAGGTGAGCCCTGGAGCAGGGGGCATGGAGAGGTCAAGGCAGACAGAGCTGGGTGCCCCAGGAACAGGACCCAGGCCGGTGGAGGTGGCTCAGCTGAGCCCACCTGACGGCTCGAGGCCACTCCTCACAGGGCCTCTGCTGCTGTCAGAAGCCCTGGGGCCCTGCTACTGGCAGAGGAAGCATTCAGGCCTCAAAGGGCACCGGCCTTCTCTGAGGCCTGTGACTGGGCTCAAAAACAGAACATGTGAAAAACAGGGCCCAGACACTGCACTGAAGAAAGGTAGGTTAAGGTGTGAAAACAAAAGCACCAATAAGAAAGGAAAAAGCATAGCTCTTAACACACCCTCATCTGGACTTTGTGGCCAGTCCCTGTAGATTCATTTTCAGTCCCCTAGTCAAGGCTAGGGGTGGGCAAAGTTACCCTCGCTACTGGTGGAACGATATTGCCTAAATTCGCCTCCAGCTCTGTTCTGCCTGCAGGGACATTTTTTAGCTGTTGTGCCAATGTTCTATGCAGATTTTGCTTCCTGAAATGTGTTTTTTCCCTGAAATATCATGTTTTTGACCGCTAAAACAAAATTTCATGGAAAAAATCAATGTCTTCTGGCAAACCATCTGAAATGGTGTTTTTTCACAAACTATCTGTTTTCAGTCTGAAACTTCTTGTGGCCACCAAAAAACATTTCCCATAAAAAACAGAATTTCAGGGAGAAAAAGCCTGAAATTGGCAATTTCTCTCTGTGGGCAGAGCAGGCGAAGTGGCAGAATTTGCCCAGAATTCTGCATTTTTTCTGCTGTGCAAATTATCGGCCGTTTCCACCACCCCCTAGTCAAGGCCATGATATCTATGGACTTCAAGGGGAAGACACTTGCAGCACACAATCATCACCGTTCTAACACCTTCTCTATTTCCATTGACTTCATTGGGATCACCCACCCAAATATATAGCTCTTGCCGAGTGGGAGACTCAACAGGATGAAATGTGTAAACCGAATGGTAGTGCGTAAAAAGGGCCAACGAAGGACGTCTTTCTCTTGTAATGTGAAGTGGAAAAAAACAAAGGTGAAGTAGTTCCTTGGTTTTGTAGACAGTAGGGGAATAGTTCTATTTTGATATTTGTGTTTGTACCATGCTCCGCTGCCATCATTTCCAGGGTCTCTAGGCACTCTGTAAATCCTGAAAGAGAGGAGGGTGGGTGGGTGGATGAGGTTAATGGGGAGAGCGGGGAACATGCAAGCTAACTTTGCTGTTGTGTTGATGGGTGCAGGGGAGTGTTGAGGGGATGCAACTTCACTTTTCTCTCATTGTGACTGTCAGAGCCTGCTCCCCCCCTCTCTCTCTCTCTCTCTCTATCTGGCTCCCTCTCTGTCTCACACATAGATACATTTACCCTGTCTGCCACAGAGCTCTGGGAATTGACAAATGTGCAACGGGGGAAGTGTAGAGACTCCACTCATTACCATATGCTAGGGGCTAAGGCTGATGGGAGGCAAGATGTTTTGGATAAGAGAAGCAGATCCCTGAGACATGAGGACCCCATGCCCCCATCCATTCAGCTGCCATAGTACATAGGTTGGTAGGCTTGTCCCTGAGTGAAACCTCACTCTAATTTCCTCAGGTACTGCGCTGAGTGTCCAGCTCAGACATTTGCCCACCAGGGCAAAGCCCGCCAGGCGTTTGTAAGGCGTTTGTAAGGCGATCGGGGCAGGGGCCAGAATCTCTGGCGCTTTCGCCCAGAAATCTATTCCAGTGTCTTCTGCAGTCCTCAAACTCTTCTGACACTGCGCACACAGCCAAAGGACAGAATGAAATGGAATGAAATCCCCTGCCGCGCCATTCCCCTGGTTTTGTAGCTGTTCCATAACTTCAGTTTCAAAATGATGTTGAAATACTGCCAGTGGTTCTTCGTGGTGAAATGAGGAGCAGGACAGATAAAAGGTGGAGACTGAATACCTTAAAGTGCCCCGTGAAGCTTGGTGTGCCATCCGTTAGGCCTAGAGGGGTGCTGTATCTGCAGGAAGGTAAGGAGAAGCATGCTGACAGTCAATGGGAGAGGTTTGGGGCAGGGGGATAGGACGGCGATCCAGTAACAATTCAATCTGGAGGAGGCCCTTCAGGGTGTCCAGTATGTGTGATGCAGAGGGATAGCTCTGCTGTCCAAAGCCTAACCCTTTACAGTGCAGTATGTGCAATGTAGGAGGCTTGCTTTGCTGTCGGAAGCCAGACCATGTGTGAGTGACGCTTGCAGTGTGGTTGTGCCCATTCTCTGTGACAGGAGTTTGTCCTGCTGCACCCGTTCAGTAGGAGGGAAGCCCATGCTGTAGCACTGTGTGGGTGAAGCTTCCCCTGCTGTTGCCCTAGCAGGACCTGCCATGTAGTGTGACACTCAGATGTCTGTTAAAGCTGGGACAGTGAAGCAGATTTGTCAGGGCCGTGCACTGTTCCTGGTTCATCCTTGATGCCTCGGAAATATGCTGAGGAGGGTTTTAGTGGAGCTAGACATGTGAACAGCATGTCCCAAATGGCATGACACATGTTGCTTTTGTATATGTACAGAGCTTAAAATGGTTTGTAGGAGTCATCAAGAAGGAAAGGACATTCCAATAAAACGCCCTTTCCTGCTCTGAGCCCTAGCCCTGGGTCCCCGGGACCCCGGGGGGTCGAGCTCTGGAGCAGCTCAGGAGAAGCTGAGCTGAGGTGTGTCTTTGCCTTGCAAGCTCCCAGCCCTGGGCCCAGGCCCCGGCGGGGGAGGGGAGGCTGTCATTTCACAATGCTCTGCCTGCCTGAGGGTTCCGTTGGCACGGCGACGGCAGCAGGGGAGCCCTTGAGCAGGGGGCTTGGAGAGGTCAAGGCAGACAGAGCTGGGAGCCCCAGGAACAGGACCCAGGCCAGTGGAGGTGGCTCAGCTGAGCCCACCTGACGGCTCGATGCTACTCCTCACAGGGCCTCTGCTGCTGACAGAAGCCCTGGGGCCCTGCTACTGGCGGAGGAAGCATTCAGGCCTCAAAGGGCACCGGCCTTCTCTGAGGCCAGTGACTGGGCTCAAAAACAGAGCATGTGAAAAATAGGGCCCAGACACTGCACTGAAGAAAGGTAGGTTAAGGTGTGAAAACAAAAGCACCAATAAGAAAGGAAAAAGCATAGCTCTTAACACACCCTCATCTGGACTTTGTGGCCAGTCCCTGTAGATTCATTTTCAGTCCCCTAGTCAAGGCTAGGGGTGGGCAAAGTTACCCTCACTATTGGTGGAACGATATTGCCTAAATTCGCCTCCAGCTCTGTTCTGCCTGCAGGGACATTTTTTAGCTGTTGTGCCAATTTTCTATGCAGATTTTGCTTCCTGAAGTGTGTTTTTTCCCTGAAATATCATGTTTTTGACCGCTAAAACAAAATTTCATGGAAAAAATCAATGTCTTCTGGCAAACCATCTGAAATGGTGTTTGTTTCACAAACTATCTATTTTCAGTCTGAAACTTCTTGTGGCCACCAAAAAACAACATTTCCCATAAAAAACAGAATTTCAGGGAGAAAAAGCCTGAAATTGGCAATTTCTCTCCTTGGGCAGAGCAGGCGAAGTGGCAGAATTTGCCCAGAATTCTGCATTTTTTCTGCTGTGCAAATTATCGGCCGTTTCCACCACCCCCTAGTCAAGGCCATGATATCTATGGACTTCAAGGGGAAGACACTTGCAGCACACAATCATCACCTTCTAACACCTTCTCTATTTCCATTGACTTCATTGGGATCACCCACCCAAATATATAGCTCTTGCCGACTGGGAGACTCAACAGGATGAAATGTGTAAACCGAATGGCAGTGCGTAAAAAGGGCCAACGAAGGACGTCTTTCTCTTGTAATGTGAAGTGGAAAAAAACAAAGGTGAAGTAGTTCCTTGGTTTTGTAGACAGTAGGGGAATAGTTCTATTTTGATATTTGTGTTTGTACCATGCTCCGCTGCCATCATTTCCAGGGTCTCTAGGCACTCTGCAAGTCCTGAAAGAGAGGAGGGTGGGTGGGTGGGTGGGTGAGGTTAATGGGGAGAGCGGGGAACATGCAAGCTAACTTTGCTGTTGTGTTGATGGGTGCAGGGGAGTGCTTGAGGGGATGCAACTTCACTTTTCTCTCATTGTGACTGTCAGAGCCTGCCCCCCCCCTCTCTCTCTCTCTCTCTCTCTCTCTATCTGGCTCCCTCTCTGTCTCACACATAGATACATTTACCCTGTCTGCCACAGAGCTCTGGGAATTGACAAATGTGCAACGGGGAAGTGTAGAGACTCCTCTCATTACCATATGCTAGGGGCTAAGGCTGATGGGAGGCAAGATGTTTTGGATAAGAGAAGCAGATCCCTGAGACATGAGGACCCCATGCCCCCATCCATTCAGCTGCCATAGTACATAGGTTGGCAGGCTTGTCCCTGAGTGAAACCTCACTCTAATTTCCTCAGGTACTGCGCTGAGTGTCCAACTCAGACATTTGCCCGCCAGGGCAAAGCCCGCCAGGCGTTTGTAAGGCGATCGGGGCAGGGGCCAGAATCTCTGGCGCTTTCGCCCAGAAATCTATTCCAGTGTCTTCTGCAGTCCTCAAACTCTTCTGACACTGCGCACACAGCCAAAGGACAGAATGAAATGGAATGAAATCCCCTGCCGCGCCATTCCCCTGGTTTCGTAGCTGTTCCATAACTTCAGTTTCAAAATGTTGTTGAAATACTGCCAGTGGTTCTTCGTGGTGAAATGAGGAGCAGGACAGATAAAAGGTGGAGACTGAATACCTGAAAGTGCCCCGTGAAGCTTGGTGTGCCATCCGTTAGGCCTAGAGGGGTGCTGTATCTGCAGGAAGGTAAGGAGAAGCATGCTGACAGTCAATGGGAGAGGTTTGGGGCAGGGGGATAGGACGGCGATCAAGTAACAATTCAATCTGGAGGAGGCCCTTCAGCAAGTCCAGTATGTGTGATGCAGAGGGATAGCTCTGCTGTCCAAAGCCTAACCCTTTACAGTGCAGTATGTGCAATGTAGGAGGCTTGCTTTGCTGTCGGAAGCCAGACCATGTGTGAGTGACGCTTGCAGTGTGGTTGTGCCCATTCTCTGTGACAGGAGTTTGTCCTGCTGCACCGTTCAGTAGGAGGGAAGCCCATGCTGTAGCACTGTGTGAGTGAAGCTTCCCCTGCTGTTGCCCTGGCAGGACCTGCCATGTAGTGTGACACTCAGATGTCTGTTAAAGCTGGGACAGTGAAGCAGATTTGTCAGGGCCGTGCACTGTTCCTGGTTCATCCTTGATGCCTCGGAAATATGCTGAGGAGGGTTTTAGTGGAGCTAGACATGTGAACAGCATGTCCCAAATGGCATGACACATGTTGCTTTTGTATATGTACAGAGCTTATAATGGTTTGTAGGAGTCATCAAGAAGGAAAGGACATTCCAATAAAACGCCCTTTCCTGCTCTGAGCCCTAGCCCTGGGGCCCCGGGGCCCCGGGGGGTCGAGCTCTGGAGCAGCTCAGGAGAAGCTGAGCTGAGGTGTGTCTTTGCCTTGCAAGCTCCCAGCCCTGGGCCCAGGCCCCAGCGGCGGGGGAGGGGAGGCTGTCATTTCACAATGCTCTGCCCAGCCTGAGGGTTCCGTTGGCACGGCGACGGCAGCAGGTGAGCCCTGGAGCAGGGGGCATGGAGAGGTCAAGGAAGACAGAGCTGGGAGCCCCAGGAACAGGACCCAGGCCAGTGGAGGTGGCTCAGCTGAGCCCACCTGACGGCTCGAGGCCACTCCTCACAGGGCCTCTGCTGCTGTCAGAAGCCCTGGGGCCCTGCTACTGGTGGAGGGAGCCTTCAGGCCTCAAGGTGCACCGGCCTTCTCTGAGGCCTGTGGCTGGGCTCAAAAACAGAAGATGTGAAAAATAGGGCCCAGACACTGCACTGAAGAAAGGTAGGTTAAGGTGTGAAAACAAAAGCACCAATAAGAAAGGAAAAAGCATAGCTCTTAACACACCCTCATCTGGACTTTGTGGCCAGTCCCTGTAGATTCATTTACAGTCCCCTAGTCAAGGCTAGGGGTGGGCAAAGTTACCCTCGCTACTGGTGGAACAATATTGCCTAAATTCGCCTCCAGCTCTGTTCTGCCTGCAGGGACATTTTTTAGCTGTTGTGCCAATTTTCTATGCAGATTTTGCTTCCTGAAATGTGTTTTTTCCCTGAAATATCATGTTTTTGACCGCTAAAACAAAATTTCATGGAAAAAATCAATGTCTTCTGGCAAACCATCTGAAATGGTGTTTTTTTCACAAACTATCTGTTTTCAGTCTGAAACTTCTTGTGGCCACCCAAAAACAACATTTCCCATAAAAAAACAGAATTTCAGGGAGAAAAAGCCTGAAATTGGCAATTTCTCTCCTTGGGCAGAGCAGGCGAAGTGGCAGAATTTGCCCAGAATTCTGCATTTTTTCTGCTATGCAAATTATCGGCCGTTTCCACCACCCCCTAGTCAAGGCCATGATATCTATGGACTTCAAGGGGAAGACACTTGCAGCACACAATCATCACCGTTCTAACACCTTCTCTATTTCCATTGACTTCATTGGGATCACCCACCCAAATATATAGCTCTTGCCGACTGGGAGACTCAACAGGATGAAATGTGTAAACCGAATGGTAGTGCGTAAAAAGGGCCAACGAAGGATGTCTTTCTCTTGTAATGTGAAGTGGAAAAAAACAAAGGTGAAGTAGTTCCTTGGTTTTGTAGACAGTAGGGGAATAGTTCTATTTTGATATTTGTGTTTGTACCATGCTCCGCTGCCATCATTTCCAGGGTCTCTAGGCACTCTGCAAGTCCTGAAAGAGAGGAGGGTGGGTGGGTGGGTGAGGTTAATGGGGAGAGCGGGGAACATGCAAGCTAACTTTGCTGTTGTGTTGATGGGTGCAGGGGAGTGCTTGGGGGATGCAACTTCACTTTTCTCTCATTGTGACTGTCAGAGCCTGCCCCCCCCTCTCTCTCTCTCTCTCTCTCTCTCTCTATCTGGCTCCCTCTCTGTCTCACACATAGATACATTTACCCTGTCTGCCACAGAGCTCTGGGAATTGACAAATGTGCAACGGGGGAAGTGTAGAGACTCCTCTCATTACCATATGCTAGGGGCTAAGGCTGATGGGAGGCAAGATGTTTTGGATAAGAGAAGCAGATCCCTGAGACATGAGGACCCCATGCCCCCATCCATTCAGCTGCCATAGTACATAGGTTGGCAGGCTTGTCCCTGAGTGAAACCTCACTCTAATTTCCTCAGGTACTGCGCTGAGTGTCCAACTCAGACATTTGCCCGCCAGGGCAAAGCCCGCCAGGCGTTTGTAAGGCGATCGGGGCAGGGGCCAGAATCTCTGGCGCTTTCGCCCAGAAATCTATTCCAGTGTCTTCTGCAGTCCTCAAACTCTTCTGACACTGCGCACACAGCCAAAGGACAGAATGAAATGGAATGAAATCCCCTGCCGCGCCATTCCCCTGGTTTTGTAGCTGTTCCATAACTTCAGTTTCAAAATGTTGTTGAAATACTGCCAGTGGTTCTTCGTGGTGAAATGAGGAGCAGGACAGATAAAAGGTGGAGACTGAATACCTGAAAGTGCCCCGTGAAGCTTGGTGTGCCATCCGTTAGGCCTAGAGGGGTGCTGTATCTGCAGGAAGGTAAGGAGAAGCATGCTGACAGTCAATGGGAGAGGTTTGGGGCAGGGGGATAGGACGGCGATCAAGTAACAATTCAATCTGGAGGAGGCCCTTCAGCGAGTCCAGTATGTGTGATGCAGAGGGATAGCTCTGCTGTCCAAAGCCTAACCCTTTACAGTGCAGTATGTGCAATGTAGGAGGCTTGCTTTGCTGTCGGAAGCCAGACCATGTGTGAGTGACGCTTGCAGTGTGGTTGTGCCCATTCTCTGTGACAGGAGTTTGTCCTGCTGCACCGTTCAGTAGGAGGGAAGCCCATGCTGTAGCACTGTGTGAGTGAAGCTTCCCCTGCTGTTGCCCTGGCAGGACCTGCCATGTAGTGTGACACTCAGATGTCTGTTAAAGCTGGGACAGTGAAGCAGATTTGTCAGGGCCGTGCACTGTTCCTGGTTCATCCTTGATGCCTCGGAAATATGCTGAGGAGGGTTTTAGTGGAGCTAGACATGTGAACAGCATGTCCCAAATGGCATGACACATGTTGCTTTTGTATATGTACAGAGCTTAAAATGGTTTGTAGGAGTCATCAAGAAGGAAAGGACATTCCAATAAAACGCCCTTTCCTGCTCTGAGCCCTAGCCCTGGGGCCCCGCGGCCCCGGGGGGTCGAGCTCTGGAGCAGCTCAGGAGAAGCTGAGCTGTGGTGTGTCTTTGCCTTGCAAGCTCCCAGCCCTGGGCCCAGGCCCCGGCGGGGGAGGGGAGGCTGTCATTTCACAATGCTCTGCCCAGCCTGAGGGTTCCGTTGGCACGGCGACGGCAGCAGGTGAGCCCTGGAGCAGGGGGCATGGAGAGGTCAAGGCAGACAGAGCTGGGTGCCCCAGGAACAGGACCCAGGCCAGTGGAGGTGGCTCAGCTGAGCCCACCTGACGGCTCGAGGCCACTCCTCACAGGGCCTCTGCTGCTGTCAGAAGCCCTGGGGCCCTGCTACTGGCAGAGGAAGCATTCAGGCCTCAAAGGGCACCGGCCTTCTCTGAGGCCTGTGGCTGGGCTCAAAAACAGAACATGTGAAAAATAGGGCCCAGACACTGCACTGAAGAAAGGTAGGTTAAGGTGTGAAAACAAAAGCACCAATAAGAAAGGAAAAAGCATAGCTCTTAACACACCCTCATCTGGACTTTGTGGCCAGTCCCTGTAGATTCATTTTCAGTCCCCTAGTCAAGGCTAGGGGTGGGCAAAGTTACCCTCGCTACTGGTGGAACGATATTGCCTAAATTCGCCTCCAGCTCTGTTCTGCCTGCAGGGACATTTTTTAGCTGTTGTGCCAATTTTCTATGCAGATTTTGCTTCCTGAAATGTGTTTTTTCCCTGAAATATCATGTTTTTGACCGCTAAAACAAAATTTCATGGAAAAAATCAATGTCTTCTGGCAAACCATCTGAAATGGTGTTTTTTCAAAAACTATCTGTTTTCAGTCTGAAACTTCTTGTGGCCACCCAAAAACAACATTTCCCATAAAAAACAGAATTTCAGGGAGAAAAAGCCTGAAATTAGCAATTTCTCTCTGTGGGCAGAGCAGGCGAAGTGGCAGAATTTGCCCAGAATTCTGCATTTTTTCTGCTGTGCAAATTATCGGCCGTTTCCACCACCCCCTAGTCAAGGCCATGATATCTATGGACTTCAAGGGGAAGACACTTGCAGCACACAATCATCACCGTTCTAACACCTTCTCTATTTCCATTGACTTCATTGGGATCACCCACCCAAATATATAGCTCTTGCCGAGTGGGAGACTCAACAGGATGAAATGTGTAAACCGAATGGTAGTGCGTAAAAAGGGCCAACGAAGGACGTCTTTCTCTTGTAATGTGAAGTGGAAAAAAACAAAGGTGAAGTAGTTCCTTGGTTTTGTAGACAGTAGGGGAATAGTTCTATTTTGATATTTGTGTTTGTACCATGCTCCGCTGCCATCATTTCCAGGGTCTCTAGGCACTCTGTAAATCCTGAAAGAGAGGAGGGTGGGTGGGTGGATGAGGTTAATGGGGAGAGCGGGGAACATGCAAGCTAACTTTGCTGTTGTGTTGATGGGTGCAGGGGAGTGTTGAGGGGATGCAACTTCACTTTTCTCTCATTGTGACTGTCAGAGCCTGCTCCCCCCCTTCTCTCTCTCTCTCTCTATATCTGGCTCCCTCTCTCTCTCACACATAGATACATTTACCCTGTCTGCCACAGAGCTCTGGGAATTGACAAATGTGCAACGGGGGAAGTGTAGAGACTCCTCTCATTACCATATGCTAGGGGCTAAGGCTGATGGGAGGCAAGATGTTTTGGATAAGAGAAGCAGATCCTTGAGACATGAGGACCCCATGCCCCCATCCATTCAGCTGCCATAGTACATAGGTTGGCAGGCTTGTCCCTGAGTGAAACCTCACTCTAATTTCCTCAGGTACTGCGCTGAGTGTCCAACTCAGACATTTGCCTGCCAGGGCAAAGCCCGCCAGGCGTTTGTAAGGCGTTTGTAAGGCGTTTGTAAGGCGATCGGGGCAGGGGCCAGAATCTCTGGCGCTTTCGCCCAGAAATCTATTCCAGTGTCTTCTGCAGTCCTCAAACTCTTCTGACACTGCGCACACAGCCAAAGGACAGAATGAAATGGAATGAAATCCCCTGCCGCGCCATTCCCCTGGTTTTGTAGCTGTTCCATAACTTCAGTTTCAAAATGATGTTGAAATACTGCCAGTGGTTCTTCGTGGTGAAATGAGGAGCAGGACAGATAAAAGGTGGAGACTGAATACCTTAAAGTGCCCCGTGAAGCTTGGTGTGCCATCCGTTAGGCCTAGAGGTGTTCTGTATCTGCAGGAAGGTAAGGAGAAGCATGCTGACAGTCAATGGGAGAGGTTTGGGGCAGGGGGATAGGACGGCGATCAAGTAACAATTCAATCTGGAGGAGGCCCTTCAGGGTGTCCAGTATGTGTGATGCAGAGGGATAGCTCTGCTGTCCAAAGCCTAACCCTTTACAGTGCAGTATGTGCAATGTAGGAGGCTTGCTTTGCTGTCGGAAGCCAGACCATGTGTGAGTGACGCTTGCAGTGTGGTTGTGCCCATTCTCTGTGACAGGAGTTTGTCCTGCTGCACCCGTTCAGTAGGAGGGAAGCCCATGCTGTAGCACTGTGTGGGTGAAGCTTCCCCTGCTGTTGCCCTGGCAGGACCTGCCATGTAGTGTGACACTCAGATGTCTGTTAAAGCTGGGACAGTGAAGCAGATTTGTCAGGGCCGTGCACTGTTCCTGGTTCATCCTTGATGCCTCGGAAATATGCTGAGGAGGGTTTTAGTGGAGCTAGACATGTGAACAGCATGTCCCAAATGGCATGACACATGTTGCTTTTGTATATGTACAGAGCTTAAAATGGTTTGTAGGAGTCATCAAGAAGGAAAGGACATTCCAATAAAACGCCCTTTCCTGCTCTGAGCCCTAGCCCTGGGTCCCCGGGACCCCGGGGGGTCGAGCTCTGGAGCAGCTCAGGAGAAGCTGAGCTGAGGTGTGTCTTTGCCTTGCAAGCTCCCAGCCCTGGGCCCAGGCCCCGGCGGGGGAGGGGAGGCTGTCATTTCACAATGCTCTGCCTGCCTGAGGGTTCCGTTGGCACGGCGACGGCAGCAGGGGAGCCCTTGAGCAGGGGGCTTGGAGAGGTCAAGGCAGACAGAGCTGGGAGCCCCAGGAACAGGACCCAGGCCAGTGGAGGTGGCTCAGCTGAGCCCACCTGACGGCTCGAGGCTACTCCTCACAGGGCCTCTGCTGCTGACAGAAGCCCTGGGGCCCTGCTACTGGCGGAGGAAGCATTCAGGCCTCAAAGGGCACCGGCCTTCTCTGAGGCCTGTGACTGGGCTCAAAAACAGAACATGTGAAAAATAGGGCCCAGACACTGCACTGAAGAAAGGTAGGTTAAGGTGTGAAAACAAAAGCACCAATAAGAAAGGAAAAAGCATAGCTCTTAACACACCCTCATCTGGACTTTGTGGCCAGTCCCTGTAGATTCATTTTCAGTCCCCTAGTCAAGGCTAGGGGTGGGCAAAGTTACCCTCACTATTGGTGGAACGATATTGCCTAAATTCGCCTCCAGCTCTGTTCTTCCTGCAGGGACATTTTTTAGCTGTTGTGCCAATTTTCTATGCAGATTTTGCTTCCTGAAGTGTGTTTTTTCCCTGAAATATCATGTTTTTGACCGCTAAAACAAAATTTCATGGAAAAAATCAATGTCTTCTGGCAAACCATCTGAAATGGTGTTTTTTTCACAAACTATCTGTTTTCAGTCTGAAACTTCTTGTGGCCACCCAAAAACAACATTTCCCATAAAAAAACAGAATTTCAGGGAGAAAAAGCCTGAAATTGGCAATTTCTCTCCTTGGGCAGAGCAGGCGAAGTGGCAGAATTTGCCCAGAATTCTGCATTTTTTCTGCTGTGCAAATTATCGGCCGTTTCCACCACCCCCTAGTCAAGGCCATGATATCTATGGACTTCAAGGGGAAGACACTTGCAGCACACAATCATCACCGTTCTAACACCTTCTCTATTTCCATTGACTTCATTGGGATCACCCACCCAAATATATAGCTCTTGCCGACTGGGAGACTCAACAGGATGAAATGTGTAAACCGAATGGTAGTGCGTAAAAAGGGCCAACGAAGGACGTCTTTCTCTTGTAATGTGAAGTGGAAAAAACAAAGGTGAAGTAGTTCCTTGGTTTTGTAGACAGTAGGGGAATAGTTTTATTTTGATATTTGTGTTTGTACCATGCTCCGCTGCCATCATTTCCAGGGTCTCTAGGCACTCTGCAAGTCCTGAAAGAGAGGAGGGTGGGTGGGTGGGTGGGTGAGGTTAATGGGGAGAGCGGGGAACATGCAAGCTAACTTTGCTGTTGTGTTGATGGGTGCAGGGGAGTGCTTGAGGGGATGCAACTTCACTTTTCTCTCATTGTGACTGTCAGAGCCTGCCCCCCCCCCTCTCTCTCTCTCTCTCTCTCTATCTGGCTCCCTCTCTGTCTCACACATAGATACATTTACCCTGTCTGCCACAGAGCTCTGGGAATTGACAAATGTGCAACGGGGAAGTGTAGAGACTCCTCTCATTACCATATGCTAGGGGCTAAGGCTGATGGGAGGCAAGATGTTTTGGATAAGAGAAGCAGATCCCTGAGACATGAGGACCCCATGCCCCCATCCATTCAGCTGCCATAGTACATAGGTTGGCAGGCTTGTCCCTGAGTGAAACCTCACTCTAATTTCCTCAGGTACTGCGCTGAGTGTCCAACTCAGACATTTGCCCGCCTGGGCAAAGCCCGCCAGGCGTTTGTAAGGCGATCGGGGCAGGGGCCAGAATCTCTGGCGCTTTCGCCCAGAAATCTATTCCAGTGTCTTCTGCAGTCCTCAAACTCTTCTGACACTGCGCACACAGCCAAAGGACAGAATGAAATGGAATGAAATCCCCTGCCGCGCCATTCCCCTGGTTTTGTAGCTGTTCCATAACTTCATTTTCAAAATGTTGTTGAAATACTGCCAGTGGTTCTTCGTGGTGAAATGAGGAGCAGGACAGATAAAAGGTGGAGACTGAATACCTGAAAGTGCCCTGTGAAGCTTGGTGTGCCATCCGTTAGGCCTAGAGGGGTGCTGTATCTGCAGGAAGGTAAGGAGAAGCATGCTGACAGTCAATGGGAGAGGTTTGGGGCAGGGGGATAGGACGGCGATCAAGTAACAATTCAATCTGGAGGAGGCCCTTCAGCAAGTCCAGTATGTGTGATGCAGAGGGATAGCTCTGCTCTCCAAAGCCTAACCCTTTACAGTGCAGTATGTGCAATGTAGGAGGCTTGCTTTGCTGTCGGAAGCCAGACCATGTGTGAGTGACGCTTGCAGTGTGGTTGTGCCCATTCTCTGTGACAGGAGTTTGTCCTGCTGCACCGTTCAGTAGGAGGGAAGCCCATGCTGTAGCACTGTGTGAGTGAAGCTTCCCCTGCTGTTGCCCTGGCAGGACCTGCCATGTAGTGTGACACTCAGATGTCTGTTAAAGCTGGGACAGTGAAGCAGATTTGTCAGGGCCGTGCACTGTTCCTGGTTCATCCTTGATGCCTCGGAAATATGCTGAGGAGGGTTTTAGTGGAGCTAGACATGTGAACAGCATGTCCCAAATGGCATGACACATGTTGCTTTTGTATATGTACAGAGCTTAAAATGGTTTGTAGGAGTCATCAAGAAGGAAAGGACATTCCAATAAAACGCCCTTTCCTGCTCTGAGCCCTAGCCCTGGGGCCCCGGGGCCCCGGGGGGTCGAGCTCTGGAGCAGCTCAGGAGAAGCTGAGCTGAGGTGTGTCTTTGCCTTGCAAGCTCCCAGCCCTGGGCCCAGGCCCCGGCGGGGGAGGGGAGGCTGTCATTTCACAATGCTCTGCCCAGCCTGAGGGTTCCGTTGGCACGGCGACGGCAGCAGGTGAGCCCTGGAGCAGGGGGCATGGAGAGGTCAAGGCAGACAGAGCTGGGAGCCCCAGGAACAGGACCCAGGCCAGAGGAGGTGGCTCAGCTGAGCCCACCCGACCGCTCGAGGCCACTCCTCACAGGGCCTCTGCTGCTGTCAGAAGCCCTGGGGCCCTGCTACTGGCAGAGGAAGCATTCAGGCCTCAAAGGGCACCGTCCTTCTCTGAGGCCTGTGACTGGGCTCAAAAACAGAACATGTGAAAAACAGGTCCCAGACACTGCACTGAAGAAAGATAGGTTAAGGTGTGAAAACAAAAGCACCAATAAGAAAGGAAAAAGCATAGCTCTTAACACACCCTCATCTGGACTTTGTGGCCAGTCCCTGTAGAATCATTTTCAGTCCCCTAGTCAAGGCTAGGGGTGGGCAAAGTTACCCTCGCTACTGGTGGAACGATATTGCCTAAATTCGCCTCCAGCTCTGTTCTGCCTGCAGGGACATTTTTTAGCTGTTGTGCCAATTTTCTATGCAGATTTTGCTTCCTGAAATGTGTTTTTTCCCTGAAATATCATGTTTTTGACCGCTAAAACAAAATTTCATGGAAAAAAATCAATGTCTTCTGGCAAACCATCTGAAATGGTGTTTTTTTCACAAACTATCTGTTTTCAGTCTGAAACTTCTTGTGGCCACCCAAAAACAACATTTCCCATAAAAAACAGAATTTCAGGGAGAAAAAGCCTGAAATTGGCAATTTCTCTCTGTGGGCAGAGCAGGCGAAGTGGCAGAATTTGCCCAGAATTCTGCATTTTTTCTGCTGTGCAAATTATCGGCCGTTTCCACCACCCCCTAGTCAAGGCCATGATCTCTATGGACTTCAAGGGGAAGACACTTGCAGCACACAATCATCACCGTTCTAACACCTTCTCTATTTCCATTGACTTCATTGGGATCACCCACCCAAATATATAGCTCTTGCCGACTGGGAGACTCAACAGGATGAAATGTGTAAACCGAATGGTAGTGCGTAAAAAGGGCCAACGAAGGACGTCTTTCTCTTGTAATGTGAAGTGGAAAAAAACAAAGGTGAAGTAGTTCCTTGGTTTTGTAGACAGTAGGGGAATAGTTCTATTTTGATATTTGTGTTTGTACCATGCTCCGCTGCCATCATTTCCACGGTCTCTAGGCACTCTGTAAATCCTGAAAGAGAGGAGGGTGGGTGGGTGGATGAGGTTAATGGGGAGAGCGGGGAACATGCAAGCTAACTTTGCTGTTGTGTTGATGGGTGCAGGGGAGTGTTGAGGGGATGCAACTTCACTTTTCTCTCATTGTGACTGTCAGAGCCTGCTCCCCCCCCTCTCTCTCTCTCTCTCTCTCTCTCTCTCTCTCTCTCTCTCTCTCTCTATCTCTATCTCTATCTGGCTCCCTCTCTGTCTCACACATAGATACATTTACCCTGTCTGCCACAGAGCTCTGGGAATTGACAAATGTGCAACGGGGGAAGTGTAGAGACTCCACTCATTACCATATGCTAGGGGCTAAGGCTGATGGGAGGCAAGATGTTTTGGATAAGAGAAGCAGATCCCTGAGACATGAGGATCCCATGCCCCCATCCATTCAGCTGCCATAGTACATAGGTTGGCAGGCTTGTCCCTGAGTGAAACCTCACTCTAATTTCCTCAGGTACTGCGCTGAGTGTCCAACTCAGACATTTGCCCGCCAGGGCAAAGCCCGCCAGGCGTTTGTAAGGCGTTTGTAAGGCGATCGGGGCAGGGGCCAGAATCTCTGGCGCTTTCGCCCAGAAATCTATTCCAGTGTCTTCTGCAGTCCTCAAACTCTTCTGACACTGCGCACACAGCCAAAGGACAGAATGAAATCCCCTGCCGCGCCATTCCCCTGGTTTTGTAGCTGTTCCATATCTTCAGTTTCAAAATGTTGTTGAAATACTGCCAGTGGTTCTTCGTGGTGAAATGAGGAGCAGGACAGATAAAAGGTGGAGACTGAATACCTTAAAGTGCCCCGTGAAGCTTGGTGTGCCATCCGTTAGGCCTAGAGGTGTTCTGTATCTGCAGGAAGGTAAGGAGAAGCATGCTGACAGTCAATGGGAGAGGTTTGGGGCAGGGGGATAGGATGGCGATCCAGTAACAATTCAATCTGGAGGAGGCCCTTCAGGGTGTCCAGTATGTGTGATGCAGAGGGATAGCTCTGCTCTCCAAAGACTAACGCTTTACAATGCAGTATGTGCAATGTAGGAGGCTTGCTTTGCTGTCGGAAGCCAGACCATGTGTGAGTGACGCTTGCAGTGTGGTTGTGCCCATTCTCTGTGACAGGAGTTTGTCCTGCTGCACCCGTTCAGTAGGAGGGAAGCCCATGCTGTAGCACTGTGTGGGTGAAGCTTCCCCTGCTGTTGCCCTGGCAGGACCTGCCATGTAGTGTGACACTCAGATGTCTGTTAAAGCTGGGACAGTGAAGCAGATTTGTCAGGGCCGTGCACTGTTCCTGGTTCATCCTTGATGCCTCGGAAATATGCTGAGGAGGGTTTTAGTGGAGCTAGACATGTGAACAGCATGTCCCAAATGGCATGACACATGTTGCTTTTGTATATGTACAGAGCTTAAAATGGTTTGTAGGAGTCATCAAGAAGGAAAGGACATTCCAATAAAACGCCCTTTCCTGCTCTGAGCCCTAGCCCTGGGTCCCCGGGACCCCGGGGGGTCGAGCTCTGGAGCAGCTCAGGAGAAGCTGAGCTGAGGTGTGTCTTTGCCTTGCAAGCTCCCAGCCCTGGGCCCAGGCCCCGGCGGGGGAGGGGAGGCTGTCATTTCACAATGCTCTGCCTGCCTGAGGGTTCCGTTGGCACGGCGACGGCAGCAGGGGAGCCCTTGAGCAGGGGGCTTGGAGAGGTAAAGGCAGACAGAGCTGGGAGCCCCAGGAACAGGACCCAGGCCAGTGGAGGTGGCTCAGCTGAGCCCACCTGACGGCTCGAGGCCACTCCTCACAGGGCCTCTGCTGCTGTCAGAAGCCCTGGGGCCCTGCTACTGGTGGAGGGAGCCTTCAGGCCTCAAAGGGCACCGGCCTTCTCTGAGGCCTGTGACTGGGCTCAAAAACAGAACATGTGAAAAATAGGGCCCAGACACTGCACTGAAGAAAGGTAGGTTAAGGTGTGAAAACAAAAGCACCAATAAGAAAGGAAAAAGCATAGCTCTTAATACACCCTCATCTGGACTTTGTGGCCAGTCCCTGTAGATTCATTTTCAGTCCCCTAGTCAAGGCTAGGGGTGGGCAAAGTTACCCTCGCTACTGGTGGAACGATATTGCCTAAATTCGCCTCCAGCTCTGTTCTGCCTGCAGGGACATTTTTTAGCTGTTGTGCCAATTTTCTATGCAGATTTTGCTTCCTGAAATGTGTTTTTTCCCTGAAATATCATGTTTTTGACCGCTAAAACAAAATTTCATGGAAAAAATCAATGTCTTCTGGCAAACCATCTGAAATGGTGTTTTTTTCACAAACTATCTGTTTTCAGTCTGAAACTTCTTGTGGCCACCCAAAAACAACATTTCCCATAAAAAACAGAATTTCAGGGAGAAAAAGCCTGAAATTGGCAATTTCTCTCTGTGGGCAGAGCAGGCGAAGTGGCAGAATTTGCCCAGAATTCTGCATTTTTTCTGCTGTGCAAATTATCGGCCGTTTCCACCACCCCCTAGTCAAGGCCATGATATCTATGGACTTCAAGGGGAAGACACTTGCAGCACACAATCATCACCGTTCTAACACCTTCTCTATTTCCATTGACTTCATTGGGATCACCCACCCAAATATATAGCTCTTGCCGACTGGGAGACTCAACAGGATGAAATGTGTAAACCGAATGGTAGTGCGTAAAAAGGGCCAACGAAGGACGTCTTTCTCTTGTAATGTGAAGTGGAAAAAAACAAAGGTGAAGTAGTTCCTTGGTTTTGTAGACAGTAGGGGAATAGTTCTATTTTGATATTTGTGTTTGTACCATGCTCCGCTGCCATCATTTCCAGGGTCTCTAGGCACTCTGTAAATCCTGAAAGAGAGGAGGGTGGGTGGGTGGATGAGGTTAATGGGGAGAGCGGGGAACATGCAAGCTAACTTTGCTGTTGTGTTGATGGGTGCAGGGGAGTGCTTGAGGGGATGCAACTTCACTTTTCTCTCATTGTGACTGTCAGAGCCTGCTCCCCCCCTCTCTCTCTCTCTCTCTCTCTCTCTCTCTATCTCTATCTCTATCTGGCTCCCTCTCTGTCTCACACATAGATACATTTACCCTGTCTGCCACAGAGCTCTGGGAATTGACAAATGTGCAACGGGGGAAGTGTAGAGACTCCACTCATTACCATATGCTAGGGGCTAAGGCTGATGGGAGGCAAGATGTTTTGGATAAGAGAAGCAGATCCCTGAGACATGAGGACCCCATGCCCCCATCCATTCAGCTGCCATAGTACATAGGTTGGCAGGCTTGTCCCTGAGTGAAACCTCACTCTAATTTCCTCAGGTACTGCGCTGAGTGTCCAACTCAGACATTTGCCCGCCAGGGCAAAGCCCGCCAGGCGTTTGTAAGGCGTTTGTAAGGCGATCGGGGAAGGGGCCAGAATCTCTGGTGCTTTCGCCCAGAAATCTATTCCAGTGTCTTCTGCAGTCCTCAAACTCTTCTGACACTGCGCACACAGCCAAAGGACAGAATGAAATGGAATGAAATCCCCTGCCGCGCCATTCCCCTGGTTTTGTAGCTGTTCCATAACTTCAGTTTCAAAATGATGTTGAAATACTGCCAGTGGTTCTTCGTGGTGAAATGAGGAGCAGGACAGATAAAAGGTGGAGACTGAATACCTTAAAGTGCCCCGTGAAGCTTGGTGTGCCATCCGTTAGGCCTAGAGGTGTTCTGTATCTGCAGGAAGGTAAGGAGAAGCATGCTGACAGTCAATGGGAGAGGTTTGGGGCAGGGGGATAGGACGGCGATCCAGTAACAATTCAATCTGGAGGAGGCCCTTCAGGGTGTCCAGTATGTGTGATGCAGAGGGATAGCTCTGCTGTCCAAAGACTAACGCTTTACAGTGCAGTATGTGCAATGTAGGAGGCTTGCTTTGCTGTCGGAAGCCAGACCATGTGTGAGTGACGCTTGCAGTGTGGTTGTGCCCATTCTCTGTGACAGGAGTTTGTCCTGCTGCACCCGTTCAGTAGGAGGGAAGCCCATGCTGTAGCACTGTGTGGGTGAAGCTTCCCCTGCTGTTGCCCTGGCAGGACCTGCCATGTAGTGTGACACTCAGATGTCTGTTAAAGCTGGGACAGTGAAGCAGATTTGTCAGGGCCGTGCACTGTTCCTGGTTCATCCTTGATGCCTCGGAAATATGCTGAGGAGGGTTTTAGTGGAGCTAGACATGTGAACAGCATGTCCCAAATGGCATGACACATGTTGCTTTTCTATATGTACAGAGCTTAAAATGGTTTGTAGGAGTCATCAAGAAGGAAAGGACATTCCAATAAAACGCCCTTTCCTGCTCTGAGCCCTAGCCCTGGGTCCCCGGGACCCCGGGAGGTCGAGCTCTGGAGCAGCTCAGGAGAAGCTGAGCTGAGGTGTGTCTTTGCCTTGCAAGCTCCCAGCCCTGGGCCCAGGCCCCGGCGGGGGAGGGGAGGCTGTCATTTCACAATGCTCTGCCTGCCTGAGGGTTCCGTTGGCACGGCAACGGCAGCAGGGGAGCCCTTGAGCAGGGGGCTTGGAGAGGTCAAGGCAGACAGAGCTGGGAGCCCCAGGAACAGGACCCAGGCCAGTGGAGGTGGCTCAGCTGAGCCCACCTGACGGCTCGAGGCTACTCCTCACAGGGCCTCTGCTGCTGACAGAAGCCCTGGGGCCCTGCTACTGGCGGAGGAAGCATTCAGGCCTCAAAGGGCACCGGCCTTCTCTGAGGCCTGTGACTGGGCTCAAAAACAGAACATGTGAAAAATAGGGCCCAGACACTGCACTGAAGAAAGGTAGGGGTTAAGGTGTGAAAACAAAAGCACCAATAAGAAAGGAAAAAGCATAGCTCTTAACACACCCTCATCTGGACTTTGTGGCCAGTCCCTGTAGATTCATTTTCAGTCCCCTAGTCAAGGCTAGGGGTGGGCAAAGTTACCCTCGCTACTGGTGGAACGATATTGCCTAAATTCGCCTCCAGCTCTGTTCTGCCTGCAGGGACATTTTTTAGCTGTTGTGCCAATTTTCTATGCAGATTTTGCTTCCTGAAGTGTGTTTTTTCCCTGAAATATCATGTTTTTGACCACTAAAACAAAATTTCATGGAAAAAATCAATGTCTTCTGGCAAACCATCTGAAATGGTGTTTTTTTCACAAACTATCTGTTTTTAGTCTGAAACTTCTTGTGGCCAGCAAAAAACAACATTTCCCATAAAAAACAGAATTTCAGGGAGAAAAAGCCTGAAATTGGCAATTTCTCTCCTTGGGCAGAGCAGGCGAAGTGGCAGAATTTGCCCAGAATTCTGCATTTTTTCTGCTGTGCAAATTATCGGCCGTTTCCACCACCCCCTAGTCAAGGCCATGATATCTATGGACTTCAAGGGGAAGACACTTGCAGCACACAATCATCACCGTTCTAACACCTTCTCTATTTCCATTGACTTCATTGGGATCACCCACCCAAATATATAGCTCTTGCCGACTGGGAGACTCAACAGGATGAAATGTGTAAACCGAATGGTAGTGCGTAAAAAGGGCCAACGAAGGACGTCTTTCTCTTGTAATGTGAAGTGGAAAAAAACAAAGGTGAAGTAGTTCCTTGGTTTTGTAGACAGTAGGGGAATAGTTCTATTTTGATATTTGTGTTTGTACCATGCTCCGCTGCCATCATTTCCAGGGTCTCTAGGCACTCTGCAAGTCCTGAAAGAAAGGAGGGTGGGTGGGTGGGTGGGTGAGGTTAATGGGGAGAGCGGGGAACATGCAAGCTAACTTTGCTGTTGTGTTGATGGGTGCAGGGGAGTGCTTGAGGGGATGCAACTTCACTTTTCTCTCATTGTGACTGTCAGAGCCTGCCCCCCCCCCTCTCTCTCTCTCTCTCTCTCTCTATCTGGCTCCCTCTCTGTCTCACACATAGATACATTTAGCCTGTCTGCCACAGAGCTCTGGGAATTGACAAATGTGCAACGGGGGAAGTGTAGAGACTCCTCTCATTACCATATGCTAGGGGCTAAGGCTGATGGGAGGCAAGATGTTTTGGATAAGAGAAGCAGATCCCTGAGACATGAGGACCCCATGCCCCCATCCATTCAGCTGCCATAGTACATAGGTTGGCAGGCTTGTCCCTGAGTGAAACCTCACTCTAATTTCCTCAGGTACTGCGCTGAGTGTCCAACTCAGACATTTGCCCGCCAGGGCAAAGCCCGCCAGGCGTTTGTAAGGCGATCGGGGCAGGGGCCAGAATCTCTGGCGCTTTCGCCCAGAAATCTATTCCAGTGTCTTCTGCAGTCCTCAAACTCTTCTGACACTGCGCACACAGCCAAAGGACAGAATGAAATGGAATGAAATCCCCTGCCGCGCCATTCCCCTGGTTTTGTAGCTGTTCCATAACTTCAGTTTCAAAATGTTGTTGAAATACTGCCAGTGGTTCTTCGTGGTGAAATGAGGAGCAGAACAGATAAAAGGTGGAGACTGAATACCTGAAAGTGCCCCGTGAAGCTTGGTGTGCCATCCGTTAGGCCTAGAGGGGTGCTGTATCTGCAGGAAGGTAAGGAGAAGCATGCTGACAGTCAATGGGAGAGGTTTGGGGCAGGGGGATAGGACGGCGATCAAGTAACAATTCAATCTGGAGGAGGCCCTTCAGCGAGTCCAGTATGTGTGATGCAGAGGGATAGCTCTGCTGTCCAAAGCCTAACCCTTTACAGTGCAGTATGTGCAATGTAGGAGGCTTGCTTTGCTGTCGGAAGCCAGACCATGTGTGAGTGACGCTTGCAGTGTGGTTGTGCCCATTCTCTGTGACAGGAGTTTGTCCTGCTGCACCGTTCAGTAGGAGGGAAGCCCATGCTGTAGCACTGTGTGAGTGAAGCTTCCCCTGCTGTTGCCCTGGCAGGACCTGCCATGTAGTGTGACACTCAGATGTCTGTTAAAGCTGGGACAGTGAAGCAGATTTGTCAGGGCCGTGCACTGTTCCTGGTTCATCCTTGATGCCTCGGAAATATGCTGAGGAGGGTTTTAGTGGAGCTAGACATGTGAACAGCATGTCCCAAATGGCATGACACATGTTGCTTTTGTATATGTACAGAGCTTAAAATGGTTTGTAGGAGTCATCAAGAAGGAAAGGACATTCCAATAAAACGCCCTTTCCTGCTCTGAGCCCTAGCCCTGGGGCCCCGGGGCCCCGGGGGGTCGAGCTCTGGAGCAGCTCAGGAGAAGCTGAGCTGAGGTGTGTCTTTGCCTTGCAAGCTCCCAGCCCTGGGCCCTGGGCCCTGGCCCCGGCGGGGGAGGGGAGGCTGTCATTTCACAATGCTCTGCCCAGCCTGAGGGTTCCGTTGGCACGGCGACGGCAGCAGGTGAGCCCTGGAGCAGGGGGCATGGAGAGGTCAAGGCAGACAGAGCTGGGAGCCCCAGGAACAGGACCCAGGCCAGAGGAGGTGGCTCAGCTGAGCCCACCCGACCGCTCGAGGCCACTCCTCACAGGGCCCTTGCTGCTGTCAGAAGCCCTGGGGCCCTGCTACTGGTGGAGGGAGCCTTCAGGCCTCAAGGTGCACCGGCCTTCTCTGAGGCCTGTGGCTGGGCTCAAAAACAGAAGATGTGAAAAATAGGGCCCAGACACTGCACTGAAGAAAGGTAGGTTAAGGTGTGAAAACAAAAGCACCAATAAGAAAGGAAAAAGCATAGCTCTTAACACACCCTCATCTGGACTTTGTGGCCAGTCCCTGTAGATTCATTTTCAGTCCCCTAGTCAAGGCTAGGGGTGGGCAAAGTTACCCTCGCTACTGGTGGAACGATATTGCCTAAATTCGCCTCCAGCTCTGTTCTGCCTGCAGGGACATTTTTTAGCTGTTGTGCCAATTTTCTATGCAGATTTTGCTTCCTGAAATGTGTTTTTTCCCTGAAATATCATGTTTTTGACCGCTAAAACAAAATTTCATGGAAAAAATCAATGTCTTCTGGCAAACCATCTGAAATGGTGTTTTTTCACAAACTATCTGTTTTCAGTCTGAAACTTCTTGTGGCCACCCAAAAACAACATTTCCCATAAAAAAACAGAATTTCAGGGAGAAAAAGCCTGAAATTGGCAATTTCTCTCTGTGGGCAGAGCAGGTGAAGTGGCAGAATTTGGCCAGAATTCTGCATTTTTTCTGCTGTGCAAATTATCGGCCGTTTCCACCACCCCCTAGTCAAGGCCATGATACCTATGGACTTCAAGGGGAAGACACTTGCAGCACACAATCATCACCGTTCTAACACCTTCTCTATTTCCATTGACTTCATTGGGATCACCCACCCAAATATATAGCTCTTGCCGAGTGGGAGACTCAACAGGATGAAATGTGTAAACCGAATGGTAGTGCGTAAAAAGGGCCAACGAAGGACGTCTTTCTCTTGTAATGTGAAGTGGAAAAAAACAAAGGTGAAGTAGTTCCTTGGTTTTGTAGACAGTAGGGGAATAGTTCTATTTTGATATTTGTGTTTGTACCATGCTCCGCTGCCATCATTTCCAGGGTCTCTAGGCACTCTGTAAATCCTGAAAGAGAGGAGGGTGGGTGGGTGGATGAGGTTAATGGGGAGAGCGGGGAACATGCAAGCTAACTTTGCTGTTGTGTTGATGGGTGCAGGGGAGTGTTGAGGGGATGCAACTTCACTTTTCTCTCATTGTGACTGTCAGAGCCTGCTCCCCCCCTCTCTCTCTCTCGCTCTCTATATCTGGCTCCCTCTCTCTCTCACACATAGATACATTTACCCTGTCTGCCACAGAGCTCTGGGAATTGACAAATGTGCAACCGGGGAAGTGTAGAGACTCCACTCATTACCATATGCTAGGGGCTAAGGCTGATGGGAGGCAAGATGTTTTGGATAAGAGAAGCAGATCCCTGAGACATGAGGACCCCATGCCCCCATCCATTCAGCTGCCATAGTACATAGGTTGGCAGGCTTGTCCCTGAGTGAAACCTCACTCTAATTTCCTCAGGTACTGCGCTGAGTGTCCAACTCAGACATTTGCCCGCCAGGGCAAAGCCCGCCAGGCGTTTGTAAGGCGTTTGTAAGGCGATCGGGGCAGGGGCCAGAATCTCTGGCGCTTTCGCCCAGAAATCTATTCCAGTGTCTTCTGCAGTCCTCAAACTCTTCTGACACTGCGCACACAGCCAAAGGACAGAATGAAATGGAATGAAATCCCCTGCCGCGCCATTCCCCTGGTTTTGTAGCTGTTCCATAACTTCAGTTTCAAAATGATGTTGAAATACTGCCAGTGGTTCTTCGTGGTGAAATGAGGAGCAGGACAGATAAAAGGTGGAGACTGAATACCTTAAAGTGCCCCGTGAAGCTTGGTGTGCCATCTGTTAGGCCTAGAGGTGTTCTGTATCTGCAGGAAGGTAAGGAGAAGCATGCTGACAGTCAATGGGAGAGGTTTGGGGCAGGGGGATAGG
Organism: Ambystoma mexicanum; assembly: GCF_040938575.1. NCBI lineage: Eukaryota > Metazoa > Chordata > Amphibia > Caudata > Ambystomatidae > Ambystoma > Ambystoma mexicanum. The sequence continues at coordinate 1,095,453,380 of NC_090941.1, forward strand.
ACGGCGATCCAGTAACAATTCAATCTGGAGGAGGCCCTTCAGGGTGTCCAGTATGTGTGATGCAGAGGGATAGCTCTGCTGTCCAAAGCCTAACCCTTTACAGTGCAGTATGTGCAATGTAGGAGGCTTGCTTTGCTGTCGGAAGCCAGACCATGTGTGAGTGACGCTTGCAGTGTGGTTGTGCCCATTCTCTGTGACAGGAGTTTGTCCTGCTGCACCCGTTCAGTAGGAGGGAAGCCCATGCTGTAGCACTGTGTGGGTGAAGCTTCCCCTGCTGTTGCCCTGGCAGGACCTGCCATGTAGTGTGACACTCAGATGTCTGTTAAAGCTGGGACAGTGAAGCAGATTTGTCAGGGCCGTGCACTGTTCCTGGTTCATCCTTGATGCCTCGGAAATATGCTGAGGAGGGTTTTAGTGGAGCTAGACATGTGAACAGCATGTCCCAAATGGCATGACACATGTTGCTTTTCTATATGTACAGAGCTTAAAATGGTTTGTAGGAGTCATCAAGAAGGAAAGGACATTCCAATAAAACGCCCTTTCCTGCTCTGAGCCCTAGCCCTGGGTCCCCGGGACCCCGGGAGGTCGAGCTCTGGAGCAGCTCAGGAGAAGCTGAGCTGAGGTGTGTCTTTGCCTTGCAAGCTCCCAGCCCTGGGCCCAGGCCCCGGCGGGGGAGGGGAGGCTGTCATTTCACAATGCTCTGCCTGCCTGAGGGTTCCGTTGGCACGGCAACGGCAGCAGGGGAGCCCTTGAGCAGGGGGCTTGGAGAGGTCAAGGCAGACAGAGCTGGGAGCCCCAGGAACAGGACCCAGGCCAGTGGAGGTGGCTCAGCTGAGCCCACCTGACGGCTCGAGGCTACTCCTCACAGGGCCTCTGCTGCTGACAGAAGCCCTGGGGCCCTGCTACTGGCGGAGGAAGCATTCAGGCCTCAAAGGGCACCGGCCTTCTCTGAGGCCTGTGACTGGGCTCAAAAACAGAACATGTGAAAAATAGGGCCAAGACACTGCACTGAAGAAAGGTAGGGGTTAAGGTGTGAAAACAAAAGCACCAATAAGAAAGGAAAAAGCATAGCTCTTAACACACCCTCATCTGGACTTTGTGGCCAGTCCCTGTAGATTCATTTTCAGTCCCCTAGTCAAGGCTAGGGGTGGGCAAAGTTACCCTCGCTACTGGTGGAACGATATTGCCTAAATTCGCCTCCAGCTCTGTTCTGCCTGCAGGGACATTTTTTAGCTGTTGTGCCAATTTTCTATGCAGATTTTGCTTCCTGAAGTGTGTTTTTTCCCTGAAATATCATGTTTTTGACCACTAAAACAAAATTTCATGGAAAAAATCAATGTCTTCTGGCAAACCATCTGAAATGGTGTTTTTTTCACAAACTATCTGTTTTTAGTCTGAAACTTCTTGTGGCCAGCAAAAAACAACATTTCCCATAAAAAACAGAATTTCAGGGAGAAAAAGCCTGAAATTGGCAATTTCTCTCCTTGGGCAGAGCAGGCGAAGTGGCAGAATTTGCCCAGAATTCTGCATTTTTTCTGCTGTGCAAATTATCGGCCGTTTCCACCACCCCCTAGTCAAGGCCATGATATCTATGGACTTCAAGGGGAAGACACTTGCAGCACACAATCATCACCGTTCTAACACCTTCTCTATTTCCATTGACTTCATTGGGATCACCCACCCAAATATATAGCTCTTGCCGACTGGGAGACTCAACAGGATGAAATGTGTAAACCGAATGGTAGTGCGTAAAAAGGGCCAACGAAGGACGTCTTTCTCTTGTAATGTGAAGTGGAAAAAAACAAAGGTGAAGTAGTTCCTTGGTTTTGTAGACAGTAGGGGAATAGTTCTATTTTGATATTTGTGTTTGTACCATGCTCCGCTGCCATCATTTCCAGGGTCTCTAGGCACTCTGCAAGTCCTGAAAGAAAGGAGGGTGGGTGGGTGGGTGGGTGAGGTTAATGGGGAGAGCGGGGAACATGCAAGCTAACTTTGCTGTTGTGTTGATGGGTGCAGGGGAGTGCTTGAGGGGATGCAACTTCACTTTTCTCTCATTGTGACTGTCAGAGCCTGCCCCCCCCCCTCTCTCTCTCTCTCTCTCTCTCTATCTGGCTCCCTCTCTGTCTCACACATAGATACATTTAGCCTGTCTGCCACAGAGCTCTGGGAATTGACAAATGTGCAACGGGGGAAGTGTAGAGACTCCTCTCATTACCATATGCTAGGGGCTAAGGCTGATGGGAGGCAAGATGTTTTGGATAAGAGAAGCAGATCCCTGAGACATGAGGACCCCATGCCCCCATCCATTCAGCTGCCATAGTACATAGGTTGGCAGGCTTGTCCCTGAGTGAAACCTCACTCTAATTTCCTCAGGTACTGCGCTGAGTGTCCAACTCAGACATTTGCCCGCCAGGGCAAAGCCCGCCAGGCGTTTGTAAGGCGATCGGGGCAGGGGCCAGAATCTCTGGCGCTTTCGCCCAGAAATCTATTCCAGTGTCTTCTGCAGTCCTCAAACTCTTCTGACACTGCGCACACAGCCAAAGGACAGAATGAAATGGAATGAAATCCCCTGCCGCGCCATTCCCCTGGTTTTGTAGCTGTTCCATAACTTCAGTTTCAAAATGTTGTTGAAATACTGCCAGTGGTTCTTCGTGGTGAAATGAGGAGCAGGACAGATAAAAGGTGGAGACTGAATACCTGAAAGTGCCCCGTGAAGCTTGGTGTGCCATCCGTTAGGCCTAGAGGGGTGCTGTATCTGCAGGAAGGTAAGGAGAAGCATGCTGACAGTCAATGGGAGAGGTTTGGGGCAGGGGGATAGGACGGCGATCAAGTAACAATTCAATCTGGAGGAGGCCCTTCAGCGAGTCCAGTATGTGTGATGCAGAGGGATAGCTCTGCTGTCCAAAGCCTAACCCTTTACAGTGCAGTATGTGCAGTGTAGGAGGCTTGCTTTGCTGTCGGAAGCCAGACCATGTGTGAGTGACGCTTGCAGTGTGGTTGTGCCCATTCTCTGTGACAGGAGTTTGTCCTGCTGCACCGTTCAGTAGGAGGGAAGCCCATGCTGTAGCACTGTGTGAGTGAAGCTTCCCCTGCTGTTGCCCTGGCAGGACCTGCCATGTAGTGTGACACTCAGATGTCTGTTAAAGCTGGGACAGTGAAGCAGATTTGTCAGGGCCGTGCACTGTTCCTGGTTCATCCTTGATGCCTCGGAAATATGCTGAGGAGGGTTTTAGTGGAGCTAGACATGTGAACAGCATGTCCCAAATGGCATGACACATGTTGCTTTTGTATATGTACAGAGCTTAAAATGGTTTGTAGGAGTCATCAAGAAGGAAAGGACATTCCAATAAAACGCCCTTTCCTGCTCTGAGCCCTAGCCCTGGGGCCCCGGGGCCCCGGGGGGTCGAGCTCTGGAGCAGCTCAGGAGAAGCTGAGCTGAGGTGTGTCTTTGCCTTGCAAGCTCCCAGCCCTGGGCCCTGGGCCCTGGCCCCGGCGGGGGAGGGGAGGCTGTCATTTCACAATGCTCTGCCCAGCCTGAGGGTTCCGTTGGCACGGCGACGGCAGCAGGTGAGCCCTGGAGCAGGGGGCATGGAGAGGTCAAGGCAGACAGAGCTGGGAGCCCCAGGAACAGGACCCAGGCCAGAGGAGGTGGCTCAGCTGAGCCCACCCGACCGCTCGAGGCCACTCCTCACAGGGCCCTTGCTGCTGTCAGAAGCCCTGGGGCCCTGCTACTGGTGGAGGGAGCCTTCAGGCCTCAAGGTGCACCGGCCTTCTCTGAGGCCTGTGGCTGGGCTCAAAAACAGAAGATGTGAAAAATAGGGCCCAGACACTGCACTGAAGAAAGGTAGGTTAAGGTGTGAAAACAAAAGCACCAATAAGAAAGGAAAAAGCATAGCTCTTAACACACCCTCATCTGGACTTTGTGGCCAGTCCCTGTAGATTCATTTTCAGTCCCCTAGTCAAGGCTAGGGGTGGGCAAAGTTACCCTCGCTACTGGTGGAACGATATTGCCTAAATTCGCCTCCAGCTCTGTTCTGCCTGCAGGGACATTTTTTAGCTGTTGTGCCAATTTTCTATGCAGATTTTGCTTCCTGAAATGTGTTTTTTCCCTGAAATATCATGTTTTTGACCGCTAAAACAAAATTTCATGGAAAAAATCAATGTCTTCTGGCAAACCATCTGAAATGGTGTTTTTTCACAAACTATCTGTTTTCAGTCTGAAACTTCTTGTGGCCACCCAAAAACAACATTTCCCATAAAAAAACAGAATTTCAGGGAGAAAAAGCCTGAAATTGGCAATTTCTCTCTGTGGGCAGAGCAGGTGAAGTGGCAGAATTTGGCCAGAATTCTGCATTTTTTCTGCTGTGCAAATTATCGGCCGTTTCCACCACCCCCTAGTCAAGGCCATGATACCTATGGACTTCAAGGGGAAGACACTTGCAGCACACAATCATCACCGTTCTAACACCTTCTCTATTTCCATTGACTTCATTGGGATCACCCACCCAAATATATAGCTCTTGCCGAGTGGGAGACTCAACAGGATGAAATGTGTAAACCGAATGGTAGTGCGTAAAAAGGGCCAACGAAGGACGTCTTTCTCTTGTAATGTGAAGTGGAAAAAAACAAAGGTGAAGTAGTTCCTTGGTTTTGTAGACAGTAGGGGAATAGTTCTATTTTGATATTTGTGTTTGTACCATGCTCCGCTGCCATCATTTCCAGGGTCTCTAGGCACTCTGTAAATCCTGAAAGAGAGGAGGGTGGGTGGGTGGATGAGGTTAATGGGGAGAGCGGGGAACATGCAAGCTAACTTTGCTGTTGTGTTGATGGGTGCAGGGGAGTGTTGAGGGGATGCAACTTCACTTTTCTCTCATTGTGACTGTCAGAGCCTGCTCCCCCCCTCTCTCTCTCTCGCTCTCTATATCTGGCTCCCTCTCTCTCTCACACATAGATACATTTACCCTGTCTGCCACAGAGCTCTGGGAATTGACAAATGTGCAACCGGGGAAGTGTAGAGACTCCACTCATTACCATATGCTAGGGGCTAAGGCTGATGGGAGGCAAGATGTTTTGGATAAGAGAAGCAGATCCCTGAGACATGAGGACCCCATGCCCCCATCCATTCAGCTGCCATAGTACATAGGTTGGCAGGCTTGTCCCTGAGTGAAACCTCACTCTAATTTCCTCAGGTACTGCGCTGAGTGTCCAACTCAGACATTTGCCCGCCAGGGCAAAGCCCGCCAGGCGTTTGTAAGGCGTTTGTAAGGCGATCGGGGCAGGGGCCAGAATCTCTGGCGCTTTCGCCCAGAAATCTATTCCAGTGTCTTCTGCAGTCCTCAAACTCTTCTGACACTGCGCACACAGCCAAAGGACAGAATGAAATGGAATGAAATCCCCTGCCGCGCCATTCCCCTGGTTTTGTAGCTGTTCCATAACTTCAGTTTCAAAATGATGTTGAAATACTGCCAGTGGTTCTTCGTGGTGAAATGAGGAGCAGGACAGATAAAAGGTGGAGACTGAATACCTTAAAGTGCCCCGTGAAGCTTGGTGTGCCATCTGTTAGGCCTAGAGGTGTTCTGTATCTGCAGGAAGGTAAGGAGAAGCATGCTGACAGTCAATGGGAGAGGTTTGGGGCAGGGGGATAGGACGGCGATCCAGTAACAATTCAATCTGGAGGAGGCCCTTCAGGGTGTCCAGTATGTGTGATGCAGAGGGATAGCTCTGCTGTCCAAAGCCTAACCCTTTACAGTGCAGTATGTGCAATGTAGGAGGCTTGCTTTGCTGTCGGAAGCCAGACCATGTGTGAGTGACGCTTGCAGTGTGGTTGTGCCCATTCTCTGTGACAGGAGTTTGTCCTGCTGCACCCGTTCAGTAGGAGGGAAGCCCATGCTGTAGCACTGTGTGGGTGAAGCTTCCCCTGCTGTTGCCCTGGCAGGACCTGCCATGTAGTGTGACACTCAGATGTCTGTTAAAGCTGGGACAGTGAAGCAGATTTGTCAGGGCCGTGCACTGTTCCTGGTTCATCCTTGATGCCTCGGAAATATGCTGAGGAGGGTTTTAGTGGAGCTAGACATGTGAACAGCATGTCCCAAATGGCATGACACATGTTGCTTTTGTATATGTACAGAGCTTAAAATGGTTTGTAGGAGTCATCAAGAAGGAAAGGACATTCCAATAAAACGCCCTTTCCTGCTCTGAGCCCTAGCCCTGGGTCCCCGGGACCCCGGGGGGTCGAGCTCTGGGGCAGCTCAGTAGAAGCTGAGCTGAGGTGTGTCTTTGCCTTGCAAGCTCCCAGCCCTGGGCCCAGGCCCCGGCGGGGGAGGGGGGCTGTCATTTCACAATGCTCTGCCTGCCTGAGGGTTCCGTTGGCACGGCAACGGCAGCAGGGGAGCCCTTGAGCAGGGGGCTTGGAGAGGTCAAGGCAGACAGAGCTGGGAGCCCCAGGAACAGGACCCAGGCCAGTGGAGGTGGCTCAGCTGAGCCCACCTGACGGCTCGAGGCTACTCCTCACAGGGCCTCTGCTGCTGACAGAAGCCCTGGGGCCCTGCTACTGGCGGAGGAAGCATTCAGGCCTCAAAGGGCACCGGCCTTCTCTGAGGCCTGTGACTGGGCTCAAAAACAGAAGATGTGAAAAATAGGGCCCAGACACTGCACTGAAGAAAGGTAGGTTAAGGTGTGAAAACAAAAGCACCAATAAGAAAGGAAAAAGCATAGCTCTTAACACACCCTCATCTGGACTTTTTGGCCAGTCCCTGTAGATTCATTTTCAGTCCCCTAGTCAAGGCTAGGGGTGGGCAAAGTTACCCTCACTACTGGTGAAACGATATTGCCTAAATTCGCCTCCAGCTCTGTTCTGCCTGCAGGGACATTTTTTAGCTGTTGTGCCAATTTTCTATGCAGATTTTGCTTCCTGAAATGTGTTTTTTCCCTGAAATATGATGTTTTTGACCGCTAAAACAAAATTTCATGGAAAAAATCAATGTCTTCTGGCAAACCATCTGAAATGTTGTTTTTTTCACAAAATATCTGTTTTCAGTCTGAAACTTCTTGTGGCCACCAAAAAACATTTCCCATAAAAAAAACGAATTTCAGGGAGAAAAAGCCTGAAATTGGCAATTTCTCTCCTTGGGCAGAGCAGGCGAAGTGGCAGAATTTGCCCAGAATTCTGCATTTTTTCTGCTGTGCAAATTATCGGCCGTTTCCACCACCCCCTAGTCAAGGCCATGATATCTATGGACTTCAAGGGGAAGACACTTGCAGCACACAATCATCACCGTTCTAACACCTTCTCTATTTCCATTGACTTCATTGGGATCACCCACCCAAATATATAGCTCTTGCCGACTGGGAGACTCAACAGGATGAAATGTGTAAACCGAATGGTAGTGCGTAAAAAGGGCCAACGAAGGACGTCTTTCTCTTGTAATGTGAAGTGGAAAAAAACAAAGGTGAAGTAGTTCCTTGGTTTTGTAGACAGTAGGGGAATAGTTCTATTTTGATATTTGTGTTTGTACCATGCTCCGCTGCCATCATTTCCAGGGTCTCTAGGCACTCTGCAAGTCCTGAAAGAAAGGAGGGTGGGTGGGTGGGTGGGTGAGGTTAATGGGGAGAGCGGGGAACATGCAAGCTAACTTTGCTGTTGTGTTGATGGGTGCAGGGGAGTGCTTGAGGGGATGCAACTTCACTTTTCTCTCATTGTGACTGTCAGAGCCTGCCCCCCCCTCTCTCTCTCTCTCTCTCTCTCTCTCTCTCTCTCTCTCTCTCTCTCTCTCTATCTGGCTCCCTCTCTGTCTCACACATAGATACATTTACCCTGTCTGCCACAGAGCTCTGGGAATTGACAAATGTGCAACGGGGGAAGTGTAGAGACTCCTCTCATTACCATATGCTAGGGGCTAAGGCTGATGGGAGGCAAGATGTTTTGGATAAGAGAAGCAGATCCCTGAGACATGAGGACCCCATGCCCCCATCCATTCAGCTGCCATAGTACATAGGTTGGCAGGCTTGTCCCTGAGTGAAACCTCACTCTAATTTCCTCAGGTACTGCGCTGAGTGTCCAACTCAGACATTTGCCCGCCAGGGCAAAGCCCGCCAGGCGTTTGTAAGGCGATCGGGGCAGGGGCCAGAATCTCTGGCGCTTTCGCCCAGAAATCTATTCCAGTGTCTTCTGCAGTCCTCAAACTCTTCTGACACTGCGCACACAGCCAAAGGACAGAATGAAATGGAATGAAATCCCCTGCCGCGCCATTCCCCTGGTTTTGTAGCTGTTCCATAACTTCAGTTTCAAAATGATGTTGAAATACTGCCAGTGGTTCTTCGTGGTGAAATGAGGAGCAGGACAGATAAAAGGTGGAGACTGAATACCTTAAAGTGCCCCGTGAAGCTTGGTGTGCCATCCGTTAGGCCTAGAGGTGTTCTGTATCTGCAGGAAGGTAAGGAGAAGCATGCTGACAGTCAATGGGAGAGGTTTGGGGCAGGGGGATAGGACGGCGATCCAGTAACAATTCAATCTGGAGGAGGCCCTTCAGGGTGTCCAGTATGTGTGATGCAGAGGGATAGCTCTGCTGTCCAAAGACTAACGCTTTACAGTGCAGTATGTGCAATGTAGGAGGCTTGCTTTGCTGTCGGAAGCCAGACCATGTGTGAGTGACGCTTGCAGTGTGGTTGTGCCCATTCTCTGTGACAGGAGTTTGTCCTGCTGTACCCGTTCAGTAGGAGGGAAGCCCATGCTGTAGCACTGTGTGGGTGAAGCTTCCCCTGCTGTTGCCCTGGCAGGACCTGCCATGTAGTGTGACACTCAGATGTCTGTTAAAGCTGGGACAGTGAAGCAGATTTGTCAGGGCCGTGCACTGTTCCTGGTTCATCCTTGATGCCTCGGAAATATGCTGAGGAGGGTTTTAGTGGAGCTAGACATGTGAACAGCATGTCCCAAATGGCATGACACATGTTGCTTTTGTATATGTACAGAGCTTAAAATGGTTTGTAGGAGTCATCAAGAAGGAAAGGACATTCCAATAAAACGCCCTTTCCTGCTCTGAGCCCTAGCCCTGGGTCCCCGGGACCCCGGGGGGTCGAGCTCTGGAGCAGCTCAGGAGAAGCTGAGCTGAGGTGTGTCTTTGCCTTGCTAGCTCCCAGCCCTGGGCCCAGGCCCCGGCGGGGGAGGGGAGGCTGTCATTTCACAATGCTCTGCCTGCCTGAGGGTTCCGTTGGCACGGCGACGGCAGCAGGGGAGCCCTTGAGCAGGGGGCTTGGAGAGGTCAAGGCAGACAGAGCTGGGAGCCCCAGGAACAGGACCCAGGCCAGTGGAGGTGGCTCAACTGAGCCCACCTGACGGCTCGAGGCTACTCCTCACAGGGCCTCTGCTGCTGACAGAAGCCCTGGGGCCCTGCTACTGGCGGAGGAAGCATTCAGGCCTCAAAGGGCACCGGCCTTCTCTGAGGCCTGTGACTGGGCTCAAAAACAGAACATGTGAAAAATAGGGCCCAGACACTGCACTGAAGAAAGGTAGGTTAAGGTGTGAAAACAAAAGCACCAATAAGAAAGGAAAAAGCATAGCTCTTAACACACCCTCATCTGGACTTTGTGGCCAGTCCCTGTAGATTCATTTTCAGTCCCCTAGTCAAGGCTAGGGGTGGGCAAAGTTACCCTCACTATTGGTGGAACGATATTGCCTAAATTCGCCTCCAGCTCTGTTCTGCCTGCAGGGACATTTTTTAGCTGTTGTGCCAATTTTCTATGCAGATTTTGCTTCCTGAAGTGTGTTTTTTCCCTGAAATATCATGTTTTTGACCGCTAAAACAAAATTTCATGGAAAAAATCAATGTCTTCTGGCAAACCATCTGAAATGGTGTTTTTTTCACAAACTATCTGTTTTCAGTCTGAAACTTCTTGTGGCCACCCAAAAACAACATTTCCCATAAAAAACAGAATTTCAGGGAGAAAAAGCCTGAAATTGGCAATTTCTCTCTGTGGGCAGAGCAGGCGAAGTGGCAGAATTTGCCCAGAATTCTGCATTTTTTCTGCTGTGCAAATTATCGGCCGTTTCCACCACCCCCTAGTCAAGGCCATGATATCTATGGACTTCAAGGGGAAGACACTTGCAGCACACAATCATCACCGTTCTAACACCTTCTCTATTTCCATTGACTTCATTGGGATCACCCACCCAAATATATAGCTCTTGCCGACTGGGAGACTCAACAGGATGAAATGTGTAAACCGAATGGTAGTGCGTAAAAAGGGCCAACGAAGGACGTCTTTCTCTTGTAATGTGAAGTGGAAAAAAACAAAGGTGAAGTAGTTCCTTGGTTTTGTAGACAGTAGGGGAATAGTTCTATTTTGATATTTGTGTTTGTACCATGCTCCGCTGCCATCATTTCCAGGGTCTCTAGGCACTCTGCAAGTCCTGAAAGAAAGGAGGGTGGGTGGGTGGGTGGGTGAGGTTAATGGGGAGAGCGGGGAACATGCAAGCTAACTTTGCTGTTGTGTTGATGGGTGCAGGGGAGTGCTTGAGGGGATGCAACTTCACTTTTCTCTCATTGTGACTGTCAGAGCCTGCCCCCCCTCTCTCTCTCTCTCTCTCTCTCTCTCTCTCTCTCTCTCTCTCTCTCTCTATCTGGCTCCCTCTCTGTCTCACACATAGATACATTTACCCTGTCTGCCACAGAGCTCTGGGAATTGACAAATGTGCAACGGAGGAAGTGTAGAGACTCCTCTCATTACCATATGCTAGGGGCTAAGGCTGATGGGAGGCAAGATGTTTTGGATAAGAGAAGCAGATCCCTGAGACATGAGGACCCCATGCCCCCATCCATTCAGCTGCCATAGTACATAGGTTGGCAGGCTTGTCCCTGAGTGAAACCTCACTCTAATTTCCTCAGGTACTGCGCTGAGTGTCCAACTCAGACATTTGCCCGCCAGGGCAAAGCCCGCCAGGCGTTTGTAAGGCGATCGGGGCAGGGGCCAGAATCTCTGGCGCTTTCGCCCAGAAATCTATTCCAGTGTCTTCTGCAGTCCTCAAACTCTTCTGACACTGCGCACACAGCCAAAGGACAGAATGAAATGGAATGAAATCCCCTGCCGCGCCATTCCCCTGGTTTTGTAGCTGTTCCATAACTTCAGTTTCAAAATGTTGTTGAAATACTGCCAGTGGTTCTTCGTGGTGAAATGAGGAGCAGGACAGATAAAAGGTGGAGACTGAATACCTGAAAGTGCCCCGTGAAGCTTGGTGTGCCATCCGTTAGGCCTAGAGGGGTGCTGTATCTGCAGGAAGGTAAGGAGAAGCATGCTGACAGTCAATGGGAGAGGTTTGGGGCAGGGGGATAGGACGGTGATCAAGTAACAATTCAATCTGGAGGAGGCCCTTCAGCGAGTCCAGTATGTGTGATGCAGAGGGATAGCTCTGCTGTCCAAAGCCTAACCCTTTACAGTGCAGTATGTGCAATGTAGGAGGCTTGCTTTGCTGTCGGAAGCCAGACCATGTGTGAGTGACGCTTGCAGTGTGGTTGTGCCCATTCTCTGTGACAGGAGTTTGTCCTGCTGCACCGTTCAGTAGGAGGGAAGCCCATGCTGTAGCACTGTGTGAGTGAAGCTTCCCCTGCTGTTGCCCTGGCAGGACCTGCCATGTAGTGTGACACTCAGATGTCTGTTAAAGCTGGGACAGTGAAGCAGATTTGTCAGGGCCGTGCACTGTTCCTGGTTCATCCTTGATGCCTCGGAAATATGCTGAGGAGGGTTTTAGTGGAGCTAGACATGTGAACAGCATGTCCCAAATGGCATGACACATGTTGCTTTTGTATATGTACAGAGCTTAAAATGGTTTGTAGGAGTCATCAAGAAGGAAAGGACATTCCAATAAAACGCCCTTTCCTGCTCTGAGCCCTAGCCCTGGGGCCCCGGGGCCCCGGGGGGTCGAGCTCTGGAGCAGCTCAGGAGAAGCTGAGCTGAGGTGTGTCTTTGCCTTGCAAGCTCCCAGCCCTGGGCCCAGGCCCCAGCGGCGGGGGAGGGGAGGCTGTCATTTCACAATGCTCTGCCCAGCCTGAGGGTTCCGTTGGCACGGCGACGGCAGCAGGTGAGCCCTGGAGCAGGGGGCATGGAGAGGTCAAGGCAGACAGAGCTGGGAGCCCCAGGAACAGGACCCAGGCCAGTGGAGGTGGCTCAGCTGAGCCCACCTGATCGCTCGAGGCCACTCCTCACAGGGCCCTTGCTGCTGACAGAAGCCCTGGGGCCCTGCTACTGGCGGAGGAAGCATTCAGGCCTCAAAGGGCACCGGCCTTCTCTGAGGCCTGTGGCTGGGCTCAAAAACAGAAGATGTGAAAAATAGGGCCCAGACACTGCACTGAAGAAAGGTAGGTTAAGGTGTGAAAACAAAAGCACCAATAAGAAAGGAAAAAGCATAGCTCTTAACACACCCTCATCTGGACTTTGTGGCCAGTCCCTGTAGATTCATTTTCAGTCCCCTAGTCAAGGCTAGGGGTGGGCAAAGTTACCCTCGCTACTGGTGGAACGATATTGCCTAAATTCGCCTCCAGCTCTGTTCTGCCTGCAGGGACATTTTTTAGCTGTTGTGCCAATTTTCTATGCAGATTTTGCTTCCTGAAATGTGTTTTTTCCCTGAAATATCATGTTTTTGACCGCTAAAACAAAATTTCATGGAAAAAATCAATGTCTTCTGGCAAACCATCTGAAATGGTGTTTTTTCACAAACTATCTGTTTTCAGTCTGAAACTTCTTGTGGCCACCAAAAAACATTTCCCATAAAAAACAGAATTTCAGGGAGAAAAAGCCTGAAATTGGCAATTTCTCTCTGTGGGCAGAGCAGGCGAAGTGGCAGAATTTGCCCAGAATTCTGCATTTTTTCTGCTGTGCAAATTATCGGCCGTTTCCACCACCCCCTAGTCAAGGCCATGATATCTATGGACTTCAAGGGGAAGACACTTGCAGCACACAATCATCACCGTTCTAACACCTTCTCTATTTCCATTGACTTCATTGGGATCACCCACCCAAATATATAGCTCTTGCCGAGTGGGAGACTCAACAGGATGAAATGTGTAAACCGAATGGTAGTGCGTAAAAAGGGCCAACGAAGGACGTCTTTCTCTTGTAATGTGAAGTGGAAAAAAACAAAGGTAAAGTAGTTCCTTGGTTTTGTAGACAGTAGGGGAATAGTTCTATTTTGATATTTGTGTTTGTACCATGCTCCGCTGCCATCATTTCCAGGGTCTCTAGGCACTCTGTAAATCCTGAAAGAGAGGAGGGTGGGTGGGTGGATGAGGTTAATGGGGAGAGCGGGGAACATGCAAGCTAACTTTGCTGTTGTGTTGATGGGTGCAGGGGAGTGTTGAGGGGATGCAACTTCACTTTTCTCTCATTGTGACTGTCAGAGCCTGCTCCCCCCCTCTCTCTCTCTCTCTCTCTATCTGGCTCCCTCTCTGTCTCACACATAGATACATTTACCCTGTCTGCCACAGAGCTCTGGGAATTGACAAATGTGCAACGGGGGAAGTGTAGAGACTCCACTCATTACCATATGCTAGGGGCTAAGGCTGATGGGAGGCAAGATGTTTTGGATAAGAGAAGCAGATCCCTGAGACATGAGGACCCCATGCCCCCATCCATTCAGCTGCCATAGTACATAGGTTGGCAGGCTTGTCCCTGAGTGAAACCTCACTCTAATTTCCTCAGGTACTGCGCTGAGTGTCCAACTCAGACATTTGCCCGCCAGGGCAAAGCCCGCCAGGCGTTTGTAAGGCGTTTGTAAGGCGATCGGGGCAGGGGCCAGAATCTCTGGCGCTTTCGCCCAGAAATCTATTCCAGTGTCTTCTGCAGTCCTCAAACTCTTCTGACACTGCGCACACAGTCAAAGGACAGAATGAAATGGAATGAAATCCCCTGCCGCGCCATTCCCCTGGTTTTGTAGCTGTTCCATAACTTCAGTTTCAAAATGATGTTGAAATACTGCCAGTGGTTCTTCGTGGTGAAATGAGGAGCAGGACAGATAAAAGGTGGAGACTGAATACCTTAAAGTGCCCCGTGAAGCTTGGTGTGCCATCCGTTAGGCCTAGAGGTGTTCTGTATCTGCAGGAAGGTAAGGAGAAGCATGCTGACAGTCAATGGGAGAGGTTTGGGGCAGGGGGATAGGACGGCGATCCAGTAACAATTCAATCTGGAGGAGGCCCTTCAGGGTGTCCAGTATGTGTGATGCAGAGGGATAGCTCTGCTGTCCAAAGCCTAACCCTTTACAGTGCAGTATGTGCAATGTAGGAGGCTTGCTTTGCTGTCGGAAGCCAGACCATGTGTGAGTGACGCTTGCAGTGTGGTTGTGCCCATTCTCTGTGACAGGAGTTTGTCCTGCTGCACCCGTTCAGTAGGAGGGAAGCCCATGCTGTAGCACTGTGTGGGTGAAGCTTCCCCTGCTGTTGCCCTGGCAGGACCTGCCATGTAGTGTGACACTCAGATGTCTGTTAAAGCTGGGACAGTGAAGCAGATTTGTCAGGGCCGTGCACTGTTCCTGGTTCATCCTTGATGCCTCGGAAATATGCTGAGGAGGGTTTTAGTGGAGCTAGACATGTGAACAGCATGTCCCAAATGGCATGACACATGTTGCTTTTGTATATGTACAGAGCTTAAAATGGTTTGTAGGAGTCATCAAGAAGGAAAGGACATTCCAATAAAACGCCCTTTCCTGCTCTGAGCCCTAGCCCTGGGTCCCCGGGACCCCGGGGGGTCGAGCTCTGGAGCAGCTCAGGAGAAGCTGAGCTGAGGTGTGTCTTTGCCTTGCAAGCTCCCAGCCCTGGGCCCAGGCCCCGGCGGGGGAGGGGAGGCTGTCATTTCACAATGCTCTGCCTGCCTGAGGGTTCCGTTGGCACGGCGACGGCAGCAGGGGAGCCCTTGAGCAGGGGGCTTGGAGAGGTCAAGGCAGACAGAGCTGGGAGCCCCAGGAACAGGACCCAGGCCAGTGGAGGTGGCTCAGCTGAGCCCACCTGACGGCTCGATGCTACTCCTCACAGGGCCTCTGCTGCTGACAGAAGCCCTGGGGCCCTGCTACTGGCGGAGGAAGCATTCAGGCCTCAAAGGGCACCGGCCTTCTCTGAGGCCAGTGACTGGGCTCAAAAACAGAACATGTGAAAAATAGGGCCCAGACACTGCACTGAAGAAAGGTAGGTTAAGGTGTGAAAACAAAAGCACCAATAAGAAAGGAAAAAGCATAGCTCTTAACACACCCTCATCTGGACTTTGTGGCCAGTCCCTGTAGATTCATTTTCAGTCCCCTAGTCAAGGCTAGGGGTGGGCAAAGTTACCCTCACTATTGGTGGAACGATATTGCCTAAATTCGCCTCCAGCTCTGTTCTGCCTGCAGGGATATTTTTTAGCTGTTGTGCCAATTTTCTATGCAGATTTTGCTTCCTGAAGTGTGTTTTTTCCCTGAAATATCATGTTTTTGACCGCTAAAACAAAATTTCATGGAAAAAATCAATGTCTTCTGGCAAACCATCTGAAATGGTGTTTGTTTCACAAACTATCTATTTTCAGTCTGAAACTTCTTGTGGCCACCAAAAAACAACATTTCCCATAAAAAACAGAATTTCAGGGAGAAAAAGCCTGAAATTGGCAATTTCTCTCCTTGGGCAGAGCAGGCGAAGTGGCAGAATTTGCCCAGAATTCTGCATTTTTTCTGCTGTGCAAATTATCGGCCGTTTCCACCACCCCCTAGTCAAGGCCATGATATCTATGGACTTCAAGGGGAAGACACTTGCAGCACACAATCATCACCTTCTAACACCTTCTCTATTTCCATTGACTTCATTGGGATCACCCACCCAAATATATAGCTCTTGCCGACTGGGAGACTCAACAGGATGAAATGTGTAAACCGAATGGCAGTGCGTAAAAAGGGCCAACGAAGGACGTCTTTCTCTTGTAATGTGAAGTGGAAAAAAACAAAGGTGAAGTAGTTCCTTGGTTTTGTAGACAGTAGGGGAATAGTTCTATTTTGATATTTGTGTTTGTACCATGCTCCGCTGCCATCATTTCCAGGGTCTCTAGGCACTCTGCAAGTCCTGAAAGAGAGGAGGGTGGGTGGGTGGGTGGGTGAGGTTAATGGGGAGAGCGGGGAACATGCAAGCTAACTTTGCTGTTGTGTTGATGGGTGCAGGGGAGTGCTTGAGGGGATGCAACTTCACTTTTCTCTCATTGTGACTGTCAGAGCCTGCCCCCCCCTCTCTCTCTCTCTCTCTCTCTATCTGGCTCCCTCTCTGTCTCACACGTAGATACATTTACCTTGTCTGCCACAGAGCTCTGGGAATTGACAAATGTGCAACGGGGAAGTGTAGAGACTCCTCTCATTACCATATGCTAGGGGCTAAGGCTGATGGGAGGCAAGATGTTTTGGATAAGAGAAGCAGATCCCTGAGACATGAGGACCCCATGCCCCAATCCATTCAGCTGCCATAGTACATAGGTTGGCAGGCTTGTCCCTGAGTGAAACCTCACTCTAATTTCCTCAGGTACTGCGCTGAGTGTCCAACTCAGACATTTGCCCGCCAGGGCAAAGCCCGCCAGGCGTTTGTAAGGCGATCGGGGCAGGGGCCAGAATCTCTGGCGCTTTCGCCCAGAAATCTATTCCAGTGTCTTCTGCAGTCCTCAAACTCTTCTGACACTGCGCACACAGCCAAAGGACAGAATGAAATGGAATGAAATCCCCTGCCGCGCCATTCCCCTGGTTTTGTAGCTGTTCCATAACTTCAGTTTCAAAATGTTGTTGAAATACTGCCAGTGGTTCTTCGTGGTGAAATGAGGAGCAGGACAGATAAAAGGTGGAGACTGAATACCTGAAAGTGCCCCGTGAAGCTTGGTGTGCCATCCGTTAGGCCTAGAGGGGTGCTGTATCTGCAGGAAGGTAAGGAGAAGCATGCTGACAGTCAATGGGAGAGGTTTGGGGCAGGGGGATAGGACGGCGATCAAGTAACAATTCAATCTGGAGGAGGCCCTTCAGCGAGTCCAGTATGTGTGATGCAGCGGGATAGCTCTGCTGTCCAAAGCCTAACCCTTTACAGTGCAGTATGTGCAATGTAGGAGGCTTGCTTTGCTGTCGGAAGCCAGACCATGTGTGAGTGACGCTTGCAGTGTGGTTGTGCCCATTCTCTGTGACAGGAGTTTGTCCTGCTGCACCGTTCAGTAGGAGGGAAGCCCATGCTGTAGCACTGTGTGAGTGAAGCTTCCCCTGCTGTTGCCCTGGCAGGACCTGCCATGTAGTGTGACACTCAGATGTCTGTTAAAGCTGGGACAGTGAAGCAGATTTGTCAGGGCCGTGCACTGTTCCTGGTTCATCCTTGATGCCTCGGAAATATGCTGAGGAGGGTTTTAGTGGAGCTAGACATGTGAACAGCATGTCCCAAATGGCATGACACATGTTGCTTTTGTATATGTACAGAGCTTAAAATGGTTTGTAGGAGTCATCAAGAAGGAAAGGACATTCCAATAAAACGCCCTTTCCTGCTCTGAGCCCTAGCCCTGGGGCCCCGGGGCCCCGGGGGGTCGAGCTCTGGAGCAGCTCAGGAGAAGCTGAGCTGAGGTGTGTCTTTGCCTTGCAAGCTCCCAGCCCTGGGCCCAGGCCCCAGCGGCGGGGGAGGGGAGGCTGTCATTTCACAATGCTCTGCCCAGCCTGAGGGTTCCGTTGGCACGGCGACGGCAGCAGGTGAGCCCTGGAGCAGGGGGCATGGAGAGGTCAAGGAAGACAGAGCTGGGAGCCCCAGGAACAGGACCCAGGCCAGTGGAGGTGGCTCAGCTGAGCCCACCTGACGGCTCGAGGCCACTCCTCACAGGGCCTCTGCTGCTGTCAGAAGCCCTGGGGCCCTGCTACTGGTGGAGGGAGCCTTCAGGCCTCAAGGTGCACCGGCCTTCTCTGAGGCCTGTGGCTGGGCTCAAAAACAGAAGATGTGAAAAATAGGGCCCAGACACTGCACTGAAGAAAGGTAGGTTAAGGTGTGAAAACAAAAGCACCAATAAGAAAGGAAAAAGCATAGCTCTTAACACACCCTCATCTGGACTTTGTGGCCAGTCCCTGTAGATTCATTTTCAGTCCCCTAGTCAAGGCTAGGGGTGGGCAAAGTTACCCTCGCTACTGGTGGAACGATATTGCCTAAATTCGCCTCCAGCTCTGTTCTGCCTGCAGGGACATTTTTTAGCTGTTGTGCCAATTTTCTATGCAGATTTTGCTTCCTGAAGTGTGTTTTTTCCCTGAAATATCATGTTTTTGACCGCTAAAACAAAATTTCATGGAAAAAATCAATGTCTTCTGGCAAACCATCTGAAATGGTGTTTTTTTCACAAACTATCTGTTTTCAGTCTGAAACTTCTTGTGGCCACCCAAAAACAACATTTCCCATAAAAAACAGAATTTCAGGGAGAAAAAGCCTGAAATTGGCAATTTCTCTCTGTGGGCAGAGCAGGCGAAGTGGCAGAATTTGCCCAGAATTCTGCATTTTTTCTGCTGTGCAAATTATCGGCCGTTTCCACCACCCCCTAGTCAAGGCCATGATATCTATGGACTTCAAGGGGAAGACACTTGCAGCACACAATCATCACCGTTCTAACACCTTCTCTATTTCCATTGACTTCATTGGGATCACCCACCCAAATATATAGCTCTTGCCGACTGGGAGACTCAACAGGATGAAATGTGTAAACCGAATGGTAGTGCGTAAAAAGGGCCAACGAAGGACGTCTTTCTCTTGTAATGTGAAGTGGAAAAAAACAAAGGTGAAGTAGTTCCTTGGTTTTGTAGACAGTAGGGGAATAGTTCTATTTTGATATTTGTGTTTGTACCATGCTCCGCTGCCATCATTTCCAGGGTCTCTAGGCACTCTGCAAGTCCTGAAAGAAAGGAGGGTGGGTGGGTGGGTGGGTGAGGTTAATGGGGAGAGCGGGGAACATGCAAGCTAACTTTGCTGTTGTGTTGATGGGTGCAGGGGAGTGCTTGAGGGGATGCAACTTCACTTTTCTCTCATTGTGACTGTCAGAGCCTGCCCCCCCCCTCTCTCTCTCTCTCTCTCTCTCTCTCTCTCTCTCTCTCTCTCTCTATCTGGCTCCCTCTCTGTCTCACACATAGATACATTTACCCTGTCTGCCACAGAGCTCTGGGAATTGACAAATGTGCAACGGAGGAAGTGTAGAGACTCCTCTCATTACCATATGCTAGGGGCTAAGGCTGATGGGAGGCAAGATGTTTTGGATAAGAGAAGCAGATCCCTGAGACATGAGGACCCCATGCCCCCATCCATTCAGCTGCCATAGTACATAGGTTGGCAGGCTTGTCCCTGAGTGAAACCTCACTCTAATTTCCTCAGGTACTGCGCTGAGTGTCCAACTCAGACATTTGCCCGCCAGGGCAAAGCCCGCCAGGCGTTTGTAAGGCGATCGGGGCAGGGGCCAGAATCTCTGGCGCTTTCGCCCAGAAATCTATTCCAGTGTCTTCTGCAGTCCTCAAACTCTTCTGACACTGCGCACACAGCCAAAGGACAGAATGAAATGGAATGAAATCCCCTGCCGCGCCATTCCCCTGGTTTTGTAGCTGTTCCATAACTTCAGTTTCAAAATGTTGTTGAAATACTGCCAGTGGTTCTTCGTGGTGAAATGAGGAGCAGGACAGATAAAAGGTGGAGACTGAATACCTGAAAGTGCCCCGTGAAGCTTGGTGTGCCATCCGTTAGGCCTAGAGGGGTGCTGTATCTGCAGGAAGGTAAGGAGAAGCATGCTGACAGTCAATGGGAGAGGTTTGGGGCAGGGGGATAGGACGGTGATCAAGTAACAATTCAATCTGGAGGAGGCCCTTCAGCGAGTCCAGTATGTGTGATGCAGAGGGATAGCTCTGCTGTCCAAAGCCTAACCCTTTACAGTGCAGTATGTGCAATGTAGGAGGCTTGCTTTGCTGTCGGAAGCCAGACCATGTGTGAGTGACGCTTGCAGTGTGGTTGTGCCCATTCTCTGTGACAGGAGTTTGTCCTGCTGCACCGTTCAGTAGGAGGGAAGCCCATGCTGTAGCACTGTGTGAGTGAAGCTTCCCCTGCTGTTGCCCTGGCAGGACCTGCCATGTAGTGTGACACTCAGATGTCTGTTAAAGCTGGGACAGTGAAGCAGATTTGTCAGGGCCGTGCACTGTTCCTGGTTCATCCTTGATGCCTCGGAAATATGCTGAGGAGGGTTTTAGTGGAGCTAGACATGTGAACAGCATGTCCCAAATGGCATGACACATGTTGCTTTTGTATATGTACAGAGCTTAAAATGGTTTGTAGGAGTCATCAAGAAGGAAAGGACATTCCAATAAAACGCCCTTTCCTGCTCTGAGCCCTAGCCCTGGGGCCCCGGGGCCCCGGGGGGTCGAGCTCTGGAGCAGCTCAGGAGAAGCTGAGCTGAGGTGTGTCTTTGCCTTGCAAGCTCCCAGCCCTGGGCCCAGGCCCCAGCGGCGGGGGAGGGGAGGCTGTCATTTCACAATGCTCTGCCCAGCCTGAGGGTTCCGTTGGCACGGCGACGGCAGCAGGTGAGCCCTGGAGCAGGGGGCATGGAGAGGTCAAGGCAGACAGAGCTGGGAGCCCCAGGAACAGGACCCAGG
Organism: Ambystoma mexicanum; assembly: GCF_040938575.1. Lineage (NCBI taxonomy): Eukaryota > Metazoa > Chordata > Amphibia > Caudata > Ambystomatidae > Ambystoma > Ambystoma mexicanum. The sequence goes on from NC_090941.1 coordinate 1,095,473,991, forward strand.
CCAGAGGAGGTGGCTCAGCTGAGCCCACCCGACCGCTCGAGGCCACTCCTCACAGGGCCCTTGCTGCTGACAGAAGCCCTGGGGCCCTGCTACTGGCGGAGGAAGCATTCAGGCCTCAAAGGGCACCGGCCTTCTCTGAGGCCTGTGGCTGGGCTCAAAAACAGAAGATGTGAAAAATAGGGCCCAGACACTGCACTGAAGAAAGGTAGGTTAAGGTGTGAAAACAAAAGCACCAATAAGAAAGGAAAAAGCATAGCTCTTAACACACCCTCATCTGGACTTTGTGGCCAGTCCCTGTAGATTCATTTTCAGTCCCCTAGTCAAGGCTAGGGGTGGGCAAAGTTACCCTCGCTACTGGTGGAACGATATTGCCTAAATTCGCCTCCAGCTCTGTTCTGCCTGCAGGGACATTTTTTAGCTGTTGTGCCAATTTTCTATGCAGATTTTGCTTCCTGAAATGTGTTTTTTCCCTGAAATATCATGTTTTTGACCGCTAAAACAAAATTTCATGGAAAAAATCAATGTCTTCTGGCAAACCATCTGAAATGGTGTTTTTTCACAAACTATCTGTTTTCAGTCTGAAACTTCTTGTGGCCACCAAAAAACATTTCCCATAAAAAACAGAATTTCAGGGAGAAAAAGCCTGAAATTGGCAATTTCTCTCTGTGGGCAGAGCAGGCGAAGTGGCAGAATTTGCCCAGAATTCTGCATTTTTTCTGCTGTGCAAATTATCGGCCGTTTCCACCACCCCCTAGTCAAGGCCATGATATCTATGGACTTCAAGGGGAAGACACTTGCAGCACACAATCATCACCGTTCTAACACCTTCTCTATTTCCATTGACTTCATTGGGATCACCCACCCAAATATATAGCTCTTGCCGAGTGGGAGACTCAACAGGATGAAATGTGTAAACCGAATGGTAGTGCGTAAAAAGGGCCAACGAAGGACGTCTTTCTCTTGTAATGTGAAGTGGAAAAAAACAAAGGTGAAGTAGTTCCTTGGTTTTGTAGACAGTAGGGGAATAGTTCTATTTTGATATTTGTGTTTGTACCATGCTCCGCTGCCATCATTTCCAGGGTCTCTAGGCACTCTGTAAATCCTGAAAGAGAGGAGGGTGGGTGGGTGGATGAGGTTAATGGGGAGAGCGGGGAACATGCAAGCTAACTTTGCTGTTGTGTTGATGGGTGCAGGGGAGTGTTGAGGGGATGCAACTTCACTTTTCTCTCATTGTGACTGTCAGAGCCTGCTCCCCCCCTCTCTCTCTCTCTCTCTCTATCTGGCTCCCTCTCTGTCTCACACATAGATACATTTACCCTGTCTGCCACAGAGCTCTGGGAATTGACAAATGTGCAACGGGGGAAGTGTAGAGACTCCACTCATTACCATATGCTAGGGGCTAAGGCTGATGGGAGGCAAGATGTTTTGGATAAGAGAAGCAGATCCCTGAGACATGAGGACCCCATGCCCCCATCCATTCAGCTGCCATAGTACATAGGTTGGCAGGCTTGTCCCTGAGTGAAACCTCACTCTAATTTCCTCAGGTACTGCGCTGAGTGTCCAACTCAGACATTTGCCCGCCAGGGCAAAGCCCGCCAGGCGTTTGTAAGGCGTTTGTAAGGCGATCGGGGCAGGGGCCAGAATCTCTGGCGCTTTCGCCCAGAAATCTATTCCAGTGTCTTCTGCAGTCCTCAAACTCTTCTGACACTGCGCACACAGTCAAAGGACAGAATGAAATGGAATGAAATCCCCTGCCGCCCCATTCCCCTGGTTTTGTAGCTGTTCCATAACTTCAGTTTCAAAATGATGTTGAAATACTGCCAGTGGTTCTTCGTGGTGAAATGAGGAGCAGGACAGATAAAAGGTGGAGACTGAATACCTTAAAGTGCCCCGTGAAGCTTGGTGTGCCATCCGTTAGGCCTAGAGGTGTTCTGTATCTGCAGGAAGGTAAGGAGAAGCATGCTGACAGTCAATGGGAGAGGTTTGGGGCAGGGGGATAGGACGGCGATCCAGTAACAATTCAATCTGGAGGAGGCCCTTCAGGGTGTCCAGTATGTGTGATGCAGAGGGATAGCTCTGCTGTCCAAAGCCTAACCCTTTACAGTGCAGTATGTGCAATGTAGGAGGCTTGCTTTGCTGTCGGAAGCCAGACCATGTGTGAGTGACGCTTGCAGTGTGGTTGTGCCCATTCTCTGTGACAGGAGTTTGTCCTGCTGCACCCGTTCAGTAGGAGGGAAGCCCATGCTGTAGCACTGTGTGGGTGAAGCTTCCCCTGCTGTTGCCCTGGCAGGACCTGCCATGTAGTGTGACACTCAGATGTCTGTTAAAGCTGGGACAGTGAAGCAGATTTGTCAGGGCCGTGCACTGTTCCTGGTTCATCCTTGATGCCTCGGAAATATGCTGAGGAGGGTTTTAGTGGAGCTAGACATGTGAACAGCATGTCCCAAATGGCATGACACATGTTGCTTTTGTATATGTACAGAGCTTAAAATGGTTTGTAGGAGTCATCAAGAAGGAAAGGACATTCCAATAAAACGCCCTTTCCTGCTCTGAGCCCTAGCCCTGGGTCCCCGGGACCCCGGGGGGTCGAGCTCTGGAGCAGCTCAGGAGAAGCTGAGCTGAGGTGTGTCTTTGCCTTGCAAGCTCCCAGCCCTGGGCCCAGGCCCCGGCGGGGGAGGGGAGGCTGTCATTTCACAATGCTCTGCCTGCCTGAGGGTTCCGTTGGCACGGCGACGGCAGCAGGGGAGCCCTTGAGCAGGGGGCTTGGAGAGGTCAAGGCAGACAGAGCTGGGAGCCCCAGGAACAGGACCCAGGCCAGTGGAGGTGGCTCAGCTGAGCCCACCTGACGGCTCGATGCTACTCCTCACAGGGCCTCTGCTGCTGACAGAAGCCCTGGGGCCCTGCTACTGGCGGAGGAAGCATTCAGGCCTCAAAGGGCACCGGCCTTCTCTGAGGCCAGTGACTGGGCTCAAAAACAGAACATGTGAAAAATAGGGCCCAGACACTGCACTGAAGAAAGGTAGGTTAAGGTGTGAAAACAAAAGCACCAATAAGAAAGGAAAAAGCATAGCTCTTAACACACCCTCATCTGGACTTTGTGGCCAGTCCCTGTAGATTCATTTTCAGTCCCCTAGTCAAGGCTAGGGGTGGGCAAAGTTACCCTCACTATTGGTAGAACGATATTGCCTAAATTCGCCTCCAGCTCTGTTCTGCCTGCAGGGATATTTTTTAGCTGTTGTGCCAATTTTCTATGCAGATTTTGCTTCCTGAAGTGTGTTTTTTCCCTGAAATATCATGTTTTTGACCGCTAAAACAAAATTTCATGGAAAAAATCAATGTCTTCTGGCAAACCATCTGAAATGGTGTTTGTTTCACAAACTATCTATTTTCAGTCTGAAACTTCTTGTGGCCACCAAAAAACAACATTTCCCATAAAAAACAGAATTTCAGGGAGAAAAAGCCTGAAATTGGCAATTTCTCTCCTTGGGCAGAGCAGGCGAAGTGGCAGAATTTGCCCAGAATTCTGCATTTTTTCTGCTGTGCAAATTATCGGCCGTTTCCACCACCCCCTAGTCAAGGCCATGATATCTATGGACTTCAAGGGGAAGACACTTGCAGCACACAATCATCACCTTCTAACACCTTCTCTATTTCCATTGACTTCATTGGGATCACCCACCCAAATATATAGCTCTTGCCGACTGGGAGACTCAACAGGATGAAATGTGTAAACCGAATGGCAGTGCGTAAAAAGGGCCAACGAAGGACGTCTTTCTCTTGTAATGTGAAGTGGAAAAAAACAAAGGTGAAGTAGTTCCTTGGTTTTGTAGACAGTAGGGGAATAGTTCTATTTTGATATTTGTGTTTGTACCATGCTCCGCTGCCATCATTTCCAGGGTCTCTAGGCACTCTGCAAGTCCTGAAAGAGAGGAGGGTGGGTGGGTGGGTGGGTGAGGTTAATGGGGAGAGCGGGGAACATGCAAGCTAACTTTGCTGTTGTGTTGATGGGTGCAGGGGAGTGCTTGAGGGGATGCAACTTCACTTTTCTCTCATTGTGACTGTCAGAGCCTGCCCCCCCCTCTCTCTCTCTCTCTCTCTCTCTCTATCTGGCTCCCTCTCTGTCTCACACATAGATACATTTACCTTGTCTGCCACAGAGCTCTGGGAATTGACAAATGTGCAACGGGGAAGTGTAGAGACTCCTCTCATTACCATATGCTAGGGGCTAAGGCTGATGGGAGGCAAGATGTTTTGGATAAGAGAAGCAGATCCCTGAGACATGAGGACCCCATGCCCCCATCCATTCAGCTGCCATAGTACATAGGTTGGCAGGCTTGTCCCTGAGTGAAACCTCACTCTAATTTCCTCAGGTACTGCGCTGAGTGTCCAACTCAGACATTTGCCCGCCAGGGCAAAGCCCGCCAGGCGTTTGTAAGGCGATCGGGGCAGGGGCCAGAATCTCTGGCGCTTTCGCCCAGAAATCTATTCCAGTGTCTTCTGCAGTCCTCAAACTCTTCTGACACTGCGCACACAGCCAAAGGACAGAATGAAATGGAATGAAATCCCCTGCCGCGCCATTCCCCTGGTTTTGTAGCTGTTCCATAACTTCAGTTTCAAAATGTTGTTGAAATACTGCCAGTGGTTCTTCGTGGTGAAATGAGGAGCAGGACAGATAAAAGGTGGAGACTGAATACCTGAAAGTGCCCCGTGAAGCTTGGTGTGCCATCCGTTAGGCCTAGAGGGGTGCTGTATCTGCAGGAAGGTAAGGAGAAGCATGCTGACAGTCAATGGGAGAGGTTTGGGGCAGGGGGATAGGACGGCGATCAAGTAACAATTCAATCTGGAGGAGGCCCTTCAGCGAGTCCAGTATGTGTGATGCAGAGGGATAGCTCTGCTGTCCAAAGCCTAACCCTTTACAGTGCAGTATGTGCAATGTAGGAGGCTTGCTTTGCTGTCGGAAGCCAGACCATGTGTGAGTGACGCTTGCAGTGTGGTTGTGCCCATTCTCTGTGACAGGAGTTTGTCCTGCTGCACCGTTCAGTAGGAGGGAAGCCCATGCTGTAGCACTGTGTGAGTGAAGCTTCCCCTGCTGTTGCCCTGGCAGGACCTGCCATGTAGTGTGACACTCAGATGTCTGTTAAAGCTGGGACAGTGAAGCAGATTTGTCAGGGCCGTGCACTGTTCCTGGTTCATCCTTGATGCCTCGGAAATATGCTGAGGAGGGTTTTAGTGGAGCTAGACATGTGAACAGCATGTCCCAAATGGCATGACACATGTTGCTTTTGTATATGTACAGAGCTTAAAATGGTTTGTAGGAGTCATCAAGAAGGAAAGGACATTCCAATAAAACGCCCTTTCCTGCTCTGAGCCCTAGCCCTGGGGCCCCGGGGCCCCGGGGGGTCGAGCTCTGGAGCAGCTCAGGAGAAGCTGAGCTGAGGTGTGTCTTTGCCTTGCAAGCTCCCAGCCCTGGGCCCAGGCCCCAGCGGCGGGGGAGGGGAGGCTGTCATTTCACAATGCTCTGCCCAGCCTGAGGGTTCCGTTGGCACGGCGACGGCAGCAGGTGAGCCCTGGAGCAGGGGGCATGGAGAGGTCAAGGAAGACAGAGCTGGGAGCCCCAGGAACAGGACCCAGGCCAGTGGAGGTGGCTCAGCTGAGCCCACCTGACGGCTCGAGGCCACTCCTCACAGGGCCTCTGCTGCTGTCAGAAGCCCTGGGGCCCTGCTACTGGTGGAGGGAGCCTTCAGGCCTCAAGGTGCACCGGCCTTCTCTGAGGCCTGTGGCTGGGCTCAAAAACAGAAGATGTGAAAAATAGGGCCCAGACACTGCACTGAAGAAAGGTAGGTTAAGGTGTGAAAACAAAAGCACCAATAAGAAAGGAAAAAGCATAGCTCTTAACACACCCTCATCTGGACTTTGTGGCCAGTCCCTGTAGATTCATTTTCAGTCCCCTAGTCAAGGCTAGGGGTGGGCAAAGTTACCCTCGCTACTGGTGGAACGATATTGCCTAAATTCGCCTCCAGCTCTGTTCTGCCTGCAGGGACATTTTTTAGCTGTTGTGCCAATTTTCTATGCAGATTTTGCTTCCTGAAGTGTGTTTTTTCCCTGAAATATCATGTTTTTGACCGCTAAAACAAAATTTCATGGAAAAAATCAATGTCTTCTGGCAAACCATCTGAAATGGTGTTTTTTTCACAAACTATCTGTTTTCAGTCTGAAACTTCTTGTGGCCACCCAAAAACAACATTTCCCATAAAAAACAGAATTTCAGGGAGAAAAAGCCTGAAATTGGCAATTTCTCTCTGTGGGCAGAGCAGGCGAAGTGGCAGAATTTGCCCAGAATTCTGCATTTTTTCTGCTGTGCAAATTATCGGCCGTTTCCACCACCCCCTAGTCAAGGCCATGATATCTATGGACTTCAAGGGGAAGACACTTGCAGCACACAATCATCACCGTTCTAACACCTTCTCTATTTCCATTGACTTCATTGGGATCACCCACCCAAATATATAGCTCTTGCCGACTGGGAGACTCAACAGGATGAAATGTGTAAACCGAATGGTAGTGCGTAAAAAGGGCCAACGAAGGACGTCTTTCTCTTGTAATGTGAAGTGGAAAAAAACAAAGGTGAAGTAGTTCCTTGGTTTTGTAGACAGTAGGGGAATAGTTCTATTTTGATATTTGTGTTTGTACCATGCTCCGCTGCCATCATTTCCAGGGTCTCTAGGCACTCTGCAAGTCCTGAAAGAAAGGAGGGTGGGTGGGTGAGGTTAATGGGGAGAGCGGGGAACATGCAAGCTAACTTTGCTGTTGTGTTGATGGGTGCAGGGGAGTGCTTGAGGGGATGCAACTTCACTTTTCTCTCATTGTGACTGTCAGAGCCTGCCCCCCCCTCTCTCTCTCTCTCTCTCTCTCTCTCTCTCTCTCTCTCTATCTGGCTCCCTCTCTGTCTCACACATAGATACATTTACCCTGTCTGCCACAGAGCTCTGGGAATTGACAAATGTGCAACGGAGGAAGTGTAGAGACTCCTCTCATTACCATATGCTAGGGGCTAAGGCTGATGGGAGGCAAGATGTTTTGGATAAGAGAAGCAGATCCCTGAGACATGAGGACCCCATGCCCCCATCCATTCAGCTGCCATAGTACATAGGTTGGCAGGCTTGTCCCTGAGTGAAACCTCACTCTAATTTCCTCAGGTACTGTGCTGAGTGTCCAACTCAGACATTTGCCCGCCAGGGCAAAGCCCGCCAGGCGTTTGTAAGGCGATCGGGGCAGGGGCCAGAATCTCTGGCGCTTTCGCCCAGAAATCTATTCCAGTGTCTTCTGCAGTCCTCAAACTCTTCTGACACTGCGCACACAGCCAAAGGACAGAATGAAATGGAATGAAATCCCCTGCCGCGCCATTCCCCTGGTTTTGTAGCTGTTCCATAACTTCAGTTTCAAAATGATGTTGAAATACTGCCAGTGGTTCTTCGTGGTGAAATGAGGAGCAGGACAGATAAAAGGTGGAGACTGAATACCTTAAAGTGCCCCGTGAAGCTTGGTGTGCCATCCGTTAGGCCTAGAGGTGTTCTGTATCTGCAGGAAGGTAAGGAGAAGCATGCTGACAGTCAATGGGAGAGGTTTGGGGCAGGGGGATAGGACGGCGATCCAGTAACAATTCAATCTGGAGGAGGCCCTTCAGGGTGTCCAGTATGTGTGATGCAGAGGGATAGCTCTGCTGTCCAAAGCCTAACCCTTTACAGTGCAGTATGTGCAATGTAGGAGGCTTGCTTTGCTGTCGGAAGCCAGACCATGTGTGAGTGACGCTTGCAGTGTGGTTGTGCCCATTCTCTGTGACAGGAGTTTGTCCTGCTGCACCCGTTCAGTAGGAGGGAAGCCCATGCTGTAGCACTGTGTGGGTGAAGCTTCCCCTGCTGTTGCCCTGGCAGGACCTGCCATGTAGTGTGACACTCAGATGTCTGTTAAAGCTGGGACAGTGAAGCAGATTTGTCAGGGCCGTGCACTGTTCCTGGTTCATCCTTGATGCCTCGGAAATATGCTGAGGAGGGTTTTAGTGGAGCTAGACATGTGAACAGCATGTCCCAAATGGCATGACACATGTTGCTTTTGTATATGTACAGAGCTTAAAATGGTTTGTAGGAGTCATCAAGAAGGAAAGGACATTCCAATAAAACGCCCTTTCCTGCTCTGAGCCCTAGCCCTGGGTCCCCGGGACCCCGGGGGGTCGAGCTCTGGAGCAGCTCAGGAGAAGCTGAGCTGAGGTGTGTCTTTGCCTTGCAAGCTCCCAGCCCTGGGCCCAGGCCCCGGCGGGGGAGGGGAGGCTGTCATTTCACAATGCTCTGCCTGCCTGAGGGTTCCGTTGGCACGGCGACGGCAGCAGGGGAGCCCTTGAGCAGGGGGCTTGGAGAGGTCAAGGCAGACAGAGCTGGGAGCCCCAGGAACAGGACCCAGGCCAGTGGAGGTGGCTCAGCTGAGCCCACCTGACGGCTCGAGGCTACTCCTCACAGGGCCTCTGCTGCTGACAGAAGCCCTGGGGCCCTGCTACTGGCGGAGGAAGCATTCAGGCCTCAAAGGGCACCGGCCTTCTCTGAGGCCTGTGACTGGGCTCAAAAACAGAACATGTGAAAAATAGGGCCCAGACACTGCACTGAAGAAAGGTAGGTTAAGGTGTGAAAACAAAAGCACCAATAAGAAAGGAAAAAGCATAGCTCTTAACACACCCTCATCTGGACTTTGTCGCCAGTCCCTGTAGATTCATTTTCAGTCCCCTAGTCAAGGCTAGGGGTGGGCAAAGTTACCCTCACTATTGGTGGAACGATATTGCCTAAATTCGCCTCCAGCTCTGTTCTGCCTGCAGGGACATTTTTTAGCTGTTGTGCCAATTTTCTATGCAGATTTTGCTTCCTGAAGTGTGTTTTTTCCCTGAAATATCATGTTTTTGACCGCTAAAACAAAATTTCATGGAAAAAATCAATGTCTTCTGGCAAACCATCTGAAATGGTGTTTTTTTCACAAACTATCTGTTTTCAGTCTGAAACTTCTTGTGGCCACCCAAAAACAACATTTCCCATAAAAAAACAGAATTTCAGGGAGAAAAAGCCTGAAATTGGCAATTTCTCTCCTTGGGCAGAGCAGGCGAAGTGGCAGAATTTGCCCAGAATTCTGCATTTTTTCTGCTGTGCAAATTATCGGCCGTTTCCACCACCCCCTAGTCAAGGCCATGATATCTATGGACTTCAAGGGGAAGACACTTGCAGCACACAATCATCACCGTTCTAACACCTTCTCTATTTCCATTGACTTCATTGGGATCACCCACCCAAATATATAGCTCTTGCCGACTGGGAGACTCAACAGGATGAAATGTGTAAACCGAATGGTAGTGCGTAAAAAGGGCCAACGAAGGATGTCTTTCTCTTGTAATGTGAAGTGGAAAAAAACAAAGGTGAAGTAGTTCCTTGGTTTTGTAGACAGTAGGGGAATAGTTCTATTTTGATATTTGTGTTTGTACCATGCTCCGCTGCCATCATTTCCAGGGTCTCTAGGCACTCTGCAAGTCCTGAAAGAGAGGAGGGTGGGTGGGTGGGTGAGGTTAATGGGGAGAGCGGGGAACATGCAAGCTAACTTTGCTGTTGTGTTGATGGGTGCAGGGGAGTGCTTGGGGGATGCAACTTCACTTTTCTCTCATTGTGACTGTCAGAGCCTGCCCCCCCCTCTCTCTCTCTCTCTCTCTCTCTATCTGGCTCCCTCTCTGTCTCACACATAGATACATTTACCCTGTCTGCCACAGAGCTCTGGGAATTGACAAATGTGCAACGGGGGAAGTGTAGAGACTCCTCTCATTACCATATGCTAGGGGCTAAGGCTGATGGGAGGCAAGATGTTTTGGATAAGAGAAGCAGATCCCTGAGACATGAGGACCCCATGCCCCCATCCATTCAGCTGCCATAGTACATAGGTTGGCAGGCTTGTCCCTGAGTGAAACCTCACTCTAATTTCCTCAGGTACTGCGCTGAGTGTCCAACTCAGACATTTGCCCGCCAGGGCAAAGCCCGCCAGGCGTTTGTAAGGCGATCGGGGCAGGGGCCAGAATCTCTGGCACTTTCGCCCAGAAATCTATTCCAGTGTCTTCTGCAGTCCTCAAACTCTTCTGACACTGCGCACACAGCCAAAGGACAGAATGAAATGGAATGAAATCCCCTGCCGCGCCATTCCCCTGGTTTTGTAGCTGTTCCATAACTTCAGTTTCAAAATGTTGTTGAAATACTGCCAGTGGTTCTTCGTGGTGAAATGAGGAGCAGGACAGATAAAAGGTGGCGACTGAATACCTGAAAGTGCCCCGTGAAGCTTGGTGTGCCATCCGTTAGGCCTAGAGGGGTGCTGTATCTGCAGGAAGGTAAGGAGAAGCATGCTGACAGTCAATGGGAGAGGTTTGGGGCAGGGGGATAGGACGGCGATCAAGTAACAATTCAATCTGGAGGAGGCCCTTCAGCGAGTCCAGTATGTGTGATGCAGAGGGATAGCTCTGCTGTCCAAAGCCTAACCCTTTACAGTGCAGTATGTGCAATGTAGGAGGCTTGCTTTGCTGTCGGAAGCCAGACCATGTGTGAGTGACGCTTGCAGTGTGGTTGTGCCCATTCTCTGTGACAGGAGTTTGTCCTGCTGCACCGTTCAGTAGGAGGGAAGCCCATGCTGTAGCACTGTGTGAGTGAAGCTTCCCCTGCTGTTGCCCTGGCAGGACCTGCCATGTAGTGTGACACTCAGATGTCTGTTAAAGCTGGGACAGTGAAGCAGATTTGTCAGGGCCGTGCACTGTTCCTGGTTCATCCTTGATGCCTCGGAAATATGCTGAGGAGGGTTTTAGTGGAGCTAGACATGTGAACAGCATGTCCCAAATGGCATGACACATGTTGCTTTTGTATATGTACAGAGCTTAAAATGGTTTGTAGGAGTCATCAAGAAGGAAAGGACATTCCAATAAAACGCGGTTTCCTGCTCTGAGCCCCAGCCCTGGGGCCCCGGGGCCCCGGGGGGTCGAGCTCTGGAGCAGCTCAGGAGAAGCTGAGCTGAGGTGTGTCTTTGCCTTGCAAGCTCCCAGCCCTGGGCCCAGGCCCCAGCGGCGGGGGAGGGGAGGCTGTCATTTCACAATGCTCTGCCCAGCCTGAGGGTTCCGTTGGCACGGCGACGGCAGCAGGTGAGCCCTGGAGCAGGGGGCATGGAGAGGTCAAGGCAGACAGAGCTGGGAGCCCCAGGAACAGGACCCAGGCCAGTGGAGGTGGCTCAGCTGAGCCCACCTGACGGCTCGAGGCCACTCCTCACAGGGCCTCTGCTGCTGTCAGAAGCCCTGGGGCCCTGCTACTGGCAGAGGAAGCATTCAGGCCTCAAAGGGCACCGGCCTTCTCTGAGGCCTGTGACTGGGCTCAAAAACAGAACATGTGAAAAACAGGGCCCAGACACTGCACTGAAGAAAGGTAGGTTAAGGTGTGAAAACAAAAGCACCAATAAGAAAGGAAAAAGCATAGCTCTTAACACACCCTCATCTGGACTTTGTGGCCAGTCCCTGTAGATTCATTTTCAGTCCCCTAGTCAAGGCTAGGGGTGGGCAAAGTTACCCTCGCTACTGGTGGAACGATATTGCCTAAATTCGCCTCCAGCTCTGTTCTGCCTGCAGGGACATTTTTTAGCTGTTGTGCCAATTTTCTATGGAGATTTTGCTTCCTGAAATGTGTTTTTTCCCTGAAATATCATGTTTTTGACCGCTAAAACAAAATTTCATGAAAAAAATCAATGTCTTCTGGCAAACCATCTGAAATGGTGTTTTTTTCACAAACTATCTGTTTTCAGTCTGAAACTTCTTGTGGCCACCCAAAAACAACATTTCCCATAAAAAACAGAATTTCAGGGAGAAAAAGCCTGAAATTGGCAATTTCTCTCTGTGGGCAGAGCAGGCGAAGTGGCAGAATTTGCCCAGAATTCTGCATTTTTTCTGCTGTGCAAATTATCGGCCGTTTCCACCACCCCCTAGTCAAGGCCATGATATCTATGGACTTCAAGGGGAAGACACTTGCAGCACACAATCATCACCGTTCTAACACCTTCTCTATTTCCATTGACTTCATTGGGATCACCCACCCAAATATATAGCTCTTGCCGACTGGGAGACTCAACAGGATGAAATGTGTAAACCGAATGGTAGTGCGTAAAAAGGGCCAACGAAGGACGTCTTTCTCTTGTAATGTGAAGTGGAAAAAAACAAAGGTGAAGTAGTTCCTTGGTTTTGTAGACAGTAGGGGAATAGTTCTATTTTGATATTTGTGTTTGTACCATGCTCCGCTGCCATCATTTCCAGGGTCTCTAGGCACTCTGTAAATCCTGAAAGAGAGGAGGGTGGGTGGGTGGATGAGGTTAATGGGGAGAGCGGGGAACATGCAAGCTAACTTTGCTGTTGTGTTGATGGGTGCAGGGGAGTGCTTGAGGGGATGCAACTTCACTTTTCTCTCATTGTGACTGTCAGAGCCTGCTCCCCCCCCTCTCTCTCTCTCTCTCTCTCTCTCTCTCTCTCTCTCTCTCTCTCTCTATGTGGCTCCCTCTCTGTCTCACACATAGATACATTTACCCTGTCTGCCACAGAGCTCTGGGAATTGACAAATGTGCAACGGGGGAAGTGTAGAGACTCCTCTCATTACCATATGCTAGGGGCTAAGGCTGATGGGAGGCAAGATGTTTTGGATAAGAGAAGCAGATCCTTGAGACATGAGGACCCCATGCCCCCATCCATTCAGCTTCCATAGTACATAGGTTGGCAGGCTTGTCCCTGAGTGAAACCTCACTCTAATTTCCTCAGGTACTGCGCTGAGTGTCCAACTCAGACATTTGCCCACCAGGGCAAAGCCCGCCAGGCGTTTGTAAGGCGTTTGTAAGGCGATCGGGGCAGGGGCCAGAATCTCTGGCGCTTTCGCCCAGAAATCTATTCCAGTGTCTTCTGCAGTCCTCAAACTCTTCTGACACTGCGCACACAGCCAAAGGACAGAATGAAATGGAATGAAATCCCCTGCCGCGCCATTCCCTGGTTTTGTAGCTGTTCCATAACTTCAGTTTCAAAATGATGTTGAAATACTGCCAGTGGTTCTTCGTGGTGAAATGAGGAGCAGGACAGATAAAAGGTGGAGACTGAATATCTGAAAGTGAACCGTGAAGCTTGGTGTGCCATCAGTTAGGCCTAGAGGGGTGCTGTATCTGCAGGAAGGTAAGGAGAAGCATGCTGACAGTCAATGGGAGAGGTTTGGGGCAGGGGGATAGGACGGCGATCAAGTAACAATTCAATCTGGAGGAGGCCCTTCAGCGTGTCCAGTATGTGTGATGCAGAGGGATAGCTCTGCTGTCCAAAGCCTAACCCTTTACAGTGCAGTATGTGCAATGTAGGAGGCTTGCTTTGCTGTCGGAAGCCAGACCATGTGTGAGTGACGCTTGCAGTGTTGTTGTGCCCATTCTCTGTGACAGGAGTTTGTCCTGCTGCACCCGTTCACTAGGAGGGAAGCCCATGCTGTAGCACTGTGCGAGTGAAGCTTCCCCTGCTGTTGCCCTGGCAGGACCTGCCATGTAGTGTGACACTCAGATGTCTGTTAAAGCTGGGACAGTGAAGCAGAGGGCCGTGCACTGTTCCTGGTTCATCCTTGATGCCTCGGAAATATGCTGAGGAGGGTTTTAGTGGAGCTAGACATGTGAACAGCATGTCCCAAATGGCATGACACATGTTGCTTTTGTATATGTACAGAGCTTAAAATGGTTTGTAGGAATCATCAAGAAGGAAAGGACATTCCAATAAAACGCCCTTCCCTGCTCTGAGCCCCAGCCCTGGGGCCCCGGGGCCCCGGGGGGTCGAGCTCTGGAGCAGCTCAGGAGAAGCTGAGCTGAGGTGTGTCTTTGCCTTGCAAGCTCCCAGCCCTGGGCCCAGGCCCCGGCGGGGGAGGGGAGGCTGTCATTTCACAATGCTCTGCCCAGCCTGAGGGTTCCGTTGGCACGGCGGCGGCAGCAGGTGAGCCCTGGAGCAGGGGGCATGGAGAGGTCAAGGCAGACAGAGCTGGGAGCCCCAGGAACAGGACCCAGGCCAGTGGAGGTGGCTCAGCTGAGCCCACCTGACGGCTCGAGGCCACTCCTCACAGGGCCTCTGCTGCTGACAGAAGCCCTGGGGCCCTGCTACTGGTGGAGGAAGCATTCAGGCCTCAAAGGGCACTGGCCTTCTCTGAGGCCTGTGACTGGGCTCAAAAACAGAACATGTGAAAAATAGGGCCCAGACACTGCACTGAAGAAAGGTAGGTTAAGGTGTGAAAACAAAAGCACCAATAAGAAAGGAAAAAGCATAGCTCTTAACACACCCTCATCTGGACTTTGTGGCCAGTCCCTGTAGATTCATTTTCAGTCCCCTAGTCAAGGCTAGGGGTGGGCAAAGTTACCCTCGCTACTGGTGGAACGATATTGCCTAAATTCGCCTGCAGCTCTGTTCTGCCTGCAGGGACATTTTTTAGCTGTTGTGCCAATTTTCTATGCAGATTTTGCTTCCTGAAATGTGTTTTTTCCCTGAAATATCATGTTTTTGACCGCTAAAACAAAATTTCATGGAAAAAAATCAATGTCTTCTGGCAAACCATCTGAAATGGTGTTTTTTTCACAAACTATCTGTTTTCAGTCTGAAACTTCTTGTGGCCACCCAAAAACAACATTTCCCATAAAAAACAGAATTTCAGGGAGAAAAAGCCTGAAATTGGCAATTTCTCTCTGTGGGCAGAGCAGGCGAAGTGGCAGAATTTGCCCAGAATTCTGCATTTTTTCTGCTGTGCAAATTATCGGCCGTTTCCACCACCCCCTAGTCAAGGCCATGATATCTATGGACTTCAAGGGGAAGACACTTGCAGCACACAAACATCACCGTTCTAACACCTTCTCTATTTCCATTGACTTCATTGGGATCACCCACCCAAATATATAGCTCTTGCCGACTGGGAGACTCAACAGGATGAAATGTGTAAACCGAATGGTAGTGCGTAAAAAGGGCCAACGAAGGACGTCTTTCTCTTGTAATGTGAAGTGGAAAAAAACAAAGGTGAAGTAGTTCCTTGGTTTTGTAGACAGTAGGGGAATAGTTCTATTTTGATATTTGTGTTTGTACCATGCTCCGCTGCCATCATTTCCAGGGTCTCTAGGCACTCTGTAAGTCCTGAAAGAGAGGAGGGTGGGTGGGTGGGTGAGGTTAATGGGGAGAGCGGGGAACATGCAAGCTAACTTTGCTGTTGTGTTGATGGGTGCAGGGGAGTGCTTGAGGGGATGCAACTTCACTTTTCTCTCATTGTGACTGTCAGAGCCTGCTCCCCCCCCTCTCTCTCTCTCTCTATCTGGCTCCCTCTCTCTCTCACACATAGATACATTTACCCTGTCTGCCACAGAGCTCTGGGAATTGACAAATGTGCAACGGGGGAAGTGTAGAGACTCCACTCATTACCATATGCTAGGGGCTAAGGCTGATGGGAGGCAAGATGTTTTGGATAAGAGAAGCAGATCCCTGAGACATGAGGACCCCATGCCCCCATCCATTCAGCTGCCATAGTACATAGGTTGGCAGGCTTGTCCCTGAGTGAAACCTCACTCTAATTTCCTCAGGTACTGCGCTGAGTGTCCAACTCAGATATTTGCCTGCCAGGGCAAAGCGCGCCAGGCGTTTGTAAGGGGTTTGTAAGGCGATCGGGGCAGGGGCCAGAATCTCTGGCGCTTTCGCCCAGAAATCTATTCCAGTGTCTTCTGCAGTCCTCAAACTCTTCTGACACTGCGCACACAGCCAAAGGACAGAATGAAATGGAATGAAATCCCCTGCCGCGCCATTCCCCTGGTTTTGTAGCTGTTCCATAACTTCAGTTTCAAAACGATGTTGAAATACTGCCAGTGGTTCTTCGTGGTGAAATGAGGAGCAGGACAGATAAAAGGTGGAGACTGAATACCTTAAAGTGCCCCGTGAAGCTTGGTGTGCCATCCGTTAGGCCTAGAGGGGTGCTGTATCTGCAGGAAGGTAAGGAGAAGCATGCTGACAGTCAATGGGAGAGGTTTGGGGCAGAGGGATAGGACGGCGATCCAGTAACAATTCAATCTGGAGGAGGCCCTTCAGGGTGTCCAGTATGTGTGATGCAGAGGGATAGCTCTGCTGTCCAAAGCCTAACCCTTTACAGTGCAGTATGTGCAATGTAGGAGGCTTGCTTTGCTGTCGGAAGCCAGACCATGTGTGAGTGACGCTTGCAGTGTGGTTGTGCCCATTCTCTGTGATAGGAGTTTGTCCTGCTGCACCCGTTCAGTAGGAGGGAAGCCCATGCTGTAGCACTGTGTGGGTGAAGCTTCCCCTGCTGTTGCCCTGGCAGGACCTGCCATGTAGTGTGACACTCAGATGTCTGTTAAAGCTGGGACAGTGAAGCAGATTTGTCAGGGCCGTGCACTGTTCCTGGTTCATCCTTGATGCCTCGGAAATATGCTGAGGAGGGTTTTAGTGGAGCTAGACATGTGAACAGCATGTCCCAAATGGCATGACACATGTTGCTTTTGTATATGTACAGAGCTTAAAATGGTTTGTAGGAGTCATCAAGAAGGAAAGGACATTCCAATAAAACACCCTTTCATGCTCTGAGCCCCAGCCCTGGGGCCCCGGGGCCCCGGGGGGTCGAGCTCTGGAGCAGCTCAGTAGAAGCTGAGCTGTGGTGTGTCTTTGCCTTGCAAGCTCCCAGCCCTGGGCCCAGGCCCCAGCGGCGGGGGAGGGGAGGCTGTCATTTCACAATGCTCTGCCCAGCCTGAGGGTTCCGTTGGCACGGCGACGGCAGCAGGTGAGCCCTGGAGCAGGGGGCATGGAGAGGTCAAGGCAGACAGAGCTGGGAGCCCCAGGAACAGGACCCAGGCCAGTGGAGGTGGCTCAGCTGAGCCCACCTGACGGCTCGAGGCCACTCCTCACAGGGCCTCTGCTGCTGTCAGAAGTCCTGGGGCCCTGCTACTGGCAGAGGAAGCATTCAGGCCTCAAAGGGCACCGGCCTTCTCTGAGGCCTGTGACTGGGCTCAAAAACAGAACATGTGAGAAACAGGGCCCAGACACTGCACTGAAGAAAGGTAGGTTAAGGTGTGAAAACAAAAGCACCAATAAGAAAGGAAAAAGCATAGCTCTTAACACACCCTCATCTGGACTTTGTGGCCAGTCCCTGTAGATTCATTTTCAGTCCCCTAGTCAAGGCTAGGGGTGGGCAAAGTTACCCTCACTATTGGTGGAATGATATTGCCTAAATTCGCCTCCAGCTCTGTTCTGCCTGCAGGGACATTTTTTAGCTGTTGTGCCAATTTTCTATGCAGATTTTGCTTCCTGAAGTGTGTTTTTTCCCTGAAATATCATGTTTTTGACCGCTAAAACAAAATTTCATGGAAAAAATCAATGTCTTCTGGCAAACCATCTGAAATGGTGTTTTTTTCACAACTATCTGTTTTCAGTCTGAAACTTCTTGTGGCCACCCAAAAACAACATTTCCCATAAAAAAACAGAATTTCAGGGAGAAAAAGCCTGAAATTGGCAATTTCTCTCCTTGGGCAGAGCAGGCGAAGTGGCAGAATTTGCCCAGAATTCTGCATTTTTTCTGCTGTGCAAATTATCGGCCGTTTCCACCACCCCCTAGTCAAGGCCATGATATCTATGGACTTCAAGGGGAAGACACTTGCAGCACACAATCATCACCGTTCTATCACCACTCTATTTCCATTGACTTCATTGGGATCACCCACCCAAATATATAGCTCTTGCCGACTGGGAGACTCAACAGGATGAAATGTGTAAACCGAATGGTAGTGCGTAAAAAGGGCCAACGAAGGACGTCTTTCTCTTGTAATGTGAAGTGGAAAAAAACAAAGGTGAAGTAGTTCCTTGGTTTTGTAGACAGTAGGGGAATAGTTCTATTTTGATATTTGTGTTTGTACCATGCTCCGCTGCCATCATTTCCAGGGTCTCTAGGCACTCTGCAAGTCCTGAAAGAGAGGAGGGTGGGTGGGTGGGTGGGTGGGTGAGGTTAATGGGGAGAGCGGGGAACATGCAAGCTAACTTTGCTGTTGTGTTGATGGGTGCAGGGGAGTGATTGGGGGATGCAACTTCACTTTTCTCTCATTGTGACTGTCAGAGCCTGCCCCCCCCCCTCTCTCTCTCTCTCTCTCTCTCTCTCTATCTGGCTCCCTCTCTGTCTCACACATAGATACATTTACCCTGTCTGCCACAGAGCTCTGCGAATTGACAAATGTGCAACGGGGGAAGTGTAGAGACTCCTCTCATTACCATATGCTAGGGGCTAAGGCTGATGGGAGGCAAGATGTTTTGGATAAGAGAAGCAGATCCCTGAGACATGAGGACCCCATGCCCCCATCCATTCAGCTGCCATAGTACATAGGTTGGCAGGCTTGTCCCTGAGTGAAACCTCACTCTAATTTCCTCAGGTACTGCGCTGAGTGTCCAACTCAGACATTTGCCCGCCAGGGCAAAGCCCGCCAGGCGTTTGTAAGGCGATCGGGGCAGGGGCCAGAATCTCTGGCGCTTTCGCCCAGAAATCTATTCCAGTGTCTTCTGCAGTCCTCAAACTCTTCTGACACTGCGCACACAGCCAAAGGACAGAATGAAATGGAATGAAATCCCCTGCCGCGCCATTCCCCTGGTTTTGTAGCTGTTCCATAACTTCAGTTTCAAAATGTTGTTGAAATACTGCCAGTGGTTCTTCGTGGTGAAATGAGGAGCAGGACAGATAAAAGGTGGAGACTGAATACCTGAAAGTGCCCCGTGAAGCTTGGTGTGCCATCCGTTAGGCCTAGAGGGGTGCTGTATCTGCAGGAAGGTAAGGAGAAGCATGCTGACAGTCAATGGGAGAGGTTTGGGGCAGGGGGATAGGACGGCGATCAAGTAACAATTCAATCTGGAGGAGGCCCTTCAGCGAGTCCAGTATGTGTGATGCAGAGGGATAGCTCTGCTGTCCAAAGCCTAACCCTTTACAGTGCAGTATGTGCAATGTAGGAGGCTTGCTTTGCTGTCGGAAGCCAGACCATGTGTGAGTGACGCTTGCAGTGTGGTTGTGCCCATTCTCTGTGACAGGAGTTTGTCCTGCTGCACCGTTCAGTAGGAGGGAAGCCCATGCTGTAGCACTGTGTGAGTGAAGCTTCCCCTGCTGTTGCCCTGGCAGGACCTGCCATGTAGTGTGACACTCAGATGTCTGTTAAAGCTGGGACAGTGAAGCAGATTTGTCAGGGCCGTGCACTGTTCCTGGTTCATCCTTGATGCCTCGGAAATATGCTGAGGAGGGTTTTAGTGGAGCTAGACATGTGAACAGCATGTCCCAAATGGCATGACACATGTTGCTTTTGTATATGTACAGAGCTTAAAATGGTTTGTAGGAGTCATCAAGAAGGAAAGGACATTCCAATAAAACGCCCTTTCCTGCTCTGAGCCCTAGCCCTGGGGCCCCGGGGCCCCGGGGGGTCGAGCTCTGGAGCAGCTCAGGAGAAGCTGAGCTGAGGTGTGTCTTTGCCTTGCAAGCTCCCAGCCCTGGGCCCAGGCCCCGGCGGGGGAGGGGAGGCTGTCATTTCACAATGCTCTGCCCAGCCTGAGGGTTCCGTTGGCACGGCGACGGCAGCAGGTGAGCCCTGGAGCAGGGGGCATGGAGAGGTCAAGGCAGACAGAGCTGGGAGCCCCAGGAACAGGACCCAGGCCAGTGGAGGTGGCTCAGCTGAGCCCACCTGATCGCTCGAGGCCACTCCTCACAGGGCCTCTGCTGCTGTCAGAAGCCCTGGGGCCCTGCTACTGGCGGAGGAAGCATTCAGGCCTCAAAGGGCACCGGCCTTCTCTGAGGCCTGTGACTGGGCTCAAAAACAGAACATGTGAAAAACAGGGCCCAGACACTGCACTGAAGAAAGGTAGGTTAAGGTGTGAAAACAAAAGCACCAATAAGAAAGGAAAAAGCATAGCTCTTAATACACCCTCATCTGGACTTTGTGGCCAGTCCCTGTAGATTCATTTTCAGTCCCCTAGTCAAGGCTAGGGGTGGGCAAAGTTACCCTCACTACTGGTGGAACGATATTGCCTAAATTCGCCTCCAGCTGTGTTCTGCCTGCAGGGACATTTTTTAGCTGTTGTGCCAATTTTCTATGCAGATTTTGCTTCCTGAAATGTGTTCTTTCCCTGAAATATCATGTTTTTGACCGCTAAAACAAAATTTAATGGAAAAAATCAATGTCTTCTGGCAAACCATCTGAAATGGTGTTTTTTTCACAAACTATCTGTTTTCAGTCTGAAACTTCTTGTGGCCACCAAAAAACAACATTTCCCATAAAAAACAGAATTTCAGGGAGAAAAAGCCTGAAATTGGCAATTTCTCTCTGTGGGCAGAGCAGGCGAAGTGGCAGAATTTGCCCAGAATTCTGCATTTTTTCTGCTGAGCAAATTATCGGCCGTTTCGACCACCCCCTAGTCAAGGCCATGATATCCCTGGACTTCAAGGGGAAGACACTTGCAGCAAACAATCATCACCGTTCTAACACCTTCTCTATTTCCATTGACTTCATTGGGATCACCCACCCAAATATATAGCTCTTGCCGACTGGGAGACTCAACAGGATGAAATGTGTAAACCGAATGGTAGTGCGTAAAAAGGGCCAACGAAGGACGTCTTTCTCTTGTAATGTGAAGTGGAAAAAAACAAAGGTGAAGTAGTTCCTTGGTTTTGTAGACAGTAGGGGAATAGTTCTATTTTGATATTTGTGTTTGTACCATGCTCCGCTGCCATCATTTCCAGGGTCTCTAGGCACTCTGTAAATCCTGAAAGAGAGGAGGGTGGGTGGGTGGATGAGGTTAATGGGGAGAGCGGGGAACATGCAAGCTAACTTTGCTGTTGTGTTGATGGGTGCAGGGGAGTGCTTGAGAGGATGCAACTTCACTTTTCTCTCATTGTGACTGTCAGAGCCTGCTCCCCCCCTCTCTCTTTCTCTCTCTCTCTCTCTCTCTCTCTCTCTATGTGGCTCCCTCTCTGTCTCACACATAGATACATTTACCCTGTCTGCCACAGAGCTCTGGGAATTGACAAATGTGCAACGGGGGAAGTGTAGAGACTCCTCTCATTACCATATGCTAGGGGCTAAGGCTGATGGGAGGCAAGATGTTTTGGATAAGAGAAGCAGATCCTTGAGACATGAGGACCCCATGCCCCCATCCATTCAGCTTCCATAGTACATAGGTTGGCAGGCTTGTCCCTGAGTGAAACCTCACTCTAATTTCCTCAGGTACTGCGCTGAGTGTCCAACTCAGACATTTGCCCGCCAGGGCAAAGCCCGCCAGGCGTTTGTAAGGTGTTTGTAAGGCGATCGGGGCAGGGGCCAGAATCTCTGGCGCTTTCGCCCAGAAATCTATTCCAGTGTCTTCTGCAGTCCTCAAACTCTTCTGACACTGCGCACACAGCCAAAGGACAGAATGAAATGGAATGAAATCCCCTGCCGCGCCATTCCCTGGTTTTGTAGCTGTTCCATAACTTCAGTTTCAAAATGATGTTGAAATACTGCCAGTGGTTCTTCGTGGTGAAATGAGGAGCAGGACAGATAAAAGGTGGAGACTGAATACCTGAAAGTGCCCCGTGAAGCTTGGTGTGCCATCCGTTAGGCCTAGAGGGGTGCTGTATCTGCAGGAAGGTAAGGAGAAGCATGCTGACAGTCAATGGGAGAGGTTTGGGGCAGGGGGATAGGACGGCGATCAAGTAACAATTCAATCTGGAGGAGGCCCTTCAGCGTGTCCAGTATGTGTGATGCAGAGGGATAGCTCTGCTGTCCAAAGCCTAACCCTTTACAGTGCAGTATGTGCAATGTAGGAGGCTTGCTTTGCTGTCGGAAGCCAGACCATGTGTGAGTGACGCTTGCAGTGTGGTTGTGCCCATTCTCTGTGACAGGAGTTTGTCCTGCTGCACCCATTCACTAGGAGGGAAGCCCATGCTGTAGCACTGTGCGAGTGAAGCTTCCCCTGCTGTTGCCCTGGCAGTACCTGCCATGTAGTGTGACACTCAGATGTCTGTTAAAGCTGGGACAGTGAAGCAGAGGGCCGTGCACTGTTCCTGGTTCATCCTTGATGCCTCGGAAATATGCTGAGGAGGGTTTTAGTGGAGCTAGACATGTGAACAGCATGTCCCAAATGGCATGACACATGTTGCTTTTGTATATGTACAGAGCTTAAAATGGTTTGTAGGAATCATCAAGAAGGAAAGGACATTCCAATAAAACGCCCTTCCCTGCTCTGAGCCCCAGCCCTGGGGCCCCGGGGCCCCGGGGGGTCGAGCTCTGGAGCAGCTCAGGAGAAGCTGAGCTGAGGTGTGTCTTTGCCTTGCAAGCTCCCAGCCCTGGGCCCTGGCCCCGGCGGGGGAGGGGAGGCTGTCATTTCACAATGCTCTGCCCAGCCTGAGGGTTCCGTTGGCACGGCGACGGCAGCAGGTGAGCCCTGGAGCAGGGGGCATGGAGAGGTCAAGGCAGACAGAGCTGGGAGCCCCAGGAACAGGACCCAGGCCAGTGGACGTGGCTCAGCTGAGCCCACCTGATCGCTCGAGGCCACTCCTTACAGGGCCTCTGCTGCTGTCAGAAGCCCTGGGGCCCTGCTACTGGCAGAGGAAGCATTCAGGACTCAAAGGGCACCGTCCTTCTCTGAGGCCTGTGACTGGGCTCAAAAACAGAACATGTGAAAAACAGGGCCCAGACACTGCACTGAAGAAAGGTAGGTTAAGGTGTGAAAACAAAAGCAGCAATAAGAAAGGAAAAAGCATAGCTCTTAATACACCCTCATCTGGACTTTGTGGCCAGTCTCTGTAGATTCATTTTCAGTCCCCTAGTCAAGGCTAGGGGTGGGCAAAGTTACCCTCACTACTGGTGGAACGATATTGCCTAAATTCGCCTCCAGCTCTGTTCTGTCTGCAGGGACATTTTTTGGCTGTTGTGCCAATTTTCTATGCAGATTTTGCTTCCTGAAATGTTTTTTTTTTCCCTGAAATATCATGTTTTTGACCGCTAAAACAAAATTTAATGGAAAAAATCAATGTCTTCTGGCAAACCATCTGAAATGGTGTTTTTTTCACAAACTATCTGTTTTCAGTCTGAAACTTCTTGTGGCCACCCAAAAACAACATTTCCCATAAAAAACAGAATTTCAGGGAGAAAAAGCCTGAAATTGGCAATTTCTCTCTGTGGGCAGAGCAGGCGAAGTGGCAGAATTTGCCCAGAATTCTGCATTTTTTCTGCTGTGCAAATTATCGGCCGTTTCCACCACCCCCTAGTCAAGGCCATGATATCTATGGACTTCAAGGGGAAGACACTTGCAGCACACAAACATCACCGTTCTAACACCTTCTCTATTTCCATTGACTTCATTGGGATCACCCACCCAAATATATAGCTCTTGCCGACTGGGAGACTCAACAGGATGAAATGTGTAAACCGAATGGTAGTGCGTAAAAAGGGCCAACGAAGGACGTCTTTCTCTTGTAATGTGAAGTGGAAAAAAACAAAGGTGAAGTAGTTCCTTGGTTTTGTAGACAGTAGGGGAATAGTTCTATTTTGATATTTGTGTTTGTACCATGCTCCGCTGCCATCATTTCCAGGGTCTCTAGGCACTCTGTAAGTCCTGAAAGAGAGGAGGGTGGGTGAGTGGGTGAGGTTAATGGGGAGAGCGGGGAACATGCAAGCTAACTTTGCTGTTGTGTTGATGGGTGCAGGGGAGTGCTTGAGGGGATGCAACTTCACTTTTCTCTCATTGTGACTGTCAGAGCCTGCCCCCCCCCTCTCTCTCTCTCTCTATCTGGCTCCCTCTCTGTCTCACACATAGATACATTTACCCTGTCTGCCACAGAGCTCTGGGAATTGACAAATGTGCAACGGGGGAAGTGTAGAGACTCCACTCATTACCATATGCTAGGGGCTAAGGCTGATGGGAGGCAAGATGTTTTGGATAAGAGAAGCAGATCCCTGAGACATGAGGACCCCATGCCCCCATCCATTCAGCTGCCATAGTACATAGGTTGGCAGGCTTGTCCCTGAGTGAAACCTCACTCTAATTTCCTCAGGTACTGCACTGAGTGTCCAACTCAGACATTTGCCTGCCAGGGCAAAGCGCGCCAGGCGTTTGTAAGGGGTTTGTAAGGCGATCGGGGCAGGGGCCAGAATCTCTGGCGCTTTCGCCCAGAAATCTATTCCAGTGTCTTCTGCAGTCCTC
This sequence comes from Ambystoma mexicanum, assembly GCF_040938575.1. Taxonomy (NCBI): domain Eukaryota; kingdom Metazoa; phylum Chordata; class Amphibia; order Caudata; family Ambystomatidae; genus Ambystoma; species Ambystoma mexicanum. The sequence goes on from NC_090941.1 coordinate 1,095,498,271, forward strand.
AAACTCTTCTGACACTGCGCACACAGCCAAAGGACAGAATGAAATGGAATGAAATCCCCTGCCGCGCCATTCCCCTGGTTTTGTAGCTGTTCCATAACTTCAGTTTCAAAACGATGTTGAAATACTGCCAGTGGTTCTTCGTGGTGAAATGAGGAGCAGGACAGATAAAAGGTGGAGACTGAATACCTTAAAGTGCCCCGTGAAGCTTGGTGTGCCATCCGTTAGGCCTAGAGGGGTGCTGTATCTGCAGGAAGGTAAGGAGAAGCATGCTGACAGTCAATGGGAGAGGTTTGGGGCAGGGGGTTAGGACGGCGATCCAGTAACAATTCAATCTGGAGGAGGCCCTTCAGGGTGTCCAGTATGTGTGATGCAGAGGGATAGCTCTGCTGTCCAAAGCCTAACCCTTTACAGTGCAGTATGTGCAATGTAGGAGGCTTGCTTTGCTGTCGGAAGCCAGACCATGTGTGAGTGACGCTTGCAGTGTGGTTGTGCCCATTCTCTGTGATAGGAGTTTGTCCTGCTGCACCCGTTCAGTAGGAGGGAAGCCCATGCTGTAGCACTGTGTGGGTGAAGCTTCCCCTGCTGTTGCCCTGGCAGGACCTGCCATGTAGTGTGACACTCAGATGTCTGTTAAAGCTGGGACAGTGAAGCAGATTTGTCAGGGCCGTGCACTGTTCCTGGTTCATCCTTGATGCCTCGGAAATATGCTGAGGAGGGTTTTAGTGGAGCTAGACATGTGAACAGCATGTCCCAAATGGCATGACACATGTTGCTTTTGTATATGTACAGAGCTTAAAATGGTTTGTAGGAGTCATCAAGAAGGAAAGGACATTCCAATAAAACACCCTTTCATGCTCTGAGCCCCAGCCCTGGGGCCCCGGGGCCCCGGGGGGTCGAGCTCTGGAGCAGCTCAGGAGAAGCTGAGCCGAGGTGTGCCTTTGCCTTGCAAGCTCCCAGCCCTGGGCCCAGGCCCCGGCAGGGGAGGGGAGGCTGTCATTTCACAATGCTCTGCCCAGCCTGAGGGTTCCGTTGGCACGGCGACGGCAGCAGGTGAGCCCTGGAGCAGGGGGCATGGAGAGGTCAAGGCAGACAGAGCTGGGAGCCCCAGGAACAGGACCCAGGCCAGTGGAGGTGGCTCAGCTGAGCCCACCTGACGGCTCGAGGCCACTCCTCACAGGGCCTCTGCTGCTGTCAGAAGCCCTGGGGCCCTGCTACTGGCAGAGGAAGCATTCAGGCCTCAAAGGGCACCGGCCTTCTCTGAGGCCTGTGGCTGGGCTCAAAAACAGAAGATGTGAAAAATAGGGCCCAGACACTGCACTGAAGAAAGGTAGGTTAAGGTGTGAAAACAAAAGCACCAATAAGAAAGGAAAAAGCATAGCTCTTAACACACCCTCATCTGGACTTTGTGGCCAGTCCCTGTAGATTCATTTTCAGTCCCCTAGTCAAGGCTAGGGGTGGGCAAAGTTACCCTCACTATTGGTGGAACGATATTGCCTAAATTCGCCTCCAGCTCTGTTCTGCCTGCAGGGACATTTTTTAGCTGTTGTGCCAATTTTCTATGCAGATTTTGCTTCCTGAAGTGTGTTTTTTCCCTGAAATATCATGTTTTTGACCGCTAAAACAAAATTTCATGGAAAAAATCAATGTCTTCTGGCAAACCATCTGAAATGGTGTTTTTTTCACAAACTATCTGTTTTCAGTCTGAAACTTCTTGTGGCCACCCAAAAACAACATTTCCCATAAAAAAACAGAATTTCAGGGAGAAAAAGCCTGAAATTGGCAATTTCTCTCCTTGGGCAGAGCAGGCGAAGTGGCAGAATTTGCCCAGAATTCTGCATTTTTTCTGCTGTGCAAATTATCGGCCGTTTCCACCACCCCCTAGTCAAGGCCATGATATCTATGGACTTCAAGGGGAAGACAATTGCAGCACACAATCATCACCGTTCTAACACCTTCTCTATTTCCATTGACTTCATTGGGATCACCCACCCAAATATATAGCTCTTGCCGACTGGGAGACTCAACAGGATGAAATGTGTAAACCGAATGGTAGTGCGTAAAAAGGGCCAACGAAGGACGTCTTTCTCTTGTAATGTGAAGTGGAAAAAAACAAAGGTGAAGTAGTTCCTTGGTTTTGTAGACAGTAGGGGAATAGTTCTATTTTGATATTTGTGTTTGTACCATGCTCCGCTGCCATCATTTCCAGGGTCTCTAGGCACTCTGCAAGTCCTGAAAGAGAGGAGGGTGGGTGGGTGGGTGGGTGAGGTTAATGGGGAGAGCGGGGAACATGCAAGCTAACTTTGCTGTTGTGTTGATGGGTGCAGGGGAGTGCTTGGGGGATGCAACTTCACTTTTCTCTCATTGTGACTGTCAGAGCCTGCCCCCCCCCCTCTCTCTCTCTCTCTCTCTCTCTCTATCTGGCTCCCTCTCTGTCTCACACATAGATACATTTACCCTGTCTGCCACAGAGCTCTGGGAATTGACAAATGTGCAACGGGGGAAGTGTAGAGACTCCTCTCATTACCATATGCTAGGGGCTAAGGCTGATGGGAGGCAAAATGTTTTGGATAAGAGAAGCAGATCCCTGAGACATGAGGACCCCATGCCCCCATCCACTCAGCTGCCATAGTACATAGGTTGGCAGGCTTGTCCCTGAGTGAAACCTCACTCTAATTTCCTCAGGTACTGCGCTGAGTGTCCAACTCAGACATTTGCCCGCCAGGGCAAAGCCCGCCAGGCGTTTGTAAGGCGATCAGGGCAGGGGCCAGAATCTCTGGCGCTTTCGCCCAGAAATCTATTCCAGTGTCTTCTGCAGTCCTCAAACTCTTCTGACACTGCGCACACAGCCAAAGGACAGAATGAAATGGAATGAAATCCCCTGCCGCGCCATTCCCCTGGTTTTGTAGCTGTTCCATAACTTCAGTTTCAAAATGTTGTTGAAATACTGCCAGTGGTTCTTCGTGGTGAAATGAGGAGCAGGACAGATAAAAGGTGGAGACTGAATACCTGAAAGTGCCCCGTGAAGCTTGGTGTGCCATCCGTTAGGCCTAGAGGGGTGCTGTATCTGCAGGAAGGTAAGGAGAAGCATGCTGACAGTCAATGGGAGAGGTTTGGGGCAGGGGGATAGGACGGCGATCAAGTAACAATTCAATCTGGAGGAGGCCCTTCAGCGAGTCCAGTATGTGTGATGCAGAGGGATAGCTCTGCTGTCCAAAGCCTAACCCTTTACAGTGCAGTATGTGCAATGTAGGAGGCTTGCTTTGCTGTCGGAAGCCAGACCATGTGTGAGTGACGCTTGCAGTGTGGTTGTGCCCATTCTCTGTGACAGGAGTTTGTCCTGCTGCACCGTTCAGTAGGAGGGAAGCCCATGCTGTAGCACTGTGTGAGTGAAGCTTCCCCTGCTGTTGCCCTGGCAGGACCTGCCATGTAGTGTGACACTCAGATGTCTGTTAAAGCTGGGACAGTGAAGCAGATTTGTCAGGGCCGTGCACTGTTCCTGGTTCATCCTTGATGCCTCGGAAATATGCTGAGGAGGGTTTTAGTGGAGCTAGACATGTGAACAGCATGTCCCAAATGGCATGACACATGTTGCTTTTGTATATGTACAGAGCTTAAAATGGTTTGTAGGAGTCATCAAGAAGGAAAGGACATTCCAATAAAACGCCCTTTCCTGCTCTGAGCCCTAGCCCTGGGGCCCCGGGGCCCCGGGGGGTCGAGCTCTGGAGCAGCTCAGGAGAAGCTGAGCTGAGGTGTGTCTTTGCCTTGCAAGCTCCCAGCCCTGGGCCCAGGCCCCGGCGGGGGAGGGGAGGCTGTCATTTCACAATGCTCTGCCCAGCCTGAGGGTTCCGTTGGCACGGCGACGGCAGCAGGTGAGCCCTGGAGCAGGGGGCATGGAGAGGTCAAGGCAGACAGAGCTGGGAGCCCCAGGAACAGGACCCAGGCCAGTGGAGGTGGCTCAGCTGAGCCCACCTGACGGCTCGAGGCCACTCCTCACAGGGCCTCTGCTGCTGTCAGAAGCCCTGGGGCCCTGCTACTGGCGGAGGAAGCATTCAGGCCTCAAAGGGCACCGGCCTTCTCTGAGGCCTGTGACTGGGCTCAAAAACAGAACATGTGAAAAACAGGGCCCAGACACTGCACTGAAGAAAGGTAGGTTAAGGTGTGAAAACAAAAGCACCAATAAGAAAGGAAAAAGCATAGCTCTTAACACACCCTCATCTGGACTTTGTGGCCAGTCCCTGTAGATTCATTTTCAGTCCCCTAGTCAAGGCTAGGGGTGGGCAAAGTTACCCTCGCTACTGGTGGAACGATATTGCCTAAATTCGCCTCCAGCTCTGTTCTGCCTGCAGGGACATTTTTTAGCTGTTGTGCCAATTTTCTATGCAGATTTTGCTTCCTGAAATGTGTTTTTTCCCTGAAATATCATGTTTTTGACCGCTAAAACAAAATTTCATGGGAAAAATCAATGTCTTCTGGCAAACCATCTGAAATGGTGTTTTTTCACAAACTATCTGTTTTCAGTCTGAAACTTCTTGTGGCCACCAAAAAACATTTCCCATAAAAAACAGAATTTCAGGGAGAAAAAGCCTGAAATTGGCAATTTCTCTCTGTGGGCAGAGCAGGCGAAGTGGCAGAATTTGCCCAGAATTCTGCATTTTTTCTGCTGTGCAAATTATCGGCCGTTTCCACCACCCCCTAGTCAAGGCCATGATATCTATGGACTTCAAGGGGAAGACACTTGCAGCACACAATCATCACCGTTCTAACACCTTCTCTATTTCCATTGACTTCATTGGGATCACCCACCCAAATATATAGCTCTTGCCGAGTGGGAGACTCAACAGGATGAAATGTGTAAACCGAATGGTAGTGCGTAAAAAGGGCCAACGAAGGACGTCTTTCTCTTGTAATGTGAAGTGGAAAAAAACAAAGGTGAAGTAGTTCCTTGGTTTTGTAGACAGTAGGGGAATAGTTCTATTTTGATATTTGTGTTTGTACCATGCTCCGCTGCCATCATTTCCAGGGTCTCTAGGCACTCTGTAAATCCTGAAAGAGAGGAGGGTGGGTGGGTGGATGAGGTTAATGGGGAGAGCGGGGAACATGCAAGCTAACTTTGCTGTTGTGTTGATGGGTGCAGGGGAGTGTTGAGGGGATGCAACTTCACTTTTCTCTCATTGTGACTGTCAGAGCCTGCTCCCCCCCTCTCTCTCTCTCTCTCTCTATCTGGCTCCCTCTCTGTCTCACACATAGATACATTTACCCTGTCTGCCACAGAGCTCTGGGAATTGACAAATGTGCAACGGGGGAAGTGTAGAGACTCCACTCATTACCATATGCTAGGGGCTAAGGCTGATGGGAGGCAAGATGTTTTGGATAAGAGAAGCAGATCCCTGAGACATGAGGACCCCATGCCCCCATCCATTCAGCTGCCATAGTACATAGGTTGGCAGGCTTGTCCCTGAGTGAAACCTCACTCTAATTTCCTCAGGTACTGCGCTGAGTGTCCAACTCAGACATTTGCCCGCCAGGGCAAAGCCCGCCAGGCGTTTGTAAGGCGTTTGTAAGGCGATCGGGGCAGGGGCCAGAATCTCTGGCGCTTTCGCCCAGAAATCTATTCCAGTGTCTTCTGCAGTCCTCAAACTCTTCTGACACTGCGCACACAGTCAAAGGACAGAATGAAATGGAATGAAATCCCCTGCCGCGCCATTCCCCTGGTTTTGTAGCTGTTCCATAACTTCAGTTTCAAAATGATGTTGAAATACTGCCAGTGGTTCTTCGTGGTGAAATGAGGAGCAGGACAGATAAAAGGTGGAGACTGAATACCTTAAAGTGCCCCGTGAAGCTTGGTGTGCCATCCGTTAGGCCTAGAGGTGTTCTGTATCTGCAGGAAGGTAAGGAGAAGCATGCTGACAGTCAATGGGAGAGGTTTGGGGCAGGGGGATAGGACGGCGATCCAGTAACAATTCAATCTGGAGGAGGCCCTTCAGGGTGTCCAGTATGTGTGATGCAGAGGGATAGCTCTGCTGTCCAAAGCCTAACCCTTTACAGTGCAGTATGTGCAATGTAGGAGGCTTGCTTTGCTGTCGGAAGCCAGACCATGTGTGAGTGACGCTTGCAGTGTGGTTGTGCCCATTCTCTGTGACAGGAGTTTGTCCTGCTGCACCCGTTCAGTAGGAGGGAAGCCCATGCTGTAGCACTGTGTGGGTGAAGCTTCCCCTGCTGTTGCCCTGGCAGGACCTGCCATGTAGTGTGACACTCAGATGTCTGTTAAAGCTGGGACAGTGAAGCAGATTTGTCAGGGCCGTGCACTGTTCCTGGTTCATCCTTGATGCCTCGGAAATATGCTGAGGAGGGTTTTAGTGGAGCTAGACATGTGAACAGCATGTCCCAAATGGCATGACACATGTTGCTTTTGTATATGTACAGAGCTTAAAATGGTTTGTAGGAGTCATCAAGAAGGAAAGGACATTCCAATAAAACGCCCTTTCCTGCTCTGAGCCCTAGCCCTGGGTCCCCGGGACCCCGGGGGGTCGAGCTCTGGAGCAGCTCAGGAGAAGCTGAGCTGAGGTGTGTCTTTGCCTTGCAAGCTCCCAGCCCTGGGCCCAGGCCCCGGCGGGGGAGGGGAGGCTGTCATTTCACAATGCTCTGCCTGCCTGAGGGTTCCGTTGGCACGGCGACGGCAGCAGGGGAGCCCTTGAGCAGGGGGCTTGGAGAGGTCAAGGCAGACAGAGCTGGGAGCCCCAGGAACAGGACCCAGGCCAGTGGAGGTGGCTCAGCTGAGCCCACCTGACGGCTCGATGCTACTCCTCACAGGGCCTCTGCTGCTGACAGAAGCCCTGGGGCCCTGCTACTGGCGGAGGAAGCATTCAGGCCTCAAAGGGCACCGGCCTTCTCTGAGGCCAGTGACTGGGCTCAAAAACAGAACATGTGAAAAATAGGGCCCAGACACTGCACTGAAGAAAGGTAGGTTAAGGTGTGAAAACAAAAGCACCAATAAGAAAGGAAAAAGCATAGCTCTTAACACACCCTCATCTGGACTTTGTGGCCAGTCCCTGTAGATTCATTTTCAGTCCCCTAGTCAAGGCTAGGGGTGGGCAAAGTTACCCTCACTATTGGTGGAACGATATTGCCTAAATTCGCCTCCAGCTCTGTTCTGCCTGCAGGGACATTTTTTAGCTGTTGTGCCAATTTTCTATGCAGATTTTGCTTCCTGAAGTGTGTTTTTTCCCTGAAATATCATGTTTTTGACCGCTAAAACAAAATTTCATGGAAAAAATCAATGTCTTCTGGCAAACCATCTGAAATGGTGTTTGTTTCACAAACTATCTATTTTCAGTCTGAAACTTCTTGTGGCCACCAAAAAACAACATTTCCCATAAAAAACAGAATTTCAGGGAGAAAAAGCCTGAAATTGGCAATTTCTCTCCTTGGGCAGAGCAGGCGAAGTGGCAGAATTTGCCCAGAATTCTGCATTTTTTCTGCTGTGCAAATTATCGGCCGTTTCCACCACCCCCTAGTCAAGGCCATGATATCTATGGACTTCAAGGGGAAGACACTTGCAGCACACAATCATCACCGTTCTAACACCTTCTCTATTTCCATTGACTTCATTGGGATCACCCACCCAAATATATAGCTCTTGCCGACTGGGAGACTCAACAGGATGAAATGTGTAAACCGAATGGCAGTGCGTAAAAAGGGCCAACGAAGGACGTCTTTCTCTTGTAATGTGAAGTGGAAAAAAACAAAGGTGAAGTAGTTCCTTGGTTTTGTAGACAGTAGGGGAATAGTTCTATTTTGATATTTGTGTTTGTACCATGCTCCGCTGCCATCATTTCCAGGGTCTCTAGGCACTCTGCAAGTCCTGAAAGAGAGGAGGGTGGGTGGGTGGGTGGGTGAGGTTAATGGGGAGAGCGGGGAACATGCAAGCTAACTTTGCTGTTGTGTTGATGGGTGCAGGGGAGTGCTTGAGGGGATGCAACTTCACTTTTCTCTCATTGTGACTGTCAGAGCCTGCCCCCCCCTCTCTCTCTCTCTCTCTCTCTATCTGGCTCCCTCTCTGTCTCACACATAGATACATTTACCCTGTCTGCCACAGAGCTCTGGGAATTGACAAATGTGCAACGGGGAAGTGTAGAGACTCCTCTCATTACCATATGCTAGGGGCTAAGGCTGATGGGAGGCAAGATGTTTTGGATAAGAGAAGCAGATCCCTGAGACATGAGGACCCCATGCCCCCATCCATTCAGCTGCCATAGTACATAGGTTGGCAGGCTTGTCCCTGAGTGAAACCTCACTCTAATTTCCTCAGGTACTGCGCTGAGTGTCCAACTCAGACATTTGCCCGCCAGGGCAAAGCCCGCCAGGCGTTTGTAAGGCGATCGGGGCAGGGGCCAGAATCTCTGGCGCTTTCGCCCAGAAATCTATTCCAGTGTCTTCTGCAGTCCTCAAACTCTTCTGACACTGCGCACACAGCCAAAGGACAGAATGAAATGGAATGAAATCCCCTGCCGCGCCATTCCCCTGGTTTTGTAGCTGTTCCATAACTTCAGTTTCAAAATGTTGTTGAAATACTGCCAGTGGTTCTTCGTGGTGAAATGAGGAGCAGGACAGATAAAAGGTGGAGACTGAATACCTGAAAGTGCCCCGTGAAGCTTGGTGTGCCATCCGTTAGGCCTAGAGGGGTGCTGTATCTGCAGGAAGGTAAGGAGAAGCATGCTGACAGTCAATGGGAGAGGTTTGGGGCAGGGGGATAGGACGGCGATCAAGTAACAATTCAATCTGGAGGAGGCCCTTCAGCGAGTCCAGTATGTGTGATGCAGAGGGATAGCTCTGCTGTCCAAAGCCTAACCCTTTACAGTGCAGTATGTGCAATGTAGGAGGCTTGCTTTGCTGTCGGAAGCCAGACCATGTGTGAGTGACGCTTGCAGTGTGGTTGTGCCCATTCTCTGTGACAGGAGTTTGTCCTGCTGCACCGTTCAGTAGGAGGGAAGCCCATGCTGTAGCACTGTGTGAGTGAAGCTTCCCCTGCTGTTGCCCTGGCAGGACCTGCCATGTAGTGTGACACTCAGATGTCTGTTAAAGCTGGGACAGTGAAGCAGATTTGTCAGGGCCGTGCACTGTTCCTGGTTCATCCTTGATGCCTCGGAAATATGCTGAGGAGGGTTTTAGTGGAGCTAGACATGTGAACAGCATGTCCCAAATGGCATGACACATGTTGCTTTTGTATATGTACAGAGCTTAAAATGGTTTGTAGGAGTCATCAAGAAGGAATGGACATTCCAATAAAACGCCATTTCCTGCTCTGAGCCCTAGCCCTGGGGCCCCGGGGGGGTCGAGCTCTGGAGCAGCTCAGGAGAAGCTGAGCTGAGGTGTGTCTTTGCCTTGCAAGCTCCCAGCCCTGGGCCCTGGCCCCGGCGGGGGAGGGGAGGCTGTCATTTCACAATGCTCTGCCCAGCCTGAGGGTTCCGTTGGCACGGCGACGGCAGCAGGTGAGCCCTGGAGCAGGGGGCTTGGAGAGGTCAAGGGAGACAGAGCTGGGAGCCCCAGGAACAGGACCCAGGCCAGTGGAGGTGGCTCAGCTGAGCCCACCTGACGGCTCGAGGCCACTCCTCACAGGGCCTCTGCTGCTGACAGAAGCCCTGGGGCCCTGCTACTGGTGGAGGAAGCATTCAGGCCTCAAAGGGCACCGGCCTTCTCTGAGGCCTGTGACTGGGCTCAAAAACAGAACATGTGAAAAATAGGGCCCAGACACTGCACTGAAGAAAGGTAGGATAAGGTGTGAAAACAAAAGCACCAATAAGAAAGGAAAAAGCATAGCTCTTAACACACCCTCATCTGGACTTTGTGGCCAGTCCCTGTAGATTCATTTTCAGTCCCCTAGTCAAGGCTAGGGGTGGGCAAAGTTACCCTCGCTACTGGTGGAACGATATTGCCTAAATTCGCCTCCAGCTGTTCTGCCTGCAGGGACATTTTTTAGCTGTTGTGCCAATTTTCTATGCAGATTTTGCTTCCTGAAATGTTTTTTTTTTCCCTGAAATATCATGTTTTTGACAGCTAAAACAAAATTTCATGGAAAAAATCAATGTCTTCTGGCAAACCATCTGAAATGGTGTTTTTTTCACAAACTATCTGTTTTTAGTCTGAAACTTCTTGTGGCCACCAAAAAACAACATTTCCCATAAAAAACAGAATTTCAGGGAGAAAAAGCCTGAAATTGGCAATTTCTCTCTGTGGGCAGAGCAGGCGAAGTGGCAGAATTTGCCCAGAATTCTGCATTTTTTCTGCTGTGCAAATTATCGGCCGTTTCCACCACCCCCTAGTCAAGGCCATGATATCTATGGACTTCAAGGGGAAGACACTTGCAGCACACAAACATCACCGTTCTAACACCTTCTCTATTTCCATTGACTTCATTGGGATCACCCACCCAAATATATAGCTCTTGCCGACTGGGAGACTCAACAGGATGAAATGTGTAAACCGAATGGTAGTGCGTAAAAAGGGCCAACGAAGGACGTCTTTCTCTTGTAATGTGAAGTGGAAAAAAACAAAGGTGAAGTAGTTCCTTGGTTTTGTAGACAGTAGGGGAATAGTTCTATTTTGATATTTGTGTTTGTACCATGCTCCGCTGCCATCATTTCCAGGGTCTCTAGGCACTCTGTAAGTCCTGAAAGAGAGGAGGGTGGGTGGGTGGGTGAGGTTAATGGGGAGAGCGGGGAACATGCAAGCTAACTTTGCTGTTGTGTTGATGGGTGCAGGGGAGTGCTTGAGGGGATGCAACTTCACTTTTCTCTCATTGTGACTGTCAGAGCCTGCTCCCCCCCCCTCTCTCTCTCTCTCTCTCTCTCTCTATCTGGCTCCCTCTCTCTCTCACACATAGATACATTTACCCTGTCTGCCACAGAGCTCTGGGAATTGACAAATGTGCAACGGGGGAAGTGTAGAGACTCCACTCATTACCATATGCTAGGGGCTAAGGCTGATGGGAGGCAAGATGTTTTGGATAAGAGAAGCAGATCCCTGAGACATGAGGACCCCATGCCCCCATCCATTCAGCTGCCATAGTACATAGGTTGGCAGGCTTGTCCCTGAGTGAAACCTCACTCTAATTTCCTCAGGTACTGCGCTGAGTGTCCAACTCAGACATTTGCCTGCCAGGGCAAAGCGCGCCAGGCGTTTGTAAGGGGTTTGTAAGGCGATCGGGGCAGGGGCCAGAATATCTGGCGCTTTCGCCCAGAAATCTATTCCAGTGTCTTCTGCAGTCCTCAAACTCTTCTGACACTGCGCACACAGCCAAAGGACAGAATGAAATGGAATGAAATCCCCTGCCGCGCCATTCCCCTGGTTTTGTAGCTGTTCCATAACTTCAGTTTCAAAACGATGTTGAAATACTGTCAGTGGTTCTTCGTGGTGAAATGAGGAGCAGGACAGATAAAAGGTGGAGACTGAATACCTTAAAGTGCCCCGTGAAGCTTGGTGTGCCATCCGTTAGGCCTAGAGGGGTGCTGTATCTGCAGGAAGGTAAGGAGAAGCATGCTGACAGTCAATGGGAGAGGTTTGGGGCAGGGGGATAGGACGGCGATCCAGTAACAATTCAATCTGGAGGAGGCCCTTCAGGGTGTCCAGAATGTGTGATGCAGAGGGATAGCTCTGCTGTCCAAAGCCTAACCCTTTACAGTGCAGTATGTGCAATGTAGGAGGCTTGCTTTGCTGTCGGAAGCCAGACCATGTGTGAGTGACGCTTGCAGTGTGGTTGTGTCCATTCTCTGTGATAGGAGTTTGTCCTGCTGCACCCGTTCAGTAGGAGGGAAGCCCATGCTGTAGCACTGTGTGGGTGAAGCTTCCCCTGCTGTTGCCCTGGCAGGACCTGCCATGTAGTGTGACACTCAGATGTCTGTTAAAGCTGGGACAGTGAAGCAGATTTGTCAGGGCCGTGCACTGTTCCTGGTTCATCCTTGATGCCTCGGAAATATGCTGAGGAGGGTTTTAGTGGAGCTAGACATGTGAACAGCATGTCCCAAATGGCATGACACATGTTGCACACATGTTGCTTTTGTATATGTACAGAGCTTAAAATGGTTTGTAGGAGTCATCAAGAAGGAAAGGACATTCCAATAAAACACCCTTTCATGCTCTGAGCCCCAGCCCTGGGGCCCCGGGGCCCCGGGGGGTCGAGCTCTGGAGCAGCTCAGGAGAAGCTGAGCCGAGGTGTGCCTTTGCCTTGCAAGCTCCCAGCCCTGGGCCCAGGCCCCGGCGGGGGAGGGGAGGCTGTCATTTCACAATGCTCTGCCCAGCCTGAGGGTTCCGTTGGCACGGCGACGGCAGCAGGTGAGCCCTGGAGCAGGGGGCATGGAGAAGTCAAGGCAGACAGAGCTGGGAGCCCCAGGAACAGGACCCAGGCCAGTGGAGGTGGCTCAGCTGAGCCCACCTGACGGCTCGAGGCCACTCCTCACAGGGCCTCTGCTGCTGAGTGAAGCCCTGGGGCCCTGCTACTGGCGGAGGAAGCATTCAGGCCTCAAAGGGCACCGGCCTTCTCTGAGGCCTGTGACTGGGTTCAAAAACAGAACATGTGAAAAATAGAGCCCAGACACTGCACTGAAGAAAGGTAGGTTAAGGTGTGAAAACAAAAGCACCAATAAGAAAGGAAAAAGCATAGCTCTTAACACACCCTCATCTGGACTTTGTGGCCAGTCCCTGTAGATTCATTTTCAGTCCCCTAGTCAAGGCTAGGGGTGGGCAAAGTTACCCTCACTATTGGTGGAACGATATTGCCTAAATTCGCCTCCAGCTCTGTTCTGCCTGCAGGGACATTTTTTAGCTGTTGTGCCAATTTTCTATGCAGATTTTGCTTCCTGAAGTGTGTTTTTTCCCTGAAATATCATGTTTTTGACCGCTAAAACAAAATTTCATGGAAAAAATCAATGTCTTCTGGCAAACCATCTGAAATGGTGTTTTTTTCACAAACTATCTGTTTTTAGTCTGAAACTTCTTGTGGCCACCAAAAAACATTTCCCATAAAAAAACAGAATTTCAGGGAGAAAAAGCCTGAAATTGGCAATTTCTCTCCTTGGGCAGAGCAGGCGAAGTGGCAGAATTTGCCCAGAATTCTGCATTTTTTCTGCTGTGCAAATTATCGGCCGTTTCCACCACCCCCTAGTCAAGGCCATGATATCTATGGACTTCAAGGGGAAGACACTTGCAGCACACAATCATCACCGTTCTAACACCTTCTCTATTTCCATTGACTTCATTGGGATCACCCACCCAAATATATAGCTCTTGCCGACTGGGAGACTCAACAGGATGAAATGTGTAAACCGAATGGTAGTGCGTAAAAAGGGCCAACGAAGGACGTCTTTCTCTTGTAATGTGAAGTGGAAAAAAACAAAGGTGAAGTAGTTCCTTGGTTTTGTAGACAGTAGGGGAATAGTTCTATTTTGATATTTGTGTTTGTACCATGCTCCGCTGCCATCATTTCCAGGGTCTCTAGGCACTCTGCAAGTCCTGAAAGAGAGGAGGGTGGGTGGGTGGGTGGGTGAGGTTAATGGGGAGAGCGGGGAACATGCAAGCTAACTTTGCTGTTGTGTTGATGGGTGCAGGGGAGTGCTTGGGGGATGCAACTTCACTTTTCTCTCATTGTGACTGTCAGAGCCTGCCCCCCCCCTCTCTCTCTCTCTCTCTCTCTCTCTCTCTATCTTGCTCCCTCTCTGTCTCACACATAGATACATTTACCCTGTCTGCCACAGAGCTCTGGGAATTGACAAATGTGCAACGGGGGAAGTGTAGAGACTCCTCTCATTACCATATGCTAGGGGCTAAGGCTGATGGGAGGCAAGATGTTTTGGATAAGAGAAGCAGATCCCTGAGACATGAGGACCCCATGCCCCCATCCATTCAGCTGCCATAGTACATAGGTTGGCAGGCTTGTCCCTGAGTGAAACCTCACTCTAATTTGCTCAGGTACTGCGCTGAGTGTCCAACTCAGACATTTGCCCGCCAGGGCAAAGCCCGCCAGGCGTTTGTAAGGCGATCGGGGCAGGGGCCAGAATCTCTGGCGCTTTCGCCCAGAAATCTATTCCAGTGTCTTCTGCAGTCCTCAAACTCTTCTGACACTGCGCACACAGCCAAAGGACAGAATGAAACGGAATGAAATCCCCTGCCGCGCCATTCCCCTGGTTTTGTAGCTGTTCCATAACTTCAGTTTCAAAATGTTGTTGAAATACTGCCAGTGGTTCTTCGTGGTGAAATGAGGAGCAGGACAGATAAAAGGTGGAGACTGAATACCTGAAAGTGCCCCGTGAAGCTTGATGTGCCATCCGTTAGGCCTAGAGGGGTGCTGTATCTGCAGGAAGGTAAGGAGAAGCATGCTGACAGTCAATGGGAGAGGTTTGGGGCAGGGGGATAGGACGGCGATCAAGTAACAATTCAATCTGGAGGAGGCCCTTCAGCGAGTCCAGTATGTGTGATGCAGAGGGATAGCTCTGCTGTCCAAAGCCTAACCCTTTACAGTGCAGTATGTGCAATGTAGGAGGCTTGCTTTGCTGTCGGAAGCCAGACCATGTGTGAGTGACGCTTGCAGTGTGGTTGTGCCCATTCTCTGTGACAGGAGTTTGTCCTGCTGCACCGTTCAGTAGGAGGGAAGCCCATGCTGTAGCACTGTGTGAGTGAAGCTTCCCCTGCTGTTGCCCTGGCAGGACCTGCCATGTAGTGTGACACTCAGATGTCTGTTAAAGCTGGGACAGTGAAGCAGATTTGTCAGGGCCGTGCACTGTTCCTGGTTCATCCTTGATGCCTCGGAAATATGCTGAGGAGGGTTTTAGTGGAGCTAGACATGTGAACAGCATGTCCCAAATGGCATGACACATGTTGCTTTTGTATATGTACAGAGCTTAAAATGGTTTGTAGGAGTCATCAAGAAGGAAAGGACATTCCAATAAAACGCCCTTTCCTGCTCTGAGCCCTAGCCCTGGGGCCCCGGGGCCCCGGGGGGTCGAGCTCTGGAGCAGCTCAGGAGAAGCTGAGCTGAGGTGTGTCTTTGCCTTGCAAGCTCCCAGCCCTGGGCCCAGGCCCCGGCGGGGGAGGGGAGGCTGTCATTTCACAATGCTCTGCCCAGCCTGAGGGTTCGGTTGGCACGGCGACGGCAGCAGGTGAGCCCTGGAGCAGGGGGCATGGAGAGGTCAAGGCAGACAGAGCTGGGAGCCCCAGGAACAGGACCCAGGCCAGTGGACGTGGCTCAGCTGAGCCCACCTGATCGCTCAAGGCCACTCCTTACAGGGCCTCTGCTGCTGTCAGAAGCCCTGGGGCCCTGCTACTGGTGGAGGAAGCATTCAGGCCTCAAGGGCACCGGCCTTCTCTGAGGCCTGTGACTGGGCTCAAAAACAGAACATGTGAAAAACAGGGCCCAGACACTGCACTGAAGAAAGGTAGGTTAAGGTGTGAAAACAAAAGCACCAATAAGAAAGGAAAAAGCATAGCTCTTAACACACCCTCATCTGGACTTTGTGGCCAGTCCCTGTAGATTCATTTTCAGTCCCCTAGTCAAGGCTAGGGGTGGGCAAAGTTACCCTCGCTACTGGTGGAACGATATTGCCTAAATTCGCCTCCAGCTCTGTTCTGCCTGCAGGGACATTTTTTAGCTGTTGTGCCAATTTTCTATGCAGATTTTGCTTCCTGAAATGTGTTTTTTCCCTGAAATATCATGTTTTTGACCGCTAAAACAAAATTTCATGGAAAAAATCAATGTCTTCTGGCAAACCATCTGAAATGGTGTTTTTTTCACAAACTATCTGTTTTTAGTCTGAAACTTCTTGTGGCCACCCAAAAACAACATTTCCCATAAAAAACAGAATTTCAGGGAGAAAAAGCCTGAAATTGGCAATTTCTCTCTGTGGGCAGAGCAGGCGAAGTGGCAGAATTTGCCCAGAATTCTGCATTTTTTCTGCTGTGCAAATTATCGGCCGTTTCCACCACCCCCTAGTCAAGGCCATGATATCTATGGACTTCCAGGGGAAGACACTTGCAGCACACAATCATCACCGTTCTAACACCTTCTCTATTTCCATTGACTTCATTGGGATCACCCACCCAAATATATAGCTCTTGCCGACTGGGAGACTCAACAGGATGAAATGTGTAAACCGAATGGTAGTGCGTAAAAAGGGCCAACGAAGGACGTCTTTCTCTTGTAATGTGAAGTGGAAAAAAACAAAGGTGAAGTAGTTCCTTGGTTTTGTAGACAGTAGGGGAATAGTTCTATTTTGATATTTGTGTTTGTACCATGCTCCGCTGCCATCATTTCCAGGGTCTCTAGGCACTCTGTAAATCCTGAAAGAGAGGAGGGTGGGTGGGTGGATGAGGTTAATGGGGAGAGCGGGGAACATGCAAGCTAACTTTGCTGTTGTGTTGATGGGTGCAGGGGAGTGCTTGAGGGGATGCAACTTCACTTTTCTCTCATTGTGACTGTCAGAGCCTGCTCCCCCCCTCTCTCTCTCTCTCTCTATCTGGCTCCCTCTCTCTCTCACACATAGATACATTTACCCTGTCTGCCACAGAGCTCTGGGAATTGACAAATGTGCAACGGGGGAAGTGTAGAGACTCCACTCATTACCATATGCTAGGGGCTAAGGCTGATGGGAGGCAAGATGTTTTGGATAAGAGAAGCAGATCCCTGAGACATGAGGACCCCATGCCCCCATCCATTCAGCTGCCATAGTACATAGGTTGGCAGGCTTGTCCCTGAGTGAAACCTCACTCTAATTTCCTCAGGTACTGCGCTGAGTGTCCAACTCAGACATTTGCCTGCCAGGGCAAAGCGCGCCAGGCGTTTGTAAGGGGTTTGTAAGGCGATCGGGACAGGGGCCAGAATCTCTGGCGCTTTCGCCCAGAAATCTATTCCAGTGTCTTCTGCAGTCCTCAAACTCTTCTGACACTGCGCACACAGCCAAAGGACAGAATGAAATGGAATGAAATCCCCTGCCGCGCCATTCCCCTGGTTTTGTAGCTGTTCCATAACTTCAGTTTCAAAACGATGTTGAAATACTGCCAGTGGTTCTTCGTGGTGAAATGAGGAGCAGGACAGATAAAAGGTGGAGACTGAATACCTTAAAGTGCCCCGTGAAGCTTGGTGTGCCATCCGTTAGGCCTAGAGGGGTGCTGTATCTGCAGGAAGGTAAGGAGAAGCATGCTGACAGTCAATGGGAGAGGTTTGGGGCAGGGGGATAGGACGGCGATCCAGTAACAATTCAATCTGGAGGAGGCCCTTCAGGGTGTCCAGTATGTGTGATGCAGAGGGATAGCTCTGCTGTCCAAAGCCTAACCCTTTACAGTGCAGTATGTGCAATGTAGGAGGCTTGCTTTGCTGTCGGAAGCCAGACCATGTGTGAGTGACGCTTGCAGTGTGGTTGTGCCCATTCTCTGTGATAGGAGTTTGTCCTGCTGCACCCGTTCAGTAGGAGGGAAGCCCATGCTGTAGCACTGTGTGGGTGAAGCTTCCCCTGCTGTTGCCCTGGCAGGACCTGCCATGTAGTGTGACACTCAGATGTCTGTTAAAGCTGGGACAGTGAAGCAGATTTGTCAGGGCCGTGCACTGTTCCTGGTTCATCCTTGATGCCTCGGAAATATGCTGAGGAGGGTTTTAGTGGAGCTAGACATGTGAACAGCATGTCCCAAATGGCATGACACATGTTGCTTTTGTATATGTACAGAGCTTAAAATGGTTTGTAGGAGTCATCAAGAAGGAAAGGACATTCCAATAAAACACCCTTTCATGCTCTAAGCCCCAGCCCTGGGGCCCCGGGGCCCCGAGGTGGGGTCGAGCTCTGGAGCAGCTCAGGAGAAGCTGAGCCGAGGTGTGCCTTTGCCTTGCAAGCTCCCAGCCCTGGGCCCAGGCCCCGGCGGGGGAGGGGAGGCTGTCATTTCACAATGCTCTGCCCAGCCTGAGGGTTCCGTTGGCACGGCGACGGCAGCAGGTGAGCCCTGGAGCAGGGGGCATGGAGAGGTCAAGGCAGACAGAGCTGGGAGCCCCAGGAACAGGACCCAGGCCAGTGGAGGTGGCTCGCAGGAGCCCACCTGACGGCTCGAGGCCACTCCTCACAGGGCCTCTGCTACTATCAGAAGCCCTGGGGCCCTGCTACTGGCGGAGGAAGCATTCAGGCCTCAAAGGGCACCGGCCTTCTCTGAGGCCTGTGACTGGGTTCAAAAACAGAACATGTGAAAAATAGGGCCCAGACACTGCACTGAAGAAAGGTAGGTTAAGGTGTGAAAACAAAAGCACCAATAAGAAAGGAAAAAGCATAGCTCTTAACACACCCTCATCTGGACTTTGTGGCCAGTCCCTGTAGATTCATTTTCAGTCCCCTAGTCAAGGCTAGGGGTGGGCAAAGTTACCCTCACTATTGGTGGAACGATATTTCCTAAATTCGCCTCCAGCTCTGTTCTGCCTGCAGGGACATTTTTTAGCTGTTGTGCCAATTTTCTATGCAGATTTTGCTTCCTGAAATGTGTTCTTTCCCTGAAATATCATGTTTTTGACCGCTAAAACAAAATTTCATGGAAAAAATAAATGTCTTCTGGCAAACCATCTGAAATGGTGTTTTTTTCACAAACTATCTGTTTTCAGTCTGAAACTTCTTGTGGCCACCAAAAAACAACATTTCCCATAAAAAACAGAATTTCAGGGAGAAAAAGCCTGAAATTGGCAATTTCTCTCTGTGGGCAGAGCAGGCGAAGTGGCAGAATTTGCCCAGAATTCTGCATTTTTTCTGCTGTGCAAATTATCGGCCGTTTCCACCACCCCCTAGTCAAGGCCATGATATCTATGGACTTCAAGGGGAAGACACTTGCAGCACACAATCATCACCGTTCTAACACCTTCTCTATTTCCATTGACTTCATTGGGATCACCCACCCAAATATATAGCTCTTGCCGACTGGGAGACTCAACAGGATGAAATGTGTAAACCGAATGGTAGTGCGTAAAAAGGGCCAACGAAGGACGTCTTTCTCTTGTAATGTGAAGTGGAAAAAAACAAAGGTGAAGTAGTTCCTTGGTTTTGTAGACAGTAGGGGAATAGTTCTATTTTGATATTTGTGTTTGTACCATGCTCCGCTGCCATCATTTCCAGGGTCTCTAGGCACTCTGCAAGTCCTGAAAGAGAGGAGGGTGGGTGGGTGGGTGGGTGAGGTTAATGGGGAGAGCGGGGAACATGCAAGCTAACTTTGCTGTTGTGTTGATGGGTGCAGGGGAGTGCTTGGGGGATGCAACTTCACTTTTCTCTCATTGTGACTGTCAGAGCCTGCCCCCCCCTTTCTCTCTCTCTCTCTCTCTCTCTCTCTCTATCTTGCTCCCTCTCTGTCTCACACATAGATACATTTACCCTGTCTGCCACAGAGCTCTGGGAATTGACAAATGTGCAACGGGGGAAGTGTAGAGACTCCTCTCATTACCATATGCTAGGGGCTAAGGCTGATGGGAGGCAAGATGTTTTGGATAAGAGAAGCAGATCCCTGAGACATGAGGACCCCATGCCCCCATCCATTCAGCTGCCATAGTACATAGGTTGGCAGGCTTGTCCCTGAGTGAAACCTCACTCTAATTTCCTCAGGTACTGCGCTGAGTGTCCAACTCAGACATTTGCCCGCCAGGGCAAAGCCCGCCAGGCGTTTGTAAGGCGATCGGGGCAGGGGCCAGAATCTCTGGCGCTTTCGCCCAGAAATCTATTCCAGTGTCTTCTGCAGTCCTCAAACTCTTCTGACACTGCGCACACAGCCAAAGGACAGAATGAAATGGAATGAAATCCCCTGCCGCGCCATTCCCCTGGTTTTGTAGCTGTTCCATAACTTCAGTTTCAAAATGTTGTTGAAATACTGCCAGTGGTTCTTCGTGGTGAAATGAGGAGCAGGACAGATAAAAGGTGGAGACTGAATACCTGAAAGTGCCCCGTGAAGCTTGATGTGCCATCCGTTAGGCCTAGAGGGGTGCTGTATCTGCAGGAAGGTAAGGAGAAGCATGCTGACAGTCAATGGGAGAGGTTTGGGGCAGGGGGATAGGACGGCGATCAAGTAACAATTCAATCTGGAGGAGGCCCTTCAGCGAGTCCAGTATGTGTGATGCAGAGGGATAGCTCTGCTGTCCAAAGCCTAACCCTTTACAGTGCAGTATGTGCAATGTAGGAGGCTTGCTTTGCTGTCGGAAGCCAGACCATGTGTGAGTGACGCTTGCAGTGTGGTTGTGCCCATTCTCTGTGACAGGAATTTGTCCTGCTGCACCGTTCAGTAGGAGGGAAGCCCATGCTGTAGCACTGTGTGAGTGAAGCTTCCCCTGCTGTTGCCCTGGCAGGACCTGCCATGTAGTGTGACACTCAGATGTCTGTTAAAGCTGGGACAGTGAAGCAGATTTGTCAGGGCCGTGCACTGTTCCTGGTTCATCCTTGATGCCTCGGAAATATGCTGAGGAGGGTTTTAGTGGAGCTAGACATGTGAACAGCATGTCCCAAATGGCATGACACATGTTGCTTTTGTATATGTACAGAGCTTAAAATGGTTTGTAGGAGTCATCAAGAAGGAAAGGACATTCCAATAAAACGCCCTTTCCTGCTCTGAGCCCTAGCCCTGGGGCCCCGGGGCCCCGGGGGGTCGAGCTCTGGAGCAGCTCAGGAGAAGCTGAGCTGAGGTGTGTCTTTGCCTTGCAAGCTCCCAGCCCTGGGCCCAGGCCCCGGCGGGGGAGGGGAGGCTGTCATTTCACAATGCTCTGCCCAGCCTGAGGGTTCCGTTGGCACGGCGACGGCAGCAGGTGAGCCCTGGAGCAGGGGGCATGGAGAGGTCAAGGCAGACAGAGCTGGGAGCCCCAGGAACAGGACCCAGGCCAGTGGAGGTGGCTCAGCTGAGCCCACCTGATCGCTCGAGGCCACTCCTTACAGGGCCTCTGCTGCTGTCAGAAGCCCTGGGGCCCTGCTACTGGTGGAGGAAGCATTCAGGCCTCAAAGGGCACCGGCCTTCTCTGAGGCCTGTGACTGGGCTCAAAAACAGAACATGTGAAAAACAGGGCCCAGACACTGCACTGAAGAAAGGTAGGTTAAGGTGTGAAAACAAAAGCACCAATAAGAAAGGAAAAAGCATAGCTCTTAACACACCCTCATCTGGACTTTGTGGCCAGTCCCTGTAGATTCATTTTCAGTCCCCTAGTCAAGGCTAGGGGTGGGCAAAGTTACCCTCGCTACTGGTGGAACGATATTGCCTAAATTCGTCTCCAGCTCTGTTCTGCCTGCAGGGACATTTTTTAGCTGTTGTGCCAATTTTCTATGCAGATTTTGCTTCCTGAAATGTGTTTTTTCCCTGAAATATCATGTTTTTGACCGCTAAAACAAAATTTCATGGAAAAAATCAATGTCTTCTGGCAAACCATCTGAAATGGTGTTTTTTTCACAAACTATCTGTTTTCAGTCTGAAACTTCTTGTGGCCACCCAAAAACAACATTTCCCATAAAAAACAGAATTTCAGGGAGAAAAAGCCTGAAATTGGCAATTTCTCTCTGTGGGCAGAGCAGGCGAAGTGGTAGAATTTGCCCAGAATTCTGCATTTTTTCTGCTGTGCAAATTATCGGCCGTTTCCACCACCCCCTAGTCAAGGCCATGATATCTATGGACTTCCAGGGGAAGACACTTGCAGCACACAATCATCACCGTTCTAACACCTTCTCTATTTCCATTGGGCCTCATTCCGAGTATGGCGGTAAGGGATAGCGGCCACCGCTAACGAGAGCGGTGGCGGTAATCCCTTACCGCCATACTCCGAGTTCCCTTAGCGCCATGGTGCTTTTAACACCTGCTTTAAGCAGGCGTTAAATACCATGGCGCTAAGGGACCTTGATGTTAATTACGCCACCGTAATTTACGGTGGCGTAATTGACGCCTTCCCCACTCCCATTATGCCCTATGGGGCAAGAATGGGAATGGGGAAGGGTAAATGGGGATTGGGGAATTACCGCCCCGCCAACCTTGGAATGGGGCGGTAATTCCACCAACCACCAAGGCGCTGCCGGTCCGGGTACGGCGTCAACCAAGGCGTTAATAGCGCCATTGGTTAGCGCCGTACTCGGAATGAGGCCCATTGACTTCATTGGGATCACCCACCCAAATATATAGCTCTTGCCGACTGGGAGACTCAACAGGATGAAATGTGTAAACCGAATGGCAGTGCGTAAAAAGGGCCAACGAAGGACGTCTTTCTCTTGTAATGTGAAGTGGAAAAAACAAAGGTGAAGTAGTTCCTTGGTTTTGTAGACAGTAGGGGAATAGTTCTATTTTGATATTTGTGTTTGTACCATGCTCCGCTGCCATCATTTCCAGGGTCTCTAGGCACTCTGCAAGTCCTGAAAGAGAGGAGGGTGGGTGGGTGGGTGGGTTAGTGGGGAGAACGGGGAACATGCAAGCTAACGTTGCTGTTGTGTTGATGGGTGCAGGGGAGTGCTTGAGGGGATGCAACTTCACTTTTCTCTCATTGTGACTGTCAGAGCCTGCTCCCCCCCTCTCTCTCTCTCTATCTGGCTCCCTCTCTCTCTCACACATAGATACATTTACCCTGTCTGCCACAGAGCTCTGGGAATTGACAAATGTGCAACGGGGGAAGTGTAGAGACTCCACTCATTACCATATGCTAGGGGCTAAGGCTGATGGGAGGCAAGATGTTTTGGATAAGAGAAGCAGATCCCTGAGACATGAGGACCCCATGCCCCCATCCATTCAGCTGCCATAGTACATAGGTTGGCAGGCTTGTCCCTGAGTGAAACCTCACTCTAATTTCCTCAGGTACTGCGCTGAGTGTCCAACTCAGACATTTGCCTGCCAGGGCAAAGCGCGCCAGGCGTTTGTAAGGTGTTTGTAAGGCGATCGGGACAGGGGCCAGAATCTCTGGCGCTTTCGCCCAGAAATCTATTCCAGTGTCTTCTGCAGTCCTCAAACTCTTCTGACACTGCGCACACAGCCAAAGGACAGAATGAAATGGAATGAAATCCCCTGCCGCGCCATTCCCCTGGTTTTGTAGCTGTTCCATAACTTCAGTTTCAAAATGTTGTTGAAATACTGCCAGTGGTTCTTCGTGGTGAAATGAGGAGCAGGACAGATAAAAGGTGGAGACTGAATACCTGAAAGTGCCCCGTGAAGCTTGATGTGCCATCCGTTAGGCCTAGAGGGGTGCTGTATCTGCAGGAAGGTAAGGAGAAGCATGCTGACAGTCAATGGGAGAGGTTTGGGGCAGGGGGATAGGACGGCGATCAAGTAACAATTCAATCTGGAGGAGGCCCTTCAGCGAGTCCAGTATGTGTGATGCAGAGGGATAGCTCTGCTGTCCAAAGCCTAACCCTTTACAGTGCAGTATGTGCAATGTAGGAGGCTTGCTTTGCTGTCGGAAGCCAGACCATGTGTGAGTGACGCTTGCAGTGTGGTTGTGCCCATTCTCTGTGACAGGAATTTGTCCTGCTGCACCGTTCAGTAGGAGGGAAGCCCATGCTGTAGCACTGTGTGAGTGAAGCTTCCCCTGCTGTTGCCCTGGCAGGACCTGCCATGTAGTGTGACACTCAGATGTCTGTTAAAGCTGGGACAGTGAAGCAGATTTGTCAGGGCCGTGCACTGTTCCTGGTTCATCCTTGATGCCTCGGAAATATGCTGAGGAGGGTTTTAGTGGAGCTAGACATGTGAACAGCATGTCCCAAATGGCATGACACATGTTGCTTTTGTATATGTACAGAGCTTAAAATGGTTTGTAGGAGTCATCAAGAAGGAAAGGACATTCCAATAAAACGCCCTTTCCTGCTCTGAGCCCTAGCCCTGGGGCCCCGGGGCCCCGGGGGGTCGAGCTCTGGAGCAGCTCAGGAGAAGCTGAGCTGAGGTGTGTCTTTGCCTTGCAAGCTCCCAGCCCTGGGCCCAGGCCCCGGCGGGGGAGGGGAGGCTGTCATTTCACAATGCTCTGCCCAGCCTGAGGGTTCCGTTGGCACGGCGACGGCAGCAGGTGAGCCCTGGAGCAGGGGGCATGGAGAGGTCAAGGCAGACAGAGCTGGGAGCCCCAGGAACAGGACCCAGGCCAGTGGACGTGGCTCAGCTGAGCCCACCTGATCGCTCGAGGCCACTCCTTACAGGGCCTCTGCTGCTGTCAGAAGCCCTGGGGCCCTGCTACTGGTAGAGGAAGCATTCAGGCCTCAAAGGGCACCGGCCTTTTCTGAGGCCTGTGACTGGGCTCAAAAACAGAACATGTGAAAAACAGGGCCCAGACACTGCACTGAAGAAAGGTAGGTTAAGGTGTGAAAACAAAAGCACCAATAAGAAAGGAAAAAGCATAGCTCTTAACACACCCTCATCTGGACTTTGTGGCCAGTCCCTGTAGATTCATTTTCAGTCCCCTAGTCAAGGCTAGGGGTGGGCAAAGTTACCCTCGCTACTGGTGGAACGATATTGCCTAAATTCGCCTCCAGCTCTGTTCTGCCTGCAGGGACATTTTTTAGCTGTTGTGCCAATTTTCTATGCAGATTTTGCTTCCTGAAATGTGTTTTTTCCCTGAAATATCATGTTTTTGACCGCTAAAACAAAATTTCATGGAAAAAATCAATGTCTTCTGGCAAACCATCTGAAATGTTGTTTTTTTCACAAACTATCTGTTTTCAGTCTGAAACTTCTTGTGGCCACCCAAAAACAACATTTCCCATAAAAAACAGAATTTCAGGGAGAAAAAGCCTGAAATTGGCAATTTCTCTCTGTGGGCAGAGCAGGCGAAGTGGCAGAATTTGCCCAGAATTCTGCATTTTTTCTGCTGTGCAAATTATCGGCCGTTTCCACCACCCCCTAGACAAGGCCATGATATCTATGGACTTCCAGGGGAAGACACTTGCAGCACACAATCATCACCGTTCTAACACCTTCTCTATTTCCATTGACTTCATTGGGATCACCCACCCAAATATATAGCTCTTGCCGACTGGGAGACTCAACAGGATGAAATGTGTAAACCGAATGGCAGTGCGTAAAAAGGGCCAACGAAGGACGTCTTTCTCTTGTAATGTGAAGTGGAAAAAACAAAGGTGAAGTAGTTCCTTGGTTTTGTAGACAGTAGGGGAATAGTTCTATTTTGATATTTGTGTTTGTACCATGCTCCGCTGCCATCATTTCCAGGGTCTCTAGGCACTCTGCAAGTCCTGAAAGAGAGGAGGGTGGGTGGGTGGGTTAGTGGGGAGAACGGGGAACATGCAAGCTAACGTTGCTGTTGTGTTGATGGGTGCAGGGGAGTGCTTGAGGGGATGCAACTTCACTTTTCTCTCATTGTGACTGTCAGAGCCTGCTCCCCCCCTCTCTCTCTCTCTCTCTATCTGGCTCCCTCTCTCTCTCACACATAGATACATTTACCCTGTCTGCCACAGAGCTCTGGGAATTGACAAATGTGCAACGGGGGAAGTGTAGAGACTCCACTCATTACCATATGCTAGGGGCTAAGGCTGATGGGAGGCAAGATGTTTTGGATAAGAGAAGCAGATCCCTGAGACATGAGGACCCCATGCCCCCATCCATTCAGCTGCCATAGTACATAGGTTGGCAGGCTTGTCCCTGAGTGAAACCTCACTCTAATTTCCTCAGGTACTGCGCTGAGTGTCCAACTCAGACATTTGCCTGCCAGGGCAAAGCGCGCCAGGCGTTTGTAAGGTGTTTGTAAGGCGATCGGGACAGGGGCCAGAATCTCTGGCGCTTTCGCCCAGAAATCTATTCCAGTGTCTTCTGCAGTCCTCAAACTCTTCTGACACTGCGCACACAGCCAAAGGACAGAATGAAATGGAATGAAATCCCCTGCCGCGCCATTCCCCTGGTTTTGTAGCTGTTCCATAACTTCAGTTTCAAAACGATGTTGAAATACTGCCAGTGGTTCTTCGTGGTGAAATGAGGAGCAGGACAGATAAAAGGTGGAGACTGAATACCTTAAAGTGCCCCGTGAAGCTTGGTGTGCCATCCGTTAGGCCTAGAGGGGTGCTGTATCTGCAGGAAGGTAAGGAGAAGCATGCTGACAGTCAATGGGAGAGGTTTGGGGCAGGGGGATAGGACTGCGATCCAGTAACAATTCAATCTGGAGGAGGCCCTTCAGGGTGTCCAGTATGTGTGATGCAGAGGGATAGCTCTGCTGTCCAAAGCCTAACCCTTTACAGTGCAGTATGTGCAATGTAGGAGGCTTGCTTTGCTGTCGGAAGCCAGACCATGTGTGAGTGACGCTTGCAGTGTGGTTGTGCCCATTCTCTGTGATAGGAGTTTGTCCTGCTGCACCCGTTCAGTAGGAGGGAAGCCCATGCTGTAGCACTGTGTGGGTGAAGCTTCCCCTGCTGTTGCCCTGGCAGGACCTGCCATGTAGTGTGACACTCAGATGTCTGTTAAAGCTGGGACAGTGAAGCAGATTTGTCAGGGCCGTGCACTGTTCCTGGTTCATCCTTGATGCCTCGGAAATATGCTGAGGAGGGTTTTAGTGGAGCTAGACATGTGAACAGCATGTCCCAAATGGCATGACACATGTTGCTTCTGTATATGTACAGTGCTTAAAATGGTTTGTAGGAGTCATCAAGAAGGAAAGGACATTCCAATAAAACACCTTTTCATGCTCTAAGCCCCAGCCCTGGGGCCCCGGGGCCCCGGGGGGTCGAGCTCTGGAGCAGCTCAGGAGAAGCTGAGCTGAGGTGTGCCTTTGCCTTGCAAGCTCCCAGCCCTGGGCCCAGGCCCCAGCGGCGGGGGAGGGGAGGCTGTCATTTCACAATGCTCTGCCCAGCCTGAGGGTTCCGTTGGCACGGCGACGGCAGCAGGTGAGCCCTGGAGCAGGGGGCATGGAGAGGTCAAGGCAGACAGAGCTGGGAGCCCCAGGAACAGGACCCAGGCCAGTGGAGGTGGCTCGCAGGAGCCCACCTGACGGCTCGAGGCCACTCCTCACAGGGCCTCTGCTGCTATCAGAAGCCCTGGGGCCCTGCTACTGGCGGAGGAAGCATTCAGGCCTCAAAGGGCACCGGCCTTCTCTGAGGCCTGTGACTGGGTTCAAAAACAGAACATGTGAAAAATAGGGCCCTGACACTGCACTGAAGAAAGGTAGGTTAAGGTGTGAAAACAAAAGCACCAATAAGAAAGGAAAAAGCATAGCTCTTAATACACCCTCATCTGGACTTTGTGGCCAGTCCCTGTAGATTCATTTTCAGTCCCCTAGTCAAGGCTAGGGGTGGGCAAAGTTACCCTCACTATTGGTGGAACGATATTGCCTAAATTCGCCTCCAGCTCTGTTCTGCCTGCAGGGACATTTTTTAGCTGTTGTGCCAATTTTCTATGCAGATTTTGCTTCCTGAAGTGTGTTTTTTCCCTGAAATATCATGTTTTTGACCGCTAAAACAAAATTTAATGGAAAAAATCAATGTCTTCTGGCAAACCATCTGAAATGGTGTTTTTTTCACAAACTATCTGTTTTCAGTCTGAAACTTCTTGTGGCCACCCAAAAACAACATTTCCCATAAAAAAACCGAATTTCAGGGAGAAAAAGCCTGAAATTGGCAATTTCTCTCCTTGGGCAGAGCAGGCGAAGTGGCAGAATTTGCCCAGAATTCTGCATTTTTTCTGCTGTGCAAATTATCGGCCGTTTCCACCACCCCCTAGTCAAGGCCATGATATCTATGGACTTCAAGGGGAAGACACTTGCAGCACACAATCATCACCGTTCTAACACCTTCTCTATTTCCATTGACTTCATTGGGATCACCCACCCAAATATATAGTTCTTGCCGACTGGGAGACTCAACAGGATGAAATGTGTAAACCGAATGGTAGTGCGTAAAAAGGGCCAACGAAGGACGTCTTTCTCTTGTAATGTGAAGTGGAAAAAAACAAAGGTGAAGTAGTTCCTTGGTTTTGTAGACAGTAGGGGAATAGTTCTATTTTGATATTTGTGTTTGTACCATGCTCCGCTGCCATCATTTCCAGGGTCTCTAGGCACTCTGCAAGTCCTGAAAGAGAGGAGGGTGGGTGGGTGGGTGGGTGGATGAGGTTAATGGGGAGAGCGGGGAACATGCAAGCTAACTTTGCTGTTGTGTTGATGGGTGCAGGGGAGTGCTTGGGGGATGCAACTTCACTTTTCTCTCATTGTGACTGTCAGAGCCTGCCCCCCCTCTCTCTCTCTCTCTCTCTCTCTCTCTCTCTATCTAGCTCCCTCTCTGTCTCACACATAGATACATTTACCCTGTCTGCCACAGAGCTCTGGGAATTGACAAATGTGCAACGGGGGAAGTGTAGAGACTCCTCTCATTACCATATGCTAGGGGCTAAGGCTGATGGGAGGCAAGATGTTTTGGATAAGAGAAGCAGATCCCTGAGACATGAGGACCCCATGCCCCCATCCATTCAGCTGCCATAGTACATAGGTTGGCAGGCTTGTCCCTGAGTGAAACCTCTCTCTAATTTCCTCAGGTACTGCGCTGAGTGTCCAACTCAGACATTTGCCCGCCAGGGCAAAGCCCGCCAGGCGTTTGTAAGGCGATCGGGGCAGGGGCCAGAATCTCTGGCGCTTTCGCCCAGAAATCTATTCCAGTGTCTTCTGCAGTCCTCAAACTCTTCTGACACTGCGCACACAGCCAAAGGACAGAATGAAATGGAATGAAATCCCCTGCCGCGCCATTCCCCTGGTTTTGTAGCTGTTCCATAACTTCAGTTTCAAAATGTTGTTGAAATACTGCCAGTGGTTCTTCGTGGTGAAATGAGGAGCAGGACAGATAAAAGGTGGAGACTGAATACCTGAAAGTGCCCCGTGAAGCTTGGTGTGCCATCCGTTAGGCCTAGAGGGGTGCTGTATCTGCAGGAAGGTAAGGAGAAGCATGCTGACAGTCAATGGGAGAGGTTTGGGGCAGGGGGATAGGACGGCGATCAAGTAACAATTCAATCTGGAGGAGGCCCTTCAGCGAGTCCAGTATGTGTGATGCAGAGGGATAGCTCTGCTGTCCAAAGCCTAACCCTTTACAGTGCAGTATGTGCAATGTAGGAGGCTTGCTTTGCTGTCGGAAGCCAGACCATGTGTGAGTGACGCTTGCAGTGTGGTTGTGCCCATTCTCTGTGACAGGAGTTTGTCCTGCTGCACCGTTCAGTAGGAGGGAAGCCCATGCTGTAGCACTGTGTGAGTGAAGCTTCCCCTGCTGTTGCCCTGGCAGGACCTGCCATGTAGTGTGACACTCAGATGTCTGTTAAAGCTGGGACAGTGAAGCAGATTTGTCAGGGCCGTGCACTGTTCCTGGTTCATCCTTGAAGCCTCGGAAATATGCTGAGGAGGGTTTTAGTGGAGCTAGACATGTGAACAGCATGTCCCAAATGGCATGACACATGTTGCTTTTGTATATGTACAGAGCTTAAAATGGTTTGTAGGAGTCATCAAGAAGGAAAGGACATTCCAATAAAACGCCCTTTCCTGCTCTGAGCCCTAGCCCTGGGGCCCCGGGGCCCCGGGGGGTCGAGCTCTGGAGCAGCTCAGGAGAAGCTGAGCTGAGGTGTGTCTTTGCCTTGCAAGCTCCCAGCCCTGGGCCCAGGCCCCAGCGGCGGGGGAGGGGAGGCTGTCATTTCACAATGCTCTGCCCAGCCTGAGGGTTCCGTTGGCACGGCGACGGCAGCAGGTGAGCCCTGGAGCAGGGGGCATGGAGAGGTCAAGGCAGACAGAGCTGGGAGCCCCAGGAACAGGACCCAGGCCAGTGGACGTGGCTCAGCTGAGCCCACCTGATCGCTCGAGGCCACTCCTTACAGGGCCTCTGCTGCTGTCAGAAGCCCTGGGGCCCTGCTACTGGCAGAGGAAGCATTCAGGCCTCAAAAGGCACCGGCCTTCTCTGAGGCCTGTGACTGGGCTCAAAAACAGAACATGTGAAAAACAGGGCCCAGACACTGCACTGAAGAAAGGTAGGTTAAGGTGTGAAAACAAAAGCACCAATAAGAAAGGAAAAAGCATAGCTCTTAACACACCCTCATCTGGACTTTGTGGCCAGTCCCTGTAGATTCATTTTCAGTCCCCTAGTCAAGGCTAGGGGTGGGCAAAGTTACCCTCACTATTGGTGGAACGATATTGCCTAAATTCGCCTCCAGCTCTGTTCTGCCTGCAGGGACATTTTTTAGCTGTTGTGCCAATTTTCTATGCAGATTTTGCTTCCTGAAATGTGTTTTTTCCCTGAAATATCATGTTTTTGACCGCTAAAACAAAATTTCATGGAAAAAATCAATGTCTTCTGGCAAACCATCTGAAATGGTGTTTTTTTCACAAACTATCTGTTTTCAGTCTGAAACTTCTTGTGGCCACCCAAAAACAACATTTCCCATAAAAAACAGAATTTCAGGGAGAAAAAGCCTGAAATTGGCAATTTCTCTCTGTGGGCAGAGCAGGCGAAGTGGCAGAATTTGCCCAGAATTCTGCATTTTTTCTGCTGTGCAAATTATCGGCCGTTTCCACCACCCCCTAGTCAAGGCCATGATATCTATGGACTTCAAGGGGAAGACACTTGCAGCACACAATCATCACCGTTCTAACACCTTCTCTATTTCCATTGACTTCATTGGGATCACCCACCCAAATATATAGCTCTTGCCGACTGGGAGACTCAACAGGATGAAATGTGTAAACCGAATGGTAGTGCGTAAAAAGGGCCAACGAAGGACGTCTTTCTCTTGTAATGTGAAGTGGAAAAAAACAAAGGTGAAGTAGTTCCTTGGTTTTGTAGACAGTAGGGGAATAGTTCTATTTTGATATTTGTGTTTGTACCATGCTCCGCTGCCATCATTTCCAGGGTCTCTAGGCACTCTGTAAATCCTGAAAGAGAGGAGGGTGGGTGGGTGGATGAGGTTAATGGGGAGAGCGGGGAACATGCAAGCTAACTTTGCTGTTGTGTTGATGGGTGCAGGGGAGTGCTTGAGGGGATGCAACTTCACTTTTCTCTCATTGTGACTGTCAGAGCCTGCTCCCCCCCCTCTCTCTCTCTCTCTCTATATCTGGCTCCCTCTCTCTCTCACACATAGATACATTTACCCTGTCTGCCACAGAGCTCTGGGAATTGACAAATGTGCAACGGGGGAAGTGTAGAGACTCCACTCATTACCATATGCTAGGGGCTAAGGCTGATGGAAGGCAAGATGTTTTGGATAAGAGAAGCAGATCCCTGAGACATGAGGACCCCATGCCCCCATCCATTCAGCTGCCATAGTACATAGGTTGGCAGGCTTGTCCCTGAGTGAAACCTCACTCTAATTTCCTCAGGTACTGCGCTGAGTGTCCAACTCAGACATTTGCCCGCCAGGGCAAAGCCCGCCAGGCGTTTGTAAGGCGTTTGTAAGGCGATCGGGGCAGGGGCCAGAATCTCTGGCGCTTTCGCCCAGAAATCTATTCCAGTGTCTTCTGCAGTCCTCAAACTCTTCTGACACTGCGCACACAGCCAAAGGACAGAATGAAATGGAATGAAATCCCCTGCCGCGCCATTCCCCTGGTTTTGTAGCTGTTCCATAACTTCAGTTTCAAAATGATGTTGAAATACTGCCAGTGGTTCTTCGTGGTGAAATGAGGAGCAGGACAGATAAAAGGTGGAGACTGAATACCTGAAAGTGCCCCGTGAAGCTTGGTGTGCCATCCGTTAGGCCTAGAGGGGTGCTGTATCTGCAGGAAGGTAAGGAGAAGCATGCTGACAGTCAATGGGAGAGGTTTGGGGCAGGGGGATAGGACGGCGATCAAGTAACAATTCAATCTGGAGGAGGCCCTTCAGCGTGTCCAGTATGTGTGATGCAGAGGGATAGCTCTGCTGTCCAAAGCCTAACCCTTTACAGTGCAGTATGTGCAATGTAGGAGGCTTGCTTTGCTGTCGGAAGCCAGACCATGTGTGAGTGACGCTTGCAGTGTGGTTGTGCCCATTCTCTGTGACAGGAGTTTGTCCTGCTGCACCGTTCAGTAGGAGGGAAGCCCATGCTGTAGCACTGTGTGAGTGAAGCTTCCCCTGCTGTTGCCCTGGCAGGACCTGCCATGTAGTGTGACACTCAGATGTCTGTTAAAGCTGGGACAGTGAAGCAGATTTGTCAGGGCCGTGCACTGTTCCTGGTTCATCCTTGATGCCTCGGAAATATGCTGAGGAGGGTTTTAGTGGAGCTAGACATGTGAACAGCATGTCCCAAATGGCATGACACATGTTGCTTTTGTATATGTACAGAGCTTAAAATGGTTTGTAGGAGTCATCAAGAAGGAATGGACATTCCAATAAAACGCCATTTCCTGCTCTGAGCCCTAGCCCTGGGGCCCCGGGGCCCCGGGGGGTCGAGCTCTGGAGCAGCTCAGGAGAAGCTGAGCTGACGTGTGTCTTTGCCTTGCAAGCTCCCAGCCCTGGGCCCAGGCCCCGGCGGGGGAGGGGAGGCTGTCATTTCACAATGCTCTGCCCAGCCTGAGGGTTCCGTTGGCACGGCGACGGCAGCAGGTGAGCCCTGGAGCAGGGGGCTTGGAGAGGTCAAGGGAGACAGAGCTGGGAGCCCCAGGAACAGGACCCAGGCCAGTGGAGGTGGCTCAGCTGAGCCCACCTGACGGCTCGAGGCCACTCCTCACAGGGCCTCTGCTGCTGACAGAAGCCCTGGGGCCCTGCTACTGGTGGAGGAAGCATTCAGGCCTCAAAGGGCACCGGCCTTCTCTGAGGCCTGTGACTGGGCTCAAAAACAGAACATGTGAAAAATAGGGCCCAGACACTGCACTGAAGAAAGGTAGGATAAGGTGTGAAAACAAAAGCACCAATAAGAAAGGAAAAAGCATAGCTCTTAACACACCCTCATCTGGACTTTGTGGCCAGTCCCTGTAGATTCATTTTCAGTCCCCTAGTCAAGGCTAGGGGTGGGCAAAGTTACCCTCACTACTGGTGGAACGATATTGCCCAAATTCGCCTCCAGCTCTGTTCTGCCTGCAGGGACATTTTTTAGCTGTTGTGCCAATTTTCTATGCAGATTTTGCTTCCTGAAATGTGTTTTTTCCCTGAAATATCATGTTTTTGACCGCTAAAACAAAATTTCATGGAAAAAATCAATGTCTTCTGGCAAACCATCTGAAATGGTGTTTTTTTCACAAACTATCTGTTTTCAGTCTGAAACTTCTTGTGGCCACCCAAAAACAACATTTCCCATAAAAAAACAGAATTTCAGGGAGAAAAAGCCTGAAATTGGCAATTTCTCTCTGGGCAGAGCAGGCGAAGTGGCAGAATTTGCCCAGAATTCTGCATTTTTTCTGCTGTGCAAATTATCGGCCGTTTCCACCACCCCCTAGTCAAGGCCATGATATCTATGGACTTCAAGGGGAAGACACTTGCAGCACACAATCATCACCGTTCTAACACCTTCTCTATTTCCATTGACTTCATTGGGATCACCCACCCAAATATATAGCTCTTGCCGACTGGGAGACTCAACAGGATGAAATGTGTAAACCGAATGGTAGTGCGTAAAAAGGGCCAACGAAGGACGTCTTTCTCTTGTAATGTGAAGTGGAAAAAAACAAAGGTGAAGTAGTTCCTTGGTTTTGTAGACAGTAGGGGAATAGTTCTATTTTGATATTTGTGTTTGTACCATGCTCCGCTGCCATCATTTCCAGGGTCTCTAGGCACTCTGTAAATCCTGAAAGAGAGGAGGGTGGGTGGGTGGATGAGGTTAATGGGGAGAGCGGGGAACATGCAAGCTAACTTTGCTGTTGTGTTGATGGGTGCAGGGGAGTGCTTGAGGGGATGCAACTTCACTTTTCTCTCATTGTGACTGTCAGAGCCTGCTCCCCCCCTCTCTCTCTCTCTCTCTATCTGGCTCCCTCTCTCTCTCACACATAGATACATTTACCCTGTCTGCCACAGAGCTCTGGGAATTGACAAATGTGCAACGGGGGAAGTGTAGAGACTCCACTCATTACCATATGCTAGGGGCTAAGGCTGATGGGAGGCAAGATGTTTTGGATAAGAGAAGCAGATCCCTGAGACATGAGGACCCCATGCCCCCATCCATTCAGCTGCCATAGTACATAGGTTGGCAGGCTTGTCCCTGAGTGAAACCTCACTCTAATTTCCTCAGGTACTGCGCTGAGTGTCCAACTCAGACATTTGCCTGCCAGGGCAAAGCGCGCCAGGCGTTTGTAAGGGGTTTGTAAGGCGATCGGGACAGGGGCCAGAATCTCTGGCGCTTTCGCCCAGAAATCTATTCCAGTGTCTTCTGCAGTCCTCAAACTCTTCTGACACTGCGCACACAGCCAAAGGACAGAATGAAATGGAATGAAATCCCCTGCCGCGCCATTCCCCTGGTTTTGTAGCTGTTCCATAACTTCAGTTTCAAAACGATGTTGAAATACTGCCAGTGGTTCTTCGTGGTGAAATGAGGAGCAGGACAGATAAAAGGTGGAGACTGAATACCTTAAAGTGCCCCGTGAAGCTTGGTGTGCCATCCGTTAGGCCTAGAGGGGTGCTGTATCTGCAGGAAGGTAAGGAGAAGCATGCTGACAGTCAATGGGAGAGGTTTGGGGCAGGGGGATAGGACGGCGATCCAGTAACAATTCAATCTGGAGGAGGCCCTTCAGGGTGTCCAGTATGTGTGATGCAGAGGGATAGCTCTGCTGTCCAAAGCCTAACCCTTTACAGTGCAGTATGTGCAATGTAGGAGGCTTGCTTTGCTGTCGGAAGCCAGACCATGTGTGAGTGACGCTTGCAGTGTGGTTGTGCCCATTCTCTGTGATAGGAGTTTGTCCTGCTGCACCCGTTCAGTAGGAGGGAAGCCCATGCTGTAGCACTGTGTGGGTGAAGCTTCCCCTGCTGTTGCCCTGGCAGGACCTGCCATGTAGTGTGACACTCAGATGTCTGTTAAAGCTGGGACAGTGAAGCAGATTTGTCAGGGCCGTGCACTGTTCCTGGTTCATCCTTGATGCCTCGGAAATATGCTGAGGAGGGTTTTAGTGGAGCTAGACATGTGAACAGCATGTCCCAAATGGCATGACACATGTTGCTTTTGTATATGTACAGAGCTTAAAATGGTTTGTAGGAGTCATCAAGAAGGAAAGGACATTCCAATAAAACACCCTTTCATGCTCTAAGCCCCAGCCCTGGGGCCCCGGGGCCCCGAGGTGGGGTCGAGCTCTGGAGCAGCTCAGGAGAAGCTGAGCCGAGGTGTGCCTTTGCCTTGCAAGCTCCCAGCCCTGGGCCCAGGCCCCGGCGGGGGAGGGGAGGCTGTCATTTCACAATGCTCTGCCCAGCCTGAGGGTTCCGTTGGCACGGCGACGGCAGCAGGTGAGCCCTGGAGCAGGGGGCATGGAGAGGTCAAGGCAGACAGAGCTGGGAGCCCCAGGAACAGGACCCAGGCCAGTGGAGGTGGCTCGCAGGAGCCCACCTGACGGCTCGAGGCCACTCCTCACAGGGCCTCTGCTACTATCAGAAGCCCTGGGGCCCTGCTACTGGCGGAGGAAGCATTCAGGCCTCAAAGGGCACCGGCCTTCTCTGAGGCCTGTGACTGGGTTCAAAAACAGAACATGTGAAAAATAGGGCCCAGACACTGCACTGAAGAAAGGTAGGTTAAGGTGTGAAAACAAAAGCACCAATAAGAAAGGAAAAAGCATAGCTCTTAACACACCCTCATCTGGACTTTGTGGCCAGTCCCTGTAGATTCATTTTCAGTCCCCTAGTCAAGGCTAGGGGTGGGCAAAGTTACCCTCACTATTGGTGGAACGATATTTCCTAAATTCGCCTCCAGCTCTGTTCTGCCTGCAGGGACATTTTTTAGCTGTTGTGCCAATTTTCTATGCAGATTTTGCTTCCTGAAATGTGTTCTTTCCCTGAAATATCATGTTTTTGACCGCTAAAACAAAATTTCATGGAAAAAATAAATGTCTTCTGGCAAACCATCTGAAATGGTGTTTTTTTCACAAACTATCTGTTTTCAGTCTGAAACTTCTTGTGGCCACCAAAAAACAACATTTCCCATAAAAAACAGAATTTCAGGGAGAAAAAGCCTGAAATTGGCAATTTCTCTCTGTGGGCAGAGCAGGCGAAGTGGCAGAATTTGCCCAGAATTCTGCATTTTTTCTGCTGTGCAAATTATCGGCCGTTTCCACCACCCCCTAGTCAAGGCCATGATATCTATGGACTTCAAGGGGAAGACACTTGCAGCACACAATCATCACCGTTCTAACACCTTCTCTATTTCCATTGACTTCATTGGGATCACCCACCCAAATATATAGCTCTTGCCGACTGGGAGACTCAACAGGATGAAATGTGTAAACCGAATGGTAGTGCGTAAAAAGGGCCAACGAAGGACGTCTTTCTCTTGTAATGTGAAGTGGAAAAAAACAAAGGTGAAGTAGTTCCTTGGTTTTGTAGACAGTAGGGGAATAGTTCTATTTTGATATTTGTGTTTGTACCATGCTCCGCTGCCATCATTTCCAGGGTCTCTAGGCACTCTGCAAGTCCTGAAAGAGAGGAGGGTGGGTGGGTGGGTGGGTGAGGTTAATGGGGAGAGCGGGGAACATGCAAGCTAACTTTGCTGTTGTGTTGATGGGTGCAGGGGAGTGCTTGGGGGATGCAACTTCACTTTTCTCTCATTGTGACTGTCAGAGCCTGCCCCCCCCTTTCTCTCTC
Organism: Ambystoma mexicanum; assembly: GCF_040938575.1. NCBI lineage: Eukaryota > Metazoa > Chordata > Amphibia > Caudata > Ambystomatidae > Ambystoma > Ambystoma mexicanum. The sequence continues at coordinate 1,095,534,903 of NC_090941.1, forward strand.
TCTCTCTCTCTCTCTCTCTCTATCTTGCTCCCTCTCTGTCTCACACATAGATACATTTACCCTGTCTGCCACAGAGCTCTGGGAATTGACAAATGTGCAACGGGGGAAGTGTAGAGACTCCTCTCATTACCATATGCTAGGGGCTAAGGCTGATGGGAGGCAAGATGTTTTGGATAAGAGAAGCAGATCCCTGAGACATGAGGACCCCATGCCCCCATCCATTCAGCTGCCATAGTACATAGGTTGGCAGGCTTGTCCCTGAGTGAAACCTCACTCTAATTTCCTCAGGTACTGCGCTGAGTGTCCAACTCAGACATTTGCCCGCCAGGGCAAAGCCCGCCAGGCGTTTGTAAGGCGATCGGGGCAGGGGCCAGAATCTCTGGCGCTTTCGCCCAGAAATCTATTCCAGTGTCTTCTGCAGTCCTCAAACTCTTCTGACACTGCGCACACAGCCAAAGGACAGAATGAAATGGAATGAAATCCCCTGCCGCGCCATTCCCCTGGTTTTGTAGCTGTTCCATAACTTCAGTTTCAAAATGTTGTTGAAATACTGCCAGTGGTTCTTCGTGGTGAAATGAGGAGCAGGACAGATAAAAGGTGGAGACTGAATACCTGAAAGTGCCCCGTGAAGCTTGATGTGCCATCCGTTAGGCCTAGAGGGGTGCTGTATCTGCAGGAAGGTAAGGAGAAGCATGCTGACAGTCAATGGGAGATGTTTGGGGCAGGGGGATAGGACGGCGATCAAGTAACAATTCAATCTGGAGGAGGCCCTTCAGCGAGTCCAGTATGTGTGATGCAGAGGGATAGCTCTGCTGTCCAAAGCCTAACCCTTTACAGTGCAGTATGTGCAATGTAGGAGGCTTGCTTTGCTGTCGGAAGCCAGACCATGTGTGAGTGACGCTTGCAGTGTGGTTGTGCCCATTCTCTGTGACAGGAATTTGTCCTGCTGCACCGTTCAGTAGGAGGGAAGCCCATGCTGTAGCACTGTGTGAGTGAAGCTTCCCCTGCTGTTGCCCTGGCAGGACCTGCCATGTAGTGTGACACTCAGATGTCTGTTAAAGCTGGGACAGTGAAGCAGATTTGTCAGGGCCGTGCACTGTTCCTGGTTCATCCTTGATGCCTCGGAAATATGCTGAGGAGGGTTTTAGTGGAGCTAGACATGTGAACAGCATGTCCCAAATGGCATGACACATGTTGCTTTTGTATATGTACAGAGCTTAAAATGGTTTGTAGGAGTCATCAAGAAGGAAAGGACATTCCAATAAAACGCCCTTTCCTGCTCTGAGCCCTAGCCCTGGGGCCCCGGGGCCCCGGGGGGTCGAGCTCTGGAGCAGCTCAGGAGAAGCTGAGCTGAGGTGTGTCTTTGCCTTGCAAGCTCCCAGCCCTGGGCCCAGGCCCCGGCGGGGGAGGGGAGGCTGTCATTTCACAATGCTCTGCCCAGCCTGAGGGTTCCGTTGGCACGGCGACGGCAGCAGGTGAGCCCTGGAGCAGGGGGCATGGAGAGGTCAAGGCAGACAGAGCTGGGAGCCCCAGGAACAGGACCCAGGCCAGTGGAGGTGGCTCAGCTGAGCCCACCTGATCGCTCGAGGCCACTCCTTACAGGGCCTCTGCTGCTGTCAGAAGCCCTGGGGCCCTGCTACTGGTGGAGGAAGCATTCAGGCCTCAAAGGGCACCGGCCTTCTCTGAGGCCTGTGACTGGGCTCAAAAACAGAACATGTGAAAAACAGGGCCCAGACACTGCACTGAAGAAAGGTAGGTTAAGGTGTGAAAACAAAAGCACCAATAAGAAAGGAAAAAGCATAGCTCTTAACACACCCTCATCTGGACTTTGTGGCCAGTCCCTGTAGATTCATTTTCAGTCCCCTAGTCAAGGCTAGGGGTGGGCAAAGTTACCCTCGCTACTGGTGGAACGATATTGCCTAAATTCGTCTCCAGCTCTGTTCTGCCTGCAGGGACATTTTTTAGCTGTTGTGCCAATTTTCTATGCAGATTTTGCTTCCTGAAATGTGTTTTTTCCCTGAAATATCATGTTTTTGACCGCTAAAACAAAATTTCATGGAAAAAATCAATGTCTTCTGGCAAACCATCTGAAATGGTGTTTTTTTCACAAACTATCTGTTTTCAGTCTGAAACTTCTTGTGGCCACCCAAAAACAACATTTCCCATAAAAAACAGAATTTCAGGGAGAAAAAGCCTGAAATTGGCAATTTCTCTCTGTGGGCAGAGCAGGCGAAGTGGTAGAATTTGCCCAGAATTCTGCATTTTTTCTGCTGTGCAAATTATCGGCCGTTTCCACCACCCCCTAGTCAAGGCCATGATATCTATGGACTTCCAGGGGAAGACACTTGCAGCACACAATCATCACCGTTCTAACACCTTCTCTATTTCCATTGGGCCTCATTCCGAGTATGGCGGTAAGGGATAGCGGCCACCGCTAACGAGAGCGGTGGCGGTAATCCCTTACCGCCATACTCCGAGTTCCCTTAGCGCCATGGTGCTTTTAACACCTGCTTTAAGCAGGCGTTAAATACCATGGCGCTAAGGGACCTTGATGTTAATTACGCCACCGTAATTTACGGTGGCGTAATTGACGCCTTCCCCACTCCCATTATGCCCTATGGGGCAAGAATGGGAATGGGGAAGGGTAAATGGGGATTGGGGAATTACCGCCCCGCCAACCTTGGAATGGGGCGGTAATTCCACCAACCACCAAGGCGCTGCCGGTCCGGGTACGGCGTCAACCAAGGCGTTAATAGCGCCATTGGTTAGCGCCGTACTCGGAATGAGGCCCATTGACTTCATTGGGATCACCCACCCAAATATATAGCTCTTGCCGACTGGAAGACTCAACAGGATGAAATGTGTAAACCGAATGGCAGTGCGTAAAAAGGGCCAACGAAGGACGTCTTTCTCTTGTAATGTGAAGTGGAAAAAACAAAGGTGAAGTAGTTCCTTGGTTTTGTAGACAGTAGGGGAATAGTTCTATTTTGATATTTGTGTTTGTACCATGCTCCGCTGCCATCATTTCCAGGGTCTCTAGGCACTCTGCAAGTCCTGAAAGAGAGGAGGGTGGGTGGGTGGGTGGGTTAGTGGGGAGAACGGGGAACATGCAAGCTAACGTTGCTGTTGTGTTGATGGGTGCAGGGGAGTGCTTGAGGGGATGCAACTTCACTTTTCTCTCATTGTGACTGTCAGAGCCTGCTCCCCCCCTCTCTCTCTCTCTATCTGGCTCCCTCTCTCTCTCACACATAGATACATTTACCCTGTCTGCCACAGAGCTCTGGGAATTGACAAATGTGCAACGGGGGAAGTGTAGAGACTCCACTCATTACCATATGCTAGGGGCTAAGGCTGATGGGAGGCAAGATGTTTTGGATAAGAGAAGCAGATCCCTGAGACATGAGGACCCCATGCCCCCATCCATTCAGCTGCCATAGTACATAGGTTGGCAGGCTTGTCCCTGAGTGAAACCTCACTCTAATTTCCTCAGGTACTGCGCTGAGTGTCCAACTCAGACATTTGCCTGCCAGGGCAAAGCGCGCCAGGCGTTTGTAAGGTGTTTGTAAGGCGATCGGGACAGGGGCCAGAATCTCTGGCGCTTTCGCCCAGAAATCTATTCCAGTGTCTTCTGCAGTCCTCAAACTCTTCTGACACTGCGCACACAGCCAAAGGACAGAATGAAATGGAATGAAATCCCCTGCCGCGCCATTCCCCTGGTTTTGTAGCTGTTCCATAACTTCAGTTTCAAAATGTTGTTGAAATACTGCCAGTGGTTCTTCGTGGTGAAATGAGGAGCAGGACAGATAAAAGGTGGAGACTGAATACCTGAAAGTGCCCCGTGAAGCTTGATGTGCCATCCGTTAGGCCTAGAGGGGTGCTGTATCTGCAGGAAGGTAAGGAGAAGCATGCTGACAGTCAATGGGAGAGGTTTGGGGCAGGGGGATAGGACGGCGATCAAGTAACAATTCAATCTGGAGGAGGCCCTTCAGCGAGTCCAGTATGTGTGATGCAGAGGGATAGCTCTGCTGTCCAAAGCCTAACCCTTTACAGTGCAGTATGTGCAATGTAGGAGGCTTGCTTTGCTGTCGGAAGCCAGACCATGTGTGAGTGACGCTTGCAGTGTGGTTGTGCCCATTCTCTGTGACAGGAATTTGTCCTGCTGCACCGTTCAGTAGGAGGGAAGCCCATGCTGTAGCACTGTGTGAGTGAAGCTTCCCCTGCTGTTGCCCTGGCAGGACCTGCCATGTAGTGTGACACTCAGATGTCTGTTAAAGCTGGGACAGTGAAGCAGATTTGTCAGGGCCGTGCACTGTTCCTGGTTCATCCTTGATGCCTCGGAAATATGCTGAGGAGGGTTTTAGTGGAGCTAGACATGTGAACAGCATGTCCCAAATGGCATGACACATGTTGCTTTTGTATATGTACAGAGCTTAAAATGGTTTGTAGGAGTCATCAAGAAGGAAAGGACATTCCAATAAAACGCCCTTTCCTGCTCTGAGCCCTAGCCCTGGGGCCCCGGGGCCCCGGGGGGTCGAGCTCTGGAGCAGCTCAGGAGAAGCTGAGCTGAGGTGTGTCTTTGCCTTGCAAGCTCCCAGCCCTGGGCCCAGGCCCCGGCGGGGGAGGGGAGGCTGTCATTTCACAATGCTCTGCCCAGCCTGAGGGTTCCGTTGGCACGGCGACGGCAGCAGGTGAGCCCTGGAGCAGGGGGCATGGAGAGGTCAAGGCAGACAGAGCTGGGAGCCCCAGGAACAGGACCCAGGCCAGTGGACGTGGCTCAGCTGAGCCCACCTGATCGCTCGAGGCCACTCCTTACAGGGCCTCTGCTGCTGTCAGAAGCCCTGGGGCCCTGCTACTGGTAGAGGAAGCATTCAGGCCTCAAAGGGCACCGGCCTTTTCTGAGGCCTGTGACTGGGCTCAAAAACAGAACATGTGAAAAACAGGGCCCAGACACTGCACTGAAGAAAGGTAGGTTAAGGTGTGAAAACAAAAGCACCAATAAGAAAGGAAAAAGCATAGCTCTTAACACACCCTCATCTGGACTTTGTGGCCAGTCCCTGTAGATTCATTTTCAGTCCCCTAGTCAAGGCTAGGGGTGGGCAAAGTTACCCTCGCTACTGGTGGAACGATATTGCCTAAATTCGCCTCCAGCTCTGTTCTGCCTGCAGGGACATTTTTTAGCTGTTGTGCCAATTTTCTATGCAGATTTTGCTTCCTGAAATGTGTTTTTTCCCTGAAATATCATGTTTTTGACCGCTAAAACAAAATTTCATGGAAAAAATCAATGTCTTCTGGCAAACCATCTGAAATGTTGTTTTTTTCACAAACTATCTGTTTTCAGTCTGAAACTTCTTGTGGCCACCCAAAAACAACATTTCCCATAAAAAACAGAATTTCAGGGAGAAAAAGCCTGAAATTGGCAATTTCTCTCTGTGGGCAGAGCAGGCGAAGTGGCAGAATTTGCCCAGAATTCTGCATTTTTTCTGCTGTGCAAATTATCGGCCGTTTCCACCACCCCCTAGACAAGGCCATGATATCTATGGACTTCCAGGGGAAGACACTTGCAGCACACAATCATCACCGTTCTAACACCTTCTCTATTTCCATTGACTTCATTGGGATCACCCACCCAAATATATAGCTCTTGCCGACTGGGAGACTCAACAGGATGAAATGTGTAAACCGAATGGCAGTGCGTAAAAAGGGCCAACGAAGGACGTCTTTCTCTTGTAATGTGAAGTGGAAAAAACAAAGGTGAAGTAGTTCCTTGGTTTTGTAGACAGTAGGGGAATAGTTCTATTTTGATATTTGTGTTTGTACCATGCTCCGCTGCCATCATTTCCAGGGTCTCTAGGCACTCTGCAAGTCCTGAAAGAGAGGAGGGTGGGTGGGTGGGTTAGTGGGGAGAACGGGGAACATGCAAGCTAACGTTGCTGTTGTGTTGATGGGTGCAGGGGAGTGCTTGAGGGGATGCAACTTCACTTTTCTCTCATTGTGACTGTCAGAGCCTGCTCCCCCCCTCTCTCTCTCTCTCTCTATCTGGCTCCCTCTCTCTCTCACACATAGATACATTTACCCTGTCTGCCACAGAGCTCTGGGAATTGACAAATGTGCAACGGGGGAAGTGTAGAGACTCCACTCATTACCATATGCTAGGGGCTAAGGCTGATGGGAGGCAAGATGTTTTGGATAAGAGAAGCAGATCCCTGAGACATGAGGACCCCATGCCCCCATCCATTCAGCTGCCATAGTACATAGGTTGGCAGGCTTGTCCCTGAGTGAAACCTCACTCTAATTTCCTCAGGTACTGCGCTGAGTGTCCAACTCAGACATTTGCCTGCCAGGGCAAAGCGCGCCAGGCGTTTGTAAGGTGTTTGTAAGGCGATCGGGACAGGGGCCAGAATCTCTGGCGCTTTCGCCCAGAAATCTATTCCAGTGTCTTCTGCAGTCCTCAAACTCTTCTGACACTGCGCACACAGCCAAAGGACAGAATGAAATGGAATGAAATCCCCTGCCGCGCCATTCCCCTGGTTTTGTAGCTGTTCCATAACTTCAGTTTCAAAACGATGTTGAAATACTGCCAGTGGTTCTTCGTGGTGAAATGAGGAGCAGGACAGATAAAAGGTGGAGACTGAATACCTTAAAGTGCCCCGTGAAGCTTGGTGTGCCATCCGTTAGGCCTAGAGGGGTGCTGTATCTGCAGGAAGGTAAGGAGAAGCATGCTGACAGTCAATGGGAGAGGTTTGGGGCAGGGGGATAGGACTGCGATCCAGTAACAATTCAATCTGGAGGAGGCCCTTCAGGGTGTCCAGTATGTGTGATGCAGAGGGATAGCTCTGCTGTCCAAAGCCTAACCCTTTACAGTGCAGTATGTGCAATGTAGGAGGCTTGCTTTGCTGTCGGAAGCCAGACCATGTGTGAGTGACGCTTGCAGTGTGGTTGTGCCCATTCTCTGTGATAGGAGTTTGTCCTGCTGCACCCGTTCAGTAGGAGGGAAGCCCATGCTGTAGCACTGTGTGGGTGAAGCTTCCCCTGCTGTTGCCCTGGCAGGACCTGCCATGTAGTGTGACACTCAGATGTCTGTTAAAGCTGGGACAGTGAAGCAGATTTGTCAGGGCCGTGCACTGTTCCTGGTTCATCCTTGATGCCTCGGAAATATGCTGAGGAGGGTTTTAGTGGAGCTAGACATGTGAACAGCATGTCCCAAATGGCATGACACATGTTGCTTCTGTATATGTACAGTGCTTAAAATGGTTTGTAGGAGTCATCAAGAAGGAAAGGACATTCCAATAAAACACCTTTTCATGCTCTAAGCCCCAGCCCTGGGGCCCCGGGGCCCCGGGGGGTCGAGCTCTGGAGCAGCTCAGGAGAAGCTGAGCTGAGGTGTGTCTTTGCCTTGCAAGCTCCCAGCCCTGGGCCCATGCCCCGGCGGGGGAGGGGAGGCTGTCATTTCACAATGCTCTGCCCAGCCTGAGGGTTCCGTTGACACGGCGACGGCAGCAGGTGAGCCCTGGAGCAGGGGGCATAGAGAGGTCAAGGCAGACAGAGCTGGGAGCCCCAGGAACAGGACCCAGGCCAGTGGAGGTGGCTCGCAGGAGCCCACCTGACGGCTCGAGGCCACTCCTCACAGGGCCTCTGCTGCTATCAGAAGCCCTGGGGCCCTGCTACTGGCGGAGGAAGCATTCAGGCCTCAAAGGGCACCGGCCTTCTCTGAGGCCTGTGACTGGGTTCAAAAACAGAACATGTGAAAAATAGGGCCCTGACACTGCACTGAAGAAAGGTAGGTTAAGGTGTGAAAACAAAAGCACCAATAAGAAAGGAAAAAGCATAGCTCTTAATACACCCTCATCTGGACTTTGTGGCCAGTCCCTGTAGATTCATTTTCAGTCCCCTAGTCAAGGCTAGGGGTGGGCAAAGTTACCCTCACTATTGGTGGAACGATATTGCCTAAATTCGCCTCCAGCTCTGTTCTGCCTGCAGGGACATTTTTTAGCTGTTGTGCCAATTTTCTATGCAGATTTTGCTTCCTGAAGTGTGTTTTTTCCCTGAAATATCATGTTTTTGACCGCTAAAACAAAATTTAATGGAAAAAATCAATGTCTTCTGGCAAACCATCTGAAATGGTGTTTTTTTCACAAACTATCTGTTTTCAGTCTGAAACTTCTTGTGGCCACCCAAAAACAACATTTCCCATAAAAAAACCGAATTTCAGGGAGAAAAAGCCTGAAATTGGCAATTTCTCTCCTTGGGCAGAGCAGGCGAAGTGGCAGAATTTGCCCAGAATTCTGCATTTTTTCTGCTGTGCAAATTATCGGCCGTTTCCACCACCCCCTAGTCAAGGCCATGATATCTATGGACTTCAAGGGGAAGACACTTGCAGCACACAATCATCACCGTTCTAACACCTTCTCTATTTCCATTGACTTCATTGGGATCACCCACCCAAATATATAGTTCTTGCCGACTGGGAGACTCAACAGGATGAAATGTGTAAACCGAATGGTAGTGCGTAAAAAGGGCCAACGAAGGACGTCTTTCTCTTGTAATGTGAAGTGGAAAAAAACAAAGGTGAAGTAGTTCCTTGGTTTTGTAGACAGTAGGGGAATAGTTCTATTTTGATATTTGTGTTTGTACCATGCTCCGCTGCCATCATTTCCAGGGTCTCTAGGCACTCTGCAAGTCCTGAAAGAGAGGAGGGTGGGTGGGTGGGTGGGTGGATGAGGTTAATGGGGAGAGCGGGGAACATGCAAGCTAACTTTGCTGTTGTGTTGATGGGTGCAGGGGAGTGCTTGGGGGATGCAACTTCACTTTTCTCTCATTGTGACTGTCAGAGCCTGCCCCCCCTCTCTCTCTCTCTCTCTCTCTCTCTCTCTATCTAGCTCCCTCTCTGTCTCACACATAGATACATTTACCCTGTCTGCCACAGAGCTCTGGGAATTGACAAATGTGCAACGGGGGAAGTGTAGAGACTCCTCTCATTACCATATGCTAGGGGCTAAGGCTGATGGGAGGCAAGATGTTTTGGATAAGAGAAGCAGATCCCTGAGACATGAGGACCCCATGCCCCCATCCATTCAGCTGCCATAGTACATAGGTTGGCAGGCTTGTCCCTGAGTGAAACCTCTCTCTAATTTCCTCAGGTACTGCGCTGAGTGTCCAACTCAGACATTTGCCCGCCAGGGCAAAGCCCGCCAGGCGTTTGTAAGGCGATCGGGGCAGGGGCCAGAATCTCTGGCGCTTTCGCCCAGAAATCTATTCCAGTGTCTTCTGCAGTCCTCAAACTCTTCTGACACTGCGCACACAGCCAAAGGACAGAATGAAATGGAATGAAATCCCCTGCCGCGCCATTCCCCTGGTTTTGTAGCTGTTCCATAACTTCAGTTTCAAAATGTTGTTGAAATACTGCCAGTGGTTCTTCGTGGTGAAATGAGGAGCAGGACAGATAAAAGGTGGAGACTGAATACCTGAAAGTGCCCCGTGAAGCTTGGTGTGCCATCCGTTAGGCCTAGAGGGGTGCTGTATCTGCAGGAAGGTAAGGAGAAGCATGCTGACAGTCAATGGGAGAGGTTTGGGGCAGGGGGATAGGACGGCGATCAAGTAACAATTCAATCTGGAGGAGGCCCTTCAGCGAGTCCAGTATGTGTGATGCAGAGGGATAGCTCTGCTGTCCAAAGCCTAACCCTTTACAGTGCAGTATGTGCAATGTAGGAGGCTTGCTTTGCTGTCGGAAGCCAGACCATGTGTGAGTGACGCTTGCAGTGTGGTTGTGCCCATTCTCTGTGACAGGAGTTTGTCCTGCTGCACCGTTCAGTAGGAGGGAAGCCCATGCTGTAGCACTGTGTGAGTGAAGCTTCCCCTGCTGTTGCCCTGGCAGGACCTGCCATGTAGTGTGACACTCAGATGTCTGTTAAAGCTGGGACAGTGAAGCAGATTTGTCAGGGCCGTGCACTGTTCCTGGTTCATCCTTGAAGCCTCGGAAATATGCTGAGGAGGGTTTTAGTGGAGCTAGACATGTGAACAGCATGTCCCAAATGGCATGACACATGTTGCTTTTGTATATGTACAGAGCTTAAAATGGTTTGTAGGAGTCATCAAGAAGGAAAGGACATTCCAATAAAACGCCCTTTCCTGCTCTGAGCCCTAGCCCTGGGGCCCCGGGGCCCCGGGGGGTCGAGCTCTGGAGCAGCTCAGGAGAAGCTGAGCTGAGGTGTGTCTTTGCCTTGCAAGCTCCCAGCCCTGGGCCCAGGCCCCAGCGGCGGGGGAGGGGAGGCTGTCATTTCACAATGCTCTGCCCAGCCTGAGGGTTCCGTTGGCACGGCGACGGCAGCAGGTGAGCCCTGGAGCAGGGGGCATGGAGAGGTCAAGGCAGACAGAGCTGGGAGCCCCAGGAACAGGACCCAGGCCAGTGGACGTGGCTCAGCTGAGCCCACCTGATCGCTCGAGGCCACTCCTTACAGGGCCTCTGCTGCTGTCAGAAGCCCTGGGGCCCTGCTACTGGCAGAGGAAGCATTCAGGCCTCAAAAGGCACCGGCCTTCTCTGAGGCCTGTGACTGGGCTCAAAAACAGAACATGTGAAAAACAGGGCCCAGACACTGCACTGAAGAAAGGTAGGTTAAGGTGTGAAAACAAAAGCACCAATAAGAAAGGAAAAAGCATAGCTCTTAACACACCCTCATCTGGACTTTGTGGCCAGTCCCTGTAGATTCATTTTCAGTCCCCTAGTCAAGGCTAGGGGTGGGCAAAGTTACCCTCACTATTGGTGGAACGATATTGCCTAAATTCGCCTCCAGCTCTGTTCTGCCTGCAGGGACATTTTTTAGCTGTTGTGCCAATTTTCTATGCAGATTTTGCTTCCTGAAATGTGTTTTTTCCCTGAAATATCATGTTTTTGACCGCTAAAACAAAATTTCATGGAAAAAATCAATGTCTTCTGGCAAACCATCTGAAATGGTGTTTTTTTCACAAACTATCTGTTTTCAGTCTGAAACTTCTTGTGGCCACCCAAAAACAACATTTCCCATAAAAAACAGAATTTCAGGGAGAAAAAGCCTGAAATTGGCAATTTCTCTCTGTGGGCAGAGCAGGCGAAGTGGCAGAATTTGCCCAGAATTCTGCATTTTTTCTGCTGTGCAAATTATCGGCCGTTTCCACCACCCCCTAGTCAAGGCCATGATATCTATGGACTTCAAGGGGAAGACACTTGCAGCACACAATCATCACCGTTCTAACACCTTCTCTATTTCCATTGACTTCATTGGGATCACCCACCCAAATATATAGCTCTTGCCGACTGGGAGACTCAACAGGATGAAATGTGTAAACCGAATGGTAGTGCGTAAAAAGGGCCAACGAAGGACGTCTTTCTCTTGTAATGTGAAGTGGAAAAAAACAAAGGTGAAGTAGTTCCTTGGTTTTGTAGACAGTAGGGGAATAGTTCTATTTTGATATTTGTGTTTGTACCATGCTCCGCTGCCATCATTTCCAGGGTCTCTAGGCACTCTGTAAATCCTGAAAGAGAGGAGGGTGGGTGGGTGGATGAGGTTAATGGGGAGAGCGGGGAACATGCAAGCTAACTTTGCTGTTGTGTTGATGGGTGCAGGGGAGTGCTTGAGGGGATGCAACTTCACTTTTCTCTCATTGTGACTGTCAGAGCCTGCTCCCCCCCCTCTCTCTCTCTCTCTCTATATCTGGCTCCCTCTCTCTCTCACACATAGATACATTTACCCTGTCTGCCACAGAGCTCTGGGAATTGACAAATGTGCAACGGGGGAAGTGTAGAGACTCCACTCATTACCATATGCTAGGGGCTAAGGCTGATGGAAGGCAAGATGTTTTGGATAAGAGAAGCAGATCCCTGAGACATGAGGACCCCATGCCCCCATCCATTCAGCTGCCATAGTACATAGGTTGGCAGGCTTGTCCCTGAGTGAAACCTCACTCTAATTTCCTCAGGTACTGCGCTGAGTGTCCAACTCAGACATTTGCCCGCCAGGGCAAAGCCCGCCAGGCGTTTGTAAGGCGTTTGTAAGGCGATCGGGGCAGGGGCCAGAATCTCTGGCGCTTTCGCCCAGAAATCTATTCCAGTGTCTTCTGCAGTCCTCAAACTCTTCTGACACTGCGCACACAGCCAAAGGACAGAATGAAATGGAATGAAATCCCCTGCCGCGCCATTCCCCTGGTTTTGTAGCTGTTCCATAACTTCAGTTTCAAAATGATGTTGAAATACTGCCAGTGGTTCTTCGTGGTGAAATGAGGAGCAGGACAGATAAAAGGTGGAGACTGAATACCTGAAAGTGCCCCGTGAAGCTTGGTGTGCCATCCGTTAGGCCTAGAGGGGTGCTGTATCTGCAGGAAGGTAAGGAGAAGCATGCTGACAGTCAATGGGAGAGGTTTGGGGCAGGGGGATAGGACGGCGATCAAGTAACAATTCAATCTGGAGGAGGCCCTTCAGCGTGTCCAGTATGTGTGATGCAGAGGGATAGCTCTGCTGTCCAAAGCCTAACCCTTTACAGTGCAGTATGTGCAATGTAGGAGGCTTGCTTTGCTGTCGGAAGCCAGACCATGTGTGAGTGACGCTTGCAGTGTGGTTGTGCCCATTCTCTGTGACAGGAGTTTGTCCTGCTGCACCGTTCAGTAGGAGGGAAGCCCATGCTGTAGCACTGTGTGAGTGAAGCTTCCCCTGCTGTTGCCCTGGCAGGACCTGCCATGTAGTGTGACACTCAGATGTCTGTTAAAGCTGGGACAGTGAAGCAGATTTGTCAGGGCCGTGCACTGTTCCTGGTTCATCCTTGATGCCTCGGAAATATGCTGAGGAGGGTTTTAGTGGAGCTAGACATGTGAACAGCATGTCCCAAATGGCATGACACATGTTGCTTTTGTATATGTACAGAGCTTAAAATGGTTTGTAGGAGTCATCAAGAAGGAATGGACAATCCAATAAAACGCCATTTCCTGCTCTGAGCCCTAGCCCTGGGGCCCCGGGGCCCCGGGGGGTCGAGCTCTGGAGCAGCTCAGGAGAAGCTGAGCTGACGTGTGTCTTTGCCTTGCAAGCTCCCAGCCCTGGGCCCAGGCCCCGGCGGGGGAGGGGAGGCTGTCATTTCACAATGCTCTGCCCAGCCTGAGGGTTCCGTTGGCACGGCGACGGCAGCAGGTGAGCCCTGGAGCAGGGGGCTTGGAGAGGTCAAGGGAGACAGAGCTGGGAGCCCCAGGAACAGGACCCAGGCCAGTGGAGGTGGCTCAGCTGAGCCCACCTGACGGCTCGAGGCCACTCCTCACAGGGCCTCTGCTGCTGACAGAAGCCCTGGGGCCCTGCTACTGGTGGAGGAAGCATTCAGGCCTCAAAGGGCACCGGCCTTCTCTGAGGCCTGTGACTGGGCTCAAAAACAGAACATGTGAAAAATAGGGCCCAGACACTGCACTGAAGAAAGGTAGGATAAGGTGTGAAAACAAAAGCACCAATAAGAAAGGAAAAAGCATAGCTCTTAACACACCCTCATCTGGACTTTGTGGCCAGTCCCTGTAGATTCATTTTCAGTCCCCTAGTCAAGGCTAGGGGTGGGCAAAGTTACCCTCACTACTGGTGGAACGATATTGCCCAAATTCGCCTCCAGCTCTGTTCTGCCTGCAGGGACATTTTTTAGCTGTTGTGCCAATTTTCTATGCAGATTTTGCTTCCTGAAATGTGTTTTTTCCCTGAAATATCATGTTTTTGACCGCTAAAACAAAATTTCATGGAAAAAATCAATGTCTTCTGGCAAACCATCTGAAATGGTGTTTTTTTCACAAACTATCTGTTTTCAGTCTGAAACTTCTTGTGGCCACCCAAAAACAACATTTCCCATAAAAAAACAGAATTTCAGGGAGAAAAAGCCTGAAATTGGCAATTTCTCTCTGGGCAGAGCAGGCGAAGTGGCAGAATTTGCCCAGAATTCTGCATTTTTTCTGCTGTGCAAATTATCGGCCGTTTCCACCACCCCCTAGTCAAGGCCATGATATCTATGGACTTCAAGGGGAAGACACTTGCAGCACACAATCATCACCGTTCTAACACCTTCTCTATTTCCATTGACTTCATTGGGATCACCCACCCAAATATATAGCTCTTGCCGACTGGGAGACTCAACAGGATGAAATGTGTAAACCGAATGGTAGTGTGTAAAAAGGGCCAACGAAGGACGTCTTTCTCTTGTAATGTGAAGTGGAAAAAAACAAAGGTGAAGCAGTTCCTTGGTTTTGTAGACAGTAGGGGAATAGTTCTATTTTGATATTTGTGTTTGTACCATGCTCCGCTGCCATCATTTCCAGGGTCTCTAGGCACTCTGCAAGTCCTGAAAGAGAGGAGGGTGGGTGGGTGGGTGGGTGGGTGAGGTTAATGGGGAGAGCGGGGAACATGCAAGCTAACTTTGCTGTTGTGTTGATGGGTGCAGGGGAGTGCTTGAGGGGATGCAACTTCACTTTTCTCTCATTGTGACTGTCAGAGCCTGCTCCCCCCCTCTCTCTCTCTCTCTCTCTCTCTCTCTCTCTCTCTATGTGGCTCCCTCTCTGTCTCACACATAGATACATTTACCCTGTCTGCCACAGAGCTCTGGGAATTGACAAATGTGCAACGGGGGAAGTGTAGAGACTCCACTCATTACCATATGCTAGGGGCTAAGGCTGATGGGAGGCAAGATGTTTTGGATAAGAGAAGCAGATCCCTGAGACATGAGGACCCCATGCCCCCATTCAGCTGCCATAGTACATAGGTTGGCAGGCTTGTCCCTGAGTCAAACCTCACTCTAATTTCCTCAGGTACTGCGCTGAGTGTCCAACTCAGACATTTGCCCGCCAGGCGTTTGTAAGGCGTTCGTAAGGCGATCGGGGCAGGGGCCAGAATCTCTGGCGCTTTCGCCCAGAAATCTATTCCAGTGTCTTCTGCAGTCCTCAAACTCTTCTGACACTGCGCACACACAGCCAAAGGGCAGAATGAAATGGAATGAAATCCCCTGCCGCGCCATTCCCCTGGTTTTGTAGCTGTTCCATAACTTCAGTTTCAAAATGATGTTGAAATACTGCCAGTGGTTCTTCGTGGTGAAATGAGGAGCAGGACAGATAAAAGGTGGAGACTGAATACCTTAAAGTGCCCCGTGAAGCTTGGTGTGCCATCCGTTAGGCCTAGAGGGGTGCTGTATCTGCAGGAAGGTAAGGAGAAGCATGCTGACAGTCAATGGGAGAGGTTTGGGGCAGGGGGATAGGACGGCGATCCAGTAACAATTCAATCTGGAGGAGGCCCTTCAGGGTGTCCAGTATGTGTGATGCAGAGGGATAGCTCTGCTGTCCAAAGACTAACGCTTTACAGTGCAGTATGTGCAATGTAGGAGGCTTGCTTTGCTGTCGGAAGCCAGACCATGTGTGAATGAAGCTTGCAGTGTGGTTGTGCCCATTCTCTGTGACAGGAGTTTGCCCTGCTGCACCCGTTCACTAGGAGGGAAGCCCATGCTGTAGCACTGTGCGAGTGAAGCTTCCCCTGCTGTTGCCCTGGCAGGACCTGCCATGTAGTGTGACACTCAGATGTCTGTTAAAGCTGGGACAGTGAAGCAGATTTGTCAGGGCCGTGCACTGTTCCTGGTTCATCCGTGATGCCTCGGAAATATGCTGAGGAGGGTTTTAGTGGAGTTAGACATGTGAACAGCATGTCCCAAATGGCATGACACATGTTGCTTTTCTATATGTACAGAGCTTAAAACGGTTTGTAGGAATCATCAAGAAGGAAAGGACATTCCAATAAAACGCCCTTTCCTGCTCTGAGCCCCAGCCCTGGGGCCCCGGGGCCCCGGGGGGTCGAGCTCTGGAGCAGCTCAGGAGAAGCTGAGCTGAGGTGTGTCTTTGCCTTGCAAGCTCCCAGCCCTGGGCCCAGGCCCCGGCGGCGGGGGAGGGGAGGCTGTCATTTCACAATGCTCTGCCTGCCTGAGGGTTCCGTTGGCACGGCGACGGCAGCAGGTGAGCCCTGGAGCAGGGGGCTTGGAGAGGTCAAGGCAGACAGAGCTGGGAGCCCCAGGAACAGGACCCAGGCCAGTGGAGGTGGCTCAGCTGAACCCACCTGACGGCTCGAGGCCACTCCTCACAGGGCCTCTGCTGCTGTCAGAAGCCCTGGGGCCCTGCTACTGGCAGAGGAAGCATTCAGGCCTCAAAGGGCACCGGCCTTCTCTGAGGCCTGTGACTGGGCTCAAAAACAGAACATGTGAAAAACAGGGCCCAGACACTGCACTGAAGAAAGGTAGGTTAAGGTGTGAAAACAAAAGCAGCAATAAGAAAGGAAAAAGCATAGCTCTTAATACACCCTCATCTGGACTTTGTGGCCAGTCCCTGTAGATTCATTTTCAGTCCCCTAGTCAAGGCTAGGGGTGGGCAAAGTTACCCTCACTACTGGTGGAACGATATTGCCTAAATTCGCCTCCAGCTCTGTTCTGTCTGCAGGGACATTTTTTAGCTGTTGTGCCAATTTTCTATGCAGATTTTGCTTCCTGAAATGTGTTTTTTCCCTGAAATATCATGTTTTTGACCGCTAAAACAAAATTTAATGGAAAAAATCAATGTCTTCTGGCAAACCATCTGAAATGGTGTTTTTTTCACAAACTATCTGTTTTCAGTCTGAAACTTCTTGTGGCCACCCAAAAACAACATTTCCCATAAAAAAACCGAATTTCAGGGAGAAAAATCCTGAAATTGGCAATTTCTCTCCTTGGGCAGAGCAGGCGAAGTGGCAGAATTTGCCCAGAATTCTGCATTTTTTCTGCTGTGCAAATTATCGGCCGTTTCCACCACCCCCTAGTCAAGGCCATGATATCTATGGACTTCAAGGGGAAGACACTTGCAGCACACAATCATCACCGTTCTAACACCTTCTCTATTTCCATTGACTTCATTGGGATCACCCACCCAAATATATAGTTCTTGCCGACTGGGAGACTCAACAGGATGAAATGTGTAAACCGAATGGTAGTGCGTAAAAAGGGCCAACGAAGGACGTCTTTCTCTTGTAATGTGAAGTGGAAAAAAACAAAGGTGAAGTAGTTCCTTGGTTTTGTAGACAGTAGGGGAATAGTTCTATTTTGATATTTGTGTTTGTACCATGCTCCGCTGCCATCATTTCCAGGGTCTCTAGGCACTCTGCAAGTCCTGAAAGAGAGGAGGGTGGGTGGGTGGGTGGGTGGATGAGGTTAATGGGGAGAGCGGGGAACATGCAAGCTAACTTTGCTGTTGTGTTGATGGGTGCAGGGGAGTGCTTGGGGGATGCAACTTCACTTTTCTCTCATTGTGACTGTCAGAGCCTGCCCCCCCTCTCTCTCTCTCTCTCTCTCTCTCTCTATCTAGCTCCCTCTCTGTCTCACACATAGATACATTTACCCTGTCTGCCACAGAGCTCTGGGAATTGACAAATGTGCAACGGGGGAAGTGTAGAGACTCCTCTCATTACCATATGCTAGGGGCTAAGGCTGATGGGAGGCAAGATGTTTTGGATAAGAGAAGCAGATCCCTGAGACATGAGGACCCCATGCCCCCATCCATTCAGCTGCCATAGTACATAGGTTGGCAGGCTTGTCCCTGAGTGAAACCTCTCTCTAATTTCCTCAGGTACTGCGCTGAGTGTCCAACTCAGACATTTGCCCGCCAGGGCAAAGCCCGCCAGGCGTTTGTAAGGCGATCGGGGCAGGGGCCAGAATCTCTGGCGCTTTCGCCCAGAAATCTATTCCAGTGTCTTCTGCAGTCCTCAAACTCTTCTGACACTGCGCACACAGCCAAAGGACAGAATGAAATGGAATGAAATCCCCTGCCGCGCCATTCCCCTGGTTTTGTAGCTGTTCCATAACTTCAGTTTCAAAATGTTGTTGAAATACTGCCAGTGGTTCTTCGTGGTGAAATGAGGAGCAGGACAGATAAAAGGTGGAGACTGAATACCTGAAAGTGCCCCGTGAAGCTTGGTGTGCCATCCGTTAGGCCTAGAGGGGTGCTGTATCTGCAGGAAGGTAAGGAGAAGCATGCTGACAGTCAATGGGAGAGGTTTGGGGCAGGGGGATAGGACGGCGATCAAGTAACAATTCAATCTGGAGGAGGCCCTTCAGCGAGTCCAGTATGTGT
The DNA here is from genome assembly GCF_040938575.1 of Ambystoma mexicanum. Taxonomy (NCBI): domain Eukaryota; kingdom Metazoa; phylum Chordata; class Amphibia; order Caudata; family Ambystomatidae; genus Ambystoma; species Ambystoma mexicanum. Next base: position 1,095,553,017 of record NC_090941.1, read on the forward strand.
GATGCAGAGGGATAGCTCTGCTGTCCAAAGCCTAACCCTTTACAGTGCAGTATGTGCAATGTAGGAGGCTTGCTTTGCTGTCGGAAGCCAGACCATGTGTGAGTGACGCTTGCAGTGTGGTTGTGCCCATTCTCTGTGACAGGAGTTTGTCCTGCTGCACCGTTCAGTAGGAGGGAAGCCCATGCTGTAGCACTGTGTGAGTGAAGCTTCCCCTGCTGTTGCCCTGGCAGGACCTGCCATGTAGTGTGACACTCAGATGTCTGTTAAAGCTGGGACAGTGAAGCAGATTTGTCAGGGCCGTGCACTGTTCCTGGTTCATCCTTGAAGCCTCGGAAATATGCTGAGGAGGGTTTTAGTGGAGCTAGACATGTGAACAGCATGTCCCAAATGGCATGACACATGTTGCTTTTGTATATGTACAGAGCTTAAAATGGTTTGTAGGAGTCATCAAGAAGGAAAGGACATTCCAATAAAACGCCCTTTCCTGCTCTGAGCCCTAGCCCTGGGGCCCCGGGGCCCCGGGGGGTCGAGCTCTGGAGCAGCTCAGGAGAAGCTGAGCTGAGGTGTGTCTTTGCCTTGCAAGCTCCCAGCCCTGGGCCCAGGCCCCAGCGGCGGGGGAGGGGAGGCTGTCATTTCACAATGCTCTGCCCAGCCTGAGGGTTCCGTTGGCACGGCGACGGCAGCAGGTGAGCCCTGGAGCAGGGGGCATGGAGAGGTCAAGGCAGACAGAGCTGGGAGCCCCAGGAACAGGACCCAGGCCAGTGGACGTGGCTCAGCTGAGCCCACCTGATCGCTCGAGGCCACTCCTTACAGGGCCTCTGCTGCTGTCAGAAGCCCTGGGGCCCTGCTACTGGCAGAGGAAGCATTCAGGCCTCAAAAGGCACCGGCCTTCTCTGAGGCCTGTGACTGGGCTCAAAAACAGAACATGTGAAAAACAGGGCCCAGACACTGCACTGAAGAAAGGTAGGTTAAGGTGTGAAAACAAAAGCACCAATAAGAAAGGAAAAAGCATAGCTCTTAACACACCCTCATCTGGACTTTGTGGCCAGTCCCTGTAGATTCATTTTCAGTCCCCTAGTCAAGGCTAGGGGTGGGCAAAGTTACCCTCACTATTGGTGGAACGATATTGCCTAAATTCGCCTCCAGCTCTGTTCTGCCTGCAGGGACATTTTTTAGCTGTTGTGCCAATTTTCTATGCAGATTTTGCTTCCTGAAATGTGTTTTTTCCCTGAAATATCATGTTTTTGACCGCTAAAACAAAATTTCATGGAAAAAATCAATGTCTTCTGGCAAACCATCTGAAATGGTGTTTTTTTCACAAACTATCTGTTTTCAGTCTGAAACTTCTTGTGGCCACCCAAAAACAACATTTCCCATAAAAAACAGAATTTCAGGGAGAAAAAGCCTGAAATTGGCAATTTCTCTCTGTGGGCAGAGCAGGCGAAGTGGCAGAATTTGCCCAGAATTCTGCATTTTTTCTGCTGTGCAAATTATCGGCCGTTTCCACCACCCCCTAGTCAAGGCCATGATATCTATGGACTTCAAGGGGAAGACACTTGCAGCACACAATCATCACCGTTCTAACACCTTCTCTATTTCCATTGACTTCATTGGGATCACCCACCCAAATATATAGCTCTTGCCGACTGGGAGACTCAACAGGATGAAATGTGTAAACCGAATGGTAGTGCGTAAAAAGGGCCAACGAAGGACGTCTTTCTCTTGTAATGTGAAGTGGAAAAAAACAAAGGTGAAGTAGTTCCTTGGTTTTGTAGACAGTAGGGGAATAGTTCTATTTTGATATTTGTGTTTGTACCATGCTCCGCTGTCATCATTTCCAGGGTCTCTAGGCACTCTGTAAATCCTGAAAGAGAGGAGGGTGGGTGGGTGGATGAGGTTAATGGGGAGAGCGGGGAACATGCAAGCTAACTTTGCTGTTGTGTTGATGGGTGCAGGGGAGTGCTTGAGGGGATGCAACTTCACTTTTCTCTCATTGTGACTGTCAGAGCCTGCTCCCCCCCCTCTCTCTCTCTCTCTCTATATCTGGCTCCCTCTCTCTCTCACACATAGATACATTTACCCTGTCTGCCACAGAGCTCTGGGAATTGACAAATGTGCAACGGGGGAAGTGTAGAGACTCCACTCATTACCATATGCTAGGGGCTAAGGCTGATGGAAGGCAAGATGTTTTGGATAAGAGAAGCAGATCCCTGAGACATGAGGACCCCATGCCCCCATCCATTCAGCTGCCATAGTACATAGGTTGGCAGGCTTGTCCCTGAGTGAAACCTCACTCTAATTTCCTCAGGTACTGCGCTGAGTGTCCAACTCAGACATTTGCCCGCCAGGGCAAAGCCCGCCAGGCGTTTGTAAGGCGTTTGTAAGGCGATCGGGGCAGGGGCCAGAATCTCTGGCGCTTTCGCCCAGAAATCTATTCCAGTGTCTTCTGCAGTCCTCAAACTCTTCTGACACTGCGCACACAGCCAAAGGACAGAATGAAATGGAATGAAATCCCCTGCCGCGCCATTCCCCTGGTTTTGTAGCTGTTCCATAACTTCAGTTTCAAAATGATGTTGAAATACTGCCAGTGGTTCTTCGTGGTGAAATGAGGAGCAGGACAGATAAAAGGTGGAGACTGAATACCTGAAAGTGCCCCGTGAAGCTTGGTGTGCCATCCGTTAGGCCTAGAGGGGTGCTGTATCTGCAGGAAGGTAAGGAGAAGCATGCTGACAGTCAATGGGAGAGGTTTGGGGCAGGGGGATAGGACGGCGATCAAGTAACAATTCAATCTGGAGGAGGCCCTTCAGCGTGTCCAGTATGTGTGATGCAGAGGGATAGCTCTGCTGTCCAAAGCCTAACCCTTTACAGTGCAGTATGTGCAATGTAGGAGGCTTGCTTTGCTGTCGGAAGCCAGACCATGTGTGAGTGACGCTTGCAGTGTGGTTGTGCCCATTCTCTGTGACAGGAGTTTGTCCTGCTGCACCGTTCAGTAGGAGGGAAGCCCATGCTGTAGCACTGTGTGAGTGAAGCTTCCCCTGCTGTTGCCCTGGCAGGACCTGCCATGTAGTGTGACACTCAGATGTCTGTTAAAGCTGGGACAGTGAAGCAGATTTGTCAGGGCCGTGCACTGTTCCTGGTTCATCCTTGATGCCTCGGAAATATGCTGAGGAGGGTTTTAGTGGAGCTAGACATGTGAACAGCATGTCCCAAATGGCATGACACATGTTGCTTTTGTATATGTACAGAGCTTAAAATGGTTTGTAGGAGTCATCAAGAAGGAATGGACAATCCAATAAAACGCCATTTCCTGCTCTGAGCCCTAGCCCTGGGGCCCCGGGGCCCCGGGGGGTCGAGCTCTGGAGCAGCTCAGGAGAAGCTGAGCTGACGTGTGTCTTTGCCTTGCAAGCTCCCAGCCCTGGGCCCAGGCCCCGGCGGGGGAGGGGAGGCTGTCATTTCACAATGCTCTGCCCAGCCTGAGGGTTCCGTTGGCACGGCGACGGCAGCAGGTGAGCCCTGGAGCAGGGGGCTTGGAGAGGTCAAGGGAGACAGAGCTGGGAGCCCCAGGAACAGGACCCAGGCCAGTGGAGGTGGCTCAGCTGAGCCCACCTGACGGCTCGAGGCCACTCCTCACAGGGCCTCTGCTGCTGACAGAAGCCCTGGGGCCCTGCTACTGGTGGAGGAAGCATTCAGGCCTCAAAGGGCACCGGCCTTCTCTGAGGCCTGTGACTGGGCTCAAAAACAGAACATGTGAAAAATAGGGCCCAGACACTGCACTGAAGAAAGGTAGGATAAGGTGTGAAAACAAAAGCACCAATAAGAAAGGAAAAAGCATAGCTCTTAACACACCCTCATCTGGACTTTGTGGCCAGTCCCTGTAGATTCATTTTCAGTCCCCTAGTCAAGGCTAGGGGTGGGCAAAGTTACCCTCACTACTGGTGGAACGATATTGCCCAAATTCGCCTCCAGCTCTGTTCTGCCTGCAGGGACATTTTTTAGCTGTTGTGCCAATTTTCTATGCAGATTTTGCTTCCTGAAATGTGTTTTTTCCCTGAAATATCATGTTTTTGACCGCTAAAACAAAATTTCATGGAAAAAATCAATGTCTTCTGGCAAACCATCTGAAATGGTGTTTTTTTCACAAACTATCTGTTTTCAGTCTGAAACTTCTTGTGGCCACCCAAAAACAACATTTCCCATAAAAAAACAGAATTTCAGGGAGAAAAAGCCTGAAATTGGCAATTTCTCTCTGGGCAGAGCAGGCGAAGTGGCAGAATTTGCCCAGAATTCTGCATTTTTTCTGCTGTGCAAATTATCGGCCGTTTCCACCACCCCCTAGTCAAGGCCATGATATCTATGGACTTCAAGGGGAAGACACTTGCAGCACACAATCATCACCGTTCTAACACCTTCTCTATTTCCATTGACTTCATTGGGATCACCCACCCAAATATATAGCTCTTGCCGACTGGGAGACTCAACAGGATGAAATGTGTAAACCGAATGGTAGTGTGTAAAAAGGGCCAACGAAGGACGTCTTTCTCTTGTAATGTGAAGTGGAAAAAAACAAAGGTGAAGCAGTTCCTTGGTTTTGTAGACAGTAGGGGAATAGTTCTATTTTGATATTTGTGTTTGTACCATGCTCCGCTGCCATCATTTCCAGGGTCTCTAGGCACTCTGCAAGTCCTGAAAGAGAGGAGGGTGGGTGGGTGGGTGGGTGGGTGAGGTTAATGGGGAGAGCGGGGAACATGCAAGCTAACTTTGCTGTTGTGTTGATGGGTGCAGGGGAGTGCTTGAGGGGATGCAACTTCACTTTTCTCTCATTGTGACTGTCAGAGCCTGCTCCCCCCCTCTCTCTCTCTCTCTCTCTCTCTCTCTCTCTCTCTATGTGGCTCCCTCTCTGTCTCACACATAGATACATTTACCCTGTCTGCCACAGAGCTCTGGGAATTGACAAATGTGCAACGGGGGAAGTGTAGAGACTCCACTCATTACCATATGCTAGGGGCTAAGGCTGATGGGAGGCAAGATGTTTTGGATAAGAGAAGCAGATCCCTGAGACATGAGGACCCCATGCCCCCATTCAGCTGCCATAGTACATAGGTTGGCAGGCTTGTCCCTGAGTCAAACCTCACTCTAATTTCCTCAGGTACTGCGCTGAGTGTCCAACTCAGACATTTGCCCGCCAGGCGTTTGTAAGGCGTTCGTAAGGCGATCGGGGCAGGGGCCAGAATCTCTGGCGCTTTCGCCCAGAAATCTATTCCAGTGTCTTCTGCAGTCCTCAAACTCTTCTGACACTGCGCACACACAGCCAAAGGGCAGAATGAAATGGAATGAAATCCCCTGCCGCGCCATTCCCCTGGTTTTGTAGCTGTTCCATAACTTCAGTTTCAAAATGATGTTGAAATACTGCCAGTGGTTCTTCGTGGTGAAATGAGGAGCAGGACAGATAAAAGGTGGAGACTGAATACCTTAAAGTGCCCCGTGAAGCTTGGTGTGCCATCCGTTAGGCCTAGAGGGGTGCTGTATCTGCAGGAAGGTAAGGAGAAGCATGCTGACAGTCAATGGGAGAGGTTTGGGGCAGGGGGATAGGACGGCGATCCAGTAACAATTCAATCTGGAGGAGGCCCTTCAGGGTGTCCAGTATGTGTGATGCAGAGGGATAGCTCTGCTGTCCAAAGACTAACGCTTTACAGTGCAGTATGTGCAATGTAGGAGGCTTGCTTTGCTGTCGGAAGCCAGACCATGTGTGAATGAAGCTTGCAGTGTGGTTGTGCCCATTCTCTGTGACAGGAGTTTGCCCTGCTGCACCCGTTCACTAGGAGGGAAGCCCATGCTGTAGCACTGTGCGAGTGAAGCTTCCCCTGCTGTTGCCCTGGCAGGACCTGCCATGTAGTGTGACACTCAGATGTCTGTTAAAGCTGGGACAGTGAAGCAGATTTGTCAGGGCCGTGCACTGTTCCTGGTTCATCCGTGATGCCTCGGAAATATGCTGAGGAGGGTTTTAGTGGAGTTAGACATGTGAACAGCATGTCCCAAATGGCATGACACATGTTGCTTTTCTATATGTACAGAGCTTAAAACGGTTTGTAGGAATCATCAAGAAGGAAAGGACATTCCAATAAAACGCCCTTTCCTGCTCTGAGCCCCAGCCCTGGGGCCCCGGGGCCCCGGGGGGTCGAGCTCTGGAGCAGCTCAGGAGAAGCTGAGCTGAGGTGTGTCTTTGCCTTGCAAGCTCCCAGCCCTGGGCCCAGGCCCCGGCGGCGGGGGAGGGGAGGCTGTCATTTCACAATGCTCTGCCTGCCTGAGGGTTCCGTTGGCACGGCGACGGCAGCAGGTGAGCCCTGGAGCAGGGGGCTTGGAGAGGTCAAGGCAGACAGAGCTGGGAGCCCCAGGAACAGGACCCAGGCCAGTGGAGGTGGCTCAGCTGAACCCACCTGACGGCTCGAGGCCACTCCTCACAGGGCCTCTGCTGCTGTCAGAAGCCCTGGGGCCCTGCTACTGGCAGAGGAAGCATTCAGGCCTCAAAGGGCACCGGCCTTCTCTGAGGCCTGTGACTGGGCTCAAAAACAGAACATGTGAAAAACAGGGCCCAGACACTGCACTGAAGAAAGGTAGGTTAAGGTGTGAAAACAAAAGCAGCAATAAGAAAGGAAAAAGCATAGCTCTTAATACACCCTCATCTGGACTTTGTGGCCAGTCCCTGTAGATTCATTTTCAGTCCCCTAGTCAAGGCTAGGGGTGGGCAAAGTTACCCTCACTACTGGTGGAACGATATTGCCTAAATTCGCCTCCAGCTCTGTTCTGTCTGCAGGGACATTTTTTAGCTGTTGTGCCAATTTTCTATGCAGATTTTGCTTCCTGAAATGTGTTTTTTCCCTGAAATATCATGTTTTTGACCGCTAAAACAAAATTTAATGGAAAAAATCAATGTCTTCTGGCAAACCATCTGAAATGGTGTTTTTTTCACAAACTATCTGTTTTCAGTCTGAAACTTCTTGTGGCCACCCAAAAACAACATTTCCCATAAAAAAACCGAATTTCAGGGAGAAAAAGCCTGAAATTGGCAATTTCTCTCCTTGGGCAGAGCAGGCGAAGTGGCAGAATTTGCCCAGAATTCTGCATTTTTTCTGCTGTGCAAATTATCGGTCGTTTCCACCACCCCCTAGTCAAGGCCATGATATCTATGGACTTCAAGGGGAAGACACTTGCAGCACACAATCATCACCGTTCTAACACCTTCTCTATTTCCATTGACTTCATTGGGATCACCCACCCAAATATATAGCTCTTGCCGACTGGGAGACTCAACAGGATGAAATGTGTAAACCGAATGGTAGTGCGTAAAAAGGGCCAACGAAGGACGTCTTTCTCTTGTAATGTGAAGTGGAAAAAAACAAAGGTGAAGTAGTTCCTTGGTTTTGTAGACAGTAGGGGAATAGTTCTATTTTGATATTTGTGTTTGTACCATGCTCCGCTGCCATCATTTCCAGGGTCTCTAGGCACTCTGCAAGTCCTGAAAGAGAGGAGGGTGGGTGGGTGGGTGGGTGAGGTTAATGGGGAGAGCGGGGAACATGCAAGCTAACTTTGCTGTTGTGTTGATGGGTGCAGGGGAGTGCTTGGGGGATGCAACTTCACTTTTCTCTCATTGTGACTGTCAGAGCCTGCCCCCCCCCTCTCTCTCTCTCTCTCTCTCTCTCTCTCTCTCTATCTTGCTCCCTCTCTGTCTCACACATAGATACATTTACCCTGTCTGCCACAGAGCTCTGGGAATTGACAAATGTGCAACGGGGGAAGTGTAGAGACTCCTCTCATTACCATATGCTAGGGGCTAAGGCTGATGGGAGGCAAGATGTTTTGGATAAGAGAAGCAGATCCCTGAGACATGAGGACCCCATGCCCCCATCCATTCAGCTGCCATAGTACATAGGTTGGCAGGCTTGTCCCTGAGTGAAACCTCACTCTAATTTGCTCAGGTACTGCGCTGAGTGTCCAACTCAGACATTTGCCCGCCAGGGCAAAGCCCGCCAGGCGTTTGTAAGGCGATCGGGGCAGGGGCCAGAATCTCTGGCGCTTTCGCCCAGAAATCTATTCCAGTGTCTTCTGCAGTCCTCAAACTCTTCTGACACTGCGCACACAGCCAAAGGACAGAATGAAACGGAATGAAATCCCCTGCCGCGCCATTCCCCTGGTTTTGTAGCTGTTCCATAACTTCAGTTTCAAAATGTTGTTGAAATACTGCCAGTGGTTCTTCGTGGTGAAATGAGGAGCAGGACAGATAAAAGGTGGAGACTGAATACCTGAAAGTGCCCCGTGAAGCTTGATGTGCCATCCGTTAGGCCTAGAGGGGTGCTGTATCTGCAGGAAGGTAAGGAGAAGCATGCTGACAGTCAATGGGAGAGGTTTGGGGCAGGGGGATAGGACGGCGATCAAGTAACAATTCAATCTGGAGGAGGCCCTTCAGCGAGTCCAGTATGTGTGATGCAGAGGGATAGCTCTGCTGTCCAAAGCCTAACCCTTTGCAGTGCAGTATGTGCAATGTAGGAGGCTTGCTTTGCTGTCGGAAGCCAGACCATGTGTGAGTGACGCTTGCAGTGTGGTTGTGCCCATTCTCTGTGACAGGAGTTTGTCCTGCTGCACCGTTCAGTAGGAGGGAAGCCCATGCTGTAGCACTGTGTGAGTGAAGCTTCCCCTGCTGTTGCCCTGGCAGGACCTGCCATGTAGTGTGACACTCAGATGTCTGTTAAAGCTGGGACAGTGAAGCAGATTTGTCAGGGCCGTGCACTGTTCCTGGTTCATCCTTGATGCCTCGGAAATATGCTGAGGAGGGTTTTAGTGGAGCTAGACATGTGAACAGCATGTCCCAAATGGCATGACACATGTTGCTTTTGTATATGTACAGAGCTTAAAATGGTTTGTAGGAGTCATCAAGAAGGAAAGGACATTCCAATAAAACGCCCTTTCCTGCTCTGAGCCCTAGCCCTGGGGCCCCGGGGCCCCGGGGGGTCGAGCTCTGGAGCAGCTCAGGAGAAGCTGAGCTGAGGTGTGTCTTTGCCTTGCAAGCTCCCAGCCCTGGGCCCAGGCCCCGGCGGGGGAGGGGAGGCTGTCATTTCACAATGCTCTGCCCAGCCTGAGGGTTCGGTTGGCACGGCGACGGCAGCAGGTGAGCCCTGGAGCAGGGGGCATGGAGAGGTCAAGGCAGACAGAGCTGGGAGCCCCAGGAACAGGACCCAGGCCAGTGGACGTGGCTCAGCTGAGCCCACCTGATCGCTCAAGGCCACTCCTTACAGGGCCTCTGCTGCTGTCAGAAGCCCTGGGGCCCTGCTACTGGTGGAGGAAGCATTCAGGCCTCAAAGGGCACCGGCCTTCTCTGAGGCCTGTGACTGGGCTCAAAAACAGAACATGTGAAAAACAGGGCCCAGACACTGCACTGAAGAAAGGTAGGTTAAGGTGTGAAAACAAAAGCACCAATAAGAAAGGAAAAAGCATAGCTCTTAACACACCCTCATCTGGACTTTGTGGCCAGTCCCTGTAGATTCATTTTCAGTCCCCTAGTCAAGGCTAGGGGTGGGCAAAGTTACCCTCGCTACTGGTGGAACGATATTGCCTAAATTCGCCTCCAGCTCTGTTCTGCCTGCAGGGACATTTTTTAGCTGTTGTGCCAATTTTCTATGCAGATTTTGCTTCCTGAAATGTGTTTTTTCCCTGAAATATCATGTTTTTGACCGCTAAAACAAAATTTCATGGAAAAAATCAATGTCTTCTGGCAAACCATCTGAAATGGTGTTTTTTTCACAAACTATCTGTTTTTAGTCTGAAACTTCTTGTGGCCACCCAAAAACAACATTTCCCATAAAAAACAGAATTTCAGGGAGAAAAAGCCTGAAATTGGCAATTTCTCTCTGTGGGCAGAGCAGGCGAAGTGGCAGAATTTGCCCAGAATTCTGCATTTTTTCTGCTGTGCAAATTATCGGCCGTTTCCACCACCCCCTAGTCAAGGCCATGATATCTATGGACTTCCAGGGGAAGACACTTGCAGCACACAATCATCACCGTTCTAACACCTTCTCTATTTCCATTGACTTCATTGGGATCACCCACCCAAATATATAGCTCTTGCCGACTGGGAGACTCAACAGGATGAAATGTGTAAACCGAATGGTAGTGCGTAAAAAGGGCCAACGAAGGACGTCTTTCTCTTGTAATGTGAAGTGGAAAAAAACAAAGGTGAAGTAGTTCCTTGGTTTTGTAGACAGTAGGGGAATAGTTCTATTTTGATATTTGTGTTTGTACCATGCTCCGCTGCCATCATTTCCAGGGTCTCTAGGCACTCTGTAAATCCTGAAAGAGAGGAGGGTGGGTGGGTGGATGAGGTTAATGGGGAGAGCGGGGAACATGCAAGCTAACTTTGCTGTTGTGTTGATGGGTGCAGGGGAGTGCTTGAGGGGATGCAACTTCACTTTTCTCTCATTGTGACTGTCAGAGCCTGCTCCCCCCCTCTCTCTCTCTCTCTCTATCTGGCTCCCTCTCTCTCTCACACATAGATACATTTACCCTGTCTGCCACAAAGCTCTGGGAATTGACAAATGTGCAACGGGGGAAGTGTAGAGACTCCACTCATTACCATATGCTAGGGGCTAAGGCTGATGGGAGGCAAGATGTTTTGGATAAGAGAAGCAGATCCCTGAGACATGAGGACCCCATGCCCCCATCCATTCAGCTGCCATAGTACATAGGTTGGCAGGCTTGTCCCTGAGTGAAACCTCACTCTAATTTCCTCAGGTACTGCGCTGAGTGTCCAACTCAGACATTTGCCTGCCAGGGCAAAGCGCGCCAGGCGTTTGTAAGGGGTTTGTAAGGCGATCGGGACAGGGGCCAGAATCTCTGGCGCTTTCGCCCAGAAATCTATTCCAGTGTCTTCTGCAGTCCTCAAACTCTTCTGACACTGCGCACACAGCCAAAGGACAGAATGAAATGGAATGAAATCCCCTGCCGCGCCATTCCCCTGGTTTTGTAGCTGTTCCATAACTTCAGTTTCAAAACGATGTTGAAATACTGCCAGTGGTTCTTCGTGGTGAAATGAGGAGCAGGACAGATAAAAGGTGGAGACTGAATACCTTAAAGTGCCCCGTGAAGCTTGGTGTGCCATCCGTTAGGCCTAGAGGGGTGCTGTATCTGCAGGAAGGTAAGGAGAAGCATGCTGACAGTCAATGGGAGAGGTTTGGGGCAGGGGGATAGGACGGCGATCCAGTAACAATTCAATCTGGAGGAGGCCCTTCAGGGTGTCCAGTATGTGTGATGCAGAGGGATAGCTCTGCTGTCCAAAGCCTAACCCTTTACAGTGCAGTATGTGCAATGTAGGAGGCTTGCTTTGCTGTCGGAAGCCAGACCATGTGTGAGTGACGCTTGCAGTGTGGTTGTGCCCATTCTCTGTGATAGGAGTTTGTCCTGCTGCACCCGTTCAGTAGGAGGGAAGCCCATGCTGTAGCACTGTGTGGGTGAAGCTTCCCCTGCTGTTGCCCTGGCAGGACCTGCCATGTAGTGTGACACTCAGATGTCTGTTAAAGCTGGGACAGTGAAGCAGATTTGTCAGGGCCGTGCACTGTTCCTGGTTCATCCTTGATGCCTCGGAAATATGCTGAGGAGGGTTTTAGTGGAGCTAGACATGTGAACAGCATGTCCCAAATGGCATGACACATGTTGCTTTTGTATATGTACAGAGCTTAAAATGGTTTGTAGGAGTCATCAAGAAGGAAAGGACATTCCAATAAAACACCCTTTCATGCTCTAAGCCCCAGCCCTGGGGCCCCGGGGCCCCGAGGTGGGGTCGAGCTCTGGAGCAGCTCAGGAGAAGCTGAGCCGAGGTGTGCCTTTGCCTTGCAAGCTCCCAGCCCTGGGCCCAGGCCCCGGCGGGGGAGGGGAGGCTGTCATTTCACAATGCTCTGCCCAGCCTGAGGGTTCCGTTGGCACGGCGACGGCAGCAGGTGAGCCCTGGAGCAGGGGGCATGGAGAGGTCAAGGCAGACAGAGCTGGGAGCCCCAGGAACAGGACCCAGGCCAGTGGAGGTGGCTCGCAGGAGCCCACCTGACGGCTCGAGGCCACTCCTCACAGGGCCTCTGCTACTATCAGAAGCCCTGGGGCCCTGCTACTGGCGGAGGAAGCATTCAGGCCTCAAAGGGCACCGGCCTTCTCTGAGGCCTGTGACTGGGTTCAAAAACAGAACATGTGAAAAATAGGGCCCAGACACTGCACTGAAGAAAGGTAGGTTAAGGTGTGAAAACAAAAGCACCAATAAGAAAGGAAAAAGCATAGCTCTTAACACACCCTCATCTGGACTTTGTGGCCAGTCCCTGTAGATTCATTTTCAGTCCCCTAGTCAAGGCTAGGGGTGGGCAAAGTTACCCTCACTATTGGTGGAACGATATTTCCTAAATTCGCCTCCAGCTCTGTTCTGCCTGCAGGGACATTTTTTAGCTGTTGTGCCAATTTTCTATGCAGATTTTGCTTCCTGAAATGTGTTCTTTCCCTGAAATATCATGTTTTTGACCGCTAAAACAAAATTTCATGGAAAAAATAAATGTCTTCTGGCAAACCATCTGAAATGGTGTTTTTTTCACAAACTATCTGTTTTCAGTCTGAAACTTCTTGTGGCCACCAAAAAACAACATTTCCCATAAAAAACAGAATTTCAGGGAGAAAAAGCCTGAAATTGGCAATTTCTCTCTGTGGGCAGAGCAGGCGAAGTGGCAGAATTTGCCCAGAATTCTGCATTTTTTCTGCTGTGCAAATTATCGGCCGTTTCCACCACCCCCTAGTCAAGGCCATGATATCTATGGACTTCAAGGGGAAGACACTTGCAGCACACAATCATCACCGTTCTAACACCTTCTCTATTTCCATTGACTTCATTGGGATCACCCACCCAAATATATAGCTCTTGCCGACTGGGAGACTCAACAGGATGAAATGTGTAAACCGAATGGTAGTGCGTAAAAAGGGCCAACGAAGGACGTCTTTCTCTTGTAATGTGAAGTGGAAAAAAACAAAGGTGAAGTAGTTCCTTGGTTTTGTAGACAGTAGGGGAATAGTTCTATTTTGATATTTGTGTTTGTACCATGCTCCGCTGCCATCATTTCCAGGGTCTCTAGGCACTCTGCAAGTCCTGAAAGAGAGGAGGGTGGGTGGGTGGGTGGGTGAGGTTAATGGGGAGAGCGGGGAACATGCAAGCTAACTTTGCTGTTGTGTTGATGGGTGCAGGGGAGTGCTTGGGGGATGCAACTTCACTTTTCTCTCATTGTGACTGTCAGAGCCTGCCCCCCCCTTTCTCTCTCTCTCTCTCTCTCTCTCTCTCTCTCTATCTTGCTCCCTCTCTGTCTCACACATAGATACATTTACCCTGTCTGCCACAGAGCTCTGGGAATTGACAAATGTGCAACGGGGGAAGTGTAGAGACTCCTCTCATTACCATATGCTAGGGGCTAAGGCTGATGGGAGGCAAGATGTTTTGGATAAGAGAAGCAGATCCCTGAGACATGAGGACCCCATGCCCCCATCCATTCAGCTGCCATAGTACATAGGTTGGCAGGCTTGTCCCTGAGTGAAACCTCACTCTAATTTCCTCAGGTACTGCGCTGAGTGTCCAACTCAGACATTTGCCCGCCAGGGCAAAGCCCGCCAGGCGTTTGTAAGGCGATCGGGGCAGGGGCCAGAATCTCTGGCGCTTTCGCCCAGAAATCTATTCCAGTGTCTTCTGCAGTCCTCAAACTCTTCTGACACTGCGCACACAGCCAAAGGACAGAATGAAATGGAATGAAATCCCCTGCCGCGCCATTCCCCTGGTTTTGTAGCTGTTCCATAACTTCAGTTTCAAAATGTTGTTGAAATACTGCCAGTGGTTCTTCGTGGTGAAATGAGGAGCAGGACAGATAAAAGGTGGAGACTGAATACCTGAAAGTGCCCCGTGAAGCTTGATGTGCCATCCGTTAGGCCTAGAGGGGTGCTGTATCTGCAGGAAGGTAAGGAGAAGCATGCTGACAGTCAATGGGAGAGGTTTGGGGCAGGGGGATAGGACGGCGATCAAGTAACAATTCAATCTGGAGGAGGCCCTTCAGCGAGTCCAGTATGTGTGATGCAGAGGGATAGCTCTGCTGTCCAAAGCCTAACCCTTTACAGTGCAGTATGTGCAATGTAGGAGGCTTGCTTTGCTGTCGGAAGCCAGACCATGTGTGAGTGACGCTTGCAGTGTGGTTGTGCCCATTCTCTGTGACAGGAATTTGTCCTGCTGCACCGTTCAGTAGGAGGGAAGCCCATGCTGTAGCACTGTGTGAGTGAAGCTTCCCCTGCTGTTGCCCTGGCAGGACCTGCCATGTAGTGTGACACTCAGATGTCTGTTAAAGCTGGGACAGTGAAGCAGATTTGTCAGGGCCGTGCACTGTTCCTGGTTCATCCTTGATGCCTCGGAAATATGCTGAGGAGGGTTTTAGTGGAGCTAGACATGTGAACAGCATGTCCCAAATGGCATGACACATGTTGCTTTTGTATATGTACAGAGCTTAAAATGGTTTGTAGGAGTCATCAAGAAGGAAAGGACATTCCAATAAAACGCCCTTTCCTGCTCTGAGCCCTAGCCCTGGGGCCCCGGGGCCCCGGGGGGTCGAGCTCTGGAGCAGCTCAGGAGAAGCTGAGCTGAGGTGTGTCTTTGCCTTGCAAGCTCCCAGCCCTGGGCCCAGGCCCCGGCGGGGGAGGGGAGGCTGTCATTTCACAATGCTCTGCCCAGCCTGAGGGTTCCGTTGGCACGGCGACGGCAGCAGGTGAGCCCTGGAGCAGGGGGCATGGAGAGGTCAAGGCAGACAGAGCTGGGAGCCCCAGGAACAGGACCCAGGCCAGTGGAGGTGGCTCAGCTGAGCCCACCTGATCGCTCGAGGCCACTCCTTACAGGGCCTCTGCTGCTGTCAGAAGCCCTGGGGCCCTGCTACTGGTGGAGGAAGCATTCAGGCCTCAAAGGGCACCGGCCTTCTCTGAGGCCTGTGACTGGGCTCAAAAACAGAACATGTGAAAAACAGGGCCCAGACACTGCACTGAAGAAAGGTAGGTTAAGGTGTGAAAACAAAAGCACCAATAAGAAAGGAAAAAGCATAGCTCTTAACACACCCTCATCTGGACTTTGTGGCCAGTCCCTGTAGATTCATTTTCAGTCCCCTAGTCAAGGCTAGGGGTGGGCAAAGTTACCCTCGCTACTGGTGGAACGATATTGCCTAAATTCGTCTCCAGCTCTGTTCTGCCTGCAGGGACATTTTTTAGCTGTTGTGCCAATTTTCTATGCAGATTTTGCTTCCTGAAATGTGTTTTTTCCCTGAAATATCATGTTTTTGACCGCTAAAACAAAATTTCATGGAAAAAATCAATGTCTTCTGGCAAACCATCTGAAATGGTGTTTTTTTCACAAACTATCTGTTTTCAGTCTGAAACTTCTTGTGGCCACCCAAAAACAACATTTCCCATAAAAAACAGAATTTCAGGGAGAAAAAGCCTGAAATTGGCAATTTCTCTCTGTGGGCAGAGCAGGCGAAGTGGTAGAATTTGCCCAGAATTCTGCATTTTTTCTGCTGTGCAAATTATCGGCCGTTTCCACCACCCCCTAGTCAAGGCCATGATATCTATGGACTTCCAGGGGAAGACACTTGCAGCACACAATCATCACCGTTCTAACACCTTCTCTATTTCCATTGGGCCTCATTCCGAGTATGGCGGTAAGGGATAGCGGCCACCGCTAACGAGAGCGGTGGCGGTAATCCCTTACCGCCATACTCCGAGTTCCCTTAGCGCCATGGTGCTTTTAACACCTGCTTTAAGCAGGCGTTAAATACCATGGCGCTAAGGGACCTTGATGTTAATTACGCCACCGTAATTTACGGTGGCGTAATTGACGCCTTCCCCACTCCCATTATGCCCTATGGGGCAAGAATGGGAATGGGGAAGGGTAAATGGGGATTGGGGAATTACCGCCCCGCCAACCTTGGAATGGGGCGGTAATTCCACCAACCACCAAGGCGCTGCCGGTCCGGGTACGGCGTCAACCAAGGCGTTAATAGCGCCATTGGTTAGCGCCGTACTCGGAATGAGGCCCATTGACTTCATTGGGATCACCCACCCAAATATATAGCTCTTGCCGACTGGGAGACTCAACAGGATGAAATGTGTAAACCGAATGGCAGTGCGTAAAAAGGGCCAACGAAGGACGTCTTTCTCTTGTAATGTGAAGTGGAAAAAACAAAGGTGAAGTAGTTCCTTGGTTTTGTAGACAGTAGGGGAATAGTTCTATTTTGATATTTGTGTTTGTACCATGCTCCGCTGCCATCATTTCCAGGGTCTCTAGGCACTCTGCAAGTCCTGAAAGAGAGGAGGGTGGGTGGGTGGGTGGGTTAGTGGGGAGAACGGGGAACATGCAAGCTAACGTTGCTGTTGTGTTGATGGGTGCAGGGGAGTGCTTGAGGGGATGCAACTTCACTTTTCTCTCATTGTGACTGTCAGAGCCTGCTCCCCCCCTCTCTCTCTCTCTATCTGGCTCCCTCTCTCTCTCACACATAGATACATTTACCCTGTCTGCCACAGAGCTCTGGGAATTGACAAATGTGCAACGGGGGAAGTGTAGAGACTCCACTCATTACCATATGCTAGGGGCTAAGGCTGATGGGAGGCAAGATGTTTTGGATAAGAGAAGCAGATCCCTGAGACATGAGGACCCCATGCCCCCATCCATTCAGCTGCCATAGTACATAGGTTGGCAGGCTTGTCCCTGAGTGAAACCTCACTCTAATTTCCTCAGGTACTGCGCTGAGTGTCCAACTCAGACATTTGCCTGCCAGGGCAAAGCGCGCCAGGCGTTTGTAAGGTGTTTGTAAGGCGATCGGGACAGGGGCCAGAATCTCTGGCGCTTTCGCCCAGAAATCTATTCCAGTGTCTTCTGCAGTCCTCAAACTCTTCTGACACTGCGCACACAGCCAAAGGACAGAATGAAATGGAATGAAATCCCCTGCCGCGCCATTCCCCTGGTTTTGTAGCTGTTCCATAACTTCAGTTTCAAAATGTTGTTGAAATACTGCCAGTGGTTCTTCGTGGTGAAATGAGGAGCAGGACAGATAAAAGGTGGAGACTGAATACCTGAAAGTGCCCCGTGAAGCTTGATGTGCCATCCGTTAGGCCTAGAGGGGTGCTGTATCTGCAGGAAGGTAAGGAGAAGCATGCTGACAGTCAATGGGAGAGGTTTGGGGCAGGGGGATAGGACGGCGATCAAGTAACAATTCAATCTGGAGGAGGCCCTTCAGCGAGTCCAGTATGTGTGATGCAGAGGGATAGCTCTGCTGTCCAAAGCCTAACCCTTTACAGTGCAGTATGTGCAATGTAGGAGGCTTGCTTTGCTGTCGGAAGCCAGACCATGTGTGAGTGACGCTTGCAGTGTGGTTGTGCCCATTCTCTGTGACAGGAATTTGTCCTGCTGCACCGTTCAGTAGGAGGGAAGCCCATGCTGTAGCACTGTGTGAGTGAAGCTTCCCCTGCTGTTGCCCTGGCAGGACCTGCCATGTAGTGTGACACTCAGATGTCTGTTAAAGCTGGGACAGTGAAGCAGATTTGTCAGGGCCGTGCACTGTTCCTGGTTCATCCTTGATGCCTCGGAAATATGCTGAGGAGGGTTTTAGTGGAGCTAGACATGTGAACAGCATGTCCCAAATGGCATGACACATGTTGCTTTTGTATATGTACAGAGCTTAAAATGGTTTGTAGGAGTCATCAAGAAGGAAAGGACATTCCAATAAAACGCCCTTTCCTGCTCTGAGCCCTAGCCCTGGGGCCCCGGGGCCCCGGGGGGTCGAGCTCTGGAGCAGCTCAGGAGAAGCTGAGCTGAGGTGTGTCTTTGCCTTGCAAGCTCCCAGCCCTGGGCCCAGGCCCCGGCGGGGGAGGGGAGGCTGTCATTTCACAATGCTCTGCCCAGCCTGAGGGTTCCGTTGGCACGGCGACGGCAGCAGGTGAGCCCTGGAGCAGGGGGCATGGAGAGGCCAAGGCAGACAGAGCTGGGAGCCCCAGGAACAGGACCCAGGCCAGTGGACGTGGCTCAGCTGAGCCCACCTGATCGCTCGAGGCCACTCCTTACAGGGCCTCTGCTGCTGTCAGAAGCCCTGGGGCCCTGCTACTGGTAGAGGAAGCATTCAGGCCTCAAAGGGCACCGGCCTTTTCTGAGGCCTGTGACTGGGCTCAAAAACAGAACATGTGAAAAACAGGGCCCAGACACTGCACTGAAGAAAGGTAGGTTAAGGTGTGAAAACAAAAGCACCAATAAGAAAGGAAAAAGCATAGCTCTTAACACACCCTCATCTGGACTTTGTGGCCAGTCCCTGTAGATTCATTTTCAGTCCCCTAGTCAAGGCTAGGGGTGGGCAAAGTTACCCTCGCTACTGGTGGAACGATATTGCCTAAATTCGCCTCCAGCTCTGTTCTGCCTGCAGGGACATTTTTTAGCTGTTGTGCCAATTTTCTATGCAGATTTTGCTTCCTGAAATGTGTTTTTTCCCTGAAATATCATGTTTTTGACCGCTAAAACAAAATTTCATGGAAAAAATCAATGTCTTCTGGCAAACCATCTGAAATGTTGTTTTTTTCACAAACTATCTGTTTTCAGTCTGAAACTTCTTGTGGCCACCCAAAAACAACATTTCCCATAAAAAACAGAATTTCAGGGAGAAAAAGCCTGAAATTGGCAATTTCTCTCTGTGGGCAGAGCAGGCGAAGTGGCAGAATTTGCCCAGAATTCTGCATTTTTTCTGCTGTGCAAATTATCGGCCGTTTCCACCACCCCCTAGACAAGGCCATGATATCTATGGACTTCCAGGGGAAGACACTTGCAGCACACAATCATCACCGTTCTAACACCTTCTCTATTTCCATTGACTTCATTGGGATCACCCACCCAAATATATAGCTCTTGCCGACTGGGAGACTCAACAGGATGAAATGTGTAAACCGAATGGCAGTGCGTAAAAAGGGCCAACGAAGGACGTCTTTCTCTTGTAATGTGAAGTGGAAAAAACAAAGGTGAAGTAGTTCCTTGGTTTTGTAGACAGTAGGGGAATAGTTCTATTTTGATATTTGTGTTTGTACCATGCTCCGCTGCCATCATTTCCAGGGTCTCTAGGCACTCTGCAAGTCCTGAAAGAGAGGAGGGTGGGTGGGTGGGTTAGTGGGGAGAACGGGGAACATGCAAGCTAACGTTGCTGTTGTGTTGATGGGTGCAGGGGAGTGCTTGAGGGGATGCAACTTCACTTTTCTCTCATTGTGACTGTCAGAGCCTGCTCCCCCCCTCTCTCTCTCTCTCTCTATCTGGCTCCCTCTCTCTCTCACACATAGATACATTTACCCTGTCTGCCACAGAGCTCTGGGAATTGACAAATGTGCAACGGGGGAAGTGTAGAGACTCCACTCATTACCATATGCTAGGGGCTAAGGCTGATGGGAGGCAAGATGTTTTGGATAAGAGAAGCAGATCCCTGAGACATGAGGACCCCATGCCCCCATCCATTCAGCTGCCATAGTACATAGGTTGGCAGGCTTGTCCCTGAGTGAAACCTCACTCTAATTTCCTCAGGTACTGCGCTGAGTGTCCAACTCAGACATTTGCCTGCCAGGGCAAAGCGCGCCAGGCGTTTGTAAGGTGTTTGTAAGGCGATCGGGACAGGGGCCAGAATCTCTGGCGCTTTCGCCCAGAAATCTATTCCAGTGTCTTCTGCAGTCCTCAAACTCTTCTGACACTGCGCACACAGCCAAAGGACAGAATGAAATGGAATGAAATCCCCTGCCGCGCCATTCCCCTGGTTTTGTAGCTGTTCCATAACTTCAGTTTCAAAACGATGTTGAAATACTGCCAGTGGTTCTTCGTGGTGAAATGAGGAGCAGGACAGATAAAAGGTGGAGACTGAATACCTTAAAGTGCCCCGTGAAGCTTGGTGTGCCATCCGTTAGGCCTAGAGGGGTGCTGTATCTGCAGGAAGGTAAGGAGAAGCATGCTGACAGTCAATGGGAGAGGTTTGGGGCAGGGGGATAGGACTGCGATCCAGTAACAATTCAATCTGGAGGAGGCCCTTCAGGGTGTCCAGTATGTGTGATGCAGAGGGATAGCTCTGCTGTCCAAAGCCTAACCCTTTACAGTGCAGTATGTGCAATGTAGGAGGCTTGCTTTGCTGTCGGAAGCCAGACCATGTGTGAGTGACGCTTGCAGTGTGGTTGTGCCCATTCTCTGTGATAGGAGTTTGTCCTGCTGCACCCGTTCAGTAGGAGGGAAGCCCATGCTGTAGCACTGTGTGGGTGAAGCTTCCCCTGCTGTTGCCCTGGCAGGACCTGCCATGTAGTGTGACACTCAGATGTCTGTTAAAGCTGGGACAGTGAAGCAGATTTGTCAGGGCCGTGCACTGTTCCTGGTTCATCCTTGATGCCTCGGAAATATGCTGAGGAGGGTTTTAGTGGAGCTAGACATGTGAACAGCATGTCCCAAATGGCATGACACATGTTGCTTCTGTATATGTACAGTGCTTAAAATGGTTTGTAGGAGTCATCAAGAAGGAAAGGACATTCCAATAAAACACCTTTTCATGCTCTAAGCCCCAGCCCTGGGGCCCCGGGGCCCCGGGGGGTCGAGCTCTGGAGCAGCTCAGGAGAAGCTGAGCTGAGGTGTGTCTTTGCCTTGCAAGCTCCCAGCCCTGGGCCCAGGCCCCAGCGGCGGGGGAGGGGAGGCTGTCATTTCACAATGCTCTGCCCAGCCTGAGGGTTCCGTTGACACGGCGACGGCAGCAGGTGAGCCCTGGAGCAGGGGGCATAGAGAGGTCAAGGCAGACAGAGCTGGGAGCCCCAGGAACAGGACCCAGGCCAGTGGAGGTGGCTCGCAGGAGCCCACCTGACGGCTCGAGGCCACTCCTCACAGGGCCTCTGCTGCTATCAGAAGCCCTGGGGCCCTGCTACTGGCGGAGGAAGCATTCAGGCCTCAAAGGGCACCGGCCTTCTCTGAGGCCTGTGACTGGGTTCAAAAACAGAACATGTGAAAAATAGGGCCCTGACACTGCACTGAAGAAAGGTAGGTTAAGGTGTGAAAACAAAAGCACCAATAAGAAAGGAAAAAGCATAGCTCTTAATACACCCTCATCTGGACTTTGTGGCCAGTCCCTGTAGATTCATTTTCAGTCCCCTAGTCAAGGCTAGGGGTGGGCAAAGTTACCCTCACTATTGGTGGAACGATATTGCCTAAATTCGCCTCCAGCTCTGTTCTGCCTGCAGGGACATTTTTTAGCTGTTGTGCCAATTTTCTATGCAGATTTTGCTTCCTGAAGTGTGTTTTTTCCCTGAAATATCATGTTTTTGACCGCTAAAACAAAATTTAATGGAAAAAATCAATGTCTTCTGGCAAACCATCTGAAATGGTGTTTTTTTCACAAACTATCTGTTTTCAGTCTGAAACTTCTTGTGGCCACCCAAAAACAACATTTCCCATAAAAAAACCGAATTTCAGGGAGAAAAATCCTGAAATTGGCAATTTCTCTCCTTGGGCAGAGCAGGCGAAGTGGCAGAATTTGCCCAGAATTCTGCATTTTTTCTGCTGTGCAAATTATCGGCCGTTTCCACCACCCCCTAGTCAAGGCCATGATATCTATGGACTTCAAGGGGAAGACACTTGCAGCACACAATCATCACCGTTCTAACACCTTCTCTATTTCCATTGACTTCATTGGGATCACCCACCCAAATATATAGTTCTTGCCGACTGGGAGACTCAACAGGATGAAATGTGTAAACCGAATGGTAGTGCGTAAAAAGGGCCAACGAAGGACGTCTTTCTCTTGTAATGTGAAGTGGAAAAAAACAAAGGTGAAGTAGTTCCTTGGTTTTGTAGACAGTAGGGGAATAGTTCTATTTTGATATTTGTGTTTGTACCATGCTCCGCTGCCATCATTTCCAGGGTCTCTAGGCACTCTGCAAGTCCTGAAAGAGAGGAGGGTGGGTGGGTGGGTGGGTGGATGAGGTTAATGGGGAGAGCGGGGAACATGCAAGCTAACTTTGCTGTTGTGTTGATGGGTGCAGGGGAGTGCTTGGGGGATGCAACTTCACTTTTCTCTCATTGTGACTGTCAGAGCCTGCCCCCCCTCTCTCTCTCTCTCTCTCTCTCTCTCTATCTAGCTCCCTCTCTGTCTCACACATAGATACATTTACCCTGTCTGCCACAGAGCTCTGGGAATTGACAAATGTGCAACGGGGGAAGTGTAGAGACTCCTCTCATTACCATATGCTAGGGGCTAAGGCTGATGGGAGGCAAGATGTTTTGGATAAGAGAAGCAGATCCCTGAGACATGAGGACCCCATGCCCCCATCCATTCAGCTGCCATAGTACATAGGTTGGCAGGCTTGTCCCTGAGTGAAACCTCTCTCTAATTTCCTCAGGTACTGCGCTGAGTGTCCAACTCAGACATTTGCCCGCCAGGGCAAAGCCCGCCAGGCGTTTGTAAGGCGATCGGGGCAGGGGCCAGAATCTCTGGCGCTTTCGCCCAGAAATCTATTCCAGTGTCTTCTGCAGTCCTCAAACTCTTCTGACACTGCGCACACAGCCAAAGGACAGAATGAAATGGAATGAAATCCCCTGCCGCGCCATTCCCCTGGTTTTGTAGCTGTTCCATAACTTCAGTTTCAAAATGTTGTTGAAATACTGCCAGTGGTTCTTCGTGGTGAAATGAGGAGCAGGACAGATAAAAGGTGGAGACTGAATACCTGAAAGTGCCCCGTGAAGCTTGGTGTGCCATCCGTTAGGCCTAGAGGGGTGCTGTATCTGCAGGAAGGTAAGGAGAAGCATGCTGACAGTCAATGGGAGAGGTTTGGGGCAGGGGGATAGGACGGCGATCAAGTAACAATTCAATCTGGAGGAGGCCCTTCAGCGAGTCCAGTATGTGTGATGCAGAGGGATAGCTCTGCTGTCCAAAGCCTAACCCTTTACAGTGCAGTATGTGCAATGTAGGAGGCTTGCTTTGCTGTCGGAAGCCAGACCATGTGTGAGTGACGCTTGCAGTGTGGTTGTGCCCATTCTCTGTGACAGGAGTTTGTCCTGCTGCACCGTTCAGTAGGAGGGAAGCCCATGCTGTAGCACTGTGTGAGTGAAGCTTCCCCTGCTGTTGCCCTGGCAGGACCTGCCATGTAGTGTGACACTCAGATGTCTGTTAAAGCTGGGACAGTGAAGCAGATTTGTCAGGGCCGTGCACTGTTCCTGGTTCATCCTTGAAGCCTCGGAAATATGCTGAGGAGGGTTTTAGTGGAGCTAGACATGTGAACAGCATGTCCCAAATGGCATGACACATGTTGCTTTTGTATATGTACAGAGCTTAAAATGGTTTGTAGGAGTCATCAAGAAGGAAAGGACATTCCAATAAAACGCCCTTTCCTGCTCTGAGCCCTAGCCCTGGGGCCCCGGGGGGTCGAGCTCTGGAGCAGCTCAGGAGAAGCTGAGCTGAGGTGTGTCTTTGCCTTGCAAGCTCCCAGCCCTGGGCCCAGGCCCCAGCGGCGGGGGAGGGGAGGCTGTCATTTCACAATGCTCTGCCCAGCCTGAGGGTTCCGTTGGCACGGCGACGGCAGCAGGTGAGCCCTGGAGCAGGGGGCATGGAGAGGTCAAGGCAGACAGAGCTGGGAGCCCCAGGAACAGGACCCAGGCCAGTGGACGTGGCTCAGCTGAGCCCACCTGATCGCTCGAGGCCACTCCTTACAGGGCCTCTGCTGCTGTCAGAAGCCCTGGGGCCCTGCTACTGGCAGAGGAAGCATTCAGGCCTCAAAAGGCACCGGCCTTCTCTGAGGCCTGTGACTGGGCTCAAAAACAGAACATGTGAAAAACAGGGCCCAGACACTGCACTGAAGAAAGGTAGGTTAAGGTGTGAAAACAAAAGCACCAATAAGAAAGGAAAAAGCATAGCTCTTAACACACCCTCATCTGGACTTTGTGGCCAGTCCCTGTAGATTCATTTTCAGTCCCCTAGTCAAGGCTAGGGGTGGGCAAAGTTACCCTCACTATTGGTGGAACGATATTGCCTAAATTCGCCTCCAGCTCTGTTCTGCCTGCAGGGACATTTTTTAGCTGTTGTGCCAATTTTCTATGCAGATTTTGCTTCCTGAAATGTGTTTTTTCCCTGAAATATCATGTTTTTGACCGCTAAAACAAAATTTCATGGAAAAAATCAATGTCTTCTGGCAAACCATCTGAAATGGTGTTTTTTTCACAAACTATCTGTTTTCAGTCTGAAACTTCTTGTGGCCACCCAAAAACAACATTTCCCATAAAAAACAGAATTTCAGGGAGAAAAAGCCTGAAATTGGCAATTTCTCTCTGTGGGCAGAGCAGGCGAAGTGGCAGAATTTGCCCAGAATTCTGCATTTTTTCTGCTGTGCAAATTATCGGCCGTTTCCACCACCCCCTAGTCAAGGCCATGATATCTATGGACTTCAAGGGGAAGACACTTGCAGCACACAATCATCACCGTTCTAACACCTTCTCTATTTCCATTGACTTCATTGGGATCACCCACCCAAATATATAGCTCTTGCCGACTGGGAGACTCAACAGGATGAAATGTGTAAACCGAATGGTAGTGCGTAAAAAGGGCCAACGAAGGACGTCTTTCTCTTGTAATGTGAAGTGGAAAAAAACAAAGGTGAAGTAGTTCCTTGGTTTTGTAGACAGTAGGGGAATAGTTCTATTTTGATATTTGTGTTTGTACCATGCTCCGCTGCCATCATTTCCAGGGTCTCTAGGCACTCTGTAAATCCTGAAAGAGAGGAGGGTGGGTGGGTGGATGAGGTTAATGGGGAGAGCGGGGAACATGCAAGCTAACTTTGCTGTTGTGTTGATGGGTGCAGGGGAGTGCTTGAGGGGATGCAACTTCACTTTTCTCTCATTGTGACTGTCAGAGCCTGCTCCCCCCCCTCTCTCTCTCTCTCTCTATATCTGGCTCCCTCTCTCTCTCACACATAGATACATTTACCCTGTCTGCCACAGAGCTCTGGGAATTGACAAATGTGCAACGGGGGAAGTGTAGAGACTCCACTCATTACCATATGCTAGGGGCTAAGGCTGATGGGAGGCAAGATGTTTTGGATAAGAGAAGCAGATCCCTGAGACATGAGGACCCCATGCCCCCATCCATTCAGCTGCCATAGTACATAGGTTGGCAGGCTTGTCCCTGAGTGAAACCTCACTCTAATTTCCTCAGGTACTGCGCTGAGTGTCCAACTCAGACATTTGCCCGCCAGGGCAAAGCCCGCCAGGCGTTTGTAAGGCGATCGGGGCAGGGGCCAGAATCTCTGGCGCTTTCGCCCAGAAATCTATTCCAGTGTCTTCTGCAGTCCTCAAACTCTTCTGACACTGCGCACACAGCCAAAGGACAGAATGAAATGGAATGAAATCCCCTGCCGCGCCATTCCCCTGGTTTTGTAGCTGTTCCATAACTTCAGTTTCAAAATGTTGTTGAAATACTGCCAGTGGTTCTTCGTGGTGAAATGAGGAGCAGGACAGATAAAAGGTGGAGACTGAATACCTGAAAGTGCCCCGTGAAGCTTGATGTGCCATCCGTTAGGCCTAGAGGGGTGCTGTATCTGCAGGAAGGTAAGGAGAAGCATGCTGACAGTCAATGGGAGATGTTTGGGGCAGGGGGATAGGACGGCGATCAAGTAACAATTCAATCTGGAGGAGGCCCTTCAGCGAGTCCAGTATGTGTGATGCAGAGGGATAGCTCTGCTGTCCAAAGCCTAACCCTTTACAGTGCAGTATGTGCAATGTAGGAGGCTTGCTTTGCTGTCGGAAGCCAGACCATGTGTGAGTGACGCTTGCAGTGTGGTTGTGCCCATTCTCTGTGACAGGAATTTGTCCTGCTGCACCGTTCAGTAGGAGGGAAGCCCATGCTGTAGCACTGTGTGAGTGAAGCTTCCCCTGCTGTTGCCCTGGCAGGACCTGCCATGTAGTGTGACACTCAGATGTCTGTTAAAGCTGGGACAGTGAAGCAGATTTGTCAGGGCCGTGCACTGTTCCTGGTTCATCCTTGATGCCTCGGAAATATGCTGAGGAGGGTTTTAGTGGAGCTAGACATGTGAACAGCATGTCCCAAATGGCATGACACATGTTGCTTTTGTATATGTACAGAGCTTAAAATGGTTTGTAGGAGTCATCAAGAAGGAAAGGACATTCCAATAAAACGCCCTTTCCTGCTCTGAGCCCTAGCCCTGGGGCCCCGGGGCCCCGGGGGGTCGAGCTCTGGAGCAGCTCAGGAGAAGCTGAGCTGAGGTGTGTCTTTGCCTTGCAAGCTCCCAGCCCTGGGCCCAGGCCCCGGCGGGGGAGGGGAGGCTGTCATTTCACAATGCTCTGCCCAGCCTGAGGGTTCCGTTGGCACGGCGACGGCAGCAGGTGAGCCCTGGAGCAGGGGGCATGGAGAGGTCAAGGCAGACAGAGCTGGGAGCCCCAGGAACAGGACCCAGGCCAGTGGAGGTGGCTCAGCTGAGCCCACCTGATCGCTCGAGGCCACTCCTTACAGGGCCTCTGCTGCTGTCAGAAGCCCTGGGGCCCTGCTACTGGTGGAGGAAGCATTCAGGCCTCAAAGGGCACCGGCCTTCTCTGAGGCCTGTGACTGGGCTCAAAAACAGAACATGTGAAAAACAGGGCCCAGACACTGCACTGAAGAAAGGTAGGTTAAGGTGTGAAAACAAAAGCACCAATAAGAAAGGAAAAAGCATAGCTCTTAACACACCCTCATCTGGACTTTGTGGCCAGTCCCTGTAGATTCATTTTCAGTCCCCTAGTCAAGGCTAGGGGTGGGCAAAGTTACCCTCGCTACTGGTGGAACGATATTGCCTAAATTCGTCTCCAGCTCTGTTCTGCCTGCAGGGACATTTTTTAGCTGTTGTGCCAATTTTCTATGCAGATTTTGCTTCCTGAAATGTGTTTTTTCCCTGAAATATCATGTTTTTGACCGCTAAAACAAAATTTCATGGAAAAAATCAATGTCTTCTGGCAAACCATCTGAAATGGTGTTTTTTTCACAAACTATCTGTTTTCAGTCTGAAACTTCTTGTGGCCACCCAAAAACAACATTTCCCATAAAAAACAGAATTTCAGGGAGAAAAAGCCTGAAATTGGCAATTTCTCTCTGTGGGCAGAGCAGGCGAAGTGGTAGAATTTGCCCAGAATTCTGCATTTTTTCTGCTGTGCAAATTATCGGCCGTTTCCACCACCCCCTAGTCAAGGCCATGATATCTATGGACTTCCAGGGGAAGACACTTGCAGCACACAATCATCACCGTTCTAACACCTTCTCTATTTCCATTGGGCCTCATTCCGAGTATGGCGGTAAGGGATAGCGGCCACCGCTAACGAGAGCGGTGGCGGTAATCCCTTACCGCCATACTCCGAGTTCCCTTAGCGCCATGGTGCTTTTAACACCTGCTTTAAGCAGGCGTTAAATACCATGGCGCTAAGGGACCTTGATGTTAATTACGCCACCGTAATTTACGGTGGCGTAATTGACGCCTTCCCCACTCCCATTATGCCCTATGGGGCAAGAATGGGAATGGGGAAGGGTAAATGGGGATTGGGGAATTACCGCCCCGCCAACCTTGGAATGGGGCGGTAATTCCACCAACCACCAAGGCGCTGCCGGTCCGGGTACGGCGTCAACCAAGGCGTTAATAGCGCCATTGGTTAGCGCCGTACTCGGAATGAGGCCCATTGACTTCATTGGGATCACCCACCCAAATATATAGCTCTTGCCGACTGGGAGACTCAACAGGATGAAATGTGTAAACCGAATGGCAGTGCGTAAAAAGGGCCAACGAAGGACGTCTTTCTCTTGTAATGTGAAGTGGAAAAAACAAAGGTGAAGTAGTTCCTTGGTTTTGTAGACAGTAGGGGAATAGTTCTATTTTGATATTTGTGTTTGTACCATGCTCCGCTGCCATCATTTCCAGGGTCTCTAGGCACTCTGCAAGTCCTGAAAGAGAGGAGGGTGGGTGGGTGGGTGGGTTAGTGGGGAGAACGGGGAACATGCAAGCTAACGTTGCTGTTGTGTTGATGGGTGCAGGGGAGTGCTTGAGGGGATGCAACTTCACTTTTCTCTCATTGTGACTGTCAGAGCCTGCTCCCCCCCTCTCTCTCTCTCTATCTGGCTCCCTCTCTCTCTCACACATAGATACATTTACCCTGTCTGCCACAGAGCTCTGGGAATTGACAAATGTGCAACGGGGGAAGTGTAGAGACTCCACTCATTACCATATGCTAGGGGCTAAGGCTGATGGGAGGCAAGATGTTTTGGATAAGAGAAGCAGATCCCTGAGACATGAGGACCCCATGCCCCCATCCATTCAGCTGCCATAGTACATAGGTTGGCAGGCTTGTCCCTGAGTGAAACCTCACTCTAATTTCCTCAGGTACTGCGCTGAGTGTCCAACTCAGACATTTGCCTGCCAGGGCAAAGCGCGCCAGGCGTTTGTAAGGTGTTTGTAAGGCGATCGGGACAGGGGCCAGAATCTCTGGCGCTTTCGCCCAGAAATCTATTCCAGTGTCTTCTGCAGTCCTCAAACTCTTCTGACACTGCGCACACAGCCAAAGGACAGAATGAAATGGAATGAAATCCCCTGCCGCGCCATTCCCCTGGTTTTGTAGCTGTTCCATAACTTCAGTTTCAAAATGTTGTTGAAATACTGCCAGTGGTTCTTCGTGGTGAAATGAGGAGCAGGACAGATAAAAGGTGGAGACTGAATACCTGAAAGTGCCCCGTGAAGCTTGATGTGCCATCCGTTAGGCCTAGAGGGGTGCTGTATCTGCAGGAAGGTAAGGAGAAGCATGCTGACAGTCAATGGGAGAGGTTTGGGGCAGGGGGATAGGACGGCGATCAAGTAACAATTCAATCTGGAGGAGGCCCTTCAGCGAGTCCAGTATGTGTGATGCAGAGGGATAGCTCTGCTGTCCAAAGCCTAACCCTTTACAGTGCAGTATGTGCAATGTAGGAGGCTTGCTTTGCTGTCGGAAGCCAGACCATGTGTGAGTGACGCTTGCAGTGTGGTTGTGCCCATTCTCTGTGACAGGAATTTGTCCTGCTGCACCGTTCAGTAGGAGGGAAGCCCATGCTGTAGCACTGTGTGAGTGAAGCTTCCCCTGCTGTTGCCCTGGCAGGACCTGCCATGTAGTGTGACACTCAGATGTCTGTTAAAGCTGGGACAGTGAAGCAGATTTGTCAGGGCCGTGCACTGTTCCTGGTTCATCCTTGATGCCTCGGAAATATGCTGAGGAGGGTTTTAGTGGAGCTAGACATGTGAACAGCATGTCCCAAATGGCATGACACATGTTGCTTTTGTATATGTACAGAGCTTAAAATGGTTTGTAGGAGTCATCAAGAAGGAAAGGACATTCCAATAAAACGCCCTTTCCTGCTCTGAGCCCTAGCCCTGGGGCCCCGGGGCCCCGGGGGGTCGAGCTCTGGAGCAGCTCAGGAGAAGCTGAGCTGAGGTGTGTCTTTGCCTTGCAAGCTCCCAGCCCTGGGCCCAGGCCCCGGCGGGGGAGGGGAGGCTGTCATTTCACAATGCTCTGCCCAGCCTGAGGGTTCCGTTGGCACGGCGACGGCAGCAGGTGAGCCCTGGAGCAGGGGGCATGGAGAGGTCAAGGCAGACAGAGCTGGGAGCCCCAGGAACAGGACCCAGGCCAGTGGACGTGGCTCAGCTGAGCCCACCTGATCGCTCGAGGCCACTCCTTACAGGGCCTCTGCTGCTGTCAGAAGCCCTGGGGCCCTGCTACTGGTAGAGGAAGCATTCAGGCCTCAAAGGGCACCGGCCTTTTCTGAGGCCTGTGACTGGGCTCAAAAACAGAACATGTGAAAAACAGGGCCCAGACACTGCACTGAAGAAAGGTAGGTTAAGGTGTGAAAACAAAAGCACCAATAAGAAAGGAAAAAGCATAGCTCTTAACACACCCTCATCTGGACTTTGTGGCCAGTCCCTGTAGATTCATTTTCAGTCCCCTAGTCAAGGCTAGGGGTGGGCAAAGTTACCCTCGCTACTGGTGGAACGATATTGCCTAAATTCGCCTCCAGCTCTGTTCTGCCTGCAGGGACATTTTTTAGCTGTTGTGCCAATTTTCTATGCAGATTTTGCTTCCTGAAATGTGTTTTTTCCCTGAAATATCATGTTTTTGACCGCTAAAACAAAATTTCATGGAAAAAATCAATGTCTTCTGGCAAACCATCTGAAATGTTGTTTTTTTCACAAACTATCTGTTTTCAGTCTGAAACTTCTTGTGGCCACCCAAAAACAACATTTCCCATAAAAAACAGAATTTCAGGGAGAAAAAGCCTGAAATTGGCAATTTCTCTCTGTGGGCAGAGCAGGCGAAGTGGCAGAATTTGCCCAGAATTCTGCATTTTTTCTGCTGTGCAAATTATCGGCCGTTTCCACCACCCCCTAGACAAGGCCATGATATCTATGGACTTCCAGGGGAAGACACTTGCAGCACACAATCATCACCGTTCTAACACCTTCTCTATTTCCATTGACTTCATTGGGATCACCCACCCAAATATATAGCTCTTGCCGACTGGGAGACTCAACAGGATGAAATGTGTAAACCGAATGGCAGTGCGTAAAAAGGGCCAACGAAGGACGTCTTTCTCTTGTAATGTGAAGTGGAAAAAACAAAGGTGAAGTAGTTCCTTGGTTTTGTAGACAGTAGGGGAATAGTTCTATTTTGATATTTGTGTTTGTACCATGCTCCGCTGCCATCATTTCCAGGGTCTCTAGGCACTCTGCAAGTCCTGAAAGAGAGGAGGGTGGGTGGGTGGGTTAGTGGGGAGAACGGGGAACATGCAAGCTAACGTTGCTGTTGTGTTGATGGGTGCAGGGGAGTGCTTGAGGGGATGCAACTTCACTTTTCTCTCATTGTGACTGTCAGAGCCTGCTCCCCCCCTCTCTCTCTCTCTCTCTATCTGGCTCCCTCTCTCTCTCACACATAGATACATTTACCCTGTCTGCCACAGAGCTCTGGGAATTGACAAATGTGCAACGGGGGAAGTGTAGAGACTCCACTCATTACCATATGCTAGGGGCTAAGGCTGATGGGAGGCAAGATGTTTTGGATAAGAGAAGCAGATCCCTGAGACATGAGGACCCCATGCCCCCATCCATTCAGCTGCCATAGTACATAGGTTGGCAGGCTTGTCCCTGAGTGAAACCTCACTCTAATTTCCTCAGGTACTGCGCTGAGTGTCCAACTCAGACATTTGCCTGCCAGGGCAAAGCGCGCCAGGCGTTTGTAAGGTGTTTGTAAGGCGATCGGGACAGGGGCCAGAATCTCTGGCGCTTTCGCCCAGAAATCTATTCCAGTGTCTTCTGCAGTCCTCAAACTCTTCTGACACTGCGCACACAGCCAAAGGACAGAATGAAATGGAATGAAATCCCCTGCCGCGCCATTCCCCTGGTTTTGTAGCTGTTCCATAACTTCAGTTTCAAAACGATGTTGAAATACTGCCAGTGGTTCTTCGTGGTGAAATGAGGAGCAGGACAGATAAAAGGTGGAGACTGAATACCTTAAAGTGCCCCGTGAAGCTTGGTGTGCCATCCGTTAGGCCTAGAGGGGTGCTGTATCTGCAGGAAGGTAAGGAGAAGCATGCTGACAGTCAATGGGAGAGGTTTGGGGCAGGGGGATAGGACTGCGATCCAGTAACAATTCAATCTGGAGGAGGCCCTTCAGGGTGTCCAGTATGTGTGATGCAGAGGGATAGCTCTGCTGTCCAAAGCCTAACCCTTTACAGTGCAGTATGTGCAATGTAGGAGGCTTGCTTTGCTGTCGGAAGCCAGACCATGTGTGAGTGACGCTTGCAGTGTGGTTGTGCCCATTCTCTGTGATAGGAGTTTGTCCTGCTGCACCCGTTCAGTAGGAGGGAAGCCCATGCTGTAGCACTGTGTGGGTGAAGCTTCCCCTGCTGTTGCCCTGGCAGGACCTGCCATGTAGTGTGACACTCAGATGTCTGTTAAAGCTGGGACAGTGAAGCAGATTTGTCAGGGCCGTGCACTGTTCCTGGTTCATCCTTGATGCCTCGGAAATATGCTGAGGAGGGTTTTAGTGGAGCTAGACATGTGAACAGCATGTCCCAAATGGCATGACACATGTTGCTTCTGTATATGTACAGTGCTTAAAATGGTTTGTAGGAGTCATCAAGAAGGAAAGGACATTCCAATAAAACACCTTTTCATGCTCTAAGCCCCAGCCCTGGGGCCCCGGGGCCCCGGGGGGTCGAGCTCTGGAGCAGCTCAGGAGAAGCTGAGCTGAGGTGTGTCTTTGCCTTGCAAGCTCCCAGCCCTGGGCCCATGCCCCGGCGGGGGAGGGGAGGCTGTCATTTCACAATGCTCTGCCCAGCCTGAGGGTTCCGTTGACACGGCGACGGCAGCAGGTGAGCCCTGGAGCAGGGGGCATAGAGAGGTCAAGGCAGACAGAGCTGGGAGCCCCAGGAACAGGACCCAGGCCAGTGGAGGTGGCTCGCAGGAGCCCACCTGACGGCTCGAGGCCACTCCTCACAGGGCCTCTGCTGCTATCAGAAGCCCTGGGGCCCTGCTACTGGCGGAGGAAGCATTCAGGCCTCAAAGGGCACCGGCCTTCTCTGAGGCCTGTGACTGGGTTCAAAAACAGAACATGTGAAAAATAGGGCCCTGACACTGCACTGAAGAAAGGTAGGTTAAGGTGTGAAAACAAAAGCACCAATAAGAAAGGAAAAAGCATAGCTCTTAATACACCCTCATCTGGACTTTGTGGCCAGTCCCTGTAGATTCATTTTCAGTCCCCTAGTCAAGGCTAGGGGTGGGCAAAGTTACCCTCACTATTGGTGGAACGATATTGCCTAAATTCGCCTCCAGCTCTGTTCTGCCTGCAGGGACATTTTTTAGCTGTTGTGCCAATTTTCTATGCAGATTTTGCTTCCTGAAGTGTGTTTTTTCCCTGAAATATCATGTTTTTGACCGCTAAAACAAAATTTAATGGAAAAAATCAATGTCTTCTGGCAAACCATCTGAAATGGTGTTTTTTTCACAAACTATCTGTTTTCAGTCTGAAACTTCTTGTGGCCACCCAAAAACAACATTTCCCATAAAAAAACCGAATTTCAGGGAGAAAAAGCCTGAAATTGGCAATTTCTCTCCTTGGGCAGAGCAGGCGAAGTGGCAGAATTTGCCCAGAATTCTGCATTTTTTCTGCTGTGCAAATTATCGGCCGTTTCCACCACCCCCTAGTCAAGGCCATGATATCTATGGACTTCAAGGGGAAGACACTTGCAGCACACAATCATCACCGTTCTAACACCTTCTCTATTTCCATTGACTTCATTGGGATCACCCACCCAAATATATAGTTCTTGCCGACTGGGAGACTCAACAGGATGAAATGTGTAAACCGAATGGTAGTGCGTAAAAAGGGCCAACGAAGGACGTCTTTCTCTTGTAATGTGAAGTGGAAAAAAACAAAGGTGAAGTAGTTCCTTGGTTTTGTAGACAGTAGGGGAATAGTTCTATTTTGATATTTGTGTTTGTACCATGCTCCGCTGCCATCATTTCCAGGGTCTCTAGGCACTCTGCAAGTCCTGAAAGAGAGGAGGGTGGGTGGGTGGGTGGGTGGATGAGGTTAATGGGGAGAGCGGGGAACATGCAAGCTAACTTTGCTGTTGTGTTGATGGGTGCAGGGGAGTGCTTGGGGGATGCAACTTCACTTTTCTCTCATTGTGACTGTCAGAGCCTGCCCCCCCTCTCTCTCTCTCTCTCTCTCTCTCTCTCTATCTAGCTCCCTCTCTGTCTCACACATAGATACATTTACCCTGTCTGCCACAGAGCTCTGGGAATTGACAAATGTGCAACGGGGGAAGTGTAGAGACTCCTCTCATTACCATATGCTAGGGGCTAAGGCTGATGGGAGGCAAGATGTTTTGGATAAGAGAAGCAGATCCCTGAGACATGAGGACCCCATGCCCCCATCCATTCAGCTGCCATAGTACATAGGTTGGCAGGCTTGTCCCTGAGTGAAACCTCTCTCTAATTTCCTCAGGTACTGCGCTGAGTGTCCAACTCAGACATTTGCCCGCCAGGGCAAAGCCCGCCAGGCGTTTGTAAGGCGATCGGGGCAGGGGCCAGAATCTCTGGCGCTTTCGCCCAGAAATCTATTCCAGTGTCTTCTGCAGTCCTCAAACTCTTCTGACACTGCGCACACAGCCAAAGGACAGAATGAAATGGAATGAAATCCCCTGCCGCGCCATTCCCCTGGTTTTGTAGCTGTTCCATAACTTCAGTTTCAAAATGTTGTTGAAATACTGCCAGTGGTTCTTCGTGGTGAAATGAGGAGCAGGACAGATAAAAGGTGGAGACTGAATACCTGAAAGTGCCCCGTGAAGCTTGGTGTGCCATCCGTTAGGCCTAGAGGGGTGCTGTATCTGCAGGAAGGTAAGGAGAAGCATGCTGACAGTCAATGGGAGAGGTTTGGGGCAGGGGGATAGGACGGCGATCAAGTAACAATTCAATCTGGAGGAGGCCCTTCAGCGAGTCCAGTATGTGTGATGCAGAGGGATAGCTCTGCTGTCCAAAGCCTAACCCTTTACAGTGCAGTATGTGCAATGTAGGAGGCTTGCTTTGCTGTCGGAAGCCAGACCATGTGTGAGTGACGCTTGCAGTGTGGTTGTGCCCATTCTCTGTGACAGGAGTTTGTCCTGCTGCACCGTTCAGTAGGAGGGAAGCCCATGCTGTAGCACTGTGTGAGTGAAGCTTCCCCTGCTGTTGCCCTGGCAGGACCTGCCATGTAGTGTGACACTCAGATGTCTGTTAAAGCTGGGACAGTGAAGCAGATTTGTCAGGGCCGTGCACTGTTCCTGGTTCATCCTTGAAGCCTCGGAAATATGCTGAGGAGGGTTTTAGTGGAGCTAGACATGTGAACAGCATGTCCCAAATGGCATGACACATGTTGCTTTTGTATATGTACAGAGCTTAAAATGGTTTGTAGGAGTCATCAAGAAGGAAAGGACATTCCAATAAAACGCCCTTTCCTGCTCTGAGCCCTAGCCCTGGGGCCCCGGGGCCCCGGGGGGTCGAGCTCTGGAGCAGCTCAGGAGAAGCTGAGCTGAGGTGTGTCTTTGCCTTGCAAGCTCCCAGCCCTGGGCCCAGGCCCCAGCGGCGGGGGAGGGGAGGCTGTCATTTCACAATGCTCTGCCCAGCCTGAGGGTTCCGTTGGCACGGCGACGGCAGCAGGTGAGCCCTGGAGCAGGGGGCATGGAGAGGTCAAGGCAGACAGAGCTGGGAGCCCCAGGAACAGGACCCAGGCCAGTGGACGTGGCTCAGCTGAGCCCACCTGATCGCTCGAGGCCACTCCTTACAGGGCCTCTGCTGCTGTCAGAAGCCCTGGGGCCCTGCTACTGGCAGAGGAAGCATTCAGGCCTCAAAAGGCACCGGCCTTCTCTGAGGCCTGTGACTGGGCTCAAAAACAGAACATGTGAAAAACAGGGCCCAGACACTGCACTGAAGAAAGGTAGGTTAAGGTGTGAAAACAAAAGCACCAATAAGAAAGGAAAAAGCATAGCTCTTAACACACCCTCATCTGGACTTTGTGGCCAGTCCCTGTAGATTCATTTTCAGTCCCCTAGTCAAGGCTAGGGGTGGGCAAAGTTACCCTCACTATTGGTGGAACGATATTGCCTAAATTCGCCTCCAGCTCTGTTCTGCCTGCAGGGACATTTTTTAGCTGTTGTGCCAATTTTCTATGCAGATTTTGCTTCCTGAAATGTGTTTTTTCCCTGAAATATCATGTTTTTGACCGCTAAAACAAAATTTCATGGAAAAAATCAATGTCTTCTGGCAAACCATCTGAAATGGTGTTTTTTTCACAAACTATCTGTTTTCAGTCTGAAACTTCTTGTGGCCACCCAAAAACAACATTTCCCATAAAAAACAGAATTTCAGGGAGAAAAAGCCTGAAATTGGCAATTTCTCTCTGTGGGCAGAGCAGGCGAAGTGGCAGAATTTGCCCAGAATTCTGCATTTTTTCTGCTGTGCAAATTATCGGCCGTTTCCACCACCCCCTAGTCAAGGCCATGATATCTATGGACTTCAAGGGGAAGACACTTGCAGCACACAATCATCACCGTTCTAACACCTTCTCTATTTCCATTGACTTCATTGGGATCACCCACCCAAATATATAGCTCTTGCCGACTGGGAGACTCAACAGGATGAAATGTGTAAACCGAATGGTAGTGCGTAAAAAGGGCCAACGAAGGACGTCTTTCTCTTGTAATGTGAAGTGGAAAAAAACAAAGGTGAAGTAGTTCCTTGGTTTTGTAGACAGTAGGGGAATAGTTCTATTTTGATATTTGTGTTTGTACCATGCTCCGCTGCCATCATTTCCAGGGTCTCTAGGCACTCTGTAAATCCTGAAAGAGAGGAGGGTGGGTGGGTGGATGAGGTTAATGGGGAGAGCGGGGAACATGCAAGCTAACTTTGCTGTTGTGTTGATGGGTGCAGGGGAGTGCTTGAGGGGATGCAACTTCACTTTTCTCTCATTGTGACTGTCAGAGCCTGCTCCCCCCCCTCTCTCTCTCTCTCTCTATATCTGGCTCCCTCTCTCTCTCACACATAGATACATTTACCCTGTCTGCCACAGAGCTCTGGGAATTGACAAATGTGCAACGGGGGAAGTGTAGAGACTCCACTCATTACCATATGCTAGGGGCTAAGGCTGATGGAAGGCAAGATGTTTTGGATAAGAGAAGCAGATCCCTGAGACATGAGGACCCCATGCCCCCATCCATTCAGCTGCCATAGTACATAGGTTGGCAGGCTTGTCCCTGAGTGAAACCTCACTCTAATTTCCTCAGGTACTGCGCTGAGTGTCCAACTCAGACATTTGCCCGCCAGGGCAAAGCCCGCCAGGCGTTTGTAAGGCGTTTGTAAGGCGATCGGGGCAGGGGCCAGAATCTCTGGCGCTTTCGCCCAGAAATCTATTCCAGTGTCTTCTGCAGTCCTCAAACTCTTCTGACACTGCGCACACAGCCAAAGGACAGAATGAAATGGAATGAAATCCCCTGCCGCGCCATTCCCCTGGTTTTGTAGCTGTTCCATAACTTCAGTTTCAAAATGATGTTGAAATACTGCCAGTGGTTCTTCGTGGTGAAATGAGGAGCAGGACAGATAAAAGGTGGAGACTGAATACCTGAAAGTGCCCCGTGAAGCTTGGTGTGCCATCCGTTAGGCCTAGAGGGGTGCTGTATCTGCAGGAAGGTAAGGAGAAGCATGCTGACAGTCAATGGGAGAGGTTTGGGGCAGGGGGATAGGACGGCGATCAAGTAACAATTCAATCTGGAGGAGGCCCTTCAGCGTGTCCAGTATGTGTGATGCAGAGGGATAGCTCTGCTGTCCAAAGCCTAACCCTTTACAGTGCAGTATGTGCAATGTAGGAGGCTTGCTTTGCTGTCGGAAGCCAGACCATGTGTGAGTGACGCTTGCAGTGTGGTTGTGCCCATTCTCTGTGACAGGAGTTTGTCCTGCTGCACCGTTCAGTAGGAGGGAAGCCCATGCTGTAGCACTGTGTGAGTGAAGCTTCCCCTGCTGTTGCCCTGGCAGGACCTGCCATGTAGTGTGACACTCAGATGTCTGTTAAAGCTGGGACAGTGAAGCAGATTTGTCAGGGCCGTGCACTGTTCCTGGTTCATCCTTGATGCCTCGGAAATATGCTGAGGAGGGTTTTAGTGGAGCTAGACATGTGAACAGCATGTCCCAAATGGCATGACACATGTTGCTTTTGTATATGTACAGAGCTTAAAATGGTTTGTAGGAGTCATCAAGAAGGAATGGACATTCCAATAAAACGCCATTTCCTGCTCTGAGCCCTAGCCCTGGGGCCCCGGGGCCCCGGGGGGTCGAGCTCTGGAGCAGCTCAGGAGAAGCTGAGCTGACGTGTGTCTTTGCCTTGCAAGCTCCCAGCCCTGGGCCCAGGCCCCGGCGGGGGAGGGGAGGCTGTCATTTCACAATGCTCTGCCCAGCCTGAGGGTTCCGTTGGCACGGCGACGGCAGCAGGTGAGCCCTGGAGCAGGGGGCTTGGAGAGGTCAAGGGAGACAGAGCTGGGAGCCCCAGGAACAGGACCCAGGCCAGTGGAGGTGGCTCAGCTGAGCCCACCTGACGGCTCGAGGCCACTCCTCACAGGGCCTCTGCTGCTGACAGAAGCCCTGGGGCCCTGCTACTGGTGGAGGAAGCATTCAGGCCTCAAAGGGCACCGGCCTTCTCTGAGGCCTGTGACTGGGCTCAAAAACAGAACATGTGAAAAATAGGGCCCAGACACTGCACTGAAGAAAGGTAGGATAAGGTGTGAAAACAAAAGCACCAATAAGAAAGGAAAAAGCATAGCTCTTAACACACCCTCATCTGGACTTTGTGGCCAGTCCCTGTAGATTCATTTTCAGTCCCCTAGTCAAGGCTAGGGGTGGGCAAAGTTACCCTCACTACTGGTGGAACGATATTGCCCAAATTCGCCTCCAGCTCTGTTCTGCCTGCAGGGACATTTTTTAGCTGTTGTGCCAATTTTCTATGCAGATTTTGCTTCCTGAAATGTGTTTTTTCCCTGAAATATCATGTTTTTGACCGCTAAAACAAAATTTCATGGAAAAAATCAATGTCTTCTGGCAAACCATCTGAAATGGTGTTTTTTTCACAAACTATCTGTTTTCAGTCTGAAACTTCTTGTGGCCACCCAAAAACAACATTTCCCATAAAAAAACAGAATTTCAGGGAGAAAAAGCCTGAAATTGGCAATTTCTCTCTGGGCAGAGCAGGCGAAGTGGCAGAATTTGCCCAGAATTCTGCATTTTTTCTGCTGTGCAAATTATCGGCCGTTTCCACCACCCCCTAGTCAAGGCCATGATATCTATGGACTTCAAGGGGAAGACACTTGCAGCACACAATCATCACCGTTCTAACACCTTCTCTATTTCCATTGACTTCATTGGGATCACCCACCCAAATATATAGC
The DNA here is from genome assembly GCF_040938575.1 of Ambystoma mexicanum. Classification (NCBI taxonomy): domain Eukaryota; kingdom Metazoa; phylum Chordata; class Amphibia; order Caudata; family Ambystomatidae; genus Ambystoma; species Ambystoma mexicanum. The sequence continues at coordinate 1,095,592,100 of NC_090941.1, forward strand.
TCTTGCCGACTGGGAGACTCAACAGGATGAAATGTGTAAACCGAATGGTAGTGTGTAAAAAGGGCCAACGAAGGACGTCTTTCTCTTGTAATGTGAAGTGGAAAAAAACAAAGGTGAAGCAGTTCCTTGGTTTTGTAGACAGTAGGGGAATAGTTCTATTTTGATATTTGTGTTTGTACCATGCTCCGCTGCCATCATTTCCAGGGTCTCTAGGCACTCTGCAAGTCCTGAAAGAGAGGAGGGTGGGTGGGTGGGTGGGTGGGTGAGGTTAATGGGGAGAGCGGGGAACATGCAAGCTAACTTTGCTGTTGTGTTGATGGGTGCAGGGGAGTGCTTGAGGGGATGCAACTTCACTTTTCTCTCATTGTGACTGTCAGAGCCTGCTCCCCCCCTCTCTCTCTCTCTCTCTCTCTCTCTCTCTCTCTCTATGTGGCTCCCTCTCTGTCTCACACATAGATACATTTACCCTGTCTGCCACAGAGCTCTGGGAATTGACAAATGTGCAACGGGGGAAGTGTAGAGACTCCACTCATTACCATATGCTAGGGGCTAAGGCTGATGGGAGGCAAGATGTTTTGGATAAGAGAAGCAGATCCCTGAGACATGAGGACCCCATGCCCCCATTCAGCTGCCATAGTACATAGGTTGGCAGGCTTGTCCCTGAGTCAAACCTCACTCTAATTTCCTCAGGTACTGCGCTGAGTGTCCAACTCAGACATTTGCCCGCCAGGCGTTTGTAAGGCGTTCGTAAGGCGATCGGGGCAGGGGCCAGAATCTCTGGCGCTTTCGCCCAGAAATCTATTCCAGTGTCTTCTGCAGTCCTCAAACTCTTCTGACACTGCGCACACACAGCCAAAGGGCAGAATGAAATGGAATGAAATCCCCTGCCGCGCCATTCCCCTGGTTTTGTAGCTGTTCCATAACTTCAGTTTCAAAATGATGTTGAAATACTGCCAGTGGTTCTTCGTGGTGAAATGAGGAGCAGGACAGATAAAAGGTGGAGACTGAATACCTTAAAGTGCCCCGTGAAGCTTGGTGTGCCATCCGTTAGGCCTAGAGGGGTGCTGTATCTGCAGGAAGGTAAGGAGAAGCATGCTGACAGTCAATGGGAGAGGTTTGGGGCAGGGGGATAGGACGGCGATCCAGTAACAATTCAATCTGGAGGAGGCCCTTCAGGGTGTCCAGTATGTGTGATGCAGAGGGATAGCTCTGCTGTCCAAAGACTAACGCTTTACAGTGCAGTATGTGCAATGTAGGAGGCTTGCTTTGCTGTCGGAAGCCAGACCATGTGTGAATGAAGCTTGCAGTGTGGTTGTGCCCATTCTCTGTGACAGGAGTTTGCCCTGCTGCACCCGTTCACTAGGAGGGAAGCCCATGCTGTAGCACTGTGCGAGTGAAGCTTCCCCTGCTGTTGCCCTGGCAGGACCTGCCATGTAGTGTGACACTCAGATGTCTGTTAAAGCTGGGACAGTGAAGCAGATTTGTCAGGGCCGTGCACTGTTCCTGGTTCATCCGTGATGCCTCGGAAATATGCTGAGGAGGGTTTTAGTGGAGTTAGACATGTGAACAGCATGTCCCAAATGGCATGACACATGTTGCTTTTCTATATGTACAGAGCTTAAAACGGTTTGTAGGAATCATCAAGAAGGAAAGGACATTCCAATAAAACGCCCTTTCCTGCTCTGAGCCCCAGCCCTGGGGCCCCGGGGCCCCGGGGGGTCGAGCTCTGGAGCAGCTCAGGAGAAGCTGAGCTGAGGTGTGTCTTTGCCTTGCAAGCTCCCAGCCCTGGGCCCAGGCCCCGGCGGCGGGGGAGGGGAGGCTGTCATTTCACAATGCTCTGCCTGCCTGAGGGTTCCGTTGGCACGGCGACGGCAGCAGGTGAGCCCTGGAGCAGGGGGCTTGGAGAGGTCAAGGCAGACAGAGCTGGGAGCCCCAGGAACAGGACCCAGGCCAGTGGAGGTGGCTCAGCTGAACCCACCTGACGGCTCGAGGCCACTCCTCACAGGGCCTCTGCTGCTGTCAGAAGCCCTGGGGCCCTGCTACTGGCAGAGGAAGCATTCAGGCCTCAAAGGGCACCGGCCTTCTCTGAGGCCTGTGACTGGGCTCAAAAACAGAACATGTGAAAAACAGGGCCCAGACACTGCACTGAAGAAAGGTAGGTTAAGGTGTGAAAACAAAAGCAGCAATAAGAAAGGAAAAAGCATAGCTCTTAATACACCCTCATCTGGACTTTGTGGCCAGTCCCTGTAGATTCATTTTCAGTCCCCTAGTCAAGGCTAGGGGTGGGCAAAGTTACCCTCACTACTGGTGGAACGATATTGCCTAAATTCGCCTCCAGCTCTGTTCTGTCTGCAGGGACATTTTTTAGCTGTTGTGCCAATTTTCTATGCAGATTTTGCTTCCTGAAATGTGTTTTTTCCCTGAAATATCATGTTTTTGACCGCTAAAACAAAATTTAATGGAAAAAATCAATGTCTTCTGGCAAACCATCTGAAATGGTGTTTTTTTCACAAACTATCTGTTTTCAGTCTGAAACTTCTTGTGGCCACCCAAAAACAACATTTCCCATAAAAAAACCGAATTTCAGGGAGAAAAAGCCTGAAATTGGCAATTTCTCTCCTTGGGCAGAGCAGGCGAAGTGGCAGAATTTGCCCAGAATTCTGCATTTTTTCTGCTGTGCAAATTATCGGTCGTTTCCACCACCCCCTAGTCAAGGCCATGATATCTATGGACTTCAAGGGGAAGACACTTGCAGCACACAATCATCACCGTTCTAACACCTTCTCTATTTCCATTGACTTCATTGGGATCACCCACCCAAATATATAGCTCTTGCCGACTGGGAGACTCAACAGGATGAAATGTGTAAACCGAATGGTAGTGCGTAAAAAGGGCCAACGAAGGACGTCTTTCTCTTGTAATGTGAAGTGGAAAAAAACAAAGGTGAAGTAGTTCCTTGGTTTTGTAGACAGTAGGGGAATAGTTCTATTTTGATATTTGTGTTTGTACCATGCTCCGCTGCCATCATTTCCAGGGTCTCTAGGCACTCTGCAAGTCCTGAAAGAGAGGAGGGTGGGTGGGTGGGTGGGTGAGGTTAATGGGGAGAGCGGGGAACATGCAAGCTAACTTTGCTGTTGTGTTGATGGGTGCAGGGGAGTGCTTGGGGGATGCAACTTCACTTTTCTCTCATTGTGACTGTCAGAGCCTGCCCCCCCCCTCTCTCTCTCTCTCTCTCTCTCTCTCTCTCTCTATCTTGCTCCCTCTCTGTCTCACACATAGATACATTTACCCTGTCTGCCACAGAGCTCTGGGAATTGACAAATGTGCAACGGGGGAAGTGTAGAGACTCCTCTCATTACCATATGCTAGGGGCTAAGGCTGATGGGAGGCAAGATGTTTTGGATAAGAGAAGCAGATCCCTGAGACATGAGGACCCCATGCCCCCATCCATTCAGCTGCCATAGTACATAGGTTGGCAGGCTTGTCCCTGAGTGAAACCTCACTCTAATTTGCTCAGGTACTGCGCTGAGTGTCCAACTCAGACATTTGCCCGCCAGGGCAAAGCCCGCCAGGCGTTTGTAAGGCGATCGGGGCAGGGGCCAGAATCTCTGGCGCTTTCGCCCAGAAATCTATTCCAGTGTCTTCTGCAGTCCTCAAACTCTTCTGACACTGCGCACACAGCCAAAGGACAGAATGAAACGGAATGAAATCCCCTGCCGCGCCATTCCCCTGGTTTTGTAGCTGTTCCATAACTTCAGTTTCAAAATGTTGTTGAAATACTGCCAGTGGTTCTTCGTGGTGAAATGAGGAGCAGGACAGATAAAAGGTGGAGACTGAATACCTGAAAGTGCCCCGTGAAGCTTGATGTGCCATCCGTTAGGCCTAGAGGGGTGCTGTATCTGCAGGAAGGTAAGGAGAAGCATGCTGACAGTCAATGGGAGAGGTTTGGGGCAGGGGGATAGGACGGCGATCAAGTAACAATTCAATCTGGAGGAGGCCCTTCAGCGAGTCCAGTATGTGTGATGCAGAGGGATAGCTCTGCTGTCCAAAGCCTAACCCTTTGCAGTGCAGTATGTGCAATGTAGGAGGCTTGCTTTGCTGTCGGAAGCCAGACCATGTGTGAGTGACGCTTGCAGTGTGGTTGTGCCCATTCTCTGTGACAGGAGTTTGTCCTGCTGCACCGTTCAGTAGGAGGGAAGCCCATGCTGTAGCACTGTGTGAGTGAAGCTTCCCCTGCTGTTGCCCTGGCAGGACCTGCCATGTAGTGTGACACTCAGATGTCTGTTAAAGCTGGGACAGTGAAGCAGATTTGTCAGGGCCGTGCACTGTTCCTGGTTCATCCTTGATGCCTCGGAAATATGCTGAGGAGGGTTTTAGTGGAGCTAGACATGTGAACAGCATGTCCCAAATGGCATGACACATGTTGCTTTTGTATATGTACAGAGCTTAAAATGGTTTGTAGGAGTCATCAAGAAGGAAAGGACATTCCAATAAAACGCCCTTTCCTGCTCTGAGCCCTAGCCCTGGGGCCCCGGGGCCCCGGGGGGTCGAGCTCTGGAGCAGCTCAGGAGAAGCTGAGCTGAGGTGTGTCTTTGCCTTGCAAGCTCCCAGCCCTGGGCCCAGGCCCCGGCGGGGGAGGGGAGGCTGTCATTTCACAATGCTCTGCCCAGCCTGAGGGTTCGGTTGGCACGGCGACGGCAGCAGGTGAGCCCTGGAGCAGGGGGCATGGAGAGGTCAAGGCAGACAGAGCTGGGAGCCCCAGGAACAGGACCCAGGCCAGTGGACGTGGCTCAGCTGAGCCCACCTGATCGCTCAAGGCCACTCCTTACAGGGCCTCTGCTGCTGTCAGAAGCCCTGGGGCCCTGCTACTGGTGGAGGAAGCATTCAGGCCTCAAAGGGCACCGGCCTTCTCTGAGGCCTGTGACTGGGCTCAAAAACAGAACATGTGAAAAACAGGGCCCAGACACTGCACTGAAGAAAGGTAGGTTAAGGTGTGAAAACAAAAGCACCAATAAGAAAGGAAAAAGCATAGCTCTTAACACACCCTCATCTGGACTTTGTGGCCAGTCCCTGTAGATTCATTTTCAGTCCCCTAGTCAAGGCTAGGGGTGGGCAAAGTTACCCTCGCTACTGGTGGAACGATATTGCCTAAATTCGCCTCCAGCTCTGTTCTGCCTGCAGGGACATTTTTTAGCTGTTGTGCCAATTTTCTATGCAGATTTTGCTTCCTGAAATGTGTTTTTTCCCTGAAATATCATGTTTTTGACCGCTAAAACAAAATTTCATGGAAAAAATCAATGTCTTCTGGCAAACCATCTGAAATGGTGTTTTTTTCACAAACTATCTGTTTTTAGTCTGAAACTTCTTGTGGCCACCCAAAAACAACATTTCCCATAAAAAACAGAATTTCAGGGAGAAAAAGCCTGAAATTGGCAATTTCTCTCTGTGGGCAGAGCAGGCGAAGTGGCAGAATTTGCCCAGAATTCTGCATTTTTTCTGCTGTGCAAATTATCGGCCGTTTCCACCACCCCCTAGTCAAGGCCATGATATCTATGGACTTCCAGGGGAAGACACTTGCAGCACACAATCATCACCGTTCTAACACCTTCTCTATTTCCATTGACTTCATTGGGATCACCCACCCAAATATATAGCTCTTGCCGACTGGGAGACTCAACAGGATGAAATGTGTAAACCGAATGGTAGTGCGTAAAAAGGGCCAACGAAGGACGTCTTTCTCTTGTAATGTGAAGTGGAAAAAAACAAAGGTGAAGTAGTTCCTTGGTTTTGTAGACAGTAGGGGAATAGTTCTATTTTGATATTTGTGTTTGTACCATGCTCCGCTGCCATCATTTCCAGGGTCTCTAGGCACTCTGTAAATCCTGAAAGAGAGGAGGGTGGGTGGGTGGATGAGGTTAATGGGGAGAGCGGGGAACATGCAAGCTAACTTTGCTGTTGTGTTGATGGGTGCAGGGGAGTGCTTGAGGGGATGCAACTTCACTTTTCTCTCATTGTGACTGTCAGAGCCTGCTCCCCCCCTCTCTCTCTCTCTCTCTATCTGGCTCCCTCTCTCTCTCACACATAGATACATTTACCCTGTCTGCCACAAAGCTCTGGGAATTGACAAATGTGCAACGGGGGAAGTGTAGAGACTCCACTCATTACCATATGCTAGGGGCTAAGGCTGATGGGAGGCAAGATGTTTTGGATAAGAGAAGCAGATCCCTGAGACATGAGGACCCCATGCCCCCATCCATTCAGCTGCCATAGTACATAGGTTGGCAGGCTTGTCCCTGAGTGAAACCTCACTCTAATTTCCTCAGGTACTGCGCTGAGTGTCCAACTCAGACATTTGCCTGCCAGGGCAAAGCGCGCCAGGCGTTTGTAAGGGGTTTGTAAGGCGATCGGGACAGGGGCCAGAATCTCTGGCGCTTTCGCCCAGAAATCTATTCCAGTGTCTTCTGCAGTCCTCAAACTCTTCTGACACTGCGCACACAGCCAAAGGACAGAATGAAATGGAATGAAATCCCCTGCCGCGCCATTCCCCTGGTTTTGTAGCTGTTCCATAACTTCAGTTTCAAAACGATGTTGAAATACTGCCAGTGGTTCTTCGTGGTGAAATGAGGAGCAGGACAGATAAAAGGTGGAGACTGAATACCTTAAAGTGCCCCGTGAAGCTTGGTGTGCCATCCGTTAGGCCTAGAGGGGTGCTGTATCTGCAGGAAGGTAAGGAGAAGCATGCTGACAGTCAATGGGAGAGGTTTGGGGCAGGGGGATAGGACGGCGATCCAGTAACAATTCAATCTGGAGGAGGCCCTTCAGGGTGTCCAGTATGTGTGATGCAGAGGGATAGCTCTGCTGTCCAAAGCCTAACCCTTTACAGTGCAGTATGTGCAATGTAGGAGGCTTGCTTTGCTGTCGGAAGCCAGACCATGTGTGAGTGACGCTTGCAGTGTGGTTGTGCCCATTCTCTGTGATAGGAGTTTGTCCTGCTGCACCCGTTCAGTAGGAGGGAAGCCCATGCTGTAGCACTGTGTGGGTGAAGCTTCCCCTGCTGTTGCCCTGGCAGGACCTGCCATGTAGTGTGACACTCAGATGTCTGTTAAAGCTGGGACAGTGAAGCAGATTTGTCAGGGCCGTGCACTGTTCCTGGTTCATCCTTGATGCCTCGGAAATATGCTGAGGAGGGTTTTAGTGGAGCTAGACATGTGAACAGCATGTCCCAAATGGCATGACACATGTTGCTTTTGTATATGTACAGAGCTTAAAATGGTTTGTAGGAGTCATCAAGAAGGAAAGGACATTCCAATAAAACACCCTTTCATGCTCTAAGCCCCAGCCCTGGGGCCCCGGGGCCCCGAGGTGGGGTCGAGCTCTGGAGCAGCTCAGGAGAAGCTGAGCCGAGGTGTGCCTTTGCCTTGCAAGCTCCCAGCCCTGGGCCCAGGCCCCGGCGGGGGAGGGGAGGCTGTCATTTCACAATGCTCTGCCCAGCCTGAGGGTTCCGTTGGCACGGCGACGGCAGCAGGTGAGCCCTGGAGCAGGGGGCATGGAGAGGTCAAGGCAGACAGAGCTGGGAGCCCCAGGAACAGGACCCAGGCCAGTGGAGGTGGCTCGCAGGAGCCCACCTGACGGCTCGAGGCCACTCCTCACAGGGCCTCTGCTACTATCAGAAGCCCTGGGGCCCTGCTACTGGCGGAGGAAGCATTCAGGCCTCAAAGGGCACCGGCCTTCTCTGAGGCCTGTGACTGGGTTCAAAAACAGAACATGTGAAAAATAGGGCCCAGACACTGCACTGAAGAAAGGTAGGTTAAGGTGTGAAAACAAAAGCACCAATAAGAAAGGAAAAAGCATAGCTCTTAACACACCCTCATCTGGACTTTGTGGCCAGTCCCTGTAGATTCATTTTCAGTCCCCTAGTCAAGGCTAGGGGTGGGCAAAGTTACCCTCACTATTGGTGGAACGATATTTCCTAAATTCGCCTCCAGCTCTGTTCTGCCTGCAGGGACATTTTTTAGCTGTTGTGCCAATTTTCTATGCAGATTTTGCTTCCTGAAATGTGTTCTTTCCCTGAAATATCATGTTTTTGACCGCTAAAACAAAATTTCATGGAAAAAATAAATGTCTTCTGGCAAACCATCTGAAATGGTGTTTTTTTCACAAACTATCTGTTTTCAGTCTGAAACTTCTTGTGGCCACCAAAAAACAACATTTCCCATAAAAAACAGAATTTCAGGGAGAAAAAGCCTGAAATTGGCAATTTCTCTCTGTGGGCAGAGCAGGCGAAGTGGCAGAATTTGCCCAGAATTCTGCATTTTTTCTGCTGTGCAAATTATCGGCCGTTTCCACCACCCCCTAGTCAAGGCCATGATATCTATGGACTTCAAGGGGAAGACACTTGCAGCACACAATCATCACCGTTCTAACACCTTCTCTATTTCCATTGACTTCATTGGGATCACCCACCCAAATATATAGCTCTTGCCGACTGGGAGACTCAACAGGATGAAATGTGTAAACCGAATGGTAGTGCGTAAAAAGGGCCAACGAAGGACGTCTTTCTCTTGTAATGTGAAGTGGAAAAAAACAAAGGTGAAGTAGTTCCTTGGTTTTGTAGACAGTAGGGGAATAGTTCTATTTTGATATTTGTGTTTGTACCATGCTCCGCTGCCATCATTTCCAGGGTCTCTAGGCACTCTGCAAGTCCTGAAAGAGAGGAGGGTGGGTGGGTGGGTGGGTGAGGTTAATGGGGAGAGCGGGGAACATGCAAGCTAACTTTGCTGTTGTGTTGATGGGTGCAGGGGAGTGCTTGGGGGATGCAACTTCACTTTTCTCTCATTGTGACTGTCAGAGCCTGCCCCCCCCTTTCTCTCTCTCTCTCTCTCTCTCTCTCTCTATCTTGCTCCCTCTCTGTCTCACACATAGATACATTTACCCTGTCTGCCACAGAGCTCTGGGAATTGACAAATGTGCAACGGGGGAAGTGTAGAGACTCCTCTCATTACCATATGCTAGGGGCTAAGGCTGATGGGAGGCAAGATGTTTTGGATAAGAGAAGCAGATCCCTGAGACATGAGGACCCCATGCCCCCATCCATTCAGCTGCCATAGTACATAGGTTGGCAGGCTTGTCCCTGAGTGAAACCTCACTCTAATTTCCTCAGGTACTGCGCTGAGTGTCCAACTCAGACATTTGCCCGCCAGGGCAAAGCCCGCCAGGCGTTTGTAAGGCGATCGGGGCAGGGGCCAGAATCTCTGGCGCTTTCGCCCAGAAATCTATTCCAGTGTCTTCTGCAGTCCTCAAACTCTTCTGACACTGCGCACACAGCCAAAGGACAGAATGAAATGGAATGAAATCCCCTGCCGCGCCATTCCCCTGGTTTTGTAGCTGTTCCATAACTTCAGTTTCAAAATGTTGTTGAAATACTGCCAGTGGTTCTTCGTGGTGAAATGAGGAGCAGGACAGATAAAAGGTGGAGACTGAATACCTGAAAGTGCCCCGTGAAGCTTGATGTGCCATCCGTTAGGCCTAGAGGGGTGCTGTATCTGCAGGAAGGTAAGGAGAAGCATGCTGACAGTCAATGGGAGAGGTTTGGGGCAGGGGGATAGGACGGCGATCAAGTAACAATTCAATCTGGAGGAGGCCCTTCAGCGAGTCCAGTATGTGTGATGCAGAGGGATAGCTCTGCTGTCCAAAGCCTAACCCTTTACAGTGCAGTATGTGCAATGTAGGAGGCTTGCTTTGCTGTCGGAAGCCAGACCATGTGTGAGTGACGCTTGCAGTGTGGTTGTGCCCATTCTCTGTGACAGGAATTTGTCCTGCTGCACCGTTCAGTAGGAGGGAAGCCCATGCTGTAGCACTGTGTGAGTGAAGCTTCCCCTGCTGTTGCCCTGGCAGGACCTGCCATGTAGTGTGACACTCAGATGTCTGTTAAAGCTGGGACAGTGAAGCAGATTTGTCAGGGCCGTGCACTGTTCCTGGTTCATCCTTGATGCCTCGGAAATATGCTGAGGAGGGTTTTAGTGGAGCTAGACATGTGAACAGCATGTCCCAAATGGCATGACACATGTTGCTTTTGTATATGTACAGAGCTTAAAACGGTTTGTAGGAATCATCAAGAAGGAAAGGACATTCCAATAAAACGCCCTTTCCTGCTCTGAGCCCCAGCCCTGGGGCCCCGGGGCCCCGGGGGGTCGAGCTCTGGAGCAGCTCAGGAGAAGCTGAGCTGTGGTGTGTCTTTGCCTTGCAAGCTCCCAGCCCTGGGCCCAGGCCCCGGCGGCGGGGGAGGGGAGGCTGTCATTTCACAATGCTCTGCCCAGCCTGAGGGTTCCGTTGGCACGGCGACGGCAGCAGGTGAGCCCTGGAGCAGGGGGCATGGAGAGGTCAAGGCAGACAGAGCTGGGAGCCCCAGGAACAGGACCCAGGCCAGTGGAGGTGGCTCAGCTGAGCCCACCTGATCGCTCGAGGCCACTCCTTACAGGGCCTCTGCTGCTGTCAGAAGCCCTGGGGCCCTGCTACTGGTGGAGGAAGCATTCAGGCCTCAAAGGGCACCGGCCTTCTCTGAGGCCTGTGACTGGGCTCAAAAACAGAACATGTGAAAAACAGGGCCCAGACACTGCACTGAAGAAAGGTAGGTTAAGGTGTGAAAACAAAAGCACCAATAAGAAAGGAAAAAGCATAGCTCTTAACACACCCTCATCTGGACTTTGTGGCCAGTCCCTGTAGATTCATTTTCAGTCCCCTAGTCAAGGCTAGGGGTGGGCAAAGTTACCCTCGCTACTGGTGGAACGATATTGCCTAAATTCGTCTCCAGCTCTGTTCTGCCTGCAGGGACATTTTTTAGCTGTTGTGCCAATTTTCTATGCAGATTTTGCTTCCTGAAATGTGTTTTTTCCCTGAAATATCATGTTTTTGACCGCTAAAACAAAATTTCATGGAAAAAATCAATGTCTTCTGGCAAACCATCTGAAATGGTGTTTTTTTCACAAACTATCTGTTTTCAGTCTGAAACTTCTTGTGGCCACCCAAAAACAACATTTCCCATAAAAAACAGAATTTCAGGGAGAAAAAGCCTGAAATTGGCAATTTCTCTCTGTGGGCAGAGCAGGCGAAGTGGTAGAATTTGCCCAGAATTCTGCATTTTTTCTGCTGTGCAAATTATCGGCCGTTTCCACCACCCCCTAGTCAAGGCCATGATATCTATGGACTTCCAGGGGAAGACACTTGCAGCACACAATCATCACCGTTCTAACACCTTCTCTATTTCCATTGGGCCTCATTCCGAGTATGGCGGTAAGGGATAGCGGCCACCGCTAACGAGAGCGGTGGCGGTAATCCCTTACCGCCATACTCCGAGTTCCCTTAGCGCCATGGTGCTTTTAACACCTGCTTTAAGCAGGCGTTAAATACCATGGCGCTAAGGGACCTTGATGTTAATTACGCCACCGTAATTTACGGTGGCGTAATTGACGCCTTCCCCACTCCCATTATGCCCTATGGGGCAAGAATGGGAATGGGGAAGGGTAAATGGGGATTGGGGAATTACCGCCCCGCCAACCTTGGAATGGGGCGGTAATTCCACCAACCACCAAGGCGCTGCCGGTCCGGGTACGGCGTCAACCAAGGCGTTAATAGCGCCATTGGTTAGCGCCGTACTCGGAATGAGGCCCATTGACTTCATTGGGATCACCCACCCAAATATATAGCTCTTGCCGACTGGGAGACTCAACAGGATGAAATGTGTAAACCGAATGGCAGTGCGTAAAAAGGGCCAACGAAGGACGTCTTTCTCTTGTAATGTGAAGTGGAAAAAACAAAGGTGAAGTAGTTCCTTGGTTTTGTAGACAGTAGGGGAATAGTTCTATTTTGATATTTGTGTTTGTACCATGCTCCGCTGCCATCATTTCCAGGGTCTCTAGGCACTCTGCAAGTCCTGAAAGAGAGGTGGGTGGGTGGGTGGGTGGGTTAGTGGGGAGAACGGGGAACATGCAAGCTAACGTTGCTGTTGTGTTGATGGGTGCAGGGGAGTGCTTGAGGGGATGCAACTTCACTTTTCTCTCATTGTGACTGTCAGAGCCTGCTCCCCCCCTCTCTCTCTCTCTATCTGGCTCCCTCTCTCTCTCACACATAGATACATTTACCCTGTCTGCCACAGAGCTCTGGGAATTGACAAATGTGCAACGGGGGAAGTGTAGAGACTCCACTCATTACCATATGCTAGGGGCTAAGGCTGATGGGAGGCAAGATGTTTTGGATAAGAGAAGCAGATCCCTGAGACATGAGGACCCCATGCCCCCATCCATTCAGCTGCCATAGTACATAGGTTGGCAGGCTTGTCCCTGAGTGAAACCTCACTCTAATTTCCTCAGGTACTGCGCTGAGTGTCCAACTCAGACATTTGCCTGCCAGGGCAAAGCGCGCCAGGCGTTTGTAAGGTGTTTGTAAGGCGATCGGGACAGGGGCCAGAATCTCTGGCGCTTTCGCCCAGAAATCTATTCCAGTGTCTTCTGCAGTCCTCAAACTCTTCTGACACTGCGCACACAGCCAAAGGACAGAATGAAATGGAATGAAATCCCCTGCCGCGCCATTCCCCTGGTTTTGTAGCTGTTCCATAACTTCAGTTTCAAAATGTTGTTGAAATACTGCCAGTGGTTCTTCGTGGTGAAATGAGGAGCAGGACAGATAAAAGGTGGAGACTGAATACCTGAAAGTGCCCCGTGAAGCTTGATGTGCCATCCGTTAGGCCTAGAGGGGTGCTGTATCTGCAGGAAGGTAAGGAGAAGCATGCTGACAGTCAATGGGAGAGGTTTGGGGCAGGGGGATAGGACGGCGATCAAGTAACAATTCAATCTGGAGGAGGCCCTTCAGCGAGTCCAGTATGTGTGATGCAGAGGGATAGCTCTGCTGTCCAAAGCCTAACCCTTTACAGTGCAGTATGTGCAATGTAGGAGGCTTGCTTTGCTGTCGGAAGCCAGACCATGTGTGAGTGACGCTTGCAGTGTGGTTGTGCCCATTCTCTGTGACAGGAATTTGTCCTGCTGCACCGTTCAGTAGGAGGGAAGCCCATGCTGTAGCACTGTGTGAGTGAAGCTTCCCCTGCTGTTGCCCTGGCAGGACCTGCCATGTAGTGTGACACTCAGATGTCTGTTAAAGCTGGGACAGTGAAGCAGATTTGTCAGGGCCGTGCACTGTTCCTGGTTCATCCTTGATGCCTCGGAAATATGCTGAGGAGGGTTTTAGTGGAGCTAGACATGTGAACAGCATGTCCCAAATGGCATGACACATGTTGCTTTTGTATATGTACAGAGCTTAAAATGGTTTGTAGGAGTCATCAAGAAGGAAAGGACATTCCAATAAAACGCCCTTTCCTGCTCTGAGCCCTAGCCCTGGGGCCCCGGGGCCCCGGGGGGTCGAGCTCTGGAGCAGCTCAGGAGAAGCTGAGCTGAGGTGTGTCTTTGCCTTGCAAGCTCCCAGCCCTGGGCCCAGGCCCCGGCGGGGGAGGGGAGGCTGTCATTTCACAATGCTCTGCCCAGCCTGAGGGTTCCGTTGGCACGGCGACGGCAGCAGGTGAGCCCTGGAGCAGGGGGCATGGAGAGGCCAAGGCAGACAGAGCTGGGAGCCCCAGGAACAGGACCCAGGCCAGTGGACGTGGCTCAGCTGAGCCCACCTGATCGCTCGAGGCCACTCCTTACAGGGCCTCTGCTGCTGTCAGAAGCCCTGGGGCCCTGCTACTGGTAGAGGAAGCATTCAGGCCTCAAAGGGCACCGGCCTTTTCTGAGGCCTGTGACTGGGCTCAAAAACAGAACATGTGAAAAACAGGGCCCAGACACTGCACTGAAGAAAGGTAGGTTAAGGTGTGAAAACAAAAGCACCAATAAGAAAGGAAAAAGCATAGCTCTTAACACACCCTCATCTGGACTTTGTGGCCAGTCCCTGTAGATTCATTTTCAGTCCCCTAGTCAAGGCTAGGGGTGGGCAAAGTTACCCTCGCTACTGGTGGAACGATATTGCCTAAATTCGCCTCCAGCTCTGTTCTGCCTGCAGGGACATTTTTTAGCTGTTGTGCCAATTTTCTATGCAGATTTTGCTTCCTGAAATGTGTTTTTTCCCTGAAATATCATGTTTTTGACCGCTAAAACAAAATTTCATGGAAAAAATCAATGTCTTCTGGCAAACCATCTGAAATGTTGTTTTTTTCACAAACTATCTGTTTTCAGTCTGAAACTTCTTGTGGCCACCCAAAAACAACATTTCCCATAAAAAACAGAATTTCAGGGAGAAAAAGCCTGAAATTGGCAATTTCTCTCTGTGGGCAGAGCAGGCGAAGTGGCAGAATTTGCCCAGAATTCTGCATTTTTTCTGCTGTGCAAATTATCGGCCGTTTCCACCACCCCCTAGACAAGGCCATGATATCTATGGACTTCCAGGGGAAGACACTTGCAGCACACAATCATCACCGTTCTAACACCTTCTCTATTTCCATTGACTTCATTGGGATCACCCACCCAAATATATAGCTCTTGCCGACTGGGAGACTCAACAGGATGAAATGTGTAAACCGAATGGCAGTGCGTAAAAAGGGCCAACGAAGGACGTCTTTCTCTTGTAATGTGAAGTGGAAAAAACAAAGGTGAAGTAGTTCCTTGGTTTTGTAGACAGTAGGGGAATAGTTCTATTTTGATATTTGTGTTTGTACCATGCTCCGCTGCCATCATTTCCAGGGTCTCTAGGCACTCTGCAAGTCCTGAAAGAGAGGAGGGTGGGTGGGTGGGTTAGTGGGGAGAACGGGGAACATGCAAGCTAACGTTGCTGTTGTGTTGATGGGTGCAGGGGAGTGCTTGAGGGGATGCAACTTCACTTTTCTCTCATTGTGACTGTCAGAGCCTGCTCCCCCCCTCTCTCTCTCTCTCTCTATCTGGCTCCCTCTCTCTCTCACACATAGATACATTTACCCTGTCTGCCACAGAGCTCTGGGAATTGACAAATGTGCAACGGGGGAAGTGTAGAGACTCCACTCATTACCATATGCTAGGGGCTAAGGCTGATGGGAGGCAAGATGTTTTGGATAAGAGAAGCAGATCCCTGAGACATGAGGACCCCATGCCCCCATCCATTCAGCTGCCATAGTACATAGGTTGGCAGGCTTGTCCCTGAGTGAAACCTCACTCTAATTTCCTCAGGTACTGCGCTGAGTGTCCAACTCAGACATTTGCCTGCCAGGGCAAAGCGCGCCAGGCGTTTGTAAGGTGTTTGTAAGGCGATCGGGACAGGGGCCAGAATCTCTGGCGCTTTCGCCCAGAAATCTATTCCAGTGTCTTCTGCAGTCCTCAAACTCTTCTGACACTGCGCACACAGCCAAAGGACAGAATGAAATGGAATGAAATCCCCTGCCGCGCCATTCCCCTGGTTTTGTAGCTGTTCCATAACTTCAGTTTCAAAACGATGTTGAAATACTGCCAGTGGTTCTTCGTGGTGAAATGAGGAGCAGGACAGATAAAAGGTGGAGACTGAATACCTTAAAGTGCCCCGTGAAGCTTGGTGTGCCATCCGTTAGGCCTAGAGGGGTGCTGTATCTGCAGGAAGGTAAGGAGAAGCATGCTGACAGTCAATGGGAGAGGTTTGGGGCAGGGGGATAGGACTGCGATCCAGTAACAATTCAATCTGGAGGAGGCCCTTCAGGGTGTCCAGTATGTGTGATGCAGAGGGATAGCTCTGCTGTCCAAAGCCTAACCCTTTACAGTGCAGTATGTGCAATGTAGGAGGCTTGCTTTGCTGTCGGAAGCCAGACCATGTGTGAGTGACGCTTGCAGTGTGGTTGTGCCCATTCTCTGTGATAGGAGTTTGTCCTGCTGCACCCGTTCAGTAGGAGGGAAGCCCATGCTGTAGCACTGTGTGGGTGAAGCTTCCCCTGCTGTTGCCCTGGCAGGACCTGCCATGTAGTGTGACACTCAGATGTCTGTTAAAGCTGGGACAGTGAAGCAGATTTGTCAGGGCCGTGCACTGTTCCTGGTTCATCCTTGATGCCTCGGAAATATGCTGAGGAGGGTTTTAGTGGAGCTAGACATGTGAACAGCATGTCCCAAATGGCATGACACATGTTGCTTCTGTATATGTACAGTGCTTAAAATGGTTTGTAGGAGTCATCAAGAAGGAAAGGACATTCCAATAAAACACCTTTTCATGCTCTAAGCCCCAGCCCTGGGGCCCCGGGGCCCCGGGGGGTCGAGCTCTGGAGCAGCTCAGGAGAAGCTGAGCTGAGGTGTGTCTTTGCCTTGCAAGCTCCCAGCCCTGGGCCCAGGCCCCAGCGGCGGGGGAGGGGAGGCTGTCATTTCACAATGCTCTGCCCAGCCTGAGGGTTCCGTTGACACGGCGACGGCAGCAGGTGAGCCCTGGAGCAGGGGGCATAGAGAGGTCAAGGCAGACAGAGCTGGGAGCCCCAGGAACAGGACCCAGGCCAGTGGAGGTGGCTCGCAGGAGCCCACCTGACGGCTCGAGGCCACTCCTCACAGGGCCTCTGCTGCTATCAGAAGCCCTGGGGCCCTGCTACTGGCGGAGGAAGCATTCAGGCCTCAAAGGGCACCGGCCTTCTCTGAGGCCTGTGACTGGGTTCAAAAACAGAACATGTGAAAAATAGGGCCCTGACACTGCACTGAAGAAAGGTAGGTTAAGGTGTGAAAACAAAAGCACCAATAAGAAAGGAAAAAGCATAGCTCTTAATACACCCTCATCTGGACTTTGTGGCCAGTCCCTGTAGATTCATTTTCAGTCCCCTAGTCAAGGCTAGGGGTGGGCAAAGTTACCCTCACTATTGGTGGAACGATATTGCCTAAATTCGCCTCCAGCTCTGTTCTGCCTGCAGGGACATTTTTTAGCTGTTGTGCCAATTTTCTATGCAGATTTTGCTTCCTGAAGTGTGTTTTTTCCCTGAAATATCATGTTTTTGACCGCTAAAACAAAATTTAATGGAAAAAATCAATGTCTTCTGGCAAACCATCTGAAATGGTGTTTTTTTCACAAACTATCTGTTTTCAGTCTGAAACTTCTTGTGGCCACCCAAAAACAACATTTCCCATAAAAAAACCGAATTTCAGGGAGAAAAATCCTGAAATTGGCAATTTCTCTCCTTGGGCAGAGCAGGCGAAGTGGCAGAATTTGCCCAGAATTCTGCATTTTTTCTGCTGTGCAAATTATCGGCCGTTTCCACCACCCCCTAGTCAAGGCCATGATATCTATGGACTTCAAGGGGAAGACACTTGCAGCACACAATCATCACCGTTCTAACACCTTCTCTATTTCCATTGACTTCATTGGGATCACCCACCCAAATATATAGTTCTTGCCGACTGGGAGACTCAACAGGATGAAATGTGTAAACCGAATGGTAGTGCGTAAAAAGGGCCAACGAAGGACGTCTTTCTCTTGTAATGTGAAGTGGAAAAAAACAAAGGTGAAGTAGTTCCTTGGTTTTGTAGACAGTAGGGGAATAGTTCTATTTTGATATTTGTGTTTGTACCATGCTCCGCTGCCATCATTTCCAGGGTCTCTAGGCACTCTGCAAGTCCTGAAAGAGAGGAGGGTGGGTGGGTGGGTGGGTGGATGAGGTTAATGGGGAGAGCGGGGAACATGCAAGCTAACTTTGCTGTTGTGTTGATGGGTGCAGGGGAGTGCTTGGGGGATGCAACTTCACTTTTCTCTCATTGTGACTGTCAGAGCCTGCCCCCCCTCTCTCTCTCTCTCTCTCTCTCTCTCTATCTAGCTCCCTCTCTGTCTCACACATAGATACATTTACCCTGTCTGCCACAGAGCTCTGGGAATTGACAAATGTGCAACGGGGGAAGTGTAGAGACTCCTCTCATTACCATATGCTAGGGGCTAAGGCTGATGGGAGGCAAGATGTTTTGGATAAGAGAAGCAGATCCCTGAGACATGAGGACCCCATGCCCCCATCCATTCAGCTGCCATAGTACATAGGTTGGCAGGCTTGTCCCTGAGTGAAACCTCTCTCTAATTTCCTCAGGTACTGCGCTGAGTGTCCAACTCAGACATTTGCCCGCCAGGGCAAAGCCCGCCAGGCGTTTGTAAGGCGATCGGGGCAGGGGCCAGAATCTCTGGCGCTTTCGCCCAGAAATCTATTCCAGTGTCTTCTGCAGTCCTCAAACTCTTCTGACACTGCGCACACAGCCAAAGGACAGAATGAAATGGAATGAAATCCCCTGCCGCGCCATTCCCCTGGTTTTGTAGCTGTTCCATAACTTCAGTTTCAAAATGTTGTTGAAATACTGCCAGTGGTTCTTCGTGGTGAAATGAGGAGCAGGACAGATAAAAGGTGGAGACTGAATACCTGAAAGTGCCCCGTGAAGCTTGGTGTGCCATCCGTTAGGCCTAGAGGGGTGCTGTATCTGCAGGAAGGTAAGGAGAAGCATGCTGACAGTCAATGGGAGAGGTTTGGGGCAGGGGGATAGGACGGCGATCAAGTAACAATTCAATCTGGAGGAGGCCCTTCAGCGAGTCCAGTATGTGTGATGCAGAGGGATAGCTCTGCTGTCCAAAGCCTAACCCTTTACAGTGCAGTATGTGCAATGTAGGAGGCTTGCTTTGCTGTCGGAAGCCAGACCATGTGTGAGTGACGCTTGCAGTGTGGTTGTGCCCATTCTCTGTGACAGGAGTTTGTCCTGCTGCACCGTTCAGTAGGAGGGAAGCCCATGCTGTAGCACTGTGTGAGTGAAGCTTCCCCTGCTGTTGCCCTGGCAGGACCTGCCATGTAGTGTGACACTCAGATGTCTGTTAAAGCTGGGACAGTGAAGCAGATTTGTCAGGGCCGTGCACTGTTCCTGGTTCATCCTTGAAGCCTCGGAAATATGCTGAGGAGGGTTTTAGTGGAGCTAGACATGTGAACAGCATGTCCCAAATGGCATGACACATGTTGCTTTTGTATATGTACAGAGCTTAAAATGGTTTGTAGGAGTCATCAAGAAGGAAAGGACATTCCAATAAAACGCCCTTTCCTGCTCTGAGCCCTAGCCCTGGGGCCCCGGGGGGTCGAGCTCTGGAGCAGCTCAGGAGAAGCTGAGCTGAGGTGTGTCTTTGCCTTGCAAGCTCCCAGCCCTGGGCCCAGGCCCCAGCGGCGGGGGAGGGGAGGCTGTCATTTCACAATGCTCTGCCCAGCCTGAGGGTTCCGTTGGCACGGCGACGGCAGCAGGTGAGCCCTGGAGCAGGGGGCATGGAGAGGTCAAGGCAGACAGAGCTGGGAGCCCCAGGAACAGGACCCAGGCCAGTGGACGTGGCTCAGCTGAGCCCACCTGATCGCTCGAGGCCACTCCTTACAGGGCCTCTGCTGCTGTCAGAAGCCCTGGGGCCCTGCTACTGGCAGAGGAAGCATTCAGGCCTCAAAAGGCACCGGCCTTCTCTGAGGCCTGTGACTGGGCTCAAAAACAGAACATGTGAAAAACAGGGCCCAGACACTGCACTGAAGAAAGGTAGGTTAAGGTGTGAAAACAAAAGCACCAATAAGAAAGGAAAAAGCATAGCTCTTAACACACCCTCATCTGGACTTTGTGGCCAGTCCCTGTAGATTCATTTTCAGTCCCCTAGTCAAGGCTAGGGGTGGGCAAAGTTACCCTCACTATTGGTGGAACGATATTGCCTAAATTCGCCTCCAGCTCTGTTCTGCCTGCAGGGACATTTTTTAGCTGTTGTGCCAATTTTCTATGCAGATTTTGCTTCCTGAAATGTGTTTTTTCCCTGAAATATCATGTTTTTGACCGCTAAAACAAAATTTCATGGAAAAAATCAATGTCTTCTGGCAAACCATCTGAAATGGTGTTTTTTTCACAAACTATCTGTTTTCAGTCTGAAACTTCTTGTGGCCACCCAAAAACAACATTTCCCATAAAAAACAGAATTTCAGGGAGAAAAAGCCTGAAATTGGCAATTTCTCTCTGTGGGCAGAGCAGGCGAAGTGGCAGAATTTGCCCAGAATTCTGCATTTTTTCTGCTGTGCAAATTATCGGCCGTTTCCACCACCCCCTAGTCAAGGCCATGATATCTATGGACTTCAAGGGGAAGACACTTGCAGCACACAATCATCACCGTTCTAACACCTTCTCTATTTCCATTGACTTCATTGGGATCACCCACCCAAATATATAGCTCTTGCCGACTGGGAGACTCAACAGGATGAAATGTGTAAACCGAATGGTAGTGCGTAAAAAGGGCCAACGAAGGACGTCTTTCTCTTGTAATGTGAAGTGGAAAAAAACAAAGGTGAAGTAGTTCCTTGGTTTTGTAGACAGTAGGGGAATAGTTCTATTTTGATATTTGTGTTTGTACCATGCTCCGCTGCCATCATTTCCAGGGTCTCTAGGCACTCTGTAAATCCTGAAAGAGAGGAGGGTGGGTGGGTGGATGAGGTTAATGGGGAGAGCGGGGAACATGCAAGCTAACTTTGCTGTTGTGTTGATGGGTGCAGGGGAGTGCTTGAGGGGATGCAACTTCACTTTTCTCTCATTGTGACTGTCAGAGCCTGCTCCCCCCCCTCTCTCTCTCTCTCTCTATATCTGGCTCCCTCTCTCTCTCACACATAGATACATTTACCCTGTCTGCCACAGAGCTCTGGGAATTGACAAATGTGCAACGGGGGAAGTGTAGAGACTCCACTCATTACCATATGCTAGGGGCTAAGGCTGATGGAAGGCAAGATGTTTTGGATAAGAGAAGCAGATCCCTGAGACATGAGGACCCCATGCCCCCATCCATTCAGCTGCCATAGTACATAGGTTGGCAGGCTTGTCCCTGAGTGAAACCTCACTCTAATTTCCTCAGGTACTGCGCTGAGTGTCCAACTCAGACATTTGCCCGCCAGGGCAAAGCCCGCCAGGCGTTTGTAAGGCGTTTGTAAGGCGATCGGGGCAGGGGCCAGAATCTCTGGCGCTTTCGCCCAGAAATCTATTCCAGTGTCTTCTGCAGTCCTCAAACTCTTCTGACACTGCGCACACAGCCAAAGGACAGAATGAAATGGAATGAAATCCCCTGCCGCGCCATTCCCCTGGTTTTGTAGCTGTTCCATAACTTCAGTTTCAAAATGATGTTGAAATACTGCCAGTGGTTCTTCGTGGTGAAATGAGGAGCAGGACAGATAAAAGGTGGAGACTGAATACCTGAAAGTGCCCCGTGAAGCTTGGTGTGCCATCCGTTAGGCCTAGAGGGGTGCTGTATCTGCAGGAAGGTAAGGAGAAGCATGCTGACAGTCAATGGGAGAGGTTTGGGGCAGGGGGATAGGACGGCGATCAAGTAACAATTCAATCTGGAGGAGGCCCTTCAGCGTGTCCAGTATGTGTGATGCAGAGGGATAGCTCTGCTGTCCAAAGCCTAACCCTTTACAGTGCAGTATGTGCAATGTAGGAGGCTTGCTTTGCTGTCGGAAGCCAGACCATGTGTGAGTGACGCTTGCAGTGTGGTTGTGCCCATTCTCTGTGACAGGAGTTTGTCCTGCTGCACCGTTCAGTAGGAGGGAAGCCCATGCTGTAGCACTGTGTGAGTGAAGCTTCCCCTGCTGTTGCCCTGGCAGGACCTGCCATGTAGTGTGACACTCAGATGTCTGTTAAAGCTGGGACAGTGAAGCAGATTTGTCAGGGCCGTGCACTGTTCCTGGTTCATCCTTGATGCCTCGGAAATATGCTGAGGAGGGTTTTAGTGGAGCTAGACATGTGAACAGCATGTCCCAAATGGCATGACACATGTTGCTTTTGTATATGTACAGAGCTTAAAATGGTTTGTAGGAGTCATCAAGAAGGAATGGACATTCCAATAAAACGCCATTTCCTGCTCTGAGCCCTAGCCCTGGGGCCCCGGGGCCCCGGGGGGTCGAGCTCTGGAGCAGCTCAGGAGAAGCTGAGCTGACGTGTGTCTTTGCCTTGCAAGCTCCCAGCCCTGGGCCCAGGCCCCGGCGGGGGAGGGGAGGCTGTCATTTCACAATGCTCTGCCCAGCCTGAGGGTTCCGTTGGCACGGCGACGGCAGCAGGTGAGCCCTGGAGCAGGGGGCTTGGAGAGGTCAAGGGAGACAGAGCTGGGAGCCCCAGGAACAGGACCCAGGCCAGTGGAGGTGGCTCAGCTGAGCCCACCTGACGGCTCGAGGCCACTCCTCACAGGGCCTCTGCTGCTGACAGAAGCCCTGGGGCCCTGCTACTGGTGGAGGAAGCATTCAGGCCTCAAAGGGCACCGGCCTTCTCTGAGGCCTGTGACTGGGCTCAAAAACAGAACATGTGAAAAATAGGGCCCAGACACTGCACTGAAGAAAGGTAGGATAAGGTGTGAAAACAAAAGCACCAATAAGAAAGGAAAAAGCATAGCTCTTAACACACCCTCATCTGGACTTTGTGGCCAGTCCCTGTAGATTCATTTTCAGTCCCCTAGTCAAGGCTAGGGGTGGGCAAAGTTACCCTCACTACTGGTGGAACGATATTGCCCAAATTCGCCTCCAGCTCTGTTCTGCCTGCAGGGACATTTTTTAGCTGTTGTGCCAATTTTCTATGCAGATTTTGCTTCCTGAAATGTGTTTTTTCCCTGAAATATCATGTTTTTGACCGCTAAAACAAAATTTCATGGAAAAAATCAATGTCTTCTGGCAAACCATCTGAAATGGTGTTTTTTTCACAAACTATCTGTTTTCAGTCTGAAACTTCTTGTGGCCACCCAAAAACAACATTTCCCATAAAAAAACAGAATTTCAGGGAGAAAAAGCCTGAAATTGGCAATTTCTCTCTGTGGGCAGAGCAGGCGAAGTGGCAGAATTTGCCCAGAATTCTGCATTTTTTCTGCTGTGCAAATTATCGGCCGTTTCCACCACCCCCTAGTCAAGGCCATGATATCTATGGACTTCAAGGGGAAGACACTTGCAGCACACAATCATCACCGTTCTAACACCTTCTCTATTTCCATTGACTTCATTGGGATCACCCACCCAAATATATAGCTCTTGCCGACTGGGAGACTCAACAGGATGAAATGTGTAAACCGAATGGTAGTGTGTAAAAAGGGCCAACGAAGGACGTCTTTCTCTTGTAATGTGAAGTGGAAAAAAACAAAGGTGAAGCAGTTCCTATGTTTTGCAGACAGTATGGGAATAGTTCTATTTTGATATTTGTGTTTGTACCATGCTCCGCTGCCATCATTTCCAGGGTCTCTAGGCACTCTGCAAGTCCTGAAAGAGAGGAGGGTGGGTGGGTGGGTGGGTGGGTGGGTGAGGTTAATGGGGAGAGCGGGGAACATGCAAGCTAACTTTGCTGTTGTGTTGATGGGTGCAGGGGAGTGCTTGAGGGGATGCAACTTCACTTTTCTCTCATTGTGACTGTCAGAGCCTGCTCCCCCCCTCTCTCTCTCTCTCTCTCTCTCTCTCTCTCTCTCTCTCTGTGGCTCCCTCTCTGTCTCACACATAGATACATTTACCCTGTCTGCCACAGAGCTCTGGGAATTGACAAATGTGCAACGGGGGAAGTGTAGAGACTCCACTCATTACCATATGCTAGGGGCTAAGGCTGATGGGAGGCAAGATGTTTTGGATAAGAGAAGCAGATCCCTGAGACATGAGGACCCCATGCCCCCATTCAGCTGCCATAGTACATAGGTTGGCAGGCTTGTCCCTGAGTCAAACCTCACTCTAATTTCCTCAGGTACTGCGCTGAGTGTCCAACTCAGACATTTGCCCGCCAGGCGTTTGTAAGGCGTTCGTAAGGCGATCGGGGCAGGGGCCAGAATCTCTGGCGCTTTCGCCCAGAAATCTATTCCAGTGTCTTCTGCAGTCCTCAAACTCTTCTGACACTGCGCACACACAGCCAAAGGGCAGAATGAAATGGAATGAAATCCCCTGCCGCGCCATTCCCCTGGTTTTGTAGCTGTTCCATAACTTCAGTTTCAAAATGATGTTGAAATACTGCCAGTGGTTCTTCGTGGTGAAATGAGGAGCAGGACAGATAAAAGGTGGAGACTGAATACCTTAAAGTGCCCCGTGAAGCTTGGTGTGCCATCCGTTAGGCCTAGAGGGGTGCTGTATCTGCAGGAAGGTAAGGAGAAGCATGCTGACAGTCAATGGGAGAGGTTTGGGGCAGGGGGATAGGACGGCGATCCAGTAACAATTCAATCTGGAGGAGGCCCTTCAGGGTGTCCAGTATGTGTGATGCAGAGGGATAGCTCTGCTGTCCAAAGACTAACGCTTTACAGTGCAGTATGTGCAATGTAGGAGGCTTGCTTTGCTGTCGGAAGCCAGACCATGTGTGAATGAAGCTTGCAGTGTGGTTGTGCCCATTCTCTGTGACAGGAGTTTGCCCTGCTGCACCCGTTCACTAGGAGGGAAGCCCATGCTGTAGCACTGTGCGAGTGAAGCTTCCCCTGCTGTTGCCCTGGCAGGACCTGCCATGTAGTGTGACACTCAGATGTCTGTTAAAGCTGGGACAGTGAAGCAGATTTGTCAGGGCCGTGCACTGTTCCTGGTTCATCCGTGATGCCTCGGAAATATGCTGAGGAGGGTTTTAGTGGAGTTAGACATGTGAACAGCATGTCCCAAATGGCATGACACATGTTGCTTTTCTATATGTACAGAGCTTAAAACGGTTTGTAGGAATCATCAAGAAGGAAAGGACATTCCAATAAAACGCCCTTTCCTGCTCTGAGCCCCAGCCCTGGGGCCCCGGGGCCCCGGGGGGTCGAGCTCTGGAGCAGCTCAGGAGAAGCTGAGCTGAGGTGTGTCTTTGCCTTGCAAGCTCCCAGCCCTGGGCCCAGGCCCCGGCGGCGGGGGAGGGGAGGCTGTCATTTCACAATGCTCTGCCTGCCTGAGGGTTCCGTTGGCACGGCGACGGCAGCAGGTGAGCCCTGGAGCAGGGGGCGTGGAGAGGTCAAGGCAGACAGAGCTGGGAGCCCCAGGAACAGGACCCAGGCCAGTGGAGGTGGCTCAGCTGAACCCACCTGACGGCTCGAGGCCACTCCTCACAGGGCCTCTGCTGCTGTCAGAAGCCCTGGGGCCCTGCTACTGGCAGAGGAAGCATTCAGGCCTCAAAGGGCACCGGCCTTCTCTGAGGCCTGTGACTGGGCTCAAAAACAGAACATGTGAAAAACAGGGCCCAGACACTGCACTGAAGAAAGGTAGGTTAAGGTGTGAAAACAAAAGCAGCAATAAGAAAGGAAAAAGCATAGCTCTTAATACACCCTCATCTGGACTTTGTGGCCAGTCCCTGTAGATTCATTTTCAGTCCCCTAGTCAAGGCTAGGGGTGGGCAAAGTTACCCTCACTACTGGTGGAACGATATTGCCTAAATTCGCCTCCAGCTCTGTTCTGTCTGCAGGGACATTTTTTAGCTGTTGTGCCAATTTTCTATGCAGATTTTGCTTCCTGAAATGTGTTTTTTCCCTGAAATATCATGTTTTTGACCGCTAAAACAAAATTTAATGGAAAAAATCAATGTCTTCTGGCAAACCATCTGAAATGGTGTTTTTTTCACAAACTATCTGTTTTCAGTCTGAAACTTCTTGTGGCCACCCAAAAACAACATTTCCCATAAAAAAACCGAATTTCAGGGAGAAAAAGCCTGAAATTGGCAATTTCTCTCCTTGGGCAGAGCAGGCGAAGTGGCAGAATTTGCCCAGAATTCTGCATTTTTTCTGCTGTGCAAATTATCGGCCGTTTCCACCACCCCCTAGTCAAGGCCATGATATCTATGGACTTCAAGGGGAAGACACTTGCAGCACACAATCATCACCGTTCTAACACCTTCTCTATTTCCATTGACTTCATTGGGATCACCCACCCAAATATATAGCTCTTGCCGACTGGGAGACTCAACAGGATGAAATGTGTAAACCGAATGGTAGTGCGTAAAAAGGGCCAACGAAGGACGTCTTTCTCTTGTAATGTGAAGTGGAAAAAAACAAAGGTGAAGTAGTTCCTTGGTTTTGTAGACAGTAGGGGAATAGTTCTATTTTGATATTTGTGTTTGTACCATGCTCCGCTGCCATCATTTCCAGGGTCTCTAGGCACTCTGCAAGTCCTGAAAGAGAGGAGGGTGGGTGGGTGGGTGGGTGAGGTTAATGGGGAGAGCGGGGAACATGCAAGCTAACTTTGCTGTTGTGTTGATGGGTGCAGGGGAGTGCTTGGGGGATGCAACTTCACTTTTCTCTCATTGTGACTGTCAGAGCCTGCCCCCCCTCTCTCTCTCTCTCTCTCTATCTCTCTATCTGGCTCCCTCTCTGTCTCACACATAGATACATTTACCCTGTCTGCCACAGAGCTCTGGGAATTGACAAATGTGCAACGGGGGAAGTGTAGAGACTCCTCTCATTACCATATGCTAGGGGCTAAGGCTGATGGGAGGCAAGATGTTTTGGATAAGAGAAGCAGATCCCTGAGACATGAGGACCCCATGCCCCCATCCATTCAGCTGCCATAGTACATAGGTTGGCAGGCTTGTCCCTGAGTGAAACCTCACTCTAATTTGCTCAGGTACTGCGCTGAGTGTCCAACTCAGACATTTGCCCGCCAGGCGTTTGTAAGGCGATCGGGGCAGGGGCCAGAATCTCTGGCGCTTTCGCCCAGAAATCTATTCCAGTGTCTTCTGCAGTCCTCAAACTCTTCTGACACTGCGCACACAGCCAAAGGACAGAATGAAATGGAATGAAATCCCCTGCCGCGCCATTCCCCTGGTTTTGTAGCTGTTCCATAACTTCAGTTTCAAAATGATGTTGAAATACTGCCAGTGGTTCTTCGTGGTGAAATGAGGAGCAGGACAGATAAAAGGTGGAGACTGAATACCTGAAAGTGCCCCGTGAAGCTTGGTGTGCCATCCGTTAGGCCTAGAGGGGTGCTGTATCTGCAGGAAGGTAAGGAGAAGCATGCTGACAGTCAATGGGAGAGGTTTGGGGCAGGGGGATAGGACGGCGATCAAGTAACAATTCAATCTGGAGGAGGCCCTTCAGCGTGTCCAGTATGTGTGATGCAGAGGGATAGCTCTGCTGTCCAAAGCCTAACCCTTTACAGTGCAGTATGTGCAATGTAGGAGGCTTGCTTTGCTGTCGGAAGCCAGACCATGTGTGAGTGACGCTTGCAGTGTGGTTGTGCCCATTCTCTGTGACAGGAGTTTGTCCTGCTGCACCGTTCAGTAGGAGGGAAGCCCATGCTGTAGCACTGTGTGAGTGAAGCTTCCCCTGCTGTTGCCCTGGCAGGACCTGCCATGTAGTGTGACACTCAGATGTCTGTTAAAGCTGGGACAGTGAAGCAGATTTGTCAGGGCCGTGCACTGTTCCTGGTTCATCCTTGATGCCTCGGAAATATGCTGAGGAGGGTTTTAGTGGAGCTAGACATGTGAACAGCATGTCCCAAATGGCATGACACATGTTGCTTTTGTATATGTACAGAGCTTAAAATGGTTTGTAGGAGTCATCAAGAAGGAATGGACATTCCAATAAAACGCCATTTCCTGCTCTGAGCCCTAGCCCTGGGGCCCCGGGGCCCCGGGGGGTCGAGCTCTGGAGCAGCTCAGGAGAAGCTGAGCTGAGGTGTGTCTTTGCCTTGCAAGCTCCCAGCCCTGGGCCCAGGCCCCGGCGGGGGAGGGGAGGCTGTCATTTCACAATGCTCTGCCCAGCCTGAGGGTTCCGTTGGCACGGCGACGGCAGCAGGTGAGCCCTGGAGCAGGGGGCTTGGAGAGGTCAAGGGAGACAGAGCTGGGAGCCCCAGGAACAGGACCCAGGCCAGTGGAGGTGGCTCAGCTGAGCCCACCTGACGGCTCGAGGCCACTCCTCACAGGGCCTCTGCTGCTGACAGAAGCCCTGGGGCCCTGCTACTGGTGGAGGAAGCATTCAGGCCTCAAAGGGCACCGGCCTTCTCTGAGGCCTGTGACTGGGCTCAAAAACAGAACATGTGAAAAATAGGGCCCAGACACTGCACTGAAGAAAGGTAGGATAAGGTGTGAAAACAAAAGCACCAATAAGAAAGGAAAAAGCATAGCTCTTAACACACCCTCATCTGGACTTTGTGGCCAGTCCCTGTAGATTCATTTTCAGTCCCCTAGTCAAGGCTAGGGGTGGGCAAAGTTACCCTCACTACTGGTGGAACGATATTGCCCAAATTCGCCTCCAGCTCTGTTCTGCCTGCAGGGACATTTTTTAGCTGTTGTGCCAATTTTCTATGCAGATTTTGCTTCCTGAAATGTGTTTTTTCCCTGAAATATCATGTTTTTGACCGCTAAAACAAAATTTCATGGAAAAAATCAATGTCTTCTGGCAAACCATCTGAAATGGTGTTTTTTTCACAAACTATCTGTTTTCAGTCTGAAACTTCTTGTGGCCACCCAAAAACAACATTTCCCATAACAAAACAGAATTTCAGGGAGAAAAAGCCTGAAATTGGCAATTTCTCTCTGTGGGCAGAGCAGGCGAAGTGGCAGAATTTGCCCAGAATTCTGCATTTTTTCTGCTGTGCAAATTATCGGCCGTTTCCACCACCCCCTAGTCAAGGCCATGATATCTATGGACTTCAAGGGGAAGACACTTGCAGCACACAATCATCACCGTTCTAACACCTTCTCTATTTCCATTGACTTCATTGGGATCACCCACCCAAATATATAGCTCTTGCCGACTGGGAGACTCAACAGGATGAAATGTGTAAACCGAATGGTAGTGTGTAAAAAGGGCCAACGAAGGACGTCTTTCTCTTGTAATGTGAAGTGGAAAAAAACAAAGGTGAAGCAGTTCCTTGGTTTTGTAGACAGTAGGGGAATAGTTCTATTTTGATATTTGTGTTTGTACCATGCTCCGCTGCCATCATTTCCAGGGTCTCTAGGCACTCTGCAAGTCCTGAAAGAGAGGAGGGTGGGTGGGTGGGTGGGTGGGTGAGGTTAATGGTGAGAGCGGGGAACATGCAAGCTAACTTTGCTGTTGTGTTGATGGGTGCAGGGGAGTGCTTGAGGGGATGCAACTTCACTTTTCTCTCATTGTGACTGTCAGAGCCTGCTCCCCCCCCCTCTCTCTCTCTCTCTCTCTCTCTCTCTCTCTCTCTATGTGGCTCCCTCTCTGTCTCACACATAGATACATTTACCCTGTCTGCCACAGAGCTCTGGGAATTGACAAATGTGCAACGGGGAAGTGTAGAGACTCCTCTCATTACCATATGCTAGGGGCTAAGGCTGATCGGAGGCAAGATGTTTTGGATAAGAGAAGCAGATCCTTGAGACATGAGGACCCCATGCCCCCATCCATTCAGCTTCCATAGTACATAGGTTGGCAGGCTTGTCCCTGAGTGAAACCTCACTCTAATTTCCTCAGGTACTGCGCTGAGTGTCCAACTCAGACATTTGCCCGCCAGGCGTTTGTAAGGCGATCGGGGCAGGGGCCAGAATCTCTGGCGCTTTCGCCCAGAAATCTATTCCAGTGTCTTCTGCAGTCCTCAAACTCTTCTGACACTGCGCACACAGCCAAAGGACAGAATGAAATGGAATGAAATCCCCTGCCGCGCCATTCCCTGGTTTTGTAGCTGTTCCATAACTTAAGTTTCAAAATGATGTTGAAATACTGCCAGTGGTTCTTCGTGGTGAAATGAGGAGCAGGACAGATAAAAGGTGGAGACTGAATACCTGAAAGTGCCCCGTGAAGCTTGGTGTGCCATCCGTTAGGCCTAGAGGGGTGCTGTATCTGCAGGAAGGTAAGGAGAAGCATGCTGACAGTCAATGGGAGAGGTTTGGGGCAGGGGGATAGGACGGCGATCAAGTAACAATTCAATCTGGAGGAGGCCCTTCAGCGTGTCCAGTATGTGTGATGCAGAGGGATAGCGCTGCTGTCCAAAGCCTAACCCTTTACAGTGCAGTATGTGCAATGTAGGAGGCTTGCTTTGCTGTCGGAAGCCAGACCATGTGTGAGTGACGCTTGCAGTGTGGTTGTGCCCATTCTCTGTGACAGGAGTTTGTCCTGCTGCACCGTTCAGTAGGAGGGAAGCCCATGCTGTAGCACTGTGTGAGTGAAGCTTCCCCTGCTGTTGCCCTGGCAGGACCTGCCATGTAGTGTGACACTCAGATGTCTGTTAAAGCTGGGACAGTGAAGCAGAGGGCCGTGCACTGTTCCTGGTTCATCCTTGATGCCTCGGAAATATGCTGAGGAGGGTTTTAGTGGAGCTAGACATGTGAACAGCATGTCCCAAATGGCATGACACATGTTGCTTTTGTATATGTACAGAGTTTAAAATGGTTTGTAGGAATCATCAAGAAGGAAAGGACATTCCAATAAAACGCCCTTCCCTGCTCTGAGCCCCAGCCCTGGGGCCCCGGGGCCCCGGGGGGTCGAGCTCTGGAGCAGCTCAGGAGAAGCTGAGCTGAGGTGTGTCTTTGCCTTGCAAGCTCCCAGCCCTGGGCCCAGGCCCCGGCGGGGGAGGGGAGGCTGTCATTTCACAATGCTCTGCCCAGCCTGAGGGTTCCGTTGGCACGGCGACGGCAGCAGGTGAGCCCTGGAGCAGGGGGCATGGAGAGGTCAAGGCAGACAGAGCTGGGAGCCCCAGGAACAGGACCCAGGCCAGTGGAGGTGGCTCAGCTGAGCCCACCTGACGGCTCGAGGCCACTCCTCACAGGGCCTCTGCTGCTGACAGAAGCCCTGGGGCCCTGCTACTGGTGGAGGAAGCATTCAGGCCTCAAAGGGCACTGGCGTTCTCTGAGGCCTGTGACTGGGCTCAAAAACAGAACATGTGAAAAATAGGGCCCAGACACTGCACTGAAGAAAGGTAGGTTAAGGTGTGAAAACAAAAGCACCAATAAGAAAGGAAAAAGCATAGCTCTTAACACACCCTCATCTGGACTTTGTGGCCAGTCCCTGTAGATTCATTTTCAGTCCCCTAGTCAAGGCTAGGGGTGGGCAAAGTTACCCTCGCTACTGGTGGAACGATATTGCCTAAATTCGCCTCCAGCTCTGTTCTGCCTGCAGGGACATTTTTTAGCTGTTGTGCCAATTTTCTATGCAGATTTTGCTTCCTGAAATGTTTTTTTTTTTCCCTGAAATATCATGTTTTTGACAGCTAAAACAAAATTTCATGGAAAAAATCAATGTCTTCTGGAAAACCATCTGAAATGGTGTTTTTTTCACAAACTATCTGTTTTCAGTCTGAAACTTCTTGTGGCCACCAAAAAACAACATTTCCCATAAAAAACAGAATTTCAGGGAGAAAAAGCCTGAAATTGGCAATTTCTCTCTGTGGGCAGAGCAGGCGAAGTGGCAGAATTTGCCCAGAATTCTGCATTTTTTCTGCTGTGCAAATTATCGGCCGTTTCCACCACCCCCTAGTCAAGGCCATGATATCTATGGACTTCAAGGGGAAGACACTTGCAGCACACAATCATCACCGTTCTAACACCTTCTCTATTTCCATTGACTTCATTGGGATCACCCACCCAAATATATAGCTCTTGCCGACTGGGAGACTCAACAGGATGAAATGTGTAAACCGAATGGTAGTGCGTAAAAAGGGCCAACGAAGGACGTCTTTCTCTTGTAATGTGAAGTGGAAAAAAACAAAGGTGAAGTAGTTCCTTGGTTTTGTAGACAGTAGGGGAATAGTTCTATTTTGATATTTGTGTTTGTACCATGCTCCGCTGCCATCATTTCCAGGGTCTCTAGGCACTCTGTAAGTTCTGAAAGAGAGGAGGGTGGGTGGGTGGGTGAGGTTAATGGGGAGAGCGGGGAACATGCAAGCTAACTTTGCTGTTGTGTTGATGGGTGCAGGGGAGTGCTTGAGGGGATGCAACTTCACTTTTCTCTCATTGTGACTGTCAGAGCCTGCTCCCCCCCCTCTCTCTCTCTCTCTATCTGGCTCCCTCTCTCTGTCACACATAGAAACATTTACCCTGTCTGCCACAGAGCTCTGGGAATTGACAAATGTGCATCGGGGGGAAGTGTAGAGACTCCACTCATTACCATATGCTAGGGGCTAAGGCTGATGGGAGGCAAGATGTTTTGGATAAGAGAAGCAGATCCCTGAGACATGAGGACCCCATGCCCCCATCCATTCAGCTGCCATAGTACATAGGTTGGCAGGCTTGTCCCTGAGTGAAACCTCACTCTAATTTCCTCAGGTACTGCGCTGAGTGTCCAACTCAGACATTTTCCCGCCAGGGCAAAGCGCGCCAGGCGTTTGTAAGGCGTTTGTAAGGCGATCGGGGCAGGGGCCAGAATCTCTGGCGCTTTCGCCCAGAAATCTATTCCAGTGTCTTCTGCAGTCCTCAAACTCTTCTGACACTGCGCACACAGCCAAAGGACAGAATGAAATGGAATGAAATCCCCTGCCGCGCCATTCCCTGGTTTTGTAGCTGTTCCATAACTTAAGTTTCAAAATGATGTTGAAATACTGCCAGTGGTTCTTCGTGGTGAAATGAGGAGCAGGACAGATAAAAGGTGGAGACTGAATACCTGAAAGTGCCCCGTGAAGCTTGGTGTGCCATCCGTTAGGCCTAGAGGGGTGCTGTATCTGCAGGAAGGTAAGGAGAAGCATGCTGACAGTCAATGGGAGAGGTTTGGGGCAGGGGGATAGGACGGCGATCCAGTACAATTCAATCTGGAGGAGGCCCTTCAGGGTGTCCAGTATGTGTGATGCAGAGGGATAGCTCTGCTGTCCAAAAACTAACCCTTTACAGTGCAGTATGTGCAATGTGGGAGGCTTGCTTTGCTGTCGGAAGCCAGACCATGTGTGAGTGACGCTTGCAGTGTGGTTGTGCCCATTCTCTGTGACAGGAGTTTGTCCTGCTGCACCGTTCAGTAGGAGGGAAGCCCATGCTGTAGCACTGTGTGAGTGAAGCTTCCCCTGCTGTTGCCCTGGCAGGACCTGCCATGTAGTGTGACACTCAGATGTCTGTTAAAGCTGGGACAGTGAAGCAGATTTGTCAGGGCCGTGCACTGTTCCTGGTTCATCCTTGATGCCTCGGAAATATGCTGAGGAGGGTTTTAGTGGAGCTAGACATGTGAACAGCATGTCCCAAATGGCATGACACATGTTGCTTTTGTATATGTACAGAGCTTAAAATGGTTTGTAGGAGTCATCAAGAAGGAAAGGACATTCCAATAAAACGCCCTTTCCTGCTCTGAGCCCTAGCCCTGGGTCCCCGGGGCCCCGGGGGGGTCGAGCTCTGGAGCAGCTCAGGAGAAGCTGAGCTGAGGTGTGTCTTTGCCTTGCAAGCTCCCAGCCCTGGGCCCTGGCCCCGGCGGGGGAGGGGAGGCTGTCATTTCACAATGCTCTGCCCAGCCTGAGGGTTCCGTTGGCACGGCGACGGCAGCAGGTGAGCCCTGGAGCAGGGGGCATGGAGAGGTCAAAGCAGACAGAGCTGGGAGCCCCAGGAACAGGACCCAGGCCAGTGGAGGTGGCTCAGCTGAGCCCACCGGACGGCTCGAGGCCACTCCTCACAGGGCCTCTGCTGCTGACAGAAGCCCTGGGTCCCTGCTACTGGTGGAGGAAGCATTCAGGCCTCAAAGGGCACCGGCCTTCTCTGAGGCCTGTGACTGGGCTCAAAAACAGAACATGTGAAAAATAGGGCCCAGACACTGCACTGAAGAAAGGTAGGTTAAGGTGTGAAAACAAGAGCAGCAATAAGAAAGGAAAAAGCATAGCTCTTAATACACCCTCATCTGGACTTTGTGGCCAGTCCCTGTAGATTCATTTTCAGTCCCCTAGTCAAGGCTAGGGGTGGGCACAGTTACCCTCACTATTGGTGGAACGATATTGCCTAAATTCGCCTCCAGCTCTGTTCTGCCTGCAGGGACATTTTTTAGCTGTTGTGCCAATTTTCTATGCAGATTTTGCTTCCTGAAATGTGTTTTTCCCTGAAATATCATGTTTTTGACCGCTAAAACAAAATTTCATGGAAAAAATCAATGTCTTCTGGCAAACCATCTGAAATGGTGTTTTTTTCACAAACTATCTGTTTTCAGTCTGAAACTTCTTGCGGCCACCCAAAAACAACATTTCCCATAAAAAACAGAATTTCAGGGAGAAAAAGCCTGAAATTGGCAATTTCTCTCTGTGGGCAGAGCAGGCGAAGTGGCAGAATTTGCCCAGAATTCTGCAGTTTTTCTGCTGTGCAAATTATCGGCCATTTCCACCACCCCCTAGTCAAGGCCATGATATCTATGGACTTCAAGGGGAAGACACTTGCAGCACACAATCATCACCGTTCTAACACCTTCTCTATTTCCATTGACTTCATTGGGATCACCCACCCAAATATATAGCTCTTGCCGACTGGGAGACTCAACAGGATGAAATGTGTAAACCGAATGGTAGTGCGTAAAAAGGGCCAACGAAGGACGTCTTTCTCTTGTAATGTGAAGTGGAAAAAAACAAAGGTGAAGTAGTTCCTTGGTTTTGTAGACAGTAGGGGAATAGTTCTATTTTGATATTTGTGTTTGTACCATGCTCCGCTGCCATCATTTCCAGGGTCTCTAGGCACTCTGCAAGTCCTGAGAGAGAGGGTGGGGAGAGCGGGGAACATGCAAGCTAACTTTGCTGTTGTGTTGATGGGTGCAGGGGAGTGCTTGAGGGGATGCAACTTCACTTTTCTCTCATTGTGACTGTCAGAGCCTGCTCCCCCCCCTCACTCTCTCTCTTTCTCTCTCTCTATCTGGCTCCCTCTCTCTCTCACACATAGATACATTTACCCTGTCTGCCACAGAGCTCTGGGAATTGACAAATGTGCAACGGGGGAAGTGTAGAGACTCCACTCATTACCATATGCTAGGGGCTAAGGCTGATGGGAGGCAAGATGTTTTGGATAAGAGAAGCAGATCCCTGAGACATGAGGACCCCATGCCCCCATCCATTCAGCTGCCATAGTACATAGGTTGGCAGGCTTGTCCCTGAGTGAAACCTCACTCTAATTTCCTCATGTACTGCGCTGAGTGTCCAACTCAGACATTTGCCCGCCAGGGCAAAGCGCGCCAGGTGTTTGTAAGGCGTTTGTAAGGCGATCGGGGCAGGGGCCAGAATCTCTGGCGCTTTCGCCCAGAAATCTATCCCAGTGTCTTCTGCAGTCCTCAAACTCTTCTGACACTGCGCACACAGCCAAAGGACAGAATGAAATGGAATGAAATCCCCTGCCGCGCCATTCCCCTGGTTTTGTAGCTGTTCCATAACTTCAGTTTCAAAATGATGTTGAAATACTGCCAGTGGTTCTTCGTGGTGAGATGAGGAGCAGGACAGATAAAAGGTTGAGACTGAATACCTTAAAGTGCCCCGTGAAGCTTGGTGTGCCATCCGTTAGGCCTAGATGGGTGCTGTATCTGCAGGAAGGTAAGGAGAAGCATGCTGACAGTCAATGGAAGAGGTTTGGGGCAGGGGGATAGGACGGCGATCCAGTAACAATTCAATCTTGAGGAGGCCCTTCAGGGTGTCCAGTATGTGTGATGCAGAGGGATAGCTCTGCTGTCCAAAGCCTAACCCTTTACAGTGCAGTATGTGCAATGTAGGAGGCTTGCTTTGCTGTCGGAAGCCAGACCATGTGTGAGTGACGCTTGCAGTGTGGTTGTGCCCATTCTCTGTGACAGGAGTTTGTCCTGCTGCACCCGTTCAGTAGGAGGGAAGCCCATGCTGTAGCACTGTGTGAGTGAAGCTTCCCCTGCTGTTGCCCTGGCAGGACCTGCCATGTAGTGTGACACTCAGATGTCTGTTAAAGCTGGGACAGTGAAGCAGATTTGTCAGGGCCGTGCACTGTTCCTGGTTCATCCTTGATGCCTCGGAAATATGCTGAGGAGGGTTTTAGTGGAGCTAGACATGTGAACAGCATGTCCCAAATGGCATGACACATGTTGCTTTTGTATATGTACAGAGCTTAAAATGGTTTGTAGGAGTCATCAAGAAGGAAAGGACATTCCAATAAAACGCCCTTTCCTGCTCTGAGCCCTAGCCCTGGGGCCCCGGGGGGTCCAGCTCTGGAGCAGCTCAGGAGAAGCTGAGCTGAGGTGTGTCTTTGCCTTACAAGCTCCCAGCCCTGGGCCCTGGCCCCGGCGGAGGAGGGGAGGCTGTCATTTCACAATGCTCTGCCCAGCCTGAGGGTTCCGTTGGCACGGCGACGGCAGCAGGTGAGCCCTGGAGCAGGGGGCTTGGAGAGGTCAAGGCAGACAGAGCTGGGAGCCCCAGGAACAGGACCCAGGCCAGTGGAGGTGGCTCAGCTGAGCCCACCTGACGGCTCGAGGCCACTCCTCACAGGGCCTCTGCTGCTGTCAGAAGCCCTGGGGCCCTGCTACTGGTGGAGGAAGCATTCAGGCCTCAAAGGGCACCGGCCTTCTCTGAGGCCTGTGACTGGGCTCAAAAACAGAAAATGTGAAAAATAGGGCCCAGACACTGCACTGAAGAAAGGTAGGTTAAGGTGTGAAAACAAAAGCACCAATAAGAAAGGAAAAAGCATAGCTCTTAACACACCCTCATCTGGACTTTGTGGCCAGTCCCTGTAGATTCATTTTCAGTCCCCTTGTCAAGGCTAGGGGTGGGCAAAGTTACCCTCGCTACTGGTGGAACGATATTGCCTAAATTCGCCTCCAGCTCTGTTCTGCCTGCAGGGACATTTTTTAGCTGTTGTGCCAATTTTCTATGCAGATTTTGCTTCCTGAAATGTGTTTTTTCCCTGAAATATCATGTTTTTGACCGCTAAAACAAAATTTCATGGAAAAAATCAATGTCTTCTGGCAAACCATCTGAAATGGTGTTTTTTTCACAAACTATCTGTTTTCAGTCTGAAACTTCTTGTGGCCACCTAAAAACAACATTTCCCATAAAAAACAGAATTTCAGGGAGAAAAAGCCTGAAATTGGCAATTTCTCTCTGTGGGCAGAGCAGGCGAAGTGGCAGAATTTGCCCAGAATTCTGCATTTTTTCTGCTGTGCAAATTATCGGCCGTTTCCACCACCCCTTAGTCAAGGCCATGATATCTATGGACTTCAAGGGGAACGACACTTGCAGCACACAATCATCACCGTTCTAACACCTTCTCTATTTCCATTGACTTCATTGGGATCACCCACCCAAATATATAGCTCTTGCCGACTGGGAGACTCAACAGGATGAAATGTGTAAACCGAATGGTAGTGCGTAAAAAGGGCCAACGAAGGACGTCTTTCTCTTGTAATGTGAAGTGGAAAAAAACAAAGGTGAAGTAGTTCCTTGGTTTTGTAGACAGTAGGGGAATAGTTCTATTTTGATATTTGTGTTTGTACCATGCTCCGCTGCCATCATTTCCAGGGTCTCTAGGCACTCTGCAAGTCCTGAAAGAGAGGGTGGGGAGAGCGGGGAACATGCAAGCTAACTTTGCTGTTGTGTTGATGGGTGCAGGGGAGTGCTTGAGGGGATGCAACTTCACTTTTCTCTCATTGTGACTGTCAGAGCCTGCTCCCCCCCTCACTCTCTCTCTTTCTCTCTCTCTATCTGGCTCCCTCTCTCTCTCACACATAGATACATTTACCCTGTCTGCCACAGAGCTCTGGGAATCGACAAATGTGCAACGGGGGAAGTGTAGAGACTCCACTCATTACCATATGCTAGGGGCGAAGGCTGATGGGAGGCAAGATGTTTTGGATAAGAGAAGCAGATCCCTGAGACATGAGGACCCCATGCCCCCATTCAGCTGCCATAGTACATAGGTTGGCAGGCTTGTCCCTGAGGCAAACCTCACTCTAATTTGCTCAGGTTCTGCGCTGAGTGTCCAACCCAGACATTTGCCCGCCAGCGCAAAGCCCGCCAGGCGTTTGTAAGGCGTTCGTAAGGCGATCGGGGCAGGGGCCAGAATCTCTGGCGCTTTCGCCCAGAAATCTATTCCAGTGTCTTCTGCAGTCCTCAAACTCTTCTGACACTGCGCACACAGCCAAAGGACAGAATGAAATGGAATGAAATCCCCTGCCGCGCCATTCCCCTGGTTTTGTAGCTGTTCCATAACTTCAGTTTCAAAATGATGTTGAAATACTGCCAGTGGTTCTTCGTGGTGAAATGAGGAGCAGGACAGATAAAAGGTGGAGACTGAATACCTTAAAGCGCCCCGTGAAGCTTGGTGTGCCATCCGTTAGGCCTAGAGGGGTGCTGTATCTGCAGGAAGGTAAGGAGAAGCATGCTGACAGTCAATGGGAGAGGTTTGGGGCAGGGGCATAGGACGGCGATCCAGTAACAATTCAATCTGGAGGAGGCCCTTCAGGGTGTCCAGTATGTGTGATGCAGAGGGATAGCTCTGCTGTCCAAAGCCTAACCCTTTACAGTGCAGTATGTGCAATGTAGGAGGCTTGCTTTGCTGTCGGAAGCCAGACCATGTGTGAGTGACGCTTGCAGTGTGGTTGTGCCCATTCTCTGTGACAGGAGTTTGTCCTGCTGCACCCGTTCAGTAGGAGGGAAGCCCATGCTGTAGCACTGTGTGGGTGAAGCTTCCCCTGCTGTTGCCCTGGCAGGACCTGCCATGTAGTGTGACACTCAGATGTCTGTTAAAGCTGGGACAGTGAAGCAGATTTGTCAGGGCCGTGCACTGTTCCTGGTTCATCCTTGATGCCTCGGAAATATGCTGAGGAGGGTTTTAGTGGAGCTAGACATGTGAACAGCATGTCCCAAATGGCATGACACATGTTGCTTTTGTATATGTACAGAGCTTAAAATGGTTTGTAGGAGTCATCAAGAAGGAAAGGACCTTCCAATAAAACGCCCTTTCCTGCTCTGAGCCCTAGCCCTGGGGCCCCGGGGGGTCGAGCTCTGGAGCAGCTCAGGAGAAGCTGAGCTGAGGTGTGTCTTTGCCTTACAAGCTCCCAGCCCTGGGCCCTGGCCCCGGCGGAGGAGGGGAGGCTGTCATTTCACAATGCTCTGCCCAGCCTGAGGGTTCCGTTGGCACGGCGACGGCAGCAGGTGAGCCCTGGAGCAGGGGGCTTGGAGAGGTCAAGGCAGACAGAGCTGGGAGCCCCAGGAACAGGACCCAGGCCAGTGGAGGTGGCTCAGCTGAGCCCACCTGACGGCTCGAGGCCACTCCTCACAGGGCCTCTGCTGCTGTCAGAAGCCCTGGGGCCCTGCTACTGGTGGAGGAAGCATTCAGGCCTCAAAGGGCACCGGCCTTCTCTGAGGCCTGTGACTGGGCTCAATAACAGAACATGTGAAAAATAGGGCCCAGACACTGCACTGAAGAAAGGTAGGTTAAGGTGTGAAAACAAAAGCACCAATAAGAAAGGAAAAAGCATAGCTCTTAACACACCCTCATCTGGACTTTGTGGCCAGTCCCTGTAGATTCATTTTCAGTCCCCTAGTCAAGGCTAGGGGTGGGCAAAGTTACCCTCGCTACTGGTGGAACGATATTGCCTAAATTCGCCTCCAGCTCTGTTCTGCCTGCAGGGACATTTTTTAGCTGTTGTGCCAATTTTCTATGCAGATTTTGCTTCCTGAAATGTGTTTTTTCCCTGAAATATCATGTTTTTGACCGCTAAAACAAAATTTAATGGAAAAAATCAATGTCTTCTGGCAAACCATCTGAAATGGTGTTTTTTTCACAAACTATCTGTTTTCAGTCTGAAACTTCTTGTGGCCACCAAAAAACATTTCCCATAAAAAAACCGAATTTCAGGGAGAAAAAGCCTGAAATTGGCAATTTCTCTCTGTGGGCAGAGCAGGCGAAGTGGCAGAATTTGCCCAAAATTCTGCATTTTTTCTGCTGAGCAAATTATCGGCCACTTCGACCACCCCCTAGTCAAGGCCATGATATCTATGGACTTCAAGGGAAAGACACTTGCAGCACACAATCATCACCGTTCTAACACCTTCTCTATTTCCATTGACTTCATTGGGATCACCCACCCAAATATATAGCTCTTGCCGACTGGGAGACTCAACAGGATGAAATGTGTAAACCGAATGGTAGTGCGTAAAAAGGGCCAACGAAGGACGTCTTTCTCTTGTAATGTGAAGTGGAAAAAAACAAAGGTGAAGTAGTTCCTTGGTTTTGTAGACAGTAGGGGAATAGTTCTATTTTGATATTTGTGTTTGTACCATGCTCCGCTGCCATCATTTCCAGGGTCTCTAGGCACTCTGCAAGTCCTGAAAGAGTGGGTGGGGAGAGCGGGGAACATGCAAGCTAACTTTGCTGTTGTGTTGATGGGTGCAGGGGAGTGCTTGAGGGGATGCAACTTCACTTTTCTCTCATTGTGGCTGTCAGAGCCTGCTCCCCCCCCCTCACTCTCTCTCTTACTCTCTCTCTATCTGGCTCCCTCTCTCTCTCACACATAGATACATTTACCCTGTCTGCCACAGGGCTCTGGGAATCGACAAATGTGCAACGGGGGAAGTGTAGAGACTCCTCTCATTACCATATGCTAGGGGCTAATGCTGATGGGAGGCAAGATGTTTTGGATAAGAGAAGCAGATCCCTGAGACATGAGGACCCCATGCCCCCATTCAGCTGCCATAGTACATAGGTTGGCAGGCTTGTCCCTGAGGCAAACCTCACTCTAATTTGCTCAGGTACTGCGCTGAGTGTCCAACTCAGACATTTGCCCGCCAGCGCAAAGCCCGCCAGGCGTTTGTAAGGCGTTCGTAAGGCGTTTGTAAGGCGATCGGGGCAGGGGCCAGAATCTCTGACGCTTTCGCCCAGAAATCTATTCCAGTGTCTTCTGCGGTCCTCAAACTCTTCTGACACTGCGCACACAGCCAAAGGACAGAATGAAATGGAATGAAATCCCCTGCCGCGCCATTCCCCTGGTTTTTTTAGCTGTTCCATAACTTCAGTTTCAAAATGATGTTGAAATACTGCCAGTAGTTCTTCGTGGTGAAATGAGGAGCAGGACAGATAAAAGGTGGAGACTGAATACCTTAAAGTGCCCCGTGAAGCTTGGTGTGCCATCCGTTAGGCCTAGAGGGGTGCTGTATCTGCAGGAAGGTAAGGAGAAGCATGCTGACAGTCAATGGGAGAGGTTTGGGGCAGGGGGATAGGACGGCGATCCAGTAACAATTCAATCTGGAGGAGGCCCTTCAGGGTGTCCAGTATGTGTGATGCAGAGGGATAGCTCTGCTGTCCAAAGACTAACCCTTTACAGTGCAGTATGTGCAATGTAGGAGGCTTGCTTTGCTGTCGGAAGCCAGACCATGTGTGAATGAAGCTTGCAGTGTGGTTGTGCCCATTCTCTGTGACAGGAGTTTGTCCTGCTGCACCCGTTCAGTAGGAGGGAAGCCCATGCTGTAGCACTGTGTGAGTGAAGCTTCCCCTGCTGTTGCCCTGGCAGGACCGGCCATGTAGTGTGACACTCAGATGTCTGTTAAAGCTGGGACAGTGAAGCAGATTTGTCAGGGCCCTGCACTTTTCTTGGTTCATCCTTGATGCCTCGGAAATATGCTGAGGAGGGTTTTTGTGGAGCTAGACATGTGAACAGCATGTCCCAAATGGCATGACACATGTTGCTCTTGTCGATGTACAGAGCTTAAAATGGTTTGTGGGAGTCATCAAGAAGGAAAGGACATTCCAATAAAACGCCCTTCCCTGCTCTGAGCCCCAGCCCTGGGGCCCTAGGGCCCCGGGGGGTCGAGCTCTGGAGCAGCTCAGGAGAAGCTGAGCTGAGGTGTGTCTTTGCCTTGCAAGCTCCCAGCCCTGGGCCCAGGCCCCAGCGGCGGGGAAGGGGAGGCTGTCATTTCACAATGCTCTGCCCAGCCTGAGGGTTCCGTTGGCACGGCGACGGCAGCAGGTGAGCCCTGGAGCAGGGGGCATGGAGAGGTCAAGGCAGACAGAGCTGGGAGCCCCAGGAACAGGACCCAGGCCAGTGGAGGTGGCTCAGCTGAGCCCACCTGATCGCTCGAGGCCACTCCTCACAGGGCCTCTGCTGCTGTCAGAAGCCCTGGGGCCCTGCTACTGGCGGAGGAAGCATTCAGGCCTCAAAGGGCACCGGCCTTCTCTGAGGCCTGTGGCTGGGCTCAAAAACAGAACATGTGAAAAACAGGGCCCAGACACTGCACTGAAGAAAGGTAGGTTAAGGTGTGAAAACAAAAGCAGCAATAAGAAAGGAAAAAGCATAGCTCTTAATACACCCTCATCTGGACTTTGTGGCCAGTCCCTGTAGATTCATTTTCAGTCCCCTAGTCAAGGCTAGGGGTGGGCAAAGTTACCCTCACTACTGGTGGAACGATATTGCCTAAATTCGCCTCCAGCTCTGTTCTGTCTGCAGGGACATTTTTTAGCTGTTGTGCCAATTTTCTATGCAGATTTTGCTTCCTGAAATGTGTTTTTTCCCTGAAATATCATGTTTTTGACCGCTAAAACAAAATTTAATGGAAAAAATCAATGTCTTCTGGCAAACCATCTGAAATGGTGTTTTTTTCACAAACTATCTGTTTTCAGTCTGAAACTTCTTGTGGCCACCAAAAAACATTTCCCATAAAAAACCGAATTTCAGGGAGAAAAAGCCTGAAATTGACAATTTCTCTCTGTGGGCAGAGCAGACGAAGTGGCAGAATTTTCCCAAAATTCTGCATTTTTTCTGCTGAGCAAATTATCGGCCACTTCGACCACCCCCTAGTCTCAAGGCCATGATATCTATGGACTTCAAGGGAAAGACACTTGCAGCACACAATCATCACCGTTCTAACACCTTCTCTATTTCCATTGACTTCATTGGGATCACCCACCCAAATATATAGCTCTTGCCGACTGGGAGACTCAACAGGATGAAATGTGTAAACCGAATGGTAGTGCGTAAAAAGGGCCAACGAAGGACGTCTTTCTCTTGTAATGTGAAGTGGAAAAAAACAAAGGTGAAGTAGTTCCTTGGTTTTGTAGACAGTAGGGGAATAGTTCTATTTTGATATTTGTGTTTGTACCATGCTCCGCTGCCATCATTTCCAGGGTCTCTAGGCACTCTGCAAGTCCTGAGAGAGAGGGTGGGGAGAGCGGGGAACATGCAAGCTAACTTTGCTGTTGTGTTGATGGGTGCAGGGGAGTGCTTGAGGGGATGCAACTTCACTTTTCTCTCATTGTGACTGTCAGAGCCTGCTCCCCCCCCTCACTCTCTCTCTTTCTCTCTCTCTATCTGGCTCCCTCTCTCTCTCACACATAGATACATTTACCTTGTCTGCCACAGAGCTCTGGGAATCGACAAATGTGCAACGGGGAAAGTGTAGAGACTCCACTCATTACCATATGCTAGGGGCTAAGGCTGATGGGAGGCAAGATGTTTTGGATAAGGGAAGCAGATCCCTGAGACATGAGGACCCCATGCCCCCATTCAGCTGCCATAGTACATAGGTTGGCAGGCTTGTCCCTGAGTCAAACCTCACTCTAATTTCCTCAGGTACTGCGCTGAGTGTCCAACTCAGACATTTGCCCGCCAGGGCAAAGGCCGCCAGGCGTTTGTAAGGCGTTTGTAAGGCGATCGGGGCAGGGGCCAGAATCTCTGGCGCTTTCGCCCAGAAATCTATTCCAGTGTCTTCTGCAGTCCTCAAACTCTTCTGACACTGCGCACACACAGCCAAAGGGCAGAATGAAATGGAATGAAATCCCCTGCCGCGCCATTCCCCTGGTTTTGTAGCTGTTCCATAACTTCAGTTTCAAAATGATGTTGAAATACTGCCAGTGGTTCTTCGTGGTGAAATGAGGAGCAGGACAGATAAAAGGTGGAGACTGAATACCTTAAAGTGCCCCGTGAAGCTTGGCGTGCCATCCGTTAGGCCTAGAGGGGTGCTG
Source organism: Ambystoma mexicanum (assembly GCF_040938575.1). NCBI lineage: Eukaryota > Metazoa > Chordata > Amphibia > Caudata > Ambystomatidae > Ambystoma > Ambystoma mexicanum. Next base: position 1,095,635,773 of record NC_090941.1, read on the forward strand.
TATCTGCAGGAAGGTAAGGAGAAGCATGCTGACAGTCAATGGGAGAGGTTTGGGGCAGGGGGATAGGACGGCGATCCAGTAACAATTCAATCTGGAGGAGGCCCTTCAGGGTGTCCAGTATGTGTGATGCAGAGGGATAGCTCTGCTGTCCAAGGACTAACCCTTTACAGTGCAGTATGTGCAATGTAGGAGGCTTGCTTTGCTGTCGGAAGCCAGACCATGTGTGAATGAAGCTTGCAGTGTGGTTGTGACCATTCTCTGTGACAGGAGTTTGTCCTGCTGCACCCGTTCAGTAGGAGGGAAGCCCATGCTGTAGTACTGTGTGAGTGAAGCTTCCCCTGCTGTTGCCCTGGCAGGACCGGCAATGTAGTGTGACACTCAGATGTCTGTTAAAGCTGGGACAGTGAAGCAGATTTGTCAGGGCCCTGCACTTTTCTTGGTTCATCCTTGATGCCTCGGAAATATGCTGAGGAGGGTTTTTGTGGAGCTAGACATGTGAACAGCATGTCCCAAATGGCATGACACATGTTGCTCTTGTCGATGTACAGAGCTTAAAATGGTTTGTAGGAGTCATCAAGGAGGAAAGGACATTCCAATAAAACGCCCTTCCCTGCTCTGAGCCCCAGCCCTGGGGCCCTGGGGCCCCGGGCCCCGGGGGGTCGAGCTCTGGAGCAGCTCAGGAGACGCTGAGCTGAGGTGTGTCTTTGCCTTGCAAGCTCCCAGCCCTGGGCCCAGGCCCCGGCGGGGGAGGGGAGGCTGTCATTTCACAATGCTCTGCCCAGCCTGAGGGTTCCGTTGGCACGGCGACGGCAGCAGGTGAGCCCTGGAGCAGGGGGCATGGAGAGGTCAAGGCAGACAGAGCTGGGAGCCCCCGGAACACGACCCAGGCCAATGGAGGTGGCTTCATCTGAGCCCACCTGATCGCTCGAGGCCACTCCTCACAGGGCCTCTGCTGCTGTCAGAAGCCCTGGGGCCCTGCTACTGGCGGAGGAAGCATTCAGGCCTCAAAGGGCACCGTCCTTCTCTGAGGCCTGTGACTGGGTTCAAAAACAGAACATGTGAAAAACAGGGCCCAGACACTGCACTGAAGAAAGGTAGGTTAAGGTGTGAAAACAAAAGCACCAATAAGAAAGGAAAAAGCATAGCTCTTAATACACCCTCATCTGGACTTTGTGGCCAGTCACTGTAGATTCATTTTCAGTCCCCTAGTCAAGGCTAGGGGTGGGCAAAGTTACCCTCACTACTGGTGGAACGATATTGCCTAAATTCGCCTCCAGCTCTGTTCTGTCTGCAGGGACATTTTTTAGCTGTTGTGCCAATTTTCTATGCAGATTTTGCTTCCTGAAATGTGTTTTTTCCCTGAAATATCATGTTTTTGACCGCTAAAACAAAATTTAATGGAAAAAATCAATGTCTTCTGGCAAACCATCTGAAATGGTGTTTTTTTCACAAACTATCTGTTTTCAGTCTGAAACTTCTTGTGGCCACCAAAAAACATTTCCCATAAAAAACCGAATTTCAGGGAGAAAAAGCCTGAAATTGACAATTTCTCTCTGTGGGCAGAGCAGACGAAGTGGCAGAATTTTCCCAAAATTCTGCATTTTTTCTGCTGAGCAAATTATCGGCCACTTCGACCACCCCCTAGTCTCAAGGCCATGATATCTATGGACTTCAAGGGAAAGACACTTGCAGCACACAATCATCACCGTTCTAACACCTTCTCTATTTCCATTGACTTCATTGGGATCACCCACCCAAATATATAGCTCTTGCCGACTGGGAGACTCAACAGGATGAAATGTGTAAACCGAATGGTAGTGCGTAAAAAGGGCCAACGAAGGACGTCTTTCTCTTGTAATGTGAAGTGGAAAAAAACAAAGGTGAAGTAGTTCCTTGGTTTTGTAGACAGTAGGGGAATAGTTCTATTTTGATATTTGTGTTTGTACCATGCTCCGCTGCCATCATTTCCAGGGTCTCTAGGCACTCTGCAAGTCCTGAGAGAGAGGGTGGGGAGAGCGGGGAACATGCAAGCTAACTTTGCTGTTGTGTTGATGGGTGCAGGGGAGTGCTTGAGGGGATGCAACTTCACTTTTCTCTCATTGTGACTGTCAGAGCCTGCTCCCCCCCCTCACTCTCTCTCTTTCTCTCTCTCTATCTGGCTCCCTCTCTCTCTCACACATAGATACATTTACCTTGTCTGCCACAGAGCTCTGGGAATCGACAAATGTGCAACGGGGAAAGTGTAGAGACTCCACTCATTACCATATGCTAGGGGCTAAGGCTGATGGGAGGCAAGATGTTTTGGATAAGGGAAGCAGATCCCTGAGACATGAGGACCCCATGCCCCCATTCAGCTGCCATAGTACATAGGTTGGCAGGCTTGTCCCTGAGTCAAACCTCACTCTAATTTCCTCAGGTACTGCGCTGAGTGTCCAACTCAGACATTTGCCCGCCAGGGCAAAGGCCGCCAGGCGTTTGTAAGGCGTTTGTAAGGCGATCGGGGCAGGGGCCAGAATCTCTGGCGCTTTCGCCCAGAAATCTATTCCAGTGTCTTCTGCAGTCCTCAAACTCTTCTGACACTGCGCACACACAGCCAAAGGGCAGAATGAAATGGAATGAAATCCCCTGCCGCGCCATTCCCCTGGTTTTGTAGCTGTTCCATAACTTCAGTTTCAAAATGATGTTGAAATACTGCCAGTGGTTCTTCGTGGTGAAATGAGGAGCAGGACAGATAAAAGGTGGAGACTGAATACCTTAAAGTGCCCCGTGAAGCTTGGCGTGCCATCCGTTAGGCCTAGAGGGGTGCTGTATCTGCAGGAAGGTAAGGAGAAGCATGCTGACAGTCAATGGGAGAGGTTTGGGGCAGGGGGATAGGACGGCGATCCAGTAACAATTCAATCTGGAGGAGGCCCTTCAGGGTGTCCAGTATGTGTGATGCAGAGGGATAGCTCTGCTGTCCAAGGACTAACCCTTTACAGTGCAGTATGTGCAATGTAGGAGGCTTGCTTTGCTGTCGGAAGCCAGACCATGTGTGAATGAAGCTTGCAGTGTGGTTGTGACCATTCTCTGTGACAGGAGTTTGTCCTGCTGCACCCGTTCAGTAGGAGGGAAGCCCATGCTGTAGTACTGTGTGAGTGAAGCTTCCCCTGCTGTTGCCCTGGCAGGACCGGCAATGTAGTGTGACACTCAGATGTCTGTTAAAGCTGGGACAGTGAAGCAGATTTGTCAGGGCCCTGCACTTTTCTTGGTTCATCCTTGATGCCTCGGAAATATGCTGAGGAGGGTTTTTGTGGAGCTAGACATGTGAACAGCATGTCCCAAATGGCATGACACATGTTGCTCTTGTCGATGTACAGAGCTTAAAATGGTTTGTAGGAGTCATCAAGGAGGAAAGGACATTCCAATAAAACGCCCTTCCCTGCTCTGAGCCCCAGCCCTGGGGCCCTGGGGCCCCGGGCCCCGGGGGGTCGAGCTCTGGAGCAGCTCAGGAGACGCTGAGCTGAGGTGTGTCTTTGCCTTGCAAGCTCCCAGCCCTGGGCCCAGGCCCCGGCGGGGGAGGGGAGGCTGTCATTTCACAATGCTCTGCCCAGCCTGAGGGTTCCGTTGGCACGGCGACGGCAGCAGGTGAGCCCTGGAGCAGGGGGCATGGAGAGGTCAAGGCAGACAGAGCTGGGAGCCCCCGGAACACGACCCAGGCCAATGGAGGTGGCTTCATCTGAGCCCACCTGATCGCTCGAGGCCACTCCTCACAGGGCCTCTGCTGCTGTCAGAAGCCCTGGGGCCCTGCTACTGGCGGAGGAAGCATTCAGGCCTCAAAGGGCACCGTCCTTCTCTGAGGCCTGTGACTGGGTTCAAAAACAGAACATGTGAAAAACAGGGCCCAGACACTGCACTGAAGAAAGGTAGGTTAAGGTGTGAAAACAAAAGCACCAATAAGAAAGGAAAAAGCATAGCTCTTAATACACCCTCATCTGGACTTTGTGGCCAGTCACTGTAGATTCATTTTCAGTCCCCTAGTCAAGGCTAGGGGTGGGCAAAGTTACCCTCACTACTGGTGGAACGATATTGCCTAAATTCGCCTCCAGCTCTGTTCTGTCTGCAGGGACATTTTTTAGCTGTTGTGCCAATTTTCTATGCAGATTTTGCTTCCTGAAATGTGTTTTTTCCCTGAAATATCATGTTTTTGACCGCTAAAACAAAATTTAATGGAAAAAATCAATGTCTTCTGGCAAACCATCTGAAATGGTGTTTTTTTCACAAACTATCTGTTTTCAGTTTGAAACTTCTTGTGGCCACCAAAAAACATTTCCCATAAAAAACCGAATTTCAGGGAGAAAAAGCCTGAAATTGACAATTTCTCTCTGTGGGCAGAGCAGGCGAAGTGGCAGAATTTGCCCAAAATTCTGCATTTTTTCTGCTGAGCAAATTATCGGCCACTTCGACCACCCCCTAGTCTCAAGGCCATGATATCTATGGACTTCAAGGGAAAGACACTTGCATCACACAATCATCACCGTTCTAACACCTTCTCTATTTCCATTGACTTCATTGGGATCACCCACCCAAATATATAGCTCTTGCCGACTGGGAGACTCAACAGGATGAAATGTGTAAACCGAATGGTAGTGCGTAAAAAGGGCCAACGAAGGACGTCTTTCTCTTGTAATGTGAAGTGGAAAAAAACAAAGGTGAAGTAGTTCCTTGGTTTTGTAGACAGTAGGGGAATAGTTCTATTTTGATATTTGTGTTTGTACCATGCTCCGCTGCCATCATTTCCAGGGTCTCTAGGCACTCTGCAAGTCCTGAGAGAGAGGGTGGGGAGAGCGGGGAACATGCAAGCTAACTTTGCTGTTGTGTTGATGGGTGCAGGGGAGTGCTTGAGGGGATGCAACTTCACTTTTCTCTCATTGTGACTGTCAGAGCCTGCTCCCCCCCCCTCACTCTCTCTCTTTCTCTCTCTCTATCTGGCTCCCTCTCTCTCTCACACAGATACATTTACCCTGTCTGCCACAGAGATCTGGGAATCGACAAATGTGCAACGGGGAAAGTGTAGAGACTCCACTCATTACCATATGCTAGGGGCTAAGGCTGATGGGAGGCAAGATGTTTTGGATAAGAGAAGCAGATCCCTGAGACATGAGGACCCCATGCCCCTATTCAGCTGCCATAGTACATAGGTTGGCAGGCTTGTCCCTGAGTGAAACCTCACTCTAATTTGCTCAGGTACTGCGCTGAGTGTCCAACTCAGACATTTGCCCGCCAGGCGTTTGTAAGGCGTTCGTAAGGCGATCGGGGCAGGGGCCAGAATCTCTGGCGCTTTCGCCCAGAAATCTATTCCAGTGTCTTCTGCAGTCCTCAAACTCTTCTGACACTGCGCACACAGCCAAAGGACAGAATGAAATGGAATGAAATCCCCTGCCGCGCCATTCCCCTGGTTTTGTAGCTGTTCCATAACTTCAGTTTCAAAATGATGTTGAAATACTGCCAGTGGTTCTTAGTGGTGAAATGAGGAGCAGGGCAGATAAAAGGTGGAGACTGAATACCTTAAAGTGCCCCGTGAAGCTTGGTGTGCCATCCGTTAGGCCTAGAGGGGTGCTGTATCTGCAGGAAGGTAAGGAGAAGCATGCTGACAGTCAATGGGAGAGGTTTGGGGCAGGGGCATAGGACGGCGAACCAGTAACAATTCAATCTGGAGGAGGCCCTTCAGGGTGTCCAGTATGTGTGATGCAGAGGGATAGCTCTGCTGTCCAAAGCCTAACCCTTTACAGTGCAGTATGTGCAATTTGGGAGGCTTGCTTTGCTGTCGGAAGCCAGACCATGTGTGAATGAAGCTTGCAGTGTGGTTGTGCCCATTCTCTGTGACAAGAGTTTGTCCTGCTGCACCCGTTCAGTAGGAGGGAAGCCCATGCTGTAGCACTGTGTGAGTGAAGCTTCCCCTGCTGTTGCCCTGGCAGGACCGGCCATGTAGTGTGACACTCAGATGTCTGTTAAAGCTGGGACAGTGAAGCAGATTTGTCAGGGCCCTGCACTTTTCTTGGTTCATCCTTGATGCCTCGGAAATATGCTGAGGAGGGTTTTTGTGGAGCTAGACATGTGAACAGCATGTCCCAAATGGCATGACACATGTTGCTTTTCTATATGTACAGAGCTTAAAACGGTTTGTAGGAATCATCAAGAAGGAAAGGACATTCCAATAAAACGCCCTTCCCTGCTCTGAGCCCCAGCCCTGGGGCCCCGGGGGGTCGAGCTCTGGAGCACCTCAGGAGAAGCTGAGCTGAGGTGTGTCTTTGCCTTGCAAGCTCCCAGCCCTGGGCCCAGGCCCCGGCGGGGGAGGGGAGGCTGTCATTTCACAATGCTCTGCCCAGCCTGAGGGTTCCGTTGGCACGGCGACGGCAGCAGGTGAGCCCTGGAGCAGGGGGCATGGAGAGGTCAAGGCAGACAGAGCTGGGAGCCCCAGGAACAGGACCCAGGCCAGTGGAGGTGGCTCAGCTGAGCCCACCTGATCGCTCGAGGCCACTCCTTACAGGGCCTCTGCTGCTGTCAGAAGCCCTGGGGCCCTGCTACTGGCGGAGGAAGCATTCAGGCCTCAAAGGGCACCGGCCTTCTCTGAGGCCTGTGACTGGGCTCAAAAACAGAACATGTGAAAAACAGGGCCCAGACACTGCACTGAAGAAAGGTAGGTTAAGGTGTGAAAACAAAAGCAGCAATAAGAAAGGAAAAAGCATAGCTCTTAATACACCCTCATCTGGACTTTGTGGCCAGTCCCTGTAGATTCATTTTCAGTCCCCTAGTCAAGGCTAGGGGTGGGCAAAGTTACCCTCACTACTGGTGGAACGATATTGCCTAAATTCGCCTCCAGCTCTGTTCTGTCTGCAGGGACATTTTTTAGCTGTTGTGCCAATTTTCTATGCAGATTTTGCTTCCTGAAATGTGTTTTTTCCCTGAAATATCATGTTTTTGACCGCTAAAACAAAATTTAATGGAAAAAATCAATGGGCCTCATTAGGACCCTGGCGGAGAGGGTGTTACGCCAGCGTAGTGCATGGCGTACCTCTCCGCCATACTACGAGTTCCCGTAGCGCCATGGAGGTTTTCTCCGCCTGGTTTTACCAGCCGGAGAAAACCATGGCGCTACGGGACCTCGTTGTTAATTACGCCACCGTATTTTACGGTGGCGTAATTAACTCCTTCCCCACTCCCATTATACCCTATGGGGCGAAAATGGGAATGGGGAAGGGCAGAATGGGGATTGGGGATTTACCGCTCCGCCGAGGTCGGAATGGGGCGGTAAATCCGCCAACCCCCATGGCGCTATCGGCGGCTTTCCGCCATGCTTCGCGGTGCATTTAGCACCGCGAAGTCCGCCTGGGTCGTAATGAGGCCCAATGTCTTCTGGCAAACCATCTGAAATGGTGTTTTTTTCACAAACTATCTGTTTTCAGTCTGAAACTTCTTGTGGCCACCAAAAAACATTTCCCATAAAAAACCGAATTTCAGGGAGAAAAAGCCTGAAATTGGCAATTTCTCTCTGTGGGTAGAGCAAGAGCAGGCGAAGTGGCAGAATTTGCCCAAAATTCTGCATTTTTTCGGCTGAGCAAATTATCGGCCACTTCGACCACCCCCTAGTCAAGGCCATGATATCTATGGACTTCAAGGGAAAGACACTTGCAGCACACAATCATCACCGTTCTAACACCTTCTCTATTTCCATTGACTTCATTGGGATCACCCACCCAAATATATAGCTCTTGCCGACTGGGAGACTCAACAGGATGAAATGTGTAAACCGAATGGTAGTGCATAAAAAGGGCCAACGAAGGACGTCTTTCTCTTGTAATGTGAAGTGGAAAAAAACAAAGGTGAAGTAGTTCCTTGGTTTTGTAGACAGTAGGGGAATAGTTCTATTTTGATATTTGTGTTTGTACCATGCTCCGCTGCCATCATTTCCAGGGTCTCTAGGCACTCTGCAAGTCCTGAAAGAGAGGAGGGTGGGTGGGTGAGTTTAGTGGAGAGAGCGGGGAACATGCAAGCTAACTTTGCTGTTATGTTGATGGGTGCAGGGGAGTGCTTGAGGGGATGCAACTTCACTTTTCTCTCATTGTGACTGTCAGAGCCTGCCTCTCTCTCTCTCTCTCTCTCTCTCTCTCTCTCTCTCCGTCTCTCTCTCACACATAGATACATTTACCCTGTCTGCCACAGAGCTCTGGGAATTGACAAATGTGCAACGGGGAAGTGTAGAGACTACACTCATTACCATATGCTAGGTGCTAAGGCTGGTGGGAGGCAAGATGTTTTGGATAAGAGAAGCAGATCCCTGAGACATGAGGACCCCATGCCCCCATTCAACTGCCATAGTACATAGGTTGGCGGGCTTGTCCCTGAGGCAAACCTCACTCTAATTTGCTCAGGTACTGCGCTGAGTGTCCAACTCAGACATTTGCCCGCCAGGGCAAAGCCCGCTGTCATGATCTCTGCTTCCAAAAGGTCAGGGTTTTCCCAACTCCCTTGGAAGCAGATCCATAACCCAGGTTCCGAGTGCCAACCAGTCCCAATTGGGACCTTTTGGACCCAGTCCTGGCGCCAGTGGCACCAGGCTCATAAATATGCCCAGTCCCAGCGCTGGAAGCGCCGGGCTCATAATGCTTGGGTGGACTTACCTTCAGCAGACCATGCTGCTTACTTGCCTGCCAGTTGAGCCTCTGATCCTCTTCTGTTTGGAACTACTTTTCCTGTTGGGTGGGGCTGGAGCCACTCCCTAGATTCAGAACACTGGAACTCTTCTGGAAGGCAGGAACTCTTTTCTTACCAGGAACTCTTTTCTTACTTAGGCGTGGCTGTGGAAGGAGACACCTAAGCACTACAGGAGGCTATTTAAACCACACCCGGTGGATGAATCTTGCTTTGCGTTATTCTGCAACCTCTGCAGCAGAACGCTCATCGTGTCTTCTGCATCCGGTCCTGGGCCTAAGGAAAAAGGCTTACCATCCTGAATCCAGTCTTCAGCAACACCTATAAAGACAAGAAAAAACAGGTTAGCATTCCGGCATCTGAAAGGCAAAGGCTTACCATCCTGAATCCAGTCTTCAGCAACACCTATAAAGACAAGAAAGAACAGGTTAGCATTCCGGCATCTGAAAGACAAAAGTTTACCAACTCTTCGGCGCTGCATCCCGCATCTGAAAGACAAAACAAGGTGCGTTTAAAGACATTGGGGAACTTTAATACTCACGTGCCATTACTCCTTTCCACATCTAATCCAGTGGGTATTCCGGCACCCTGCAGCCGCTCCGAACTCGTACCTGCAAAATAAAAAGACAGTTAGAGCGCATAGTGAAGCAGGCAACAAGCGCTTACTTACATGCTTCCAGGCGCTTCTATTCATCACACGGGCTCCATCTTCAACTCACTTCAGCCCGTCATCCGCCATCGCCGGAACCCTGCAAAACAAGAGACATCATTACTAAAGACTTTAAAGACATTTGAATGACTCGAAACTTACCGTTCGTGCAGTAAACGACGGACAGCAGTCCTCTGAAGTCAAGAGGCCTGCGCTACCTATCCAGTGAAGAAACTGGTTACAGCACCCTGCCCCGAGGCAGATGGAGAGCTCGGCATTCACTTACCTAAGGTGAGAGCGTTAACCTTTGGGGGTCTACAGGAGAGGAGAAGAGGAAAGAGATAGGGACACCCCAATAACCCCAGTTCATTAACCCCATATTTTCTATCTGCAGACATCTTACTCTACACGTCAGGCATACAGTGCACAGAGGTCCAGCCCAAAGAGCCAACCGGGTGCTACACATCACCTTTGAAGATACGGCAGTCGCCCAGTCAAGACCGGCGCCTCTGCGAGAATCAGGTGAGCGTTACAGAACGCAAAGCCTACCGCAAAACTCTCGCCCAGGCGCTATGGAAACCTCGGATACTGACCCCCTAGCCCGGTTACTTGGGGAACTAAGGGCAGAAGTGCATGCAGCTCGTCAGGAAACGAATGCTCTAAGAAGGGAACTAATTATTTCCAAGGAGAGAACAGACAATCTTGCTAGACAAGTGCTACAGTCACAAGCCGGACAGACCCCGTTACCCGCATCAGGGGCAAATCTTCCTTCAACATCCTCTATGAATCCAGTGCAGATCAACCTACCTGGGAATGTACCTCTGGCTCCGCCCGAACGATTTTTTGGTGACCCAAAGAGGTTTGCAGTATTTATCAATCAGTGCCGGTTGCACTTCTTATGCCGGCCAGCAGCCTTTCCAACTGATCAAGCAAAAGTAGCTTTTGTACTTTCGTACCTTAGTGGCAATGCGGCAGACTGGTCGATCCCTCTAGTTAATCAAGATGATCCGGTTCTCCATGATTTTCAAGCCTTTCAGCTTAGTATGGAAAAACTGTTCGCAAGACATTCACAGGGGCAGGCCTTGGACAATGAGCTTCTTTCGTTGCGACAGGGTAATCAAGACCTTTTGGCTTATATTGCATCTTTCAATAGACTAATAGTGGAAACTCAATGGCCTGAGGACAAAAGGATTACCCTGTTTTATAGAGGTCTACGTGGAGAGCTCAAAGACGTTTTAGCCCAAGTAGTGAATCCCCCACAAGACTGTTCGGATTATATAGACTTGGTCGTTCAAATAGATCACAGGCTGCAGAACAGGAAGGCCGATCGTTCCAAGTTTGATGCTCGAGTATTTTCCAAACCGCCAACTCCTTCCAAAGGAGTAGACTCCGGGGAACCCATGCAAATAGGGGGTCTGAAAGGTCCTCTAACACCAAGGGAGCGGGAAAGGAGGAAACAGTTGCAATTATGCCTATATTGCGGAAACTCAGGGCACTTTCTTCGAGACTGTCCGGTGAAACCTGCCAAGAAGGCAGTAGGAGCTGCAGTTACCAAAGTTACAAACTCTGAGCAGGGAAACGACCTCGCCCGACAAGAATAGAGGTCCTCTTGCCGAGCGTGAAAACCAGTTCCGTGACCTCGCATTTCGTGATACCTATGGTCCTCATTAGCCCTGATAATCCGGATCGATTACATGCAATTGAAGCTTACGTCGACAGCGGTGCCATCGGCAATTATGTGGATCATGAAATGGTTTTGAGGATGAATCTAACTCTTTGTCCCAAGGCTGTAAAGGACGTCATTACTACGGTGGATGGTACGGAGATAGCCTCCGGGCCAGTAACGCATACCACTCAAGAGGTGACGCTAGTAAGTCAAGATGGACACCATGAGAAGATCGTGTTCGATGTGATCAAGGCCCCTCAGTTTCAGATTATTCTAGGAATACCTTGGTTAGAGAAACACAATCCTCTGATAGATTGGCGAGCAAGAACGGTCCAGTTTCCAGAATGTGTCTCTACTTGTCACTCTCCACCTGGTGTTGCACTGGCCGCAATTTCTTCAGAGACTCCCCAGTTACCTCCCGAATACCTAGAATACCAAGATGTTTTCCGGAAGGATCAGGCTAACTCTCTACCTCCTCATAGGTCTTATGACTGCCAGATAGACCTGATACCTGGATCTACTCCTCCTTGTAGTAGAATTTATGCCCTCACCGAGCCTGAGAACCTTCACCTTCGACAATACCTGGATCAATACCTGGCAAATGGGTTTATTCGTCCTTCCAAGTCCCCTGCTTCTTCAGCTTTGTTCTTCGTTCCAAAAAAGGAAGGAGACCTTAGAACTTGTATCGATTATCGCTCCCTGAACCAGATCACCGTTAAGAATAGATATCCGTTACCTTTGATCCCTGAACTCCTGGACCAAGTCAGAAAAGCATGCATATATACAAAGCTGGATCTTAGAGGAGCTTACCACTTGGTACGAGTAAAAGAGGGCGATGAATGGAAGACGGCCTTCCGCACCAAGTATGGACTATTTGAATATCAGGTCATGCCCTTCGGACTTTGCAATGCCCCGGCCGCCTTTCAATATTTTATGAACGATGTCCTCAGAGAGCTCATAGATGTATGTGTTGTTGTTTACATTGACGACATCCTCGTTTATTCTTCATCGGAATCTGAACATCGGAAACACGTGAAAATGGTCCTCGAAAGATTGCGTCAACACAAACTTTTCGCTAAGTTGGAAAAATGTGTTTTCAACGTGACTGAAGTTGAATTCTTGGGATTCATATTATCATCTGGCGGAGTGCGTATGGATTCAAAGAAGGTCGATGCAGTTCTCAAATGGCCATCACCATCCTCCGTAAAAGGTGTGCAAAGCATGTTAGGCTTCGCTAACTTTTACCGCAGGTTTATCCCCGAATTCTCTCGAATAGTCCAGCCCATCACTGCCTTGTTAAAGAAAAACAAACGTTTTGAATGGTCTACCGAGGCGGAACAAGCTTTCCAGGATTTGAAGACTAAATTTATCTCTGCACCAATCTTAAAACACCCTCGCCCCAAACTCCCCTACATCGTGGAAACTGATGCCTCAAGCCTTGCCATGGGGGCAGTTCTATCACAAAAGGACCCGGTAACCAATCAGTTGCATCCCGTGGCGTTTTGGTCCCGCAAATTCTCGCCTCCTGAAATCAATTACACGATTACTGACAAGGAACTTCTGGCTATCAAGTCTGCCTTTAAGGCTTGGCGGCATTATCTGCTGGGGGCCCGACACACCGTTACTGTGATTACGGATCACCGAAACCTGCAATATTTGAAGACCGCAAAAGCCCAATCCTCTAGACAACTCCGTTGGGCATTATTCTTTGCCGAGTTTGACTTCATAATTACCTATCGACCTGGTACAAAGAACGGTAAAGCCGATGCCCTTTCTCGGATGGGAGTGGAAGAACACTTGGTCAACCCTAAACCTGTACCAATCATTCCCGAACAAAGAATTCTGGGTGTAATCGCCACAGAATCCATAGAGGAAGTTAAGGATAAAGCCAGGCAACTTGTAACTCCAGCAGACATACAGAATTGGCATCTGCAGGGAAAGGACTTTGCAGTAAAGGACAACTTATTGTATTTCCAAGAACGATTATACCTACCCAGCACAGATTTACAGAAAAAAGTAATCTCTTGTTATCACGACTCTTTAATGGAAGGTCATCCCGGTATAGCCAAGACCTCAGAAAAGATCAAGCGCTACTTCTGGTGGCCGTCTTGGAAAAAAGATATCAGAGACTTTATAATGTCCTGTGGAGTATGCGCCCAAAACAAGAGTCAAAAGGAAAGACCAGCAGGCCTCTTACGCCCTATTGACATCCCACCTCGCCCTTGGCATACGCTTTCTATGGACTTCATCACAGATCTACCTCCATGCTCCGGATACAATACGATTCTAGTAATCGTGGACTTATTCTCCAAGATGGCGCATTTCATTCCGCTCAAAGGCTTGCCAACAGCAGCAACTCTGGCTCGAGAATTTCTCGAAAACATCGTCCGACTGCACGGTTTTCCTTCGGTTCTAATTTCGGATCGAGGTAGTCAATTTATTTCTCATTTTTGGCGAAGTTGCTGTCGGTCGGCTCAAATTGATGTGAGACTATCGACCAGTCACCACCCTCAGACCGACGGACAAACCGAGAGGACCAATCAAACTCTGGAACAGTATTTACGCTGCATGCTGCAACAAACTGAAAAAACTTGGAAAGATATCCTTTGGATAGCCGAGTATGCCTACAATAACTCTGTCCATTCGGGAACTGGGAAAACCCCGTTTTTTCTTTTGTACGGCAGTCACCCTCGAACCTCGGAGTTGGATCCCCTCCAAGATCTTGAAACACCAGCAGTAGACTACCTGCATTCTACAATCACCCAAGCCTTTAAGGAAGCTGTTTCTCACCTTCAAAGGGCTAAAGAACAATACAAGAAAGGAGCAGATCAACATCGGAAGGAAGCCCCTCACTATCAAGTAGGGGATCAAGTCTGGTTATCCACCAAATATCTATCTCTAAAGGGGCCACGCACATTCAACCCAAGATACCTTGGTCCCTATTCCATCACTACCATAGTAAACCCAGTAGCGGTCAAGTTGGACTTGCCCCCGCACATGAAGATACATCCGGTCTTCCACGTCTCTCTATTAAAACCCGTGCAACCTCAAACCCGACTAACCAAATCTCCAAAACCTATCCTAGTGGATGGAGAACTCGAGTTTGAAGTCAAAAGCATTCTGGACTCCAAGATCTCCAAATCTAAACTATTCTACCTAATTGACTGGAAAGGCTACGGCCCCCAAGAGAGATCCTGGGAACCTGCTGAATATGTCCACGCTCCTCGCCTAATCAAAAGATTTCACCGAACATTTCCTGACAAGCCAAAACCCCCGGAGAAGCCCGGTTTGGGAGGGGCCTTGAGGGGGGGTACTGTCATGATCTCTGCTTCCAAAAGGTCAGGGTTTTCCCAACTCCCTTGGAAGCAGATCCATAACCCAGGTTCCGAGTGCCAACCAGTCCCAATTGGGACCTTTTGGACCCAGTCCTGGCGCCAGTGGCACCAGGCTCATAAATATGCCCAGTCCCAGCGCTGGAAGCGCCGGGCTCATAATGCTTGGGTGGACTTACCTTCAGCAGACCATGCTGCTTACTTGCCTGCCAGTTGAGCCTCTGATCCTCTTCTGTTTGGAACTACTTTTCCTGTTGGGTGGGGCTGGAGCCACTCCCTAGATTCAGAACACTGGAACTCTTCTGGAAGGCAGGAACTCTTTTCTTACCAGGAACTCTTTTCTTACTTAGGCGTGGCTGTGGAAGGAGACACCTAAGCACTACAGGAGGCTATTTAAACCACACCAGGTGGATGAATCTTGCTTTGCGTTATTCTGCAACCTCTGCAGCAGAACGCTCATCGTGTCTTCTGCATCCGGTCCTGGGCCTAAGGAAAAAGGCTTACCATCCTGAATCCAGTCTTCAGCAACACCTATAAAGACAAGAAAAAACAGGTTAGCATTCCGGCATCTGAAAGGCAAAGGCTTACCATCCTGAATCCAGTCTTCAGCAACACCTATAAAGACAAGAAAGAACAGGTTAGCATTCCGGCATCTGAAAGACAAAAGTTTACCAACTCTTCGGCGCTGCATCCCGCATCTGAAAGACAAAACAAGGTGCGTTTAAAGACATTGGGGAACTTTAATACTCACGTGCCATTACTCCTTTCCACATCTAATCCAGTGGGTATTCCGGCACCCTGCAGCCGCTCAGAACTCGTACCTGCAAAATAAAAAGACAGTTAGAGCGCATAGTGAAGCAGGCAACAAGCGCTTACTTACGTGCTTCCAGGCGCTTCTATTCATCACACGGGCTCCATCTTCAACTCACTTCAGCCCGTCATCCGCCATCGCCGGAACCCTGCAAAACAAGAGACATCATTACTAAAGACTTTAAAGACATTTGAATGACTCGAAACTTACCGTTCGTGCAGTAAACGACGGACAGCAGTCCTCTGAAGTCAAGAGGCCTGCGCTACCTATCCAGTGAAGAAACTGGTTACAGCACCCTGCCCCGAGGCTGATGGAGAGCTCGGCATTCACTTACCTAAGGTGAGAGCGTTAACCTTTGGGGGTCTACAGGAGAGGAGAAGAGGAAAGAGATAGGGACACCCCAATAACCCCAGTTCATTAACCCCATATTTTCTATCTGCAGACATCTTACTCTACACGTCAGGCATACAGTGCACAGAGGTCCAGCCCAAAGAGCCAACCGGGTGCTACACATCACCTTTGAAGATACGGCAGTCGCCCAGTCAAGACCGGCGCCTCTGCGAGAATCAGGTGAGCGTTACACCCGCCAGGCGTTTGTAAGGCGATCAGGGCAGGGGCCAGAATCTCTGGCGCTTTCGCCCAGAAATCTATTCCGGTGTTTTCTGCAGTCCTCAAACTCTTCTGACACTGCGCACACAGCCAAAGGACAGAATGAAATCCCCTGCCGCGCCATTCCCCTGGTTTTGTAGCTGTTCCATAACTTCAGTTTCAAAATGATGTTGAAATACTGCCAGTGGTTCTTCGTGGTGAAATGAGGAGCAGGACAGATAAAAGGTGGAGACTGAATACCTTAAAGTGCCCCGTGAAGCTTGGTGTGCCATCCGTTAGGCCTAGAGGGGTGCTGTATCTGCAGGAAGGTAAGGAGAAGCATGCTGACATGCTTTGGAGAGGTTTGGGGCAGGGGGATAGGACGGCGATACAGTAACAATTCAATCTGGAGGAGGCCCTTCAGGGTGTCCAGTATGTGTGATGCAGAGGGATAGCTCTGCTGTCCAAAGACTAACCCTTTACAGTGCAGTATGTGCAATGTAGGAGGCTTGCTTTGCTGTCGGAAGCCAGACCATGTGTGAATGAAGCTTGCAGTGTGGTTGTGCCCATTCTCTGTGACAAGAGTTTGTCCTGCTGCACCCGTTCAGTAGGAGGGAAGCCCATGCTGTAGCACTGTGTGAGTGAAGCTTCCCCTGCTGTTGCCCTGGCAGGACCGGCCATGTAGTGTGACACTCAGATGTCTGTTAAAGCTGGGACAGTGAAGCAGATTTGTCAGGGCCCTGCACTTTTCTTGGTTCATCCTTGATGCCTCGGAAATATGCTGAGGAGGGTTTTTGTGGAGCTAGACATGTGAACAGCATGTCCCAAATGGCATGACACGTTGCTCTTGTCGATGTACAGAGCTTAAAATGGTTTGTAGGAGTCATCAAGAAGGAAAGGACATTCCAATAAAACGCCCTTCCCTGCTCTGAGCCCCAGCCCTGGGGCCCTGGTGCCCCGGGCCCCGGGGGGTCGAGCTCTGGAGCAGCTCAGGAGAAGCTGAGCTGAGGTGTGTCTTTGCCTTGCAAGCTCCCAGCCCTGGGCCCAGGCCCCAGCGGCGGGGGAGGGGAGGCTGTCATTTCACAATGCTCTGCCCAGCCTGAGGGTTCCGTTGGCACGGCGACGGCAGCAGGTGAGCCCTGGAGCAGGGGGCATGGAGAGGTCAAGGCAGACAGAGCTGGGAGCCCCAGGAACAGGACCCAGGCCAGTGGAGGTGGCTCAGCTGAGCCCACCTGATCGCTCGAGGCCACTCCTCACAGGGCCTCTGCTGCTGTCAGAAGCCCTGGGGCCCTGCTACTGGTGGAGGAAGCATTCAGGCCTCAAAGGGCACCGGCCTTCTCTGAGGCCTGTGACTGGGCTCAAAAACAGAACATGTGAAAAACAGGGCCCAGACACTGCACTGAAGAAAGGTAGGTTAAGGTGTGAAAACAAAAGCACCAATAAGAAAGGAAAAAGCATAGCTCTTAATACACCCTCATCTGGACTTTGTGGCCAGTCCCTGTAGATTCATTTTCAGTCCCCTAGTCAAGGCTAGGGGTGGGCAAAGTTACCCTCACTACTGGTGGAACGATATTGCCTAAATTCGCCTCCAGCTCTGTTCTGTCTGCAGGGATATTTTTTAGCTGTTGTGCCAATTTTCTATGCAGATTTTGCTTCCTGAAATGTGTTTTTTCCCTGAAATATCATGTTTTTGACCGCTGAAACAAAATTTAATGGAAAAAATCAATGTCTTCTGGCAAACCATCTGAAATGGTGTTTTTTTCACAAACTATCTGTTTTCAGTCTGAAACTTCTTGTGGCCACCAAAAAACATTTCCCATAAAAAACCGAATTTCAGGGAGAAAAAGCCTGAAATTGGCAATTTCTCTCTGTGGGCAGAGCAGGCGAAGTGGCAGAATTTGCCCAAAATTCTGCATTTTTTCTGCTGAGCAAATTATCGGCCACTTCGACCACCCCCTAGTCTCAAGGCCATGCTATCTATGGACTTCAAGTGAAAGACACTTGCAGCACACAATCATCACCGTTCTAACACCTTCTCTATTTCCATTGACTTCATTGGGATCACCCACCCAAATATATAGCTCTTGCCGACTGGGAGACTCAACAGGATGAAATGTGTAAACCGAATGGTAGTGCATAAAAAGGGCCAACGAAGGACGTCTTTCTCTTGTAATGTGAAGTGGAAAAAAACAAAGGTGAAGTAGTTCCTTGGTTTTGTAGACAGTAGGGGAATAGTTCTATTTTGATATTTGTGTTTGTACCATGCTCCGCTGCCATCATTTCCAGGGTCTCTAGGCACTCTGCAAGTCCTGAAAGAGAGGAGGGTGGGTGGGCGGGTGGGTTAGTGGAGAGAGCGGGGAACATGCAAGCTAACTTTGCTGTTGTGTTGATGGGTGCAGGGGAGTGCTTGAGGGGATGCAACTTCACTTTTCTCTCATTGTGACTGTCAGAGCCTGCTCCCCCCCCCTCACTCTCTCTCTTTCTGTCTCTCTATCTGGCTCCCTCTCTCTCTCACACATAGATACATTTACCCTGTCTGCCACAGAGCTCTGGGAATCGACAAATGTGCAACGGGGGAAGTGTAGAGACTCCACTCATTACCATATGCTAGGGGCTAAGGGTGATGGGAGGCAAGATGTTTTGGATAAGAGAAGCAGATCCCTGAGACATGAGGACCCCATGCCCCCATTCAGCTGCCATAGTACATAGGTTGGCAGGCTTGTCCCTGAGTGAAACCTCACTCTAATTTGCTCAGGTACTGCGCTGAGTGTCCAACTCAGACATTTGCCCGCCAGGGCGAAGCCCGCCAGGCGTTTGTAAGGCGATCGGGGCAGGGGCCAGAATCTCTGACGCTTTCGCCCAGAAATCTATTCCAGTGTCTTCTGCAGTCCTCAAACTCTTCTGACACTGCGCACACAGCCAAAGGACAGAATGAAATGGAATGAAATCCCCTGCCGCGCCATTCCCCTGGTTTTGTAGCTGTTCCATAACTTCAGTTTCAAAATGATGTTGAAATACTGCCAGTGGTTCTTCGTGGTGAAATGAGGAGCAGGACAGATAAAAGGTGGAGACTGAATACCTTAAAGTGCCCCGTGAAGCTTGGTGTGCCATCCGTTAGGCCTAGAGGGGTGCTGTATCTGCAGGAAGGTAAGGAGAAGCATGCTGACAGTCAATGGGAGAGGTTTGGGGCAGGGGAATAGGACGGCGATCCAGTAACAATTCAATCTGGAGGAGGCCCTTCAGGGTGTCCAGTATGTGTGATGCAGAGGGATAGCTCTGCTGTCCAAAGACTAACCCTTTACAGTGCAGTATGTGCAATGTAGGAGGCTTGCTTTGCTGTCGGAAGCCAGACCATGTGTGAATGAAGCTTGCAGTGTGGTTGTGCCCATTCTCTGTGACAGGAGTTTGTCCTGCTGCACCCGTTCAGTAGGAGGGAAGCCCATGCTGTAGCACTGTGTGAGTGAAGCTTCCCCTGCTGTTGCCCTGGCAGGACCGGCCATGTAGTGTGACACTCAGATGTCTGTTAAAGCTGGGACAGTAAAGCAGATTTGTCAGGGCCCTGCACTTTTCTTGGTTCATCCTTGATGCCTCGGAAATATGCTGAGGAGGGTTTTTGTGGAGCTAGACATGTGAACAGCATGTCGCAAATGGCATGACACATGTTGCTCTTGTCGATGTACAGAGCTTAAAATGGTTTGTAGGAGTCATCAAGAAGGAAAGGACATTCCAATTAAACGCCCTTCCCTGCTCTAAGCCCCAGCCCTGGGGCCCTGGGGCCCTGGGGCCCCGGGGGTTCGAGCTCTGGAGCAGCTCAGGAGAAGCTGAGCTGAGGTGTGTCTTTGCCTTGCAAGCTCCCAGCCCTGGGCCCAGGCCCCGGCGGTGGAGGGGAGGCTGTCATTTCACAATGCTCTGCCTGCCTGAGGGTTCCGTTGGCACAGCGACGGCAGCAGGTGAGCCCTGGAGCAGGGGGCATGGAGAGGTCAAGGTAGACAGAGCTGGGAGCCCCAGGAACAGGACCCAGGCCAGTGGAGGTGGCTCAGCTGAGCCCACCTGATCGCTCAAGGCCACTCCTCACAGGGCCTCTGCTGCTGTCAGAAGCCCTGGGGCCCTGCTACTGGCGGAGGAAGCATTCAGGCCTCAAAGGGCACCGGCCTTCTCTGAGGCCTGTGACTGGGCTCAAAAACAGAACATGTGAAAAACAGGGCCCAGACATTGCACTGAAGAAAGGTAGGTTAAGGTGTGAAAACAAAAGCACCAATAAGAAAGGAAAAAGCATAGCTCTTAATACACCCTCATCTGGACTTTGTGGCCAGTCCCTGTAGATTCATTTTCAGTCCCCTAGTCAAGGCTAGGGGTGGGCAAAGTTACCCTCACTACTGGTGGAACGATATTGCCTAAATTCGCCTCCAGCTCTGTTCTGTCTGCAGGGACATTTTTTAGCTGTTGTGCTAATTTTCTATGCAGATCTTGCTTCCTGAAATGTGTTTTTTCCCTGAAATATCATGTTTTTGACCGCTAAAACAAAATTTAATGGAAAAAATCAATGTCTTCTGGCAAACCATCTGAAATGGTGTTTTTTTTCACAAACTATCTGCTTTCAGTCTGAAACTTCTTGTGGCCACCAAAAAACATTTCCCATAAAAAAACGAATTTCAGGGAGAAAAAGCCTGAAATTGGATATTTCTCTCTGTGGGCAGAGCAGGCGAAGTGGCATAATTTGCCCAAAATTATGCATTTTTTCTGCTGAGCAAATTATCGGCCACTTCGACCACCCCCTAGTCAAGGCCATGATATCTATGGACTTCAAGGGAAAGACACTTGCAGCACACAATCATCACCGTTCTAACACCTTCTCTATTTCCATTGACTTCATTGGGATCACCCACCCAAATATATAGCTCTTGCCGACTGGGAGACTCAACAGGATGAAATGTGTAAACCGAATGGTAGTGCGTAAAAAGGGCCAACGAAGGACGTATTTCTCTTGTAATGTGAAGTGGAAAAAAACAAAGGTGAAGTAGTTCCTTGGTTTTGTAGACAGTAGGGGAATAGTTCTATTTTGATATTTGTGTTTGTACCATGCTCTGCTGCCATCATTTCCAGGGTCTCTAGGCACTCTGCAAGTCCTGAAAGAGAGGGTGGGGAGAGCGGGGAACATGCAAGCTAACTTTGCAGTTGTGTTGATGGGTGCAGGGGAGTGCTTGAGGGGATGCAACTTCACTTTTCCCTCATTGTGACTGTCAGAGCCTGCTCCCCCCCTCACTCTCTCTCTTTCTCTCTCTCTATCTGGCTCCCTCTCTCTCTCACACATAGATACATTTACCCTGTCTGCCACAGAGCTCTGGGAATCGACAAATGTGCAACTGGGGAAGTGTAGAGACTCCACTCATTACCATATGCTAGGGGCTAAGGCTGATGGGAGGCAAGATGTTTTGGATAAGAGAAGCAGATCCCTGAGACATGAGGACCGCATGCCCCCATT
Organism: Ambystoma mexicanum; assembly: GCF_040938575.1. NCBI lineage: Eukaryota > Metazoa > Chordata > Amphibia > Caudata > Ambystomatidae > Ambystoma > Ambystoma mexicanum. The sequence goes on from NC_090941.1 coordinate 1,095,656,989, forward strand.
CAGCTGCCATAGTACATAGGTTGGCAGGCTTGTCCCTGAGTGAAACCTCACTCTAATTTGCTCAGGTACTGCGCTGAGTGTCCAAATCAGACATTTGCCCGCCAGGGCAAAGCCCGCCAGGCGTTTGTAAGGCGATCGGGGCAGGGGCCAGAATCTCTGACGCTTTCGCCCAGAAATCTATTCCAGTGTCTTCTGCAGTCCTCAAACTCTTCTGACACTGCGCACACAGCCAAAGGACAGAATGAAATGGAATGAAATCCCCTGCCGCGCCATTCCCCTGGTTTTGTAGCTGTTCCATAACTTCAGTTTCAAAATGATGTTGAAATACTGCCAGTGGTTCTTCGTGGTGAAATGAGGAGCAGGACAGATAAAAGGTGGAGACTGAATACCTTAAAGTGCCCCGTGAAGCTTGGTGTGCCATCCGTTAGGCCTAGAGGGGTGCTGTATCTGCAGGAAGGTAAGGAGAAGCATGATGACAGTCAATGGGAGAGGTTTGGGGCAGGGGGATAGGACGGCGATCCAGTAACAATTCAATCTGGAGGAGGCCCTTCAGGGTGTCCAGTATGTGTGATGCAGAGGGATAGCTCTGCTGTCCAAAGACTAACCCTTTACAGTGCAGTATGTGCAATGTAGGAGGCTTGCTTTGCTGTCGGAAGCCAGACCATGTGTGAATGAAGCTTGCAGTGTGGTTGTGCCCATTCTCTGTGACAAGAATTTGTCCTGCTGCACCCGTTCAGTAGGAGGGAAGCCCATGCTGTAGCACTGTGTGAGTGAAGCTTCCCCTGCTGTTGCCCTGGCAGGACCGGCCATGTAGTGTGACACTCAGATGTCTGTTAAAGCTGGGACAGTGAAGCAGATTTGTCAGGGCCCTGCACTTTTCTTGGTTCATCCTTGATGCCTCGGAAATATGCTGAGGAGGGTTTTTGTGGAGCTAGACATGTGAACAGCATGTCCCAAATGGCATGACACATGTTGCTCTTGTCGATGTACAGAGCTTAAAATGGTTTGTAGGAGTCATCAAGAAGGAAAGGACATTCCAATAAAACGCCCTTCCCTGCTCTGAGCCCCAGCCCTGGGGCCCCGGGGCCCCGGGGGGTCGAGCTCTGGAGCAGCTCAGGAGAAGCTGAGCTGAGGTGTGCCTTTGCCTTGCAAGCTCCCAGCCCTGGGCCCAGGCCCCGGCGGGGGAGGGGAGGCTGTCATTTCACAATGCTCTGCCCAGCCTGAGGGTTCCGTTGGCACGGCGACGGCAGCAGGTGAGCCCTGGAGCAGGGGGCATGGAGAGGTCAAGGCAGACAGAGCTGGGAGCCCCAGGAACAGGACCCAGGCCAGTGGAGGTGGCTCAGCTGAGCCCACCTGATCGCTCGAGGCCACTCCTCACAGGGCCTCTGCTGCTGTCAGAAGCCCTGGGGCCCTGCTACTGGCGGAGGAAGCATTCAGGCCTCAAAGGGCACCGGCCTTCTCTGAGGCCTGTGACTGGGCTCAAAAACAGAACATGTGAAAAACAGGGCCCAGACACTGCACTGAAGAAAGGTAGGTTAAGGTGTGAAAACAAAAGCACCAATAAGAAAGGAAAAAGCATAGCTCTTAATACACCCTCATCTGGACTTTGTGGCCAGTCCCTGTAGATTCATTTTCAGTCCCCTAGTCAAGGCTAGGGGTGGGCAAAGTTACCCTCACTACTGGTGGAACGATATTGCCTAAATTCGCCTACAGCTCTGTTCTGTCTGCAGGGACATTTTTTAGCTGTTGTGCCAATTTTCTATGCAGATTTTGCTTCCTGAAATGTGTTTTTTCCCTGAAATATCATGTTTTTGACCGCTAAAACAAAATTTAATGGAAAAAATCAATGTCTTCTGGCAAACCATCTGAAATGGTGTTTTTTTCACAAACTATCTGTTTTCAGTCTGAAACTTCTTGTGGCCACCAAAAAACATTTCCCATAAAAAACCGAATTTCAGGGAGAAAAAGCCTGAAATTGTCAATATCTCTCTGTGGGCAGAGCAGGCGAAGTGGCAGAATTTGCCCGAAATTCTGCATTTTTTCTGCTGAGCAAATTATCGGCCACTTCGACCACCCCCTAGTCTCAAGGCCATGATATCTATGGACTTCAAGGGAAAGACACTTGCAGCACACAATCATCACCGTTCTAACACCTTCTCTATTTCCATTGACTTCATTGGGATCACCCACCCAAATATATAGCTCTTGCCGACTGGGAGACTCAACAGGATGAAATGTGTAAACCGAATGGTAGTGCGTAAAAAGGGCCAACGAAGGACGTCTTTCTCTTGTAATGTGAAGTGGAAAAAAACAAAGGTGAAGTAGTTCCTTGGTTTTGTAGACAGTAGGGGAATAGTTCTATTTTGATATTTGTGTTTGTACCATGCTCCGCTGCCATCATTTCCAGGGTCTCTAGGCACTCTGCAAGTCCTGAAAGAGAGGGTGGGGAGAGCGGGGAACATACAAGCTAACTTTGCTGTTGTGTTGATGGGTGCAGGGGAGTGCTTGAGGGGATGCAACTTCACTTTTCTCTCATTGTGACTGTCAGAGCCTGCTCCCCCCCCTCACTCTCTCTCTTTCTCTCTCTCTATCTGGCTCCCTCTCTCTCTCACACATAGATACATTTACCCTGTCTGCCACAGAGCTCTGGGAATCGACAAATGTGCAACGGGGGAAGTGTAGAGACTCCACTCATTACCATATGCTAGGGGCTAAGGCTGATGGGAGGCAAGATGTTTTGGATAAGAGAAGCAGATCCCTGAGACATGAGGACCCCATGCCCCCATTCAGCTGCCATAGTACATAGGTTGGCGGGCTTGTCCCTGAGTGAAACCTCACTCTAATTTGCTCAGGTACTGCGCTGAGTGTCCAACTCAGACATTTGCCCGCCAGGGCAAAGCCCGCCAGGCGTTTGTAAGGCGTTTGTAAGGCGATCGGGGCAGGGGCCAGAATCTCTGGCGCTTTCGCCCAGAAATCTATTCCAGTTTCTTCTGCAGTCCTCAAACTCTTCTGACACTGCGCACACAGCCAAAGGACAGAATGAAATGGAATGAAATCCCCTGCCCCGCCATTCCCCTGGTTTTGTAGCCGTTCCATAACTTCAGTTTCAAAATGATGTTGAAATACTGCCAGTGGTTCTTCGTGGTGAAATGAGGAGCAGGACAGATAAAAGGTGGATACTGAATACCTTAAAGTGCCCCGTGAAGCTTGGTGTGCCATCCGTTAGGCCTAGAGGGGTGCTGTATCTGCAGGAAGGTAAGGAGAAGCATGCTGACAGTCAATGGGAGAGGTTTGGTGCAGGGGGATAGGACGGCGATCCAGTAACAATTCAATCTGGAGGAGGCCCTTCAGGGTGTCCAGTATGTGTGATGCAGAGGGATAGCTCTGCTGTCCAAAGCCTAACGCTTTACAGTGCAGTATGTGCAATGTAGGAGACTTGCTTTGCTGTCGGAAGCCAGACCATGTGTGAATGAAGCTTGCAGTGTGGTTGTGACCATTCTCTGTGACAGGAGTTTGTCCTGCTGCACCCGTTCAGTAGGAGGGAAGCCCATGCTGTAGCACTGTGTGAGTGAAGCTTCCCCTGCTGTTGCCCTGGCAGGACCGGCCATGTAGTGTGACACTCAGATGTCTGTTAAAGCTGGGACAGTGAAGCAGATTTGTCAGGGCCCTGCACTTTTCTTGGTTCATCCTTGATGCCTCGGAAATATGCTGAGGAGGGTTTTTGTGGAGCTAGACATGTGAACAGCATGTCCCAAATGGCATGACACATGTTGCTCTTGTCGATGTACAGAGCTTAAAATGGTTTGTAGGAGTCATCAAGAAGGAAAGGACATTCCAATAAAACGCCCTTCCCTGCTCTGAGCCCCAGCCCTGGGGCCCCGGGGCCCCGGGGGTTCGAGCTCTGGAGCAGCTCAGGAGAAGCTGAGCTGAGGTGTGTCTTTGCCTTGCAAGCTCCCAGCCCTGGGCCCAGGCCCCGGCGGGGGAGGGGAGGCTGTCATTTCACAATGCTCTGCCCAGCCTGAGGGTTCCGTTGGCACGGCGACGGCAGCAGGTGAGCCCTGGAGCAGGGGGCATGGAGAGGTCAAGGCAGACAGAGCTGGGAGCCCCAGGAACAGGACCCAGGCCAGTGGAGGTGGCTCAGCTGAGCCCACCTGATCGCTCGAGGTCACTCCTCACAGGGCCTCTGCTGCTGACAGAAGCCCTGGGGCCCTGCTACTGGCGGAGGAAGCATTCAGGCTTCAAAGGGCACCGGCCTTCTCTGAGGCCTGTGACTGGGCTAAAAAACAGAACATGTGAAAAACAGGGCCCAGACACTGCACTGAAGAAAGGTAGGTTAAGGTGTGAAAACAAAAGCACCAATAAGAAAGGAAAAAGCATAGCTCTTAATACACCCTCATCTGGACTTTGTGGCCAGTCCCTGTAGATTCATTTTCAGTCCCCTAGTCAAGGCTAGGGGTGGGCAAAGTTACCCTCACTACTGGTGGAACGATATTGCCTAAATTCGCCTCCAGCTCTGTTCTGTCTGCAGGGACATTTTTTAGCTGTTGTGCCAATTTTCTATGCAGATTTTGCTTCCTGAAATGTGTTTTTTCCCTGAAATATCATGTTTTTGACCGCTAAAACAAAATTTAATGGAAAAAATCAATGTCTTCTGGCAAACCATCTGAAATGGTGTTTTTTTCACAAACTATCTGTTTTCAGTCTGAAACTTCTTGTGGCCACCAAAAAACATTTCCCATAAAAAACCGAATTTCAGGGAGAAAAAGCCTGAAATTGGCAATTTCTCTCTGTGGGTAGAGCAAGAGCAGGCGAAGTGGCAGAATTTGCCCAAAATTCTGCATTTTTTCGGCTGAGCAAATTATCGGCCACTTCGACCACCCCCTAGTCAAGGCCATGATATCTATGGACTTCAAGGGAAAGACACTTGCAGCACACAATCATCACCGTTCTAACACCTTCTCTATTTCCATTGACTTCATTGGGATCACCCACCCAAATATATAGCTCTTGCCGACTGGGAGACTCAACAGGATGAAATGTGTAAACCGAATGGTAGTGCATAAAAAGGGCCAACGAAGGACGTCTTTCTCTTGTAATGTGAAGTGGAAAAAAACAAAGGTGAAGTAGTTCCTTGGTTTTGTAGACAGTAGGGGAATAGTTCTATTTTGATATTTGTGTTTGTACCATGCTCCGCTGCCATCATTTCCAGGGTCTCTAGGCACTCTGCAAGTCCTGAAAGAGAGGAGGGTGGGTGGGTGAGTTTAGTGGAGAGAGCGGGGAACATGCAAGCTAACTTTGCTGTTATGTTGATGGGTGCAGGGGAGTGCTTGAGGGGATGCAACTTCACTTTTCTCTCATTGTGACTGTCAGAGCCTGCCTCTCTCTCTCTCTCTCTCTCTCTCTCTCTCTCTCTCTCCGTCTCTCTCTCACACATAGATACATTTACCCTGTCTGCCACAGAGCTCTGGGAATTGACAAATGTGCAACGGGGAAGTGTAGAGACTACACTCATTACCATATGCTAGGTGCTAAGGCTGGTGGGAGGCAAGATGTTTTGGATAAGAGAAGCAGATCCCTGAGACATGAGGACCCCATGCCCCCATTCAACTGCCATAGTACATAGGTTGGCGGGCTTGTCCCTGAGGCAAACCTCACTCTAATTTGCTCAGGTACTGCGCTGAGTGTCCAACTCAGACATTTGCCCGCCAGGGCAAAGCCCGCTGTCATGATCTCTGCTTCCAAAAGGTCAGGGTTTTCCCAACTCCCTTGGAAGCAGATCCATAACCCAGGTTCCGAGTGCCAACCAGTCCCAATTGGGACCTTTTGGACCCAGTCCTGGCGCCAGTGGCACCAGGCTCATAAATATGCCCAGTCCCAGCGCTGGAAGCGCCGGGCTCATAATGCTTGGGTGGACTTACCTTCAGCAGACCATGCTGCTTACTTGCCTGCCAGTTGAGCCTCTGATCCTCTTCTGTTTGGAACTACTTTTCCTGTTGGGTGGGGCTGGAGCCACTCCCTAGATTCAGAACACTGGAACTCTTCTGGAAGGCAGGAACTCTTTTCTTACCAGGAACTCTTTTCTTACTTAGGCGTGGCTGTGGAAGGAGACACCTAAGCACTACAGGAGGCTATTTAAACCACACCCGGTGGATGAATCTTGCTTTGCGTTATTCTGCAACCTCTGCAGCAGAACGCTCATCGTGTCTTCTGCATCCAGTCCTGGGCCTAAGGAAAAAGGCTTACCATCCTGAATCCAGTCTTCAGCAACACCTATAAAGACAAGAAAAAACAGGTTAGCATTCCGGCATCTGAAAGGCAAAGGCTTACCATCCTGAATCCAGTCTTCAGCAACACCTATAAAGACAAGAAAGAACAGGTTAGCATTCCGGCATCTGAAAGACAAAAGTTTACCAACTCTTCGGCGCTGCATCCCGCATCTGAAAGACAAAACAAGGTGCGTTTAAAGACATTGGGGAACTTTAATACTCACGTGCCATTACTCCTTTCCACATCTAATCCAGTGGGTATTCCGGCACCCTGCAGCCGCTCCGAACTCGTACCTGCAAAATAAAAAGACAGTTAGAGCGCATAGTGAAGCAGGCAACAAGCGCTTACTTACGTGCTTCCAGGCGCTTCTATTCATCACACGGGCTCCATCTTCAACTCACTTCAGCCCGTCATCCGCCATCGCCGGAACCCTGCAAAACAAGAGACATCATTACTAAAGACTTTAAAGACATTTGAATGACTCGAAACTTACCGTTCGTGCAGTAAACGACGGACAGCAGTCCTCTGAAGTCAAGAGGCCTGCGCTACCTATCCAGTGAAGAAACTGGTTACAGCACCCTGCCCCGAGGCAGATGGAGAGCTCGGCATTCACTTACCTAAGGTGAGAGCGTTAACCTTTGGGGGTCTACAGGAGAGGAGAAGAGGAAAGAGATAGGGACACCCCAATAACCCCAGTTCATTAACCCCATATTTTCTATCTGCAGACATCTTACTCTACACGTCAGGCATACAGTGCACAGAGGTCCAGCCCAAAGAGCCAACCGGGTGCTACACATCACCTTTGAAGATACGGCAGTCGCCCAGTCAAGACCGGCGCCTCTGCGAGAATCAGGTGAGCGTTACAGAACGCAAAGCCTACCGCAAAACTCTCGCCCAGGCGCTATGGAAACCTCGGATACTGACCCCCTAGCCCGGTTACTTGGGGAACTAAGGGCAGAAGTGCATGCAGCTCGTCAGGAAACGAATGCTCTAAGAAGGGAACTAATTATTTCCAAGGAGAGAACAGACAATCTTGCTAGACAAGTGCTACAGTCACAAGCCGGACAGACCCCGTTACCCGCATCAGGGGCAAATCTTCCTTCAACATCCTCTATGAATCCAGTGCAGATCAACCTACCTGGGAATGTACCTCTGGCTCCGCCCGAACGATTTTCTGGTGACCCAAAGAGGTTTGCAGTATTTATCAATCAGTGCCGGTTGCACTTCTTATGCCGGCCAGCAGCCTTTCCAACTGATCAAGCAAAAGTAGCTTTTGTACTTTCGTACCTTAGTGGCAATGCGGCAGACTGGTCGATCCCTCTAGTTAATCAAGATGATCCGGTTCTCCATGATTTTCAAGCCTTTCAGCTTAGTATGGAAAAACTGTTCGCAAGACATTCACAGGGGCAGGCCTTGGACAATGAGCTTCTTTCGCTGCGACAGGGTAATCAAGACCTTTTGGCTTATATTGCATCTTTCAATAGACTAATAGTGGAAACTCAATGGCCTGAGGACAAAAGGATTACGCTGTTTTATAGAGGTCTACGTGGAGAGCTCAAAGACGTTTTAGCCCAAGTAGTGAATCCCCCACAAGACTGTTCGGATTATATAGACTTGGTCGTTCAAATAGATCACAGGCTGCAGAACAGGAAGGCCGATCGTTCCAAGTTTGATGCTCGAGTATTTTCCAAACCGCCAACTCCTTCCAAAGGAGTAGACTCCGGGGAACCCATGCAAATAGGGGGTCTGAAAGGTCCTCTAACACCAAGGGAGCGGGAAAGGAGGAAACAGTTGCAAATATGCCTATATTGCGGAAACTCAGGGCACTTTCTTCGAGACTGTCCGGTGAAACCTGCCAAGAAGGCAGTAGGAGCTGCAGTTACCAAAGTTACAAACTCTGAGCAGGGAAACGACCTCGCCCGACAAGAATAGAGGTCCTCTTGCCGAGCGTGAAAACCAGTTCCGTGACCTCGCATTTCGTGATACCTATGGTCCTCATTAGCCCTGATAATCCGGATCGATTACATGCAATTGAAGCTTACGTCGACAGCGGTGCCATCGGCAATTATGTGGATCATGAAATGGTTTTGAGGATGAATCTAACTCTTTGTCCCAAGGCTGTAAAGGACGTCATTACTACGGTGGATGGTACGGAGATAGCCTCCGGGCCAGTAACGCATACCACTCAAGAGGTGACGCTAGTAAGTCAAGATGGACACCATGAGAAGATCGTGTTCGATGTGATCAAGGCCCCTCAGTTTCAGATTATTCTAGGAATACCTTGGCTAGAGAAACACAATCCTCTGATCGATTGGCGAGCAAGAACGGTCCAGTTTCCAGAATGTGTCTCTACTTGTCACTCTCCACCTGGTGTTGCACTGGCCGCAATTTCTTCAGAGACTCCCCAGTTACCTCCCGAATACCTAGAATACCAAGATGTTTTCCGGAAGGATCAGGCTAACTCTCTACCTCCTCATAGGTCTTATGACTGCCAGATAGACCTGATACCTGGATCTACTCCTCCTTGTAGTAGAATTTATGCCCTCACCGAGCCTGAGAACCTTCACCTTCGACAATACCTGGATCAATACCTGGCAAATGGGTTTATTCGTCCTTCCAAGTCCCCTGCTTCTTCAGCTTTGTTCTTCGTTCCAAAAAAGGAAGGAGACCTTAGAACTTGTATCGATTATCGCTCCCTGAACCAGATCACCGTTAAGAATAGATATCCGTTACCTTTGATCCCTGAACTCCTGGACCAAGTCAGAAAAGCATGCATATATACAAAGCTGGATCTTAGAGGAGCTTACCACTTGGTACGAGTAAAAGAGGGCGATGAATGGAAGACGGCCTTCCGCACCAAGTATGGACTATTTGAATATCAGGTCATGCCCTTCGGACTTTGCAATGCCCCGGCCGCCTTTCAATATTTTATGAACGATGTCCTCAGAGAGCTCATAGATGTATGTGTTGTTGTTTACATTGACGACATCCTCGTTTATTCTTCATCGGAATCTGAACATCGGAAACACGTGAAAATGGTCCTCGAAAGATTGCGTCAACACAAACTTTTCGCTAAGTTGGAAAAATGTGTTTTCAACGTGACTGAAGTTGAATTCTTGGGATTCATATTATCATCTGGCGGAGTGCGTATGGATTCAAAGAAGGTCGATGCAGTTCTCAAATGGCCATCACCATCCTCCGTAAAAGGTGTGCAAAGCATGTTAGGCTTCGCTAACTTTTACCGCAGGTTTATCCCCGAATTCTCTCGAATAGTCCAGCCCATCACTGCCTTGTTAAAGAAAAACAAACGTTTTGAATGGTCTACCGAGGCGGAACAAGCTTTCCAGGATTTGAAGACTAAATTTATCTCTGCACCAATCTTAAAACACCCTCGCCCCGAACTCCCCTACATCGTGGAAACTGATGCCTCAAGCCTTGCCATGGGGGCAGTTCTATCACAAAAGGACCCGGTAACCAATCAGTTGCATCCCGTGGCGTTTTGGTCCCGCAAATTCTCGCCTCCTGAAATCAATTACACGATTACTGACAAGGAACTTCTGGCTATCAAGTCTGCCTTTAAGGCTTGGCGGCATTATCTGCTGGGGGCCCGACACACCGTTACTGTGATTACGGATCACCGAAACCTGCAATATTTGAAGACCGCAAAAGCCCAATTCTCTAGACAACTCCGTTGGGCATTATTCTTTGCCGAGTTTGACTTCATAATTACCTATCGACCTGGTACAAAGAACGGTAAAGCCGATGCCCTTTCTCGGATGGGAGTGGAAGAACACTTGGTCAACCCTAAACCTGTACCAATCATTCCCGAACAAAGAATTCTGGGTGTAATCGCCACAGAATCCATAGAGGAAGTTAAGGATAAAGCCAGGCAACTTGTAACTCCAGCAGACATACAGAATTGGCATCTGCAGGGAAAGGACTTTGCAGTAAAGGACAACTTATTGTATTTCCAAGAACGATTATACCTACCCAGCACAGATTTACAGAAAAAAGTAATCTCTTGTTATCACGACTCTTTAATGGAAGGTCATCCCGGTATAGCCAAGACCTCAGAAAAGATCAAGCGCTACTTCTGGTGGCCGTCTTGGAAAAAAGATATCAGAGACTTTATAATGTCCTGTGGAGTATGCGCCCAAAACAAGAGTCAAAAGGAAAGACCAGCAGGCCTCTTACGCCCTATTGACATCCCACCTCGCCCTTGGCATACGCTTTCTATGGACTTCATCACAGATCTACCTCCATGCTCCGGATACAATACGATTCTAGTAATCGTGGACTTATTCTCCAAGATGGCGCATTTCATTCCGTTCAAAGGCTTGCCAACAGCAGCAACTCTGGCTCGAGAATTTCTCGAAAACATCGTCCGACTGCACGGTTTTCCTTCGGTTCTAATTTCGGATCGAGGTAGTCAATTTATTTCTCATTTTTGGCGAAGTTGCTGTCGGTCGGCTCAAATTGATGTGAGACTATCGACCAGTCACCACCCTCAGACCGACGGACAAACCGAGAGGACCAATCAAACTCTGGAACAGTATTTACGCTGCATGCTGCAACAAACTGAAAAAACTTGGAAAGATATCCTTTGGATAGCCGAGTATGCCTACAATAACTCTGTCCATTCGGGAACTGGGAAAACCCTGTTTTTTCTTTTGTACGGCAGTCACCCTCGAACCTCGGAGTTGGATCCCCTCCAAGATCTTGAAACACCAGCAGTAGACTACCTGCATTCTACAATCACCCAAGCCTTTAAGGAAGCTGTTTCTCACCTTCAAAGGGCTAAAGAACAATACAAGAAAGGAGCAGATCAACATCGGAAGGAAGCCCCTCACTATCAAGTAGGGGATCAAGTCTGGTTATCCACCAAATGTCTATCTCTAAAGGGGCCACGCACATTCAACCCAAGATACCTTGGTCCCTATTCCATCACTACCATAGTAAACCCAGTAGCGGTCAAGTTGGACTTGCCCCCGCACATGAAGATACATCCGGTCTTCCACGTCTCTCTATTAAAACCCGTGCAACCTCAAACCCGACTAACCAAATCTCCAAAACCTATCCTAGTGGATGGAGAACTCGAGTTTGAAGTCAAAAGCATTCTGGACTCCAAGATCTCCAAATCTAAACTATTCTACCTAATTGACTGGAAAGGCTACGGCCCCCAAGAGAGATCCTGGGAACCTGCTGAATATGTCCACGCTCCTCGCCTAATCAAAAGATTTCACCGAACATTTCCTGACAAGCCAAAACCCCCGGAGAAGCCCGGTTTGGGAGGGGCCTTGAGGGGGGGTACTGTCATGATCTCTGCTTCCAAAAGGTCAGGGTTTTCCCAACTCCCTTGGAAGCAGATCCATAACCCAGGTTCCGAGTGCCAACCAGTCCCAATTGGGACCTTTTGGACCCAGTCCTGGCGCCAGTGGCACCAGGCTCATAAATATGCCCAGTCCCAGCGCTGGAAGCGCCGGGCTCATAATGCTTGGGTGGACTTACCTTCAGCAGACCATGCTGCTTACTTGCCTGCCAGTTGAGCCTCTGATCCTCTTCTGTTTGGAACTACTTTTCCTGTTGGGTGGGGCTGGAGCCACTCCCTAGATTCAGAACACTGGAACTCTTCTGGAAGGCAGGAACTCTTTTCTTACCAGGAACTCTTTTCTTACTTAGGCGTGGCTGTGGAAGGAGACACCTAAGCACTACAGGAGGCTATTTAAACCACACCCGGTGGATGAATCTTGCTTTGCGTTATTCTGCAACCTCTGCAGCAGAACGCTCATCGTGTCTTCTGCATCCGGTCCTGGGCCTAAGGAAAAAGGCTTACCATCCTGAATCCAGTCTTCAGCAACACCTATAAAGACAAGAAAAAACAGGTTAGCATTCCGGCATCTGAAAGGCAAAGGCTTACCATCCTGAATCCAGTCTTCAGCAACACCTATAAAGACAAGAAAGAACAGGTTAGCATTCCGGCATCTGAAAGACAAAAGTTTACCAACTCTTCGGCGCTGCATCCCGCATCTGAAAGACAAAACAAGGTGCGTTTAAAGACATTGGGGAACTTTAATACTCACGTGCCATTACTCCTTTCCACATCTAATCCAGTGGGTATTCCGGCACCCTGCAGCCGCTCAGAACTCGTACCTGCAAAATAAAAAGACAGTTAGAGCGCATAGTGAAGCAGGCAACAAGCGCTTACTTACGTGCTTCCAGGCGCTTCTATTCATCACACGGGCTCCATCTTCAACTCACTTCAGCCCGTCATCCGCCATCGCCGGAACCCTGCAAAACAAGAGACATCATTACTAAAGACTTTAAAGACATTTGAATGACTCGAAACTTACCGTTCGTGCAGTAAACGACGGACAGCAGTCCTCTGAAGTCAAGAGGCCTGCGCTACCTATCCAGTGAAGAAACTGGTTACAGCACCCTGCCCCGAGGCAGATGGAGAGCTCGGCATTCACTTACCTAAGGTGAGAGCGTTAACCTTTGGGGGTCTACAGGAGAGGAGAAGAGGAAAGAGATAGGGACACCCCAATAACCCCAGTTCATTAACCCCATATTTTCTATCTGCAGACATCTTACTCTACACGTCAGGCATACAGTGCACAGAGGTCCAGCCCAAAGAGCCAACCGGGTGCTACACATCACCTTTGAAGATACGGCAGTCGCCCAGTCAAGACCGGCGCCTCTGCGAGAATCAGGTGAGCGTTACACCCGCCAGGCGTTTGTAAGGCGATCAGGGCAGGGGCCAGAATCTCTGGCGCTTTCGCCCAGAAATCTATTCCGGTGTTTTCTGCAGTCCTCAAACTCTTCTGACACTGCGCACACAGCCAAAGGACAGAATGAAATCCCCTGCCGCGCCATTCCCCTGGTTTTGTAGCTGTTCCATAACTTCAGTTTCAAAATGATGTTGAAATACTGCCAGTGGTTCTTCGTGGTGAAATGAGGAGCAGGACAGATAAAAGGTGGAGACTGAATACCTTAAAGTGCCCCGTGAAGCTTGGTGTGCCATCCGTTAGGCCTAGAGGGGTGCTGTATCTGCAGGAAGGTAAGGAGAAGCATGCTGACATGCTTTGGAGAGGTTTGGGGCAGGGGGATAGGACGGCGATCCAGTAACAATTCAATCTGGAGGAGGCCCTTCAGGGTGTCCAGTATGTGTGATGCAGAGGGATAGCTCTGCTGTCCAAAGACTAACCCTTTACAGTGCAGTATGTGCAATGTAGGAGGCTTGCTTTGCTGTCGGAAGCCAGACCATGTGTGAATGAAGCTTGCAGTGTGGTTGTGCCCATTCTCTGTGACAAGAGTTTGTCCTGCTGCACCCGTTCAGTAGGAGGGAAGCCCATGCTGTAGCACTGTGTGAGTGAAGCTTCCCCTGCTGTTGCCCTGGCAGGACCGGCCATGTAGTGTGACACTCAGATGTCTGTTAAAGCTGGGACAGTGAAGCAGATTTGTCAGGGCCCTGCACTTTTCTTGGTTCATCCTTGATGCCTCGGAAATATGCTGAGGAGGGTTTTTGTGGAGCTAGACATGTGAACAGCATGTCGCAAATGGCATGACACATGTTGCTCTTGTCGATGTACAGAGCTTAAAATGGTTTGTAGGAGTCATCAAGAAGGAAAGGACATTCCAATTAAACGCCCTTCCCTGCTCTAAGCCCCAGCCCTGGGGCCCTGGGGCCCCGGGGCCCCGGGGGTTCGAGCTCTGGAGCAGCTCAGGAGAAGCTGAGCTGAGGTGTGTCTTTGCCTTGCAAGCTCCCAGCCCTGGGCCCAGGCCCCGGCGGTGGAGGGGAGGCTGTCATTTCACAATGCTCTGCCTGCCTGAGGGTTCCGTTGGCACAGCGACGGCAGCAGGTGAGCCCTGGAGCAGGGGGCATGGAGAGGTCAAGGTAGACAGAGCTGGGAGCCCCAGGAACAGGACCCAGGCCAGTGGAGGTGGCTCAGCTGAGCCCACCTGATCGCTCAAGGCCACTCCTCACAGGGTCTCTGCTGCTGTCAGAAGCCCTGGGGCACTGCTACTGGCGGAGGAAGCATTCAGGCCTCAAAGGGCACCGGCCTTCTCTGAGGCCTGTGACTGGGCTCAAAAACAGAACATGTGAAAAACAGGGCCCAGACATTGCACTGAAGAAAGGTAGGTTAAGGTGTGAAAACAAAAGCACCAATAAGAAAGGAAAAAGCATAGCTCTTAATACACCCTCATCTGGACTTTGTGGCCAGTCCCTGTAGATTCATTTTCAGTCCCCTAGTCAAGGCTAGGGGTGGGCAAAGTTACCCTCACTACTGGTGGAACGATATTGCCTAAATTCGCCTCCAGCTCTGTTCTGTCTGCAGGGACATTTTTTAGCTGTTGTGCTAATTTTCTATGCAGATCTTGCTTCCTGAAATGTGTTTTTTCCCTGAAATATCATGTTTTTGACCGCTAAAACAAAATTTAATGGAAAAAATCAATGTCTTCTGGCAAACCATCTGAAATGGTGTTTTTTTTCACAAACTATCTGCTTTCAGTCTGAAACTTCTTGTGGCCACCAAAAAACATTTCCCATAAAAAAACGAATTTCCGGGAGAAAAAGCCTGAAATTGGATATTTCTCTCTGTGGGCAGAGCAGGCGAAGTGGCAGAATTTGCCCAAAATTATGCATTTTTTCTGCTGAGCAAATTATCGGCCACTTCGACCACCCCCTAGTCAAGGCCATGATATCTAGGGACTTCAAGGGAAAGACACTTGCAGCACACAATCATCACCGTTCTAACACCTTCTCTATTTCCATTGACTTCATTGGGATCACCCACCCAAATATATAGCTCTTGCCGACTGGGAGACTCAACAGGATGAAATGTGTAAACCGAATGGTAGTGCGTAAAAAGGGCCAACGAAGGACGTATTTCTCTTGTAATGTGAAGTGGAAAAAAACAAAGGTGAAGTAGTTCCTTGGTTTTGTAGACAGTAGGGGAATAGTTCTATTTTGATATTTGTGTTTGTACCATGCTCTGCTGCCATCATTTCCAGGGTCTCTAGGCACTCTGCAAGTCCTGAAAGAGAGGGTGGGGAGAGCGGGGAACATGCAAGCTAACTTTGCAGTTGTGTTGATGGGTGCAGGGGAGTGCTTGAGGGGATGCAACTTCACTTTTCCCTCATTGTGACTGTCAGAGCCTGCTCCCCCCCTCACTCTCTCTCTTTCTCTCTCTCTATCTGGCTCCCTCTCTCTCTCACACATAGATACATTTACCCTGTCTGCCACAGAGCTCTGGGAATCGACAAATGTGCAACTGGGGAAGTGTAGAGACTCCACTCATTACCATATGCTAGGGGCTAAGGCTGATGGGAGGCAAGATGTTTTGGATAAGAGAAGCAGATCCCTGAGACATGAGGACCGCATGCCGCCATTCAGCTGCCATAGTACATAGGTTGGCAGGCTTGTCCCTGAGTGAAACCTCACTCTAATTTGCTCAGGTACTGCGCTGAGTGTCCAAATCAGACATTTGCCCGCCAGGGCAAAGCCCGCCAGGCGTTTGTAAGGCGATCGGGGCAGGGGCCAGAATCTCTGACGCTTTCGCCCAGAAATCTATTCCAGTGTCTTCTGCAGTCCTCAAACTCTTCTGACACTGCGCACACAGCCAAAGGACAGAATGAAATGGAATGAAATCCCCTGCCGCGCCATTCCCCTGGTTTTGTAGCTGTTCCATAACTTCAGTTTCAAAATGATGTTGAAATACTGCCAGTGGTTCTTCGTGGTGAAATGAGGAGCAGGACAGATAAAAGGTGGAGACTGAATACCTTAAAGTGCCCCGTGAAGCTTGGTGTGCCATCCGTTAGGCCTAGAGGGGTGCTGTATCTGCAGGAAGGTAAAGAGAAGCATGATGACAGTCAATGGGAGAGGTTTGGGGCAGGGGGATAGGACGGCGATCCAGTAACAATTCAATCTGGAGGAGGCCCTTCAGGGTGTCCAGTATGTGTGATGCAGAGGGATAGCTCTGCTGTCCAAAGACTAACCCTTTACAGTGCAGTATGTGCAATGTAGGAGGCTTGCTTTGCTGTCGGAAGCCAGACCATGTGTGAATGAAGCTTGCAGTGTGGTTGTGCCCATTCTCTGTGACAAGAATTTGTCCTGCTGCACCCGTTCAGTAGGAGGGAAGCCCATGCTGTAGCACTGTGTGAGTGAAGCTTCCCCTGCTGTTGCCCTGGCAGGACCGGCCATGTAGTGTGACACTCAGATGTCTGTTAAAGCTGGGACAGTGAAGCAGATTTGTCAGGGCCCTGCACTTTTCTTGGTTCATCCTTGATGCCTCGGAAATATGCTGAGGAGGGTTTTTGTGGAGCTAGACATGTGAACAGCATGTCCCAAATGGCATGACACATGTTGCTCTTGTCGATGTACAGAGCTTAAAATGGTTTGTAGGAGTCATCAAGAAGGAAAGGACATTCCAATAAAACGCCCTTCCCTGCTCTGAGCCCCAGCCCTGGGGCCCCGGGGCCCCGGGGGGTCGAGCTCTGGAGCAGCTCAGGAGAAGCTGAGCTGAGGTGTGCCTTTGCCTTGCAAGCTCCCAGCCCTGGGCCCAGGCCCCGGCGGGGGAGGGGAGGCTGTCATTTCACAATGCTCTGCCCAGCCTGAGGGTTCCGTTGGCACAGCGACGTTAGCAGGTGAGCCCTGGAGCAGGGGGCATGGAGAGGTCAAGGCAGACAGAGCTGGGAGCCCCAGGAACAGGACCCAGGCCAGTGGAGGTGGCTCAGCTGAGCCCACCTGATCGCTCGAGGCCACTCCTCACAGGGCCTCTGCTGCTGTCAGAAGCCCTGGGGCCCTGCTACTGGCGGAGGAAGCATTCAGGCCTCAAAGGGCACCGGCCTTCTCTGAGGCCTGTGACTGGGCTCAAAAACAGAACATGTGAAAAACAGGGCCCAGACACTGCACTGAAGAAAGGTAGGTTAAGGTGTGAAAACAAAAGCACCAATAAGAAAGGAAAAAGCATAGCTCTTAATACACCCTCATCTGGACTTTGTGGCCAGTCCCTGTAGATTCATTTTCAGTCCCCTAGTCAAGGCTAGGGGTGGGCAAAGTTACCCTCACTACTGGTGGAACGATATTGCCTAAATTCGCCTACAGCTCTGTTCTGTCTGCAGGGACATTTTTTAGCTGTTGTGCCAATTTTCTATGCAGATTTTGCTTCCTGAAATGTGTTTTTTCCCTGAAATATCATGTTTTTGACCGCTAAAACAAAATTTAATGGAAAAAATCAATGTCTTCTGGCAAACCATCTGAAATGGTGTTTTTTTCACAAACTATCTGTTTTCAGTCTGAAACTTCTTGTGGCCACCAAAAAACATTTCCCATAAAAAACCGAATTTCAGGGAGAAAAAGCCTGAAATTGTCAATATCTCTCTGTGGGCAGAGCAGGCGAAGTGGCAGAATTTGCCCGAAATTCTGCATTTTTTCTGCTGAGCAAATTATCGGCCACTTCGACCACCCCCTAGTCTCAAGGCCATGATATCTATGGACTTCAAGGGAAAGACACTTGCAGCACACAATCATCACCGTTCTAACACCTTCTCTATTTCCATTGACTTCATTGGGATCACCCACCCAAATATATAGCTCTTGCCGACTGGGAGACTCAACAGGATGAAATGTGTAAACCGAATGGTAGTGCGTAAAAAGGGCCAACGAAGGACGTCTTTCTCTTGTAATGTGAAGTGGAAAAAAACAAAGGTGAAGTAGTTCCTTGGTTTTGTAGACAGTAGGGGAATAGTTCTATTTTGATATTTGTGTTTGTACCATGCTCCGCTGCCATCATTTCCAGGGTCTCTAGGCACTCTGCAAGTCCTGAAAGAGTGGGTGGGGAGAGCGGGGAACATGCAAGCTAACTTTGCAGTTGTGTTCATGGGTGCAGGGGAGTGCTTGAGGGGATGCAACTTCACTTTTCTCTCATTGTGACTGTCAGAGCCTGCTCCCCCCCCCTCACTCTCTCTCTTTCTCTCTCTCTATCTGGCTCCCTCTCTCTCTCACACATAGATACATTTACCCTGTCTGCCACAGGGCTCTGGGAATCGACAAATGTGCAACGGGGGAAGTGTAGAGACTCCACTCATTACCATATGCTAGGGGCTAATGCTGATGGGAGGCAAGATGTTTTGGATAAGAGAAGCAGATCCCTGAGACATGAGGACCCCATGCCCCCATTCAGCTGCCATAGTACATAGGTTGGCAGGCTTGTCCCTGAGGCAAACCTCACTCTAATTTGCTCAGGTACTGCGCTGAGTGTCCAACTCAGACATTTGCCCGCCAGCGCAAAGCCCGCCAGGCGTTTGTAAGGCGTTCGTAAGGCGTTTGTAAGGCGATCGGGGCAGGGGCCAGAATCTCTGACGCTTTCGCCCAGAAATCTATTCCAGTGTCTTCTGCAGTCCTCAAACTCTTCTGACACTGTGCACACACAGCCAAAGGGCAGAATGAAATGGAATGAAATCCCCTGCCGCGCCATTCCCCTGGTTTTGTAGCTGTTCCATAACTTCAGTTTCAAAATGATGTTGAAATACTGCCAGTAGTTCTTCGTGGTGAAATGAGGAGCAGGACAGATAAAAGGTGGAGACTGAATACCTTAAAGTGCCCCGTGAAGCTTGGTGTGCCATCCGTTAGGCCTAGAGGGGTGCTGTATCTGCAGGAAGGTAAGGAGAAGCATGCTGACAGTCAATGGGAGAGGTTTGGGGCAGGGGGAAAGGACGGCGATCCAGTAACAATTCAATCTGGAGGAGGCCCTTCAGGGTGTCCAGTATGTGTGATGCAGAGGGATAGCTCTGCTGTCCAAAGACTAACCCTTTACAGTGCAGTATGTGCAATGTAGGAGGCTTGCTTTGCTGTCGGAAGCCAGACCATGTGTGAATGAAGCTTGCAGTGTGGTTGTGACCATTCTCTGTGACAGGAGTTTGTCCTGCTGCACCCGTTCAGTAGGAGGGAAGCCCATGCTGTAGCACTGTGTGAGTGAAGCTTCCCCTGCTGTTGCCCTGGCAGGACCGGCCATGTAGTGTGACACTCAGATGTCTGTTAAAGCTGGGACAGTGAAGCAGATTTGTCAGGGCCCTGCACTTTTCTTGGTTCATCCTTGATGCCTCGGAAATATGCTGAGGAGGGTTTTTGTGGAGCTAGACATGTGAACAGCATGTCCCAAATGGCATGACACATGTTGCTCTTGTCGATGTACAGAGCTTAAAATGGTTTGTAGGAGTCATCAAGAAGGAAAGGACATTCCAATAAAACGCCCTTCCCTGCTCTGAGCCCCAGCCCTGGGGCCCCGGGGCCCCGGGGGTTCGAGCTCTGGAGCAGCTCAGGAGAAGCTGAGCTGAGGTGTGTCTTTGCCTTGCAAGCTCCCAGCCCTGGGCCCAGGCCCCGGCGGGGGAGGGGTGGCTGTCATTTCACAATGCTCTGCCCAGCCTGAGGGTTCCGTTGGCACGGCGACGGCAGCAGGTGAGCCCTGGAGCAGGGGGCATGGAGAGGTCAAGGCAGACAGAGCTGGGAGCCCCAGGAACAGGACCCAGGCCAGTGGAGGTGGCTCAGCTGAGCCCACCTGATCGCTCGAGGTCACTCCTCACAGGGCCTCTGCTGCTGACAGAAGCCCTGGGGCCCTGCTACTGGCGGAGGAAGCATTCAGGCCTCAAAGGGCACCGGCCTTCTCTGAGGCCTGTGACTGGGCTAAAAAACAGAACATGTGAAAAACAGGGCCCAGACACTGCACTGAAGAAAGGTAGGTTAAGGTGTGAAAACAAAAGCACCAATAAGAAAGGAAAAAGCATAGCTCTTAATACACCCTCATCTGGACTTTGTGGCCAGTCCCTGTAGATTCATTTTCAGTCCCCTAGTCAAGGCTAGGGGTGGGCAAAGTTACCCTCACTACTGGTGGAACGATATTGCCTAAATTCGCCTCCAGCTCTGTTCTGTCTGCAGGGACATTTTTTAGCTGTTGTGCCAATTTTCTATGCAGATTTTGCTTCCTGAAATGTGTTTTTTCCCTGAAATATCATGTTTTTGACCGCTAAAACAAAATTTAATGGAAAAAATCAATGTCTTCTGGCAAACCATCTGAAATGGTGTTTTTTTCACAAACTATCTGTTTTCAGTCTGAAACTTCTTGTGGCCACCAAAAAACATTTCCCATAAAAAACCGAATTTCAGGGAGAAAAAGCCTGAAATTGGCAATTTCTCTCTGTGGGTAGAGCAAGAGCAGGCGAAGTGGCAGAATTTGCCCAAAATTCTGCATTTTTTCGGCTGAGCAAATTATCGGCCACTTCGACCACCCCCTAGTCAAGGCCATGATATCTATGGACTTCAAGGGAAAGACACTTGCAGCACACAATCATCACCGTTCTAACACCTTCTCTATTTCCATTGACTTCATTGGGATCACCCACCCAAATATATAGCTCTTGCGGACTGGGAGACTCAACAGGATGAAATGTGTAAACCGAATGGTAGTGCATAAAAAGGGCCAACGAAGGACGTCTTTCTCTTGTAATGTGAAGTGGAAAAAAACAAAGGTGAAGTAGTTCCTTGGTTTTGTAGACAGTAGGGGAATAGTTCTATTTTGATATTTGTGTTTGTACCATGCTCCGCTGCCATCATTTCCAGGGTCTCTAGGCACTCTGCAAGTCCTGAAAGAGAGGAGGGTGGGTGGGTGAGTTTAGTGGAGAGAGCGGGGAACATGCAAGCTAACTTTGCTGTTATGTTGATGGGTGCAGGGGAGTGCTTGAGGGGATGCAACTTCACTTTTCTCTCATTGTGACTGTCAGAGCCTGCTTTTCTCTCTCTCTCTCTCTCTCTCTCTCTCTCTCTCTCTCTCTCTCTCTCTCTCTCTCTCTCTCTCTCTCTCTCTCTCTCTCTCTCTCTCTCTCGCTCTCTCTCGCTCCGTCTCTCTCTCACACATAGATACATTTACCCTGTCTGCCACAGAGCTCTGGGAATTGACAAATGTGCAACGGGGAAGTGTAGAGACTACACTCATTACCATATGCTAGGTGCTAAGGCTGATGGGAGGCAAGATGTTTTGGATAAGAGAAGCAGATCCCTGAGACATGAGGACCCCATGCCCCCATTCAACTGCCATAGTACATAGGTTGGCGGGCTTGTCCCTGAGGCAAACCTCACTCTAATTTGCTCAGGTACTGCGCTGAGTGTCCAACTCAGACATTTGCCCGCCAGGGCAAAGCCCGCCAGGCGTTTGTAAGGCGATCAGGGCAGGGGCCAGAATCTCTGGCGCTTTCGCCCAGAAATCTATTCCGGTGTCTTCTGCAGTCCTCAAACTCTTCTGACACTGCGCACACAGCCAAAGGACAGAATGAAATCCCCTGCCGCGCCATTCCCCTGGTTTTGTAGCCGTTCCATAACTTCAGTTTCAAAATGATGTTGAAATACTGCCAGTGGTTCTTCGTGGTGAAATGAGGAGCAGGACAGATAAAAGGTGGAGACTGAATACCTTAAAGTGCCCCGTGAAGCTTGGTGTGCCATCCGTTAGGCCTAGAGGGGTGCTGTATCTGCAGGAAGGTAAGGAGAAGCATGCTGACAGTCAATGGGAGAGGTTTGGGGCAGGGGAATAGGACGGCGATCCAGTAACAATTCAATATGGAGGAGGCCCTTCAGGGTGTCCAGTATGTGTGATGCAGAGGGATAGCTCTGCTGTCCAAAGCCTAACCCTTTACAGTGCAGTATGTGCAATTTGGGAGGCTTGCTTTGCTGTCGGAAGCCAGACCATGTGTGAGTGAAGCTTGCAGTGTGGTTGTGCCCATTCTCTGTGACAGGAGTTTGTCCTGCTGCACCCGTTCAGTAGGAGGGAAGCCCATGCTGTAGCACTGTGTGGGTGAAGCTTCCCCTGCTGTTGCCCTGGCAGGACCTGCCATGTAGTGTGACACTCAGATGTCTGTTAAAGCTGGGACAGTGAAGCAGATTTGTCAGGGCCGTGCACTGTTCCTGGTTCATCCTTGATGCCTCGGAAATATGCTGAGGAGGGTTTTTGTGGAGCTAGACATGTGAACAGCATGTCCCAAATGGCATGACACATATTGCTTTTCTATATGTACAGAGCTTAAAATGGTTTGTAGGAATCATCAAGAAGGAAAGGACATTCCAATAAAACGCCCTTTCCTGCTCTGAGCCCCAGCCCTGGGGCCCCGGGGCCCCGGGGGGTCGAGCTCTGGAGCAGCTCAGGAGAAGCTGAGCTGAGGTGTGTCTTTGCCTTGCAAGCTCCCAGCCCTGGGCCGAGGCCCCAGCGGCGGGGGAGGGGAGGCTGTCATTTCACAATGCTCTGCCCAGCCTGAGGGTTCCGTTGGCACGGCGACGGCAGCAGGTGAGCCCTGGAGCAGGGGGCATGGAGAGGTCAAGGCAGACAGAGCTGGGAGCCCCAGGAACAGGACCCAGGCCAGTGGAGGTGGCTCAGCTGAGCCCACCTGACGGCTCAAGGCCACTCCTCACAGGGCCTCTGCTGCTGTCAGAAGCCCTGGGGCCCTGCTACTGGCGGAGGAAGCATTCAGGCCTCAAAGGGCACAGCCCTTCTCTGAGGCCTGTGACTGGGCTCAAAAACAGAACATGTGAAAAATAGGGCCCAGACACTGCACTGAAGAAAGGTAGGTTAAGGTGTGAAAACAAAAGCACCAATAAGAAAGGAAAAAGCATAGCTCTTAACACACCCTCATCTGGACTTTGTGGCCAGTCCCTGTAGATTCATTTTCAGTCCCCTAGTCAAGGCTAGGGGTGGGCAAAGTTACCCTCACTACTGGTGGAACGATATTGCCTAAATTTGCCTCCAGCTCTGTTCTGTCTGCAGGGACATTTTTTAGCTGTTGTGCCAATTTTCTATGCAGATTTTGCTTCCTGAAATGTGTTTTTTCCCTGAAATATCATGTTTTTGACCGCTAAAACAAAATTTAATGGAAAAAATCAATGTCTTCTGGCAAACCATCTGAAATGGTGTTTTTTTCACAAACTATCTGTTTTCAGTCTGAAACTTCTTGTGGCCACCAAAAAACATTTCCCATAAAAAAACGAATTTCAGGGAGAAAAATCCTGAAATTGGCAATTTCTCTCTGTGGGTAGAGCAGGCGAAGTGTCAGAATTTGCCCAGAATTCTGCATTTTTTCTGCTGAGCAAATTATCGGCCACTTCGACCACCCCCTAGTTAAGGCCATGATATCTATGGACTTCAAGGGAAAGACACTTGCAGCACACAATCATCACCGTTCTAACACCTTCTCTATTTCCATTGACTTCATTGGGATCACCCACCCAAATATATAGCTCTTGCCGACTGGGAGACTCAACGGGATGAAATGTGTAAACCGAATGGTAGTGCATAAAAAGGGCCAACGAAGGACGTCTTTCTCTTGTAATGTGAAGTGGAAAAAAACAAAGGTGAAGTAGTTCCTTGGTTTTGTAGACAGTAGGGGAATAGTTCTATTTTGATATTTGTTTTTGTACCATGCTCCGCTGCCATCATTTCCAGGGTCTCTAGGCACTCTGCAAGTCCTGAAAGAGAGGGTGGGGAGAGCGGGGAACATGCAAGCTAACTTTGCTGTTGTGTTGATGGGTGCAGGGGAGTGCTTGAGGGGATGCAACTTCACTTTTCTCTCATTGTGACTGTCAGAGCCTGCTCCCCCCCTCTCTCTCTCTCTCTCTCTCTCTCTATCTGGCTCCCTCTCTCTCTCACACATAGATACATTTACCCTGTCTGCCACAGAGCTCTGGGAATCGACAAATGTGCAACTGGGGAAGTGTAGAGACTCCACTCATTACCATATGCTAGGGGCTAAGGCTGATGGGAGGCAAGATGTTTTGGATAAGAGAAGCAGATCCCTGAGACATGAGGACCGCATGCCCCCATTCAGCTGCCATAGTACATAGGTTGGCAGGCTTGTCCCTGAGTGAAACCTCACTCTCATTTGCTCAGGTACTGCGCTGAGTGTCCAACTCAGACATTTGCCCGCCAGGGCAAAGCCCGCCAGGCGTTTGTAAGGCGATCGGGGCAGGGGCCAGAATCTCTGACGCTTTCGCCCAGAAATCTATTCCAGTGTCTTCTGCAGTCCTCAAACTCTTCTGACACTGCGCACACAGCCAAAGGACAGAATGAAATGGAATGAAATCCCCTGCCGCGCCATTCCCCTGGTTTTGTAGCTGTTCCATAACTTCAGTTTCAAAATGATGTTGAAATACTGCCAGTGGTTCTTCGTGGTGAAATGAGGAGCAGGACAGATAAAAGGTGGAGACTGAATACCTTAAAGTGCCCCGTGAAGCTTGGTGTGCCATCCGTTAGGCCTAGAGGGGTGCTGTATCTGCAGGAAGGTAAGGAGAAGCATGATGACAGTCAATGGGAGAGGTTTGGGGCAGGGGGATAGGACGGCGATCCAGTAACAATTCAATCTGGAGGAGGCCCTTCAGGGTGTCCAGTATGTGTGATGCAGAGGGATAGCTCTGCTGTCCAAAGACTAACCCTTTACAGTGCAGTATGTGCAATGTAGGAGGCTTGCTTTGCTGTCGGAAGCCAGACCATGTGTGAATGAAGCTTGCAGTGTGGTTGTGCCCATTCTCTGTGACAAGAGTTTGTCCTGCTGCACCCCTTCAGTAGGAGGGAAGCCCATGCTGTAGCACTGTGTGAGTGAAGCTTCCCCTGCTGTTGCCCTGGCAGGACCGGCCATGTAGTGTGACACTCAGATGTCTGTTAAAGCTGGGACAGTGAAGCAGATTTGTCAGGGCCCTGCACTTTTCTTGGTTCATCCTTGATGCCTCGGAAATATGCTGAGGAGGGTTTTTGTGGAGCTAGACATGTGAACAGCATGTCCCAAATGGCATGACACATGTTGCTCTTGTCGATGTACAGAGCTTAAAATGGTTTGTAGGAGTCATCAAGAAGGAAAGGACATTCCAATAAAACGCCCTTCCCTGCTCTGAGCCCCAGCCCTGGGGCCCCGGGGCCCCGGGGGGTCGAGCTCTGGAGCAGCTCAGGAGAAGCTGAGCTGAGGTGTGCCTTTGCCTTGCAAGCTCCCAGCCCTGGGCCCAGGCCCCGGCGGCGGGGGAGGGGAGGCTGTCATTTCACAGTGCTCTGCCCAGCCTGAGGGTTCCGTTGGCACGGCGACGGCAGCAGGTGAGCCCTGGAGCAGGGGGCATGGAGAGGTCAAGGCAGACAGAGCTGGGAGCCCCAGGAACAGGACCCAGGCCAGTGGAGGTGGCTCAGCTGAGCCCACCTGATCGCTCGAGGCCACTCCTCACAGGGCCTCTGCTGCTGTCAGAAGCCCTGGGGCCCTGCTACTGGCGGAGGAAGCATTCAGGCCTCAAAGGACACCGGCCTTCTCTGAGGCCTGTGACTGGGCTCAAAAACAGAACATGTGAAAAACAGGGCCCAGACACTGCACTGAAGAAAGGTAGGTTAAGGTGTGAAAACAAAAGCACCAATAAGAAAGGAAAAAGCATAGCTCTTAATACACCCTCATCTGGACTTTGTGGCCAGTCCCTGTAGATTCATTTTCAGTCCCCTAGTCAAGGCTAGGGGTGGGCAAAGTTACCCTCACTACTGGTGGAACGATATTGCCTAAATTCGCCTACAGCTCTGTTCTGTCTGCAGGGACATTTTTTAGCTGTTGTGCCAATTTTCTATGCAGATTTTGCTTCCTGAAATGTGTTTTTTCCCTGAAATATCATGTTTTTGACCGCTAAAACAAAATTTAATGGAAAAAATCAATGTCTTCTGGCAAACCATCTGAAATGGTGTTTTTTTCACAAACTATCTGTTTTCAGTCTGAAACTTCTTGTGGCCACCAAAAAACATTTCCCATAAAAAACCGAATTTCAGGGAGAAAAAGCCTGAAATTGGCAATTTCTCTCTGTGGGTAGAGCAAGAGCAGGCGAAGTGGCAGAATTTGCCCAAAATTCTGCATTTTTTCGGCTGAGCAAATTATCGGCCACTTCGACCACCCCCTAGTCAAGGCCATGATATCTATGGACTTCAAGGGAAAGACACTTGCAGCACACAATCATCACCGTTCTAACACCTTCTCTATTTCCATTGACTTCATTGGGATCACCCACCCAAATATATAGCTCTTGCCGACTGGGAGACTCAACAGGATGAAATGTGTAAACCGAATGGTAGTGCATAAAAAGGGCCAACGAAGGACGTCTTTCTCTTGTAATGTGAAGTGGAAAAAAACAAAGGTGAAGTAGTTCCTTGGTTTTGTAGACAGTAGGGGAATAGTTCTATTTTGATAGCAGCTGAATGGGGGGGGCATGGGGTCCTCATGTCTCAGGGATCTGCTTCTCTTATCCAAAACATCTTTCCTCCCATCATCCTTAGCACCTAGCATATGGTAATGAGTGGAGCCCCTATACTTCCCCCTTTGCACATTTGTCAATTCCCAGATCTCTGTGGCAGACAGGGCAAATGTATCTATGTGAGAGAGAGAGGGAGCCAGAGAGAGTGAGAGAGAGAGAGGGAGCAAGCTCTGACAGCCACAATGAGAGAAAAGTGAAGTTGCATCCCCTCAAGCACTCCCCTGCACCCATCAACACAACAGCAAAGTTAGCTTGCATGTTCCCCGCTCTCCCCACTAACCTCACCCACCCTCCTCTCTTTCAGGACTTGCAGAGTGCCTAGAGACCCTGGAAATGATGGCAGCGCAGCATGGTACAAACACAAATATCAAAATAGAACTATTCCCCTAGTGTCTACAAAACCAAGGAACTACTTCACCTTTGTTTTTTTCCACTTCACATTACAAGAGAAATACGTCCTTCGTTGGCCCTTTTTACGCACTACCATTCGGTTTACACATTTCATCCTGTTGAGTCTCCCAGTCGGCAAGAGCTATATATTTGGGTGGGTGATCCCAATGAAGTCAATGGAAATAGAGAATGTGTTAGAACGGTGATGATTGTGTGCTGCTAGTGTCTTCCCCTTGAAGTCCATAGAGGGCATGGCCTTAACTAGGGGGTGGTCAAAACGGCCGATAATTTGCTCAGCAGAAACAATGCAGAATTCTGGGAAAATTCTGCCACTTCGCCTGCTCTGCCCACACAGAGAAATTGCCAATTTCAGGCTTTTTCTCCCTGAAATTCTGTTTTTTATGGGAAATTTTGTTTTTTGGTGGCCCCAAAAAGTTTCAGACTGAAAACAGATAGTTTGTGAAAAAACACTGTTTCAGATGGTTTGCAAGAAGACATTTATTTTTTCCATGAAATTTTGTTTTAGCGGTCAAAAACATGATATTTCATGGAAAAAACACATTTCAGGAAGCAAAATCTGCATAGAAAATTAGCACAACAGCTAAAAAAAAGTCCCTGCAGGCAGAACAGAGCTGGAGGCGCATTTAGGCAATATCCTTCCACCAGCAGTGAGGATAACTTTGCCCACCCCTAGCCTTGACTAGGGGACTGAAAATGAATCTACAGGGACTGGTCACAAAGTCCATATGAGGGTGGTGTGTCGGGAGCTATGCTTTTTCCTTTCTTATTGGTGTTTCTGTTTTCACACCTTAACCTACCTGTTTTCCCTGCAGTTTCTGGGCCCTATTTTTCACATCTTCTGTTTTTGAGCCCAGCCACAGGCCTCAGAGAAGGACGGTGCACCTTGAGGCCTGAATGCTTCCTCTGCCAGTAGCAGGGCCCCAGGGCTTCTGACAGCAGCAGAGGCCCTATCAGGAGTGGCCTCGAGCGATCAGGCGGGCTCAGCTGAGCCACCTCCTCTGGCCTGGGTCCTGTTCCTGGGGCTCCCAGCTCTGTCTGCCTTGACCTCTCCATGCCCCCTGCTCCAGGGCTCACCTGCTGCCGTCGCCGTGCCAACGAAACCCTCAGGCAGGCAGAGCATTGTGAAATGACAGCCTCCCCTCCCCCGCCGGGGCCTGGGCCCAGGGCTGGGAGCTTGCAAGGCAAAGGCACACATCAGCTCAGCTTCTCCTGAGCTGCTCCAGAGCTTGACCCCCCGGGGTCCCGGGGCCCCAGGGCTGGTGCTGCGAGCCAGGAAGGACGATTTATTGGGAAGTCCTTTCCTTCTTGGTGACTCCTACAAACCATTTTAAGCTCTGTACATATACAAAGGCAACATGTGTCATGCCATTTGGGACATGCTGTTCACATGTCTAGCTCCACTAAAACCCTCCTCAGCATATTTCCGAGCCATCAAGGATGAACCAAGAAAAGTGCAGGGCCCTGACAAATCTGCTTCACCGTCACAGCTTCAACAGACATCTGAGTGTCACACTACATGACAGGTCCGGCCGAGGGCGACAGCGGGGGAAGCTTCACTCACCCAGTGCTACAACAGGGGCTTCCCTCCTACTGAACGGGTGCAGCAGGACAAACTCCTGTCACAGAGAATGGGCGCAACCTCACTGCAAGCTTCATTCACACATGGTCTGGCTAAAGACAGCAAATCAAGCCTCCTACATTGGGCACACTGCACTTTAAAGGGTTAGGCATTGGAAGGCAGAGCTATCCCTCTGCCTCGCACATACTGGAGACCCTGAAGGGCCTCCTCCAGATTGCATTGTTATTGGATCGCCGACCTATCCCCCTGCCCCAAACCTCTCCCATTTACTCTGTCAACATGCTTCTCCTTACCTTCCTGCAAATACAGCACCACTCTAGGCCCAACGGGTGGAACACCAAGCTTCATGGGGCACTTGAAGGTATCCAGTCTCCACCTTTTATCTGTCCTGCTCCTCATTTCACCATGAAGAACCACTGGCAGCATTTCAGCATCATTTTGAAACTGAAGTTATGGAATAGCTACAAAACCAGGGGAATGGCGGCAGGGGGATTTCATTCTGTCCTTTGGCTGTGTGCGCAGTGTCAGAAGAGTTTGAGGACTGCAGAAGACACCGGAACAGATTTCTGGGCGAAAGCGCCAGAGATTCTGGGCCCTGCCCCGAAAGCCTTACAAACGCCTGGCGGGCTTTGCCCTGGCGGGCAAATGCCCCGGGTGGACACTGAGCGCAGTACCTGAGGAAATTAGAGTGAGGTTTGACTCAGGGACAAGCCTGCCAACCTATGCACTATGGCAGCTGAATGGGGGCATGGGGTCCTCATGTCTCAGGGATCTGCTTCTCTTATCCAAAACATCTTTCCTCCCATCATCCTTAGCACCTAGCATATGGTAATGAGTGGAGCCCCTATACTTCATCCTTTGCACATTTGTCAATTCCCAGATCTCTGTGGCAGACAGGGCAAATGTATCTATGTGAGAGAGAGAGGGAGCCAGAGAGAGTGAGAGAGAGAGAGGGAGCAGGCTCTGACAGCCAAAATGAGAGAAAAGTGAAGTTGCATCCCCTCAAGCACTCCCCTGCACCCATCAACACAACAGCAAAGTTAGCTTCCATGTTTCCCGCTCTCCCCACTAACCTCACCCACCCTCCTCTCTTTCAGGACTTGCAGAGTGCCTAGAGACCCTGGAAATTATGGCAGCGGAGCATGGTACAAACACAAATATCAAAATAGAACTATTCCCCTACTGTCTACAAAACCAAGGAACTACTTCACCTTTGTTTTTTTTCCACTTCACATTAAAAAAGAGAAAGACGTCCTTCGTTGGCCCTTTTTACGCACTACCATTCGGTTTACACATTTCATCCTGTTGAGTCTCCCAGGCGGCAAAAGCTATATATTTGGGTGGGTGATCCCAATGAAGTCAATGGAAATAGAGAAGGTGTTAGAACGGTGATGATTGTGTGCTGCTAGTGTCTTCCCCTTGAAGTCCAGGGATATCATGGCCTTGACTAGGGGGTGGTCGAAACGGCCGATAATTTGCTCAGTAGAAAAAATGCAGAATTCTGGGCAAATTCTGCCACTTCGCCTGCTCTGCCCACACAGAGAAATTGCCAATTTCAGGCTTTTTCTCCCTGAAATTCTGTTTTTTATGGGAAATTTTGTTTTTTGGTGGCCCCAAAAAGTTTCAGACTGAAAACAGATAGTTTGTGAAAAAACACTGTTTCAGATGGTTTGCCAGAAGACATTTATTTTTTCCATGACATTTTGTTTTAGCGGTCAAAAACATGATATTTCATGGAAAAAACACATTTCAGGAAGCAAAATCTGCATAGAAAATTAGCACAACAGCTAAAAAAAGTCACTGCAGGCAGAACAGAGCTGGAGGCGCATTTAGGCAATATCGTTCCACCAGCAGTGAGGATAACTTTGCCCACCCCTAGCCTTGACTAGGGGACTGAAAATGAATCTACAGGGACTGGTCACAAAGTCCATATGAGGGTGGTGTGTCGGGAGCTATGCTTTTTCCTTTCTTATTGGTGTTTCTGTTTTCACACCTTAACCTACCTGTTTTCACTGCAGTTTCTGGGCCCTATTTTTCACATCTTCTGTTTTTGAGACCAGCCACAGGCCTCAGAGACGGCCGGTGCACCTTGAGGTCTGAAGGCTCCCTCCACCAGTAGCTGGGCCCCAGGGCTTCTGACAGCAGCAGAGGCCCTGTCAGGAGTGGCCTCGAGCGATCAGGCGGGCTCAGCTGAGCCACCTCCTCTGGTCTGGGTCCTGTTCCTGGGGCTCCCAGCTCTGTCTGCCTTGATCTCTCCATGCCCCCTGCTCCAGGGCTCACCTGCTGCCGTCGCCGTGCCAACGGAACCCTCAGGCAGGCAGAGCATTGTGAAATGACAGCCTCCCCTCCCCCGCCGGGGCCTGGGCCCAGGGCTGGGAGCTTGCAAGGCAAAGGCACACCTCAGCTCAGCTTCTCCTGAGCAGCTCCAGAGCTCGACCCCCCGGGGTCCCGGGGCCCCAGGGCTGGTGCTGAGAGCCAGGAAGGACGATTTATTGGGAGGTCCTTTCCTTCTTGGTGACTCCTACAAACCATTTTAAGCTCTGTACATATACAAAAGCAACATGTGTCATGCCATTTGGGACATGCTGTTCACATGTCTAGCTCCACTAAAACCCTCCTCAGCATATTTCCGAGCCATCAAGGATGAACCAAGAAAAGTGCAGGGCCCTGACAAATCTGCTTCACCGTCACAGCTTCAACAGACATCTGAGTGTCACACTACATGACAGGTCCGGCCGAGGGCGACAGCGGGGGAAGCTTCACTCACCCAGTGCAACAACAGGGGCTTCCCTCCTACTGAACGGGTGCAGCAGGACAAACTCCTGTCACAGAGAATGGGCGCAACCTCACTGCAAGCTTCATTCACACATGGTCTGGCTAAAGACAGCAAATCAAGCCTCCTACATTGGGCACACTGCACTTTAAAGGGTTAGGCATTGGAAGGCAGAGCTATCCCTCTGCCTCGCACATACTGGAGACCCTGAAGGGCCTCCTCCAGATTGCATTGTTACTGGATCGCCGACCTATCCCCCTGCCCCAAACCTCTCCCATTGACTGTCAGCATGCTTCTCCTTACCTTCCTGCAAATGCAGCACCCCTCTAGTCCCAACTGGTGGAACACCAAGCTTCATGGGGCACTTGAAGGTATACAGTCTCCACCTTTTATCTGTCCTGCTCCTCATTTCACCATGAAGAACCACTGGCAGCATTTCAGCATCATTTTGAAACTGAAGTTATGGAATAGCTACAAAATCAGGGGAATGGCGGCAGGGGGATTTCATTCCATTTCATTCTGTCCTTTGGCTGTGTGCGCAGTGTCAGAAGAGTTTGAGGACTGCAGAAGACACCGGAACGGATTTCTGGGCGAAAGCGCCAGAGATTCTGGGCCCTGCCCCGAACGCCTTACAAACGCCTGGCGGGCTTTGCCCTGGCGGGCAAATGCCCCGGGTGGACACTGAGCGCAGTACCTGA
Organism: Ambystoma mexicanum; assembly: GCF_040938575.1. Classification (NCBI taxonomy): domain Eukaryota; kingdom Metazoa; phylum Chordata; class Amphibia; order Caudata; family Ambystomatidae; genus Ambystoma; species Ambystoma mexicanum. The sequence continues at coordinate 1,095,689,013 of NC_090941.1, forward strand.
GGAAATTAGAGTGAGGTTTGACTCAGGGACAAGCCTGCCAACCTATGCACTATGGCAGCTGAATGGGGGCATAGGGTCCTCATGTCTCAGGGATCTGCTTCTCTTATCCAAAACATCTTTCCTCCCATCATCCTTAGCACCTAGCATATGGTAATGAGTGGAGCCCCTATACTTCCCCCTTTGCACATTTGTCAATTCCCAGATCTCTGTGGCAGACAGGGCAAATGTATCTATGTGAGAGAGAGAGGGAGCCAGAGAGAGTGAGAGAGAGAGAGGGAGCAGGCTCTGACAGCCACAATGAGAGAAAAGTGAAGTTGCATCCCCTCAAGCACTCCCCTGCACCCATCAACACAACAGCAAAGTTAGCTTGCATGTTCCCCGCTCTCCCCACTAACCTCACCCACCCTCCTCTCTTTCAGGACTTGCAGAGTGCCTAGAGACCCTGGAAATGATGGCAGCGCAGCATGGTACAAACACAAATATCAAAATAGAACTATTCCCCTACTGTCTACAAAACCAAGGAACTACTTCACCTTTGTTTTTTTTCCACTTCACATTAAAAAAGAGAAAGACGTCCTTCGTTGGCCCTTTTTACGCACTACCATTCGGTTTACACATTTCATCCTGTTGAGTCTCCCAGGCGGCAAAAGCTATATATTTGGGTGGGTGATCCCAATGAAGTCAATGGAAATAGAGAAGGTGTTAGAACGGTGATGATTGTGTGCTGCTAGTGTCTTCCCCTTGAAGTCCATAGAGGGCATGGCCTTAACTAGGGGGTGGTCGAAACGGCCGATAATTTGCTCAGCAGAAACAATGCAGAATTCTGGGCAAATTCTGCCACTTCGCCTGCTCTGCCCACACAGAGAAATTGCCAATTTCAGGCTTTTTCTCCCTGAAATTCTGTTTTTTATGGGAAATTTTGTTTTTTGGTGGCCCCAAAAAGTTTCAGACTGAAAACAGATAGTTTGTGAAAAAAACACTGTTTCAGATGGTTTGCCAGAAGACATTTATTTTTTCCATGAAATTTTGTTTTAGCGGTCAAAAACATGATATTTCAGGGAAAAAACATTTCAGGAAGCAAAATCTGCATAGAAAATTAGCACAACAGCTAAAAAAAGTCCCTGCAGGCAGAACAGAGCTGGAGGCGCATTTAGGCAATATCGTTCCACCAGCAGTGAGGATAACTTTGCCCACCCCTAGCCTTGACTAGGGGACTGAAAATGAATCTACAGGGACTGGCCACAAAGTCCAGATGAGGGTGTGTCGGGAGCTATGCTTTTTCCTTTCTTATTGGTGTTTCTGTTTTCACACCTTAACCTACCTGTTTTCACTGCAGTTTCTGGGCCCTATTTTTCACATGTTCTGTTTTTGAGCCCAGCCACAGGCCTCAGAGAAGGCCGGTGCACCTTGAGGCCTGAAGGCTCCCTCCACCAGTAGCAGGGCCCCAGGGCTTCTGACAGCAGCAGAGGCCCTGTCAGGAGTGGCCTCGAGCGATCAGGTGGGCTCAGCTGAGCCACCTCCTCTGGCCTGGGTCCTGTTCCTGGGGCTCCCAGCTCTGTCTGCCTTGACCTCTCCATGCCCCCTGCTCCAGGGCTCACCTGCTGCCGTCGCCGTGCCAACGGAACCCTCAGGCAGGCAGAGCATTGTGAAATGACAGCCTCCCCTCCCCCGCCGGGGCCTGGGCCCAGGGCTGGGAGCTTGCAAGGCAAAGGCACACCTCAGCTCAGCTTCTCCTGAGCTGCTCCAGAGCTCGACCCCCCGGGGTCCCGGGGCCCCAGGGCTGGTGCTGAGAGCCAGGAAGGACGATTTATTGGGAGGTCCTTTCCTTCTTGGTGACTCCTACAAACCATTTTAAGCTCTGTACATATACAAAGGCAACATGTGTCATGCCATTTGGGACATGCTGTTCACATGTCTAAAACCCTCCTCAGCATATTTCCGAGCCATCAAGGATGAACCAAGAAAAGTGCAGGGCCCTGACAAATCTGCTTCACCGTCACAGCTTCAACAGACATCTGAGTGTCACACTACATGACAGGTCCGGCCGAGGGCGACAGCGGGGGAAGCTTCACTCACCCAGTGCTACAACAGGGGCTTCCCTCCTACTGAACGGGTGCAGCAGGACAAACTCCTGTCACAGAGAATGGGCGCAACCTCACTGCAAGCTTCATTCACACATGGTCTGGCTAAAGACAGCAAATCAAGCCTCCTACATAGGGCACACTGCACTTTAAAGGGTTAGGCATTGGAAGGCAGAGCTATCCCTCTGCCTCGCACATACTGGAGACCCTGAAGGGCCTCCTCCAGATTGCATTGTTACTGGATCGCCGACCTATCCCCCTGCCCCAAACCTCTCCCATTTACTCTGTCAACATGCTTCTCCTTACCTTCCTGCAAATGCAGCACCCCTCTAGGCCCAACGGGTGGAACACCAAGCTTCATGGGGCACTTGAAGGTATACAGTCTCCACCTTTTATCTGTCCTGCTCCTCATTTCACCATGAAGAACCACTGGCAGCATTTCAGCATCATTTTGAAACTGAAGGAACAAGTTACTTACCTGTAACTGTTGTTCTCCAGCATGGGTCTGGCATGGATTCACATGCTCATGAATATTCCCCGTCGTCAGGCTGGGAATCCTCGGTAAAGAAAAAACCAGTATCAGTTTTGTTTCTGATCTGTCTTTCGTAGTAATAACCAATCACTGGTCTCTGCGTCATACTGACCACAGCCAATGACTGCCCTCTACCTAAGCACCGCCTCTGGCAGCCATCTTCAGATTTGGAAGCACGTGAAGTGGCAGTATGACCAAGTGAAGAGCCGCAGAGGGGTAGGCGGGAGGGTTCGCATGTGAATCCATGCCAGACCCATGCTGGAGAACAACAGTTACAGGTAAGTAACTTGTTCCTTCTCCAGCCTGGGGTCTGGCATGGATTCACATGCTCATGAATAAAGAATACATAGCAGTACACACATGCACAACCACGGGAGGTGGCAAAGGCTCAACATTAAGCATTACATCAAACTCAACATTAAGCATCTTACCTCCTCACCAGGCTCACCTCAGGCGAACAGGTTGCGCAGCACTGCTTGGCCGACCCTGGACTCCTCCCTGGAATCCCGGTCGACGCAGTAGAATTTCGTGAAGGTGTGCGTCGACCTCCACGTAGCAGCCCTGCATACGTCCAGCAGGGGCACACCAGAAAGGAACGCCGTGGTAGCTGCGATCGCTCTGGTGGAATGGGCTCTCGGACGGCCAGGCAGCGGTCGGTTTGCCAACCGATGACAGTACATGATACAGCCGGAGAGCCATCTGGAAATGGAAGCCTTCGAGAGAGCCTTCCCCTGATTGACAGGTCCAAAGTTCACAAAGAGTTGTGACGTCTTCCGAAAACACTTTGTGCGGTCCACGTAGAACTTCAGCGCTCTAGCCACATCCAGCGAGTGCAAAGTCCTCTCAGCCGGCGACGAAGGCGACGGGAAGAACACAGGCAACACCAAGGGTTCGTTGAGATGGAAGTCCGACGGTACCTTGGGCATGAAGGAGGGGTGCGTCCTGAGCACTACCCTCGTGTCGTGAAAAGTCAAGTACGGGGCCTTGCAGGAAAGGGCCTGGATCTCTCCCACCCGTCGTGCGGAGGTGATGGCCACAAGAAATGCTGTTTTCCACGACAGAAACTTCAATGGGGCCGAGTGCAGAGGCTCGAAAGGAGGTCCCATGAGCTTGGTCAGCACCACGTTGAGCTCCCACGCCGGGGCCGGAGCCTTCACCGGCGGGAACGATCTGAACAGTCCCTTCATGAACTCTTTCACCAGACGATGAGACCACAAGGACGTCCGGCCCGTGGTTCTGGTGTATCGGGAGATCGCAGCAAGATGAATCTTGATGGACGCGTGTGTCAGTCCAGCTTTGGCCAGCGTCAGCAGGTACGGCAGTACCTGGGGAGCCGTAATCCGTAGAGGGTTAATCTTCTGTGCGTGGCACCAGACAGAGAACCTCTTCCATTTGTGTCCGTAGCATTTAAGAGTCGAGGACGCCCTGGCCTTTGCAAGAACCTCTCTGCAGTCGGCCGGTATGTCGTATCCTCCAAACTCTAGCGCTGCAGGAGTCAGGCCTGCAAGTTCAGCGATTTCGGGTCGTGGTGGAGGATGGCGCCTCCTTCCCTGGAGAGTAGATCCGCATCCACCGGCAGCTTGATTGGCGGGGACGCTGACAAGTCCAGAAGGTCCGGGAACCATATCTGCCTCGGCCACGCAGGTGCTACGAGGATCATCCTGCACCGTGACCTCTTGAGCTGGTTGACGAGCTGGATTAGCAGTGGCAAAGGAGGGAACGCGTAGAGGAACAGGCCCTCCCAGGGGAACGAGAAAGCATCGCCCATGCTCCTCGCCTGGGGAAACCTGCTGGCGAACCTCCGGCACTTGGAGTTCGTCGCCGTCGCGAACAGGTCGATCTGGGGTGTGCCCCACCGTCGGAAGAGGCGATCCACTAGATCCTGCCGTAGTTCCCACTCGTGGCACGAGCGCAGCTCCCTGCTGAGTGAGTCGGCGATGGTGTTTTTTATCCCTGCCAGATGAAACGGCACCAGAAACATCCTTTGGGCGACGGCCCAATGCCACAGGTCCTGCGCCTCCTTGGACAGTGCTGGGGACCTGGTTCCGCCCTGTTTCCTGATGTAAAACATGGTGGTGGTGTTGTCGGTGAAGATCCTCACCACCTTGCCCTTGAGGGACGGAAGGAAGGACCTGAGGGCCCAGAACACTGCACGGAGCTCCAGGACGTTGATATGGAGGGACTTCTCCGTCGGGAGCCAAAGGCCTCTCGCGTGCAGATTTTCGGTGTGCGCTCCCCACCCTTCCAGGGAGGCATCCGTGGTCACTGTCTCCTGGTGGTCTGGGGTCTGGAAGTCCATGCCCGCCGTCAGATGCGCGCGGATGCCCCACTACCGGACCGCTCGGCGGAAACTCTCGTCGAGTGTGATCCTCTCCTCGAAGCCGCCCGTCGTTTGGATCCAGCGCGCGTCCAGGAACTCCTGCAACGGGCGCATCCGGAGCCTGCACAAGGGGATGAGGTAGATGCAAGAAGACATCATTTCGAGGAGGGACTTGATGGACCTCACCTTGGCCGCGTCGGAAACCAACATCCGCTGTACCTTGCCCAGGATGGACCTGGTCCTTTCCTCCGACGGGGAGGCCAGAAGGGACACTGTGTCGAGCTTCGCTCCCAGAAACAGTGCGTTTTGCGCGGGTACCAGGTGGGACTTGGCGTAGTTCACGGAAAATCCCAGGTCCGTGAGAAGTTGGACGGTCCTTGCCGTGTGATCCACGGCGAGCTCCCTCGTCTTGGCTCGGATGAGCCAGTCGTCCAGGTAGGGGTAGACGTGGATCCCCTCGCGGCGCAGCTGCGCCGCCACCGGTGCAAGGCACTTGGTGAATACCCTGGGTGCCGACCGTAGTCCGAAGGGGAGGGCTTTGAACTGGTAGTGACGCCCTTGGACCACAAACCTGAGGAATTTTCGGTGCCCCTTTAGGATGGGAATATGGAAGTAGGCATCCTCCAAATCCAACGACGACAGGAAGTCTCCTTCCTCCAGCTGACCCAGGACGTGCTGGAGGGTGACCATCCGGAACTTTTGCGCCTTGATGAACTTGTTCAGACGTTGCAGGTCTAGGATGGGGCGCCATCCCCCCGTCTTCTTCTTCTCGAGGAAGTATCTCGAGTAAACTCCGGAGCCCCGAAGCCTCTTTGGGACGAGTTCGATGGCGCCCTTCCTGAGCATCGCTTTTACCTCCAGGAGAAGTTGAGGGACGTGAAGTTCTTTCCTGGCCACGGGGGGGACGCGCGGGCACCTTCTCTGGAACTCGAGCGCGTGGCCCCGGGCCAAGGCGTCCAGCACCCAACGGTCGGTGGAGATGGACTCCCACACGCTGACGAAGCTCGCCAGCCGGCCTCCCACCGGGGTGCTTCGGTGGGGGCCCAACCCCACGGCCGGTTCAATCCTGCTTGGACGAGGCTTTGCCGCCTTGACCTCCTTGGCGACGACGGCGGGGTCCGCCAGACTTGCCTCGTCCTCTGTAGGCCTCCTGAGCCGACGAGCGGGCCGCTTGACGGTAGGTGGAGAAACCGCCGCCGGAACCTTTGGAGGCGCCCTTGCCTCCGCTGCTCCGAAAGGGCGTCCGTCGTTGTTGCAGAACTCCCAGGGCCCGGGCCGTCTCAGTGTCCGCTTTAATGGCCTGAAGGGAATCGTCCACTGTTTTGCCAAACAGGTTGTTCCCATCGAAGGGCATGTCCAGGACTCTGGTCTGAACGTCTTGACGGAAGTCCGTAGCCTTGAGCCATCCACGCCGCCTAAGGCAAACGCCGTTGCCCAACTGGCGGAACCCAGTGTCGGCGATGTCCGTCGCAACGGTAATGGCGTGGTCCGAAGCCACCTAACCTTCCTGCAGGATCTCCAGGGCCTCTGTCCTCTTGTCGTCCGGCAGGAAGTCCAGCAGGGGAGCCAGTTTGTACCAGAGCTCCCTGTCGTAGCGGGCCACGATAGCCAAGGCGTTGGCCGCTTTAATCGTCGTCGCTGCCGACGAGATGACTCTGCGTCCCATAGCGTCCAATTTCTTTCCCTCACCGTCCGGTGGGGAAGTCGATGTGGAGGCCGCACCCCCCCCCGCTTTCTTCCTGGCTGCCGCGGAGACGACGGAGTCCGGGGTAGGCTGCGCCCGGAGGCACAGGGGGGCCGTGTCCGGGACCCGGTACTTCTTCTCGTACCGGTCTCTTCTAGCTGGCGTCGTGGAAGGGTTCTTGAGGAGGGTGAGGCCCTCATCCCAAATGTCGTCCAATAGAGGCACTGAGAGGACCGTCTTCCTCTTGGCCTCGCGCCGCTGATAAAGGAAACCTTCCTTCTTCTCCTCCTCAGGGCAGAGTTGAAAAAGCTCGGATGCCCTGGTGATCATGGAGTGGAACGATCCAATCTCGTCGGGCGGAGAAGCCCTGGTGGGAGGCGACGACGGTACATCCTCGTCGTATACCTCGTCGTCCGTACCCGTCGCTGCCGTGTCAGTCCCCGTATCATCCCCTCGGGTGGACGGGGATGAGGGCTGGAAGGGGCGCGATGGCTGAAAAGGAGGTGGAGGGTGGATCCTTCTTTTCTTGGTAGGGGGAACCCCAGAAGGTCCCGGTTCTGGGTCCCCCGACGGGAGAGGTTCCGTCGGCAACGGTAGTCTCGTCCTTATCTCTGAGCATAAGGACTGTATAGCCAACAAAATGGCCGCCGAGTTGTCTCGCGGCGCTGGCAGAGGGGAATCCGACGGGCGATCAGGGGCCCCGTCGGTACCCTCGACGATGTCGTCGTCACCTGCGTCGGGATCCATCCCGACGGGTCGGTCTTCTTCCACGCCGAGGCCGTGGCTTAAGACTTCGACCAGCTCCTCCTCCGAGGTTGAGGCCGAATCTACGACGACGCCCTGCCCCCCCTTTTTCTTCCCCACGGGGGATTTCACGGGGGTCCTATCGATGGGCACAAAAGATGACTCCCTCCGAGGTGGCAGGGAGACTCTAAGCCCCGAGGTCGCCACCACTGGTGTAGCCTGCACAGGCTGAGCCAGGGCCGCCGCGACAGTTTCGATAGAGGGCTTGGCCGGATTGATTAAGGCCTTCACCACCTTAGGTGCGCTCACCGCCTTATCCTTGAGGGGGGGGGACACCGCCTCGCTCCCCCTCCGATGGGGCCTTCGAGCACGACCGGGGCCTCTCCAGGAGCTTCGCCGGGTGCTCGGCCTTCCTCTTACCCGACCCAGAGTGTTGGCTCATGGTTGATGGTGCCGGGGAGGGTGCGCCCTGCCTGGCGTCCGTAGAGCCCGACCGTTCGGCGCTCCCGGTGCCAGCGGACTCGCGGTGCTTGGCCTTATGTTGGACCCCCGTCGCCGGGGCGTCCTCAAAGGTCTTAGAAGACCGCTCAGATTTCTTCTTCTTCTTCTTCTCGCCGGACGGGCTCTTCCCTTCTAGCCAGTTGGCGAGACGTTGATGGCGGTCCTTCATGGTCCGCTCCGACATGTTGCCGCAAAACGCACAGTCCTTCTCCACGTGCGTCTTGTCCTCATGTAGGCAGTAGAGACAAAAAGAGTGTTCGTCCTCCTTGAAGACGTTCTGCAGCTGGCATCCAGGGCAGACCCTGAACAGCTTTCCGGGCGTCGAGCTTCCCTTCTCCTGGGCCATGACCGGGCCTGAGAAACTTCTGGAGTCCTCCAAAAGCGTAGCTCGACGAATCTTCACCCTTGAGGGGCGCAGACGAATCCGACACGGGTCCCCGTTGATCGGATAGAGAGTCGGTGGAGCTTGAGGCTCTTTTGACCGAACAAACGAAGTTTTTGAGAAAAAACGTGAAAAAAAAATAGCACTAACGCTCGAGAGCAATAGCACGAGGATCCCAACACATGAACGTGCGGTAAAAATCTGAAGATGGCTGCCAGAGGCGGTGCTTAGGTAGAGGGCAGTCATTGGCTGTGGTCAGTATGACGCAGAGACCAGTGATTGGTTATTACTACGAAAGACAGATCAGAAACGAAACTGATACTGGTTTTTTCTTTACCGAGGATTCCCAGCCTGACGACGGGGAATATTCATGAGCATGTGAATCCATGCCAGACCCCATGCTGGAGAAGTTATGGAATAGCTACAAAACCAGGGGAATGGCGGCAGGGGGATTTCATTCCATTTCATTCTGTCCTTTGGCTGTGTGCGCAGTGTCAGAAGAGTTTGAGGACTGCAGAAGACACCGGAACAGATTTCTGGGCGAAAGCGCCAGAGATTCTGGGCCCTGCCCCGAACGCCTTACAAACGCCTGGCGGGCTTTGCCCTGGCGGGCAAATGCCCCGGGTGGACACTGAGCGCAGTACCTGAGGAAATTAGAGTGAGGTTTGACTCAGGGACAAGCCTGCCAACCTATGCACTATGGCAGCTGAATGGGGGCATGGGGTCTTCATGTCTCAGGGATCTGCTTCTCTTATCCAAAACATCTTTCCTCCCATCATCCTTAGCACCTAGCATATGGTAATGAGTGGAGCCCCTATACTTCCCCCTTTGCACATTTGTCAATTCCCAGATCTCTGTGGCAGACAGGGCAAATGTATCTATGTGAGAGAGAGAGGGAGCCAGAGAGAGTGAGAGAGAGAGAGGCAGCAGGCTCTGACAGCCACAATGAGAGAAAAGTGAAGTTGCATCCCCTCAAGCACTCCCCTCCACCCATCAACACAACAGCAAAGTTAGCTTCCATGTTCCCCGCTCTCCCCACTAACCTCACCCACCCTCCTCTCTTTCAGGACTTGCAGAGTGCCTAGAGACCCTGGAAATGATGGCAGCGCAGCATGGTACAAACACAAATATCAAAATAGAACTATTCCCCTACTGTCTACAAAACCAAGGAACTACTTCACCTTTGTTTTTTTTCCACTTCACATTAAAAAAGAGAAAGACGTCCTTCGTTGGCCCTTTTTACGCACTACCATTCGGTTTACACATTTCATCCTGTTGAGTCTCCCAGGCGGCAAAAGCTATATATTTGGGTGGGTGATCCCAATGAAGTCAATGGAAATAGAGAAGGTGTTAGAACGGTGATGATTGTGTGCTGCTAGTGTCTTCCCCTTGAAGTCCATAGAGGGCATGGCCTTAACTAGGGGGTGGTCGAAACGGCCGATAATTTGCTCAGCAGAAACAATGCAGAATTCTGGGCAAATTCTGCCACTTCGCCTGCTCTGCCCAAAGAGAGAAATTGCCAATTTCAGGCTTTTTCTCCCTGAAATTCTGTTTTTTTATGGGAAATGTTTTTTGGTGGCCACAAGAAGTTTCAGACTGAAAACAGATAGTTTGTGAAAAAAACACCATTTCAGATGGTTTGCCAGAAGACATTGATTTTTTTCCATGAAATTTTGTTTTAGCGGTCAAAAACATGATATTTCAGGGAAAAAACACACTTCAGGAAGCAAAATCTGCATAGAAAATTGGCACAACAGCTAAAAAATGTCCCTGCAGGCAGAACAGAGCTGGAGGCGAATTTAGGCAATATCGTTCCACCAGTAGTGAGGGTAACTTTGCCCACCCCTAGCCTTGACTAGGGGACTGAAAATGAATCTACAGGGACTGGCCAAAAAGTCCAGATGTGGGTGTGTTAAGAGCTATGCTTTTTCCTTTCTTATTGGTGCTTTTGTTTTCACACCTTAACCTACCTTTCTTCAGTGCAGTGTCTGGGCCCTATTTTTCACATCTTCTGTTTTTGAGCCCAGCCACAGGCCTCAGAGAAGGCCGGTGCACCTTGAGGCCTGAAGGCTCCCTCCACCAGTAGCAGGGCCCCAGGGCTTCTGACATCAGCAGAGGCCCTGTGAGGAGTGGCCTCGAGCCGTCAGGTGGGCTCAGCTGAGCCACCTCCACTGGCCTGGGTCCTGTTCCTGGGGCTCCCAGCTCTGTCTGCCTTGACCTCTCCATGCCCCCTGCTCCAGGGCTCACCTGCTGCCGTCGCCGTGCCAACGGAACCCTCAGGCTGGGCAGAGCATTGTGAAATGACAGCCTCCCCTCCCCCGCCGCTGGGGCCTGGGCCCAGGGCTGGGAGCTTGCAAGGCAAAGACACACCACAGCTCAGCTTCTCCTGAGCTGCTCCAGAGCTCGACCCCCCGGGGTCCCGGGGCCCCAGGGCTGGTGCTGAGAGCCAGGAAGGACGATTTATTGGGAGGTCCTTTCCTTCTTGGTGACTCCTACAAACCATTTTAAGCTCTGTACATATACAAAAGCAACATGTGTCATGCCATTTGGGACATGCTGTTCACATGTCTAGCTCCACTAAAACCCTCCTCAGCATATTTCCGAGCCATCAAGGATGAACCAAGAAAAGTGCAGGGCCCTGACAAATCTGCTTCACCGTCACAGCTTCAACAGACATCTGAGTGTCACACTACATGACAGGTCCGGCCGAGGGCGACAGCGGGGGAAGCTTCACTCACCCAGTGCTACAACAGGGGCTTCCCTCCTACTGAACGGGTGCAGCAGGACAAACTCCTGTCACAGAGAATGGGCGCAACCTCACTGCAAGCTTCATTCACACATGGTCTGGCTAAAGACAGCAAATCAAGCCTCCTACATTGGGCACACTGCACTTTAAAGGGTTAGGCATTGGAAGGCAGAGCTATCCCTCTGCCTCGCACATACTGGAGACCCTGAAGGGCCTCCTCCAGATTGCATTGTTACTGGATCGCCGACCTATCCCCCTGCCCCAAACCTCTCCCATTTACTCTGTCAACATGCTTCTCCTTACCTTCCTGCAAATGCAGCACCCCTCTAGTCCCAACTGGTGGAACACCAAGCTTCATGGGGCACTTGAAGGTATACAGTCTCCACCTTTTATCTGTCCTGCTCCTCATTTCATCATGAAGAACCACTGGCAGCATTTCAGCATCATTTTGAAACTGAAGTTATGGAATAGCTACAAAACCAGGGGAATGGCGGCAGGGGGATTTCATTCCATTTCATTCTGTCCTTTGGCTGTGTGCGCAGTGTCAGAAGAGTTTGAGGACTGCAGAAGACACCGGAACGGATTTCTGGGCGAAAGCGCCAGAGATTCTGGGCCCTGCCCCGAACGCCTTACAAATGCCTGGCGGGCTTTGCCCTGGCGGGCAAATGCCCCGGGTGGACACTGAGCGCAGTACCTGAGGAAATTAGAGTGAGGTTTGACTCAGGGACAAGCCTGCCAACCTATGCACTATGGCAGCTGAATGGGGGCATGGGGTCCTCATGTCTCAGGGATCTGCTTCTCTTATCCAAAACATCTTTCCTCCCCTCATCCTTAGCACCTAGCATATGGTAATGAGTGGAGCCCCTATACTTCCCCCTTTGCACATTTGTCAATTCCCAGATCTCTGTGGCAGACAGGGTAAATGTATCTATGTGTGAGAGAGAGAGGGAGCCAGATAGAGAGAGAGAAAGAGAGAGAGAGAGAGGGGGAGCAGGCTCTGACAGTCACAATGAGAGAAAAGTGAAGTTGCATCCCCTCAAGCACTCCCCTGCACCCATCAACATAACAGCAAAGTTAGCTTCCATGTTCCCCGCTCTCCCCACTAACCTCACCCACCCTCCTCTCTTTCAGGACTTGCAGAGTGCCTAGAGACCCTGGAAATGATGGCAGCGCAGCATGGTACAAACACAAATATCAAAATAGAACTATTCCCCTACTGTCTACAAAACCAAGGAACTACTTCACCTTTGTTTTTTTTCCACTTCACATTAAAAAAGAGAAAGACGTCCTTCGTTGGCCCTTTTTACGCACTACCATTGGGTTTACACATTTCATCCTGTTGAGTCTCCCAGGCGGCAAAAGCTATATATTTGGGTGGGTGATCCCAATGAAGTCAATGGAAATAGAGAAGGTGTTAGAACGGTGATGATTGTGTGCTGCTAGTGTCTTCCCCTTGAAGTCCATAGAGGGCATGGCCTTAACTAGGGGGTAGTCGAAACGGCCGATAATTTGCTCATCAGAAACAATGCAGAATTCTGGGCAAATTCTGCCACTTCGCCTGCTCTGCCCACACAGAGAAATTGCCAATTTCAGGCTTTTTCTCCCTGAAATTCTGTTTTTTATGGGAAATTTTGTTTTTTGGTGGCCCCAAAAAGTTTCAGACTGAAAACAGATAGTTTGTGAAAAAACACTGTTTCAGATGGTTTGCCAGAAGACATTTATTTTTTCCATGAAATTTTGTTTTAGCAGTCAAAAACATGATATTTCATGGAAAAAACACATTTCAGGAAGCAAAATCTGCATAGAAAATTAGCACAACAGCTAAAAAAAGTCCCTGCAGGCAGAACAGAGCTGGAGGCGCATTTAGGCAATATCGTTCCACCAGCAGTGAGGATAACTTTGCCCACCCCTAGCCTTGACTAGGGGACTGAAAATGAATCTACAGGGACTGGTCACAAAGTCCATATGAGGGTGGTGTGTCGGGAGCTATGCTTTTTCCTTTCTTATTGGTGTTTCTGTTTTCACACCTTAACCTACCTGTTTTCACTGCAGTTTCTGGGCCCTATTTTTCACATGTTCTGTTTTTGAGCGCAGCCACAGGCCTCAGAGAAGGCCGGTGCACCTTGAGGCCTGAAGGCTCCCTCCACCAGTAGCAGGGCCCCAGGGCTTCTGACAGCAGCAGAGGCCCTGTCAGGAGTGGCCTCGAGCGATCAGGTGGGCTCAGCTGAGCCACCTCCTCTGGCCTGGGTCCTCTTCCTGGGGCTCCCAGCTCTGTCTGCCTTGACCTCTCCATGCCCCCTGCTCCAGGGCTCACCTGCTGCCGTCGCCGTGCCAACGGAACCATCAGGCAGGCAGAGCATTGTGAAATGACAGCCTCCCCTCCCCCGCCGGGGCCTGGGCCCAGGGCTGGGAGCTTGCAAGGCAAAGGCACACCTCAGCTCAGCTTCTCCTGAGCTGCTCCAGAGCTCGACCCCCCGGGGTCCAGGGGCCCCAGGGCTGGTGCTGAGAGCCAGGAAGGACGATTTATTGGGAGGTCCTTTCCTTCTTGGTGACTCCTACAAACCATTTTAAGCTCTGTACATATACAAAGGCAACATGTGTCATGCCATTTGGGACATGCTGTTCACATGTCTAGCTCCACTAAAACCCTCCTCAGCATATTTCCGAGCCATCAAGGATGAACCAAGAAAAGTGCAGGGCCCTGACAAATCTGCTTCACCGTCACAGCTTCAACAGACATCTGAGTGTCACACTACATGACAGGTCCGGCCGAGGGCGACAGCGGGGGAAGCTTCACTCACCCAGTGCTACAACAGGGGCTTCCCTCCTACTGAACGGGTGCAGCAGGACAAACTCCTGTCACAGAGAATGGGCGCAACCTCACTGCAAGCTTCATTCACACATGGTCTGGCTAAAGACAGCAAATCAAGCCTCCTACATTGGGCACACTGCACTTTAAAGGGTTAGGCATTGGAAGGCAGAGCTATCCCTCTGCCTCGCACATACTGGAGACCCTGAAGGGCCTCCTCCAGATTGCATTGTTACTGGATCGCCGACCTATCCCCCTGCCCCAAACCTCTCCCATTTACTCTGTCAACATGCTTCTCCTTACCTTCCTGCAAATGCAGCACCCCTCTAGGCCCAACGGGTGGAACACCAAGCTTCATGGGGCACTTGAAGGTATACAGTCTCCACCTTTTATCTGTCCTGCTCCTCATTTCACCATGAAGAACCACTGGCAGCATTTCAGCATCATTTTGAAACTGAAGGAACAAGTTACTTACCTGTAACTGTTGTTCTCCAGCATGGGTCTGGCATGGATTCACATGCTCATGAATATTCCCCGTCGCCAGGCTGGGAATCCTCGGTAAAGAAAAAACCAGTATCAGTTTCGTTTCTGATCTGTCTTTCGTAGTAATAACCAATCACTGGTCTCTGCGTCATACTGACCACAGCCAATGACTGCCCTCTACCTAAGCACCGCCTCTGGCAGCCATCTTCAGATTTGGAAGCACGTGAAGTGGCAGTATGACCAAGTGAAGAGCCGCAGAGGGGTAGGCGGGAGGGTTCGCATGTGAATCCATGCCAGACCCATGCTGGAGAACAACAGTTACAGGTAAGTAACTTGTTCCTTCTCCAGCATGGGGTCTGGCATGGATTCACATGCTCATGAATAAAGAATACATAGCAGTACACACATGCACAACCACGGGAGGTGGCAAAGGCTCAACATTAAGCATTACATCAAACTCAACATTAAGCATCTTACCTCCTCACCAGGCTCACCTCAGGCGAACAGGTTGCGCAGCACTGCTTGGCCGACCCTGGACTCCTCCCTGGAATCCCGGTCGACGCAGTAGAATTTCGTGAAGGTGTGCGTCGACCTCCACGTAGCAGCCCTGCATATGTCCAGCAGGGGCACACCAGAAAGGAACGCCGTGGTAGCTGCGATCGCTCTGGTGGAATGGGCTCTCGGACGGCCAGGCAGCGGTCGGTTTGCCAACCGATGACAGTACATGATACAGCCGGAGAGCCATCTGGAAATGGAAGCCTTCGAGAGAGCCTTCCCCTGATTGACAGGTCCAAAGTTCACAAAGAGTTGTGACGTCTTCCGAAAACACTTTGTGCGGTCCACGTAGAACTTCAGCGCTCTAGCCACATCCAGCGAGTGCAAAGTCCTCTCAGCCGGCGACGAAGGCGACGGGAAGAACACAGGCAACACCAAGGGTTCGTTGAGATGGAAGTCCGACGGTACCTTGGGCATGAAGGAGGGGTGCGTCCTGAGCACTACCCTTGTGTCGTGAAAAGTCAAGTACGGGGCCTTGCAGGAAAGGGCCTGGATCTCTCCCACCCGTCGTGCGGAGGTGATGGCCACAAGAAATGCTGTTTTCCACGACAGAAACTTCAATGGGGCCGAGTGCAGAGGCTCGAAAGGAGGTCCCATGAGCTTGGTCAGCACCACGTTGAGCTCCCACGCCGGGGCCGGAGCCTTCACCGGCGGGAACGATCTGAACAGTCCCTTCATGAACTCTTTCACCAGACGATGAGACCACAAGGACGTCCGGCCCGTGGTTCTGGTGTATCGGGAGATCGCAGCAAGATGAATCTTGATGGACGCGTGTGTCAGTCCAGCTTTGGCCAGCGTCAGCAGGTACGGCAGTACCTGGGGAGCCGTAATCCGTAGAGGGTTAATCTTCTGTGCGTGGCACCAGACAGAGAACCTCTTCCATTTGTGTCCGTAGCATTTAAGAGTCGAGGACGCCCTGGCCTTTGCAAGAACCTCTCTGCAGTCGGCCGGTATGTTGTATCCTCCAAACTCTAGCGCTGCAGGAGCCAGGCCTGCAAGTTCAGCGATTTCGGGTCGTGGTGGAGGATGGCGCCTCCTTCCCTGGAGAGTAGATCCGCATCCACCGGCAGCTTGATTGGCGGGGACGCTGACAAGTCCAGAAGGTCCGGGAACCATATCTGCCTCGGCCACGCAGGTGCTACGAGGATCATCCTGCACCGTGACCTCTTGAGCTGGTTGACGAGCCGGGTTAGCAGTGGCAAAGGAGGGAACGCGTAGAGGAACAGGCCCTCCCAGGGGAACGAGAAAGCATCCCCCATGCTCCTCGCCTGGGGAAACCTGCTGGCGAACCTCCGGCACTTGGAGTTCGTCGCCGTCGCGAACAGGTCGATCTGGGGTGTGCCCCACCGTCGGAAGAGGCGATCCACTAGATCCTGCCGTAGTTCCCACTCGTGGCACGAGCGCAGCTCCCTGCTGAGTGAGTCGGCGATGGTGTTTTTTATCCCTGCCAGATGAAACGGCACCAGAAACATCCTTTGGGCGACGGCCCAATGCCACAGGTCCTGCGCCTCCTTGGACAGTGCTGGGGACCTGGTTCCGCCCTGTTTCCTGATGTAAAACATGGTGGTGGTGTTGTCGGTGAAGATCCTCACCACCTTGCCCTTGAGGGACGGAAGGAAGGACATGAGGGCCCAGAACACTGCACGGAGCTCCAGGACGTTGATATGGAGGGACTTCTCCGTCGGGAGCCAAAGGCCTCTCGCGTGCAGATTTTCGGTGTGCGCTCCCCACCCTTCCAGGGAGGCATCCGTGGTCACTGTCTCCTGGTGGTCTGGGGTCTGGAAGTCCATGCCCGCTGTCAGATGCGCGCGGATGCCCCACTACCGGACCGCTCGGCGGAAACTCTCGTCGAGTGTGATCCTCTCCTCGAAGCCGCCCGTCGTTTGGATCCAGCGCGCGTCCAGGAACTCCTGCAACGGGCGCATCCGGAGCCTGCACAAGGGGATGAGGTAGATGCAAGAAGACATCATTCCGAGGAGGGACTTGATGGACCTCACCTTGGCCGCGTCGGAAACCAACATCCGCTGTACCTTGCCCAGGATGGACCTGGTCCTTTCCTCCGACGGGGAGGCCAGAAGGGACACTGTGTCGAGCTTCGCTCCCAGAAACAGTGCGTTTTGCGCGGGTACCAGGTGGGACTTGGCGTAGTTCACGGAAAATCCCAGGTCCGTGAGAAGTTGGACGGTCCTTGCCGTGTGATCCACGGCGAGCTCCCTCGTCTTGGCTCGGATGAGCCAGTCGTCCAGGTAGGGGTAGACGTGGATCCCCTCGCGGCGCAGCTGCGCCGCCACCGGTGCAAGGCACTTGGTGAATACCCTGGGTGCCGACCGTAGTCCGAAGGGGAGGGCTTTGAACTGGTAGTGACGCCCTTGGACCACAAACCTGAGGAATTTTCGGTGCCCCTTTAGGATGGGAATATGGAAGTAGGCATCCTCCAAATCCAACGACGACAGGAAGTCTCCTTCCTCCAGCTGACCCAGGACGTGCTGGAGGGTGACCATCCGGAACTTTTGCGCCTTCATGAACTTGTTCAGACGTTGCAGGTCTAGGATGGGGCGCCATCCCCCCGTCTTCTTCTTCACGAGGAAGTATCTCGAGTAAACTCCGGAGCCCCGAAGCCTCTTTGGGACGAGTTCGATGGCGCCCTTCCTGAGCATCGCTTTTACCTCCAGGAGAAGTTGAGGGACGTGAAGTTCTTTCCTGGCCACGGGGGGACGCGCGGGCACCTTCTCTGGAACTCGAGCGCGTGGCCCTGGGCCAAGGCGTCCAGCACCCAACGGTCGGTAGAGATGGACTCCCACACGCTGACGAAGCTCGCCAGCCGGCCTCCCACCGGGGTGCTTCGGTGGGGGCCCAACCCCACGGCCGGTTCAATCCTGCTTGGACGAGGCTTTGACCTCCTTGGCGACGACGGCGGGGTCCGCCAGACTTGCCTCGTCCTCTGTAGGCCTCCTGAGCCGACGAGCGGGCCGCTTGACGGTAGGTGGAGAAACCGCAGCCGGAACCTTTGGAGGCGCCCTTGCCTCCGCTGCTCCGAAAGGGCGTCCGTCGTTGTTGCAGAACTCCCAGGGCCCGGGCCGTCTCAGTGTCCGCTTTAATGGCCTGAAGGGAATCGTCCACTGTTTTGCCAAACAGGTTGTTCCCATCGAAGGGCATGTCCAGGACTCTGGTCTGAACGTCTTGACGGAAGTCCGTAGCCTTGAGCCATCCACGCCGCCTAAGGCAAACGCCGTTGCCCAACTGGCGGAACCCAGTGTCGGCGATGTCCGTCGCAACGGTAATGGCATGGTCCGAAGCCACCTAACCTTCCTGCAGGATCTCCAGGGCCTCTGTCCTCTTGTCGTCCGGCAGGAAGTCCAGCAGGGGAGCCAGTTTGTATCAGAGCTCCCTGTCGTAGCGGGCCACGATAGCCAAGGCGTTGGCCGCTTTAATCGTCGTCGCTGCCGACGAGATGACTCTGCGTCCCATAGCGTCCAATTTCTTTCCCTCACCGTCCGGTGGGGAAGTCGATGTGGAGGCCGCACCCCCCCCCGCTTTCTTCCTGGCTGCCGCGGAGACGACGGAGTCCGGGGTAGGCTGCGCCCGGAGGCACAGGGGGGCCGTGTCCGGGACCCGGTACTTCTTCTCGTACCGGTCTCTTCTAGCTGGCGTCGTGGAAGGGTTCTTGAGGAGGGTGAGGCCCTCATCCCAAATGTCGTCCAATAGAGGCACTGAGAGGACCGTCTTCCTCTTGGCCTCGCGCCGCTGATAAAGGAAACCTTCCTTCTTCTCCTCCTCAGGGCAGAGTTGAAAAAGCTCGGATGCCCTGGTGATCATGGAGTGGAACGATCCAATCTCGTCGGGCGGAGAAGCCCTGGTGGGAGGCGACGACGGTACATCCTCGTCGTATACCTCGTCGTCCGTACCCGTCGCTGCCGTGTCAGTCCCCGTATCATCCCCTCGGGTGGACGGGGATTAGGGCTGGAAGGGGCGCGATGGCTGAAAAGGAGGTGGAGGGTGGATCCTTCTTTTCTTGGTAGGGGGAACCCCAGAAGGTCCCGGTTCTGGGTCCCCCGACGGGAGAGGTTCCGTCGGCAACGGTAGTCTCGTCCTTATCTCTGAGCATAAGGACTGTATAGCCAACAAAATGGCCGCCGAGTTGTCTCGCGGCGCTGGCAGAGGGGAATCCGACGGGCGATCAGGGGCCCCGTCGGTACCCTCGACGATGTCGTCGTCACCTGCGTCGGGATCCATCCCGACGGGTCGGTCTTCTTCCACGCCGAGGCCGTGGCTTAAGACTTCGACCAGCTCCTCCTCCGAGGTTGAGGCCGAATCTACGACGACGCCCTGCCCCCCCTTTTTCTTCCCCACGGGGGATTTCACGGGGGTCCTATCGATGGGCACAAAAGATGACTCCCTCCGAGGTGGCAGGGAGACTCTAAGCCCCGAGGTCGCCACCACTGGTGTAGCCTGCACAGGCTGAGCCAGGGCCGCCGCGACAGTTTCGATAGAGGGCTTGGCCGGATTGATTAAGGCCTTCACCACCTTAGGTGCGCTCACCGCCTTATCCTTGAGGGGGGGACACCGCCTCGCTCCCCCTCCGATGGGGCCTTCGAGCACGACCGGGGCCTCTCCAGGAGCTTCGCCGGGTGCTCGGCCTTCCTCTTACCCGACCCAGAGTGTTGGCTCATGGTTGATGGTGCCGGGAGGGTGCGCCGTGCCTGGCGTCCGTAGAGCCCGACCGTTCGGCGCTCCCGGTGCCAGCGGACTCGCGGTGCTTGGCCTTATGTTGGACCCCCGTCGCCGGGGCGTCCTCAAAGGTCTTAGAAGACCGCTCAGATTTCTTCTTCTTCTTCTTCTCGCCGGACGGGCTCTTCCCTTCTAGCCAGTTGGCGAGATGTTGATGGCGGTCCTTCATGGTCCGCTCCGACATGTTGCCGCAAAACGCACAGTCCTTCTCCACGTGCGTCTTGTCCTCATGTAGGCAGTAGAGACAAAAAGAGTGTTCGTCCTCCTTGAAGACGTTCTGCAGCTGGCATCCAGGGCAGACCCTGAACAGCTTTCCGGGCGTCGAGCTTCCCTTCTCCTGGGCCATGACCGGGCCTGAGAAACTTCTGGAGTCCTCCAAAAGCGTAGCTCGACGAATCTTCACCCTTGAGGGGCGCAGACGAATCCGACACGGGTCCCCGTTGATCGGATAGAGAGTCGGTGGAGCTTGAGGCTCTTTTGACTGAACAAACGAAGTTTTTGAGAAAAAACGTGAAAAAAAAATAGCACTAACGCTCGAGAGCAATAGCACGAGGATCCCAACACATGAACGTGCGGTAAAAATCTGAAGATGGCTGCCAGAGGCGGTGCTTAGGTAGAGGGCAGTCATTGGCTGTGGTCAGTATGACGCAGAGACCAGTGATTGGTTATTACTACGAAAGACAGATCAGAAACGAAACTGATACTGGTTTTTTCTTTACCGAGGATTCCCAGCCTGACGACGGGGAATATTCATGAGCATGTGAATCCATGCCAGACCCCATGCTGGAGAAGTTATGGAATAGCTACAAAACCAGGGGAATGGCGGCAGGGGGATTTCATTCCATTTCATTCTGTCCTTTGGCTGTGTGCGCAGTGTCAGAAGAGTTTGAGGACTGCAGAAGACACCGGAACAGATTTCTGGGCGAAAGCGCCAGAGATTCTGGGCCCTGCCCCGAACGCCTTACAAACGCCTGGCGGGCTTTGCCCTGGCGGGCAAATGCCCCGGGTGGACACTGAGCGCAGTACCTGAGGAAATTAGAGTGAGGTTTGACTCAGGGACAAGCCTGCCAACCTATGCACTATGGCAGCTGAATGGGGGCATGGGGTCTTCATGTCTCAGGGATCTGCTTCTCTTATCCAAAACATCTTTCCTCCCATCATCCTTAGCACCTAGCATATGGTAATGAGTGGAGCCCCTATACTTCCCCCTTTGCACATTTGTCAATTCCCAGATCTCTGTGGCAGACAGGGCACATGTATCTATGTGAGAGAGAGAGGGAGCCAGAGAGAGTGAGAAAGAGAGAGGCAGCAGGCTCTGACAGCCACAATGAGAGAAAAGTGAAGTTGCATCCCCTCAAGCACTCCCCTCCACCCATCAACACAACAGCAAAGTTAGCTTCCATGTTCCCCGCTCTCCCCACTAACCTCACCCACCCTCCTCTCTTTCAGGACTTGCAGAGTGCCTAGAGACCCTGGAAATGATGGCAGCGCAGCATGGTACAAACACAAATATCAAAATAGAACTATTCCCCTACTGTCTACAAAACCAAGGAACTACTTCACCTTTGTTTTTTTTCCACTTCACATTAAAAAAGAGAAAGACGTCCTTCGTTGGCCCTTTTTACGCACTACCATTCGGTTTACACATTTCATCCTGTTGAGTCTCCCAGGCGGCAAAAGCTATATATTTGGGTGGGTGATCCCAATGAAGTCAATGGAAATAGAGAAGGTGTTAGAACGGTGATGATTGTGTGCTGCTAGTGTCTTCCCCTTGAAGTCCATAGAGGGCATGGCCTTAACTAGGGGGTGGTCGAAACGGCCGATAATTTGCTCAGCAGAAACAATGCAGAATTCTGGGCAAATTCTGCCACTTCGCCTGCTCTGCCCACACAGAGAAATTGCCAATTTCAGGCTTTTTCTCCCTGAAATTCTGTTTTTTTATGGGAAATGTTGTTTTTGGGTGGCCACAAGAAGTTTCAGACTGAAAACAGATAGTTTGTGAAAAAAACACTGTTTCAGATGGTTTGCCAGAAGACATTTATTTTTTCCATGAAATTTTGTTTTAGCAGTCAAAAACATGATATTTCATGGAAAAAACACATTTCAGGAAGCAAAATCTGCATAGAAAATTAGCACAACAGCTAAAAAAAGTCCCTGCAGGCAGAACAGAGCTGGAGGCGCATTTAGGCAATATCGTTCCACCAGCAGTGAGGATAACTTTGCCCACCCCTAGCCTTGACTAGGGGACTGAAAATGAATCTACAGGGACTGGTCACAAAGTCCATATGAGGGTGGTGTGTCGGGAGCTATGCTTTTTCCTTTCTTATTGGTGTTTCTGTTTTCACACCTTAACCTACCTGTTTTCACTGCAGTTTCTGGGCCCTATTTTTCACATGTTCTGTTTTTGAGCCCAACCACAGGCCTCAGAGAAGGCCGGTGCACCTTGAGGCCTGAAGGCTCCCTCCACCAGTAGCAGGGCCCCAGGGCTTCTGACAGCAGCAGAGGCCCTGTCAGGAGTGGCCTCGAGCGATCAGGTGGGCTCAGCTGAGCCACCTCCTCTGGCCTGGGTCCTGTTCCTGGGGCTCCCAGCTCTGTCTGCCTTGACCTCTCCATGCCCCCTGCTCCAGGGCTCACCTGCTGCCGTCGCCGTGCCAACGGAACCATCAGGCAGGCAGAGCATTGTGAAATGACAGCCTCCCCTCCCCCGCCGGGGCCTGGGCCCAGGGCTGGGAGCTTGCAAGGCAAAGGCACACCTCAGCTCAGCTTCTCCTGAGCTGCTCCAGAGCTCGACCCCCCGGGGTCCAGGGGCCCCAGGGCTGGTGCTGAGAGCCAGGAAGGACGATTTATTGGGAGGTCCTTTCCTTCTTGGTGACTCCTACAAACCATTTTAAGCTCTGTACATATACAAAGGCAACATGTGTCATGCCATTTGGGACATGCTGTTCACATGTCTAGCTCCACTAAAACCCTCCTCAGCATATTTCCGAGCCATCAAGGATGAACCAAGAAAAGTGCAGGGCCCTGACAAATCTGCTTCACCGTCACAGCTTCAACAGACATCTGAGTGTCACACTACATGACAGGTCCGGCCGAGGGCGACAGCGGGGGAAGCTTCACTCACCCAGTGCTACAACAGGGGCTTCCCTCCTACTGAACGGGTGCAGCAGGACAAACTCCTGTCACAGAGAATGGGCGCAACCTCACTGCAAGCTTCATTCACACATGGTCTGGCTAAAGACAGCAAATCAAGCCTCCTACATTGGGCACACTGCACTTTAAAGGGTTAGGCATTGGAAGGCAGAGCTATCCCTCTGCCTCGCACATACTGGAGACCCTGAAGGGCCTCCTCCAGATTGCATTGTTACTGGATCACCGACCTATCCCCCTGCCCCAAACCTCTCCCATTTACTCTGTCAACATGCTTCTCCTTACCTTCCTGCAAATGCAGCACCCCTCTAGGCCCAACGGGTGGAACACCAAGCTTCATGGGGCACTTGAAGGTATACAGTCTCCACCTTTTATCTGTCCTGCTCCTCATTTCACCATGAAGAACCACTGGCAGCATTTCAGCATCATTTTGAAACTGAAGGAACAAGTTACTTACCTGTAACTGTTGTTCTCCAGCATGGGTCTGGCATGGATTCACATGCTCATGAATATTCCCCGTCGTCAGGCTGGGAATCCTCGGTAAAGAAAAAACCAGTATCAGTTTCGTTTCTGATCTGTCTTTCGTAGTAATAACCAATCACTGGTCTCTGCGTCATACTGACCACAGCCAATGACTGCCCTCTACCTAAGCACCGCCTCTGGCAGCCATCTTCAGATTTGGAAGCACGTGAAGTGGCAGTATGACCAAGTGAAGAGCCGCAGAGGGGTAGGCGGGAGGGTTCGCATGTGAATCCATGCCAGACCCATGCTGGAGAACAACAGTTACAGGTAAGTAACTTGTTCCTTCTCCAGCATGGGGTCTGGCATGGATTCACATGCTCATGAATAAAGAATACATAGCAGTA
Organism: Ambystoma mexicanum; assembly: GCF_040938575.1. NCBI lineage: Eukaryota > Metazoa > Chordata > Amphibia > Caudata > Ambystomatidae > Ambystoma > Ambystoma mexicanum. Next base: position 1,095,712,591 of record NC_090941.1, read on the forward strand.
CACACATGCACAACCACGGGAGGTGGCAAAGGCTCAACATTAAGCATTACATCAAACTCAACATTAAGCATCTTACCTCCTCACCAGGCTCACCTCAGGCGAACAGGTTGCGCAGCACTGCTTGGCCGACCCTGGACTCCTCCCTGGAATCCCGGTCGACGCAGTAGAATTTCGTGAAGGTGTGCGTCGACCTCCACGTAGCAGCCCTGCATATGTCCAGCAGGGGCACACCAGAAAGGAACGCCGTGGTAGCTGCGATCGCTCTGGTGGAATGGGCTCTCGGACGGCCAGGCAGCGGTCGGTTTGCCAACCGATGACAGTACATGATACAGCCGGAGAGCCATCTGGAAATGGAAGCCTTCGAGAGAGCCTTCCCCTGATTGACAGGTCCAAAGTTCACAAAGAGTTGTGACGTCTTCCGAAAACACTTCGTGCGGTCCACGTAGAACTTCAGCGCTCTAGCCACATCCAGCGAGTGCAAAGTCCTCTCAGCCGGCGACGAAGGCGACGGGAAGAACACAGGCAACACCAAGGGTTCGTTGAGATGGAAGTCCGACGGTACCTTGGGCATGAAGGAGGGGTGCGTCCTGAGCACTACCCTCGTGTCGTGAAAAGTCAAGTACGGGGCCTTGCAGGAAAGGGCCTGGATCTCTCCCACCCGTCGTGCGGAGGTGATGGCCACAAGAAATGCTGTTTTCCACGACAGAAACTTCAATGGGGCCGAGTGCAGAGGCTCGAAAGGAGGTCCCATGAGCTTGGTCAGCACCACGTTGAGCTCCCACGCCGGGGCCGGAGCCTTCACCGGCGGGAACGATCTGAACAGTCCCTTCATGAACTCTTTCACCAGACGATGAGACCACAAGGACGTCCGGCCCGTGGTTCTGGTGTATCGGGAGATCGCAGCAAGATGAATCTTGATGGACGCGTGTGTCAGTCCAGCTTTGGCCAGCGTCAGCAGGTACGGCAGTACCTGGGGAGCCGTAATCCGTAGAGGGTTAATCTTCTGTGCGTGGCACCAGACAGAGAACCTCTTCCATTTGTGTCCGTAGCATTTAAGAGTCGAGGACGCCCTGGCCTTTGCAAGAACCTCTCTGCAGTCGGCCGGTATGTCGTATCCTCCAAACTCTAGCGCTGCAGGAGCCAGGCCTGCAAGTTCAGCGATTTCGGGTCGTGGTGGAGGATGGCGCCTCCTTCCTGGAGAGTAGATCCGCATCCACCGGCAGCTTGATTGGCGGGGACGCTGACAAGTCCAGAAGGTCCGGGAACCATATCTGCCTCGGCCACGCAGGTGCTACGAGGATCATCCTGCACCGTGACCTCTTGAGCTGGTTGACGAGCCGGATTAGCAGTGGCAAAGGAGGGAACGCGTAGAGGAACAGGCCCTCCCAGGGGAACGAGAAAGCATCGCTCATGCTCCTCGCCTGGGGAAACCTGCTGGCGAACCTCCGGCACTTGGAGTTCGTCGCCGTCGCGAACAGGTCGATCTGGGGTGTGCCCCACCGTCGGAAGAGGCGATCCACTAGATCCTGCCGTAGTTCCCACTCGTGGCACGAGCGCAGCTCCCTGCTGAGTGAGTCGGCGATGGTGTTTTTTATCCCTGCCAGATGAAACGGCACCAGAAACATCCTTTGGGCGACGGCCCAATGCCACAGGTCCTGCGCCTCCTTGGACAGTGCTGGGGACCTGGTTCCGCCCTGTTTCCTGATGTAAAACATGGTGGTGGTGTTGTCGGTGAAGATCCTCACCACCTTGCCCTTGAGGGACGGAAGGAAGGACCTGAGGGCCCAGAACACTGCACGGAGCTCCAGGACGTTGATATGGAGGGACTTCTCCGTCGGGAGCCAAAGGCCTCTCGCGTGCAGATTTTCGGTGTGCGCTCCCCACCCTTCCAGGGAGGCATCCGTGGTCACTGTCTCCTGGTGGTCTGGGGTCTGGAAGTCCATGCCCGCCGTCAGATGCGCGCGGATGCCCCACTACCGGACCGCTCGGCGGAAACTCTCGTCGAGTGTGATCCTCTCCTCGAAGCCGCCCGTCGTTTGGATCCAGCGCGCGTCCAGGAACTCCTGCAACGGGCGCATCCGGAGCCTGCACAAGGGGATGAGGTAGATGCAAGAAGACATCATTCCGAGGAGGGACTTGATGGACCTCACCTTGGCCGCGTCGGAAACCAACATCCGCTGTACCTTGCCCAGGATGGACCTGGTCCTTTCCTCCGACGGGGAGGCCAGAAGGGACACTGTGTCGAGCTTCGCTCCCAGAAACAGTGCGTTTTGCGCGGGTACCAGGTGGGACTTGGCGTAGTTCACGGAAAATCCCAGGTCCGTGAGAAGTTGGACGGTCCTTGCCGTGTGATCCACGGCGAGCTCCCTCGTCTTGGCTCGGATGAGCCAGTCGTCCAGGTAGGGGTAGACGTGGATCCCCTCGCGGCGCAGCTGCGCCGCCACCGGTGCAAGGCACTTGGTGAATACCCTGGGTGCCGACCGTAGTCCGAAGGGGAGGGCTTTGAACTGGTAGTGACGCCCTTGGACCACAAACCTGAGGAATTTTCGGTGCCCCTTTAGGATGGGAATTTGGAAGTAGGCATCCTCCAAATCCAACGACGACAGGAAGTCTCCTTCCTCCAGCTGACCCAGGACGTGCTGGAGGGTGACCATCCGGAACTTTTGCGCCTTGATGAACTTGTTCAGACGTCGCAGGTCCAGGATGGGGCGCCATCCCCCCGTCTTCTTCTTCACGAGGAAGTATCTCGAGTAAACTCCGGAGCCCCGAAGCCTCTTTGGGACGAGTTCGATGGCGCCCTTCCTGAGCATCGCTTTTACCTCCAGGAGAAGTTGAGGGACGTGAAGTTCTTTCCTGGCCACGGGGGGGGACGCGCGGGCACCTTCTCTGGAACTCAAGCGCGTGGCCCCGGGCCAAGGCGTCCAGCACCCAACGGTCGGTGGAGATGGACTCCCACACGCTGACGAAGCTCGCCAGCCGGCCTCCCACCGGGGTGCTTCGGTGGGGGCCCAACCCCACGGCCGGTTCAATCCTGCTTGGACGAGGCTTTGCCGCCTTGACCTCCTTGGCGACGACGGCGGGGTCCGCCAGACTTGCCTCGTCCTCTGTAGGCCTCCTGAGCCGACGAGCGGGCCGCTTGACGGTAGGTGGAGAAACCGCCGCCGGAACCTTTGGAGGCACCCTTGCCTCCGCTGCTCCTAAAGGGCGTCCGTCGTTGTTGCAGAACTCCCAGGGCCCGGGCCGTCTCAGTGTCCGCTTTAATGGCCTGAAGGGAATCGTCCACTGTTTTGCCAAACAGGTTGTTCCCATCGAAGGGCATGTCCAGGACTCTGGTCTGAACGTCTTGACGGAAGTCCGTAGCCTTGAGCCATCCACGCCGCCTAAGGCAAACGCCGTTGCCCAACTGGCGGAACCCAGTGTCGGCGATGTCCGTCGCAACGGTAATGGCGTGGTCCGAAGCCACCTCACCTTCCTGCAGGATCTCCAGGGCCTCTGTCCTCTTGTCGTCCGGCAGGAAGTCCAGCAGGGGAGCCAGTTTGTACCAGAGCTCCCTGTCGTAGCGGGCCACGATAGCCAAGGCGTTGGCCGATTTAATCGTCGTCGCTGCCGACGAGATGACTCTGCGTCCCATAGCGTCCAATTTCTTTCCCTCACCGTCCGGTGGGGAAGTCGATGTGGAGGCCGCACCCCCCCCGCTTTCTTCCTGGCTGCCGCGGAGACGACGGAGTCCGGGGTAGGCTGCGCCCGGAGGCACAGGGGGGCCGTGTCCGGGACCCGGTACTTCTTCTCGTACCGGTCTCTTCTAGCTGGCGTCGTGGAAGGGTTCTTGAGGAGGGTGAGGCCCTCATCCCAAATGTCGTCCAATAGAGGCACTGAGAGTACCGTCTTCCTCTTGGCCTCGCGCCGCTGATAAAGGAAACCTTCCTTCTTCTCCTCCTCAGGGCAGAGTTGAAAAAGCTCGGATGCCCTGGTGATCATGGAGTGGAACGATCCAATCTCGTCGGGCGGAGAAGCCCTGGTGGGAGGCGACGACGGTACATCCTCGTCGTATACCTCGTCGTCCGTACCCGTCGCTGCCGTGTCAGTCCCCGTATCATCCCCTCGGGTGGACGGGGATGAGGGCTGGAAGGGGCGCGACGGCTGAAAAGGAGGCGGAGGGTGGATCCTTCTTTTCTTGGTAGGGGGAACCCCAGAAGGTCCCGGTTCTGGGTCCCCCGACGGGAGAGGTTCCGTCGGCAACGGTAGTCTCGTCCTTATCTCTGAGCATAAGGACTGTATAGTCAACAAAATGGCCGCCGAGTTGTCTCGCGGCGCTGGCAGAGGGGAATCCGACGGGCGATCAGGGGCCCCATCGGTACCCTCGACGATGTCGTCACCTGCGTCGGGATCCATCCCGACGGGTCGGTCTTCTTCCACGCCGAGGCCGTGGCTTAAGACTTCGACCAGCTCCTCCTCCGAGGTTGAGGCCGAATCTACGACGACGCCCTGCCCCCCCTTTTTCTTCCCCACGGGGGATTTCACGGGGGTCCTATCGATGGGCACAAAAGATGACTCCCTCCGAGGTGGCAGGGAGACTCTAAGCCCCGAGGTCGCCACCACTGGTGTAGCCTGCACAGGCTGAGCCAGGGCCGCCGCGACAGTTTCGATAGAGGGCTTGGCCGGATTGATTAAGGCCTTCACCACCTTAGGTGCGCTCACCACCTTATCCTTGAGGGGGGGGGACACCGCCTCGCTCCCCCTCCGATGGGGCCTTCGAGCTCGACCGGGGCCTCTCCAGGAGCTTCGCCGGGTGCTCGGCCTTCCTCTTACCCGACCCAGAGTGTTGGCTCATGGTTGATGGTGCCGGGGAGGGTGCGCCCTGCCTGGCGTCCGTAGAGCCCGACCGTTCGGCGCTCCCGGTGCCAGCGGACTCGCGGTGCTTGGCCTTATGTTGGACCCCCGTCGCCGGGGCGTCCTCAAAGGTCTTAGAAGACCGCTCAGATTTCTTCTTCTTCTTCTTCTCGCCGGACGGGCTCTTCCCTTCTAGCCAGTTGGCGAGACGTTGATGGCGGTCCTTCATGGTCCGCTCCGACATGTTGCCGCAAAACGCACAGTCCTTCTCCACGTGCGTCTTGTCCTCATGTAGGCAGTAGAGACAAAAAGAGTGTTCGTCCTCCTTGAAGACGTTCTGCAGCTGGCATCCAGGGCAGACCCTGAACAGCTTTCCGGGCGTCGAGCTTCCCTTCTCCTGGGCCATGACCGGGCCTGAGAAACTTCTGGAGTCCTCCAAAAGCGTAGCTCGACGAATCTTCACCCTTGAGGGGCGCAGACGAATCCGACACGGGTCCCCGTTGATCGGATAGAGAGTCGGTGGAGCTTGAGGCTCTTTTGACCGAAAAAACGAAGCTTTTGAGAAAAAACGTGAAAAAAAAATAGCACTAACACTCGAGAGCAATAGCACGAGGATCCCAACACATGAACGTGCGGTAAAAATCTGAAGATGGCTGCCAGAGGCGGTGCTTAGGTAGAGGGCAGTCATTGGCTGTGGTCAGTATGACGCAGAGACCAGTGATTGGTTATTACTACGAAAGACAGATCAGAAACGAAACTGATACTGGTTTTTTCTTTACCGAGGATTCCCAGCCTGACGACGGGGAATATTCATGAGCATGTGAATCCATGCAAGACCCCATGCTGGAGAAGTTATGGAATAGCTACAAAACCAGGGGAATGGCGGCAGGGGGATTTCATTCCATTCCATTCTGTCCTTTGGCTGTGTGCGCAGTGTCAGAAGAGTTTGAGGACTGCAGAAGACACCGGAACAGATTTCTGGGCGAAAGCGCCAGAGATTCTGGGCCCTGCCCCGAACGCCTTACAAACGCCTGGCGGGCTTTGCCCTGGCGGGCAAATGCCCCGGGTGGACACTGAGCGCAGTACCTGAGGAAATTAGAGTGAGGTTTGACTCAGGGACAAGCCTGCCAACCTATGCACTATGGCAGCTGAATGGGGGCATGGGGTCTTCATGTCTCAGGGATCTGCTTCTCTTATCCAAAACATCTTTCCTCCCATCATCCTTAGCACCTAGCATATGGTAATGAGTGGAGCCCCTATACTTCCCCCTTTGCACATTTGTCAATTCCCAGATCTCTGTGGCAGACAGGGCAAATGTATCTATGTGAGAGAGAGCGGGAGCCAGAGAGAGTGAGAGAGAGAGAGGGAGCAGGCTCTGACAGCCACAATGAGAGAAAAGTGAAGTTGCATCCCCTCAAGCACTCCCCTGCACCCATCAACACAACAGCAAAGTTAGCTTCCATGTTCCCCGCTCTCCCCACTAACCTCACCCACCCTCCTCTCTTTCAGGACTTGCAGAGTGCCTAGAGACCCTGGAAATGATGGCAGCGGAGCATGGTACAAACACAAATATCAAAATAGAACTATTCCCCTACTGTCTACAAAACCAAGGAACTACTTCACCTTTGTTTTTTTTCCACTTCACATTAAAAAAGAGAAAGACGTCCTTCGTTGGCCCTTTTTACGCACTACCATTCGGTTTACACATTTCATCCTGTTGAGTCTCCCAGGCGGCAAAAGCTATATATTTGGGTGGGTGATCCCAATGAAGTCAATGGAAATAGAGAAGGTGTTAGAACGGTGATGATTGTGTGCTGCTAGTGTCTTCCCCTTGAAGTCCATAGAGGGCATGGCCTTAACTAGGGGGTGGTCGAAACGGCCGATAATTTGCTCAGCAGAAACAATGCAGAATTCTGGGCAAATTCTGCCACTTCGCCTGCTCTGCCCACACAGAGAAATTGCGAACAGAGCTGGAGGCGCATTTAGGCAATATCGTTCCACCAGCACTGAGGATAACTTTGCCCACGCCTAGCCTTGACTAGGGGACTGAAAATGAATCTACAGGGACTGGTCACAAAATCCATATGAGGGTGGTGTGTCGGGAGCTATGCTTTTTCCTTTCTTATTGGTGTTTCTGTTTTCACACCTTAACCTACCTGTTTTCACTGCAGTTTCTGGGCCCTATTTTTCACATCTTCTGTTTTTGAGCCCAGCCACAGGCCTCAGAGAAGGCCGGTGCACCTTGAGGCCTGAAGGCTCCCTCCACCAGTAGCAGGGCCCCAGGGCTTCTAACAGCAGCAGAGGCCCTGTCAGGAGTGGCCTCGAGCGATCAGGCGGGCTCAGCTGAGCCACCTCCTCTGGCCTGGGTCCTGTTCCTGGGGCTCCCAGCTCTGTCTGCCTTGACCTCTCCATGCCCCCTGCTCCAGGGCTCACCTGCTGCCGTCGCCGTGCCAACGGAACCCTCAGGCAGGCAGAGCATTGTGAAATGACAGCCTCCCCTCCCCCGCCGGGGCCTGGGCCCAGGGCTGGGAGCTTGCAAGGCAAAGGCACACCTCAGCTCAGCTTCTCCTGAGCTGCTCCAGAGCTCGACCCCCCGGGGTCCCGGGGCCCCAGGGCTGGTGCTGAGAGCCAGGAAGGACGATTTATTGGGAGGTCCTTTCCTTCTTGGTGACTCCTACAAACCATTTTAAGCTCTGTACATATACAAAAGCAACATGTGTCATGCCATTTGGGACATGCTGTTCACATGTCTAGCTCCACTAAAACCCTCCTCAGCATATTTCCGAGCCATCAAGGATGAACCAAGAAAAGTGCAGGGCCCTGACAAATCTGCTTCACCGTCACAGCTTCAACAGACATCTGAGTGTCACACTACATGACAGGTCCGGCCGAGGGCGACAGCGGGGGAAGCTTCACTCACCCAGTGCTACAACAGGGGCTTCCCTCCTACTGAACGGGTGCAGCAGGACAAACTCCTGTCACAGAGAATGGGCGCAACCTCACTGCAAGCTTCATTCACACATGGTCTGGCTAAAGACAGCAAATCAAGCCTCCTACATTGGGCACACTGCACTTTAAAGGGTTAGGCATTGGAAGGCAGAGCTATCCCTCTGCCTCGCACATACTGGAGACCCTGAAGGGCCTCCTCCAGATTGCATTGTTACTGGATCGCCGACCTATCCCCCTGCCCCAAACCTCTCCCATTTACTCTGTCAACATGCTTCTCCTTACCTTCCTGCAAATGCAGCACCCCTCTAGTCCCAACTGGTGGAACAAGAAGCTTCATGGGGCACTTGAAGGTATACAGTCTCCACCTTTTATCTGTCCTGCTCCTCATTTCACCATGAAGAACCACTGGCAGCATTTCAGCATCATTTTGAAACTGAAGTTATGGAATAGCTACAAAACCAGGGGAATGGCGGCAGGGGGATTTCATTCCATTTCATTCTGTCCTTTGGCTGTGTGCGCAGTGTCAGAAGAGTTTGAGGACTGCAGAAGACACCGGAACAGATTTCTGGGCGAAAGCGCCAGAGATTCTGGGCCCTGCCCCGAAAGCCTTACAAACGCCTGGCGGGCTTTGCCCTGGCGGGCAAATGCCCCGGGTGGACACTGAGCGCAGTACCTGAGGAAATTAGAGTGAGGTTTGACTCAAGGACAAGCCTGCCAACCTATGCACTATGGCAGCTGAATGGGGGCATGGGGTCCTCATGTCTCAGGGATCTGCTTCTCTTATCCAAAACATCTTTCCTCCCATCATCCTTAGCACCTAGCATATGGTAATGAGTGGAGCCCCTATACTTCCCCCTTTGCACATTTGTCAATTCCCAGATCTCTGTGGCAGACAGGGCAAATGTATCTATGTGAGAGAGAGAGGGAGCCAGAGAGAGTGAGAGAGAGAGAGGGAGCAGGCTCTGACAGCCACAATGAGAGAAAAGTGAAGTTGCATCCCCTCAAGCACTCCCCTGCACCCATCAACACAACAGCAAAGTTAGCTTACATGTTCCCCGCTCTCCCCACTAACCTCACCCACCCTCCTCTCTTTCAGGACTTGCAGAGTGCCTAGAGACCCTGGAAATGATGGCAGCGCAGCATGGTACAAACACAAATATCAAAATAGAACTATTCCCCTACTGTCTACAAAACCAAGGAACTACTTCACCTTTGTTTTTTTTCCACTTCACATTAAAAAAGAGAAAGACGTCCTTCGTTGGCCCTTTTTACGCACTACCATTCGGTTTACACATTTCATCCTGTTGAGTCTCCCAGTCGGCAAGAGCTATATATTTGGGTGGGTGATCCCAATGAAGTCAATGGAAATAGAGAAGGTGTTAGAACGGTGATGATTGTGTGCTACTAGTGTCTTCCCCTTGAAGTCCAAAGAGGGCATGGCCTTAACTAGGGGGTGGTCGAAACGGCCGATAATTTGCTCAGCAGAAACAATGCAGAATTCTGGGCAAATTCTGCCACTTCGCCTGCTCTGCCCACACAGAGAAATTGCCAATTTCAGGCTTTTTCTCCCTGAAATTCTGTTTTTTATGGGAAATTTTGTTTTTTGGTGGCCCCAAAAAGTTTCAGACTGAAAACAGATAGTTTGTGAAAAAACACTGCTTCAGATGGTTTGCCAGAAGACATTTATTTTTTCCATGAAATTTTGTTTTAGCAGTCAAAAACATGATATTTCATGGAAAAAACACATTTCAGGAAGCAAAATCTGCATAGAAAATTAGCACAACAGCTAAAAAAAGTCCCTGCAGGCAGAACAGAGCTGGAGGCGCATTTAGGCAATATCGTTCCACCAGCAGTGAGGATAACTTTGCCCACCCCTAGCCTTGACTAGGGGACTGAAAATGAATCTACAGGGACTGGTCACAAAGTCCATATGAGGGTGGTGTGTCGGGAGCTATGCTTTTTCCTTTCTTATTGGTGTTTCTGTTTTCACACCTTAACCTACCTGTTTTCACTGCAGTTTCTGGGCCCTATTTTTCACATCTTCTGTTTTTGAGCCCAGCCACAGGCCTCAGAGAAGGCCGGTGCACCTTGAGGCCTGAAGGCTCCCTCCACCAGTAGCAGGGCCCCAGGGCTTCTGACAGCAGGAGAGGCCCTGTCAGGAGTGGCCTCGAGCGATCAGGCGGGCTCAGCTGAGCCACCTCCTCTGGCCTGGGTCCTGTTCCTGGGGCTCCCAGCTCTGTCTGCCTTGACCTCTCCATGCCCCCTGCTCCAGGGCTCACCTGCTGCCGTCGCCGTGCCAACGGAACCCTCAGGCTGGGCAGAGCATTGTGAAATGACAGCCTCCCCTCCCCCGCCGCTGGGGCCTGGACCCAGGGCTGGGAGCTTGCAAGGCAAAGGCACACCTCAGCTCAGCTTCTCCTGAGCTGCTCCAGAGCTCGACCCCCCGGGGTCCCGGGGCCCCAGGGCTGGTGCTGAGAGCCAGGAAGGACGATTTATTGGGAGGTCCTTTCCTTCTTGGTGACTCCTACAAACCATTTTAAGCTCTGTACATATACAAAGGCAACATGTGTCATGCCATTTGGGACATGCTGTTCACATGTCTAGCTCCACTAAAACCCTCCTCAGCATATTTCCGAGCCATCAAGGATGAACCAAGAAAAGTGCAGGGCCCTGACAAATCTGCTTCACCGTCACAGCTTCAACAGACATCTGAGTGTCACACTACATGACAGGTCCGGCCGAGGGCGACAGCGGGGGAAGCTTCACTCACCCAGTGCTACAACAGGGGCTTCCCTCCTACTGAACGGGTGCAGCAGGACAAACTCCTGTCACAGAGAATGGGCGCAACCTCACTGCAAGCTTCATTCACACATGGTCTGGCTAAAGACAGCAAATCAAGCCTCCTACATTGGGCACACTGCACTTTAAAGAGTTAGGCATTGGAAGGCAGAGCTATCCCTCTGCCTCGCACATACTGGAGACCCTGAAGGGCCTCCTCCAGATTGCATTGTTACTGGATCGCCGACCTATCCCCCTGCCCCAAACCTCTCCCATTTACTCTGTCAACATGCTTCTCCTTACCTTCCTGCAAATGCAGCACCCCTCTAGGCACAACGGGTGGAACACCAAGCTTCATGGGGCACTTGAAGGTATACAGTCTCCAGCTTTTATCTGTCCTGCTCCTCATTTCACCATGAAGAACCACTGGCAGCATTTCAGCATCATTTTGAAACTGAAGTTATGGAATAGCTACAAAACCAGGGGAATGGCGGCAGGGGGATTTCATTCCATTTCATTCTGTCCTTTGGCTGTGTGCGCAGTGTCAAAAGAGTTTGAGGACTGCAGAAGACACCGGAACAGATTTCTGGGCGAAAGCGCCAGAGATTCTGGGCCCTGCCCCGAACGCCTTACAAACGCCTGGCGGGCAAATGCCCCGGGTGGACACTGAGCGCAGTACCTGAGGAAATTAGAGTGAGGTTTGACTCAGGGACAAGCCTGCCAACCTATGCACTATGGCAGCTGAATGGGGGCATGGGGTCCTCATGTCTCAGGGATCTGCTTCTCTTATCCAAAACATCTTTCCTCCCATCATCCTTAGCACCTAGCATATGGTAATGAGTGGAGCCCCTATACTTCCCCCTTTGCACATTTGTCAATTCCCAGATCTCTGTGGCAGACAGGGCAAATGTATCTATGTGAGAGAGAGAGGGAGCCAGAGAGAGTGAGAGAGAGAGAGGGAGCAGGCTCTTGACAGCCACAATGAGAGAAAAGTGAAGTTGCATCCCCTCAAGCACTCCCCTGCACCCATCAACACAACAGCAAAGTTAGCCTGCATGTTCCCCGCTCTTCCCACTAACCTCACCCACCCACCCACCCTCCTCTCTTTCAGGACTTGCAGAGTGCCTAGAGACCCTGGAAATGATGGCAGCGCAGCATGGTACAAACGCAAATATCAAAATAGAACTATTCCCCTACTGTCTACAAAACCAAGGAACTACTTCACCTTTGTTTTTTTTCCACTTAACATTAAAAAAGAGAAAGACGTCCTTCGTTGGCCCTTTTTACGCACTACCATTCGGTTTACACATTTCATCCTGTTGAGTCTCCCAGGCGGCAAAAGCTATATATTTGGGTGGGTGATCCCAATGAAGTCAATGGAAATAGAGAAGGTTTTAGAACGGTGATGATTGTGTGCTGCTAGTGTCTTCCCCTTGAAGTCCATAGAGGGCATGGCCTTAACTAGGGGGTGGTCGAAACGGCCGATAATTTGCTCAGCAGAAACAATGCAGAATTCTGGGCAAATTCTGCCACTTCGCCTGCTCTGCCCACACAGAGAAATTGCCAATTTCAGGCTTTTTCTCCCTGAAATTCTGTTTTTTATGGGAAATTTTGTTTTTTGGTGGCCCCAAAAAGTTTCAGACTGAAAACAGATAGTTTGTGAAAAAACACTGTTTCAGATGGTTTGCAAGAAGACATTTATTTTTTCCATTAAATTTTGTTTTAGCGGTCAAAAACATGATATTTCATGGAAAAAACACATTTCAGGAAGCAAAATCTGCATAGAAAATTAGCACAACAGCTAAAAAAAGTCCCTGCAGGCAGAACAGAGCTGGAGGCGCTTTTAGGCAATATCGTTCCACCAGCAGTGAGGATAACTTTGCCCACCCCTAGCCTTGACTAGGGGACTGAAAATGAATCTACAGGGACTGGTCACAAAGTCCATATGAGGGTGGTGTGTCGGGAGCTATGCTTTTTCCTTTCTTATTGGTGTTTCTGTTTTCACACCTTAACCTACCTGTTTTCACTGCAGTTTCTGGGCCCTATTTTTCACATCTTCTGTTTTTGAGCCCAGCCACAGGCCTCAGAGAAGACCGGTGCACCTTGAGGCCTGAATGCTTCCTCCGCCAGTAGCAGGGCCCCAGGGCTTCTGACAGCAGCAGAGGCCCTGTCAGGAGTGGCCTCGAGCGATCAGGTGGGCTCAGCTGAGCCACCTCCTCTGGCCTGGGTCCTGTTCCTGGGGCTCCCAGCTCTGTCTGCCTTGACCTCTCCATGCCCCCTGCTCCAGGGCTCACCTGCTGCCGTCGCCGTGCCAACGGAACCCTCAGGCAGGCAGAGCATTGTGAAATGACAGCCTCCCCTCCCCCGCCGGGGCCTGGGCCCAGGGCTGGGAGCTTGCAAGGCAAAGGCACACCTCAGCTCAGCTTCTCCTGAGCTGCTCCAGAGCTCGACCCCCCGGGGTCCCGGGGCCCCAGGGCTGGTGCTGAGAGCCAGGAAGGACGATTTATTGGGAGGTCCTTTCCTTCTTGGTGACTCCTACAAACCATTTTAAGCTCTGTACATATACAAAGGCAACATGTGTCATGCCATTTGGGACATGCTGTTCGCATGTCTAGCTCCACTAAAACCCTCCTCAGCATATTTCCGAGCCATCAAGGATGAACCAAGAAAAGTGCAGGGCCCTGACAAATCTGCTTCACCGTCACAGCTTCAACAGACATCTGAGTGTCACACTACATGACAGGTCCGGCCGAGGGCGACAGCGGGGGAAGCTTCACTCACCCAGTGCTACAACAGGGGCTTCCCTCCTACTGAACGGGTGCAGCAGGACAAACTCCTGTCACAGAGAATGGGCGCAACCTCACTGCAAGCTTCATTCACACATGGTCTGGCTAAAGACAGCAAATCAAGCCTCCTACATTGGGCACACTGCACTTTAAAGGGTTAGGCATTGCAAGGCAGAGCTATCCCTCTGCCTCGCACATACTGGAGACCCTGAAGGGCCTCCTCCAGATTGCATTGTTACTGGATCGCCGACCTATCCCCCTGCCCCAAACCTCTCCCATTTACTCTGTCAACATGCTTCTCCTTACCTTCCTGCAAATGCAGCACCCCTCTAGGCCCAACGGGTGGAACACCAAGCTTCATGGGGCACTTGAAGGTATACAGTCTCCACCTTTTATCTGTCCTGCTCCTCATTTCACCATGAAGAACCACTGGCAGCATTTCAGCATCATTTTGAAACTGAAGTTATGGAATAGCTACAAAACCAGGGGAATGGCGGCAGGGGGATTTCATTCCATTTCATTCTGTCCTTTGGCTGTGTGCGCAGTGTCAGAAGAGTTTGAGGACTGCAGAAGACACCGGAACAGATTTCTGGGCGAAAGCGCCAGAGATTCTGGGCCCTGCCCCGATCGCCTTACGAACGCCTTACAAACGCCTGGCGGGCTTTGCCCTGGCAGACAAATGCCCCGGGTGGACACTGAGCGCAGTACCTGAGGAAATTAGAGTGAGGTTTGACTCAGGGACAAGCCTGCCAACCTATGCACTATGGCAGCTGAATGGGGGCATGGGGTCCTCATGTCTCAGGGATCTGCTTCTCTTATCCAAAACATCTTTCCTCCCATCATCCTTAGCACCTAGCATATGGTAATGAGTGGAGCCCCTATACTTCCCCCTTTGCACATTTGTCAATTCCCAGATCTCTGTGGCAGACAGGGCAAATGTATCTATGTGAGAGAGAGAGGGAGCCAGAGAGAGTGAGAGAGAGAGAGGGAGCAGGCTCTGACAGCCACAATGAGAGAAAAGTGAAGTTGCATCCCCTCAAGTACTCCCCTGCACCCATCAACGCAACAGCAGAGTTAGCTTGCATGTTCCTCGCTCTCCCCACTAACCTCATCCACCCACCCACCCACCCTACTCTCTTTCAGGACTTGCAGAGTGCCTAGAGACCCTGGAAATGATGGCAGCGCAGCATGGTACAAACACAAATATCAAAATAGAACTATTCCCCTACTGTCTACAAAACCAAGGAACTACTTCACCTTTGTTTTTTTCCACTTCACATTAAAAAAGAGAAAGACGTCCTTCGTTGGCCCTTTTTACGCACTACCATTCGGTTTACACATTTCATCCTGTTGAGTCTCCCAGTCGGCAAAAGCTATATATTTGGGTGGGTGATCCCAATGAAGTCAATGGAAATAGAGAAGGTGTTAGAACGGTGATGATTGTGTGCTGCTAGTGTCTTCCCCTTGAAGTCCATAGAGGGCATGGCCTTGACTAGGGGGTGGTCGAAACGGCTGTTAATTTGCTCAGCAGAAACAATGCAGAATTCTGGGCAAATTCTGCCACTTCGCCTGCTCTGCCCACACAGAGAAATTGCCAATTTCAGGCTTTTTCTCCCTGAAATTCTGTTTTTTATGGGAAATTTTGTTTTTTGGTGGCCCCAAAAAGTTTCAGACTGAAAACAGATAGTTTGTGAAAAAAAACACTATTTCAGATGGTTTGCCAGAAGACATTTATTTTTTCCATTAAATTTTGTTTTAGCGGTCAAAAACATGATATTTCAGGGAAAAAACACATTTCAGGAAGCAAAATCTGCATAGAAAATTGGCACAACAGCTAAAAAAAGTCCCTGCAGGCAGAACAGAGCTGGAGGCGCATTTAGGCAATATCGTTCCACCAGCAGTGAGGATAACTTTGCCCACCCCTAGCCTTGACTAGGGGACTGAAAATGAATCTACAGGGACTGGCCACAAAGTCCAGATGAGGGTGTGTTAAGAGCTATGCTTTTTCCTTTCTTATTGGTGCTTTTGTTTTCACACCTTAACCTACCTTTCTTCAGTGCAGTGTCTGGGCCCTATTTTTCACATGTTCTGTTTTTGAGCCCAGCCACAGGCCTCAGAGAAGGCCGGTGCACCTTGAGGCCTGAAGGCTCCCTCCACCAGTATCAGGGCCCCAGGGCTTCTGACAGCAGCAGAGGCCCTGTGAGGAGTGGCCTCGAGCGATCAGGCAGGCTCAGCTGAGCCACCTCCTCTGGCCTGGGTCCTGTTCCTGGGGCTCCCAGCTCTGTCTGCCTTGACCTCTCCATGCCCCCTGCTCCAGGGCTCACCTGCTGCCGTCGCCGTGCCAACGGAACCCTCAGGCAGGCAGAGCATTGTGAAATGACAGCCTCCCCTCCCCCGCCGGGGCCTGGGCCCAGGGCTGGGAGCTTGCAAGGCAAAGGCACACCTCAGCTCAGCTTCTCCTGAGCTGCTCCAGAGCTCGACCCCCCGGGGCCCTGGTGCCCCAGGGCTGGTGCTGAGAGCCAGTAAGGACGATTTATTGGAAGGTCCTTTCCTTCTTGGTGACTCCTACAAACCATTTTAAGCTCTGTACATATACAAAAGCAACATGTGTCCTGCCATTTGGGACATGCTGTTCACATGTCTAGCTCCACTAAAACCCTCCTCAGCATATTTCCGAGCCATCAAGGATGAACCAAGAAAAGTGCAGGGCCCTGACAAATCTGCTTCACCGTCACAGCTTCAACAGACATCTGAGTGTCACACTACATGACAGGTCCGGCCGAGGGCGACAGCGGGGGAAGCTACACTCAACCAGTGCTACAACAGGGGCTTCCCTCCTACTGAACGGGTGCAGCAGGACAAACTCCTGTCACAGAGAATGGGCGCAACCTCACTGCAAGCTTCATTCACACATGGTCTGGCTAAAGACAGCAAATCAAGCCTCCTACATTGGGCACACTGCACTTTAAAGGGTTAGGCATTGGAAGGCAGAGCTATCCCTCTGCCTCGCACATACTGGAGACCCTGAAGGGCCTCCTCCAGATTGCATTGTTACTGGATCGCCGACCTATCCCCCTGCCCCAAACCTCTCCCATTTACTCTGTCAACATGCTTCTCCTTACCTTCCTGCAAATACAGCACCCCTCTAGTCCCAACTGGTGGAACACCAAGCTTCATGGGGCACTTGAAGGTATCCAGTCTCCACCTTTTATCTGTCCTGCTCCTCATTTCACCATGAAGAACCACTGGCAGCATTTCAGCATCATTTTGAAACTGAAGTTATGGAACAGCTACAAAACCAGGGGAATGGCGGCAGGGGGATTTCATTCCATTTCATTCTGTCCTTTGGCTGTGTGCGCAGTGTCAGAAGAGTTTGAGGACTGCAGAAGACACCGGAACAGATTTCTGGGCGAAAGCGCCAGAGATTCTGGGCCCTGCCCCGATCGCCTTACAAACGCCTGGCGGGCTTTGCCCTGGCGGGCAAATGCCCCGGGTGGACACTGAGCGCAGTACCTGAGGAAATTAGAATAAGGTTTGACTCAGGGACAAGCCTGCCAACCTATGCACTTTGGCAGCTAAATGGGGGCATGGGGTCCTCATGTCTCAGGGATCTGCTTCTCTTATCCAAAACATCTTGCCTCCCATCATCCTTAGCACCTAGCATATGGTAATGAGTGGAGCCCCTATACTTCCCCCTTTGCACATTTGTCAATTCCCAGATCTCTGTGGCAGACAGGGCAAATGTATCTATGTGTGAGAGAGAGACGGAGCCAGAGAGAGAGAGAGAGAGAGGGGGGAGCAGGCTCTGACAGCCACAATGAGAGAAAAGTGAAGTTGCATCCCCTCAAGTACTCCCCTGCACCCATCAACGCAACAGCAAAGTTAGCTTGCATGTTCCCCGCTCTCCCCACTAACCTCAACCACCCACCCACCCACCCACCCTCCTCTCTTTCAGGACTTGCAGAGTGCCTAGAGACCCTGGAAATGATGGCAGCGCAGCATGGTACAAACACAAATATCAAAATAGAACTATTCCCCTACTGTCTACAAAACCAAGGAACTACTTCACCTTTGTTTTTTTTCCACTTCACATTAAAAAAGAGAAAGACGTCCTTCGTTGGCCCTTTTTACGCACTACCATTCGGTTTACACATTTCATCCTGTTGAGTCTCCCAGTCGGCAAAAGCTATATATTTGGGTGGGTGATCCCAATGAAGTCAATGGAAATAGAGAAGGTGTTAGAACGGTGATGATTGTGTGCTGCAAGTGTCTTTCCCTTGAAGTCCATAGATATCATGGCCTTGACTAGGGGGTGGTCGAAGTGGCCGATAATTTGCTCAGCAGAAAAAATGCAGAATTTTGGGCAAATTCTGCCACTTCACCTGCTCTGCCCACAGAGAGAAATTGCCAATTTCAGGCTTTTTCTCCCTGAAATTCGGTTTTTTATGGAAAATGTTTTTTGGTGGCCACAAGAAGTTTCAGACTGAAAACAGATAGTTTGTGAAAAAAACACCATTTCAGATGGTTTGTCAGAAGACATTGATTTTTTCCATTAAATTTTGTTTTAGCGGTCAAAAACATGATATTTCAGGGAAAAAACACATTTCAGGAAGCAAAATCTGCATAGAAAATTAGCACAACAGCTAAAAAATGTCCCTGCAGACAGAACAGAGCTGTAGGCGAATTTAGGCAATATCGTTCCACCAGTAGTGAGGGTAACTTTGCCCACCCCTAGCCTTGACTAGGGGACTGAAAATGAATCTACAGGGACTGGCCACAAAGTCCAGATGAGGGTGTATTAAGAGCTATGCTTTTTCCTTTCTTATTGGTGCTTTTGTTTTCACACCTTAACCTACCTTTCTTCAGTGCAGTGTCTGGGCCCTGTTTTTCACATGTTCTGTTTTTGAGCCCAGTCACAGGCCTCAGAGAAGGCCGGTGCCCTTTGAGGCCTGAATGCTTCCTCCGCCAGTAGCAGGGCCCCAGGGCTTCTGACAGCAGCAGAGGCCCTGTGAGGAGTGGCCTCGAGCGATCGGGTGGGCTCAGCTGAGCCACCTCCACTGGCCTGGGTCCTGTTCCTGGGGCTCCCAGCTCTGTCTGCCTTGACCTCTCCATGCCCCCTGCTCCAGGGCTCACCTGCTGCTGTCGCCGTGCCAACGGAACCCTCAGGCTGGGCAGAGCATTGTGAAATGACAGCCTCCCCTCCCCCGCCGGGGCCAGGGCCCAGGGCTGGGAGCTTGCAAGGCAAAGACACACCTCAGCTCAGCTTCTCCTGAGCTGCTCCAGAGCTCGACCCCCCGGGGCCCCAGGGCCCCAGGGCTGGGGCTCAGAGCAGGGAAGGGCGTTATATTGGAATGTCCTTTCCTTCTTGATGACTCCTACAAACCATTTTAAGCTCTGTACATCGACAAGAGCAACATGTGTCATGCCATTTGGGACATGCTGTTCACATGTCTAGCTCCACAAAAACCCTCCTCAGCATATTTCCGAGGCATCAAGGATGAACCAAGAAAAGTGCAGGGCCCTGACAAATCTGCTTCACTGTCCCAGCTTTAACAGACATCTGAGTGTCACACTACATGGCAGGTCCTGCCAGGGCAACAGCAGGGGAAGCTTCACTCACACAGTGCTACAGCATGGGCTTCCCTCCTACTGAACGGGTGCAGCAGGACAAACTCTTGTCACAGAGAATGGGCACAACCACACTGCAAGCTTCATTCACACATGGTCTGGCTTCCGACAGCAAAGCAAGCCTCCTACATTGCACATACTGCACTGTAAAGGGTTAGTCTTTGGACAGCAGAGCTATCCCTCTGCATCACACATACTGGACACCCTAAAGGGCCTCCTCCAGATTGAATTGTTACTGGATCGCCGCCCTATCCCCCTGCCCCAAACCTCTCCCATTGACTGTCAGCATGCTTCTCCTTACCTTCCTGCAGATACAGCACCCCTCTAGGCCTAACGGATGGCACACCAAGCTTCACGGGGCACTTTAAGGTATTCAGTCTCCACCTTTTATCTGTCCTGCTCCTCATTTCACCACGAAGAACCAAGGGCAGTATTTCAACATCATTTTGAAACTGAAGTTATGGAACAGCTACAAAACCAGGGGAATGGCGCGGCAGGGGATTTCATTCCATTTCATTCTGTCCTTTGGCTGTGTGCGCAGTGTCAGAAGAGTTTGAGGACTGCAGAAGACACTGGAATAGATTTCTGGGCGAAAGCGTCAGAGATTCAGGCCCCTGCCCCGATCGCCTTACAAACGCCTGGCGGGCTTCGCCCTGGCGGGCAAATGTCTGAGTTGGACACTCAGCGCAGTACCTGAGCAAATTAGAGTGAGGTTTCACTCAGGGACAAGCCTGCCAACCTATGTACTATGGCAGCTGAATGGGGGCATGGGGTCCTCATGTCTCAGGGATCTGCTTCTCTTATCCAAAACATCTTGCCTCCCATCAGCCTTAGCCCCTAGCATATGGTAATGAGTGGAGTCTCTACACTTCCCCCGTTGCACATTTGTCGATTCCCAGAGCTCTGTGGCAGACAGGGTAAATGTATCTATGTGTGAGAGAGAGAGGGAGCCAGATAGAGAGACAGAAAGAGAGAGAGTGAGGGGGGGAGCAGGCTCTGACAGTCACAATGAGAGAAAAGTGAAGTTGCATCCCCTCAAGCACTCCCCTGCACCCATCAACACAACAGCAAAGTTAGCTTGCATGTTCCCCGCTCCCCCCACCCTCTCTTTCAGGACTTGCACAGTGCCTAGAGACCCTGGAAATGATGGCAGCGGAGCATGGTACAAACACAAATATCAAAATAGAACTATTCCCCTACTGTCTACAAAACCAAGGAACTACTTCACCTTTGTTTTTTTCCACTTCACATTACAAGAGAAAGACGTCCTTCGTTGGCCCTTTTTATGCACTACCATTCGGTTTACACATTTCATCCTGTTGAGTCTCCCAGTCGGCAAGAGCTATATATTTGGGTGGGTGATCCCAATGAAGTCAATGGAAATAGAGAAGGTGTTAGAACGGTGATGATTGTGTGCTGCAAGTGTCTTGACCTTGAAGTCCATAGATATCATGGCCTTGAGACTAGGGGATGGTCGAAGTGGCCGATAATTTGCTCAGCAGAAAAAATACAGAATTTTGGGCAAATTCTGCCACTTCGCCTGCTCTGCCCACAGAGAGAAATTGCCAATTTCAGGCTTTTTCTCCCTGAAATTTGGTTTTTTATGGGAAATGTTTTTTGGTGGCCACAAGAAGTTTCAGACTGAAAACAGATAGTTTGTGAAAAAAACACCATTTCAGATGGTTTGCCAGAAGACATTGATTTTTTCCATTAAATTTTGTTTTAGCGGTCAAAAACATGATATTTCAGGGAAAAAACACATTTCAGGAAGCAAAATCTGCATAGAAAATTGGCACAACAGCTAAAAAATGTCCCTGCAGACAGAACAGAGCTGGAGGCGAATTTAGGCAATATCGTTCCACCAGTAGTGAGGGTAACTTTGCCCACCCCTAGCCTTGACTAGGGGACTGAAAATGAATCTACAGGGACTGGCCACAAAGTCCAGATGAGGGTGTATTAAGAGCTATGCTTTTTCCTTTCTTATTGGTGCTTTTGTTTTCACACCTTAACCTACCTTTCTTCAGTGCAGTGTCTGGGCCCTGTTTTTCACATGTTCTGTTTTTGAGCCCAGTCACAGGCCTCAGAGAAGGCCGGTGCCCTTTGAGGCCTGAATGCTTCCTCCGCCAGTAGCAGGGCCCCAGGGCTTCTGACAGCAGCAGAGGCCCTGTGAGGAGTGGCCTCGAGCGATCAGGTGGGCTCAGCTGAGCCACCTCCACTGGCCTGGGTCCTGTTCCTGGGGCTCCCAGCTCTGTCTGCCTTGACCTCTCCATGCCCCCTGCTCCAGGGCTCACCTGCTGCCGTCGCCGTGCCAACGGAACCCTCAGGCTGGGCAGAGCACTGTGAAATGACAGCCTCCCCTCCCCCGCCGGGGCCTGGGCCCAGGGCTGGGAGCTTGCAAGGCAAAGACACACCTCAGCTCAGCTTCTCCTGAGCTGCTCCAGAGCTCGACCCCCCGGGGCCCGGGGCCCCAGGGCCCCAGGGCTGGGGCTCAGAGCAGGGAAGGGCATTTTATTGGAATGTCCTTTCCTTCTTGATGACTCCTACAAACCATTTTAAGCTCTGTACATCGACAAGAGCAACATGTGTCATGCCATTTGGGACATGCTGTTCACATGTCTAGCTCCACAAAAACCCTCCTCAGCATATTTCCGAGGCATCAAGGATGAACCAAGAAAAGTGCAGGGCCCTGACAAATCTGCTTCACTGTCCCAGCTTTAACAGACATCTGAGTGTCACACTACATGGCAGGTCCTGCCAGGGCAACAGCAGGGGAAGCTTCACTCACACAGTGCTACAGCATGGGCTTCCCTCCTACTGAACGGGTGCAGCAGGACAAACTCTTGTCACAGAGAATGGGCACAACCACACTGCAAGCTTCATTCACACATGGTCTGGCTTCCGACAGCAAAGCAAGCCTCCTACATTGCACATACTGCACTGTAAAGGGTTAGTCTTTGGACAGCAGAGCTATCCCTCTGCATCACACATACTGGACACCCTGAAGGGCCTCCTCCAGATTGAATTGTTACTGGATCGCCGCCCTATCCCCCTGCCCCAAACCTCTCCCATTGACTGTCAGCATGCTTCTCCTTACCTTCCTGCAGATACAGCACCCCTCTAGGCCTAACGGATGGCACACCAAGCTTCACGGGGCACTTTAAGGTATTCAGTCTCCACCTTTTATCTGTCCTGCTCCTCATTTCACCACGAAGAACCAAGGGCAGTATTTCAACATCATTTTGAAACTGAAGTTATGGAACAGCTACAAAACCAGGGGAATGGCGCGGCAGGGGATTTCATTCCATTTCATTCTGTCCTTTGGCTGTGTGCGCAGTGTCAGAAGAGTTTGAGGACTGCAGAAGACACTGGAATAGATTTCTGGGCGAAAGCGTCAGAGATTCAGGCCCCTGCCCCGATCGCCTTACAAACGCCTGGCGGGCTTCGCCCTGGCGGGCAAATGTCTGAGTTGGACACTCAGCGCAGTACCTGAGCAAATTAGAGTGAGGTTTCACTCAGGGACAAGCCTGCCAACCTATGTACTATGGCAGCTGAATGGGGGCATGGGGTCCTCATGTCTCAGGGATCTGCTTCTCTTATCCAAAACATCTTGCCTCCCATCAGCCTTAGCCCCTAGCATATGGTAATGAGTGGAGTCTCTACACTTCCCCCGTTGCACATTTGTCGATTCCCAGAGCTCTGTGGCAGACAGGGTAAATGTATCTATGTGTGAGAGAGAGAGGGAGCCAGATAGAGAGACAGAAAGAGAGAGAGTGAGGGGGGGAGCAGGCTCTGACAGTCACAATGAGAGAAAAGTGAAGTTGCATCCCCTCAAGCACTCCCCTGCACCCATCAACACAACAGCAAAGTTAGCTTGCATGTTCCCCGCTCCCCCCACCCTCTCTTTCAGGACTTGCACAGTGCCTAGAGACCCTGGAAATGATGGCAGCGGAGCATGGTACAAACACAAATATCAAAATAGAACTATTCCCCTACTGTCTACAAAACCAAGGAACTACTTCACCTTTGTTTTTTTCCACTTCACATTACAAGAGAAAGACGTCCTTCGTTGGCCCTTTTTATGCACTACCATTCGGTTTACACATTTCATCCTGTTGAGTCTCCCAGTCGGCAAGAGCTATATATTTGGATGGGTGATCCCAATGAAGTCAATGGAAATAGAGAAGGTGTTAGAACGGTGATGATTGTGTGCTGCAAGTGTCTTGACCTTGAAGTCCATAGATATCATGGCCTTGAGACTAGGGGGTGGTCGAAGTGGCCGATAATTTGCTCAGCAGAAAAAATACAGAATTTTGGGCAAATTCGGCCACTTCGCCTGCTCTGCCCACAGAGAGAAATTGCCAATTTCAGGCTTTTTCTCCCTGAAATTTGGTTTTTTATGGGAAATGTTTTTTGGTGGCCACAAGAAGTTTCAGACTGAAAACAGATAGTTTGTGAAAAAAACACCATTTCAGATGGTTTGCCAGAAGACATTGATTTTTTCCATTAAATTTTGTTTTAGCGGTCAAAAACATGATATTTCAGGGAAAAACACATTTCAGGAAGCAAAATCTGCATAGAACATTGGCACAACAGCTAAAAAATGTCCCTCCAGACAGAACAGAGCTGGAGGCGAATTTAGGCAATATCGTTCCACCAGTAGTGAGGGTAACTTTGCCCACCCCTAGCCTTGACTAGGGGACTGAAAATGAATCTACAGGGACTGGCCACAAAGTCCAGATGAGGGTGTATTAAGAGCTATGCTTTTTCCTTTCTTATTGGTGCTTTTGTTTTCACACCTTAACCTACCTTTCTTCAGTGCAGTGTCTGGGCCCTGTTTTTCACATGTTCTGTTTTTGAGCCCAGTCACAGGCCTCAGAGAAGGCCGGTGCCCTTTGAGGCCTGAATGCTTCCTCCGCCAGTAGCAGGGCCCCAGGGCTTCTGACAGCAGCAGAGGCCCTGTGAGGAGTGGCCTCGAGCGATCAGGTGGGCTCAGCTGAGCCACCTCCACTGGCCTGGGTCCTGTTCCTGGGGCTCCCAGCTCTGTCTGCCTTGACCTCTCCATGCCCCCTGCTCCAGGGCTCACCTGCTGCCGTCGCCGTGCCAACGGAACCCTCAGGCTGGGCAGAGCACTGTGAAATGACAGCCTCCCCTCCCCCGCCGGGGCCTGGGCCCAGGGCTGGGAGCTTGCAAGGCAAAGACACACCTCAGCTCAGCTTCTCCTGAGCTGCTCCAGAGCTCGACCCCCCGGGGCCCGGGGCCCCAGGGCCCCAGGGCTGGGGCTCAGAGCAGGGAAGGGCGTTTTATTGGAATGTCCTTTCCTTCTTGATGACTCCTACAAACCATTTTAAGCTCTGTACATCGACAAGAGCAACATGTGTCATGCCATTTGGGACATGCTGTTCACATGTCTAGCTCCACAAAAACCCTCCTCAGCATATTTCCGAGGCATCAAGGATGAACCAAGAAAAGTGCAGGGCCCTGACAAATCTGCTTCACTGTCCCAGCTTTAACAGACATCTGAGTGTCACACTACATGGCAGGTCCTGCCAGGGCAACAGCAGGGGAAGCTTCACTCACACAGTGCTACAGCATGGGCTTCCCTCCTACTGAACGGGTGCAGCAGGACAAACTCTTGTCACAGAGAATGGGCACAACCACACTGCAAGCTTCATTCACACATGGTCTGGCTTCCGACAGCAAAGCAAGCCTCCTACATTGCACATACTGCACTGTAAAGGGTTAGTCTTTGGACAGCAGAGCTATCCCTCTGCATCACACATACTGGACACCCTGAAGGGCCTCCTCCAGATTGAATTGTTACTGGATCGCCGCCCTATCCCCCTGCCCCAAACCTCTCCCATTGACTGTCAGCATGCTTCTCCTTACCTTCCTGCAGATACAGCACCCCTCTAGGCCTAACGGATGGCACACCAAGCTTCACGGGGCACTTTAAGGTATTCAGTCTCCACCTTTTATCTGTCCTGCTCCTCATTTCACCACGAAGAACCAAGGGCAGTATTTCAACATCATTTTGAAACTGAAGTTATGGAACAGCTACAAAACCAGGGGAATGGCGCGGCAGGGGATTTCATTCCATTTCATTCTGTCCTTTGGCTGTGTGCGCAGTGTCAGAAGAGTTTGAGGACTGCAGAAGACACTGGAATAGATTTCTGGGCGAAAGCGTCAGAGATTCAGGCCCCTGCCCCGATCGCCTTACAAACGCCTTACAAACGCCTGGCGGGCAAATGTCTGAGTTGGACACTCAGCGCAGTACCTGAGCAAATTAGAGTGAGGTTTCACTCAGGGACAAGCCTGCCAACCTATGTACTATGGCAGCTGAATGGGGGCATGGGGTCCTCATGTCTCAGGGATCTGCTTCTCTTATCCAAAACATCTTGCCTCCCATCAGCCTTAGCCCCTAGCATATGGTAATGAGTGGAGTCTCTACACTTCCCCCGTTGCACATTTGTCGATTCCCAGAGCTCTGTGGCAGACAGGGTAAATGTATCTATGTGTGAGAGAGAGAGGGAGCCAGATAGAGAGACAGAAAGAGAGAGAGTGAGGGGGGGAGCAGGCTCTGACAGTCACAATGAGAGAAAAGTGAAGTTGCATCCCCTCAAGCACTCCCCTGCACCCATCAACACAACAGCAAAGTTAGCTTGCATGTTCCCCGCTCCCCCCACCCTCTCTTTCAGAACTTGCACAGTGCCTAGAGACCCTGGAAATGATGGCAGCGGAGCATGGTACAAACACAAATATCAAAATAGAACTATTCCCCTACTGTCTACAAAACCAAGGAACTACTTCACCTTTGTTTATTTCCACTTCACATTACAAGAGAAAGACGTCCTTCGTTGGCCCTTTTTATGCACTACCATTCGGTTTACACATTTCATCCTGTTGAGTCTCCCAGTCGGCAAGAGCTATATATTTGGGTGGGTGATCCCAATGAAGTCAATGGAAATAGAGAAGGTGTTAGAACGGTGATGATTGTGTGCTGCAAGTGTCTTGACTTTGAAGTCCATAGATATCATGGCCTTGAGACTAGGGGGTGGTCGAAGTGGCCGATAATTTGCTCAGCAGAAAAGATGCAGAATTTTGGGCAAATTCTGCCACTTCACCTGCTCTGCCCACAGAGAGAAATTGCCAATTTCAGGCTTTTTCTCCCTGAAATTCGGTTATTTATGGGAAATTTTTTTTGGTGGCCACAAGAAGTTTCAGACTGAAAACAGATAGTTTGTGAAAAAAACACCATTTCAGATGGTTTGCCAGAAGACATTGATTTTTTCCATTAAATTTTGTTTTAGCGGTCAAAAACATGATATTTCAGGGAAAAAACACATTTCAGGAAGCAAAATCTGCATAGAAAATTGGCACAACAGCTAAAAAATGTCCCTGCAGACAGAACAGAGCTGGAGGCGAATTTAGGCAATATCGTTCCACCAGTAATAATAATAATAATAATAGTGAGGGTAACTTTGCCCACCCCTAGCCTTGACTAGGGGACTGAAAATGAATCTACAGGGACTGGCCACAAAGTCCAGATGAGGGTGTATTAAGAGCTATGCTTTTTCCTTTCTTATTGGTGCTTTTGTTTTCACACCTTAACCTACCTTTCTTCAGTGCACTGTCTGGGCCCTGTTTTTCACATGTTCTGTTTTTGAGCCCAGTCACAGGCCTCAGAGAAGGCCGGTGCCCTTTGAGGCCTGAATGCTTCCTCCGCCAGTAGCAGGGCCCCAGGGCTTCTGACAGCAGCAGAGGCCCTGTGACGAGTGGCCTCGAGCGATCAGGTGGGCTCAGCTGAGCCACCTCCACTGGCCTGGGTCCTGTTCCTGGGGCTCCCAGCTCTGTCTGCCTAGACCTCTCCATGCCCCCTGCTCCAGGGCTCACCTGCTGCTGTCGCTGTGCCAACGGAACCCTCAGGCTGGGCAGAGCATTGTGAAATGACAGCCTCCCCTCCCCCGCCGGGGCCTGGGCCCAGGGCTGGGAGCTTGCAAGGCAAAGACACACCTCAGCTCAGCTTCTCCTGAGCTGCTCCAGAGCTCGACCCCCCGGGGCCCCGGGGCCCCAGGGCTGGGGCTCAGAGCAGGGAAGGGCGTTTTATTGGAATGTCCTTTCCTTCTTGATGATTCCTACAAACCGTTTTAAGCTCTGTACATATAGAAAAGCAACATGTGTCATGCCATTTGGGACATGCTGTTCACATGTCTAGCTCCACAAAAACCCTCCTCAGCATATTTCCGAGGCATCAAGGATGAACCAAGAAAAGTGCAGGGCCCTGACAAATCTGCTTCACTGTCCCAGCTTTAACAGACATCTGAGTGTCACACTACATGGCCGGTCCTGCCAGGGCAACAGCAGGGGAAGCTTCACTCACACAGTGCTACAGCATGGGCTTCCCTCCTACTGAACGGGTGCAGCAGAACAAACTCCTGTCACAGCGAATGGGCGCAACAACACTGCAAGCTTCACTCACACATGGTCTGGCTTCCGACAGCAAAGCAAGCCTCCCAAATTGCACATACTGCACTGTAAAGGGTTAGGCTTTGGACAGCAGAGCTATGCCTCTGCATCACACATACTGGACACCCTGAAGGGCCTCCTCCAGATTGAATTGTTACTGGATCGCCATCCTATCCCCCTGCCCCAAACCTCTCCCATTGACTGTCAGCATGCTTCTCCTTAGCTTCCTGCAGATACAGCACCCCTCTAGGCCTAAAGGATGGCACACCAAGCTTCACGGGGCACTTTAAGGTATTCAGTCTCCACCTTTTATCTGTCCTGCTCCTCATTTCACCACGAAGAACCACTGGCAGTATTTCAACATCATTTTGAAACTCAAGTTATGGAACAGCTACAAAACCAGGGGAATGGCGCGGCAGGGGATTTCATTCCATTTCATTCTGTCCTTTGGCTGTGTGTGCACAGTGTCAGAAGAGTTTGAGGACTGCAGAAGACACTGGAATAGATTTCTTGGCGAAAGCGCCAAAGATTCTGGCCCCTGCCCCGATCGCCTTACGAACGCCTTACAAACGCCTGGCGGGCTTTGCGCTGGCGGGCAAATGTCTGAGTTGGACACTCAGCGCAGTACCTGAGCAAATTAGAGTGAGGTTTGCCTCAGGGACAAGCCTGCCAACCTATGTACTATGGCAGCTGAATGGGGGCATGGGGTCCTCATGTCTCAGGGATCTGCTTCTCTTATCCAAAACATCTTTCCTCCCATCTGCCTTAGCCCCTAGCATATGGTAATGAGTGGAGTCTCTACACTTCCCCAGTTGCACATTTGTCGATTCCCAGAGCTCTGTGGCAGACAGGGTAAATGTATCTATGTGTGAGAGAGAGAGAGAGCCAGATAGAGAGAGAGAAAGAGAGAGAGTGAGGGGGGGGGAGCAGGCTCTGACAGTCACAATGAGAGAAAAGTGAAGTTGCATCCCCTCAAGCACTCCCCTGCACCCATCAACACAACAGCAAAGTTAGCTTGCATGTTCCCCGCTCTCCCCACCCTCTCTTTCAGGACTTGCAGAGTGCCTAGAGACCCTGGAAATGATGGCAGCGGAGCATGGTACAAACACAAATATCAAAATAGAACTATTCCCCTATTGTCTACAAAACCAAGGAACTACTTCACCTTTGTTTTTTTCCACTTCACATTACAAGAGAAAGACGTCCTTCGTTGGCCCTTTTTATGCACTACCATTCGGTTTACACATTTCATCCCGTTGAGTCTCCCAGTCGGCAAGAGCTATATATTTGGGTGGGTGATCCCAATGAAGTCAATGGAAATAGAGAAGGTCATAGAACGGTGATGATTGTGTGCTGCAAGTGTCTTTCCCTTGAAGTCCATAGATATCATGGCCTTGAGACTAGGGGGTGGTCGAAGTGGCCGATAATTTGCTCAGCAGAAAAAATGCAGAATTTTGGGCAAATTCTGCCACTTCGCCTGCTCTGCCCACAGAGAGAAATTGCCAATTTCAGGCTTTTTCTCCCTGAAATTTGGTTTTTTATGGGAAATGTTTTTTGGTGGCCACAAGGAGTTTCAGACTGAAAACAGATAGTTTGTGAAAAAAACACCATTTCAGATGGTTTGCCAGAAGACATTTATTTTTTCCATGAAATTTTGTTTTAGCGGTCAAAAACATGATATTTCAGGGAAAAAACACATTTCAGGAAGCAAAATCTGCATAGAAAATTGGCACAACAGCTAAAAAATGTCCCTGCAGACAGAACAGAGCTGGAGGCGAATTTAGGCAATATCGTTCCACCAGTAGTGAGGGTAACTTTGCCCACCCCTAGCCTTGACTAGGGGACTGAAAATGAATCTACAGGGACTGGCCACAAAGTCCAGATGAGGGTGTATTAAGAGCTATGCTTTTTCCTTTCTTATTGGTGTTTTTGTTTTCACACCTTAACCTACCTTTCTTCAGTGCAGTGTCTGGGCCCTGTTTTTCACATGTTCTGTTTTTGAGCCCAGTCACAGGCCTCAGAGAAGGCCGGTGCCCTTTAAGGCCTGAATGCTTCCTCCACCAGTAGCAGGGCCCCAGGGCTTCTGACAGCAGCAGAGGCCCTGTAAGGAGTGGCCTCGAGCGATCAGGTGGGCTCAGCTGAGCCACCTCCACTGGCCTGGGTCCTGTTCCTGGGGCTCCCAGCTCTGTCTGCCTTGACCTCTCCATGCCCCCTGCTCCAGGGCTCACCTGCTGCCGTCGCCGTGCCAACGGAACCCTCAGGCTGGGCAGAGCATTGTGAAATGACAGCCTCCCCTCCCCCGCCGGGGCCTGGGCCCAGGGCTGGGAGCTTGCAAGGCAAAGACACACCTCAGCTCAGCTTCTCCTGAGCTGCTCCAGAGCTCGACCCCCCGGGGCCCCGGGGCCCCAGGGCTGGGGCTCAGAGCAGGGAAGGGCGTTTTATTGGAATGTCCTTTCCTTCTTGATGACTCCTACAAACCATTTTAAGCTCTGTACATCGACAAGAGCAACATGTGTCATGCCATTTGGGACATGCTGTTCACATGTCTAGCTCCACAAAAACCCTCCTCAGCATATTTCCGAGGCATCAAGGATGAACCAAGAAAAGTGCAGGGCCCTGACAAATCTGCTTCACTGTCCCAGCTTTAACAGACATCTGAGTGTCACACTACATGGCAGGTCCTGCCAGGGCAACAGCAGGGGAAGCTTCACTCACACAGTGCTACAGCATGGGCTTCCCTCCTACTGAACGGGTGCAGCAGGACAAACTCTTGTCACAGAGAATGGGCACAACCACACTGCAAGCTTCATTCACACATGGTCTGGCTTCCGACAGCAAAGCAAGCCTCCTACATTGCACATACTGCACTGTAAAGGGTTAGTCTTTGGACAGCAGAGCTATCCCTCTGCATCACACATACTGGACACCCTGAAGGGCCTCCTCCAGATTGAATTGTTACTGGATCGCAGCCCTATCCCCCTGCCCCAAACCTCTCCCATTGACTGTCAGCATGCTTCTCCTTACCTTCCTGCAGATACAGCACCCCTCTAGGCCTAACGGATGGCACACCAAGCTTCACGGGGCACTTTAAGGTATTCAGTCTCCACCTTTTATCTGTCCTGCTCCTCATTTCACCACGAAGAACCAAGGGCAGTATTTCAACATCATTTTGAAACTGAAGTTATGGAACAGCTACAAAACCAGGGGAATGGCGCGGCAGGGGATTTCATTCCATTTCATTCTGTCCTTTGGCTGTGTGCGCAGTGTCAGAAGAGTTTGAGGACTGCAGAAGACACTGGAATAGATTTCTGGGCGAAAGCGTCAGAGATTCAGGCCCCTGCCCCGATCGCCTTACAAACGCCTTACAAACGCCTGGCGGGCAAATGTCTGAGTTGGACACTCAGCGCAGTACCTGAGCAAATTAGAGTGAGGTTTCACTCAGGGACAAGCCTGCCAACCTATGTACTATGGCAGCTGAATGGGGGCATGGGGTCCTCATGTCTCAGGGATCTGCTTCTCTTATCCAAAACATCTTGCCTCCCATCAGCCTTAGCCCCTAGCATATGGTAATGAGTGGAGTCTCTACACTTCCCCCGTTGCACATTTGTCGATTCCCAGAGCTCTGTGGCAGACAGGGTAAATGTATCTATGTGTGAGAGAGAGAGGGAGCCAGATAGAGAGACAGAAAGAGAGAGAGTGAGGGGGGGAGCAGGCTCTGACAGTCACAATGAGAGAAAAGTGAAGTTGCATCCCCTCAAGCACTCCCCTGCACCCATCAACACAACAGCAAAGTTAGCTTGCATGTTCCCCGCTCCCCCCACCCTGTCTTTCAGAACTTGCACAGTGCCTAGAGACCCTGGAAATGATGGCAGCGGAGCATGGTACAAACACAAATATCAAAATAGAACTATTCCCCTACTGCATAGCTCTCAACTCACACGCTTTTAGCGGGTGTCACCCGCCTTGTAAAGGGCTGACTCACCCGCCAAGCCTCCTGCATGCCCATTCATTTCAATGGGCGTCTCACCCGCCAAAAACAAAATTGTGTGATTTCACCCGCCTTTGCAACAGAAATGGTTGAGAGCTATGCCTACTGTCTACAAAACCAAGGAACTACTTCACCTTTGTTTATTTCCACTTCACATTACAAGAGAAAGACGTCCTTCGTTGGCCCTTTTTATGCACTACCATTCGGTTTACACATTTCATCCTGTTGAGTCTCCCAGTCGGCAAGAGCTATATATTTGGGTGGGTGATCCCAATGAAGTCAATGGAAATAGAGAAGGTGTTAGAACGGTGATGATTGTGTGCTGCAAGTGTCTTGACTTTGAAGTCCATAGATATCATGGCCTTGAGACTAGGGGGTGGTCGAAGTGGCCGATAATTTGCTCAGCAGAAAAAATGCAGAATTTTGGGCAAATTCTGCCACTTCGCCTGCTCTGCCCACAGAGAGAAATTGCCAATTTCAGGCTTTTTCTCCCTGAAATTCGGTTATTTATGGGAAATGTTTTTTGGTGGCCACAAGAAGTTTCAGACTGAAAACAGATAGTTTGTGAAAAAAACACCATTTCAGATGGTTTGCCAGAAGACATTGATTTTTTCCATTAAATTTTGTTTTAGCGGTCAAAAACATGATATTTCAGGGAAAAAACACATTTCAGGAAGCAAAATCTGCATAGAAAATTGGCACAACAGCTAAAAAATGTCCCTGCAGACAGAACAGAGCTGGAGGCGAATTTAGGCAATATCGTTCCACCAGTAATAATAATAATAATAATAGTGAGGGTAACTTTGCCCACCCCTAGCCTTGACTAGGGGACTGAAAATGAATCTACAGGGACTGGCCACAAAGTCCAGATGAGGGTGTATTAAGAGCTATGCTTTTTCCTTTCTTATTGGTGCTTTTGTTTTCACACCTTAACCTACCTTTCTTCAGTGCAGTGTCTGGGCCCTGTTTTTCACATGTTCTGTTTTTGAGCCCAGTCACAGGCCTCAGAGAAGGCCGGTGCCCTTTGAGGCCTGAATGCTTCCTCCGCCAGTAGCAGGGCCCCAGGGCTTCTGACAGCAGCAGAGGCCCTGTGAGGAGTGGCCTCGAGCGATCAGGTGGGCTCAGCTGAGCCACCTCCACTGGCCTGGGTCCTGTTCCTGGGGCTCCCAGCTCTGTCTGCCTAGACCTCTCCATGCCCCCTGCTCCAGGGCTCACCTGCTGCTGTCGCTGTGCCAACGGAACCCTCAGGCTGGGCAGAGCATTGTGAAATGACAGCCTCCCCTCCCCCGCCGGGGCCTGGGCCCAGGGCTGGGAGCTTGCAAGGCAAAGACACACCTCAGCTCAGCTTCTCCTGAGCTGCTCCAGAGCTCGACCCCCCGGGGCCCCGGGGCCCCAGGGCTGGGGCTCAGAGCAGGGAAGGGCGTTTTATTGGAATGTCCTTTCCTTCTTGATGATTCCTACAAACCGTTTTAAGCTCTGTACATATAGAAAAGCAACATGTGTCATGCCATTTGGGACATGCTGTTCACATGTCTAGCTCCACAAAAACCCTCCTCAGCATATTTCCGAGGCATCAAGGATGAACCAAGAAAAGTGCAGGGCCCTGACAAATCTGCTTCACTGTCCCAGCTTTAACAGACATCTGAGTGTCACACTACATGGCCGGTCCTGCCAGGGCAACAGCAGGGGAAGCTTCACTCACACAGTGCTACAGCATGGGCTTCCCTCCTACTGAACGGGTGCAGCAGAACAAACTCCTGTCACAGCGAATGGGCGCAACAACACTGCAAGCTTCACTCACACATGGTCTGGCTTCCGACAGCAAAGCAAGCCTCCCAAATTGCACATACTGCACTGTAAAGGGTTAGGCTTTGGACAGCAGAGCTATCCCTCTGCATCACACATACTGGACACCCTGAAGGGCCTCCTCCAGATTGAATTGTTACTGGATCGCCGTCCTATCCCCCTGCCCCAAACCTCTCCCATTGACTGTCAGCATGCTTCTCCTTAGCTTCCTGCAGATACAGCACCCCTCTAGGCCTAAAGGATGGCACACCAAGCTTCACGGGGCACTTTAAGGTATTCAGTCTCCACCTTTTATCTGTCCTGCTCCTCATTTCACCACGAAGAACCACTGGCAGTATTTCAACATCATTTTGAAACTCAAGTTATGGAACAGCTACAAAACCAGGGGAATGGCGCGGCAGGGGATTTCATTCCATTTCATTCTGTCCTTTGGCTGTGTGCGCAGTGTCAGAAGAGTTTGAGGACTGCAGAAGACACTGGAATAGATTTCTTGCCGAAAGCGCCAAAGATTCTGGCCCCTGCCCCGATCGCCTTACGAACGCCTTACAAACGCCTGGCGGGCTTTGCGCTGGCGGGCAAATGTCTGAGTTGGACACTCAGCGCAGTACCTGAGCAAATTAGAGTGAGGTTTGCCTCAGGGACAAGCCTGCCAACCTATGTACTATGGCAGCTGAATGGGGGCATGGGGTCCTCATGTCTCAGGGATCTGCTTCTCTTATCCAAAACATCTTTCCTCCCATCTGCCTTAGCCCCTAGCATATGGTAATGAGTGGAGTCTCTACACTTCCCCAGTTGCACATTTGTCGATTCCCAGAGCTCTGTGGCAGACAGGGTAAATGTATCTATGTGTGAGAGAGCGAGAGAGCCAGATAGAGAGAGAGAAAGAGAGAGAGTGAGGGGGGGGAGCAGGCTCTGACAGTCACAATGAGAGAAAAGTGAAGTTGCATCCCCTCAAGCACTCCCCTGCACCCATCAACACAACAGCAAAGTTAGCTTGCATGTTCCCCGCTCGCCCCACCCTCTCTTTCAGGACTTGCAGAGTGCCTAGAGACCCTGGAAATGATGGCAGCGGAGCATGGTACAAACACAAATATCAAAATAGAACTATTCCCCTACTGTCTACAAAACCAAGGAACTGCTTCACCTTTGTTTTTTTCCACTTCACATTACAAGAGAAAGACGTCCTTCGTTGGCCCTTTTTACACACTACCATTCGGTTTACACATTTCATCCTGTTGAGTCTCCCAGTCGGCAAGAGCTATATATTTGGGTGGGTGATCCCAATGAAGTCAATGGAAATAGAGAAGGTGTTAGAACGGTGATGATTGTGTGCTGCAAGTGTCTTCCCCTTGAAGTCCATAGATATCATGGCCTTGACTAGGGGGTGGTGGAAACGGCCGATAATTTGCACAGCAGAAAAAATGCAGAATTCTGGGCAAATTCTGCCACTTCGCCTGCTCTGCCCAAGGAGAGAAATTGCCAATTTCAGGCTTTTTCTCCCTGAAATTCGGTTTTTTTATGGGAAATGTTGTTTTTGGGTGGCCACAAGAAGTTTCAGACTGAAAACAGATAGTTTGTGAAAAAAACACCATTTCAGATGGTTTGCCAGAAGACATTGATTTTTTCCATTAAATTTTGTTTTAGCGGTCAAAAACATGATATTTCAGGGAAAAAACACATTTCAGGAAGCAAAATCTGCATAGAAAATTGGCACAACAGCTAAAAAATGTCCCTGCAGACAGAACAGAGCTGGAGGCGAATTTAGGCAATATCGTTCCACCAGTAGTGAGGGTAACTTTGCCCACCCCTAGCCTTGACTAGGGGACTGAAAATGAATCTACAGGGACTGGCCACAAAGTCCAGATGAGGGTGTATTAAGAGCTATGCTTTTTCCTTTCTTATTGCTGCTTTTGTTTTCACACCTTAACCTACCTTTCTTCAGTGCAGTGTCTGGGCCCTGTTTTTCACATGTTCTGTTTTTGAGCCCAGTCACAGGCCTCAGAGAAGGCCGGTGCCCTTTGAGGCCTGAATGCTTCCTCTGCCAGTAGCAGGGCCCCAGGGCTTCTGACAGCAGCAGAGGCCCTGTGAGGAGTGGCCTCGAGCCGTCAGGTGGGTTCAGCTGAGCCACCTCCACTGGCCTGGGTCCTGTTCCTGGGGCTCCCAGCTCTGTCTGCCTTGACCTCTCCATGCCCCCTGCTCCAGGGCTCACCTGCTGCCGTCGCCGTGCCAACGGAACCCTCAGGCAGGCAGAGCATTGTGAAATGACAGCCTCCCCTCCCCCGCCGCCGGGGCCTGGGCCCAGGGCTGGGAGCTTGCAAGGCAAAGACACACCTCAGCTCAGCTTCTCCTGAGCTGCTCCAGAGCTCGACCCCCCGGGGCCCCGGGGCCCCAGGGCTGGGGCTCAGAGCAGGAAAGGGCGTTTTATTGGAATGTCCTTTCCTTCTTGATGATTCCTACAAACCGTTTTAAGCTCTGTACATATAGAAAAGCAACATGTGTCATGCCATTTGGGACATGCTGTTCACATGTCTAACTCCACTAAAACCCTCCTCAGCATATTTCCGAGGCATCAAGGATGAACCAGGAACAGTGCACGGCCCTGACAAATCTGCTTCACTGTCCCAGCTTTAACAGACATCTGAGTGTCACACTACATGGCAGGTCCTGCCAGGGCAACAGCAGGGGAAGCTTCACTCGCACAGTGCTACAGCATGGGCTTCCCTCCTAGTGAACGGGTGCAGCAGGGCAAACTCCTGTCACAGAGAATGGGCACAACCACACTGCAAGCTTCATTCACACATGGTCTGGCTTCCGACAGCAAAGCAAGCCTCCTACATTGCACATACTGCACTGTAAAGCGTTAGTCTTTGGACAGCAGAGCTATCCCTCTGCATCACACATACTGGACACCCTGAAGGGCCTCCTCCAGATTGAATTGTTACTGGATCGCCGTCCTATCCCCCTGCCCCAAACCTCTCCCATTGACTGTCAGCATGCTTCTCCTTACCTTCCTGCAGATACAGCACCCCTCTAGGCCTAACGGATGGCACACCAAGCTTCACGGGGCACTTTAAGGTATTCAGTCTCCACCTTTTATCTGTCCTGCTCCTCATTTCACCACGAAGAACCACTGGCAGTATTTCAACATCATTTTGAAACTGAAGTTATGGAACAGCTACAAAACCAGGGGAATGGCGCGGCAGGGGATTTCATTGATATGATATGATATGATAAGGTATTTGTAACGCGCCTATACACAAGTGTTTCAAGGCGCGACGAGGCAGGGAGGGAGGGAAACAAGGGGAAGACAGACAAACGATCCTACTAGGCCAGGTGTCATTAAGATCGCGCAAGTGCAGAGGAAGGGGAAAAGGAGAAAGTGCAGGGGGAGGAGGTGGGGGGGGAAAGTGCAGTACAAGGTAAGTAGCGTAAATAAATAATAAAAATAATAAATAATAAATAAAAAGGGCCAGCTGGTGGCAAGTGCGAGGTAAGTGCAGAGCTGGGAAGGGGGCTGTAGGGATACAGTGACAGTCCCACAGTGCAGGGGGAGCCAGGGAGGCAGTGCAAGTAGAGAGTGGCTGGGCCCTGGACCGAGGTCGCTGAGAGTGGCCCAGATGCAGGTATAGTGCAGAATTCAGTGGGGAGTTAAGCAGGTTTAGCAGGGGAGAGGGAGAGAGAAGGCAGAAGCGAAGAGGAAGGTTTTGAGGTGCTTCCGGAACCGGAGATGGTTCTCCTCAAGTTTCAGGGAGGCAGGAAGGCTGTTCCAGAGGGAGGCCCCTGCTGCGGAGAGAGATCTGCCCCCAGCTCGTTGCTTCGAGAAGCGGCTGACCATGAGGGAGTTGGAGACGGATGAGCGAAGGGCTCGTGAAGGAAGATATTTAGGAAGAGAGAGTTGAAGGTATTTAGGCCCCAGGCCCCAGAAGGCCTTGTGGACAATGCAGAGGGTTTTGAACTTAATCCTCGCAGCCACTGGGAGCCAGTGAAGAGATTTCAGTCCTGGAGAGATACGGTCCCTGGGCTTGAGGCCAAGGACAAGTCTCGCAGTTCTGTTCTGGATAAGTTGCAGAGGGCGGAGAGTGGAGGCAGGCAGATTAAGATAGAGGCTGTTACAGTAGTCCAGCCTTGAGAGAACCAGGGCTCGGGAGACAGTGAGCTTCTGGGGGAAGGAGAGGAAGGGAAGAATACCTCTGAGGAGGTGCAGCTGGTAGTGTGACTTCTTAGAGACGTCAGATATATGAGGAGAGAAGGAGAGTGTGGAGTCGAAGATGACCCCGAGGTTTTTAGCCTTGCAGGTAGGGGCAGGAAGGGGGCCAAGGGAGGCCGGCCAGAGAGCTGCAGGGAAGGAGGGAGTGGATGTGCCGATGAGTAGAATCTCAGTCTTACTGGCGTTAAGGCAGAGGTCGTTGGCGGCACACCATTCCTGGATAGCAGACAGACAGTCGGAGATGAGGGAAGGAGAGGAGGAGGCCGAGGGTAGCCTGAAAATGAGCTGGGTATCGTCCGCATAGCACTGGAAGTGGGGGCAGAGAGTGGCGATGCGGTGGGCAAGGAGTGCCAGATACTGGTTGAAAAGCCAGGGAGAGAGGTTGGATCCCTGGGGGACACCACAGGTGGAGAAAAAGATGTCAGAGAGGAAGGAGCCCATTTGGACCTGGGAGGGTCGACCGGAAAGGAAAGAGGTCAGCCATGCCAGAGCCTGACCAGTGATACCCAGGTTATCACGGAGACGGTTGAGCAGGATGTCATGGTTGACAGTGTCAAAGGCAGAGGAGAGATCGAGCAAAATGAGAACACAGGGAGTGTTGGAATCGAGGTTCAGGAGCAGGTCCTCACGGATGTTCAGGAGAGCAGTTTCCGTGCTTCTGGCCGCTCTGAAGCCGGATTGATGGTCATGAAGATTACCAACAGATTCAGCATGGAGGTTAAGCTGGGAGATGGCCAGTTTCTCCAGGAGCTTTCCCAGGAAGGGAGTAATGGAGATTGGGCGATAGTTGGCCGGGCAGGAGGGGTCGGAAGAGGGTTTCTTGAGGAGGGGGTGCACAAGGGAGTGCTTGAGGGGGGATGGGAAGACTCCAGAGGCGAATGAGTGGTTGCAAAAGTCAGCCAGGGCAGGAGCCAGGGAGTCGATGTGGTCCTTGATGGTTTTGGAGGAACAGGGGTGAACCTGTTTAGACGAGGCTTTCATAGATTGGACTTGTCTGGAAACCTCATCAGCAGAAAAAGGTGGAAAAGCAGAGAAGGAGGGCGGAGGGGCGGCTGCAAGAGAGCAAGAGGAAGAGCCGGGAAGAGAGGGAGGGAGGAGAGAGGAGGAGAGCGAGGACAGGATGTCCTGAGTTTTTGAGATGAAGTGCGAGGCCAGTGCAGTGCAGAGGGCCTGGGAGGGGACAGGAGAGGTAGAGAATGCAGCAGGGTTGGCCAGCTCCTTGCAGATTTTAAAGAGTTCGGCCGTGTTGTTAGAAGCCTCAGAGATGCAGGCTTGGATAAGGGCTCTCTTCTTGGTGAGGACGGAGAGCCGGTATTGCCTTTGGAGCAGGCGGCAGGCCAGTTTGTCAGAGGATGAACATGAAGCACGCCATTTCCTCTCTGCCACCCTGCACTTGCGTTTTAGGGTGACGAGATCAGAGTCATACCAGGAGTTACATTTGGCTTTGGGCTTCAGGCGGATTCTCATGACGGGGGCAAGGATATCGAGAGTATCAGATATAGAGGAATAGAGCATGGAGAGGGCTGTGTCAGGGTGGGAGTCAGCCGAGGGGGGAGGAGGGGGCGAGAAGGTAGCCTTTGGCTGTGTGTGCAGTGTCAGAAGAGTTTGAGGACTGCAGAAGACACTGGAATAGATTTCTGGGGGAAAGCGCCAGAGATTCTGGCCCCTGCCCTGATCGCCTTACAAACGCCTTACAAACGCCTGGCGGGCTTTGCCCTGGCGGGCAAATGTCTGAGTTGGACACTCAGCGCAGTACCTGAGCAAATTAGAGTGAGGTTTCACTCAGGGACAAGCCTGCCAACCTATGTACTATGGCAGCTGAATGGGGGCATGGGGTCCTCATGTCTCAGGGATCTGCTTCTCTTATCCAAAACATCTTGCCTCCCATCAGCCTTAGCCCCTAGCATATGGTAATGAGTGGAGTCTCTACACTTCCCCCGTTGCACATTTGTCGATTGCCAGAGCTCTGTGGCAGACATGGTAAATGTATCTATGTGTGAGAGAGAGAGGGAGCCAGATAGAGAGAGAGAAAGAGAGAGAGTGAGGGGGGGGAGCAGGCTCTGACAGTCACAATGAGGGAAAAGTGAAGTTGCATCCCCTCAAGCACTCCCCTGCACCCATCAACACAACAGCAAAGTTAGCTTGCATGTTCCCCGCTCTCCCCATCCTCTCTTTCAGGACTTGCAGAGTGCCTAGAGACCCTGGAAATGATGGCAGCGGAGCATGGTACAAACACAAATATCAAAATAGAACTATTCCCCTACTGTCTACAAAACCAAGGAACTACTTCACCTTTGTTTTTTTCCACTTCACATTACAAGAGAAATACGTCCTTCGTTGGCCCTTTTTACGCACTACCATTCGGTTTACACATTTCATCCTGTTGAGTCTCCCAGTCGGCAAGAGCTATATATTTGGGTGGGTGATCCCAATGAAGTCAATGGAAATAGAGAAGGTGTTAGAACGGTGATGATTGTGTGCTGCAAGTGTCTTTCCCTTGAAGTCCATAGATATCATGGCCTTGACTAGGGGGTGGTCGAAGTGGCCGATAATTTGCTCAGCAGAAAAAATGCAGAATTTTGGGCAAATTCGGCCACTTCGCCTGCTCTGCCCACAGAGAGAAATTGCCAATTTCAGGCTTTTTCTCCCTGAAATTCGGTTTTTTATGGGAAATGTTTTTTGGTTGCCACAAGAAGTTTCAGACTGAAAACAGATAGTTTGTGAAAAAAACACCATTTCAGATGGTTTGCCAGAAGACATTGATTTTTTCCATTAAATTTTGTTTTAGCGGTCAAAAACATGATATTTCAGGGAAAAAACACATTTCAGGAAGCAAAATCTGCATAGAAAATTGGCACAACAGCTAAAAAATGTCCCTGCAGACAGAACAGAGCTGGAGGCGAATTTAGGCAATATCGTTCCACCAGTAGTGAGGGTAACTTTGCCCACCCCTAGCCTTGACTAGGGGACTGAAAATGAATCTACAGGGACTGGCCACAAAGTCCAGATGAGGGTGTATTAAGAGCTATGCTTTTTCCTTTCTTATTGGTGCTTTTGTTTTCACACCTTAACCTACCTTTCTTCAGTGCAGTGTCTAGGCCCTGTTTTTCACATGTTCTGTTTTTGAGCCCAGTCACAGGCCTCAGAGAAGGCCGGTGCCCTTTGAGGCCTGAATGCTTCCTCCACCAGTAGCAGGGCCCCAGGGCTTCTGACAGCAGCAGAGGCCCTGTGAGGAGTGGCCTCGAGCGATCAGGTGGGCTCAGCTGAGCCACCTCCACTGGCCTGGGTCCTGTTCCTGGGGCTCCCAGCTCTGTCTGCCTTGACCTCTCCATGCCCCCGGCTCCAGGGCTCACCTGCTGCCGTCGCCGTGCCAACGGAACCCTCAGGCTGGGCAAAGCACTGTGAAATGACAGCCTCCCCTCCCCCGCCGGGGCCTGGGCCCAGGGCTGGGAGCTTGCAAGGCAAAGACACACTTCAGCTCAGCTTCTCCTGAGCTGCTCCAGAGCTCGACCCCCCGGGGCCCCAGGGCTGGGGCTCAGAGCAGGGAAGGGCGTTTTATTGGAATGTCCTTTCCTTCTTGATGACTCCTACAAACCATTTTAAGCTCTGTACATCGACAAGAGCAACATGTGTCATGCCATTTGGGACATGCTGTTCACATGTCTAGCTCCACAAAAACCCTCCTCAGCATATTTCCGAGGCATCAAGGATGAACCAAGAAAAGTGCAGGGCCCTGACAAATCTGCTTCACTGTCCCAGCTTTAACAGACATCTGAGTGTCACACTACATGGCCGGCCCTGCCAGGGCAACAGCAGGGGAAGCTTCACTCACACAGTGCTACAGCATGGGCTTCCCTCCTACTGAACGGGTGCAGCAGGACAAACTCCTGTCACAGAGAATGGGCACAACTACACTGCAAGCTTTATTCACACATGGTCTGGCTTCCGACAGCAAAGCAAGCCTCCTACATTGCACATACTGCACTGTAAAGGGTTAGTCTTTGGACAGCAGAGCTATCCCTCTGCATCACACATACTGGACACCCTGAAGGGCCTCCTCCAGAATGAATTGTTACTGGATCGCCGTCCTATCCCCCTGCCCCAAACCTCTCCCATTGACTGTCAGCATGCTTCTCCTTCCCTTCCTGCAGATACAGCACCCCTCTAGGCCTAATGGATGGCACACCAAGCTTCACGGGGCACTTTAAGGTATTCAGTCTCCACCTTTTATCTGTCCTGCTCCTCATTTCACCACGAAGAACCAATGGCAGTATTTCAACATCATTTTGAAACTGAAGTTATGGAACAGCTACAAAACCAGGGGAATGGCGCGGCAGGGGATTTCATTCCATTTCATTCTGTCCTTTGGCTGTGTGCGCAGTGTCAGAAGAGTTTGAGGACTGCAGAAGACACTGGAATAGATTTCTGGGCGAAAGCGCCAGAGATTCTGGGCTCTGCCCCGATCGCCTTACGAACGCCTTACAAACGCCTGGCGGGCTTTGCGCTGGCGGGCAAATGTCTGAGTTGGACACTCAGCGCAGTACCTGAGCAAATTAGAGTGAGGTTTGCCTCAGGGTCAAGCCTGCCAACCTATGTACTATGGCAGCTGAATGGGGGCATGGGGTCCTCATGTCTCAGGGATCTGCTTCTCTTATCCAAAACATCTTGCCTCCCACCAGCATTAGCCCCTAGCATATGGTAATGAGTGGAGTCTCTACACTTTCCCCATTGCACATTTGTCGATTCCCAGAGCTCTGTGGCAGACAGGGTAAATGTATCTGTGTGAGAGAGAGAGGGAGCCAGATAGAGAGAGAGAAAGAGAGAGAGTGAGGGGGGGGGGCAGGCTCTGACAGTCACAATGAGAGAAAAGTGAAGTTGCATCCCCTCAAGCACTCCCCTGCACCCATCAACACAACAGCAAAGTTAGCTTGCATGTTCCCCGCTCTCCCCACCCTCTCTCTCAGGACTTGCAGAGTGCCTAGAGACCCTGGAAATGATGGCAGAGGAGCATGGTACAAACACAAATATCAAAATAGAACTATTCCCCTACTGTCTACAAAACCAAGGAACTACTTCACCTTTGTTTTTTTCCACTTCACATTACAAGAGAAAGACGTCCTTCGTTGGCCCTTTTTACGCACTACCATTCGGTTTACACATTTCATCCTGTTGAGTCTCCCAGTCGGCAAGAGCTATATATTTGGGTGGGTGATCCCAATGAAGTCAATGGAAATAGAGAAGGTGTTAGAACGGTGATGATTGTGTGCTGCAAGTGTCTTTCCCTTGAAGTCCATAGATATCATGGCCTTGACACTAGGGGGTGGTTGAAGTGGCCGATAATTTGCTCAGCAGAAAAAATGCAGAATTTTGGGCAAATTCTGCCACTTCGCCTGCTCTGCCCACAGAGAGAAATTGTCATTTTCAGGCTTTTTCTCCCTGAAATTCGGTTTTTTATGGGAAATGTTTTTTGGTGGCCACAAGAAGTTTCAGACTGAAAACAGATAGTTTGTGAAAAAAACACCATTTCAGATGGTTTGCCAGAAGACATTGATTTTTTCCATTAAATTTTGTTTTAGCGGTCAAAAACATGATATTTCAGGGAAAAACACATTTCAGGAAGCAAAATCTGCATAGAAAATTGGCACAACAGCTAAAAAATGTCCCTGCAGACAGAACAGAGCTGGAGGCGAATTTAGGCAATATCGTTCCACCAGTAGTGAGGGTAACTTTGCCCACCCCTAGCCTTGACTAGGGGACTGAAAATGAATCTACAGGGACTGGCCACAAAGTCCAGATGAGGGTGTATTAAGAGCTATGCTTTTTCCTTTCTTATTGCTGCTTTTGTTTTCACACCTTAACCTACCTTTCTTCAGTGCAGTGTCTGGGCCCTGTTTTTCACATGTTCTGTTTTTGAGCCCAGTCACAGGCCTCAGAGAAGGCCGGTGCCCTTTGAGGCCTGAATGCTTCCTCTGCCAGTAGCAGGGCCCCAGGACTTCTGACAGCAGCAGAG
Source organism: Ambystoma mexicanum (assembly GCF_040938575.1). Lineage (NCBI taxonomy): Eukaryota > Metazoa > Chordata > Amphibia > Caudata > Ambystomatidae > Ambystoma > Ambystoma mexicanum. The sequence continues at coordinate 1,095,756,036 of NC_090941.1, forward strand.
GCCCTGTGAGGAGTGGCCTCGAGCCGTCAGGTGGGCTCAGCTGAGCCACCTCCACTGGCCTGGGTCCTGTTCCTAGGGCTCCCAGCTCTGTCTGCCTTGACCTCTCCATGCCCCCTGCTCCAGGGCTCACCTGCTGCCGTCGCCGTGCCAACGGAACCCTCAGGCTGGGCAGAGCATTGTGAAATGACAGCCTCCCCTCCCCCGCCGGGGCCTGGGCCCAGGGCTGGGAGCTTGCAAGGCAAAGACACACCTCAGCTCAGCTTCTCCTGAGCTGCTCCAGAGCTCGAACCCTCGGGGCCCCGGAGCCCCAGGGCTGGGGCTCAGAGCAGGAAAGGGCGTTTTATTGGAATGTCCTTTCCTTCTTGATGACTCCTACAAACCATTTTAAGCTCTGTACATCGACAAGAGCAACATGTGTCATGCCATTTGGGACATGCTGTTCACATGTCTAGCTCCACAAAAACCCTCCTCAGCATATTTCCGAGGCATCAAGGATGAACCAAGAAAAGTGCAGGGCCCTGACAAATCTGCTTCACTGTCCCAGCTTTAACAGACATCTGAGTGTCACACTACATGGCCGGTCCTGCCAGGGCAACAGCAGGGGAAGCTTCACTCACACAGTGCTACAGCATGGGCTTCCCTCCTACTGAACGGGTGCAGCAGGACAAACTCCTGTCACAGAGAATGGTCACAACCACACTGCAAGCTTCATTCACACATGGTCTGGCTTCCGACAGCAAAGCAAGCCTCCTACATTGCACATACTGCACTGTAAAGGGTTAGTCTTTGGACAGCAGAGCTATCCCTCTGCATCACACATACTGGACACCCTGAAGGGCCTCCTCCAGATTGAATTGTTACTGGATCGCCGTCCTATCAACCTGCCCCAAACCTCTCCCATTGACTGTCAGCATGCTTCTCCTTACCTTCCTGCAGATACAGCACCCCTCTAGGCCTAACGGATGGCACACCAAGCTTCACGGGGCACTTTAAGGTATTCAGTCTCCACCTTTTATCTGTCCTGCTCCTCATTTCACCACGAAGAACCACTGGCAGTATTTCAACATCATTTTGAAACTGAAGTTATGGAACAGCTACAAAACCAGGGGAATGGCGCGGCAGGGGATTTCATTCCATTTCATTCTGTCCTTTGGCTGTGTGTGCGCAGTGTCAGAAGAGTTTGAGGACTGCAGAAGACACTGGAATAGATTTCTGGGCGAAAGCGCCAGAGATTCTGGCCCCTGCCCCGATCGCCTTACAAACGCCTGGCGGGCTTTGCCCTGGCGGGCAAATGTCTGAGTTGGACACTCAGCGCAGTACCTGAGCAAATTAGAGTGAGGTTTCACTCAGGGACAAGCCTGCCAACCTATGTACTATGGCAGCTGAATGGGGGCATGGGGTCCTCATGTCTCAGGGATCTGCTTCTCTTATCCAAAACATCTTGCCTCCCATCAGCCTTAGCCCCTAGCATATGGTAATGAGTGGAGTCTCTACACTTTCCCCGTTGCACATTTGTCGATTCCCAGAGCTCTGTGGCAGACAGGGTAAATGTATCTGTGTGAGAGAGAGAGGGAGCCAGATAGAGAGAGAGAAAGAGAGAGAGTGAGGGGGGGGCAGGCTCTGACAGTCACAATGAGAGAAAAGTGAAGTTGCATCCCCTCAAGCACTCCCCTGCACCCATCAACACAACAGCAAAGTTAGCTTGCATGTTCCCCGCTCTCCCCACCCTCTCTTTCAGGACTTGCAGAGTGCCTAGAGACCCTGGAAATGATGGAGCATGGTACAAACACAAATATCAAAATAGAACTATTCCCCTACTGTCTACAAAACCAAGGAACTACTTCACCTTTGTTTTTTTCCACTTCACATTACAAGAGAAAGACGTCCTTCGTTGGCCCTTTTTACGCACTACCATTCGGTTTACACATTTCATCCTGTTGAGTCTCCCAGTCGGCAAGAGCTATATATTTGGGTGGGTGATCCCAATGAAGTCAATGGAAATAGAGAAGGTGTTAGAACGGTGATGATTGTGTGCTGCAAGTGTCTTTCCCTTGAAGTCCATAGATATCATGGCCTTGACTAGGGGGTGGTCGAAGTGGCCGATAATTTGCTCAGCAGAAAAAATGCAGAATTTTGGGCAAATTCTGCCACTTCGCCTGCTCTGCCCACAGAGAGAAATTGCCAATTTCAGGCTTTTTCTCCCTGAAATTCGTTTTTTTTATGGGAAATGTTTTTTGGTGGCCACAAGAAGTTTCAGACTGAAAACAGATAGTTTGTGAAAAAAACACCATTTCAGATGGTTTGCCAGAAGACATTGATTTTTTCCATGAAATTTTGTTTTAGCGGTCAAAAACATGATATTTCAGGGAAAAAACACATTTCAGGAAGCAAAATCTGCATAGAAAATTGGCACAACAGCTAAAAAATGTCCCTGCAGTCAGAACAGAGCTGGAGGCGAATTTAGGCAATATCGTTCCACCAGTAGCGAGGGTAACTTTGCCCACCCCTAGCCTTGACTAGGGGACTGAAAATGAATCTACAGGGACTGGCCACAAAGTCCAGATGAGGGTGTGTTAAGAGCTATGCTTTTTCCTTTCTTATTGGTGCTTTTGTTTTCACACCTTAACCTACCTTTCTTCAGTGCAGTGTCTGGGCCCTGTTTTTCACATGTTCTGTTTTTGAGCCCAGTCACAAGCCTCAGAGAAGGCCGGTGCACCTTGAGGCCTGAATGCTTCCTCCGCCAGTAGCAGGGCCCCAGGGCTTCTGACAGCAGCAGAGGCCCTGTGAGGAGTGGCCTCGAGCGGTCGGATGGGCTCAGCTGAGCCACCTCCACTGGCCTGGGTCCTGTTCCTGGGGCTCCCAGCTCTGTCTGCCTTGACCTCTCCATGCCCCCTGCTCCAGGGCTCACCTGCTGCCGTCGCCGTGCCAACGGAACCCTCAGGCTGGGCAGAGCATTGTGAAATGACAGCCTCCCCTACCCCGCCAGGGCCTGGGCCCAGGGCTGGGAGCTTGCAAGGCAAAGACACACCTCAGCTCAGCTTCTCCTGAGCTGCTCCAGAGCTCGACCCCCCGGGGCCCCGGGGACCCAGGGCTAGGGCTCAGAGCAGGAAAGGGCGTTTTATTGGAATGTCCTTTCCTTCTTGATGATTCCTACAAACCGTTTTAAGCTCTGTACATATAGAAAAGCAACATGTGTCATGCCATTTGGGACATGCTGTTCACATGTCTAGCTCCACTAAAACCCTCCTCAGCATATTTCCGAGGCATCAAGGATGAACCAGGAACAGTGCACGGCCCTGACAAATCTGCTTCACTGTCCCAGCTTTAACAGACATCTGAGTGTCACACTACATGGCAGGTCCTGCCAGGGCAACAGCAGGGGAAGCTTCACTCACACAGTGCTACAGCATGGGCTTCCCTCCTACTGAACGGTGCAGCAGGACAAACTCCTGTCACAGAGAATGGGCACAACCACACTGCAAGCGTCACTCACACATGGTCTGGCTTCCGACAGCAAAGCAAGCCTCCTACATTGCACATACTGCACTGTAAAGGGTTAGGCTTTGGACAGCAGAGCTATCCCTCTGCATCACACATACTGGACACGCTGAAGGGCCTCCTCCAGATTGAATTGTTACTTGATCGCCGTCCTATCCCCCTGCCCCAAACCTCTCCCATTGACTGTCAGCATGCTTCTCCTTACCTTCCTGCAGATACAGCACTCCTCTAGGCCTAACGGATGGCACACCAAGCTTCACGGGGCACTTTCAGGTATTCAGTCTCCACCTTTTATCTGTCCTGCTCCTCATTTCACCACGAAGAACCACTGGCAGTATTTCAACATCATTTTGAAACTGAAGTTATGGAACAGCTACAAAACCAGGGGAATGGCGCGGCAGGGAATTTCATTCCATTTCATTCTGCCCTTTGGCTGTGTGTGCGCAGTGTCAGAAGAGTTTGAGGACTGCAGAAGACACTGGAATAGATTTCTGGGCGAAAGCGCCAGAGATTCTGGCCCCTGCCCCGATCGCCTTACAAATGCCTTACAAACGCCTGGCGGGCTTTGCCCTGGCGGGCAAATATCTGAGTTGGACACTCAGCCCAGTACCTGAGGAAATTAGAGTGAGGTTTCACTCAGGGACAAGCCTGCCAACCTATGTACTATGGCAGCTGAATGGATGGGGGCATGGGGTCCTCATGTCTCAAGGATCTGCTTCTCTTATCCAAAACATCTTGCCTCCCATCAGCCTTAGCCCCTAGCATATGGTAATGAGAGGAGTCTCTACACTTCCCCCGTTGCACATTTGTCAATTCCCAGAGCTCTGTGGCAGACAGGGTAAATGTATCTATGTGTGAGACAGAGAGGGAGCCAGATAGAGATAGAGAGAGAGAGAGAGAGAGAGAGAGAGAGGGGGGGGGAGCAGGCTCTGACAGTCACAATGAGAGAAAAGTGAAGTTGCATCCCCTCAAGCACTCCCCTGCACCCATCAACACAACAGCAAAGTTAGCTTGCATGTTCCCCGTTCTCCCCACTAACCCACCCACCCACCCTCCTCTCTTTCAGGACTTGCAGAGTGCCTAGAGACCCTGGAAATGATGGCAGCGGAGCATGGTACAAACACAAATATCAAAATAGAACTATTCCCCTACTGTCTACAAAACCAAGGAACTACTTCACCTTTGTTTTTTTCCACTTCACATTACAAGAGAAAGACGTCCTTCGTTGGCCCTTTTTACGCACTACCATTCGGTTTACACATTTCATCCTGTTGAGTCTCCCAGTCGGCAAGAGCTATATATTTGGGTGGGTGATCCCAATGAAGTCAATGGAAATAGAGAAGGTGTTAGAACGGTGATGATTGTGTGCTGCAAGTGTCTTTCCCTTGAAGTCCATAGATATCATGGCCTTGACTAGGGGGTGGTCGAAGTGGCCGATAATTTGCTCAGCAGAAAAAATGCAGAATTTTGGGCAAATTCTGCCACTTCGCCTGCTCTGCCCACAGAGAGAAATTGCCAATTTCAGGCTTTTTCTCCCTGAAATTCGGTTTTTTTATGGGAAATGTTTTTTGGTGGCCACAAGAAGTTTCAGACTGAAAACAGATAGTTTGTGAAAAAAACACCATTTCACATGGTTTGCCAGAAGACATTGATTTTTTCCATGAAATTTTGTTTTAGCGGTCAAAAACATGATATTTCAGGGAAAAAACACATTTCAGGAAGCAAAATCTGCATAGAAAATTGGCACAACAGCTAAAAAATGTCCCTGCAGGCAGAACAGAGCTGGAGGCGAATTTAGGCAATATCGTTCCACCAATAGTGAGGGTAACTTTGCCCACCCCTAGCCTTGACTAGGGGACTGAAAATGAATCTACAGGGAATGGCCACAAAGTCCAGATGAGGGTGTGTTAAGAGCTATACTTTTTCCTTTCTTATTGGTGCTTTTGTTTTCACACCTTAACCTACCTTTCTTCAGTGCAGTGTCTGGGCCCTATTTTTCACATGTTCTGTTTTTGAGCCCAGTCACAGGCCTCAGAGAAGGCCGGTGCCCTTTGAGGCCTGAATGCTTCCTCTGCCAGTAGCAGGGCCCCAGGGCTTCTGACAGCAGCAAGGGCCCTGTGAGGAGTGGCCTCGAGCGATCAGGTGGGCTCAGCTGAGCCACCTCCACTGGCCTGGGTCCTGTTCCTGGGGCTCCCAGCTCTGTCTGCCTTGGCCTCTCCATGCCCCCTGCTCCAGGGCTCACCTGCTGCCGTCGCCGTGCCAACGGAACCCTCAGGCTGGGCAGAGCATTGTGAAATGACAGCCTCCCCTCCCCCGCCGCTGGGGCCTGGGCCCAGGGCTGGGAGCTTGCAAGGCAAAGACACACCTCAGCTCAGCTTCTCCTGAGCTGCTCCAGAGCTCGACCCCCCGGGGCCCCAGTGCTGGGGCTCAGAGCAGGAAAGGGCGTTTTATTGGAATGTCCTTTCCTTCTTGATGATTCCTACAAACCGTTTTAAGCTCTGTACATATAGAAAAGCAACATGTGTCATGCCATTTGGGACATGCTGTTCACATGTCTAGCTCCACTAAAACCCTCCTCAGCATATTTCCGAGGCATCAAGGATGAACCAGGAACAGTGCACGGCCCTGACAAATCTGCTTCACTGTCCCAGCTTTAACAGACATCTGAGTGTCACACTACATGGCAGGTCCTGCCAGGGCAACAGCAGGGGAAGCTTCACTCACACAGTGTCACAGCATGGGCTTCCCTCCTAGTGAACGGGTGCAGCAGGGCAAACTCCTGTCACAGAGAATGGGCACAACCACACTGCAAGCTTCATTCACACATGGTCTGGCTTCCGACAGCAAAGCAAGCCTCCTACATTGCACATACTGCACTGTAAAGCGTTAGTCTTTGGACAGCAGAGCTATCCCTCTGCATCACACATACTGGACACCCTGAAGGGCCTCCTCCAGATTGAATTGTTACTGGATCGCCGTCCTATCCCCCTGCCCCAAACCTCTCCCATTGACTGTCAGCATGCTTCTCCTTACCTTCCTGCAGATACAGCACCCCTCTAGGCCTAACGGATGGCACACCAAGCTTCACGGGGCACTTTAAGGTATTCAGTCTCCACCTTTTATCTGTCCTGCTCCTCATTTCACCACGAAGAACCACTGGCAGTATTTCAACATCATTTTGAAACTGAAGTTATGGAACAGCTACAAAACCAGGGGAATGGCGCGGCAGGGGATTTCATTCCATTTCATTCTGCCCTTTGGCTGTGTGTGCGCAGTGTCAGAAGAGTTTGAGGACTGCAGAAGACACTGGAATAGATTTCTGGGCGAAAGCGCCAGAGATTCTGGCCCCTGCCCCGATCGCCTTACGAACGCCTTACAAACGCCTGGCGGGCAAATGTCTGAGTTGGACACTCAGCGCAGTACCTGAGGAAATTAGAGTGAGGTTTCACTCAGGGACAAGCCTGCCAACCTATGTACTATGGCAGCTGAATGGATGGGGGCATGGGGTCCTCATGTCTCAGGGATCTGCTTCTCTTATCCAAAACATCTTGCCTCCCATCAGCCTTAGCCCCTAGCATATGGTAATGAGTGGAGTCTCTACACTTCCCCCGTTGCACATTTGTCAATTCTCAGAGCTCTGTGGCAGACAGGGTAAATGTATCTATGTGTGAGAGAGAGAGGGAGCCAAATAGAGAGAGAGAGAGAGAGAGAGGGGGGGGGGAGCAGGCTCTGACAGTCACAATGAGAGAAAAGTGAAGTTGCATCCCCTCAAGCACTCCCGTGCACCCATCAACACAACAGCAAAGTTAGATTGCATGTTCCCCGCTCTCCCCATTAACCTCACCCACCCACCCACCCTCCTCTCTTTCAGGACTTACAGAGTGCCTAGAGACCCTGGAAATGATGGCAGCAGAGCATGGTACAAACACAAATATCAAAATAGAACTATTCCCCTACTGTCTACAAAACCAAGGAACTACTTCACCTTTGTTTTTTTCCACTTCACATTACAAGAGAAAGACGTCCTTCGTTGGCCCTTTTTACGCACTACCATTCGGTTTACACATTTCATCCTGTTGAGTCTCCCAGTCGGCAAGAGCTATATATTTGGGTGGGTGATCCCAATGAAGTCAATGGAAATAGAGAAGGTGTTAGAACGGTGATGATTGTGTGCTGCAAGTGTCTTCCCCTTGAAGTCCATAGATATCATGGCCTTGACTAGGGGGTGGTGGAAACGGCCGATAATTTGCACAGCAGAAAAAATGCAGCATTCTGGGCAAATTCTGCCACTTCGCCTGCTCTGCCCACAGAGAGAAATTGCCAATTTCAGGCTTTTTCTCCCTGAAATTCTGTTTTTTATGGGAAATGTTGTTTTTGGGTGGCCACAAGAAGTTTCAGACTGAAAACAGATAGTTTGTGAAAAAAACACCATTTCAGATGGTTTGCCAGAAGACATTGATTTTTTCCATGAAATTTTGTTTTAGCGGTCAAAAACATGATATTTCAGGGAAAAAACACATTTCAGGAAGCAAAATCTGCATAGAAAATTGGCACAACAGCTAAAAAATGTCCCTGCAGGCAGAACAGAGCTGGAGGCGAATTTAGGCAATATCGTTCCACCAGTAGCGAGGGTAACTTTGCCCACCCCTAGCCTTGACTAGGGGACTGAAAATGAATCTACAGGGAATGGCCACAAAGTCCAGATGAGGGTGTGTTAAGAGCTATGCTTTTTCCTTTCTTATTGGTGCTTTTGTTTTCACACATTAACCTACCTTTCTTCAGTGCAGTGTCTGGGCCCTATTTTTCACATGTTCTGTTTTTGAGCCCAGTCACAGGCCTCAGAGAAGGCCGGTGCACCTTGAGGCCTGAATGCTTCCTCCGCCAGTAGCAGGGCCCCAGGGCTTCTGACAGCAGCAGAGGCCCTGTGAGGAGTGGCCTCGAGCGATCAGGTGGGCTCAGCTGAGCCACCTCCACTGGCCTGGGTCCTGTTCCTGGGGCTCCCAGCTCTGTCTGCCTTGACCTCTCCATGCCCCCTGCTCCAGGGCTCACCTGCTGCCGTCGCCGTGCCAACGGAACCCTCAGGCTGGGCAGAGCATTGTGAAATGACAGCCTCCCCTCCCCCGCCAGGGCCTGGGCCCAGGGCTGGGAGCTTGCAAGGCAAAGACACACCTCAGCTCAGCTTCTCCTGAGCTGCTCCAGAGCTCGACCCCCCGGGGCCCCGGGGACCCAGGGCTAGGGCTCAGAGCAGGAAAGGGCGTTTTATTGGAATGTCCTTTCCTTCTTGATGATTCCTACAAACCGTTTTAAGCTCTGTACATATAGAAAAGCAACATGTGTCATGCCATTTGGGACATGCTGTTCACATGTCTAGCTCCACTAAAACCCTCCTCAGCATATTTCCGAGGCATCAAGGATGAACCAGGAACAGTGCACGGCCCTGACAAATCTGCTTCACTGTCCCAGCTTTAACAGACATCTGAGTGTCACACTACATGGCAGGTCCTGCCAGGGCAACAGCAGGGGAAGCTTCACTGACACAGTGCTACAGCATGGGCTTCCCTCCTACTGAACGGTGCAGCAGGACAAACTCCTGTCACAGAGAATGGGCACAACCACACTGCAAGCGTCACTCACACATGGTCTGGCTTCCGACAGCAAAGCAAGCCTCCTACATTGCACATACTGCACTGTAAAGGGTTAGGCTTTGGACAGCAGAGCTATCCCTCTGCATCACACAAACTGGACACGCTGAAGGGCCTCCTCCAGATTGAATTGTTACTTGATCGCCGTCCTATCCCCCTGCCCCAAACCTCTCCCATTGACTGTCAGCATGCTTCTCCTTACCTTCCTGCAGGTACAGCACTCCTCTAGGCCTAACGGATGGCACACCAAGCTTCACGGGGCACTTTAAGGTATTCAGTCTCCACCTTTTATCTGTCCTGCTCCTCATTTCACCACGAAGAACCACTGGCAGTATTTCAACATCATTTTGAAACTGAAGTTATGGAACAGCTACAAAACCAGGGGAATGGCGCGGCAGGGGATTTCATTCCATTTCATTCTGTCCTTTGGCTGTGTGTGCGCAGTGTCAGAAGAGTTTGAGGACTGCAGAAGACACTGGAATAGATTTCTGGGCGAAAGCGCCAGAGATTCTGGCCCCTGCCCCGATCGCCTTACAAACGCCTTACAAACGCCTGGCGGGCAAATGTCTTGAGTTGGACACTCAGCGCAGTACCTGAGGAAATTAGAGTGAGGTTTCACTCAGGGACAAGCCTGCCAACCTATGTACTATGGCAGCTGAATGGATGGGGGCATGGAGTCCTCATGTCTCAAGGATCTGCTTCTCTTATCCAAAACATCTTGCCTCCCATAAGCCTTAGCCCCTAGCATATGGTAATGAGAGGAGTCTCTACACTTCCCCCGTTGCACATTTGTCAATTCCCAGAGCTCTGTGGCAGACAGGGTAAATGTATCTATGTGTGAGACAGAGAGGGAGCCAGATAGAGATAGAGAGAGAGAGAGAGAGAGAGAGAGAGAGAGAGAGAGAGAGAGAGAGAAAGGGAGGGGAGCAGGCTCTGACAGTCACAATGAGAGAAAAGTGAAGTTGCATCCCCTCAAGCACTCCCCTGCACCCATCAACACAACAGCAAAGTTAGCTTGCATGTTCCCCGCTCTCCCCATTAACCTCATCCACCCACCCACCCTCCTCTCTTTCAGGACTTGCAGAGTGCCTAGAGACCCTGGAAATGATGGCAGCGGAGCATGGTACAAACACAAATATCAAAATAGAACTATTCCCCTACTGTCTACAAAACCAAGGAACTACTTCACCTTTGTTTTTTTCCACTTCACATTACAAGAGAAAGACGTCCTTCGTTGGCCCTTTTTACGCACTACCATTCGGTTTACACATTTCATCCTGTTGAGTCTCCCAGTCGGCAAGAGCTATATATTTGGGTGGGTGATCCCAATGAAGTCAATGGAAATAGAGAAGGTGTTAGAACGGTGATGTTTGTGTGCTGCAAGTGTCTTCCACTTGAAGTCCATAGATATCATGGCCTTGACTAGGGGGTGGTGGAAACGGCCGATAATTTGCACAGCAGAAAAAATGCAGAATTCTGGGCAAATTCTGCCACTTCGCCTGCTCTGCCCAAGGAGTGAAATTGCCAATTTCAGGCTTTTTCTCCCTGAAATTCTGTTTTTTATGGGAAATGTTGTTTTTGGGTGGCCACAAGAAGTTTCAGACTGAAAACAGATAGTTTGTGAAAAAAACACCATTTCAGATGGTTTGCCAGAAGACATTGATTTTTTCCATGAAATTTTGTTTTAGCGGTCAAAAACATGATATTTCAGGGAAAAAACACATTTCAGGAAGCAAAATCTGCATAGAAAATTGGCACAACAGCTAAAAAATGTCCCTGCAGACAGAACAGAGCTGGAGGCGAATTTAGGCAATATCGTTCCACCAGTAGCGAGGGTAACTTTGCCCACCCCTAGCCTTGACTAGGGGACTGAAAATGAATCTACAGGGACTGGCCACAAAGTCCAGATGAGGGTGTATTAAGAGCTATGCTTTTTCCTTTCTTATTGGTGCTTTTGTTTTCACACCTTAACCTACCTTTCTTCAGTGCAGTGTCTGGGCCCTGTTTTTCACATGTTCTGTTTTTGAGCCCAGTCACAGGCCTCAGAGAAGGACGGTGCCCTTTGAGGCCTGAATGCTTCCTCTGCCAGTAGCAGGGCCCCAGGGCTTCTGACAGCAGCAGAGGCCCTGTAAGGAGTGGCCTCGAGCGATCAGGTGGGCTCAGCTGAGCCACCTCCTCTGGCCTGGGTCCTGTTCCTGGGGCTCCCAGCTCTGTCTGCCTTGACCTCTCCATGCCCCCTGCTCCAGGGCTCACCTGCTGCCGTCGCCGTGCCAACGGAACCCTCAGGCTGGGCAGAGCATTGTGAAATGACAGCCTCCCCTCCCCCGCCGGGGCCTGGGCCCAGGGCTGGGAGCTTGCAAGGCAAAGGCACACCTCGGCTCAGCTTCTCCTGATCTGCTCCAGAGCTCGACCCCCCGGGGCCCCGGGGCCCCAGGGCTGGGGCTTAGAGCATGAAAGGGTGTTTTATTGGAATGTCCTTTCCTTCTTGATGATTCCTACAAACCGTTTTAAGCTCTGTACATATAGAAAAGCAACATGTGTCATGCCATTTGGGACATGCTGTTCACATGTCTAGCTCCACTAAAACCCTCCTCAGCATATTTCCGAGGCATCAAGGATGAACCAGGAACAGTGCACGGCCCTGACAAATCTGCTTCACTGTCCCAGCTTTAACAGACATCTGAGTGTCACACTACATGGCAGGTCCTGCCAGGGCAACAGCAGGGGAAGCTTCACTCGCACAGTGCTACAGCATGGGCTTCCCTCCTAGTGAACGGGTGCAGCAGGGCAAACTCCTGTCACAGAGAATGGGCACAACCACACTGCAAGCTTCATTCACACATGGTCTGGCTTCCGACAGCAAAGCAAGCCTCCTACATTGCACATACTGCACTGTAAAGCGTTAGTCTTTGGACAGCAGAGCTATCCCTCTGCATCACACATACTGGACACCCTGAAGGGCCTCCTCCAGATTGAATTGTTACTGGATCGCCGTCCTATCCCCCTGCCCCAAACCTCTCCCATTGACTGTCAGCATGCTTCTCCTTACCTTCCTTCAGATACAGCACCCCTCTAGGCCTAACGGATGGCACACCAAGCTTCACGGGGCACTTTAAGGTATTCAGTCTCCACCTTTTATCTGTCCTGCTCCTCATTTCACCACGAAGAACCACTGGCAGTATTTCAACATCATTTTGAAACTGAAGTTATGGAACAACTACAAAACCAGGGGAATGGCGCGGCAGGGGATTTCATTCCATTTCATTCTGCCCTTTGGCTGTGTGTGCGCAGTGTCAGAAGAGTTTGAGGACTGCAGAAGACACTGGAATAGATTTCTGGGCGAAAGCGCCAGAGATTCTGGCCCCTGCCCCGATCGCCTTACAAACGCCTTACAAACGCCTGGCGGGTTTTGCCCTGGCGGGCAAATGTCTGAGTTGGACACTCAGCGCAGTACCTGAGGAAATTAGAGTGAGGTTTCACTCAGGGACAAGCCTGCCAACCTATGTACTATGGCAGCTGAATGGATGGGGGCATGGGGTCCTCATGTCTCAAGGATCTGCTTCTCTTATCCAAAACATCTTGCCTCCCATCAGCCTTAGCCCCTAGCATATGGTAATGAGAGGAGTCTCTACACTTCCCCCGTTGCACATTTGTCAATTCCCAGAGCTCTGTGGCAGACAGGGTAAATGTATCTATGTGTGAGACAGAGAGGGAGCCAGATAGAGATAGAGAGAGAGAGAGAGAGAGAGAGAGAGAGAGAGGGGGGGACCAGGCTCTGACAGTCACAATGAGAGAAAAGTGAAGTTGCATCCCCTCAAGCACTCCCCTGCACCCATCAACACAACAGCAAAGTTAGCTTGCATGTTCCCCGTTCTCCCCACTAACCCACCCACCCACCCACCCACCCTCCTCTCTTTCAGGACTTGCAGAGTGCCTAGAGACCCTGGAAATGATGGCAGCGGAGCATGGTACAAACACAAATATCAAAATAGAACTATTCCCCTACTGTCTACAAAACCAAGGAACTACTTCACCTTTGTTTTTTTCCACTTCACATTACAAGAGAAAGACGTCCTTCGTTGGCCCTTTTTACGCACTACCATTCGGTTTACACATTTCATCCCGTTGAGTCTCCCAGTCGGCAAGAACTATATATTTGGGTGGGTGATCCCAATGAAGTCAATGGAAATAGAGAAGGTGTTAGAACGGTGATGATTGTGTGCTGCAAGTGTCTTTCCCTTGAAGTCCATAGATATCATGGCCTTGACTAGGGGGTGGTCGAAGTGGCCGATAATTTGCTCAGCAGAAAAAATGCAGAATTTTGGGCAAATTCTGCCACTTCGCCTGCTCTGCCCACAGATAGAAATTGCCAATTTCAGGCTTTTTCTCCCTGAAATTCAGTTTTTTTATGGGAAATGTTTTTTGGTGGCCACAAGAAGTTTCAGACTGAAAACAGATAGTTTGTGAAAAAAACACCATTTCAGATGGTTTGCCAGAAGACATTGATTTTTTCCATGAAATTTTGTTTTAGCGGTCAAAAACATGATATTTCAGGGAAAAAACACATTTCAGGAAGCAAAATCTGCATAGAAAATTGGCACAACAGCCAAAAAATGTCCCTGCAGACAGAACAGAGCTGGAGGCGAATTTAGGCAATATCGTTCCACCAGTAGTGAGGGTAACTTTGCCCACCCCTAGCCTTGACTAGGGGACTGAAAATGAATCTACAGGGACTGGCCACAAAGTCCAGATGAGGGTGTATTAAGAGCTATGCTTTTTCCTTTCTTATTGGTGCTTTTGTTTTCACACCTTAACCTACCTTTCTTCAGTGCAGTGTCTGGGCCCTGTTTTTCACATGTTCTGTTTTTGAGCCCAGTCACAGGCCTCAGAGAAGGACGGTGCCCTTTGAGGCCTGAATGCTTCCTCTGCCAGTAGCAGGGCCCCAGGGCTTCTGACAGCAGCAGAGGCCCTGTAAGGAGTGGCCTCGAGCGATCAGGTGGGCTCAGCTGAGCCACCTCCTCTGGCCTGGGTCCTGTTCCTGGGGCTCCCAGCTCTGTCTGCCTTGACCTCTCCATGCCCCCTGCTCCAGGGCTCACCTGCTGCCATCGCCGTGCCAACGGAACCCTCAGGCTGGGCAGAGCATTGTGAAATGACAGCCTCCCCTCCCCCGCCGGGGCCTGGGCCCAGGGCTGGGAGCTTGCAAGGCAAAGACACACCTCAGCTCAGCTTCTCCTGAGCTGCTCCAGAGCTCGACCCCCCGTGGCCCCAGGGCCCCAGGGCTGGGGCTCAGAGCAGGAAAGGGCGTTTTATTGGAATGTCCTTTCCTTCTTGATGATTCCTACAAACCGTTTTAAGCTCTGTACATATAGAAAAGCAACATGTGTCATGCCATTTGGGACATGCTGTTCACATGTCTAGCTCCACTAAAACCCTCCTCAGCATATTTCCGAGGCATCAAGGATGAACCAGGAACAGTGCACGGCCCTGACAAATCTGCTTCACTGTCCCAGCTTTAACAGACATCTGAGTGTCACACTACATGGCAGGTCCTGCCAGGGCAACAGCAGGGGAAGCTTCACTCGCACAGTGCTACAGCATGGGCTTCCCTCCTAGTGAACGGGTGCAGCAGGGCAAACTCCTGTCACAGAGAATGGGCACAACCACACTGCAAGCTTCATTCACACATGGTCTGGCTTCCGACAGCAAAGCAAGCCTCCTACATTGCACATACTGCACTGTAAAGCGTTAGTCTTTGGACAGCAGAGCTATCCCTCTGCATCACACATACTGGACACCCTGAAGGGCCTCCTCCAGATTGAATTGTTACTGGATCGCCGTCCTATCCCCCTGCCCCAAACCTCTCCCATTGACTGTCAGCATGCTTCTCCTTACCTTCCTGCAGATACAGCACCCCCCCTCTAGGCCTAACGGATGGCACACCAAGCTTCACGGGGCACTTTAAGGTATTCAGTCTCCACCTTTTATCTGTCCTGCTCCTCATTTCACCACGAAGAACCACTGGCAGTATTTCAACATCATTTTGAAACTGAAGTTATGGAACAGCTACAAAACCAGGGGAATGGCGCGGCAGGGGATTTCATTCCATTTCATTCTGCCCTTTGGCTGTGTGTGCGCAGTGTCAGAAGAGTTTGAGGACTGCAGAAGACACTGGAATAGATTTCTGGGCGAAAGCGCCAGAGATTCTGGCCCCTGCCCCGATCGCCTTACAAACGCCTTACAAACGCCTGGCGGGCAAATGTCTGAGTTGGACACTCAGCGCAGTACCTGAGGAAATTAGAGTGAGGTTTCACTCAGGGACAAGCCTGCCAACCTATGTACTATGGCAGCTGAATGGATGGGGGCATGGGGTCCTCATGTCTCAAGGATCTGCTTCTCTTATCCAAAACATCTTGCCTCCCATCAGCCTTAGCCCCTAGCATATGGTAATGAGAGGAGTCTCTACACTTCCCCCGTTGCACATTTGTCAATTCCCAGAGCTCTGTTGCAGACAGGGTAAATGTATCTATGTGTGAGACAGAGAGGGAGCCAGATAGAGATAGAGAGAGAGAGAGAGAGAGAGAGAGAGAGAGGGGGGGGGCAGGCTCTGACAGTCACAATGAGAGAAAAGTGAAGTTGCATCCCCTCAAGCACTCCCCTGCACCCATCAACACAACAGCAAAGTTAGCTTGCATGTTCCCCGCTCTCCCCATTAACCTCAAACACCCACCCACCCTCCTCTCTTTCAGGACTTGCAGAGTGCCTAGAGACCCTGGAAATGATGGCAGCGGAGCATGGTACAAACACAAATATCAAAATAGAACTATTCCCCTACTGTCTACAAAACCAAGGAACTACTTCACCTTTGTTTTTTTCCACTTCACATTACAAGAGAAAGACGTCCTTCGTTGGCCCTTTTTACGCACTACCATTCGGTTTACACATTTCATCCTGTTGAGTCTCCCAGTCGGCAAGAGCTATATATTTGGGTGGGTGATCCCAATGAAGTCAATGGAAATAGAGAAGGTGTTAGAACGGTGATGATTGTGTGCTGCAAGTGTCTTCCCCTTGAAGTCCATAGATATCATGGCATTGACTAGGGGGTGGTGGAAACGGCCGATAATTTGCACAGCAGAAAAAATGCAGAATTCTGGGCAAATTCTGCCACTTCGCCTGCTCTGCCCAAGGAGAGAAATTGCCAATTTCAGGCTTTTTCTCCCTGAAATTCGTTTTTTTTATGGGAAATGTTTTTTGGTGGCCACAAGAAGTTTCAGACTGAAAACAGATAGTTTGTGAAAAAAACACCATTTCAGATGGTTTGCCAGAAGACATTGATTTTTTCCATTAAATTTTGTTTTAGCGGTCAAAAACATGATATTTCAGGGAAAAAACACATTTCAGGAAGCAGAATCTGCATAGAAAATTGGCACAACAGCCAAAAAATGTCCCTGCAGACAGAACAGAGCTGGAGGCGAATTTAGGCAATATCGTTCCACCAGTAGTGAGGGTAACTTTGCCCACCCCTAGCCTTGACTAGGGGACTGAAAATGAATCTACAGGGACTGGCCACAAAGTCCAGATGAGGGTGTATTAAGAGCTATGCTTTTTCCTTTCTTATTGGTGCTTTTGTTTTCACACCTTAACCTACCTTTCTTCAGTGCAGTGTCTGGGCCCTGTTTTTCACATGTTCTGTTTTTGAGCCCAGTCACAGGCCTCAGAGAAGGACGGTGCCCTTTGAGGCCTGAATGCTTCCTCCGCCAGTAGCAGGGCCCCAGGGCTTCTGACAGCAGCAGAGGCCCTGTAAGGAGTGGCCTCGAGCGATCAGGTGGGCTCAGCTGAGCCACCTCCACTGGCCTGGGTCCTGTTCCTGGGGCTCCCAGCTCTGTCTGCCTTGACCTCTCCATGCCCCCTGCTCCAGGGCTCACCTGCTGCCGTCGCCGTGCCAAAGGAACCCTCAGGCTGGGCAGAGCATTGTGAAATGACAGCCTCCCCTCCCCCGCCGGGGCCTGGGCCCAGGGCTGGGAGCTTGCAAGGCAAAGACACACCTCAGCTCAGCTTCTCCTGAGCTGCTCCAGAGCTCGACCCCCCGGGGCCCCGGGGCCCCAGGGCTGGGGCTCAGAGCAGGAAAGGGCGTTTTATTGGAATGTCCTTTCCTTCTTGATGATTCCTACAAACCGTTTTAAGCTCTGTACATATAGAAAAGCAACATGTGTCATGCCATTTGGGACATGCTGTTCACATGTCTAGCTCCACTAAAACCCTCCTCAGCATATTTCCGAGGCATCAAGGATGAACCAGGAACAGTGCACGGCCCTGACAAATCTGCTTCACTGTCCCAGCTTTAACAGACATCTGAGTGTCACACTACATGGCAGGTCCTGCCAGGGCAACAGCAGGGGAAGCTTCACTCGCACAGTGCTACAGCATGGGCTTCCCTCCTAGTGAACGGGTGCAGCAGGGCAAACTCCTGTCACAGAGAATGGGCACAACCACACTGCAAGCTTCATTCACACATGGTCTGGCTTCCGACAGCAAAGCAAGCCTCCTACATTGCACATACTGAACTGTAAAGCGTTAGTCTTTGGACAGCAGAGCTATCCCTCTGCATCACACATACTGGACACCCTGAAGGGCCTCCTCCAGATTGAATTGTTACTGGATCGCCGTCCTATCCCCCTGCCCCAAACCTCTCCCATTGACTGTCAGCATGCTTCTCCTTACCTTCCTGCAGATACAGCACCCCTCTAGGCCTAACGGATGGCACGCCAAGCTTCACGGGGCACTTTAAGGTATTCAGTCTCCACCTTTTATCTGTCCTGCTCCTCATTTCACCACGAAGAACCACTGGCAGTATTTCAACATCATTTTGAAACTGAAGTTATGGAACAGCTACAAAACCAGGGGAATGGCGCGGCAGGGGATTTCATTCCATTTCATTCTGCCCTTTGGCTGTGTGTGCGCAGTGTCGGAAGAGTTTGAGGACTGCAGAAGACACTGGAATAGATTTCTGGGCGAAAGCGCCAGAGATTCTGGCCCCTGCCCCGATCGCCTTACAAACGCCTTACAAACGCCTGGCGGGCAAATGTCTGAGTTGGACACTCAGCGCAGTACCTGAGGAAATTAGAGTGAGGTTTCACTCAGGGACAAGCCTGCCAACCTATGTACTATGGCAGCTGAATGGATGGGGGCATGGGGTCCTCATGTCTCAAGGATCTGCTTCTCTTATCCAAAACATCTCGCCTCCCATCAGCCTTAGCACCTAGCATATGGTAATGAGAGGAGTCTCTACACTTCCCCCGTTGCACATTTGTCAATTCCCAGAGCTCTGTGGCAGACAGGGTAAATGTATCTATGTGTGAGACAGAGAGGGAGCCAGATAGAGATAGAGAGAGAGAGAGAGAGAGAGAGAGAGAGGGGGGGAGCAGGCTCTGACAGTCACAATGAGAGAAAAGTGAAGTTGCATCCCCTCAAGCACTCCCCTGCACCCATCAACACAACAGCAAAGTTAGCTTGCATGTTCCCCGTTCTCCCCACTAACCCACCCACCCACCCACCCACCCTCCTCTCTTTCAGGACTTGCAGAGTGCCTAGAGACCCTGGAAATGATGGCAGCGGAGCATGGTACAAACACAAATATCAAAATAGAACTATTCCCCTACTGTCTACAAAACCAAGGAACTACTTCACCTTTGTTTTTTTCCACTTCACATTACAAGAGAAAGACGTCCTTCGTTGGCCCTTTTTACGCACTACCATTCGGTTTACACATTTCATCCTGTTGAGTCTCCCAGTCGGCAAGAACTATATATTTGGGTGGGTGATCCCAATGAAGTCAATGGAAATAGAGAAGGTGTTAGAACGGTGATGATTGTGTGCTGCAAGTGTCTTTCCCTTGAAGTCCATAGATATCATGGCCTTGACTAGGGGGTGGTCGAAGTGGCCGATAATTTGCTCAGCAGAAAAAATGCAGAATTTTGGGCAAATTCTGCCACTTCGCCTGCTCTGCCCACAGAGAGAAATTGCCAATTTCAGGCTTTTTCTCCCTGAAATTCGTTTTTTTTATGGGAAATGTTTTTTAGTGGCCACAAGAAGTTTCAGACTGAAAACAGATAGTTTGTGAAAAAAACACCATTTCAGATGGTTTGCCAGAAGACATTGATTTTTTCCATGAAATTTTGTTTTAGCGGTCAAAAACATGATATTTCAGGGAAAAAACACATTTCAGGAAGCAAAATCTGCATAGAAAATTGGCACAACAGCCAAAAAATGTCCCTGCAGACAGAACAGAGCTGGAGGCGAATTTAGGCAATATCGTTCCACCAGTAGTGAGGGTAACTTTGCCCACCCCTAGCCTTGACTAGGGGACTGAAAATGAATCTACAGGGACTGGCCACAAAGTCCAGATGAGGGTGTATTAAGAGCTATGCTTTTTCCTTTCTTATTGCTGCTTTTCTTTTCACACCTTAACCTACCTTTCTTCAGTGCAGTGTCTGGGCCCTGTTTTTCACATGTTCTGTTTTTGAGCCCAGTCACAGGCCTCAGAGAAGGACGGTGCCCTTTGAGGCCTGAATGCTTCCTCCGCCAGTAGCAGGGCCCCAGGGCTTCTGACAGCAGCAGAGGCCCTGTAAGGAGTGGCCTCGAGCGATCAGGTGGGCTCAGCTGAGCCACCTCCTCTGGTCTGGGTCCTGTTCCTGGGGCTCCCAGCTCTGTCTGCCTTGACCTCTCCATGCCCCCTGCTCCAGGGCTCACCTGCTGCCGTCGCCGTGCCAACGGAACCCTCAGGCTGGGCAGAGCATTGTGAAATGACAGCCTCCCCTCCCCCGCCGGGGCCTGGGCCCAGGGCTGGGAGCTTGCAAGGCAAAGACACACCTCAGCTCAGCTTCTCCTGAGCTGCTCCAGAGCTCGACCCCCCGGGGCCCCGGGGCCCCAGGGCTAGGACTCAGAGCAGGAAAGGGCGTTTTATTGGAATGTCCTTTCCTTCTTGATGATTCCTACAAACCGTTTTAAGCTCTGTACATATAGAAAAGCAACATGTGTCATGCCATTTGGGACATGCTGTTCACATGTCTAGCTCCACTAAAACCCTCCTCAGCATATTTCCGAGGCATCAAGGATGAACCAGGAACAGTGCACGGCCCTGACAAATCTGCTTCACTGTCCCAGCTTTAACAGACATCTGAGTGTCACACTACATGGCAGATCCTGCCAGGGCAACAGCAGGGGAAGCTTCACTCACACAGTGCTACAGCGTGGGCTACCCTCCTACTGAACGGGTGCAGCAGGACAAACTCCTGTCACAGAGAATGGGCACAACCACACTGCAAGCGTCACTCACACATGGTCTGGCTTCCGACAGCAAAGCAAGCCTCCTACATTGCACATACTGCACTGTAAAGGGTTAGGCTTTGGACAGCAGAGCTATCCCTCTGCATCACACATACTGGACACGCTGAAGGGCCTCCTCCAGATTGAATTGTTACTTGATCGCCGTCCTATCCCCCTGCCCCAAACCTCTCCCATTGACTGTCAGCATGCTTCTCCTTACCTTCCTGCAGATACAGCACTCCTCTAGGCCTAACGGGTGGCACACCAAGCTTCACGGGGCACTTTCAGGTATTCAGTCTCCACCTTTTATCTGTCCTGCTCCTCATTTCACCACGAAGAACCACTGGCAGTATTTCAACATCATTTTGAAACTGAAGTTATGGAACAGCTACAAATCCAGGGGAATGGCGCGGCAGGGGATTTCATTCCATTTCATTCTGTCCTTTGGCTGTGTGCGCAGTGTCAGAAGAGTTTGAGGACTGCAGAAGACACTGGAATAGATTTCTGGGCGAAAGCGCCAGAGATTCTGGCCCCTGCCCCGATCGCCTTACAAACGCCTTACAAACGCCTGGCGGGCTTTGCCCTGGCGGGCAAATGTCTGAGTTGGAAACTCAGCGCAGTACCTGAGGAAATTAGAGTGAGGTTTCACTCAGGGACAAGCCTGCCAACCTATGTACTATGGCAGCTGAATGGATGGGGGCATGGGGTCCTCATGTCTCAAGGATCTGCTTCTCTTATCCAAAACATCTTGCCTCCCATCAGCCTTAGCACCTAGCATATGGTAATGAGAGGAGTCTCTACACTTCCCCCGTTGCACATTTGTCAATTCCCAGAGCTCTGTGGCAGACAGGGTAAATGTATCTATGTGTGAGACAGAGAGGGAGCCAGATAGAGATAGAGAGAGAGAGAGAGAGAGAGAGAGGGGGGGAGCAGGCTCTGACAGTCACAATGAGAGAAAAGTGAAGTTGCATCCCCTCAAGCACTCCCCTGCACCCATCAACACAACAGCAAAGTTAGCTTGCATGTTCCCCGTTCTCCCCACTAACCCACCCACCCACCCACCCTCCTCTCTTTCAGGACTTGCAGAGTGCCTAGAGACCCTGGAAATGATGGCAGCGGAGCATGGTACAAACACAAATATCAAAATAGAACTATTCCCCTACTGTCTACAAAACCAAGGAACTACTTCACCTTTGTTTTTTTCCACTTCACATTACAAGAGAAAGACGTCCTTCGTTGGCCCTTTTTACGCACTACCATTCGGTTTACACATTTCATCCTGTTGAGTCTCCCAGTCGGCAAGAACTATATATTTGGGTGGGTGATCCCAATGAAGTCAATGGAAATAGAGAAGGTGTTAGAACGGTGATGATTGTGTGCTGCAAGTGTCTTTCCCTTGAAGTCCATAGATATCATGGCCTTGACTAGGGGGTGGTCGAAGTGGCCGATAATTTGCTCAGCAGAAAAAATGCAGAATTTTGGGCAAATTCTGCCACTTCGCCTGCTCTGCCCACAGAGAGAAATTGCCAATTTCAGGCTTTTTCTCCCTGAAATTCGTTTTTTTTATGGGAAATGTTTTTTGGTGGCCACAAGAAGTTTCAGACTGAAAACAGATAGTTTGTGAAAAAAACACCATTTCAGATGGTTTGCCAGAAGACATTGATTTTTTCCATGAAATTTTGTTTTAGCGGTCAAAAACATGATATTTCAGGGAAAAAACACATTTCAGGAAGCAAAATCTGCATAGAAAATTGGCACAACAGCCAAAAAATGTCCCTGCAGACAGAACAGAGCTGGAGGCGAATTTAGGCAATATCGTTCCACCAGTAGTGAGGGTAACTTTGCCCACCCCTAGCCTTGACTAGGGGACTGAAAATGAATCTACAGGGACTGGCCACAAAGTCCAGATGAGGGTGTATTAAGAGCTATGCTTTTTCCTTTCTTATTGCTGCTTTTCTTTTCACACCTTAACCTACCTTTCTTCAGTGCAGTGTCTGGGCCCTGTTTTTCACATGTTCTGTTTTTGAGCCCAGTCACAGGCCTCAGAGAAGGACGGTGCCCTTTGAGGCCTGAATGCTTCCTCCGCCAGTAGCAGGGCCCCAGGGCTTCTGACAGCAGCAGAGGCCCTGTAAGGAGTGGCCTCGAGCGATCAGGTGGGCTCAGCTGAGCCACCTCCTCTGGTCTGGGTCCTGTTCCTGGGGCTCCCAGCTCTGTCTGCCTTGACCTCTCCATGCCCCCTGCTCCAGGGCTCACCTGCTGCCGTCGCCGTGCCAACGGAACCCTCAGGCTGGGCAGAGCATTGTGAAATGACAGCCTCCCCTCCCCCGCCGGGGCCTGGGCCCAGGGCTGGGAGCTTGCAAGGCAAAGACACACCTCAGCTCAGCTTCTCCTGAGCTGCTCCAGAGCTCGACCCCCCGGGGCCCCGGGGCCCCAGGGCTAGGACTCAGAGCAGGAAAGGGCGTTTTATTGGAATGTCCTTTCCTTCTTGATGATTCCTACAAACCGTTTTAAGCTCTGTACATATAGAAAAGCAACATGTGTCATGCCATTTGGGACATGCTGTTCACATGTCTAGCTCCACTAAAACCCTCCTCAGCATATTTCCGAGGCATCAAGGATGAACCAGGAACAGTGCACGGCCCTGACAAATCTGCTTCACTGTCCCAGCTTTAACAGACATCTGAGTGTCACACTACATGGCAGATCCTGCCAGGGCAACAGCAGGGGAAGCTTCACTCACACAGTGCTACAGCGTGGGCTACCCTCCTACTGAACGGGTGCAGCAGGACAAACTCCTGTCACAGAGAATGGGCACAACCACACTGCAAGCGTCACTCACACATGGTCTGGCTTCCGACAGCAAAGCAAGCCTCCTACATTGCACATACTGCACTGTAAAGGGTTAGGCTTTGGACAGCAGAGCTATCCCTCTGCATCACACATACTGGACACGCTGAAGGGCCTCCTCCAGATTGAATTGTTACTTGATCGCCGTCCTATCCCCCTGCCCCAAACCTCTCCCATTGACTGTCAGCATGCTTCTCCTTACCTTCCTGCAGATACAGCACTCCTCTAGGCCTAACGGGTGGCACACCAAGCTTCACGGGGCACTTTCAGGTATTCAGTCTCCACCTTTTATCTGTCCTGCTCCTCATTTCACCACGAAGAACCACTGGCAGTATTTCAACATCATTTTGAAACTGAAGTTATGGAACAGCTACAAATCCAGGGGAATGGCGCGGCAGGGGATTTCATTCCATTTCATTCTGTCCTTTGGCTGTGTGCGCAGTGTCAGAAGAGTTTGAGGACTGCAGAAGACACTGGAATAGATTTCTGGGCGAAAGCGCCAGAGATTCTGGCCCCTGCCCCGATCGCCTTACAAACGCCTTACAAACGCCTGGCGGGCTTTGCCCTGGCGGGCAAATATCTGAGTTGGACACTCAGCGCAGTACCTGAGGAAATTAGAGTGAGGTTTCACTCAGGGACAAGCCTGCCAACCTATGTACTATGGCAGCTGAATGGATGGGGGCATGGGGTCCTCATGTCTCAAGGATCTGCTTCTCTTATCCAAAACATCTTGCCTCCCATCAGCCTTAGCCCCTAGCATATGGTAATGAGAGGAGTCTCTACACTTCCCCCGTTGCACATTTGTCAATTCCCAGAGCTCTGTGGCAGACAGGGTAAATGTATCTATGTGTGAGACAGAGAGGGAGCCAGATAGAGATAGAGAGAGAGAGAGAGAGAGAGAGAGAGAGAGGGGGGGAGCAGGCTCTGACAGTCACAATGAGAGAAAAGTGAAGTTGCATCCCCTCAAGCACTCCCCTGCACCCATCAACACAACAGCAAAGTTAGCTTGCATGTTCCCCGCTCTCCCCATTAACCTCACCCACCCACCGACCCTCCTCTCTTTCAGGACTTGCAGAGTGCCTAGAGACCCTGGAAATGATGGCAGCGGAGCATGGTACAAACACAAATATCAAAATAGAACTATTCCCCTACTGTCTACAAAACCAAGGAACTACTTCACCTTTGTTTTTTTCCACTTCACATTACAAGAGAAAGACGTCCTTCGTTGGCCCTTTTTACGCACTACCATTCGGTTTACACATTTCATCCTGTTGAGTCTCCCAGTCGGCAAGAGCTATATATTTGGGTGGGTGATCCCAATGAAGTCAATGGAAATAGAGAAGGTGTTAGAACGGTGATGATTGTGTGCTGCAAGTGTCTTCCCCTTGAAGTCCATAGATATCATGGCCTTGACTAGGGGGTGGTGGAAACGGCCGATAATTTGCACAGCAGAAAAAATGCAGAATTCTGGGCAAATTCTGCCACTTCGCCTGCTCTGCCCAAGGAGAGAAATTGCCAATTTCAGGCTTTTTCTCCCTGAAATTCTGTTTTTTATGGGAAATGTTGTTTTTGGGTGGCCACAAGAAGTTTCAGACTGAAAACAGATAGTTTGTGAAAAAAACACCATTTCACATGGTTTGCCAGAAGACATTTATTTTTTCCATGAAATTTTGTTTTAGCGGTCAAAAACATGATATTTCAGGGAAAAAACACATTTCAGGAAGCAGAATCTGCATAGAAAATTGGCACAACAGCCAAAAAATGTCCCTGCAGACAGAACAGAGCTGGAGGCGAATTTAGGCAATATCGTTCCACCAGTAGTGAGGGTAACTTTGCCCACCCCTAGCCTTGACTAGGGGACTGAAAATGAATCTACAGGGACTGGCCACAAAGTCCAGATGAGGGTGTATTAAGAGCTATGCTTTTTCCTTTCTTATTGGTGCTTTTGTTTTCACACCTTAACCTACCTTTCTTCAGTGCAGTGTCTGGGCCCTGTTTTTCACATGTTCTGTTTTTGAGCCCAGTCACAGGCCTCAGAGAAGGACGGTGCCCTTTGAGGCCTGAATGCTTCCTCCGCCAGTAGCAGGGCCCCAGGGCTTCTGACAGCAGCAGAGGCCCTGTAAGGAGTGGCCTCGAGCGATCAGGTGGGCTCAGCTGAGCCACCTCCACTGGCCTGGGTCCTGTTCCTGGGGCTCCCAGCTCTGTCTGCCTTGACCTCTCCATGCCCCCTGCTCCAGGGCTCACCTGCTGCCGTCGCCGTGCCAAAGGAACCCTCAGGCTGGGCAGAGCATTGTGAAATGACAGCCTCCCCTCCCCCGCCGGGGCCTGGGCCCAGGGCTGGGAGCTTGCAAGGCAAAGACACACCTCAGCTCAGCTTCTCCTGAGCTGCTCCAGAGCTCGACCCCCCGGGGCCCCGGGGCCCCAGGGCTGGGGCTCAGAGCAGGAAAGGGCGTTTTATTGGAATGTCCTTTCCTTCTTGATGATTCCTACAAACCGTTTTAAGCTCTGTACATATAGAAAAGCAACATGTGTCATGCCATTTGGGACATGCTGTTCACATGTCTAGCTCCACTAAAACCCTCCTCAGCATATTTCCGAGGCATCAAGGATGAACCAGGAACAGTGCACGGCCCTGACAAATCTGCTTCACTGTCCCAGCTTTAACAGACATCTGAGTGTCACACTACATGGCAGGTCCTGCCAGGGCAACAGCAGGGGAAGCTTCACTCGCACAGTGCTACAGCATGGGCTTCCCTCCTAGTGAACGGGTGCAGCAGGGCAAACTCCTGTCACAGAGAATGGGCACAACCACACTGCAAGCTTCATTCACACATGGTCTGGCTTCCGACAGCAAAGCAAGCCTCCTACATTGCACATACTGAACTGTAAAGCGTTAGTCTTTGGACAGCAGAGCTATCCCTCTGCATCACACATACTGGACACCCTGAAGGGCCTCCTCCAGATTGAATTGTTACTGGATCGCCGTCCTATCCCCCTGCCCCAAACCTCTCCCATTGACTGTCAGCATGCTTCTCCTTACCTTCCTGCAGATACAGCACCCCTCTAGGCCTAACGGATGGCACACCAAGCTTCACGGGGCACTTTAAGATATTCAGTCTCCACCTTTTATCTGTCCTGCTCCTCATTTCACCACGAAGAACCACTGGCAGTATTTCAACATCATTTTGAAACTGAAGTTATGGAACAGCTACAAAACCAGGGGAATGGCGCGGCAGGGAATTTCATTCCATTTCATTCTGCCCTTTGGCTGTGTGTGCGCAGTGTCAGAAGAGTTTGAGGACTGCAGAAGACACTGCAATAGATTTCTGGGCGAAAGCGCCAGAGATTCTGGCCCCTGCCCCGATCGCCTTACAAACGCCTTACAAACGCCTGGCGGGCTTTGCCCTGGCGGGCAAATGTCTGAGTTGGACACTCAGCGCAGTACCTGAGGAAATTAGAGTGAGGTTTCACTCAGGGACAAGCCTGCCAACCTATGTACTATGGCAGCTGAATGGATGGGGGCATGGGGTCCTCATGTCTCAAGGATCTGCTTCTCTTATCCAAAACATCTTGCCTCCCATCAGCCTTAGCCCCTAGCATATGGTAATGAGAGGAGTCTCTACACTTCCCCCGTTGCACATTTGTCAATTCCCAGAGCTCTGTGGCAGACAGGGTAAATGTATCTATGTGTGAGAGAGAGAGGGAGCCAGATAGAGAGAGAGAGAGAGAGAGAGAGAGGGGGAGGAGCAGGCTCTGACAGTCACAATGAGAGAAAACTGAAGTTGCATCCCCTCAAGCACTCCCCTGCACCCATCAACACAACAGCAAAGTTAGCTTGCATGTTCCCCGTTCTCCCCACTAACCCACCCACCCACCCACCCACCCTCCTCTCTTTCAGGACTTGCAGAGTGCCTAGAGACCCTGGAAATGATGGCAGCGGAGCATGGTACAAACACAAATATCAAAATAGAACTATTCCCCTACTGTCTACAAAACCAAGGAACTACTTCACCTTTGTTTTTTTCCACTTCACATTACAAGAGAAAGACGTCCTTTGTTGGCCCTTTTAACGCACTACCATTCGGTTTACACATTTCATCCTGTTGAGTCTCCCAGTCGGCAAGAGCTATATATTTGGGTGGGTGATCCCAATGAAGTCAATGGAAATAGAGAAGGTGTTAGAACGGTGATGATTGTGTGCTGCAACTGTCTTTCCCTTGAAGTCCATAGATATCATGGCCTTGACTAGGGGGTGGTCGAAGTGGCCGATAATTTGCTCAGCAGAAAAAATGCAGAATTTTGGGCAAATTCTGCCACTTCGCCTGCTCTGCCCACAGAGAGAAATTGCCAATTTCAGGCTTTTTCTCCCTGAAATTCGGTTTTTTTATGGGAAATGTTTTTTGGTGGCCACAAGAAGTTTCAGACTGAAAACAGATAGTTTGTGAAAAAAACACCATTTCAGATGGTTTGCCAGAAGACATTGATTTTTTCCATTAAATTTTGTTTTAGCGGTCAAAAACATGATATTTCAGGGAAAAAACACATTTCAGGAAGCAAAATCTGCATAGAAAATTGGCACAACAGCTAAAAAATGTCCCTGCAGACAGAACAGAGCTGGAGGCGAATTTAGGCAATATCGTTCCACCAGTAGTGAGGGTAACTTTGCCCACCCCTAGCCTTGACTAGGGGACTGAAAATGAATCTACAGGGACTGGCCACAAAGTCCAGATGAGGGTGTATTAAGAGCTATGCTTTTTCCTTTCTTATTGCTGCTTTTGTTTTCACACCTTAACCTACCTTTCTTCAGTGCAGTGTCTGGGCCCTGTTTTTCACATGTTCTGTTTTTGAGCCCAGTCACAGGCCTCAGAGAAGGACGGTGCCCTTTGAGGCCTGAATGCTTCCTCTGCCAGTAGCAGGGCCCCAGGGCTTCTGACAGCAGCAGAGGCCCTGTAAGGAGTGGCCTCGAGCGATCAGGTGGGCTCAGCTGAGCCACCTCCACTGGCCTGGGTCCTGTTCCTGGGGCTCCCAGCTCTGTCTGCCTTGACCTCTCCATGCCCCCTGCTCCAGGGCTCACCTGCTGCCGTCGCCGTGCCAACGGAACCCTCAGGCTGGGCAGAGCATTGTGAAATGACAGCCTCCCCTCCCCCGCCGGGGCCTGGGCCCAGGGCTGGGAGCTTGCAAGGCAAAGACACACCTCAGCTCAGCTTCTCCTGAGCTGCTCCAGAGCTCGACCCCCCGGGGCCCCAGGGCCCCAGGGCTGGGGCTCCGAGCAGGAAAGGGTGTTTTATTGGAATGTCCTTTCCTTCTTGATGATTCCTACAAACCGTTTTAAGCTCTGTACATATAGAAAAGCAACATGTGTCATGCCATTTGGGACATGCTGTTCACATGTCTAGCTCCACTAAAACCCTCCTCAGCATATTTCCGAGGCATCAAGGATGAACCAGGAACAGTGCACGGCCCTGACAAATCTGCTTCACTGTCCCAGCTTTAACAGACATCTGAGTGTCACACTACATGGCAGGTCCTGCCAGGGCAACAGCAGGGGAAGCTTCACTCGCACAGTGCTACAGCATGGGCTTCCCTCCTAGTGAACGGGTGCAGCAGGGCAAACTCCTGTCACAGAGAATGGGCACAACCACACTGCAAGCTTCATTCACACATGGTCTGGCTTCCGACAGCAAAGCAAGCCTCCTACATTGCACATACTGCACTGTAAAGCGTTAGTCTTTGGACAGCAGAGCTATCCCTCTGCATCACACATACTGGACACCCTGAAGGGCCTCCTCCAGATTGAATTGTTACTGGATCGCCGTCCTATCCCCCTGCCCCAAACCTCTCCCATTGACTGTCAGCATGCTTCTCCTTACCTTCCTGCAGATACAGCACCCCTCTAGGCCTAACGGATGGCACACCAAGCTTCACGGGGCACTTTAAGGTATTCAGTCTCCACCTTTTATCTGTCCTGCTCCTCATTTCACCACGAAGAACCACTGGCAGTATTTCAACATCATTTTGAAACTGAAGTTATGGAACAGCTACAAAACCAGGGGAATGGCGCGGCAGGGGATTTCATTCCATTTCATTCTGCCCTTTGGCTGTGTGTGCGCAGTGTCAGAAGAGTTTGAGGACTGCAGAAGACACTGGAATAGATTTCTGGGCGAAAGCGCCAGAGATTCTGGCCCCTGCCCCGATCGCCTTACGAACGCCTTACAAACGCCTGGCGGGCAAATGTCTGAGTTGGACACTCAGCGCAGTACCTGAGGAAATTAGAGTGAGGTTTGACTCAGGGACAAGCCTGCCAACCTATGTACTATGGCAGCTGAATGGATGGGGGCATGGGGTCCTCATGTCTCAAGGATCTGCTTCTCTTATCCAAAACATCTTGCCTCCCATCAGCCTTAGCACCTAGCATATGGTAATGAGTGGAGTCTCTACACTTCCCCCGTTGCACATTTGTCAATTCCCAGAGCTCTGTTGCAGACAGGGTAAATGTATCTATGTGTGAGAGAGAGAGGGAGCCAGATAGAGAGAGAGAAAGAGAGAGAGAGAGGGGGGGGAGCAGGCTCTGACAGTCACAATGAGAGAAAAGTGAAGTTGCATCCCCTCAAGCACTCCCCTGCACCCATCAACACAACAGCAAAGTTAGCTTGCATGTTCCCCGTTCTCCTAACCCACCCACCCACCCACCCACCCTCCTCCTCTCTTTCAGGACTTGCAGAGTGCCTAGAGACCCTGGAAATTATGGCAGCGGAGCATGGTACAAACACAAATATCAAAATAGAACTATTCCCCTACTGTCTACAAAACCAAGGAACTACTTCACCTTTGTTTTTTTCCACTTCACATTACAAGAGAAAGACGTTCTTCGTTGGCCCTTTTTACGCACTACCATTCGGTTTACACATTTCATCCTGTTGAGTCTCCCAGTCGGCAAGAGCTATATATTTGGGTGGGTGATCACAATGAAGTCAATGGAAATAGAGAAGGCGTTAGAACGGTGATGATTGTGTGCTGCAAGTGTCTTTCCCTTGAAGTCCATAGATATCATGGCCTTGACTAGGGGGTGGTCGAAGTGGCCGATAATTTGCTCAGCAGAAAAAATGCAGAATTTTGGGCAAATTCTGCCACTTCGCCTGCTCTGCCCACAGAGAGAAATTGCCAATTTCAGGCTTTTTCTCCCTGAAATTCGGTTTTTTTATGGGAAATGTTTTTTGGTGGCCACAAGAAGTTTCAGACTGAAAACAGATAGTTTGTGAAAAAAACACCATTTCAGATGATTTGCCAGAAGACATTGATTTTTTCCATTAAATTTTGTTTTATCGGTCAAAAACATGATATTTCAGGGAAAAAACACATTTCAGGAAGCAAAATCTGCATAGAAAATTGGCACAACAGCCAAAAAATGTCCCTGCAGACAGAACAGAGCTGGAGGCGAATTTAGGCAATATCGTTCCACCAGTAGTGAGGGTAACTTTGCCCACCCCTAGCCTTGACTAGGGGACTGAAAATGAATCTACAGGGACTGGCCACAAAGTCCAGATGAGGGTGTATTAAGAGCTATGCTTTTTCCTTTCTTATTGGTGCTTTTGTTTTCACACCTTAACCTACCTTTCTTCAGTGCAGTGTCTGGGCCCTGTTTTTCACATGTTCTGTTTTTGAGCCCAGTCACAGGCCTCAGAGAAGGCCGGTGCCCTTTGAGGCCTGAATGCTTCCTCCGCCAGTAGCAGGGCCCCAGGGCTTCTGACAGCAGCAGAGGCCCTGTAAGGAGTGGCCTCGAGCAATCATGTGGGCTCAGCTGAGCCACCTCCACTGGCCTGGGTCCTGTTCCTGGGGCTCCCAGCTCTGTCTGCCTTGACCTCTCCATGCCCCCTGCTCCAGGGCTCACCTGCTGCCGTCGCCGTGCCAACGGAACCCTCAGGCTGGGCAGAGCATTGTGAAATGACAGCCTCCCCTCCCCCGCCGGGGCCTGGGCCCAGGCCTGGGAGCTTGCAAGGCAAAGACACACCTCAGCTCAGCTTCTCCTGAGCTGCTCCAGAGCTCGACCCCCCGGGGCCCCGGGGCCCCAGGGCTGGGGCTCAGAGCAGGAAAGGGCGTTTTATTGGAATGTCCTTTCCTTCTTGATGATTCCTACAAACCGTTTTAAGCTCTGTACATATAGAAAAGCAACATGTGTCATGCCATTTGGGACATGCTGTTCACATGTCTAGCTCCACTAAAACCCTCCTCAGCATATTTCCGAGGCATCAAGGATGAACCAGGAACAGTGCACGGCCCTGACAAATCTGCTTCACTGTCCCAGCTTTAACAGACATCTGAGTGTCACACTACATGGCAGGTCCTGCCAGGGCAACAGCAGGGGAAGCTTCACTCGCACAGTGCTACAGCATGGGCTTCCCTCCTAGTGAACGGGTGCAGCAGGGCAAACTCCTGTCACAGAGAATGGGCACAACCACACTGCAAGCTTCATTCACACATGGTCTGGCTTCCGACAGCAAAGCAAGCCTCCTACATTGCACATACTGCACTGTAAAGCGTTAGTCTTTGGACAGCAGAGCTATCCCTCTGCATCACACATACTGGACACCCTGAAGGGCCTCCTCCAGATTGAATTGTTACTGGATCGCCGTCCTATCCCCCTGCCCCAAACCTCTCCCATTGACTGTCAGCATGCTTCTCCTTACCTTCCTGCAGATACAGCACCCCTCTAGGCCTAACGGATGGCACACCAAGCTTCACGGGGCACTTTAAGGTATTCAGTCTCCACCTTTTATCTGTCCTGCTCCTCATTTCACCACGAAGAACCACTGGCAGTATTTCAACATCATTTTGAAACTGAAGTTATGGAACAGCTACAAAACCAGGGGAATGGCGCGGCAGGGGATTTCATTCCATTTCATTCTGCCCTTTGGCTGTGTGTGCGCAGTGTCAGAAGAGTTTGAGGACTGCAGAAGACACTGGAATAGATTTCTGGGCGAAAGCGCCAGAGATTCTGGCCCCTGCCCCGATCGCCTTACGAACGCCTTACAAACGCCTGGCGGGCAAATGTCTGAGTTGGACACTCAGCGCAGTACCTGAGGAAATTAGAGTGAGGTTTGACTCAGGGACAAGCCTGCCAACCTATGTACTATGGCAGCTGAATGGATGTGGGCATGGGGTCCTCATGTCTCAGGGATCTGCTTCTCTTATCCAAAACATCTTGCCTCCCATCAGCCTTAGCACCTAGCATATGGTAATGAGTGGAGTCTCTACACTTCCCCCGTTGCACATTTGTCAATTCCCAGAGCTCTGTTGCAGACAGGGTAAATGTATCTATGTGTGAGAGAGAGAGGGAGCCAGATAGAGAGAGAGAAAGAGAGAGAGAGAGGGGGGGAGCAGGCTCTGACAGTCACAATGAGAGAAAAGTGAAGTTGCATCCCCTCAAGCACTCCCCTGCACCCATCAACACAACAGCAAAGTTAGCTTGCATGTTCCCCGTTCTCCCCACTAACCCACCCACCCACCCACCCACCCTCCTCTCTTTCAGGACTTGCAGAGTGCCTAGAGACCCTGGAAATGATGGCAGCGGAGCATGGTACAAACACAAATATCAAAATAGAACTATTCCCCTACTGTCTACAAAACCAAGGAACTACTTCACCTTTGTTTTTTTCCACTTCACATTACAAGAGAAAGACGTTCTTCGTTGGCCCTTTTTACGCACTACCATTCGGTTTACACATTTCATCCTGTTGAGTCTCCCAGTCGGCAAGAGCTATATATTTGGGTGGGTGATCCCAATGAAGTCAATAGAAATAGAGAAGGTGTTAGAACGGTGATGATTGTGTGCTGCAAGTGTCTTTCCCTTGAAGTCCATAGATATCATGGCCTTGACTAGGGGGTGGTCGAAGTGGCCGATAATTTGCTCAGCAGAAAAAATGCAGAATTTTGGGCACATTCTGCCACTTCGCCTGCTCTGCCCACAGAGAGAAATTGCCAATTTCAGGCTTTTTCTCCCTGAAATTCGGTTTTTTTATGGGAAATGTTTTTTGGTGGCCACAAGAAGTTTCAGACTGAAAACAGATAGTTTGTGAAAAAAACACCATTTCAGATGGTTTGCCAGAAGACATTGATTTTTTCCATTAAATTTTGTTTTAGCGGTCAAAAACATGATATTTCAGGGAAAAAACACATTTCAGGAAGCAAAATCTGCATAGAAAATTGGCACAACAGCCAAAAAATGTCCCTGCAGACAGAACAGAGCTGGAGGCGAATTTAGGCAATATCGTTCCACCAGTAGTGAGGGTAACTTTGCCCACCCCTAGCCTTGACTAGGGGACTGAAAATGAATCTACAGGGACTGGCCACAAAGTCCAGATGAGGGTGTATTAAGAGCTATGCTTTTTCCTTTCTTATTGGTGCTTTTGTTTTCACACCTTAACCTACCTTTCTTCAGTGCAGTGTCTGGGCCCTGTTTTTCACATGTTCTGTTTTTGAGCCCAGTCACAGGCCTCAGAGAAGGACGGTGCCCTTTGAGGCCTGAATGCTTCCTCCGCCAGTAGCAGGGCCCCAGGGC
Organism: Ambystoma mexicanum; assembly: GCF_040938575.1. Classification (NCBI taxonomy): domain Eukaryota; kingdom Metazoa; phylum Chordata; class Amphibia; order Caudata; family Ambystomatidae; genus Ambystoma; species Ambystoma mexicanum. Next base: position 1,095,789,900 of record NC_090941.1, read on the forward strand.
TTCTGACAGCAGCAGAGGCCCTGTAAGGAGTGGCCTCGAGCGATCAGGTGGGCTCAGCTGAGCCACCTCCACTGGCCTGGGTCCTGTTCCTGGGGCTCCCAGCTCTGTCTGCCTTGACCTCTCCATGCCCCCTGCTCCAGGGCTCACCTGCTGCCGTCGCCGTGCCAACGGAACCCTCAGGCTGGGCAGAGCATTGTGAAATGACAGCCTCCCCTCCCCCGCCGCTGGGGCCTGGGCCCAGGGCTGGGAGCTTGCAAGGCAAAGACACACCTCAGCTCAGCTTCTCCTGAGCTGCTCCAGAGCTCGACCCCCCGGGGCCCCGGGGCCCCAGGGCTGGGGCTCAGAGCAGGAAAGGGCGTTTTATTGGAATGTCCTTTCCTTCTTGATGATTCCTACAAACCGTTTTAAGCTCTGTACATATAGAAAAGCAACATGTGTCATGCCATTTGGGACATGCTGTTCACATGTCTAGCTCCACTAAAACCCTCCTCAGCATATTTCCGAGGCATCAAGGATGAACCAGGAACAGTGCACGGCCCTGACAAATCTGCTTCACTGTCCCAGCTTTAACAGACATCTGAGTGTCACACTACATGGCAGGTCCTGCCAGGGCAACAGCAGGGGAAGCTTCACTCGCACAGTGTTACAGCATGGGCTTCCCTCCTAGTGAACGGGTGCAGCAGGGCAAACTCCTGTCACAGAGAATGGGCACAACCACACTGCAAGCTTCATTCACACATGGTCTGGCTTCCGACAGCAAAGCAAGCCTCCTACATTGCACATACTGCACTGTAAAGCGTTAGTCTTTGGACAGCAGAGCTATCCCTCTGCATCACACATACTGGACACCCTGAAGGGCCTCCTCCAGATTGAATTGTTACTGGATCGCCGTCCTATCCCCCTGCCCCAAACCTCTCCCATTGACTGTCAGCATGCTTCTCCTTACCTTCCTGCAGATACAGCACCCCTCTAGGCCTAACGGATGGCACACCAAGCTTCACGGGGCACTTTAAGGTATTCAGTCTCCACCTTTTATCTGTCCTGCTCCTCATTTCACCACGAAGAACCACTGGCAGTATTTCAACATCATTTTGAAACTGAAGTTATGGAACAGCTACAAAACCAGGGGAATGGCGCGGCAGGGGATTTCATTCCATTTCATTCTGCCCTTTGGCTGTGTGTGCGCAGTGTCAGAAGAGTTTGAGGACTGCAGAAGACACTGGAATAGATTTCTGGGCAAAAGCGCCAGAGATTCTGGCCCCTGCCCCGATCGCCTTACAAACGCCTTACAAACGCCTGGCGGGCTTTGCCCTGGCGGGCAAATGTCTGAGTTGGACACTCAGCGCAGTACCTGAGGAAATTAGAGTGAGGTTTCACTCAGGGACAAGCCTGCCAACCTATGTACTATGGCAGCTGAATGGATGGGGGCATGGGGTCCTCATGTCTCAAGGATCTGCTTCTCTTATCCAAAACATCTTGCCTCCCATCAGCCTTAGCCCCTAGCATATGGTAATGAGAGGAGTCTCTACACTTCCCCCGTTGCACATTTGTCAATTCCCAGAGCTCTGTGGCAGACAGGGTAAATGTATCTATGTGTGAGACAGAGAGGGAGCCAGATAGAGATAGAGAGAGAGAGAGAGAGAGAGGGGGGGGAGCAGGCTCTGACAGTCACAATGAGAGAAAAGTGAAGTTGCATCCCCTCAAGCACTCCCCTGCACCCATCAACACAACAGCAAAGTTAGCTTGCATGTTCCCCGTTCTCCCCACTAACCCACCCACCCACCCACCCACCCTCCTCTCTTTCAGGACTTGCAGAGTGCCTAGAGACCCTGGAAATGATGGCAGCGGAGCATGGTACAAACACAAATATCAAAATAGAACTATTCCCCTACTGTCTACAAAACCAAGGAACTACTTCACCTTTGTTTTTTTCCACTTCACATTACAAGAGAAAGACGTCCTTCGTTGGCCCTTTTTACGCACTACCATTCGGTTTACACATTTCATCCTGTTGAGTCTCCCAGTCGGCAAGAGCTATATATTTGGGTGGGTGATCCCAATGAAGTCAATGGAAATAGAGAAGGTGTTAGAACGGTGATGATTGTGTGCTGCAAGTGTCTTTCCCTTGAAGTCCATAGATATCATGGCCTTGACTAGGGGGTGGTCGAAGTGGCCGATAATTTGCTCAGCAGAAAAAATGCAGAATTTTGGGCAAATTCTGCCACTTCGCCTGCTCTGCCCACAGAGAGAAATTGCCAATTTCAGGCTTTTTCTCCCTGAAATTCGTTTTTTTTATGGGAAATGTTTTTTGGTGGCCACAAGAAGTTTCAGACTGAAAACAGATAGTTTGTGAAAAAAACACCATTTCAGATGGTTTGCCAGAAGACATTGATTTTTTCCATTAAATTTTGTTTTAGCGGTCAAAAACATGATATTTCAGGGAAAAACATTTCAGGAAGCAAAATCTGCATAGAAAATTGGCACAACAGCTAAAAAATGTCCCTGCAGACAGAACAGAGCTGGAGGCGAATTTAGGCAATATCGTTCCACCAGTAGTGAGGGTAACTTTGCCCACCCCTAGCCTTGACTAGGGGACTGAAAATGAATCTACAGGGACTGGCCACAAAGTCCAGATGAGGGTGTATTAAGAGCTATGCTTTTTCCTTTCTTATTGCTGCTTTTGTTTTCACACCTTAACCTTCCTTTCTTCAGTGCAGTGTCTGGGCCCTGTTTTTCACATGTTCTGTTTTTGAGCCCAGTCACAGGCCTCAGAGAAGGACGGTGCCCTTTGAGGCCTGAATGCTTCCTCCGCCAGTAGCAGGGCCCCAGGGCTTCTGACAGCAGCAGAGGCCCTGTAAGGAGTGGCCTCGAGCGATCAGGTGGGCACAGCTGAGCCACGTCCACTGGCCTGGGTCCTGTTCCTGGGGCTCCCAGCTCTGTCTGCCTTGACCTCTCCATGCCCCCTGCTCCAGGGCTCACCTGCTGCTGTCGCCGTGCCAACGGAACCCTCAGGCTGGGCAAAGCATTGTGAAATGACAGCCTCCCCTCCCCCGCCGCTGGGGCCTGGGCCCAGGGCTGGGAGCTTGCAAGGCAAAGGCACACCTCAGCTCAGCTTCTCCTGAGCTGCTCCAGAGCTCGATCCCCTGGGGCCCCGGGGCCCCAGGGCTGGGGCTCAGAGCAGGAACGGGCGTTTTATTGGAATGTCCTTTCCTTCTTGATGATTCCTACAAACCGTTTTAAGCTCTGTACATATAGAAAAGCAACATGTGTCATGCCATTTGGGACATGCTGTTCACATGTCTAGCTCCACTAAAACCCTCCTCAGCATATTTCCGAGGCATCAAGGATGAACCAGGAACAGTGCACGGCCCTGACAAATCTGCTTCACTGTCCCAGCTTTAACAGACATCTGAGTGTCACACTACATGGCAGGTCCTGCCAGGGCAACAGCAGGGGAAGCTTCACTCGCACAGTGCTACAGCATGGGCTTCCCTCCTAGTGAAAGGGTGCAGCATGGCAAACTCCTGTCACAGAGAATGGGCACAACCACACTGCAAGCTTCATTCACACATGGTCTGGCTTCCGACAGCAAAGCAAGCCTCCTACATTGCACATACTGCACTGTAAAGCGTTAGTCTTTGGACAGCAGAGCTATCCCTCTGCATCACACATACTGGACACCCTGAAGGGCCTCCTCCAGATTGAATTGTTACTGGATCGCCGTCCTATCCCCCTGCCCCAAACCTCTCCCATTGACTGTCAGTATGCTTCTCCTTACCTTCCTGCAGATACAGCACCCCTCTAGGCCTAACGGATGGCACACCAAGCATCACGGGGCACTTTAAGGTATTCAGTCTCCACCTTTTATCTGTCCTGCTCCTCATTTCACCACGAAGAACCACTGGCAGTATTTCAACATCATTTTGAAACTGAAGTTATGGAACTGCTACAAAACCAGGGGAATGGCGCGGCAGGGGATTTCATTCCATTTCATTCTGCCCTTTGGCTGTGTGTGCGCAGTGTCAGAAGAGTTTGAGGACTGCAGAAGACACTGGAATAGATTTCTGGGCGAAATTGCCAGAGATTCTGGCCCTTGCCCCGATCGCCTTACAAACGCCTGGCGGGCTTTGCCCTGGCAGGCAAATGTCTGAGTTGGACACTCAGTGCAGTACCTGAGGAAATTAGAGTGAGGTTTCACTCAGGGACAAGCCTGCCAACCTATGTACTATGGCAGCTGAATGGATGGGGGCATGGGGTCCTCATGTCTCAAGGATCTGCTTCTCTTATCCAAAACATCTTGCCTCCCATCAGCCTTAGCCCCTAGCATATGGTAATGAGAGGAGTCTCTACACTTCCCCCGTTGCACATTTGTCAATTCCCAGAGCTCTGTGGCAGACAGGGTAAATGTATCTATGTGTGAGACAGAGAGGGAGCCAGATAGAGATAGAGAGAGAGAGAGAGAGAGAGAGAGAGAGAGAGAGAGGGGGGGGGGGGAGCAGGCTCTGACAGTCACAATGAGAGAAAAGTGAAGTTGCATCCCCTCAAGCACTCCCCTGCACCCATCAACACAACAGCAAAGTTAGCTTGCATGTTCCCCGTTCTCCCCACTAACCCACCCACCCACCCACCCACCCTCCTCTCTTTCAGGACTTGCAGAGTGCCTAGAGACCCTGGAAATGATGGCAGCGGAGCATGGTACAAACACAAATATCAAAATAGAACTATTCCCCTACTGTCTACAAAACCAAGGAACTACTTCACCTTTGTTTTTTTCCACTTCACATTACAAGAGAAAGACGTCCTTCGTTGGCCCTTTTTACGCACTACCATTCGGTTTACACATTTCATCCTGTTGAGTCTCCCAGTCGGCAAGAGCTATATATTTGGGTGGGTGATCCCAATGAAGTCAATGGAAATAGAGAAGGTGTTAGAACGGTGATGATTGTGTGCTGCAAGTGTCTTTCCCTTGAAGTCCATAGATATCATGGCCTTGACTAGGGGGTGGTCGAAGTGGCCGATAATTTGCTCAGCAGAAAAAATGCAGAATTTTGGGCAAATTCTGCCACTTCGCCTGCTCTGCCCACAGAGAGAAATTGCCAATTTCAGGCTTTTTCTCCCTGAAATTCGGTTTTTTTATGGGAAATGTTTTTTGGTGGCCACAAGAAGTTTCAGACTGAAAACAGATAGTTTGTGAAAAAAACACCATTTCAGATGGTTTGCCAGAAGACATTGATTATTTCCATTAAATTTTGTTTTAGCGGTCAAAAACATGATATTTCAGGGAAAAAACACATTTCAGGAAGCAAAATCTGCATAGAAAATTGGCACAACAGCTAAAAAATGTCCCTGCAGACAGAACAGAGCTGGAGGCGAATTTAGGCAATATCGTTCCACCAGTAGTGAGGGTAACTTTGCCCACCCCTAGCCTTGACTAGGGGACTGAAAATGAATCTACAGGGACTGGCCACAAAGTCCAGATGAGGGTGTATTAAGAGCTATGCTTTTTCCTTTCTTATTGCTGCTTTTGTTTTCACACCTTAACCTACCTTTCTTCAGTGCAGTGTCTGGGCCCTGTTTTTCACATGTTCTGTTTTTGAGCCCAGTCACAGGCCTCAGAGAAGGACGGTGCCCTTTGAGGCCTGAATGCTTCCTCTGCCAGTAGCAGGGCCCCAGGGCTTCTGACAGCAGCAGAGGCCCTGTGAGGAGTGGCCTCGAGCGATCAGGTGGGCTCAGCTGAGCCACCTCCACTGGCCTGGGTCCTGTTCCTGGGGCTCCCAGCTCTGTCTGCCTTGACCTCTCCATGCCCCCTGCTCCAGGGCTCACCTGCTGCCGTCGCCGTGCCAACGGAACCCTCAGGCTGGGCAGAGCATTGTGAAATGACAGCCTCCCCTCCCCCGCCGCTGGGGCCTCGGCCCAGGGCTGGGAGCTTGCAAGGCAAAGGCACACCTCAGCTCAGCTTCTCCTGAGCTGCTCCAGAGCTCGACCCCCCGGGGCCCCGGGGCCCCAGGGCTGGGGCTCAGAGCAGGAAAGGGCGTTTTATTGGAATGTCCTTTCCTTCTTGATGATTCCTACAAAGCGTTTTAAGCTCTGTACATATAGAAAAGCAACATGTGTCATGCCATTTGGGACATGCTGTTCACATGTCTAACTCCACTAAAACCCTCCTCAGCATATTTCCGAGGCATCAAGGATGAACCAGGAACAGTGCACGGCCCTGACAAATCTGCTTCACTGTCCCAGCTTTAACAGACATCTGAGTGTCACACTACATGGCAGGTCCTGCCAGGGCAACAGCAGGGGAAGCTTCACTCGCACAGTGCTACAGCATGGGCTTCCCTCCTAGTGAACGGGTGCAGCAGGGCAAACTCCTGTCACAGAGAATGGGCACAACCACACTGCAAGCTTCATTCACACATGGTCTGGCTTCCGACAGCAAAGCAAGCCTCCTACATTGCACATACTGCACTGTAAAGCGTTAGTCTTTGGACAGCAGAGCTATCCCTCTGCATCACACATACTGGACACCCTGAAGGGCCTCCTCCAGATTGAATTGTTACTGGATCGCCGTCCTATCCCCCTGCCCCAAACCTCTCCCATTGACTGTCAGCATGCTTCTCCTTACCTTCCTGCAGATACAGCACCCCTCTAGGCCTAACGGATGGCACACCAAGCTTCACGGGGCACTTTAAGGTATTCAGTCTCCACCTTTTATCTGTCCTGCTCCTCATTTCACCACGAAGAACCACTGGCAGTATTTCAACATCATTTTGAAACTGAAGTTATGGAACAGCTACAAAACCAGGGGAATGGCGCGGCAGGGGATTTCATTCCATTTCATTCTGCCCTTTGGCTGTGTGTGCGCAGTGTCAGAAGAGTTTGAGGACTGCAGAAGACACTGGAATAGATTTCTGGGCAAAAGCGCCAGAGATTCTGGCCCCTGCCCCGATCGCCTTACAAACGCCTTACAAACGCCTGGCGGGCTTTGCCCTGGCGGGCAAATGTCTGAGTTGGACACTCAGCGCAGTACCTGAGGAAATTAGAGTGAGGTTTCACTCAGGGACAAGCCTGCCAACCTATGTACTATGGCAGCTGAATGGATGGGGGCATGGGGTCCTCATGTCTCAAGGATCTGCTTCTCTTATCCAAAACATCTTGCCTCCCATCAGCCTTAGCCCCTAGCATATGGTAATGAGAGGAGTCTCTACACTTCCCCCGTTGCACATTTGTCAATTCCCAGAGCTCTGTGGCAGACAGGGTAAATGTATCTATGTGTGAGACAGAGAGGGAGCCAGATAGAGATAGAGAGAGAGAGAGAGAGAGAGGGGGGGGAGCAGGCTCTGACAGTCACAATGAGAGAAAAGTGAAGTTGCATCCCCTCAAGCACTCCCCTGCACCCATCAACACAACAGCAAAGTTAGCTTGCATGTTCCCCGTTCTCCCCACTAACCCACCCACCCACCCACCCACCCTCCTCTCTTTCAGGACTTGCAGAGTGCCTAGAGACCCTGGAAATGATGGCAGCGGAGCATGGTACAAACACAAATATCAAAATAGAACTATTCCCCTACTGTCTACAAAACCAAGGAACTACTTCACCTTTGTTTTTTTCCACTTCACATTACAAGAGAAAGACGTCCTTCGTTGGCCCTTTTTACGCACTACCATTCGGTTTACACATTTCATCCTGTTGAGTCTCCCAGTCGGCAAGAGCTATATATTTGGGTGGGTGATCCCAATGAAGTCAATGGAAATAGAGAAGGTGTTAGAACGGTGATGATTGTGTGCTGCAAGTGTCTTTCCCTTGAAGTCCATAGATATCATGGCCTTGACTAGGGGGTGGTCGAAGTGGCCGATAATTTGCTCAGCAGAAAAAATGCAGAATTTTGGGCAAATTCTGCCACTTCGCCTGCTCTGCCCACAGAGAGAAATTGCCAATTTCAGGCTTTTTCTCCCTGAAATTCGTTTTTTTTATGGGAAATGTTTTTTGGTGGCCACAAGAAGTTTCAGACTGAAAACAGATAGTTTGTGAAAAAAACACCATTTCAGATGGTTTGCCAGAAGACATTGATTTTTTCCATTAAATTTTGTTTTAGCGGTCAAAAACATGATATTTCAGGGAAAAACATTTCAGGAAGCAAAATCTGCATAGAAAATTGGCACAACAGCTAAAAAATGTCCCTGCAGACAGAACAGAGCTGGAGGCGAATTTAGGCAATATCGTTCCACCAGTAGTGAGGGTAACTTTGCCCACCCCTAGCCTTGACTAGGGGACTGGAAATGAATCTACAGGGACTGGCCACAAAGTCCAGATGAGGGTGTATTAAGAGCTATGCTTTTTCCTTTCTTATTGGTGCTTTTGTTTTCACACCTTAACCTTCCTTTCTTCAGTGCAGTGTCTGGGCCCTGTTTTTCACATGTTCTGTTTTTGAGCCCAGTCACAGGCCTCAGAGAAGGACGGTGCCCTTTGAGGCCTGAATGCTTCCTCCGCCAGTAGCAGGGCCCCAGGGCTTCTGACAGCAGCAGAGGCCCTGTAAGGAGTGGCCTCGAGCGATCAGGTGGGCACAGCTGAGCCACGTCCACTGGCCTGGGTCCTGTTCCTGGGGCTCCCAGCTCTGTCTGCCTTGACCTCTCCATGCCCCCTGCTCCAGGGCTCACCTGCTGCTGTCGCCGTGCCAACGGAACCCTCAGGCTGGGCAGAGCATTGTGAAATGACAGCCTCCCCTCCCCCGCCGGGGCCTGGGCCCAGGGCCCAGGGCTGGGAGCTTGCAAGGCAAAGACACACCTCAGCTCAGCTTCTCCTGAGCTGCTCCAGAGCTCGATCCCCTGGGGCCCCGGGGCCCCAGGGCTGGGGCTCAGAGCAGGAACGGGCGTTTTATTGGAATGTCCTTTCCTTCTTGATGATTCCTACAAACCGTTTTAAGCTCTGTACATATAGAAAAGCAACATGTGTCATGCCATTTGGGACATGCTGTTCACATGTCTAGCTCCACTAAAACCCTCCTCAGCATATTTCCGAGGCATCAAGGATGAACCAGGAACAGTGCACGGCCCTGACAAATCTGCTTCACTGTCCCAGCTTTAACAGACATCTGAGTGTCACACTACATGGCAGGTCCTGCCAGGGCAACAGCAGGGGAAGCTTCACTCGCACAGTGCTACAGCATGGGCTTCCCTCCTAGTGAAAGGGTGCAGCATGGCAAACTCCTGTCACAGAGAATGGGCACAACCACACTGCAAGCTTCATTCACACATGGTCTGGCTTCCGACAGCAAAGCAAGCCTCCTACATTGCACATACTGCACTGTAAAGCGTTAGTCTTTGGACAGCAGAGCTATCCCTCTGCATCACACATACTGGACACCCTGAAGGGCCTCCTCCAGATTGAATTGTTACTGGATCGCCGTCCTATCCCCCTGCCCCAAACCTCTCCCATTGACTGTCAGCATGCTTCTCCTTACCTTCCTGCAGATACAGCACCCCTCTAGGCCTAACGGATGGCACACCAAGCATCACGGGGCACTTTAAGGTATTCAGTCTCCACCTTTTATCTGTCCTGCTCCTCATTTCACCACGAAGAACCACTGGCAGTATTTCAACATCATTTTGAAACTGAAGTTATGGAACTGCTACAAAACCAGGGGAATGGCGCGGCAGGGGATTTCATTCCATTTCATTCTGCCCTTTGGCTGTGTGTGCAGTGTCAGAAGAGTTTGAGGACTGCAGAAGACACTGGAATAGATTTCTGGGCGAAAGCGCCAGAGATTCTGGCCCTTGCCCCGATCGCCTTACAAACGCCTGGCGGGCTTTGCCCTGGCGGGCAAATGTCTGAGTTGGACACTCAGTGCAGTACCTGAGGAAATTAGAGTGAGGTTTCACTCAGGGACAAGCCTGCCAACCTATGTACTATGGCAGCTGAATGGATGGGGGCATGGGGTCCTCATGTCTCAAGGATCTGCTTCTCTTATCCAAAACATCTTGCCTCCCATCAGCCTTAGCCCCTAGCATATGGTAATGAGAGGAGTCTCTACACTTCCCCCGTTGCACATTTGTCAATTCCCAGAGCTCTGTGGCAGACAGGGTAAATGTATCTATGTGTGAGACAGAGAGGGAGCCAGATAGAGATAGAGAGAGAGAGAGAGAGAGAGAGAGAGAGAGAGAGGGGGGGGGGAGCAGGCTCTGACAGTCACAATGAGAGAAAAGTGAAGTTGCATCCCCTCAAGCACTCCCCTGCACCCATCAACACAACAGCAAAGTTAGCTTGCATGTTCCCCGTTCTCCCCACTAACCCACCCACCCACCCACCCACCCTCCTCTCTTTCAGGACTTGCAGAGTGCCTAGAGACCCTGGAAATGATGGCAGCGGAGCATGGTACAAACACAAATATCAAAATAGAACTATTCCCCTACTGTCTACAAAACCAAGGAACTACTTCACCTTTGTTTTTTTCCACTTCACATTACAAGAGAAAGACGTCCTTCGTTGGCCCTTTTTACGCACTACCATTCGGTTTACACATTTCATCCTGTTGAGTCTCCCAGTCGGCAAGAGCTATATATTTGGGTGGGTGATCCCAATGAAGTCAATGGAAATAGAGAAGGTGTTAGAACGGTGATGATTGTGTGCTGCAAGTGTCTTTCCCTTGAAGTCCATAGATATCATGGCCTTGACTAGGGGGTGGTCGAAGTGGCCGATAATTTGCTCAGCAGAAAAAATGCAGAATTTTGGGCAAATTCTGCCACTTCGCCTGCTCTGCCCACAGAGAGAAATTGCCAATTTCAGGCTTTTTCTCCCTGAAATTCGTTTTTTTTATGGGAAATGTTTTTTGGTGGCCACAAGAAGTTTCAGACTGAAAACAGATAGTTTGTGAAAAAAACACCATTTCAGATGGTTTGCCAGAAGACATTGATTTTTTCCATTAAATTTTGTTTTAGCGGTCAAAAACATGATATTTCAGGGAAAAACATTTCAGGAAGCAAAATCTGCATAGAAAATTGGCACAACAGCTAAAAAATGTCCCTGCAGACAGAACAGAGCTGGAGGCGAATTTAGGCAATATCGTTCCACCAGTAGTGAGGGTAACTTTGCCCACCCCTAGCCTTGACTAGGGGACTGGAAATGAATCTACAGGGACTGGCCACAAAGTCCAGATGAGGGTGTATTAAGAGCTATGCTTTTTCCTTTCTTATTGCTGCTTTTGTTTTCACACCTTAACCTACCTTTCTTCAGTGCAGTGTCTGGGCCCTGTTTTTCACATGTTCTGTTTTTGAGCCCAGTCACAGGCCTCAGAGAAGGACGGTGCCCTTTGAGGCCTGAATGCTTCCTCTGCCAGTAGCAGGGCCCCAGGGCTTCTGACAGCAGCAGAGGCCCTGTAAGGAGTGGCCTCGAGCGATCAGGTGGGCTCAGCTGAGCCACGTCCACTGGCCTGGGTCCTGTTCCTGGGGCCCCCAGCTCTGTCTGCCTTGACCTCTCCATGCCCCCTCCTCCAGGGCTCACCTGCTGCCGTCGCCGTGCCAACGGAACCCTCAGGCTGGGCAGAGCATTGTGAAATGACAGCCTCCCCTCCCCCGCCGGGGCCTGGGCCCAGGGCTGGGAGCTTGCAAGGCAAAGACACACCTCAGCTCAGCTTCTCCTGAGCTGCTCCAGAGCTCGACCCCCCGGGGCCCCGGGGCCCCAGGGCTGGGGCTCAGAGCAGGAAAGGGCGTTTTATTGGAATGTCCTTTCCTTCTTGATGATTCCTACAAACCGTTTTAAGCTCTGTACATATAGAAAAGCAACATGTGTCATGCCATTTGGGACATGCTGTTCACATGTCTAGCTCCACTAAAACCCTCCTCAGCATATTTCCGAGGCATCAAGGATGAACCAGGAACAGTGCACGGCCCTGACAAATCTGCTTCACTGTCCCAGCTTTAACAGACATCTGAGTGTCACACTACATGGCAGGTCCTGCCAGGGCAACAGCAGGGGAAGCTTCACTCGCACAGTGCTACAGCATGGGCTTCCCTCCTAGTGAACGGGTGCAGCAGGGCAAACTCCTGTCACAGAGAATGGGCACAACCACACTGCAAGCTTCATTCACACATGGTCTGGCTTCCGACAGCAAAGCAAGCCTCCTACATTGCACATACTGCACTGTAAAGCGTTAGTCTTTGGACAGCAGAGCTATCCCTCTGCATCACACATACTGGACACCCTGAAGGGCCTCCTCCAGATTGAATTGTTACTGGATCGCCGTCCTATCCCCCTGCCCCAAACCTCTCCCATTGACTGTCAGCATGCTTCTCCTTACCTTCCTGCAGATACAGCACCCCTCTAGGCCTAACGGATGGCACACCAAGCTTCACGGGGCACTTTAAGGTATTCAGTCTCCACCTTTTATCTGTCCTGCTCCTCATTTCACCACGAAGAACCACTGGCAGTATTTCAACATCATTTTGAAACTGAAGTTATGGAACAGCTACAAAACCAGGGGAATGGCGCGGCAGGGGATTTCATTCCATTTCATTCTGCCCTTTGGCTGTGTGTGCGAGGTGTCAGAAGAGTTTGAGGACTGCAAAAGACACTGGAATAGATTTCTGGGCGAAAGCGCCAGAGATTCTGGCCCCTGCCCCGATCGCCTTACAAACGCCTTACAAACGCCTGGCGGGCTTTGCCCTGGCGGGCAAATGTCTGAGTTGGACACTCAGCGCAGTACCTGAGGAAATTAGAGTGAGGTTTCACTCAGGGACAAGCCTGCCAACCTATGTACTATGGCAGCTGAATGGATGGGGGCATGGGGTCCTCATGTCTCAGGGATCTGCTTCTCTTATCCAAAACATCTTGCCTCCCATCAGCCTTAGCACCTAGCATATGGTAATGAGTGGAGTCTCTACACTTCCCCCGTTGCACATTTGTCAATTCCCAGAGCTCTGTTGCAGACAGGGTAAATGTATCTATGTGTGAGAGAGAGAGGGAGCCAGATATAGAGAGATAAAGAGAGAGAGAGAGGGGGGGGAGCAGGCTCTGACAGTCACAATGAGAGAAAAGTGAAGTTGCATCCCCTCAAGCACTCCCCTGCACCCATCAACACAACAGCAAAGTTAGCTTGCATGTTCCCCGTTCTCCCCACTAACCCACCCACCCACCCACCCACCCTCCTCTCTTTCAGGACTTGCAGAGTGCCTAGAGACCCTGGAAATGATGGCAGCGGAGCATGGTACAAACACAAATATCAAAATAGAACTATTCCCCTACTGTCTACAAAACCAAGGAACTACTTCACCTTTGTTTTTTTCCACTTCACATTACAAGAGAAAGACGTCCTTCGTTGGCCCTTTTTACGCACTACCATTCGGTTTACACATTTCATCCTGTTGAGTCTCCCAGTCGGCAAGAGCTATATATTTGGGTGGGTGATCCCAATGAAGTCAATGGAAATAGAGAAGGTGTTAGAACGGTGATGATTGTGTGCTGCAAGTGTCTTTCCCTTGAAGTCCATAGATATCATGGCCTTGACTAGGGGGTGGTCGAAGTGGCCGATAATTTGCTCAGCAGAAAAAATGCAGAATTTTGGGCAAATTCTGCCACTTCGCCTGCTCTGCCCACAGAGAGAAATTGCCAATTTCAGGCTTTTTCTCCCTGAAATTCGGTTTTTTTATGGGAAATGTTTTTTGGTGGCCACAAGAAGTTTCAGACTGAAAACAGATAGTTTGTGAAAAAAACACCATTTCAGATGGTTTGCCAGAAGACATTGATTTTTTCCATTAAATTTTGTTTTAGCGGTCAAAAACATGATATTTCAGGGAAAAAACACATTTCAGGAAGCAAAATCTGCATAGAAAATTGGCACAACAGCCAAAAAATGTCCCTGCAGACAGAACAGAGCTGGAGGCGAATTTAGGCAATATCGTTCCACCAGTAGTGAGGGTAACTTTGCCCACCCCTAGCCTTGACTAGGGGACTGAAAATGAATCTACAGGGACTGGCCACAAAGTCCAGATGAGGGTGTATTAAGAGCTATGCTTTTTCCTTTCTTATTGGTGCTTTTGTTTTCACACCTTAACCTACCTTTCTTCAGTGCAGTGTCTGGGCCCTGTTTTTCACATGTTCTGTTTTTGAGCCCAGTCACAGGCCTCAGAGAAGGACGGTGCCCTTTGAGGCCTGAATGCTTCCTCCGCCAGTAGCAGGGCCCCAGGGCTTCTGACAGCAGCAGAGGCCCTGTAAGGAGTGGCCTCGAGCGATCAGGTGGGCACAGCTGAGCCACGTCCACTGGCCTGGGTCCTGTTCCTGGGGCTCCCAGCTCTGTCTGCCTTGACCTCTCCATGCCCCCTGCTCCAGGGCTCACCTGCTGCCGTCGCCGTGCCAACGGAACCCTCAGGCTGGGCAGAGCATTGTGAAATGACAGCCTTCCCTTCCCCGCCGGGGCCTGGGTCCAGGGCTGGGAGCTTGCAAGGCAAAGACACACCTCAGCTCAGCTTCTCCTGAGCTGCTCCAGAGCTCGACCCCCCGGGGCCCCGGGGCCCCAGGGCTGGGGCTCAGAGCAGGAAAGGGCGTTTTATTGGAATGTCCTTTCCTTCTTGATGATTCCTACAAACCGTTTTAAGCTCTGTACATATAGAAAAGCAACATGTGTCATGCCATTTGGGACATGCTGTTCACATGTCTAGCTCCACTAAAACCCTCCTCAGCTTATTTCCGAGGCATCAAGGATGAACCAGGAACAGTGCACGGCCCTGACAAATCTGCTTCACTGTCCCAGCTTTAACAGACATCTGAGTGTCACACTACATGGCAGGTCCTGCCAGGGCAACAGCAGGGGAAGCTTCACTCGCACAGTGCTACAGCATGGGCTTCCCTCCTAGTGAACGGGTGCAGCAGGGCAAACTCCTGTCACAGAGAATGGGCACAACCACACTGCAAGCTTCATTCACACATGGTCTGGCTTCCGACAGCAAAGCAAGCCTCCTACATTGCACATACTGCACTGTAAAGCGTTAGTCTTTGGACAGCAGAGCTATCCCTCTGCATCACACATACTGGACACCCTGAAGGGCCTCCTCCAGATTGAATTGTTACTGGATCGCCGTCCTATCCCCCTGCCCCAAACCTCTCCCATTGACTGTCAGCATGCTTCTCCTTACCTTCCTGCAGATACAGCACCCCTCTAGGCCTAACGGATGGCACACCAAGCTTCACGGGGCACTTTAAGGTATTCAGTCTCCACCTTTTATCTGTCCTGCTCCTCATTTCACCACGAAGAACCACTGGCAGTATTTCAACATCATTTTGAAACTGAAGTTATGGAACAGCTACAAAACCAGGGGAATGGCGCGGCAGGGGATTTCATTCCATTTCATTCTGCCCTTTGGCTGTGTGTGCGCAGTGTCAGAAGAGTTTGAGGACTGCAGAAGACACTGGAATAGATTTCTGGGCGAAAGCGCCAGAGATTCTGGCCCCTGCCCCGATCGCCTTACGAACGCCTTACAAACGCCTGGCGGGCAAATGTCTGAGTTGGACACTCAGCGCAGTACCTGAGGAAATTAGAGTGAGGTTTGACTCAGGGACAAGCCTGCCAACCTATGTACTATGGCAGCTGAATGGATGTGGGCATGGGGTCCTCATGTCTCAGGGATCTGCTTCTCTTATCCAAAACATCTTGCCTCCCATCAGCCTTAGCACCTAGCATATGGTAATGAGTGGAGTCTCTACACTTCCCCCGTTGCACATTTGTCAATTCCCAGAGCTCTGTTGCAGACAGGGTAAATGTATCTATGTGTGAGAGAGAGAGGGAGCCAGATAGAGAGAGAGAAAGAGAGAGAGAGAGGGGGGGAGCAGGCTCTGACAGTCACAATGAGAGAAAAGTGAAGTTGCATCCCCTCAAGCACTCCCCTGCACCCATCAACACAACAGCAAAGTTAGCTTGCATGTTCCCCGTTCTCCCCACTAACCCATACACCCACCCACCCACCCACCCACCCTCCTCTCTTTCAGGACTTGCAGAGTGCCTAGAGACCCTGGAAATGATGGCAGCGGAGCATGGTACAAACACAAATATCAAAATAGAACTATTCCCCTACTGTCTACAAAACCAAGGAACTACTTCACCTTTGTTTTTTTCCACTTCACATTACAAGAGAAAGACGTTCTTCGTTGGCCCTTTTTACGCACTACCATTCGGTTTACACATTTCATCCTGTTGAGTCTCCTAGTCGGCAAGAGCTATATATTTGGGTGGGTGATCCCAATGAAGTCAATGGAAATAGAGAAGGTGTTAGAACGGTGATGATTGTGTGCTGCAAGTGTCTTTCCCTTGAAGTCCATAGATATCATGGCCTTGACTAGGGGGTGGTCGAAGTGGCCGATAATTTGCTCAGCAGAAAAAATGCAGAATTTTGGGCAAATTCTGCCACTTCGCCTGCTCTGCCCACAGAGAGAAATTGCCAATTTCAGGCTTTTTCTCCCTGAAATTCGGTTTTTTTATGGGAAATGTTTTTTGGTGGCCACAAGAAGTTTCAGACTGAAAACAGATAGTTTGTGAAAAAAACACCATTTCAGATGGTTTGCCAGAAGACATTGATTTTTTCCATTAAATTTTGTTTTAGCGGTCAAAAACATGATATTTCAGGGAAAAAACACATTTCAGGAAGCAAAATCTGCATAGAAAATTGGCACAACAGCCAAAAAATGTCCCTGCAGACAGAACAGAGCTGGAGGCGAATTTAGGCAATATCGTTCCACCAGTAGTGAGGGTAACTTTGCCCACCCCTAGCCTTGACTAGGGGACTGAAAATGAATCTACAGGGACTGGCCACAAAGTCCAGATGAGGGTGTATTAAGAGCTATGCTTTTTCCTTTCTTATTGGTGCTTTTGTTTTCACACCTTAACCTACCTTTCTTCAGTGCAGTGTCTGGGCCCTATTTTTCACATGTTCTGTTTTTGAGCCCAGTCACAGGCCTCAGAGAAGGACGGTGCCCTTTGAGGCCTGAATGCTTCCTCCGCCAGTAGCAGGGCCCCAGGGCTTCTGACAGCAGCAGAGGCCCTGTAAGGAGTGGCCTCGAGCGATCAGGTGGGCACAGCTGAGCCACGTCCACTGGCCTGGGTCCTGTTCCTGGGGCTCCCAGCTCTGTCTGCCTTGACCTCTCCATGCCCCCTGCTCCAGGGCTCACCTGCTGCTGTCGCCGTGCCAACGGAACCCTCAGGCTGGGCAGAGCATTGTGAAATGACAGCCTCCCCTCCCCCGCCGGGGCCTGGGCCCAGGGCCCAGGGCTGGGAGCTTGCAAGGCAAAGACACACCTCAGCTCAGCTTCTCCTGAGCTGCTCCAGAGCTCGATCCCCTGGGGCCCCGGGGCCCCAGGGCTGGGGCTCAGAGCAGGAACGGGCGTTTTATTGGAATGTCCTTTCCTTCTTGATGATTCCTACAAACCGTTTTAAGCTCTGTACATATAGAAAAGCAACATGTGTCATGCCATTTGGGACATGCTGTTCACATGTCTAGCTCCACTAAAACCCTCCTCAGCATATTTCCGAGGCATCAAGGATGAACCAGGAACAGTGCACGGCCCTGACAAATCTGCTTCACTGTCCCAGCTTTAACAGACATCTGAGTGTCACACTACATGGCAGGTCCTGCCAGGGCAACAGCAGGGGAAGCTTCACTCACACAGTGCTACAGCATGGGCTTCCCTCCTAGTGAACGGGTGCAGCATGGCAAACTCCTGTCACAGAGAATGGGCACAACCACACTGCAAGCTTCATTCACACATGGTCTGGCTTCCGACAGCAAAGCAAGCCTCCTACATTGCACATACTGCACTGTAAAGCGTTAGTCTTTGGACAGCAGAGCTATCCCTCTGCATCACACATACTGGACACCCTGAAGGGCCTCCTCCAGATTGAATTGTTACTGGATCGCCGTCCTATCCCCCTGCCCCAAACCTCTCCCATTGACTGTCAGCATGCTTCTCCTTACCTTCCTGCAGATACAGCACCCCTCTAGGCCTAACGGATGGCACACCAAGCTTCACGGGGCACTTTAAGGTATTCAGTCTCCACCTTTTATCTGTCCTGCTCCTCATTTCACCACGAAGAACCACTGGCAGTATTTCAACATCATTTTGAAACTGAAGTTATGGAACTGCTACAAAACCAGGGGAATGGCGCGGCAGGGGATTTCATTCCATTTCATTCTGCCCTTTGGCTGTGTGTGCGCAGTGTCAGAAGAGTTTGAGAACTGCAGAAGACACTGGAATAGATTTCTGGGCGAAATTGCCAGAGATTCTGGCCCTTGCCCCGATCGCCTTACAAACGCCTGGCGGGCTTTGACCTGGCAGGCAAATGTCTGAGTTGGACACTCAGTGCAGTACCTGAGGAAATTAGAGTGAGGTTTCACTCAGGGACAAGCCTGCCAACCTATGTACTATGGCAGCTGAATGGATGGGGGCATGGGGTCCTCATGTCTCAAGGATCTGCTTCTCTTATCCAAAACATCTTGCCTCCCATCAGCCTTAGCCCCTAGCATATGGTAATGAGAGGAGTCTCTACACTTCCCCCGTTGCACATTTGTCAATTCCCAGAGCTCTGTGGCAGACAGGGTAAATGTATCTATGTGTGAGACAGAGAGGGAGCCAGATAGAGATAGAGAGAGAGAGAGAGAGAGAGAGAGAGAGAGAGAGAGGGGGGGGGGAGCAGGCTCTGACAGTCACAATGAGAGAAAAGTGAAGTTGCATCCCCTCAAGCACTCCCCTGCACCCAACAACACAACAGCAAAGTTAGCTTGCATGTTCCCCGTTCTCCCCACTAACCCACCCACCCACCCACCCACCCTCCTCTCTTTCAGGACTTGCAGAGTGCCTAGAGACCCTGGAAATGATGGCAGCGGAGCATGGTACAAACACAAATATCAAAATAGAACTATTCCCCTACTGTCTACAAAACCAAGGAACTACTTCACCTTTGTTTTTTTCCACTTCACATTACAAGAGAAAGACGTCCTTCGTTGGCCCTTTTTACGCACTACCATTCGGTTTACACATTTCATCCTGTTGAGTCTCCCAGTCGGCAAGAGCTATATATTTGGGTGGGTGATCCCAATGAAGTCAATGGAAATAGAGAAGGTGTTAGAACGGTGATGATTGTGTGCTGCAAGTGTCTTTCCCTTGAAGTCCATAGATATCATGGCCTTGACTAGGGGGTGGTCGAAGTGGCCGATAATTTGCTCAGCAGAAAAAATGCAGAATTTTGGGCAAATTCTGCCACTTCGCCTGCTCTGCCCACAGAGAGAAATTGCCAATTTCAGGCTTTTTCTCCCTGAAATTCGGTTTTTTTATGGGAAATGTTTTTTGGTGGCCACAAGAAGTTTCAGACTGAAAACAGATAGTTTGTGAAAAAAACACCATTTCAGATGGTTTGCCAGAAGACATTGATTTTTTCCATTAAATTTTGTTTTAGCGGTCAAAAACATGATATTTCAGGGAAAAAACACATTTCAGGAAGCAAAATCTGCATAGAAAATTGGCACAACAGCTAAAAAATGTCCCTGCAGACAGAACAGAGCTGGAGGCGAATTTAGGCAATATCGTTCCACCAGTAGTGAGGGTAACTTTGCCCACCCCTAGCCTTGACTAGGGGACTGAAAATGAATCTACAGGGACTGGCCACAAAGTCCAGATGAGGGTGTATTAAGAGCTATGCTTTTTCCTTTCTTATTGCTGCTTTTGTTTTCACACCTTAACCTACCTTTCCTCAGTGCAGTGTCTGGGCCCTGTTTTTCACATGTTCTGTTTTTGAGCCCAGTCACAGGCCTCAGAGAAGGACGGTGCCCTTTGAGGCCTGAATGCTTCCTCTGCCAGTAGCAGGGCCCCAGGGCTTCTGACAGCAGCAGAGGCCCTGTGAGGAGTGGCCTCGAGCGATCAGGTGGGCTCAGCTGAGCCACCTCCACTGGCCTGGGTCCTGTTCCTGGGGCTCCCAGCTCTGTCTGCCTTGACCTCTCCATGCCCCCTGCTCCAGGGCTCACCTGCTGCCGTCGCCGTGCCAACGGAACCCTCAGGCAGGCAGAGCATTGTGAAATGACAGCCTCCCCTCCCCCGCAGCCGGGGCCTGGGCCCAGGGCTGGGAGCTTGCAAGGCAAAGGCACACCTCAGCTCAGCTTCTCCTGAGCTGCTCCAGAGCTCGACCCCCCGGGGCCCCGGGGCCCCAGGGCTGGGGCTCAGAGCAGGAAAGGGCGTTTTATTGGAATGTCCTTTCCTTCTTGATGATTCCTACAAACCGTTTTAAGCTCTGTACATATAGAAAAGCAACATGTGTCATGCCATTTGGGACATGCTGTTCACATGTCTAACTCCACTAAAACCCTCCTCAGCATATTTCCGAGGCATCAAGGATGAACCAGGAACAGTGCACGGCCCTGACAAATCTGCTTCACTGTCCCAGCTTTAACAGACATCTGAGTGTCACAATACATGGCAGGTCCTGCCAGGGCAACAGCAGGGGAAGCTTCACTCGCACAGTGCTACAGCATGGGCTTCCCTCCTAGTGAACGGGTGCAGCAGGGCAAACTCCTGTCACAGAGAATGGGCACAACCACACTGCAAGCTTCATTCACACATGGTCTGGCTTCCGACAGCAAAGCAAGCCTCCTACATTGCACATACTGCACTGTAAAGCGTTAGTCTTTGGACAGCAGAGCTATCCCTCTGCATCACACATACTGGACACCCTGAAGGGCCTCCTCCAGATTGAATTGTTACTGGATCGCCGTCCTATCCCCCTGCCCCAAACCTCTCCCATTGACTGTCAGCATGCTTCTCCTTACCTTCCTGCAGATACAGCACCCCTCTAGGCCTAACGGATGGCACACCAAGCTTCACGGGGCACTTTAAGGTATTCAGTCTCCACCTTTTATCTGTCCTGCTCCTCATTTCACCACGAAGAACCACTGGCAGTATTTCAACATCATTTTGAAACTGAAGTTATGGAACAGCTACAAAACCAGGGGAATGGCGCGGCAGGGGATTTCATTCCATTTCATTCTGCCCTTTGGCTGTGTGTGCGCAGTGTCAGAAGAGTTTGAGGACTGCAGAAGACACTGGAATAGATTTCTGGGCGAAAGCGCCAGAGATTCTGGCCCCTGCCCCGATCGCCTTACGAACGCCTTACAAACGCCTGGCGGGCAAATGTCTGAGTTGGACACTCAGCGCAGTACCTGAGGAAATTAGAGTGAGGTTTGACTCAGGGACAAGCCTGCCAACCTATGTACTATGGCAGCTGAATGGATGTGGGCATGGGGTCCTCATGTCTCAGGGATCTGCTTCTCTTATCCAAAACATCTTGCCTCCCATCAGCCTTAGCACCTAGCATATGGTAATGAGTGGAGTCTCTACACTTCCCCCGTTGCACATTTGTCAATTCCCAGAGCTCTGTTGCAGACAGGGTAAATGTATCTATGTGTGAGAGAGAGAGGGAGCCAGATAGAGAGAGAGAAAGAGAGAGAGAGAGGGGGGGAGCAGGCTCTGACAGTCACAATGAGAGAAAAGTGAAGTTGCATCCCCTCAAGCACTCCCCTGCACCCATCAACACAACAGCAAAGTTAGCTTGCATGTTCCCCGTTCTCCCCACTAACTCATACACCCACCCGCTCACCCGCCCGCCCTCCTCTCTTTCAGGACTTGCAGAGTGCCTAGAGACCCTGGAAATGATGGCAGCGGAGCATGGTACAAACACAAATATCAAAATAGAACTATTCCCCTACTGTCTACAAAACCAAGGAACTACTTCACCTTTGTTTTTTTCCACTTCACATTACAAGAGAAAGACGTTCTTCGTTGGCCCTTTTTACGCACTACCATTCGGTTTACACATTTCATCCTGTTGAGTCTCCTAGTCGGCAAGAGCTATATATTTGGGTGGGTGATCCCAATGAAGTCAATGGAAATAGAGAAGGTGTTAGAACGGTGATGATTGTGTGCTGCAAGTGTCTTTCCCTTGAAGTCCATAGATATCATGGCCTTGACTAGGGGGTGGTCGAAGTGGCCGATAATTTGCTCAGCAGAAAAAATGCAGAATTTTGGGCAAATTCTGCCACTTCGCCTGCTCTGCCCACAGAGAGAAATTGCCAATTTCAGGCTTTTTCTCCCTGAAATTCGGTTTTTTTATGGGAAATGTTTTTTGGTGGCCACAAGAAGTTTCAGACTGAAAACAGATAGTTTGTGAAAAAAACACCATTTCAGATGGTTTGCCAGAAGACATTGATTTTTTCCATTAAATTTTGTTTTAGCGGTCAAAAACATGATATTTCAGGGAAAAAACACATTTCAGGAAGCAAAATCTGCATAGAAAATTGGCACAACAGCCAAAAAATGTCCCTGCAGACAGAACAGAGCTGGAGGCGAATTTAGGCAATATCGTTCCACCAGTAGTGAGGGTAACTTTGCCCACCCCTAGCCTTGACTAGGGGACTGAAAATGAATCTACAGGGACTGGCCACAAAGTCCAGATGAGGGTGTATTAAGAGCTATGCTTTTTCCTTTCTTATTGGTGCTTTTGTTTTCACACCTTAACCTACCTTTCTTCAGTGCAGTGTCTGGGCCCTGTTTTTCACATGTTCTGTTTTTGAGCCCAGTCACAGGCCTCAGAGAAGGACGGTGCCCTTTGAGGCCTGAATGCTTCCTCCGCCAGTAGCAGGGCCCCAGGGCTTCTGACAGCAGCAGAGGCCCTGTAAGGAGTGGCCTCGAGCGATCAGGTGGGCACAGCTGAGCCACGTCCACTGGCCTGGGTCCTGTTCCTGGGGCTCCCAGCTCTGTCTGCCTTGACCTCTCCATGCCCCCTGCTCCAGGGCTCACCTGCTGCTGTCGCCGTGCCAACGGAACCCTCAGGCTGGGCAGAGCATTGTGAAATGACAGCCTCCCCTCCCCCGCCGGGGCCTGGGCCCAGGGCCCAGGGCTGGGAGCTTGCAAGGCAAAGACACACCTCAGCTCAGCTTCTCCTGAGCTGCTCCAGAGCTCGATCCCCTGGGGCCCCGGGGCCCCAGGGCTGGGGCTCAGAGCAGGAACGGGCGTTTTATTGGAATGTCCTTTCCTTCTTGATGATTCCTACAAACCGTTTTAAGCTCTGTACATATAGAAAAGCAACATGTGTCATGCCATTTGGGACATGCTGTTCACATGTCTAGCTCCACTAAAACCCTCCTCAGCATATTTCCGAGGCATCAAGGATGAACCAGGAACAGTGCACGGCCCTGACAAATCTGCTTCACTGTCCCAGCTTTAACAGACATCTGAGTGTCACACTACATGGCAGGTCCTGCCAGGGCAACAGCAGGGGAAGCTTCACTCACACAGTGCTACAGCATGGGCTTCCCTCCTAGTGAACGGGTGCAGCATGGCAAACTCCTGTCACAGAGAATGGGCACAACCACACTGCAAGCTTCATTCACACATGGTCTGGCTTCCGACAGCAAAGCAAGCCTCCTACATTGCACATACTGCACTGTAAAGCGTTAGTCTTTGGACAGCAGAGCTATCCCTCTGCATCACACATACTGGACACCCTGAAGGGCCTCCTCCAGATTGAATTGTTACTGGATCGCCGTCCTATCCCCCTGCCCCAAACCTCTCCCATTGACTGTCAGCATGCTTCTCCTTACCTTCCTGCAGATACAGCACCCCTCTAGGCCTAACGGATGGCACACCAAGCTTCACGGGGCACTTTAAGGTATTCAGTCTCCACCTTTTATCTGTCCTGCTCCTCATTTCACCACGAAGAACCACTGGCAGTATTTCAACATCATTTTGAAACTGAAGTTATGGAACTGCTACAAAACCAGGGGAATGGCGCGGCAGGGGATTTCATTCCATTTCATTCTGCCCTTTGGCTGTGTGTGCGCAGTGTCAGAAGAGTTTGAGAACTGCAGAAGACACTGGAATAGATTTCTGGGCGAAATTGCCAGAGATTCTGGCCCTTGCCCCGATCGCCTTACAAACGCCTGGCGGGCTTTGACCTGGCAGGCAAATGTCTGAGTTGGACACTCAGTGCAGTACCTGAGGAAATTAGAGTGAGGTTTCACTCAGGGACAAGCCTGCCAACCTATGTACTATGGCAGCTGAATGGATGGGGGCATGGGGTCCTCATGTCTCAAGGATCTGCTTCTCTTATCCAAAACATCTTGCCTCCCATCAGCCTTAGCCCCTAGCATATGGTAATGAGAGGAGTCTCTACACTTCCCCCGTTGCACATTTGTCAATTCCCAGAGCTCTGTGGCAGACAGGGTAAATGTATCTATGTGTGAGACAGAGAGGGAGCCAGATAGAGATAGAGAGAGAGAGAGAGAGAGAGAGAGAGAGAGAGAGAGGGGGGGGGAGCAGGCTCTGACAGTCACAATGAGAGAAAAGTGAAGTTGCATCCCCTCAAGCACTCCCCTGCACCCAACAACACAACAGCAAAGTTAGCTTGCATGTTCCCCGTTCTCCCCACTAACCCACCCACCCACCCACCCACCCTCCTCTCTTTCAGGACTTGCAGAGTGCCTAGAGACCCTGGAAATGATGGCAGCGGAGCATGGTACAAACACAAATATCAAAATAGAACTATTCCCCTACTGTCTACAAAACCAAGGAACTACTTCACCTTTGTTTTTTTCCACTTCACATTACAAGAGAAAGATGTCCTTCGTTGGCCCTTTTTACGCACTACCATTCGGTTTACACATTTCATCCTGTTGAGTCTCCCAGTCGGCAAGAGCTATATATTTGGGTGGGTGATCCCAATGAAGTCAATGGAAATAGAGAAGGTGTTAGAACGGTGATGATTGTGTGCTGCAAGTGTCTTTCCCTTGAAGTCCATAGATATCATGGCCTTGACTAGGGGGTGGTCGAAGTGGCCGATAATTTGCTCAGCAGAAAAAATGCAGAATTTTGGGCAAATTCTGCCACTTCGCCTGCTCTGCCCACAGAGAGAAATTGCCAATTTCAGGCTTTTTCTCCCTGAAATTCGGTTTTTTTATGGGAAATGTTTTTTGGTGGCCACAAGAAGTTTCAGACTGAAAACAGATAGTTTGTGAAAAAAACACCATTTCAGATGGTTTGCCAGAAGACATTGATTTTTTCCATTAAATTTTGTTTTAGCGGTCAAAAACATGATATTTCAGGGAAAAAACACATTTCAGGAAGCAAAATCTGCATAGAAAATTGGCACAACAGCTAAAAAATGTCCCTGCAGACAGAACAGAGCTGGAGGCGAATTTAGGCAATATCGTTCCACCAGTAGTGAGGGTAACTTTGCCCACCCCTAGCCTTGACTAGGGGACTGAAAATGAATCTACAGGGACTGGCCACAAAGTCCAGATGAGGGTGTATTAAGAGCTATGCTTTTTCCTTTCTTATTGCTGCTTTTGTTTTCACACCTTAACCTACCTTTCTTCAGTGCAGTGTCTGGGCCCTGTTTTTCACATGTTCTGTTTTTGAGCCCAGTCACAGGCCTCAGAGAAGGACGGTGCCCTTTGAGGCCTGAATGCTTCCTCTGCCAGTAGCAGGGCCCCAGGGCTTCTGACAGCAGCAGAGGCCCTGTGAGGAGTGGCCTCGAGCGATCAGGTGGGCTCAGCTGAGCCACCTCCACTGGCCTGGGTCCTGTTCCTGGGGCTCCCAGCTCTGTCTGCCTTGACCTCTCCATGCCCCCTGCTCCAGGGCTCACCTGCTGCCGTCGCCGTGCCAACGGAACCCTCAGGCAGGCAGAGCATTGTGAAATGACAGCCTCCCCTCCCCCGCAGCCGGGGCCTGGGCCCAGGGCTGGGAGCTTGCAAGGCAAAGGCACACCTCAGCTCAGCTTCTCCTGAGCTGCTCCAGAGCTCGACCCCCCGGGGCCCCGGGGCCCCAGGGCTGGGGCTCAGAGCAGGAAAGGGCGTTTTATTGGAATGTCCTTTCCTTCTTGATGATTCCTACAAACCGTTTTAAGCTCTGTACATATAGAAAAGCAACATGTGTCATGCCATTTGGGACATGCTGTTCACATGTCTAACTCCACTAAAACCCTCCTCAGCATATTTCCGAGGCATCAAGGATGAACCAGGAACAGTGCACGGCCCTGACAAATCTGCTTCACTGTCCCAGCTTTAACAGACATCTGAGTGTCACAATACATGGCAGGTCCTGCCAGGGCAACAGCAGGGGAAGCTTCACTCGCACAGTGCTACAGCATGGGCTTCCCTCCTAGTGAACGGGTGCAGCAGGGCAAACTCCTGTCACAGAGAATGGGCACAACCACACTGCAAGCTTCATTCACACATGGTCTGGCTTCCGACAGCAAAGCAAGCCTCCTACATTGCACATACTGCACTGTAAAGCGTTAGTCTTTGGACAGCAGAGCTATCCCTCTGCATCACACATACTGGACACCCTGAAGGGCCTCCTCCAGATTGAATTGTTACTGGATCGCCGTCCTATCCCCCTGCCCCAAACCTCTCCCATTGACTGTCAGCATGCTTCTCCTTACCTTCCTGCAGATACAGCACCCCTCTAGGCCTAACGGATGGCACACCAAGCTTCACGGGGCACTTTAAGGTATTCAGTCTCCACCTTTTATCTGTCCTGCTCCTCATTTCACCACGAAGAACCACTGGCAGTATTTCAACATCATTTTGAAACTGAAGTTATGGAACAGCTACAAAACCAGGGGAATGGCGCGGCAGGGGATTTCATTCCATTTCATTCTGCCCTTTGGCTGTGTGTGCGCAGTGTCAGAAGAGTTTGAGGACTGCAGAAGACACTGGAATAGATTTCTGGGCGAAAGCGCCAGAGATTCTGGCCCCTGCCCCGATCGCCTTACGAACGCCTTACAAACGCCTGGCGGGCAAATGTCTGAGTTGGACACTCAGCGCAGTACCTGAGGAAATTAGAGTGAGGTTTGGCTCAGGGACAAGCCTGCCAACCTATGTACTATGGCAGCTGAATGGATGGGGGCATGGGGTCCTCATGTCTCAAGGATCTGCTTCTCTTATCCAAAACATCTTGCCTCCCATCAGCCTTAGCACCTAGCATATGGTAATGAGTGGAGTCTCTACACTTCCCCCGTTGCACATTTGTCAATTCCCAGAGCTCTGTTGCAGACAGGGTAAATGTATCTATGTGTGAGAGAGAGAGGGAGCCAGATAGAGAGAGAGAAAGAGAGAGAGAGAGGGGGGGAGCAGGCTCTGACAGTCACAATGAGAGAAAAGTGAAGTTGCATCCCCTCAAGCACTCCCCTGCACCCATCAACACAACAGCAAAGTTAGCTTGCATGTTCCCCGTTCTCCCCACTAACCCACCCACCCACCCTCCTCCTCTCTTTCAGGACTTGCAGAGTGCCTAGAGACCCTGGAAATGATGGCAGCGGAGCATGGTACAAACACAAATATCAAAATAGAACTATTCCCCTACTGTCTACAAAACCAAGGAACTACTTCACCTTTGTTTTTTTCCACTTCACATTACAAGAGAAAGACGTTCTTCGTTGGCCCTTTTTACGCACTACCATTCGGTTTACACATTTCATCCTGTTGAGTCTCCCAGTCGGCAAGAGCTATATATTTGGGTGGGTGATCCCAATGAAGTCAATGGAAATAGAGAAGGTGTTAGAACGGTGATGATTGTGTGCTGCAAGTGTCTTTCCCTTGAAGTCCATAGATATCATGGCCTTGACTAGGGGGTGGTCGAAGTGGCCGATAATTTGCTCAGCAGAAAAAATGCAGAATTTTGGGCAAATTCTGCCACTTCGCCTGCTCTGCCCACAGAGAGAAATTGCCAATTTCAGGCTTTTTCTCCCTGAAATTCGTTTTTTTTATGGGAAATGTTTTTTGGTGGCCACAAGAAGTTTCAGACTGAAAACAGATAGTTTGTGAAAAAAACACCATTTCAGATGGTTTGCCAGAAGACATTGATTTTTTCCATTAAATTTTGTTTTAGCGGTCAAAAACATGATATTTCAGGGAAAAAACACATTTCAGGAAGCAAAATCTGCATAGAAAATTGGCACAACAGCTAAAAAATGTCCCTGCAGACAGAACAGAGCTGGAGGCGAATTTAGGCAATATCGTTCCACCAGTAGTGAGGGTAACTTTGCCCACCCCTAGCCTTGACTAGGGGACTGAAAATGAATCTACAGGGACTGGCCACAAAGTCCAGATGAGGGTGTATTAAGAGCTATGCTTTTTCCTTTCTTATTGCTGCTTTTGTTTTCACACCTTAACCTACCTTTCTTCAGTGCATTGTCTGAGCCCTGTTTTTCACATGTTCTGTTTTTGAGCCCAGTCACAGGCCTCAGAGAAGGCCGGTGCCCTTTGAGGCCTGAATGCTTCCTCTGCCAGTAGCAGGGCCCCAGGGCTTCTGACAG
Source organism: Ambystoma mexicanum (assembly GCF_040938575.1). Taxonomy (NCBI): domain Eukaryota; kingdom Metazoa; phylum Chordata; class Amphibia; order Caudata; family Ambystomatidae; genus Ambystoma; species Ambystoma mexicanum. The sequence continues at coordinate 1,095,818,234 of NC_090941.1, forward strand.
CAGCAAGGGCCCTGTGAGGAGTGGCCTCGAGCCGTCAGGTGGGCTCAGCTGAGCCACCTCCACTGGCCTGGGTCCTGTTCCTGGGGCTCCCAGCTCTGTCTGCCTTGACCTCTCCATGCCCCCTGCTCCAGGGCTCACCTGCTGCCGTCGCCGTGCCAACGGAACCCTCAGGCAGGCAGAGCATTGTGAAATGACAGCCTCCCCTCCCCCGCCGCCGGGGCCTGGGCCCAGGGCTGGGAGCTTGCAAGGCAAAGGCACACCTCAGCTCAGCTTCTCCTGAGCTGCTCCAGAGCTCGACCCCCCGGGGCCCCGGGGCCCCAGGGCTGGGGCTCAGAGCAGGAAAGGGCGTTTTATTGGAATGTCCTTTCCTTCTTGATGATTCCTACAAACCGTTTTAAGCTCTGTACATATAGAAAAGCAACATGTGTCATGCCATTTGGGACATGCTGTTCACATGTCTAGCTCCACTAAAACCCTCCTCAGCATATTTCCGAGGCATCAAGGATGAACCAGGAACAGTGCACGGCCCTGACAAATCTGCTTCACTGTCCCAGCTTTAACAGACATCTGAGTGTCACACTACATGGCAGGTCCTGCCAGGGCAACAGCAGGGGAAGCTTCACTCGCACAGTGCTACAGCATGGGCTTCCCTCCTAGTGAACGGGTGCAGCAGGGCAAACTCCTGTCACAGAGAATGGGCACAACCACACTGCAAGCTTCATTCACACATGGTCTGGCTTCCGACAGCAAAGCAAGCCTCCTACATTGCACATACTGCACTGTAAAGCGTTAGTCTTTGGACAGCAGAGCTATCCCTCTGCATCACACATACTGGACACCCTGAAGGGCCTCCTCCAGATTGAATTGTTACTGGATCGCCGTCCTATCCCCCTGCCCCAAACCTCTCCCATTGACTGTCAGCATGCTTCTCCTTACCTTCCTGCAGATACAGCACCCCTCTAGGCCTAACGGATGGCACACCAAGCTTCACGGGGCACTTTAAGGTATTCAGTCTCCACCTTTTATCTGTCCTGCTCCTCATTTCACCACGAAGAACCACTGGCAGTATTTCAACATCATTTTGAAACTGAAGTTATGGAACAGCTACAAAACCAGGGGAATGGCGCGGCAGGGGATTTCATTCCATTTCATTCTGCCCTTTGGCTGTGTGTGCGCAGTGTCAGAAGAGTTTGAGGACTGTAGAAGACACTGGAATAGATTTCTGGGCGAAAGCGCCAGAGATTCTGGCCCCTGCCCCGATCGCCTTACGAACGCCTTACAAACGCCTGGCGGGCAAATGTCTGAGTTGGACACTCAGCGCAGTACCTGAGGAAATTAGAGTGAGGTTTGACTCAGGGACAAGCCTGCCAACCTATGTACTATGGCAGCTGAATGGATGGGGGCATGGGGTCCTCATGTCTCAAGGATCTGCTTCTCTTATCCAAAACATCTTGCCTCCCATCAGCCTTAGCACCTAGCATATGGTAATGAGTGGAGTCTCTACACTTCCCCCGTTGCACATTTGTCAATTCCCAGAGCTCTGTTGCAGACAGGGTAAATGTATCTATGTGTGAGAGAGAGAGGGAGCCAGATAGAGAGAGAGAAAGAGAGAGAGAGAGGGGGGGAGCAGGCTCTGACAGTCACAATGAGAGAAAAGTGAAGTTGCATCCCCTCAAGCACTCCCCTGCACCCATCAACACAACAGCAAAGTTAGCTTGCATGTTCCCCGCTCTCCCCATTAACCTCACCCACCCACCCACCCTCCTCTCTTTCAGGACTTACAGAGTGCCTAGAGACCCTGGAAATGATGGCAGCAGAGCATGGTACAAACACAAATATCAAAATAGAACTATTCCCCTACTGTCTACAAAACCAAGGAACTACTTCACCTTTGTTTTTTTCCACTTCACATTACAAGAGAAAGACGTTCTTCGTTGGCCCTTTTTACGCACTACCATTCGGTTTACACATTTCATCCTGTTGAGTCTCCCAGTCGGCAAGAGCTATATATTTGGGTGGGTGATCCCAATGAAGTCAATGGAAATAGAGAAGGTGTTAGAACGGTGATGATTGTGTGCTGCAAGTGTCTTTCCCTTGAAGTCCATAGATATCATGGCCTTGACTAGGGGGTGGTCGAAGTGGCCGATAATTTGCTCAGCAGAAAAAATGCAGAATTTTGGGCAAATTCTGCCACTTCGCCTGCTCTGCCCACAGAGAGAAATTGCCAATTTCAGGCTTTTTCTCCCTGAAATTCGGTTTTTTTATGGGAAATGTTTTTTGGTGGCCACAAGAAGTTTCAGACTGAAAACAGATAGTTTGTGAAAAAAACACCATTTCAGATGATTTGCCAGAAGACATTGATTTTTTCCATTAAATTTTGTTTTAGCGGTCAAAAACATGATATTTCAGGGAAAAAACACATTTCAGGAAGCAAAATCTGCATAGAAAATTGGCACAACAGCCAAAAAATGTCCCTGCAGACAGAACAGAGCTGGAGGCGAATTTAGGCAATATCGTTCCACCAGTAGTGAGGGTAACTTTGCCCACCCCTAGCCTTGACTAGGGGACTGAAAATGAATCTACAGGGACTGGCCACAAAGTCCAGATGAGGGTGTATTAAGAGCTAGGCTTTTTCCTTTCTTATTGGTGCTTTTGTTTTCACACCTTAACCTACCTTTCTTCAGTGCAGTGTCTGGGCCCTGTTTTTCACATGTTCTGTTTTTGAGCCCAGTCACAGGCCTCAGAGAAGGACGGTGCCCTTTGAGGCCTGAATGCTTCCTCCGCCAGTAGCAGGGCCCCAGGGCTTCTGACAGCAGCAGAGGCCCTGTAAGGAGTGGCCTCGAGCGATCAGGTGGGCTCAGCTGAGCCACCTCCACTGGCCTGGGTCCTGTTCCTGGGGCTCCCAGCTCTGTCTGCCTTGACCTCTCCATGCCCCCTGCTCCAGGGCTCACCTGCTGCCGTCGCCGTGCCAACGGAACCCTCAGGCTGGGCAGAGCATTTTGAAATGACAGCCTCCCCTCCCCCGCCGGGGCCTGGGCCCAGGGCTGGGAGCTTGCAAGGCAAAGACACACCTCAGCTCAGCTTCTCCTGAGCTGCTCCAGAGCTCGACCCCCTGGGGCCCCGGGGCCCCAGGGCTGGGGCTCAGAGCAGGAAAGGGCGTTTTATTGGAATGTCCTTTCCTTCTTGATGATTCCTACAAACCGTTTTAAGCTCTGTACATATAGAAAAGCAACATGTGTCATGCCATTTGGGACATGCTGTTCACATGTCTAGCTCCACTAAAACCCTCCTCAGCATATTTCCGAGGCATCAAGGATGAACTAGGAACAGTGCACGGCCCTGACAAATCTGCTTCACTGTTCCAGCTTTAACAGACATCTGAGTGTCACACTACATGGCAGGTCCTGCCAGGGCAACAGCAGGGGAAGCTTCACTCGCACAGTGCTACAGCATGGGCTTCCCTCCTAGTGAACGGGTGCAGCAGGGCAAACTCCTGTCACAGAGAATGGGCACAACCACACTGCAAGCTTCATTCACACATGGTCTGGCTTCCGACAGCAAAGCAAGCCTCCTACATTGCACATACTGCACTGTAAAGCGTTAGTCTTTGGACAGCAGAGCTATCCCTCTGCATCACACATACTGGACACCCTGAAGGGCCTCCTCCAGATTGAATTGTTACTGGATCGCCGTCCTATCCCCCTGCCCCAAACCTCTCCCATTGACTGTCAGCATGCTTCTCCTTACCTTCCTGCAGATACAGCACCCCTCTAGGCCTAACGGATGGCACACCAAGCTTCACGGGGCACTTTAAGGTATTCAGTCTCCACCTTTTATCTGTCCTGCTCCTCATTTCACCACGAAGAACCACTGGCAGTATTTCAACATCATTTTGAAACTGAAGTTATGGAACAGCTACAAAACCAGGGGAATGGCGCGGCAGGGGATTTCATATCATTTCATTCTGCCCTTTGGCTGTGTGTGCGCAGTGTCAGAAGAGTTTGAGGACTGCAGAAGACACTGGAATAGATTTCTGGGCAAAAGCGCCAGAGATTCTGGCCCCTGCCCCGATCGCCTTACAAACGCCTTACAAACGCCTGGCGGGCTTTGCCCTGGCGGGCAAATGTCTGAGTTGGACACTCAGCGCAGTACCTGAGGAAATTAGAGTGAGGTTTCACTCAGGGACAAGCCTGCCAACCTATGTACTATGGCAGCTGAATGGATGGGGGCATGGGGTCCTCATGTCTCAAGGATCTGCTTCTCTTATCCAAAACATCTTGCCTCCCATCAGCCTTAGCCCCTAGCATATGGTAATGAGAGGAGTCTCTACACTTCCCCCGTTGCACATTTGTCAATTCCCAGAGCTCTGTGGCAGACAGGGTAAATGTATCTATGTGTGAGACAGAGAGGGAGCCAGATAGAGATAGAGAGAGAGAGAGAGAGAGGGGGGGGGAGCAGGCTCTGACAGTCACAATGAGAGAAAAGTGAAGTTGCATCCCCTCAAGCACTCCCCTGCACCCATCAACACAACAGCAAAGTTAGCTTGCATGTTCCCCGTTCTCCCCACTAACCCACCCACCCACCCACCCTCCTCTCTTTCAGGACTTGCAGAGTGCCTAGAGACCCTGGAAATGATGGCAGCGGAGCATGGTACAAACACAAATATCAAAATAGAACTATTCCCCTACTGTCTACAAAACCAAGGAACTACTTCACCTTTGTTTTTTTCCACTTCACATTACAAGAGAAAGACGTCCTTCGTTGGCCCTTTTTACGCACTACCATTCGGTTTACACATTTCATCCTGTTGAGTCTCCCAGTCGGCAAGAGCTATATATTTGGGTGGGTGATCCCAATGAAGTCAATGGAAATAGAGAAGGTGTTAGAACGGTGATGATTGTGTGCTGCAAGTGTCTTTCCCTTGAAGTCCATAGATATCATGGCCTTGACTAGGGGGTGGTCGAAGTGGCCCATAATTTGCTCAGCAGAAAAAATGCTGAATTTTGGGCAAATTCTGCCACTTCGCCTGCTCTGCCCACAGAGAGAAATTGCCAATTTCAGGCTTTTTCTCCCTGAAATTCGTTTTTTTTATGGGAAATGTTTTTTGGTGGCCACAAGAAGTTTCAGACTGAAAACAGATAGTTTGTGAAAAAAACACCATTTCAGATGGTTTGCCAGAAGACATTGATTTTTTCCATTAAATTTTGTTTTAGCGGTCAAAACATGATATTTCAGGGAAAAACATTTCAGGAAGCAAAATCTGCATAGAAAATTGGCACAACAGCTAAAAAATGTCCCTGCAGACAGAACAGAGCTGGAGGCGAATTTAGGCAATATCGTTCCACCAGTAGTGAGGGTAACTTTGCCCACCCCTAGCCTTGACTAGGGGACTGAAAATGAATCTACAGGGACTGGCCACAAAGTCCAGATGAGGGTGTATTAAGAGCTATGCTTTTTCCTTTCTTATTGCTGCTTTTGTTTTCACACCTTAACCTACCTTTCTTCAGTGCAGTGTCTGGGCCCTGTTTTTCACATGTTCTGTTTTTGAGCCCAGTCACAGGCCTCAGAGAAGGACGGTGCCCTTTGAGGCCTGAATGCTTCCTCTGCCAGTAGCAGGGCCCCAGGGCTTCTGACAGCAGCAGAGGCCCTGTAAGGAGTGGCCTCGAGCGATCAGGTGGGCTCAGCTGAGCCACCTCCACTGGCCTGGGTCCTGTTCCTGGGGCCCCCAGCTCTGTCTGCCTTGACCTCTCCATGCCCCCTGCTCCAGGGCTCACCTGCTGCCGTCGCCGTGCCAACGGAACCCTCAGGCTGGGCAGAGCATTGTGAAATGACAGCCTCCCCTCCCCCGCCGCTGGGGCCTGGGCCCAGGGCTGGGAGCTTGCAAGGCAAAGACACACCTCAGCTCAGCTTCTCCTGAGCTGCTCCAGAGCTCGACCCCCCGGGGCCCCAGGGCTGGGGCTCAGAGCAGGAAAGGGCGTTTTATTGGAATGTCCTTTCCTTCTTGATGATTCCTACAAACCGTTTTAAGCTCTGTACATATAGAAAAGCAACATGTGTCATGCCATTTGGGACATGCTGTTCACATGTCTAGCTCCACTAAAACCCTCCTCAGCATATTTCCGAGGCATCAAGGATGAACCAGGAACAGTGCACGGCCCTGACAAATCTGCTTCACTGTCCCAGCTTTAACAGACATCTGAGTGTCACACTACATAGCAGGTCCTGCCAGGGCAACAGCAGGGGAAGCTTCACTCGCACAGTGCTACAGCATGGGCTTCCCTCCTAGTGAACGGGTGCAGCAGGGCAAACTCCTGTCACAGAGAATGGGCACAACCACACTGCAAGCTTCATTCACACATGGTCTGGCTTCCGACAGCAAAGCAAGCCTCCTACATTGCACATACTGCACTGTAAAGCGTTAGTCTTTGGACAGCAGAGCTATCCCTCTGCATCACACATACTGGACACCCTGAAGGGCCTCCTCCAGATTGAATTGTTACTGGATCGCCGTCCTATCCCCCTGCCCCAAACCTCTCCCATTGACTGTCAGCATGCTTCTCCTTACCTTCCTGCAGATACAGCACCCCTCTAGGCCTAACGGATGGCACACCAAGCTTCACGGGGCACTTTAAGGTATTCAGTCTCCACCTTTTATCTGTCCTGCTCCTCATTTCACCACGAAGAACCACTGGCAGTATTTCAACATCATTTTGAAACTGAAGTTATGGAACAGCTACAAAACCAGGGGAATGGCGCGGCAGGGGATTTCATTCCATTTCATTCTGCCCTTTGGCTGTGTGTGCGCAGTGTCAGAAGAGTTTGAGGACTGCAGAAGACACTGGAATAGATTTCTGGGCGAAAGCGCCAGAGATTCTGGCCCCTGCCCCGATCGCCTTACGAACGCCTTACAAACGCCTGGCGGGCAAATGTCTGAGTTGGACACTCAGCGCAGTACCTGAGGAAATTAGAGTGAGGTTTGACTCAGGGACAAGCCTGCCAACCTATGTACTATGGCAGCTGAATGGATGGGGGCATGGGGTCCTCATGTCTCAAGGATCTGCTTCTCTTATCCAAAACATCTTGCCTCCCATCAGCCTTAGCACCTAGCATATGGTAATGAGTGGAGTCTCTACACTTCCCCCGTTGCACATTTGTCAATTCCCAGAGCTCTGTTGCAGACAGGGTAAATGTATCTATGTGTGAGAGAGAGAGGGAGCCAGATAGAGAGAGAGAAAGAGAGAGAGAGAGGGGGGGAGCAGGCTCTGACAGTCACAATGAGAGAAAAGTGAAGTTGCATCCCCTCAAGCACTCCCCTGCACCCATCAACACAACAGCAAAGTTAGCTTGCATGTTCCCCGTTCTCCCCACTAACCCATCCACTCGCCAACCCACCCACCCACCCACCCTCCTCCTCTCTTTCAGGACTTGCAGAGTGCCTAGAGACCCTGGAAATGATGGCAGCGGAGCATGGTACAAACACAAATATCAAAATAGAACTATTCCCCTACTGTCTACAAAACCAAGGAACTACTTCACCTTTGTTTTTTTCCACTTCACATTACAAGAGAAAGACGTTCTTCGTTGGCCCTTTTTACGCACTACCATTCGGTTTACACATTTCATCCTGTTGAGTCTCCCAGTCGGCAAGAGCTATATATTTGGGTGGGTGATCCCAATGAAGTCAATGGAAATAGAGAAGGTGTTAGAACGGTGATGATTGTGTGCTGCAAGTGTCTTTCCCTTGAAGTCCATAGATATCATGGCCTTGACTAGGGGGTGGTCGAAGTGGCCGATAATTTGCTCAGCAGAAAAAATGCAGAATTTTGGGCAAATTCTGCCACTTCGCCTGCTCTGCCCACAGAGAGAAATTGCCAATTTCAGGCTTTTTCTCCCTGAAATTCGGTTTTTTTATGGGAAATGTTTTTTGGTGGCCACAAGAAGTTTCAGACTGAAAACAGATAGTTTGTGAAAAAAACACCATTTCAGATGATTTGCCAGAAGACATTGATTTTTTCCATTAAATTTTGTTTTAGCGGTCAAAAACATGATATTTCAGGGAAAAAACACATTTCAGGAAGCAAAATCTGCATAGAAAATTGGCACAACAGCCAAAAAATGTCCCTGCAGACAGAACAGAGCTGGAGGCGAATTTAGGCAATATCGTTCCACCAGTAGTGAGGGTAACTTTGCCCACCCCTAGCCTTGACTAGGGGACTGAAAATGAATCTACAGGGACTGGCCACAAAGTCCAGATGAGGGTGTATTAAGAGCTATGCTTTTTCCTTTCTTATTGGTGCTTTTGTTTTCACACCTTAACCTACCTTTCTTCAGTGCAGTGTCTGGGCCCTGTTTTTCACATGTTCTGTTTTTGAGCCCAGTCACAGGCCTCAGAGAAGGACGGTGCCCTTTGAGGCCTGAATGCTTCCTCTGCCAGTAGCAGGGCCCCAGGGCTTCTGACAGCAGCAGAGGCCCTGTAAGGAGTGGCCTCGAGCGATCAGGTGGGCTCAGCTGAGCCACCTCCACTGGCCTGGGTCCTGTTCCTGGGGCTCCCAGCTCTGTCTGCCATGACCTCTCCATGCCCCCTGCTCCAGGGCTCACCTGCTGCCGTCGCCGTGCCAACGGAACCCTCAGGCTGGGCAGAGCATTGTGAAATGACAGCCTCCCCTCCCCCGCCGCTGGGGCCTGGGCCCAGGGCTGGGAGCTTGCAAGGCAAAGACACACCTCAGCTCAGCTTCTCCTGAGCTGCTCCAGAGCTCGACCCCCCGGGGCCCCGGGGCCCCAGGGCTGGGGCTCAGAGCAGGAAAGGGCGTTTTATTGGAATGTCCTTTCCTTCTTGATGATTCCTACAAACCGTTTTAAGCTCTGTACATATAGAAAAGCAACATGTGTCATGCCATTTGGGACATGCTGTTCACATGTCTAGCTCCACTAAAACCCTCCTCAGCATATTTCCGAGGCATCAAGGATGAACCAGGAACAGTGCACGGCCCTGACAAATCTGCTTCACTGTCCCAGCTTTAACAGACATCTGAGTGTCACACTACATGGCAGGTCCTGCCAGGGCAACAGCAGGGGAAGCTTCACTCGCACAGTGCTACAGCATGGGCTTCCCTCCTAGTGAACGGGTGCAGCAGGGCAAACTCCTGTCACAGAGAATGGGCACAACCACACTGCAAGCTTCATTCACACATGGTCTGGCTTCCGACAGCAAAGCAAGCCTCCTACATTGCACATACTGCACTGTAAAGCGTTAGTCTTTGGACAGCAGAGCTATCCCTCTGCATCACACATACTGGACTCGCTGAAGGGCCTCCTCCAGATTGAATTGTTACTGGATCGCCGTCCTATCCCCCTGCCCCAAACCTCTCCCATTGACTGTCAGCATGCTTCTCCTTACCTTCCTGCAGATACAGCACCCCTCTAGGCCTAACGGATGGCACACCAAGCTTCACGGGGCACTTTAAGGTATTCAGTCTCCACCTTTTATCTGTCCTCCTCCTCATTTCACCACGAAGAACCACTGGCAGTATTTCAACATCATTTTGAAACTGAAGTTATGGAACAGCTACAAAACCAGGGGAATGGCGCGGCAGGGGATTTCATTCCATTTCATTCTGCCCTTTGGCTGTGTGTGCGCAGTGTCAGAAGAGTTTGAGGACTGCAGAAGACACTGGAATAGATTTCTGGGCAAAAGCGCCAGAGATTCTGGCCCCTGCCCCGATCGCCTTACAAACGCCTTACAAACGCCTGGCGGGCTTTGCCCTGGCGGGCAAATGTCTGAGTTGGACACTCAGCGCAGTACCTGAGGAAATTAGAGTGAGGTTTCACTCAGGGACAAGCCTGCCAACCTATGTACTATGGCAGCTGAATGGATGGGGGCATGGGGTCCTCATGTCTCAAGGATCTGCTTCTCTTATCCAAAACATCTTGCCTCCCATCAGCCTTAGCCCCTAGCATATGGTAATGAGAGGAGTCTCTACACTTCCCCCGTTGCACATTTGTCAATTCCCAGAGCTCTGTGGCAGACAGGGTAAATGTATCTATGTGTGAGACAGAGAGGGAGCCAGATAGAGATAGAGAGAGAGAGAGAGAGAGGGGGGGGAGCAGGCTCTGACAGTCACAATGAGAGAAAAGTGAAGTTGCATCCCCTCAAGCACTCCCCTGCACCCATCAACACAACAGCAAAGTTAGCTTGCATGTTCCCCGTTCTCCCCACTAACCCACCCACCCACCCACCCACCCTCCTCTCTTTCAGGACTTGCAGAGTGCCTAGAGACCCTGGAAATGATGGCAGCGGAGCATGGTACAAACACAAATATCAAAATAGAACTATTCCCCTACTGTCTACAAAACCAAGGAACTACTTCACCTTTGTTTTTTTCCACTTCACATTACAAGAGAAAGACGTCCTTCGTTGGCCCTTTTTACGCACTACCATTCGGTTTACACATTTCATCCTGTTGAGTCTCCCAGTCGGCAAGAGCTATATATTTGGGTGGGTGATCCCAATGAAGTCAATGGAAATAGAGAAGGTGTTAGAACGGTGATGATTGTGTGCTGCAAGTGTCTTTCCCTTGAAGTCCATAGATATCATGGCCTTGACTAGGGGGTGGTCGAAGTGGCCGATAATTTGCTCAGCAGAAAAAATGCAGAATTTTGGGCAAATTCTGTCACTTCGCCTGCTCTGCCCACAGAGAGAAATTGCCAATTTCAGGCTTTTTCTCCCTGAAATTCGTTTTTTTTATGGGAAATGTTTTTTGGTGGCCACAAGAAGTTTCAGACTGAAAACAGATAGTTTGTGAAAAAAACACCATTTCAGATGGTTTGCCAGAAGACATTGATTTTTTCCATTAAATTTTGTTTTAGCGGTCAAAAACATGATATTTCAGGGAAAAACATTTCAGAAAGCAAAATCTGCATAGAAAATTGGCACAACAGCTAAAAAATGTCCCTGCAGACAGAACAGAGCTGGAGGCGAATTTAGGCAATATCGTTCCACCAGTAGTGAGGGTAACTTTGCCCACCCCTAGCCTTGACTAGGGGACTGGAAATGAATCTACAGGGACTGGCCACAAAGTCCAGATGAGGGTGTATTAAGAGCTATGCTTTTTCCTTTCTTATTGCTGCTTTTGTTTTCACACCTTAACCTACCTTTCTTCAGTGCAGTGTCTGGGCCCTGTTTTTCACATGTTCTGTTTTTGAGCCCAGTCACAGGCCTCAGAGAAGGACGGTGCCCTTTGAGGCCTGAATGCTTCCTCTGCCAGTAGCAGGGCCCCAGGGCTTCTGACAGCAGCAGAGGCCCTGTAAGGAGTGGCCTCGAGCGATCAGGTGGGCTCAGCTGAGCCACGTCCACTGGCCTGGGTCCTGTTCCTGGGGCCCCCAGCTCTGTCTGCCTTGACCTCTCCATGCCCCCTGCTCCAGGGCTCACCTGCTGCCGTCGCCGTGCCAACGGAACCCTCAGGCTGGGCAGAGCATTGTGAAATGACAGCCTCCCCTCCCCCGCCGGGGCCTGGGCCCAGGGCTGGGAGCTTGCAAGGCAAAGACACACCTCAGCTCAGCTTCTCCTGAGCTGCTCCAGAGCTCGACCCCCCGGGGCCCCGGGGCCCCAGGGCTGGGGCTCAGAGCAGGAAAGGGCGTTTTATTGGAATGTCCTTTCCTTCTTGATGATTCCTACAAACCGTTTTAAGCTCTGTACATATAGAAAAGCAACATGTGTCATGCCATTTGGGACATGCTGTTCACATGTCTAGCTCCACTAAAACCCTCCTCAGCATATTTCCGAGGCATCAAGGATGAACCAGGAACAGTGCACGGCCCTGACAAATCTGCTTCACTGTCCCAGCTTTAACAGACATCTGAGTGTCACACTACATGGCAGGTCCTGCCAGGGCAACAGCAGGGGAAGCTTCACTCGCACAGTGCTACAGCATGGGCTTCCCTCCTAGTGAACGGGTGCAGCAGGGCAAACTCCTGTCACAGAGAATGGGCACAACCACACTGCAAGCTTCATTCACACATGGTCTGGCTTCCGACAGCAAAGCAAGCCTCCTACATTGCACATACTGCACTGTAAAGCGTTAGTCTTTGGACAGCAGAGCTATCCCTCTGCATCACACATACTGGACACCCTGAAGGGCCTCCTCCAGATTGAATTGTTACTGGATCGCCGTCCTATCCCCCTGCCCCAAACCTCTCCCATTGACTGTCAGCATGCTTCTCCTTACCTTCCTGCAGATACAGCACCCCTCTAGGCCTAACGGATGGCACACCAAGCTTCACGGGGCACTTTAAGGTATTCAGTCTCCACCTTTTATCTGTCCTGCTCCTCATTTCACCACGAAGAACCACTGGCAGTATTTCAACATCATTTTGAAACTGAAGTTATGGAACAGCTACAAAACCAGGGGAATGGCGCGGCAGGGGATTTCATTCCATTTCATTCTGCCCTTTGGCTGTGTGTGCGAGGTGTCAGAAGAGTTTGAGGACTGCAAAAGACACTGGAATAGATTTCTGGGCGAAAGCGCCAGAGATTCTGGCCCCTGCCCCGATCGCCTTACAAACGCCTTACAAACGCCTGGCGGGCAAATGTCTGAGTTGGACACTCAGCGCAGTACCTGAGGAAATTAGAGTGAGGTTTCACTCAGGGACAAGCCTGCCAACCTATGTACTATGGCAGCTGAATGGATGGGGGCATGGGGTCCTCATGTCTCAGGGATCTGCTTCTCTTATCCAAAACATCTTGCCTCCCATCAGCCTTAGCACCTAGCATATGGTAATGAGTGGAGTCTCTACACTTCCCCCGTTGCACATTTGTCAATTCCCAGAGCTCTGTTGCAGACAGGGTAAATGTATCTATGTGTGAGAGAGAGAGGGAGCCAGATATAGAGAGATAAAGAGAGAGAGAGAGGGGGGGGAGCAGGCTCTGACAGTCACAATGAGAGAAAAGTGAAGTTGCATCCCCTCAAGCACTCCCCTGCACCCATCAACACAACAGCAAAGTTAGCTTGCATGTTCCCCGTTCTCCCCACTAACCCACCCACCCACCCACCCACCCTCCTCTCTTTCAGGACTTGCAGAGTGCCTAGAGACCCTGGAAATGATGGCAGCGGAGCATGGTACAAACACAAATATCAAAATAGAACTATTCCCCTACTGTCTACAAAACCAAGGAACTACTTCACCTTTGTTTTTTTCCACTTCACATTACAAGAGAAAGACGTCCTTCGTTGGCCCTTTTTACGCACTACCATTCGGTTTACACATTTCATCCTGTTGAGTCTCCCAGTCGGCAAGAGCTATATATTTGGGTGGGTGATCCCAATGAAGTCAATGGAAATAGAGAAGGTGTTAGAACGGTGATGATTGTGTGCTGCAAGTGTCTTTCCCTTGAAGTCCATAGATATCATGGCCTTGACTAGGGGGTGGTCGAAGTGGCCGATAATTTGCTCAGCAGAAAAAATGCAGAATTTTGGGCAAATTCTGCCACTTCGCCTGCTCTGCCCACAGAGAGAAATTGCCAATTTCAGGCTTTTTCTCCCTGAAATTCGGTTTTTTTATGGGAAATGTTTTTTGGTGGCCACAAGAAGTTTCAGACTGAAAACAGATAGTTTGTGAAAAAAACACCATTTCAGATGGTTTGCCAGAAGACATTGATTTTTTCCATTAAATTTTGTTTTAGCGGTCAAAAACATGATATTTCAGGGAAAAAACACATTTCAGGAAGCAAAATCTGCATAGAAAATTGGCACAACAGCCAAAAAATGTCCCTGCAGACAGAACAGAGCTGGAGGCGAATTTAGGCAATATCGTTCCACCAGTAGTGAGGGTAACTTTGCCCACCCCTAGCCTTGACTAGGGGACTGAAAATGAATCTACAGGGACTGGCCACAAAGTCCAGATGAGGGTGTATTAAGAGCTATGCTTTTTCCTTTCTTATTGGTGCTTTTGTTTTCACACCTTAACCTACCTTTCTTCAGTGCAGTGTCTGGGCCCTGTTTTTCACATGTTCTGTTTTTGAGCCCAGTCACAGGCCTCAGAGAAGGACGGTGCCCTTTGAGGCCTGAATGCTTCCTCCGCCAGTAGCAGGGCCCCAGGGCTTCTGACAGCAGCAGAGGCCCTGTAAGGAGTGGCCTCGAGCGATCAGGTGGGCACAGCTGAGCCACGTCCACTGGCCTGGGTCCTGTTCCTGGGGCTCCCAGCTCTGTCTGCCTTGACCTCTCCATGCCCCCTGCTCCAGGGCTCACCTGCTGCCGTCGCCGTGCCAACGGAACCCTCAGGCTGGGCAGAGCATTGTGAAATGACAGCCTTCCCTTCCCCGCCGGGGCCTGGGTCCAGGGCTGGGAGCTTGCAAGGCAAAGACACACCTCAGCTCAGCTTCTCCTGAGCTGCTCCAGAGCTCGACCCCCCGGGGCCCCGGGGCCCCGGGGCCCCAGGGCTGGGGCTCAGAGCAGGAAAGGGCGTTTTATTGGAATGTCCTTTCCTTCTTGATGATTCCTACAAACCGTTTTAAGCTCTGTACATATAGAAAAGCAACATGTGTCATGCCATTTGGGACATGCTGTTCACATGTCTAGCTCCACTAAAACCCTCCTCAGCTTATTTCCGAGGCATCAAGGATGAACCAGGAACAGTGCACGGCCCTGACAAATCTGCTTCACTGTCCCAGCTTTAACAGACATCTGAGTGTCACACTACATGGCAGGTCCTGCCAGGGCAACAGCAGGGGAAGCTTCACTCGCACAGTGCTACAGCATGGGCTTCCCTCCTAGTGAACGGGTGCAGCAGGGCAAACTCCTGTCACAGAGAATGGGCACAACCACACTGCAAGCTTCATTCACACATGGTCTGGCTTCCGACAGCAAAGCAAGCCTCCTACATTGCACATACTGCACTGTAAAGCGTTAGTCTTTGGACAGCAGAGCTATCCCTCTGCATCACACATACTGGACACCCTGAAGGGCCTCCTCCAGATTGAATTGTTACTGGATCGCCGTCCTATCCCCCTGCCCCAAACCTCTCCCATTGACTGTCAGCATGCTTCTCCTTACCTTCCTGCAGATACAGCACCCCTCTAGGCCTAACGGATGGCACACCAAGCTTCACGGGGCACTTTAAGGTATTCAGTCTCCACCTTTTATCTGTCCTGCTCCTCATTTCACCACGAAGAACCACTGGCAGTATTTCAACATCATTTTGAAACTGAAGTTATGGAACAGCTACAAAACCAGGGGAATGGCGCGGCAGGGGATTTCATTCCATTTCATTCTGCCCTTTGGCTGTGTGTGCGCAGTGTCAGAAGAGTTTGAGGACTGCAGAAGACACTGGAATAGATTTCTGGGCGAAAGCGCCAGAGATTCTGGCCCCTGCCCCGATCGCCTTACGAACGCCTTACAAACGCCTGGCGGGCAAATGTCTGAGTTGGACACTCAGCGCAGTACCTGAGGAAATTAGAGTGAGGTTTGACTCAGGGACAAGCCTGCCAACCTATGTACTATGGCAGCTGAATGGATGTGGGCATGGGGTCCTCATGTCTCAGGGATCTGCTTCTCTTATCCAAAACATCTTGCCTCCCATCAGCCTTAGCACCTAGCATATGGTAATGAGTGGAGTCTCTACACTTCCCCCGTTGCACATTTGTCAATTCCCAGAGCTCTGTTGCAGACAGGGTAAATGTATCTATGTGTGAGAGAGAGAGGGAGCCAGATAGAGAGAGAGAAAGAGAGAGAGAGAGGGGGGGAGCAGGCTCTGACAGTCACAATGAGAGAAAAGTGAAGTTGCATCCCCTCAAGCACTCCCCTGCACCCATCAACACAACAGCAAAGTTAGCTTGCATGTTCCCCGTTCTCCCCACTAACCCATACACCCACCCACCCACCCACCCACCCACCCTCCTCTCTTTCAGGACTTGCAGAGTGCCTAGAGACCCTGGAAATGATGGCAGCGGAGCATGGTACAAACACAAATATCAAAATAGAACTATTCCCCTACTGTCTACAAAACCAAGGAACTACTTCACCTTTGTTTTTTTCCACTTCACATTACAAGAGAAAGACGTTCTTCGTTGGCCCTTTTTACGCACTACCATTCGGTTTACACATTTCATCCTGTTGAGTCTCCTAGTCGGCAAGAGCTATATATTTGGGTGGGTGATCCCAATGAAGTCAATGGAAATAGAGAAGGTGTTAGAACGGTGATGATTGTGTGCTGCAAGTGTCTTTCCCTTGAAGTCCATAGATATCATGGCCTTGACTAGGGGGTGGTCGAAGTGGCCGATAATTTGCTCAGCAGAAAAAATGCAGAATTTTGGGCAAATTCTGCCACTTCGCCTGCTCTGCCCACAGAGAGAAATTGCCAATTTCAGGCTTTTTCTCCCTGAAATTCGTTTTTTTTATGGGAAATGTTTTTTGGTGGCCACAAGAAGTTTCAGACTGAAAACAGATAGTTTGTGAAAAAAACACCATTTCAGATGGTTTGCCAGAAGACATTGATTTTTTCCATTAAATTTTGTTTTAGCGGTCAAAAACATGATATTTCAGGGAAAAACATTTCAGGAAGCAAAATCTGCATAGAAAATTGGCACAACAGCCAAAAAATGTCCCTGCAGACAGAACAGAGCTGGAGGCGAATTTAGGCAATATCGTTCCACCAGTAGTGAGGGTAACTTTGCCCACCCCTAGCCTTGACTAGGGGACTGAAAATGAATCTACAGGGACTGGCCACAAAGTCCAGATGAGGGTGTATTAAGAGCTATGCTTTTTCCTTTCTTATTGGTGCTTTTGTTTTCACACCTTAACCTACCTTTCTTCAGTGCAGTGTCTGGGCCCTGTTTTTCACATGTTCTGTTTTTGAGCCCAGTCACAGGCCTCAGAGAAGGACGGTGCCCTTTGAGGCCTGAATGCTTCCTCCGCCAGTAGCAGGGCCCCAGGGCTTCTGACAGCAGCAGAGGCCCTGTAAGGAGTGGCCTCGAGCGATCAGGTGGGCACAGCTGAGCCACCTCCACTGGCCTGGGTCCTGTTCCTGGGGCTCCCAGCTCTGTCTGCCTTGACCTCTCCATGCCCCCTGCTCCAGGGCTCACCTGCTGCCGTCGCCGTGCCAACGGAACCCTCAGGCTGGGCAGAGCATTGTGAAATGACAGCCTCCCCTCCCCCGCCGCTGGGCCCAGGGCCCAGGGCTGGGAGCTTGCAAGGCAAAGACACACCTCAGCTCAGCTTCTCCTGAGCTGCTCCAGAGCTCGATCCCCTGGGGCCCCGGGGCCCCAGGGCTGGGGCTCAGAGCAGGAACGGGCGTTTTATTGGAATGTCCTTTCCTTCTTGATGATTCCTACAAACCGTTTTAAGCTCTGTACATATAGAAAAGCAACATGTGTCATGCCATTTGGGACATGCTGTTCACATGTCTAGCTCCACTAAAACCCTCCTCAGCATATTTCCGAGGCATCAAGGATGAACCAGGAACAGTGCACGGCCCTGACAAATCTGCTTCACTGTCCCAGCTTTAACAGACATCTGAGTGTCACACTACATGGCAGGTCCTGCCAGGGCAACAGCAGGGGAAGCTTCACTCGCACAGTGCTACAGCATGGGCTTCCCTCCTAGTGAAAGGGTGCAGCATGGCAAACTCCTGTCACAGAGAATGGGCACAACCACACTGGCAAGCTTCATTCACACATGGTCTGGCTTCCGACAGCAAAGCAAGCCTCCTACATTGCACATACTGCACTGTAAAGCGTTAGTATTTGGACAGCAGAGCTATCCCTCTGCATCACACATACTGGACACCCTGAAGGGCCTCCTCCAGATTGAATTGTTACTGGATCGCCGTCCTATCCCCCTGCCCCAAACCTCTCCCATTGACTGTCAGCATGCTTCTCCTTACCTTCCTGCAGATACAGCACCCCTCTAGGCCTAACGGATGGCACACCAAGCTTCACGGGGCACTTTAAGGTATTCAGTCTCCACCTTTTATCTGTCCTGCTCCTCATTTCACCACGAAGAACCACTGGCAGTATTTCAACATCATTTTGAAACTGAAGTTATGGAACTGCTACAAAACCAGGGGAATGGCGCGGCAGGGGATTTCATTCCATTTCATTCTGCCCTTTGGCTGTGTGTGCGCAGTGTCAGAAGAGTTTGAGGACTGCAGAAGACACTGGAATAGATTTCTGGGCGAAATTGCCAGAGATTCTGGCCCTTGCCCCGATCGCCTTACAAACGCCTGGCGGGCTTTGCCCTGGCAGGCAAATGTCTGAGTTGGACACTCAGTGCAGTACCTGAGGAAATTAGAGTGAGGTTTCACTCAGGGACAAGCCTGCCAACCTATGTACTATGGCAGCTGAATGGATGGGGGCATGGGGTCCTCATGTCTCAAGGATCTGCTTCTCTTATCCAAAACATCTTGCCTCCCATCAGCCTTAGCCCCTAGCATATGGTAATGAGAGGAGTCTCTACACTTCCCCCGTTGCACATTTGTCAATTCCCAGAGCTCTGTGGCAGACAGGGTAAATGTATCTATGTGTGAGACAGAGAGGGAGCCAGATAGAGATAGAGAGAGAGAGAGAGAGAGAGAGAGAGAGAGAGGGGGGGGAGCAGGCTCTGACAGTCACAATGAGAGAAAAGTGAAGTTGCATCCCCTCAAGCACTCCCCTGCACCCATCAACACAACAGCAAAGTTAGCTTGCATGTTCCCCGTTCTCCCCACTAACCCACCCACCCACCCACCCACCCTCCTCTCTTTCAGGACTTGCAGAGTGCCTAGAGACCCTGGAAATGATGGCAGCGGAGCATGGTACAAACACAAATATCAAAATAGAACTATTCCCCTACTGTCTACAAAACCAAGGAACTACTTCACCTTTGTTTTTTTCCACTTCACATTACAAGAGAAAGACGTCCTTCGTTGGCCCTTTTTACGCACTACCATTCGGTTTACACATTTCATCCTGTTGAGTCTCCCAGTCGGCAAGAGCTATATATTTGGGTGGGTGATCCCAATGAAGTCAATGGAAATAGAGAAGGTGTTAGAACGGTGATGATTGTGTGCTGCAAGTGTCTTTCCCTTGAAGTCCATAGATATCATGGCCTTGACTAGGGGGTGGTCGAAGTGGCCGATAATTTGCTCAGCAGAAAAAATGCAGAATTTTGGGCAAATTCTGCCACTTCGCCTGCTCTGCCCACAGAGAGAAATTGCCAATTTCAGGCTTTTTCTCCCTGAAATTCGGTTTTTTTATGGGAAATGTTTTTTGGTGGCCACAAGAAGTTTCAGACTGAAAACAGATAGTTTGTGAAAAAAACACCATTTCAGATGGTTTGCCAGAAGACATTGATTTTTTCCATTAAATTTTGTTTTAGCGGTCAAAAACATGATATTTCAGGGAAAAAACACATTTCAGGAAGCAAAATCTGCATAGAAAATTGGCACAACAGCTAAAAAATGTCCCTGCAGACAGAACAGAGCTGGAGGCGAATTTAGGCAATATCGTTCCACCAGTAGTGAGGGTAACTTTGCCCACCCCTAGCCTTGACTAGGGGACTGAAAATGAATCTACAGGGACTGGCCACAAAGTCCAGATGAAGGTGTATTAAGAGCTATGCTTTTTCCTTTCTTATTGCTGCTTTTGTTTTCACACCTTAACCTACCTTTCTTCAGTGCAGTGTCTGGGCCCTGTTTTTCACATGTTCTGTTTTTGAGCCCAGTCACAGGCCTCAGAGAAGGCCGGTGCCCTTTGAGGCCTGAATGCTTCCTCCGCCAGTAGCAGGGCCCCAGGGCTTCTGACAGCAGCAGAGGCCCTGTGAGGAGTGGCCTCGAGCGATCAGGTGGGCTCAGCTGAGCCACCTCCACTGGCCTGGGTCCTGTTCCTGGGGCTCCCAGCTCTGTCTGCCTTGACCTCTCCATGCCCCCTGCTCCAGGGCTCACCTGCTGCCGTCGCCGTGCCAACGGAACCCTCAGGCTGGGCAGAGCATTGTGAAATGACAGCCTCCCCTCCCCCGCCGGGGCCTGGGCCCAGGGCTGGGAGCTTGCAAGGCAAAGACACACCACAGCTCAGCTTCTCCTGAGCTGCTCCAGAGCTCGACCCCCCGGGGCCCCGGGGCCCCAGGGCTGGGGCTCAGAGCAGGAAAGGGCGTTTTATTGGAATGTCCTTTCCTTCTTGATGATTCCTACAAACCGTTTTAAGCTCTGTACATATAGAAAAGCAACATGTGTCATGCCATTTGGGACATGCTGTTCACATGTCTAACTCCACTAAAACCCTCCTCAGCATATTTCCGAGGCATCAAGGATGAACCAGGAACAGTGCACGGCCCTGACAAATCTGCTTCACTGTCCCAGCTTTAACAGACATCTGAGTGTCACACTACATGGCAGGTCCTGCCAGGGCAACAGCAGGGGAAGCTTCACTCGCACAGTGCTACAGCATGGGCTTCCCTCCTAGTGAACGGGTGCAGCAGGGCAAACTCCTGTCACAGAGAATGGGCACAACCACACTGCAAGCTTCATTCACACATGGTCTGGCTTCCGACAGCAAAGCAAGCCTCCTACATTGCACATACTGCACTGTAAAGCGTTAGTCTTTGGACAGCAGAGCTATCCCTCTGCATCACACATACTGGACACCCTGAAGGGCCTCCTCCAGATTGAATTGTTACTGGATCGCCGTCCTATCCCCCTGCCCCAAACCTCTCCCATTGACTGTCAGCATGCTTCTCCTTACCTTCCTGCAGATACAGCACCCCTCTAGGCCTAACGGATGGCACACCAAGCTTCACGGGGCACTTTAAGGTATTCAGTCTCCACCTTTTATCTGTCCTGCTCCTCATTTCACCACGAAGAACCACTGGCAGTATTTCAACATCATTTTGAAACTGAAGTTATGGAACAGCTACAAAACCAGGGGAATGGCGCGGCAGGGGATTTCATTCCATTTCATTCTGCCCTTTGGCTGTGTGTGCGCAGTGTCAGAAGAGTTTGAGGACTGCAGAAGACACTGGAATAGATTTCTGGGCGAAAGCGCCAGAGATTCTGGCCCCTGCCCCGATCGCCTTACGAACGCCTTACAAACGCCTGGTGGGCAAATGTCTGAGTTGGACACTCAGCGCAGTACCTGAGGAAATTAGAGTGAGGTTTGACTCAGGGACAAGCCTGCCAACCTATGTACTATGGCAGCTGAATGGATGGGGGCATGGGGTCCTCATGTCTCAAGGATCTGCTTCTCTTATCCAAAACATCTTGCCTCCCATCAGCCTTAGCACCTAGCATATGGTAATGAGTGGAGTCTCTACACTTCCCCCGTTGCACATTTGTCAATTCCCAGAGCTCTGTTGCAGACAGGGTAAATGTATCTATGTGTGAGAGAGAGAGGGAGCCAGATAGAGAGAGAGAAAGAGAGAGAGAGAGGGGGGGAGCAGGCTCTGACAGTCACAATGAGAGAAAAGTGAAGTTGCATCCCCTCAAGCACTCCCCTGCACCCATCAACACAACAGCAAAGTTAGCTTGCATGTTCCCCGTTCTCCCCACTAACCCACACACCCACCCACCCACCCACCCACCCACCCTCCTCCTCTCTTTCAGGACTTGCAGAGTGCCTAGAGACCCTGGAAATGATGGCAGCGGAGCATGGTACAAACACAAATATCAAAATAGAACTATTCCCCTACTGTCTACAAAACCAAGGAACTACTTCACCTTTGTTTTTTTCCACTTCACATTACAAGAGAAAGACGTTCTTCGTTGGCCCTTTTTACGCACTACCATTCGGTTTACACATTTCATCCTGTTGAGTCTCCCAGTCGGCAAGAGCTATATATTTGGGTGGGTGATCCCAATGAAGTCAATGGAAATAGAGAAGGTGTTAGAACGGTGATGATTGTGTGCTGCAAGTGTCTTTCCCTTGAAGTCCATAGATATCATGGCCTTGACTAGGGGGTGGTCGAAGTGGCCGATAATTTGCTCAGCAGAAAAAATGCAGAATTTTGGGCAAATTCTGCCACTTCGCCTGCTCTGCCCACAGAGAGAAATTGCCAATTTCAGGCTTTTTCTCCCTGAAATTCGTTTTTTTTATGGGAAATGTTTTTTGGTGGCCACAAGAAGTTTCAGACTGAAAACAGATAGTTTGTGAAAAAAACACCATTTCAGATGGTTTGCCAGAAGACATTGATTTTTTCCATTAAATTTTGTTTTAGCGGTCAAAAACATGATATTTCAGGGAAAAAACACATTTCAGGAAGCAAAATCTGCATAGAAAATTGGCACAACAGCTAAAAAATGTCCCTGCAGACAGAACAGAGCTGGAGGCGAATTTAGGCAATATCGTTCCACCAGTAGTGAGGGTAACTTTGCCCACCCCTAGCCTTGACTAGGGGACTGAAAATGAATCTACAGGGACTGGCCACAAAGTCCAGATGAGGGTGTATTAAGAGCTATGCTTTTTCCTTTCTTATTGCTGCTTTTGTTTTCACACCTTAACCTACCTTTCTTCAGTGCATTGTCTGAGCCCTGTTTTTCACATGTTCTGTTTTTGAGCCCAGTCACAGGCCTCAGAGAAGGCCGGTGCCCTTTGAGGCCTGAATGCTTCCTCTGCCAGTAGCAGGGCCCCAGGGCTTCTGACAGCAGCAAGGGCCCTGTGAGGAGTGGCCTCGAGCCGTCAGGTGGGCTCAGCTGAGCCACCTCCACTGGCCTGGGTCCTGTTCCTGGGGCTCCCAGCTCTGTCTGCCTTGACCTCTCCATGCCCCCTGCTCCAGGGCTCACCTGCTGCCGTCGCCGTGCCAATGGAACCCTCAGGCTGGGCAGAGCATTGTGAAATGACAGCCTCCCCTCCCCCGCCGCCGGGGCCTGGGCCCAGGGCTGGGAGCTTGCAAGGCAAAGGCACACCTCAGCTCAGCTTCTCCTGAGCTGCTCCAGAGCTCGACCCCCCGGGGCCCCGGGGCCCCAGGGCTGGGGCTCAGAGCAGGAAAGGGCGTTTTATTGGAATGTCCTTTCCTTCTTGATGATTCCTACAAACCGTTTTAAGCTCTGTACATATAGAAAAGCAACATGTGTCATGCCATTTGGGACATGCTGTTCACATGTCTAACTCCACTAAAACCCTCCTCAGCATATTTCCGAGGCATCAAGGATGAACCAGGAACAGTGCACGGCCCTGACAAATCTGCTTCACTGTCCCAGCTTTAACAGACATCTGAGTGTCACACTACATGGCAGGTCCTGCCAGGGCAACAGCAGGGGAAGCTTCACTCGCACAGTGCTACAGCATGGGCTTCCCTCCTAGTGAACGGGTGCAGCAGGGCAAACTCCTGTCACAGAGAATGGGCACAACCACACTGCAAGCTTCATTCACACATGGTCTGGCTTCCGACAGCAAAGCAAGCCTCCTACATTGCACATACTGCACTGTAAAGCGTTAGTCTTTGGACAGCAGAGCTATCCCTCTGCATCACACATACTGGACACCCTGAAGGGCCTCCTCCAGATTGAATTGTTACTGGATCGCCGTCCTATCCCCCTGCCCCAAACCTCTCCCATTGACTGTCAGCATGCTTCTCCTTACCTTCCTGCAGATACAGCACCCCTCTAGGCCTAACGGATGGCACACCAAGCTTCACGGGGCACTTTAAGGTATTCAGTCTCCACCTTTTATCTGTCCTGCTCCTCATTTCACCACGAAGAACCACTGGCAGTATTTCAACATCATTTTGAAACTGAAGTTATGGAACAGCTACAAAACCAGGGGAATGGCGCGGCAGGGGATTTCATTCCATTTCATTCTGTCCTTTGGCTGTGTGCGCAGTGTCAGAAGAGTTTGAGGACTGCAGAAGACACTGGAATAGATTTCTGGGCGAAAGCGCCAGAGATTCTGGCCCCTGCCCCGATCGCCTTACGAACGCCTTACAAACGCCTGGCGGGCAAATGTCTGAGTTGGACACTCAGCGCAGTACCTGAGGAAATTAGAGTGAGGTTTGACTCAGGGACAAGCCTGCCAACCTATGTACTATGGCAGCTGAATGGATGGGGGCATGGGGTCCTCATGTCTCAAGGATCTGCTTCTCTTATCCAAAACATCTTGCCTCCCATCAGCCTTAGCACCTAGCATATGGTAATGAGTGGAGTCTCTACACTTCCCCCGTTGCACATTTGTCAATTCCCAGAGCTCTGTTGCAGACAGGGTAAATGTATCTATGTGTGAGAGAGAGAGGGAGCCAGATAGAGAGAGAGAAAGAGAGAGAGAGAGGGGGGGAGCAGGCTCTGACAGTCACAATGAGAGAAAAGTGAAGTTGCATCCCCTCAAGCACTCCCCTGCACCCATCAACACAACAGCAAAGTTAGCTTGCATGTTCCCCGTTCTCCCCACTAACCCGAACCCACCCACCCACCCTCCTCCTCTCTTTCAGGACTTGCAGAGTGCCTAGAGACCCTGGAAATGATGGCAGCGGAGCATGGTACAAACACAAATATCAAAATAGAACTATTCCCCTACTGTCTACAAAACCAAGGAACTACTTCACCTTTGTTTTTTTCCACTTCACATTACAAGAGAAAGACGTTCTTCGTTGGCCCTTTTTACGCACTACCATTCGGTTTACACATTTCATCCTGTTGAGTCTCCCAGTCGGCAAGAGCTATATATTTGGGTGGGTGATCCCAATGAAGTCAATGGAAATAGAGAAGGTGTTAGAACGGTGATGATTGTGTGCTGCAAGTGTCTTTCCCTTGAAGTCCATAGATATCATGGCCTTGACTAGGGGGTGGTCGAAGTGGCCGATAATTTGCTCAGCAGAAAAAATGCAGAATTTTGGGCAAATTCTGCCACTTCGCCTGCTCTGCCCACAGAGAGAAATTGCCAATTTCAGGCTTTTTCTCCCTGAAATTCGGTTTTTTTATGGGAAATGTTTTTTGGTGGCCACAAGAAGTTTCAGACTGAAAACAGATAGTTTGTGAAAAAAACACCATTTCAGATGATTTGCCAGAAGACATTGATTTTTTCCATTAAATTTTGTTTTAGCGGTCAAAAACATGATATTTCAGGGAAAAAACACATTTCAGGAAGCAAAATCTGCATAGAAAATTGGCACAACAGCCAAAAAATGTCCCTGCAGACAGAACAGAGCTGGAGGCGAATTTAGGCAATATCGTTCCACCAGTAGTGAGGGTAACTTTGCCCACCCCTAGCCTTGACTAGGGGACTGAAAATGAATCTACAGGGACTGGCCACAAAGTCCAGATGAGGGTGTATTAAGAGCTAGGCTTTTTCCTTTCTTATTGGTGCTTTTGTTTTCACACCTTAACCTACCTTTCTTCAGTGCAGTGTCTGGGCCCTGTTTTTCACATGTTCTGTTTTTGAGCCCAGTCACAGGCCTCAGAGAAGGCCGGTGCCCTTTGAGGCCTGAATGCTTCCTCCGCCAGTAGCAGGGCCCCAGGGCTTCTGACAGCAGCAGAGGCCCTGTAAGGAGTGGCCTCGAGCGATCAGGTGGGCTCAGCTGAGCCACCTCCACTGGCCTGGGTCCTGTTCCTGGGGCTCCCAGCTCTGTCTGCCTTGACCTCTCCATGCCCCCTGCTCCAGGGCTCACCTGCTGCCGTCGCCGTGCCAACGGAACCCTCAGGCTGGGCAGAGCATTGTGAAATGACAGCCTCCCCTCCCCCGCCGGGGCCTGGGCCCAGGGCTGGGAGCTTGCAAGGCAAAGACACACCTCAGCTCAGCTTCTCCTGAGCTGCTCCAGAGCTCGACCCCCTGGGGCCCCGGGGCCCCAGGGCTGGGGCTCAGAGCAGGAAAGGGCGTTTTATTGGAATGTCCTTTCCTTCTTGATGATTCCTACAAACCGTTTTAAGCTCTGTACATATAGAAAAGCAACATGTGTCATGCCATTTGGGACATGCTGTTCACATGTCTAGCTCCACTAAAACCCTCCTCAGCATATTTCCGAGGCATCAAGGATGAACTAGGAACAGTGCACGGCCCTGACAAATCTGCTTCACTGTTCCAGCTTTAACAGACATCTGAGTGTCACACTACATGGCAGGTCCTGCCAGGGCAACAGCAGGGGAAGCTTCACTCGCACAGTGCTACAGCATGGGCTTCCCTCCTAGTGAACGGGTGCAGCAGGGCAAACTCCTGTCACAGAGAATGGGCACAACCACACTGCAAGCTTCATTCACACATGGTCTGGCTTCCGACAGCAAAGCAAGCCTCCTACATTGCACATACTGCACTGTAAAGCGTTAGTCTTTGGACAGCAGAGCTATCCCTCTGCATCACACATACTGGACACCCTGAAGGGCCTCCTCCAGATTGAATTGTTACTGGATCGCCGTCCTATCCCCCTGCCCCAAACCTCTCCCATTGACTGTCAGCATGCTTCTCCTTACCTTCCTGCAGATACAGCACCCCTCTAGGCCTAACGGATGGCACACCAAGCTTCACGGGGCACTTTAAGGTATTCAGTCTCCACCTTTTATCTGTCCTGCTCCTCATTTCACCACGAAGAACCACTGGCAGTATTTCAACATCATTTTGAAACTGAAGTTATGGAACAGCTACAAAACCAGGGGAATGGCGCGGCAGGGGATTTCATATCATTTCATTCTGCCCTTTGGCTGTGTGTGCGCAGTGTCAGAAGAGTTTGAGGACTGCAGAAGACACTGGAATAGATTTCTGGGCAAAAGCGCCAGAGATTCTGGCCCCTGCCCCGATCGCCTTACAAACGCCTTACAAACGCCTGGCGGGCTTTGCCCTGGCGGGCAAATGTCTGAGTTGGACACTCAGCGCAGTACCTGAGGAAATTAGAGTGAGGTTTCACTCAGGGACAAGCCTGCCAACCTATGTACTATGGCAGCTGAATGGATGTGGGCATGGGGTCCTCATGTCTCAGGGATCTGCTTCTCTTATCCAAAACATCTTGCCTCCCATCAGCCTTAGCACCTAGCATATGGTAATGAGTGGAGTCTCTACACTTCCCCCGTTGCACATTTGTCAATTCCCAGAGCTCTGTTGCAGACAGGGTAAATGTATCTATGTGTGAGAGAGAGAGGGAGCCAGATAGAGAGAGAGAAAGAGAGAGAGAGAGGGGGGGAGGAGGCTCTGACAGTCACAATGAGAGAAAAGTGAAGTTGCATCCCCTCAAGCACTCCCCTGCACCCATCAACACAACAGCAAAGTTAGCTTGCATGTTCCCCGTTCTCCCCACTAACCCACCCACCCACCCACCCACCCACCCTCCTCTCTTTCAGGACTTGCAGAGTGCCTAGAGACCCTGGAAATGATGGCAGCGGAGCATGGTACAAACACAAATATCAAAATAGAACTATTCCCCTACTGTCTACAAAACCAAGGAACTACTTCACCTTTGTTTTTTTCCACTTCACATTACAAGAGAAAGACGTTCTTCGTTGGCCCTTTTTACGCACTACCATTCGGTTTACACATTTCATCCTGTTGAGTCTCCCAGTCGGCAAGAGCTATATATTTGGGTGGGTGATCCCAATGAAGTCAATGGAAATAGAGAAGGTGTTAGAACGGTGATGATTGTGTGCTGCAAGTGTCTTTCCCTTGAAGTCCATAGATATCATGGCCTTGACTAGGGGGTGGTCGAAGTGGCCGATAATTTGCTCAGCAGAAAAAATGCAGAATTTTGGGCAAATTCTGCCACTTCGCCTGCTCTGCCCACAGAGAGAAATTGCCAATTTCAGGCTTTTTCTCCCTGAAATTCGGTTTTTTTATGGGAAATGTTTTTTGGTGGCCACAAGAAGTTTCAGACTGAAAACAGATAGTTTGTGAAAAAAACACCATTTCAGATGGTTTGCCAGAAGACATTGATTTTTTCCATTAAATTTTGTTTTAGCGGTCAAAAACATGATATTTCAGGGAAAAAACACATTTCAGGAAGCAAAATCTGCATAGAAAATTGGCACAACAGCCAAAAAATGTCCCTGCAGACAGAACAGAGCTGGAGGCGAATTTAGGCAATATCGTTCCACCAGTAGTGAGGGTAACTTTGCCCACCCCTAGCCTTGACTAGGGGACTGAAAATGAATCTACAGGGACTGGCCACAAAGTCCAGATGAGGGTGTATTAAGAGCTATGCTTTTTCCTTTCTTATTGGTGCTTTTGTTTTCACACCTTAACCTACCTTTCTTCAGTGCAGTGTCTGGGCCCTGTTTTTCACATGTTCTGTTTTTGAGCCCAGTCACAGGCCTCAGAGAAGGACGGTGCCCTTTGAGGCCTGAATGCTTCCTCCGCCAGTAGCAGGGCCCCAGGGCTTCTGACAGCAGCAGAGGCCCTGTAAGGAGTGGCCTCGAGCGATCAGGTGGGCTCAGCTGAGCCACCTCCACTGGCCTGGGTCCTGTTCCTGGGGCTCCCAGCTCTGTCTGCCTTGACCTCTCCATGCCCCCTGCTCCAGGGCTCACCTGCTGCCGTCGCCGTGCCAACAGAACCCTCAGGCTGGGCAGAGCATTGTGAAATGACAGCCTCCCCTCCCCCGCCGGGGCCTGGGCCCAGGGCTGGGAGCTTGCAAGGCAAAGACACACCTCAGCTCAGCTTCTCCTGAGCTGCTCCAGAGCTCGACCCCCCGGGGCCCCGGGGCCCCAGGGCTGGGGCTCAGAGCAGGAAAGGGCGTTTTATTGGAATGTCCTTTCCTTCTTGATGATTCCTACAAACCGTTTTAAGCTCTGTACATATAGAAAAGCAACATGTGTCATGCCATTTGGGACATGCTGTTCACATGTCTAGCTCCACTAAAACCCTCCTCAGCATATTTCCGAGGCATCAAGGATGAACCAGGAACAGTGCACGGCCCTGACAAATCTGCTTCACTGTCCCAGCTTTAACAGACATCTGAGTGTCACACTACATGGCAGGTCCTGCCAGGGCAACAGCAGGGGAAGCTTCACTCGCACAGTGCTACAGCATGGGCTTCCCTCCTAGTGAACGGGTGCAGCAGGGCAAACTCCTGTCACAGAGAATGGGCACAACCACACTGCAAGCTTCATTCACACATGGTCTGGCTTCCGACAGCAAAGCAAGCCTCCTACATTGCACATACTGCACTGTAAAGCGTTAGTCTTTGGACAGCAGAGCTATCCCTCTGCATCACACATACTGGACACCCTGAAGGGCCTCCTCCAGATTGAATTGTTACTGGATCGCCGTCCTATCCCCCTGCCCCAAACCTCTCCCATTGACTGTCAGCATGCTTCTCCTTACCTTCCTGCAGATACAGCACCCCTCTAGGCCTAACGGATGGCACACCAAGCTTCACGGGGCACTTTAAGGTATTCAGTCTCCACCTTTTATCTGTCCTGCTCCTCATTTCACCACGAAGAACCACTGGCAGTATTTCAACATCATTTTGAAACTGAAGTTATGGAACAGCTACAAAACCAGGGGAATGGCGCGGCAGGGGATTTCATTCCATTTCATTCTGCCCTTTGGCTGTGTGTGCGCAGTGTCAGAAGAGTTTGAGGACTGCAGAAGACACTGGAATAGATTTCTGGGCAAAAGCGCCAGAGATTCTGGCCCCTGCCCCGATCGCCTTACAAACGCCTTACAAACGCCTGGCGGGCTTTGCCCTGGCGGGCAAATGTCTGAGTTGGACACTCAGCGCAGTACCTGAGGAAATTAGAGTGAGGTTTCACTCAGGGACAAGCCTGCCAACCTATGTACTATGGCAGCTGAATGGATGGGGGCATGGGGTCCTCATGTCTCAAGGATCTGCTTCTCTTATCCAAAACATCTTGCCTCCCATCAGCCTTAGCCCCTAGCATATGGTAATGAGAGGAGTCTCTACACTTCCCCCGTTGCACATTTGTCAATTCCCAGAGCTCTGTGGCAGACAGGGTAAATGTATCTATGTGTGAGACAGAGAGGGAGCCAGATAGAGATAGAGAGAGAGAGAGAGAGGGGGGGGGGAGCAGGCTCTGACAGTCACAATGAGAGAAAAGTGAAGTTGCATCCCCTCAAGCACTCCCCTGCACCCATCAACACAACAGCAAAGTTAGCTTGCATGTTTCCCGTTCTCCCCACTAACCCACCCACCCACCCACCCACCCTCCTCTCTTTCAGGACTTGCAGAGTGCCTAGAGACCCTGGAAATGATGGCAGCGGAGCATGGTACAAACACAAATATCAAAATAGAACTATTCCCCTACTGTCTACAAAACCAAGGAACTACTTCACCTTTGTTTTTTTCCACTTCACATTACAAGAGAAAGACGTCCTTCGTTGGCCCTTTTTACGCACTACCATTCAGTTTACACATTTCATCCTGTTGAGTCTCCCAGTCGGCAAGAGCTATATATTTGGGTGGGTGATCCCAATGAAGTCAATGGAAATAGAGAAGGTGTTAGAACGGTGATGATTGTGTGCTGCAAGTGTCTTTCCCTTGAAGTCCATAGATATCATGGCCTTGACTAGGGGGTGGTCGAAGTGGCCGATAATTTGCTCAGCAGAAAAAATGCAGAATTTTGGGCAAATTCTGCCACTTCGCCTGCTCTGCCCACAGAGAGAAATTGCCAATTTCAGGCTTTTTCTCCCTGAAATTCGTTTTTTTTATGGGAAATGTTTTTTGGTGGCCACAAGAAGTTTCAGACTGAAAACAGATAGTTTGTGAAAAAAACACCATTTCAGATGGTTTGCCAGAAGACATTGATTTTTTCCATTAAATTTTGTTTTAGCGGTCAAAAACATGATATTTCAGGGAAAAACATTTCAGGAAGCAAAATCTGCATAGAAAATTGGCACAACAGCTAAAAAATGTCCCTGCAGACAGAACAGAGCTGGAGGCGAATTTAGGCAATATCGTTCCACCAGTAGTGAGGGTAACTTTGCCCACCCCTAGCCTTGACTAGGGGACTGAAAATGAATCTACAGGGACTGGCCACAAAGTCCAGATGAGGGTGTATTAAGAGCTATGCTTTTTCCTTTCTTATTGCTGCTTTTGTTTTCACACCTTAACCTACCTTTCTTCAGTGCAGTGTCTGGGCCCTGTTTTTCACATGTTCTGTTTTTGAGCCCAGTCACAGGCCTCAGAGAAGGCCGGTGCCCTTTGAGGCCTGAATGCTTCCTCTGCCAGTAGCAGGGCCCCAGGGCTTCTGACAGCAGCAGAGGCCCTGTAAGGAGTGGCCTTGAGCGATCAGGTGGGCTCAGCTGAGCCACCTCCACTGGCCTGGGTCCTGTTCCTGGGGCCCCCAGCTCTGTCTGCCTTGACCTCTCCATGCCCCCTGCTCCAGGGCTCACCTGCTGCCGTCGCCGTGCCAACGGAACCCTCAGGCTGGGCAGAGCATTGTGAAATGACAGCCTCCCCTCCCCCGCCGGGGCCTGGGCCCAGGGCTGGGAGCTTGCAAGGCAAAGACACACCTCAGCTCAGCTTCTCCTGAGCTGCTCCTGAGCTCGACCCCCCGGGGCCCCGGGGCCCCAGGGCTGGGGCTCAGAGCAGGAAAGGGCGTTTTATTGGAATGTCCTTTCCTTCTTGATGATTCCTACAAACCGTTTTAAGCTCTGTACATATAGAAAAGCAACATGTGTCATGCCATTTGGGACATGCTGTTCACATGTCTAGCTCCACTAAAACCCTCCTCAGCATATTTCCGAGGCATCAAGGATGAACCAGGAACAGTGCACGGCCCTGACAAATCTGCTTCACTGTACCAGCTTTAACAGACATCTGAGTGTCACACTACATGGCAGGTCCTGCCAGGGCAACAGCAGGGGAAGCTTCACTCGCACAGTGCTACAGCATGGGCTTCCCTCCTAGTGAACGGGTGCAGCAGGGCAAACTCCTGTCACAGAGAATGGGCACAACCACACTGCAAGCTTCATTCACACATGGTCTGGCTTCCGACAGCAAAGCAAGCCTCCTACATTGCACATACTGCACTGTAAAGCGTTAGTCTTTGGACAGCAGAGCTATCCCTCTGCATCACACATACTGGACACCCTGAAGGGCCTCCTCCAGATTGAATTGTTACTGGATCGCCGTCCTATCCCCCTGCCCCAAACCTCTCCCATTGACTGTCAGCATGCTTCTCCTTACCTTCCTGCAGATACAGCACCCCTCTAGGCCTAACGGATGGCACACCAAGCTTCACGGGGCACTTTAAGGTATTCAGTCTCCACCTTTTATCTGTCCTGCTCCTCATTTCACCACGAAGAACCACTGGCAGTATTTCAACATCATTTTGAAACTGAAGTTATGGAATAGCTACAAAACCAGGGGAATGGCGCGGCAGGGGATTTCATTCCATTTCATTCTGCCCTTTGGCTGTGTGTGCGCAGTGTCAGAAGAGTTTGAGGACTGCAGAAGACACTGGAATAGATTTCTGGGCGAAAGCGCCAGAGATTCTGGCCCCTGCCCCGATCGCCTTACAAACGCCTTACAAACGCCTGGCGGGCTTTGCCCTGGCGGGCAAATGTCTGAGTTGGACACTCAGCGCAGTACCTGAGGAAATTAGAGTGAGGTTTCACTCAGGGACAAGCCTGCCAACCTATGTACTATGGCAGCTGAATGGATGGGGGCATGGGGTCCTCATGTCTCAGGGATCTGCTTCTCTTATCCAAAACATCTTGCCTCCCATCAGCCTTAGCACCTAGCATATGGTAATGAGTGGAGTCTCTACACTTCCCCCGTTGCACATTTGTCAATTCCCAGAGCTCTGTTGCAGACAGGGTAAATGTATCTATGTGTGAGAGAGAGAGGGAGCCAGATAGAGAGAGAGAAAGAGAGAGAGAGAGGGGGGGAGCAGGCTCTGACAGTCACAATGAGAGAAAAGTGAAGTTGCATCCCCTCAAGCACTCCCCTGCACCCATCAACACAACAGCAAAGTTAGCTTGCATGTTCCCCGTTCTCCCCACTAACCCACCCACCCACCCTCCTCTCTTTCAGGACTTGCAGAGTGCCTAGAGACCCTGGAAATGATGGCAGCAGAGCATGGTACAAACACAAATATCAAAATAGAACTATTCCCCTACTGTCTACAAAACCAAGGAACTACTTCACCTTTGTTTTTTTCCACTTCACATTACAAGAGAAAGACGTCCTTCGTTGGCCCTTTTTACGCACTACCATTCGGTTTACACATTTCATCCTGTTGAGTCTCCCAGTCGGCAAGAGCTATATATTTGGGTGGGTGATCCCAATGAAGTCAATGGAAATAGAGAAGGTGTTAGAACGGTGATGATTGTGTGCTGCAAGTGTCTTTCCCTTGAAGTCCATAGATATCATGGCCTTGACTAGGGGGTGGTCGAAGTGGCCGATAATTTGCTCAGCAGAAAAAATGCAGAATTTTGGGCAAATTCTGCCACTTCGCCTGCTCTGCCCACAGAGAGAAATTGCCAATTTCAGGCTTTTTCTCCCTGAAATTCGGTTTTTTTATGGGAAATGTTTTTTGGTGGCCACAAGAAGTTTCAGACTGAAAACAGATAGTTTGTGAAAAAAACACCATTTCAGATGGTTTGCCAGAAGACATTGATTTTTTCCATTAAATTTTGTTTTAGCGGTCAAAAACATGATATTTCAGGGAAAAACATTTCAGGAAGCAAAATCTGCATAGAAAATTGGCACAACAGCTAAAAAATGTCCCTGCAGACAGAACAGAGCTGGAGGCGAATTTAGGCAATATCGTTCCACCAGTAGTGAGGGTAACTTTGCCCACCCCTAGCCTTGACTAGGGGACTGAAAATGAATCTACAGGGACTGGCCACAAAGTCCAGATGAGGGTGTATTAAGAGCTATGCTTTTTCCTTTCTTATTGCTGCTTTTGTTTTCACACCTTAACCTACCTTTCTTCAGTGCAGTGTCTGGGCCCTGTTTTTCACATGTTCTGTTTTTGAGCCCAGTCACAGGCCTCAGAGAAGGCCGGTGCCCTTTGAGGCCTGAATGCTTCCTCTGCCAGTAGCAGGGCCCCAGGGCTTCTGACAGCAGCAGAGGCCCTGTAAGGAGTGGCCTCGAGCGATCAGGTGGGCTCAGCTGAGCCACCTCCACTGGCCTGGGTCCTGTTCCTGGGGCTCCCAGCTCTGTCTGCCTTGACCTCTCCATGCCCCCTGCTCCAGGGCTCACCTGCTGCCGTCGCCGTGCCAACGGAACCCTCAGGCAGGCAGAGCATTGTGAAATGACAGCCTCCCCTCCCCCGCCGGGGCCTGGGCCCAGGGCTGGGAGCTTGCAAGGCAAAGACACACCTCAGCTCAGCTTCTCCTGAGCTGCTCCAGAGCTCGACCCCCCGGGGCCCTGGGGCCCCAGGGCTGGGGCTCAGAGCAGGAAAGGGCGTTTTATTGGAATGTCCTTTCCTTCTTGATGATTCCTACAAACCGTTTTAAGCTCTGTACATATAGAAAAGCAACATGTGTCATGCCATTTGGGACATGCTGTTCACATGTCTAGCTCCACTAAAACCCTCCTCAGCATATTTCCGAGGCATCAAGGATGAACCAGGAACAGTGCACGGCCCTGACAAATCTGCTTCACTGTCCCAGCTTTAACAGACATCTGAGTGTCACACTACATGGCAGGTCCTGCCAGGGCAACAGCAGGGGAAGCTTCACTCGCACAGTGCTACAGCATGGGCTTCCCTCCTAGTGAACGGGTGCAGCAGGGCAAACTCCTGTCACAGAGAATGGGCACAACCACACTGCAAGCTTCATTCACACATGGTCTGGCTTCCGACAGCAAAGCAAGCCTCCTACATTGCACATACTGCACTGTAAAGCGTTAGTCTTTGGACAGCAGAGCTATCCCTCTGCATCACACATACTGGACACCCTGAAGGGCCTCCTCCAGATTGAATTGTTACTGGATCGCCGTCCTATCCCCCTGCCCCAAACCTCTCCCATTGACTGTCAGCATGCTTCTCCTTACCTTCCTGCAGATACAGCACCCCTCTAGGCCTAACGGATGGCACACCAAGCTTCACGGGGCACTTTAAGGTATTCAGTCTCCACCTTTTATCTGTCCTGCTCCTCATTTCACCACGAAGAACCACTGGCAGTATTTCAACATCATTTTGAAACTGAAGTTATGGAACAGCTACAAAACCAGGGGAATGGCGCGGCAGGGGATTTCATTCCATTTCATTCTGCCCTTTGGCTGTGTGTGCGAGGTGTCAGAAGAGTTTGAGGACTGCAGAAGACACTGGAATAGATTTCTGGGCGAAAGCGCCAGAGATTCTGGCCCCTGCCCCGATCGCCTTACAAACGCCTTACAAACGCCTGGCGGGCTTTGCCCTGGCGGGCAAATATCTGAGTTGGACACTCAGCGCAGTACCTGAGGAAATTAGAGTGAGGTTTCACTCAGGGACAAGCCTGCCAACCTATGTACTATGGCAGCTGAATGGATGGGGGCATGGGGTCCTCATGTCTCAGGGATCTGCTTCTCTTATCCAAAACATCTTGCCTCCCATCAGCCTTAGCACCTAGCATATGGTAATGAGTGGAGTCTCTACACTTCCCCCGTTGCACATTTGTCAATTCCCAGAGCTCTGTTGCAGACAGGGTAAATGTATCTATGTGTGAGAGAGAGAGGGAGCCAGATATAGAGAGATAAAGAGAGAGAGAGAGGGGGGGGAGCAGGCTCTGACAGTCACAATGAGAGAAAAGTGAAGTTGCATCCCCTCAAGCACTCCCCTGCACCCATCAACACAACAGCAAAGTTAGCTTGCATGTTCCCCGTTCTCCCCACTAACCCACCCACCCACCCACCCACCCTCCTCTCTTTCAGGACTTGCAGAGTGCCTAGAGACCCTGGAAATGATGGCAGCGGAGCATGGTACAAACACAAATATCAAAATAGAACTATTCCCCTACTGTCTACAAAACCAAGGAACTACTTCACCTTTGTTTTTTTCCACTTCACATTACAAGAGAAAGACGTCCTTCGTTGGCCCTTTTTACGCACTACCATTCGGTTTACACATTTCATCCTGTTGAGTCTCCCAGTCGGCAAGAGCTATATATTTGGGTGGGTGATCCCAATGAAGTCAATTGAAATAGAGAAGGTGTTAGAACGGTGATGATTGTGTGCTGCAAGTGTCTTTCCCTTGAAGTCCATAGATATCATGGCCTTGACTAGGGGGTGGTCGAAGTGGCCGATAATTTGCTCAGCAGAAAAAATGCAGAATTTTGGGCAAATTCTGCCACTTCGCCTGCTCTGCCCACAGAGAGAAATTGCCAATTTCAGGCTTTTTCTCCCTGAAATTCGGTTTTTTTATGGGAAATGTTTTTTGGTGGCCACAAGAAGTTTCAGACTGAAAACAGATAGTTTGTGAAAAAAACACCATTTCAGATGGTTTGCCAGAAGACATTGATTTTTTCCATTAAATTTTGTTTTAGCGGTCAAAAACATGATATTTCAGGGAAAAACATTTCAGGAAGCAAAATCTGCATAGAAAATTGGCACAACAGCTAAAAAATGTCCCTGCAGACAGAACAGAGCTGGAGGCGAATTTAGGCAATATCGTTCCACCAGTAGTGAGGGTAACTTTGCCCACCCCTAGCCTTGACTAGGGGACTGAAAATGAATCTACAGGGACTGGCCACAAAGTCCAGATGAGGGTGTATTAAGAGCTATGCTTTTTCCTTTCTTATTGCTGCTTTTGTTTTCACACCTTAACCTACCTTTCTTCAGTGCAGTGTCTGGGCCCTGTTTTTCACATGTTCTGTTTTTGAGCCCAGTCACAGGCCTCAGAGAAGGCCGGTGCCCTTTGAGGCCTGAATGCTTCCTCTGCCAGTAGCAGGGCCCCAGGGCTTCTGACAGCAGCAGAGGCCCTGTAAGGAGTGGCCTCGAGCGATCAGGTGGGCTCAGCTGAGCCACCTCCACTGGCCTGGGTCCTGTTCCTGGGGCTCCCAGCTCTGTCTGCCTTGACCTCTCCATGCCCCCTGCTCCAGGGCTCACCTGCTGCCGTCGCCGTGCCAACGGAACCCTCAGGCTGGGCAGAGCATTGTGAAATGACAGCCTCCCCTCCCCCGCCGCTGGGGCCTGGGCCCAGGGCTGGGAGCTTGCAAGGCAAAGACACCCCTCAGCTCAGCTTCTCCTGAGCTGCTCCAGAGCTCGACCCCCCGGGGCCCT
This sequence comes from Ambystoma mexicanum, assembly GCF_040938575.1. Classification (NCBI taxonomy): domain Eukaryota; kingdom Metazoa; phylum Chordata; class Amphibia; order Caudata; family Ambystomatidae; genus Ambystoma; species Ambystoma mexicanum. Next base: position 1,095,855,268 of record NC_090941.1, read on the forward strand.
GGGGCCCCAGGGCTGGGGCTCAGAGCAGGAAAGGGCGTTTTATTGGAATGTCCTTTCCTTCTTGATGATTCCTACAAACCGTTTTAAGCGCTGTACATATAGAAAAGCAACATGTGTCATGCCATTTGGGACATGCTGTTCCCATGTCTAGCTCCACTAAAACCCTCCTCAGCATATTTCCGAGGCATCAAGGATGAACCAGGAACAGTGCACGGCCCTGACAAATCTGCTTCACTGTCCCAGCTTTAACAGACATCTGAGTGTCACACTACATGGCAGGTCCTGCCAGGGCAACAGCAGGGGAAGCTTCACTCGCACAGTGCTACAGCATGGGCTTCCCTCCTAGTGAACGGGTGCAGCAGGGCAAACTCCTGTCACAGAGAATGGGCACAACCACACTGCAAGCTTCATTCACACATGGTCTGGCTTCCGACAGCAAAGCAAGCCTCCTACATTGCACATACTGCACTGTAAAGCGTTAGTCTTTGGACAGCAGAGCTATCCCTCTGCATCACACATACTGGACACCCTGAAGGGCCTCCTCCAGATTGAATTGTTACTGGATCGCCGTCCTATCCCCCTGCCCCAAACCTCTCCCATTGACTGTCAGCATGCTTCTCCTTACCTTCCTGCAGATACAGCACCCCTCTAGGCCTAACGGATGGCACACCAAGCTTCACGGGGCACTTTAAGGTATTCAGTCTCCACCTTTTATCTGTCCTGCTCCTCATTTCACCACGAAGAACCACTGGCAGTATTTCAACATCATTTTGAAACTGAAGTTATGGAACAGCTACAAAACCAGGGGAATGGCGCGGCAGGGGATTTCATTCCATTTCATTCTGCCCTTTGGCTGTGTGTGCGCAGTGTCAGAAGAGTTTGAGGACTGCAGAAGACACTGGAATAGATTTCTGGGCGAAAGCGCCAGAGATTCTGGCCCCTGCCCCGATCGCCTTACAAACGCCTTACAAACGCCTGGCGGGCTTTGCCCTGGCGGGCAAATGTCTGAGTTGGACACTCAGCGCAGTACCTGAGGAAATTAGAGTGAGGTTTGACTCAGGGACAAGCCTGCCAACCTATGTACTATGGCAGCTGAATGGGGGCATGGGGTCCTCATGTCTCAGGGATCTGCTTCTCTTATCCAAAACATCTTGCCTCCCATCAGCCTTAGCACCTAGCATATGGTAATGAGTGGAGTCTCTACACTTCCCCCGTTGCACATTTGTCAATTCCCAGAGCTCTGTGGCAGACAGGGTAAATGTATCTATGTGTGAGAGAGAGAGGGAGCCAGATAGAGAGAGAGAAAGAGAGAGAGAGGGGGGGGGAGCAGGCTCTGACAGTCACAATGAGAGAAAAGTGAAGTTGCATCCCCTCAAGCACTCCCCTGCACCCATCAACGCAACAGCAAAGTTAGCTTGCATGTTCCCCGTTCTCCCCACTAACCCACCCACCCACCCTCCTCTCTTACAGGACTTGCAGAGTGCCTAGAGACCCTGGAAATGATGGCAGCGGAGCATGGTACAAACACAAATATCAAAATAGAACTATTCCCCTACTGTCTACAAAACCAAGGAACTACTTCACCTTTGTTTTTTTCCACTTCACATTACAAGAGAAAGACGTCCTTCGTTGGCCCTTTTTACGCACTACCATTCGGTTTACACATTTCATCCTGTTGAGTCTCCCAGTCGGCAAGAGCTATATATTTGGGTGGGTGATCCCAATGAAGTCAATGGAAATAGAGAAGGTGTTAGAACGGTGATGATTGTGTGCTGCAAGTGTCTTTCCCTTGAAGTCCATAGATATCATGGCCTTGACTAGGGGGTGGTCGAAGTGGCCGATAATTTGCTCAGCAGAAAAAATGCAGAATTTTGGGCAAATTCTGCCACTTCGCCTGCTCTGCCCACAGAGAGAAATTGCCAATTTCAGGCTTTTTCTCCCTGAAATTCGGTTTTTTTATGGGAAATGTTTTTTGGTGGCCACAAGAAGTTTCAGACTGAAAACAGATAGTTTGTGAAAAAAACACCATTTCAGATGGTTTGCCAGAAGACATTGATTTTTTCCATTAAATTTTGTTTTAGCGGTCAAAAACATGATATTTCAGGGAAAAACATTTCAGGAAGCAAAATCTGCATAGAAAATTGGCACAACAGCTAAAAAATGTCCCTGCAGACAGAACAGAGCTGGAGGCGAATTTAGGCAATATCGTTCCACCAGTAGTGAGGGTAACTTTGCCCACCCCTAGCCTTGACTAGGGGACTGAAAATGAATCTACAGGGACTGGCCACAAAGTCCAGATGAGGGTGTATTAAGAGCTATGCTTTTTCCTTTCTTATTGCTGCTTTTGTTTTCACACCTTAACCTACCTTTCTTCAGTGCAGTGTCTGGGCCCTGTTTTTCACATGTTCTGTTTTTGAGCCCAGTCACAGGCCTCAGAGAAGGCCGGTGCCCTTTGAGGCCTGAATGCTTCCTCTGCCAGTAGCAGGGCCCCAGGGCTTCTGACAGCAGCAGAGGCCCTGTAAGGAGTGGCCTCGAGCGATCAGGTGGGCTCAGCTGAGCCACCTCCACTGGCCTGGGTCCTGTTCCTGGGGCTCCCAGCTCTGTCTGCCTTGACCTCTCCATGCCCCCTGCTCCAGGGCTCACCTGCTGCCGTCGCCGTGCCAACGGAACCCTCAGGCAGGCAGAGCATTGTGAAATGACAGCCTCCCCTCCCCCGCCGGGGCCTGGGCCCAGGGCTGGGAGCTTGCAAGGCAAAGACACACCTCAGCTCAGCTTCTCCTGAGCTGCTCCAGAGCTCGACCCCCCGGGGCCCTGGGGCCCCAGGGCTGGGGCTCAGAGCAGGAAAGGGCGTTTTATTGGAATGTCCTTTCCTTCTTGATGATTCCTACAAACCGTTTTAAGCTCTGTACATATAGAAAAGCAACATGTGTCATGCCATTTGGGACATGCTGTTCACATGTCTAGCTCCACTAAAACCCTCCTCAGCATATTTCCGAGGCATCAAGGATGAACCAGGAACAGTGCACGGCCCTGACAAATCTGCTTCACTGTCCCAGCTTTAACAGACATCTGAGTGTCACACTACATGGCAGGTCCTGCCAGGGCAACAGCAGGGGAAGCTTCACTCGCACAGTGCTACAGCATGGGCTTCCCTCCTAGTGAACGGGTGCAGCAGGGCAAACTCCTGTCACAGAGAATGGGCACAACCACACTGCAAGCTTCATTCACACATGGTCTGGCTTCCGACAGCAAAGCAAGCCTCCTACATTGCACATACTGCACTGTAAAGCGTTAGTCTTTGGACAGCAGAGCTATCCCTCTGCATCACACATACTGGACACCCTGAAGGGCCTCCTCCAGATTGAATTGTTACTGGATCGCCGTCCTATCCCCCTGCCCCAAACCTCTCCCATTGACTGTCAGCATGCTTCTCCTTACCTTCCTGCAGATACAGCACCCCTCTAGGCCTAACGGATGGCACACCAAGCTTCACGGGGCACTTTAAGGTATTCAGTCTCCACCTTTTATCTGTCCTGCTCCTCATTTCACCACGAAGAACCACTGGCAGTATTTCAACATCATTTTGAAACTGAAGTTATGGAACAGCTACAAAACCAGGGGAATGGCGCGGCAGGGGATTTCATTCCATTTCATTCTGCCCTTTGGCTGTGTGTGCGAGGTGTCAGAAGAGTTTGAGGACTGCAGAAGACACTGGAATAGATTTCTGGGCGAAAGCGCCAGAGATTCTGGCCCCTGCCCCGATCGCCTTACAAACGCCTTACAAACGCCTGGCGGGCTTTGCCCTGGCGGGCAAATATCTGAGTTGGACACTCAGCGCAGTACCTGAGGAAATTAGAGTGAGGTTTCACTCAGGGACAAGCCTGCCAACCTATGTACTATGGCAGCTGAATGGATGGGGGCATGGGGTCCTCATGTCTCAGGGATCTGCTTCTCTTATCCAAAACATCTTGCCTCCCATCAGCCTTAGCACCTAGCATATGGTAATGAGTGGAGTCTCTACACTTCCCCCGTTGCACATTTGTCAATTCCCAGAGCTCTGTTGCAGACAGGGTAAATGTATCTATGTGTGAGAGAGAGAGGGAGCCAGATATAGAGAGATAAAGAGAGAGAGAGAGGGGGGGGAGCAGGCTCTGACAGTCACAATGAGAGAAAAGTGAAGTTGCATCCCCTCAAGCACTCCCCTGCACCCATCAACACAACAGCAAAGTTAGCTTGCATGTTCCCCGTTCTCCCCACTAACCCACCCACCCACCCACCCACCCTCCTCTCTTTCAGGACTTGCAGAGTGCCTAGAGACCCTGGAAATGATGGCAGCGGAGCATGGTACAAACACAAATATCAAAATAGAACTATTCCCCTACTGTCTACAAAACCAAGGAACTACTTCACCTTTGTTTTTTTCCACTTCACATTACAAGAGAAAGACGTCCTTCGTTGGCCCTTTTTACGCACTACCATTCGGTTTACACATTTCATCCTGTTGAGTCTCCCAGTCGGCAAGAGCTATATATTTGGGTGGGTGATCCCAATGAAGTCAATTGAAATAGAGAAGGTGTTAGAACGGTGATGATTGTGTGCTGCAAGTGTCTTTCCCTTGAAGTCCATAGATATCATGGCCTTGACTAGGGGGTGGTCGAAGTGGCCGATAATTTGCTCAGCAGAAAAAATGCAGAATTTTGGGCAAATTCTGCCACTTCGCCTGCTCTGCCCACAGAGAGAAATTGCCAATTTCAGGCTTTTTCTCCCTGAAATTCGGTTTTTTTATGGGAAATGTTTTTTGGTGGCCACAAGAAGTTTCAGACTGAAAACAGATAGTTTGTGAAAAAAACACCATTTCAGATGGTTTGCCAGAAGACATTGATTTTTTCCATTAAATTTTGTTTTAGCGGTCAAAAACATGATATTTCAGGGAAAAACATTTCAGGAAGCAAAATCTGCATAGAAAATTGGCACAACAGCTAAAAAATGTCCCTGCAGACAGAACAGAGCTGGAGGCGAATTTAGGCAATATCGTTCCACCAGTAGTGAGGGTAACTTTGCCCACCCCTAGCCTTGACTAGGGGACTGAAAATGAATCTACAGGGACTGGCCACAAAGTCCAGATGAGGGTGTATTAAGAGCTATGCTTTTTCCTTTCTTATTGCTGCTTTTGTTTTCACACCTTAACCTACCTTTCTTCAGTGCAGTGTCTGGGCCCTGTTTTTCACATGTTCTGTTTTTGAGCCCAGTCACAGGCCTCAGAGAAGGCCGGTGCCCTTTGAGGCCTGAATGCTTCCTCTGCCAGTAGCAGGGCCCCAGGGCTTCTGACAGCAGCAGAGGCCCTGTAAGGAGTGGCCTCGAGCGATCAGGTGGGCTCAGCTGAGCCACCTCCACTGGCCTGGGTCCTGTTCCTGGGGCTCCCAGCTCTGTCTGCCTTGACCTCTCCATGCCCCCTGCTCCAGGGCTCACCTGCTGCCGTCGCCGTGCCAACGGAACCCTCAGGCTGGGCAGAGCATTGTGAAATGACAGCCTCCCCTCCCCCGCCGCTGGGGCCTGGGCCCAGGGCTGGGAGCTTGCAAGGCAAAGACACCCCTCAGCTCAGCTTCTCCTGAGCTGCTCCAGAGCTCGACCCCCCGGGGCCCTGGGGCCCCAGGGCTGGGGCTCAGAGCAGGAAAGGGCGTTTTATTGGAATGTCCTTTCCTTCTTGATGATTCCTACAAACCGTTTTAAGCGCTGTACATATAGAAAAGCAACATGTGTCATGCCATTTGGGACATGCTGTTCCCATGTCTAGCTCCACTAAAACCCTCCTCAGCATATTTCCGAGGCATCAAGGATGAACCAGGAACAGTGCACGGCCCTGACAAATCTGCTTCACTGTCCCAGCTTTAACAGACATCTGAGTGTCACACTACATGGCAGGTCCTGCCAGGGCAACAGCAGGGGAAGCTTCACTCGCACAGTGCTACAGCATGGGCTTCCCTCCTAGTGAACGGGTGCAGCAGGGCAAACTCCTGTCACAGAGAATGGGCACAACCACACTGCAAGCTTCATTCACACATGGTCTGGCTTCCGACAGCAAAGCAAGCCTCCTACATTGCACATACTGCACTGTAAAGCGTTAGTCTTTGGACAGCAGAGCTATCCCTCTGCATCACACATACTGGACACCCTGAAGGGCCTCCTCCAGATTGAATTGTTACTGGATCGCCGTCCTATCCCCCTGCCCCAAACCTCTCCCATTGACTGTCAGCATGCTTCTCCTTACCTTCCTGCAGATACAGCACCCCTCTAGGCCTAACGGATGGCACACCAAGCTTCACGGGGCACTTTAAGGTATTCAGTCTCCACCTTTTATCTGTCCTGCTCCTCATTTCACCACGAAGAACCACTGGCAGTATTTCAACATCATTTTGAAACTGAAGTTATGGAACAGCTACAAAACCAGGGGAATGGCGCGGCAGGGGATTTCATTCCATTTCATTCTGCCCTTTGGCTGTGTGTGCGAGGTGTCAGAAGAGTTTGAGGACTGCAGAAGACACTGGAATAGATTTCTGGGCGAAAGCGCCAGAGATTCTGGCCCCTGCCCCGATCGCCTTACAAACGCCTTACAAACGCCTGGCGGGCTTTGCCCTGGCGGGCAAATATCTGAGTTGGACACTCAGCGCAGTACCTGAGGAAATTAGAGTGAGGTTTCACTCAGGGACAAGCCTGCCAACCTATGTACTATGGCAGCTGAATGGATGGGGGCATGGGGTCCTCATGTCTCAGGGATCTGCTTCTCTTATCCAAAACATCTTGCCTCCCATCAGCCTTAGCACCTAGCATATGGTAATGAGTGGAGTCTCTACACTTCCCCCGTTGCACATTTGTCAATTCCCAGAGCTCTGTTGCAGACAGGGTAAATGTATCTATGTGTGAGAGAGAGAGGGAGCCAGATATAGAGAGATAAAGAGAGAGAGAGAGGGGGGGGAGCAGGCTCTGACAGTCACAATGAGAGAAAAGTGAAGTTGCATCCCCTCAAGCACTCCCCTGCACCCATCAACACAACAGCAAAGTTAGCTTGCATGTTCCCCGTTCTCCCCACTAACCCACCCACCCACCCACCCACCCTCCTCTCTTTCAGGACTTGCAGAGTGCCTAGAGACCCTGGAAATGATGGCAGCGGAGCATGGTACAAACACAAATATCAAAATAGAACTATTCCCCTACTGTCTACAAAACCAAGGAACTACTTCACCTTTGTTTTTTTCCACTTCACATTACAAGAGAAAGACGTCCTTCGTTGGCCCTTTTTACGCACTACCATTCGGTTTACACATTTCATCCTGTTGAGTCTCCCAGTCGGCAAGAGCTATATATTTGGGTGGGTGATCCCAATGAAGTCAATGGAAATAGAGAAGGTGTTAGAACGGTGATGATTGTGTGCTGCAAGTGTCTTTCCCTTGAAATCCATAGATATCATGGCCTTGACTAGGGGGTGGTCGAAGTGGCCGATAATTTGCTCAGCAGAAAAAATGTAGAATTTTGGGCAAATTCTGCCACTTCGCCTGCTCTGCCCACAGAGAGAAATTGCCAATTTCAGGCTTTTTCTCCCTGAAATTCGGTTTTTTTATGGGAAATGTTTTTTGGTGGCCACAAGAAGTTTCAGACTGAAAACAGATAGTTTGTGAAAAAAACACCATTTCAGATGGTTTGCCAGAAGACATTGATTTTTTCCATTAAATTTTGTTTTAGCGGTCAAAAACATGATATTTCAGGGAAAAACATTTCAGGAAGCAAAATCTGCATAGAAAATTGGCACAACAGCTAAAAAATGTCCCTGCAGACAGAACAGAGCTGGAGGCGAATTTAGGCAATATCGTTCCACCAGTAGTGAGGGTAACTTTGCCCACCCCTAGCCTTGACTAGGGGACTGAAAATGAATCTACAGGGACTGGCCACAAAGTCCAGATGAGGGTGTATTAAGAGCTATGCTTTTTCCTTTCTTATTGCTGCTTTTGTTTTCACACCTTAACCTACCTTTCTTCAGTGCAGTGTCTGGGCCCTGTTTTTCACATGTTCTGTTTTTGAGCCCAGTCACAGGCCTCAGAGAAGGCCGGTGCCCTTTGAGGCCTGAATGCTTCCTCTGCCAGTAGCAGGGCCCCAGGGCTTCTGACAGCAGCAGAGGCCCTGTAAGGAGTGGCCTCGAGCGATCAGGTGGGCTCAGCTGAGCCACCTCCACTGGCCTGGGTCCTGTTCCTGGGGCCCCCAGCTCTGTCTGCCTTGACCTCTCCATGCCCCCTGCTCCAGGGCTCACCTGCTGCCGTCGCCGTGCCAACGGAACCCTCAGGCTGGGCAGAGCATTGTGAAATGACAGCCTCCCCTCCCCCGCCGGGGCCTGGGCCCAGGGCTGGGAGCTTGCAAGGCAAAGACACACCTCAGCTCAGCTTCTCCTGAGCTGCTCCAGAGCTCGACCCCCCGGGGCCCCGGGGCCCCAGGGCTGGGGCTCAGAGCAGGAAAGGGCGTTTTATTGGAATGTCCTTTCCTTCTTGATGATTCCTACAAACCGTTTTAAGCTCTGTACATATAGAAAAGCAACATGTGTCATGCCATTTGGGACATGCTGTTCACATGTCTAGCTCCACTAAAACCCTCCTCAGCATATTTCCGAGGCATCAAGGATGAACCAGGAACAGTGCACAGCCCTGACAAATCTGCTTCACTGTCCCAGCTTTAACAGACATCTGAGTGTCACACTACATGGCAGGTCCTGCCAGGGCAACAGCAGGGGAAGCTTCACTCGCACAGTGCTACAGCATGGGCTTCCCTCCTAGTGAACGGGTGCAGCAGGGCAAACTCCTGTCACAGAGAATGGGCACAACCACACTGCAAGCTTCATTCACACATGGTCTGGCTTCCGACAGCAAAGCAAGCCTCCTACATTGCACATACTGCACTGTAAAGCGTTAGTCTTTGGACAGCAGAGCTATCCCTCTGCATCACACATACTGGACACCCTGAAGGGCCTCCTCCAGATTGAATTGTTACTGGATCGCCGTCCTATCCCCCTGCCCCAAACCTCTCCCATTGACTGTCAGCATGCTTCTCCTTACCTTCCTGCAGATACAGCACCCCTCTAGGCCTAACGGATGGCACACCAAGCTTCACGGGGCACTTTAAGGTATTCAGTCTCCACCTTTTATCTGTCCTGCTCCTCATTTCACCACGAAGAACCACTGGCAGTATTTCAACATCATTTTGAAACTGAAGTTATGGAATAGCTACAAAACCAGGGGAATGGCGCGGCAGGGGATTTCATTCCATTTCATTCTGCCCTTTGGCTGTGTGTGCGCAGTGTCAGAAGAGTTTGAGGACTGCAGAAGACACTGGAATAGATTTCTGGGCGAAAGCGCCAGAGATTCTGGCCCCTGCCCCGATCGCCTTAAAAACGCCTTACAAACGCCTTACAAACGCCTGGCGGGCTTTGCCCTGGCGGGCAAATGTCTGAGTTGGACACTCAGCGCAGTACCTGAGGAAATTAGAGTGAGGTTTCACTCAGGGACAAGCCTGCCAACCTATGTACTATGGCAGCTGAATGGATGGGGGCATGGGGTCCTCATGTCTCAGGGATCTGCTTCTCTTATCCAAAACATCTTGCCTCCCATCAGCCTTAGCACCTAGCATATGGTAATGAGTGGAGTCTCTACACTTCCCCCGTTGCACATTTGTCAATTCCCAGAGCTCTGTTGCAGACAGGGTAAATGTATCTATGTGTGAGAGAGAGAGGGAGCCAGATAGAGAGAGAGAAAGAGAGAGAGAGAGGGGGGGAGCAGGCTCTGACAGTCACAATGAGAGAAAAGTGAAGTTGCATCCCCTCAAGCACTCCCCTGCACCCATCAACACAACAGCAAAGTTAGCTTGCATGTTCCCCGTTCTCCCCACTAACCCACCCACCCACCCTCCTCTCTTTCAGGACTTGCAGAGTGCCTAGAGACCCTGGAAATGATGGCAGCAGAGCATGGTACAAACACAAATATCAAAATAGAACTATTCCCCTACTGTCTACAAAACCAAGGAACTACTTCACCTTTGTTTTTTTCCACTTCACATTACAAGAGAAAGACGTCCTTCGTTGGCCCTTTTTACGCACTACCATTCGGTTTACACATTTCATCCTGTTGAGTCTCCCAGTCGGCAAGAGCTATATATTTGGGTGGGTGATCCCAATGAAGTCAATGGAAATAGAGAAGGTGTTAGAACGGTGATGATTGTGTGCTGCAAGTGTCTTTCCCTTGAAGTCCATAGATATCATGGCCTTGACTAGGGGGTGGTCGAAGTGGCCGATAATTTGCTCAGCAGAAAAAATGCAGAATTTTGGGCAAATTCTGCCACTTCGCCTGCTCTGCCCACAGAGAGAAATTGCCAATTTCAGGCTTTTTCTCCCTGAAATTCGGTTTTTTTATGGGAAATGTTTTTTGGTGGCCACAAGAAGTTTCAGACTGAAAACAGATAGTTTGTGAAAAAAACACCATTTCAGATGGTTTGCCAGAAGACATTGATTTTTTCCATTAAATTTTGTTTTAGCGGTCAAAAACATGATATTTCAGGGAAAAAAACACATTTCAGGAAGCAAAATCTGCATAGAAAATTGGCACAACAGCTAAAAAATGTCCCTGCAGACAGAACAGAGCTGGAGGCGAATTTAGGCAATATCGTTCCACCAGTAGTGAGGGTAACTTTGCCCACCCCTAGCCTTGACTAGGCGACTGAAAATGAATCTACAGGGACTGGCCACAAAGTCCAGATGAGGGTGTATTAAGAGCTATGCTTTTTCCTTTCTTATTGCTGCTTTTGTTTTCACACCTTAACCTACCTTTCTTCAGTGCAGTGTCTGGGCCCTGTTTTTCACATGTTCTGTTTTTGAGCCCAGTCACAGGCCTCAGAGAAGGACGGTGCCCTTTGAGGCCTGAATGCTTCCTCCGCCAGTAGCAGGGCCCCAGGGCTTCTGACAGCAGCAGAGGCCCTGTAAGGAGTGGCCTCGAGCAATCATGTGGGCTCAGCTGAGCCACCTCCACTGGCCTGGGTCCTGTTCCTGGGGCTCCCAGCTCTGTCTGCCTTGACCTCTCCATGCCCCCTGCTCCAGGGCTCACCTGCTGCCGTCGCCGTGCCAACGGAACCCTCAGGCTGGGCAGAGCATTGTGAAATGACAGCCTCCCCTCCCCCGCCGCTGGGGCCTGGGCCCAGGGCTGGGAGCTTGCAAGGCAAAGACACACCTCAGCTCAGCTTCTCCTGAGCTGCTCCAGAGCTCGACCCCCCGGGGCCCCGGGGCCCCAGGGCTGGGGCTCAGAGCAGGAAAGGGCGTTTTATTGGAATGTCCTTTCCTTCTTGATGATTCCTACAAACCGTTTTAAGCTCTGTACATATAGAAAAGCAACATGTGTCATGCCATTTGGGACATGCTGTTCACATGTCTAGCTCCACTAAAACCCTCCTCAGCATATTTCCGAGGCATCAAGGATGAACCAGGAACAGTGCACGGCCCTGACAAATCTGCTTCACTGTCCCAGCTTTAACAGACATCTGAGTGTCACACTACATGGCAGGTCCTGCCAGGGCAACAGCAGGGGAAGCTTCACTCGCACAGTGCTACAGCATGGGCTTCCCTCCTAGTGAACGGGTGCAGCAGGGCAAACTCCTGTCACAGAGAATGGGCACAACCACACTGCAAGCTTCATTCACACATGGTCTGGCTTCCGACAGCAAAGCAAGCCTCCTACATTGCACATACTGCACTGTAAAGCGTTAGTCTTTGGACAGCAGAGCTATCCCTCTGCATCACACATACTGGACACCCTGAAGGGCCTCCTCCAGATTGAATTGTTACTGGATCGCCGTCCTATCCCCCTGCCCCAAACCTCTCCCATTGACTGTCAGCATGCTTCTCCTTACCTTCCTGCAGATACAGCACCCCTCTAGGCCTAACGGATGGCACACCAAGCTTCACGGGGCACTTTAAGGTATTCAGTCTCCACCTTTTATCTGTCCTGCTCCTCATTTCACCACGAAGAACCACTGGCAGTATTTCAACATCATTTTGAAACTGAAGTTATGGAACAGCTACAAAACCAGGGGAATGGCGCGGCAGGGGATTTCATTCCATTTCATTCTGCCCTTTGGCTGTGTGTGCGCAGTGTCAGAAGAGTTTGAGGACTGCAGAAGACACTGGAATAGATTTCTGGGCGAAAGCGCCAGAGATTCTGGCCCCTGCCCCGATCGCCTTACGAACGCCTTACAAACGCCTGGCGGGCAAATGTCTGAGTTGGACACTCAGCGCAGTACCTGAGGAAATTAGAGTGAGGTTTCACTCAGGGACAAGCCTGCCAACCTATGTACTATGGCAGCTGAATGGATGGGGGCATGGGGTCCTCATGTCTCAAGGATCTGCTTCTCTTATCCAAAACATCTTGCCTCCCATCAGCCTTAGCCCCTAGCATATGGTAATGAGAGGAGTCTCTACACTTCCCCCGTTGCACATTTGTCAATTCCCAGAGCTCTGTGGCAGACAGGGTAAATGTATCTATGTGTGAGACAGAGAGGGAGCCAGATAGAGATAGAGAGAGAGAGAGAGAGAGAGAGAGAGAGAGAGAGAGAGAGAGGGGGGGGGGAGCAGGCTCTGACAGTCACAATGAGAGAAAAGTGAAGTTGCATCCCCTCAAGCACTCCCCTGCACCCATCAACACAACAGCAAAGTTAGCTTGCATGTTCCCCGTTCTCCCCACTAACCCACCCTCCCACCCTCCTCTCTTTCAGGACTTGCAGAGTGCCTAGAGACCCTGGAAATGATGGCAGCGGAGCATGGTACAAACACAAATATCAAAATAGAACTATTCCCCTACTGTCTACAAAACCAAGGAACTACTTCACCTTTGTTTTTTTCCACTTCACATTACAAGAGAAAGACGTCCTTCGTTGGCCCTTTTTACGCACTACCATTCGGTTTACACATTTCATCCTGTTGAGTCTCCCAGTCGGCAAGAGCTATATATTTGGGTGGGTGATCCCAATGAAGTCAATGGAAATAGAGAAGGTGTTAGAACGGTGATGATTGTGTGCTGCAAGTGTCTTTCCCTTGAAGTCCATAGATATCATGGCCTTGACTAGGGGGTGGTCTAAGTGGCCGATAATTTGCTCAGCAGAAAAAATGCAGAATTTTGGGCAAATTCTGCCACTTCGCCTGCTCTGCCCACAGAGAGAAATTGCCAATTTCAGGCTTTTTCTCCCTGAAATTCGGTTTTTTTATGGGAAATGTTTTTTGGTGGCCACAAGAAGTTTCAGACTGAAAACAGATAGTTTGTGAAAAAAACACCATTTCAGATGGTTTGCCAGAAGACATTGATTTTTTCCATTAAATTTTGTTTTAGCGGTCAAAAACATGATATTTCAGGGAAAAAACACATTTCAGGAAGCAAAATCTGCATAGAAAATTGGCACAACAGCTAAAAAATGTCCCTGCAGACAGAACAGAGCTGGAGGCGAATTTAGGCAATATCGTTCCACCAGTAGTGAGGGTAACTTTGCCCACCCCTAGCCTTGACTAGGGGACTGAAAATGAATCTACAGGGACTGGCCACAAAGTCCAGATGAGGGTGTATTAAGAGCTATGCTTTTTCCTTTCTTATTGCTGCTTTTGTTTTCACACCTTAACCTACCTTTCTTCAGTGCAGTGTCTGGGCCCTGTTTTTCACATGTTCTGTTTTTGAGCCCAGTCACAGGCCTCAGAGAAGGACGGTGCCCTTTGAGGCCTGAATGCTTCCTCTGCCAGTAGCAGGGCCCCAGGGCTTCTGACAGCAGCAGAGGCCCTGTGAGGAGTGGCCTCGAGCCGTCAGGTGGGCTCAGCTGAGCCACCTCCACTGGCCTGGGTCCTGTTCCTGGGGCTCCCAGCTCTGTCTGCCTTGACCTCTCCATGCCCCCTGCTCCAGGGCTCACCTGCTGCCGTCGCCGTGCCAACGGAACCCTCAGGCTGGGCAGAGCATTGTGAAATGACAGCCTCCCCTCCCCCGCCGCTGGGGCCTGGGCCCAGGGCTGGGAGCTTGCAAGGCAAAGACACACCTCAGCTCAGCTTCTCCTGAGCTGCTCCAGAGCTCGACCCCCAGGGCCCCGGGGCCCCAGGGCTGGGGCTCAGAGCAGGGAAGGGCGTTTTATTGGAATGTCCTTTCCTTCTTGATGATTCCTACAAACCGTTTTAAGCTCTGTACATATAGAAAAGCAACATGTGTCATGCCATTTGGGACATGCTGTTCACATGTCTAGCTCCACTAAAACCCTCCTCAGCATATTTCCGAGGCATCAAGGATGAACCAGGAACAGTGCACGGCCCTGACAAATCTGCTTCACTGTCCCAGCTTTAACAGACATCTGAGTGTCACACTACATGGCAGGTCCTGCCAGGGCAACAGCAGGGGAAGCTTCACCCACACAGTGCTACAGCATGGGCTTCCCTCCTAGTGAACGGGTGCAGCAGGGCAAACTCCTGTCACAGAGAATGGGCACAACCACACTGCAAGCTTCATTCACACATGGTCTGGCTTCCGACAGCAAAGCAAGCCTCCTACATTGCACATACTGCACTGTAAAGCGTTAGTCTTTGGACAGCAGAGCTATCCCTCTGCATCACACATACTGGACACCCTGAAGGGCCTCCTCCAGATTGAATTGTTACTGGATCGCCGTCCTATCCCCCTGCCCCAAACCTCTCCCATTGACTGTCAGCATGCTTCTCCTTACCTTCCTGCAGATACAGCACCCCTCTAGGCCTAACGGATGGCACACCAAGCTTCACGGGGCACTTTAAGGTATTCAGTCTCCACCTTTTATCTGTCCTGCTCCTCATTTCACCACGAAGAACCACTGGCAGTATTTCAACATCATTTTGAAACTGAAGTTATGGAACAGCTACAAAACCAGGGGAATGGCGCGGCAGGGGATTTCATTCCATTTCATTCTGCCCTTTGGCTGTGTGTGCGCAGTGTCAGAAGAGTTTGAGGACTGCAGAAGACACTGGAATAGATTTCTGGGCGAAAGCGCCAGAGATTCTGGCCCCTGCCCCGATCGCCTTACGAACGCCTTACAAACGCCTGGCGGGCAAATGTCTGAGTTGGACACTCAGCGCAGTACCTGAGGAAATTAGAGTGAGGTTTCACTCAGGGACAAGCCTGCCAACCTATGTACTATGGCAGCTGAATGGATGGGGGCATGGGGTCCTCATGTCTCAAGGATCTGCTTCTCTTATCCAAAACATCTTGCCTCCCATCAGCCTTAGCCCCTAGCATATGGTAATGAGAGGAGTCTCTACACTTCCCCCGTTGCACATTTGTCAATTCCCAGAGCTCTGTGGCAGACAGGGTAAATGTATCTATGTGTGAGACAGAGAGGGAGCCAGATAGAGATAGAGAGAGAGAGAGAGAGAGAGAGAGAGAGAGAGAGAGAGAGGGGGGGGAGCAGGCTCTGACAGTCACAATGAGAGAAAAGTGAAGTTGCATCCCCTCAAGCACTCCCCTGCACCCATCAACACAACAGCAAAGTTAGCTTGCATGTTCCCCGTTCTCCCCACTAACCCACCCAGCCACCCTCCTCTCTTTCAGGACTTGCAGAGTGCCTAGAGACCCTGGAAATGATGGCAGCGGAGCATGGTACAAACACAAATATCAAAATAGAACTATTCCCCTACTGTCTACAAAACCAAGGAACTACTTCACCTTTGTTTTTTTCCACTTCACATTACAAGAGAAAGACGTCCTTCGTTGGCCCTTTTTACGCACTACCATTCGGTTTACACATTTCATCCTGTTGAGTCTCCCAGTCGGCAAGAGCTATATATTTGGGTGGGTGATCCCAATGAAGTCAATGGAAATAGAGAAGGTGTTAGAACGGTGATGATTGTGTGCTGCAAGTGTCTTTCCCTTGAAGTCCATAGATATCATGGCCTTGACTAGGGGGTGGTCGAAGTGGCCGATAATTTGCTCAGCAGAAAAAATGCAGAATTTTGGGCAAATTCTGCCACTTCGCCTGCTCTGCCCACAGAGAGAAATTGCCAATTTCAGGCTTTTTCTCCCTGAAATTCGTTTTTTTTATGGGAAATGTTTTTTGGTGGCCACAAGAAGTTTCAGACTGAAAACAGATAGTTTGTGAAAAAAACACCATTTCAGATGGTTTGCCAGAAGACATTGATTTTTTCCATTAAATTTTGTTTTAGCGGTCAAAAACATGATATTTCAGGGAAAAACATTTCAGGAAGCAAAATCTGCATAGAAAATTGGCACAACAGCTAAAAAATGTCCCTGCAGACAGAACAGAGCTGGAGGCGAATTTAGGCAATATCGTTCCACCAGTAGTGAGGGTAACTTTGCCCACCCCTAGCCTTGACTAGGGGACTGAAAATGAATCTACAGGGACTGGCCACAAAGTCCAGATGAGGGTGTATTAAGAGCTATGCTTTTTCCTTTCTTATTGCTGCTTTTGTTTTCACACCTTAACCTTCCTTTCTTCAGTGCAGTGTCTGGGCCCTGTTTTTCACATGTTCTGTTTTTGAGCCCAGCCACAGGCCTCAGAGAAGGACGGTGCCCTTTGAGGCCTGAATGCTTCCTCTGCCAGTAGCAGGGCCCCAGGGCTTCTGACAGCAGCAGAGGCCCTGTAAGGAGTGGCCTCGAGCGATCAGGTGGGCTCAGCTGAGCCACGTCCACTGGCCTGGGTCCTGTTCCTGGGGCCCCCAGCTCTGTCTGCCTTGACCTCTCCATGCCCCCTGCTCCAGGGCTCACCTGCTGCCGTCGCCGTGCCAACGGAACCCTCAGGCTGGGCAGAGCATTGTGAAATGACAGCCTCCCCTCCCCCGCCGGGGCCTGGGCCCAGGGCTGGGAGCTTGCAAGGCAAAGACACACCTCAGCTCAGCTTCTCCTGAGCTGCTCCAGAGCTCGACCCCCCGGGGCCCCGGGGCCCCAGGGCTGGGGCTCAGAGCAGGAAAGGGCGTTTTATTGGAATGTCCTTTCCTTCTTGATGATTCCTACAAACCGTTTTAAGCTCTGTACATATAGAAAAGCAACATGTGTCATGCCATTTGAGACATGCTGTTCACATGTCTAGCTCCACTAAAACCCTCCTCAGCATATTTCCGAGGCATCAAGGATGAACCAGGAACAGTGCACGGCCCTGACAAATCTGCTTCACTGTCCCAGCTTTAACAGACATCTGAGTGTCACACTACATGGCAGGTCCTGCCAGGGCAACAGCAGGGGAAGCTTCACTCGCACAGTGCTACAGCATGGGCTTCCCTCCTAGTGAACGGGTGCAGCAGGGCAAACTCCTGTCACAGAGAATGGGCACAACCACACTGCAAGCTTCATTCACACATGGTCTGGCTTCCGACAGCAAAGCAAGCCTCCTACATTGCACATACTGCACTGTAAAGCGTTAGTCTTTGGACAGCAGAGCTATCCCTCTGCATCACACATACTGGACACCCTGAAGGGCCTCCTCCAGATTGAATTGTTACTGGATCGCCGTCCTATCCCCCTGCCCCAAACCTCTCCCATTGACTGTCAGCATGCTTCTCCTTACCTTCCTGCAGATACAGCACCCCTCTAGGCCTAACGGATGGCACACCAAGCTTCACGGGGCACTTTAAGGTATTCAGTCTCCACCTTTTATCTGTCCTGCTCCTCATTTCACCACGAAGAACCACTGGCAGTATTTCAACATCATTTTGAAACTGAAGTTATGGAACAGCTACAAAACCAGGGGAATGGCGCGGCAGGGGATTTCATTCCATTTCATTCTGCCCTTTGGCTGTGTGTGCGCAGTGTCAGAAGAGTTTGAGGACTGCAGAAGACACTGGAATAGATTTCTGGGCGAAAGCGCCAGAGATTCTGGCCCCTGCCCCGATCGCCTTACGAACGCCTTACAAACGCCTGGCGGGCAAATGTCTGAGTTGGACACTCAGCGCAGTACCTGAGGAAATTAGAGTGAGGTTTGACTCAGGGACAAGCCTGCCAACCTATGTACTATGGCAGCTGAATGGATGTGGGCATGGGGTCCTCATGTCTCAGGGATCTGCTTCTCTTATCCAAAACATCTTGCCTCCCATCAGCCTTAGCACCTAGCATATGGTAATGAGTGGAGTCTCTACACTTCCCCCGTTGCACATTTGTCAATTCCCAGAGCTCTGTTGCAGACAGGGTAAATGTATCTATGTGTGAGAGAGAGAGGGAGCCAGATAGAGAGAGAGAAAGAGAGAGAGAGAGGGGGGGAGCAGGCTCTGACAGTCACAATGAGAGAAAAGTGAAGTTGCATCCCCTCAAGCACTCCCCTGCACCCATCAACACAACAGCAAAGTTAGCTTGCATGTTCCCCGTTCTCCCCACTAACCCACCCACCCACCCACCCTCCTCTCTTTCAGGACTTGCAGAGTGCCTAGAGACCCTGGAAATGATGGCAGCGGAGCATGGTACAAACACAAATATCAAAATAGAACTATTCCCCTACTGTCTACAAAACCAAGGAACTACTTCACCTTTGTTTTTTTCCACTTCACATTACAAGAGAAAGACGTTCTTCGTTGGCCCTTTTTACGCACTACCATTCGGTTTACACATTTCATCCTGTTGAGTCTCCTAGTCGGCAAGAGCTATATATTTGGGTGGGTGATCCCAATGAAGTCAATGGAAATAGAGAAGGTGTTAGAACGGTGATGATTGTGTGCTGCAAGTGTCTTTCCCTTGAAGTCCATAGATATCATGGCCTTGACTAGGGGGTGGTCGAAGTGGCCGATAATTTGCTCAGCAGAAAAAATGCAAAATTTTGGGCAAATTCTGCCACTTCGCCTGCTCTGCCCACAGAGAGAAATTGCCAATTTCAGGCTTTTTCTCCCTGAAATTCGGTTTTTTTATGGGAAATGTTTTTTGGTGGCCACAAGAAGTTTCAGACTGAAAACAGATAGTTTGTGAAAAAAACACCATTTCAGATGGTTTGCCAGAAGACATTGATTTTTTCCATTAAATTTTGTTTTAGCGGTCAAAAACATGATATTTCAGGGAAAAAACACATTTCAGGAAGCAAAATCTGCATAGAAAATTGGCACAACAGCCAAAAAATGTCCCTGCAGACAGAACAGAGCTGGAGGCGAATTTAGGCAATATCGTTCCACCAGTAGTGAGGGTAACTTTGCCCACCCCTAGCCTTGACTAGGGGACTGAAAATGAATCTACAGGGACTGGCCACAAAGTCCAGATGAGGGTGTATTAAGAGCTATGCTTTTTCCTTTCTTATTGGTGCTTTTGTTTTCACACCTTAACCTACCTTTCTTCAGTGCAGTGTCTGGGCCCTGTTTTTCACATGTTCTGTTTTTGAGCCCAGTCACAGGCCTCAGAGAAGGACGGTGCCCTTTGAGGCCTGAATGCTTCCTCCGCCAGTAGCAGGGCCCCAGGGCTTCTGACAGCAGCAGAGGCCCTGTAAGGAGTGGCCTCGAGCGATCAGGTGGGCACAGCTGAGCCACGTCCACTGGCCTGGGTCCTGTTCCTGGGGCTCCCAGCTCTGTCTGCCTTGACCTCTCCATGCCCCCTGCTCCAGGGCTCACCTGCTGCTGTCGCCGTGTCAACGGAACCCTCAGGCTGGGCAGAGCATTGTGAAATGACAGCCTCCCCTCCCCCGCCGGGGCCTGGGCCCAGGGCCCAGGGCTGGGAGCTTGCAAGGCAAAGACACACCTCAGCTCAGCTTCTCCTGAGCTGCTCCAGAGCTCGATCCCCTGGGGCCCCGGGGCCCCAGGGCTGGGGCTCAGAGCAGGAACGGGCGTTTTATTGGAATGTCCTTTCCTTCTTGATGATTCCTACAAACCGTTTTAAGCTCTGTACATATAGAAAAGCAACATGTGTCATGCCATTTGGGACATGCTGTTCACATGTCTAGCTCCACTAAAACCCTCCTCAGCATATTTCCGAGGCATCAAGGATGAACCAGGAACAGTGCACGGCCCTGACAAATCTGCTTCACTGTCCCAGCTTTAACAGACATCTGAGTGTCACACTACATGGCAGGTCCTGCCAGGGCAACAGCAGGGGAAGCTTCACTCGCACAGTGCTACAGCATGGGCTTCCCTCCTAGTGAAAGGGTGCAGCATGGCAAACTCCTGTCACAGAGAATGGGCACAACCACACTGCAAGCTTCATTCACACATGGTCTGGCTTCCGACAGCAAAGCAAGCCTCCTACATTGCACATATGCACTGTAAAGCGTTAGTCTTTGGACAGCAGAGCTATCCCTCTGCATCACACATACTGGACACCCTGAAGGGCCTCCTCCAGATTGAATTGTTACTGGATCGCCGTCCTATCCCCCTGCCCCAAACCTCTCCCATTGACTGTCAGCATGCTTCTCCTTACCTTCCTGCAGATACAGCACCCCTCTAGGCCTAACGGATGGCACACCAAGCTTCACGGGGCACTTTAAGGTATTCAGTCTCCACCTTTTATCTGTCCTGCTCCTCATTTCACCACGAAGAACCACTGGCAGTATTTCAACATCATTTTGAAACTGAAGTTATGGAACTGCTACAAAACCAGGGGAATGGCGCGGCAGGGGATTTCATTCCATTTCATTCTGCCCTTTGGCTGTGTGTGCGCAGTGTCAGAAGAGTTTGAGGACTGCAGAAGACACTGGAATAGATTTCTGGGCGAAATTGCCAGAGATTCTGGCCCTTGCCCCGATCGCCTTACAAACGCCTGGCGGGCTTTGCCCTGGCAGGCAAATGTCTGAGTTGGACACTCAGTGCAGTACCTGAGGAAATTAGAGTGAGGTTTCACTCAGGGACAAGCCTGCCAACCTATGTACTATGGCAGCTGAATGGATGGGGGCATGGGGTCCTCATGTCTCAAGGATCTGCTTCTCTTATCCAAAGCATCTTGCCTCCCATCAGCCTTAGCCCCTAGCATATGGTAATGAGAGGAGTCTCTACACTTCCCCCGTTGCACATTTGTCAATTCCCAGAGCTCTGTGGCAGACAGGGTAAATGTATCTATGTGTGAGACAGAGAGGGAGCCAGATAGAGATAGAGAGAGAGAGAGAGAGAGAGAGAGAGAGAGAGAGAGAGGGGGGGGGGGAGCAGGCTCTGACAGTCACAATGAGAGAAAAGTGAAGTTGCATCCCCTCAAGCACTCCCCTGCACCCATCAACACAACAGCAAAGTTAGCTTGCATGTTCCCCGTTCTCCCCACTAACCCACCCACCCACCCACCCACCCTCCTCTCTTTCAGGACTTGCAGAGTGCCTAGAGACCCTGGAAATGATGGCAGCGGAGCATGGTACAAACACAAATATCAAAATAGAACTATTCCCCTACTGTCTACAAAACCAAGGAACTACTTCACCTTTGTTTTTTTCCACTTCACATTACAAGAGAAAGACGTCCTTCGTTGGCCCTTTTTACGCACTACCATTCGGTTTACACATTTCATCCTGTTGAGTCTCCCAGTCGGCAAGAGCTATATATTTGGGTGGGTGATCCCAATGAAGTCAATGGAAATAGAGAAGGTGTTAGAACGGTGATGATTGTGTGCTGCAAGTGTCTTTCCCTTGAAGTCCATAGATATCATGGCCTTGACTAGGGGGTGGTCGAAGTGGCCGATAATTTGCTCAGCAGAAAAAATGCAGAATTTTGGGCAAATTCTGCCACTTCGCCTGCTCTGCCCACAGAGAGAAATTGCCAATTTCAGGCTTTTTCTCCCTGAAATTCGGTTTTTTTATGGGAAATGTTTTTTGGTGGCCACAAGAAGTTTCAGACTGAAAACAGATAGTTTGTGAAAAAAACACCATTTCAGATGGTTTGCCAGAAGACATTGATTTTTTCCATTAAATTTTGTTTTAGCGGTCAAAAACATGATATTTCAGGGAAAAAACACATTTCAGGAAGCAAAATCTGCATAGAAAATTGGCACAACAGCCAAAAAATGTCCCTGCAGACAGAACAGAGCTGGAGGCGAATTTAGGCAATATCGTTCCACCAGTAGTGAGGGTAACTTTGCCCACCCCTAGCCTTGACTAGGGGACTGAAAATGAATCTACAGGGACTGGCCACAAAGTCCAGATGAGGGTGTATTAAGAGCTATGCTTTTTCCTTTCTTATTGGTATTTTTGTTTTCACACCTTAACCTACCTTTCTTCAGTGCAGTGTCTGGGCCCTGTTTTTCACATGTTCTGTTTTTGAGCCCAGTCACAGGCCTCAGAGAAGGACGGTGCCCTTTGAGGCCTGAATGCTTCCTCCGCCAGTAGCAGGGCCCCAGGGCTTCTGACAGCAGCAGAGGCCCTGTAAGGAGTGGCCTCGAGCGATCAGGTGGGCTCAGCTGAGCCACCTCCACTGGCCTGGGTCCTGTTCCTGGGGCTCCCAGCTCTGTCTGCCTTGACCTCTCCATGCCCCCTGCTCCAGGGCTCACCTGCTGCCGTCGCCGTGCCAACAGAACCCTCAGGCTGGGCAGAGCATTGTGAAATGACAGCCTCCCCTACCCCGCCGGGGCCTGGGCCCAGGGCTGGGAGCTTGCAAGGCAAAGACACACCTCAGCTCAGCTTCTCCTGAGCTGCTCCAGAGCTCGACCCCCCGGGGCCCCGGGGCCCCAGGGCTGGGGCTCAGAGCAGGAAAGGGCGTTTTATTGGAATGTCCTTTCCTTCTTGATGATTCCTACAAACCGTTTTAAGCTCTGTACATATAGAAAAGCAACATGTGTCATGCCATTTGGGACATGCTGTTCACATGTCTAGCTCCACTAAAACCCTCCTCAGCATATTTCCGAGGCATCAAGGATGAACCAGGAACAGTGCACGGCCCTGACAAATCTGCTTCACTGTCCCAGCTTTAACAGACATCTGAGTGTCACACTACATGGCAGGTCCTGCCAGGGCAACAGCAGGGGAAGCTTCACTCGCACAGTGCTACAGCATGGGCTTCCCTCCTAGTGAACGGGTGCAGCAGGGCAAACTCCTGTCACAGAGAATGGGCACAACCACACTGCAAGCTTCATTCACACATGGTCTGGCTTCCGACAGCAAAGCAAGCCTCCTACATTGCACATACTGCACTGTAAAGCGTTAGTCTTTGGACAGCAGAGCTATCCCTCTGCATCACACATACTGGACACCCTGAAGGGCCTCCTCCAGATTGAATTGTTACTGGATCGCCGTCCTATCCCCCTGCCCCAAACCTCTCCCATTGACTGTCAGCATGCTTCTCCTTACCTTCCTGCAGATACAGCACCCCTCTAGGCCTAACGGATGGCACACCAAGCTTCACGGGGCACTTTAAGGTATTCAGTCTCCACCTTTTATCTGTCCTGCTCCTCATTTCACCACGAAGAACCACTGGCAGTATTTCAACATCATTTTGAAACTGAAGTTATGGAACAGCTACAAAACCAGGGGAATGGCGCGGCAGGGGATTTCATTCCATTTCATTCTGCCCTTTGGCTGTGTGTGCGCAGTGTCAGAAGAGTTTGAGGACTGCAGAAGACACTGGAATAGATTTCTGGGCGAAAGCGCCAGAGATTCTGGCCCCTGCCCCGATCGCCTTACGAACGCCTTACAAACGCCTGGCGGGCAAATGTCTGAGTTGGACACTCAGCGCAGTACCTGAGGAAATTAGAGTGAGGTTTCACTCAGGGACAAGCCTGCCAACCTATGTACTATGGCAGCTGAATGGATGGGGGCATGGGGTCCTCATGTCTCAAGGATCTGCTTCTCTTATCCAAAACATCTTGCCTCCCATCAGCCTTAGCCCCTAGCATATGGTAATGAGAGGAGTCTCTACACTTCCCCCGTTGCACATTTGTCAATTCCCAGAGCTCTGTGGCAGACAGGGTAAATGTATCTATGTGTGAGACAGAGAGGGAGCCAGATAGAGATAGAGAGAGAGAGAGAGAGAGAGAGAGAGAGAGAGAGAGAGAGGGGGGGGAGCAGGCTCTGACAGTCACAATGAGAGAAAAGTGAAGTTGCATCCCCTCAAGCACTCCCCTGCACCCATCAACACAACAGCAAAGTTAGCTTGCATGTTCCCCGTTCTCCCCACTAACCCACCCAGCCACCCTCCTCTCTTTCAGGACTTGCAGAGTGCCTAGAGACCCTGGAAATGATGGCAGCGGAGCATGGTACAAACACAAATATCAAAATAGAACTATTCCCCTACTGTCTACAAAACCAAGGAACTACTTCACCTTTGTTTTTTTCCACTTCACATTACAAGAGAAAGACGTCCTTCGTTGGCCCTTTTTACGCACTACCATTCGGTTTACACATTTCATCCTGTTGAGTCTCCCAGTCGGCAAGAGCTATATATTTGGGTGGGTGATCCCAATGAAGTCAATGGAAATAGAGAAGGTGTTAGAACGGTGATGATTGTGTGCTGCAAGTGTCTTTCCCTTGAAGTCCATAGATATCATGGCCTTGACTAGGGGGTGGTCGAAGTGGCCGATAATTTGCTCAGCAGAAAAAATGCAGAATTTTGGGCAAATTCTGCCACTTCGCCTGCTCTGCCCACAGAGAGAAATTGCCAATTTCAGGCTTTTTCTCCCTGAAATTCGTTTTTTTTATGGGAAATGTTTTTTGGTGGCCACAAGAAGTTTCAGACTGAAAACAGATAGTTTGTGAAAAAAACACCATTTCAGATGGTTTGCCAGAAGACATTGATTTTTTCCATTAAATTTTGTTTTAGCGGTCAAAAACATGATATTTCAGGGAAAAACATTTCAGGAAGCAAAATCTGCATAGAAAATTGGCACAACAGCTAAAAAATGTCCCTGCAGACAGAACAGAGCTGGAGGCGAATTTAGGCAATATCGTTCCACCAGTAGTGAGGGTAACTTTGCCCACCCCTAGCCTTGACTAGGGGACTGAAAATGAATCTACAGGGACTGGCCACAAAGTCCAGATGAGGGTGTATTAAGAGCTATGCTTTTTCCTTTCTTATTGCTGCTTTTGTTTTCACACCTTAACCTTCCTTTCTTCAGTGCAGTGTCTGGGCCCTGTTTTTCACATGTTCTGTTTTTGAGCCCAGCCACAGGCCTCAGAGAAGGACGGTGCCCTTTGAGGCCTGAATGCTTCCTCTGCCAGTAGCAGGGCCCCAGGGCTTCTGACAGCAGCAGAGGCCCTGTAAGGAGTGGCCTCGAGCGATCAGGTGGGCTCAGCTGAGCCACGTCCACTGGCCTGGGTCCTGTTCCTGGGGCCCCCAGCTCTGTCTGCCTTGACCTCTCCATGCCCCCTGCTCCAGGGCTCACCTGCTGCCGTCGCCGTGCCAACGGAACCCTCAGGCTGGGCAGAGCATTGTGAAATGACAGCCTCCCCTCCCCCGCCGGGGCCTGGGCCCAGGGCTGGGAGCTTGCAAGGCAAAGACACACCTCAGCTCAGCTTCTCCTGAGCTGCTCCAGAGCTCGACCCCCCGGGGCCCCGGGGCCCCAGGGCTGGGGCTCAGAGCAGGAAAGGGCGTTTTATTGGAATGTCCTTTCCTTCTTGATGATTCCTACAAACCGTTTTAAGCTCTGTACATATAGAAAAGCAACATGTGTCATGCCATTTGGGACATGCTGTTCACATGTCTAGCTCCACTAAAACCCTCCTCAGCATATTTCCGAGGCATCAAGGATGAACCAGGAACAGTGCACGGCCCTGACAAATCTGCTTCACTGTCCCAGCTTTAACAGACATCTGAGTGTCACACTACATGGCAGGTCCTGCCAGGGCAACAGCAGGGGAAGCTTCACTCGCACAGTGCTACAGCATGGGCTTCCCTCCTAGTGAACGGGTGCAGCAGGGCAAACTCCTGTCACAGAGAATGGGCACAACCACACTGCAAGCTTCATTCACACATGGTCTGGCTTCCGACAGCAAAGCAAGCCTCCTACATTGCACATACTGCACTGTAAAGCGTTAGTCTTTGGACAGCAGAGCTATCCCTCTGCATCACACATACTGGACACCCTGAAGGGCCTCCTCCAGATTGAATTGTTACTGGATCGCCGTCCTATCCCCCTGCCCCAAACCTCTCCCATTGACTGTCAGCATGCTTCTCCTTACCTTCCTGCAGATACAGCACCCCTCTAGGCCTAACGGATGGCACACCAAGCTTCACGGGGCACTTTAAGGTATTCAGTCTCCACCTTTTATCTGTCCTGCTCCTCATTTCACCACGAAGAACCACTGGCAGTATTTCAACATCATTTTGAAACTGAAGTTATGGAACAGCTACAAAACCAGGGGAATGGCGCGGCAGGGGATTTCATTCCATTTCATTCTGCCATTTGGCTGTGTGTGCGCAGTGTCAGAAGAGTTTGAGGACTGCAGAAGACACTGGAATAGATTTCTGGGCGAAAGCGCCAGAGATTCTGGCCCCTGCCCCGATCGCCTTACGAACGCCTTACAAACGCCTGGCGGGCAAATGTCTGAGTTGGACACTCAGCGCAGTACCTGAGGAAATTAGAGTGAGGTTTGACTCAGGGACAAGCCTGCCAACCTATGTACTATGGCAGCTGAATGGATGTGGGCATGGGGTCCTCATGTCTCAGGGATCTGCTTCTCTTATCCAAAACATCTTGCCTCCCATCAGCCTTAGCACCTAGCATATGGTAATGAGTGGAGTCTCTACACTTCCCCCGTTGCACATTTGTCAATTCCCAGAGCTCTGTTGCAGACAGGGTAAATGTATCTATGTGTGAGAGAGAGAGGGAGCCAGATAGAGAGAGAGAAAGAGAGAGAGAGAGGGGGGGAGCAGGCTCTGACAGTCACAATGAGAGAAAAGTGAAGTTGCATCCCCTCAAGCACTCCCCTGCACCCATCAACACAACAGCAAAGTTAGCTTGCATGTTCCCCGTTCTCCCCACTAACCCACCCACCCACCCACCCTCCTCTCTTTCAGGACTTGCAGAGTGCCTAGAGACCCTGGAAATGATGGCAGCGGAGCATGGTACAAACACAAATATCAAAATAGAACTATTCCCCTACTGTCTACAAAACCAAGGAACTACTTCACCTTTGTTTTTTTCCACTTCACATTACAAGAGAAAGACGTTCTTCGTTGGCCCTTTTTACGCACTACCATTCGGTTTACACATTTCATCCTGTTGAGTCTCCTAGTCGGCAAGAGCTATATATTTGGGTGGGTGATCCCAATGAAGTCAATGGAAATAGAGAAGGTGTTAGAACGGTGATGATTGTGTGCTGCAAGTGTCTTTCCCTTGAAGTCCATAGATATCATGGCCTTGACTAGGGGGTGGTCGAAGTGGCCGATAATTTGCTCAGCAGAAAAAATGCAAAATTTTGGGCAAATTCTGCCACTTCGCCTGCTCTGCCCACAGAGAGAAATTGCCAATTTCAGGCTTTTTCTCCCTGAAATTCGGTTTTTTTATGGGAAATGTTTTTTGGTGGCCACAAGAAGTTTCAGACTGAAAACAGATAGTTTGTGAAAAAAACACCATTTCAGATGGTTTGCCAGAAGACATTGATTTTTTCCATTAAATTTTGTTTTAGCGGTCAAAAACATGATATTTCAGGGAAAAAACACATTTCAGGAAGCAAAATCTGCATAGAAAATTGGCACAACAGCCAAAAAATGTCCCTGCAGACAGAACAGAGCTGGAGGCGAATTTAGGCAATATCGTTCCACCAGTAGTGAGGGTAACTTTGCCCACCCCTAGCCTTGACTAGGGGACTGAAAATGAATCTACAGGGACTGGCCACAAAGTCCAGATGAGGGTGTATTAAGAGCTATGCTTTTTCCTTTCTTATTGGTGCTTTTGTTTTCACACCTTAACCTACCTTTCTTCAGTGCAGTGTCTGGGCCCTGTTTTTCACATGTTCTGTTTTTGAGCCCAGTCACAGGCCTCAGAGAAGGACGGTGCCCTTTGAGGCCTGAATGCTTCCTCCGCCAGTAGCAGGGCCCCAGGGCTTCTGACAGCAGCAGAGGCCCTGTAAGGAGTGGCCTCGAGCGATCAGGTGGGCACAGCTGAGCCACGTCCACTGGCCTGGGTCCTGTTCCTGGGGCTCCCAGCTCTGTCTGCCTTGACCTCTCCATGCCCCCTGCTCCAGGGCTCACCTGCTGCTGTCGCCGTGTCAACGGAACCCTCAGGCTGGGCAGAGCATTGTGAAATGACAGCCTCCCCTCCCCCGCCGGGGCCTGGGCCCAGGGCCCAGGGCTGGGAGCTTGCAAGGCAAAGACACACCTCAGCTCAGCTTCTCCTGAGCTGCTCCAGAGCTCGATCCCCTGGGGCCCCGGGGCCCCAGGGCTGGGGCTCAGAGCAGGAACGGGCGTTTTATTGGAATGTCCTTTCCTTCTTGATGATTCCTACAAACCGTTTTAAGCTCTGTACATATAGAAAAGCAACATGTGTCATGCCATTTGGGACATGCTGTTCACATGTCTAGCTCCACTAAAACCCTCCTCAGCATATTTCCGAGGCATCAAGGATGAACCAGGAACAGTGCACGGCCCTGACAAATCTGCTTCACTGTCCCAGCTTTAACAGACATCTGAGTGTCACACTACATGGCAGGTCCTGCCAGGGCAACAGCAGGGGAAGCTTCACTCGCACAGTGCTACAGCATGGGCTTCCCTCCTAGTGAAAGGGTGCAGCATGGCAAACTCCTGTCACAGAGAATGGGCACAACCACACTGCAAGCTTCATTCACACATGGTCTGGCTTCCGACAGCAAAGCAAGCCTCCTACATTGCACATATGCACTGTAAAGCGTTAGTCTTTGGACAGCAGAGCTATCCCTCTGCATCACACATACTGGACACCCTGAAGGGCCTCCTCCAGATTGAATTGTTACTGGATCGCCGTCCTATCCCCCTGCCCCAAACCTCTCCCATTGACTGTCAGCATGCTTCTCCTTACCTTCCTGCAGATACAGCACCCCTCTAGGCCTAACGGATGGCACACCAAGCTTCACGGGGCACTTTAAGGTATTCAGTCTCCACCTTTTATCTGTCCTGCTCCTCATTTCACCACGAAGAACCACTGGCAGTATTTCAACATCATTTTGAAACTGAAGTTATGGAACTGCTACAAAACCAGGGGAATGGCGCGGCAGGGGATTTCATTCCATTTCATTCTGCCCTTTGGCTGTGTGTGCGCAGTGTCAGAAGAGTTTGAGGACTGCAGAAGACACTGGAATAGATTTCTGGGCGAAATTGCCAGAGATTCTGGCCCTTGCCCCGATCGCCTTACAAACGCCTGGCGGGCTTTGCCCTGGCAGGCAAATGTCTGAGTTGGACACTCAGTGCAGTACCTGAGGAAATTAGAGTGAGGTTTCACTCAGGGACAAGCCTGCCAACCTATGTACTATGGCAGCTGAATGGATGGGGGCATGGGGTCCTCATGTCTCAAGGATCTGCTTCTCTTATCCAAAGCATCTTGCCTCCCATCAGCCTTAGCCCCTAGCATATGGTAATGAGAGGAGTCTCTACACTTCCCCCGTTGCACATTTGTCAATTCCCAGAGCTCTGTGGCAGACAGGGTAAATGTATCTATGTGTGAGACAGAGAGGGAGCCAGATAGAGATAGAGAGAGAGAGAGAGAGAGAGAGAGAGAGAGAGAGAGAGGGGGGGGGGAGCAGGCTCTGACAGTCACAATGAGAGAAAAGTGAAGTTGCATCCCCTCAAGCACTCCCCTGCACCCATCAACACAACAGCAAAGTTAGCTTGCATGTTCCCCGTTCTCCCCACTAACCCACCCACCCACCCACCCACCCTCCTCTCTTTCAGGACTTGCAGAGTGCCTAGAGACCCTGGAAATGATGGCAGCGGAGCATGGTACAAACACAAATATCAAAATAGAACTATTCCCCTACTGTCTACAAAACCAAGGAACTACTTCACCTTTGTTTTTTTCCACTTCACATTACAAGAGAAAGACGTCCTTCGTTGGCCCTTTTTACGCACTACCATTCGGTTTACACATTTCATCCTGTTGAGTCTCCCAGTCGGCAAGAGCTATATATTTGGGTGGGTGATCCCAATGAAGTCAATGGAAATAGAGAAGGTGTTAGAACGGTGATGATTGTGTGCTGCAAGTGTCTTTCCCTTGAAGTCCATAGATATCATGGCCTTGACTAGGGGGTGGTCGAAGTGGCCGATAATTTGCTCAGCAGAAAAAATGCAGAATTTTGGGCAAATTCTGCCACTTCGCCTGCTCTGCCCACAGAGAGAAATTGCCAATTTCAGGCTTTTTCTCCCTGAAATTCGGTTTTTTTATGGGAAATGTTTTTTGGTGGCCACAAGAAGTTTCAGACTGAAAACAGATAGTTTGTGAAAAAAACACCATTTCAGATGGTTTGCCAGAAGACATTGATTTTTTCCATTAAATTTTGTTTTAGCGGTCAAAAACATGATATTTCAGGGAAAAAACACATTTCAGGAAGCAAAATCTGCATAGAAAATTGGCACAACAGCCAAAAAATGTCCCTGCAGACAGAACAGAGCTGGAGGCGAATTTAGGCAATATCGTTCCACCAGTAGTGAGGGTAACTTTGCCCACCCCTAGCCTTGACTAGGGGACTGAAAATGAATCTACAGGGACTGGCCACAAAGTCCAGATGAGGGTGTATTAAGAGCTATGCTTTTTCCTTTCTTATTGGTATTTTTGTTTTCACACCTTAACCTACCTTTCTTCAGTGCAGTGTCTGGGCCCTGTTTTTCACATGTTCTGTTTTTGAGCCCAGTCACAGGCCTCAGAGAAGGACGGTGCCCTTTGAGGCCTGAATGCTTCCTCCGCCAGTAGCAGGGCCCCAGGGCTTCTGACAGCAGCAGAGGCCCTGTAAGGAGTGGCCTCGAGCGATCAGGTGGGCTCAGCTGAGCCACCTCCACTGGCCTGGGTCCTGTTCCTGGGGCTCCCAGCTCTGTCTGCCTTGACCTCTCCATGCCCCCTGCTCCAGGGCTCACCTGCTGCCGTCGCCGTGCCAACAGAACCCTCAGGCTGGGCAGAGCATTGTGAAATGACAGCCTCCCCTACCCCGCCGGGGCCTGGGCCCAGGGCTGGGAGCTTGCAAGGCAAAGACACACCTCAGCTCAGCTTCTCCTGAGCTGCTCCAGAGCTCGACCCCCCGGGGCCCCGGGGCCCCAGGGCTGGGGCTCAGAGCAGGAAAGGGCGTTTTATTGGAATGTCCTTTCCTTCTTGATGATTCCTACAAACCGTTTTAAGCTCTGTACATATAGAAAAGCAACATGTGTCATGCCATTTGGGACATGCTGTTCACATGTCTAGCTCCACTAAAACCCTCCTCAGCATATTTCCGAGGCATCAAGGATGAACCAGGAACAGTGCACGGCCCTGACAAATCTGCTTCACTGTCCCAGCTTTAACAGACATCTGAGTGTCACACTACATGGCAGGTCCTGCCAGGGCAACAGCAGGGGAAGCTTCACTCGCACAGTGCTACAGCATGGGCTTCCCTCCTAGTGAACGGGTGCAGCAGGGCAAACTCCTGTCACAGAGAATGGGCACAACCACACTGCAAGCTTCATTCACACATGGTCTGGCTTCCGACAGCAAAGCAAGCCTCCTACATTGCACATACTGCACTGTAAAGCGTTAGTCTTTGGACAGCAGAGCTATCCCTCTGCATCACACATACTGGACACCCTGAAGGGCCTCCTCCAGATTGAATTGTTACTGGATCGCCGTCCTATCCCCCTGCCCCAAACCTCTCCCATTGACTGTCAGCATGCTTCTCCTTACCTTCCTGCAGATACAGCACCCCTCTAGGCCTAACGGATGGCACACCAAGCTTCACGGGGCACTTTAAGGTATTCAGTCTCCACCTTTTATCTGTCCTGCTCCTCATTTCACCACGAAGAACCACTGGCAGTATTTCAACATCATTTTGAAACTGAAGTTATGGAACAGCTACAAAACCAGGGGAATGGCGCGGCAGGGGATTTCATTCCATTTCATTCTGCCCTTTGGCTGTGTGTGCGCAGTGTCAGAAGAGTTTGAGGACTGCAGAAGACACTGGAATAGATTTCTGGGCAAAAGCGCCAGAGATTCTGGCCCCTGCCCCGATCGCCTTACAAACGCCTTACAAACGCCTGGCGGGCTTTGCCCTGGCGGGCAAATGTCAGAGTTGGACACTCAGCGCAGTACCTGAGGAAATTAGAGTGAGGTTTCACTCAGGGACAAGCCTGCCAACCTATGTACTATGGCAGCTGAATGGATGGGGGCATGGGGTCCTCATGTCTCAAGGATCTGCTTCTCTTATCCAAAACATCTTGCCTCCCATCAGCCTTAGCCCCTAGCATATGGTAATGAGAGGAGTCTCTACACTTCCCCCGTTGCACATTTGTCAATTCCCAGAGCTCTGTGGCAGACAGGGTAAATGTATCTATGTGTGAGACAGAGAGGGAGCCAGATAGAGATAGAGAGAGAGAGAGAGGGGGGGGGAGCAGGCTCTGACAGTCACAATGAGAGAAAAGTGAAGTTGCATCCCCTCAAGCACTCCCCTGCACCCATCAACACAACAGCAAAGTTAGCTTGCATGTTCCCCGTTCTCCCCACTAACCCACCCACCCACCCACCCTCCTCTCTTTCAGGACTTGCAGAGTGCCTAGAGACCCTGGAAATGATGGCAGCGGAGCATGGTACAAACACAAATATCAAAATAGAACTATTCCCCTACTGTCTACAAAACCAAGGAACTACTTCACCTTTGTTTTTTTCCACTTCACATTACAAGAGAAAGACGTCCTTCGTTGGCCCTTTTTACGCACTACCATTCAGTTTACACATTTCATCCTGTTGAGTCTCCCAGTCGGCAAGAGCTATATATTTGGGTGGGTGATCCCAATGAAGTCAATGGAAATAGAGAAGGTGTTAGAACGGTGATGATTGTGTGCTGCAAGTGTCTTTCCCTTGAAGTCCATAGATATCATGGCCTTGACTAGGGGGTGGTCGAAGTGGCCGATAATTTGCTCAGCAGAAAAAATGCAGAATTTTGGGCAAATTCTGCCACTTCGCCTGCTCTGCCCACAGAGAGAAATTGCCAATTTCAGGCTTTTTCTCCCTGAAATTCGTTTTTTTTATGGGAAATGTTTTTTGGTGGCCACAAGAAGTTTCAGACTGAAAACAGATAGTTTGTGAAAAAAACACCATTTCAGATGGTTTGCCAGAAGACATTGATTTTTTCCATTAAATTTTGTTTTAGCGGTCAAAAACATGATATTTCAGGGAAAAACATTTCAGGAAGCAAAATCTGCATAGAAAATTGGCACAACAGCTAAAAAATGTCCCTGCAGACAGAACAGAGCTGGAGGCGAATTTAGGCAATATCGTTCCACCAGTAGTGAGGGTAACTTTGCCCACCCCTAGCCTTGACTAGGGGACTGAAAATGAATCTACAGGGACTGGCCACAAAGTCCAGATGAGGGTGTATTAAGAGCTATGCTTTTTCCTTTCTTATTGCTGCTTTTGTTTTCACACCTTAACCTACCTTTCTTCAGTGCAGTGTCTGGGCCCTGTTTTTCACATGTTCTGTTTTTGAGCCCAGTCACAGGCCTCAGAGAAGGCCGGTGCCCTTTGAGGCCTGAATGCTTCCTCTGCCAGTAGCAGGGCCCCAGGGCTTCTGACAGCAGCAGAGGCCCTGTAAGGAGTGGCCTCGAGCGATCAGGTGGGCTCAGCTGAGCCACCTCCACTGGCCTGGGTCCTGTTCCTGGGGCCCCCAGCTCTGTCTGCCTTGACCTCTCCATGCCCCCTGCTCCAGGGCTCACCTGCTGCCGTCGCCGTGCCAACGGAACCCTCAGGCTGGGCAGAGCATTGTGAAATGACAGCCTCCCCTCCCCCGCCGGGGCCTGGGCCCAGGGCTGGGAGCTTGCAAGGCAAAGACACACCTCAGCTCAGCTTCTCCTGAGCTGCTCCAGAGCTCGACACCCCGGGGCCCCGGGGCCCCAGGGCTGGGGCTCAGAGCAGGAAAGGGCGTTTTATTGGAATGTCCTTTCCTTCTTGATGATTCCTACAAACCGTTTTAAGCTCTGTACATATAGAAAAGCAACATGTGTCATGCCATTTGGGACATGCTGTTCACATGTCTAGCTCCACTAAAACCCTCCTCAGCATATTTCCGAGGCATCAAGGATGAACCAGGAACAGTGCACGGCCCTGACAAATCTGCTTCACTGTCCCAGCTTTAACAGACATCTGAGTGTCACACTACATGGCAGGTCCTGCCAGGGCAACAGCAGGGGAAGCTTCACTCGCACAGTGCTACAGCATGGGCTTCCCTCCTAGTGAACGGGTGCAGCAGGGCAAACTCCTGTCACAGAGAATGGGCACAACCACACTGCAAGCTTCATTCACACATGGTCTGGCTTCCGACAGCAAAGCAAGCCTCCTACATTGCACATACTGCACTGTAAAGCGTTAGTCTTTGGACAGCAGAGCTATCCCTCTGCATCACACATACTGGACACCCTGAAGGGCCTCCTCCAGATTGAATTGTTACTGGATCGCCGTCCTATCCCCCTGCCCCAAACCTCTCCCATTGACTGTCAGCATGCTTCTCCTTACCTTCCTGCAGATACAGCACCCCTCTAGGCCTAACGGATGGCACACCAAGCTTCACGGGGCACTTTAAGGTATTCAGTCTCCACCTTTTATCTGTCCTGCTCCTCATTTCACCACGAAGAACCACTGGCAGTATTTCAACATCATTTTGAAACTGAAGTTATGGAATAGCTACAAAACCAGGGGAATGGCGCGGCAGGGGATTTCATTCCATTTCATTCTGCCCTTTGGCTGTGTGTGCGCAGTGTCAGAAGAGTTTGAGGACTGCAGAAGACACTGGAATAGATTTCTGGGCGAAAGCGCCAGAGATTCTGGCCCCTGCCCCGATCGCCTTACAAACGCCTTACAAACGCCTTACAAACGCCTGGCGGGCTTTGCCCTAGCGGGCAAATGTCTGAGTTGGACACTCAGCGCAGTACCTGAGGAAATTAGAGTGAGGTTTCACTCAGGGACAAGCCTGCCAACCTATGTACTATGGCAGCTGAATGGATGGGGGCATGGGGTCCTCATGTCTCAGGGATCTGCTTCTCTTATCCAAAACATCTTGCCTCCCATCAGCCTTAGCACCTAGCATATGGTAATGAGTGGAGTCTCTACACTTCCCCCGTTGCACATTTGTCAATTCCCAGAGCTCTGTTGCAGACAGGGTAAATGTATCTATGTGTGAGAGAGAGAGGGAGCCAGATAGAGAGAGAGAAAGAGAGAGAGAGAGGGGGGGAGCAGGCTCTGACAGTCACAATGAGAGAAAAGTGAAGTTGCATCCCCTCAAGCACTCCCCTGCACCCATCAACACAACAGCAAAGTTAGCTTGCATGTTCCCCGTTCTCCCCACTAACCCACCCACCCACCCTCCTCTCTTTCAGGACTTGCAGAGTGCCTAGAGACCCTGGAAATGATGGCAGCAGAGCATGGTACAAACACAAATATCAAAATAGAACTATTCCCCTACTGTCTACAAAACCAAGGAACTACTTCACCTTTGTTTTTTTCCACTTCACATTACAAGAGAAAGACGTTCTTCGTTGGCCCTTTTTACGCACTACCATTCGGTTTACACATTTCATCCTGTTGAGTCTCCCAGTCGGCAAGAGCTATATATTTGGGTGGGTGATCCCAATGAAGTCAATGGAAATAGAGAAGGTGTTAGAACGGTGATGATTGTGTGCTGCAAGTGTCTTTCCCTTGAAGTCCATAGATATCATGGCCTTGACTAGGGGGTGGTCGAAGTGGCCGATAATTTGCTCAGCAGAAAAAATGCAGAATTTTGGGCAAATTCTGCCACTTCGCCTGCTCTGCCCACAGAGAGAAATTGCCAATTTCAGGCTTTTTCTCCCTGAAATTCGGTTTTTTTATGGGAAATGTTTTTTGGTGGCCACAAGAAGTTTCAGACTGAAAACAGATAGTTTGTGAAAAAAACACCATTTCAGATGGTTTGCCAGAAGACATTGATTTTTTCCATTAAATTTTGTTTTAGCGGTCAAAAACATGATATTTCAGGGAAAAAAACACATTTCAGGAAGCAAAATCTGCATAGAAAATTGGCACAACAGCTAAAAAATGTCCCTGCAGACAGAACAGAGCTGGAGGCGAATTTAGGCAATATCGTTCCACCAGTAGTGAGGGTAACTTTGCCCACCCCTAGCCTTGACTAGGGGACTGAAAATGAATCTACAGGGACTGGCCACAAAGTCCAGATGAGGGTGTATTAAGAGCTATGCTTTTTCCTTTCTTATTGCTGCTTTTGTTTTCACACCTTAACCTACCTTTCTTCAGTGCAGTGTCTGGGCCCTGTTTTTCACATGTTCTGTTTTTGAGCCCAGTCACAGGCCTCAGAGAAGGCCGGTGCCCTTTGAGGCCTGAATGCTTCCTCTGCCAGTAGCAGGGCCCCAGGGCTTCTGACAGCAGCAGAGGCCCTGTAAGGAGTGGCCTCGAGCGATCAGGTGGGCTCAGCTGAGCCACCTCCACTGGCCTGGGTCCTGTTCCTGGGGCTCCCAGCTCTGTCTGCCTTGACCTCTCCATGCCCCCTGCTCCAGGGCTCACCTGCTGCCGTCGCCGTGCCAACGGAACCCTCAGGCTGGGCAGAGCATTGTGAAATGACAGCCTCCCCACCCCCGCCGCTGGGGCCTGGGCCCAGGGCTGGGAGCTTGCAAGGCAAAGACACACCACAGCTCAGCTTCTCCTGAGCTGCTCCAGAGCTCGACCCCCCCGGGGCCCCAGGGCTGGGGCTCAGAGCAGGAAAGGGCGTTTTATTGGAATGTCCTTTCCTTCTTGATGATTCCTACAAACCGTTTTAAGCTCTGTACATATAGAAAAGCAACATGTGTCATGCCATTTGGGACATGCTGTTCACATGTCTAGCTCCACTAAAACCCTCCTCAGCATATTTCCGAGGCATCAAGGATGAACCAGGAACAGTGCACGGCCCTGACAAATCTGCTTCACTGTCCCAGCTTTAACAGACATCTGAGTGTCACACTACATGGCAGGTCCTGCCAGGGCAACAGCAGGGGAAGCTTCACTCGCACAGTGCTACAGCATGGGCTTCCCTCCTAGTGAACGGGTGCAGCAGGGCAAACTCCTGTCACAGAGAATGGGCACAACCACACTGCAAGCTTCATTCACACATGGTCTGGCTTCCGACAGCAAAGCAAGCCTCCTACATTGCACATACTGCACTGTAAAGCGTTAGTCTTTGGACAGCAGAGCTATCCCTCTGCATCACACATACTGGACACCCTGAAGGGCCTCCTCCAGATTGAATTGTTACTGGATCGCCGTCCTATCCCCCTGCCCCAAACCTCTCCCATTGACTGTCAGCATGCTTCTCCTTACCTTCCTGCAGATACAGCACCCCTCTAGGCCTAACGGATGGCACACCAAGCTTCACGGGGCACTTTAAGGTATTCAGTCTCCACCTTTTATCTGTCCTGCTCCTCATTTCACCACGAAGAACCACTGGCAGTATTTCAACATCATTTTGAAACTGAAGTTATGGAACAGCTGCAAAACCAGGGGAATGGCGCGGCAGGGGATTTCATTCCATTTCATTCTGCCCTTTGGCTGTGTGTGCGCAGTGTCAGAAGAGTTTGAGGACTGCAGAAGACACTGGAATAGATTTCTGGGCGAAAGCGCCAGAGATTCTGGCCCCTGCCCCGATCGCCTTACGAACGCCTTACAAACGCCTGGCGGGCAAATGTCTGAGTTGGACACTCAGCGCAGTACCTGAGGAAATTAGAGTGAGGTTTCACTCAGGGACAAGCCTGCCAACCTATGTACTATGGCAGCTGAATGGATGGGGGCATGGGGTCCTCATGTCTCAAGGATCTGCTTCTCTTATCCAAAACATCTTGCCTCCCATCAGCCTTAGCCCCTAGCATATGGTAATGAGAGGAGTCTCTACACTTCCCCCGTTGCACACTTGTCAATTCCCAGAGCTCTGTGGCAGACAGGGTAAATGTATCTATGTGTGAGACAGAGAGGGAGCCAGATAGAGATAGAGAGAGAGAGAGAGAGAGAGAGAGAGAGAGGGGGGAGCAGGCTCTGACAGTCTCAATGAGAGAAAAGTGAAGTTGCATCCCCTCAAGCACTCCCCTGCACCCATCAACACAACAGCAAAGTTAGCTTGCATGTTCCCCGTTCTCCCCACTAACCCACCCACCCACCCTCCTCTCTTTCAGGACTTGCAGAGTGCCTAGAGACCCTGGAAATGATGGCAGCGGAGCATGGTACAAACACAAATATCAAAATAGAACTATTCCCCTACTGTCTACAAAACCAAGGAACTACTTCACCTTTGTTTTTTTCCACTTCACATTACAAGAGAAAGACGTCCTTCGTTGGCCCTTTTTACGCACTACCATTCGGTTTACACATTTCATCCTGTTGAGTCTCCCAGTCGGCAAGAGCTATATATTTGGGTGGGTGATCCCAATGAAGTCAATGGAAATAGAGAAGGTGTTAGAACGGTGATGATTGTGTGCTGCAAGTGTCTTTCCCTTGAAGTCCATAGATATCATGGCCTTGACTAGGGGGTGGTCGAAGTGGCCGATAATTTGCTCAGCAGAAAAAATGCAGAATTTTGGGCAAATTCTGCCACTTCGCCTTCTCTGCCCACAGAGAGAAATTGCCAATTTCAGGCTTTTTCTCCCTGAAATTCGGTTTTTTTATTGGAAATGTTTTTTGGTGGCCACAAGAAGTTTCAGACTGAAAACAGATAGTTTGTGAAAAAAACACCATTTCAGATGGTTTGCCAGAAGACATTGATTTTTTCCATTAAATTTTGTTTTAGTGGTCAAAAACATGATATTTCAGGGAAAAAACACATTTCAGGAAGCAAAATCTGCATAGAAAATTGGCACAACAGCTAAAAAATGTCCCTGCAGACAGAACAGAGCTGGAGGCGAATTTAGGCAATATCGTTCCACCAATAGTGAGGGTAACTTTGCCCACCCCTAGCCTTGACTAGGGGACTGAAAATGAATCTACAGGGACTGGCCACAAAGTCCAGATGAGGGTGTATTAAGAGCTATGCTTTTTCCTTTCTTATTGCTGCTTTTGTTTTCACACCTTAACCTACCTTTCTTCAGTGCAGTGTCTGGGCCCTGTTTTTCACATGTTCTGTTTTTGAGCCCAGTCACAGGCCTCAGAGAAGGACGGTGCCCTTTGAGGCCTGAATGCTTCCTCTGCCAGTAGCAGGGCCCCAGGGCTTCTGACAGCAGCAGAGGCCCTGTGAGGAGTGGCCTCGAGAGATCAGGTGGGCTCAGCTGAGCCACCTCCACTGGCCTGGGTCCTGTTCCTGGGGCTCCCAGCTCTGTCTGCCTTGACCTCTCCATGCCCCCTGCTCCAGGGCTCACCTGCTGCCGTCGCCGTGCCAACGGAACCCTCAGGCTGGGCAGAGCATTGTGAAATGACAGCCTCCCCTCCCCCGCCGCTGGGGCCTGGGCCCAGGGCTGGGAGCTTGCAAGGCAAAGACACACCTCAGCTCAGCTTCTCCTGAGCTGCTCCAGAGCTCGACCCCCGGGGCCCCGGGGCCCCAGGGCTGGGGCTCAGAGCAGGGAAGGGCGTTTTATTGGAATGTCCTTTCCTTCTTGATGATTCCTACAAACCGTTTTAAGCTCTGTACATATAGAAAAGCAACATGTGTCATGCCATTTGGGACATGCTGTTCACATGTCTAGCTCCACTAAAACCCTCCTCAGCATATTTCCGAGGCATCAAGGATGAACCAGGAACAGTGCACGGCCCTGACAAATCTGCTTCACTGTCCCAGCTTTAACAGACATCTGAGTGTCACACTACATGGCAGGTCCTGCCAGGGCAACAGCAGGGGAAGCTTCACCCACACAGTGCTACAGCATGGGCTTCCCTCCTAGTGAACGGGTGCAGCAGGGCAAACTCCTGTCACAGAGAATGGGCACAACCACACTGCAAGCTTCATTCACACATGGTCTGGCTTCCGACAGCAAAGCAAGCCTCCTACATTGCACATACTGCACTGTAAAGCGTTAGTCTTTGGACAGCAGAGCTATCCCTCTGCATCACACATACTGGACACCCTGAAGGGCCTCCTCCAGATTGAATTGTTACTGGATCGCCGTCCTATCCCCCTGCCCCAAACCTCTCCCATTGACTGTCAGCATGCTTCTCCTTACCTTCCTGCAGATACAGCACCCCTCTAGGCCTAACGGATGGCACACCAAGCTTCACGGGGCACTTTAAGGTATTCAGTCTCCACCTTTTATCTGTCCTGCTCCTCATTTCACCACGAAGAACCACTGGCAGTATTTCAACATCATTTTGAAACTGAAGTTATGGAATAGCTACAAAACCAGGGGAATGGCGCGGCAGGGGATTTCATTCCATTTCATTCTGCCCTTTGGCTGTGTGTGCGCAGTGTCAGAAGAGTTTGAGGACTGCAGAAGACACTGGAATAGATTTCTGGGCGAAAGCGCCAGAGATTCTGGCCCCTGCCCCGATCGCCTTAAAAACGCCTTACAAACGCCTTACAAACGCCTGGCGGGCTTTGCCCTGGCGGGCAAATGTCTGAGTTGGACACTCAGCGCAGTACCTGAGGAAATTAGAGTGAGGTTTCACTCAGGGACAAGCCTGCCAACCTATGTACTATGGCAGCTGAATGGATGGGGGCATGGGGTCCTCATTTCTCAGGGATCTGCTTCTCTTATCCAAAACATCTTGCCTCCCATCAGCCTTAGCACCTAGCATATGGTAATGAGTGGAGTCTCTACACTTCCCCCGTTGCACATTTGTCAATTCCCAGAGCTCTGTTGCAGACAGGGTAAATGTATCTATGTGTGAGAGAGAGAGGGAGCCAGATAGAGAGAGAGAAAGAGAGAGAGAGAGGGGGGGAGCAGGCTCTGACAGTCACAATGAGAGAAAAGTGAAGTTGCATCCCCTCAAGCACTCCCCTGCACCCATCAACACAACAGCAAAGTTAGCTTGCATGTTCCCCGTTCTCCCCACTAACCCACCCACCCACCCTCCTCTCTTTCAGGACTTGCAGAGTGCCTAGAGACCCTGGAAATGATGGCAGCAGAGCATGGTACAAACACAAATATCAAAATAGAACTATTCCCCTACTGTCTACAAAACCAAGGAACTACTTCACCTTTGTTTTTTTCCACTTCACATTACAAGAGAAAGACGTCCTTCGTTGGCCCTTTTTACGCACTACCATTCGGTTTACACATTTCATCCTGTTGAGTCTCCCAGTCGGCAATAGCTATATATTTGGGTGGGTGATCCCAATGAAGTCAATGGAAATAGAGAAGGTGTTAGAACGGTGATGATTGTGTGCTGCAAGTGTCTTTCCCTTGAAGTCCATAGATATCATGGCCTTGACTAGGGGGTGGTCGAAGTGGCCGATAATTTGCTCAGCAGAAAAAATGCAGAATTTTGGGCAAATTCTGCCACTTCGCCTGCTCTGCCCACAGAGAGAAATTGCCAATTTCAGGCTTTTTCTCCCTGAAATTCGGTTTTTTATGGGAAATGTTTTTTGGTGGCCACAAGAAGTTTCAGACTGAAAACAGATAGTTTGTGAAAAAAACACCATTTCAGATGGTTTGCCAGAAGACATTGATTTTTTCCATTAAATTTTGTTTTAGCGGTCAAAAACATGATATTTCAGGGAAAAAAACACATTTCAGGAAGCAAAATCTGCATAGAAAATTGGCACAACAGCTAAAAAATGTCCCTGCAGACAGAACAGAGCTGGAGGCGAATTTAGGCAATATCGTTCCACCAGTAGTGAGGGTAACTTTGCCCACCCCTAGCCTTGACTAGGGGACTGAAAATGAATCTACAGGGACTGGCCACAAAGTCCAGATGAGGGTGTATTAAGAGCTATGCTTTTTCCTTTCTTATTGCTGCTTTTGTTTTCACACCTTAACCTACCTTTCTTCAGTGCAGTGTCTGGGCCCTGTTTTTCACATGTTCTGTTTTTGAGCCCAGTCACAGGCCTCAGAGAAGGACGGTGCCCTTTGAGGCCTGAATGCTTCCTCCGCCAGTAGCAGGGCCCCAGGGCTTCTGACAGCAGCAGAGGCCCTGTAAGGAGTGGCCTCGAGCAATCATGTGGGCTCAGCTGAGCCACCTCCACTGGCCTGGGTCCTGTTCCTGGGGCTCCCAGCTCTGTCTGCCTTGACCTCTCCATGCCCCCTGCTCCAGGGCTCACCTGCTGCCGTCGCCGTGCCAACGGAACCCTCAGGCTGGGCAGAGCATTGTGAAATGACAGCCTCCCCTCCCACGCCGCTGGGGCCTGGGCCCAGGGCTGGGAGCTTGCAAGGCAAAGGCACACCTCAGCTCAGCTTCTCCTGAGCTGCTCCAGAGCTCGACCCCCCCGGGGCCCCGGGGCCCCAGGGCTGGGGCTCAGAGCAGGAAAGGGCGTTTTATTGGAATGTCCTTTCCTTCTTGATGATTCCTACAAACCGTTTTAAGCTCTGTACATATAGAAAAGCAACATGTGTCATGCCATTTGGGACATGCTGTTCACATGTCTAGCTCCACTAAAACCCTCCTCAGCATATTTCCGAGGCATCAAGGATGAACCAGGAACAGTGCACGGCCCTGACAAATCTGCTTCACTGTCCCAGCTTTAACAGACATCTGAGTGTCACACTACATGGCAGGTCCTGCCAGGGCAACAGCAGGGGAAGCTTCACTCGCACAGTGCTACAGCATGGGCTTCCCTCCTAGTGAACGGGTGCAGCAGGGCAAACTCCTGTCACAGAGAATGGGCACAACCACACTGCAAGCTTCATTCACACATGGTCTGGCTTCCGACAGCAAAGCAAGCCTCCTACATTGCACATACTGCACTGTAAAGCGTTAGTCTTTGGACAGCAGAGCTATCCCTCTGCATCACACATACTGGACACCCTGAAGGGCCTCCTCCAGATTGAATTGTTACTGGATCGCCGTCCTATCCCCCTGCCCCAAACCTCTCCCATTGACTGTCAGCATGCTTCTCCTTACCTTCCTGCAGATACAGCACCCCTCTAGGCCTAACGGATGGCACACCAAGCTTCACGGGGCACTTTAAGGTATTCAGTCTCCACCTTTTATCTGTCCTGCTCCTCATTTCACCACGAAGAACCACTGGCAGTATTTCAACATCATTTTGAAACTGAAGTTATGGAACAGCTACAAAACCAGGGGAATGGCGCGGCAGGGGATTTCATTCCATTTCATTCTGCCCTTTGGCTGTGTGTGCGCAGTGTCAGAAGAGTTTGAGGACTGCAGAAGACACTGGAATAGATTTCTGGGCGAAAGCGCCAGAGATTCTGGCCCCTGCCCCGATCGCCTTACGAACGCCTTACAAACGCCTGGCGGGCAAATGTCTGAGTTGGACACTCAGCGCAGTACCTGAGGAAATTAGAGTGAGGTTTCACTCAGGGACAAGCCTGCCAACCTATGTACTATGGCAGCTGAATGGATGGGGGCATGGGGTCCTCATGTCTCAAGGATCTGCTTCTCTTATCCAAAACATCTTGCCTCCCATCAGCCTTAGCCCCTAGCATATGGTAATGAGAGGAGTCTCTACACTTCCCCCGTTGCACATTTGTCAATTCCCAGAGCTCTGTGGCAGACAGGGTAAATGTATTTATGTGTGAGACAGAGAGGGAGCCAGATAGAGATAGAGAGAGAGAGAGAGAGAGAGAGAGAGAGAGAGAGGGGGGGAGCAGGCTCTGACAGTCACAATGAGAGAAAAGTGAAGTTGCATCCCCTCAAGCACTCCCCTGCACCCATCAACACAACAGCAAAGTTAGCTTGCATGTTCCCCGTTCTCCCCACTAACCCACCCACCCACCCTCCTCTCTTTCAGGACTTGCAGAGTGCCTAGAGACCCTGGAAATGATGGCAGCGGAGCATGGTACAAACACAAATATCAAAATAGAACTATTCCCCTACTGTCTACAAAACCAAGGAACTACTTCACCTTTGTTTTTTTCCACTTCACATTACAAGAGAAAGACGTCCTTCGTTGGCCCTTTTTACGCACTACCATTCGGTTTACACATTTCATCCTGTTGAGTCTCCCAGTCGGCAAGAGCTATATATTTGGGTGGGTGATCCCAATGAAGTCAATGGAAATAGAGAAGGTGTTAGAACGGTGATGATTGTATGCTGCAAGTGTCTTTCCCTTGAAGTCCATAGATATCATGGCCTTGACTAGGGGGTGGTCTAAGTGGCCGATAATTTGCTCAGCAGAAAAAATGCAGAATTTTGGGCAAATTCTGCCACTTCGCCTGCTCTGCCCACAGAGAGAAATTGCCAATTTCAGGCTTTTTCTCCCTGAAATTCGGTTTTTTTATGGGAAATGTTTTTTGGTGGCCACAAGAAGTTTCAGACTGAAAACAGATAGTTTGTGAAAAAAACACCATTTCAGATGGTTTGCCAGAAGACATTGATTTTTTCCATTAAATTTTGTTTCAGCGGTCAAAAACATGATATTTCAGGGAAAAAACACATTTCAGGAAGCAAAATCTGCATAGAAAATTGGCACAACAGCTAAAAAATGTCCCTGCAGACAGAACAGAGCTGGAGGCGAATTTAGGCAATATCGTTCCACCAGTAGTGAGGGTAACTTTGCCCACCCCTAGCCTTGACTAGGGGACTGAAAATGAATCTACAGGGACTGGCCACAAAGTCCAGATGAGGGTGTATTAAGAGCTATGCTTTTTCCTTTCTTATTGCTGCTTTTGTTTTCACACCTTAACCTACCTTTCTTCAGTGCAGTGTCTGGGCCCTGTTTTTCACATGTTCTGTTTTTGAGCCCAGTCACAGGCCTCAGAGAAGGACGGTGCCCTTTGAGGCCTGAATGCTTCCTCTGCCAGTAGCAGGGCCCCAGGGCTTCTGACAGCAGCAGAGGCCCTGTGAGGAGTGGCCTCGAGCGATCAGGTGGGCTCAGCTGAGCCACGTCCACTGGC
This sequence comes from Ambystoma mexicanum, assembly GCF_040938575.1. Classification (NCBI taxonomy): domain Eukaryota; kingdom Metazoa; phylum Chordata; class Amphibia; order Caudata; family Ambystomatidae; genus Ambystoma; species Ambystoma mexicanum. Next base: position 1,095,900,260 of record NC_090941.1, read on the forward strand.
CTGGGTCCTGTTCCTGGGGCTCCCAGCTCTGTCTGCCTTGACCTCTCCATGCCCCCTGCTCCAGGGCTCACCTGCTGCCGTCGCCGTGCCAACGGAACCCTCAGGCTGGGCAGAGCATTGTGAAATGATAGCCTCCCCTCCCCCGCCGCTGGGACCTTGGCCCAGGGCTGGGAGCTTGCAAGGCAAAGACACACCTCAGCTCAGCTTCTCCTGAGCTGCTCCAGAGCTCGACCCCCGGGGCCCCGGGGCCCCAGGGCTGGGGCTCAGAGCAGGGAAGGGCGTTTTATTGGAATGTCCTTTCCTTCTTGATGATTCCTACAAACCGTTTTAAGCTCTGTACATATAGAAAAGCAACATGTGTCATGCCATTTGGGACATGCTGTTCACATGTCTAGCTCCACTAAAACCTTCCTCAGCATATTTCCGAGGCATCAAGGATGAACCAGGAACAGTGCACGGCCCTGACAAATCTGCTTCACTGTCCCAGCTTTAACAGACATCTGAGTGTCACACTACATGGCAGGTCCTGCCAGGGCAACAGCAGGGGAAGCTTCACCCACACAGTGCTACAGCATGGGCTTCCCTCCTAGTGAACGGGTGCAGCAGGGCAAACTCCTGTCACAGAGAATGGGCACAACCACACTGCAAGCTTCATTCACACATGGTCTGGCTTCCGACAGCAAAGCAAGCCTCCTACATTGCACATACTGCACTGTAAAGCGTTAGTCTTTGGACAGCAGAGCTATCCCTCTGCATCACACATACTGGACACCCTGAAGGGCCTCCTCCAGATTGAATTGTTACTGGATCGCCGTCCTATCCCCCTGCCCCAAACCTCTCCCATTGACTGTCAGCATGCTTCTCCTTACCTTCCTGCAGATACAGCACCCCTCTAGGCCTAACGGATGGCACACCAAGCTTCACGGGGCACTTTAAGGTATTCAGTCTCCACCTTTTATCTGTCCTGCTCCTCATTTCACCACGAAGAACCACTGGCAGTATTTCAACATCATTTTGAAACTGAAGTTATGGAACAGCTACAAAACCAGGGGAATGGCGCGGCAGGGGATTTCATTCCATTTCATTCTGCCCTTTGGCTGTGTGTGCGCAGTGTCAGAAGAGTTTGAGGACTGCAGAAGACACTGGAATAGATTTCTGGGCGAAAGCACCAGAGATTCTGGCCCCTGCCCCGATCGCCTTACGAACGCCTTACAAACGCCTGGCGGGCAAATGTCTGAGTTGGACACTCAGCGCAGTACCTGAGGAAATTAGAGTGAGGTTTCACTCAGGGACAAGCCTGCCAACCTATGTACTATGGCAGCTGAATGGATGGGGGCATGGGGTCCTCATGTCTCAAGGATCTGCTTCTCTTATCCAAAACATCTTGCCTCCCATCAGCCTTAGCCCCTAGCATATGGTAATGAGAGGAGTCTCTACACTTCCCCCGTTGCACATTTGTCAATTCCCAGAGCTCTGTGGCAGACAGGGTAAATGTATTTATGTGTGAGACAGAGAGGGAGCCAGATAGAGATAGAGAGAGAGAGAGAGAGAGAGAGAGAGAGAGGGGGGGGAGCAGGCTCTGACAGTCACAATGAGAGAAAAGTGAAGTTGCATCCCCTCAAGCACTCCCCTGCACCCATCAACACAACAGCAAAGTTAGCTTGCATGTTCCCCGTTCTCCCCACTAACCCACCCAGCCACCCTCCTCTCTTTCAGGACTTGCAGAGTGCCTAGAGACCCTGGAAATGATGGCAGCGGAGCATGGTACAAACACAAATATCAAAATAGAACTATTCCCCTACTGTCTACAAAACCAAGGAACTACTTCACCTTTGTTTTTTTCCACTTCACATTACAAGAGAAAGACGTCCTTCGTTGGCCCTTTTTACGCACTACCATTCGGTTTACACATTTCATCCTGTTGAGTCTCCCAGTCGGCAAGAGCTATATATTTGGGTGGGTGATCCCAATGAAGTCAATGGAAATAGAGAAGGTGTTAGAACGGTGATGATTGTGTGCTGCAAGTGTCTTTCCCTTGAAGTCCATAGATATCATGGCCTTGACTAGGGGGTGGTCGAAGTGGCCGATAATTTGCTCAGCAGAAAAAATGCAGAATTTTGGGCAAATTCTGCCACTTCGCCTGCTCTGCCCACAGAGAGAAATTGCCAATTTCAGGCTTTTTCTCCCTGAAATTCGGTTTTTTTATGGGAAATGTTTTTTGGTGGCCACAAGAAGTTTCAGACTGAAAACAGATAGTTTGTGAAACAAACACCATTTCAGATGGTTTGCCAGAAGACATTGATTTTTTCCATTAAATTTTGTTTTAGCGGTCAAAAACATGATATTTCAGGGAAAAAACACATTTCAGGAAGCAAGATCTGCATAGAAAATTGGCACAACAGCTAAAAAATGTCCCTGCAGACAGAACAGAGCTGGAGGCGAATTTAGGCAATATCGTTCCACCAGTAGTGAGGGTAACTTTGCCCACCCCTAGCCTTGACTAGGGGACTGAAAATGAATCTACAGGGACTGGCCACAAAGTCCAGATGAGGGTGTGTTAAGAGCTATGCTTTTTCCTTTCTTATTGGTGCTTTTGTTTTCACACCTTAACCTACCTTTCTTCAGTGCAGTGTCTGGGCCCTGTTTTTCACATGTTCTGTTTCTGAGCCCAGTCACAGGCCTCAGAGAAGGCCGGTGCCCTTTGAGGCCTGAATGCTTCCTCCGCCAGTAGCAGGGCCCCAGGGCTTCTGACAGCAGCAAGGGCCCTGTGAGGAGTGGCCTCGAGCGATCAGGTGGGCTCAGCTGAGCCACCTCCACTGGCCTGGGTCCTGTTCCTGGGGCTCCCAGCTCTGTCTGCCTTGACCTCTCCATGCCCCCTGCTCCAGGGCTCACCTGCTGCCGTCGCCGTGCCAACGGAACCCTCAGGCTGGGCAGAGCATTGTGAAATGACAGCCTCCCCTCCCCCGCCGGGGCCTGGGCCCAGGGCTGGGAGCTTGCAAGGCAAAGACACACCTCAGCTCAGCTTCTCCTGAGCTGCTCCAGAGCTCGACCCCCCCGGGGCCCCGGGGCCCCAGGGCTGGGGCTCAGAGCAGGAAAGGGCGTTTTATTGGAATGTCCTTTCCTTCTTGATGATTCCTACAAACCGTTTTAAGCTCTGTACATATAGAAAAGCAACATGTGTCATGCCATTTGGGACATGCTGTTCACCTGCTGCCGTCGCCGTGCCAACGGAACCCTCAGGCTGGGCAGAGCATTGTGAAATGACAGCCTCCCCTCCCCCGCCGGGGCCTGGGCCCAGGGCTGGGAGCTTGCAAGGCAAAGACACACCTCAGCTCAGCTTCTCCTGAGCTGCTCCAGAGCTCGACCCCCCGGGGCCCCGGGGCCCCAGGGCTGGGGCTCAGAGCAGGAAAGGGCGTTTTATTGGAATGTCCTTTCCTTCTTGATGATTCCTACAAACCGTTTTAAGCTCTGTACATATAGAAAAGCAACATGTGTCATGCCATTTGGGACATGCTGTTCACATGTCTAGCTCCACTAAAACCCTCCTCAGCATATTTCCGAGGCATCAAGGATGAACCAGGAACAGTGCACGGCCCTGACAAATCTGCTTCACTGTCCCCCTGCCCCCTCAGCATATTTCCGAGGCATCAAGGATGAACCAGGAACAGTGCACGGCCCTGACAAATCTGCTTCACTGTCCCAGCTTTAACAGACATCTGAGTGTCACACTACATGGCAGGTCCTGCCAGGGCAACAGCAGGGGAAGCTTCACTCGCACAGTGCTACAGCATGGGCTTCCCTCCTAGTGAACGGGTGCAGCAGGGCAAACTCCTGTCACAGAGAATGGGCACAACCACACTGCAAGCTTCATTCACACATGGTCTGGCTTCCGACAGCAAAGCAAGCCTCCTACATTGCACATACTGCACTGTAAAGCGTTAGTCTTTGGACAGCAGAGCTATCCCTCTGCATCACACATACTGGACACCCTGAAGGGCCTCCTCCAGATTGAATTGTTACTGGATCGCCGTCCTATCCCCCTGCCCCAAACCTCTCCCATTGACTGTCAGCATGCTTCTCCTTACCTTCCTGCAGATACAGCACCCCTCTAGGCCTAACGGATGGCAAACCAAGCTTCACGGGGCACTTTAAGGTATTCAGTCTCCACCTTTTATCTGTCCTGCTCCTCATTTCACCACGAAGAACCACTGGCAGTATTTCAACATCATTTTGAAACTGAAGTTATGGAACAGCTACAAAACCAGGGGAATGGCGCGGCAGGGGATTTCATTCCATTTCATTCTGCCCTTTGGCTGTGTGTGCGCAGTGTCAGAAGAGTTTGAGGACTGCAGAAGACACTGGAATAGATTTCTGGGCGAAAGCGCCAGAGATTCTGGCCCCTGCCCCGATCGCCTTACGAACGCCTTACAAACGCCTGGCGGGCAAATGTCTGAGTTGGACACTCAGCGCAGTACCTGAGGAAATTAGAGTGAGGTTTCAATCAGGGACAAGCCTGCCAACCTATGTACTATGGCAGCTGAATGGATGGGGGCATGGGGTCCTCATGTCTCAAGGATCTGCTTCTCTTATCCAAAACATCTTGCCTCCCATCAGCCTTAGCCCCTAGCATATGGTAATGAGAGGAGTCTCTACACTTCCCCCGTTGCACATTTGTCAATTCCCAGAGCTCTGTGGCAGACAGGGTAAATGTATCTATGTGTGAGACAGAGAGGGAGCCAGATAGAGATAGAGAGAGAGAGAGAGAGAGAGAGAGAGAGAGAGAGAGAGAGAGGGGGGAGCAGGCTCTGACAGTCACAATGAGAGAAAAGTGAAGTTGCATCCCCTCAAGCACTCCCCTGCACCCATCAACACAACAGCAAAGTTAGCTTGCATGTTCCCCGTTCTCCCCACTAACCCACCCAGCCACCCTCCTCTCTTTCAGGACTTGCAGAGTGCCTAGAGACCCTGGAAATGATGGCAGCGGAGCATGGTACAAACACAAATATCAAAATAGAACTATTCCCCTACTGTCTACAAAACCAAGGAACTACTTCACCTTTGTTTTTTTCCACTTCACATTACAAGAGAAAGACGTCCTTCGTTGGCCCTTTTTACGCACTACCATTCGGTTTACACATTTCATCCTGTTGAGTCTCCCAGTCGGCAAGAGCTATATATTTGGGTGGGTGATCCCAATGAAGTCAATGGAAATAGAGAAGGTGTTAGAACGGTGATGATTGTGTGCTGCAAGTGTCTTTCCCTTGAAGTCCATAGATATCATGGCCTTGACTAGGGGGTGGTCGAAGTGGCCGATAATTTGCTCAGCAGAAAAAATGCAGAATTTTGGGCAAATTCTGCCACTTCGCCTGCTCTGCCCACAGAGAGAAATTGCCAATTTCAGGCTTTTTCTCCCTGAAATTCGGTTTTTTTATGGGAAATGTTTTTTGGTGGCCACAAGAAGTTTCAGACTGAAAACAGATAGTTTGTGAAAAAAACACCATTTCAGATGGTTTGCCAGAAGACATTGATTTTTTCCATTAAATTTTGTTTTAGCGGTCAAAAACATGATATTTCAGGGAAAAAACACATTTCAGGAAGCAAGATCTGCATAGAAAATTGGCACAACAGCTAAAAAATGTCCCTGCAGACAGAACAGAGCTGGAGGCGAATTTAGGCAATATCGTTCCACCAGTAGTGAGGGTACCTTTGCCCACCCCTAGCCTTGACTAGGGGACTGAAAATGAATCTACAGGGACTGGCCACAAAGTCCAGATGAGGGTGTATTAAGAGCTATGCTTTTTCCTTTCTTATTGCTGCTTTTGTTTTCACACCTTAACCTACCTTTCTTCAGTGCAGTGTCTGGGCCCTGTTTTTCACATGTTCTGTTTTTGAGCCCAGTCACAGGCCTCAGAGAAGGCCGGTGCCCTTTGAGGCCTGAATGCTTCCTCTGCCAGTAGCAGGGCCCCAGGGCTTCTGACAGCAGCAGAGGCCCTGTGAGGAGTGGCCTCGAGCAATCATGTGGGCTCAGCTGAGCCACCTCCACTGGCCTGGGTCCTGTTCCTGGGGCTCCCAGCTCTGTCTGCCTTGACCTCTCCATGCCCCCTGCTCCAGGGCTCACCTGCTGCCGTCGCCGTGCCAACGGAACCCTCAGGCTGGGCAGAGCATTGTGAAATGACAGCCTCCCCTCCCCCGCCGCTGGGGCCTGGGCCCAGGGCTGGGAGCTTGCAAGGCAAAGACACACCTCAGCTCAGCTTCTCCTGAGCTGCTCCAGAGCTCGACCCCCCGGGGCCCCGGGGCCCCAGGGCTGGGGCTCAGAGCAGGAAAGGGCGTTTTATTGGAATGTCCTTTCCTTCTTGATGATTCCTACAAACCGTTTTAAGCTCTGTACATATAGAAAAGCAACATGTGTCATGCCATTTGGGACATGCTGTTCACATGTCTAGCTCCACTAAAACCCTCCTCAGCATATTTCCGAGGCATCAAGGATGAACCAGGAACAGTGCACGGCCCTGACAAATCTGCTTCACTGTCCCAGCTTTAACAGACATCTGAGTGTCACACTACATGGCAGGTCCTGCCAGGGCAACAGCAGGGGAAGCTTCACTTGCACAGTGCTACAGCATGGGCTTCCCTCCTAGTGAACGGGTGCAGCAGGGCAAACTCCTGTCACAGAGAATGGGCACAACCACACTGCAAGCTTCATTCACACATGGTCTGGCTTCCGACAGCAAAGCAAGCCTCCTACATTGCACATACTGCACTGTAAAGCGTTAGTCTTTGGACAGCAGAGCTATCCCTCTGCATCACACATACTGGACACCCTGAAGGGCCTCCTCCAGATTGAATTGTTACTGGATCGCCGTCCTATCCCCCTGCCCCAAACCTCTCCCATTGACTGTCAGCATGCTTCTCCTTACCTTCCTGCAGATACAGCACCCCTCTAGGCCTAACGGATGGCACACCAAGCTTCACGGGGCACTTTAAGGTATTCAGTCTCCACCTTTTATCTGTCCTGCTCCTCATTTCACCACGAAGAACCACTGGCAGTATTTCAACATCATTTTGAAACTGAAGTTATGGAACAGCTACAAAACCAGGGGAATGGCGCGGCAGGGGATTTCATTCCATTTCATTCTGCCCTTTGGCTGTGTGTGCGCAGTGTCAGAAGAGTTTGAGGACTGCAGAAGACACTGGAATAGATTTCTGGGCGAAAGCGCCAGAGATTCTGGCCCCTGCCCCGATCGCCTTACGAACGCCTTACAAACGCCTGGCGGGCAAATGTCTGAGTTGGACACTCAGCGCAGTACCTGAGGAAATTAGAGTGAGGTTTCAATCAGGGACAAGCCTGCCAACCTATGTACTATGGCAGCTGAATGGATGGGGGCATGGGGTCCTCATGTCTCAAGGATCTGCTTCTCTTATCCAAAACATCTTGCCTCCCATCAGCCTTAGCCCCTAGCATATGGTAATGAGAGGAGTCTCTACACTTCCCCCGTTGCACATTTGTCAATTCCCAGAGCTCTGTGGCAGACAGGGTAAATGTATCTATGTGTGAGACAGAGAGGGAGCCAGATAGAGATAGAGAGAGAGAGAGAGAGAGAGAGAGAGGGGGGGGAGCAGGCTCTGACAGTCACAATGAGAGAAAAGTGAAGTTGCATCCCCTCAAGCACTCCCCTGCACCCATCAACACAACAGCAAAGTTAGCTTGCATGTTCCCCGTTCTCCCCACTAACCCACCCACCCACCCTCCTCTCTTTCAGGACTTGCAGAGTGCCTAGAGACCCTGGAAATGATGGCAGCGGAGCATGGTACAAACACAAATATCAAAATAGAACTATTCCCCTACTGTCTACAAAACCAAGGAACTACTTCACCTTTGTTTTTTTCCACTTCACATTACAAGAGAAAGACGTCCTTCGTTGGCCCTTTTTACGCACTACCATTCGGTTTACACATTTCATCCTGTTGAGTCTCCCAGTCGGCAAGAGCTATATATTTGGGTGGGTGATGCCAATGAAGTCAATGGAAATAGAGAAGGTGTTAGAACGGTGATGATTGTGTGCTGCAAGTGTCTTTCCCTTGAAGTCCATAGATATCATGGCCTTGACTAGGGGGTGGTCGAAGTGGCCGATAATTTGCTCAGCAGAAAAAATGCAGAATTTTGGGCAAATTCTGCCACTTCGCCTGCTCTGCCCACAGAGAGAAATTGCCAATTTCAGGCTTTTTCTCCCTGAAATTCGGTTTTTTTATGGGAAATGTTTTTGGGTGGCCACAAGAAGTTTCAGACTGAAAACAGATAGTTTGTGAAAAAAACACCATTTCAGATGGTTTGCCAGAAGACATTGATTTTTTCCATTAAATTTTGTTTTAGCGGTCAAAAACATGATATTTCAGGGAAAAAACACATTTCAGGAAGCAAAATCTGCATAGAAAATTGGCACAACAGCTAAAAAATGTCCCTGCAGACAGAACAGAGCTGGAGGCGAATTTAGGCAATATCGTTCCACCAGTAGTGAGGGTAACTTTGCCCACCCCTAGCCTTGACTAGGGGACTGAAAATGAATCTACAGGGACTGGCCACAAAGTCCAGATGAGGGTGTATTAAGAGCTATGCTTTTTCCTTTCTTATTGCTGCTTTTGTTTTCACACCTTAACCTACCTTTCTTCAGTGCAGTGTCTGGGCCCTGTTTTTCACATGTTCTGTTTTTGAGCCCAGTCACAGGCCTCAGAGAAGGCCGGTGCCCTTTGAGGCCTGAATGCTTCCTCCGCCAGTAGCAGGGCCCCAGGGCTTCTGACAGCAGCAAGGGCCCTGTGAGGAGTGGCCTCGAGCGATCAGGTGGGCTCAGCTGAGCCACCTCCACTGGCCTGGGTCCTGTTCCTGGGGCTCCCAGCTCTGTCTGCCTTGACCTCTCCATGCCCCCTGCTCCAGGGCTCACCTGCTGCCGTCGCCGTGCCAACGGAACCCTCAGGCTGGGCAGAGCATTGTGAAATGACAGCCTCCCCTCCCCCGCCGGGGCCTGGGCCCAGGGCTGGGAGCTTGCAAGGCAAAGACACACCTCAGCTCAGCTTCTCCTGAGCTGCTCCAGAGCTCGACCCCCCGGGGCCCCGGGGCCCCAGGGCTGGGGCTCAGAGCAGGAAAGGGTGTTTTATTGGAATGTCCTTTCCTTCTTGATGATTCCTACAAACCGTTTTAAGCTCTGTACATATAGAAAAGCAACATGTGTCATGCCATTTGGGACATGCTGTTCACATGTCTAGCTCCACTAAAACCCTCCTCAGCATATTTCCGAGGCATCAAGGATGAACCAGGAACAGTGCACGGCCCTGACAAATCTGCTTCACTGTCCCAGCTTTAACAGACATCTGAGTGTCACACTACATGGCAGGTCCTGCCAGGGCAACAGCAGGGGAAGCTTCACTCGCACAGTGCTACAGCATGGGCTTCCCTCCTAGTGAACGGGTGCAGCAGGGCAAACTCCTGTCACAGAGAATGGGCACAACCACACTGCAAGCTTCATTCACACATGGTCTGGCTTCCGACAGCAAAGCAAGCCTCCTACATTGCACATACTGCACTGTAAAGCGTTAGTCTTTGGACAGCAGAGCTATCCCTCAGCATCACACATACTGGACACCCTGAAGGGCCTCCTCCAGATTGAATTGTTACTGGATCGCCGTCCTATCCCCCTGCCCCAAACCTCTCCCATTGACTGTCAGCATGCTTCTCCTTACCTTCCTGCAGATACAGCACCCCTCTAGGCCTAACGGATGGCACACCAAGCTTCACGGGGCACTTTAAGGTATTCAGTCTCCACCTTTTATCTGTCCTGCTCCTCATTTCACCACGAAGAACCACTGGCAGTATTTCAACATCATTTTGAAACTGAAGTTATGGAACAGCTACAAAACCAGGGGAATGGCGTGGCAGGGGATTTCATTCCATTTCATTCTGCCCTTTGGCTGTGTGTGCGCAGTGTCAGAAGAGTTTGAGGACTGCAGAAGACACTGGAATAGATTTCTGGGCGAAAGCGCCAGAGATTCTGGCCCCTGCCCCGATCGCCTTACAAACGCCTTACAAACGCCTTACAAACGCCTGGCGGGCTTTGCCCTGGCGGGCAAATGTCTGAGTTGGACACTCAGCGCAGTACCTGAGGAAATTAGAGTGAGGTTTCACTCAGGGACAAGCCTGCCAACCTATGTACTATGGCAGCTGAATGGATGGGGGCATGGGGTCCTCATGTCTCAGGGATCTGCTTCTCTTATCCAAAACATCTTGCCTCCCATCAGCCTTAGCACCTAGCATATGGTAATGAGTGGAGTCTCTACACTTCCCCCGTTGCACATTTGTCAATTCCCAGAGCTCTGTTGTAGACAGGGTAAATGTATCTATGTGTGAGAGAGAGAGGGAGCAAGATAGAGAGAGAGAAAGAGAGAGAGAGAGAGGGGGGGAGCAGGCTCTGACAGTCACAATGAGAGAAAAGTGAAGTTGCATCCCCTCAAGCACTCCCCTGCACCCATCAACACAACAGCAAAGTTAGCTTGCATGTTCCCCGTTCTCCCCACTAACCCACCCACCCACCCTCCTCTCTTTCAGGACTTGCAGAGTGCCTAGAGACCCTGGAAATGATGGCAGCAGAGCATGGTACAAACACAAATATCAAAATAGAACTATTCCCCTACTGTCTACAAAACCAAGGAACTACTTCACCTTTGTTTTTTTCCACTTCACATTACAAGAGAAAGACGTCCTTCGTTGGCCCTTTTTACGCACTACCATTCGGTTTACACATTTCATCCTGTTGAGTCTCCCAGTCGGCAAGAGCTATATATTTGGGTGGGTGATCCCAATGAAGTCAATGGAAATAGAGAAGGTGTTAGAACGGTGATGATTGTGTGCTGCAAGTGTCTTTCCCTTGAAGTCCATAGATATCATGGCCTTGACTAGGGGGTGGTCGAAGTGGCCGATAATTTGCTCAGCAGAAAAAATGCAGAATTTTGGGCAAATTCTGCCACTTCGCCTGCTCTGGCCACAGAGAGAAATTGCCAATTTCAGGCTTTTTCTCCCTGAAATTCGGTTTTTTTTATGGGAAATGTTTTTTGGTGGCCACAAGAAGTTTCAGACTGAAAACAGATAGTTTGTGAAAAAAACACCATTTCAGATGGTTTGCCAGAAGACATTGATTTTTTCCATTAAATTTTGTTTTAGCGGTCAAAAACATGATATTTCAGGGAAAAAAACACATTTCAGGAAGCAAAATCTGCATAGAAAATTGGCACAACAGCTAAAAAATGTCCCTGCAGACAGAACAGAGCTGGAGGCGAATTTAGGCAATATCGTTCCACCAGTAGTGAGGGTAACTTTGCCCACCCCTAGCCTTGACTAGGGGACTGAAAATGAATCTACAGGGACTGGCCACAAAGTCCAGATGAGGGTGTATTAAGAGCTATGCTTTTTCCTTTCTTATTGCTGCTTTTGTTTTCACACCTTAACCTACCTTTCTTCAGTGCAGTGTCTGGGCCCTGTTTTTCACATGTTCTGTTTTTGAGCCCAGTCACAGGCCTCAGAGAAGGACGGTGCCCTTTGAGGCCTGAATGCTTCCTCCGCCAGTAGCAGGGCCCCAGGGCTTCTGACAGCAGCAGAGGCCCTGTGAGGAGTGGCGTCGAGCCGTCAGGTGGGCTCAGCTGAGCCACCTCCACTGGCCTGGGTCCTGTTCCTGGGGCTCCCAGCTCTGTCTGCCTTGACCTCTCCATGCCCCCTGCTCCAGGGCTCACCTGCTGCCGTCGCCGTGCCAACGGAACCCTCAGGCTGGGCAGAGCATTGTGAAATGACAGCCTCCCCTCCCCCGCCGCTGGGGCCTGGGCCCAGGGCTGGGAGCTTGCAAGGCAAAGACACACCTCAGCTCAGCTTCTCCTGAGCTGCTCCAGAGCTCGACCCCCCGGGGCCCCGGGGCCCCAGGGCTGGGGCTCAGAGCAGGAAAGGGCGTTTTATTGGAATGTCCTTTCCTTCTTGATGATTCCTACAAACCGTTTTAAGCTCTGTACATATAGAAAAGCAACATGTGTCATGCCATTTGGGACATGCTGTTCACATGTCTAGCTCCACTAAAACCCTCCTCAGCATATTTCCGAGGCATCAAGGATGAACCAGGAACAGTGCACGGCCCTGACAAATCTGCTTCACTGTCCCAGCTTTAACAGACATCTGAGTGTCACACTACATGGCAGGTCCTGCCAGGGCAACAGCAGGGGAAGCTTCACTCGCACAGTGCTACAGCATGGGCTTCCCTCCTAGTGAACGGGTGCAGCAGGGCAAACTCCTGTCACAGAGAATGGGCACAACCACACTGCAAGCTTCATTCACACATGGTCTGGCTTCCGACAGCAAAGCAAGCCTCCTACATTGCACATACTGCACTGTAAAGCGTTAGTCTTTGGACAGCAGAGCTATCCCTCTGCATCACACATACTGGACACCCTGAAGGGCCTCCTCCAGATTGAATTGTTACTGGATCGCCGTCCTATCCCCCTGCCCCAAACCTCTCCCATTGACTGTCAGCATGCTTCTCCTTACCTTCCTGCAGATACAGCACCCCTCTAGGCCTAACGGATGGCACACCAAGCTTCACGGGGCACTTTAAGGTATTCAGTCTCCACCTTTTATCTGTCCTGCTCCTCATTTCACCACGAAGAACCACTGGCAGTATTTCAACATCATTTTGAAACTGAAGTTATGGAACAGCTACAAAACCAGGGGAATGGCGCGGCAGGGGATTTCATTCCATTTCATTCTGCCCTTTGGCTGTGTGTGCGCATTGTCAGAAGAGTTTGAGGACTGCAGAAGACACTGGAATAGATTTCTGGGCGAAAGCGCCAGAGATTCTGGCCCCTGCCCCGATCGCCTTACGAACGCCTTACAAACGCCTGGCGGGCAAATGTCTGAGTTGGACACTCAGCGCAGTACCTGAGGAAATTAGAGTGAGGTTTCACTCAGGGACAAGCCTGCCAACCTATGTACTATGGCAGCTGAATGGATGGGGGCATGGGGTCCTCATGTCTCAAGGATCTGCTTCTCTTATCCAAAACATCTTGCCTCCCATCAGCCTTAGCCCCTAGCATATGGTAATGAGAGGAGTCTCTACACTTCCCCCGTTGCACATTTGTCAATTCCCAGAGCTCTGTGGCAGACAGGGTAAATGTATCTATGTGTGAGACAGAGAGGGAGCCAGATAGAGATAGAGAGAGAGAGAGAGGGGGGGGGAGCAGGCTCTGACAGTCACAATGAGAGAAAAGTGAAGTTGCATCCCCTCAAGCACTCCCCTGCACCCATCAACACAACAGCAAAGTTAGCTTGCATGTTCCCCGTTCTCCCCACTAACCCACCCACCCACCCTCCTCTCTTTCAGGACTTGCAGAGTGCCTAGAGACCCTGGAAATGATGGCAGCGGAGCATGGTACAAACACAAATATCAAAATAGAACTATTCCCCTACTGTCTACAAAACCAAGGAACTACTTCACCTTTGTTTTTTTCCACTTCACATTACAAGAGAAAGACGTCCTTCGTTGGCCCTTTTTACGCACTACCATTCGGTTTACACATTTCATCCTGTTGAGTCTCCCAGTCGGCAAGAGCTATATATTTGGGTGGGTGATCCCAATGAAGTCAATGGAAATAGAGAAGGTGTTAGAACGGTGATGATTGTGTGCTGCAAGTGTCTTTCCCTTGAAGTCCATAGATATCATGGCCTTGACTAGGGGGTGGTCTAAGTGGCCGATAATTTGCTCAGCAGAAAAAATGCAGAATTTTGGGCAAATTCTGCCACTTCGCCTGCTTTGCCCACAGAGAGAAATTGCCAATTTCAGGCTTTTTCTCCCTGAAATTCGGTTTTTTTATGGGAAATGTTTTTTGGTGGCCACAAGAAGTTTCAGACTGAAAACAGATAGTTTGTGAAAAAAACACCATTTCAGATGGTTTGCCAGAAGACATTGATTTTTTCCATTAAATTTTGTTTTAGCGGTCAAAAACATGATATTTCAGGGAAAAAACACATTTCAGGAAGCAAAATCTGCATAGAAAATTGGCACAACAGCTAAAAAATGTCCCTGCAGACAGAACAGAGCTGGAGGCGAATTTAGGCAATATCGTTCCACCAGTAGTGAGGGTAACTTTGCCCACCCCTAGCCTTGACTAGGGGACTGAAAATGAATCTACAGGGACTGGCCACAAAGTCCAGATGAGGGTGTATTAAGAGCTATGCTTTTTCCTTTCTTATTGCTGCTTTTGTTTTCACACCTTAACCTACCTTTCTTCAGTGCAGTGTCTGGGCCCTGTTTTTCACATGTTCTGTTTTTGAGCCCAGTCACAGGCCTCAGAGAAGGACGGTGCCCTTTGAGGCCTGAATGCTTCCTCTGCCAGTAGCAGGGCCCCAGGGCTTCTGACAGCAGCAGAGGCCCTGTAAGGAGTGGCCTCGAGCGATCAGGTGGGCTCAGCTGAGCCACGTCCACTGGCCTGGGGCCTGTTCCTGGGGCTCCCAGCTCTGTCTGCCTTGACCTCTCCATGCCCCCTGCTCCAGGGCTCACCTGCTGCCGTCGCCGTGCCAACGGAACCCTCAGGCTGGGCAGAGCATTGTGAAATGACAGCCTCCCCTCCCCCGCCGCTGGGGCCTGGGCCCAGGGCTGGGAGCTTGCAAGGCAAAGACACACCTCAGCTCAGCTTCTCCTGAGCTGCTCCAGAGCTCGACCCCCCGGGGCCCCGGGGCCCCAGGGCTGGGGCTCAGAGCAGGGAAGGGCGTTTTATTGGAATGTCCTTTCCTTCTTGATGATTCCTACAAACCGTTTTAAGCTCTGTACATATAGAAAAGCAACATGTGTCATGCCATTTGGGACATGCTGTTCACATGTCTAGCTCCACTAAAACCCTCCTCAGCATATTTCCGAGGCATCAAGGATGAACCAGGAACAGTGCACGGCCCTGACAAATCTGCTTCACTGTCCCAGCTTTAACAGACATCTGAGTGTCACACTACATGGCAGGTCCTGCCAGGGCAACAGCAGGGGAAGCTTCACCCACACAGTGCTACAGCATGGGCTTCCCTCCTAGTGAACGGGTGCAGCAGGGCAAACTCCTGTCACAGAGAATGGGCACAACCACACTGCAAGCTTCATTCACACATGGTCTGGCTTCCGACAGCAAAGCAAGCCTCCTACATTGCACATACTGCACTGTAAAGCGTTAGTCTTTGGACAGCAGAGCTATCCCTCTGCATCACACATACTGGACACCCTGAAGGGCCTCCTCCAGATTGAATTGTTACTGGATCGCCGTCCTATCCCCCTGCCCCAAACCTCTCCCATTGACTGTCAGCATGCTTCTCCTTACCTTCCTGCAGATACAGCACCCCTCTAGGCCTAACGGATGGCACACCAAGCTTCACGGGGCACTTTAAGGTATTCAGTCTCCACCTTTTATCTGTCCTGCTCCTCATTTCACCACGAAGAACCACTGGCAGTATTTCAACATCATTTTGAAACTGAAGTTATGGAACAGCTACAAAACCAGGGGAATGGCGCGGCAGGGGATTTCATTCCATTTCATTCTGCCCTTTGGCTGTGTGTGCGCAGTGTCAGAAGAGTTTGAGGACTGCAGAAGACACTGGAATAGATTTCTGGGCGAAAGCGCCAGAGATTCTGGCCCCTGCCCCGATCGCCTTACGAACGCCTTACAAACGCCTGGCGGGCAAATGTCTGAGTTGGACACTCAGCGCAGTACCTGAGGAAATTAGAGTGAGGTTTCACTCAGGGACAAGCCTGCCAACCTATGTACTATGGCAGCTGAATGGATGGGGGCATGGGGTCCTCATGTCTCAAGGATCTGCTTCTCTTATCCAAAACATCTTGCCTCCCATCAGCCTTAGCCCCTAGCATATGGTAATGAGAGGAGTCTCTACACTTCCCCCGTTGCACATTTGTCAATTCCCAGAGCTCTGTGGCAGACAGGGTAAATGTATCTATGTGTGAGACAGAGAGGGAGCCAGATAGAGATAGAGAGAGAGAGAGAGAGAGAGAGAGAGAGAGAGGGGGGGGGAGCAGGCTCTGACAGTCACAATGAGAGAAAAGTGAAGTTGCATCCCCTCAAGCACTCCCCTGCACCCATCAACACAACAGCAAAGTTAGCTTGCATGTTCCCCGTTCTCCCCACTAACCCACCCAGCCACCCTCCTCTCTTTCAGGACTTGCAGAGTGCCTAGAGACCCTGGAAATGATGGCAGCGGAGCATGGTACAAACACAAATATCAAAATAGAACTATTCCCCTACTGTCTACAAAACCAAGGAACTACTTCACCTTTGTTTTTTTCCACTTCACATTACAAGAGAAAGACGTCCTTCGTTGGCCCTTTTTACGCACTACCATTCGGTTTACACATTTCATCCTGTTGAGTCTCCCAGTCGGCAAGAGCTATATATTTGGGTGGGTGATCCCAATGAAGTCAATGGAAATAGAGAAGGTGTTAGAACGGTGATGATTGTGTGCTGCAAGTGTCTTTCCCTTGAAGTCCATAGATATCATGGCCTTGACTAGGGGGTGGTCGAAGTGGCCGATAATTTGCTCAGCAGAAAAAATGCAGAATTTTGGGCAAATTCTGCCACTTCGCCTGCTCTGCCCACAGAGAGAAATTGCCAATTTCAGGCTTTTTCTCCCTGAAATTCGGTTTTTTTATGGGAAATGTTTTTTGGTGGCCACAAGAAGTTTCAGACTGAAAACAGATAGTTTGTGAAACAAACACCATTTCAGATGGTTTGCCAGAAGACATTGATTTTTTCCATTAAATTTTGTTTTAGCGGTCAAAAACATGATATTTCAGGGAAAAAACACATTTCAGGAAGCAAGATCTGCATAGAAAATTGGCACAACAGCTAAAAAATGTCCCTGCAGACAGAACAGAGCTGGAGGCGAATTTAGGCAATATCGTTCCACCAGTAGTGAGGGTAACTTTGCCCACCCCTAGCCTTGACTAGGGGACTGAAAATGAATCTACAGGGACTGGCCACAAAGTCCAGATGAGGGTGTATTAAGAGCTATGCTTTTTCCTTTCTTATTGCTGCTTTTGTTTTCACACCTTAACCTACCTTTCTTCAGTGCAGTGTCTGGGCCCTGTTTTTCACATGTTCTGTTTTTGAGCCCAGTCACAGGCCTCAGAGAAGGACGGTGCCCTTTGAGGCCTGAATGCTTCCTCTGCCAGTAGCAGGGCCCCAGGGCTTCTGACAGCAGCAGAGGCCTGTGAGGAGTGGCCTCGAGCGGTCGGGTGGGCTCAGCTGAGCCACCTCCACTGGCCTGGGTCCTGTTCCTGGGGCTCCCAGCTCTGTCTGCCTTGACCTCTCCATGCCCCCTGCTCCAGGGCTCACCTGCTGCCGTCGCTGTGCCAACGGAACCCTCAGGCTGGGCAGAGCATTGTGAAATGACAGCCTCCCCTCCCCCGCCGCTGGGGCCTGGGCCCAGGGCTGGGAGCTTGCAAGGCAAAGACACACCTCAGCTCAGCTTCTCCTGAGCTGCTCCAGAGCTCGACCCCCCGGGGCCCCGGGGCCCCAGGGCTGGGGCTCAGAGCAGGAAAGGGCGTTTTATTGGAATGTCCTTTCCTTCTTGATGATTCCTACAAACCGTTTTAAGCTCTGTACATATAGAAAAGCAACATGTGTCATGCCATTTGGGACATGCTGTTCACATGTCTAGCTCCACTAAAACCCTCCTCAGCATATTTCCGAGGCATCAAGGATGAACCAGGAACAGTGCACGGCCCTGACAAATCTGCTTCACTGTCCCAGCTTTAACAGACATCTGAGTGTCACACTACATGGCAGGTCCTGCCAGGGCAACAGCAGGGGAAGCTTCACTCGCACAGTGCTACAGCATGGGCTTCCCTCCTAGTGAACGGGTGCAGCAGGGCAAACTCCTGTCACAGAGAATGGGCACAACCACACTGCAAGCTTCATTCACACATGGTCTGGCTTCCGACAGCAAAGCAAGCCTCCTACATTGCACATACTGCACTGTAAAGCGTTAGTCTTTGGACAGCAGAGCTATCCCTCTGCATCACACATACTGGACACCCTGAAGGGCCTCCTCCAGATTGAATTGTTACTGGATCGCCGTCCTATCCCCCTGCCCCAAACCTCTCCCATTGACTGTCAGCATGCTTCTCCTTACCTTCCTGCAGATACAGCACCCCTCTAGGCCTAACGGATGGCACACCAAGCTTCACGGGGCACTTTAAGGTATTCAGTCTCCACCTTTTATCTGTCCTGCTCCTCATTTCACCACGAAGAACCACTGGCAGTATTTCAACATCATTTTGAAACTGAAGTTATGGAACAGCTACAAAACCAGGGGAATGGCGCGGCAGGGGATTTCATTCCATTTCATTCTGCCCTTTGGCTGTGTGTGCGCAGTGTCAGAAGAGTTTGAGGACTGCAGAAGACACTGGAATAGATTTCTGGGCGAAAGCGCCAGAGATTCTGGCCCCTGCCCCGATCGCCTTACGAACGCCTTACAAACGCCTGGCGGGCAAATGTCTGAGTTGGACACTCAGCGCAGTACCTGAGGAAATTAGAGTGAGGTTTCAATCAGGGACAAGCCTGCCAACCTATGTACTATGGCAGCTGAATGGATGGGGGCATGGGGTCCTCATGTCTCAAGGATCTGCTTCTCTTATCCAAAACATCTTGCCTCCCATCAGCCTTAGCCCCTAGCATATGGTAATGAGAGGAGTCTCTACACTTCCCCCGTTGCACATTTGTCAATTCCCAGAGCTCTGTGGCAGACAGGGTAAATGTATCTATGTGTGAGACAGAGAGGGAGCCAGATAGAGATAGAGAGAGAGAGAGAGAGAGAGAGAGAGAGAGAGAGAGAGAGAGAGAGAGAGAGAGGGGGGGGAGCAGGCTCTGACAGTCACAATGAGAGAAAAGTGAAGTTGCATCCCCTCAAGCACTCCCCTGCACCCATCAACACAACAGCAAAGTTAGCTTGCATGTTCCCCGTTCTCCCCACTAACCCACCCACCCACCCTCCTCTCTTTCAGGACTTGCAGAGTGCCTAGAGACCCTGGAAATGATGGCAGCGGAGCATGGTACAAACACAAATATCAAAATAGAACTATTCCCCTACTGTCTACAAAACCAAGGAACTACTTCACCTTTGTTTTTTTCCACTTCACATTACAAGAGAAAGACGTCCTTCGTTGGCCCTTTTTACGCACTACCATTCGGTTTACACATTTCATCCTGTTGAGTCTCCCAGTCGGCAAGAGCTATATATTTGGGTGGGTGATGCCAATGAAGTCAATGGAAATAGAGAAGGTGTTAGAACGGTGATGATTGTGTGCTGCAAGTGTCTTTCCCTTGAAGTCCATAGATATCATGGCCTTGACTAGGGGGTGGTCGAAGTGGCCGATAATTTGCTCAGCAGAAAAAATGCAGAATTTTGGGCAAATTCTGCCACTTCGCCTGCTCTGCCCACAGAGAGAAATTGCCAATTTCAGGCTTTTTCTCCCTGAAATTCGGTTTTTTTATGGGAAATGTTTTTGGGTGGCCACAAGAAGTTTCAGACTGAAAACAGATAGTTTGTGAAAAAAACACCATTTCAGATGGTTTGCCAGAAGACATTGATTTTTTCCATTAAATTTTGTTTTAGCGGTCAAAAACATGATATTTCAGGGAAAAAACACATTTCAGGAAGCAAAATCTGCATAGAAAATTGGCACAACAGCTAAAAAATGTCCCTGCAGACAGAACAGAGCTGGAGGCGAATTTAGGCAATATCGTTCCACCAGTAGTGAGGGTAACTTTGCCCACCCCTAGCCTTGACTAGGGGACTGAAAATGAATCTACAGGGACTGGCCACAAAGTCCAGATGAGGGTGTATTAAGAGCTATGCTTTTTCCTTTCTTATTGCTGCTTTTGTTTTCACACCTTAACCTACCTTTCTTCAGTGCAGTGTCTGGGCCCTGTTTTTCACATGTTCTGTTTTTGAGCCCAGTCACAGGCCTCAGAGAAGGACGGTGCCCTTTGAGGCCTGAATGCTTCCTCTGCCAGTAGCAGGGCCCCAGGGCTTCTGACAGCAGCAGAGGCCCTGTGAGGAGTGGCCTCGAGCGATCAGGTGGGCTCAGCTGAGCCACCTCCACTGGCCTGGGTCCTGTTCCTGGGGCTCCCAGCTCTGTCTGCCTTGACCTCTCCATGCCCCCTGCTCCAGGGCTCACCTGCTGCCGTCGCCGTGCCAACGGAACCCTCAGGCTGGGCAGAGCATTGTGAAATGACAGCCTCCCCTCCCCCGCCGGGGCCTGGGCCCAGGGCTGGGAGCTTGCAAGGCAAAGACACACCTCAGCTCAGCTTCTCCTGAGCTGCTCCAGAGCTCGACCCCCCGGGGCCCCGGGGCCCCAGGGCTGGGGCTCAGAGCAGGAAAGGGCGTTTTATTGGAATGTCCTTTCCTTCTTGATGATTCCTACAAACCGTTTTAAGCTCTGTACATATAGAAAAGCAACATGTGTCATGCCATTTGGGACATGCTGTTCACATGTCTAGCTCCACTAAAACCCTCCTCAGCATATTTCCGAGGCATCAAGGATGAACCAGGAACAGTGCACGGCCCTGACAAATCTGCTTCACTGTCCCAGCTTTAACAGACATCTGAGTGTCACACTACATGGCAGGTCCTGCCAGGGCAACAGCAGGGGAAGCTTCACTCGCACAGTGCTACAGCATGGGCTTCCCTCCTAGTGAACGGGTGCAGCAGGGCAAACTCCTGTCACAGAGAATGGGCACAACCACACTGCAAGCTTCATTCACACATGGTCTGGCTTCCGACAGCAAAGCAAGCCTCCTACATTGCACATACTGCACTGTAAAGCGTTAGTCTTTGGACAGCAGAGCTATCCCTCAGCATCACACATACTGGACACCCTGAAGGGCCTCCTCCAGATTGAATTGTTACTGGATCGCCGTCCTATCCCCCTGCCCCAAACCTCTCCCATTGACTGTCAGCATGCTTCTCCTTACCTTCCTGCAGATACAGCACCCCTCTAGGCCTAACGGATGGCACACCAAGCTTCACGGGGCACTTTAAGGTATTCAGTCTCCACCTTTTATCTGTCCTGCTCCTCATTTCACCACGAAGAACCACTGGCAGTATTTCAACATCATTTTGAAACTGAAGTTATGGAACAGCTACAAAACCAGGGGAATGGCGCGGCAGGGGATTTCATTCCATTTCATTCTGCCCTTTGGCTGTGTGTGCGCAGTGTCAGAAGAGTTTGAGGACTGCAGAAGACACTGGAATAGATTTCTGGGCGAAAGCGCCAGAGATTCTGGCCCCTGCCCCGATCGCCTTACAAACGCCTTACAAACGCCTGGCGGGCTTTGCCCTGGCGAACAAATGTCTGAGTTGGACACTCAGCGCAGTACCTGAGGAAATTAGAGTGAGGTTTGACTCAGGGACAAGCCTGCCAACCTATGTACTATGGCAGCTGAATGGATGGGGGCATGGGGTCCTCATGTCTCAGGGATCTGCTTCTCTTATCCAAAACATCTTGCCTCCCATCAGCCTTAGCACCTAGCATATGGTAATGAGTGGAGTCTCTACACTTCCCCCGTTGCACATTTGTCAATTCCCAGAGCTCTGTTGCAGACAGGGTAAATGTATCTATGTGTGAGAGAGAGAGGGAGCCAGATAGAGAGAGAGAAAGAGAGAGAGAGAGGGGGGGGAGCAGGCTCTGACAGTCACAATGAGAGAAAAGTGAAGTTGCATCCCCTCAAGCACTCCCCTGCACCCATCAACACAACAGCAAAGTTAGCTTGCATGTTCCCCGTTCTCCCCACTAACCCACCCACCCATCCTCCTCTCTTTCAGGACTTGCAGAGTGCCTAGAGACCCTGGAAATGATGGCAGCGGAGCATGGTACAAACACAAATATCAAAATAGAACTATTCCCCTACTGTCTACAAAACCAAGGAACTACTTCACCTTTGTTTTTTTCCACTTCACATTACAAGAGAAAGACGTCCTTCGTTGGCCCTTTTTACGCACTACCATTCGGTTTACACATTTCATCCTGTTGAGTCTCCCAGTCGGCAAGAGCTATATATTTGGGTGGGTGATCCCAATGAAGTCAATGGAAATAGAGAAGGTGTTAGAACGGTGATGATTGTGTGCTGCAAGTGTCTTTCCCTTGAAGTCCATAGATATCATGGCCTTGACTAGGGGGTGGTCGAAGTGGCCGATAATTTGCTCAGCAGAAAAAATGCAGAATTTTGGGCAAATTCTGCCACTTCGCCTGCTCTGCCCACAGAGAGAAATTGCCAATTTCAGGCTTTTTCTCCCTGAAATTCGGTTTTTTTATGGGAAATGTTTTTTGGTGGCCACAAGAAGTTTCAGACTGAAAACAGATAGTTTGTGAAAAAAACACCATTTCAGATGGTTTGCCAGAAGACATTGATTTTTTCCATTAAATTTTGTTTTAGCGGTCAAAAACATGATATTTCAGGGAAAAAAACACATTTCAGGAAGCAAAATCTGCATAGAAAATTGGCACAACAGCTAAAAAATGTCCCTGCAGACAGAACAGAGCTGGAGGCGAATTTAGGCAATATCGTTCCACCAGTAGTGAGGGTAACTTTGCCCACCCCTAGCCTTGACTAGGGGACTGAAAATGAATCTACAGGGACTGGCCACAAAGTCCAGATGAGTGTGTATTAAGAGCTATGCTTTTTCCTTTCTTATTGCTGCTTTTGTTTTCACACCTTAACCTACCTTTCTTCAGTGCAGTGTCTGGGCCCTGTTTTTCACATGTTCTGTTTTTGAGCCCAGTCACAGGCCTCAGAGAAGGACGGTGCCCTTTGAGGCCTGAATGCTTCCTCCGCCAGTAGCAGGGCCCCAGGGCTTCTGACAGCAGCAGAGGCCCTGTGAGGAGTGGCCTCGAGCAATCAGGTGGGCTCAGCTGAGCCACCTCCACTGGCCTGGGTCCTGTTCCTGGGGCTCCCAGCTCTGTCTGCCTTGACCTCTCCATGCCCCCTGCTCCAGGGCTCACCTGCTGCCGTCGCCGTGCCAACGGAACCCTCAGGCTGGGCAGAGCATTGTGAAATGACAGCCTCCCCTCCCCCGCCGCTGGGGCCTGGGCCCAGGGCTGGGAGCTTGCAAGGCAAAGACACACCTCAGCTCAGCTTCTCCTGAGCTGCTCCAGAGCTCGACCCCCCGGGGCCCCGGGGCCCCAGGGCTGGGGCTCAGAGCAGGAAAGGGCGTTTTATTGGAATGTCCTTTCCTTCTTGATGATTCCTACAAACCGTTTTAAGCTCTGTACATATAGAAAAGCAACATGTGTCATGCCATTTGGGACATGCTGTTCACATGTCTAGCTCCACTAAAACCCTCCTCAGCATATTTCCGAGGCATCAAGGATGAACCAGGAACAGTGCACGGCCCTGACAAATCTGCTTCACTGTCCCAGCTTTAACAGACATCTGAGTGTCACACTACATGGCAGGTCCTGCCAGGGCAACAGCAGGGGAAGCTTCACTCGCACAGTGCTACAGCATGGGCTTCCCTCCTAGTGAACGGGTGCAGCAGGGCAAACTCCTGTCACAGAGAATGGGCACAACCACACTGCAAGCTTCATTCACACATGGTCTGGCTTCCGACAGCAAAGCAAGCCTCCTACATTGCACATACTGCACTGTAAAGCGTTAGTCTTTGGACAGCAGAGCTATCCCTCTGCATCACACATACTGGACACCCTGAAGGGCCTCCTCCAGATTGAATTGTTACTGGATCGCCGTCCTATCCCCCTGCCCCAAACCTCTCCCATTGACTGTCAGCATGCTTCTCCTTACCTTCCTGCAGATACAGCACCCCTCTAGGCCTAACGGATGGCACACCAAGCTTCACGGGGCACTTTAAGGTATTCAGTCTCCACCTTTTATCTGTCCTGCTCCTCATTTCACCACGAAGAACCACTGGCAGTATTTCAACATCATTTTGAAACTGAAGTTATGGAACAGCTACAAAACCAGGGGAATGGCGCGGCAGGGGATTTCATTCCATTTCATTCTGCCCTTTGGCTGTGTGTGCGCAGTGTCAGAAGAGTTTGAGGACTGCAGAAGACACTGGAATAGATTTCTGGGCGAAAGCGCCAGAGATTCTGGCCCCTGCCCCGATCGCCTTACAAACGCCTTACAAACGCCTGGCGGGCTTTGCCCTGGCGGGCAAATGTCTGAGTTGGACACTCAGCGCAGTACCTGAGGAAATTAGAGTGAGGTTTGACTCAGGGACAAGCCTGCCAACCTATGTACTATGGCAGCTGAATGGATGGGGGCATGGGGTCCTCATGTCTCAGGGATCTGCTTCTCTTATCCAAAACATCTTGCCTCCCATCAGCCTTAGCACCTAGCATATGGTAATGAGTGGAGTCTCTACACTTCCCCCGTTGCACATTTGTCAATTCCCAGAGCTCTGTTGCAGACAGGGTAAATGTATCTATGTGTGAGAGAGAGAGGGAGCCAGATAGAGAGAGAGAAAGAGAGAGAGAGAGGGGGGGGAGCAGGCTCTGACAGTCACAATGAGAGAAAAGTGAAGTTGCATCCCCTCAAGCACTCCCCTGCACCCATCAACACAACAGCAAAGTTAGCTTGCATGTTCCCCGTTCTCCCCACTAACCCACCCACCCATCCTCCTCTCTTTCAGGACTTGCAGAGTGCCTAGAGACCCTGGAAATGATGGCAGCGGAGCATGGTACAAACACAAATATCAAAATAGAACTATTCCCCTACTGTCTACAAAACCAAGGAACTACTTCACCTTTGTTTTTTTCCACTTCACATTACAAGAGAAAGACGTCCTTCGTTGGCCCTTTTTACGCACTACCATTCGGTTTACACATTTCATCCTGTTGAGTCTCCCAGTCGGCAAGAGCTATATATTTGGGTGGGTGATCCCAATGAAGTCAATGGAAATAGAGAAGGTGTTAGAACGGTGATGATTGTGTGCTGCAAGTGTCTTTCCCTTGAAGTCCATAGATATCATGGCCTTGACTAGGGGGTGGTCGAAGTGGCCGATAATTTGCTCAGCAGAAAAAATGCAGAATTTTGGGCAAATTCTGCCACTTCGCCTGCTCTGCCCACAGAGAGAAATTGCCAATTTCAGGCTTTTTCTCCCTGAAATTCGGTTTTTTTATGGGAAATGTTTTTTGGTGGCCACAAGAAGTTTCAGACTGAAAACAGATAGTTTGTGAAAAAAACACCATTTCAGATGGTTTGCCAGAAGACATTGATTTTTTCCATTAAATTTTGTTTTAGCGGTCAAAAACATGATATTTCAGGGAAAAAAACACATTTCAGGAAGCAAAATCTGCATAGAAAATTGGCACAACAGCTAAAAAATGTCCCTGCAGACAGAACAGAGCTGGAGGCGAATTTAGGCAATATCGTTCCACCAGTAGTGAGGGTAACTTTGCCCACCCCTAGCCTTGACTAGGGGACTGAAAATGAATCTACAGGGACTGGCCACAAAGTCCAGATGAGTGTGTATTAAGAGCTATGCTTTTTCCTTTCTTATTGCTGCTTTTGTTTTCACACCTTAACCTACCTTTCTTCAGTGCAGTGTCTGGGCCCTGTTTTTCACATGTTCTGTTTTTGAGCCCAGTCACAGGCCTCAGAGAAGGACGGTGCCCTTTGAGGCCGGAATGCTTCCTCCGCCAGTAGCAGGGCCCCAGGGCTTCTGACAGCAGCAGAGGCCCTGTAAGGAGTGGCCTCGAGCAATCATGTGGGCTCAGCTGAGCCACCTCCACTGGCCTGGGTCCTGTTCCTGGGGCTCCCAGCTCTGTCTGCCTTGGCCTCTCCATGCCCCCTGCTCCAGGGCTCACCTGCTGCCGTCGCCGTGCCAACGGAACCCTCAGGCTGGGCAGAGCATTGTGAAATGACAGCCTCCCCTCCCCCGCCGCTGGGGCCTGGGCCCAGGGCTGGGAGCTTGCAAGGCAAAGACACACCTCAGCTCAGCTTCTCCTGAGCTGCTCCAGAGCTCGACCCCCCGGGGCCCCGGGGCCCCAGGGCTGGGGCTCAGAGCAGGAAAGGGCGTTTTATTGGAATGTCCTTTCCTTCTTGATGATTCCTACAAACCGTTTTAAGCTCTGTACATATAGAAAAGCAACATGTGTCATGCCATTTGGGACATGCTGTTCACATGTCTAGCTCCACTAAAACCCTCCTCAGCATATTTCCGAGGCATCAAGGATGAACCAGGAACAGTGCACGGCCCTGACAAATCTGCTTCACTGTCCCAGCTTTAACAGACATCTGAGTGTCACACTACATGGCAGGTCCTGCCAGGGCAACAGCAGGGGAAGCTTCACTCGCACAGTGCTACAGCATGGGCTTCCCTCCTAGTGAACGGGTGCAGCAGGGCAAACTCCTGTCACAGAGAATGGGCACAACCACACTGCAAGCTTCATTCACACATGGTCTGGCTTCCGACAGCAAAGCAAGCCTCCTACATTGCACATACTGCACTGTAAAGCGTTAGTCTTTGGACAGCAGAGCTATCCCTCTGCATCACACATACTGGACACCCTGAAGGGCCTCCTCCAGATTGAATTGTTACTGGATCGCCATCCTATCCCCCTGCCCCAAACCTCTCCCATTGACTGTCAGCATGCTTCTCCTTACCTTCCTGCAGATACAGCACCCCTCTAGGCCTAACGGATGGCACACCAAGCTTCACGGGGCACTTTAAGGTATTCAGTCTCCACCTTTTATCTGTCCTGCTCCTCATTTCACCACGAAGAACCACTGGCAGTATTTCAACATCATTTTGAAACTGAAGTTATGGAACAGCTACAAAACCAGGGGAATGGCGCGGCAGGGGATTTCATTCCATTTCATTCTGCCCTTTGGCTGTGTGTGCGCAGTGTCAGAAGAGTTTGAGGACTGCAGAAGACACTGGAATAGATTTCTGGGCGAAAGCGCCAGAGATTCTGGCCCCTGCCCCGATCGCCTTACGAACGCCTTACAAACGCCTGGCGGGCAAATGTCTGAGTTGGACACTCAGCGCAGTACCTGAGGAAATTAGAGTGAGGTTTCACTCAGGGACAAGCCTGCCAACCTATGTACTATGGCAGCTGAATGGATGGGGGCATGGGGTCCTCATGTCTCAAGGATCTGCTTCTCTTATCCAAAACATCTTGCCTCCCATCAGCCTTAGCCCCTAGCATATGGTAATGAGAGGAGTCTCTACACTTCCCCTGTTGCACATTTGTCAATTCCCAGAGCTCTGTGGCAGACAGGGTAAATGTATCTATGTGTGAGACAGAGAGGGAGCCAGATAGAGATAGAGAGAGAGAGAGAGGGGGGGGGAGCAGGCTCTGACAGTCACAATGAGAGAAAAGTGAAGTTGCATCCCCTCAAGCACTCCCCTGCACCCATCAACACAACAGCAAAGTTAGCTTGCATGTTCCCCGTTCTCCCCACTAACCCACCCACCCACCCTCCTCTCTTTCAGGACTTGCAGAGTGCCTAGAGACCCTGGAAATGATGGCAGCGGAGCATGGTACAAACACAAATATCAAAATAGAACTATTCCCCTACTGTCTACAAAACCAAGGAACTACTTCACCTTTGTTTTTTTCCACTTCACATTACAAGAGAAAGACGTCCTTCGTTGGCCCTTTTTACGCACTACCATTCGGTTTACACATTTCATCCTGTTGAGTCTCCCAGTCGGCAAGAGCTATATATTTGGGTGGGTGATCCCAATGAAGTCAATGGAAATAGAGAAGGTGTTAGAACGGTGATGATTGTGTGCTGCAAGTGTCTTTCCCTTGAAGTCCATAGATATCATGGCCTTGACTAGGGGGTGGTCTAAGTGGCCGATAATTTGCTCAGCAGAAAAAATGCAGAATTTTGGGCAAATTCTGCCACTTCGCCTGCTCTGCCCACAGAGAGAAATTGCCAATTTCAGGCTTTTTCTCCCTGAAATTCGGTTTTTTTTATGGGAAATGTTTTTTGGTGGCCACAAGAAGTTTCAGACTGAAAACAGATAGTTTGTGAAAAAAACACCATTTCAGATGGTTTGCCAGAAGACATTGATTTTTTCCATTAAATTTTGTTTTAGCGGTCAAAAACATGATATTTCAGGGAAAAAACACATTTCAGGAAGCAAAATCTGCATAGAAAATTGGCACAACAGCTAAAAAATGTCCCTGCAGACAGAACAGAGCTGGAGGCGAATTTAGGCAATATCGTTCCACCAGTAGTGAGGGTAACTTTGCCCACCCCTAGCCTTGACTAGGGGACTGAAAATGAATCTACAGGGACTGGCCACAAAGTCCAGATGAGGGTGTATTAAGAGCTATGCTTTTTCCTTTCTTATTGCTGCTTTTGTTTTCACACCTTAACCTACCTTTCTTCAGTGCAGTGTCTGGGCCCTGTTTTTCACATGTTCTGTTTTTGAGCCCAGTCACAGGCCTCAGAGAAGGACGGTGCCCTTTGAGGCCTGAATGCTTCCTCTGCCAGTAGCAGGGCCCCAGGGCTTCTGACAGCAGCAGAGGCCCTGTAAGGAGTGGCCTCGAGCGATCAGGTGGGCTCAGCTGAGCCACGTCCACTGGCCTGGGGCCTGTTCCTGGGGCTCCCAGCTCTGTCTGCCTTGACCTCTCCATGCCCCCTGCTCCAGGGCTCACCTGCTGCCGTCGCCGTGCCAACGGAACCCTCAGGCTGGGCAGAGCATTGTGAAATGACAGCCTCCCCTCCCCCGCCGGGGCCTGGGCCCAGGGCTGGGAGCTTGCAAGGCAAAGACACACCTCAGCTCAGCTTCTCCTGAGCTGCTCCAGAGCTCGACCCCCGGGGCCCCGGGGCCCCCGGGCTGGGGCTCAGAGCAGGGAAGGGCGTTTTATTGGAATGTCCTTTCCTTCTTGATGATTCCTACAAACCGTTTTAAGCTCTGTACATATAGAAAAGCAACATGTGTCATGCCATTTGGGACATGCTGTTCACATGTCTAGCTCCACTAAAACCCTCCTCAGCATATTTCCGAGGCATCAAGGATGAACCAGGAACAGTGCACGGCCCTGACAAATCTGCTTCACTGTCCCAGCTTTAACAGACATCTGAGTGTCACACTACATGGCAGGTCCTGCCAGGGCAACAGCAGGGGAAGCTTCACCCACACAGTGCTACAGCATGGGCTTCCCTCCTAGTGAACGGGTGCAGCAGGGCAAACTCCTGTCACAGAGAATGGGCACAACCACACTGCAAGCTTCATTCACACATGGTCTGGCTTCCGACAGCAAAGCAAGCCTCCTACATTGCACATACTGCACTGTAAAGCGTTAGTCTTTGGACAGCAGAGCTATCCCTCTGCATCACACATACTGGACACCCTGAAGGGCCTCCTCCAGATTGAATTGTTACTGGATCGCCGTCCTATCCCCCTGCCCCAAACTTCTCCCATTGACTGTCAGCATGCTTCTCCTTACCTTCCTGCAGATACAGCACCCCTCTAGGCCTAACGGATGGCACACCAAGCTTCACGGGGCACTTTAAGGTATTCAGTCTCCACCTTTTATCTGTCCTGCTCCTCATTTCACCACGAAGAACCACTGGCAGTATTTCAACATCATTTTGAAACTGAAGTTATGGAACAGCTACAAAACCAGGGGAATGGCGCGGCAGGGGATTTCATTCCATTTCATTCTGCCCTTTGGCTGTGTGTGCGCAGTGTCAGAAGAGTTTGAGGACTGCAGAAGACACTGGAATAGATTTCTGGGCGAAAGCGCCAGAGATTCTGGCCCCTGCCCCGATCGCCTTACGAACGCCTTACAAACGCCTGGCGGGCAAATGTCTGAGTTGGACACTCAGCGCAGTACCTGAGGAAATTAGAGTGAGGTTTCACTCAGGGACAAGCCTGCCAACCTATGTACTATGGCAGCTGAATGGATGGGGGCATGGGGTCCTCATGTCTCAAGGATCTGCTTCTCTTATCCAAAACATCTTGCCTCCCATCAGCCTTAGCCCCTAGCATATGGTAATGAGAGGAGTCTCTACACTTCCCCCGTTGCACATTTGTCAATTCCCAGAGCTCTGTGGCAGACAGGGTAAATGTATCTATGTGTGAGACAGAGAGGGAGCCAGATAGAGATAGAGAGAGAGAGAGAGAGAGAGAGAGAGAGAGAGAGAGAGGGGGGGGGGGGAGCAGGCTCTGACAGTCACAATGAGAGAAAAGTGAAGTTGCATCCCTTTAAGCACTCCCCTGCACCCATCAACACAACAGCAAAGTTAGCTTGCATGTTCCCCGTTCTCCCCACTAACCCACCCAGCCACCCTCCTCTCTTTCAGGACTTGCAGAGTGCCTAGAGACCCTGGAAATGATGGCAGCGGAGCATGGTACAAACACAAATATCAAAATAGAACTATTCCCCTACTGTCTACAAAACCAAGGAACTACTTCACCTTTGTTTTTTTCCACTTCACATTACAAGAGAAAGACGTCCTTCGTTGGCCCTTTTTACGCACTACCATTCGGTTTACACATTTCATCCTGTTGAGTCTCCCAGTCGGCAAGAGCTATATATTTGGGTGGGTGATCCCAATGAAGTCAATGGAAATAGAGAAGGTGTTAGAACGGTGATGATTGTGTGCTGCAAGTGTCTTTCCCTTGAAGTCCATAGATATCATGGCCTTGACTAGGGGGTGGTCGAAGTGGCCGATAATTTGCTCAGCAGAAAAAATGCAGAATTTTGGGCAAATTCTGCCACTTCGCCTGCTCTGCCCACAGAGAGAAATTGCCAATTTCAGGCTTTTTCTCCCTGAAATTCGGTTTTTTTATGGGAAATGTTTTTTGGTGGCCACAAGAAGTTTCAGACTGAAAACAGATAGTTTGTGAAACAAACACCATTTCAGATGGTTTGCCAGAAGACATTAATTTTTTCCATTAAATTTTGTTTTAGCGGTCAAAAACATGATATTTCAGGGAAAAAACACATTTCAGGAAGCAAGATCTGCATAGAAAATTGGCACAACAGCTAAAAAATGTCCCTGCAGACAGAACAGAGCTGGAGGCGAATTTAGGCAATATCGTTCCACCAGTAGTGAGGGTAACTTTGCCCACCCCTAGCCTTGACTAGGGGACTGAAAATGAATCTACAGGGACTGGCCACAAAGTCCAGATGAGGGTGTATTAAGAGCTATGCTTTTTCCTTTCTTATTGCTGCTTTTGTTTTCACACCTTAACCTACCTTTCTTCAGTGCAGTGTCTGGGCCCTGTTTTTCACATGTTCTGTTTTTGAGCCCAGTCACAGGCCTCAGAGAAGGACGGTGCCCTTTGAGGCCTGAATGCTTCCTCTGCCAGTAGCAGGGCCCCAGGGCTTCTGACAGCAGCAGAGGCCTGTGAGGAGTGGCCTCGAGCGGTCGGGTGGGCTCAGCTGAGCCACCTCCACTGGCCTGGGTCCTGTTCCTGGGGCTCCCAGCTCTGTCTGCCTTGACCTCTCCATGCCCCCTGCTCCAGGGCTCACCTGCTGCCGTCGCTGTGCCAACGGAACCCTCAGGCTGGGCAGAGCATTGTGAAATGACAGCCTCCCCTCCCCCACCGCTGGGGCCTGGGCCCAGGGCTGGGAGCTTGCAAGGCAAAGACACACCTCAGCTCAGCTTCTCCTGAGCTGCTCCAGAGCTCGACCCCCCGGGGCCCCGGGGCCCCAGGGCTGGGGCTCAGAGCAGGAAAGGGCGTTTTATTGGAATGTCCTTTCCTTCTTGATGATTCCTACAAACCGTTTTAAGCTCTGTACATATAGAAAAGCAACATGTGTCATGCCATTTGGGACATGCTGTTCACATGTCTAGCTCCACTAAAACCCTCCTCAGCATATTTCCGAGGCATCAAGGATGAACCAGGAACAGTGCACGGCCCTGACAAATCTGCTTCACTGTCCCAGCTTTAACAGACATCTGAGTGTCACACTACATGGCAGGTCCTGCCAGGGCAACAGCAGGGGAAGCTTCACTCGCACAGTGCTACAGCATGGGCTTCCCTCCTAGTGAACGGGTGCAGCAGGGCAAACTCCTGTCACAGAGAATGGGCACAACCACACTGCAAGCTTCATTCACACATGGTCTGGCTTCCGACAGCAAAGCAAGCCTCCTACATTGCACATACTGCACTGTAAAGCGTTAGTCTTTGGACAGCAGAGCTATCCCTCTGCATCACACATACTGGACACCCTGAAGGGCCTCCTCCAGATTGAATTGTTACTGGATCGCCGTCCTATCCCCCTGCCCCAAACCTCTCCCATTGACTGTCAGCATGCTTCTCCTTACCTTCCTGCAGATACAGCACCCCTCTAGGCCTAACGGATGGCACACCAAGCTTCACGGGGCACTTTAAGGTATTCAGTCTCCACCTTTTATCTGTCCTGCTCCTCATTTCACCACGAAGAACCACTGGCAGTATTTCAACATCATTTTGAAACTGAAGTTATGGAACAGCTACAAAACCAGGGGAATGGCGCGGCAGGGGATTTCATTCCATTTCATTCTGCCCTTTGGCTGTGTGTGCGCAGTGTCAGAAGAGTTTGAGGACTGCAGAAGACACTGGAATAGATTTCTGGGCGAAAGCGCCAGAGATTCTGGCCCCTGCCCCGATCGCCTTACGAACGCCTTACAAACGCCTGGCGGGCAAATGTCTGAGTTGGACACTCAGCGCAGTACCTGAGGAAATTAGAGTGAGGTTTCACTCAGGGACAAGCCTGCCAACCTATGTACTATGGCAGCTGAATGGATGGGGGCATGGGGTCCTCATGTCTCAAGGATCTGCTTCTCTTATCCAAAACATCTTGCCTCCCATCAGCCTTAGCCCCTAGCATATGGTAATGAGAGGAGTCTCTACACTTCCCCTGTTGCACATTTGTCAATTCCCAGAGCTCTGTGGCAGACAGGGTAAATGTATCTATGTGTGAGACAGAGAGGGAGCCAGATAGAGAGAGAGAAAGAGAGAGAGAGAGGGGGGGGAGCAGGCTCTGACAGTCACAATGAGAGAAAAGTGAAGTTGCATCCCCTCAAGCACTCCCCTGCACCCATCAACACAACAGCAAAGTTAGCTTGCATGTTCCCCGTTCTCCCCACTAACCCACCCACCCACCCTCCTCTCTTTCAGGACTTGCAGAGTGCCTAGAGACCCTGGAAATGATGGCAGCGGAGCATGGTACAAACACAAATATCAAAATAGAACTATTCCCCTACTGTCTACAAAACCAAGGAACTACTTCACCTTTGTTTTTTTCCACTTCACATTACAAGAGAAAGACGTCCTTCGTTGGCCCTTTTTACGCACTACCATTCGGTTTACACATTTCATCCTGTTGAGTCTCCCAGTCGGCAAGAGCTATATATTTGGGTGGGTGATCCCAATGAAGTCAATGGAAATAGAGAAGGTGTTAGAACGGTGATGATTGTGTGCTGCAAGTGTCTTTCCCTTGAAGTCCATAGATATCATGGCCTTGACTAGGGGGTGGTCTAAGTGGCCGATAATTTGCTCAGCAGAAAAAATGCAGAATTTTGGGCAAATTCTGCCACTTCGCCTGCTCTGCCCACAGAGAGAAATTGCCAATTTCAGGCTTTTTCTCCCTGAAATTCGGTTTTTTTATGGGAAATGTTTTTTGGTGGCCACAAGAAGTTTCAGACTGAAAACAGATAGTTTGTGAAAAAAACACCATTTCAGATGGTTTGCCAGAAGACATTGATTTTTTCCATTAAATTTTGTTTTAGCGGTCAAAAACATGATATTTCAGGGAAAAAACACATTTCAGGAAGCAAAATCTGCATAGAAAATTGGCACAACAGCTAAAAAATGTCCCTGCAGACAGAGCAGAGCTGGAGGCGAATTTAGGCAATATCGTTCCACCAGTAGTGAGGGTAACTTTGCCCACCCCTAGCCTTGACTAGGCGACTGAAAATGAATCTACAGGGACTGGCCACAAAGTCCAGATGAGGGTGTATTAAGAGCTATGCTTTTTCCTTTCTTATTGGTGCTTTTGTTTTCACACCTCAACCTACCTTTCTTCAGTGCAGTGTCTGGGCCCTGTTTTTCACATGTTCTGTTTTTGAGCCCAGTCACAGGCCTCAGAGAAGGCCGGTGCCCTTTGAGGCCTGAATGCTTCCTCCGCCAGTAGCAGGGCCCCAGGGCTTCTGACAGCAGCAGAGGCCCTGTGAGGAGTGGCCTCGAGCGATCAGGTGGGCTCAGCTGAGCCACCTCCACTGGCCTGGGTCCTGTTCCTGGGGCTCCCAGCTCTGTCTGCCTTGACCTCTCCATGCCCCCTGCTCCAGGGCTCACCTGCTGCCGTCGCCGTGCCAACGGAACCCTCAGGCTGGGCAGAGCATTGTGAAATGACAGCCTCCCCTCCCCCGCCGCCGGGGCCTGGGCCCAGGGCTGGGAGCTTGCAAGGCAAAGACACACCTCAGCTCAGCTTCTCCTGAGCTGCTCCAGAGCTCGACCCCCGGGGCCCCGGGGCCCCCGGGCTGGGGCTCAGAGCAGGGAAGGGCGTTTTATTGGAATGTCCTTTCCTTCTTGATGATTCCTACAAACCGTTTTAAGCTCTGTACATATAGAAAAGCAACATGTGTCATGCCATTTGGGACATGCTGTTCACATGTCTAGCTCCACTAAAACCCTCCTCAGCATATTTCCGAGGCATCAAGGATGAACCAGGAACAGTGCACGGCCCTGACAAATCTGCTTCACTGTCCCAGCTTTAACAGACATCTGAGTGTCACACTACATGGCAGGTCCTGCCAGGGCAACAGCAGGGGAAGCTTCACCCACACAGTGCTACAGCATGGGCTTCCCTCCTAGTGAACGGGTGCAGCAGGGCAAACTCCTGTCACAGAGAATGGGCACAACCACACTGCAAGCTTCATTCACACATGGTCTGGCTTCCGACAGCAAAGCAAGCCTCCTACATTGCACATACTGCACTGTAAAGCGTTAGTCTTTGGACAGCAGAGCTATCCCTCTGCATCACACATACTGGACACCCTGAAGGGCCTCCTCCAGATTGAATTGTTACTGGATCGCCGTCCTATCCCCCTGCCCCAAACCTCTCCCATTGACTGTCAGCATGCTTCTCCTTACCTTCCTGCAGATACAGCACCCCTCTAGGCCTAACGGATGGCACACCAAGCTTCACGGGGCACTTTAAGGTATTCAGTCTCCACCTTTTATCTGTCCTGCTCCTCATTTCACCACGAAGAACCACTGGCAGTATTTCAACATCATTTTGAAACTGAAGTTATGGAACAGCTACAAAACCAGGGGAATGGCGCGGCAGGGGATTTCATTCCATTTCATTCTGCCCTTTGGCTGTGTGTGCGCAGTGTCAGAAGAGTTTGAGGACTGCAGAAGACACTGGAATAGATTTCTGGGCGAAAGCGCCAGAGATTCTGGCCCCTGCCCCGATCGCCTTACGAACGCCTTACAAACGCCTGGCGGGCAAATGTCTGAGTTGGACACTCAGCGCAGTACCTGAGGAAATTAGAGTGAGGTTTCACTCAGGGACAAGCCTGCCAACCTATGTACTATGGCAGCTGAATGGATGGGGGCATGGGGTCCTCATGTCTCAAGGATCTGCTTCTCTTATCCAAAACATCTTGCCTCCCATCAGCCTTAGCCCCTAGCATATGGTAATGAGAGGAGTCTCTACACTTCCCCCGTTGCAAATTTGTCAATTCCCAGAGCTCTGTGGCAGACAGGGTAAATGTATCTATGTGTGAGACAGAGAGGGAGCCAGATAGAGATAGAGAGAGAGAGAGAGAGAGAGAGAGAGAGAGAGAGAGAGAGGGGGGGGGGAGCAGGCTCTGACAGTCACAATGAGAGAAAAGTGAAGTTGCATCCCCTCAAGCACTCCCCTGCACCCATCAACACAACAGCAAAGTTAGCTTGCATGTTCCCCGTTCTCCCTACTAACCCACCCAGCCACCCTCCTCTCTTTCAGGACTTGCAGAGTGCCTAGAGACCCTGGAAATGATGGCAGCGGAGCATGGTACAAACACAAATATCAAAATAGAACTATTCCCCTACTGTCTACAAAACCAAGGAACTACTTCACCTTTGTTTTTTTCCACTTCACATTACAAGAGAAAGACGTCCTTCGTTGGCCCTTTTTACGCACTACCATTCGGTTTACACATTTCATCCTGTTGAGTCTCCCAGTCGGCAAGAGCTATATATTTGGGTGGGTGATCCCAATGAAGTCAATGGAAATAGAGAAGGTGTTAGAACGGTGATGATTGTGTGCTGCAAGTGTCTTTCCCTTGAAGTCCATAGATATCATGGCCTTGACTAGGGGGTGGTCGAAGTGGCCGATAATTTGCTCAGCAGAAAAAATGCAGAATTTTGGGCAAATTCTGCCACTTCGCCTGCTCTGCCCACAGAGAGAAATTGCCAATTTCAGGCTTTTTCTCCCTGAAATTCGGTTTTTTTATGGGAAATGTTTTTTGGTGGCCACAAGAAGTTTCAGACTGAAAACAGATAGTTTGTGAAACAAACACCATTTCAGATGGTTTGCCAGAAGACATTAATTTTTTCCATTAAATTTTGTTTTAGCGGTCAAAAACATGATATTTCAGGGAAAAAACACATTTCAGGAAGCAAGATCTGCATAGAAAATTGGCACAACAGCTAAAAAATGTCCCTGCAGACAGAACAGAGCTGGAGGCGAATTTAGGCAATATCGTTCCACCAGTAGTGAGGGTAACTTTGCCCACCCCTAGCCTTGACTAGGGGACTGAAAATGAATCTACAGGGACTGGCCACAAAGTCCAGATGAGGGTGTATTAAGAGCTATGCTTTTTCCTTTCTTATTGCTGCTTTTGTTTTCACACCTTAACCTACCTTTCTTCAGTGCAGTGTCTGGGCCCTGTTTTTCACATGTTCTGTTTTTGAGCCCAGTCACAGGCCTCAGAGAAGGACGGTGCCCTTTGAGGCCTGAATGCTTCCTCTGCCAGTAGCAGGGCCCCAGGGCTTCTGACAGCAGCAGAGGCCTGTGAGGAGTGGCCTCGAGCGGTCGGGTGGGCTCAGCTGAGCCACCTCCACTGGCCTGGGTCCTGTTCCTGGGGCTCCCAGCTCTGTCTGCCTTGACCTCTCCATGCCCCCTGCTCCAGGGCTCACCTGCTGCCGTCGCTGTGCCAACGGAACCCTCAGGCTGGGCAGAGCATTGTGAAATGACAGCCTCCCCTCCCCCGCCGCTGGGGCCTGGGCCCAGGGCTGGGAGCTTGCAAGGCAAAGACACACCTCAGCTCAGCTTCTCCTGAGCTGCTCCAGAGCTCGACCCCCCGGGGCCCCGGGGCCCCAGGGCTGGGGCTCAGAGCAGGAAAGGGCGTTTTATTGGAATGTCCTTTCCTTCTTGATGATTCCTACAAACCGTTTTAAGCTCTGTACATATAGAAAAGCAACATGTGTCATGCCATTTGGGACATGCTGTTCACATGTCTAGCTCCACTAAAACCCTCCTCAGCATATTTCCGAGGCATCAAGGATGAACCAGGAACAGTGCACGGCCCTGACAAATCTGCTTCACTGTCCCAGCTTTAACAGACATCTGAGTGTCACACTACATGGCAGGTCCTGCCAGGGCAACAGCAGGGGAAGCTTCACTCGCACAGTGCTACAGCATGGGCTTCCCTCCTAGTGAACGGGTGCAGCAGGGCAAACTCCTGTCACAGAGAATGGGCACAACCACACTGCAAGCTTCATTCACACATGGTCTGGCTTCCGACAGCAAAGCAAGCCTCCTACATTGCACATACTGCACTGTAAAGCGTTAGTCTTTGGACAGCAGAGCTATCCCTCTGCATCACACATACTGGACACCCTGAAGGGCCTCCTCCAGATTGAATTGTTACTGGATCGCCGTCCTATCCCCCTGCCCCAAACCTCTCCCATTGACTGTCAGCATGCTTCTCCTTACCTTCCTGCAGATACAGCACCCCTCTAGGCCTAACGGATGGCACACCAAGCTTCACGGGGCACTTTAAGGTATTCAGTCTCCACCTTTTATCTGTCCTGCTCCTCATTTCACCACGAAGAACCACTGGCAGTATTTCAACATCATTTTGAAACTGAAGTTATGGAACAGCTACAAAACCAGGGGAATGGCGCGGCAGGGGATTTCATTCCATTTCATTCTGCCCTTTGGCTGTGTGTGCGCAGTGTCAGAAGAGTTTGAGGACTGCAGAAGACACTGGAATAGATTTCTGGGCGAAAGCGCCAGAGATTCTGGCCCCTGCCCCGATCGCCTTACGAACGCCTTACAAACGCCTGGCGGGCAAATGTCTGAGTTGGACACTCAGCGCAGTACCTGAGGAAATTAGAGTGAGGTTTCAATCAGGGACAAGCCTGCCAACCTATGTACTATGGCAGCTGAATGGATGGGGGCATGGGGTCCTCATGTCTCAAGGATCTGCTTCTCTTATCCAAAACATCTTGCCTCCCATCAGCCTTAGCCCCTAGCATATGGTAATGAGAGGAGTCTCTACACTTCCCCCGTTGCACATTTGTCAATTCCCAGAGCTCTGTGGCAGACAGGGTAAATGTATCTATGTGTGAGACAGAGAGGGAGCCAGATAGAGATAGAGAGAGAGAGAGAGAGAGAGAGAGAGAGAGAGAGAGAGAGAGAGGGGGGGGAGCAGGCTCTGACAGTCACAATGAGAGAAAAGTGAAGTTGCATCCCCTCAAGCACTCCCCTGCACCCATCAACACAACAGCAAAGTTAGCTTGCATGTTCCCCGTTCTCCCCACTAACCCACCCACCCACCCTCCTCTCTTTCAGGACTTGCAGAGTGCCTAGAGACCCTGGAAATGATGGCAGCGGAGCATGGTACAAACACAAATATCAAAATAGAACTATTCCCCTACTGTCTACAAAACCAAGGAACTACTTCACCTTTGTTTTTTTCCACTTCACATTACAAGAGAAAGACGTCCTTCGTTGGCCCTTTTTACGCACTACCATTCGGTTTACACATTTCATCCTGTTGAGTCTCCCAGTCGGCAA
Source organism: Ambystoma mexicanum (assembly GCF_040938575.1). Classification (NCBI taxonomy): domain Eukaryota; kingdom Metazoa; phylum Chordata; class Amphibia; order Caudata; family Ambystomatidae; genus Ambystoma; species Ambystoma mexicanum. Next base: position 1,095,939,322 of record NC_090941.1, read on the forward strand.
GAGCTATATATTTGGGTGGGTGATGCCAATGAAGTCAATGGAAATAGAGAAGGTGTTAGAACGGTGATGATTGTGTGCTGCAAGTGTCTTTCCCTTGAAGTCCATAGATATCATGGCCTTGACTAGGGGGTGGTCGAAGTGGCCGATAATTTGCTCAGCAGAAAAAATGCAGAATTTTGGGCAAATTCTGCCACTTCGCCTGCTCTGCCCACAGAGAGAAATTGCCAATTTCAGGCTTTTTCTCCCTGAAATTCGGTTTTTTTATGGGAAATGTTTTTGGGTGGCCACAAGAAGTTTCAGACTGAAAACAGATAGTTTGTGAAAAAAACACCATTTCAGATGGTTTGCCAGAAGACATTGATTTTTTCCATTAAATTTTGTTTTAGCGGTCAAAAACATGATATTTCAGGGAAAAAACACATTTCAGGAAGCAAAATCTGCATAGAAAATTGGCACAACAGCTAAAAAATGTCCCTGCAGACAGAACAGAGCTGGAGGCGAATTTAGGCAATATCGTTCCACCAGTAGTGAGGGTAACTTTGCCCACCCCTATCCTTGACTAGGGGACTGAAAATGAATCTACAGGGACTGGCCACAAAGTCCAGATGAGGGTGTATTAAGAGCTATGCTTTTTCCTTTCTTATTGCTGCTTTTGTTTTCACACCTTAACCTACCTTTCTTCAGTGCAGTGTCTGGGCCCTGTTTTTCACATGTTCTGTTTTTGAGCCCAGTCACAGGCCTCAGAGAAGGACGGTGCCCTTTGAGGCCTGAATGCTTCCTCTGCCAGTAGCAGGGCCCCAGGGCTTCTGACAGCAGCAGAGGCCCTGTGAGGAGTGGCCTCGAGCGATCAGGTGGGCTCAGCTGAGCCACCTCCACTGGCCTGGGTCCTGTTCCTGGGGCTCCCAGCTCTGTCTGCCTTGACCTCTCCATGCCCCCTGCTCCAGGGCTCACCTGCTGCCGTCGCCGTGCCAACGGAACCCTCAGGCTGGGCAGAGCATTGTGAAATGACAGCCTCCCCTCCCCCGCCGGGGCCTGGGCCCAGGGCTGGGAGCTTGCAAGGCAAAGACACACCTCAGCTCAGCTTCTCCTGAGCTGCTCCAGAGCTCGACCCCCCGGGGCCCCGGGGCCCCAGGGCTGGGGCTCAGAGCAGGAAAGGGCGTTTTATTGGAATGTCCTTTCCTTCTTGATGATTCCTACAAACCGTTTTAAGCTCTGTACATATAGAAAAGCAACATGTGTCATGCCATTTGGGACATGCTGTTCACATGTCTAGCTCCACTAAAACCCTCCTCAGCATATTTCCGAGGCATCAAGGATGAACCAGGAACAGTGCACGGCCCTGAAAAATCTGCTTCACTGTCCCAGCTTTAACAGACATCTGAGTGTCACACTACATGGCAGGTCCTGCCAGGGCAACAGCAGGGGAAGCTTCACTCGCACAGTGCTACAGCATGGGCTTCCCTCCTAGTGAACGGGTGCAGCAGGGCAAACTCCTGTCACAGAGAATGGGCACAACCACACTGCAAGCTTCATTCACACATGGTCTGGCTTCCGACAGCAAAGCAAGCCTCCTACATTGCACATACTGCACTGTAAAGCGTTAGTCTTTGGACAGCAGAGCTATCCCTCAGCATCACACATACTGGACACCCTGAAGGGCCTCCTCCAGATTGAATTGTTACTGGATCGCCGTCCTATCCCCCTGCCCCAAACCTCTCCCATTGACTGTCAGCATGCTTCTCCTTACCTTCCTGCAGATACAGCACCCCTCTAGGCCTAACGGATGGCACACCAAGCTTCACGGGGCACTTTAAGGTATTCAGTCTCCACCTTTTATCTGTCCTGCTCCTCATTTCACCACGAAGAACCACTGGCAGTATTTCAACATCATTTTGAAACTGAAGTTATGGAACAGCTACAAAACCAGGGGAATGGCGCGGCAGGGGATTTCATTCCATTTCATTCTGCCCTTTGGCTGTGTGTGCGCAGTGTCAGAAGAGTTTGAGGACTGCAGAAGACACTGGAATAGATTTCTGGGCGAAAGCGCCAGAGATTCTGGCCCCTGCCCCGATCGCCTTACAAACGCCTTACAAACGCCTGGCGGGCTTTGCCCTGGCGGGCAAATGTCTGAGTTGGACACTCAGCGCAGTACCTGAGGAAATTAGAGTGAGGTTTGACTCAGGGACAAGCCTGCCAACCTATGTACTATGGCAGCTGAATGGGGGCATGGGGTCCTCATGTCTCAGGGATCTGCTTCTCTTATCCAAAACATCTTGCCTCCCATCAGCCTTAGCACCTAGCATATGGTAATGAGTGGAGTCTCTACACTTCCCCCGTTGCACATTTGTCAATTCCCAGAGCTCTGTTGCAGACAGGGTAAATGTATCTATGTGTGAGAGAGAGAGGGAGCCAGATAGAGAGAGAGAAAGAGAGAGAGAGAGGGGGGGGGAGCAGGCTCTGACAGTCACAATGAGAGAAAAGTGAAGTTGCATCCCCTCAAGCACTCCCCTGCACCCATCAACACAACAGCAAAGTTAGCTTGCATGTTCCCCGTTCTCCCCACTAACCCACCCACCCACCCTCCTCTCTTTCAGGACTTGCAGAGTGCCTAGAGACCCTGGAAATGATGGCAGCGGAGCATGGTACAAACACAAATATCAAAATAGAACTATTCCCCTACTGTCTACAAAACCAAGGAACTACTTCACCTTTGTTTTTTTCCACTTCACATTACAAGAGAAAGACGTCCTTCGTTGGCCCTTTTTACGCACTACCATTCGGTTTACACATTTCATCCTGTTGAGTCTCCCAGTCGGCAAGAGCTATATATTTGGGTGGGTGATCCCAATGAAGTCAATGGAAATAGAGAAGGTGTTAGAACGGTGATGATTGTGTGCTGCAAGTGTCTTTCCCTTGAAGTCCATAGATATCATGGCCTTGACTAGGGGGTGGTCGAAGTGGCCGATAATTTGCTCAGCAGAAAAAATGCAGAATTTTGGGCAAATTCTGCCACTTCGCCTGCTCTGCCCACAGAGAGAAATTGCCAATTTCAGGCTTTTTCTCCCTGAAATTCGGTTTTTTTATGGGAAATGTTTTTTGGTGGCCACAAGAAGTTTCAGACTGAAAACAGATAGTTTGTGAAAAAAACACCATTTCAGATGGTTTGCCAGAAGACATTGATTTTTTCCATTAAATTTTGTTTTAGCGGTCAAAAACATGATATTTCAGGGAAAAAAACACATTTCAGGAAGCAAAATCTGCATAGAAAATTGGCACAACAGCTAAAAAATGTCCCTGCAGACAGAACAGAGCTGGAGGCGAATTTAGGCAATATCGTTCCACCAGTAGTGAGGGTAACTTTGCCCACCCCTAGCCTTGACTAGGGGACTGAAAATGAATCTACAGGGACTGGCCACAAAGTCCAGATGAGTGTGTATTAAGAGCTATGCTTTTTCCTTTCTTATTGCTGCTTTTGTTTTCACACCTTAACCTACCTTTCTTCAGTGCAGTGTCTGGGCCCTGTTTTTCACATGTTCTGTTTTTGAGCCCAGTCACAGGCCTCAGAGAAGGACGGTGCCCTTTGAGGCCTGAATGCTTCCTCCGCCAGTAGCAGGGCCCCAGGGCTTCTGACAGCAGCAGAGGCCCTGTAAGGAGTGGCCTCGAGCAATCATGTGGGCTCAGCTGAGCCACCTCCACTGGCCTGGGTCCTGTTCCTGGGGCTCCCAGCTCTGTCTGCCTTGACCTCTCCATGCCCCCTGCTCCAGGGCTCACCTGCTGCCGTCGCCGTGCCAACGGAACCCTCAGGCTGGGCAGAGCATTGTGAAATGACAGCCTCCCCTCCCCCGCCGCTGGGGCCTGGGCCCAGGGCTGGGAGCTTGCAAGGCAAAGACACACCTCAGCTCAGCTTCTCCTGAGCTGCTACAGAGCTCGACCCCCCGGGGCCCCGGGGCCCCAGGGCTGGGGCTCAGAGCAGGAAAGGGCGTTTTATTGGAATGTCCTTTCCTTCTTGATGATTCCTACAAACCGTTTTAAGCTCTGTACATATAGAAAAGCAACATGTGTCATGCCATTTGGGACATGCTGTTCACATGTCTAGCTCCACTAAAACCCTCCTCAGCATATTTCCGAGGCATCAAGGATGAACCAGGAACAGTGCACGGCCCTGACAAATCTGCTTCACTGTCCCAGCTTTAACAGACATCTGAGTGTCACACTACATGGCAGGTCCTGCCAGGGCAACAGCAGGGGAAGCTTCACCCACACAGTGCTACAGCATGGGCTTCCCTCCTAGTGAACGGGTGCAGCAGGGCAAACTCCTGTCACAGAGAATGGGCACAACCACACTGCAAGCTTCATTCACACATGGTCTGGCTTCCGACAGCAAAGCAAGCCTCCTACATTGCACATACTGCACTGTAAAGCGTTAGTCTTTGGACAGCAGAGCTATCCCTCTGCATCACACATACTGGACACCCTGAAGGGCCTCCTCCAGATTGAATTGTTACTGGATCGCCGTCCTATCCCCCTGCCCCAAACCTCTCCCATTGACTGTCAGCATGCTTCTCCTTACCTTCCTGCAGATACAGCACCCCTCTAGGCCTAACGGATGGCACACCAAGCTTCACGGGGCACTTTAAGGTATTCAGTCTCCACCTTTTATCTGTCCTGCTCCTCATTTCACCACGAAGAACCACTGGCAGTATTTCAACATCATTTTGAAACTGAAGTTATGGAACAGCTACAAAACCAGGGGAATGGCGCGGCAGGGGATTTCATTCCATTTCATTCTGCCCTTTGGCTGTGTGTGCGCAGTGTCAGAAGAGTTTGAGGACTGCAGAAGACACTGGAATAGATTTCTGGGCGAAAGCGCCAGAGATTCTGGCCCCTGCCCCGATCGCCTTACGAACGCCTTACAAACGCCTGGCGGGCAAATGTCTGAGTTGGACACTCAGCGCAGTACCTGAGGAAATTAGAGTGAGGTTTCACTCAGGGACAAGCCTGCCAACCTATGTACTATGGCAGCTGAATGGATGGGGGCATGGGGTCCTCATGTCTCAAGGATCTGCTTCTCTTATCCAAAACATCTTGCCTCCCATCAGCCTTAGCCCCTAGCATATGGTAATGAGAGGAGTCTCTACACTTCCCCCGTTGCAAATTTGTCAATTCCCAGAGCTCTGTGGCAGACAGGGTAAATGTATCTATGTGTGAGACAGAGAGGGAGCCAGATAGAGATAGAGAGAGAGAGAGAGAGAGAGAGAGAGAGAGAGAGAGAGAGGGGGGGGAGCAGGCTCTGACAGTCACAATGAGAGAAAAGTGAAGTTGCATCCCCTCAAGCACTCCCCTGCACCCATCAACACAACAGCAAAGTTAGCTTGCATGTTCCCCGTTCTCCCCACTAACCCACCCAGCCACCCTCCTCTCTTTCAGGACTTGCAGAGTGCCTAGAGACCCTGGAAATGATGGCAGCGGAGCATGGTACAAACACAAATATCAAAATAGAACTATTCCCCTACTGTCTACAAAACCAAGGAACTACTTCACCTTTGTTTTTTTCCACTTCACATTACAAGAGAAAGACGTCCTTCGTTGGCCCTTTTTACGCACTACCATTCGGTTTACACATTTCATCCTGTTGAGTCTCCCAGTCGGCAAGAGCTATATATTTGGGTGGGTGATCCCAATGAAGTCAATGGAAATAGAGAAGGTGTTAGAACGGTGATGATTGTGTGCTGCAAGTGTCTTTCCCTTGAAGTCCATAGATATCATGGCCTTGACTAGGGGGTGGTCGAAGTGGCCGATAATTTGCTCAGCAGAAAAAATGCAGAATTTTGGGCAAATTCTGCCACTTCGCCTGCTCTGCCCACAGAGAGAAATTGCCAATTTCAGGCTTTTTCTCCCTGAAATTCGGTTTTTTTATGGGAAATGTTTTTTGGTGGCCACAAGAAGTTTCAGACTGAAAACAGATAGTTTGTGAAACAAACACCATTTCAGATGGTTTGCCAGAAGACATTAATTTTTTCCATTAAATTTTGTTTTAGCGGTCAAAAACATGATATTTCAGGGAAAAAACACATTTCAGGAAGCAAGATCTGCATAGAAAATTGGCACAACAGCTAAAAAATGTCCCTGCAGACAGAACAGAGCTGGAGGCGAATTTAGGCAATATCGTTCCACCAGTAGTGAGGGTAACTTTGCCCACCCCTAGCCTTGACTAGGGGACTGAAAATGAATCTACAGGGACTGGCCACAAAGTCCAGATGAGGGTGTATTAAGAGCTATGCTTTTTCCTTTCTTATTGCTGCTTTTGTTTTCACACCTTAACCTACCTTTCTTCAGTGCAGTGTCTGGGCCCTGTTTTTCACATGTTCTGTTTTTGAGCCCAGTCACAGGCCTCAGAGAAGGACGGTGCCCTTTGAGGCCTGAATGCTTCCTCTGCCAGTAGCAGGGCCCCAGGGCTTCTGACAGCAGCAGAGGCCTGTGAGGAGTGGCCTCGAGCGGTCGGGTGGGCTCAGCTGAGCCACCTCCACTGGCCTGGGTCCTGTTCCTGGGGCTCCCAGCTCTGTCTGCCTTGACCTCTCCATGCCCCCTGCTCCAGGGTTCACCTGCTGCCGTCGCTGTGCCAACGGAACCCTCAGGCTGGGCAGAGCATTGTGAAATGACAGCCTCCCCTCCCCCGCCGCTGGGGCCTGGGCCCAGGGCTGGGAGCTTGCAAGGCAAAGACACACCTCAGCTCAGCTTCTCCTGAGCTGCTCCAGAGCTCGACCCCCCGGGGCCCCGGGGCCCCAGGGCTGGGGCTCAGAGCAGGAAAGGGCGTTTTATTGGAATGTCCTTTCCTTCTTGATGATTCCTACAAACCGTTTTAAGCTCTGTACATATAGAAAAGCAACATGTGTCATGCCATTTGGGACATGCTGTTCACATGTCTAGCTCCACTAAAACCCTCCTCAGCATATTTCCGAGGCATCAAGGATGAACCAGGAACAGTGCACGGCCCTGACAAATCTGCTTCACTGTCCCAGCTTTAACAGACATCTGAGTGTCACACTACATGGCAGGTCCTGCCAGGGCAACAGCAGGGGAAGCTTCACTCGCACAGTGCTACAGCATGGGCTTCCCTCCTAGTGAACGGGTGCAGCAGGGCAAACTCCTGTCACAGAGAATGGGCACAACCACACTGCAAGCTTCATTCACACATGGTCTGGCTTCCGACAGCAAAGCAAGCCTCCTACATTGCACATACTGCACTGTAAAGCGTTAGTCTTTGGACAGCAGAGCTATCCCTCTGCATCACACATACTGGACACCCTGAAGGGCCTCCTCCAGATTGAATTGTTACTGGATCGCCGTCCTATCCCCCTGCCCCAAACCTCTCCCATTGACTGTCAGCATGCTTCTCCTTACCTTCCTGCAGATACAGCACCCCTCTAGGCCTAACGGATGGCACACCAAGCTTCACGGGGCACTTTAAGGTATTCAGTCTCCACCTTTTATCTGTCCTGCTCCTCATTTCACCACGAAGAACCACTGGCAGTATTTCAACATCATTTTGAAACTGAAGTTATGGAACAGCTACAAAACCAGGGGAATGGCGCGGCAGGGGATTTCATTCCATTTCATTCTGCCCTTTGGCTGTGTGTGCGCAGTGTCAGAAGAGTTTGAGGACTGCAGAAGACACTGGAATAGATTTCTGGGCGAAAGCGCCAGAGATTCTGGCCCCTGCCCCGATCGCCTTACGAACGCCTTACAAACGCCTGGCGGGCAAATGTCTGAGTTGGACACTCAGCGCAGTACCTGAGGAAATTAGAGTGAGGTTTCAATCAGGGACAAGCCTGCCAACCTATGTACTATGGCAGCTGAATGGATGGGGGCATGGGGTCCTCATGTCTCAAGGATCTGCTTCTCTTATCCAAAACATCTTGCCTCCCATCAGCCTTAGCCCCTAGCATATGGTAATGAGAGGAGTCTCTACACTTCCCCCGTTGCACATTTGTCAATTCCCAGAGCTCTGTGGCAGACAGGGTAAATGTATCTATGTGTGAGACAGAGAGGGAGCCAGATAGAGATAGAGAGAGAGAGAGAGAGAGAGAGAGAGAGAGAGAGAGAGAGGGGGGGGAGCAGGCTCTGACAGTCACAATGAGAGAAAAGTGAAGTTGCATCCCCTCAAGCACTCCCCTGCACCCATCAACACAACAGCAAAGTTAGCTTGCATGTTCCCCGTTCTCCCCACTAACCCACCCACCCACCCTCCTCTCTTTCAGGACTTGCAGAGTGCCTAGAGACCCTGGAAATGATGGCAGCGGAGCATGGTACAAACACAAATATCAAAATAGAACTATTCCCCTACTGTCTACAAAACCAAGGAACTACTTCACCTTTGTTTTTTTCCACTTCACATTACAAGAGAAAGACGTCCTTCGTTGGCCCTTTTTACGCACTACCATTCGGTTTACACATTTCATCCTGTTGAGTCTCCCAGTCGGCAAGAGCTATATATTTGGGTGGGTGATGCCAATGAAGTCAATGGAAATAGAGAAGGTGTTAGAACGGTGATGATTGTGTGCTGCAAGTGTCTTTCCCTTGAAGTCCATAGATATCATGGCCTTGACTAGGGGGTGGTCGAAGTGGCCGATAATTTGCTCAGCAGAAAAAATGCAGAATTTTGGGCAAATTCTGCCACTTCGCCTGCTCTGCCCACAGAGAGAAATTGCCAATTTCAGGCTTTTTCTCCCTGAAATTCGGTTTTTTTATGGGAAATGTTTTTGGGTGGCCACAAGAAGTTTCAGACTGAAAACAGATAGTTTGTGAAAAAAACACCATTTCAGATGGTTTGCCAGAAGACATTGATTTTTTCCATTAAATTTTGTTTTAGCGGTCAAAAACATGATATTTCAGGGAAAAAACACATTTCAGGAAGCAAAATCTGCATAGAAAATTGGCACAACAGCTAAAAAATGTCCCTGCAGACAGAACAGAGCTGGAGGCGAATTTAGGCAATATCGTTCCACCAGTAGTGAGGGTAACTTTGCCCACCCCTATCCTTGACTAGGGGACTGAAAATGAATCTACAGGGACTGGCCACAAAGTCCAGATGAGGGTGTATTAAGAGCTATGCTTTTTCCTTTCTTATTGCTGCTTTTGTTTTCACACCTTAACCTACCTTTCTTCAGTGCAGTGTCTGGGCCCTGTTTTTCACATGTTCTGTTTTTGAGCCCAGTCACAGGCCTCAGAGAAGGACGGTGCCCTTTGAGGCCTGAATGCTTCCTCTGCCAGTAGCAGGGCCCCAGGGCTTCTGACAGCAGCAGAGGCCCTGTGAGGAGTGGCCTCGAGCGATCAGGTGGGCTCAGCTGAGCCACCTCCACTGGCCTGGGTCCTGTTCCTGGGGCTCCCAGCTCTGTCTGCCTTGACCTCTCCATGCCCCCTGCTCCAGGGCTCACCTGCTGCCGTCGCCGTGCCAACGGAACCCTCAGGCTGGGCAGAGCATTGTGAAATGACAGCCTCCCCTCCCCCGCCGGGGCCTGGGCCCAGGGCTGGGAGCTTGCAAGGCAAAGACACACCTCAGCTCAGCTTCTCCTGAGCTGCTCCAGAGCTCGACCCCCCGGGGCCCCGGGGCCCCAGGGCTGGGGCTCAGAGCAGGAAAGGGCGTTTTATTGGAATGTCCTTTCCTTCTTGATGATTCCTACAAACCGTTTTAAGCTCTGTACATATAGAAAAGCAACATGTGTCATGCCATTTGGGACATGCTGTTCACATGTCTAGCTCCACTAAAACCCTCCTCAGCATATTTCCGAGGCATCAAGGATGAACCAGGAACAGTGCACGGCCCTGAAAAATCTGCTTCACTGTCCCAGCTTTAACAGACATCTGAGTGTCACACTACATGGCAGGTCCTGCCAGGGCAACAGCAGGGGAAGCTTCACTCGCACAGTGCTACAGCATGGGCTTCCCTCCTAGTGAACGGGTGCAGCAGGGCAAACTCCTGTCACAGAGAATGGGCACAACCACACTGCAAGCTTCATTCACACATGGTCTGGCTTCCGACAGCAAAGCAAGCCTCCTACATTGCACATACTGCACTGTAAAGCGTTAGTCTTTGGACAGCAGAGCTATCCCTCAGCATCACACATACTGGACACCCTGAAGGGCCTCCTCCAGATTGAATTGTTACTGGATCGCCGTCCTATCCCCCTGCCCCAAACCTCTCCCATTGACTGTCAGCATGCTTCTCCTTACCTTCCTGCAGATACAGCACCCCTCTAGGCCTAACGGATGGCACACCAAGCTTCACGGGGCACTTTAAGGTATTCAGTCTCCACCTTTTATCTGTCCTGCTCCTCATTTCACCACGAAGAACCACTGGCAGTATTTCAACATCATTTTGAAACTGAAGTTATGGAACAGCTACAAAACCAGGGGAATGGCGCGGCAGGGGATTTCATTCCATTTCATTCTGCCCTTTGGCTGTGTGTGCGCAGTGTCAGAAGAGTTTGAGGACTGCAGAAGACACTGGAATAGATTTCTGGGCGAAAGCGCCAGAGATTCTGGCCCCTGCCCCGATCGCCTTACAAACGCCTTACAAACGCCTGGCGGGCTTTGCCCTGGCGGGCAAATGTCTGAGTTGGACACTCAGCGCAGTACCTGAGGAAATTAGAGTGAGGTTTGACTCAGGGACAAGCCTGCCAACCTATGTACTATGGCAGCTGAATGGGGGCATGGGGTCCTCATGTCTCAGGGATCTGCTTCTCTTATCCAAAACATCTTGCCTCCCATCAGCCTTAGCACCTAGCATATGGTAATGAGTGGAGTCTCTACACTTCCCCCGTTGCACATTTGTCAATTCCCAGAGCTCTGTTGCAGACAGGGTAAATGTATCTATGTGTGAGAGAGAGAGGGAGCCAGATAGAGAGAGAGAAAGAGAGAGAGAGAGGGGGGGGGAGCAGGCTCTGACAGTCACAATGAGAGAAAAGTGAAGTTGCATCCCCTCAAGCACTCCCCTGCACCCATCAACACAACAGCAAAGTTAGCTTGCATGTTCCCCGTTCTCCCCACTAACCCACCCACCCACCCTCCTCTCTTTCAGGACTTGCAGAGTGCCTAGAGACCCTGGAAATGATGGCAGCGGAGCATGGTACAAACACAAATATCAAAATAGAACTATTCCCCTACTGTCTACAAAACCAAGGAACTACTTCACCTTTGTTTTTTTCCACTTCACATTACAAGAGAAAGACGTCCTTCGTTGGCCCTTTTTACGCACTACCATTCGGTTTACACATTTCATCCTGTTGAGTCTCCCAGTCGGCAAGAGCTATATATTTGGGTGGGTGATCCCAATGAAGTCAATGGAAATAGAGAAGGTGTTAGAACGGTGATGATTGTGTGCTGCAAGTGTCTTTCCCTTGAAGTCCATAGATATCATGGCCTTGACTAGGGGGTGGTCGAAGTGGCCGATAATTTGCTCAGCAGAAAAAATGCAGAATTTTGGGCAAATTCTGCCACTTCGCCTGCTCTGCCCACAGAGAGAAATTGCCAATTTCAGGCTTTTTCTCCCTGAAATTCGGTTTTTTTATGGGAAATGTTTTTTGGTGGCCACAAGAAGTTTCAGACTGAAAACAGATAGTTTGTGAAAAAAACACCATTTCAGATGGTTTGCCAGAAGACATTGATTTTTTCCATTAAATTTTGTTTTAGCGGTCAAAAACATGATATTTCAGGGAAAAAAACACATTTCAGGAAGCAAAATCTGCATAGAAAATTGGCACAACAGCTAAAAAATGTCCCTGCAGACAGAACAGAGCTGGAGGCGAATTTAGGCAATATCGTTCCACCAGTAGTGAGGGTAACTTTGCCCACCCCTAGCCTTGACTAGGGGACTGAAAATGAATCTACAGGGACTGGCCACAAAGTCCAGATGAGTGTGTATTAAGAGCTATGCTTTTTCCTTTCTTATTGCTGCTTTTGTTTTCACACCTTAACCTACCTTTCTTCAGTGCAGTGTCTGGGCCCTGTTTTTCACATGTTCTGTTTTTGAGCCCAGTCACAGGCCTCAGAGAAGGACGGTGCCCTTTGAGGCCTGAATGCTTCCTCCGCCAGTAGCAGGGCCCCAGGGCTTCTGACAGCAGCAGAGGCCCTGTAAGGAGTGGCCTCGAGCAATCATGTGGGCTCAGCTGAGCCACCTCCACTGGCCTGGGTCCTGTTCCTGGGGCTCCCAGCTCTGTCTGCCTTGACCTCTCCATGCCCCCTGCTCCAGGGCTCACCTGCTGCCGTCGCCGTGCCAACGGAACCCTCAGGCTGGGCAGAGCATTGTGAAATGACAGCCTCCCCTCCCCCGCCGCTGGGGCCTGGGCCCAGGGCTGGGAGCTTGCAAGGCAAAGACACACCTCAGCTCAGCTTCTCCTGAGCTGCTACAGAGCTCGACCCCCCGGGGCCCCGGGGCCCCAGGGCTGGGGCTCAGAGCAGGAAAGGGCGTTTTATTGGAATGTCCTTTCCTTCTTGATGATTCCTACAAACCGTTTTAAGCTCTGTACATATAGAAAAGCAACATGTGTCATGCCATTTGGGACATGCTGTTCACATGTCTAGCTCCACTAAAACCCTCCTCAGCATATTTCCGAGGCATCAAGGATGAACCAGGAACAGTGCACGGCCCTGACAAATCTGCTTCACTGTCCCAGCTTTAACAGACATCTGAGTGTCACACTACATGGCAGGTCCTGCCAGGGCAACAGCAGGGGAAGCTTCACTCGCACAGTGCTACAGAATGGGCTTCCCTCCTAGTGAACGGGTGCAGCAGGGCAAACTCCTGTCACAGAGAATGGGCACAACCACACTGCAAGCTTCATTCACACATGGTCTGGCTTCCGACAGCAAAGCAAGCCTCCTACATTGCACATACTGCACTGTAAAGCGTTAGTCTTTGGACAGCAGAGCTATCCCTCTGCATCACACATACTGGACACCCTGAAGGGCCTCCTCCAGATTGAATTGTTACTGGATCGCCGTCCTATCCCCCTGCCCCAAACCTCTCCCATTGACTGTCAGCATGCTTCTCCTTACCTTCCTGCAGATACAGCACCCCTCTAGGCCTAACGGATGGCACACCAAGCTTCACGGGGCACTTTAAGGTATTCAGTCTCCACCTTTTATCTGTCCTGCTCCTCATTTCACCACGAAGAACCACTGGCAGTATTTCAACATCATTTTGAAACTGAAGTTATGGAATAGCTACAAAACCAGGGGAATGGCGCGGCAGGGGATTTCATTCCATTTCATTCTGCCCTTTGGCTGTGTGTGCGCAGTGTCAGAAGAGTTTGAGGACTGCAGAAGACACTGGAATAGATTTCTGGGCGAAAGCGCCAGAGATTCTGGCCCCTGCCCCGATCGCCTTACGAACGCCTTACAAACGCCTGGCGGGCAAATGTCTGAGTTGGACACTCAGCGCAGTACCTGAGGAAATTAGAGTGAGGTTTCAATCAGGGACAAGCCTGCCAACCTATGTACTATGGCAGCTGAATGGATGGGGGCATGGGGTCCTCATGTCTCAAGGATCTGCTTCTCTTATCCAAAACATCTTGCCTCCCATCAGCCTTAGCCCCTAGCATATGGTAATGAGAGGAGTCTCTACACTTCCCCCGTTGCACATTTGTCAATTCCCAGAGCTCTGTGGCAGACAGGGTAAATGTATCTATGTGTGAGACAGAGAGGGAGCCAGATAGAGATAGAGAGAGAGAGAGAGAGAGAGAGAGAGAGAGAGAGAGAGAGAGAGGGGGGGAGCAGGCTCTGACAGTCACAATGAGAGAAAAGTGAAGTTGCATCCCCTCAAGCACTCCCCTGCACCCATCAACACAACAGCAAAGTTAGCTTGCATGTTCCCCGTTCTCCCCACTAACCCACCCACCCACCCTCCTCTCTTTCAGGACTTGCAGAGTGCCTAGAGACCCTGGAAATGATGGCAGCGGAGCATGGTACAAACACAAATATCAAAATAGAACTATTCCCCTACTGTCTACAAAACCAAGGAACTACTTCACCTTTGTTTTTTTCCACTTCACATTACAAGAGAAAGACGTCCTTCGTTGGCCCTTTTTACGCACTACCATTCGGTTTACACATTTCATCCTGTTGAGTCTCCCAGTCGGCAAGAGCTATATATTTGGGTGGGTGATGCCAATGAAGTCAATGGAAATAGAGAAGGTGTTAGAACGGTGATGATTGTGTGCTGCAAGTGTCTTTCCCTTGAAGTCCATAGATATCATGGCCTTGACTAGGGGGTGGTCGAAGTGGCCGATAATTTGCTCAGCAGAAAAAATGCAGAATTTTGGGCAAATTCTGCCACTTCGCCTGCTCTGCCCACAGAGAGAAATTGCCAATTTCAGGCTTTTTCTCCCTGAAATTCGGTTTTTTTATGGGAAATGTTTTTTGGTGGCCACAAGAAGTTTCAGACTGAAAACAGATAGTTTGTGAAAAAAACACCATTTCAGATGGTTTGCCAGAAGACATTGATTTTTTCCATTAAATTTTGTTTTAGCGGTCAAAAACATGATATTTCAGGGAAAAAAACACATTTCAGGAAGCAAAATCTGCATAGAAAATTGGCACAACAGCTAAAAAATGTCCCTGCAGACAGAACAGAGCTGGAGGCGAATTTAGGCAATATCGTTCCACCAGTAGTGAGGGTAACTTTGCCCACCCCTAGCCTTGACTAGGGGACTGAAAATGAATCTACAGGGACTGGCCACAAAGTCCAGATGAGGGTGTATTAAGAGCTATGCTTTTTCCTTTCTTATTGGTGCTTTTGTTTTCACACCTCAACCTACCTTTCTTCAGTGCAGTGTCTGGGCCCTGTTTTTCACATGTTCTGTTTTTGAGCCCAGTCACAGGCCTCAGAGAAGGCCGGTGCCCTTTGAGGCCTGAATGCTTCCTCTGCCAGTAGCAGGGCCCCAGGGCTTCTGACAGCAGCAGAGGCCCTGTAAGGAGTGGCCTTGAGCAATCATGTGGGCTCAGCTGAGCCACCTCCACTGGCCTGGGTCCTGTTCCTGGGGTTCCCAGCTCTGTCTGCCTTGACCTCTCCATGCCCCCTGCTCCAGGGCTCACCTGCTGCCGTCGCCGTGCCAACGGAACCCTCAGGCTGGGCAGAGCATTGTGAAATGACAGCCTCCCCTCCCCCGCCGCTGGGGCCTGGGCCCAGGGCTGGGAGCTTGCAAGGCAAAGACACACCTCAGCTCAGCTTCTCCTGAGCTGCTCCAGAGCTCGACCCCCCGGGGCCCCGGGGCCCCAGGGCTGGGGCTCAGAGCAGGAAAGGGCGTTTTATTGGAATGTCCTTTACTTCTTGATGATTCCTACAAACCGTTTTAAGCTCTGTACATATAGAAAAGCAACATGTGTCATGCCATTTGGGACATGCTGTTCACATGTCTAGCTCCACTAAAACCCTCCTCAGCATATTTCCGAGGCATCAAGGATGAACCAGGAACAGTGCACGGCCCTGACAAATCTGCTTCACTGTCCCAGCTTTAACAGACATCTGAGTGTCACACTACATGGCAGGTCCTGCCAGGGCAACAGCAGGGGAAGCTTCACTCGCACAGTGCTACAGCATGGGCTTCCCTCCTAGTGAACGGGTGCAGCAGGGCAAACTCCTGTCACAGAGAATGGGCACAACCACACTGCAAGCTTCATTCACACATGGTCTGGCTTCCGACAGCAAAGCAAGCCTCCTACATTGCACATACTGCACTGTAAAGCGTTAGTCTTTGGACAGCAGAGCTATCCCTCTGCATCACACATACTGGACACCCTGAAGGGCCTCCTCCAGATTGAATTGTTACTGGATCGCCGTCCTATCCCCCTGCCCCAAACCTCTCCCATTGACTGTCAGCATGCTTCTCCTTACCTTCCTGCAGATACAGCACCCCTCTAGGCCTAACGGATGGCACACCAAGCTTCACGGGGCACTTTAAGGTATTCAGTCTCCACCTTTTATCTGTCCTGCTCCTCATTTCACCACGAAGAACCACTGGCAGTATTTCAACATCATTTTGAAACTGAAGTTATGGAACAGCTACAAAACCAGGGGAATGGCGCGGCAGGGGATTTCATTCCATTTCATTCTGCCCTTTGGCTGTGTGTGCGCAGTGTCAGAAGAGTTTGAGGACTGCAGAAGACACTGGAATAGATTTCTGGGCGAAAGCGCCAGAGATTCTGGCCCCTGCCCCGATCGCCTTACGAACGCCTTACAAACGCCTGGCGGGCAAATGTCTGAGTTGGACACTCAGCGCAGTACCTGAGGAAATTAGAGTGAGGTTTCACTCAGGGACAAGCCTGCCAACCTATGTACTATGGCAGCTGAATGGATGGGGGCATGGGGTCCTCATGTCTCAAGGATCTGCTTCTCTTATCCAAAACATCTTGCCTCCCATCAGCCTTAGCCCCTAGCATATGGTAATGAGAGGAGTCTCTACACTTCCCCCGTTGCACATTTGTCAATTCCCAGAGCTCTGTGGCAGACAGGGTAAATGTATCTATGTGTGAGACAGAGAGGGAGCCAGATAGAGATAGAGAGAGAGAGAGAGAGAGAGAGAGAGAGAGAGAGAGGGGGGGGAGCAGGCTCTGACAGTCACAATGAGAGAAAAGTGAAGTTGCATTCCCTCAAGCACTCCCCTGCACCCATCAACACAACAGCAAAGTTAGCTTGCATGTTCCCCGTTCTCCCCACTAACCCACCCACCCATCCTCCTCTCTTTCAGGACTTGCAGAGTGCCTAGAGACCCTGGAAATGATGGCAGCGGAGCATGGTACAAACACAAATATGAAAATAGAACTATTCCCCTACTGTCTACAAAACCAAGGAACTACTTCACCTTTGTTTTTTTCCACTTCACATTACAAGAGAAAGACGTCCTTCGTTGGCCCTTTTTACGCACTACCATTCGGTTTACACATTTCATCCTGTTGAGTCTCCCAGTCGGCAAGAGCTATATATTTGGGTGGGTGATCCCAATGAAGTCAATGGAAATAGAGAAGGTGTTAGAACGGTGATGATTGTGTGCTGCAAGTGTCTTTCCCTTGAAGTCCATAGATATCATGGCCTTGACTAGGGGGTGGTCGAAGTGGCCGATAATTTGCTCAGCAGAAAAAATGCAGAATTTTGGGCAAATTCTGCCACTTCGCCTGCTCTGCCCACAGAGAGAAATTGCCAATTTCAGGCTTTTTCTCCCTGAAATTCGGTTTTTTTATGGGAAATGTTTTTTGGTGGCCACAAGAAGTTTCAGACTGAAAACAGATAGTTTGTGAAAAAAACACCATTTCAGATGGTTTGCCAGAAGACATTGATTTTTTCCATTAAATTTTGTTTTAGCGGTCAAAAACATGATATTTCAGGGAAAAAACACATTTCAGGAAGCAAAATCTGCATAGAAAATTGGCACAACAGCCAAAAAATGTCCCTGCAGACAGAACAGAGCTGGAGGCGAATTTAGGCAATATCGTTCCACCAGTAGTGAGGGTAACTTTGCCCACCCCTAGCCTTGACTAGGGGACTGAAAATGAATCTACAGGGACTGGCCACAAAGTCCAGATGAGGGTGTATTAAGAGCTATGCTTTTTCCTTTCTTATTGGTGCTTTTGTTTTCACACCTCAACCTACCTTTCTTCAGTGCAGTGTCTGGGCCCTGTTTTTCACATGTTCTGTTTTTGAGCCCAGTCACAGGCCTCAGAGAAGGCCGGTGCCCTTTGAGGCCTGAATGCTTCCTCTGCCAGTAGCAGGGCCCCAGGGCTTCTGACAGCAGCAGAGGCCCTGTAAGGAGTGGCCTCGAGCGATCAGGTGGGCTCAGCTGAGCCACCTCCACTGGCCTGGGTCCTGTTCCTGGGGCTCCCAGCTCTGTCTGCCTTGACCTCTCCATGCCCCCTGCTCCAGGGCTCACCTGCTGCCGTCGCCGTGCCAACGGAACCCTCAGGCAGGCAGAGCATTGTGAAATGACAGCCTCCCCTCCCCCGCCGGGGCCTGGGCCCAGGGCTGGGAGCTTGCAAGGCAAAGACACACCTCAGCTCAGCTTCTCCTGAGCTGCTCCAGAGCTCGACCCCCCGGGGCCCCGGGGCCCCAGGGCTGGGGCTCAGAGCAGGAAAGGGCGTTTTATCGGAATGTCCTTTCCTTCTTGATGACTCCTACAAACCATTTTAAGCTCTGTACATATAGAAAAGCAACATGTGTCATGCCATTTAGGACATGCTGTTCACATGTCTAGCTCCACTAAAACCCTCCTCAGCATATTTCCGAGGCATCAAGGATGAACCAGGAACAGTGCACGGCCCTGACAAATCTGCTTCACTGTCCCAGCTTTAACAGACATCTGAGTGTCACACTACATGGCAGGTCCTGCCAGGGCAACAGCAGGGGAAGCTTCACTCGCACAGTGCTACAGCATGGGCTTCCCTCCTAGTGAACGGGTGCAGCAGGGCAAACTCCTGTCACAGAGAATGGGCACAACCACACTGCAAGCTTCATTCACACATGGTCTGGCTTCCGACAGCAAAGCAAGCCTCCTACATTGCACATACTGCACTCTAAAGCGTTAGTCTTTGGACAGCAGAGCTATCCCTCTGCATCACACATACTGGACACCCTGAAGGGCCTCCTCCAGATTGAATTGTTACTGGATCGCCGTCCTATCCCCCTGCCCCAAACCTCTCCCATTGACTGTCAGCATGCTTCTCCTTACCTTCCTGCAGATACAGCACCCCTCTAGGCCTAACGGATGGCACACCAAGCTTCACGGGGCACTTTAAGGTATTCAGTCTCCACCTTTTATCTGTCCTGCTCCTCATTTCACCACGAAGAACCACTGGCAGTATTTCAACATCATTTTGAAACTGAAGTTATGGAACAGCTACAAAACCAGGGGAATGGCGCGGCAGGGGATTTCATGCCACTTCATTCTGCCCTTTGGCTGTGTGTGCGCAGTGTCAGAAGAGTTTGAGGACTGCAGAAGACACTGGAATAGATTTCTGGGCGAAAGCGCCAGAGATTCTGGCCCCTGCCCCGATCGCCTTACAAACGCCTTACAAACGCCTGGCGGGCTTTGCCCTGGCGGGCAAATGTCTGAGTTGGACACTCAGCGCAGTACCTGAGGAAATTAGAGTGAGGTTTGACTCAGGGACAAGCCTGCCAACCTATGTACTATGGCAGCTGAATGGGGGCATGGGGTCCTCATGTCTCAGGGATCTGCTTCTCTTATCCAAAACATCTTGCCTCCCATCAGCCTTAGCACCTAGCATATGGTAATGAGTGGAGTCTCTACACTTCCCCCGTTGCACATTTGTCAATTCCCAGAGCTCTGTGGCAGACAGGGTAAATGTATCTATGTGTGAGAGAGAGAGGGAGCCAGATAGAGAGAGAGAAAGAGAGAGAGAGAGGGGGGGGAGCAGGCTCTGACAGTCACAATGAGAGAAAAGTGAAGTTGCATCCCCTCAAGCACTCCCCTGCACCCATCAACACAACAGCAAAGTTAGCTTGCATGTTCCCCGTTCTCCCCACTAACCCACCCACCCACCCTCCTCTCTTTCAGGACTTGCAGAGTGCCTAGAGACCCTGGAAATGATGGCAGCGGAGCATGGTACAAACACAAATATCAAAATAGAACTATTTCCCTACTGTCTACAAAACCAAGGAACTACTTCACCTTTGTTTTTTTCCACTTCACATTACAAGAGAAAGACGTCCTTCGTTGGCCCTTTTTACGCACTACCATTCGGTTTACACATTTCATCCTGTTGAGTCTCCCAGTCGGCAAGAGCTATATATTTGGGTGGGTGATCCCAATGAAGTCAATGGAAATAGAGAAGGTGTTAGAACGGTGATGATTGTGTGCTGCAAGTGTCTTTCCCTTGAAGTCCATAGATATCATGGCCTTGACTAGGGGGTGGTCGAAGTGGCCGATAATTTGCTCAGCAGAAAAAATGCAGAATTTTGGGCAAATTCTGCCACTTCGCCTGCTCTGCCCACAGAGAGAAATTGCCAATTTCAGGCTTTTTCTCCCTGAAATTCGGTTTTTTTATGGGAAATGTTTTTTGGTGGCCACAAGAAGTTTCAGACTGAAAACAGATAGTTTGTGAAAAAAACACCATTTCAGATGGTTTGCCAGAAGACATTGATTTTTTCCATTAAATTTTGTTTTAGCGGTCAAAAACATGATATTTCAGGGAAAAAACACATTTCAGGAAGCAAAATCTGCATAGAAAATTGGCACAACAGCTAAAAAATGTCCCTGCAGACAGAACAGAGCTGGAGGCGAATTTAGGCAATATCGTTCCACCAGTAGTGAGGGTAACTTTGCCCACCCCTAGCCTTGACTAGGGGACTGAAAATGAATCTACAGGGACTGGCCACAAAGTCCAGATGAGGGTGTATTAAGAGCTATGCTTTTTCCTTTCTTATTGCTGCTTTTGTTTTCACACCTTAACCTACCTTTCTTCAGTGCAGTGTCTGGGCCCTGTTTTTCACATCTTCTGTTTTTGAGCCCAGTCACAGGCCTCAGAGAAGGCCGGTGCACCTTGAGGCCTGAAGGCTCCCTCCACCAGTAGCAGGGCCCCAGGGCTTCTGACAGCAGCAAGGGCCCTGTGAGGAGTGGCCTCGAGCGGTCGGGTGGGCTCAGCTGAGCCACCTCCACTGGCCTGGGTCCTGTTCCTGGGGCTCCCAGCTCTGTCTGCCTTGACCTCTCCATGCCCCCTGCTCCAGGGCTCACCTGCTGCCGTCGCCGTGCCAACGGAACCCTCAGGCTGGGCAGAGCATTGTGAAATGACAGCCTCCCCTCCCCCGCCGCTGGGGCCTGGGCCCAGGGCTGGGAGCTTGCAAGGCAAAGACACACCTCAGCTCAGCTTCTCCTGAGCTGCTCCAGAGCTCGACCCCCCGGGGCCCCGGGGCCCCAGGGCTGGGGCTCAGAGCAGGAAAGGGCGTTTTATTGGAATGTCCTTTCCTTCTTGATGATTCCTACAAACCGTTTTAAGCTCTGTACATATAGAAAAGCAACATGTGTCATGCCATTTGGGACATGCTGTTCACATGTCTAGCTCCACTAAAACCCTCCTCAGCATATTTCCGAGGCATCAAGGATGAACCAGGAACAGTGCACGGCCCTGACAAATCTGCTTCACTGTCCCAGCTTTAACAGACATCTGAGTGTCACACTACATGGCAGGTCCTGCCAGGGCAACAGCAGGGGAAGCTTCACTCGCACAGTGCTACAGCATGGGCTTCCCTCCTAGTGAACGGGTGCAGCAGGGCAAACTCCTGTCACAGAGAATGGGCACAACCACACTGCAAGCTTCATTCACACATGGTCTGGCTTCCGACAGCAAAGCAAGCCTCCTACATTGCACATACTGCACTGTAAAGCGTTAGTCTTTGGACAGCAGAGCTATCCCTCTGCATCACACATACTGGACACCCTGAAGGGCCTCCTCCAGATTGAATTGTTACTGGATCGCCGTCCTATCCCCCTGCCCCAAACCTCTCCCATTGACTGTCAGCATGCTTCTCCTTACCTTCCTGCAGATACAGCACCCCTCTAGGCCTAACGGATGGCACACCAAGCTTCACGGGGCACTTTAAGGTATTCAGTCTCCACCTTTTATCTGTCCTGCTCCTCATTTCACCACGAAGAACCACTGGCAGTATTTCAACATCATTTTGAAACTGAAGTTATGGAACAGCTACAAAACCAGGGGAATGGCGCGGCAGGGGATTTCATTCCATTTCATTCTGCCCTTTGGCTGTGTGTGCGCAGTGTCAGAAGAGTTTGAGGACTGCAGAAGACACTGGAATAGATTTCTGGGCGAAAGCGCCAGAGATTCTGGCCCCTGCCCCGATCGCCTTACGAACGCCTTACAAACGCCTGGCGGGCAAATGTCTGAGTTGGACACTCAGCGCAGTACCTGAGGAAATTAGAGTGAGGTTTCAATCAGGGACAAGCCTGCCAACCTATGTACTATGGCAGCTGAATGGATGGGGGCATGGGGTCCTCATGTCTCAAGGATCTGCTTCTCTTATCCAAAACATCTTGCCTCCCATCAGCCTTAGCCCCTAGCATATGGTAATGAGAGGAGTCTCTACACTTCCCCCGTTGCACATTTGTCAATTCCCAGAGCTCTGTGGCAGACAGGGTAAATGTATCTATGTGTGAGACAGAGAGGGAGCCAGATAGAGATAGAGAGAGAGAGAGAGAGAGAGAGAGAGAGAGAGAGAGGGGGGGGAGCAGGCTCTGACAGTCACAATGAGAGAAAAGTGAAGTTGCATTCCCTCAAGCACTCCCCTGCACCCATCAACACAACAGCAAAGTTAGCTTGCATGTTCCCCGTTCTCCCCACTAACCCACCCACCCATCCTCCTCTCTTTCAGGACTTGCAGAGTGCCTAGAGACCCTGGAAATGATGGCAGCGGAGCATGGTACAAACACAAATATGAAAATAGAACTATTCCCCTACTGTCTACAAAACCAAGGAACTACTTCACCTTTGTTTTTTTCCACTTCACATTACAAGAGAAAGACGTCCTTCGTTGGCCCTTTTTACGCACTACCATTCGGTTTACACATTTCATCCTGTTGAGTCTCCCAGTCGGCAAGAGCTATATATTTGGGTGGGTGATCCCAATGAAGTCAATGGAAATAGAGAAGGTGTTAGAACGGTGATGATTGTGTGCTGCAAGTGTCTTTCCCTTGAAGTCCATAGATATCATGGCCTTGACTAGGGGGTGGTCGAAGTGGCCGATAATTTGCTCAGCAGAAAAAATGCAGAATTTTGGGCAAATTCTGCCACTTCGCCTGCTCTGCCCACAGAGAGAAATTGCCAATTTCAGGCTTTTTCTCCCTGAAATTCGGTTTTTTTATGGGAAATGTTTTTTGGTGGCCACAAGAAGTTTCAGACTGAAAACAGATAGTTTGTGAAAAAAACACCATTTCAGATGGTTTGCCAGAAGACATTGATTTTTTCCATTAAATTTTGTTTTAGCGGTCAAAAACATGATATTTCAGGGAAAAAACACATTTCAGGAAGCAAAATCTGCATAGAAAATTGGCACAACAGCCAAAAAATGTCCCTGCAGACAGAACAGAGCTGGAGGCGAATTTAGGCAATATCGTTCCACCAGTAGTGAGGGTAACTTTGCCCACCCCTAGCCTTGACTAGGGGACTGAAAATGAATCTACAGGGACTGGCCACAAAGTCCAGATGAGGGTGTATTAAGAGCTATGCTTTTTCCTTTCTTATTGGTGCTTTTGTTTTCACACCTCAACCTACCTTTCTTCAGTGCAGTGTCTGGGCCCTGTTTTTCACATGTTCTGTTTTTGAGCCCAGTCACAGGCCTCAGAGAAGGCCGGTGCCCTTTGAGGCCTGAATGCTTCCTCTGCCAGTAGCAGGGCCCCAGGGCTTCTGACAGCAGCAGAGGCCCTGTAAGGAGTGGCCTCGAGCGATCAGGTGGGCTCAGCTGAGCCACCTCCACTGGCCTGGGTCCTGTTCCTGGGGCTCCCAGCTCTGTCTGCCTTGACCTCTCCATGCCCCCTGCTCCAGGGCTCACCTGCTGCCGTCGCCGTGCCAACGGAACCCTCAGGCAGGCAGAGCATTGTGAAATGACAGCCTCCCCTCCCCCGCCGGGGCCTGGGCCCAGGGCTGGGAGCTTGCAAGGCAAAGACACACCTCAGCTCAGCTTCTCCTGAGCTGCTCCAGAGCTCGACCCCCCGGGGCCCCGGGGCCCCAGGGCTGGGGCTCAGAGCAGGAAAGGGCGTTTTATCGGAATGTCCTTTCCTTCTTGATGACTCCTACAAACCATTTTAAGCTCTGTACATATAGAAAAGCAACATGTGTCATGCCATTTAGGACATGCTGTTCACATGTCTAGCTCCACTAAAACCCTCCTCAGCATATTTCCGAGGCATCAAGGATGAACCAGGAACAGTGCACGGCCCTGACAAATCTGCTTCACTGTCCCAGCTTTAACAGACATCTGAGTGTCACACTACATGGCAGGTCCTGCCAGGGCAACAGCAGGGGAAGCTTCACTCGCACAGTGCTACAGCATGGGCTTCCCTCCTAGTGAACGGGTGCAGCAGGGCAAACTCCTGTCACAGAGAATGGGCACAACCACACTGCAAGCTTCATTCACACATGGTCTGGCTTCCGACAGCAAAGCAAGCCTCCTACATTGCACATACTGCACTCTAAAGCGTTAGTCTTTGGACAGCAGAGCTATCCCTCTGCATCACACATACTGGACACCCTGAAGGGCCTCCTCCAGATTGAATTGTTACTGGATCGCCGTCCTATCCCCCTGCCCCAAACCTCTCCCATTGACTGTCAGCATGCTTCTCCTTACCTTCCTGCAGATACAGCACCCCTCTAGGCCTAACGGATGGCACACCAAGCTTCACGGGGCACTTTAAGGTATTCAGTCTCCACCTTTTATCTGTCCTGCTCCTCATTTCACCACGAAGAACCACTGGCAGTATTTCAACATCATTTTGAAACTGAAGTTATGGAACAGCTACAAAACCAGGGGAATGGCGCGGCAGGGGATTTCATGCCACTTCATTCTGCCCTTTGGCTGTGTGTGCGCAGTGTCAGAAGAGTTTGAGGACTGCAGAAGACACTGGAATAGATTTCTGGGCGAAAGCGCCAGAGATTCTGGCCCCTGCCCCGATCGCCTTACAAACGCCTTACAAACGCCTGGCGGGCTTTGCCCTGGCGGGCAAATGTCTGAGTTGGACACTCAGCGCAGTACCTGAGGAAATTAGAGTGAGGTTTGACTCAGGGACAAGCCTGCCAACCTATGTACTATGGCAGCTGAATGGGGGCATGGGGTCCTCATGTCTCAGGGATCTGCTTCTCTTATCCAAAACATCTTGCCTCCCATCAGCCTTAGCACCTAGCATATGGTAATGAGTGGAGTCTCTACACTTCCCCCGTTGCACATTTGTCAATTCCCAGAGCTCTGTGGCAGACAGGGTAAATGTATCTATGTGTGAGAGAGAGAGGGAGCCAGATAGAGAGAGAGAAAGAGAGAGAGAGAGGGGGGGGAGCAGGCTCTGACAGTCACAATGAGAGAAAAGTGAAGTTGCATCCCCTCAAGCACTCCCCTGCACCCATCAACACAACAGCAAAGTTAGCTTGCATGTTCCCCGTTCTCCCCACTAACCCACCCACCCACCCTCCTCTCTTTCAGGACTTGCAGAGTGCCTAGAGACCCTGGAAATGATGGCAGCGGAGCATGGTACAAACACAAATATCAAAATAGAACTATTTCCCTACTGTCTACAAAACCAAGGAACTACTTCACCTTTGTTTTTTTCCACTTCACATTACAAGAGAAAGACGTCCTTCGTTGGCCCTTTTTACGCACTACCATTCGGTTTACACATTTCATCCTGTTGAGTCTCCCAGTCGGCAAGAGCTATATATTTGGGTGGGTGATCCCAATGAAGTCAATGGAAATAGAGAAGGTGTTAGAACGGTGATGATTGTGTGCTGCAAGTGTCTTTCCCTTGAAGTCCATAGATATCATGGCCTTGACTAGGGGGTGGTCGAAGTGGCCGATAATTTGCTCAGCAGAAAAAATGCAGAATTTTGGGCAAATTCTGCCACTTCGCCTGCTCTGCCCACAGAGAGAAATTGCCAATTTCAGGCTTTTTCTCCCTGAAATTCGGTTTTTTTATGGGAAATGTTTTTTGGTGGCCACAAGAAGTTTCAGACTGAAAACAGATAGTTTGTGAAAAAAACACCATTTCAGATGGTTTGCCAGAAGACATTGATTTTTTCCATTAAATTTTGTTTTAGCGGTCAAAAACATGATATTTCAGGGAAAAAACACATTTCAGGAAGCAAAATCTGCATAGAAAATTGGCACAACAGCCAAAAAATGTCCCTGCAGACAGAACAGAGCTGGAGGCGAATTTAGGCAATATCGTTCCACCAGTAGTGAGGGTAACTTTGCCCACCCCTAGCCTTGACTAGGGGACTGAAAATGAATCTACAGGGACTGGCCACAAAGTCCAGATGAGGGTGTATTAAGAGCTATGCTTTTTCCTTTCTTATTGCTGCTTTTGTTTTCACACCTTAACCTACCTTTCTTCAGTGCAGTGTCTGGGCCCTGTTTTTCACATGTTCTGTTTTTGAGCCCAGTCACAGGCCTCAGAGAAGGCCGGTGCCCTTTGAGGCCTGAATGCTTCCTCTGCCAGTAGCAGGGCCCCAGGGCTTCTGACAGCAGCAAGGGCCCTGTGAGGAGTGGCCTCGAGCGATCAGGTGGGCTCAGCTGAGCCACCTCCACTGGCCTGGGTCCTGTTCCTGGGGCTCCCAGCTCTGTCTGCCTTGCCCTCTCCATGCCCCCTGCTCCAGGGCTCACCTGCTGCCGTCGCCGTGCCAACGGAACCCTCAGGCTGGGCAGAGCATTGTGAAATGACAGCCTCCCCTCCCCCGCCGGGGCCTGGGCCCAGGGCTGGGAGCTTGCAAGGCAAAGACACACCACAGCTCAGCTTCTCCTGAGCTGCTCCAGAGCTCGACCCCCCGGGGCCCCGGGGCCCCAGGGCTGGGGCTCAGAGCAGGAAAGGGCGTTTTATTGGAATGTCCTTTCCTTCTTGATGATTCCTACAAACCGTTTTAAGCTCTGTACATATAGAAAAGCAACATGTGTCATGCCATTTGGGACATGCTGTTCACATGTCTAGCTCCACTAAAACCCTCCTCAGCATATTTCCGAGGCATCAAGGATGAACCAGGAACAGTGCACGGCCCTGACAAATCTGCTTCACTGTCCCAGCTTTAACAGACATCTGAGTGTCACACTACATGGCAGGTCCTGCCAGGGCAACAGCAGGGGAAGCTTCACTCGCACAGTGCTACAGCATGGGCTTCCCTCCTAGTGAACGGGTGCAGCAGGGCAAACTCCTGTCACAGAGAATGGGCACAACCACACTGCAAGCTTCATTCACACATGGTCTGGCTTCCGACAGCAAAGCAAGCCTCCTACATTGCACATACTGCACTGTAAAGCGTTAGTCTTTGGACAGCAGAGCTATCCCTCTGCATCACACATACTGGACACCCTGAAGGGCCTCCTCCAGATTGAATTGTTACTGGATCGCCGTCCTATCCCCCTGCCCCAAACCTCTCCCATTGACTGTCAGCATGCTTCTCCTTACCTTCCTGCAGATACAGCACCCCTCTAGGCCTAACGGATGGCACGCCAAGCTTCACGGGGCACTTTAAGGTATTCAGTCTCCACCTTTTATCTGTCCTGCTCCTCATTTCACCACGAAGAACCACTGGCAGTATTTCAACATCATTTTGAAACTGAAGTTATGGAACAGCTACAAAACCAGGGGAATGGCGCGGCAGGGGATTTCATTCCATTTCATTCTGCCCTTTGGCTGTGTGTGCGCAGTGTCAGAAGAGTTTGAGGACTGCAGAAGACACTGGAATAGATTTCTGGGCGAAAGCGCCAGAGATTCTGGCCCCTGCCCCGATCGCCTTACAAACGCCTTACAAACGCCTGGCGGGCTTTGCCCTGGCGGGCAAATGTCTGAGTTGGACACTCAGCGCAGTACCTGAGGAAATTAGAGTGAGGTTTGACTCAGGGACAAGCCTGCCAACCTATGTACTATGGCAGCTGAATGGGGGCATGGGGTCCTCATGTCTCAGGGATCTGCTTCTCTTATCCAAAACATCTTGCCTCCCATCAGCCTTAGCACCTAGCATATGGTAATGAGTGGAGTCTCTACACTTCCCCGTTGCACATTTGTCAATTCCCAGAGCTCTGTGGCAGACAGGGTAAATGTATCTATGTGTGAGAGAGAGAGGGAGCCAGATAGAGAGAGAGAAAGAGAGAGAGAGAGGGAGGGGGAGCAGGCTCTGACAGTCACAATGAGAGAAAAGTGAAGTTGCATCCCCTCAAGCACTCCCCTGCACCCATCAACACAACAGCAAAGTTAGCTTGCATGTTCCCCGTTCTCCCCACTAACCCACCCACCCACCCTCCTCTCTTTCAGGACTTGCAGAGTGCCTAGAGACCCTGGAAATGATGGCAGCGGAGCATGGTACAAACACAAATATCAAAATAGAACTATTTCCCTACTGTCTACAAAACCAAGGAACTACTTCACCTTTGTTTTTTTCCACTTCACATTACAAGAGAAAGACGTCCTTCGTTGGCCCTTTTTACGCACTACCATTCGGTTTACACATTTCATCCTGTTGAGTCTCCCAGTCGGCAAGAGCTATATATTTGGGTGGGTGATCCCAATGAAGTCAATGGAAATAGAGAAGGTGTTAGAACGGTGATGATTGTGTGCTGCAAGTGTCTTTCCCTTGAAGTTCATAGATATCATGGCCTTGACTAGGGGGTGGTCGAAGTGGCCGATAATTTGCTCAGCAGAAAAAATGCAGAATTTTGGGCAAATTCTGCCACTTCGCCTGCTCTGCCCACAGAGAGAAATTGCCAATTTCAGGCTTTTTCTCCCTGAAATTCGGTTTTTTTATGGGAAATGTTTTTTGGTGGCCACAAGAAGTTTCAGACTGAAAACAGATAGTTTGTGAAAAAAACACCATTTCAGATGGTTTGCCAGAAGACATTGATTTTTTCCATTAAATTTTGTTTTAGCGGTCAAAAACATGATATTTCAGGGAAAAAACACATTTCAGGAAGCAAAATCTGCATAGAAAATTGGCACAACAGCCAAAAAATGTCCCTGCAGACAGAACAGAGCTGGAGGCGAATTTAGGCAATATCGTTCCACCAGTAGTGAGGGTAACTTTGCCCACCCCTAGCCTTGACTAGGGGACTGAAAATGAATCTACAGGGACTGGCCACAAAGTCCAGATGAGGGTGTATTAAGAGCTATGCTTTTTCCTTTCTTATTGCTGCTTTTGTTTTCACACCTTAACCTACCTTTCTTCAGTGCAGTGTCTGGGCCCTGTTTTTCACATGTTCTGTTTTTGAGCCCAGTCACAGGCCTCAGAGAAGGCCGGTGCCCTTTGAGGCCTGAAGGCTCCCTCCACCAGTAGCAGGGCCCCAGGGCTTCTGACAGCAGCAGAGGCCCTGTGAGGAGTGGCCTCGAGCCGTCAGGTGGGCTCAGCTGAGCCACCTCCACTGGCCTGGGTCCTGTTCCTGGGGCTCCCAGCTCTGTCTGCCTTGACCTCTCCATGCCCCCTGCTCCAGGGCTCACCTGCTGCCGTCGCCGTGCCAACGGAACCCTCAGGCTGGGCAGAGCATTGTGAAATGACAGCCTCCCCTCCCCCGCCGCTGGGGCCTGGGCCCAGGGCTGGGAGCTTGCAAGGCAAAGACACACCACAGCTCAGCTTCTCCTGAGCTGCTCCAGAGCTCGACCCCCCGGGGCCCCGGGGCCCCAGGGCTGGGGCTCAGAGCAGGAAAGGGCGTTTTATTGGAATGTCCTTTCCTTCTTGATGATTCCTACAAACCGTTTTAAGCTCTGTACATATAGAAAAGCAACATGTGTCATGCCATTTGGGACATGCTGTTCACATGTCTAGCTCCACTAAAACCCTCCTCAGCATATTTCCGAGGCATCAAGGATGAACCAGGAACAGTGCACGGCCCTGACAAATCTGCTTCACTGTCCCAGCTTTAACAGACATCTGAGTGTCACACTACATGGCAGGTCCTGCCAGGGCAACAGCAGGGGAAGCTTCACTCGCACAGTGCTACAGCATGGGCTTCCCTCCTAGTGAACGGGTGCAGCAGGGCAAACTCCTGTCACAGAGAATGGGCACAACCACACTGCAAGCTTCATTCACACATGGTCTGGCTTCCGACAGCAAAGCAAGCCTCCTACATTGCACATACTGCACTGTAAAGCGTTAGTCTTTGGACAGCAGAGCTATCCCTCTGCATCACACATACTGGACACCCTGAAGGGCCTCCTCCAGATTGAATTGTTACTGGATCGCCGTCCTATCCCCCTGCCCCAAACCTCTCCCATTGACTGTCAGCATGCTTCTCCTTACCTTCCTGCAGATACAGCACCCCTCTAGGCCTAACGGATGGCACGCCAAGCTTCACGGGGCACTTTAAGGTATTCAGTCTCCACCTTTTATCTGTCCTGCTCCTCATTTCACCACGAAGAACCACTGGCAGTATTTCAACATCATTTTGAAACTGAAGTTATGGAACAGCTACAAAACCAGGGGAATGGCGCGGCAGGGGATTTCATTCCATTTCATTCTGCCCTTTGGCTGTGTGTGCGCAGTGTCAGAAGAGTTTGAGGACTGCAGAAGACACTGGAATAGATTTCTGGGCGAAAGCGCCAGAGATTCTGGCCCCTGCCCCGATCGCCTTACAAACGCCTTACAAACGCCTGGCGGGCTTTGCCCTGGCGGGCAAATGTCTGAGTTGGACACTCAGCGCAGTACCTGAGGAAATTAGAGTGAGGTTTGACTCAGGGACAAGCCTGCCAACCTATGTACTATGGCAGCTGAATGGGGGCATGGGGTCCTCATGTCTCAGGGATCTGCTTCTCTTATCCAAAACATCTTGCCTCCCATCAGCCTTAGCACCTAGCATATGGTAATGAGTGGAGTCTCTACACTTCCCCCGTTGCACATTTGTCAATTCCCAGAGCTCTGTGGCAGACAGGGTAAATGTATCTATGTGTGAGAGAGAGAGGGAGCCAGATAGAGAGAGAGAAAGAGAGAGAGAGAGGGGGGGGGGAGCAGGCTCTGACAGTCACAATGAGAGAAAAGTGAAGTTGCATCCCCTCAAGCACTCCCCTGCACCCATCAACACAACAGCAAAGTTAGCTTGCATGTTCCCCGTTCTCCCCACTAACCCACCCACCCACCCTCCTCTCTTTCAGGACTTGCAGAGTGCCTAGAGACCCTGGAAATGATGGCAGCGGAGCATGGTACAAACACAAATATCAAAATAGAACTATTCCCCTACTGTCTACAAAACCAAGGAACTACTTCACCTTTGTTTTTTTCCACTTCACATTACAAGAGAAAGACGTCCTTCGTTGGCCCTTTTTACGCACTACCATTCGGTTTACACATTTCATCCTGTTGAGTCTCCCAGTCGGCAAGAGCTATATATTTGGGTGGGTGATCCCAATGAAGTCAATGGAAATAGAGAAGGTGTTAGAACGGTGATGATTGTGTGCTGCAAGTGTCTTTCCCTTGAAGTCCATAGATATCATGGCCTTGACTAGGGGGTGGTCGAAGTGGCCGATAATTTGCTCAGCAGAAAAAATGCAGAATTTTGGGCAAATTCTGCCACTTCGCCTGCTCTGCCCACAGAGAGAAATTGCCAATTTCAGGCTTTTTCTCCCTGAAATTCGGTTTTTTTATGGGAAATGTTTTTTGGTGGCCACAAGAAGTTTCAGACTGAAAACAGATAGTTTGTGAAAAAAACACCATTTCAGATGGTTTGCCAGAAGACATTGATTTTTTCCATTAAATTTTGTTTTAGCGGTCAAAAACATGATATTTCAGGGAAAAAACACATTTCAGGAAGCAAAATCTGCATAGAAAATTGGCACAACAGCCAAAAAATGTCCCTGCAGACAGAACAGAGCTGGAGGCGAATTTAGGCAATATCGTTCCACCAGTAGTGAGGGTAACTTTGCCCACCCCTAGCCTTGACTAGGGGACTGAAAATGAATCTACAGGGACTGGCCACAAAGTCCAGATGAGGGTGTATTAAGAGCTATGCTTTTTCCTTTCTTATTGCTGCTTTTGTTTTCACACCTTAACCTCAGTGCAGTGTCTGGGCCCTGTTTTTCACATGTTCTGTTTTTGAGCCCAGTCACAGGCCTCAGAGAAGGCCGGTGCCCTTTGAGGCCTGAATGCTTCCTCTGCCAGTAGCAGGGCCCCAGGGCTTCTGACAGCAGCAGAGGCCCTGTAAGGAGTGGCCTCGAGCGATCAGGTGGGCTCAGCTGAGCCACGTCCACTGGCCTGGGTCCTGTTCCTGGGGCCCCCAGCTCTGTCTGCCTTGACCTCTCCATGCCCCCTGCTCCAGGGCTCACCTGCTGCCGTCGCCGTGCCAACGGAACCCTCAGGCTGGGCAGAGCATTGTGAAATGACAGCCTCCCCTCCCCCGCCGGGGCCTGGGCCCAGGGCTGGGAGCTTGCAAGGCAAAGACACACCTCAGCTCAGCTTCTCCTGAGCTGCTCCAGAGCTCGACCCCACGGGGCCCCGGGGCCCCAGGGCTGGGGCTCAGAGCAGGAAAGGGCGTTTTATTGGAATGTCCTTTCCTTCTTGATGATTCCTACAAACCGTTTTAAGCTCTGTACATATAGAAAAGCAACATGTGTCATGCCATTTGGGACATGCTGTTCACATGTCTAGCTCCACTAAAACCCTCCTCAGCATATTTCCGAGGCATCAAGGATGAACCAGGAACAGTGCACGGCCCTGACAAATCTGCTTCACTGTCCCAGCTTTAACAGACATCTGAGTGTCACACTACATGGCAGGTCCTGCCAGGGCAACAGCAGGGGAAGCTTCACTCGCACAGTGCTACAGCATGGGCTTCCCTCCTAGTGAACGGGTGCAGCAGGGCAAACTCCTGTCACAGAGAATGGGCACAACCACACTGCAAGCTTCATTCACACATGGTCTGGCTTCCGACAGCAAAGCAAGCCTCCTACATTGCACATACTGCACTGTAAAGCGTTAGTCTTTGGACAGCAGAGCTATCCCTCTGCATCACACATACTGGACACCCTGAAGGGCCTCCTCCAGATTGAATTGTTACTGGATAGCCGTCCTATCCCCCTGCCCCAAACCTCTCCCATTGACTGTCAGCATGCTTCTCCTTACCTTCCTGCAGATACAGCACCCCTCTTGGCCTAACGGATGGCACGCCAAGCTTCACGGGGCACTTTAAGGTATTCAGTCTCCACCTTTTATCTGTCCTGCTCCTCATTTCACCACGAAGAACCACTGGCAGTATTTCAACATCATTTTGAAACTGAAGTTATGGAACAGCTACAAAACCAGGGGAATGGCGCGGCAGGGGATTTCATTCCATTTCATTCTGCCCTTTGGCTGTGTGTGCGCAGTGTCAGAAGAGTTTGAGGACTGCAGAAGACACTGGAATAGATTTCTGGGCGAAAGCGCCAGAGATTCTGGCCCCTGCCCCGATCGCCTTACAAACGCCTTACAAACGCCTGGCGGGCTTTGCCCTGGCGGGCAAATGTCTGAGTTGGACACTCAGCGCAGTACCTGAGGAAATTAGAGTGAGGTTTGACTCAGGGACAAGCCTGCCAACCTATGTACTATGGCAGCTGAATGGGGGCATGGGGTCCTCATGTCTCAGGGATCTGCTTCTCTTATCCAAAACATCTTGCCTCCCATCAGCCTTAGCACCTAGCATATGGTAATGAGTGGAGTCTCTACACTTCCCCCGTTGCACATTTGTCAATTCCCAGAGCTCTGTGGCAGACAGGGTAAATGTATCTATGTGTGAGAGAGAGAGGGAGCCAGATAGAGAGAGAGAAAGAGAGAGAGAGAGGGGGGGGGAGCAGGCTCTGACAGTCACAATGAGAGAAAAGTGAAGTTGCATCCCCTCAAGCACTCCCCTGCACCCATCAACACAACAGCAAAGTTAGCTTGCATGTTCCCCGTTCTCCCCACTAACCCACCCACCCACCCTCCTCTCTTTCAGGACTTGCAGAGTGCCTAGAGACCCTGGAAATGATGGCAGCGGAGCATGGTACAAACACAAATATCAAAATAGAACTATTCCCCTACTGTCTACAAAACCAAGGAACTACTTCACCTTTGTTTTTTTCCACTTCACATTACAAGAGAAAGACGTCCTTCGTTGGCCCTTTTTACGCACTACCATTCGGTTTACACATTTCATCCTGTTGAGTCTCCCAGTCGGCAAGAGCTATATATTTGGGTGGGTGATCCCAATGAAGTCAATGGAAATAGAGAAGGTGTTAGAACGGTGATGATTGTGTGCTGCAAGTGTCTTTCCCTTGAAGTCCATAGATATCATGGCCTTGACTAGGGGGTGGTCGAAGTGGCCGATAATTTGCTCAGCAGAAAAAATGCAGAATTTTGGGCAAATTCTGCCACTTCGCCTGCTCTGCCCACAGAGAGAAATTGCCAATTTCAGGCTTTTTCTCCCTGAAATTCGGTTTTTTTATGGGAAATGTTTTTTGGTGGCCACAAGAAGTTTCAGACTGAAAACAGATAGTTTGTGAAAAAAACACCATTTCAGATGGTTTGCCAGAAGACATTGATTTTTTCCATTAAATTTTGTTTTAGCGGTCAAAAACATGATATTTCAGGGAAAAAACACATTTCAGGAAGCAAAATCTGCATAGAAAATTGGCACAACAGCCAAAAAATGTCCCTGCAGACAGAACAGAGCTGGAGGCGAATTTAGGCAATATCGTTCCACCAGTAGTGAGGGTAACTTTGCCCACCCCTAGCCTTGACTAGGGGACTGAAAATGAATCTACAGGGACTGGCCACAAAGTCCAGATGAGGGTGTATTAAGAGCTATGCTTTTTCCTTTCTTATTGCTGCTTTTGTTTTCACACCTTAACCTACCTTTCTTCAGTGCAGTGTCTGGGCCCTGTTTTTCACATGTTCTGTTTTTGAGCCCAGTCACAGGCCTCAGAGAAGGCCGGTGCCCTTTGAGGCCTGAATGCTTCCTCTGCCAGTAGCAGGGCCCCAGGGCTTCTGACAGCAGCAAGGGCCCTGTGAGGAGTGGCCTCGAGCGATCAGGTGGGCTCAGCTGAGCCACCTCCACTGGCCTGGGTCCTGTTCCTGGGGCTCCCAGCTCTGTCTGCCTTGACCTCTCCATGCCCCCTGCTCCAGGGCTCACCTGCTGCCGTCGCCGTGCCAACGGAACCCTCAGGCTGGGCAGAGCATTGTGAAATGACAGCCTCCCCTCCCCCGCCAGGGCCTGGGCCCAGGGCTGGGAGCTTGCAAGGCAAAGACACACCTCAGCTCAGCTTCTCCTGAGCTGCTCCAGAGCTCGACCCCCCGGGGCCCCGGGGACCCAGGGCTAGGGCTCAGAGCAGGAAAGGGCGTTTTATTGGAATGTCCTTTCCTTCTTGATGATTCCTACAAACCGTTTTAAGCTCTGTACATATACAAAAGCAACATGTGTCATGCCATTTGGGACATGCTGTTCACATGTCTAGCTCCACTAAAACCCTCCTCAGCATATTTCCGAGGCATCAAGGATGAACCAGGAACAGTGCACGGCCCTGACAAATCTGCTTCACTGTCCCAGCTTTAACAGACATCTGAGTGTCACACTACATGGCAGGTCCTGCCAGGGCAACAGCAGGGGAAGCTTCACTCGCACAGTGCTACAGCATGGGCTTCCCTCCTAGTGAACGGGTGCAGCAGGGCAAACTCCTGTCACAGAGAATGGGCACAACCACACTGCAAGCTTCATTCACACATGGTCTGGCTTCCGACAGCAAAGCAAGCCT
Source organism: Ambystoma mexicanum (assembly GCF_040938575.1). Lineage (NCBI taxonomy): Eukaryota > Metazoa > Chordata > Amphibia > Caudata > Ambystomatidae > Ambystoma > Ambystoma mexicanum. The sequence continues at coordinate 1,095,974,772 of NC_090941.1, forward strand.
CCTACATTGCACATACTGCACTGTAAAGCGTTAGTCTTTGGACAGCAGAGCTATCCCTCTGCATCACACATACTGGACACCCTGAAGGGCCTCCTCCAGATTGAATTGTTACTGGATCGCCGTCCTATCCCCCTGCCCCAAACCTCTCCCATTGACTGTCAGCATGCTTCTCCTTACCTTCCTGCAGATACAGCACCCCTCTAGGCCTAACGGATGGCACGCCAAGCTTCACGGGGCACTTTAAGGTATTCAGTCTCCACCTTTTATCTGTCCTGCTCCTCATTTCACCACGAAGAACCACTGGCAGTATTTCAACATCATTTTGAAACTGAAGTTATGGAACAGCTACAAAACCAGGGGAATGGCGCGGCAGGGGATTTCATTCCATTTCATTCTGCCCTTTGGCTGTGTGTGCGCAGTGTCAGAAGAGTTTGAGGACTGCAGAAGACACTGGAATAGATTTCTGGGCGAAAGCGCCAGAGATTCTGGCCCCTGCCCCGATCGCCTTACAAACGCCTTACAAACGCCTGGCGGGCTTTGCCCTGGCGGGCAAATGTCTGAGTTGGACACTCAGCGCAGTACCTGAGGAAATTAGAGTGAGGTTTGACTCAGGGACAAGCCTGCCAACCTATGTACTATGGCAGCTGAATGGGGGCATGGGGTCCTCATGTCTCAGGGATCTGCTTCTCTTATCCAAAACATCTTGCCTCCCATCAGCCTTAGCACCTAGCATATGGTAATGAGTGGAGTCTCTACACTTCCCCCGTTGCACATTTGTCAATTCCCAGAGCTCTGTGGCAGACAGGGTAAATGTATCTATGTGTGAGAGAGAGAGGGAGCCAGATAGAGAGAGAGAAAGAGAGAGAGAGAGGGGGGGGGAGCAGGCTCTGACAGTCACAATGAGAGAAAAGTGAAGTTGCATCCCCTCAAGCACTCCCCTGCACCCATCAACACAACAGCAAAGTTAGCTTGCATGTTCCCCGTTCTCCCCACTAACCCACCCACCCACCCTCCTCTCTTTCAGGACTTGCAGAGTGCCTAGAGACCCTGGAAATGATGGCAGCGGAGCATGGTACAAACACAAATATCAAAATAGAACTATTCCCCTACTGTCTACAAAACCAAGGAACTACTTCACCTTTGTTTTTTTCCACTTCACATTACAAGAGAAAGACGTCCTTCGTTGGCCCTTTTTACGCACTACCATTCGGTTTACACATTTCATCCTGTTGAGTCTCCCAGTCGGCAAGAGCTATATATTTGGGTGGGTGATCCCAATGAAGTCAATGGAAATAGAGAAGGTGTTAGAACGGTGATGATTGTGTGCTGCAAGTGTCTTTCCCTTGAAGTCCATAGATATCATGGCCTTGACTAGGGGGTGGTCGAAGTGGCCGATAATTTGCTCAGCAGAAAAAATGCAGAATTCTGGGCAAATTCTGCCACTTCGCCTGCTCTGCCCACAGAGAGAAATTGCCAATTTCAGGCTTTTTCTCCCTGAAATTCGGTTTTTTTATGGGAAATGTTTTTTGGTGGCCACAAGAAGTTTCAGACTGAAAACAGATAGTTTGTGAAAAAAACACCATTTCAGATGGTTTGCCAGAAGACATTGATTTTTTCCATTAAATTTTGTTTTAGCGGTCAAAAACATGATATTTCAGGGAAAAAACACATTTCAGGAAGCAAAATCTGCATAGAAAATTGGCACAACAGCCAAAAAATGTCCCTGCAGACAGAACAGAGCTGGAGGCGAATTTAGGCAATATCGTTCCACCAGTAGTGAGGGTAACTTTGCCCACCCCTAGCCTTGACTAGGGGACTGAAAATGAATCTACAGGGACTGGCCACAAAGTCCAGATGAGGGTGTATTAAGAGCTATGCTTTTTCCTTTCTTATTGCTGCTTTTGTTTTCACACCTTAACCTACCTTTCTTCAGTGCAGTGTCTGGGCCCTGTTTTTCACATGTTCTGTTTTTGAGCCCAGTCACAGGCCTCAGAGAAGGCCGGTGCCCTTTGAGGCCTGAATGCTTCCTCTGCCAGTAGCAGGGCCCCAGGGCTTCTGACAGCAGCAAGGGCCCTGTGAGGAGTGGCCTCGAGCGATCAGGTGGGCTCAGCTGAGCCACCTCCACTGGCCTGGGTCCTGTTCCTGGGGCTCCCAGCTCTGTCTGCCTTGACCTCTCCATGCCCCCTGCTCCAGGGCTCACCTGCTGCCGTCGCCGTGCCAACGGAACCCTCAGGCTGGGCAGAGCATTGTGAAATGACAGCCTCCCCTCCCCCGCCGGGGCCTGGGCCCAGGGCTGGGAGCTTGCAAGGCAAAGACACACCACAGCTCAGCTTCTCCTGAGCTGCTCCAGAGCTCGACCCCCCGGGGCCCCGGGGCCCCAGGGCTGGGGCTCAGAGCAGGAAAGGGCGTTTTATTGGAATGTCCTTTCCTTCTTGATGATTCCTACAAACCGTTTTAAGCTCTGTACATATAGAAAAGCAACATGTGTCATGCCATTTGGGACATGCTGTTCACATGTCTAGCTCCACTAAAACCCTCCTCAGCATATTTCCGAGGCATCAAGGATGAACCAGGAACAGTGCACGGCCCTGACAAATCTGCTTCACTGTCCCAGCTTTAACAGACATCTGAGTGTCACACTACATGGCAGGTCCTGCCAGGGCAACAGCAGGGGAAGCTTCACTCGCACAGTGCTACAGCATGGGCTTCCCTCCTAGTGAACGGGTGCAGCAGGGCAAACTCCTGTCACAGAGAATGGGCACAACCACACTGCAAGCTTCATTCACACATGGTCTGGCTTCCGACAGCAAAGCAAGCCTCCTACATTGCACATACTGCACTGTAAAGCGTTAGTCTTTGGACAGCAGAGCTATCCCTCTGCATCACACATACTGGACACCCTGAAGGGCCTCCTCCAGATTGAATTGTTACTGGATCGCCGTCCTATCCCCCTGCCCCAAACCTCTCCCATTGACTGTCAGCATGCTTCTCCTTACCTTCCTGCAGATACAGCACCTCTCTAGGCCTAACGGATGGCACGCCAAGCTTCACGGGGCACTTTAAGGTATTCAGTCTCCACCTTTTATCTGTCCTGCTCCTCATTTCACCACGAAGAACCACTGGCAGTATTTCAACATCATTTTGAAACTGAAGTTATGGAACAGCTACAAAACCAGGGGAATGGCGCGGCAGGGGATTTCATTCCATTTCATTCTGCCCTTTGGCTGTGTGTGCGCAGTGTCAGAAGAGTTTGAGGACTGCAGAAGACACTGGAATAGATTTCTGGGCGAAAGCGCCAGAGATTCTGGCCCCTGCCCCGATCGCCTTACAAACGCCTTACAAACGCCTGGCGGGCTTTGCCCTGGCGGGCAAATGTCTGAGTTGGACACTCAGCGCAGTACCTGAGGAAATTAGAGTGAGGTTTGACTCAGGGACAAGCCTGCCAACCTATGTACTATGGCAGCTGAATGGGGGCATGGGGTCCTCATGTCTCAGGGATCTGCTTCTCTTATCCAAAACATCTTGCCTCCCATCAGCCTTAGCACCTAGCATATGGTAATGAGTGGAGTCTCTACACTTCCCCCGTTGCACATTTGTCAATTCCCAGAGCTCTGTGGCAGACAGGGTAAATGTATCTATGTGTGAGAGAGAGAGGGAGCCAGATAGAGAGAGAGAAAAAGAGAGAGAGAGGGGGGGAGCAGGCTCTGACAGTCACAATGAGAGAAAAGTGAAGTTGCATCCCCTCAAGCACTCCCCTGCACCCATCAACACAACAGCAAAGTTAGCTTGCATGTTCCCCGTTCTCCCCACTAACCCACCCACCCACCCTCCTCTCTTTCAGGACTTGCAGAGTGCCTAGAGACCCTGGAAATGATGGCAGCGGAGCATGGTACAAACACAAATATCAAAATAGAACTATTCCCCTACTGTCTACAAAACCAAGGAACTACTTCACCTTTGTTTTTTTCCACTTCACATTACAAGAGAAAGACGTCCTTCGTTGGCCCTTTTTACGCACTACCATTCGGTTTACACATTTCATCCTGTTGAGTCTCCCAGTCGGCAAGAGCTATATATTTGGGTGGGTGATCCCAATGAAGTCAATGGAAATAGAGAAGGTGTTAGAACGGTGATGATTGTGTGCTGCAAGTGTCTTTCCCTTGAAGTCCATAGATATCATGGCCTTGACTAGGGGGTGGTCGAAGTGGCCGATAATTTGCTCAGCAGAAAAAATGCAGAATTTTGGGCAAATTCTGCCACTTCGCCTGCTCTGCCCACAGAGAGAAATTGCCAATTGCAGGCTTTTTCTCCCTGAAATTCGGTTTTTTTATGGGAAATGTTTTTTGGTGGCCACAAGAAGTTTCAGACTGAAAACAGATAGTTTGTGAAAAAAACACCATTTCAGATGGTTTGCCAGAAGACATTGATTTTTTCCATTAAATTTTGTTTTAGCGGTCAAAAACATGATATTTCAGGGAAAAAACACATTTCAGGAAGCAAAATCTGCATAGAAAATTGGCACAACAGCCAAAAAATGTCCCTGCAGACAGAACAGAGCTGGAGGCGAATTTAGGCAATATCGTTCCACCAGTAGTGAGGGTAACTTTGCCCAACCCTAGCCTTGACTAGGGGACTGAAAATGAATCTACAGGGACTGGCCACAAAGTCCAGATGAGGGTGTATTAAGAGCTATGCTTTTTCCTTTCTTATTGCTGCTTTTGTTTTCACACCTTAACCTACCTTTCTTCAGTGCAGTGTCTGGGCCCTGTTTTTCACATGTTCTGTTTTTGAGCCCAGTCACAGGCCTCAGAGAAGGCCGGTGCCCTTTGAGGCCTGAATGCTTCCTCTGCCAGTAGCAGGGCCCCAGGGCTTCTGACAGCAGCAAGGGCCCTGTGAGGAGTGGCCTCGAGCGATCAGGTGGGCTCAGCTGAGCCACCTCCACTGGCCTGGGTCCTGTTCCTGGGGCTCCCAGCTCTGTCTGCCTTGACCTCTCCATGCCCCCTGCTCCAGGGCTCACCTGCTGCCGTCGCCGTGCCAACGGAACCCTCAGGCTGGGCAGAGCATTGTGAAATGACAGCCTCCCCTCCCCCGCCGGGGCCTGGGCCCAGGGCTGGGAGCTTGCAAGGCAAAGACACACCACAGCTCAGCTTCTCCTGAGCTGCTCCAGAGCTCGACCCCCCGGGGCCCCGGGGCCCCAGGGCTGGGGCTCAGAGCAGGAAAGGGCGTTTTATTGGAATGTCCTTTCCTTCTTGATGATTCCTACAAACCGTTTTAAGCTCTGTACATATAGAAAAGCAACATGTGTCATGCCATTTGGGACATGCTGTTCACATGTCTAGCTCCACTAAAACCCTCCTCAGCATATTTCCGAGGCATCAAGGATGAACCAGGAACAGTGCACGGCCCTGACAAATCTGCTTCACTGTCCCAGCTTTAACAGACATCTGAGTGTCACACTACATGGCAGGTCCTGCCAGGGCAACAGCAGGGGAAGCTTCACTCGCACAGTGCTACAGCATGGGCTTCCCTCCTAGTGAACGGGTGCAGCAGGGCAAACTCCTGTCACAGAGAATGGGCACAACCACACTGCAAGCTTCATTCACACATGGTCTGGCTTCCGACAGCAAAGCAAGCCTCCTACATTGCACATACTGCACTGTAAAGCGTTAGTCTTTGGACAGCAGAGCTATCCCTCTGCATCACACATACTGGACACCCTGAAGGGCCTCCTCCAGATTGAATTGTTACTGGATCGCCGTCCTATCCCCCTGCCCCAAACCTCTCCCATTGACTGTCAGCATGCTTCTCCTTACCTTCCTGCAGATACAGCACCCCTCTAGGCCTAACGGATGGCACGCCAAGCTTCACGGGGCACTTTAAGGTATTCAGTCTCCACCTTTTATCTGTCCTGCTCCTCATTTCACCACGAAGAACCACTGGCAGTATTTCAACATCATTTTGAAACTGAAGTTATGGAACAGCTACAAAACCAGGGGAATGGCGCGGCAGGGGATTTCATTCCATTTCATTCTGCCCTTTGGCTGTGTGTGCGCAGTGTCAGAAGAGTTTGAGGACTGCAGAAGACACTGGAATAGATTTCTGGGCGAAAGCGCCAGAGATTCTGGCCCCTGCCCCGATCGCCTTACAAACGCCTTACAAACGCCTGGCGGGCTTTGCCCTGGCGGGCAAATGTCTGAGTTGGACACTCAGCGCAGTACCTGAGGAAATTAGAGTGAGGTTTGACTCAGGGACAAGCCTGCCAACCTATGTACTATGGCAGCTGAATGGGGGCATGGGGTCCTCATGTCTCAGGGATCTGCTTCTCTTATCCAAAACATCTTGCCTCCCATCAGCCTTAGCACCTAGCATATGGTAATGAGTGGAGTCTCTACACTTCCCCCGTTGCACATTTGTCAATTCCCAGAGCTCTGTGGCAGACAGGGTAAATGTATCTATGTGTGAGAGAGAGAGGGAGCCAGATAGAGAGAGAGAAAAAGAGAGAGAGAGGGGGGGGAGCAGGCTCTGACAGTCACAATGAGAGAAAAGTGAAGTTGCATCCCCTCAAGCACTCCCCTGCACCCATCAACACAACAGCAAAGTTAGCTTGCATGTTCCCCGTTCTCCCCACTAACCCACCCACCCACCCTCCTCTCTTTCAGGACTTGCAGAGTGCCTAGAGACCCTGGAAATGATGGCAGCGGAGCATGGTACAAACACAAATATCAAAATAGAACTATTCCCCTACTGTCTACAAAACCAAGGAACTACTTCACCTTTGTTTTTTTCCACTTCACATTACAAGAGAAAGACGTCCTTCGTTGGCCCTTTTTACGCACTACCATTCGGTTTACATATTTCATCCTGTTGAGTCTCCCAGTCGGCAAGAGCTATATATTTGGGTGGGTGATCCCAATGAAGTCAATGGAAATAGAGAAGGTGTTAGAACGGTGATGATTGTGTGCTGCAAGTGTCTTTCCCTTGAAGTCCATAGATATCATGGCCTTGACTAGGGGGTGGTCGAAGTTGCCGATAATTTGCTCAGCAGAAAAAATGCAGAATTTTGGGCAAATTCTGCCACTTCGCCTGCTCTGCCCACAGAGAGAAATTGCCAATTGCAGGCTTTTTCTCCCTGAAATTCGGTTTTTTTATGGGAAATGTTTTTTGGTGGCCACAAGAAGTTTCAGACTGAAAACAGATAGTTTGTGAAAAAAACACCATTTCAGATGGTTTGCCAGAAGACATTGATTTTTTCCATTAAATTTTGTTTTAGCGGTCAAAAACATGATATTTCAGGGAAAAAACACATTTCAGGAAGCAAAATCTGCATAGAAAATTGGCACAACAGCCAAAAAATGTCCCTGCAGACAGAACAGAGCTGGAGGCGAATTTAGGCAATATCGTTCCACCAGTAGTGAGGGTAACTTTGCCCACCCCTAGCCTTGACTAGGGGACTGAAAATGAATCTACAGGGACTGGCCACAAAGTCCAGATGAGGGTGTATTAAGAGCTATGCTTTTTCCTTTCTTATTGCTGCTTTTGTTTTCACACCTTAACCTACCTTTCTTCAGTGCAGTGTCTGGGCCCTGTTTTTCACATGTTCTGTTTTTGAGCCCAGTCACAGGCCTCAGAGAAGGCCGGTGCCCTTTGAGGCCTGAATGCTTCCTCTGCCAGTAGCAGGGCCCCAGGGCTTCTGACAGCAGCAAGGGCCCTGTGAGGAGTGGCCTCGAGCGATCAGGTGGGCTCAGCTGAGCCACCTCCACTGGCCTGGGTCCTGTTCCTGGGGCTCCCAGCTCTGTCTGCCTTGACCTCTCCATGCCCCCTGCTCCAGGGCTCACCTGCTGCCGTCGCCGTGCCAACGGAACCCTCAGGCTGGGCAGAGCATTGTGAAATGACAGCCTCCCCTCCCCCGCCGGGGCCTGGGCCCAGGGCTGGGAGCTTGCAAGGCAAAGACACACCACAGCTCAGCTTCTCCTGAGCTGCTCCAGAGCTCGACCCCCCGGGGCCCCAGGGCTGGGGCTCAGAGCAGGAAAGGGCGTTTTATTGGAATGTCCTTTCCTTCTTGATGATTCCTACAAACCGTTTTAAGCTCTGTACATATAGAAAAGCAACATGTGTCATGCCATTTGGGACATGCTGTTCACATGTCTAGCTCCACTAAAACCCTCCTCAGCATATTTCCGAGGCATCAAGGATGAACCAGGAACAGTGCACGGCCCTGACAAATCTGCTTCACTGTCCCAGCTTTAACAGACATCTGAGTGTCACACTACATGGCAGGTCCTGCCAGGGCAACAGCAGGGGAAGCTTCACTCGCACAGTGCTACAGCATGGGCTTCCCTCCTAGTGAACGGGTGCAGCAGGGCAAACTCCTGTCACAGAGAATGGGCACAACCACACTGCAAGCTTCATTCACACATGGTCTGGCTTCCGACAGCAAAGCAAGCCTCCTACATTGCACATACTGCACTGTAAAGCGTTAGTCTTTGGACAGCAGAGCTATCCCTCTGCATCACACATACTGGACACCCTGAAGGGCCTCCTCCAGATTGAATTGTTACTGGATCGCCGTCCTATCCCCCTGCCCCAAACCTCTCCCATTGACTGTCAGCATGCTTCTCCTTACCTTCCTGCAGATACAGCACCCCTCTAGGCCTAACGGATGGCACGCCAAGCTTCACGGGGCACTTTAAGGTATTCAGTCTCCACCCTTTATCTGTCCTGCTCCTCATTTCACCACGAAGAACCACTGGCAGTATTTCAACATCATTTTGAAACTGAAGTTATGGAACAGCTACAAAACCAGGGGAATGGCGCGGCAGGGGATTTCATTCCATTTCATTCTGCCCTTTGGCTGTGTGTGCGCAGTGTCAGAAGAGTTTGAGGACTGCAGAAGACACTGGAATAGATTTCTGGGCGAAAGCGCCAGAGATTCTGGCCCCTGCCCCGATCGCCTTACAAACGCCTTACAAACGCCTGGCGGGCTTTGCCCTGGCGGGCAAATGTCTGAGTTGGACACTCAGCGCAGTACCTGAGGAAATTAGAGTGAGGTTTGACTCAGGGACAAGCCTGCCAACCTATGTACTATGGCAGCTGAATGGGGGCATGGGGTCCTCATGTCTCAGGGATCTGCTTCTCTTATCCAAAACATCTTGCCTCCCATCAGCCTTAGCACCTAGCATATGGTAATGAGTGGAGTCTCTACACTTCCCCCGTTGCACATTTGTCAATTCCCAGAGCTCTGTGGCAGACAGGGTAAATGTATCTATGTGTGAGAGAGAGAGGGAGCCAGATAGAGAGAGAGAAAGAGAGAGAGAGAGGGGGGGGAGCAGGCTCTGACAGTCACAATGAGAGAAAAGTGAAGTTGCATCCCCTCAAGCACTCCCCTGCACCCATCAACACAACAGCAAAGTTAGCTTGCATGTTCCCCGTTCTCCCCACTAACCCACCCACCCACCCTCCTCTCTTTCAGGACTTGCAGAGTGCCTAGAGACCCTGGAAATGATGGCAGCGGAGCATGGTACAAACACAAATATCAAAATAGAACTATTCCCCTACTGTCTACAAAACCAAGGAACTACTTCACCTTTGTTTTTTTCCACTTCACATTACAAGAGAAAGACGTCCTTCGTTGGCCCTTTTTACGCACTACCATTCGGTTTACACATTTCATCCTGTTGAGTCTCCCAGTCGGCAAGAGCTATATATTTGGGTGGGTGATCCCAATGAAGTCAATGGAAATAGAGAAGGTGTTAGAACGGTGATGATTGTGTGCTGCAAGTGTCTTTCCCTTGAAGTCCATAGATATCATGGCCTTGACTAGGGGGTGGTCGAAGTGGCCGATAATTTGCTCAGCAGAAAAAATGCAGAATTTTGGGCAAATTCTGCCACTTCGCCTGCTCTGCCCACAGAGAGAAATTGCCAATTTCAGGCTTTTTCTCCCTGAAATTCGGTTTTTTTTATGGGAAATGTTTTTTGGTGGCCACAAGAAGTTTCAGACTGAAAACAGATAGTTTGTGAAAAAAACACCATTTCAGATGGTTTGCCAGAAGACATTGATTTTTTCCATTAAATTTTGTTTTAGCGGTCAAAAACATGATATTTCAGGGAAAAAACACATTTCAGGAAGCAAAATCTGCATAGAAAATTGGCACAACAGCCAAAAAATGTCCCTGCAGACAGAACAGAGCTGGAGGCGAATTTAGGCAATATCGTTCCACCAGTAGTGAGGGTAACTTTGCCCACCCCTAGCCTTGACTAGGGGACTGAAAATGAATCTACAGGGACTGGCCACAAAGTCCAGATGAGGGTGTATTAAGAGCTATGCTTTTTCCTTTCTTATTGCTGCTTTTGTTTTCACACCTTAACCTACCTTTCTTCAGTGCAGTGTCTGGGCCCTGTTTTTCACATGTTCTGTTTTTGAGCCCAGTCACAGGCCTCAGAGAAGGCCGGTGCCCTTTGAGGCCTGAATGCTTCCTCTGCCAGTAGCAGGGCCCCAGGGCTTCTGACAGCAGCAAGGGCCCTGTGAGGAATGGCCTCGAGCGATCAGGTGGGCTCAGCTGAGCCACCTCCACTGGCCTGGGTCCTGTTCCTGGGGCTCCCAGCTCTGTCTGCCTGGACCTCTCCATGCCCCCTGCTCCAGGGCTCACCTGCTGCCGTCGCCGTGCCAACGGAACCCTCAGGCTGGACAGAGCATTGTGAAATGACAGCCTCCCCTCCCCCGCCGCTGGGGCCTGGGCCCAGGGCTGGGAGCTTGCAAGGCAAAGACACACCACAGCTCAGCTTCTCCTGAGCTGCTCCAGAGCTCGACCCCCGGGGCCCCGGGGCCCCAGGGCTGGGGCTCAGAGCAGGAAAGGGCGTTTTATTGGAATGTCCTTTCCTTCTTGATGATTCCTACAAACCGTTTTAAGCTCTGTACATATAGAAAAGCAACATGTGTCATGCCATTTGGGACATGCTGTTCACATGTCTAGCTCCACTAAAACCCTCCTCAGCATATTTCCGAGGCATCAAGGATGAACCAGGAACAGTGCACGGCCCTGACAAATCTGCTTCACTGTCCCAGCTTTAACAGACATCTGAGTGTCACACTACATGGCAGGTCCTGCCAGGGCAACAGCAGGGGAAGCTTCACTCGCACAGTGCTACAGCATGGGCTTCCCTCCTAGTGAACGGGTGCAGCAGGGCAAACTCCTGTCACAGAGAATGGGCACAACCACACTGCAAGCTTCATTCACACATGGTCTGGCTTCCGACAGCAAAGCAAGCCTCCTACATTGCACATACTGCACTGTAAAGCGTTAGTCTTTGGACAGCAGAGCTATCCCTCTGCATCACACATACTGGACACCCTGAAGGGCCTCCTCCAGATTGAATTGTTACTGGATCGCCGTCCTATCCCCCTGCCCCAAACCTCTCCCATTGACTGTCAGCATGCTTCTCCTTACCTTCCTGCAGATACAGCACCCCTCTAGGCCTAACGGATGGCACGCCAAGCTTCACGGGGCACTTTAAGGTATTCAGTCTCCACCTTTTATCTGTCCTGCTCCTCATTTCACCACGAAGAACCACTGGCAGTATTTCAACATCATTTTGAAACTGAAGTTATGGAACAGCTACAAAACCAGGGGAATGGCGCGGCAGGGGATTTCATTCCATTTCATTCTGCCCTTTGGCTGTGTGTGCGCAGTGTCAGAAGAGTTTGAGGACTGCAGAAGACACTGGAATAGATTTCTGGGCGAAAGCGCCAGAGATTCTGGCCCCTGCCCCGATCGCCTTACAAACGCCTTACAAACGCCTGGCGGGCTTTGCCCTGGCGGGCAAATGTCTGAGTTGGACACTCAGCGCAGTACCTGAGGAAATTAGAGTGAGGTTTGACTCAGGGACAAGCCTGCCAACCTATGTACTATGGCAGCTGAATGGGGGCATGGGGTCCTCATGTCTCAGGGATCTGCTTCTCTTATCCAAAACATCTTGCCTCCCATCAGCCTTAGCACCTAGCATATGGTAATGAGTGGAGTCTCTACACTTCCCCCGTTGCACATTTGTCAATTCCCAGAGCTCTGTGGCAGACAGGGTAAATGTATCTATGTGTGAGAGAGAGAGGGAGCCAGATAGAGAGAGAGAAAGAGAGAGAGAGAGGGGGGGAGCAGGCTCTGACAGTCACAATGAGAGAAAAGTGAAGTTGCATCCCCTCAAGCACTCCCCTGCACCCATCAACACAACAGCAAAGTTAGCTTGCATGTTCCCCGTTCTCCCCACTAACCCACCCACCCACCCTCCTCTCTTTCAGGACTTGCAGAGTGCCTAGAGACCCTGGAAATGATGGCAGCGGAGCATGGTACAAACACAAATATCAAAATAGAACTATTCCCCTACTGTCTACAAAACCAAGGAACTACTTCACCTTTGTTTTTTTCCACTTCACATTACAAGAGAAAGACGTCCTTCGTTGGCCCTTTTTACGCACTACCATTCGGTTTACACATTTCATCCTGTTGAGTCTCCCAGTCGGCAAGAGCTATATATTTGGGTGGGTGATCCCAATGAAGTCAATGGAAATAGAGAAGGTGTTAGAACGGTGATGATTGTGTGCTGCAAGTGTCTTTCCCTTGAAGTCCATAGATATCATGGCCTTGACTAGGGGGTGGTCGAAGTGGCCGATAATTTGCTCAGCAGAAAAAATGCAGAATTTTGGGCAAATTCTGCCACTTCGCCTGCTCTGCCCACAGAGAGAAATTGCCAATTTCAGGCTTTTTCTCCCTGAAATTCGGTTTTTTTATGGGAAATGTTTTTTGGTGGCCACAAGAAGTTTCAGACTGAAAACAGATAGTTTGTGAAAAAAACACCATTTCAGATGGTTTGCCAGAAGACATTGATTTTTTCCATTAAATTTTGTTTTAGCGGTCAAAAACATGATATTTCAGGGAAAAAACACATTTCAGGAAGCAAAATCTGCATAGAAAATTGGCACAACAGCCAAAAAATGTCCCTGCAGACAGAACAGAGCTGGAGGCGAATTTAGGCAATATCGTTCCACCAGTAGTGAGGGTAACTTTGCCCACCCCTAGCCTTGACTAGGGGACTGAAAATGAATCTACAGGGACTGGCCACAAAGTCCAGATGAGGGTGTATTAAGAGCTATGCTTTTTCCTTTCTTATTGCTGCTTTTGTTTTCACACCTTAACCTACCTTTCTTCAGTGCAGTGTCTGGGCCCTGTTTTTCACATGTTCTGTTTTTGAGCCCAGTCACAGGCCTCAGAGAAGGCCGGTGCCCTTTGAGGCCTGAATGCTTCCTCTGCCAGTAGCAGGGCCCCAGGGCTTCTGACAGCAGCAAGGGCCCTGTGAGGAGTGGCCTCGAGCGATCAGGTGGGCTCAGCTGAGCCACCTCCACTGGCCTGGGTCCTGTTCCTGGGGCTCCCAGCTCTGTCTGCCTTGACCTCTCCATGCCCCCTGCTCCAGGGCTCACCTGCTGCCGTCGCCGTGCCAACGGAACCCTCAGGCTGGGCAGAGCATTGTGAAATGACAGCCTCCCCTCCCCCGCCGGGGCCTGGGCCCAGGGCTGGGAGCTTGCAAGGCAAAGACACACCACAGCTCAGCTTCTCCTGAGCTGCTCCAGAGCTCGACCCCCCCGGGGCCCCGGGGCCCCAGGGCTGGGGCTCAGAGCAGGAAAGGGCGTTTTATTGGAATGTCCTTTCCTTCTTGATGATTCCTACAAACCGTTTTAAGCTCTGTACATATAGAAAAGCAACATGTGTCATGCCATTTGGGACATGCTGTTCACATGCCTAGCTCCACTAAAACCCTCCTCAGCATATTTCCGAGGCATCAAGGATGAACCAGGAACAGTGCACGGCCCTGACAAATCTGCTTCACTGTCCCAGCTTTAACAGACATCTGAGTGTCACACTACATGGCAGGTCCTGCCAGGGCAACAGCAGGGGAAGCTTCACTCGCACAGTGCTACAGCATGGGCTTCCCTCCTAGTGAACGGGTGCAGCAGGGCAAACTCCTGTCACAGAGAATGGGCACAACCACACTGCAAGCTTCATTCACACATGGTCTGGCTTCCGACAGCAAAGCAAGCCTCCTACATTGCACATACTGCACTGTAAAGCGTTAGTCTTTGGACAGCAGAGCTATCCCTCTGCATCACACATACTGGACACCCTGAAGGGCCTCCTCCAGATTGAATTGTTACTGGATCGCCGTCCTATCCCCCTGCCCCAAACCTCTCCCATTGACTGTCAGCATGCTTCTCCTTACCTTCCTGCAGATACAGCACCCCTCTAGGCCTAACGGATGGCACGCCAAGCTTCACGGGGCACTTTAAGGTATTCAGTCTCCACCTTTTATCTGTCCTGCTCCTCATTTCACCACGAAGAACCACTGGCAGTATTTCAACATCATTTTGAAACTGAAGTTATGGAACAGCTACAAAACCAGGGGAATGGCGCGGCAGGGGATTTCATTCCATTTCATTCTGCCCTTTGGCTGTGTGTGCGCAGTGTCAGAAGAGTTTGAGGACTGCAGAAGACACTGGAATAGATTTCTGGGCGAAAGCGCCAGAGATTCTGGCCCCTGCCCCGATCGCCTTACAAACGCCTTACAAACGCCTGGCGGGCTTTGCCCTGGCGGGCAAATGTCTGAGTTGGACACTCAGCGCAGTACCTGAGGAAATTAGAGTGAGGTTTGACTCAGGGACAAGCCTGCCAACCTATGTACTATGGCAGCTGAATGGGGGCATGGGGTCCTCATGTCTCAGGGATCTGCTTCTCTTATCCAAAACATCTTGCCTCCCATCAGCCTTAGCACCTAGCATATGGTAATGAGTGGAGTCTCTACACTTCCCCCGTTGCACATTTGTCAATTCCCAGAGCTCTGTGGCAGACAGGGTAAATGTATCTATGTGTGAGAGAGAGAGGGAGCCAGATAGAGAGAGAGAAAAAGAGAGAGAGAGGGGGGGGAGCAGGCTCTGACAGTCACAATGAGAGAAAAGTGAAGTTGCATCCCCTCAAGCACTCCCCTGCACCCATCAACACAACAGCAAAGTTAGCTTGCATGTTCCCCGTTCTCCCCACTAACCCACCCACCCACCCTCCTCTCTTTCAGGACTTGCAGAGTGCCTAGAGACCCTGGAAATGATGGCAGCGGAGCATGGTACAAACACAAATATCAAAATAGAACTATTCCCCTACTGTCTACAAAACCAAGGAACTACTTCACCTTTGTTTTTTTCCACTTCACATTACAAGAGAAAGACGTCCTTCGTTGGCCCTTTTTACGCACTACCATTCGGTTTACATATTTCATCCTGTTGAGTCTCCCAGTCGGCAAGAGCTATATATTTGGGTGGGTGATCCCAATGAAGTCAATGGAAATAGAGAAGGTGTTAGAACGGTGATGATTGTGTGCTGCAAGTGTCTTTCCCTTGAAGTCCATAGATATCATGGCCTTGACTAGGGGGTGGTCGAAGTTGCCGATAATTTGCTCAGCAGAAAAAATGCAGAATTTTGGGCAAATTCTGCCACTTCGCCTGCTCTGCCCACAGAGAGAAATTGCCAATTGCAGGCTTTTTCTCCCTGAAATTCGGTTTTTTTATGGGAAATGTTTTTTGGTGGCCACAAGAAGTTTCAGACTGAAAACAGATAGTTTGTGAAAAAAACACCATTTCAGATGGTTTGCCAGAAGACATTGATTTTTTCCATTAAATTTTGTTTTAGCGGTCAAAAACATGATATTTCAGGGAAAAAACACATTTCAGGAAGCAAAATCTGCATAGAAAATTGGCACAACAGCCAAAAAATGTCCCTGCAGACAGAACAGAGCTGGAGGCGAATTTAGGCAATATCGTTCCACCAGTAGTGAGGGTAACTTTGCCCACCCCTAGCCTTGACTAGGGGACTGAAAATGAATCTACAGGGACTGGCCACAAAGTCCAGATGAGGGTGTATTAAGAGCTATGCTTTTTCCTTTCTTATTGCTGCTTTTGTTTTCACACCTTAACCTACCTTTCTTCAGTGCAGTGTCTGGGCCCTGTTTTTCACATGTTCTGTTTTTGAGCCCAGTCACAGGCCTCAGAGAAGGCCGGTGCCCTTTGAGGCCTGAATGCTTCCTCTGCCAGTAGCAGGGCCCCAGGGCTTCTGACAGCAGCAAGGGCCCTGTGAGGAGTGGCCTCGAGCGATCAGGTGGGCTCAGCTGAGCCACCTCCACTGGCCTGGGTCCTGTTCCTGGGGCTCCCAGCTCTGTCTGCCTTGACCTCTCCATGCCCCCTGCTCCAGGGCTCACCTGCTGCCGTCGCCGTGCCAACGGAACCCTCAGGCTGGGCAGAGCATTGTGAAATGACAGCCTCCCCTCCCCCGCCGGGGCCTGGGCCCAGGGCTGGGAGCTTGCAAGGCAAAGACACACCACAGCTCAGCTTCTCCTGAGCTGCTCCAGAGCTCGACCCCCCGGGGCCCCAGGGCTGGGGCTCAGAGCAGGAAAGGGCGTTTTATTGGAATGTCCTTTCCTTCTTGATGATTCCTACAAACCGTTTTAAGCTCTGTACATATAGAAAAGCAACATGTGTCATGCCATTTGGGACATGCTGTTCACATGTCTAGCTCCACTAAAACCCTCCTCAGCATATTTCCGAGGCATCAAGGATGAACCAGGAACAGTGCACGGCCCTGACAAATCTGCTTCACTGTCCCAGCTTTAACAGACATCTGAGTGTCACACTACATGGCAGGTCCTGCCAGGGCAACAGCAGGGGAAGCTTCACTCGCACAGTGCTACAGCATGGGCTTCCCTCCTAGTGAACGGGTGCAGCAGGGCAAACTCCTGTCACAGAGAATGGGCACAACCACACTGCAAGCTTCATTCACACATGGTCTGGCTTCCGACAGCAAAGCAAGCCTCCTACATTGCACATACTGCACTGTAAAGCGTTAGTCTTTGGACAGCAGAGCTATCCCTCTGCATCACACATACTGGACACCCTGAAGGGCCTCCTCCAGATTGAATTGTTACTGGAT
Organism: Ambystoma mexicanum; assembly: GCF_040938575.1. Lineage (NCBI taxonomy): Eukaryota > Metazoa > Chordata > Amphibia > Caudata > Ambystomatidae > Ambystoma > Ambystoma mexicanum. Next base: position 1,095,991,784 of record NC_090941.1, read on the forward strand.
CGCCGTCCTATCCCCCTGCCCCAAACCTCTCCCATTGACTGTCAGCATGCTTCTCCTTACCTTCCTGCAGATACAGCACCCCTCTAGGCCTAACGGATGGCACGCCAAGCTTCACGGGGCACTTTAAGGTATTCAGTCTCCACCCTTTATCTGTCCTGCTCCTCATTTCACCACGAAGAACCACTGGCAGTATTTCAACATCATTTTGAAACTGAAGTTATGGAACAGCTACAAAACCAGGGGAATGGCGCGGCAGGGGATTTCATTCCATTTCATTCTGCCCTTTGGCTGTGTGTGCGCAGTGTCAGAAGAGTTTGAGGACTGCAGAAGACACTGGAATAGATTTCTGGGCGAAAGCGCCAGAGATTCTGGCCCCTGCCCCGATCGCCTTACAAACGCCTTACAAACGCCTGGCGGGCTTTGCCCTGGCGGGCAAATGTCTGAGTTGGACACTCAGCGCAGTACCTGAGGAAATTAGAGTGAGGTTTGACTCAGGGACAAGCCTGCCAACCTATGTACTATGGCAGCTGAATGGGGGCATGGGGTCCTCATGTCTCAGGGATCTGCTTCTCTTATCCAAAACATCTTGCCTCCCATCAGCCTTAGCACCTAGCATATGGTAATGAGTGGAGTCTCTACACTTCCCCCGTTGCACATTTGTCAATTCCCAGAGCTCTGTGGCAGACAGGGTAAATGTATCTATGTGTGAGAGAGAGAGGGAGCCAGATAGAGAGAGAGAAAGAGAGAGAGAGAGGGGGGGGAGCAGGCTCTGACAGTCACAATGAGAGAAAAGTGAAGTTGCATCCCCTCAAGCACTCCCCTGCACCCATCAACACAACAGCAAAGTTAGCTTGCATGTTCCCCGTTCTCCCCACTAACCCACCCACCCACCCTCCTCTCTTTCAGGACTTGCAGAGTGCCTAGAGACCCTGGAAATGATGGCAGCGGAGCATGGTACAAACACAAATATCAAAATAGAACTATTCCCCTACTGTCTACAAAACCAAGGAACTACTTCACCTTTGTTTTTTTCCACTTCACATTACAAGAGAAAGACGTCCTTCGTTGGCCCTTTTTACGCACTACCATTCGGTTTACACATTTCATCCTGTTGAGTCTCCCAGTCGGCAAGAGCTATATATTTGGGTGGGTGATCCCAATGAAGTCAATGGAAATAGAGAAGGTGTTAGAACGGTGATGATTGTGTGCTGCAAGTGTCTTTCCCTTGAAGTCCATAGATATCATGGCCTTGACTAGGGGGTGGTCGAAGTGGCCGATAATTTGCTCAGCAGAAAAAATGCAGAATTTTGGGCAAATTCTGCCACTTCGCCTGCTCTGCCCACAGAGAGAAATTGCCAATTTCAGGCTTTTTCTCCCTGAAATTCGGTTTTTTTTATGGGAAATGTTTTTTGGTGGCCACAAGAAGTTTCAGACTGAAAACAGATAGTTTGTGAAAAAAACACCATTTCAGATGGTTTGCCAGAAGACATTGATTTTTTCCATTAAATTTTGTTTTAGCGGTCAAAAACATGATATTTCAGGGAAAAAACACATTTCAGGAAGCAAAATCTGCATAGAAAATTGGCACAACAGCCAAAAAATGTCCCTGCAGACAGAACAGAGCTGGAGGCGAATTTAGGCAATATCGTTCCACCAGTAGTGAGGGTAACTTTGCCCACCCCTAGCCTTGACTAGGGGACTGAAAATGAATCTACAGGGACTGGCCACAAAGTCCAGATGAGGGTGTATTAAGAGCTATGCTTTTTCCTTTCTTATTGCTGCTTTTGTTTTCACACCTTAACCTACCTTTCTTCAGTGCAGTGTCTGGGCCCTGTTTTTCACATGTTCTGTTTTTGAGCCCAGTCACAGGCCTCAGAGAAGGCCGGTGCCCTTTGAGGCCTGAATGCTTCCTCTGCCAGTAGCAGGGCCCCAGGGCTTCTGACAGCAGCAAGGGCCCTGTGAGGAGTGGCCTCGAGCGATCAGGCGGGCTCAGCTGAGCCACCTCCACTGGCCTGGGTCCTGTTCCTGGGGCTCCCAGCTCTGTCTGCCTTGACCTCTCCATGCCCCCTGCTCCAGGGCTCACCTGCTGCCGTCGCCGTGCCAACGGAACCCTCAGGCTGGGCAGAGCATTGTGAAATGACAGCCTCCCCTCCCCCGCCGCTGGGGCCTGGGCCCAGGGCTGGGAGCTTGCAAGGCAAAGACACACCACAGCTCAGCTTCTCCTGAGCTGCTCCAGAGCTCGACCCCCCGGGGCCCCGGGGCCCCAGGGCTGGGGCTCAGAGCAGGAAAGGGCGTTTTATTGGAATGTCCTTTCCTTCTTGATGATTCCTACAAACCGTTTTAAGCTCTGTACATATAGAAAAGCAACATGTGTCATGCCATTTGGGACATGCTGTTCACATGTCTAGCTCCACTAAAACCCTCCTCAGCATATTTCCGAGGCATCAAGGATGAACCAGGAACAGTGCACGGCCCTGACAAATCTGCTTCACTGTCCCAGCTTTAACAGACATCTGAGTGTCACACTACATGGCAGGTCCTGCCAGGGCAACAGCAGGGGAAGCTTCACTCGCACAGTGCTACAGCATGGGCTTCCCTCCTAGTGAACGGGTGCAGCAGGGCAAACTCCTGTCACAGAGAATGGGCACAACCACACTGCAAGCTTCATTCACACATGGTCTGGCTTCCGACAGCAAAGCAAGCCTCCTACATTGCACATACTGCACTGTAAAGCGTTAGTCTTTGGACAGCAGAGCTATCCCTCTGCATCACACATACTGGACACCCTGAAGGGCCTCCTCCAGATTGAATTGTTACTGGATCGCCGTCCTATCCCCCTGCCCCAAACCTCTCCCATTGACTGTCAGCATGCTTCTCCTTACCTTCCTGCAGATACAGCACCCCTCTAGGCCTAACGGATGGCACGCCAAGCTTCACGGGGCACTTTAAGGTATTCAGTCTCCACCTTTTATCTGTCCTGCTCCTCATTTCACCACGAAGAACCACTGGCAGTATTTCAACATCATTTTGAAACTGAAGTTATGGAACAGCTACAAAACCAGGGGAATGGCGCGGCAGGGGATTTCATTCCATTTCATTCTGCCCTTTGGCTGTGTGTGCGCAGTGTCAGAAGAGTTTGAGGACTGCAGAAGACACTGGAATAGATTTCTGGGCGAAAGCGCCAGAGATTCTGGCCCCTGCCCCGATCGCCTTACAAACGCCTTACAAACGCCTGGCGGGCTTTGCCCTGGCGGGCAAATGTCTGAGTTGGACACTCAGCGCAGTACCTGAGGAAATTAGAGTGAGGTTTGACTCAGGGACAAGCCTGCCAACCTATGTACTATGGCAGCTGAATGGGGGCATGGGGTCCTCATGTCTCAGGGATCTGCTTCTCTTATCCAAAACATCTTGCCTCCCATCAGCCTTAGCACCTAGCATATGGTAATGAGTGGAGTCTCTACACTTCCCCCGTTGCACATTTGTCAATTCCCAGAGCTCTGTGGCAGACAGGGTAAATGTATCTATGTGTGAGAGAGAGAGGGAGCCAGATAGAGAGAGAGAAAGAGAGAGAGAGAGGGGGGGAGCAGGCTCTGACAGTCACAATGAGAGAAAAGTGAAGTTGCATCCCCTCAAGCACTCCCCTGCACCCATCAACACAACAGCAAAGTTAGCTTGCATGTTCCCCGTTCTCCCCACTAACCCACCCACCCACCCTCCTCTCTTTCAGGACTTGCAGAGTGCCTAGAGACCCTGGAAATGATGGCAGCGGAGCATGGTACAAACACAAATATCAAAATAGAACTATTCCCCTACTGTCTACAAAACCAAGGAACTACTTCACCTTTGTTTTTTTCCACTTCACATTACAAGAGAAAGACGTCCTTCGTTGGCCCTTTTTACGCACTACCATTCGGTTTACACATTTCATCCTGTTGAGTCTCCCAGTCGGCAAGAGCTATATATTTGGGTGGGTGATCCCAATGAAGTCAATGGAAATAGAGAAGGTGTTAGAACGGTGATGATTGTGTGCTGCAAGTGTCTTTCCCTTGAAGTCCATAGATATCATGGCCTTGACTAGGGGGTGGTCGAAGTGGCCGATAATTTGCTCAGCAGAAAAAATGCAGAATTTTGGGCAAATTCTGCCACTTCGCCTGCTCTGCCCACAGAGAGAAATTGCCAATTTCAGGCTTTTTCTCCCTGAAATTCGGTTTTTTTATGGGAAATGTTTTTTGGTGGCCACAAGAAGTTTCAGACTGAAAACAGATAGTTTGTGAAAAAAACACCATTTCAGATGGTTTGCCAGAAGACATTGATTTTTTCCATTAAATTTTGTTTTAGCGGTCAAAAACATGATATTTCAGGGAAAAAACACATTTCAGGAAGCAAAATCTGCATAGAAAATTGGCACAACAGCCAAAAAATGTCCCTGCAGACAGAACAGAGCTGGAGGCGAATTTAGGCAATATCGTTCCACCAGTAGTGAGGGTAACTTTGCCCACCCCTAGCCTTGACTAGGGGACTGAAAATGAATCTACAGGGACTGGCCACAAAGTCCAGATGAGGGTGTATTAAGAGCTATGCTTTTTCCTTTCTTATTGCTGCTTTTGTTTTCACACCTTAACCTACCTTTCTTCAGTGCAGTGTCTGGGCCCTGTTTTTCACATGTTCTGTTTTTGAGCCCAGTCACAGGCCTCAGAGAAGGCCGGTGCCCTTTGAGGCCTGAATGCTTCCTCTGCCAGTAGCAGGGCCCCAGGGCTTCTGACAGCAGCAAGGGCCCTGTGAGGAGTGGCCTCGAGCGATCAGGTGGGCTCAGCTGAGCCACCTCCACTGGCCTGGGTCCTGTTCCTGGGGCTCCCAGCTCTGTCTGCCTTGACCTCTCCATGCCCCCTGCTCCAGGGCTCACCTGCTGCCGTCGCCGTGCCAACGGAACCCTCAGGCTGGGCAGAGCATTGTGAAATGACAGCCTCCCCTCCCCCGCCGGGGCCTGGGCCCAGGGCTGGGAGCTTGCAAGGCAAAGACACACCACAGCTCAGCTTCTCCTGAGCTGCTCCAGAGCTCGACCCCCCCGGGGCCCCGGGGCCCCAGGGCTGGGGCTCAGAGCAGGAAAGGGCGTTTTATTGGAATGTCCTTTCCTTCTTGATGATTCCTACAAACCGTTTTAAGCTCTGTACATATAGAAAAGCAACATGTGTCATGCCATTTGGGACATGCTGTTCACATGCCTAGCTCCACTAAAACCCTCCTCAGCATATTTCCGAGGCATCAAGGATGAACCAGGAACAGTGCACGGCCCTGACAAATCTGCTTCACTGTCCCAGCTTTAACAGACATCTGAGTGTCACACTACATGGCAGGTCCTGCCAGGGCAACAGCAGGGGAAGCTTCACTCGCACAGTGCTACAGCATGGGCTTCCCTCCTAGTGAACGGGTGCAGCAGGGCAAACTCCTGTCACAGAGAATGGGCACAACCACACTGCAAGCTTCATTCACACATGGTCTGGCTTCCGACAGCAAAGCAAGCCTCCTACATTGCACATACTGCACTGTAAAGCGTTAGTCTTTGGACAGCAGAGCTATCCCTCTGCATCACACATACTGGACACCCTGAAGGGCCTCCTCCAGATTGAATTGTTACTGGATCGCCGTCCTATCCCCCTGCCCCAAACCTCTCCCATTGACTGTCAGCATGCTTCTCCTTACCTTCCTGCAGATACAGCACCCCTCTAGGCCTAACGGATGGCACGCCAAGCTTCACGGGGCACTTTAAGGTATTCAGTCTCCACCTTTTATCTGTCCTGCTCCTCATTTCACCACGAAGAACCACTGGCAGTATTTCAACATCATTTTGAAACTGAAGTTATGGAACAGCTACAAAACCAGGGGAATGGCGCGGCAGGGGATTTCATTCCATTTCATTCTGCCCTTTGGCTGTGTGTGCGCAGTGTCAGAAGAGTTTGAGGACTGCAGAAGACACTGGAATAGATTTCTGGGCGAAAGCGCCAGAGATTCTGGCCCCTGCCCCGATCGCCTTACAAACGCCTTACAAACGCCTGGCGGGCTTTGCCCTGGCGGGCAAATGTCTGAGTTGGACACTCAGCGCAGTACCTGAGGAAATTAGAGTGAGGTTTGACTCAGGGACAAGCCTGCCAACCTATGTACTATGGCAGCTGAATGGGGGCATGGGGTCCTCATGTCTCAGGGATCTGCTTCTCTTATCCAAAACATCTTGCCTCCCATCAGCCTTAGCACCTAGCATATGGTAATGAGTGGAGTCTCTACACTTCCCCCGTTGCACATTTGTCAATTCCCAGAGCTCTGTGGCAGACAGGGTAAATGTATCTATGTGTGAGAGAGAGAGGGAGCCAGATAGAGAGAGAGAAAGAGAGAGAGAGAGGGGGGGGGAGCAGGCTCTGACAGTCACAATGAGAGAAAAGTGAAGTTGCATCCCCTCAAGCACTCCCCTGCACCCATCAACACAACAGCAAAGTTAGCTTGCATGTTCCCCGTTCTCCCCACTAACCCACCCACCCACCCTCCTCTCTTTCAGGACTTGCAGAGTGCCTAGAGACCCTGGAAATGATGGCAGCGGAGCATGGTACAAACACAAATATCAAAATAGAACTATTTCCCTACTGTCTACAAAACCAAGGAACTACTTCACCTTTGTTTTTTTCCACTTCACATTACAAGAGAAAGACGTCCTTCGTTGGCCCTTTTTACGCACTACCATTCGGTTTACACATTTCATCCTGTTGAGTCTCCCAGTCGGCAAGAGCTATATATTTGGGTGGGTGATCCCAATGAAGTCAATGGAAATAGAGAAGGTGTTAGAACGGTGATGATTGTGTGCTGCAAGTGTCTTTCCCTTGAAGTCCATAGATATCATGGCCTTGACTAGGGGGTGGTCGAAGTGGCCGATAATTTGCTCAGCAGAAAAAATGCAGAATTTTGGGCAAATTCTGCCACTTCGCCTGCTCTGCCCACAGAGAGAAATTGCCAATTTCAGGCTTTTTCTCCCTGAAATTCGGTTTTTTTATGGGAAATGTTTTTTGGTGGCCACAAGAAGTTTCAGACTGAAAACAGATAGTTTGTGAAAAAAACACCATTTCAGATGGTTTGCCAGAAGACATTGATTTTTTCCATTAAATTTTGTTTTAGCGGTCAAAAACATGATATTTCAGGGAAAAAACACATTTCAGGAAGCAAAATCTGCATAGAAAATTGGCACAACAGCCAAAAAATGTCCCTGCAGACAGAACAGAGCTGGAGGCGAATTTAGGCAATATCGTTCCACCAGTAGTGAGGGTAACTTTGCCCACCCCTAGCCTTGACTAGGGGACTGAAAATGAATCTACAGGGACTGGCCACAAAGTCCAGATGAGGGTGTATTAAGAGCTATGCTTTTTCCTTTCTTATTGCTGCTTTTGTTTTCACACCTTAACCTACCTTTCTTCAGTGCAGTGTCTGGGCCCTGTTTTTCACATGTTCTGTTTTTGAGCCCAGTCACAGGCCTCAGAGAAGGCCGGTGCCCTTTGAGGCCTGAATGCTTCCTCCGCCAGTAGCAGGGCCCCAGGGCTTCTGACAGCAGCAGAGGCCCTGTAAGGAGTGGCCTCGAGCGATCAGGTGGGCTCAGCTGAGCCACCTCCACTGGCCTGGGTCCTGTTCCTGGGGCTCCCAGCTCTGTCTGCCTTGACCTCTCCAAGCCCCCTGCTCCAGGGCTCACCTGCTGCCGTCGCCGTGCCAACGGAACCCTCAGGCTGGGCAGAGCATTGTGAAATGGCAGCCTCCCCTCCCCCGCCGCTGGGGCCTGGGCCCAGGGCTGGGAGCTTGCAAGGCAAAGGCACACCTCAGCTCAGCTTCTCCTGAGCTGCTCCAGAGCTCGACCCCCCCGGGGCCCCGGGGCCCCAGGGCTGGGGCTCAGAGCAGGAAAGGGCGTTTTATTGGAATGTCCTTTCCTTCTTGATGATTCCTACAAACCGTTTTAAGCTCTGTACATATAGAAAAGCAACATGTGTCATGCCATTTGGGACATGCTGTTCACATGTCTAGCTCCACTAAAACCCTCCTCAGCATATTTCCGAGGCATCAAGGATGAACCAGGAACAGTGCACGGCCCTGACAAATCTGCTTCACTGTCCCAGCTTTAACAGACATCTGAGTGTCACACTACATGGCAGGTCCTGCCAGGGCAACAGCAGGGGAAGCTTCACTCGCACAGTGCTACAGCATGGGCTTCCCTCCTAGTGAACGGGTGCAGCAGGGCAAACTCCTGTCACAGAGAATGGGCACAACCACACTGCAAGCTTCATTCACACATGGTCTGGCTTCCGACAGCAAAGCAAGCCTCCTACATTGCACATACTGCACTGTAAAGCGTTAGTCTTTGGACAGCAGAGCTATCCCTCTGCATCACACATACTGGACACCCTGAAGGGCCTCCTCCAGATTGAATTGTTACTGGATCGCCGTCCTATCCCCCTGCCCCAAACCTCTCCCATTGACTGTCAGCATGCTTCTCCTTACCTTCCTGCAGATACAGCACCCCTCTAGGCCTAACGGATGGCACGCCAAGCTTCACGGGGCACTTTAAGGTATTCAGTCTCCACCTTTTATCTGTCCTGCTCCTCATTTCACCACGAAGAACCACTGGCAGTATTTCAACATCATTTTGAAACTGAAGTTATGGAACAGCTACAAAACCAGGGGAATGGCGCGGCAGGGGATTTCATTCCATTTCATTCTGCCCTTTGGCTGTGTGTGCGCAGTGTCAGAAGAGTTTGAGGACTGCAGAAGACACTGGAATAGATTTCTGGGCGAAAGCGCCAGAGATTCTGGCCCCTGCCCCGATCACCTTACAAACGCCTTACAAACGCCTGGCGGGCAAATGTCTGAGTTGGACACTCAGCGCAGTACCTGAGGAAATTAGAGTGAGGTTTGACTCAGGGACAAGCCTGCCAACCTATGTACTATGGCAGCTGAATGGGGGCATGGGGTCCTCATGTCTCAGGGATCTGCTTCTCTTATCCAAAACATCTTGCCTCCCATCAGCCTTAGCACCTAGCATATGGTAATGAGTGGAGTCTCTACACTTCCCCCGTTGCACATTTGTCAATTCCCAGAGCTCTGTGGCAGACAGGGTAAATGTATCTATGTGTGAGAGAGAGAGGGAGCCAGATAGAGAGAGAGAAAGAGAGAGAGAGAGGGGGGGGAGCAGGCTCTGACAGTCACAATGAGAGAAAAGTGAAGTTGCATCCCCTCAAGCACTCCCCTGCACCCATCAACACAACAGCAAAGTTAGCTTGCATGTTCCCCGTTCTCCCCACTAACCCACCCACCCACCCTCCTCTCTTTCAGGACTTGCAGAGTGCCTAGAGACCCTGGAAATGATGGCAGCGGAGCATGGTACAAACACAAATATCAAAATAGAACTATTCCCCTACTGTCTACAAAACCAAGGAACTACTTCACCTTTGTTTTTTTCCACTTCACATTACAAGAGAAAGACGTCCTTCGTTGGCCCTTTTTACGCACTACCATTCGGTTTACACATTTCATCCTGTTGAGTCTCCCAGTCGGCAAGAGCTATATATTTGGGTGGGTGATCCCAATGAAGTCAATGGAAATAGAGAAGGTGTTAGAACGGTGATGATTGTGTGCTGCAAGTGTCTTTCCCTTGAAGTCCATAGATATCATGGCCTTGACTAGGGGGTGGTCGAAGTGGCCGATAATTTGCTCAGCAGAAAAAATGCAGAATTTTGGGCAAATTCTGCCACTTCGCCTGCTCTGCCCACAGAGAGAAATTGCCAATTTCAGGCTTTTTCTCCCTGAAATTCGGTTTTTTTATGGGAAATGTTTTTTGGTGGCCACAAGAAGTTTCAGACTGAAAACAGATAGTTTGTGAAAAAAACACCATTTCAGATGGTTTGCCAGAAGACATTGATTTTTTCCATTAAATTTTGTTTTAGCGGTCAAAAACATGATATTTCAGGGAAAAAACACATTTCAGGAAGCAAAATCTGCATAGAAAATTGGCACAACAGCCAAAAAATGTCCCTGCAGACAGAACAGAGCTGGAGGCGAATTTAGGCAATATCGTTCCACCAGTAGTGAGGGTAACTTTGCCCACCCCTAGCCTTGACTAGGGGACTGAAAATGAATCTACAGGGACTGGCCACAAAGTCCAGATGAGGGTGTATTAAGAGCTATGCTTTTTCCTTTCTTATTGCTGCTTTTGTTTTCACACCTTAACCTACCTTTCTTCAGTGCAGTGTCTGGGCCCTGTTTTTCACATGTTCTGTTTTTGAGCCCAGTCACAGGCCTCAGAGAAGGCCGGTGCCCTTTGAGGCCTGAATGCTTCCTCTGCCAGTAGCAGGGCCCCAGGGCTTCTGACAGCAGCAAGGGCCCTGTGAGGAGTGGCCTCGAGCGATCAGGTGGGCTCAGCTGAGCCACCTCCACTGGCCTGGGTCCTGTTCCTGGGGCTCCCAGCTCTGTCTGCCTTGACCTCTCCATGCCCCCTGCTCCAGGGCTCACCTGCTGCCGTCGCCGTGCCAACGGAACCCTCAGGCTGGGCAGAGCATTGTGAAATGACAGCCTCCCCTCCCCCGCCGGGGCCTGGGCCCAGGGCTGGGAGCTTTCAAGGCAAAGACACACCACAGCTCAGCTTCTCCTGAGCTGCTCCAGAGCTCGACCCCCCGGGGCCCCAGGGCTGGGGCTCAGAGCAGGAAAGGGCGTTTTATTGGAATGTCCTTTCCTTCTTGATGATTCCTACAAACCGTTTTAAGCTCTGTACATATAGAAAAGCAACATGTGTCATGCCATTTGGGACATGCTGTTCACATGTCTAGCTCCACTAAAACCCTCCTCAGCATATTTCCGAGGCATCAAGGATGAACCAGGAACAGTGCACGGCCCTGACAAATCTGCTTCACTGTCCCAGCTTTAACAGACATCTGAGTGTCACACTACATGGCAGGTCCTGCCAGGGCAACAGCAGGGGAAGCTTCACTCGCACAGTGCTACAGCATGGGCTTCCCTCCTAGTGAACGGGTGCAGCAGGGCAAACTCCTGTCACAGAGAATGGGCACAACCACACTGCAAGCTTCATTCACACATGGTCTGGCTTCCGACAGCAAAGCAAGCCTCCTACATTGCACATACTGCACTGTAAAGCGTTAGTCTTTGGACAGCAGAGCTATCCCTCTGCATCACACATACTGGACACCCTGAAGGGCCTCCTCCAGATTGAATTGTTACTGGATCGCCGTCCTATCCCCCTGCCCCAAACCTCTCCCATTGACTGTCAGCATGCTTCTCCTTACCTTCCTGCAGATACAGCACCCCTCTAGGCCTAACGGATGGCACACCAAGCTTCACGGGGCACTTTAAGGTATTCAGTCTCCACCTTTTATCTGTCCTGCTCCTCATTTCACCACGAAGAACCACTGGCAGTATTTCAACATCATTTTGAAACTGAAGTTATGGAACAGCTACAAAACCAGGGGAATGGCGCGGCAGGGGATTTCATTCCATTTCATTCTGCCCTTTGGCTGTGTGTGCGCAGTGTCAGAAGAGTTTGAGGACTGCAGAAGACACTGGAATAGATTTCTGGGCGAAAGCGCCAGAGATTCTGGCCCCTGCCCCGATCGCCTTACAAACGCCTGGCGGGCTTTGCCCTGGCGGGCAAATGTCTGAGTTGGACACTCAGCGCAGTACCTGAGGAAATTAGAGTGAGGTTTGACTCAGGGACAAGCCTGCCAACCTATGTACTATGGCAGCTGAATGGGGGCATGGGGTCCTCATGTCTCAGGGATCTGCTTCTCTTATCCAAAACATCTTGCCTCCCATCAGCCTTAGCACCTAGCATATGGTAATGAGTGGAGTCTCTACACTTCCCCCGTTGCACATTTGTCAATTCCCAGAGCTCTGTGGCAGACAGGGTAAATGTATCTATGTGTGAGAGAGAGAGGGAGCCAGATAGAGAGAGAGAAAGAGAGAGAGAGAGGGGGGGGAGCAGGCTCTGACAGTCACAATGAGAGAAAAGTGAAGTTGCATCCCCTCAAGCACTCCCCTGCACCCATCAACACAACAGCAAAGTTAGCTTGCATGTTCCCCGTTCTCCCCACTAACCCACCCACCCACCCTCCTCTCTTTCAGGACTTGCAGAGTGCCTAGAGACCCTGGAAATGATGGCAGCGGAGCATGGTACAAACACAAATATCAAAATAGAACTATTCCCCTACTGTCTACAAAACCAAGGAACTACTTCACCTTTGTTTTTTTCCACTTCACATTACAAGAGAAAGACGTCCTTCGTTGGCCCTTTTTACGCACTACCATTCGGTTTACACATTTCATCCTGTTGAGTCTCCCAGTCGGCAAGAGCTATATATTTGGGTGGGTGATCCCAATGAAGTCAATGGAAATAGAGAAGGTGTTAGAACGGTGATGATTGTGTGCTGCAAGTGTCTTTCCCTTGAAGTCCATAGATATCATGGCCTTGACTAGGGGGTGGTCGAAGTGGCCGATAATTTGCTCAGCAGAAAAAATGCAGAATTTTGGGCAAATTCTGCCACTTCGCCTGCTCGGCCCACAGATAGAAATTGCCAATTTCAGGCTTTTTCTCCCTGAAATTCGTTTTTTTTATGGGAAATGTTTTTTGGTGGCCACAAGAAGTTTCAGACTGAAAACAGATAGTTTGTGAAAAAAACACCATTTCAGATGGTTTGCCAGAAGACATTGATTTTTTCCATTAAATTTTGTTTTAGCGGTCAAAAACATGATATTTCAGGGAAAAAACACATTTCAGGAAGCAAAATCTGCATAGAAAATTGGCACAACAGCCAAAAAATGTCCCTGCAGACAGAACAGAGCTGGAGGCGAATTTAGGCAATATCGTTCCACCAGTAGTGAGGGTAACTTTGCCCACCCCTAGCCTTGACTAGGGGACTGAAAATGAATCTACAGGGACTGGCCACAAAGTCCAGATGAGGGTGTATTAAGAGCTATGCTTTTTCCTTTCTTATTGCTGCTTTTGTTTTCACACCTTAACCTACCTTTCTTCAGTGCAGTGTCTGGGCCCTGTTTTTCACATGTTCTGTTTTTGAGCCCAGTCACAGGCCTCAGAGAAGGCCGGTGCCCTTTGAGGCCTGAATGCTTCCTCTGCCAGTAGCAGGGCCCCAGGGCTTCTGACAGCAGCAAGGGCCCTGTGAGGAGTGGCCTCGAGCGATCAGGTGGGCTCAGCTGAGCCACCTCCACTGGCCTGGGTCCTGTTCCTGGGGCTCCCAGCTCTGTCTGCCTTGACCTCTCCATGCCCCCTGCTCCAGGGCTCACCTGCTGCCGTCGCCGTGCCAACGGAACCCTCAGGCTGGGCAGAGCATTGTGAAATGACAGCCTCCCCTCCCCCGCCGCTGGGGCCTGGGCCCAGGGCTGGGAGCTTGCAAGGCAAAGGCACACCTCAGCTCAGCTTCTCCTGAGCTGCTCCAGAGCTCGACCCCCCCGGGGCCCAGGGGCCCCAGGGCTGGGGCTCAGAGCAGGAAAGGGCGTTTTATTGGAATGTCCTTTCCTTCTTGATGATTCCTACAAACCGTTTTAAGCTCTGTACATATAGAAAAGCAACATGTGTCATGCCATTTGGGACATGCTGTTCACATGTCTAGCTCCACTAAAACCCTCCTCAGCATATTTCCGAGGCATCAAGGATGAACCAGGAACAGTGCACGGCCCTGACAAATCTGCTTCACTGTCCCAGCTTTAACAGACATCTGAGTGTCACACTACATGGCAGGTCCTGCCAGGGCAACAGCAGGGGAAGCTTCACTCGCACAGTGCTACAGCATGGGCTTCCCTCCTAGTGAACGGGTGCAGCAGGGCAAACTCCTGTCACAGAGAATGGGCACAACCACACTGCAAGCTTCATTCACACATGGTCTGGCTTCCGACAGCAAAGCAAGCCTCCTACATTGCACATACTGCACTGTAAAGCGTTAGTCTTTGGACAGCAGAGCTATCCCTCTGCATCACACATACTGGACACCCTGAAGGGCCTCCTCCAGATTGAATTGTTACTGGATCGCCGTCCTATCCCTCTGCCCCAAACCTCTCCCAATGACTGTCAGCATGCTTCTCCTTACCTTCCTGCAGATACAGCACCCCTCTAGGCCTAACGGATGGCACGCCAAGCTTCACGGGGCACTTTAAGGTATTCAGTCTCCACCTTTTATCTGTCCTGCTCCTCATTTCACCACGAAGAACCACTGGCAGTATTTCAACATCATTTTGAAACTGAAGTTATGGAACAGCTACAAAACCAGGGGAATGGCGCGGCAGGGGATTTCATTCCATTTCATTCTGCCCTTTGGCTGTGTGTGCGCAGTGTCAGAAGAGTTTGAGGACTGCAGAAGACACTGGAATAGATTTCTGGGCGAAAGCGCCAGAGATTCTGGCCCCTGCCCCGATCGCCTTACAAACGCCTTACAAACGCCTGGCGGGCTTTGCCCTGGCGGGCAAATGTCTGAGTTGGACACTCAGCGCAGTACCTGAGGAAATTAGAGTGAGGTTTGACTCAGGGACAAGCCTGCCAACCTATGTACTATGGCAGCTGAATGGGGGCATGGGGTCCTCATGTCTCAGGGATCTGCTTCTCTTATCCAAAACATCTTGCCTCCCATCAGCCTTAGCACCTAGCATATGGTAATGAGTGGAGTCTCTACACTTCCCCCGTTGCACATTTGTCAATTCCCAGAGCTCTGTGGCAGACAGGGTAAATGTATCTATGTGTGAGAGAGAGAGGGAGCCAGATAGAGAGAGAGAAAGAGAGAGAGAGAGGGGGGGGGAGCAGGCTCTGACAGTCACAATGAGAGAAAAGTGAAGTTGCATCCCCTCAAGCACTCCCCTGCACCCATCAACACAACAGCAAAGTTAGCTTGCATGTTCCCCGTTCTCCCCACTAACCCACCCACCCACCCTCCTCTCTTTCAGGACTTGCAGAGTGCCTAGAGACCCTGGAAATGATGGCAGCGGAGCATGGTACAAACACAAATATCAAAATAGAACTATTCCCCTACTGTCTACAAAACCAAGGAACTACTTCACCTTTGTTTTTTTCCACTTCACATTACAAGAGAAAGACGTCCTTCGTTGGCCCTTTTTACGCACTACCATTCGGTTTACACATTTCATCCTGTTGAGTCTCCCAGTCGGCAAGAGCTATATATTTGGGTGGGTGATCCCAATGAAGTCAATGGAAATAGAGAAGGTGTTAGAACGGTGATGATTGTGTGCTGCAAGTGTCTTTCCCTTGAAGTCCATAGATATCATGGCCTTGACTAGGGGGTGGTCGAAGTGGCCGATAATTTGCTCAGCAGAAAAAATGCAGAATTTTGGGAAAATTCTGCCACTTCGCCTGCTCTGCCCACAGAGAGAAATTGCCAATTTCAGGCTTTTTCTCCCTGAAATTCGTTTTTTTTATGGGAAATGTTTTTTGGTGGCCACAAGAAGTTTCAGACTGAAAACAGATAGTTTGTGAAAAAAACACCATTTCAGATGGTTTGCCAGAAGACATTGATTTTTTCCATTAAATTTTGTTTTAGCGGTCAAAAACATGATATTTCAGGGAAAAAACACATTTCAGGAAGCAAAATCTGCATAGAAAATTGGCACAACAGCCAAAAAATGTCCCTGCAGACAGAACAGAGCTGGAGGCGAATTTAGGCAATATCGTTCCACCAGTAGTGAGGGTAACTTTGCCCACCCCTAGCCTTGACTAGGGGACTGAAAATGAATCTACAGGGACTGGCCACAAAGTCCAGATGAGGGTGTATTAAGAGCTATGCTTTTTCCTTTCTTATTGCTGCTTTTGTTTTCACACCTTAACCTACCTTTCTTCAGTGCAGTGTCTGGGCCCTGTTTTTCACATGTTCTGTTTTTGAGCCCAGTCACAGGCCTCAGAGAAGGCCGGTGCCCTTTGAGGCCTGAATGCTTCCTCCGCCAGTGGCAGGGCCCCAGGGCTTCTGACAGCAGCAGAGGCCCTGTGAGGAGTGGCCTCGAGCGATCGGGTGGGCTCAGCTGAGCCACCTCCACTGGCCTGGGTCCTGTTCCTGGGGCTCCCAGCTCTGTCTGCCTTGACCTCTCCATGCCCCCTGCTCCAGGGCTCACCTGCTGCCGTCGCCGTGCCAACGGAACCCTCAGGCTGGGCAGAGCATTGTGAAATGACAGCCTCCCCTCCCCCGCCGGGGCCTGGGCCCAGGGCTGGGAGCTTGCAAGGCAAAGACACACCTCAGCTCAGCTTCTCCTGAGCTGCTCCAGAGCTCGACCCCCCGGGGCCCCGGGGCCCCAGGGCTGGGGCTCAGAGCAGGAAAGGGCGTTTTATCGGAATGTCCTTTCCTTCTTGATGATTCCTACAAACCGTTTTAAGCTCTGTACATATAGAAAAGCAACATGTGTCATGCCATTTGGGACATGCTGTTCACATGTCTAGCTCCACTAAAACCCTCCTCAGCATATTTCCGAGGCATCAAGGATGAACCAGGAACAGTGCACGGCCCTGACAAATCTGCTTCACTGTCCCAGCTTTAACAGACATCTGAGTGTTACACTACATGGCAGGTCCTGCCAGGGCAACAGCAGGGGAAGCTTCACTCGCACAGTGCTACAGCATGGGCTTCCCTCCTAGTGAACGGGTGCAGCAGGGCAAACTCCTGTCACAGAGAATGGGCACAACCACACTGCAAGCTTCATTCACACATGGTCTGGCTTCCGACAGCAAAGCAAGCCTCCTACATTGCACATACTGCACTGTAAAGCGTTAGTCTTTGGACAGCAGAGCTATCCCTCTGCATCACACATACTGGACACCCTGAAGGGCCTCCTCCAGATTGAATTGTTACTGGATCGCCGTCCTATCCCCCTGCCCCAAACCTCTCCCATTGACTGTCAGCATGCTTCTCCTTACCTTCCTGCAGATACAGCACCCCTCTAGGCCTAACGGATGGCACGCCAAGCTTCATGGGGCACTTTAAGGTATTCAGTCTCCACCTTTTATCTGTCCTGCTCCTCATTTCACCACGAAGAACCACTGGCAGTATTTCAACATCATTTTGAAACTGAAGTTATGGAACAGCTACAAAACCAGGGGAATGGCGCGGCAGGGGATTTCATTCCATTTCATTCTGCCCTTTGGCTGTGTGTGCGCAGTGTCAGAAGAGTTTGAGGACTGCAGAAGACACTGGAATAGATTTCTGGGCGAAAGCGCCAGAGATTCTGGCCCCTGCCCCGATCGCCTTACAAACGCCTTACAAACGCCTGGCGGGCTTTGCCCTGGCGGGCAAATGTCTGAGTTGGACACTCAGCGCAGTACCTGAGGAAATTAGAGTGAGGTTTGACTCAGGGACAAGCCTGCCAACCTATGTACTATGGCAGCTGAATGGGGGCATGGGGTCCTCATGTCTCAGGGATCTGCTTCTCTTATCCAAAACATCTTGCCTCCCATCAGCCTTAGCACCTAGCATATGGTAATGAGTGGAGTCTCTACACTTCCCCCGTTGCACATTTGTCAATTCCCAGAGCTCTGTGGCAGACAGGGTAAATGTATCTATGTGTGAGAGAGAGAGAGGGAGCCAGATAGAGAGAGAGAAAAAGAGAGAGAGAGGGGGGGGAGCAGGCTCTGACAGTCACAATGAGAGAAAAGTGAAGTTGCATCCCCTCAAGCACTCCCCTGCACCCATCAACACAACAGCAAAGTTAGCTTGCATGTTCCCCGTTCTCCCCACTAACCCACCCACCCACCCTCCTCTCTTTCAGGACTTGCAGAGTGCCTAGAGACCCTGGAAATGATGGCAGCGGAGCATGGTACAAACACAAATATCAAAATAGAACTATTCCCCTACTGTCTACAAAACCAAGGAACTACTTCACCTTTGTTTTTTTCCACTTCACATTACAAGAGAAAGACGTCCTTCGTTGGCCCTTTTTACGCACTACCATTCGGTTTACACATTTCATCCTGTTGAGTCTCCCAGTCGGCAAGAGCTATATATTTGGGTGGGTGATCCCAATGAAGTCAATGGAAATAGAGAAGGTGTTAGAACGGTGATGATTGTGTGCTGCAAGTGTCTTTCCCTTGAAGTCCATAGATATCATGGCCTTGACTAGGGGGTAGTCGAAGTGGCCGATAATTTGCTCAGCAGAAAAAATGCAGAATTTTGGGCAAATTCTGCCACTTCGCCTGCTCTGCCCACAGAGAGAAATTGCCAATTTCAGGCTTTTTCTCCCTGAAATTCGTTTTTTTTATGGGAAATGTTTTTTGGTGGCCACAAGAAGTTTCAGACTGAAAACAGATAGTTTGTGAAAAAAACACCATTTCAGATGGTTTGCCAGAAGACATTGATTTTTTCCATTAAATTTTGTTTTAGCGGTCAAAAACATGATATTTCAGGGAAAAAACACATTTCAGGAAGCAAAATCTGCATAGAAAATTGGCACAACAGCGAAAAAATGTCCCTGCAGACAGAACAGAGCTGGAGGCGAATTTAGGCAATATCGTTCCACCAGTAGTGAGGGTAACTTTGCCCACCCCTAGCCTTGACTAGGGGACTGAAAATGAATCTACAGGGACTGGCCACAAAGTCCAGATGAGGGTGTATTAAGAGCTATGCTTTTTCCTTTCTTATTGGTGCTTTTGTTTTCACACCTTAACCTACCTTTCTTCAGTGCAGTGTCTGGGCCCTGTTTTTCACATGTTCTGTTTTTGAGCCCAGTCACAGGCCTCAGAGAAGGCCGGTGCCCTTTGAGGCCTGAATGCTTTCTCTGCCAGTAGCAGGGCCCCAGGGCTTCTGACAGCAGCAAGGGCCCTGTGAGGAGTGGCCTCGAGCGATCAGGTGGGCTCAGCTGAGCCACCTCCACTGGCCTGGGTCCTGTTCCTGGGGCTCCCAGCTCTGTCTGCCTTGACCTCTCCATGCCCCCTGCTCCAGGGCTCACCTGCTGCCGTCGCCGTGCCAACGGAACCCTCAGGCTGGGCAGAGCATTGTGAAATGACAGCCTCCCCTCCCCCGCCGGGGCCTGGGCCCAGGGCTGGGAGCTTGCAAGGCAAAGACACACCACAGCTCAGCTTCTCCTGAGCTGCTCCAGAGCTCGACCCCCCGGGGCCCCAGGGCTGGGGCTCAGAGCAGGAAAGGGCGTTTTATTGGAATGTCCTTTCCTTCTTGATGATTCCTACAAACCGTTTTAAGCTCTGTACATATAGAAAAGCAACATGTGTCATGCCATTTGGGACATGCTGTTCACATGTCTAGCTCCACTAAAACCCTCCTCAGCATATTTCCGAGGCATCAAGGATGAACCAGGAACAGTGCACGGCCCTGACAAATCTGCTTCACTGTCCCAGCTTTAACAGACATCTGAGTGTCACACTACATGGCAGGTCCTGCCAGGGCAACAGCAGGGGAAGCTTCACTCGCACAGTGCTACAGCATGGGCTTCCCTCCTAGTGAACGGGTGCAGCAGGGCAAACTCCTGTCACAGAGAATGGGCACAACCACACTGCAAGCTTCATTCACACATGGTCTGGCTTCCGACAGCAAAGCAAGCCTCCTACATTGCACATACTGCACTGTAAAGCGTTAGTCTTTGGACAGCAGAGCTATCCCTCTGCATCACACATACTGGACACCCTGAAGGGCCTCCTCCAGATTGAATTGTTACTGGATCGCCGTCCTATCCCTCTGCCCCAAACCTCTCCCAATGACTGTCAGCATGCTTCTCCTTACCTTCCTGCAGATACAGCACCCCTCTAGGCCTAACGGATGGCACGCCAAGCTTCACGGGGCACTTTAAGGTATTCAGTCTCCACCTTTTATCTGTCCTGCTCCTCATTTCACCACGAAGAACCACTGGCAGTATTTCAACATCATTTTGAAACTGAAGTTATGGAACAGCTACAAAACCAGGGGAATGGCGCGGCAGGGGATTTCATTCCATTTCATTCTGCCCTTTGGCTGTGTGTGCGCAGTGTCAGAAGAGTTTGAGGACTGCAGAAGACACTGGAATAGATTTCTGGGCGAAAGCGCCAGAGATTCTGGCACCTGCCCCGATCGCCTTACAAACGCCTTACAAACGCCTGGCGGGCTTTGCCCTGGCGGGCAAATGTCTGAGTTGGACACTCAGCGCAGTACCTGAGGAAATTAGAGTGAGGTTTGACTCAGGGACAAGCCTGCCAACCTATGTACTATGGCAGCTGAATGGGGGCATGGGGTCCTCATGTCTCAGGGATCTGCTTCTCTTATCCAAAACATCTTGCCTCCCATCAGCCTTAGCACCTAGCATATGGTAATGAGTGGAGTCTCTACACTTCCCCCGTTGCACATTTGTCAATTCCCAGAGCTCTGTGGCAGACAGGGTAAATGTATCTATGTGTGAGAGAGAGAGGGAGCCAGATAGAGAGAGAGAAAGAGAGAGAGAGAGGGGGGGGAGCAGGCTCTGACAGTCACAATGAGAGAAAAGTGAAGTTGCATCCCCTCAAGCACTCCCCTGCACCCATCAACACAACAGCAAAGTTAGCTTGCATGTTCCCCGTTCTCCCCACTAACCCACCCACCCACCCTCCTCTCTTTCAGGACTTGCAGAGTGCCTAGAGACCCTGGAAATGATGGCAGCGGAGCATGGTACAAACACAAATATCAAAATAGAACTATTCCCCTACTGTCTACAAAACCAAGGAACTACTTCACCTTTGTTTTTTTCCACTTCACATTACAAGAGAAAGATGTCCTTCGTTGGCCCTTTTTACGCACTACCATTCGGTTTACACATTTCATCCTGTTGAGTCTCCCAGTCGGCAAGAGCTATATATTTGGGTGGGTGATCCCAATGAAGTCAATGGAAATAGAGAAGGTGTTAGAACGGTGATGATTGTGTGCTGCAAGTGTCTTTCCCTTGAAGTCCATAGATATCATGGCCTTGACTAGGGGGTGGTCGAAGTGGCCGATAATTTGCTCAGCAGAAAAAATGCAGAATTTTGGGCAAATTCTGCCACTTCGCCTGCTCTGCCCACAGAGAGAAATTGCCAATTTCAGGCTTTTTCTCCCTGAAATTCGTTTTTTTTATGGGAAATGTTTTTTGGTGGCCACAAGAAGTTTCAGACTGAAAACAGATAGTTTGTGAAAAAAACACCATTTCAGATGGTTTGCCAGAAGACATTGATTTTTTCCATTAAATTTTGTTTTAGCGGTCAAAAACATGATATTTCAGGGAAAAAACACATTTCAGGAAGCAAAATCTGCATAGAAAATTGGCACAACAGCCAAAAAATGTCCCTGCAGACAGAACAGAGCTGGAGGCGAATTTAGGCAATATCGTTCCACCAGTAGTGAGGGTAACTTTGCCCACCCCTAGCCTTGACTAGGGGACTGAAAATGAATCTACAGGGACTGGCCACAAAGTCCAGATGAGGGTGTATTAAGAGCTATGCTTTTTCCTTTCTTATTGCTGCTTTTGTTTTCACACCTTAACCTACCTTTCTTCAGTGCAGTGTCTGGGCCCTGTTTTTCACATGTTCTGTTTTTGAGCCCAGTCACAGGCCTCAGAGAAGGCCGGTGCCCTTTGAGGCCTGAATGCTTCCTCTGCCAGTAGCAGGGCCCCAGGGCTTCTGACAGCAGCAAGGGCCCTGTGAGGAGTGGCCTCGAGCGATCAGGTGGGCTCAGCTGAGCCACCTCCACTGGCCTGGGTCCTGTTCCTGGGGCTCCCAGCTCTGTCTGCCTTGACCTCTCCATGCCCCCTGCTCCAGGGCTCACCTGCTGCCGTCGCCGTGCCAACGGAACCCTCAGGCTGGGCAGAGCATTGTGAAATGACAGCCTCCCCTCCCCCGCCGCTGGGGCCTGGGCCCAGGGCTGGGAGCTTGCAAGGCAAAGACACACCACAGCTCAGCTTCTCCTGAGCTGCTCCAGAGCTCGACCCCCCGGGGCCCCGGGGCCCCAGGGCTGGGGCTCAGAGCAGGAAAGGGCGTTTTATTGGAATGTCCTTTCCTTCTTGATGATTCCTACAAACCGTTTTAAGCTCTGTACATATAGAAAAGCAACATGTGTCATGCCATTTGGGACTTGCTGTTCACATGTCTAGCTCCACTAAAACCCTCCTCAGCATATTTCCGAGGCATCAAGGATGAACCAGGAACAGTGCACGGCCCTGACAAATCTGCTTCACTGTCCCAGCTTTAACAGACATCTGAGTGTCACACTACATGGCAGGTCCTGCCAGGGCAACAGCAGGGGAAGCTTCACTCGCACAGTGCTACAGCATGGGCTTCCCTCCTAGTGAACGGGTGCAGCAGGGCAAACTCCTGTCACAGAGAATGGGCACAACCACACTGCAAGCTTCATTCACACATGGTCTGGCTTCCGACAGCAAAGCAAGCCTCCTACATTGCACATACTGCACTGTAAAGCGTTAGTCTTTGGACAGCAGAGCTATCCCTCTGCATCACACATACTGGACACCCTGAAGGGCCTCCTCCAGATTGAATTGTTACTGGATCGCCGTCCTATCCCCCTGCCCCAAACCTCTCCCATTGACTGTCAGCATGCTTCTCCTTACCTTCCTGCAGATACAGCACCCCTCTAGGCCTAACGGATGGCACGCCAAGCTTCACGGGGCACTTTAAGGTATTCAGTCTCCACCTTTTATCTGTCCTGCTCCTCATTTCACCACGAAGAACCACTGGCAGTATTTCAACATCATTTTGAAACTGAAGTTATGGAACAGCTACAAAACCAGGGGAATGGCGCGGCAGGGGATTTCATTCCATTTCATTCTGCCCTTTGGCTGTGTGTGTGCAGTGTCAGAAGAGTTTGAGGACTGCAGAAGACACTGGAATAGATTTCTGGGCGAAAAAGCCAGAGATTCTGGCCCCTGCCCCGATCGCCTTACAAACGCCTTACAAACGCCTGGCGGGCTTTGCCCTGGCGGGCAAATGTCTGAGTTGGACACTCAGCGCAGTACCTGAGGAAATTAGAGTGAGGTTTGACTCAGGGACAAGCCTGCCAACCTATGTACTATGGCAGCTGAATGGGGGCATGGGGTCCTCATGTCTCAGGGATCTGCTTCTCTTATCCAAAACATCTTGCCTCCCATCAGCCTTAGCACCTAGCATATGGTAATGAGTGGAGTCTCTACACTTCCCCCGTTGCACATTTGTCAATTCCCAGAGCTCTGTGGCAGACAGGGTAAATGTATCTATGTGTGAGAGAGAGAGGGAGCCAGATAGAGAGAGAGAAAGAGAGAGAGAGAGGGGGGGGAGCAGGCTCTGACAGTCACAATGAGAGAAAAGTGAAGTTGCATCCCCTCAAGCACTCCCCTGCACCCATCAACACAACAGCAAAGTTAGCTTGCATGTTCCCCGTTCTCCCCACTAACCCACCCACCCACCCTCCTCTCTTTCAGGACTTGCAGAGTGCCTAGAGACCCTGGAAATGATGGCAGCGGAGCATGGTACATACACAAATATCAAAATAGAACTATTCCCCTACTGTCTACAAAACCAAGGAACTACTTCACCTTTGTTTTTTTCCACTTCACATTACAAGAGAAAGACGTCCTTCGTTGGCCCTTTTTACGCACTACCATTCGGTTTACACATTTCATCCTGTTGAGTCTCCCAGTCGGCAAGAGCTATATATTTGGGTGGGTGATCCCAATGAAGTCAATGGAAATAGAGAAGGTGTTAGAACGGTGATGATTGTGTGCTGCAAGTGTCTTTCCCTTGAAGTCCATAGATATCATGGCCTTGACTAGGGGGTGGTCGAAGTGGCCGATAATTTGCTCAGCAGAAAAAATGCAGAATTTTGGGCAAATTCTGCCACTTCGCCTGCTCTGCCCACAGAGAGAAATTGCCAATTTCAGGCTTTTTCTCCCTGAAATTCGGTTTTTTTATGGGAAATGTTTTTTGGTGGCCACAAGAAGTTTCAGACTGAAAACAGATAGTTTGTGAAAAAAACACCATTTCAGATGGTTTGCCAGAAGACATTGATTTTTTCCATTAAATTTTGTTTTAGCGGTCAAAAACATGATATTTCAGGGAAAAAACACATTTCAGGAAGCAAAATCTGCATAGAAAATTGGCACAACAGCCAAAAAATGTCCCTGCAGACAGAACAGAGCTGGAGGCGAATTTAGGCAATATCGTTCCACCAGTAGTGAGGGTAACTTTGCCCACCCCTAGCCTTGACTAGGGGACTGAAAATGAATCTACAGGGACTGGCCACAAAGTCCAGATGAGGGTGTATTAAGAGCTATGCTTTTTCCTTTCTTATTGGTGCTTTTGTTTTCACACCTTAACCTACCTTTCTTCAGTGCAGTGTCTGGGCCCTGTTTTTCACATGTTCTGTTTTTGAGCCCAGTCACAGGCCTCAGAGAAGGCCGGTGCCCTTTGAGGCCTGAATGCTTCCTCTGCCAGTAGCAGGGCCCCAGGGCTTCTGACAGCAGCAAGGGCCCTGTGAGGAGTGGCCTCGAGCGATCAGGTGGGCTCAGCTGAGCCACCTCCACTGGCCTGGGTCCTGTTCCTGGGGCTCCCAGCTCTGTCTGCCTTGACCTCTCCATGCCCCCTGCTCCAGGGCTCACCTGCTGCCGTCGCCGTGCCAACGGAACCCTCAGGCTGGGCAGAGCATTGTGAAATGACAGCCTCCCCTACCCCGCCGGGGCCTGGGCCCAGGGCTGGGAGCTTGCAAGGCAAAGACACACCACAGCTCAGCTTCTCCTGAGCTGCTCCAGAGCTCGACCCCCCGGGGCCCCGGGGCCCCAGGGCTGGGGCTCAGAGCAGGAAAGGGCGTTTTATTGGAATGTCCTTTCCTTCTTGATGATTCCTACAAACCGTTTTAAGCTCTGTACATATAGAAAAGCAACATGTGTCATGCCATTTGGGACATGCTGTTCACATGTCTAGCTCCACTAAAACCCTCCTCAGCATATTTCCGAGGCATCAAGGATGAACCAGGAACAGTGCACGGCCCTGACAAATCTGCTTCACTGTCCCAGCTTTAACAGACATCTGAGTGTCACACTACATGGCAGGTCCTGCCAGGGCAACAGCAGGGGAAGCTTCACTCGCACAGTGCTACAGCATGGGCTTCCCTCCTAGTGAACGGGTGCAGCAGGGCAAACTCCTGTCACAGAGAATGGGCACAACCACACTGCAAGCTTCATTCACACATGGTCTGGCTTCCGACAGCAAAGCAAGCCTCCTACATTGCACATACTGCACTGTAAAGCGTTAGTCTTTGGACAGCAGAGCTATCCCTCTGCATCACACATACTGGACACCCTGAAGGGCCTCCTCCAGATTGAATTGTTACTGGATCGCCGTCCTATCCCCCTGCCCCAAACCTCTCCCATTGACTGTCAGCATGCTTCTCCTTACCTTCCTGCAGATACAGCACCCCTCTAGGCCTAACGGATGGCACGCCAAGCTTCACGGGGCACTTTAAGGTATTCAGTCTCCACCTTTTATCTGTCCTGCTCCTCATTTCACCACGAAGAACCACTGGCAGTATTTCAACATCATTTTGAAACTGAAGTTATGGAACAGCTACAAAACCAGGGGAATGGCGCGGCAGGGGATTTCATTCCATTTCATTCTGCCCTTTGGCTGTGTGTGCGCAGTGTCAGAAGAGTTTGAGGACTGCAGAAGACACTGGAATAGATTTCTGGGCGAAAGCGCCAGAGATTCTGGCCCCTGCCCCGATCGCCTTACAAACGCCTTACAAACGCCTGGCGGGCTTTGCCCTGGCGGGCAAATGTCTGAGTTGGACACTCAGCGCAGTACCTGAGGAAATTAGAGTGAGGTTTGACTCAGGGACAAGCCTGCCAACCTATGTACTATGGCAGCTGAATGGGGGCATGGGGTCCTCATGTCTCAGGGATCTGCTTCTCTTATCCAAAACATCTTGCCTCCCATCAGCCTTAGCACCTAGCATATGGTAATGAGTGGAGTCTCTACACTTCCCCCGTTGCACATTTGTCAATTCCCAGAGCTCTGTGGCAGACAGGGTAAATGTATCTATGTGTGAGAGAGAGAGGGAGCCAGATAGAGAGAGAGAAAGAGAGAGAGAGAGAGGGGGGGGGAGCAGGCTCTGACGGTCACAATGAGAGAAAAGTGAAGTTGCATCCCCTCAAGCACTCCCCTGCACCCATCAACACAACAGCAAAGTTAGCTTGCATGTTCCCCGTTCTCCCCACTAACCCACCCACCCACCCTCCTCTCTTTCAGGACTTGCAGAGTGCCTAGAGACCCTGGAAATGATGGCAGCGGAGCATGGTACAAACACAAATATCAAAATAGAACTATTCCCCTACTGTCTACAAAACCAAGGAACTACTTCACCTTTGTTTTTTTCCACTTCACATTACAAGAGAAAGACGTCCTTCGTTGGCCCTTTTTACGCACTACCATTCGGTTTACACATTTCATCCTGTTGAGTCTCCCAGTCGGCAAGAGCTATATATTTGGGTGGGTGATCCCAATGAAGTCAATGGAAATAGAGAAGGTGTTAGAACGGTGATGATTGTGTGCTGCAAGTGTCTTTCCCTTGAAGTCCATAGATATCATGGCCTTGACTAGGGGGTGGTCGAAGTGGCCGATAATTTGCTCAGCAGAAAAAATGCAGAATTTTGGGCAAATTCTGCCACTTCGCCTGCTCTGCCCACAGAGAGAAATTGCCAATTTCAGGCTTTTTCTCCCTGAAATTCGTTTTTTTTATGGGAAATGTTTTTTGGTGGCCACAAGAAGTTTCAGACTGAAAACAGATAGTTTGTGAAAAAAACACCATTTCAGATGGTTTGCCAGAAGACATTGATTTTTTCCATTAAATTTTGTTTTAGCGGTCAAAAACATGATATTTCAGGGAAAAAACACATTTCAGGAAGCAAAATCTGCATAGAAAATTGGCACAACAGCCAAAAAATGTCCCTGCAGACAGAACAGAGCTGGAGGCGAATTTAGGCAATATCGTTCCACCAGTAGTGAGGGTAACTTTGCCCACCCCTAGCCTTGACTAGGGGACTGAAAATGAATCTACAGGGACTGGCCACAAAGTCCAGATGAGGGTGTATTAAGAGCTATGCTTTTTCCTTTCTTATTGCTGCTTTTGTTTTCACACCTTAACCTACCTTTCTTCAGTGCAGTGTCTGGGCCCTGTTTTTCACATGTTCTGTTTTTGAGCCCAGTCACAGGCCTCAGAGAAGGCCGGTGCCCTTTGAGGCCTGAATGCTTCCTCTGCCAGTAGCAGGGCCCCAGGGCTTCTGACAGCAGCAAGGGCCCTGTGAGGAGTGGCCTCGAGCGATCAGGTGGGCTCAGCTGAGCCACCTCCACTGGCCTGGGTCCTGTTCCTGGGGCTCCCAGCTCTGTCTGCCTTGACCTCTCCATGCCCCCTGCTCCAGGGCTCACCTGCTGCCGTCGCCGTGCCAACGGAACCCTCAGGCTGGGCAGAGCATTGTGAAATGACAGCCTCCCCTCCCCCGCCGGGGCCTGGGCCCAGGGCTGGGAGCTTGCAAGGCAAAGACACACCACAGCTCAGCTTCTCCTGAGCTGCTCCAGAGCTCGACCCCCCGGGGCCCCGGGGCCCCAGGGCTGGGGCTCAGAGCAGGAAAGGGCGTTTTATTGGAATGTCCTTTCCTTCTTGATGATTCCTACAAACCGTTTTAAGCTCTGTACATATAGAAAAGCAACATGTGTCATGCCATTTGGGACATGCTGTTCACATGTCTAGCTCCACTAAAACCCTCCTCAGCATATTTCCGAGGCATCAAGGATGAACCAGGAACAGTGCACGGCCCTGACAAATCTGCTTCACTGTCCCAGCTTTAACAGACATCTGAGTGTCACACTACATGGCAGGTCCTGCCAGGGCAACAGCAGGGGAAGCTTCACTCGCACAGTGCTACAGCATGGGCTTCCCTCCTAGTGAACGGGTGCAGCAGGGCAAACTCCTGTCACAGAGAATGGGCACAACCACACTGCAAGCTTCATTCACACATGGTCTGGCTTCCGACAGCAAAGCAAGCCTCCTACATTGCACATACTGCACTGTAAAGCGTTAGTCTTTGGACAGCAGAGCTATCCCTCTGCATCACACATACTGGACACCCTGAAGGGCCTCCTCCAGATTGAATTGTTACTGGATCGCCGTCCTATCCCCCTGCCCCAAACCTCTCCCATTGACTGTCAGCATGCTTCTCCTTACCTTCCTGCAGATACAGCACCCCTCTAGGCCTAACGGATGGCACGCCAAGCTTCACGGGGCACTTTAAGGTATTCAGTCTCCACCTTTTATCTGTCCTGCTCCTCATTTCACCACGAAGAACCACTGGCAGTATTTCAACATCATTTTGAAACTGAAGTTATGGAACAGCTACAAAACCAGGGGAATGGCGCGGCAGGGGATTTCATTCCATTTCATTCTGCCCTTTGGCTGTGTGTGTGCAGTGTCAGAAGAGTTTGAGGACTGCAGAAGACACTGGAATAGATTTCTGGGCGAAAAAGCCAGAGATTCTGGCCCCTGCCCCGATCGCCTTACAAACGCCTTACAAACGCCTGGCGGGCTTTGCCCTGGCGGGCAAATGTCTGAGTTGGACACTCAGCGCAGTACCTGAGGAAATTAGAGTGAGGTTTGACTCAGGGACAAGCCTGCCAACCTATGTACTATGGCAGCTGAATGGGGGCATGGGGTCCTCATGTCTCAGGGATCTGCTTCTCTTATCCAAAACATCTTGCCTCCCATCAGCCTTAGCACCTAGCATATGGTAATGAGTGGAGTCTCTACACTTCCCCCGTTGCACATTTGTCAATTCCCAGAGCTCTGTGGCAGACAGGGTAAATGTATCTATGTGTGAGAGAGAGAGGGAGCCAGATAGAGAGAGAGAAAGAGAGAGAGAGAGGGGGGGGAGCAGGCTCTGACAGTCACAATGAGAGAAAAGTGAAGTTGCATCCCCTCAAGCACTCCCCTGCACCCATCAACACAACAGCAAAGTTAGCTTGCATGTTCCCCGTTCTCCCCACTAACCCACCCACCCACCCTCCTCTCTTTCAGGACTTGCAGAGTGCCTAGAGACCCTGGAAATGATGGCAGCGGAGCATGGTACAAACACAAATATCAAAATAGAACTATTCCCCTACTGTCTACAAAACCAAGGAACTACTTCACCTTTGTTTTTTTCCACTTCACATTACAAGAGAAAGACGTCCTTCGTTGGCCCTTTTTACGCACTACCATTCGGTTTACACATTTCATCCTGTTGAGTCTCCCAGTCGGCAAGAGCTATATATTTGGGTGGGTGATCCCAATGAAGTCAATGGAAATAGAGAAGGTGTTAGAACGGTGATGATTGTGTGCTGCAAGTGTCTTTCCCTTGAAGTCCATAGATATCATGGCCTTGACTAGGGGGTGGTCGAAGTGGCCGATAATTTGCTCAGCAGAAAAAATGCAGAATTTTGGGCAAATTCTGCCACTTCGCCTGCTCTGCCCACAGAGAGAAATTGCCAATTTCAGGCTTTTTCTCCCTGAAATTCGGTTTTTTTATGGGAAATGTTTTTTGGTGGCCACAAGAAGTTTCAGACTGAAAACAGATAGTTTGTGAAAAAAACACCATTTCAGATGGTTTGCCAGAAGACATTGATTTTTTCCATTAAATTTTGTTTTAGCGGTCAAAAACATGATATTTCAGGGAAAAAACACATTTCAGGAAGCAAAATCTGCATAGAAAATTGGCACAACAGCCAAAAAATGTCCCTGCAGACAGAACAGAGCTGGAGGCGAATTTAGGCAATATCGTTCCACCAGTAGTGAGGGTAACTTTGCCCACCCCTAGCCTTGACTAGGGGACTGAAAATGAATCTACAGGGACTGGCCACAAAGTCCAGATGAGGGTGTATTAAGAGCTATGCTTTTTCCTTTCTTATTGGTGCTTTTGTTTTCACACCTTAACCTACCTTTCTTCAGTGCAGTGTCTGGGCCCTGTTTTTCACATGTTCTGTTTTTGAGCCCAGTCACAGGCCTCAGAGAAGGCCGGTGCCCTTTGAGGCCTGAATGCTTCCTCTGCCAGTAGCAGGGCCCCAGGGCTTCTGACAGCAGCAAGGGCCCTGTGAGGAGTGGCCTCGAGCGATCAGGTGGGCTCAGCTGAGCCACCTCCACTGGCCTGGGTCCTGTTCCTGGGGCTCCCAGCTCTGTCTGCCTTGACCTCTCCATGCCCCCTGCTCCAGGGCTCACCTGCTGCCGTCGCCGTGCCAACGGAACCCTCAGGCTGGGCAGAGCATTGTGAAATGACAGCCTCCCCTCCCCCGCCGGGGCCTGGGCCCAGGGCTGGGAGCTTGCAAGGCAAAGACACACCACAGCTCAGCTTCTCCTGAGCTGCTCCAGAGCTCGACCCCCCGGGGCCCCGGGGCCCCAGGGCTGGGGCTCAGAGCAGGAAAGGGCGTTTTATTGGAATGTCCTTTCCTTCTTGATGATTCCTACAAACCGTTTTAAGCTCTGTACATATAGAAAAGCAACATGTGTCATGCCATTTGGGACATGCTGTTCACATGTCTAGCTCCACTAAAACCCTCCTCAGCATATTTCCGAGGCATCAAGGATGAACCAGGAACAGTGCACGGCCCTGACAAATCTGCTTCACTGTCCCAGCTTTAACAGACATCTGAGTGTCACACTACATGGCAGGTCCTGCCAGGGCAACAGCAGGGGAAGCTTCACTCGCACAGTGCTACAGCATGGGCTTCCCTCCTAGTGAACGGGTGCAGCAGGGCAAACTCCTGTCACAGAGAATGGGCACAACCACACTGCAAGCTTCATTCACACATGGTCTGGCTTCCGACAGCAAAGCAAGCCTCCTACATTGCACATACTGCACTGTAAAGCGTTAGTCTTTGGACAGCAGAGCTATCCCTCTGCATCACACATACTGGACACCCTGAAGGGCCTCCTCCAGATTGAATTGTTACTGGATCGCCGTCCTATCCCCCTGCCCCAAACCTCTCCCATTGACTGTCAGCATGCTTCTCCTTACCTTCCTGCAGATACAGCACCCCTCTAGGCCTAACGGATGGCACGCCAAGCTTCACGGGGCACTTTAAGGTATTCAGTCTCCACCTTTTATCTGTCCTGCTCCTCATTTCACCACGAAGAACCACTGGCAGTATTTCAACATCATTTTGAAACTGAAGTTATGGAACAGCTACAAAACCAGGGGAATGGCGCGGCAGGGGATTTCATTCCATTTCATTCTGCCCTTTGGCTGTGTGTGCGCAGTGTCAGAAGAGTTTGAGGACTGCAGAAGACACTGGAATAGATTTCTGGGCGAAAGCGCCAGAGATTCTGGCCCCTGCCCCGATCGCCTTACAAACGCCTTACAAACGCCTGGCGGGCTTTGCCCTGGCGGGCAAATGTCTGAGTTGGACACTCAGCGCAGTACCTGAGGAAATTAGAGTGAGGTTTGACTCAGGGACAAGCCTGCCAACCTATGTACTATGGCAGCTGAATGGGGGCATGGGGTCCTCATGTCTCAGGGATCTGCTTCTCTTATCCAAAACATCTTGCCTCCCATCAGCCTTAGCACCTAGCATATGGTAATGAGTGGAGTCTCTACACTTCCCCCGTTGCACATTTGTCAATTCCCAGAGCTCTGTGGCAGACAGGGTAAATGTATCTATGTGTGAGAGAGAGAGGGAGCCAGATAGAGAGAGAGAAAGAGAGAGAGAGAGAGGGGGGGGGAGCAGGCTCTGACGGTCACAATGAGAGAAAAGTGAAGTTGCATCCCCTCAAGCACTCCCCTGCACCCATCAACACAACAGCAAAGTTAGCTTGCATGTTCCCCGTTCTCCCCACTAACCCACCCACCCACCCTCCTCTCTTTCAGGACTTGCAGAGTGCCTAGAGACCCTGGAAATGATGGCAGCGGAGCATGGTACAAACACAAATATCAAAATAGAACTATTCCCCTACTGTCT
Organism: Ambystoma mexicanum; assembly: GCF_040938575.1. Classification (NCBI taxonomy): domain Eukaryota; kingdom Metazoa; phylum Chordata; class Amphibia; order Caudata; family Ambystomatidae; genus Ambystoma; species Ambystoma mexicanum. The sequence goes on from NC_090941.1 coordinate 1,096,023,762, forward strand.
ACAAAACCAAGGAACTACTTCACCTTTGTTTTTTTCCACTTCACATTACAAGAGAAAGACGTCCTTCGTTGGCCCTTTTTACGCACTACCATTCGGTTTACACATTTCATCCTGTTGAGTCTCCCAGTCGGCAAGAGCTATATATTTGGGTGGGTGATCCCAATGAAGTCAATGGAAATAGAGAAGGTGTTAGAACGGTGATGATTGTGTGCTGCAAGTGTCTTTCCCTTGAAGTCCATAGATATCATGGCCTTGACTAGGGGGTGGTCGAAGTGGCCGATAATTTGCTCAGCAGAAAAAATGCAGAATTTTGGGCAAATTCTGCCACTTCGCCTGCTCTGCCCACAGAGAGAAATTGCCAATTTCAGGCTTTTTCTCCCTGAAATTCGTTTTTTTTATGGGAAATGTTTTTTGGTGGCCACAAGAAGTTTCAGACTGAAAACAGATAGTTTGTGAAAAAAACACCATTTCAGATGGTTTGCCAGAAGACATTGATTTTTTCCATTAAATTTTGTTTTAGCGGTCAAAAACATGATATTTCAGGGAAAAAACACATTTCAGGAAGCAAAATCTGCATAGAAAATTGGCACAACAGCCAAAAAATGTCCCTGCAGACAGAACAGAGCTGGAGGCGAATTTAGGCAATATCGTTCCACCAGTAGTGAGGGTAACTTTGCCCACCCCTAGCCTTGACTAGGGGACTGAAAATGAATCTACAGGGACTGGCCACAAAGTCCAGATGAGGGTGTATTAAGAGCTATGCTTTTTCCTTTCTTATTGCTGCTTTTGTTTTCACACCTTAACCTACCTTTCTTCAGTGCAGTGTCTGGGCCCTGTTTTTCACATGTTCTGTTTTTGAGCCCAGTCACAGGCCTCAGAGAAGGCCGGTGCCCTTTGAGGCCTGAATGCTTCCTCTGCCAGTAGCAGGGCCCCAGGGCTTCTGACAGCAGCAAGGGCCCTGTGAGGAGTGGCCTCGAGCGATCAGGTGGGCTCAGCTGAGCCACCTCCACTGGCCTGGGTCCTGTTCCTGGGGCTCCCAGCTCTGTCTGCCTTGACCTCTCCATGCCCCCTGCTCCAGGGCTCACCTGCTGCCGTCGCCGTGCCAACGGAACCCTCAGGCTGGGCAGAGCATTGTGAAATGACAGCCTCCCCTCCCCCGCCGGGGCCTGGGCCCAGGGCTGGGAGCTTGCAAGGCAAAGACACACCTCAGCTCAGCTTCTCCTGAGCTGCTCCAGAGCTCGACCCCCCGGGGGCCCGGGGCCCCAGGGCTGGGGCTCAGAGCAGGAAAGGGCGTTTTATTGGAATGTCCTTTCCTTCTTGATGATTCCTACAAACCGTTTTAAGCTCTGTACATATAGAAAAGCAACATGTGTCATGCCATTTGGGACATGCTGTTCACATGTCTAGCTCCACTAAAACCCTCCTCAGCATATTTCCGAGGCATCAAGGATGAACCAGGAACAGTGCACGGCCCTGACAAATCTGCTTCACTGTCCCAGCTTTAACAGACATCTGAGTGTCACACTACATGGCAGGTCCTGCCAGGGCAACAGCAGGGGAAGCTTCACTCGCACAGTGCTACAGCATGGGCTTCCCTCCTAGTGAACGGGTGCAGCAGGGCAAACTCCTGTCACAGAGAATGGGCACAACCACACTGCAAGCTTCATTCACACATGGTCTGGCTTCCGACAGCAAAGCAAGCCTCCTACATTGCACATACTGCACTGTAAAGTGTTAGTCTTTGGACAGCAGAGCTATCCCTCTGCATCACACATACTGGACACCCTGAAGGGCCTCCTCCAGATTGAATTGTTACTGGATCGCCGTCCTATCCCCCTGCCCCAAACCTCTCCCATTGACTGTCAGCATGCTTCTCCTTACCTTCCTGCAGATACAGCACCCCTCTAGGCCTAACGGATGGCACGCCAAGCTTCACGGGGCACTTTAAGGTATTCAGTCTCCACCTTTTATCTGTCCTGCTCCTCATTTCACCCCGAAGAACCACTGGCAGTATTTCAACATCATTTTGAAACTGAAGTTATGGAACAGCTACAAAACCAGGGGAATGGCGCGGCAGGGGATTTCATTCCATTTCATTCTGCCCTTTGGCTGTGTGTGTGCAGTGTCAGAAGAGTTTGAGGACTGCAGAAGACACTGGAATAGATTTCTGGGCGAAAAAGCCAGAGATTCTGGCCCCTGCCCCGATCGCCTTACAAACGCCTTACAAACGCCTGGCGGGCTTTGCCCTGGCGGGCAAATGTCTGAGTTGGACACTCAGCGCAGTACCTGAGGAAATTAGAGTGAGGTTTGACTCAGGGACAAGCCTGCCAACCTATGTACTATGGCAGCTGAATGGGGGCATGGGGTCCTCATGTCTCAGGGATCTGCTTCTCTTATCCAAAACATCTTGCCTCCCATCAGCCTTAGCACCTAGCATATGGTAATGAGTGGAGTCTCTACACTTCCCCCGTTGCACATTTGTCAATTCCCAGAGCTCTGTGGCAGACAGGGTAAATGTATCTATGTGTGAGAGAGAGAGGGAGCCAGATAGAGAGAGAGAAAGAGAGAGAGAGAGGGGGGGGAGCAGGCTCTGACAGTCACAATGAGAGAAAAGTGAAGTTGCATCCCCTCAAGCACTCCCCTGCACCCATCAACACAACAGCAAAGTTAGCTTGCATGTTCCCCGTTCTCCCCACTAACCCACCCACCCACCCTCCTCTCTTTCAGGACTTGCAGAGTGCCTAGAGACCCTGGAAATTATGGCAGCGGAGCATGGTACAAACACAAATATCAAAATAGAACTATTCCCCTACTGTCTACAAAACCAAGGAACTACTTCACCTTTGTTTTTTTCCACTTCACATTACAAGAGAAAGACGTCCTTCGTTGGCCCTTTTTACGCACTACCATTCGGTTTACACATTTCATCCTGTTGAGTCTCCCAGTCGGCAAGAGCTATATATTTGGGTGGGTGATCCCAATGAAGTCAATGGAAATAGAGAAGGTGTTAGAACGGTGATGATTGTGTGCTGCAAGTGTCTTTCCCTTGAAGTCCATAGATATCATGGCCTTGACTAGGGGGTGGTCGAAGTGGCCGATAATTTGCTCAGCAGAAAAAATGCAGAATTTTGGGCAAATTCTGCCACTTCGCCTGCTCTGCCCACAGAGAGAAATTGCCAATTGCAGGCTTTTTCTCCCTGAAATTCGGTTTTTTTATGGGAAATGTTTTTTGGTGGCCACAAGAAGTTTCAGACTGAAAACAGATAGTTTGTGAAAAAAACACCATTTCAGATGGTTTGCCAGAAGACATTGATTTTTTCCATTAAATTTTGTTTTAGCGGTCAAAAACATGATATTTCAGGGAAAAAACACATTTCAGGAAGCAAAATCTGCATAGAAAATTGGCACAACAGCCAAAAAATGTCCCTGCAGACAGAACAGAGCTGGAGGCGAATTTAGGCAATATCGTTCCACCAGTAGTGAGGGTAACTTTGCCCAACCCTAGCCTTGACTAGGGGACTGAAAATGAATCTACAGGGACTGGCCACAAAGTCCAGATGAGGGTGTATTAAGAGCTATGCTTTTTCCTTTCTTATTGCTGCTTTTGTTTTCACACCTTAACCTACCTTTCTTCAGTGCAGTGTCTGGGCCCTGTTTTTCACATGTTCTGTTTTTGAGCCCAGTCACAGGCCTCAGAGAAGGCCGGTGCCCTTTGAGGCCTGAATGCTTCCTCTGCCAGTAGCAGGGCCCCAGGGCTTCTGACAGCAGCAAGGGCCCTGTGAGGAGTGGCCTCGAGCGATCAGGTGGGCTCAGCTGAGCCACCTCCACTGGCCTGGGTCCTGTTCCTGGGGCTCCCAGCTCTGTCTGCCTTGACCTCTCCATGCCCCCTGCTCCAGGGCTCACCTGCTGCCGTCGCCGTGCCAACGGAACCCTCAGGCTGGGCAGAGCATTGTGAAATGACAGCCTCCCCTCCCCCGCCGGGGCCTGGGCCCAGGGCTGGGAGCTTGCAAGGCAAAGACACACCACAGCTCAGCTTCTCCTGAGCTGCTCCAGAGCTCGACCCCCCGGGGCCCCGGGGCCCCAGGGCTGGGGCTCAGAGCAGGAAAGGGCGTTTTATTGGAATGTCCTTTCCTTCTTGATGATTCCTACAAACCGTTTTAAGCTCTGTACATATAGAAAAGCAACATGTGTCATGCCATTTGGGACATGCTGTTCACATGTCTAGCTCCACTAAAACCCTCCTCAGCATATTTCCGAGGCATCAAGGATGAACCAGGAACAGTGCACGGCCCTGACAAATCTGCTTCACTGTCCCAGCTTTAACAGACATCTGAGTGTCACACTACATGGCAGGTCCTGCCAGGGCAACAGCAGGGGAAGCTTCACTCGCACAGTGCTACAGCATGGGCTTCCCTCCTAGTGAACGGGTGCAGCAGGGCAAACTCCTGTCACAGAGAATGGGCACAACCACACTGCAAGCTTCATTCACACATGGTCTGGCTTCCGACAGCAAAGCAAGCCTCCTACATTGCACATACTGCACTGTAAAGCGTTAGTCTTTGGACAGCAGAGCTATCCCTCTGCATCACACATACTGGACACCCTGAAGGGCCTCCTCCAGATTGAATTGTTACTGGATCGCCGTCCTATCCCCCTGCCCCAAACCTCTCCCATTGACTGTCAGCATGCTTCTCCTTACCTTCCTGCAGATACAGCACCCCTCTAGGCCTAACGGATGGCACGCCAAGCTTCACGGGGCACTTTAAGGTATTCAGTCTCCACCTTTTATCTGTCCTGCTCCTCATTTCACCACGAAGAACCACTGGCAGTATTTCAACATCATTTTGAAACTGAAGTTATGGAACAGCTACAAAACCAGGGGAATGGCGCGGCAGGGGATTTCATTCCATTTCATTCTGCCCTTTGGCTGTGTGTGCGCAGTGTCAGAAGAGTTTGAGGACTGCAGAAGACACTGGAATAGATTTCTGGGCGAAAGCGCCAGAGATTCTGGCCCCTGCCCCGATCGCCTTACAAACGCCTTACAAACGCCTGGCGGGCTTTGCCCTGGCGGGCAAATGTCTGAGTTGGACACTCAGCGCAGTACCTGAGGAAATTAGAGTGAGGTTTGACTCAGGGACAAGCCTGCCAACCTATGTACTATGGCAGCTGAATGGGGGCATGGGGTCCTCATGTCTCAGGGATCTGCTTCTCTTATCCAAAACATCTTGCCTCCCATCAGCCTTAGCACCTAGCATATGGTAATGAGTGGAGTCTCTACACTTCCCCCGTTGCACATTTGTCAATTCCCAGAGCTCTGTGGCAGACAGGGTAAATGTATCTATGTGTGAGAGAGAGAGGGAGCCAGATAGAGAGAGAGAAAAAGAGAGAGAGAGGGGGGGGAGCAGGCTCTGACAGTCACAATGAGAGAAAAGTGAAGTTGCATCCCCTCAAGCACTCCCCTGCACCCATCAACACAACAGCAAAGTTAGCTTGCATGTTCCCCGTTCTCCCCACTAACCCACCCACCCACCCTCCTCTCTTTCAGGACTTGCAGAGTGCCTAGAGACCCTGGAAATGATGGCAGCGGAGCATGGTACAAACACAAATATCAAAATAGAACTATTCCCCTACTGTCTACAAAACCAAGGAACTACTTCACCTTTGTTTTTTTCCACTTCACATTACAAGAGAAAGACGTCCTTCGTTGGCCCTTTTTACGCACTACCATTCGGTTTACATATTTCATCCTGTTGAGTCTCCCAGTCGGCAAGAGCTATATATTTGGGTGGGTGATCCCAATGAAGTCAATGGAAATAGAGAAGGTGTTAGAACGGTGATGATTGTGTGCTGCAAGTGTCTTTCCCTTGAAGTCCATAGATATCATGGCCTTGACTAGGGGGTGGTCGAAGTTGCCGATAATTTGCTCAGCAGAAAAAATGCAGAATTTTGGGCAAATTCTGCCACTTCGCCTGCTCTGCCCACAGAGAGAAATTGCCAATTGCAGGCTTTTTCTCCCTGAAATTCGGTTTTTTTATGGGAAATGTTTTTTGGTGGCCACAAGAAGTTTCAGACTGAAAACAGATAGTTTGTGAAAAAAACACCATTTCAGATGGTTTGCCAGAAGACATTGATTTTTTCCATTAAATTTTGTTTTAGCGGTCAAAAACATGATATTTCAGGGAAAAAACACATTTCAGGAAGCAAAATCTGCATAGAAAATTGGCACAACAGCCAAAAAATGTCCCTGCAGACAGAACAGAGCTGGAGGCGAATTTAGGCAATATCGTTCCACCAGTAGTGAGGGTAACTTTGCCCACCCCTAGCCTTGACTAGGGGACTGAAAATGAATCTACAGGGACTGGCCACAAAGTCCAGATGAGGGTGTATTAAGAGCTATGCTTTTTCCTTTCTTATTGCTGCTTTTGTTTTCACACCTTAACCTACCTTTCTTCAGTGCAGTGTCTGGGCCCTGTTTTTCACATGTTCTGTTTTTGAGCCCAGTCACAGGCCTCAGAGAAGGCCGGTGCCCTTTGAGGCCTGAATGCTTCCTCTGCCAGTAGCAGGGCCCCAGGGCTTCTGACAGCAGCAAGGGCCCTGTGAGGAGTGGCCTCGAGCGATCAGGTGGGCTCAGCTGAGCCACCTCCACTGGCCTGGGTCCTGTTCCTGGGGCTCCCAGCTCTGTCTGCCTTGACCTCTCCATGCCCCCTGCTCCAGGGCTCACCTGCTGCCGTCGCCGTGCCAACGGAACCCTCAGGCTGGGCAGAGCATTGTGAAATGACAGCCTCCCCTCCCCCGCCGGGGCCTGGGCCCAGGGCTGGGAGCTTGCAAGGCAAAGACACACCACAGCTCAGCTTCTCCTGAGCTGCTCCAGAGCTCGACCCCCCGGGGCCCCAGGGCTGGGGCTCAGAGCAGGAAAGGGCGTTTTATTGGAATGTCCTTTCCTTCTTGATGATTCCTACAAACCGTTTTAAGCTCTGTACATATAGAAAAGCAACATGTGTCATGCCATTTGGGACATGCTGTTCACATGTCTAGCTCCACTAAAACCCTCCTCAGCATATTTCCGAGGCATCAAGGATGAACCAGGAACAGTGCACGGCCCTGACAAATCTGCTTCACTGTCCCAGCTTTAACAGACATCTGAGTGTCACACTACATGGCAGGTCCTGCCAGGGCAACAGCAGGGGAAGCTTCACTCGCACAGTGCTACAGCATGGGCTTCCCTCCTAGTGAACGGGTGCAGCAGGGCAAACTCCTGTCACAGAGAATGGGCACAACCACACTGCAAGCTTCATTCACACATGGTCTGGCTTCCGACAGCAAAGCAAGCCTCCTACATTGCACATACTGCACTGTAAAGCGTTAGTCTTTGGACAGCAGAGCTATCCCTCTGCATCACACATACTGGACACCCTGAAGGGCCTCCTCCAGATTGAATTGTTACTGGATCGCCGTCCTATCCCCCTGCCCCAAACCTCTCCCATTGACTGTCAGCATGCTTCTCCTTACCTTCCTGCAGATACAGCACCCCTCTAGGCCTAACGGATGGCACGCCAAGCTTCACGGGGCACTTTAAGGTATTCAGTCTCCACCCTTTATCTGTCCTGCTCCTCATTTCACCACGAAGAACCACTGGCAGTATTTCAACATCATTTTGAAACTGAAGTTATGGAACAGCTACAAAACCAGGGGAATGGCGCGGCAGGGGATTTCATTCCATTTCATTCTGCCCTTTGGCTGTGTGTGCGCAGTGTCAGAAGAGTTTGAGGACTGCAGAAGACACTGGAATAGATTTCTGGGCGAAAGCGCCAGAGATTCTGGCCCCTGCCCCGATCGCCTTACAAACGCCTTACAAACGCCTGGCGGGCTTTGCCCTGGCGGGCAAATGTCTGAGTTGGACACTCAGCGCAGTACCTGAGGAAATTAGAGTGAGGTTTGACTCAGGGACAAGCCTGCCAACCTATGTACTATGGCAGCTGAATGGGGGCATGGGGTCCTCATGTCTCAGGGATCTGCTTCTCTTATCCAAAACATCTTGCCTCCCATCAGCCTTAGCACCTAGCATATGGTAATGAGTGGAGTCTCTACACTTCCCCCGTTGCACATTTGTCAATTCCCAGAGCTCTGTGGCAGACAGGGTAAATGTATCTATGTGTGAGAGAGAGAGGGAGCCAGATAGAGAGAGAGAAAGAGAGAGAGAGAGGGGGGGGAGCAGGCTCTGACAGTCACAATGAGAGAAAAGTGAAGTTGCATCCCCTCAAGCACTCCCCTGCACCCATCAACACAACAGCAAAGTTAGCTTGCATGTTCCCCGTTCTCCCCACTAACCCACCCACCCACCCTCCTCTCTTTCAGGACTTGCAGAGTGCCTAGAGACCCTGGAAATGATGGCAGCGGAGCATGGTACAAACACAAATATCAAAATAGAACTATTCCCCTACTGTCTACAAAACCAAGGAACTACTTCACCTTTGTTTTTTTCCACTTCACATTACAAGAGAAAGACGTCCTTCGTTGGCCCTTTTTACGCACTACCATTCGGTTTACACATTTCATCCTGTTGAGTCTCCCAGTCGGCAAGAGCTATATATTTGGGTGGGTGATCCCAATGAAGTCAATGGAAATAGAGAAGGTGTTAGAACGGTGATGATTGTGTGCTGCAAGTGTCTTTCCCTTGAAGTCCATAGATATCATGGCCTTGACTAGGGGGTGGTCGAAGTGGCCGATAATTTGCTCAGCAGAAAAAATGCAGAATTTTGGGCAAATTCTGCCACTTCGCCTGCTCTGCCCACAGAGAGAAATTGCCAATTTCAGGCTTTTTCTCCCTGAAATTCGGTTTTTTTTATGGGAAATGTTTTTTGGTGGCCACAAGAAGTTTCAGACTGAAAACAGATAGTTTGTGAAAAAAACACCATTTCAGATGGTTTGCCAGAAGACATTGATTTTTTCCATTAAATTTTGTTTTAGCGGTCAAAAACATGATATTTCAGGGAAAAAACACATTTCAGGAAGCAAAATCTGCATAGAAAATTGGCACAACAGCCAAAAAATGTCCCTGCAGACAGAACAGAGCTGGAGGCGAATTTAGGCAATATCGTTCCACCAGTAGTGAGGGTAACTTTGCCCACCCCTAGCCTTGACTAGGGGACTGAAAATGAATCTACAGGGACTGGCCACAAAGTCCAGATGAGGGTGTATTAAGAGCTATGCTTTTTCCTTTCTTATTGCTGCTTTTGTTTTCACACCTTAACCTACCTTTCTTCAGTGCAGTGTCTGGGCCCTGTTTTTCACATGTTCTGTTTTTGAGCCCAGTCACAGGCCTCAGAGAAGGCCGGTGCCCTTTGAGGCCTGAATGCTTCCTCTGCCAGTAGCAGGGCCCCAGGGCTTCTGACAGCAGCAAGGGCCCTGTGAGGAGTGGCCTCGAGCGATCAGGCGGGCTCAGCTGAGCCACCTCCACTGGCCTGGGTCCTGTTCCTGGGGCTCCCAGCTCTGTCTGCCTTGACCTCTCCATGCCCCCTGCTCCAGGGCTCACCTGCTGCCGTCGCCGTGCCAACGGAACCCTCAGGCTGGGCAGAGCATTGTGAAATGACAGCCTCCCCTCCCCCGCCGCTGGGGCCTGGGCCCAGGGCTGGGAGCTTGCAAGGCAAAGACACACCACAGCTCAGCTTCTCCTGAGCTGCTCCAGAGCTCGACCCCCCGGGGCCCCGGGGCCCCAGGGCTGGGGCTCAGAGCAGGAAAGGGCGTTTTATTGGAATGTCCTTTCCTTCTTGATGATTCCTACAAACCGTTTTAAGCTCTGTACATATAGAAAAGCAACATGTGTCATGCCATTTGGGACATGCTGTTCACATGTCTAGCTCCACTAAAACCCTCCTCAGCATATTTCCGAGGCATCAAGGATGAACCAGGAACAGTGCACGGCCCTGACAAATCTGCTTCACTGTCCCAGCTTTAACAGACATCTGAGTGTCACACTACATGGCAGGTCCTGCCAGGGCAACAGCAGGGGAAGCTTCACTCGCACAGTGCTACAGCATGGGCTTCCCTCCTAGTGAACGGGTGCAGCAGGGCAAACTCCTGTCACAGAGAATGGGCACAACCACACTGCAAGCTTCATTCACACATGGTCTGGCTTCCGACAGCAAAGCAAGCCTCCTACATTGCACATACTGCACTGTAAAGCGTTAGTCTTTGGACAGCAGAGCTATCCCTCTGCATCACACATACTGGACACCCTGAAGGGCCTCCTCCAGATTGAATTGTTACTGGATCGCCGTCCTATCCCCCTGCCCCAAACCTCTCCCATTGACTGTCAGCATGCTTCTCCTTACCTTCCTGCAGATACAGCACCCCTCTAGGCCTAACGGATGGCACGCCAAGCTTCACGGGGCACTTTAAGGTATTCAGTCTCCACCTTTTATCTGTCCTGCTCCTCATTTCACCACGAAGAACCACTGGCAGTATTTCAACATCATTTTGAAACTGAAGTTATGGAACAGCTACAAAACCAGGGGAATGGCGCGGCAGGGGATTTCATTCCATTTCATTCTGCCCTTTGGCTGTGTGTGCGCAGTGTCAGAAGAGTTTGAGGACTGCAGAAGACACTGGAATAGATTTCTGGGCGAAAGCGCCAGAGATTCTGGCCCCTGCCCCGATCGCCTTACAAACGCCTTACAAACGCCTGGCGGGCTTTGCCCTGGCGGGCAAATGTCTGAGTTGGACACTCAGCGCAGTACCTGAGGAAATTAGAGTGAGGTTTGACTCAGGGACAAGCCTGCCAACCTATGTACTATGGCAGCTGAATGGGGGCATGGGGTCCTCATGTCTCAGGGATCTGCTTCTCTTATCCAAAACATCTTGCCTCCCATCAGCCTTAGCACCTAGCATATGGTAATGAGTGGAGTCTCTACACTTCCCCCGTTGCACATTTGTCAATTCCCAGAGCTCTGTGGCAGACAGGGTAAATGTATCTATGTGTGAGAGAGAGAGGGAGCCAGATAGAGAGAGAGAAAGAGAGAGAGAGAGGGGGGGAGCAGGCTCTGACAGTCACAATGAGAGAAAAGTGAAGTTGCATCCCCTCAAGCACTCCCCTGCACCCATCAACACAACAGCAAAGTTAGCTTGCATGTTCCCCGTTCTCCCCACTAACCCACCCACCCACCCTCCTCTCTTTCAGGACTTGCAGAGTGCCTAGAGACCCTGGAAATGATGGCAGCGGAGCATGGTACAAACACAAATATCAAAATAGAACTATTCCCCTACTGTCTACAAAACCAAGGAACTACTTCACCTTTGTTTTTTTCCACTTCACATTACAAGAGAAAGACGTCCTTCGTTGGCCCTTTTTACGCACTACCATTCGGTTTACACATTTCATCCTGTTGAGTCTCCCAGTCGGCAAGAGCTATATATTTGGGTGGGTGATCCCAATGAAGTCAATGGAAATAGAGAAGGTGTTAGAACGGTGATGATTGTGTGCTGCAAGTGTCTTTCCCTTGAAGTCCATAGATATCATGGCCTTGACTAGGGGGTGGTCGAAGTGGCCGATAATTTGCTCAGCAGAAAAAATGCAGAATTTTGGGCAAATTCTGCCACTTCGCCTGCTCTGCCCACAGAGAGAAATTGCCAATTTCAGGCTTTTTCTCCCTGAAATTCGGTTTTTTTATGGGAAATGTTTTTTGGTGGCCACAAGAAGTTTCAGACTGAAAACAGATAGTTTGTGAAAAAAACACCATTTCAGATGGTTTGCCAGAAGACATTGATTTTTTCCATTAAATTTTGTTTTAGCGGTCAAAAACATGATATTTCAGGGAAAAAACACATTTCAGGAAGCAAAATCTGCATAGAAAATTGGCACAACAGCCAAAAAATGTCCCTGCAGACAGAACAGAGCTGGAGGCGAATTTAGGCAATATCGTTCCACCAGTAGTGAGGGTAACTTTGCCCACCCCTAGCCTTGACTAGGGGACTGAAAATGAATCTACAGGGACTGGCCACAAAGTCCAGATGAGGGTGTATTAAGAGCTATGCTTTTTCCTTTCTTATTGCTGCTTTTGTTTTCACACCTTAACCTACCTTTCTTCAGTGCAGTGTCTGGGCCCTGTTTTTCACATGTTCTGTTTTTGAGCCCAGTCACAGGCCTCAGAGAAGGCCGGTGCCCTTTGAGGCCTGAATGCTTCCTCTGCCAGTAGCAGGGCCCCAGGGCTTCTGACAGCAGCAAGGGCCCTGTGAGGAGTGGCCTCGAGCGATCAGGTGGGCTCAGCTGAGCCACCTCCACTGGCCTGGGTCCTGTTCCTGGGGCTCCCAGCTCTGTCTGCCTTGACCTCTCCATGCCCCCTGCTCCAGGGCTCACCTGCTGCCGTCGCCGTGCCAACGGAACCCTCAGGCTGGGCAGAGCATTGTGAAATGACAGCCTCCCCTCCCCCGCCGGGGCCTGGGCCCAGGGCTGGGAGCTTGCAAGGCAAAGACACACCACAGCTCAGCTTCTCCTGAGCTGCTCCAGAGCTCGACCCCCCCGGGGCCCCGGGGCCCCAGGGCTGGGGCTCAGAGCAGGAAAGGGCGTTTTATTGGAATGTCCTTTCCTTCTTGATGATTCCTACAAACCGTTTTAAGCTCTGTACATATAGAAAAGCAACATGTGTCATGCCATTTGGGACATGCTGTTCACATGCCTAGCTCCACTAAAACCCTCCTCAGCATATTTCCGAGGCATCAAGGATGAACCAGGAACAGTGCACGGCCCTGACAAATCTGCTTCACTGTCCCAGCTTTAACAGACATCTGAGTGTCACACTACATGGCAGGTCCTGCCAGGGCAACAGCAGGGGAAGCTTCACTCGCACAGTGCTACAGCATGGGCTTCCCTCCTAGTGAACGGGTGCAGCAGGGCAAACTCCTGTCACAGAGAATGGGCACAACCACACTGCAAGCTTCATTCACACATGGTCTGGCTTCCGACAGCAAAGCAAGCCTCCTACATTGCACATACTGCACTGTAAAGCGTTAGTCTTTGGACAGCAGAGCTATCCCTCTGCATCACACATACTGGACACCCTGAAGGGCCTCCTCCAGATTGAATTGTTACTGGATCGCCGTCCTATCCCCCTGCCCCAAACCTCTCCCATTGACTGTCAGCATGCTTCTCCTTACCTTCCTGCAGATACAGCACCCCTCTAGGCCTAACGGATGGCACGCCAAGCTTCACGGGGCACTTTAAGGTATTCAGTCTCCACCTTTTATCTGTCCTGCTCCTCATTTCACCACGAAGAACCACTGGCAGTATTTCAACATCATTTTGAAACTGAAGTTATGGAACAGCTACAAAACCAGGGGAATGGCGCGGCAGGGGATTTCATTCCATTTCATTCTGCCCTTTGGCTGTGTGTGCGCAGTGTCAGAAGAGTTTGAGGACTGCAGAAGACACTGGAATAGATTTCTGGGCGAAAGCGCCAGAGATTCTGGCCCCTGCCCCGATCGCCTTACAAACGCCTTACAAACGCCTGGCGGGCTTTGCCCTGGCGGGCAAATGTCTGAGTTGGACACTCAGCGCAGTACCTGAGGAAATTAGAGTGAGGTTTGACTCAGGGACAAGCCTGCCAACCTATGTACTATGGCAGCTGAATGGGGGCATGGGGTCCTCATGTCTCAGGGATCTGCTTCTCTTATCCAAAACATCTTGCCTCCCATCAGCCTTAGCACCTAGCATATGGTAATGAGTGGAGTCTCTACACTTCCCCCGTTGCACATTTGTCAATTCCCAGAGCTCTGTGGCAGACAGGGTAAATGTATCTATGTGTGAGAGAGAGAGGGAGCCAGATAGAGAGAGAGAAAGAGAGAGAGAGAGGGGGGGGGAGCAGGCTCTGACAGTCACAATGAGAGAAAAGTGAAGTTGCATCCCCTCAAGCACTCCCCTGCACCCATCAACACAACAGCAAAGTTAGCTTGCATGTTCCCCGTTCTCCCCACTAACCCACCCACCCACCCTCCTCTCTTTCAGGACTTGCAGAGTGCCTAGAGACCCTGGAAATGATGGCAGCGGAGCATGGTACAAACACAAATATCAAAATAGAACTATTTCCCTACTGTCTACAAAACCAAGGAACTACTTCACCTTTGTTTTTTTCCACTTCACATTACAAGAGAAAGACGTCCTTCGTTGGCCCTTTTTACGCACTACCATTCGGTTTACACATTTCATCCTGTTGAGTCTCCCAGTCGGCAAGAGCTATATATTTGGGTGGGTGATCCCAATGAAGTCAATGGAAATAGAGAAGGTGTTAGAACGGTGATGATTGTGTGCTGCAAGTGTCTTTCCCTTGAAGTCCATAGATATCATGGCCTTGACTAGGGGGTGGTCGAAGTGGCCGATAATTTGCTCAGCAGAAAAAATGCAGAATTTTGGGCAAATTCTGCCACTTCGCCTGCTCTGCCCACAGAGAGAAATTGCCAATTTCAGGCTTTTTCTCCCTGAAATTCGGTTTTTTTATGGGAAATGTTTTTTGGTGGCCACAAGAAGTTTCAGACTGAAAACAGATAGTTTGTGAAAAAAACACCATTTCAGATGGTTTGCCAGAAGACATTGATTTTTTCCATTAAATTTTGTTTTAGCGGTCAAAAACATGATATTTCAGGGAAAAAACACATTTCAGGAAGCAAAATCTGCATAGAAAATTGGCACAACAGCCAAAAAATGTCCCTGCAGACAGAACAGAGCTGGAGGCGAATTTAGGCAATATCGTTCCACCAGTAGTGAGGGTAACTTTGCCCACCCCTAGCCTTGACTAGGGGACTGAAAATGAATCTACAGGGACTGGCCACAAAGTCCAGATGAGGGTGTATTAAGAGCTATGCTTTTTCCTTTCTTATTGCTGCTTTTGTTTTCACACCTTAACCTACCTTTCTTCAGTGCAGTGTCTGGGCCCTGTTTTTCACATGTTCTGTTTTTGAGCCCAGTCACAGGCCTCAGAGAAGGCCGGTGCCCTTTGAGGCCTGAATGCTTCCTCCGCCAGTAGCAGGGCCCCAGGGCTTCTGACAGCAGCAGAGGCCCTGTAAGGAGTGGCCTCGAGCGATCAGGTGGGCTCAGCTGAGCCACCTCCACTGGCCTGGGTCCTGTTCCTGGGGCTCCCAGCTCTGTCTGCCTTGACCTCTCCAAGCCCCCTGCTCCAGGGCTCACCTGCTGCCGTCGCCGTGCCAACGGAACCCTCAGGCTGGGCAGAGCATTGTGAAATGACAGCCTCCCCTCCCCCGCCGCTGGGGCCTGGGCCCAGGGCTGGGAGCTTGCAAGGCAAAGGCACACCTCAGCTCAGCTTCTCCTGAGCTGCTCCAGAGCTCGACCCCCCGGGGCCCCAGGGCTGGGGCTCAGAGCAGGAAAGGGCGTTTTATTGGAATGTCCTTTCCTTCTTGATGATTCCTACAAACCGTTTTAAGCTCTGTACATATAGAAAAGCAACATGTGTCATGCCATTTGGGACATGCTGTTCACATGTCTAGCTCCACTAAAACCCTCCTCAGCATATTTCCGAGGCATCAAGGATGAACCAGGAACAGTGCACGGCCCTGACAAATCTGCTTCACTGTCCCAGCTTTAACAGACATCTGAGTGTCACACTACATGGCAGGTCCTGCCAGGGCAACAGCAGGGGAAGCTTCACTCGCACAGTGCTACAGCATGGGCTTCCCTCCTAGTGAACGGGTGCAGCAGGGCAAACTCCTGTCACAGAGAATGGGCACAACCACACTGCAAGCTTCATTCACACATGGTCTGGCTTCCGACAGCAAAGCAAGCCTCCTACATTGCACATACTGCACTGTAAAGCGTTAGTCTTTGGACAGCAGAGCTATCCCTCTGCATCACACATACTGGACACCCTGAAGGGCCTCCTCCAGATTGAATTGTTACTGGATCGCCGTCCTATCCCCCTGCCCCAAACCTCTCCCATTGACTGTCAGCATGCTTCTCCTTACCTTCCTGCAGATACAGCACCCCTCTAGGCCTAACGGATGGCACGCCAAGCTTCACGGGGCACTTTAAGGTATTCAGTCTCCACCTTTTATCTGTCCTGCTCCTCATTTCACCACGAAGAACCACTGGCAGTATTTCAACATCATTTTGAAACTGAAGTTATGGAACAGCTACAAAACCAGGGGAATGGCGCGGCAGGGGATTTCATTCCATTTCATTCTGCCCTTTGGCTGTGTGTGCGCAGTGTCAGAAGAGTTTGAGGACTGCAGAAGACACTGGAATAGATTTCTGGGCGAAAGCGCCAGAGATTCTGGCCCCTGCCCCGATCACCTTACAAACGCCTTACAAACGCCTGGCGGGCTTTGCCCTGGCGGGCAAATGTCTGAGTTGGACACTCAGCGCAGTACCTGAGGAAATTAGAGTGAGGTTTGACTCAGGGACAAGCCTGCCAACCTATGTACTATGGCAGCTGAATGGGGGCATGGGGTCCTCATGTCTCAGGGATCTGCTTCTCTTATCCAAAACATCTTGCCTCCCATCAGCCTTAGCACCTAGCATATGGTAATGAGTGGAGTCTCTACACTTCCCCCGTTGCACATTTGTCAATTCCCAGAGCTCTGTGGCAGACAGGGTAAATGTATCTATGTGTGAGAGAGAGAGGGAGCCAGATAGAGAGAGAGAAAGAGAGAGAGAGAGGGGGGGGAGCAGGCTCTGACAGTCACAATGAGAGAAAAGTGAAGTTGCATCCCCTCAAGCACTCCCCTGCACCCATCAACACAACAGCAAAGTTAGCTTGCATGTTCCCCGTTCTCCCCACTAACCCACCCACCCACCCTCCTCTCTTTCAGGACTTGCAGAGTGCCTAGAGACCCTGGAAATGATGGCAGCGGAGCATGGTACAAACACAAATATCAAAATAGAACTATTCCCCTACTGTCTACAAAACCAAGGAACTACTTCACCTTTGTTTTTTTCCACTTCACATTACAAGAGAAAGACGTCCTTCGTTGGCCCTTTTTACGCACTACCATTCGGTTTACACATTTCATCCTGTTGAGTCTCCCAGTCGGCAAGAGCTATATATTTGGGTGGGTGATCCCAATGAAGTCAATGGAAATAGAGAAGGTGTTAGAACGGTGATGATTGTGTGCTGCAAGTGTCTTTCCCTTGAAGTCCATAGATATCATGGCCTTGACTAGGGGGTGGTCGAAGTGGCCGATAATTTGCTCAGCAGAAAAAATGCAGAATTTTGGGCAAATTCTGCCACTTCGCCTGCTCTGCCCACAGAGAGAAATTGCCAATTTCAGGCTTTTTCTCCCTGAAATTCGGTTTTTTTATGGGAAATGTTTTTTGGTGGCCACAAGAAGTTTCAGACTGAAAACAGATAGTTTGTGAAAAAAACACCATTTCAGATGGTTTGCCAGAAGACATTGATTTTTTCCATTAAATTTTGTTTTAGCGGTCAAAAACATGATATTTCAGGGAAAAAACACATTTCAGGAAGCAAAATCTGCATAGAAAATTGGCACAACAGCCAAAAAATGTCCCTGCAGACAGAACAGAGCTGGAGGCGAATTTAGGCAATATCGTTCCACCAGTAGTGAGGGTAACTTTGCCCACCCCTAGCCTTGACTAGGGGACTGAAAATGAATCTACAGGGACTGGCCACAAAGTCCAGATGAGGGTGTATTAAGAGCTATGCTTTTTCCTTTCTTATTGCTGCTTTTGTTTTCACACCTTAACCTACCTTTCTTCAGTGCAGTGTCTGGGCCCTGTTTTTCACATGTTCTGTTTTTGAGCCCAGTCACAGGCCTCAGAGAAGGCCGGTGCCCTTTGAGGCCTGAATGCTTCCTCTGCCAGTAGCAGGGCCCCAGGGCTTCTGACAGCAGCAAGGGCCCTGTGAGGAGTGGCCTCGAGCGATCAGGTGGGCTCAGCTGAGCCACCTCCACTGGCCTGGGTCCTGTTCCTGGGGCTCCCAGCTCTGTCTGCCTTGACCTCTCCATGCCCCCTGCTCCAGGGCTCACCTGCTGCCGTCGCCGTGCCAACGGAACCCTCAGGCTGGGCAGAGCATTGTGAAATGACAGCCTCCCCTCCCCCGCCGGGGCCTGGGCCCAGGGCTGGGAGCTTTCAAGGCAAAGACACACCACAGCTCAGCTTCTCCTGAGCTGCTCCAGAGCTCGACCCCCCGGGGCCCCAGGGCTGGGGCTCAGAGCAGGAAAGGGCGTTTTATTGGAATGTCCTTTCCTTCTTGATGATTCCTACAAACCGTTTTAAGCTCTGTACATATAGAAAAGCAACATGTGTCATGCCATTTGGGACATGCTGTTCACATGTCTAGCTCCACTAAAACCCTCCTCAGCATATTTCCGAGGCATCAAGGATGAACCAGGAACAGTGCACGGCCCTGACAAATCTGCTTCACTGTCCCAGCTTTAACAGACATCTGAGTGTCACACTACATGGCAGGTCCTGCCAGGGCAACAGCAGGGGAAGCTTCACTCGCACAGTGCTACAGCATGGGCTTCCCTCCTAGTGAACGGGTGCAGCAGGGCAAACTCCTGTCACAGAGAATGGGCACAACCACACTGCAAGCTTCATTCACACATGGTCTGGCTTCCGACAGCAAAGCAAGCCTCCTACATTGCACATACTGCACTGTAAAGCGTTAGTCTTTGGACAGCAGAGCTATCCCTCTGCATCACACATACTGGACACCCTGAAGGGCCTCCTCCAGATTGAATTGTTACTGGATCGCCGTCCTATCCCCCTGCCCCAAACCTCTCCCATTGACTGTCAGCATGCTTCTCCTTACCTTCCTGCAGATACAGCACCCCTCTAGGCCTAACGGATGGCACACCAAGCTTCACGGGGCACTTTAAGGTATTCAGTCTCCACCTTTTATCTGTCCTGCTCCTCATTTCACCACGAAGAACCACTGGCAGTATTTCAACATCATTTTGAAACTGAAGTTATGGAACAGCTACAAAACCAGGGGAATGGCGCGGCAGGGGATTTCATTCCATTTCATTCTGCCCTTTGGCTGTGTGTGCGCAGTGTCAGAAGAGTTTGAGGACTGCAGAAGACACTGGAATAGATTTCTGGGCGAAAGCGCCAGAGATTCTGGCCCCTGCCCCGATCGCCTTACAAACGCCTGGCGGGCTTTGCCCTGGCGGGCAAATGTCTGAGTTGGACACTCAGCGCAGTACCTGAGGAAATTAGAGTGAGGTTTGACTCAGGGACAAGCCTGCCAACCTATGTACTATGGCAGCTGAATGGGGGCATGGGGTCCTCATGTCTCAGGGATCTGCTTCTCTTATCCAAAACATCTTGCCTCCCATCAGCCTTAGCACCTAGCATATGGTAATGAGTGGAGTCTCTACACTTCCCCCGTTGCACATTTGTCAATTCCCAGAGCTCTGTGGCAGACAGGGTAAATGTATCTATGTGTGAGAGAGAGAGGGAGCCAGATAGAGAGAGAGAAAGAGAGAGAGAGAGGGGGGGGAGCAGGCTCTGACAGTCACAATGAGAGAAAAGTGAAGTTGCATCCCCTCAAGCACTCCCCTGCACCCATCAACACAACAGCAAAGTTAGCTTGCATGTTCCCCGTTCTCCCCACTAACCCACCCACCCACCCTCCTCTCTTTCAGGACTTGCAGAGTGCCTAGAGACCCTGGAAATGATGGCAGCGGAGCATGGTACAAACACAAATATCAAAATAGAACTATTCCCCTACTGTCTACAAAACCAAGGAACTACTTCACCTTTGTTTTTTTCCACTTCACATTACAAGAGAAAGACGTCCTTCGTTGGCCCTTTTTACGCACTACCATTCGGTTTACACATTTCATCCTGTTGAGTCTCCCAGTCGGCAAGAGCTATATATTTGGGTGGGTGATCCCAATGAAGTCAATGGAAATAGAGAAGGTGTTAGAACGGTGATGATTGTGTGCTGCAAGTGTCTTTCCCTTGAAGTCCATAGATATCATGGCCTTGACTAGGGGGTGGTCGAAGTGGCCGATAATTTGCTCAGCAGAAAAAATGCAGAATTTTGGGCAAATTCTGCCACTTCGCCTGCTCGGCCCACAGATAGAAATTGCCAATTTCAGGCTTTTTCTCCCTGAAATTCGTTTTTTTTATGGGAAATGTTTTTTGGTGGCCACAAGAAGTTTCAGACTGAAAACAGATAGTTTGTGAAAAAAACACCATTTCAGATGGTTTGCCAGAAGACATTGATTTTTTCCATTAAATTTTGTTTTAGCGGTCAAAAACATGATATTTCAGGGAAAAAACACATTTCAGGAAGCAAAATCTGCATAGAAAATTGGCACAACAGCCAAAAAATGTCCCTGCAGACAGAACAGAGCTGGAGGCGAATTTAGGCAATATCGTTCCACCAGTAGTGAGGGTAACTTTGCCCACCCCTAGCCTTGACTAGGGGACTGAAAATGAATCTACAGGGACTGGCCACAAAGTCCAGATGAGGGTGTATTAAGAGCTATGCTTTTTCCTTTCTTATTGCTGCTTTTGTTTTCACACCTTAACCTACCTTTCTTCAGTGCAGTGTCTGGGCCCTGTTTTTCACATGTTCTGTTTTTGAGCCCAGTCACAGGCCTCAGAGAAGGCCGGTGCCCTTTGAGGCCTGAATGCTTCCTCTGCCAGTAGCAGGGCCCCAGGGCTTCTGACAGCAGCAAGGGCCCTGTGAGGAGTGGCCTCGAGCGATCAGGTGGGCTCAGCTGAGCCACCTCCACTGGCCTGGGTCCTGTTCCTGGGGCTCCCAGCTCTGTCTGCCTTGACCTCTCCATGCCCCCTGCTCCAGGGCTCACCTGCTGCCGTCGCCGTGCCAACGGAACCCTCAGGCTGGGCAGAGCATTGTGAAATGACAGCCTCCCCTCCCCCGCCGCTGGGGCCTGGGCCCAGGGCTGGGAGCTTGCAAGGCAAAGGCACACCTCAGCTCAGCTTCTCCTGAGCTGCTCCAGAGCTCGACCCCCCCGGGGCCCAGGGGCCCCAGGGCTGGGGCTCAGAGCAGGAAAGGGCGTTTTATTGGAATGTCCTTTCCTTCTTGATGATTCCTACAAACCGTTTTAAGCTCTGTACATATAGAAAAGCAACATGTGTCATGCCATTTGGGACATGCTGTTCACATGTCTAGCTCCACTAAAACCCTCCTCAGCATATTTCCGAGGCATCAAGGATGAACCAGGAACAGTGCACGGCCCTGACAAATCTGCTTCACTGTCCCAGCTTTAACAGACATCTGAGTGTCACACTACATGGCAGGTCCTGCCAGGGCAACAGCAGGGGAAGCTTCACTCGCACAGTGCTACAGCATGGGCTTCCCTCCTAGTGAACGGGTGCAGCAGGGCAAACTCCTGTCACAGAGAATGGGCACAACCACACTGCAAGCTTCATTCACACATGGTCTGGCTTCCGACAGCAAAGCAAGCCTCCTACATTGCACATACTGCACTGTAAAGCGTTAGTCTTTGGACAGCAGAGCTATCCCTCTGCATCACACATACTGGACACCCTGAAGGGCCTCCTCCAGATTGAATTGTTACTGGATCGCCGTCCTATCCCTCTGCCCCAAACCTCTCCCAATGACTGTCAGCATGCTTCTCCTTACCTTCCTGCAGATACAGCACCCCTCTAGGCCTAACGGATGGCACGCCAAGCTTCACGGGGCACTTTAAGGTATTCAGTCTCCACCTTTTATCTGTCCTGCTCCTCATTTCACCACGAAGAACCACTGGCAGTATTTCAACATCATTTTGAAACTGAAGTTATGGAACAGCTACAAAACCAGGGGAATGGCGCGGCAGGGGATTTCATTCCATTTCATTCTGCCCTTTGGCTGTGTGTGCGCAGTGTCAGAAGAGTTTGAGGACTGCAGAAGACACTGGAATAGATTTCTGGGCGAAAGCGCCAGAGATTCTGGCCCCTGCCCCGATCGCCTTACAAACGCCTTACAAACGCCTGGCGGGCTTTGCCCTGGCGGGCAAATGTCTGAGTTGGACACTCAGCGCAGTACCTGAGGAAATTAGAGTGAGGTTTGACTCAGGGACAAGCCTGCCAACCTATGTACTATGGCAGCTGAATGGGGGCATGGGGTCCTCATGTCTCAGGGATCTGCTTCTCTTATCCAAAACATCTTGCCTCCCATCAGCCTTAGCACCTAGCATATGGTAATGAGTGGAGTCTCTACACTTCCCCCGTTGCACATTTGTCAATTCCCAGAGCTCTGTGGCAGACAGGGTAAATGTATCTATGTGTGAGAGAGAGAGGGAGCCAGATAGAGAGAGAGAAAGAGAGAGAGAGAGGGGGGGGGAGCAGGCTCTGACAGTCACAATGAGAGAAAAGTGAAGTTGCATCCCCTCAAGCACTCCCCTGCACCCATCAACACAACAGCAAAGTTAGCTTGCATGTTCCCCGTTCTCCCCACTAACCCACCCACCCACCCTCCTCTCTTTCAGGACTTGCAGAGTGCCTAGAGACCCTGGAAATGATGGCAGCGGAGCATGGTACAAACACAAATATCAAAATAGAACTATTCCCCTACTGTCTACAAAACCAAGGAACTACTTCACCTTTGTTTTTTTCCACTTCACATTACAAGAGAAAGACGTCCTTCGTTGGCCCTTTTTACGCACTACCATTCGGTTTACACATTTCATCCTGTTGAGTCTCCCAGTCGGCAAGAGCTATATATTTGGGTGGGTGATCCCAATGAAGTCAATGGAAATAGAGAAGGTGTTAGAACGGTGATGATTGTGTGCTGCAAGTGTCTTTCCCTTGAAGTCCATAGATATCATGGCCTTGACTAGGGGGTGGTCGAAGTGGCCGATAATTTGCTCAGCAGAAAAAATGCAGAATTTTGGGAAAATTCTGCCACTTCGCCTGCTCTGCCCACAGAGAGAAATTGCCAATTTCAGGCTTTTTCTCCCTGAAATTCGTTTTTTTTATGGGAAATGTTTTTTGGTGGCCACAAGAAGTTTCAGACTGAAAACAGATAGTTTGTGAAAAAAACACCATTTCAGATGGTTTGCCAGAAGACATTGATTTTTTCCATTAAATTTTGTTTTAGCGGTCAAAAACATGATATTTCAGGGAAAAAACACATTTCAGGAAGCAAAATCTGCATAGAAAATTGGCACAACAGCCAAAAAATGTCCCTGCAGACAGAACAGAGCTGGAGGCGAATTTAGGCAATATCGTTCCACCAGTAGTGAGGGTAACTTTGCCCACCCCTAGCCTTGACTAGGGGACTGAAAATGAATCTACAGGGACTGGCCACAAAGTCCAGATGAGGGTGTATTAAGAGCTATGCTTTTTCCTTTCTTATTGCTGCTTTTGTTTTCACACCTTAACCTACCTTTCTTCAGTGCAGTGTCTGGGCCCTGTTTTTCACATGTTCTGTTTTTGAGCCCAGTCACAGGCCTCAGAGAAGGCCGGTGCCCTTTGAGGCCTGAATGCTTCCTCCGCCAGTGGCAGGGCCCCAGGGCTTCTGACAGCAGCAGAGGCCCTGTGAGGAGTGGCCTCGAGCGATCGGGTGGGCTCAGCTGAGCCACCTCCACTGGCCTGGGTCCTGTTCCTGGGGCTCCCAGCTCTGTCTGCCTTGACCTCTCCATGCCCCCTGCTCCAGGGCTCACCTGCTGCCGTCGCCGTGCCAACGGAACCCTCAGGCTGGGCAGAGCATTGTGAAATGACAGCCTCCCCTCCCCCGCCGGGGCCTGGGCCCAGGGCTGGGAGCTTGCAAGGCAAAGACACACCTCAGCTCAGCTTCTCCTGAGCTGCTCCAGAGCTCGACCCCCCGGGGCCCCGGGGCCCCAGGGCTGGGGCTCAGAGCAGGAAAGGGCGTTTTATCGGAATGTCCTTTCCTTCTTGATGATTCCTACAAACCGTTTTAAGCTCTGTACATATAGAAAAGCAACATGTGTCATGCCATTTGGGACATGCTGTTCACATGTCTAGCTCCACTAAAACCCTCCTCAGCATATTTCCGAGGCATCAAGGATGAACCAGGAACAGTGCACGGCCCTGACAAATCTGCTTCACTGTCCCAGCTTTAACAGACATCTGAGTGTTACACTACATGGCAGGTCCTGCCAGGGCAACAGCAGGGGAAGCTTCACTCGCACAGTGCTACAGCATGGGCTTCCCTCCTAGTGAACGGGTGCAGCAGGGCAAACTCCTGTCACAGAGAATGGGCACAACCACACTGCAAGCTTCATTCACACATGGTCTGGCTTCCGACAGCAAAGCAAGCCTCCTACATTGCACATACTGCACTGTAAAGCGTTAGTCTTTGGACAGCAGAGCTATCCCTCTGCATCACACATACTGGACACCCTGAAGGGCCTCCTCCAGATTGAATTGTTACTGGATCGCCGTCCTATCCCCCTGCCCCAAACCTCTCCCATTGACTGTCAGCATGCTTCTCCTTACCTTCCTGCAGATACAGCACCCCTCTAGGCCTAACGGATGGCACGCCAAGCTTCATGGGGCACTTTAAGGTATTCAGTCTCCACCTTTTATCTGTCCTGCTCCTCATTTCACCACGAAGAACCACTGGCAGTATTTCAACATCATTTTGAAACTGAAGTTATGGAACAGCTACAAAACCAGGGGAATGGCGCGGCAGGGGATTTCATTCCATTTCATTCTGCCCTTTGGCTGTGTGTGCGCAGTGTCAGAAGAGTTTGAGGACTGCAGAAGACACTGGAATAGATTTCTGGGCGAAAGCGCCAGAGATTCTGGCCCCTGCCCCGATCGCCTTACAAACGCCTTACAAACGCCTGGCGGGCTTTGCCCTGGCGGGCAAATGTCTGAGTTGGACACTCAGCGCAGTACCTGAGGAAATTAGAGTGAGGTTTGACTCAGGGACAAGCCTGCCAACCTATGTACTATGGCAGCTGAATGGGGGCATGGGGTCCTCATGTCTCAGGGATCTGCTTCTCTTATCCAAAACATCTTGCCTCCCATCAGCCTTAGCACCTAGCATATGGTAATGAGTGGAGTCTCTACACTTCCCCCGTTGCACATTTGTCAATTCCCAGAGCTCTGTGGCAGACAGGGTAAATGTATCTATGTGTGAGAGAGAGAGAGGGAGCCAGATAGAGAGAGAGAAAAAGAGAGAGAGAGGGGGGGGAGCAGGCTCTGACAGTCACAATGAGAGAAAAGTGAAGTTGCATCCCCTCAAGCACTCCCCTGCACCCATCAACACAACAGCAAAGTTAGCTTGCATGTTCCCCGTTCTCCCCACTAACCCACCCACCCACCCTCCTCTCTTTCAGGACTTGCAGAGTGCCTAGAGACCCTGGAAATGATGGCAGCGGAGCATGGTACAAACACAAATATCAAAATAGAACTATTCCCCTACTGTCTACAAAACCAAGGAACTACTTCACCTTTGTTTTTTTCCACTTCACATTACAAGAGAAAGACGTCCTTCGTTGGCCCTTTTTACGCACTACCATTCGGTTTACACATTTCATCCTGTTGAGTCTCCCAGTCGGCAAGAGCTATATATTTGGGTGGGTGATCCCAATGAAGTCAATGGAAATAGAGAAGGTGTTAGAACGGTGATGATTGTGTGCTGCAAGTGTCTTTCCCTTGAAGTCCATAGATATCATGGCCTTGACTAGGGGGTAGTCGAAGTGGCCGATAATTTGCTCAGCAGAAAAAATGCAGAATTTTGGGCAAATTCTGCCACTTCGCCTGCTCTGCCCACAGAGAGAAATTGCCAATTTCAGGCTTTTTCTCCCTGAAATTCGTTTTTTTTATGGGAAATGTTTTTTGGTGGCCACAAGAAGTTTCAGACTGAAAACAGATAGTTTGTGAAAAAAACACCATTTCAGATGGTTTGCCAGAAGACATTGATTTTTTCCATTAAATTTTGTTTTAGCGGTCAAAAACATGATATTTCAGGGAAAAAACACATTTCAGGAAGCAAAATCTGCATAGAAAATTGGCACAACAGCGAAAAAATGTCCCTGCAGACAGAACAGAGCTGGAGGCGAATTTAGGCAATATCGTTCCACCAGTAGTGAGGGTAACTTTGCCCACCCCTAGCCTTGACTAGGGGACTGAAAATGAATCTACAGGGACTGGCCACAAAGTCCAGATGAGGGTGTATTAAGAGCTATGCTTTTTCCTTTCTTATTGGTGCTTTTGTTTTCACACCTTAACCTACCTTTCTTCAGTGCAGTGTCTGGGCCCTGTTTTTCACATGTTCTGTTTTTGAGCCCAGTCACAGGCCTCAGAGAAGGCCGGTGCCCTTTGAGGCCTGAATGCTTTCTCTGCCAGTAGCAGGGCCCCAGGGCTTCTGACAGCAGCAAGGGCCCTGTGAGGAGTGGCCTCGAGCGATCAGGTGGGCTCAGCTGAGCCACCTCCACTGGCCTGGGTCCTGTTCCTGGGGCTCCCAGCTCTGTCTGCCTTGACCTCTCCATGCCCCCTGCTCCAGGGCTCACCTGCTGCCGTCGCCGTGCCAACGGAACCCTCAGGCTGGGCAGAGCATTGTGAAATGACAGCCTCCCCTCCCCCGCCGGGGCCTGGGCCCAGGGCTGGGAGCTTGCAAGGCAAAGACACACCACAGCTCAGCTTCTCCTGAGCTGCTCCAGAGCTCGACCCCCCGGGGCCCCAGGGCTGGGGCTCAGAGCAGGAAAGGGCGTTTTATTGGAATGTCCTTTCCTTCTTGATGATTCCTACAAACCGTTTTAAGCTCTGTACATATAGAAAAGCAACATGTGTCATGCCATTTGGGACATGCTGTTCACATGTCTAGCTCCACTAAAACCCTCCTCAGCATATTTCCGAGGCATCAAGGATGAACCAGGAACAGTGCACGGCCCTGACAAATCTGCTTCACTGTCCCAGCTTTAACAGACATCTGAGTGTCACACTACATGGCAGGTCCTGCCAGGGCAACAGCAGGGGAAGCTTCACTCGCACAGTGCTACAGCATGGGCTTCCCTCCTAGTGAACGGGTGCAGCAGGGCAAACTCCTGTCACAGAGAATGGGCACAACCACACTGCAAGCTTCATTCACACATGGTCTGGCTTCCGACAGCAAAGCAAGCCTCCTACATTGCACATACTGCACTGTAAAGCGTTAGTCTTTGGACAGCAGAGCTATCCCTCTGCATCACACATACTGGACACCCTGAAGGGCCTCCTCCAGATTGAATTGTTACTGGATCGCCGTCCTATCCCCCTGCCCCAAACCTCTCCCATTGACTGTCAGCATGCTTCTCCTTACCTTCCTGCAGATACAGCACCCCTCTAGGCCTAACGGATGGCACGCCAAGCTTCACGGGGCACTTTAAGGTATTCAGTCTCCACCTTTTATCTGTCCTGCTCCTCATTTCACCACGAAGAACCACTGGCAGTATTTCAACATCATTTTGAAACTGAAGTTATGGAACAGCTACAAAACCAGGGGAATGGCGCGGCAGGGGATTTCATTCCATTTCATTCTGCCCTTTGGCTGTGTGTGCGCAGTGTCAGAAGAGTTTGAGGACTGCAGAAGACACTGGAATAGATTTCTGGGCGAAAGCGCCAGAGATTCTGGCACCTGCCCCGATCGCCTTACAAACGCCTTACAAACGCCTGGCGGGCTTTGCCCTGGCGGGCAAATGTCTGAGTTGGACACTCAGCGCAGTACCTGAGGAAATTAGAGTGAGGTTTGACTCAGGGACAAGCCTGCCAACCTATGTACTATGGCAGCTGAATGGGGGCATGGGGTCCTCATGTCTCAGGGATCTGCTTCTCTTATCCAAAACATCTTGCCTCCCATCAGCCTTAGCACCTAGCATATGGTAATGAGTGGAGTCTCTACACTTCCCCCGTTGCACATTTGTCAATTCCCAGAGCTCTGTGGCAGACAGGGTAAATGTATCTATGTGTGAGAGAGAGAGGGAGCCAGATAGAGAGAGAGAAAGAGAGAGAGAGAGGGGGGGGAGCAGGCTCTGACAGTCACAATGAGAGAAAAGTGAAGTTGCATCCCCTCAAGCACTCCCCTGCACCCATCAACACAACAGCAAAGTTAGCTTGCATGTTCCCCGTTCTCCCCACTAACCCACCCACCCACCCTCCTCTCTTTCAGGACTTGCAGAGTGCCTAGAGACCCTGGAAATGATGGCAGCGGAGCATGGTACAAACACAAATATCAAAATAGAACTATTCCCCTACTGTCTACAAAACCAAGGAACTACTTCACCTTTGTTTTTTTCCACTTCACATTACAAGAGAAAGATGTCCTTCGTTGGCCCTTTTTACGCACTACCATTCGGTTTACACATTTCATCCTGTTGAGTCTCCCAGTCGGCAAGAGCTATATATTTGGGTGGGTGATCCCAATGAAGTCAATGGAAATAGAGAAGGTGTTAGAACGGTGATGATTGTGTGCTGCAAGTGTCTTTCCCTTGAAGTCCATAGATATCATGGCCTTGACTAGGGGGTGGTCGAAGTGGCCGATAATTTGCTCAGCAGAAAAAATGCAGAATTTTGGGCAAATTCTGCCACTTCGCCTGCTCTGCCCACAGAGAGAAATTGCCAATTTCAGGCTTTTTCTCCCTGAAATTCGTTTTTTTTATGGGAAATGTTTTTTGGTGGCCACAAGAAGTTTCAGACTGAAAACAGATAGTTTGTGAAAAAAACACCATTTCAGATGGTTTGCCAGAAGACATTGATTTTTTCCATTAAATTTTGTTTTAGCGGTCAAAAACATGATATTTCAGGGAAAAAACACATTTCAGGAAGCAAAATCTGCATAGAAAATTGGCACAACAGCCAAAAAATGTCCCTGCAGACAGAACAGAGCTGGAGGCGAATTTAGGCAATATCGTTCCACCAGTAGTGAGGGTAACTTTGCCCACCCCTAGCCTTGACTAGGGGACTGAAAATGAATCTACAGGGACTGGCCACAAAGTCCAGATGAGGGTGTATTAAGAGCTATGCTTTTTCCTTTCTTATTGCTGCTTTTGTTTTCACACCTTAACCTACCTTTCTTCAGTGCAGTGTCTGGGCCCTGTTTTTCACATGTTCTGTTTTTGAGCCCAGTCACAGGCCTCAGAGAAGGCCGGTGCCCTTTGAGGCCTGAATGCTTCCTCTGCCAGTAGCAGGGCCCCAGGGCTTCTGACAGCAGCAAGGGCCCTGTGAGGAGTGGCCTCGAGCGATCAGGTGGGCTCAGCTGAGCCACCTCCACTGGCCTGGGTCCTGTTCCTGGGGCTCCCAGCTCTGTCTGCCTTGACCTCTCCATGCCCCCTGCTCCAGGGCTCACCTGCTGCCGTCGCCGTGCCAACGGAACCCTCAGGCTGGGCAGAGCATTGTGAAATGACAGCCTCCCCTCCCCCGCCGCTGGGGCCTGGGCCCAGGGCTGGGAGCTTGCAAGGCAAAGACACACCACAGCTCAGCTTCTCCTGAGCTGCTCCAGAGCTCGACCCCCCGGGGCCCCGGGGCCCCAGGGCTGGGGCTCAGAGCAGGAAAGGGCGTTTTATTGGACTGTCCTTTCCTTCTTGATGATTCCTACAAACCGTTTTAAGCTCTGTACATATAGAAAAGCAACATGTGTCATGCCATTTGGGACTTGCTGTTCACATGTCTAGCATATTTCCGAGGCATCAAGGATGAACCAGGAACAGTGCACGGCCCTGACAAATCTGCTTCACTGTCCCAGCTTTAACAGACATCTGAGTGTCACACTACATGGCAGGTCCTGCCAGGGCAACAGCAGGGGAAGCTTCACTCGCACAGTGCTACAGCATGGGCTTCCCTCCTAGTGAACGGGTGCAGCAGGGCAAACTCCTGTCACAGAGAATGGGCACAACCACACTGCAAGCTTCATTCACACATGGTCTGGCTTCCGACAGCAAAGCAAGCCTCCTACATTGCACATACTGCACTGTAAAGCGTTAGTCTTTGGACAGCAGAGCTATCCCTCTGCATCACACATACTGGACACCCTGAAGGGCCTCCTCCAGATTGAATTGTTACTGGATCGCCGTCCTATCCCCCTGCCCCAAACCTCTCCCATTGACTGTCAGCATGCTTCTCCTTACCTTCCTGCAGATACAGCACCCCTCTAGGCCTAACGGATGGCACGCCAAGCTTCACGGGGCACTTTAAGGTATTCAGTCTCCACCTTTTATCTGTCCTGCTCCTCATTTCACCACGAAGAACCACTGGCAGTATTTCAACATCATTTTGAAACTGAAGTTATGGAACAGCTACAAAACCAGGGGAATGGCGCGGCAGGGGATTTCATTCCATTTCATTCTGCCCTTTGGCTGTGTGTGTGCAGTGTCAGAAGAGTTTGAGGACTGCAGAAGACACTGGAATAGATTTCTGGGCGAAAAAGCCAGAGATTCTGGCCCCTGCCCCGATCGCCTTACAAACGCCTTACAAACGCCTGGCGGGCTTTGCCCTGGCGGGCAAATGTCTGAGTTGGACACTCAGCGCAGTACCTGAGGAAATTAGAGTGAGGTTTGACTCAGGGACAAGCCTGCCAACCTATGTACTATGGCAGCTGAATGGGGGCATGGGGTCCTCATGTCTCAGGGATCTGCTTCTCTTATCCAAAACATCTTGCCTCCCATCAGCCTTAGCACCTAGCATATGGTAATGAGTGGAGTCTCTACACTTCCCCCGTTGCACATTTGTCAATTCCCAGAGCTCTGTGGCAGACAGGGTAAATGTATCTATGTGTGAGAGAGAGAGGGAGCCAGATAGAGAGAGAGAAAGAGAGAGAGAGAGGGGGGGGAGCAGGCTCTGACAGTCACAATGAGAGAAAAGTGAAGTTGCATCCCCTCAAGCACTCCCCTGCACCCATCAACACAACAGCAAAGTTAGCTTGCATGTTCCCCGTTCTCCCCACTAACCCACCCACCCACCCTCCTCTCTTTCAGGACTTGCAGAGTGCCTAGAGACCCTGGAAATGATGGCAGCGGAGCATGGTACAAACACAAATATCAAAATAGAACTATTCCCCTACTGTCTACAAAACCAAGGAACTACTTCACCTTTGTTTTTTTCCACTTCACATTACAAGAGAAAGACGTCCTTCGTTGGCCCTTTTTACGCACTACCATTCGGTTTACACATTTCATCCTGTTGAGTCTCCCAGTCGGCAAGAGCTATATATTTGGGTGGGTGATCCCAATGAAGTCAATGGAAATAGAGAAGGTGTTAGAACGGTGATGATTGTGTGCTGCAAGTGTCTTTCCCTTGAAGTCCATAGATATCATGGCCTTGACTAGGGGGTGGTCGAAGTGGCCGATAATTTGCTCAGCAGAAAAAATGCAGAATTTTGGGCAAATTCTGCCACTTCGCCTGCTCTGCCCACAGAGAGAAATTGCCAATTTCAGGCTTTTTCTCCCTGAAATTCGGTTTTTTTATGGGAAATGTTTTTTGGTGGCCACAAGAAGTTTCAGACTGAAAACAGATAGTTTGTGAAAAAAACACCATTTCAGATGGTTTGCCAGAAGACATTGATTTTTTCCATTAAATTTTGTTTTAGCGGTCAAAAACATGATATTTCAGGGAAAAAACACATTTCAGGAAGCAAAATCTGCATAGAAAATTGAAACAACAGCCAAAAAATGTCCCTGCAGACAGAACAGAGCTGGAGGCGAATTTAGGCAATATCGTTCCACCAGTAGTGAGGGTAACTTTGCCCACCCCTAGCCTTGACTAGGGGACTGAAAATGAATCTACAGGGACTGGCCACAAAGTCCAGATGAGGGTGTATTAAGAGCTATGCTTTTTCCTTTCTTATTGGTGCTTTTGTTTTCACACCTTAACCTACCTTTCTTCAGTGCAGTGTCTGGGCCCTGTTTTTCACATGTTCTGTTTTTGAGCCCAGTCACAGGCCTCAGAGAAGGCCGGTGCCCTTTGAGGCCTGAATGCTTCCTCTGCCAGTAGCAGGGCCCCAGGGCTTCTGACAGCAGCAAGGGCCCTGTGAGGAGTGGCCTCGAGCGATCAGGTGGGCTCAGCTGAGCCACCTCCACTGGCCTGGGTCCTGTTCCTGGGGCTCCCAGCTCTGTCTGCCTTGACCTCTCCATGCCCCCTGCTCCAGGGCTCACCTGCTGCCGTCGCCGTGCCAACGGAACCCTCAGGCTGGGCAGAGCATTGTGAAATGACAGCCTCCCCTCCCCCGCCGGGGCCTGGGCCCAGGGCTGGGAGCTTGCAAGGCAAAGACACACCACAGCTCAGCTTCTCCTGAGCTGCTCCAGAGCTCGACCCCCCGGGGCCCCGGGGCCCCAGGGCTGGGGCTCAGAGCAGGAAAGGGCGTTTTATTGGAATGTCCTTTCCTTCTTGATGATTCCTACAAACCGTTTTAAGCTCTGTACATATAGAAAAGCAACATGTGTCATGCCATTTGGGACATGCTGTTCACATGTCTAGCTCCACTAAAACCCTCCTCAGCATATTTCCGAGGCATCAAGGATGAACCAGGAACAGTGCACGGCCCTGACAAATCTGCTTCACTGTCCCAGCTTTAACAGACATCTGAGTGTCACACTACATGGCAGGTCCTGCCAGGGCAACAGCAGGGGAAGCTTCACTCGCACAGTGCTACAGCATGGGCTTCCCTCCTAGTGAACGGGTGCAGCAGGGCAAACTCCTGTCACAGAGAATGGGCACAACCACACTGCAAGCTTCATTCACACATGGTCTGGCTTCCGACAGCAAAGCAAGCCTCCTACATTGCACATACTGCACTGTAAAGCGTTAGTCTTTGGACAGCAGAGCTATCCCTCTGCATCACACATACTGGACACCCTGAAGGGCCTCCTCCAGATTGAATTGTTACTGGATCGCCGTCCTATCCCCCTGCCCCAAACCTCTCCCATTGACTGTCAGCATGCTTCTCCTTACCTTCCTGCAGATACAGCACCCCTCTAGGCCTACTGGATGGCACGCCAAGCTTCACGGGGCACTTTAAGGTATTCAGTCTCCACCTTTTATCTGTCCTGCTCCTCATTTCACCACGAAGAACCACTGGCAGTATTTCAACATCATTTTGAAACTGAAGTTATGGAACAGCTACAAAACCAGGGGAATGGCGCGGCAGGGGATTTCATTCCATTTCATTCTGCCCTTTGGCTGTGTGTGCGCAGTGTCAGAAGAGTTTGAGGACTGCAGAAGACACTGGAATAGATTTCTGGGCGAAAGCGCCAGAGATTCTGGCCCCTGCCCCGATCGCCTTACAAACGCCTTACAAACGCCTGGCGGGCTTTGCCCTGGCGGGCAAATGTCTGAGTTGGACACTCAGCGCAGTACCTGAGGAAATTAGAGTGAGGTTTGACTCAGGGACAAGCCTGCCAACCTATGTACTATGGCAGCTGAATGGGGGCATGGGGTCCTCATGTCTCAGGGATCTGCTTCTCTTATCCAAAACATCTTGCCTCCCATCAGCCTTAGCACCTAGCATATGGTAATGAGTGGAGTCTCTACACTTCCCCCGTTGCACATTTGTCAATTCCCAGAGCTCTGTGGCAGACAGGGTAAATGTATCTATGTGTGAGAGAGAGAGGGAGCCAGATAGAGAGAGAGAAAGAGAGAGAGAGAGAGGGGGGGGGAGCAGGCTCTGACGGTCACAATGAGAGAAAAGTGAAGTTGCATCCCCTCAAGCACTCCCCTGCACCCATCAACACAACAGCAAAGTTAGCTTGCATGTTCCCCGTTCTCCCCACTAACCCACCCACCCACCCTCCTCTCTTTCAGGACTTGCAGAGTGCCTAGAGACCCTGGAAATGATGGCAGCGGAGCATGGTACAAACACAAATATCAAAATAGAACTATTCCCCTACTGTCTACAAAACCAAGGAACTACTTCACCTTTGTTTTTTTCCACTTCACATTACAAGAGAAAGACGTCCTTCGTTGGCCCTTTTTACGCACTACCATTCGGTTTACACATTTCATCCTGTTGAGTCTCCCAGTCGGCAAGAGCTATATATTTGGGTGGGTGATCCCAATGAAGTCAATGGAAATAGAGAAGGTGTTAGAACGGTGATGATTGTGTGCTGCAAGTGTCTTTCCCTTGAAGTCCATAGATATCATGGCCTTGACTAGGGGGTGGTCGAAGTGGCCGATAATTTGCTCAGCAGAAAAAATGCAGAATTTTGGGCAAATTCTGCCACTTCGCCTGCTCTGCCCACAGAGAGAAATTGCCAATTTCAGGCTTTTTCTCCCTGAAATTCGTTTTTTTTATGGGAAATGTTTTTTGGTGGCCACAAGAAGTTTCAGACTGAAAACAGATAGTTTGTGAAAAAAACACCATTTCAGATGGTTTGCCAGAAGACATTGATTTTTTCCATTAAATTTTGTTTTAGCGGTCAAAAACATGATATTTCAGGGAAAAAACACATTTCAGGAAGCAAAATCTGCATAGAAAATTGGCACAACAGCCAAAAAATGTCCCTGCAGACAGAACAGAGCTGGAGGCGAATTTAGGCAATATCGTTCCACCAGTAGTGAGGGTAACTTTGCCCACCCCTAGCCTTGACTAGGGGACTGAAAATGAATCTACAGGGACTGGCCACAAAGTCCAGATGAGGGTGTATTAAGAGCTATGCTTTTTCCTTTCTTATTGCTGCTTTTGTTTTCACACCTTAACCTACCTTTCTTCAGTGCAGTGTCTGGGCCCTGTTTTTCACATGTTCTGTTTTTGAGCCCAGTCACAGGCCTCAGAGAAGGCCGGTGCCCTTTGAGGCCTGAATGCTTCCTCTGCCAGTAGCAGGGCCCCAGGGCTTCTGACAGCAGCAAGGGCCCTGTGAGGAGTGGCCTCGAGCGATCAGGTGGGCTCAGCTGAGCCACCTCCACTGGCCTGGGTCCTGTTCCTGGGGCTCCCAGCTCTGTCTGCCTTGACCTCTCCATGCCCCCTGCTCCAGGGCTCACCTGCTGCCGTCGCCGTGCCAACGGAACCCTCAGGCTGGGCAGAGCATTGTGAAATGACAGCCTCCCCTCCCCCGCCGGGGCCTGGGCCCAGGGCTGGGAGCTTGCAAGGCAAAGACACACCACAGCTCAGCTTCTCCTGAGCTGCTCCAGAGCTCGACCCCCCGGGGCCCCGGGGCCCCAGGGCTGGGGCTCAGAGCAGGAAAGGGCGTTTTATTGGAATGTCCTTTCCTTCTTGATGATTCCTACAAACCGTTTTAAGCTCTGTACATATAGAAAAGCAACATGTGTCATGCCATTTGGGACATGCTGTTCACATGTCTAGCTCCACTAAAACCCTCCTCAGCATATTTCCGAGGCATCAAGGATGAACCAGGAACAGTGCACGGCCCTGACAAATCTGCTTCACTGTCCCAGCTTTAACAGACATCTGAGTGTCACACTACATGGCAGGTCCTGCCAGGGCAACAGCAGGGGAAGCTTCACTCGCACAGTGCTACAGCATGGGCTTCCCTCCTAGTGAACGGGTGCAGCAGGGCAAACTCCTGTCACAGAGAATGGGCACAACCACACTGCAAGCTTCATTCACACATGGTCTGGCTTCCGACAGCAAAGCAAGCCTCCTACATTGCACATACTGCACTGTAAAGTGTTAGTCTTTGGACAGCAGAGCTATCCCTCTGCATCACACATACTGGACACCCTGAAGGGCCTCCTCCAGATTGAATTGTTACTGGATCGCCGTCCTATCCCCCTGCCCCAAACCTCTCCCATTGACTGTCAGCATGCTTCTCCTTACCTTCCTGCAGATACAGCACCCCTCTAGGCCTAACGGATGGCACGCCAAGCTTCACGGGGCACTTTAAGGTATTCAGTCTCCACCTTTTATCTGTCCTGCTCCTCATTTCACCACGAAGAACCACTGGCAGTATTTCAACATCATTTTGAAACTGAAGTTATGGAACAGCTACAAAACCAGGGGAATGGCGCGGCAGGGGATTTCATTCCATTTCATTCTGCCCTTTGGCTGTGTGTGTGCAGTGTCAGAAGAGTTTGAGGACTGCAGAAGACACTGGAATAGATTTCTGGGCGAAAAAGCCAGAGATTCTGGCCCCTGCCCCGATCGCCTTACAAACGCCTTACAAACGCCTGGCGGGCTTTGCCCTGGCGGGCAAATGTCTGAGTTGGACACTCAGCGCAGTACCTGAGGAAATTAGAGTGAGGTTTGACTCAGGGACAAGCCTGCCAACCTATGTACTATGGCAGCTGAATGGGGGCATGGGGTCCTCATGTCTCAGGGATCTGCTTCTCTTATCCAAAACATCTTGCCTCCCATCAGCCTTAGCACCTAGCATATGGTAATGAGTGGAGTCTCTACACTTCCCCCGTTGCACATTTGTCAATTCCCAGAGCTCTGTGGCAGACAGGGTAAATGTATCTATGTGTGAGAGAGAGAGGGAGCCAGATAGAGAGAGAGAAAGAGAGAGAGAGAGGGGGGGGAGCAGGCTCTGACAGTCACAATGAGAGAAAAGTGAAGTTGCATCCCCTCAAGCACTCCCCTGCACCCATCAACACAACAGCAAAGTTAGCTTGCATGTTCCCCGTTCTCCCCACTAACCCACCCACCCACCCTCCTCTCTTTCAGGACTTGCAGAGTGCCTAGAGACCCTGGAAATTATGGCAGCGGAGCATGGTACAAACACAAATATCAAAATAGAACTATTCCCCTACTGTCTACAAAACCAAGGAACTACTTCACCTTTGTTTTTTTCCACTTCACATTACAAGAGAAAGACGTCCTTCGTTGGCCCTTTTTACGCACTACCATTCGGTTTACACATTTCATCCTGTTGAGTCTCCCAGTCGGCAAGAGCTATATATTTGGGTGGGTGATCCCAATGAAGTCAATGGAAATAGAGAAGGTGTTAGAACGGTGATGATTGTGTGCTGCAAGTGTCTTTCCCTTGAAGTCCATAGATATCATGGCCTTGACTAGGGGGTGGTCGAAGTGGCCGATAATTTGCTCAGCAGAAAAAATGCAGAATTTTGGGCAAATTCTGCCACTTCGCCTGCTCTGCCCACAGAGAGAAATTGCCAATTTCAGGCTTTTTCTCCCTGAAATTCGGTTTTTTTATGGGAAATGTTTTTTGGTGGCCACAAGAAGTTTCAGACTGAAAACAGATAGTTTGTGAAAAAAACACCATTTCAGATGGTTTGCCAGAAGACATTGATTTTTTCCATTAAATTTTGTTTTAGCGGTCAAAAACATGATATTTCAGGGAAAAAACACATTTCAGGAAGCAAAATCTGCATAGAAAATTGGCACAACAGCCAAAAAATGTCCCTGCAGACAGAACAGAGCTGGAGGCGAATTTAGGCAATATCGTTCCACCAGTAGTGAGGGTAACTTTGCCCACCCCTAGCCTTGACTAGGGGACTGAAAATGAATCTACAGGGACTGGCCACAAAGTCCAGATGAGGGTGTATTAAGAGCTATGCTTTTTCCTTTCTTATTGGTGCTTTTGTTTTCACACCTTAACCTACCTTTCTTCAGTGCAGTGTCTGGGCCCTGTTTTTCACATGTTCTGTTTTTGAGCCCAGTCACAGGCCTCAGAGAAGGCCGGTGCCCTTTGAGGCCTGAATGCTTCCTCTGCCAGTAGCAGGGCCCCAGGGCTTCTGACAGCAGCAAGGGCCCTGTGAGGAGTGGCCTCGAGCGATCAGGTGGGCTCAGCTGAGCCACCTCCACTGGCCTGGGTCCTGTTCCTGGGGCTCCCAGCTCTGTCTGCCTTGACCTCTCCATGCCCCCTGCTCCAGGGCTCACCTGCTGCCGTCGCCGTGCCAACGGAACCCTCAGGCTGGGCAGAGCATTGTGAAATGACAGCCTCCCCTCCCCCGCCGGGGCCTGGGCCCAGGGCTGGGAGCTTGCAAGGCAAAGACACACCACAGCTCAGCTTCTCCTGAGCTGCTCCAGAGCTCGACCCCCCGGGGCCCCAGGGCTGGGGCTCAGAGCAGGAAAGGGCGTTTTATTGGAATGTCCTTTCCTTCTTGATGATTCCTACAAACCGTTTTAAGCTCTGTACATATAGAAAAGCAACATGTGTCATGCCATTTGGGACATGCTGTTCACATGTCTAGCTCCACTAAAACCCTCCTCAGCATATTTCCGAGGCATCAAGGATGAACCAGGAACAGTGCACGGCCCTGACAAATCTGCTTCACTGTCCCAGCTTTAACAGACATCTGAGTGTCACACTACATGGCAGGTCCTGCCAGGGCAACAGCAGGGGAAGCTTCACTCGCACAGTGCTACAGCATGGGCTTCCCTCCTAGTGAACGGGTGCAGCAGGGCAAACTCCTGCAGCAGGGCAAACTCCTGTCACAGAGAATGGGCACAACCACACTGCAAGCTTCATTCACACATGGTCTGGCTTCCGACAGCAAAGCAAGCCTCCTACATTGCACATACTGCACTGTAAAGCGTTAGTCTTTGGACAGCAGAGCTATCCCTCTGCATCACACATACTGGACACCCTGAAGGGCCTCCTCCAGATTGAATTGTTACTGGATCGCCGTCCTATCCCCCTGCCCCAAACCTCTCCCATTGACTGTCAGCATGCTTCTCCTTACCTTCCTGCAGATACAGCACCCCTCTAGGCCTAACGGATGGCACGCCAAGCTTCACGGGGCACTTTAAGGTATTCAGTCTCCACCTTTTATCTGTCCTGCTCCTCATTTCACCACGAAGAACCACTGGCAGTATTTCAACATCATTTTGAAACTGAAGTTATGGAACAGCTACAAAACCAGGGGAATGGCGCGGCAGGGGATTTCATTCCATTTCATTCTGCCCTTTGGCTGTGTGTGCGCAGTGTCAGAAGAGTTTGAGGACTGCAGAAGACACTGGAATAGATTTCTGGGCGAAAGCGCCAGAGATTCTGGCACCTGCCCCGATCGCCTTACAAACGCCTTACAAACGCCTGGCGGGCTTTGCCCTGGCGGGCAAATGTCTGAGTTGGACACTCAGCGCAGTACCTGAGGAAATTAGAGTGAGGTTTGACTCAGGGACAAGCCTGCCAACCTATGTACTATGGCAGCTGAATGGGGGCATGGGGTCCTCATGTCTCAGGGATCTGCTTCTCTTATCCAAAACATCTTACCTCCCATCAGCCTTAGCACCTAGCATATGGTAATGAGTGGAGTCTCTACACTTCCCCCGTTGCACATTTGTCAATTCCCAGAGCTCTGTGGCAGACAGGGTAAATGTATCTATGTGTGAGAGAGAGAGGGAGCCAGATAGAGAGAGAGAAAGAGAGAGAGAGAGGGGGGGGAGCAGGCTCTGACAGTCACAATGAGAGAAAAGTGAAGTTGCATCCCCTCAAGCACTCCCCTGCACCCATCAACACAACAGCAAAGTTAGCTTGCATGTTCCCCGTTCTCCCCACTAACCCACCCACCCACCCTCCTCTCTTTCAGGACTTGCAGAGTGCCTAGAGACCCTGGAAATGATGGCAGCGGAGCATGGTACAAACACAAATATCAAAATAGAACTATTCCCCTACTGTCTACAAAACCAAGGAACTACTTCACCTTTGTTTTTTTCCACTTCACATTACAAGAGAAAGATGTCCTTCGTTGGCCCTTTTTACGCACTACCATTCGGTTTACACATTTCATCCTGTTGAGTCTCCCAGTCGGCAAGAGCTATATATTTGGGTGGGTGATCCCAATGAAGTCAATGGAAATAGAGAAGGTGTTAGAACGGTGATGATTGTGTGCTGCAAGTGTCTTTCCCTTGAAGTCCATAGATATCATGGCCTTGACTAGGGGGTGGTCGAAGTGGCCGATAATTTGCTCAGCAGAAAAAATGCAGAATTTTGGGCAAATTCTGCCACTTCGCCTGCTCTGCCCACAGAGAGAAATTGCCAATTTCAGGCTTTTTCTCCCTGAAATTCGTTTTTTTTATGGGAAATGTTTTTTGGTGGCCACAAGAAGTTTCAGACTGAAAACAGATAGTTTGTGAAAAAAACACCATTTCAGATGGTTTGCCAGAAGACATTGATTTTTTCCATTAAATTTTGTTTTAGCGGTCAAAAACATGATATTTCAGGGAAAAAACACATTTCAGGAAGCAAAATCTGCATAGAAAATTGGCACAACAGCCAAAAAATGTCCCTGCAGACAGAACAGAGCTGGAGGCGAATTTAGGCAATATCGTTCCACCAGTAGTGAGGGTAACTTTGCCCACCCCTAGCCTTGACTAGGGGACTGAAAATGAATCTACAGGGACTGGCCACAAAGTCCAGATGAGGGTGTATTAAGAGCTATGCTTTTTCCTTTCTTATTGCTGCTTTTGTTTTCACACCTTAACCTACCTTTCTTCAGTGCAGTGTCTGGGCCCTGTTTTTCACATGTTCTGTTTTTGAGCCCAGTCACAGGCCTCAGAGAAGGCCGGTGCCCTTTGAGGCCTGAATGCTTCCTCTGCCAGTAGCAGGGCCCCAGGGCTTCTGACAGCAGCAAGGGCCCTGTGAGGAGTGGCCTCGAGCGATCAGGTGGGCTCAGCTGAGCCACCTCCACTGGCCTGGGTCCTGTTCCTGGGGCTCCCAGCTCTGTCTGCCTTGACCTCTCCATGCCCCCTGCTCCAGGGCTCTCCTGCTGCCGTCGCCGTGCCAACGGAACCCTCAGGCTGGGCAGAGCATTGTGAAATGACAGCCTCCCCTCCCCCGCCGCTGGGGCCTGGGCCCAGGGCTGGGAGCTTGCAAGGCAAAGACACACCACAGCTCAGCTTCTCCTGAGCTGCTCCAGAGCTCGACCCCCCGGGGCCCCGGGGCCCCAGGGCTGGGGCTCAGAGCAGGAAAGGGCGTTTTATTGGAATGTCCTTTCCTTCTTGATGATTCCTACAAACCGTTTTAAGCTCTGTACATATAGAAAAGCAACATGTGTCATGCCATTTGGGACTTGCTGTTCACATGTCTAGCTCCACTAAAACCCTCCTCAGCATATTTCCGAGGCATCAAGGATGAACCAGGAACAGTGCACGGCCCTGACAAATCTGCTTCACTGTCCCAGCTTTAACAGACATCTGAGTGTCACACTACATGGCAGGTCCTGCCAGGGCAACAGCAGGGGAAGCTTCACTCGCACAGTGCTACAGCATGGGCTTCCCTCCTAGTGAACGGGTGCAGCAGGGCAAACTCCTGTCACAGAGAATGGGCACAACCACACTGCAAGCTTCATTCACACATGGTCTGGCTTCCGACAGCAAAGCAAGCCTCCTACATTGCACATACTGCACTGTAAAGCGTTAGTCTTTGGACAGCAGAGCTATCCCTCTGCATCACACATACTGGACACCCTGAAGGGCCTCCTCCAGATTGAATTGTTACTGGATCGCCGTCCTATCCCCCTGCCCCAAACCTCTCCCATTGACTGTCAGCATGCTTCTCCTTACCTTCCTGCAGATACAGCACCCCTCTAGGCCTAACGGATGGCACGCCAAGCTTCACGGGGCACTTTAAGGTATTCAGTCTCCACCTTTTATCTGTCCTGCTCCTCATTTCACCACGAAGAACCACTGGCAGTATTTCAACATCATTTTGAAACTGAAGTTATGGAACAGCTACAAAACCAGGGGAATGGCGCGGCAGGGGATTTCATTCCATTTCATTCTGCCCTTTGGCTGTGTGTGTGCAGTGTCAGAAGAGTTTGAGGACTGCAGAAGACACTGGAATAGATTTCTGGGCGAAAAAGCCAGAGATTCTGGCCCCTGCCCCGATCGCCTTACAAACGCCTTACAAACGCCTGGCGGGCTTTGCCCTGGCGGGCAAATGTCTGAGTTGGACACTCAGCGCAGTACCTGAGGAAATTAGAGTGAGGTTTGACTCAGGGACAAGCCTGCCAACCTATGTACTATGGCAGCTGAATGGGGGCATGGGGTCCTCATGTCTCAGGGATCTGCTTCTCTTATCCAAAACATCTTGCCTCCCATCAGCCTTAGCACCTAGCATATGGTAATGAGTGGAGTCTCTACACTTCCCCCGTTGCACATTTGTCAATTCCCAGAGCTCTGTGGCAGACAGGGTAAATGTATCTATGTGTGAGAGAGAGAGGGAGCCAGATAGAGAGAGAGAAAGAGAGAGAGAGAGGGGGGGGAGCAGGCTCTGACAGTCACAATGAGAGAAAAGTGAAGTTGCATCCCCTCAAGCACTCCCCTGCACCCATCAACACAACAGCAAAGTTAGCTTGCATGTTCCCCGTTCTCCCCACTAACCCACCCACCCACCCTCCTCTCTTTCAGGACTTGCAGAGTGCCTAGAGACCCTGGAAATGATGGCAGCGGAGCATGGTACAAACACAAATATCAAAATAGAACTATTCCCCTACTGTCTACAAAACCAAGGAACTACTTCACCTTTGTTTTTTTCCACTTCACATTACAAGAGAAAGACGTCCTTCGTTGGCCCTTTTTACGCACTACCATTCGGTTTACACATTTCATCCTGTTGAGTCTCCCAGTCGGCAAGAGCTATATATTTGGGTGGGTGATCCCAATGAAGTCAATGGAAATAGAGAAGGTGTTAGAACGGTGATGATTGTGTGCTGCAAGTGTCTTTCCCTTGAAGTCCATAGATATCATGGCCTTGACTAGGGGGTGGTCGAAGTGGCCGATAATTTGCTCAGCAGAAAAAATGCAGAATTTTGGGCAAATTCTGCCACTTCGCCTGCTCTGCCCACAGAGAGAAATTGCCAATTTCAGGCTTTTTCTCCCTGAAATTCGGTTTTTTTATGGGAAATGTTTTTTGGTGGCCACAAGAAGTTTCAGACTGAAAACAGATAGTTTGTGAAAAAAACACCATTTCAGATGGTTTGCCAGAAGACATTGATTTTTTCCATTAAATTTTGTTTTAGCGGTCAAAAACATGATATTTCAGGGAAAAAACACATTTCAGGAAGCAAAATCTGCATAGAAAATTGGCACAACAGCCAAAAAATGTCCCTGCAGACAGAACAGAGCTGGAGGCGAATTTAGGCAATATCGTTCCACCAGTAGTGAGGGTAACTTTGCCCACCCCTAGCCTTGACTAGGGGACTGAAAATGAATCTACAGGGACTGGCCACAAAGTCCAGATGAGGGTGTATTAAGAGCTATGCTTTTTCCTTTCTTATTGGTGCTTTTGTTTTCACACCTTAACCTACCTTTCTTCAGTGCAGTGTCTGGGCCCTGTTTTTCACATGTTCTGTTTTTGAGCCCAGTCACAGGCCTCAGAGAAGGCCGGTGCCCTTTGAGGCCTGAATGCTTCCTCTGCCAGTAGCAGGGCCCCAGGGCTTCTGACAGCAGCAAGGGCCCTGTGAGGAGTGGCCTCGAGCGATCAGGTGGGCTCAGCTGAGCCACCTCCACTGGCCTGGGTCCTGTTCCTGGGGCTCCCAGCTCTGTCTGCCTTGACCTCTCCATGCCCCCTGCTCCAGGGCTCACCTGCTGCCGTCGCCGTGCCAACGGAACCCTCAGGCTGGGCAGAGCATTGTGAAATGACAGCCTCCCCTCCCCCGCCGGGGCCTGGGCCCAGGGCTGGGAGCTTGCAAGGCAAAGACACACCACAGCTCAGCTTCTCCTGAGCTGCTCCAGAGCTCGACCCCCCGGGGCCCCGGGGCCCCAGGGCTGGGGCTCAGAGCAGGAAAGGGCGTTTTATTGGAATGTCCTTTCCTTCTTGATGATTCCTACAAACCGTTTTAAGCTCTGTACATATAGAAAAGCAACATGTGTCATGCCATTTGGGACATGCTGTTCACATGTCTAGCTCCACTAAAACCCTCCTCAGCATATTTCCGAGGCATCAAGGATGAACCAGGAACAGTGCACGGCCCTGACA
Organism: Ambystoma mexicanum; assembly: GCF_040938575.1. Taxonomy (NCBI): domain Eukaryota; kingdom Metazoa; phylum Chordata; class Amphibia; order Caudata; family Ambystomatidae; genus Ambystoma; species Ambystoma mexicanum. The sequence goes on from NC_090941.1 coordinate 1,096,067,481, forward strand.
AATCTGCTTCACTGTCCCAGCTTTAACAGACATCTGAGTGTCACACTACATGGCAGGTCCTGCCAGGGCAACAGCAGGGGAAGCTTCACTCGCACAGTGCTACAGCATGGGCTTCCCTCCTAGTGAACGGGTGCAGCAGGGCAAACTCCTGTCACAGAGAATGGGCACAACCACACTGCAAGCTTCATTCACACATGGTCTGGCTTCCGACAGCAAAGCAAGCCTCCTACATTGCACATACTGCACTGTAAAGCGTTAGTCTTTGGACAGCAGAGCTATCCCTCTGCATCACACATACTGGACACCCTGAAGGGCCTCCTCCAGATTGAATTGTTACTGGATCGCCGTCCTATCCCCCTGCCCCAAACCTCTCCCATTGACTGTCAGCATGCTTCTCCTTACCTTCCTGCAGATACAGCACCCCTCTAGGCCTAACGGATGGCACGCCAAGCTTCACGGGGCACTTTAAGGTATTCAGTCTCCACCTTTTATCTGTCCTGCTCCTCATTTCACCACGAAGAACCACTGGCAGTATTTCAACATCATTTTGAAACTGAAGTTATGGAACAGCTACAAAACCAGGGGAATGGCGCGGCAGGGGATTTCATTCCATTTCATTCTGCCCTTTGGCTGTGTGTGCGCAGTGTCAGAAGAGTTTGAGGACTGCAGAAGACACTGGAATAGATTTCTGGGCGAAAGCGCCAGAGATTCTGGCCCCTGCCCCGATCGCCTTACAAACGCCTTACAAACGCCTGGCGGGCTTTGCCCTGGCGGGCAAATGTCTGAGTTGGACACTCAGCGCAGTACCTGAGGAAATTAGAGTGAGGTTTGACTCAGGGACAAGCCTGCCAACCTATGTACTATGGCAGCTGAATGGGGGCATGGGGTCCTCATGTCTCAGGGATCTGCTTCTCTTATCCAAAACATCTTGCCTCCCATCAGCCTTAGCACCTAGCATATGGTAATGAGTGGAGTCTCTACACTTCCCCCGTTGCACATTTGTCAATTCCCAGAGCTCTGTGGCAGACAGGGTAAATGTATCTATGTGTGAGAGAGAGAGGGAGCCAGATAGAGAGAGAGAAAGAGAGAGAGAGAGAGGGGGGGGGAGCAGGCTCTGACGGTCACAATGAGAGAAAAGTGAAGTTGCATCCCCTCAAGCACTCCCCTGCACCCATCAACACAACAGCAAAGTTAGCTTGCATGTTCCCCGTTCTCCCCACTAACCCACCCACCCACCCTCCTCTCTTTCAGGACTTGCAGAGTGCCTAGAGACCCTGGAAATGATGGCAGCGGAGCATGGTACAAACACAAATATCAAAATAGAACTATTCCCCTACTGTCTACAAAACCAAGGAACTACTTCACCTTTGTTTTTTTCCACTTCACATTACAAGAGAAAGACGTCCTTCGTTGGCCCTTTTTACGCACTACCATTCGGTTTACACATTTCATCCTGTTGAGTCTCCCAGTCGGCAAGAGCTATATATTTGGGTGGGTGATCCCAATGAAGTCAATGGAAATAGAGAAGGTGTTAGAACGGTGATGATTGTGTGCTGCAAGTGTCTTTCCCTTGAAGTCCATAGATATCATGGCCTTGACTAGGGGGTGGTCGAAGTGGCCGATAATTTGCTCAGCAGAAAAAATGCAGAATTTTGGGCAAATTCTGCCACTTCGCCTGCTCTGCCCACAGAGAGAAATTGCCAATTTCAGGCTTTTTCTCCCTGAAATTCGTTTTTTTTATGGGAAATGTTTTTTGGTGGCCACAAGAAGTTTCAGACTGAAAACAGATAGTTTGTGAAAAAAACACCATTTCAGATGGTTTGCCAGAAGACATTGATTTTTTCCATTAAATTTTGTTTTAGCGGTCAAAAACATGATATTTCAGGGAAAAAACACATTTCAGGAAGCAAAATCTGCATAGAAAATTGGCACAACAGCCAAAAAATGTCCCTGCAGACAGAACAGAGCTGGAGGCGAATTTAGGCAATATCGTTCCACCAGTAGTGAGGGTAACTTTGCCCACCCCTAGCCTTGACTAGGGGACTGAAAATGAATCTACAGGGACTGGCCACAAAGTCCAGATGAGGGTGTATTAAGAGCTATGCTTTTTCCTTTCTTATTGCTGCTTTTGTTTTCACACCTTAACCTACCTTTCTTCAGTGCAGTGTCTGGGCCCTGTTTTTCACATGTTCTGTTTTTGAGCCCAGTCACAGGCCTCAGAGAAGGCCGGTGCCCTTTGAGGCCTGAATGCTTCCTCTGCCAGTAGCAGGGCCCCAGGGCTTCTGACAGCAGCAAGGGCCCTGTGAGGAGTGGCCTCGAGCGATCAGGTGGGCTCAGCTGAGCCACCTCCACTGGCCTGGGTCCTGTTCCTGGGGCTCCCAGCTCTGTCTGCCTTGACCTCTCCATGCCCCCTGCTCCAGGGCTCACCTGCTGCCGTCGCCGTGCCAACGGAACCCTCAGGCTGGGCAGAGCATTGTGAAATGACAGCCTCCCCTCCCCCGCCGGGGCCTGGGCCCAGGGCTGGGAGCTTGCAAGGCAAAGACACACCACAGCTCAGCTTCTCCTGAGCTGCTCCAGAGCTCGACCCCCCGGGGCCCCGGGGCCCCAGGGCTGGGGCTCAGAGCAGGAAAGGGCGTTTTATTGGAATGTCCTTTCCTTCTTGATGATTCCTACAAACCGTTTTAAGCTCTGTACATATAGAAAAGCAACATGTGTCATGCCATTTGGGACATGCTGTTCACATGTCTAGCTCCACTAAAACCCTCCTCAGCATATTTCCGAGGCATCAAGGATGAACCAGGAACAGTGCACGGCCCTGACAAATCTGCTTCACTGTCCCAGCTTTAACAGACATCTGAGTGTCACACTACATGGCAGGTCCTGCCAGGGCAACAGCAGGGGAAGCTTCACTCGCACAGTGCTACAGCATGGGCTTCCCTCCTAGTGAACGGGTGCAGCAGGGCAAACTCCTGTCACAGAGAATGGGCACAACCACACTGCAAGCTTCATTCACACATGGTCTGGCTTCCGACAGCAAAGCAAGCCTCCTACATTGCACATACTGCACTGTAAAGTGTTAGTCTTTGGACAGCAGAGCTATCCCTCTGCATCACACATACTGGACACCCTGAAGGGCCTCCTCCAGATTGAATTGTTACTGGATCGCCGTCCTATCCCCCTGCCCCAAACCTCTCCCATTGACTGTCAGCATGCTTCTCCTTACCTTCCTGCAGATACAGCACCCCTCTAGGCCTAACGGATGGCACGCCAAGCTTCACGGGGCACTTTAAGGTATTCAGTCTCCACCTTTTATCTGTCCTGCTCCTCATTTCACCACGAAGAACCACTGGCAGTATTTCAACATCATTTTGAAACTGAAGTTATGGAACAGCTACAAAACCAGGGGAATGGCGCGGCAGGGGATTTCATTCCATTTCATTCTGCCCTTTGGCTGTGTGTGTGCAGTGTCAGAAGAGTTTGAGGACTGCAGAAGACACTGGAATAGATTTCTGGGCGAAAAAGCCAGAGATTCTGGCCCCTGCCCCGATCGCCTTACAAACGCCTTACAAACGCCTGGCGGGCTTTGCCCTGGCGGGCAAATGTCTGAGTTGGACACTCAGCGCAGTACCTGAGGAAATTAGAGTGAGGTTTGACTCAGGGACAAGCCTGCCAACCTATGTACTATGGCAGCTGAATGGGGGCATGGGGTCCTCATGTCTCAGGGATCTGCTTCTCTTATCCAAAACATCTTGCCTCCCATCAGCCTTAGCACCTAGCATATGGTAATGAGTGGAGTCTCTACACTTCCCCCGTTGCACATTTGTCAATTCCCAGAGCTCTGTGGCAGACAGGGTAAATGTATCTATGTGTGAGAGAGAGAGGGAGCCAGATAGAGAGAGAGAAAGAGAGAGAGAGAGGGGGGGGAGCAGGCTCTGACAGTCACAATGAGAGAAAAGTGAAGTTGCATCCCCTCAAGCACTCCCCTGCACCCATCAACACAACAGCAAAGTTAGCTTGCATGTTCCCCGTTCTCCCCACTAACCCACCCACCCACCCTCCTCTCTTTCAGGACTTGCAGAGTGCCTAGAGACCCTGGAAATTATGGCAGCGGAGCATGGTACAAACACAAATATCAAAATAGAACTATTCCCCTACTGTCTACAAAACCAAGGAACTACTTCACCTTTGTTTTTTTCCACTTCACATTACAAGAGAAAGACGTCCTTCGTTGGCCCTTTTTACGCACTACCATTCGGTTTACACATTTCATCCTGTTGAGTCTCCCAGTCGGCAAGAGCTATATATTTGGGTGGGTGATCCCAATGAAGTCAATGGAAATAGAGAAGGTGTTAGAACGGTGATGATTGTGTGCTGCAAGTGTCTTTCCCTTGAAGTCCATAGATATCATGGCCTTGACTAGGGGGTGGTCGAAGTGGCCGATAATTTGCTCAGCAGAAAAAATGCAGAATTTTGGGCAAATTCTGCCACTTCGCCTGCTCTGCCCACAGAGAGAAATTGCCAATTTCAGGCTTTTTCTCCCTGAAATTCGGTTTTTTTTATGGGAAATGTTTTTTGGTGGCCACAAGAAGTTTCAGACTGAAAACAGATAGTTTGTGAAAAAAACACCATTTCAGATGGTTTGCCAGAAGACATTGATTTTTTCCATTAAATTTTGTTTTAGCGGTCAAAAACATGATATTTCAGGGAAAAAACACATTTCAGGAAGCAAAATCTGCATAGAAAATTGGCACAACAGCCAAAAAATGTCCCTGCAGACAGAACAGAGCTGGAGGCGAATTTAGGCAATATCGTTCCACCAGTAGTGAGGGTAACTTTGCCCACCCCTAGCCTTGACTAGGGGACTGAAAATGAATCTACAGGGACTGGCCACAAAGTCCAGATGAGGGTGTATTAAGAGCTATGCTTTTTCCTTTCTTATTGGTGCTTTTGTTTTCACACCTTAACCTACCTTTCTTCAGTGCAGTGTCTGGGCCCTGTTTTTCACATGTTCTGTTTTTGAGCCCAGTCACAGGCCTCAGAGAAGGCCGGTGCCCTTTGAGGCCTGAATGCTTCCTCTGCCAGTAGCAGGGCCCCAGGGCTTCTGACAGCAGCAAGGGCCCTGTGAGGAGTGGCCTCGAGCGATCAGGTGGGCTCAGCTGAGCCACCTCCACTGGCCTGGGTCCTGTTCCTGGGGCTCCCAGCTCTGTCTGCCTTGACCTCTCCATGCCCCCTGCTCCAGGGCTCACCTGCTGCCGTCGCCGTGCCAACGGAACCCTCAGGCTGGGCAGAGCATTGTGAAATGACAGCCTCCCCTCCCCCGCCGGGGCCTGGGCCCAGGGCTGGGAGCTTGCAAGGCAAAGACACACCACAGCTCAGCTTCTCCTGAGCTGCTCCAGAGCTCGACCCCCCGGGGCCCCGGGGCCCCAGGGCTGGGGCTCAGAGCAGGAAAGGGCGTTTTATTGGAATGTCCTTTCCTTCTTGATGATTCCTACAAACCGTTTTAAGCTCTGTACATATAGAAAAGCAACATGTGTCATGCCATTTGGGACATGCTGTTCACATGTCTAGCTCCACTAAAACCCTCCTCAGCATATTTCCGAGGCATCAAGGATGAACCAGGAACAGTGCACGGCCTTGACAAATCTGCTTCACTGTCCCAGCTTTAACAGACATCTGAGTGTCACACTACATGGCAGGTCCTGCCAGGGCAACAGCAGGGGAAGCTTCACTCGCACAGTGCTACAGCATGGGCTTCCCTCCTAGTGAACGGGTGCAGCAGGGCAAACTCCTGTCACAGAGAATGGGCACAACCACACTGCAAGCTTCATTCACACATGGTCTGGCTTCCGACGGCAAAGCAAGCCTCCTACATTGCACATACTGCACTGTAAAGCGTTAGTCTTTGGACAGCAGAGCTATCCCTCTGCATCACACATACTGGACACCCTGAAGGGCCTCCTCCAGATTGAATTGTTACTGGATCGCCGTCCTATCCCCCTGCCCCAAACCTCTCCCATTGACTGTCAGCATGCTTCTCCTTACCTTCCTGCAGATACAGCACCCCTCTAGGCCTAACGGATGGCACGCCAAGCTTCACGGGGCACTTTAAGGTATTCAGTCTCCACCTTTTATCTGTCCTGCTCCTCATTTCACCACGAAGAACCACTGGCAGTATTTCAACATCATTTTGAAACTGAAGTTATGGAACAGCTACAAAACCAGGGGAATGGCGCGGCAGGGGATTTCATTCCATTTCATTCTGCCCTTTGGCTGTGTGTGCGCAGTGTCAGAAGAGTTTGAGGACTGCAGAAGACACTGGAATAGATTTCTGGGCGAAAGCGCCAGAGATTCTGGCCCCTGCCCCGATCGCCTTACAAACGCCTTACAAACGCCTGGCGGGCTTTGCCCTGGCGGGCAAATGTCTGAGTTGGACACTCAGCGCAGTACCTGAGGAAATTAGAGTGAGGTTTGACTCAGGGACAAGCCTGCCAACCTATGTACTATGGCAGCTGAATGGGGGCATGGGGTCCTCATGTCTCAGGGATCTGCTTCTCTTATCCAAAACATCTTGCCTCCCATCAGCCTTAGCACCTAGCATATGGTAATGAGTGGAGTCTCTACACTTCCCCCGTTGCACATTTGTCAATTCCCAGAGCTCTGTGGCAGACAGGGTAAATGTATCTATGTGTGAGAGAGAGAGGGAGCCAGATAGAGAGAGAGAAAGAGAGAGAGAGAGGGGGGGGGAGCAGGCTCTGACAGTCACAATGAGAGAAAAGTGAAGTTGCATCCCCTCAAGCACTCCCCTGCACCCATCAACACAACAGCAAAGTTAGCTTGCATGTTCCCCGTTCTCCCCACTAACCCACCCACCCACCCTCCTCTCTTTCAGGACTTGCAGAGTGCCTAGAGACCCTGGAAATGATGGCAGCGGAGCATGGTACAAACACAAATATCAAAATAGAAGTATTCCCCTACTGTCTACAAAACCAAGGAACTACTTCACCTTTGTTTTTTTCCACTTCACATTACAAGAGAAAGACGTCCTTCGTTGGCCCTTTTTACGCACTACCATTCGGTTTACACATTTCATCCTGTTGAGTCTCCCAGTCGGCAAGAGCTATATATTTGGGTGGGTGATCCCAATGAAGTCAATGGAAATAGAGAAGGTGTTAGAACGGTGATGATTGTGTGCTGCAAGTGTCTTTCCCTTGAAGTCCATAGATATCATGGCCTTGACTAGGGGGTGGTCGAAGTGGCCGATAATTTGCTCAGCAGAAAAAATGCAGAATTTTGGGCAAATTCTGCCACTTCGCCTGCTCTGCCCACAGAGAGAAATTGCCAATTTCAGGCTTTTTCTCCCTGAAATTCGTTTTTTTTATGGGAAATGTTTTTTGGTGGCCACAAGAAGTTTCAGACTGAAAACAGATAGTTTGTGAAAAAAACACCATTTCAGATGGTTTGCCAGAAGACATTGATTTTTTCCATTAAATTTTGTTTTAGCGGTCAAAAACATGATATTTCAGGGAAAAAACACATTTCAGGAAGCAAAATCTGCATAGAAAATTGGCACAACAGCCAAAAAATGTCCCTGCAGACAGAACAGAGCTGGAGGCGAATTTAGGCAATATCGTTCCACCAGTAGTGAGGGTAACTTTGCCCACCCCTAGCCTTGACTAGGGGACTGAAAATGAATCTACAGGGACTGGCCACAAAGTCCAGATGAGGGTGTATTAAGAGCTATGCTTTTTCCTTTCTTATTGCTGCTTTTGTTTTCACACCTTAACCTACCTTTCTTCAGTGCAGTGTCTGGGCCCTGTTTTTCACATGTTCTGTTTTTGAGCCCAGTCACAGGCCTCAGAGAAGGCCGGTGCCCTTTGAGGCCTGAATGCTTCCTCTGCCAGTAGCAGGGCCCCAGGGCTTCTGACAGCAGCAGAGGCCCTGTGAGGAGTGGCCTCGAGCCGTCAGGTGGGCTCAGCTGAGCCACCTCCACTGGCCTGGGTCCTGTTCCTGGGGCTCCCAGCTCTGTCTGCCTTGACCTCTCCATGCCCCCTGCTCCAGGGCTCACCTGCTGCCGTCGCCGTGCCAACGGAACCCTCAGGCTGGGCAGAGCATTGTGAAATGACAGCCTCCCCTCCCCCGCCGGGGCCTGGGCCCAGGGCTGGGAGCTTGCAAGGCAAAGACACACCTCAGCTCAGCTTCTCCTGAGCTGCTCCAGAGCTCGAACCCCCGGGGCCCCGGGGCCCCAGGGCTAGGGCTCAGAGCAGGAAAGGGCGTTTTATTGGAATGTCCTTTACTTCTTGATGACTCCTACAAACCGTTTTAAGCTCTGTACATATAGAAAAGCAACATGTGTCATGCCATTTGGGACATGCTGTTCACATGTCTAGCTCCACTAAAACCCTCCTCAGCATATTTCCGAGGCATCAAGGATGAACCAGGAACAGTGCACGGCCCTGACAAATCTGCTTCACTGTCCCAGCTTTAACAGACATCTGAGTGTCACACTACATGGCAGGTCCTGCCAGGGCAACAGCAGGGGAAGCTTCACTCGCACAGTGCTACAGCATGGGCTTCCCTCCTAGTGAACGGGTGCAGCAGGGCAAACTCCTGTCACAGAGAATGGGCACAACCACACTGCAAGCTTCATTCACACATGGTCTGGCTTCCGACAGCAAAGCAAGCCTCCTACATTGCACATACTGCACTGTAAAGCGTTAGTCTTTGGACAGCAGAGCTATCCCTCTGCATCATACATACTGGACACCCTGAAGGGCCTCCTCCAGATTGAATTGTTACTGGATCGCCGTCCTATCCCCCTGCCCCAAACCTCTCCCATTGACTGTCAGCATGCTTCTCCTTACCTTCCTGCAGATACAGCACCCCTCTAGGCCTAACGGATGGCACGCCAAGCTTCACGGGGCACTTTAAGGTATTCAGTCTCCACCTTTTATCTGTCCTGCTCCTCATTTCACCACGAAGAACCACTGGCAGTATTTCAACATCATTTTGAAACTGAAGTTATGGAACAGCTACAAAACCAGGGGAATGGCGCGGCAGGGGATTTCATTCCATTTCATTCTGCCCTTTGGCTGTGTGTGCGCAGTGTCAGAAGAGTTTGAGGACTGCAGAAGACACTGGAATAGATTTCTGGGCGAAAGCGCCAGAGATTCTGGCCCCTGCCCCGATCGCCTTACAAACGCCTTACAAACGCCTGGCGGGCTTTGCCCTGGCGGGCAAATGTCTGAGTTGGACACTCAGCGCAGTACCTGAGGAAATTAGAGTGAGGTTTGACTCAGGGACAAGCCTGCCAACCTATGTACTATGGCAGCTGAATGGGGCCATGGGGTCCTCATGTCTCAGGGATCTGCTTCTCTTATCCAAAACATCTTGCCTCCCATCAGCCTTAGCACCTAGCATATGGTAATGAGTGGAGTCTCTACACTTCCCCCGTTGCACATTTGTCAATTCCCAGAGCTCTGTGGCAGACAGGGTAAATGTATCTATGTGTGAGAGAGAGAGGGAGCCAGATAGAGAGAGAGAAAGAGAGAGAGAGAGGAGGGGGGAGCAGGCTCTGACAGTCACAATGAGAGAAAAGTGAAGTTGCATCCCCTCAAGCACTCCCCTGCACCCATCAACACAACAGCAAAGTTAGCTTGCATGTTCCCCGTTCTCCCCACTAACCCACCCACCCACCCTCCTCTCTTTCAGGACTTGCAGAGTGCCTAGAGACCCTGGAAATTATGGCAGCGGAGCATGGTACAAACACAAATATCAAAATAGAACTATTCCCCTACTGTCTACAAAACCAAGGAACTACTTCACCTTTGTTTTTTTCCACTTCACATTACAAGAGAAAGACGTCCTTCGTTGGCCCTTTTTACGCACTACCATTCGGTTTACACATTTCATCCTGTTGAGTCTCCCAGTCGGCAAGAGCTATATATTTGGGTGGGTGATCCCAATGAAGTCAATGGAAATAGAGAAGGTGTTAGAACGGTGATGATTGTGTGCTGCAAGTGTCTTTCCCTTGAAGTCCATAGATATCATGGCCTTGACTAGGGGGTGGTCGAAGTGGCCGATAATTTGCTCAGCAGAAAAAATGCAGAATTTTGGGCAAATTCTGCCACTTCGCCTGCTCTGCCCACAGAGAGAAATTGCCAATTTCAGGCTTTTTCTCCCTGAAATTCGGTTTTTTTATGGGAAATGTTTTTTGGTGGCCACAAGAAGTTTCAGACTGAAAACAGATAGTTTGTGAAAAAAACACCATTTCAGATGGTTTGCCAGAAGACATTGATTTTTTCCATTAAATTTTGTTTTAGCGGTCAAAAACATGATATTTCAGGGAAAAAACACATTTCAGGAAGCAAAATCTGCATAGAAAATTGGCACAACAGCCAAAAAATGTCCCTGCAGACAGAACAGAGCTGGAGGCGAATTTAGGCAATATCGTTCCACCAGTAGTGAGGGTAACTTTGCCCACCCCTAGCCTTGACTAGGGGACTGAAAATGAATCTACAGGGACTGGCCACAAAGTCCAGATGAGGGTGTATTAAGAGCTATGCTTTTTCCTTTCTTATTGGTGCTTTTGTTTTCACACCTTAACCTACCTTTCTTCAGTGCAGTGTCTGGGCCCTGTTTTTCACATGTTCTGTTTTTGAGCCCAGTCACAGGCCTCAGAGAAGGCCGGTGCCCTTTGAGGCCTGAATGCTTCCTCTGCCAGTAGCAGGGCCCCAGGGCTTCTGACAGCAGCAAGGGCCCTGTGAGGAGTGGCCTCGAGCGATCAGGTGGGCTCAGCTGAGCCACCTCCACTGGCCTGGGTCCTGTTCCTGGGGCTCCCAGCTCTGTCTGCCTTGACCTCTCCATGCCCCCTGCTCCAGGGCTCACCTGCTGCCGTCGCCGTGCCAACGGAACCCTCAGGCTGGGCAGAGCATTGTGAAATGACAGCCTCCCCTCCCCCGCCGCTGGGGCCTGGGCCCAGGGCTGGGAGCTTGCAAGGCAAAGACACACCTCAGCTCAGCTTCTCCTGAGCTGCTCCAGAGCTCGACCCCCCGGGGCCCCGGGGCCCCAGGGCTGGGGCTCAGAGCAGGAAAGGGCGTTTTATTGGAATGTCCTTTCCTTCTTGATGATTCCTACAAACCGTTTTAAGCTCTGTACATATAGAAAAGCAACATGTGTCATGCCATTTGGGACATGCTGTTCACATGTCTAGCTCCACTAAAACCCTCCTCAGCATATTTCCGAGGCATCAAGGATGAACCAGGAACAGTGCACGGCCCTGACAAATCTGCTTCACTGTCCCAGCTTTAACAGACATCTGAGTGTCACACTACATGGCAGGTCCTGCCAGGGCAACAGCAGGGGAAGCTTCACTCGCACAGTGCTACAGCATGGGCTTCCCTCCTAGTGAACGGGTGCAGCAGGGCAAACTCCTGTCACAGAGAATGGGCACAACCACACTGCAAGCTTCATTCACACATGGTCTGGCTTCCGACAGCAAAGCAAGCCTCCTACATTGCACATACTGCACTGTAAAGCGTTAGTCTTTGGACAGCAGAGCTATCCCTCTGCATCACACATACTGGACACCCTGAAGGGCCTCCTCCAGATTGAATTGTTACTGGATCGCCGTCCTATCCCCCTGCCCCAAACCTCTCCCATTGACTGTCAGCATGCTTCTCCTTACCTTCCTGCAGATACAGCACCCCTCTAGGCCTAACGGATGGCACGCCAAGCTTCACGGGGCACTTTAAGGTATTCAGTCTCCACCTTTTATCTGTCCTGCTCCTCATTTCACCACGAAGAACCACTGGCAGTATTTCAACATCATTTTGAAACTGAAGTTATGGAACAGCTACAAAACCAGGGGAATGGCGCGGCAGGGGATTTCATTCCATTTCATTCTGCCCTTTGGCTGTGTGTGCGCAGTGTCAGAAGAGTTTGAGGACTGCAGAAGACACTGGAATAGATTTCTGGGCGAAAGCGCCAGAGATTCTGGCCCCTGCCCCGATCGCCTTACAAACGCCTTACAAACGCCTGGCGGGCTTTGCCCTGGCGGGCAAATGTCTGAGTTGGACACTCAGCGCAGTACCTGAGGAAATTAGAGTGAGGTTTGACTCAGGGACAAGCCTGCCAACCTATGTACTATGGCAGCTGAATGGGGGCATGGGGTCCTCATGTCTCAGGGATCTGCTTCTCTTATCCAAAACATCTTGCCTCCCATCAGCCTTAGCACCTAGCATATGGTAATGAGTGGAGTCTCTACACTTCCCCCGTTGCACATTTGTCAATTCCCAGAGCTCTGTGGCAGACAGGGTAAATGTATCTATGTGTGAGAGAGAGAGGGAGCCAGATAGAGAGAGAGAAAGAGAGAGAGAGAGGGGGGGGGGGAGCAGGCTCTGACAGTCACAATGAGAGAAAAGTGAAGTTGCATCCCCTCAAGCACTCCCCTGCACCCATCAACACAACAGCAAAGTTAGCTTGCATGTTCCCCGTTCTCCCCACTAACCCACCCACCCACCCTCCTCTCTTTCAGGACTTGCAGAGTGCCTAGAGACCCTGGAAATGATGGCAGCGGAGCATGGTACAAACACAAATATCAAAATAGAACTATTCCCCTACTGTCTACAAAACCAAGGAACTACTTCACCTTTGTTTTTTTCCACTTCACATTACAAGAGAAAGACGTCCTTCGTTGGCCCTTTTTACGCACTACCATTCGGTTTACACATTTCATCCTGTTGAGTCTCCCAGTCGGCAAGAGCTATATATTTGGGTGGGTGATCCCAATGAAGTCAATGGAAATAGAGAAGGTGTTAGAACGGTGATGATTGTGTGCTGCAAGTGTCTTTCCCTTGAAGTCCATAGATATCATGGCCTTGACTAGGGGGTGGTCGAAGTGGCCGATAATTTGCTCAGCAGAAAAAATGCAGAATTTTGGGCAAATTCTGCCACTTCGCCTGCTCTGCCCACAGAGAGAAATTGCCAATTTCAGGCTTTTTCTCCCTGAAATTCGGTTTTTTTATGGGAAATGTTTTTTGGTGGCCACAAGAAGTTTCAGACTGAAAACAGATAGTTTGTGAAAAAAACACCATTTCAGATGGTTTGCCAGAAGACATTGATTTTTTCCATTAAATTTTGTTTTAGCGGTCAAAAACATGATATTTCAGGGAAAAAACACATTTCAGGAAGCAAAATCTGCATAGAAAATTGGCACAACAGCCAAAAAATGTCCCTGCAGACAGAACAGAGCTGGAGGCGAATTTAGGCAATATCGTTCCACCAGTAGTGAGGGTAACTTTGCCCACCCCTAGCCTTGACTAGGGGACTGAAAATGAATCTACAGGGACTGGCCACAAAGTCCAGATGAGGGTGTATTAAGAGCTATGCTTTTTCCTTTCTTATTGCTGCTTTTGTTTTCACACCTTAACCTACCTTTCTTCAGTGCAGTGTCTGGGCCCTGTTTTTCACATGTTCTGTTTTTGAGCCCAGTCACAGGCCTCAGAGAAGGCCGGTGCCCTTTGAGGCCTGAATGCTTCCTCCGCCAGTAGCAGGGCCCCAGGGCTTCTGACAGCAGCAGAGGCCCTGTGAGGAGTGGCCTCGAGCGATCAGGTGGGCTCAGCTGAGCCACCTCCACTGGCCTGGGTCCTGTTCCTGGGGCTCCCAGCTCTGCCTGCCTTGACCTCTCCATGCCCCCTGCTCCAGGGCTCACCTGCTGCCGTCGCCGTGCCAACGGAACCCTCAGGCTGGGCAGAGCATTGTGAAATGACAGCCTCCCCTCCCCCGCCGGGGCCTGGGCCCAGGGCTGGGAGCTTGCAAGGCAAAGACACACCACAGCTCAGCTTCTCCTGAGCTGCTCCAGAGCTCGACCCCCCGGGGCCCCGGGGCCCCAGGGCTGGGGCTCAGAGCAGGAAAGGGCGTTTTATTGGAATGTCCTTTCCTTCTTGATGATTCCTACAAACCGTTTTAAGCTCTGTACATATAGAAAAGCAACATGTGTCATGCCATTTGGGACATGCTGTTCACATTTCTAGCTCCACTAAAACCCTCCTCAGCATATTTCCGAGGCATCAAGGATGAACCAGGAACAGTGCACGGCCCTGACAAATCTGCTTCACTGTCCCAGCTTTAACAGACATCTGAGTGTCACACTACATGGCAGGTCCTGCCAGGGCAACAGCAGGGGAAGCTTCACTCGCACAGTGCTACAGCATGGGCTTCCCTCCTAGTGAACGGGTGCAGCAGGGCAAACTCCTGTCACAGAGAATGGGCACAACCACACTGCAAGCTTCATTCACACATGGTCTGGCTTCCGACAGCAAAGCAAGCCTCCTACATTGCACATACTGCACTGTAAAGCGTTAGTCTTTGGACAGCAGAGCTATCCCTCTGCATCACACATACTGGACACCCTGAAGGGCCTCCTCCAGATTGAATTGTTACTGGATCGCCGTCCTATCCCCCTGCCCCAAACCTCTCCCATTGACTGTCAGCATGCTTCTCCTTACCTTCCTGCAGATACAGCACCCCTCTAGGCCTAACGGATGGCACGCCAAGCTTCACGGGGCACTTTAAGGTATTCAGTCTCCACCTTTTATCTGTCCTGCTCCTCATTTCACCACGAAGAACCACTGGCAGTATTTCAACATCATTTTGAAACTGAAGTTATGGAACAGCTACAAAACCAGGGGAATGGCGCGGCAGGGGATTTCATTCCATTTCATTCTGCCCTTTGGCTGTGTGTGCGCAGTGTCAGAAGAGTTTGAGGACTGCAGAAGACACTGGAATAGATTTCTGGGCGAAAGCGCCAGAGATTCTGGCCCCTGCCCCGATCGCCTTACAAACGCCTTACAAACGCCTGGCGGGCTTTGCCCTGGCGGGCAAATGTCTGAGTTGGACACTCAGCGCAGTACCTGAGGAAATTAGAGTGAGGTTTGACTCAGGGACAAGCCTGCCAACCTATGTACTATGGCAGCTGAATGGGGGCATGGGGTCCTCATGTCTCAGGGATCTGCTTCTCTTATCCAAAACATCTTGCCTCCCATCAGCCTTAGCACCTAGCATATGGTAATGAGTGGAGTCTCTACACTTCCCCCGTTGCACATTTGTCAATTCCCAGAGCTCTGTGGCAGACAGGGTAAATGTATCTATGTGTGAGAGAGAGAGGGAGCCAGATAGAGAGAGAGAAAGAGAGAGAGAGAGGAGGGGGGAGCAGGCTCTGACAGTCACAATGAGAGAAAAGTGAAGTTGCATCCCCTCAAGCACTCCCCTGCACCCATCAACACAACAGCAAAGTTAGCTTGCATGTTCCCCGTTCTCCCCACTAACCCACCCACCCACCCTCCTCTCTTTCAGGACTTGCAGAGTGCGTAGAGACCCTGGAAATGATGGCAGCGGAGCATGGTACAAACACAAATATCAAAATAGAACTATTCCCCTACTGTCTACAAAACCAAGGAACTACTTCACCTTTGTTTTTTTCCACTTCACATTACAAGAGAAAGACGTCCTTCGTTGGCCCTTTTTACGCACTACCATTCGGTTTACACATTTCATCCTGTTGAGTCTCCCAGTCGGCAAGAGCTATATATTTGGGTGGGTGATCCCAATGAAGTCAATGGAAATAGAGAAGGTGTTAGAACGGTGATGATTGTGTGCTGCAAGTGTCTTTCCCTTGAAGTCCATAGATATCATGGCCTTGACTAGGGGGTGGTCGAAGTGGCCGATAATTTGCTCAGCAGAAAAAATGCAGAATTTTGGGCAAATTCTGCCACTTCGCCTGCTCTGCCCACAGAGAGAAATTGCCAATTTCAGGCTTTTTCTCCCTGAAATTCGGTTTTTTTATGGGAAATGTTTTTTGGTGGCCACAAGAAGTTTCAGACTGAAAACAGATAGTTTGTGAAAAAAACACCATTTCAGATGGTTTGCCAGAAGACATTGATTTTTTCCATTAAATTTTGTTTTAGCGGTCAAAAACATGATATTTCAGGGAAAAAACACATTTCAGGAAGCAAAATCTGCATAGAAAATTGGCACAACAGCCAAAAAATGTCCCTGCAGACAGAACAGAGCTGGAGGCGAATTTAGGCAATATCGTTCCACCAGTAGTGAGGGTAACTTTGCCCACCCCTAGCCTTGACTAGGGGACTGAAAATGAATCTACAGGGACTGGCCACAAAGTCCAGATGAGGGTGTATTAAGAGCTATGCTTTTTCCTTTCTTATTGGTGCTTTTGTTTTCACACCTTAACCTACCTTTCTTCAGTGCAGTGTCTGGGCCCTGTTTTTCACATGTTCTGTTTTTGAGCCCAGTCACAGGCCTCAGAGAAGGCCGGTGCCCTTTGAGGCCTGAATGCTTCCTCTGCCAGTAGCAGGGCCCCAGGGCTTCTGACAGCAGCAAGGGCCCTGTGAGGAGTGGCCTCGAGCGATCAGGTGGGCTCAGCTGAGCCACCTCCACTGGCCTGGGTCCTGTTCCTGGGGCTCCCAGCTCTGTCTGCCTTGACCTCTCCATGCCCCCTGCTCCAGGGCTCACCTGCTGCCGTCGCCGTGCCAACGGAACCCTCAGGCTGGGCAGAGCATTGTGAAATGACAGCCTCCCCTCCCCCGCCGCTGGGGCCTGGGCCCAGGGCTGGGAGCTTGCAAGGCAAAGACACACCTCAGCTCAGCTTCTCCTGAGCTGCTCCAGAGCTCGACCCCCCGGGGCCCCGGGGCCCCAGGGCTGGGGCTCAGAGCAGGAAAGGGCGTTTTATTGGAATGTCCTTTCCTTCTTGATGATTCCTACAAACCGTTTTAAGCTCTGTACATATAGAAAAGCAACATGTGTCATGCCATTTGGGACATGCTGTTCACATGTCTAGCTCCACTAAAACCCTCCTCAGCATATTTCCGAGGCATCAAGGATGAACCAGGAACAGTGCACGGCCCTGACAAATCTGCTTCACTGTCCCAGCTTTAACAGACATCTGAGTGTCACACTACATGGCAGGTCCTGCCAGGGCAACAGCAGGGGAAGCTTCACTCGCACAGTGCTACAGCATGGGCTTCCCTCCTAGTGAACGGGTGCAGCAGGGCAAACTCCTGTCACAGAGAATGGGCACAACCACACTGCAAGCTTCATTCACACATGGTCTGGCTTCCGACAGCAAAGCAAGCCTCCTACATTGCACATACTGCACTGTAAAGCGTTAGTCTTTGGACAGCAGAGCTATCCCTCTGCATCACACATACTGGACACCCTGAAGGGCCTCCTCCAGATTGAATTGTTACTGGATCGCCGTCCTATCCCCCTGCCCCAAACCTCTCCCATTGACTGTCAGCATGCTTCTCCTTACCTTCCTGCAGATACAGCACCCCTCTAGGCCTAACGGATGGCACGCCAAGCTTCACGGGGCACTTTAAGGTATTCAGTCTCCACCTTTTATCTGTCCTGCTCCTCATTTCACCACGAAGAACCACTGGCAGTATTTCAACATCATTTTGAAACTGAAGTTATGGAACAGCTACAAAACCAGGGGAATGGCGCGGCAGGGGATTTCATTCCATTTCATTCTGCCCTTTGGCTGTGTGTGCGCAGTGTCAGAAGAGTTTGAGGACTGCAGAAGACACTGGAATAGATTTCTGGGCGAAAGCGCCAGAGATTCTGGCCCCTGCCCCGATCGCCTTACAAACGCCTTACAAACGCCTGGCGGGCTTTGCCCTGGCGGGCAAATGTCTGAGTTGGACACTCAGCGCAGTACCTGAGGAAATTAGAGTGAGGTTTGACTCAGGGACAAGCCTGCCAACCTATGTACTATGGCAGCTGAATGGGGGCATGGGGTCCTCATGTCTCAGGGATCTGCTTCTCTTATCCAAAACATCTTGCCTCCCATCAGCCTTAGCACCTAGCATATGGTAATGAGTGGAGTCTCTACACTTCCCCCGTTGCACATTTGTCAATTCCCAGAGCTCTGTGGCAGACAGGGTAAATGTATCTATGTGTGAGAGAGAGAGGGAGCCAGATAGAGAGAGAGAAAGAGAGAGAGAGAGGGGGGGGGGAGCAGGCTCTGACAGTCACAATGAGAGAAAAGTGAAGTTGCATCCCCTCAAGCACTCCCCTGCACCCATCAACACAACAGCAAAGTTAGCTTGCATGTTCCCCGTTCTCCCCACTAACCCACCCACCCACCCTCCTCTCTTTCAGGACTTGCAGAGTGCCTAGAGACCCTGGAAATGATGGCAGCGGAGCATGGTACAAACACAAATATCAAAATAGAACTATTCCCCTACTGTCTACAAAACCAAGGAACTACTTCACCTTTGTTTTTTTCCACTTCACATTACAAGAGAAAGACGTCCTTCGTTGGCCCTTTTTACGCACTACCATTCGGTTTACACATTTCATCCTGTTGAGTCTCCCAGTCGGCAAGAGCTATATATTTGGGTGGGTGATCCCAATGAAGTCAATGGAAATAGAGAAGGTGTTAGAACGGTGATGATTGTGTGCTGCAAGTGTCTTTCCCTTGAAGTCCATAGATATCATGGCCTTGACTAGGGGGTGGTCGAAGTGGCCGATAATTTGCTCAGCAGAAAAAATGCAGAATTTTGGGCAAATTCTGCCACTTCGCCTGCTCTGCCCACAGAGAGAAATTGCCAATTTCAGGCTTTTTCTCCCTGAAATTCGGTTTTTTTATGGGAAATGTTTTTTGGTGGCCACAAGAAGTTTCAGACTGAAAACAGATAGTTTGTGAAAAAAACACCATTTCAGATGGTTTGCCAGAAGACATTGATTTTTTCCATTAAATTTTGTTTTAGCGGTCAAAAACATGATATTTCAGGGAAAAAACACATTTCAGGAAGCAAAATCTGCATAGAAAATTGGCACAACAGCCAAAAAATGTCCCTGCAGACAGAACAGAGCTGGAGGCGAATTTAGGCAATATCGTTCCACCAGTAGTGAGGGTAACTTTGCCCACCCCTAGCCTTGACTAGGGGACTGAAAATGAATCTACAGGG
This sequence comes from Ambystoma mexicanum, assembly GCF_040938575.1. Classification (NCBI taxonomy): domain Eukaryota; kingdom Metazoa; phylum Chordata; class Amphibia; order Caudata; family Ambystomatidae; genus Ambystoma; species Ambystoma mexicanum. The sequence goes on from NC_090941.1 coordinate 1,096,086,467, forward strand.
ACTGGCCACAAAGTCCAGATGAGGGTGTATTAAGAGCTATGCTTTTTCCTTTCTTATTGCTGCTTTTGTTTTCACACCTTAACCTACCTTTCTTCAGTGCAGTGTCTGGGCCCTGTTTTTCACATGTTCTGTTTTTGAGCCCAGTCACAGGCCTCAGAGAAGGCCGGTGCCCTTTGAGGCCTGAATGCTTCCTCCGCCAGTAGCAGGGCCCCAGGGCTTCTGACAGCAGCAGAGGCCCTGTGAGGAGTGGCCTCGAGCGATCAGGTGGGCTCAGCTGAGCCACCTCCACTGGCCTGGGTCCTGTTCCTGGGGCTCCCAGCTCTGCCTGCCTTGACCTCTCCATGCCCCCTGCTCCAGGGCTCACCTGCTGCCGTCGCCGTGCCAACGGAACCCTCAGGCTGGGCAGAGCATTGTGAAATGACAGCCTCCCCTCCCCCGCCGGGGCCTGGGCCCAGGGCTGGGAGCTTGCAAGGCAAAGACACACCACAGCTCAGCTTCTCCTGAGCTGCTCCAGAGCTCGACCCCCCGGGGCCCCGGGGCCCCAGGGCTGGGGCTCAGAGCAGGAAAGGGCGTTTTATTGGAATGTCCTTTCCTTCTTGATGATTCCTACAAACCGTTTTAAGCTCTGTACATATAGAAAAGCAACATGTGTCATGCCATTTGGGACATGCTGTTCACATTTCTAGCTCCACTAAAACCCTCCTCAGCATATTTCCGAGGCATCAAGGATGAACCAGGAACAGTGCACGGCCCTGACAAATCTGCTTCACTGTCCCAGCTTTAACAGACATCTGAGTGTCACACTACATGGCAGGTCCTGCCAGGGCAACAGCAGGGGAAGCTTCACTCGCACAGTGCTACAGCATGGGCTTCCCTCCTAGTGAACGGGTGCAGCAGGGCAAACTCCTGTCACAGAGAATGGGCACAACCACACTGCAAGCTTCATTCACACATGGTCTGGCTTCCGACAGCAAAGCAAGCCTCCTACATTGCACATACTGCACTGTAAAGCGTTAGTCTTTGGACAGCAGAGCTATCCCTCTGCATCACACATACTGGACACCCTGAAGGGCCTCCTCCAGATTGAATTGTTACTGGATCGCCGTCCTATCCCCCTGCCCCAAACCTCTCCCATTGACTGTCAGCATGCTTCTCCTTACCTTCCTGCAGATACAGCACCCCTCTAGGCCTAACGGATGGCACGCCAAGCTTCACGGGGCACTTTAAGGTATTCAGTCTCCACCTTTTATCTGTCCTGCTCCTCATTTCACCACGAAGAACCACTGGCAGTATTTCAACATCATTTTGAAACTGAAGTTATGGAACAGCTACAAAACCAGGGGAATGGCGCGGCAGGGGATTTCATTCCATTTCATTCTGCCCTTTGGCTGTGTGTGCGCAGTGTCAGAAGAGTTTGAGGACTGCAGAAGACACTGGAATAGATTTCTGGGCGAAAGCGCCAGAGATTCTGGCCCCTGCCCCGATCGCCTTACAAACGCCTTACAAACGCCTGGCGGGCTTTGCCCTGGCGGGCAAATGTCTGAGTTGGACACTCAGCGCAGTACCTGAGGAAATTAGAGTGAGGTTTGACTCAGGGACAAGCCTGCCAACCTATGTACTATGGCAGCTGAATGGGGGCATGGGGTCCTCATGTCTCAGGGATCTGCTTCTCTTATCCAAAACATCTTGCCTCCCATCAGCCTTAGCACCTAGCATATGGTAATGAGTGGAGTCTCTACACTTCCCCCGTTGCACATTTGTCAATTCCCAGAGCTCTGTGGCAGACAGGGTAAATGTATCTATGTGTGAGAGAGAGAGGGAGCCAGATAGAGAGAGAGAAAGAGAGAGAGAGAGGGGGGGGGGAGCAGGCTCTGACAGTCACAATGAGAGAAAAGTGAAGTTGCATCCCCTCAAGCACTCCCCTGCACCCATCAACACAACAGCAAAGTTAGCTTGCATGTTCCCCGTTCTCCCCACTAACCCACCCACCCACCCTCCTCTCTTTCAGGACTTGCAGAGTGCCTAGAGACCCTGGAAATGATGGCAGCGGAGCATGGTACAAACACAAATATCAAAATAGAACTATTCCCCTACTGTCTACAAAACCAAGGAACTACTTCACCTTTGTTTTTTTCCACTTCACATTACAAGAGAAAGACGTCCTTCGTTGGCCCTTTTTACGCACTACCATTCGGTTTACACATTTCATCCTGTTGAGTCTCCCAGTCGGCAAGAGCTATATATTTGGGTGGGTGATCCCAATGAAGTCAATGGAAATAGAGAAGGTGTTAGAACGGTGATGATTGTGTGCTGCAAGTGTCTTTCCCTTGAAGTCCATAGATATCATGGCCTTGACTAGGGGGTGGTCGAAGTGGCCGATAATTTGCTCAGCAGAAAAAATGCAGAATTTTGGGCAAATTCTGCCACTTCGCCTGCTCTGCCCACAGAGAGAAATTGCCAATTTCAGGCTTTTTCTCCCTGAAATTCGGTTTTTTTATGGGAAATGTTTTTTGGTGGCCACAAGAAGTTTCAGACTGAAAACAGATAGTTTGTGAAAAAAACACCATTTCAGATGGTTTGCCAGAAGACATTGATTTTTTCCATTAAATTTTGTTTTAGCGGTCAAAAACATGATATTTCAGGGAAAAAACACATTTCAGGAAGCAAAATCTGCATAGAAAATTGGCACAACAGCCAAAAAATGTCCCTGCAGACAGAACAGAGCTGGAGGCGAATTTAGGCAATATCGTTCCACCAGTAGTGAGGGTAACTTTGCCCACCCCTAGCCTTGACTAGGGGACTGAAAATGAATCTACAGGGACTGGCCACAAAGTCCAGATGAGGGTGTATTAAGAGCTATGCTTTTTCCTTTCTTATTGCTGCTTTTGTTTTCACACCTTAACCTACCTTTCTTCAGTGCAGTGTCTGGGCCCTGTTTTTCACATGTTCTGTTTTTGAGCCCAGTCACAGGCCTCAGAGAAGGCCGGTGCCCTTTGAGGCCTGAATGCTTCCTCTGCCAGTAGCAGGGCCCCAGGGCTTCTGACAGCAGCAAGGGCCCTGTGAGGAGTGGCCTCGAGCGATCAGGTGGGCTCAGCTGAGCCACCTCCACTGGCCTGGGTCCTGTTCCTGGGGCTCCCAGCTCTGTCTGCCTTGACCTCTCCATGCCCCCTGCTCCAGGGCTCACCTGCTGCTGTCGCCGTGCCAACGGAACCCTCAGGCTGGGCAGAGCATTGTGAAATGACAGCCTCCCCTCCCCCGCCGGGGCCTGGGCCCAGGGCTGGGAGCTTGCAAGGCAAAGACACACCACAGCTCAGCTTCTCCTGAGCTGCTCCAGAGCTCGACCCCCCGGGGCCCCGGGGCCCCAGGGCTGGGGCTCAGAGCAGGAAAGGGCGTTTTATTGGAATGTCCTTTCCTTCTTGATGATTCCTACAAACCGTTTTAAGCTCTGTACATATAGAAAAGCAACATGTGTCATGCCATTTGGGACATGCTGTTCACATGTCTAGCTCCACTAAAACCCTCCTCAGCATATTTCCGAGGCATCAAGGATGAACCAGGAACAGTGCACGGCCCTGACAAATCTGCTTCACTGTCCCAGCTTTAACAGACATCTGAGTGTCACACTACATGGCAGGTCCTGCCAGGGCAACAGCAGGGGAAGCTTCACTCGCACAGTGCTACAGCATGGGCTTCCCTCCTAGTGAACGGGTGCAGCAGGGCAAACTCCTGTCACAGAGAATGGGCACAACCACACTGCAAGCTTCATTCACACATGGTCTGGCTTCCGACAGCAAAGCAAGCCTCCTACATTGCACATACTGCACTGTAAAGCGTTAGTCTTTGGACAGCAGAGCTATCCCTCTGCATCACACATACTGGACACCCTGAAGGGCCTCCTCCAGATTGAATTGTTACTGGATCGCCGTCCTATCCCCCTGCCCCAAACCTCTCCCATTGACTGTCAGCATGCTTCTCCTTACCTTCCTGCAGATACAGCACCCCTCTAGGCCTAACGGATGGCACGCCAAGCTTCACGGGGCACTTTAAGGTATTCAGTCTCCACCTTTTATCTGTCCTGCTCCTCATTTCACCACGAAGAACCACTGGCAGTATTTCAACATCATTTTGAAACTGAAGTTATGGAACAGCTACAAAACCAGGGGAATGGCGCGGCAGGGGATTTCATTCCATTTCATTCTGCCCTTTGGCTGTGTGTGCGCAGTGTCAGAAGAGTTTGAGGACTGCAGAAGACACTGGAATAGATTTCTGGGCGAAAGCGCCAGAGATTCTGGCCCCTGCCCCGATCGCCTTACAAACGCCTTACAAACGCCTGGCGGGCTTTGCCCTGGCGGGCAAATGTCTGAGTTGGACACTCAGCGCAGTACCTGAGGAAATTAGAGTGAGGTTTGACTCAGGGACAAGCCTGCCAACCTATGTACTATGGCAGCTGAATGGGGGCATGGGGTCCTCATGTCTCAGGGATCTGCTTCTCTTATCCAAAACATCTTGCCTCCCATCAGCCTTAGCACCTAGCATATGGTAATGAGTGGAGTCTCTACACTTCCCCCGTTGCACATTTGTCAATTCCCAGAGCTCTGTGGCAGACAGGGTAAATGTATCTATGTGTGAGAGAGAGAGGGAGCCAGATAGAGAGAGAGAAAGAGAGAGAGAGAGGGGGGGAGCAGGCTCTGACAGTCACAATGAGAGAAAAGTGAAGTTGCATCCCCTCAAGCACTCCCCTGCACCCATCAACACAACAGCAAAGTTAGCTTGCATGTTCCCCGTTCTCCCCACTAACCCACCCACCCACCCTCCTCTCTTTCAAGACTTGCAGAGTGCCTAGAGACCCTGGAAATGATGGCAGCGGAGCATGGTACAAACACAAATATCAAAATAGAACTATTCCCCTACTGTCTACAAAACCAAGGAACTACTTCACCTTTGTTTTTTTCCACTTCACATTACAAGAGAAAGACGTCCTTCGTTGGCCCTTTTTACGCACTACCATTCGGTTTACACATTTCATCCTGTTGAGTCTCCCAGTCGGCAAGAGCTATATATTTGGGTGGGTGATCCCAATGAAGTCAATGGAAATAGAGAAGGTGTTAGAACGGTGATGATTGTGTGCTGCAAGTGTCTTTCCCTTGAAGTCCATAGATATCATGGCCTTGACTAGGGGGTGGTCGAAGTGGCCGATAATTTGCTCAGCAGAAAAAATGCAGAATTTTGGGCAAATTCTGCCACTTCGCCTGCTCTGCCCACAGAGAGAAATTGCCAATTTCAGGCTTTTTCTCCCTGAAATTCGGTTTTTTTATGGGAAATGTTTTTTGGTGGCCACAAGAAGTTTCAGACTGAAAACAGATAGTTTGTGAAAAAAACACCATTTCAGATGGTTTGCCAGAAGACATTGATTTTTTCCATTAAATTTTGTTTTAGCGGTCAAAAACATGATATTTCAGGGAAAAAACACATTTCAGGAAGCAAAATCTGCATAGAAAATTGGCACAACAGCCAAAAAATGTCCCTGCAGACAGAACAGAGCTGGAGGCGAATTTAGGCAATATCGTTCCACCAGTAGTGAGGGTAACTTTGCCCACCCCTAGCCTTGACTAGGGGACTGAAAATGAATCTACAGGGACTGGCCACAAAGTCCAGATGAGGGTGTATTAAGAGCTATGCTTTTTCCTTTCTTATTGCTGCTTTTGTTTTCACACCTTAACCTACCTTTCTTCAGTGCAGTGTCTGGGCCCTGTTTTTCACATGTTCTGTTTTTGAGCCCAGTCACAGGCCTCAGAGAAGGCCGGTGCCCTTTGAGGCCTGAATGCTTCCTCTGCCAGTAGCAGGGCCCCAGGGCTTCTGACAGCAGCAAGGGCCCTGTGAGGAGTGGCCTCGAGCGATCAGGTGGGCTCAGCTGAGCCACCTCCACTGGCCTGGGTCCTGTTCCTGGGGCTCCCAGCTCTGTCTGCCTTGACCTCTCCATGCCCCCTGCTCCAGGGCTCACCTGCTGCCGTCGCCGTGCCAACGGAACCCTCAGGCAGGCAGAGCATTGTGAAATGACAGCCTCCCCTCCCCCGCCGCTGGGGCCTGGGCCCAGGGCTGGGAGCTTGCAAGGCAAAGACACACCACAGCTCAGCTTCTCCTGAGCTGCTCCAGAGCTCGACCCCCCGGGGCCCCGGGGCCCCAGGGCTGGGGCTCAGAGCAGGAAAGGGCGTTTTATTGGAATGTCCTTTCCTTCTTGATGATTCCTACAAACCGTTTTAAGCTCTGTACATATAGAAAAGCAACATGTGTCATGCCATTTGGGACATGCTGTTCACATGTCTAGCTCCACTAAAACCCTCCTCAGCATATTTCCGAGGCATCAAGGATGAACCAGGAACAGTGCACGGCCCTGACAAATCTGCTTCACTGTCCCAGCTTTAACAGACATCTGAGTGTCACACTACATGGCAGGTCCTGCCAGGGCAACAGCAGGGGAAGCTTCACTCGCACAGTGCTACAGCATGGGCTTCCCTCCTAGTGAACGGGTGCAGCAGGGCAAACTCCTGTCACAGAGAATGGGCACAACCACACTGCAAGCTTCATTCACACATGGTCTGGCTTCCGACAGCAAAGCAAGCCTCCTACATTGCACATACTGCACTGTAAAGCGTTAGTCTTTGGACAGCAGAGCTATCCCTCTGCATCACACATACTGGACACCCTGAAGGGCCTCCTCCAGATTGAATTGTTACTGGATCGCCGTCCTATCCCCCTGCCCCAAACCTCTCCCATTGACTGTCAGCATGCTTCTCCTTACCTTCCTGCAGATACAGCACCCCTCTAGGCCTAACGGATGGCACGCCAAGCTTCACGGGGCACTTTAAGGTATTCAGTCTCCACCTTTTATCTGTCCTGCTCCTCATTTCACCACGAAGAACCACTGGCAGTATTTCAACATCATTTTGAAACTGAAGTTATGGAACAGCTACAAAACCAGGGGAATGGCGCGGCAGGGGATTTCATTCCATTTCATTCTGCCCTTTGGCTGTGTGTGCGCAGTGTCAGAAGAGTTTGAGGACTGCAGAAGACACTGGAATAGATTTCTGGGCGAAAGCGCCAGAGATTCTGGCCCCTGCCCCGATCGCCTTACAAACGCCTTACAAACGCCTGGCGGGCTTTGCCCTGGCGGGCAAATGTCTGAGTTGGACACTCAGCGCAGTACCTGAGGAAATTAGAGTGAGGTTTGACTCAGGGACAAGCCTGCCAACCTATGTACTATGGCAGCTGAATGGGGGCATGGGGTCCTCATGTCTCAGGGATCTGCTTCTCTTATCCAAAACATCTTGCCTCCCATCAGCCTTAGCACCTAGCATATGGTAATGAGTGGAGTCTCTACACTTCCCCCGTTGCACATTTGTCAATTCCCAGAGCTCTGTGGCAGACAGGGTAAATGTATCTATGTGTGAGAGAGAGAGGGAGCCAGATAGAGAGAGAGAAAGAGAGAGAGAGAGGGGGGGGGGAGCAGCCTCTGACAGTCACAATGAGAGAAAAGTGAAGTTGCATCCCCTCAAGCACTCCCCTGCACCCATCAACACAACAGCAAAGTTAGCTTGCATGTTCCCCGTTCTCCCCACTAACCCACCCACCCACCCTCCTCTCTTTCAGGACTTGCAGAGTGCCTAGAGACCCTGGAAATGATGGCAGCCGAGCATGGTACAAACACAAATATCAAAATAGAACTATTCCCCTACTGTCTACAAAACCAAGGAACTACTTCACCTTTGTTTTTTTCCACTTCACATTACAAGAGAAAGACGTCCTTCGTTGGCCCTTTTTACGCACTACCATTCGGTTTACACATTTCATCCTGTTGAGTCTCCCAGTCGGCAAGAGCTATATATTTGGGTGGGTGATCCCAATGAAGTCAATGGAAATAGAGAAGGTGTTAGAACGGTGATGATTGTGTGCTGCAAGTGTCTTTCCCTTGAAGTCCATAGATATCATGGCCTTGACTAGGGGGTGGTCGAAGTGGCCGATAATTTGCTCAGCAGAAAAAATGCAGAATTTTGGGCAAATTCTGCCACTTCGCCTGCTCTGCCCACAGAGAGAAATTGCCAATTTCAGGCTTTTTCTCCCTGAAATTCGGTTTTTTTATGGGAAATGTTTTTTGGTGGCCACAAGAAGTTTCAGACTGAAAACAGATAGTTTGTGAAAAAAACACCATTTCAGATGGTTTGCCAGAAGACATTGATTTTTTCCATTAAATTTTGTTTTAGCGGTCAAAAACATGATATTTCAGGGAAAAAACACATTTCAGGAAGCAAAATCTGCATAGAAAATTGGCACAACAGCCAAAAAATGTCCCTGCAGACAGAACAGAGCTGGAGGCGAATTTAGGCAACATCGTTCCACCAGTAGTGAGGGTAACTTTGCCCACCCCTAGCCTTGACTAGGGGACTGAAAATGAATCTACAGGGACTGGCCACAAAGTCCAGATGAGGGTGTATTAAGAGCTATGCTTTTTCCTTTCTTATTGCTGCTTTTGTTTTCACACCTTAACCTACCTTTCTTCAGTGCAGTGTCTGGGCCCTGTTTTTCACATGTTCTGTTTTTGAGCCCAGTCACAGGCCTCAGAGAAGGCCGGTGCCCTTTGAGGCCTGAATGCTTCCTCTGCCAGTAGCAGGGCCCCAGGGCTTCTGACAGCAGCAAGGGCCCTGTGAGGAGTGGCCTCGAGCGATCAGGTGGGCTCAGCTGAGCCACCTCCACTGGCCTGGGTCCTGTTCCTGGGGCTCCCAGCTCTGTCTGCCTTGACCTCTCCATGCCCCCTGCTCCAGGGCTCACCTGCTGCCGTCGCCGTGCCAACGGAACCCTCAGGCTGGGCAGAGCATTGTGAAATGACAGCCTCCCCTCCCCCGCCGGGGCCTGGGCCCAGGGCTGGGAGCTTGCAAGGCAAAGACACACCACAGCTCAGCTTCTCCTGAGCTGCTCCAGAGCTCGACCCCCCGGGGCCCCGGGGCCCCAGGGCTGGGGCTCAGAGCAGGAAAGGGCGTTTTATTGGAATGTCCTTTCCTTCTTGATGATTCCTACAAACCGTTTTAAGCTCTGTACATATAGAAAAGCAACATGTGTCATGCCATTTGGGACATGCTGTTCACATGTCTAGCTCCACTAAAACCCTCCTCAGCATATTTCCGAGGCATCAAGGATGAACCAGGAACAGTGCACGGCCCTGACAAATCTGCTTCACTGTCCCAGCTTTAACAGACATCTGAGTGTCACACTACATGGCAGGTCCTGCCAGGGCAACAGCAGGGGAAGCTTCACTCGCACAGTGCTACAGCATGGGCTTCCCTCCTAGTGAACGGGTGCAGCAGGGCAAACTCCTGTCACAGAGAATGGGCACAACCACACTGCAAGCTTCATTCACACATGGTCTGGCTTCCGACAGCAAAGCAAGCCTCCTACATTGCACATACTGCACTGTAAAGCGTTAGTCTTTGGACAGCAGAGCTATCCCTCTGCATCACACATACTGGACACCCTGAAGGGCCTCCTCCAGATTGAATTGTTACTGGATCGCCGTCCTATCCCCCTGCCCCAAACCTCTCCCATTGACTGTCAGCATGCTTCTCCTTACCTTCCTGCAGATACAGCACCCCTCTAGGCCTAACGGATGGCACGCCAAGCTTCACGGGGCACTTTAAGGTATTCAGTCTCCACCTTTTATCTGTCCTGCTCCTCATTTCACCACGAAGAACCACTGGCAGTATTTCAACATCATTTTGAAACTGAAGTTATGGAACAGCTACAAAACCAGGGGAATGGCGCGGCAGGGGATTTCATTCCATTTCATTCTGCCCTTTGGCTGTGTGTGCGCAGTGTCAGAAGAGTTTGAGGACTGCAGAAGACACTGGAATAGATTTCTGGGCGAAAGCGCCAGAGATTCTGGCCCCTGCCCCGATCGCCTTACAAACGCCTTACAAACGCCTGGCGGGCTTTGCCCTGGCGGGCAAATGTCTGAGTTGGACACTCAGCGCAGTACCTGAGGAAATTAGAGTGAGGTTTGACTCAGGGACAAGCCTGCCAACCTATGTACTATGGCAGCTGAATGGGGGCATGGGGTCCTCATGTCTCAGGGATCTGCTTCTCTTATCCAAAACATCTTGCCTCCCATCAGCCTTAGCACCTAGCATATGGTAATGAGTGGAGTCTCTACACTTCCCCCGTTGCACATTTGTCAATTCCCAGAGCTCTGTGGCAGACAGGGTAAATGTATCTATGTGTGAGAGAGAGAGGGAGCCAGATAGAGAGAGAGAAAGAGAGAGAGAGAGGGGGGGGAGCAGGCTCTGACAGTCACAATGAGAGAAAAGTGAAGTTGCATCCCCTCAAGCACTCCCCTGCACCCATCAACACAACAGCAAAGTTAGCTTGCATGTTCCCCGTTCTCCCCACTAACCCACCCACCCACCCTCCTCTCTTTCAGGACTTGCAGAGTGCCTAGAGACCCTGGAAATGATGGCAGCGGAGCATGGTACAAACACAAATATCAAAATAGAACTATTCCCCTACTGTCTACAAAACCAAGGAACTACTTCACCTTTGTTTTTTTCCACTTCACATTACAAGAGAAAGACGTCCTTCGTTGGCCCTTTTTACGCACTACCATTCGGTTTACACATTTCATCCTGTTGAGTCTCCCAGTCGGCAAGAGCTATATATTTGGGTGGGTAATCCCAATGAAGTCAATGGAAATAGAGAAGGTGTTAGAACGGTGATGATTGTGTGCTGCAAGTGTCTTTCCCTTGAAGTCCATAGATATCATGGCCTTGACTAGGGGGTGGTCGAAGTGGCCGATAATTTGCTCAGCAGAAAAAATGCAGAATTTTGGGCAAATTCTGCCACTTCGCCTGCTCTGCCCACAGAGAGAAATTGCCAATTTCAGGCTTTTTCTCCCTGAAATTCGGTTTTTTTATGGGAAATGTTTTTTGGTGGCCACAAGAAGTTTCAGACTGAAAACAGATAGTTTGTGAAAAAAACACCATTTCAGATGGTTTGCCAGAAGACATTGATTTTTTCCATTAAATTTTGTTTTAGCGGTCAAAAACATGATATTTCAGGGAAAAAACACATTTCAGGAAGCAAAATCTGCATAGAAAATTGGCACAACAGCCAAAAAATGTCCCTGCAGACAGAACAGAGCTGGAGGCGAATTTAGGCAACATCGTTCCACCAGTAGTGAGGGTAACTTTGCCCACCCCTAGCCTTGACTAGGGGACTGAAAATGAATCTACAGGGACTGGCCACAAAGTCCAGATGAGGGTGTATTAAGAGCTATGCTTTTTCCTTTCTTATTGCTGCTTTTGTTTTCACACCTTAACCTACCTTTCTTCAGTGCAGTGTCTGGGCCCTGTTTTTCACATGTTCTGTTTTTGAGCCCAGTCACAGGCCTCAGAGAAGGCCGGTGCCCTTTGAGGCCTGAATGCTTCCTCTGCCAGTAGCAGGGCCCCAGGGCTTCTGACAGCAGCAAGGGCCCTGTGAGGAGTGGCCTCGAGCGATCAGGTGGGCTCAGCTGAGCCACCTCCACTGGCCTGGGTCCTGTTCCTGGGGCTCCCAGCTCTGTCTGCCTTGACCTCTCCATGCCCCCTGCTCCAGGGCTCACCTGCTGCCGTCGCCGTGCCAACGGAACCCTCAGGCTGGGCAGAGCATTGTGAAATGACAGCCTCCCCTCCCCCGCCGGGGCCTGGGCCCAGGGCTGGGAGCTTGCAAGGCAAAGACACACCACAGCTCAGCTTCTCCTGAGCTGCTCCAGAGCTCGACCCCCCGGGGCCCGGGGCCCCAGGGCTGGGGCTCAGAGCAGGAAAGGGCGTTTTATTGGAATGTCCTTTCCTTCTTGATGATTCCTACAAACCGTTTTAAGCTCTGTACATATAGAAAAGCAACATGTGTCATGCCATTTGGGACATGCTGTTCACATGTCTAGCTCCACTAAAACCCTCCTCAGCATATTTCCGAGGCATCAAGGATGAACCAGGAACAGTGCACGGCCCTGACAAATCTGCTTCACTGTCCCAGCTTTAACAGACATCTGAGTGTCACACTACATGGCAGGTCCTGCCAGGGCAACAGCAGGGGAAGCTTCACTCGCACAGTGCTACAGCATGGGCTTCCCTCCTAGTGAACGGGTGCAGCAGGGCAAACTCCTGTCACAGAGAATGGGCACAACCACACTGCAAGCTTCATTCACACATGGTCTGGCTTCCGACAGCAAAGCAAGCCTCCTACATTGCACATACTGCACTGTAAAGCGTTAGTCTTTGGACAGCAGAGCTATCCCTCTGCATCACACATACTGGACACCCTGAAGGGCCTCCTCCAGATTGAATTGTTACTGGATCGCCGTCCTATCCCCCTGCCCCAAACCTCTCCCATTGACTGTCAGCATGCTTCTCCTTACCTTCCTGCAGATACAGCACCCCTCTAGGCCTAACGGATGGCACGCCAAGCTTCACGGGGCACTTTAAGGTATTCAGTCTCCACCTTTTATCTGTCCTGCTCCTCATTTCACCACGAAGAACCACTGGCAGTATTTCAACATCATTTTGAAACTGAAGTTATGGAACAGCTACAAAACCAGGGGAATGGCGCGGCAGGGGATTTCATTCCATTTCATTCTGCCCTTTGGCTGTGTGTGCGCAGTGTCAGAAGAGTTTGAGGACTGCAGAAGACACTGGAATAGATTTCTGGGCGAAAGCGCCAGAGATTCTGGCCCCTGCCCCGATCGCCTTACAAACGCCTTACAAACGCCTGGCGGGCTTTGCCCTGGCGGGCAAATGTCTGAGTTGGACACTCAGCGCAGTACCTGAGGAAATTAGAGTGAGGTTTGACTCAGGGACAAGCCTGCCAACCTATGTACTATGGCAGCTGAATGGGGGCATGGGGTCCTCATGTCTCAGGGATCTGCTTCTCTTATCCAAAACATCTTGCCTCCCATCAGCCTTAGCACCTAGCATATGGTAATGAGTGGAGTCTCTACACTTCCCCCGTTGCACATTTGTCAATTCCCAGAGCTCTGTGGCAGACAGGGTAAATGTATCTATGTGTGAGAGAGAGAGGGAGCCAGATAGAGAGAGAGAAAGAGAGAGAGAGAGGGGGGGGAGCAGGCTCTGACAGTCACAATGAGAGAAAAGTGAAGTTGCATCCCCTCAAGCACTCCCCTGCACCCATCAACACAACAGCAAAGTTAGCTTGCATGTTCCCCGTTCTCCCCACTAACCCACCCACCCACCCTCCTCTCTTTCAGGACTTGCAGAGTGCCTAGAGACCCTGGAAATGATGGCAGCGGAGCATGGTACAAACACAAATATCAAAATAGAACTATTCCCCTACTGTCTACAAAACCAAGGAACTACTTCACCTTTGTTTTTTTCCACTTCACATTACAAGAGAAAGACGTCCTTCGTTGGCCCTTTTTACGCACTACCATTCGGTTTACACATTTCATCCTGTTGAGTCTCCCAGTCGGCAAGAGCTATATATTTGGGTGGGTGATCCCAATGAAGTCAATGGAAATAGAGAAGGTGTTAGAACGGTGATGATTGTGTGCTGCAAGTGTCTTTCCCTTGAAGTCCATAGATATCATGGCCTTGACTAGGGGGTGGTCGAAGTGGCCGATAATTTGCTCAGCAGAAAAAATGCAGAATTTTGGGCAAATTCTGCCACTTCGCCTGCTCTGCCCACAGAGAGAAATTGCCAATTTCAGGCTTTTTCTCCCTGAAATTCGGTTTTTTTATGGGAAATGTTTTTTGGTGGCCACAAGAAGTTTCAGACTGAAAACAGATAGTTTGTGAAAAAAACACCATTTCAGATGGTTTGCCAGAAGACATTGATTTTTTCCATTAAATTTTGTTTTAGCGGTCAAAAACATGATATTTCAGGGAAAAAACACATTTCAGGAAGCAAAATCTGCATAGAAAATTGGCACAACAGCCAAAAAATGTCCCTGCAGACAGAACAGAGCTGGAGGCGAATTTAGGCAACATCGTTCCACCAGTAGTGAGGGTAACTTTGCCCACCCCTAGCCTTGACTAGGGGACTGAAAATGAATCTACAGGGACTGGCCACAAAGTCCAGATGAGGGTGTATTAAGAGCTATGCTTTTTCCTTTCTTATTGCTGCTTTTGTTTTCACACCTTAACCTACCTTTCTTCAGTGCAGTGTCTGGGCCCTGTTTTTCACATGTTCTGTTTTTGAGCCCAGTCACAGGCCTCAGAGAAGGCCGGTGCCCTTTGAGGCCTGAATGCTTCCTCTGCCAGTAGCAGGGCCCCAGGGCTTCTGACAGCAGCAAGGGCCCTGTGAGGAGTGGCCTCGAGCGATCAGGTGGGCTCAGCTGAGCCACCTCCACTGGCCTGGGTCCTGTTCCTGGGGCTCCCAGCTCTGTCTGCCTTGACCTCTCCATGCCCCCTGCTCCAGGGCTCACCTGCTGCCGTCGCCGTGCCAACGGAACCCTCAGGCTGGGCAGAGCATTGTGAAATGACAGCCTCCCCTCCCCCGCCGGGGCCTGGGCCCAGGGCTGGGAGCTTGCAAGGCAAAGACACACCACAGCTCAGCTTCTCCTGAGCTGCTCCAGAGCTCGACCCCCCGGGGCCCCGGGGCCCCAGGGCTGGGGCTCAGAGCAGGAAAGGGCGTTTTATTGGAATGTCCTTTCCTTCTTGATGATTCCTACAAACCGTTTTAAGCTCTGTACATATAGAAAAGCAACATGTGTCATGCCATTTGGGACATGCTGTTCACATGTCTAGCTCCACTAAAACCCTCCTCAGCATATTTCCGAGGCATCAAGGATGAACCAGGAACAGTGCACGGCCCTGACAAATCTGCTTCACTGTCCCAGCTTTAACAGACATCTGAGTGTCACACTACATGGCAGGTCCTGCCAGGGCAACAGCAGGGGAAGCTTCACTCGCACAGTGCTACAGCATGGGCTTCCCTCCTAGTGAACGGGTGCAGCAGGGCAAACTCCTGTCACAGAGAATGGGCACAACCACACTGCAAGCTTCATTCACACATGGTCTGGCTTCCGACAGCAAAGCAAGCCTCCTACATTGCACATACTGCACTGTAAAGCGTTAGTCTTTGGACAGCAGAGCTATCCCTCTGCATCACACATACTGGACACCCTGAAGGGCCTCCTCCAGATTGAATTGTTACTGGATCGCCGTCCTATCCCCCTGCCCCAAACCTCTCCCATTGACTGTCAGCATGCTTCTCCTTACCTTCCTGCAGATACAGCACCCCTCTAGGCCTAACGGATGGCACGCCAAGCTTCACGGGGCACTTTAAGGTATTCAGTCTCCACCTTTTATCTGTCCTGCTCCTCATTTCACCACGAAGAACCACTGGCAGTATTTCAACATCATTTTGAAACTGAAGTTATGGAACAGCTACAAAACCAGGGGAATGGCGCGGCAGGGGATTTCATTCCATTTCATTCTGCCCTTTGGCTGTGTGTGCGCAGTGTCAGAAGAGTTTGAGGACTGCAGAAGACACTGGAATAGATTTCTGGGCGAAAGCGCCAGAGATTCTGGCCCCTGCCCCGATCGCCTTACAAACGCCTTACAAACGCCTGGCGGGCTTTGCCCTGGCGGGCAAATGTCTGAGTTGGACACTCAGCGCAGTACCTGAGGAAATTAGAGTGAGGTTTGACTCAGGGACAAGCCTGCCAACCTATGTACTATGGCAGCTGAATGGGGGCATGGGGTCCTCATGTCTCAGGGATCTGCTTCTCTTATCCAAAACATCTTGCCTCCCATCAGCCTTAGCACCTAGCATATGGTAATGAGTGGAGTCTCTACACTTCCCCCGTTGCACATTTGTCAATTCCCAGAGCTCTGTGGCAGACAGGGTAAATGTATCTATGTGTGAGAGAGAGAGGGAGCCAGATAGAGAGAGAGAAAGAGAGAGAGAGAGGGGGGGGAGCAGGCTCTGACAGTCACAATGAGAGAAAAGTGAAGTTGCATCCCCTCAAGCACTCCCCTGCACCCATCAACACAACAGCAAAGTTAGCTTGCATGTTCCCCGTTCTCCCCACTAACCCACCCACCCACCCTCCTCTCTTTCAGGACTTGCAGAGTGCCTAGAGACCCTGGAAATGATGGCAGCGGAGCATGGTACAAACACAAATATCAAAATAGAACTATTCCCCTACTGTCTACAAAACCAAGGAACTACTTCACCTTTGTTTTTTTCCACTTCACATTACAAGAGAAAGACGTCCTTCGTTGGCCCTTTTTACGCACTACCATTCGGTTTACACATTTCATCCTGTTGAGTCTCCCAGTCGGCAAGAGCTATATATTTGGGTGGGTAATCCCAATGAAGTCAATGGAAATAGAGAAGGTGTTAGAACGGTGATGATTGTGTGCTGCAAGTGTCTTTCCCTTGAAGTCCATAGATATCATGGCCTTGACTAGGGGGTGGTCGAAGTGGCCGATAATTTGCTCAGCAGAAAAAATGCAGAATTTTGGGCAAATTCTGCCACTTCGCCTGCTCTGCCCACAGAGAGAAATTGCCAATTTCAGGCTTTTTCTCCCTGAAATTCGGTTTTTTTATGGGAAATGTTTTTTGGTGGCCACAAGAAGTTTCAGACTGAAAACAGATAGTTTGTGAAAAAAACACCATTTCAGATGGTTTGCCAGAAGACATTGATTTTTTCCATTAAATTTTGTTTTAGCGGTCAAAAACATGATATTTCAGGGAAAAAACACATTTCAGGAAGCAAAATCTGCATAGAAAATTGGCACAACAGCCAAAAAATGTCCCTGCAGACAGAACAGAGCTGGAGGCGAATTTAGGCAACATCGTTCCACCAGTAGTGAGGGTAACTTTGCCCACCCCTAGCCTTGACTAGGGGACTGAAAATGAATCTACAGGGACTGGCCACAAAGTCCAGATGAGGGTGTATTAAGAGCTATGCTTTTTCCTTTCTTATTGCTGCTTTTGTTTTCACACCTTAACCTACCTTTCTTCAGTGCAGTGTCTGGGCCCTGTTTTTCACATGTTCTGTTTTTGAGCCCAGTCACAGGCCTCAGAGAAGGCCGGTGCCCTTTGAGGCCTGAATGCTTCCTCTGCCAGTAGCAGGGCCCCAGGGCTTCTGACAGCAGCAAGGGCCCTGTGAGGAGTGGCCTCGAGCGATCAGGTGGGCTCAGCTGAGCCACCTCCACTGGCCTGGGTCCTGTTCCTGGGGCTCCCAGCTCTGTCTGCCTTGACCTCTCCATGCCCCCTGCTCCAGGGCTCACCTGCTGCCGTCGCCGTGCCAACGGAACCCTCAGGCTGGGCAGAGCATTGTGAAATGACAGCCTCCCCTCCCCCGCCGGGGCCTGGGCCCAGGGCTGGGAGCTTGCAAGGCAAAGACACACCACAGCTCAGCTTCTCCTGAGCTGCTCCAGAGCTCGACCCCCCGGGGCCCGGGGCCCCAGGGCTGGGGCTCAGAGCAGGAAAGGGCGTTTTATTGGAATGTCCTTTCCTTCTTGATGATTCCTACAAACCGTTTTAAGCTCTGTACATATAGAAAAGCAACATGTGTCATGCCATTTGGGACATGCTGTTCACATGTCTAGCTCCACTAAAACCCTCCTCAGCATATTTCCGAGGCATCAAGGATGAACCAGGAACAGTGCACGGCCCTGACAAATCTGCTTCACTGTCCCAGCTTTAACAGACATCTGAGTGTCACACTACATGGCAGGTCCTGCCAGGGCAACAGCAGGGGAAGCTTCACTCGCACAGTGCTACAGCATGGGCTTCCCTCCTAGTGAACGGGTGCAGCAGGGCAAACTCCTGTCACAGAGAATGGGCACAACCACACTGCAAGCTTCATTCACACATGGTCTGGCTTCCGACAGCAAAGCAAGCCTCCTACATTGCACATACTGCACTGTAAAGCGTTAGTCTTTGGACAGCAGAGCTATCCCTCTGCATCACACATACTGGACACCCTGAAGGGCCTCCTCCAGATTGAATTGTTACTGGATCGCCGTCCTATCCCCCTGCCCCAAACCTCTCCCATTGACTGTCAGCATGCTTCTCCTTACCTTCCTGCAGATACAGCACCCCTCTAGGCCTAACGGATGGCACGCCAAGCTTCACGGGGCACTTTAAGGTATTCAGTCTCCACCTTTTATCTGTCCTGCTCCTCATTTCACCACGAAGAACCACTGGCAGTATTTCAACATCATTTTGAAACTGAAGTTATGGAACAGCTACAAAACCAGGGGAATGGCGCGGCAGGGGATTTCATTCCATTTCATTCTGCCCTTTGGCTGTGTGTGCGCAGTGTCAGAAGAGTTTGAGGACTGCAGAAGACACTGGAATAGATTTCTGGGCGAAAGCGCCAGAGATTCTGGCCCCTGCCCCGATCGCCTTACAAACGCCTTACAAACGCCTGGCGGGCTTTGCCCTGGCGGGCAAATGTCTGAGTTGGACACTCAGCGCAGTACCTGAGGAAATTAGAGTGAGGTTTGACTCAGGGACAAGCCTGCCAACCTATGTACTATGGCAGCTGAATGGGGGCATGGGGTCCTCATGTCTCAGGGATCTGCTTCTCTTATCCAAAACATCTTGCCTCCCATCAGCCTTAGCACCTAGCATATGGTAATGAGTGGAGTCTCTACACTTCCCCCGTTGCACATTTGTCAATTCCCAGAGCTCTGTGGCAGACAGGGTAAATGTATCTATGTGTGAGAGAGAGAGGGAGCCAGATAGAGAGAGAGAAAGAGAGAGAGAGAGGGGGGGGAGCAGGCTCTGACAGTCACAATGAGAGAAAAGTGAAGTTGCATCCCCTCAAGCACTCCCCTGCACCCATCAACACAACAGCAAAGTTAGCTTGCATGTTCCCCGTTCTCCCCACTAACCCACCCACCCACCCTCCTCTCTTTCAGGACTTGCAGAGTGCCTAGAGACCCTGGAAATGATGGCAGCGGAGCATGGTACAAACACAAATATCAAAATAGAACTATTCCCCTACTGTCTACAAAACCAAGGAACTACTTCACCTTTGTTTTTTTCCACTTCACATTACAAGAGAAAGACGTCCTTCGTTGGCCCTTTTTACGCACTACCATTCGGTTTACACATTTCATCCTGTTGAGTCTCCCAGTCGGCAAGAGCTATATATTTGGGTGGGTAATCCCAATGAAGTCAATGGAAATAGAGAAGGTGTTAGAACGGTGATGATTGTGTGCTGCAAGTGTCTTTCCCTTGAAGTCCATAGATATCATGGCCTTGACTAGGGGGTGGTCGAAGTGGCCGATAATTTGCTCAGCAGAAAAAATGCAGAATTTTGGGCAAATTCTGCCACTTCGCCTGCTCTGCCCACAGAGAGAAATTGCCAATTTCAGGCTTTTTCTCCCTGAAATTCGGTTTTTTTATGGGAAATGTTTTTTGGTGGCCACAAGAAGTTTCAGACTGAAAACAGATAGTTTGTGAAAAAAACACCATTTCAGATGGTTTGCCAGAAGACATTGATTTTTTCCATTAAATTTTGTTTTAGCGGTCAAAAACATGATATTTCAGGGAAAAAACACATTTCAGGAAGCAAAATCTGCATAGAAAATTGGCACAACAGCCAAAAAATGTCCCTGCAGACAGAACAGAGCTGGAGGCGAATTTAGGCAACATCGTTCCACCAGTAGTGAGGGTAACTTTGCCCACCCCTAGCCTTGACTAGGGGACTGAAAATGAATCTACAGGGACTGGCCACAAAGTCCAGATGAGGGTGTATTAAGAGCTATGCTTTTTCCTTTCTTATTGCTGCTTTTGTTTTCACACCTTAACCTACCTTTCTTCAGTGCAGTGTCTGGGCCCTGTTTTTCACATGTTCTGTTTTTGAGCCCAGTCACAGGCCTCAGAGAAGGCCGGTGCCCTTTGAGGCCTGAATGCTTCCTCTGCCAGTAGCAGGGCCCCAGGGCTTCTGACAGCAGCAAGGGCCCTGTGAGGAGTGGCCTCGAGCGATCAGGTGGGCTCAGCTGAGCCACCTCCACTGGCCTGGGTCCTGTTCCTGGGGCTCCCAGCTCTGTCTGCCTTGACCTCTCCATGCCCCCTGCTCCAGGGCTCACCTGCTGCCGTCGCCGTGCCAACGGAACCCTCAGGCTGGGCAGAGCATTGTGAAATGACAGCCTCCCCTCCCCCGCCGGGGCCTGGGCCCAGGGCTGGGAGCTTGCAAGGCAAAGACACACCACAGCTCAGCTTCTCCTGAGCTGCTCCAGAGCTCGACCCCCCGGGGCCCCGGGGCCCCAGGGCTGGGGCTCAGAGCAGGAAAGGGCGTTTTATTGGAATGTCCTTTCCTTCTTGATGATTCCTACAAACCGTTTTAAGCTCTGTACATATAGAAAAGCAACATGTGTCATGCCATTTGGGACATGCTGTTCACATGTCTAGCTCCACTAAAACCCTCCTCAGCATATTTCCGAGGCATCAAGGATGAACCAGGAACAGTGCACGGCCCTGACAAATCTGCTTCACTGTCCCAGCTTTAACAGACATCTGAGTGTCACACTACATGGCAGGTCCTGCCAGGGCAACAGCAGGGGAAGCTTCACTCGCACAGTGCTACAGCATGGGCTTCCCTCCTAGTGAACGGGTGCAGCAGGGCAAACTCCTGTCACAGAGAATGGGCACAACCACACTGCAAGCTTCATTCACACATGGTCTGGCTTCCGACAGCAAAGCAAGCCTCCTACATTGCACATACTGCACTGTAAAGCGTTAGTCTTTGGACAGCAGAGCTATCCCTCTGCATCACACATACTGGACACCCTGAAGGGCCTCCTCCAGATTGAATTGTTACTGGATCGCCGTCCTATCCCCCTGCCCCAAACCTCTCCCATTGACTGTCAGCATGCTTCTCCTTACCTTCCTGCAGATACAGCACCCCTCTAGGCCTAACGGATGGCACGCCAAGCTTCACGGGGCACTTTAAGGTATTCAGTCTCCACCTTTTATCTGTCCTGCTCCTCATTTCACCACGAAGAACCACTGGCAGTATTTCAACATCATTTTGAAACTGAAGTTATGGAACAGCTACAAAACCAGGGGAATGGCGCGGCAGGGGATTTCATTCCATTTCATTCTGCCCTTTGGCTGTGTGTGCGCAGTGTCAGAAGAGTTTGAGGACTGCAGAAGACACTGGAATAGATTTCTGGGCGAAAGCGCCAGAGATTCTGGCCCCTGCCCCGATCGCCTTACAAACGCCTTACAAACGCCTGGCGGGCTTTGCCCTGGCGGGCAAATGTCTGAGTTGGACACTCAGCGCAGTACCTGAGGAAATTAGAGTGAGGTTTGACTCAGGGACAAGCCTGCCAACCTATGTACTATGGCAGCTGAATGGGGGCATGGGGTCCTCATGTCTCAGGGATCTGCTTCTCTTATCCAAAACATCTTGCCTCCCATCAGCCTTAGCACCTAGCATATGGTAATGAGTGGAGTCTCTACACTTCCCCCGTTGCACATTTGTCAATTCCCAGAGCTCTGTGGCAGACAGGGTAAATGTATCTATGTGTGAGAGAGAGAGGGAGCCAGATAGAGAGAGAGAAAGAGAGAGAGAGAGGGGGGGGAGCAGGCTCTGACAGTCACAATGAGAGAAAAGTGAAGTTGCATCCCCTCAAGCACTCCCCTGCACCCATCAACACAACAGCAAAGTTAGCTTGCATGTTCCCCGTTCTCCCCACTAACCCACCCACCCACCCTCCTCTCTTTCAGGACTTGCAGAGTGCCTAGAGACCCTGGAAATGATGGCAGCGGAGCATGGTACAAACACAAATATCAAAATAGAACTATTCCCCTACTGTCTACAAAACCAAGGAACTACTTCACCTTTGTTTTTTTCCACTTCACATTACAAGAGAAAGACGTCCTTCGTTGGCCCTTTTTACGCACTACCATTCGGTTTACACATTTCATCCTGTTGAGTCTCCCAGTCGGCAAGAGCTATATATTTGGGTGGGTAATCCCAATGAAGTCAATGGAAATAGAGAAGGTGTTAGAACGGTGATGATTGTGTGCTGCAAGTGTCTTTCCCTTGAAGTCCATAGATATCATGGCCTTGACTAGGGGGTGGTCGAAGTGGCCGATAATTTGCTCAGCAGAAAAAATGCAGAATTTTGGGCAAATTCTGCCACTTCGCCTGCTCTGCCCACAGAGAGAAATTGCCAATTTCAGGCTTTTTCTCCCTGAAATTCGGTTTTTTTATGGGAAATGTTTTTTGGTGGCCACAAGAAGTTTCAGACTGAAAACAGATAGTTTGTGAAAAAAACACCATTTCAGATGGTTTGCCAGAAGACATTGATTTTTTCCATTAAATTTTGTTTTAGCGGTCAAAAACATGATATTTCAGGGAAAAAACACATTTCAGGAAGCAAAATCTGCATAGAAAATTGGCACAACAGCCAAAAAATGTCCCTGCAGACAGAACAGAGCTGGAGGCGAATTTAGGCAATATCGTTCCACCAGTAGTGAGGGTAACTTTGCCCACCCCTAGCCTTGACTAGGGGACTGGAAATGAATCTACAGGGACTGGCCACAAAGTCCAGATGAGGGTGTATTAAGAGCTATGCTTTTTCCTTTCTTATTGCTGCTTTTGTTTTCACACCTTAACCTACCTTTCTTCAGTGCAGTGTCTGGGCCCTGTTTTTCACATGTTCTGTTTTTGAGCCCAGTCACAGGCCTCAGAGAAGGCCGGTGCCCTTTGAGGCCTGAATGCTTCCTCTGCCAGTAGCAGGGCCCCAGGGCTTCTGACAGCAGCAGAGGCCCTGTGAAGAGTGGCCTCGAGCGGTCAGGTGGGCTCAGCTGAGCCACCTCCACTGGCCTGGGTCCTGTTCCTGGGGCTCCCAGCTCTGTCTGCCTTGACCTCTCCATGCCCCCTGCTCCAGGGCTCACCTGCTGCCGTCGCCGTGCCAACGGAACCCTCAGGCTGGGCAGAGCATTGTGAAATGACAGCCTCCCCTCCCCCGCCGGGGCCTGGGCCCAGGGCTGGGAGCTTGCAAGGCAAAGACACACCACAGCTCAGCTTCTCCTGAGCTGCTCCAGAGCTCGACCCCCCGGGGCCCGGGGCCCCAGGGCTGGGGCTCAGAGCAGGAAAGGGCGTTTTATTGGAATGTCCTTTCCTTCTTGATGATTCCTACAAACCGTTTTAAGCTCTGTACATATAGAAAAGCAACATGTGTCATGCCATTTGGGACATGCTGTTCACATGTCTAGCTCCACTAAAACCCTCCTCAGCATATTTCCGAGGCATCAAGGATGAACCAGGAACAGTGCACGGCCCTGACAAATCTGCTTCACTGTCCCAGCTTTAACAGACATCTGAGTGTCACACTACATGGCAGGTCCTGCCAGGGCAACAGCAGGGGAAGCTTCACTCGCACAGTGCTACAGCATGGGCTTCCCTCCTAGTGAACGGGTGCAGCAGGGCAAACTCCTGTCACAGAGAATGGGCACAACCACACTGCAAGCTTCATTCACACATGGTCTGGCTTCCGACAGCAAAGCAAGCCTCCTACATTGCACATACTGCACTGTAAAGCGTTAGTCTTTGGACAGCAGAGCTATCCCTCTGCATCACACATACTGGACACCCTGAAGGGCCTCCTCCAGATTGAATTGTTACTGGATCGCCGTCCTATCCCCCTGCCCCAAACCTCTCCCATTGACTGTCAGCATGCTTCTCCTTACCTTCCTGCAGATACAGCACCCCTCTAGGCCTAACGGATGGCACGCCAAGCTTCACGGGGCACTTTAAGGTATTCAGTCTCCACCTTTTATCTGTCCTGCTCCTCATTTCACCACGAAGAACCACTGGCAGTATTTCAACATCATTTTGAAACTGAAGTTATGGAACAGCTACAAAACCAGGGGAATGGCGCGGCAGGGGATTTCATTCCATTTCATTCTGCCCTTTGGCTGTGTGTGCGCAGTGTCAGAAGAGTTTGAGGACTGCAGAAGACACTGGAATAGATTTCTGGGCGAAAGCGCCAGAGATTCTGGCCCCTGCCCCGATCGCCTTACAAACGCCTTACAAACGCCTGGCGGGCTTTGCCCTGGCGGGCAAATGTCTGAGTTGGACACTCAGCGCAGTACCTGAGGAAATTAGAGTGAGGTTTGACTCAGGGACAAGCCTGCCAACCTATGTACTATGGCAGCTGAATGGGGGCATGGGGTCCTCATGTCTCAGGGATCTGCTTCTCTTATCCAAAACATCTTGCCTCCCATCAGCCTTAGCACCTAGCATATGGTAATGAGTGGAGTCTCTACACTTCCCCCGTTGCACATTTGTCAATTCCCAGAGCTCTGTGGCAGACAGGGTAAATGTATCTATGTGTGAGAGAGAGAGGGAGCCAGATAGAGAGAGAGAAAGAGAGAGAGAGAGGGGGGGGAGCAGGCTCTGACAGTCACAATGAGAGAAAAGTGAAGTTGCATCCCCTCAAGCACTCCCCTGCACCCATCAACACAACAGCAAAGTTAGCTTGCATGTTCCCCGTTCTCCCCACTAACCCACCCACCCACCCTCCTCTCTTTCAGGACTTGCAGAGTGCCTAGAGACCCTGGAAATGATGGCAGCGGAGCATGGTACAAACACAAATATCAAAATAGAACTATTCCCCTACTGTCTACAAAACCAAGGAACTACTTCACCTTTGTTTTTTTCCACTTCACATTACAAGAGAAAGACGTCCTTCGTTGGCCCTTTTTACGCACTACCATTCGGTTTACACATTTCATCCTGTTGAGTCTCCCAGTCGGCAAGAGCTATATATTTGGGTGGGTAATCCCAATGAAGTCAATGGAAATAGAGAAGGTGTTAGAACGGTGATGATTGTGTGCTGCAAGTGTCTTTCCCTTGAAGTCCATAGATATCATGGCCTTGACTAGGGGGTGGTCGAAGTGGCCGATAATTTGCTCAGCAGAAAAAATGCAGAATTTTGGGCAAATTCTGCCACTTCGCCTGCTCTGCCCACAGAGAGAAATTGCCAATTTCAGGCTTTTTCTCCCTGAAATTCGGTTTTTTTATGGGAAATGTTTTTTGGTGGCCACAAGAAGTTTCAGACTGAAAACAGATAGTTTGTGAAAAAAACACCATTTCAGATGGTTTGCCAGAAGACATTGATTTTTTCCATTAAATTTTGTTTTAGCGGTCAAAAACATGATATTTCAGGGAAAAAACACATTTCAGGAAGCAAAATCTGCATAGAAAATTGGCACAACAGCCAAAAAATGTCCCTGCAGACAGAACAGAGCTGGAGGCGAATTTAGGCAACATCGTTCCACCAGTAGTGAGGGTAACTTTGCCCACCCCTAGCCTTGACTAGGGGACTGAAAATGAATCTACAGGGACTGGCCACAAAGTCCAGATGAGGGTGTATTAAGAGCTATGCTTTTTCCTTTCTTATTGCTGCTTTTGTTTTCACACCTTAACCTACCTTTCTTCAGTGCAGTGTCTGGGCCCTGTTTTTCACATGTTCTGTTTTTGAGCCCAGTCACAGGCCTCAGAGAAGGCCGGTGCCCTTTGAGGCCTGAATGCTTCCTCTGCCAGTAGCAGGGCCCCAGGGCTTCTGACAGCAGCAAGGGCCCTGTGAGGAGTGGCCTCGAGCGATCAGGTGGGCTCAGCTGAGCCACCTCCACTGGCCTGGGTCCTGTTCCTGGGGCTCCCAGCTCTGTCTGCCTTGACCTCTCCATGCCCCCTGCTCCAGGGCTCACCTGCTGCCGTCGCCGTGCCAACGGAACCCTCAGGCTGGGCAGAGCATTGTGAAATGACAGCCTCCCCTCCCCCGCCGGGGCCTGGGCCCAGGGCTGGGAGCTTGCAAGGCAAAGACACACCACAGCTCAGCTTCTCCTGAGCTGCTCCAGAGCTCGACCCCCCGGGGCCCCGGGGCCCCAGGGCTGGGGCTCAGAGCAGGAAAGGGCGTTTTATTGGAATGTCCTTTCCTTCTTGATGATTCCTACAAACCGTTTTAAGCTCTGTACATATAGAAAAGCAACATGTGTCATGCCATTTGGGACATGCTGTTCACATGTCTAGCTCCACTAAAACCCTCCTCAGCATATTTCCGAGGCATCAAGGATGAACCAGGAACAGTGCACGGCCCTGACAAATCTGCTTCACTGTCCCAGCTTTAACAGACATCTGAGTGTCACACTACATGGCAGGTCCTGCCAGGGCAACAGCAGGGGAAGCTTCACTCGCACAGTGCTACAGCATGGGCTTCCCTCCTAGTGAACGGGTGCAGCAGGGCAAACTCCTGTCACAGAGAATGGGCACAACCACACTGCAAGCTTCATTCACACATGGTCTGGCTTCCGACAGCAAAGCAAGCCTCCTACATTGCACATACTGCACTGTAAAGCGTTAGTCTTTGGACAGCAGAGCTATCCCTCTGCATCACACATACTGGACACCCTGAAGGGCCTCCTCCAGATTGAATTGTTACTGGATCGCCGTCCTATCCCCCTGCCCCAAACCTCTCCCATTGACTGTCAGCATGCTTCTCCTTACCTTCCTGCAGATACAGCACCCCTCTAGGCCTAACGGATGGCACGCCAAGCTTCACGGGGCACTTTAAGGTATTCAGTCTCCACCTTTTATCTGTCCTGCTCCTCATTTCACCACGAAGAACCACTGGCAGTATTTCAACATCATTTTGAAACTGAAGTTATGGAACAGCTACAAAACCAGGGGAATGGCGCGGCAGGGGATTTCATTCCATTTCATTCTGCCCTTTGGCTGTGTGTGCGCAGTGTCAGAAGAGTTTGAGGACTGCAGAAGACACTGGAATAGATTTCTGGGCGAAAGCGCCAGAGATTCTGGCCCCTGCCCCGATCGCCTTACAAACGCCTTACAAACGCCTGGCGGGCTTTGCCCTGGCGGGCAAATGTCTGAGTTGGACACTCAGCGCAGTACCTGAGGAAATTAGAGTGAGGTTTGACTCAGGGACAAGCCTGCCAACCTATGTACTATGGCAGCTGAATGGGGGCATGGGGTCCTCATGTCTCAGGGATCTGCTTCTCTTATCCAAAACATCTTGCCTCCCATCAGCCTTAGCACCTAGCATATGGTAATGAGTGGAGTCTCTACACTTCCCCCGTTGCACATTTGTCAATTCCCAGAGCTCTGTGGCAGACAGGGTAAATGTATCTATGTGTGAGAGAGAGAGGGAGCCAGATAGAGAGAGAGAAAGAGAGAGAGAGAGGGGGGGGAGCAGGCTCTGACAGTCACAATGAGAGAAAAGTGAAGTTGCATCCCCTCAAGCACTCCCCTGCACCCATCAACACAACAGCAAAGTTAGCTTGCATGTTCCCCGTTCTCCCCACTAACCCACCCACCCACCCTCCTCTCTTTCAGGACTTGCAGAGTGCCTAGAGACCCTGGAAATGATGGCAGCGGAGCATGGTACAAACACAAATATCAAAATAGAACTATTCCCCTACTGTCTACAAAACCAAGGAACTACTTCACCTTTGTTTTTTTCCACTTCACATTACAAGAGAAAGACGTCCTTCGTTGGCCCTTTTTACGCACTACCATTCGGTTTACACATTTCATCCTGTTGAGTCTCCCAGTCGGCAAGAGCTATATATTTGGGTGGGTAATCCCAATGAAGTCAATGGAAATAGAGAAGGTGTTAGAACGGTGATGATTGTGTGCTGCAAGTGTCTTTCCCTTGAAGTCCATAGATATCATGGCCTTGACTAGGGGGTGGTCGAAGTGGCCGATAATTTGCTCAGCAGAAAAAATGCAGAATTTTGGGCAAATTCTGCCACTTCGCCTGCTCTGCCCACAGAGAGAAATTGCCAATTTCAGGCTTTTTCTCCCTGAAATTCGGTTTTTTTATGGGAAATGTTTTTTGGTGGCCACAAGAAGTTTCAGACTGAAAACAGATAGTTTGTGAAAAAAACACCATTTCAGATGGTTTGCCAGAAGACATTGATTTTTTCCATTAAATTTTGTTTTAGCGGTCAAAAACATGATATTTCAGGGAAAAAACACATTTCAGGAAGCAAAATCTGCATAGAAAATTGGCACAACAGCCAAAAAATGTCCCTGCAGACAGAACAGAGCTGGAGGCGAATTTAGGCAATATCGTTCCACCAGTAGTGAGGGTAACTTTGCCCACCCCTAGCCTTGACTAGGGGACTGGAAATGAATCTACAGGGACTGGCCACAAAGTCCAGATGAGGGTGTATTAAGAGCTATGCTTTTTCCTTTCTTATTGCTGCTTTTGTTTTCACACCTTAACCTACCTTTCTTCAGTGCAGTGTCTGGGCCCTGTTTTTCACATGTTCTGTTTTTGAGCCCAGTCACAGGCCTCAGAGAAGGCCGGTGCCCTTTGAGGCCTGAATGCTTCCTCTGCCAGTAGCAGGGCCCCAGGGCTTCTGACAGCAGCAGAGGCCCTGTGAAGAGTGGCCTCGAGCGGTCAGGTGGGCTCAGCTGAGCCACCTCCACTGGCCTGGGTCCTGTTCCTGGGGCTCCCAGCTCTGTCTGCCTTGACCTCTCCATGCCCCCTGCTCCAGGGCTCACCTGCTGCCGTCGCCGTGCCAACGGAACCCTCAGGCTGGGCAGAGCATTGTGAAATGACAGCCTCCCCTCCCCCGCCGGGGCCTGGGCCCAGGGCTGGGAGCTTGCAAGGCAAAGACACACCACAGCTCAGCTTCTCCTGAGCTGCTCCAGAGCTCGACCCCCCGGGGCCCGGGGCCCCAGGGCTGGGGCTCAGAGCAGGAAAGGGCGTTTTATTGGAATGTCCTTTCCTTCTTGATGATTCCTACAAACCGTTTTAAGCTCTGTACATATAGAAAAGCAACATGTGTCATGCCATTTGGGACATGCTGTTCACATGTCTAGCTCCACTAAAACCCTCCTCAGCATATTTCCGAGGCATCAAGGATGAACCAGGAACAGTGCACGGCCCTGACAAATCTGCTTCACTGTCCCAGCTTTAACAGACATCTGAGTGTCACACTACATGGCAGGTCCTGCCAGGGCAACAGCAGGGGAAGCTTCACTCGCACAGTGCTACAGCATGGGCTTCCCTCCTAGTGAACGGGTGCAGCAGGGCAAACTCCTGTCACAGAGAATGGGCACAACCACACTGCAAGCTTCATTCACACATGGTCTGGCTTCCGACAGCAAAGCAAGCCTCCTACATTGCACATACTGCACTGTAAAGCGTTAGTCTTTGGACAGCAGAGCTATCCCTCTGCATCACACATACTGGACACCCTGAAGGGCCTCCTCCAGATTGAATTGTTACTGGATCGCCGTCCTATCCCCCTGCCCCAAACCTCTCCCATTGACTGTCAGCATGCTTCTCCTTACCTTCCTGCAGATACAGCACCCCTCTAGGCCTAACGGATGGCACGCCAAGCTTCACGGGGCACTTTAAGGTATTCAGTCTCCACCTTTTATCTGTCCTGCTCCTCATTTCACCACGAAGAACCACTGGCAGTATTTCAACATCATTTTGAAACTGAAGTTATGGAACAGCTACAAAACCAGGGGAATGGCGCGGCAGGGGATTTCATTCCATTTCATTCTGCCCTTTGGCTGTGTGTGCGCAGTGTCAGAAGAGTTTGAGGACTGCAGAAGACACTGGAATAGATTTCTGGGCGAAAGCGCCAGAGATTCTGGCCCCTGCCCCGATCGCCTTACAAACGCCTTACAAACGCCTGGCGGGCTTTGCCCTGGCGGGCAAATGTCTGAGTTGGACACTCAGCGCAGTACCTGAGGAAATTAGAGTGAGGTTTGACTCAGGGACAAGCCTGCCAACCTATGTACTATGGCAGCTGAATGGGGGCATGGGGTCCTCATGTCTCAGGGATCTGCTTCTCTTATCCAAAACATCTTGCCTCCCATCAGCCTTAGCACCTAGCATATGGTAATGAGTGGAGTCTCTACACTTCCCCCGTTGCACATTTGTCAATTCCCAGAGCTCTGTGGCAGACAGGGTAAATGTATCTATGTGTGAGAGAGAGAGGGAGCCAGATAGAGAGAGAGAAAGAGAGAGAGAGAGGGGGGGGAGCAGGCTCTGACAGTCACAATGAGAGAAAAGTGAAGTTGCATCCCCTCAAGCACTCCCCTGCACCCATCAACACAACAGCAAAGTTAGCTTGCATGTTCCCCGTTCTCCCCACTAACCCACCCACCCACCCTCCTCTCTTTCAGGACTTGCAGAGTGCCTAGAGACCCTGGAAATGATGGCAGCGGAGCATGGTACAAACACAAATATCAAAATAGAACTATTCCCCTACTGTCTACAAAACCAAGGAACTACTTCACCTTTGTTTTTTTCCACTTCACATTACAAGAGAAAGACGTCCTTCGTTGGCCCTTTTTACGCACTACCATTCGGTTTACACATTTCATCCTGTTGAGTCTCCCAGTCGGCAAGAGCTATATATTTGGGTGGGTAATCCCAATGAAGTCAATGGAAATAGAGAAGGTGTTAGAACGGTGATGATTGTGTGCTGCAAGTGTCTTTCCCTTGAAGTCCATAGATATCATGGCCTTGACTAGGGGGTGGTCGAAGTGGCCGATAATTTGCTCAGCAGAAAAAATGCAGAATTTTGGGCAAATTCTGCCACTTCGCCTGCTCTGCCCACAGAGAGAAATTGCCAATTTCAGGCTTTTTCTCCCTGAAATTCGGTTTTTTTATGGGAAATGTTTTTTGGTGGCCACAAGAAGTTTCAGACTGAAAACAGATAGTTTGTGAAAAAAACACCATTTCAGATGGTTTGCCAGAAGACATTGATTTTTTCCATTAAATTTTGTTTTAGCGGTCAAAAACATGATATTTCAGGGAAAAAACACATTTCAGGAAGCAAAATCTGCATAGAAAATTGGCACAACAGCCAAAAAATGTCCCTGCAGACAGAACAGAGCTGGAGGCGAATTTAGGCAATATCGTTCCACCAGTAGTGAGGGTAACTTTGCCCACCCCTAGCCTTGACTAGGGGACTGGAAATGAATCTACAGGGACTGGCCACAAAGTCCAGATGAGGGTGTATTAAGAGCTATGCTTTTTCCTTTCTTATTGCTGCTTTTGTTTTCACACCTTAACCTACCTTTCTTCAGTGCAGTGTCTGGGCCCTGTTTTTCACATGTTCTGTTTTTGAGCCCAGTCACAGGCCTCAGAGAAGGCCGGTGCCCTTTGAGGCCTGAATGCTTCCTCTGCCAGTAGCAGGGCCCCAGGGCTTCTGACAGCAGCAGAGGCCCTGTGAGGAGTGGCCTCGAGCGGTCAGGTGGGCTCAGCTGAGCCACCTCCACTGGCCTGGGTCCTGTTCCTGGGGCTCCCAGCTCTGTCTGCCTTGACCTCTCCATGCCCCCTGCTCCAGGGCTCACCTGCTGCCGTCGCCGTGCCAACGGAACCCTCAGGCTGGGCAGAGCATTGTGAAATGACAGCCTCCCCTCCCCCGCCGGGGCCTGGGC
Organism: Ambystoma mexicanum; assembly: GCF_040938575.1. NCBI lineage: Eukaryota > Metazoa > Chordata > Amphibia > Caudata > Ambystomatidae > Ambystoma > Ambystoma mexicanum. The sequence goes on from NC_090941.1 coordinate 1,096,117,917, forward strand.
CCAGGGCTGGGAGCTTGCAAGGCAAAGACACACCACAGCTCAGCTTCTCCTGAGCTGCTCCAGAGCTCGACCCCCCGGGGCCCGGGGCCCCAGGGCTGGGGCTCAGAGCAGGAAAGGGCGTTTTATTGGAATGTCCTTTCCTTCTTGATGATTCCTACAAACCGTTTTAAGCTCTGTACATATAGAAAAGCAACATGTGTCATGCCATTTGGGACATGCTGTTCACATGTCTAGCTCCACTAAAACCCTCCTCAGCATATTTCCGAGGCATCAAGGATGAACCAGGAACAGTGCACGGCCCTGACAAATCTGCTTCACTGTCCCAGCTTTAACAGACATCTGAGTGTCACACTACATGGCAGGTCCTGCCAGGGCAACAGCAGGGGAAGCTTCACTCGCACAGTGCTACAGCATGGGCTTCCCTCCTAGTGAACGGGTGCAGCAGGGCAAACTCCTGTCACAGAGAATGGGCACAACCACACTGCAAGCTTCATTCACACATGGTCTGGCTTCCGACAGCAAAGCAAGCCTCCTACATTGCACATACTGCACTGTAAAGCGTTAGTCTTTGGACAGCAGAGCTATCCCTCTGCATCACACATACTGGACACCCTGAAGGGCCTCCTCCAGATTGAATTGTTACTGGATCGCCGTCCTATCCCCCTGCCCCAAACCTCTCCCATTGACTGTCAGCATGCTTCTCCTTACCTTCCTGCAGATACAGCACCCCTCTAGGCCTAACGGATGGCACACCAAGCTTCACGGGGCACTTTAAGGTATTCAGTCTCCACCTTTTATCTGTCCTGCTCCTCATTTCACCACGAAGAACCACTGGCAGTATTTCAACATCATTTTGAAACTGAAGTTATGGAACAGCTACAAAACCAGGGGAATGGCGCGGCAGGGGATTTCATTCCATTTCATTCTGCCCTTTGGCTGTGTGTGCGCAGTGTCAGAAGAGTTTGAGGACTGCAGAAGACACTGGAATAGATTTCTGGGCGAAAGCGCCAGAGATTCTGGCCCCTGCCCCGATCGCCTTACAAACGCCTTACAAACGCCTGGCGGGCTTTGCCCTGGCGGGCAAATGTCTGAGTTGGACACTCAGCGCAGTACCTGAGGAAATTAGAGTGAGGTTTGACTCAGGGACAAGCCTGCCAACCTATGTACTATGGCAGCTGAATGGGGGCATGGGGTCCTCATGTCTCAGGGATCTGCTTCTCTTATCCAAAACATCTTGCCTCCCATCAGCCTTAGCACCTAGCATATGGTAATGAGTGGAGTCTCTACACTTCCCCCGTTGCACATTTGTCAATTCCCAGAGCTCTGTGGCAGACAGGGTAAATGTATCTATGTGTGAGAGAGAGAGGGAGCCAGATAGAGAGAGAGAAAGAGAGAGCGAGAGGGGGGGGGGAGCAGGCTCTGACAGTCACAATGAGAGAAAAGTGAAGTTGCATCCCCTCAAGCACTCCCCTGCACCCATCAACACAACAGCAAAGTTAGCTTGCATGTTCCCCGTTCTCCCCACTAACCCACCCACCCACCCTCCTCTCTTTCAGGACTTGCAGAGTGCCTAGAGACCCTGGAAATGATGGCAGCGGAGCATGGTACAAACACAAATATCAAAATAGAACTATTCCCCTACTGTCTACAAAACCAAGGAACTACTTCACCTTTGTTTTTTTCCACTTCACATTACAAGAGAAAGACGTCCTTCGTTGGCCCTTTTTACGCACTACCATTCGGTTTACACATTTCATCCTGTTGAGTCTCCCAGTCGGCAAGAGCTATATATTTGGGTGGGTGATCCCAATGAAGTCAATGGAAATAGAGAAGGTGTTAGAACGGTGATGATTGTGTGCTGCAAGTGTCTTTCCCTTGAAGTCCATAGATATCATGGCCTTGACTAGGGGGTGGTCGAAGTGGCCGATAATTTGCTCAGCAGAAAAAATGCAGAATTTTGGGCAAATTCTGCCACTTCGCCTGCTCTGCCCACAGAGAGAAATTGCCAATTTCAGGCTTTTTCTCCCTGAAATTCGGTTTTTTTATGGGAAATGTTTTTTGGTGGCCACAAGAAGTTTCAGACTGAAAACAGATAGTTTGTGAAAAAAACACCATTTCAGATGGTGTGCCAGAAGACATTGATTTTTTCCATTAAATTTTGTTTTAGCGGTCAAAAACATAATATTTCAGGGAAAAAACACATTTCAGGAAGCAAAATCTGCATAGAAAATTGGCACAACAGCCAAAAAATGTCCCTGCAGACAGAACAGAGCTGGAGGCGAATTTAGGCAATATCGTTCCACCAGTAGTGAGGGTAACTTTGCCCACCCCTAGCCTTGACTAGGGGACTGAAAATGAATCTACAGGGACTGGCCACAAAGTCCAGATGAGGGTGTATTAAGAGCTATGCTTTTTCCTTTCTTATTGCTGCTTTTGTTTTCACACCTTAACCTACCTTTCTTCAGTGCAGTGTCTGGGCCCTGTTTTTCACATGTTCTGTTTTTGAGCCCAGTCACAGGCCTCAGAGAAGGCCGGTGCCCTTTGAGGCCTGAATGCTTCCTCTGCCAGTAGCAGGGCCCCAGGGCTTCTGACAGCAGCAAGGGCCCTGTGAGGAGTGGCCTCGAGCGATCAGGTGGGCTCAGCTGAGCCACCTCCACTGGCCTGGGTCCTGTTCCTGGGGCTCCCAGCTCTGTCTGCCTTGACCTCTCCATGCCCCCTGCTCCAGGGCTCACCTGCTGCCGTCGCCGTGCCAACGGAACCCTCAGGCAGGCAGAGCATTGTGAAATGACAGCCTCCCCTCCCCCGCCGCTGGGGCCTGGGCCCAGGGCTGGGAGCTTGCAAGGCAAAGACACACCACAGCTCAGCTTCTCCTGAGCTGCTCCAGAGCTCGACCCCCCGGGGCCCCGGGGCCCCAGGGCTGGGGCTCAGAGCAGGAAAGGGCGTTTTATTGGAATGTCCTTTCCTTCTTGATGATTCCTACAAACCGTTTTAAGCTCTGTACATATAGAAAAGCAACATGTGTCATGCCATTTGGGACATGCTGTTCACATGTCTAGCTCCACTAAAACCCTCCTCAGCATATTTCCGAGGCATCAAGGATGAACCAGGAACAGTGCACGGCCCTGACAAATCTGCTTCACTGTCCCAGCTTTAACAGACATCTGAGTGTCACACTACATGGCAGGTCCTGCCAGGGCAACAGCAGGGGAAGCTTCACTCGCACAGTGCTACAGCATGGGCTTCCCTCCTAGTGAACGGGTGCAGCAGGGCAAACTCCTGTCACAGAGAATGGGCACAACCACACTGCAAGCTTCATTCACACATGGTCTGGCTTCCGACAGCAAAGCAAGCCTCCTACATTGCACATACTGCACTGTAAAGCGTTAGTCTTTGGACAGCAGAGCTATCCCTCTGCATCACACATACTGGACACCCTGAAGGGCCTCCTCCAGATTGAATTGTTACTGGATCGCCGTCCTATCCCCCTGCCCCAAACCTCTCCCATTGACTGTCAGCATGCTTCTCCTTACCTTCCTGCAGATACAGCACCCCTCTAGGCCTAACGGATGGCACGCCAAGCTTCACGGGGCACTTTAAGGTATTCAGTCTCCACCTTTTATCTGTCCTGCTCCTCATTTCACCACGAAGAACCACTGGCAGTATTTCAACATCATTTTGAAACTGAAGTTATGGAACAGCTACAAAACCAGGGGAATGGCGCGGCAGGGGATTTCATTCCATTTCATTCTGCCCTTTGGCTGTGTGTGCGCAGTGTCAGAAGAGTTTGAGGACTGCAGACGACACTGGAATAGATTTCTGGGCGAAAGCGCCAGAGATTCTGGCCCCTGCCCCGATCGCCTTACAAACGCCTTACAAACGCCTGGCGGGCTTTGCCCTGGCGGGCAAATGTCTGAGTTGGACACTCAGCGCAGTACCTGAGGAAATTAGAGTGAGGTTTGACTCAGGGACAAGCCTGCCAACCTATGTACTATGGCAGCTGAATGGGGGCATGGGGTCCTCATGTCTCAGGGATCTGCTTCTCTTATCCAAAACATCTTGCCTCCCATCAGCCTTAGCACCTAGCATATGGTAATGAGTGGAGTCTCTACACTTCCCCCGTTGCACATTTGTCAATTCCCAGAGCTCTGTGGCAGACAGGGTAAATGTATCTATGTGTGAGAGAGAGAGGGAGCCAGATAGAGAGAGAGAAAGAGAGAGAGAGAGGGGGGGGAGCAGGCTCTGACAGTCACAATGAGAGAAAAGTGAAGTTGCATCCCCTCAAGCACTCCCCTGCACCCATCAACACAACAGCAAAGTTAGCTTGCATGTTCCCCGTTCTCCCCACTAACCCACCCACCCACCCTCCTCTCTTTCAGGACTTGCAGAGTGCCTAGAGACCCTGGAAATGATGGCAGCGGAGCATGGTACAAACACAAATATCAAAATAGAACTATTCCCCTACTGTCTACAAAACCAAGGAACTACTTCACCTTTGTTTTTTTCCACTTCACATTACAAGAGAAAGACGTCCTTCGTTGGCCCTTTTTACGCACTACCATTCGGTTTACACATTTCATCCTGTTGAGTCTCCCAGTCGGCAAGAGCTATATATTTGGGTGGGTAATCCCAATGAAGTCAATGGAAATAGAGAAGGTGTTAGAACGGTGATGATTGTGTGCTGCAAGTGTCTTTCCCTTGAAGTCCATAGATATCATGGCCTTGACTAGGGGGTGGTCGAAGTGGCCGATAATTTGCTCAGCAGAAAAAATGCAGAATTTTGGGCAAATTCTGCCACTTCGCCTGCTCTGCCCACAGAGAGAAATTGCCAATTTCAGGCTTTTTCTCCCTGAAATTCGGTTTTTTTATGGGAAATGTTTTTTGGTGGCCACAAGAAGTTTCAGACTGAAAACAGATAGTTTGTGAAAAAAACACCATTTCAGATGGTTTGCCAGAAGACATTGATTTTTTCCATTAAATTTTGTTTTAGCGGTCAAAAACATGATATTTCAGGGAAAAAACACATTTCAGGAAGCAAAATCTGCATAGAAAATTGGCACAACAGCCAAAAAATGTCCCTGCAGACAGAACAGAGCTGGAGGCGAATTTAGGCAATATCGTTCCACCAGTAGTGAGGGTAACTTTGCCCACCCCTAGCCTTGACTAGGGGACTGAAAATGAATCTACAGGGACTGGCCACAAAGTCCAGATGAGGGTGTATTAAGAGCTATGCTTTTTCCTTTCTTATTGCTGCTTTTGTTTTCACACCTTAACCTACCTTTCTTCAGTGCAGTGTCTGGGCCCTGTTTTTCACATGTTCTGTTTTTGAGCCCAGTCACAGGCCTCAGAGAAGGCCGGTGCCCTTTGAGGCCTGAATGCTTCCTCTGCCAGTAGCAGGGCCCCAGGGCTTCTGACAGCAGCAGAGGCCCTGTAAGGAGTGGCCTCGAGCGGTCAGGTGGGCTCAGCTGAGCCACCTCCACTGGCCTGGGTCCTGTTCCTGGGGCTCCCAGCTCTGTCTGCCTTGACCTCTCCATGCCCCCTGCTCCAGGGCTCACCTGCTGCCGTCGCCGTGCCAACGGAACCCTCAGGCTGGGCAGAGCATTGTGAAATGACAGCCTCCCCTCCCCCGCCGGGGCCTGGGCCCAGGGCTGGGAGCTTGCAAGGCAAAGACACACCACAGCTCAGCTTCTCCTGAGCTGCTCCAGAGCTCGACCCCCCGGGGCCCCGGGGCCCCAGGGCTGGGGCTCAGAGCAGGAAAGGGCGTTTTATTGGAATGTCCTTTCCTTCTTGATGATTCCTACAAACCGTTTTAAGCTCTGTACATATAGAAAAGCAACATGTGTCATGCCATTTGGGACATGCTGTTCACATGTCTAGCTCCACTAAAACCCTCCTCAGCATATTTCCGAGGCATCAAGGATGAACCAGGAACAGTGCACGGCCCTGACAAATCTGCTTCACTGTCCCAGCTTTAACAGACATCTGAGTGTCACACTACATGGCAGGTCCTGCCAGGGCAACAGCAGGGGAAGCTTCACTCGCACAGTGCTACAGCATGGGCTTCCCTCCTAGTGAACGGGTGCAGCAGGGCAAACTCCTGTCACAGAGAATGGGCACAACCACACTGCAAGCTTCATTCACACATGGTCTGGCTTCCGACAGCAAAGCAAGCCTCCTACATTGCACATACTGCACTGTAAAGCGTTAGTCTTTGGACAGCAGAGCTATCCCTCTGCATCACACATACTGGACACCCTGAAGGGCCTCCTCCAGATTGAATTGTTACTGGATCGCCGTCCTATCCCCCTGCCCCAAACCTCTCCCATTGACTGTCAGCATGCTTCTCCTTACCTTCCTGCAGATACAGCACCCCTCTAGGCCTAACGGATGGCACACCAAGCTTCACGGGGCACTTTAAGGTATTCAGTCTCCACCTTTTATCTGTCCTGCTCCTCATTTCACCACGAAGAACCACTGGCAGTATTTCAACATCATTTTGAAACTGAAGTTATGGAACAGCTACAAAACCAGGGGAATGGCGCGGCAGGGGATTTCATTCCATTTCATTCTGCCCTTTGGCTGTGTGTGCGCAGTGTCAGAAGAGTTTGAGGACTGCAGAAGACACTGGAATAGATTTCTGGGCGAAAGCGCCAGAGATTCTGGCCCCTGCCCCGATCGCCTTACAAACGCCTTACAAACGCCTGGCGGGCTTTGCCCTGGCGGGCAAATGTCTGAGTTGGACACTCAGCGCAGTACCTGAGGAAATTAGAGTGAGGTTTGACTCAGGGACAAGCCTGCCAACCTATGTACTATGGCAGCTGAATGGGGGCATGGGGTCCTCATGTCTCAGGGATCTGCTTCTCTTATCCAAAACATCTTGCCTCCCATCAGCCTTAGCACCTAGCATATGGTAATGAGTGGAGTCTCTACACTTCCCCCGTTGCACATTTGTCAATTCCCAGAGCTCTGTGGCAGACAGGGTAAATGTATCTATGTGTGAGAGAGAGAGGGAGCCAGATAGAGAGAGAGAAAGAGAGAGAGAGAGGGGGGGGAGCAGGCTCTGACAGTCACAATGAGAGAAAAGTGAAGTTGCATCCCCTCAAGCACTCCCCTGCACCCATCAACACAACAGCAAAGTTAGCTTGCATGTTCCCCGTTCTCCCCACTAACCCACCCACCCACCCTCCTCTCTTTCAGGACTTGCAGAGTGCCTAGAGACCCTGGAAATGATGGCAGCGGAGCATGGTACAAACACAAATATCAAAATAGAACTATTCCCCTACTGTCTACAAAACCAAGGAACTACTTCACCTTTGTTTTTTTCCACTTCACATTACAAGAGAAAGACGTCCTTCGTTGGCCCTTTTTACGCACTACCATTCGGTTTACACATTTCATCCTGTTGAGTCTCCCAGTCGGCAAGAGCTATATATTTGGGTGGGTAATCCCAATGAAGTCAATGGAAATAGAGAAGGTGTTAGAACGGTGATGATTGTGTGCTGCAAGTGTCTTTCCCTTGAAGTCCATAGATATCATGGCCTTGACTAGGGGGTGGTCGAAGTGGCCGATAATTTGCTCAGCAGAAAAAATGCAGAATTTTGGGCAAATTCTGCCACTTCGCCTGCTCTGCCCACAGAGAGAAATTGCCAATTTCAGGCTTTTTCTCCCTGAAATTCGGTTTTTTTATGGGAAATGTTTTTTGGTGGCCACAAGAAGTTTCAGACTGAAAACAGATAGTTTGTGAAAAAAACACCATTTCAGATGGTTTGCCAGAAGACATTGATTTTTTCCATTAAATTTTGTTTTAGCGGTCAAAAACATGATATTTCAGGGAAAAAACACATTTCAGGAAGCAAAATCTGCATAGAAAATTGGCACAACAGCCAAAAAATGTCCCTGCAGACAGAACAGAGCTGGAGGCGAATTTAGGCAATATCGTTCCACCAGTAGTGAGGGTAACTTTGCCCACCCCTAGCCTTGACTAGGGGACTGAAAATGAATCTACAGGGACTGGCCACAAAGTCCAGATGAGGGTGTATTAAGAGCTATGCTTTTTCCTTTCTTATTGGTGCTTTTGTTTTCACACCTTAACCTACCTTTCTTCAGTGCAGTGTCTGGGCCCTGTTTTTCACATGTTCTGTTTTTGAGCCCAGTCACAGGCCTCAGAGAAGGCCGGTGCCCTTTGAGGCCTGAATGCTTCCTCTGCCAGTAGCAGGGCCCCAGGGCTTCTGACAGCAGCAGAGGCCCTGTAAGGAGTGGCCTCGAGCGGTCAGGTGGGCTCAGCTGAGCCACCTCCACTGGCCTGGGTCCTGTTCCTGGGGCTCCCAGCTCTGTCTGCCTTGACCTCTCCATGCCCCCTGCTCCAGGGCTCACCTGCTGCCGTCGCCGTGCCAACGGAACCCTCAGGCTGGGCAGAGCATTGTGAAATGACAGCCTCCCCTCCCCCGCCGGGGCCTGGGCCCAGGGCTGGGAGCTTGCAAGGCAAAGACACACCACAGCTCAGCTTCTCCTGAGCTGCTCCAGAGCTCGACCCCCCGGGGCCCCGGGGCCCCAGGGCTGGGGCTCAGAGCAGGAAAGGGCGTTTTATTGGAATGTCCTTTCCTTCTTGATGATTCCTACAAACCGTTTTAAGCTCTGTACATATAGAAAAGCAACATGTGTCATGCCATTTGGGACATGCTGTTCACATGTCTAGCTCCACTAAAACCCTCCTCAGCATATTTCCGAGGCATCAAGGATGAACCAGGAACAGTGCACGGCCCTGACAAATCTGCTTCACTGTCCCAGCTTTAACAGACATCTGAGTGTCACACTACATGGCAGGTCCTGCCAGGGCAACAGCAGGGGAAGCTTCACTCGCACAGTGCTACAGCATGGGCTTCCCTCCTAGTGAACGGGTGCAGCAGGGCAAACTCCTGTCACAGAGAATGGGCACAACCACACTGCAAGCTTCATTCACACATGGTCTGGCTTCCGACAGCAAAGCAAGCCTCCTACATTGCACATACTGCACTGTAAAGCGTTAGTCTTTGGACAGCAGAGCTATCCCTCTGCATCACACATACTGGACACCCTGAAGGGCCTCCTCCAGATTGAATTGTTACTGGATCGCCGTCCTATCCCCCTGCCCCAAACCTCTCCCATTGACTGTCAGCATGCTTCTCCTTACCTTCCTGCAGATACAGCACCCCTCTAGGCCTAACGGATGGCACGCCAAGCTTCACGGGGCACTTTAAGGTATTCAGTCTCCACCTTTTATCTGTCCTGCTCCTCATTTCACCACGAAGAACCACTGGCAGTATTTCAACATCATTTTGAAACTGAAGTTATGGAACAGCTACAAAACCAGGGGAATGGCGCGGCAGGGGATTTCATTCCATTTCATTCTGCCCTTTGGCTGTGTGTGCGCAGTGTCAGAAGAGTTTGAGGACTGCAGAAGACACTGGAATAGATTTCTGGGCGAAAGCGCCAGAGATTCTGGCCCCTGCCCCGATCGCCTTACAAACGCCTTACAAACGCCTGGCGGGCTTTGCCCTGGCGGGCAAATGTCTGAGTTGGACACTCAGCGCAGTACCTGAGGAAATTAGAGTGAGGTTTGACTCAGGGACAAGCCTGCCAACCTATGTACTATGGCAGCTGAATGGGGGCATGGGGTCCTCATGTCTCAGGGATCTGCTTCTCTTATCCAAAACATCTTGCCTCCCATCAGCCTTAGCACCTAGCATATGGTAATGAGTGGAGTCTCTACACTTCCCCCGTTGCACATTTGTCAATTCCCAGAGCTCTGTGGCAGACAGGGTAAATGTATCTATGTGTGAGAGAGAGAGGGAGCCAGATAGAGAGAGAGAAAGAGAGAGAGAGAGGGGGGGGAGCAGGCTCTGACAGTCACAATGAGAGAAAAGTGAAGTTGCATCCCCTCAAGCACTCCCCTGCACCCATCAACACAACAGCAAAGTTAGCTTGCATGTTCCCCGTTCTCCCCACTAACCCACCCACCCACCCTCCTCTCTTTCAGGACTTGCAGAGTGCCTAGAGACCCTGGAAATGATGGCAGCGGAGCATGGTACAAACACAAATATCAAAATAGAACTATTCCCCTACTGTCTACAAAACCAAGGAACTACTTCACCTTTGTTTTTTTCCACTTCACATTACAAGAGAAAGACGTCCTTCGTTGGCCCTTTTTACGCACTACCATTCGGTTTACACATTTCATCCTGTTGAGTCTCCCAGTCGGCAAGAGCTATATATTTGGGTGGGTGATCCCAATGAAGTCAATGGAAATAGAGAAGGTGTTAGAACGGTGATGATTGTGTGCTGCAAGTGTCTTTCCCTTGAAGTCCATAGATATCATGGCCTTGACTAGGGGGTGGTCGAAGTGGCCGATAATTTGCTCAGCAGAAAAAATGCAGAATTTTGGGCAAATTCTGCCACTTCGCCTGCTCTGCCCACAGAGAGAAATTGCCAATTTCAGGCTTTTTCTCCCTGAAATTCGGTTTTTTTATGGGAAATGTTTTTTGGTGGCCACAAGAAGTTTCAGACTGAAAACAGATAGTTTGTGAAAAAAACACCATTTCAGATGGTTTGCCAGAAGACATTGATTTTTTCCATTAAATTTTGTTTTAGCGGTCAAAAACATGATATTTCAGGGAAAAACACATTTCAGGAAGCAAAATCTGCATAGAAAATTGGCACAACAGCCAAAAAATGTCCCTGCAGACAGAACAGAGCTGGAGGCGAATTTAGGCAACATCGTTCCACCAGTAGTGAGGGTAACTTTGCCCACCCCTAGCCTTGACTAGGGGACTGAAAATGAATCTACAGGGACTGGCCACAAAGTCCAGATGAGGGTGTATTAAGAGCTATGCTTTTTCCTTTCTTATTGCTGCTTTTGTTTTCACACCTTAACCTACCTTTCTTCAGTGCAGTGTCTGGGCCCTGTTTTTCACATGTTCTGTTTTTGAGCCCAGTCACAGGCCTCAGAGAAGGACGGTGCCCTTTGAGGCCTGAATGCTTCCTCCGCCAGTAGCAGGGCCCCAGGGCTTCTGACAGCAGCAGAGGCCCTGTAAGGAGTGGCCTCGAGCGATCAGGTGGGCTCAGCTGAGCCACCTCCTCTGGTCTGGGTCCTGTTCCTGGGGCTCCCAGCTCTGTCTGCCTTGACCTCTCCATGCCCCCTGCTCCAGGGCTCACCTGCTGCCGTCGCCGTGCCAACGGAACCCTCAGGCTGGGCAGAGCATTGTGAAATGACAGCCTCCCCTCCCCCGCCGGGGCCTGGGCCCAGGGCTGGGAGCTTGCAAGGCAAAGACACACCTCAGCTCAGCTTCTCCTGAGCTGCTCCAGAGCTCGACCCCCCGGGGCCCCGGGGCCCCAGGGCTAGGACTCAGAGCAGGAAAGGGCGTTTTATTGGAATGTCCTTTCCTTCTTGATGATTCCTACAAACCGTTTTAAGCTCTGTACATATAGAAAAGCAACATGTGTCATGCCATTTGGGACATGCTGTTCACATGTCTAGCTCCACTAAAACCCTCCTCAGCATATTTCCGAGGCATCAAGGATGAACCAGGAACAGTGCACGGCCCTGACAAATCTGCTTCACTGTCCCAGCTTTAACAGACATCTGAGTGTCACACTACATGGCAGGTCCTGCCAGGGCAACAGCAGGGGAAGCTTCACTCGCACAGTGCTACAGCATGGGCTTCCCTCCTAGTGAACGGGTGCAGCAGGGCAAACTCCTGTCACAGAGAATGGGCACAACCACACTGCAAGCTTCATTCACACATGGTCTGGCTTCCGACAGCAAAGCAAGCCTCCTACATTGCACATACTGCACTGTAAAGCGTTAGTCTTTGGACAGCAGAGCTATCCCTCTGCATCACACATACTGGACACCCTGAAGGGCCTCCTCCAGATTGAATTGTTACTGGATCGCCGTCCTATCCCCCTGCCCCAAACCTCTCCCATTGACTGTCAGCATGCTTCTCCTTACCTTCCTGCAGATACAGCACCCCTCTAGGCCTAACGGATGGCACGCCAAGCTTCACGGGGCACTTTAAGGTATTCAGTCTCCACCTTTTATCTGTCCTGCTCCTCATTTCACCACGAAGAACCACTGGCAGTATTTCAACATCATTTTGAAACTGAAGTTATGGAACAGCTACAAAACCAGGGGAATGGCGCGGCAGGGGATTTCATTCCATTTCATTCTGCCCTTTGGCTGTGTGTGCGCAGTGTCAGAAGAGTTTGAGGACTGCAGAAGACACTGGAATAGATTTCTGGGCGAAAGCGCCAGAGATTCTGGCCCCTGCCCCGATCGCCTTACAAACGCCTTACAAACGCCTGGCGGGCTTTGCCCTGGCGGGCAAATGTCTGAGTTGGACACTCAGCGCAGTACCTGAGGAAATTAGAGTGAGGTTTGACTCAGGGACAAGCCTGCCAACCTATGTACTATGGCAGCTGAATGGGGGCATGGGGTCCTCATGTCTCAGGGATCTGCTTCTCTTATCCAAAACATCTTGCCTCCCATCAGCCTTAGCACCTAGCATATGGTAATGAGTGGAGTCTCTACACTTCCCCCGTTGCACATTTGTCAATTCCCAGAGCTCTGTGGCAGACAGGGTAAATGTATCTATGTGTGAGAGAGAGAGGGAGCCAGATAGAGAGAAAGAAAGAGAGAGAGAGAGGGGGGGGAGCAGGCTCTGACAGTCACAATGAGAGAAAAGTGAAGTTGCATCCCCTCAAGCACTCCCCTGCACCCATCAACACAACAGCAAAGTTAGCTTGCATGTTCCCCGTTCTCCCCACTAACCCACCCACCCACCCTCCTCTCTTTCAGGACTTGCAGAGTGCCTAGAGACCCTGGAAATGATGGCAGCGGAGCATGGTACAAACACAAATATCAAAATAGAACTATTCCCCTACTGTCTACAAAACCAAGGAACTACTTCACCTTTGTTTTTTTCCACTTCACATTACAAGAGAAAGACGTCCTTCGTTGGCCCTTTTTACGCACTACCATTCGGTTTACACATTTCATCCTGTTGAGTCTCCCAGTCGGCAAGAGCTATATATTTGGGTGGGTGATCCCAATGAAGTCAATGGAAATAGAGAAGGTGTTAGAACGGTGATGATTGTGTGCTGCAAGTGTCTTTCCCTTGAAGTCCATAGATATCATGGCCTTGACTAGGGGGTGGTCGAAGTGGCCGATAATTTGCTCAGCAGAAAAAATGCAGAATTTTGGGCAAATTCTGCCACTTCGCCTGCTCTGCCCACAGAGAGAAATTGCCAATTTCAGGCTTTTTCTCCCTGAAATTCGGTTTTTTTATGGGAAATGTTTTTTGGTGGCCACAAGAAGTTTCAGACTGAAAACAGATAGTTTGTGAAAAAAACACCATTTCAGATGGTTTGCCAGAAGACATTGATTTTTTCCATTAAATTTTGTTTTAGCGGTCAAAAACATGATATTTCAGGGAAAAAACACATTTCAGGAAGCAAAATCTGCATAGAAAATTGGCACAACAGCCAAAAAATGTCCCTGCAGACAGAACAGAGCTGGAGGCGAATTTAGGCAACATCGTTCCACCAGTAGTGAGGGTAACTTTGCCCACCCCTAGCCTTGACTAGGGGACTGAAAATGAATCTACAGGGACTGGCCACAAAGTCCAGATGAGGGTGTATTAAGAGCTATGCTTTTTCCTTTCTTATTGCTGCTTTTGTTTTCACACCTTAACCTACCTTTCTTCAGTGCAGTGTCTGGGCCCTGTTTTTCACATGTTCTGTTTTTGAGCCCAGTCACAGGCCTCAGAGAAGGCCGGTGCCCTTTGAGGCCTGAATGCTTCCTCTGCCAGTAGCAGGGCCCCAGGGCTTCTGTCAGCAGCAAGGGCCCTGTGAGGAGTGGCCTCGAGCGATCAGGTGGGCTCAGCTGAGCCACCTCCACTGGCCTGGGTCCTGTTCCTGGGGCTCCCAGCTCTGTCTGCCTTGACCTCTCCATGCCCCCTGCTCCAGGGCTCACCTGCTGCCGTCGCCGTGCCAACGGAACCCTCAGGCTGGGCAGAGCATTGTGAAATGACAGCCTCCCCTCCCCCGCCGCTGGGGCCTGGGCCCAGGGCTGGGAGCTTGCAAGGCAAAGACACACCACAGCTCAGCTTCTCCTGAGCTGCTCCAGAGCTCGACCCCCCGGGGCCCCGGGGCCCCAGGGCTGGGGCTCAGAGCAGGAAAGGGCGTTTTATTGGAATGTCCTTTCCTTCTTGATGATTCCTACAAACCGTTTTAAGCTCTGTACATATAGAAAAGCAACATGTGTCATGCCATTTGGGACATGCTGTTCACATGTCTAGCTCCACTAAAACCCTCCTCAGCATATTTCCGAGGCATCAAGGATGAACCAGGAACAGTGCACGGCCCTGACAAATCTGCTTCACTGTCCCAGCTTTAACAGACATCTGAGTGTCACACTACATGGCAGGTCCTGCCAGGGCAACAGCAGGGGAAGCTTCACTCGCACAGTGCTACAGCATGGGCTTCCCTCCTAGTGAACGGGTGCAGCAGGGCAAACTCCTGTCACAGAGAATGGGCACAACCACACTGCAAGCTTCATTCACACATGGTCTGGCTTCCGACAGCAAAGCAAGCCTCCTACATTGCACATACTGCACTGTAAAGCGTTAGTCTTTGGACAGCAGAGCTATCCCTCTGCATCACACATACTGGACACCCTGAAGGGCCTCCTCCAGATTGAATTGTTACTGGATCGCCGTCCTATCCCCCTGCCCCAAACCTCTCCCATTGACTGTCAGCATGCTTCTCCTTACCTTCCTGCAGATACAGCACCCCTCTAGGCCTAACGGATGGCACACCAAGCTTCACGGGGCACTTTAAGGTATTCAGTCTCCACCTTTTATCTGTCCTGCTCCTCATTTCACCACGAAGAACCACTGGCAGTATTTCAACATCATTTTGAAACTGAAGTTATGGAACAGCTACAAAACCAGGGGAATGGCGCGGCAGGGGATTTCATTCCATTTCATTCTGCCCTTTGGCTGTGTGTGCGCAGTGTCAGAAGAGTTTGAGGACTGCAGAAGACACTGGAATAGATTTCTGGGCGAAAGCGCCAGAGATTCTGGCCCCTGCCCCGATCGCCTTACAAACGCCTTACAAACGCCTGGCGGGCTTTGCCCTGGCGGGCAAATGTCTGAGTTGGACACTCAGCGCAGTACCTGAGGAAATTAGAGTGAGGTTTGACTCAGGGACAAGCCTGCCAACCTATGTACTATGGCAGCTGAATGGGGGCATGGGGTCCTCATGTCTCAGGGATCTGCTTCTCTTATCCAAAACATCTTGCCTCCCATCAGCCTTAGCACCTAGCATATGGTAATGAGTGGAGTCTCTACACTTCCCCCGTTGCACATTTGTCAATTCCCAGAGCTCTGTGGCAGACAGGGTAAATGTATCTATGTGTGAGAGAGAGAGGGAGCCAGATAGAGAGAGAGAAAGAGAGAGAGAGAGGGGGGGGGGAGCAGGCTCTGACAGTCACAATGAGAGAAAAGTGAAGTTGCATCCCCTCAAGCACTCCCCTGCACCCATCAACACAACAGCAAAGTTAGCTTGCATGTTCCCCGTTCTCCCCACTAACCCACCCACCCACCCTCCTCTCTTTCAGGACTTGCAGAGTGCCTAGAGACCCTGGAAATGATGGCAGCGGAGCATGGTACAAACACAAATATCAAAATAGAACTATTCCCCTACTGTCTACAAAACCAAGGAACTACTTCACCTTTGTTTTTTTCCACTTCACATTACAAGAGAAAGACGTCCTTCGTTGGCCCTTTTTACGCACTACCATTCGGTTTACACATTTCATCCTGTTGAGTCTCCCAGTCGGCAAGAGCTATATATTTGGGTGGGTGATCCCAATGAAGTCAATGGAAATAGAGAAGGTGTTAGAACGGTGATGATTGTGTGCTGCAAGTGTCTTTCCCTTGAAGTCCATAGATATCATGGCCTTGACTAGGGGGTGGTCGAAGTGGCCGATAATTTGCTCAGCAGAAAAAATGCAGAATTTTGGGCAAATTCTGCAACTTCGCCTGCTCTGCCCACAGAGAGAAATTGCCAATTTCAGGCTTTTTCTCCCTGAAATTCGGTTTTTTTATGGGAAATGTTTTTTTGTGGCCACAAGAAGTTTCAGACTGAAAACAGATAGTTTGTGAAAAAAACACCATTTCAGATGGTGTGCCAGAAGACATTGATTTTTTCCATTAAATTTTGTTTTAGCGGTCAAAAACATGATATTTCAGGGAAAAAACACATTTCAGGAAGCAAAATCTGCATAGAAAATTGGCACAACAGCCAAAAAATGTCCCTGCAGACAGAACAGAGCTGGAGGCGAATTTAGGCAATATCGTTCCACCAGTAGTGAGGGTAACTTTGCCCACCCCTAGCCTTGACTAGGGGACTGAAAATGAATCTACAGGGACTGGCCACAAAGTCCAGATGAGGGTGTATTAAGAGCTATGCTTTTTCCTTTCTTATTGCTGCTTTTGTTTTCACACCTTAACCTACCTTTCTTCAGTGCAGTGTCTGGGCCCTGTTTTTCACATGTTCTGTTTTTGAGCCCAGTCACAGGCCTCAGAGAAGGCCGGTGCCCTTTGAGGCCTGAATGCTTCCTCTGCCAGTAGCAGGGCCCCAGGGCTTCTGACAGCAGCAAGGGCCCTGTGAGGAGTGGCCTCGAGCGATCAGGTGGGCTCAGCTGAGCCACCTCCACTGGCCTGGGTCCTGTTCCTGGGGCTCCCAGCTCTGTCTGCCTTGACCTCTCCATGCCCCCTGCTCCAGGGCTCACCTGCTGCCGTCGCCGTGCCAACGGAACCCTCAGGCTGGGCAGAGCATTGTGAAATGACAGCCTCCCCTCCCCCGCCGCTGGGGCCTGGGCCCAGGGCTGGGAGCTTGCAAGGCAAAGACACACCACAGCTCAGCTTCTCCTGAGCTGCTCCAGAGCTCGACCCCCCGGGGCCCCGGGGCCCCAGGGCTGGGGCTCAGAGCAGGAAAGGGCGTTTTATTGGAATGTCCTTTCCTTCTTGATGATTCCTACAAACCGTTTTAAGCTCTGTACATATAGAAAAGCAACATGTGTCATGCCATTTGGGACATGCTGTTCACATGTCTAGCTCCACTAAAACCCTCCTCAGCATATTTCCGAGGCATCAAGGATGAACCAGGAACAGTGCACGGCCCTGACAAATCTGCTTCACTGTCCCAGCTTTAACAGACATCTGAGTGTCACACTACATGGCAGGTCCTGCCAGGGCAACAGCAGGGGAAGCTTCACTCGCACAGTGCTACAGCATGGGCTTCCCTCCTAGTGAACGGGTGCAGCAGGGCAAACTCCTGTCACAGAGAATGGGCACAACCACACTGCAAGCTTCATTCACACATGGTCTGGCTTCCGACAGCAAAGCAAGCCTCCTACATTGCACATACTGCACTGTAAAGCGTTAGTCTTTGGACAGCAGAGCTATCCCTCTGCATCACACATACTGGACACCCTGAAGGGCCTCCTCCAGATTGAATTGTTACTGGATCGCCGTCCTATCCCCCTGCCCCAAACCTCTCCCATTGACTGTCAGCATGCTTCTCCTTACCTTCCTGCAGATACAGCACCCCTCTAGGCCTAACGGATGGCACGCCAAGCTTCACGGGGCACTTTAAGGTATTCAGTCTCCACCTTTTATCTGTCCTGCTCCTCATTTCACCACGAAGAACCACTGGCAGTATTTCAACATCATTTTGAAACTGAAGTTATGGAACAGCTACAAAACCAGGGGAATGGCGCGGCAGGGGATTTCATTCCATTTCATTCTGCCCTTTGGCTGTGTGTGCGCAGTGTCAGAAGAGTTTGAGGACTGCAGAAGACACTGGAATAGATTTCTGGGCGAAAGCGCCAGAGATTCTGGCCCCTGCCCCGATCGCCTTACAAACGCCTTACAAACGCCTGGCGGGCTTTGCCCTGGCGGGCAAATGTCTGAGTTGGACACTCAGCGCAGTACCTGAGGAAATTAGAGTGAGGTTTGACTCAGGGACAAGCCTGCCAACCTATGTACTATGGCAGCTGAATGGGGGCATGGGGTCCTCATGTCTCAGGGATCTGCTTCTCTTATCCAAAACATCTTGCCTCCCATCAGCCTTAGCACCTAGCATATGGTAATGAGTGGAGTCTCTACACTTCCCCCGTTGCACATTTGTCAATTCCCAGAGCTCTGTGGCAGACAGGGTAAATGTATCTATGTGTGAGAGAGAGAGGGAGCCAGATAGAGAGAAAGAAAGAGAGAGAGAGAGGGGGGGGAGCAGGCTCTGACAGTCACAATGAGAGAAAAGTGAAGTTGCATCCCCTCAAGCACTCCCCTGCACCCATCAACACAACAGCAAAGTTAGCTTGCATGTTCCCCGTTCTCCCCACTAACCCACCCACCCACCCTCCTCTCTTTCAGGACTTGCAGAGTGCCTAGAGACCCTGGAAATGATGGCAGCGGAGCATGGTACAAACACAAATATCAAAATAGAACTATTCCCCTACTGTCTACAAAACCAAGGAACTACTTCACCTTTGTTTTTTTCCACTTCACATTACAAGAGAAAGACGTCCTTCGTTGGCCCTTTTTACGCACTACCATTCGGTTTACACATTTCATCCTGTTGAGTCTCCCAGTCGGCAAGAGCTATATATTTGGGTGGGTGATCCCAATGAAGTCAATGGAAATAGAGAAGGTGTTAGAACGGTGATGATTGTGTGCTGCAAGTGTCTTTCCCTTGAAGTCCATAGATATCATGGCCTTGACTAGGGGGTGGTCGAAGTGGCCGATAATTTGCTCAGCAGAAAAAATGCAGAATTTTGGGCAAATTCTGCCACTTCGCCTGCTCTGCCCACAGAGAGAAATTGCCAATTTCAGGCTTTTTCTCCCTGAAATTCGGTTTTTTTATGGGAAATGTTTTTTGGTGGCCACAAGAAGTTTCAGACTGAAAACAGATAGTTTGTGAAAAAAACACCATTTCAGATGGTTTGCCAGAAGACATTGATTTTTTCCATTAAATTTTGTTTTAGCGGTCAAAAACATGATATTTCAGGGAAAAAACACATTTCAGGAAGCAAAATCTGCATAGAAAATTGGCACAACAGCCAAAAAATGTCCCTGCAGACAGAACAGAGCTGGAGGCGAATTTAGGCAACATCGTTCCACCAGTAGTGAGGGTAACTTTGCCCACCCCTAGCCTTGACTAGGGGACTGAAAATGAATCTACAGGGACTGGCCACAAAGTCCAGATGAGGGTGTATTAAGAGCTATGCTTTTTCCTTTCTTATTGCTGCTTTTGTTTTCACACCTTAACCTACCTTTCTTCAGTGCAGTGTCTGGGCCCTGTTTTTCACATGTTCTGTTTTTGAGCCCAGTCACAGGCCTCAGAGAAGGCCGGTGCCCTTTGAGGCCTGAATGCTTCCTCTGCCAGTAGCAGGGCCCCAGGGCTTCTGTCAGCAGCAAGGGCCCTGTGAGGAGTGGCCTCGAGCGATCAGGTGGGCTCAGCTGAGCCACCTCCACTGGCCTGGGTCCTGTTCCTGGGGCTCCCAGCTCTGTCTGCCTTGACCTCTCCATGCCCCCTGCTCCAGGGCTCACCTGCTGCCGTCGCCGTGCCAACGGAACCCTCAGGCTGGGCAGAGCATTGTGAAATGACAGCCTCCCCTCCCCCGCCGCTGGGGCCTGGGCCCAGGGCTGGGAGCTTGCAAGGCAAAGACACACCACAGCTCAGCTTCTCCTGAGCTGCTCCAGAGCTCGACCCCCCGGGGCCCCGGGGCCCCAGGGCTGGGGCTCAGAGCAGGAAAGGGCGTTTTATTGGAATGTCCTTTCCTTCTTGATGATTCCTACAAACCGTTTTAAGCTCTGTACATATAGAAAAGCAACATGTGTCATGCCATTTGGGACATGCTGTTCACATGTCTAGCTCCACTAAAACCCTCCTCAGCATATTTCCGAGGCATCAAGGATGAACCAGGAACAGTGCACGGCCCTGACAAATCTGCTTCACTGTCCCAGCTTTAACAGACATCTGAGTGTCACACTACATGGCAGGTCCTGCCAGGGCAACAGCAGGGGAAGCTTCACTCGCACAGTGCTACAGCATGGGCTTCCCTCCTAGTGAACGGGTGCAGCAGGGCAAACTCCTGTCACAGAGAATGGGCACAACCACACTGCAAGCTTCATTCACACATGGTCTGGCTTCCGACAGCAAAGCAAGCCTCCTACATTGCACATACTGCACTGTAAAGCGTTAGTCTTTGGACAGCAGAGCTATCCCTCTGCATCACACATACTGGACACCCTGAAGGGCCTCCTCCAGATTGAATTGTTACTGGATCGCCGTCCTATCCCCCTGCCCCAAACCTCTCCCATTGACTGTCAGCATGCTTCTCCTTACCTTCCTGCAGATACAGCACCCCTCTAGGCCTAACGGATGGCACACCAAGCTTCACGGGGCACTTTAAGGTATTCAGTCTCCACCTTTTATCTGTCCTGCTCCTCATTTCACCACGAAGAACCACTGGCAGTATTTCAACATCATTTTGAAACTGAAGTTATGGAACAGCTACAAAACCAGGGGAATGGCGCGGCAGGGGATTTCATTCCATTTCATTCTGCCCTTTGGCTGTGTGTGCGCAGTGTCAGAAGAGTTTGAGGACTGCAGAAGACACTGGAATAGATTTCTGGGCGAAAGCGCCAGAGATTCTGGCCCCTGCCCCGATCGCCTTACAAACGCCTTACAAACGCCTGGCGGGCTTTGCCCTGGCGGGCAAATGTCTGAGTTGGACACTCAGCGCAGTACCTGAGGAAATTAGAGTGAGGTTTGACTCAGGGACAAGCCTGCCAACCTATGTACTATGGCAGCTGAATGGGGGCATGGGGTCCTCATGTCTCAGGGATCTGCTTCTCTTATCCAAAACATCTTGCCTCCCATCAGCCTTAGCACCTAGCATATGGTAATGAGTGGAGTCTCTACACTTCCCCCGTTGCACATTTGTCAATTCCCAGAGCTCTGTGGCAGACAGGGTAAATGTATCTATGTGTGAGAGAGAGAGGGAGCTAGATAGAGAGAGAGAAAAAGAGAGAGAGAGGGGGGGGGGAGCAGGCTCTGACAGTCACAATGAGAGAAAAGTGAAGTTGCATCCCCTCAAGCACTCCCCTGCACCCATCAACACAACAGCAAAGTTAGCTTGCATGTTCCCCGTTCTCCCCACTAACCCACCCACCCACCCTCCTCTCTTTCAGGACTTGCAGAGTGCCTAGAGACCCTGGAAATGATGGCAGCGGAGCATGGTACAAACACAAATATCAAAATAGAACTATTCCCCTACTGTCTACAAAACCAAGGAACTACTTCACCTTTGTTTTTTTCCACTTCACATTACAAGAGAAAGACGTCCTTCGTTGGCCCTTTTTACGCACTACCATTCGGTTTACACATTTCATCCTGTTGAGTCTCCCAGTCGGCAAGAGCTATATATTTGGGTGGGTGATCCCAATGAAGTCAATGGAAATAGAGAAGGTGTTAGAACGGTGATGATTGTGTGCTGCAAGTGTCTTTCCCTTGAAGTCCATAGATATCATGGCCTTGACTAGGGGGTGGTCGAAGTGGCCGATAATTTGCTCAGCAGAAAAAATGCAGAATTTTGGGCAAATTCTGCAACTTCGCCTGCTCTGCCCACAGAGAGAAATTGCCAATTTCAGGCTTTTTCTCCCTGAAATTCGGTTTTTTTATGGGAAATGTTTTTTTGTGGCCACAAGAAGTTTCAGACTGAAAACAGATAGTTTGTGAAAAAAACACCATTTCAGATGGTGTGCCAGAAGACATTGATTTTTTCCATTAAATTTTGTTTTAGCGGTCAAAAACATGATATTTCAGGGAAAAAACACATTTCAGGAAGCAAAATCTGCATAGAAAATTGGCACAACAGCCAAAAAATGTCCCTGCAGACAGAACAGAGCTGGAGGCGAATTTAGGCAATATCGTTCCACCAGTAGTGAGGGTAACTTTGCCCACCCCTAGCCTTGACTAGGGGACTGAAAATAAATCTACAGGGACTGGCCACAAAGTCCAGATGAGGGTGTATTAAGAGCTATGCTTTTTCCTTTCTTATTGCTGCTTTTGTTTTCACACCTTAACCTACCTTTCTTCAGTGCAGTGTCTGGGCCCTGTTTTTCACATGTTCTGTTTTTGAGCCCAGTCACAGGCCTCAGAGAAGGCCGGTGCCCTTTGAGGCCTGAATGCTTCCTCTGCCAGTAGCAGGGCCCCAGGGCTTCTGACAGCAGCAGAGGCCCTGTGAGGAGTGGCCTCGAGCCGTCAGGTGGGCTCAGCTGAGCCACCTCCACTGGCCTGGGTCCTGTTCCTGGGGCTCCCAGCTCTGTCTGCCTTGACCTCTCCATGCCCCCTGCTCCAGGGCTCACCTGCTGCCGTCGCCGTGCCAACGGAACCCTCAGGCTGGGCAGAGCATTGTGAAATGACAGCCTCCCCTCCCCCGCCGCTGGGGCCTGGGCCCAGGGCTGGGAGCTTGCAAGGCAAAGACACACCACAGCTCAGCTTCTCCTGAGCTGCTCCAGAGCTCGACCCCCCGGGGCCCCGGGGCCCCAGGGCTGGGGCTCAGAGCAGGAAAGGGCGTTTTATTGGAATGTCCTTTCCTTCTTGATGATTCCTACAAACCGTTTTAAGCTCTGTACATATAGAAAAGCAACATGTGTCATGCCATTTGGGACATGCTGTTCACATGTCTAGCTCCACTAAAACCCTCCTCAGCATATTTCCGAGGCATCAAGGATGAACCAGGAACAGTGCACGGCCCTGACAAATCTGCTTCACTGTCCCAGCTTTAACAGACATCTGAGTGTCACACTACATGGCAGGTCCTGCCAGGGCAACAGCAGGGGAAGCTTCACTCGCACAGTGCTACAGCATGGGCTTCCCTCCTAGTGAACGGGTGCAGCAGGGCAAACTCCTGTCACAGAGAATGGGCACAACCACACTGCAAGCTTCATTCACACATGGTCTGGCTTCCGACAGCAAAGCAAGCCTCCTACATTGCACATACTGCACTGTAAAGCGTTAGTCTTTGGACAGCAGAGCTATCCCTCTGCATCACACATACTGGACACCCTGAAGGGCCTCCTCCAGATTGAATTGTTACTGGATCGCCGTCCTATCCCCCTGCCCCAAACCTCTCCCATTGACTGTCAGCATGCTTCTCCTTACCTTCCTGCAGATACAGCACCCCTCTAGGCCTAACGGATGGCACGCCAAGCTTCACGGGGCACTTTAAGGTATTCAGTCTCCACCTTTTATCTGTCCTGCTCCTCATTTCACCACGAAGAACCACTGGCAGTATTTCAACATCATTTTGAAACTGAAGTTATGGAACAGCTACAAAACCAGGGGAATGGCGCGGCAGGGGATTTCATTCCATTTCATTCTGCCCTTTGGCTGTGTGTGCGCAGTGTCAGAAGAGTTTGAGGACTGCAGAAGACACTGGAATAGATTTCTGGGCGAAAGCGCCAGAGATTCTGGCCCCTGCCCCGATCGCCTTACAAACGCCTTACAAACGCCTGGCGGGCTTTGCCCTGGCGGGCAAATGTCTGAGTTGGACACTCAGCGCAGTACCTGAGGAAATTAGAGTGAGGTTTGACTCAGGGACAAGCCTGCCAACCTATGTACTATGGCAGCTGAATGGGGGCATGGGGTCCTCATGTCTCAGGGATCTGCTTCTCTTATCCAAAACATCTTGCCTCCCATCAGCCTTAGCACCTAGCATATGGTAATGAGTGGAGTCTCTACACTTCCCCCGTTGCACATTTGTCAATTCCCAGAGCTCTGTGGCAGACAGGGTAAATGTATCTATGTGTGAGAGAGAGAGGGAGCCAGATAGAGAGAAAGAAAGAGAGAGAGAGGGGGGGGGGGAGCAGGCTCTGACAGTCACAATGAGAGAAAAGTGAAGTTGCATCCCCTCAAGCACTCCCCTGCACCCATCAACACAACAGCAAAGTTAGCTTGCATGTTCCCCGTTCTCCCCACTAACCCACCCACCCACCCTCCTCTCTTTCAGGACTTGCAGAGTGCCTAGAGACCCTGGAAATGATGGCAGCGGAGCATGGTACAAACACAAATATCAAAATAGAACTATTCCCCTACTGTCTACAAAACCAAGGAACTACTTCACCTTTGTTTTTTTCCACTTCACATTACAAGAGAAAGACGTCCTTCGTTGGCCCTTTTTACGCACTACCATTCGGTTTACACATTTCATCCTGTTGAGTCTCCCAGTCGGCAAGAGCTATATATTTGGGTGGGTGATCCCAATGAAGTCAATGGAAATAGAGAAGGTGTTAGAACGGTGATGATTGTGTGCTGCAAGTGTCTTTCCCTTGAAGTCCATAGATATCATGGCCTTGACTAGGGGGTGGTCGAAGTGGCCGATAATTTGCTCAGCAGAAAAAATGCAGAATTTTGGGCAAATTCTGCCACTTCGCCTGCTCTGCCCACAGAGAGAAATTGCCAATTTCAGGCTTTTTCTCCCTGAAATTCGGTTTTTTTATGGGAAATGTTTTTTGGTGGCCACAAGAAGTTTCAGACTGAAAACAGATAGTTTGTGAAAAAAACACCATTTCAGATGGTTTGCCAGAAGACATTGATTTTTTCCATTAAATTTTGTTTTAGCGGTCAAAAACATGATATTTCAGGGAAAAAACACATTTCAGGAAGCAAAATCTGCATAGAAAATTGGCACAACAGCCAAAAAATGTCCCTGCAGACAGAACAGAGCTGGAGGCGAATTTAGGCAACATCGTTCCACCAGTAGTGAGGGTAACTTTGCCCACCCCTAGCCTTGACTAGGGGACTGAAAATGAATCTACAGGGACTGGCCACAAAGTCCAGATGAGGGTGTATTAAGAGCTATGCTTTTTCCTTTCTTATTGCTGCTTTTGTTTTCACACCTTAACCTACCTTTCTTCAGTGCAGTGTCTGGGCCCTGTTTTTCACATGTTCTGTTTTTGAGCCCAGTCACAGGCCTCAGAGAAGGCCGGTGCCCTTTGAGGCCTGAATGCTTCCTCCGCCAGTAGCAGGGCCCCAGGGCTTCTGACAGCAGCAGAGGCCCTGTGAGGAGTGGCCTCGAGCCGTCAGGTGGGCTCAGCTGAGCCACCTCCACTGGCCTGGGTCCTGTTCCTGGGGCTCCCAGCTCTGTCTTCCTTGACCTCTCCATGCCCCCTGCTCCAGGGCTCACCTGCTGCCGTCGCCGTGCCAACGGAACCCTCAGGCTGGGCAGAGCATTGTGAAATGACAGCCTCCCCTCCCCCGCCGCTGGGGCCTGGGCCCAGGGCTGGGAGCTTGCAAGGCAAAGACACACCACAGCTCAGCTTCTCCTGAGCTGCTCCAGAGCTCGACCCCCCGGGGCCCCGGGGCCCCAGGGCTGGGGCTCAGAGCAGGAAAGGGCGTTTTATTGGAATGTCCTTTCCTTCTTGATGATTCCTACAAACCGTTTTAAGCTCTGTACATATAGAAAAGCAACATGTGTCATGCCATTTGGGACATGCTGTTCACATGTCTAGCTCCACTAAAACCCTCCTCAGCATATTTCCGAGGCATCAAGGATGAACCAGGAACAGTGCACGGCCCTGACAAATCTGCTTCACTGTCCCAGCTTTAACAGACATCTGAGTGTCACACTACATGGCAGGTCCTGCCAGGGCAACAGCAGGGGAAGCTTCACTCGCACAGTGCTACAGCATGGGCTTCCCTCCTAGTGAACGGGTGCAGCAGGGCAAACTCCTGTCACAGAGAATGGGCACAACCACACTGCAAGCTTCATTCACACATGGTCTGGCTTCCGACAGCAAAGCAAGCCTCCTACATTGCACATACTGCACTGTAAAGCGTTAGTCTTTGGACAGCAGAGCTATCCCTCTGCATCACACATACTGGACACCCTGAAGGGCCTCCTCCAGATTGAATTGTTACTGGATCGCCGTCCTATCCCCCTGCCCCAAACCTCTCCCATTGACTGTCAGCATGCTTCTCCTTACCTTCCTGCAGATACAGCACCCCTCTAGGCCTAACGGATGGCACACCAAGCTTCACGGGGCACTTTAAGGTATTCAGTCTCCACCTTTTATCTGTCCTGCTCCTCATTTCACCACGAAGAACCACTGGCAGTATTTCAACATCATTTTGAAACTGAAGTTATGGAACAGCTACAAAACCAGGGGAATGGCGCGGCAGGGGATTTCATTCCATTTCATTCTGCCCTTTGGCTGTGTGTGCGCAGTGTCAGAAGAGTTTGAGGACTGCAGAAGACACTGGAATAGATTTCTGGGCGAAAGCGCCAGAGATTCTGGCCCCTGCCCCGATCGCCTTACAAACGCCTTACAAACGCCTGGCGGGCTTTGCCCTGGCGGGCAAATGTCTGAGTTGGACACTCAGCGCAGTACCTGAGGAAATTAGAGTGAGGTTTGACTCAGGGACAAGCCTGCCAACCTATGTACTATGGCAGCTGAATGGGGGCATGGGGTCCTCATGTCTCAGGGATCTGCTTCTCTTATCCAAAACATCTTGCCTCCCATCAGCCTTAGCACCTAGCATATGGTAATGAGTGGAGTCTCTACACTTCCCCCGTTGCACATTTGTCAATTCCCAGAGCTCTGTGGCAGACAGGGTAAATGTATCTATGTGTGAGAGAGAGAGGGAGCCAGATAGAGAGAGAGAAAGAGAGAGAGAGGGGGGGGGGGAGCAGGCTCTGACAGTCACAATGAGAGAAAAGTGAAGTTGCATCCCCTCAAGCACTCCCCTGCACCCATCAACACAACAGCAAAGTTAGCTTGCATGTTCCCCGTTCTCCCCACTAACCCACCCACCCACCCTCCTCTCTTTCAGGACTTGCAGAGTGCCTAGAGACCCTGGAAATGATGGCAGCGGAGCATGGTACAAACACAAATATCAAAATAGAACTATTCCCCTACTGTCTACAAAACCAAGGAACTACTTCACCTTTGTTTTTTTCCACTTCACATTACAAGAGAAAGACGTCCTTCGTTGGCCCTTTTTACGCACTACCATTCGGTTTACACATTTCATCCTGTTGAGTCTCCCAGTCGGCAAGAGCTATATATTTGGGTGGGTGATCCCAATGAAGTCAATGGAAATAGAGAAGGTGTTAGAACGGTGATGATTGTGTGCTGCAAGTGTCTTTCCCTTGAAGTCCATAGATATCATGGCCTTGACTAGGGGGTGGTCGAAGTGGCCGATAATTTGCTCAGCAGAAAAAATGCAGAATTTTGGGCAAATTCTGCCACTTCGCCTGCTCTGCCCACAGAGAGAAATTGCCAATTTCAGGCTTTTTCTCCCTGAAATTCGGTTTTTTTATGGGAAATGTTTTTTGGTGGCCACAAGAAGTTTCAGACTGAAAACAGATAGTTTGTGAAAAAAACACCATTTCAGATGGTTTGCCAGAAGACATTGATTTTTTCCATTAAATTTTGTTTTAGCGGTCAAAAACATGATATTTCAGGGAAAAAACACATTTCAGGAAGCAAAATCTGCATAGAAAATTGGCACAACAGCCAAAAAATGTCCCTGCAGACAGAACAGAGCTGGAGGCGAATTTAGGCAACATCGTTCCACCAGTAGTGAGGGTAACTTTGCCCACCCCTAGCCTTGACTAGGGGACTGAAAATGAATCTACAGGGACTGGCCACAAAGTCCAGATGAGGGTGTATTAAGAGCTATGCTTTTTCCTTTCTTATTGCTGCTTTTGTTTTCACACCTTAACCTACCTTTCTTCAGTGCAGTGTCTGGGCCCTGTTTTTCACATGTTCTGTTTTTGAGCCCAGTCACAGGCCTCAGAGAAGGCCGGTGCCCTTTGAGGCCTGAATGCTTCCTCCGCCAGTAGCAGGGCCCCAGGGCTTCTGACAGCAGCAGAGGCCCTGTGAGGAGTGGCCTCGAGCCGTCAGGTGGGCTCAGCTGAGCCACCTCCACTGGCCTGGGTCCTGTTCCTGGGGCTCCCAGCTCTGTCTGCCTTGACCTCTCCATGCCCCCTGCTCCAGGGCTCACCTGCTGCCGTCGCCGTGCCAACGGAACCCTCAGGCTGGGCAGAGCATTGTGAAATGACAGCCTCCCCTCCCCCGCCGCTGGGGCCTGGGCCCAGGGCTGGGAGCTTGCAAGGCAAAGGCACACCTCAGCTCAGCTTCTCCTGAGCTGCTCCAGAGCTCGACCCCCCGGGGCCCCGGGGCCCCAGGGCTGGGGCTCAGAGCAGGAAAGGGCGTTTTATTGGAATGTCCTTTCCTTCTTGATGATTCCTACAAACCGTTTTAAGCTCTGTACATATAGAAAAGCAACATGTGTCATGCCATTTGGGACATGCTGTTCACATGTCTAGCTCCACTAAAACCCTCCTCAGCATATTTCCGAGGCATCAAGGATGAACCAGGAACAGTGCACGGCCCTGACAAATCTGCTTCACTGTCCCAGCTTTAACAGACATCTGAGTGTCACACTACATGGCAGGTCCTGCCAGGGCAACAGCAGGGGAAGCTTCACTCGCACAGTGCTACAGCATGGGCTTCCCTCCTAGTGAACGGGTGCAGCAGGGCAAACTCCTGTCACAGAGAATGGGCACAACCACACTGCAAGCTTCATTCACACATGGTCTGGCTTCCGACAGCAAAGCAAGCCTCCTACATTGCACATACTGCACTGTAAAGCGTTAGTCTTTGGACAGCAGAGCTATCCCTCTGCATCACACATACTGGACACCCTGAAGGGCCTCCTCCAGATTGAATTGTTACTGGATCGCCGTCCTATCCCCCTGCCCCAAACCTCTCCCATTGACTGTCAGCATGCTTCTCCTTACCTTCCTGCAGATACAGCACCCCTCTAGGCCTAACGGATGGCACACCAAGCTTCACGGGGCACTTTAAGGTATTCAGTCTCCACCTTTTATCTGTCCTGCTCCTCATTTCACCACGAAGAACCACTGGCAGTATTTCAACATCATTTTGAAACTGAAGTTATGGAACAGCTACAAAACCAGGGGAATGGCGCGGCAGGGGATTTCATTCCATTTCATTCTGCCCTTTGGCTGTGTGTGCGCAGTGTCAGAAGAGTTTGAGGACTGCAGAAGACACTGGAATAGATTTCTGGGCGAAAGCGCCAGAGATTCTGGCCCCTGCCCCGATCGCCTTACAAACGCCTGGCGGGCTTTGCCCTGGCGGGCAAATGTCTGAGTTGGACACTCAGCGCAGTACCTGAGGAAATTAGAGTGAGGTTTGACTCAGGGACAAGCCTGCCAACCTATGTACTATGGCAGCTGAATAGGGCATGGGGTCCTCATGTCTCAGGGATCTGCTTCTCTTATCCAAAACATCTTGCCTCCCATCAGCCTTAGCACCTAGCATATGGTAATGAGTGGAGTCTCTACACTTCCCCCGTTGCACATTTGTCAATTCCCAGAGCTCTGTGGCAGACAGGGTAAATGTATCTATGTGTGAGAGAGAGAGGGAGCCAGATAGAGAGAGAGAAAGAGAGAGAGAGAGGGGGGGGGGGAGCAGGCTCTGACAGTCACAATGAGAGAAAAGTGAAGTTGCATCCCCTCAAGCACTCCCCTGCACCCATCAACACAACAGCAAAGTTAGCTTGCATGTTCCCCGTTCTCCCCACTAACCCACCCACCCACCCTCCTCTCTTTCAGGACTTGCAGAGTGCCTAGAGACCCTGGAAATGATGGCAGCGGAGCATGGTACAAACACAAATATCAAAATAGAACTATTCCCCTACTGTCTACAAAACCAAGGAACTACTTCACCTTTGTTTTTTTCCACTTCACATTACAAGAGAAAGACGTCCTTCGTTGGCCCTTTTTACGCACTACCATTCGGTTTACACATTTCATCCTGTTGAGTCTCCCAGTCGGCAAGAGCTATATATTTGGGTGGGTGATCCCAATGAAGTCAATGGAAATAGAGAAGGTGTTAGAACGGTGATGATTGTGTGCTGCAAGTGTCTTTCCCTTGAAGTCCATAGATATCATGGCCTTGACTAGGGGGTGGTCGAAGTGGCCGATAATTTGCTCAGCAGAAAAAATGCAGAATTTTGGGCAAATTCTGCCACTTCGCCTGCTCTGCCCACAGAGAGAAATTGCCAATTTCAGGCTTTTTCTCCCTGAAATTCGGTTTTTTTATGGGAAATGTTTTTTTGTGGCCACAAGAAGTTTCAGACTGAAAACAGATAGTTTGTGAAAAAAACACCATTTCAGATGGTGTGCCAGAAGACATTGATTTTTTCCATTAAATTTTGTTTTAGCGGTCAAAAACATGATATTTCAGGGAAAAAACACATTTCAGGAAGCAAAATCTGCATAGAAAATTGGCACAACAGCCAAAAAATGTCCCTGCAGACAGAACAGAGCTGGAGGCGAATTTAGGCAATATCGTTCCACCAGTAGTGAGGGTAACTTTGCCCACCCCTAGCCTTGACTAGGGGACTGAAAATGAATCTACAGGGACTGGCCACAAAGTCCAGATGAGGGTGTATTAAGAGCTATGCTTTTTCCTTTCTTATTGCTGCTTTTGTTTTCACACCTTAACCTACCTTTCTTCAGTGCAGTGTCTGGGCCCTGTTTTTCACATGTTCTGTTTTTGAGCCCAGTCACAGGCCTCAGAGAAGGCCGGTGCCCTTTGAGGCCTGAATGCTTCCTCTGCCAGTAGCAGGGCCCCAGGGCTTCTGACAGCAGCAAGGGCCCTGTGAGGAGTGGCCTCGAGCGATCAGGTGGGCTCAGCTGAGCCACCTCCACTGGCCTGGGTCCTGTTCCTGGGGCTCCCAGCTCTGTCTGCCTTGACCTCTCCATGCCCCCTGCTCCAGGGCTCACCTGCTGCCGTCGCCGTGCCAACGGAACCCTCAGGCTGGGCAGAGCATTGTGAAATGACAGCCTCCCCTCCTCCGCCGGGGCCTGGGCCCAGGGCTGGGAGCTTGCAAGGCAAAGACACACCACAGCTCAGCTTCTCCTGAGCTGCTCCAGAGCTCGACCCCCCGGGGCCCCGGGGCCCCAGGGCTGGGGCTCAGAGCAGGAAAGGGCGTTTTATTGGAATGTCCTTTCCTTCTTGATGATTCCTACAAACCGTTTTAAGCTCTGTACATATAGAAAAGCAACATGTGTCATGCCATTTGGGACATGCTGTTCACATGTCTAGCTCCACTAAAACCCTCCTCAGCATATTTCCGAGGCATCAAGGATGAACCAGGAACAGTGCACGGCCCTGACAAATCTGCTTCACTGTCCCAGCTTTAACAGACATCTGAGTGTCACACTACATGGCAGGTCCTGCCAGGGCAACAGCAGGGGAAGCTTCACTCGCACAGTGCTACAGCATGGGCTTCCCTCCTAGTGAACGGGTGCAGCAGGGCAAACTCCTGTCACAGAGAATGGGCACAACCACACTGCAAGCTTCATTCACACATGGTCTGGCTTCCGACAGCAAAGCAAGCCTCCTACATTGCACATACTGCACTGTAAAGCGTTAGTCTTTGGACAGCAGAGCTATCCCTCTGCATCACACATACTGGACACCCTGAAGGGCCTCCTCCAGATTGAATTGTTACTGGATCGCCGTCCTATCCCCCTGCCCCAAACCTCTCCCATTGACTGTCAGCATGCTTCTCCTTACCTTCCTGCAGATACAGCACCCCTCTAGGCCTAACGGATGGCACGCCAAGCTTCACGGGGCACTTTAAGGTATTCAGTCTCCACCTTTTATCTGTCCTGCTCCTCATTTCACCACGAAGAACCACTGGCAGTATTTCAACATCATTTTGAAACTGAAGTTATGGAACAGCTACAAAACCAGGGGAATGGCGCGGCAGGGGATTTCATTCCATTTCATTCTGCCCTTTGGCTGTGTGTGCGCAGTGTCAGAAGAGTTTGAGGACTGCAGAAGACACTGGAATAGATTTCTGGGCGAAAGCGCCAGAGATTCTGGCCCCTGCCCCGATCGCCTTACAAACGCCTTACAAACGCCTGGCGGGCTTTGCCCTGGCGGGCAAATGTCTGAGTTGGACACTCAGCGCAGTACCTGAGGAAATTAGAGTGAGGTTTGACTCAGGGACAAGCCTGCCAACCTATGTACTATGGCAGCTGAATGGGGGCATGGGGTCCTCATGTCTCAGGGATCTGCTTCTCTTATCCAAAACATCTTGCCTCCCATCAGCCTTAGCACCTAGCATATGGTAATGAGTGGAGTCTCTACACTTCCCCCGTTGCACATTTGTCAATTCCCAGAGCTCTGTGGCAGACAGGGTAAATGTATCTATGTGTGAGAGAGAGAGGGAGCCAGATAGAGAGAGAGAAAGAGAGAGAGAGAGGGGGGGGGAGCAGGCTCTGACAGTCACAATGAGAGAAAAGTGAAGTTGCATCCCCTCAAGCACTCCCCTGCACCCATCAACACAACAGCAAAGTTAGCTTGCATGTTCCCCGTTCTCCCCACTAACCCACCCACCCACCCTCCTCTCTTTCAGGACTTGCAGAGTGCCTAGAGACCCTGGAAATGATGGCAGCGGAGCATGGTACAAACACAAATATCAAAATAGAACTATTCCCCTACTGTCTACAAAACCAAGGAACTACTTCACCTTTGTTTTTTTCCACTTCACATTACAAGAGAAAGACGTCCTTCGTTGGCCCTTTTTACGCACTACCATTCGGTTTACACATTTCATCCTGTTGAGTCTCCCAGTCGGCAAGAGCTATATATTTGGGTGGGTGATCCCAATGAAGTCAATGGAAATAGAGAAGGTGTTAGAACGGTGATGATTGTGTGCTGCAAGTGTCTTTCCCTTGAAGTCCATAGATATCATGGCCTTGACTAGGGGGTGGTCGAAGTGGCCGATAATTTGCTCAGCAGAAAAAATGCAGAATTTTGGGCAAATTCTGCCACTTCGCCTGCTCTGCCCACAGAGAGAAATTGCCAATTTCAGGCTTTTTCTCCCTGAAATTCGGTTTTTTTATGGGAAATGTTTTTTGGTGGCCACAAGAAGTTTCAGACTGAAAACAGATAGTTTGTGAAAAAAACACCATTTCAGATGGTTTGCCAGAAGACATTGATTTTTTCCATTAAATTTTGTTTTAGCGGTCAAAAACATGATATTTCAGGGAAAAAACACCTTTCAGGAAGCAAAATCTGCATAGAAAATTGGCACAACAGCCAAAAAATGTCCCTGCAGACAGAACAGAGCTGGAGGCGAATTTAGGCAATATCGTTCCACCAGTAGTGAGGGTAACTTTGCCCACCCCTAGCCTTGACTAGGGGACTGAAAATTAATCTACAGGGACTGGCCACAAAGTCCAGATGAGGGTGTATTAAGAGCTATGCTTTTTCCTTTCTTATTGCTGCTTTTGTTTTCACACCTTAACCTACCTTTCTTCAGTGCAGTGTCTGGGCCCTGTTTTTCACATGTTCTGTTTTTGAGCCCAGTCACAGGCCTCAGAGAAGGCCGGTGCCCTTTGAGGCCTGAATGCTTCCTCTGCCAGTAGCAGGGCCCCAGGGCTTCTGACAGCAGCAAGGGCCCTGTGAGGAGTGGCCTCGAGCGATCAGGTGGGCTCAGCTGAGCCACCTCCACTGGCCTGGGTCCTGTTCCTGGGGCTCCCAGCTCTGTCTGCCTTGACCTCTCCATGCCCCCTGCTCCAGGGCTCACCTGCTGCCGTCGCCGTGCCAACGGAACCCTCAGGCTGGAAGAGCATTGTGAAATGACAGCCTCCCCTCCCCCGCCGGGGCCTGGGCCCAGGGCTGGGAGCTTGCAAGGCAAAGACACACCACAGCTCAGCTTCTCCTGAGCTGCTCCAGAGCTCGACCCCCCGGGGCCCCGGGGCCCCAGGGCTGGGGCTCAGAGCAGGAAAGGGCGTTTTATTGGAATGTCCTTTCCTTCTTGATGATTCCTACAAACCGTTTTAAGCTCTGTACATATAGAAAAGCAACATGTGTCATGCCATTTGGGACATGCTGTTCACATGTCTAGCTCCACTAAAACCCTCCTCAGCATATTTCCGAGGCATCAAGGATGAACCAGGAACAGTGCACGGCCCTGACAAATCTGCTTCACTGTCCCAGCTTTAACAGACATCTGAGTGTCACACTACATGGCAGGTCCTGCCAGGGCAACAGCAGGGGAAGCTTCACTCGCACAGTGCTACAGCATGGGCTTCCCTCCTAGTGAACGGGTGCAGCAGGGCAAACTCCTGTCACAGAGAATGGGCACAACCACACTGCAAGCTTCATTCACACATGGTCTGGCTTCCGACAGCAAAGCAAGCCTCCTACATTGCACATACTGCACTGTAAAGCGTTAGTCTTTGGACAGCAGAGCTATCCCTCTGCATCACACATACTGGACACCCTGAAGGGCCTCCTCCAGATTGAATTGTTACTGGATCGCCGTCCTATCCCCCTGCCCCAAACCTCTCCCATTGACTGTCAGCATGCTTCTCCTTACCTTCCTGCAGATACAGCACCCCTCTAGGCCTAACGGATGGCACGCCAAGCTTCACGGGGCACTTTAAGGTATTCAGTCTCCACCTTTTATCTGTCCTGCTCCTCATTTCACCACGAAGAACCACTGGCAGTATTTCAACATCATTTTGAAACTGAAGTTATGGAACAGCTACAAAACCAGGGGAATGGCGCGGCAGGGGATTTCATTCCATTTCATTCTGCCCTTTGGCTGTGTGTGCGCAGTGTCAGAAGAGTTTGAGGACTGCAGAAGACACTGGAATAGATTTCTGGGCGAAAGCGCCAGAGATTCTGGCCCCTGCCCCGATCGCCTTACAAACGCCTTACAAACGCCTGGCGGGCTTTGCTGGCGGGCAAATGTCTGAGTTGGACACTCAGCGCAGTACCTGAGGAAATTAGAGTGAGGTTTGACTCAGGGACAAGCCTGCCAACCTATGTACTATGGCAGCTGAATGGGGGCATGGGGTCCTCATGTCTCAGGGATCTGCTTCTCTTATCCAAAACATCTTGCCTCCCATCAGCCTTAGCACCTAGCATATGGTAATGAGTGGAGTCTCTACACTTCCCCCGTTGCACATTTGTCAATTCCCAGAGCTCTGTGGCAGACAGGGTAAATGTATCTATGTGT
Source organism: Ambystoma mexicanum (assembly GCF_040938575.1). Classification (NCBI taxonomy): domain Eukaryota; kingdom Metazoa; phylum Chordata; class Amphibia; order Caudata; family Ambystomatidae; genus Ambystoma; species Ambystoma mexicanum. The sequence continues at coordinate 1,096,153,104 of NC_090941.1, forward strand.
GAGAGAGAGAGGGAGCCAGATAGAGAGAGAGAAAGAGAGAGAGAGAGGGGGGGGGGAGCAGGCTCTGACAGTCACAATGAGAGAAAAGTGAAGTTGCATCCCCTCAAGCACTCCCCTGCACCCATCAACACAACAGCAAAGTTAGCTTGCATGTTCCCCGTTCTCCCCACTAACCCACCCACCCACCCTCCTCTCTTTCAGGACTTGCAGAGTGCCTAGAGACCCTGGAAATGATGGCAGCGGAGCATGGTACAAACACAAATATCAAAATAGAACTATTCCCCTACTGTCTACAAAACCAAGGAACTACTTCACCTTTGTTTTTTTCCACTTCACATTACAAGAGAAAGACGTCCTTCGTTGGCCCTTTTTACGCACTACCATTCGGTTTACACATTTCATCCTGTTGAGTCTCCCAGTCGGCAAGAGCTATATATTTGGGTGGGTGATCCCAATGAAGTCAATGGAAATAGAGAAGGTGTTAGAACGGTGATGATTGTGTGCTGCAAGTGTCTTTCCCTTGAAGTCCATAGATATCATGGCCTTGACTAGGGGGTGGTCGAAGTGGCCGATAATTTGCTCAGCAGAAAAAATGCAGAATTTTGGGCAAATTCTGCCACTTCGCCTGCTCTGCCCACAGAGAGAAATTGCCAATTTCAGGCTTTTTCTCCCTGAAATTCGGTTTTTTTATGGGAAATGTTTTTTGGTGGCCACAAGAAGTTTCAGACTGAAAACAGATAGTTTGTGAAAAAAACACCATTTCAGATGGTTTGCCAGAAGACATTGATTTTTTCCATTAAATTTTGTTTTAGCGGTCAAAAACATGATATTTCAGGGAAAAAACACATTTCAGGAAGCAAAATCTGCATAGAAAATTGGCACAACAGCCAAAAAATGTCCCTGCAGACAGAACAGAGCTGGAGGCGAATTTAGGCAATATCGTTCCACCAGTAGTGAGGGTAACTTTGCCCACCCCTAGCCTTGACTAGGGGACTGAAAATGAATCTACAGGGACTGGCCACAAAGTCCAGATGAGGGTGTATTAAGAGCTATGCTTTTTCCTTTCTTATTGCTGCTTTTGTTTTCACACCTTAACCTACCTTTCTTCAGTGCAGTGTCTGGGCCCTGTTTTTCACATGTTCTGTTTTTGAGCCCAGTCACAGGCCTCAGAGAAGGCCGGTGCCCTTTGAGGCCTGAATGCTTCCTCTGCCAGTAGCAGGGCCCCAGGGCTTCTGACAGCAGCAAGGGCCCTGTGAGGAGTGGCCTCGAGCGATCAGGTGGGCTCAGCTGAGCCACCTCCACTGGCCTGGGTCCTGTTCCTGGGGCTCCCAGCTCTGTCTGCCTTGACCTCTCCATGCCCCCTGCTCCAGGGCTCACCTGCTGCCGTCGCCGTGCCAACGGAACCCTCAGGCTGGGCAGAGCATTGTGAAATGACAGCCTCCCCTCCCCCGCCGGGGCCTGGGCCCAGGGCTGGGAGCTTGCAAGGCAAAGACACACCACAGCTCAGCTTCTCCTGAGCTGCTCCAGAGCTCGACCCCACGGGGCCCCGGGGCCCCAGGGCTGGGGCTCAGAGCAGGAAAGGGCGTTTTATTGGAATGTCCTTTCCTTCTTGATGATTCCTACAAACCGTTTTAAGCTCTGTACATATAGAAAAGCAACATGTGTCATGCCATTTGGGACATGCTGTTCACATGTCTAGCTCCACTAAAACCCTCCTCAGCATATTTCCGAGGCATCAAGGATGAACCAGGAACAGTGCACGGCCCTGACAAATCTGCTTCACTGTCCCAGCTTTAACAGACATCTGAGTGTCACACTACATGGCAGGTCCTGCCAGGGCAACAGCAGGGGAAGCTTCACTCGCACAGTGCTACAGCATGGGCTTCCCTCCTAGTGAACGGGTGCAGCAGGGCAAACTCCTGTCACAGAGAATGGGCACAACCACACTGCAAGCTTCATTCACACATGGTCTGGCTTCCGACAGCAAAGCAAGCCTCCTACATTGCACATACTGCACTGTAAAGCGTTAGTCTTTGGACAGCAGAGCTATCCCTCTGCATCACACATACTGGACACCCTGAAGGGCCTCCTCCAGATTGAATTGTTACTGGATCGCCGTCCTATCCCCCTGCCCCAAACCTCTCCCATTGACTGTCAGCATGCTTCTCCTTACCTTCCTGCAGATACAGCACCCCTCTAGGCCTAACGGATGGCACGCCAAGCTTCACGGGGCACTTTAAGGTATTCAGTCTCCACCTTTTATCTGTCCTGCTCCTCATTTCACCACGAAGAACCACTGGCAGTATTTCAACATCATTTTGAAACTGAAGTTATGGAACAGCTACAAAACCAGGGGAATGGCGCGGCAGGGGATTTCATTCCATTTCATTCTGCCCTTTGGCTGTGTGTGCGCAGTGTCAGAAGAGTTTGAGGACTGCAGAAGACACTGGAATAGATTTCTGGGCGAAAGCGCCAGAGATTCTGGCCCCTGCCCCGATCGCCTTACAAACGCCTTACAAACGCCTGGCGGGCTTTGCTGGCGGGCAAATGTCTGAGTTGGACACTCAGCGCAGTACCTGAGGAAATTAGAGTGAGGTTTGACTCAGGGACAAGCCTGCCAACCTATGTACTATGGCAGCTGAATGGGGGCATGGGGTCCTCATGTCTCAGGGATCTGCTTCTCTTATCCAAAACATCTTGCCTCCCATCAGCCTTAGCACCTAGCATATGGTAATGAGTGGAGTCTCTACACTTCCCCCGTTGCACATTTGTCAATTCCCAGAGCTCTGTGGCAGACAGGGTAAATGTATCTATGTGTGAGAGAGAGAGGGAGCCAGATAGAGAGAGAGAAAGAGAGAGAGAGAGGGGGGGGGAGCAGGCTCTGACAGTCACAATGAGAGAAAAGTGAAGTTGCATCCCCTCAAGCACTCCCCTGCACCCATCAACACAACAGCAAAGTTAGCTTGCATGTTCCCCGTTCTCCCCACTAACCCACCCACCCACCCTCCTCTCTTTCAGGACTTGCAGAGTGCCTAGAGACCCTGGAAATGATGGCAGCGGAGCATGGTACAAACACAAATATCAAAATAGAACTATTCCCCTACTGTCTACAAAACCAAGGAACTACTTCACCTTTGTTTTTTTCCACTTCACATTACAAGAGAAAGACGTCCTTCGTTGGCCCTTTTTACGCACTACCATTCGGTTTACACATTTCATCCTGTTGAGTCTCCCAGTCGGCAAGAGCTATATATTTGGGTGGGTGATCCCAATGAAGTCAATGGAAATAGAGAAGGTGTTAGAACGGTGATGATTGTGTGCTGCAAGTGTCTTTCCCTTGAAGTCCATAGATATCATGGCCTTGACTAGGGGGTGGTCGAAGTGGCCGATAATTTGCTCAGCAGAAAAAATGCAGAATTTTGGGCAAATTCTGCCACTTCGCCTGCTCTGCCCACAGAGAGAAATTGCCAATTTCAGGCTTTTTCTCCCTGAAATTCGGTTTTTTTATGGGAAATGTTTTTTGGTGGCCACAAGAAGTTTCAGACTGAAAACAGATAGTTTGTGAAAAAAACACCATTTCAGATGGTTTGCCAGAAGACATTGATTTTTTCCATTAAATTTTGTTTTAGCGGTCAAAAACATGATATTTCAGGGAAAAAACACATTTCAGGAAGCAAAATCTGCATAGAAAATTGGCACAACAGCCAAAAAATGTCCCTGCAGACAGAACAGAGCTGGAGGCGAATTTAGGCAATATCGTTCCACCAGTAGTGAGGGTAACTTTGCCCACCCCTAGCCTTGACTAGGGGACTGAAAATGAATCTACAGGGACTGGCCACAAAGTCCAGATGAGGGTGTATTAAGAGCTATGCTTTTTCCTTTCTTATTGGTGCTTTTGTTTTCACACCTTAACCTACCTTTCTTCAGTGCAGTGTCTGGGCCCTGTTTTTCACATGTTCTGTTTTTGAGCCCAGTCACAGGCCTCAGAGAAGGCCGGTGCCCTTTGAGGCCTGAATGCTTCCTCTGCCAGTAGCAGGGCCCCAGGGCTTCTGACAGCAGCAAGGGCCCTGTGAGGAGTGGCCTCGAGCGATCAGGTGGGCTCAGCTGAGCCACCTCCACTGGCCTGGGTCCTGTTCCTGGGGCTCCCAGCTCTGTCTGCCTTGACCTCTCCATGCCCCCTGCTCCAGGGCTCACCTGCTGCCGTCGCCGTGCCAACGGAACCCTCAGGCTGGGCAGAGCATTGTGAAATGACAGCCTCCCCTCCCCCGCCGGGGCCTGGGCCCAGGGCTGGGAGCTTGCAAGGCAAAGACACACCACAGCTCAGCTTCTCCTGAGCTGCTCCAGAGCTCGACCCCCCGGGGCCCCGGGGCCCCAGGGCTGGGGCTCAGAGCAGGAAAGGGCGTTTTATTGGAATGTCCTTTCCTTCTTGATGATTCCTACAAACCGTTTTAAGCTCTGTACATATAGAAAAGCAACATGTGTCATGCCATTTGGGACATGCTGTTCACATGTCTAGCTCCACTAAAACCCTCCTCAGCATATTTCCGAGGCATCAAGGATGAACCAGGAACAGTGCACGGCCCTGACAAATCTGCTTCACTGTCCCAGCTTTAACAGACATCTGAGTGTCACACTACATGGCAGGTCCTGCCAGGGCAACAGCAGGGGAAGCTTCACTCGCACAGTGCTACAGCATGGGCTTCCCTCCTAGTGAACGGGTGCAGCAGGGCAAACTCCTGTCACAGAGAATGGGCACAACCACACTGCAAGCTTCATTCACACATGGTCTGGCTTCCGACAGCAAAGCAAGCCTCCTACATTGCACATACTGCACTGTAAAGCGTTAGTCTTTGGACAGCAGAGCTATCCCTCTGCATCACACATACTGGACACCCTGAAGGGCCTCCTCCAGATTGAATTGTTACTGGATCGCCGTCCTATCCCCCTGCCCCAAACCTCTCCCATTGACTGTCAGCATGCTTCTCCTTACCTTCCTGCAGATACAGCACCCCTCTAGGCCTAACGGATGGCACACCAAGCTTCACGGGGCACTTTAAGGTATTCAGTCTCCACCTTTTATCTGTCCTGCTCCTCATTTCACCACGAAGAACCACTGGCAGTATTTCAACATCATTTTGAAACTGAAGTTATGGAACAGCTACAAAACCAGGGGAATGGCGCGGCAGGGGATTTCATTCCATTTCATTCTGCCCTTTGGCTGTGTGTGCGCAGTGTCAGAAGAGTTTGAGGACTGCAGAAGACACTGGAATAGATTTCTGGGCGAAAGCGCCAGAGATTCTGGCCCCTGCCCCGATCGCCTTACAAACGCCTTACAAACGCCTGGCGGGCTTTGCCCTGGCGGGCAAATGTCTGAGTTGGACACTCAGCGCAGTACCTGAGGAAATTAGAGTGAGGTTTGACTCAGGGACAAGCCTGCCAACCTATGTACTATGGCAGCTGAATGGGGGCATGGGGTCCTCATGTCTCAGGGATCTGCTTCTCTTATCCAAAACATCTTGCCTCCCATCAGCCTTAGCACCTAGCATATGGTAATGAGTGGAGTCTCTACACTTCCCCCGTTGCACATTTGTCAATTCCCAGAGCTCTGTGGCAGACAGGGTAAATGTATCTATGTGTGAGAGAGAGAGGGAGCCAGATAGAGAGAGAGAAAGAGAGAGAGAGAGGGGGGGGAGCAGGCTCTGACAGTCACAATGAGAGAAAAGTGAAGTTGCATCCCCTCAAGCACTCCCCTGCACCCATCAACACAACAGCAAAGTTAGCTTGCATGTTCCCCGTTCTCCCCACTAACCCACCCACCCACCCTCCTCTCTTTCAGGACTTGCAGAGTGCCTAGAGACCCTGGAAATGATGGCAGCGGAGCATGGTACAAACACAAATATCAAAATAGAACTATTCCCCTACTGTCTACAAAACCAAGGAACTACTTCACCTTTGTTTTTTTCCACTTCACATTACAAGAGAAAGACGTCCTTCGTTGGCCCTTTTTACGCACTACCATTCGGTTTACACATTTCATCCTGTTGAGTCTCCCAGTCGGCAAGAGCTATATATTTGGGTGGGTGATCCCAATGAAGTCAATGGAAATAGAGAAGGTGTTAGAACGGTGATGATTGTGTGCTGCAAGTGTCTTTCCCTTGAAGTCCATAGATATCATGGCCTTGACTAGGGGGTGGTCGAAGTGGCCGATAATTTGCTCAGCAGAAAAAATGCAGAATTTTGGCCAAATTCTGCCACTTCGCCTGCTCTGCCCACAGAGAGAAATTGCCAATTTCAGGCTTTTTCTCCCTGAAATTCGGTTTTTTTATGGGAAATGTTTTTTGGTGGCCACAAGAAGTTTCAGACTGAAAACAGATAGTTTGTGAAAAAAACACCATTTCAGATGGTGTGCCAGAAGACATTGATTTTTTCCATTAAATTTTGTTTTAGCGGTCAAAAACATGATATTTCAGGGAAAAAACACATTTCAGGAAGCAAAATCTGCATAGAAAATTGGCACAACAGCCAAAAAATGTCCCTGCAGACAGAACAGAGCTGGAGGCGAATTTAGGCAATATCGTTCCACCAGTAGTGAGGGTAACTTTGCCCACCCCTAGCCTTGACTAGGGGACTGAAAATGAATCTACAGGGACTGGCCACAAAGTCCAGATGAGGGTGTATTAAGAGCTATGCTTTTTCCTTTCTTATTGCTGCTTTTGTTTTCACACCTTAACCTACCTTTCTTCAGTGCAGTGTCTGGGCCCTGTTTTTCACATGTTCTGTTTTTGAGCCCAGTCACAGGCCTCAGAGAAGGCCGGTGCCCTTTGAGGCCTGAATGCTTCCTCTGCCAGTAGCAGGGCCCCAGGGCTTCTGACAGCAGCAAGGGCCCTGTGAGGAGTGGCCTCGAGCGATCAGGTGGGCTCAGCTGAGCCACCTCCACTGGCCTGGGTCCTGTTCCTGGGGCTCCCAGCTCTGTCTGCCTTGACCTCTCCATGCCCCCTGCTCCAGGGCTCACCTGCTGCCGTCGCCGTGCCAACGGAACCCTCAGGCTGGGCAGAGCATTGTGAAATGACAGCCTCCCCTCCACCGCCGGGGCCTGGGCCCAGGGCTGGGAGCTTGCAAGGCAAAGACACACCACAGCTCAGCTTCTCCTGAGCTGCTCCAGAGCTCGACCCCCCGGGGCCCCGGGGCCCCAGGGCTGGGGCTCAGAGCAGGAAAGGGCGTTTTATTGGAATGTCCTTTCCTTCTTGATGATTCCTACAAACCGTTTTAAGCTCTGTACATATAGAAAAGCAACATGTGTCATGCCATTTGGGACATGCTGTTCACATGTCTAGCTCCACTAAAACCCTCCTCAGCATATTTCCGAGGCATCAAGGATGAACCAGGAACAGTGCACGGCCCTGACAAATCTGCTTCACTGTCCCAGCTTTAACAGACATCTGAGTGTCACACTACATGGCAGGTCCTGCCAGGGCAACAGCAGGGGAAGCTTCACTCGCACAGTGCTACAGCATGGGCTTCCCTCCTAGTGAACGGGTGCAGCAGGGCAAACTCCTGTCACAGAGAATGGGCACAACCACACTGCAAGCTTCATTCACACATGGTCTGGCTTCCGACAGCAAAGCAAGCCTCCTACATTGCACATACTGCACTGTAAAGCGTTAGTCTTTGGACAGCAGAGCTATCCCTCTGCATCACACATACTGGACACCCTGAAGGGCCTCCTCCAGATTGAATTGTTACTGGATCGCCGTCCTATCCCCCTGCCCCAAACCTCTCCCATTGACTGTCAGCATGCTTCTCCTTACCTTCCTGCAGATACAGCACCCCTCTAGGCCTAACGGATGGCACGCCAAGCTTCACGGGGCACTTTAAGGTATTCAGTCTCCACCTTTTATCTGTCCTGCTCCTCATTTCACCACGAAGAACCACTGGCAGTATTTCAACATCATTTTGAAACTGAAGTTATGGAACAGCTACAAAACCAGGGGAATGGCGCGGCAGGGGATTTCATTCCATTTCATTCTGCCCTTTGGCTGTGTGTGCGCAGTGTCAGAAGAGTTTGAGGACTGCAGAAGACACTGGAATAGATTTCTGGGCGAAAGCGCCAGAGATTCTGGCCCCTGCCCCGATCGCCTTACAAACGCCTTACAAACGCCTGGCGGGCTTTGCCCTGGCGGGCAAATGTCTGAGTTGGACACTCAGCGCAGTACCTGAGGAAATTAGAGTGAGGTTTGACTCAGGGACAAGCCTGCCAACCTATGTACTATGGCAGCTGAATGGGGGCATGGGGTCCTCATGTCTCAGGGATCTGCTTCTCTTATCCAAAACATCTTGCCTCCCATCAGCCTTAGCACCTAGCATATGGTAATGAGTGGAGTCTCTACACTTCCCCCGTTGCACATTTGTCAATTCCCAGAGCTCTGTGGCAGACAGGGTAAATGTATCTATGTGTGAGAGAGAGAGGGAGCCAGATAGAGAGAGAGAAAGAGAGAGAGAGAGGGGGGGGAGCAGGCTCTGACAGTCACAATGAGAGAAAAGTGAAGTTGCATCCCCTCAGGCACTCCCCTGCACCCATCAACACAACAGCAAAGTTAGCTTGCATGTTCCCCGTTCTCCCCACTAACCCACCCACCCACCCTCCTCTCTTTCAGGACTTGCAGAGTGCCTAGAGACCCTGGAAATGATGGCAGCGGAGCATGGTACAAACACAAATATCAAAATAGAACTATTCCCCTACTGTCTACAAAACCAAGGAACTACTTCACCTTTGTTTTTTTCCACTTCACATTACAAGAGAAAGACGTCCTTCGTTGGCCCTTTTTACGCACTACCATTCGGTTTACACATTTCATCCTGTTGAGTCTCCCAGTCGGCAAGAGCTATATATTTGGGTGGGTGATCCCAATGAAGTCAATGGAAATAGAGAAGGTGTTAGAACGGTGATGATTGTGTGCTGCAAGTGTCTTTCCCTTGAAGTCCATAGATATCATGGCCTTGACTAGGGGGTGGTCGAAGTGGCCGATAATTTGCTCAGCAGAAAAAATGCAGAATTTTGGGCAAATTCTGCCACTTCGCCTGCTCTGCCCACAGAGAGAAATTGCCAATTTCAGGCTTTTTCTCCCTGAAATTCGGTTTTTTTATGGGAAATGTTTTTTGGTGGCCACAAGAAGTTTCAGACTGAAAACAGATAGTTTGTGAAAAAAACACCATTTCAGATGGTGTGCCAGAAGACATTGATTTTTTCCATTAAATTTTGTTTTAGCGGTCAAAAACATGATATTTCAGGGAAAAAACACATTTCAGGAAGCAAAATCTGCATAGAAAATTGGCACAACAGCCAAAAAATGTCCCTGCAGACAGAACAGAGCTGGAGGCGAATTTAGGCAATATCGTTCCACCAGTAGTGAGGGTAACTTTGCCCACCCCTAGCCTTGACTAGGGGACTGAAAATGAATCTACAGGGACTGGCCACAAAGTCCAGATGAGGGTGTATTAAGAGCTATGCTTTTTCCTTTCTTATTGCTGCTTTTGTTTTCACACCTTAACCTACCTTTCTTCAGTGCAGTGTCTGGGCCCTGTTTTTCACATGTTCTGTTTTTGAGCCCAGTCACAGGCCTCAGAGAAGGCCGGTGCCCTTTGAGGCCTGAATGCTTCCTCTGCCAGTAGCAGGGCCCCAGGGCTTCTGACAGCAGCAAGGGCCCTGTGAGGAGTGGCCTCGAGCGATCAGGTGGGCTCAGCTGAGCCACCTCCACTGGCCTGGGTCCTGTTCCTGGGGCTCCCAGCTCTGTCTTCCTTGACCTCTCCATGCCCCCTGCTCCAGGGCTCACCTGCTGCCGTCGCCGTGCCAACGGAACCCTCAGGCTGGGCAGAGCATTGTGAAATGACAGCCTCCCCTCCCCCGCCGGGGCCTGGGCCCAGGGCTGGGAGCTTGCAAGGCAAAGACACACCACAGCTCAGCTTCTCCTGAGCTGCTCCAGAGCTCGACCCCCCGGGGCCCCGGGGCCCCAGGGCTGGGGCTCAGAGCAGGAAAGGGCGTTTTATTGGAATGTCCTTTCCTTCTTGATGATTCCTACAAACCGTTTTAAGCTCTGTACATATAGAAAAGCAACATGTGTCATGCCATTTGGGACATGCTGTTCACATGTCTAGCTCCACTAAAACCCTCCTCAGCATATTTCCGAGGCATCAAGGATGAACCAGGAACAGTGCACGGCCCTGACAAATCTGCTTCACTGTCCCAGCTTTAACAGACATCTGAGTGTCACACTACATGGCAGGTCCTGCCAGGGCAACAGCAGGGGAAGCTTCACTCGCACAGTGCTACAGCATGGGCTTCCCTCCTAGTGAACGGGTGCAGCAGGGCAAACTCCTGTCACAGAGAATGGGCACAACCACACTGCAAGCTTCATTCACACATGGTCTGGCTTCCGACAGCAAAGCAAGCCTCCTACATTGCACATACTGCACTGTAAAGCGTTAGTCTTTGGACAGCAGAGCTATCCCTCTGCATCACACATACTGGACACCCTGAAGGGCCTCCTCCAGATTGAATTGTTACTGGATCGCCGTCCTATCCCCCTGCCCCAAACCTCTCCCATTGACTGTCAGCATGCTTCTCCTTACCTTCCTGCAGATACAGCACCCCTCTAGGCCTAACGGATGGCACGCCAAGCTTCACGGGGCACTTTAAGGTATTCAGTCTCCACCTTTTATCTGTCCTGCTCCTCATTTCACCACGAAGAACCACTGGCAGTATTTCAACATCATTTTGAAACTGAAGTTATGGAACAGCTACAAAACCAGGGGAATGGCGCGGCAGGCGATTTCATTCCATTTCATTCTGCCCTTTGGCTGTGTGTGCGCAGTGTCAGAAGAGTTTGAGGACTGCAGAAGACACTGGAATAGATTTCTGGGCGAAAGCGCCAGAGATTCTGGCCCCTGCCCTGATCGCCTTACAAACGCCTTACAAACGCCTGGCGGGCTTTGCCCTGGCGGGCAAATGTCTGAGTTGGACACTCAGCGCAGTACCTGAGGAAATTAGAGTGAGGTTTGACTCAGGGACAAGCCTGCCAACCTATGTACTATGGCAGCTGAATGGGGGCATGGGGTCCTCATGTCTCAGGGATCTGCTTCTCTTATCCAAAACATCTTGCCTCCCATCAGCCTTAGCACCTAGCATATGGTAATGAGTGGAGTCTCTACACTTCCCCCGTTGCACATTTGTCAATTCCCAGAGCTCTGTGGCAGACAGGGTAAATGTATCTATGTGTGAGAGAGAGAGGGAGCCAGATAGAGAGAGAGAAAGAGAGAGAGAGAGGGGGGGGAGCAGGCTCTGACAGTCACAATGAGAGAAAAGTGAAGTTGCATCCCCTCAAGCACTCCCCTGCACCCATCAACACAACAGCAAAGTTAGCTTGCATGTTCCCCGTTCTCCCCACTAACCCACCCACCCACCCTCCTCTCTTTCAGGACTTGCAGAGTGCCTAGAGACCCTGGAAATGATGGCAGCGGAGCATGGTACAAACACAAATATCAAAATAGAACTATTCCCCTACTGTCTACAAAACCAAGGAACTACTTTACCTTTGTTTTTTTCCACTTCACATTACAAGAGAAAGACGTCCTTCGTTGGCCCTTTTTACGCACTACCATTCGGTTTACACATTTCATCCTGTTGAGTCTCCCAGTCGGCAAGAGCTATATATTTGGGTGGGTGATCCCAATGAAGTCAATGGAAATAGAGAAGGTGTTAGAACGGTGATGATTGTGTGCTGCAAGTGTCTTTCCCTTGAAGTCCATAGATATCATGGCCTTGACTAGGGGGTGGTCGAAGTGGCCGATAATTTGCGCAGCAGAAAAAATGCAGAATTTTGGGCAAATTCTGCCACTTCGCCTGCTCTGCCCACAGAGAGAAATTGCCAATTTCAGGCTTTTTCTCCCTGAAATTCGGTTTTTTTATGGGAAATGTTTTTTGGTGGCCACAAGAAGTTTCAGACTGAAAACAGATAGTTTGTGAAAAAAACACCATTTCAGATGGTTTGCCAGAAGACATTGATTTTTTCCATTAAATTTTGTTTTAGCGGTCAAAAACATGATATTTCAGGGAAAAAACACATTTCAGGAAGCAAAATCTGCATAGAAAATTGGCACAACAGCCAAAAAATGTCCCTGCAGACAGAACAGAGCTGGAGGCGAATTTAGGCAATATCGTTCCACCAGTAGTGAGGGTAACTTTGCCCACCCCTAGCCTTGACTAGGGGACTGAAAATGAATCTACAGGGACTGGCCACAAAGTCCAGATGAGGGTGTATTAAGAGCTATGCTTTTTCCTTTCTTATTGCTGCTTTTGTTTTCACACCTTAACCTACCTTTCTTCAGTGCAGTGTCTGGGCCCTGTTTTTCACATGTTCTGTTTTTGAGCCCAGTCACAGGCCTCAGAGAAGGCCGGTGCCCTTTGAGGCCTGAATGCTTCCTCTGCCAGTAGCAGGGCCCCAGGGCTTCTGACAGCAGCAAGGGCCCTGTGAGGAGTGGCCTCGAGCGATCAGGTGGGCTCAGCTGAGCCACCTCCACTGGCCTGGGTCCTGTTCCTGGGGCTCCCAGCTCTGTCTGCCTTGACCTCTCCACGCCCCCTGCTCCAGGGCTCACCTGCTGCCGTCGCCGTGCCAACGGAACCCTCAGGCTGGGCAGAGCATTGTGAAATGACAGCCTCCCCTCCCCCGCCGGGGCCTGGGCCCAGGGCTGGGAGCTTGCAAGGCAAAGACACACCACAGCTCAGCTTCTCCTGAGCTGCTCCAGAGCTCGACCCCCCGGGGCCCCGGGGCCCCAGGGCTGGGGCTCAGAGAAGGAAAGGGCGTTTTATTGGAATGTCCTTTCCTTCTTGATGATTCCTACAAACCGTTTTAAGCTCTGTACATATAGAAAAGCAACATGTGTCATGCCATTTGGGACATGCTGTTCACATGTCTAGCTCCACTAAAACCCTCCTCAGCATATTTCCGAGGCATCAAGGATGAACCAGGAACAGTGCACGGCCCTGACAAATCTGCTTCACTGTCCCAGCTTTAACAGACATCTGAGTGTCACACTACATGGCAGGTCCTGCCAGGGCAACAGCAGGGGAAGCTTCACTCGCACAGTGCTACAGCATGGGCTTCCCTCCTAGTGAACGGGTGCAGCAGGGCAAACTCCTGTCACAGAGAATGGGCACAACCACACTGCAAGCTTCATTCACACATGGTCTGGCTTCCGACAGCAAAGCAAGCCTCCTACATTGCACATACTGCACTGTAAAGCGTTAGTCTTTGGACAGCAGAGCTATCCCTCTGCATCACACATACTGGACACCCTGAAGGGCCTCCTCCAGATTGAATTGTTACTGGATCGCCGTCCTATCCCCCTGCCCCAAACCTCTCCCGTTGACTGTCAGCATGCTTCTCCTTACCTTCCTGCAGATACAGCACCCCTCTAGGCCTAACGGATGGCACGCCAAGCTTCACGGGGCACTTTAAGGTATTCAGTCTCCACCTTTTATCTGTCCTGCTCCTCATTTCACCACGAAGAACCACTGGCAGTATTTCAACATCATTTTGAAACTGAAGTTATGGAACAGCTACAAAACCAGGGGAATGGCGCGGCAGGGGATTTCATTCCATTTCATTCTGCCCTTTGGCTGTGTGTGCGCAGTGTCAGAAGAGTTTGAGGACTGCAGAAGACACTGGAATAGATTTCTGGGCGAAAGCGCCAGAGATTCTGGCCCCTGCCCCGATCGCCTTACAAACGCCTTACAAACGCCTGGCGGGCTTTGCCCTGGCGGGCAAATGTCTGAGTTGGACACTCAGCGCAGTACCTGAGGAAATTAGAGTGAGGTTTGACTCAGGGACAAGCCTGCCAACCTGTGTACTATGGCAGCTGAATGGGGGCATGGGGTCCTCATGTCTCAGGGATCTGCTTCTCTTATCCAAAACATCTTGCCTCCCATCAGCCTTAGCACCTAGCATATGGTAATGAGTGGAGTCTCTACACTTCCCCCGTTGCACATTTGTCAATTCCCAGAGCTCTGTGGCAGACAGGGTAAATGTATCTATGTGTGAGAGAGAGAGGGAGCCAGATAGAGAGAGAGAAAGAGAGAGAGAGGGGGGGGGGGAGCAGGCTCTGACAGTCACAATGAGAGAAAAGTGAAGTTGCATCCCCTCAAGCACTCCCCTGCACCCATCAACACAACAGCAAAGTTAGCTTGCATGTTCCCCGTTCTCCCCACTAACCCACCCACCCACCCTCCTCTCTTTCAGGACTTGCAGAGTGCCTAGAGACCCTGGAAATGATGGCAGCGGAGCATGGTACAAACACAAATATCAAAATAGAACTATTCCCCTACTGTCTACAAAACCAAGGAACTACTTCACCTTTGTTTTTTTCCACTTCACATTACAAGAGAAAGACGTCCTTCGTTGGCCCTTTTTACGCACTACCATTCGGTTTACACATTTCATCCTGTTGAGTCTCCCAGTCGGCAAGAGCTATATATTTGGGTGGGTGATCCCAATGAAGTCAATGGAAATAGAGAAGGTGTTAGAACGGTGATGATTGTGTGCTGCAAGTGTCTTTCCCTTGAAGTCCATAGATATCATGGCCTTGACTAGGGGGTGGTCGAAGTGGCCGATAATTTGCGCAGCAGAAAAAATGCAGAATTTTGGGCAAATTCTGCCACTTCGCCTGCTCTGCCCACAGAGAGAAATTGCCAATTTCAGGCTTTTTCTCCCTGAAATTCGGTTTTTTTATGGGAAATGTTTTTTGGTGGCCACAAGAAGTTTCAGACTGAAAACAGATAGTTTGTGAAAAAAACACCATTTCAGATGGTTTGCCAGAAGACATTGATTTTTTCCATGAAATTTTGTTTTAGCGGTCAAAAACATGATATTTCAGGGAAAAACACATTTCAGGAAGCAAAATCTGCATAGAAAATTGGCACAACAGCCAAAAAATGTCCCTGCAGACAGAACAGAGCTGGAGGCGAATTTAGGCAATATCGTTCCACCAGTAGTGAGGGTAACTTTGCCCACCCCTAGCCTTGACTAGGGGACTGAAAATGAATCTACAGGGACTGGCCACAAAGTCCAGAGGAGGGTGTATTAAGAGCTATGCTTTTTCCTTTCTTATTGGTGCTTTTGTTTTCACACCTTAACCTACCTTTCTTCAGTGCAGTGTCTGGGACCTGTTTTTCACATGTTCTGTTTTTGGGCCCAGTCACAGGCCTCAGAGAAGGCCGGTGCCCTTTGAGGCCTGAATGCTTCCTCTGCCAGTAGCAGGGCCCCAGGGCTTCTGACAGCAGCAGAGGCCCTGTGAGGAGTGGCCTCGAGCGATCAGGTGGGCTCAGCTGAGCCACCTCCACTGGCCTGGGTCCTGTTCCTGGGGCTCCCAGCTCTGTCTGCCTTGACCTCTCCATGCCCCCTGCTCCAGGGCTCACCTGCTGCCGTCGCCGTGCCAACGGAACCCTCAGGCTGGGCAGAGCATTGTGAAATGACAGCCTCCCCTCCCCCGCCGCTGGGGCCTGGGCCCAGGGCTGGGAGCTTGCAAGGCAAAGACACACCACAGCTCAGCTTCTCCTGAGCTGCTCCAGAGCTCGACCCCCCGGGGCCCCGGGGCCCCAGGGCTGGGGCTCAGAGCAGGAAAGGGCGTTTTATTGGAATGTCCTTTCCTTCTTGATGATTCCTACAAACCGTTTTAAGCTCTGTACATATAGAAAAGCAACATGTGTCATGCCATTTGGGACATGCTGTTCACATGTCTAGCTCCACTAAAACCCTCCTCAGCATATTTCCGAGGCATCAAGGATGAACCAGGAACAGTGCACGGCCCTGACAAATCTGCTTCACTGTCCCAGCTTTAACAGACATCTGAGTGTCACACTACATGGCAGGTCCTGCCAGGGCAACAGCAGGGGAAGCTTCACTCGCACAGTGCTACAGCATGGGCTTCCCTCCTAGTGAACGGGTGCAGCAGGGCAAACTCCTGTCACAGAGAATGGGCACAACCACACTGCAAGCTTCATTCACACATGGTCTGGCTTCCGACAGCAAAGCAAGCCTCCTACATTGCACATACTGCACTGTAAAGCGTTAGTCTTTGGACAGCAGAGCTATCCCTCTGCATCACACATACTGGACACCCTGAAGGGCCTCCTCCAGATTGAATTGTTACTGGATCGCCGTCCTATCCCCCTGCCCCAAACCTCTCCCATTGACTGTCAGCATGCTTCTCCTTACCTTCCTGCAGATACAGCACCCCTCTAGGCCTAACGGATGGCACGCCAAGCTTCACGGGGCACTTTAAGGTATTCAGTCTCCACCTTTTATCTGTCCTGCTCCTCATTTCACCACGAAGAACCACTGGCAGTATTTCAACATCATTTTGAAACTGAAGTTATGGAACAGCTACAAAACCAGGGGAATGGCGCGGCAGGGGATTTCATTCCATTTCATTCTGCCCTTTGGCTGTGTGTGCGCAGTGTCAGAAGAGTTTGAGGACTGCAGAAGACACTGGAATAGATTTCTGGGCGAAAGCGCCAGAGATTCTGGCCCCTGCCCCGATCGCCTTACAAACGCCTTACAAACGCCTGGCGGGCTTTGCCCTGGCGGGCAAATGTCTGAGTTGGACACTCAGCGCAGTACCTGAGGAAATTAGAGTGAGGTTTGACTCAGGGACAAGCCTGCCAACCTATGTACTATGGCAGCTGAATGGGGGCATGGGGTCCTCATGTCTCAGGGATCTGCTTCTCTTATCCAAAACATCTTGCCTCCCATCAGCCTTAGCACCTAGCATATGGTAATGAGTGGAGTCTCTACACTTCCCCCGTTGCACATTTGTCAATTCCCAGAGCTCTGTGGCAGACAGGGTAAATGTATCTATGTGTGAGAGAGAGAGGGAGCCAGATAGAGAGAGAGAAAGAGAGAGAGAGAGAGGGGGGGGAGCAGGCTCTGACAGTCACAATGAGAGAAAAGTGAAGTTGCATCCCCTCAAGCACTCCCCTGCACCCATCAACACAACAGCAAAGTTAGCTTGCATGTTCCCCGTTCTCCCCACTAACCCACCCACCCACCCTCCTCTCTTTCAGGACTTGCAGAGTGCCTAGAGACCCTGGAAATGATGGCAGCGGAGCATGGTACAAACACAAATATCAAAATAGAACTATTCCCCTACTGTCTACAAAACCAAGGAACTACTTCACCTTTGTTTTTTTCCACTTCACATTACAAGAGAAAGACGTCCTTCGTTGGCCCTTTTTACGCACTACCATTCGGTTTACACATTTCACCCTGTTGAGTCTCCCAGTCGGCAAGAGCTATATATTTGGGTGGGTGATCCCAATGAAGTCAATGGAAATAGAGAAGGTGTTAGAACGGTGATGATTGTGTGCTGCAAGTGTCTTTCCCTTGAAGTCCATAGATATCATGGCCTTGACTAGGGGGTGGTCGAAGTGGCCGATAATTTGCTCAGCAGAAAAAATGCAGAATTTTGGGCAAATTCTGCCACTTCGCCTGCTCTGCCCACAGAGAGAAATTGCCAATTTCAGGCTTTTTCTCCCTGAAATTCGGTTTTTTTATGGGAAATGTTTTTTGGTGGCCACAAGAAGTTTCAGACTGAAAACAGGTAGTTTGTGAAAAAAACACCATTTCAGATGGTTTGCCAGAAGACATTGATTTTTTCCATTAAATTTTGTTTTAGCGGTCAAAAACATGATATTTCAGGGAAAAAACACATTTCAGGAAGCAAAATCTGCATAGAAAATTGGCACAACAGCCAAAAAATGTCCCTGCAGACAGAACAGAGCTGGAGGCGAATTTAGGCAATATCGTTCCACCAGTAGTGAGGGTAACTTTGCCCACCCCTAGCCTTGACTAGGGGACTGAAAATGAATCTACAGGGACTGGCCACAAAGTCCAGATGAGGGTGTATTAAGAGCTATGCTTTTTCCTTTCTTATTGCTGCTTTTGTTTTCACACCTTAACCTACCTTTCTTCAGTGCAGTGTCTGGGCCCTGTTTTTCACATGTTCTGTTTTTGAGCCCAGTCACAGGCCTCAGAGAAGGCCGGTGCCCTTTGAGGCCTGAATGCTTCCTCTGCCAGTAGCAGGGCCCCAGGGCTTCTGACAGCAGCAAGGGCCCTGTGAGGAGTGGCCTCGAGCGATCAGGTGGGCTCAGCTGAGCCACCTCCACTGGCCTGGGTCCTGTTCCTGGGGCTCCCAGCTCTGTCTGCCTTGACCTCTCCATGCCCCCTGCTCCAGGGCTCACCTGCTGCCGTCGCCGTGCCAACGGAACCCTCAGGCTGGGCAGAGCATTGTGAAATGACAGCCTCCCCTCCCCCGCCGGGGCCTGGGCCCAGGGCTGGGAGCTTGCAAGGCAAAGACACACCTCAGCTCAGCTTCTCCTGAGCTGCTCCAGAGCTCGACCCCCCGGGGCCCCAGGGCCCCAGGGCTGGGGCTCAGAGCAGGAAAGGGCGTTTTATTGGAATGTCCTTTCCTTCTTGATGATTCCTACAAACCGTTTTAAGCTCTGTACATATAGAAAAGCAACATGTGTCATGCCATTTGGGACATGCTGTTCACATGTCTAGCTCCACTAAAACCCTCCTCAGCATATTTCCGAGGCATCAAGGATGAACCAGGAACAGTGCACGGCCCTGACAAATCTGCTTCACTGTCCCAGCTTTAACAGACATCTGAGTGTCACACTACATGGCAGGTCCTGCCAGGGCAACAGCAGGGGAAGCTTCACTCGCACAGTGCTACAGCATGGGCTTCCCTCCTAGTGAACGGGTGCAGCAGGGCAAACTCCTGTCACAGAGAATGGGCACAACCACACTGCAAGCTTCATTCACACATGGTCTGGCTTCCGACAGCAAAGCAAGCCTCCTACATTGCACATACTGCACTGTAAAGCGTTAGTCTTTGGACAGCAGAGCTATCCCTCTGCATCACACATACTGGACACCCTGAAGGGCCTCCTCCAGATTGAATTGTTACTGGATCGCCGTCCTATCCCCCTGCCCCAAACCTCTCCCATTGACTGTCAGCATGCTTCTCCTTACCTTCCTGCAGATACAGCACCCCTCTAGGCCTAACGGATGGCACACCAAGCTTCACGGGGCACTTTAAGGTATTCAGTCTCCACCTTTTATCTGTCCTGCTCCTCATTTCACCACGAAGAACCACTGGCAGTATTTCAACATCATTTTGAAACTGAAGTTATGGAACAGCTACAAAACCAGGGGAATGGCGCGGCAGGGGATTTCATTCCATTTCATTCTGCCCTTTGGCTGTGTGTGCGCAGTGTCAGAAGAGTTTGAGGACTGCAGAAGACACTGGAATAGATTTCTGGGCGAAAGCGCCAGAGATTCTGGCCCCTGCCCCGATCGCCTTACAAACGCCTTACAAACGCCTGGCGGGCTTTGCCCTGGCGGGCAAATGTCTGAGTTGGACACTCAGCGCAGTACCTGAGGAAATTAGAGTGAGGTTTGACTCAGGGACAAGCCTGCCAACCTATGTACTATGGCAGCTGAATGGGGGCATGGGGTCCTCATGTCTCAGGGATCTGCTTCTCTTATCCAAAACATCTTGCCTCCCATCAGCCTTAGCACCTAGCATATGGTAATGAGTGGAGTCTCTACACTTCCCCCGTTGCACATTTGTCAATTCCCAGAGCTCTGTGGCAGACAGGGTAAATGTATCTATGTGTGAGAGAGAGAGGGAGCCAGATAGAGAGAGAGAAAGAGAGAGAGAGAGGGGGGGGAGCAGGCTCTGACAGTCACAATGAGAGAAAAGTGAAGTTGCATCCCCTCAAGCACTCCCCTGCACCCATCAACACAACAGCAAAGTTAGCTTGCATGTTCCCCGTTCTCCCCACTAACCCACCCACCCACCCTCCTCTCTTTCAGGACTTGCAGAGTGCCTAGAGACCCTGGAAATGATGGCAGCGGAGCATGGTACAAACACAAATATCAAAATAGAACTATTCCCCTACTGTCTACAAAACCAAGGAACTACTTCACCTTTGTTTTTTTCCACTTCACATTACAAGAGAAAGACGTCCTTCGTTGGCCCTTTTTACGCACTACCATTCGGTTTACACATTTCATCCTGTTGAGTCTCCCAGTCGGCAAGAGCTATATATTTGGGTGGGTGATCCCAATGAAGTCAATGGAAATAGAGAAGGTGTTAGAACGGTGATGATTGTGTGCTGCAAGTGTCTTTCCCTTGAAGTCCATAGATATCATGGCCTTGACTAGGGGGTGGTCGAAGTGGCCGATAATTTGCTCAGCAGAAAAAATGCAGAATTTTGGCCAAATTCTGCCACTTCGCCTGCTCTGCCCACAGAGAGAAATTGCCAATTTCAGGCTTTTTCTCCCTGAAATTCGGTTTTTTTATGGGAAATGTTTTTTGGTGGCCACAAGAAGTTTCAGACTGAAAACAGATAGTTTGTGAAAAAAACACCATTTCAGATGGTGTGCCAGAAGACATTGATTTTTTCCATTAAATTTTGTTTTAGCGGTCAAAAACATGATATTTCAGGGAAAAAACACATTTCAGGAAGCAAAATCTGCATAGAAAATTGGCACAACAGCCAAAAAATGTCCCTGCAGACAGAACAGAGCTGGAGGCGAATTTAGGCAATATCGTTCCACCAGTAGTGAGGGTAACTTTGCCCACCCCTAGCCTTGACTAGGGGACTGAAAATGAATCTACAGGGACTGGCCACAAAGTCCAGATGAGGGTGTATTAAGAGCTATGCTTTTTCCTTTCTTATTGCTGCTTTTGTTTTCACACCTTAACCTACCTTTCTTCAGTGCAGTGTCTGGGCCCTGTTTTTCACATGTTCTGTTTTTGAGCCCAGTCACAGGCCTCAGAGAAGGCCGGTGCCCTTTGAGGCCTGAATGCTTCCTCTGCCAGTAGCAGGGCCCCAGGGCTTCTGACAGCAGCAAGGGCCCTGTGAGGAGTGGCCTCGAGCGATCAGGTGGGCTCAGCTGAGCCACCTCCACTGGCCTGGGTCCTGTTCCTGGGGCTCCCAGCTCTGTCTGCCTTGACCTCTCCATGCCCCCTGCTCCAGGGCTCACCTGCTGCCGTCGCCGTGCCAACGGAACCCTCAGGCTGGGCAGAGCATTGTGAAATGACAGCCTCCCCTCCACCGCCGGGGCCTGGGCCCAGGGCTGGGAGCTTGCAAGGCAAAGACACACCACAGCTCAGCTTCTCCTGAGCTGCTCCAGAGCTCGACCCCCCGGGGCCCCGGGGCCCCAGGGCTGGGGCTCAGAGCAGGAAAGGGCGTTTTATTGGAATGTCCTTTCCTTCTTGATGATTCCTACAAACCGTTTTAAGCTCTGTACATATAGAAAAGCAACATGTGTCATGCCATTTGGGACATGCTGTTCACATGTCTAGCTCCACTAAAACCCTCCTCAGCATATTTCCGAGGCATCAAGGATGAACCAGGAACAGTGCACGGCCCTGACAAATCTGCTTCACTGTCCCAGCTTTAACAGACATCTGAGTGTCACACTACATGGCAGGTCCTGCCAGGGCAACAGCAGGGGAAGCTTCACTCGCACAGTGCTACAGCATGGGCTTCCCTCCTAGTGAACGGGTGCAGCAGGGCAAACTCCTGTCACAGAGAATGGGCACAACCACACTGCAAGCTTCATTCACACATGGTCTGGCTTCCGACAGCAAAGCAAGCCTCCTACATTGCACATACTGCACTGTAAAGCGTTAGTCTTTGGACAGCAGAGCTATCCCTCTGCATCACACATACTGGACACCCTGAAGGGCCTCCTCCAGATTGAATTGTTACTGGATCGCCGTCCTATCCCCCTGCCCCAAACCTCTCCCATTGACTGTCAGCATGCTTCTCCTTACCTTCCTGCAGATACAGCACCCCTCTAGGCCTAACGGATGGCACGCCAAGCTTCACGGGGCACTTTAAGGTATTCAGTCTCCACCTTTTATCTGTCCTGCTCCTCATTTCACCACGAAGAACCACTGGCAGTATTTCAACATCATTTTGAAACTGAAGTTATGGAACAGCTACAAAACCAGGGGAATGGCGCGGCAGGGGATTTCATTCCATTTCATTCTGCCCTTTGGCTGTGTGTGCGCAGTGTCAGAAGAGTTTGAGGACTGCAGAAGACACTGGAATAGATTTCTGGGCGAAAGCGCCAGAGATTCTGGCCCCTGCCCCGATCGCCTTACAAACGCCTTACAAACGCCTGGCGGGCTTTGCCCTGGCGGGCAAATGTCTGAGTTGGACACTCAGCGCAGTACCTGAGGAAATTAGAGTGAGGTTTGACTCAGGGACAAGCCTGCCAACCTATGTACTATGGCAGCTGAATGGGGGCATGGGGTCCTCATGTCTCAGGGATCTGCTTCTCTTATCCAAAACATCTTGCCTCCCATCAGCCTTAGCACCTAGCATATGGTAATGAGTGGAGTCTCTACACTTCCCCCGTTGCACATTTGTCAATTCCCAGAGCTCTGTGGCAGACAGGGTAAATGTATCTATGTGTGAGAGAGAGAGGGAGCCAGATAGAGAGAGAGAAAGAGAGAGAGAGAGGGGGGGGAGCAGGCTCTGACAGTCACAATGAGAGAAAAGTGAAGTTGCATCCCCTCAAGCACTCCCCTGCACCCATCAACACAACAGCAAAGTTAGCTTGCATGTTCCCCGTTCTCCCCACTAACCCACCCACCCACCCTCCTCTCTTTCAGGACTTGCAGAGTGCCTAGAGACCCTGGAAATGATGGCAGCGGAGCATGGTACAAACACAAATATCAAAATAGAACTATTCCCCTACTGTCTACAAAACCAAGGAACTACTTCACCTTTGTTTTTTTCCACTTCACATTACAAGAGAAAGACGTCCTTCGTTGGCCCTTTTTACGCACTACCATTCGGTTTACACATTTCATCCTGTTGAGTCTCCCAGTCGGCAAGAGCTATATATTTGGGTGGGTGATCCCAATGAAGTCAATGGAAATAGAGAAGGTGTTAGAACGGTGATGATTGTGTGCTGCAAGTGTCTTTCCCTTGAAGTCCATAGATATCATGGCCTTGACTAGGGGGTGGTCGAAGTGGCCGATAATTTGCTCAGCAGAAAAAATGCAGAATTTTGGGCAAATTCTGCCACTTCGCCTGCTCTGCCCACAGAGAGAAATTGCCAATTTCAGGCTTTTTCTCCCTGAAATTCGGTTTTTTTTATGGGAAATGTTTTTTGGTGGCCACAAGAAGTTTCAGACTGAAAACAGATAGTTTGTGAAAAAAACACCATTTCAGATGGTGTGCCAGAAGACATTGATTTTTTCCATTAAATTTTGTTTTAGCGGTCAAAAACATGATATTTCAGGGAAAAAACACATTTCAGGAAGCAAAATCTGCATAGAAAATTGGCACAACAGCCAAAAAATGTCCCTGCAGACAGAACAGAGCTGGAGGCGAATTTAGGCAATATCGTTCCACCAGTAGTGAGGGTAACTTTGCCCACCCCTAGCCTTGACTAGGGGACTGAAAATGAATCTACAGGGACTGGCCACAAAGTCCAGATGAGGGTGTATTAAGAGCTATGCTTTTTCCTTTCTTATTGCTGCTTTTGTTTTCACACCTTAACCTACCTTTCTTCAGTGCAGTGTCTGGGCCCTGTTTTTCACATGTTCTGTTTTTGAGCCCAGTCACAGGCCTCAGAGAAGGCCGGTGCCCTTTGAGGCCTGAATGCTTCCTCTGCCAGTAGCAGGGCCCCAGGGCTTCTGACAGCAGCAAGGGCCCTGTGAGGAGTGGCCTCGAGCGATCAGGTGGGCTCAGCTGAGCCACCTCCACTGGCCTGGGTCCTGTTCCTGGGGCTCCCAGCTCTGTCTGCCTTGACCTCTCCATGCCCCCTGCTCCAGGGCTCACCTGCTGCCGTCGCCGTGCCAACGGAACCCTCAGGCTGGGCAGAGCATTGTGAAATGACAGCCTCCCCTCCCCCGCCGGGGCCTGGGCCCAGGGCTGGGAGCTTGCAAGGCAAAGACACACCACAGCTCAGCTTCTCCTGAGCTGCTCCAGAGCTCGACCCCCCGGGGCCCCGGGGCCCCAGGGCTGGGGCTCAGAGCAGGAAAGGGCGTTTTATTGGAATGTCCTTTCCTTCTTGATGATTCCTACAAACCGTTTTAAGCTCTGTACATATAGAAAAGCAACATGTGTCATGCCATTTGGGACATGCTGTTCACATGTCTAGCTCCACTAAAACCCTCCTCAGCATATTTCCGAGGCATCAAGGATGAACCAGGAACAGTGCACGGCCCTGACAAATCTGCTTCACTGTCCCAGCTTTAACAGACATCTGAGTGTCACACTACATGGCAGGTCCTGCCAGGGCAACAGCAGGGGAAGCTTCACTCGCACAGTGCTACAGCATGGGCTTCCCTCCTAGTGAACGGGTGCAGCAGGGCAAACTCCTGTCACAGAGAATGGGCACAACCACACTGCAAGCTTCATTCACACATGGTCTGGCTTCCGACAGCAAAGCAAGCCTCCTACATTGCACATACTGCACTGTAAAGCGTTAGTCTTTGGACAGCAGAGCTATCCCTCTGCATCACACATACTGGAC
This sequence comes from Ambystoma mexicanum, assembly GCF_040938575.1. Lineage (NCBI taxonomy): Eukaryota > Metazoa > Chordata > Amphibia > Caudata > Ambystomatidae > Ambystoma > Ambystoma mexicanum. Next base: position 1,096,177,727 of record NC_090941.1, read on the forward strand.
ACCCTGAAGGGCCTCCTCCAGATTGAATTGTTACTGGATCGCCGTCCTATCCCCCTGCCCCAAACCTCTCCCATTGACTGTCAGCATGCTTCTCCTTACCTTCCTGCAGATACAGCACCCCTCTAGGCCTAACGGATGGCACGCCAAGCTTCACGGGGCACTTTAAGGTATTCAGTCTCCACCTTTTATCTGTCCTGCTCCTCATTTCACCACGAAGAACCACTGGCAGTATTTCAACATCATTTTGAAACTGAAGTTATGGAACAGCTACAAAACCAGGGGAATGGCGCGGCAGGCGATTTCATTCCATTTCATTCTGCCCTTTGGCTGTGTGTGCGCAGTGTCAGAAGAGTTTGAGGACTGCAGAAGACACTGGAATAGATTTCTGGGCGAAAGCGCCAGAGATTCTGGCCCCTGCCCTGATCGCCTTACAAACGCCTTACAAACGCCTGGCGGGCTTTGCCCTGGCGGGCAAATGTCTGAGTTGGACACTCAGCGCAGTACCTGAGGAAATTAGAGTGAGGTTTGACTCAGGGACAAGCCTGCCAACCTATGTACTATGGCAGCTGAATGGGGGCATGGGGTCCTCATGTCTCAGGGATCTGCTTCTCTTATCCAAAACATCTTGCCTCCCATCAGCCTTAGCACCTAGCATATGGTAATGAGTGGAGTCTCTACACTTCCCCCGTTGCACATTTGTCAATTCCCAGAGCTCTGTGGCAGACAGGGTAAATGTATCTATGTGTGAGAGAGAGAGGGAGCCAGATAGAGAGAGAGAAAGAGAGAGAGAGAGGGGGGGGAGCAGGCTCTGACAGTCACAATGAGAGAAAAGTGAAGTTGCATCCCCTCAAGCACTCCCCTGCACCCATCAACACAACAGCAAAGTTAGCTTGCATGTTCCCCGTTCTCCCCACTAACCCACCCACCCACCCTCCTCTCTTTCAGGACTTGCAGAGTGCCTAGAGACCCTGGAAATGATGGCAGCGGAGCATGGTACAAACACAAATATCAAAATAGAACTATTCCCCTACTGTCTACAAAACCAAGGAACTACTTCACCTTTGTTTTTTTCCACTTCACATTACAAGAGAAAGACGTCCTTCGTTGGCCCTTTTTACGCACTACCATTCGGTTTACACATTTCATCCTGTTGAGTCTCCCAGTCGGCAAGAGCTATATATTTGGGTGGGTGATCCCAATGAAGTCAATGGAAATAGAGAAGGTGTTAGAACGGTGATGATTGTGTGCTGCAAGTGTCTTTCCCTTGAAGTCCATAGATATCATGGCCTTGACTAGGGGGTGGTCGAAGTGGCCGATAATTTGCGCAGCAGAAAAAATGCAGAATTTTGGGCAAATTCTGCCACTTCGCCTGCTCTGCCCACAGAGAGAAATTGCCAATTTCAGGCTTTTTCTCCCTGAAATTCGGTTTTTTTATGGGAAACGTTTTTTGGTGGCCACAAGAAGTTTCAGACTGAAAACAGATAGTTTGTGAAAAAAACACCATTTCAGATGGTTTGCCAGAAGACATTGATTTTTTCCATTAAATTTTGTTTTAGCGGTCAAAAACATGATATTTCAGGGAAAAAACACATTTCAGGAAGCAAAATCTGCCTAGAAAATTGGCACAACAGCCAAAAAATGTCCCTGCAGACAGAACAGAGCTGGAGGCGAATTTAGGCAATATCGTTCCACCAGTAGTGAGGGTAACTTTGCCCACCCCTAGCCTTGACTAGGGGACTGAAAATGAATCTACAGGGACTGGCCACAAAGTCCAGATGAGGGTGTATTAAGAGCTATGCTTTTTCCTTTCTTATTGCTGCTTTTGTTTTCACACCTTAACCTACCTTTCTTCAGTGCAGTGTCTGGGCCCTGTTTTTCACATGTTCTGTTTTTGAGCCCAGTCACAGGCCTCAGAGAAGGCCGGTGCCCTTTGAGGCCTGAATGCTTCCTCTGCCAGTAGCAGGGCCCCAGGGCTTCTGACAGCAGCAAGGGCCCTGTGAGGAGTGGCCTCGAGCGATCAGGTGGGCTCAGCTGAGCCACCTCCACTGGCCTGGGTCCTATTCCTGGGGCTCCCAGCTCTGTCTGCCTTGACTTCTCCACGCCCCCTGCTCCAGGGCTCACCTGCTGCCGTCGCCGTGCCAACGGAACCCTCAGGCTGGGCAGAGCATTGTGAAATGACAGCCTCCCCTCCCCCGCCGGGGCCTGGGCCCAGGGCTGGGAGCTTGCAAGGCAAAGACACACCACAGCTCAGCTTCTCCTGAGCTGCTCCAGAGCTCGACCCCCCGGGGCCCCGGGGCCCCAGGGCTGGGGCTCAGAGAAGGAAAGGGCGTTTTATTGGAATGTCCTTTCCTTCTTGATGATTCCTACAAACCGTTTTAAGCTCTGTACATATAGAAAAGCAACATGTGTCATGCCATTTGGGACATGCTGTTCACATGTCTAGCTCCACTAAAACCCTCCTCAGCATATTTCCGAGGCATCAAGGATGAACCAGGAACAGTGCACGGCCCTGACAAATCTGCTTCACTGTCCCAGCTTTAACAGACATCTGAGTGTCACACTACATGGCAGGTCCTGCCAGGGCAACAGCAGGGGAAGCTTCACTCGCACAGTGCTACAGCATGGGCTTCCCTCCTAGTGAACGGGTGCAGCAGGGCAAACTCCTGTCACAGAGAATGGGCACAACCACACTGCAAGCTTCATTCACACATGGTCTGGCTTCCGACAGCAAAGCAAGCCTCCTACATTGCACATACTGCACTGTAAAGCGTTAGTCTTTGGACAGCAGAGCTATCCCTCTGCATCACACATACTGGACACCCTGAAGGGCCTCCTCCAGATTGAATTGTTACTGGATCGCCGTCCTATCCCCCTGCCCCAAACCTCTCCCGTTGACTGTCAGCATGCTTCTCCTTACCTTCCTGCAGATACAGCACCCCTCTAGGCCTAACGGATGGCACGCCAAGCTTCACGGGGCACTTTAAGGTATTCAGTCTCCACCTTTTATCTGTCCTGCTCCTCATTTCACCACGAAGAACCACTGGCAGTATTTCAACATCATTTTGAAACTGAAGTTATGGAACAGCTACAAAACCAGGGGAATGGCGCGGCAGGGGATTTCATTCCATTTCATTCTGCCCTTTGGCTGTGTGTGCGCAGTGTCAGAAGAGTTTGAGGACTGCAGAAGACACTGGAATAGATTTCTGGGCGAAAGCGCCAGAGATTCTGGCCCCTGCCCCGATCGCCTTACAAACGCCTTACAAACACCTGGCGGGCTTTGCCCTGGCGGGCAAATGTCTGAGTTGGACACTCAGCGCAGTACCTGAGGAAATTAGAGTGAGGTTTGACTCAGGGACAAGCCTGCCAACCTATGTACTATGGCAGCTGAATGGGGGCATGGGGTCCTCATGTCTCAGGGATCTGCTTCTCTTATCCAAAACATCTTGCCTCCCATCAGCCTTAGCACCTAGCATATGGTAATGAGTGGAGTCTCTACACTTCCCCCGTTGCACATTTGTCAATTCCCAGAGCTCTGTGGCAGACAGGGTAAATGTATCTATGTGTGAGAGAGAGAGGGAGCCAGATAGAGAGAGAGAAAGAGAGAGAGAGAGAGGGGGGGGAGCAGGCTCTGACAGTCACAATGAGAGAAAAGTGAAGTTGCATCCCCTCAAGCACTCCCCTGCACCCATCAACACAACAGCAAAGTTAGCTTGCATGTTCCCCGTTCTCCCCACTAACCCACCCACCCACCCTCCTCTCTTTCAGGACTTGCAGAGTGCCTAGAGACCCTGGAAATGATGGCAGCGGAGCATGGTACAAACACAAATATCAAAATAGAACTATTCCCCTACTGTCTACAAAACCAAGGAACTACTTCACCTTTGTTTTTTTCCACTTCACATTACAAGAGAAAGACGTCCTTCGTTGGCCCTTTTTACGCACTACCATTCGGTTTACACATTTCATCCTGTTGAGTCTCCCAGTCGGCAAGAGCTATATATTTGGGTGGGTGATCCCAATGAAGTCAATGGAAATAGAGAAGGTGTTAGAACGGTGATGATTGTGTGCTGCAAGTGTCTTTCCCTTGAAGTCCATAGATATCATGGCCTTGACTAGGGGGTGGTCGAAGTGGCCGATAATTTGCGCAGCAGAAAAAATGCAGAATTTTGGGCAAATTCTGCCACTTCGCCTGCTCTGCCCACAGAGAGAAATTGCCAATTTCAGGCTTTTTCTCCCTGAAATTCGGTTTTTTTATGGGAAACGTTTTTTGGTGGCCACAAGAAGTTTCAGACTGAAAACAGATAGTTTGTGAAAAAAACACCATTTCAGATGGTTTGCCAGAAGACATTGATTTTTTCCATTAAATTTTGTTTTAGCGGTCAAAAACATGATATTTCAGGGAAAAAACACATTTCAGGAAGCAAAATCTGCCTAGAAAATTGGCACAACAGCCAAAAAATGTCCCTGCAGACAGAACAGAGCTGGAGGCGAATTTAGGCAATATCGTTCCACCAGTAGTGAGGGTAACTTTGCCCACCCCTAGCCTTGACTAGGGGACTGAAAATGAATCTACAGGGACTGGCCACAAAGTCCAGATGAGGGTGTATTAAGAGCTATGCTTTTTCCTTTCTTATTGCTGCTTTTGTTTTCACACCTTAACCTACCTTTCTTCAGTGCAGTGTCTGGGCCCTGTTTTTCACATGTTCTGTTTTTGAGCCCAGTCACAGGCCTCAGAGAAGGCCGGTGCCCTTTGAGGCCTGAATGCTTCCTCTGCCAGTAGCAGGGCCCCAGGGCTTCTGACAGCAGCAGAGGCCCTGTGAGGAGTGGCCTCGAGCGATCAGGTAGGCTCAGCTGAGCCACCTCCACTGGCCTGGGTCCTGTTCCTGGGGCTCCCAGCTCTGTCTGCCTTGACCTCTCCATGCCCCCTGCTCCAGGGCTCACCTGCTGCCGTCGCCGTGCCAACGGAACCCTCAGGCTGGGCAGAGCATTGTGAAATGACAGCCTCCCCTCCCCCGCCGCTGGGGCCTGGGCCCAGGGCTGGGAGCTTGCAAGGCAAAGACACACCACAGCTCAGCTTCTCCTGAGCTGCTCCAGAGCTCGACCCCCCGGGGCCCCGGGGCCCCAGGGCTGGGGCTCAGAGCAGGAAAGGGCGTTTTATTGGAATGTCCTTTCCTTCTTGATGATTCCTACAAACCGTTTTAAGCTCTGTACATATAGAAAAGCAACATGTGTCATGCCATTTGGGACATGCTGTTCACATGTCTAGCTCCACTAAAACCCTCCTCAGCATATTTCCGAGGCATCAAGGATGAACCAGGAACAGTGCACGGCCCTGACAAATCTGCTTCACTGTCCCAGCTTTAACAGACATCTGAGTGTCACACTACATGGCAGGTCCTGCCAGGGCAACAGCAGGGGAAGCTTCACTCGCACAGTGCTACAGCATGGGCTTCCCTCCTAGTGAACGGGTGCAGCAGGGCAAACTCCTGTCACAGAGAATGGGCACAACCACACTGCAAGCTTCATTCACACATGGTCTGGCTTCCGACAGCAAAGCAAGCCTCCTACATTGCACATACTGCACTGTAAAGCGTTAGTCTTTGGACAGCAGAGCTATCCCTCTGCATCACACATACTGGACACCCTGAAGGGCCTCCTCCAGATTGAATTGTTACTGGATCGCCGTCCTATCCCCCTGCCCCAAACCTCTCCCATTGACTGTCAGCATGCTTCTCCTTACCTTCCTGCAGATACAGCACCCCTCTAGGCCTAACGGATGGCACGCCAAGCTTCACGGGGCACTTTAAGGTATTCAGTCTCCACCTTTTATCTGTCCTGCTCCTCATTTCACCACGAAGAACCACTGGCAGTATTTCAACATCATTTTGAAACTGAAGTTATGGAACAGCTACAAAACCAGGGGAATGGCGCGGCAGGGGATTTCATTCCATTTCATTCTGTCCTTTGGCTGTGTGCGCAGTGTCAGAAGAGTTTGAGGACTGCAGAAGACACTGGAATAGATTTCTGGGCGAAAGCGCCAGAGATTCTGGCCCCTGCCCTGATCGCCTTACAAACGCCTTACAAACGCCTGGCGGGCTTTGCCCTGGCGGGCAAATGTCTGAGTTGGACACTCAGCGCAGTACCTGAGGAAATTAGAGTGAGGTTTGACTCAGGGACAAGCCTGCCAACCTATGTACTATGGCAGCTGAATGGGGGCATGGGGTCCTCATGTCTCAGGGATCTGCTTCTCTTATCCAAAACATCTTGCCTCCCATCAGCCTTAGCACCTAGCATATGGTAATGAGTGGAGTCTCTACACTTCCCCCGTTGCACATTTGTCAATTCCCAGAGCTCTGTGGCAGACAGGGTAAATGTATCTATGTGTGAGAGAGAGAGGGAGCCAGATAGAGAGAGAGAAAGAGAGAGAGAGAGGGGGGGGAGCAGGCTCTGACAGTCACAATGAGAGAAAAGTGAAGTTGCATCCCCTCAAGCACTCCCCTGCACCCATCAACACAACAGCAAAGTTAGCTTGCATGTTCCCCGTTCTCCCCACTAACCCACCCACCCACCCTCCTCTCTTTCAGGACTTGCAGAGTGCCTAGAGACCCTGGAAATGATGGCAGCGGAGCATGGTACAAACACAAATATCAAAATAGAACTATTCCCCTACTGTCTACAAAACCAAGGAACTACTTCACCTTTGTTTTTTTCCACTTCACATTACAAGAGAAAGACGTCCTTCGTTGGCCCTTTTTACGCACTACCATTCGGTTTACACATTTCATCCTGTTGAGTCTCCCAGTCGGCAAGAGCTATATATTTGGGTGGGTGATCCCAATGAAGTCAATGGAAATAGAGAAGGTGTTAGAACGGTGATGATTGTGTGCTGCAAGTGTCTTTCCCTTGAAGTCCATAGATATCATGGCCTTGACTAGGGGGTGGTCGAAGTGGCCGATAATTTGCGCAGCAGAAAAAATGCAGAATTTTGGGCAAATTCTGCCACTTCGCCTGCTCTGCCCACAGAGAGAAATTGCCAATTTCAGGCTTTTTCTCCCTGAAATTCGGTTTTTTTATGGGAAACGTTTTTTGGTGGCCACAAGAAGTTTCAGACTGAAAACAGATAGTTTGTGAAAAAAACACCATTTCAGATGGTTTGCCAGAAGACATTGATTTTTTCCATTAAATTTTGTTTTAGCGGTCAAAAACATGATATTTCAGGGAAAAAACACATTTCAGGAAGCAAAATCTGCCTAGAAAATTGGCACAACAGCCAAAAAATGTCCCTGCAGACAGAACAGAGCTGGAGGCGAATTTAGGCAATATCGTTCCACCAGTAGTGAGGGTAACTTTGCCCACCCCTAGCCTTGACTAGGGGACTGAAAATGAATCTACAGGGACTGGCCACAAAGTCCAGATGAGGGTGTATTAAGAGCTATGCTTTTTCCTTTCTTATTGCTGCTTTTGTTTTCACACCTTAACCTACCTTTCTTCAGTGCAGTGTCTGGGCCCTGTTTTTCACATGTTCTGTTTTTGAGCCCAGTCACAGGCCTCAGAGAAGGCCGGTGCCCTTTGAGGCCTGAATGCTTCCTCTGCCAGTAGCAGGGCCCCAGGGCTTCTGACAGCAGCAAGGGCCCTGTGAGGAGTGGCCTCGAGCGATCAGGTGGGCTCAGCTGAGCCACCTCCACTGGCCTGGGTCCTATTCCTGGGGCTCCCAGCTCTGTCTGCCTTGACCTCTCCACGCCCCCTGCTCCAGGGCTCACCTGCTGCCGTCGCCGTGCCAACGGAACCCTCAGGCTGGGCAGAGCATTGTGAAATGACAGCCTCCCCTCCCCCGCCGGGGCCTGGGCCCAGGGCTGGGAGCTTGCAAGGCAAAGACACACCACAGCTCAGCTTCTCCTGAGCTGCTCCAGAGCTCGACCCCCCGGGGCCCCGGGGCCCCGGGGCCCCAGGGCTGGGGCTCAGAGAAGGAAAGGGCGTTTTATTGGAATGTCCTTTCCTTCTTGATGATTCCTACAAACCGTTTTAAGCTCTGTACATATAGAAAAGCAACATGTGTCATGCCATTTGGGACATGCTGTTCACATGTCTAGCTCCACTAAAACCCTCCTCAGCATATTTCCGAGGCATCAAGGATGAACCAGGAACAGTGCACGGCCCTGACAAATCTGCTTCACTGTCCCAGCTTTAACAGACATCTGAGTGTCACACTACATGGCAGGTCCTGCCAGGGCAACAGCAGGGGAAGCTTCACTCGCACAGTGCTACAGCATGGGCTTCCCTCCTAGTGAACGGGTGCAGCAGGGCAAACTCCTGTCACAGAGAATGGGCACAACCACACTGCAAGCTTCATTCACACATGGTCTGGCTTCCGACAGCAAAGCAAGCCTCCTACATTGCACATACTGCACTGTAAAGCGTTAGTCTTTGGACAGCAGAGCTATCCCTCTGCATCACACATACTGGACACCCTGAAGGGCCTCCTCCAGATTGAATTGTTACTGGATCGCCGTCCTATCCCCCTGCCCCAAACCTCTCCCGTTGACTGTCAGCATGCTTCTCCTTACCTTCCTGCAGATACAGCACCCCTCTAGGCCTAACGGATGGCACGCCAAGCTTCACGGGGCACTTTAAGGTATTCAGTCTCCACCTTTTATCTGTCCTGCTCCTCATTTCACCACGAAGAACCACTGGCAGTATTTCAACATCATTTTGAAACTGAAGTTATGGAACAGCTACAAAACCAGGGGAATGGCGCGGCAGGGGATTTCATTCCATTTCATTCTGCCCTTTGGCTGTGTGTGCGCAGTGTCAGAAGAGTTTGAGGACTGCAGAAGACACTGGAATAGATTTCTGGGCGAAAGCGCCAGAGATTCTGGCCCCTGCCCCGATCGCCTTACAAACGCCTTACAAACGCCTGGCGGGCTTTGCCCTGGCGGGCAAATGTCTGAGTTGGACACTCAGCGCAGTACCTGAGGAAATTAGAGTGAGGTTTGACTCAGGGACAAGCCTGCCAACCTGTGTACTATGGCAGCTGAATGGGGGCATGGGGTCCTCATGTCTCAGGGATCTGCTTCTCTTATCCAAAACATCTTGCCTCCCATCAGCCTTAGCACCTAGCATATGGTAATGAGTGGAGTCTCTACACTTCCCCCGTTGCACATTTGTCAATTCCCAGAGCTCTGTGGCAGACAGGGTAAATGTATCTATGTGTGAGAGAGAGAGGGAGCCAGATAGAGAGAGAGAAAGAGAGAGAGAGGGGGGGGGGAGCAGGCTCTGACAGTCACAATGAGAGAAAAGTGAAGTTGCATCCCCTCAAGCACTCCCCTGCACCCATCAACACAACAGCAAAGTTAGCTTGCATGTTCCCCGTTCTCCCCACTAACCCACCCACCCACCCTCCTCTCTTTCAGGACTTGCAGAGTGCCTAGAGACCCTGGAAATGATGGCAGCGGAGCATGGTACAAACACAAATATCAAAATAGAACTATTCCCCTACTGTCTACAAAACCAAGGAACTACTTCACCTTTGTTTTTTTCCACTTCACATTACAAGAGAAAGACGTCCTTCGTTGGCCCTTTTTACGCACTACCATTCGGTTTACACATTTCATCCTGTTGAGTCTCCCAGTCGGCAAGAGCTATATATTTGGGTGGGTGATCCCAATGAAGTCAATGGAAATAGAGAAGGTGTTAGAACGGTGATGATTGTGTGCTGCAAGTGTCTTTCCCTTGAAGTCCATAGATATCATGGCCTTGACTAGGGGGTGGTCGAAGTGGCCGATAATTTGCGCAGCAGAAAAAATGCAGAATTTTGGGCAAATTCTGCCACTTCGCCTGCTCTGCCCACAGAGAGAAATTGCCAATTTCAGGCTTTTTCTCCCTGAAATTCGGTTTTTTTATGGGAAATGTTTTTTGGTGGCCACAAGAAGTTTCAGACTGAAAACAGATAGTTTGTGAAAAAAACACCATTTCAGATGGTTTGCCAGAAGACATTGATTTTTTCCATGAAATTTTGTTTTAGCGGTCAAAAACATGATATTTCAGGGAAAAAACACATTTCAGGAAGCAAAATCTGCATAGAAAATTGGCACAACAGCCAAAAAATGTCCCTGCAGACAGAACAGAGCTGGAGGCGAATTTAGGCAATATCGTTCCACCAGTAGTGAGGGTAACTTTGCCCACCCCTAGCCTTGACTAGGGGACTGAAAATGAATCTACAGGGACTGGCCACAAAGTCCAGAGGAGGGTGTATTAAGAGCTATGCTTTTTCCTTTCTTATTGGTGCTTTTGTTTTCACACCTTAACCTACCTTTCTTCAGTGCAGTGTCTGGGACCTGTTTTTCACATGTTCTGTTTTTGGGCCCAGTCACAGGCCTCAGAGAAGGCCGGTGCCCTTTGAGGCCTGAATGCTTCCTCTGCCAGTAGCAGGGCCCCAGGGCTTCTGACAGCAGCAGAGGCCCTGTGAGGAGTGGCCTCGAGCGATCAGGTGGGCTCAGCTGAGCCACCTCCACTGGCCTGGGTCCTGTTCCTGGGGCTCCCAGCTCTGTCTGCCTTGACCTCTCCATGCCCCCTGCTCCAGGGCTCACCTGCTGCCGTCGCCGTGCCAACGGAACCCTCAGGCTGGGCAGAGCATTGTGAAATGACAGCCTCCCCTCCCCCGCCGCTGGGGCCTGGGCCCAGGGCTGGGAGCTTGCAAGGCAAAGACACACCACAGCTCAGCTTCTCCTGAGCTGCTCCAGAGCTCGACCCCCCGGGGCCCCGGGGCCCCAGGGCTGGGGCTCAGAGCAGGAAAGGGCGTTTTATTGGAATGTCCTTTCCTTCTTGATGATTCCTACAAACCGTTTTAAGCTCTGTACATATAGAAAAGCAACATGTGTCATGCCATTTGGGACATGCTGTTCACATGTCTAGCTCCACTAAAACCCTCCTCAGCATATTTCCGAGGCATCAAGGATGAACCAGGAACAGTGCACGGCCCTGACAAATCTGCTTCACTGTCCCAGCTTTAACAGACATCTGAGTGTCACACTACATGGCAGGTCCTGCCAGGGCAACAGCAGGGGAAGCTTCACTCGCACAGTGCTACAGCATGGGCTTCCCTCCTAGTGAACGGGTGCAGCAGGGCAAACTCCTGTCACAGAGAATGGGCACAACCACACTGCAAGCTTCATTCACACATGGTCTGGCTTCCGACAGCAAAGCAAGCCTCCTACATTGCACATACTGCACTGTAAAGCGTTAGTCTTTGGACAGCAGAGCTATCCCTCTGCATCACACATACTGGACACCCTGAAGGGCCTCCTCCAGATTGAATTGTTACTGGATCGCCGTCCTATCCCCCTGCCCCAAACCTCTCCCATTGACTGTCAGCATGCTTCTCCTTACCTTCCTGCAGATACAGCACCCCTCTAGGCCTAACGGATGGCACGCCAAGCTTCACGGGGCACTTTAAGGTATTCAGTCTCCACCTTTTATCTGTCCTGCTCCTCATTTCACCACGAAGAACCACTGGCAGTATTTCAACATCATTTTGAAACTGAAGTTATGGAACAGCTACAAAACCAGGGGAATGGCGCGGCAGGGGATTTCATTCCATTTCATTCTGTCCTTTGGCTGTGTGCGCAGTGTCAGAAGAGTTTGAGGACTGCAGAAGACACTGGAATAGATTTCTGGGCGAAAGCGCCAGAGATTCTGGCCCCTGCCCCGATCGCCTTACAAACGCCTTACAAACGCCTGGCGGGCTTTGCCCTGGCGGGCAAATGTCTGAGTTGGACACTCAGCGCAGTACCTGAGGAAATTAGAGTGAGGTTTGACTCAGGGACAAGCCTGCCAACCTATGTACTATGGCAGCTGAATGGGGGCATGGGGTCCTCATGTCTCAGGGATCTGCTTCTCTTATCCAAAACATCTTGCCTCCCATCAGCCTTAGCACCTAGCATATGGTAATGAGTGGAGTCTCTACACTTCCCCCGTTGCACATTTGTCAATTCCCAGAGCTCTGTGGCAGACAGGGTAAATGTATCTATGTGTGAGAGAGAGAGGGAGCCAGATAGAGAGAGAGAAAGAGAGAGAGAGAGAGGGGGGGGAGCAGGCTCTGACAGTCACAATGAGAGAAAAGTGAAGTTGCATCCCCTCAAGCACTCCCCTGCACCCATCAACACAACAGCAAAGTTAGCTTGCATGTTCCCCGTTCTCCCCACTAACCCACCCACCCACCCTCCTCTCTTTCAGGACTTGCAGAGTGCCTAGAGACCCTGGAAATGATGGCAGCGGAGCATGGTACAAACACAAATATCAAAATAGAACTATTCCCCTACTGTCTACAAAACCAAGGAACTACTTCACCTTTGTTTTTTTCCACTTCACATTACAAGAGAAAGACGTCCTTCGTTGGCCCTTTTTACGCACTACCATTCGGTTTACACATTTCACCCTGTTGAGTCTCCCAGTCGGCAAGAGCTATATATTTGGGTGGGTGATCCCAATGAAGTCAATGGAAATAGAGAAGGTGTTAGAACGGTGATGATTGTGTGCTGCAAGTGTCTTTCCCTTGAAGTCCATAGATATCATGGCCTTGACTAGGGGGTGGTCGAAGTGGCCGATAATTTGCTCAGCAGAAAAAATGCAGAATTTTGGGCAAATTCTGCCACTTCGCCTGCTCTGCCCACAGAGAGAAATTGCCAATTTCAGGCTTTTTCTCCCTGAAATTCGGTTTTTTTATGGGAAATGTTTTTTGGTGGCCACAAGAAGTTTCAGACTGAAAACAGGTAGTTTGTGAAAAAAACACCATTTCAGATGGTTTGCCAGAAGACATTGATTTTTTCCATTAAATTTTGTTTTAGCGGTCAAAAACATGATATTTCAGGGAAAAAACACATTTCAGGAAGCAAAATCTGCATAGAAAATTGGCACAACAGCCAAAAAATGTCCCTGCAGACAGAACAGAGCTGGAGGCGAATTTAGGCAATATCGTTCCACCAGTAGTGAGGGTAACTTTGCCCACCCCTAGCCTTGACTAGGGGACTGAAAATGAATCTACAGGGACTGGCCACAAAGTCCAGATGAGGGTGTATTAAGAGCTATGCTTTTTCCTTTCTTATTGCTGCTTTTGTTTTCACACCTTAACCTACCTTTCTTCAGTGCAGTGTCTGGGCCCTGTTTTTCACATGTTCTGTTTTTGAGCCCAGTCACAGGCCTCAGAGAAGGCCGGTGCCCTTTGAGGCCTGAATGCTTCCTCTGCCAGTAGCAGGGCCCCAGGGCTTCTGACAGCAGCAAGGGCCCTGTGAGGAGTGGCCTCGAGCGATCAGGTGGGCTCAGCTGAGCCACCTCCACTGGCCTGGGTCCTGTTCCTGGGGCTCCCAGCTCTGTCTGCCTTGACCTCTCCATGCCCCCTGCTCCAGGGCTCACCTGCTGCCGTCGCCGTGCCAACGGAACCCTCAGGCTGGGCAGAGCATTGTGAAATGACAGCCTCCCCTCCCCCGCCGGGGCCTGGGCCCAGGGCTGGGAGCTTGCAAGGCAAAGACACACCTCAGCTCAGCTTCTCCTGAGCTGCTCCAGAGCTCGACCCCCCGGGGCCCCAGGGCCCCAGGGCTGGGGCTCAGAGCAGGAAAGGGCGTTTTATTGGAATGTCCTTTCCTTCTTGATGATTCCTACAAACCGTTTTAAGCTCTGTACATATAGAAAAGCAACATGTGTCATGCCATTTGGGACATGCTGTTCACATGTCTAGCTCCACTAAAACCCTCCTCAGCATATTTCCGAGGCATCAAGGATGAACCAGGAACAGTGCACGGCCCTGACAAATCTGCTTCACTGTCCCAGCTTTAACAGACATCTGAGTGTCACACTACATGGCAGGTCCTGCCAGGGCAACAGCAGGGGAAGCTTCACTCGCACAGTGCTACAGCATGGGCTTCCCTCCTAGTGAACGGGTGCAGCAGGGCAAACTCCTGTCACAGAGAATGGGCACAACCACACTGCAAGCTTCATTCACACATGGTCTGGCTTCCGACAGCAAAGCAAGCCTCCTACATTGCACATACTGCACTGTAAAGCGTTAGTCTTTGGACAGCAGAGCTATCCCTCTGCATCACACATACTGGACACCCTGAAGGGCCTCCTCCAGATTGAATTGTTACTGGATCGCCGTCCTATCCCCCTGCCCCAAACCTCTCCCATTGACTGTCAGCATGCTTCTCCTTACCTTCCTGCAGATACAGCACCCCTCTAGGCCTAACGGATGGCACGCCAAGCTTCACGGGGCACTTTAAGGTATTCAGTCTCCACCTTTTATCTGTCCTGCTCCTCATTTCACCACGAAGAACCACTGGCAGTATTTCAACATCATTTTGAAACTGAAGTTATGGAACAGCTACAAAACCAGGGGAATGGCGCGGCAGGGGATTTCATTCCATTTCATTCTGCCCTTTGGCTGTGTGTGCACAGTGTCAGAAGAGTTTGAGGACTGCAGAAGACACTGGAATAGATTTCTGGGCGAAAGCGCCAGAGATTCTGGCCCCTGCCCCGATCGCCTTACAAACGCCTTACAAACGCCTGGCGGGCTTTGCCCTGGCGGGCAAATGTCTGAGTTGGACACTCAGCGCAGTACCTGAGGAAATTAGAGTGAGGTTTGACTCAGGGACAAGCCTGCCAACCTATGTACTATGGCAGCTGAATGGGGGCATGGGGTCCTCATGTCTCAGGGATCTGCTTCTCTTATCCAAAACATCTTGCCTCCCATCAGCCTTAGCACCTAGCATATGGTAATGAGTGGAGTCTCTACACTTCCCCCGTTGCACATTTGTCAATTCCCAGAGCTCTGTGGCAGACAGGGTAAATGTATCTATGTGTGAGAGAGAGAGGGAGCCAGATAGAGAGAGAGAAAGAGAGAGAGAGAGGGGGGGAGCAGGCTCTGACAGTCACAATGAGAGAAAAGTGAAGTTGCATCCCCTCAAGCACTCCCCTGCACCCATCAACACAACAGCAAAGTTAGCTTGCATGTTCCCCGTTCTCCCCACTAACCCACCCACCCACCCTCCTCTCTTTCAGGACTTGCAGAGTGCCTAGAGACCCTGGAAATGATGGCAGCGGAGCATGGTACAAACACAAATATCAAAATAGAACTATTCCCCTACTGTCTACAAAACCAAGGAACTACTTCACCTTTGTTTTTTTCCACTTCACATTACAAGAGAAAGACGTCCTTCGTTGGCCCTTTTTACGCACTACCATTCGGTTTACACATTTCATCCTGTTGAGTCTCCCAGTCGGCAAGAGCTATATATTTGGGTGGGTGATCCCAATGAAGTCAATGGAAATAGAGAAGGTGTTAGAACGGTGATGATTGTGTGCTGCAAGTGTCTTTCCCTTGAAGTCCATAGATATCATGGCCTTGACTAGGGGGTGGTCGAAGTGGCCGATAATTTGCTCAGCAGAAAAAATGCAGAATTTTGGGCAAATTCTGCCACTTCGCCTGCTCTGCCCACAGAGAGAAATTGCCAATTTCAGGCTTTTTCTCCCTGAAATTCGGTTTTTTTATGGGAAATGTTTTTTGGTGGCCACAAGAAGTTTCAGACTGAAAACAGGTAGTTTGTGAAAAAAACACCATTTCAGATGGTTTGCCAGAAGACATTGATTTTTTCCATTAAATTTTGTTTTAGCGGTCAAAAACATGATATTTCAGGGAAAAAACACATTTCAGGAAGCAAAATCTGCATAGAAAATTGGCACAACAGCCAAAAAATGTCCCTGCAGACAGAACAGAGCTGGAGGCGAATTTAGGCAATATCGTTCCACCAGTAGTGAGGGTAACTTTGCCCACCCCTAGCCTTGACTAGGGGACTGAAAATGAATCTACAGGGACTGGCCACAAAGTCCAGATGAGGGTGTATTAAGAGCTATGCTTTTTCCTTTCTTATTGCTGCTTTTGTTTTCACACCTTAACCTACCTTTCTTCAGTGCAGTGTCTGGGCCCTGTTTTTCACATGTTCTGTTTTTGAGCCCAGTCACAGGCCTCAGAGAAGGCCGGTGCCCTTTGAGGCCTGAATGCTTCCTCTGCCAGTAGCAGGGCCCCAGGGCTTCTGACAGCAGCAAGGGCCCTGTGAGGAGTGGCCTCGAGCGATCAGGTGGGCTCAGCTGAGCCACCTCCACTGGCCTGGGTCCTGTTCCTGGGGCTCCCAGCTCTGTCTGCCTTGACCTCTCCATGCCCCCTGCTCCAGGGCTCACCTGCTGCCGTCGCCGTGCCAACGGAACCCTCAGGCTGGGCAGAGCATTGTGAAATGACAGCCTCCCCTCCCCCGCCGCTGGGGCCTGGGCCCAGGGCTGGGAGCTTGCAAGGCAAAGACACACCACAGCTCAGCTTCTCCTGAGCTGCTCCAGAGCTCGACCCCCCGGGGCCCCAGGGCCCCAGGGCTGGGGCTCAGAGCAGGAAAGGGCGTTTTATTGGAATGTCCTTTCCTTCTTGATGATTCCTACAAACCGTTTTAAGCTCTGTACATATAGAAAAGCAACATGTGTCATGCCATTTGGGACATGCTGTTCACATGTCTAGCTCCACTAAAACCCTCCTCAGCATATTTCCGAGGCATCAAGGATGAACCAGGAACAGTGCACGGCCCTGACAAATCTGCTTCACTGTCCCAGCTTTAACAGACATCTGAGTGTCACACTACATGGCAGGTCCTGCCAGGGCAACAGCAGGGGAAGCTTCACTCGCACAGTGCTACAGCATGGGCTTCCCTCCTAGTGAACGGGTGCAGCAGGGCAAACTCCTGTCACAGAGAATGGGCACAACCACACTGCAAGCTTCATTCACACATGGTCTGGCTTCCGACAGCAAAGCAAGCCTCCTACATTGCACATACTGCACTGTAAAGCGTTAGTCTTTGGACAGCAGAGCTATCCCTCTGCATCACACATACTGGACACCCTGAAGGGCCTCCTCCAGATTGAATTGTTACTGGATCGCCGTCCTATCCCCCTGCCCCAAACCTCTCCCATTGACTGTCAGCATGCTTCTCCTTACCTTCCTGCAGATACAGCACCCCTCTAGGCCTAACGGATGGCACGCCAAGCTTCACGGGGCACTTTAAGGTATTCAGTCTCCACCTTTTATCTGTCCTGCTCCTCATTTCACCACGAAGAACCACTGGCAGTATTTCAACATCATTTTGAAACTGAAGTTATGGAACAGCTACAAAACCAGGGGAATGGCGCGGCAGGGGATTTCATTCCATTTCATTCTGCCCTTTGGCTGTGTGTGCACAGTGTCAGAAGAGTTTGAGGACTGCAGAAGACACTGGAATAGATTTCTGGGCGAAAGCGCCAGAGATTCTGGCCCCTGCCCCGATCGCCTTACAAACGCCTTACAAACGCCTGGCGGGCTTTGCCCTGGCGGGCAAATGTCTGAGTTGGACACTCAGCGCAGTACCTGAGGAAATTAGAGTGAGGTTTGACTCAGGGACAAGCCTGCCAACCTATGTACTATGGCAGCTGAATGGGGGCATGGGGTCCTCATGTCTCAGGGATCTGCTTCTCTTATCCAAAACATCTTGCCTCCCATCAGCCTTAGCACCTAGCATATGGTAATGAGTGGAGTCTCTACACTTCCCCCGTTGCACATTTGTCAATTCCCAGAGCTCTGTGGCAGACAGGGTAAATGTATCTATGTGTGAGAGAGAGAGGGAGCCAGATAGAGAGAGAGAAAGAGAGAGAGAGAGGGGGGGGGGAGCAGGCTCTGACAGTCACAATGAGAGAAAAGTGAAGTTGCATCCCCTCAAGCACTCCCCTGCACCCATCAACACAACAGCAAAGTTAGCTTGCATGTTCCCCGTTCTCCCCACTAACCCACCCACCCACCCTCCTCTCTTTCAGGACTTGCAGAGTGCCTAGAGACCCTGGAAATGATGGCAGCGGAGCATGGTACAAACACAAATATCAAAATAGAACTATTCCCCTACTGTCTACAAAACCAAGGAACTACTTCACCTTTGTTTTTTTCCACTTCACATTACAAGAGAAAGACGTCCTTCGTTGGCCCTTTTTACGCACTACCATTCGGTTTACACATTTCATCCTGTTGAGTCTCCCAGTCGGCAAGAGCTATATATTTGGGTGGGTGATCCCAATGAAGTCAATGGAAATAGAGAAGGTGTTAGAACGGTGATGATTGTGTGCTGCAAGTGTCTTTCCCTTGAAGTCCATAGATATCATGGCCTTGACTAGGGGGTGGTCGAAGTGGCCGATAATTTGCTCAGCAGAAAAAATGCAGAATTTTGGGCAAATTCTGCCACTTCGCCTGCTCTGCCCACAGAGAGAAATTGCCAATTTCAGGCTTTTTCTCCCTGAAATTCGGTTTTTTTATGGGAAATGTTTTTTGGTGGCCACAAGAAGTTTCAGACTGAAAACAGATAGTTTGTGAAAAAAACACCATTTCAGATGGTTTGCCAGAAGACATTGATTTTTTCCATTAAATTTTGTTTTAGCGGTCAAAAACATGATATTTCAGGGAAAAAACACATTTCAGGAAGCAAAATCTGCATAGAAAATTGGCACAACAGCTAAAAAATGTCCCTGCAGACAGAACAGAGCTGGAGGCGAATTTAGGCAATATCGTTCCACCAGTAGTGAGGGTAACTTTGCCCACCCCTAGCCTTGACTAGGGGACTGGAAATGAATCTACAGGGACTGGCCACAAAGTCCAGATGAGGGTGTATTAAGAGCTATGCTTTTTCCTTTCTTATTGGTGCTTTTGTTTTCACACCTCAACCTACCTTTCTTCAGTGCAGTGTCTGGGCCCTGTTTTTCACATGTTCTGTTTTTGAGCCCAGTCACAGGCCTCAGAGAAGGCCGGTGCCCTTTGAGGCCTGAATGCTTCCTCCGCCAGTAGCAGGGCCCCAGGGCTTCTGACAGCAGCAAGGGCCCTGTGAGGAGTGGCCTCGAGCGATCAGGTGGGCTCAGCTGAGCCACCTCCACTGGCCTGGGTCCTGTTCCTGGGGCTCCCAGCTCTGTCTGCCTTGACCTCTCCATGCCCCCTGCTCCAGGGCTCACCTGCTGCCGTCGCCGTGCCAACGGAACCCTCAGGCTGGGCAGAGCATTGTGAAATGACAGCCTCCCCTCCCCCGCCGGGGCCTGGGCCCAGGGCTGGAAGCTTGCAAGGCAAAGACACACCACAGCTCAGCTTCTCCTGAGCTGCTCCAGAGCTCGACCCCCCGGGGCCCCGGGGCCCCAGGGCTGGGGCTCAGAGCAGGAAAGGGCGTTTTATTGGAATGTCCTTTCCTTCTTGATGATTCCTACAAACCGTTTTAAGCTCTGTACATATAGAAAAGCAACATGTGTCATGCCATTTGGGACATGCTGTTCACATGTCTAGCTCCACTAAAACCCTCCTCAGCATATTTCCGAGGCATCAAGGATGAACCAGGAACAGTGCACGGCCCTGACAAATCTGCTTCACTGTCCCAGCTTTAACAGACATCTGAGTGTCACACTACATGGCAGGTCCTGCCAGGGCAACAGCAGGGGAAGCTTCACTCGCACAGTGCTACAGCATGGGCTTCCCTCCTAGTGAACGGGTGCAGCAGGGCAAACTCCTGTCACAGAGAATGGGCACAACCACACTGCAAGCTTCATTCACACATGGTCTGGCTTCCGACAGCAAAGCAAGCCTCCTACATTGCACATACTGCACTGTAAAGCGTTAGTCTTTGGACAGCAGAGCTATCCCTCTGCATCACACATACTGGACACCCTGAAGGGCCTCCTCCAGATTGAATTGTTACTGGATCGCCGTCCTATCCCCCTGCCCCAAACCTCTCCCATTGACTGTCAGCATGCTTCTCCTTACCTTCCTGCAGATACAGCACCCCTCTAGGCCTAACGGATGGCACGCCAAGCTTCACGGGGCACTTTAAGGTATTCAGTCTCCACCTTTTATCTGTCCTGCTCCTCATTTCACCACGAAGAACCACTGGCAGTATTTCAACATCATTTTGAAACTGAATTTATGGAACAGCTACAAAACCAGGGGAATGGCGCGGCAGGGGATTTCATTCCATTTCATTCTGCCCTTTGGCTGTGTGTGCGCAGTGTCAGAAGAGTTTGAGGACTGCAGAAGACACTGGAATAGATTTCTGGGCGAAAGCGCCAGAGATTCTGGCCCCTGCCCCGATCGCCTTACAAACGCCTTACAAACGCCTGGCGGGCTTTGCTGGCGGGCAAATGTCTGAGTTGGACACTCAGCGCAGTACCTGAGGAAATTAGAGTGAGGTTTGACTCAGGGACAAGCCTGCCAACCTATGTACTATGGCAGCTGAATGGGGGCATGGGGTCCTCGTGTCTCAGGGATCTGCTTCTCTTATCCAAAACATCTTGCCTCCCATCAGCCTTAGCACCTAGCATATGGTAATGAGTGGAGTCTCTACACTTCCCCCGTTGCACATTTGTCAATTCCCAGAGCTCTGTGGCAGACAGGGTAAATGTATCTATGTGTGAGAGAGAGAGGGAGCCAGATAGAGAGAGAGAAAGAGAGAGAGAGAGGGGGGGGAGCAGGCTCTGACAGTCACAATGAGAGAAAAGTGAAGTTGCATCCCCTCAAGCACTCCCCTGCACCCATCAACACAACAGCAAAGTTAGCTTGCATGTTCCCCGTTCTCCCCACTAACCCACCCACCCACCCTCCTCTCTTTCAGGACTTGCAGAGTGCCTAGAGACCCTGGAAATGATGGCAGCGGAGCATGGTACAAACACAAATATCAAAATAGAACTATTCCCCTACTGTCTACAAAACCAAGGAACTACTTCACCTTTGTTTTTTTCCACTTCACATTACAAGAGAAAGACGTCCTTCGTTGGCCCTTTTTACGCACTACCATTCGGTTTACACATTTCATCCTGTTGAGTCTCCCAGTCGGCAAGAGCTATATATTTGGGTGGGTGATCCCAATGAAGTCAATGGAAATAGAGAAGGTGTTAGAACGGTGATGATTGTGTGCTGCAAGTGTCTTTCCCTTGAAGTCCATAGATATCATGGCCTTGACTAGGGGGTGGTCGAAGTGGCCGATAATTTGCTCAGCAGAAAAAATGCAGAATTTTGGGCAAATTCTGCCACTTCGCCTGCTCTGCCCACAGAGAGAAATTGCCAATTTCAGGCTTTTTCTCCCTGAAATTCGGTTTTTTTATGGGAAATGTTTTTTGGTGGCCACAAGAAGTTTCAGACTGAAAACAGATAGTTTGTGAAAAAAACACCATTTCAGATGGTTTGCCAGAAGACATTGATTTTTTCCATTAAATTTTGTTTTAGCGGTCAAAAACATGATATTTCAGGGAAAAAACACATTTCAGGAAGCAAAATCTGCATAGAAAATTGGCACAACAGCCAAAAAATGTCCCTGCAGACAGAACAGAGCTGGAGGCGAATTTAGGCAATATCGTTCCACCAGTAGTGAGGGTAACTTTGCCCACCCCTAGCCTTGACTAGGGGACTGAAAATGAATCTACAGGGACTGGCCACAAAGTCCAGATGAGGGTGTATTAAGAGCTATGCTTTTTCCTTTCTTATTGCTGCTTTTGTTTTCACACCTTAACCTACCTTTCTTCAGTGCAGTGTCTGGGCCCTGTTTTTCACATGTTCTGTTTTTGAGCCCAGTCACAGGCCTCAGAGAAGGCCGGTGCCCTTTGAGGCCTGAATGCTTCCTCTGCCAGTAGCAGGGCCCCAGGGCTTCTGACAGCAGCAAGGGCCCTGTGAGGAGTGGCCTCGAGCGATCAGGTGGGCTCAGCTGAGCCACCTCCACTGGCCTGGGTCCTGTTCCTGGGGCTCCCAGCTCTGTCTGCCTTGACCTCTCCACGCCCCCTGCTCCAGGGCTGACCTGCTGCCGTCGCCGTGCCAACGGAACCCTCAGGCTGGGCAGAGCATTGTGAAATGACAGCCTCCCCTCCCCCGCCGGGGCCTGGGCCCAGGGCTGGGAGCTTGCAAGGCAAAGACACACCACAGCTCAGCTTCTCCTGAGCTGCTCCAGAGCTCGACCCCCCGGGGCCGCGGGGCCCCAGGGCTAGGGCTCAGAGCAGGAAAGGGCGTTTTATTGGAATGTCCTTTCCTTCTTGATGACTCCTACAAACCATTTTAAGCTCTGTACATATACAAAAGCAACATGTGTCATGCCATTTGGGACATGCTGTTCACATGTCTAGCTCCACTAAAACCCTCCTCAGCATATTTCCGAGGCATCAAGGATGAACCAGGAACAGTGCACGGCCCTGACAAATCTGCTTCACTGTCCCAGCTTTAACAGACATCTGAGTGTCACACTACATGGCAGGTCCTGCCAGGGCAACAGCAGGGGAAGCTTCACTCGCACAGTGCTACAGCATGGGCTTCCCTCCTAGTGAACGGGTGCAGCAGGGCAAACTCCTGTCACAGAGAATGGGCACAACCACACTGCAAGCTTCATTCACACATGGTCTGGCTTCCGACAGCAAAGCAAGCCTCCTACATTGCACATACTGCACTGTAAAGCGTTAGTCTTTGGACAGCAGAGCTATCCCTCTGCATCACACATACTGGACACCCTGAAGGGCCTCCTCCAGATTGAATTGTTACTGGATCGCCGTCCTATCCCCCTGCCCCAAACCTCTCCCATTGACTGTCAGCATGCTTCTCCTTACCTTCCTGCAGATACAGCACCCCTCTAGGCCTAACGGATGGCACGCCAAGCTTCACGGGGCACTTTAAGGTATTCAGTCTCCACCTTTTATCTGTCCTGCTCCTCATTTCACCACGAAGAACCACTGGCAGTATTTCAACATCATTTTGAAACTGAAGTTATGGAACAGCTACAAAACCAGGGGAATGGCGCGGCAGGGGATTTCATTCCATTTCATTCTGCCCTTTGGCTGTGTGTGCGCAGTGTCAGAAGAGTTTGAGGACTGCAGAAGACACTGGAATAGATTTCTGGGCGAAAGCGCCAGAGATTCTGGCCCCTGCCCCGATCGCCTTACAAACGCCTTACAAACGCCTGGCGGGCTTTGCCCTGGCGGGCAAATGTCTGAGTTGGACACTCAGCGCAGTACCTGAGGAAATTAGAGTGAGGTTTGACTCAGGGACAAGCCTGCCAACCTATGTACTATGGCAGCTGAATGGTGGCATGGGGTCCTCATGTCTCAGGGATCTGCTTCTCTTATCCAAAACATCTTGCCTCCCATCAGCCTTAGCACCTAGCATATGGTAATGAGTGGAGTCTCTACACTTCCCCCGTTGCACATTTGTCAATTCCCAGAGCTCTGTGGCAGACAGGGTAAATGTATCTATGTGTGAGAGAGAGAGGGAGCCTGATAGAGAGAGAGAAAGAGAGAGAGAGAGGGGGGGGGGGCAGGCTCTGACAGTCACAATGAGAGAAAAGTGAAGTTGCATCCCCTCAAGCACTCCCCTGCACCCATCAACACAACAGCAAAGTTAGCTTGCATGTTCCCCGTTCTCCCCACTAACCCACCCACCCACCCTCCTCTCTTTCAGGACTTGCAGAGTGCCTAGAGACCCTGGAAATGATGGCAGCGGAGCATGGTACAAACACAAATATCAAAATAGAACTATTCCCCTACTGTCTACAAAACCAAGGAACTACTTCACCTTTGTTTTTTTCCACTTCACATTACAAGAGAAAGACGTCCTTCGTTGGCCCTTTTTACGCACTACCATTCGGTTTACACATTTCATCCTGTTGAGTCTCCCAGTCGGCAAGAGCTATATATTTGGGTGGGTGATCCCAATGAAGTCAATGGAAATAGAGAAGGTGTTAGAACGGTGATGATTGTGTGCTGCAAGTGTCTTTCCCTTGAAGTCCATAGATATCATGGCCTTGACTAGGGGGTGGTCGAAGTGGCCGATAATTTGCTCAGCAGAAAAAATGCAGAATTTTGGGCAAATTCTGCCACTTCGCCTGCTCTGCCCACAGAGAGAAATTGCCAATTTCAGGCTTTTTCTCCCTGAAATTCGGTTTTTTTATGGGAAATGTTTTTTGGTGGCCACAAGAAGTTTCAGACTGAAAACAGATAGTTTGTGAAAAAAACACCATTTCAGATGGTTTGCCAGAAGACATTGATTTTTTCCATTAAATTTTGTTTTAGCGGTCAAAAACATGATATTTCAGGGAAAAAACACATTTCAGGAAGCAAAATCTGCATAGAAAATTGGCACAACAGCCAAAAAATGTCCCTGCAGACAGAACAGAGCTGGAGGCGAATTTAGGCAATATCGTTCCACCAGTAGTGAGGGTAACTTTGCCCACCCCTAGCCTTGACTAGGGGACTGAAAATGAATCTACAGGGACTGGCCACAAAGTCCAGATGAGGGTGTATTAAGAGCTATGCTTTTTCCTTTCTTATTGCTGCTTTTGTTTTCACACCTTAACCTACCTTTCTTCAGTGCAGTGTCTGGGCCCTGTTTTTCACATGTTCTGTTTTTGAGCCCAGTCACAGGCCTCAGAGAAGGCCGGTGCCCTTTGAGGCCTGAATGCTTCCTCTGCCAGTAGCAGGGCCCCAGGGCTTCTGACAGCAGCAAGGGCCCTGTGAGGAGTGGCCTCGAGCGATCAGGTGGGCTCAGCTGAGCCACCTCCACTGGCCTGGGTCCTGTTCCTGGGGCTCCCAGCTCTGTCTGCCTTGACCTCTCCATGCCCCCTGCTCCAGGGCTCACCTGCTGCCGTCGCCGTGCCAACGGAACCCTCAGGCTGGGCAGAGCATTGTGAAATGACAGCCTCCCCTCCCCCGCCGGGGCCTGGGCCCAGGGCTGGAAGCTTGCAAGGCAAAGACACACCACAGCTCAGCTTCTCCTGAGCTGCTCCAGAGCTCGACCCCCCGGGGCCCCGGGGCCCCAGGGCTGGGGCTCAGAGCAGGAAAGGGCGTTTTATTGGAATGTCCTTTCCTTCTTGATGATTCCTACAAACCGTTTTAAGCTCTGTACATATAGAAAAGCAACATGTGTCATGCCATTTGGGACATGCTGTTCACATGTCTAGCTCCACTAAAACCCTCCTCAGCATATTTCCGAGGCATCAAGGATGAACCAGGAACAGTGCACGGCCCTGACAAATCTGCTTCACTGTCCCAGCTTTAACAGACATCTGAGTGTCACACTACATGGCAGGTCCTGCCAGGGCAACAGCAGGGGAAGCTTCACTCGCACAGTGCTACAGCATGGGCTTCCCTCCTAGTGAACGGGTGCAGCAGGGCAAACTCCTGTCACAGAGAATGGGCACAACCACACTGCAAGCTTCATTCACACATGGTCTGGCTTCCGACAGCAAAGCAAGCCTCCTACATTGCACATACTGCACTGTAAAGCGTTAGTCTTTGGACAGCAGAGCTATCCCTCTGCATCACACATACTGGACACCCTGAAGGGCCTCCTCCAGATTGAATTGTTACTGGATCGCCGTCCTATCCCCCTGCCCCAAACCTCTCCCATTGACTGTCAGCATGCTTCTCCTTACCTTCCTGCAGATACAGCACCCCTCTAGGCCTAACGGATGGCACGCCAAGCTTCACGGGGCACTTTAAGGTATTCAGTCTCCACCTTTTATCTGTCCTGCTCCTCATTTCACCACGAAGAACCACTGGCAGTATTTCAACATCATTTTGAAACTGAAGTTATGGAACAGCTACAAAACCAGGGGAATGGCGCGGCAGGGGATTTCATTCCATTTCATTCTGCCCTTTGGCTGTGTGTGCGCAGTGTCAGAAGAGTTTGAGGACTGCAGAAGACACTGGAATAGATTTCTGGGCGAAAGCGCCAGAGATTCTGGCCCCTGCCCCGATCGCCTTACAAACGCCTTACAAACGCCTGGCGGGCTTTGCTGGCGGGCAAATGTCTGAGTTGGACACTCAGCGCAGTACCTGAGGAAATTAGAGTGAGGTTTGACTCAGGGACAAGCCTGCCAACCTATGTACTATGGCAGCTGAATGGGGGCATGGGGTCCTCGTGTCTCAGGGATCTGCTTCTCTTATCCAAAACATCTTGCCTCCCATCAGCCTTAGCACCTAGCATATGGTAATGAGTGGAGTCTCTACACTTCCCCCGTTGCACATTTGTCAATTCCCAGAGCTCTGTGGCAGACAGGGTAAATGTATCTATGTGTGAGAGAGAGAGGGAGCCAGATAGAGAGAGAGAAAGAGAGAGAGAGAGGGGGGGGAGCAGGCTCTGACAGTCACAATGAGAGAAAAGTGAAGTTGCATCCCCTCAAGCACTCCCCTGCACCCATCAACACAACAGCAAAGTTAGCTTGCATGTTCCCCGTTCTCCCCACTAACCCACCCACCCACCCTCCTCTCTTTCAGGACTTGCAGAGTGCCTAGAGACCCTGGAAATGATGGCAGCGGAGCATGGTACAAACACAAATATCAAAATAGAACTATTCCCCTACTGTCTACAAAACCAAGGAACTACTTCACCTTTGTTTTTTTCCACTTCACATTACAAGAGAAAGACGTCCTTCGTTGGCCCTTTTTACGCACTACCATTCGGTTTACACATTTCATCCTGTTGAGTCTCCCAGTCGGCAAGAGCTATATATTTGGGTGGGTGATCCCAATGAAGTCAATGGAAATAGAGAAGGTGTTAGAACGGTGATGATTGTGTGCTGCAAGTGTCTTTCCCTTGAAGTCCATAGATATCATGGCCTTGACTAGGGGGTGGTCGAAGTGGCCGATAATTTGCTCAGCAGAAAAAATGCAGAATTTTGGGCAAATTCTGCCACTTCGCCTGCTCTGCCCACAGAGAGAAATTGCCAATTTCAGGCTTTTTCTCCCTGAAATTCGGTTTTTTTATGGGAAATGTTTTTTGGTGGCCACAAGAAGTTTCAGACTGAAAACAGATAGTTTGTGAAAAAAACACCATTTCAGATGGTTTGCCAGAAGACATTGATTTTTTCCATTAAATTTTGTTTTAGCGGTCAAAAACATGATATTTCAGGGAAAAAACACATTTCAGGAAGCAAAATCTGCATAGAAAATTGGCACAACAGCCAAAAAATGTCCCTGCAGACAGAACAGAGCTGGAGGCGAATTTAGGCAATATCGTTCCACCAGTAGTGAGGGTAACTTTGCCCACCCCTAGCCTTGACTAGGGGACTGAAAATGAATCTACAGGGACTGGCCACAAAGTCCAGATGAGGGTGTATTAAGAGCTATGCTTTTTCCTTTCTTATTGCTGCTTTTGTTTTCACACCTTAACCTACCTTTCTTCAGTGCAGTGTCTGGGACCTGTTTTTCACATGTTCTGTTTTTGAGCCCAGTCACAGGCCTCAGAGAAGGCCGGTGCCCTTTGAGGCCTGAATGCTTCCTCTGCCAGTAGCAGGGCCCCAGGGCTTCTGACAGCAGCAAGGGCCCTGTGAGGAGTGGCCTCGAGCGATCAGGTGGGCTCAGCTGAGCCACCTCCACTGGCCTGGGTCCTGTTCCTGGGGCTCCCAGCTCTGTCTGCCTTGACCTCTCCATGCCCCCTGCTCCAGGGCTCACCTGCTGCCGTCGCCGTGCCAACGGAACCCTCAGGCTGGGCAGAGCATTGTGAAATGACAGCCTCCCCTCCCCCGCCGGGGCCTGGGCCCAGGGCTGGGAGCTTGCAAGGCAAAGACACACCACAGCTCAGCTTCTCCTGAGCTGCTCCAGAGCTCGACCCCCCGGGGCCCCGGGGCCCCAGGGCTGGGGCTCAGAGCAGGAAAGGGCGTTTTATTGGAATGTCCTTTCCTTCTTGATGATTCCTACAAACCGTTTTAAGCTCTGTACATATAGAAAAGCAACATGTGTCATGCCATTTGGGACATGCTGTTCACATGTCTAGCTCCACTAAAACCCTCCTCAGCATATTTCCGAGGCATCAAGGATGAACCAGGAACAGTGCACGGCCCTGACAAATCTGCTTCACTGTCCCAGCTTTAACAGACATCTGAGTGTCACACTACATGGCAGGTCCTGCCAGGGCAACAGCAGGGGAAGCTTCACTCGCACAGTGCTACAGCATGGGCTTCCCTCCTAGTGAACGGGTGCAGCAGGGCAAACTCCTGTCACAGAGAATGGGCACAACCACACTGCAAGCTTCATTCACACATGGTCTGGCTTCCGACAGCAAAGCAAGCCTCCTACATTGCACATACTGCACTGTAAAGCGTTAGTCTTTGGACAGCAGAGCTATCCCTCTGCATCACACATACTGGACACCCTGAAGGGCCTCCTCCAGATTGAATTGTTACTGGATCGCCGTCCTATCCCCCTGCCCCAAACCTCTCCCATTGACTGTCAGCATGCTTCTCCTTACCTTCCTGCAGATACAGCACCCCTCTAGGCCTAACGGATGGCACGCCAAGCTTCACGGGGCACTTTAAGGTATTCAGTCTCCACCTTTTATCTGTCCTGCTCCTCATTTCACCACGAAGAACCACTGGCAGTATTTCAACATCATTTTGAAACTGAAGTTATGGAACAGCTACAAAACCAGGGGAATGGCGCGGCAGGGGATTTCATTCCATTTCATTCTGCCCTTTGGCTGTGTGTGCGCAGTGTCAGAAGAGTTTGAGGACTGCAGAAGACACTGGAATAGATTTCTGGGCGAAAGCGCCAGAGATTCTGGCCCCTGCCCCGATCGCCTTACAAACGCCTTACAAACGCCTGGCGGGCTTTGCCCTGGCGGGCAAATGTCTGAGTTGGACACTCAGCGCAGTACCTGAGGAAATTAGAGTGAGGTTTGACTCAGGGACAAGCCTGCCAACCTATGTACTATGGCAGCTGAATGGGGGCATGGGGTCCTCATGTCTCAGGGATCTGCTTCTCTTATCCAAAACATCTTGCCTCCCATCAGCCTTAGCACCTAGCATATGGTAATGAGTGGAGTCTCTACACTTCCCCCGTTGCACATTTGTCAATTCCCAGAGCTCTGTGGCAGACAGGGTAAATGTATCTATGTGTGAGAGAGAGAGGGAGCCAGATAGAGAGAGAGAAAGAGAGAGAGAGGGGGGGGGGAGCAAGCTCTGACAGTCACAATGAGAGAAAAGTGAAGTTGCATCCCCTCAAGCACTCCCCTGCACCCATCAACACAACAGCAAAGTTAGCTTGCATGTTCCCCGTTCTCCCCACTAACCCACCCACCCACCCTCCTCTCTTTCAGGACTTGCAGAGTGCCTAGAGACCCTGGAAATGATGGCAGCGGAGCATGGTACAAACACAAATATCAAAATAGAACTATTCCCCTACTGTCTACAAAACCAAGGAACTACTTCACCTTTGTTTTTTTCCACTTCACATTACAAGAGAAAGACGTCCTTCGTTGGCCCTTTTTACGCACTACCATTCGGTTTACACATTTCATCCTGTTGAGTCTCCCAGTCGGCAAGAGCTATATATTTGGGTGGGTGATCCCAATGAAGTCAATGGAAATAGAGAAGGTGTTAGAACGGTGATGATTGTGTGCTGCAAGTGTCTTTCCCTTGAAGTCCATAGATATCATGGCCTTGACTAGGGGGTGGTCGAAGTGGGCGATAATTTGCTCAGCAGAAAAAATGCAGAATTTTGGGCAAATTCTGCCACTTCGCCTGCTCTGCCCACAGAGAGAAATTGCCAATTTCAGGCTTTTTCTCCCTGAAATTCGGTTTTTTTATGGGAAATGTTTTTTGGTGGCCACAAGAAGTTTCAGACTGAAAAC
This sequence comes from Ambystoma mexicanum, assembly GCF_040938575.1. Classification (NCBI taxonomy): domain Eukaryota; kingdom Metazoa; phylum Chordata; class Amphibia; order Caudata; family Ambystomatidae; genus Ambystoma; species Ambystoma mexicanum. Next base: position 1,096,207,401 of record NC_090941.1, read on the forward strand.
AGATAGTTTGTGAAAAAAACACCATTTCAGATGGTTTGCCAGAAGACATTGATTTTTTCCATTAAATTTTGTTTTAGCGGTCAAAAACATGATATTTCAGGGAAAAAACACATTTCAGGAAGCAAAATCTGCATAGAAAATTGGCACAACAGCCAAAAAATGTCCCTGCAGACAGAACAGAGCTGGAGGCGAATTTAGGCAATATCGTTCCACCAGTAGTGAGGGTAACTTTGCCCACCCCTAGCCTTGACTAGGGGACTGAAAATGAATCTACAGGGACTGGCCACAAAGTCCAGATGAGGGTGTATTAAGAGCTATGCTTTTTCCTTTCTTATTGCTGCTTTTGTTTTCACACCTTAACCTACCTTTCTTCAGTGCAGTGTCTGGGCCCTGTTTTTCACATGTTCTGTTTTTGAGCCCAGTCACAGGCCTCAGAGAAGGCCGGTGCCCTTTGAGGCCTGAATGCTTCCTCTGCCAGTAGCAGGGCCCCAGGGCTTCTGACAGCAGCAAGGGCCCTGTGAGGAGTGGCCTCGAGCGATCAGGTGGGCTCAGCTGAGCCACCTCCACTGGCCTGGGTCCTGTTCCTGGGGCTCCCAGCTCTGTCTGCCTTGACCTCTCCACGCCCCCTGCTCCAGGGCTGACCTGCTGCCGTCGCCGTGCCAACGGAACCCTCAGGCTGGGCAGAGCATTGTGAAATGACAGCCTCCCCTCCCCCGCCGGGGCCTGGGCCCAGGGCTGGGAGCTTGCAAGGCAAAGACACACCACAGCTCAGCTTCTCCTGAGCTGCTCCAGAGCTCGACCCCCCGGGGCCGCGGGGCCCCAGGGCTAGGGCTCAGAGCAGGAAAGGGCGTTTTATTGGAATGTCCTTTCCTTCTTGATGACTCCTACAAACCATTTTAAGCTCTGTACATATACAAAAGCAACATGTGTCATGCCATTTGGGACATGCTGTTCACATGTCTAGCTCCACTAAAACCCTCCTCAGCATATTTCCGAGGCATCAAGGATGAACCAGGAACAGTGCACGGCCCTGACAAATCTGCTTCACTGTCCCAGCTTTAACAGACATCTGAGTGTCACACTACATGGCAGGTCCTGCCAGGGCAACAGCAGGGGAAGCTTCACTCGCACAGTGCTACAGCATGGGCTTCCCTCCTAGTGAACGGGTGCAGCAGGGCAAACTCCTGTCACAGAGAATGGGCACAACCACACTGCAAGCTTCATTCACACATGGTCTGGCTTCCGACAGCAAAGCAAGCCTCCTACATTGCACATACTGCACTGTAAAGCGTTAGTCTTTGGACAGCAGAGCTATCCCTCTGCATCACACATACTGGACACCCTGAAGGGCCTCCTCCAGATTGAATTGTTACTGGATCGCCGTCCTATCCCCCTGCCCCAAACCTCTCCCATTGACTGTCAGCATGCTTCTCCTTACCTTCCTGCAGATACAGCACCCCTCTAGGCCTAACGGATGGCACGCCAAGCTTCACGGGGCACTTTAAGGTATTCAGTCTCCACCTTTTATCTGTCCTGCTCCTCATTTCACCACGAAGAACCACTGGCAGTATTTCAACATCATTTTGAAACTGAAGTTATGGAACAGCTACAAAACCAGGGGAATGGCGCGGCAGGGGATTTCATTCCATTTCATTCTGCCCTTTGGCTGTGTGTGCGCAGTGTCAGAAGAGTTTGAGGACTGCAGAAGACACTGGAATAGATTTCTGGGCGAAAGCGCCAGAGATTCTGGCCCCTGCCCCGATCGCCTTACAAACGCCTTACAAACGCCTGGCGGGCTTTGCCCTGGCGGGCAAATGTCTGAATTGGACACTCAGCGCAGTACCTGAGGAAATTAGAGTGAGGTTTGACTCAGGGACAAGCCTGCCAACCTATGTACTATGGCAGCTGAATGGTGGCATGGGGTCCTCATGTCTCAGGGATCTGCTTCTCTTATCCAAAACATCTTGCCTCCCATCAGCCTTAGCACCTAGCATATGGTAATGAGTGGAGTCTCTACACTTCCCCCGTTGCACATTTGTCAATTCCCAGAGCTCTGTGGCAGACAGGGTAAATGTATCTATGTGTGAGAGAGAGAGGGAGCCAGATAGAGAGAGAGAAAGAGAGAGAGAGAGGGGGGGGGGAGCAGGCTCTGACAGTCACAATGAGAGAAAAGTGAAGTTGCATCCCCTCAAGCACTCCCCTGCACCCATCAACACAACAGCAAAGTTAGCTTGCATGTTCCCCGTTCTCCCCACTAACCCACCCACCCACCCTCCTCTCTTTCAGGACTTGCAGAGTGCCTAGAGACCCTGGAAATGATGGCAGCGGAGCATGGTACAAACACAAATATCAAAATAGAACTATTCCCCTACTGTCTACAAAACCAAGGAACTACTTCACCTTTGTTTTTTTCCACTTCACATTACAAGAGAAAGACGTCCTTCGTTGGCCCTTTTTACGCACTACCATTCGGTTTACACATTTCATCCTGTTGAGTCTCCCAGTCGGCAAGAGCTATATATTTGGGTGGGTGATCCCAATGAAGTCAATGGAAATAGAGAAGGTGTTAGAACGGTGATGATTGTGTGCTGCAAGTGTCTTTCCCTTGAAGTCCATAGATATCATGGCCTTGACTAGGGGGTGGTCGAAGTGGCCGATAATTTGCTCAGCAGAAAAAATGCAGAATTTTGGGCAAATTCTGCCACTTCGCCTGCTCTGCCCACAGAGAGAAATTGCCAATTTCAGGCTTTTTCTCCCTGAAATTCGGTTTTTTTATGGGAAATGTTTTTTGGTGGCCACAAGAAGTTTCAGACTGAAAACAGATAGTTTGTGAAAAAAACACCATTTCAGATGGTTTGCCAGAAGACATTGATTTTTTCCATTAAATTTTGTTTTAGCGGTCAAAAACATGATATTTCAGGGAAAAAACACATTTCAGGAAGCAAAATCTGCATAGAAAATTGGCACAACAGCCAAAAAATGTCCCTGCAGACAGAACAGAGCTGGAGGCGAATTTAGGCAATATCGTTCCACCAGTAGTGAGGGTAACTTTGCCCACCCCTAGCCTTGACTAGGGGACTGAAAATGAATCTACAGGGACTGGCCACAAAGTCCAGATGAGGGTGTATTAAGAGCTATGCTTTTTCCTTTCTTATTGCTGCTTTTGTTTTCACACCTTAACCTACCTTTCTTCAGTGCAGTGTCTGGGCCCTGTTTTTCACATGTTCTGTTTTTGAGCCCAGTCACAGGCCTCAGAGAAGGCCGGTGCCCTTTGAGGCCTGAATGCTTCCTCTGCCAGTAGCAGGGCCCCAGGGCTTCTGACAGCAGCAAGGGCCCTGTGAGGAGTGGCCTCGAGCGATCAGGTGGGCTCAGCTGAGCCACCTCCACTGGCCTGGGTCCTGTTCCTGGGGCTCCCAGCTCTGTCTGCCTTGACCTCTCCATGCCCCCTGCTCCAGGGCTCACCTGCTGCCGTCGCCGTGCCAACGGAACCCTCAGGCTGGGCAGAGCATTGTGAAATGACAGCCTCCCCTCCCCCGCCGGGGCCTGGGCCCAGGGCTGGAAGCTTGCAAGGCAAAGACACACCACAGCTCAGCTTCTCCTGAGCTGCTCCAGAGCTCGACCCCCCGGGGCCCCGGGGCCCCAGGGCTGGGGCTCAGAGCAGGAAAGGGCGTTTTATTGGAATGTCCTTTCCTTCTTGATGATTCCTACAAACCGTTTTAAGCTCTGTACATATAGAAAAGCAACATGTGTCATGCCATTTGGGACATGCTGTTCACATGTCTAGCTCCACTAAAACCCTCCTCAGCATATTTCCGAGGCATCAAGGATGAACCAGGAACAGTGCACGGCCCTGACAAATCTGCTTCACTGTCCCAGCTTTAACAGACATCTGAGTGTCACACTACATGGCAGGTCCTGCCAGGGCAACAGCAGGGGAAGCTTCACTCGCACAGTGCTACAGCATGGGCTTCCCTCCTAGTGAACGGGTGCAGCAGGGCAAACTCCTGTCACAGAGAATGGGCACAACCACACTGCAAGCTTCATTCACACATGGTCTGGCTTCCGACAGCAAAGCAAGCCTCCTACATTGCACATACTGCACTGTAAAGCGTTAGTCTTTGGACAGCAGAGCTATCCCTCTGCATCACACATACTGGACACCCTGAAGGGCCTCCTCCAGATTGAATTGTTACTGGATCGCCGTCCTATCCCCCTGCCCCAAACCTCTCCCATTGACTGTCAGCATGCTTCTCCTTACCTTCCTGCAGATACAGCACCCCTCTAGGCCTAACGGATGGCACGCCAAGCTTCACGGGGCACTTTAAGGTATTCAGTCTCCACCTTTTATCTGTCCTGCTCCTCATTTCACCACGAAGAACCACTGGCAGTATTTCAACATCATTTTGAAACTGAAGTTATGGAACAGCTACAAAACCAGGGGAATGGCGCGGCAGGGGATTTCATTCCATTTCATTCTGCCCTTTGGCTGTGTGTGCGCAGTGTCAGAAGAGTTTGAGGACTGCAGAAGACACTGGAATAGATTTCTGGGCGAAAGCGCCAGAGATTCTGGCCCCTGCCCCGATCGCCTTACAAACGCCTTACAAACGCCTGGCGGGCTTTGCTGGCGGGCAAATGTCTGAGTTGGACACTCAGCGCAGTACCTGAGGAAATTAGAGTGAGGTTTGACTCAGGGACAAGCCTGCCAACCTATGTACTATGGCAGCTGAATGGGGGCATGGGGTCCTCGTGTCTCAGGGATCTGCTTCTCTTATCCAAAACATCTTGCCTCCCATCAGCCTTAGCACCTAGCATATGGTAATGAGTGGAGTCTCTACACTTCCCCCGTTGCACATTTGTCAATTCCCAGAGCTCTGTGGCAGACAGGGTAAATGTATCTATGTGTGAGAGAGAGAGGGAGCCAGATAGAGAGAGAGAAAGAGAGAGAGAGAGGGGGGGGAGCAGGCTCTGACAGTCACAATGAGAGAAAAGTGAAGTTGCATCCCCTCAAGCACTCCCCTGCACCCATCAACACAACAGCAAAGTAAGCTTGCATGTTCCCCGTTCTCCCCACTAACCCACCCACCCACCCTCCTCTCTTTCAGGACTTGCAGAGTGCCTAGAGACCCTGGAAATGATGGCAGCGGAGCATGGTACAAACACAAATATCAAAATAGAACTATTCCCCTACTGTCTACAAAACCAAGGAACTACTTCACCTTTGTTTTTTTCCACTTCACATTACAAGAGAAAGACGTCCTTCGTTGGCCCTTTTTACGCACTACCATTCGGTTTACACATTTCATCCTGTTGAGTCTCCCAGTCGGCAAGAGCTATATATTTGGGTGGGTGATCCCAATGAAGTCAATGGAAATAGAGAAGGTGTTAGAACGGTGATGATTGTGTGCTGCAAGTGTCTTTCCCTTGAAGTCCATAGATATCATGGCCTTGACTAGGGGGTGGTCGAAGTGGCCGATAATTTGCTCAGCAGAAAAAATGCAGAATTTTGGGCAAATTCTGCCACTTCGCCTGCTCTGCCCACAGAGAGAAATTGCCAATTTCAGGCTTTTTCTCCCTGAAATTCGTTTTTTTTATGGGAAATGTTTTTTGGTGGCCACAAGAAGTTTCAGACTGAAAACAGATAGTTTGTGAAAAAAACACCATTTCAGATGGTTTGCCAGAAGACATTGATTTTTTCCATTAAATTTTGTTTTAGCGGTCAAAAACATGATATTTCAGGGAAAAAACACATTTCAGGAAGCAAAATCTGCATAGAAAATTGGCACAACAGCCAAAAAATGTCCCTGCAGACAGAACAGAGCTGGAGGCGAATTTAGGCAATATCGTTCCACCAGTAGTGAGGGTAACTTTGCCCACCCCTAGCCTTGACTAGGGGACTGAAAATGAATCTACAGGGACTGGCCACAAAGTCCAGATGAGGGTGTATTAAGAGCTATGCTTTTTCCTTTCTTATTGCTGCTTTTGTTTTCACACCTTAACCTACCTTTCTTCAGTGCAGTGTCTGGGCCCTGTTTTTCACATGTTCTGTTTTTGAGCCCAGTCACAGGCCTCAGAGAAGGCCGGTGCCCTTTGAGGCCTGAATGCTTCCTCTGCCAGTAGCAGGGCCCCAGGGCTTCTGACAGCAGCAAGGGCCCTGTGAGGAGTGGCCTCGAGCGATCAGGTGGGCTCAGCTGAGCCACCTCCACTGGCCTGGGTCCTGTTCCTGGGGCTCCCAGCTCTGTCTGCCTTGACCTCTCCATGCCCCCTGCTCCAGGGCTCACCTGCTGCCGTCGCCGTGCCAACGGAACCCTCAGGCTGGGCAGAGCATTGTGAAATGACAGCCTCCCCTCCCCCGCCGGGGCCTGGGCCCAGGGCTGGGAGCTTGCAAGGCAAAGACACACCACAGCTCAGCTTCTCCTGAGCTGCTCCAGAGCTCGACCCCCCGGGGCCCCAGGGCTGGGGCTCAGAGCAGGAAAGGGCGTTTTATTGGAATGTCCTTTCCTTCTTGATGATTCCTACAAACCGTTTTAAGCTCTGTACATATAGAAAAGCAACATGTGTCATGCCATTTGGGACATGCTGTTCACATGTCTAGCTCCACTAAAACCCTCCTCAGCATATTTCCGAGGCATCAAGGATGAACCAGGAACAGTGCACGGCCCTGACAAATCTGCTTCACTGTCCCAGCTTTAACAGACATCTGAGTGTCACACTACATGGCAGGTCCTGCCAGGGCAACAGCAGGGGAAGCTTCACTCGCACAGTGCTACAGCATGGGCTTCCCTCCTAGTGAACGGGTGCAGCAGGGCAAACTCCTGTCACAGAGAATGGGCACAACCACACTGCAAGCTTCATTCACACATGGTCTGGCTTCCGACAGCAAAGCAAGCCTCCTACATTGCACATACTGCACTGTAAAGCGTTAGTCTTTGGACAGCAGAGCTATCCCTCTGCATCACACATACTGGACACCCTGAAGGGCCTCCTCCAGATTGAATTGTTACTGGATCGCCGTCCTATCCCCCTGCCCCAAACCTCTCCCATTGACTGTCAGCATGCTTCTCCTTACCTTCCTGCAGATACAGCACCCCTCTAGGCCTAACGGATGGCACACCAAGCTTCACGGGGCACTTTAAGGTATTCAGTCTCCACCTTTTATCTGTCCTGCTCCTCATTTCACCACGAAGAACCACTGGCAGTATTTCAACATCATTTTGAAACTGAAGTTATGGAACAGCTACAAAACCAGGGGAATGGCGCGGCAGGGGATTTCATTCCATTTCATTCTGTCCTTTGGCTGTGTGCGCAGTGTCAGAAGAGTTTGAGGACTGCAGAAGACACTGGAATAGATTTCTGGGCGAAAGCGCCAGAGATTCTGGCCCCTGCCCCGATCGCCTTACGAACGCCTTACAAACGCCTGGCGGGCTTTGCCCTGGCGGGCAAATGTCTTGAGTTGGACACTCAGCGCAGTACCTGAGGAAATTAGAGTGAGGTTTCACTCAGGGACAAGCCTGCCAACCTATGTACTATGGCAGCTGAATGGGGGCATGGGGTCCTCATGTCTCAGGGATCTGCTTCTCTTATCCAAAACATCTTGCCTCCCATCAGCCTTAGCCCCTAGCATATGGTAATGAGTGGAGTCTCTACACTTCCCCCGTTGCACATTTGTCAATTCCCAGAGCTCTGTGGCAGACAGGGTAAATGTATCTATGTGTGAGAGAGAGAGGGAGCCAGATAGAGAGAGAGAGAGAGGGGGGGGCAGGCTCTGACAGTCACAATGAGAGAAAAGTGAAGTTGCATCCCCTCAAGCACTCCCCTGCACCCATCAACACAACAGCAAAGTTAGCTTGCATGTTCCCCGTTCTCCCCACTAACCCACCCACCCACCCTCCTCTCTTTCAGGACTTGCAGAGTGCCTAGAGACCCTGGAAATGATGGCAGCGGAGCATGGTACAAACACAAATATCAAAATAGAACTATTCCCCTACTGTCTACAAAACCAAGGAACTACTTCACCTTTGTTTTTTTCCACTTCACATTACAAGAGAAAGACGTCCTTCGTTGGCCCTTTTTACGCACTACCATTCGGTTTACACATTTCATCCTGTTGAGTCTCCCAGTCGGCAAGAGCTATATATTTGGGTGGGTGATCCCAATGAAGTCAATGGAAATAGAGAAGGTGTTAGAACGGTGATGATTGTGTGCTGCAAGTGTCTTTCCCTTGAAGTCCATAGATATCATGGCCTTGACTAGGGGGTGGTCGAAGTGGCCGATAATTTGCTCAGCAGAAAAAATGCAGAATTTTGGGCAAATTCTGCCACTTCGCCTGCTCTGCCCACAGAGAGAAATTGCCAATTTCAGGCTTTTTCTCCCTGAAATTCGGTTTTTTTATGGGAAATGTTTTTTGGTGGCCACAAGAAGTTTCAGACTGAAAACAGATAGTTTGTGAAAAAAACACCATTTCAGATGGTTTGCCAGAAGACATTGATTTTTTCCATTAAATTTTGTTTTAGCGGTCAAAAACATGATATTTCAGGGAAAAAACACATTTCAGGAAGCAAAATCTGCATAGAAAATTGGCACAACAGCCAAAAAATGTCCCTGCAGACAGAACAGAGCTGGAGGCGAATTTAGGCAATATCGTTCCACCAGTAGTGAGGGTAACTTTGCCCACCCCTAGCCTTGACTAGGGGACTGAAAATGAATCTACAGGGACTGGCCACAAAGTCCAGATGAGGGTGTATTAAGAGCTATGCTTTTTCCTTTCTTATTGCTGCTTTTGTTTTCACACCTTAACCTACCTTTCTTCAGTGCAGTGTCTGGGCCCTGTTTTTCACATGTTCTGTTTTTGAGCCCAGTCACAGGCCTCAGAGAAGGCCGGTGCCCTTTGAGGCCTGAATGCTTCCTCTGCCAGTAGCAGGGCCCCAGGGCTTCTGACAGCAGCAAGGGCCCTGTGAGGAGTGGCCTCGAGCGATCAGGTGGGCTCAGCTGAGCCACCTCCACTGGCCTGGGTCCTGTTCCTGGGGCTCCCAGCTCTGTCTGCCTTGACCTCTCCACGCCCCCTGCTCCAGGGCTCACCTGCTGCCGTCGCCGTGCCAACGGAACCCTCAGGCTGGGCAGAGCATTGTGAAATGACAGCCTCCCCTCCCCCGCCGGGGCCTGGGCCCAGGGCTGGGAGCTTGCAAGGCAAAGACACACCACAGCTCAGCTTCTCCTGAGCTGCTCCAGAGCTCGACCCCCCGGGGCCCCGGGGCCCCAGGGCTGGGGCTCAGAGAAGGAAAGGGCGTTTTATTGGAATGTCCTTTCCTTCTTGATGATTCCTACAAACCGTTTTAAGCTCTGTACATATAGAAAAGCAACATGTGTCATGCCATTTGGGACATGCTGTTCACATGTCTAGCTCCACTAAAACCCTCCTCAGCATATTTCCGAGGCATCAAGGATGAACCAGGAACAGTGCACGGCCCTGACAAATCTGCTTCACTGTCCCAGCTTTAACAGACATCTGAGTGTCACACTACATGGCAGGTCCTGCCAGGGCAACAGCAGGGGAAGCTTCACTCGCACAGTGCTACAGCATGGGCTTCCCTCCTAGTGAACGGGTGCAGCAGGGCAAACTCCTGTCACAGAGAATGGGCACAACCACACTGCAAGCTTCATTCACACATGGTCTGGCTTCCGACAGCAAAGCAAGCCTCCTACATTGCACATACTGCACTGTAAAGCGTTAGTCTTTGGACAGCAGAGCTATCCCTCTGCATCACACATACTGGACACCCTGAAGGGCCTCCTCCAGATTGAATTGTTACTGGATCGCCGTCCTATCCCCCTGCCCCAAACCTCTCCCATTGACTGTCAGCATGCTTCTCCTTACCTTCCTGCAGATACAGCACCCCTCTAGGCCTAACGGATGGCACGCCAAGCTTCACGGGGCACTTTAAGGTATTCAGTCTCCACCTTTTATCTGTCCTGCTCCTCATTTCACCACGAAGAACCACTGGCAGTATTTCAACATCATTTTGAAACTGAAGTTATGGAACAGCTACAAAACCAGGGGAATGGCGCGGCAGGGGATTTCATTCCATTTCATTCTGCCCTTTGGCTGTGTGTGCGCAGTGTCAGAAGAGTTTGAGGACTGCAGAAGACACTGGAATAGATTTCTGGGCGAAAGCGCCAGAGATTCTGGCCCCTGCCCCGATCGCCTTACAAACGCCTTACAAACGCCTGGCGGGCTTTGCCCTGGCGGGCAAATGTCTGAGTTGGACACTCAGCGCAGTACCTGAGGAAATTAGAGTGAGGTTTGACTCAGGGACAAGCCTGCCAACCTATGTACTATGGCAGCTGAATGGGGGCATGGGGTCCTCATGTCTCAGGGATCTGCTTCTCTTATCCAAAACATCTTGCCTCCCATCAGCCTTAGCACCTAGCATATGGTAATGAGTGGAGTCTCTACACTTCCCCCGTTGCACATTTGTCAATTCCCAGAGCTCTGTGGCAGACAGGGTAAATGTATCTATGTGTGAGAGAGAGAGGGAGCCAGATAGAGAGAGAGAAAGAGAGAGAGAGAGGGGGGGGAGCAGGCTCTGACAGTCACAATGAGAGAAAAGTGAAGTTGCATCCCCTCAATCACTCCCCTGCACCCATCAACACAACAGCAAAGTTAGCTTGCATGTTCCCCGTTCTCCCCACTAACCCACCCACCCACCCTCCTCTCTTTCAGGACTTGCAGAGTGCCTAGAGACCCTGGAAATGATGGCAGCGGAGCATGGTACAAACACAAATATCAAAATAGAACTATTCCCCTACTGTCTACAAAACCAAGGAACTACTTCACCTTTGTTTTTTTCCACTTCACATTACAAGAGAAAGACGTCCTTCGTTGGCCCTTTTTACGCACTACCATTCGGTTTACACATTTCATCCTGTTGAGTCTCCCAGTCGGCAAGAGCTATATATTTGGGTGGGTGATCCCAATGAAGTCAATGGAAATAGAGAAGGTGTTAGAACGGTGATGATTGTGTGCTGCAAGTGTCTTTCCCTTGAAGTCCATAGATATCATGGCCTTGACTAGGGGGTGGTCGAAGTGGCCGATAATTTGCTCAGCAGAAAAAATGCAGAATTTTGGGCAAATTCTGCCACTTCGCCTGCTCTGCCCACAGAGAGAAATTGCCAATTTCAGGCTTTTTCTCCCTGAAATTCGTTTTTTTTATGGGAAATGTTTTTTGGTGGCCACAAGAAGTTTCAGACTGAAAACAGATAGTTTGTGAAAAAAACACCATTTCAGATGGTTTGCCAGAAGACATTGATTTTTTCCATTAAATTTTGTTTTAGCGGTCAAAAACATGATATTTCAGGGAAAAAACACATTTCAGGAAGCAAAATCTGCATAGAAAATTGGCACAACAGCCAAAAAATGTCCCTGCAGACAGAACAGAGCTGGAGGCGAATTTAGGCAATATCGTTCCACCAGTAGTGAGGGTAACTTTGCCCACCCCTAGCCTTGACTAGGGGACTGAAAATGAATCTACAGGGACTGGCCACAAAGTCCAGATGAGGGTGTATTAAGAGCTATGCTTTTTCCTTTCTTATTGCTGCTTTTGTTTTCACACCTTAACCTACCTTTCTTCAGTGCAGTGTCTGGGCCCTGTTTTTCACATGTTCTGTTTTTGAGCCCAGTCACAGGCCTCAGAGAAGGCCGGTGCCCTTTGAGGCCTGAATGCTTCCTCTGCCAGTAGCAGGGCCCCAGGGCTTCTGACAGCAGCAAGGGCCCTGTGAGGAGTGGCCTCGAGCGATCAGGTGGGCTCAGCTGAGCCACCTCCACTGGCCTGGGTCCTGTTCCTGGGGCTCCCAGCTCTGTCTGCCTTGACCTCTCCATGCCCCCTGCTCCAGGGCTCACCTGCTGCCGTCGCCGTGCCAACGGAACCCTCAGGCTGGGCAGAGCATTGTGAAATGACAGCCTCCCCTCCCCCGCCGCCGGGGCCTGGGCCCAGGGCTGGGAGCTTGCAAGGCAAAGACACACCACAGCTCAGCTTCTCCTGAGCTGCTCCAGAGCTCGACCCCCCGGGGCCCCGGGGCCCCAGGGCTGGGGCTCAGAGCAGGAAAGGGCGTTTTATTGGAATGTCCTTTCCTTCTTGATGATTCCTACAAACCGTTTTAAGCTCTGTACATATAGAAAAGCAACATGTGTCATGCCATTTGGGACATGCTGTTCACATGTCTAGCTCCACTAAAACCCTCCTCAGCATATTTCCGAGGCATCAAGGATGAACCAGGAACAGTGCACGGCCCTGACAAATCTGCTTCACTGTCCCAGCTTTAACAGACATCTGAGTGTCACACTACATGGCAGGTCCTGCCAGGGCAACAGCAGGGGAAGCTTCACTCGCACAGTGCTACAGCATGGGCTTCCCTCCTAGTGAACGGGTGCAGCAGGGCAAACTCCTGTCACAGAGAATGGGCACAACCACACTGCAAGCTTCATTCACACATGGTCTGGCTTCCGACAGCAAAGCAAGCCTCCTACATTGCACATACTGCACTGTAAAGCGTTAGTCTTTGGACAGCAGAGCTATCCCTCTGCATCACACATACTGGACACCCTGAAGGGCCTCCTCCAGATTGAATTGTTACTGGATCGCCGTCCTATCCCCCTGCCCCAAACCTCTCCCATTGACTGTCAGCATGCTTCTCCTTACCTTCCTGCAGATACAGCACCCCTCTAGGCCTAACGGATGGCACGCCAAGCTTCACGGGGCACTTTAAGGTATTCAGTCTCCACCTTTTATCTGTCCTGCTCCTCATTTCACCACGAAGAACCACTGGCAGTATTTCAACATCATTTTGAAACTGAAGTTATGGAACAGCTACAAAACCAGGGGAATGGCGCGGCAGGGGATTTCATTCCATTTCATTCTGCCCTTTGGCTGTGTGTGCGCAGTGTCAGAAGAGTTTGAGGACTGCAGAAGACACTGGAATAGATTTCTGGGCGAAAGCGCCAGAGATTCTGGCCCCTGCCCCGATCGCCTTACAAACGCCTTACAAACGCCTGGCGGGCTTTGCCCTGGCGGGCAAATGTCTGAGTTGGACACTCAGCGCAGTACCTGAGGAAATTAGAGTGAGGTTTGACTCAGGGACAAGCCTGCCAACCTATGTACTATGGCAGCTGAATGGGGGCATGGGGTCCTCATGTCTCAGGGATCTGCTTCTCTTATCCAAAACATCTTGCCTCCCATCAGCCTTAGCACCTAGCATATGGTAATGAGTGGAGTCTCTACACTTCCCCCGTTGCACATTTGTCAATTCCCAGAGCTCTGTGGCAGACAGGGTAAATGTATCTATGTGTGAGAGAGAGAGGGAGCCAGATAGAGAGAGAGAAAGAGAGAGAGAGAGGGGGGGGGAGCAGGCTCTGACAGTCACAATGAGAGAAAAGTGAAGTTGCATCCCCTCAAGCACTCCCCTGCACCCATCAACACAACAGCAAAGTTAGCTTGCATGTTCCCCGTTCTCCCCACTAACCCACCCACCCACCCTCCTCTCTTTCAGGACTTGCAGAGTGCCTAGAGACCCTGGAAATGATGGCAGCGGAGCATGGTACAAACACAAATATCAAAATAGAACTATTCCCCTACTGTCTACAAAACCAAGGAACTACTTCACCTTTGTTTTTTTCCACTTCACATTACAAGAGAAAGACGTCCTTCGTTGGCCCTTTTTACGCACTACCATTCGGTTTACACATTTCATCCTGTTGAGTCTCCCAGTCGGCAAGAGCTATATATTTGGGTGGGTGATCCCAATGAAGTCAATGGAAATAGAGAAGGTGTTAGAACGGTGATGATTGTGTGCTGCAAGTGTCTTTCCCTTGAAGTCCATAGATATCATGGCCTTGACTAGGGGGTGGTCGAAGTGGCCGATAATTTGCTCAGCAGAAAAAATGCAGAATTTTGGGCAAATTCTGCCACTTCGCCTGCTCTGCCCACAGAGAGAAATTGCCAATTTCAGGCTTTTTCTCCCTGAAATTCGGTTTTTTTATGGGAAATGTTTTTTGGTGGCCACAAGAAGTTTCAGACTGAAAACAGATAGTTTGTGAAAAAAACACCATTTCAGATGGTTTGCCAGAAGACATTGATTTTTTCCATTAAATTTTGTTTTAGCGGTCAAAAACATGATATTTCAGGGAAAAAACACATTTCAGGAAGCAAAATCTGCATAGAAAATTGGCACAACAGCCAAAAAATGTCCCTGCAGACAGAACAGAGCTGGAGGCGAATTTAGGCAATATCGTTCCACCAGTAGTGAGGGTAACTTTGCCCACCCCTAGCCTTGACTAGGGGACTGAAAATGAATCTACAGGGACTGGCCACAAAGTCCAGATGAGGGTGTATTAAGAGCTATGCTTTTTCCTTTCTTATTGCTGCTTTTGTTTTCACACCTTAACCTACCTTTCTTCAGTGCAGTGTCTGGGCCCTGTTTTTCACATGTTCTGTTTTTGAACCCAGTCACAGGCCTCAGAGAAGGCCGGTGCCCTTTGAGGCCTGAATGCTTCCTCTGCCAGTAGCAGGGCCCCAGGGCTTCTGACAGCAGCAGAGGCCCTGTGAGGAGTGGCCTCGAGCCGTCAGGTGGGCTCAGCTGAGCCACCTCCACTGGCCTGGGTCCTGTTCCTGGGGCTCCCAGCTCTGTCTGCCTTGACCTCTCCACGCCCCCTGCTCCAGGGCTCACCTGCTGCCGTCGCCGTGCCAACGGAACCCTCAGGCTGGGCAGAGCATTGTGAAATGACAGCCTCCCCTCCCCCGCCGCCGGGGCCTGGGCCCAGGGCTGGGAGCTTGCAAGGCAAAGACACACCACAGCTCAGCTTCTCCTGAGCTGCTCCAGAGCTCGACCCCCCGGGGCCCCAGGGCCCCAGGGCTGGGGCTCAGAGCAGGAAAGGGCGTTTTATTGGAATGTCCTTTCCTTCTTGATGATTCCTACAAACCGTTTTAAGCTCTGTACATATAGAAAAGCAACATGTGTCATGCCATTTGGGACATGCTGTTCACATGTCTAGCTCCACTAAAACCCTCCTCAGCATATTTCCGAGGCATCAAGGATGAACCAGGAACAGTGCACGGCCCTGACAAATCTGCTTCACTGTCCCAGCTTTAACAGACATCTGAGTGTCACACTACATGGCAGGTCCTGCCAGGGCAACAGCAGGGGAAGCTTCACTCGCACAGTGCTACAGCATGGGCTTCCCTCCTAGTGAACGGGTGCAGCAGGGCAAACTCCTGTCACAGAGAATGGGCACAACCACACTGCAAGCTTCATTCACACATGGTCTGGCTTCCGACAGCAAAGCAAGCCTCCTACATTGCACATACTGCACTGTAAAGCGTTAGTCTTTGGACAGCAGAGCTATCCCTCTGCATCACACATACTGGACACCCTGAAGGGCCTCCTCCAGATTGAATTGTTACTGGATCGCCGTCCTATCCCCCTGCCCCAAACCTCTCCCATTGACTGTCAGCATGCTTCTCCTTACCTTCCTGCAGATACAGCACCCCTCTAGGCCTAACGGATGGCACGCCAAGCTTCACGGGGCACTTTAAGGTATTCAGTCTCCACCTTTTATCTGTCCTGCTCCTCATTTCACCACGAAGAACCACTGGCAGTATTTCAACATCATTTTGAAACTGAAGTTATGGAACAGCTACAAAACCAGGGGAATGGCGCGGCAGGGGATTTCATTCCATTTCATTCTGCCCTTTGGCTGTGTGTGCGCAGTGTCAGAAGAGTTTGAGGACTGCAGAAGACACTGGAATAGATTTCTGGGCGAAAGCGCCAGAGATTCTGGCCCCTGCCCCGATCGCCTTACAAACGCCTTACAAACGCCTGGCGGGCTTTGCCCTGGCGGGCAAATGTCTGAGTTGGACACTCAGCGCAGTACCTGAGGAAATTAGAGTGAGGTTTGACTCAGGGACAAGCCTGCCAACCTATGTACTATGGCAGCTGAATGGGGGCATGGGGTCCTCATGTCTCAGGGATCTGCTTCTCTTATCCAAAACATCTTGCCTCCCATCAGCCTTAGCACCTAGCATATGGTAATGAGTGGAGTCTCTACACTTCCCCCGTTGCACATTTGTCAATTCCCAGAGCTCTGTGGCAGACAGGGTAAATGTATCTATGTGTGAGAGAGAGAGGGAGCCAGATAGAGAGAGAGAAAGAGAGAGAGAGGGGGGGGGGGAGCGGGCTCTGACAGTCACAATGAGAGAAAAGTGAAGTTGCATCCCCTCAAGCACTCCCCTGCACCCATCAACGCAACAGCAAAGTTAGCTTGCATGTTCCCCGTTCTCCCCACTAACCCACCCACCCACCCTCCTCTCTTACAGGACTTGCAGAGTGCCTAGAGACCCTGGAAATGATGGCAGCGGAGCATGGTACAAACACAAATATCAAAATAGAACTATTCCCCTACTGTCTACAAAACCAAGGAACTACTTCACCTTTGTTTTTTTCCACTTCACATTACAAGAGAAAGACGTCCTTCGTTGGCCCTTTTTACGCACTACCATTCGGTTTACACATTTCATCCTGTTGAGTCTCCCAGTCGGCAAGAGCTATATATTTGGGTGGGTGATCCCAATGAAGTCAATGGAAATAGAGAAGGTGTTAGAACGGTGATGATTGTGTGCTGCAAGTGTCTTTCCCTTGAAGTCCATAGATATCATGGCCTTGACTAGGGGGTGGTCGAAGTGGCCGATAATTTGCTCAGCAGAAAAAATGCAGAATTTTGGGCAAATTCTGCCACTTCGCCTGCTCTGCCCACAGAGAGAAATTGCCAATTTCAGGCTTTTTCTCCCTGAAATTCGGTTTTTTTATGGGAAATGTTTTTTGGTGGCCACAAGAAGTTTCAGACTGAAAACAGATAGTTTGTGAAAATAACACCATTTCAGATGGTTTGCCAGAAGACATTGATTTTTTCCATTAAATTTTGTTTTAGCGGTCAAAAACATGATATTTCAGGGAAAAAACACATTTCAGGAAGCAAAATCTGCATAGAAAATTGGCACAACAGCCAAAAAATGTCCCTGCCGACAGAACAGAGCTGGAGGCGAATTTAGGCAATATCGTTCCACCAGTAGTGAGGGTAACTTTGCCCACCCCTAGCCTTGACTAGGGGACTGAAAATGAATCTACAGGGACTGGCCACAAAGTCCAGATGAGGGTGTATTAAGAGCTATGCTTTTTCCTTTCTTATTGCTGCTTTTGTTTTCACACCTTAACCTACCTTTCTTCAGTGCAGTGTCTGGGCCCTGTTTTTCACATGTTCTGTTTTTGAACCCAGTCACAGGCCTCAGAGAAGGCCGGTGCCCTTTGAGGCCTGAATGCTTCCTCTGCCAGTAGCAGGGCCCCAGGGCTTCTGACAGCAGCAGAGGCCCTGTGAGGAGTGGCCTCGAGCCGTCAGGTGGGCTCAGCTGAGCCACCTCCACTGGCCTGGGTCCTGTTCCTGGGGCTCCCAGCTCTGTCTGCCTGGACCTCTCCATGCCCCCTGCTCCAGGGCTCACCTGCTGCCGTCGCCGTGCCAACGGAACCCTCAGGCTGGGCAGAGCATTGTGAAATGACAGCCTCCCCTCCCCCGCCGGGGCCTGGGCCCAGGGCTGGGAGCTTGCAAGGCAAAGACACACCACAGCTCAGCTTCTCCTGAGCTGCTCCAGAGCTCGACCCCCCGGGGCCCCGGGGCCCCAGGGCTGGGGCTCAGAGCAGGAAAGGGCGTTTTATTGGAATGTCCTTTCCTTCTTGATGATTCCTACAAACCGTTTTAAGCTCTGTACATATAGAAAAGCAACATGTGTCATGCCATTTGGGACATGCTGTTCACATGTCTAGCTCCACTAAAACCCTCCTCAGCATATTTCCGAGGCATCAAGGATGAACCAGGAACAGTGCACGGCCCTGACAAATCTGCTTCACTGTCCCAGCTTTAACAGACATCTGAGTGTCACACTACATGGCAGGTCCTGCCAGGGCAACAGCAGGGGAAACTTCACTCGCACAGTGCTACAGCATGGGCTTCCCTCCTAGTGAACGGGTGCAGCAGGGCAAACTCCTGTCACAGAGAATGGGCACAACCACACTGCAAGCTTCATTCACACATGGTCTGGCTTCCGACAGCAAAGCAAGCCTCCTACATTGCACATACTGCACTGTAAAGCGTTAGTCTTTGGACAGCAGAGCTATCCCTCTGCATCACACATACTGGACACCCTGAAGGGCCTCCTCCAGATTGAATTGTTACTGGATCGCCGTCCTATCCCCCTGCCCCAAACCTCTCCCATTGACTGTCAGCATGCTTCTCCTTACCTTCCTGCAGATACAGCACCCCTCTAGGCCTAACGGATGGCACGCCAAGCTTCACGGGGCACTTTAAGGTATTCAGTCTCCACCTTTTATCTGTCCTGCTCCTCATTTCACCACGAAGAACCACTGGCAGTATTTCAACATCATTTTGAAACTGAAGTTATGGAACAGCTACAAAACCAGGGGAATGGAGCGGCAGGGGATTTCATTCCATTTCATTCTGCCCTTTGGCTGTGTGTGCGCAGTGTCAGAAGAGTTTGAGGACTGCAGAAGACACTGGAATAGATTTCTGGGCGAAAGCGCCAGAGATTCTGGCCCCTGCCCCGATCGCCTTACAAACGCCTTACAAACGCCTGGCGGGCTTTGCCCTGGCGGGCAAATGTCTGAGTTGGACACTCAGCGCAGTACCTGAGGAAATTAGAGTGAGGTTTGACTCAGGGACAAGCCTGCCAACCTATGTACTATGGCAGCTGAATGGGGGCATGGGGTCCTCATGTCTCAGGGATCTGCTTCTCTTATCCAAAACATCTTGCCTCCCATCAGCCTTAGCACCTAGCATATGGTAATGAGTGGAGTCTCTACACTTCCCCCGTTGCACATTTGTCAATTCCCAGAGCTCTGTGGCAGACAGGGTAAATGTATCTATGTGTGAGAGAGAGAGGGAGCCAGATAGAGAGAGAGAAAGAGAGAGAGAGAGGGGGGGGGAGCAGGCTCTGACAGTCACAATGAGAGAAAAGTGAAGTTGCATCCCCTCAAGCACTCCCCTGCACCCATCAACACAACAGCAAAGTTAGCTTGCATGTTCCCCATTCTCCCCACTAACCCACCCACCCACCCTCCTCTCTTTCAGGACTTGCAGAGTGCCTAGAGACCCTGGAAATGATGGCAGCGGAGCATGGTACAAACACAAATATCAAAATAGAACTATTCCCCTACTGTCTACAAAACCAAGGAACTACTTCACCTTTGTTTTTTTCCACTTCACATTACAAGAGAAAGACGTCCTTCGTTGGCCCTTTTTACGCACTACCATTCGGTTTACACATTTCATCCTGTTGAGTCTCCCAGTCGGCAAGAGCTATATATTTGGGTGGGTGATCCCAATGAAGTCAATGGAAATAGAGAAGGTGTTAGAACGGTGATGATTGTGTGCTGCAAGTGTCTTTCCCTTGAAGTCCATAGATATCATGGCCTTGACTAGGGGGTGGTCGAAGTGGCCGATAATTTGCTCAGCAGAAAAAATGCAGAATTTTGGGCAAATTCTGCCACTTCGCCTGCTCTGCCCACAGAGAGAAATTGCCAATTTCAGGCTTTTTCTCCCTGAAATTCGGTTTTTTTATGGGAAATGTTTTTTGGTGGCCACAAGAAGTTTCAGACTGAAAACAGATAGTTTGTGAAAAAAACACCATTTCAGATGGTTTGCCAGAAGACATTGATTTTTTCCATTAAATTTTGTTTTAGCGGTCAAAAACATGATATTTCAGGGAAAAAACACATTTCAGGAAGCAAAATCTGCATAGAAAATTGGCACAACAGCCAAAAAATGTCCCTGCAGACAGAACAGAGCTGGAGGCGAATTTAGGCAATATCGTTCCACCAGTAGTGAGGGTAACTTTGCCCACCCCTAGCCTTGACTAGGGGACTGAAAATGAATCTACAGGGACTGGCCACAAAGTCCAGATGAGGGTGTATTAAGAGCTATGCTTTTTCCTTTCTTATTGCTGCTTTTGTTTTCACACCTTAACCTACCTTTCTTCAGTGCAGTGTCTGGGCCCTGTTTTTCACATGTTCTGTTTTTGAGCCCAGTCACAGGCCTCAGAGAAGGCCGGTGCCCTTTGAGGCCTGAATGCTTCCTCTGCCAGTAGCAGGGCCCCAGGGCTTCTGACAGCAGCAAGGGCCCTGTGAGGAGTGGCCTCGAGCGATCAGGTGGGCTCAGCTGAGCCACCTCCACTGGCCTGGGTCCTGTTCCTGGGGCTCCCAGCTCTGTCTGCCTTGACCTCTCCATGCCCCCTGCTCCAGGGCTCACCTGCTGCCGTCGCCGTGCCAACGGAACCCTCAGGCTGGGCAGAGCATTGTGAAATGACAGCCTCCCCTCCCCCGCCGCCGGGGCCTGGGCCCAGGGCTGGGAGCTTGCAAGGCAAAGACACACCACAGCTCAGCTTCTCCTGAGCTGCTCCAGAGCTCGACCCCCCGGGGCCCCGGGGCCCCAGGGCTGGGGCTCAGAGCAGGAAAGGGCGTTTTATTGGAATGTCCTTTCCTTCTTGATGATTCCTACAAACCGTTTTAAGCTCTGTACATATAGAAAAGCAACATGTGTCATGCCATTTGGGACATGCTGTTCACATGTCTAGCTCCACTAAAACCCTCCTCAGCATATTTCCGAGGCATCAAGGATGAACCAGGAACAGTGCACGGCCCTGACAAATCTGCTTCACTGTCCCAGCTTTAACAGACATCTGAGTGTCACACTACATGGCAGGTCCTGCCAGGGCAACAGCAGGGGAAGCTTCACTCGCACAGTGCTACAGCATGGGCTTCCCTCCTAGTGAACGGGTGCAGCAGGGCAAACTCCTGTCACAGAGAATGGGCACAACCACACTGCAAGCTTCATTCACACATGGTCTGGCTTCCGACAGCAAAGCAAGCCTCCTACATTGCACATACTGCACTGTAAAGCGTTAGTCTTTGGACAGCAGAGCTATCCCTCTGCATCACACATACTGGACACCCTGAAGGGCCTCCTCCAGATTGAATTGTTACTGGATCGCCGTCCTATCCCCCTGCCCCAAACCTCTCTCATTGACTATCAGCATGCATCTCCTTACCTTCCTGCAGATACAGCACCCCTCTAGGCTAACGGATGGCACGCCAAGCTTCACGGGGCACTTTAAGGTATTCAGTCTCCACCTTTTATCTGTCCTGCTCCTCATTTCACCACGAAGAACCACTGGCAGTATTTCAACATCATTTTGAAACTGAAGTTATGGAACAGCTACAAAACCAGGGGAATGGCGCGGCAGGGGATTTCATTCCATTTCATTCTGCCCTTTGGCTGTGTGTGCGCAGTGTCAGAAGAGTTTGAGGACTGCAGAAGACACTGGAATAGATTTCTGGGCGAAAGCGCCAGAGATTCTGGCCCCTGCCCCGATCGCCTTACAAACGCCTTACAAACGCCTGGCGGGCTTTGCCCTGGCGGGCAAATGTCTGAGTTGGACACTCAGCGCAGTACCTGAGGAAATTAGAGTGAGGTTTGACTCAGGGACAAGCCTGCCAACCTATGTACTATGGCAGCTGAATGGGGGCATGGGGTCCTCATGTCTCAGGGATCTGCTTCTCTTATCCAAAACATCTTGCCTCCCATCAGCCTTAGCACCTAGCATATGGTAATGAGTGGAGTCTCTACACTTCCCCCGTTGCACATTTGTCAATTCCCAGAGCTCTGTGGCAGACAGGGTAAATGTATCTATGTGTGAGAGAGAGAGGGAGCCAGATAGAGAGAGAGAAAGAGAGAGAGAGGGGGGGGGGAGCGGGCTCTGACAGTCACAATGAGAGAAAAGTGAAGTTGCATCCCCTCAAGAACTCCCCTGCACCCATCAACGCAACAGCAAAGTTAGCTTGCATGTTCCCCGTTCTCCCCACTAACCCACCCACCCACCCTCCTCTCTTACAGGACTTGCAGAGTGCCTAGAGACCCTGGAAATGATGGCAGCGGAGCATGGTACAAACACAAATATCAAAATAGAACTATTCCCCTACTGTCTACAAAACCAAGGAACTACTTCACCTTTGTTTTTTTCCACTTCACATTACAAGAGAAAGACGTCCTTCGTTGGCCCTTTTTACGCACTACCATTCGGTTTACACATTTCATCCTGTTGAGTCTCCCAGTCGGCAAGAGCTATATATTTGGGTGGGTGATCCCAATGAAGTCAATGGAAATAGAGAAGGTGTTAGAACGGTGATGATTGTGTGCTGCAAGTGTCTTTCCCTTGAAGTCCATAGATATCATGGCCTTGACTAGGGGGTGGTCGAAGTGGCCGATAATTTGCTCAGCAGAAAAAATGCAGAATTTTGGGCAAATTCTGCCACTTCGCCTGCTCTGCCCACAGAGAGAAATTGCCAATTTCAGGCTTTTTCTCCCTGAAATTCGGTTTTTTTATGGGAAATGTTTTTTGGTGGCCACAAGAAGTTTCAGACTGAAAACAGATAGTTTGTGAAAAAAACACCATTTCAGATGGTTTGCCAGAAGACATTGATTTTTTCCATGAAATTTTGTTTTAGCGGTCAAAAACATGATATTTCAGGGAAAAAACACATTTCAGGAAGCAAAATCTGCATAGAAAATTGGCACAACAGCCAAAAAATGTCCCTGCAGACAGAACAGAGCTGGAGGCGAATTTAGGCAATATCGTTCCACCAGTAGTGAGGGTAACTTTGCCCACCCCTAGCCTTGACTAGGGGACTGAAAATGAATCTACAGGGACTGGCCACAAAGTCCAGAGGAGGGTGTATTAAGAGCTATGCTTTTTCCTTTCTTATTGGTGCTTTTGTTTTCACACCTTAACCTACCTTTCTTCAGTGCAGTGTCTGGGACCTGTTTTTCACATGTTCTGTTTTTGGGCCCAGTCACAGGCCTCAGAGAAGGCCGGTGCCCTTTGAGGCCTGAATGCTTCCTCTGCCAGTAGCAGGGCCCCAGGGCTTCTGACAGCAGCAGAGGCCCTGTGAGGAGTGGCCTCGAGCGATCAGGTGGGCTCAGCTGAGCCACCTCCACTGGCCTGGGTCCTGTTCCTGGGGCTCCCAGCTCTGTCTGCCTTGACCTCTCCATGCCCCCTGCTCCAGGGCTCACCTGCTGCCGTCGCCGTGCCAACGGAACCCTCAGGCTGGGCAGAGCATTGTGAAATGACAGCCTCCCCTCCCCCGCCGGGGCCTGGGCCCAGGGCTGGGAGCTTGCAAGGCAAAGACACACCACAGCTCAGCTTCTCCTGAGCTGCTCCAGAGCTCGACCCCCCGGGGCCCCGGGGCCCCAGGGCTGGGGCTCAGAGCAGGAAAGGGCGTTTTATTGGAATGTCCTTTCCTTCTTGATGATTCCTACAAACCGTTTTAAGCTCTGTACATATAGAAAAGCAACATGTGTCATGCCATTTGGGACATGCTGTTCACATGTCTAGCTCCACTAAAACCCTCCTCAGCATATTTCCGAGGCATCAAGGATGAACCAGGAACAGTGCACGGCCCTGACAAATCTGCTTCACTGTCCCAGCTTTAACAGACATCTGAGTGTCACACTACATGGCAGGTCCTGCCAGGGCAACAGCAGGGGAAGCTTCACTCGCACAGTGCTACAGCATGGGCTTCCCTCCTAGTGAACGGGTGCAGCAGGGCAAACTCCTGTCACAGAGAATGGGCACAACCACACTGCAAGCTTCATTCACACATGGTCTGGCTTCCGACAGCAAAGCAAGCCTCCTACATTGCACATACTGCACTGTAAAGCGTTAGTCTTTGGACAGCAGAGCTATCCCTCTGCATCACACATACTGGACACCCTGAAGGGCCTCCTCCAGATTGAATTGTTACTGGATCGCCGTCCTATCCCCCTGCCCCAAACCTCTCCCATTGACTGTCAGCATGCTTCTCCTTACCTTCCTGCAGATACAGCACCCCTCTAGGCCTAACGGATGGCACGCCAAGCTTCACGGGGCACTTTAAGGTATTCAGTCTCCACCTTTTATCTGTCCTGCTCCTCATTTCACCACGAAGAACCACTGGCAGTATTTCAACATCATTTTGAAACTGAAGTTATGGAACAGCTACAAAACCAGGGGAATGGCGCGGCAGGGGATTTCATTCCATTTCATTCTGCCCTTTGGCTGTGTGTGCGCAGTGTCAGAAGAGTTTGAGGACTGCAGAAGACACTGGAATAGATTTCTGGGCGAAAGCGCCAGAGATTCTGGCCCCTGCCCCGATCGCCTTACAAACGCCTTACAAACACCTGGCGGGCTTTGCCCTGGCGGGCAAATGTCTGAGTTGGACACTCAGCGCAGTACCTGAGGAAATTAGAGTGAGGTTTGACTCAGGGACAAGCCTGCCAACCTATGTACTATGGCAGCTGAATGGGGGCATGGGGTCCTCATGTCTCAGGGATCTGCTTCTCTTATCCAAAACATCTTGCCTCCCATCAGCCTTAGCACCTAGCATATGGTAATGAGTGGAGTCTCTACACTTCCCCCGTTGCACATTTGTCAATTCCCAGAGCTCTGTGGCAGACAGGGTAAATGTATCTATGTGTGAGAGAGAGAGGGAGCCAGATAGAGAGAGAGAAAGAGAGAGAGAGAGAGGGGGGGGAGCAGGCTCTGACAGTCACAATGAGAGAAAAGTGAAGTTGCATCCCCTCAAGCACTCCCCTGCACCCATCAACACAACAGCAAAGTTAGCTTGCATGTTCCCCGTTCTCCCCACTAACCCACCCACCCACCCTCCTCTCTTTCAGGACTTGCAGAGTGCCTAGAGACCCTGGAAATGATGGCAGCGGAGCATGGTACAAACACAAATATCAAAATAGAACTATTCCCCTACTGTCTACAAAACCAAGGAACTACTTCACCTTTGTTTTTTTCCACTTCACATTACAAGAGAAAGACGTCCTTCGTTGGCCCTTTTTACGCACTACCATTCGGTTTACACATTTCATCCTGTTGAGTCTCCCAGTCGGCAAGAGCTATATATTTGGGTGGGTGATCCCAATGAAGTCAATGGAAATAGAGAAGGTGTTAGAACGGTGATGATTGTGTGCTGCAAGTGTCTTTCCCTTGAAGTCCATAGATATCATGGCCTTGACTAGGGGGTGGTCGAAGTGGCCGATAATTTGCTCAGCAGAAAAAATGCAGAATTTTGGGCAAATTCTGCCACTTCGCCTGCTCTGCCCACAGAGAGAAATTGCCAATTTCAGGCTTTTTCTCCCTGAAATTCGGTTTTTTTATGGGAAATGTTTTTTGGTGGCCACAAGAAGTTTCAGACTGAAAACAGATAGTTTGTGAAAAAAACACCATTTCAGATGGTTTGCCAGAAGACATTGATTTTTTCCATTAAATTTTGTTTTAGCGGTCAAAAACATGATATTTCAGGGAAAAAACACATTTCAGGAAGCAAAATCTGCATAGAAAATTGGCACAACAGCCAAAAAATGTCCCTGCAGACAGAACAGAGCTGGAGGCGAATTTAGGCAATATCGTTCCACCAGTAGTGAGGGTAACTTTGCCCACCCCTAGCCTTGACTAGGGGACTGAAAATGAATCTACAGGGACTGGCCACAAAGTCCAGATGAGGGTGTATTAAGAGCTATGCTTTTTCCTTTCTTATTGCTGCTTTTGTTTTCACACCTTAACCTACCTTTCTTCAGTGCAGTGTCTGGGCCCTGTTTTTCACATGTTCTGTTTTTGAGCCCAGTCACAGGCCTCAGAGAAGGCCGGTGCCCTTTGAGGCCTGAATGCTTCCTCCGCCAGTAGCAGGGCCCCAGGGCTTCTGACAGCAGCAGAGGCCCTGTAAGGAGTGGCCTCGAGCGATCAGGTGGGCTAAGCTGAGCCACCTCCACTGGCCTGGGTCCTGTTCCTGGGGCTCCCAGCTCTGTCTGCCTTGACCTCTCCAAGCCCCCTGCTCCAGGGCTCACCTGCTGCCGTCGCCGTGCCAACGGAACCCTCAGGCTGGGCAGAGCATTGTGAAATGACAGCCTCCCCTCCCCCGCCGGGGCCTGGGCCCAGGGCTGGGAGCTTGCAAGGCAAAGACACACCACAGCTCAGCTTCTCCTGAGCTGCTCCAGAGCTCGACCCCCCGGGGCCCCGGGGCCCCAGGGCTGGGGCTCAGAGCAGGAAAGGGCGTTTTATTGGAATGTCCTTTCCTTCTTGATGATTCCTACAAACCGTTTTAAGCTCTGTACATATAGAAAAGCAACATGTGTCATGCCATTTGGGACATGCTGTTCACATGTCTAGCTCCACTAAAACCCTCCTCAGCATATTTCCGAGGCATCAAGGATGAACCAGGAACAGTGCACGGCCCTGACAAATCTGCTTCACTGTCCCAGCTTTAACAGACATCTGAGTGTCACACTACATGGCAGGTCCTGCCAGGGCAACAGCAGGGGAAGCTTCACTCGCACAGTGCTACAGCATGGGCTTCCCTCCTAGTGAACGGGTGCAGCAGGGCAAACTCCTGTCACAGAGAATGGGCACAACCACACTGCAAGCTTCATTCACACATGGTCTGGCTTCCGACAGCAAAGCAAGCCTCCTACATTGCACATACTGCACTGTAAAGCGTTAGTCTTTGGACAGCAGAGCTATCCCTCTGCATCACACATACTGGACACCCTGAAGGGCCTCCTCCAGATTGAATTGTTACTGGATCGCCGTCCTATCCCCCTGCCCCAAACCTCTCCCATTGACTGTCAGCATGCTTCTCCTTACCTTCCTGCAGATACAGCACCCCTCTAGGCCTAACGGATGGCACGCCAAGCTTCACGGGGCACTTTAAGGTATTCAGTCTCCACCTTTTATCTGTCCTGCTCCTCATTTCACCACGAAGAACCACTGGCAGTATTTCAACATCATTTTGAAACTGAAGTTATGGAACAGCTACAAAACCAGGGGAATGGCGCGGCAGGGGATTTCATTCCATTTCATTCTGCCCTTTGGCTGTGTGTGCGCAGTGTCAGAAGAGTTTGAGGACTGCAGAAGACACTGGAATAGATTTCTGGGCGAAAGCGCCAGAGATTCTGGCCCCTGCCCCGATCACCTTACAAACGCCTTACAAACGCCTGGCGGGCTTTGCCCTGGCGGGCAAATGTCTGAGTTGGACACTCAGCGCAGTACCTGAGGAAATTAGAGTGAGGTTTGACTCAGGGACAAGCCTGCCAACCTATGTACTATGGCAGCTGAATGGGGGCATGGGGTCCTCATGTCTCAGGGATCTGCTTCTCTTATCCAAAACATCTTGCCTCCCATCAGCCTTAGCACCTAGCATATGGTAATGAGTGGAGTCTCTACACTTCCCCCGTTGCACATTTGTCAATTCCCAGAGCTCTGTGGCAGACAGGGTAAATGTATCTATGTGTGAGAGAGAGAGGGAGCCAGATAGAGAGAGAGAAAGAGAGAGAGAGAGGGGGGGGAGCAGGCTCTGACAGTCACAATGAGAGAAAAGTGAAGTTGCATCCCCTCAAGCACTCCCCTGCACCCATCAACACAACAGCAAAGTTAGCTTGCATGTTCCCCGTTCTCCCCACTAACCCACCCACCCACCCTCCTCTCTTTCAGGACTTGCAGAGTGCCTAGAGACCCTGGAAATGATGGCAGCGGAGCATGGTACAAACACAAATATCAGAATAGAACTATTCCCCTACTGTCTACAAAACCAAGGAACTACTTCACCTTTGTTTTTTTCCACTTCACATTACAAGAGAAAGACGTCCTTCGTTGGCCCTTTTTACGCACTACCATTCGGTTTACACATTTCATCCTGTTGAGTCTCCCAGTCGGCAAGAGCTATATATTTGGGTGGGTGATCCCAATGAAGTCAATGGAAATAGAGAAGGTGTTAGAACGGTGATGATTGTGTGCTGCAAGTGTCTTTCCCTTGAAGTCCATAGATATCATGGCCTTGACTAGGGGGTGGTCGAAGTGGCCGATAATTTGCTCAGCAGAAAAAATGCAGAATTTTGGGCAAATTCTGCCACTTCGCCTGCTCTGCCCACAGAGAGAAATTGCCAATTTCAGGCTTTTTCTCCCTGAAATTCGGTTTTTTTATGGGAAATGTTTTTTGGTGGCCACAAGAAGTTTCAGACTGAAAACAGATAGTTTGTGAAAAAAACACCATTTCAGATGGTTTGCCAGAAGACATTGATTTTTTCCATTAAATTTTGTTTTAGCGGTCAAAAACATGATATTTCAGGGAAAAAACACATTTCAGGAAGCAAAATCTGCATAGAAAATTGGCACAACAGCCAAAAAATGTCCCTGCAGACAGAACAGAGCTGGAGGCGAATTTAGGCAATATCGTTCCACCAGTAGTGAGGGTAACTTTGCCCACCCCTAGCCTTGACTAGGGGACTGAAAATGAATCTACAGGGACTGGCCACAAAGTCCAGATGAGGGTGTATTAAGAGCTATGCTTTTTCCTTTCTTATTGCTGCTTTTGTTTTCACACCTTAACCTACCTTTCTTCAGTGCAGTGTCTGGGCCCTGTTTTTCACATGTTCTGTTTTTGAGCCCAGTCACAGGCCTCAGAGAAGGCCGGTGCCCTTTGAGGCCTGAATGCTTCCTCTGCCAGTAGCAGGGCCCCAGGGCTTCTGACAGCAGCAAGGGCCCTGTGAGGAGTGGCCTCGAGCGATCAGGTGGGCTCAGCTGAGCCACCTCCACTGGCCTGGGTCCTGTTCCTGGGGCTCCCAGCTCTGTCTGCCTTGACCTCTCCATGCCCCCTGCTCCAGGGCTCACCTGCTGCCGTCGCCGTGCCAACGGAACCCTCAGGCTGGGCAGAGCATTGTGAAATGACAGCCTCCCCTCCCCCGCCGGGGCCTGGGCCCAGGGCTGGGAGCTTTCAAGGCAAAGACACACCACAGCTCAGCTTCTCCTGAGCTGCTCCAGAGCTCGACCCCCCGGGGCCCCAGGGCTGGGGCTCAGAGCAGGAAAGGGCGTTTTATTGGAATGTCCTTTCCTTCTTGATGATTCCTACAAACCGTTTTAAGCTCTGTACATATAGAAAAGCAACATGTGTCATGCCATTTGGGACATGCTGTTCACATGTCTAGCTCCACTAAAACCCTCCTCAGCATATTTCCGAGGCATCAAGGATGAACCAGGAACAGTGCACGGCCCTGACAAATCTGCTTCACTGTCCCAGCTTTAACAGACATCTGAGTGTCACACTACATGGCAGGTCCTGCCAGGGCAACAGCAGGGGAAGCTTCACTCGCACAGTGCTACAGCATGGGCTTCCCTCCTAGTGAACGGGTGCAGCAGGGCAAACTCCTGTCACAGAGAATGGGCACAACCACACTGCAAGCTTCATTCACACATGGTCTGGCTTCCGACAGCAAAGCAAGCCTCCTACATTGCACATACTGCACTGTAAAGCGTTAGTCTTTGGACAGCAGAGCTATCCCTCTGCATCACACATACTGGACACCCTGAAGGGCCTCCTCCAGATTGAATTGTTACTGGATCGCCGTCCTATCCCCCTGCCCCAAACCTCTCCCATTGACTGTCAGCATGCTTCTCCTTACCTTCCTGCAGATACAGCACCCCTCTAGGCCTAACGGATGGCACACCAAGCTTCACGGGGCACTTTAAGGTATTCAGTCTCCACCTTTTATCTGTCCTGCTCCTCATTTCACCACGAAGAACCACTGGCAGTATTTCAACATCATTTTGAAACTGAAGTTATGGAACAGCTACAAAACCAGGGGAATGGCGCGGCAGGGGATTTCATTCCATTTCATTCTGTCCTTTGGCTGTGTGCGCAGTGTCAGAAGAGTTTGAGGACTGCAGAAGACACTGGAATAGATTTCTGGGCGAAAGCGCCAGAGATTCTGGCCCCTGCCCCGATCGCCTTACGAACGCCTTACAAACGCCTGGCGGGCTTTGCCCTGGCGGGCAAATGTCTTGAGTTGGACACTCAGCGCAGTACCTGAGGAAATTAGAGTGAGGTTTCACTCAGGGACAAGCCTGCCAACCTATGTACTATGGCAGCTGAATGGGGGCATGGGGTCCTCATGTCTCAGGGATCTGCTTCTCTTATCCAAAACATCTTGCCTCCCATCAGCCTTAGCCCCTAGCATATGGTAATGAGTGGAGTCTCTACACTTCCCCCGTTGCACATTTGTCAATTCCCAGAGCTCTGTGGCAGACAGGGTAAATGTATCTATGTGTGAGAGAGAGAGGGAGCCAGATAGAGAGAGAGAGAGAGGGGGGGGCAGGCTCTGACAGTCACAATGAGAGAAAAGTGAAGTTGCATCCCCTCAAGCACTCCCCTGCACCCATCAACACAACAGCAAAGTTAGCTTGCATGTTCCCCGTTCTCCCCACTAACCCACCCACCCACCCTCCTCTCTTTCAGGACTTGCAGAGTGCCTAGAGACCCTGGAAATGATGGCAGCGGAGCATGGTACAAACACAAATATCAAAATAGAACTATTCCCCTACTGTCTACAAAACCAAGGAACTACTTCACCTTTGTTTTTTTCCACTTCACATTACAAGAGAAAGACGTCCTTCGTTGGCCCTTTTTACGCACTACCATTCGGTTTACACATTTCATCCTGTTGAGTCTCCCAGTCGGCAAGAGCTATATATTTGGGTGGGTGATCCCAATGAAGTCAATGGAAATAGAGAAGGTGTTAGAACGGTGATGATTGTGTGCTGCAAGTGTCTTTCCCTTGAAGTCCATAGATATCATGGCCTTGACTAGGGGGTGGTCGAAGTGGCCGATAATTTGCTCAGCAGAAAAAATGCAGAATTTTGGGCAAATTCTGCCACTTCGCCTGCTCTGCCCACAGAGAGAAATTGCCAATTTCAGGCTTTTTCTCCCTGAAATTCGGTTTTTTTATGGGAAATGTTTTTTGGTGGCCACAAGAAGTTTCAGACTGAAAACAGATAGTTTGTGAAAAAAACACCATTTCAGATGGTTTGCCAGAAGACATTGATTTTTTCCATTAAATTTTGTTTTAGCGGTCAAAAACATGATATTTCAGGGAAAAAACACATTTCAGGAAGCAAAATCTGCATAGAAAATTGGCACAACAGCCAAAAAATGTCCCTGCAGACAGAACAGAGCTGGAGGCGAATTTAGGCAATATCGTTCCACCAGTAGTGAGGGTAACTTTGCCCACCCCTAGCCTTGACTAGGGGACTGAAAATGAATCTACAGGGACTGGCCACAAAGTCCAGATGAGGGTGTATTAAGAGCTATGCTTTTTCCTTTCTTATTGCTGCTTTTGTTTTCACACCTTAACCTACCTTTCTTCAGTGCAGTGTCTGGGCCCTGTTTTTCACATGTTCTGTTTTTGAGCCCAGTCACAGGCCTCAGAGAAGGCCGGTGCCCTTTGAGGCCTGAATGCTTCCTCTGCCAGTAGCAGGGCCCCAGGGCTTCTGACAGCAGCAA
The DNA here is from genome assembly GCF_040938575.1 of Ambystoma mexicanum. Classification (NCBI taxonomy): domain Eukaryota; kingdom Metazoa; phylum Chordata; class Amphibia; order Caudata; family Ambystomatidae; genus Ambystoma; species Ambystoma mexicanum. Next base: position 1,096,238,880 of record NC_090941.1, read on the forward strand.
GGGCCCTGTGAGGAGTGGCCTCGAGCGATCAGGTGGGCTCAGCTGAGCCACATCCACTGGCCTGGGTCCTGTTCCTGGGGCTCCCAGCTCTGTCTGCCTTGACCTCTCCATGCCCCCTGCTCCAGGGCTCACCTGCTGCCGTCGCCGTGCCAACGGAACCCTCAGGCTGGGCAGAGCATTGTGAAATGACAGCCTCCCCTCCCCCGCCGGGGCCTGGGCCCAGGGCTGGGAGCTTGCAAGGCAAAGACACACCACAGCTCAGCTTCTCCTGAGCTGCTCCAGAGCTCGACCCCCCGGGGCCCCGGGGCCCCAGGGCTGGGGCTCAGAGCAGGAAAGGGCGTTTTATTGGAATGTCCTTTCCTTCTTGATGATTCCTACAAACCGTTTTAAGCTCTGTACATATAGAAAAGCAACATGTGTCATGCCATTTGGGACATGCTGTTCACATGTCTAGCTCCACTAAAACCCTCCTCAGCATATTTCCGAGGCATCAAGGATGAACCAGGAACAGTGCACGGCCCTGACAAATCTGCTTCACTGTCCCAGCTTTAACAGACATCTGAGTGTCACACTACATGGCAGGTCCTGCCAGGGCAACAGCAGGGGAAGCTTCACTCGCACAGTGCTACAGCATGGGCTTCCCTCCTAGTGAACGGGTGCAGCAGGGCAAACTCCTGTCACAGAGAATGGGCACAACCACACTGCAAGCTTCATTCACACATGGTCTGGCTTCCGACAGCAAAGCAAGCCTCCTACATTGCACATACTGCACTGTAAAGCGTTAGTCTTTGGACAGCAGAGCTATCCCTCTGCATCACACATACTGGACACCCTGAAGGGCCTCCTCCAGATTGAATTGTTACTGGATCGCCGTCCTATCCCCCTGCCCCAAACCTCTCCCATTGACTGTCAGCATGCTTCTCCTTACCTTCCTGCAGATACAGCACCCCTCTAGGCCTAACGGATGGCACGCCAAGCTTCACGGGGCACTTTAAGGTATTCAGTCTCCACCTTTTATCTGTCCTGCTCCTCATTTCACCACGAAGAACCACTGGCAGTATTTCAACATCATTTTGAAACTGAAGTTATGGAACAGCTACAAAACCAGGGGAATGGCGCGGCAGGGGATTTCATTCCATTTCATTCTGCCCTTTGGCTGTGTGTGCGCAGTGTCAGAAGAGTTTGAGGACTGCAGAAGACACTGGAATAGATTTCTGGGCGAAAGCGCCAGAGATTCTGGCCCCTGCCCCGATCGCCTTACAAACGCCTTACAAACGCCTGGCGGCCTTTGCCCTGGCGGGCAAATGTCTGAGTTGGACACTCAGCGCAGTACCTGAGGAAATTAGAGTGAGGTTTGACTCAGGGACAAGCCTGCCAACCTATGTACTATGGCAGCTGAATGGGGGCATGGGGTCCTCATGTCGCAGGGATCTGCTTCTCTTATCCAAAACATCTTGCCTCCCATCAGCCTTAGCACCTAGCATATGGTAATGAGTGGAGTCTCTACACTTCCCCCGTTGCACATTTGTCAATTCCCAGAGCTCTGTGGCAGACAGGGTAAATGTATCTATGTGTGAGAGAGAGAGGGAGCCAGATAGAGAGAGAGAAAGAGAGAGAGAGAGGGGGGGGAGCAGGCTCTGACAGTCACAATGAGAGAAAAGTGAAGTTGCATCCCCTCAAGCACTCCCCTGCACCCATCAACACAACAGCAAAGTTAGCTTGCATGTTCCCCGTTCTCCCCACTAACCCACCCACCCACCCTCCTCTCTTTCAGGACTTGCAGAGTGCCTAGAGACCCTGGAAATGATGGCAGCGGAGCATGGTACAAACACAAATATCAAAATAGAACTATTCCCCTACTGTCTACAAAACCAAGGAACTACTTCACCTTTGTTTTTTTCCACTTCACATTACAAGAGAAAGACGTCCTTCGTTGGCCCTTTTTACGCACTACCATTCGGTTTACACATTTCATCCTGTTGAGTCTCCCAGTCGGCAAGAGCTATATATTTGGGTGGGTGATCCCAATGAAGTCAATGGAAATAGAGAAGGTGTTAGAACGGTGATGATTGTGTGCTGCAAGTGTCTTTCCCTTGAAGTCCATAGATATCATGGCCTTGACTAGGGGGTGGTCGAAGTGGCCGATAATTTGCTCAGCAGAAAAAATGCAGAATTTTGGGCAAATTCTGCCACTTCGCCTGCTCTGCCCACAGAGAGAAATTGCCAATTTCAGGCTTTTTCTCCCTGAAATTCGGTTTTTTTATGGGAAATGTTTTTTGGTGGCCACAAGAAGTTTCAGACTGAAAACAGATAGTTTGTGAAAAAAACACCATTTCAGATGGTTTGCCAGAAGACATTGATTTTTTCCATTAAATTTTGTTTTAGCGGTCAAAAACATGATATTTCAGGGAAAAAACACATTTCAGGAAGCAAAATCTGCATAGAAAATTGGCACAACAGCCAAAAAATGTCCCTGCAGACAGAACAGAGCTGGAGGCGAATTTAGGCAATATCGTTCCACCAGTAGTGAGGGTAACTTTGCCCACCCCTAGCCTTGACTAGGGGACTGAAAATGAATCTACAGGGACTGGCCACAAAGTCCAGATGAGGGTGTATTAAGAGCTATGCTTTTTCCTTTCTTATTGCTGCTTTTGTTTTCACACCTTAACCTACCTTTCTTCAGTGCAGTGTCTGGGCCCTGTTTTTCACATGTTCTGTTTTTGAGCCCAGTCACAGGCCTCAGAGAAGGCCGGTGCCCTTTGAGGCCTGAATGCTTCCTCTGCCAGTAGCAGGGCCCCAGGGCTTCTGACAGCAGCAAGGGCCCTGTGAGGAGTGGCCTCGAGCGATCAGGTGGGCTCAGCTGAGCCACCTCCACTGGCCTGGGTCCTGTTCCTGGGGCTCCCAGCTCTGTCTGCCTTGACCTCTCCATGCCCCCTGCTCCAGGGCTCACCTGCTGCCGTCGCCGTGCCAACGGAACCCTCAGGCTGGGCAGAGCATTGTGAAATGACAGCCTCCCCTCCCCCGCCGCTGGGGCCTGGGCCCAGGGCTGGGAGCTTGCAAGGCAAAGACACACCACAGCTCAGCTTCTCCTGAGCTGCTCCAGAGCTCGACCCCCCGGGGCCCCAGGGCCCCAGGGCTGGGGCTCAGAGCAGGAAAGGGCGTTTTATTGGAATGTCCTTTCCTTCTTGATGATTCCTACAAACCGTTTTAAGCTCTGTACATATAGAAAAGCAACATGTGTCATGCCATTTGGGACATGCTGTTCACATGTCTAGCTCCACTAAAACCCTCCTCAGCATATTTCCGAGGCATCAAGGATGAACCAGGAACAGTGCACGGCCCTGACAAATCTGCTTCACTGTCCCAGCTTTAACAGACATCTGAGTGTCACACTACATGGCAGGTCCTGCCAGGGCAACAGCAGGGGAAGCTTCACTCGCACAGTGCTACAGCATGGGCTTCCCTCCTAGTGAACGGGTGCAGCAGGGCAAACTCCTGTCACAGAGAATGGGCACAACCACACTGCAAGCTTCATTCACACATGGTCTGGCTTCCGACAGCAAAGCAAGCCTCCTACATTGCACATACTGCACTGTAAAGCGTTAGTCTTTGGACAGCAGAGCTATCCCTCTGCATCACACATACTGGACACCCTGAAGGGCCTCCTCCAGATTGAATTGTTACTGGATCGCCGTCCTATCCCCCTGCCCCAAACCTCTCCCATTGACTGTCAGCATGCTTCTCCTTACCTTCCTGCAGATACAGCACCCCTCTAGGCCTAACGGATGGCACGCCAAGCTTCACGGGGCACTTTAAGGTATTCAGTCTCCACCTTTTATCTGTCCTGCTCCTCATTTCACCACGAAGAACCACTGGCAGTATTTCAACATCATTTTGAAACTGAAGTTATGGAACAGCTACAAAACCAGGGGAATGGCGCGGCAGGGGATTTCATTCCATTTCATTCTGCCCTTTGGCTGTGTGTGCGCAGTGTCAGAAGAGTTTGAGGACTGCAGAAGACACTGGAATAGATTTCTGGGCGAAAGCGCCAGAGATTCTGGCCCCTGCCCCGATCGCCTTACAAACGCCTTACAAACGCCTGGCGGGCTTTGCCCTGGCGGGCAAATGTCTGAGTTGGACACTCAGCGCAGTACCTGAGGAAATTAGAGTGAGGTTTGACTCAGGGACAAGCCTGCCAACCTATGTACTATGGCAGCTGAATGGGGGCATGGGGTCCTCATGTCTCAGGGATCTGCTTCTCTTATCCAAAACATCTTGCCTCCCATCAGCCTTAGCACCTAGCATATGGTAATGAGTGGAGTCTCTACACTTCCCCCGTTGCACATTTGTCAATTCCCAGAGCTCTGTGGCAGACAGGGTAAATGTATCTATGTGTGAGAGAGAGAGGGAGCCAGATAGAGAGAGAGAAAGAGAGAGAGAGAGGGGGGGGAGCAGGCTCTGACAGTCACAATGAGAGAAAAGTGAAGTTGCATCCCCTCAAGCACTCCCCTGCACCCATCAACGCAACAGCAAAGTTAGCTTGCATGTTCCCCGTTCTCCCCACTAACCCACCCACCCACCCTCCTCTCTTTCAGGACTTGCAGAGTGCCTAGAGACCCTGGAAATGATGGCAGCGGAGCATGGTACAAACACAAATATCAAAATAGAACTATTCCCCTACTGTCTACAAAACCAAGGAACTACTTCACCTTTGTTTTTTTCCACTTCACATTACAAGAGAAAGACGTCCTTCGTTGGCCCTTTTTACGCACTACCATTCGGTTTACACATTTCATCCTGTTGAGTCTCCCAGTCGGCAAGAGCTATATATTTGGGTGGGTGATCCCAATGAAGTCAATGGAAATAGAGAAGGTGTTAGAACGGTGATGATTGTGTGCTGCAAGTGTCTTTCCCTTGAAGTCCATAGATATCATGGCCTTGACTAGGGGGTGGTCGAAGTGGCCGATAATTTGCTCAGCAGAAAAAATGCAGAATTTTGGGCAAATTCTGCCACTTCGCCTGCTCTGCCCACAGAGAGAAATTGCCAATTTCAGGCTTTTTCTCCCTGAAATTCGGTTTTTTTATGGGAAATGTTTTTTGGTGGCCACAAGAAGTTTCAGACTGAAAACAGATAGTTTGTGAAAAAAACACCATTTCAGATGGTTTGCCAGAAGACATTGATTTTTTCCATTAAATTTTGTTTTAGCGGTCAAAAACATGATATTTCAGGGAAAAAACACATTTCAGGAAGCAAAATCTGCATAGAAAATTGGCACAACAGCCAAAAAATGTCCCTGCAGACAGAACAGAGCTGGAGGCGAATTTAGGCAATATCGTTCCACCAGTAGTGAGGGTAACTTTGCCCACCCCTAGCCTTGACTAGGGGACTGAAAATGAATCTACAGGGACTGGCCACAAAGTCCAGATGAGGGTGTATTAAGAGCTATGCTTTTTCCTTTCTTATTGCTGCTTTTGTTTTCACACCTTAACCTACCTTTCTTCAGTGCAGTGTCTGGGCCCTGTTTTTCACATGTTCTGTTTTTGAACCCAGTCACAGGCCTCAGAGAAGGCCGGTGCCCTTTGAGGCCTGAATGCTTCCTCTGCCAGTAGCAGGGCCCCAGGGCTTCTGACAGCAGCAGAGGCCCTGTGAGGAGTGGCCTCGAGCCGTCAGGTGGGCTCAGCTGAGCCACCTCCACTGGCCTGGGTCCTGTTCCTGGGGCTCCCAGCTCTGTCTGCCTTGACCTCTCCACGCCCCCTGCTCCAGGGCTCACCTGCTGCCGTCGCCGTGCCAACGGAACCCTCAGGCTGGGCAGAGCATTGTGAAATGACAGCCTCCCCTCCCCCGCCGGGGCCTGGGCCCAGGGCTGGGAGCTTGCAAGGCAAAGACACACCACAGCTCAGCTTCTCCTGAGCTGCTCCAGAGCTCGACCCCCCGGGGCCCCGGGGCCCCAGGGCTGGGGCTCAGAGCAGGAAAGGGCGTTTTATTGGAATGTCCTTTCCTTCTTGATGATTCCTACAAACCGTTTTAAGCTCTGTACATATAGAAAAGCAACATGTGTCATGCCATTTGGGACATGCTGTTCACATGTCTAGCTCCACTAAAACCCTCCTCAGCATATTTCCGAGGCATCAAGGATGAACCAGGAACAGTGCACGGCCCTGACAAATCTGCTTCACTGTCCCAGCTTTAACAGACATCTGAGTGTCACACTACATGGCAGGTCCTGCCAGGGCAACAGCAGGGGAAGCTTCACTCGCACAGTGCTACAGCATGGGCTTCCCTCCTAGTGAACGGGTGCAGCAGGGCAAACTCCTGTCACAGAGAATGGGCACAACCACACTGCAAGCTTCATTCACACATGGTCTGGCTTCCGACAGCAAAGCAAGCCTCCTACATTGCACATACTGCACTGTAAAGCGTTAGTCTTTGGACAGCAGAGCTATCCCTCTGCATCACACATACTGGACACCCTGAAGGGCCTCCTCCAGATTGAATTTTTACTGGATCGCCGTCCTATCCCCCTGCCCCAAACCTCTCCCATTGACTGTCAGCATGCTTCTCCTTACCTTCCTGCAGATACAGCACCCCTCTAGGCCTAACGGATGGCACGCCAAGCTTCACGGGGCACTTTAAGGTATTCAGTCTCCACCTTTTATCTGTCCTGCTCCTCATTTCACCACGAAGAACCACTGGCAGTATTTCAACATCATTTTGAAACTGAAGTTATGGAACAGCTACAAAACCAGGGGAATGGCGCGGCAGGGGATTTCATTCCATTTCATTCTGCCCTTTGGCTGTGTGTGCGCAGTGTCAGAAGAGTTTGAGGACTGCAGAAGACACTGGAATAGATTTCTGGGCGAAAGCGCCAGAGATTCTGGCCCCTGCCCCGATCGCCTTACAAACGCCTTACAAACGCCTGGCGGGCTTTGCCCTGGCGGGCAAATGTCTGAGTTGGACACTCAGCGCAGTACCTGAGGAAATTAGAGTGAGGTTTGACTCAGGGACAAGCCTGCCAACCTATGTACTATGGCAGCTGAATGGGGGCATGGGGTCCTCATGTCTCAGGGATCTGCTTCTCTTATCCAAAACATCTTGCCTCCCATCAGCCTTAGCACCTAGCATATGGTAATGAGTGGAGTCTCTACACTTCCCCCGTTGCACATTTGTCAATTCCCAGAGCTCTGTGGCAGACAGGGTAAATGTATCTATGTGTGAGAGAGAGAGGGAGCCAGATAGAGAGAGAGAAAGAGAGAGAGAGAGGGGGGGGGAGCAGGCTCTGACAGTCACAATGAGAGAAAAGTGAAGTTGCATCCCCTCAAGCACTCCCCTGCACCCATCAACACAACAGCAAAGTTAGCTTGCATGTTCCCCATTCTCCCCACTAACCCACCCACCCACCCTCCTCTCTTTCAGGACTTGCAGAGTGCCTAGAGACCCTGGAAATGATGGCAGCGGAGCATGGTACAAACACAAATATCAAAATAGAACTATTCCCCTACTGTCTACAAAACCAAGGAACTACTTCACCTTTGTTTTTTTCCACTTCACATTACAAGAGAAAGACGTCCTTCGTTGGCCCTTTTTACGCACTACCATTCGGTTTACACATTTCATCCTGTTGAGTCTCCCAGTCGGCAAGAGCTATATATTTGGGTGGGTGATCCCAATGAAGTCAATGGAAATAGAGAAGGTGTTAGAACGGTGATGATTGTGTGCTGCAAGTGTCTTTCCCTTGAAGTCCATAGATATCATGGCCTTGACTAGGGGGTGGTCGAAGTGGCCGATAATTTGCTCAGCAGAAAAAATGCAGAATTTTGGGCAAATTCTGCCACTTCGCCTGCTCTGCCCACAGAGAGAAATTGCCAATTTCAGGCTTTTTCTCCCTGAAATTCGGTTTTTTTATGGGAAATGTTTTTTGGTGGCCACAAGAAGTTTCAGACTGAAAACAGATAGTTTGTGAAAAAAACACCATTTCAGATGGTTTGCCAGAAGACATTGATTTTTTCCATTAAATTTTGTTTTAGCGGTCAAAAACATGATATTTCAGGGAAAAAACACATTTCAGGAAGCAAAATCTGCATAGAAAATTGGCACAACAGCCAAAAAATGTCCCTGCAGACAGAACAGAGCTGGAGGCGAATTTAGGCAATATCGTTCCACCAGTAGTGAGGGTAACTTTGCCCACCCCTAGCCTTGACTAGGGGACTGAAAATGAATCTACAGGGACTGGCCACAAAGTCCAGATGAGGGTGTATTAAGAGCTATGCTTTTTCCTTTCTTATTGCTGCTTTTGTTTTCACACCTTAACCTACCTTTCTTCAGTGCAGTGTCTGGGCCCTGTTTTTCACATGTTCTGTTTTTGAGCCCAGTCACAGGCCTCAGAGAAGGCCGGTGCCCTTTGAGGCCTGAATGCTTCCTCTGCCAGTAGCAGGGCCCCAGGGCTTCTGACAGCAGCAAGGGCCCTGTGAGGAGTGGCCTCGAGCGATCAGGTGGGCTCAGCTGAGCCACCTCCACTGGCCTGGGTCCTGTTCCTGGGGCTCCCAGCTCTGTCTGCCTTGACCTCTCCATGCCCCCTGCTCCAGGGCTCACCTGCTGCCGTCGCCGTGCCAACGGAACCCTCAGGCTGGGCAGAGCATTGTGAAATGACAGCCTCCCCTCCCCCGCCGCCGGGGCCTGGGCCCAGGGCTGGGAGCTTGCAAGGCAAAGACACACCACAGCTCAGCTTCTCCTGAGCTGCTCCAGAGCTCGACCCCCCGGGGCCCCGGGGCCCCAGGGCTGGGGCTCAGAGCAGGAAAGGGCGTTTTATTGGAATGTCCTTTCCTTCTTGATGATTCCTACAAACCGTTTTAAGCTCTGTACATATAGAAAAGCAACATGTGTCATGCCATTTGGGACATGCTGTTCACATGTCTAGCTCCACTAAAACCCTCCTCAGCATATTTCCGAGGCATCAAGGATGAACCAGGAACAGTGCACGGCCCTGACAAATCTGCTTCACTGTCCCAGCTTTAACAGACATCTGAGTGTCACACTACATGGCAGGTCCTGCCAGGGCAACAGCAGGGGAAGCTTCACTCGCACAGTGCTACAGCATGGGCTTCCCTCCTAGTGAACGGGTGCAGCAGGGCAAACTCCTGTCACAGAGAATGGGCACAACCACACTGCAAGCTTCATTCACACATGGTCTGGCTTCCGACAGCAAAGCAAGCCTCCTACATTGCACATACTGCACTGTAAAGCGTTAGTCTTTGGACAGCAGAGCTATCCCTCTGCATCACACATACTGGACACCCTGAAGGGCCTCCTCCAGATTGAATTGTTACTGGATCGCCGTCCTATCCCCCTGCCCCAAACCTCTCCCATTGACTGTCAGCATGCTTCTCCTTACCTTCCTGCAGATACAGCACCCCTCTAGGCCTAACGGATGGCACGCCAAGCTTCACGGGGCACTTTAAGGTATTCAGTCTCCACCTTTTATCTGTCCTGCTCCTCATTTCACCACGAAGAACCACTGGCAGTATTTCAACATCATTTTGAAACTGAAGTTATGGAACAGCTACAAAACCAGGGGAATGGCGCGGCAGGGGATTTCATTCCATTTCATTCTGCCCTTTGGCTGTGTGTGCGCAGTGTCAGAAGAGTTTGAGGACTGCAGAAGACACTGGAATAGATTTCTGGGCGAAAGCGCCAGAGATTCTGGCCCCTGCCCCGATCGCCTTACAAACGCCTTACAAACGCCTGGCGGGCTTTGCCCTGGCGGGCAAATGTCTGAGTTGGACACTCAGCGCAGTACCTGAGGAAATTAGAGTGAGGTTTGACTCAGGGACAAGCCTGCCAACCTATGTACTATGGCAGCTGAATGGGGGCATGGGGTCCTCATGTCTCAGGGATCTGCTTCTCTTATCCAAAACATCTTGCCTCCCATCAGCCTTAGCACCTAGCATATGGTAATGAGTGGAGTCTCTACACTTCCCCCGTTGCACATTTGTCAATTCCCAGAGCTCTGTGGCAGACAGGGTAAATGTATCTATGTGTGAGAGAGAGAGGGAGCCAGATAGAGAGAGAGAAAGAGAGAGAGAGGGGGGGGGGAGCGGGCTCTGACAGTCACAATGAGAGAAAAGTGAAGTTGCATCCCCTCAAGCACTCCCCTGCACCCATCAACGCAACAGCAAAGTTAGCTTGCATGTTCCCCGTTCTCCCCACTAACCCACCCACCCACCCTCCTCTCTTACAGGACTTGCAGAGTGCCTAGAGACCCTGGAAATGATGGCAGCGGAGCATGGTACAAACACAAATATCAAAATAGAACTATTCCCCTACTGTCTACAAAACCAAGGAACTACTTCACCTTTGTTTTTTTCCACTTCACATTACAAGAGAAAGACGTCCTTCGTTGGCCCTTTTTACGCACTACCATTCGGTTTACACATTTCATCCTGTTGAGTCTCCCAGTCGGCAAGAGCTATATATTTGGGTGGGTGATCCCAATGAAGTCAATGGAAATAGAGAAGGTGTTAGAACGGTGATGATTGTGTGCTGCAAGTGTCTTTCCCTTGAAGTCCATAGATATCATGGCCTTGACTAGGGGGTGGTCGAAGTGGCCGATAATTTGCTCAGCAGAAAAAATGCAGAATTTTGGGCAAATTCTGCCACTTCGCCTGCTCTGCCCACAGAGAGAAATTGCCAATTTCAGGCTTTTTCTCCCTGAAATTCGGTTTTTTTATGGGAAATGTTTTTTGGTGGCCACAAGAAGTTTCAGACTGAAAACAGATAGTTTGTGAAAAAAACACCATTTCAGATGGTTTGCCAGAAGACATTGATTTTTTCCATTAAATTTTGTTTTAGCGGTCAAAAACATGATATTTCAGGGAAAAAACACATTTCAGGAAGCAAAATCTGCATAGAAAATTGGCACAACAGCCAAAAAATGTCCCTGCCGACAGAACAGAGCTGGAGGCGAATTTAGGCAATATCGTTCCACCAGTAGTGAGGGTAACTTTGCCCACCCCTAGCCTTGACTAGGGGACTGAAAATGAATCTACAGGGACTGGCCACAAAGTCCAGATGAGGGTGTATTAAGAGCTATGCTTTTTCCTTTCTTATTGCTGCTTTTGTTTTCACACCTTAACCTACCTTTCTTCAGTGCAGTGTCTGGGCCCTGTTTTTCACATGTTCTGTTTTTGAACCCAGCCACAGGCCTCAGAGAAGGCCGGTGCCCTTTGAGGCCTGAATGCTTCCTCTGCCAGTAGCAGGGCCCCAGGGCTTCTGACAGCAGCAAGGGCCCTGTGAGGAGTGGCCTCGAGCGATCAGGTGGGCTCAGCTGAGCCACCTCCTCTGGCCTGGGTCCTGTTCCTGGGGCTCCCAGCTCTGTCTGCCTTGACCTCTCCATGCCCCCTGCTCCAGGGCTCACCTGCTGCCGTCGCCGTGCCAACGGAACCCTCAGGCTGGGCAGAGCATTGTGAAATGACAGCCTCCCCTCCCCCGCCGGGGCCTGGGCCCAGGGCTGGGAGCTTGCAAGGCAAAGACACACCACAGCTCAGCTTCTCCTGAGCTGCTCCAGAGCTCGACCCCCCGGGGCCCCGGGGCCCCAGGGCTGGGGCTCAGAGCAGGAAAGGGCGTTTTATTGGAATGTCCTTTCCTTCTTGATGATTCCTACAAACCGTTTTAAGCTCTGTACATATAGAAAAGCAACATGTGTCATGCCATTTGGGACATGCTGTTCACATGTCTAGCTCCACTAAAACCCTCCTCAGCATATTTCCGAGGCATCAAGAATGAACCAGGAACAGTGCACGGCCCTGACAAATCTGCTTCACTGTCCCAGCTTTAACAGACATCTGAGTGTCACACTACATGGCAGGTCCTGCCAGGGCAACAGCAGGGGAAGCTTCACTCGCACAGTGCTACAGCATGGGCTTCCCTCCTAGTGAACGGGTGCAGCAGGGCAAACTCCTGTCACAGAGAATGGGCACAACCACACTGCAAGCTTCATTCACACATGGTCTGGCTTCCGACAGCAAAGCAAGCCTCCTACATTGCACATACTGCACTGTAAAGCGTTAGTCTTTGGACAGCAGAGCTATCCCTCTGCATCACACATACTGGACACCCTGAAGGGCCTCCTCCAGATTGAATTGTTACTGGATCGCCGTCCTATCCCCCTGCCCCAAACCTCTCCCATTGACTGTCAGCATGCTTCTCCTTACCTTCCTGCAGATACAGCACCCCTCTAGGCCTAACGGATGGCACGCCAAGCTTCACGGGGCACTTTAAGGTATTCAGTCTCCACCTTTTATCTGTCCTGCTCCTCATTTCACCACGAAGAACCACTGGCAGTATTTCAACATCATTTTGAAACTGAAGTTATGGAACAGCTACAAAACCAGGGGAATGGAGCGGCAGGGGATTTCATTCCATTTCATTCTGCCCTTTGGCTGTGTGTGCGCAGTGTCAGAAGAGTTTGAGGACTGCAGAAGACACTGGAATAGATTTCTGGGCGAAAGCGCCAGAGATTCTGGCCCCTGCCCCGATCGCCTTACAAACGCCTTACAAACGCCTGGCGGGCTTTGCCCTGGCGGGCAAATGTCTGAGTTGGACACTCAGCGCAGTACCTGAGGAAATTAGAGTGAGGTTTGACTCAGGGACAAGCCTGCCAACCTATGTACTATGGCAGCTGAATGGGGGCATGGGGTCCTCATGTCTCAGGGATCTGCTTCTCTTATCCAAAACATCTTGCCTCCCATCAGCCTTAGCACCTAGCATATGGTAATGAGTGGAGTCTCTACACTTCCCCCGTTGCACATTTGTCAATTCCCAGAGCTCTGTGGCAGACAGGGTAAATGTATCTATGTGTGAGAGAGAGAGGGAGCCAGATAGAGAGAGAGAAAGAGAGAGAGAGAGGGGGGGGGAGCAGGCTCTGACAGTCACAATGAGAGAAAAGTGAAGTTGCATCCCCTCAAGCACTCCCCTGCACCCATCAACACAACAGCAAAGTTAGCTTGCATGTTCCCCATTCTCCCCACTAACCCACCCACCCACCCTCCTCTCTTTCAGGACTTGCAGAGTGCCTAGAGACCCTGGAAATGATGGCAGCGGAGCATGGTACAAACACAAATATCAAAATAGAACTATTCCCCTACTGTCTACAAAACCAAGGAACTACTTCACCTTTGTTTTTTTCCACTTCACATTACAAGAGAAAGACGTCCTTCGTTGGCCCTTTTTACGCACTACCATTCGGTTTACACATTTCATCCTGTTGAGTCTCCCAGTCGGCAAGAGCTATATATTTGGGTGGGTGATCCCAATGAAGTCAATGGAAATAGAGAAGGTGTTAGAACGGTGATGATTGTGTGCTGCAAGTGTCTTTCCCTTGAAGTCCATAGATATCATGGCCTTGACTAGGGGGTGGTCGAAGTGGCCGATAATTTGCTCAGCAGAAAAAATGCAGAATTTTGGGCAAATTCTGCCACTTCGCCTGCTCTGCCCACAGAGAGAAATTGCCAATTTCAGGCTTTTTCTCCCTGAAATTCGGTTTTTTTATGGGAAATGTTTTTTGGTGGCCACAAGAAGTTTCAGACTGAAAACAGATAGTTTGTGAAAAAAACACCATTTCAGATGGTTTGCCAGAAGACATTGATTTTTTCCATTAAATTTTGTTTTAGCGGTCAAAAACATGATATTTCAGGGAAAAAACACATTTCAGGAAGCAAAATCTGCATAGAAAATTGGCACAACAGCCAAAAAATGTCCCTGCAGACAGAACAGAGCTGGAGGCGAATTTAGGCAATATCGTTCCACCAGTAGTGAGGGTAACTTTGCCCACCCCTAGCCTTGACTAGGGGACTGAAAATGAATCTACAGGGACTGGCCACAAAGTCCAGATGAGGGTGTATTAAGAGCTATGCTTTTTCCTTTCTTATTGCTGCTTTTGTTTTCACACCTTAACCTACCTTTCTTCAGTGCAGTGTCTGGGCCCTGTTTTTCACATGTTCTGTTTTTGAGCCCAGTCACAGGCCTCAGAGAAGGCCGGTGCCCTTTGAGGCCTGAATGCTTCCTCCGCCAGTAGCAGGGCCCCAGGGCTTCTGACAGCAGCAGAGGCCCTGTGAGGAGTGGCCTCGAGCGATCAGGTGGGCTCAGCTGAGCCACCTCCACTGGCCCGGGTCCTGTTCCTGGGGCTCCCAGCTCTGTCTGCCTTGACCTCTCCAAGCCCCCTGCTCCAGGGCTCACCTGCTGCCGTCGCCGTGCCAACGGAACCCTCAGGCTGGGCAGAGCATTGTGAAATGACAGCCTCCCCTCCCCCGCCGCCGGGGCCTGGGCCCAGGGCTGGGAGCTTGCAAGGCAAAGACACACCACAGCTCAGCTTCTCCTGAGCTGCTCCAGAGCTCGACCCCCCGGGGCCCCGGGGCCCCAGGGCTGGGGCTCAGAGCAGGAAAGGGCGTTTTATTGGAATGTCCTTTCCTTCTTGATGATTCCTACAAACCGTTTTAAGCTCTGTACATATAGAAAAGCAACATGTGTCATGCCATTTGGGACATGCTGTTCACATGTCTAGCTCCACTAAAACCCTCCTCAGCATATTTCCGAGGCATCAAGGATGAACCAGGAACAGTGCACGGCCCTGACAAATCTGCTTCACTGTCCCAGCTTTAACAGACATCTGAGTGTCACACTACATGGCAGGTCCTGCCAGGGCAACAGCAGGGGAAGCTTCACTCGCACAGTGCTACAGCATGGGCTTCCCTCCTAGTGAACGGGTGCAGCAGGGCAAACTCCTGTCACAGAGAATGGGCACAACCACACTGCAAGCTTCATTCACACATGGTCTGGCTTCCGACAGCAAAGCAAGCCTCCTACATTGCACATACTGCACTGTAAAGCGTTAGTCTTTGGACAGCAGAGCTATCCCTCTGCATCACACATACTGGACACCCTGAAGGGCCTCCTCCAGATTGAATTGTTACTGGATCGCCGTCCTATCCCCCTGCCCCAAACCTCTCTCATTGACTATCAGCATGCATCTCCTTACCTTCCTGCAGATACAGCACCCCTCTAGGCTAACGGATGGCACGCCAAGCTTCACGGGGCACTTTAAGGTATTCAGTCTCCACCTTTTATCTGTCCTGCTCCTCATTTCACCACGAAGAACCACTGGCAGTATTTCAACATCATTTTGAAACTGAAGTTATGGAACAGCTACAAAACCAGGGGAATGGCGCGGCAGGGGATTTCATTCCATTTCATTCTGCCCTTTGGCTGTGTGTGCGCAGTGTCAGAAGAGTTTGAGGACTGCAGAAGACACTGGAATAGATTTCTGGGCGAAAGCGCCAGAGATTCTGGCCCCTGCCCCGATCGCCTTACAAACGCCTTACAAACGCCTGGCGGGCTTTGCCCTGGCGGGCAAATGTCTGAGTTGGACACTCAGCGCAGTACCTGAGGAAATTAGAGTGAGGTTTGACTCAGGGACAAGCCTGCCAACCTATGTACTATGGCAGCTGAATGGGGGCATGGGGTCCTCATGTCTCAGGGATCTGCTTCTCTTATCCAAAACATCTTGCCTCCCATCAGCCTTAGCACCTAGCATATGGTAATGAGTGGAGTCTCTACACTTCCCCCGTTGCACATTTGTCAATTCCCAGAGCTCTGTGGCAGACAGGGTAAATGTATCTATGTGTGAGAGAGAGAGGGAGCCAGATAGAGAGAGAGAAAGAGAGAGAGAGGGGGGGGGGAGCGGGCTCTGACAGTCACAATGAGAGAAAAGTGAAGTTGCATCCCCTCAAGAACTCCCCTGCACCCATCAACGCAACAGCAAAGTTAGCTTGCATGTTCCCCGTTCTCCCCACTAACCCACCCACCCACCCTCCTCTCTTACAGGACTTGCAGAGTGCCTAGAGACCCTGGAAATGATGGCAGCGGAGCATGGTACAAACACAAATATCAAAATAGAACTATTCCCCTACTGTCTACAAAACCAAGGAACTACTTCACCTTTGTTTTTTTCCACTTCACATTACAAGAGAAAGACGTCCTTCGTTGGCCCTTTTTACGCACTACCATTCGGTTTACACATTTCATCCTGTTGAGTCTCCCAGTCGGCAAGAGCTATATATTTGGGTGGGTGATCCCAATGAAGTCAATGGAAATAGAGAAGGTGTTAGAACGGTGATGATTGTGTGCTGCAAGTGTCTTTCCCTTGAAGTCCATAGATATCATGGCCTTGACTAGGGGGTGGTCGAAGTGGCCGATAATTTGCTCAGCAGAAAAAATGCAGAATTTTGGGCAAATTCTGCCACTTCGCCTGCTCTGCCCACAGAGAGAAATTGCCAATTTCAGGCTTTTTCTCCCTGAAATTCGGTTTTTTTATGGGAAATGTTTTTTGGTGGCCACAAGAAGTTTCAGACTGAAAACAGATAGTTTGTGAAAAAAACACCATTTCAGATGGTTTGCCAGAAGACATTGATTTTTTCCATGAAATTTTGTTTTAGCGGTCAAAAACATGATATTTCAGGGAAAAAACACATTTCAGGAAGCAAAATCTGCATAGAAAATTGGCACAACAGCCAAAAAATGTCCCTGCAGACAGAACAGAGCTGGAGGCGAATTTAGGCAATATCGTTCCACCAGTAGTGAGGGTAACTTTGCCCACCCCTAGCCTTGACTAGGGGACTGAAAATGAATCTACAGGGACTGGCCACAAAGTCCAGAGGAGGGTGTATTAAGAGCTATGCTTTTTCCTTTCTTATTGGTGCTTTTGTTTTCACACCTTAACCTACCTTTCTTCAGTGCAGTGTCTGGGACCTGTTTTTCACATGTTCTGTTTTTGGGCCCAGTCACAGGCCTCAGAGAAGGCCGGTGCCCTTTGAGGCCTGAATGCTTCCTCTGCCAGTAGCAGGGCCCCAGGGCTTCTGACAGCAGCAGAGGCCCTGTGAGGAGTGGCCTCGAGCGATCAGGTGGGCTCAGCTGAGCCACCTCCACTGGCCTGGGTCCTGTTCCTGGGGCTCCCAGCTCTGTCTGCCTTGACCTCTCCATGCCCCCTGCTCCAGGGCTCACCTGCTGCCGTCGCCGTGCCAACGGAACCCTCAGGCTGGGCAGAGCATTGTGAAATGACAGCCTCCCCTCCCCCGCCGGGGCCTGGGCCCAGGGCTGGGAGCTTGCAAGGCAAAGACACACCACAGCTCAGCTTCTCCTGAGCTGCTCCAGAGCTCGACCCCCCGGGGCCCCGGGGCCCCAGGGCTGGGGCTCAGAGCAGGAAAGGGCGTTTTATTGGAATGTCCTTTCCTTCTTGATGATTCCTACAAACCGTTTTAAGCTCTGTACATATAGAAAAGCAACATGTGTCATGCCATTTGGGACATGCTGTTCACATGTCTAGCTCCACTAAAACCCTCCTCAGCATATTTCCGAGGCATCAAGGATGAACCAGGAACAGTGCACGGCCCTGACAAATCTGCTTCACTGTCCCAGCTTTAACAGACATCTGAGTGTCACACTACATGGCAGGTCCTGCCAGGGCAACAGCAGGGGAAGCTTCACTCGCACAGTGCTACAGCATGGGCTTCCCTCCTAGTGAACGGGTGCAGCAGGGCAAACTCCTGTCACAGAGAATGGGCACAACCACACTGCAAGCTTCATTCACACATGGTCTGGCTTCCGACAGCAAAGCAAGCCTCCTACATTGCACATACTGCACTGTAAAGCGTTAGTCTTTGGACAGCAGAGCTATCCCTCTGCATCACACATACTGGACACCCTGAAGGGCCTCCTCCAGATTGAATTGTTACTGGATCGCCGTCCTATCCCCCTGCCCCAAACCTCTCCCATTGACTGTCAGCATGCTTCTCCTTACCTTCCTGCAGATACAGCACCCCTCTAGGCCTAACGGATGGCACGCCAAGCTTCACGGGGCACTTTAAGGTATTCAGTCTCCACCTTTTATCTGTCCTGCTCCTCATTTCACCACGAAGAACCACTGGCAGTATTTCAACATCATTTTGAAACTGAAGTTATGGAACAGCTACAAAACCAGGGGAATGGCGCGGCAGGGGATTTCATTCCATTTCATTCTGCCCTTTGGCTGTGTGTGCGCAGTGTCAGAAGAGTTTGAGGACTGCAGAAGACACTGGAATAGATTTCTGGGCGAAAGCGCCAGAGATTCTGGCCCCTGCCCCGATCGCCTTACAAACGCCTTACAAACGCCTGGCGGGCTTTGCCCTGGCGGGCAAATGTCTGAGTTGGACACTCAGCGCAGTACCTGAGGAAATTAGAGTGAGGTTTGACTCAGGGACAAGCCTGCCAACCTATGTACTATGGCAGCTGAATGGGGGCATGGGGTCCTCATGTCTCAGGGATCTGCTTCTCTTATCCAAAACATCTTGCCTCCCATCAGCCTTAGCACCTAGCATATGGTAATGAGTGGAGTCTCTACACTTCCCCCGTTGCACATTTGTCAATTCCCAGAGCTCTGTGGCAGACAGGGTAAATGTATCTATGTGTGAGAGAGAGAGGGAGCCAGATAGAGAGAGAGAAAGAGAGAGAGAGAGAGGGGGGGGAGCAGGCTCTGACAGTCACAATGAGAGAAAAGTGAAGTTGCATCCCCTCAAGCACTCCCCTGCACCCATCAACACAACAGCAAAGTTAGCTTGCATGTTCCCCGTTCTCCCCACTAACCCACCCACCCACCCTCCTCTCTTTCAGGACTTGCAGAGTGCCTAGAGACCCTGGAAATGATGGCAGCGGAGCATGGTACAAACACAAATATCAAAATAGAACTATTCCCCTACTGTCTACAAAACCAAGGAACTACTTCACCTTTGTTTTTTTCCACTTCACATTACAAGAGAAAGACGTCCTTCGTTGGCCCTTTTTACGCACTACCATTCGGTTTACACATTTCACCCTGTTGAGTCTCCCAGTCGGCAAGAGCTATATATTTGGGTGGGTGATCCCAATGAAGTCAATGGAAATAGAGAAGGTGTTAGAACGGTGATGATTGTGTGCTGCAAGTGTCTTTCCCTTGAAGTCCATAGATATCATGGCCTTGACTAGGGGGTGGTCGAAGTGGCCGATAATTTGCTCAGCAGAAAAAATGCAGAATTTTGGGCAAATTCTGCCACTTCGCCTGCTCTGCCCACAGAGAGAAATTGCCAATTTCAGGCTTTTTCTCCCTGAAATTCGGTTTTTTTATGGGAAATGTTTTTTGGTGGCCACAAGAAGTTTCAGACTGAAAACAGGTAGTTTGTGAAAAAAACACCATTTCAGATGGTTTGCCAGAAGACATTGATTTTTTCCATTAAATTTTGTTTTAGCGGTCAAAAACATGATATTTCAGGGAAAAAACACATTTCAGGAAGCAAAATCTGCATAGAAAATTGGCACAACAGCCAAAAAATGTCCCTGCAGACAGAACAGAGCTGGAGGCGAATTTAGGCAATATCGTTCCACCAGTAGTGAGGGTAACTTTGCCCACCCCTAGCCTTGACTAGGGGACTGAAAATGAATCTACAGGGACTGGCCACAAAGTCCAGATGAGGGTGTATTAAGAGCTATGCTTTTTCCTTTCTTATTGCTGCTTTTGTTTTCACACCTTAACCTACCTTTCTTCAGTGCAGTGTCTGGGCCCTGTTTTTCACATGTTCTGTTTTTGAGCCCAGTCACAGGCCTCAGAGAAGGCCGGTGCCCTTTGAGGCCTGAATGCTTCCTCTGCCAGTAGCAGGGCCCCAGGGCTTCTGATAGCAGCAGAGGCCCTGTGAGGAGTGGCCTCGAGCCGTCAGGTGGGCTCAGCTGAGCCACCTCCACTGGCCTGGGTCCTGTTCCTGGGGCTCCCAGCTCTGTCTGCCTTGACCTCTCCATGCCCCCTGCTCCAGGGCTCACCTGCTGCCGTCGCCGTGCCAACGGAACCCTCAGGCTGGGCAGAGCATTGTGAAATGACAGCCTCCCCTCCCCCGCCGCTGGGGCCTGGGCCCAGGGCTGGGAGCTTGCAAGGCAAAGACACACCTCAGCTCAGCTTCTCCTGAGCTGCTCCAGAGCTCGACCCCCCCGGGGCCCCGGGGCCCCAGGGCTGGGGCTCAGAGCAGGAAAGGGCGTTTTATTGGAATGTCCTTTCCTTCTTGATGACTCCTACAAACCATTTTAAGCTCTGTACATATAGAAAAGCAACATGTGTCATGCCATTTGGGACATGCTGTTCACATGTCTAGCTCCACTAAAACCCTCCTCAGCATATTTCCGAGGCATCAAGGATGAACCAGGAACAGTGCACGGCCCTGACAAATCTGCTTCACTGTCCCAGCTTTAACAGACATCTGAGTGTCACACTACATGGCAGGTCCTGCCAGGGCAACAGCAGGGGAAGCTTCACTCGCACAGTGCTACAGCATGGGCTTCCCTCCTAGTGAACGGGTGCAGCAGGGCAAACTCCTGTCACAGAGAATGGGCACAACCACACTGCAAGCTTCATTCACACATGGTCTGGCTTCCGACAGCAAAGCAAGCCTCCTACATTGCACATACTGCATACTGCACTGTAAAGCGTTAGTCTTTGGACAGCAGAGCTATCCCTCTGCATCACACATACTGGACACCCTGAAGGGCCTCCTCCAGATTGAATTGTTACTGGATCGCCGTCCTATCCCCCTGCCCCAAACCTCTCCCATTGACTGTCAGCATGCTTCTCCTTACCTTCCTGCAGATACAGCACCCCTCTAGGCCTAACGGATGGCACGCCAAGCTTCACGGGGCACTTTAAGGTATTCAGTCTCCACCTTTTATCTGTCCTGCTCCTCATTTCACCACGAAGAACCACTGGCAGTATTTCAACATCATTTTGAAACTGAAGTTATGGAACAGCTACAAAACCAGGGGAATGGCGCGGCAGGGGATTTCATTCCATTTCATTCTGCCCTTTGGCTGTGTGTGCACAGTGTCAGAAGAGTTTGAGGACTGCAGAAGACACTGGAATAGATTTCTGGGCGAAAGCGCCAGAGATTCTGGCCCCTGCCCCGATCGCCTTACAAACGCCTTACAAACGCCTGGCGGGCTTTGCCCTGGCGGGCAAATGTCTGAGTTGGACACTCAGCGCAGTACCTGAGGAAATTAGAGTGAGGTTTGACTCAGGGACAAGCCTGCCAACCTATGTACTATGGCAGCTGAATGGGGGCATGGGGTCCTCATGTCTCAGGGATCTGCTTCTCTTATCCAAAACATCTTGCCTCCCATCAGCCTTAGCACCTAGCATATGGTAATGAGTGGAGTCTCTACACTTCCCCCGTTGCACATTTGTCAATTCCCAGAGCTCTGTGGCAGACAGGGTAAATGTATCTATGTGTGAGAGAGAGAGGGAGCCAGATAGAGAGAGAGAAAGAGAGAGAGAGAGGGGGGGGAGCAGGCTCTGACAGTCACAATGAGAGAAAAGTGAAGTTGCATCCCCTCAAGCACTCCCCTGCACCCATCAACACAACAGCAAAGTTAGCTTGCATGTTCCCCGTTCTCCCCACTAACCCACCCACCCACCCTCCTCTCTTTCAGGACTTGCAGAGTGCCTAGAGACCCTGGAAATGATGGCAGCGGAGCATGGTACAAACACAAATATCAAAATAGAACTATTCCCCTACTGTCTACAAAACCAAGGAACTACTTCACCTTTGTTTTTTTCCACTTCACATTACAAGAGAAAGACGTCCTTCGTTGGCCCTTTTTACGCACTACCATTCGGTTTACACATTTCATCCTGTTGAGTCTCCCAGTCGGCAAGAGCTATATATTTGGGTGGGTGATCCCAATGAAGTCAATGGAAATAGAGAAGGTGTTAGAACGGTGATGATTGTGTGCTGCAAGTGTCTTTCCCTTGAAGTCCATAGATATCATGGCCTTGACTAGGGGGTGGTCGAAGTGGCCGATAATTTGCTCAGCAGAAAAAATGCAGAATTTTGGGCAAATTCTGCCACTTCGCCTGCTCTGCCCACAGAGAGAAATTGCCAATTTCAGGCTTTTTCTCCCTGAAATTCGGTTTTTTTATGGGAAATGTTTTTTGGTGGCCACAAGAAGTTTCAGACTGAAAACAGGTAGTTTGTGAAAAAAACACCATTTCAGATGGTTTGCCAGAAGACATTGATTTTTTCCATTAAATTTTGTTTTAGCGGTCAAAAACATGATATTTCAGGGAAAAAACACATTTCAGGAAGCAAAATCTGCATAGAAAATTGGCACAACAGCCAAAAAATGTCCCTGCAGACAGAACAGAGCTGGAGGCGAATTTAGGCAATATCGTTCCACCAGTAGTGAGGGTAACTTTGCCCACCCCTAGCCTTGACTAGGGGACTGGAAATGAATCTACAGGGACTGGCCACAAAGTCCAGATGAGGGTGTATTAAGAGCTATGCTTTTTCCTTTCTTATTGGTGCTTTTGTTTTCACACCTTAACCTACCTTTCTTCAGTGCAGTGTCTGGGCCCTGTTTTTCACATGTTCTGTTTTTGAGCCCAGTCACAGGCCTCAGAGAAGGCCGGTGCCCTTTGAGGCCTGAATGCTTCCTCTGCCAGTAGCAGGGCCCCAGGGCTTCTGACAGCAGCAAGGGCCCTGTGAGGAGTGGCCTCGAGCGATCAGGTGGGCTCAGCTGAGCCACCTCCACTGGCCTGGGTCCTGTTCCTGGGGCTCCCAGCTCTGTCTGCCTTGACCTCTCCATGCCCCCTGCTCCAGGGCTCACCTGCTGCCGTCGCCGTGCCAACGGAACCCTCAGGCTGGGCAGAGCATTGTGAAATGACAGCCTCCCCTCCCCCGCCGGGGCCTGGGCCCAGGGCTGGGAGCTTGCAAGGCAAAGACACACCACAGCTCAGCTTCTCCTGAGCTGCTCCAGAGCTCGACCCCCCGGGGCCCCAGGGCCCCAGGGCTGGGGCTCAGAGCAGGAAAGGGCGTTTTATTGGAATGTCCTTTCCTTCTTGATGATTCCTACAAACCGTTTTAAGCTCTGTACATATAGAAAAGCAACATGTGTCATGCCATTTGGGACATGCTGTTCACATGTCTAGCTCCACTAAAACCCTCCTCAGCATATTTCCGAGGCATCAAGGATGAACCAGGAACAGTGCACGGCCCTGACAAATCTGCTTCACTGTCCCAGCTTTAACAGACATCTGAGTGTCACACTACATGGCAGGTCCTGCCAGGGCAACAGCAGGGGAAGCTTCACTCGCACAGTGCTACAGCATGGGCTTCCCTCCTAGTGAACGGGTGCAGCAGGGCAAACTCCTGTCACAGAGAATGGGCACAACCACACTGCAAGCTTCATTCACACATGGTCTGGCTTCCGACAGCAAAGCAAGCCTCCTACATTGCACATACTGCACTGTAAAGCGTTAGTCTTTGGACAGCAGAGCTATCCCTCTGCATCACACATACTGGACACCCTGAAGGGCCTCCTCCAGATTGAATTGTTACTGGATCGCCGTCCTATCCCCCTGCCCCAAACCTCTCCCATTGACTGTCAGCATGCTTCTCCTTACCTTCCTGCAGATACAGCACCCCTCTAGGCCTAACGGATGGCACGCCAAGCTTCACGGGGCACTTTAAGGTATTCAGTCTCCACCTTTTATCTGTCCTGCTCCTCATTTCACCACGAAGAACCACTGGCAGTATTTCAACATCATTTTGAAACTGAAGTTATGGAACAGCTACAAAACCAGGGGAATGGCGCGGCAGGGGATTTCATTCCATTTCATTCTGCCCTTTGGCTGTGTGTGCACAGTGTCAGAAGAGTTTGAGGACTGCAGAAGACACTGGAATAGATTTCTGGGCGAAAGCGCCAGAGATTCTGGCCCCTGCCCCGATCGCCTTACAAACGCCTTACAAACGCCTGGCGGGCTTTGCCCTGGCGGGCAAATGTCTGAGTTGGACACTCAGCGCAGTACCTGAGGAAATTAGAGTGAGGTTTGACTCAGGGACAAGCCTGCCAACCTATGTACTATGGCAGCTGAATGGGGGCATGGGGTCCTCATGTCTCAGGGATCTGCTTCTCTTATCCAAAACATCTTGCCTCCCATCAGCCTTAGCACCTAGCATATGGTAATGAGTGGAGTCTCTACACTTCCCCCGTTGCACATTTGTCAATTCCCAGAGCTCTGTGGCAGACAGGGTAAATGTATCTATGTGTGAGAGAGAGAGGGAGCCAGATAGAGAGAGAGAAAGAGAGAGAGAGAGGGGGGGGAGCAGGCTCTGACAGTCACAATGAGAGAAAAGTGAAGTTGCATCCCCTCAAGCACTCCCCTGCACCCATCAACACAACAGCAAAGTTAGCTTGCATGTTCCCCGTTCTCCCCACTAACCCACCCACCCACCCTCCTCTCTTTCAGGACTTGCAGAGTGCCTAGAGACCCTGGAAATGATGGCAGCGGAGCATGGTACAAACACAAATATCAAAATAGAACTATTCCCCTACTGTCTACAAAACCAAGGAACTACTTCACCTTTGTTTTTTTCCACTTCACATTACAAGAGAAAGACGTCCTTCGTTGGCCCTTTTTACGCACTACCATTCGGTTTACACATTTCATCCTGTTGAGTCTCCCAGTCGGCAAGAGCTATATATTTGGGTGGGTGATCCCAATGAAGTCAATGGAAATAGAGAAGGTGTTAGAACGGTGATGATTGTGTGCTGCAAGTGTCTTTCCCTTGAAGTCCATAGATATCATGGCCTTGACTAGGGGGTGGTCGAAGTGGCCGATAATTTGCTCAGCAGAAAAAATGCAGAATTTTGGGCAAATTCTGCCACTTCGCCTGCTCTGCCCACAGAGAGAAATTGCCAATTTCAGGCTTTTTCTCCCTGAAATTCGGTTTTTTTATGGGAAATGTTTTTTGGTGGCCACAAGAAGTTTCAGACTGAAAACAGATAGTTTGTGAAAAAAACACCATTTCAGATGGTTTGCCAGAAGACATTGATTTTTTCCATTAAATTTTGTTTTAGCGGTCAAAAACATGATATTTCAGGGAAAAAACACATTTCAGGAAGCAAAATCTGCATAGAAAATTGGCACAACAGCCAAAAAATGTCCCTGCAGACAGAACAGAGCTGGAGGCGAATTTAGGCAATATCGTTCCACCAGTAGTGAGGGTAACTTTGCCCACCCCTAGCCTTGACTAGGGGACTGAAAATGAATCTACAGGGACTGGCCACAAAGTCCAGATGAGGGTGTATTAAGAGCTATGCTTTTTCCTTTCTTATTGCTGCTTTTGTTTTCACACCTTAACCTACCTTTCTTCAGTGCAGTGTCTGGGCCCTGTTTTTCACATGTTCTGTTTTTGAGCCCAGTCACAGGCCTCAGAGAAGGCCGGTGCCCTTTGAGGCCTGAATGCTTCCTCTGCCAGTAGCAGGGCCCCAGGGCTTCTGACAGCAGCAAGGGCCCTGTGAGGAGTGGCCTCGAGCGATCAGGTGGGCTCAGCTGAGCCACCTCCACTGGCCTGGGTCCTGTTCCTGGGGCTCCCAGCTCTGTCTGCCTTGACCTCTCCATGCCCCCTGCTCCAGGGCTCACCTGCTGCCGTCGCCGTGCCAACGGAACCCTCAGGCTGGGCAGAGCATTGTGAAATGACAGCCTCCCCTCCCCCGCCGGGGCCTGGGCCCAGGGCTGGAAGCTTGCAAGGCAAAGACACACCACAGCTCAGCTTCTCCTGAGCTGCTCCAGAGCTCGACCCCCCGGGGCCCCGGGGCCCCAGGGCTGGGGCTCAGAGCAGGAAAGGGCGTTTTATTGGAATGTCCTTTCCTTCTTGATGATTCCTACAAACCGTTTTAAGCTCTGTACATATAGAAAAGCAACATGTGTCATGCCATTTGGGACATGCTGTTCACATGTCTAGCTCCACTAAAACCCTCCTCAGCATATTTCCGAGGCATCAAGGATGAACCAGGAACAGTGCACGGCCCTGACAAATCTGCTTCACTGTCCCAGCTTTAACAGACATCTGAGTGTCACACTACATGGCAGGTCCTGCCAGGGCAACAGCAGGGGAAGCTTCACTCGCACAGTGCTACAGCATGGGCTTCCCTCCTAGTGAACGGGTGCAGCAGGGCAAACTCCTGTCACAGAGAATGGGCACAACCACACTGCAAGCTTCATTCACACATGGTCTGGCTTCCGACAGCAAAGCAAGCCTCCTACATTGCACATACTGCACTGTAAAGCGTTAGTCTTTGGACAGCAGAGCTATCCCTCTGCATCACACATACTGGACACCCTGAAGGGCCTCCTCCAGATTGAATTGTTACTGGATCGCCGTCCTATCCCCCTGCCCCAAACCTCTCCCATTGACTGTCAGCATGCTTCTCCTTACCTTCCTGCAGATACAGCACCCCTCTAGGCCTAACGGATGGCACCCCAAGCTTCACGGGGCACTTTAAGGTATTCAGTCTCCACCTTTTATCTGTCCTGCTCCTCATTTCACCACGAAGAACCACTGGCAGTATTTCAACATCATTTTGAAACTGAAGTTATGGAACAGCTACAAAACCAGGGGAATGGCGCGGCAGGGGATTTCATTCCATTTCATTCTGCCCTTTGGCTGTGTGTGCGCAGTGTCAGAAGAGTTTGAGGACTGCAGAAGACACTGGAATAGATTTCTGGGCGAAAGCGCCAGAGATTCTGGCCCCTGCCCCGATCGCCTTACAAACGCCTTACAAACGCCTGGCGGGCTTTGCTGGCGGGCAAATGTCTGAGTTGGACACTCAGCGCAGTACCTGAGGAAATTAGAGTGAGGTTTGACTCAGGGACAAGCCTGCCAACCTATGTACTATGGCAGCTGAATGGGGGCATGGGGTCCTCGTGTCTCAGGGATCTGCTTCTCTTATCCAAAACATCTTGCCTCCCATCAGCCTTAGCACCTAGCATATGGTAATGAGTGGAGTCTCTACACTTCCCCCGTTGCACATTTGTCAATTCCCAGAGCTCTGTGGCAGACAGGGTAAATGTATCTATGTGTGAGAGAGAGAGGGAGCCAGATAGAGAGAGAGAAAGAGAGAGAGAGAGGGGGGGGGAGCAGGCTCTGACAGTCACAATGAGAGAAAAGTGAAGTTGCATCCCCTCAAGCACTCCCCTGCACCCATCAACACAACAGCAAAGTTAGCTTGCATGTTCCCCGTTCTCCCCACTAACCCACCCACCCACCCTCCTCTCTTTCAGGACTTGCAGAGTGCCTAGAGACCCTGGAAATGATGGCAGCGGAGCATGGTACAAACACAAATATCAAAATAGAACTATTCCCCTACTGTCTACAAAACCAAGGAACTACTTCACCTTTGTTTTTTTCCACTTCACATTACAAGAGAAAGACGTCCTTCGTTGGCCCTTTTTACGCACTACCATTCGGTTTACACATTTCATCCTGTTGAGTCTCCCAGTCGGCAAGAGCTATATATTTGGGTGGGTGATCCCAATGAAGTCAATGGAAATAGAGAAGGTGTTAGAACGGTGATGATTGTGTGCTGCAAGTGTCTTTCCCTTGAAGTCCATAGATATCATGGCCTTGACTAGGGGGTGGTCGAAGTGGCCGATAATTTGCTCAGCAGAAAAAATGCAGAATTTTGGGCAAATTCTGCCACTTCGCCTGCTCTGCCCACAGAGAGAAATTGCCAATTTCAGGCTTTTTCTCCCTGAAATTCGGTTTTTTTATGGGAAATGTTTTTTGGTGGCCACAAGAAGTTTCAGACTGAAAACAGATAGTTTGTGAAAAAAACACCATTTCAGATGGTTTGCCAGAAGACATTGATTTTTTCCATTAAATTTTGTTTTAGCGGTCAAAAACATGATATTTCAGGGAAAAAACACATTTCAGGAAGCAAAATCTGCATAGAAAATTGGCACAACAGCCAAAAAATGTCCCTGCAGACAGAACAGAGCTGGAGGCGAATTTAGGCAATATCGTTCCACCAGTAGTGAGGGTAACTTTGCCCACCCCTAGCCTTGACTAGGGGACTGAAAATGAATCTACAGGGACTGGCCACAAAGTCCAGATGAGGGTGTATTAAGAGCTATGCTTTTTCCTTTCTTATTGCTGCTTTTGTTTTCACACCTTAACCTACCTTTCTTCAGTGCAGTGTCTGGGCCCTGTTTTTCACATGTTCTGTTTTTGAGCCCAGTCACAGGCCTCAGAGAAGGCCGGTGCCCTTTGAGGCCTGAATGCTTCCTCTGCCAGTAGCAGGGCCCCAGGGCTTCTGACAGCAGCAAGGGCCCTGTGAGGAGTGGCCTCGAGCGATCAGGTGGGCTCAGCTGAGCCACCTCCACTGGCCTGGGTCCTGTTCCTGGGGCTCCCAGCTCTGTCTGCCTTGACCTCTCCATGCCCCCTGCTCCAGGGCTCACCTGCTGCCGTCGCCGTGCCAACGGAACCCTCAGGCTGGGCAGAGCATTGTGAAATGACAGCCTCCCCTCCCCCGCCGGGGCCTGGGCCCAGGGCTGGGAGCTTGCAAGGCAAAGACACACCACAGCTCAGCTTCTCCTGAGCTGCTCCAGAGCTCGACCCCCCGGGGCCCCGGGGCCCCAGGGCTGGGGCTCAGAGCAGGAAAGGGCGTTTTATTGGAATGTCCTTTCCTTCTTGATGATTCCTACAAACCGTTTTAAGCTCTGTACATATAGAAAAGCAACATGTGTCATGCCATTTGGGACATGCTGTTCACATGTCTAGCTCCACTAAAACCCTCCTCAGCATATTTCCAAGGCATCAAGGATGAACCAGGAACAGTGCACGGCCCTGACAAATCTGCTTCACTGTCCCAGCTTTAACAGACATCTGAGTGTCACACTACATGGCAGGTCCTGCCAGGGCAACAGCAGGGGAAGCTTCACTCGCACAGTGCTACAGCATGGGCTTCCCTCCTAGTGAACGGGTGCAGCAGGGCAAACTCCTGTCACAGAGAATGGGCACAACCACACTGCAAGCTTCATTCACACATGGTCTGGCTTCCGACAGCAAAGCAAGCCTCCTACATTGCACATACTGCACTGTAAAGCGTTAGTCTTTGGACAGCAGAGCTATCCCTCTGCATCACACATACTGGACACCCTGAAGGGCCTCCTCCAGATTGAATTGTTACTGGATCGCCGTCCTATCCCCCTGCCCCAAACCTCTCCCATTGACTGTCAGCATGCTTCTCCTTACCTTCCTGCAGATACAGCACCCCTCTAGGCCTAACGGATGGCACGCCAAGCTTCACGGGGCACTTTAAGGTATTCAGTCTCCACCTTTTATCTGTCCTGCTCCTCATTTCACCACGAAGAACCACTGGCAGTATTTCAACATCATTTTGAAACTGAAGTTATGGAACAGCTACAAAACCAGGGGAATGGCGCGGCAGGGGATTTCATTCCATTTCATTCTGTCCTTTGGCTGTGTGTGCGCAGTGTCAGAAGAGTTTGAGGACTGCAGAAGACACTGGAATAGATTTCTGGGCGAAAGCGCCAGAGATTCTGGCCCCTGCCCCGATCGCCTTACAAACGCCTTACAAACGCCTGGCGGGCTTTGCCCTGGCGGGCAAATGTCTGAGTTGGACACTCAGCGCAGTACCTGAGGAAATTAGAGTGAGGTTTGACTCAGGGACAAGCCTGCCAACCTATGTACTATGGCAGCTGAATGGGGGCATGGGGTCCTCATGTCTCAGGGATCTGCTTCTCTTATCCAAAACATCTTGCCTCCCATCAGCCTTAGCACCTAGCATATGGTAATGAGTGGAGTCTCTACACTTCCCCCGTTGCACATTTGTCAATTCCCAGAGCTCTGTGGCAGACAGGGTAAATGTATCTATGTGTGAGAGAGAGAGGGAGCCAGATAGAGAGAGAGAAAGAGAGAGAGAGAGGGGGGGGGAGCAGGCTCTGACAGTCACAATGAGAGAAAAGTGAAGTTGCATCCCCTCAAGCACTCCCCTGCACCCATCAACACAACAGCAAAGTTAGCTTGCATGTTCCCCGTTCTCCCCACTAACCCACCCACCCACCCTCCTCTCTTTCAGGACTTGCAGAGTGCCTAGAGACCCTGGAAATGATGGCAGCGGAGCATGGTACAAACACAAATATCAAAATAGAACTATTCCCCTACTGTCTACAAAACCAAGGAACTACTTCACCTTTGTTTTTTTCCACTTCACATTACAAGAGAAAGACGTCCTTCGTTGGCCCTTTTTACGCACTACCATTCGGTTTACACATTTCATCCTGTTGAGTCTCCCAGTCGGCAAGAGCTATATATTTGGGTGGGTGATCCCAATGAAGTCAATGGAAATAGAGAAGGTGTTAGAACGGTGATGATTGTGTGCTGCAAGTGTCTTTCCCTTGAAGTCCATAGATATCATGGCCTTGACTAGGGGGTGGTCGAAGTGGGCGATAATTTGCTCAGCAGAAAAAATGCAGAATTTTGGGCAAATTCTGCCACTTCGCCTGCTCTGCCCACAGAGAGAAATTGCCAATTTCAGGCTTTTTCTCCCTGAAATTCGGTTTTTTTATGGGAAATGTTTTTTGGTGGCCACAAGAAGTTTCAGACTGAAAACAGATAGTTTGTGAAAAAAACACCATTTCAGATGGTTTGCCAGAAGACATTGATTTTTTCCATTAAATTTTGTTTTAGCGGTCAAAAACATGATATTTCAGGGAAAAAACACATTTCAGGAAGCAAAATCTGCATAGAAAATTGGCACAACAGCCAAAAAATGTCCCTGCAGACAGAACAGAGCTGGAGGCGAATTTAGGCAATATCGTTCCACCAGTAGTGAGGGTAACTTTGCCCACCCCTAGCCTTGACTAGGGGACTGAAAATGAATCTACAGGGACTGGCCACAAAGTCCAGATGAGGGTATATTAAGAGCTATGCTTTTTCCTTTCTTATTGCTGCTTTTGTTTTCACACCTTAACCTACCTTTCTTCAGTGCAGTGTCTGGGCCCTGTTTTTCACATGTTCTGTTTTTGAGCCCAGTCACAGGCCTCAGAGAAGGCCGGTGCCCTTTGAGGCCTGAATGCTTCCTCTGCCAGTAGCAGGGCCCCAGGGCTTCTGACAGCAGCAAGGGCCCTGTGAGGAGTGGCCTCGAGCGATCAGGTGGGCTCAGCTGAGCCACCTCCACTGGCCTGGGTCCTGTTCCTGGGGCTCCCAGCTCTGTCTGCCTTGACCTCTCGACGCCCCCTGCTCCAGGGCTCACCTGCTGCCGTCGCCGTGCCAACGGAACCCTCAGGCTGGGCAGAGCATTGTGAAATGACAGCCTCCCCTCCCCCGCCGGGGCCTGGGCCCAGGGCTGGGAGCTTGCAAGGCAAAGACACACCACAGCTCAGCTTCTCCTGAGCTGCTCCAGAGCTCGACCCCCCGGGGCCCCGGGGCCCCAGGGCTGGGGCTCAGAGAAGGAAAGGGCGTTTTATTGGAATGTCCTTTCCTTCTTGATGATTCCTACAAACCGTTTTAAGCTCTGTACATATAGAAAAGCAACATGTGTCATGCCATTTGGGACATGCTGTTCACATGTCTAGCTCCACTAAAACCCTCCTCAGCATATTTCCGAGGCATCAAGGATGAACCAGGAACAGTGCACGGCCCTGACAAATCTGCTTCACTGTCCCAGCTTTAACAGACATCTGAGTGTCACACTACATGGCAGGTCCTGCCAGGGCAACAGCAGGGGAAGCTTCACTCGCACAGTGCTACAGCATGGGCTTCCCTCCTAGTGAACGGGTGCAGCAGGGCAAACTCCTGTCACAGAGAATGGGCACAACCACACTGCAAGCTTCATTCACACATGGTCTGGCTTCCGACAGCAAAGCAAGCCTCCTACATTGCACATACTGCACTGTAAAGCGTTAGTCTTTGGACAGCAGAGCTATCCCTCTGCATCACACATACTGGACACCCTGAAGGGCCTCCTCCAGATTGAATTGTTACTGGATCGCCGTCCTATCCCCCTGCCCCAAACCTCTCCCATTGACTGTCAGCATGCTTCTCCTTACCTTCCTGCAGATACAGCACCCCTCTAGGCCTAACGGATGGCACGCCAAGCTTCACGGGGCACTTTAAGGTATTCAGTCTCCACCTTTTATCTGTCCTGCTCCTCATTTCACCACGAAGAACCACTGGCAGTATTTCAACATCATTTTGAAACTGAAGTTATGGAACAGCTACAAAACCAGGGGAATGGCGCGGCAGGGGATTTCATTCCATTTCATTCTGCCCTTTGGCTGTGTGTGCGCAGTGTCAGAAGAGTTTGAGGACTGCAGAAGACACTGGAATAGATTTCTGGGCGAAAGCGCCAGAGATTCTGGCCCCTGCCCCGATCGCCTTACAAACGCCTTACAAACGCCTGGCGGGCTTTGCCCTGGCGGGCAAATGTCTGAGTTGGACACTCAGCGCAGTACCTGAGGAAATTAGAGTGAGGTTTGACTCAGGGACAAGCCTGCCAACCTATGTACTATGGCAGCTGAATGGTGGCATGGGGTCCTCATGTCTCAGGGATCTGCTTCTCTTATCCAAAACATCTTGCCTCCCATCAGCCTTAGCACCTAGCATATGGTAATGAGTGGAGTCTCTACACTTCCCCCGTTGCACATTTGTCAATTCCCAGAGCTCTGTGGCAGACAGGGTAAATGTATCTATGTGTGAGAGAGAGAGGGAGCCAGATAGAGAGAGAGAAAGAGAGAGAGAGAGGGGGGGGGAGCAGGCTCTGACAGTCACAATGAGAGAAAAGTGAAGTTGCATCCCCTCAAGCACTCCCCTGCACCCATCAACACAACAGCAAAGTTAGCTTGCATGTTCCCCGTTCTCCCCACTAACCCACCCACCCACCCTCCTCTCTTTCAGGACTTGCAGAGTGCCTAGAGACCCTGGAAATGATGGCAGCGGAGCATGGTACAAACACAAATATCAAAATAGAACTATTCCCCTACTGTCTACAAAACCAAGGAACTACTTCACCTTTGTTTTTTTCCACTTCACATTACAAGAGAAAGACGTCCTTCGTTGGCCCTTTTTACGCACTACCATTCGGTTTACACATTTCATCCTGTTGAGTCTCCCAGTCGGCAAGAGCTATATATTTGGGTGGGTGATCCCAATGAAGTCAATGGAAATAGAGAAGGTGTTAGAACGGTGATGATTGTGTGCTGCAAGTGTCTTTCCCTTGAAGTCCATAGATATCATGGCCTTGACTAGGGGGTGGTCGAAGTGGCCGATAATTTGCTCAGCAGAAAAAATGCAGAATTTTGGGCAAATTCTGCCACTTCGCCTGCTCTGCCCACAGAGAGAAATTGCCAATTTCAGGCTTTTTCTCCCTGAAATTCGGTTTTTTTATGGGAAATGTTTTTTGGTGGCCACAAGAAGTTTCAGACTGAAAACAGATAGTTTGTGAAAAAAACACCATTTCAGATGGTTTGCCAGAAGACATTGATTTTTTCCATTAAATTTTGTTTTAGCGGTCAAAAACATGATATTTCAGGGAAAAAACACATTTCAGGAAGCAAAATCTGCATAGAAAATTGGCACAACAGCCAAAAAATGTCCCTGCAGACAGAACAGAGCTGGAGGCGAATTTAGGCAATATCGTTCCACCAGTAGTGAGGGTAACTTTGCCCACCCCTAGCCTTGACTAGGGGACTGAAAATGAATCTACAGGGACTGGCCACAAAGTCCAGATGAGGGTGTATTAAGAGCTATGCTTTTTCCTTTCTTATTGCTGCTTTTGTTTTCACACCTTAACCTACCTTTCTTCAGTGCAGTGTCTGGGCCCTGTTTTTCACATGTTCTGTTTTTGAGCCCAGTCACAGGCCTCAGAGAAGGCCGGTGCCCTTTGAGGCCTGAATGCTTCCTCTGCCAGTAGCAGGGCCCCAGGGCTTCTGACAGCAGCAAGGGCCCTGTGAGGAGTGGCCTCGAGCGATCAGGTGGGCTCAGCTGAGCCACCTCCACTGGCCTGGGTCCTGTTCCTGGGGCTCCCAGCTCTGTCTGCCTTGACCTCTCCATGCCCCCTGCTCCAGGGCTCACCTGCTGCCGTCGCCGTGCCAACGGAACCCTCAGGCTGGGCAGAGCATTGTGAAATGACAGCCTCCCCTCCCCCGCCGGGGCCTGGGCCCAGGGCTGGAAGCTTGCAAGGCAAAGACACACCACAGCTCAGCTTCTCCTGAGCTGCTCCAGAGCTCGACCCCCCGGGGCCCCGGGGCCCCAGGGCTGGGGCTCAGAGCAGGAAAGGGCGTTTTATTGGAATGTCCTTTCCTTCTTGATGATTCCTACAAACCGTTTTAAGCTCTGTACATATAGAAAAGCAACATGTGTCATGCCATTTGGGACATGCTGTTCACATGTCTAGCTCCACTAAAACCCTCCTCAGCATATTTCCGAGGCATCAAGGATGAACCAGGAACAGTGCACGGCCCTGACAAATCTGCTTCACTGTCCCAGCTTTAACAGACATCTGAGTGTCACACTACATGGCAGGTCCTGCCAGGGCAACAGCAGGGGAAGCTTCACTCGCACAGTGCTACAGCATGGGCTTCCCTCCTAGTGAACGGGTGCAGCAGGGCAAACTCCTGTCACAGAGAATGGGCACAACCACACTGCAAGCTTCATTCACACATGGTCTGGCTTCCGACAGCAAAGCAAGCCTCCTACATTGCACATACTGCACTGTAAAGCGTTAGTCTTTGGACAGCAGAGCTATCCCTCTGCATCACACATACTGGACACCCTGAAGGGCCTCCTCCAGATTGAATTGTTACTGGATCGCCGTCCTATCCCCCTGCCCCAAACCTCTCCCATTGACTGTCAGCATGCTTCTCCTTACCTTCCTGCAGATACAGCACCCCTCTAGGCCTAACGGATGGCACGCCAAGCTTCACGGGGCACTTTAAGGTATTCAGTCTCCACCTTTTATCTGTCCTGCTCCTCATTTCACCACGAAGAACCACTGGCAGTATTTCAACATCATTTTGAAACTGAAGTTATGGAACAGCTACAAAACCAGGGGAATGGCGCGGCAGGGGATTTCATTCCATTTCATTCTGCCCTTTGGCTGTGTGTGCGCAGTGTCAGAAGAGTTTGAGGACTGCAGAAGACACTGGAATAGATTTCTGGGCGAAAGCGCCAGAGATTCTGGCCCCTGCCCCGATCGCCTTACAAACGCCTTACAAACGCCTGGCGGGCTTTGCTGGCGGGCAAATGTCTGAGTTGGACACTCAGCGCAGTACCTGAGGAAATTAGAGTGAGGTTTGACTCAGGGACAAGCCTGCCAACCTATGTACTATGGCAGCTGAATGGGGGCATGGGGTCCTCGTGTCTCAGGGATCTGCTTCTCTTATCCAAAACATCTTGCCTCCCATCAGCCTTAGCACCTAGCATATGGTAATGAGTGGAGTCTCTACACTTCCCCCGTTGCACATTTGTCAATTCCCAGAGCTCTGTGGCAGACAGGGTAAATGTATCTATGTGTGAGAGAGAGAGGGAGCCAGATAGAGAGAGAGAAAGAGAGAGGGAGAGGGGGGGGGAGCAGGCTCTGACAGTCACAATGAGAGAAAAGTGAAGTTGCATCCCCTCAAGCACTCCCCTGCACCCATCAACACAACAGCAAAGTTAGCTTGCATGTTCCCCGTTCTCCCCACTAACCCACCCACCCACCCTCCTCTCTTTCAGGACTTGCAGAGTGCCTAGAGACCCTGGAAATGATGGCAGCGGAGCATGGTACAAACACAAATATCAAAATAGAACTATTCCCCTACTGTCTACAAAACCAAGGAACTACTTCACCTTTGTTTTTTTCCACTTCACATTACAAGAGAAAGACGTCCTTCGTTGGCCCTTTTTACGCACTACCATTCGGTTTACACATTTCATCCTGTTGAGTCTCCCAGTCGGCAAGAGCTATATATTTGGGTGGGTGATCCCAATGAAGTCAATGGAAATAGAGAAGGTGTTAGAACGGTGATGATTGTGTGCTGCAAGTGTCTTTCCCTTGAAGTCCATAGATATCATGGCCTTGACTAGGGGGTGGTCGAAGTGGCCGATAATTTGCTCAGCAGAAAAAATGCAGAATTTTGGGCAAATTCTGCCACTTCGCCTGCTCTGCCCACAGAGAGAAATTGCCAATTTCAGGCTTTTTCTCCCTGAAATTCGGTTTTTTTATGGGAAATGTTTTTTGGTGGCCACAAGAAGTTTCAGACTGAAAACAGATAGTTTGTGAAAAAAACACCATTTCAGATGGTTTGCCAAAGACATTGATTTTTTCCATTAAATTTTGTTTTAGCGGTCAAAAACATGATATTTCAGGGAAAAAACACATTTCAGGAAGCAAAATCTGCATAGAAAATTGGCACAACAGCCAAAAAATGTCCCTGCAGACAGAACAGAGCTGGAGGCGAATTTAGGCAATATCGTTCCACCAGTAGTGAGGGTAACTTTGCCCACCCCTAGCCTTGACTAGGGGACTGAAAATGAATCTACAGGGACTGGCCACAAAGTCCAGATGAGGGTGTATTAAGAGCTATGCTTTTTCCTTTCTTATTGCTGCTTTTGTTTTCACACCTTAACCTACCTTTCTTCAGTGCAGTGTCTGGGCCCTGTTTTTCACATGTTCTGTTTTTGAGCCCAGTCACAGGCCTCAGAGAAGGCCGGTGCCCTTTGAGGCCTGAATGCTTCCTCCGCCAGTAGCAGGGCCCCAGGGCTTCTGACAGCAGCAGAGGCCCTGTGAGGAGTGGCCTCGAGCCGTCAGGTGGGCTCAGCTGAGCCACCTCCACTGGCCTGGGTCCTGTTCCTGGGGCTCCCAGCTCTGTCTGCCTTGACCTCTCCATGCCCCCTGCTCCAGGGCTCACCTGCTGCCGTCGCCGTGCCAACGGAACCCTCAGGCTGGGCAGAGCATTGTGAAATGACAGCCTCCCCTCCCCCGCCGGGGCCTGGGCCCAGGGCTGGGAGCTTGCAAGGCAAAGACACACCACAGCTCAGCTTCTCCTGAGCTGCTCCAGAGCTCGACCCCCCGGGGCCCCGGGGCCCCAGGGCTGGGGCTCAGAGCAGGAAAGGGCGTTTTATTGGAATGTCCTTTCCTTCTTGATGATTCCTACAAACCGTTTTAAGCTCTGTACATATAGAAAAGCAACATGTGTCATGCCATTTGGGACATGCTGTTCACATGTCTAGCTCCACTAAAACCCTCCTCAGCATATTTCCGAGGCATCAAGGATGAACCAGGAACAGTGCACGGCCCTGACAAATCTGCTTCACTGTCCCAGCTTTAACAGACATCTGAGTGTCACACTACATGGCAGGTCCTGCCAGGGCAACAGCAGGGGAAGCTTCACTCGCACAGTGCTACAGCATGGGCTTCCCTCCTAGTGAACGGGTGCAGCAGGGCAAACTCCTGTCACAGAGAATGGGCACAACCACACTGCAAGCTTCATTCACACATGGTCTGGCTTCCGACAGCAAAGCAAGCCTCCTACATTGCACATACTGCACTGTAAAGCGTTAGTCTTTGGACAGCAGAGCTATCCCTCTGCATCACACATACTGGACACCCTGAAGGGCCTCCTCCAGATTGAATTGTTACTGGATCGCCGTCCTATCCCCCTGCCCCAAACCTCTCCCATTGACTGTCAGCATGCTTCTCCTTACCTTCCTGCAGATACAGCACCCCTCTAGGCCTAACGGATGGCACGCCAAGCTTCACGGGGCACTTTAAGGTATTCAGTCTCCACCTTTTATCTGTCCTGCTCCTCATTTCACCACGAAGAACCACTGGCAGTATTTCAACATCATTTTGAAACTGAAGTTATGGAACAGCTACAAAACCAGGGGAATGGCGCGGCAGGGGATTTCATTCCATTTCATTCTGCCCTTTGGCTGTGTGTGCGCAGTGTCAGAAGAGTTTGAGGACTGCAGAAGACACTGGAATAGATTTCTGGGCGAAAGCGCCAGAGATTCTGGCCCCTGCCCCGATCGCCTTACAAACGCCTTACAAACGCCTGGCGGCCTTTGCCCTGGCGGGCAAATGTCTGAGTTGGACACTCAGCGCAGTACCTGAGGAAATTAGAGTGAGGTTTGACTCAGGGACAAGCCTGCCAACCTATGTACTATGGCAGCTGAATGGGGGCATGGGGTCCTCATGTCGCAGGGATCTGCTTCTCTTATCCAAAACATCTTGCCTCCCATCAGCCTTAGCACCTAGCATATGGTAATGAGTGGAGTCTCTACACTTCCCCCGTTGCACATTTGTCAATTCCCAGAGCTCTGTGGCAGACAGGGTAAATGTATCTATGTGTGAGAGAGAGAGGGAGCCAGATAGAGAGAGAGAAAGAGAGAGAGAGAGGGGGGGGAGCAGGCTCTGACAGTCACAATGAGAGAAAAGTGAAGTTGCATCCCCTCAAGCACTCCCCTGCACCCATCAACACAACAGCAAAGTTAGCTTGCATGTTCCCCGTTCTCCCCACTAACCCACCCACCCACCCTCCTCTCTTTCAGGACTTGCAGAGTGCCTAGAGACCCTGGAAATGATGGCAGCGGAGCATGGTACAAACACAAATATCAAAATAGAACTATTCCCCTACTGTCTACAAAACCAAGGAACTACTTCACCTTTGTTTTTTTCCACTTCACATTACAAGAGAAAGACGTCCTTCGTTGGCCCTTTTTACGCACTACCATTCGGTTTACACATTTCATCCTGTTGAGTCTCCCAGTCGGCAAGAGCTATATATTTGGGTGGGTGATCCCAATGAAGTCAATGGAAATAGAGAAGGTGTTAGAACGGTGATGATTGTGTGCTGCAAGTGTCTTTCCCTTGAAGTCCATAGATATCATGGCCTTGACTAGGGGGTGGTCGAAGTGGCCGATAATTTGCTCAGCAGAAAAAATGCAGAATTTTGGGCAAATTCTGCCACTTCGCCTGCTCTGCCCACAGAGAGAAATTGCCAATTTCAGGCTTTTTCTCCCTGAAATTCGGTTTTTTTATGGGAAATGTTTTTTGGTGGCCACAAGAAGTTTCAGACTGAAAACAGATAGTTTGTGAAAAAAACACCATTTCAGATGGTTTGCCAGAAGACATTGATTTTTTCCATTAAATTTTGTTTTAGCGGTCAAAAACATGATATTTCAGGGAAAAAACACATTTCAGGAAGCAAAATCTGCATAGAAAATTGGCACAACAGCCAAAAAATGTCCCTGCAGACAGAACAGAGCTGGAGGCGAATTTAGGCAATATCGTTCCACCAGTAGTGAGGGTAACTTTGCCCACCCCTAGCCTTGACTAGGGGACTGAAAATGAATCTACAGGGACTGGCCACAAAGTCCAGATGAGGGTGTATTAAGAGCTATGCTTTTTCCTTTCTTATTGCTGCTTTTGTTTTCACACCTTAACCTACCTTTCTTCAGTGCAGTATCTGGGCCCTGTTTTTCACATGTTCTGTTTTTGAGCCCAGTCACAGGCCTCAGAGAAGGCCGGTGCCCTTTGAGGCCTGAATGCTTCCTCTGCCAGTAGCAGGGCCCCAGGGCTTCTGACAGCAGCAAGGGCCCTGTGAGGAGTGGCCTCGAGCGATCAGGTGGGCTCAGCTGAGCCACCTCCACTGGCCTGGGTCCTGTTCCTGGGGCTCCCAGCTCTGTCTGCCTTGACCTCTCCACGCCCCCTGCTCCAGGGCTCACCTGCTGCCGTCGCCGTGCCAACGGAACCCTCAGGCTGGGCAGAGCATTGTGAAATGACAGCCTCCCCTCCCCCGCCGGGGCCTGGGCCCAGGGCTGGGAGCTTGCAAGGCAAAGACACACCACAGCTCAGCTTCTCCTGAGCTGCTCCAGAGCTCGACCCCCCGGGGCCCCGGGGCCCCAGGGCTGGGGCTCAGAGAAGGAAAGGGCGTTTTATTGGAATGTCCTTTCCTTCTTGATGATTCCTACAAACCGTTTTAAGCTCTGTACATATAGAAAAGCAACATGTGTCATGCCATTTGGGACATGCTGTTCACATGTCTAGCTCCACTAAAACCCTCCTCAGCATATTTCCGAGGCATCAAGGATGAACCAGGAACAGTGCACGGCCCTGACAAATCTGCTTCACTGTCCCAGCTTTAACAGACATCTGAGTGTCACACTACATGGCAGGTCCTGCCAGGGCAACAGCAGGGGAAGCTTCACTCGCACAGTGCTACAGCATGGGCTTCCCTCCTAGTGAACGGGTGCAGCAGGGCAAACTCCTGTCACAGAGAATGGGCACAACCACACTGCAAGCTTCATTCACACATGGTCTGGCTTCCGACAGCAAAGCAAGCCTCCTACATTGCACATACTGCACTGTAAAGCGTTAGTCTTTGGACAGCAGAGCTATCCCTCTGCATCACACATACTGGACACCCTGAAGGGCCTCCTCCAGATTGAATTGTTACTGGATCGCCGTCCTATCCCCCTGCCCCAAACCTCTCCCATTGACTGTCAGCATGCTTCTCCTTACCTTCCTGCAGATACAGCACCCCTCTAGGCCTAACGGATGGCACGCCAAGCTTCACGGGGCACTTTAAGGTATTCAGTCTCCACCTTTTATCTGTCCTGCTCCTCATTTCACCACGAAGAACCACTGGCAGTATTTCAACATCATTTTGAAACTGAAGTTATGGAACAGCTACAAAACCAGGGGAATGGCGCGGCAGGGGATTTCATTCCATTTCATTCTGCCCTTTGGCTGTGTGTGCGCAGTGTCAGAAGAGTTTGAGGACTGCAGAAGACACTGGAATAGATTTCTGGGCGAAAGCGCCAGAGATTCTGGCCCCTGCCCCGATCGCCTTACAAACGCCTTACAAACGCCTGGCGGGCTTTGCCCTGGCGGGCAAATGTCTGAGTTGGACACTCAGCGCAGTACCTGAGGAAATTAGAGTGAGGTTTGACTCAGGGACAAGCCTGCCAACCTATGTACTATGGCAGCTGAATGGGGGCATGGGGTCCTCATGTCTCAGGGATCTGCTTCTCTTATCCAAAACATCTTGCCTCCCATCAGCCTTAGCACCTAGCATATGGTAATGAGTGGAGTCTCTACACTTCCCCCGTTGCACATTTGTCAATTCCCAGAGCTCTGTGGCAGACAGGGTAAATGTATCTATGTGTGAGAGAG
The DNA here is from genome assembly GCF_040938575.1 of Ambystoma mexicanum. Taxonomy (NCBI): domain Eukaryota; kingdom Metazoa; phylum Chordata; class Amphibia; order Caudata; family Ambystomatidae; genus Ambystoma; species Ambystoma mexicanum. The sequence continues at coordinate 1,096,279,936 of NC_090941.1, forward strand.
AGAGGGAGCCAGATAGAGAGAGAGAAAGAGAGAGAGAGAGGGGGGGGAGCAGGCTCTGACAGTCACAATGAGAGAAAAGTGAAGTTGCATCCCCTCAATCACTCCCCTGCACCCATCAACACAACAGCAAAGTTAGCTTGCATGTTCCCCGTTCTCCCCACTAACCCACCCACCCACCCTCCTCTCTTTCAGGACTTGCAGAGTGCCTAGAGACCCTGGAAATGATGGCAGCGGAGCATGGTACAAACACAAATATCAAAATAGAACTATTCCCCTACTGTCTACAAAACCAAGGAACTACTTCACCTTTGTTTTTTTCCACTTCACATTACAAGAGAAAGACGTCCTTCGTTGGCCCTTTTTACGCACTACCATTCGGTTTACACATTTCATCCTGTTGAGTCTCCCAGTCGGCAAGAGCTATATATTTGGGTGGGTGATCCCAATGAAGTCAATGGAAATAGAGAAGGTGTTAGAACGGTGATGATTGTGTGCTGCAAGTGTCTTTCCCTTGAAGTCCATAGATATCATGGCCTTGACTAGGGGGTGGTCGAAGTGGCCGATAATTTGCTCAGCAGAAAAAATGCAGAATTTTGGGCAAATTCTGCCACTTCGCCTGCTCTGCCCACAGAGAGAAATTGCCAATTTCAGGCTTTTTCTCCCTGAAATTCGGTTTTTTTATGGGAAATGTTTTTTGGTGGCCACAAGAAGTTTCAGACTGAAAACAGATAGTTTGTGAAAAAAACACCATTTCAGATGGTTTGCCAGAAGACATTGATTTTTTCCATTAAATTTTGTTTTAGCGGTCAAAAACATGATATTTCAGGGAAAAAACACATTTCAGGAAGCAAAATCTGCATAGAAAATTGGCACAACAGCCAAAAAATGTCCCTGCAGACAGAACAGAGCTGGAGGCGAATTTAGGCAATATCGTTCCACCAGTAGTGAGGGTAACTTTGCCCACCCCTAGCCTTGACTAGGGGACTGAAAATGAATCTACAGGGACTGGCCACAAAGTCCAGATGAGGGTGTATTAAGAGCTATGCTTTTTCCTTTCTTATTGCTGCTTTTGTTTTCACACCTTAACCTACCTTTCTTCAGTGCAGTGTCTGGGCCCTGTTTTTCACATGTTCTGTTTTTGAGCCCAGTCACAGGCCTCAGAGAAGGCCGGTGCCCTTTGAGGCCTGAATGCTTCCTCTGCCAGTAGCAGGGCCCCAGGGCTTCTGACAGCAGCAAGGGCCCTGTGAGGAGTGGCCTCGAGCGATCAGGTGGGCTCAGCTGAGCCACCTCCACTGGCCTGGGTCCTGTTCCTGGGGCTCCCAGCTCTGTCTGCCTTGACCTCTCCATGCCCCCTGCTCCAGGGCTCACCTGCTGCCGTCGCCGTGCCAACGGAACCCTCAGGCTGGGCAGAGCATTGTGAAATGACAGCCTCCCCTCCCCCGCCGCCGGGGCCTGGGCCCAGGGCTGGGAGCTTGCAAGGCAAAGACACACCACAGCTCAGCTTCTCCTGAGCTGCTCCAGAGCTCGACCCCCCGGGGCCCCGGGGCCCCAGGGCTGGGGCTCAGAGCAGGAAAGGGCGTTTTATTGGAATGTCCTTTCCTTCTTGATGATTCCTACAAACCGTTTTAAGCTCTGTACATATAGAAAAGCAACATGTGTCATGCCATTTGGGACATGCTGTTCACATGTCTAGCTCCACTAAAACCCTCCTCAGCATATTTCCGAGGCATCAAGGATGAACCAGGAACAGTGCACGGCCCTGACAAATCTGCTTCACTGTCCCAGCTTTAACAGACATCTGAGTGTCACACTACATGGCAGGTCCTGCCAGGGCAACAGCAGGGGAAGCTTCACTCGCACAGTGCTACAGCATGGGCTTCCCTCCTAGTGAACGGGTGCAGCAGGGCAAACTCCTGTCACAGAGAATGGGCACAACCACACTGCAAGCTTCATTCACACATGGTCTGGCTTCCGACAGCAAAGCAAGCCTCCTACATTGCACATACTGCACTGTAAAGCGTTAGTCTTTGGACAGCAGAGCTATCCCTCTGCATCACACATACTGGACACCCTGAAGGGCCTCCTCCAGATTGAATTTTTACTGGATCGCCGTCCTATCCCCCTGCCCCAAACCTCTCCCATTGACTGTCAGCATGCTTCTCCTTACCTTCCTGCAGATACAGCACCCCTCTAGGCCTGACGGATGGCACGCCAAGCTTCACGGGGCACTTTAAGGTATTCAGTCTCCACCTTTTATCTGTCCTGCTCCTCATTTCACCACGAAGAACCACTGGCAGTATTTCAACATCATTTTGAAACTGAAGTTATGGAACAGCTACAAAACCAGGGGAATGGCGCGGCAGGGGATTTCATTCCATTTCATTCTGCCCTTTGGCTGTGTGTGCGCAGTGTCAGAAGAGTTTGAGGACTGCAGAAGACACTGGAATAGATTTCTGGGCGAAAGCGCCAGAGATTCTGGCCCCTGCCCCGATCGCCTTACAAACGCCTTACAAACGCCTGGCGGGCTTTGCCCTGGCGGGCAAATGTCTGAGTTGGACACTCAGCGCAGTACCTGAGGAAATTAGAGTGAGGTTTGACTCAGGGACAAGCCTGCCAACCTATGTACTATGGCAGCTGAATGGGGGCATGGGGTCCTCATGTCTCAGGGATCTGCTTCTCTTATCCAAAACATCTTGCCTCCCATCAGCCTTAGCACCTAGCATATGGTAATGAGTGGAGTCTCTACACTTCCCCCGTTGCACATTTGTCAATTCCCAGAGCTCTGTGGCAGACAGGGTAAATGTATCTATGTGTGAGAGAGAGAGGGAGCCAGATAGAGAGAGAGAAAGAGAGAGAGAGAGGGCGGGGAGCAGGCTCTGACAGTCACAATGAGAGAAAAGTGAAGTTGCATCCCCTCAAGCACTCCCCTGCACCCATCAACACAACAGCAAAGTTAGCTTGCATGTTCCCCATTCTCCCCACTAACCCACCCACCCACCCTCCTCTCTTTCAGGACTTGCAGAGTGCCTAGAGACCCTGGAAATGATGGCAGCGGAGCATGGTACAAACACAAATATCAAAATAGAACTATTCCCCTACTGTCTACAAAACCAAGGAACTACTTCACCTTTGTTTTTTTCCACTTCACATTACAAGAGAAAGACGTCCTTCGTTGGCCCTTTTTACGCACTACCATTCGGTTTACACATTTCATCCTGTTGAGTCTCCCAGTCGGCAAGAGCTATATATTTGGGTGGGTGATCCCAATGAAGTCAATGGAAATAGAGAAGGTGTTAGAACGGTGATGATTGTGTGCTGCAAGTGTCTTTCCCTTGAAGTCCATAGATATCATGGCCTTGACTAGGGGGTGGTCGAAGTGGCCGATAATTTGCTCAGCAGAAAAAATGCAGAATTTTGGGCAAATTCTGCCACTTCGCCTGCTCTGCCCACAGAGAGAAATTGCCAATTTCAGGCTTTTTCTCCCTGAAATTCGGTTTTTTTATGGGAAATGTTTTTTGGTGGCCACAAGAAGTTTCAGACTGAAAACAGATAGTTTGTGAAAAAAACACCATTTCAGATGGTTTGCCAGAAGACATTGATTTTTTCCATTAAATTTTGTTTTAGCGGTCAAAAACATGATATTTCAGGGAAAAAACACATTTCAGGAAGCAAAATCTGCATAGAAAATTGGCACAACAGCCAAAAAATGTCCCTGCAGACAGAACAGAGCTGGAGGCGAATTTAGGCAATATCGTTCCACCAGTAGTGAGGGTAACTTTGCCCACCCCTAGCCTTGACTAGGGGACTGAAAATGAATCTACAGGGACTGGCCACAAAGTCCAGATGAGGGTGTATTAAGAGCTATGCTTTTTCCTTTCTTATTGCTGCTTTTGTTTTCACACCTTAACCTACCTTTCTTCAGTGCAGTGTCTGGGCCCTGTTTTTCACATGTTCTGTTTTTGAGCCCAGTCACAGGCCTCAGAGAAGGCCGGTGCCCTTTGAGGCCTGAATGCTTCCTCTGCCAGTAGCAGGGCCCCAGGGCTTCTGACAGCAGCAAGGGCCCTGTGAGGAGTGGCCTCGAGCGATCAGGTGGGCTCAGCTGAGCCACCTCCACTGGCCTGGGTCCTGTTCCTGGGGCTCCCAGCTCTGTCTGCCTTGACCTCTCCATGCCCCCTGCTCCAGGGCTCACCTGCTGCCGTCGCCGTGCCAACGGAACCCTCAGGCTGGGCAGAGCATTGTGAAATGACAGCCCTCCTTCCCCGCCGCTGGGGCCTGGGCCCAGGGCTGGGAGCTTGCAAGGCAAAGACACACCACAGCTCAGCTTCTCCTGAGCTGCTCCAGAGCTCGACCCCCCGGGGCCCCGGGGCCCCAGGGCTGGGGCTCAGAGCAGGAAAGGGCGTTTTATTGGAATGTCCTTTCCTTCTTGATGATTCCTACAAACCGTTTTAAGCTCTGTACATATAGAAAAGCAACATGTGTCATGCCATTTGGGACATGCTGTTCACATGTCTAGCTCCACTAAAACCCTCCTCAGCATATTTCCGAGGCATCAAGGATGAACCAGGAACAGTGCACGGCCCTGACAAATCTGCTTCACTGTCCCAGCTTTAACAGACATCTGAGTGTCACACTACATGGCAGGTCCTGCCAGGGCAACAGCAGGGGAAGCTTCACTCGCACAGTGCTACAGCATGGGCTTCCCTCCTAGTGAACGGGTGCAGCAGGGCAAACTCCTGTCACAGAGAATGGGCACAACCACACTGCAAGCTTCATTCACACATGGTCTGGCTTCCGACAGCAAAGCAAGCCTCCTACATTGCACATACTGCACTGTAAAGCGTTAGTCTTTGGACAGCAGAGCTATCCCTCTGCATCACACATACTGGACACCCTGAAGGGCCTCCTCCAGATTGAATTTTTACTGGATCGCCGTCCTATCCCCCTGCCCCAAACCTCTCCCATTGACTGTCAGCATGCTTCTCCTTACCTTCCTGCAGATACAGCACCCCTCTAGGCCTAACGGATGGCACGCCAAGCTTCACGGGGCACTTTAAGGTATTCAGTCTCCACCTTTTATCTGTCCTGCTCCTCATTTCACCACGAAGAACCACTGGCAGTATTTCAACATCATTTTGAAACTGAAGTTATGGAACAGCTACAAAACCAGGGGAATGGCGCGGCAGGGGATTTCATTCCATTTCATTCTGCCCTTTGGCTGTGTGTGCGCAGTGTCAGAAGAGTTTGAGGACTGCAGAAGACACTGGAATAGATTTCTGGGCGAAAGCGCCAGAGATTCTGGCCCCTGCCCCGATCGCCTTACAAACGCCTTACAAACGCCTGGCGGGCTTTGCCCTGGCGGGCAAATGTCTGAGTTGGACACTCAGCGCAGTACCTGAGGAAATTAGAGTGAGGTTTGACTCAGGGACAAGCCTGCCAACCTATGTACTATGGCAGCTGAATGGGGGCATGGGGTCCTCATGTCTCAGGGATCTGCTTCTCTTATCCAAAACATCTTGCCTCCCATCAGCCTTAGCACCTAGCATATGGTAATGAGTGGAGTCTCTACACTTCCCCCGTTGCACATTTGTCAATTCCCAGAGCTCTGTGGCAGACAGGGTAAATGTATCTATGTGTGAGAGAGAGAGGGAGCCAGATAGAGAGAGAGAAAGAGAGAGAGAGAGGGGGGGGGAGCAGGCTCTGACAGTCACAATGAGAGAAAAGTGAAGTTGCATCCCCTCAAGCACTCCCCTGCACCCATCAACACAACAGCAAAGTTAGCTTGCATGTTCCCCATTCTCCCCACTAACCCACCCACCCACCCTCCTCTCTTTCAGGACTTGCAGAGTGCCTAGAGACCCTGGAAATGATGGCAGCGGAGCATGGTACAAACACAAATATCAAAATAGAACTATTCCCCTACTGTCTACAAAACCAAGGAACTACTTCACCTTTGTTTTTTTCCACTTCACATTACAAGAGAAAGACGTCCTTCGTTGGCCCTTTTTACGCACTACCATTCGGTTTACACATTTCATCCTGTTGAGTCTCCCAGTCGGCAAGAGCTATATATTTGGGTGGGTGATCCCAATGAAGTCAATGGAAATAGAGAAGGTGTTAGAACGGTGATGATTGTGTGCTGCAAGTGTCTTTCCCTTGAAGTCCATAGATATCATGGCCTTGACTAGGGGGTGGTCGAAGTGGCCGATAATTTGCTCAGCAGAAAAAATGCAGAATTTTGGGCAAATTCTGCCACTTCGCCTGCTCTGCCCACAGAGAGAAATTGCCAATTTCAGGCTTTTTCTCCCTGAAATTCGGTTTTTTTATGGGAAATGTTTTTTGGTGGCCACAAGAAGTTTCAGACTGAAAACAGATAGTTTGTGAAAAAAACACCATTTCAGATGGTTTGCCAGAAGACATTGATTTTTTCCATTAAATTTTGTTTTAGCGGTCAAAAACATGATATTTCAGGGAAAAAACACATTTCAGGAAGCAAAATCTGCATAGAAAATTGGCACAACAGCCAAAAAATGTCCCTGCAGACAGAACAGAGCTGGAGGCGAATTTAGGCAATATCGTTCCACCAGTAGTGAGGGTAACTTTGCCCACCCCTAGCCTTGACTAGGGGACTGAAAATGAATCTACAGGGACTGGCCACAAAGTCCAGATGAGGGTGTATTAAGAGCTATGCTTTTTCCTTTCTTATTGCTGCTTTTGTTTTCACACCTTAACCTACCTTTCTTCAGTGCAGTGTCTGGGCCCTGTTTTTCACATGTTCTGTTTTTGAGCCCAGTCACAGGCCTCAGAGAAGGCCGGTGCCCTTTGAGGCCTGAATGCTTCCTCTGCCAGTAGCAGGGCCCCAGGGCTTCTGACAGCAGCAAGGGCCCTGTGAGGAGTGGCCTCGAGCGATCAGGTGGGCTCAGCTGAGCCACCTCCACTGGCCTGGGTCCTGTTCCTGGGGCTCCCAGCTCTGTCTGCCTTGACCTCTCCATGCCCCCTGCTCCAGGGCTCACCTGCTGCCGTCGCCGTGCCAACGGAACCCTCAGGCTGGGCAGAGCATTGTGAAATGACAGCCTCCCCTCCCCCGCCGCCGGGGCCTGGGCCCAGGGCTGGGAGCTTGCAAGGCAAAGACACACCACAGCTCAGCTTCTCCTGAGCTGCTCCAGAGCTCGACCCCCCGGGGCCCCGGGGCCCCAGGGCTGGGGCTCAGAGCAGGAAAGGGCGTTTTATTGGAATGTCCTTTCCTTCTTGATGATTCCTACAAACCGTTTTAAGCTCTGTACATATAGAAAAGCAACATGTGTCATGCCATTTGGGACATGCTGTTCACATGTCTAGCTCCACTAAAACCCTCCTCAGCATATTTCCGAGGCATCAAGGATGAACCAGGAACAGTGCACGGCCCTGACAAATCTGCTTCACTGTCCCAGCTTTAACAGACATCTGAGTGTCACACTACATGGCAGGTCCTGCCAGGGCAACAGCAGGGGAAGCTTCACTCGCACAGTGCTACAGCATGGGCTTCCCTCCTAGTGAACGGGTGCAGCAGGGCAAACTCCTGTCACAGAGAATGGGCACAACCACACTGCAAGCTTCATTCACACATGGTCTGGCTTCCGACAGCAAAGCAAGCCTCCTACATTGCACATACTGCACTGTAAAGCGTTAGTCTTTGGACAGCAGAGCTATCCCTCTGCATCACACATACTGGACACCCTGAAGGGCCTCCTCCAGATTGAATTGTTACTGGATCGCCGTCCTATCCCCCTGCCCCAAACCTCTCCCATTGACTGTCAGCATGCTTCTCCTTACCTTCCTGCAGATACAGCACCCCTCTAGGCCTAACGGATGGCACGCCAAGCTTCACGGGGCACTTTAAGGTATTCAGTCTCCACCTTTTATCTGTCCTGCTCCTCATTTCACCACGAAGAACCACTGGCAGTATTTCAACATCATTTTGAAACTGAAGTTATGGAACAGCTACAAAACCAGGGGAATGGCGCGGCAGGGGATTTCATTCCATTTCATTCTGCCCTTTGGCTGTGTGTGCGCAGTGTCAGAAGAGTTTGAGGACTGCAGAAGACACTGGAATAGATTTCTGGGCGAAAGCGCCAGAGATTCTGGCCCCTGCCCCGATCGCCTTACAAACGCCTTACAAACGCCTGGCGGGCTTTGCCCTGGCGGGCAAATGTCTGAGTTGGACACTCAGCGCAGTACCTGAGGAAATTAGAGTGAGGTTTGACTCAGGGACAAGCCTGCCAACCTATGTACTATGGCAGCTGAATGGGGGCATGGGGTCCTCATGTCTCAGGGATCTGCTTCTCTTATCCAAAACATCTTGCCTCCCATCAGCCTTAGCACCTAGCATATGGTAATGAGTGGAGTCTCTACACTTCCCCCGTTGCACATTTGTCAATTCCCAGAGCTCTGTGGCAGACAGGGTAAATGTATCTATGTGTGAGAGAGAGAGGGAGCCAGATAGAGAGAGAGAAAGAGAGAGAGAGGGGGGGGGGAGCGGGCTCTGACAGTCACAATGAGAGAAAAGTGAAGTTGCATCCCCTCAAGCACTCCCCTGCACCCATCAACGCAACAGCAAAGTTAGCTTGCATGTTCCCCGTTCTCCCCACTAACCCACCCACCCACCCTCCTCTCTTACAGGACTTGCAGAGTGCCTAGAGACCCTGGAAATGATGGCAGCGGAGCATGGTACAAACACAAATATCAAAATAGAACTATTCCCCTACTGTCTACAAAACCAAGGAACTACTTCACCTTTGTTTTTTTCCACTTCACATTACAAGAGAAAGACGTCCTTCGTTGGCCCTTTTTACGCACTACCATTCGGTTTACACATTTCATCCTGTTGAGTCTCCCAGTCGGCAAGAGCTATATATTTGGGTGGGTGATCCCAATGAAGTCAATGGAAATAGAGAAGGTGTTAGAACGGTGATGATTGTGTGCTGCAAGTGTCTTTCCCTTGAAGTCCATAGATATCATGGCCTTGACTAGGGGGTGGTCGAAGTGGCCGATAATTTGCTCAGCAGAAAAAATGCAGAATTTTGGGCAAATTCTGCCACTTCGCCTGCTCTGCCCACAGAGAGAAATTGCCAATTTCAGGCTTTTTCTCCCTGAAATTCGTTTTTTTTATGGGAAATGTTTTTTGGTGGCCACAAGAAGTTTCAGACTGAAAACAGATAGTTTGTGAAAAAAACACCATTTCAGATGGTTTGCCAGAAGACATTGATTTTTTCCATTAAATTTTGTTTTAGCGGTCAAAAACATGATATTTCAGGGAAAAAACACATTTCAGGAAGCAAAATCTGCATAGAAAATTGGCACAACAGCCAAAAAATGTCCCTGCAGACAGAACAGAGCTGGAGGCGAATTTAGGCAATATCGTTCCACCAGTAGTGAGGGTAACTTTGCCCACCCCTAGCCTTGACTAGGGGACTGAAAATGAATCTACAGGGACTGGCCACAAAGTCCAGATGAGGGTGTATTAAGAGCTATGCTTTTTCCTTTCTTATTGCTGCTTTTGTTTTCACACCTTAACCTACCTTTCTTCAGTGCAGTGTCTGGGCCCTGTTTTTCACATGTTCTGTTTTTGAGCCCAGTCACAGGCCTCAGAGAAGGCCGGTGCCCTTTGAGGCCTGAATGCTTCCTCTGCCAGTAGCAGGGCCCCAGGGCTTCTGACAGCAGCAAGGGCCCTGTGAGGAGTGGCCTCGAGCGATCAGGTGGGCTCAGCTGAGCCACCTCCACTGGCCTGGGTCCTGTTCCTGGGGCTCCCAGCTCTGTCTGCCTTGACCTCTCCATGCCCCCTGCTCCAGGGCTCACCTGCTGCCGTCGCCGTGCCAACGGAACCCTCAGGCTGGGCAGAGCATTGTGAAATGACAGCCTCCCCTCCCCCGCCGCCGGGGCCTGGGCCCAGGGCTGGGAGCTTGCAAGGCAAAGACACACCACAGCTCAGCTTCTCCTGAGCTGCTCCAGAGCTCGACCCCCCGGGGCCCCGGGGCCCCAGGGCTGGGGCTCAGAGCAGGAAAGGGCGTTTTATTGGAATGTCCTTTCCTTCTTGATGATTCCTACAAACCGTTTTAAGCTCTGTACATATAGAAAAGCAACATGTGTCATGCCATTTGGGACATGCTGTTCACATGTCTAGCTCCACTAAAACCCTCCTCAGCATATTTCCGAGGCATCAAGGATGAACCAGGAACAGTGCACGGCCCTGACAAATCTGCTTCACTGTCCCAGCTTTAACAGACATCTGAGTGTCACACTACATGGCAGGTCCTGCCAGGGCAACAGCAGGGGAAGCTTCACTCGCACAGTGCTACAGCATGGGCTTCCCTCCTAGTGAACGGGTGCAGCAGGGCAAACTCCTGTCACAGAGAATGGGCACAACCACACTGCAAGCTTCATTCACACATGGTCTGGCTTCCGACAGCAAAGCAAGCCTCCTACATTGCACATACTGCACTGTAAAGCGTTAGTCTTTGGACAGCAGAGCTATCCCTCTGCATCACACATACTGGACACCCTGAAGGGCCTCCTCCAGATTGAATTGTTACTGGATCGCCGTCCTATCCCCCTGCCCCAAACCTCTCCCATTGACTGTCAGCATGCTTCTCCTTACCTTCCTGCAGATACAGCACCCCTCTAGGCCTAACGGATGGCACGCCAAGCTTCACGGGGCACTTTAAGGTATTCAGTCTCCACCTTTTATCTGTCCTGCTCCTCATTTCACCACGAAGAACCACTGGCAGTATTTCAACATCATTTTGAAACTGAAGTTATGGAACAGCTACAAAACCAGGGGAATGGCGCGGCAGGGGATTTCATTCCATTTCATTCTGCCCTTTGGCTGTGTGTGCGCAGTGTCAGAAGAGTTTGAGGACTGCAGAAGACACTGGAATAGATTTCTGGGCGAAAGCGCCAGAGATTCTGGCCCCTGCCCCGATCGCCTTACAAACGCCTTACAAACGCCTGGCGGGCTTTGCCCTGGCGGGCAAATGTCTGAGTTGGACACTCAGCGCAGTACCTGAGGAAATTAGAGTGAGGTTTGACTCAGGGACAAGCCTGCCAACCTATGTACTATGGCAGCTGAATGGGGGCATGGGGTCCTCATGTCTCAGGGATCTGCTTCTCTTATCCAAAACATCTTGCCTCCCATCAGCCTTAGCACCTAGCATATGGTAATGAGTGGAGTCTCTACACTTCCCCCGTTGCACATTTGTCAATTCCCAGAGCTCTGTGGCAGACAGGGTAAATGTATCTATGTGTGAGAGAGAGAGGGAGCCAGATAGAGAGAGAGAAAGAGAGAGAGAGGGGGGGGGGAGCGGGCTCTGACAGTCACAATGAGTGAAAAGTGAAGTTGCATCCCCTCAAGCACTCCCCTGCACCCATCAACGCAACAGCAAAGTTAGCTTGCATGTTCCCCGTTCTCCCCACTAACCCACCCACCCACCCTCCTCTCTTACAGGACTTGCAGAGTGCCTAGAGACCCTGGAAATGATGGCAGCGGAGCATGGTACAAACACAAATATCAAAATAGAACTATTCCCCTACTGTCTACAAAACCAAGGAACTACTTCACCTTTGTTTTTTTCCACTTCACATTACAAGAGAAAGACGTCCTTCGTTGGCCCTTTTTACGCACTACCATTCGGTTTACACATTTCATCCTGTTGAGTCTCCCAGTCGGCAAGAGCTATATATTTGGGTGGGTGATCCCAATGAAGTCAATGGAAATAGAGAAGGTGTTAGAACGGTGATGATTGTGTGCTGCAAGTGTCTTTCCCTTGAAGTCCATAGATATCATGGCCTTGACTAGGGGGTGGTCGAAGTGGCCGATAATTTGCTCAGCAGAAAAAATGCAGAATTTTGGGCAAATTCTGCCACTTCGCCTGCTCTGTCCACAGAGAGAAATTGCCAATTTCAGGCTTTTTCTCCCTGAAATTCGGTTTTTTTATGGGAAATGTTTTTTGGTGGCCACAAGAAGTTTCAGACTGAAAACAGATAGTTTGTGAAAAAAACACCATTTCAGATGGTTTGCCAGAAGACATTGATTTTTTCCATTAAATTTTGTTTTAGCGGTCAAAAACATGATATTTCAGGGAAAAAACACATTTCAGGAAGCAAAATCTGCATAGAAAATTGGCACAACAGCCAAAAAATGTCCCTGCAGACAGAACAGAGCTGGAGGCGAATTTAGGCAATATCGTTCCACCAGTAGTGAGGGTAACTTTGCCCACCCCTAGCCTTGACTAGGGGACTGAAAATGAATCTACAGGGACTGGCCACAAAGTCCAGATGAGGGTGTATTAAGAGCTATGCTTTTTCCTTTCTTATTGGTGCTTTTGTTTTCACACCTTAACCTACCTTTCTTCAGTGCAGTGTCTGGGCCCTGTTTTTCACATGTTCTGTTTTTGAGCCCAGTCACAGGCCTCAGAGAAGGCCGGTGCCCTTTGAGGCCTGAAGGCTCCCTCCACCAGTAGCAGGGCCCCAGGGCTTCTGACAGCAGCAGAGGCCCTGTGAGGAGTGGCCTCGAGCCGTCAGGTGGGCTCAGCTGAGCCACCTCCACTGGCCTGGGTCCTGTTCCTGGGGCTCCCAGCTCTGTCTGCCTTGACCTCTCCACGCCCCCTGCTCCAGGGCTCACCTGCTGCCGTCGCCGTGCCAACGGAACCCTCAGGCTGGGCAGAGCATTGTGAAATGACAGCCTCCCCTCCCCCGCCGGGGCCTGGGCCCAGGGCTGGGAGCTTGCAAGGCAAAGACACACCACAGCTCAGCTTCTCCTGAGCTGCTCCAGAGCTCGACCCCCCGGGGCCCCGGGGCCCCAGGGCTGGGGCTCAGAGCAGGAAAGGGCGTTTTATTGGAATGTCCTTTCCTTCTTGATGATTCCTACAAACCGTTTTAAGCTCTGTACATATAGAAAAGCAACATGTGTCATGCCATTTGGGACATGCTGTTCACATGTCTAGCTCCACTAAAACCCTCCTCAGCATATTTCCGAGGCATCAAGGATGAACCAGGAACAGTGCACGGCCCTGACAAATCTGCTTCACTGTCCCAGCTTTAACAGACATCTGAGTGTCACACTACATGGCAGGTCCTGCCAGGGCAACAGCAGGGGAAGCTTCACTCGCACAGTGCTACAGCATGGGCTTCCCTCCTAGTGAACGGGTGCAGCAGGGCAAACTCCTGTCACAGAGAATGGGCACAACCACACTGCAAGCTTCATTCACACATGGTCTGGCTTCCGACAGCAAAGCAAGCCTCCTACATTGCACATACTGCACTGTAAAGCGTTAGTCTTTGGACAGCAGAGCTATCCCTCTGCATCACACATACTGGACACCCTGAAGGGCCTCCTCCAGATTGAATTGTTACTGGATCGCCGTCCTATCCCCCTGCCCCAAACCTCTCCCATTGACTGTCAGCATGCTTCTCCTTACCTTCCTGCAGATACAGCACCCCTCTAGGCCTAACGGATGGCACGCCAAGCTTCACGGGGCACTTTAAGGTATTCAGTCTCCACCTTTTATCTGTCCTGCTCCTCATTTCACCACGAAGAACCACTGGCAGTATTTCAACATCATTTTGAAACTGAAGTTATGGAACAGCTACAAAACCAGGGGAATGGCGCGGCAGGGGATTTCATTCCATTTCATTCTGCCCTTTGGCTGTGTGTGCGCAGTGTCAGAAGAGTTTGAGGACTGCAGAAGACACTGGAATAGATTTCTGGGCGAAAGCGCCAGAGATTCTGGCCCCTGCCCCGATCGCCTTACAAACGCCTTACAAACGCCTGGCGGGCTTTGCCCTGGCGGGCAAATGTCTGAGTTGGACACTCAGCGCAGTACCTGAGGAAATTAGAGTGAGGTTTGACTCAGGGACAAGCCTGCCAACCTATGTACTATGGCAGCTGAATGGGGGCATGGGGTCCTCATGTCTCAGGGATCTGCTTCTCTTATCCAAAACATCTTGCCTCCCATCAGCCTTAGCACCTAGCATATGGTAATGAGTGGAGTCTCTACACTTCCCCCGTTGCACATTTGTCAATTCCCAGAGCTCTGTGGCAGACAGGGTAAATGTATCTATGTGTGAGAGAGAGAGGGAGCCAGATAGAGAGAGAGAAAGAGAGAGAGAGAGGGGGGGAGCAGGCTCTGACAGTCACAATGAGAGAAAAGTGAAGTTGCATCCCCTCAAGCACTCCCCTGCACCCATCAACACAACAGCAAAGTTAGCTTGCATGTTCCCCATTCTCCCCACTAACCCACCCACCCACCCTCCTCTCTTTCAGGACTTGCAGAGTGCCTAGAGACCCTGGAAATGATGGCAGCGGAGCATGGTACAAACACAAATATCAAAATAGAACTATTCCCCTACTGTCTACAAAACCAAGGAACTACTTCACCTTTGTTTTTTTCCACTTCACATTACAAGAGAAAGACGTCCTTCGTTGGCCCTTTTTACGCACTACCATTCGGTTTACACATTTCATCCTGTTGAGTCTCCCAGTCGGCAAGAGCTATATATTTGGGTGGGTGATCCCAATGAAGTCAATGGAAATAGAGAAGGTGTTAGAACGGTGATGATTGTGTGCTGCAAGTGTCTTTCCCTTGAAGTCCATAGATATCATGGCCTTGACTAGGGGGTGGTCGAAGTGGCCGATAATTTGCTCAGCAGAAAAAATGCAGAATTTTGGGCAAATTCTGCCACTTCGCCTGCTCTGCCCACAGAGAGAAATTGCCAATTTCAGGCTTTTTCTCCCTGAAATTCGGTTTTTTTATGGGAAATGTTTTTTGGTGGCCACAAGAAGTTTCAGACTGAAAACAGATAGTTTGTGAAAAAAACACCATTTCAGATGGTTTGCCAGAAGACATTGATTTTTTCCATTAAATTTTGTTTTAGCGGTCAAAAACATGATATTTCAGGGAAAAAACACATTTCAGGAAGCAAAATCTGCATAGAAAATTGGCACAACAGCCAAAAAATGTCCCTGCAGACAGAACAGAGCTGGAGGCGAATTTAGGCAATATCGTTCCACCAGTAGTGAGGGTAACTTTGCCCACCCCTAGCCTTGACTAGGGGACTGAAAATGAATCTACAGGGACTGGCCACAAAGTCCAGATGAGGGTGTATTAAGAGCTATGCTTTTTCCTTTCTTATTGCTGCTTTTGTTTTCACACCTTAACCTACCTTTCTTCAGTGCAGTGTCTGGGCCCTGTTTTTCACATGTTCTGTTTTTGAGCCCAGTCACAGGCCTCAGAGAAGGCCGGTGCCCTTTGAGGCCTGAATGCTTCCTCTGCCAGTAGCAGGGCCCCAGGGCTTCTGACAGCAGCAAGGGCCCTGTGAGGAGTGGCCTCGAGCGATCAGGTGGGCTCAGCTGAGCCACCTCCACTGGCCTGGGTCCTGTTCCTGGGGCTCCCAGCTCTGTCTGCCTTGACCTCTCCATGCCCCCTGCTCCAGGGCTCACCTGCTGCCGTCGCCGTGCCAACGGAACCCTCAGGCTGGGCAGAGCATTGTGAAATGACAGCCTCCCCTCCCCCGCCGCCGGGGCCTGGGCCCAGGGCTGGGAGCTTGCAAGGCAAAGACACACCACAGCTCAGCTTCTCCTGAGCTGCTCCAGAGCTCGACCCCCCGGGGCCCCGGGGCCCCAGGGCTGGGGCTCAGAGCAGGAAAGGGCGTTTTATTGGAATGTCCTTTCCTTCTTGATGATTCCTACAAACCGTTTTAAGCTCTGTACATATAGAAAAGCAACATGTGTCATGCCATTTGGGACATGCTGTTCACATGTCTAGCTCCACTAAAACCCTCCTCAGCATATTTCCGAGGCATCAAGGATGAACCAGGAACAGTGCACGGCCCTGACAAATCTGCTTCACTGTCCCAGCTTTAACAGACATCTGAGTGTCACACTACATGGCAGGTCCTGCCAGGGCAACAGCAGGGGAAGCTTCACTCGCACAGTGCTACAGCATGGGCTTCCCTCCTAGTGAACGGGTGCAGCAGGGCAAACTCCTGTCACAGAGAATGGGCACAACCACACTGCAAGCTTCATTCACACATGGTCTGGCTTCCGACAGCAAAGCAAGCCTCCTACATTGCACATACTGCACTGTAAAGCGTTAGTCTTTGGACAGCAGAGCTATCCCTCTGCATCACACATACTGGACACCCTGAAGGGCCTCCTCCAGATTGAATTGTTACTGGATCGCCGTCCTATCCCCCTGCCCCAAACCTCTCCCATTGACTGTCAGCATGCTTCTCCTTACCTTCCTGCAGATACAGCACCCCTCTAGGCCTAACGGATGGCACGCCAAGCTTCACGGGGCACTTTAAGGTATTCAGTCTCCACCTTTTATCTGTCCTGCTCCTCATTTCACCATGAAGAACCACTGGCAGTATTTCAACATCATTTTGAAACTGAAGTTATGGAACAGCTACAAAACCAGGGGAATGGCGCGGCAGGGGATTTCATTCCATTTCATTCTGCCCTTTGGCTGTGTGTGCGCAGTGTCAGAAGAGTTTGAGGACTGCAGAAGACACTGGAATAGATTTCTGGGCGAAAGCGCCAGAGATTCTGGCCCCTGCCCCGATCGCCTTACAAACGCCTTACAAACGCCTGGCGGGCTTTGCCCTGGCGGGCAAATGTCTGAGTTGGACACTCAGCGCAGTACCTGAGGAAATTAGAGTGAGGTTTGACTCAGGGACAAGCCTGCCAACCTATGTACTATGGCAGCTGAATGGGGGCATGGGGTCCTCATGTCTCAGGGATCTGCTTCTCTTATCCAAAACATCTTGCCTCCCATCAGCCTTAGCACCTAGCATATGGTAATGAGTGGAGTCTCTACACTTCCCCCGTTGCACATTTGTCAATTCCCAGAGCTCTGTGGCAGACAGGGTAAATGTATCTATGTGTGAGAGAGAGAGGGAGCCAGATAGAGAGAGAGAAAGAGAGAGAGAGGGGGGGGGAGCGGGCTCTGACAGTCACAATGAGAGAAAAGTGAAGTTGCATCCCCTCAAGCACTCCCCTGCACCCATCAACGCAACAGCAAAGTTAGCTTGCATGTTCCCCGTTCTCCCCACTAACCCACCCACCCACCCTCCTCTCTTACAGGACTTGCAGAGTGCCTAGAGACCCTGGAAATGATGGCAGCGGAGCATGGTACAAACACAAATATCAAAATAGAACTATTCCCCTACTGTCTACAAAACCAAGGAACTACTTCACCTTTGTTTTTTTCCACTTCACATTACAAGAGAAAGACGTCCTTCGTTGGCCCTTTTTACGCACTACCATTCGGTTTACACATTTCATCCTGTTGAGTCTCCCAGTCGGCAAGAGCTATATATTTGGGTGGGTGATCCCAATGAAGTCAATGGAAATAGAGAAGGTGTTAGAACGGTGATGATTGTGTGCTGCAAGTGTCTTTCCCTTGAAGTCCATAGATATCATGGCCTTGACTAGGGGGTGGTCGAAGTGGCCGATAATTTGCTCAGCAGAAAAAATGCAGAATTTTGGGCAAATTCTGCCACTTCGCCTGCTCTGCCCACAGAGAGAAATTGCCAATTTCAGGCTTTTTCTCCCTGAAATTCGGTTTTTTTATGGGAAATGTTTTTTGGTGGCCACAAGAAGTTTCAGACTGAAAACAGATAGTTTGTGAAAAAAACACCATTTCAGATGGTTTGCCAGAAGACATTGATTTTTTCCATTAAATTTTGTTTTAGCGGTCAAAAACATGATATTTCAGGGAAAAAACACATTTCAGGAAGCAAAATCTGCATAGAAAATTGGCACAACAGCCAAAAAATGTCCCTGCAGACAGAACAGAGCTGGAGGCGAATTTAGGCAATATCGTTCCACCAGTAGTGAGGGTAACTTTGCCCACCCCTAGCCTTGACTAGGGGACTGAAAATGAATCTACAGGGACTGGCCACAAAGTCCAGATGAGGGTGTATTAAGAGCTATGCTTTTTCCTTTCTTATTGCTGCTTTTGTTTTCACACCTTAACCTACCTTTCTTCAGTGCAGTGTCTGGGCCCTGTTTTTCACATGTTCTGTTTTTGAGCCCAGTCACAGGCCTCAGAGAAGGCCGGTGCCCTTTGAGGCCTGAATGCTTCCTCTGCCAGTAGCAGGGCCCCAGGGCTTCTGACAGCAGCAAGGGCCCTGTGAGGAGTGGCCTCGAGCGATCAGGTGGGCTCAGCTGAGCCACCTCCACTGGCCTGGGTCCTGTTCCTGGGGCTCCCAGCTCTGTCTGCCTTGACCTCTCCATGCCCCCTGCTCCAGGGCTCACCTGCTGCCGTCGCCGTGCCAACGGAACCCTCAGGCTGGGCAGAGCATTGTGAAATGACAGCCTCCCCTCCCCCGCCGCTGGGGCCTGGGCCCAGGGCTGGGAGCTTGCAAGGCAAAGACACACCACAGCTCAGCTTCTCCTGAGCTGCTCCAGAGCTCGACCCCCCGGGGCCCCGGGGCCCCAGGGCTGGGGCTCAGAGCAGGAAAGGGCGTTTTATTGGAATGTCCTTTCCTTCTTGATGATTCCTACAAACCGTTTTAAGCTCTGTACATATAGAAAAGCAACATGTGTCATGCCATTTGGGACATGCTGTTCACATGTCTAGCTCCACTAAAACCCTCCTCAGCATATTTCCGAGGCATCAAGGATGAACCAGGAACAGTGCACGGCCCTGACAAATCTGCTTCACTGTCCCAGCTTTAACAGACATCTGAGTGTCACACTACATGGCAGGTCCTGCCAGGGCAACAGCAGGGGAAGCTTCACTCGCACAGTGCTACAGCATGGGCTTCCCTCCTAGTGAACGGGTGCAGCAGGGCAAACTCCTGTCACAGAGAATGGGCACAACCACACTGCAAGCTTCATTCACACATGGTCTGGCTTCCGACAGCAAAGCAAGCCTCCTACATTGCACATACTGCACTGTAAAGCGTTAGTCTTTGGACAGCAGAGCTATCCCTCTGCATCACACATACTGGACACCCTGAAGGGCCTCCTCCAGATTGAATTGTTACTGGATCGCCGTCCTATCCCCCTGCCCCAAACCTCTCCCATTGACTGTCAGCATGCTTCTCCTTACCTTCCTGCAGATACAGCACCCCTCTAGGCCTAACGGATGGCACGCCAAGCTTCACGGGGCACTTTAAGGTATTCAGTCTTCACCTTTTATCTGTCCTGCTCCTCATTTCACCACGAAGAACCACTGGCAGTATTTCAACATCATTTTGAAACTGAAGTTATGGAACAGCTACAAAACCAGGGGAATGGCGCGGCAGGGGATTTCATTCCATTTCATTCTGCCCTTTGGCTGTGTGTGCGCAGTGTCAGAAGAGTTTGAGGACTGCAGAAGACACTGGAATAGATTTCTGGGCGAAAGCGCCAGAGATTCTGGCCCCTGCCCCGATCGCCTTACAAACGCCTTACAAACGCCTGGCGGGCTTTGCCCTGGCGGGCAAATGTCTGAGTTGGACACTCAGCGCAGTACCTGAGGAAATTAGAGTGAGGTTTGACTCAGGGACAAGCCTGCCAACCTATGTACTATGGCAGCTGAATGGGGGCATGGGGTCCTCATGTCTCAGGGATCTGCTTCTCTTATCCAAAACATCTTGCCTCCCATCAGCCTTAGCACCTAGCATATGGTAATGAGTGGAGTCTCTACACTTCCCCCGTTGCACATTTGTCAATTCCCAGAGCTCTGTGGCAGACAGGGTAAATGTATCTATGTGTGAGAGAGAGAGGGAGCCAGATAGAGAGAGAGAAAGAGAGAGAGAGAGGGGGGGGAGCAGGCTCTGACAGTCACAATGAGAGAAAAGTGAAGTTGCATCCCCTCAAGCACTCCCCTGCACCCATCAACACAACAGCAAAGTTAGCTTGCATGTTCCCCGTTCTCCCCACTAACCCACCCACCCACCCTCCTCTCTTTCAGGACTTGCAGAGTGCCTAGAGACCCTGGAAATGATGGCAGCGGAGCATGGTACAAACACAAATATCAAAATAGAACTATTCCCCTACTGTCTACAAAACCAAGGAACTACTTCACCTTTGTTTTTTTCCACTTCACATTACAAGAGAAAGACGTCCTTCGTTGGCCCTTTTTACGCACTACCATTCAGTTTACACATTTCATCCTGTTGAGTCTCCCAGTCGGCAAGAGCTATATATTTGGGTGGGTGATCCCAATGAAGTCAATGGAAATAGAGAAGGTGTTAGAACGGTGATGATTGTGTGCTGCAAGTGTCTTTCCCTTGAAGTCCATAGATATCATGGCCTTGACTAGGGGGTGGTCGAAGTGGCCGATAATTTGCTCAGCAGAAAAAATGCAGAATTTTGGGCAAATTCTGCCACTTCGCCTGCTCTGCCCACAGAGAGAAATTGCCAATTTCAGGCTTTTTCTCCCTGAAATTCGGTTTTTTTATGGGAAATGTTTTTTGGTGGCCACAAGAAGTTTCAGACTGAAAACAGATAGTTTGTGAAAAAAACACCATTTCAGATGGTTTGCCAGAAGACATTGATTTTTTCCATTAAATTTTGTTTTAGCGGTCAAAAACATGATATTTCAGGGAAAAAACACATTTCAGGAAGCAAAATCTGCATAGAAAATTGGCACAACAGCCAAAAAATGTCCCTGCAGACAGAACAGAGCTGGAGGCGAATTTAGGCAATATCGTTCCACCAGTAGTGAGGGTAACTTTGCCCACCCCTAGCCTTGACTAGGGGACTGAAAATGAATCTACAGGGACTGGCCACAAAGTCCAGATGAGGGTGTATTAAGAGCTATGCTTTTTCCTTTCTTATTGCTGCTTTTGTTTTCACACCTTAACCTACCTTTCTTCAGTGCAGTGTCTGGGCCCTGATTTTCACATGTTCGGTTTTTGAGCCCAGTCACAGGCCTCAGAGAAGGCCGGTGCCCTTTGAGGCCTGAATGCTTCCTCCGCCAGTAGCAGGGCCCCAGGGCTTCTGACAGCAGCAGAGGCCCTGTGAGGAGTGGCCTCGAGCGATCAGGTGGGCTCAGCTGAGCCACCTCCACTGGCCTGGGTCCTGTTCCTGGGGCTCCCAGCTCTGTCTGCCTTGACCTCTCCATGCCCCCTGCTCCAGGGCTCACCTGCTGCCGTCGCCGTGCCAACGGAACCCTCAGGCTGGGCAGAGCATTGTGAAATGACAGCCTCCCCTCCCCCGCCGCTGGGGCCTGGGCCCAGGGCTGGGAGCTTGCAAGGCAAAGACACACCACAGCTCAGCTTCTCCTGAGCTGCTCCAGAGCTCGACCCCCCGGGGCCCCGGGGCCCCAGGGCTGGGGCTCAGAGCAGGAAAGGGCGTTTTATTGGAATGTCCTTTCCTTCTTGATGATTCCTACAAACCGTTTTAAGCTCTGTACATATAGAAAAGCAACATGTGTCATGCCATTTGGGACATGCTGTTCACATGTCTAGCTCCACTAAAACCCTCCTCAGCATATTTCCGAGGCATCAAGGATGAACCAGGAACAGTGCACGGCCCTGACAAATCTGCTTCACTGTCCCAGCTTTAACAGACATCTGAGTGTCACACTACATGGCAGGTCCTGCCAGGGCAACAGCAGGGGAAGCTTCACTCGCACAGTGCTACAGCATGGGCTTCCCTCCTAGTGAACGGGTGCAGCAGGGCAAACTCCTGTCACAGAGAATGGGCACAACCACACTGCAAGCTTCATTCACACATGGTCTGGCTTCC
Source organism: Ambystoma mexicanum (assembly GCF_040938575.1). NCBI lineage: Eukaryota > Metazoa > Chordata > Amphibia > Caudata > Ambystomatidae > Ambystoma > Ambystoma mexicanum. The sequence continues at coordinate 1,096,301,651 of NC_090941.1, forward strand.
GACAGCAAAGCAAGCCTCCTACATTGCACATACTGCACTGTAAAGCGTTAGTCTTTGGACAGCAGAGCTATCCCTCTGCATCACACATACTGGACACCCTGAAGGGCCTCCTCCAGATTGAATTGTTACTGGATCGCCGTCCTATCCCCCTGCCCCAAACCTCTCCCATTGACTGTCAGCATGCTTCTCCTTACCTTCCTGCAGATACAGCACCCCTCTAGGCCTAACGGATGGCACGCCAAGCTTCACGGGGCACTTTAAGGTATTCAGTCTTCACCTTTTATCTGTCCTGCTCCTCATTTCACCACGAAGAACCACTGGCAGTATTTCAACATCATTTTGAAACTGAAGTTATGGAACAGCTACAAAACCAGGGGAATGGCGCGGCAGGGGATTTCATTCCATTTCATTCTGCCCTTTGGCTGTGTGTGCGCAGTGTCAGAAGAGTTTGAGGACTGCAGAAGACACTGGAATAGATTTCTGGGCGAAAGCGCCAGAGATTCTGGCCCCTGCCCCGATCGCCTTACAAACGCCTTACAAACGCCTGGCGGGCTTTGCCCTGGCGGGCAAATGTCTGAGTTGGACACTCAGCGCAGTACCTGAGGAAATTAGAGTGAGGTTTGACTCAGGGACAAGCCTGCCAACCTATGTACTATGGCAGCTGAATGGGGGCATGGGGTCCTCATGTCTCAGGGATCTGCTTCTCTTATCCAAAACATCTTGCCTCCCATCAGCCTTAGCACCTAGCATATGGTAATGAGTGGAGTCTCTACACTTCCCCCGTTGCACATTTGTCAATTCCCAGAGCTCTGTGGCAGACAGGGTAAATGTATCTATGTGTGAGAGAGAGAGGGAGCCAGATAGAGAGAGAGAAAGAGAGAGAGAGAGGGGGGGGAGCAGGCTCTGACAGTCACAATGAGAGAAAAGTGAAGTTGCATCCCCTCAAGCACTCCCCTGCACCCATCAACACAACAGCAAAGTTAGCTTGCATGTTCCCCGTTCTCCCCACTAACCCACCCACCCACCCTCCTCTCTTTCAGGACTTGCAGAGTGCCTAGAGACCCTGGAAATGATGGCAGCGGAGCATGGTACAAACACAAATATCAAAATAGAACTATTCCCCTACTGTCTACAAAACCAAGGAACTACTTCACCTTTGTTTTTTTCCACTTCACATTACAAGAGAAAGACGTCCTTCGTTGGCCCTTTTTACGCACTACCATTCAGTTTACACATTTCATCCTGTTGAGTCTCCCAGTCGGCAAGAGCTATATATTTGGGTGGGTGATCCCAATGAAGTCAATGGAAATAGAGAAGGTGTTAGAACGGTGATGATTGTGTGCTGCAAGTGTCTTTCCCTTGAAGTCCATAGATATCATGGCCTTGACTAGGGGGTGGTCGAAGTGGCCGATAATTTGCTCAGCAGAAAAAATGCAGAATTTTGGGCAAATTCTGCCACTTCGCCTGCTCTGCCCACAGAGAGAAATTGCCAATTTCAGGCTTTTTCTCCCTGAAATTCGGTTTTTTTATGGGAAATGTTTTTTGGTGGCCACAAGAAGTTTCAGACTGAAAACAGATAGTTTGTGAAAAAAACACCATTTCAGATGGTTTGCCAGAAGACATTGATTTTTTCCATTAAATTTTGTTTTAGCGGTCAAAAACATGATATTTCAGGGAAAAAACACATTTCAGGAAGCAAAATCTGCATAGAAAATTGGCACAACAGCCAAAAAATGTCCCTGCAGACAGAACAGAGCTGGAGGCGAATTTAGGCAATATCGTTCCACCAGTAGTGAGGGTAACTTTGCCCACCCCTAGCCTTGACTAGGGGACTGAAAATGAATCTACAGGGACTGGCCACAAAGTCCAGATGAGGGTGTATTAAGAGCTATGCTTTTTCCTTTCTTATTGCTGCTTTTGTTTTCACACCTTAACCTACCTTTCTTCAGTGCAGTGTCTGGGCCCTGATTTTCACATGTTCGGTTTTTGAGCCCAGTCACAGGCCTCAGAGAAGGCCGGTGCCCTTTGAGGCCTGAATGCTTCCTCCGCCAGTAGCAGGGCCCCAGGGCTTCTGACAGCAGCAGAGGCCCTGTGAGGAGTGGCCTCGAGCGATCAGGTGGGCTCAGCTGAGCCACCTCCACTGGCCTGGGTCCTGTTCCTGGGGCTCCCAGCTCTGTCTGCCTTGACCTCTCCATGCCCCCTGCTCCAGGGCTCACCTGCTGCCGTCGCCGTGCCAACGGAACCCTCAGGCTGGGCAGAGCATTGTGAAATGACAGCCTCCCCTCCCCCGCCGGGGCCTGGGCCCAGGGCTGGGAGCTTGCAAGGCAAAGACACACCACAGCTCAGCTTCTCCTGAGCTGCTCCAGAGCTCGACCCCCCGGGGCCCCGGGGCCCCAGGGCTGGGGCTCAGAGCAGGAAAGGGCGTTTTATTGGAATGTCCTTTCCTTCTTGATGATTCCTACAAACCGTTTTAAGCTCTGTACATATAGAAAAGCAACATGTGTCATGCCATTTGGGACATGCTGTTCACATGTCTAGCTCCACTAAAACCCTCCTCAGCATATTTCCGAGGCATCAAGGATGAACCAGGAACAGTGCACGGCCCTGACAAATCTGCTTCACTGTCCCAGCTTTAACAGACATCTGAGTGTCACACTACATGGCAGGTCCTGCCAGGGCAACAGCAGGGGAAGCTTCACTCGCACAGTGCTACAGCATGGGCTTCCCTCCTAGTGAACGGGTGCAGCAGGGCAAACTCCTGTCACAGAGAATGGGCACAACCACACTGCAAGCTTCATTCACACATGGTCTGGCTTCCGACAGCAAAGCAAGCCTCCTACATTGCACATACTGCACTGTAAAGCGTTAGTCTTTGGACAGCAGAGCTATCCCTCTGCATCACACATACTGGACACCCTGAAGGGCCTCCTCCAGATTGAATTGTTACTGGATCGCCGTCCTATCCCCCTGCCCCAAACCTCTCCCATTGACTGTCAGCATGCTTCTCCTTACCTTCCTGCAGATACAGCACCCCTCTAGGCCTAACGGATGGCACGCCAAGCTTCACGGGGCACTTTAAGGTATTCAGTCTCCACCTTTTATCTGTCCTGCTCCTCATTTCACCATGAAGAACCACTGGCAGTATTTCAACATCATTTTGAAACTGAAGTTATGGAACAGCTACAAAACCAGGGGAATGGCGCGGCAGGGGATTTCATTCCATTTCATTCTGCCCTTTGGCTGTGTGTGCGCAGTGTCAGAAGAGTTTGAGGACTGCAGAAGACACTGGAATAGATTTCTGGGCGAAAGCGCCAGAGATTCTGGCCCCTGCCCCGATCGCCTTACAAACGCCTTACAAACGCCTGGCGGGCTTTGCCCTGGCGGGCAAATGTCTGAGTTGGACACTCAGCGCAGTACCTGAGGAAATTAGAGTGAGGTTTGACTCAGGGACAAGCCTGCCAACCTATGTACTATGGCAGCTGAATGGGGGCATGGGGTCCTCATGTCTCAGGGATCTGCTTCTCTTATCCAAAACATCTTGCCTCCCATCAGCCTTAGCACCTAGCATATGGTAATGAGTGGAGTCTCTACACTTCCCCCGTTGCACATTTGTCAATTCCCAGAGCTCTGTGGCAGACAGGGTAAATGTATCTATGTGTGAGAGAGAGAGGGAGCCAGATAGAGAGAGAGAAAGAGAGAGAGAGGGGGGGGGAGCGGGCTCTGACAGTCACAATGAGAGAAAAGTGAAGTTGCATCCCCTCAAGCACTCCCCTGCACCCATCAACGCAACAGCAAAGTTAGCTTGCATGTTCCCCGTTCTCCCCACTAACCCACCCACCCACCCTCCTCTCTTACAGGACTTGCAGAGTGCCTAGAGACCCTGGAAATGATGGCAGCGGAGCATGGTACAAACACAAATATCAAAATAGAACTATTCCCCTACTGTCTACAAAACCAAGGAACTACTTCACCTTTGTTTTTTTCCACTTCACATTACAAGAGAAAGACGTCCTTCGTTGGCCCTTTTTACGCACTACCATTCGGTTTACACATTTCATCCTGTTGAGTCTCCCAGTCGGCAAGAGCTATATATTTGGGTGGGTGATCCCAATGAAGTCAATGGAAATAGAGAAGGTGTTAGAACGGTGATGATTGTGTGCTGCAAGTGTCTTTCCCTTGAAGTCCATAGATATCATGGCCTTGACTAGGGGGTGGTCGAAGTGGCCGATAATTTGCTCAGCAGAAAAAATGCAGAATTTTGGGCAAATTCTGCCACTTCGCCTGCTCTGCCCACAGAGAGAAATTGCCAATTTCAGGCTTTTTCTCCCTGAAATTCGGTTTTTTTATGGGAAATGTTTTTTGGTGGCCACAAGAAGTTTCAGACTGAAAACAGATAGTTTGTGAAAAAAACACCATTTCAGATGGTTTGCCAGAAGACATTGATTTTTTCCATTAAATTTTGTTTTAGCGGTCAAAAACATGATATTTCAGGGAAAAAACACATTTCAGGAAGCAAAATCTGCATAGAAAATTGGCACAACAGCCAAAAAATGTCCCTGCAGACAGAACAGAGCTGGAGGCGAATTTAGGCAATATCGTTCCACCAGTAGTGAGGGTAACTTTGCCCACCCCTAGCCTTGACTAGGGGACTGAAAATGAATCTACAGGGACTGGCCACAAAGTCCAGATGAGGGTGTATTAAGAGCTATGCTTTTTCCTTTCTTATTGCTGCTTTTGTTTTCACACCTTAACCTACCTTTCTTCAGTGCAGTGTCTGGGCCCTGTTTTTCACATGTTCTGTTTTTGAGCCCAGTCACAGGCCTCAGAGAAGGCCGGTGCCCTTTGAGGCCTGAATGCTTCCTCTGCCAGTAGCAGGGCCCCAGGGCTTCTGACAGCAGCAAGGGCCCTGTGAGGAGTGGCCTCGAGCGATCAGGTGGGCTCAGCTGAGCCACCTCCACTGGCCTGGGTCCTGTTCCTGGGGCTCCCAGCTCTGTCTGCCTTGACCTCTCCATGCCCCCTGCTCCAGGGCTCACCTGCTGCCGTCGCCGTGCCAACGGAACCCTCAGGCTGGGCAGAGCATTGTGAAATGACAGCCTCCCCTCCCCCGCCGCTGGGGCCTGGGCCCAGGGCTGGGAGCTTGCAAGGCAAAGACACACCACAGCTCAGCTTCTCCTGAGCTGCTCCAGAGCTCGACCCCCCGGGGCCCCGGGGCCCCAGGGCTGGGGCTCAGAGCAGGAAAGGGCGTTTTATTGGAATGTCCTTTCCTTCTTGATGATTCCTACAAACCGTTTTAAGCTCTGTACATATAGAAAAGCAACATGTGTCATGCCATTTGGGACATGCTGTTCACATGTCTAGCTCCACTAAAACCCTCCTCAGCATATTTCCGAGGCATCAAGGATGAACCAGGAACAGTGCACGGCCCTGACAAATCTGCTTCACTGTCCCAGCTTTAACAGACATCTGAGTGTCACACTACATGGCAGGTCCTGCCAGGGCAACAGCAGGGGAAGCTTCACTCGCACAGTGCTACAGCATGGGCTTCCCTCCTAGTGAACGGGTGCAGCAGGGCAAACTCCTGTCACAGAGAATGGGCACAACCACACTGCAAGCTTCATTCACACATGGTCTGGCTTCCGACAGCAAAGCAAGCCTCCTACATTGCACATACTGCACTGTAAAGCGTTAGTCTTTGGACAGCAGAGCTATCCCTCTGCATCACACATACTGGACACCCTGAAGGGCCTCCTCCAGATTGAATTGTTACTGGATCGCCGTCCTATCCCCCTGCCCCAAACCTCTCCCATTGACTGTCAGCATGCTTCTCCTTACCTTCCTGCAGATACAGCACCCCTCTAGGCCTAACGGATGGCACGCCAAGCTTCACGGGGCACTTTAAGGTATTCAGTCTTCACCTTTTATCTGTCCTGCTCCTCATTTCACCACGAAGAACCACTGGCAGTATTTCAACATCATTTTGAAACTGAAGTTATGGAACAGCTACAAAACCAGGGGAATGGCGCGGCAGGGGATTTCATTCCATTTCATTCTGCCCTTTGGCTGTGTGTGCGCAGTGTCAGAAGAGTTTGAGGACTGCAGAAGACACTGGAATAGATTTCTGGGCGAAAGCGCCAGAGATTCTGGCCCCTGCCCCGATCGCCTTACAAACGCCTTACAAACGCCTGGCGGGCTTTGCCCTGGCGGGCAAATGTCTGAGTTGGACACTCAGCGCAGTACCTGAGGAAATTAGAGTGAGGTTTGACTCAGGGACAAGCCTGCCAACCTATGTACTATGGCAGCTGAATGGGGGCATGGGGTCCTCATGTCTCAGGGATCTGCTTCTCTTATCCAAAACATCTTGCCTCCCATCAGCCTTAGCACCTAGCATATGGTAATGAGTGGAGTCTCTACACTTCCCCCGTTGCACATTTGTCAATTCCCAGAGCTCTGTGGCAGACAGGGTAAATGTATCTATGTGTGAGAGAGAGAGGGAGCCAGATAGAGAGAGAGAAAGAGAGAGAGAGAGGGGGGGGAGCAGGCTCTGACAGTCACAATGAGAGAAAAGTGAAGTTGCATCCCCTCAAGCACTCCCCTGCACCCATCAACACAACAGCAAAGTTAGCTTGCATGTTCCCCGTTCTCCCCACTAACCCACCCACCCACCCTCCTCTCTTTCAGGACTTGCAGAGTGCCTAGAGACCCTGGAAATGATGGCAGCGGAGCATGGTACAAACACAAATATCAAAATAGAACTATTCCCCTACTGTCTACAAAACCAAGGAACTACTTCACCTTTGTTTTTTTCCACTTCACATTACAAGAGAAAGACGTCCTTCGTTGGCCCTTTTTACGCACTACCATTCAGTTTACACATTTCATCCTGTTGAGTCTCCCAGTCGGCAAGAGCTATATATTTGGGTGGGTGATCCCAATGAAGTCAATGGAAATAGAGAAGGTGTTAGAACGGTGATGATTGTGTGCTGCAAGTGTCTTTCCCTTGAAGTCCATAGATATCATGGCCTTGACTAGGGGGTGGTCGAAGTGGCCGATAATTTGCTCAGCAGAAAAAATGCAGAATTTTGGGCAAATTCTGCCACTTCGCCTGCTCTGCCCACAGAGAGAAATTGCCAATTTCAGGCTTTTTCTCCCTGAAATTCGGTTTTTTTATGGGAAATGTTTTTTGGTGGCCACAAGAAGTTTCAGACTGAAAACAGATAGTTTGTGAAAAAAACACCATTTCAGATGGTTTGCCAGAAGACATTGATTTTTTCCATTAAATTTTGTTTTAGCGGTCAAAAACATGATATTTCAGGGAAAAAACACATTTCAGGAAGCAAAATCTGCATAGAAAATTGGCACAACAGCCAAAAAATGTCCCTGCAGACAGAACAGAGCTGGAGGCGAATTTAGGCAATATCGTTCCACCAGTAGTGAGGGTAACTTTGCCCACCCCTAGCCTTGACTAGGGGACTGAAAATGAATCTACAGGGACTGGCCACAAAGTCCAGATGAGGGTGTATTAAGAGCTATGCTTTTTCCTTTCTTATTGCTGCTTTTGTTTTCACACCTTAACCTACCTTTCTTCAGTGCAGTGTCTGGGCCCTGTTTTTCACATGTTCTGTTTTTGAGCCCAGTCACAGGCCTCAGAGAAGGCCGGTGCCCTTTGAGGCCTGAATGCTTCCTCCGCCAGTAGCAGGGCCCCAGGGCTTCTGACAGCAGCAGAGGCCCTGTGAGGAGTGGCCTCGAGCGATCAGGTGGGCTCAGCTGAGCCACCTCCACTGGCCTGGGTCCTGTTCCTGGGGCTCCCAGCTCTGTCTGCCTTGACCTCTCCATGCCCCCTGCTCCAGGGCTCACCTGCTGCCGTCGCCGTGCCAACGGAACCCTCAGGCTGGGCAGAGCATTGTGAAATGACAGCCTCCCCTCCCCCGCCGGGGCCTGGGCCCAGGGCTGGGAGCTTGCAAGGCAAAGACACACCACAGCTCAGCTTCTCCTGAGCTGCTCCAGAGCTCGACCCCCCGGGGCCCCGGGGCCCCAGGGCTGGGGCTCAGAGCAGGAAAGGGCGTTTTATTGGAATGTCCTTTCCTTCTTGATGATTCCTACAAACCGTTTTAAGCTCTGTACATATAGAAAAGCAACATGTGTCATGCCATTTGGGACATGCTGTTCACATGTCTAGCTCCACTAAAACCCTCCTCAGCATATTTCCGAGGCATCAAGGATGAACCAGGAACAGTGCACGGCCCTGACAAATCTGCTTCACTGTCCCAGCTTTAACAGACATCTGAGTGTCACACTACATGGCAGGTCCTGCCAGGGCAACAGCAGGGGAAGCTTCACTCGCACAGTGCTACAGCATGGGCTTCCCTCCTAGTGAACGGGTGCAGCAGGGCAAACTCCTGTCACAGAGAATGGGCACAACCACACTGCAAGCTTCATTCACACATGGTCTGGCTTCCGACAGCAAAGCAAGCCTCCTACATTGCACATACTGCACTGTAAAGCGTTAGTCTTTGGACAGCAGAGCTATCCCTCTGCATCACACATACTGGACACCCTGAAGGGCCTCCTCCAGATTGAATTGTTACTGGATCGCCGTCCTATCCCCCTGCCCCAAACCTCTCCCATTGACTGTCAGCATGCTTCTCCTTACCTTCCTGCAGATACAGCACCCCTCTAGGCCTAACGGATGGCACGCCAAGCTTCACGGGGCACTTTAAGGTATTCAGTCTCCACCTTTTATCTGTCCTGCTCCTCATTTCACCACGAAGAACCACTGGCAGTATTTCAACATCATTTTGAAACTGAAGTTATGGAACAGCTACAAAACCAGGGGAATGGCGCGGCAGGGGATTTCATTCCATTTCATTCTGCCCTTTGGCTGTGTGTGCGCAGTGTCAGAAGAGTTTGAGGACTGCAGAAGACACTGGAATAGATTTCTGGGCGAAAGCGCCAGAGATTCTGGCCCCTGCCCCGATCGCCTTACAAACGCCTTACAAACGCCTGGCGGGCTTTGCCCTGGCGGGCAAATGTCTGAGTTGGACACTCAGCGCAGTACCTGAGGAAATTAGAGTGAGGTTTGACTCAGGGACAAGCCTGCCAACCTATGTACTATGGCAGCTGAATGGGGGCATGGGGTCCTCATGTCTCAGGGATCTGCTTCTCTTATCCAAAACATCTTGCCTCCCATCAGCCTTAGCACCTAGCATATGGTAATGAGTGGAGTCTCTACACTTCCCCCGTTGCACATTTGTCAATTCCCAGAGCTCTGTGGCAGACAGGGTAAATGTATCTATGTGTGAGAGAGAGAGGGAGCCAGATAGAGAGAGAGAAAGAGAGAGAGAGAGGGGGGGGGAGCAGGCTCTGACAGTCACAATGAGAGAAAAGTGAAGTTGCATCCCCTCAAGCACTCCCCTGCACCCATCAACACAACAGCAAAGTTAGCTTGCATGTTCCCCATTCTCCCCACTAACCCACCCACCCACCCTCCTCTCTTTCAGGACTTGCAGAGTGCCTAGAGACCCTGGAAATGATGGCAGCGGAGCATGGTACAAACACAAATATCAAAATAGAACTATTCCCCTACTGTCTACAAAACCAAGGAACTGCTTCACCTTTGTTTTTTTCCACTTCACATTACAAGAGAAAGACGTCCTTCGTTGGCCCTTTTTACGCACTACCATTCGGTTTACACATTTCATCCTGTTGAGTCTCCCAGTCGGCAAGAGCTATATATTTGGGTGGGTGATCCCAATGAAGTCAATGGAAATAGAGAAGGTGTTAGAACGGTGATGATTGTGTGCTGCAAGTGTCTTTCCCTTGAAGTCCATAGATATCATGGCCTTGACTAGGGGGTGGTCGAAGTGGCCGATAATTTGCTCAGCAGAAAAAATGCAGAATTTTGGGCAAATTCTGCCACTTCGCCTGCTCTGCCCACAGAGAGAAATTGCCAATTTCAGGCTTTTTCTCCCTGAAATTCGGTTTTTTTATGGGAAATGTTTTTTGGTGGCCACAAGAAGTTTCAGAGTGAAAACAGATAGTTTGTGAAAAAAACACCATTTCAGATGGTTTGCCAGAAGACATTGATTTTTTCCATTAAATTTTGTTTTAGCGGTCAAAAACATGATATTTCAGGGAAAAAACACATTTCAGGAAGCAAAATCTGCATAGAAAATTGGCACAACAGCCAAAAAATGTCCCTGCAGACAGAACAGAGCTGGAGGCGAATTTAGGCAATATCGTTCCACCAGTAGTGAGGGTAACTTTGCCCACCCCTAGCCTTGACTAGGGGACTGAAAATGAATCTACAGGGACTGGCCACAAAGTCCAGATGAGGGTGTATTAAGAGCTATGCTTTTTCCTTTCTTATTGCTGCTTTTGTTTTCACACCTTAACCTACCTTTCTTCAGTGCAGTGTCTGGGCCCTGTTTTTCACATGTTCTGTTTTTGAGCCCAGTCACAGGCCTCAGAGAAGGCCGGTGCCCTTTGAGGCCTGAATGCTTCCTCTGCCAGTAGCAGGGCCCCAGGGCTTCTGACAGCAGCAAGGGCCCTGTGAGGAGTGGCCTCGAGCGATCAGGTGGGCTCAGCTGAGCCACCTCCACTGGCCTGGGTCCTGTTCCTGGGGCTCCCAGCTCTGTCTGCCTTGACCTCTCCATGCCCCCTGCTCCAGGGCTCACCTGCTGCCGTCGCCGTGCCAACGGAACCCTCAGGCTGGGCAGAGCATTGTGAAATGACAGCCTCCCCTCCCCCGCCGCCGGGGCCTGGGCCCAGGGCTGGGAGCTTGCAAGGCAAAGACACACCACAGCTCAGCTTCTCCTGAGCTGCTCCAGAGCTCGACCCCCCGGGGCCCCGGGGCCCCAGGGCTGGGGCTCAGAGCAGGAAAGGGCGTTTTATTGGAATGTCCTTTCCTTCTTGATGATTCCTACAAACCGTTTTAAGCTCTGTACATATAGAAAAGCAACATGTGTCATGCCATTTGGGACATGCTGTTCACATGTCTAGCTCCACTAAAACCCTCCTCAGCATATTTCCGAGGCATCAAGGATGAACCAGGAACAGTGCACGGCCCTGACAAATCTGCTTCACTGTCCCAGCTTTAACAGACATCTGAGTGTCACACTACATGGCAGGTCCTGCCAGGGCAACAGCAGGGGAAGCTTCACTCGCACAGTGCTACAGCATGGGCTTCCCTCCTAGTGAACGGGTGCAGCAGGGCAAACTCCTGTCACAGAGAATGGGCACAACCACACTGCAAGCTTCATTCACACATGGTCTGGCTTCCGACAGCAAAGCAAGCCTCCTACATTGCACATACTGCACTGTAAAGCGTTAGTCTTTGGACAGCAGAGCTATCCCTCTGCATCACACATACTGGACACCCTGAAGGGCCTCCTCCAGATTGAATTGTTACTGGATCGCCGTCCTATCCCCCTGCCCCAAACCTCTCCCATTGACTGTCAGCATGCTTCTCCTTACCTTCCTGCAGATACAGCACCCCTCTAGGCCTAACGGATGGCACGCCAAGCTTCACGGGGCACTTTAAGGTATTCAGTCTCCACCTTTTATCTGTCCTGCTCCTCATTTCACCACGAAGAACCACTGGCAGTATTTCAACATCATTTTGAAACTGAAGTTATGGAACAGCTACAAAACCAGGGGAATGGCGCGGCAGGGGATTTCATTCCATTTCATTCTGTCCTTTGGCTGTGTGCGCAGTGTCAGAAGAGTTTGAGGACTGCAGAAGACACTGGAATAGATTTCTGGGCGAAAGCGCCAGAGATTCTGGCCCCTGCCCCGATCGCCTTACAAACGCCTTACAAACGCCTGGCGGGCTTTGCCCTGGCGGGCAAATGTCTGAGTTGGACACTCAGCGCAGTACCTGAGGAAATTAGAGTGAGGTTTGACTCAGGGACAAGCCTGCCAACCTATGTACTATGGCAGCTGAATGGGGGCATGGGGTCCTCATGTCTCAGGGATCTGCTTCTCTTATCCAAAACATCTTGCCTCCCATCAGCCTTAGCACCTAGCATATGGTAATGAGTGGAGTCTCTACACTTCCCCCGTTGCACATTTGTCAATTCCCAGAGCTCTGTGGCAGACAGGGTAAATGTATCTATGTGTGAGAGAGAGAGGGAGCCAGATAGAGAGAGAGAAAGAGAGAGAGAGAGGGGGGGGGAGCAGGCTCTGACAGTCACAATGAGAGAAAAGTGAAGTTGCATCCCCTCAAGCACTCCCCTGCACCCATCAACACAACAGCAAAGTTAGCTTGCATGTTCCCCGTTCTCCCCACTAACCCACCCACCCACCCTCCTCTCTTTCAGGACTTGCAGAGTGCCTAGAGACCCTGGAAATGATGGCAGCGGAGCATGGTACAAACACAAATATCAAAATAGAACTATTCCCCTACTGTCTACAAAACCAAGGAACTACTTCACCTTTGTTTTTTTCCACTTCACATTACAAGAGAAAGACGTCCTTCGTTGGCCCTTTTTACGCACTACCATTCGGTTTACACATTTCATCCTGTTGAGTCTCCCAGTCGGCAAGAGCTATATATTTGGGTGGGTGATCCCAATGAAGTCAATGGAAATAGAGAAGGTGTTAGAACGGTGATGATTGTGTGCTGCAAGTGTCTTTCCCTTGAAGTCCATAGATATCATGGCCTTGACTAGGGGGTGGTCGAAGTGGCCGATAATTTGCTCAGCAGAAAAAATGCAGAATTTTGGGCAAATTCTGCCACTTCGCCTGCTCTGCCCACAGAGAGAAATTGCCAATTTCAGGCTTTTTCTCCCTGAAATTCGGTTTTTTTATGGGAAATGTTTTTTGGTGGCCACAAGAAGTTTCAGACTGAAAACAGATAGTTTGTGAAAAAAACACCATTTCAGATGGTTTGCCAGAAGACATTGATTTTTTCCATTAAATTTTGTTTTAGCGGTCAAAAACATGATATTTCAGGGAAAAAACACATTTCAGGAAGCAAAATCTGCATAGAAAATTGGCACAACAGCCAAAAAATGTCCCTGCAGACAGAACAGAGCTGGAGGCGAATTTAGGCAATATCGTTCCACCAGTAGTGAGGGTAACTTTGCCCACCCCTAGCCTTGACTAGGGGACTGAAAATGAATCTACAGGGACTGGCCACAAAGTCCAGATGAGGGTGTATTAAGAGCTATGCTTTTTCCTTTCTTATTGCTGCTTTTGTTTTCACACCTTAACCTACCTTTCTTCAGTGCAGTGTCTGGGCCCTGTTTTTCACATGTTCTGTTTTTGAACCCAGTCACAGGCCTCAGAGAAGGCCGGTGCCCTTTGAGGCCTGAATGCTTCCTCTGCCAGTAGCAGGGCCCCAGGGCTTCTGACAGCAGCAGAGGCCCTGTGAGGAGTGGCCTCGAGCCGTCAGGTGGGCTCAGCTGAGCCACCTCCACTGGCCTGGGTCCTGTTCCTGGGGCTCCCAGCTCTGTCTGCCTTGACCTCTCCATGCCCCCTGCTCCAGGGCTCACCTGCTGCCGTCGCCGTGCCAACGGAACCCTCAGGCTGGGCAGAGCATTGTGAAATGACAGCCTCCCCTCCCCCGCCGCTGGGGCCTGGGCCCAGGGCTCAGGGCTGGGAGCTTGCAAGGCAAAGACACACCACAGCTCAGCTTCTCCTGAGCTGCTCCAGAGCTCGACCCCCCGGGGCCCCGGGGCCCCAGGGCTGGGGCTCAGAGCAGGAAAGGGCGTTTTATTGGAATGTCCTTTCCTTCTTGATGATTCCTACAAACCGTTTTAAGCTCTGTACATATAGAAAAGCAACATGTGTCATGCCATTTGGGACATGCTGTTCACATGTCTAGCTCCACTAAAACCCTCCTCAGCATATTTCCGAGGCATCAAGGATGAACCAGGAACAGTGCACGGCCCTGACAAATCTGCTTCACTGTCCCAGCTTTAACAGACATCTGAGTGTCACACTACATGGCAGGTCCTGCCAGGGCAACAGCAGGGGAAGCTTCACTCGCACAGTGCTACAGCATGGGCTTCCCTCCTAGTGAACGGGTGCAGCAGGGCAAACTCCTGTCACAGAGAATGGGCACAACCACACTGCAAGCTTCATTCACACATGGTCTGGCTTCCGACAGCAAAGCAAGCCTCCTACATTGCACATACTGCACTGTAAAGCGTTAGTCTTTGGACAGCAGAGCTATCCCTCTGCATCACACATACTGGACACCCTGAAGGGCCTCCTCCAGATTGAATTTTTACTGGATCGCCGTCCTATCCCCCTGCCCCAAACCTCTCCCATTGACTGTCAGCATGCTTCTCCTTACCTTCCTGCAGATACAGCACCCCTCTAGGCCTAACGGATGGCACGCCAAGCTTCACGGGGCACTTTAAGGTATTCAGTCTCCACCTTTTATCTGTCCTGCTCCTCATTTCACCACGAAGAACCACTGGCAGTATTTCAACATCATTTTGAAACTGAAGTTATGGAACAGCTACAAAACCAGGGGAATGGCGCGGCAGGGGATTTCATTCCATTTCATTCTGCCCTTTGGCTGTGTGTGCGCAGTGTCAGAAGAGTTTGAGGACTGCAGAAGACACTGGAATAGATTTCTGGGCGAAAGCGCCAGAGATTCTGGCCCCTGCCCCGATCGCCTTACAAACGCCTTACAAACGCCTGGCGGGCTTTGCCCTGGCGGGCAAATGTCTGAGTTGGACACTCAGCGCAGTACCTGAGGAAATTAGAGTGAGGTTTGACTCAGGGACAAGCCTGCCAACCTATGTACTATGGCAGCTGAATGGGGGCATGGGGTCCTCATGTCTCAGGGATCTGCTTCTCTTATCCAAAACATCTTGCCTCCCATCAGCCTTAGCACCTAGCATATGGTAATGAGTGGAGTCTCTACACTTCCCCCGTTGCACATTTGTCAATTCCCAGAGCTCTGTGGCAGACAGGGTAAATGTATCTATGTGTGAGAGAGAGAGGGAGCCAGATAGAGAGAGAGAAAGAGAGAGAGAGAGGGGGGGGGAGCAGGCTCTGACAGTCACAATGAGAGAAAAGTGAAGTTGCATCCCCTCAAGCACTCCCCTGCACCCATCAACACAACAGCAAAGTTAGCTTGCATGTTCCCCATTCTCCCCACTAACCCACCCACCCACCCTCCTCTCTTTCAGGACTTGCAGAGTGCCTAGAGACCCTGGAAATGATGGCAGCGGAGCATGGTACAAACACAAATATCAAAATAGAACTATTCCCCTACTGTCTACAAAACCAAGGAACTACTTCACCTTTGTTTTTTTCCACTTCACATTACAAGAGAAAGACGTCCTTCGTTGGCCCTTTTTACGCACTACCATTCGGTTTACACATTTCATCCTGTTGAGTCTCCCAGTCGGCAAGAGCTATATATTTGGGTGGGTGATCCCAATGAAGTCAATGGAAATAGAGAAGGTGTTAGAACGGTGATGATTGTGTGCTGCAAGTGTCTTTCCCTTGAAGTCCATAGATATCATGGCCTTGACTAGGGGGTGGTCGAAGTGGCCGATAATTTGCTCAGCAGAAAAAATGCAGAATTTTGGGCAAATTCTGCCACTTCGCCTGCTCTGCCCACAGAGAGAAATTGCCAATTTCAGGCTTTTTCTCCCTGAAATTCGGTTTTTTTATGGGAAATGTTTTTTGGTGGCCACAAGAAGTTTCAGACTGAAAACAGATAGTTTGTGAAAAAAACACCATTTCAGATGGTTTGCCAGAAGACATTGATTTTTTCCATTAAATTTTGTTTTAGCGGTCAAAAACATGATATTTCAGGGAAAAAACACATTTCAGGAAGCAAAATCTGCATAGAAAATTGGCACAACAGCCAAAAAATGTCCCTGCAGACAGAACAGAGCTGGAGGCGAATTTAGGCAATATCGTTCCACCAGTAGTGAGGGTAACTTTGCCCACCCCTAGCCTTGACTAGGGGACTGAAAATGAATCTACAGGGACTGGCCACAAAGTCCAGATGAGGGTGTATTAAGAGCTATGCTTTTTCCTTTCTTATTGCTGCTTTTGTTTTCACACCTTAACCTACCTTTCTTCAGTGCAGTGTCTGGGCCCTGTTTTTCACATGTTCTGTTTTTGAGCCCAGTCACAGGCCTCAGAGAAGGCCGGTGCCCTTTGAGGCCTGAATGCTTCCTCTGCCAGTAGCAGGGCCCCAGGGCTTCTGACAGCAGCAATGGCCCTGTGAGGAGTGGCCTCGAGCGATCAGGTGGGCTCAGCTGAGCCACCTCCACTGGCCTGGGTCCTGTTCCTGGGGCTCCCAGCTCTGTCTGCCTTGACCTCTCCATGCCCCCTGCTCCAGGGCTCACCTGCTGCCGTCGCCGTGCCAACGGAACCCTCAGGCTGGGCAGAGCATTGTGAAATGACAGCCCTCCTTCCCCCGCCGCTGGGGCCTGGGCCCAGGGCTGGGAGCTTGCAAGGCAAAGACACACCACAGCTCAGCTTCTCCTGAGCTGCTCCAGAGCTCGACCCCCCGGGGCCCCGGGGCCCCAGGGCTGGGGCTCAGAGCAGGAAAGGGCGTTTTATTGGAATGTCCTTTCCTTCTTGATGATTCCTACAAACCGTTTTAAGCTCTGTACATATAGAAAAGCAACATGTGTCATGCCATTTGGGACATGCTGTTCACATGTCTAGCTCCACTAAAACCCTCCTCAGCATATTTCCGAGGCATCAAGGATGAACCAGGAACAGTGCACGGCCCTGACAAATCTGCTTCACTGTCCCAGCTTTAACAGACATCTGAGTGTCACACTACATGGCAGGTCCTGCCAGGGCAACAGCAGGGGAAGCTTCACTCGCACAGTGCTACAGCATGGGCTTCCCTCCTAGTGAACGGGTGCAGCAGGGCAAACTCCTGTCACAGAGAATGGGCACAACCACACTGCAAGCTTCATTCACACATGGTCTGGCTTCCGACAGCAAAGCAAGCCTCCTACATTGCACATACTGCACTGTAAAGCGTTAGTCTTTGGACAGCAGAGCTATCCCTCTGCATCACACATACTGGACACCCTGAAGGGCCTCCTCCAGATTGAATTTTTACTGGATCGCCGTCCTATCCCCCTGCCCCAAACCTCTCCCATTGACTGTCAGCATGCTTCTCCTTACCTTCCTGCAGATACAGCACCCCTCTAGGCCTAACGGATGGCACGCCAAGCTTCACGGGGCACTTTAAGGTATTCAGTCTCCACCTTTTATCTGTCCTGCTCCTCATTTCACCACGAAGAACCACTGGCAGTATTTCAACATCATTTTGAAACTGAAGTTATGGAACAGCTACAAAACCAGGGGAATGGCGCGGCAGGGGATTTCATTCCATTTCATTCTGCCCTTTGGCTGTGTGTGCGCAGTGTCAGAAGAGTTTGAGGACTGCAGAAGACACTGGAATAGATTTCTGGGCGAAAGCGCCAGAGATTCTGGCCCCTGCCCCGATCGCCTTACAAACGCCTTACAAACGCCTGGCGGGCTTTGCCCTGGCGGGCAAATGTCTGAGTTGGACACTCAGCGCAGTACCTGAGGAAATTAGAGTGAGGTTTGACTCAGGGACAAGCCTGCCAACCTATGTACTATGGCAGCTGAATGGGGGCATGGGGTCCTCATGTCTCAGGGATCTGCTTCTCTTATCCAAAACATCTTGCCTCCCATCAGCCTTAGCACCTAGCATATGGTAATGAGTGGAGTCTCTACACTTCCCCCGTTGCACATTTGTCAATTCCCAGAGCTCTGTGGCAGACAGGGTAAATGTATCTATGTGTGAGAGAGAGAGGGAGCCAGATAGAGAGAGAGAAAGAGAGAGAGAGAGGGGGGGGGAGCAGGCTCTGACAGTCACAATGAGAGAAAAGTGAAGTTGCATCCCCTCAAGCACTCCCCTGCACCCATCAACACAACAGCAAAGTTAGCTTGCATGTTCCCCATTCTCCCCACTAACCCACCCACCCACCCTCCTCTCTTTCAGGACTTGCAGAGTGCCTAGAGACCCTGGAAATGATGGCAGCGGAGCATGGTACAAACACAAATATCAAAATAGAACTATTCCCCTACTGTCTACAAAACCAAGGAACTACTTCACCTTTGTTTTTTTCCACTTCACATTACAAGAGAAAGACGTCCTTCGTTGGCCCTTTTTACGCACTACCATTCGGTTTACACATTTCATCCTGTTGAGTCTCCCAGTCGGCAAGAGCTATATATTTGGGTGGGTGATCCCAATGAAGTCAATGGAAATAGAGAAGGTGTTAGAACGGTGATGATTGTGTGCTGCAAGTGTCTTTCCCTTGAAGTCCATAGATATCATGGCCTTGACTAGGGGGTGGTCGAAGTGGCCGATAATTTGCTCAGCAGAAAAAATGCAGAATTTTGGGCAAATTCTGCCACTTCGCCTGCTCTGCCCACAGAGAGAAATTGCCAATTTCAGGCTTTTTCTCCCTGAAATTCGGTTTTTTTATGGGAAATGTTTTTTGGTGGCCACAAGAAGTTTCAGACTGAAAACAGATAGTTTGTGAAAAAAACACCATTTCAGATGGTTTGCCAGAAGACATTGATTTTTTCCATTAAATTTTGTTTTAGCGGTCAAAAACATGATATTTCAGGGAAAAAACACATTTCAGGAAGCAAAATCTGCATAGAAAATTGGCACAACAGCCAAAAAATGTCCCTGCAGACAGAACAGAGCTGGAGGCGAATTTAGGCAATATCGTTCCACCAGTAGTGAGGGTAACTTTGCCCACCCCTAGCCTTGACTAGGGGACTGAAAATGAATCTACAGGGACTGGCCACAAAGTCCAGATGAGGGTGTATTAAGAGCTATGCTTTTTCCTTTCTTATTGCTGCTTTTGTTTTCACACCTTAACCTACCTTTCTTCAGTGCAGTGTCTGGGCCCTGTTTTTCACATGTTCTGTTTTTGAGCCCAGTCACAGGCCTCAGAGAAGGCCGGTGCCCTTTGAGGCCTGAATGCTTCCTCTGCCAGTAGCAGGGCCCCAGGGCTTCTGACAGCAGCAAGGGCCCTGTGAGGAGTGGCCTCGAGCGATCAGGTGGGCTCAGCTGAGCCACCTCCACTGGCCTGGGTCCTGTTCCTGGGGCTCCCAGCTCTGTCTGCCTTGACCTCTCCATGCCCCCTGCTCCAGGGCTCACCTGCTGCCGTCCCCGTGCCAACGGAACCCTCAGGCTGGGCAGAGCATTGTGAAATGACAGCCTCCCCTCCCCCGCCGCCGGGGCCTGGGCCCAGGGCTGGGAGCTTGCAAGGCAAAGACACACCACAGCTCAGCTTCTCCTGAGCTGCTCCAGAGCTCGACCCCCCGGGGCCCCGGGGCCCCAGGGCTGGGGCTCAGAGCAGGAAAGGGCGTTTTATTGGAATGTCCTTTCCTTCTTGATGATTCCTACAAACCGTTTTAAGCTCTGTACATATAGAAAAGCAACATGTGTCATGCCATTTGGGACATGCTGTTCACATGTCTAGCTCCACTAAAACCCTCCTCAGCATATTTCCGAGGCATCAAGGATGAACCAGGAACAGTGCACGGCCCTGACAAATCTGCTTCACTGTCCCAGCTTTAACAGACATCTGAGTGTCACACTACATGGCAGGTCCTGCCAGGGCAACAGCAGGGGAAGCTTCACTCGCACAGTGCTACAGCATGGGCTTCCCTCCTAGTGAACGGGTGCAGCAGGGCAAACTCCTGTCACAGAGAATGGGCACAACCACACTGCAAGCTTCATTCACACATGGTCTGGCTTCCGACAGCAAAGCAAGCCTCCTACATTGCACATACTGCACTGTAAAGCGTTAGTCTTTGGACAGCAGAGCTATCCCTCTGCATCACACATACTGGACACCCTGAAGGGCCTCCTCCAGATTGAATTGTTACTGGATCGCCGTCCTATCCCCCTGCCCCAAACCTCTCCCATTGACTGTCAGCATGCTTCTCCTTACCTTCCTGCAGATACAGCACCCCTCTAGGCCTAACGGATGGCACGCCAAGCTTCACGGGGCACTTTAAGGTATTCAGTCTCCACCTTTTATCTGTCCTGCTCCTCATTTCACCACGAAGAACCACTGGCAGTATTTCAACATCATTTTGAAACTGAAGTTATGGAACAGCTACAAAACCAGGGGAATGGCGCGGCAGGGGATTTCATTCCATTTCATTCTGCCCTTTGGCTGTGTGTGCGCAGTGTCAGAAGAGTTTGAGGACTGCAGAAGACACTGGAATAGATTTCTGGGCGAAAGCGCCAGAGATTCTGGCCCCTGCCCCGATCGCCTTACAAACGCCTTACAAACGCCTGGCGGGCTTTGCCCTGGCGGGCAAATGTCTGAGTTGGACACTCAGCGCAGTACCTGAGGAAATTAGAGTGAGGTTTGACTCAGGGACAAGCCTGCCAACCTATGTACTATGGCAGCTGAATGGGGGCATGGGGTCCTCATGTCTCAGGGATCTGCTTCTCTTATCCAAAACATCTTGCCTCCCATCAGCCTTAGCACCTAGCATATGGTAATGAGTGGAGTCTCTACACTTCCCCCGTTGCACATTTGTCAATTCCCAGAGCTCTGTGGCAGACAGGGTAAATGTATCTATGTGTGAGAGAGAGAGGGAGCCAGATAGAGAGAGAGAAAGAGAGAGAGAGGGGGGGGGGAGCGGGCTCTGACAGTCACAATGAGAGAAAAGTGAAGTTGCATCCCCTCAAGCACTCCCCTGCACCCATCAACGCAACAGCAAAGTTAGCTTGCATGTTCCCCGTTCTCCCCACTAACCCACCCACCCACCCTCCTCTCTTACAGGACTTGCAGAGTGCCTAGAGACCCTGGAAATGATGGCAGCGGAGCATGGTACAAACACAAATATCAAAATAGAACTATTCCCCTACTGTCTACAAAACCAAGGAACTACTTCACCTTTGTTTTTTTCCACTTCACATTACAAGAGAAAGACGTCCTTCGTTGGCCCTTTTTACGCACTACCATTCGGTTTACACATTTCATCCTGTTGAGTCTCCCAGTCGGCAAGAGCTATATATTTGGGTGGGTGATCCCAATGAAGTCAATGGAAATAGAGAAGGTGTTAGAACGGTGATGATTGTGTGCTGCAAGTGTCTTTCCCTTGAAGTCCATAGATATCATGGCCTTGACTAGGGGGTGGTCGAAGTGGCCGATAATTTGCTCAGCAGAAAAAATGCAGAATTTTGGGCAAATTCTGCCACTTCGCCTGCTCTGCCCACAGAGAGAAATTGCCAATTTCAGGCTTTTTCTCCCTGAAATTCGTTTTTTTTATGGGAAATGTTTTTTGGTGGCCACAAGAAGTTTCAGACTGAAAACAGATAGTTTGTGAAAAAAACACCATTTCAGATGGTTTGCCAGAAGACATTGATTTTTTCCATTAAATTTTGTTTTAGCGGTCAAAAACATGATATTTCAGGGAAAAAACACATTTCAGGAAGCAAAATCTGCATAGAAAATTGGCACAACAGCCAAAAAATGTCCCTGCAGACAGAACAGAGCTGGAGGCGAATTTAGGCAATATCGTTCCACCAGTAGTGAGGGTAACTTTGCCCACCCCTAGCCTTGACTAGGGGACTGAAAATGAATCTACAGGGACTGGCCACAAAGTCCAGATGAGGGTGTATTAAGAGCTATGCTTTTTCCTTTCTTATTGCTGCTTTTGTTTTCACACCTTAACCTACCTTTCTTCAGTGCAGTGTCTGGGCCCTGTTTTTCACATGTTCTGTTTTTGAACCCAGTCACAGGCCTCAGAGAAGGCCGGTGCCCTTTGAGGCCTGAATGCTTCCTCTGCCAGTAGCAGGGCCCCAGGGCTTCTGACAGCAGCAGAGGCCCTGTGAGGAGTGGCCTCGAGCCGTCAGGTGGGCTCAGCTGAGCCACCTCCACTGGCCTGGGTCCTGTTCCTGGGGCTCCCAGCTCTGTCTGCCTTGACCTCTCCACGCCCCCTGCTCCAGGGCTCACCTGCTGCCGTCGCCGTGCCAACGGAACCCTCAGGCTGGGCAGAGCATTGTGAAATGACAGCCTCCCCTCCCCCGCCGCCGGGGCCTGGGCCCAGGGCTGGGAGCTTGCAAGGCAAAGGCACACCTCAGCTCAGCTTCTCCTGAGCTGCTCCAGAGCTCGACCCCCCCGGGGCCCCGGGGCCCCAGGGCTGGGGCTCAGAGCAGGAAAGGGCGTTTTATTGGAATGTCCTTTCCTTCTTGATGATTCCTACAAACCGTTTTAAGCTCTGTACATATAGAAAAGCAACATGTGTCATGCCATTTGGGACATGCTGTTCACATGTCTAGCTCCACTAAAACCCTCCTCAGCATATTTCCGAGGCATCAAGGATGAACCAGGAACAGTGCACGGCCCTGACAAATCTGCTTCACTGTCCCAGCTTTAACAGACATCTGAGTGTCACACTACATGGCAGGTCCTGCCAGGGCAACAGCATCGGAAGCTTCACTCGCACAGTGCTACAGCATGGGCTTCCCTCCTAGTGAACGGGTGCAGCAGGGCAAACTCCTGTCATAGAGAATGGGCACAACCACACTGCAAGCTTCATTCACACATGGTCTGGCTTCCGACAGCAAAGCAAGCCTCCTACATTGCACATACTGCACTGTAAAGCGTTAGTCTTTGGACAGCAGAGCTATCCCTCTGCATCACACATACTGGACACCCTGAAGGGCCTCCTCCAGATTGAATTGTTACTGGATCGCCGTCCTATCCCCCTGCCCCAAACCTCTCCCATTGACTGTCAGCATGCTTCTCCTTACCTTCCTGCAGATACAGCACCCCTCTAGGCCTAACGGATGGCACGCCAAGCTTCACGGGGCACTTTAAGGTATTCAGTCTCCACCTTTTATCTGTCCTGCTCCTCATTTCACCACGAAGAACCACTGGCAGTATTTCAACATCATTTTGAAACTGAAGTTATGGAACAGCTACAAAACCAGGGGAATGGCGCGGCAGGGGATTTCATTCCATTTCATTCTGCCCTTTGGCTGTGTGTGCGCAGTGTCAGAAGAGTTTGAGGACTGCAGAAGACACTGGAATAGATTTCTGGGCGAAAGCGCCAGAGATTCTGGCCCCTGCCCCGATCGCCTTACAAACGCCTTACAAACGCCTGGCGGGCTTTGCCCTGGCGGGCAAATGTCTGAGTTGGACACTCAGCGCAGTACCTGAGGAAATTAGAGTGAGGTTTGACTCAGGGACAAGCCTGCCAACCTATGTACTATGGCAGCTGAATGGGGGCATGGGGTCCTCATGTCTCAGGGATCTGCTTCTCTTATCCAAAACATCTTGCCTCCCATCAGCCTTAGCACCTAGCATATGGTAATGAGTGGAGTCTCTACACTTCCCCCGTTGCACATTTGTCAATTCCCAGAGCTCTGTGGCAGACAGGGTAAATGTATCTATGTGTGAGAGAGAGAGGGAGCCAGATAGAGAGAGAGAAAGAGAGAGAGAGAGGGGGGGAGCAGGCTCTGACAGTCACAATGAGAGAAAAGTGAAGTTGCATCCCCTCAAGCACTCCCCTGCACCCATCAACACAACAGCAAAGTTAGCTTGCATGTTCCCCATTCTCCCCACTAACCCACCCACCCACCCTCCTCTCTTTCAGGACTTGCAGAGTGCCTAGAGACCCTGGAAATGATGGCAGCGGAGCATGGTACAAACACAAATATCAAAATAGAACTATTCCCCTACTGTCTACAAAACCAAGGAACTACTTCACCTTTGTTTTTTTCCACTTCACATTACAAGAGAAAGACGTCCTTCGTTGGCCCTTTTTACGCACTACCATTCGGTTTACACATTTCATCCTGTTGAGTCTCCCAGTCGGCAAGAGCTATATATTTGGGTGGGTGATCCCAATGAAGTCAATGGAAATAGAGAAGGTGTTAGAACGGTGATGATTGTGTGCTGCAAGTGTCTTTCCCTTGAAGTCCATAGATATCATGGCCTTGACTAGGGGGTGGTCGAAGTGGCCGATAATTTGCTCAGCAGAAAAAATGCAGAATTTTGGGCAAATTCTGCCACTTCGCCTGCTCTGCCCACAGAGAGAAATTGCCAATTTCAGGCTTTTTCTCCCTGAAATTCGGTTTTTTTATGGGAAATGTTTTTTGGTGGCCACAAGAAGTTTCAGACTGAAAACAGATAGTTTGTGAAAAAAACACCATTTCAGATGGTTTGCCAGAAGACATTGATTTTTTCCATTAAATTTTGTTTTAGCGGTCAAAAACATGATATTTCAGGGAAAAAACACATTTCAGGAAGCAGAATCTGCATAGAAAATTGGCACAACAGCCAAAAAATGTCCCTGCAGACAGAACAGAGCTGGAGGCGAATTTAGGCAATATCGTTCCACCAGTAGTGAGGGTAACTTTGCCCACCCCTAGCCTTGACTAGGGGACTGAAAATGAATCTACAGGGACTGGCCACAAAGTCCAGATGAGGGTGTATTAAGAGCTATGCTTTTTCCTTTCTTATTGCTGCTTTTGTTTTCACACCTTAACCTACCTTTCTTCAGTGCAGTGTCTGGGCCCTGTTTTTCACATGTTCTGTTTTTGAGCCCAGTCACAGGCCTCAGAGAAGGCCGGTGCCCTTTGAGGCCTGAATGCTTCCTCTGCCAGTAGCAGGGCCCCAGGGCTTCTGACAGCAGCAAGGGCCCTGTGAGGAGTGGCCTCGAGCGATCAGGTGGGCTCAGCTGAGCCACCTCCACTGGCCTGGGTCCTGTTCCTGGGGCTCCCAGCTCTGTCTGCCTTGACCTCTCCATGCCCCCTGCTCCAGGGCTCACCTGCTGCCGTCGCCGTGCCAACGGAACCCTCAGGCTGGGCAGAGCATTGTGAAATGACAGCCTCCCCTCCCCCGCCGCCGGGGCCTGGGCCCAGGGCTGGGAGCTTGCAAGGCAAAGACACACCACAGCTCAGCTTCTCCTGAGCTGCTCCAGAGCTCGACCCCCCGGGGCCCCGGGGCCCCAGGGCTGGGGCTCAGAGCAGGAAAGGGCGTTTTATTGGAATGTCCTTTCCTTCTTGATGATTCCTACAAACCGTTTTAAGCTCTGTACATATAGAAAAGCAACATGTGTCATGCCATTTGGGACATGCTGTTCACATGTCTAGCTCCACTAAAACCCTCCTCAGCATATTTCCGAGGCATCAAGGATGAACCAGGAACAGTGCACGGCCCTGACAAATCTGCTTCACTGTCCCAGCTTTAACAGACATCTGAGTGTCACACTACATGGCAGGTCCTGCCAGGGCAACAGCAGGGGAAGCTTCACTCGCACAGTGCTACAGCATGGGCTTCCCTCCTAGTGAACGGGTGCAGCAGGGCAAACTCCTGTCACAGAGAATGGGCACAACCACACTGCAAGCTTCATTCACACATGGTCTGGCTTCCGACAGCAAAGCAAGCCTCCTACATTGCACATACTGCACTGTAAAGCGTTAGTCTTTGGACAGCAGAGCTATCCCTCTGCATCACACATACTGGACACCCTGAAGGGCCTCCTCCAGATTGAATTGTTACTGGATCGCCGTCCTATCCCCCTGCCCCAAACCTCTCCCATTGACTGTCAGCATGCTTCTCCTTACCTTCCTGCAGATACAGCACCCCTCTAGGCCTAACGGATGGCACGCCAAGCTTCACGGGGCACTTTAAGGTATTCAGTCTCCACCTTTTATCTGTCCTGCTCCTCATTTCACCATGAAGAACCACTGGCAGTATTTCAACATCATTTTGAAACTGAAGTTATGGAACAGCTACAAAACCAGGGGAATGGCGCGGCAGGGGATTTCATTCCATTTCATTCTGCCCTTTGGCTGTGTGTGCGCAGTGTCAGAAGAGTTTGAGGACTGCAGAAGACACTGGAATAGATTTCTGGGCGAAAGCGCCAGAGATTCTGGCCCCTGCCCCGATCGCCTTACAAACGCCTTACAAACGCCTGGCGGGCTTTGCCCTGGCGGGCAAATGTCTGAGTTGGACACTCAGCGCAGTACCTGAGGAAATTAGAGTGAGGTTTGACTCAGGGACAAGCCTGCCAACCTATGTACTATGGCAGCTGAATGGGGGCATGGGGTCCTCATGTCTCAGGGATCTGCTTCTCTTATCCAAAACATCTTGCCTCCCATCAGCCTTAGCACCTAGCATATGGTAATGAGTGGAGTCTCTACACTTCCCCCGTTGCACATTTGTCAATTCCCAGAGCTCTGTGGCAGACAGGGTAAATGTATCTATGTGTGAGAGAGAGAGGGAGCCAGATAGAGAGAGAGAAAGAGAGAGAGAGGGGGGGGGAGCGGGCTCTGACAGTCACAATGAGAGAAAAGTGAAGTTGCATCCCCTCAAGCACTCCCCTGCACCCATCAACGCAACAGCAAAGTTAGCTTGCATGTTCCCCGTTCTCCCCACTAACCCACCCACCCACCCTCCTCTCTTACAGGACTTGCAGAGTGCCTAGAGACCCTGGAAATGATGGCAGCGGAGCATGGTACAAACACAAATATCAAAATAGAACTATTCCCCTACTGTCTACAAAACCAAGGAACTACTTCACCTTTGTTTTTTTCCACTTCACATTACAAGAGAAAGACGTCCTTCGTTGGCCCTTTTTACGCACTACCATTCGGTTTACACATTTCATCCTGTTGAGTCTCCCAGTCGGCAAGAGCTATATATTTGGGTGGGTGATCCCAATGAAGTCAATGGAAATAGAGAAGGTGTTAGAACGGTGATGATTGTGTGCTGCAAGTGTCTTTCCCTTGAAGTCCATAGATATCATGGCCTTGACTAGGGGGTGGTCGAAGTGGCCGATAATTTGCTCAGCAGAAAAAATGCAGAATTTTGGGCAAATTCTGCCACTTCGCCTGCTCTGCCCACAGAGAGAAATTGCCAATTTCAGGCTTTTTCTCCCTGAAATTCGGTTTTTTTATGGGAAATGTTTTTTGGTGGCCACAAGAAGTTTCAGACTGAAAACAGATAGTTTGTGAAAAAAACACCATTTCAGATGGTTTGCCAGAAGACATTGATTTTTTCCATTAAATTTTGTTTTAGCGGTCAAAAACATGATATTTCAGGGAAAAAACACATTTCAGGAAGCAAAATCTGCATAGAAAATTGGCACAACAGCCAAAAAATGTCCCTGCAGACAGAACAGAGCTGGAGGCGAATTTAGGCAATATCGTTCCACCAGTAGTGAGGGTAACTTTGCCCACCCCTAGCCTTGACTAGGGGACTGAAAATGAATCTACAGGGACTGGCCACAAAGTCCAGATGAGGGTGTATTAAGAGCTATGCTTTTTCCTTTCTTATTGTTGCTTTTGTTTTCACACCTTAACCTACCTTTCTTCAGTGCAGTGTCTGGGCCCTGTTTTTCACATGTTCTGTTTTTGAGCCCAGTCACAGGCCTCAGAGAAGGCCGGTGCCCTTTGAGGCCTGAATGCTTCCTCCGCCAGTAGCAGGGCCCCAGGGCTTCTGACAGCAGCAGAGGCCCTGTGAGGAGTGGCCTCGAGCGATCAGGTAGGCTCAGCTGAGCCACCTCCACTGGCCTGGGTCCTGTTCCTGGGGCTCCCAGCTCTGTCTGCCTTGACCTCTCCATGCCCCCTGCTCCAGGGCTCACCTGCTGCCGTCGCCGTGCCAACGGAACCCTCAGGCTGGGCAGAGCATTGTGAAATGACAGCCTCCCCTCCCCCGCCGCTGGGGCCTGGGCCCAGGGCTGGGAGCTTGCAAGGCAAAGACACACCACAGCTCAGCTTCTCCTGAGCTGCTCCAGAGCTCGACCCCCCGGGGCCCCGGGGCCCCAGGGCTGGGGCTCAGAGCAGGAAAGGGCGTTTTATTGGAATGTCCTTTCCTTCTTGATGATTCCTACAAACCGTTTTAAGCTCTGTACATATAGAAAAGCAACATGTGTCATGCCATTTGGGACATGCTGTTCACATGTCTAGCTCCACTAAAACCCTCCTCAGCATATTTCCGAGGCATCAAGGATGAACCAGGAACAGTGCACGGCCCTGACAAATCTGCTTCACTGTCCCAGCTTTAACAGACATCTGAGTGTCACACTACATGGCAGGTCCTGCCAGGGCAACAGCAGGGGAAGCTTCACTCGCACAGTGCTACAGCATGGGCTTCCCTCCTAGTGAACGGGTGCAGCAGGGCAAACTCCTGTCACAGAGAATGGGCACAACCACACTGCAAGCTTCATTCACACATGGTCTGGCTTCCGACAGCAAAGCAAGCCTCCTACATTGCACATACTGCATACTGCACTGTAAAGCGTTAGTCTTTGGACAGCAGAGCTATCCCTCTGCATCACACATACTGGACACCCTGAAGGGCCTCCTCCAGATTGAATTGTTACTGGATCGCCGTCCTATCCCCCTGCCCCAAACCTCTCCCATTGACTGTCAGCATGCTTCTCCTTACCTTCCTGCAGATACAGCACCCCTCTAGGCCTAACGGATGGCACGCCAAGCTTCACGGGGCACTTTAAGGTATTCAGTCTTCACCTTTTATCTGTCCTGCTCCTCATTTCACCACGAAGAACCACTGGCAGTATTTCAACATCATTTTGAAACTGAAGTTATGGAACAGCTACAAAACCAGGGGAATGGCGCGGCAGGGGATTTCATTCCATTTCATTCTGCCCTTTGGCTGTGTGTGCGCAGTGTCAGAAGAGTTTGAGGACTGCAGAAGACACTGGAATAGATTTCTGGGCGAAAGCGCCAGAGATTCTGGCCCCTGCCCCGATCGCCTTACAAACGCCTTACAAACGCCTGGCGGGCTTTGCCCTGGCGGGCAAATGTCTGAGTTGGACACTCAGCGCAGTACCTGAGGAAATTAGAGTGAGGTTTGACTCAGGGACAAGCCTGCCAACCTATGTACTATGGCAGCTGAATGGGGGCATGGGGTCCTCATGTCTCAGGGATCTGCTTCTCTTATCCAAAACATCTTGCCTCCCATCAGCCTTAGCACCTAGCATATGGTAATGAGTGGAGTCTCTACACTTCCCCCGTTGCACATTTGTCAATTCCCAGAGCTCTGTGGCAGACAGGGTAAATGTATCTATGTGTGAGAGAGAGAGGGAGCCAGATAGAGAGAGAGAAAGAGAGAGAGAGAGGGGGGGGAGCAGGCTCTGACAGTCACAATGAGAGAAAAGTGAAGTTGCATCCCCTCAAGCACTCCCCTGCACCCATCAACACAACAGCAAAGTTAGCTTGCATGTTCCCCGTTCTCCCCACTAACCCACCCACCCACCCTCCTCTCTTTCAGGACTTGCAGAGTGCCTAGAGACCCTGGAAATGATGGCAGCGGAGCATGGTACAAACACAAATATCAAAATAGAACTATTCCCCTACTGTCTACAAAACCAAGGAACTACTTCACCTTTGTTTTTTTCCACTTCACATTACAAGAGAAAGACGTCCTTCGTTGGCCCTTTTTACGCACTACCATTCAGTTTACACATTTCATCCTGTTGAGTCTCCCAGTCGGCAAGAGCTATATATTTGGGTGGGTGATCCCAATGAAGTCAATGGAAATAGAGAAGGTGTTAGAACGGTGATGATTGTGTGCTGCAAGTGTCTTTCCCTTGAAGTCCATAGATATCATGGCCTTGACTAGGGGGTGGTCGAAGTGGCCGATAATTTGCTCAGCAGAAAAAATGCAGAATTTTGGGCAAATTCTGCCACTTCGCCTGCTCTGCCCACAGAGAGAAATTGCCAATTTCAGGCTTTTTCTCCCTGAAATTCGGTTTTTTTATGGGAAATGTTTTTTGGTGGCCACAAGAAGTTTCAGACTGAAAACAGATAGTTTGTGAAAAAAACACCATTTCAGATGGTTTGCCAGAAGACATTGATTTTTTCCATTAAATTTTGTTTTAGCGGTCAAAAACATGATATTTCAGGGAAAAAACACATTTCAGGAAGCAAAATCTGCATAGAAAATTGGCACAACAGCCAAAAAATGTCCCTGCAGACAGAACAGAGCTGGAGGCGAATTTAGGCAATATCGTTCCACCAGTAGTGAGGGTAACTTTGCCCACCCCTAGCCTTGACTAGGGGACTGAAAATGAATCTACAGGGACTGGCCACAAAGTCCAGATGAGGGTGTATTAAGAGCTATGCTTTTTCCTTTCTTATTGCTGCTTTTGTTTTCACACCTTAACCTACCTTTCTTCAGTGCAGTGTCTGGGCCCTATTTTTCACATGTTCTGTTTTTGAGCCCAGTCACAGGCCTCAGAGAAGGCCGGTGCCCTTTGAGGCCTGAATGCTTCCTCCGCCAGTAGCAGGGCCCCAGGGCTTCTGACAGCAGCAGAGGCCCTGTGAGGAGTGGCCTCGAGCGATCAGGTGGGCTCAGCTGAGCCACCTCCACTGGCCTGGGTCCTGTTCCTGGGGCTCCCAGCTCTGTCTGCCTTGACCTCTCCATGCCCCCTGCTCCAGGGCTCACCTGCTGCCGTCGCCGTGCCAACGGAACCCTCAGGCTGGGCAGAGCATTGTGAAATGACAGCCTCCCCTCCCCCGCCGGGGCCTGGGCCCAGGGCTGGGAGCTTGCAAGGCAAAGACACACCACAGCTCAGCTTCTCCTGAGCTGCTCCAGAGCTCGACCCCCCGGGGCCCCGGGGCCCCAGGGCTGGGGCTCAGAGCAGGAAAGGGCGTTTTATTGGAATGTCCTTTCCTTCTTGATGATTCCTACAAACCGTTTTAAGCTCTGTACATATAGAAAAGCAACATGTGTCATGCCATTTGGGACATGCTGTTCACATGTCTAGCTCCACTAAAACCCTCCTCAGCATATTTCCGAGGCATCAAGGATGAACCAGGAACAGTGCACGGCCCTGACAAATCTGCTTCACTGTCCCAGCTTTAACAGACATCTGAGTGTCACACTACATGGCAGGTCCTGCCAGGGCAACAGCAGGGGAAGCTTCACTCGCACAGTGCTACAGCATGGGCTTCCCTCCTAGTGAACGGGTGCAGCAGGGCAAACTCCTGTCACAGAGAATGGGCACAACCACACTGCAAGCTTCATTCACACATGGTCTGGCTTCCGACAGCAAAGCAAGCCTCCTACATTGCACATACTGCACTGTAAAGCGTTAGTCTTTGGACAGCAGAGCTATCCCTCTGCATCACACATACTGGACACCCTGAAGGGCCTCCTCCAGATTGAATTGTTACTGGATCGCCGTCCTATCCCCCTGCCCCAAACCTCTCCCATTGACTGTCAGCATGCTTCTCCTTACCTTCCTGCAGATACAGCACCCCTCTAGGCCTAACGGATGGCACGCCAAGCTTCACGGGGCACTTTAAGGTATTCAGTCTCCACCTTTTATCTGTCCTGCTCCTCATTTCACCACGAAGAACCACTGGCAGTATTTCAACATCATTTTGAAACTGAAGTTATGGAACAGCTACAAAACCAGGGGAATGGCGCGGCAGGGGATTTCATTCCATTTCATTCTGCCCTTTGGCTGTGTGTGCGCAGTGTCAGAAGAGTTTGAGGACTGCAGAAGACACTGGAATAGATTTCTGGGCGAAAGCGCCAGAGATTCTGGCCCCTGCCCCGATCGCCTTACAAACGCCTTACAAACGCCTGGCGGGCTTTGCCCTGGCGGGCAAATGTCTGAGTTGGACACTCAGCGCAGTACCTGAGGAAATTAGAGTGAGGTTTGACTCAGGGACAAGCCTGCCAACCTATGTACTATGGCAGCTGAATGGGGGCATGGGGTCCTCATGTCTCAGGGATCTGCTTCTCTTATCCAAAACATCTTGCCTCCCATCAGCCTTAGCACCTAGCATATGGTAATGAGTGGAGTCTCTACACTTCCCCCGTTGCACATTTGTCAATTCCCAGAGCTCTGTGGCAGACAGGGTAAATGTATCTATGTGTGAGAGAGAGAGGGAGCCAGATAGAGAGAGAGAAAGAGAGAGAGAGAGGGGGGGGGAGCAGGCTCTGACAGTCACAATGAGAGAAAAGTGAAGTTGCATCCCCTCAAGCACTCCCCTGCACCCATCAACACAACAGCAAAGTTAGCTTGCATGTTCCCCATTCTCCCCACTAACCCACCCACCCACCCTCCTCTCTTTCAGGACTTGCAGAGTGCCTAGAGACCCTGGAAATGATGGCAGCGGAGCATGGTACAAACACAAATATCAAAATAGAACTATTCCCCTACTGTCTACAAAACCAAGGAACTACTTCACCTTTGTTTTTTTCCACTTCACATTACAAGAGAAAGACGTCCTTCGTTGGCCCTTTTTACGCACTACCATTCGGTTTACACATTTCATCCTGTTGAGTCTCCCAGTCGGCAAGAGCTATATATTTGGGTGGGTGATCCCAATGAAGTCAATGGAAATAGAGAAGGTGTTAGAACGGTGATGATTGTGTGCTGCAAGTGTCTTTCCCTTGAAGTCCATAGATATCATGGCCTTGACTAGGGGGTGGTCGAAGTGGCCGATAATTTGCTCAGCAGAAAAAATGCAGAATTTTGGGCAAATTCTGCCACTTCGCCTGCTCTGCCCACAGAGAGAAATTGCCAATTTCAGGCTTTTTCTCCCTGAAATTCGGTTTTTTTATGGGAAATGTTTTTTGGTGGCCACAAGAAGTTTCAGACTGAAAACAGATAGTTTGTGAAAAAAACACCATTTCAGATGGTTTGCCAGAAGACATTGATTTTTTCCATTAAATTTTGTTTTAGCGGTCAAAAACATGATATTTCAGGGAAAAAACACATTTCAGGAAGCAAAATCTGCATAGAAAATTGGCACAACAGCCAAAAAATGTCCCTGCAGACAGAACAGAGCTGGAGGCGAATTTAGGCAATATCGTTCCACCAGTAGTGAGGGTAACTTTGCCCACCCCTAGCCTTGACTAGGGGACTGAAAATGAATCTACAGGGACTGGCCACAAAGTCCAGATGAGGGTGTATTAAGAGCTATGCTTTTTCCTTTCTTATTGGTGCTTTTGTTTTCACACCTTAACCTACCTTTCTTCAGTGCAGTGTCTGGGCCCTGTTTTTCACATGTTCTGTTTTTGAGCCCAGTCACAGGCCTCAGAGAAGGCCGGTGCCCTTTGAGGCCTGAATGCTTCCTCTGCCAGTAGCAGGGCCCCAGGGCTTCTGACAGCAGCAAGGGCCCTGTGAGGAATGGCCTCGAGCGATCAGGTGGGCTCAGCTGAGCCACCTCCACTGGCCTGGGTCCTTTTCCTGGGGCTCCCAGCTCTGTCTGCCTTGACCTCTCCATGCCCCCTGCTCCAGGGCTCACCTGCTGCCGTTGCCGTGCCAACGGAACCCTCAGGCTGGGCAGAGCATTGTGAAATGACAGCCTCCCCTCCCCCGCCGCCGGGGCCTGGGCCCAGGGCTGGGAGCTTGCAAGGCAAAGACACACCACAGCTCAGCTTCTCCTGAGCTGCTCCAGAGCTCGACCCCCCGGGGCCCCGGGGCCCCAGGGCTGGGGCTCAGAGCAGGAAAGGGCGTTTTATTGGAATGTCCTTTCCTTCTTGATGATTCCTACAAACCGTTTTAAGCTCTGTACATATAGAAAAGCAACATGTGTCATGCCATTTGGGACATGCTGTTCACATGTCTAGCTCCACTAAAACCCTCCTCAGCATATTTCCGAGGCATCAAGGATGAACCAGGAACAGTGCACGGCCCTGACAAATCTGCTTCACTGTCCCAGCTTTAACAGACATCTGAGTGTCACACTACATGGCAGGTCCTGCCAGGGCAACAGCAGGGGAAGCTTCACTCGCACAGTGCTACAGCATGGGCTTCCCTCCTAGTGAACGGGTGCAGCAGGGCAAACTCCTGTCACAGAGAATGGGCACAACCACACTGCAAGCTTCATTCACACATGGTCTGGCTTCCGACAGCAAAGCAAGCCTCCTACATTGCACATACTGCACTGTAAAGCGTTAGTCTTTGGACAGCAGAGCTATCCCTCTGCATCACACATACTGGACACCCTGAAGGGCCTCCTCCAGATTGAATTGTTACTGGATCGCCGTCCTATCCCCCTGCCCCAAACCTCTCCCATTGACTGTCAGCATGCTTCTCCTTACCTTCCTGCAGATACAGCACCCCTCTAGGCCTAACGGATGGCACGCCAAGCTTCACGGGGCACTTTAAGGTATTCAGTCTCCACCTTTTATCTGTCCTGCTCCTCATTTCACCACGAAGAACCACTGGCAGTATTTCAACATCATGTTGAAACTGAAGTTATGGAACAGCTACAAAACCAGGGGAATGGCGCGGCAGGGGATTTCATTCCATTTCATTCTGCCCTTTGGCTGTGTGTGCGCAGTGTCAGAAGAGTTTGAGGACTGCAGAAGACACTGGAATAGATTTCTGGGCGAAAGCGCCAGAGATTCTGGCCCCTGCCCCGATCGCCTTACAAACGCCTTACAAACGCCTGGCGGGCTTTGCCCTGGCGGGCAAATGTCTGAGTTGGACACTCAGCGCAGTACCTGAGGAAATTAGAGTGAGGTTTGACTCAGGGACAAGCCTGCCAACCTATGTACTATGGCAGCTGAATGGGGGCATGGGGTCCTCATGTCTCAGGGATCTGCTTCTCTTATCCAAAACATCTTGCCTCCCATCAGCCTTAGCACCTAGCATATGGTAATGAGTGGAGTCTCTACACTTCCCCCGTTGCACATTTGTCAATTCCCAGAGCTCTGTGGCAGACAGGGTAAATGTATCTATGTGTGAGAGAGAGAGGGAGCCAGATAGAGAGAGAGAAAGAGAGAGAGAGAGGGGGGGGGGAGCAGGCTCTGACAGTCACAATGAGAGAAAAGTGAAGTTGCATCCCCTCAAGCACTCCCCTGCACCCATCAACACAACAGCAAAGTTAGCTTGCATGTTCCCCATTCTCCCCACTAACCCACCCACCCACCCTCCTCTCTTTCAGGACTTGCAGAGTGCCTAGAGACCCTGGAAATGATGGCAGCGGAGCATGGTACAAACACAAATATCAAAATAGAACTATTCCCCTACTGTCTACAAAACCAAGGAACTACTTCACCTTTGTTTTTTTCCACTTCACATTACAAGAGAAAGACGTCCTTCGTTGGCCCTTTTTACGCACTACCATTCGGTTTACACATTTCATCCTGTTGAGTCTCCCAGTCGGCAAGAGCTATATATTTGGGTGGGTGATCCCAATGAAGTCAATGGAAATAGAGAAGGTGTTAGAACGGTGATGATTGTGTGCTGCAAGTGTCTTTCCCTTGAAGTCCATAGATATCATGGCCTTGACTAGGGGGTGGTCGAAGTGGCCGATAATTTGCTCAGCAGAAAAAATGCAGAATTTTGGGCAAATTCTGCCACTTCGCCTGCTCTGCCCACAGAGAGAAATTGCCAATTTCAGGCTTTTTCTCCCTGAAATTCGGTTTTTTTATGGGAAATGTTTTTTGGTGGCCACAAGAAGTTTCAGACTGAAAACAGATAGTTTGTGAAAAAAACACCATTTCAGATGGTTTGCCAGAAGACATTGATTTTTTCCATTAAATTTTGTTTTAGCGGTCAAAAACATGATATTTCAGGGAAAAAACACATTTCAGGAAGCAAAATCTGCATAGAAAATTGGCACAACAGCCAAAAAATGTCCCTGCAGACAGAACAGAGCTGGAGGCGAATTTAGGCAATATCGTTCCACCAGTAGTGAGGGTAACTTTGCCCACCCCTAGCCTTGACTAGGGGACTGAAAATGAATCTACAGGGACTGGCCACAAAGTCCAGATGAGGGTGTATTAAGAGCTATGCTTTTTCCTTTCTTATTGCTGCTTTTGTTTTCACACCTTAACCTCCCTTTCTTCAGTGCAGTGTCTGGGCCCTGTTTTTCACATGTTCTGTTTTTGAGCCCAGTCACAGGCCTCAGAGAAGGCCGGTGCCCTTTGAGGCCTGAATGCTTCCTCTGCCAGTAGCAGGGCCCCAGGGCTTCTGACAGCAGCAAGGGCCCTGTGAGGAGTGGCCTCGAGCGATCAGGTGGGCTCAGCTGAGCCACCTCCACTGGCCTGGGTCCTGTTCCTGGGGCTCCCAGCTCTGTCTGCCTTGACCTCTCCATGCCCCCTGCTCCAGGGCTCACCTGCTGCCGTCGCCGTGCCAACGGAACCCTCAGGCTGGGCAGAGCATTGTGAAATGACAGCCTCCCCTCCCCCGCCGCCGGGGCCTGGGCCCAGGGCTGGGAGCTTGCAAGGCAAAGACACACCACAGCTCAGCTTCTCCTGAGCTGCTCCAGAGCTCGACCCCCCGGGGCCCCGGGGCCCCAGGGCTGGGGCTCAGAGCAGGAAAGGGCGTTTTATTGGAATGTCCTTTCCTTCTTGATGATTCCTACAAACCGTTTTAAGCTCTGTACATATAGAAAAGCAACATGTGTCATGCCATTTGGGACATGCTGTTCACATGTCTAGCTCCACTAAAACCCTCCTCAGCATATTTCCGAGGCATCAAGGATGAACCAGGAACAGTGCACGGCCCTGACAAATCTGCTTCACTGTCCCAGCTTTAACAGACATCTGAGTGTCACACTACATGGCAGGTCCTGCCAGGGCAACAGCAGGGGAAGCTTCACTCGCACAGTGCTACAGCATGGGCTTCCCTCCTAGTGAACGGGTGCAGCAGGGCAAACTCCTGTCACAGAGAATGGGCACAACCACACTGCAAGCTTCATTCACACATGGTCTGGCTTCCGACAGCAAAGCAAGCCTCCTACATTGCACATACTGCACTGTAAAGCGTTAGTCTTTGGACAGCAGAGCTATCCCTCTGCATCACACATACTGGACACCCTGAAGGGCCTCCTCCAGATTGAATTGTTACTGGATCGCCGTCCTATCCCCCTGCCCCAAACCTCTCCCATTGACTGTCAGCATGCTTCTCCTTACCTTCCTGCAGATACAGCACCCCTCTAGGCCTAACGGATGGCACGCCAAGCTTCACGGGGCACTTTAAGGTATTCAGTCTCCACCTTTTATCTGTCCTGCTCCTCATTTCACCACGAAGAACCACTGGCAGTATTTCAACATCATTTTGAAACTGAAGTTATGGAACAGCTACAAAACCAGGGGAATGGCGCGGCAGGGGATTTCATTCCATTTCATTCTGCCCTTTGGCTGTGTGTGCGCAGTGTCAGAAGAGTTTGAGGACTGCAGAAGACACTGGAATAGATTTCTGGGCGAAAGCGCCAGAGATTCTGGCCCCTGCCCCGATCGCCTTACAAACGCCTTACAAACGCCTGGCGGGCTTTGCCCTGGCGGGCAAATGTCTGAGTTGGACACTCAGCGCAGTACCTGAGGAAATTAGAGTGAGGTTTGACTCAGGGACAAGCCTGCCAACCTATGTACTATGGCAGCTGAATGGGGGCATGGGGTCCTCATGTCTCAGGGATCTGCTTCTCTTATCCAAAACATCTTGCCTCCCATCAGCCTTAGCACCTAGCATATGGTAATGAGTGGAGTCTCTACACTTCCCCCGTTGCACATTTGTCAATTCCCAGAGCTCTGTGGCAGACAGGGTAAATGTATCTATGTGTGAGAGAGAGAGGGAGCCAGATAGAGAGAGAGAAAGAGAGAGAGAGGGGGGGGGGGAGCAGGCTCTGACAGTCACAATGAGAGAAAAGTGAAGTTGCATCCCCTCAAGCACTCCCCTGCACCCATCAACGCAACAGCAAAGTTAGCTTGCATGTTCCCCGTTCTCCCCACTAACCCACCCACCCACCCTCCTCTCTTACAGGACTTGCAGAGTGCCTAGAGACCCTGGAAATGATGGCAGCGGAGCATGGTACAAACACAAATATCAAAATAGAACTATTCCCCTACTGTCTACAAAACCAAGGAACTACTTCACCTTTGTTTTTTTTCCACTTCACATTACAAGAGAAAGACGTCCTTCGTTGGCCCTTTTTACGCACTACCATTCGGTTTACACATTTCATCCTGTTGAGTCTCCCAGTCGGCAAGAGCTATATATTTGGGTGGGTGATCCCAATGAAGTCAATGGAAATAGAGAAGGTGTTAGAACGGTGATGATTGTGTGCTGCAAGTGTCTTTCCCTTGAAGTCCATAGATATCATGGCCTTGACTAGGGGGTGGTCGAAGTGGCCGATAATTTACTCAGCAGAAAAAATGCAGAATTTTGGGCAAATTCTGCCACTTCGCCTGCTCTGCCCACAGAGAGAAATTGCCAATTTCAGGCTTTTTCTCCCTGAAATTCGGTTTTTTTATGGGAAATGTTTTTTGGTGGCCACAAGAAGTTTCAGACTGAAAACAGATAGTTTGTGAAAAAAACACCATTTCAGATGGTTTGCCAGAAGACATTGATTTTTTCCATTAAATTTTGTTTTAGCGGTCGAAAACATGATATTTCAGGGAAAAAACACATTTCAGGAAGCAAAATCTGCATAGAAAATTGGCACAACAGCCAAAAAATGTCCCTGCAGACAGAACAGAGCTGGAGGCGAATTTAGGCAATATCGTTCCACCAGTAGTGAGGGTAACTTTGCCCACCCCTGGCCTTGACTAGGGGACTGAAAATGAATCTACAGGGACTGGCCACAAAGTCCAGATGAGGGTGTATTAAGAGCTATGCTTTTTCCTTTCTTATTGCTGCTTTTGTTTTCACACCTTAACCTACCTTTCTTCAGTGCAGTGTCTGGGCCCTGTTTTTCACATGTTCTGTTTTTGAGCCCAGTCACAGGCCTCAGAGAAGGCCGGTGCCCTTTGAGGCCTGAATGCTTCCTCTGCCAGTAGCAGGGCCCCAGGGCTTCTGACAGCAGCAAGGGCCCTGTGAGGAGTGGCCTCGAGCGATCAGGTGGGCTCAGCTGAGCCACCTCCACTGGCCTGGGTCCTGTTCCTGGGGCTCCCAGCTCTGTCTGCCTTGACCTCTCCATGCCCCCTGCTCCAGGGCTCACCTGCTGCCGTCGCCGTGCCAACGGAACCCTCAGGCTGGGCAGAGCATTGTGAAATGACAGCCTCCCCTCCCCCGCCGCTGGGGCCTGGGCCCAGGGCTGGGAGCTTGCAAGGCAAAGACACACCACAGCTCAGCTTCTCCTGAGCTGCTCCAGAGCTCGACCCCCCGGGGCCCCGGGGCCCCAGGGCTGGGGCTCAGAGCAGGAAAGGGCGTTTTATTGGAATGTCCTTTCCTTCTTGATGATTCCTACAAACCATTTTAAGCTCTGTACATATAGAAAAGCAACATGTGTCATGCCATTTGGGACATGCTGTTCACATGTCTAGCTCCACTAAAACCCTCCTCAGCATATTTCCGAGGCATCAAGGATGAACCAGGAACAGTGCACGGCCCTGACAAATCTGCTTCACTGTCCCAGCTTTAACAGACATCTGAGTGTCACACTACATGGCAGGTCCTGCCAGGGCAACAGCAGGGGAAGCTTCACTCGCACAGTGCTACAGCATGGGCTTCCCTCCTAGTGAACGGGTGCAGCAGGGCAAACTCCTGTCACAGAGAATGGGCACAACCACACTGCAAGCTTCATTCACACATGGTCTGGCTTCCGACAGCAAAGCAAGCCTCCTACATTGCACATACTGCACTGTAAAGCGTTAGTCTTTAGACAGCAGAGCTATCCCTCTGCATCACACATACTGGACACCCTGAAGGGCCTCCTCCAGATTGAATTGTTACTGGATCGCCGTCCTATCCCCCTGCCCCAAACCTCTCCCATTGACTGTCAGCATGCTTCTCCTTACCTTCCTGCAGATACAGCACCCCTCTAGGCCTAACGGATGGCACGCCAAGCTTCACGGGGCACTTTAAGGTATTCAGTCTCCACCTTTTATCTGTCCTGCTCCTCATTTCACCACGAAGAACCACTGGCAGTATTTCAACATCATTTTGAAACTGAAGTTATGGAACAGCTACAAAACCAGGGGAATGGCGCGGCAGGGGATTTCATTCCA
Source organism: Ambystoma mexicanum (assembly GCF_040938575.1). NCBI lineage: Eukaryota > Metazoa > Chordata > Amphibia > Caudata > Ambystomatidae > Ambystoma > Ambystoma mexicanum. Next base: position 1,096,341,559 of record NC_090941.1, read on the forward strand.
TTTCATTCTGCCCTTTGGCTGTGTGTGCGCAGTGTCAGAAGAGTTTGAGGACTGCAGAAGACACTGGAATAGATTTCTGGGCGAAAGCGCCAGAGATTCTGGCCCCTGCCCCGATCGCCTTACAAACGCCTTACAAACGCCTGGCGGGCTTTGCCCTGGCGGGCAAATGTCTGAGTTGGACACTCAGCGCAGTACCTGAGGAAATTAGAGTGAGGTTTGACTCAGGGACAAGCCTGCCAACCTATGTACTATGGCAGCTGAATGGGGGCATGGGGTCCTCATGTCTCAGGGATCTGCTTCTCTTATCCAAAACATCTTGCCTCCCATCAGCCTTAGCACCTAGCATATGGTAATGAGTGGAGTCTCTACACTTCCCCCGTTGCACATTTGTCAATTCCCAGAGCTCTGTGGCAGACAGGGTAAATGTATCTATGTGTGAGAGAGAGAGGGAGCCAGATAGAGAGAGATAAAGAGAGAGAGAGAGGGGGGGGGAGCAGGCTCTGACAGTCACAATGAGAGAAAAGTGAAGTTGCATCCCCTCAAGCACTCCCCTGCACCCATCAACACAACAGCAAAGTTAGCTTGCATGTTCCCCATTCTCCCCACTAACCCACCCACCCACCCTCCTCTCTTTCAGGACTTGCAGAGTGCCTAGAGACCCTGGAAATGATGGCAGCGGAGCATGGTACAAACACAAATATCAAAATAGAACTATTCCCCTACTGTCTACAAAACCAAGGAACTACTTCACCTTTGTTTTTTTCCACTTCACATTACAAGAGAAAGACGTCCTTCGTTGGCCCTTTTTACGCACTACCATTCGGTTTACACATTTCATCCTGTTGAGTCTCCCAGTCGGCAAGAGCTATATATTTGGGTGGGTGATCCCAATGAAGTCAATGGAAATAGAGAAGGTGTTAGAACAGTGATGATTGTGTGCTGCAAGTGTCTTTCCCTTGAAGTCCATAGATATCATGGCCTTGACTAGGGGGTGGTCGAAGTGGCCGATAATTTGCTCAGCAGAAAAAATGCAGAATTTTGGGCAAATTCTGCCACTTCGCCTGCTCTGCCCACAGAGAGAAATTGCCAATTTCAGGCTTTTTCTCCCTGAAATTCGGTTTTTTTATGGGAAATGTTTTTTGGTGGCCACAAGAAGTTTCAGACTGAAAACAGATAGTTTGTGAAAAAAACACCATTTCAGATGGTTTGCCAGAAGACATTGATTTTTTCCATTAAATTTTGTTTTAGCGGTCAAAAACATGATATTTCAGGGAAAAAACACATTTCAGGAAGCAAAATCTGCATAGAAAATTGGCACAACAGCCAAAAAATGTCCCTGCAGACAGAACAGAGCTGGAGGCGAATTTAGGCAATATCGTTCCACCAGTAGTGAGGGTAACTTTGCCCACCCCTAGCCTTGACTAGGGGACTGAAAATGAATCTACAGGGACTGGCCACAAAGTCCAGATGAGGGTGTATTAAGAGCTATGCTTTTTCCTTTCTTATTGCTGCTTTTGTTTTCACACCTTAACCTACCTTTCTTCAGTGCAGTGTCTGGGCCCTGTTTTTCACATGTTCTGTTTTTGAGCCCAGTCACAGGCCTCAGAGAAGGCCGGTGCCCTTTGAGGCCTGAATGCTTCCTCTGCCAGTAGCAGGGCCCCAGGGCTTCTGACAGCAGCAAGGGCCCTGTGAGGAGTGGCCTCGAGCGATCAGGTGGGCTCAGCTGAGCCACCTCCACTGGCCTGGGTCCTGTTCCTGGGGCTCCCAGCTCTGTCTGCCTTGACCTCTCCATGCCCCCTGCTCCAGGGCTCACCTGCTGCCGTCGCCGTGCCAACGGAACCCTCAGGCTGGGCAGAACATTGTGAAATGACAGCCTCCCCTCCCCCGCCGCCGGGGCCTGGGCCCAGGGCTGGGAGCTTGCAAGGCAAAGACACACCACAGCTCAGCTTCTCCTGAGCTGCTCCAGAACTCGACCCCCCGGGGCCCCGGGGCCCCAGGGCTGGGGCTCAGAGCAGGAAAGGGCGTTTTATTGGAATGTCCTTTCCTTCTTGATGATTCCTACAAACCGTTTTAAGCTCTGTACATATAGAAAAGCAACATGTGTCATGCCATTTGGGACATGCTGTTCACATGTCTAGCTCCACTAAAACCCTCCTCAGCATATTTCCGAGGCATCAAGGATGAACCAGGAACAGTGCACGGCCCTGACAAATCTGCTTCACTGTCCCAGCTTTAACAGACATCTGAGTGTCACACTACATGGCAGGTCCTGCCAGGGCAACAGCAGGGGAAGCTTCACTCGCACAGTGCTACAGCATGGGCTTCCCTCCTAGTGAACGGGTGCAGCAGGGCAAACTCCTGTCACAGAGAATGGGCACAACCACACTGCAAGCTTCATTCACACATGGTCTGGCTTCCGACAGCAAAGCAAGCCTCCTACATTGCACATACTGCACTGTAAAGCGTTAGTCTTTGGACAGCAGAGCTATCCCTCTGCATCACACATACTGGACACCCTGAAGGGCCTCCTCCAGATTGAATTGTTACTGGATCGCCGTCCTATCCCCCTGCCCCAAACCTCTCCCATTGACTGTCAGCATGCTTCTCCTTACCTTCCTGCAGATACAGCACCCCTCTAGGCCTAACGGATGGCACGCCAAGCTTCACGGGGCACTTTAAGGTATTCAGTCTCCACCTTTTATCTGTCCTGCTCCTCATTTCACCACGAAGAACCACTGGCAGTATTTCAACATCATTTTGAAACTGAAGTTATGGAACAGCTACAAAACCAGGGGAATGGCGCGGCAGGGGATTTCATTCCATTTCATTCTGCCCTTTGGCTGTGTGTGCGCAGTGTCAGAAGAGTTTGAGGACTGCAGAAGACACTGGAATAGATTTCTGGGCGAAAGCGCCAGAGATTCTGGCCCCTGCCCCGATCGCCTTACAAACGCCTTACAAACGCCTGGCGGGCTTTGCCCTGGCGGGCAAATGTCTGAGTTGGACACTCAGCGCAGTACCTGAGGAAATTAGAGTGAGGTTTGACTCAGGGACAAGCCTGCCAACCTATGTACTATGGCAGCTGAATGGGGGCATGGGGTCCTCATGTCTCAGGGATCTGCTTCTCTTATCCAAAACATCTTGCCTCCCATCAGCCTTAGCACCTAGCATATGGTAATGAGTGGAGTCTCTACACTTCCCCCGTTGCACATTTGTCAATTCCCAGAGCTCTGTGGCAGACAGGGTAAATGTATCTATGTGTGAGAGAGAGAGGGAGCCAGATAGAGAGAGAGAAAGAGAGAGAGAGGGGGGGGGAGCAGGCTCTGACAGTCACAATGAGAGAAAAGTGAAGTTGCATCCCCTCAAGCACTCCCCTGCACCCATCAACGCAACAGCAAAGTTAGCTTGCATGTTCCCCGTTCTCCCCACTAACCCACCCACCCACCCTCCTCTCTTACAGGACTTGCAGAGTGCCTAGAGACCCTGGAAATGATGGCAGCGGAGCATGGTACAAACACAAATATCAAAATAGAACTATTCCCCTACTGTCTACAAAACCAAGGAACTACTTCACCTTTGTTTTTTTTCCACTTCACATTACAAGAGAAAGACGTCCTTCGTTGGCCCTTTTTACGCACTACCATTCGGTTTACACATTTCATCCTGTTGAGTCTCCCAGTCGGCAAGAGCTATATATTTGGGTGGGTGATCCCAATGAAGTCAATGGAAATAGAGAAGGTGTTAGAACGGTGATGATTGTGTGCTGCAAGTGTCTTTCCCTTGAAGTCCATAGATATCATGGCCTTGACTAGGGGGTGGTCGAAGTGGCCGATAATTTACTCAGCAGAAAAAATGCAGAATTTTGGGCAAATTCTGCCACTTCGCCTGCTCTGCCCACAGAGAGAAATTGCCAATTTCAGGCTTTTTCTCCCTGAAATTCGTTTTTTTTATGGGAAATGTTTTTTGGTGGCCACAAGAAGTTTCAGACTGAAAACAGATAGTTTGTGAAAAAAACACCATTTCAGATGGTTTGCCAGAAGACATTGATTTTTTCCATTAAATTTTGTTTTAGCGGTCAAAAACATGATATTTCAGGGAAAAAACACATTTCAGGAAGCAAAATCTGCATAGAAAATTGGCACAACAGCCAAAAAATGTCCCTGCAGACAGAACAGAGCTGGAGGCGAATTTAGGCAATATCGTTCCACCAGTAGTGAGGGTAACTTTGCCCACCCCTAGCCTTGACTAGGGGACTGAAAATGAATCTACAGGGACTGGCCACAAAGTCCAGATGAGGGTGTATTAAGAGCTATGCTTTTTCCTTTCTTATTGCTGCTTTTGTTTTCACACCTTAACCTACCTTTCTTCAGTGCAGTGTCTGGGCCCTGTTTTTCACATGTTCTGTTTTTGAGCCCAGTCACAGGCCTCAGAGAAGGCCGGTGCCCTTTGAGGCCTGAATGCTTCCTCTGCCAGTAGCAGGGCCCCAGGGCTTCTGACAGCAGCAAGGGCCCTGTGAGGAGTGGCCTCGAGCGATCAGGTGGGCTCAGCTGAGCCACCTCCACTGGCCTGGGTCCTGTTCCTGGGGCTCCCAGCTCTGTCTGCCTTGACCTCTCCATGCCCCCTGCTCCAGGGCTCACCTGCTGCCGTCGCCGTGCCAACGGAACCCTCAGGCTGGGCAGAGCATTGTGAAATGACAGCCTCCCCTCCCCCGCCGCTGGGGCCTGGGCCCAGGGCTGGGAGCTTGCAAGGCAAAGACACACCACAGCTCAGCTTCTCCTGAGCTGCTCCAGAGCTCGACCCCCCGGGGCCCCGGGGCCCCAGGGCTGGGGCTCAGAGCAGGAAAGGGCGTTTTATTGGAATGTCCTTTCCTTCTTGATGATTCCTACAAACCGTTTTAAGCTCTGTACATATAGAAAACAACATGTGTCATGCCATTTGGGACATGCTGTTCACATGTCTAGCTCCACTAAAACCCTCCTCAGCATATTTCCGAGGCATCAAGGATGAACCAGGAACAGTGCACGGCCCTGACAAATCTGCTTCACTGTCCCAGCTTTAACAGACATCTGAGTGTCACACTACATGGCAGGTCCTGCCAGGGCAACAGCAGGGGAAGCTTCACTCGCACAGTGCTACAGCATGGGCTTCCCTCCTAGTGAACGGGTGCAGCAGGGCAAACTCCTGTCACAGAGAATGGGCACAACCACACTGCAAGCTTCATTCACACATGGTCTGGCTTCCGACAGCAAAGCAAGCCTCCTACATTGCACATACTGCACTGTAAAGCGTTAGTCTTTGGACAGCAGAGCTATCCCTCTGCATCACACATACTGGACTCCCTGAAGGGCCTCCTCCAGATTGAATTGTTACTGGATCGCCATCCTATCCCCCTGCCCCAAACCTCTCCCATTGACTGTCAGCATGCTTCTCCTTACCTTCCTGCAGATACAGCACCCCTCTAGGCCTAACGGATGGCACGCCAAGCTTCACGGGGCACTTTAAGGTATTCAGTCTCCACCTTTTATCTGTCCTGCTCCTCATTTCACCACGAAGAACCACTGGCAGTATTTCAACATCATTTTGAAACTGAAGTTATGGAACAGCTACAAAACCAGGGGAATGGCGCGGCAGGGGATTTCATTCCATTTCATTCTGCCCTTTGGCTGTGTGTGCGCAGTGTCAGAAGAGTTTGAGGACTGCAGAAGACACTGGAATAGATTTCTGGGCGAAAGCGCCAGAGATTCTGGCCCCTGCCCCGATCGCCTTACAAACGCCTTACAAACGCCTGGCGGGCTTTGCCCTGGCGGGCAAATGTCTGAGTTGGACACTCAGCGCAGTACCTGAGGAAATTAGAGTGAGGTTTGACTCAGGGACAAGCCTGCCAACCTATGTACTATGGCAGCTGAATGGGGGCATGGGGTCCTCATGTCTCAGGGATCTGCTTCTCTTATCCAAAACATCTTGCCTCCCATCAGCCTTAGCACCTAGCATATGGTAATGAGTGGAGTCTCTACACTTCCCCCGTTGCACATTTGTCAATTCCCAGAGCTCTGTGGCAGACAGGGTAAATGTATCTATGTGTGAGAGAGAGAGGGAGCCAGATAGAGAGAGAGAAAGAGAGAGAGAGGGGGGGGAGCAGGCTCTGACAGTCACAATGAGAGAAAAGTGAAGTTGCATCCCCTCAAGCACTCCCCTGCACCCATCAACGCAACAGCAAAGTTAGCTTGCATGTTCCCCGTTCTCCCCACTAACCCACCCACCCACCCTCCTCTCTTACAGGACTTGCAGAGTGCCTAGAGACCCTGGAAATGATGGCAGCGGAGCATGGTACAAACACAAATATCAAAATAGAACTATTCCCCTACTGTCTACAAAACCAAGGAACTACTTCACCTTTGTTTTTTTCCACTTCACATTACAAGAGAAAGACGTCCTTCGTTGGCCCTTTTTACGCACTACCATTCGGTTTACACATTTCATCCTGTTGAGTCTCCCAGTCGGCAAGAGCTATATATTTGGGTGGGTGATCCCAATGAAGTCAATGGAAATAGAGAAGGTGTTAGAACGGTGATGATTGTGTGCTGCAAGTGTCTTTCCCTTGAAGTCCATAGATATCATGGCCTTGACTAGGGGGTGGTCGAAGTGGCCGATAATTTGCTCAGCAGAAAAAATGCAGAATTTTGGGCAAATTCTGCCACTTCGCCTGCTCTGCCCACAGAGAGAAATTGCCAATTTCAGGCTTTTTCTCCCTGAAATTCGGTTTTTTTATGGGAAATGTTTTTTGGTGGCCACAAGAAGTTTCAGACTGAAAACAGATAGTTTGTGAAAAAAACACCATTTCAGATGGTTTGCCAGAAGACATTGATTTTTTCCATTAAATTTTGTTTTAGCGGTCAAAAACATGATATTTCAGGGAAAAAACACATTTCAGGAAGCAAAATCTGCATAGAAAATTGGCACAACAGCCAAAAAATGTCCCTGCAGACAGAACAGAGCTGGAGGCGAATTTAGGCAATATCGTTCCACCAGTAGTGAGGGTAACTTTGCCCACCCCTAGCCTTGACTAGGGGACTGAAAATGAATCTACAGGGACTGGCCACAAAGTCCAGATGAGGGTGTATTAAGAGCTATGCTTTTTCCTTTCTTATTGCTGCTTTTGTTTTCACACCTTAACCTACCTTTCTTCAGTGCAGTGTCTGGGCCCTGTTTTTCACATGTTCTGTTTTTGAGCCCAGTCACAGGCCTCAGAGAAGGCCGGTGCCCTTTGAGGCCTGAATGCTTCCTCTGCCAGTAGCAGGGCCCCAGGGCTTCTGACAGCAGCAGAGGCCCTGTGAGGAGTGGCCTCGAGCGATCAGGTGGGCTCAGCTGAGCCACCTCCACTGGCCTGGGTCCTGTTCCTGGGGCTCCCAGCTCTGTCTGCCTTGACCTCTCCATGCCCCCTGCTCCAGGGCTCACCTGCTGCCGTCGCCGTGCCAACGGAACCCTCAGGCTGGGCAGAGCATTGTGAAATGACAGCCTCCCCTCCCCCGCCGGGGCCTGGGCCCAGGGCTGGGAGCTTGCAAGGCAAAGACACACCACAGCTCAGCTTCTCCTGAGCTGCTCCAGAGCTCGACCCCCCGGGGCCCCGGGGCCCCAGGGCTGGGGCTCAGAGCAGGAAAGGGCGTTTTATTGGAATGTCCTTTCCTTCTTGATGATTCCTACAAACCGTTTTAAGCTCTGTACATATAGAAAAGCAACATGTGTCATGCCATTTGGGACATGCTGTTCACATGTCTAGCTCCACTAAAACCCTCCTCAGCATATTTCCGAGGCATCAAGGATGAACCAGGAACAGTGCACGGCCCTGACAAATCTGCTTCACTGTCCCAGCTTTAACAGACATCTGAGTGTCACACTACATGGCAGGTCCTGCCAGGGCAACAGCAGGGGAAGCTTCACTCGCACAGTGCTACAGCATGGGCTTCCCTCCTAGTGAACGGGTGCAGCAGGGCAAACTCCTGTCACAGAGAATGGGCACAACCACACTGCAAGCTTCATTCACACATGGTCTGGCTTCCGACAGCAAAGCAAGCCTCCTACATTGCACATACTGCACTGTAAAGCGTTAGTCTTTGGACAGCAGAGCTATCCCTCTGCATCACACATACTGGACACCCTGAAGGGCCTCCTCCAGATTGAATTGTTACTGGATCGCCGTCCTATCCCCCTGCCCCAAACCTCTCCCATTGACTGTCAGCATGCTTCTCCTTACCTTCCTGCAGATACAGCACCCCTCTAGGCCTAACGGATGGCACGCCAAGCTTCACGGGGCACTTTAAGGTATTCAGTCTCCACCTTTTATCTGTCCTGCTCCTCATTTCACCACGAAGAACCACTGGCAGTATTTCAACATCATTTTGAAACTGAAGTTATGGAACAGCTACAAAACCAGGGGAATGGCGCGGCAGGGGATTTCATTCCATTTCATTCTGCCCTTTGGCTGTGTGTGCGCAGTGTCAGAAGAGTTTGAGGACTGCAGAAGACACTGGAATAGATTTCTGGGCGAAAGCGCCAGAGATTCTGGCCCCTGCCCCGATCGCCTTACAAACGCCTTACAAACGCCTGGCGGGCTTTGCCCTGGCGGGCAAATGTCTGAGTTGGACACTCAGCGCAGTACCTGAGGAAATTAGAGTGAGGTTTGACTCAGGGACAAGCCTGCCAACCTATGTACTATGGCAGCTGAATGGGGGCATGGGGTCCTCATGTCTCAGGGATCTGCTTCTCTTATCCAAAACATCTTGCCTCCCATCAGCCTTAGCACCTAGCATATGGTAATGAGTGGAGTCTCTACACTTCCCCCGTTGCACATTTGTCAATTCCCAGAGCTCTGTGGCAGACAGGGTAAATGTATCTATGTGTGAGAGAGAGAGGGAGCCAGATAGAGAGAGAGAAAGAGAGAGAGAGGGGGGGGGAGCAGGCTCTGACAGTCACAATGAGAGAAAAGTGAAGTTGCATCCCCTCAAGCACTCCCCTGCACCCATCAACGCAACAGCAAAGTTAGCTTGCATGTTCCCCGTTCTCCCCACTAACCCACCCACCCACCCTCCTCTCTTACAGGACTTGCAGAGTGCCTAGAGACCCTGGAAATGATGGCAGCGGAGCATGGTACAAACACAAATATCAAAATAGAACTATTCCCCTACTGTCTACAAAACCAAGGAACTACTTCACCTTTGTTTTTTTTCCACTTCACATTACAAGAGAAAGACGTCCTTCGTTGGCCCTTTTTACGCACTACCATTCGGTTTACACATTTCATCCTGTTGAGTCTCCCAGTCGGCAAGAGCTATATATTTGGGTGGGTGATCCCAATGAAGTCAATGGAAATAGAGAAGGTGTTAGAACGGTGATGATTGTGTGCTGCAAGTGTCTTTCCCTTGAAGTCCATAGATATCATGGCCTTGACTAGGGGGTGGTCGAAGTGGCCGATAATTTACTCAGCAGAAAAAATGCAGAATTTTGGGCAAATTCTGCCACTTCGCCTGCTCTGCCCACAGAGAGAAATTGCCAATTTCAGGCTTTTTCTCCCTGAAATTCGTTTTTTTTATGGGAAATGTTTTTTGGTGGCCACAAGAAGTTTCAGACTGAAAACAGATAGTTTGTGAAAAAAACACCATTTCAGATGGTTTGCCAGAAGACATTGATTTTTTCCATTAAATTTTGTTTTAGCGGTCAAAAACATGATATTTCAGGGAAAAAACACATTTCAGGAAGCAAAATCTGCATAGAAAATTGGCACAACAGCCAAAAAATGTCCCTGCAGACAGAACAGAGCTGGAGGCGAATTTAGGCAATATCGTTCCACCAGTAGTGAGGGTAACTTTGCCCACCCCTAGCCTTGACTAGGGGACTGAAAATGAATCTACAGGGACTGGCCACAAAGTCCAGATGAGGGTGTATTAAGAGCTATGCTTTTTCCTTTCTTATTGCTGCTTTTGTTTTCACACCTTAACCTACCTTTCTTCAGTGCAGTGTCTGGGCCCTGTTTTTCACATGTTCTGTTTTTGAGCCCAGTCACAGGCCTCAGAGAAGGCCGGTGCCCTTTGAGGCCTGAATGCTTCCTCTGCCAGTAGCAGGGCCCCAGGGCTTCTGACAGCAGCAAGGGCCCTGTGAGGAGTGGCCTCGAGCGATCAGGTGGGCTCAGCTGAGCCACCTCCACTGGCCTGGGTCCTGTTCCTGGGGCTCCCAGCTCTGTCTGCCTTGACCTCTCCATGCCCCCTGCTCCAGGGCTCACCTGCTGCCGTCGCCGTGCCAACGGAACCCTCAGGCTGGGCAGAGCATTGTGAAATGACAGCCTCCCCTCCCCCGCCGCTGGGGCCTGGGCCCAGGGCTGGGAGCTTGCAAGGCAAAGACACACCACAGCTCAGCTTCTCCTGAGCTGCTCCAGAGCTCGACCCCCCGGGGCCCCGGGGCCCCAGGGCTGGGGCTCAGAGCAGGAAAGGGCGTTTTATTGGAATGTCCTTTCCTTCTTGATGATTCCTACAAACCGTTTTAAGCTCTGTACATATAGAAAACAACATGTGTCATGCCATTTGGGACATGCTGTTCACATGTCTAGCTCCACTAAAACCCTCCTCAGCATATTTCCGAGGCATCAAGGATGAACCAGGAACAGTGCACGGCCCTGACAAATCTGCTTCACTGTCCCAGCTTTAACAGACATCTGAGTGTCACACTACATGGCAGGTCCTGCCAGGGCAACAGCAGGGGAAGCTTCACTCGCACAGTGCTACAGCATGGGCTTCCCTCCTAGTGAACGGGTGCAGCAGGGCAAACTCCTGTCACAGAGAATGGGCACAACCACACTGCAAGCTTCATTCACACATGGTCTGGCTTCCGACAGCAAAGCAAGCCTCCTACATTGCACATACTGCACTGTAAAGCGTTAGTCTTTGGACAGCAGAGCTATCCCTCTGCATCACACATACTGGACTCCCTGAAGGGCCTCCTCCAGATTGAATTGTTACTGGATCGCCATCCTATCCCCCTGCCCCAAACCTCTCCCATTGACTGTCAGCATGCTTCTCCTTACCTTCCTGCAGATACAGCACCCCTCTAGGCCTAACGGATGGCACGCCAAGCTTCACGGGGCACTTTAAGGTATTCAGTCTCCACCTTTTATCTGTCCTGCTCCTCATTTCACCACGAAGAACCACTGGCAGTATTTCAACATCATTTTGAAACTGAAGTTATGGAACAGCTACAAAACCAGGGGAATGGCGCGGCAGGGGATTTCATTCCATTTCATTCTGCCCTTTGGCTGTGTGTGCGCAGTGTCAGAAGAGTTTGAGGACTGCAGAAGACACTGGAATAGATTTCTGGGCGAAAGCGCCAGAGATTCTGGCCCCTGCCCCGATCGCCTTACAAACGCCTTACAAACGCCTGGCGGGCTTTGCCCTGGCGGGCAAATGTCTGAGTTGGACACTCAGCGCAGTACCTGAGGAAATTAGAGTGAGGTTTGACTCAGGGACAAGCCTGCCAACCTATGTACTATGGCAGCTGAATGGGGGCATGGGGTCCTCATGTCTCAGGGATCTGCTTCTCTTATCCAAAACATCTTGCCTCCCATCAGCCTTAGCACCTAGCATATGGTAATGAGTGGAGTCTCTACACTTCCCCCGTTGCACATTTGTCAATTCCCAGAGCTCTGTGGCAGACAGGGTAAATGTATCTATGTGTGAGAGAGAGAGGGAGCCAGATAGAGAGAGAGAAAGAGAGAGAGAGGGGGGGGAGCAGGCTCTGACAGTCACAATGAGAGAAAAGTGAAGTTGCATCCCCTCAAGCACTCCCCTGCACCCATCAACGCAACAGCAAAGTTAGCTTGCATGTTCCCCGTTCTCCCCACTAACCCACCCACCCACCCTCCTCTCTTACAGGACTTGCAGAGTGCCTAGAGACCCTGGAAATGATGGCAGCGGAGCATGGTACAAACACAAATATCAAAATAGAACTATTCCCCTACTGTCTACAAAACCAAGGAACTACTTCACCTTTGTTTTTTTCCACTTCACATTACAAGAGAAAGACGTCCTTCGTTGGCCCTTTTTACGCACTACCATTCGGTTTACACATTTCATCCTGTTGAGTCTCCCAGTCGGCAAGAGCTATATATTTGGGTGGGTGATCCCAATGAAGTCAATGGAAATAGAGAAGGTGTTAGAACGGTGATGATTGTGTGCTGCAAGTGTCTTTCCCTTGAAGTCCATAGATATCATGGCCTTGACTAGGGGGTGGTCGAAGTGGCCGATAATTTGCTCAGCAGAAAAAATGCAGAATTTTGGGCAAATTCTGCCACTTCGCCTGCTCTGCCCACAGAGAGAAATTGCCAATTTCAGGCTTTTTCTCCCTGAAATTCGGTTTTTTTATGGGAAATGTTTTTTGGTGGCCACAAGAAGTTTCAGACTGAAAACAGATAGTTTGTGAAAAAAACACCATTTCAGATGGTTTGCCAGAAGACATTGATTTTTTCCATTAAATTTTGTTTTAGCGGTCAAAAACATGATATTTCAGGGAAAAAACACATTTCAGGAAGCAAAATCTGCATAGAAAATTGGCACAACAGCCAAAAAATGTCCCTGCAGACAGAACAGAGCTGGAGGCGAATTTAGGCAATATCGTTCCACCAGTAGTGAGGGTAACTTTGCCCACCCCTAGCCTTGACTAGGGGACTGAAAATGAATCTACAGGGACTGGCCACAAAGTCCAGATGAGGGTGTATTAAGAGCTATGCTTTTTCCTTTCTTATTGCTGCTTTTGTTTTCACACCTTAACCTACCTTTCTTCAGTGCAGTGTCTGGGCCCTGTTTTTCACATGTTCTGTTTTTGAGCCCAGTCACAGGCCTCAGAGAAGGCCGGTGCCCTTTGAGGCCTGAATGCTTCCTCTGCCAGTAGCAGGGCCCCAGGGCTTCTGACAGCAGCAGAGGCCCTGTGAGGAGTGGCCTCGAGCGATCAGGTGGGCTCAGCTGAGCCACCTCCACTGGCCTGGGTCCTGTTCCTGGGGCTCCCAGCTCTGTCTGCCTTGACCTCTCCATGCCCCCTGCTCCAGGGCTCACCTGCTGCCGTCGCCGTGCCAACGGAACCCTCAGGCTGGGCAGAGCATTGTGAAATGACAGCCTCCCCTCCCCCGCCGGGGCCTGGGCCCAGGGCTGGGAGCTTGCAAGGCAAAGACACACCACAGCTCAGCTTCTCCTGAGCTGCTCCAGAGCTCGACCCCCCGGGGCCCCGGGGCCCCAGGGCTGGGGCTCAGAGCAGGAAAGGGCGTTTTATTGGAATGTCCTTTCCTTCTTGATGATTCCTACAAACCGTTTTAAGCTCTGTACATATAGAAAAGCAACATGTGTCATGCCATTTGGGACATGCTGTTCACATGTCTAGCTCCACTAAAACCCTCCTCAGCATATTTCCGAGGCATCAAGGATGAACCAGGAACAGTGCACGGCCCTGACAAATCTGCTTCACTGTCCCAGCTTTAACAGACATCTGAGTGTCACACTACATGGCAGGTCCTGCCAGGGCAACAGCAGGGGAAGCTTCACTCGCACAGTGCTACAGCATGGGCTTCCCTCCTAGTGAACGGGTGCAGCAGGGCAAACTCCTGTCACAGAGAATGGGCACAACCACACTGCAAGCTTCATTCACACATGGTCTGGCTTCCGACAGCAAAGCAAGCCTCCTACATTGCACATACTGCACTGTAAAGCGTTAGTCTTTGGACAGCAGAGCTATCCCTCTGCATCACACATACTGGACACCCTGAAGGGCCTCCTCCAGATTGAATTGTTACTGGATCGCCGTCCTATCCCCCTGCCCCAAACCTCTCCCATTGACTGTCAGCATGCTTCTCCTTACCTTCCTGCAGATACAGCACCCCTCTAGGCCTAACGGATGGCACGCCAAGCTTCACGGGGCACTTTAAGGTATTCAGTCTCCACCTTTTATCTGTCCTGCTCCTCATTTCACCACGAAGAACCACTGGCAGTATTTCAACATCATTTTGAAACTGAAGTTATGGAACAGCTACAAAACCAGGGGAATGGCGCGGCAGGGGATTTCATTCCATTTCATTCTGCCCTTTGGCTGTGTGTGCGCAGTGTCAGAAGAGTTTGAGGACTGCAGAAGACACTGGAATAGATTTCTGGGCGAAAGCGCCAGAGATTCTGGCCCCTGCCCCGATCGCCTTACAAACGCCTTACAAACGCCTGGCGGGCTTTGCCCTGGCGGGCAAATGTCTGAGTTGGACACTCAGCGCAGTACCTGAGGAAATTAGAGTGAGGTTTGACTCAGGGACAAGCCTGCCAACCTATGTACTATGGCAGCTGAATGGGGGCATGGGGTCCTCATGTCTCAGGGATCTGCTTCTCTTATCCAAAACATCTTGCCTCCCATCAGCCTTAGCACCTAGCATATGGTAATGAGTGGAGTCTCTACACTTCCCCCGTTGCACATTTGTCAATTCCCAGAGCTCTGTGGCAGACAGGGTAAATGTATCTATGTGTGAGAGAGAGAGGGAGCCAGATAGAGAGAGAGAAAGAGAGAGAGAGAGGGGGGGGAGCAGGCTCTGACAGTCACAATGAGAGAAAAGTGAAGTTGCATCCCCTCAAGCACTCCCCTGCACCCATCAACACAACAGCAAAGTTAGCTTGCATGTTCCCCGTTCTCCCCACTAACCCACCCACCCACCCTCCTCTCTTTCAGGACTTGCAGAGTGCCTAGAGACCCTGGAAATGATGGCAGCGGAGCATGGTACAAACACAAATATCAAAATAGAACTATTCCCCTACTGTCTACAAAACCAAGGAACTACTTCACCTTTGTTTTTTTCCACTTCACATTACAAGAGAAAGACGTCCTTCGTTGGCCCTTTTTACGCACTACCATTCGGTTTACACATTTCATCCTGTTGAGTCTCCCAGTCGGCAAGAGCTATATATTTGGGTGGGTGATCCCAATGAAGTCAATGGAAATAGAGAAGGTGTTAGAACGGTGATGATTGTGTGCTGCAAGTGTCTTTCCCTTGAAGTCCATAGATATCATGGCCTTGACTAGGGGGTGGTCGAAGTGGCCGATAATTTGCTCAGCAGAAAAAATGCAGAATTTTGGGCAAATTCTGCCACGTCGCCTGCTCTGCCCACAGAGAGAAATTGCCAATTTCAGGCTTTTTCTCCCTGAAATTCGGTTTTTTTATGGGAAATGTTTTTTGGTGGCCACAAGAAGTTTCAGACTGAAAACAGATAGTTTGTGAAAAAAACACCATTTCAGATGGTTTGCCAGAAGACATTGATTTTTTCCATTAAATTTTGTTTTAGCGGTCAAAAACATGATATTTCAGGGAAAAAACACATTTCAGGAAGCAAAATCTGCATAGAAAATTGGCACAACAGCCAAAAAATGTCCCTGCAGACAGAACAGAGCTGGAGGCGAATTTAGGCAATATCGTTCCACCAGTAGTGAGGGTAACTTTGCCCACCCCTAGCCTTGACTAGGGGACTGAAAATGAATCTACAGGGACTGGCCACAAAGTCCAGATGAGGGTGTATTAAGAGCTATGCTTTTTCCTTTCTTATTGCTGCTTTTGTTTTCACACCTTAACCTACCTTTCTTCAGTGCAGTGTCTGGGCCCTGTTTTTCACATGTTCTGTTTTTGAGCCCAGTCACAGGCCTCAGAGAAGGCCGGTGCCCTTTGAGGCCTGAATGCTTCCTCTGCCAGTAGCAGGGCCCCAGGGCTTCTGACAGCAGCAAGGGCCCTGTGAGGAGTGGCCTCGAGCGATCAGGTGGGCTCAGCTGAGCCACCTCCACTGGCCTGGGTCCTGTTCCTGGGGCTCCCAGCTCTGTCTGCCTTGACCTCTCCATGCCCCCTGCTCCAGGGCTCACCTGCTGCCGTCGCCGTGCCAACGGAACCCTCAGGCTGGGCAGAGCATTGTGAAATGACAGCCTCCCCTCCCCCGCCGCTGGGGCCTGGGCCCAGGGCTGGGAGCTTGCAAGGCAAAGACACACCACAGCTCAGCTTCTCCTGAGCTGCTCCAGAGCTCGACCCCCCGGGGCCCCGGGGCCCCAGGGCTGGGGCTCAGAGCAGGAAAGGGCGTTTTATTGGAATGTCCTTTCCTTCTTGATGATTCCTACAAACCGTTTTAAGCTCTGTACATATAGAAAAGCAACATGTGTCATGCCATTTGGGACATGCTGTTCACATGTCTAGCTCCACTAAAACCCTCCTCAGCATATTTCCGAGGCATCAAGGATGAACCAGGAACAGTGCACGGCCCTGACAAATCTGCTTCACTGTCCCAGCTTTAACAGACATCTGAGTGTCACACTACATGGCAGGTCCTGCCAGGGCAACAGCAGGGGAAGCTTCACTCGCACAGTGCTACAGCATGGGCTTCCCTCCTAGTGAACGGGTGCAGCAGGGCAAACTCCTGTCACAGAGAATGGGCACAACCACACTGCAAGCTTCATTCACACATGGTCTGGCTTCCGACAGCAAAGCAAGCCTCCTACATTGCACATACTGCACTGTAAAGCGTTAGTCTTTGGACAGCAGAGCTATCCCTCTGCATCACACATACTGGACACCCTGAAGGGCCTCCTCCAGATTGAATTGTTACTGGATCGCCGTCCTATCCCCCTGCCCCAAACCTCTCCCATTGACTGTCAGCATGCTTCTCCTTACCTTCCTGCAGATACAGCACCCCTCTAGGCCTAACGGATGGCACGCCAAGCTTCACGGGGCACTTTAAGGTATTCAGTCTCCACCTTTTATCTGTCCTGCTCCTCATTTCACCACGAAGAACCACTGGCAGTATTTCAACATCATTTTGAAACTGAAGTTATGGAACAGCTACAAAACCAGGGGAATGGCGCGGCAGGGGATTTCATTCCATTTCATTCTGCCCTTTGGCTGTGTGTGCGCAGTGTCAGAAGAGTTTGAGGACTGCAGAAGACACTGGAATAGATTTCTGGGCGAAAGCGCCAGAGATTCTGGCCCCTGCCCCGATCGCCTTACAAACGCCTTACAAACGCCTGGCGGGCTTTGCCCTGGCGGGCAAATGTCTGAGTTGGACACTCAGCGCAGTACCTGAGGAAATTAGAGTGAGGTTTGACTCAGGGACAAGCCTGCCAACCTATGTACTATGGCAGCTGAATGGGGGCATGGGGTCCTCATGTCTCAGGGATCTGCTTCTCTTATCCAAAACATCTTGCCTCCCATCAGCCTTAGCACCTAGCATATGGTAATGAGTGGAGTCTCTACACTTCCCCCGTTGCACATTTGTCAATTCCCAGAGCTCTGTGGCAGACAGGGTAAATGTATCTATGTGTGAGAGAGAGAGGGAGCCAGATAGAGAGAGAGAAAGAGAGAGAGAGAGGGGGGGGAGCAGGCTCTGACAGTCACAATGAGAGAAAAGTGAAGTTGCATCCCCTCAAGCACTCCCCTGCACCCATCAACACAACAGCAAAGTTAGCTTGCATGTTCCCCATTCTCCCCACTAACCCACCCACCCACCCTCCTCTCTTTCAGGACTTGCAGAGTGCCTAGAGACCCTGGAAATGATGGCAGCGGAGCATGGTACAAACACAAATATCAAAATAGAACTATTCCCCTACTGTCTACAAAACCAAGGAACTACTTCACCTTTGTTTTTTTCCACTTCACATTACAAGAGAAAGACGTCCTTCGTTGGCCCTTTTTACGCACTACCATTCGGTTTACACATTTCATCCTGTTGAGTCTCCCAGTCGGCAAGAGCTATATATTTGGGTGGGTGATCCCAATGAAGTCAATGGAAATAGAGAAGGTGTTAGAACGGTGATGATTGTGTGCTGCAAGTGTCTTTCCCTTGAAGTCCATAGATATCATGGCCTTGACTAGGGGGTGGTCGAAGTGGCCGATAATTTGCTCAGCAGAAAAAATGCAGAATTTTGGGCAAATTCTGCCACTTCGCCTGCTCTGCCCACAGAGAGAAATTGCCAATTTCAGGCTTTTTCTCCCTGAAATTCGGTTTTTTTATGGGAAATGTTTTTTGGTGGCCACAAGAAGTTTCAGACTGAAAACAGATAGTTTGTGAAAAAAACACCATTTCAGATGGTTTGCCAGAAGACATTGATTTTTTCCATTAAATTTTGTTTTAGCGGTCAAAAACATGATATTTCAGGGAAAAAACACATTTCAGGAAGCAAAATCTGCATAGAAAATTGGCACAACAGCCAAAAAATGTCCCTGCAGACAGAACAGAGCTGGAGGCGAATTTAGGCAATATCGTTCCACCAGTAGTGAGGGTAACTTTGCCCACCCCTAGCCTTGACTAGGGGACTGAAAATGAATCTACAGGGACTGGCCACAAAGTCCAGATGAGGGTGTATTAAGAGCTATGCTTTTTCCTTTCTTATTGGTGCTTTTGTTTTCACACCTTAACCTACCTTTCTTCAGTGCAGTGTCTGGGCCCTGTTTTTCACATGTTCTGTTTTTGAGCCCAGTCACAGGCCTCAGAGAAGGCCGGTGCCCTTTGAGGCCTGAATGCTTCCTCTGCCAGTAGCAGGGCCCCAGGGCTTCTGACAGCAGCAAGGGCCCTGTGAGGAGTGGCCTCGAGCGATCAGGTGGGCTCAGCTGAGCCACCTCCACTGGCCTGGGTCCTGTTCCTGGGGCTCCCAGCTCTGTCTGCCTTGACCTCTCCATGCCCCCTGCTCCAGGGCTCACCTGCTGCCGTCGCCGTGCCAACGGAACCCTCAGGCTGGGCAGAGCATTGTGAAATGACAGCCTCCCCTCCCCCGCCGCCGGGGCCTGGGCCCAGGGCTGGGAGCTTGCAAGGCAAAGACACACCACAGCTCAGCTTCTCCTGAGCTGCTCCAGAGCTCGACCCCCCGGGGCCCCGGGGCCCCAGGGCTGGGGCTCAGAGCAGGAAAGGGCGTTTTATTGGAATGTCCTTTCCTTCTTGATGATTCCTACAAACCGTTTTAAGCTCTGTACATATAGAAAAGCAACATGTGTCATGCCATTTGGGACATGCTGTTCACATGTCTAGCTCCACTAAAACCCTCCTCAGCATATTTCCGAGGCATCAAGGATGAACCAGGAACAGTGCACGGCCCTGACAAATCTGCTTCACTGTCCCAGCTTTAACAGACATCTGAGTGTCACACTACATGGCAGGTCCTGCCAGGGCAACAGCAGGGGAAGCTTCACTCGCACAGTGCTACAGCATGGGCTTCCCTCCTAGTGAACGGGTGCAGCAGGGCAAACTCCTGTCACAGAGAATGGGCACAACCACACTGCAAGCTTCATTCACACATGGTCTGGCTTCCGACAGCAAAGCAAGCCTCCTACATTGCACATACTGCACTGTAAAGCGTTAGTCTTTGGACAGCAGAGCTATCCCTCTGCATCACACATACTGGACACCCTGAAGGGCCTCCTCCAGATTGAATTGTTACTGGATCGCCGTCCTATCCCCCTGCCCCAAACCTCTCCCATTGACTGTCAGCATGCTTCTCCTTACCTTCCTGCAGATACAGCACCCCTCTAGGCCTAACGGATGGCACGCCAAGCTTCACGGGGCACTTTAAGGTATTCAGTCTCCACCTTTTATCTGTCCTGCTCCTCATTTCACCACGAAGAACCACTGGCAGTATTTCAACATCATTTTGAAACTGAAGTTATGGAACAGCTACAAAACCAGGGGAATGGCGCGGCAGGGGATTTCATTCCATTTCATTCTGCCCTTTGGCTGTGTGTGCGCAGTGTCAGAAGAGTTTGAGGACTGCAGAAGACACTGGAATAGATTTCTGGGCGAAAGCGCCAGAGATTCTGGCCCCTGCCCCGATCGCCTTACAAACGCCTTACAAACGCCTGGCGGGCTTTGCCCTGGCGGGCAAATGTCTGAGTTGGACACTCAGCGCAGTACCTGAGGAAATTAGAGTGAGGTTTGACTCAGGGACAAGCCTGCCAACCTATGTACTATGGCAGCTGAATGGGGGCATGGGGTCCTCATGTCTCAGGGATCTGCTTCTCTTATCCAAAACATCTTGCCTCCCATCAGCCTTAGCACCTAGCATATGGTAATGAGTGGAGTCTCTACACTTCCCCCGTTGCACATTTGTCAATTCCCAGAGCTCTGTGGCAGACAGGGTAAATGTATCTATGTGTGAGAGAGAGAGGGAGCCAGATAGAGAGAGAGAAAGAGAGAGAGAGGGGGGGGGGAGCGGGCTCTGACAGTCACAATGAGAGAAAAGTGAAGTTGCATCCCCTCAAGCACTCCCCTGCACCCATCAACGCAACAGCAAAGTTAGCTTGCATGTTCCCCGTTCTCCCCACTAACCCACCCACCCACCCTCCTCTCTTACAGGACTTGCAGAGTGCCTAGAGACCCTGGAAATGATGGCAGCGGAGCATGGTACAAACACAAATATCAAAATAGAACTATTCCCCTACTGTCTACAAAACCAAGGAACTACTTCACCTTTGTTTTTTTCCACTTCACATTACAAGAGAAAGACGTCCTTCGTTGGCCCTTTTTACGCACTACCATTCGGTTTACACATTTCATCCTGTTGAGTCTCCCAGTCGGCAAGAGCTATATATTTGGGTGGGTGATCCCAATGAAGTCAATGGAAATAGAGAAGGTGTTAGAACGGTGATGATTGTGTGCTGCAAGTGTCTTTCCCTTGAAGTCCATAGATATCATGGCCTTGACTAGGGGGTGGTCGAAGTGGCCGATAATTTGCTCAGCAGAAAAAATGCAGAATTTTGGGCAAATTCTGCCACTTCGCCTGCTCTGCCCACAGAGAGAAATTGCCAATTTCAGGCTTTTTCTCCCTGAAATTCGTTTTTTTTATGGGAAATGTTTTTTGGTGGCCACAAGAAGTTTCAGACTGAAAACAGATAGTTTGTGAAAAAAACACCATTTCAGATGGTTTGCCAGAAGACATTGATTTTTTCCATTAAATTTTGTTTTAGCGGTCAAAAACATGATATTTCAGGGAAAAAACACATTTCAGGAAGCAAAATCTGCATAGAAAATTGGCACAACAGCCAAAAAATGTCCCTGCAGACAGAACAGAGCTGGAGGCGAATTTAGGCAATATCGTTCCACCAGTAGTGAGGGTAACTTTGCCCACCCCTAGCCTTGACTAGGGGACTGAAAATGAATCTACAGGGACTGGCCACAAAGTCCAGATGAGGGTGTATTAAGAGCTATGCTTTTTCCTTTCTTATTGCTGCTTTTGTTTTCACACCTTAACCTACCTTTCTTCAGTGCAGTGTCTGGGCCCTGTTTTTCACATGTTCTGTTTTTGAACCCAGTCACAGGCCTCAGAGAAGGCCGGTGCCCTTTGAGGCCTGAATGCTTCCTCTGCCAGTAGCAGGGCCCCAGGGCTTCTGACAGCAGCAGAGGCCCTGTGAGGAGTGGCCTCGAGCCGTCAGGTGGGCTCAGCTGAGCCACCTCCACTGGCCTGGGTCCTGTTCCTGGGGCTCCCAGCTCTGTCTGCCTTGACCTCTCCACGCCCCCTGCTCCAGGGCTCACCTGCTGCCGTCGCCGTGCCAACGGAACCCTCAGGCTGGGCAGAGCATTGTGAAATGACAGCCTCCCCTCCCCCGCCGCCGGGGCCTGGGCCCAGGGCTGGGAGCTTGCAAGGCAAAGACACACCACAGCTCAGCTTCTCCTGAGCTGCTCCAGAGCTCGACCCCCGGGGCCCCGGGGCCCCAGGGCTGGGGCTCAGAGCAGGAAAGGGCGTTTTATTGGAATGTCCTTTCCTTCTTGATGATTCCTACAAACCGTTTTAAGCTCTGTACATATAGAAAAGCAACATGTGTCATGCCATTTGGGACATGCTGTTCACATGTCTAGCTCCACTAAAACCCTCCTCAGCATATTTCCGAGGCATCAAGGATGAACCAGGAACAGTGCACGGCCCTGACAAATCTGCTTCACTGTCCCAGCTTTAACAGACATCTGAGTGTCACACTACATGGCAGGTCCTGCCAGGGCAACAGCATCGGAAGCTTCACTCGCACAGTGCTACAGCATGGGCTTCCCTCCTAGTGAACGGGTGCAGCAGGGCAAACTCCTGTCACAGAGAATGGGCACAACCACACTGCAAGCTTCATTCACACATGGTCTGGCTTCCGACAGCAAAGCAAGCCTCCTACATTGCACATACTGCACTGTAAAGCGTTAGTCTTTGGACAGCAGAGCTATCCCTCTGCATCACACATACTGGACACCCTGAAGGGCCTCCTCCAGATTGAATTGTTACTGGATCGCCGTCCTATCCCCCTGCCCCAAACCTCTCCCATTGACTGTCAGCATGCTTCTCCTTACCTTCCTGCAGATACAGCACCCCTCTAGGCCTAACGGATGGCACGCCAAGCTTCACGGGGCACTTTAAGGTATTCAGTCTCCACCTTTTATCTGTCCTGCTCCTCATTTCACCACGAAGAACCACTGGCAGTATTTCAACATCATTTTGAAACTGAAGTTATGGAACAGCTACAAAACCAGGGGAATGGCGCGGCAGGGGATTTCATTCCATTTCATTCTGCCCTTTGGCTGTGTGTGCGCAGTGTCAGAAGAGTTTGAGGACTGCAGAAGACACTGGAATAGATTTCTGGGCGAAAGCGCCAGAGATTCTGGCCCCTGCCCCGATCGCCTTACAAACGCCTTACAAACGCCTGGCGGGCTTTGCCCTGGCGGGCAAATGTCTGAGTTGGACACTCAGCGCAGTACCTGAGGAAATTAGAGTGAGGTTTGACTCAGGGACAAGCCTGCCAACCTATGTACTATGGCAGCTGAATGGGGGCATGGGGTCCTCATGTCTCAGGGATCTGCTTCTCTTATCCAAAACATCTTGCCTCCCATCAGCCTTAGCACCTAGCATATGGTAATGAGTGGAGTCTCTACACTTCCCCCGTTGCACATTTGTCAATTCCCAGAGCTCTGTGGCAGACAGGGTAAATGTATCTATGTGTGAGAGAGAGAGGGAGCCAGATAGAGAGAGAGAAAGAGAGAGAGAGAGGGGGGGAGCAGGCTCTGACAGTCACAATGAGAGAAAAGTGAAGTTGCATCCCCTCAAGCACTCCCCTGCACCCATCAACACAACAGCAAAGTTAGCTTGCATGTTCCCCATTCTCCCCACTAACCCACCCACCCACCCTCCTCTCTTTCAGGACTTGCAGAGTGCCTAGAGACCCTGGAAATGATGGCAGCGGAGCATGGTACAAACACAAATATCAAAATAGAACTATTCCCCTACTGTCTACAAAACCAAGGAACTACTTCACCTTTGTTTTTTTCCACTTCACATTACAAGAGAAAGACGTCCTTCGTTGGCCCTTTTTACGCACTACCATTCGGTTTACACATTTCATCCTGTTGAGTCTCCCAGTCGGCAAGAGCTATATATTTGGGTGGGTGATCCCAATGAAGTCAATGGAAATAGAGAAGGTGTTAGAACGGTGATGATTGTGTGCTGCAAGTGTCTTTCCCTTGAAGTCCATAGATATCATGGCCTTGACTAGGGGGTGGTCGAAGTGGCCGATAATTTGCTCAGCAGAAAAAATGCAGAATTTTGGGCAAATTCTGCCACTTCGCCTGCTCTGCCCACAGAGAGAAATTGCCAATTTCAGGCTTTTTCTCCCTGAAATTCGGTTTTTTTATGGGAAATGTTTTTTGGTGGCCACAAGAAGTTTCAGACTGAAAACAGATAGTTTGTGAAAAAAACACCATTTCAGATGGTTTGCCAGAAGACATTGATTTTTTCCATTAAATTTTGTTTTAGCGGTCAAAAACATGATATTTCAGGGAAAAAACACATTTCAGGAAGCAGAATCTGCATAGAAAATTGGCACAACAGCCAAAAAATGTCCCTGCAGACAGAACAGAGCTGGAGGCGAATTTAGGCAATATCGTTCCACCAGTAGTGAGGGTAACTTTGCCCACCCCTAGCCTTGACTAGGGGACTGAAAATGAATCTACAGGGACTGGCCACAAAGTCCAGATGAGGGTGTATTAAGAGCTATGCTTTTTCCTTTCTTATTGCTGCTTTTGTTTTCACACCTTAACCTACCTTTCTTCAGTGCAGTGTCTGGGCCCTGTTTTTCACATGTTCTGTTTTTGAGCCCAGTCACAGGCCTCAGAGAAGGCCGGTGCCCTTTGAGGCCTGAATGCTTCCTCTGCCAGTAGCAGGGCCCCAGGGCTTCTGACAGCAGCAAGGGCCCTGTGAGGAGTGGCCTCGAGCGATCAGGTGGGCTCAGCTGAGCCACCTCCACTGGCCTGGGTCCTGTTCCTGGGGCTCCCAGCTCTGTCTGCCTTGACCTCTCCATGCCCCCTGCTCCAGGGCTCACCTGCTGCCGTCGCCGTGCCAACGGAACCCTCAGGCTGGGCAGAGCATTGTGAAATGACAGCCTCCCCTCCCCCGCCGCCGGGGCCTGGGCCCAGGGCTGGGAGCTTGCAAGGCAAAGACACACCACAGCTCAGCTTCTCCTGAGCTGCTCCAGAGCTCGACCCCCCGGGGCCCCGGGGCCCCAGGGCTGGGGCTCAGAGCAGGAAAGGGCGTTTTATTGGAATGTCCTTTCCTTCTTGATGATTCCTACAAACCGTTTTAAGCTCTGTACATATAGAAAAGCAACATGTGTCATGCCATTTGGGACATGCTGTTCACATGTCTAGCTCCACTAAAACCCTCCTCAGCATATTTCCGAGGCATCAAGGATGAACCAGGAACAGTGCACGGCCCTGACAAATCTGCTTCACTGTCCCAGCTTTAACAGACATCTGAGTGTCACACTACATGGCAGGTCCTGCCAGGGCAACAGCAGGGGAAGCTTCACTCGCACAGTGCTACAGCATGGGCTTCCCTCCTAGTGAACGGGTGCAGCAGGGCAAACTCCTGTCACAGAGAATGGGCACAACCACACTGCAAGCTTCATTCACACATGGTCTGGCTTCCGACAGCAAAGCAAGCCTCCTACATTGCACATACTGCACTGTAAAGCGTTAGTCTTTGGACAGCAGAGCTATCCCTCTGCATCACACATACTGGACACCCTGAAGGGCCTCCTCCAGATTGAATTGTTACTGGATCGCCGTCCTATCCCCCTGCCCCAAACCTCTCCCATTGACTGTCAGCATGCTTCTCCTTACCTTCCTGCAGATACAGCACCCCTCTAGGCCTAACGGATGGCACGCCAAGCTTCACGGGGCACTTTAAGGTATTCAGTCTCCACCTTTTATCTGTCCTGCTCCTCATTTCACCATGAAGAACCACTGGCAGTATTTCAACATCATTTTGAAACTGAAGTTATGGAACAGCTACAAAACCAGGGGAATGGCGCGGCAGGGGATTTCATTCCATTTCATTCTGCCCTTTGGCTGTGTGTGCGCAGTGTCAGAAGAGTTTGAGGACTGCAGAAGACACTGGAATAGATTTCTGGGCGAAAGCGCCAGAGATTCTGGCCCCTGCCCCGATCGCCTTACAAACGCCTTACAAACGCCTGGCGGGCTTTGCCCTGGCGGGCAAATGTCTGAGTTGGACACTCAGCGCAGTACCTGAGGAAATTAGAGTGAGGTTTGACTCAGGGACAAGCCTGCCAACCTATGTACTATGGCAGCTGAATGGGGGCATGGGGTCCTCATGTCTCAGGGATCTGCTTCTCTTATCCAAAACATCTTGCCTCCCATCAGCCTTAGCACCTAGCATATGGTAATGAGTGGAGTCTCTACACTTCCCCCGTTGCACATTTGTCAATTCCCAGAGCTCTGTGGCAGACAGGGTAAATGTATCTATGTGTGAGAGAGAGAGGGAGCCAGATAGAGAGAGAGAAAGAGAGAGAGAGGGGGGGGGAGCGGGCTCTGACAGTCACAATGAGAGAAAAGTGAAGTTGCATCCCCTCAAGCACTCCCCTGCACCCATCAACGCAACAGCAAAGTTAGCTTGCATGTTCCCCGTTCTCCCCACTAACCCACCCACCCACCCTCCTCTCTTACAGGACTTGCAGAGTGCCTAGAGACCCTGGAAATGATGGCAGCGGAGCATGGTACAAACACAAATATCAAAATAGAACTATTCCCCTACTGTCTACAAAACCAAGGAACTACTTCACCTTTGTTTTTTTCCACTTCACATTACAAGAGAAAGACGTCCTTCGTTGGCCCTTTTTACGCACTACCATTCGGTTTACACATTTCATCCTGTTGAGTCTCCCAGTCGGCAAGAGCTATATATTTGGGTGGGTGATCCCAATGAAGTCAATGGAAATAGAGAAGGTGTTAGAACGGTGATGATTGTGTGCTGCAAGTGTCTTTCCCTTGAAGTCCATAGATATCATGGCCTTGACTAGGGGGTGGTCGAAGTGGCCGATAATTTGCTCAGCAGAAAAAATGCAGAATTTTGGGCAAATTCTGCCACTTCGCCTGCTCTGCCCACAGAGAGAAATTGCCAATTTCAGGCTTTTTCTCCCTGAAATTCGGTTTTTTTATGGGAAATGTTTTTTGGTGGCCACAAGAAGTTTCAGACTGAAAACAGATAGTTTGTGAAAAAAACACCATTTCAGATGGTTTGCCAGAAGACATTGATTTTTTCCATTAAATTTTGTTTTAGCGGTCAAAAACATGATATTTCAGGGAAAAAACACATTTCAGGAAGCAAAATCTGCATAGAAAATTGGCACAACAGCCAAAAAATGTCCCTGCAGACAGAACAGAGCTGGAGGCGAATTTAGGCAATATCGTTCCACCAGTAGTGAGGGTAACTTTGCCCACCCCTAGCCTTGACTAGGGGACTGAAAATGAATCTACAGGGACTGGCCACAAAGTCCAGATGAGGGTGTATTAAGAGCTATGCTTTTTCCTTTCTTATTGCTGCTTTTGTTTTCACACCTTAACCTACCTTTCTTCAGTGCAGTGTCTGGGCCCTGTTTTTCACATGTTCTGTTTTTGAGCCCAGTCACAGGCCTCAGAGAAGGCCGGTGCCCTTTGAGGCCTGAATGCTTCCTCCGCCAGTAGCAGGGCCCCAGGGCTTCTGACAGCAGCAGAGGCCCTGTGAGGAGTGGCCTCGAGCGATCAGGTAGGCTCAGCTGAGCCACCTCCACTGGCCTGGGTCCTGTTCCTGGGGCTCCCAGCTCTGTCTGCCTTGACCTCTCCATGCCCCCTGCTCCAGGGCTCACCTGCTGCCGTCGCCGTGCCAACGGAACCCTCAGGCTGGGCAGAGCATTGTGAAATGACAGCCTCCCCTCCCCCGCCGCTGGGGCCTGGGCCCAGGGCTGGGAGCTTGCAAGGCAAAGACACACCACAGCTCAGCTTCTCCTGAGCTGCTCCAGAGCTCGACCCCCCGGGGCCCCGGGGCCCCAGGGCTGGGGCTCAGAGCAGGAAAGGGCGTTTTATTGGAATGTCCTTTCCTTCTTGATGATTCCTACAAACCGTTTTAAGCTCTGTACATATAGAAAAGCAACATGTGTCATGCCATTTGGGACATGCTGTTCACATGTCTAGCTCCACTAAAACCCTCCTCAGCATATTTCCGAGGCATCAAGGATGAACCAGGAACAGTGCACGGCCCTGACAAATCTGCTTCACTGTCCCAGCTTTAACAGACATCTGAGTGTCACACTACATGGCAGGTCCTGCCAGGGCAACAGCAGGGGAAGCTTCACTCGCACAGTGCTACAGCATGGGCTTCCCTCCTAGTGAACGGGTGCAGCAGGGCAAACTCCTGTCACAGAGAATGGGCACAACCACACTGCAAGCTTCATTCACACATGGTCTGGCTTCCGACAGCAAAGCAAGCCTCCTACATTGCACATACTGCATACTGCACTGTAAAGCGTTAGTCTTTGGACAGCAGAGCTATCCCTCTGCATCACACATACTGGACACCCTGAAGGGCCTCCTCCAGATTGAATTGTTACTGGATCGCCGTCCTATCCCCCTGCCCCAAACCTCTCCCATTGACTGTCAGCATGCTTCTCCTTACCTTCCTGCAGATACAGCACCCCTCTAGGCCTAACGGATGGCACGCCAAGCTTCACGGGGCACTTTAAGGTATTCAGTCTTCACCTTTTATCTGTCCTGCTCCTCATTTCACCACGAAGAACCACTGGCAGTATTTCAACATCATTTTGAAACTGAAGTTATGGAACAGCTACAAAACCAGGGGAATGGCGCGGCAGGGGATTTCATTCCATTTCATTCTGCCCTTTGGCTGTGTGTGCGCAGTGTCAGAAGAGTTTGAGGACTGCAGAAGACACTGGAATAGATTTCTGGGCGAAAGCGCCAGAGATTCTGGCCCCTGCCCCGATCGCCTTACAAACGCCTTACAAACGCCTGGCGGGCTTTGCCCTGGCAGGCAAATGTCTGAGTTGGACACTCAGCGCAGTACCTGAGGAAATTAGAGTGAGGTTTGACTCAGGGACAAGCCTGCCAACCTATGTACTATGGCAGCTGAATGGGGGCATGGGGTCCTCATGTCTCAGGGATCTGCTTCTCTTATCCAAAACATCTTGCCTCCCATCAGCCTTAGCACCTAGCATATGGTAATGAGTGGAGTCTCTACACTTCCCCCGTTGCACATTTGTCAATTCCCAGAGCTCTGTGGCAGACAGGGTAAATGTATCTATGTGTGAGAGAGAGAGGGAGCCAGATAGAGAGAGAGAAAGAGAGAGAGAGAGGGGGGGGAGCAGGCTCTGACAGTCACAATGAGAGAAAAGTGAAGTTGCATCCCCTCAAGCACTCCCCTGCACCCATCAACACAACAGCAAAGTTAGCTTGCATGTTCCCCGTTCTCCCCACTAACCCACCCACCCACCCTCCTCTCTTTCAGGACTTGCAGAGTGCCTAGAGACCCTGGAAATGATGGCAGCGGAGCATGGTACAAACACAAATATCAAAATAGAACTATTCCCCTACTGTCTACAAAACCAAGGAACTACTTCACCTTTGTTTTTTTCCACTTCACATTACAAGAGAAAGACGTCCTTCGTTGGCCCTTTTTACGCACTACCATTCAGTTTACACATTTCATCCTGTTGAGTCTCCCAGTCGGCAAGAGCTATATATTTGGGTGGGTGATCCCAATGAAGTCAATGGAAATAGAGAAGGTGTTAGAACGGTGATGATTGTGTGCTGCAAGTGTCTTTCCCTTGAAGTCCATAGATATCATGGCCTTGACTAGGGGGTGGTCGAAGTGGCCGATAATTTGCTCAGCAGAAAAAATGCAGAATTTTGGGCAAATTCTGCCACTTCGCCTGCTCTGCCCACAGAGAGAAATTGCCAATTTCAGGCTTTTTCTCCCTGAAATTCGGTTTTTTTATGGGAAATGTTTTTTGGTGGCCACAAGAAGTTTCAGACTGAAAACAGATAGTTTGTGAAAAAAACACCATTTCAGATGGTTTGCCAGAAGACATTGATTTTTTCCATTAAATTTTGTTTTAGCGGTCAAAAACATGATATTTCAGGGAAAAAACACATTTCAGGAAGCAAAATCTGCATAGAAAATTGGCACAACAGCCAAAAAATGTCCCTGCAGACAGAACAGAGCTGGAGGCGAATTTAGGCAATATCGTTCCACCAGTAGTGAGGGTAACTTTGCCCACCCCTAGCCTTGACTAGGGGACTGAAAATGAATCTACAGGGACTGGCCACAAAGTCCAGATGAGGGTGTATTAAGAGCTATGCTTTTTCCTTTCTTATTGCTGCTTTTGTTTTCACACCTTAACCTACCTTTCTTCAGTGCAGTGTCTGGGCCCTATTTTTCACATGTTCTGTTTTTGAGCCCAGTCACAGGCCTCAGAGAAGGCCGGTGCCCTTTGAGGCCTGAATGCTTCCTCCGCCAGTAGCAGGGCCCCAGGGCTTCTGACAGCAGCAGAGGCCCTGTGAGGAGTGGCCTCGAGCGATCAGGTGGGCTCAGCTGAGCCACCTCCACTGGCCTGGGTCCTGTTCCTGGGGCTCCCAGCTCTGTCTGCCTTGACCTCTCCATGCCCCCTGCTCCAGGGCTCACCTGCTGCCGTCGCCGTGCCAACGGAACCCTCAGGCTGGGCAGAGCATTGTGAAATGACAGCCTCCCCTCCCCCGCCGGGGCCTGGGCCCAGGGCTGGGAGCTTGCAAGGCAAAGACACACCACAGCTCAGCTTCTCCTGAGCTGCTCCAGAGCTCGACCCCCCGGGGCCCCGGGGCCCCAGGGCTGGGGCTCAGAGCAGGAAAGGGCGTTTTATTGGAATGTCCTTTCCTTCTTGATGATTCCTACAAACCGTTTTAAGCTCTGTACATATAGAAAAGCAACATGTGTCATGCCATTTGGGACATGCTGTTCACATGTCTAGCTCCACTAAAACCCTCCTCAGCATATTTCCGAGGCATCAAGGATGAACCAGGAACAGTGCACGGCCCTGACAAATCTGCTTCACTGTCCCAGCTTTAACAGACATCTGAGTGTCACACTACATGGCAGGTCCTGCCAGGGCAACAGCAGGGGAAGCTTCACTCGCACAGTGCTACAGCATGGGCTTCCCTCCTAGTGAACGGGTGCAGCAGGGCAAACTCCTGTCACAGAGAATGGGCACAACCACACTGCAAGCTTCATTCACACATGGTCTGGCTTCCGACAGCAAAGCAAGCCTCCTACATTGCACATACTGCACTGTAAAGCGTTAGTCTTTGGACAGCAGAGCTATCCCTCTGCATCACACATACTGGACACCCTGAAGGGCCTCCTCCAGATTGAATTGTTACTGGATCGCCGTCCTATCCCCCTGCCCCAAACCTCTCCCATTGACTGTCAGCATGCTTCTCCTTACCTTCCTGCAGATACAGCACCCCTCTAGGCCTAACGGATGGCACGCCAAGCTTCACGGGGCACTTTAAGGTATTCAGTCTCCACCTTTTATCTGTCCTGCTCCTCATTTCACCACGAAGAACCACTGGCAGTATTTCAACATCATTTTGAAACTGAAGTTATGGAACAGCTACAAAACCAGGGGAATGGCGCGGCAGGGGATTTCATTCCATTTCATTCTGCCCTTTGGCTGTGTGTGCGCAGTGTCAGAAGAGTTTGAGGACTGCAGAAGACACTGGAATAGATTTCTGGGCGAAAGCGCCAGAGATTCTGGCCCCTGCCCCGATCGCCTTACAAACGCCTTACAAACGCCTGGCGGGCTTTGCCCTGGCGGGCAAATGTCTGAGTTGGACACTCAGCGCAGTACCTGAGGAAATTAGAGTGAGGTTTGACTCAGGGACAAGCCTGCCAACCTATGTACTATGGCAGCTGAATGGGGGCATGGGGTCCTCATGTCTCAGGGATCTGCTTCTCTTATCCAAAACATCTTGCCTCCCATCAGCCTTAGCACCTAGCATATGGTAATGAGTGGAGTCTCTACACTTCCCCCGTTGCACATTTGTCAATTCCCAGAGCTCTGTGGCAGACAGGGTAAATGTATCTATGTGTGAGAGAGAGAGGGAGCCAGATAGAGAGAGAGAAAGAGAGAGAGAGAGGGGGGGGGAGCAGGCTCTGACAGTCACAATGAGAGAAAAGTGAAGTTGCATCCCCTCAAGCACTCCCCTGCACCCATCAACACAACAGCAAAGTTAGCTTGCATGTTCCCCATTCTCCCCACTAACCCACCCACCCACCCTCCTCTCTTTCAGGACTTGCAGAGTGCCTAGAGACCCTGGAAATGATGGCAGCGGAGCATGGTACAAACACAAATATCAAAATAGAACTATTCCCCTACTGTCTACAAAACCAAGGAACTACTTCACCTTTGTTTTTTTCCACTTCACATTACAAGAGAAAGACGTCCTTCGTTGGCCCTTTTTACGCACTACCATTCGGTTTACACATTTCATCCTGTTGAGTCTCCCAGTCGGCAAGAGCTATATATTTGGGTGGGTGATCCCAATGAAGTCAATGGAAATAGAGAAGGTGTTAGAACGGTGATGATTGTGTGCTGCAAGTGTCTTTCCCTTGAAGTCCATAGATATCATGGCCTTGACTAGGGGGTGGTCGAAGTGGCCGATAATTTGCTCAGCAGAAAAAATGCAGAATTTTGGGCAAATTCTGCCACTTCGCCTGCTCTGCCCACAGAGAGAAATTGCCAATTTCAGGCTTTTTCTCCCTGAAATTCGGTTTTTTTATGGGAAATGTTTTTTGGTGGCCACAAGAAGTTTCAGACTGAAAACAGATAGTTTGTGAAAAAAACACCATTTCAGATGGTTTGCCAGAAGACATTGATTTTTTCCATTAAATTTTGTTTTAGCGGTCAAAAACATGATATTTCAGGGAAAAAACACATTTCAGGAAGCAAAATCTGCATAGAAAATTGGCACAACAGCCAAAAAATGTCCCTGCAGACAGAACAGAGCTGGAGGCGAATTTAGGCAATATCGTTCCACCAGTAGTGAGGGTAACTTTGCCCACCCCTAGCCTTGACTAGGGGACTGAAAATGAATCTACAGGGACTGGCCACAAAGTCCAGATGAGGGTGTATTAAGAGCTATGCTTTTTCCTTTCTTATTGGTGCTTTTGTTTTCACACCTTAACCTACCTTTCTTCAGTGCAGTGTCTGGGCCCTGTTTTTCACATGTTCTGTTTTTGAGCCCAGTCACAGGCCTCAGAGAAGGCCGGTGCCCTTTGAGGCCTGAATGCTTCCTCCGCCAGTAGCAGGGCCCCAGGGCGTCTGACAGCAGCAGAGGCCCTGTGAGGAGTGGCCTCGAGCGATCGGGTGGGCTCAGCTGAGCCACCTCCACTGGCCTGGGTCCTGTTCCTGGGGCTCCCAGCTCTGTCTGCCTTGACCTCTCCATGCCCCCTGCTCCAGGGCTCACCTGCTGCCGTCGCCGTGCCAACGGAACCCTCAGGCTGGGCAGAGCATTGTGAAATGACAGCCTCCCCTCCCCCGCCGCTGGGGCCTGGGCCCAGGGCTGGGAGCTTGCAAGGCAAAGACACACCTCAGCTCAGCTTCTCCTGAGCTGCTCCAGAGCTCGACCCCCCCGGGGCCCCGGGGCCCCAGGGCTGGGGCTCAGAGCAGGAAAGGGCGTTTTATTGGAATGTCCTTTCCTTCTTGATGATTCCTACAAACCGTTTTAAGCTCTGTACATATAGAAAAGCAACATGTGTCATGCCATTTGGGACATGCTGTTCACATGTCTAGCTCCACTAAAACCCTCCTCAGCATATTTCCGAGGCATCAAGGATGAACCAGGAACAGTGCACGGCCCTGACAAATCTGCTTCACTGTCCCAGCTTTAACAGACATCTGAGTGTCACACTACATGGCAGGTCCTGCCAGGGCAACAGCAGGGGAAGCTTCACTCGCACAGTGCTACAGCATGGGCTTCCCTCCTAGTGAACGGGTGCAGCAGGGCAAACTCCTGTCACAGAGAATGGGCACAACCACACTGCAAGCTTCATTCACACATGGTCTGGCTTCCGACAGCAAAGCAAGCCTCCTACATTGCACATACTGCACTGTAAAGCGTTAGTCTTTGGACAGCAGAGCTATCCCTCTGCATCACACATACTGGACACCCTGAAGGGCCTCCTCCAGATTGAATTGTTACTGGATCGCCGTCCTATCCCCCTGCCCCAAACCTCTCCCATTGACTGTCAGCATGCTTCTCCTTACCTTCCTGCAGATACAGCACCCCTCTAGGCCTAACGGATGGCACGCCAAGCTTCACGGGGCACTTTAAGGTATTCAGTCTCCACCTTTTATCTGTCCTGCTCCTCATTTCACCACGAAGAACCACTGGCAGTATTTCAACATCATGTTGAAACTGAAGTTATGGAACAGCTACAAAACCAGGGGAATGGCGCGGCAGGGGATTTCATTCCATTTCATTCTGCCCTTTGGCTGTGTGTGCGCAGTGTCAGAAGAGTTTGAGGACTGCAGAAGACACTGGAATAGATTTCTGGGCGAAAGCGCCAGAGATTCTGGCCCCTGCCCCGATCGCCTTACAAACGCCTTACAAACGCCTGGCGGGCTTTGCCCTGGCGGGCAAATGTCTGAGTTGGACACTCAGCGCAGTACCTGAGGAAATTAGAGTGAGGTTTGACTCAGGGACAAGCCTGCCAACCTATGTACTATGGCAGCTGAATGGGGGCATGGGGTCCTCATGTCTCAGGGATCTGCTTCTCTTATCCAAAACATCTTGCCTCCCATCAGCCTTAGCACCTAGCATATGGTAATGAGTGGAGTCTCTACACTTCCCCCGTTGCACATTTGTCAATTCCCAGAGCTCTGTGGCAGACAGGGTAAATGTATCTATGTGTGAGAGAGAGAGGGAGCCAGATAGAGAGAGAGAAAGAGAGAGAGAGAGGGGGGGGGGAGCAGGCTCTGACAGTCACAATGAGAGAAAAGTGAAGTTGCATCCCCTCAAGCACTCCCCTGCACCCATCAACACAACAGCAAAGTTAGCTTGCATGTTCCCCATTCTCCCCACTAACCCACCCACCCACCCTCCTCTCTTTCAGGACTTGCAGAGTGCCTAGAGACCCTGGAAATGATGGCAGCGGAGCATGGTACAAACACAAATATCAAAATAGAACTATTCCCCTACTGTCTACAAAACCAAGGAACTACTTCACCTTTGTTTTTTTCCACTTCACATTACAAGAGAAAGACGTCCTTCGTTGGCCCTTTTTACGCACTACCATTCGGTTTACACATTTCATCCTGTTGAGTCTCCCAGTCGGCAAGAGCTATATATTTGGGTGGGTGATCCCAATGAAGTCAATGGAAATAGAGAAGGTGTTAGAACGGTGATGATTGTGTGCTGCAAGTGTCTTTCCCTTGAAGTCCATAGATATCATGGCCTTGACTAGGGGGTGGTCGAAGTGGCCGATAATTTGCTCAGCAGAAAAAATGCAGAATTTTGGGCAAATTCTGCCACTTCGCCTGCTCTGCCCACAGAGAGAAATTGCCAATTTCAGGCTTTTTCTCCCTGAAATTCGGTTTTTTTATGGGAAATGTTTTTTGGTGGCCACAAGAAGTTTCAGACTGAAAACAGATAGTTTGTGAAAAAAACACCATTTCAGATGGTTTGCCAGAAGACATTGATTTTTTCCATTAAATTTTGTTTTAGCGGTCAAAAACATGATATTTCAGGGAAAAAACACATTTCAGGAAGCAAAATCTGCATAGAAAATTGGCACAACAGCCAAAAAATGTCCCTGCAGACAGAACAGAGCTGGAGGCGAATTTAGGCAATATCGTTCCACCAGTAGTGAGGGTAACTTTGCCCACCCCTAGCCTTGACTAGGGGACTGAAAATGAATCTACAGGGACTGGCCACAAAGTCCAGATGAGGGTGTATTAAGAGCTATGCTTTTTCCTTTCTTATTGCTGCTTTTGTTTTCACACCTTAACCTACCTTTCTTCAGTGCAGTGTCTGGGCCCTGTTTTTCACATGTTCTGTTTTTGAGCCCAGTCACAGGCCTCAGAGAAGGCCGGTGCCCTTTGAGGCCTGAATGCTTCCTCTGCCAGTAGCAGGGCCCCAGGGCTTCTGACAGCAGCAAGGGCCCTGTGAGGAGTGGCCTCGAGCGATCAGGTGGGCTCAGCTGAGCCACCTCCACTGGCCTGGGTCCTGTTCCTGGGGCTCCCAGCTCTGTCTGCCTTGACCTCTCCATGCCCCCTGCTCCAGGGCTCACCTGCTGCCGTCGCCGTGCCAACGGAACCCTCAGGCTGGGCAGAGCATTGTGAAATGACAGCCTCCCCTCCCCCGCCGCCGGGGCCTGGGCCCAGGGCTGGGAGCTTGCAAGGCAAAGACACACCACAGCTCAGCTTCTCCTGAGCTGCTCCAGAGCTCGACCCCCCGGGGCCCCGGGGCCCCAGGGCTGGGGCTCAGAGCAGGAAAGGGCGTTTTATTGGAATGTCCTTTCCTTCTTGATGATTCCTACAAACCGTTTTAAGCTCTGTACATATAGAAAAGCAACATGTGTCATGCCATTTGGGACATGCTGTTCACATGTCTAGCTCCACTAAAACCCTCCTCAGCATATTTCCGAGGCATCAAGGATGAACCAGGAACAGTGCACGGCCCTGACAAATCTGCTTCACTGTCCCAGCTTTAACAGACATCTGAGTGTCACACTACATGGCAGGTCCTGCCAGGGCAACAGCAGGGGAAGCTTCACTCGCACAGTGCTACAGCATGGGCTTCCCTCCTAGTGAACGGGTGCAGCAGGGCAAACTCCTGTCACAGAGAATGGGCACAACCACACTGCAAGCTTCATTCACACATGGTCTGGCTTCCGACAGCAAAGCAAGCCTCCTACATTGCACATACTGCACTGTAAAGCGTTAGTCTTTGGACAGCAGAGCTATCCCTCTGCATCACACATACTGGACACCCTGAAGGGCCTCCTCCAGATTGAATTGTTACTGGATCGCCGTCCTATCCCCCTGCCCCAAACCTCTCCCATTGACTGTCAGCATGCTTCTCCTTACCTTCCTGCAGATACAGCACCCCTCTAGGCCTAACGGATGGCACGCCAAGCTTCACGGGGCACTTTAAGGTATTCAGTCTCCACCTTTTATCTGTCCTGCTCCTCATTTCACCACGAAGAACCACTGGCAGTATTTCAACATCATTTTGAAACTGAAGTTATGGAACAGCTACAAAACCAGGGGAATGGCGCGGCAGGGGATTTCATTCCATTTCATTCTGCCCTTTGGCTGTGTGTGCGCAGTGTCAGAAGAGTTTGAGGACTGCAGAAGACACTGGAATAGATTTCTGGGCGAAAGCGCCAGAGATTCTGGCCCCTGCCCCGATCGCCTTACAAACGCCTTACAAACGCCTGGCGGGCTTTGCCCTGGCGGGCAAATGTCTGAGTTGGACACTCAGCGCAGTACCTGAGGAAATTAGAGTGAGGTTTGACTCAGGGACAAGCCTGCCAACCTATGTACTATGGCAGCTGAATGGGGGCATGGGGTCCTCATGTCTCAGGGATCTGCTTCTCTTATCCAAAACATCTTGCCTCCCATCAGCCTTAGCACCTAGCATATGGTAATGAGTGGAGTCTCTACACTTCCCCCGTTGCACATTTGTCAATTCCCAGAGCTCTGTGGCAGACAGGGTAAATGTATCTATGTGTGAGAGAGAGAGGGAGCCAGATAGAGAGAGAGAAAGAGAGAGAGAGGGGGGGGGGGAGCAGGCTCTGACAGTCACAATGAGAGAAAAGTGAAGTTGCATCCCCTCAAGCACTCCCCTGCACCCATCAACGCAACAGCAAAGTTAGCTTGCATGTTCCCCGTTCTCCCCACTAACCCACCCACCCACCCTCCTCTCTTACAGGACTTGCAGAGTGCCTAGAGACCCTGGAAATGATGGCAGCGGAGCATGGTACAAACACAAATATCAAAATAGAACTATTCCCCTACTGTCTACAAAACCAAGGAACTACTTCACCTTTGTTTTTTTTCCACTTCACATTACAAGAGAAAGACGTCCTTCGTTGGCCCTTTTTACGCACTACCATTCGGTTTACACATTTCATCCTGTTGAGTCTCCCAGTCGGCAAGAGCTATATATTTGGGTGGGTGATCCCAATGAAGTCAATGGAAATAGAGAAGGTGTTAGAACGGTGATGATTGTGTGCTGCAAGTGTCTTTCCCTTGAAGTCCATAGATATCATGGCCTTGACTAGGGGGTGGTCGAAGTGGCCGATAATTTGCTCAGCAGAAAAAATGCAGAATTTTGGGCAAATTCTGCCACTTCGCCTGCTCTGCCCACAGAGAGAAATTGCCAATTTCAGGCTTTTTCTCCCTGAAATTCGGTTTTTTTATGGGAAATGTTTTTTGGTGGCCACAAGAAGTTTCAGACTGAAAACAGATAGTTTGTGAAAAAAACACCATTTCAGATGGTTTGCCAGAAGACATTGATTTTTTCCATTAAATTTTGTTTTAGCGGTCAAAAACATGATATTTCAGGGAAAAAACACATTTCAGGAAGCAAAATCTGCATAGAAAATTGGCACAACAGCCAAAAAATGTCCCTGCAGACAGAACAGAGCTGGAGGCGAATTTAGGCAATATCGTTCCACCAGTAGTGAGGGTAACTTTGCCCACCCCTAGCCTTGACTAGGGGACTGAAAATGAATCTACAGGGACTGGCCACAAAGTCCAGATGAGGGTGTATTAAGAGCTATGCTTTTTCCTTTCTTATTGCTGCTTTTGTTTTCACACCTTAACCTACCTTTCTTCAGTGCAGTGTCTGGGCCCTGTTTTTCACATGTTCTGTTTTTGAGCCCAGTCACAGGCCTCAGAGAAGGCCGGTGCCCTTTGAGGCCTGAATGCTTCCTCTGCCAGTAGCAGGGCCCCAGGGCTTCTGACAGCAGCAAGGGCCCTGTGAGGAGTGGCCTCGAGCGATCAGGTGGGCTCAGCTGAGCCACCTCCACTGGCCTGGGTCCTGTTCCTGGGGCTCCCAGCTCTGTCTGCCTTGACTTCTCCATGCCCCCTGCTCCAGGGCTCACCTGCTGCCGTCGCCGTGCCAACGGAACCCTCAGGCTGGGCAGAGCATTGTGAAATGACAGCCTCCCCTCCCCCGCCGCCGGGGCCTGGGCCCAGGGCTGGGAGCTTGCAAGGCAAAGACACACCACAGCTCAGCTTCTCCTGAGCTGCTCCAGAACACGACCCCCCGGGGCCCCGGGGCCCCAGGGCTGGGGCTCAGAGCAGGAAAGGGCGTTTTATTGGAATGTCCTTTCCTTCTTGATGATTCCTACAAACCGTTTTAAGCTCTGTACATATAGAAAAGCAACATGTGTCATGCCATTTGGGACATGCTGTTCACATGTCTAGCTCCACTAAAACCCTCCTCAGCATATTTCCGAGGCATCAAGGATGAACCAGGAACAGTGCACGGCCCTGACAAATCTGCTTCACTGTCCCAGCTTTAACAGACATCTGAGTGTCACACTACATGGCAGGTCCTGCCAGGGCAACAGCAGGGGAAGCTTCACTCGCACAGTGCTACAGCATGGGCTTCCCTCCTAGTGAACGAGTGCAGCAGGGCAAACTCCTGTCACAGAGAATGGGCACAACCACACTGCAAGCTTCATTCACACATGGTCTGGCTTCCGACAGCAAAGCAAGCCTCCTACATTGCACATACTGCACTGTAAAGCGTTAGTCTTTGGACAGCAGAGCTATCCCTCTGCATCACACATACTGGACACCCTGAAGGGCCTCCTCCAGATTGAATTGTTACTGGATCGCCGTCCTATCCCCCTGCCCCAAACCTCTCCCATTGACTGTCAGCATGCTTCTCCTTACCTTCCTGCAGATACAGCACCCCTCTAGGCCTAACGGATGGCACGCCAAGCTTCACGGGGCACTTTAAGGTATTCAGTCTCCACCTTTTATCTGTCCTGCTCCTCATTTCACCACGAAGAACCACTGGCAGTATTTCAACATCATTTTGAAACTGAAGTTATGGAACAGCTACAAAACCAGGGGAATGGCGCGGCAGGGGATTTCATTCCATTTCATTCTGCCCTTTGGCTGTGTGTGCGCAGTGTCAGAAGAGTTTGAGGACTGCAGAAGACACTGGAATAGATTTCTGGGCGAAAGCGCCAGAGATTCTGGCCCCTGCCCCGATCGCCTTACAAACGCCTTACAAACGCCTGGCGGGCTTTGCCCTGGCGGGCAAATGTCTGAGTTGGACACTCAGCGCAGTACCTGAGGAAATTAGAGTGAGGTTTGACTCAGGGACAAGCCTGCCAACCTATGTACTATGGCAGCTGAATGGGGGCATGGGGTCCTCATGTCTCAGGGATCTGCTTCTCTTATCCAAAACATCTTGCCTCCCATCAGCCTTAGCACCTAGCATATGGTAATGAGTGGAGTCTCTACACTTCCCCCGTTGCACATTTGTCAATTCCCAGAGCTCTGTGGCAGACAGGGTAAATGTATCTATGTGTGAGAGAGAGAGGGAGCCAGATAGAGAGAGAGAAAGAGAGAGAGAGGGGGGGGGAGCAGGCTCTGACAGTCACAATGAGAGAAAAGTGAAGTTGCATCCCCTCAAGCACTCCCCTGCACCCATCAACGCAACAGCAAAGTTAGCTTGCATGTTCCCCGTTCTCCCCACTAACCCACCCACCCACCCTCCTCTCTTACAGGACTTGCAGAGTGCCTAGAGACCCTGGAAATGATGGCAGCGGAGCATGGTACAAACACAAATATCAAAATAGAACTATTCCCCTACTGTCTACAAAACCAAGGAACTACTTCACCTTTGTTTTTTTTCCACTTCACATTACAAGAGAAAGACGTCCTTCGTTGGCCCTTTTTACGCACTACCATTCGGTTTACACATTTCATCCTGTTGAGTCTCCCAGTCGGCAAGAGCTATATATTTGGGTGGGTGATCCCAATGAAGTCAATGGAAATAGAGAAGGTGTTAGAACGGTGATGATTGTGTGCTGCAAGTGTCTTTCCCTTGAAGTCCATAGATATCATGGCCTTGACTAGGGGGTGGTCGAAGTGGCCGATAATTTACTCAGCAGAAAAAATGCAGAATTTTGGGCAAATTCTGCCACTTCGCCTGCTCTGCCCACAGAGAGAAATTGCCAATTTCAGGCTTTTTCTCCCTGAAATTCGGTTTTTTTATGGGAAATGTTTTTTGGTGGCCACAAGAAGTTTCAGACTGAAAACAGATAGTTTGTGAAAAAAACACCATTTCAGATGGTTTGCCAGAAGACATTGATTTTTTCCATTAAATTTTGTTTTAGCGGTCAAAAACATGATATTTCAGGGAAAAAACACATTTCAGGAAGCAAAATCTGCATAGAAAATTGGCACAACAGCCAAAAAATGTCCCTGCAGACAGAACAGAGCTGGAGGCGAATTTAGGCAATATCGTTCCACCAGTAGTGAGGGTAACTTTGCCCACCCCTAGCCTTGACTAGGGGACTGAAAATGAATCTACAGGGACTGGCCACAAAGTCCAGATGAGGGTGTATTAAGAGCTATGCTTTTTCCTTTCTTATTGCTGCTTTTGTTTTCACACCTTAACCTACCTTTCTTCAGTGCAGTGTCTGGGCCCTGTTTTTCACATGTTCTGTTTTTGAGCCCAGTCACAGGCCTCAGAGAAGGCCGGTGCCCTTTGAGGCCTGAATGCTTCCTCTGCCAGTAGCAGGGCCCCAGGGCTTCTGACAGCAGCAAGGGCCCTGTGAGGAGTGGCCTCGAGCGATCAGGTGGGCTCAGCTGAGCCACCTCCACTGGCCTGGGTCCTGTTCCTGGGGCTCCCAGCTCTGTCTGCCTTGACCTCTCCATGCCCCCTGCTCCAGGGCTCACCTGCTGCCGTCGCCGTGCCAACGGAACCCTCAGGCTGGGCAGAGCATTGTGAAATGACAGCCTCCCCTCCCCCGCCGCTGGGGCCTGGGCCCAGGGCTGGGAGCTTGCAAGGCAAAGACACACCACAGCTCAGCTTCTCCTGAGCTGCTCCAGAGCTCGACCCCCCGGGGCCCCGGGGCCCCAGGGCTGGGGCTCAGAGCAGGAAAGGGCGTTTTATTGGAATGTCCTTTCCTTCTTGATGATTCCTACAAACCGTTTTAAGCTCTGTACATATAGAAAAGCAACATGTGTCATGCCATTTGGGACATGCTGTTCACATGTCTAGCTCCACTAAAACCCTCCTCAGCATATTTCCGAGGCATCAAGGATGAACCAGGAACAGTGCACGGCCCTGACAAATCTGCTTCACTGTCCCAGCTTTAACAGACATCTGAGTGTCACACTACATGGCAGGTCCTGCCAGGGCAACAGCAGGGGAAGCTTCACTCGCACAGTGCTACAGCATGGGCTTCCCTCCTAGTGAACGGGTGCAGCAGGGCAAACTCCTGTCACAGAGAATGGGCACAACCACACTGCAAGCTTCATTCACACATGGTCTGGCTTCCGACAGCAAAGCAAGCCTCCTACATTGCACATACTGCACTGTAAAGCGTTAGTCTTTGGACAGCAGAGCTATCCCTCTGCATCACACATACTGGACACCCTGAAGGGCCTCCTCCAGATTGAATTGTTACTGGATCGCCGTCCTATCCCCCTGCCCCAAACCTCTCCCATTGACTGTCAGCATGCTTCTCCTTACCTTCCTGCAGATACAGCACCCCTCTAGGCCTAACGGATGGCACGCCAAGCTTCACGGGGCACTTTAAGGTATTCAGTCTCCACCTTTTATCTGTCCTGCTCCTCATTTCACCACGAAGAACCACTGGCAGTATTTCAACATCATTTTGAAACTGAAGTTATGGAAC
The DNA here is from genome assembly GCF_040938575.1 of Ambystoma mexicanum. Taxonomy (NCBI): domain Eukaryota; kingdom Metazoa; phylum Chordata; class Amphibia; order Caudata; family Ambystomatidae; genus Ambystoma; species Ambystoma mexicanum. The sequence goes on from NC_090941.1 coordinate 1,096,383,826, forward strand.
AGCTACAAAACCAGGGGAATGGCGCGGCAGGGGATTTCATTCCATTTCATTCTGCCCTTTGGCTGTGTGTGCGCAGTGTCAGAAGAGTTTGAGGACTGCAGAAGACACTGGAATAGATTTCTGGGCGAAAGCGCCAGAGATTCTGGCCCCTGCCCCGATCGCCTTACAAACGCCTTACAAACGCCTGGCGGGCTTTGCCCTGGCAGGCAAATGTCTGAGTTGGACACTCAGCGCAGTACCTGAGGAAATTAGAGTGAGGTTTGACTCAGGGACAAGCCTGCCAACCTATGTACTATGGCAGCTGAATGGGGGCATGGGGTCCTCATGTCTCAGGGATCTGCTTCTCTTATCCAAAACATCTTGCCTCCCATCAGCCTTAGCACCTAGCATATGGTAATGAGTGGAGTCTCTACACTTCCCCCGTTGCACATTTGTCAATTCCCAGAGCTCTGTGGCAGACAGGGTAAATGTATCTATGTGTGAGAGAGAGAGGGAGCCAGATAGAGAGAGAGAAAGAGAGAGAGAGGGGGGGGGAGCAGGCTCTGACAGTCACAATGAGAGAAAAGTGAAGTTGCATCCCCTCAAGCACTCCCCTGCACCCATCAACGCAACAGCAAAGTTAGCTTGCATGTTCCCCGTTCTCCCCACTAACCCACCCACCCACCCTCCTCTCTTACAGGACTTGCAGAGTGCCTAGAGACCCTGGAAATGATGGCAGCGGAGCATGGTACAAACACAAATATCAAAATAGAACTATTCCCCTACTGTCTACAAAACCAAGGAACTACTTCACCTTTGTTTTTTTCCACTTCACATTACAAGAGAAAGACGTCCTTCGTTGGCCCTTTTTACGCACTACCATTCGGTTTACACATTTCATCCTGTTGAGTCTCCCAGTCGGCAAGAGCTATATATTTGGGTGGGTGATCCCAATGAAGTCAATGGAAATAGAGAAGGTGTTAGAACGGTGATGATTGTGTGCTGCAAGTGTCTTTCCCTTGAAGTCCATAGATATCATGGCCTTGACTAGGGGGTGGTCGAAGTGGCCGATAATTTGCTCAGCAGAAAAAATGCAGAATTTTGGGCAAATTCTGCCACTTCGCCTGCTCTGCCCACAGAGAGAAATTGCCAATTTCAGGCTTTTTCTCCCTGAAATTCGGTTTTTTTATGGGAAATGTTTTTTGGTGGCCACAAGAAGTTTCAGACTGAAAACAGATAGTTTGTGAAAAAAACACCATTTCAGATGGTTTGCCAGAAGACATTGATTTTTTCCATTAAATTTTGTTTTAGCGGTCAAAAACATGATATTTCAGGGAAAAAACACATTTCAGGAAGCAAAATCTGCATAGAAAATTGGCACAACAGCCAAAAAATGTCCCTGCAGACAGAACAGAGCTGGAGGCGAATTTAGGCAATATCGTTCCACCAGTAGTGAGGGTAACTTTGCCCACCCCTAGCCTTGACTAGGGGACTGAAAATGAATCTACAGGGACTGGCCACAAAGTCCAGATGAGGGTGTATTAAGAGCTATGCTTTTTCCTTTCTTATTGCTGCTTTTGTTTTCACACCTTAACCTACCTTTCTTCAGTGCAGTGTCTGGGCCCTGTTTTTCACATGTTCTGTTTTTGAGCCCAGTCACAGGCCTCAGAGAAGGCCGGTGCCCTTTGAGGCCTGAATGCTTCCTCTGCCAGTAGCAGGGCCCCAGGGCTTCTGACAGCAGCAAGGGCCCTGTGAGGAGTGGCCTCGAGCGATCAGGTGGGCTCAGCTGAGCCACCTCCACTGGCCTGGGTCCTGTTCCTGGGGCTCCCAGCTCTGTCTGCCTTGACCTCTCCATGCCCCCTGCTCCAGGGCTCACCTGCTGCCGTCGCCGTGCCAACGGAACCCTCAGGCTGGGCAGAGCATTGTGAAATGACAGCCTCCCCTCCCCCGCCGGGGCCTGGGCCCAGGGCTGGGAGCTTGCAAGGCAAAGACACACCACAGCTCAGCTTCTCCTGAGCTGCTCCAGAGCTCGACCCCCCGGGGCCCCGGGGCCCCAGGGCTGGGGCTCAGAGCAGGAAAGGGCGTTTTATTGGAATGTCCTTTCCTTCTTGATGATTCCTACAAACCGTTTTAAGCTCTGTACATATAGAAAAGCAACATGTGTCATGCCATTTGGGACATGCTGTTCACATGTCTAGCTCCACTAAAACCCTCCTCAGCATATTTCCGAGGCATCAAGGATGAACCAGGAACAGTGCACGGCCCTGACAAATCTGCTTCACTGTCCCAGCTTTAACAGACATCTGAGTGTCACACTACATGGCAGGTCCTGCCAGGGCAACAGCAGGGGAAGCTTCACTCGCACAGTGCTACAGCATGGGCTTCCCTCCTAGTGAACGGGTGCAGCAGGGCAAACTCCTGTCACAGAGAATGGGCACAACCACACTGCAAGCTTCATTCACACATGGTCTGGCTTCCGACAGCAAAGCAAGCCTCCTACATTGCACATACTGCACTGTAAAGCGTTAGTCTTTGGACAGCAGAGCTATCCCTCTGCATCACACATACTGGACACCCTGAAGGGCCTCCTCCAGATTGAATTGTTACTGGATCGCCGTCCTATCCCCCTGCCCCAAACCTCTCCCATTGACTGTCAGCATGCTTCTCCTTACCTTCCTGCAGATACAGCACCCCTCTAGGCCTAACGGATGGCACACCAAGCTTCACGGGGCACTTTAAGGTATTCAGTCTCCACCTTTTATCTGTCCTGCTCCTCATTTCACCACGAAGAACCACTGGCAGTATTTCAACATCATTTTGAAACTGAAGTTATGGAACAGCTACAAAACCAGGGGAATGGCGCGGCAGGGGATTTCATTCCATTTCATTCTGCCCTTTGGCTGTGTGTGCGCAGTGTCAGAAGAGTTTGAGGACTGCAGAAGACACTGGAATAGATTTCTGGGCGAAAGCGCCAGAGATTCTGGCCCCTGCCCCGATCGCCTTACAAACGCCTTACAAACGCCTGGCGGGCAAATGTCTGAGTTGGACACTCAGCGCAGTACCTGAGGAAATTAGAGTGAGGTTTGACTCAGGGACAAGCCTGCCAACCTATGTACTATGGCAGCTGAATGGGGGCATGGGGTCCTCATGTCTCAGGGATCTGCTTCTCTTATCCAAAACATCTTGCCTCCCATCAGCCTTAGCACCTAGCATATGGTAATGAGTGGAGTCTCTACACTTCCCCCGTTGCACATTTGTCAATTCCCAGAGCTCTGTGGCAGACAGGGTAAATGTATCTATGTGTGAGAGAGAGAGGGAGCCAGATAGAGAGAGAGAAAGAGAGAGAGAGGGGGGGGGAGCAGGCTCTGACAGTCACAATGAGAGAAAAGTGAAGTTGCATCCCCTCAAGCACTCCCCTGCACCCATCAACGCAACAGCAAAGTTAGCTTGCATGTTCCCCGTTCTCCCCACTAACCCACCCACCCACCCTCCTCTCTTACAGGACTTGCAGAGTGCCTAGAGACCCTGGAAATGATGGCAGCGGAGCATGGTACAAACACAAATATCAAAATAGAACTATTCCCCTACTGTCTACAAAACCAAGGAACTACTTCACCTTTGTTTTTTTCCACTTCACATTACAAGAGAAAGACGTCCTTCGTTGGCCCTTTTTACGCACTACCATTCGGTTTACACATTTCATCCTGTTGAGTCTCCCAGTCGGCAAGAGCTATATATTTGGGTGGGTGATCCCAATGAAGTCAATGGAAATAGAGAAGGTGTTAGAACGGTGATGATTGTGTGCTGCAAGTGTCTTTCCCTTGAAGTCCATAGATATCATGGCCTTGACTAGGGGGTGGTCGAAGTGGCCGATAATTTGCTCAGCAGAAAAAATGCAGAATTTTGGGCAAATTCTGCCACTTCGCCTGCTCTGCCCACAGAGAGAAATTGCCAATTTCAGGCTTTTTCTCCCTGAAATTCGGTTTTTTTATGGGAAATGTTTTTTGGTGGCCACAAGAAGTTTCAGACTGAAAACAGATAGTTTGTGAAAAAAACACCATTTCAGATGGTTTGCCAGAAGACATTGATTTTTTCCATTAAATTTTGTTTTAGCGGTCAAAAACATGATATTTCAGGGAAAAAACACATTTCAGGAAGCAAAATCTGCATAGAAAATTGGCACAACAGCCAAAAAATGTCCCTGCAGACAGAACAGAGCTGGAGGCGAATTTAGGCAATATCGTTCCACCAGTAGTGAGGGTAACTTTGCCCACCCCTAGCCTTGACTAGGGGACTGAAAATGAATCTACAGGGACTGGCCACAAAGTCCAGATGAGGGTGTATTAAGAGCTATGCTTTTTCCTTTCTTATTGCTGCTTTTGTTTTCACACCTTAACCTACCTTTCTTCAGTGCAGTGTCTGGGCCCTGTTTTTCACATGTTCTGTTTTTGAGCCCAGTCACAGGCCTCAGAGAAGGCCGGTGCCCTTTGAGGCCTGAATGCTTCCTCTGCCAGTAGCAGGGCCCCAGGGCTTCTGACAGCAGCAAGGGCCCTGTGAGGAGTGGCCTCGAGCGATCAGGTGGGCTCAGCTGAGCCACCTCCACTGGCCTGGGTCCTGTTCCTGGGGCTCCCAGCTCTGTCTGCCTTGACCTCTCCATGCCCCCTGCTCCAGGGCTCACCTGCTGCCGTCGCCGTGCCAACGGAACCCTCAGGCTGGGCAGAGCATTGTGAAATGACAGCCTCCGCTCCCCCGCCGGGGCCTGGGCCCAGGGCTGGGAGCTTGCAAGGCAAAGACACACCACAGCTCAGCTTCTCCTGAGCTGCTCCAGAGCTCGACCCCCCGGGGCCCCGGGGCCCCAGGGCTGGGGCTCAGAGCAGGAAAGGGCGTTTTATTGGAATGTCCTTTCCTTCTTGATGATTCCTACAAACCGTTTTAAGCTCTGTACATATAGAAAAGCAACATGTGTCATGCCATTTGGGACATGCTGTTCACATGTCTAGCTCCACTAAAACCCTCCTCAGCATATTTCCGAGGCATCAAGGATGAACCAGGAACAGTGCACGGCCCTGACAAATCTGCTTCACTGTCCCAGCTTTAACAGACATCTGAGTGTCACACTACATGGCAGGTCCTGCCAGGGCAACAGCAGGGGAAGCTTCACTCGCACAGTGCTACAGCATGGGCTTCCCTCCTAGTGAACGGGTGCAGCAGGGCAAACTCCTGTCACAGAGAATGGGCACAACCACACTGCAAGCTTCATTCACACATGGTCTGGCTTCCGACAGCAAAGCAAGCCTCCTACATTGCACATACTGCACTGTAAAGCGTTAGTCTTTGGACAGCAGAGCTATCCCTCTGCATCACACATACTGGACACCCTGAAGGGCCTCCTCCAGATTGAATTGTTACTGGATCGCCGTCCTATCCCCCTGCCCCAAACCTCTCCCATTGACTGTCAGCATGCTTCTCCTTACCTTCCTGCAGATACAGCACCCCTCTAGGCCTAACGGATGGCACACCAAGCTTCACGGGGCACTTTAAGGTATTCAGTCTCCACCTTTTATCTGTCCTGCTCCTCATTTCACCACGAAGAACCACTGGCAGTATTTCAACATCATTTTGAAACTGAAGTTATGGAACAGCTACAAAACCAGGGGAATGGCGCGGCAGGGGATTTCATTCCATTTCATTCTGCCCTTTGGCTGTGTGTGCGCAGTGTCAGAAGAGTTTGAGGACTGCAGAAGACACTGGAATAGATTTCTGGGCGAAAGCGCCAGAGATTCTGGCCCCTGCCCCGATCGCCTTACAAACGCCTTACAAACGCCTGGCGGGCAAATGTCTGAGTTGGACACTCAGCGCAGTACCTGAGGAAATTAGAGTGAGGTTTGACTCAGGGACAAGCCTGCCAACCTATGTACTATGGCAGCTGAATGGGGGCATGGGGTCCTCATGTCTCAGGGATCTGCTTCTCTTATCCAAAACATCTTGCCTCCCATCAGCCTTAGCACCTAGCATATGGTAATGAGTGGAGTCTCTACACTTCCCCCGTTGCACATTTGTCAATTCCCAGAGCTCTGTGGCAGACAGGGTAAATGTATCTATGTGTGAGAGAGAGAGGGAGCCAGATAGAGAGAGAGAAAGAGAGAGAGAGGGGGGGGGAGCAGGCTCTGACAGTCACAATGAGAGAAAAGTGAAGTTGCATCCCCTCAAGCACTCCCCTGCACCCATCAACGCAACAGCAAAGTTAGCTTGCATGTTCCCCGTTCTCCCCACTAACCCACCCACCCACCCTCCTCTCTTACAGGACTTGCAGAGTGCCTAGAGACCCTGGAAATGATGGCAGCGGAGCATGGTACAAACACAAATATCAAAATAGAACTATTCCCCTACTGTCTACAAAACCAAGGAACTACTTCACCTTTGTTTTTTTCCACTTCACATTACAAGAGAAAGACGTCCTTCGTTGGCCCTTTTTACGCACTACCATTCGGTTTACACATTTCATCCTGTTGAGTCTCCCAGTCGGCAAGAGCTATATATTTGGGTGGGTGATCCCAATGAAGTCAATGGAAATAGAGAAGGTGTTAGAACGGTGATGATTGTGTGCTGCAAGTGTCTTTCCCTTGAAGTCCATAGATATCATGGCCTTGACTAGGGGGTGGTCGAAGTGGCCGATAATTTGCTCAGCAGAAAAAATGCAGAATTTTGGGCAAATTCTGCCACTTCGCCTGCTCTGCCCACAGAGAGAAATTGCCAATTTCAGGCTTTTTCTCCCTGAAATTCGGTTTTTTTATGGGAAATGTTTTTTGGTGGCCACAAGAAGTTTCAGACTGAAAACAGATAGTTTGTGAAAAAAACACCATTTCAGATGGTTTGCCAGAAGACATTGATTTTTTCCATTAAATTTTGTTTTAGCGGTCAAAAACATGATATTTCAGGGAAAAAACACATTTCAGGAAGCAAAATCTGCATAGAAAATTGGCACAACAGCCAAAAAATGTCCCTGCAGACAGAACAGAGCTGGAGGCGAATTTAGGCAATATCGTTCCACCAGTAGTGAGGGTAACTTTGCCCACCCCTAGCCTTGACTAGGGGACTGAAAATGAATCTACAGGGACTGGCCACAAAGTCCAGATGAGGGTGTATTAAGAGCTATGCTTTTTCCTTTCTTATTGCTGCTTTTGTTTTCACACCTTAACCTACCTTTCTTCAGTGCAGTGTCTGGGCCCTGTTTTTCACATGTTCTGTTTTTGAGCCCAGTCACAGGCCTCAGAGAAGGCCGGTGCCCTTTGAGGCCTGAATGCTTCCTCTGCCAGTAGCAGGGCCCCAGGGCTTCTGACAGCAGCAAGGGCCCTGTGAGGAGTGGCCTCGAGCGATCAGGTGGGCTCAGCTGAGCCACCTCCACTGGCCTGGGTCCTGTTCCTGGGGCTCCCAGCTCTGTCTGCCTTGACCTCTCCATGCCCCCTGCTCCAGGGCTCACCTGCTGCCGTCGCCGTGCCAACGGAACCCTCAGGCTGGGCAGAGCATTGTGAAATGACAGCCTCCCCTCCCCCGCCGGGGCCTGGGCCCAGGGCTGGGAGCTTGCAAGGCAAAGACACACCACAGCTCAGCTTCTCCTGAGCTGCTCCAGAGCTCGACCCCCCGGGGCCCCGGGGCCCCAGGGCTGGGGCTCAGAGCAGGAAAGGGCGTTTTATTGGAATGTCCTTTCCTTCTTGATGATTCCTACAAACCGTTTTAAGCTCTGTACATATAGAAAAGCAACATGTGTCATGCCATTTGGGACATGCTGTTCACATGTCTAGCTCCACTAAAACCCTCCTCAGCATATTTCCGAGGCATCAAGGATGAACCAGGAACAGTGCACGGCCCTGACAAATCTGCTTCACTGTCCCAGCTTTAACAGACATCTGAGTGTCACACTACATGGCAGGTCCTGCCAGGGCAACAGCAGGGGAAGCTTCACTCGCACAGTGCTACAGCATGGGCTTCCCTCCTAGTGAACGGGTGCAGCAGGGCAAACTCCTGTCACAGAGAATGGGCACAACCACACTGCAAGCTTCATTCACACATGGTCTGGCTTCCGACAGCAAAGCAAGCCTCCTACATTGCACATACTGCACTGTAAAGCGTTAGTCTTTGGACAGCAGAGCTATCCCTCTGCATCACACATACTGGACACCCTGAAGGGCCTCCTCCAGATTGAATTGTTACTGGATCGCCGTCCTATCCCCCTGCCCCAAACCTCTCCCATTGACTGTCAGCATGCTTCTCCTTACCTTCCTGCAGATACAGCACCCCTCTAGGCCTAACGGATGGCACGCCAAGCTTCACGGGGCACTTTAAGGTATTCAGTCTCCACCTTTTATCTGTCCTGCTCCTCATTTCACCACGAAGAACCACTGGCAGTATTTCAACATCATTTTGAAACTGAAGTTATGGAACAGCTACAAAACCAGGGGAATGGCGCGGCAGGGGATTTCATTCCATTTCATTCTGCCCTTTGGCTGTGTGTGCGCAGTGTCAGAAGAGTTTGAGGACTGCAGAAGACACTGGAATAGATTTCTGGGCGAAAGCGCCAGAGATTCTGGCCCCTGCCCCGATCGCCTTACAAACGCCTTACAAACGCCTGGCGGGCTTTGCCCTGGCGGGCAAATGTCTGAGTTGGACACTCAGCGCAGTACCTGAGGAAATTAGAGTGAGGTTTGACTCAGGGACAAGCCTGCCAACCTATGTACTATGGCAGCTGAATGGGGGCATGGGGTCCTCATGTCTCAGGGATCTGCTTCTCTTATCCAAAACATCTTGCCTCCCATCAGCCTTAGCACCTAGCATATGGTAATGAGTGGAGTCTCTACACTTCCCCCGTTGCACATTTGTCAATTCCCAGAGCTCTGTGGCAGACAGGGTAAATGTATCTATGTGTGAGAGAGAGAGGGAGCCAGATAGAGAGAGAGAAAGAGAGAGAGAGAGGGGGGGGAGCAGGCTCTGACAGTCACAATGAGAGAAAAGTGAAGTTGCATCCCCTCAAGCACTCCCCTGCACCCATCAACACAACAGCAAAGTTAGCTTGCATGTTCCCCGTTCTCCCCACTAACCCACCCACCCACCCTCCTCTCTTTCAGGACTTGCAGAGTGCCTAGAGACCCTGGAAATGATGGCAGCGGAGCATGGTACAAACACAAATATCAAAATAGAACTATTCCCCTACTGTCTACAAAACCAAGGAACTACTTCACCTTTGTTTTTTTCCACTTCACATTACAAGAGAAAGACGTCCTTCGTTGGCCCTTTTTACGCACTACCATTCGGTTTACACATTTCATCCTGTTGAGTCTCCCAGTCGGCAAGAGCTATATATTTGGGTGGGTGATCCCAATGAAGTCAATGGAAATAGAGAAGGTGTTAGAACGGTGATGATTGTGTGCTGCAAGTGTCTTTCCCTTGAAGTCCATAGATATCATGGCCTTGACTAGGGGGTGGTCGAAGTGGCCGATAATTTGCTCAGCAGAAAAAATGCAGAATTTTGGGCAAATTCTGCCACGTCGCCTGCTCTGCCCACAGAGAGAAATTGCCAATTTCAGGCTTTTTCTCCCTGAAATTCGGTTTTTTTATGGGAAATGTTTTTTGGTGGCCACAAGAAGTTTCAGACTGAAAACAGATAGTTTGTGAAAAAAACACCATTTCAGATGGTTTGCCAGAAGACATTGATTTTTTCCATTAAATTTTGTTTTAGCGGTCAAAAACATGATATTTCAGGGAAAAAACACATTTCAGGAAGCAAAATCTGCATAGAAAATTGGCACAACAGCCAAAAAATGTCCCTGCAGACAGAACAGAGCTGGAGGCGAATTTAGGCAATATCGTTCCACCAGTAGTGAGGGTAACTTTGCCCACCCCTAGCCTTGACTAGGGGACTGAAAATGAATCTACAGGGACTGGCCACAAAGTCCAGATGAGGGTGTATTAAGAGCTATGCTTTTTCCTTTCTTATTGCTGCTTTTGTTTTCACACCTTAACCTACCTTTCTTCAGTGCAGTGTCTGGGCCCTGTTTTTCACATGTTCTGTTTTTGAGCCCAGTCACAGGCCTCAGAGAAGGCCGGTGCCCTTTGAGGCCTGAATGCTTCCTCTGCCAGTAGCAGGGCCCCAGGGCTTCTGACAGCAGCAAGGGCCCTGTGAGGAGTGGCCTCGAGCGATCAGGTGGGCTCAGCTGAGCCACCTCCACTGGCCTGGGTCCTGTTCCTGGGGCTCCCAGCTCTGTCTGCCTTGACCTCTCCATGCCCCCTGCTCCAGGGCTCACCTGCTGCCGTCGCCGTGCCAACGGAACCCTCAGGCTGGGCAGAGCATTGTGAAATGACAGCCTCCCCTCCCCCGCCGGGGCCTGGGCCCAGGGCTGGGAGCTTGCAAGGCAAAGACACACCACAGCTCAGCTTCTCCTGAGCTGCTCCAGAGCTCGACCCCCCGGGGCCCCGGGGCCCCAGGGCTGGGGCTCAGAGCAGGAAAGGGCGTTTTATTGGAATGTCCTTTCCTTCTTGATGATTCCTACAAACCGTTTTAAGCTCTGTACATATAGAAAAGCAACATGTGTCATGCCATTTGGGACATGCTGTTCACATGTCTAGCTCCACTAAAACCCTCCTCAGCATATTTCCGAGGCATCAAGGATGAACCAGGAACAGTGCACGGCCCTGACAAATCTGCTTCACTGTCCCAGCTTTAACAGACATCTGAGTGTCACACTACATGGCAGGTCCTGCCAGGGCAACAGCAGGGGAAGCTTCACTCGCACAGTGCTACAGCATGGGCTTCCCTCCTAGTGAACGGGTGCAGCAGGGCAAACTCCTGTCACAGAGAATGGGCACAACCACACTGCAAGCTTCATTCACACATGGTCTGGCTTCCGACAGCAAAGCAAGCCTCCTACATTGCACATACTGCACTGTAAAGCGTTAGTCTTTGGACAGCAGAGCTATCCCTCTGCATCACACATACTGGACACCCTGAAGGGCCTCCTCCAGATTGAATTGTTACTGGATCGCCGTCCTATCCCCCTGCCCCAAACCTCTCCCATTGACTGTCAGCATGCTTCTCCTTACCTTCCTGCAGATACAGCACCCCTCTAGGCCTAACGGATGGCACGCCAAGCTTCACGGGGCACTTTAAGGTATTCAGTCTCCACCTTTTATCTGTCCTGCTCCTCATTTCACCACGAAGAACCACTGGCAGTATTTCAACATCATTTTGAAACTGAAGTTATGGAACAGCTACAAAACCAGGGGAATGGCGCGGCAGGGGATTTCATTCCATTTCATTCTGCCCTTTGGCTGTGTGTGCGCAGTGTCAGAAGAGTTTGAGGACTGCAGAAGACACTGGAATAGATTTCTGGGCGAAAGCGCCAGAGATTCTGGCCCCTGCCCCGATCGCCTTACAAACGCCTTACAAACGCCTGGCGGGCTTTGCCCTGGCGGGCAAATGTCTGAGTTGGACACTCAGCGCAGTACCTGAGGAAATTAGAGTGAGGTTTGACTCAGGGACAAGCCTGCCAACCTATGTACTATGGCAGCTGAATGGGGGCATGGGGTCCTCATGTCTCAGGGATCTGCTTCTCTTATCCAAAACATCTTGCCTCCCATCAGCCTTAGCACCTAGCATATGGTAATGAGTGGAGTCTCTACACTTCCCCCGTTGCACATTTGTCAATTCCCAGAGCTCTGTGGCAGACAGGGTAAATGTATCTATGTGTGAGAGAGAGAGGGAGCCAGATAGAGAGAGAGAAAGAGAGAGAGAGGGGGGGGGGAGCAGGCTCTGACAGTCACAATGAGAGAAAAGTGAAGTTGCATCCCCTCAAGCACTCCCCTGCACCCATCAACGCAACAGCAAAGTTAGCTTGCATGTTCCCCGTTCTCCCCACTAACCCACCCACCCACCCTCCTCTCTTACAGGACTTGCAGAGTGCCTAGAGACCCTGGAAATGATGGCAGCGGAGCATGGTACAAACACAAATATCAAAATAGAACTATTCCCCTACTGTCTACAAAACCAAGGAACTACTTCACCTTTGTTTTTTTTCCACTTCACATTACAAGAGAAAGACGTCCTTCGTTGGCCCTTTTTACGCACTACCATTCGGTTTACACATTTCATCCTGTTGAGTCTCCCAGTCGGCAAGAGCTATATATTTGGGTGGGTGATCCCAATGAAGTCAATGGAAATAGAGAAGGTGTTAGAACGGTGATGATTGTGTGCTGCAAGTGTCTTTCCCTTGAAGTCCATAGATATCATGGCCTTGACTAGGGGGTGGTCGAAGTGGCCGATAATTTACTCAGCAGAAAAAATGCAGAATTTTGGGCAAATTCTGCCACTTCGCCTGCTCTGCCCACAGAGAGAAATTGCCAATTTCAGGCTTTTTCTCCCTGAAATTCGGTTTTTTTATGGGAAATGTTTTTTGGTGGCCACAAGAAGTTTCAGACTGAAAACAGATAGTTTGTGAAAAAAACACCATTTCAGATGGTTTGCCAGAAGACATTGATTTTTTCCATTAAATTTTGTTTTAGCGGTCAAAAACATGATATTTCAGGGAAAAAACACATTTCAGGAAGCAAAATCTGCATAGAAAATTGGCACAACAGCCAAAAAATGTCCCTGCAGACAGAACAGAGCTGGAGGCGAATTTAGGCAATATCGTTCCACCAGTAGTGAGGGTAACTTTGCCCACCCCTAGCCTTGACTAGGGGACTGAAAATGAATCTACAGGGACTGGCCACAAAGTCCAGATGAGGGTGTATTAAGAGCTATGCTTTTTCCTTTCTTATTGCTGCTTTTGTTTTCACACCTTAACCTACCTTTCTTCAGTGCAGTGTCTGGGCCCTGTTTTTCACATGTTCTGTTTTTGAGCCCAGTCACAGGCCTCAGAGAAGGCCGGTGCCCTTTGAGGCCTGAATGCTTCCTCTGCCAGTAGCAGGGCCCCAGGGCTTCTGACAGCAGCAAGGGCCCTGTGAGGAGTGGCCTCGAGCGATCAGGTGGGCTCAGCTGAGCCACCTCCACTGGCCTGGGTCCTGTTCCTGGGGCTCCCAGCTCTGTCTGCCTTGACCTCTCCATGCCCCCTGCTCCAGGGCTCACCTGCTGCCGTCGCCGTGCCAACGGAACCCTCAGGCTGGGCAGAGCATTGTGAAATGACAGCCTCCCCTCCCCCGCCGCTGGGGCCTGGGCCCAGGGCTGGGAGCTTGCAAGGCAAAGACACACCACAGCTCAGCTTCTCCTGAGCTGCTCCAGAGCTCGACCCCCCGGGGCCCCGGGGCCCCAGGGCTGGGGCTCAGAGCAGGAAAGGGCGTTTTATTGGAATGTCCTTTCCTTCTTGATGATTCCTACAAACCGTTTTAAGCTCTGTACATATAGAAAAGCAACATGTGTCATGCCATTTGGGACATGCTGTTCACATGTCTAGCTCCACTAAAACCCTCCTCAGCATATTTCCGAGGCATCAAGGATGAACCAGGAACAGTGCACGGCCCTGACAAATCTGCTTCACTGTCCCAGCTTTAACAGACATCTGAGTGTCACACTACATGGCAGGTCCTGCCAGGGCAACAGCAGGGGAAGCTTCACTCGCACAGTGCTACAGCATGGGCTTCCCTCCTAGTGAACGGGTGCAGCAGGGCAAACTCCTGTCACAGAGAATGGGCACAACCACACTGCAAGCTTCATTCACACATGGTCTGGCTTCCGACAGCAAAGCAAGCCTCCTACATTGCACATACTGCACTGTAAAGCGTTAGTCTTTGGACAGCAGAGCTATCCCTCTGCATCACACATACTGGACACCCTGAAGGGCCTCCTCCAGATTGAATTGTTACTGGATCGCCGTCCTATCCCCCTGCCCCAAACCTCTCCCATTGACTGTCAGCATGCTTCTCCTTACCTTCCTGCAGATACAGCACCCCTCTAGGCCTAACGGATGGCACGCCAAGCTTCACGGGGCACTTTAAGGTATTCAGTCTCCACCTTTTATCTGTCCTGCTCCTCATTTCACCACGAAGAACCACTGGCAGTATTTCAACATCATTTTGAAACTGAAGTTATGGAACAGCTACAAAACCAGGGGAATGGCGCGGCAGGGGATTTCATTCCATTTCATTCTGCCCTTTGGCTGTGTGTGCGCAGTGTCAGAAGAGTTTGAGGACTGCAGAAGACACTGGAATAGATTTCTGGGCGAAAGCGCCAGAGATTCTGGCCCCTGCCCCGATCGCCTTACAAACGCCTTACAAACGCCTGGCGGGCTTTGCCCTGGCGGGCAAATGTCTGAGTTGGACACTCAGCGCAGTACCTGAGGAAATTAGAGTGAGGTTTGACTCAGGGACAAGCCTGCCAACCTATGTACTATGGCAGCTGAATGGGGGCATGGGGTCCTCATGTCTCAGGGATCTGCTTCTCTTATCCAAAACATCTTGCCTCCCATCAGCCTTAGCACCTAGCATATGGTAATGAGTGGAGTCTCTACACTTCCCCCGTTGCACATTTGTCAATTCCCAGAGCTCTGTGGCAGACAGGGTAAATGTATCTATGTGTGAGAGAGAGAGGGAGCCAGATAGAGAGAGAGAAAGAGAGAGAGAGGGGGGGGGAGCAGGCTCTGACAGTCACAATGAGAGAAAAGTGAAGTTGCATCCCCTCAAGCACTCCCCTGCACCCATCAACGCAACAGCAAAGTTAGCTTGCATGTTCCCCGTTCTCCCCACTAACCCACCCACCCACCCTCCTCTCTTACAGGACTTGCAGAGTGCCTAGAGACCCTGGAAATGATGGCAGCGGAGCATGGTACAAACACAAATATCAAAATAGAACTATTCCCCTACTGTCTACAAAACCAAGGAACTACTTCACCTTTGTTTTTTTCCACTTCACATTACAAAAGAAAGACGTCCTTCGTTGGCCCTTTTTACGCACTACCATTCGGTTTACACATTTCATCCTGTTGAGTCTCCCAGTCGGCAAGAGCTATATATTTGGGTGGGTGATCCCAATGAAGTCAATGGAAATAGAGAAGGTGTTAGAACGGTGATGATTGTGTGCTGCAAGTGTCTTTCGCTTGAAGTCCATAGATATCATGGCCTTGACTAGGGGGTGGTCGAAGTGGCCGATAATTTGCTCAGCAGAAAAAATGCAGAATTTTGGGCAAATTCTGCCACTTCGCCTGCTCTGCCCACAGAGAGAAATTGCCAATTTCAGGCTTTTTCTCCCTGAAATTCGGTTTTTTTATGGGAAATGTTTTTTGGTGGCCACAAGAAGTTTCAGACTGAAAACAGATAGTTTGTGAAAAAAACACCATTTCAGATGGTTTGCCAGAAGACATTGATTTTTTCCATTAAATTTTGTTTTAGCGGTCAAAAACATGATATTTCAGGGAAAAAACACATTTCAGGAAGCAAAATCTGCATAGAAAATTGGCACAACAGCCAAAAAATGTCCCTGCAGACAGAACAGAGCTGGAGGCGAATTTAGGCAATATCGTTCCACCAGTAGTGAGGGTAACTTTGCCCACCCCTAGCCTTGACTAGGGGACTGAAAATGAATCTACAGGGACTGGCCACAAAGTCCAGATGAGGGTGTATTAAGAGCTATGCTTTTTCCTTTCTTATTGCTGCTTTTGTTTTCACACCTTAACCTACCTTTCTTCAGTGCAGTGTCTGGGCCCTGTTTTTCACATGTTCTGTTTTTGAGCCCAGTCACAGGCCTCAGAGAAGGCCGGTGCCCTTTGAGGCCTGAATGCTTCCTCTGCCAGTAGCAGGGCCCCAGGGCTTCTGACAGCAGCAAGGGCCCTGTGAGGAGTGGCCTCGAGCGATCAGGTGGGCTCAGCTGAGCCACCTCCACTGGCCTGGGTCCTGTTCCTGGGGCTCCCAGCTCTGTCTGCCTTGACCTCTCCATGCCCCCTGCTCCAGGGCTCACCTGCTGCCGTCGCCGTGCCAACGGAACCCTCAGGCTGGGCAGAGCATTGTGAAATGACAGCCTCCCCTCCCCCGCCGCCGGGGCCTGGGCCCAGGGCTGGGAGCTTGCAAGGCAAAGACACACCACAGCTCAGCTTCTCCTGAGCTGCTCCAGAGCTCGACCCCCCGGGGCCCCGGGGCCCCAGGGCTGGGGCTCAGAGCAGGAAAGGGCGTTTTATTGGAATGTCCTTTCCTTCTTGATGATTCCTACAAACCGTTTTAAGCTCTGTACATATAGAAAAGCAACATGTGTCATGCCATTTGGGACATGCTGTTCACATGTCTAGCTCCACTAAAACCCTCCTCAGCATATTTCCGAGGCATCAAGGATGAACCAGGAACAGTGCACGGCCCTGACAAATCTGCTTCACTGTCCCAGCTTTAACAGACATCTGAGTGTCACACTACATGGCAGGTCCTGCCAGGGCAACAGCAGGGGAAGCTTCACTCGCACAGTGCTACAGCATGGGCTTCCCTCCTAGTGAACGGGTGCAGCAGGGCAAACTCCTGTCACAGAGAATGGGCACAACCACACTGCAAGCTTCATTCACACATGGTCTGGCTTCCGACAGCAAAGCAAGCCTCCTACATTGCACATACTGCACTGTAAAGCGTTAGTCTTTGGACAGCAGAGCTATCCCTCTGCATCACACATACTGGACACCCTGAAGGGCCTCCTCCAGATTGAATTGTTACTGGATCGCCGTCCTATCCCCCTGCCCCAAACCTCTCCCATTGACTGTCAGCATGCTTCTCCTTACCTTCCTGCAGATACAGCACCCCTCTAGGCCTAACGGATGGCACGCCAAGCTTCACGGGGCACTTTAAGGTATTCAGTCTCCACCTTTTATCTGTCCTGCTCCTCATTTCACCATGAAGAACCACTGGCAGTATTTCAACATCATTTTGAAACTGAAGTTATGGAACAGCTACAAAACCAGGGGAATGGCGCGGCAGGGGATTTCATTCCATTTCATTCTGCCCTTTGGCTGTGTGTGCGCAGTGTCAGAAGAGTTTGAGGACTGCAGAAGACACTGGAATAGATTTCTGGGCGAAAGCGCCAGAGATTCTGGCCCCTGCCCCGATCGCCTTACAAACGCCTTACAAACGCCTGGCGGGCTTTGCCCTGGCGGGCAAATGTCTGAGTTGGACACTCAGCGCAGTACCTGAGGAAATTAGAGTGAGGTTTGACTCAGGGACAAGCCTGCCAACCTATGTACTATGGCAGCTGAATGGGGGCATGGGGTCCTCATGTCTCAGGGATCTGCTTCTCTTATCCAAAACATCTTGCCTCCCATCAGCCTTAGCACCTAGCATATGGTAATGAGTGGAGTCTCTACACTTCCCCCGTTGCACATTTGTCAATTCCCAGAGCTCTGTGGCAGACAGGGTAAATGTATCTATGTGTGAGAGAGAGAGGGAGCCAGATAGAGAGAGAGAAAGAGAGAGAGAGGGGGGGGGAGCGGGCTCTGACAGTCACAATGAGAGAAAAGTGAAGTTGCATCCCCTCAAGCACTCCCCTGCACCCATCAACGCAACAGCAAAGTTAGCTTGCATGTTCCCCGTTCTCCCCACTAACCCACCCACCCACCCTCCTCTCTTACAGGACTTGCAGAGTGCCTAGAGACCCTGGAAATGATGGCAGCGGAGCATGGTACAAACACAAATATCAAAATAGAACTATTCCCCTACTGTCTACAAAACCAAGGAACTACTTCACCTTTGTTTTTTTCCACTTCACATTACAAGAGAAAGACGTCCTTCGTTGGCCCTTTTTACGCACTACCATTCGGTTTACACATTTCATCCTGTTGAGTCTCCCAGTCGGCAAGAGCTATATATTTGGGTGGGTGATCCCAATGAAGTCAATGGAAATAGAGAAGGTGTTAGAACGGTGATGATTGTGTGCTGCAAGTGTCTTTCCCTTGAAGTCCATAGATATCATGGCCTTGACTAGGGGGTGGTCGAAGTGGCCGATAATTTGCTCAGCAGAAAAAATGCAGAATTTTGGGCAAATTCTGCCACTTCGCCTGCTCTGCCCACAGAGAGAAATTGCCAATTTCAGGCTTTTTCTCCCTGAAATTCGGTTTTTTTATGGGAAATGTTTTTTGGTGGCCACAAGAAGTTTCAGACTGAAAACAGATAGTTTGTGAAAAAAACACCATTTCAGATGGTTTGCCAGAAGACATTGATTTTTTCCATTAAATTTTGTTTTAGCGGTCAAAAACATGATATTTCAGGGAAAAAACACATTTCAGGAAGCAAAATCTGCATAGAAAATTGGCACAACAGCCAAAAAATGTCCCTGCAGACAGAACAGAGCTGGAGGCGAATTTAGGCAATATCGTTCCACCAGTAGTGAGGGTAACTTTGCCCACCCCTAGCCTTGACTAGGGGACTGAAAATGAATCTACAGG
Organism: Ambystoma mexicanum; assembly: GCF_040938575.1. Classification (NCBI taxonomy): domain Eukaryota; kingdom Metazoa; phylum Chordata; class Amphibia; order Caudata; family Ambystomatidae; genus Ambystoma; species Ambystoma mexicanum. The sequence goes on from NC_090941.1 coordinate 1,096,402,197, forward strand.
GACTGGCCACAAAGTCCAGATGAGGGTGTATTAAGAGCTATGCTTTTTCCTTTCTTATTGCTGCTTTTGTTTTCACACCTTAACCTACCTTTCTTCAGTGCAGTGTCTGGGCCCTGTTTTTCACATGTTCTGTTTTTGAGCCCAGTCACAGGCCTCAGAGAAGGCCGGTGCCCTTTGAGGCCTGAATGCTTCCTCCGCCAGTAGCAGGGCCCCAGGGCTTCTGACAGCAGCAGAGGCCCTGTGAGGAGTGGCCTCGAGCGATCAGGTAGGCTCAGCTGAGCCACCTCCACTGGCCTGGGTCCTGTTCCTGGGGCTCCCAGCTCTGTCTGCCTTGACCTCTCCATGCCCCCTGCTCCAGGGCTCACCTGCTGCCGTCGCCGTGCCAACGGAACCCTCAGGCTGGGCAGAGCATTGTGAAATGACAGCCTCCCCTCCCCCGCCGCTGGGGCCTGGGCCCAGGGCTGGGAGCTTGCAAGGCAAAGACACACCACAGCTCAGCTTCTCCTGAGCTGCTCCAGAGCTCGACCCCCCGGGGCCCCGGGGCCCCAGGGCTGGGGCTCAGAGCAGGAAAGGGCGTTTTATTGGAATGTCCTTTCCTTCTTGATGATTCCTACAAACCGTTTTAAGCTCTGTACATATAGAAAAGCAACATGTGTCATGCCATTTGGGACATGCTGTTCACATGTCTAGCTCCACTAAAACCCTCCTCAGCATATTTCCGAGGCATCAAGGATGAACCAGGAACAGTGCACGGCCCTGACAAATCTGCTTCACTGTCCCAGCTTTAACAGACATCTGAGTGTCACACTACATGGCAGGTCCTGCCAGGGCAACAGCAGGGGAAGCTTCACTCGCACAGTGCTACAGCATGGGCTTCCCTCCTAGTGAACGGGTGCAGCAGGGCAAACTCCTGTCACAGAGAATGGGCACAACCACACTGCAAGCTTCATTCACACATGGTCTGGCTTCCGACAGCAAAGCAAGCCTCCTACATTGCACATACTGCATACTGCACTGTAAAGCGTTAGTCTTTGGACAGCAGAGCTATCCCTCTGCATCACACATACTGGACACCCTGAAGGGCCTCCTCCAGATTGAATTGTTACTGGATCGCCGTCCTATCCCCCTGCCCCAAACCTCTCCCATTGACTGTCAGCATGCTTCTCCTTACCTTCCTGCAGATACAGCACCCCTCTAGGCCTAACGGATGGCACGCCAAGCTTCACGGGGCACTTTAAGGTATTCAGTCTTCACCTTTTATCTGTCCTGCTCCTCATTTCACCACGAAGAACCACTGGCAGTATTTCAACATCATTTTGAAACTGAAGTTATGGAACAGCTACAAAACCAGGGGAATGGCGCGGCAGGGGATTTCATTCCATTTCATTCTGCCCTTTGGCTGTGTGTGCGCAGTGTCAGAAGAGTTTGAGGACTGCAGAAGACACTGGAATAGATTTCTGGGCGAAAGCGCCAGAGATTCTGGCCCCTGCCCCGATCGCCTTACAAACGCCTTACAAACGCCTGGCGGGCTTTGCCCTGGCGGGCAAATGTCTGAGTTGGACACTCAGCGCAGTACCTGAGGAAATTAGAGTGAGGTTTGACTCAGGGACAAGCCTGCCAACCTATGTACTATGGCAGCTGAATGGGGGCATGGGGTCCTCATGTCTCAGGGATCTGCTTCTCTTATCCAAAACATCTTGCCTCCCATCAGCCTTAGCACCTAGCATATGGTAATGAGTGGAGTCTCTACACTTCCCCCGTTGCACATTTGTCAATTCCCAGAGCTCTGTGGCAGACAGGGTAAATGTATCTATGTGTGAGAGAGAGAGGGAGCCAGATAGAGAGAGAGAAAGAGAGAGAGAGAGGGGGGGGAGCAGGCTCTGACAGTCACAATGAGAGAAAAGTGAAGTTGCATCCCCTCAAGCACTCCCCTGCACCCATCAACACAACAGCAAAGTTAGCTTGCATGTTCCCCGTTCTCCCCACTAACCCACCCACCCACCCTCCTCTCTTTCAGGACTTGCAGAGTGCCTAGAGACCCTGGAAATGATGGCAGCGGAGCATGGTACAAACACAAATATCAAAATAGAACTATTCCCCTACTGTCTACAAAACCAAGGAACTACTTCACCTTTGTTTTTTTCCACTTCACATTACAAGAGAAAGACGTCCTTCGTTGGCCCTTTTTACGCACTACCATTCAGTTTACACATTTCATCCTGTTGAGTCTCCCAGTCGGCAAGAGCTATATATTTGGGTGGGTGATCCCAATGAAGTCAATGGAAATAGAGAAGGTGTTAGAACGGTGATGATTGTGTGCTGCAAGTGTCTTTCCCTTGAAGTCCATAGATATCATGGCCTTGACTAGGGGGTGGTCGAAGTGGCCGATAATTTGCTCAGCAGAAAAAATGCAGAATTTTGGGCAAATTCTGCCACTTCGCCTGCTCTGCCCACAGAGAGAAATTGCCAATTTCAGGCTTTTTCTCCCTGAAATTCGGTTTTTTTATGGGAAATGTTTTTTGGTGGCCACAAGAAGTTTCAGACTGAAAACAGATAGTTTGTGAAAAAAACACCATTTCAGATGGTTTGCCAGAAGACATTGATTTTTTCCATTAAATTTTGTTTTAGCGGTCAAAAACATGATATTTCAGGGAAAAAACACATTTCAGGAAGCAAAATCTGCATAGAAAATTGGCACAACAGCCAAAAAATGTCCCTGCAGACAGAACAGAGCTGGAGGCGAATTTAGGCAATATCGTTCCACCAGTAGTGAGGGTAACTTTGCCCACCCCTAGCCTTGACTAGGGGACTGAAAATGAATCTACAGGGACTGGCCACAAAGTCCAGATGAGGGTGTATTAAGAGCTATGCTTTTTCCTTTCTTATTGCTGCTTTTGTTTTCACACCTTAACCTACCTTTCTTCAGTGCAGTGTCTGGGCCCTATTTTTCACATGTTCTGTTTTTGAGCCCAGTCACAGGCCTCAGAGAAGGCCGGTGCCCTTTGAGGCCTGAATGCTTCCTCCGCCAGTAGCAGGGCCCCAGGGCTTCTGACAGCAGCAGAGGCCCTGTGAGGAGTGGCCTCGAGCGATCAGGTGGGCTCAGCTGAGCCACCTCCACTGGCCTGGGTCCTGTTCCTGGGGCTCCCAGCTCTGTCTGCCTTGACCTCTCCATGCCCCCTGCTCCAGGGCTCACCTGCTGCCGTCGCCGTGCCAACGGAACCCTCAGGCTGGGCAGAGCATTGTGAAATGACAGCCTCCCCTCCCCCGCCGGGGCCTGGGCCCAGGGCTGGGAGCTTGCAAGGCAAAGACACACCACAGCTCAGCTTCTCCTGAGCTGCTCCAGAGCTCGACCCCCCGGGGCCCCGGGGCCCCAGGGCTGGGGCTCAGAGCAGGAAAGGGCGTTTTATTGGAATGTCCTTTCCTTCTTGATGATTCCTACAAACCGTTTTAAGCTCTGTACATATAGAAAAGCAACATGTGTCATGCCATTTGGGACATGCTGTTCACATGTCTAGCTCCACTAAAACCCTCCTCAGCATATTTCCGAGGCATCAAGGATGAACCAGGAACAGTGCACGGCCCTGACAAATCTGCTTCACTGTCCCAGCTTTAACAGACATCTGAGTGTCACACTACATGGCAGGTCCTGCCAGGGCAACAGCAGGGGAAGCTTCACTCGCACAGTGCTACAGCATGGGCTTCCCTCCTAGTGAACGGGTGCAGCAGGGCAAACTCCTGTCACAGAGAATGGGCACAACCACACTGCAAGCTTCATTCACACATGGTCTGGCTTCCGACAGCAAAGCAAGCCTCCTACATTGCACATACTGCACTGTAAAGCGTTAGTCTTTGGACAGCAGAGCTATCCCTCTGCATCACACATACTGGACACCCTGAAGGGCCTCCTCCAGATTGAATTGTTACTGGATCGCCGTCCTATCCCCCTGCCCCAAACCTCTCCCATTGACTGTCAGCATGCTTCTCCTTACCTTCCTGCAGATACAGCACCCCTCTAGGCCTAACGGATGGCACGCCAAGCTTCACGGGGCACTTTAAGGTATTCAGTCTCCACCTTTTATCTGTCCTGCTCCTCATTTCACCACGAAGAACCACTGGCAGTATTTCAACATCATTTTGAAACTGAAGTTATGGAACAGCTACAAAACCAGGGGAATGGCGCGGCAGGGGATTTCATTCCATTTCATTCTGCCCTTTGGCTGTGTGTGCGCAGTGTCAGAAGAGTTTGAGGACTGCAGAAGACACTGGAATAGATTTCTGGGCGAAAGCGCCAGAGATTCTGGCCCCTGCCCCGATCGCCTTACAAACGCCTTACAAACGCCTGGCGGGCTTTGCCCTGGCGGGCAAATGTCTGAGTTGGACACTCAGCGCAGTACCTGAGGAAATTAGAGTGAGGTTTGACTCAGGGACAAGCCTGCCAACCTATGTACTATGGCAGCTGAATGGGGGCATGGGGTCCTCATGTCTCAGGGATCTGCTTCTCTTATCCAAAACATCTTGCCTCCCATCAGCCTTAGCACCTAGCATATGGTAATGAGTGGAGTCTCTACACTTCCCCCGTTGCACATTTGTCAATTCCCAGAGCTCTGTGGCAGACAGGGTAAATGTATCTATGTGTGAGAGAGAGAGGGAGCCAGATAGAGAGAGAGAAAGAGAGAGAGAGAGGGGGGGGGAGCAGGCTCTGACAGTCACAATGAGAGAAAAGTGAAGTTGCATCCCCTCAAGCACTCCCCTGCACCCATCAACACAACAGCAAAGTTAGCTTGCATGTTCCCCATTCTCCCCACTAACCCACCCACCCACCCTCCTCTCTTTCAGGACTTGCAGAGTGCCTAGAGACCCTGGAAATGATGGCAGCGGAGCATGGTACAAACACAAATATCAAAATAGAACTATTCCCCTACTGTCTACAAAACCAAGGAACTACTTCACCTTTGTTTTTTTCCACTTCACATTACAAGAGAAAGACGTCCTTCGTTGGCCCTTTTTACGCACTACCATTCGGTTTACACATTTCATCCTGTTGAGTCTCCCAGTCGGCAAGAGCTATATATTTGGGTGGGTGATCCCAATGAAGTCAATGGAAATAGAGAAGGTGTTAGAACGGTGATGATTGTGTGCTGCAAGTGTCTTTCCCTTGAAGTCCATAGATATCATGGCCTTGACTAGGGGGTGGTCGAAGTGGCCGATAATTTGCTCAGCAGAAAAAATGCAGAATTTTGGGCAAATTCTGCCACTTCGCCTGCTCTGCCCACAGAGAGAAATTGCCAATTTCAGGCTTTTTCTCCCTGAAATTCGGTTTTTTTATGGGAAATGTTTTTTGGTGGCCACAAGAAGTTTCAGACTGAAAACAGATAGTTTGTGAAAAAAACACCATTTCAGATGGTTTGCCAGAAGACATTGATTTTTTCCATTAAATTTTGTTTTAGCGGTCAAAAACATGATATTTCAGGGAAAAAACACATTTCAGGAAGCAAAATCTGCATAGAAAATTGGCACAACAGCCAAAAAATGTCCCTGCAGACAGAACAGAGCTGGAGGCGAATTTAGGCAATATCGTTCCACCAGTAGTGAGGGTAACTTTGCCCACCCCTAGCCTTGACTAGGGGACTGAAAATGAATCTACAGGGACTGGCCACAAAGTCCAGATGAGGGTGTATTAAGAGCTATGCTTTTTCCTTTCTTATTGGTGCTTTTGTTTTCACACCTTAACCTACCTTTCTTCAGTGCAGTGTCTGGGCCCTGTTTTTCACATGTTCTGTTTTTGAGCCCAGTCACAGGCCTCAGAGAAGGCCGGTGCCCTTTGAGGCCTGAATGCTTCCTCTGCCAGTAGCAGGGCCCCAGGGCTTCTGACAGCAGCAAGGGCCCTGTGAGGAATGGCCTCGAGCGATCAGGTGGGCTCAGCTGAGCCACCTCCACTGGCCTGGGTCCTTTTCCTGGGGCTCCCAGCTCTGTCTGCCTTGACCTCTCCATGCCCCCTGCTCCAGGGCTCACCTGCTGCCGTTGCCGTGCCAACGGAACCCTCAGGCTGGGCAGAGCATTGTGAAATGACAGCCTCCCCTCCCCCGCCGCCGGGGCCTGGGCCCAGGGCTGGGAGCTTGCAAGGCAAAGACACACCACAGCTCAGCTTCTCCTGAGCTGCTCCAGAGCTCGACCCCCCGGGGCCCCGGGGCCCCAGGGCTGGGGCTCAGAGCAGGAAAGGGCGTTTTATTGGAATGTCCTTTCCTTCTTGATGATTCCTACAAACCGTTTTAAGCTCTGTACATATAGAAAAGCAACATGTGTCATGCCATTTGGGACATGCTGTTCACATGTCTAGCTCCACTAAAACCCTCCTCAGCATATTTCCGAGGCATCAAGGATGAACCAGGAACAGTGCACGGCCCTGACAAATCTGCTTCACTGTCCCAGCTTTAACAGACATCTGAGTGTCACACTACATGGCAGGTCCTGCCAGGGCAACAGCAGGGGAAGCTTCACTCGCACAGTGCTACAGCATGGGCTTCCCTCCTAGTGAACGGGTGCAGCAGGGCAAACTCCTGTCACAGAGAATGGGCACAACCACACTGCAAGCTTCATTCACACATGGTCTGGCTTCCGACAGCAAAGCAAGCCTCCTACATTGCACATACTGCACTGTAAAGCGTTAGTCTTTGGACAGCAGAGCTATCCCTCTGCATCACACATACTGGACACCCTGAAGGGCCTCCTCCAGATTGAATTGTTACTGGATCGCCGTCCTATCCCCCTGCCCCAAACCTCTCCCATTGACTGTCAGCATGCTTCTCCTTACCTTCCTGCAGATACAGCACCCCTCTAGGCCTAACGGATGGCACGCCAAGCTTCACGGGGCACTTTAAGGTATTCAGTCTCCACCTTTTATCTGTCCTGCTCCTCATTTCACCACGAAGAACCACTGGCAGTATTTCAACATCATGTTGAAACTGAAGTTATGGAACAGCTACAAAACCAGGGGAATGGCGCGGCAGGGGATTTCATTCCATTTCATTCTGCCCTTTGGCTGTGTGTGCGCAGTGTCAGAAGAGTTTGAGGACTGCAGAAGACACTGGAATAGATTTCTGGGCGAAAGCGCCAGAGATTCTGGCCCCTGCCCCGATCGCCTTACAAACGCCTTACAAACGCCTGGCGGGCTTTGCCCTGGCGGGCAAATGTCTGAGTTGGACACTCAGCGCAGTACCTGAGGAAATTAGAGTGAGGTTTGACTCAGGGACAAGCCTGCCAACCTATGTACTATGGCAGCTGAATGGGGGCATGGGGTCCTCATGTCTCAGGGATCTGCTTCTCTTATCCAAAACATCTTGCCTCCCATCAGCCTTAGCACCTAGCATATGGTAATGAGTGGAGTCTCTACACTTCCCCCGTTGCACATTTGTCAATTCCCAGAGCTCTGTGGCAGACAGGGTAAATGTATCTATGTGTGAGAGAGAGAGGGAGCCAGATAGAGAGAGAGAAAGAGAGAGAGAGAGGGGGGGGGGAGCAGGCTCTGACAGTCACAATGAGAGAAAAGTGAAGTTGCATCCCCTCAAGCACTCCCCTGCACCCATCAACACAACAGCAAAGTTAGCTTGCATGTTCCCCATTCTCCCCACTAACCCACCCACCCACCCTCCTCTCTTTCAGGACTTGCAGAGTGCCTAGAGACCCTGGAAATGATGGCAGCGGAGCATGGTACAAACACAAATATCAAAATAGAACTATTCCCCTACTGTCTACAAAACCAAGGAACTACTTCACCTTTGTTTTTTTCCACTTCACATTACAAGAGAAAGACGTCCTTCGTTGGCCCTTTTTACGCACTACCATTCGGTTTACACATTTCATCCTGTTGAGTCTCCCAGTCGGCAAGAGCTATATATTTGGGTGGGTGATCCCAATGAAGTCAATGGAAATAGAGAAGGTGTTAGAACGGTGATGATTGTGTGCTGCAAGTGTCTTTCCCTTGAAGTCCATAGATATCATGGCCTTGACTAGGGGGTGGTCGAAGTGGCCGATAATTTGCTCAGCAGAAAAAATGCAGAATTTTGGGCAAATTCTGCCACTTCGCCTGCTCTGCCCACAGAGAGAAATTGCCAATTTCAGGCTTTTTCTCCCTGAAATTCGGTTTTTTTATGGGAAATGTTTTTTGGTGGCCACAAGAAGTTTCAGACTGAAAACAGATAGTTTGTGAAAAAAACACCATTTCAGATGGTTTGCCAGAAGACATTGATTTTTTCCATTAAATTTTGTTTTAGCGGTCAAAAACATGATATTTCAGGGAAAAAACACATTTCAGGAAGCAAAATCTGCATAGAAAATTGGCACAACAGCCAAAAAATGTCCCTGCAGACAGAACAGAGCTGGAGGCGAATTTAGGCAATATCGTTCCACCAGTAGTGAGGGTAACTTTGCCCACCCCTAGCCTTGACTAGGGGACTGAAAATGAATCTACAGGGACTGGCCACAAAGTCCAGATGAGGGTGTATTAAGAGCTATGCTTTTTCCTTTCTTATTGCTGCTTTTGTTTTCACACCTTAACCTCCCTTTCTTCAGTGCAGTGTCTGGGCCCTGTTTTTCACATGTTCTGTTTTTGAGCCCAGTCACAGGCCTCAGAGAAGGCCGGTGCCCTTTGAGGCCTGAATGCTTCCTCTGCCAGTAGCAGGGCCCCAGGGCTTCTGACAGCAGCAAGGGCCCTGTGAGGAGTGGCCTCGAGCGATCAGGTGGGCTCAGCTGAGCCACCTCCACTGGCCTGGGTCCTGTTCCTGGGGCTCCCAGCTCTGTCTGCCTTGACCTCTCCATGCCCCCTGCTCCAGGGCTCACCTGCTGCCGTCGCCGTGCCAACGGAACCCTCAGGCTGGGCAGAGCATTGTGAAATGACAGCCTCCCCTCCCCCGCCGCCGGGGCCTGGGCCCAGGGCTGGGAGCTTGCAAGGCAAAGACACACCACAGCTCAGCTTCTCCTGAGCTGCTCCAGAGCTCGACCCCCCGGGGCCCCGGGGCCCCAGGGCTGGGGCTCAGAGCAGGAAAGGGCGTTTTATTGGAATGTCCTTTCCTTCTTGATGATTCCTACAAACCGTTTTAAGCTCTGTACATATAGAAAAGCAACATGTGTCATGCCATTTGGGACATGCTGTTCACATGTCTAGCTCCACTAAAACCCTCCTCAGCATATTTCCGAGGCATCAAGGATGAACCAGGAACAGTGCACGGCCCTGACAAATCTGCTTCACTGTCCCAGCTTTAACAGACATCTGAGTGTCACACTACATGGCAGGTCCTGCCAGGGCAACAGCAGGGGAAGCTTCACTCGCACAGTGCTACAGCATGGGCTTCCCTCCTAGTGAACGGGTGCAGCAGGGCAAACTCCTGTCACAGAGAATGGGCACAACCACACTGCAAGCTTCATTCACACATGGTCTGGCTTCCGACAGCAAAGCAAGCCTCCTACATTGCACATACTGCACTGTAAAGCGTTAGTCTTTGGACAGCAGAGCTATCCCTCTGCATCACACATACTGGACACCCTGAAGGGCCTCCTCCAGATTGAATTGTTACTGGATCGCCGTCCTATCCCCCTGCCCCAAACCTCTCCCATTGACTGTCAGCATGCTTCTCCTTACCTTCCTGCAGATACAGCACCCCTCTAGGCCTAACGGATGGCACGCCAAGCTTCACGGGGCACTTTAAGGTATTCAGTCTCCACCTTTTATCTGTCCTGCTCCTCATTTCACCACGAAGAACCACTGGCAGTATTTCAACATCATTTTGAAACTGAAGTTATGGAACAGCTACAAAACCAGGGGAATGGCGCGGCAGGGGATTTCATTCCATTTCATTCTGCCCTTTGGCTGTGTGTGCGCAGTGTCAGAAGAGTTTGAGGACTGCAGAAGACACTGGAATAGATTTCTGGGCGAAAGCGCCAGAGATTCTGGCCCCTGCCCCGATCGCCTTACAAACGCCTTACAAACGCCTGGCGGGCTTTGCCCTGGCGGGCAAATGTCTGAGTTGGACACTCAGCGCAGTACCTGAGGAAATTAGAGTGAGGTTTGACTCAGGGACAAGCCTGCCAACCTATGTACTATGGCAGCTGAATGGGGGCATGGGGTCCTCATGTCTCAGGGATCTGCTTCTCTTATCCAAAACATCTTGCCTCCCATCAGCCTTAGCACCTAGCATATGGTAATGAGTGGAGTCTCTACACTTCCCCCGTTGCACATTTGTCAATTCCCAGAGCTCTGTGGCAGACAGGGTAAATGTATCTATGTGTGAGAGAGAGAGGGAGCCAGATAGAGAGAGAGAAAGAGAGAGAGAGGGGGGGGGGGAGCAGGCTCTGACAGTCACAATGAGAGAAAAGTGAAGTTGCATCCCCTCAAGCACTCCCCTGCACCCATCAACGCAACAGCAAAGTTAGCTTGCATGTTCCCCGTTCTCCCCACTAACCCACCCACCCACCCTCCTCTCTTACAGGACTTGCAGAGTGCCTAGAGACCCTGGAAATGATGGCAGCGGAGCATGGTACAAACACAAATATCAAAATAGAACTATTCCCCTACTGTCTACAAAACCAAGGAACTACTTCACCTTTGTTTTTTTTCCACTTCACATTACAAGAGAAAGACGTCCTTCGTTGGCCCTTTTTACGCACTACCATTCGGTTTACACATTTCATCCTGTTGAGTCTCCCAGTCGGCAAGAGCTATATATTTGGGTGGGTGATCCCAATGAAGTCAATGGAAATAGAGAAGGTGTTAGAACGGTGATGATTGTGTGCTGCAAGTGTCTTTCCCTTGAAGTCCATAGATATCATGGCCTTGACTAGGGGGTGGTCGAAGTGGCCGATAATTTACTCAGCAGAAAAAATGCAGAATTTTGGGCAAATTCTGCCACTTCGCCTGCTCTGCCCACAGAGAGAAATTGCCAATTTCAGGCTTTTTCTCCCTGAAATTCGGTTTTTTTATGGGAAATGTTTTTTGGTGGCCACAAGAAGTTTCAGACTGAAAACAGATAGTTTGTGAAAAAAACACCATTTCAGATGGTTTGCCAGAAGACATTGATTTTTTCCATTAAATTTTGTTTTAGCGGTCGAAAACATGATATTTCAGGGAAAAAACACATTTCAGGAAGCAAAATCTGCATAGAAAATTGGCACAACAGCCAAAAAATGTCCCTGCAGACAGAACAGAGCTGGAGGCGAATTTAGGCAATATCGTTCCACCAGTAGTGAGGGTAACTTTGCCCACCCCTGGCCTTGACTAGGGGACTGAAAATGAATCTACAGGGACTGGCCACAAAGTCCAGATGAGGGTGTATTAAGAGCTATGCTTTTTCCTTTCTTATTGCTGCTTTTGTTTTCACACCTTAACCTACCTTTCTTCAGTGCAGTGTCTGGGCCCTGTTTTTCACATGTTCTGTTTTTGAGCCCAGTCACAGGCCTCAGAGAAGGCCGGTGCCCTTTGAGGCCTGAATGCTTCCTCTGCCAGTAGCAGGGCCCCAGGGCTTCTGACAGCAGCAAGGGCCCTGTGAGGAGTGGCCTCGAGCGATCAGGTGGGCTCAGCTGAGCCACCTCCACTGGCCTGGGTCCTGTTCCTGGGGCTCCCAGCTCTGTCTGCCTTGACCTCTCCATGCCCCCTGCTCCAGGGCTCACCTGCTGCCGTCGCCGTGCCAACGGAACCCTCAGGCTGGGCAGAGCATTGTGAAATGACAGCCTCCCCTCCCCCGCCGCTGGGGCCTGGGCCCAGGGCTGGGAGCTTGCAAGGCAAAGACACACCACAGCTCAGCTTCTCCTGAGCTGCTCCAGAGCTCGACCCCCCGGGGCCCCGGGGCCCCAGGGCTGGGGCTCAGAGCAGGAAAGGGCGTTTTATTGGAATGTCCTTTCCTTCTTGATGATTCCTACAAACCATTTTAAGCTCTGTACATATAGAAAAGCAACATGTGTCATGCCATTTGGGACATGCTGTTCACATGTCTAGCTCCACTAAAACCCTCCTCAGCATATTTCCGAGGCATCAAGGATGAACCAGGAACAGTGCACGGCCCTGACAAATCTGCTTCACTGTCCCAGCTTTAACAGACATCTGAGTGTCACACTACATGGCAGGTCCTGCCAGGGCAACAGCAGGGGAAGCTTCACTCGCACAGTGCTACAGCATGGGCTTCCCTCCTAGTGAACGGGTGCAGCAGGGCAAACTCCTGTCACAGAGAATGGGCACAACCACACTGCAAGCTTCATTCACACATGGTCTGGCTTCCGACAGCAAAGCAAGCCTCCTACATTGCACATACTGCACTGTAAAGCGTTAGTCTTTAGACAGCAGAGCTATCCCTCTGCATCACACATACTGGACACCCTGAAGGGCCTCCTCCAGATTGAATTGTTACTGGATCGCCGTCCTATCCCCCTGCCCCAAACCTCTCCCATTGACTGTCAGCATGCTTCTCCTTACCTTCCTGCAGATACAGCACCCCTCTAGGCCTAACGGATGGCACGCCAAGCTTCACGGGGCACTTTAAGGTATTCAGTCTCCACCTTTTATCTGTCCTGCTCCTCATTTCACCACGAAGAACCACTGGCAGTATTTCAACATCATTTTGAAACTGAAGTTATGGAACAGCTACAAAACCAGGGGAATGGCGCGGCAGGGGATTTCATTCCATTTCATTCTGCCCTTTGGCTGTGTGTGCGCAGTGTCAGAAGAGTTTGAGGACTGCAGAAGACACTGGAATAGATTTCTGGGCGAAAGCGCCAGAGATTCTGGCCCCTGCCCCGATCGCCTTACAAACGCCTTACAAACGCCTGGCGGGCTTTGCCCTGGCGGGCAAATGTCTGAGTTGGACACTCAGCGCAGTACCTGAGGAAATTAGAGTGAGGTTTGACTCAGGGACAAGCCTGCCAACCTATGTACTATGGCAGCTGAATGGGGGCATGGGGTCCTCATGTCTCAGGGATCTGCTTCTCTTATCCAAAACATCTTGCCTCCCATCAGCCTTAGCACCTAGCATATGGTAATGAGTGGAGTCTCTACACTTCCCCCGTTGCACATTTGTCAATTCCCAGAGCTCTGTGGCAGACAGGGTAAATGTATCTATGTGTGAGAGAGAGAGGGAGCCAGATAGAGAGAGATAAAGAGAGAGAGAGAGGGGGGGGGAGCAGGCTCTGACAGTCACAATGAGAGAAAAGTGAAGTTGCATCCCCTCAAGCACTCCCCTGCACCCATCAACACAACAGCAAAGTTAGCTTGCATGTTCCCCATTCTCCCCACTAACCCACCCACCCACCCTCCTCTCTTTCAGGACTTGCAGAGTGCCTAGAGACCCTGGAAATGATGGCAGCGGAGCATGGTACAAACACAAATATCAAAATAGAACTATTCCCCTACTGTCTACAAAACCAAGGAACTACTTCACCTTTGTTTTTTTCCACTTCACATTACAAGAGAAAGACGTCCTTCGTTGGCCCTTTTTACGCACTACCATTCGGTTTACACATTTCATCCTGTTGAGTCTCCCAGTCGGCAAGAGCTATATATTTGGGTGGGTGATCCCAATGAAGTCAATGGAAATAGAGAAGGTGTTAGAACAGTGATGATTGTGTGCTGCAAGTGTCTTTCCCTTGAAGTCCATAGATATCATGGCCTTGACTAGGGGGTGGTCGAAGTGGCCGATAATTTGCTCAGCAGAAAAAATGCAGAATTTTGGGCAAATTCTGCCACTTCGCCTGCTCTGCCCACAGAGAGAAATTGCCAATTTCAGGCTTTTTCTCCCTGAAATTCGGTTTTTTTATGGGAAATGTTTTTTGGTGGCCACAAGAAGTTTCAGACTGAAAACAGATAGTTTGTGAAAAAAACACCATTTCAGATGGTTTGCCAGAAGACATTGATTTTTTCCATTAAATTTTGTTTTAGCGGTCAAAAACATGATATTTCAGGGAAAAAACACATTTCAGGAAGCAAAATCTGCATAGAAAATTGGCACAACAGCCAAAAAATGTCCCTGCAGACAGAACAGAGCTGGAGGCGAATTTAGGCAATATCGTTCCACCAGTAGTGAGGGTAACTTTGCCCACCCCTAGCCTTGACTAGGGGACTGAAAATGAATCTACAGGGACTGGCCACAAAGTCCAGATGAGGGTGTATTAAGAGCTATGCTTTTTCCTTTCTTATTGCTGCTTTTGTTTTCACACCTTAACCTACCTTTCTTCAGTGCAGTGTCTGGGCCCTGTTTTTCACATGTTCTGTTTTTGAGCCCAGTCACAGGCCTCAGAGAAGGCCGGTGCCCTTTGAGGCCTGAATGCTTCCTCTGCCAGTAGCAGGGCCCCAGGGCTTCTGACAGCAGCAAGGGCCCTGTGAGGAGTGGCCTCGAGCGATCAGGTGGGCTCAGCTGAGCCACCTCCACTGGCCTGGGTCCTGTTCCTGGGGCTCCCAGCTCTGTCTGCCTTGACCTCTCCATGCCCCCTGCTCCAGGGCTCACCTGCTGCCGTCGCCGTGCCAACGGAACCCTCAGGCTGGGCAGAACATTGTGAAATGACAGCCTCCCCTCCCCCGCCGCCGGGGCCTGGGCCCAGGGCTGGGAGCTTGCAAGGCAAAGACACACCACAGCTCAGCTTCTCCTGAGCTGCTCCAGAACTCGACCCCCCGGGGCCCCGGGGCCCCAGGGCTGGGGCTCAGAGCAGGAAAGGGCGTTTTATTGGAATGTCCTTTCCTTCTTGATGATTCCTACAAACCGTTTTAAGCTCTGTACATATAGAAAAGCAACATGTGTCATGCCATTTGGGACATGCTGTTCACATGTCTAGCTCCACTAAAACCCTCCTCAGCATATTTCCGAGGCATCAAGGATGAACCAGGAACAGTGCACGGCCCTGACAAATCTGCTTCACTGTCCCAGCTTTAACAGACATCTGAGTGTCACACTACATGGCAGGTCCTGCCAGGGCAACAGCAGGGGAAGCTTCACTCGCACAGTGCTACAGCATGGGCTTCCCTCCTAGTGAACGGGTGCAGCAGGGCAAACTCCTGTCACAGAGAATGGGCACAACCACACTGCAAGCTTCATTCACACATGGTCTGGCTTCCGACAGCAAAGCAAGCCTCCTACATTGCACATACTGCACTGTAAAGCGTTAGTCTTTGGACAGCAGAGCTATCCCTCTGCATCACACATACTGGACACCCTGAAGGGCCTCCTCCAGATTGAATTGTTACTGGATCGCCGTCCTATCCCCCTGCCCCAAACCTCTCCCATTGACTGTCAGCATGCTTCTCCTTACCTTCCTGCAGATACAGCACCCCTCTAGGCCTAACGGATGGCACGCCAAGCTTCACGGGGCACTTTAAGGTATTCAGTCTCCACCTTTTATCTGTCCTGCTCCTCATTTCACCACGAAGAACCACTGGCAGTATTTCAACATCATTTTGAAACTGAAGTTATGGAACAGCTACAAAACCAGGGGAATGGCGCGGCAGGGGATTTCATTCCATTTCATTCTGCCCTTTGGCTGTGTGTGCGCAGTGTCAGAAGAGTTTGAGGACTGCAGAAGACACTGGAATAGATTTCTGGGCGAAAGCGCCAGAGATTCTGGCCCCTGCCCCGATCGCCTTACAAACGCCTTACAAACGCCTGGCGGGCTTTGCCCTGGCGGGCAAATGTCTGAGTTGGACACTCAGCGCAGTACCTGAGGAAATTAGAGTGAGGTTTGACTCAGGGACAAGCCTGCCAACCTATGTACTATGGCAGCTGAATGGGGGCATGGGGTCCTCATGTCTCAGGGATCTGCTTCTCTTATCCAAAACATCTTGCCTCCCATCAGCCTTAGCACCTAGCATATGGTAATGAGTGGAGTCTCTACACTTCCCCCGTTGCACATTTGTCAATTCCCAGAGCTCTGTGGCAGACAGGGTAAATGTATCTATGTGTGAGAGAGAGAGGGAGCCAGATAGAGAGAGAGAAAGAGAGAGAGAGGGGGGGGGAGCAGGCTCTGACAGTCACAATGAGAGAAAAGTGAAGTTGCATCCCCTCAAGCACTCCCCTGCACCCATCAACGCAACAGCAAAGTTAGCTTGCATGTTCCCCGTTCTCCCCACTAACCCACCCACCCACCCTCCTCTCTTACAGGACTTGCAGAGTGCCTAGAGACCCTGGAAATGATGGCAGCGGAGCATGGTACAAACACAAATATCAAAATAGAACTATTCCCCTACTGTCTACAAAACCAAGGAACTACTTCACCTTTGTTTTTTTTCCACTTCACATTACAAGAGAAAGACGTCCTTCGTTGGCCCTTTTTACGCACTACCATTCGGTTTACACATTTCATCCTGTTGAGTCTCCCAGTCGGCAAGAGCTATATATTTGGGTGGGTGATCCCAATGAAGTCAATGGAAATAGAGAAGGTGTTAGAACGGTGATGATTGTGTGCTGCAAGTGTCTTTCCCTTGAAGTCCATAGATATCATGGCCTTGACTAGGGGGTGGTCGAAGTGGCCGATAATTTACTCAGCAGAAAAAATGCAGAATTTTGGGCAAATTCTGCCACTTCGCCTGCTCTGCCCACAGAGAGAAATTGCCAATTTCAGGCTTTTTCTCCCTGAAATTCGGTTTTTTTATGGGAAATGTTTTTTGGTGGCCACAAGAAGTTTCAGACTGAAAACAGATAGTTTGTGAAAAAAACACCATTTCAGATGGTTTGCCAGAAGACATTGATTTTTTCCATTAAATTTTGTTTTAGCGGTCAAAAACATGATATTTCAGGGAAAAAACACATTTCAGGAAGCAAAATCTGCATAGAAAATTGGCACAACAGCCAAAAAATGTCCCTGCAGACAGAACAGAGCTGGAGGCGAATTTAGGCAATATCGTTCCACCAGTAGTGAGGGTAACTTTGCCCACCCCTAGCCTTGACTAGGGGACTGAAAATGAATCTACAGGGACTGGCCACAAAGTCCAGATGAGGGTGTATTAAGAGCTATGCTTTTTCCTTTCTTATTGCTGCTTTTGTTTTCACACCTTAACCTCCCTTTCTTCAGTGCAGTGTCTGGGCCCTGTTTTTCACATGTTCTGTTTTTGAGCCCAGTCACAGGCCTCAGAGAAGGCCGGTGCCCTTTGAGGCCTGAATGCTTCCTCTGCCAGTAGCAGGGCCCCAGGGCTTCTGACAGCAGCAAGGGCCCTGTGAGGAGTGGCCTCGAGCGATCAGGTGGGCTCAGCTGAGCCACCTCCACTGGCCTGGGTCCTGTTCCTGGGGCTCCCAGCTCTGTCTGCCTTGACCTCTCCATGCCCCCTGCTCCAGGGCTCACCTGCTGCCGTCGCCGTGCCAACGGAACCCTCAGGCTGGGCAGAGCATTGTGAAATGACAGCCTCCCCTCCCCCGCCGCCGGGGCCTGGGCCCAGGGCTGGGAGCTTGCAAGGCAAAGACACACCACAGCTCAGCTTCTCCTGAGCTGCTCCAGAGCTCGACCCCCCGGGGCCCCGGGGCCCCAGGGCTGGGGCTCAGAGCAGGAAAGGGCGTTTTATTGGAATGTCCTTTCCTTCTTGATGATTCCTACAAACCGTTTTAAGCTCTGTACATATAGAAAACAACATGTGTCATGCCATTTGGGACATGCTGTTCACATGTCTAGCTCCACTAAAACCCTCCTCAGCATATTTCCGAGGCATCAAGGATGAACCAGGAACAGTGCACGGCCCTGACAAATCTGCTTCACTGTCCCAGCTTTAACAGACATCTGAGTGTCACACTACATGGCAGGTCCTGCCAGGGCAACAGCAGGGGAAGCTTCACTCGCACAGTGCTACAGCATGGGCTTCCCTCCTAGTGAACGGGTGCAGCAGGGCAAACTCCTGTCACAGAGAATGGGCACAACCACACTGCAAGCTTCATTCACACATGGTCTGGCTTCCGACAGCAAAGCAAGCCTCCTACATTGCACATACTGCACTGTAAAGCGTTAGTCTTTGGACAGCAGAGCTATCCCTCTGCATCACACATACTGGACTCCCTGAAGGGCCTCCTCCAGATTGAATTGTTACTGGATCGCCATCCTATCCCCCTGCCCCAAACCTCTCCCATTGACTGTCAGCATGCTTCTCCTTACCTTCCTGCAGATACAGCACCCCTCTAGGCCTAACGGATGGCACGCCAAGCTTCACGGGGCACTTTAAGGTATTCAGTCTCCACCTTTTATCTGTCCTGCTCCTCATTTCACCACGAAGAACCACTGGCAGTATTTCAACATCATTTTGAAACTGAAGTTATGGAACAGCTACAAAACCAGGGGAATGGCGCGGCAGGGGATTTCATTCCATTTCATTCTGCCCTTTGGCTGTGTGTGCGCAGTGTCAGAAGAGTTTGAGGACTGCAGAAGACACTGGAATAGATTTCTGGGCGAAAGCGCCAGAGATTCTGGCCCCTGCCCCGATCGCCTTACAAACGCCTTACAAACGCCTGGCGGGCTTTGCCCTGGCGGGCAAATGTCTGAGTTGGACACTCAGCGCAGTACCTGAGGAAATTAGAGTGAGGTTTGACTCAGGGACAAGCCTGCCAACCTATGTACTATGGCAGCTGAATGGGGGCATGGGGTCCTCATGTCTCAGGGATCTGCTTCTCTTATCCAAAACATCTTGCCTCCCATCAGCCTTAGCACCTAGCATATGGTAATGAGTGGAGTCTCTACACTTCCCCCGTTGCACATTTGTCAATTCCCAGAGCTCTGTGGCAGACAGGGTAAATGTATCTATGTGTGAGAGAGAGAGGGAGCCAGATAGAGAGAGAGAAAGAGAGAGAGAGGGGGGGGAGCAGGCTCTGACAGTCACAATGAGAGAAAAGTGAAGTTGCATCCCCTCAAGCACTCCCCTGCACCCATCAACGCAACAGCAAAGTTAGCTTGCATGTTCCCCGTTCTCCCCACTAACCCACCCACCCACCCTCCTCTCTTACAGGACTTGCAGAGTGCCTAGAGACCCTGGAAATGATGGCAGCGGAGCATGGTACAAACACAAATATCAAAATAGAACTATTCCCCTACTGTCTACAAAACCAAGGAACTACTTCACCTTTGTTTTTTTCCACTTCACATTACAAGAGAAAGACGTCCTTCGTTGGCCCTTTTTACGCACTACCATTCGGTTTACACATTTCATCCTGTTGAGTCTCCCAGTCGGCAAGAGCTATATATTTGGGTGGGTGATCCCAATGAAGTCAATGGAAATAGAGAAGGTGTTAGAACGGTGATGATTGTGTGCTGCAAGTGTCTTTCCCTTGAAGTCCATAGATATCATGGCCTTGACTAGGGGGTGGTCGAAGTGGCCGATAATTTGCTCAGCAGAAAAAATGCAGAATTTTGGGCAAATTCTGCCACTTCGCCTGCTCTGCCCACAGAGAGAAATTGCCAATTTCAGGCTTTTTCTCCCTGAAATTCGGTTTTTTTATGGGAAATGTTTTTTGGTGGCCACAAGAAGTTTCAGACTGAAAACAGATAGTTTGTGAAAAAAACACCATTTCAGATGGTTTGCCAGAAGACATTGATTTTTTCCATTAAATTTTGTTTTAGCGGTCAAAAACATGATATTTCAGGGAAAAAACACATTTCAGGAAGCAAAATCTGCATAGAAAATTGGCACAACAGCCAAAAAATGTCCCTGCAGACAGAACAGAGCTGGAGGCGAATTTAGGCAATATCGTTCCACCAGTAGTGAGGGTAACTTTGCCCACCCCTAGCCTTGACTAGGGGACTGAAAATGAATCTACAGGGACTGGCCACAAAGTCCAGATGAGGGTGTATTAAGAGCTATGCTTTTTCCTTTCTTATTGCTGCTTTTGTTTTCACACCTTAACCTACCTTTCTTCAGTGCAGTGTCTGGGCCCTGTTTTTCACATGTTCTGTTTTTGAGCCCAGTCACAGGCCTCAGAGAAGGCCGGTGCCCTTTGAGGCCTGAATGCTTCCTCTGCCAGTAGCAGGGCCCCAGGGCTTCTGACAGCAGCAGAGGCCCTGTGAGGAGTGGCCTCGAGCGATCAGGTGGGCTCAGCTGAGCCACCTCCACTGGCCTGGGTCCTGTTCCTGGGGCTCCCAGCTCTGTCTGCCTTGACCTCTCCATGCCCCCTGCTCCAGGGCTCACCTGCTGCCGTCGCCGTGCCAACGGAACCCTCAGGCTGGGCAGAGCATTGTGAAATGACAGCCTCCCCTCCCCCGCCGGGGCCTGGGCCCAGGGCTGGGAGCTTGCAAGGCAAAGACACACCACAGCTCAGCTTCTCCTGAGCTGCTCCAGAGCTCGACCCCCCGGGGCCCCGGGGCCCCAGGGCTGGGGCTCAGAGCAGGAAAGGGCGTTTTATTGGAATGTCCTTTCCTTCTTGATGATTCCTACAAACCGTTTTAAGCTCTGTACATATAGAAAAGCAACATGTGTCATGCCATTTGGGACATGCTGTTCACATGTCTAGCTCCACTAAAACCCTCCTCAGCATATTTCCGAGGCATCAAGGATGAACCAGGAACAGTGCACGGCCCTGACAAATCTGCTTCACTGTCCCAGCTTTAACAGACATCTGAGTGTCACACTACATGGCAGGTCCTGCCAGGGCAACAGCAGGGGAAGCTTCACTCGCACAGTGCTACAGCATGGGCTTCCCTCCTAGTGAACGGGTGCAGCAGGGCAAACTCCTGTCACAGAGAATGGGCACAACCACACTGCAAGCTTCATTCACACATGGTCTGGCTTCCGACAGCAAAGCAAGCCTCCTACATTGCACATACTGCACTGTAAAGCGTTAGTCTTTGGACAGCAGAGCTATCCCTCTGCATCACACATACTGGACACCCTGAAGGGCCTCCTCCAGATTGAATTGTTACTGGATCGCCGTCCTATCCCCCTGCCCCAAACCTCTCCCATTGACTGTCAGCATGCTTCTCCTTACCTTCCTGCAGATACAGCACCCCTCTAGGCCTAACGGATGGCACGCCAAGCTTCACGGGGCACTTTAAGGTATTCAGTCTCCACCTTTTATCTGTCCTGCTCCTCATTTCACCACGAAGAACCACTGGCAGTATTTCAACATCATTTTGAAACTGAAGTTATGGAACAGCTACAAAACCAGGGGAATGGCGCGGCAGGGGATTTCATTCCATTTCATTCTGCCCTTTGGCTGTGTGTGCGCAGTGTCAGAAGAGTTTGAGGACTGCAGAAGACACTGGAATAGATTTCTGGGCGAAAGCGCCAGAGATTCTGGCCCCTGCCCCGATCGCCTTACAAACGCCTTACAAACGCCTGGCGGGCTTTGCCCTGGCGGGCAAATGTCTGAGTTGGACACTCAGCGCAGTACCTGAGGAAATTAGAGTGAGGTTTGACTCAGGGACAAGCCTGCCAACCTATGTACTATGGCAGCTGAATGGGGGCATGGGGTCCTCATGTCTCAGGGATCTGCTTCTCTTATCCAAAACATCTTGCCTCCCATCAGCCTTAGCACCTAGCATATGGTAATGAGTGGAGTCTCTACACTTCCCCCGTTGCACATTTGTCAATTCCCAGAGCTCTGTGGCAGACAGGGTAAATGTATCTATGTGTGAGAGAGAGAGGGAGCCAGATAGAGAGAGAGAAAGAGAGAGAGAGAGGGGGGGGAGCAGGCTCTGACAGTCACAATGAGAGAAAAGTGAAGTTGCATCCCCTCAAGCACTCCCCTGCACCCATCAACACAACAGCAAAGTTAGCTTGCATGTTCCCCGTTCTCCCCACTAACCCACCCACCCACCCTCCTCTCTTTCAGGACTTGCAGAGTGCCTAGAGACCCTGGAAATGATGGCAGCGGAGCATGGTACAAACACAAATATCAAAATAGAACTATTCCCCTACTGTCTACAAAACCAAGGAACTACTTCACCTTTGTTTTTTTCCACTTCACATTACAAGAGAAAGACGTCCTTCGTTGGCCCTTTTTACGCACTACCATTCGGTTTACACATTTCATCCTGTTGAGTCTCCCAGTCGGCAAGAGCTATATATTTGGGTGGGTGATCCCAATGAAGTCAATGGAAATAGAGAAGGTGTTAGAACGGTGATGATTGTGTGCTGCAAGTGTCTTTCCCTTGAAGTCCATAGATATCATGGCCTTGACTAGGGGGTGGTCGAAGTGGCCGATAATTTGCTCAGCAGAAAAAATGCAGAATTTTGGGCAAATTCTGCCACGTCGCCTGCTCTGCCCACAGAGAGAAATTGCCAATTTCAGGCTTTTTCTCCCTGAAATTCGGTTTTTTTATGGGAAATGTTTTTTGGTGGCCACAAGAAGTTTCAGACTGAAAACAGATAGTTTGTGAAAAAAACACCATTTCAGATGGTTTGCCAGAAGACATTGATTTTTTCCATTAAATTTTGTTTTAGCGGTCAAAAACATGATATTTCAGGGAAAAAACACATTTCAGGAAGCAAAATCTGCATAGAAAATTGGCACAACAGCCAAAAAATGTCCCTGCAGACAGAACAGAGCTGGAGGCGAATTTAGGCAATATCGTTCCACCAGTAGTGAGGGTAACTTTGCCCACCCCTAGCCTTGACTAGGGGACTGAAAATGAATCTACAGGGACTGGCCACAAAGTCCAGATGAGGGTGTATTAAGAGCTATGCTTTTTCCTTTCTTATTGCTGCTTTTGTTTTCACACCTTAACCTACCTTTCTTCAGTGCAGTGTCTGGGCCCTGTTTTTCACATGTTCTGTTTTTGAGCCCAGTCACAGGCCTCAGAGAAGGCCGGTGCCCTTTGAGGCCTGAATGCTTCCTCTGCCAGTAGCAGGGCCCCAGGGCTTCTGACAGCAGCAAGGGCCCTGTGAGGAGTGGCCTCGAGCGATCAGGTGGGCTCAGCTGAGCCACCTCCACTGGCCTGGGTCCTGTTCCTGGGGCTCCCAGCTCTGTCTGCCTTGACCTCTCCATGCCCCCTGCTCCAGGGCTCACCTGCTGCCGTCGCCGTGCCAACGGAACCCTCAGGCTGGGCAGAGCATTGTGAAATGACAGCCTCCCCTCCCCCGCCGCTGGGGCCTGGGCCCAGGGCTGGGAGCTTGCAAGGCAAAGACACACCACAGCTCAGCTTCTCCTGAGCTGCTCCAGAGCTCGACCCCCCGGGGCCCCGGGGCCCCAGGGCTGGGGCTCAGAGCAGGAAAGGGCGTTTTATTGGAATGTCCTTTCCTTCTTGATGATTCCTACAAACCGTTTTAAGCTCTGTACATATAGAAAAGCAACATGTGTCATGCCATTTGGGACATGCTGTTCACATGTCTAGCTCCACTAAAACCCTCCTCAGCATATTTCCGAGGCATCAAGGATGAACCAGGAACAGTGCACGGCCCTGACAAATCTGCTTCACTGTCCCAGCTTTAACAGACATCTGAGTGTCACACTACATGGCAGGTCCTGCCAGGGCAACAGCAGGGGAAGCTTCACTCGCACAGTGCTACAGCATGGGCTTCCCTCCTAGTGAACGGGTGCAGCAGGGCAAACTCCTGTCACAGAGAATGGGCACAACCACACTGCAAGCTTCATTCACACATGGTCTGGCTTCCGACAGCAAAGCAAGCCTCCTACATTGCACATACTGCACTGTAAAGCGTTAGTCTTTGGACAGCAGAGCTATCCCTCTGCATCACACATACTGGACACCCTGAAGGGCCTCCTCCAGATTGAATTGTTACTGGATCGCCGTCCTATCCCCCTGCCCCAAACCTCTCCCATTGACTGTCAGCATGCTTCTCCTTACCTTCCTGCAGATACAGCACCCCTCTAGGCCTAACGGATGGCACGCCAAGCTTCACGGGGCACTTTAAGGTATTCAGTCTCCACCTTTTATCTGTCCTGCTCCTCATTTCACCACGAAGAACCACTGGCAGTATTTCAACATCATTTTGAAACTGAAGTTATGGAACAGCTACAAAACCAGGGGAATGGCGCGGCAGGGGATTTCATTCCATTTCATTCTGCCCTTTGGCTGTGTGTGCGCAGTGTCAGAAGAGTTTGAGGACTGCAGAAGACACTGGAATAGATTTCTGGGCGAAAGCGCCAGAGATTCTGGCCCCTGCCCCGATCGCCTTACAAACGCCTTACAAACGCCTGGCGGGCTTTGCCCTGGCGGGCAAATGTCTGAGTTGGACACTCAGCGCAGTACCTGAGGAAATTAGAGTGAGGTTTGACTCAGGGACAAGCCTGCCAACCTATGTACTATGGCAGCTGAATGGGGGCATGGGGTCCTCATGTCTCAGGGATCTGCTTCTCTTATCCAAAACATCTTGCCTCCCATCAGCCTTAGCACCTAGCATATGGTAATGAGTGGAGTCTCTACACTTCCCCCGTTGCACATTTGTCAATTCCCAGAGCTCTGTGGCAGACAGGGTAAATGTATCTATGTGTGAGAGAGAGAGGGAGCCAGATAGAGAGAGAGAAAGAGAGAGAGAGAGGGGGGGGAGCAGGCTCTGACAGTCACAATGAGAGAAAAGTGAAGTTGCATCCCCTCAAGCACTCCCCTGCACCCATCAACACAACAGCAAAGTTAGCTTGCATGTTCCCCATTCTCCCCACTAACCCACCCACCCACCCTCCTCTCTTTCAGGACTTGCAGAGTGCCTAGAGACCCTGGAAATGATGGCAGCGGAGCATGGTACAAACACAAATATCAAAATAGAACTATTCCCCTACTGTCTACAAAACCAAGGAACTACTTCACCTTTGTTTTTTTCCACTTCACATTACAAGAGAAAGACGTCCTTCGTTGGCCCTTTTTACGCACTACCATTCGGTTTACACATTTCATCCTGTTGAGTCTCCCAGTCGGCAAGAGCTATATATTTGGGTGGGTGATCCCAATGAAGTCAATGGAAATAGAGAAGGTGTTAGAACGGTGATGATTGTGTGCTGCAAGTGTCTTTCCCTTGAAGTCCATAGATATCATGGCCTTGACTAGGGGGTGGTCGAAGTGGCCGATAATTTGCTCAGCAGAAAAAATGCAGAATTTTGGGCAAATTCTGCCACTTCGCCTGCTCTGCCCACAGAGAGAAATTGCCAATTTCAGGCTTTTTCTCCCTGAAATTCGGTTTTTTTATGGGAAATGTTTTTTGGTGGCCACAAGAAGTTTCAGACTGAAAACAGATAGTTTGTGAAAAAAACACCATTTCAGATGGTTTGCCAGAAGACATTGATTTTTTCCATTAAATTTTGTTTTAGCGGTCAAAAACATGATATTTCAGGGAAAAAACACATTTCAGGAAGCAAAATCTGCATAGAAAATTGGCACAACAGCCAAAAAATGTCCCTGCAGACAGAACAGAGCTGGAGGCGAATTTAGGCAATATCGTTCCACCAGTAGTGAGGGTAACTTTGCCCACCCCTAGCCTTGACTAGGGGACTGAAAATGAATCTACAGGGACTGGCCACAAAGTCCAGATGAGGGTGTATTAAGAGCTATGCTTTTTCCTTTCTTATTGGTGCTTTTGTTTTCACACCTTAACCTACCTTTCTTCAGTGCAGTGTCTGGGCCCTGTTTTTCACATGTTCTGTTTTTGAGCCCAGTCACAGGCCTCAGAGAAGGCCGGTGCCCTTTGAGGCCTGAATGCTTCCTCTGCCAGTAGCAGGGCCCCAGGGCTTCTGACAGCAGCAAGGGCCCTGTGAGGAGTGGCCTCGAGCGATCAGGTGGGCTCAGCTGAGCCACCTCCACTGGCCTGGGTCCTGTTCCTGGGGCTCCCAGCTCTGTCTGCCTTGACCTCTCCATGCCCCCTGCTCCAGGGCTCACCTGCTGCCGTCGCCGTGCCAACGGAACCCTCAGGCTGGGCAGAGCATTGTGAAATGACAGCCTCCCCTCCCCCGCCGCCGGGGCCTGGGCCCAGGGCTGGGAGCTTGCAAGGCAAAGACACACCACAGCTCAGCTTCTCCTGAGCTGCTCCAGAGCTCGACCCCCCGGGGCCCCGGGGCCCCAGGGCTGGGGCTCAGAGCAGGAAAGGGCGTTTTATTGGAATGTCCTTTCCTTCTTGATGATTCCTACAAACCGTTTTAAGCTCTGTACATATAGAAAAGCAACATGTGTCATGCCATTTGGGACATGCTGTTCACATGTCTAGCTCCACTAAAACCCTCCTCAGCATATTTCCGAGGCATCAAGGATGAACCAGGAACAGTGCACGGCCCTGACAAATCTGCTTCACTGTCCCAGCTTTAACAGACATCTGAGTGTCACACTACATGGCAGGTCCTGCCAGGGCAACAGCAGGGGAAGCTTCACTCGCACAGTGCTACAGCATGGGCTTCCCTCCTAGTGAACGGGTGCAGCAGGGCAAACTCCTGTCACAGAGAATGGGCACAACCACACTGCAAGCTTCATTCACACATGGTCTGGCTTCCGACAGCAAAGCAAGCCTCCTACATTGCACATACTGCACTGTAAAGCGTTAGTCTTTGGACAGCAGAGCTATCCCTCTGCATCACACATACTGGACACCCTGAAGGGCCTCCTCCAGATTGAATTGTTACTGGATCGCCGTCCTATCCCCCTGCCCCAAACCTCTCCCATTGACTGTCAGCATGCTTCTCCTTACCTTCCTGCAGATACAGCACCCCTCTAGGCCTAACGGATGGCACGCCAAGCTTCACGGGGCACTTTAAGGTATTCAGTCTCCACCTTTTATCTGTCCTGCTCCTCATTTCACCACGAAGAACCACTGGCAGTATTTCAACATCATTTTGAAACTGAAGTTATGGAACAGCTACAAAACCAGGGGAATGGCGCGGCAGGGGATTTCATTCCATTTCATTCTGCCCTTTGGCTGTGTGTGCGCAGTGTCAGAAGAGTTTGAGGACTGCAGAAGACACTGGAATAGATTTCTGGGCGAAAGCGCCAGAGATTCTGGCCCCTGCCCCGATCGCCTTACAAACGCCTTACAAACGCCTGGCGGGCTTTGCCCTGGCGGGCAAATGTCTGAGTTGGACACTCAGCGCAGTACCTGAGGAAATTAGAGTGAGGTTTGACTCAGGGACAAGCCTGCCAACCTATGTACTATGGCAGCTGAATGGGGGCATGGGGTCCTCATGTCTCAGGGATCTGCTTCTCTTATCCAAAACATCTTGCCTCCCATCAGCCTTAGCACCTAGCATATGGTAATGAGTGGAGTCTCTACACTTCCCCCGTTGCACATTTGTCAATTCCCAGAGCTCTGTGGCAGACAGGGTAAATGTATCTATGTGTGAGAGAGAGAGGGAGCCAGATAGAGAGAGAGAAAGAGAGAGAGAGGGGGGGGGGAGCGGGCTCTGACAGTCACAATGAGAGAAAAGTGAAGTTGCATCCCCTCAAGCACTCCCCTGCACCCATCAACGCAACAGCAAAGTTAGCTTGCATGTTCCCCGTTCTCCCCACTAACCCACCCACCCACCCTCCTCTCTTACAGGACTTGCAGAGTGCCTAGAGACCCTGGAAATGATGGCAGCGGAGCATGGTACAAACACAAATATCAAAATAGAACTATTCCCCTACTGTCTACAAAACCAAGGAACTACTTCACCTTTGTTTTTTTCCACTTCACATTACAAGAGAAAGACGTCCTTCGTTGGCCCTTTTTACGCACTACCATTCGGTTTACACATTTCATCCTGTTGAGTCTCCCAGTCGGCAAGAGCTATATATTTGGGTGGGTGATCCCAATGAAGTCAATGGAAATAGAGAAGGTGTTAGAACGGTGATGATTGTGTGCTGCAAGTGTCTTTCCCTTGAAGTCCATAGATATCATGGCCTTGACTAGGGGGTGGTCGAAGTGGCCGATAATTTGCTCAGCAGAAAAAATGCAGAATTTTGGGCAAATTCTGCCACTTCGCCTGCTCTGCCCACAGAGAGAAATTGCCAATTTCAGGCTTTTTCTCCCTGAAATTCGTTTTTTTTATGGGAAATGTTTTTTGGTGGCCACAAGAAGTTTCAGACTGAAAACAGATAGTTTGTGAAAAAAACACCATTTCAGATGGTTTGCCAGAAGACATTGATTTTTTCCATTAAATTTTGTTTTAGCGGTCAAAAACATGATATTTCAGGGAAAAAACACATTTCAGGAAGCAAAATCTGCATAGAAAATTGGCACAACAGCCAAAAAATGTCCCTGCAGACAGAACAGAGCTGGAGGCGAATTTAGGCAATATCGTTCCACCAGTAGTGAGGGTAACTTTGCCCACCCCTAGCCTTGACTAGGGGACTGAAAATGAATCTACAGGGACTGGCCACAAAGTCCAGATGAGGGTGTATTAAGAGCTATGCTTTTTCCTTTCTTATTGCTGCTTTTGTTTTCACACCTTAACCTACCTTTCTTCAGTGCAGTGTCTGGGCCCTGTTTTTCACATGTTCTGTTTTTGAACCCAGTCACAGGCCTCAGAGAAGGCCGGTGCCCTTTGAGGCCTGAATGCTTCCTCTGCCAGTAGCAGGGCCCCAGGGCTTCTGACAGCAGCAGAGGCCCTGTGAGGAGTGGCCTCGAGCCGTCAGGTGGGCTCAGCTGAGCCACCTCCACTGGCCTGGGTCCTGTTCCTGGGGCTCCCAGCTCTGTCTGCCTTGACCTCTCCACGCCCCCTGCTCCAGGGCTCACCTGCTGCCGTCGCCGTGCCAACGGAACCCTCAGGCTGGGCAGAGCATTGTGAAATGACAGCCTCCCCTCCCCCGCCGCCGGGGCCTGGGCCCAGGGCTGGGAGCTTGCAAGGCAAAGACACACCACAGCTCAGCTTCTCCTGAGCTGCTCCAGAGCTCGACCCCCGGGGCCCCGGGGCCCCAGGGCTGGGGCTCAGAGCAGGAAAGGGCGTTTTATTGGAATGTCCTTTCCTTCTTGATGATTCCTACAAACCGTTTTAAGCTCTGTACATATAGAAAAGCAACATGTGTCATGCCATTTGGGACATGCTGTTCACATGTCTAGCTCCACTAAAACCCTCCTCAGCATATTTCCGAGGCATCAAGGATGAACCAGGAACAGTGCACGGCCCTGACAAATCTGCTTCACTGTCCCAGCTTTAACAGACATCTGAGTGTCACACTACATGGCAGGTCCTGCCAGGGCAACAGCATCGGAAGCTTCACTCGCACAGTGCTACAGCATGGGCTTCCCTCCTAGTGAACGGGTGCAGCAGGGCAAACTCCTGTCACAGAGAATGGGCACAACCACACTGCAAGCTTCATTCACACATGGTCTGGCTTCCGACAGCAAAGCAAGCCTCCTACATTGCACATACTGCACTGTAAAGCGTTAGTCTTTGGACAGCAGAGCTATCCCTCTGCATCACACATACTGGACACCCTGAAGGGCCTCCTCCAGATTGAATTGTTACTGGATCGCCGTCCTATCCCCCTGCCCCAAACCTCTCCCATTGACTGTCAGCATGCTTCTCCTTACCTTCCTGCAGATACAGCACCCCTCTAGGCCTAACGGATGGCACGCCAAGCTTCACGGGGCACTTTAAGGTATTCAGTCTCCACCTTTTATCTGTCCTGCTCCTCATTTCACCACGAAGAACCACTGGCAGTATTTCAACATCATTTTGAAACTGAAGTTATGGAACAGCTACAAAACCAGGGGAATGGCGCGGCAGGGGATTTCATTCCATTTCATTCTGCCCTTTGGCTGTGTGTGCGCAGTGTCAGAAGAGTTTGAGGACTGCAGAAGACACTGGAATAGATTTCTGGGCGAAAGCGCCAGAGATTCTGGCCCCTGCCCCGATCGCCTTACAAACGCCTTACAAACGCCTGGCGGGCTTTGCCCTGGCGGGCAAATGTCTGAGTTGGACACTCAGCGCAGTACCTGAGGAAATTAGAGTGAGGTTTGACTCAGGGACAAGCCTGCCAACCTATGTACTATGGCAGCTGAATGGGGGCATGGGGTCCTCATGTCTCAGGGATCTGCTTCTCTTATCCAAAACATCTTGCCTCCCATCAGCCTTAGCACCTAGCATATGGTAATGAGTGGAGTCTCTACACTTCCCCCGTTGCACATTTGTCAATTCCCAGAGCTCTGTGGCAGACAGGGTAAATGTATCTATGTGTGAGAGAGAGAGGGAGCCAGATAGAGAGAGAGAAAGAGAGAGAGAGAGGGGGGGAGCAGGCTCTGACAGTCACAATGAGAGAAAAGTGAAGTTGCATCCCCTCAAGCACTCCCCTGCACCCATCAACACAACAGCAAAGTTAGCTTGCATGTTCCCCATTCTCCCCACTAACCCACCCACCCACCCTCCTCTCTTTCAGGACTTGCAGAGTGCCTAGAGACCCTGGAAATGATGGCAGCGGAGCATGGTACAAACACAAATATCAAAATAGAACTATTCCCCTACTGTCTACAAAACCAAGGAACTACTTCACCTTTGTTTTTTTCCACTTCACATTACAAGAGAAAGACGTCCTTCGTTGGCCCTTTTTACGCACTACCATTCGGTTTACACATTTCATCCTGTTGAGTCTCCCAGTCGGCAAGAGCTATATATTTGGGTGGGTGATCCCAATGAAGTCAATGGAAATAGAGAAGGTGTTAGAACGGTGATGATTGTGTGCTGCAAGTGTCTTTCCCTTGAAGTCCATAGATATCATGGCCTTGACTAGGGGGTGGTCGAAGTGGCCGATAATTTGCTCAGCAGAAAAAATGCAGAATTTTGGGCAAATTCTGCCACTTCGCCTGCTCTGCCCACAGAGAGAAATTGCCAATTTCAGGCTTTTTCTCCCTGAAATTCGGTTTTTTTATGGGAAATGTTTTTTGGTGGCCACAAGAAGTTTCAGACTGAAAACAGATAGTTTGTGAAAAAAACACCATTTCAGATGGTTTGCCAGAAGACATTGATTTTTTCCATTAAATTTTGTTTTAGCGGTCAAAAACATGATATTTCAGGGAAAAAACACATTTCAGGAAGCAGAATCTGCATAGAAAATTGGCACAACAGCCAAAAAATGTCCCTGCAGACAGAACAGAGCTGGAGGCGAATTTAGGCAATATCGTTCCACCAGTAGTGAGGGTAACTTTGCCCACCCCTAGCCTTGACTAGGGGACTGAAAATGAATCTACAGGGACTGGCCACAAAGTCCAGATGAGGGTGTATTAAGAGCTATGCTTTTTCCTTTCTTATTGCTGCTTTTGTTTTCACACCTTAACCTACCTTTCTTCAGTGCAGTGTCTGGGCCCTGTTTTTCACATGTTCTGTTTTTGAGCCCAGTCACAGGCCTCAGAGAAGGCCGGTGCCCTTTGAGGCCTGAATGCTTCCTCTGCCAGTAGCAGGGCCCCAGGGCTTCTGACAGCAGCAAGGGCCCTGTGAGGAGTGGCCTCGAGCGATCAGGTGGGCTCAGCTGAGCCACCTCCACTGGCCTGGGTCCTGTTCCTGGGGCTCCCAGCTCTGTCTGCCTTGACCTCTCCATGCCCCCTGCTCCAGGGCTCACCTGCTGCCGTCGCCGTGCCAACGGAACCCTCAGGCTGGGCAGAGCATTGTGAAATGACAGCCTCCCCTCCCCCGCCGCCGGGGCCTGGGCCCAGGGCTGGGAGCTTGCAAGGCAAAGACACACCACAGCTCAGCTTCTCCTGAGCTGCTCCAGAGCTCGACCCCCCGGGGCCCCGGGGCCCCAGGGCTGGGGCTCAGAGCAGGAAAGGGCGTTTTATTGGAATGTCCTTTCCTTCTTGATGATTCCTACAAACCGTTTTAAGCTCTGTACATATAGAAAAGCAACATGTGTCATGCCATTTGGGACATGCTGTTCACATGTCTAGCTCCACTAAAACCCTCCTCAGCATATTTCCGAGGCATCAAGGATGAACCAGGAACAGTGCACGGCCCTGACAAATCTGCTTCACTGTCCCAGCTTTAACAGACATCTGAGTGTCACACTACATGGCAGGTCCTGCCAGGGCAACAGCAGGGGAAGCTTCACTCGCACAGTGCTACAGCATGGGCTTCCCTCCTAGTGAACGGGTGCAGCAGGGCAAACTCCTGTCACAGAGAATGGGCACAACCACACTGCAAGCTTCATTCACACATGGTCTGGCTTCCGACAGCAAAGCAAGCCTCCTACATTGCACATACTGCACTGTAAAGCGTTAGTCTTTGGACAGCAGAGCTATCCCTCTGCATCACACATACTGGACACCCTGAAGGGCCTCCTCCAGATTGAATTGTTACTGGATCGCCGTCCTATCCCCCTGCCCCAAACCTCTCCCATTGACTGTCAGCATGCTTCTCCTTACCTTCCTGCAGATACAGCACCCCTCTAGGCCTAACGGATGGCACGCCAAGCTTCACGGGGCACTTTAAGGTATTCAGTCTCCACCTTTTATCTGTCCTGCTCCTCATTTCACCATGAAGAACCACTGGCAGTATTTCAACATCATTTTGAAACTGAAGTTATGGAACAGCTACAAAACCAGGGGAATGGCGCGGCAGGGGATTTCATTCCATTTCATTCTGCCCTTTGGCTGTGTGTGCGCAGTGTCAGAAGAGTTTGAGGACTGCAGAAGACACTGGAATAGATTTCTGGGCGAAAGCGCCAGAGATTCTGGCCCCTGCCCCGATCGCCTTACAAACGCCTTACAAACGCCTGGCGGGCTTTGCCCTGGCGGGCAAATGTCTGAGTTGGACACTCAGCGCAGTACCTGAGGAAATTAGAGTGAGGTTTGACTCAGGGACAAGCCTGCCAACCTATGTACTATGGCAGCTGAATGGGGGCATGGGGTCCTCATGTCTCAGGGATCTGCTTCTCTTATCCAAAACATCTTGCCTCCCATCAGCCTTAGCACCTAGCATATGGTAATGAGTGGAGTCTCTACACTTCCCCCGTTGCACATTTGTCAATTCCCAGAGCTCTGTGGCAGACAGGGTAAATGTATCTATGTGTGAGAGAGAGAGGGAGCCAGATAGAGAGAGAGAAAGAGAGAGAGAGGGGGGGGGAGCGGGCTCTGACAGTCACAATGAGAGAAAAGTGAAGTTGCATCCCCTCAAGCACTCCCCTGCACCCATCAACGCAACAGCAAAGTTAGCTTGCATGTTCCCCGTTCTCCCCACTAACCCACCCACCCACCCTCCTCTCTTACAGGACTTGCAGAGTGCCTAGAGACCCTGGAAATGATGGCAGCGGAGCATGGTACAAACACAAATATCAAAATAGAACTATTCCCCTACTGTCTACAAAACCAAGGAACTACTTCACCTTTGTTTTTTTCCACTTCACATTACAAGAGAAAGACGTCCTTCGTTGGCCCTTTTTACGCACTACCATTCGGTTTACACATTTCATCCTGTTGAGTCTCCCAGTCGGCAAGAGCTATATATTTGGGTGGGTGATCCCAATGAAGTCAATGGAAATAGAGAAGGTGTTAGAACGGTGATGATTGTGTGCTGCAAGTGTCTTTCCCTTGAAGTCCATAGATATCATGGCCTTGACTAGGGGGTGGTCGAAGTGGCCGATAATTTGCTCAGCAGAAAAAATGCAGAATTTTGGGCAAATTCTGCCACTTCGCCTGCTCTGCCCACAGAGAGAAATTGCCAATTTCAGGCTTTTTCTCCCTGAAATTCGGTTTTTTTATGGGAAATGTTTTTTGGTGGCCACAAGAAGTTTCAGACTGAAAACAGATAGTTTGTGAAAAAAACACCATTTCAGATGGTTTGCCAGAAGACATTGATTTTTTCCATTAAATTTTGTTTTAGCGGTCAAAAACATGATATTTCAGGGAAAAAACACATTTCAGGAAGCAAAATCTGCATAGAAAATTGGCACAACAGCCAAAAAATGTCCCTGCAGACAGAACAGAGCTGGAGGCGAATTTAGGCAATATCGTTCCACCAGTAGTGAGGGTAACTTTGCCCACCCCTAGCCTTGACTAGGGGACTGAAAATGAATCTACAGGGACTGGCCACAAAGTCCAGATGAGGGTGTATTAAGAGCTATGCTTTTTCCTTTCTTATTGCTGCTTTTGTTTTCACACCTTAACCTACCTTTCTTCAGTGCAGTGTCTGGGCCCTGTTTTTCACATGTTCTGTTTTTGAGCCCAGTCACAGGCCTCAGAGAAGGCCGGTGCCCTTTGAGGCCTGAATGCTTCCTCCGCCAGTAGCAGGGCCCCAGGGCTTCTGACAGCAGCAGAGGCCCTGTGAGGAGTGGCCTCGAGCGATCAGGTAGGCTCAGCTGAGCCACCTCCACTGGCCTGGGTCCTGTTCCTGGGGCTCCCAGCTCTGTCTGCCTTGACCTCTCCATGCCCCCTGCTCCAGGGCTCACCTGCTGCCGTCGCCGTGCCAACGGAACCCTCAGGCTGGGCAGAGCATTGTGAAATGACAGCCTCCCCTCCCCCGCCGCTGGGGCCTGGGCCCAGGGCTGGGAGCTTGCAAGGCAAAGACACACCACAGCTCAGCTTCTCCTGAGCTGCTCCAGAGCTCGACCCCCCGGGGCCCCGGGGCCCCAGGGCTGGGGCTCAGAGCAGGAAAGGGCGTTTTATTGGAATGTCCTTTCCTTCTTGATGATTCCTACAAACCGTTTTAAGCTCTGTACATATAGAAAAGCAACATGTGTCATGCCATTTGGGACATGCTGTTCACATGTCTAGCTCCACTAAAACCCTCCTCAGCATATTTCCGAGGCATCAAGGATGAACCAGGAACAGTGCACGGCCCTGACAAATCTGCTTCACTGTCCCAGCTTTAACAGACATCTGAGTGTCACACTACATGGCAGGTCCTGCCAGGGCAACAGCAGGGGAAGCTTCACTCGCACAGTGCTACAGCATGGGCTTCCCTCCTAGTGAACGGGTGCAGCAGGGCAAACTCCTGTCACAGAGAATGGGCACAACCACACTGCAAGCTTCATTCACACATGGTCTGGCTTCCGACAGCAAAGCAAGCCTCCTACATTGCACATACTGCATACTGCACTGTAAAGCGTTAGTCTTTGGACAGCAGAGCTATCCCTCTGCATCACACATACTGGACACCCTGAAGGGCCTCCTCCAGATTGAATTGTTACTGGATCGCCGTCCTATCCCCCTGCCCCAAACCTCTCCCATTGACTGTCAGCATGCTTCTCCTTACCTTCCTGCAGATACAGCACCCCTCTAGGCCTAACGGATGGCACGCCAAGCTTCACGGGGCACTTTAAGGTATTCAGTCTTCACCTTTTATCTGTCCTGCTCCTCATTTCACCACGAAGAACCACTGGCAGTATTTCAACATCATTTTGAAACTGAAGTTATGGAACAGCTACAAAACCAGGGGAATGGCGCGGCAGGGGATTTCATTCCATTTCATTCTGCCCTTTGGCTGTGTGTGCGCAGTGTCAGAAGAGTTTGAGGACTGCAGAAGACACTGGAATAGATTTCTGGGCGAAAGCGCCAGAGATTCTGGCCCCTGCCCCGATCGCCTTACAAACGCCTTACAAACGCCTGGCGGGCTTTGCCCTGGCGGGCAAATGTCTGAGTTGGACACTCAGCGCAGTACCTGAGGAAATTAGAGTGAGGTTTGACTCAGGGACAAGCCTGCCAACCTATGTACTATGGCAGCTGAATGGGGGCATGGGGTCCTCATGTCTCAGGGATCTGCTTCTCTTATCCAAAACATCTTGCCTCCCATCAGCCTTAGCACCTAGCATATGGTAATGAGTGGAGTCTCTACACTTCCCCCGTTGCACATTTGTCAATTCCCAGAGCTCTGTGGCAGACAGGGTAAATGTATCTATGTGTGAGAGAGAGAGGGAGCCAGATAGAGAGAGAGAAAGAGAGAGAGAGAGGGGGGGGAGCAGGCTCTGACAGTCACAATGAGAGAAAAGTGAAGTTGCATCCCCTCAAGCACTCCCCTGCACCCATCAACACAACAGCAAAGTTAGCTTGCATGTTCCCCGTTCTCCCCACTAACCCACCCACCCACCCTCCTCTCTTTCAGGACTTGCAGAGTGCCTAGAGACCCTGGAAATGATGGCAGCGGAGCATGGTACAAACACAAATATCAAAATAGAACTATTCCCCTACTGTCTACAAAACCAAGGAACTACTTCACCTTTGTTTTTTTCCACTTCACATTACAAGAGAAAGACGTCCTTCGTTGGCCCTTTTTACGCACTACCATTCAGTTTACACATTTCATCCTGTTGAGTCTCCCAGTCGGCAAGAGCTATATATTTGGGTGGGTGATCCCAATGAAGTCAATGGAAATAGAGAAGGTGTTAGAACGGTGATGATTGTGTGCTGCAAGTGTCTTTCCCTTGAAGTCCATAGATATCATGGCCTTGACTAGGGGGTGGTCGAAGTGGCCGATAATTTGCTCAGCAGAAAAAATGCAGAATTTTGGGCAAATTCTGCCACTTCGCCTGCTCTGCCCACAGAGAGAAATTGCCAATTTCAGGCTTTTTCTCCCTGAAATTCGGTTTTTTTATGGGAAATGTTTTTTGGTGGCCACAAGAAGTTTCAGACTGAAAACAGATAGTTTGTGAAAAAAACACCATTTCAGATGGTTTGCCAGAAGACATTGATTTTTTCCATTAAATTTTGTTTTAGCGGTCAAAAACATGATATTTCAGGGAAAAAACACATTTCAGGAAGCAAAATCTGCATAGAAAATTGGCACAACAGCCAAAAAATGTCCCTGCAGACAGAACAGAGCTGGAGGCGAATTTAGGCAATATCGTTCCACCAGTAGTGAGGGTAACTTTGCCCACCCCTAGCCTTGACTAGGGGACTGAAAATGAATCTACAGGGACTGGCCACAAAGTCCAGATGAGGGTGTATTAAGAGCTATGCTTTTTCCTTTCTTATTGCTGCTTTTGTTTTCACACCTTAACCTACCTTTCTTCAGTGCAGTGTCTGGGCCCTATTTTTCACATGTTCTGTTTTTGAGCCCAGTCACAGGCCTCAGAGAAGGCCGGTGCCCTTTGAGGCCTGAATGCTTCCTCCGCCAGTAGCAGGGCCCCAGGGCTTCTGACAGCAGCAGAGGCCCTGTGAGGAGTGGCCTCGAGCGATCAGGTGGGCTCAGCTGAGCCACCTCCACTGGCCTGGGTCCTGTTCCTGGGGCTCCCAGCTCTGTCTGCCTTGACCTCTCCATGCCCCCTGCTCCAGGGCTCACCTGCTGCCGTCGCCGTGCCAACGGAACCCTCAGGCTGGGCAGAGCATTGTGAAATGACAGCCTCCCCTCCCCCGCCGGGGCCTGGGCCCAGGGCTGGGAGCTTGCAAGGCAAAGACACACCACAGCTCAGCTTCTCCTGAGCTGCTCCAGAGCTCGACCCCCCGGGGCCCCGGGGCCCCAGGGCTGGGGCTCAGAGCAGGAAAGGGCGTTTTATTGGAATGTCCTTTCCTTCTTGATGATTCCTACAAACCGTTTTAAGCTCTGTACATATAGAAAAGCAACATGTGTCATGCCATTTGGGACATGCTGTTCACATGTCTAGCTCCACTAAAACCCTCCTCAGCATATTTCCGAGGCATCAAGGATGAACCAGGAACAGTGCACGGCCCTGACAAATCTGCTTCACTGTCCCAGCTTTAACAGACATCTGAGTGTCACACTACATGGCAGGTCCTGCCAGGGCAACAGCAGGGGAAGCTTCACTCGCACAGTGCTACAGCATGGGCTTCCCTCCTAGTGAACGGGTGCAGCAGGGCAAACTCCTGTCACAGAGAATGGGCACAACCACACTGCAAGCTTCATTCACACATGGTCTGGCTTCCGACAGCAAAGCAAGCCTCCTACATTGCACATACTGCACTGTAAAGCGTTAGTCTTTGGACAGCAGAGCTATCCCTCTGCATCACACATACTGGACACCCTGAAGGGCCTCCTCCAGATTGAATTGTTACTGGATCGCCGTCCTATCCCCCTGCCCCAAACCTCTCCCATTGACTGTCAGCATGCTTCTCCTTACCTTCCTGCAGATACAGCACCCCTCTAGGCCTAACGGATGGCACGCCAAGCTTCACGGGGCACTTTAAGGTATTCAGTCTCCACCTTTTATCTGTCCTGCTCCTCATTTCACCACGAAGAACCACTGGCAGTATTTCAACATCATTTTGAAACTGAAGTTATGGAACAGCTACAAAACCAGGGGAATGGCGCGGCAGGGGATTTCATTCCATTTCATTCTGCCCTTTGGCTGTGTGTGCGCAGTGTCAGAAGAGTTTGAGGACTGCAGAAGACACTGGAATAGATTTCTGGGCGAAAGCGCCAGAGATTCTGGCCCCTGCCCCGATCGCCTTACAAACGCCTTACAAACGCCTGGCGGGCTTTGCCCTGGCGGGCAAATGTCTGAGTTGGACACTCAGCGCAGTACCTGAGGAAATTAGAGTGAGGTTTGACTCAGGGACAAGCCTGCCAACCTATGTACTATGGCAGCTGAATGGGGGCATGGGGTCCTCATGTCTCAGGGATCTGCTTCTCTTATCCAAAACATCTTGCCTCCCATCAGCCTTAGCACCTAGCATATGGTAATGAGTGGAGTCTCTACACTTCCCCCGTTGCACATTTGTCAATTCCCAGAGCTCTGTGGCAGACAGGGTAAATGTATCTATGTGTGAGAGAGAGAGGGAGCCAGATAGAGAGAGAGAAAGAGAGAGAGAGAGGGGGGGGGAGCAGGCTCTGACAGTCACAATGAGAGAAAAGTGAAGTTGCATCCCCTCAAGCACTCCCCTGCACCCATCAACACAACAGCAAAGTTAGCTTGCATGTTCCCCATTCTCCCCACTAACCCACCCACCCACCCTCCTCTCTTTCAGGACTTGCAGAGTGCCTAGAGACCCTGGAAATGATGGCAGCGGAGCATGGTACAAACACAAATATCAAAATAGAACTATTCCCCTACTGTCTACAAAACCAAGGAACTACTTCACCTTTGTTTTTTTCCACTTCACATTACAAGAGAAAGACGTCCTTCGTTGGCCCTTTTTACGCACTACCATTCGGTTTACACATTTCATCCTGTTGAGTCTCCCAGTCGGCAAGAGCTATATATTTGGGTGGGTGATCCCAATGAAGTCAATGGAAATAGAGAAGGTGTTAGAACGGTGATGATTGTGTGCTGCAAGTGTCTTTCCCTTGAAGTCCATAGATATCATGGCCTTGACTAGGGGGTGGTCGAAGTGGCCGATAATTTGCTCAGCAGAAAAAATGCAGAATTTTGGGCAAATTCTGCCACTTCGCCTGCTCTGCCCACAGAGAGAAATTGCCAATTTCAGGCTTTTTCTCCCTGAAATTCGGTTTTTTTATGGGAAATGTTTTTTGGTGGCCACAAGAAGTTTCAGACTGAAAACAGATAGTTTGTGAAAAAAACACCATTTCAGATGGTTTGCCAGAAGACATTGATTTTTTCCATTAAATTTTGTTTTAGCGGTCAAAAACATGATATTTCAGGGAAAAAACACATTTCAGGAAGCAAAATCTGCATAGAAAATTGGCACAACAGCCAAAAAATGTCCCTGCAGACAGAACAGAGCTGGAGGCGAATTTAGGCAATATCGTTCCACCAGTAGTGAGGGTAACTTTGCCCACCCCTAGCCTTGACTAGGGGACTGAAAATGAATCTACAGGGACTGGCCACAAAGTCCAGATGAGGGTGTATTAAGAGCTATGCTTTTTCCTTTCTTATTGGTGCTTTTGTTTTCACACCTTAACCTACCTTTCTTCAGTGCAGTGTCTGGGCCCTGTTTTTCACATGTTCTGTTTTTGAGCCCAGTCACAGGCCTCAGAGAAGGCCGGTGCCCTTTGAGGCCTGAATGCTTCCTCCGCCAGTAGCAGGGCCCCAGGGCGTCTGACAGCAGCAGAGGCCCTGTGAGGAGTGGCCTCGAGCGATCGGGTGGGCTCAGCTGAGCCACCTCCACTGGCCTGGGTCCTGTTCCTGGGGCTCCCAGCTCTGTCTGCCTTGACCTCTCCATGCCCCCTGCTCCAGGGCTCACCTGCTGCCGTCGCCGTGCCAACGGAACCCTCAGGCTGGGCAGAACATTGTGAAATGACAGCCTCCCCTCCCCCGCCGCTGGGGCCTGGGCCCAGGGCTGGGAGCTTGCAAGGCAAAGACACACCTCAGCTCAGCTTCTCCTGAGCTGCTCCAGAGCTCGACCCCCCCGGGGCCCCGGGGCCCCAGGGCTGGGGCTCAGAGCAGGAAAGGGCGTTTTATTGGAATGTCCTTTCCTTCTTGATGATTCCTACAAACCGTTTTAAGCTCTGTACATATAGAAAAGCAACATGTGTCATGCCATTTGGGACATGCTGTTCACATGTCTAGCTCCACTAAAACCCTCCTCAGCATATTTCCGAGGCATCAAGGATGAACCAGGAACAGTGCACGGCCCTGACAAATCTGCTTCACTGTCCCAGCTTTAACAGACATCTGAGTGTCACACTACATGGCAGGTCCTGCCAGGGCAACAGCAGGGGAAGCTTCACTCGCACAGTGCTACAGCATGGGCTTCCCTCCTAGTGAACGGGTGCAGCAGGGCAAACTCCTGTCACAGAGAATGGGCACAACCACACTGCAAGCTTCATTCACACATGGTCTGGCTTCCGACAGCAAAGCAAGCCTCCTACATTGCACATACTGCACTGTAAAGCGTTAGTCTTTGGACAGCAGAGCTATCCCTCTGCATCACACATACTGGACACCCTGAAGGGCCTCCTCCAGATTGAATTGTTACTGGATCGCCGTCCTATCCCCCTGCCCCAAACCTCTCCCATTGACTGTCAGCATGCTTCTCCTTACCTTCCTGCAGATACAGCACCCCTCTAGGCCTAACGGATGGCACGCCAAGCTTCACGGGGCACTTTAAGGTATTCAGTCTCCACCTTTTATCTGTCCTGCTCCTCATTTCACCACGAAGAACCACTGGCAGTATTTCAACATCATGTTGAAACTGAAGTTATGGAACAGCTACAAAACCAGGGGAATGGCGCGGCAGGGGATTTCATTCCATTTCATTCTGCCCTTTGGCTGTGTGTGCGCAGTGTCAGAAGAGTTTGAGGACTGCAGAAGACACTGGAATAGATTTCTGGGCGAAAGCGCCAGAGATTCTGGCCCCTGCCCCGATCGCCTTACAAACGCCTTACAAACGCCTGGCGGGCTTTGCCCTGGCGGGCAAATGTCTGAGTTGGACACTCAGCGCAGTACCTGAGGAAATTAGAGTGAGGTTTGACTCAGGGACAAGCCTGCCAACCTATGTACTATGGCAGCTGAATGGGGGCATGGGGTCCTCATGTCTCAGGGATCTGCTTCTCTTATCCAAAACATCTTGCCTCCCATCAGCCTTAGCACCTAGCATATGGTAATGAGTGGAGTCTCTACACTTCCCCCGTTGCACATTTGTCAATTCCCAGAGCTCTGTGGCAGACAGGGTAAATGTATCTATGTGTGAGAGAGAGAGGGAGCCAGATAGAGAGAGAGAAAGAGAGAGAGAGAGGGGGGGGGGAGCAGGCTCTGACAGTCACAATGAGAGAAAAGTGAAGTTGCATCCCCTCAAGCACTCCCCTGCACCCATCAACACAACAGCAAAGTTAGCTTGCATGTTCCCCATTCTCCCCACTAACCCACCCACCCACCCTCCTCTCTTTCAGGACTTGCAGAGTGCCTAGAGACCCTGGAAATGATGGCAGCGGAGCATGGTACAAACACAAATATCAAAATAGAACTATTCCCCTACTGTCTACAAAACCAAGGAACTACTTCACCTTTGTTTTTTTCCACTTCACATTACAAGAGAAAGACGTCCTTCGTTGGCCCTTTTTACGCACTACCATTCGGTTTACACATTTCATCCTGTTGAGTCTCCCAGTCGGCAAGAGCTATATATTTGGGTGGGTGATCCCAATGAAGTCAATGGAAATAGAGAAGGTGTTAGAACGGTGATGATTGTGTGCTGCAAGTGTCTTTCCCTTGAAGTCCATAGATATCATGGCCTTGACTAGGGGGTGGTCGAAGTGGCCGATAATTTGCTCAGCAGAAAAAATGCAGAATTTTGGGCAAATTCTGCCACTTCGCCTGCTCTGCCCACAGAGAGAAATTGCCAATTTCAGGCTTTTTCTCCCTGAAATTCGGTTTTTTTATGGGAAATGTTTTTTGGTGGCCACAAGAAGTTTCAGACTGAAAACAGATAGTTTGTGAAAAAAACACCATTTCAGATGGTTTGCCAGAAGACATTGATTTTTTCCATTAAATTTTGTTTTAGCGGTCAAAAACATGATATTTCAGGGAAAAAACACATTTCAGGAAGCAAAATCTGCATAGAAAATTGGCACAACAGCCAAAAAATGTCCCTGCAGACAGAACAGAGCTGGAGGCGAATTTAGGCAATATCGTTCCACCAGTAGTGAGGGTAACTTTGCCCACCCCTAGCCTTGACTAGGGGACTGAAAATGAATCTACAGGGACTGGCCACAAAGTCCAGATGAGGGTGTATTAAGAGCTATGCTTTTTCCTTTCTTATTGCTGCTTTTGTTTTCACACCTTAACCTACCTTTCTTCAGTGCAGTGTCTGGGCCCTGTTTTTCACATGTTCTGTTTTTGAGCCCAGTCACAGGCCTCAGAGAAGGCCGGTGCCCTTTGAGGCCTGAATGCTTCCTCTGCCAGTAGCAGGGCCCCAGGGCTTCTGACAGCAGCAAGGGCCCTGTGAGGAGTGGCCTCGAGCGATCAGGTGGGCTCAGCTGAGCCACCTCCACTGGCCTGGGTCCTGTTCCTGGGGCTCCCAGCTCTGTCTGCCTTGACCTCT
This sequence comes from Ambystoma mexicanum, assembly GCF_040938575.1. Lineage (NCBI taxonomy): Eukaryota > Metazoa > Chordata > Amphibia > Caudata > Ambystomatidae > Ambystoma > Ambystoma mexicanum. Next base: position 1,096,444,861 of record NC_090941.1, read on the forward strand.
CCATGCCCCCTGCTCCAGGGCTCACCTGCTGCCGTCGCCGTGCCAACGGAACCCTCAGGCTGGGCAGAGCATTGTGAAATGACAGCCTCCCCTCCCCCGCCGCCGGGGCCTGGGCCCAGGGCTGGGAGCTTGCAAGGCAAAGACACACCACAGCTCAGCTTCTCCTGAGCTGCTCCAGAGCTCGACCCCCCGGGGCCCCGGGGCCCCAGGGCTGGGGCTCAGAGCAGGAAAGGGCGTTTTATTGGAATGTCCTTTCCTTCTTGATGATTCCTACAAACCGTTTTAAGCTCTGTACATATAGAAAAGCAACATGTGTCATGCCATTTGGGACATGCTGTTCACATGTCTAGCTCCACTAAAACCCTCCTCAGCATATTTCCGAGGCATCAAGGATGAACCAGGAACAGTGCACGGCCCTGACAAATCTGCTTCACTGTCCCAGCTTTAACAGACATCTGAGTGTCACACTACATGGCAGGTCCTGCCAGGGCAACAGCAGGGGAAGCTTCACTCGCACAGTGCTACAGCATGGGCTTCCCTCCTAGTGAACGGGTGCAGCAGGGCAAACTCCTGTCACAGAGAATGGGCACAACCACACTGCAAGCTTCATTCACACATGGTCTGGCTTCCGACAGCAAAGCAAGCCTCCTACATTGCACATACTGCACTGTAAAGCGTTAGTCTTTGGACAGCAGAGCTATCCCTCTGCATCACACATACTGGACACCCTGAAGGGCCTCCTCCAGATTGAATTGTTACTGGATCGCCGTCCTATCCCCCTGCCCCAAACCTCTCCCATTGACTGTCAGCATGCTTCTCCTTACCTTCCTGCAGATACAGCACCCCTCTAGGCCTAACGGATGGCACGCCAAGCTTCACGGGGCACTTTAAGGTATTCAGTCTCCACCTTTTATCTGTCCTGCTCCTCATTTCACCACGAAGAACCACTGGCAGTATTTCAACATCATTTTGAAACTGAAGTTATGGAACAGCTACAAAACCAGGGGAATGGCGCGGCAGGGGATTTCATTCCATTTCATTCTGCCCTTTGGCTGTGTGTGCGCAGTGTCAGAAGAGTTTGAGGACTGCAGAAGACACTGGAATAGATTTCTGGGCGAAAGCGCCAGAGATTCTGGCCCCTGCCCCGATCGCCTTACAAACGCCTTACAAACGCCTGGCGGGCTTTGCCCTGGCGGGCAAATGTCTGAGTTGGACACTCAGCGCAGTACCTGAGGAAATTAGAGTGAGGTTTGACTCAGGGACAAGCCTGCCAACCTATGTACTATGGCAGCTGAATGGGGGCATGGGGTCCTCATGTCTCAGGGATCTGCTTCTCTTATCCAAAACATCTTGCCTCCCATCAGCCTTAGCACCTAGCATATGGTAATGAGTGGAGTCTCTACACTTCCCCCGTTGCACATTTGTCAATTCCCAGAGCTCTGTGGCAGACAGGGTAAATGTATCTATGTGTGAGAGAGAGAGGGAGCCAGATAGAGAGAGAGAAAGAGAGAGAGAGGGGGGGGGGGAGCAGGCTCTGACAGTCACAATGAGAGAAAAGTGAAGTTGCATCCCCTCAAGCACTCCCCTGCACCCATCAACGCAACAGCAAAGTTAGCTTGCATGTTCCCCGTTCTCCCCACTAACCCACCCACCCACCCTCCTCTCTTACAGGACTTGCAGAGTGCCTAGAGACCCTGGAAATGATGGCAGCGGAGCATGGTACAAACACAAATATCAAAATAGAACTATTCCCCTACTGTCTACAAAACCAAGGAACTACTTCACCTTTGTTTTTTTTCCACTTCACATTACAAGAGAAAGACGTCCTTCGTTGGCCCTTTTTACGCACTACCATTCGGTTTACACATTTCATCCTGTTGAGTCTCCCAGTCGGCAAGAGCTATATATTTGGGTGGGTGATCCCAATGAAGTCAATGGAAATAGAGAAGGTGTTAGAACGGTGATGATTGTGTGCTGCAAGTGTCTTTCCCTTGAAGTCCATAGATATCATGGCCTTGACTAGGGGGTGGTCGAAGTGGCCGATAATTTGCTCAGCAGAAAAAATGCAGAATTTTGGGCAAATTCTGCCACTTCGCCTGCTCTGCCCACAGAGAGAAATTGCCAATTTCAGGCTTTTTCTCCCTGAAATTCGGTTTTTTTATGGGAAATGTTTTTTGGTGGCCACAAGAAGTTTCAGACTGAAAACAGATAGTTTGTGAAAAAAACACCATTTCAGATGGTTTGCCAGAAGACATTGATTTTTTCCATTAAATTTTGTTTTAGCGGTCAAAAACATGATATTTCAGGGAAAAAACACATTTCAGGAAGCAAAATCTGCATAGAAAATTGGCACAACAGCCAAAAAATGTCCCTGCAGACAGAACAGAGCTGGAGGCGAATTTAGGCAATATCGTTCCACCAGTAGTGAGGGTAACTTTGCCCACCCCTAGCCTTGACTAGGGGACTGAAAATGAATCTACAGGGACTGGCCACAAAGTCCAGATGAGGGTGTATTAAGAGCTATGCTTTTTCCTTTCTTATTGCTGCTTTTGTTTTCACACCTTAACCTACCTTTCTTCAGTGCAGTGTCTGGGCCCTGTTTTTCACATGTTCTGTTTTTGAGCCCAGTCACAGGCCTCAGAGAAGGCCGGTGCCCTTTGAGGCCTGAATGCTTCCTCTGCCAGTAGCAGGGCCCCAGGGCTTCTGACAGCAGCAAGGGCCCTGTGAGGAGTGGCCTCGAGCGATCAGGTGGGCTCAGCTGAGCCACCTCCACTGGCCTGGGTCCTGTTCCTGGGGCTCCCAGCTCTGTCTGCCTTGACTTCTCCATGCCCCCTGCTCCAGGGCTCACCTGCTGCCGTCGCCGTGCCAACGGAACCCTCAGGCTGGGCAGAGCATTGTGAAATGACAGCCTCCCCTCCCCCGCCGCCGGGGCCTGGGCCCAGGGCTGGGAGCTTGCAAGGCAAAGACACACCACAGCTCAGCTTCTCCTGAGCTGCTCCAGAACACGACCCCCCGGGGCCCCGGGGCCCCAGGGCTGGGGCTCAGAGCAGGAAAGGGCGTTTTATTGGAATGTCCTTTCCTTCTTGATGATTCCTACAAACCGTTTTAAGCTCTGTACATATAGAAAAGCAACATGTGTCATGCCATTTGGGACATGCTGTTCACATGTCTAGCTCCACTAAAACCCTCCTCAGCATATTTCCGAGGCATCAAGGATGAACCAGGAACAGTGCACGGCCCTGACAAATCTGCTTCACTGTCCCAGCTTTAACAGACATCTGAGTGTCACACTACATGGCAGGTCCTGCCAGGGCAACAGCAGGGGAAGCTTCACTCGCACAGTGCTACAGCATGGGCTTCCCTCCTAGTGAACGAGTGCAGCAGGGCAAACTCCTGTCACAGAGAATGGGCACAACCACACTGCAAGCTTCATTCACACATGGTCTGGCTTCCGACAGCAAAGCAAGCCTCCTACATTGCACATACTGCACTGTAAAGCGTTAGTCTTTGGACAGCAGAGCTATCCCTCTGCATCACACATACTGGACACCCTGAAGGGCCTCCTCCAGATTGAATTGTTACTGGATCGCCGTCCTATCCCCCTGCCCCAAACCTCTCCCATTGACTGTCAGCATGCTTCTCCTTACCTTCCTGCAGATACAGCACCCCTCTAGGCCTAACGGATGGCACGCCAAGCTTCACGGGGCACTTTAAGGTATTCAGTCTCCACCTTTTATCTGTCCTGCTCCTCATTTCACCACGAAGAACCACTGGCAGTATTTCAACATCATTTTGAAACTGAAGTTATGGAACAGCTACAAAACCAGGGGAATGGCGCGGCAGGGGATTTCATTCCATTTCATTCTGCCCTTTGGCTGTGTGTGCGCAGTGTCAGAAGAGTTTGAGGACTGCAGAAGACACTGGAATAGATTTCTGGGCGAAAGCGCCAGAGATTCTGGCCCCTGCCCCGATCGCCTTACAAACGCCTTACAAACGCCTGGCGGGCTTTGCCCTGGCGGGCAAATGTCTGAGTTGGACACTCAGCGCAGTACCTGAGGAAATTAGAGTGAGGTTTGACTCAGGGACAAGCCTGCCAACCTATGTACTATGGCAGCTGAATGGGGGCATGGGGTCCTCATGTCTCAGGGATCTGCTTCTCTTATCCAAAACATCTTGCCTCCCATCAGCCTTAGCACCTAGCATATGGTAATGAGTGGAGTCTCTACACTTCCCCCGTTGCACATTTGTCAATTCCCAGAGCTCTGTGGCAGACAGGGTAAATGTATCTATGTGTGAGAGAGAGAGGGAGCCAGATAGAGAGAGAGAAAGAGAGAGAGAGGGGGGGGGAGCAGGCTCTGACAGTCACAATGAGAGAAAAGTGAAGTTGCATCCCCTCAAGCACTCCCCTGCACCCATCAACGCAACAGCAAAGTTAGCTTGCATGTTCCCCGTTCTCCCCACTAACCCACCCACCCACCCTCCTCTCTTACAGGACTTGCAGAGTGCCTAGAGACCCTGGAAATGATGGCAGCGGAGCATGGTACAAACACAAATATCAAAATAGAACTATTCCCCTACTGTCTACAAAACCAAGGAACTACTTCACCTTTGTTTTTTTTCCACTTCACATTACAAGAGAAAGACGTCCTTCGTTGGCCCTTTTTACGCACTACCATTCGGTTTACACATTTCATCCTGTTGAGTCTCCCAGTCGGCAAGAGCTATATATTTGGGTGGGTGATCCCAATGAAGTCAATGGAAATAGAGAAGGTGTTAGAACGGTGATGATTGTGTGCTGCAAGTGTCTTTCCCTTGAAGTCCATAGATATCATGGCCTTGACTAGGGGGTGGTCGAAGTGGCCGATAATTTACTCAGCAGAAAAAATGCAGAATTTTGGGCAAATTCTGCCACTTCGCCTGCTCTGCCCACAGAGAGAAATTGCCAATTTCAGGCTTTTTCTCCCTGAAATTCGGTTTTTTTATGGGAAATGTTTTTTGGTGGCCACAAGAAGTTTCAGACTGAAAACAGATAGTTTGTGAAAAAAACACCATTTCAGATGGTTTGCCAGAAGACATTGATTTTTTCCATTAAATTTTGTTTTAGCGGTCAAAAACATGATATTTCAGGGAAAAAACACATTTCAGGAAGCAAAATCTGCATAGAAAATTGGCACAACAGCCAAAAAATGTCCCTGCAGACAGAACAGAGCTGGAGGCGAATTTAGGCAATATCGTTCCACCAGTAGTGAGGGTAACTTTGCCCACCCCTAGCCTTGACTAGGGGACTGAAAATGAATCTACAGGGACTGGCCACAAAGTCCAGATGAGGGTGTATTAAGAGCTATGCTTTTTCCTTTCTTATTGCTGCTTTTGTTTTCACACCTTAACCTACCTTTCTTCAGTGCAGTGTCTGGGCCCTGTTTTTCACATGTTCTGTTTTTGAGCCCAGTCACAGGCCTCAGAGAAGGCCGGTGCCCTTTGAGGCCTGAATGCTTCCTCTGCCAGTAGCAGGGCCCCAGGGCTTCTGACAGCAGCAAGGGCCCTGTGAGGAGTGGCCTCGAGCGATCAGGTGGGCTCAGCTGAGCCACCTCCACTGGCCTGGGTCCTGTTCCTGGGGCTCCCAGCTCTGTCTGCCTTGACCTCTCCATGCCCCCTGCTCCAGGGCTCACCTGCTGCCGTCGCCGTGCCAACGGAACCCTCAGGCTGGGCAGAGCATTGTGAAATGACAGCCTCCCCTCCCCCGCCGCTGGGGCCTGGGCCCAGGGCTGGGAGCTTGCAAGGCAAAGACACACCACAGCTCAGCTTCTCCTGAGCTGCTCCAGAGCTCGACCCCCCGGGGCCCCGGGGCCCCAGGGCTGGGGCTCAGAGCAGGAAAGGGCGTTTTATTGGAATGTCCTTTCCTTCTTGATGATTCCTACAAACCGTTTTAAGCTCTGTACATATAGAAAAGCAACATGTGTCATGCCATTTGGGACATGCTGTTCACATGTCTAGCTCCACTAAAACCCTCCTCAGCATATTTCCGAGGCATCAAGGATGAACCAGGAACAGTGCACGGCCCTGACAAATCTGCTTCACTGTCCCAGCTTTAACAGACATCTGAGTGTCACACTACATGGCAGGTCCTGCCAGGGCAACAGCAGGGGAAGCTTCACTCGCACAGTGCTACAGCATGGGCTTCCCTCCTAGTGAACGGGTGCAGCAGGGCAAACTCCTGTCACAGAGAATGGGCACAACCACACTGCAAGCTTCATTCACACATGGTCTGGCTTCCGACAGCAAAGCAAGCCTCCTACATTGCACATACTGCACTGTAAAGCGTTAGTCTTTGGACAGCAGAGCTATCCCTCTGCATCACACATACTGGACACCCTGAAGGGCCTCCTCCAGATTGAATTGTTACTGGATCGCCGTCCTATCCCCCTGCCCCAAACCTCTCCCATTGACTGTCAGCATGCTTCTCCTTACCTTCCTGCAGATACAGCACCCCTCTAGGCCTAACGGATGGCACGCCAAGCTTCACGGGGCACTTTAAGGTATTCAGTCTCCACCTTTTATCTGTCCTGCTCCTCATTTCACCACGAAGAACCACTGGCAGTATTTCAACATCATTTTGAAACTGAAGTTATGGAACAGCTACAAAACCAGGGGAATGGCGCGGCAGGGGATTTCATTCCATTTCATTCTGCCCTTTGGCTGTGTGTGCGCAGTGTCAGAAGAGTTTGAGGACTGCAGAAGACACTGGAATAGATTTCTGGGCGAAAGCGCCAGAGATTCTGGCCCCTGCCCCGATCGCCTTACAAACGCCTTACAAACGCCTGGCGGGCTTTGCCCTGGCAGGCAAATGTCTGAGTTGGACACTCAGCGCAGTACCTGAGGAAATTAGAGTGAGGTTTGACTCAGGGACAAGCCTGCCAACCTATGTACTATGGCAGCTGAATGGGGGCATGGGGTCCTCATGTCTCAGGGATCTGCTTCTCTTATCCAAAACATCTTGCCTCCCATCAGCCTTAGCACCTAGCATATGGTAATGAGTGGAGTCTCTACACTTCCCCCGTTGCACATTTGTCAATTCCCAGAGCTCTGTGGCAGACAGGGTAAATGTATCTATGTGTGAGAGAGAGAGGGAGCCAGATAGAGAGAGAGAAAGAGAGAGAGAGGGGGGGGGAGCAGGCTCTGACAGTCACAATGAGAGAAAAGTGAAGTTGCATCCCCTCAAGCACTCCCCTGCACCCATCAACGCAACAGCAAAGTTAGCTTGCATGTTCCCCGTTCTCCCCACTAACCCACCCACCCACCCTCCTCTCTTACAGGACTTGCAGAGTGCCTAGAGACCCTGGAAATGATGGCAGCGGAGCATGGTACAAACACAAATATCAAAATAGAACTATTCCCCTACTGTCTACAAAACCAAGGAACTACTTCACCTTTGTTTTTTTCCACTTCACATTACAAGAGAAAGACGTCCTTCGTTGGCCCTTTTTACGCACTACCATTCGGTTTACACATTTCATCCTGTTGAGTCTCCCAGTCGGCAAGAGCTATATATTTGGGTGGGTGATCCCAATGAAGTCAATGGAAATAGAGAAGGTGTTAGAACGGTGATGATTGTGTGCTGCAAGTGTCTTTCCCTTGAAGTCCATAGATATCATGGCCTTGACTAGGGGGTGGTCGAAGTGGCCGATAATTTGCTCAGCAGAAAAAATGCAGAATTTTGGGCAAATTCTGCCACTTCGCCTGCTCTGCCCACAGAGAGAAATTGCCAATTTCAGGCTTTTTCTCCCTGAAATTCGGTTTTTTTATGGGAAATGTTTTTTGGTGGCCACAAGAAGTTTCAGACTGAAAACAGATAGTTTGTGAAAAAAACACCATTTCAGATGGTTTGCCAGAAGACATTGATTTTTTCCATTAAATTTTGTTTTAGCGGTCAAAAACATGATATTTCAGGGAAAAAACACATTTCAGGAAGCAAAATCTGCATAGAAAATTGGCACAACAGCCAAAAAATGTCCCTGCAGACAGAACAGAGCTGGAGGCGAATTTAGGCAATATCGTTCCACCAGTAGTGAGGGTAACTTTGCCCACCCCTAGCCTTGACTAGGGGACTGAAAATGAATCTACAGGGACTGGCCACAAAGTCCAGATGAGGGTGTATTAAGAGCTATGCTTTTTCCTTTCTTATTGCTGCTTTTGTTTTCACACCTTAACCTACCTTTCTTCAGTGCAGTGTCTGGGCCCTGTTTTTCACATGTTCTGTTTTTGAGCCCAGTCACAGGCCTCAGAGAAGGCCGGTGCCCTTTGAGGCCTGAATGCTTCCTCTGCCAGTAGCAGGGCCCCAGGGCTTCTGACAGCAGCAAGGGCCCTGTGAGGAGTGGCCTCGAGCGATCAGGTGGGCTCAGCTGAGCCACCTCCACTGGCCTGGGTCCTGTTCCTGGGGCTCCCAGCTCTGTCTGCCTTGACCTCTCCATGCCCCCTGCTCCAGGGCTCACCTGCTGCCGTCGCCGTGCCAACGGAACCCTCAGGCTGGGCAGAGCATTGTGAAATGACAGCCTCCCCTCCCCCGCCGGGGCCTGGGCCCAGGGCTGGGAGCTTGCAAGGCAAAGACACACCACAGCTCAGCTTCTCCTGAGCTGCTCCAGAGCTCGACCCCCCGGGGCCCCGGGGCCCCAGGGCTGGGGCTCAGAGCAGGAAAGGGCGTTTTATTGGAATGTCCTTTCCTTCTTGATGATTCCTACAAACCGTTTTAAGCTCTGTACATATAGAAAAGCAACATGTGTCATGCCATTTGGGACATGCTGTTCACATGTCTAGCTCCACTAAAACCCTCCTCAGCATATTTCCGAGGCATCAAGGATGAACCAGGAACAGTGCACGGCCCTGACAAATCTGCTTCACTGTCCCAGCTTTAACAGACATCTGAGTGTCACACTACATGGCAGGTCCTGCCAGGGCAACAGCAGGGGAAGCTTCACTCGCACAGTGCTACAGCATGGGCTTCCCTCCTAGTGAACGGGTGCAGCAGGGCAAACTCCTGTCACAGAGAATGGGCACAACCACACTGCAAGCTTCATTCACACATGGTCTGGCTTCCGACAGCAAGCAAGCCTCCTACATTGCACATACTGCACTGTAAAGCGTTAGTCTTTGGACAGCAGAGCTATCCCTCTGCATCACACATACTGGACACCCTGAAGGGCCTCCTCCAGATTGAATTGTTACTGGATCGCCGTCCTATCCCCCTGCCCCAAACCTCTCCCATTGACTGTCAGCATGCTTCTCCTTACCTTCCTGCAGATACAGCACCCCTCTAGGCCTAACGGATGGCACACCAAGCTTCACGGGGCACTTTAAGGTATTCAGTCTCCACCTTTTATCTGTCCTGCTCCTCATTTCACCACGAAGAACCACTGGCAGTATTTCAACATCATTTTGAAACTGAAGTTATGGAACAGCTACAAAACCAGGGGAATGGCGCGGCAGGGGATTTCATTCCATTTCATTCTGCCCTTTGGCTGTGTGTGCGCAGTGTCAGAAGAGTTTGAGGACTGCAGAAGACACTGGAATAGATTTCTGGGCGAAAGCGCCAGAGATTCTGGCCCCTGCCCCGATCGCCTTACAAACGCCTTACAAACGCCTGGCGGGCAAATGTCTGAGTTGGACACTCAGCGCAGTACCTGAGGAAATTAGAGTGAGGTTTGACTCAGGGACAAGCCTGCCAACCTATGTACTATGGCAGCTGAATGGGGGCATGGGGTCCTCATGTCTCAGGGATCTGCTTCTCTTATCCAAAACATCTTGCCTCCCATCAGCCTTAGCACCTAGCATATGGTAATGAGTGGAGTCTCTACACTTCCCCCGTTGCACATTTGTCAATTCCCAGAGCTCTGTGGCAGACAGGGTAAATGTATCTATGTGTGAGAGAGAGAGGGAGCCAGATAGAGAGAGAGAAAGAGAGAGAGAGGGGGGGGGAGCAGGCTCTGACAGTCACAATGAGAGAAAAGTGAAGTTGCATCCCCTCAAGCACTCCCCTGCACCCATCAACGCAACAGCAAAGTTAGCTTGCATGTTCCCCGTTCTCCCCACTAACCCACCCACCCACCCTCCTCTCTTACAGGACTTGCAGAGTGCCTAGAGACCCTGGAAATGATGGCAGCGGAGCATGGTACAAACACAAATATCAAAATAGAACTATTCCCCTACTGTCTACAAAACCAAGGAACTACTTCACCTTTGTTTTTTTCCACTTCACATTACAAGAGAAAGACGTCCTTCGTTGGCCCTTTTTACGCACTACCATTCGGTTTACACATTTCATCCTGTTGAGTCTCCCAGTCGGCAAGAGCTATATATTTGGGTGGGTGATCCCAATGAAGTCAATGGAAATAGAGAAGGTGTTAGAACGGTGATGATTGTGTGCTGCAAGTGTCTTTCCCTTGAAGTCCATAGATATCATGGCCTTGACTAGGGGGTGGTCGAAGTGGCCGATAATTTGCTCAGCAGAAAAAATGCAGAATTTTGGGCAAATTCTGCCACTTCGCCTGCTCTGCCCACAGAGAGAAATTGCCAATTTCAGGCTTTTTCTCCCTGAAATTCGGTTTTTTTATGGGAAATGTTTTTTGGTGGCCACAAGAAGTTTCAGACTGAAAACAGATAGTTTGTGAAAAAAACACCATTTCAGATGGTTTGCCAGAAGACATTGATTTTTTCCATTAAATTTTGTTTTAGCGGTCAAAAACATGATATTTCAGGGAAAAAACACATTTCAGGAAGCAAAATCTGCATAGAAAATTGGCACAACAGCCAAAAAATGTCCCTGCAGACAGAACAGAGCTGGAGGCGAATTTAGGCAATATCGTTCCACCAGTAGTGAGGGTAACTTTGCCCACCCCTAGCCTTGACTAGGGGACTGAAAATGAATCTACAGGGACTGGCCACAAAGTCCAGATGAGGGTGTATTAAGAGCTATGCTTTTTCCTTTCTTATTGCTGCTTTTGTTTTCACACCTTAACCTACCTTTCTTCAGTGCAGTGTCTGGGCCCTGTTTTTCACATGTTCTGTTTTTGAGCCCAGTCACAGGCCTCAGAGAAGGCCGGTGCCCTTTGAGGCCTGAATGCTTCCTCTGCCAGTAGCAGGGCCCCAGGGCTTCTGACAGCAGCAAGGGCCCTGTGAGGAGTGGCCTCGAGCGATCAGGTGGGCTCAGCTGAGCCACCTCCACTGGCCTGGGTCCTGTTCCTGGGGCTCCCAGCTCTGTCTGCCTTGACCTCTCCATGCCCCCTGCTCCAGGGCTCACCTGCTGCCGTCGCCGTGCCAACGGAACCCTCAGGCTGGGCAGAGCATTGTGAAATGACAGCCTCCCCTCCCCCGCCGGGGCCTGGGCCCAGGGCTGGGAGCTTGCAAGGCAAAGACACACCACAGCTCAGCTTCTCCTGAGCTGCTCCAGAGCTCGACCCCCCGGGGCCCCGGGGCCCCAGGGCTGGGGCTCAGAGCAGGAAAGGGCGTTTTATTGGAATGTCCTTTCCTTCTTGATGATTCCTACAAACCGTTTTAAGCTCTGTACATATAGAAAAGCAACATGTGTCATGCCATTTGGGACATGCTGTTCACATGTCTAGCTCCACTAAAACCCTCCTCAGCATATTTCCGAGGCATCAAGGATGAACCAGGAACAGTGCACGGCCCTGACAAATCTGCTTCACTGTCCCAGCTTTAACAGACATCTGAGTGTCACACTACATGGCAGGTCCTGCCAGGGCAACAGCAGGGGAAGCTTCACTCGCACAGTGCTACAGCATGGGCTTCCCTCCTAGTGAACGGGTGCAGCAGGGCAAACTCCTGTCACAGAGAATGGGCACAACCACACTGCAAGCTTCATTCACACATGGTCTGGCTTCCGACAGCAAAGCAAGCCTCCTACATTGCACATACTGCACTGTAAAGCGTTAGTCTTTGGACAGCAGAGCTATCCCTCTGCATCACACATACTGGACACCCTGAAGGGCCTCCTCCAGATTGAATTGTTACTGGATCGCCGTCCTATCCCCCTGCCCCAAACCTCTCCCATTGACTGTCAGCATGCTTCTCCTTACCTTCCTGCAGATACAGCACCCCTCTAGGCCTAACGGATGGCACGCCAAGCTTCACGGGGCACTTTAAGGTATTCAGTCTCCACCTTTTATCTGTCCTGCTCCTCATTTCACCACGAAGAACCACTGGCAGTATTTCAACATCATTTTGAAACTGAAGTTATGGAACAGCTACAAAACCAGGGGAATGGCGCGGCAGGGGATTTCATTCCATTTCATTCTGCCCTTTGGCTGTGTGTGCGCAGTGTCAGAAGAGTTTGAGGACTGCAGAAGACACTGGAATAGATTTCTGGGCGAAAGCGCCAGAGATTCTGGCCCCTGCCCCGATCGCCTTACAAACGCCTTACAAACGCCTGGCGGGCTTTGCCCTGGCGGGCAAATGTCTGAGTTGGACACTCAGCGCAGTACCTGAGGAAATTAGAGTGAGGTTTGACTCAGGGACAAGCCTGCCAACCTATGTACTATGGCAGCTGAATGGGGGCATGGGGTCCTCATGTCTCAGGGATCTGCTTCTCTTATCCAAAACATCTTGCCTCCCATCAGCCTTAGCACCTAGCATATGGTAATGAGTGGAGTCTCTACACTTCCCCCGTTGCACATTTGTCAATTCCCAGAGCTCTGTGGCAGACAGGGTAAATGTATCTATGTGTGAGAGAGAGAGGGAGCCAGATAGAGAGAGAGAAAGAGAGAGAGAGAGGGGGGGGAGCAGGCTCTGACAGTCACAATGAGAGAAAAGTGAAGTTGCATCCCCTCAAGCACTCCCCTGCACCCATCAACACAACAGCAAAGTTAGCTTGCATGTTCCCCGTTCTCCCCACTAACCCACCCACCCACCCTCCTCTCTTTCAGGACTTGCAGAGTGCCTAGAGACCCTGGAAATGATGGCAGCGGAGCATGGTACAAACACAAATATCAAAATAGAACTATTCCCCTACTGTCTACAAAACCAAGGAACTACTTCACCTTTGTTTTTTTCCACTTCACATTACAAGAGAAAGACGTCCTTCGTTGGCCCTTTTTACGCACTACCATTCGGTTTACACATTTCATCCTGTTGAGTCTCCCAGTCGGCAAGAGCTATATATTTGGGTGGGTGATCCCAATGAAGTCAATGGAAATAGAGAAGGTGTTAGAACGGTGATGATTGTGTGCTGCAAGTGTCTTTCCCTTGAAGTCCATAGATATCATGGCCTTGACTAGGGGGTGGTCGAAGTGGCCGATAATTTGCTCAGCAGAAAAAATGCAGAATTTTGGGCAAATTCTGCCACGTCGCCTGCTCTGCCCACAGAGAGAAATTGCCAATTTCAGGCTTTTTCTCCCTGAAATTCGGTTTTTTTATGGGAAATGTTTTTTGGTGGCCACAAGAAGTTTCAGACTGAAAACAGATAGTTTGTGAAAAAAACACCATTTCAGATGGTTTGCCAGAAGACATTGATTTTTTCCATTAAATTTTGTTTTAGCGGTCAAAAACATGATATTTCAGGGAAAAAACACATTTCAGGAAGCAAAATCTGCATAGAAAATTGGCACAACAGCCAAAAAATGTCCCTGCAGACAGAACAGAGCTGGAGGCGAATTTAGGCAATATCGTTCCACCAGTAGTGAGGGTAACTTTGCCCACCCCTAGCCTTGACTAGGGGACTGAAAATGAATCTACAGGGACTGGCCACAAAGTCCAGATGAGGGTGTATTAAGAGCTATGCTTTTTCCTTTCTTATTGCTGCTTTTGTTTTCACACCTTAACCTACCTTTCTTCAGTGCAGTGTCTGGGCCCTGTTTTTCACATGTTCTGTTTTTGAGCCCAGTCACAGGCCTCAGAGAAGGCCGGTGCCCTTTGAGGCCTGAATGCTTCCTCTGCCAGTAGCAGGGCCCCAGGGCTTCTGACAGCAGCAAGGGCCCTGTGAGGAGTGGCCTCGAGCGATCAGGTGGGCTCAGCTGAGCCACCTCCACTGGCCTGGGTCCTGTTCCTGGGGCTCCCAGCTCTGTCTGCCTTGACCTCTCCATGCCCCCTGCTCCAGGGCTCACCTGCTGCCGTCGCCGTGCCAACGGAACCCTCAGGCTGGGCAGAGCATTGTGAAATGACAGCCTCCCCTCCCCCGCCGGGGCCTGGGCCCAGGGCTGGGAGCTTGCAAGGCAAAGACACACCACAGCTCAGCTTCTCCTGAGCTGCTCCAGAGCTCGACCCCCCGGGGCCCCGGGGCCCCAGGGCTGGGGCTCAGAGCAGGAAAGGGCGTTTTATTGGAATGTCCTTTCCTTCTTGATGATTCCTACAAACCGTTTTAAGCTCTGTACATATAGAAAAGCAACATGTGTCATGCCATTTGGGACATGCTGTTCACATGTCTAGCTCCACTAAAACCCTCCTCAGCATATTTCCGAGGCATCAAGGATGAACCAGGAACAGTGCACGGCCCTGACAAATCTGCTTCACTGTCCCAGCTTTAACAGACATCTGAGTGTCACACTACATGGCAGGTCCTGCCAGGGCAACAGCAGGGGAAGCTTCACTCGCACAGTGCTACAGCATGGGCTTCCCTCCTAGTGAACGGGTGCAGCAGGGCAAACTCCTGTCACAGAGAATGGGCACAACCACACTGCAAGCTTCATTCACACATGGTCTGGCTTCCGACAGCAAAGCAAGCCTCCTACATTGCACATACTGCACTGTAAAGCGTTAGTCTTTGGACAGCAGAGCTATCCCTCTGCATCACACATACTGGACACCCTGAAGGGCCTCCTCCAGATTGAATTGTTACTGGATCGCCGTCCTATCCCCCTGCCCCAAACCTCTCCCATTGACTGTCAGCATGCTTCTCCTTACCTTCCTGCAGATACAGCACCCCTCTAGGCCTAACGGATGGCACGCCAAGCTTCACGGGGCACTTTAAGGTATTCAGTCTCCACCTTTTATCTGTCCTGCTCCTCATTTCACCACGAAGAACCACTGGCAGTATTTCAACATCATTTTGAAACTGAAGTTATGGAACAGCTACAAAACCAGGGGAATGGCGCGGCAGGGGATTTCATTCCATTTCATTCTGCCCTTTGGCTGTGTGTGCGCAGTGTCAGAAGAGTTTGAGGACTGCAGAAGACACTGGAATAGATTTCTGGGCGAAAGCGCCAGAGATTCTGGCCCCTGCCCCGATCGCCTTACAAACGCCTTACAAACGCCTGGCGGGCTTTGCCCTGGCGGGCAAATGTCTGAGTTGGACACTCAGCGCAGTACCTGAGGAAATTAGAGTGAGGTTTGACTCAGGGACAAGCCTGCCAACCTATGTACTATGGCAGCTGAATGGGGGCATGGGGTCCTCATGTCTCAGGGATCTGCTTCTCTTATCCAAAACATCTTGCCTCCCATCAGCCTTAGCACCTAGCATATGGTAATGAGTGGAGTCTCTACACTTCCCCCGTTGCACATTTGTCAATTCCCAGAGCTCTGTGGCAGACAGGGTAAATGTATCTATGTGTGAGAGAGAGAGGGAGCCAGATAGAGAGAGAGAAAGAGAGAGAGAGGGGGGGGGGAGCAGGCTCTGACAGTCACAATGAGAGAAAAGTGAAGTTGCATCCCCTCAAGCACTCCCCTGCACCCATCAACGCAACAGCAAAGTTAGCTTGCATGTTCCCCGTTCTCCCCACTAACCCACCCACCCACCCTCCTCTCTTACAGGACTTGCAGAGTGCCTAGAGACCCTGGAAATGATGGCAGCGGAGCATGGTACAAACACAAATATCAAAATAGAACTATTCCCCTACTGTCTACAAAACCAAGGAACTACTTCACCTTTGTTTTTTTTCCACTTCACATTACAAGAGAAAGACGTCCTTCGTTGGCCCTTTTTACGCACTACCATTCGGTTTACACATTTCATCCTGTTGAGTCTCCCAGTCGGCAAGAGCTATATATTTGGGTGGGTGATCCCAATGAAGTCAATGGAAATAGAGAAGGTGTTAGAACGGTGATGATTGTGTGCTGCAAGTGTCTTTCCCTTGAAGTCCATAGATATCATGGCCTTGACTAGGGGGTGGTCGAAGTGGCCGATAATTTACTCAGCAGAAAAAATGCAGAATTTTGGGCAAATTCTGCCACTTCGCCTGCTCTGCCCACAGAGAGAAATTGCCAATTTCAGGCTTTTTCTCCCTGAAATTCGGTTTTTTTATGGGAAATGTTTTTTGGTGGCCACAAGAAGTTTCAGACTGAAAACAGATAGTTTGTGAAAAAAACACCATTTCAGATGGTTTGCCAGAAGACATTGATTTTTTCCATTAAATTTTGTTTTAGCGGTCAAAAACATGATATTTCAGGGAAAAAACACATTTCAGGAAGCAAAATCTGCATAGAAAATTGGCACAACAGCCAAAAAATGTCCCTGCAGACAGAACAGAGCTGGAGGCGAATTTAGGCAATATCGTTCCACCAGTAGTGAGGGTAACTTTGCCCACCCCTAGCCTTGACTAGGGGACTGAAAATGAATCTACAGGGACTGGCCACAAAGTCCAGATGAGGGTGTATTAAGAGCTATGCTTTTTCCTTTCTTATTGCTGCTTTTGTTTTCACACCTTAACCTACCTTTCTTCAGTGCAGTGTCTGGGCCCTGTTTTTCACATGTTCTGTTTTTGAGCCCAGTCACAGGCCTCAGAGAAGGCCGGTGCCCTTTGAGGCCTGAATGCTTCCTCTGCCAGTAGCAGGGCCCCAGGGCTTCTGACAGCAGCAAGGGCCCTGTGAGGAGTGGCCTCGAGCGATCAGGTGGGCTCAGCTGAGCCACCTCCACTGGCCTGGGTCCTGTTCCTGGGGCTCCCAGCTCTGTCTGCCTTGACCTCTCCATGCCCCCTGCTCCAGGGCTCACCTGCTGCCGTCGCCGTGCCAACGGAACCCTCAGGCTGGGCAGAGCATTGTGAAATGACAGCCTCCCCTCCCCCGCCGCTGGGGCCTGGGCCCAGGGCTGGGAGCTTGCAAGGCAAAGACACACCACAGCTCAGCTTCTCCTGAGCTGCTCCAGAGCTCGACCCCCCGGGGCCCCGGGGCCCCAGGGCTGGGGCTCAGAGCAGGAAAGGGCGTTTTATTGGAATGTCCTTTCCTTCTTGATGATTCCTACAAACCGTTTTAAGCTCTGTACATATAGAAAAGCAACATGTGTCATGCCATTTGGGACATGCTGTTCACATGTCTAGCTCCACTAAAACCCTCCTCAGCATATTTCCGAGGCATCAAGGATGAACCAGGAACAGTGCACGGCCCTGACAAATCTGCTTCACTGTCCCAGCTTTAACAGACATCTGAGTGTCACACTACATGGCAGGTCCTGCCAGGGCAACAGCAGGGGAAGCTTCACTCGCACAGTGCTACAGCATGGGCTTCCCTCCTAGTGAACGGGTGCAGCAGGGCAAACTCCTGTCACAGAGAATGGGCACAACCACACTGCAAGCTTCATTCACACATGGTCTGGCTTCCGACAGCAAAGCAAGCCTCCTACATTGCACATACTGCACTGTAAAGCGTTAGTCTTTGGACAGCAGAGCTATCCCTCTGCATCACACATACTGGACACCCTGAAGGGCCTCCTCCAGATTGAATTGTTACTGGATCGCCGTCCTATCCCCCTGCCCCAAACCTCTCCCATTGACTGTCAGCATGCTTCTCCTTACCTTCCTGCAGATACAGCACCCCTCTAGGCCTAACGGATGGCACGCCAAGCTTCACGGGGCACTTTAAGGTATTCAGTCTCCACCTTTTATCTGTCCTGCTCCTCATTTCACCACGAAGAACCACTGGCAGTATTTCAACATCATTTTGAAACTGAAGTTATGGAACAGCTACAAAACCAGGGGAATGGCGCGGCAGGGGATTTCATTCCATTTCATTCTGCCCTTTGGCTGTGTGTGCGCAGTGTCAGAAGAGTTTGAGGACTGCAGAAGACACTGGAATAGATTTCTGGGCGAAAGCGCCAGAGATTCTGGCCCCTGCCCCGATCGCCTTACAAACGCCTTACAAACGCCTGGCGGGCTTTGCCCTGGCGGGCAAATGTCTGAGTTGGACACTCAGCGCAGTACCTGAGGAAATTAGAGTGAGGTTTGACTCAGGGACAAGCCTGCCAACCTATGTACTATGGCAGCTGAATGGGGGCATGGGGTCCTCATGTCTCAGGGATCTGCTTCTCTTATCCAAAACATCTTGCCTCCCATCAGCCTTAGCACCTAGCATATGGTAATGAGTGGAGTCTCTACACTTCCCCCGTTGCACATTTGTCAATTCCCAGAGCTCTGTGGCAGACAGGGTAAATGTATCTATGTGTGAGAGAGAGAGGGAGCCAGATAGAGAGAGAGAAAGAGAGAGAGAGGGGGGGGGAGCAGGCTCTGACAGTCACAATGAGAGAAAAGTGAAGTTGCATCCCCTCAAGCACTCCCCTGCACCCATCAACGCAACAGCAAAGTTAGCTTGCATGTTCCCCGTTCTCCCCACTAACCCACCCACCCACCCTCCTCTCTTACAGGACTTGCAGAGTGCCTAGAGACCCTGGAAATGATGGCAGCGGAGCATGGTACAAACACAAATATCAAAATAGAACTATTCCCCTACTGTCTACAAAACCAAGGAACTACTTCACCTTTGTTTTTTTCCACTTCACATTACAAGAGAAAGACGTCCTTCGTTGGCCCTTTTTACGCACTACCATTCGGTTTACACATTTCATCCTGTTGAGTCTCCCAGTCGGCAAGAGCTATATATTTGGGTGGGTGATCCCAATGAAGTCAATGGAAATAGAGAAGGTGTTAGAACGGTGATGATTGTGTGCTGCAAGTGTCTTTCCCTTGAAGTCCATAGATATCATGGCCTTGACTAGGGGGTGGTCGAAGTGGCCGATAATTTGCTCAGCAGAAAAAATGCAGAATTTTGGGCAAATTCTGCCACTTCGCCTGCTCTGCCCACAGAGAGAAATTGCCAATTTCAGGCTTTTTCTCCCTGAAATTCGGTTTTTTTATGGGAAATGTTTTTTGGTGGCCACAAGAAGTTTCAGACTGAAAACAGATAGTTTGTGAAAAAAACACCATTTCAGATGGTTTGCCAGAAGACATTGATTTTTTCCATTAAATTTTGTTTTAGCGGTCAAAAACATGATATTTCAGGGAAAAAACACATTTCAGGAAGCAAAATCTGCATAGAAAATTGGCACAACAGCCAAAAAATGTCCCTGCAGACAGAACAGAGCTGGAGGCGAATTTAGGCAATATCGTTCCACCAGTAGTGAGGGTAACTTTGCCCACCCCTAGCCTTGACTAGGGGACTGAAAATGAATCTACAGGGACTGGCCACAAAGTCCAGATGAGGGTGTATTAAGAGCTATGCTTTTTCCTTTCTTATTGCTGCTTTTGTTTTCACACCTTAACCTACCTTTCTTCAGTGCAGTGTCTGGGCCCTGTTTTTCACATGTTCTGTTTTTGAGCCCAGTCACAGGCCTCAGAGAAGGCCGGTGCCCTTTGAGGCCTGAATGCTTCCTCTGCCAGTAGCAGGGCCCCAGGGCTTCTGACAGCAGCAAGGGCCCTGTGAGGAGTGGCCTCGAGCGATCAGGTGGGCTCAGCTGAGCCACCTCCACTGGCCTGGGTCCTGTTCCTGGGGCTCCCAGCTCTGTCTGCCTTGACCTCTCCATGCCCCCTGCTCCAGGGCTCACCTGCTGCCGTCGCCGTGCCAACGGAACCCTCAGGCTGGGCAGAGCATTGTGAAATGACAGCCTCCCCTCCCCCGCCGGGGCCTGGGCCCAGGGCTGGGAGCTTGCAAGGCAAAGACACACCACAGCTCAGCTTCTCCTGAGCTGCTCCAGAGCTCGACCCCCCGGGGCCCCGGGGCCCCAGGGCTGGGGCTCAGAGCAGGAAAGGGCGTTTTATTGGAATGTCCTTTCCTTCTTGATGATTCCTACAAACCGTTTTAAGCTCTGTACATATAGAAAAGCAACATGTGTCATGCCATTTGGGACATGCTGTTCACATGTCTAGCTCCACTAAAACCCTCCTCAGCATATTTCCGAGGCATCAAGGATGAACCAGGAACAGTGCACGGCCCTGACAAATCTGCTTCACTGTCCCAGCTTTAACAGACATCTGAGTGTCACACTACATGGCAGGTCCTGCCAGGGCAACAGCAGGGGAAGCTTCACTCGCACAGTGCTACAGCATGGGCTTCCCTCCTAGTGAACGGGTGCAGCAGGGCAAACTCCTGTCACAGAGAATGGGCACAACCACACTGCAAGCTTCATTCACACATGGTCTGGCTTCCGACAGCAAAGCAAGCCTCCTACATTGCACATACTGCACTGTAAAGCGTTAGTCTTTGGACAGCAGAGCTATCCCTCTGCATCACACATACTGGACACCCTGAAGGGCCTCCTCCAGATTGAATTGTTACTGGATCGCCGTCCTATCCCCCTGCCCCAAACCTCTCCCATTGACTGTCAGCATGCTTCTCCTTACCTTCCTGCAGATACAGCACCCCTCTAGGCCTAACGGATGGCACACCAAGCTTCACGGGGCACTTTAAGGTATTCAGTCTCCACCTTTTATCTGTCCTGCTCCTCATTTCACCACGAAGAACCACTGGCAGTATTTCAACATCATTTTGAAACTGAAGTTATGGAACAGCTACAAAACCAGGGGAATGGCGCGGCAGGGGATTTCATTCCATTTCATTCTGCCCTTTGGCTGTGTGTGCGCAGTGTCAGAAGAGTTTGAGGACTGCAGAAGACACTGGAATAGATTTCTGGGCGAAAGCGCCAGAGATTCTGGCCCCTGCCCCGATCGCCTTACAAACGCCTTACAAACGCCTGGCGGGCAAATGTCTGAGTTGGACACTCAGCGCAGTACCTGAGGAAATTAGAGTGAGGTTTGACTCAGGGACAAGCCTGCCAACCTATGTACTATGGCAGCTGAATGGGGGCATGGGGTCCTCATGTCTCAGGGATCTGCTTCTCTTATCCAAAACATCTTGCCTCCCATCAGCCTTAGCACCTAGCATATGGTAATGAGTGGAGTCTCTACACTTCCCCCGTTGCACATTTGTCAATTCCCAGAGCTCTGTGGCAGACAGGGTAAATGTATCTATGTGTGAGAGAGAGAGGGAGCCAGATAGAGAGAGAGAAAGAGAGAGAGAGGGGGGGGAGCAGGCTCTGACAGTCACAATGAGAGAAAAGTGAAGTTGCATCCCCTCAAGCACTCCCCTGCACCCATCAACGCAACAGCAAAGTTAGCTTGCATGTTCCCCGTTCTCCCCACTAACCCACCCACCCACCCTCCTCTCTTACAGGACTTGCAGAGTGCCTAGAGACCCTGGAAATGATGGCAGCGGAGCATGGTACAAACACAAATATCAAAATAGAACTATTCCCCTACTGTCTACAAAACCAAGGAACTACTTCACCTTTGTTTTTTTCCACTTCACATTACAAGAGAAAGACGTCCTTCGTTGGCCCTTTTTACGCACTACCATTCGGTTTACACATTTCATCCTGTTGAGTCTCCCAGTCGGCAAGAGCTATATATTTGGGTGGGTGATCCCAATGAAGTCAATGGAAATAGAGAAGGTGTTAGAACGGTGATGATTGTGTGCTGCAAGTGTCTTTCCCTTGAAGTCCATAGATATCATGGCCTTGACTAGGGGGTGGTCGAAGTGGCCGATAATTTGCTCAGCAGAAAAAATGCAGAATTTTGGGCAAATTCTGCCACTTCGCCTGCTCTGCCCACAGAGAGAAATTGCCAATTTCAGGCTTTTTCTCCCTGAAATTCGGTTTTTTTATGGGAAATGTTTTTTGGTGGCCACAAGAAGTTTCAGACTGAAAACAGATAGTTTGTGAAAAAAACACCATTTCAGATGGTTTGCCAGAAGACATTGATTTTTTCCATTAAATTTTGTTTTAGCGGTCAAAAACATGATATTTCAGGGAAAAAACACATTTCAGGAAGCAAAATCTGCATAGAAAATTGGCACAACAGCCAAAAAATGTCCCTGCAGACAGAACAGAGCTGGAGGCGAATTTAGGCAATATCGTTCCACCAGTAGTGAGGGTAACTTTGCCCACCCCTAGCCTTGACTAGGGGACTGAAAATGAATCTACAGGGACTGGCCACAAAGTCCAGATGAGGGTGTATTAAGAGCTATGCTTTTTCCTTTCTTATTGCTGCTTTTGTTTTCACACCTTAACCTACCTTTCTTCAGTGCAGTGTCTGGGCCCTGTTTTTCACATGTTCTGTTTTTGAGCCCAGTCACAGGCCTCAGAGAAGGCCGGTGCCCTTTGAGGCCTGAATGCTTCCTCTGCCAGTAGCAGGGCCCCAGGGCTTCTGACAGCAGCAAGGGCCCTGTGAGGAGTGGCCTCGAGCGATCAGGTGGGCTCAGCTGAGCCACCTCCACTGGCCTGGGTCCTGTTCCTGGGGCTCCCAGCTCTGTCTGCCTTGACCTCTCCATGCCCCCTGCTCCAGGGCTCACCTGCTGCCGTCGCCGTGCCAACGGAACCCTCAGGCTGGGCAGAGCATTGTGAAATGACAGCCTCCCCTCCCCCGCCGGGGCCTGGGCCCAGGGCTGGGAGCTTGCAAGGCAAAGACACACCACAGCTCAGCTTCTCCTGAGCTGCTCCAGAGCTCGACCCCCCGGGGCCCCGGGGCCCCAGGGCTGGGGCTCAGAGCAGGAAAGGGCGTTTTATTGGAATGTCCTTTCCTTCTTGATGATTCCTACAAACCGTTTTAAGCTCTGTACATATAGAAAAGCAACATGTGTCATGCCATTTGGGACATGCTGTTCACATGTCTAGCTCCACTAAAACCCTCCTCAGCATATTTCCGAGGCATCAAGGATGAACCAGGAACAGTGCACGGCCCTGACAAATCTGCTTCACTGTCCCAGCTTTAACAGACATCTGAGTGTCACACTACATGGCAGGTCCTGCCAGGGCAACAGCAGGGGAAGCTTCACTCGCACAGTGCTACAGCATGGGCTTCCCTCCTAGTGAACGGGTGCAGCAGGGCAAACTCCTGTCACAGAGAATGGGCACAACCACACTGCAAGCTTCATTCACACATGGTCTGGCTTCCGACAGCAAAGCAAGCCTCCTACATTGCACATACTGCACTGTAAAGCGTTAGTCTTTGGACAGCAGAGCTATCCCTCTGCATCACACATACTGGACACCCTGAAGGGCCTCCTCCAGATTGAATTGTTACTGGATCGCCGTCCTATCCCCCTGCCCCAAACCTCTCCCATTGACTGTCAGCATGCTTCTCCTTACCTTCCTGCAGATACAGCACCCCTCTAGGCCTAACGGATGGCACGCCAAGCTTCACGGGGCACTTTAAGGTATTCAGTCTCCACCTTTTATCTGTCCTGCTCCTCATTTCACCACGAAGAACCACTGGCAGTATTTCAACATCATTTTGAAACTGAAGTTATGGAACAGCTACAAAACCAGGGGAATGGCGCGGCAGGGGATTTCATTCCATTTCATTCTGCCCTTTGGCTGTGTGTGCGCAGTGTCAGAAGAGTTTGAGGACTGCAGAAGACACTGGAATAGATTTCTGGGCGAAAGCGCCAGAGATTCTGGCCCCTGCCCCGATCGCCTTACAAACGCCTTACAAACGCCTGGCGGGCTTTGCCCTGGCGGGCAAATGTCTGAGTTGGACACTCAGCGCAGTACCTGAGGAAATTAGAGTGAGGTTTGACTCAGGGACAAGCCTGCCAACCTATGTACTATGGCAGCTGAATGGGGGCATGGGGTCCTCATGTCTCAGGGATCTGCTTCTCTTATCCAAAACATCTTGCCTCCCATCAGCCTTAGCACCTAGCATATGGTAATGAGTGGAGTCTCTACACTTCCCCCGTTGCACATTTGTCAATTCCCAGAGCTCTGTGGCAGACAGGGTAAATGTATCTATGTGTGAGAGAGAGAGGGAGCCAGATAGAGAGAGAGAAAGAGAGAGAGAGAGGGGGGGGAGCAGGCTCTGACAGTCACAATGAGAGAAAAGTGAAGTTGCATCCCCTCAAGCACTCCCCTGCACCCATCAACACAACAGCAAAGTTAGCTTGCATGTTCCCCGTTCTCCCCACTAACCCACCCACCCACCCTCCTCTCTTTCAGGACTTGCAGAGTGCCTAGAGACCCTGGAAATGATGGCAGCGGAGCATGGTACAAACACAAATATCAAAATAGAACTATTCCCCTACTGTCTACAAAACCAAGGAACTACTTCACCTTTGTTTTTTTCCACTTCACATTACAAGAGAAAGACGTCCTTCGTTGGCCCTTTTTACGCACTACCATTCGGTTTACACATTTCATCCTGTTGAGTCTCCCAGTCGGCAAGAGCTATATATTTGGGTGGGTGATCCCAATGAAGTCAATGGAAATAGAGAAGGTGTTAGAACGGTGATGATTGTGTGCTGCAAGTGTCTTTCCCTTGAAGTCCATAGATATCATGGCCTTGACTAGGGGGTGGTCGAAGTGGCCGATAATTTGCTCAGCAGAAAAAATGCAGAATTTTGGGCAAATTCTGCCACGTCGCCTGCTCTGCCCACAGAGAGAAATTGCCAATTTCAGGCTTTTTCTCCCTGAAATTCGGTTTTTTTATGGGAAATGTTTTTTGGTGGCCACAAGAAGTTTCAGACTGAAAACAGATAGTTTGTGAAAAAAACACCATTTCAGATGGTTTGCCAGAAGACATTGATTTTTTCCATTAAATTTTGTTTTAGCGGTCAAAAACATGATATTTCAGGGAAAAAACACATTTCAGGAAGCAAAATCTGCATAGAAAATTGGCACAACAGCCAAAAAATGTCCCTGCAGACAGAACAGAGCTGGAGGCGAATTTAGGCAATATCGTTCCACCAGTAGTGAGGGTAACTTTGCCCACCCCTAGCCTTGACTAGGGGACTGAAAATGAATCTACAGGGACTGGCCACAAAGTCCAGATGAGGGTGTATTAAGAGCTATGCTTTTTCCTTTCTTATTGCTGCTTTTGTTTTCACACCTTAACCTACCTTTCTTCAGTGCAGTGTCTGGGCCCTGTTTTTCACATGTTCTGTTTTTGAGCCCAGTCACAGGCCTCAGAGAAGGCCGGTGCCCTTTGAGGCCTGAATGCTTCCTCTGCCAGTAGCAGGGCCCCAGGGCTTCTGACAGCAGCAAGGGCCCTGTGAGGAGTGGCCTCGAGCGATCAGGTGGGCTCAGCTGAGCCACCTCCACTGGCCTGGGTCCTGTTCCTGGGGCTCCCAGCTCTGTCTGCCTTGACCTCTCCATGCCCCCTGCTCCAGGGCTCACCTGCTGCCGTCGCCGTGCCAACGGAACCCTCAGGCTGGGCAGAGCATTGTGAAATGACAGCCTCCCCTCCCCCGCCGGGGCCTGGGCCCAGGGCTGGGAGCTTGCAAGGCAAAGACACACCACAGCTCAGCTTCTCCTGAGCTGCTCCAGAGCTCGACCCCCCGGGGCCCCGGGGCCCCAGGGCTGGGGCTCAGAGCAGGAAAGGGCGTTTTATTGGAATGTCCTTTCCTTCTTGATGATTCCTACAAACCGTTTTAAGCTCTGTACATATAGAAAAGCAACATGTGTCATGCCATTTGGGACATGCTGTTCACATGTCTAGCTCCACTAAAACCCTCCTCAGCATATTTCCGAGGCATCAAGGATGAACCAGGAACAGTGCACGGCCCTGACAAATCTGCTTCACTGTCCCAGCTTTAACAGACATCTGAGTGTCACACTACATGGCAGGTCCTGCCAGGGCAACAGCAGGGGAAGCTTCACTCGCACAGTGCTACAGCATGGGCTTCCCTCCTAGTGAACGGGTGCAGCAGGGCAAACTCCTGTCACAGAGAATGGGCACAACCACACTGCAAGCTTCATTCACACATGGTCTGGCTTCCGACAGCAAAGCAAGCCTCCTACATTGCACATACTGCACTGTAAAGCGTTAGTCTTTGGACAGCAGAGCTATCCCTCTGCATCACACATACTGGACACCCTGAAGGGCCTCCTCCAGATTGAATTGTTACTGGATCGCCGTCCTATCCCCCTGCCCCAAACCTCTCCCATTGACTGTCAGCATGCTTCTCCTTACCTTCCTGCAGATACAGCACCCCTCTAGGCCTAACGGATGGCACGCCAAGCTTCACGGGGCACTTTAAGGTATTCAGTCTCCACCTTTTATCTGTCCTGCTCCTCATTTCACCACGAAGAACCACTGGCAGTATTTCAACATCATTTTGAAACTGAAGTTATGGAACAGCTACAAAACCAGGGGAATGGCGCGGCAGGGGATTTCATTCCATTTCATTCTGCCCTTTGGCTGTGTGTGCGCAGTGTCAGAAGAGTTTGAGGACTGCAGAAGACACTGGAATAGATTTCTGGGCGAAAGCGCCAGAGATTCTGGCCCCTGCCCCGATCGCCTTACAAACGCCTTACAAACGCCTGGCGGGCTTTGCCCTGGCGGGCAAATGTCTGAGTTGGACACTCAGCGCAGTACCTGAGGAAATTAGAGTGAGGTTTGACTCAGGGACAAGCCTGCCAACCTATGTACTATGGCAGCTGAATGGGGGCATGGGGTCCTCATGTCTCAGGGATCTGCTTCTCTTATCCAAAACATCTTGCCTCCCATCAGCCTTAGCACCTAGCATATGGTAATGAGTGGAGTCTCTACACTTCCCCCGTTGCACATTTGTCAATTCCCAGAGCTCTGTGGCAGACAGGGTAAATGTATCTATGTGTGAGAGAGAGAGGGAGCCAGATAGAGAGAGAGAAAGAGAGAGAGAGAGGGGGGGGAGCAGGCTCTGACAGTCACAATGAGAGAAAAGTGAAGTTGCATCCCCTCAAGCACTCCCCTGCACCCATCAACACAACAGCAAAGTTAGCTTGCATGTTCCCCATTCTCCCCACTAACCCACCCACCCACCCTCCTCTCTTTCAGGACTTGCAGAGTGCCTAGAGACCCTGGAAATGATGGCAGCGGAGCATGGTACAAACACAAATATCAAAATAGAACTATTCCCCTACTGTCTACAAAACCAAGGAACTACTTCACCTTTGTTTTTTTCCACTTCACATTGCAAGAGAAAGACGTCCTTCGTTGGCCCTTTTTACGCACTACCATTCGGTTTACACATTTCATCCTGTTGAGTCTCCCAGTCGGCAAGAGCTATATATTTGGGTGGGTGATCCCAATGAAGTCAATGGAAATAGAGAAGGTGTTAGAACGGTGATGATTGTGTGCTGCAAGTGTCTTTCCCTTGAAGTCCATAGATATCATGGCCTTGACTAGGGGGTGGTCGAAGTGGCCGATAATTTGCTCAGCAGAAAAAATGCAGAATTTTGGGCAAATTCTGCCACTTCGCCTGCTCTGCCCACAGAGAGAAATTGCCAATTTCAGGCTTTTTCTCCCTGAAATTCGTTTTTTTTATGGGAAATGTTTTTTGGTGGCCACAAGAAGTTTCAGACTGAAAACAGATAGTTTGTGAAAAAAACACCATTTCAGATGGTTTGCCAGAAGACATTGATTTTTTCCATTAAATTTTGTTTTAGCGGTCAAAAACATGATATTTCAGGGAAAAAACACATTTCAGGAAGCAAAATCTGCATAGAAAATTGGCACAACAGCCAAAAAATGTCCCTGCAGACAGAACAGAGCTGGAGGCGAATTTAGGCAATATCGTTCCACCAGTAGTGAGGGTAACTTTGCCCACCCCTAGCCTTGACTAGGGGACTGAAAATGAATCTACAGGGACTGGCCACAAAGTCCAGATGAGGGTGTATTAAGAGCTATGCTTTTTCCTTTCTTATTGCTGCTTTTGTTTTCACACCTTAACCTACCTTTCTTCAGTGCAGTGTCTGGGCCCTGTTTTTCACATGTTCTGTTTTTGAGCCCAGTCACAGGCCTCAGAGAAGGCCGGTGCCCTTTGAGGCCTGAAGGCTTCCTCCGCCAGTAGCAGGGCCCCAGGGCTTCTGACAGCAGCAGAGGCCCTGTGAGGAGTGGCCTCGAGCCGTCAGGTGGGCTCAGCTGAGCCACCTCCACTGGCCTGGGTCCTGTTCCTGGGGCTCCCAGCTCTGTCTGCCTTGACCTCTCCATGCCCCCTGCTCCAGGGCTCACCTGCTGCCGTCGCCGTGCCAACGGAACCCTCAGGCTGGGCAGAGCATTGTGAAATGACAGCCTCCCCTCCCCCGCCGCTGGGGCCTGGGCCCAGGGCTGGGAGCTTGCAAGGCAAAGACACACCTCAGCTCAGCTTCTCCTGAGCTGCTCCAGAGCTCGACCCCCCCGGGGCCCCGGGGCCCCAGGGCTGGGGCTCAGAGCAGGAAAGGGCGTTTTATTGGAATGTCCTTTCCTTCTTGATGATTCCTACAAACCGTTTTAAGCTCTGTACATATAGAAAAGCAACATGTGCCATGCCATTTGGGACATGCTGTTCACATGTCTAGCTCCACTAAAACCCTCCTCAGCATATTTCCGAGGCATCAAGGATGAACCAGGAACAGTGCACGGCCCTGACAAATCTGCTTCACTGTCCCAGCTTTAACAGACATCTGAGTGTCACACTACATGGCAGGTCCTGCCAGGGCAACAGCAGGGGAAGCTTCACTCGCACAGTGCTACAGCATGGGCTTCCCTCCTAGTGAACGGGTGCAGCAGGGCAAACTCCTGTCACAGAGAATGGGCACAACCACACTGCAAGCTTCATTCACACATGTTCTGGCTTCCGACAGCAAAGCAAGCCTCCTACATTGCACATACTGCACTGTAAAGCGTTAGTCTTTGGACAGCAGAGCTATCCCTCTGCATCACACATACTGGACACCCTGAAGGGCCTCCTCCAGATTGAATTGTTACTGGATCGCCGTCCTATCCCCCTGCCCCAAACCTCTCCCATTGACTGTCAGCATGCTTCTCCTTACCTTCCTGCAGATACAGCACCCCTCTAGGCCTAACGGATGGCACGCCAAGCTTCACGGGGCACTTTAAGGTATTCAGTCTCCACCTTTTATCTGTCCTGCTCCTCATTTCACCACGAAGAACCACTGGCAGTATTTCAACATCATTTTGAAACTGAAGTTATGGAACAGCTACAAAACCAGGGGAATGGCGCGGCAGGGGATTTCATTCCATTTCATTCTGCCCTTTGGCTGTGTGTGCGCAGTGTCAGAAGAGTTTGAGGACTGCAGAAGACACTGGAATAGATTTCTGGGCGAAAGCGCCAGAGATTCTGGCCCCTGCCCCGATCGCCTTACAAACGCCTTACAAACGCCTGGCGGGCTTTGCCCTGGCGGGCAAATGTCTGAGTTGGACACTCAGCGCAGTACCTGAGGAAATTAGAGTGAGGTTTGACTCAGGGACAAGCCTGCCAACCTATGTACTATGGCAGCTGAATGGGGGCATGGGGTCCTCATGTCTCAGGGATCTGCTTCTCTTATCCAAAACATCTTGCCTCCCATCAGCCTTAGCACCTAGCATATGGTAATGAGTGGAGTCTCTACACTTCCCCCGTTGCACATTTGTCAATTCCCAGAGCTCTGTGGCAGACAGGGTAAATGTATCTATGTGTGAGAGAGAGAGGG
Source organism: Ambystoma mexicanum (assembly GCF_040938575.1). NCBI lineage: Eukaryota > Metazoa > Chordata > Amphibia > Caudata > Ambystomatidae > Ambystoma > Ambystoma mexicanum. The sequence continues at coordinate 1,096,474,505 of NC_090941.1, forward strand.
AGCCAGATAGAGAGAGAGAAAGAGAGAGAGAGAGGGGGGGGGAGCAGGCTCTGACAGTCACAATGAGAGAAAAGTGAAGTTGCATCCCCTCAAGCACTCCCCTGCACCCATCAACACAACAGCAAAGTTAGCTTGCATGTTCCCCATTCTCCCCACTAACCCACCCACCCACCCTCCTCTCTTTCAGGACTTGCAGAGTGCCTAGAGACCCTGGAAATGATGGCAGCGGAGCATGGTACAAACACAAATATCAAAATAGAACTATTCCCCTACTGTCTACAAAACCAAGGAACTACTTCACCTTTGTTTTTTTCCACTTCACATTACAAGAGAAAGACGTCCTTCGTTGGCCCTTTTTACGCACTACTATTCGGTTTACACATTTTATCCTGTTGAGTCTCCCAGTCGGCAAGAGCTATATATTTGGGTGGGTGATCCCAATGAAGTCAATGGAAATAGAGAAGGTGTTAGAACGGTGATGATTGTGTGCTGCAAGTGTCTTTCCCTTGAAGTCCATAGATATCATGGCCTTGACTAGGGGGTGGTCGAAGTGGCCGATAATTTGCTCAGCAGAAAAAATGCAGAATTTTGGGCAAATTCTGCCACTTCGCCTGCTCTGCCCACAGAGAGAAATTGCCAATTTCAGGCTTTTTCTCCCTGAAATTCGGTTTTTTTATGGGAAATGTTTTTTGGTGGCCACAAGAAGTTTCAGACTGAAAACAGATAGTTTGTGAAAAAAACACCATTTCAGATGGTTTGCCAGAAGACATTGATTTTTTCCATTAAATTTTGTTTTAGCGGTCAAAAACATGATATTTCAGGGAAAAAACACATTTCAGGAAGCAAAATCTGCATAGAAAATTGGCACAACAGCCAAAAAATGTCCCTGCAGACAGAACAGAGCTGGAGGCGAATTTAGGCAATATCGTTCCACCAGTAGTGAGGGTAACTTTGCCCACCCCTAGCCTTGACTAGGGGACTGAAAATGAATCTACAGGGACTGGCCACAAAGTCCAGATGAGGGTGTATTAAGAGCTATGCTTTTTCCTTTCTTATTGCTGCTTTTGTTTTCACACCTTAACCTACCTTTCTTCAGTGCAGTGTCTGGGCCCTGTTTTTCACATGTTCTGTTTTTGAGCCCAGTCACAGGCCTCAGAGAAGGCCGGTGCCCTTTGAGGCCTGAATGCTTCCTCTGCCAGTAGCAGGGCCCCAGGGCTTCTGACAGCAGCAAGGGCCCTGTGAGGAGTGGCCTCGAGCGATCAGGTGGGCTCAGCTGAGCCACCTCCACTGGCCTGGGTCCTTTTCCTGGGGCTCCCAGCTCTGTCTGCCTTGACCTCTCCATGCCCCCTGCTCCAGGGCTCACCTGCTGCCGTCGCCGTGCCAACGGAACCCTCAGGCTGGGCAGAGCATTGTGAAATGACAGCCTCCCCTCCCCCGCCGCTGGGGCCTGGGCCCAGGGCTGGGAGCTTGCAAGGCAAAGACACACCACAGCTCAGCTTCTCCTGAGCTGCTCCAGAGCTCGACCCCCCGGGGCCCCGGGGCCCCAGGGCTGGGGCTCAGAGAAGGAAAGGGCGTTTTATTGGAATGTCCTTTCCTTCTTGATGATTCCTACAAACCGTTTTAAGCTCTGTACATATAGAAAAGCAACATGTGTCATGCCATTTGGGACATGCTGTTCACATGTCTAGCTCCACTAAAACCCTCCTCAGCATATTTCCGAGGCATCAAGGATGAACCAGGAACAGTGCACGGCCCTGACAAATCTGCTTCACTGTCCCAGCTTTAACAGACATCTGAGTGTCACACTACATGGCAGGTCCTGCCAGGGCAACAGCAGGGGAAGCTTCACTCGCACAGTGCTACAGCATGGGCTTCCCTCCTAGTGAACGGGTGCAGCAGGGCAAACTCCTGTCACAGAGAATGGGCACAACCACACTGCAAGCTTCATTCACATATGGTCTGGCTTCCGACAGCAAAGCAAGCCTCCTACATTGCACATACTGCACTGTAAAGCGTTAGTCTTTGGACAGCAGAGCTATCCCTCTGCATCACACATACTGGACACCCTGAAGGGCCTCCTCCAGATTGAATTGTTACTGGATCGCCGTCCTATCCCCCTGCCCCAAACCTCTCCCATTGACTGTCAGCATGCTTCTCCTTACCTTCCTGCAGATACAGCACCCCTCTAGGCCTAACGGATGGCACGCCAAGCTTCACGGGGCACTTTAAGGTATTCAGTCTCCACCTTTTATCTGTCCTGCTCCTCATTTCACCACGAAGAACCACTGGCAGTATTTCAACATCATTTTGAAACTGAAGTTATGGAACAGCTACAAAACCAGGGGAATGGCGCGGCAGGGGATTTCATTCCATTTCATTCTGCCCTTTGGCTGTGTGTGCGCAGTGTCAGAAGAGTTTGAGGACTGCAGAAGACACTGGAATAGATTTCTGGGCGAAAGCGCCAGAGATTCTGGCCCCTGCCCCGATCGCCTTACAAACGCCTTACAAACGCCTGGCGGGCTTTGCCCTTGCGGGCAAATGTCTGAGTTGGACACTCAGCGCAGTACCTGAGGAAATTAGAGTGAGGTTTGACTCAGGGACAAGCCTGCCAACCTATGTACTATGGCAGCTGAATGGGGGCATGGGGTCCTCATGTCTCAGGGATCTGCTTCTCTTATCCAAAACATCTTGCCTCCCATCAGCCTTAGCACCTAGCATATGGTAATGAGTGGAGTCTCTACACTTCCCCCGTTGCACATTTGTCAATTCCCAGAGCTCTGTGGCAGACAGGGTAAATGTATCTATGTGTGAGAGAGAGAGGGAGCCAGATAGAGAGAGAGAAAGAGAGAGAGAGAGGGGGGGGAGCAGGCTCTGACAGTCACAATGAGAGAAAAGTGAAGTTGCATCCCCTCAAGCACTCCCCTGCACCCATCAACACAACAGCAAAGTTAGCTTGCATGTTCCCCGTTCTCCCCACTAACCCACCCACCCACCCTCCTCTCTTTCAGGACTTGCAGAGTGCCTAGAGACCCTGGAAATGATGGCAGCGGAGCATGGTACAAACACAAATATCAAAATAGAACTATTCCCCTACTGTCTACAAAACCAAGGAACTACTTCACCTTTGTTTTTTTCCACTTCACATTACAAGAGAAAGACGTCCTTCGTTGGCCCTTTTTACGCACTACCATTCGGTTTACACATTTCATCCTGTTGAGTCTCCCAGTCGGCAAGAGCTATATATTTGGGTGGGTGATCCCAATGAAGTCAATGGAAATAGAGAAGGTGTTAGAACGGTGATGATTGTGTGCTGCAAGTGTCTTTCCCTTGAAGTCCATAGATATCATGGCCTTGACTAGGGGGTGGTCGAAGTGGCCGATAATTTGCTCAGCAGAAAAAATGCAGAATTTTGGGCAAATTCTGCCACTTCGCCTGCTCTGCCCACAGAGAGAAATTGCCAATTTCAGGCTTTTTCTCCCTGAAATTCGGTTTTTTTATGGGAAATGTTTTTTGGTGGCCACAAGAAGTTTCAGACTGAAAACAGATAGTTTGTGAAAAAAACACCATTTCAGATGGTTTGCCAGAAGACATTGATTTTTTCCATTAAATTTTGTTTTAGCGGTCAAAAACATGATATTTCAGGGAAAAAACACATTTCAGGAAGCAAAATCTGCATAGAAAATTGGCACAACAGCCAAAAAATGTCCCTGCAGACAGAACAGAGCTGGAGGCGAATTTAGGCAATATCGTTCCACCAGTAGTGAGGGTAACTTTGCCCACCCCTAGCCTTGACTAGGGGACTGAAAATGAATCTACAGGGACTGGCCACAAAGTCCAGATGAGGGTGTATTAAGAGCTATGCTTTTTCCTTTCTTATTGGTGCTTTTGTTTTCACACCTTAACCTACCTTTCTTCAGTGCAGTGTCTGGGCCCTGTTTTTCACATGTTCTGTTTTTGAGCCCAGTCACAGGCCTCAGAGAAGGCCGGTGCCCTTTGAGGCCTGAATGCTTCCTCTGCCAGTAGCAGGGCCCCAGGGCTTCTGACAGCAGCAGAGGCCCTGTGAGGAGTGGCCTCGAGCGATCAGGTGGGCTCAGCTGAGCCACCTCCACTGGCCTGGGTCCTGTTCCTGGGGCTCCCAGCTCTGTCTGCCTTGACCTCTCCATGCCCCCTGCTCCAGGGCTCACCTGCTGCCGTCGCCGTGCCAACGGAACCCTCAGGCTGGGCAGAGCATTGTGAAATGACAGCCTCCCCTCCCCCGCCGGGGCCTGGGCCCAGGGCTGGGAGCTTGCAAGGCAAAGACACACCACAGCTCAGCTTCTCCTGAGCTGCTCCAGAGCTCGACCCCCCGGGGCCCCGGGGCCCCAGGGCTGGGGCTCAGAGCAGGAAAGGGCGTTTTATTGGAATGTCCTTTCCTTCTTGATGATTCCTACAAACCGTTTTAAGCTCTGTACATATAGAAAAGCAACATGTGTCATGCCATTTGGGACATGCTGTTCACATGTCTAGCTCCACTAAAACCCTCCTCAGCATATTTCCGAGGCATCAAGGATGAACCAGGAACAGTGCACGGCCCTGACAAATCTGCTTCACTGTCCCAGCTTTAACAGACATCTGAGTGTCACACTACATGGCAGGTCCTGCCAGGGCAACAGCAGGGGAAGCTTCACTCGCACAGTGCTACAGCATGGGCTTCCCTCCTAGTGAACGGGTGCAGCAGGGCAAACTCCTGTCACAGAGAATGGGCACAACCACACTGCAAGCTTCATTCACACATGGTCTGGCTTCCGACAGCAAAGCAAGCCTCCTACATTGCACATACTGCACTGTAAAGTGTTAGTCTTTGGACAGCAGAGCTATCCCTCTGCATCACACATACTGGACACCCTGAAGGGCCTCCTCCAGATTGAATTGTTACTGGATCGCCGTCCTATCCCCCTGCCCCAAACCTCTCCCATTGACTGTCAGCATGCTTCTCCTTACCTTCCTGCAGATACAGCACCCCTCTAGGCCTAACGGATGGCACGCCAAGCTTCACGGGGCACTTTAAGGTATTCAGTCTCCACCTTTTATCTGTCCTGCTCCTCATTTCACCACGAAGAACCACTGGCAGTATTTCAACATCATTTTGAAACTGAAGTTATGGAACAGCTACAAAACCAGGGGAATGGCGCGGCAGGGGATTTCATTCCATTTCATTCTGCCCTTTGGCTGTGTGTGCGCAGTGTCAGAAGAGTTTGAGGACTGCAGAAGACACTGGAATAGATTTCTGGGCGAAAGCGCCAGAGATTCTGGCCCCTGCCCCGATCGCCTTACAAACGCCTTACAAACGCCTGGCGGGCTTTGCCCTGGCGGGCAAATGTCTGAGTTGGACACTCAGCGCAGTACCTGAGGAAATTAGAGTGAGGTTTGACTCAGGGACAAGCCTGCCAACCTATGTACTATGGCAGCTGAATGGGGGCATGGGGTCCTCATGTCTCAGGGATCTGCTTCTCTTATCCAAAACATCTTGCCTCCCATCAGCCTTAGCACCTAGCATATGGTAATGAGTGGAGTCTCTACACTTCCCCCGTTGCACATTTGTCAATTCCCAGAGCTCTGTGGCAGACAGGGTAAATGTATCTATGTGTGAGAGAGAGAGGGAGCCAGATAGAGAGAGAGAAAGAGAGAGAGAGAGGGGGGAGCAGGCTCTGACAGTCACAATGAGAGAAAAGTGAAGTTGCATCCCCTCAAGCACTCCCCTGCACCCATCAACACAACAGCAAAGTTAGCTTGCATGTTCCCCGTTCTCCCCACTAACCCACCCACCCACCCTCCTCTCTTTCAGGACTTGCAGAGTGCCTAGAGACCCTGGAAATGATGGCAGCGGAGCATGGTACAAACACAAATATCAAAATAGAACTATTCCCCTACTGTCTACAAAACCAAGGAACTACTTCACCTTTGTTTTTTTCCACTTCACATTACAAGAGAAAGACGTCCTTCGTTGGCCCTTTTTACGCACTACCATTCGGTTTACACATTTCATCCTGTTGAGTCTCCCAGTCGGCAAGAGCTATATATTTGGGTGGGTGATCCCAATGAAGTCAATGGAAATAGAGAAGGTGTTAGAACGGTGATGATTGTGTGCTGCAAGTGTCTTTCCCTTGAAGTCCATAGATATCATGGCCTTGACTAGGGGGTGGTCGAAGTGGCCGATAATTTGCTCAGCAGAAAAAATGCAGAATTTTGGGCAAATTCTGCCACTTCGCCTGCTCTGCCCACAGAGAGAAATTGCCAATTTCAGGCTTTTTCTCCCTGAAATTCGTTTTTTTTATGGGAAATGTTTTTTGGTGGCCACAAGAAGTTTCAGACTGAAAACAGATAGTTTGTGAAAAAAACACCATTTCAGATGGTTTGCCAGAAGACATTGATTTTTTCCATTAAATTTTGTTTTAGCGGTCAAAAACATGATATTTCAGGGAAAAAACACATTTCAGGAAGCAAAATCTGCATAGAAAATTGGCACAACAGCCAAAAAATGTCCCTGCAGACAGAACAGAGCTGGAGGCGAATTTAGGCAATATCGTTCCACCAGTAGTGAGGGTAACTTTGCCCACCCCTAGCCTTGACTAGGGGACTGAAAATGAATCTACAGGGACTGGCCACAAAGTCCAGATGAGGGTGTATTAAGAGCTATGCTTTTTCCTTTCTTATTGCTGCTTTTGTTTTCACACCTTAACCTACCTTTCTTCAGTGCAGTGTCTGGGCCCTGTTTTTCACATGTTCTGTTTTTGAGCCCAGTCACAGGCCTCAGAGAAGGCCGGTGCCCTTTGAGGCCTGAATGCTTCCTCTGCCAGTAGCAGGGCCCCAGGGCTTCTGACAGCAGCAAGGGCCCTGTGAGGAGTGGCCTCGAGCGATCAGGTGGGCTCAGCTGAGCCACCTCCTCTGGTCTGGGTCCTGTTCCTGGGGCTCCCAGCTCTGTCTGCCTTGACCTCTCCATGCCCCCTGCTCCAGGGCTCACCTGCTGCCGTCGCCGTGCCAACGGAACCCTCAGGCTGGGCAGAGCATTGTGAAATGACAGCCTCCCCTCCCCCGCCGGGGCCTGGGCCCAGGGCTGGGAGCTTGCAAGGCAAAGACACACCACAGCTCAGCTTCTCCTGAGCTGCTCCAGAGCTCGACCCCCCGGGGCCCCGGGGCCCCAGGGCTGGGGCTCAGAGCAGGAAAGGGCGTTTTATTGGAATGTCCTTTCCTTCTTGATGATTCCTACAAACCGTTTTAAGCTCTGTACATATAGAAAAGCAACATGTGTCATGCCATTTGGGACATGCTGTTCACATGTCTAGCTCCACTAAAACCCTCCTCAGCATATTTCCGAGGCATCAAGGATGAACCAGGAACAGTGCACGGCCCTGACAAATCTGCTTCACTGTCCCAGCTTTAACAGACATCTGAGTGTCACACTACATGGCAGGTCCTGCCAGGGCAACAGCAGGGGAAGCTTCACTCGCACAGTGCTACAGCATGGGCTTCCCTCCTAGTGAACGGGTGCAGCAGGGCAAACTCCTGTCACAGAGAATGGGCACAACCACACTGCAAGCTTCATTCACACATGGTCTGGCTTCCGACAGCAAAGCAAGCCTCCTACATTGCACATACTGCACTGTAAAGCGTTAGTCTTTGGACAGCAGAGCTATCCCTCTGCATCACACATACTGGACACCCTGAAGGGCCTCCTCCAGATTGAATTGTTACTGGATCGCCGTCCTATCCCCCTGCCCCAAACCTCTCCCATTGACTGTCAGCATGCTTCTCCTTACCTTCCTGCAGATACAGCACCCCTCTAGGCCTAACGGATGGCACGCCAAGCTTCACGGGGCACTTTAAGGTATTCAGTCTCCACCTTTTATCTGTCCTGCTCCTCATTTCACCACGAAGAACCACTGGCAGTATTTCAACATCATTTTGAAACTGAAGTTATGGAACAGCTCCAAAACCAGGGGAATGGCGCGGCAGGGGATTTCATTCCATTTCATTCTGCCCTTTGGCTGTGTGTGCGCAGTGTCAGAAGAGTTTGAGGACTGCAGAAGACACTGGAATAGATTTCTGGGCGAAAGCGCCAGAGATTCTGGCCCCTGCCCCGATCGCCTTACAAACGCCTTACAAACGCCTGGCGGGCTTTGCCCTGGCGGGCAAATGTCTGAGTTGGACACTCAGCGCAGTACCTGAGGAAATTAGAGTGAGGTTTGACTCAGGGACAAGCCTGCCAACCTATGTACTATGGCAGCTGAATGGGGGCATGGGGTCCTCATGTCTCAGGGATCTGCTTCTCTTATCCAAAACATCTTGCCTCCCATCAGCCTTAGCACCTAGCATATGGTAATGAGTGGAGTCTCTACACTTCCCCCGTTGCACATTTGTCAATTCCCAGAGCTCTGTGGCAGACAGGGTAAATGTATCTATGTGTGAGAGAGAGAGGGAGCCAGATAGAGAGAGAGAAAGAGAGAGAGAGAGGGGGGGGGGAGCAGGCTCTGACAGTCACAATAAGAGAAAAGTGAAGTTGCATCCCCTCAAGCACTCCCCTGCACCCATCAACACAACAGCAAAGTTAGCTTGCATGTTCCCCGTTCTCCCCACTAACCCACCCACCCACCCTCCTCTCTTTCAGGACTTGCAGAGTGCCTAGAGACCCTGGAAATGATGGCAGCGGAGCATGGTACAAACACAAATATCAAAATAGAACTATTCCCCTACTGTCTACAAAACCAAGGAACTACTTCACCTTTGTTTTTTTCCACTTCACATTACAAGAGAAAGACGTCCTTCGTTGGCCCTTTTTACGCACTACCATTCGGTTTACACATTTCATCCTGTTGAGTCTCCCAGTCGGCAAGAGCTATATATTTGGGTGGGTGATCCCAATGAAGTCAATGGAAATAGAGAAGGTGTTAGAACGGTGATGATTGTGTGCTGCAAGTGTCTTTCCCTTGAAGTCCATAGATATCATGGCCTTGACTAGGGGGTGGTCGAAGTGGCCGATAATTTGCTCAGCAGAAAAAATGCAGAATTTTGGGCAAATTCTGCCACTTCGCCTGCTCTGCCCACAGAGAGAAATTGCCAATTTCAGGCTTTTTCTCCCTGAAATTCGGTTTTTTTATGGGAAATGTTTTTTGGTGGCCACAAGAAGTTTCAGACTGAAAACAGATAGTTTGTGAAAAAAACACCATTTCAGATGGTTTGCCAGAAGACATTGATTTTTTCCATTAAATTTTGTTTTAGCGGTCAAAAACATGATATTTCAGGGAAAAAACACATTTCAGGAAGCAAAATCTGCATAGAAAATTGGCACAACAGCCAAAAAATGTCCCTGCAGACAGAACAGAGCTGGAGGCGAATTTAGGCAATATCGTTCCACCAGTAGTGAGGGTAACTTTGCCCACCCCTAGCCTTGACTAGGGGACTGAAAATGAATCTACAGGGACTGGCCACAAAGTCCAGATGAGGGTGTATTAAGAGCTATGCTTTTTCCTTTCTTATTGCTGCTTTTGTTTTCACACCTTAACCTACCTTTCTTCAGTGCAGTGTCTGGGCCCTGTTTTTCACATGTTCTGTTTTTGAGCCCAGTCACAGGCCTCAGAGAAGGCCGGTGCCCTTTGAGGCCTGAATGCTTCCTCTGCCAGTAGCAGGGCCCCAGGGCTTCTGACAGCAGCAGAGGCCCTGTAAGGAGTGGCCTCGAGCGGTCAGGTGGGCTCAGCTGAGCCACCTCCACTGGCCTGGGTCCTGTTCCTGGGGCTCCCAGCTCTGTCTGCCTTGACCTCTCCATGCCCCCTGCTCCAGGGCTCACCTGCTGCCGTCGCCGTGCCAACGGAACCCTCAGGCTGGGCAGAGCATTGTGAAATTACAGCCTCCCCTCCCCCGCCGCTGGGGCCTGGGCCCAGGGCTGGGAGCTTGCAAGGCAAAGACACACCACAGCTCAGCTTCTCCTGAGCTGCTCCAGAGCTCGACCCCCCGGGGCCCCGGGGCCCCAGGGCTGGGGCTCAGAGCAGGAAAGGGCGTTTTATTGGAATGTCCTTTCCTTCTTGATGATTCCTACAAACCGTTTTAAGCTCTGTACATATAGAAAAGCAACATGTGTCATGCCATTTGGGACATGCTGTTCACATGTCTAGCTCCACTAAAACCCTCCTCAGCATATTTCCGAGGCATCAAGGATGAACCAGGAACAGTGCACGGCCCTGACAAATCTGCTTCACTGTCCCAGCTTTAACAGACATCTGAGTGTCACACTACATGGCAGGTCCTGCCAGGGCAACAGCAGGGGAAGCTTCACTCGCACAGTGCTACAGCATGGGCTTCCCTCCTAGTGAACGGGTGCAGCAGGGCAAACTCCTGTCACAGAGAATGGGCACAACCACACTGCAAGCTTCATTCACACATGGTCTGGCTTCCGACAGCAAAGCAAGCCTCCTACATTGCACATACTGCACTGTAAAGCGTTAGTCTTTGGACAGCAGAGCTATCCCTCTGCATCACACATACTGGACACCCTGAAGGGCCTCCTCCAGATTGAATTGTTACTGGATCGCCGTCCTATCCCCCTGCCCCAAACCTCTCCCATTGACTGTCAGCATGCTTCTCCTTACCTTCCTGCAGATACAGCACCCCTCTAGGCCTAACGGATGGCACGCCAAGCTTCACGGGGCACTTTAAGGTATTCAGTCTCCACCTTTTATCTGTCCTGCTCCTCATTTCACCACGAAGAACCACTGGCAGTATTTCAACATCATTTTGAAACTGAAGTTATGGAACAGCTACAAAACCAGGGGAATGGCGCGGCAGGGGATTTCATTCCATTTCATTCTGCCCTTTGGCTGTGTGTGCGCAGTGTCAGAAGAGTTTGAGGACTGCAGAAGACACTGGAATAGATTTCTGGGCGAAAGCGCCAGAGATTCTGGCCCCTGCCCCGATCGCCTTACAAACGCCTTACAAACGCCTGGCGGGCAAATGTCTGAGTTGGACACTCAGCGCAGTACCTGAGGAAATTAGAGTGAGGTTTGACTCAGGGACAAGCCTGCCAACCTATGTACTATGGCAGCTGAATGGGGGCATGGGGTCCTCATGTCTCAGGGATCTGCTTCTCTTATCCAAAACATCTTGCCTCCCATCAGCCTTAGCACCTAGCATATGGTAATGAGTGGAGTCTCTACACTTCCCCCGTTGCACATTTGTCAATTCCCAGAGCTCTGTGGCAGACAGGGTAAATGTATCTATGTGTGAGAGAGAGAGGGAGCCAGATAGAGAGAGAGAAAGAGAGAGAGAGAGGGGGGGGAGCAGGCTCTGACAGTCACAATGAGAGAAAAGTGAAGTTGCATCCCCTCAAGCACTCCCCTGCACCCATCAACACAACGGCAAAGTTAGCTTGCATGTTCCCCGTTCTCCCCACTAACCCACCCACCCACCCTCCTCTCTTTCAGGACTTGCAGAGTGCCTAGAGACCCTGGAAATGATGGCAGCGGAGCATGGTACAAACACAAATATCAAAATAGAACTATTCCCCTACTGTCTACAAAACCAAGGAACTACTTCACCTTTGTTTTTTTCCACTTCACATTACAAGAGAAAGACGTCCTTCGTTGGCCCTTTTTACGCACTACCATTCGGTTTACACATTTCATCCTGTTGAGTCTCCCAGTCGGCAAGAGCTATATATTTGGGTGGGTGATCCCAATGAAGTCAATGGAAATAGAGAAGGTGTTAGAACGGTGATGATTGTGTGCTGCAAGTGTCTTTCCCTTGAAGTCCATAGATATCATGGCCTTGACTAGGGGGTGGTCGAAGTGGCCGATAATTTGCTCAGCAGAAAAAATGCAGAATTTTGGGCAAATTCTGCCACTTCGCCTGCTCTGCCCACAGAGAGAAATTGCCAATTTCAGGCTTTTTCTCCCTGAAATTCGGTTTTTTTATGGGAAATGTTTTTTGGTGGCCACAAGAAGTTTCAGACTGAAAACAGATAGTTTGTGAAAAAAACACCATTTCAGATGGTTTGCCAGAAGACATTGATTTTTTCCATTAAATTTTGTTTTAGCGGTCAAAAACATGATATTTCAGGGAAAAAACACATTTCAGGAAGCAAAATCTGCATAGAAAATTGGCACAACAGCCAAAAAATGTCCCTGCAGACAGAACAGAGCTGGAGGCGAATTTAGGCAATATCGTTCCACCAGTAGTGAGGGTAACTTTGCCCACCCCTAGCCTTGACTAGGGGACTGAAAATGAATCTACAGGGACTGGCCACAAAGTCCAGATGAGGGTGTATTAAGAGCTATGCTTTTTCCTTTCTTATTGCTGCTTTTGTTTTCACACCTTAACCTACCTTTCTTCAGTGCAGTGTCTGGGACCTGTTTTTCACATGTTCTGTTTTTGAGCCCAGTCACAGGCCTCAGAGAAGGCCGGTGCCCTTTGAGGCCTGAATGCTTCCTCCACCAGTAGCAGGGCCCCAGGGCTTCTGACAGCAGCAGAGGCCCTGTGAGGAGTGGCCTCGAGCCGTCAGGTGGGCTCAGCTGAGCCACCTCCACTGGCCTGGGTCCTGTTCCTGGGGCTCCCAGCTCTGTCTGCCTTGACCTCTCCATGCCCCCTGCTCCAGGGCTCACCTGCTGCCGTCGCCGTGCCAACGGAACCCTCAGGCTGGGCAGAGCATTGTGAAATGACAGCCTCCCCTCCCCCGCCGGGGCCTGGGCCCAGGGCTGGGAGCTTGCAAGGCAAAGACACACCACAGCTCAGCTTCTCCTGAGCTGCTCCAGAGCTCGACCCCCCGGGGCCCCGGGGCCCCAGGGCTGGGGCTCAGAGCAGGAAAGGGCGTTTTATTGGAATGTCCTTTCCTTCTTGATGATTCCTACAAACCGTTTTAAGCTCTGTACATATAGAAAAGCAACATGTGTCATGCCATTTGGGACATGCTGTTCACATGTCTAGCTCCACTAAAACCCTCCTCAGCATATTTCCGAGGCATCAAGGATGAACCAGGAACAGTGCACGGCCCTGACAAATCTGCTTCACTGTCCCAGCTTTAACAGACATCTGAGTGTCACACTACATGGCAGGTCCTGCCAGGGCAACAGCAGGGGAAGCTTCACTCGCACAGTGCTACAGCATGGGCTTCCCTCCTAGTGAACGGGTGCAGCAGGGCAAACTCCTGTCACAGAGAATGGGCACAACCACACTGCAAGCTTCATTCACACATGGTCTGGCTTCCGACAGCAAAGCAAGCCTCCTACATTGCACATACTGCACTGTAAAGCGTTAGTCTTTGGACAGCAGAGCTTTCCCTCTGCATCACACATACTGGACACCCTGAAGGGCCTCCTCCAGATTGAATTGTTACTGGATCGCCGTCCTATCCCCCTGCCCCAAACCTCTCCCATTGACTGTCAGCATGCTTCTCCTTACCTTCCTGCAGATACAGCACCCCTCTAGGCCTAACGGATGGCACGCCAAGCTTCACGGGGCACTTTAAGGTATTCAGTCTCCACCTTTTATCTGTCCTGCTCCTCATTTCACCACGAAGAACCACTGGCAGTATTTCAACATCATTTTGAAACTGAAGTTATGGAACAGCTACAAAACCAGGGGAATGGCGCGGCAGGGGATTTCATTCCATTTCATTCTGCCCTTTGGCTGTGTGTGCGCAGTGTCAGAAGAGTTTGAGGACTGCAGAAGACACTGGAATAGATTTCTGGGCGAAAGCGCCAGAGATTCTGGCCCCTGCCCCGATCGCCTTACAAACGCCTTACAAACGCCTGGCGGGCTTTGCCCTGGCGGGCAAATGTCTGAGTTGGACACTCAGCGCAGTACTTGAGGAAATTAGAGTGAGGTTTGACTCAGGGACAAGCCTGCCAACCTATGTACTATGGCAGCTGAATGGGGGCATGGGGTCCTCATGTCTCAGGGATCTGCTTCTCTTATCCAAAACATCTTGCCTCCCATCAGCCTTAGCACCTAGCATATGGTAATGAGTGGAGTCTCTACACTTCCCCCGTTGCACATTTGTCAATTCCCAGAGCTCTGTGGCAGACAGGGTAAATGTATCTATGTGTGAGAGAGAGAGGGAGCCAGATAGAGAGAGAGAAAGAGAGAGAGAGAGGGGGGGGATCAGGCTCTGACAGTCACAATGAGAGAAAAGTGAAGTTGCATCCCCTCAAGCACTCCCCTGCACCCATCAAAACAACAGCAAAGTTAGCTTGCATGTTCCTCGTTCTCCCCACTAACCCACCCACCCACCCTCCTCTCTTTCAGGACTTGCAGAGTGCCTAGAGACCCTGGAAATGATGGCAGCGGAGCATGGTACAAACACAAATATCAAAATAGAACTATTCCCCTACTGTCTACAAAACCAAGGAACTACTTCACCTTTGTTTTTTTCCACTTCACATTACAAGAGAAAGACGTCCTTCGTTGGCCCTTTTTACGCACTACCATTCGGTTTACACATTTCATCCTGTTGAGTCTCCCAGTCGGCAAGAGCTATATATTTGGGTGGGTGATCCCAATGAAGTCAATGGAAATAGAGAAGGTGTTAGAACGGTGATGATTGTGTGCTGCAAGTGTCTTTCCCTTGAAGTCCATAGATATCATGGCCTTGACTAGGGGGTGGTCGAAGTGGCCGATAATTTGCTCAGCAGAAAAAATGCAGAATTTTGGGCAAATTCTGCCACTTCGCCTGCTCTGCCCACAGAGAGAAATTGCCAATTTCAGGCTTTTTCTCCCTGAAATTCGGTTTTTTTATGGGAAATGTTTTTTGGTGGCCACAAGAAGTTTCAGACTGAAAACAGATAGTTTGTGAAAAAAACACCATTTCAGATGGTTTGCCAGAAGACATTGATTTTTTCCATTAAATTTTGTTTTAGCGGTCAAAAACATGATATTTCAGGGAAAAAACACATTTCAGGAAGCAAAATCTGCATAGAAAATTGGCACAACAGCCAAAAAATGTCCCTGCAGACAGAACAGAGCTGGAGGCGAATTTAGGCAATATCGTTCCACCAGTAGTGAGGGTAACTTTGCCCACCCCTAGCCTTGACTAGGGGACTGAAAATGAATCTACAGGGACTGGCCACAAAGTCCAGATGAGGGTGTATTAAGAGCTATGCTTTTTCCTTTCTTATTGCTGCTTTTGTTTTCACACCTTAACCTACCTTTCTTCAGTGCAGTGTCTGGGCCCTGTTTTTCACATGTTCTGTTTTTGAGCCCAGTCACAGGCCTCAGAGAAGGCCGGTGCCCTTTGAGGCCTGAATGCTTCCTCTGCCAGTAGCAGGGCCCCAGGGCTTCTGACAGCAGCAAGGGCCCTGTGAGGAGTGGCCTCGAGCGATCAGGTGGGCTCAGCTGAGCCACCTCCACTGGCCTGGGTCCTGTTCCTGGGGCTCCCAGCTCTGTCTGCCTTGACCTCTCCATGCCCCCTGCTCAAGGGCTCACCTGCTGCCGTCGCCGTGCCAACGGAACCCTCAGGCTGGGCAGAGCATTGTGAAATGACAGCCTCCCCTCCCCCGCCGGGGCCTGGGCCCAGGGCTGGGAGCTTGCAAGGCAAAGACACACCACAGCTCAGCTTCTCCTGAGCTGCTCCAGAGCTCGACCCCCCGGGGCCCCGGGGCCCCAGGGCTGGGGCTCAGAGCAGGAAAGGGCGTTTTATTGGAATGTCCTTTCCTTCTTGATGATTCCTACAAACCGTTTTAAGCTCTGTACATATAGAAAAGCAACATGTGTCATGCCATTTGGGACATGCTGTTCACATGTCTAGCTCCACTAAAACCCTCCTCAGCATATTTCCGAGGCATCAAGGATGAACCAGGAACAGTGCACGGCCCTGACAAATCTGCTTCACTGTCCCAGCTTTAACAGACATCTGAGTGTCACACTACATGGCAGGTCCTGCCAGGGCAACAGCAGGGGAAGCTTCACTCACACAGTGCTACAGCATGGGCTTCCCTCCTAGTGAACGGGTGCAGCAGGGCAAACTCCTGTCACAGAGAATGGGCACAACCACACTGCAAGCTTCATTCACACATGGTCTGGCTTCCGACAGCAAAGCAAGCCTCCTACATTGCACATACTGCACTGTAAAGCGTTAGTCTTTGGACAGCAGAGCTATCCCTCTGCATCACACATACTGGACACCCTGAAGGGCCTCCTCCAGATTGAATTGTTACTGGATCGCCGTCCTATCCCCCTGCCCCAAACCTCTCCCATTGACTGTCAGCATGCTTCTCCTTACCTTCCTGCAGATACAGCACCCCTCTTGGCCTAACGGATGGCACGCCAAGCTTCACGGGGCACTTTAAGGTATTCAGTCTCCACCTTTTATCTGTCCTGCTCCTCATTTCAAAACGAAGAACCACTGGCAGTATTTCAACATCATTTTGAAACTGAAGTTATGGAACAGCTACAAAACCAGGGGAATGGCGCGGCAGGGGATTTCATTCCATTTCATTCTGCCCTTTGGCTGTGTGTGCGCAGTGTCAGAAGAGTTTGAGGACTGCAGAAGACACTGGAATAGATTTCTGGGCGAAAGCGCCAGAGATTCTGGCCCCTGCCCCGATCGCCTTACAAACGCCTTACAAACGCCTGGCGGGCTTTGCCCTGGCGGGCAAATGTCTGAGTTGGACACTCAGCGCAGTACCTGAGGAAATTAGAGTGAGGTTTGACTCAGGGACAAGCCTGCCAACCTATGTACTATGGCAGCTGAATGGGGGTATGGGGTCCTCATGTCTCAGGGATCTGCTTCTCTTATCCAAAACATCTTGCCTCCCATCAGCCTTAGCACCTAGCATATGGTAATGAGTGGAGTCTCTACACTTCCCCCGTTGCACATTTGTCAATTCCCAGAGCTCTGTGGCAGACAGGGTAAATGTATCTATGTGTGAGAGAGAGAGGGAGCCAGATAGAGAGAGAGAAAGAGAGAGAGAGAGGGGGGGGGAGCAGGCTCTGACAGTCACAATGAGAGAAAAGTGAAGTTGCATCCCCTCAAGCACTCCCCTGCACCCATCAACACAACAGCAAAGTTAGCTTGCATGTTCCCCGTTCTCCCCACTAACCCACCCACCCACCCTCCTCTCTTTCAGGACTTGCAGAGTGCCTAGAGACCCTGGAAATGATGGCAGCGGAGCATGGTACAAACACAAATATCAAAATAGAACTATTCCCCTACTGTCTACAAAACCAAGGAACTACTTCACCTTTGTTTTTTTCCACTTCACATTACAAGAGAAAGACGTCCTTCGTTGGCCCTTTTTACGCACTACCATTCGGTTTACACATTTCATCCTGTTGAGTCTCCCAGTCGGCAAGAGCTATATATTTGGGTGGGTGATCCCAATGAAGTCAATGGAAATAGAGAAGGTGTTAGAACGGTGATGATTGTGTGCTGCAAGTGTCTTTCCCTTGAAGTCCATAGATATCATGGCCTTGACTAGGGGGTGGTCGAAGTGGCCGATAATTTGCTCAGCAGAAAAAATGCAGAATTTTGGGCAAATTCTGCCACTTCGCCTGCTCTGCCCACAGAGAGAAATTGCCAATTTCAGGCTTTTTCTCCCTGAAATTCGTTTTTTTTATGGGAAATGTTTTTTGGTGGCCACAAGAAGTTTCAGACTGAAAACAGATAGTTTGTGAAAAAAACACCATTTCAGATGGTTTGCCAGAAGACATTGATTTTTTCCATTAAATTTTGTTTTAGCGGTCAAAAACATGATATTTCAGGGAAAAAACACATTTCAGGAAGCAAAATCTGCATAGAAAATTGGCACAACAGCCAAAAAATGTCCCTGCAGACAGAACAGAGCTGGAGGCGAATTTAGGCAATATCGTTCCACCAGTAGTGAGGGTAACTTTGCCCACCCCTAGCCTTGACTAGGGGACTGAAAATGAATCTACAGGGACTGGCCACAAAGTCCAGATGAGGGTGTATTAAGAGCTATGCTTTTTCCTTTCTTATTGCTGCTTTTGTTTTCACACCTTAACCTACCTTTCTTCAGTGCAGTGTCTGGGCCCTGTTTTTCACATGTTCTGTTTTTGAGCCCAGTCACAGGCCTCAGAGAAGGCCGGTGCCCTTTGAGGCCTGAATGCTTCCTCTGCCAGTAGCAGGGCCCCAGGGCTTCTGACAGCAGCAAGGGCCCTGTGAGGAGTGGCCTCGAGCGATCAGGTGGGCTCAGCTGAGCCACCTCCACTGGCCTGGGTCCTGTTCCTGGGGCTCCCAGCTCTGTCTGCCTTGACCTCTCCATGCCCCCTGCTCCAGGGCTCACCTGCTGCCGTCGCCGTGCCAACGGAACCCTCAGGCTGGGCAGAGCATTGTGAAATGACAGTCTCCCCTCCCCCGCCGGGGCCTGGGCCCAGGGCTGGGAGCTTGCAAGGCAAAGACACACCACAGCTCAGCTTCTCCTGAGCTGCTCCAGAGCTCGACCCCCCGGGGCCCCGGGGCCCCAGGGCTGGGGCTCAGAGCAGGAAAGGGCGTTTTATTGGAATGTCCTTTCCTTCTTGATGATTCCTACAAACCGTTTTAAGCTCTGTACATATAGAAAAGCAACATGTGTCATGCCATTTGGGACATGCTGTTCACATGTCTAGCTCCACTAAAACCCTCCTCAGCATATTTCCGAGGCATCAAGGATGAACCAGGAACAGTGCACGGCCCTGACAAATCTGCTTCACTGTCCCAGCTTTAACAGACATCTGAGTGTCACACTACATGGCAGGTCCTGCCAGGGCAACAGCAGGGGAAGCTTCACTCGCACAGTGCTACAGCATGGGCTTCCCTCCTAGTGAACGGGTGCAGCAGGGCAAACTCCTGTCACAGAGAATGGGCACAACCACACTGCAAGCTTCATTCACACATGGTCTGGCTTCCGACAGCAAAGCAAGCCTCCTACATTGCACATACTGCACTGTAAAGCGTTAGTCTTTGGACAGCAGAGCTATCCCTCTGCATCACACATACTGGACACCCTGAAGGGCCTCCTCCAGATTGAATTGTTACTGGATCGCCGTCCTATCCCCCTGCCCCAAACCTCTCCCATTGACTGTCAGCATGCTTCTCCTTACCTTCCTGCAGATACAGCACCCCTCTAGGCCTAACGGATGGCACGCCAAGCTTCACGGGGCACTTTAAGGTATTCAGTCTCCACCTTTTATCTGTCCTGCTCCTCATTTCACCACGAAGAACCACTGGCAGTATTTCAACATCATTTTGAAACTGAAGTTATGGAACAGCTACAAAACCAGGGGAATGGCGCGGCAGGGGATTTCATTCCATTTCATTCTGCCCTTTGGCTGTGTGTGCGCAGTGTCAGAAGAGTTTGAGGACTGCAGAAGACACTGGAATAGATTTCTGGGCGAAAGCGCCAGAGATTCTGGCCCCTGCCCCGATCGCCTTACAAACGCCTTACAAACGCCTGGCGGGCAAATGTCTGAGTTGGACACTCAGCGCAGTACCTGAGGAAATTAGAGTGAGGTTTGACTCAGGGACAAGCCTGCCAACCTATGTACTATGGCAGCTGAATGGGGGCATGGGGTCCTCATGTCTCAGGGATCTGCTTCTCTTATCCAAAACATCTTGCCTCCCATCAGCCTTAGCACCTAGCATATGGTAATGAGTGGAGTCTCTACACTTCCCCCGTTGCACATTTGTCAATTCCCAGAGCTCTGTTGCAGACAGGGTAAATGTATCTATGTGTGAGAGAGAGAGGGAGCCAGATAGAGAGAGAGAAAGAGAGAGAGAGAGGGGGGGGGAGCAGGCTCTGACAGTCACAATGAGAGAAAAGTGAAGTTGCATCCCCTCAAGCACTCCCCTGCACCCATTAACACAGCAGCAAAGTTAGCTTGCATGTTCCCCGTTCTCCCCACTAACCCACCCACCCACCCTCCTCTCTTTCAGGACTTGCAGAGTGCCTAGAGACCCTGGAAATGATGGCAGCGGAGCATGGTACAAACACAAATATCAAAATAGAACTATTCCCCTACTGTCTACAAAACCAAGGAACTACTTCACCTTTGTTTTTTTCCACTTCACATTACAAGAGAAAGACGTCCTTCGTTGGCCCTTTTTACGCACTACCATTCGGTTTACACATTTCATCCTGTTGAGTCTCCCAGTCGGCAAGAGCTATATATTTGGGTGGGTGATCCCAATGAAGTCAATGGAAATAGAGAAGGTGTTAGAACGGTGATGATTGTGTGCTGCAAGTGTCTTTCCCTTGAAGTCCATAGATATCATGGCCTTGACTAGGGGGTGGTCGAAGTGGCCGATAATTTGCTCAGCAGAAAAAATGCAGAATTTTGGGCAAATTCTGCCACTTCGCCTGCTCTGCCCACAGAGAGAAATTGCCAATTTCAGGCTTTTTCTCCCTGAAATTCGTTTTTTTTATGGGAAATGTTTTTTGGTGGCCACAAGAAGTTTCAGACTGAAAACAGATAGTTTGTGAAAAAAACACCATTTCAGATGGTTTGCCAGAAGACATTGATTTTTTCCATTAAATTTTGTTTTAGCGGTCAAAAACATGATATTTCAGGGAAAAAACACATTTCAGGAAGCAAAATCTGCATAGAAAATTGGCACAACAGCCAAAAAATGTCCCTGCAGACAGAACAGAGCTGGAGGCGAATTTAGGCAATATCGTTCCACCAGTAGTGAGGGTAACTTTGCCCACCCCTAGCCTTGACTAGGGGACTGAAAATGAATCTACAGGGACTGGCCACAAAGTCCAGATGAGGGTGTATTAAGAGCTATGCTTTTTCCTTTCTTATTGCTGCTTTTGTTTTCACACCTTAACCTACCTTTCTTCAGTGCAGTGTCTGGGCCCTGTTTTTCACATGTTCTGTTTTTGAGCCCAGTCACAGGCCTCAGAGAAGGCCGGTGCCCTTTGAGGCCTGAATGCTTCCTCCGCCAGTAGCAGGGCCCCAGGGCTTCTGACAGCAGCAAGGGCCCTGTGAGGAGTGGCCTCGAGCGATCAGGTGGGCTCAGCTGAGCCACCTCCACTGGCCTGGGTCCTGTTCCTGGGGCTCCCAGCTCTGTCTGCCTTGACCTCTCCATGCCCCCTGCTCCAGGGCTCACCTGCTGCCGTCGCCGTGCCAACGGAACCCTCAGGCTGGGCAGAGCATTGTGAAATGACAGTCTCCCCTCCCCCGCCGCTGGGGCCTGGGCCCAGGGCTGGGAGCTTGCAAGGCAAAGACACACCTCAGCTCAGCTTCTCCTGAGCTGCTCCAGAGCTCGACCCCCCGGGGCCCCGGGGCCCCAGGGCTGGGGCTCAGAGCAGGAAAGGGCGTTTTATTGGAATGTCCTTTCCTTCTTGATGATTCCTACAAACCGTTTTAAGCTCTGTACATATAGAAAAGCAACATGTGTCATGCCATTTGGGACATGCTGTTCACATGTCTAGCTCCACTAAAACCCTCCTCAGCATATTTCCGAGGCATCAAGGATGAACCAGGAACAGTGCACGGCCCTGACAAATCTGCTTCACTGTCCCAGCTTTAACAGACATCTGAGTGTCACACTACATGGCAGGTCCTGCCAGGGCAACAGCAGGGGAAGCTTCACTCGCACAGTGCTACAGCATGGGCTTCCCTCCTAGTGAACGGGTGCAGCAGGGCAAACTCCTGTCACAGAGAATGGGCACAACCACACTGCAAGCTTCATTCACACATGGTCTGGCTTCCGACAGCAAAGCAAGCCTCCTACATTGCACATACTGCACTGTAAAGCGTTAGTCTTTGGACAGCAGAGCTATCCCTCTGCATCACACATACTGGACACCCTGAAGGGCCTCCTCCAGATTGAATTGTTACTGGATCGCCGTCCTATCCCCCTGCCCCAAACCTCTCCCATTGACTGTCAGCATGCTTCTCCTTACCTTCCTGCAGATACAGCACCCCTCTAGGCCTAACGGATGGCACGCCAAGCTTCACGGGGCACTTTAAGGTATTCAGTCTCCACCTTTTATCTGTCCTGCTCCTCATTTCACCACGAAGAACCACTGGCAGTATTTCAACATCATTTTGAAACTGAAGTTATGGAACAGCTACAAAACCAGGGGAATGGCGCGGCAGGGGATTTCATTCCATTTCATTCTGCCCTTTGGCTGTGTGTGCGCAGTGTCAGAAGAGTTTGAGGACTGCAGAAGACACTGGAATAGATTTCTGGGCGAAAGCGCCAGAGATTCTGGCCCCTGCCCCGATCGCCTTACAAACGCCTTACAAACGCCTGGCGGGCTTTGCCCTGGCGGGCAAATGTCTGAGTTGGACACTCAGCGCAGTACCTGAGGAAATTAGAGTGAGGTTTGACTCAGGGACAAGCCTGCCAACCTATGTACTATGGCAGCTGAATGGGGGCATGGGGTCCTCATGTCTCAGGGATCTGCTTCTCTTATCCAAAACATCTTGCCTCCCATCAGCCTTAGCACCTAGCATATGGTAATGAGTGGAGTCTCTACACTTCCCCCGTTGCACATTTGTCAATTCCCAGAGCTCTGTGGCAGACAGGGTAAATGTATCTATGTGTGAGAGAGAGAGGGAGCCAGATAGAGAGAGAGAAAGAGAGAGAGAGAGGGGGGGAGCAGGCTCTGACAGTCACAATGAGAGAAAAGTGAAGTTGCATCCCCTCAAGCACTCCCCTGCACCCATCAACACAACAGCAAAGTTAGCTTGCATGTTCCCCGTTCTCCCCACTAACCCACCCACCCACCCTCCTCTCTTTCAGGACTTGCAGAGTGCCTAGAGACCCTGGAAATGATGGCAGCGGAGCATGGTACAAACACAAATATCAAAATAGAACTATTCCCCTACTGTCTACAAAACCAAGGAACTACTTCACCTTTGTTTTTTTCCACTTCACATTACAAGAGAAAGACGTCCTTCGTTGGCCCTTTTTACGCACTACCATTCGGTTTACACATTTCATCCTGTTGAGTCTCCCAGTCGGCAAGAGCTATATATTTGGGTGGGTGATCCCAATGAAGTCAATGGAAATAGAGAAGGTGTTAGAACGGTGATGATTGTGTGCTGCAAGTGTCTTTCCCTTGAAGTCCATAGATATCATGGCCTTGACTAGGGGGTGGTCGAAGTGGCCGATAATTTGCTCAGCAGAAAAAATGCAGAATTTTGGGCAAATTCTGCCACTTCGCCTGCTCTGCCCACAGAGAGAAATTGCCAATTTCAGGCTTTTTCTCCCTGAAATTCGGTTTTTTTATGGGAAATGTTTTTTGGTGGCCACAAGAAGTTTCAGACTGAAAACAGATAGTTTGTGAAAAAAACACCATTTCAGATGGTTTGCCAGAAGACATTGATTTTTTCCATTAAATTTTGTTTTAGCGGTCAAAAACATGATATTTCAGGGAAAAAACACATTTCAGGAAGCAAAATCTGCATAGAAAATTGGCACAACAGCCAAAAAATGTCCCTGCAGACAGAACAGAGCTGGAGGCGAATTTAGGCAATATCGTTCCACCAGTAGTGAGGGTAACTTTGCCCACCCCTAGCCTTGACTAGGGGACTGAAAATGAATCTACAGGGACTGGCCACAAAGTCCAGATGAGGGTGTATTAAGAGCTATGCTTTTTCCTTTCTTATTGCTGCTTTTGTTTTCACACCTTAACCTACCTTTCTTCAGTGCAGTGTCTGGGCCCTGTTTTTCACATGTTCTGTTTTTGAGCCCAGTCACAGGCCTCAGAGAAGGCCGGTGCCCTTTGAGGCCTGAATGCTTCCTCTGCCAGTAGCAGGGCCCCAGGGCTTCTGACAGCAGCAAGGGCCCTGTGAGGAGTGGCCTCGAGCGATCAGGTGGGCTCAGCTGAGCCACCTCCACTGGCCTGGGTCCTGTTCCTGGGGCTCCCAGCTCTGTCTGCCTTGACCTCTCCATGCCCCCTGCTCCAGGGCTCACCTGCTGCCGTCGCTGTGCCAACGGAACCCTCAGGCTGGGCAGAGCATTGTGAAATGACAGTCTCCCCTCCCCCGCCGGGGCCTGGGCCCAGGGCTGGGAGCTTGCAAGGCAAAGACACACCACAGCTCAGCTTCTCCTGAGCTGCTCCAGAGCTCGACCCCCCGGGGCCCCGGGGCCCCAGGGCTGGGGCTCAGAGCAGGAAAGGGCGTTTTATTGGAATGTCCTTTCCTTCTTGATGATTCCTACAAACCGTTTTAAGCTCTGTACATATAGAAAAGCAACATGTGTCATGCCATTTGGGACATGCTGTTCACATGTCTAGCTCCACTAAAACCCTCCTCAGCATATTTCCGAGGCATCAAGGATGAACCAGGAACAGTGCACGGCCCTGACAAATCTGCTTCACTGTCCCAGCTTTAACAGACATCTGAGTGTCACACTACATGGCAGGTCCTGCCAGGGCAACAGCAGGGGAAGCTTCACTCGCACAGTGCTACAGCATGGGCTTCCCTCCTAGTGAACGGGTGCAGCAGGGCAAACTCCTGTCACAGAGAATGGGCACAACCACACTGCAAGCTTCATTCACACATGGTCTGGCTTCCGACAGCAAAGCAAGCCTCCTACATTGCACATACTGCACTGTAAAGCGTTAGTCTTTGGACAGCAGAGCTATCCCTCTGCATCACACATACTGGACACCCTGAAGGGCCTCCTCCAGATTGAATTGTTACTGGATCGCCGTCCTATCCCCCTGCCCCAAACCTCTCCCATTGACTGTCAGCATGCTTCTCCTTACCTTCCTGCAGATACAGCACCCCTCTAGGCCTAACGGATGGCACGCCAAGCTTCACGGGGCACTTTAAGGTATTCAGTCTCCACCTTTTCTCTGTCCTGCTCCTCATTTCACCACGAAGAACCACTGGCAGTATTTCAACATCATTTTGAAACTGAAGTTATGGAACAGCTACAAAACCAGGGGAATGGCGCGGCAGGGGATTTCATTCCATTTCATTCTGCCCTTTGGCTGTGTGTGCGCAGTGTCAGAAGAGTTTGAGGACTGCAGAAGACACTGGAATAGATTTCTGGGCGAAAGCGCCAGAGATTCTGGCCCCTGCCCCGATCGCCTTACAAACGCCTTACAAACGCCTGGCGGGCTTTGCCCTGGCGGGCAAATGTCTGAGTTGGACACTCAGCGCAGTACCTGAGGAAATTAGAGTGAGGTTTGACTCAGGGACAAGCCTGCCAACCTATGTACTATGGCAGCTGAATGGGGGCATGGGGTCCTCATGTCTCAGGGATCTGCTTCTCTTATCCAAAACATCTTGCCTCCCATCAGCCTTAGCACCTAGCATATGGTAATGAGTGGAGTCTCTACACTTCCCCCGTTGCACATTTGTCAATTCCCAGAGCTCTGTGGCAGACAGGGTAAATGTATCTATGTGTGAGAGAGAGAGGGAGCCAGATAGAGAGAGAGAAAGAGAGAGAGAGAGAGAGGGGGGGGAGCAGGCTCTGACAGTCACAATGAGAGAAAAGTGAAGTTGCATCCCCTCAAGCACTCCCCTGCACCCATCAACACAACAGCAAAGTTAGCTTGCATGTTCCCCGTTCTCCCCACTAACCCACCCACCCACCCTCCTCTCTTTCAGGACTTGCAGAGTGCCTAGAGACCCTGGAAATGATGGCAGCGGAGCATGGTACAAACACAAATATCAAAATAGAACTATTCCCCTACTGTCTACAAAACCAAGGAACTACTTCACCTTTGTTTTTTTCCACTTCACATTACAAGAGAAAGACGTCCTTCGTTGGCCCTTTTTACGCACTACCATTCGGTTTACACATTTCATCCTGTTGAGTCTCCCAGTCGGCAAGAGCTATATATTTGGGTGGGTGATCCCAATGAAGTCAATGGAAATAGAGAAGGTGTTAGAACGGTGATGATTGTGTGCTGCAAGTGTCTTTCCCTTGAAGTCCATAGATATCATGGCCTTGACTAGGGGGTGGTCGAAGTGGCCGATAATTTGCTCAGCAGAAAAAATGCAGAATTTTGGGCAAATTCTGCCACTTCGCCTGCTCTGCCCACAGAGAGAAATTGCCAATTTCAGGCTTTTTCTCCCTGAAATTCGGTTTTTTTATGGGAAATGTTTTTTGGTGGCCACAAGAAGTTTCAGACTGAAAACAGATAGTTTGTGAAAAAAACACCATTTCAGATGGTTTGCCAGAAGACATTGATTTTTTCCATTAAATTTTGTTTTAGCGGTCAAAAACATGATATTTCAGGGAAAAAACACATTTCAGGAAGCAAAATCTGCATAGAAAATTGGCACAACAGCCAAAAAATGTCCCTGCAGACAGAACAGAGCTGGAGGCGAATTTAGGCAATATCGTTCCACCAGTAGTGAGGGTAACTTTGCCCACCCCTAGCCTTGACTAGGGGACTGAAAATGAATCTACAGGGACTGGCCACAAAGTCCAGATGAGGGTGTATTAAGAGCTATGCTTTTTCCTTTCTTATTGGTGCTTTTGTTTTCACACCTTAACCTACCTTTCTTCAGTGCAGTGTCTGGGCCCTGTTTTTCACATGTTCTGTTTTTGAGCCCAGTCACAGGCCTCAGAGAAGGCCGGTGCCCTTTGAGGCCTGAATGCTTCCTCTGCCAGTAGCAGGGCCCCAGGGCTTCTGACAGCAGCAAGGGCCCTGTGAGGAGTGGCCTCGAGCGATCAGGTGGGCTCAGCTGAGCCACCTCCACTGGCCTGGGTCCTGTTCCTGGGGCTCCCAGCTCTGTCTGCCTTGACCTCTCCATGCCCCCTGCTCCAGGGCTCACCTGCTGCCGTCGCCGTGCCAACGGAACCCTCAGGCTGGGCAGAGCATTGTGAAATGACAGCCTCCCCTCCCCCGCCGGGGCCTGGGCCCAGGGCTGGGAGCTTGCAAGGCAAAGACACACCACAGCTCAGCTTCTCCTGAGCTGCTCCAGAGCTCGACCCCCCGGGGCCCCGGGGCCCCAGGGCTAGGGCTCAGAGCAGGAAAGGGCGTTTTATTGGAATGTCCTTTCCTTCTTGATGATTCCTACAAACCGTTTTAAGCTCTGTACATATAGAAAAGCAACATGTGTCATGCCATTTGGGACATGCTGTTCACATGTCTAGCTCCACTAAAACCCTCCTCAGCATATTTCCGAGGCATCAAGGATGAACCAGGAACAGTGCACGGCCCTGACAAATCTGCTTCACTGTCCCAGCTTTAACAGACATCTGAGTGTCACACTACATGGCAGGTCCTGCCAGGGCAACAGCAGGGGAAGCTTCACTCGCACAGTGCTACAGCATGGGCTTCCCTCCTAGTGAACGGGTGCAGCAGGGCAAACTCCTGTCACAGAGAATGGGCACAACCACACTGCAAGCTTCATTCACACATGGTCTGGCTTCCGACAGCAAAGCAAGCCTCCTACATTGCACATACTGCACTGTAAAGTGTTAGTCTTTGGACAGCAGAGCTATCCCTCTGCATCACACATACTGGACACCCTGAAGGGCCTCCTCCAGATTGAATTGTTACTGGATCGCCGTCCTATCCCCCTGCCCCAAACCTCTCCCATTGACTGTCAGCATGCTTCTCCTTACCTTCCTGCAGATACAGCACCCCTCTAGGCCTAACGGATGGCACGCCAAGCTTCACGGGGCACTTTAAGGTATTCAGTCTCCACCTTTTATCTGTCCTGCTCCTCATTTCACCACGAAGAACCACTGGCAGTATTTCAACATCATTTTGAAACTGAAGTTATGGAACAGCTACAAAACCAGGGGAATGGCGCGGCAGGGGATTTCATTCCATTTCATTCTGCCCTTTGGCTGTGTGTGCGCAGTGTCAGAAGAGTTTGAGGACTGCAGAAGACACTGGAATAGATTTCTGGGCGAAAGCGCCAGAGATTCTGGCCCCTGCCCCGATCGCCTTACAAACGCCTTACAAACGCCTGGCGGGCTTTGCCCTGGCGGGCAAATGTCTGAGTTGGACACTCAGCGCAGTACCTGAGGAAATTAGAGTGAGGTTTGACTCAGGGACAAGCCTGCCAACCTATGTACTATGGCAGCTGAATGGGGGCATGGGGTCCTCATGTCTCAGGGATCTGCTTCTCTTATCCAAAACATCTTGCCTCCCATCAGCCTTAGCACCTAGCATATGGTAATGAGTGGAGTCTCTACACTTCCCCCGTTGCACATTTGTCAATTCCCAGAGCTCTGTGGCAGACAGGGTAAATGTATCTATGTGTGAGAGAGAGAGGGAGCCAGATAGAGAGAGAGAAAGAGAGAGAGAGAGGGGGGAGCAGGCTCTGACAGTCACAATGAGAGAAAAGTGAAGTTGCATCCCCTCAAGCACTCCCCTGCACCCATCAACACAACAGCAAAGTTAGCTTGCATGTTCCCCGTTCTCCCCACTAACCCACCCACCCACCCTCCTCTCTTTCAGGACTTGCAGAGTGCCTAGAGACCCTGGAAATGATGGCAGCGGAGCATGGTACAAACACAAATATCAAAATAGAACTATTCCCCTACTGTCTACAAAACCAAGGAACTACTTCACCTTTGTTTTTTTCCACTTCACATTACAAGAGAAAGACGTCCTTCGTTGGCCCTTTTTACGCACTACCATTCGGTTTACACATTTCATCCTGTTGAGTCTCCCAGTCGGCAAGAGCTATATATTTGGGTGGGTGATCCCAATGAAGTCAATGGAAATAGAGAAGGTGTTAGAACGGTGATGATTGTGTGCTGCAAGTGTCTTTCCCTTGAAGTCCATAGATATCATGGCCTTGACTAGGGGGTGGTCGAAGTGGCCGATAATTTGCTCAGCAGAAAAAATGCAGAATTTTGGGCAAATTCTGCCACTTCGCCTGCTCTGCCCACAGAGAGAAATTGCCAATTTCAGGCTTTTTCTCCCTGAAATTCGGTTTTTTTATGGGAAATGTTTTTTGGTGGCCACAAGAAGTTTCAGACTGAAAACAGATAGTTTGTGAAAAAAACACCATTTCAGATGGTTTGCCAGAAGACATTGATTTTTTCCATTAAATTTTGTTTTAGCGGTCAAAAACATGATATTTCAGGGAAAAAACACATTTCAGGAAGCAAAATCTGCATAGAAAATTGGCACAACAGCCAAAAAATGTCCCTGCAGACAGAACAGAGCTGGAGGCGAATTTAGGCAATATCGTTCCACCAGTAGTGAGGGTAACTTTGCCCACCCCTAGCCTTGACTAGGGGACTGAAAATGAATCTACAGGGACTGGCCACAAAGTCCAGATGAGGGTGTATTAAGAGCTATGCTTTTTCCTTTCTTATTGCTGCTTTTGTTTTCACACCTTAACCTACCTTTCTTCAGTGCAGTGTCTGGGCCCTGTTTTTCACATGTTCTGTTTTTGAGCCCAGTCACAGGCCTCAGAGAAGGCCGGTGCCCTTTGAGGCCTGAATGCTTCCTCTGCCAGTAGCAGGGCCCCAGGGCTTCTGACAGCAGCAAGGGCCCTGTGAGGAGTGGCCTCGAGCGATCAGGTGGGCTCAGCTGAGCCACCTCCTCTGGTCTGGGTCCTGTTCCTGGGGCTCCCAGCTCTGTCTGCCTTGACCTCTCCATGCCCCCTGCTCCAGGGCTCACCTGCTGCCGTCGCCGTGCCAACGGAACCCTCAGGCTGGGCAGAGCATTGTGAAATGACAGCCTCCCCTCCCCCGCCGGGGCCTGGGCCCAGGGCTGGGAGCTTGCAAGGCAAAGACACACCACAGCTCAGCTTCTCCTGAGCTGCTCCAGAGCTCGACCCCCCGGGGCCCCGGGGCCCCAGGGCTGGGGCTCAGAGCAGGAAAGGGCGTTTTATTGGAATGTCCTTTCCTTCTTGATGATTCCTACAAACCGTTTTAAGCTCTGTACATATAGAAAAGCAACATGTGTCATGCCATTTGGGACATGCTGTTCACATGTCTAGCTCCACTAAAACCCTCCTCAGCATATTTCCGAGGCATCAAGGATGAACCAGGAACAGTGCACGGCCCTGACAAATCTGCTTCACTGTCCCAGCTTTAACAGACATCTGAGTGTCACACTACATGGCAGGTCCTGCCAGGGCAACAGCAGGGGAAGCTTCACTCGCACAGTGCTACAGCATGGGCTTCCCTCCTAGTGAACGGGTGCAGCAGGGCAAACTCCTGTCACAGAGAATGGGCACAACCACACTGCAAGCTTCATTCACACATGGTCTGGCTTCCGACAGCAAAGCAAGCCTCCTACATTGCACATACTGCACTGTAAAGCGTTAGTCTTTGGACAGCAGAGCTATCCCTCTGCATCACACATACTGGACACCCTGAAGGGCCTCCTCCAGATTGAATTGTTACTGGATCGCCGTCCTATCCCCCTGCCCCAAACCTCTCCCATTGACTGTCAGCATGCTTCTCCTTACCTTCCTGCAGATACAGCACCCCTCTAGGCCTAACGGATGGCACGCCAAGCTTCACGGGGCACTTTAAGGTATTCAGTCTCCACCTTTTATCTGTCCTGCTCCTCATTTCACCACGAAGAACCACTGGCAGTATTTCAACATCATTTTGAAACTGAAGTTATGGAACAGCTCCAAAACCAGGGGAATGGCGCGGCAGGGGATTTCATTCCATTTCATTCTGCCCTTTGGCTGTGTGTGCGCAGTGTCAGAAGAGTTTGAGGACTGCAGAAGACACTGGAATAGATTTCTGGGCGAAAGCGCCAGAGATTCTGGCCCCTGCCCCGATCGCCTTACAAACGCCTTACAAACGCCTGGCGGGCTTTGCCCTGGCGGGCAAATGTCTGAGTTGGACACTCAGCGCAGTACCTGAGGAAATTAGAGTGAGGTTTGACTCAGGGACAAGCCTGCCAACCTATGTACTATGGCAGCTGAATGGGGGCATGGGGTCCTCATGTCTCAGGGATCTGCTTCTCTTATCCAAAACATCTTGCCTCCCATCAGCCTTAGCACCTAGCATATGGTAATGAGTGGAGTCTCTACACTTCCCCCGTTGCACATTTGTCAATTCCCAGAGCTCTGTGGCAGACAGGGTAAATGTATCTATGTGTGAGAGAGAGAGGGAGCCAGATAGAGAGAGAGAAAGAGAGAGAGAGAGGGGGGGGGAGCAGGCTCTGACAGTCACAATGAGAGAAAAGTGAAGTTGCATCCCCTCAAGCACTCCCCTGCACCCATCAACACAACAGCAAAGTTAGCTTGCATGTTCCCCGTTCTCCCCACTAACCCACCCACCCACCCTCCTCTCTTTCAGGACTTGCAGAGTGCCTAGAGACCCTGGAAATGATGGCAGCGGAGCATGGTACAAACACAAATATCAAAATAGAACTATTCCCCTACTGTCTACAAAACCAAGGAACTACTTCACCTTTGTTTTTTTCCACTTCACATTACAAGAGAAAGACGTCCTTCGTTGGCCCTTTTTACGCACTACCATTCGGTTTACACATTTCATCCTGTTGAGTCTCCCAGTCGGCAAGAGCTATATATTTGGGTGGGTGATCCCAATGAAGTCAATGGAAATAGAGAAGGTGTTAGAACGGTGATGATTGTGTGCTGCAAGTGTCTTTCCCTTGAAGTCCATAGATATCATGGCCTTGACTAGGGGGTGGTCGAAGTGGCCGATAATTTGCTCAGCAGAAAAAATGCAGAATTTTGGGCAAATTCTGCCACTTCGCCTGCTCTGCCCACAGAGAGAAATTGCCAATTTCAGGCTTTTTCTCCCTGAAATTCGGTTTTTTTATGGGAAATGTTTTTTGGTGGCCACAAGAAGTTTCAGACTGAAAACAGATAGTTTGTGAAAAAAACACCATTTCAGATGGTTTGCCAGAAGACATTGATTTTTTCCATTAAATTTTGTTTTAGCGGTCAAAAACATGATATTTCAGGGAAAAAACACATTTCAGGAAGCAAAATCTGCATAGAAAATTGGCACAACAGCCAAAAAATGTCCCTGCAGACAGAACAGAGCTGGAGGCGAATTTAGGCAATATCGTTCCACCAGTAGTGAGGGTAACTTTGCCCACCCCTAGCCTTGACTAGGGGACTGAAAATTAATCTACAGGGACTGGCCACAAAGTCCAGATGAGGGTGTATTAAGAGCTATGCTTTTTCCTTTCTTATTGCTGCTTTTGTTTTCACACCTTAACCTACCTTTCTTCAGTGCAGTGTCTGGGCCCTGTTTTTCACATGTTCTGTTTTTGAGCCCAGTCACAGGCCTCAGAGAAGGCCGGTGCCCTTTGAGGCCTGAATGCTTCCTCTGCCAGTAGCAGGGCCCCAGGGCTTCTGACAGCAGCAGAGGCCCTGTAAGGAGTGGCCTCGAGCGGTCAGGTGGGCTCAGCTGAGCCACCTCCACTGGCCTGGGTCCTGTTCCTGGGGCTCCCAGCTCTGTCTGCCTTGACCTCTCCATGCCCCCTGCTCCAGGGCTCACCTGCTGCCGTCGCCGTGCCAACGGAACCCTCAGGCTGGGCAGAGCATTGTGAAATTACAGCCTCCCCTCCCCCGCCGCTGGGGCCTGGGCCCAGGGCTGGGAGCTTGCAAGGCAAAGACACACCACAGCTCAGCTTCTCCTGAGCTGCTCCAGAGCTCGACCCCCCGGTGCCCCGGGGCCCCAGGGCTGGGGCTCAGAGCAGGAAAGGGCGTTTTATTGGAATGTCCTTTCCTTCTTGATGATTCCTACAAACCGTTTTAAGCTCTGTACATATAGAAAAGCAACATGTGTCATGCCATTTGGGACATGCTGTTCACATGTCTAGCTCCACTAAAACCCTCCTCAGCATATTTCCGAGGCATCAAGGATGAACCAGGAACAGTGCACGGCCCTGACAAATCTGCTTCACTGTCCCAGCTTTAACAGACATCTGAGTGTCACACTACATGGCAGGTCCTGCCAGGGCAACAGCAGGGGAAGCTTCACTCGCACAGTGCTACAGCATGGGCTTCCCTCCTAGTGAACGGGTGCAGCAGGGCAAACTCCTGTCACAGAGAATGGGCACAACCACACTGCAAGCTTCATTCACACATGGTCTGGCTTCCGACAGCAAAGCAAGCCTCCTACATTGCACATACTGCACTGTAAAGCGTTAGTCTTTGGACAGCAGAGCTATCCCTCTGCATCACACATACTGGACACCCTGAAGGGCCTCCTCCAGATTGAATTGTTACTGGATCGCCGTCCTATCCCCCTGCCCCAAACCTCTCCCATTGACTGTCAGCATGCTTCTCCTTACCTTCCTGCAGATACAGCACCCCTCTAGGCCTAACGGATGGCACGCCAAGCTTCACGGGGCACTTTAAGGTATTCAGTCTCCACCTTTTATCTGTCCTGCTCCTCATTTCACCACGAAGAACCACTGGCAGTATTTCAACATCATTTTGAAACTGAAGTTATGGAACAGCTACAAAACCAGGGGAATGGCGCGGCAGGGGATTTCATTCCATTTCATTCTGCCCTTTGGCTGTGTGTGCGCAGTGTCAGAAGAGTTTGAGGACTGCAGAAGACACTGGAATAGATTTCTGGGCGAAAGCGCCAGAGATTCTGGCCCCTGCCCCGATCGCCTTACAAACGCCTTACAAACGCCTGGCGGGCAAATGTCTGAGTTGGACACTCAGCGCAGTACCTGAGGAAATTAGAGTGAGGTTTGACTCAGGGACAAGCCTGCCAACCTATGTACTATGGCAGCTGAATGGGGGCATGGGGTCCTCATGTCTCAGGGATCTGCTTCTCTTATCCAAAACATCTTGCCTCCCATCAGCCTTAGCACCTAGCATATGGTAATGAGTGGAGTCTCTACACTTCCCCCGTTGCACATTTGTCAATTCCCAGAGCTCTGTGGCAGACAGGGTAAATGTATCTATGTGTGAGAGAGAGAGGGAGCCAGATAGAGAGAGAGAAAGAGAGAGAGAGAGGGGGGGGAGCAGGCTCTGACAGTCACAATGAGAGAAAAGTGAAGTTGCATCCCCTCAAGCACTCCCCTGCACCCATCAACACAACAGCAAAGTTAGCTTGCATGTTCCCCGTTCTCCCCACTAACCCACCCACCCACCCTCCTCTCTTTCAGGACTTGCAGAGTGCCTAGAGACCCTGGAAATGATGGCAGCGGAGCATGGTACAAACACAAATATCAAAATAGAACTATTCCCCTACTGTCTACAAAACCAAGGAACTACTTCACCTTTGTTTTTTTCCACTTCACATTACAAGAGAAAGACGTCCTTCGTTGGCCCTTTTTACGCACTACCATTCGGTTTACACATTTCATCCTGTTGAGTCTCCCAGTCGGCAAGAGCTATATATTTGGGTGGGTGATCCCAATGAAGTCAATGGAAATAGAGAAGGTGTTAGAACGGTGATGATTGTGTGCTGCAAGTGTCTTTCCCTTGAAGTCCATAGATATCATGGCCTTGACTAGGGGGTGGTCGAAGTGGCCGATAATTTGCTCAGCAGAAAAAATGCAGAATTTTGGGCAAATTCTGCCACTTCGCCTGCTCTGCCCACAGAGAGAAATTGCCAATTTCAGGCTTTTTCTCCCTGAAATTCGTTTTTTTTATGGGAAATGTTTTTTGGTGGCCACAAGAAGTTTCAGACTGAAAACAGATAGTTTGTGAAAAAAACACCATTTCAGATGGTTTGCCAGAAGACATTGATTTTTTCCATTAAATTTTGTTTTAGCGGTCAAAAACATGATATTTCAGGGAAAAAACACATTTCAGGAAGCAAAATCTGCATAGAAAATTGGCACAACAGCCAAAAAATGTCCCTGCAGACAGAACAGAGCTGGAGGCGAATTTAGGCAATATCGTTCCACCAGTAGTGAGGGTAACTTTGCCCACCCCTAGCCTTGACTAGGGGACTGAAAATGAATCTACAGGGACTGGCCACAAAGTCCAGATGAGGGTGTATTAAGAGCTATGCTTTTTCCTTTCTTATTGCTGCTTTTGTTTTCACACCTTAACCTACCTTTCTTCAGTGCAGTGTCTGGGACCTGTTTTTCACATGTTCTGTTTTTGAGCCCAGTCACAGGCCTCAGAGAAGGCCGGTGCCCTTTGAGGCCTGAATGCTTCCTCCACCAGTAGCAGGGCCCCAGGGCTTCTGACAGCAGCAGAGGCCCTGTGAGGAGTGGCCTCGAGCCGTCAGGTGGGCTCAGCTGAGCCACCTCCACTGGCCTGGGTCCTGTTCCTGGGGCTCCCAGCTCTGTCTGCCTTGACCTCTCCATGCCCCCTGCTCCAGGGCTCACCTGCTGCCGTCGCCGTGCCAACGGAACCCTCAGGCTGGGCAGAGCATTGTGAAATGACAGCCTCCCCTCCCCCGCCGGGGCCTGGGCCCAGGGCTGGGAGCTTGCAAGGCAAAGACACACCACAGCTCAGCTTCTCCTGAGCTGCTCCAGAGCTCGACCCCCCGGGGCCCCGGGGCCCCAGGGCTGGGGCTCAGAGCAGGAAAGGGCGTTTTATTGGAATGTCCTTTCCTTCTTGATGATTCCTACAAACCGTTTTAAGCTCTGTACATATAGAAAAGCAACATGTGTCATGCCATTTGGGACATGCTGTTCACATGTCTAGCTCCACTAAAACCCTCCTCAGCATATTTCCGAGGCATCAAGGATGAACCAGGAACAGTGCACGGCCCTGACAAATCTGCTTCACTGTCCCAGCTTTAACAGACATCTGAGTGTCACACTACATGGCAGGTCCTGCCAGGGCAACAGCAGGGGAAGCTTCACTCGCACAGTGCTACAGCATGGGCTTCCCTCCTAGTGAACGGGTGCAGCAGGGCAAACTCCTGTCACAGAGAATGGGCACAACCACACTGCAAGCGTCACTCACACATGGTCTGGCTTCCGACAGCAAAGCAAGCCTCCTACATTGCACATACTGCACTGTAAAGCGTTAGTCTTTGGACAGCAGAGCTATCCCTCTGCATCACACATACTGGACACCCTGAAGGGCCTCCTCCAGATTGAATTGTTACTGGATCGCCGTCCTATCCCCCTGCCCCAAACCTCTCCCATTGACTGTCAGCATGCTTCTCCTTACCTTCCTGCAGATACAGCACCCCTCTAGGCCTAACGGATGGCACGCCAAGCTTCACGGGGCACTTTAAGGTATTCAGTCTCCACCTTTTATCTGTCCTGCTCCTCATTTCACCACGAAGAACCACTGGCAGTATTTCAACATCATTTTGAAACTGAAGTTATGGAACAGCTACAAAACCAGGGGAATGGCGCGGCAGGGGATTTCATTCCATTTCATTCTGCCCTTTGGCTGTGTGTGCGCAGTGTCAGAAGAGTTTGAGGACTGCAGAAGACACTGGAATAGATTTCTGGGCGAAAGCGCCAGAGATTCTGGCCCCTGCCCCGATCGCCTTACAAACGCCTTACAAACGCCTGGCGGGCTTTGCCCTGGCGGGCAAATGTCTGAGTTGGACACTCAGCGCAGTACCTGAGGAAATTAGAGTGAGGTTTGACTCAGGGACAAGCCTGCCAACCTATGTACTATGGCAGCTGAATGGGGGCATGGGGTCCTCATGTCTCAGGGATCTGCTTCTCTTATCCAAAACATCTTGCCTCCCATCAGCCTTAGCACCTAGCATATGGTAATGAGTGGAGTCTCTACACTTCCCCCGTTGCACATTTGTCAATTCCCAGAGCTCTGTGGCAGACAGGGTAAATGTATCTATGTGTGAGAGAGAGAGGGAGCCAGATAGAGAGAGAGAAAGAGAGAGAGAGAGGGGGGGGATCAGGCTCTGACAGTCACAATGAGAGAAAAGTGAAGTTGCATCCCCTCAAGCACTCCCCTGCACCCATCAACACAACAGCAAAGTTAGCTTGCATGTTCCTCGTTCTCCCCACTAACCCACCCACCCACCCTCCTCTCTTTCAGGACTTGCAGAGTGCCTAGAGACCCTGGAAATGATGGCAGCGGAGCATGGTACAAACACAAATATCAAAATAGAACTATTCCCCTACTGTCTACAAAACCAAGGAACTACTTCACCTTTGTTTTTTTCCACTTCACATTACAAGAGAAAGACGTCCTTCGTTGGCCCTTTTTACGCACTACCATTCGGTTTACACATTTCATCCTGTTGAGTCTCCCAGTCGGCAAGAGCTATATATTTGGGTGGGTGATCCCAATGAAGTCAATGGAAATAGAGAAGGTGTTAGAACGGTGATGATTGTGTGCTGCAAGTGTCTTTCCCTTGAAGTCCATAGATATCATGGCCTTGACTAGGGGGTGGTCGAAGTGGCCGATAATTTGCTCAGCAGAAAAAATGCAGAATTTTGGGCAAATTCTGCCACTTCGCCTGCTCTGCCCACAGAGAGAAATTGCCAATTTCAGGCTTTTTCTCCCTGAAATTCGGTTTTTTTATGGGAAATGTTTTTTGGTGGCCACAAGAAGTTTCAGACTGAAAACAGATAGTTTGTGAAAAAAACACCATTTCAGATGGTTTGCCAGAAGACATTGATTTTTTCCATTAAATTTTGTTTTAGCGGTCAAAAACATGATATTTCAGGGAAAAAACACATTTCAGGAAGCAAAATCTGCATAGAAAATTGGCACAACAGCCAAAAAATGTCCCTGCAGACAGAACAGAGCTGGAGGCGAATTTAGGCAATATCGTTCCACCAGTAGTGAGGGTAACTTTGCCCACCCCTAGCCTTGACTAGGGGACTGAAAATGAATCTACAGGGACTGGCCACAAAGTCCAGATGAGGGTGTATTAAGAGCTATGCTTTTTCCTTTCTTATTGCTGCTTTTGTTTTCACACCTTAACCTACCTTTCTTCAGTGCAGTGTCTGGGCCCTGTTTTTCACATGTTCTGTTTTTGAGCCCAGTCACAGGCCTCAGAGAAGGCCGGTGCCCTTTGAGGCCTGAATGCTTCCTCTGCCAGTAGCAGGGCCCCAGGGCTTCTGACAGCAGCAAGGGCCCTGTGAGGAGTGGCCTCGAGCGATCAGGTGGGCTCAGCTGAGCCACCTCCACTGGCCTGGGTCCTGTTCCTGGGGCTCCCAGCTCTGTCTGCCTTGACCTCTCCATGCCCCCTGCTCAAGGGCTCACCTGCTGCCGTCGCCGTGCCAACGGAACCCTCAGGCTGGGCAGAGCATTGTGAAATGACAGCCTCCCCTCCCCCGCCGGGGCCTGGGCCCAGGGCTGGGAGCTTGCAAGGCAAAGACACACCACAGCTCAGCTTCTCCTGAGCTGCTCCAGAGCTCGACCCCCCGGGGCCCCGGGGCCCCAGGGCTGGGGCTCAGAGCAGGAAAGGGCGTTTTATTGGAATGTCTTTTCCTTCTTGATGATTCCTACAAACCGTTTTAAGCTCTGTACATATAGAAAAGCAACATGTGTCATGCCATTTGGGACATGCTGTTCACATGTCTAGCTCCACTAAAACCCTCCTCAGCATATTTCCGAGGCATCAAGGATGAACCAGGAACAGTGCACGGCCCTGACAAATCTGCTTCACTGTCCCAGCTTTAACAGACATCTGAGTGTCACACTACATGGCAGGTCCTGCCAGGGCAACAGCAGGGGAAGCTTCACTCGCACAGTGCTACAGCATGGGCTTCCCTCCTAGTGAACGGGTGCAGCAGGGCAAACTCCTGTCACAGAGAATGGGCACAACCACACTGCAAGCTTCATTCACACATGGTCTGGCTTCCGACAGCAAAGCAAGCCTCCTACATTGCACATACTGCACTGTAAAGCGTTAGTCTTTGGACAGCAGAGCTATCCCTCTGCATCACACATACTGGACACCCTGAAGGGCCTCCTCCAGATTGAATTGTTACTGGATCGCCGTCCTATCCCCCTGCCCCAAACCTCTCCCATTGACTGTCAGCATGCTTCTCCTTACCTTCCTGCAGATACAGCACCCCTCTAGGCCTAACGGATGGCACGCCAAGCTTCACGGGGCACTTTAAGGTATTCAGTCTCCACCTTTTATCTGTCCTGCTCCTCATTTCACCACGAAGAACCACTGGCAGTATTTCAACATCATTTTGAAACTGAAGTTATGGAACAGCTACAAAACCAGGGGAATGGCGCGGCAGGGGATTTCATTCCATTTCATTCTGCCCTTTGGCTGTGTGTGCACAGTGTCAGAAGAGTTTGAGGACTGCAGAAGACACTGGAATAGATTTCTGGGCGAAAGCGCCAGAGATTCTGGCCCCTGCCCCGATCGCCTTACAAACGCCTTACAAACGCCTGGCGGGCTTTGCCCTGGCGGGCAAATGTCTGAGTTGGACACTCAGCGCAGTACCTGAGGAAATTAGAGTGAGGTTTGACTCAGGGACAAGCCTGCCAACCTATGTACTATGGCAGCTGAATGGGGGCATGGGGTCCTCATGTCTCAGGGATCTGCTTCTCTTATCCAAAACATCTTGCCTCCCATCAGCCTTAGCACCTAGCATATGGTAATGAGTGGAGTCTCTACACTTCCCCCGTTGCACATTTGTCAATTCCCAGAGCTCTGTGGCAGACAGGGTAAATGTATCTATGTGTGAGAGAGAGAGGGAGCCAGATAGAGAGAGAGAAAGAGAGAGAGAGAGGGGGGGGGAGCAGGCTCTGACAGTCACAATGAGAGAAAAGTGAAGTTGCATCCCCTCAAGCACTCCCCTGCACCCATCAACACAACAGCAAAGTTAGCTTGCATGTTCCCCGTTCTCCCCACTAACCCACCCACCCACCCTCCTCTCTTTCAGGACTTGCAGAGTGCCTAGAGACCCTGGAAATGATGGCAGCGGAGCATGGTACAAACACAAATATCAAAATAGAACTATTCCCCTACTGTCTACAAAACCAAGGAACTACTTCACCTTTGTTTTTTTCCACTTCACATTACAAGAGAAAGACGTCCTTCGTTGGCCCTTTTTACGCACTACCATTCGGTTTACACATTTCATCCTGTTGAGTCTCCCAGTCGGCAAGAGCTATATATTTGGGTGGGTGATCCCAATGAAGTCAATGGAAATAGAGAAGGTGTTAGAACGGTGATGATTGTGTGCTGCAAGTGTCTTTCCCTTGAAGTCCATAGATATCATGGCCTTGACTAGGGGGTGGTCGAAGTGGCCGATAATTTGCTCAGCAGAAAAAATGCAGAATTTTGGGCAAATTCTGCCACTTCGCCTGCTCTGCCCACAGAGAGAAATTGCCAATTTCAGGCTTTTTCTCCCTGAAATTCGGTTTTTTTATGGGAAATGTTTTTTGGTGGCCACAAGAAGTTTCAGACTGAAAACAGATAGTTTGTGAAAAAAACACCATTTCAGATGGTTTGCCAGAAGACATTGATTTTTTCCATTAAATTTTGTTTTAGCGGTCAAAAACATGATATTTCAGGGAAAAAACACATTTCAGGAAGCAAAATCTGCATAGAAAATTGGCACAACAGCCAAAAAATGTCCCTGCAGACAGAACAGAGCTGGAGGCGAATTTAGGCAATATCGTTCCACCAGTAGTGAGGGTAACTTTGCCCACCCCTAGCCTTGACTAGGGGACTGAAAATGAATCTACAGGGACTGGCCACAAAGTCCAGATGAGGGTGTATTAAGAGCTATGCTTTTTCCTTTCTTATTGCTGCTTTTGTTTTCACACCTGAACCTACCTTTCTTCAGTGCAGTGTCTGGGCCCTGTTTTTCACATGTTCTGTTTTTGAGCCCAGTCACAGGCCTCAGAGAAGGACGGTGCCCTTTGAGGCCTGAATGCTTCCTCTGCCAGTAGCAGGGCCCCAGGGCTTCTGACAGCAGCAAGGGCCCTGTGAGGAGTGGCCTCGAGCGATCAGGTGGGCTCAGCTGAGCCACCTCCACTGGCCTGGGTCCTGTTCCTGGGGCTCCCAGCTCTGTCTGCCTTGACCTCTCCATGCCCCCTGCTCCAGGGCTCACCTGCTGCCGTCGCCGTGCCAACGGAACCCTCAGGCTGGGCAGAGCATTGTGAAATGACAGTCTCCCCTCCCCCGCCGGGGCCTGGGCCCAGGGCTGGGAGCTTGCAAGGCAAAGACACACCACAGCTCAGCTTCTCCTGAGCTGCTCCAGAGCTCGACCCCCCGGGGCCCCGGGGCCCCAGGGCTGGGGCTCAGAGCAGGAAAGGGCGTTTTATTGGAATGTCCTTTCCTTCTTGATGATTCCTACAAACCGTTTTAAGCTCTGTACATATAGAAAAGCAACATGTGTCATGCCATTTGGGACATGCTGTTCACATGTCTAGCTCCACTAAAACCCTCCTCAGCATATTTCCGAGGCATCAAGGATGAACCAGGAACAGTGCACGGCCCTGACAAATCTGCTTCAC
This sequence comes from Ambystoma mexicanum, assembly GCF_040938575.1. NCBI lineage: Eukaryota > Metazoa > Chordata > Amphibia > Caudata > Ambystomatidae > Ambystoma > Ambystoma mexicanum. The sequence continues at coordinate 1,096,515,698 of NC_090941.1, forward strand.
TGTCCCAGCTTTAACAGACATCTGAGTGTCACACTACATGGCAGGTCCTGCCAGGGCAACAGCAGGGGAAGCTTCACTCGCACAGTGCTACAGCATGGGCTTCCCTCCTAGTGAACGGGTGCAGCAGGGCAAACTCCTGTCACAGAGAATGGGCACAACCACACTGCAAGCTTCATTCACACATGGTCTGGCTTCCGACAGCAAAGCAAGCCTCCTACATTGCACATACTGCACTGTAAAGCGTTAGTCTTTGGACAGCAGAGCTATCCCTCTGCATCACACATACTGGACACCCTGAAGGGCCTCCTCCAGATTGAATTGTTACTGGATCGCCGTCCTATCCCCCTGCCCCAAACCTCTCCCATTGACTGTCAGCATGCTTCTCCTTACCTTCCTGCAGATACAGCACCCCTCTAGGCCTAACGGATGGCACGCCAAGCTTCACGGGGCACTTTAAGGTATTCAGTCTCCACCTTTTATCTGTCCTGCTCCTCATTTCACCACGAAGACCACTGGCAGTATTTCAACATCATTTTGAAACTGAAGTTATGGAACAGCTACAAAACCAGGGGAATGGCGCGGCAGGGGATTTCATTCCATTTCATTCTGCCCTTTGGCTGTGTGTGCGCAGTGTCAGAAGAGTTTGAGGACTGCAGAAGACACTGGAATAGATTTCTGGGCGAAAGCGCCAGAGATTCTGGCCCCTGCCCCGATCGCCTTACAAACGCCTTACAAACGCCTGGCGGGCAAATGTCTGAGTTGGACACTCAGCGCAGTACCTGAGGAAATTAGAGTGAGGTTTGACTCAGGGACAAGCCTGCCAACCTATGTACTATGGCAGCTGAATGGGGGCATGGGGTCCTCATGTCTCAGGGATCTGCTTCTCTTATCCAAAACATCTTGCCTCCCATCAGCCTTAGCACCTAGCATATGGTAATGAGTGGAGTCTCTACACTTCCCCCGTTGCACATTTGTCAATTCCCAGAGCTCTGTTGCAGACAGGGTAAATGTATCTATGTGTGAGAGAGAGAGGGAGCCAGATAGAGAGAGAGAAAGAGAGAGAGAGAGGGGGGGGGAGCAGGCTCTGACAGTCACAATGAGAGAAAAGTGAAGTTGCATCACCTCAAGCACTCCCCTGCACCCATTAACACAACAGCAAAGTTAGCTTGCATGTTCCCCGTTCTCCCCACTAACCCACCCACCCACCCTCCTCTCTTTCAGGACTTGCAGAGTGCCTAGAGACCCTGGAAATGATGGCAGCGGAGCATGGTACAAACACAAATATCAAAATAGAACTATTCCCCTACTGTCTACAAAACCAAGGAACTACTTCACCTTTGTTTTTTTCCACTTCACATTACAAGAGAAAGACGTCCTTCGTTGGCCCTTTTTACGCACTACCATTCGGTTTACACATTTCATCCTGTTGAGTCTCCCAGTCGGCAAGAGCTATATATTTGGGTGGGTGATCCCAATGAAGTCAATGGAAATAGAGAAGGTGTTAGAACGGTGATGATTGTGTGCTGCAAGTGTCTTTCCCTTGAAGTCCATAGATATCATGGCCTTGACTAGGGGGTGGTCGAAGTGGCCGATAATTTGCTCAGCAGAAAAAATGCAGAATTTTGGGCAAATTCTGCCACTTCGCCTGCTCTGCCCACAGAGAGAAATTGCCAATTTCAGGCTTTTTCTCCCTGAAATTCGTTTTTTTTATGGGAAATGTTTTTTGGTGGCCACAAGAAGTTTCAGACTGAAAACAGATAGTTTGTGAAAAAAACACCATTTCAGATGGTTTGCCAGAAGACATTGATTTTTTCCATTAAATTTTGTTTTAGCGGTCAAAAACATGATATTTCAGGGAAAAAACACATTTCAGGAAGCAAAATCTGCATAGAAAATTGGCACAACAGCCAAAAAATGTCCCTGCAGACAGAACAGAGCTGGAGGCGAATTTAGGCAATATCGTTCCACCAGTAGTGAGGGTAACTTTGCCCACCCCTAGCCTTGACTAGGGGACTGAAAATGAATCTACAGGGACTGGCCACAAAGTCCAGATGAGGGTGTATTAAGAGCTATGCTTTTTCCTTTCTTATTGCTGCTTTTGTTTTCACACCTTAACCTACCTTTCTTCAGTGCAGTGTCTGGGCCCTGTTTTTCACATGTTCTGTTTTTGAGCCCAGTCACAGGCCTCAGAGAAGGCCGGTGCCCTTTGAGGCCTGAATGCTTCCTCTGCCAGTAGCAGGGCCCCAGGGCTTCTGACAGCAGCAAGGGCCCTGTGAGGAGTGGCCTCGAGCGATCAGGTGGGCTCAGCTGAGCCACCTCCACTGGCCTGGGTCCTGTTCCTGGGGCTCCCAGCTCTGTCTGCCTTGACCTCTCCATGCCCCCTGCTCCAGGGCTCACCTGCTGCCGTCGCCGTGCCAACGGAACCCTCAGGCTGGGCAGAGCATTGTGAAATGACAGCCTCCCCTCCCCCGCCGGGGCCTGGGCCCAGGGCTGGGAGCTTGCAAGGCAAAGACACACCACAGCTCAGCTTCTCCTGAGCTGCTCCAGAGCTCGACCCCCCGGGGCCCCGGGGCCCCAGGGCTGGGGCTCAGAGCAGGAAAGGGCGTTTTATTGGAATGTCCTTTCCTTCTTGATGATTCCTACAAACCGTTTTAAGCTCTGTACATATAGAAAAGCAACATGTGTCATGCCATTTGGGACATGCTGTTCACATGTCTAGCTCCACTAAAACCCTCCTCAGCATATTTCCGAGGCATCAAGGATGAACCAGGAACAGTGCACGGCCCTGACAAATCTGCTTCACTGTCCCAGCTTTAACAGACATCTGAGTGTCACACTACATGGCAGGTCCTGCCAGGGCAACAGCAGGGGAAGCTTCACTCGCACAGTGCTACAGCATGGGCTTCCCTCCTAGTGAACGGGTGCAGCAGGGCAAACTCCTGTCACAGAGAATGGGCACAACCACACTGCAAGCTTCATTCACACATGGTCTGGCTTCCGACAGCAAAGCAAGCCTCCTACATTGCACATACTGCACTGTAAAGCGTTAGTCTTTGGACAGCAGAGCTATCCCTCTGCATCACACATACTGGACACCCTGAAGGGCCTCCTCCAGATTGAATTGTTACTGGATCGCCGTCCTATCCCCCTGCCCCAAACCTCTCCCATTGACTGTCAGCATGCTTCTCCTTACCTTCCTGCAGATACAGCACCCCTCTAGGCCTAACGGATGGCACGCCAAGCTTCACGGGGCACTTTAAGGTATTCAGTCTCCACCTTTTATCTGTCCTGCTCCTCATTTCACCACGAAGAACCACTGGCAGTATTTCAACATCATTTTGAAACTGAAGTTATGGAACAGCTACAAAACCAGGGGAATGGCGCGGCAGGGGATTTCATTCCATTTCATTCTGCCCTTTGGCTGTGTGTGCGCAGTGTCAGAAGAGTTTGAGGACTGCAGAAGACACTGGAATAGATTTCTGGGCGAAAGCGCCAGAGATTCTGGCCCCTGCCCCGATCGCCTTACAAACGCCTTACAAACGCCTGGCGGGCTTTGCCCTGGCGGGCAAATGTCTGAGTTGGACACTCAGCGCAGTACCTGAGGAAATTAGAGTGAGGTTTGACTCAGGGACAAGCCTGCCAACCTATGTACTATGGCAGCTGAATGGGGGCATGGGGTCCTCATGTCTCAGGGATCTGCTTCTCTTATCCAAAACATCTTGCCTCCCATCAGCCTTAGCACCTAGCATATGGTAATGAGTGGAGTCTCTACACTTCCCCCGTTGCACATTTGTCAATTCCCAGAGCTCTGTGGCAGACAGGGTAAATGTATCTATGTGTGAGAGAGAGAGGGAGCCAGATAGAGAGAGAGAAAGAGAGAGAGAGAGGGGGGGGAGCAGGCTCTGACAGTCACAATGAGAGAAAAGTGAAGTTGCATCCCCTCAAGCACTCCCCTGCACCCATCAACACAACAGCAAAGTTAGCTTGCATGTTCCCCGTTCTCCCCACTAACCCACCCACCCACCCTCCTCTCTTTCAGGACTTGCAGAGTGCCTAGAGACCCTGGAAATGATGGCAGCGGAGCATGGTACAAACACAAATATCAAAATAGAACTATTCCCCTACTGTCTACAAAACCAAGGAACTACTTCACCTTTGTTTTTTTCCACTTCACATTACAAGAGAAAGACGTCCTTCGTTGGCCCTTTTTACGCACTACCATTCGGTTTACACATTTCATCCTGTTGAGTCTCCCAGTCGGCAAGAGCTATATATTTGGGTGGGTGATCCCAATGAAGTCAATGGAAATAGAGAAGGTGTTAGAACGGTGATGATTGTGTGCTGCAAGTGTCTTTCCCTTGAAGTCCATAGATATCATGGCCTTGACTAGGGGGTGGTCGAAGTGGCCGATAATTTGCTCAGCAGAAAAAATGCAGAATTTTGGGCAAATTCTGCCACTTCGCCTGCTCTGCCCACAGAGAGAAATTGCCAATTTCAGGCTTTTTCTCCCTGAAATTCGGTTTTTTTATGGGAAATGTTTTTTGGTGGCCACAAGAAGTTTCAGACTGAAAACAGATAGTTTGTGAAAAAAACACCATTTCAGATGGTTTGCCAGAAGACATTGATTTTTTCCATTAAATTTTGTTTTAGCGGTCAAAAACATGATATTTCAGGGAAAAAACACATTTCAGGAAGCAAAATCTGCATAGAAAATTGGCACAACAGCCAAAAAATGTCCCTGCAGACAGAACAGAGCTGGAGGCGAATTTAGGCAATATCGTTCCACCAGTAGTGAGGGTAACTTTGCCCACCCCTAGCCTTGACTAGGGGACTGAAAATGAATCTACAGGGACTGGCCACAAAGTCCAGATGAGGGTGTATTAAGAGCTATGCTTTTTCCTTTCTTATTGCTGCTTTTGTTTTCACACCTTAACCTACCTTTCTTCAGTGCAGTGTCTGGGCCCTGTTTTTCACATGTTCTGTTTTTGAGCCCAGTCACAGGCCTCAGAGAAGGCCGGTGCCCTTTGAGGCCTGAATGCTTCCTCTGCCAGTAGCAGGGCCCCAGGGCTTCTGACAGCAGCAAGGGCCCTGTGAGGAGTGGCCTCGAGCGATCAGGTGGGCTCAGCTGAGCCACCTCCACTGGCCTGGGTCCTGTTCCTGGGGCTCCCAGCTCTGTCTGCCTTGACCTCTCCATGCCCCCTGCTCCAGGGCTCACCTGCTGCCGTCGCTGTGCCAACGGAACCCTCAGGCTGGGCAGAGCATTGTGAAATGACAGCCTCCCCTCCCCCGCCGCTGGGGCCTGGGCCCAGGGCTGGGAGCTTGCAAGGCAAAGACACACCACAGCTCAGCTTCTCCTGAGCTGCTCCAGAGCTCGACCCCCCGGGGCCCCGGGGCCCCAGGGCTGGGGCTCAGAGCAGGAAAGGGCGTTTTATTGGAATGTCCTTTCCTTCTTGATGATTCCTACAAACCGTTTTAAGCTCTGTACATATAGAAAAGCAACATGTGTCATGCCATTTGGGACATGCTGTTCACATGTCTAGCTCCACTAAAACCCTCCTCAGCATATTTCCGAGGCATCAAGGATGAACCAGGAACAGTGCACGGCCCTGACAAATCTGCTTCACTGTCCCAGCTTTAACAGACATCTGAGTGTCACACTACATGGCAGGTCCTGCCAGGGCAACAGCAGGGGAAGCTTCACTCGCACAGTGCTACAGCATGGGCTTCCCTCCTAGTGAACGGGTGCAGCAGGGCAAACTCCTGTCACAGAGAATGGGCACAACCACACTGCAAGCTTCATTCACACATGGTCTGGCTTCCGACAGCAAAGCAAGCCTCCTACATTGCACATACTGCACTGTAAAGCGTTAGTCTTTGGACAGCAGAGCTATCCCTCTGCATCACACATACTGGACACCCTGAAGGGCCTCCTCCAGATTGAATTGTTACTGGATCGCCGTCCTATCCCCCTGCCCCAAACCTCTCCCATTGACTGTCAGCATGCTTCTCCTTACCTTCCTGCAGATACAGCACCCCTCTAGGCCTAACGGATGGCACGCCAAGCTTCACGGGGCACTTTAAGGTATTCAGTCTCCACCTTTTCTCTGTCCTGCTCCTCATTTCACCACGAAGAACCACTGGCAGTATTTCAACATCATTTTGAAACTGAAGTTATGGAACAGCTACAAAACCAGGGGAATGGCGCGGCAGGGGATTTCATTCCATTTCATTCTGCCCTTTGGCTGTGTGTGCGCAGTGTCAGAAGAGTTTGAGGACTGCAGAAGACACTGGAATAGATTTCTGGGCGAAAGCGCCAGAGATTCTGGCCCCTGCCCCGATCGCCTTACAAACGCCTTACAAACGCCTGGCGGGCTTTGCCCTGGCGGGCAAATGTCTGAGTTGGACACTCAGCGCAGTACCTGAGGAAATTAGAGTGAGGTTTGACTCAGGGACAAGCCTGCCAACCTATGTACTATGGCAGCTGAATGGGGGCATGGGGTCCTCATGTCTCAGGGATCTGCTTCTCTTATCCAAAACATCTTGCCTCCCATCAGCCTTAGCACCTAGCATATGGTAATGAGTGGAGTCTCTACACTTCCCCCGTTGCACATTTGTCAATTCCCAGAGCTCTGTGGCAGACAGGGTAAATGTATCTATGTGTGAGAGAGAGAGGGAGCCAGATAGAGAGAGAGAAAGAGAGAGAGAGAGGGGGGGGAGCAGGCTCTGACAGTCACAATGAGAGAAAAGTGAAGTTGCATCCCCTCAAGCACTCCCCTGCACCCATCAACACAACAGCAAAGTTAGCTTGCATGTTCCCCGTTCTCCCCACTAACCCACCCACCCACCCTCCTCTCTTTCAGGACTTGCAGAGTGCCTAGAGGCCCTGGAAATGATGGCAGCGGAGCATGGTACAAACACAAATATCAAAATAGAACTATTCCCCTACTGTCTACAAAACCAAGGAACTACTTCACCTTTGTTTTTTTCCACTTCACATTACAAGAGAAAGACGTCCTTCGTTGGCCCTTTTTACGCACTACCATTCGGTTTACACATTTCATCCTGTTGAGTCTCCCAGTCGGCAAGAGCTATATATTTGGGTGGGTGATCCCAATGAAGTCAATGGAAATAGAGAAGGTGTTAGAACGGTGATGATTGTGTGCTGCAAGTGTCTTTCCCTTGAAGTCCATAGATATCATGGCCTTGACTAGGGGGTGGTCGTAGTGGCCGATAATTTGCTCAGCAGAAAAAATGCAGAATTTTGGGCAAATTCTGCCACTTCGCCTGCTCTGCCCACAGAGAGAAATTGCCAATTTCAGGCTTTTTCTCCCTGAAATTCGGTTTTTTTATGGGAAATGTTTTTTGGTGGCCATAAGAAGTTTCAGACTGAAAACAGATAGTTTGTGAAAAAAACACCATTTCAGATGGTTTGCCAGAAGACATTGATTTTTTCCATTAAATTTTGTTTTAGCGGTCAAAAACATGATATTTCAGGGAAAAAACACATTTCAGGAAGCAAAATCTGCATAGAAAATTGGCACAACAGCCAAAAAATGTCCCTGCAGACAGAACAGAGCTGGAGGCGAATTTAGGCAATATCGTTCCACCAGTAGTGAGGGTAACTTTGCCCACCCCTAGCCTTGACTAGGGGACTGAAAATGAATCTACAGGGACTGGCCACAAAGTCCAGATGAGGGTGTATTAAGAGCTATGCTTTTTCCTTTCTTATTGCTGCTTTTGTTTTCACACCTTAACCTACCTTTCTTCAGTGCAGTGTCTGGGCCCTGTTTTTCACATGTTCTGTTTTTGAGCCCAGTCACAGGCCTCAGAGAAGGCCGGTGCCCTTTGAGGCCTGAATGCTTCCTCTGCCAGTAGCAGGGCCCCAGGGCTTCTGACAGCAGCAAGGGCCCTGTGAGGAGTGGCCTCGAGCGATCAGGTGGGCTCAGCTGAGCCACCTCCACTGGCCTGGGTCCTGTTCCTGGGGCTCCCAGCTCTGTCTGCCTTGACCTCTCCATGCCCCCTGCTCCAGGGCTCACCTGCTGCCGTCGCCGTGCCAACGGAACCCTCAGGCTGGGCAGAGCATTGTGAAATGACAGCCTCCCCTCCCCCGCCGGGGAACTGGGCCCAGGGCTGGGAGCTTGCAAGGCAAAGACACACCTCAGCTCAGCTTCTCCTGAGCTGCTCCAGAGCTCGACCCCCCGGGGCCCCAGTGCTGGGGCTCAGAGCAGGAAAGGGCGTTTTATTGGAATGTCCTTTCCTTCTTGATGATTCCTACAAACCGTTTTAAGCTCTGTACATATAGAAAAGCAACATGTGTCATGCCATTTGGGACATGCTGTTCACATGTCTAGCTCCACTAAAACCCTCCTCAGCATATTTCCGAGGCATCAAGGATGAACCAGGAACAGTGCACGGCCCTGACAAATCTGCTTCACTGTCCCAGCTTTAACAGACATCTGAGTGTCACACTACATGGCAGGTCCTGCCAGGGCAACAGCAGGGGAAGCTTCACTCGCACAGTGCTACAGCATGGGCTTCCCTCCTAGTGAACGGGTGCAGCAGGGCAAACTCCTGTCACAGAGAATGGGCACAACCACACTGCAAGCTTCATTCACACATGGTCTGGCTTCCGACAGCAAAGCAAGCCTCCTACATTGCACATACTGCACTGTAAAGCGTTAGTCTTTGGACAGCAGAGCTATCCCTCTGCATCACACATACTGGACACCCTGAAGGGCCTCCTCCAGATTGAATTGTTACTGGATCGCCGTCCTATCCCCCTGCCCCAAACCTCTCCCATTGACTGTCAGCATGCTTCTCCTTACCTTCCTGCAGATACAGCACCCCTCTAGGCCTAACGGATGGCACGCCAAGCTTCACGGGGCACTTTAAGGTATTCAGTCTCCACCTTTTATCTGTCCTGCTCCTCATTTCACCACGAAGACCACTGGCAGTATTTCAACATCATTTTGAAACTGAAGTTATGGAACAGCTACAAAACCAGGGGAATGGCGCGGCAGGGGATTTCATTCCATTTCATTCTGCCCTTTGGCTGTGTGTGCGCAGTGTCAGAAGAGTTTGAGGACTGCAGAAGACACTGGAATAGATTTCTGGGCGAAAGCGCCAGAGATTCTGGCCCCTGCCCCGATCGCCTTACAAACGCCTTACAAACGCCTGGCGGGCAAATGTCTGAGTTGGACACTCAGCGCAGTACCTGAGGAAATTAGAGTGAGGTTTGACTCAGGGACAAGCCTGCCAACCTATGTACTATGGCAGCTGAATGGGGGCATGGGGTCCTCATGTCTCAGGGATCTGCTTCTCTTATCCAAAACATCTTGCCTCCCATCAGCCTTAGCACCTAGCATATGGTAATGAGTGGAGTCTCTACACTTCCCCCGTTGCACATTTGTCAATTCCCAGAGCTCTGTTGCAGACAGGGTAAATGTATCTATGTGTGAGAGAGAGAGGGAGCCAGATAGAGAGAGAGAAAGAGAGAGAGAGAGGGGGGGGGAGCAGGCTCTGACAGTCACAATGAGAGAAAAGTGAAGTTGCATCACCTCAAGCACTCCCCTGCACCCATTAACACAACAGCAAAGTTAGCTTGCATGTTCCCCGTTCTCCCCACTAACCCACCCACCCACCCTCCTCTCTTTCAGGACTTGCAGAGTGCCTAGAGACCCTGGAAATGATGGCAGCGGAGCATGGTACAAACACAAATATCAAAATAGAACTATTCCCCTACTGTCTACAAAACCAAGGAACTACTTCACCTTTGTTTTTTTCCACTTCACATTACAAGAGAAAGACGTCCTTCGTTGGCCCTTTTTACGCACTACCATTCGGTTTACACATTTCATCCTGTTGAGTCTCCCAGTCGGCAAGAGCTATATATTTGGGTGGGTGATCCCAATGAAGTCAATGGAAATAGAGAAGGTGTTAGAACGGTGATGATTGTGTGCTGCAAGTGTCTTTCCCTTGAAGTCCATAGATATCATGGCCTTGACTAGGGGGTGGTCGAAGTGGCCGATAATTTGCTCAGCAGAAAAAATGCAGAATTTTGGGCAAATTCTGCCACTTCGCCTGCTCTGCCCACAGAGAGAAATTGCCAATTTCAGGCTTTTTCTCCCTGAAATTCGTTTTTTTTATGGGAAATGTTTTTTGGTGGCCACAAGAAGTTTCAGACTGAAAACAGATAGTTTGTGAAAAAAACACCATTTCAGATGGTTTGCCAGAAGACATTGATTTTTTCCATTAAATTTTGTTTTAGCGGTCAAAAACATGATATTTCAGGGAAAAAACACATTTCAGGAAGCAAAATCTGCATAGAAAATTGGCACAACAGCCAAAAAATGTCCCTGCAGACAGAACAGAGCTGGAGGCGAATTTAGGCAATATCGTTCCACCAGTAGTGAGGGTAACTTTGCCCACCCCTAGCCTTGACTAGGGGACTGAAAATGAATCTACAGGGACTGGCCACAAAGTCCAGATGAGGGTGTATTAAGAGCTATGCTTTTTCCTTTCTTATTGCTGCTTTTGTTTTCACACCTTAACCTACCTTTCTTCAGTGCAGTGTCTGGGCCCTGTTTTTCACATGTTCTGTTTTTGAGCCCAGTCACAGGCCTCAGAGAAGGCCGGTGCCCTTTGAGGCCTGAATGCTTCCTCTGCCAGTAGCAGGGCCCCAGGGCTTCTGACAGCAGCAAGGGCCCTGTGAGGAGTGGCCTCGAGCGATCAGGTGGGCTCAGCTGAGCCACCTCCACTGGCCTGGGTCCTGTTCCTGGGGCTCCCAGCTCTGTCTGCCTTGACCTCTCCATGCCCCCTGCTCCAGGGCTCACCTGCTGCCGTCGCCGTGCCAACGGAACCCTCAGGCTGGGCAGAGCATTGTGAAATGACAGCCTCCCCTCCCCCGCCGGGGCCTGGGCCCAGGGCTGGGAGCTTGCAAGGCAAAGACACACCACAGCTCAGCTTCTCCTGAGCTGCTCCAGAGCTCGACCCCCCGGGGCCCCGGGGCCCCAGGGCTGGGGCTCAGAGCAGGAAAGGGCGTTTTATTGGAATGTCCTTTCCTTCTTGATGATTCCTACAAACCGTTTTAAGCTCTGTACATATAGAAAAGCAACATGTGTCATGCCATTTGGGACATGCTGTTCACATGTCTAGCTCCACTAAAACCCTCCTCAGCATATTTCCGAGGCATCAAGGATGAACCAGGAACAGTGCACGGCCCTGACAAATCTGCTTCACTGTCCCAGCTTTAACAGACATCTGAGTGTCACACTACATGGCAGGTCCTGCCAGGGCAACAGCAGGGGAAGCTTCACTCGCACAGTGCTACAGCATGGGCTTCCCTCCTAGTGAACGGGTGCAGCAGGGCAAACTCCTGTCACAGAGAATGGGCACAACCACACTGCAAGCTTCATTCACACATGGTCTGGCTTCCGACAGCAAAGCAAGCCTCCTACATTGCACATACTGCACTGTAAAGCGTTAGTCTTTGGACAGCAGAGCTATCCCTCTGCATCACACATACTGGACACCCTGAAGGGCCTCCTCCAGATTGAATTGTTACTGGATCGCCGTCCTATCCCCCTGCCCCAAACCTCTCCCATTGACTGTCAGCATGCTTCTCCTTACCTTCCTGCAGATACAGCACCCCTCTAGGCCTAACGGATGGCACGCCAAGCTTCACGGGGCACTTTAAGGTATTCAGTCTCCACCTTTTATCTGTCCTGCTCCTCATTTCACCACGAAGAACCACTGGCAGTATTTCAACATCATTTTGAAACTGAAGTTATGGAACAGCTACAAAACCAGGGGAATGGCGCGGCAGGGGATTTCATTCCATTTCATTCTGCCCTTTGGCTGTGTGTGCGCAGTGTCAGAAGAGTTTGAGGACTGCAGAAGACACTGGAATAGATTTCTGGGCGAAAGCGCCAGAGATTCTGGCCCCTGCCCCGATCGCCTTACAAACGCCTTACAAACGCCTGGCGGGCTTTGCCCTGGCGGGCAAATGTCTGAGTTGGACACTCAGCGCAGTACCTGAGGAAATTAGAGTGAGGTTTGACTCAGGGACAAGCCTGCCAACCTATGTACTATGGCAGCTGAATGGGGGCATGGGGTCCTCATGTCTCAGGGATCTGCTTCTCTTATCCAAAACATCTTGCCTCCCATCAGCCTTAGCACCTAGCATATGGTAATGAGTGGAGTCTCTACACTTCCCCCGTTGCACATTTGTCAATTCCCAGAGCTCTGTGGCAGACAGGGTAAATGTATCTATGTGTGAGAGAGAGAGGGAGCCAGATAGAGAGAGAGAAAGAGAGAGAGAGAGGGGGGGGAGCAGGCTCTGACAGTCACAATGAGAGAAAAGTGAAGTTGCATCCCCTCAAGCACTCCCCTGCACCCATCAACACAACAGCAAAGTTAGCTTGCATGTTCCCCGTTCTCCCCACTAACCCACCCACCCACCCTCCTCTCTTTCAGGACTTGCAGAGTGCCTAGAGACCCTGGAAATGATGGCAGCGGAGCATGGTACAAACACAAATATCAAAATAGAACTATTCCCCTACTGTCTACAAAACCAAGGAACTACTTCACCTTTGTTTTTTTCCACTTCACATTACAAGAGAAAGACGTCCTTCGTTGGCCCTTTTTACGCACTACCATTCGGTTTACACATTTCATCCTGTTGAGTCTCCCAGTCGGCAAGAGCTATATATTTGGGTGGGTGATCCCAATGAAGTCAATGGAAATAGAGAAGGTGTTAGAACGGTGATGATTGTGTGCTGCAAGTGTCTTTCCCTTGAAGTCCATAGATATCATGGCCTTGACTAGGGGGTGGTCGAAGTGGCCGATAATTTGCTCAGCAGAAAAAATGCAGAATTTTGGGCAAATTCTGCCACTTCGCCTGCTCTGCCCACAGAGAGAAATTGCCAATTTCAGGCTTTTTCTCCCTGAAATTCGGTTTTTTTATGGGAAATGTTTTTTGGTGGCCACAAGAAGTTTCAGACTGAAAACAGATAGTTTGTGAAAAAAACACCATTTCAGATGGTTTGCCAGAAGACATTGATTTTTTCCATTAAATTTTGTTTTAGCGGTCAAAAACATGATATTTCAGGGAAAAAACACATTTCAGGAAGCAAAATCTGCATAGAAAATTGGCACAACAGCCAAAAAATGTCCCTGCAGACAGAACAGAGCTGGAGGCGAATTTAGGCAATATCGTTCCACCAGTAGTGAGGGTAACTTTGCCCACCCCTAGCCTTGACTAGGGGACTGAAAATGAATCTACAGGGACTGGCCACAAAGTCCAGATGAGGGTGTATTAAGAGCTATGCTTTTTCCTTTCTTATTGCTGCTTTTGTTTTCACACCTTAACCTACCTTTCTTCAGTGCAGTGTCTGGGCCCTGTTTTTCACATGTTCTGTTTTTGAGCCCAGTCACAGGCCTCAGAGAAGGCCGGTGCCCTTTGAGGCCTGAATGCTTCCTCTGCCAGTAGCAGGGCCCCAGGGCTTCTGACAGCAGCAAGGGCCCTGTGAGGAGTGGCCTCGAGCGATCAGGTGGGCTCAGCTGAGCCACCTCCACTGGCCTGGGTCCTGTTCCTGGGGCTCCCAGCTCTGTCTGCCTTGACCTCTCCATGCCCCCTGCTCCAGGGCTCACCTGCTGCCGTCGCTGTGCCAACGGAACCCTCAGGCTGGGCAGAGCATTGTGAAATGACAGCCTCCCCTCCCCCGCCGCTGGGGCCTGGGCCCAGGGCTGGGAGCTTGCAAGGCAAAGACACACCACAGCTCAGCTTCTCCTGAGCTGCTCCAGAGCTCGACCCCCCGGGGCCCCGGGGCCCCAGGGCTGGGGCTCAGAGCAGGAAAGGGCGTTTTATTGGAATGTCCTTTCCTTCTTGATGATTCCTACAAACCGTTTTAAGCTCTGTACATATAGAAAAGCAACATGTGTCATGCCATTTGGGACATGCTGTTCACATGTCTAGCTCCACTAAAACCCTCCTCAGCATATTTCCGAGGCATCAAGGATGAACCAGGAACAGTGCACGGCCCTGACAAATCTGCTTCACTGTCCCAGCTTTAACAGACATCTGAGTGTCACACTACATGGCAGGTCCTGCCAGGGCAACAGCAGGGGAAGCTTCACTCGCACAGTGCTACAGCATGGGCTTCCCTCCTAGTGAACGGGTGCAGCAGGGCAAACTCCTGTCACAGAGAATGGGCACAACCACACTGCAAGCTTCATTCACACATGGTCTGGCTTCCGACAGCAAAGCAAGCCTCCTACATTGCACATACTGCACTGTAAAGCGTTAGTCTTTGGACAGCAGAGCTATCCCTCTGCATCACACATACTGGACACCCTGAAGGGCCTCCTCCAGATTGAATTGTTACTGGATCGCCGTCCTATCCCCCTGCCCCAAACCTCTCCCATTGACTGTCAGCATGCTTCTCCTTACCTTCCTGCAGATACAGCACCCCTCTAGGCCTAACGGATGGCACGCCAAGCTTCACGGGGCACTTTAAGGTATTCAGTCTCCACCTTTTCTCTGTCCTGCTCCTCATTTCACCACGAAGAACCACTGGCAGTATTTCAACATCATTTTGAAACTGAAGTTATGGAACAGCTACAAAACCAGGGGAATGGCGCGGCAGGGGATTTCATTCCATTTCATTCTGCCCTTTGGCTGTGTGTGCGCAGTGTCAGAAGAGTTTGAGGACTGCAGAAGACACTGGAATAGATTTCTGGGCGAAAGCGCCAGAGATTCTGGCCCCTGCCCCGATCGCCTTACAAACGCCTTACAAACGCCTGGCGGGCTTTGCCCTGGCGGGCAAATGTCTGAGTTGGACACTCAGCGCAGTACCTGAGGAAATTAGAGTGAGGTTTGACTCAGGGACAAGCCTGCCAACCTATGTACTATGGCAGCTGAATGGGGGCATGGGGTCCTCATGTCTCAGGGATCTGCTTCTCTTATCCAAAACATCTTGCCTCCCATCAGCCTTAGCACCTAGCATATGGTAATGAGTGGAGTCTCTACACTTCCCCCGTTGCACATTTGTCAATTCCCAGAGCTCTGTGGCAGACAGGGTAAATGTATCTATGTGTGAGAGAGAGAGGGAGCCAGATAGAGAGAGAGAAAGAGAGAGAGAGAGGGGGGGGAGCAGGCTCTGACAGTCACAATGAGAGAAAAGTGAAGTTGCATCCCCTCAAGCACTCCCCTGCACCCATCAACACAACAGCAAAGTTAGCTTGCATGTTCCCCGTTCTCCCCACTAACCCACCCACCCACCCTCCTCTCTTTCAGGACTTGCAGAGTGCCTAGAGGCCCTGGAAATGATGGCAGCGGAGCATGGTACAAACACAAATATCAAAATAGAACTATTCCCCTACTGTCTACAAAACCAAGGAACTACTTCACCTTTGTTTTTTTCCACTTCACATTACAAGAGAAAGACGTCCTTCGTTGGCCCTTTTTACGCACTACCATTCGGTTTACACATTTCATCCTGTTGAGTCTCCCAGTCGGCAAGAGCTATATATTTGGGTGGGTGATCCCAATGAAGTCAATGGAAATAGAGAAGGTGTTAGAACGGTGATGATTGTGTGCTGCAAGTGTCTTTCCCTTGAAGTCCATAGATATCATGGCCTTGACTAGGGGGTGGTCGTAGTGGCCGATAATTTGCTCAGCAGAAAAAATGCAGAATTTTGGGCAAATTCTGCCACTTCGCCTGCTCTGCCCACAGAGAGAAATTGCCAATTTCAGGCTTTTTCTCCCTGAAATTCGGTTTTTTTATGGGAAATGTTTTTTGGTGGCCATAAGAAGTTTCAGACTGAAAACAGATAGTTTGTGAAAAAAACACCATTTCAGATGGTTTGCCAGAAGACATTGATTTTTTCCATTAAATTTTGTTTTAGCGGTCAAAAACATGATATTTCAGGGAAAAAACACATTTCAGGAAGCAAAATCTGCATAGAAAATTGGCACAACAGCCAAAAAATGTCCCTGCAGACAGAACAGAGCTGGAGGCGAATTTAGGCAATATCGTTCCACCAGTAGTGAGGGTAACTTTGCCCACCCCTAGCCTTGACTAGGGGACTGAAAATGAATCTACAGGGACTGGCCACAAAGTCCAGATGAGGGTGTATTAAGAGCTATGCTTTTTCCTTTCTTATTGCTGCTTTTGTTTTCACACCTTAACCTACCTTTCTTCAGTGCAGTGTCTGGGCCCTGTTTTTCACATGTTCTGTTTTTGAGCCCAGTCACAGGCCTCAGAGAAGGCCGGTGCCCTTTGAGGCCTGAATGCTTCCTCTGCCAGTAGCAGGGCCCCAGGGCTTCTGACAGCAGCAAGGGCCCTGTGAGGAGTGGCCTCGAGCGATCAGGTGGGCTCAGCTGAGCCACCTCCACTGGCCTGGGTCCTGTTCCTGGGGCTCCCAGCTCTGTCTGCCTTGACCTCTCCATGCCCCCTGCTCCAGGGCTCACCTGCTGCCGTCGCCGTGCCAACGGAACCCTCAGGCTGGGCAGAGCATTGTGAAATGACAGCCTCCCCTCCCCCGCCGGGGAACTGGGCCCAGGGCTGGGAGCTTGCAAGGCAAAGACACACCTCAGCTCAGCTTCTCCTGAGCTGCTCCAGAGCTCGACCCCCCGGGGCCCCAGTGCTGGGGCTCAGAGCAGGAAAGGGCGTTTTATTGGAATGTCCTTTCCTTCTTGATGATTCCTACAAACCGTTTTAAGCTCTGTACATATAGAAAAGCAACATGTGTCATGCCATTTGGGACATGCTGTTCACATGTCTAGCTCCACTAAAACCCTCCTCAGCATATTTCCGAGGCATCAAGGATGAACCAGGAACAGTGCACGGCCCTGACAAATCTGCTTCACTGTCCCAGCTTTAACAGACATCTGAGTGTCACACTACATGGCAGGTCCTGCCAGGGCAACAGCAGGGGAAGCTTCACTCGCACAGTGCTACAGCATGGGCTTCCCTCCTAGTGAACGGGTGCAGCAGGGCAAACTCCTGTCACAGAGAATGGGCACAACCACACTGCAAGCTTCATTCACACATGGTCTGGCTTCCGACAGCAAAGCAAGCCTCCTACATTGCACATACTGCACTGTAAAGCGTTAGTCTTTGGACAGCAGAGCTATCCCTCTGCATCACACATACTGGACACCCTGAAGGGCCTCCTCCAGATTGAATTGTTACTGGATCGCCGTCCTATCCCCCTGCCCCAAACCTCTCCCATTGACTGTCAGCATGCTTCTCCTTACCTTCCTGCAGATACAGCACCCCTCTAGGCCTAACGGATGGCACGCCAAGCTTCACGGGGCACTTTAAGGTATTCAGTCTCCACCTTTTATCTGTCCTGCTCCTCATTTCACCACGAAGAACCACTGGCAGTATTTCAACATCATTTTGAAACTGAAGTTATGGAACAGCTACAAAACCAGGGGAATGGCGCGGCAGGGGATTTCATTCCATTTCATTCTGCCCTTTGGCTGTGTGTGCGCAGTGTCAGAAGAGTTTGAGGACTGCAGAAGACACTGGAATAGATTTCTGGGCGAAAGCGCCAGAGATTCTGGCCCCTGCCCCGATCGCCTTACAAACGCCTTACAAACGCCTGGCGGGCTTTGCCCTGGCGGGCAAATGTCTGAGTTGGACACTCAGCGCAGTACCTGAGGAAATTAGAGTGAGGTTTGACTCAGGGACAAGCCTGCCAACCTATGTACTATGGCAGCTGAATGGGGGCATGGGGTCCTCATGTCTCAGGGATCTGCTTCTCTTATCCAAAACATCTTGCCTCCCATCAGCCTTAGCACCTAGCATATGGTAATGAGTGGAGTCTCTACACTTCCCCCGTTGCACATTTGTCAATTCCCAGAGCTCTGTGGCAGACAGGGTAAATGTATCTATGTGTGAGAGAGAGAGGGAGCCAGATAGAGAGAGAGAAAGAGAGAGAGAGAGGGGGGGGGAGCAGGCTCTGACAGTCACAATGAGAGAAAAGTGAAGTTGCATCCCCTCAAGCACTCCCCTGCACCCATCAACACAACAGCAAAGTTAGCTTGCATGTTCCCCGTTCTCCCCACTAACCCACCCACCCACCCTCCTCTCTTTCAGGACTTGCAGAGTGCCTAGAGACCCTGGAAATGATGGCAGCGGAGCATGGTACAAACACAAATATCAAAATAGAACTATTCCCCTACTGTCTACAAAACCAAGGAACTACTTCACCTTTGTTTTTTTCCACTTCACATTACAAGAGAAAGACGTCCTTCGTTGGCCCTTTTTACGCACTACCATTCGGTTTACACATTTCATCCTGTTGAGTCTCCCAGTCGGCAAGAGCTATATATTTGGGTGGGTGATCCCAATGAAGTCAATGGAAATAGAGAAGGTGTTAGAACGGTGATGATTGTGTGCTGCAAGTGTCTTTCCCTTGAAGTCCATAGATATCATGGCCTTGACTAGGGGGTGGTCGAAGTGGCCGATAATTTGCTCAGCAGAAAAAATGCAGAATTTTGGGCAAATTCTGCCACTTCGCCTGCTCTGCCCACAGAGAGAAATTGCCAATTTCAGGCTTTTTCTCCCTGAAATTCGGTTTTTTTATGGGAAATGTTTTTTGGTGGCCACAAGAAGTTTCAGACTGAAAACAGATAGTTTGTGAAAAAAACACCATTTCAGATGGTTTGCCAGAAGACATTGATTTTTTCCATTAAATTTTGTTTTAGCGGTCAAAAACATGATATTTCAGGGAAAAAACACATTTCAGGAAGCAAAATCTGCATAGAAAATTGGCACAACAGCCAAAAAATGTCCCTGCAGACAGAACAGAGCTGGAGGCGAATTTAGGCAATATCGTTCCACCAGTAGTGAGGGTAACTTTGCCCACCCCTAGCCTTGACTAGGGGACTGAAAATGAATCTACAGGGACTGGCCACAAAGTCCAGATGAGGGTGTATTAAGAGCTATGCTTTTTCCTTTCTTATTGCTGCTTTTGTTTTCACACCTTAACCTACCTTTCTTCAGTGCAGTGTCTGGGCCCTGTTTTTCACATGTTCTGTTTTTGAGCCCAGTCACAGGCCTCAGAGAAGGCCGGTGCCCTTTGAGGCCTGAATGCTTCCTCTGCCAGTAGCAGGGCCCCAGGGCTTCTGACAGCAGCAAGGGCCCTGTGAGGAGTGGCCTCGAGCGATCAGGTGGGCTCAGCTGAGCCACCTCCACTGGCCTGGGTCCTGTTCCTGGGGCTCCCAGCTCTGTCTGCCTTGACCTCTCCATGCCCCCTGCTCCAGGGCTCACCTGCTGCCGTCGCCGTGTCAACGGAACCCTCAGGCTGGGCAGAGCATTGTGAAATGACAGCCTCCCCTCCCCCGCCGGGGCCTGGGCCCAGGGCTGGGAGCTTGCAAGGCAAAGACACACCTCAGCTCAGCTTCTCCTGAGCTGCTCCAGAGCTCGACCCCCCGGGGCCCCGGGGCCCCAGGGCTGGGGCTCAGAGCAGGAAAGGGCGTTTTATTGGAATGTCCTTTCCTTCTTGATGATTCCTACAAACCGTTTTAAGCTCTGTACATATAGAAAAGCAACATGTGTCATGCCATTTGGGACATGCTGTTCACATGTCTAGCTCCACTAAAACCCTCCTCAGCATATTTCCGAGGCATCAAGGATGAACCAGGAACAGTGCACGGCCCTGACAAATCTGCTTCACTGTCCCAGCTTTAACAGACATCTGAGTGTCACACTACATGGCAGGTCCTGCCAGGGCAACAGCAGGGGAAGCTTCACTCGCACAGTGCTACAGCATGGGCTTCCCTCCTAGTGAACGGGTGCAGCAGGGCAAACTCCTGTCACAGAGAATGGGCACAACCACACTGCAAGCTTCATTCACACATGGTCTGGCTTCCGACAGCAAAGCAAGCCTCCTACATTGCACATACTGCACTGTAAAGCGTTAGTCTTTGGACAGCAGAGCTATCCCTCTGCATCACACATACTGGACACCCTGAAGGGCCTCCTCCAGATTGAATTGTTACTGGATCGCCGTCCTATCCCCCTGCCCCAAACCTCTCCCATTGACTGTCAGCATGCTTCTCCTTACCTTCCTGCAGATACAGCACCCCTCTAGGCCTAACGGATGGCACACCAAGCTTCACGGGGCACTTTAAGGTATTCAGTCTCCACCTTTTATCTGTCCTGCTCCTCATTTCACCACGAAGAACCACTGGCAGTATTTCAACATCATTTTGAAACTGAAGTTATGGAACAGCTACAAAACCAGGGGAATGGCGCGGCAGGGGATTTCATTCCATTTCATTCTGCCCTTTGGCTGTGTGTGCGCAGTGTCAGAAGAGTTTGAGGACTGCAGAAGACACTGGAATAGATTTCTGGGCGAAAGCGCCAGAGATTCTGGCCCCTGCCCCGATCGCCTTACAAACGCCTTACAAACGCCTGGCGGGCAAATGTCTGAGTTGGACACTCAGCGCAGTACCTGAGGAAATTAGAGTGAGGTTTGACTCAGGGACAAGCCTGCCAACCTATGTACTATGGCAGCTGAATGGGGGCATGGGGTCCTCATGTCTCAGGGATCTGCTTCTCTTATCCAAAACATCTTGCCTCCCATCAGCCTTAGCACCTAGCATATGGTAATGAGTGGAGTCTCTACACTTCCCCCGTTGCACATTTGTCAATTCCCAGAGCTCTGTTGCAGACAGGGTAAATGTATCTATGTGTGAGAGAGAGAGGGAGCCAGATAGAGAGAGAGAAAGAGAGAGAGAGAGGGGGGGGAGCAGGCTCTGACAGTCACAATGAGAGAAAAGTGAAGTTGCATCCCCTCAAGCACTCCCCTGCACCCATCAACACAACAGCAAAGTTAGCTTGCATGTTCCCCGTTCTCCCCACTAACCCACCCACCCACCCTCCTCTCTTTCAGGACTTGCAGAGTGCCTAGAGACCCTGGAAATGATGGCAGCGGAGCATGGTACAAACACAAATATCAAAATAGAACTATTCCCCTACTGTCTACAAAACCAAGGAACTACATCACCTTTGTTTTTTTCCACTTCACATTACAAGAGAAAGACGTCCTTCGTTGGCCCTTTTTACGCACTACCATTCGGTTTACACATTTCATCCTGTTGAGTCTCCCAGTCGGCAAGAGCTATATATTTGGGTGGGTGATCCCAATGAAGTCAATGGAAATAGAGAAGGTGTTAGAACGGTGATGATTGTGTGCTGCAAGTGTCTTTCCCTTGAAGTCCATAGATATCATGGCCTTGACTAGGGGGTGGCCGAAGTGGCCGATAATTTGCTCAGCAGAAAAAATGCAGAATTTTGGGCAAATTCTGCCACTTCGCCTGCTCTGCCCACAGAGAGAAATTGCCAATTTCAGGCTTTTTCTCCCTGAAATTCGGTTTTTTTATGGGAAATGTTTTTTGGTGGCCACAAGAAGTTTCAGACTGAAAACAGATAGTTTGTGAAAAAAACACCATTTCAGATGGTTTGCCAGAAGACATTGATTTTTTCCATTAAATTTTGTTTTAGCGGTCAAAAACATGATATTTCAGGGAAAAAACACATTTCAGGAAGCAAAATCTGCATAGAAAATTGGCACAACAGCCAAAAAATGTCCCTGCAGACAGAACAGAGCTGGAGGCGAATTTAGGCAATATCGTTCCACCAGTAGTGAGGGTAACTTTGCCCACCCCTAGCCTTGACTAGGGGACTGAAAATGAATCTACAGGGACTGGCCACAAAGTCCAGATGAGGGTGTATTAAGAGCTATGCTTTTTCCTTTCTTATTGCTGCTTTTGTTTTCACACCTTAACCTACCTTTCTTCAGTGCAGTGTCTGGGCCCTGTTTTTCACATGTTCTGTTTTTGAGCCCAGTCACAGGCCTCAGAGAAGGCCGGTGCCCTTTGAGGACTGAATGCTTCCTCTGCCAGTAGCAGGGCCCCAGGGCTTCTGACAGCAGCAAGGGCCCTGTGAGGAGTGGCCTCGAGCGATCAGGTGGGCTCAGCTGAGCCACCTCCACTGGCCTGGGTCCTGTTCCTGGGGCTCCCAGCTCTGTCTGCCTTGACCTCTCCATGCCCCCTGCTCCAGGGCTCACCTGCTGCCGTCGCCGTGCCAACGGAACCCTCAGGCTGGGCAGAGCATTGTGAAATGACAGTCTCCCCTCCCCCGCCGGGGCCTGGGCCCAGGGCTGGGAGCTTGCAAGGCAAAGACACACCACAGCTCAGCTTCTCCTGAGCTGCTCCAGAGCTCGACCCCCCGGGGCCCCGGGGCCCCAGGGCTGGGGCTCAGAGCAGGAAAGGGCGTTTTATTGGAATGTCCTTTCCTTCTTGATGATTCCTACAAACCGTTTTAAGCTCTGTACATATAGAAAAGCAACATGTGTCATGCCATTTGGGACATGCTGTTCACATGTCTAGCTCCACTAAAACCCTCCTCAGCATATTTCCGAGGCATCAAGGATGAACCAGGAACAGTGCACGGCCCTGACAAATCTGCTTCACTGTCCCAGCTTTAACAGACATCTGAGTGTCACACTACATGGCAGGTCCTGCCAGGGCAACAGCAGGGGAAGCTTCACTCGCACAGTGCTACAGCATGGGCTTCCCTCCTAGTGAACGGGTGCAGCAGGGCAAACTCCTGTCACAGAGAATGGGCACAACCACACTGCAAGCTTCATTCACACATGGTCTGGCTTCCGACAGCAAAGCAAGCCTCCTACATTGCACATACTGCACTGTAAAGCGTTAGTCTTTGGACAGCAGAGCTATCCCTCTGCATCACACATACTGGACACCCTGAAGGGCCTCCTCCAGATTGAATTGTTACTGGATCGCCGTCCTATCCCCCTGCCCCAAACCTCTCCCATTGACTGTCAGCATGCTTCTCCTTACCTTCCTGCAGATACAGCACCCCTCTAGGCCTAACGGATGGCACGCCAAGCTTCACGGGGCACTTTAAGGTATTCAGTCTCCACCTTTTATCTGTCCTGCTCCTCATTTCACCACGAAGAACCACTGGCAGTATTTCAACATCATTTTGAAACTGAAGTTATGGAACAGCTACAAAACCAGGGGAATGGCGCGGCAGGGGATTTCATTCCATTTCATTCTGCCCTTTGGCTGTGTGTGCGCAGTGTCAGAAGAGTTTGAGGACTGCAGAAGACACTGGAATAGATTTCTGGGCGAAAGCGCCAGAGATTCTGGCCCCTGCCCCGATCGCCTTACAAACGCCTTACAAACGCCTGGCGGGCTTTGCACTGGCGGGCAAATGTCTGAGTTGGACACTCAGCGCAGTACCTGAGGAAATTAGAGTGAGGTTTGACTCAGGGACAAGCCTGCCAACCTATGTACTATGGCAGCTGAATGGGGGCATGGGGTCCTCATGTCTCAGGGATCTGCTTCTCTTATCCAAAACATCTTGCCTCCCATCAGCCTTAGCACCTAGCATATGGTAATGAGTGGAGTCTCTACACTTCCCCCGTTGCACATTTGTCAATTCCCAGAGCTCTGTGGCAGACAGGGTAAATGTATCTATGTGTGAGAGAGAGAGGGAGCCAGATAGAGAGAGAGAAAGAGAGAGAGAGAGGGGGGGGGGCAGGCTCTGACAGTCACAATGAGAGAAAAGTGAAGTTGCATCCCCTCAAGCACTCCCCTGCACCCATCAACACAACAGCAAAGTTAGCTTGCATGTTCCCCGTTCTCCCCACTAACCCACCCACCCACCCTCCTCTCTTTCAGGACTTGCAGAGTGCCTAGAGACCCTGGAAATGATGGCAGCGGAGCATGGTACAAACACAAATATCAAAATAGAACTATTCCCCTACTGTCTACAAAACCAAGGAACTACTTCACCTTTGTTTTTTTCCACTTCACATTACAAGAGAAAGACGTCCTTTGTTGGCCCTTTTTACGCACTACCATTCGGTTTACACATTTCATCCTGTTGAGTCTCCCAGTCGGCAAGAGCTATATATTTGGGTGGGTGATCCCAATGAAGTCAATGGAAATAGAGAAGGTGTTAGAACGGTGATGATTGTGTGCTGCAAGTGTCTTTCCCTTGAAGTCCATAGATATCATGGCCTTGACTAGGGGATGGTCGAAGTGGCCGATAATTTGCTCAGCAGAAAAAATGCAGAATTTTGGGCAAATTCTGCCACTTCGCCTGCTCTGCCCACAGAGAGAAATTGCCAATTTCAGGCTTTTTCTCCCTGAAATTCGTTTTTTTTATGGGAAATGTTTTTTGGTGGCCACAAGAAGTTTCAGACTGAAAACAGATAGTTTGTGAAAAAAACACCATTTCAGATGGTTTGCCAGAAGACATTGATTTTTTCCATTAAATTTTGTTTTAGCGGTCAAAAACATGATATTTCAGGGAAAAAACACATTTCAGGAAGCAAAATCTGCATAGAAAATTGGCACAACAGCCAAAAAATGTCCCTGCAGACAGAACAGAGCTGGAGGCGAATTTAGGCAATATCGTTCCACCAGTAGTGAGGGTAACTTTGCCCACCCCTAGCCTTGACTAGGGGACTGAAAATGAATCTACAGGGACTGGCCACAAAGTCCAGATGAGGGTGTATTAAGAGCTATGCTTTTTCCTTTCTTATTGCTGCTTTTGTTTTCACACCTTAACCTACCTTTCTTCAGTGCAGTGTCTGGGCCCTGTTTTTCACATGTTCTGTTTTTGAGCCCAGTCACAGGCCTTAGAGAAGGCCGGTGCCCTTTGAGGCCTGAATGCTTCCTCTGCCAGTAGCAGGGCCCCAGGGCTTCTGACAGCAGCAAGGGCCCTGTGAGGAGTGGCCTCGAGCGATCAGGTGGGCTCAGCTGAGCCACCTCCACTGGCCTGGGTCCTGTTCCTGGGGCTCCCAGCTCTGCCTGCCTTGACCTCTCCATGCCCCCTGCTCCAGGGCTCACCTGCTGCCGTCGCCGTGCCAACGGAACCCTCAGGCTGGGCAGAGCATTGTGAAATGACAGCCTCCCCTCCCCCGCCGGGGCCTGGGCCCAGGGCTGGGAGCTTGCAAGGCAAAGACACACCACAGCTCAGCTTCTCCTGAGCTGCTCCAGAGCTCGACCCCCCGGGGCCCCGGGGCCCCAGGGCTGGGGCTCAGAGCAGGAAAGGGCGTTTTATTGGAATGTCCTTTCCTTCTTGATGATTCCTACAAACCGTTTTAAGCTCTGTACATATAGAAAAGCAACATGTGTCATGCCATTTGGGACATGCTGTTCACATGTCTAGCTCCACTAAAACCCTCCTCAGCATATTTCCGAGGCATCAAGGATGAACCAGGAACAGTGCACGGCCCTGACAAATCTGCTTCACTGTCCCAGCTTTAACAGACATCTGAGTGTCACACTACATGGCAGGTCCTGCCAGGGCAACAGCAGGGGAAGCTTCACTCGCACAGTGCTACAGCATGGGCTTCCCTCCTAGTGAACGGGTGCAGCAGGGCAAACTCCTGTCACAGAGAATGGGCACAACCACACTGCAAGCTTCATTCACACATGGTCTGGCTTCCGACAGCAAAGCAAGCCTCCTACATTGCACATACTGCACTGTAAAGCGTTAGTCTTTGGACAGCAGAGCTATCCCTCTGCATCACACATACTGGACACCCTGAAGGGCCTCCTCCAGATTGAATTGTTACTGGATCGCCGTCCTATCCCCCTGCCCCAAACCTCTCCCATTGACTGTCAGCATGCTTCTCCTTACCTTCCTGCAGATACAGCACCCCTCTAGGCCTAACGGATGGCACGCCAAGCTTCACGGGGCACTTTAAGGTATTCAGTCTCCACCTTTTCTCTGTCCTGCTCCTCATTTCACCACGAAGAACCACTGGCAGTATTTCAACATCATTTTGAAACTGAAGTTATGGAACAGCTACAAAACCAGGGGAATGGCGCGGCAGGGGATTTCATTCCATTTCATTCTGCCCTTTGGCTGTGTGTGCGCAGTGTCAGAAGAGTTTGAGGACTGCAGAAGACACTGGAATAGATTTCTGGGCGAAAGCGCCAGAGATTCTGGCCCCTGCCCCGATCGCCTTACAAACGCCTTACAAACGCCTGGCGGGCTTTGCCCTGGCGGGCAAATGTCTGAGTTGGACACTCAGCGCAGTACCTGAGGAAATTAGAGTGAGGTTTGACTCAGGGACAAGCCTGCCAACCTATGTACTATGGCAGCTGAATGGGGGCATGGGGTCCTCATGTCTCAGGGATCTGCTTCTCTTATCCAAAACATCTTGCCTCCCATCAGCCTTAGCACCTAGCATATGGTAATGAGTGGAGTCTCTACACTTCCCCCGTTGCACATTTGTCAATTCCCAGAGCTCTGTGGCAGACAGGGTAAATGTATCTATGTGTGAGAGAGAGAGGGAGCCAGATAGAGAGAGAGAAAGAGAGAGAGAGAGGGGGGGGAGCAGGCTCTGACAGTCACAATGAGAGAAAAGTGAAGTTGCATCCCCTCAAGCACTCCCCTGCACCCATCAACACAACAGCAAAGTTAGCTTGCATGTTCCCCGTTCTCCCCACTAACCCACCCACCCACCCTCCTCTCTTTCAGGACTTGCAGAGTGCCTAGAGACCCTGGAAATGATGGCAGCGGAGCATGGTACAAACACAAATATCAAAATAGAACTATTCCCCTACTGTCTACAAAACCAAGGAACTACTTCACCTTTGTTTTTTTCCACTTCACATTACAAGAGAAAGACGTCCTTCGTTGGCCCTTTTTACGCACTACCATTCGGTTTACACATTTCATCCTGTTGAGTCTCCCAGTCGGCAAGAGCTATATATTTGGGTGGGTGATCCCAATGAAGTCAATGGAAATAGAGAAGGTGTTAGAACGGTGATGATTGTGTGCTGCAAGTGTCTTTCCCTTGAAGTCCATAGATATCATGGCCTTGACTAGGGGGTGGTCGAAGTGGCCGATAATTTGCTCAGCAGAAAAAATGCAGAATTTTGGGCAAATTCTGCCACTTCGCCTGCTCTGCCCACAGAGAGAAATTGCCAATTTCAGGCTTTTTCTCCCTGAAATTCGGTTTTTTTATGGGAAATGTTTTTTGGTGGCCATAAGAAGTTTCAGACTGAAAACAGATAGTTTGTGAAAAAAACACCATTTCAGATGGTTTGCCAGAAGACATTGATTTTTTCCATTAAATTTTGTTTTAGCGGTCAAAAACATGATATTTCAGGGAAAAAACACATTTCAGGAAGCAAAATCTGCATAGAAAATTGGCACAACAGCCAAAAAATGTCCCTGCAGACAGAACAGAGCTGGAGGCGAATTTAGGCAATATCGTTCCACCAGTAGTGAGGGTAACTTTGCCCACCCCTAGCCTTGACTAGGGGACTGAAAATGAATCTACAGGGACTGGCCACAAAGTCCAGATGAGGGTGTATTAAGAGCTATGCTTTTTCCTTTCTTATTGCTGCTTTTGTTTTCACACCTTAACCTACCTTTCTTCAGTGCAGTGTCTGGGCCCTGTTTTTCACATGTTCTGTTTTTGAGCCCAGTCACAGGCCTCAGAGAAGGCCGGTGCCCTTTGAGGCCTGAATGCTTCCTCTGCCAGTAGCAGGGCCCCAGGGCTTCTGACAGCAGCAAGGGCCCTGTGAGGAGTGGCCTCGAGCGATCAGGTGGGCTCAGCTGAGCCACCTCCACTGGCCTGGGTCCTGTTCCTGGGGCTCCCAGCTCTGTCTGCCTTGACCTCTCCATGCCCCCTGCTCCAGGGCTCACCTGCTGCCGTCGCCGTGCCAACGGAACCCTCAGGCTGGGCAGAGCATTGTGAAATGACAGCCACCCCTCCCCCGCCGGGGCCTGGGCCCAGGGCTGGGAGCTTGCAAGGCAAAGACACACCTCAGCTCAGCTTCTCCTGAGCTGCTCCAGAGCTCGACCCCCCGGGGCCCCGGGGCCCCAGGGCTGGGGCTCAGAGCAGGAAAGGGCGTTTTATTGGAATGTCCTTTCCTTCTTGATGATTCCTACAAACCGTTTTAAGCTCTGTACATATAGAAAAGCAACATGTGTCATGCCATTTGGGACATGCTGTTCACATGTCTAGCTCCACTAAAACCCTCCTCAGCATATTTCCGAGGCATCAAGGATGAACCAGGAACAGTGCACGGCCCTGACAAATCTGCTTCACTGTCCCAGCTTTAACAGACATCTGAGTGTCACACTACATGGCAGGTCCTGCCAGGGCAACAGCAGGGGAAGCTTCACTCGCACAGTGCTACAGCATGGGCTTCCCTCCTAGTGAACGGGTGCAGCAGGGCAAACTCCTGTCACAGAGAATGGGCACAACCACACTGCAAGCTTCATTCACACATGGTCTGGCTTCCGACAGCAAAGCAAGCCTCCTACATTGCACATACTGCACTGTAAAGCGTTAGTCTTTGGACAGCAGAGCTATCCCTCTGCATCACACATACTGGACACCCTGAAGGGCCTCCTCCAGATTGAATTGTTACTGGATCGCCGTCCTATCCCCCTGCCCCAAACCTCTCCCATTGACTGTCAGCATGCTTCTCCTTACCTTCCTGCAGATACAGCACCCCTCTAGGCCTAACGGATGGCACGCCAAGCTTCACGGGGCACTTTAAGGTATTCAGTCTCCACCTTTTATCTGTCCTGCTCCTCATTTCACCACGAAGAACCACTGGCAGTATTTCAACATCATTTTGAAACTGAAGTTATGGAACAGCTACAAAACCAGGGGAATGGCGCGGCAGGGGATTTCATTCCATTTCATTCTGCCCTTTGGCTGTGTGTGCGCAGTGTCAGAAGAGTTTGAGGACTGCAGAAGACACTGGAATAGATTTCTGGGCGAAAGCGCCAGAGATTCTGGCCCCTGCCCCGATCGCCTTACAAACGCCTTACAAACGCCTGGCGGGCTTTGCCCTGGCGGGCAAATGTCTGAGTTGGACACTCAGCGCAGTACCTGAGGAAATTAGAGTGAGGTTTGACTCAGGGACAAGCCTGCCAACCTATGTACTATGGCAGCTGAATGGGGGCATGGGGTCCTCATGTCTCAGGGATCTGCTTCTCTTATCCAAAACATCTTGCCTCCCATCAGCCTTAGCACCTAGCATATGGTAATGAGTGGAGTCTCTACACTTCCCCCGTTGCACATTTGTCAATTCCCAGAGCTCTGTGGCAGACAGGGTAAATGTATCTATGTGTGAGAGAGAGAGGGAGCCAGATAGAGAGAGAGAAAGAGAGAGAGAGAGGGGGGGGGAGCAGGCTCTGACAGTCACAATGAGAGAAAAGTGAAGTTGCATCCCCTCAAGCACTCCCCTGCACCCATCAACACAACAGCAAAGTTAGCTTGCATGTTCCCCGTTCTCCCCACTAACCCACCCACCCACCCTCCTCTCTTTCAGGACTTGCAGAGTGCCTAGAGACCCTGGAAATGATGGCAGCGGAGCATGGTACAAACACAAATATCAAAATAGAACTATTCCCCTACTGTCTACAAAACCAAGGAACTACTTCACCTTTGTTTTTTTCCACTTCACATTACAAGAGAAAGACGTCCTTCGTTGGCCCTTTTTACGCACTACCATTCGGTTTACACATTTCATCCTGTTGAGTCTCCCAGTCGGCAAGAGCTATATATTTGGGTGGGTGATCCCAATGAAGTCAATGGAAATAGAGAAGGTGTTAGAACGGTGATGATTGTGTGCTGCAAGTGTCTTTCCCTTGAAGTCCATAGATATCATGGCCTTGACTAGGGGGTGGTCGAAGTGGCCGATAATTTGCTCAGCAGAAAAAATGCAGAATTTTGGGCAAATTCTGCCACTTCGCCTGCTCTGCCCACAGAGAGAAATTGCCAATTTCAGGCTTTTTCTCCCTGAAATTCGGTTTTTTTATGGGAAATGTTTTTTGGTGGCCACAAGAAGTTTCAGACTGAAAACAGATAGTTTGTGAAAAAAACACCATTTCAGATGGTTTGCCAGAAGACATTGATTTTTTCCATTAAATTTTGTTTTAGCGGTCAAAAACATGATATTTCAGGGAAAAAACACATTTCAGGAAGCAAAATCTGCATAGAAAATTGGCACAACAGCCAAAAAATGTCCCTGCAGACAGAACAGAGCTGGAGGCGAATTTAGGCAATATCGTTCCACCAGTAGTGAGGGTAACTTTGCCCACCCCTAGCCTTGACTAGGGGACTGAAAATGAATCTACAGGGACTGGCCACAAAGTCCAGATGAGGGTGTATTAAGAGCTATGCTTTTTCCTTTCTTATTGCTGCTTTTGTTTTCACACCTTAACCTACCTTTCTTCAGTGCAGTGTCTGGGCCCTGTTTTTCACATGTTCTGTTTTTGAGCCCAGTCACAGGCCTCAGAGAAGGCCGGTGCCCTTTGAGGCCTGAATGCTTCCTCTGCCAGTAGCAGGGCCCCAGGGCTTCTGACAGCAGCAAGGGCCCTGTGAGGAGTGGCCTCGAGCGATCAGGTGGGCTCAGCTGAGCCACCTCCACTGGCCTGGGTCCTGTTCCTGGGGCTCCCAGCTCTGTCTGCCTTGACCTCTCCATGCCCCCTGCTCCAGGGCTCACCTGCTGCCGTCGCCGTGTCAACGGAACCCTCAGGCTGGGCAGAGCATTGTGAAATGACAGCCTCCCCTCCCCCGCCGGGGCCTGGGCCCAGGGCTGGGAGCTTGCAAGGCAAAGACACACCTCAGCTCAGCTTCTCCTGAGCTGCTCCAGAGCTCGACCCCCCGGGGCCCCGGGGCCCCAGGGCTGGGGCTCAGAGCAGGAAAGGGCGTTTTATTGGAATGTCCTTTCCTTCTTGATGATTCCTACAAACCGTTTTAAGCTCTGTACATATAGAAAAGCAACATGTGTCATGCCATTTGGGACATGCTGTTCACATGTCTAGCTCCACTAAAACCCTCCTCAGCATATTTCCGAGGCATCAAGGATGAACCAGGAACAGTGCACGGCCCTGACAAATCTGCTTCACTGTCCCAGCTTTAACAGACATCTGAGTGTCACACTACATGGCAGGTCCTGCCAGGGCAACAGCAGGGGAAGCTTCACTCGCACAGTGCTACAGCATGGGCTTCCCTCCTAGTGAACGGGTGCAGCAGGGCAAACTCCTGTCACAGAGAATGGGCACAACCACACTGCAAGCTTCATTCACACATGGTCTGGCTTCCGACAGCAAAGCAAGCCTCCTACATTGCACATACTGCACTGTAAAGCGTTAGTCTTTGGACAGCAGAGCTATCCCTCTGCATCACACATACTGGACACCCTGAAGGGCCTCCTCCAGATTGAATTGTTACTGGATCGCCGTCCTATCCCCCTGCCCCAAACCTCTCCCATTGACTGTCAGCATGCTTCTCCTTACCTTCCTGCAGATACAGCACCCCTCTAGGCCTAACGGATGGCACACCAAGCTTCACGGGGCACTTTAAGGTATTCAGTCTCCACCTTTTATCTGTCCTGCTCCTCATTTCACCACGAAGAACCACTGGCAGTATTTCAACATCATTTTGAAACTGAAGTTATGGAACAGCTACAAAACCAGGGGAATGGCGCGGCAGGGGATTTCATTCCATTTCATTCTGCCCTTTGGCTGTGTGTGCGCAGTGTCAGAAGAGTTTGAGGACTGCAGAAGACACTGGAATAGATTTCTGGGCGAAAGCGCCAGAGATTCTGGCCCCTGCCCCGATCGCCTTACAAACGCCTTACAAACGCCTGGCGGGCAAATGTCTGAGTTGGACACTCAGCGCAGTACCTGAGGAAATTAGAGTGAGGTTTGACTCAGGGACAAGCCTGCCAACCTATGTACTATGGCAGCTGAATGGGGGCATGGGGTCCTCATGTCTCAGGGATCTGCTTCTCTTATCCAAAACATCTTGCCTCCCATCAGCCTTAGCACCTAGCATATGGTAATGAGTGGAGTCTCTACACTTCCCCCGTTGCACATTTGTCAATTCCCAGAGCTCTGTTGCAGACAGGGTAAATGTATCTATGTGTGAGAGAGAGAGGGAGCCAGATAGAGAGAGAGAAAGAGAGAGAGAGAGGGGGGGGAGCAGGCTCTGACAGTCACAATGAGAGAAAAGTGAAGTTGCATCCCCTCAAGCACTCCCCTGCACCCATCAACACAACAGCAAAGTTAGCTTGCATGTTCCCCGTTCTCCCCACTAACCCACCCACCCACCCTCCTCTCTTTCAGGACTTGCAGAGTGCCTAGAGACCCTGGAAATGATGGCAGCGGAGCATGGTACAAACACAAATATCAAAATAGAACTATTCCCCTACTGTCTACAAAACCAAGGAACTACATCACCTTTGTTTTTTTCCACTTCACATTACAAGAGAAAGACGTCCTTCGTTGGCCCTTTTTACGCACTACCATTCGGTTTACACATTTCATCCTGTTGAGTCTCCCAGTCGGCAAGAGCTATATATTTGGGTGGGTGATCCCAATGAAGTCAATGGAAATAGAGAAGGTGTTAGAACGGTGATGATTGTGTGCTGCAAGTGTCTTTCCCTTGAAGTCCATAGATATCATGGCCTTGACTAGGGGGTGGCCGAAGTGGCCGATAATTTGCTCAGCAGAAAAAATGCAGAATTTTGGGCAAATTCTGCCACTTCGCCTGCTCTGCCCACAGAGAGAAATTGCCAATTTCAGGCTTTTTCTCCCTGAAATTCGGTTTTTTTATGGGAAATGTTTTTTGGTGGCCACAAGAAGTTTCAGACTGAAAACAGATAGTTTGTGAAAAAAACACCATTTCAGATGGTTTGCCAGAAGACATTGATTTTTTCCATTAAATTTTGTTTTAGCGGTCAAAAACATGATATTTCAGGGAAAAAACACATTTCAGGAAGCAAAATCTGCATAGAAAATTGGCACAACAGCCAAAAAATGTCCCTGCAGACAGAACAGAGCTGGAGGCGAATTTAGGCAATATCGTTCCACCAGTAGTGAGGGTAACTTTGCCCACCCCTAGCCTTGACTAGGGGACTGAAAATGAATCTACAGGGACTGGCCACAAAGTCCAGATGAGGGTGTATTAAGAGCTATGCTTTTTCCTTTCTTATTGCTGCTTTTGTTTTCACACCTTAACCTACCTTTCTTCAGTGCAGTGTCTGGGCCCTGTTTTTCACATGTTCTGTTTTTGAGCCCAGTCACAGGCCTCAGAGAAGGCCGGTGCCCTTTGAGGACTGAATGCTTCCTCTGCCAGTAGCAGGGCCCCAGGGCTTCTGACAGCAGCAAGGGCCCTGTGAGGAGTGGCCTCGAGCGATCAGGTGGGCTCAGCTGAGCCACCTCCACTGGCCTGGGTCCTGTTCCTGGGGCTCCCAGCTCTGTCTGCCTTGACCTCTCCATGCCCCCTGCTCCAGGGCTCACCTGCTGCCGTCGCCGTGCCAACGGAACCCTCAGGCTGGGCAGAGCATTGTGAAATGACAGTCTCCCCTCCCCCGCCGGGGCCTGGGCCCAGGGCTGGGAGCTTGCAAGGCAAAGACACACCACAGCTCAGCTTCTCCTGAGCTGCTCCAGAGCTCGACCCCCCGGGGCCCCGGGGCCCCAGGGCTGGGGCTCAGAGCAGGAAAGGGCGTTTTATTGGAATGTCCTTTCCTTCTTGATGATTCCTACAAACCGTTTTAAGCTCTGTACATATAGAAAAGCAACATGTGTCATGCCATTTGGGACATGCTGTTCACATGTCTAGCTCCACTAAAACCCTCCTCAGCATATTTCCGAGGCATCAAGGATGAACCAGGAACAGTGCACGGCCCTGACAAATCTGCTTCACTGTCCCAGCTTTAACAGACATCTGAGTGTCACACTACATGGCAGGTCCTGCCAGGGCAACAGCAGGGGAAGCTTCACTCGCACAGTGCTACAGCATGGGCTTCCCTCCTAGTGAACGGGTGCAGCAGGGCAAACTCCTGTCACAGAGAATGGGCACAACCACACTGCAAGCTTCATTCACACATGGTCTGGCTTCCGACAGCAAAGCAAGCCTCCTACATTGCACATACTGCACTGTAAAGCGTTAGTCTTTGGACAGCAGAGCTATCCCTCTGCATCACACATACTGGACACCCTGAAGGGCCTCCTCCAGATTGAATTGTTACTGGATCGCCGTCCTATCCCCCTGCCCCAAACCTCTCCCATTGACTGTCAGCATGCTTCTCCTTACCTTCCTGCAGATACAGCACCCCTCTAGGCCTAACGGATGGCACGCCAAGCTTCACGGGGCACTTTAAGGTATTCAGTCTCCACCTTTTATCTGTCCTGCTCCTCATTTCACCACGAAGAACCACTGGCAGTATTTCAACATCATTTTGAAACTGAAGTTATGGAACAGCTACAAAACCAGGGGAATGGCGCGGCAGGGGATTTCATTCCATTTCATTCTGCCCTTTGGCTGTGTGTGCGCAGTGTCAGAAGAGTTTGAGGACTGCAGAAGACACTGGAATAGATTTCTGGGCGAAAGCGCCAGAGATTCTGGCCCCTGCCCCGATCGCCTTACAAACGCCTTACAAACGCCTGGCGGGCTTTGCCCTGGCGGGCAAATGTCTGAGTTTGACACTCAGCGCAGTACCTGAGGAAATTAGAGTGAGGTTTGACTCAGGGACAAGCCTGCCAACCTATGTACTATGGCAGCTGAATGGGGGCATGGGGTCCTCATGTCTCAGGGATCTGCTTCTCTTATCCAAAACATCTTGCCTCCCATCAGCCTTAGCACCTAGCATATGGTAATGAGTGGAGTCTCTACACTTCCCCCGTTGCACATTTGTCAATTCCCAGAGCTCTGTGGCAGACAGGGTAAATGTATCTATGTGTGAGAGAGAGAGGGAGCCAGATAGAGAGAGAGAAAGAGAGAGAGAGAGGGGGGGGAGCAGGCTCTGACAGTCACAATGAGAGAAAAGTGAAGTTGCATCCCCTCAAGCACTCCCCTGCACCCATCAACACAACAGCAAAGTTAGCTTGCATGTTCCCCGTTCTCCCCACTAACCCACCCACCCACCCTCCTCTCTTTCAGGACTTGCAGAGTGCCTAGAGACCCTGGAAATGATGGCAGCGGAGCATGGTACAAACACAAATATCAAAATAGAACTATTCCCCTACTGTCTACAAAACCAAGGAACTACTTCACCTTTGTTTTTTTCCACTTCACATTACAAGAGAAAGACGTCCTTTGTTGGCCCTTTTTACGCACTACCATTCGGTTTACACATTTCATCCTGTTGAGTCTCCCAGTCGGCAAGAGCTATATATTTGGGTGGGTGATCCCAATGAAGTCAATGGAAATAGAGAAGGTGTTAGAACGGTGATGATTGTGTGCTGCAAGTGTCTTTCCTTTGAAGTCCATAGATATCATGGCCTTGACTAGGGGATGGTCGAAGTGGCCGATAATTTGCTCAGCAGAAAAAATGCAGAATTTTGGGCAAATTCTGCCACTTCGCCTGCTCTGCCCACAGAGAGAAATTGCCAATTTCAGGCTTTTTCTCCCTGAAATTCGTTTTTTTTATGGGAAATGTTTTTTGGTGGCCACAAGAAGTTTCAGACTGAAAACAGATAGTTTGTGAAAAAAACACCATTTCAGATGGTTTGCCAGAAGACATTGATTTTTTCCATTAAATTTTGTTTTAGCGGTCAAAAACATGATATTTCAGGGAAAAAACACATTTCAGGAAGCAAAATCTGCATAGAAAATTGGCACAACAGCCAAAAAATGTCCCTGCAGACAGAACAGAGCTGGAGGCGAATTTAGGCAATATCGTTCCACCAGTAGTGAGGGTAACTTTGCCCACCCCTAGCCTTGACTAGGGGACTGAAAATGAATCTACAGGGACTGGCCACAAAGTCCAGATGAGGGTGTATTAAGAGCTATGCTTTTTCCTTTCTTATTGCTGCTTTTGTTTTCACACCTTAACCTACCTTTCTTCAGTGCAGTGTCTGGGCCCTGTTTTTCACATGTTCTGTTTTTGAGCCCAGTCACAGGCCTCAGAGAACGCCAGTGCCCTTTGAGGCCTGAATGCTTCCTCCACCAGTAGCAGGGCCCCAGGGCTTCTGTCAGCAGCAGAGGCCCTGTGAGGAGTGGCCTCGAGCCGTCAGGTGGGCTCAGCTGAGCCACCTCCACTGGCCTGGGTCCTGTTCCTGGGGCTCCCAGCTCTGTCTGCCTTGACCTCTCCATGCCCCCTGCTCCAGGGCTCACCTGCTGCCGTCGCCGTGCCAACGGAACCCTCAGGCTGGGCAGAGCATTGTGAAATGACAGCCTCCCCTCCCCCGCCGCTGGGGCCTGGGCCCAGGGCTGGGAGCTTGCAAGGCAAAGACACACCACAGCTCAGCTTCTCCTGAGCTGCTCCAGAGCTCGACCCCCCGGGGCCCCGGGGCCCCAGGGCTGGGGCTCAGAGCAGGAAAGGGCGTTTTATTGGAATGTCCTTTCCTTCTTGATGATTCCTACAAACCGTTTTAAGCTCTGTACATATAGAAAAGCAACATGTGTCATGCCATTTGGGACATGCTGTTCACATGTCTAGCTCCACTAAAACCCTCCTCAGCATATTTCCGAGGCATCAAGGATGAACCAGGAACAGTGCACGGCCCTGACAAATCTGCTTCACTGTCCCAGCTTTAACAGACATCTGAGTGTCACACTACATGGCAGGTCCTGCCAGGGCAACAGCAGGGGAAGCTTCACTCGCACAGTGCTACAGCATGGGCTTCCCTCCTAGTGAACGGGTGCAGCAGGGCAAACTCCTGTCACAGAGAATGGGCACAACCACACTGCAAGCTTCATTCACACATGGTCTGGCTTCCGACAGCAAAGCAAGCCTCCTACATTGCACATACTGCACTGTAAAGCGTTAGTCTTTGGACAGCAGAGCTATCCCTCTGCATCACACATACTGGACACCCTGAAGGGCCTCCTCCAGATTGAATTGTTACTGGATCGCCGTCCTATCCCCCTGCCCCAAACCTCTCCCATTGACTGTCAGCATGCTTCTCCTTACCTTCCTGCAGATACAGCACCCCTCTAGGCCTAACGGATGGCACGCCAAGCTTCACGGGGCACTTTAAGGTATTCAGTCTCCACCTTTTATCTGTCCTGCTCCTCATTTCACCACGAAGAACCACTGGCAGTATTTCAACATCATTTTGAAACTGAAGTTATGGAACAGCTACAAAACCAGGGGAATGGCGCGGCAGGGGATTTCATTCCATTTCATTCTGCCCTTTGGCTGTGTGTGCGCAGTGTCAGAAGAGTTTGAGGACTGCAGAAGACACTGGAATAGATTTCTGGGCGAAAGCGCCAGAGATTCTGGCCCCTGCCCCGATCGCCTTACAAACGCCTTACAAACGCCTGGCGGGCTTTGCCCTGGCGGGCAAATGTCTGAGTTGGACACTCAGTGCAGTACCTGAGGAAATTAGAGTGAGGTTTGACTCAGGGACAAGCCTGCCAACCTA
Organism: Ambystoma mexicanum; assembly: GCF_040938575.1. Classification (NCBI taxonomy): domain Eukaryota; kingdom Metazoa; phylum Chordata; class Amphibia; order Caudata; family Ambystomatidae; genus Ambystoma; species Ambystoma mexicanum. The sequence continues at coordinate 1,096,553,113 of NC_090941.1, forward strand.
TGTACTATGGCAGCTGAATGGGGGCATGGGGTCCTCATGTCTCAGGGATCTGCTTCTCTTATCCAAAACATCTTGCCTCCCATCAGCCTTAGCACCTAGCATATGGTAATGAGTGGAGTCTCTACACTTGCCCCGTTGCACATTTGTCAATTCCCAGAGCTCTGTGGCAGACAGGGTAAATGTATCTATGTGTGAGAGAGAGAGGGAGCCAGATAGAGAGAGAGAAAGAGAGAGAGAGAGGGGGGGGAGCAGGCTCTGACAGTCACAATGAGAGAAAAGTGAAGTTGCATCCCCTCAAGCACTCCCCTGCACCCATCAACACAACAGCAAAGTTAGCTTGCATGTTCCCCGTTCTCCCCACTAACCCACCCACCCACCCTCCTCTCTTTCAGGACTTGCAGAGTGCCTAGAGACCCTGGAAATGATGGCAGCGGAGCATGGTACAAACACAAATATCAAAATAGAACTATTCCCCTACTGTCTACAAAACCAAGGAACTACTTCACCTTTGTTTTTTTCCACTTCACATTACAAGAGAAAGACGTCCTTCGTTGGCCCTTTTTACGCACTACCATTCGGTTTACACATTTCATCCTGTTGAGTCTCCCAGTCGGCAAGAGCTATATATTTGGGTGGGTGATCCCAATGAAGTCAATGGAAATAGAGAAGGTGTTAGAACGGTGATGATTGTGTGCTGCAAGTGTCTTTCCCTTGAAGTCCATAGATATCATGGCCTTGACTAGGGGGTGGTCGAAGTGGCCGATAATTTGCTCAGCAGAAAAAATGCAGAATTTTGGGCAAATTCTGCCACTTCGCCTGCTCTGCCCACAGAGAGAAATTGCCAATTTCAGGCTTTTTCTCCCTGAAATTCGGTTTTTTTATGGGAAATGTTTTTTGGTGGCCACAAGAAGTTTCAGACTGAAAACAGATAGTTTGTGAAAAAAACACCATTTCAGATGGTTTGCCAGAAGACATTGATTTTTTCCATTAAATTTTGTTTTAGCGGTCAAAAACATGATATTTCAGGGAAAAAAACACATTTCAGGAAGCAAAATCTGCATAGAAAATTGGCACAACAGCTAAAAAATGTCCCTGCAGACAGAACAGAGCTGGAGGCGAATTTAGGCAATATCGTTCCACCAGTAGTGAGGGTAACTTTGCCCACCCCTAGCCTTGACTAGGGGACTGAAAATGAATCTACAGGGACTGGCCACAAAGTCCAGATGAGGGTGTATTAAGAGCTATGCTTTTTCCTTTCTTATTGCTGCTTTTGTTTTCACACCTTAACCTACCTTTCTTCAGTGCAGTGTCTGGGCCCTGTTTTTCACATGTTCTGTTTTTGAGCCCAGTCACAGGCCTCAGAGAAGGCCGGTGCCCTTTGAGGCCTGAATGCTTCCTCCGCCAGTAGCAGGGCCCCAGGGCTTCTGACAGCAGCAGAGGCCCTGTAAGGAGTGGCCTCGAGCCGTCAGGTGGGCTCAGCTGAGCCACCTCCACTGGCCTGGGTCCTGTTCCTGGGGCTCCCAGCTCTGTCTGCCTTGACCTCTCCATGCCCCCTGCTCCAGGGCTCACCTGCTGCCGTCGCCGTGCCAACGGAACCCTCAGGCTGGGCAGAGCATTGTGAAATGACAGCCTCCCCTCCCCCGCCGCTGGGGCCTGGGCCCAGGGCTGGGAGCTTGCAAGGCAAAGACACACCACAGCTCAGCTTCTCCTGAGCTGCTCCAGAGCTCGACCCCCCGGGGCCCCGGGGCCCCAGGGCTGGGGCTCAGAGCAGGAAAGGGCGTTTTATTGGAATGTCCTTTCCTTCTTGATGATTCCTACAAACCGTTTTAAGCTCTGTACATATAGAAAAGCAACATGTGTCATGCCATTTGGGACATGCTGTTCACATGTCTAGCTCCACTAAAACCCTCCTCAGCATATTTCCGAGGCATCAAGGATGAACCAGGAACAGTGCACGGCCCTGACAAATCTGCTTCACTGTCCCAGCTTTAACAGACATCTGAGTGTCACACTACATGGCAGGTCCTGCCAGGGCAACAGCAGGGGAAGCTTCACTCGCACAGTGCTACAGCATGGGCTTCCCTCCTAGTGAACGGGTGCAGCAGGGCAAACTCCTGTCACAGAGAATGGGCACAACCACACTGCAAGCTTCATTCACACATGGTCTGGCTTCCGACAGCAAAGCAAGCCTCCTACATTGCACATACTGCACTGTAAAGCGTTAGTCTTTGGACAGCAGAGCTATCCCTCTGCATCACACATACTGGACACCCTGAAGGGCCTCCTCCAGATTGAATTGTTACTGGATCGCCGTCCTATCCCCCTGCCCCAAACCTCTCCCATTGACTGTCAGCATGCTTCTCCTTACCTTCCTGCAGATACAGCACCCCTCTAGGCCTAACGGATGGCACGCCAAGCTTCACGGGGCACTTTAAGGTATTCAGTCTCCACCTTTTATCTGTCCTGCTCCTCATTTCACCACGAAGAACCACTGGCAGTATTTCAACATCATTTTGAAACTGAAGTTATGGAACAGCTACAAAACCAGGGGAATGGCGCGGCAGGGGATTTCATTCCATTTCATTCTGCCCTTTGGCTGTGTGTGCGCAGTGTCAGAAGAGTTTGAGGACTGCAGAAGACACTGGAATAGATTTCTGGGCGAAAGCGCCAGAGATTCTGGCCCCTGCCCCGATCGCCTTACAAACGCCTTACAAACGCCTGGCGGGCTTTGCCCTGGCGGGCAAATGTCTGAGTTGGACACTCAGCGCAGTACCTGAGGAAATTAGAGTGAGGTTTGACTCAGGGACAAGCCTGCCAACCTATGTACTATGGCAGCTGAATGGGGGCATGGGGTCCTCATGTCTCAGGGATCTGCTTCTCTTATCCAAAACATCTTGCCTCCCATCAGCCTTAGCACCTAGCATATGGTAATGAGTGGAGTCTCTACACTTCCCCCGTTGCACATTTGTCAATTCCCAGAGCTCTGTGGCAGACAGGGTAAATGTATCTATGTGTGAGAGAGAGAGGGAGCCAGATAGAGAGAGAGAAAGAGAGAGAGAGAGGGGGGGGAGCAGGCTCTGACAGTCACAATGAGAGAAAAGTGAAGTTGCATCCCCTCAAGCACTCCCCTGCACCCATCAACACAACAGCAAAGTTAGCTTGCATGTTCCCCGTTCTCCCCACTAACCCACCCACCCACCCTCCTCTCTTTCAGGACTTGCAGAGTGCCTAGAGACCCTGGAAATGATGGCAGCGGAGCATGGTACAAACACAAATATCAAAATAGAACTATTCCCCTACTGTCTACAAAACCAAGGAACTACTTCACCTTTGTTTTTTTCCACTTCACATTACAAGAGAAAGACGTCCTTCGTTGGCCCTTTTTACGCACTACCATTCGGTTTACACATTTCATCCTGTTGAGTCTCCCAGTCGGCAAGAGCTATATATTTGGGTGGGTGATCCCAATGAAGTCAATGGAAATAGAGAAGGTGTTAGAACGGTGATGATTGTGTGCTGCAAGTGTCTTTCCCTTGAAGTCCATAGATATCATGGCCTTGACTAGGGGGTGGTCGAAGTGGCCGATAATTTGCTCAGCAGAAAAAATGCAGAATTTTGGGCAAATTCTGCCACTTCGCCTGCTCTGCCCACAGAGAGAAATTGCCAATTTCAGGCTTTTTCTCCCTGAAATTCGGTTTTTTTATGGGAAATGTTTTTTGGTGGCCACAAGAAGTTTCAGACTGAAAACAGATAGTTTGTGAAAAAAACACCATTTCAGATGGTTTGCCAGAAGACATTGATTTTTTCCATTAAATTTTGTTTTAGCGGTCAAAAACATGATATTTCAGGGAAAAAACACATTTCAGGAAGCAAAATCTGCATAGAAAATTGGCACAACAGCCAAAAAATGTCCCTGCAGACAGAACAGAGCTGGAGGCGAATTTAGGCAATATCGTTCCACCAGTAGTGAGGGTAACTTTGCCCACCCCTAGCCTTGACTAGGGGACTGAAAATGAATCTACAGGGACTGGCCACAAAGTCCAGATGAGGGTGTATTAAGAGCTATGCTTTTTCCTTTCTTATTGCTGCTTTTGTTTTCACACCTTAACCTACCTTTCTTCAGTGCAGTGTCTGGGCCCTGTTTTTCACATGTTCTGTTTTTGAGCCCAGTCACAGGCCTCAGAGAAGGCCGGTGCCCTTTGAGGCCTGAATGCTTCCTCTGCCAGTAGCAGGGCCCCAGGGCTTCTGACAGCAGCAAGGGCCCTGTGAGGAGTGGCCTCGAGCGATCAGGTGGGCTCAGCTGAGCCACCTCCACTGGCCTGGGTCCTGTTCCTGGGGCTCCCAGCTCTGTCTGCCTTGACCTCTCCATGCCCCCTGCTCCAGGGCTCACCTGCTGCCGTCGCCGTGCCAACGGAACCCTCAGGCTGGGCAGAGCATTGTGAAATGACAGCCTCCCCTCCCCCGCCGGGGCCTGGGCCCAGGGCTGGGAGCTTGCAAGGCAAAGACACACCTCAGCTCAGCTTCTCCTGAGCTGCTCCAGAGCTCGACCCCCCGGGGCCCCGGGGCCCCAGGGCTGGGGCTCAGAGCAGGAAAGGGCGTTTTATTGGAATGTCCTTTCCTTCTTGATGATTCCTACAAACCGTTTTAAGCTCTGTACATATAGAAAAGCAACATGTGTCATGCCATTTGGGACATGCTGTTCACATGTCTAGCTCCACTAAAACCCTCCTCAGCATATTTCCGAGGCATCAAGGATGAACCAGGAACAGTGCACGGCCCTGACAAATCTGCTTCACTGTCCCAGCTTTAACAGACATCTGAGTGTCACACTACATGGCAGGTCCTGCCAGGGCAACAGCAGGGGAAGCTTCACTCGCACAGTGCTACAGCATGGGCTTCTCTCCTAGTGAACGGGTGCAGCAGGGCAAACTCCTGTCACAGAGAATGGGCACAACCACACTGCAAGCTTCATTCACACATGGTCTGGCTTCCGACAGCAAAGCAAGCCTCCTACATTGCACATACTGCACTGTAAAGCGTTAGTCTTTGGACAGCAGAGCTATCCCTCTGCATCACACATACTGGACACCCTGAAGGGCCTCCTCCAGATTGAATTGTTACTGGATCGCCGTCCTATCCCCCTGCCCCAAACCTCTCCCATTGACTGTCAGCATGCTTCTCCTTACCTTCCTGCAGATACAGCACCCCTCTAGGCCTAACGGATGGCACACCAAGCTTCACGGGGCACTTTAAGGTATTCAGTCTCCACCTTTTATCTGTCCTGCTCCTCATTTCACCACGAAGAACCACTGGCAGTATTTCAACATCATTTTGAAACTGAAGTTATGGAACAGCTACAAAACCAGGGGAATGGCGCGGCAGGGGATTTCATTCCATTTCATTCTGCCCTTTGGCTGTGTGTGCGCAGTGTCAGAAGAGTTTGAGGACTGCAGAAGACACTGGAATAGATTTCTGGGCGAAAGCGCCAGAGATTCTGGCCCCTGCCCCGATCGCCTTACAAACGCCTTACAAACGCCTGGCGGGCAAATGTCTGAGTTGGACACTCAGCGCAGTACCTGAGGAAATTAGAGTGAGGTTTGACTCAGGGACAAGCCTGCCAACCTATGTACTATGGCAGCTGAATGGGGGCATGGGGTCCTCATGTCTCAGGGATCTGCTTCTCTTATCCAAAACATCTTGCCTCCCATCAGCCTTAGCACCTAGCATATGGTAATGAGTGGAGTCTCTACACTTCCCCCGTTGCACATTTGTCAATTCCCAGAGCTCTGTTGCAGACAGGGTAAATGTATCTATGTGTGAGAGAGAGAGGGAGCCAGATAGAGAGAGAGAAAGAGAGAGAGAGAGGGGGGGGAGCAGGCTCTGACAGTCACAATGAGAGAAAAGTGAAGTTGCATCCCCTCAAGCACTCCCCTGCACCCATCAACACAACAGCAAAGTTAGCTTGCATGTTCCCCGTTCTCCCCACTAACCCACCCACCCACCCTCCTCTCTTTCAGGACTTGCAGAGTGCCTAGAGACCCTGGAAATGATGGCAGCGGAGCATGGTACAAACACAAATATCAAAATAGAACTATTCCCCTACTGTCTACAAAACCAAGGAACTACATCACCTTTGTTTTTTTCCACTTCACATTACAAGAGAAAGACGTCCTTCGTTGGCCCTTTTTACGCACTACCATTCGGTTTACACATTTCATCCTGTTGAGTCTCCCAGTCGGCAAGAGCTATATATTTGGGTGGGTGATCCCAATGAAGTCAATGGAAATAGAGAAGGTGTTAGAACGGTGATGATTGTGTGCTGCAAGTGTCTTTCCCTTGAAGTCCATAGATATCATGGCCTTGACTAGGGGGTGGTCGAAGTGGCCGATAATTTGCTCAGCAGAAAAAATGCAGAATTTTGGGCAAATTCTGCCACTTCGCCTGCTCTGCCCACAGAGAGAAATTGCCAATTTCAGGCTTTTTCTCCCTGAAATTCGGTTTTTTTATGGGAAATGTTTTTTGGTGGCCACAAGAAGTTTCAGACTGAAAACAGATAGTTTGTGAAAAAAACACCATTTCAGATGGTTTGCCAGAAGACATTGATTTTTTCCATTAAATTTTGTTTTAGCGGTCAAAAACATGATATTTCAGGGAAAAAACACATTTCAGGAAGCAAAATCTGCATAGAAAATTGGCACAACAGCCAAAAAATGTCCCTGCAGACAGAACAGAGCTGGAGGCGAATTTAGGCAATATCGTTCCACCAGTAGTGAGGGTAACTTTGCCCACCCCTAGCCTTGACTAGGGGACTGAAAATGAATCTACAGGGACTGGCCACAAAGTCCAGATGAGGGTGTATTAAGAGCTATGCTTTTTCCTTTCTTATTGCTGCTTTTGTTTTCACACCTTAACCTACCTTTCTTCAGTGCAGTGTCTGGGCCCTGTTTTTCACATGTTCTGTTTTTGAGCCCAGTCACAGGCCTCAGAGAAGGCCGGTGCCCTTTGAGGCCTGAATGCTTCCTCTGCCAGTAGCAGGGCCCCAGGGCTTCTGACAGCAGCAAGGGCCCTGTGAGGAGTGGCCTCGAGCGATCAGGTGGGCTCAGCTGAGCCACCTCCACTGGCCTGGGTCCTGTTCCTGGGGCTCCCAGCTCTGTCTGCCTTGACCTCTCCATGCCCCCTGCTCCAGGGCTCACCTGCTGCCGTCGCCGTGCCAACGGAACCCTCAGGCTGGGCAGAGCATTGTGAAATGACAGCCTCCCCTCCCCCGCCGGGGCCTGGGCCCAGGGCTGGGAGCTTGCAAGGCAAAGACACACCACAGCTCAGCTTCTCCTGAGCTGCTCCAGAGCTCGACCCCCCGGGGCCCCAGGGCTGGGGCTCAGAGCAGGAAAGGGCGTTTTATTGGAATGTCCTTTCCTTCTTGATGATTCCTACAAACCGTTTTAAGCTCTGTACATATAGAAAAGCAACATGTGTCATGCCATTTGGGACATGCTGTTCACATGTCTAGCTCCACTAAAACCCTCCTCAGCATATTTCCGAGGCATCAAGGATGAACCAGGAACAGTGCACGGCCCTGACAAATCTGCTTCACTGTCCCAGCTTTAACAGACATCTGAGTGTCACACTACATGGCAGGTCCTGCCAGGGCAACAGCAGGGGAAGCTTCACTCGCACAGTGCTACAGCATGGGCTTCCCTCCTAGTGAACGGGTGCAGCAGGGCAAACTCCTGTCACAGAGAATGGGCACAACCACACTGCAAGCTTCATTCACACATGGTCTGGCTTCCGACAGCAAAGCAAGCCTCCTACATTGCACATACTGCACTGTAAAGCGTTAGTCTTTGGACAGCAGAGCTATCCCTCTGCATCACACATACTGGACACCCTGAAGGGCCTCCTCCAGATTGAATTGTTACTGGATCGCCGTCCTATCCCCCTGCCCCAAACCTCTCCCATTGACTGTCAGCATGCTTCTCCTTACCTTCCTGCAGATACAGCACCCCTCTAGGCCTAACGGATGGCACGCCAAGCTTCACGGGGCACTTTAAGGTATTCAGTCTCCACCTTTTATCTGTCCTGCTCCTCATTTCACCACGAAGAACCACTGGCAGTATTTCAACATCATTTTGAAACTGAAGTTATGGAACAGCTACAAAACCAGGGGAATGGCGCGGCAGGGGATTTCATTCCATTTCATTCTGCCCTTTGGCTGTGTGTGCGCAGTGTCAGAAGAGTTTGAGGACTGCAGAAGACACTGGAATAGATTTCTGGGCGAAAGCACCAGAGATTCTGGCCCCTGCCCCGATCGCCTTACAAACGCCTTACAAACGCCTGGCGGGCTTTGCCCTGGCGGGCAAATGTCTGAGTTGGACACTCAGCGCAGTACCTGAGGAAATTAGAGTGAGGTTTGACTCAGGGACAAGCCTGCCAACCTATGTACTATGGCAGCTGAATGGGGGCATGGGGTCCTCATGTCTCAGGGATCTGCTTCTCTTATCCAAAACATCTTGCCTCCCATCAGCCTTAGCACCTAGCATATGGTAATGAGTGGAGTCTCTACACTTCCCCCGTTGCACATTTGTCAATTCCCAGAGCTCTGTGGCAGACAGGGTAAATGTATCTATGTGTGAGAGAGAGAGGGAGCCAGATAGAGAGAGAGAAAGAGAGAGAGAGAGGGGGGGGAGCAGGCTCTGACAGTCACAATGAGAGAAAAGTGAAGTTGCATCCCCTCAAGCACTCCCCTGCACCCATCAACACAACAGCAAAGTTAGCTTGCATGTTCCCCGTTCTCCCCACTAACCCACCCACCCACCCTCCTCTCTTTCAGGACTTGCAGAGTGCCTAGAGACCCTGGAAATGATGGCAGCGGAGCATGGTACAAACACAAATATCAAAATAGAACTATTCCCCTACTGTCTACAAAACCAAGGAACTACTTCACCTTTGTTTTTTTCCACTTCACATTACAAGAGAAAGACGTCCTTCGTTGGCCCTTTTTACGCACTACCATTCGGTTTACACATTTCATCCTGTTGAGTCTCCCAGTCGGCAAGAGCTATATATTTGGGTGGGTGATCCCAATGAAGTCAATGGAAATAGAGAAGGTGTTAGAACGGTGATGATTGTGTGCTGCAAGTGTCTTTCCCTTGAAGTCCATAGATATCATGGCCTTGACTAGGGGGTGGTCGAAGTGGCCGATAATTTGCTCAGCAGAAAAAATGCAGAATTTTGGGCAAATTCTGCCACTTCGCCTGCTCTGCCCACAGAGAGAAATTGCCAATTTCAGGCTTTTTCTCCCTGAAATTCGGTTTTTTTATGGGAAATGTTTTTTGGTGGCCACAAGAAGTTTCAGACTGAAAACAGATAGTTTGTGAAAAAAACACCATTTCAGATGGTTTGCCAGAAGACATTGATTTTTTCCATTAAATTTTGTTTTAGCGGTCAAAAACATGATATTTCAGGGAAAAAACACATTTCAGGAAGCAAAATCTGCATAGAAAATTGGCACAACAGCCAAAAAATGTCCCTGCAGACAGAACAGAGCTGGAGGCGAATTTAGGCAATATCGTTCCACCAGTAGTGAGGGTAACTTTGCCCACCCCTAGCCTTGACTAGGGGACTGAAAATGAATCTACAGGGACTGGCCACAAAGTCCAGATGAGGGTGTATTAAGAGCTATGCTTTTTCCTTTCTTATTGCTGCTTTTGTTTTCACACCTTAACCTACCTTTCTTCAGTGCAGTGTCTGGGCCCTGTTTTTCACATGTTCTGTTTTTGAGCCCAGTCACAGGCCTCAGAGAAGGCCGGTGCCCTTTGAGGCCTGAATGCTTCCTCTGCCAGTAGCAGGGCCCCAGGGCTTCTGACAGCAGCAAGGGCCCTGTGAGGAGTGGCCTCGAGCGATCAGGTGGGCTCAGCTGAGCCACCTCCACTGGCCTGGGTCCTGTTCCTGGGGCTCCCAGCTCTGTCTGCCTTGACCTCTCCATGCCCCCTGCTCCAGGGCTCACCTGCTGCCGTCGCTGTGCCAACGGAACCCTCAGGCTGGGCAGAGCATTGTGAAATGACAGCCTCCCCTCCCCCGCCGCTGGGGCCTGGGCCCAGGGCTGGGAGCTTGCAAGGCAAAGACACACCACAGCTCAGCTTCTCCTGAGCTGCTCCAGAGCTCGACCCCCCGGGGCCCCGGGGCCCCAGGGCTGGGGCTCAGAGCAGGAAAGGGCGTTTTATTGGAATGTCCTTTCCTTCTTGATGATTCCTACAAACCGTTTTAAGCTCTGTACATATAGAAAAGCAACATGTGTCATGCCATTTGGGACATGCTGTTCACATGTCTAGCTCCACTAAAACCCTCCTCAGCATATTTCCGAGGCATCAAGGATGAACCAGGAACAGTGCACGGCCCTGACAAATCTGCTTCACTGTCCCAGCTTTAACAGACATCTGAGTGTCACACTACATGGCAGGTCCTGCCAGGGCAACAGCAGGGGAAGCTTCACTCGCACAGTGCTACAGCATGGGCTTCCCTCCTAGTGAACGGGTGCAGCAGGGCAAACTCCTGTCACAGAGAATGGGCACAACCACACTGCAAGCTTCATTCACACATGGTCTGGCTTCCGACAGCAAAGCAAGCCTCCTACATTGCACATACTGCACTGTAAAGCGTTAGTCTTTGGACAGCAGAGCTATCCCTCTGCATCACACATACTGGACACCCTGAAGGGCCTCCTCCAGATTGAATTGTTACTGGATCGCCGTCCTATCCCCCTGCCCCAAACCTCTCCCATTGACTGTCAGCATGCTTCTCCTTACCTTCCTGCAGATACAGCACCCCTCTAGGCCTAACGGATGGCACGCCAAGCTTCACGGGGCACTTTAAGGTATTCAGTCTCCACCTTTTATCTGTCCTGCTCCTCATTTCACCACGAAGAACCACTGGCAGTATTTCAACATCATTTTGAAACTGAAGTTATGGAACAGCTACAAAACCAGGGGAATGGCGCGGCAGGGGATTTCATTCCATTTCATTCTGCCCTTTGGCTGTGTGTGCGCAGTGTCAGAAGAGTTTGAGGACTGCAGAAGACACTGGAATAGATTTCTGGGCGAAAGCGCCAGAGATTCTGGCCCCTGCCCCGATCGCCTTACAAACGCCTTACAAACGCCTGGCGGGCAAATGTCTGAGTTGGACACTCAGCGCAGTACCTGAGGAAATTAGAGTGAGGTTTGACTCAGGGACAAGCCTGCCAACCTATGTACTATGGCAGCTGAATGGGGGCATGGGGTCCTCATGTCTCAGGGATCTGCTTCTCTTATCCAAAACATCTTGCCTCCCATCAGCCTTAGCACCTAGCATATGGTAATGAGTGGAGTCTCTACACTTCCCCCGTTGCACATTTGTCAATTCCCAGAGCTCTGTTGCAGACAGGGTAAATGTATCTATGTGTGAGAGAGAGAGGGAGCCAGATAGAGAGAGAGAAAGAGAGAGAGAGAGGGGGGGGGAGCAGGCTCTGACAGTCACAATGAGAGAAAAGTGAAGTTGCATCCCCTCAAGCACTCCCCTGCACCCATCAACACAACAGCAAAGTTAGCTTGCATGTTCCCCGTTCTCCCCACTAACCCACCCACCCACCCTCCTCTCTTTCAGGACTTGCAGAGTGCCTAGAGACCCTGGAAATGATGGCAGCGGAGCATGGTACAAACACAAATATCAAAATAGAACTATTCCCCTACTGTCTACAAAACCAAGGAACTACTTCACCTTTGTTTTTTTCCACTTCACATTACAAGAGAAAGACGTCCTTCGTTGGCCCTTTTTACGCACTACCATTCGGTTTACACATTTCATCCTGTTGAGTCTCCCAGTCGGCAAGAGCTATATATTTGGGTGGGTGATCCCAATGAAGTCAATGGAAATAGAGAAGGTGTTAGAACGGTGATGATTGTGTGCTGCAAGTGTCTTTCCCTTGAAGTCCATAGATATCATGGCCTTGACTAGGGGGTGGTCGAAGTGGCCGATAATTTGCTCAGCAGAAAAAATGCAGAATTTTGGGCAAATTCTGCCACTTCGCCTGCTCTGCCCACAGAGAGAAATTGCCAATTTCAGGCTTTTTCTCCCTGAAATTCGGTTTTTTTATGGGAAATGTTTTTTGGTGGCCACAAGAAGTTTCAGACTGAAAACAGATAGTTTGTGAAAAAAACACCATTTCAGATGGTTTGCCAGAAGACATTGATTTTTTCCATTAAATTTTGTTTTAGCGGTCAAAAACATGATATTTCAGGGAAAAAACACATTTCAGGAAGCAAAATCTGCATAGAAAATTGGCACAACAGCCAAAAAATGTCCCTGCAGACAGAACAGAGCTGGAGGCGAATTTAGGCAATATCGTTCCACCAGTAGTGAGGGTAACTTTGCCCACCCCTAGCCTTGACTAGGGGACTGAAAATGAATCTACAGGGACTGGCCACAAAGTCCAGATGAGGGTGTATTAAGAGCTATGCTTTTTCCTTTCTTATTGCTGCTTTTGTTTTCACACCTTAACCTACCTTTCTTCAGTGCAGTGTCTGGGCCCTGTTTTTCACATGTTCTGTTTTTGAGCCCAGTCACAGGCCTCAGAGAAGGCCGGTGCCCTTTGAGGCCTGAATGCTTCCTCCGCCAGTAGCAGGGCCCCAGGGCTTCTGACAGCAGCAAGGGCCCTGTGAGGAGTGGCCTCGAGCAATCAGGTGGGCTCAGCTGAGCCACCTCCACTGGCCTGGGTCCTGTTCCTGGGGCTCCCAGCTCTGTCTGCCTTGACCTCTCCAAGCCCCCTGCTCCAGGGCTCACCTGCTGCCGTCGTCGTGCCAACGGAACCCTCAGGCTGGGCAGAGCATTGTGAAATGACAGCCTCCCCTCACCCGCCGGGGCCAGGGCCCAGGGCTGGGAGCTTGCAAGGCAAAGACACACCTCAGCTCAGCTTCTCCTGAGCTGCTCCAGAGCTCGACCCCCCAGGACTGGGGCTCAGAGCAGGAAAGGGCGTTTTATTGGAATGTCCTTTCCTTCTTGATGATTCCTACAAACCGTTTTAAGCTCTGTACATATAGAAAAGCAACATGTGTCATGCCATTTGGGACATGCTGTTCACATGTCTAGCTCCACTAAAACCCTCCTCAGCATATTTCCGAGGCATCAAGGATGAACCAGGAACAGTGCACGGCCCTGACAAATCTGCTTCACTGTCCCAGCTTTAACAGACATCTGAGTGTCACACTACATGGCAGGTCCTGCCAGGGCAACAGCAGGGGAAGCTTCACTCGCACAGTGCTACAGCATGGGCTTCCCTCCTAGTGAACGGGTGCAGCAGGGCAAACTCCTGTCACAGAGAATGGGCACAACCACACTGCAAGCTTCATTCACACATGGTCTGGCTTCCGACAGCAAAGCAAGCCTCCTACATTGCACATACTGCACTGTAAAGCGTTAGTCTTTGGACAGCAGAGCTATCCCTCTGCATCACACATACTGGACACCCTGAAGGGCCTCCTCCAGATTGAATTGTTACTGGATCGCCGTCCTATCCCCCTGCCCCAAACCTCTCCCATTGACTGTCAGCATGCTTCTCCTTACCTTCCTGCAGATACAGCACCCCTCTAGGCCTAACGGATGGCACACCAAGCTTCACGGGGCACTTTAAGGTATTCAGTCTCCACCTTTTATCTGTCCTGCTCCTCATTTCACCACGAAGAACCACTGGCAGTATTTCAACATCATTTTGAAACTGAAGTTATGGAACAGCTACAAAACCAGGGGAATGGCGCGGCAGGGGATTTCATTCCATTTCATTCTGCCCTTTGGCTGTGTGTGCGCAGTGTCAGAAGAGTTTGAGGACTGCAGAAGACACTGGAATAGATTTCTGGGCGAAAGCGCCAGAGATTCTGGCCCCTGCCCCGATCGCCTTACAAACGCCTTACAAACGCCTGGCGGGCAAATGTCTGAGTTGGACACTCAGCGCAGTACCTGAGGAAATTAGAGTGAGGTTTGACTCAGGGACAAGCCTGCCAACCTATGTACTATGGCAGCTGAATGGGGGCATGGGGTCCTCATGTCTCAGGGATCTGCTTCTCTTATCCAAAACATCTTGCCTCCCATCAGCCTTAGCACCTAGCATATGGTAATGAGTGGAGTCTCTACACTTCCCCCGTTGCACATTTGTCAATTCCCAGAGCTCTGTTGCAGACAGGGTAAATGTATCTATGTGTGAGAGAGAGAGGGAGCCAGATAGAGAGAGAGAAAGAGAGAGAGAGAGGGGGGGGAGCAGGCTCTGACAGTCACAATGAGAGAAAAGTGAAGTTGCATCCCCTCAAGCACTCCCCTGCACCCATCAACACAACAGCAAAGTTAGCTTGCATGTTCCCCGTTCTCCCCACTAACCCACCCACCCACCCTCCTCTCTTTCAGGACTTGCAGAGTGCCTAGAGACCCTGGAAATGATGGCAGCGGAGCATGGTACAAACACAAATATCAAAATAGAACTATTCCCCTACTGTCTACAAAACCAAGGAACTACATCACCTTTGTTTTTTTCCACTTCACATTACAAGAGAAAGACGTCCTTCGTTGGCCCTTTTTACGCACTACCATTCGGTTTACACATTTCATCCTGTTGAGTCTCCCAGTCGGCAAGAGCTATATATTTGGGTGGGTGATCCCAATGAAGTCAATGGAAATAGAGAAGGTGTTAGAACGGTGATGATTGTGTGCTGCAAGTGTCTTTCCCTTGAAGTCCATAGATATCATGGCCTTGACTAGGGGGTGGTCGAAGTGGCCGATAATTTGCTCAGCAGAAAAAATGCAGAATTTTGGGCAAATTCTGCCACTTCGCCTGCTCTGCCCACAGAGAGAAATTGCCAATTTCAGGCTTTTTCTCCCTGAAATTCGGTTTTTTTATGGGAAATGTTTTTTGGTGGCCACAAGAAGTTTCAGACTGAAAACAGATAGTTTGTGAAAAAAACACCATTTCAGATGGTTTGCCAGAAGACATTGATTTTTTCCATTAAATTTTGTTTTAGCGGTCAAAAACATGATATTTCAGGGAAAAAACACATTTCAGGAAGCAAAATCTGCATAGAAAATTGGCACAACAGCCAAAAAATGTCCCTGCAGACAGAACAGAGCTGGAGGCGAATTTAGGCAATATCGTTCCACCAGTAGTGAGGGTAACTTTGCCCACCCCTAGCCTTGACTAGGGGACTGAAAATGAATCTACAGGGACTGGCCACAAAGTCCAGATGAGGGTGTATTAAGAGCTATGCTTTTTCCTTTCTTATTGCTGCTTTTGTTTTCACACCTTAACCTACCTTTCTTCAGTGCAGTGTCTGGGCCCTGTTTTTCACATGTTCTGTTTTTGAGCCCAGTCACAGGCCTCAGAGAAGGCCGGTGCCCTTTGAGGCCTGAATGCTTCCTCTGCCAGTAGCAGGGCCCCAGGGCTTCTGACAGCAGCAAGGGCCCTGTGAGGAGTGGCCTCGAGCGATCAGGTGGGCTCAGCTGAGCCACCTCCACTGGCCTGGGTCCTGTTCCTGGGGCTCCCAGCTCTGTCTGCCTTGACCTCTCCATGCCCCCTGCTCCAGGGCTCACCTGCTGCCGTCGCCGTGTCAACGGAACCCTCAGGCTGGGCAGAGCATTGTGAAATGACAGCCTCCCCTCCCCCGCCGGGGCCTGGGCCCAGGGCTGGGAGCTTGCAAGGCAAAGACACACCTCAGCTCAGCTTCTCCTGAGCTGCTCCAGAGCTCGACCCCCCGGGGCCCCGGGGCCCCAGGGCTGGGGCTCAGAGCAGGAAAGGGCGTTTTATTGGAATGTCCTTTCCTTCTTGATGATTCCTACAAACCGTTTTAAGCTCTGTACATATAGAAAAGCAACATGTGTCATGCCATTTGGGACATGCTGTTCACATGTCTAGCTCCACTAAAACCCTCCTCAGCATATTTCCGAGGCATCAAGGATGAACCAGGAACAGTGCACGGCCCTGACAAATCTGCTTCACTGTCCCAGCTTTAACAGACATCTGAGTGTCACACTACATGGCAGGTCCTGCCAGGGCAACAGCAGGGGAAGCTTCACTCGCACAGTGCTACAGCATGGGCTTCCCTCCTAGTGAACGGGTGCAGCAGGGCAAACTCCTGTCACAGAGAATGGGCACAACCACACTGCAAGCTTCATTCACACATGGTCTGGCTTCCGACAGCAAAGCAAGCCTCCTACATTGCACATACTGCACTGTAAAGCGTTAGTCTTTGGACAGCAGAGCTATCCCTCTGCATCACACATACTGGACACCCTGAAGGGCCTCCTCCAGATTGAATTGTTACTGGATCGCCGTCCTATCCCCCTGCCCCAAACCTCTCCCATTGACTGTCAGCATGCTTCTCCTTACCTTCCTGCAGATACAGCACCCCTCTAGGCCTAACGGATGGCACACCAAGCTTCACGGGGCACTTTAAGGTATTCAGTCTCCACCTTTTATCTGTCCTGCTCCTCATTTCACCACGAAGAACCACTGGCAGTATTTCAACATCATTTTGAAACTGAAGTTATGGAACAGCTACAAAACCAGGGGAATGGCGCGGCAGGGGATTTCATTCCATTTCATTCTGCCCTTTGGCTGTGTGTGCGCAGTGTCAGAAGAGTTTGAGGACTGCAGAAGACACTGGAATAGATTTCTGGGCGAAAGCGCCAGAGATTCTGGCCCCTGCCCCGATCGCCTTACAAACGCCTTACAAACGCCTGGCGGGCAAATGTCTGAGTTGGACACTCAGCGCAGTACCTGAGGAAATTAGAGTGAGGTTTGACTCAGGGACAAGCCTGCCAACCTATGTACTATGGCAGCTGAATGGGGGCATGGGGTCCTCATGTCTCAGGGATCTGCTTCTCTTATCCAAAACATCTTGCCTCCCATCAGCCTTAGCACCTAGCATATGGTAATGAGTGGAGTCTCTACACTTCCCCCGTTGCACATTTGTCAATTCCCAGAGCTCTGTTGCAGACAGGGTAAATGTATCTATGTGTGAGAGAGAGAGGGAGCCAGATAGAGAGAGAGAAAGAGAGAGAGAGAGGGGGGGGGAGCAGGCTCTGACAGTCACAATGAGAGAAAAGTGAAGTTGCATCCCCTCAAGCACTCCCCTGCACCCATCAACACAACAGCAAAGTTAGCTTGCATGTTCCCCGTTCTCCCCACTAACCCACCCACCCACCCTCCTCTCTTTCAGGACTTGCAGAGTGCCTAGAGACCCTGGAAATGATGGCAGCGGAGCATGGTACAAACACAAATATCAAAATAGAACTATTCCCCTACTGTCTACAAAACCAAGGAACTACATCACCTTTGTTTTTTTCCACTTCACATTACAAGAGAAAGACGTCCTTCGTTGGCCCTTTTTACGCACTACCATTCGGTTTACACATTTCATCCTGTTGAGTCTCCCAGTCGGCAAGAGCTATATATTTGGGTGGGTGATCCCAATGAAGTCAATGGAAATAGAGAAGGTGTTAGAACGGTGATGATTGTGTGCTGCAAGTGTCTTTCCCTTGAAGTCCATAGATATCATGGCCTTGACTAGGGGGTGGCCGAAGTGGCCGATAATTTGCTCAGCAGAAAAAATGCAGAATTTTGGGCAAATTCTGCCACTTCGCCTGCTCTGCCCACAGAGAGAAATTGCCAATTTCAGGCTTTTTCTCCCTGAAATTCGGTTTTTTTATGGGAAATGTTTTTTGGTGGCCACAAGAAGTTTCAGACTGAAAACAGATAGTTTGTGAAAAAAAACACCATTTCAGATGGTTTGCCAGAAGACATTGATTTTTTCCATTAAATTTTGTTTTAGCGGTCAAAAACATGATATTTCAGGGAAAAAACACATTTCAGGAAGCAAAATCTGCATAGAAAATTGGCACAACAGCCAAAAAATGTCCCTGCAGACAGAACAGAGCTGGAGGCGAATTTAGGCAATATCGTTCCACCAGTAGTGAGGGTAACTTTGCCCACCCCTAGCCTTGACTAGGGGACTGAAAATGAATCTACAGGGACTGGCCACAAAGTCCAGATGAGGGTGTATTAAGAGCTATGCTTTTTCCTTTCTTATTGCTGCTTTTGTTTTCACACCTTAACCTACCTTTCTTCAGTGCAGTGTCTGGGCCCTGTTTTTCACATGTTCTGTTTTTGAGCCCAGTCACAGGCCTCAGAGAAGGCCGGTGCCCTTTGAGGCCTGAATGCTTCCTCTGCCAGTAGCAGGGCCCCAGGGCTTCTGACAGCAGCAAGGGCCCTGTGAGGAGTGGCCTCGAGCGATCAGGTGGGCTCAGCTGAGCCACCTCCACTGGCCTGGGTCCTGTTCCTGGGGCTCCCAGCTCTGTCTGCCTTGACCTCTCCATGCCCCCTGCTCCAGGGCTCACCTGCTGCCGTCGCCGTGCCAACGGAACCCTCAGGCTGGGCAGAGCATTGTGAAATGACAGCCTCCCCTCCCCCGCCGGGGCCTGGGCCCAGGGCTGGGAGCTTGCAAGGCAAAGACACACCTCAGCTCAGCTTCTCCTGAGCTGCTCCAGAGCTCGACCCCCCGGGGCCCCGGGGCCCCAGGGCTGGGGCTCAGAGCAGGAAAGGGCGTTTTATTGGAATGTCCTTTCCTTCTTGATGATTCCTACAAACCGTTTTAAGCTCTGTACATATAGAAAAGCAACATGTGTCATGCCATTTGGGACATGCTGTTCACATGTCTAGCTCCACTAAAACCCTCCTCAGCATATTTCCGAGGCATCAAGGATGAACCAGGAACAGTGCACGGCCCTGACAAATCTGCTTCACTGTCCCAGCTTTAACAGACATCTGAGTGTCACACTACATGGCAGGTCCTGCCAGGGCAACAGCAGGGGAAGCTTCACTCGCACAGTGCTACAGCATGGGCTTCCCTCCTAGTGAACGGGTGCAGCAGGGCAAACTCCTGTCACAGAGAATGGGCACAACCACACTGCAAGCTTCATTCACACATGGTCTGGCTTCCGACAGCAAAGCAAGCCTCCTACATTGCACATACTGCACTGTAAAGCGTTAGTCTTTGGACAGCAGAGCTATCCCTCTGCATCACACATACTGGACACCCTGAAGGGCCTCCTCCAGATTGAATTGTTACTGGATCGCCGTCCTATCCCCCTGCCCCAAACCTCTCCCATTGACTGTCAGCATGCTTCTCCTTACCTTCCTGCAGATACAGCACCCCTCTAAGCCTAACGGATGGCACACCAAGCTTCACGGGGCACTTTAAGGTATTCAGTCTCCACCTTTTATCTGTCCTGCTCCTCATTTCACCACGAAGAACCACTGGCAGTATTTCAACATCATTTTGAAACTGAAGTTATGGAACAGCTACAAAACCAGGGGAATGGCGCGGCAGGGGATTTCATTCCATTTCATTCTGCCCTTTGGCTGTGTGTGCGCAGTGTCAGAAGAGTTTGAGGACTGCAGAAGACACTGGAATAGATTTCTGGGCGAAAGCGCCAGAGATTCTGGCCCCTGCCCCGATCGCCTTACAAACGCCTTACAAACGCCTGGCGGGCAAATGTCTGAGTTGGACACTCAGCGCAGTACCTGAGGAAATTAGAGTGAGGTTTGACTCAGGGACAAGCCTGCCAACCTATGTACTATGGCAGCTGAATGGGGGCATGGGGTCCTCATGTCTCAGGGATCTGCTTCTCTTATCCAAAACATCTTGCCTCCCATCAGCCTTAGCACCTAGCATATGGTAATGAGTGGAGTCTCTACACTTCCCCCGTTGCACATTTGTCAATTCCCAGAGCTCTGTTGCAGACAGGGTAAATGTATCTATGTGTGAGAGAGAGAGGGAGCCAGATAGAGAGAGAGAAAGAGAGAGAGAGAGGGGGGGGGGAGCAGGCTCTGACAGTCACAATGAGAGAAAAGTGAAGTTGCATCCCCTCAAGCACTCCCCTGCACCCATCAACACAACAGCAAAGTTAGCTTGCATGTTCCCCGTTCTCCCCACTAACCCACCCACCCACCCTCCTCTCTTTCAGGACTTGCAGAGTGCCTAGAGACCCTGGAAATGATGGCAGCGGAGCATGGTACAAACACAAATATCAAAATAGAACTATTCCCCTACTGTCTACAAAACCAAGGAACTACTTCACCTTTGTTTTTTTCCACTTCACATTACAAGAGAAAGACGTCCTTCGTTGGCCCTTTTTACGCACTACCATTCGGTTTACACATTTCATCCTGTTGAGTCTCCCAGTCGGCAAGAGCTATATATTTGGGTGGGTGATCCCAATGAAGTCAATGGAAATAGAGAAGGTGTTAGAACGGTGATGATTGTGTGCTGCAAGTGTCTTTCCCTTGAAGTCCATAGATATCATGGCCTTGACTAGGGGGTGGTCGAAGTGGCCGATAATTTGCTCAGCAGAAAAAATGCAGAATTTTGGGCAAATTCTGCCACTTCGCCTGCTCTGCCCACAGAGAGAAATTGCCAATTTCAGGCTTTTTCTCCCTGAAATTCGGTTTTTTTATGGGAAATGTTTTTTGGTGGCCACAAGAAGTTTCAGACTGAAAACAGATAGTTTGTGAAAAAAAACACCATTTCAGATGGTTTGCCAGAAGACATTGATTTTTTCCATTAAATTTTGTTTTAGCGGTCAAAAACATGATATTTCAGGGAAAAAACACATTTCAGGAAGCAAAATCTGCATAGAAAATTGGCACAACAGCCAAAAAATGTCCCTGCAGACAGAACAGAGCTGGAGGCGAATTTAGGCAATATCGTTCCACCAGTAGTGAGGGTAACTTTGCCCACCCCTAGCCTTGACTAGGGGACTGAAAATGAATCTACAGGGACTGGCCACAAAGTCCAGATGAGGGTGTATTAAGAGCTATGCTTTTTCCTTTCTTATTGCTGCTTTTGTTTTCACACCTTAACCTACCTTTCTTCAGTGCAGTGTCTGGGCCATGTTTTTCACATGTTCTGTTTTTGAGCCCAGTCACAGGCCTCAGAGAAGGCCGGTGCCCTTTGAGGCCTGAATGCTTCCTCTGCCAGTAGCAGGGCCCCAGGGCTTCTGACAGCAGCAAGGGCCCTGTGAGGAGTGGCCTCGAGCGATCAGGTGGGCTCAGCTGAGCCACCTCCACTGGCCTGGGTCCTGTTCCTGGGGCTCCCAGCTCTGTCTGCCTTGACCTCTCCATGCCCCCTGCTCCAGGGCTCACCTGCTGCCGTCGCCGTGCCAACGGAACCCTCAGGCTGGGCAGAGCATTGTGAAATGACAGCCTCCCCTCCCCCGCCGGGGCCTGGGCCCAGGGCTGGGAGCTTGCAAGGCAAAGACACACCACAGCTCAGCTTCTCCTGAGCTGCTCCAGAGCTCGACCCCCCGGGGCCCCAGGGCTGGGGCTCAGAGCAGGAAAGGGCGTTTTATTGGAATGTCCTTTCCTTCTTGATGATTCCTACAAACCGTTTTAAGCTCTGTACATATAGAAAAGCAACATGTGTCATGCCATTTGGGACATGCTGTTCACATGTCTAGCTCCACTAAAACCCTCCTCAGCATATTTCCGAGGCATCAAGGATGAACCAGGAACAGTGCACGGCCCTGACAAATCTGCTTCACTGTCCCAGCTTTAACAGACATCTGAGTGTCACACTACATGGCAGGTCCTGCCAGGGCAACAGCAGGGGAAGCTTCACTCGCACAGTGCTACAGCATGGGCTTCCCTCCTAGTGAACGGGTGCAGCAGGGCAAACTCCTGTCACAGAGAATGGGCACAACCACACTGCAAGCTTCATTCACACATGGTCTGGCTTCCGACAGCAAAGCAAGCCTCCTACATTGCACATACTGCACTGTAAAGCGTTAGTCTTTGGACAGCAGAGCTATCCCTCTGCATCACACATACTGGACACCCTGAAGGGCCTCCTCCAGATTGAATTGTTACTGGATCGCCGTCCTATCCCCCTGCCCCAAACCTCTCCCATTGACTGTCAGCATGCTTCTCCTTACCTTCCTGCAGATACAGCACCCCTCTAGGCCTAACGGATGGCACGCCAAGCTTCACGGGGCACTTTAAGGTATTCAGTCTCCACCTTTTATCTGTCCTGCTCCTCATTTCACCACGAAGAACCACTGGCAGTATTTCAACATCATTTTGAAACTGAAGTTATGGAACAGCTACAAAACCAGGGGAATGGCGCGGCAGGGGATTTCATTCCATTTCATTCTGCCCTTTGGCTGTGTGTGCGCAGTGTCAGAAGAGTTTGAGGACTGCAGAAGACACTGGAATAGATTTCTGGGCGAAAGCACCAGAGATTCTGGCCCCTGCCCCGATCGCCTTACAAACGCCTTACAAACGCCTGGCGGGCTTTGCCCTGGCGGGCAAATGTCTGAGTTGGACACTCAGCGCAGTACCTGAGGAAATTAGAGTGAGGTTTGACTCAGGGACAAGCCTGCCAACCTATGTACTATGGCAGCTGAATGGGGGCATGGGGTCCTCATGTCTCAGGGATCTGCTTCTCTTATCCAAAACATCTTGCCTCCCATCAGCCTTAGCACCTAGCATATGGTAATGAGTGGAGTCTCTACACTTCCCCCGTTGCACATTTGTCAATTCCCAGAGCTCTGTGGCAGACAGGGTAAATGTATCTATGTGTGAGAGAGAGAGGGAGCCAGATAGAGAGAGAGAAAGAGAGAGAGAGAGGGGGGGGAGCAGGCTCTGACAGTCACAATGAGAGAAAAGTGAAGTTGCATCCCCTCAAGCACTCCCCTGCACCCATCAACACAACAGCAAAGTTAGCTTGCATGTTCCCCGTTCTCCCCACTAACCCACCCACCCACCCTCCTCTCTTTCAGGACTTGCAGAGTGCCTAGAGACCCTGGAAATGATGGCAGCGGAGCATGGTACAAACACAAATATCAAAATAGAACTATTCCCCTACTGTCTACAAAACCAAGGAACTACTTCACCTTTGTTTTTTTCCACTTCACATTACAAGAGAAAGACGTCCTTCGTTGGCCCTTTTTACGCACTACCATTCGGTTTACACATTTCATCCTGTTGAGTCTCCCAGTCGGCAAGAGCTATATATTTGGGTGGGTGATCCCAATGAAGTCAATGGAAATAGAGAAGGTGTTAGAACGGTGATGATTGTGTGCTGCAAGTGTCTTTCCCTTGAAGTCCATAGATATCATGGCCTTGACTAGGGGGTGGTCGAAGTGGCCGATAATTTGCTCAGCAGAAAAAATGCAGAATTTTGGGCAAATTCTGCCACTTCGCCTGCTCTGCCCACAGAGAGAAATTGCCAATTTCAGGCTTTTTCTCCCTGAAATTCGGTTTTTTTATGGGAAATGTTTTTTGGTGGCCACAAGAAGTTTCAGACTGAAAACAGATAGTTTGTGAAAAAAACACCATTTCAGATGGTTTGCCAGAAGACATTGATTTTTTCCATTAAATTTTGTTTTAGCGGTCAAAAACATGATATTTCAGGGAAAAAACACATTTCAGGAAGCAAAATCTGCATAGAAAATTGGCACAACAGCCAAAAAATGTCCCTGCAGACAGAACAGAGCTGGAGGCGAA
This sequence comes from Ambystoma mexicanum, assembly GCF_040938575.1. Taxonomy (NCBI): domain Eukaryota; kingdom Metazoa; phylum Chordata; class Amphibia; order Caudata; family Ambystomatidae; genus Ambystoma; species Ambystoma mexicanum. Next base: position 1,096,576,682 of record NC_090941.1, read on the forward strand.
TTTAGGCAATATCGTTCCACCAGTAGTGAGGGTAACTTTGCCCACCCCTAGCCTTGACTAGGGGACTGAAAATGAATCTACAGGGACTGGCCACAAAGTCCAGATGAGGGTGTATTAAGAGCTATGCTTTTTCCTTTCTTATTGCTGCTTTTGTTTTCACACCTTAACCTACCTTTCTTCAGTGCAGTGTCTGGGCCCTGTTTTTCACATGTTCTGTTTTTGAGCCCAGTCACAGGCCTCAGAGAAGGCCGGTGCCCTTTGAGGCCTGAATGCTTCCTCTGCCAGTAGCAGGGCCCCAGGGCTTCTGACAGCAGCAAGGGCCCTGTGAGGAGTGGCCTCGAGCGATCAGGTGGGCTCAGCTGAGCCACCTCCACTGGCCTGGGTCCTGTTCCTGGGGCTCCCAGCTCTGTCTGCCTTGACCTCTCCATGCCCCCTGCTCCAGGGCTCACCTGCTGCCGTCGCTGTGCCAACGGAACCCTCAGGCTGGGCAGAGCATTGTGAAATGACAGCCTCCCCTCCCCCGCCGCTGGGGCCTGGGCCCAGGGCTGGGAGCTTGCAAGGCAAAGACACACCACAGCTCAGCTTCTCCTGAGCTGCTCCAGAGCTCGACCCCCCGGGGCCCCGGGGCCCCAGGGCTGGGGCTCAGAGCAGGAAAGGGCGTTTTATTGGAATGTCCTTTCCTTCTTGATGATTCCTACAAACCGTTTTAAGCTCTGTACATATAGAAAAGCAACATGTGTCATGCCATTTGGGACATGCTGTTCACATGTCTAGCTCCACTAAAACCCTCCTCAGCATATTTCCGAGGCATCAAGGATGAACCAGGAACAGTGCACGGCCCTGACAAATCTGCTTCACTGTCCCAGCTTTAACAGACATCTGAGTGTCACACTACATGGCAGGTCCTGCCAGGGCAACAGCAGGGGAAGCTTCACTCGCACAGTGCTACAGCATGGGCTTCCCTCCTAGTGAACGGGTGCAGCAGGGCAAACTCCTGTCACAGAGAATGGGCACAACCACACTGCAAGCTTCATTCACACATGGTCTGGCTTCCGACAGCAAAGCAAGCCTCCTACATTGCACATACTGCACTGTAAAGCGTTAGTCTTTGGACAGCAGAGCTATCCCTCTGCATCACACATACTGGACACCCTGAAGGGCCTCCTCCAGATTGAATTGTTACTGGATCGCCGTCCTATCCCCCTGCCCCAAACCTCTCCCATTGACTGTCAGCATGCTTCTCCTTACCTTCCTGCAGATACAGCACCCCTCTAGGCCTAACGGATGGCACACCAAGCTTCACGGGGCACTTTAAGGTATTCAGTCTCCACCTTTTATCTGTCCTGCTCCTCATTTCACCACGAAGAACCACTGGCAGTATTTCAACATCATTTTGAAACTGAAGTTATGGAACAGCTACAAAACCAGGGGAATGGCGCGGCAGGGGATTTCATTCCATTTCATTCTGCCCTTTGGCTGTGTGTGCGCAGTGTCAGAAGAGTTTGAGGACTGCAGAAGACACTGGAATAGATTTCTGGGCGAAAGCGCCAGAGATTCTGGCCCCTGCCCCGATCGCCTTACAAACGCCTTACAAACGCCTGGCGGGCAAATGTCTGAGTTGGACACTCAGCGCAGTACCTGAGGAAATTAGAGTGAGGTTTGACTCAGGGACAAGCCTGCCAACCTATGTACTATGGCAGCTGAATGGGGGCATGGGGTCCTCATGTCTCAGGGATCTGCTTCTCTTATCCAAAACATCTTGCCTCCCATCAGCCTTAGCACCTAGCATATGGTAATGAGTGGAGTCTCTACACTTCCCCCGTTGCACATTTGTCAATTCCCAGAGCTCTGTTGCAGACAGGGTAAATGTATCTATGTGTGAGAGAGAGAGGGAGCCAGATAGAGAGAGAGAAAGAGAGAGAGAGAGGGGGGGGGAGCAGGCTCTGACAGTCACAATGAGAGAAAAGTGAAGTTGCATCCCCTCAAGCACTCCCCTGCACCCATCAACACAACAGCAAAGTTAGCTTGCATGTTCCCCGTTCTCCCCACTAACCCACCCACCCACCCTCCTCTCTTTCAGGACTTGCAGAGTGCCTAGAGACCCTGGAAATGATGGCAGCGGAGCATGGTACAAACACAAATATCAAAATAGAACTATTCCCCTACTGTCTACAAAACCAAGGAACTACATCACCTTTGTTTTTTTCCACTTCACATTACAAGAGAAAGACGTCCTTCGTTGGCCCTTTTTACGCACTACCATTCGGTTTACACATTTCATCCTGTTGAGTCTCCCAGTCGGCAAGAGCTATATATTTGGGTGGGTGATCCCAATGAAGTCAATGGAAATAGAGAAGGTGTTAGAACGGTGATGATTGTGTGCTGCAAGTGTCTTTCCCTTGAAGTCCATAGATATCATGGCCTTGACTAGGGGGTGGTCGAAGTGGCCGATAATTTGCTCAGCAGAAAAAATGCAGAATTTTGGGCAAATTCTGCCACTTCGCCTGCTCTGCCCACAGAGAGAAATTGCCAATTTCAGGCTTTTTCTCCCTGAAATTCGGTTTTTTTATGGGAAATGTTTTTTGGTGGCCACAAGAAGTTTCAGACTGAAAACAGATAGTTTGTGAAAAAAACACCATTTCAGATGGTTTGCCAGAAGACATTGATTTTTTCCATTAAATTTTGTTTTAGCGGTCAAAAACATGATATTTCAGGGAAAAAACACATTTCAGGAAGCAAAATCTGCATAGAAAATTGGCACAACAGCCAAAAAATGTCCCTGCAGACAGAACAGAGCTGGAGGCGAATTTAGGCAATATCGTTCCACCAGTAGTGAGGGTAACTTTGCCCACCCCTAGCCTTGACTAGGGGACTGAAAATGAATCTACAGGGACTGGCCACAAAGTCCAGATGAGGGTGTATTAAGAGCTATGCTTTTTCCTTTCTTATTGCTGCTTTTGTTTTCACACCTTAACCTACCTTTCTTCAGTGCAGTGTCTGGGCCCTGTTTTTCACATGTTCTGTTTTTGAGCCCAGTCACAGGCCTCAGAGAAGGCCGGTGCCCTTTGAGGCCTGAATGCTTCCTCTGCCAGTAGCAGGGCCCCAGGGCTTCTGACAGCAGCAAGGGCCCTGTGAGGAGTGGCCTCGAGCGATCAGGTGGGCTCAGCTGAGCCACCTCCACTGGCCTGGGTCCTGTTCCTGGGGCTCCCAGCTCTGTCTGCCTTGACCTCTCCATGCCCCCTGCTCCAGGGCTCACCTGCTGCCGTCGCCGTGCCAACGGAACCCTCAGGCTGGGCAGAGCATTGTGAAATGACAGCCTCCCCTCCCCCGCCGGGGCCTGGGCCCAGGGCTGGGAGCTTGCAAGGCAAAGACACACCACAGCTCAGCTTCTCCTGAGCTGCTCCAGAGCTCGACCCCCCGGGGCCCCAGGGCTGGGGCTCAGAGCAGGAAAGGGCGTTTTATTGGAATGTCCTTTCCTTCTTGATGATTCCTACAAACCGTTTTAAGCTCTGTACATATAGAAAAGCAACATGTGTCATGCCATTTGGGACATGCTGTTCACATGTCTAGCTCCACTAAAACCCTCCTCAGCATATTTCCGAGGCATCAAGGATGAACCAGGAACAGTGCACGGCCCTGACAAATCTGCTTCACTGTCCCAGCTTTAACAGACATCTGAGTGTCACACTACATGGCAGGTCCTGCCAGGGCAACAGCAGGGGAAGCTTCACTCGCACAGTGCTACAGCATGGGCTTCCCTCCTAGTGAACGGGTGCAGCAGGGCAAACTCCTGTCACAGAGAATGGGCACAACCACACTGCAAGCTTCATTCACACATGGTCTGGCTTCCGACAGCAAAGCAAGCCTCCTACATTGCACATACTGCACTGTAAAGCGTTAGTCTTTGGACAGCAGAGCTATCCCTCTGCATCACACATACTGGACACCCTGAAGGGCCTCCTCCAGATTGAATTGTTACTGGATCGCCGTCCTATCCCCCTGCCCCAAACCTCTCCCATTGACTGTCAGCATGCTTCTCCTTACCTTCCTGCAGATACAGCACCCCTCTAGGCCTAACGGATGGCACGCCAAGCTTCACGGGGCACTTTAAGGTATTCAGTCTCCACCTTTTATCTGTCCTGCTCCTCATTTCACCACGAAGAACCACTGGCAGTATTTCAACATCATTTTGAAACTGAAGTTATGGAACAGCTACAAAACCAGGGGAATGGCGCGGCAGGGGATTTCATTCCATTTCATTCTGCCCTTTGGCTGTGTGTGCGCAGTGTCAGAAGAGTTTGAGGACTGCAGAAGACACTGGAATAGATTTCTGGGCGAAAGCACCAGAGATTCTGGCCCCTGCCCCGATCGCCTTACAAACGCCTTACAAACGCCTGGCGGGCTTTGCCCTGGCGGGCAAATGTCTGAGTTGGACACTCAGCGCAGTACCTGAGGAAATTAGAGTGAGGTTTGACTCAGGGACAAGCCTGCCAACCTATGTACTATGGCAGCTGAATGGGGGCATGGGGTCCTCATGTCTCAGGGATCTGCTTCTCTTATCCAAAACATCTTGCCTCCCATCAGCCTTAGCACCTAGCATATGGTAATGAGTGGAGTCTCTACACTTCCCCCGTTGCACATTTGTCAATTCCCAGAGCTCTGTGGCAGACAGGGTAAATGTATCTATGTGTGAGAGAGAGAGGGAGCCAGATAGAGAGAGAGAAAGAGAGAGAGAGAGGGGGGGGAGCAGGCTCTGACAGTCACAATGAGAGAAAAGTGAAGTTGCATCCCCTCAAGCACTCCCCTGCACCCATCAACACAACAGCAAAGTTAGCTTGCATGTTCCCCGTTCTCCCCACTAACCCACCCACCCACCCTCCTCTCTTTCAGGACTTGCAGAGTGCCTAGAGACCCTGGAAATGATGGCAGCGGAGCATGGTACAAACACAAATATCAAAATAGAACTATTCCCCTACTGTCTACAAAACCAAGGAACTACTTCACCTTTGTTTTTTTCCACTTCACATTACAAGAGAAAGACGTCCTTCGTTGGCCCTTTTTACGCACTACCATTCGGTTTACACATTTCATCCTGTTGAGTCTCCCAGTCGGCAAGAGCTATATATTTGGGTGGGTGATCCCAATGAAGTCAATGGAAATAGAGAAGGTGTTAGAACGGTGATGATTGTGTGCTGCAAGTGTCTTTCCCTTGAAGCCCATAGATATCATGGCCTTGACTAGGGGGTGGTCGAAGTGGCCGATAATTTGCTCAGCAGAAAAAATGCAGAATTTTGGGCAAATTCTGCCACTTCGCCTGCTCTGCCCACAGAGAGAAATTGCCAATTTCAGGCTTTTTCTCCCTGAAATTCGGTTTTTTTATGGGAAATGTTTTTTGGTGGCCACAAGAAGTTTCAGACTGAAAACAGATAGTTTGTGAAAAAAACACCATTTCAGATGGTTTGCCAGAAGACATTGATTTTTTCCATTAAATTTTGTTTTAGCGGTCAAAAACATGATATTTCAGGGAAAAAACACATTTCAGGAAGCAAAATCTGCATAGAAAATTGGCACAACAGCTAAAAAATGTCCCTGCAGACAGAACAGAGCTGGAGGCGAATTTAGGCAATATCGTTCCACCAGTAGTGAGGGTAACTTTGCCCACCCCTAGCCTTGACTAGGGGACTGAAAATGAATCTACAGGGACTGGCCACAAAGTCCAGATGAGGGTGTATTAAGAGCTATGCTTTTTCCTTTCTTATTGCTGCTTTTGTTTTCACACCTTAACCTACCTTTCTTCAGTGCAGTGTCTGGGCCCTGTTTTTCACATGTTCTGTTTTTGAGCCCAGTCACAGGCCTCAGAGAAGGCCGGTGCCCTTTGAGGCCTGAATGCTTCCTCTGCCAGTAGCAGGGCCCCAGGGCTTCTGACAGCAGCAGAGGCCCTGTGAGGAGTGGCCTCGAGCCGTCAGGTGGGCTCAGCTGAGCCACCTCCACTGGCCTGGGTCCTGTTCCTGGGGCTCCCAGCTCTGTCTGCCTTGACCTCTCCACGCCCCCTGCTCCAGGGCTCACCTGCTGCCGTCGCCGTGCCAACGGAACCCTCAGGCTGGGCAGAGCATTGTGAAATGACAGCCTCCCCTCCCCCGCCGGGGCCTGGGCCCAGGGCTGGGAGCTTGCAAGGCAAAGACACACCACAGCTCAGCTTCTCCTGAGCTGCTCCAGAGCTCGACCCCCCGGGGCCCCGGGGCCCCAGGGCTGGGGCTCAGAGCAGGAAAGGGCGTTTTATTGGAATGTCCTTTCCTTCTTGATGATTCCTACAAACCGTTTTAAGCTCTGTACATATAGAAAAGCAACATGTGTCATGCCATTTGGGACATGCTGTTCACATGTCTAGCTCCACTAAAACCCTCCTCAGCATATTTCCGAGGCATCAAGGATGAACCAGGAACAGTGCACGGCCCTGACAAATCTGCTTCACTGTCCCAGCTTTAACAGACATCTGAGTGTCACACTACATGGCAGGTCCTGCCAGGGCAACAGCAGGGGAAGCTTCACTCGCACAGTGCTACAGCATGGGCTTCCCTCCTAGTGAACGGGTGCAGCAGGGCAAACTCCTGTCACAGAGAATGGGCACAACCACACTGCAAGCTTCATTCACACATGGTCTGGCTTCCGACAGCAAAGCAAGCCTCCTACATTGCACATACTGCACTGTAAAGCGTTAGTCTTTGGACAGCAGAGCTATCCCTCTGCATCACACATACTGGACACCCTGAAGGGCCTCCTCCAGATTGAATTGTTACTGGATCGCCGTCCTATCCCCCTGCCCCAAACCTCTCCCATTGACTGTCAGCATGCTTCTCCTTACCTTCCTGCAGATACAGCACCCCTCTAGGCCTAACGGATGGCACGCCAAGCTTCACGGGGCACTTTAAGGTATTCAGTCTCCACCTTTTATCTGTCCTGCTCCTCATTTCACCACGAAGAACCACTGGCAGTATTTCAACATCATTTTGAAACTGAAGTTATGGAACAGCTACAAAACCAGGGGAATGGCGCGGCAGGGGATTTCATTCCATTTCATTCTGCCCTTTGGCTGTGTGTGCGCAGTGTCAGAAGAGTTTGAGGACTGCAGAAGACACTGGAATAGATTTCTGGCCGAAAGCGCCAGAGATTCTGGCCCCTGCCCCGATCGCCTTACAAACGCCTTACAAACGCCTGGCGGGCAAATGTCTGAGTTGGACACTCAGCGCAGTACCTGAGGAAATTAGAGTGAGGTTTGACTCAGGGACAAGCCTGCCAACCTATGTACTATGGCAGCTGAATGGGGGCATGGGGTCCTCATGTCTCAGGGATCTGCTTCTCTTATCCAAAACATCTTGCCTCCCATCAGCCTTAGCACCTAGCATATGGTAATGAGTGGAGTCTCTACACTTCCCCCGTTGCACATTTGTCAATTCCCAGAGCTCTGTTGCAGACAGGGTAAATGTATCTATGTGTGAGAGAGAGAGGGAGCCAGATAGAGAGAGAGAAAGAGAGAGAGAGAGGGGGGGGGAGCAGGCTCTGACAGTCACAATGAGAGAAAAGTGAAGTTGCATCCCCTCAAGCACTCCCCTGCACCCATCAACACAACAGCAAAGTTAGCTTGCATGTTCCCCGTTCTCCCCACTAACCCACCCACCCACCCTCCTCTCTTTCAGGACTTGCAGAGTGCCTAGAGACCCTGGAAATGATGGCAGCGGAGCATGGTACAAACACAAATATCAAAATAGAACTATTCCCCTACTGTCTACAAAACCAAGGAACTACTTCACCTTTGTTTTTTTCCACTTCACATTACAAGAGAAAGACGTCCTTCGTTGGCCCTTTTTACGCACTACCATTCGGTTTACACATTTCATCCTGTTGAGTCTCCCAGTCGGCAAGAGCTATATATTTGGGTGGGTGATCCCAATGAAGTCAATGGAAATAGAGAAGGTGTTAGAACGGTGATGATTGTGTGCTGCAAGTGTCTTTCCCTTGAAGTCCATAGATATCATGGCCTTGACTAGGGGGTGGTCGAAGTGGCCGATAATTTGCTCAGCAGAAAAAATGCAGAATTTTGGGCAAATTCTGCCACTTCGCCTGCTCTGCCCACAGAGATAAATTGCCAATTTCAGGCTTTTTCACCCTGAAATTCGGTTTTTTTATGGGAAATGTTTTTTGGTGGCCACAAGAAGTTTCAGACTGAAAACAGATAGTTTGTGAAAAAAACACCATTTCAGATGGTTTGCCAGAAGACATTGATTTTTTCCATTAAATTTTGTTTTAGCGGTCAAAAACATGATATTTCAGGGAAAAAACACATTTCAGGAAGCAAAATCTGCATAGAAAATTGGCACAACAGCCAAAAAATGTCCCTGCAGACAGAACAGAGCTGGAGGCGAATTTAGGCAATATCGTTCCACCAGTAGTGAGGGTAACTTTGCCCACCCCTAGCCTTGACTAGGGGACTGAAAATGAATCTACAGGGACTGGCCACAAAGTCCAGATGAGGGTGTATTAAGAGCTATGCTTTTTCCTTTCTTATTGCTGCTTTTGTTTTCACACCTTAACCTACCTTTCTTCAGTGCAGTGTCTGGGCCCTGTTTTTCACATGTTCTGTTTTTGAGCCCAGTCACAGGCCTCAGAGAAGGCCGGTGCCCTTTGAGGCCTGAATGCTTCCTCCGCCAGTAGCAGGGCCCCAGGGCTTCTGACAGCAGCAAGGGCCCTGTGAGGAGTGGCCTCGAGCGATCAGGTGGGCTCAGCTGAGCCACCTCCACTGGCCTGGGTCCTGTTCCTGGGGCTCCCAGCTCTGTCTGCCTTGACCTCTCCAAGCCCCCTGCTCCAGGGCTCACCTGCTGCCGTCGTCGTGCCAACGGAACCCTCAGGCTGGGCAGAGCATTGTGAAATGACAGCCTCCCCTCACCCGCCGGGGCCAGGGCCCAGGGCTGGGAGCTTGCAAGGCAAAGACACACCTCAGCTCAGCTTCTCCTGAGCTGCTCCAGAGCTCGACCCCCCAGGACTGGGGCTCAGAGCAGGAAAGGGCGTTTTATTGGAATGTCCTTTCCTTCTTGATGATTCCTACAAACCGTTTTAAGCTCTGTACATATAGAAAAGCAACATGTGTCATGCCATTTGGGACATGCTGTTCACATGTCTAGCTCCACTAAAACCCTCCTCAGCATATTTCCGAGGCATCAAGGATGAACCAGGAACAGTGCACGGCCCTGACAAATCTGCTTCACTGTCCCAGCTTTAACAGACATCTGAGTGTCACACTACATGGCAGGTCCTGCCAGGGCAACAGCAGGGGAAGCTTCACTCGCACAGTGCTACAGCATGGGCTTCCCTCCTAGTGAACGGGTGCAGCAGGGCAAACTCCTGTCACAGAGAATGGGCACAACCACACTGCAAGCTTCATTCACACATGGTCTGGCTTCCGACAGCAAAGCAAGCCTCCTACATTGCACATACTGCACTGTAAAGCGTTAGTCTTTGGACAGCAGAGCTATCCCTCTGCATCACACATACTGGACACCCTGAAGGGCCTCCTCCAGATTGAATTGTTACTGGATCGCCGTCCTATCCCCCTGCCCCAAACCTCTCCCATTGACTGTCAGCATGCTTCTCCTTACCTTCCTGCAGATACAGCACCCCTCTAGGCCTAACGGATGGCACACCAAGCTTCACGGGGCACTTTAAGGTATTCAGTCTCCACCTTTTATCTGTCCTGCTCCTCATTTCACCACGAAGAACCACTGGCAGTATTTCAACATCATTTTGAAACTGAAGTTATGGAACAGCTACAAAACCAGGGGAATGGCGCGGCAGGGGATTTCATTCCATTTCATTCTGCCCTTTGGCTGTGTGTGCGCAGTGTCAGAAGAGTTTGAGGACTGCAGAAGACACTGGAATAGATTTCTGGGCGAAAGCGCCAGAGATTCTGGCCCCTGCCCCGATCGCCTTACAAACGCCTTACAAACGCCTGGCGGGCAAATGTCTGAGTTGGACACTCAGCGCAGTACCTGAGGAAATTAGAGTGAGGTTTGACTCAGGGACAAGCCTGCCAACCTATGTACTATGGCAGCTGAATGGGGGCATGGGGTCCTCATGTCTCAGGGATCTGCTTCTCTTATCCAAAACATCTTGCCTCCCATCAGCCTTAGCACCTAGCATATGGTAATGAGTGGAGTCTCTACACTTCCCCCGTTGCACATTTGTCAATTCCCAGAGCTCTGTTGCAGACAGGGTAAATGTATCTATGTGTGAGAGAGAGAGGGAGCCAGATAGAGAGAGAGAAAGAGAGAGAGAGAGGGGGGGGAGCAGGCTCTGACAGTCACAATGAGAGAAAAGTGAAGTTGCATCCCCTCAAGCACTCCCCTGCACCCATCAACACAACAGCAAAGTTAGCTTGCATGTTCCCCGTTCTCCCCACTAACCCACCCACCCACCCTCCTCTCTTTCAGGACTTGCAGAGTGCCTAGAGACCCTGGAAATGATGGCAGCGGAGCATGGTACAAACACAAATATCAAAATAGAACTATTCCCCTACTGTCTACAAAACCAAGGAACTACATCACCTTTGTTTTTTTCCACTTCACATTACAAGAGAAAGACGTCCTTCGTTGGCCCTTTTTACGCACTACCATTCGGTTTACACATTTCATCCTGTTGAGTCTCCCAGTCAGCAAGAGCTATATATTTGGGTGGGTGATCCCAATGAAGTCAATGGAAATAGAGAAGGTGTTAGAACGGTGATGATTGTGTGCTGCAAGTGTCTTTCCCTTGAAGTCCATAGATATCATGGCCTTGACTAGGGGGTGGTCGAAGTGGCCGATAATTTGCTCAGCAGAAAAAATGCAGAATTTTGGGCAAATTCTGCCACTTCGCCTGCTCTGCCCACAGAGAGAAATTGCCAATTTCAGGCTTTTTCTCCCTGAAATTCGGTTTTTTTATGGGAAATGTTTTTTGGTGGCCACAAGAAGTTTCAGACTGAAAACAGATAGTTTGTGAAAAAAACACCATTTCAGATGGTTTGCCAGAAGACATTGATTTTTTCCATTAAATTTTGTTTTAGCGGTCAAAAACATGATATTTCAGGGAAAAAACACATTTCAGGAAGCAAAATCTGCATAGAAAATTGGCACAACAGCCAAAAAATGTCCCTGCAGACAGAACAGAGCTGGAGGCGAATTTAGGCAATATCGTTCCACCAGTAGTGAGGGTAACTTTGCCCACCCCTAGCCTTGACTAGGGGACTGAAAATGAATCTACAGGGACTGGCCACAAAGTCCAGATGAGGGTGTATTAAGAGCTATGCTTTTTCCTTTCTTATTGCTGCTTTTGTTTTCACACCTTAACCTACCTTTCTTCAGTGCAGTGTCTGGGCCCTGTTTTTCACATGTTCTGTTTTTGAGCCCAGTCACAGGCCTCAGAGAAGGCCGGTGCCCTTTGAGGCCTGAATGCTTCCTCTGCCAGTAGCAGGGCCCCAGGGCTTCTGACAGCAGCAAGGGCCCTGTGAGGAGTGGCCTCGAGCGATCAGGTGGGCTCAGCTGAGCCACCTCCACTGGCCTGGGTCCTGTTCCTGGGGCTCCCAGCTCTGTCTGCCTTGACCTCTCCATGCCCCCTGCTCCAGGGCTCACCTGCTGCCGTCGCCGTGTCAACGGAACCCTCAGGCTGGGCAGAGCATTGTGAAATGACAGCCTCCCCTCCCCCGCCGGGGCCTGGGCCCAGGGCTGGGAGCTTGCAAGGCAAAGACACACCTCAGCTCAGCTTCTCCTGAGCTGCTCCAGAGCTCGACCCCCCGGGGCCCCGGGGCCCCAGGGCTGGGGCTCAGAGCAGGAAAGGGCGTTTTATTGGAATGTCCTTTCCTTCTTGATGATTCCTACAAACCGTTTTAAGCTCTGTACATATAGAAAAGCAACATGTGTCATGCCATTTGGGACATGCTGTTCACATGTCTAGCTCCACTAAAACCCTCCTCAGCATATTTCCGAGGCATCAAGGATGAACCAGGAACAGTGCACGGCCCTGACAAATCTGCTTCACTGTCCCAGCTTTAACAGACATCTGAGTGTCACACTACATGGCAGGTCCTGCCAGGGCAACAGCAGGGGAAGCTTCACTCGCACAGTGCTACAGCATGGGCTTCCCTCCTAGTGAACGGGTGCAGCAGGGCAAACTCCTGTCACAGAGAATGGGCACAACCACACTGCAAGCTTCATTCACACATGGTCTGGCTTCCGACAGCAAAGCAAGCCTCCTACATTGCACATACTGCACTGTAAAGCGTTAGTCTTTGGACAGCAGAGCTATCCCTCTGCATCACACATACTGGACACCCTGAAGGGCCTCCTCCAGATTGAATTGTTACTGGATCGCCGTCCTATCCCCCTGCCCCAAACCTCTCCCATTGACTGTCAGCATGCTTCTCCTTACCTTCCTGCAGATACAGCACCCCTCTAGGCCTAACGGATGGCACACCAAGCTTCACGGGGCACTTTAAGGTATTCAGTCTCCACCTTTTATCTGTCCTGCTCCTCATTTCACCACGAAGAACCACTGGCAGTATTTCAACATCATTTTGAAACTGAAGTTATGGAACAGCTACAAAACCAGGGGAATGGCGCGGCAGGGGATTTCATTCCATTTCATTCTGCCCTTTGGCTGTGTGTGCGCAGTGTCAGAAGAGTTTGAGGACTGCAGAAGACACTGGAATAGATTTCTGGGCGAAAGCGCCAGAGATTCTGGCCCCTGCCCCGATCGCCTTACAAACGCCTTACAAACGCCTGGCGGGCAAATGTCTGAGTTGGACACTCAGCGCAGTACCTGAGGAAATTAGAGTGAGGTTTGACTCAGGGACAAGCCTGCCAACCTATGTACTATGGCAGCTGAATGGGGGCATGGGGTCCTCATGTCTCAGGGATCTGCTTCTCTTATCCAAAACATCTTGCCTCCCATCAGCCTTAGCACCTAGCATATGGTAATGAGTGGAGTCTCTACACTTCCCCCGTTGCACATTTGTCAATTCCCAGAGCTCTGTTGCAGACAGGGTAAATGTATCTATGTGTGAGAGAGAGAGGGAGCCAGATAGAGAGAGAGAAAGAGAGAGAGAGAGGGGGGGGGAGCAGGCTCTGACAGTCACAATGAGAGAAAAGTGAAGTTGCATCCCCTCAAGCACTCCCCTGCACCCATCAACACAACAGCAAAGTTAGCTTGCATGTTCCCCGTTCTCCCCACTAACCCACCCACCCACCCTCCTCTCTTTCAGGACTTGCAGAGTGCCTAGAGACCCTGGAAATGATGGCAGCGGAGCATGGTACAAACACAAATATCAAAATAGAACTATTCCCCTACTGTCTACAAAACCAAGGAACTACATCACCTTTGTTTTTTTCCACTTCACATTACAAGAGAAAGACGTCCTTCGTTGGCCCTTTTTACGCACTACCATTCGGTTTACACATTTCATCCTGTTGAGTCTCCCAGTCGGCAAGAGCTATATATTTGGGTGGGTGATCCCAATGAAGTCAATGGAAATAGAGAAGGTGTTAGAACGGTGATGATTGTGTGCTGCAAGTGTCTTTCCCTTGAAGTCCATAGATATCATGGCCTTGACTAGGGGGTGGCCGAAGTGGCCGATAATTTGCTCAGCAGAAAAAATGCAGAATTTTGGGCAAATTCTGCCACTTCGCCTGCTCTGCCCACAGAGAGAAATTGCCAATTTCAGGCTTTTTCTCCCTGAAATTCGGTTTTTTTATGGGAAATGTTTTTTGGTGGCCACAAGAAGTTTCAGACTGAAAACAGATAGTTTGTGAAAAAAAACACCATTTCAGATGGTTTGCCAGAAGACATTGATTTTTTCCATTAAATTTTGTTTTAGCGGTCAAAAACATGATATTTCAGGGAAAAAACACATTTCAGGAAGCAAAATCTGCATAGAAAATTGGCACAACAGCCAAAAAATGTCCCTGCAGACAGAACAGAGCTGGAGGCGAATTTAGGCAATATCGTTCCACCAGTAGTGAGGGTAACTTTGCCCACCCCTAGCCTTGACTAGGGGACTGAAAATGAATCTACAGGGACTGGCCACAAAGTCCAGATGAGGGTGTATTAAGAGCTATGCTTTTTCCTTTCTTATTGCTGCTTTTGTTTTCACACCTTAACCTACCTTTCTTCAGTGCAGTGTCTGGGCCCTGTTTTTCACATGTTCTGTTTTTGAGCCCAGTCACAGGCCTCAGAGAAGGCCGGTGCCCTTTGAGGCCTGAATGCTTCCTCTGCCAGTAGCAGGGCCCCAGGGCTTCTGACAGCAGCAAGGGCCCTGTGAGGAGTGGCCTCGAGCGATCAGGTGGGCTCAGCTGAGCCACCTCCACTGGCCTGGGTCCTGTTCCTGGGGCTCCCAGCTCTGTCTGCCTTGACCTCTCCATGCCCCCTGCTCCAGGGCTCACCTGCTGCCGTCGCCGTGCCAACGGAACCCTCAGGCTGGGCAGAGCATTGTGAAATGACAGCCTCCCCTCCCCCGCCGGGGCCTGGGCCCAGGGCTGGGAGCTTGCAAGGCAAAGACACACCTCAGCTCAGCTTCTCCTGAGCTGCTCCAGAGCTCGACCCCCCGGGGCCCCGGGGCCCCAGGGCTGGGGCTCAGAGCAGGAAAGGGCGTTTTATTGGAATGTCCTTTCCTTCTTGATGATTCCTACAAACCGTTTTAAGCTCTGTACATATAGAAAAGCAACATGTGTCATGCCATTTGGGACATGCTGTTCACATGTCTAGCTCCACTAAAACCCTCCTCAGCATATTTCCGAGGCATCAAGGATGAACCAGGAACAGTGCACGGCCCTGACAAATCTGCTTCACTGTCCCAGCTTTAACAGACATCTGAGTGTCACACTACATGGCAGGTCCTGCCAGGGCAACAGCAGGGGAAGCTTCACTCGCACAGTGCTACAGCATGGGCTTCCCTCCTAGTGAACGGGTGCAGCAGGGCAAACTCCTGTCACAGAGAATGGGCACAACCACACTGCAAGCTTCATTCACACATGGTCTGGCTTCCGACAGCAAAGCAAGCCTCCTACATTGCACATACTGCACTGTAAAGCGTTAGTCTTTGGACAGCAGAGCTATCCCTCTGCATCACACATACTGGACACCCTGAAGGGCCTCCTCCAGATTGAATTGTTACTGGATCGCCGTCCTATCCCCCTGCCCCAAACCTCTCCCATTGACTGTCAGCATGCTTCTCCTTACCTTCCTGCAGATACAGCACCCCTCTAGGCCTAACGGATGGCACACCAAGCTTCACGGGGCACTTTAAGGTATTCAGTCTCCACCTTTTATCTGTCCTGCTCCTCATTTCACCACGAAGAACCACTGGCAGTATTTCAACATCATTTTGAAACTGAAGTTATGGAACAGCTACAAAACCAGGGGAATGGCGCGGCAGGGGATTTCATTCCATTTCATTCTGCCCTTTGGCTGTGTGTGCGCAGTGTCAGAAGAGTTTGAGGACTGCAGAAGACACTGGAATAGATTTCTGGGCGAAAGCGCCAGAGATTCTGGCCCCTGCCCCGATCGCCTTACAAACGCCTTACAAACGCCTGGCGGGCAAATGTCTGAGTTGGACACTCAGCGCAGTACCTGAGGAAATTAGAGTGAGGTTTGACTCAGGGACAAGCCTGCCAACCTATGTACTATGGCAGCTGAATGGGGGCATGGGGTCCTCATGTCTCAGGGATCTGCTTCTCTTATCCAAAACATCTTGCCTCCCATCAGCCTTAGCACCTAGCATATGGTAATGAGTGGAGTCTCTACACTTCCCCCGTTGCACATTTGTCAATTCCCAGAGCTCTGTTGCAGACAGGGTAAATGTATCTATGTGTGAGAGAGAGAGGGAGCCAGATAGAGAGAGAGAAAGAGAGAGAGAGAGGGGGGGGGAGCAGGCTCTGACAGTCACAATGAGAGAAAAGTGAAGTTGCATCCCCTCAAGCACTCCCCTGCACCCATCAACACAACAGCAAAGTTAGCTTGCATGTTCCCCGTTCTCCCCACTAACCCACCCACCCACCCTCCTCTCTTTCAGGACTTGCAGAGTGCCTAGAGACCCTGGAAATGATGGCAGCGGAGCATGGTACAAACACAAATATCAAAATAGAACTATTCCCCTACTGTCTACAAAACCAAGGAACTACATCACCTTTGTTTTTTTCCACTTCACATTACAAGAGAAAGACGTCCTTCGTTGGCCCTTTTTACGCACTACCATTCGGTTTACACATTTCATCCTGTTGAGTCTCCCAGTCGGCAAGAGCTATATATTTGGGTGGGTGATCCCAATGAAGTCAATGGAAATAGAGAAGGTGTTAGAACGGTGATGATTGTGTGCTGCAAGTGTCTTTCCCTTGAAGTCCATAGATATCATGGCCTTGACTAGGGGGTGGCCGAAGTGGCCGATAATTTGCTCAGCAGAAAAAATGCAGAATTTTGGGCAAATTCTGCCACTTCGCCTGCTCTGCCCACAGAGAGAAATTGCCAATTTCAGGCTTTTTCTCCCTGAAATTCGGTTTTTTTATGGGAAATGTTTTTTGGTGGCCACAAGAAGTTTCAGACTGAAAACAGATAGTTTGTGAAAAAAAACACCATTTCAGATGGTTTGCCAGAAGACATTGATTTTTTCCATTAAATTTTGTTTTAGCGGTCAAAAACATGATATTTCAGGGAAAAAACACATTTCAGGAAGCAAAATCTGCATAGAAAATTGGCACAACAGCCAAAAAATGTCCCTGCAGACAGAACAGAGCTGGAGGCGAATTTAGGCAATATCGTTCCACCAGTAGTGAGGGTAACTTTGCCCACCCCTAGCCTTGACTAGGGGACTGAAAATGAATCTACAGGGACTGGCCACAAAGTCCAGATGAGGGTGTATTAAGAGCTATGCTTTTTCCTTTCTTATTGCTGCTTTTGTTTTCACACCTTAACCTACCTTTCTTCAGTGCAGTGTCTGGGCCCTGTTTTTCACATGTTCTGTTTTTGAGCCCAGTCACAGGCCTCAGAGAAGGCCGGTGCCCTTTGAGGCCTGAATGCTTCCTCTGCCAGTAGCAGGGCCCCAGGGCTTCTGACAGCAGCAAGGGCCCTGTGAGGAGTGGCCTCGAGCGATCAGGTGGGCTCAGCTGAGCCACCTCCACTGGCCTGGGTCCTGTTCCTGGGGCTCCCAGCTCTGTCTGCCTTGACCTCTCCATGCCCCCTGCTCCAGGGCTCACCTGCTGCCGTCGCCGTGCCAACGGAACCCTCAGGCTGGGCAGAGCATTGTGAAATGACAGCCTCCCCTCCCCCGCCGGGGCCTGGGCCCAGGGCTGGGAGCTTGCAAGGCAAAGACACACCTCAGCTCAGCTTCTCCTGAGCTGCTCCAGAGCTCGACCCCCCGGGGCCCCGGGGCCCCAGGGCTGGGGCTCAGAGCAGGAAAGGGCGTTTTATTGGAATGTCCTTTCCTTCTTGATGATTCCTACAAACCGTTTTAAGCTCTGTACATATAGAAAAGCAACATGTGTCATGCCATTTGGGACATGCTGTTCACATGTCTAGCTCCACTAAAACCCTCCTCAGCATATTTCCGAGGCATCAAGGATGAACCAGGAACAGTGCACGGCCCTGACAAATCTGCTTCACTGTCCCAGCTTTAACAGACATCTGAGTGTCACACTACATGGCAGGTCCTGCCAGGGCAACAGCAGGGGAAGCTTCACTCGCACAGTGCTACAGCATGGGCTTCCCTCCTAGTGAACGGGTGCAGCAGGGCAAACTCCTGTCACAGAGAATGGGCACAACCACACTGCAAGCTTCATTCACACATGGTCTGGCTTCCGACAGCAAAGCAAGCCTCCTACATTGCACATACTGCACTGTAAAGCGTTAGTCTTTGGACAGCAGAGCTATCCCTCTGCATCACACATACTGGACACCCTGAAGGGCCTCCTCCAGATTGAATTGTTACTGGATCGCCGTCCTATCCCCCTGCCCCAAACCTCTCCCATTGACTGTCAGCATGCTTCTCCTTACCTTCCTGCAGATACAGCACCCCTCTAAGCCTAACGGATGGCACACCAAGCTTCACGGGGCACTTTAAGGTATTCAGTCTCCACCTTTTATCTGTCCTGCTCCTCATTTCACCACGAAGAACCACTGGCAGTATTTCAACATCATTTTGAAACTGAAGTTATGGAACAGCTACAAAACCAGGGGAATGGCGCGGCAGGGGATTTCATTCCATTTCATTCTGCCCTTTGGCTGTGTGTGCGCAGTGTCAGAAGAGTTTGAGGACTGCAGAAGACACTGGAATAGATTTCTGGGCGAAAGCGCCAGAGATTCTGGCCCCTGCCCCGATCGCCTTACAAACGCCTTACAAACGCCTGGCGGGCAAATGTCTGAGTTGGACACTCAGCGCAGTACCTGAGGAAATTAGAGTGAGGTTTGACTCAGGGACAAGCCTGCCAACCTATGTACTATGGCAGCTGAATGGGGGCATGGGGTCCTCATGTCTCAGGGATCTGCTTCTCTTATCCAAAACATCTTGCCTCCCATCAGCCTTAGCACCTAGCATATGGTAATGAGTGGAGTCTCTACACTTCCCCCGTTGCACATTTGTCAATTCCCAGAGCTCTGTTGCAGACAGGGTAAATGTATCTATGTGTGAGAGAGAGAGGGAGCCAGATAGAGAGAGAGAAAGAGAGAGAGAGAGGGGGGGGGGAGCAGGCTCTGACAGTCACAATGAGAGAAAAGTGAAGTTGCATCCCCTCAAGCACTCCCCTGCACCCATCAACACAACAGCAAAGTTAGCTTGCATGTTCCCCGTTCTCCCCACTAACCCACCCACCCACCCTCCTCTCTTTCAGGACTTGCAGAGTGCCTAGAGACCCTGGAAATGATGGCAGCGGAGCATGGTACAAACACAAATATCAAAATAGAACTATTCCCCTACTGTCTACAAAACCAAGGAACTACTTCACCTTTGTTTTTTTCCACTTCACATTACAAGAGAAAGACGTCCTTCGTTGGCCCTTTTTACGCACTACCATTCGGTTTACACATTTCATCCTGTTGAGTCTCCCAGTCGGCAAGAGCTATATATTTGGGTGGGTGATCCCAATGAAGTCAATGGAAATAGAGAAGGTGTTAGAACGGTGATGATTGTGTGCTGCAAGTGTCTTTCCCTTGAAGTCCATAGATATCATGGCCTTGACTAGGGGGTGGTCGAAGTGGCCGATAATTTGCTCAGCAGAAAAAATGCAGAATTTTGGGCAAATTCTGCCACTTCGCCTGCTCTGCCCACAGAGAGAAATTGCCAATTTCAGGCTTTTTCTCCCTGAAATTCGGTTTTTTTATGGGAAATGTTTTTTGGTGGCCACAAGAAGTTTCAGACTGAAAACAGATAGTTTGTGAAAAAAAACACCATTTCAGATGGTTTGCCAGAAGACATTGATTTTTTCCATTAAATTTTGTTTTAGCGGTCAAAAACATGATATTTCAGGGAAAAAACACATTTCAGGAAGCAAAATCTGCATAGAAAATTGGCACAACAGCCAAAAAATGTCCCTGCAGACAGAACAGAGCTGGAGGCGAATTTAGGCAATATCGTTCCACCAGTAGTGAGGGTAACTTTGCCCACCCCTAGCCTTGACTAGGGGACTGAAAATGAATCTACAGGGACTGGCCACAAAGTCCAGATGAGGGTGTATTAAGAGCTATGCTTTTTCCTTTCTTATTGCTGCTTTTGTTTTCACACCTTAACCTACCTTTCTTCAGTGCAGTGTCTGGGCCATGTTTTTCACATGTTCTGTTTTTGAGCCCAGTCACAGGCCTCAGAGAAGGCCGGTGCCCTTTGAGGCCTGAATGCTTCCTCTGCCAGTAGCAGGGCCCCAGGGCTTCTGACAGCAGCAAGGGCCCTGTGAGGAGTGGCCTCGAGCGATCAGGTGGGCTCAGCTGAGCCACCTCCACTGGCCTGGGTCCTGTTCCTGGGGCTCCCAGCTCTGTCTGCCTTGACCTCTCCATGCCCCCTGCTCCAGGGCTCACCTGCTGCCGTCGCCGTGCCAACGGAACCCTCAGGCTGGGCAGAGCATTGTGAAATGACAGCCTCCCCTCCCCCGCCGGGGCCTGGGCCCAGGGCTGGGAGCTTGCAAGGCAAAGACACACCTCAGCTCAGCTTCTCCTGAGCTGCTCCAGAGCTCGACCCCCCGGGGCCCCGGGGCCCCAGGGCTGGGGCTCAGAGCAGGAAAGGGCGTTTTATTGGAATGTCCTTTCCTTCTTGATGATTCCTACAAACCGTTTTAAGCTCTGTACATATAGAAAAGCAACATGTGTCATGCCATTTGGGACATGCTGTTCACATGTCTAGCTCCACTAAAACCCTCCTCAGCATATTTCCGAGGCATCAAGGATGAACCAGGAACAGTGCACGGCCCTGACAAATCTGCTTCACTGTCCCAGCTTTAACAGACATCTGAGTGTCACACTACATGGCAGGTCCTGCCAGGGCAACAGCAGGGGAAGCTTCACTCGCACAGTGCTACAGCATGGGCTTCCCTCCTAGTGAACGGGTGCAGCAGGGCAAACTCCTGTCACAGAGAATGGGCACAACCACACTGCAAGCTTCATTCACACATGGTCTGGCTTCCAACAGCAAAGCAAGCCTCCTACATTGCACATACTGCACTGTAAAGCGTTAGTCTTTGGACAGCAGAGCTATCCCTCTGCATCACACATACTGGACACCCTGAAGGGCCTCCTCCAGATTGAATTGTTACTGGATCGCCGTCCTATCCCCCTGCCCCAAACCTCTCCCATTGACTGTCAGCATGCTTCTCCTTACCTTCCTGCAGATACAGCACCCCTCTAGGCCTAACGGATGGCACACCAAGCTTCACGGGGCACTTTAAGGTATTCAGTCTCCACCTTTTATCTGTCCTGCTCCTCATTTCACCACGAAGAACCACTGGCAGTATTTCAACATCATTTTGAAACTGAAGTTATGGAACAGCTACAAAACCAGGGGAATGGCGCGGCAGGGGATTTCATTCCATTTCATTCTGCCCTTTGGCTGTGTGTGCGCAGTGTCAGAAGAGTTTGAGGACTGCAGAAGACACTGGAATAGATTTCTGGGCGAAAGCGCCAGAGATTCTGGCCCCTGCCCCGATCGCCTTACAAACGCCTTACAAACGCCTGGCGGGCAAATGTCTGAGTTGGACACTCAGCGCAGTACCTGAGGAAATTAGAGTGAGGTTTGACTCAGGGACAAGCCTGCCAACCTATGTACTATGGCAGCTGAATGGGGGCATGGGGTCCTCATGTCTCAGGGATCTGCTTCTCTTATCCAAAACATCTTGCCTCCCATCAGCCTTAGCACCTAGCATATGGTAATGAGTGGAGTCTCTACACTTCCCCCGTTGCACATTTGTCAATTCCCAGAGCTCTGTTGCAGACAGGGTAAATGTATCTATGTGTGAGAGAGAGAGGGAGCCAGATAGAGAGAGAGAAAGAGAGAGAGAGAGGGGGGGGAGCAGGCTCTGACAGTCACAATGAGAGAAAAGTGAAGTTGCATCCCCTCAAGCACTCCCCTGCACCCATCAACACAACAGCAAAGTTAGCTTGCATGTTCCCCGTTCTCCCCACTAACCCACCCACCCACCCTCCTCTCTTTCAGGACTTGCAGAGTGCCTAGAGACCCTGGAAATGATGGCAGCGGAGCATGGTACAAACACAAATATCAAAATAGAACTATTCCCCTACTGTCTACAAAACCAAGGAACTACATCACCTTTGTTTTTTTCCACTTCACATTACAAGAGAAAGACGTCCTTCGTTGGCCCTTTTTACGCACTACCATTCGGTTTACACATTTCATCCTGTTGAGTCTCCCAGTCGGCAAGAGCTATATATTTGGGTGGGTGATCCCAATGAAGTCAATGGAAATAGAGAAGGTGTTAGAACGGTGATGATTGTGTGCTGCAAGTGTCTTTCCCTTGAAGTCCATAGATATCATGGCCTTGACTAGGGGGTGGTCGAAGTGGCCGATAATTTGCTCAGCAGAAAAAATGCAGAATTTTGGGCAAATTCTGCCACTTCGCCTGCTCTGCCCACAGAGAGAAATTGCCAATTTCAGGCTTTTTCTCCCTGAAATTCGTTTTTTTTATGGGAAATGTTTTTTGGTGGCCACAAGAAGTTTCAGACTGAAAACAGATAGTTTGTGAAAAAAACACCATTTCAGATGGTTTGCCAGAAGACATTGATTTTTTCCATTAAATTTTGTTTTAGCGGTCAAAAACATGATATTTCAGGGAAAAAACACATTTCAGGAAGCAAAATCTGCATAGAAAATTGGCACAACAGCCAAAAAATGTCCCTGCAGACAGAACAGAGCTGGAGGCGAATTTAGGCAATATCGTTCCACCAGTAGTGAGGGTAACTTTGCCCACCCCTAGCCTTGACTAGGGGACTGAAAATGAATCTACAGGGACTGGCCACAAAGTCCAGATGAGGGTGTATTAAGAGCTATGCTTTTTCCTTTCTTATTGCTGCTTTTGTTTTCACACCTTAACCTACCTTTCTTCAGTGCAGTGTCTGGGCCCTGTTTTTCACATGTTCTGTTTTTGAGCCCAGTCACAGGCCTCAGAGAAGGCCGGTGCCCTTTGAGGCCTGAATGCTTCCTCTGCCAGTAGCAGGGCCCCAGGGCTTCTGACAGCAGCAAGGGCCCTGTGAGGAGTGGCCTCGAGCGATCAGGTGGGCTCAGCTGAGCCACCTCCACTGGCCTGGGTCCTGTTCCTGGGGCTCCCAGCTCTGTCTGCCTTGACCTCTCCATGCCCCCTGCTCCAGGGCTCACCTGCTGCCGTCGCCGTGTCAACGGAACCCTCAGGCTGGGCAGAGCATTGTGAAATGACAGCCTCCCCTCCCCCGCCGCTGGGGCCTGGGCCCAGGGCTGGGAGCTTGCAAGGCAAAGACACACCTCAGCTCAGCTTCTCCTGAGCTGCTCCAGAGCTCGACCCCCCGGGGCCCCGGGGCCCCAGGGCTGGGGCTCAGAGCAGGAAAGGGCGTTTTATTGGAATGTCCTTTCCTTCTTGATGATTCCTACAAACCGTTTTAAGCTCTGTACATATAGAAAAGCAACATGTGTCATGCCATTTGGGACATGCTGTTCACATGTCTAGCTCCACTAAAACCCTCCTCAGCATATTTCCGAGGCATCAAGGATGAACCAGGAACAGTGCACGGCCCTGACAAATCTGCTTCACTGTCCCAGCTTTAACAGACATCTGAGTGTCACACTACATGGCAGGTCCTGCCAGGGCAACAGCAGGGGAAGCTTCACTCGCACAGTGCTACAGCATGGGCTTCCCTCCTAGTGAACGGGTGCAGCAGGGCAAACTCCTGTCACAGAGAATGGGCACAACCACACTGCAAGCTTCATTCACACATGGTCTGGCTTCCGACAGCAAAGCAAGCCTCCTACATTGCACATACTGCACTGTAAAGCGTTAGTCTTTGGACAGCAGAGCTATCCCTCTGCATCACACATACTGGACACCCTGAAGGGCCTCCTCCAGATTGAATTGTTACTGGATCGCCGTCCTATCCCCCTGCCCCAAACCTCTCCCATTGACTGTCAGCATGCTTCTCCTTACCTTCCTGCAGATACAGCACCCCTCTAGGCCTAACGGATGGCACACCAAGCTTCACGGGGCACTTTAAGGTATTCAGTCTCCACCTTTTATCTGTCCTGCTCCTCATTTCACCACGAAGAACCACTGGCAGTATTTCAACATCATTTTGAAACTGAAGTTATGGAACAGCTACAAAACCAGGGGAATGGCGCGGCAGGGGATTTCATTCCATTTCATTCTGCCCTTTGGCTGTGTGTGCGCAGTGTCAGAAGAGTTTGAGGACTGCAGAAGACACTGGAATAGATTTCTGGGCGAAAGCGCCAGAGATTCTGGCCCCTGCCCCGATCGCCTTACAAACGCCTTACAAACGCCTGGCGGGCAAATGTCTGAGTTGGACACTCAGCGCAGTACCTGAGGAAATTAGAGTGAGGTTTGACTCAGGGACAAGCCTGCCAACCTATGTACTATGGCAGCTGAATGGGGGCATGGGGTCCTCATGTCTCAGGGATCTGCTTCTCTTATCCAAAACATCTTGCCTCCCATCAGCCTTAGCACCTAGCATATGGTAATGAGTGGAGTCTCTACACTTCCCCCGTTGCACATTTGTCAATTCCCAGAGCTCTGTTGCAGACAGGGTAAATGTATCTATGTGTGAGAGAGAGAGGGAGCCAGATAGAGAGAGAGAAAGAGAGAGAGAGAGGGGGGGGGAGCAGGCTCTGACAGTCACAATGAGAGAAAAGTGAAGTTGCATCCCCTCAAGCACTCCCCTGCACCCATCAACACAACAGCAAAGTTAGCTTGCATGTTCCCCGTTCTCCCCACTAACCCACCCACCCACCCTCCTCTCTTTCAGGACTTGCAGAGTGCCTAGAGACCCTGGAAATGATGGCAGCGGAGCATGGTACAAACACAAATATCAAAATAGAACTATTCCCCTACTGTCTACAAAACCAAGGAACTACTTCACCTTTGTTTTTTTCCACTTCACATTACAAGAGAAAGACGTCCTTCGTTGGCCCTTTTTACGCACTACCATTCGGTTTACACATTTCATCCTGTTGAGTCTCCCAGTCGGCAAGAGCTATATATTTGGGTGGGTGATCCCAATGAAGTCAATGGAAATAGAGAAGGTGTTAGAACGGTGATGATTGTGTGCTGCAAGTGTCTTTCCCTTGAAGTCCATAGATATCATGGCCTTGACTAGGGGGTGGTCGAAGTGGCCGATAATTTGCTCAGCAGAAAAAATGCAGAATTTTGGGCAAATTCTGCCACTTCGCCTGCTCTGCCCACAGAGAGAAATTGCCAATTTCAGGCTTTTTCTCCCTGAAATTCGGTTTTTTTATGGGAAATGTTTTTTGGTGGCCACAAGAAGTTTCAGACTGAAAACAGATAGTTTGTGAAAAAAAACACCATTTCAGATGGTTTGCCAGAAGACATTGATTTTTTCCATTAAATTTTGTTTTAGCGGTCAAAAACATGATATTTCAGGGAAAAAACACATTTCAGGAAGCAAAATCTGCATAGAAAATTGGCACAACAGCCAAAAAATGTCCCTGCAGACAGAACAGAGCTGGAGGCGAATTTAGGCAATATCGTTCCACCAGTAGTGAGGGTAACTTTGCCCACCCCTAGCCTTGACTAGGGGACTGAAAATGAATCTACAGGGACTGGCCACAAAGTCCAGATGAGGGTGTATTAAGAGCTATGCTTTTTCCTTTCTTATTGCTGCTTTTGTTTTCACACCTTAACCTACCTTTCTTCAGTGCAGTGTCTGGGCCCTGTTTTTCACATGTTCTGTTTTTGAGCCCAGTCACAGGCCTCAGAGAAGGCCGGTGCCCTTTGAGGCCTGAATGCTTCCTCTGCCAGTAGCAGGGCCCCAGGGCTTCTGACAGCAGCAAGGGCCCTGTGAGGAGTGGCCTCGAGCGATCAGGTGGGCTCAGCTGAGCCACCTCCACTGGCCTGGGTCCTGTTCCTGGGGCTCCCAGCTCTGTCTGCCTTGACCTCTCCATGCCCCCTGCTCCAGGGCTCACCTGCTGCCGTCGCCGTGCCAACGGAACCCTCAGGCTGGGCAGAGCATTGTGAAATGACAGCCTCCCCTCCCCCGCCGGGGCCTGGGCCCAGGGCTGGGAGCTTGCAAGGCAAAGACACACCTCAGCTCAGCTTCTCCTGAGCTGCTCCAGAGCTCGACCCCCCGGGGCCCCGGGGCCCCAGGGCTGGGGCTCAGAGCAGGAAAGGGCGTTTTATTGGAATGTCCTTTCCTTCTTGATGATTCCTACAAACCGTTTTAAGCTCTGTACATATAGAAAAGCAACATGTGTCATGCCATTTGGGACATGCTGTTCACATGTCTAGCTCCACTAAAACCCTCCTCAGCATATTTCCGAGGCATCAAGGATGAACCAGGAACAGTGCACGGCCCTGACAAATCTGCTTCACTGTCCCAGCTTTAACAGACATCTGAGTGTCACACTACATGGCAGGTCCTGCCAGGGCAACAGCAGGGGAAGCTTCACTCGCACAGTGCTACAGCATGGGCTTCCCTCCTAGTGAACGGGTGCAGCAGGGCAAACTCCTGTCACAGAGAATGGGCACAACCACACTGCAAGCTTCATTCACACATGGTCTGGCTTCCAACAGCAAAGCAAGCCTCCTACATTGCACATACTGCACTGTAAAGCGTTAGTCTTTGGACAGCAGAGCTATCCCTCTGCATCACACATACTGGACACCCTGAAGGGCCTCCTCCAGATTGAATTGTTACTGGATCGCCGTCCTATCCCCCTGCCCCAAACCTCTCCCATTGACTGTCAGCATGCTTCTCCTTACCTTCCTGCAGATACAGCACCCCTCTAGGCCTAACGGATGGCACACCAAGCTTCACGGGGCACTTTAAGGTATTCAGTCTCCACCTTTTATCTGTCCTGCTCCTCATTTCACCACGAAGAACCACTGGCAGTATTTCAACATCATTTTGAAACTGAAGTTATGGAACAGCTACAAAACCAGGGGAATGGCGCGGCAGGGGATTTCATTCCATTTCATTCTGCCCTTTGGCTGTGTGTGCGCAGTGTCAGAAGAGTTTGAGGACTGCAGAAGACACTGGAATAGATTTCTGGGCGAAAGCGCCAGAGATTCTGGCCCCTGCCCCGATCGCCTTACAAACGCCTTACAAACGCCTGGCGGGCAAATGTCTGAGTTGGACACTCAGCGCAGTACCTGAGGAAATTAGAGTGAGGTTTGACTCAGGGACAAGCCTGCCAACCTATGTACTATGGCAGCTGAATGGGGGCATGGGGTCCTCATGTCTCAGGGATCTGCTTCTCTTATCCAAAACATCTTGCCTCCCATCAGCCTTAGCACCTAGCATATGGTAATGAGTGGAGTCTCTACACTTCCCCCGTTGCACATTTGTCAATTCCCAGAGCTCTGTTGCAGACAGGGTAAATGTATCTATGTGTGAGAGAGAGAGGGAGCCAGATAGAGAGAGAGAAAGAGAGAGAGAGAGGGGGGGGGAGCAGGCTCTGACAGTCACAATGAGAGAAAAGTGAAGTTGCATCCCCTCAAGCACTCCCCTGCACCCATCAACACAACAGCAAAGTTAGCTTGCATGTTCCCCGTTCTCCCCACTAACCCACCCACCCACCCTCCTCTCTTTCAGGACTTGCAGAGTGCCTAGAGACCCTGGAAATGATGGCAGCGGAGCATGGTACAAACACAAATATCAAAATAGAACTATTCCCCTACTGTCTACAAAACCAAGGAACTACTTCACCTTTGTTTTTTTCCACTTCACATTACAAGAGAAAGACGTCCTTCGTTGGCCCTTTTTACGCACTACCATTCGGTTTACACATTTCATCCTGTTGAGTCTCCCAGTCGGCAAGAGCTATATATTTGGGTGGGTGATCCCAATGAAGTCAATGGAAATAGAGAAGGTGTTAGAACGGTGATGATTGTGTGCTGCAAGTGTCTTTCCCTTGAAGTCCATAGATATCATGGCCTTGACTAGGGGGTGGTCGAAGTGGCCGATAATTTGCTCAGCAGAAAAAATGCAGAATTTTGGGCAAATTCTGCCACTTCGCCTGCTCTGCCCACAGAGAGAAATTGCCAATTTCAGGCTTTTTCTCCCTGAAATTCGGTTTTTTTATGGGAAATGTTTTTTGGTGGCCACAAGAAGTTTCAGACTGAAAACAGATAGTTTGTGAAAAAAACACCATTTCAGATGGTTTGCCAGAAGACATTGATTTTTTCCATTAAATTTTGTTTTAGCGGTCAAAAACATGATATTTCAGGGAAAAAACACATTTCAGGAAGCAAAATCTGCATAGAAAATTGGCACAACAGCCAAAAAATGTCCCTGCAGACAGAACAGAGCTGGAGGCGAATTTAGGCAATATCGTTCCACCAGTAGTGAGGGTAACTTTGCCCACCCCTAGCCTTGACTAGGGGACTGAAAATGAATCTACAGGGACTGGCCACAAAGTCCAGATGAGGGTGTATTAAGAGCTATGCTTTTTCCTTTCTTATTGCTGCTTTTGTTTTCACACCTTAACCTACCTTTCTTCAGTGCAGTGTCTGGGCCCTGTTTTTCACATGTTCTGTTTTTGAGCCCAGTCACAGGCCTCAGAGAAGGCCGGTGCCCTTTGAGGCCTGAATGCTTCCTCTGCCAGTAGCAGGGCCCCAGGGCTTCTGACAGCAGCAAGGGCCCTGTGAGGAGTGGCCTCGAGCGATCAGGTGGGCTCAGCTGAGCCACCTCCACTGGCCTGGGTCCTGTTCCTGGGGCTCCCAGCTCTGTCTGCCTTGACCTCTCCATGCCCCCTGCTCCAGGGCTCACCTGCTGCCGTCGCCGTGCCAACGGAACCCTCAGGCTGGGCAGAGCATTGTGAAATGACAGCCTCCCCTCCCCCGCCGGGGCCTGGGCCCAGGGCTGGGAGCTTGCAAGGCAAAGACACACCTCAGCTCAGCTTCTCCTGAGCTGCTCCAGAGCTCGACCCCCCGGGGCCCCGGGGCCCCAGGGCTGGGGCTCAGAGCAGGAAAGGGCGTTTTATTGGAATGTCCTTTCCTTCTTGATGATTCCTACAAACCGTTTTAAGCTCTGTACATATAGAAAAGCAACATGTGTCATGCCATTTGGGACATGCTGTTCACATGTCTAGCTCCACTAAAACCCTCCTCAGCATATTTCCGAGGCATCAAGGATGAACCAGGAACAGTGCACGGCCCTGACAAATCTGCTTCACTGTCCCAGCTTTAACAGACATCTGAGTGTCACACTACATGGCAGGTCCTGCCAGGGCAACAGCAGGGGAAGCTTCACTCGCACAGTGCTACAGCATGGGCTTCCCTCCTAGTGAACGGGTGCAGCAGGGCAAACTCCTGTCACAGAGAATGGGCACAACCACACTGCAAGCTTCATTCACACATGGTCTGGCTTCCGACAGCAAAGCAAGCCTCCTACATTGCACATACTGCACTGTAAAGCGTTAGTCTTTGGACAGCAGAGCTATCCCTCTGCATCACACATACTGGACACCCTGAAGGGCCTCCTCCAGATTGAATTGTTACTGGATCGCCGTCCTATCCCCCTGCCCCAAACCTCTCCCATTGACTGTCAGCATGCTTCTCCTTACCTTCCTGCAGATACAGCACCCCTCTAGGCCTAACGGATGGCACACCAAGCTTCACGGGGCACTTTAAGGTATTCAGTCTCCACCTTTTATCTGTCCTGCTCCTCATTTCACCACGAAGAACCACTGGCAGTATTTCAACATCATTTTGAAACTGAAGTTATGGAACAGCTACAAAACCAGGGGAATGGCGCGGCAGGGGATTTCATTCCATTTCATTCTGCCCTTTGGCTGTGTGTGCGCAGTGTCAGAAGAGTTTGAGGACTGCAGAAGACACTGGAATAGATTTCTGGGCGAAAGCGCCAGAGATTCTGGCCCCTGCCCCGATCGCCTTACAAACGCCTTACAAACGCCTGGCGGGCAAATGTCTGAGTTGGACACTCAGCGCAGTACCTGAGGAAATTAGAGTGAGGTTTGACTCAGGGACAAGCCTGCCAACCTATGTACTATGGCAGCTGAATGGGGGCATGGGGTCCTCATGTCTCAGGGATCTGCTTCTCTTATCCAAAACATCTTGCCTCCCATCAGCCTTAGCACCTAGCATATGGTAATGAGTGGAGTCTCTACACTTCCCCCGTTGCACATTTGTCAATTCCCAGAGCTCTGTTGCAGACAGGGTAAATGTATCTATGTGTGAGAGAGAGAGGGAGCCAGATAGAGAGAGAGAAAGAGAGAGAGAGAGGGGGGGGAGCAGGCTCTGACAGTCACAATGAGAGAAAAGTGAAGTTGCATCCCCTCAAGCACTCCCCTGCACCCATCAACACAACAGCAAAGTTAGCTTGCATGTTCCCCGTTCTCCCCACTAACCCACCCACCCACCCTCCTCTCTTTCAGGACTTGCAGAGTGCCTAGAGACCCTGGAAATGATGGCAGCGGAGCATGGTACAAACACAAATATCAAAATAGAACTATTCCCCTACTGTCTACAAAACCAAGGAACTACATCACCTTTGTTTTTTTCCACTTCACATTACAAGAGAAAGACGTCCTTCGTTGGCCCTTTTTACGCACTACCATTCGGTTTACACATTTCATCCTGTTGAGTCTCCCAGTCGGCAAGAGCTATATATTTGGGTGGGTGATCCCAATGAAGTCAATGGAAATAGAGAAGGTGTTAGAACGGTGATGATTGTGTGCTGCAAGTGTCTTTCCCTTGAAGTCCATAGATATCATGGCCTTGACTAGGGGGTGGTCGAAGTGGCCGATAATTTGCTCAGCAGAAAAAATGCAGAATTTTGGGCAAATTCTGCCACTTCGCCTGCTCTGCCCACAGAGAGAAATTGCCAATTTCAGGCTTTTTCTCCCTGAAATTCGGTTTTTTTATGGGAAATGTTTTTTGGTGGCCACAAGAAGTTTCAGACTGAAAACAGATAGTTTGTGAAAAAAACACCATTTCAGATGGTTTGCCAGAAGACATTGATTTTTTCCATTAAATTTTGTTTTAGCGGTCAAAAACATGATATTTCAGGGAAAAAACACATTTCAGGAAGCAAAATCTGCATAGAAAATTGGCACAACAGCCAAAAAATGTCCCTGCAGACAGAACAGAGCTGGAGGCGAATTTAGGCAATATCGTTCCACCAGTAGTGAGGGTAACTTTGCCCACCCCTAGCCTTGACTAGGGGACTGAAAATGAATCTACAGGGACTGGCCACAAAGTCCAGATGAGGGTGTATTAAGAGCTATGCTTTTTCCTTTCTTATTGCTGCTTTTGTTTTCACACCTTAACCTACCTTTCTTCAGTGCAGTGTCTGGGCCCTGTTTTTCACATGTTCTGTTTTTGAGCCCAGTCACAGGCCTCAGAGAAGGCCGGTGCCCTTTGAGGCCTGAATGCTTCCTCTGCCAGTAGCAGGGCCCCAGGGCTTCTGACAGCAGCAAGGGCCCTGTGAGGAGTGGCCTCGAGCGATCAGGTGGGCTCAGCTGAGCCACCTCCACTGGCCTGGGTCCTGTTCCTGGGGCTCCCAGCTCTGTCTGCCTTGACCTCTCCATGCCCCCTGCTCCAGGGCTCACCTGCTGCCGTCGCCGTGTCAACGGAACCCTCAGGCTGGGCAGAGCATTGTGAAATGACAGCCTCCCCTCCCCCGCCGGGGCCTGGGCCCAGGGCTGGGAGCTTGCAAGGCAAAGACACACCTCAGCTCAGCTTCTCCTGAGCTGCTCCAGAGCTCGACCCCCCGGGGCCCCGGGGCCCCAGGGCTGGGGCTCAGAGCAGGAAAGGGCGTTTTATTGGAATGTCCTTTCCTTCTTGATGATTCCTACAAACCGTTTTAAGCTCTGTACATATAGAAAAGCAACATGTGTCATGCCATTTGGGACATGCTGTTCACATGTCTAGCTCCACTAAAACCCTCCTCAGCATATTTCCGAGGCATCAAGGATGAACCAGGAACAGTGCACGGCCCTGACAAATCTGCTTCACTGTCCCAGCTTTAACAGACATCTGAGTGTCACACTACATGGCAGGTCCTGCCAGGGCAACAGCAGGGGAAGCTTCACTCGCACAGTGCTACAGCATGGGCTTCCCTCCTAGTGAACGGGTGCAGCAGGGCAAACTCCTGTCACAGAGAATGGGCACAACCACACTGCAAGCTTCATTCACACATGGTCTGGCTTCCGACAGCAAAGCAAGCCTCCTACATTGCACATACTGCACTGTAAAGCGTTAGTCTTTGGACAGCAGAGCTATCCCTCTGCATCACACATACTGGACACCCTGAAGGGCCTCCTCCAGATTGAATTGTTACTGGATCGCCGTCCTATCCCCCTGCCCCAAACCTCTCCCATTGACTGTCAGCATGCTTCTCCTTACCTTCCTGCAGATACAGCACCCCTCTAGGCCTAACGGATGGCACACCAAGCTTCACGGGGCACTTTAAGGTATTCAGTCTCCACCTTTTATCTGTCCTGCTCCTCATTTCACCACGAAGAACCACTGGCAGTATTTCAACATCATTTTGAAACTGAAGTTATGGAACAGCTACAAAACCAGGGGAATGGCGCGGCAGGGGATTTCATTCCATTTCATTCTGCCCTTTGGCTGTGTGTGCGCAGTGTCAGAAGAGTTTGAGGACTGCAGAAGACACTGGAATAGATTTCTGGGCGAAAGCGCCAGAGATTCTGGCCCCTGCCCCGATCGCCTTACAAACGCCTTACAAACGCCTGGCGGGCAAATGTCTGAGTTGGACACTCAGCGCAGTACCTGAGGAAATTAGAGTGAGGTTTGACTCAGGGACAAGCCTGCCAACCTATGTACTATGGCAGCTGAATGGGGGCATGGGGTCCTCATGTCTCAGGGATCTGCTTCTCTTATCCAAAACATCTTGCCTCCCATCAGCCTTAGCACCTAGCATATGGTAATGAGTGGAGTCTCTACACTTCCCCCGTTGCACATTTGTCAATTCCCAGAGCTCTGTTGCAGACAGGGTAAATGTATCTATGTGTGAGAGAGAGAGGGAGCCAGATAGAGAGAGAGAAAGAGAGAGAGAGAGGGGGGGGGAGCAGGCTCTGACAGTCACAATGAGAGAAAAGTGAAGTTGCATCCCCTCAAGCACTCCCCTGCACCCATCAACACAACAGCAAAGTTAGCTTGCATGTTCCCCGTTCTCCCCACTAACCCACCCACCCACCCTCCTCTCTTTCAGGACTTGCAGAGTGCCTAGAGACCCTGGAAATGATGGCAGCGGAGCATGGTACAAACACAAATATCAAAATAGAACTATTCCCCTACTGTCTACAAAACCAAGGAACTACTTCACCTTTGTTTTTTTCCACTTCACATTACAAGAGAAAGACGTCCTTCGTTGGCCCTTTTTACGCACTACCATTCGGTTTACACATTTCATCCTGTTGAGTCTCCCAGTCGGCAAGAGCTATATATTTGGGTGGGTGATCCCAATGAAGTCAATGGAAATAGAGAAGGTGTTAGAACGGTGAAGATTGTGTGCTGCAAGTGTCTTTCCCTTGAAGTCCATAGATATCATGGCCTTGACTAGGGGGTGGTCGAAGTGGCCGATAATTTGCTCAGCAGAAAAAATGCAGAATTTTGGGCAAATTCTGCCACTTCGCCTGCTCTGCCCACAGAGAGAAATTGCCAATTTCAGGCTTTTTCTCCCTGAAATTCGGTTTTTTTATGGGAAATGTTTTTTGGTGGCCACAAGAAGTTTCAGACTGAAAACAGATAGTTTGTGAAAAAAAACACCATTTCAGATGGTTTGCCAGAAGACATTGATTTTTTCCATTAAATTTTGTTTTAGCGGTCAAAAACATGATATTTCAGGGAAAAAACACATTTCAGGAAGCAAAATCTGCATAGAAAATTGGCACAACAGCCAAAAAATGTCCCTGCAGACAGAACAGAGCTGGAGGCGAATTTAGGCAATATCGTTCCACCAGTAGTGAGGGTAACTTTGCCCACCCCTAGCCTTGACTAGGGGACTGAAAATGAATCTACAGGGACTGGCCACAAAGTCCAGATGAGGGTGTATTAAGAGCTATGCTTTTTCCTTTCTTATTGCTGCTTTTGTTTTCACACCTTAACCTACCTTTCTTCAGTGCAGTGTCTGGGCCCTGTTTTTCACATGTTCTGTTTTTGAGCCCAGTCACAGGCCTCAGAGAAGGCCGGTGCCCTTTGAGGCCTGAATGCTTCCTCTGCCAGTAGCAGGGCCCCAGGGCTTCTGACAGCAGCAAGGGCCCTGTGAGGAGTGGCCTCGAGCGATCAGGTGGGCTCAGCTGAGCCACCTCCACTGGCCTGGGTCCTGTTCCTGGGGCTCCCAGCTCTGTCTGCCTTGACCTCTCCATGCCCCCTGCTCCAGGGCTCACCTGCTGCCGTCGCCGTGCCAACGGAACCCTCAGGCTGGGCAGAGCATTGTGAAATGACAGCCTCCCCTCCCCCGCCGGGGCCTGGGCCCAGGGCTGGGAGCTTGCAAGGCAAAGACACACCTCAGCTCAGCTTCTCCTGAGCTGCTCCAGAGCTCGACCCCCCGGGGCCCCGGGGCCCCAGGGCTGGGGCTCAGAGCAGGAAAGGGCGTTTTATTGGAATGTCCTTTCCTTCTTGATGATTCCTACAAACCGTTTTAAGCTCTGTACATATAGAAAAGCAACATGTGTCATGCCATTTGGGACATGCTGTTCACATGTCTAGCTCCACTAAAACCCTCCTCAGCATATTTCCGAGGCATCAAGGATGAACCAGGAACAGTGCACGGCCCTGACAAATCTGCTTCACTGTCCCAGCTTTAACAGACATCTGAGTGTCACACTACATGGCAGGTCCTGCCAGGGCAACAGCAGGGGAAGCTTCACTCGCACAGTGCTACAGCATGGGCTTCCCTCCTAGTGAACGGGTGCAGCAGGGCAAACTCCTGTCACAGAGAATGGGCACAACCACACTGCAAGCTTCATTCACACATGGTCTGGCTTCCAACAGCAAAGCAAGCCTCCTACATTGCACATACTGCACTGTAAAGCGTTAGTCTTTGGACAGCAGAGCTATCCCTCTGCATCACACATACTGGACACCCTGAAGGGCCTCCTCCAGATTGAATTGTTACTGGATCGCCGTCCTATCCCCCTGCCCCAAACCTCTCCCATTGACTGTCAGCATGCTTCTCCTTACCTTCCTGCAGATACAGCACCCCTCTAGGCCTAACGGATGGCACACCAAGCTTCACGGGGCACTTTAAGGTATTCAGTCTCCACCTTTTATCTGTCCTGCTCCTCATTTCACCACGAAGAACCACTGGCAGTATTTCAACATCATTTTGAAACTGAAGTTATGGAACAGCTACAAAACCAGGGGAATGGCGCGGCAGGGGATTTCATTCCATTTCATTCTGCCCTTTGGCTGTGTGTGCGCAGTGTCAGAAGAGTTTGAGGACTGCAGAAGACACTGGAATAGATTTCTGGGCGAAAGCGCCAGAGATTCTGGCCCCTGCCCCGATCGCCTTACAAACGCCTTACAAACGCCTGGCGGGCAAATGTCTGAGTTGGACACTCAGCGCAGTACCTGAGGAAATTAGAGTGAGGTTTGACTCAGGGACAAGCCTGCCAACCTATGTACTATGGCAGCTGAATGGGGGCATGGGGTCCTCATGTCTCAGGGATCTGCTTCTCTTATCCAAAACATCTTGCCTCCCATCAGCCTTAGCACCTAGCATATGGTAATGAGTGGAGTCTCTACACTTCCCCCGTTGCACATTTGTCAATTCCCAGAGCTCTGTTGCAGACAGGGTAAATGTATCTATGTGTGAGAGAGAGAGGGAGCCAGATAGAGAGAGAGAAAGAGAGAGAGAGAGGGGGGGGGAGCAGGCTCTGACAGTCACAATGAGAGAAAAGTGAAGTTGCATCCCCTCAAGCACTCCCCTGCACCCATCAACACAACAGCAAAGTTAGCTTGCATGTTCCCCGTTCTCCCCACTAACCCACCCACCCACCCTCCTCTCTTTCAGGACTTGCAGAGTGCCTAGAGACCCTGGAAATGATGGCAGCGGAGCATGGTACAAACACAAATATCAAAATAGAACTATTCCCCTACTGTCTACAAAACCAAGGAACTACTTCACCTTTGTTTTTTTCCACTTCACATTACAAGAGAAAGACGTCCTTCGTTGGCCCTTTTTACGCACTACCATTCGGTTTACACATTTCATCCTGTTGAGTCTCCCAGTCGGCAAGAGCTATATATTTGGGTGGGTGATCCCAATGAAGTCAATGGAAATAGAGAAGGTGTTAGAACGGTGATGATTGTGTGCTGCAAGTGTCTTTCCCTTGAAGTCCATAGATATCATGGCCTTGACTAGGGGGTGGTCGAAGTGGCCGATAATTTGCTCAGCAGAAAAAATGCAGAATTTTGGGCAAATTCTGCCACTTCGCCTGCTCTGCCCACAGAGAGAAATTGCCAATTTCAGGCTTTTTCTCCCTGAAATTCGGTTTTTTTATGGGAAATGTTTTTTGGTGGCCACAAGAAGTTTCAGACTGAAAACAGATAGTTTGTGAAAAAAACACCATTTCAGATGGTTTGCCAGAAGACATTGATTTTTTCCATTAAATTTTGTTTTAGCGGTCAAAAACATGATATTTCAGGGAAAAAACACATTTCAGGAAGCAAAATCTGCATAGAAAATTGGCACAACAGCCAAAAAATGTCCCTGCAGACAGAACAGAGCTGGAGGCGAATTTAGGCAATATCGTTCCACCAGTAGTGAGGGTAACTTTGCCCACCCCTAGCCTTGACTAGGGGACTGAAAATGAATCTACAGGGACTGGCCACAAAGTCCAGATGAGGGTGTATTAAGAGCTATGCTTTTTCCTTTCTTATTGCTGCTTTTGTTTTCACACCTTAACCTACCTTTCTTCAGTGCAGTGTCTGGGCCCTGTTTTTCACATGTTCTGTTTTTGAGCCCAGTCACAGGCCTCAGAGAAGGCCGGTGCCCTTTGAGGCCTGAATGCTTCCTCTGCCAGTAGCAGGGCCCCAGGGCTTCTGACAGCAGCAAGGGCCCTGTGAGGAGTGGCCTCGAGCGATCAGGTGGGCTCAGCTGAGCCACCTCCACTGGCCTGGGTCCTGTTCCTGGGGCTCCCAGCTCTGTCTGCCTTGACCTCTCCATGCCCCCTGCTCCAGGGCTCACCTGCTGCCGTCGCCGTGCCAACGGAACCCTCAGGCTGGGCAGAGCATTGTGAAATGACAGCCTCCCCTCCCCCGCCGGGGCCTGGGCCCAGGGCTGGGAGCTTGCAAGGCAAAGACACACCTCAGCTCAGCTTCTCCTGAGCTGCTCCAGAGCTCGACCCCCCGGGGCCCCGGGGCCCCAGGGCTGGGGCTCAGAGCAGGAAAGGGCGTTTTATTGGAATGTCCTTTCCTTCTTGATGATTCCTACAAACCGTTTTAAGCTCTGTACATATAGAAAAGCAACATGTGTCATGCCATTTGGGACATGCTGTTCACATGTCTAGCTCCACTAAAACCCTCCTCAGCATATTTCCGAGGCATCAAGGATGAACCAGGAACAGTGCACGGCCCTGACAAATCTGCTTCACTGTCCCAGCTTTAACAGACATCTGAGTGTCACACTACATGGCAGGTCCTGCCAGGGCAACAGCAGGGGAAGCTTCACTCGCACAGTGCTACAGCATGGGCTTCCCTCCTAGTGAACGGGTGCAGCAGGGCAAACTCCTGTCACAGAGAATGGGCACAACCACACTGCAAGCTTCATTCACACATGGTCTGGCTTCCGACAGCAAAGCAAGCCTCCTACATTGCACATACTGCACTGTAAAGCGTTAGTCTTTGGACAGCAGAGCTATCCCTCTGCATCACACATACTGGACACCCTGAAGGGCCTCCTCCAGATTGAATTGTTACTGGATCGCCGTCCTATCCCCCTGCCCCAAACCTCTCCCATTGACTGTCAGCATGCTTCTCCTTACCTTCCTGCAGATACAGCACCCCTCTAGGCCTAACGGGTGGCACACCAAGCTTCACGGGGCACTTTAAGGTATTCAGTCTCCACCTTTTATCTGTCCTGCTCCTCATTTCACCACGAAGAACCACTGGCAGTATTTCAACATCATTTTGAAACTGAAGTTATGGAACAGCTACAAAACCAGGGGAATGGCGCGGCAGGGGATTTCATTCCATTTCATTCTGCCCTTTGGCTGTGTGTGCGCAGTGTCAGAAGAGTTTGAGGACTGCAGAAGACACTGGAATAGATTTCTGGGCGAAAGCGCCAGAGATTCTGGCCCCTGCCCCGATCGCCTTACAAACGCCTTACAAACGCCTGGCGGGCAAATGTCTGAGTTGGACACTAAGCGCAGTACCTGAGGAAATTAGAGTGAGGTTTGACTCAGGGACAAGCCTGCCAACCTATGTACTATGGCAGCTGAATGGGGGCATGGGGTCCTCATGTCTCAGGGATCTGCTTCTCTTATCCAAAACATCTTGCCTCCCATCAGCCTTAGCACCTAGCATATGGTAATGAGTGGAGTCTCTACACTTCCCCCGTTGCACATTTGTCAATTCCCAGAGCTCTGTTGCAGACAGGGTAAATGTATCTATGTGTGAGAGAGAGAGTT
Organism: Ambystoma mexicanum; assembly: GCF_040938575.1. NCBI lineage: Eukaryota > Metazoa > Chordata > Amphibia > Caudata > Ambystomatidae > Ambystoma > Ambystoma mexicanum. The sequence goes on from NC_090941.1 coordinate 1,096,615,023, forward strand.
AGCCAGATAGAGAGAGAGAAAGAGAGAGAGAGAGGGGGGGGGGAGCAGGCTCTGACAGTCACAATGAGAGAAAAGTGAAGTTGCATCCCCTCAAGCACTCCCCTGCACCCATCAACACAACAGCAAAGTTAGCTTGCATGTTCCCCGTTCTCCCCACTAACCCACCCACCCACCCTCCTCTCTTTCAGGACTTGCAGAGTGCCTAGAGACCCTGGAAATGATGGCAGCGGAGCATGGTACAAACACAAATATCAAAATAGAACTATTCCCCTACTGTCTACAAAACCAAGGAACTACATCACCTTTGTTTTTTTCCACTTCACATTACAAGAGAAAGACGTCCTTCGTTGGCCCTTTTTACGCACTACCATTCGGTTTACACATTTCATCCTGTTGAGTCTCCCAGTCGGCAAGAGCTATATATTTGGGTGGGTGATCCCAATGAAGTCAATGGAAATAGAGAAGGTGTTAGAACGGTGATGATTGTGTGCTGCAAGTGTCTTTCCCTTGAAGTCCATAGATATCATGGCCTTGACTAGGGGGTGGTCGAAGTGGCCGATAATTTGCTCAGCAGAAAAAATGCAGAATTTTGGGCAAATTCTGCCACTTCGCCTGCTCTGCCCACAGAGAGAAATTGCCAATTTCAGGCTTTTTCTCCCTGAAATTCGGTTTTTTTATGGGAAATGTTTTTTGGTGGCCACAAGAAGTTTCAGACTGAAAACAGATAGTTTGTGAAAAAAACACCATTTCAGATGGTTTGCCAGAAGACATTGATTTTTTCCATTAAATTTTGTTTTAGCGGTCAAAAACATGATATTTCAGGGAAAAAACACATTTCAGGAAGCAAAATCTGCATAGAAAATTGGCACAACAGCCAAAAAATGTCCCTGCAGACAGAACAGAGCTGGAGGCGAATTTAGGCAATATCGTTCCACCAGTAGTGAGGGTAACTTTGCCCACCCCTAGCCTTGACTAGGGGACTGAAAATGAATCTACAGGGACTGGCCACAAAGTCCAGATGAGGGTGTATTAAGAGCTATGCTTTTTCCTTTCTTATTGCTGCTTTTGTTTTCACACCTTAACCTACCTTTCTTCAGTGCAGTGTCTGGGCCCTGTTTTTCACATGTTCTGTTTTTGAGCCCAGTCACAGGCCTCAGAGAAGGCCGGTGCCCTTTGAGGCCTGAATGCTTCCTCTGCCAGTAGCAGGGCCCCAGGGCTTCTGACAGCAGCAAGGGCCCTGTGAGGAGTGGCCTCGAGCGATCAGGTGGGCTCAGCTGAGCCACCTCCACTGGCCTGGGTCCTGTTCCTGGGGCTCCCAGCTCTGTCTGCCTTGACCTCTCCATGCCCCCTGCTCCAGGGCTCACCTGCTGCCGTCGCCGTGTCAACGGAACCCTCAGGCTGGGCAGAGCATTGTGAAATGACAGCCTCCCCTCCCCCGCCGCTGGGGCCTGGGCCCAGGGCTGGGAGCTTGCAAGGCAAAGACACACCTCAGCTCAGCTTCTCCTGAGCTGCTCTAGAGCTCGACCCCCCGGGGCCCCGGGGCCCCAGGGCTGGGGCTCAGAGCAGGAAAGGGCGTTTTATTGGAATGTCCTTTCCTTCTTGATGATTCCTACAAACCGTTTTAAGCTCTGTACATATAGAAAAGCAACATGTGTCATGCCATTTGGGACATGCTGTTCACATGTCTAGCTCCACTAAAACCCTCCTCAGCATATTTCCGAGGCATCAAGGATGAACCAGGAACAGTGCACGGCCCTGACAAATCTGCTTCACTGCCCCAGCTTTAACAGACATCTGAGTGTCACACTACATGGCAGGTCCTGCCAGGGCAACAGCAGGGGAAGCTTCACTCGCACACTGCTACAGCATGGGCTTCCCTCCTAGTGAACGGGTGCAGCAGGGCAAACTCCTGTCACAGAGAATGGGCACAACCACACTGCAAGCTTCATTCACACATGGTCTGGCTTCCGACAGCAAAGCAAGCCTCCTACATTGCACATACTGCACTGTAAAGCGTTAGTCTTTGGACAGCAGAGCTATCCCTCTGCATCACACATACTGGACACCCTGAAGGGCCTCCTCCAGATTGAATTGTTACTGGATCGCCGTCCTATCCCCCTGCCCCAAACCTCTCCCATTGACTGTCAGCATGCTTCTCCTTACCTTCCTGCAGATACAGCACCCCTCTAAGCCTAACGGATGGCACACCAAGCTTCACGGGGCACTTTAAGGTATTCAGTCTCCACCTTTTATCTGTCCTGCTCCTCATTTCACCACGAAGAACCACTGGCAGTATTTCAACATCATTTTGAAACTGAAGTTATGGAACAGCTACAAAACCAGGGGAATGGCGCGGCAGGGGATTTCATTCCATTTCATTCTGCCCTTTGGCTGTGTGTGCGCAGTGTCAGAAGAGTTTGAGGACTGCAGAAGACACTGGAATAGATTTCTGGGCGAAAGCGCCAGAGATTCTGGCCCCTGCCCCGATCGCCTTACAAACGCCTTACAAACGCCTGGCGGGCAAATGTCTGAGTTGGACACTCAGCGCAGTACCTGAGGAAATTAGAGTGAGGTTTGACTCAGGGACAAGCCTGCCAACCTATGTACTATGGCAGCTGAATGGGGGCATGGGGTCCTCATGTCTCAGGGATCTGCTTCTCTTATCCAAAACATCTTGCCTCCCATCAGCCTTAGCACCTAGCATATGGTAATGAGTGGAGTCTCTACACTTCCCCCGTTGCACATTTGTCAATTCCCAGAGCTCTGTTGCAGACAGGGTAAATGTATCTATGTGTGAGAGAGAGAGGGAGCCAGATAGAGAGAGAGAAAGAGAGAGAGAGAGGGGGGGGGGGAGCAGGCTCTGACAGTCACAATGAGAGAAAAGTGAAGTTGCATCCCCTCAAGCACTCCCCTGCACCCATCAACACAACAGCAAAGTTAGCTTGCATGTTCCCCGTTCTCCCCACTAACCCACCCACCCACCCTCCTCTCTTTCAGGACTTGCAGAGTGCCTAGAGACCCTGGAAATGATGGCAGCGGAGCATGGTACAAACACAAATATCAAAATAGAACTATTCCCCTACTGTCTACAAAACCAAGGAACTACTTCACCTTTGTTTTTTTCCACTTCACATTACAAGAGAAAGACGTCCTTCGTTGGCCCTTTTTACGCACTACCATTCGGTTTACACATTTCATCCTGTTGAGTCTCCCAGTCGGCAAGAGCTATATATTTGGGTGGGTGATCCCAATGAAGTCAATGGAAATAGAGAAGGTGTTAGAACGGTGATGATTGTGTGCTGCAAGTGTCTTTCCCTTGAAGTCCATAGATATCATGGCCTTGACTAGGGGGTGGTCGAAGTGGCCGATAATTTGCTCAGCAGAAAAAATGCAGAATTTTGGGCAAATTCTGCCACTTCGCCTGCTCTGCCCACAGAGAGAAATTGCCAATTTCAGGCTTTTTCTCCCTGAAATTCGGTTTTTTTATGGGAAATGTTTTTTGGTGGCCACAAGAAGTTTCAGACTGAAAACAGATAGTTTGTGAAAAAAAACACCATTTCAGATGGTTTGCCAGAAGACATTGATTTTTTCCATTAAATTTTGTTTTAGCGGTCAAAAACATGATATTTCAGGGAAAAAACACATTTCAGGAAGCAAAATCTGCATAGAAAATTGGCACAACAGCCAAAAAATGTCCCTGCAGACAGAACAGAGCTGGAGGCGAATTTAGGCAATATCGTTCCACCAGTAGTGAGGGTAACTTTGCCCACCCCTAGCCTTGACTAGGGGACTGAAAATGAATCTACAGGGACTGGCCACAAAGTCCAGATGAGGGTGTATTAAGAGCTATGCTTTTTCCTTTCTTATTGCTGCTTTTGTTTTCACACCTTAACCTACCTTTCTTCAGTGCAGTGTCTGGGCCCTGTTTTTCACATGTTCTGTTTTTGAGCCCAGTCACAGGCCTCAGAGAAGGCCGGTGCCCTTTGAGGCCTGAATGCTTCCTCTGCCAGTAGCAGGGCCCCAGGGCTTCTGACAGCAGCAAGGGCCCTGTGAGGAGTGGCCTCGAGCGATCAGGTGGGCTCAGCTGAGCCACCTCCACTGGCCTGGGTCCTGTTCCTGGGGCTCCCAGCTCTGTCTGCCTTGACCTCTCCATGCCCCCTGCTCCAGGGCTCACCTGCTGCCGTCGCCGTGCCAACGGAACCCTCAGGCTGGGCAGAGCATTGTGAAATGACAGCCTCCCCTCCCCCGCCGGGGCCTGGGCCCAGGGCTGGGAGCTTGCAAGGCAAAGACACACCTCAGCTCAGCTTCTCCTGAGCTGCTCCAGAGCTCGACCCCCCGGGGCCCCGGGGCCCCAGGGCTGGGGCTCAGAGCAGGAAAGGGCGTTTTATTGGAATGTCCTTTCCTTCTTGATGATTCCTACAAACCGTTTTAAGCTCTGTACATATAGAAAAGCAACATGTGTCATGCCATTTGGGACATGCTGTTCACATGTCTAGCTCCACTAAAACCCTCCTCAGCATATTTCCGAGGCATCAAGGATGAACCAGGAACAGTGCACGGCCCTGACAAATCTGCTTCACTGTCCCAGCTTTAACAGACATCTGAGTGTCACACTACATGGCAGGTCCTGCCAGGGCAACAGCAGGGGAAGCTTCACTCGCACAGTGCTACAGCATGGGCTTCCCTCCTAGTGAACGGGTGCAGCAGGGCAAACTCCTGTCACAGAGAATGGGCACAACCACACTGCAAGCTTCATTCACACATGGTCTGGCTTCCGACAGCAAAGCAAGCCTCCTACATTGCACATACTGCACTGTAAAGCGTTAGTCTTTGGACAGCAGAGCTATCCCTCTGCATCACACATACTGGACACCCTGAAGGGCCTCCTCCAGATTGAATTGTTACTGGATCGCCGTCCTATCCCCCTGCCCCAAACCTCTCCCATTGACTGTCAGCATGCTTCTCCTTACCTTCCTGCAGATACAGCACCCCTCTAGGCCTAACGGATGGCACACCAAGCTTCACGGGGCACTTTAAGGTATTCAGTCTCCACCTTTTATCTGTCCTGCTCCTCATTTCACCACGAAGAACCACTGGCAGTATTTCAACATCATTTTGAAACTGAAGTTATGGAACAGCTACAAAACCAGGGGAATGGCGCGGCAGGGGATTTCATTCCATTTCATTCTGCCCTTTGGCTGTGTGTGCGCAGTGTCAGAAGAGTTTGAGGACTGCAGAAGACACTGGAATAGATTTCTGGGCGAAAGCGCCAGAGATTCTGGCCCCTGCCCCGATCGCCTTACAAACGCCTTACAAACGCCTGGCGGGCAAATGTCTGAGTTGGACACTCAGCGCAGTACCTGAGGAAATTAGAGTGAGGTTTGACTCAGGGACAAGCCTGCCAACCTATGTACTATGGCAGCTGAATGGGGGCATGGGGTCCTCATGTCTCAGGGATCTGCTTCTCTTATCCAAAACATCTTGCCTCCCATCAGCCTTAGCACCTAGCATATGGTAATGAGTGGAGTCTCTACACTTCCCCCGTTGCACATTTGTCAATTCCCAGAGCTCTGTTGCAGACAGGGTAAATGTATCTATGTGTGAGAGAGAGAGGGAGCCAGATAGAGAGAGAGAAAGAGAGAGAGAGAGAGAGGGGGGGGGAGCAGGCTCTGACAGTCACAATGAGAGAAAAGTGAAGTTGCATCCCCTCAAGCACTCCCCTGCACCCATCAACACAACAGCAAAGTTAGCTTGCATGTTCCCCGTTCTCCCCACTAACCCACCCACCCACCCTCCTCTCTTTCAGGACTTGCAGAGTGCCTAGAGACCCTGGAAATGATGGCAGCGGAGCATGGTACAAACACAAATATCAAAATAGAACTATTCCCCTACTGTCTACAAAACCAAGGAACTACTTCACCTTTGTTTTTTTCCACTTCACATTACAAGAGAAAGACGTCCTTCGTTGGCCCTTTTTACGCACTACCATTCGGTTTACACATTTCATCCTGTTGAGTCTCCCAGTCGGCAAGAGCTATATATTTGGGTGGGTGATCCCAATGAAGTCAATGGAAATAGAGAAGGTGTTAGAACGGTGATGATTGTGTGCTGCAAGTGTCTTTCCCTTGAAGTCCATAGATATCATGGCCTTGACTAGGGGGTGGTCGAAGTGGCCGATAATTTGCTCAGCAGAAAAAATGCAGAATTTTGGGCAAATTCTGCCACTTCGCCTGCTCTGCCCACAGAGAGAAATTGCCAATTTCAGGCTTTTTCTCCCTGAAATTCGTTTTTTTTATGGGAAATGTTTTTTGGTGGCCACAAGAAGTTTCAGACTGAAAACAGATAGTTTGTGAAAAAAACACCATTTCAGATGGTTTGCCAGAAGACATTGATTTTTTCCATTAAATTTTGTTTTAGCGGTCAAAAACATGATATTTCAGGGAAAAAACACATTTCAGGAAGCAAAATCTGCATAGAAAATTGGCACAACAGCCAAAAAATGTCCCTGCAGACAGAACAGAGCTGGAGGCGAATTTAGGCAATATCGTTCCACCAGTAGTGAGGGTAACTTTGCCCACCCCTAGCCTTGACTAGGGGACTGAAAATGAATCTACAGGGACTGGCCACAAAGTCCAGATGAGGGTGTATTAAGAGCTATGCTTTTTCCTTTCTTATTGCTGCTTTTGTTTTCACACCTTAACCTACCTTTCTTCAGTGCAGTGTCTGGGCCCTGTTTTTCACATGTTCTGTTTTTGAGCCCAGTCACAGGCCTCAGAGAAGGCCGGTGCCCTTTGAGGCCTGAATGCTTCCTCTGCCAGTAGCAGGGCCCCAGGGCTTCTGACAGCAGCAAGGGCCCTGTGAGGAGTGGCCTCGAGTGATCAGGTGGGCTCAGCTGAGCCACCTCCACTGGCCTGGGTCCTGTTCCTGGGGCTCCCAGCTCTGTCTGCCTTGACCTCTCCATGCCCCCTGCTCCAGGGCTCACCTGCTGCCGTGCCAACGGAACCCTCAGGCTGGGCAGAGCATTGTGAAATGACAGCCTCCCCTCCCCCGCCGGGGCCTGGGCCCAGGGCTGGGAGCTTGCAAGGCAAAGACACACCTCAGCTCAGCTTCTCCTGAGCTGCTCCAGAGCTCGACCCCCCGGGGCCCCGGGGCCCCAGGGCTGGGGCTCAGAGCAGGAAAGGGCGTTTTATTGGAATGTCCTTTCCTTCTTGATGATTCCTACAAACCGTTTTAAGCTCTGTACATATAGAAAAGCAACATGTGTCATGCCATTTGGGACATGCTGTTCACATGTCTAGCTCCACTAAAACCCTCCTCAGCATATTTCCGAGGCATCAAGGATGAACCAGGAACAGTGCACGGCCCTGACAAATCTGCTTCACTGTCCCAGCTTTAACAGACATCTGAGTGTCACACTACATGGCAGGTCCTGCCAGGGCAACAGCAGGTGAAGCTTCACTCGCACAGTGCTACAGCATGGGCTTCCCTCCTAGTGAACGGGTGCAGCAGGGCAAACTCCTGTCACAGAGAATGGGCACAACCACACTGCAAGCTTCATTCACACATGGTCTGGCTTCCGACAGCAAAGCAAGCCTCCTACATTGCACATACTGCACTGTAAAGCGTTAGTCTTTGGACAGCAGAGCTATCCCTCTGCATCACACATACTGGACACCCTGAAGGGCCTCCTCCAGATTGAATTGTTACTGGATCGCCGTCCTATCCCCCTGCCCCAAACCTCTCCCATTGACTGTCAGCATGCTTCTCCTTACCTTCCTGCAGATACAGCACCCCTCTAGGCCTAACGGATGGCACACCAAGCTTCACGGGGCACTTTAAGGTATTCAGTCTCCACCTTTTATCTGTCCTGCTCCTCATTTCACCACGAAGAACCACTGGCAGTATTTCAACATCATTTTGAAACTGAAGTTATGGAACAGCTACAAAACCAGGGGAATGGCGCGGCAGGGGATTTCATTCCATTTCATTCTGCCCTTTGGCTGTGTGTGCGCAGTGTCAGAAGAGTTTGAGGACTGCAGAAGACACTGGAATAGATTTCTGGGCGAAAGCGCCAGAGATTCTGGCCCCTGCCCCGATCGCCTTACAAACGCCTTACAAACGCCTGGCGGGCAAATGTCTGAGTTGGACACTCAGCGCAGTACCTGAGGAAATTAGAGTGAGGTTTGACTCAGGGACAAGCCTGCCAACCTATGTACTATGGCAGCTGAATGGGGGCATGGGGTCCTCATGTCTCAGGGATCTGCTTCTCTTATCCAAAACATCTTGCCTCCCATCAGCCTTAGCACCTAGCATATGGTAATGAGTGGAGTCTCTACACTTCCCCCGTTGCACATTTGTCAATTCCCAGAGCTCTGTTGCAGACAGGGTAAATGTATCTATGTGTGAGAGAGAGAGGGAGCCAGATAGAGAGAGAGAAAGAGAGAGAGAGAGGGGGGGGGAGCAGGCTCTGACAGTCACAATGAGAGAAAAGTGAAGTTGCATCCCCTCAAGCACTCCCCTGCACCCATCAACACAACAGCAAAGTTAGCTTGCATGTTCCCCGTTCTCCCCACTAACCCACCCACCCACCCTCCTCTCTTTCAGGACTTGCAGAGTGCCTAGAGACCCTGGAAATGATGGCAGCGGAGCATGGTACAAACACAAATATCAAAATAGAACTATTCCCCTACTGTCTACAAAACCAAGGAACTACATCACCTTTGTTTTTTTCCACTTCACATTACAAGAGAAAGACGTCCTTCGTTGGCCCTTTTTACGCACTACCATTCGGTTTACACATTTCATCCTGTTGAGTCTCCCAGTCGGCAAGAGCTATATATTTGGGTGGGTGATCCCAATGAAGTCAATGGAAATAGAGAAGGTGTTAGAACGGTGATGATTGTGTGCTGCAAGTGTCTTTCCCTTGAAGTCCATAGATATCATGGCCTTGACTAGGGGGTGGTCGAAGTGGCCGATAATTTGCTCAGCAGAAAAAATGCAGAATTTTGGGCAAATTCTGCCACTTCGCCTGCTCTGCCCACAGAGAGAAATTGCCAATTTCAGGCTTTTTCTCCCTGAAATTCGGTTTTTTTATGGGAAATGTTTTTTGGTGGCCACAAGAAGTTTCAGACTGAAAACAGATAGTTTGTGAAAAAAACACCATTTCAGATGGTTTGCCAGAAGACATTGATTTTTTCCATTAAATTTTGTTTTAGCGGTCAAAAACATGATATTTCAGGGAAAAAACACATTTCAGGAAGCAAAATCTGCATAGAAAATTGGCACAACAGCCAAAAAATGTCCCTGCAGACAGAACAGAGCTGGAGGCGAATTTAGGCAATATCGTTCCACCAGTAGTGAGGGTAACTTTGCCCACCCCTAGCCTTGACTAGGGGACTGAAAATGAATCTACAGGGACTGGCCACAAAGTCCAGATGAGGGTGTATTAAGAGCTATGCTTTTTCCTTTCTTATTGCTGCTTTTGTTTTCACACCTTAACCTACCTTTCTTCAGTGCAGTGTCTGGGCCCTGTTTTTCACATGTTCTGTTTTTGAGCCCAGTCACAGGCCTCAGAGAAGGCCGGTGCCCTTTGAGGCCTGAATGCTTCCTCTGCCAGTAGCAGGGCCCCAGGGCTTCTGACAGCAGCAAGGGCCCTGTGAGGAGTGGCCTCGAGCGATCAGGTGGGCTCAGCTGAGCCACCTCCACTGGCCTGGGTCCTGTTCCTGGGGCTCCCAGCTCTGTCTGCCTTGACCTCTCCATGCCCCCTGCTCCAGGGCTCACCTGCTGCCGTCGCCGTGCCAACGGAACCCTCAGGCTGGGCAGAGCATTGTGAAAGGACAGCCTCCCCTCCCCTGCCGGGGCCTGGGCCCAGGGCTGGGAGCTTGCAAGGCAAAGACACACCTCAGCTCAGCTTCTCCTGAGCTGCTCCAGAGCTCGACCCCCCGGGGCCCCGGGGCCCCAGGGCTGGGGCTCAGAGCAGGAAAGGGCGTTTTATTGGAATGTCCTTTCCTTCTTGATGATTCCTACAAACCGTTTTAAGCTCTGTACATATAGAAAAGCAACATGTGTCATGCCATTTGGGACATGCTGTTCACATGTCTAGCTCCACTAAAACCCTCCTCAGCATATTTCCGAGGCATCAAGGATGAACCAGGAACAGTGCACGGCCCTGACAAATCTGCTTCACTGTCCCAGCTTTAACAGACATCTGAGTGTCACACTACATGGCAGGTCCTGCCAGGGCAACAGCAGGGGAAGCTTCACTCGCACAGTGCTACAGCATGGGCTTCCCTCCTAGTGAACGGGTGCAGCAGGGCAAACTCCTGTCACAGAGAATGGGCACAACCACACTGCAAGCTTCATTCACACATGGTCTGGCTTCCGACAGCAAAGCAAGCCTCCTACATTGCACATACTGCACTGTAAAGCGTTAGTCTTTGGACAGCAGAGCTATCCCTCTGCATCACACATACTGGACACCCTGAAGGGCCTCCTCCAGATTGAATTGTTACTGGATCGCCGTCCTATCCCCCTGCCCCAAACCTCTCCCATTGACTGTCAGCATGCTTCTCCTTACCTTCCTGCAGATACAGCACCCCTCTAGGCCTAACGGATGGCACACCAAGCTTCACGGGGCACTTTAAGGTATTCAGTCTCCACCTTTTATCTGTCCTGCTCCTCATTTCACCACGAAGAACCACTGGCAGTATTTCAACATCATTTTGAAACTGAAGTTATGGAACAGCTACAAAACCAGGGGAATGGCGCGGCAGGGGATTTCATTCCATTTCATTCTGCCCTTTGGCTGTGTGTGCGCAGTGTCAGAAGAGTTTGAGGACTGCAGAAGACACTGGAATAGATTTCTGGGCGAAAGCGCCAGAGATTCTGGCCCCTGCCCCGATCGCCTTACAAACGCCTTACAAACGCCTGGCGGGCAAATGTCTGAGTTGGACACTAAGCGCAGTACCTGAGGAAATTAGAGTGAGGTTTGACTCAGGGACAAGCCTGCCAACCTATGTACTATGGCAGCTGAATGGGGGCATGGGGTCCTCATGTCTCAGGGATCTGCTTCTCTTATCCAAAACATCTTGCCTCCCATCAGCCTTAGCACCTAGCATATGGTAATGAGTGGAGTCTCTACACTTCCCCCGTTGCACATTTGTCAATTCCCAGAGCTCTGTTGCAGACAGGGTAAATGTATCTATGTGTGAGAGAGAGAGTTAGCCAGATAGAGAGAGAGAAAGAGAGAGAGAGAGGGGGGGGGGGGGAGCAGGCTCTGACAGTCACAATGAGAGAAAAGTGAAGTTGCATCCCCTCAAGCACTCCCCTGCACCCATCAACACAACAGCAAAGTTAGCTTGCATGTTCCCCGTTCTCCCCACTAACCCACCCACCCACCCTCCTCTCTTTCAGGACTTGCAGAGTGCCTAGAGACCCTGGAAATGATGGCAGCGGAGCATGGTACAAACACAAATATCAAAATAGAACTATTCCCCTACTGTCTACAAAACCAAGGAACTACATCACCTTTGTTTTTTTCCACTTCACATTACAAGAGAAAGACGTCCTTCGTTGGCCCTTTTTACGCACTACCATTCGGTTTACACATTTCATCCTGTTGAGTCTCCCAGTCGGCAAGAGCTATATATTTGGGTGGGTGATCCCAATGAAGTCAATGGAAATAGAGAAGGTGTTAGAACGGTGATGATTGTGTGCTGCAAGTGTCTTTCCCTTGAAGTCCATAGATATCATGGCCTTGACTAGGGGGTGGTCGAAGTGGCCGATAATTTGCTCAGCAGAAAAAATGCAGAATTTTGGGCAAATTCTGCCACTTCGCCTGCTCTGCCCACAGAGAGAAATTGCCAATTTCAGGCTTTTTCTCCCTGAAATTCGGTTTTTTTATGGGAAATGTTTTTTGGTGGCCACAAGAAGTTTCAGACTGAAAACAGATAGTTTGTGAAAAAAACACCATTTCAGATGGTTTGCCAGAAGACATAGATTTTTTCCATTAAATTTTGTTTTAGCGGTCAAAAACATGATATTTCAGGGAAAAAACACATTTCAGGAAGCAAAATCTGCATAGAAAATTGGCACAACAGCCAAAAAATGTCCCTGCAGACAGAACAGAGCTGGAGGCGAATTTAGGCAATATCGTTCCACCAGTAGTGAGGGTAACTTTGCCCACCCCTAGCCTTGACTAGGGGACTGAAAATGAATCTACAGGGACTGGCCACAAAGTCCAGATGAGGGTGTATTAAGAGCTATGCTTTTTCCTTTCTTATTGCTGCTTTTGTTTTCACACCTTAACCTACCTTTCTTCAGTGCAGTGTCTGGGCCCTGTTTTTCACATGTTCTGTTTTTGAGCCCAGTCACAGGCCTCAGAGAAGGCCGGTGCCCTTTGAGGCCTGAATGCTTCCTCTGCCAGTAGCAGGGCCCCAGGGCTTCTGACAGCAGCAAGGGCCCTGTGAGGAGTGGCCTCGAGCGATCAGGTGGGCTCAGCTGAGCCACCTCCACTGGCCTGGGTCCTGTTCCTGGGGCTCCCAGCTCTGTCTGCCTTGACCTCTCCATGCCCCCTGCTCCAGGGCTCACCTGCTGCCGTCGCCGTGTCAACGGAACCCTCAGGCTGGGCAGAGCATTGTGAAATGACAGCCTCCCCTCCCCCGCCGGGGCCTGGGCCCAGGGCTGGGAGCTTGCAAGGCAAAGACACACCTCAGCTCAGCTTCTCCTGAGCTGCTCCAGAGCTCGACCCCCCGGGGCCCCGGGGCCCCAGGGCTGGGGCTCAGAGCAGGAAAGGGCGTTTTATTGGAATGTCCTTTCCTTCTTGATGATTCCTACAAACCGTTTTAAGCTCTGTACATATAGAAAAGCAACATGTGTCATGCCATTTGGGACATGCTGTTCACATGTCTAGCTCCACTAAAACCCTCCTCAGCATATTTCCGAGGCATCAAGGATGAACCAGGAACAGTGCACGGCCCTGACAAATCTGCTTCACTGTCCCAGCTTTAACAGACATCTGAGTGTCACACTACATGGCAGGTCCTGCCAGGGCAACAGCAGGGGAAGCTTCACTCGCACAGTGCTACAGCATGGGCTTCCCTCCTAGTGAACGGGTGCAGCAGGGCAAACTCCTGTCACAGAGAATGGGCACAACCACACTGCAAGCTTCATTCACACATGGTCTGGCTTCCGACAGCAAAGCAAGCCTCCTACATTGCACATACTGCACTGTAAAGCGTTAGTCTTTGGACAGCAGAGCTATCCCTCTGCATCACACATACTGGACACCCTGAAGGGCCTCCTCCAGATTGAATTGTTACTGGATCGCCGTCCTATCCCCCTGCCCCAAACCTCTCCCATTGACTGTCAGCATGCTTCTCCTTACCTTCCTGCAGATACAGCACCCCTCTAGGCCTAACGGATGGCACACCAAGCTTCACGGGGCACTTTAAGGTATTCAGTCTCCACCTTTTATCTGTCCTGCTCCTCATTTCACCACGAAGAACCACTGGCAGTATTTCAACATCATTTTGAAACTGAAGTTATGGAACAGCTACAAAACCAGGGGAATGGCGCGGCAGGGGATTTCATTCCATTTCATTCTGCCCTTTGGCTGTGTGTGCGCAGTGTCAGAAGAGTTTGAGGACTGCAGAAGACACTGGAATAGATTTCTGGGCGAAAGCGCCAGAGATTCTGGCCCCTGCCCCGATCGCCTTACAAACGCCTTACAAACGCCTGGCGGGCAAATGTCTGAGTTGGACACTCAGCGCAGTACCTGAGGAAATTAGAGTGAGGTTTGACTCAGGGACAAGCCTGCCAACCTATGTACTATGGCAGCTGAATGGGGGCATGGGGTCCTCATGTCTCAGGGATCTGCTTCTCTTATCCAAAACATCTTGCCTCCCATCAGCCTTAGCACCTAGCATATGGTAATGAGTGGAGTCTCTACACTTCCCCCGTTGCACATTTGTCAATTCCCAGAGCTCTGTTGCAGACAGGGTAAATGTATCTATGTGTGAGAGAGAGAGGGAGCCAGATAGAGAGAGAGAAAGAGAGAGAGAGAGGGGGGGGGGAGCAGGCTCTGACAGTCACAATGAGAGAAAAGTGAAGTTGCATCCCCTCAAGCACTCCCCTGCACCCATCAACACAACAGCAAAGTTAGCTTGCATGTTCCCCGTTCTCCCCACTAACCCACCCACCCACCCTCCTCTCTTTCAGGACTTGCAGAGTGCCTAGAGACCCTGGAAATGATGGCAGCGGAGCATGGTACAAACACAAATATCAAAATAGAACTATTCCCCTACTGTCTACAAAACCAAGGAACTACTTCACCTTTGTTTTTTTCCACTTCACATTACAAGAGAAAGACGTCCTTCGTTGGCCCTTTTTACGCACTACCATTCGGTTTACACATTTCATCCTGTTGAGTCTCCCAGTCGGCAAGAGCTATATATTTGGGTGGGTGATCCCAATGAAGTCAATGGAAATAGAGAAGGTGTTAGAACGGTGATGATTGTGTGCTGCAAGTGTCTTTCCCTTGAAGTCCATAGATATCATGGCCTTGACTAGGGGGTGGTCGAAGTGGCCGATAATTTGCTCAGCAGAAAAAATGCAGAATTTTGGGCAAATTCTGCCACTTCGCCTGCTCTGCCCACAGAGAGAAATTGCCAATTTCAGGCTTTTTCTCCCTGAAATTCGGTTTTTTTATGGGAAATGTTTTTTGGTGGCCACAAGAAGTTTCAGACTGAAAACAGATAGTTTGTGAAAAAAAACACCATTTCAGATGGTTTGCCAGAAGACATTGATTTTTTCCATTAAATTTTGTTTTAGCGGTCAAAAACATGATATTTCAGGGAAAAAACACATTTCAGGAAGCAAAATCTGCATAGAAAATTGGCACAACAGCCAAAAAATGTCCCTGCAGACAGAACAGAGCTGGAGGCGAATTTAGGCAATATCGTTCCACCAGTAGTGAGGGTAACTTTGCCCACCCCTAGCCTTGACTAGGGGACTGAAAATGAATCTACAGGGACTGGCCACAAAGTCCAGATGAGGGTGTATTAAGAGCTATGCTTTTTCCTTTCTTATTGCTGCTTTTGTTTTCACACCTTAACCTACCTTTCTTCAGTGCAGTGTCTGGGCCCTGTTTTTCACATGTTCTGTTTTTGAGCCCAGTCACAGGCCTCAGAGAAGGCCGGTGCCCTTTGAGGCCTGAATGCTTCCTCTGCCAGTAGCAGGGCCCCAGGGCTTCTGACAGCAGCAAGGGCCCTGTGAGGAGTGGCCTCGAGCGATCAGGTGGGCTCAGCTGAGCCACCTCCACTGGCCTGGGTCCTGTTCCTGGGGCTCCCAGCTCTGTCTGCCTTGACCTCTCCATGCCCCCTGCTCCAGGGCTCACCTGCTGCCGTCGCCGTGCCAACGGAACCCTCAGGCTGGGCAGAGCATTGTGAAATGACAGCCTCCCCTCCCCCGCCGGGGCCTGGGCCCAGGGCTGGGAGCTTGCAAGGCAAAGACACACCTCAGCTCAGCTTCTCCTGAGCTGCTCCAGAGCTCGACCCCCCGGGGCCCCGGGGCCCCAGGGCTGGGGCTCAGAGCAGGAAAGGGCGTTTTATTGGAATGTCCTTTCCTTCTTGATGATTCCTACAAACCGTTTTAAGCTCTGTACATATAGAAAAGCAACATGTGTCATGCCATTTGGGACATGCTGTTCACATGTCTAGCTCCACTAAAACCCTCCTCAGCATATTTCCGAGGCATCAAGGATGAACCAGGAACAGTGCACGGCCCTGACAAATCTGCTTCACTGTCCCAGCTTTAACAGACATCTGAGTGTCACACTACATGGCAGGTCCTGCCAGGGCAACAGCAGGGGAAGCTTCACTCGCACAGTGCTACAGCATGGGCTTCCCTCCTAGTGAACGGGTGCAGCAGGGCAAACTCCTGTCACAGAGAATGGGCACAACCACACTGCAAGCTTCATTCACACATGGTCTGGCTTCCAACAGCAAAGCAAGCCTCCTACATTGCACATACTGCACTGTAAAGCGTTAGTCTTTGGACAGCAGAGCTATCCCTCTGCATCACACATACTGGACACCCTGAAGGGCCTCCTCCAGATTGAATTGTTACTGGATCGCCGTCCTATCCCCCTGCCCCAAACCTCTCCCATTGACTGTCAGCATGCTTCTCCTTACCTTCCTGCAGATACAGCACCCCTCTAGGCCTAACGGATGGCACACCAAGCTTCACGGGGCACTTTAAGGTATTCAGTCTCCACCTTTTATCTGTCCTGCTCCTCATTTCACCACGAAGAACCACTGGCAGTATTTCAACATCATTTTGAAACTGAAGTTATGGAACAGCTACAAAACCAGGGGAATGGCGCGGCAGGGGATTTCATTCCATTTCATTCTGCCCTTTGGCTGTGTGTGCGCAGTGTCAGAAGAGTTTGAGGACTGCAGAAGACACTGGAATAGATTTCTGGGCGAAAGCGCCAGAGATTCTGGCCCCTGCCCCGATCGCCTTACAAACGCCTTACAAACGCCTGGCGGGCAAATGTCTGAGTTGGACACTCAGCGCAGTACCTGAGGAAATTAGAGTGAGGTTTGACTCAGGGACAAGCCTGCCAACCTATGTACTATGGCAGCTGAATGGGGGCATGGGGTCCTCATGTCTCAGGGATCTGCTTCTCTTATCCAAAACATCTTGCCTCCCATCAGCCTTAGCACCTAGCATATGGTAATGAGTGGAGTCTCTACACTTCCCCCGTTGCACATTTGTCAATTCCCAGAGCTCTGTTGCAGACAGGGTAAATGTATCTATGTGTGAGAGAGAGAGGGAGCCAGATAGAGAGAGAGAAAGAGAGAGAGAGAGGGGGGGGGAGCAGGCTCTGACAGTCACAATGAGAGAAAAGTGAAGTTGCATCCCCTCAAGCACTCCCCTGCACCCATCAACACAACAGCAAAGTTAGCTTGCATGTTCCCCGTTCTCCCCACTAACCCACCCACCCACCCTCCTCTCTTTCAGGACTTGCAGAGTGCCTAGAGACCCTGGAAATGATGGCAGCGGAGCATGGTACAAACACAAATATCAAAATAGAACTATTCCCCTACTGTCTACAAAACCAAGGAACTACTTCACCTTTGTTTTTTTCCACTTCACATTACAAGAGAAAGACGTCCTTCGTTGGCCCTTTTTACGCACTACCATTCGGTTTACACATTTCATCCTGTTGAGTCTCCCAGTCGGCAAGAGCTATATATTTGGGTGGGTGATCCCAATGAAGTCAATGGAAATAGAGAAGGTGTTAGAACGGTGATGATTGTGTGCTGCAAGTGTCTTTCCCTTGAAGTCCATAGATATCATGGCCTTGACTAGGGGGTGGTCGAAGTGGCCGATAATTTGCTCAGCAGAAAAAATGCAGAATTTTGGGCAAATTCTGCCACTTCGCCTGCTCTGCCCACAGAGAGAAATTGCCAATTTCAGGCTTTTTCTCCCTGAAATTCGGTTTTTTTATGGGAAATGTTTTTTGGTGGCCACAAGAAGTTTCAGACTGAAAACAGATAGTTTGTGAAAAAAAACACCATTTCAGATTGTTTGCCAGAAGACATTGATTTTTTCCATTAAATTTTGTTTTAGCGGTCAAAAACATGATATTTCAGGGAAAAAACACATTTCAGGAAGCAAAATCTGCATAGAAAATTGGCACAACAGCCAAAAAATGTCCCTGCAGACAGAACAGAGCTGGAGGCGAATTTAGGCAATATCGTTCCACCAGTAGTGAGGGTAACTTTGCCCACCCCTAGCCTTGACTAGGGGACTGAAAATGAATCTACAGGGACTGGCCACAAAGTCCAGATGAGGGTGTATTAAGAGCTATGCTTTTTCCTTTCTTATTGCTGCTTTTGTTTTCACACCTTAACCTACCTTTCTTCAGTGCAGTGTCTGGGCCCTGTTTTTCACATGTTCTGTTTTTGAGCCCAGTCACAGGCCTCAGAGAAGGCCGGTGCCCTTTGAGGCCTGAATGCTTCCTCTGCCAGTAGCAGGGCCCCAGGGCTTCTGACAGCAGCAAGGGCCCTGTGAGGAGTGGCCTCGAGCGATCAGGTGGGCTCAGCTGAGCCACCTCCACTGGCCTGGGTCCTGTTCCTGGGGCTCCCAGCTCTGTCTGCCTTGACCTCTCCATGCCCCCTGCTCCAGGGCTCACCTGCTGCCGTCGCCGTGCCAACGGAACCCTCAGGCTGGGCAGAGCATTGTGAAATGACAGCCTCCCCTCCCCCGCCGGGGCCTGGGCCCAGGGCTGGGAGCTTGCAAGGCAAAGACACACCTCAGCTCAGCTTCTCCTGAGCTGCTCCAGAGCTCGACCCCCCGGGCCCCCGGGGCCCCAGGGCTGGGGCTCAGAGCAGGAAAGGGCGTTTTATTGGAATGTCCTTTCCTTCTTGATGATTCCTACAAACCGTTTTAAGCTCTGTACATATAGAAAAGCAACATGTGTCATGCCATTTGGGACATGCTGTTCACATGTCTAGCTCCACTAAAACCCTCCTCAGCATATTTCCGAGGCATCAAGGATGAACCAGGAACAGTGCACGGCCCTGACAAATCTGCTTCACTGTCCCAGCTTTAACAGACATCTGAGTGTCACACTACATGGCAGGTCCTGCCAGGGCAACAGCAGGGGAAGCTTCACTCGCACAGTGCTACAGCATGGGCTTCCCTCCTAGTGAACGGGTGCAGCAGGGCAAACTCCTGTCACAGAGAATGGGCACAACCACACTGCAAGCTTCATTCACACATGGTCTGGCTTCCGACAGCAAAGCAAGCCTCCTACATTGCACATACTGCACTGTAAAGCGTTAGTCTTTGGACAGCAGAGCTATCCCTCTGCATCACACATACTGGACACCCTGAAGGGCCTCCTCCAGATTGAATTGTTACTGGATCGCCGTCCTATCCCCCTGCCCCAAACCTCTCCCATTGACTGTCAGCATGCTTCTCCTTACCTTCCTGCAGATACAGCACCCCTCTAGGCCTAACGGATGGCACACCAAGCTTCACGGGGCACTTTAAGGTATTCAGTCTCCACCTTTTATCTGTCCTGCTCCTCATTTCACCACGAAGAACCACTGGCAGTATTTCAACATCATTTTGAAACTGAAGTTATGGAACAGCTACAAAACCAGGGGAATGGCGCGGCAGGGGATTTCATTCCATTTCATTCTGCCCTTTGGCTGTGTGTGCGCAGTGTCAGAAGAGTTTGAGGACTGCAGAAGACACTGGAATAGATTTCTGGGCGAAAGCACCAGAGATTCTGGCCCCTGCCCCGATCGCCTTACAAACGCCTTACAAACGCCTGGCGGGCAAATGTCTGAGTTGGACACTCAGCGCAGTACCTGAGGAAATTAGAGTGAGGTTTGACTCAGGGACAAGCCTGCCAACCTATGTACTATGGCAGCTGAATGGGGGCATGGGGTCCTCATGTCTCAGGGATCTGCTTCTCTTATCCAAAACATCTTGCCTCCCATCAGCCTTAGCACCTAGCATATGGTAATGAGTGGAGTCTCTACACTTCCCCCGTTGCACATTTGTCAATTCCCAGAGCTCTGTTGCAGACAGGGTAAATGTATCTATGTGTGAGAGAGAGAGGGAGCCAGATAGAGAGAGAGAAAGAGAGAGAGAGAGGGGGGGGGGAGCAGGCTCTGACAGTCACAATGAGAGAAAAGTGAAGTTGCATCCCCTCAAGCACTCCCCTGCACCCATCAACACAACAGCAAAGTTAGCTTGCATGTTCCCCGTTCTCCCCACTAACCCACCCACCCACCCTCCTCTCTTTCAGGACTTGCAGAGTGCCTAGAGACCCTGGAAATTATGGCAGCGGAGCATGGTACAAACACAAATATCAAAATAGAACTATTCCCCTACTGTCTACAAAACCAAGGAACTACATCACCTTTGTTTTTTTCCACTTCACATTACAAGAGAAAGACGTCCTTCGTTGGCCCTTTTTACGCACTACCATTCGGTTTACACATTTCATCCTGTTGAGTCTCCCAGTCGGCAAGAGCTATATATTTGGGTGGGTGATCCCAATGAAGTCAATGGAAATAGAGAAGGTGTTAGAACGGTGATGATTGTGTGCTGCAAGTGTCTTTCCCTTGAAGTCCATAGATATCATGGCCTTGACTAGGGGGTGGTCGAAGTGGCCGATAATTTGCTCAGCAGAAAAAATGCAGAATTTTGGGCAAATTCTGCCACTTCGCCTGCTCTGCCCACAGAGAGAAATTGCCAATTTCAGGCTTTTTCTCCCTGAAATTCGGTTTTTTTATGGGAAATGTTTTTTGGTGGCCACAAGAAGTTTCAGACTGAAAACAGATAGTTTGTGAAAAAAACACCATTTCAGATGGTTTGCCAGAAGACATTGATTTTTTCCATTAAATTTTGTTTTAGCGGTCAAAAACATGATATTTCAGGGAAAAAACACATTTCAGGAAGCAAAATCTGCATAGAAAATTGGCACAACAGCCAAAAAATGTCCCTGCAGACAGAACAGAGCTGGAGGCGAATTTAGGCAATATCGTTCCACCAGTAGTGAGGGTAACTTTGCCCACCCCTAGCCTTGACTAGGGGACTGAAAATGAATCTACAGGGACTGGCCACAAAGTCCAGATGAGGGTGTATTAAGAGCTATGCTTTTTCCTTTCTTATTGCTGCTTTTGTTTTCACACCTTAACCTACCTTTCTTCAGTGCAGTGTCTGGGCCCTGTTTTTCACATGTTCTGTTTTTGAGCCCAGTCACAGGCCTCAGAGAAGGCCGGTGCCCTTTGAGGCCTGAATGCTTCCTCTGCCAGTAGCAGGGCCCCAGGGCTTCTGACAGCAGCAAGGGCCCTGTGAGGAGTGGCCTCGAGCGATCAGGTGGGCTCAGCTGAGCCACCTCCACTGGCCTGGGTCCTGTTCCTGGGGCTCCCAGCTCTGTCTGCCTTGACCTCTCCATGCCCCCTGCTCCAGGGCTCACCTGCTGCCGTCGCCGTGCCAACGGAACCCTCAGGCTGGGCAGAGCATTGTGAAATGACAGCCTCCCCTCCCCCGCCGGGGCCTGGGCCCAGGGCTGGGAGCTTGCAAGGCAAAGACACACCTCAGCTCAGCTTCTCCTGAGCTGCTCCAGAGCTCGACCCCCCGGGGCCCCGGGGCCCCAGGGCTGGGGCTCAGAGCAGGAAAGGGCGTTTTATTGGAATGTCCTTTCCTTCTTGATGATTCCTACAAACCGTTTTAAGCTCTGTACATATAGAAAAGCAACATGTGTCATGCCATTTGGGACATGCTGTTCACATGTCTAGCTCCACTAAAACCCTCCTCAGCATATTTCCGAGGCATCAAGGATGAACCAGGAACAGTGCACGGCCCTGACAAATCTGCTTCACTGTCCCAGCTTTAACAGACATCTGAGTGTCACACTACATGGCAGGTCCTGCCAGGGCAACAGCAGGGGAAGCTTCACTCGCACAGTGCTACAGCATGGGCTTCCCTCCTAGTGAACGGGTGCAGCAGGGCAAACTCCTGTCACAGAGAATGGGCACAACCACACTGCAAGCTTCATTCACACATGGTCTGGCTTCCGACAGCAAAGCAAGCCTCCTACATTGCACATACTGCACTGTAAAGCGTTAGTCTTTGGACAGCAGAGCTATCCCTCTGCATCACACATACTGGACACCCTGAAGGGCCTCCTCCAGATTGAATTGTTACTGGATCGCCGTCCTATCCCCCTGCCCCAAACCTCTCCC
This sequence comes from Ambystoma mexicanum, assembly GCF_040938575.1. NCBI lineage: Eukaryota > Metazoa > Chordata > Amphibia > Caudata > Ambystomatidae > Ambystoma > Ambystoma mexicanum. The sequence continues at coordinate 1,096,636,796 of NC_090941.1, forward strand.
ATTGACTGTCAGCATGCTTCTCCTTACCTTCCTGCAGACACAGCACCCCTCTAGGCCTAACGGATGGCACACCAAGCTTCACGGGGCACTTTAAGGTATTCAGTCTCCACCTTTTATCTGTCCTGCTCCTCATTTCACCACGAAGAACCACTGGCAGTATTTCAACATCATTTTGAAACTGAAGTTATGGAACAGCTACAAAACCAGGGGAATGGCGCGGCAGGGGATTTCATTCCATTTCATTCTGCCCTTTGGCTGTGTGTGCGCAGTGTCAGAAGAGTTTGAGGACTGCAGAAGACACTGGAATAGATTTCTGGGTGAAAGCGCCAGAGATTCTGGCCCCTGCCCCGATCGCCTTACAAACGCCTTACAAACGCCTGGCGGGCAAATGTCTGAGTTGGACACTCAGCGCAGTACCTGAGGAAATTAGAGTGAGGTTTGACTCAGGGACAAGCCTGCCAACCTATGTACTATGGCAGCTGAATGGGGGCATGGGGTCCTCATGTCTCAGGGATCTGCTTCTCTTATCCAAAACATCTTGCCTCCCATCAGCCTTAGCACCTAGCATATGGTAATGAGTGGAGTCTCTACACTTCCCCCGTTGCACATTTGTCAATTCCCAGAGCTCTGTTGCAGACAGGGTAAATGTATCTATGTGTGAGAGAGAGAGGGAGCCAGATAGAGAGAGAGAAAGAGAGAGAGAGAGGGGGGGGGAGCAGGCTCTGACAGTCACAATGAGAGAAAAGTGAAGTTGCATCCCCTCAAGCACTCCCCTGCACCCATCAACACAACAGCAAAGTTAGCTTGCATGTTCCCCGTTCTCCCCACTAACCCACCCACCCACCCTCCTCTCTTTCAGGACTTGCAGAGTGCCTAGAGACCCTGGAAATGATGGCAGCGGAGCATGGTACAAACACAAATATCAAAATAGAACTATTCCCCTACTGTCTACAAAACCAAGGAACTACTTCACCTTTGTTTTTTTCCACTTCACATTACAAGAGAAAGACGTCCTTCGTTGGCCCTTTTTACGCACTACCATTCGGTTTACACATTTCATCCTGTTGAGTCTCCCAGTCGGCAAGAGCTATATATTTGGGTGGGTGATCCCAATGAAGTCAATGGAAATAGAGAAGGTGTTAGAACGGTGATGATTGTGTGCTGCAAGTGTCTTTCCCTTGAAGTCCATAGATATCATGGCCTTGACTAGGGGGTGGTCGAAGTGGCCGATAATTTGCTCAGCAGAAAAAATGCAGAATTTTGGGCAAATTCTGCCACTTCGCCTGCTCTGCCCACAGAGAGAAATTGCCAATTTCAGGCTTTTTCTCCCTGAAATTCGGTTTTTTTATGGGAAATGTTTTTTGGTGGCCACAAGAAGTTTCAGACTGAAAACAGATAGTTTGTGAAAAAAACACCATTTCAGATGGTTTGCCAGAAGACATTGATTTTTTCCATTAAATTTTGTTTTAGCGGTCAAAAACATGATATTTCAGGGAAAAAACACATTTCAGGAAGCAAAATCTGCATAGAAAATTGGCACAACAGCCAAAAAATGTCCCTGCAGACAGAACAGAGCTGGAGGCGAATTTAGGCAATATCGTTCCACCAGTAGTGAGGGTAACTTTGCCCACCCCTAGCCTTGACTAGGGGACTGAAAATGAATCTACAGGGACTGGCCACAAAGTCCAGATGAGGGTGTATTAAGAGCTATGCTTTTTCCTTTCTTATTGCTGCTTTTGTTTTCACACCTTAACCTACCTTTCTTCAGTGCAGTGTCTGGGCCCTGTTTTTCACATGTTCTGTTTTTGAGCCCAGTCACAGGCCTCAGAGAAGGCCGGTGCCCTTTGAGGCCTGAATGCTTCCTCTGCCAGTAGCAGGGCCCCAGGGCTTCTGACAGCAGCAAGGGCCCTGTGAGGAGTGGCCTCGAGCGATCAGGTGGGCTCAGCTGAGCCACCTCCACTGGCCTGGGTCCTGTTCCTGGGGCTCCCAGCTCTGTCTGCCTTGACCTCTCCATGCCCCCTGCTCCAGGGCTCACCTGCTGCCGTCGCCGTGCCAACGGAACCCTCAGGCTGGGCAGAGCATTGTGAAATGACAGCCTCCCCTCCCCCGCCGCTGGGGCCTGGGCCCAGGGCTGGGAGCTTGCAAGGCAAAGACACACCTCAGCTCAGCTTCTCCTGAGCTGCTCCAGAGCTCGACCCCCCGGGGCCCCGGGGCCCCAGGGCTGGGGCTCAGAGCAGGAAAGGGCGTTTTATTGGAATGTCCTTTCCTTCTTGATGATTCCTACAAACCGTTTTAAGCTCTGTACATATAGAAAAGCAACATGTGTCATGCCATTTGGGACATGCTGTTCACATGTCTAGCTCCACTAAAACCCTCCTCAGCATATTTCCGAGGCATCAAGGATGAACCAGGAACAGTGCACGGCCCTGACAAATCTGCTTCACTGTCCCAGCTTTAACAGACATCTGAGTGTCACACTACATGGCAGGTCCTGCCAGGGCAACAGCAGGGGAAGCTTCACTCGCACAGTGCTACAGCATGGGCTTCCCTCCTAGTGAACGGGTGCAGCAGGGCAAACTCCTGTCACAGAGAATGGGCACAACCACACTGCAAGCTTCATTCACACATGGTCTGGCTTCCGACAGCAAAGCAAGCCTCCTACATTGCACATACTGCACTGTAAAGCGTTAGTCTTTGGACAGCAGAGCTATCCCTCTGCATCACACATACTGGACACCCTGAAGGGCCTCCTCCAGATTGAATTGTTACTGGATCGCCGTCCTATCCCCCTGCCCCAAACCTCTCCCATTGACTGTCAGCATGCTTCTCCTTACCTTCCTGCAGATACAGCACCCCTCTAGGCCTAACGGATGGCACACCAAGCTTCACGGGGCACTTTAAGGTATTCAGTCTCCACCTTTTATCTGTCCTGCTCCTCATTTCACCACGAAGAACCACTGGCAGTATTTCAACATCATTTTGAAACTGAAGTTATGGAACAGCTACAAAACCAGGGGAATGGCGCGGCAGGGGATTTCATTCCATTTCATTCTGCCCTTTGGCTGTGTGTGCGCAGTGTCAGAAGAGTTTGAGGACTGCAGAAGACACTGGAATAGATTTCTGGGCGAAAGCGCCAGAGATTCTGGCCCCTGCCCCGATCGCCTTACAAACGCCTTACAAACGCCTGGCGGGCAAATGTCTGAGTTGGACACTCAGCGCAGTACCTGAGGAAATTAGAGTGAGGTTTGACTCAGGGACAAGCCTGCCAACCTATGTACTATGGCAGCTGAATGGGGGCATGGGGTCCTCATGTCTCAGGGATCTGCTTCTCTTATCCAAAACATCTTGCCTCCCATCAGCCTTAGCACCTAGCATATGGTAATGAGTGGAGTCTCTACACTTCCCCCGTTGCACATTTGTCAATTCCCAGAGCTCTGTTGCAGACAGGGTAAATGTATCTATGTGTGAGAGAGAGAGGGAGCCAGATAGAGAGAGAGAAAGAGAGAGAGAGAGGGGGGGGGAGCAGGCTCTGACAGTCACAATGAGAGAAAAGTGAAGTTGCATCCCCTCAAGCACTCCCCTGCACCCATCAACACAACAGCAAAGTTAGCTTGCATGTTCCCCGTTCTCCCCACTAACCCACCCACCCACCCTCCTCTCTTTCAGGACTTGCAGAGTGCCTAGAGACCCTGGAAATGATGGCAGCGGAGCATGGTACAAACACAAATATCAAAATAGAACTATTCCCCTACTGTCTACAAAACCAAGGAACTACTTCACCTTTGTTTTTTTCCACTTCACATTACAAGAGAAAGACGTCCTTCGTTGGCCCTTTTTACGCACTACCATTCGGTTTACACATTTCATCCTGTTGAGTCTCCCAGTCGGCAAGAGCTATATATTTGGGTGGGTGATCCCAATGAAGTCAATGGAAATAGAGAAGGTGTTAGAACGGTGATGATTGTGTGCTGCAAGTGTCTTTCCCTTGAAGTCCATAGATATCATGGCCTTGACTAGGGGGTGGTCGAAGTGGCCGATAATTTGCTCAGCAGAAAAAATGCAGAATTTTGGGCAAATTCTGCCACTTCGCCTGCTCTGCCCACAGAGAGAAATTGCCAATTTCAGGCTTTTTCTCCCTGAAATTCGGTTTTTTTATGGGAAATGTTTTTTGGTGGCCACAAGAAGTTTCAGACTGAAAACAGATAGTTTGTGAAAAAAACACCATTTCAGATGGTTTGCCAGAAGACATTGATTTTTTCCATTAAATTTTGTTTTAGCGGTCAAAAACATGATATTTCAGGGAAAAAACACATTTCAGGAAGCAAAATCTGCATAGAAAATTGGCACAACAGCCAAAAAATGTCCCTGCAGACAGAACAGAGCTGGAGGCGAATTTAGGCAATATCGTTCCACCAGTAGTGAGGGTAACTTTGCCCACCCCTAGCCTTGACTAGGGGACTGAAAATGAATCTACAGGGACTGGCCACAAAGTCCAGATGAGGGTGTATTAAGAGCTATGCTTTTTCCTTTCTTATTGCTGCTTTTGTTTTCACACCTTAACCTACCTTTCTTCAGTGCAGTGTCTGGGCCCTGTTTTTCACATGTTCTGTTTTTGAGCCCAGTCACAGGCCTCAGAGAAGGCCGGTGCCCTTTGAGGCCTGAATGCTTCCTCTGCCAGTAGCAGGGCCCCAGGGCTTCTGACAGCAGCAAGGGCCCTGTGAGGAGTGGCCTCGAGCGATCAGGTGGGCTCAGCTGAGCCACCTCCACTGGCCTGGGTCCTGTTCCTGGGGCTCCCAGCTCTGTCTGCCTTGACCTCTCCATGCCCCCTGCTCCAGGGCTCACCTGCTGCCGTCGCCGTGCCAACGGAACCCTCAGGCTGGGCAGAGCATTGTGAAATGACAGCCTCCCCTCCCCCGCCGCTGGGGCCTGGGCCCAGGGCTGGGAGCTTGCAAGGCAAAGACACACCTCAGCTCAGCTTCTCCTGAGCTGCTCCAGAGCTCGACCCCCCGGGGCCCCGGGGCCCCAGGGCTGGGGCTCAGAGCAGGAAAGGGCGTTTTATTGGAATGTCCTTTCCTTCTTGATGATTCCTACAAACCGTTTTAAGCTCTGTACATATAGAAAAGCAACATGTGTCATGCCATTTGGGACATGCTGTTCACATGTCTAGCTCCACTAAAACCCTCCTCAGCATATTTCCGAGGCATCAAGGATGAACCAGGAACAGTGCACGGCCCTGACAAATCTGCTTCACTGTCCCAGCTTTAACAGACATCTGAGTGTCACACTACATGGCAGGTCCTGCCAGGGCAACAGCAGGGGAAGCTTCACTCGCACAGTGCTACAGCATGGGCTTCCCTCCTAGTGAACGGGTGCAGCAGGGCAAACTCCTGTCACAGAGAATGGGCACAACCACACTGCAAGCTTCATTCACACATGGTCTGGCTTCCGACAGCAAAGCAAGCCTCCTACATTGCACATACTGCACTGTAAAGCGTTAGTCTTTGGACAGCAGAGCTATCCCTCTGCATCACACATACTGGACACCCTGAAGGGCCTCCTCCAGATTGAATTGTTACTGGATCGCCGTCCTATCCCCCTGCCCCAAACCTCTCCCATTGACTGTCAGCATGCTTCTCCTTACCTTCCTGCAGATACAGCACCCCTCTAGGCCTAACGGATGGCACACCAAGCTTCACGGGGCACTTTAAGGTATTCAGTCTCCACCTTTTATCTGTCCTGCTCCTCATTTCACCACGAAGAACCACTGGCAGTATTTCAACATCATTTTGAAACTGAAGTTATGGAACAGCTACAAAACCAGGGGAATGGCGCGGCAGGGGATTTCATTCCATTTCATTCTGCCCTTTGGCTGTGTGTGCGCAGTGTCAGAAGAGTTTGAGGACTGCAGAAGACACTGGAATAGATTTCTGGGCGAAAGCGCCAGAGATTCTGGCCCCTGCCCCGATCGCCTTACAAACGCCTTACAAACGCCTGGCGGGCAAATGTCTGAGTTGGACACTCAGCGCAGTACCTGAGGAAATTAGAGTGAGGTTTGACTCAGGGACAAGCCTGCCAACCTATGTACTATGGCAGCTGAATGGGGGCATGGGGTCCTCATGTCTCAGGGATCTGCTTCTCTTATCCAAAACATCTTGCCTCCCATCAGCCTTAGCACCTAGCATATGGTAATGAGTGGAGTCTCTACACTTCCCCCGTTGCACATTTGTCAATTCCCAGAGCTCTGTTGCAGACAGGGTAAATGTATCTATGTGTGAGAGAGAGAGGGAGCCAGATAGAGAGAGAGAAAGAGAGAGAGAGAGGGGGGGGGAGCAGGCTCTGACAGTCACAATGAGAGAAAAGTGAAGTTGCATCCCCTCAAGCACTCCCCTGCACCCATCAACACAACAGCAAAGTTAGCTTGCATGTTCCCCGTTCTCCCCACTAACCCACCCACCCACCCTCCTCTCTTTCAGGACTTGCAGAGTGCCTAGAGACCCTGGAAATGATGGCAGCGGAGCATGGTACAAACACAAATATCAAAATAGAACTATTCCCCTACTGTCTACAAAACCAAGGAACTACATCACCTTTGTTTTTTTCCACTTCACATTACAAGAGAAAGACGTCCTTCGTTGGCCCTTTTTACGCACTACCATTCGGTTTACACATTTCATCCTGTTGAGTCTCCCAGTCGGCAAGAGCTATATATTTGGGTGGGTGATCCCAATGAAGTCAATGGAAATAGAGAAGGTGTTAGAACGGTGATGATTGTGTGCTGCAAGTGTCTTTCCCTTGAAGTCCATAGATATCATGGCCTTGACTAGGGGGTGGTCGAAGTGGCCGATAATTTGCTCAGCAGAAAAAATGCAGAATTTTGGGCAAATTCTGCCACTTCGCCTGCTCTGCCCACAGAGAGAAATTGCCAATTTCAGGCTTTTTCTCCCTGAAATTCGGTTTTTTTATGGGAAATGTTTTTTGGTGGCCACAAGAAGTTTCAGACTGAAAACAGATAGTTTGTGAAAAAAACACCATTTCAGATGGTTTGCCAGAAGACATTGATTTTTTCCATTAAATTTTGTTTTAGCGGTCAAAAACATGATATTTCAGGGAAAAAACACATTTCAGGAAGCAAAATCTGCATAGAAAATTGGCACAACAGCCAAAAAATGTCCCTGCAGACAGAACAGAGCTGGAGGCGAATTTAGGCAATATCGTTCCACCAGTAGTGAGGGTAACTTTGCCCACCCCTAGCCTTGACTAGGGGACTGAAAATGAATCTACAGGGACTGGCCACAAAGTTCAGATGAGGGTGTATTAAGAGCTATGCTTTTTCCTTTCTTATTGCTGCTTTTGTTTTCACACCTTAACCTACCTTTCTTCAGTGCAGTGTCTGGGCCCTGTTTTTCACATGTTCTGTTTTTGAGCCCAGTCACAGGCCTCAGAGAAGGCCGGTGCCCTTTGAGGCCTGAATGCTTCCTCTGCCAGTAGCAGGGCCCCAGGGCTTCTGACAGCAGCAGTGGCCCTGTGAGGAGTGGCCTCGAGCGATCAGGTGGGCTCAGCTGAGCCACCTCCACTGGCCTGGGTCCTGTTCCTGGGGCTCCCAGCTCTGTCTGCCTTGACCTCTCCATGCCCCCTGCTCCAGGGCTCACCTGCTGCCGTCGCCGTGCCAACGGAACCCTCAGGCTGGGCAGAGCATTGTGAAATGACAGCCTCCCCTCCCCCGCCGCTGGGGCCTGGGCCCAGGGCTGGGAGCTTGCAAGGCAAAGACACACCTCAGCTCAGCTTCTCCTGAGCTGCTCCAGAGCTCGACCCCCCGGGGCCCCGGGGCCCCAGGGCTGGGGCTCAGAGCAGGAAAGGGCGTTTTATTGGAATGTCCTTTCCTTCTTGATGATTCCTACAAACCGTTTTAAGCTCTGTACATATAGAAAAGCAACATGTGTCATGCCATTTGGGACATGCTGTTCACATGTCTAGCTCCACTAAAACCCTCCTCAGCATATTTCCGAGGCATCAAGGATGAACCAGGAACAGTGCACGGCCCTGACAAATCTGCTTCACTGTCCCAGCTTTAACAGACATCTGAGTGTCACACTACATGGCAGGTCCTGCCAGGGCAACAGCAGGGGAAGCTTCACTCGCACAGTGCTACAGCATGGGCTTCCCTCCTAGTGAACGGGTGCAGCAGGGCAAACTCTTGTCACAGAGAATGGGCACAACCACACTGCAAGCTTCATTCACACATGGTCTGGCTTCCGACAGCAAAGCAAGCCTCCTACATTGCACATACTGCACTGTAAAGCGTTAGTCTTTGGACAGCAGAGCTATCCCTCTGCATCACACATACTGGACACCCTGAAGGGCCTCCTCCAGATTGAATTGTTACTGGATCGCCGTCCTATCCCCCTGCCCCAAACCTCTCCCATTGACTGTCAGCATGCTTCTCCTTACCTTCCTGCAGATACAGCACCCCTCTAGGCCTAACGGATGGCACACCAAGCTTCACGGGGCACTTTAAGGTATTCAGTCTCCACCTTTTATCTGTCCTGCTCCTCATTTCACCACGAAGAACCACTGGCAGTATTTCAACATCATTTTGAAACTGAAGTTATGGAACAGCTACAAAACCAGGGGAATGGCGCGGCAGGGGATTACATTCCATTTCATTCTGCCCTTTGGCTGTGTGTGCGCAGTGTCAGAAGAGTTTGAGGACTGCAGAAGACACTGGAATAGATTTCTGGGCGAAAGCGCCAGAGATTCTGGCCCCTGCCCCGATCGCCTTACAAACGCCTTACAAACGCCTGGCGGGCAAATGTCTGAGTTGGACACTCAGCGCAGTACCTGAGGAAATTAGAGTGAGGTTTGACTCAGGGACAAGCCTGCCAACCTATGTACTATGGCAGCTGAATGGGGGCATGGGGTCCTCATGTCTCAGGGATCTGCTTCTCTTATCCAAAACATCTTGCCTCCCATCAGCCTTAGCACCTAGCATATGGTAATGAGTGGAGTCTCTACACTTCCCCCGTTGCACATTTGTCAATTCCCAGAGCTCTGTTGCAGACAGGGTAAATGTATCTATGTGTGAGAGAGAGAGGGAGCCAGATAGAGAGAGAGAAAGAGAGAGAGAGAGGGGGGGGGAGCAGGCTCTGACAGTCACAATGAGAGAAAAGTGAAGTTGCATCCCCTCAAGCACTCCCCTGCACCCATCAACACAACAGCAAAGTTAGCTTGCATGTTCCCCGTTCTCCCCACTAACCCACCCACCCACCCTCCTCTCTTTCAGGACTTGCAGAGTGCCTAGAGACCCTGGAAATGATGGCAGCGGAGCATGGTACAAACACAAATATCAAAATAGAACTATTCCCCTACTGTCTACAAAACCAAGGAACTACATCACCTTTGTTTTTTTCCACTTCACATTACAAGAGAAAGACGTCCTTCGTTGGCCCTTTTTACGCACTACCATTCGGTTTACACATTTCATCCTGTTGAGTCTCCCAGTCGGCAAGAGCTATATATTTGGGTGGGTGATCCCAATGAAGTCAATGGAAATAGAGAAGGTGTTAGAACGGTGATGATTGTGTGCTGCAAGTGTCTTTCCCTTGAAGTCCATAGATATCATGGCCTTGACTAGGGGGTGGTCGAAGTGGCCGATAATTTGCTCAGCAGAAAAAATGCAGAATTTTGGGCAAATTCTGCCACTTCGCCTGCTCTGCCCACAGAGAGAAATTGCCAATTTCAGGCTTTTTCTCCCTGAAATTCGGTTTTTTTATGGGAAATGTTTTTTGGTGGCCACAAGAAGTTTCAGACTGAAAACAGATAGTTTGTGAAAAAAACACCATTTCAGATGGTTTGCCAGAAGACATTGATTTTTTCCATTAAATTTTGTTTTAGCGGTCAAAAACATGATATTTCAGGGAAAAAACACATTTCAGGAAGCAAAATCTGCATAGAAAATTGGCACAACAGCCAAAAAATGTCCCTGCAGACAGAACAGAGCTGGAGGCGAATTTAGGCAATATCGTTCCACCAGTAGTGAGGGTAACTTTGCCCACCCCTAGCCTTGACTAGGGGACTGAAAATGAATCTACAGGGACTGGCCACAAAGTCCAGATGAGGGTGTATTAAGAGCTATGCTTTTTCCTTTCTTATTGCTGCTTTTGTTTTCACACCTTAACCTACCTTTCTTCAGTGCAGTGTCTGGGCCCTGTTTTTCACATGTTCTGTTTTTGAGCCCAGTCACAGGCCTCAGAGAAGGCCGGTGCCCTTTGAGGCCTGAATGCTTCCTCTGCCAGTAGCAGGGCCCCAGGGCTTCTGACAGCAGCAAGGGCCCTGTGAGGAGTGGCCTCGAGCGATCAGGTGGGCTCAGCTGAGCCACCTCCACTGGCCTGGGTCCTGTTCCTGGGGCTCCCAGCTCTGTCTGCCTTGACCTCTCCATGCCCCCTGCTCCAGGGCTCACCTGCTGCCGTCGCCGTGCCAACGGAACCCTCAGGCTGGGCAGAGCATTGTGAAATGACAGCCTCCCCTCCCCCGCCGCTGGGGCCTGGGCCCAGGGCTGGGAGCTTGCAAGGCAAAGACACACCTCAGCTCAGCTTCTCCTGAGCTGCTCCAGAGCTCGACCCCCCGGGGCCCCGGGGCCCCGGGGCCCCAGGGCTGGGGCTCAGAGCAGGAAAGGGCGTTTTATTGGAATGTCCTTTCCTTCTTGATGATTCCTACAAACCGTTTTAAGCTCTGTACATATAGAAAAGCAACATGTGTCATGCCATTTGGGACATGCTGTTCACATGTCTAGCTCCACTAAAACCCTCCTCAGCATATTTCCGAGGCATCAAGGATGAACCAGGAACAGTGCACGGCCCTGACAAATCTGCTTCACTGTCCCAGCTTTAACAGACATCTGAGTGTCACACTACATGGCAGGTCCTGCCAGGGCAACAGCAGGGGAAGCTTCACTCGCACAGTGCTACAGCATGGGCTTCCCTCCTAGTGAACGGGTGCAGCAGGGCAAACTCCTGTCACAGAGAATGGGCACAACCACACTGCAAGCTTCATTCACACATGGTCTGGCTTCCGACAGCAAAGCAAGCCTCCTACATTGCACATACTGCACTGTAAAGCGTTAGTCTTTGGACAGCAGAGCTATCCCTCTGCATCACACATACTGGACACCCTGAAGGGCCTCCTCCAGATTGAATTGTTACTGGATCGCCGTCCTATCCCCCTGCCCCAAACCTCTCCCATTGACTGTCAGCATGCTTCTCCTTACCTTCCTGCAGATACAGCACCCCTCTAGGCCTAACGGATGGCACACCAAGCTTCACTGGGCACTTTAAGGTATTCAGTCTCCACCTTTTATCTGTCCTGCTCCTCATTTCACCACGAAGAACCACTGGCAGTATTTCAACATCATTTTGAAACTGAAGTTATGGAACAGCTACAAAACCAGGGGAATGGCGCGGCAGGCGATTTCATTCCATTTCATTCTGCCCTTTGGCTGTGTGTGCGCAGTGTCAGAAGAGTTTGAGGACTGCAGAAGACACTGGAATAGATTTCTGGGCGAAAGCGCCAGAGATTCTGGCCCCTGCCCCGATCGCCTTACAAACGCCTTACAAACGCCTGTCGGGCAAATGTCTGAGTTGGACACTCAGCGCAGTACCTGAGGAAATTAGAGTGAGGTTTGACTCAGGGACAAGCCTGCCAACCTATGTACTATGGCAGCTGAATGGGGGCATGGGGTCCTCATGTCTCAGGGATCTGCTTCTCTTATCCAAAACATCTTGCCTCCCATCAGCCTTAGCACCTAGCATATGGTAATGAGTGGAGTCTCTACACTTCCCCCGTTGCACATTTGTCAATTCCCAGAGCTCTGTTGCAGACAGGGTAAATGTATCTATGTGTGAGAGAGAGAGGGAGCCAGATAGAGAGAGAGAAAGAGAGAGAGAGAGGGGGGGGAGCAGGCTCTGACAGTCACAATGAGAGAAAAGTGAAGTTGCATCCCCTCAAGCACTCCCCTGCACCCATCAACACAACAGCAAAGTTAGCTTGCATGTTCCCCGTTCTCCCCACTAACCCACCCACCCACCCTCCTCTCTTTCAGGACTTGCAGAGTGCCTAGAGACCCTGGAAATGATGGCAGCGGAGCATGGTACAAACACAAATATCAAAATAGAACTATTCCCCTACTGTCTACAAAACCAAGGAACTACTTCACCTTTGTTTTTTTCCACTTCACATTACAAGAGAAAGACGTCCTTCGTTGGCCCTTTTTACGCACTACCATTCGGTTTACACATTTCATCCTGTTGAGTCTCCCAGTCGGCAAGAGCTATATATTTGGGTGGGTGATCCCAATGAAGTCAATGGAAATAGAGAAGGTGTTAGAACGGTGATGATTGTGTGCTGCAAGTGTCTTTCCCTTGAAGTCCATAGATATCATGGCCTTGACTAGGGGGTGGTCGAAGTGGCCGATAATTTGCTCAGCAGAAAAAATGCAGAATTTTGGGCAAATTCTGCCACTTCGCCTGCTCTGCCCACAGAGAGAAATTGCCAATTTCAGGCTTTTTCTCCCTGAAATTCGGTTTTTTTATGGGAAATGTTTTTTGGTGGCCACAAGAAGTTTCAGACTGAAAACAGATAGTTTGTGAAAAAAACACCATTTCAGATGGTTTGCCAGAAGACATTGATTTTTTCCATTAAATTTTGTTTTAGCGGTCAAAAACATGATATTTCAGGGAAAAAACACATTTCAGGAAGCAAAATCTGCATAGAAAATTGGCACAACAGCCAAAAAATGTCCCTGCAGACAGAACAGAGCTGGAGGCGAATTTAGGCAATATCGTTCCACCAGTAGTGAGGGTAACTTTGCCCACCCCTAGCCTTGACTAGGGGACTGAAAATGAATCTACAGGGACTGGCCACAAAGTCCAGATGAGGGTGTATTAAGAGCTATGCTTTTTCCTTTCTTATTGCTGCTTTTGTTTTCACACCTTAACCTACCTTTCTTCAGTGCAGTGTCTGGGCCCTGTTTTTCACATGTTCTGTTTTTGAGCCCAGTCACAGGCCTCAGAGAAGGCCGGTGCCCTTTGAGGCCTGAATGCTTCCTCTGCCAGTAGCAGGGCCCCAGGGCTTCTGACAGCAGCAAGGGCCCTGTGAGGAGTGGCCTCGAGCGATCAGGTGGGCTCAGCTGAGCCACCTCCACTGGCCTGGGTCCTGTTCCTGAGGCTCCCAGCTCTGTCTGCCTTGACCTCTCCATGCCCCCTGCTCCAGGGCTCACCTGCTGCCGTCGCCGTGCCAACGGAACCCTCAGGCTGGGCAGAGCATTGTGAAATGACAGCCTCCCCTCCCCCGCCGGGGCCTGGGCCCAGGGCTGGGAGCTTGCAAGGCAAAGACACACCTCAGCTCAGCTTCTCCTGAGCTGCTCCAGAGCTCGACCCCCCGGGGCCCCGGGGCCCCAGGGCTGGGGCTCAGAGCAGGAAAGGGCGTTTTATTGGAATGTCCTTTCCTTCTTGATGATTCCTACAAACCGTTTTAAGCTCTGTACATATAGAAAAGCAACATGTGTCATGCCATTTGGGACATGCTGTTCACATGTCTAGCTCCACTAAAACCCTCCTCAGCATATTTCCGAGGCATCAAGGATGAACCAGGAACAGTGCACGGCCCTGACAAATCTGCTTCACTGTCCCAGCTTTAACAGACATCTGAGTGTCACACTACATGGCAGGTCCTGCCAGGGCAACAGCAGGGGAAGCTTCACTCGCACAGTGCTACAGCATGGGCTTCCCTCCTAGTGAACGGGTGCAGCAGGGCAAACTCCTGTCACAGAGAATGGGCACAACCACACTGCAAGCTTCATTCACACATGGTCTGGCTTCCGACAGCAAAGCAAGCCTCCTACATTGCACATACTGCACTGTAAAGCGTTAGTCTTTGGACAGCAGAGCTATCCCTCTGCATCACACATACTGGACACCCTGAAGGGCCTCCTCCAGATTGAATTGTTACTGGATCGCCGTCCTATCCCCCTGCCCCAAACCTCTCCCATTGACTGTCAGCATGCTTCTCCTTACCTTCCTGCAGATACAGCACCCCTCTAGGCCTAACGGATGGCACACCAAGCTTCACGGGGCACTTTAAGGTATTCAGTCTCCACCTTTTATCTGTCCTGCTCCTCATTTCACCACGAAGAACCACTGGCAGTATTTCAACATCATTTTGAAACTGAAGTTATGGAACAGCTACAAAACCAGGGGAATGGCGCGGCAGGGGATTTCATTCCATTTCATTCTGCCCTTTGGCTGTGTGTGCGCAGTGTCAGAAGAGTTTGAGGACTGCAGAAGACACTGGAATAGATTTCTGGGCGAAAGCGCCAGAGATTCTGGCCCCTGCCCCGATCGCCTTACAAACGCCTTACAAACGCCTGGCGGGCAAATGTCTGAGTTGGACACTCAGCGCAGTACCTGAGGAAATTAGAGTGAGGTTTGACTCAGGGACAAGCCTGCCAACCTATGTACTATGGCAGCTGAATGGGGGCATGGGGTCCTCATGTCTCAGGGATCTGCTTCTCTTATCCAAAACATCTTGCCTCCCATCAGCCTTAGCACCTAGCATATGGTAATGAGTGGAGTCTCTACACTTCCCCCGTTGCACATTTGTCAATTCCCAGAGCTCTGTTGCAGACAGGGTAAATGTATCTATGTGTGAGAGAGAGAGGGAGCCAGATAGAGAGAGAGAAAGAGAGAGAGAGAGGGGGGGGGAGCAGGCTCTGACAGTCACAATGAGAGAAAAGTGAAGTTGGATCCCCTCAAGCACTCCCCTGCACCCATCAACACAACAGCAAAGTTAGCTTGCATGTTCCCCGTTCTCCCCACTAACCCACCCACCCACCCTCCTCTCTTTCAGGACTTGCAGAGTGCCTAGAGACCCTGGAAATGATGGCAGCGGAGCATGGTACAAACACAAATATCAAAATAGAACTATTCCCCTACTGTCTACAAAACCAAGGAACTACTTCACCTTTGTTTTTTTCCACTTCACATTACAAGAGAAAGACGTCCTTCGTTGGCCCTTTTTACGCACTACCATTCGGTTTACACATTTCATCCTGTTGAGTCTCCCAGTCGGCAAGAGCTATATATTTGGGTGGGTGATCCCAATGAAGTCAATGGAAATAGAGAAGGTGTTAGAACGGTGATGATTGTGTGCTGCAAGTGTCTTTCCCTTGAAGTCCATAGATATCATGGCCTTGACTAGGAGGTGGTCGAAGTGGCCGATAATTTGCTCAGCAGAAAAAATGCAGAATTTTGGGCAAATTCTGCCACTTCGCCTGCTCTGCCCACAGAGAGAAATTGCCAATTTCAGGCTTTTTCTCCCTGAAATTCGGTTTTTTTATGGGAAATGTTTTTTGGTGGCCACAAGAAGTTTCAGACTGAAAACAGATAGTTTGTGAAAAAAACACCATTTCAGATGGTTTGCCAGAAGACATTGATTTTTTCCATTAAATTTTGTTTTAGCGGTCAAAAACATGATATTTCAGGGAAAAAACACATTTCAGGAAGCAAAATCTGCATAGAAAATTGGCACAACAGCCAAAAAATGTCCCTGCAGACAGAACAGAGCTGGAGGCGAATTTAGGCAATATCGTTCCACCAGTAGTGAGGGTAACTTTGCCCACCCCTAGCCTTGACTAGGGGACTGAAAATGAATCTACAGGGACTGGCCACAAAGTCCAGATGAGGGTGTATTAAGAGCTATGCTTTTTCCTTTCTTATTGCTGCTTTTGTTTTCACACCTTAACCTACCTTTCTTCAGTGCAGTGTCTGGGCCCTATTTTTCACATGTTCTGTTTTTGAGCCCAGTCACAGGCCTCAGAGAAGGCCGGTGCCCTTTGAGGCCTGAATGCTTCCTCCGCCAGTAGCAGGGCCCCAGGGCTTCTGACAGCAGCAGAGGCCCTGTGAGGAGTGGCCTCGAGCGATCAGGTAGGCTCAGCTGAGCCACCTCCACTGGCCTGGGTCCTGTTCCTGGGGCTCCCAGCTCTGTCTGCCTTGACCTCTCCATGCCCCCTGCTCCAGGGCTCACCTGCTGCCGTCGCCGTGCCAACGGAACCCTCAGGCTGGGCAGAGCATTGTGAAATGACAGCCTCCCCTCCCCCGCCGCTGGGGCCTGGGCCCAGGGCTCGGAGCTTGCAAGGCAAAGACACACCTCAGCTCAGCTTCTCCTGAGCTGCTCCAGAGCTCGACCCCCCGGGGCCCCGGGGCCCCAGGGCTGGGGCTCAGAGCAGGAAAGGGCGTTTTATTGGAATGTCCTTTCCTTCTTGATGATTCCTACAAACCGTTTTAAGCTCTGTACATATAGAAAAGCAACATGTGTCATGCCATTTGGGACATGCTGTTCACATGTCTAGCTCCACTAAAACCCTCCTCAGCATATTTCCGAGGCATCAAGGATGAACCAGGAACAGTGCACGGCCCTGACAAATCTGCTTCACTGTCCCAGCTTTAACAGACATCTGAGTGTCACACTACATGGCAGGTCCTGCCAGGGCAACAGCAGGGGAAGCTTCACTCGCACAGTGCTACAGCATGGGCTTCCCTCCTAGTGAACGGGTGCAGCAGGGCAAACTCCTGTCACAGAGAATGGGCACAACCACACTGCAAGCTTCATTCACACATGGTCTGGCTTCCGACAGCAAAGCAAGCCTCCTACATTGCACATACTGCACTGTAAAGCGTTAGTCTTTGGACAGCAGAGCTATCCCTCTGCATCACACATACTGGACACCCTGAAGGGCCTCCTCCAGATTGAATTGTTACTGGATCGCCGTCCTATCCCCCTGCCCCAAACCTCTCCCATTGACTGTCAGCATGCTTCTCCTTACCTTCCTGCAGATACAGCACCCCTCTAGGCCTAACGGATGGCACACCAAGCTTCACGGGGCACTTTAAGGTATTCAGTCTCCACCTTTTATCTGTCCTGCTCCTCATTTCACCACGAAGAACCACTGGCAGTATTTCAACATCATTTTGAAACTGAAGTTATGGAACAGCTACAAAACCAGGGGAATGGCGCGGCAGGGGATTTCATTCCATTTCATTCTGCCCTTTGGCTGTGTGTGCGCAGTGTCAGAAGAGTTTGAGGACTACAGAAGACACTGGAATAGATTTCTGGGCGAAAGCGCCAGAGATTCTGGCCCCTGCCCCGATCGCCTTACAAACGCCTTACAAACGCCTGGCGGGCAAATGTCTGAGTTGGACACTCAGCGCAGTACCTGAGGAAATTAGAGTGAGGTTTGACTCAGGGACAAGCCTGCCAACCTATGTACTATGGCAGCTGAATGGGGGCATGGGGTCCTCATGTCTCAGGGATCTGCTTCTCTTATCCAAAACATCTTGCCTCCCATCAGCCTTAGCACCTAGCATATGGTAATGAGTGGAGTCTCTACACTTCCCCCGTTGCACATTTGTCAATTCCCAGAGCTCTGTTGCAGACAGGGTAAATGTATCTATGTGTGAGAGAGAGAGGGAGCCAGATAGAGAGAGAGAAAGAGAGAGAGAGAGGGGGGGGGGAGCAGGCTCTGACAGTCACAATGAGAGAAAAGTGAAGTTGCATCCCCTCAAGCACTCCCCTGCACCCATCAACACAACAGCAAAGTTAGCTTGCATGTTCCCCGTTCTCCCCACTAACCCACCCACCCACCCTCCTCTCTTTCAGGACTTGCAGAGTGCCTAGAGACCCTGGAAATGATGGCAGCGGAGCATGGTACAAACACAAATATCAAAATAGAACTATTCCCCTACTGTCTACAAAACCAAGGAACTACTTCACCTTTGTTTTTTTCCACTTCACATTACAAGAGAAAGACGTCCTTCGTTGGCCCTTTTTACGCACTACCATTCGGTTTACACATTTCATCCTGTTGAGTCTCCCAGTCGGCAAGAGCTATATATTTGGGTGGGTGATCCCAATGAAGTCAATGGAAATAGAGAAGGTGTTAGAACGGTGATGATTGTGTGCTGCAAGTGTCTTTCCCTTGAAGTCCATAGATATCATGGCCTTGACTAGGGGGTGGTCGAAGTGGCCGATAATTTGCTCAGCAGAAAAAATGCAGAATTTTGGGCAAATTCTGCCACTTCGCCTGCTCTGCCCACAGAGAGAAATTGCCAATTTCAGGCTTTTTCTCCCTGAAATTCGGTTTTTTTATGGGAAATGTTTTTTGGTGGCCACAAGAAGTTTCAGACTGAAAACAGATAGTTTGTGAAAAAAAACACCATTTCAGATGGTTTGCCAGAAGACATTGATTTTTTCCATTAAATTTTGTTTTAGCGGTCAAAAACATGATATTTCAGGGAAAAAACACATTTCAGGAAGCAAAATCTGCATAGAAAATTGGCACAACAGCCAAAAAATGTCCCTGCAGACAGAACAGAGCTGGAGGCGAATTTAGGCAATATCGTTCCACCAGTAGTGAGGGTAACTTTGCCCACCCCTAGCCTTGACTAGGGGACTGAAAATGAATCTACAGGGACTGGCCACAAAGTCCAGATGAGGGTGTATTAAGAGCTATGCTTTTTCCTTTCTTATTGCTGCTTTTGTTTTCACACCTTAACCTACCTTTCTTCAGTGCAGTGTCTGGGCCCTGTTTTTCACATGTTCTGTTTTTGAGCCCAGTCACAGGCCTCAGAGAAGGCCGGTGCCCTTTGAGGCCTGAATGCTTCCTCTGCCAGTAGCAGGGCCCCAGGGCTTCTGACAGCAGCAAGGGCCCTGTGAGGAGTGGCCTCGAGCGATCAGGTGGGCTCAGCTGAGCCACCTCCACTGGCCTGGGTCCTGTTCCTGGGGCTCCCAGCTCTGTCTGCCTTGACCTCTCCATGCCCCCTGCTCCAGGGCTCACCTGCTGCCGTCGCCGTGCCAACGGAACCCTCAGGCTGGGCAGAGCATTGTGAAATGACAGCCTCCCCTCCCCCGCCGCTGGGGCCTGGGCCCAGGGCTGGGAGCTTGCAAGGCAAAGACACACCTCAGCTCAGCTTCTCCTGAGCTGCTCCAGAGCTCGACCCCCCGGGGCCCCGGGGCCCCAGGGCTGGGGCTCAGAGCAGGAAAGGGCGTTTTATTGGAATGTCCTTTCCTTCTTGATGATTCCTACAAACCGTTTTAAGCTCTGTACATATAGAAAAGCAACATGTGTCATGCCATTTGGGACATGCTGTTCACATGTCTAGCTCCACTAAAACCCTCCTCAGCATATTTCCGAGGCATCAAGGATGAACCAGGAACAGTGCACGGCCCTGACAAATCTGCTTCACTGTCCCAGCTTTAACAGACATCTGAGTGTCACACTACATGGCAGGTCCTGCCAGGGCAACAGCAGGGGAAGCTTCACTCGCACAGTGCTACAGCATGGGCTTCCCTCCTAGTGAACGGGTGCAGCAGGGCAAACTCCTGTCACAGAGAATGGGCACAACCACACTGCAAGCTTCATTCACACATGGTCTGGCTTCCAACAGCAAAGCAAGCCTCCTACATTGCACATACTGCACTGTAAAGCGTTAGTCTTTGGACAGCAGAGCTATCCCTCTGCATCACACATACTGGACACCCTGAAGGGCCTCCTCCAGATTGAATTGTTACTGGATCGCCGTCCTATCCCCCTGCCCCAAACCTCTCCCATTGACTGTCAGCATGCTTCTCCTTACCTTCCTGCAGATACAGCACCCCTCTAGGCCTAACGGATGGCACACCAAGCTTCACGGGGCACTTTAAGGTATTCAGTCTCCACCTTTTATCTGTCCTGCTCCTCATTTCACCACGAAGAACCACTGGCAGTATTTCAACATCATTTTGAAACTGAAGTTATGGAACAGCTACAAAACCAGGGGAATGGCGCGGCAGGGGATTTCATTCCATTTCATTCTGCCCTTTGGCTGTGTGTGCGCAGTGTCAGAAGAGTTTGAGGACTGCAGAAGACACTGGAATAGATTTCTGGGCGAAAGCGCCAGAGATTCTGGCCCCTGCCCCGATCGCCTTACAAACGCCTTACAAACGCCTGGCGGGCAAATGTCTGAGTTGGACACTCAGCGCAGTACCTGAGGAAATTAGAGTGAGGTTTGACTCAGGGACAAGCCTGCCAACCTATGTACTATGGCAGCTGAATGGGGGCATGGGGTCCTCATGTCTCAGGGATCTGCTTCTCTTATCCAAAACATCTTGCCTCCCATCAGCCTTAGCACCTAGCATATGGTAATGAGTGGAGTCTCTACACTTCCCCCGTTGCACATTTGTCAATTCCCAGAGCTCTGTTGCAGACAGGGTAAATGTATCTATGTGTGAGAGAGAGAGGGAGCCAGATAGAGAGAGAGAAAGAGAGAGAGAGAGGGGGGGGAGCAGGCTCTGACAGTCACAATGAGAGAAAAGTGAAGTTGCATCCCCTCAAGCACTCCCCTGCACCCATCAACACAACAGCAAAGTTAGCTTGCATGTTCCCCGTTCTCCCCACTAACCCACCCACCCACCCTCCTCTCTTTCAGGACTTGCAGAGTGCCTAGAGACCCTGGAAATGATGGCAGCGGAGCATGGTACAAACACAAATATCAAAATAGAACTATTCCCCTACTGTCTACAAAACCAAGGAACTACTTCACCTTTGTTTTTTTCCACTTCACATTACAAGAGAAAGACGTCCTTCGTTGGCCCTTTTTACGCACTACCATTCGGTTTACACATTTCATCCTGTTGAGTCTCCCAGTCGGCAAGAGCTATATATTTGGGTGGGTGATCCCAATGAAGTCAATGGAAATAGAGAAGGTGTTAGAACGGTGATGATTGTGTGCTGCAAGTGTCTTTCCCTTGAAGTCCATAGATATCATGGCCTTGACTAGGGGGTGGTCGAAGTGGCCGATAATTTGCTCAGCAGAAAAAATGCAGAATTTTGGGCAAATTCTGCCACTTCGCCTGCTCTGCCCACAGAGAGAAATTGCCAATTTCAGGCTTTTTCTCCCTGAAATTCGGTTTTTTTATGGGAAATGTTTTTTGGTGGCCACAAGAAGTTTCAGACTGAAAACAGATAGTTTGTGAAAAAAAACACCATTTCAGATTGTTTGCCAGAAGACATTGATTTTTTCCATTAAATTTTGTTTTAGCGGTCAAAAACATGATATTTCAGGGAAAAAACACATTTCAGGAAGCAAAATCTGCATAGAAAATTGGCACAACAGCCAAAAAATGTCCCTGCAGACAGAACAGAGCTGGAGGCGAATTTAGGCAATATCGTTCCACCAGTAGTGAGGGTAACTTTGCCCACCCCTAGCCTTGACTAGGGGACTGAAAATGAATCTACAGGGACTGGCCACAAAGTCCAGATGAGGGTGTATTAAGAGCTATGCTTTTTCCTTTCTTATTGCTGCTTTTGTTTTCACACCTTAACCTACCTTTCTTCAGTGCAGTGTCTGGGCCCTGTTTTTCACATGTTCTGTTTTTGAGCCCAGTCACAGGCCTCAGAGAAGGCCGGTGCCCTTTGAGGCCTGAATGCTTCCTCTGCCAGTAGCAGGGCCCCAGGGCTTCTGACAGCAGCAAGGGCCCTGTGAGGAGTGGCCTCGAGCGATCAGGTGGGCTCAGCTGAGCCACCTCCACTGGCCTGGGTCCTGTTCCTGGGGCTCCCAGCTCTGTCTGCCTTGACCTCTCCATGCCCCCTGCTCCAGGGCTCACCTGCTGCCGTCGCCGTGCCAACGGAACCCTCAGGCTGGGCAGAGCATTGTGAAATGACAGCCTCCCCTCCCCCGCCGGGGCCTGGGCCCAGGGCTGGGAGCTTGCAAGGCAAAGACACACCTCAGCTCAGCTTCTCCTGAGCTGCTCCAGAGCTCGACCCCCCGGGCCCCCGGGGCCCCAGGGCTGGGGCTCAGAGCAGGAAAGGGCGTTTTATTGGAATGTCCTTTCCTTCTTGATGATTCCTACAAACCGTTTTAAGCTCTGTACATATAGAAAAGCAACATGTGTCATGCCATTTGGGACATGCTGTTCACATGTCTAGCTCCACTAAAACCCTCCTCAGCATATTTCCGAGGCATCAAGGATGAACCAGGAACAGTGCACGGCCCTGACAAATCTGCTTCACTGTCCCAGCTTTAACAGACATCTGAGTGTCACACTACATGGCAGGTCCTGCCAGGGCAACAGCAGGGGAAGCTTCACTCGCACAGTGCTACAGCATGGGCTTCCCTCCTAGTGAACGGGTGCAGCAGGGCAAACTCCTGTCACAGAGAATGGGCACAACCACACTGCAAGCTTCATTCACACATGGTCTGGCTTCCGACAGCAAAGCAAGCCTCCTACATTGCACATACTGCACTGTAAAGCGTTAGTCTTTGGACAGCAGAGCTATCCCTCTGCATCACACATACTGGACACCCTGAAGGGCCTCCTCCAGATTGAATTGTTACTGGATCGCCGTCCTATCCCCCTGCCCCAAACCTCTCCCATTGACTGTCAGCATGCTTCTCCTTACCTTCCTGCAGATACAGCACCCCTCTAGGCCTAACGGATGGCACACCAAGCTTCACGGGGCACTTTAAGGTATTCAGTCTCCACCTTTTATCTGTCCTGCTCCTCATTTCACCACGAAGAACCACTGGCAGTATTTCAACATCATTTTGAAACTGAAGTTATGGAACAGCTACAAAACCAGGGGAATGGCGCGGCAGGGGATTTCATTCCATTTCATTCTGCCCTTTGGCTGTGTGTGCGCAGTGTCAGAAGAGTTTGAGGACTGCAGAAGACACTGGAATAGATTTCTGGGCGAAAGCACCAGAGATTCTGGCCCCTGCCCCGATCGCCTTACAAACGCCTTACAAACGCCTGGCGGGCAAATGTCTGAGTTGGACACTCAGCGCAGTACCTGAGGAAATTAGAGTGAGGTTTGACTCAGGGACAAGCCTGCCAACCTATGTACTATGGCAGCTGAATGGGGGCATGGGGTCCTCATGTCTCAGGGATCTGCTTCTCTTATCCAAAACATCTTGCCTCCCATCAGCCTTAGCACCTAGCATATGGTAATGAGTGGAGTCTCTACACTTCCCCCGTTGCACATTTGTCAATTCCCAGAGCTCTGTTGCAGACAGGGTAAATGTATCTATGTGTGAGAGAGAGAGGGAGCCAGATAGAGAGAGAGAAAGAGAGAGAGAGAGGGGGGGGGGAGCAGGCTCTGACAGTCACAATGAGAGAAAAGTGAAGTTGCATCCCCTCAAGCACTCCCCTGCACCCATCAACACAACAGCAAAGTTAGCTTGCATGTTCCCCGTTCTCCCCACTAACCCACCCACCCACCCTCCTCTCTTTCAGGACTTGCAGAGTGCCTAGAGACCCTGGAAATTATGGCAGCGGAGCATGGTACAAACACAAATATCAAAATAGAACTATTCCCCTACTGTCTACAAAACCAAGGAACTACATCACCTTTGTTTTTTTCCACTTCACATTACAAGAGAAAGACGTCCTTCGTTGGCCCTTTTTACGCACTACCATTCGGTTTACACATTTCATCCTGTTGAGTCTCCCAGTCGGCAAGAGCTATATATTTGGGTGGGTGATCCCAATGAAGTCAATGGAAATAGAGAAGGTGTTAGAACGGTGATGATTGTGTGCTGCAAGTGTCTTTCCCTTGAAGTCCATAGATATCATGGCCTTGACTAGGGGGTGGTCGAAGTGGCCGATAATTTGCTCAGCAGAAAAAATGCAGAATTTTGGGCAAATTCTGCCACTTCGCCTGCTCTGCCCACAGAGAGAAATTGCCAATTTCAGGCTTTTTCTCCCTGAAATTCGGTTTTTTTATGGGAAATGTTTTTTGGTGGCCACAAGAAGTTTCAGACTGAAAACAGATAGTTTGTGAAAAAAACACCATTTCAGATGGTTTGCCAGAAGACATTGATTTTTTCCATTAAATTTTGTTTTAGCGGTCAAAAACATGATATTTCAGGGAAAAAACACATTTCAGGAAGCAAAATCTGCATAGAAAATTGGCACAACAACCAAAAAATGTCCCTGCAGACAGAACAGAGCTGGAGGCGAATTTAGGCAATATCGTTCCACCAGTAGTGAGGGTAACTTTGCCCACCCCTAGCCTTGACTAGGGGACTGAAAATGAATCTACAGGGACTGGCCACAAAGTCCAGATGAGGGTGTATTAAGAGCTATGCTTTTTCCTTTCTTATTGCTGCTTTTGTTTTCACACCTTAACCTACCTTTCTTCAGTGCAGTGTCTGGGCCCTGTTTTTCACATGTTCTGTTTTTGAGCCCAGTCACAGGCCTCAGAGAAGGCCGGTGCCCTTTGAGGCCTGAATGCTTCCTCTGCCAGTAGCAGGGCCCCAGGGCTTCTGACAGCAGCAAGGGCCCTGTGAGGAGTGGCCTCGAGCGATCAGGTGGGCTCAGCTGAGCCACCTCCACTGGCCTGGGTCCTGTTCCTGGGGCTCCCAGCTCTGTCTGCCTTGACCTCTCCATGCCCCCTGCTCCAGGGCTCACCTGCTGCCGTCGCCGTGCCAACGGAACCCTCAGGCTGGGCAGAGCATTGTGAAATGACAGCCTCCCCTCCCCCGCCGGGGCCTGGGCCCAAGGCTGGGAGCTTGCAAGGCAAAGACACACCTCAGCTCAGCTTCTCCTGAGCTGCTCCAGAGCTCGACCCCCCGGGGCCCCGGGGCCCCAGGGCTGGGGCTCAGAGCAGGAAAGGGCGTTTTATTGGAATGTCCTTTCCTTCTTGATGATTCCTACAAACCGTTTTAAGCTCTGTACATATAGAAAAGCAACATGTGTCATGCCATTTGGGACATGCTGTTCACATGTCTAGCTCCACTAAAACCCTCCTCAGCATATTTCCGAGGCATCAAGGATGAACCAGGAACAGTGCACGGCCCTGACAAATCTGCTTCACTGTCCCAGCTTTAACAGACATCTGAGTGTCACACTACATGGCAGGTCCTGCCAGGGCAACAGCAGGGGAAGCTTCACTCGCACAGTGCTACAGCATGGGCTTCCCTCCTAGTGAACGGGTGCAGCAGGGCAAACTCCTGTCACAGAGAATGGGCACAACCACACTGCAAGCTTCATTCACACATGGTCTGGCTTCCGACAGCAAAGCAAGCCTCCTACATTGCACATACTGCACTGTAAAGCTTTAGTCTTTGGACAGCAGAGCTATCCCTCTGCATCACACATACTGGACACCCTGAAGGGCCTCCTCCAGATTGAATTGTTACTGGATCGCCGTCCTATCCCCCTGCCCCAAACCTCTCCCATTGACTGTCAGCATGCTTCTCCTTACCTTCCTGCAGACACAGCACCCCTCTAGGCCTAACGGATGGCACACCAAGCTTCACGGGGCACTTTAAGGTATTCAGTCTCCACCTTTTATCTGTCCTGCTCCTCATTTCACCACGAAGAACCACTGGCAGTATTTCAACATCATTTTGAAACTGAAGTTATGGAACAGCTACAAAACCAGGGGAATGGCGCGGCAGGGGATTTCATTCCATTTCATTCTGCCCTTTGGCTGTGTGTGCGCAGTGTCAGAAGAGTTTGAGGACTGCAGAAGACACTGGAATAGATTTCTGGGTGAAAGCGCCAGAGATTCTGGCCCCTGCCCCGATCGCCTTACAAACGCCTTACAAACGCCTGGCGGGCAAATGTCTGAGTTGGACACTCAGCGCAGTACCTGAGGAAATTAGAGTGAGGTTTGACTCAGGGACAAGCCTGCCAACCTATGTACTATGGCAGCTGAATGGGGGCATGGGGTCCTCATGTCTCAGGGATCTGCTTCTCTTATCCAAAACATCTTGCCTCCCATCAGCCTTAGCACCTAGCATATGGTAATGAGTGGAGTCTCTACACTTCCCCCGTTGCACATTTGTCAATTCCCAGAGCTCTGTTGCAGACAGGGTAAATGTATCTATGTGTGAGAGAGAGAGGGAGCCAGATAGAGAGAGAGAAAGAGAGAGAGAGAGGGGGGGGGAGCAGGCTCTGACAGTCACAATGAGAGAAAAGTGAAGTTGCATCCCCTCAAGCACTCCCCTGCACCCATCAACACAACAGCAAAGTTAGCTTGCATGTTCCCCGTTCTCCCCACTAACCCACCCACCCACCCTCCTCTCTTTCAGGACTTGCAGAGTGCCTAGAGACCCTGGAAATGATGGCAGCGGAGCATGGTACAAACACAAATATCAAAATAGAACTATTCCCCTACTGTCTACAAAACCAAGGAACTACTTCACCTTTGTTTTTTTCCACTTCACATTACAAGAGAAAGACGTCCTTCGTTGGCCCTTTTTACGCACTACCATTCGGTTTACACATTTCATCCTGTTGAGTCTCCCAGTCGGCAAGAGCTATATATTTGGGTGGGTGATCCCAATGAAGTCAATGGAAATAGAGAAGGTGTTAGAACGGTGATGATTGTGTGCTGCAAGTGTCTTTCCCTTGAAGTCCATAGATATCATGGCCTTGACTAGGGGGTGGTCGAAGTGGCCGATAATTTGCTCAGCAGAAAAAATGCAGAATTTTGGGCAAATTCTGCCACTTCGCCTGCTCTGCCCACAGAGAGAAATTGCCAATTTCAGGCTTTTTCTCCCTGAAATTCGGTTTTTTTATGGGAAATGTTTTTTGGTGGCCACAAGAAGTTTCAGACTGAAAACAGATAGTTTGTGAAAAAAACACCATTTCAGATGGTTTGCCAGAAGACATTGATTTTTTCCATTAAATTTTGTTTTAGCGGTCAAAAACATGATATTTCAGGGAAAAAACACATTTCAGGAAGCAAAATCTGCATAGAAAATTGGCACAACAGCCAAAAAATGTCCCTGCAGACAGAACAGAGCTGGAGGCGAATTTAGGCAATATCGTTCCACCAGTAGTGAGGGTAACTTTGCCCACCCCTAGCCTTGACTAGGGGACTGAAAATGAATCTACAGGGACTGGCCACAAAGTCCAGATGAGGGTGTATTAAGAGCTATGCTTTTTCCTTTCTTATTGCTGCTTTTGTTTTCACACCTTAACCTACCTTTCTTCAGTGCAGTGTCTGGGCCCTGTTTTTCACATGTTCTGTTTTTGAGCCCAGTCACAGGCCTCAGAGAAGGCCGGTGCCCTTTGAGGCCTGAATGCTTCCTCTGCCAGTAGCAGGGCCCCAGGGCTTCTGACAGCAGCAAGGGCCCTGTGAGGAGTGGCCTCGAGCGATCAGGTGGGCTCAGCTGAGCCACCTCCACTGGCCTGGGTCCTGTTCCTGGGGCTCCCAGCTCTGTCTGCCTTGACCTCTCCATGCCCCCTGCTCCAGGGCTCACCTGCTGCCGTCGCCGTGCCAACGGAACCCTCAGGCTGGGCAGAGCATTGTGAAATGACAGCCTCCCCTCCCCCGCCGCTGGGGCCTGGGCCCAGGGCTGGGAGCTTGCAAGGCAAAGACACACCTCAGCTCAGCTTCTCCTGAGCTGCTCCAGAGCTCGACCCCCCGGGGCCCCGGGGCCCCAGGGCTGGGGCTCAGAGCAGGAAAGGGCGTTTTATTGGAATGTCCTTTCCTTCTTGATGATTCCTACAAACCGTTTTAAGCTCTGTACATATAGAAAAGCAACATGTGTCATGCCATTTGGGACATGCTGTTCACATGTCTAGCTCCACTAAAACCCTCCTCAGCATATTTCCGAGGCATCAAGGATGAACCAGGAACAGTGCACGGCCCTGACAAATCTGCTTCACTGTCCCAGCTTTAACAGACATCTGAGTGTCACACTACATGGCAGGTCCTGCCAGGGCAACAGCAGGGGAAGCTTCACTCGCACAGTGCTACAGCATGGGCTTCCCTCCTAGTGAACGGGTGCAGCAGGGCAAACTCCTGTCACAGAGAATGGGCACAACCACACTGCAAGCTTCATTCACACATGGTCTGGCTTCCGACAGCAAAGCAAGCCTCCTACATTGCACATACTGCACTGTAAAGCGTTAGTCTTTGGACAGCAGAGCTATCCCTCTGCATCACACATACTGGACACCCTGAAGGGCCTCCTCCAGATTGAATTGTTACTGGATCGCCGTCCTATCCCCCTGCCCCAAACCTCTCCCATTGACTGTCAGCATGCTTCTCCTTACCTTCCTGCAGATACAGCACCCCTCTAGGCCTAACGGATGGCACACCAAGCTTCACGGGGCACTTTAAGGTATTCAGTCTCCACCTTTTATCTGTCCTGCTCCTCATTTCACCACGAAGAACCACTGGCAGTATTTCAACATCATTTTGAAACTGAAGTTATGGAACAGCTACAAAACCAGGGGAATGGCGCGGCAGGGGATTTCATTCCATTTCATTCTGCCCTTTGGCTGTGTGTGCGCAGTGTCAGAAGAGTTTGAGGACTGCAGAAGACACTGGAATAGATTTCTGGGCGAAAGCGCCAGAGATTCTGGCCCCTGCCCCGATCGCCTTACAAACGCCTTACAAACGCCTGGCGGGCAAATGTCTGAGTTGGACACTCAGCGCAGTACCTGAGGAAATTAGAGTGAGGTTTGACTCAGGGACAAGCCTGCCAACCTATGTACTATGGCAGCTGAATGGGGGCATGGGGTCCTCATGTCTCAGGGATCTGCTTCTCTTATCCAAAACATCTTGCCTCCCATCAGCCTTAGCACCTAGCATATGGTAATGAGTGGAGTCTCTACACTTCCCCCGTTGCACATTTGTCAATTCCCAGAGCTCTGTTGCAGACAGGGTAAATGTATCTATGTGTGAGAGAGAGAGGGAGCCAGATAGAGAGAGAGAAAGAGAGAGAGAGAGGGGGGGGGAGCAGGCTCTGACAGTCACAATGAGAGAAAAGTGAAGTTGCATCCCCTCAAGCACTCCCCTGCACCCATCAACACAACAGCAAAGTTAGCTTGCATGTTCCCCGTTCTCCCCACTAACCCACCCACCCACCCTCCTCTCTTTCAGGACTTGCAGAGTGCCTAGAGACCCTGGAAATGATGGCAGCGGAGCATGGTACAAACACAAATATCAAAATAGAACTATTCCCCTACTGTCTACAAAACCAAGGAACTACATCACCTTTGTTTTTTTCCACTTCACATTACAAGAGAAAGACGTCCTTCGTTGGCCCTTTTTACGCACTACCATTCGGTTTACACATTTCATCCTGTTGAGTCTCCCAGTCGGCAAGAGCTATATATTTGGGTGGGTGATCCCAATGAAGTCAATGGAAATAGAGAAGGTGTTAGAACGGTGATGATTGTGTGCTGCAAGTGTCTTTCCCTTGAAGTCCATAGATATCATGGCCTTGACTAGGGGGTGGTCGAAGTGGCCGATAATTTGCTCAGCAGAAAAAATGCAGAATTTTGGGCAAATTCTGCCACTTCGCCTGCTCTGCCCACAGAGAGAAATTGCCAATTTCAGGCTTTTTCTCCCTGAAATTCGGTTTTTTTATGGGAAATGTTTTTTGGTGGCCACAAGAAGTTTCAGACTGAAAACAGATAGTTTGTGAAAAAAACACCATTTCAGATGGTTTGCCAGAAGACATTGATTTTTTCCATTAAATTTTGTTTTAGCGGTCAAAAACATGATATTTCAGGGAAAAAACACATTTCAGGAAGCAAAATCTGCATAGAAAATTGGCACAACAGCCAAAAAATGTCCCTGCAGACAGAACAGAGCTGGAGGCGAATTTAGGCAATATCGTTCCACCAGTAGTGAGGGTAACTTTGCCCACCCCTAGCCTTGACTAGGGGACTGAAAATGAATCTACAGGGACTGGCCACAAAGTTCAGATGAGGGTGTATTAAGAGCTATGCTTTTTCCTTTCTTATTGCTGCTTTTGTTTTCACACCTTAACCTACCTTTCTTCAGTGCAGTGTCTGGGCCCTGTTTTTCACATGTTCTGTTTTTGAGCCCAGTCACAGGCCTCAGAGAAGGCCGGTGCCCTTTGAGGCCTGAATGCTTCCTCTGCCAGTAGCAGGGCCCCAGGGCTTCTGACAGCAGCAGTGGCCCTGTGAGGAGTGGCCTCGAGCGATCAGGTGGGCTCAGCTGAGCCACCTCCACTGGCCTGGGTCCTGTTCCTGGGGCTCCCAGCTCTGTCTGCCTTGACCTCTCCATGCCCCCTGCTCCAGGGCTCACCTGCTGCCGTCGCCGTGCCAACGGAACCCTCAGGCTGGGCAGAGCATTGTGAAATGACAGCCTCCCCTCCCCCGCCGCTGGGGCCTGGGCCCAGGGCTGGGAGCTTGCAAGGCAAAGACACACCTCAGCTCAGCTTCTCCTGAGCTGCTCCAGAGCTCGACCCCCCGGGGCCCCGGGGCCCCAGGGCTGGGGCTCAGAGCAGGAAAGGGCGTTTTATTGGAATGTCCTTTCCTTCTTGATGATTCCTACAAACCGTTTTAAGCTCTGTACATATAGAAAAGCAACATGTGTCATGCCATTTGGGACATGCTGTTCACATGTCTAGCTCCACTAAAACCCTCCTCAGCATATTTCCGAGGCATCAAGGATGAACCAGGAACAGTGCACGGCCCTGACAAATCTGCTTCACTGTCCCAGCTTTAACAGACATCTGAGTGTCACACTACATGGCAGGTCCTGCCAGGGCAACAGCAGGGGAAGCTTCACTCGCACAGTGCTACAGCATGGGCTTCCCTCCTAGTGAACGGGTGCAGCAGGGCAAACTCCTGTCACAGAGAATGGGCACAACCACACTGCAAGCTTCATTCACACATGGTCTGGCTTCCGACAGCAAAGCAAGCCTCCTACATTGCACATACTGCACTGTAAAGCGTTAGTCTTTGGACAGCAGAGCTATCCCTCTGCATCACACATACTGGACACCCTGAAGGGCCTCCTCCAGATTGAATTGTTACTGGATCGCCGTCCTATCCCCCTGCCCCAAACCTCTCCCATTGACTGTCAGCATGCTTCTCCTTACCTTCCTGCAGATACAGCACCCCTCTAGGCCTAACGGATGGCACACCAAGCTTCACGGGGCACTTTAAGGTATTCAGTCTCCACCTTTTATCTGTCCTGCTCCTCATTTCACCACGAAGAACCACTGGCAGTATTTCAACATCATTTTGAAACTGAAGTTATGGAACAGCTACAAAACCAGGGGAATGGCGCGGCAGGGGATTTCATTCCATTTCATTCTGCCCTTTGGCTGTGTGTGTGCAGTGTCAGAAGAGTTTGAGGACTGCAGAAGACACTGGAATAGATTTCTGGGCGAAAGCGCCAGAGATTCTGGCCCCTGCCCCGATCGCCTTACAAACGCCTTACAAACGCCTGGCGGGCAAATGTCTGAGTTGGACACTCAGCGCAGTACCTGAGGAAATTAGAGTGAGGTTTGACTCAGGGACAAGCCTGCCAACCTATGTACTATGGCAGCTGAATGGGGGCATGGGGTCCTCATGTCTCAGGGATCTGCTTCTCTTATCCAAAACATCTTGCCTCCCATCAGCCTTAGCACCTAGCATATGGTAATGAGTGGAGTCTCTACACTTCCCCCGTTGCACATTTGTCAATTCCCAGAGCTCTGTTGCAGACAGGGTAAATGTATCTATGTGTGAGAGAGAGAGGGAGCCAGATAGAGAGAGAGAAAGAGAGAGAGAGAGGGGGGGGGGGAGCAGGCTCTGACAGTCACAATGAGAGAAAAGTGAAGTTGCATCCCCTCAAGCACTCCCCTGCACCCATCAACACAACAGCAAAGTTAGCTTGCATGTTCCCCGTTCTCCCCACTAACCCACCCACCCACCCTCCTCTCTTTCAGGACTTGCAGAGTGCCTAGAGACCCTGGAAATGATGGCAGCGGAGCATGGTACAAACACAAATATCAAAATAGAACTATTCCCCTACTGTCTACAAAACCAAGGAACTACATCACCTTTGTTTTTTTCCACTTCACATTACAAGAGAAAGACGTCCTTCGTTGGCCCTTTTTACGCACTACCATTCGGTTTACACATTTCATCCTGTTGAGTCTCCCAGTCGGCAAGAGCTATATATTTGGGTGGGTGATCCCAATGAAGTCAATGGAAATAGAGAAGGTGTTAGAACGGTGATGATTGTGTGCTGCAAGTGTCTTTCCCTTGAAGTCCATAGATATCATGGCCTTGACTAGGGGGTGGTCGAAGTGGCCGATAATTTGCTCAGCAGAAAAAATGCAGAATTTTGGGCAAATTCTGCCACTTCGCCTGCTCTGCCCACAGAGAGAAATTGCCAATTTCAGGCTTTTTCTCCCTGAAATTCGGTTTTTTTATGGGAAATGTTTTTTGGTGGCCACAAGAAGTTTCAGACTGAAAACAGATAGTTTGTGAAAAAAACACCATTTCAGATGGTTTGCCAGAAGACATTGATTTTTTCCATTAAATTTTGTTTTAGCGGTCAAAAACATGATATTTCAGGGAAAAAACACATTTCAGGAAGCAAAATCTGCATAGAAAATTGGCACAACAGCCAAAAAATGTCCCTGCAGACAGAACAGAGCTGGAGGCGAATTTAGGCAATATCGTTCCACCAGTAGTGAGGGTAACTTTGCCCACCCCTAGCCTTGACTAGGGGACTGAAAATGAATCTACAGGGACTGGCCACAAAGTCCAGATGAGGGTGTATTAAGAGCTATGCTTTTTCCTTTCTTATTGCTGCTTTTGTTTTCACACCTTAACCTACCTTTCTTCAGTGCAGTGTCTGGGCCCTGTTTTTCACATGTTCTGTTTTTGAGCCCAGTCACAGGCCTCAGAGAAGGCCGGTGCCCTTTGAGGCCTGAATGCTTCCTCTGCCAGTAGCAGGGCCCCAGGGCTTCTGACAGCAGCAAGGGCCCTGTGAGGAGTGGCCTCGAGCGATCAGGTGGGCTCAGCTGAGCCACCTCCACTGGCCTGGGTCCTGTTCCTGGGGCTCCCAGCTCTGTCTGCCTTGACCTCTCCATGCCCCCTGCTCCAGGGCTCACCTGCTGCCGTCGCCGTGCCAACGGAACCCTCAGGCTGGGCAGAGCATTGTGAAATGACAGCCTCCCCTCCCCCGCCGGGGCCTGGGCCCAGGGCTGGGAGCTTGCAAGGCAAAGACACACCTCAGCTCAGCTTCTCCTGAGCTGCTCCAGAGCTCGACCCCCGGGGCCCCGGGGCCCCAGGGCTGGGGCTCAGAGCAGGAAAGGGCGTTTTATTGGAATGTCCTTTCCTTCTTGATGATTCCTACAAACCGTTTTAAGCTCTGTACATATAGAAAAGCAACATGTGTCATGCCATTTGGGACATGCTGTTCACATGTCTAGCTCCACTAAAACCCTCCTCAGCATATTTACGAGGCATCAAGGATGAACCAGGAACAGTGCACGGCCCTGACAAATCTGCTTCACTGTCCCAGCTTTAACAGACATCTGAGTGTCACACTACATGGCAGGTCCTGCCAGGGCAACAGCAGGGGAAGCTTCACTCGCACAGTGCTACAGCATGGGCTTCCCTCCTAGTGAACGGGTGCAGCAGGGCAAACTCCTGTCACAGAGAATGGGCACAACCACACTGCAAGCTTCATTCACACATGGTCTGGCTTCCGACAGCAAAGCAAGCCTCCTACATTGCACATACTGCACTGTAAAGCGTTAGTCTTTGGACAGCAGAGCTATCCCTCTGCATCACACATACTGGACACCCTGAAGGGCCTCCTCCAGATTGAATTGTTACTGGATCGCCGTCCTATCCCCCTGCCCCAAACCTCTCCCATTGACTGTCAGCATGCTTCTCCTTACCTTCCTGCAGATACAGCACCCCTCTAGGCCTAACGGATGGCACACCAAGCTTCACTGGGCACTTTAAGGTATTCAGTCTCCACCTTTTATCTGTCCTGCTCCTCATTTCACCACGAAGAACCACTGGCAGTATTTCAACATCATTTTGAAACTGAAGTTATGGAACAGCTACAAAACCAGGGGAATGGCGCGGCAGGCGATTTCATTCCATTTCATTCTGCCCTTTGGCTGTGTGTGCGCAGTGTCAGAAGAGTTTGAGGACTGCAGAAGACACTGGAATAGATTTCTGGGCGAAAGCGCCAGAGATTCTGGCCCCTGCCCCGATCGCCTTACAAACGCCTTACAAACGCCTGTCGGGCAAATGTCTGAGTTGGACACTCAGCGCAGTACCTGAGGAAATTAGAGTGAGGTTTGACTCAGGGACAAGCCTGCCAACCTATGTACTATGGCAGCTGAATGGGGGCATGGGGTCCTCATGTCTCAGGGATCTGCTTCTCTTATCCAAAACATCTTGCCTCCCATCAGCCTTAGCACCTAGCATATGGTAATGAGTGGAGTCTCTACACTTCCCCCGTTGCACATTTGTCAATTCCCAGAGCTCTGTTGCAGACAGGGTAAATGTATCTATGTGTGAGAGAGAGAGGGAGCCAGATAGAGAGAGAGAAAGAGAGAGAGAGAGGGGGGGGAGCAGGCTCTGACAGTCACAATGAGAGAAAAGTGAAGTTGCATCCCCTCAAGCACTCCCCTGCACCCATCAACACAACAGCAAAGTTAGCTTGCATGTTCCCCGTTCTCCCCACTAACCCACCCACCCACCCTCCTCTCTTTCAGGACTTGCAGAGTGCCTAGAGACCCTGGAAATGATGGCAGCGGAGCATGGTACAAACACAAATATCAAAATAGAACTATTCCCCTACTGTCTACAAAACCAAGGAACTACTTCACCTTTGTTTTTTTCCACTTCACATTACAAGAGAAAGACGTCCTTCGTTGGCCCTTTTTACGCACTACCATTCGGTTTACACATTTCATCCTGTTGAGTCTCCCAGTCGGCAAGAGCTATATATTTGGGTGGGTGATCCCAATGAAGTCAATGGAAATAGAGAAGGTGTTAGAACGGTGATGATTGTGTGCTGCAAGTGTCTTTCCCTTGAAGTCCATAGATATCATGGCCTTGACTAGGGGGTGGTCGAAGTGGCCGATAATTTGCTCAGCAGAAAAAATGCAGAATTTTGGGCAAATTCTGCCACTTCGCCTGCTCTGCCCACAGAGAGAAATTGCCAATTTCAGGCTTTTTCTCCCTGAAATTCGGTTTTTTTATGGGAAATGTTTTTTGGTGGCCACAAGAAGTTTCAGACTGAAAACAGATAGTTTGTGAAAAAAACACCATTTCAGATGGTTTGCCAGAAGACATTGATTTTTTCCATTAAATTTTGTTTTAGCGGTCAAAAACATGATATTTCAGGGAAAAAACACATTTCAGGAAGCAAAATCTGCATAGAAAATTGGCACAACAGCCAAAAAATGTCCCTGCAGACAGAACAGAGCTGGAGGCGAATTTAGGCAATATCGTTCCACCAGTAGTGAGGGTAACTTTGCCCACCCCTAGCCTTGACTAGGGGACTGAAAATGAATCTACAGGGACTGGCCACAAAGTCCAGATGAGGGTGTATTAAGAGCTATGCTTTTTCCTTTCTTATTGCTGCTTTTGTTTTCACACCTTAACCTACCTTTCTTCAGTGCAGTGTCTGGGCCCTGTTTTTCACATGTTCTGTTTTTGAGCCCAGTCACAGGCCTCAGAGAAGGCCGGTGCCCTTTGAGGCCTGAATGCTTCCTCTGCCAGTAGCAGGGCCCCAGGGCTTCTGACAGCAGCAAGGGCCCTGTGAGGAGTGGCCTCGAGCGATCAGGTGGGCTCAGCTGAGCCACCTCCACTGGCCTGGGTCCTGTTCCTGAGGCTCCCAGCTCTGTCTGCCTTGACCTCTCCATGCCCCCTGCTCCAGGGCTCACCTGCTGCCGTCGCCGTGCCAACGGAACCCTCAGGCTGGGCAGAGCATTGTGAAATGACAGCCTCCCCTCCCCCGCCGGGGCCTGGGCCCAGGGCTGGGAGCTTGCAAGGCAAAGACACACCTCAGCTCAGCTTCTCCTGAGCTGCTCCAGAGCTCGACCCCCCGGGGCCCCGGGGCCCCAGGGCTGGGGCTCAGAGCAGGAAAGGGCGTTTTATTGGAATGTCCTTTCCTTCTTGATGATTCCTACAAACCGTTTTAAGCTCTGTACATATAGAAAAGCAACATGTGTCATGCCATTTGGGACATGCTGTTCACATGTCTAGCTCCACTAAAACCCTCCTCAGCATATTTCCGAGGCATCAAGGATGAACCAGGAACAGTGCACGGCCCTGACAAATCTGCTTCACTGTCCCAGCTTTAACAGACATCTGAGTGTCACACTACATGGCAGGTCCTGCCAGGGCAACAGCAGGGGAAGCTTCACTCGCACAGTGCTACAGCATGGGCTTCCCTCCTAGTGAACGGGTGCAGCAGGGCAAACTCCTGTCACAGAGAATGGGCACAACCACACTGCAAGCTTCATTCACACATGGTCTGGCTTCCGACAGCAAAGCAAGCCTCCTACATTGCACATACTGCACTGTAAAGCGTTAGTCTTTGGACAGCAGAGCTATCCCTCTGCATCACACATACTGGACACCCTGAAGGGCCTCCTCCAGATTGAATTGTTACTGGATCGCCGTCCTATCCCCCTGCCCCAAACCTCTCCCATTGACTGTCAGCATGCTTCTCCTTACCTTCCTGCAGATACAGCACCCCTCTAGGCCTAACGGATGGCACACCAAGCTTCACGGGGCACTTTAAGGTATTCAGTCTCCACCTTTTATCTGTCCTGCTCCTCATTTCACCACGAAGAACCACTGGCAGTATTTCAACATCATTTTGAAACTGAAGTTATGGAACAGCTACAAAACCAGGGGAATGGCGCGGCAGGGGATTTCATTCCATTTCATTCTGCCCTTTGGCTGTGTGTGCGCAGTGTCAGAAGAGTTTGAGGACTGCAGAAGACACTGGAATAGATTTCTGGGCGAAAGCGCCAGAGATTCTGGCCCCTGCCCCGATCGCCTTACAAACGCCTTACAAACGCCTGGCGGGCAAATGTCTGAGTTGGACACTCAGCGCAGTACCTGAGGAAATTAGAGTGAGGTTTGACTCAGGGACAAGCCTGCCAACCTATGTACTATGGCAGCTGAATGGGGGCATGGGGTCCTCATGTCTCAGGGATCTGCTTCTCTTATCCAAAACATCTTGCCTCCCATCAGCCTTAGCACCTAGCATATGGTAATGAGTGGAGTCTCTACACTTCCCCCGTTGCACATTTGTCAATTCCCAGAGCTCTGTTGCAGACAGGGTAAATGTATCTATGTGTGAGAGAGAGAGGGAGCCAGATAGAGAGAGAGAAAGAGAGAGAGAGAGGGGGGGGGAGCAGGCTCTGACAGTCACAATGAGAGAAAAGTGAAGTTGGATCCCCTCAAGCACTCCCCTGCACCCATCAACACAACAGCAAAGTTAGCTTGCATGTTCCCCGTTCTCCCCACTAACCCACCCACCCACCCTCCTCTCTTTCAGGACTTGCAGAGTGCCTAGAGACCCTGGAAATGATGGCAGCGGAGCATGGTACAAACACAAATATCAAAATAGAACTATTCCCCTACTGTCTACAAAACCAAGGAACTACTTCACCTTTGTTTTTTTCCACTTCACATTACAAGAGAAAGACGTCCTTCGTTGGCCCTTTTTACGCACTACCATTCGGTTTACACATTTCATCCTGTTGAGTCTCCCAGTCGGCAAGAGCTATATATTTGGGTGGGTGATCCCAATGAAGTCAATGGAAATAGAGAAGGTGTTAGAACGGTGATGATTGTGTGCTGCAAGTGTCTTTCCCTTGAAGTCCATAGATATCATGGCCTTGACTAGGAGGTGGTCGAAGTGGCCGATAATTTGCTCAGCAGAAAAAATGCAGAATTTTGGGCAAATTCTGCCACTTCGCCTGCTCTGCCCACAGAGAGAAATTGCCAATTTCAGGCTTTTTCTCCCTGAAATTCGGTTTTTTTATGGGAAATGTTTTTTGGTGGCCACAAGAAGTTTCAGACTGAAAACAGATAGTTTGTGAAAAAAACACCATTTCAGATGGTTTGCCAGAAGACATTGATTTTTTCCATTAAATTTTGTTTTAGCGGTCAAAAACATGATATTTCAGGGAAAAAACACATTTCAGGAAGCAAAATCTGCATAGAAAATTGGCACAACAGCCAAAAAATGTCCCTGCAGACAGAACAGAGCTGGAGGCGAATTTAGGCAATATCGTTCCACCAGTAGTGAGGGTAACTTTGCCCACCCCTAGCCTTGACTAGGGGACTGAAAATGAATCTACAGGGACTGGCCACAAAGTCCAGATGAGGGTGTATTAAGAGCTATGCTTTTTCCTTTCTTATTGCTGCTTTTGTTTTCACACCTTAACCTACCTTTCTTCAGTGCAGTGTCTGGGCCCTGTTTTTCACATGTTCTGTTTTTGAGCCCAGTCACAGGCCTCAGAGAAGGCCGGTGCCCTTTGAGGCCTGAATGCTTCCTCCGCCAGTAGCAGGGCCCCAGGGCTTCTGACAGCAGCAGAGGCCCTGTGAGGAGTGGCCTCGAGCGATCAGGTAGGCTCAGCTGAGCCACCTCCACTGGCCTGGGTCCTGTTCCTGGGGCTCCCAGCTCTGTCTGCCTTGACCTCTCCATGCCCCCTGCTCCAGGGCTCACCTGCTGCCGTCGCCGTGCCAACGGAACCCTCAGGCTGGGCAGAGCATTGTGAAATGACAGCCTCCCCTCCCCCGCCGCTGGGGCCTGGGCCCAGGGCTGGGAGCTTGCAAGGCAAAGACACACCTCAGCTCAGCTTCTCCTGAGCTGCTCCAGAGCTCGACCCCCCGGGGCCCCGGGGCCCCAGGGCTGGGGCTCAGAGCAGGAAAGGGCGTTTTATTGGAATGTCCTTTCCTTCTTGATGATTCCTACAAACCGTTTTAAGCTCTGTACATATAGAAAAGCAACATGTGTCATGCCATTTGGGACATGCTGTTCACATGTCTAGCTCCACTAAAACCCTCCTCAGCATATTTCCGAGGCATCAAGGATGAACCAGGAACAGTGCACGGCCCTGACAAATCTGCTTCACTGTCCCAGCTTTAACAGACATCTGAGTGTCACACTACATGGCAGGTCCTGCCAGGGCAACAGCAGGGGAAGCTTCACTCGCACAGTGCTACAGCATGGGCTTCCCTCCTAGTGAACGGGTGCAGCAGGGCAAACTCCTGTCACAGAGAATGGGCACAACCACACTGCAAGCTTCATTCACACATGGTCTGGCTTCCGACAGCAAAGCAAGCCTCCTACATTGCACATACTGCACTGTAAAGCGTTAGTCTTTGGACAGCAGAGCTATCCCTCTGCATCACACATACTGGACACCCTGAAGGGCCTCCTCCAGATTGAATTGTTACTGGATCGCCGTCCTATCCCCCTGCCCCAAACCTCTCCCATTGACTGTCAGCATGCTTCTCCTTACCTTCCTGCAGATACAGCACCCCTCTAGGCCTAACGGATGGCACACCAAGCTTCACGGGGCACTTTAAGGTATTCAGTCTCCACCTTTTATCTGTCCTGCTCCTCATTTCACCACGAAGAACCACTGGCAGTATTTCAACATCATTTTGAAACTGAAGTTATGGAACAGCTACAAAACCAGGGGAATGGCGCGGCAGGGGATTTCATTCCATTTCATTCTGCCCTTTGGCTGTGTGTGCGCAGTGTCAGAAGAGTTTGAGGACTACAGAAGACACTGGAATAGATTTCTGGGCGAAAGCGCCAGAGATTCTGGCCCCTGCCCCGATCGCCTTACAAACGCCTTACAAACGCCTGGCGGGCAAATGTCTGAGTTGGACACTCAGCGCAGTACCTGAGGAAATTAGAGTGAGGTTTGACTCAGGGACAAGCCTGCCAACCTATGTACTATGGCAGCTGAATGGGGGCATGGGGTCCTCATGTCTCAGGGATCTGCTTCTCTTATCCAAAACATCTTGCCTCCCATCAGCCTTAGCACCTAGCATATGGTAATGAGTGGAGTCTCTACACTTCCCCCGTTGCACATTTGTCAATTCCCAGAGCTCTGTTGCAGACAGGGTAAATGTATCTATGTGTGAGAGAGAGAGGGAGCCAGATAGAGAGAGAGAAAGAGAGAGAGAGAGGGGGGGGAGCAGGCTCTGACAGTCACAATGAGAGAAAAGTGAAGTTGCATCCCCTCAAGCACTCCCCTGCACCCATCAACACAACAGCAAAGTTAGCTTGCATGTT
The DNA here is from genome assembly GCF_040938575.1 of Ambystoma mexicanum. Lineage (NCBI taxonomy): Eukaryota > Metazoa > Chordata > Amphibia > Caudata > Ambystomatidae > Ambystoma > Ambystoma mexicanum. Next base: position 1,096,676,901 of record NC_090941.1, read on the forward strand.
CCCCGTTCTCCCCACTAACCCACCCACCCACCCTCCTCTCTTTCAGGACTTGCAGAGTGCCTAGAGACCCTGGAAATGATGGCAGCGGAGCATGGTACAAACACAAATATCAAAATAGAACTATTCCCCTACTGTCTACAAAACCAAGGAACTACATCACCTTTGTTTTTTTCCACTTCACATTACAAGAGAAAGACGTCCTTCGTTGGCCCTTTTTACGCACTACCATTCGGTTTACACATTTCATCCTGTTGAGTCTCCCAGTCGGCAAGAGCTATATATTTGGGTGGGTGATCCCAATGAAGTCAATGGAAATAGAGAAGGTGTTAGAACGGTGATGATTGTGTGCTGCAAGTGTCTTTCCCTTGAAGTCCATAGATATCATGGCCTTGACTAGGGGGTGGTCGAAGTGGCCGATAATTTGCTCAGCAGAAAAAATGCAGAATTTTGGGCAAATTCTGCCACTTCGCCTGCTCTGCCCACAGAGAGAAATTGCCAATTTCAGGCTTTTTCTCCCTGAAATTCGGTTTTTTTATGGGAAATGTTTTTTGGTGGCCACAAGAAGTTTCAGACTGAAAACAGATAGTTTGTGAAAAAAACACCATTTCAGATGGTTTGCCAGAAGACATTGATTTTTTCCATTAAATTTTGTTTTAGCGGTCAAAAACATGATATTTCAGGGAAAAAACACATTTCAGGAAGCAAAATCTGCATAGAAAATTGGCACAACAGCCAAAAAATGTCCCTGCAGACAGAACAGAGCTGGAGGCGAATTTAGGCAATATCGTTCCACCAGTAGTGAGGGTAACTTTGCCCACCCCTAGCCTTGACTAGGGGACTGAAAATGAATCTACAGGGACTGGCCACAAAGTCCAGATGAGGGTGTATTAAGAGCTATGCTTTTTCCTTTCTTATTGCTGCTTTTGTTTTCACACCTTAACCTACCTTTCTTCAGTGCAGTGTCTGGGCCCTGTTTTTCACATGTTCTGTTTTTGAGCCCAGTCACAGGCCTCAGAGAAGGCCGGTGCCCTTTGAGGCCTGAATGCTTCCTCTGCCAGTAGCAGGGCCCCAGGGCTTCTGACAGCAGCAGAGGCCCTGTGAGGAGTGGCCTCGAGCGATCAGGTGGGCTCAGCTGAGCCACCTCCACTGGCCTGGGTCCTGTTCCTGGGGCTCCCAGCTCTGTCTGCCTTGACCTCTCCATGCCCCCTGCTCCAGGGCTCACCTGCTGCCGTCGCCGTGCCAACGGAACCCTCAGGCTGGGCAGAGCATTGTGAAATGACAGCCTCCCCTCCCCCGCCGGGGCCTGGGCCCAGGGCTGGGAGCTTGCAAGGCAAAGACACACCTCAGCTCAGCTTCTCCTGAGCTGCTCCAGAGCTCGACCCCCCGGGGCCCCGGGGCCCCAGGGCTGGGGCTCAGAGCAGGAAAGGGCATTTTATTGGCATGTCCTTTCCTTCTTGATGATTCCTACAAACCGTTTTAAGCTCTGTACATATAGAAAAGCAACATGTGTCATGCCATTTGGGACATGCTGTTCACATGTCTAGCTCCACTAAAACCCTCCTCAGCTTATTTCCGAGGCATCAAGGATGAACCAGGAACAGTGCACGGCCCTGACAAATCTGCTTCACTGTCCCAGCTTTAACAGACATCTGAGTGTCACACTACATGGCAGGTCCTGCCAGGGCAACAGCAGGTGAAGCTTCACTCGCACAGTGCTACAGCATGGGCTTCCCTCCTAGTGAACGGGTGCAGCAGGGCAAACTCCTGTCACAGAGAATGGGCACAACCACACTGCAAGCTTCATTCACACATGGTCTGGCTTCCGACAGCAAAGCAAGCCTCCTACATTGCACATACTGCACTGTAAAGCGTTAGTCTTTGGACAGCAGAGCTATCCCTCTGCATCACACATACTGGACACCCTGAAGGGCCTCCTCCAGATTGAATTGTTACTGGATCGCCGTCCTATCCCCCTGCCCCAAACCTCTCCCATTGACTGTCAGCATGCTTCTCCTTACATTCCTGCAGATACAGCACCCCTCTAGGCCTAACGGATGGCACACCAAGCTTCACGGGGCACTTTAAGGTATTCAGTCTCCACCTTTTATCTGTCCTGCTCCTCATTTCACCACGAAGAACCACTGGCAGTATTTCAACATCATTTTGAAACTGAAGTTATGGAACAGCTACAAAACCAGGGGAATGGCGCGGCAGGGGATTTCATTCCATTTCATTCTGCCCTTTGGCTGTGTGTGCGCAGTGTCAGAAGAGTTTGAGGACTGCAGAAGACACTGGAATAGATTTCTGGGCGAAAGCGCCAGAGATTCTGGCCCCTGCCCCGATCGCCTTACAAACGCCTTACAAACGCCTGGCGGGCAAATGTCTGAGTTGGACACTCAGCGCAGTACCTGAGGAAATTAGAGTGAGGTTTGACTCAGGGACAAGCCTGCCAACCTATGTACTGTGGCAGCTGAATGGGGGCATGGGGTCCTCATGTCTCAGGGATCTGCTTCTCTTATCCAAAACATCTTGCCTCCCATCAGCCTTAGCACCTAGCATATGGTAATGAGTGGAGTCTCTACACTTCCCCCGTTGCACATTTGTCAATTCCCAGAGCTCTGTTGCAGACAGGGTAAATGTATCTATGTGTGAGAGAGAGAGAGGGAGCCAGATAGAGAGAGAGAAAGAGAGAGAGAGAGGGGGGGGAGCAGGCTCTGACAGTCACAATGAGAGAAAAGTGAAGTTGCATCCCCTCAAGCACTCCCCTGCACCCATCAACACAACAGCAAAGTTAGCTTGCATGTTCCCCGTTCTCCCCACTAACCCACCCACCCACCCTCCTCTCTTTCAGGACTTGCAGAGTGCCTAGAGACCCTGGAAATGATGGCAGCGGAGCATGGTACAAACACAAATATCAAAATAGAACTATTCCCCTACTGTCTACAAAACCAAGGAACTACATCACCTTTGTTTTTTTCCACTTCACATTACAAGAGAAAGACGTCCTTCGTTGGCCCTTTTTACGCACTACCATTCGGTTTACACATTTCATCCTGTTGAGTCTCCCAGTCGGCAAGAGCTATATATTTGGGTGGGTGATCCCAATGAAGTCAATGGAAATAGAGAAGGTGTTAGAACGGTGATGATTGTGTGCTGCAAGTGTCTTTCCCTTGAAGTCCATAGATATCATGGCCTTGACTAGGGGGTGGTCGAAGTGGCCGATAATTTGCTCAGCAGAAAAAATGCAGAATTTTGGGCAAATTCTGCCACTTCGCCTGCTCTGCCCACAGAGAGAAATTGCCAATTTCAGGCTTTTTCTCCCTGAAATTCGGTTTTTTTATGGGAAATGTTTTTTGGTGGCCACAAGAAGTTTCAGACTGAAAACAGATAGTTTGTGAAAAAAACACCATTTCAGATGGTTTGCCAGAAGACATTGATTTTTTCCATTAAATTTTGTTTTAGCGGTCAAAAACATGATATTTCAGGGAAAAAACACATTTCAGGAAGCAAAATCTGCATAGAAAATTGGCACAACAGCCAAAAAATGTCCCTGCAGACAGAACAGAGCTGGAGGCGAATTTAGGCAATATCGTTCCACCAGTAGTGAGGGTAACTTTGCCCACCCCTAGCCTTGACTAGGGGACTGAAAATGAATCTACAGGGACTGGCCACAAAGTCCAGATGAGGGTGTATTAAGAGCTATGCTTTTTCCTTTCTTATTGCTGCTTTTGTTTTCACACCTTAACCTACCTTTCTTCAGTGCAGTGTCTGGGCCCTGTTTTTCACATGTTCTGTTTTTGAGCCCAGTCACAGGCCTCAGAGAAGGCCGGTGCCCTTTGAGGCCTGAATGCTTCCTCTGCCAGTAGCAGGGCCCCAGGGCTTCTGACAGCAGCAAGGGCCCTGTGAGGAGTGGCCTCGAGCGATCAGGTGGGCTCAGCTGAGCCACCTCCACTGGCCTGGGTCCTGTTCCTGGGGCTCCCAGCTCTGTCTGCCTTGACCTCTCCATGCCCCCTGCTCCAGGGCTCACCTGCTGCCGTCGCCGTGCCAACGGAACCCTCAGGCTGGGCAGAGCATTGTGAAATGACAGCCTCCCCTCCCCCGCCGGGGAACTGGGCCCAGGGCTGGGAGCTTGCAAGGCAAAGACACACCTCAGCTCAGCTTCTCCTGAGCTGCTCCAGAGCTCGACCCCCCGGGGCCCCGGGGCCCCAGGGCTGGGGCTCAGAGCAGGAAAGGGCGTTTTATTGGAATGTCCTTTCCTTCTTGATGATTCCTACAAACCGTTTTAAGCTCTGTACATATAGAAAAGCAACATGTGTCATGCCATTTGGGACATGCTGTTCACATGTCTAGCTCCACTAAAACCCTCCTCAGCATATTTCCGAGGCATCAAGGATGAACCAGGAACAGTGCACGGCCCTGACAAATCTGCTTCACTGTCCCAGCTTTAACAGACATCTGAGTGTCACACTACATGGCAGGTCCTGCCAGGGCAACAGCAGGGGAAGCTTCACTCGCACAGTGCTACAGCATGGGCTTCCCTCCTAGTGAACGGGTGCAGCAGGGCAAACTCCTGTCACAGAGAATGGGCACAACCACACTGCAAGCTTCATTCACACATGGTCTGGCTTCCGACAGCAAAGCAAGCCTCCTACATTGCACATACTGCACTGTAAAGCGTTAGTCTTTGGACAGCAGAGCTATCCCTCTGCATCACACATACTGGACACCCTGAAGGGCCTCCTCCAGATTGAATTGTTACTGGATCGCCGTCCTATCCCCCTGCCCCAAACCTCTCCCATTGACTGTCAGCATGCTTCTCCTTACCTTCCTGCAGATACAGCACCCCTCTAGGCCTAACGGATGGCACACCAAGCTTCACGGGGCACTTTAAGGTATTCAGTCTCCACCTTTTATCTGTCCTGCTCCTCATTTCACCACGAAGAACCACTGGCAGTATTTCAACATCATTTTGAAACTGAAGTTATGGAACAGCTACAAAACCAGGGGAATGGCGCGGCAGGGGATTTCATTCCATTTCATTCTGCCCTTTGGCTGTGTGTGCGCAGTGTCAGAAGAGTTTGAGGACTGCAGAAGACACTGGAATAGATTTCTGGGCGAAAGCGCCAGAGATTCTGGCCCCTGCCCCGATCGCCTTACAAACGCCTTACAAACGCCTGGCGGGCAAATGTCTGAGTTGGACACTAAGCGCAGTACCTGAGGAAATTAGAGTGAGGTTTGACTCAGGGACAAGCCTGCCAACCTATGTACTATGGCAGCTGAATGGGGGCATGGGGTCCTCATGTCTCAGGGATCTGCTTCTCTTATCCAAAACATCTTGCCTCCCATCAGCCTTAGCACCTAGCATATGGTAATGAGTGGAGTCTCTACACTTCCCCCGTTGCACATTTGTCAATTCCCAGAGCTCTGTTGCAGACAGGGTAAATGTATCTATGTGTGAGAGAGAGAGTTAGCCAGATAGAGAGAGAGAAAGAGAGAGAGAGAGGGGGGGGGGGGAGCAGGCTCTGACAGTCACAATGAGAGAAAAGTGAAGTTGCATCCCCTCAAGCACTCCCCTGCACCCATCAACACAACAGCAAAGTTAGCTTGCATGTTCCCCGTTCTCCCCACTAACCCACCCACCCACCCTCCTCTCTTTCAGGACTTGCAGAGTGCCTAGAGACCCTGGAAATGATGGCAGCGGAGCATGGTACAAACACAAATATCAAAATAGAACTATTCCCCTACTGTCTACAAAACCAAGGAACTACATCACCTTTGTTTTTTTCCACTTCACATTACAAGAGAAAGACGTCCTTCGTTGGCCCTTTTTACGCACTACCATTCGGTTTACACATTTCATCCTGTTGAGTCTCCCAGTCGGCAAGAGCTATATATTTGGGTGGGTGATCCCAATGAAGTCAATGGAAATAGAGAAGGTGTTAGAACGGTGATGATTGTGTGCTGCAAGTGTCTTTCCCTTGAAGTCCATAGATATCATGGCCTTGACTAGGGGGTGGTCGAAGTGGCCGATAATTTGCTCAGCAGAAAAAATGCAGAATTTTGGGCAAATTCTGCCACTTCGCCTGCTCTGCCCACAGAGAGAAATTGCCAATTTCAGGCTTTTTCTCCCTGAAATTCGGTTTTTTTATGGGAAATGTTTTTTGGTGGCCACAAGAAGTTTCAGACTGAAAACAGATAGTTTGTGAAAAAAACACCATTTCAGATGGTTTGCCAGAAGACATTGATTTTTTCCATTAAATTTTGTTTTAGCGGTCAAAAACATGATATTTCAGGGAAAAAACACATTTCAGGAAGCAAAATCTGCATAGAAAATTGGCACAACAGCCAAAAAATGTCCCTGCAGACAGAACAGAGCTGGAGGCGAATTTAGGCAATATCGTTCCACCAGTAGTGAGGGTAACTTTGCCCACCCCTAGCCTTGACTAGGGGACTGAAAATGAATCTACAGGGACTGGCCACAAAGTCCAGATGAGGGTGTATTAAGAGCTATGCTTTTTCCTTTCTTATTGCTGCTTTTGTTTTCACACCTTAACCTACCTTTCTTCAGTGCAGTGTCTGGGCCCTGTTTTTCACATGTTCTGTTTTTGAGCCCAGTCACAGGCCTCAGAGAAGGCCGGTGCCCTTTGAGGCCTGAATGCTTCCTCTGCCAGTAGCAGGGCCCCAGGGCTTCTGACAGCAGCAAGGGCCCTGTGAGGAGTGGCCTCGAGCGATCAGGTGGGCTCAGCTGAGCCACCTCCACTGGCCTGGGTCCTGTTCCTGGGGCTCCCAGCTCTGTCTGCCTTGACCTCTCCATGCCCCCTGCTCCAGGGCTCACCTGCTGCCGTCGCCGTGTCAACGGAACCCTCAGGCTGGGCAGAGCATTGTGAAATGACAGCCTCCCCTCCCCCGCCGGGGCCTGGGCCCAGGGCTGGGAGCTTGCAAGGCAAAGACACACCTCAGCTCAGCTTCTCCTGAGCTGCTCCAGAGCTCGACCCCCCGGGGCCCCGGGGCCCCAGGGCTGGGGCTCAGAGCAGGAAAGGGCGTTTTATTGGAATGTCCTTTCCTTCTTGATGATTCCTACAAACCGTTTTAAGCTCTGTACATATAGAAAAGCAACATGTGTCATGCCATTTGGGACATGCTGTTCACATGTCTAGCTCCACTAAAACCCTCCTCAGCATATTTCCGAGGCATCAAGGATGAACCAGGAACAGTGCACGGCCCTGACAAATCTGCTTCACTGTCCCAGCTTTAACAGACATCTGAGTGTCACACTACATGGCAGGTCCTGCCAGGGCAACAGCAGGGGAAGCTTCACTCGCACAGTGCTACAGCATGGGCTTCCCTCCTAGTGAACGGGTGCAGCAGGGCAAACTCCTGTCACAGAGAATGGGCACAACCACACTGCAAGCTTCATTCACACATGGTCTGGCTTCCGACAGCAAAGCAAGCCTCCTACATTGCACATACTGCACTGTAAAGCGTTAGTCTTTGGACAGCAGAGCTATCCCTCTGCATCACACATACTGGACACCCTGAAGGGCCTCCTCCAGATTGAATTGTTACTGGATCGCCGTCCTATCCCCCTGCCCCAAACCTCTCCCATTGACTGTCAGCATGCTTCTCCTTACCTTCCTGCAGATACAGCACCCCTCTAAGCCTAACGGATGGCACACCAAGCTTCACGGGGCACTTTAAGGTATTCAGTCTCCACCTTTTATCTGTCCTGCTCCTCATTTCACCACGAAGAACCACTGGCAGTATTTCAACATCATTTTGAAACTGAAGTTATGGAACAGCTACAAAACCAGGGGAATGGCGCGGCAGGGGATTTCATTCCATTTCATTCTGCCCTTTGGCTGTGTGTGCGCAGTGTCAGAAGAGTTTGAGGACTGCAGAAGACACTGGAATAGATTTCTGGGCGAAAGCGCCAGAGATTCTGGCCCCTGCCCCGATCGCCTTACAAACGCCTTACAAACGCCTGGCGGGCAAATGTCTGAGTTGGACACTCAGCGCAGTACCTGAGGAAATTAGAGTGAGGTTTGACTCAGGGACAAGCCTGCCAACCTATGTACTATGGCAGCTGAATGGGGGCATGGGGTCCTCATGTCTCAGGGATCTGCTTCTCTTATCCAAAACATCTTGCCTCCCATCAGCCTTAGCACCTAGCATATGGTAATGAGTGGAGTCTCTACACTTCCCCCGTTGCACATTTGTCAATTCCCAGAGCTCTGTTGCAGACAGGGTAAATGTATCTATGTGTGAGAGAGAGAGGGAGCCAGATAGAGAGAGAGAAAGAGAGAGAGAGAGGGGGGGGGAGCAGGCTCTGACAGTCACAATGAGAGAAAAGTGAAGTTGCATCCCCTCAAGCACTCCCCTGCACCCATCAACACAACAGCAAAGTTAGCTTGCATGTTCCCCGTTCTCCCCACTAACCCACCCACCCACCCTCCTCTCTTTCAGGACTTGCAGAGTGCCTAGAGACCCTGGAAATGATGGCAGCGGAGCATGGTACAAACACAAATATCAAAATAGAACTATTCCCCTACTGTCTACAAAACCAAGGAACTACTTCACCTTTGTTTTTTTCCACTTCACATTACAAGAGAAAGACGTCCTTCGTTGGCCCTTTTTACGCACTACCATTCGGTTTACACATTTCATCCTGTTGAGTCTCCCAGTCGGCAAGAGCTATATATTTGGGTGGGTGATCCCAATGAAGTCAATGGAAATAGAGAAGGTGTTAGAACGGTGATGATTGTGTGCTGCAAGTGTCTTTCCCTTGAAGTCCATAGATATCATGGCCTTGACTAGGGGGTGGTCGAAGTGGCCGATAATTTGCTCAGCAGAAAAAATGCAGAATTTTGGGCAAATTCTGCCACTTCGCCTGCTCTGCCCACAGAGAGAAATTGCCAATTTCAGGCTTTTTCTCCCTGAAATTCGGTTTTTTTATGGGAAATGTTTTTTGGTGGCCACAAGAAGTTTCAGACTGAAAACAGATAGTTTGTGAAAAAAAACACCATTTCAGATGGTTTGCCAGAAGACATTGATTTTTTCCATTAAATTTTGTTTTAGCGGTCAAAAACATGATATTTCAGGGAAAAAACACATTTCAGGAAGCAAAATCTGCATAGAAAATTGGCACAACAGCCAAAAAATGTCCCTGCAGACAGAACAGAGCTGGAGGCGAATTTAGGCAATATCGTTCCACCAGTAGTGAGGGTAACTTTGCCCACCCCTAGCCTTGACTAGGGGACTGAAAATGAATCTACAGGGACTGGCCACAAAGTCCAGATGAGGGTGTATTAAGAGCTATGCTTTTTCCTTTCTTATTGCTGCTTTTGTTTTCACACCTTAACCTACCTTTCTTCAGTGCAGTGTCTGGGCCCTGTTTTTCACATGTTCTGTTTTTGAGCCCAGTCACAGGCCTCAGAGAAGGCCGGTGCCCTTTGAGGCCTGAATGCTTCCTCCGCCAGTAGCAGGGCCCCAGGGCTTCTGACAGCAGCAAGGGCCCTGTGAGGAGTGGCCTCGAGCGATCAGGTGGGCTCAGCTGAGCCACCTCCACTGGCCTGGGTCCTGTTCCTGGGGCTCCCAGCTCTGTCTGCCTTGACCTCTCCATGCCCCCTGCTCCAGGGCTCACCTGCTGCCGTCGCCGTGCCAACGGAACCCTCAGGCTGGGCAGAGCATTGTGAAATGACAGTCTCCCCTCCCCCGCCGCTGGGGCCTGGGCCCAGGGCTGGGAGCTTGCAAGGCAAAGACACACCTCAGCTCAGCTTCTCCTGAGCTGCTCCAGAGCTCGACCCCCCGGGGCCCCGGGGCCCCAGGGCTGGGGCTCAGAGCAGGAAAGGGCGTTTTATTGGAATGTCCTTTCCTTCTTGATGATTCCTACAAACCGTTTTAAGCTCTGTACATATAGAAAAGCAACATGTGTCATGCCATTTGGGACATGCTGTTCACATGTCTAGCTCCACTAAAACCCTCCTCAGCATATTTCCGAGGCATCAAGGATGAACCAGGAACAGTGCACGGCCCTGACAAATCTGCTTCACTGTCCCAGCTTTAACAGACATCTGAGTGTCACACTACATGGCAGGTCCTGCCAGGGCAACAGCAGGGGAAGCTTCACTCGCACAGTGCTACAGCATGGGCTTCCCTCCTAGTGAACGGGTGCAGCAGGGCAAACTCCTGTCACAGAGAATGGGCACAACCACACTGCAAGCTTCATTCACACATGGTCTGGCTTCCAACAGCAAAGCAAGCCTCCTACATTGCACATACTGCACTGTAAAGCGTTAGTCTTTGGACAGCAGAGCTATCCCTCTGCATCACACATACTGGACACCCTGAAGGGCCTCCTCCAGATTGAATTGTTACTGGATCGCCGTCCTATCCCCCTGCCCCAAACCTCTCCCATTGACTGTCAGCATGCTTCTCCTTACCTTCCTGCAGATACAGCACCCCTCTAGGCCTAACGGATGGCACACCAAGCTTCACGGGGCACTTTAAGGTATTCAGTCTCCACCTTTTATCTGTCCTGCTCCTCATTTCACCACGAAGAACCACTGGCAGTATTTCAACATCATTTTGAAACTGAAGTTATGGAACAGCTACAAAACCAGGGGAATGGCGCGGCAGGGGATTTCATTCCATTTCATTCTGCCCTTTGGCTGTGTGTGCGCAGTGTCAGAAGAGTTTGAGGACTGCAGAAGACACTGGAATAGATTTCTGGGCGAAAGCGCCAGAGATTCTGGCCCCTGCCCCGATCGCCTTACAAACGCCTTACAAACGCCTGGCGGGCAAATGTCTGAGTTGGACACTCAGCGCAGTACCTGAGGAAATTAGAGTGAGGTTTGACTCAGGGACAAGCCTGCCAACCTATGTACTATGGCAGCTGAATGGGGGCATGGGGTCCTCATGTCTCAGGGATCTGCTTCTCTTATCCAAAACATCTTGCCTCCCATCAGCCTTAGCACCTAGCATATGGTAATGAGTGGAGTCTCTACACTTCCCCCGTTGCACATTTGTCAATTCCCAGAGCTCTGTTGCAGACAGGGTAAATGTATCTATGTGTGAGAGAGAGAGGGAGCCAGATAGAGAGAGAGAAAGAGAGAGAGAGAGGGGGGGGGAGCAGGCTCTGACAGTCACAATGAGAGAAAAGTGAAGTTGCATCCCCTCAAGCACTCCCCTGCACCCATCAACACAACAGCAAAGTTAGCTTGCATGTTCCCCGTTCTCCCCACTAACCCACCCACCCACCCTCCTCTCTTTCAGGACTTGCAGAGTGCCTAGAGACCCTGGAAATGATGGCAGCGGAGCATGGTACAAACACAAATATCAAAATAGAACTATTCCCCTACTGTCTACAAAACCAAGGAACTACTTCACCTTTGTTTTTTTCCACTTCACATTACAAGAGAAAGACGTCCTTCGTTGGCCCTTTTTACGCACTACCATTCGGTTTACACATTTCATCCTGTTGAGTCTCCCAGTCGGCAAGAGCTATATATTTGGGTGGGTGATCCCAATGAAGTCAATGGAAATAGAGAAGGTGTTAGAACGGTGATGATTGTGTGCTGCAAGTGTCTTTCCCTTGAAGTCCATAGATATCATGGCCTTGACTAGGGGGTGGTCGAAGTGGCCGATAATTTGCTCAGCAGAAAAAATGCAGAATTTTGGGCAAATTCTGCCACTTCGCCTGCTCTGCCCACAGAGAGAAATTGCCAATTTCAGGCTTTTTCTCCCTGAAATTCGGTTTTTTTATGGGAAATGTTTTTTGGTGGCCACAAGAAGTTTCAGACTGAAAACAGATAGTTTGTGAAAAAAACACCATTTCAGATGGTTTGCCAGAAGACATTGATTTTTTCCATTAAATTTTGTTTTAGCGGTCAAAAACATGATATTTCAGGGAAAAAACACATTTCAGGAAGCAAAATCTGCATAGAAAATTGGCACAACAGCCAAAAAATGTCCCTGCAGACAGAACAGAGCTGGAGGCGAATTTAGGCAATATCGTTCCACCAGTAGTGAGGGTAACTTTGCCCACCCCTAGCCTTGACTAGGGGACTGAAAATGAATCTACAGGGACTGGCCACAAAGTCCAGATGAGGGTGTATTAAGAGCTATGCTTTTTCCTTTCTTATTGCTGCTTTTGTTTTCACACCTTAACCTACCTTTCTTCAGTGCAGTGTCTGGGCCCTGTTTTTCACATGTTCTGTTTTTGAGCCCAGTCACAGGCCTCAGAGAAGGCCGGTGCCCTTTGAGGCCTGAATGCTTCCTCTGCCAGTAGCAGGGCCCCAGGGCTTCTGACAGCAGCAAGGGCCCTGTGAGGAGTGGCCTCGAGCGATCAGGTGGACTCAGCTGAGCCACCTCCACTGGCCTGGGTCCTGTTCCTGGGGCTCCCAGCTCTGTCTGCCTTGACCTCTCCATGCCCCCTGCTCCAGGGCTCACCTGCTGCCGTCGCCGTGCCAACGGAACCCTCAGGCTGGGCAGAGCATTGTGAAATGACAGCCTCCCCTCCCCCGCCGGGGCCTGGGCCCAGGGCTGGGAGCTTGCAAGGCAAAGACACACCTCAGCTCAGCTTCTCCTGAGCTGCTCCAGAGCTCGACCCCCCGGGGCCCCGGGGCCCCAGGGCTGGGGCTCAGAGCAGGAAAGGGCATTTTATTGGAATGTCCTTTCCTTCTTGATGATTCCTACAAACCGTTTTAAGCTCTGTACATATAGAAAAGCAACATGTGTCATGCCATTTGGGACATGCTGTTCACATGTCTAGCTCCACTAAAACCCTCCTCAGCATATTTCCGAGGCATCAAGGATGAACCAGGAACAGTGCACGGCCCTGACAAATCTGCTTCACTGTCCCAGCTTTAACAGACATCTGAGTGTCACACTACATGGCAGGTCCTGCCAGGGCAACAGCAGGGGAAGCTTCACTCGCACAGTGCTACAGCATGGGCTTCCCTCCTAGTGAACGGGTGCAGCAGGGCAAACTCCTGTCACAGAGAATGGGCACAACCACACTGCAAGCTTCATTCACACATGGTCTGGCTTCCGACAGCAAAGCAAGCCTCCTACATTGCACATACTGCACTGTAAAGCGTTAGTCTTTGGACAGCAGAGCTATCCCTCTGCATCACACATACTGGACACCCTGAAGGGCCTCCTCCAGATTGAATTGTTACTGGATCGCCGTCCTATCCCCCTGCCCCAAACCTCTCCCATTGACTGTCAGCATGCTTCTCCTTACCTTCCTGCAGATACAGCACCCCTCTAGGCCTAACGGATGGCACACCAAGCTTCACGGGGCACTTTAAGGTATTCAGTCTCCACCTTTTATCTGTCCTGCTCCTCATTTCACCACGAAGAACCACTGGCAGTATTTCAACATCATTTTGAAACTGAAGTTATGGAACAGCTACAAAACCAGGGGAATGGCGCGGCAGGGGATTTCATTCCATTTCATTCTGCCCTTTGGCTGTGTGTGCGCAGTGTCAGAAGAGTTTGAGGACTGCAGAAGACACTGGAATAGATTTCTGGGCGAAAGCGCCAGAGATTCTGGCCCCTGCCCCGATCGCCTTACAAACGCCTTACAAACGCCTGGCGGGCAAATGTCTGAGTTGGACACTCAGCGCAGTACCTGAGGAAATTAGAGTGAGGTTTGACTCAGGGACAAGCCTGCCAACCTATGTACTATGGCAGCTGAATGGGGGCATGGGGTCCTCATGTCTCAGGGATCTGCTTCTCTTATCCAAAACATCTTGCCTCCCATCAGCCTTAGCACCTAGCATATGGTAATGAGTGGAGTCTCTACACTTCCCCCGTTGCACATTTGTCAATTCCCAGAGCTCTGTTGCAGACAGGGTAAATGTATCTATGTGTGAGAGAGAGAGGGAGCCAGATAGAGAGAGAGAAAGAGAGAGAGAGAGGGGGGGGGGGAGCAGGCTCTGACAGTCACAATGAGAGAAAAGTGAAGTTGCATCCCCTCAAGCACTCCCCTGCACCCATCAACACAACAGCAAAGTTAGCTTGCATGATCCCCGTTCTCCCCACTAACCCACCCACCCACCCTCCTCTCTTTCAGGACTTGCAGAGTGCCTAGAGACCCTGGAAATGATGGCAGCGGAGCATGGTACAAACACAAATATCAAAATAGAACTATTCCCCTACTGTCTACAAAACCAAGGAACTACTTCACCTTTGTTTTTTTCCACTTCACATTACAAGAGAAAGACGTCCTTCGTTGGCCCTTTTTACGCACTACCATTCGGTTTACACATTTCATCCTGTTGAGTCTCCCAGTCGGCAAGAGCTATATATTTGGGTGGGTGATCCCAATGAAGTCAATGGAAATAGAGAAGGTGTTAGAACGGTGATGATTGTGTGCTGCAAGTGTCTTTCCCTTGAAGTCCATAGATATCATGGCCTTGACTAGGGGGTGGTCGAAGTGGCCGATAATTTGCTCAGCAGAAAAAATGCAGAATTTTGGGCAAATTCTGCCACTTCGCCTGCTCTGCCCACAGAGAGAAATTGCCAATTTCAGGCTTTTTCTCCCTGAAATTCGGTTTTTTTATGGGAAATGTTTTTTGGTGGCCACAAGAAGTTTCAGACTGAAAACAGATAGTTTGTGAAAAAAACACCATTTCAGATGGTTTGCCAGAAGACATTGATTTTTTCCATTAAATTTTGTTTTAGCGGTCAAAAACATGATATTTCAGGGAAAAAACACATTTCAGGAAGCAAAATCTGCATAGAAAATTGGCACAACAGCCAAAAAATGTCCCTGCAGACAGAACAGAGCTGGAGGCGAATTTAGGCAATATCGTTCCACCAGTAGTGAGGGTAACTTTGCCCACCCCTAGCCTTGACTAGGGGACTGAAAATGAATCTACAGGGACTGGCCACAAAGTCCAGATGAGGGTGTATTAAGAGCTATGCTTTTTCCTTTCTTATTGCTGCTTTTGTTTTCACACCTTAACCTACCTTTCTTCAGTGCAGTGTCTGGGCCCTGTTTTTCACATGTTCTGTTTTTGAGCCCAGTCACAGGCCTCAGAGAAGGCCGGTGCCCTTTGAGGCCTGAATGCTTCCTCTGCCAGTAGCAGGGCCCCAGGGCTTCTGACAGCAGCAAGGGCCCTGTGAGGAGTGGCCTCGAGCGATCAGGTGGGCTCAGCTGAGCCACCTCCACTGGCCTGGGTCCTGTTCCTGGGGCTCCCAGCTCTGTCTGCCTTGACCTCTCCATGCCCCCTGCTCCAGGGCTCACCTGCTGCCGTCGCCGTGCCAACGGAACCCTCAGGCTGGGCAGAGCATTGTGAAATGACAGCCTCCCCTCCCCCGCCGGGGCCTGGGCCCAGGGCTGGGAGCTTGCAAGGCAAAGACACACCTCAGCTCAGCTTCTCCTGAGCTGCTCCAGAGCTCGACCCCCCGGGGCCCCGGGGCCCCAGGGCTGGGGCTCAGAGCAGGAAAGGGCATTTTATTGGAATGTCCTTTCCTTCTTGATGATTCCTACAAACCGTTTTAAGCTCTGTACATATAGAAAAGCAACATGTGTCATGCCATTTGGGACATGCTGTTCACATGTCTAGCTCCACTAAAACCCTCCTCAGCATATTTCCGAGGCATCAAGGATGAACCAGGAACAGTGCACGGCCCTGACAAATCTGCTTCACTGTCCCAGCTTTAACAGACATCTGAGTATCACACTACATGGCAGGTCCTGCCAGGGCAACAGCAGGGGAAGCTTCACTCGCACAGTGCTACAGCATGGGCTTCCCTCCTAGTGAACGGGTGCAGCAGGGCAAACTCCTGTCACAGAGAATGGGCACAACCACACTGCAAGCTTCATTCACACATGGTCTGGCTTCCGACAGCAAAGCAAGCCTCCTACATTGCACATACTGCACTGTAAAGCGTTAGTCTTTGGACAGCAGAGCTATCCCTCTGCATCACACATACTGGACACCCTGAAGGGCCTCCTCCAGATTGAATTGTTACTGGATCGCCGTCCTATCCCCCTGCCCCAAACCTCTCCCATTGACTGTCAGCATGCTTCTCCTTACCTTCCTGCAGATACAGCACCCCTCTAGGCCTAACGGATGGCACACCAAGCTTCACGGGGCACTTTAAGGTATTCAGTCTCCACCTTTTATCTGTCCTGCTCCTCATTTCACCACGAAGAACCACTGGCAGTATTTCAACATCATTTTGAAACTGAAGTTATGGAACAGCTACAAAACCAGGGGAATGGCGCGGCAGGGGATTTCATTCCATTTCATTCTGCCCTTTGGCTGCGTGTGCGCAGTGTCAGAAGAGTTTGAGGACTGCAGAAGACACTGGAATAGATTTCTGGGCGAAAGCGCCAGAGATTCTGGCCCCTGCCCCGATCGCCTTACAAACGCCTTACAAACACCTGGCGGGCAAATGTCTGAGTTGGACACTCAGCGCAGTACCTGAGGAAATTAGAGTGAGGTTTGACTCAGGGACAAGCCTGCCAACCTATGTACTATGGCAGCTGAATGGGGGCATGGGGTCCTCATGTCTCAGGGATCTGCTTCTCTTATCCAAAACATCTTGCCTCCCATCAGCCTTAGCACCTAGCATATGGTAATGAGTGGAGTCTCTACACTTCCCCCGTTGCACATTTGTCAATTCCCAGAGCTCTGTTGCAGACAGGGTAAATGTATCTATGTGTGAGAGAGAGAGGGAGCCAGATAGAGAGAGAGAAAGAGAGAGAGAGAGGGGGGGGGGGGAGCAGGCTCTGACAGTCACAATGAGAGAAAAGTGAAGTTGCATCCCCTCAAGCACTCCCCTGCACCCATCAACACAACAGCAAAGTTAGCTTGCATGTTCCCCGTTCTCCCCACTAACCCACCCACCAACCCTCCTCTCTTTCAGGACTTGCAGAGTGCCTAGAGACCCTGGAAATGATGGCAGCGGAGCATGGTACAAACACAAATATCAAAATAGAACTATTCCCCTACTGTCTACAAAACCAAGGAACTACTTCACCTTTGTTTTTTTCCACTTCACATTACAAGAGAAAGACGTCCTTCGTTGGCCCTTTTTACGCACTACCATTCGGTTTACACATTTCATCCTGTTGAGTCTCCCAGTCGGCAAGAGCTATATATTTGGGTGGGTGATCCCAATGAAGTCAATGGAAATAGAGAAGGTGTTAGAACGGTGATGATTGTGTGCTGCAAGTGTCTTTCCCTTGAAGTCCATAGATATCATGGCCTTGACTAGGGGGTGGTCGAAGTGGCCGATAATTTGCACAGCAGAAAAAATGCAGAATTTTGGGCAAATTCTGCCACTTCGCCTGCTCTGCCCACAGAGAGAAATTGCCAATTTCAGGCTTTTTCTCCCTGAAATTCGGTTTTTTTATGGGAAATGTTTTTTGGTGGCCACAAGAAGTTTCAGACTGAAAACAGATAGTTTGTGAAAAAAACACCATTTCAGATGGTTTGCCAGAAGACATTGATTTTTTCCATTAAATTTTGTTTTAGCGGTCAAAAACATGATATTTCAGGGAAAAAACACATTTCAGGAAGCAAAATCTGCATAGAAAATTGGCACAACAGCCAAAAAATGTCCCTGCAGACAGAACAGAGCTGGAGGCGAATTTAGGCAATATCGTTCCACCAGTAGTGAGGGTAACTTTGCCCACCCCTAGCCTTGACTAGGGGACTGAAAATGAATCTACAGGGACTGGCCACAAAGTCCAGATGAGGGTGTATTAAGAGCTATGCTTTTTCCTTTCTTATTGCTGCTTTTGTTTTCACACCTTAACCTACCTTTCTTCAGTGCAGTGTCTGGGCCCTGTTTTTCACATGTTCTGTTTTTGAGCCCAGTCACAGGCCTCAGAGAAGGCCGGTGCCCTTTGAGGCCTGAATGCTTCCTCTGCCAGTAGCAGGGCCCCAGGGCTTCTGACAGCAGCAAGGGCCCTGTGAGGAGTGGCCTCGAGCGATCAGGTGGGCTCAGCTGAGCCACCTCCACTGGCCTGGGTCCTGTTCCTGGGGCTCCCAGCTCTGTCTGCCTTGACCTCTCCATGCCCCCTGCTCCAGGGCTCACCTGCTGCCGTCGCCGTGCCAACGGAACCCTCAGGCTGGGCAGAGCATTGTGAAATGACAGCCTCCCCTCCCCCGCCGGGGCCTGGGCCCAGGGCTGGGAGCTTGCAAGGCAAAGACACACCTCAGCTCAGCTTCTCCTGAGCTGCTCCAGAGCTCGACCCCCCGGGGCCCCGGGGCCCCAGGGCTGGGGCTCAGAGCAGGAAAGGGCATTTTATTGGAATGTCCTTTCCTTCTTGATGATTCCTACAAACCGTTTTAAGCTCTGTACATATAGAAAAGCAACATGTGTCATGCCATTTGGGACATGCTGTTCACATGTCTAGCTCCACTAAAACCCTCCTCAGCATATTTCCGAGGCATCAAGGATGAACCAGGAACAGTGCACGGCCCTGACAAATCTGCTTCACTGTCCCAGCTTTAACAGACATCTGAGTGTCACACTACATGGCAGGTCCTGCCAGGGCAACAGCAGGGGAAGCTTCACTCGCACAGTGCTACAGCATGGGCTTCCCTCCTAGTGAACGGGTGCAGCAGGGCAAACTCCTGTCACAGAGAATGGGCACAACCACACTGCAAGCTTCATTCACACATGGTCTGGCTTCCGACAGCAAAGCAAGCCTCCTACATTGCACATACTGCACTGTAAAGCGTTAGTCTTTGGACAGCAGAGCTATCCCTCTGCATCACACATACTGGACACCCTGAAGGGCCTCCTCCAGATTGAATTGTTACTGGATCGCCGTCCTATCCCCCTGCCCCAAACCTCTCCCATTGACTGTCAGCATGCTTCTCCTTACCTTCCTGCAGATACAGCACCCCTCTAGGCCTAACGGATGGCACACCAAGCTTCACGGGGCACTTTAAGGTATTCAGTCTCCACCTTTTATCTGTCCTGCTCCTCATTTCACCACGAAGAACCACTGGCAGTATTTCAACATCATTTTGAAACTGAAGTTATGGAACAGCTACAAAACCAGGGGAATGGCGCGGCAGGGGATTTCATTCCATTTCATTCTGCCCTTTGGCTGTGTGTGCGCAGTGTCAGAAGAGTTTGAGGACTGCAGAAGACACTGGAATAGATTTCTGGGCGAAAGCGCCAGAGATTCTGGCCCCTGCCCCGATCGCCTTACAAACGCCTTACAAACGCCTGGCGGGCAAATGTCTGAGTTGGACACTCAGCGCAGTACCTGAGGAAATTAGAGTGAGGTTTGACTCAGGGACAAGCCTGCCAACCTATGTACTATGGCAGCTGAATGGGGGCATGGGGTCCTCATGTCTCAGGGATCTGCTTCTCTTATCCAAAACATCTTGCCTCCCATCAGCCTTAGCACCTAGCATATGGTAATGAGTGGAGTCTCTACACTTCCCCCGTTGCACATTTGTCAATTCCCAGAGCTCTGTTGCAGACAGGGTAAATGTATCTATGTGTGAGAGAGAGAGGGAGCCAGATAGAGAGAGAGAAAGAGAGAGAGAGAGGGGGGGGGAGCAGGCTCTGACAGTCACAATGAGAGAAAAGTGAAGTTGCATCCCCTCAAGCACTCCCCTGCACCCATCAACACAACAGCAAAGTTAGCTTGCATGATCCCCGTTCTCCCCACTAACCCACCCACCCACCCTCCTCTCTTTCAGGACTTGCAGAGTGCCTAGAGACCCTGGAAATGATGGCAGCGGAGCATGGTACAAACACAAATATCAAAATAGAACTATTCCCCTACTGTCTACAAAACCAAGGAACTACTTCACCTTTGTTTTTTTCCACTTCACATTACAAGAGAAAGACGTCCTTCGTTGGCCCTTTTTACGCACTACCATTCGGTTTACACATTTCATCCTGTTGAGTCTCCCAGTCGGCAAGAGCTATATATTTGGGTGGGTGATCCCAATGAAGTCAATGGAAATAGAGAAGGTGTTAGAACGGTGATGATTGTGTGCTGCAAGTGTCTTTCCCTTGAAGTCCATAGATATCATGGCCTTGACTAGGGGGTGGTCGAAGTGGCCGATAATTTGCTCAGCAGAAAAAATGCAGAATTTTGGGCAAATTCTGCCACTTCGCCTGCTCTGCCCACAGAGAGAAATTGCCAATTTCAGGCTTTTTCTCCCTGAAATTCGTTTTTTTTATGGGAAATGTTTTTTGGTGGCCACAAGAAGTTTCAGACTGAAAACAGATAGTTTGTGAAAAAAACACCATTTCAGATGGTTTGCCAGAAGACATTGATTTTTTCCATTAAATTTTGTTTTAGCAGTCAAAAACATGATATTTCAGGGAAAAAACACATTTCAGGAAGCAAAATCTGCATAGAAAATTGGCACAACAGCCAAAAAATGTCCCTGCAGACAGAACAGAGCTGGAGGCGAATTTAGGCAATATCGTTCCACCAGTAGTGAGGGTAACTTTGCCCACCCCTAGCCTTGACTAGGGGACTGAAAATGAATCTACAGGGACTGGCCACAAAGTCCAGATGAGGGTGTATTAAGAGCTATGCTTTTTCCTTTCTTATTGCTGCTTTTGTTTTCACACCTTAACCTACCTTTCTTCAGTGCAGTGTCTGGGCCCTGTTTTTCACATGTTCTGTTTTTGAGCCCAGTCACAGGCCTCAGAGAAGGCCGGTGCCCTTTGAGGCCTGAATGCTTCCTCTGCCAGTAGCAGGGCCCCAGGGCTTCTGACAGCAGCAAGGGCCCTGTGAGGAGTGGCCTCGAGCGATCAGGTGGGCTCAGCTGAGCCACCTCCACTGGCCTGGGTCCTGTTCCTGGGGCTCCCAGCTCTGTCTGCCTTGACCTCTCCATGCCCCCTGCTCCAGGGCTCACCTGCTGCCGTCGCCGTGCCAACGGAACCCTCAGGCTGGGCAGAGCATTGTGAAATGACAGCCTCCCCTCCCCCGCCGCTGGGGCCTGGGCCCAGGGCTGGGAGCTTGCAAGGCAAAGACACACCTCAGCTCAGCTTCTCCTGAGCTGCTCCAGAGCTCGACCCCCCGGGGCCCCAGGGCTGGGGCTCAGAGCAGGAAAGGGCGTTTTATTGGAATGTCCTTTCCTTCTTGATGATTCCTACAAACCGTTTTAAGCTCTGTACATATAGAAAAGCAACATGTGTCATGCCATTTGGGACATGCTGTTCACATGTCTAGCTCCACTAAAACCCTCCTCAGCATATTTCCGAGGCATCAAGGATGAACCAGGAACAGTGCACGGCCCTGACAAATCTGCTTCACTGTCCCAGCTTTAACAGACATCTGAGTGTCACACTACATGGCAGGTCCTGCCAGGGCAACAGCAGGGGAAGCTTCACTCGGACAGTGCTACAGCATGGGCTTCCCTCCTAGTGAACGGGTGCAGCAGGGCAAACTCCTGTCACAGAGAATGGGCACAACCACACTGCAAGCTTCATTCACACATGGTCTGGCTTCCGACAGCAAAGCAAGCCTCCTACATTGCACATACTGCACTGTAAAGCGTTAGTCTTTGGACAGCAGAGCTATCCCTCTGCATCACACATACTGGACACCCTGAAGGGCCTCCTCCAGATTGAATTGTTACTGGATCGCCGTCCTATCCCCCTGCCCCAAACCTCTCCCATTGACTGTCAGCATGCTTCTCCTTACCTTCCTGCAGATACAGCACCCCTCTAGGCCTAACGGATGGCACACCAAGCTTCACGGGGCACTTTAAGGTATTCAGTCTCCACCTTTTATCTGTCCTGCTCCTCATTTCACCACGAAGAACCACTGGCAGTATTTCAACATCATTTTGAAACTGAAGTTATGGAACAGCTACAAAACCAGGGGAATGGCGCGGCAGGGGATTTCATTCCATTTCATTCTGCCCTTTGGCTGTGTGTGCGCAGTGTCAGAAGAGTTTGAGGACTGCAGAAGACACTGGAATAGATTTCTGGGCGAAAGCGCCAGAGATTCTGGCCCCTGCCCCGATCGCCTTACAAACGCCTTACAAACGCCTGGCGGGCAAATGTCTGAGTTGGACACTCAGCGCAGTACCTGAGGAAATTAGAGTGAGGTTTGACTCAGGGACAAACCTGCCAACCTATGTACTATGGCAGCTGAATGGGGGCATGGAGTCCTCATGTCTCAGGGATCTGCTTCTCTTATCCAAAACATCTTGCCTCCCATCAGCCTTAGCACCTAGCATATGGTAATGAGTGGAGTCTCTACACTTCCCCCGTTGCACATTTGTCAATTCCCAGAGCTCTGTTGCAGACAGGGTAAATGTATCTATGTGTGAGAGAGAGAGGGAGCCAGATAGAGAGAGAGAAAGAGAGAGAGAGAGGGGGGGGAGCAGGCTCTGACAGTCACAATGAGAGAAAAGTGAAGTTGCATCCCCTCAAGCACTCCCCTGCACCCATCAACACAACAGCAAAGTTAGCTTGCATGTTCCCCGTTCTCCCCACTAACCCACCCACCCACCCTCCTCTCTTTCAGGACTTGCAGAGTGCTTAGAGACCCTGGAAATGATGGCAGCGGAGCATGGTACAAACACAAATATCAAAATAGAACTATTCCCCTACTGTCTACAAAACCAAGGAACTACATCACCTTTGTTTTTTTCCACTTCACATTACAAGAGAAAGACGTCCTTCGTTGGCCCTTTTTACGCACTACCATTCGGTTTACACATTTCATCCTGTTGAGTCTCCCAGTCGGCAAGAGCTATATATTTGGGTGGGTGATCCCAATGAAGTCAATGGAAATAGAGAAGGTGTTAGAACGGTGATGATTGTGTGCTGCAAGTGTCTTTCCCTTGAAGTCCATAGATATCATGGCCTTGACTAGGGGGTGGTCGAAGTGGCCGATAATTTGCTCAGCAGAAAAAATGCAGAATTTTGGGCAAATTCTGCCACTTCGCCTGCTCTGCCCACAGAGAGAAATTGCCAATTTCAGGCTTTTTCTCCCTGAAATTCGGTTTTTTTATGGGAAATGTTTTTTGGTGGCCACAAGAAGTTTCAGACTGAAAACAGATAGTTTGTGAAAAAAACACCATTTCAGATGGTTTGCCAGAAGACATTGATTTTTTCCATTAAATTTTGTTTTAGCGGTCAAAAACATGATATTTCAGGGAAAAAACACATTTCAGGAAGCAAAATCTGCATAGAAAATTGGCACAACAGCCAAAAAATGTCCCTGCAGACAGAACAGAGCTGGAGGCGAATTTAGGCAATATCGTTCCACCAGTAGTGAGGGTAACTTTGCCCACCCCTAGCCTTGACTAGGGGACTGAAAATGAATCTACAGGGACTGGCCACAAAGTCCAGATGAGGGTGTATTAAGAGCTATGCTTTTTCCTTTCTTATTGCTGCTTTTGTTTTCACACCTTAACCTACCTTTCTTCAGTGCAGTGTCTGGGCCCTGTTTTTCACATGTTCTGTTTTTGAGCCCAGTCACAGGCCTCAGAGAAGGCCGGTGCCCTTTGAGACCTGAATGCTTCCTCTGCCAGTAGCAGGGCCCCAGGGCTTCTGACAGCAGCAAGGGCCCTGTGAGGAGTGGCCTCGAGCGATCAGGTGGGCTCAGCTGAGCCACCTCCACTGGCCTGGGTCCTGTTCCTGGGGCTCCCAGCTCTGTCTGCCTTGACCTCTCCATGCCCCCTGCTCCAGGGCTCACCTGCTGCCGTCGCCGTGCCAACGGAACCCTCAGGCTGGGCAGAGCATTGTGAAATGACAGCCTCCCCTCCCCCGCCGCTGGGGCCTGGGCCCAGGGCTGGGAGCTTGCAAGGCAAAGACACACCTCAGCTCAGCTTCTCCTGAGCTGCTCCAGAGCTCGACCCCCCGGGGCCCCGGGGCCCCAGGGCTGGGCCTCAGAGCAGGAAAGGGCGTTTTATTGGAATGTCCTTTCCTTCTTGATGATTCCTACAAACCGTTTTAAGCTCTGTACATATAGAAAAGCAACATGTGTCATGCCATTTGGGACATGCTGTTCACATGTCTAGCTCCACTAAAACCCTCCTCAGCATATTTCCGAGGCATCAAGGATGAACCAGGAACAGTGCACGG
Source organism: Ambystoma mexicanum (assembly GCF_040938575.1). Taxonomy (NCBI): domain Eukaryota; kingdom Metazoa; phylum Chordata; class Amphibia; order Caudata; family Ambystomatidae; genus Ambystoma; species Ambystoma mexicanum. The sequence goes on from NC_090941.1 coordinate 1,096,700,952, forward strand.
CCCTGACAAATCTGCTTCACTGTCCCAGCTTTAACAGACATCTGAGTGTCACACTACATGGCAGGTCCTGCCAGGGCAACAGCAGGGGAAGCTTCACTCGCACAGTGCTACAGCATGGGCTTCCCTCCTAGTGAACGGGTGCAGCAGGGCAAACTCCTGTCACAGAGAATGGGCACAACCACATTGCAAGCTTCATTCACACATGGTCTGGCTTCCGACAGCAAAGCAAGCCTCCTACATTGCACATACTGCACTGTAAAGCGTTAGTCTTTGGACAGCAGAGCTATCCCTCTGCATCACACATACTGGACACCCTGAAGGGCCTCCTCCAGATTGAATTGTTACTGGATCGCCGTCCTATCCCCCTGCCCCAAACCTCTCCCATTGACTGTCAGCATGCTTCTCCTTACCTTCCTGCAGATACAGCACCCCTCTAGGCCTAACGGATGGCACACCAAGCTTCACGGGGCACTTTAAGGTATTCAGTCTCCACCTTTTATCTGTCCTGCTCCTCATTTCACCACGAAGAACCACTGGCAGTATTTCAACATCATTTTGAAACTGAAGTTATGGAACAGCTACAAAACCAGGGGAATGGCGCGGCAGGGGATTTCATTCCATTTCATTCTGCCCTTTGGCTGTGTGTGCGCAGTGTCAGAAGAGTTTGAGGACTGCAGAAGACACTGGAATAGATTTCTGGGCGAAAGCGCCAGAGATTCTGGCCCCTGCCCCGATCGCCTTACAAACGCCTTACAAACGCCTGGCGGGCAAATGTCTGAGTTGGACACTAAGCGCAGTACCTGAGGAAATTAGAGTGAGGTTTGACTCAGGGACAAGCCTGCCAACCTATGTACTATGGCAGCTGAATGGGGGCATGGGGTCCTCATGTCTCAGGGATCTGCTTCTCTTATCCAAAACATCTTGCCTCCCATCAGCCTTAGCACCTAGCATATGGTAATGAGTGGAGTCTCTACACTTCCCCCGTTGCACATTTGTCAATTCCCAGAGCTCTGTTGCAGACAGGGTAAATGTATCTATGTGTGAGAGAGAGAGGGAGCCAGATAGAGAGAGAGAAAGAGAGAGAGAGAGGGGGGGGAGCAGGCTCTGACAGTCACAATGAGAGAAAAGTGAAGTTGCATCCCCTCAAGCACTCCCCTGCACCCATCAACACAACAGCAAAGTTAGCTTGCATGTTCCCCGTTCTCCCCACTAACCCACCCACCCACCCTCCTCTCTTTCAGGACTTGCAGAGTGCCTAGAGACCCTGGAAATGATGGCAGCGGAGCATGGTACAAACACAAATATCAAAATAGAACTATTCCCCTACTGTCTACAAAACCAAGGAACTACATCACCTTTGTTTTTTTCCACTTCACATTACAAGAGAAAGACGTCCTTCGTTGGCCCTTTTTACGCACTACCATTCGGTTTACACATTTCATCCTGTTGAGTCTCCCAGTCGGCAAGAGCTATATATTTGGGTGGGTGATCCCAATGAAGTCAATGGAAATAGAGAAGGTGTTAGAACGGTGATGATTGTGTGCTGCAAGTGTCTTTCCCTTGAAGTCCATAGATATCATGGCCTTGACTAGGGGGTGGTCGAAGTGGCCGATAATTTGCTCAGCAGAAAAAATGCAGAATTTTGGGCAAATTCTGCCACTTCGCCTGCTCTGCCCACAGAGAGAAATTGCCAATTTCAGGCTTTTTCTCCCTGAAATTCGGTTTTTTTATGGGAAATGTTTTTTGGTGGCCACAAGAAGTTTCAGACTGAAAACAGATAGTTTGTGAAAAAAACACCATTTCAGATGGTTTGCCAGAAGACATTGATTTTTTCCATTAAATTTTGTTTTAGCGGTCAAAAACATGATATTTCAGGGAAAAAACACATTTCAGGGGCAAAATCTGCATAGAAAATTGGCACAACAGCCAAAAAATGTCCCTGCAGACAGAACAGAGCTGGAGGCGAATTTAGGCAATATCGTTCCACCAGTAGTGAGGGTAACTTTGCCCACCCCTAGCCTTGACTAGGGGACTGAAAATGAATCTACAGGGACTGGCCACAAAGTCCAGATGAGGGTGTATTAAGAGCTATGCTTTTTCCTTTCTTATTGCTGCTTTTGTTTTCACACCTTAACCTACCTTTCTTCAGTGCAGTGTCTGGGCCCTGTTTTTCACATGTTCTGTTTTTGAGCCCAGTCACAGGCCTCAGAGAAGGCCGGTGCCCTTTGAGGCCTGAATGCTTCCTCTGCCAGTAGCAGGGCCCCAGGGCTTCTGACAGCAGCAAGGGCCCTGTGAGGAGTGGCCTCGAGCGATCAGGTGGGCTCAGCTGAGCCACCTCCACTGGCCTGGGTCCTGTTCCTGGGGCTCCCAGCTCTGTCTGCCTTGACCTCTCCATGCCCCCTGCTCCAGGGCTCACCTGCTGCCGTCGCCGTGTCAACGGAACCCTCAGGCTGGGCAGAGCATTGTGAAATGACAGCCTCCCCTCCCCCGCCGCTGGGGCCTGGGCCCAGGGCTGGGAGCTTGCAAGGCAAAGACACACCTCAGCTCAGCTTCTCCTGAGCTGCTCCAGAGCTCGACCCCCCGGGGCCCCGGGGCCCCAGGGCTGGGGCTCAGAGCAGGAAAGGGCGTTTTATTGGAATGTCCTTTCCTTCTTGATGATTCCTACAAACCGTTTTAAGCTCTGTACATATAGAAAAGCAACATGTGTCATGCCATTTGGGACATGCTGTTCACATGTCTAGCTCCACTAAAACCCCCCTCAGCATATTTCCGAGGCATCAAGGATGAACCAGGAACAGTGCACGGCCCTGACAAATCTGCTTCACTGTCCCAGCTTTAACAGACATCTGAGTGTCACACTACATGGCAGGTCCTGCCAGGGCAACAGCAGGGGAAGCTTCACTCGCACAGTGCTACAGCATGGGCTTCCCTCCTAGTGAACGGGTGCAGCAGGGCAAACTCCTGTCACAGAGAATGGGCACAACCACACTGCAAGCTTCATTCACACATGGTCTGGCTTCCGACAGCAAAGCAAGCCTCCTACATTGCACATACTGCACTGTAAAGCGTTAGTCTTTGGACAGCAGAGCTATCCCTCTGCATCACACATACTGGACACCCTGAAGGGCCTCCTCCAGATTGAATTGTTACTGGATCGCCGTCCTATCCCCCTGCCCCAAACCTCTCCCATTGACTGTCAGCATGCTTCTCCTTACCTTCCTGCAGATACAGCACCCCTCTAGGGCTAACGGATGGCACACCAAGCTTCACGGGGCACTTTAAGGTATTCAGTCTCCACCTTTTATCTGTCCTGCTCCTCATTTCACCACGAAGAACCACTGGCAGTATTTCAACATCATTTTGAAACTGAAGTTATGGAACAGCTACAAAACCAGGGGAATGGCGCGGCAGGGGATTTCATTCCATTTCATTCTGCCCTTTGGCTGTGTGTGCGCAGTGTCAGAAGAGTTTGAGGACTGCAGAAGACACTGGAATAGATTTCTGGGCGAAAGCGCCAGAGATTCTGGCCCCTGCCCCGATCGCCTTACAAACGCCTTACAAACGCCTGGCGGGCAAATGTCTGAGTTGGACACTCAGCGCAGTACCTGAGGAAATTAGAGTGAGGTTTGACTCAGGGACAAGCCTGCCAACCTATGTACTATGGCAGCTGAATGGGGGCATGGGGTCCTCATGTCTCAGGGATCTGCTTCTCTTATCCAAAACATCTTGCCTCCCATCAGCCTTAGCACCTAGCATATGGTAATGAGTGGAGTCTCTACACTTCCCCCGTTGCACATTTGTCAATTCCCAGAGCTCTGTTGCAGACAGGGTAAATGTATCTATGTGTGAGAGAGAGAGGGAGCCAGATAGAGAGAGAGAAAGAGAGAGAGAGAGGGGGGGGCAGGCTCTGACAGTCACAATGAGAGAAAAGTGAAGTTGCATCCCCTCAAGCACTCCCCTGCACCCATCAACACAACAGCAAAGTTAGCTTGCATGTTCCCCGTTCTCCCCACTAACCCACCCACCCACCCTCCTCTCTTTCAGGACTTGCAGAGTGCCTAGAGACCCTGGAAATGATGGCAGCGGAGCATGGTACAAACACAAATATCAAAATAGAACTATTCCCCTACTGTCTACAAAACCAAGGAACTACTTCACCTTTGTTTTTTTCCACTTCACATTACAAGAGAAAGACGTCCTTCGTTGGCCCTTTTTACGCACTACCATTCGGTTTACACATTTCATCCTGTTGAGTCTCCCAGTCGGCAAGAGCTATATATTTGGGTGGGTGATCCCAATGAAGTCAATGGAAATAGAGAAGGTGTTAGAACGGTGATGATTGTGTGCTGCAAGTGTCTTTCCCTTGAAGTCCATAGATATCATGGCCTTGACTAGGGGGTGGTCGAAGTGGCCGATAATTTGCTCAGCAGAAAAAATGCAGAATTTTGGGCAAATTCTGCCACTTCGCCTGCTCTGCCCACAGAGAGAAATTGCCAATTTCAGGCTTTTTCTCCCTGAAATTCGGTTTTTTTATGGGAAATGTTTTTTGGTGGCCACAAGAAGTTTCAGACTGAAAACAGATAGTTTGTGAAAAAAAACACCATTTCAGATGGTTTGCCAGAAGACATTGATTTTTTCCATTAAATTTTGTTTTAGCGGTCAAAAACATGATATTTCAGGGAAAAAACACATTTCAGGAAGCAAAATCTGCATAGAAAATTGGCACAACAGCCAAAAAATGTCCCTGCAGACAGAACAGAGCTGGAGGCGAATTTAGGCAATATCGTTCCACCAGTAGTGAGGGTAACTTTGCCCACCCCTAGCCTTGACTAGGGGACTGAAAATGAATCTACAGGGACTGGCCACAAAGTCCAGATGAGGGTGTATTAAGAGCTATGCTTTTTCCTTTCTTATTGCTGCTTTTGTTTTCACACCTTAACCTACCTTTCTTCAGTGCAGTGTCTGGGCCCTGTTTTTCACATGTTCTGTTTTTGAGCCCAGTCACAGGCCTCAGAGAAGGCCGGTGCCCTTTGAGGCCTGAATGCTTCCTCTGCCAGTAGCAGGGCCCCAGGGCTTCTGACAGCAGCAAGGGCCCTGTGAGGAGTGGCCTCGAGCGATCAGGTGGGCTCAGCTGAGCCACCTCCACTGGCCTGGGTCCTGTTCCTGGGGCTCCCAGCTCTGTCTGCCTTGACCTCTCCATGCCCCCTGCTCCAGGGCTCACCTGCTGCCGTCGCCGTGCCAACGGAACCCTCAGGCTGGGCAGAGCATTGTGAAATGACAGCCTCCCCTCCCCCGCCGGGGCCTGGGCCCAGGGCTGGGAGCTTGCAAGGCAAAGACACACCTCAGCTCAGCTTCTCCTGAGCTGCTCCAGAGCTCGAACCCCCGGGGCCCCGGGGCCCCAGGGCTGGGGCTCAGAGCAGGAAAGGGCGTTTTATTGGAATGTCCTTTCCTTCTTGATGATTCCTACAAACCGTTTTAAGCTCTGTACATATAGAAAAGCAACATGTGTCATGCCATTTGGGACATGCTGTTCACATGTCTAGCTCCACTAAAACCCTCCTCAGCATATTTCCGAGGCATCAAGGATGAACCAGGAACAGTGCACGGCCCTGACAAATCTGCTTCACTGTCCCAGCTTTAACAGACATCTGAGTGTCACACTACATGGCAGGTCCTGCCAGGGCAACAGCAGGGGAAGCTTCACTCGCACAGTGCTACAGCATGGGCTTCCCTCCTAGTGAACGGGTGCAGCAGGGCAAACTCCTGTCACAGAGAATGGGCACAACCACACTGCAAGCTTCATTCACACATGGTCTGGCTTCCGACAGCAAAGCAAGCCTCCTACATTGCACATACTGCACTGTAAAGCGTTAGTCTTTGGACAGCAGAGCTATCCCTCTGCATCACACATACTGGACACCCTGAAGGGCCTCCTCCAGATTGAATTGTTACTGGATCGCCGTCCTATCCCCCTGCCCCAAACCTCTCCCATTGACTGTCAGCATGCTTCTCCTTACCTTCCTGCAGATACAGCACCCCTCTAGGCCTAACGGATGGCACACCAAGCTTCACGGGGCACTTTAAGGTATTCAGTCTCCACCTTTTATCTGTCCTGCTCCTCATTTCACCACGAAGAACCACTGGCAGTATTTCAACATCATTTTGAAACTGAAGTTATGGAACAGCTACAAAACCAGGGGAATGGCGCGGCAGGGGATTTCATTCCATTTCATTCTGCCCTTTGGCTGTGTGTGCGCAGTGTCAGAAGAGTTTGAGGACTGCAGAAGACACTGGAATAGATTTCTGGGCGAAAGCGCCAGAGATTCTGGCCCCTGCCCCGATCGCCTTACAAACGCCTGGCGGGCAAATGTCTGAGTTGGACACTCAGCGCAGTACCTGAGGAAATTAGAGTGAGGTTTGACTCAGGGACAAGCCTGCCAACCTATGTACTATGGCAGCTGAATGGGGGCATGGGGTCCTCATGTCTCAGGGATCTGCTTCTCTTATCCAAAACATCTTGCCTCCCATCAGCCTTAGCACCTAGCATATGGTAATGAGTGGAGTCTCTACACTTCCCCCGTTGCACATTTGTCAATTCCCAGAGCTCTGTTGCAGACAGGGTAAATGTATCTATGTGTGAGAGAGAGAGGGAGCCAGATAGAGAGAGAGAAAGAGAGAGAGAGAGGGGGGGGAGCAGGCTCTGACAGTCACAATGAGAGAAAAGTGAAGTTGCATCCCCTCAAGCACTCCCCTGCACCCATCAACACAACAGCAAAGTTAGCTTGCATGTTCCCCGTTCTCCCCACTAACCCACCCACCCACCCTCCTCTCTTTCAGGACTTGCAGAGTGCCTAGAGACCCTGGAAATGATGGCAGCGGAGCATGGTACAAACACAAATATCAAAATAGAACTATTCCCCTACTGTCTACAAAACCAAGGAACTACTTCACCTTTGTTTTTTTCCACTTCACATTACAAGAGAAAGACGTCCTTCGTTGGCCCTTTTTACGCACTACCATTCGGTTTACACATTTCATCCTGTTGAGTCTCCCAGTCGGCAAGAGCTATATATTTGGGTGGGTGATCCCAATGAAGTCAATGGAAATAGAGAAGGTGTTAGAACGGTGATGATTGTGTGCTGCAAGTGTCTTTCCCTTGAAGTCCATAGATATCATGGCCTTGACTAGGGGGTGGTCGAAGTGGCCGATAATTTGCTCAGCAGAAAAAATGCAGAATTTTGGGCAAATTCTGCCACTTCGCCTGCTCTGCCCACAGAGAGAAATTGCCAATTTCAGGCTTTTTCTCCCTGAAATTCGGTTTTTTTATGGGAAATGTTTTTTGGTGGCCACAAGAAGTTTCAGACTGAAAACAGATAGTTTGTGAAAAAAAACACCATTTCAGATGGTTTGCCAGAAGACATTGATTTTTTCCATTAAATTTTGTTTTAGCGGTCAAAAACATGATATTTCAGGGAAAAAACACATTTCAGGAAGCAAAATCTGCATAGAAAATTGGCACAACAGCCAAAAAATGTCCCTGCAGACAGAACAGAGCTGGAGGCGAATTTAGGCAATATCGTTCCACCAGTAGTGAGGGTAACTTTGCCCACCCCTAGCCTTGACTAGGGGACTGAAAATGAATCTACAGGGACTGGCCACAAAGTCCAGATGAGGGTGTATTAAGAGCTATGCTTTTTCCTTTCTTATTGCTGCTTTTGTTTTCACACCTTAACCTACCTTTCTTCAGTGCAGTGTCTGGGCCCTGTTTTTCACATGTTCTGTTTTTGAGCCCAGTCACAGGCCTCAGAGAAGGCCGGTGCCCTTTGAGGCCTGAATGCTTCCTCTGCCAGTAGCAGGGCCCCAGGACTTCTGACAGCAGCAAGGGCCCTGTGAGGAGTGGCCTCGAGCGATCAGGTGGGCTCAGCTGAGCCACCTCCACTGGCCTGGGTCCTGTTCCTGGGGCTCCCAGCTCTGTCTGCCTTGACCTCTCCATGCCCCCTGCTCCAGGGCTCACCTGCTGCCGTCGCCGTGCCAACGGAACCCTCAGGCTGGGCAGAGCATTGTGAAATGACAGCCTCCCCTCCCCCGCCGGGGCCTGGGCCCAGGGCTGGGAGCTTGCAAGGCAAAGACACACCTCAGCTCAGCTTCTCCTGAGCTGCTCCAGAGCTCGACCCCCCGGGGCCCCGGGGCCCCAGGGCTGGGGCTCAGAGCAGGAAAGGGCGTTTTATTGGAATGTCCTTTCCTTCTTGATGATTCCTACAAACCGTTTTAAGCTCTGTACATATAGAAAAGCAACATGTGTCATGCCATTTGGGACATGCTGTTCACATGTCTAGCTCCACTAAAACCCTCCTCAGCATATTTCCGAGGCATCAAGGATGAACCAGGAACAGTGCACGGCCCTGACAAATCTGCTTCACTGTCCCAGCTTTAACAGACATCTGAGTGTCACACTACATGGCAGGTCCTGCCAGGGCAACAGCAGGGGAAGCTTCACTCGCACAGTGCTACAGCATGGGCTTCCCTCCTAGTGAACGGGTGCAGCAGGGCAAACTCCTGTCACAGAGAATGGGCACAACCACACTGCAAGCTTCATTCACACATGGTCTGGCTTCCGACAGCAAAGCAAGCCTCCTACATTGCACATACTGCACTGTAAAGCGTTAGTCTTTGGACAGCAGAGCTATCCCTCTGCATCACACATACTGGACACCCTGAAGGGCCTCCTCCAGATTGAATTGTTACTGGATCGCCGTCCTATCCCCCTGCCCCAAACCTCTCCCATTGACTGTCAGCATGCTTCTCCTTACCTTCCTGCAGATACAGCACCCCTCTAGGCCTAACGGATGGCACACCAAGCTTCACGGGGCACTTTAAGGTATTCAGTCTCCACCTTTTATCCGTCCTGCTCCTCATTTCACCACGAAGAACCACTGGCAGTATTTCAACATCATTTTGAAACTGAAGTTATGGAACAGCTACAAAACCAGGGGAATGGCGCGGCAGGGGATTTCATTCCATTTCATTCTGCCCTTTGGCTGTGTGTGCGCAGTGTCAGAAGAGTTTGAGGACTGCAGAAGACACTGGAATAGATTTCTGGGCGAAAGCGCCAGAGATTCTGGCCCCTGCCCCGATCGCCTTACAAACGCCTTACAAACGCCTGGCGGGCAAATGTCTGAGTTGGACACTCAGCGCAGTACCTGAGGAAATTAGAGTGAGGTTTGACTCAGGGACAAGCCTGCCAACCTATGTACTATGGCAGCTGAATGGGGGCATGGGGTCCTCATGTCTCAGGGATCTGCTTCTCTTATCCAAAACATCTTGCCTCCCATCAGCCTTAGCACCTAGCATATGGTAATGAGAGGAGTCTCTACACTTCCCCCGTTGCACATTTGTCAATTCCCAGAGCTCTGTTGCAGACAGGGTAAATGTATCTATGTGTGAGAGAGAGAGGGAGCCAGATAGAGAGAGAGAAAGAGAGAGAGAGAGGGGGGGGAGCAGGCTCTGACAGTCACAATGAGAGAAAAGTGAAGTTGCATCCCCTCAAGCACTCCCCTGCACCCATCAACACAACAGCAAAGTTAGCTTGCATGTTCCCCGTTCTCCCCACTAACCCACCCACCCACCCTCCTCTCTTTCAGGACTTGCAGAGTGCCTAGAGACCCTGGAAATGATGGCAGCGGAGCATGGTACAAACACAAATATCAAAATAGAACTATTCCCCTACTGTCTACAAAACCAAGGAACTACTTCACCTTTGTTTTTTTCCACTTCACATTACAAGAGAAAGACGTCCTTCGTTGGCCCTTTTTACGCACTACCATTCGGTTTACACATTTCATCCTGTTGAGTCTCCCAGTCGGCAAGAGCTATATATTTGGGTGGGTGATCCCAATGAAGTCAATGGAAATAGAGAAGGTGTTAGAACGGTGATGATTGTGTGCTGCAAGTGTCTTTCCCTTGAAGTCCATAGATATCATGGCCTTGACTAGGGGGTGGTCGAAGTGGCCGATAATTTGCTCAGCAGAAAAAATGCAGAATTTTGGGCAAATTCTGCCACTTCGCCTGCTCTGCCCACAGAGAGAAATTGCCAATTTCAGGCTTTTTCTCCCTGAAATTCGGTTTTTTTATGGGAAATGTTTTTTGGTGGCCACAAGAAGTTTCAGACTGAAAACAGATAGTTTGTGAAAAAAACACCATTTCAGATGGTTTGCCAGAAGACATTGATTTTTTCCATTAAATTTTGTTTTAGCGGTCAAAAACATGATATTTCAGGGAAAAAACACATTTCAGGAAGCAAAATCTGCATAGAAAATTGGCACAACAGCCAAAAAATGTCCCTGCAGACAGAACAGAGCTGGAGGCGAATTTAGGCAATATCGTTCCACCAGTAGTGAGGGTAACTTTGCCCACCCCTAGCCTTGACTAGGGGACTGAAAATGAATCTACAGGGACTGGCCACAAAGTCCAGATGAGGGTGTATTAAGAGCTATGCTTTTTCCTTTCTTATTGGTGCTTTTGTTTTCACACCTTAACCTACCTTTCTTCAGTGCAGTGTCTGGGCCCTGTTTTTCACATGTTCTGTTTTTGAGCCCAGTCACAGGCCTCAGAGAAGGCCGGTGCCCTTTGAGGCCTGAATGCTTCCTCTGCCAGTAGCAGGGCCCCAGGGCTTCTGACAGCAGCAAGGGCCCTGTGAGGAGTGGCCTCGAGCGATCAGGTGGGCTCAGCTGAGCCACCTCCACTGGCCTGGGTCCTGTTCCTGGGGCTCCCAGCTCTGTCTGCCTTGACCTCTCCATGCCCCCTGCTCCAGGGCTCACCTGCTGCCGTCGCCGTGCCAACGGAACCCTCAGGCTGGGCAGAGCATTGTGAAATGACAGCCTCCCCTCCCCCGCCGCTGGGGCCTGGGCCCAGGGCTGGGAGCTTGCAAGGCAAAGACACACCTCAGCTCAGCTTCTCCTGAGCTGCTCCAGAGCTCGACCCCCCGGGGCCCCGGGGCCCCAGGGCTGGGGCTCAGAGCAGGAAAGGGCGTTTTATTGGAATGTCCTTTCCTTCTTGATGATTCCTACAAACCGTTTTAAGCTCTGTACATATAGAAAAGCAACATGTGTCATGCCATTTGGGACATGCTGTTCACATGTCTAGCTCCACTAAAACCCTCCTCAGCATATTTCCGAGGCATCAAGGATGAACCAGGAACAGTGCACGGCCCTGACAAATCTGCTTCACTGTCCCAGCTTTAACAGACATCTGAGTGTCACACTACATGGCAGGTCCTGCCAGGGCAACAGCAGGGGAAGCTTCACTCGCACAGTGCTACAGCATGGGCTTCCCTCCTAGTGAACGGGTGCAGCAGGGCAAACTCCTGTCACAGAGAATGGGCACAACCACACTGCAAGCTTCATTCACACATGGTCTGGCTTCCGACAGCAAAGCAAGCCTCCTACATTGCACATACTGCACTGTAAAGCGTTAGTCTTTGGACAGCAGAGCTATCCCTCTGCATCACACATACTGGACACCCTGAAGGGCCTCCTCCAGATTGAATTGTTACTGGATCGCCGTCCTATCCCCCTGCCCCAAACCTCTCCCATTGACTGTCAGCATGCTTCTCCTTACCTTCCTGCAGATACAGCACCCCTCTAGGCCTAACGGATGGCACACCAAGCTTCACGGGGCACTTTAAGGTATTCAGTCTCCACCTTTTATCTGTCCTGCTCCTCATTTCACCACGAAGAACCACTGGCAGTATTTCAACATCATTTTGAAACTGAAGTTATGGAACAGCTACAAAACCAGGGGAATGGCGCGGCAGGGGATTTCATTCCATTTCATTCTGCCCTTTGGCTGTGTGTGCGCAGTGTCAGAAGAGTTTGAGGACTGCAGAAGACACTGGAATAGATTTCTGGGCGAAAGCGCCAGAGATTCTGGCCCCTGCCCCGATCGCCTTACAAACGCCTTACAAACGCCTGGCGGGCAAATGTCTGAGTTGGACACTCAGCGCAGTACCTGAGGAAATTAGAGTGAGGTTTGACTCAGGGACAAGCCTGCCAACCTATGTACTATGGCAGCTGAATGGGGGCATGGGGTCCTCATGTCTCAGGGATCTGCTTCTCTTATCCAAAACATCTTGCCTCCCATCAGCCTTAGCACCTAGCATATGGTAATGAGTGGAGTCTCTACACTTCCCCCGTTGCACATTTGTCAATTCCCAGAGCTCTGTTGCAGACAGGGTAAATGTATCTATGTGTGAGAGAGAGAGGGAGCCAGATAGAGAGAGAGAAAGAGAGAGAGAGAGGGGGGGGGAGCAGGCTCTGACAGTCACAATGAGAGAAAAGTGAAGTTGCATCCCCTCAAGCACTCCCCTGCACCCATCAACACAACAGCAAAGTTAGCTTGCATGTTCCCCGTTCTCCCCACTAACCCACCCACCCACCCTCCTCTCTTTCAGGACTTGCAGAGTGCCTAGAGACCCTGGAAATGATGGCAGCGGAGCATGGTACAAACACAAATATCAAAATAGAACTATTCCCCTACTGTCTACAAAACCAAGGAACTACATCACCTTTGTTTTTTTCCACTTCACATTACAAGAGAAAGACGTCCTTCGTTGGCCCTTTTTACGCACTACCATTCGGTTTACACATTTCATCCTGTTGAGTCTCCCAGTCGGCAAGAGCTATATATTTGGGTGGGTGATCCCAATGAAGTCAATGGAAATAGAGAAGGTGTTAGAACGGTGATGATTGTGTGCTGCAAGTGTCTTTCCCTTGAAGTCCATAGATATCATGGCCTTGACTAGGGGGTGGTCGAAGTGGCCGATAATTTGCTCAGCAGAAAAAATGCAGAATTTTGGGCAAATTCTGCCACTTCGCCTGCTCTGCCCACAGAGAGAAATTGCCAATTTCAGGCTTTTTCTCCCTGAAATTCGTTTTTTTTATGGGAAATGTTTTTTGGTGGCCACAAGAAGTTTCAGACTGAAAACAGATCGTTTGTGAAAAAAACACCATTTCAGATGGTTTGCCAGAAGACATTGATTTTTTCCATTAAATTTTGTTTTAGCGGTCAAAAACATGATATTTCAGGGAAAAAACACATTTCAGGAAGCAAAATCTGCATAGAAAATTGGCACAACAGCCAAAAAATGTCCCTGCAGACAGAACAGAGCTGGAGGCGAATTTAGGCAATATCGTTCCACCAGTAGTGAGGGTAACTTTGCCCAACCCTAGCCTTGACTAGGGGACTGAAAATGAATCTACAGGGACTGGCCACAAAGTCCAGATGAGGGTGTATTAAGAGCTATGCTTTTTCCTTTCTTATTGCTGCTTTTGTTTTCACACCTTAACCTACCTTTCTTCAGTGCAGTGTCTGGGCCCTGTTTTTCACATGTTCTGTTTTTGAGCCCAGTCACAGGCCTCAGAGAAGGCCGGTGCCCTTTGAGGCCTGAATGCTTCCTCTGCCAGTAGCAGGGCCCCAGGGCTTCTGACAGCAGCAAGGGCCCTGTGAGGAGTGGCCTCGAGCGATCAGGTGGGCTCAGCTGAGCCACCTCCACTGGCCTGGGTCCTGTTCCTGGGGCTCCCAGCTCTGTCTGCCTTGACCTCTCCATGCCCCCTGCTCCAGGGCTCACCTGCTGCCGTCGCCGTGCCAACGGAACCCTCAGGCTGGGCAGAGCATTGTGAAATGACAGCCTCCCCTCCCCCGCCGCTGGGGCCTGGGCCCAGGGCTGGGAGCTTGCAAGGCAAAGGCACACCTCAGCTCAGCTTCTCCTGAGCTGCTCCCGAGCTCGACCCCCCGGGGCCCCGGGGCCCCAGGGCTGGGGGTCAGAGCAGGAAAGGGCGTTTTATTGGAATGTCCTTTCCTTCTTGATGATTCCTACAAACCGTTTTAAGCTCTGTACATATAGAAAAGCAACATGTGTCATGCCATTTGGGACATGCTGTTCACATGTCTAGCTCCACTAAAACCCTCCTCAGCATATTTCCGAGGCATCAAGGATGAACCAGGAACAGTGCACGGCCCTGACAAATCTGCTTCACTGTCCCAGCTTTAACAGACATCTGAGTGTCACACTACATGGCAGGTCCTGCCAGGGCAACAGCAGGGGAAGCTTCACTCGCACAGTGCTACAGCATGGGCTTCCCTCCTAGTGAACGGGTGCAGCAGGGCAAACTCCTGTCACAGAGAATGGGCACAACCACACTGCAAGCTTCATTCACACATGGTCTGGCTTCCGACAGCAAAGCAAGCCTCCTACATTGCACATACTGCACTGTAAAGCGTTAGTCTTTGGACAGCAGAGCTATCCCTCTGCATCACACATACTGGACACCCTGAAGGGCCTCCTCCAGATTGAATTGTTACTGGATCGCCGTCCTATCCCCCTGCCCCAAACCTCTCCCATTGACTGTCAGCATGCTTCTCCTTACCTTCCTGCAGATACAGCACCCCTCTAAGCCTAACGGATGGCACACCAAGCTTCACGGGGCACTTTAAGGTATTCAGTCTCCACCTTTTATCTGTCCTGCTCCTCATTTCACCACGAAGAACCACTGGCAGTATTTCAACATCATTTTGAAACTGAAGTTATGGAACAGCTACAAAACCAGGGGAATGGCGCGGCAGGGGATTTCATTCCATTTCATTCTGCCCTTTGGCTGTGTGTGCGCAGTGTCAGAAGAGTTTGAGGACTGCAGAAGACACTGGAATAGATTTCTGGGCGAAAGCGCCAGAGATTCTGGCCCCTGCCCCGATCGCCTTACAAACGCCTGGCGGGCAAATGTCTGAGTTGGACACTCAGCGCAGTACCTGAGGAAATTAGAGTGAGGTTTGACTCAGGGACAAGCCTGCCAACCTATGTACTATGGCAGCTGAATGGGGGCATGGGGTCCTCATGTCTCAGGGATCTGCTTCTCTTATCCAAAACATCTTGCCTCCCATCAGCCTTAGCACCTAGCATATGGTAATGAGTGGAGTCTCTACACTTCCCCCGTTGCACATTTGTCAATTCCCAGAGCTCTGTTGCAGACAGGGTAAATGTATCTATGTGTGAGAGAGAGAGGGAGCCAGATAGAGAGAGAGAAAGAGAGAGAGAGAGGGGGGGGGGGAGCAGGCTCTGACAGTCACAATGAGAGAAAAGTGAAGTTGCATCCCCTCAAGCACTCCCCTGCACCCATCAACACAACAGCAAAGTTAGCTTGCATGTTCCCCGTTCTCCCCACTAACCCACCCACCCACCCTCCTCTCTTTCAGGACTTGCAGAGTGCCTAGAGACCCTGGAAATGATGGCAGCGGAGCATGGTACAAACACAAATATCAAAATAGAACTATTCCCCTACTGTCTACAAAACCAAGGAACTACTTCACCTTTGTTTTTTTCCACTTCACATTACAAGAGAAAGACGTCCTTCGTTGGCCCTTTTTACGCACTACCATTCGGTTTACACATTTCATCCTGTTGAGTCTCCCAGTCGGCAAGAGCTATATATTTGGGTGGGTGATCCCAATGAAGTCAATGGAAATAGAGAAGGTGTTAGAACGGTGATGATTGTGTGCTGCAAGTGTCTTTCCCTTGAAGTCCATAGATATCATGGCCTTGACTAGGGGGTGGTCGAAGTGGCCGATAATTTGCTCAGCAGAAAAAATGCAGAATTTTGGGCAAATTCTGCCACTTCGCCTGCTCTGCCCACAGAGAGAAATTGCCAATTTCAGGCTTTTTCTCCCTGAAATTCGGTTTTTTTATGGGAAATGTTTTTTGGTGGCCACAAGAAGTTTCAGACTGAAAACAGATAGTTTGTGAAAAAAACACCATTTCAGATGGTTTGCCAGAAGACATTGATTTTTTCCATTAAATTTTGTTTTAGCGGTCAAAAACATGATATTTCAGGGAAAAAACACATTTCAGGAAGCAAAATCTGCATAGAAAATTGGCACAACAGCCAAAAAATGTCCCTGCAGACAGAACAGAGCTGGAGGCGAATTTAGGCAATATCGTTCCACCAGTAGTGAGGGTAACTTTGCCCACCCCTAGCCTTGACTAGGGGACTGAAAATGAATCTACAGGGACTGGCCACAAAGTCCAGATGAGGGTGTATTAAGAGCTATGCTTTTTCCTTTCTTATTGCTGCTTTTGTTTTCACACCTTAACCTACCTTTCTTCAGTGCAGTGTCTGGGCCCTGTTTTTCACATGTTCTGTTTTTGAGCCCAGTCACAGGCCTCAGAGAAGGCCGGTGCCCTTTGAGGCCTGAATGCTTCCTCCGCCAGTAGCAGGGCCCCAGGGCTTCTGACAGCAGCAAGGGCCCTGTGAGGAGTGGCCTCGAGCGATCAGGTGGGCTCAGCTGAGCCACCTCCACTGGCCTGGGTCCTGTTCCTGGGGCTCCCAGCTCTGTCTGCCTTGACCTCTCCATGCCCCCTGCTCCAGGGCTCACCTGCTGCCGTCGCCGTGCCAACGGAACCCTCAGGCTGGGCAGAGCATTGTGAAATGACAGCCTCCCCTCCCCCGCCGGGGCCTGGGCCCAGGGCTGGGAGCTTGCAAGGCAAAGACACACCTCAGCTCAGCTTCTCCTGAGCTGCTCCAGAGCTCGACCCCCCGGGGCCCCGGGGCCCCAGGGCTGGGGCTCAGAGCAGGAAAGGGCGTTTTATTGGAATGTCCTTTCCTTCTTGATGATTCCTACAAACCGTTTTAAGCTCTGTACATATAGAAAAGCAACATGTGTCATGCCATTTGGGACATGCTGTTCACATGTCTAGCTCCACTAAAACCCTCCTCAGCATATTTCCGAGGCATCAAGGATGAACCAGGAACAGTGCACGGCCCTGACAAATCTGCTTCACTGTCCCAGCTTTAACAGACATCTGAGTGTCACACTACATGGCAGGTCCTGCCAGGGCAACAGCAGGGGAAGCTTCACTCGCACAGTGCTACAGCATGGGCTTCCCTCCTAGTGAACGGGTGCAGCAGGGCAAACTCCTGTCACAGAGAATGGGCACAACCACACTGCAAGCTTCATTCACACATGGTCTGGCTTCCGACAGCAAAGCAAGCCTCCTACATTGCACATACTGCACTGTAAAGCGTTAGTCTTTGGACAGCAGAGCTATCCCTCTGCATCACACATACTGGACACCCTGAAGGGCCTCCTCCAGATTGAATTGTTACTGGATCGCCGTCCTATCCCCCTGCCCCAAACCTCTCCCATTGACTGTCAGCATGCTTCTCCTTACCTTCCTGCAGATACAGCACCCCTCTAGGCCTAACGGATGGCACACCAAGCTTCACGGGGCACTTTAAGGTATTCAGTCTCCACCTTTTATCTGTCCTGCTCCTCATTTCACCACGAAGAACCACTGGCAGTATTTCAACATCATTTTGAAACTGAAGTTATGGAACAGCTACAAAACCAGGGGAATGGCGCGGCAGGGGATTTCATTCCATTTCATTCTGCCCTTTGGCTGTGTGTGCGCAGTGTCAGAAGAGTTTGAGGACTGCAGAAGACACTGGAATAGATTTCTGGGCGAAAGCGCCAGAGATTCTGGCCCCTGCCCCGATCGCCTTACAAACGCCTTACAAACGCCTGGCGGGCAAATGTCTGAGTTGGACACTCAGCGCAGTACCTGAGGAAATTAGAGTGAGGTTTGACTCAGGGACAAGCCTGCCAACCTATGTACTATGGCAGCTGAATGGGGGCATGGGGTCCTCATGTCTCAGGGATCTGCTTCTCTTATCCAAAACATCTTGCCTCCCATCAGCCTTAGCACCTAGCATATGGTAATGAGTGGAGTCTCTACACTTCCCCCTTTGCACATTTGTCAATTCCCAGAGCTCTGTTGCAGACAGGGTAAATGTATCTATGTGTGAGAGAGAGAGGGAGCCAGATAGAGAGAGAGAAAGAGAGAGAGAGAGGGGGGGGGGAGCAGGCTCTGACAGTCACAATGAGAGAAAAGTGAAGTTGCATCCCCTCAAGCACTCCCCTGCACCCATCAACACAACAGCAAAGTTAGCTTGCATGTTCCCCGTTCTCCCCACTAACCCACCCACCCACCCTCCTCTCTTTCAGGACATGCAGAGTGCCTAGAGACCCTGGAAATGATGGCAGCGGAGCATGGTACAAACACAAATATCAAAATAGAACTATTCCCCTACTGTCTACAAAACCAAGGAACTACATCACCTTTGTTTTTTTCCACTTCACATTACAAGAGAAAGACGTCCTTCGTTGGCCCTTTTTACGCACTACCATTCGGTTTACACATTTCATCCTGTTGAGTCTCCCAGTCGGCAAGAGCTATATATTTGGGTGGGTGATCCCAATGAAGTCAATGGAAATAGAGAAGGTGTTAGAACGGTGATGATTGTGTGCTGCAAGTGTCTTTCCCTTGAAGTCCATAGATATCATGGCCTTGACTAGGGGGTGGTCGAAGTGGCCGATAATTTGCTCAGCAGAAAAAATGCAGAATTTTGGGCAAATTCTGCCACTTCGCCTGCTCTGCCCACAGAGAGAAATTGCCAATTTCAGGCTTTTTCTCCCTGAAATTCGTTTTTTTTATGGGAAATGTTTTTTGGTGGCCACAAGAAGTTTCAGACTGAAAACAGATCGTTTGTGAAAAAAACACCATTTCAGATGGTTTGCCAGAAGACATTGATTTTTTCCATTAAATTTTGTTTTAGCGGTCAAAAACATGATATTTCAGGGAAAAAACACATTTCAGGAAGCAAAATCTGCATAGAAAATTGGCACAACAGCCAAAAAATGTCCCTGCAGACAGAACAGAGCTGGAGGCGAATTTAGGCAATATCGTTCCACCAGTAGTGAGGGTAACTTTGCCCAACCCTAGCCTTGACTAGGGGACTGAAAATGAATCTACAGGGACTGGCCACAAAGTCCAGATGAGGGTGTATTAAGAGCTATGCTTTTTCCTTTCTTATTGCTGCTTTTGTTTTCACACCTTAACCTACCTTTCTTCAGTGCAGTGTCTGGGCCCTGTTTTTCACATGTTCTGTTTTTGAGCCCAGTCACAGGCCTCAGAGAAGGCCGGTGCCCTTTGAGGCCTGAATGCTTCCTCTGCCAGTAGCAGGGCCCCAGGGCTTCTGACAGCAGCAAGGGCCCTGTGAGGAGTGGCCTCGAGCGATCAGGTGGGCTCAGCTGAGCCACCTCCACTGGCCTGGGTCCTGTTCCTGGGGCTCCCAGCTCTGTCTGCCTTGACCTCTCCATGCCCCCTGCTCCAGGGCTCACCTGCTGCCGTCGCCGTGCCAACGGAACCCTCAGGCTGGGCAGAGCATTGTGAAATGACAGCCTCCCCTCCCCCGCCGGGGCCTGGGCCCAGGGCTGGGAGCTTGCAAGGCAAAGACACACCTCAGCTCAGCTTCTCCTGAGCTGCTCCCGAGCTCGACCCCCCGGGGCCCCGGGGCCCCAGGGCTGGGGGTCAGAGCAGGAAAGGGCGTTTTATTGGAATGTCCTTTCCTTCTTGATGATTCCTACAAACCGTTTTAAGCTCTGTACATATAGAAAAGCAACATGTGTCATGCCATTTGGGACATGCTGTTCACATGTCTAGCTCCACTAAAACCCTCCTCAGCATATTTCCGAGGCATCAAGGATGAACCAGGAACAGTGCACGGCCCTGACAAATCTGCTTCACTGTCCCAGCTTTAACAGACATCTGAGTGTCACACTACATGGCAGGTCCTGCCAGGGCAACAGCAGGGGAAGCTTCACTCGCACAGTGCTACAGCATGGGCTTCCCTCCTAGTGAACGGGTGCAGCAGGGCAAACTCCTGTCACAGAGAATGGGCACAACCACACTGCAAGCTTCATTCACACATGGTCTGGCTTCCGACAGCAAAGCAAGCCTCCTACATTGCACATACTGCACTGTAAAGCGTTAGTCTTTGGACAGCAGAGCTATCCCTCTGCATCACACATACTGGACACCCTGAAGGGCCTCCTCCAGATTGAATTGTTACTGGATCGCCGTCCTATCCCCCTGCCCCAAACCTCTCCCATTGACTGTCAGCATGCTTCTCCTTACCTTCCTGCAGATACAGCACCCCTCTAAGCCTAACGGATGGCACACCAAGCTTCACGGGGCACTTTAAGGTATTCAGTCTCCACCTTTTATCTGTCCTGCTCCTCATTTCACCACGAAGAACCACTGGCAGTATTTCAACATCATTTTGAAACTGAAGTTATGGAACAGCTACAAAACCAGGGGAATGGCGCGGCAGGGGATTTCATTCCATTTCATTCTGCCCTTTGGCTGTGTGTGCGCAGTGTCAGAAGAGTTTGAGGACTGCAGAAGACACTGGAATAGATTTCTGGGCGAAAGCGCCAGAGATTCTGGCCCCTGCCCCGATCGCCTTACAAACGCCTGGCGGGCAAATGTCTGAGTTGGACACTCAGCGCAGTACCTGAGGAAATTAGAGTGAGGTTTGACTCAGGGACAAGCCTGCCAACCTATGTACTATGGCAGCTGAATGGGGGCATGGGGTCCTCATGTCTCAGGGATCTGCTTCTCTTATCCAAAACATCTTGCCTCCCATCAGCCTTAGCACCTAGCATATGGTAATGAGTGGAGTCTCTACACTTCCCCCGTTGCACATTTGTCAATTCCCAGAGCTCTGTTGCAGACAGGGTAAATGTATCTATGTGTGAGAGAGAGAGGGAGCCAGATAGAGAGAGAGAAAGAGAGAGAGAGAGGGGGGGGGGGAGCAGGCTCTGACAGTCACAATGAGAGAAAAGTGAAGTTGCATCCCCTCAAGCACTCCCCTGCACCCATCAACACAACAGCAAAGTTAGCTTGCATGTTCCCCGTTCTCCCCACTAACCCACCCACCCACCCTCCTCTCTTTCAGGACTTGCAGAGTGCCTAGAGACCCTGGAAATGATGGCAGCGGAGCATGGTACAAACACAAATATCAAAATAGAACTATTCCCCTACTGTCTACAAAACCAAGGAACTACTTCACCTTTGTTTTTTTCCACTTCACATTACAAGAGAAAGACGTCCTTCGTTGGCCCTTTTTACGCACTACCATTCGGTTTACACATTTCATCCTGTTGAGTCTCCCAGTCGGCAAGAGCTATATATTTGGGTGGGTGATCCCAATGAAGTCAATGGAAATAGAGAAGGTGTTAGAACGGTGATGATTGTGTGCTGCAAGTGTCTTTCCCTTGAAGTCCATAGATATCATGGCCTTGACTAGGGGGTGGTCGAAGTGGCCGATAATTTGCTCAGCAGAAAAAATGCAGAATTTTGGGCAAATTCTGCCACTTCGCCTGCTCTGCCCACAGAGAGAAATTGCCAATTTCAGGCTTTTTCTCCCTGAAATTCGGTTTTTTTATGGGAAATGTTTTTTGGTGGCCACAAGAAGTTTCAGACTGAAAACAGATAGTTTGTGAAAAAAAACACCATTTCAGATGGTTTGCCAGAAGACATTGATTTTTTCCATTAAATTTTGTTTTAGCGGTCAAAAACATGATATTTCAGGGAAAAAACACATTTCAGGAAGCAAAATCTGCATAGAAAATTGGCACAACAGCCAAAAAATGTCCCTGCAGACAGAACAGAGCTGGAGGCGAATTTAGGCAATATCGTTCCACCAGTAGTGAGGGTAACTTTGCCCACCCCTAGCCTTGACTAGGGGACTGAAAATGAATCTACAGGGACTGGCCACAAAGTCCAGATGAGGGTGTATTAAGAGCTATGCTTTTTCCTTTCTTATTGCTGCTTTTGTTTTCACACCTTAACCTACCTTTCTTCAGTGCAGTGTCTGGGCCCTGTTTTTCACATGTTCTGTTTTTGAGCCCAGTCACAGGCCTCAGAGAAGGCCGGTGCCCTTTGAGGCCTGAATGCTTCCTCCGCCAGTAGCAGGGCCCCAGGGCTTCTGACAGCAGCAAGGGCCCTGTGAGGAGTGGCCTCGAGCGATCAGGTGGGCTCAGCTGAGCCACCTCCACTGGCCTGGGTCCTGTTCCTGGGGCTCCCAGCTCTGTCTGCCTTGACCTCTCCATGCCCCCTGCTCCAGGGCTCACCTGCTGCCGTCGCCGTGCCAACGGAACCCTCAGGCTGGGCAGAGCATTGTGAAATGACAGCCTCCCCTCCCCCGCCGGGGCCTGGGCCCAGGGCTGGGAGCTTGCAAGGCAAAGACACACCTCAGCTCAGCTTCTCCTGAGCTGCTCCAGAGCTCGACCCCCCGGGGCCCCGGGGCCCCAGGGCTGGGGCTCAGAGCAGGAAAGGGCGTTTTATTGGAATGTCCTTTCCTTCTTGATGATTCCTACAAACCGTTTTAAGCTCTGTACATATAGAAAAGCAACATGTGTCATGCCATTTGGGACATGCTGTTCACATGTCTAGCTCCACTAAAACCCTCCTCAGCATATTTCCGAGGCATCAAGGATGAACCAGGAACAGTGCACGGCCCTGACAAATCTGCTTCACTGTCCCAGCTTTAACAGACATCTGAGTGTCACACTACATGGCAGGTCCTGCCAGGGCAACAGCAGGGGAAGCTTCACTCGCACAGTGCTACAGCATGGGCTTCCCTCCTAGTGAACGGGTGCAGCAGGGCAAACTCCTGTCACAGAGAATGGGCACAACCACACTGCAAGCTTCATTCACACATGGTCTGGCTTCCGACAGCAAAGCAAGCCTCCTACATTGCACATACTGCACTGTAAAGCGTTAGTCTTTGGACAGCAGAGCTATCCCTCTGCATCACACATACTGGACACCCTGAAGGGCCTCCTCCAGATTGAATTGTTACTGGATCGCCGTCCTATCCCCCTGCCCCAAACCTCTCCCATTGACTGTCAGCATGCTTCTCCTTACCTTCCTGCAGATACAGCACCCCTCTAGGCCTAACGGATGGCACACCAAGCTTCACGGGGCACTTTAAGGTATTCAGTCTCCACCTTTTATCTGTCCTGCTCCTCATTTCACCACGAAGAACCACTGGCAGTATTTCAACATCATTTTGAAACTGAAGTTATGGAACAGCTACAAAACCAGGGGAATGGCGCGGCAGGGGATTTCATTCCATTTCATTCTGCCCTTTGGCTGTGTGTGCGCAGTGTCAGAAGAGTTTGAGGACTGCAGAAGACACTGGAATAGATTTCTGGGCGAAAGCGCCAGAGATTCTGGCCCCTGCCCCGATCGCCTTACAAACGCCTTACAAACGCCTGGCGGGCAAATGTCTGAGTTGGACACTCAGCGCAGTACCTGAGGAAATTAGAGTGAGGTTTGACTCAGGGACAAGCCTGCCAACCTATGTACTATGGCAGCTGAATGGGGGCATGGGGTCCTCATGTCTCAGGGATCTGCTTCTCTTATCCAAAACATCTTGCCTCCCATCAGCCTTAGCACCTAGCATATGGTAATGAGTGGAGTCTCTACACTTCCCCCGTTGCACATTTGTCAATTCCCAGAGCTCTGTTGCAGACAGGGTAAATGTATCTATGTGTGAGAGAGAGAGGGAGCCAGATAGAGAGAGAGAAAGAGAGAGAGAGAGGGGGGGGGGAGCAGGCTCTGACAGTCACAATGAGAGAAAAGTGAAGTTGCATCCCCTCAAGCACTCCCCTGCACCCATCAACACAACAGCAAAGTTAGCTTGCATGTTCCCCGTTCTCCCCACTAACCCACCCACCCACCCTCCTCTCTTTCAGGACTTGCAGAGTGCCTAGAGACCCTGGAAATGATGGCAGCGGAGCATGGTACAAACACAAATATCAAAATAGAACTATTCCCCTACTGTCTACAAAACCAAGGAACTACATCACCTTTGTTTTTTTCCACTTCACATTACAAGAGAAAGACGTCCTTCGTTGGCCCTTTTTACGCACTACCATTCGGTTTACACATTTCATCCTGTTGAGTCTCCCAGTCGGCAAGAGCTATATATTTGGGTGGGTGATCCCAATGAAGTCAATGGAAATAGAGAAGGTGTTAGAACGGTGATGATTGTGTGCTGCAAGTGTCTTTCCCTTGAAGTCCATAGATATCATGGCCTTGACTAGGGGGTGGTCGAAGTGGCCGATAATTTGCTCAGCAGAAAAAATGCAGAATTTTGGGCAAATTCTGCCACTTCGCCTGCTCTGCCCACAGAGAGAAATTGCCAATTTCAGGCTTTTTCTCCCTGAAATTCGTTTTTTTTATGGGAAATGTTTTTTGGTGGCCACAAGAAGTTTCAGACTGAAAACAGATCGTTTGTGAAAAAAACACCATTTCAGATGGTTTGCCAGAAGACATTGATTTTTTCCATTAAATTTTGTTTTAGCGGTCAAAAACATGCTATTTCAGGGAAAAAACACATTTCAGGAAGCAAAATCTGCATAGAAAATTGGCACAACAGCCAAAAAATGTCCCTGCAGACAGAACAGAGCTGGAGGCGAATTTAGGCAATATCGTTCCACCAGTAGTGAGGGTAACTTTGCCCAACCCTAGCCTTGACTAGGGGACTGAAAATGAATCTACAGGGACTGGCCACAAAGTCCAGATGAGGGTGTATTAAGAGCTATGCTTTTTCCTTTCTTATTGCTGCTTTTGTTTTCACACCTTAACCTACCTTTCTTCAGTGCAGTGTCTGGGCCCTGTTTTTCACATGTTCTGTTTTTGAGCCCAGTCACAGGCCTCAGAGAAGGCCGGTGCCCTTTGAGGCCTGAATGCTTCCTCTGCCAGTAGCAGGGCCCCAGGGCTTCTGACAGCAGCAAGGGCCCTGTGAGGAGTGGCCTCGAGCGATCAGGTGGGCTCAGCTGAGCCACCTCCACTGGCCTGGGTCCTGTTCCTGGGGCTCCCAGCTCTGTCTGCCTTGACCTCTCCATGCCCCCTGCTCCAGGGCTCACCTGCTGCCGTCGCCGTGCCAACGGAACCCTCAGGCTGGGCAGAGCATTGTGAAATGACAGCCTCCCCTCCCCCGCCGGGGCCTGGGCCCAGGGCTGGGAGCTTGCAAGGCAAAGACACACCTCAGCTCAGCTTCTCCTGAGCTGCTCCCGAGCTCGACCCCCCGGGGCCCCGGGGCCCCAGGGCTGGGGGTCAGAGCAGGAAAGGGCGTTTTATTGGAATGTCCTTTCCTTCTTGATGATTCCTACAAACCGTTTTAAGCTCTGTACATATAGAAAAGCAACATGTGTCATGCCATTTGGGACATGCTGTTCACATGTCTAGCTCCACTAAAACCCTCCTCAGCATATTTCCGAGGCATCAAGGATGAACCAGGAACAGTGCACGGCCCTGACAAATCTGCTTCACTGTCCCAGCTTTAACAGACATCTGAGTGTCACACTACATGGCAGGTCCTGCCAGGGCAACAGCAGGGGAAGCTTCACTCGCACAGTGCTACAGCATGGGCTTCCCTCCTAGTGAACGGGTGCAGCAGGGCAAACTCCTGTCACAGAGAATGGGCACAACCACACTGCAAGCTTCATTCACACATGGTCTGGCTTCCGACAGCAAAGCAAGCCTCCTACATTGCACATACTGCACTGTAAAGCGTTAGTCTTTGGACAGCAGAGCTATCCCTCTGCATCACACATACTGGACACCCTGAAGGGCCTCCTCCAGATTGAATTGTTACTGGATCGCCGTCCTATCCCCCTGCCCCAAACCTCTCCCATTGACTGTCAGCATGCTTCTCCTTACCTTCCTGCAGATACAGCACCCCTCTAAGCCTAACGGATGGCACACCAAGCTTCACGGGGCACTTTAAGGTATTCAGTCTCCACCTTTTATCTGTCCTGCTCCTCATTTCACCACGAAGAACCACTGGCAGTATTTCAACATCATTTTGAAACTGAAGTTATGGAACAGCTACAAAACCAGGGGAATGGCGCGGCAGGGGATTTCATTCCATTTCATTCTGCCCTTTGGCTGTGTGTGCGCAGTGTCAGAAGAGTTTGAGGACTGCAGAAGACACTGGAATAGATTTCTGGGCGAAAGCGCCAGAGATTCTGGCCCCTGCCCCGATCGCCTTACAAACGCCTGGCGGGCAAATGTCTGAGTTGGACACTCAGCGCAGTACCTGAGGAAATTAGAGTGAGGTTTGACTCAGGGACAAGCCTGCCAACCTATGTACTATGGCAGCTGAATGGGGGCATGGGGTCCTCATGTCTCAGGGATCTGCTTCTCTTATCCAAAACATCTTGCCTCCCATCAGCCTTAGCACCTAGCATATGGTAATGAGTGGAGTCTCTACACTTCCCCCGTTGCACATTTGTCAATTCCCAGAGCTCTGTTGCAGACAGGGTAAATGTATCTATGTGTGAGAGAGAGAGGGAGCCAGATAGAGAGAGAGAAAGAGAGAGAGAGAGGGGGGGGGAGCAGGCTCTGACAGTCACAATGAGAGAAAAGTGAAGTTGCATCCCCTCAAGCACTCCCCTGCACCCATCAACACAACAGCAAAGTTAGCTTGCATGTTCCCCGTTCTCCCCACTAACCCACCCACCCACCCTCCTCTCTTTCAGGACTTGCAGAGTGCCTAGAGACCCTGGAAATGATGGCAGCGGAGCATGGTACAAACACAAATATCAAAATAGAACTATTCCCCTACTGTCTACAAAACCAAGGAACTACTTCACCTTTGTTTTTTTCCACTTCACATTACAAGAGAAAGACGTCCTTCGTTGGCCCTTTTTACGCACTACCATTCGGTTTACACATTTCATCCTGTTGAGTCTCCCAGTCGGCAAGAGCTATATATTTGGGTGGGTGATCCCAATGAAGTCAATGGAAATAGAGAAGGTGTTAGAACGGTGATGATTGTGTGCTGCAAGTGTCTTTCCCTTGAAGTCCATAGATATCATGGCCTTGACTAGGGGGTGGTCGAAGTGGCCGATAATTTGCTCAGCAGAAAAAATGCAGAATTTTGGGCAAATTCTGCCACTTCGCCTGCTCTGCCCACAGAGAGAAATTGCCAATTTCAGGCTTTTTCTCCCTGAAATTCGTTTTTTTTATGGGAAATGTTTTTTGGTGGCCACAAGAAGTTTCAGACTGAAAACAGATAGTTTGTGAAAAAAAACACCATTTCAGATGGTTTGCCAGAAGACATTGATTTTTTCCATTAAATTTTGTTTTAGCGGTCAAAAACATGATATTTCAGGGAAAAAACACATTTCAGGAAGCAAAATCTGCATAGAAAATTGGCACAACAGCCAAAAAATGTCCCTGCAGACAGAACAGAGCTGGAGGCGAATTTAGGCAATATCGTTCCACCAGTAGTGAGGGTAACTTTGCCCACCCCTAGCCTTGACTAGGGGACTGAAAATGAATCTACAGGGACTGGCCACAAAGTCCAGATGAGGGTGTATTAAGAGCTATGCTTTTTCCTTTCTTATTGCTGCTTTTGTTTTCACACCTTAACCTACCTTTCTTCAGTGCAGTGTCTGGGCCCTGTTTTTCACATGTTCTGTTTTTGAGCCCAGTCACAGGCCTCAGAGAAGGCCGGTGCCCTTTGAGGCCTGAATGCTTCCTCCGCCAGTAGCAGGGCCCCAGGGCTTCTGACAGCAGCAAGGGCCCTGTGAGGAGTGGCCTCGAGCGATCAGGTGGGCTCAGCTGAGCCACCTCCACTGGCCTGGGTCCTGTTCCTGGGGCTCCCAGCTCTGTCTGCCTTGACCTCTCCATGCCCCCTGCTCCAGGGCTCACCTGCTGCCGTCGCCGTGCCAACGGAACCCTCAGGCTGGGCAGAGCATTGTGAAATGACAGCCTCCCCTCCCCCGCCGGGGCCTGGGCCCAGGGCTGGGAGCTTGCAAGGCAAAGACACACCTCAGCTCAGCTTCTCCTGAGCTGCTCCAGAGCTCGACCCCCCGGGGCCCCGGGGCCCCAGGGCTGGGGCTCAGAGCAGGAAAGGGCGTTTTATTGGAATGTCCTTTCCTTCTTGATGATTCCTACAAACCGTTTTAAGCTCTGTACATATAGAAAAGCAACATGTGTCATGCCATTTGGGACATGCTGTTCACATGTCTAGCTCCACTAAAACCCTCCTCAGCATATTTCCGAGGCATCAAGGATGAACCAGGAACAGTGCACGGCCCTGACAAATCTGCTTCACTGTCCCAGCTTTAACAGACATCTGAGTGTCACACTACATGGCAGGTCCTGCCAGGGCAACAGCAGGGGAAGCTTCACTCGCACAGTGCTACAGCATGGGCTTCCCTCCTAGTGAACGGGTGCAGCAGGGCAAACTCCTGTCACAGAGAATGGGCACAACCACACTGCAAGCTTCATTCACACATGGTCTGGCTTCCGACAGCAAAGCAAGCCTCCTACATTGCACATACTGCACTGTAAAGCGTTAGTCTTTGGACAGCAGAGCTATCCCTCTGCATCACACATACTGGACACCCTGAAGGGCCTCCTCCAGATTGAATTGTTACTGGATCGCCGTCCTATCCCCCTGCCCCAAACCTCTCCCATTGACTGTCAGCATGCTTCTCCTTACCTTCCTGCAGATACAGCACCCCTCTAGGCCTAACGGATGGCACACCAAGCTTCACGGGGCACTTTAAGGTATTCAGTCTCCACCTTTTATCTGTCCTGCTCCTCATTTCACCACGAAGAACCACTGGCAGTATTTCAACATCATTTTGAAACTGAAGTTATGGAACAGCTACAAAACCAGGGGAATGGCGCGGCAGGGGATTTCATTCCATTTCATTCTGCCCTTTGGCTGTGTGTGCGCAGTGTCAGAAGAGTTTGAGGACTGCAGAAGACACTGGAATAGATTTCTGGGCGAAAGCGCCAGAGATTCTGGCCCCTGCCCCGATCGCCTTACAAACGCCTTACAAACGCCTGGCGGGCAAATGTCTGAGTTGGACACTCAGCGCAGTACCTGAGGAAATTAGAGTGAGGTTTGACTCAGGGACAAGCCTGCCAACCTATGTACTATGGCAGCTGAATGGGGGCATGGGGTCCTCATGTCTCAGGGATCTGCTTCTCTTATCCAAAACATCTTGCCTCCCATCAGCCTTAGCACATAGCATATGGTAATGAGTGGAGTCTCTACACTTCCCCCGTTGCACATTTGTCAATTCCCAGAGCTCTGTTGCAGACAGGGTAAATGTATCTATGTGTGAGAGAGAGAGAGGGAGCCAGATAGAGAGAGAGAAAGAGAGAGAGAGAGGGGGGGGAGCAGGCTCTGACAGTCACAATGAGAGAAAAGTGAAGTTGCATCCCCTCAAGCACTCCCCTGCACCCATCAACACAACAGCAAAGTTAGCTTGCATGTTCCCCGTTCTCCCCACTAACCCACCCACCCACCCTCCTCTCTTTCAGGACTTGCAGAGTGCCTAGAGACCCTGGAAATGATGGCAGCGGAGCATGGTACAAACACAAATATCAAAATAGAACTATTCCCCTACTGTCTACAAAACCAAGGAACTACTTCACCTTTGTTTTTTTCCACTTCACATTACAAGAGAAAGACGTCCTTCGTTGGCCCTTTTTACGCACTACCATTCGGTTTACACATTTCATCCTGTTGAGTCTCCCAGTCGGCAAGAGCTATATATTTGGGTGGGTGATCCCAATGAAGTCAATGGAAATAGAGAAGGTGTTAGAACGGTGATGATTGTGTGCTGCAAGTGTCTTTCCCTTGAAGTCCATAGATATCATGGCCTTGACTAGGGGGTGGTCGAAGTGGCCGATAATTTGCTCAGCAGAAAAAATGCAGAATTTTGGGCAAATTCTGCCACTTCGCCTGCTCTGCCCACAGAGAGAAATTGCCAATTTCAGGCTTTTTCTCCCTGAAATTCGGTTTTTTTATGGGAAATGTTTTTTGGTGGCCACAAGAAGTTTCAGACTGAAAACAGATAGTTTGTGAAAAAAACACCATTTCAGATGGTTTGCCAGAAGACATTGATTTTTTCCATTAAATTTTGTTTTAGCGGTCAAAAACATGATATTTCAGGGAAAAAACACATTTCAGGAAGCAAAATCTGCATAGAAAATTGGCACAACAGCCAAAAAATGTCCCTGCAGACAGAACAGAGCTGGAGGCGAATTTAGGCAATATCGTTCCACCAGTAGTGAGGGTAACTTTGCCCACCCCTAGCCTTGACTAGGGGACTGAAAATGAATCTACAGGGACTGGCCACAAAGTCCAGATGAGGGTGTATTAAGAGCTATGCTTTTTCCTTTCTTATTGCTGCTTTTGTTTTCACACCTTAACCTACCTTTCTTCAGTGCAGTGTCTGGGCCCTGTTTTTCACATGTTCTGTTTTTGAGCCCAGTCACAGGCCTCAGAGAAGGCCGGTGCCCTTTGAGGCCTGAATGCTTCCTCTGCCAGTAGCAGGGCCCCAGGGCTTCTGACAGCAGCAAGGGCCCTGTGAGGAGTGGCCTCGAGCGATCAGGTGGGCTCAGCTGAGCCACCTCCACTGGCCTGGGTCCTGTTCCTGGGGCTCCCAGCTCTGTCTGCCTTGACCTCTCCATGCCCCCTGCTCCAGGGCTCACCTGCTGCCGTCGCCGTGCCAACGGAACCCTCAGGCTGGGCAGAGCATTGTGAAATGACAGCCTCCCCTCCCCCGCCGGGGCCTGGGCCCAGGGCTGGGAGCTTGCAAGGCAAAGACACACCTCAGCTCAGCTTCTCCTGAGCTGCTCCAGAGCTCGACCCCCCGGGGCCCCGGGGCCCCAGGGCTGGGGCTCAGAGCAGGAAAGGGCGTTTTATTGGAATGTCCTTTCCTTCTTGATGATTCCTACAAACCGTTTTAAGCTCTGTACATATAGAAAAGCAACATGTGTCATGCCATTTGGGACATGCTGTTCACATGTCTAGCTCCACTAAAACCCTCCTCAGCATATTTCCGAGGCATCAAGGATGAACCAGGAACAGTGCACGGCCCTGACAAATCTGCTTCACTGTCCCAGCTTTAACAGACATCTGAGTGTCACACTACATGGCAGGTCCTGCCAGGGCAACAGCAGGGGAAGCTTCACTCGCACAGTGCTACAGCATGGGCTTCCCTCCTAGTGAACGGGTGCAGCAGGGCAAACTCCTGTCACAGAGAATGGGCACAACCACACTGCAAGCTTCATTCACACATGGTCTGGCTTCCGACAGCAAAGCAAGCCTCCTACATTGCACATACTGCACTGTAAAGCGTTAGTCTTTGGACAGCAGAGCTATCCCTCTGCATCACACATACTGGACACCCTGAAGGGCCTCCTCCAGATTGAATTGTTACTGGATCGCCGTCCTATCCCCCTGCCCCAAACCTCTCCCATTGACTGTCAGCATGCTTCTCCTTACCTTCCTGCAGATACAGCACCCCTCTAGGCCTAACGGATGGCACACCAAGCTTCACGGGGCACTTTAAGGTATTCAGTCTCCACCTTTTATCTGTCCTGCTCCTCATTTCACCACGAAGAACCACTGGCAGTATTTCAACATCATTTTGAAACTGAAGTTATGGAACAGCTACAAAACCAGGGGAATGGCGCGGCAGGGGATTTCATTCCATTTCATTCTGCCCTTTGGCTGTGTGTGCGCAGTGTCAGAAGAGTTTGAGGACTGCAGAAGACACTGGAATAGATTTCTGGGCGAAAGTGCCAGAGATTCTGGCCCCTGCCCCGATCGCCTTACAAACGCCTTACAAACGCCTGGCGGGCAAATGTCTGAGTTGGACACTCAGCGCAGTACCTGAGGAAATTAGAGTGAGGTTTGACTCAGGGACAAGCCTGCCAACCTATGTACTATGGCAGCTGAATGGGGGCATGGGGTCCTCATGTCTCAGGGATCTGCTTCTCTTATCCAAAACATCTTGCCTCCCATCAGCCTTAGCACCTAGCATATGGTAATGAGTGGAGTCTCTACACTTCCCCCGTTGCACATTTGTCAATTCCCAGAGCTCTGTTGCAGACAGGGTAAATGTATCTATGTGTGAGAGAGAGAGGGAGCCAGATAGAGAGAGAGAAAGAGAGAGAGAGAGGGGGGGGAGCAGGCTCTGACAGTCACAATGAGAGAAAAGTGAAGTTGCATCCCCTCAAGCACTCCCCTGCACCCATCAACACAACAGCAAAGTTAGCTTGCATGTTCCCCGTTCTCCCCACTAACCCACCCACCCACCCTCCTCTCTTTCAGGACTTGCAGAGTGCCTAGAGACCCTGGAAATGATGGCAGCGGAGCATGGTACAAACACAAATATCAAAATAGAACTATTCCCCTACTGTCTACAAAACCAAGGAACTACATCACCTTTGTTTTTTTCCACTTCACATTACAAGAGAAAGACGTCCTTCGTTGGCCCTTTTTACGCACTACCATTCGGTTTACACATTTCATCCTGTTGAGTCTCCCAGTCGGCAAGAGCTATATATTTGGGTGGGTGATCCCAATGAAGTCAATGGAAATAGAGAAGGTGTTAGAACGGTGATGATTGTGTGCTGCAAGTGTCTTTCCCTTGAAGTCCATAGATATCATGGCCTTGACTAGGGGGTGGTCGAAGTGGCCGATAATTTGCTCAGCAGAAAAAATGCAGAATTTTGGGCAAATTCTGCCACTTCGCCTGCTCTGCCCACAGAGAGAAATTGCCAATTTCAGGCTTTTTCTCCCTGAAATTCGGTTTTTTTATGGGAAATGTTTTTTGGTGGCCACAAGAAGTTTCAGACTGAAAACAGATAGTTTGTGAAAAAAACACCATTTCAGATGGTTTGCCAGAAGACATTGATTTTTTCCATTAAATTTTGTTTTAGCGGTCAAAAACATGATATTTCAGGGAAAAAACACATTTCAGGAAGCAAAATCTGCATAGAAAATTGGCACAACAGCCAAAAAATGTCCCTGCAGACAGAACAGAGCTGGAGGCGAATTTAGGCAATATCGTTCCACCAGTAGTGAGGGTAACTTTGCCCACCCCTAGCCTTGACTAGGGGACTGAAAATGAATCTACAGGGACTGGCCACAAAGTCCAGATGAGGGTGTATTAAGAGCTATGCTTTTTCCTTTCTTATTGCTGCTTTTGTTTTCACACCTTAACCTACCTTTCTTCAGTGCAGTGTCTGGGCCCTGTTTTTCACATGTTCTGTTTTTGAGCCCAGTCACAGGCCTCAGAGAAGGCCGGTGCCCTTTGAGGCCTGAATGCTTCCTCTGCCAGTAGCAGGGCCCCAGGGCTTCTGACAGCAGCAAGGGCCCTGTGAGGAGTGGCCTCGAGCGATCAGGTGGGCTCAGCTGAGCCACCTCCACTGGCCTGGGTCCTGTTCCTGGGGCTCCCAGCTCTGTCTGCCTTGACCTCTCCATGCCCCCTGCTCCAGGGCTCACCTGCTGCCGTCGCCGTGCCAACGGAACCCTCAGGCTGGGCAGAGCATTGTGAAATGACAGCCTCCCCTCCCCCGCCGGGGCCTGGGCCCAGGGCTGGGAGCTTGCAAGGCAAAGACACACCTCAGCTCAGCTTCTCCTGAGCTGCTCCAGAGCTCGACCCCCCGGGGCCCCGGGGCCCCAGGGCTGGGGCTCAGAGCAGGAAAGGGCGTTTTATTGGAATGTCCTTTCCTTCTTGATGATTCCTACAAACCGTTTTAAGCTCTGTACATATAGAAAAGCAACATGTGTCATGCCATTTGGGACATGCTGTTCACATGTCTAGCTCCACTAAAACCCTCCTCAGCATATTTCCGAGGCATCAAGGATGAACCAGGAACAGTGCACGGCCCTGACAAATCTGCTTCACTGTCCCAGCTTTAACAGACATCTGAGTGTCACACTACATGGCAGGTCCTGCCAGGGCAACAGCAGGGGAAGCTTCACTCGCACAGTGCTACAGCATGGGCTTCCCTCCTAGTGAACGGGTGCAGCAGGGCAAACTCCTGTCACAGAGAATGGGCACAACCACACTGCAAGCTTCATTCACACATGGTCTGGCTTCCGACAGCAAAGCAAGCCTCCTACATTGCACATACTGCACTGTAAAGCGTTAGTCTTTGGACAGCAGAGCTATCCCTCTGCATCACACATACTGGACACCCTGAAGGGCCTCCTCCAGATTGAATTGTTACTGGATCGCCGTCCTATCCCCCTGCCCCAAACCTCTCCCATTGACTGTCAGCATGCTTCTCCTTACCTTCCTGCAGATACAGCACCCCTCTAGGCCTAACGGATGGCACACCAAGCTTCACGGGGCACTTTAAGGTATTCAGTCTCCACCTTTTATCTGTCCTGCTCCTCATTTCACCACGAAGAACCACTGGCAGTATTTCAACATCATTTTGAAACTGAAGTTATGGAACAGCTACAAAACCAGGGGAATGGCGCGGCAGGGGATTTCATTCCATTTCATTCTGCCCTTTGGCTGTGTGTGCGCAGTGTCAGAAGAGTTTGAGGACTGCAGAAGACACTGGAATAGATTTCTGGGCGAAAGCGCCAGAGATTCTGGCCCCTGCCCCGATCGCCTTACAAACGCCTTACAAACGCCTGGCGGGCAAATGTCTGAGTTGGACACTCAGCGCAGTACCTGAGGAAATTAGAGTGAGGTTTGACTCAGGGACAAGCCTGCCAACCTATGTACTATGGCAGCTGAATGGGGGCATGGGGTCCTCATGTCTCAGGGATCTGCTTCTCTTATCCAAAACATCTTGCCTCCCATCAGCCTTAGCACCTAGCATATGGTAATGAGTGGAGTCTCTACACTTCCCCCGTTGCACATTTGTCAATTCCCAGAGCTCTGTTGCAGACAGGGTAAATGTATCTATGTGTGAGAGAGAGAGGGAGCCAGATAGAGAGAGAGAAAGAGAGAGAGAGAGGGGGGGGGAGCAGGCTCTGACAGTCACAATGAGAGAAAAGTGAAGTTGCATCCCCTCAAGCACTCCCCTGCACCCATCAACACAACAGCAAAGTTAGCTTGCATGTTCCCCGTTCTCCCCACTAACCCACCCACCCACCCTCCTCTCTTTCAGGACTTGCAGAGTGCCTAGAGACCCTGGAAATGATGGCAGCGGAGCATGGTACAAACACAAATATCAAAATAGAACTATTCCCCTACTGTCTACAAAACCAAGGAACTACTTCACCTTTGTTTTTTTCCACTTCACATTACAAGAGAAAGACGTCCTTCGTTGGCCCTTTTTACGCACTACCATTCGGTTTACACATTTCATCCTGTTGAGTCTCCCAGTCGGCAAGAGCTATATATTTGGGTGGGTGATCCCAATGAAGTCAATGGAAATAGAGAAGGTGTTAGAACGGTGATGATTGTGTGCTGCAAGTGTCTTTCCCTTGAAGTCCATAGATATCATGGCCTTGACTAGGGGGTGGTCGAAGTGGCCGATAATTTGCTCAGCAGAAAAAATGCAGAATTTTGGGCAAATTCTGCCACTTCGCCTGCTCTGCCCACAGAGAGAAATTGCCAATTTCAGGCTTTTTCTCCCTGAAATTCGGTTTTTTTATGGGAAATGTTTTTTGGTGGCCACAAGAAGTTTCAGACTGAAAACAGATAGTTTGTGAAAAAAACACCATTTCAGATGGTTTGCCAGAAGACATTGATTTTTTCCATTAAATTTTGTTTTAGCGGTCAAAAACATGATATTTCAGGGAAAAAACACATTTCAGGAAGCAAAATCTGCATAGAAAATTGGCACAACAGCCAAAAAATGTCCCTGCAGACAGAACAGAGCTGGAGGCGAATTTAGGCAATATCGTTCCACCAGTAGTGAGGGTAACTTTGCCCACCCCTAGCCTTGACTAGGGGACTGAAAATGAATCTACAGGGACTGGCCACAAAGTCCAGATGAGGGTGTATTAAGAGCTATGCTTTTTCCTTTCTTATTGCTGCTTTTGTTTTCACACCTTAACCTACCTTTCTTCAGTGCAGTGTCTGGGCCCTGTTTTTCACATGTTCTGTTTTTGAGCCCAGTCACAGGCCTCAGAGAAGGCCGGTGCCCTTTGAGGCCTGAATGCTTCCTCTGCCAGTAGCAGGGCCCCAGGGCTTCTGACAGCAGCAAGGGCCCTGTGAGGAGTGGCCTCGAGCGATCAGGTGGGCTCAGCTGAGCCACCTCCACTGGCCTGGGTCCTGTTCCTGGGGCTCCCAGCTCTGTCTGCCTTGACCTCTCCATGCCCCCTGCTCCAGGGCTCACCTGCTGCCGTCGCCGTGCCAACGGAACCCTCAGGCTGGGCAGAGCATTGTGAAATGACAGCCTCCCCTCCCCCGCCGCTGGGGCCTGGGCCCAGGGCTGGGAGCTTGCAAGGCAAAGACACACCTCAGCTCAGCTTCTCCTGAGCTGCTCCAGAGCTCGACCCCCCGGGGCCCCGGGGCCCCAGGGCTGGGGCTCAGAGCAGGAAAGGGCGTTTTATTGGAATGTCCTTTCCTTCTTGATGATTCCTACAAACCGTTTTAAGCTCTGTACATATAGAAAAGCAACATGTGTCATGCCATTTGGGACATGCTGTTCACATGTCTAGCTCCACTAAAACCCTCCTCAGCATATTTCCGAGGCATCAAGGATGAACCAGGAACAGTGCACGGCCCTGACAAATCTGCTTCACTGTCCCAGCTTTAACAGACATCTGAGTGTCACACTACATGGCAGGTCCTGCCAGGGCAACAGCAGGGGAAGCTTCACTCGCACAGTGCTACAGCATGGGCTTCCCTCCTAGTGAACGGGTGCAGCAGGGCAAACTCCTGTCACAGAGAATGGGCACAACCACACTGCAAGCTTCATTCACACATGGTCTGGCTTCCGACAGCAAAGCAAGCCTCCTACATTGCACATACTGCACTGTAAAGCGTTAGTCTTTGGACAGCAGAGCTATCCCTCTGCATCACACATACTGGACACCCTGAAGGGCCTCCTCCAGATTGAATTGTTACTGGATCGCCGTCCTATCCCCCTGCCCCAAACCTCTCCCATTGACTGTCAGCATGCTTCTCCTTACCTTCCTGCAGATACAGCACCCCTCTAGGCCTAACGGATGGCACACCAAGCTTCACGGGGCACTTTAAGGTATTCAGTCTCCACCTTTTATCTGTCCTGCTCCTCATTTCACCACGAAGAACCACTGGCAGTATTTCAACATCATTTTGAAACTGAAGTTATGGAACAGCTACAAAACCAGGGGAATGGCGCGGCAGGGGATTTCATTCCATTTCATTCTGCCCTTTGGCTGTGTGTGCGCAGTGTCAGAAGAGTTTGAGGACTGCAGAAGACACTGGAATAGATTTCTGGGCGAAAGCGCCAGAGATTCTGGCCCCTGCCCCGATCGCCTTACAAACGCCTTACAAACGCCTGGCGGGCAAATGTCTGAGTTGGACACTCAGCGCAGTACCTGAGGAAATTAGAGTGAGGTTTGACTCAGGGACAAGCCTGCCAACCTATGTACTATGGCAGCTGAATGGGGGCATGGGGTCCTCATGTCTCAGGGATCTGCTTCTCTTATCCAAAACATCTTGCCTCCCATCAGCCTTAGCACCTAGCATATGGTAATGAGTGGAGTCTCTACACTTCCCCCGTTGCACATTTGTCAATTCCCAGAGCTCTGTTGCAGACAGGGTAAATGTATCTATGTGTGAGAGAGAGAGGGAGCCAGATAGAGAGAGAGAAAGAGAGAGAGAGAGGGGGGGGGAGCAGGCTCTGACAGTCACAATGAGAGAAAAGTGAAGTTGCATCCCCTCAAGCACTCCCCTGCACCCATCAACACAACAGCAAAGTTAGCTTGCATGTTCCCCGTTCTCCCCACTAACCCACCCACCCACCCTCCTCTCTTTCAGGACTTGCAGAGTGCCTAGAGACCCTGGAAATGATGGCAGCGGAGCATGGTACAAACGCAAATATCAAAATAGAACTATTCCCCTACTGTCTACAAAACCAAGGAACTACTTCACCTTTGTTTTTTTCCACTTCACATTACAAGAGAAAGACGTCCTTCGTTGGCCCTTTTTACGCACTACCATTCGGTTTACACATTTCATCCTGTTGAGTCTCCCAGTCGGCAAGAGCTATATATTTGGGTGGGTGATCCCAATGAAGTCAATGGAAATAGAGAAGGTGTTAGAACGGTGATGATTGTGTGCTGCAAGTGTCTTTCCCTTGAAGTCCATAGATATCATGGCCTTGACTAGGGGGTGGTCGAAGTGGCCGATAATTTGCTCAGCAGAAAAAATGCAGAATTTTGGGCAAATTCTGCCACTTCGCCTGCTCTGCCCACAGAGAGAAATTGCCAATTTCAGGCTTTTTCTCCCTGAAATTCGGTTTTTTTATGGGAAATGTTTTTTGGTGGCCACAAGAAGTTTCAGACTGAAAACAGATAGTTTGTGAAAAAAACACCATTTCAGATGGTTTGCCAGAAGACATTGATTTTTTCCATTAAATTTTGTTTTAGCGGTCAAAAACATGATATTTCAGGGAAAAAACACATTTCAGGAAGCAAAATCTGCATAGAAAATTGGCACAACAGCCAAAAAATGTCCCTGCAGACAGAACAGAGCTGGAGGCGAATTTAGGCAATATCGTTCCACCAGTAGTGAGGGTAACTTTGCCCACCCCTAGCCTTGACTAGGGGACTGAAAATGAATCTACAGGGACTGGCCACAAAGTCCAGATGAGGGTGTATTAAGAGCTATGCTTTTTCCTTTCTTATTGCTGCTTTTGTTTTCACACCTTAACCTACCTTTCTTCAGTGCAGTGTCTGGGCCCTGTTTTTCACATGTTCTGTTTTTGAGCCCAGTCACAGGCCTCAGAGAAGGCCGGTGCCCTTTGAGGCCTGAATGCTTCCTC
Organism: Ambystoma mexicanum; assembly: GCF_040938575.1. Classification (NCBI taxonomy): domain Eukaryota; kingdom Metazoa; phylum Chordata; class Amphibia; order Caudata; family Ambystomatidae; genus Ambystoma; species Ambystoma mexicanum. The sequence continues at coordinate 1,096,739,623 of NC_090941.1, forward strand.
TGCCAGTAGCAGGGCCCCAGGGCTTCTGACAGCAGCAAGGGCCCTGTGAGGAGTGGCCTCGAGCGATCAGGTGGGCTCAGCTGAGCCACCTCCACTGGCCTGGGTCCTGTTCCTGGGGCTCCCAGCTCTGTCTGCCTTGACCTCTCCATGCCCCCTGCTCCAGGGCTCACCTGCTGCCGTCACCGTGCCAACGGAACCCTCAGGCTGGGCAGAGCATTGTGAAATGACAGCCTCCCCTCCCCCGCCGCTGGGGCCTGGGCCCAGGGCTGGGAGCTTGCAAGGCAAAGGCACACCTCAGCTCAGCTTCTCCTGAGCTGCTCCAGAGCTCGACCCCCCCGGGGCCCCGGGGCCCCAGGGCTGGGGCTCAGAGCAGGAAAGGGCGTTTTATTGGAATGTCCTTTCCTTCTTGATGATTCCTACAAACCGTTTTAAGCTCTGTACATATAGAAAAGCAACATGTGTCATGCCATTTGGGACATGCTGTTCACATGTCTAGCTCCACTAAAACCCTCCTCAGCATATTTCCGAGGCATCAAGGATGAACCAGGAACAGTGCACGGCCCTGACAAATCTGCTTCACTGTCCCAGCTTTAACAGACATCTGAGTGTCACACTACATGGCAGGTCCTGCCAGGGCAACAGCAGGGGAAGCTTCACTCGCACAGTGCTACAGCATGGGCTTCCCTCCTAGTGAACGGGTGCAGCAGGGCAAACTCCTGTCACAGAGAATGGGCACAACCACACTGCAAGCTTCATTCACACATGGTCTGGCTTCCGACAGCAAAGCAAGCCTCCTACATTGCACATACTGCACTGTAAAGCGTTAGTCTTTGGACAGCAGAGCTATCCCTCTGCATCACACATACTGGACACCCTGAAGGGCCTCCTCCAGATTGAATTGTTACTGGATCGCCGTCCTATCCCCCTGCCCCAAACCTCTCCCATTGACTGTCAGCATGCTTCTCCTTACCTTCCTGCAGATACAGCACCCCTCTAGGCCTAACGGATGGCACACCAAGCTTCACGGGGCACTTTAAGGTATTCAGTCTCCACCTTTTATCTGTCCTGCTCCTCATTTCACCACAAAGAACCACTGGCAGTATTTCAACATCATTTTGAAACTGAAGTTATGGAACAGCTACAAAACCAGGGGAATGGCGCGGCAGGGGATTTCATTCCATTTCATTCTGCCCTTTGGCTGTGTGTGCGCAGTGTCAGAAGAGTTTGAGGACTGCAGAAGACACTGGAATAGATTTCTGGGCGAAAGCGCCAGAGATTCTGGCCCCTGCCCCGACGCCTTACAAACGCCTTACAAACGCCTGGCGGGCAAATGTCTGAGTTGGACACTCAGCGCAGTACCTGAGGAAATTAGAGTGAGGTTTGACTCAGGGACAAGCCTGCCAACCTATGTACTATGGCAGCTGAATGGGGGCATGGGGTCCTCATGTCTCAGGGATCTGCTTCTCTTATCCAAAACATCTTGCCTCCCATCAGCCTTAGCACCTAGCATATGGTAATGAGTGGAGTCTCTACACTTCCCCCGTTGCACATTTGTCAATTCCCAGAGCTCTGTTGCAGACAGGGTAAATGTATCTATGTGTGAGAGAGAGAGGGAGCCAGATAGAGAGAGAGAAAGAGAGAGAGAGAGGGGGGGGGGGGGGCAGGCTCTGACAGTCACAATGAGAGAAAAGTGAAGTTGCATCCCCTCAAGCACTCCCCTGCACCCATCAACACAACAGCAAAGTTAGCTTGCATGTTCCCCGTTCTCCCCACTAACCCACCCACCCACCCTCCTCTCTTTCAGGACTTGCAGAGTGCCTAGAGACCCTGGAAATGATGGCAGCGGAGCATGGTACAAACACAAATATCAAAATAGAACTATTCTCCTACTGTCTACAAAACCAAGGAACTACTTCACCTTTGTTTTTTTCCACTTCACATTACAAGAGAAAGACGTCCTTCGTTGGCCCTTTTTACGCACTACCATTCGGTTTACACATTTCATCCTGTTGAGTCTCCCAGTCGGCAAGAGCTATATATTTGGGTGGGTGATCCCAATGAAGTCAATGGAAATAGAGAAGGTGTTAGAACGGTGATGATTGTGTGCTGCAAGTGTCTTTCCCTTGAAGTCCATAGATATCATGGCCTTGACTAGGGGGTGGTCGAAGTGGCCGATAATTTGCTCAGCAGAAAAAATGCAGAATTTTGGGCAAATTCTGCCACTTCGCCTGCTCTGCCCACAGAGAGAAATTGCCAATTTCAGGCTTTTTCTCCCTGAAATTCAATTTTTTTATGGGAAATGTTTTTTGGTGGCCACAAGAAGTTTCAGACTGAAAACACATAGTTTGTGAAAAAAACACCATTTCAGATGGTTTGCCAGAAGACATTGATTTTTTCCATTAAATTTTGTTTTAGCGGTCAAAAACATGATATTTCAGGGAAAAAACACATTTCAGGAAGCAAAATCTGCATAGAAAATTGGCACAACAGCCAAAAAATGTCCCTGCAGACAGAACAGAGCTGGAGGCGAATTTAGGCAATATCGTTCCACCAGTAGTGAGGGTAACTTTGCCCACCCCTAGCCTTGACTAGGGGACTGAAAATGAATCTACAGGGACTGGCCACAAAGTCCAGATGAGGGTGTATTAAGAGCTATGCTTTTTCCTTTCTTATTGCTGCTTTTGTTTTCACACCTTAACCTACCTTTCTTCAGTGCAGTGTCTGGGCCCTGTTTTTCACATGTTCTGTTTTTGAGCCCAGTCACAGGCCTCAGAGAAGGCCGGTGCCCTTTGAGGCCTGAATGCTTCCTCTGCCAGTAGCAGGGCCCCAGGGCTTCTGACAGCAGCAAGGGCCCTGTGAGGAGTGGCCTCGAGCGATCAGGTGGGCTCAGCTGAGCCACCTCCACTGGCCTGGGTCCTGTTCCTGGGGCTCCCAGCTCTGTCTGCCTTGACCTCTCCATGCCCCCTGCTCCAGGGCTCACCTGCTGCCGTCGCCGTGCCAACGGAACCCTCAGGCTGGGCAGAGCATTGTGAAATGACAGCCTCCCCTCCCCCGCCGGGGCCTGGGCCCAGGGCTGGGAGCTTGCAAGGCAAAGACACACCTCAGCTCAGCTTCTCCTGAGCTGCTCCAGAGCTCGACCCCCCGGGGCCCCGGGGCCCCAGGGCTGGGGCTCAGAGCAGGAAAGGGCGTTTTATTGGAATGTCCTTTCCTTCTTGATGATTCCTACAAACCGTTTTAAGCTCTGTACATATAGAAAAGCAACATGTGTCATGCCATTTGGGACATGCTGTTCACATGTCTAGCTCCACTAAAACCCTCCTCAGCATATTTCCGAGGCATCAAGGATGAACCAGGAACAGTGCACGGCCCTGACAAATCTGCTTCACTGTCCCAGCTTTAACAGACATCTGAGTGTCACACTACATGGCAGGTCCTGCCAGGGCAACAGCAGGGGAAGCTTCACTCGCACAGTGCTACAGCATGGGCTTCCCTCCTAGTGAACGGGTGCAGCAGGGCAAACTCCTGTCACAGAGAATGGGCACAACCACACTGCAAGCTTCATTCACACATGGTCTGGCTTCCGACAGCAAAGCAAGCCTCCTACATTGCACATACTGCACTGTAAAGCGTTAGTCTTTGGACAGCAGAGCTATCCCTCTGCATCACACATACTGGACACCCTGAAGGGCCTCCTCCAGATTGAATTGTTACTGGATCGCCGTCCTATCCCCCTGCCCCAAACCTCTCCCATTGACTGTCAGCATGCTTCTCCTTACCTTCCTGCAGATACAGCACCCCTCTCGGCCTAACGGATGGCACACCAAGCTTCACGGGGCACTTTAAGGTATTCAGTCTCCACCTTTTATCTGTCCTGCTCCTCATTTCACCACGAAGAACCACTGGCAGTATTTCAACATCATTTTGAAACTGAAGTTATGGAACAGCTACAAAACCAGGGGAATGGCGCGGCAGGGGATTTCATTCCATTTCATTCTGCCCTTTGGCTGTGTGTGCGCAGTGTCAGAAGAGTTTGAGGACTGCAGAAGACACTGGAATAGATTTCTGGGCGAAAGCGCCAGAGATTCTGGCCCCTGCCCCGATCGCCTTACAAACGCCTTACAAACGCCTGGCGGGCAAATGTCTGAGTTGGACACTCAGCGCAGTACCTGAGGAAATTAGAGTGAGGTTTGACTCAGGGACAAGCCTGCCAACCTATGTACTATGGCAGCTGAATGGGGGCATGGGGTCCTCATGTCTCAGGGATCTGCTTCTCTTATCCAAAACATCTTGCCTCCCATCAGCCTTAGCACCTAGCATATGGTAATGAGTGGAGTCTCTACACTTCCCCCGTTGCACATTTGTCAATTCCCAGAGCTCTGTTGCAGACAGGGTAAATGTATCTATGTGTGAGAGAGAGAGGGAGCCAGATAGAGAGAGAGAAAGAGAGAGAGAGAGGGGGGGGGGGGCAGGCTCTGACAGTCACAATGAGAGAAAAGTGAAGTTGCATCCCCTCAAGCACTCCCCTGCACCCATCAACACAACAGCAAAGTTAGCTTGCATGTTCCCCGTTCTCCCCACTAACCCACCCACCCACCCTCCTCTCTTTCAGGACTTGCAGAGTGCCTAGAGACCCTGGAAATGATGGCAGCGGAGCATGGTACAAACACAAATATCAAAATAGAACTATTCCCCTACTGTCTACAAAACCAAGGAACTACATCACCTTTGTTTTTTTCCACTTCACATTACAAGAGAAAGACGTCCTTCGTTGGCCCTTTTTACGCACTACCATTCGGTTTACACATTTCATCCTGTTGAGTCTCCCAGTCGGCAAGAGCTATATATTTGGGTGGGTGATCCCAATGAAGTCAATGGAAATAGAGAAGGTGTTAGAACGGTGATGATTGTGTGCTGCAAGTGTCTTTCCCTTGAAGTCCATAGATATCATGGCCTTGACTAGGGGGTGGTCGAAGTGGCCGATAATTTGCTCAGCAGAAAAAATGCAGAATTTTGGGCAAATTCTGCCACTTCGCCTGCTCTGCCCACAGAGAGAAATTGCCAATTTCAGGCTTTTTCTCCCTGAAATTCGGTTTTTTTATGGGAAATGTTTTTTGGTGGCCACAAGAAGTTTCAGACTGAAAACAGATAGTTTGTGAAAAAAACACCATTTCAGATGGTTTGCCAGAAGACATTGATTTTTTCCATTAAATTTTGTTTTAGCGGTCAAAAACATGATATTTCAGGGAAAAAACACATTTCAGGAAGCAAAATCTGCATAGAAAATTGGCACAACAGCCAAAAAATGTCCCTGCAGACAGAACAGAGCTGGAGGCGAATTTAGGCAATATCGTTCCACCAGTAGTGAGGGTAACTTTGCCCACCCCTAGCCTTGACTAGGGGACTGAAAATGAATCTACAGGGACTGGCCACAAAGTCCAGATGAGGGTGTATTAAGAGCTATGCTTTTTCCTTTCTTATTGCTGCTTTTGTTTTCACACCTTAACCTACCTTTCTTCAGTGCAGTGTCTGGGCCCTGTTTTTCACATGTTCTGTTTTTGAGCCCAGTCACAGGCCTCAGAGAAGGCCGGTGCCCTTTGAGGCCTGAATGCTTCCTCTGCCAGTAGCAGGGCCCCAGGGCTTCTGACAGCAGCAAGGGCCCTGTGAGGAGTGGCCTCGAGCGATCAGGTGGGCTCAGCTGAGCCACCTCCACTGGCCTGGGTCCTGTTCCTGGGGCTCCCAGCTCTGTCTGCCTTGACCTCTCCATGCCCCCTGCTCCAGGGCTCACCTGCTGCCGTCGCCGTGCCAACGGAACCCTCAGGCTGGGCAGAGCATTGTGAAATGACAGCCTCCCCTCCCCCGCCGCTGGGGCCTGGGCCCAGGGCTGGGAGCTTGCAAGGCAAAGACACACCTCAGCTCAGCTTCTCCTGAGCTGCTCCAGAGCTCGACCCCCCGGGGCCCCGGGGCCCCAGGGCTGGGGCTCAGAGCAGGAAAGGGCGTTTTATTGGAATGTCCTTTCCTTCTTGATGATTCCTACAAACCGTTTTAAGTTCTGTACATATAGAAAAGCAACATGTGTCATGCCATTTGGGACATGCTGTTCACATGTCTAGCTCCACTAAAACCCTCCTCAGCATATTTCCGAGGCATCAAGGATGAACCAGGAACAGTGCACGGCCCTGACAAATCTGCTTCACTGTCCCAGCTTTAACAGACATCTGAGTGTCACACTACATGGCAGGTCCTGCCAGGGCAACAGCAGGGGAAGCTTCACTCGCACAGTGCTACAGCATGGGCTTCCCTCCTAGTGAACGGGTGCAGCAGGGCAAACTCCTGTCACAGAGAATGGGCACAACCACACTGCAAGCTTCATTCACACATGGTCTGGCTTCCGACAGCAAAGCAAGCCTCCTACATTGCACATACTGCACTGTAAAGCGTTAGTCTTTGGACAGCAGAGCTATCCCTCTGCATCACACATACTGGACACCCTGAAGGGCCTCCTCCAGATTGAATTGTTACTGGATCGCCGTCCTATCCCCCTGCCCCAAACCTCTCCCATTGACTGTCAGCATGCTTCTCCTTACCTTCCTGCAGATACAGCACCCCTCTAGGCCTAACGGATGGCACACCAAGCTTCACGGGGCACTTTAAGGTATTCAGTCTCCACCTTTTATCTGTCCTGCTCCTCATTTCACCACGAAGAACCACTGGCAGTATTTCAACATCATTTTGAAACTGAAGTTATGGAACAGCTACAAAACCAGGGGAATGGCGCGGCAGGGGATTTCATTCCATTTCATTCTGCCCTTTGGCTGTGTGTGCGCAGTGTCAGAAGAGTTTGAGGACTGCAGAAGACACTGGAATAGATTTCTGGGAGAAAGCGCCAGAGATTCTGGCCCCTGCCCCGATCGCCTTACAAACGCCTTACAAACGCCTGGCGGGCAAATGTCTGAGTTGGACACTCAGCGCAGTACCTGAGGAAATTAGAGTGAGGTTTGACTCAGGGACAAGCCTGCCAACCTATGTACTATGGCAGCTGAATGGGGGCATGGGGTCCTCATGTCTCAGGGATCTGCTTCTCTTATCCAAAACATCTTGCCTCCCATCAGCCTTAGCACCTAGCATATGGTAATGAGTGGAGTCTCTACACTTCCCCCGTTGCACATTTGTCAATTCCCAGAGCTCTGTTGCAGACAGGGTAAATGTATCTATGTGTGAGAGAGAGAGGGAGCCAGATAGAGAGAGAGAAAGAGAGAGAGAGAGGGGGGGGGAGCAGGCTCTGACAGTCACAATGAGAGAAAAGTGAAGTTGCATCCCCTCAAGCACTCCCCTGCACCCATCAACACAACAGCAAAGTTAGCTTGCATGTTCCCCGTTCTCCCCACTAACCCACCCACCCACCCTCCTCTCTTTCAGGACTTGCAGAGTGCCTAGAGACCCTGGAAATGATGGCAGCGGAGCATGGTACAAACACAAATATCAAAATAGAACTATTCCCCTACTGTCTACAAAACCAAGGAACTACTTCACCTTTGTTTTTTTCCACTTCACATTACAAGAGAAAGACGTCCTTCGTTGGCCCTTTTTACGCACTACCATTCGGTTTACACATTTCATCCTGTTGAGTCTCCCAGTCGGCAAGAGCTATATATTTGGGTGGGTGATCCCAATGAAGTCAATGGAAATAGAGAAGGTGTTAGAACGGTGATGATTGTGTGCTGCAAGTGTCTTTCCCTTGAAGTCCATAGATATCATGGCCTTGACTAGGGGGTGGTCGAAGTGGCCGATAATTTGCTCAGCAGAAAAAATGCAGAATTTTGGGCAAATTCTGCCACTTCGCCTGCTCTGCCCACAGAGAGAAATTGCCAATTTCAGGCTTTTTCTCCCTGAAATTCGGTTTTTTTATGGGAAATGTTTTTTGGTGGCCACAAGAAGTTTCAGACTGAAAACAGATAGTTTGTGAAAAAAACACCATTTCAGATGGTTTGCCAGAAGACATTGATTTTTTCCATTAAATTTTGTTTTAGCGGTCAAAAACATGATATTTCAGGGAAAAAACACATTTCAGGAAGCAAAATCTGCATAGAAAATTGGCACAACAGCCAAAAAATGTCCCTGCAGACAGAACAGAGCTGGAGGCGAATTTAGGCAATATCGTTCCACCAGTAGTGAGGGTAACTTTGCCCACCCCTAGCCTTGACTAGGGGACTGGAAATGAATCTACAGGGACTGGCCACAAAGTCCAGATGAGGGTGTATTAAGAGCTATGCTTTTTCCTTTCTTATTGGTGCTTTTGTTTTCACACCTTAACCTACCTTTCTTCAGTGCAGTGTCTGGGCCCTGTTTTTCACATGTTCTGTTTTTGAGCCCAGTCACAGGCCTCAGAGAAGGCCGGTGCCCTTTGAGGCCTGAATGCTTCCTCTGCCAGTAGCAGGGCCCCAGGGCTTCTGACAGCAGCAAGGGCCCTGTGAGGAGTGGCCTCGAGCGATCAGGTGGGCTCAGCTGAGCCACCTCCACTGGCCTGGGTCCTGTTCCTGGGGCTCCCAGCTTTGTCTGCCTTGACCTCTCCATGCCTCCTGCTCCAGGGCTCACCTGCTGCCGTCGCCGTGCCAACGGAACCCTCAGGCTGGGCAGAGCATTGTGAAATGACAGCCTCCCCTCCCCCGCCGCTGGGGCCTGGGCCCAGGGCTGGGAGCTTGCAAGGCAAAGGCACACCTCAGCTCAGCTTCTCCTGAGCTGCTCCAGAGCTCGACCCCCCGGGGCCCCGGGGCCCCAGGGCTGGGGCTCAGAGCAGGAAAGGGCGTTTTATTGGAATGTCCTTTCCTTCTTGATGATTCCTACAAACCGTTTTAAGCTCTGTACATATAGAAAAGCAACATGTGTCATGCCATTTGGGACATGCTGTTCACATGTCTAGCTCCACTAAAACCCTCCTCAGCATATTTCCGAGGCATCAAGGATGAACCAGGAACAGTGCACGGCCCTGACAAATCTGCTTCACTGTCCCAGCTTTAACAGACATCTGAGTGTCACACTACATGGCAGGTCCTGCCAGTGCAACAGCAGGGGAAGCTTCACTCGCACAGTGCTACAGCATGGGCTTCCCTCCTAGTGAACGGGTGCAGCAGGGCAAACTCCTGTCACAGAGAATGGGCACAACCACACTGCAAGCTTCATTCACACATGGTCTGGCTTCCGACAGCAAAGCAAGCCTCCTACATTGCACATACTGCACTATAAAGCGTTAGTCTTTGGACAGCAGAGCTATCCCTCTGCATCACACATACTGGACACCCTGAAGGGCCTCCTCCAGATTGAATTGTTACTGGATCGCCGTCCTATCCCCCTGCCCCAAACCTCTCCCATTGACTGTCAGCATGCTTCTCCTTACCTTCCTGCAGATACAGCACCCCTCTAGGCCTAACGGATGGCACACCAAGCTTCACGGGGCACTTTAAGGTATTCAGTCTCCACCTTTTATCTGTCCTGCTCCTCATTTCACCACGAAGAACCACTGGCAGTATTTCAACATCATTTTGAAACTGAAGTTATGGAACAGCTACAAAACCAGGGGAATGGCGCGGCAGGGGATTTCATTCCATTTCATTCTGCCCTTTGGCTGTGTGTGCGCAGTGTCAGAAGAGTTTGAGGACTGCAGAAGACACTGGAATAGATTTCTGGGCGAAAGAGCCAGAGATTCTGGCCCCTGCCCCGATCGCCTTACAAACGCCTTACAAACGCCTGGCGGGCAAATGTCTGAGTTGGACACTCAGCGCAGTACCTGAGGAAATTAGAGTGAGGTTTGACTCAGGGACAAGCCTGCCAACCTATGTACTATGGCAGCTGAATGGGGGCATGGGGTCCTCATGTCTCAGGGATCTGCTTCTCTTATCCAAAACATCTTGCCTCCCATCAGCCTTAGCACCTAGCATATGGTAATGAGTGGAGTCTCTACACTTCCCCCGTTGCACATTTGTCAATTCCCAGAGCTCTGTTGCAGACAGGGTAAATGTATCTATGTGTGAGAGAGAGAGGGAGCCAGATAGAGAGAGAGAAAGAGAGAGAGAGAGGGGGGGGGAGCAGGCTCTGACAGTCACAATGAGAGAAAAGTGAAGTTGCATCCCCTCAAGCACTCCCCTGCACCCATCAACACAACAGCAAAGTTAGCTTGCATGTTCCCCGTTCTCCCCACTAACCCACCCACCCACCCTCCTCTCTTTCAGGACTTGCAGAGTGCCTAGAGACCCTGGAAATGATGGCAGCGGAGCATGGTACAAACACAAATATCAAAATAGAACTATTCCCCTACTGTCTACAAAACCAAGGAACTACATCACCTTTGTTTTTTTCCACTTCACATTACAAGAGAAAGACGTCCTTCGTTGGCCCTTTTTACGCACTACCATTCGGTTTACACATTTCATCCTGTTGAGTCTCCCAGTCGGCAAGAGCTATATATTTGGGTGGGTGATCCCAATGAAGTCAATGGAAATAGAGAAGGTGTTAGAACGGTGATGATTGTGTGCTGCAAGTGTCTTTCCCTTGAAGTCCATAGATATCATGGCCTTGACTAGGGGGTGGTCGAAGTGGCCGATAATTTGCTCAGCAGAAAAAATGCAGAATTTTGGGCAAATTCTGCCACTTCGCCTGCTCTGCCCACAGAGAGAAATTGCCAATTTCAGGCTTTTTCTCCCTGAAATTCGGTTTTTTTATGGGAAATGTTTTTTGGTGGCCACAAGAAGTTTCAGACTGAAAACAGATAGTTTGTGAAAAAAACACCATTTCAGATGGTTTGCCAGAAGACATTGATTTTTTCCATTAAATTTTGTTTTAGCGGTCAAAAACATGATATTTCAGGGAAAAAACACATTTCAGGAAGCAAAATCTGCATAGAAAATTGGCACAACAGCCAAAAAATGTCCCTGCAGACAGAACAGAGCTGGAGGCGAATTTAGGCAATATCGTTCCACCAGTAGTGAGGGTAACTTTGCCCACCCCTAGCCTTGACTAGGGGACTGAAAATGAATCTACAGGGACTGGCCACAAAGTCCAGATGAGGGTGTATTAAGAGCTATGCTTTTTCCTTTCTTATTGCTGCTTTTGTTTTCACACCTTAACCTACCTTTCTTCAGTGCAGTGACTGGGCCCTGTTTTTCACATGTTCTGTTTTTGAGCCCAGTCACAGGCCTCAGAGAAGGCCGGTGCCCTTTGAGGCCTGAATGCTTCCTCTGCCAGTAGCAGGGCCCCAGGGCTTCTGACAGCAGCAAGGGCCCTGTGAGGAGTGGCCTCGAGCGATCAGGTGGGCTCAGCTGAGCCACCTCCACTGGCCTGGGTCCTGTTCCTGGGGCTCCCAGCTCTGTCTGCCTTGACCTCTCCATGCCCCCTGCTCCAGGGCTCACCTGCTGCCGTCGCCGTGCCAACGGAACCCTCAGGCTGGGCAGAGCATTGTGAAATGACAGCCTCCCCTCCCCCGCCGGGGCCTGGGCCCAGGGCTGGGAGCTTGCAAGGCAAAGACACACCTCAGCTCAGCTTCTCCTGAGCTGCTCCAGAGCTCGACCCCCCGGGGCCCCGGGGCCCCAGGGCTGGGGCTCAGAGCAGGAAAGGGCGTTTTATTGGAATGTCCTTTCCTTCTTGATGATTCCTACAAACCGTTTTAAGCTCTGTACATATAGAAAAGCAACATGTGTCATGCCATTTGGGACATGCTGTTCACATGTCTACCTCCACTAAAACCCTCCTCAGCATATTTCCGAGGCATCAAGGATGAACCAGGAACAGTGCACGGCCCTGACAAATCTGCTTCACTGTCCCAGCTTTAACAGACATCTGAGTGTCACACTACATGGCAGGTCCTGCCAGGGCAACAGCAGGGGAAGCTTCACTCGCACAGTGCTACAGCATGGGCTTCCCTCCTAGTGAACGGGTGCAGCAGGGCAAACTCCTGTCACAGAGAATGGGCACAACCACACTGCAAGCTTCATTCACACATGGTCTGGCTTCCGACAGCAAAGCAAGCCTCCTACATTGCACATACTGCACTGTAAAGCGTTAGTCTTTGGACAGCAGAGCTATCCCTCTGCATCACACATACTGGACACCCTGAAGGGCCTCCTCCAGATTGAATTGTTACTGGATCGCCGTCCTATCCCCCTGCCCCAAACCTCTCCCATTGACTGTCAGCATGCTTCTCCTTACCTTCCTGCAGATACAGCACCCCTCTAGGCCTAACGGATGGCACACCAAGCTTCACGGGGCACTTTAAGGTATTCAGTCTCCACCTTTTATCTGTCCTGCTCCTCATTTCACCACGAAGAACCACTGGCAGTATTTCAACATCATTTTGAAACTGAAGTTATGGAACAGCTACAAAACCAGGGGAATGGCGCGGCAGGGGATTTCATTCCATTTCATTCTGCCCTTTGGCTGTGTGTGCGCAGTGTCAGAAGAGTTTGAGGACTGCAGAAGACACTGGAATAGATTTCTGGGCGAAAGCGCCAGAGATTCTGGCCCCTGCCCCGATCGCCTTACAAACGCCTTACAAACGCCTGGCGGGCAAATGTCTGAGTTGGACACTCAGCGCAGTACCTGAGGAAATTAGAGTGAGGTTTGACTCAGGGACAAGCCTGCCAACCTATGTACTATGGCAGCTGAATGGGGGCATGGGGTCCTCATGTCTCAGGGATCTGCTTCTCTTATCCAAAACATCTTGCCTCCCATCAGCCTTAGCACCTAGCATATGGTAATGAGTGGAGTCTCTACACTTCCCCCGTTGCACATTTGTCAATTCCCAGAGCTCTGTTGCAGACAGGGTAAATGTATCTATGTGTGAGAGAGAGAGGGAGCCAGATAGAGAGAGAGAAAGAGAGAGAGAGAGGGGGGGGAGCAGGCTCTGACAGTCACAATGAGAGAAAAGTGAAGTTGCATCCCCTCAAGCACTCCCCTGCACCCATCAACACAACAGCAAAGTTAGCTTGCATGTTCCCCGTTCTCCCCACTAACCCACCCACCCACCCTCCTCTCTTTCAGGACTTGCAGAGTGCCTAGAGACCCTGGAAATGATGGCAGCGGAGCATGGTACAAACACAAATATCAAAATAGAACTATTCCCCTACTGTCTACAAAACCAAGGAACTACTTCACCTTTGTTTTTTTCCACTTCACATTACAAGAGAAAGACGTCCTTCGTTGGCCCTTTTTACGCACTACCATTCGGTTTACACATTTCATCCTGTTGAGTCTCCCAGTCGGCAAGAGCTATATATTTGGGTGGGTGATCCCAATGAAGTCAATGGAAATAGAGAAGGTGTTAGAACGGTGATGATTGTGTGCTGCAAGTGTCTTTCCCTTGAAGTCCATAGATATCATGGCCTTGACTAGGGGGTGGTCGAAGTGGCCGATAATTTGCTCAGCAGAAAAAATGCAGAATTTTGGGCAAATTCTGCCACTTCGCCTGCTCTGCCCACAGAGAGAAATTGCCAATTTCAGGCTTTTTCTCCCTGAAATTCGTTTTTTTTATGGGAAATGTTTTTTGGTGGCCACAAGAAGTTTCAGACTGAAAACAGATAGTTTGTGAAAAAAACACCATTTCAGATGGTTTGCCAGAAGACATTGATTTTTTCCATTAAATTTTGTTTTAGCGGTCAAAAACATGATATTTCAGGGAAAAAACACATTTCAGGAAGCAAAATCTGCATAGAAAATTGGCACAACAGCCAAAAAATGTCCCTGCAGACAGAACAGAGCTGGAGGCGAATTTAGGCAATATCGTTCCACCAGTAGTGAGGGTAACTTTGCCCACCCCTAGCCTTGACTAGGGGACTGAAAATGAATCTACAGGGACTGGCCACAAAGTCCAGATGAGGGTGTATTAAGAGCTATGCTTTTTCCTTTCTTATTGCTGCTTTTGTTTTCACACCTTAACCTACCTTTCTTCAGTGCAGTGTCTGGGCCCTGTTTTTCACATGTTCTGTTTTTGAGCCCAGTCACAGGCCTCAGAGAAGGACGGTGCCCTTTGAGGCCTGAATGCTTCCTCTGCCAGTAGCAGGGCCCCAGGGCTTCTGACAGCAGCAGAGGCCCTGTGAGGAGTGGCCTCGAGCGATCAGGTGGGCTCAGCTGAGCCACCTCCACTGGCCTGGGTCCTGTTCCTGGGGCTCCCAGCTCTGTCTGCCTTGACCTCTCCATGCCCCCTGCTCCAGGGCTCACCTGCTGCCGTCGCCGTGCCAACGGAACCCTCAGGCTGGGCAGAGCATTGTGAAATGACAGCCTCCCCTCCCCCGCCGGGGCCTGGGCCCAGGGCTGGGAGCTTGCAAGGCAAAGACACACCTCAGCTCAGCTTCTCCTGAGCTGCTCCAGAGCTCGACCCCCCGGGGCCCCGGGGCCCCAGGGCTGGGGCTCAGAGCAGGAAAGGGCGTTTTATTGGAATGTCCTTTCCTTCTTGATGATTCCTACAAACCGTTTTAAGCTCTGTACATATAGAAAAGCAACATGTGTCATGCCATTTGGGACATGCTGTTCACATGTCTAGCTCCACTAAAACCCTCCTCAGCATATTTCCGAGGCATCAAGGATGAACCAGGAACAGTGCACGGCCCTGACAAATCTGCTTCACTGTCCCAGCTTTAACAGACATCTGAGTGTCACACTACATGGCAGGTCCTGCCAGGGCAACAGCAGGGGAAGCTTCACTCGCACAGTGCTACAGCATGGGCTTCCCTCCTAGTGAACGGGTGCAGCAGGGCAAACTCCTGTCACAGAGAATGGGCACAACCACACTGCAAGCTTCATTCACACATGGTCTGGCTTCCGACAGCAAAGCAAGCCTCCTACATTGCACATACTGCACTGTAAAGCGTTAGTCTTTGGACAGCAGAGCTATCCCTCTGCATCACACATACTGGACACCCTGAAGGGCCTCCTCCAGATTGAATTGTTACTGGATCGCCGTCCTATCCCCCTGCCCCAAACCTCTCCCATTGACTGTCAGCATGCTTCTCCTTACCTTCCTGCAGATACAGCACCCCTCTAGGCCTAACGGATGGCACACCAAGCTTCACGGGGCACTTTAAGGTATTCAGTCTCCACCTTTTATCTGTCCTGCTCCTCATTTCACCACGAAGAACCACTGGCAGTATTTCAACATCATTTTGAAACTGAAGTTATGGAACAGCTACAAAACCAGGGGAATGGCGCGGCAGGGGATTTCATTCCATTTCATTCTGCCCTTTGGCTGTGTGTGCGCAGTGTCAGAAGAGTTTGAGGACTGCAGAAGACACTGGAATAGATTTCTGGGCGAAAGCGCCAGAGATTCTGGCCCCTGCCCCGATCGCCTTACAAACGCCTTACAAACGCCTGGCGGGCAAATGTCTGAGTTGGACACTCAGCGCAGTACCTGAGGAAATTAGAGTGAGGTTTGACTCAGGGACAAGCCTGCCAACCTATGTACTATGGCAGCTGAATGGGGGCATGGGGTCCTCATGTCTCAGGGATCTGCTTCTCTTATCCAAAACATCTTGCCTCCCATCAGCCTTAGCACCTAGCATATGGTAATGAGTGGAGTCTCTACACTTCCCCTGTTGCACATTTGTCAATTCCCAGAGCTCTGTTGCAGACAGGGTAAATGTATCTATGTGTGAGAGAGAGAGGGAGCCAGATAGAGAGAGAGAAAGAGAGAGAGAGGGGGGGGGGAGCAGGCTCTGACAGTCACAATGAGAGAAAAGTGAAGTTGCATCCCCTCAAGCACTCCCCTGCACCCATCAACACAACAGCAAAGTTAGCTTGCATGTTCCCCGTTCTCCCCACTAACCCACCCACCCACCCTCCTCTCTTTCAGGACTTGCAGAGTGCCTAGAGACCCTGGAAATGATGGCAGCGGAGCATGGTACAAACACAAATATCAAAATAGAACTATTCCCCTACTGTCTACAAAACCAAGGAACTACATCACCTTTGTTTTTTTCCACTTCACATTACAAGAGAAAGACGTCCTTCGTTGGCCCTTTTTACGCACTACCATTCGGTTTACACATTTCATCCTGTTGAGTCTCCCAGTCGGCAAGAGCTATATATTTGGGTGGGTGATCCCAATGAAGTCAATGGAAATAGAGAAGGTGTTAGAACGGTGATGATTGTGTGCTGCAAGTGTCTTTCCCTTGAAGTCCATAGATATCATGGCCTTGACTAGGGGGTGGTCGAAGTGGCCGATAATTTGCTCAGCAGAAAAAATGCAGAATTTTGGGCAAATTCTGCCACTTCGCCTGCTCTGCCCACAGAGAGAAATTGCCAATTTCAGGCTTTTTCTCCCTGAAATTCGGTTTTTTTATGGGAAATGTTTTTTGGTGGCCACAAGAAGTTTCAGACTGAAAACAGATAGTTTGTGAAAAAAACACCATTTCAGATGGTTTGCCAGAAGACATTGATTTTTTCCATTAAATTTTGTTTTAGCGGTCAAAAACATGATATTTCAGGGAAAAAACACATTTCAGGAAGCAAAATCTGCATAGAAAATTGGCACAACAGCCAAAAAATGTCCCTGCAGACAGAACAGAGCTGGAGGCGAATTTAGGCAATATCGTTCCACCAGTAGTGAGGGTAACTTTGCCCACCCCTAGCCTTGACTAGGGGACTGAAAATGAATCTACAGGGACTGGCCACAAAGTCCAGATGAGGGTGTATTAAGAGCTATGCTTTTTCCTTTCTTATTGCTGCTTTTGTTTTCACACCTTAACCTACCTTTCTTCAGTGCAGTGTCTGGGCCCT
The DNA here is from genome assembly GCF_040938575.1 of Ambystoma mexicanum. Taxonomy (NCBI): domain Eukaryota; kingdom Metazoa; phylum Chordata; class Amphibia; order Caudata; family Ambystomatidae; genus Ambystoma; species Ambystoma mexicanum. Next base: position 1,096,756,378 of record NC_090941.1, read on the forward strand.
GTTTTTCACATGTTCTGTTTTTGAGCCCAGTCACAGGCCTCAGAGAAGGCCGGTGCCCTTTGAGGCCTGAATGCTTCCTCTGCCAGTAGCAGGGCCCCAGGGCTTCTGACAGCAGCAAGGGCCCTGTGAGGAGTGGCCTCGAGCGATCAGGTGGGCTCAGCTGAGCCACCTCCACTGGCCTGGGTCCTGTTCCTGGGGCTCCCAGCTCTGTCTGCCTTGACCTCTCCATGCCCCCTGCTCCAGGGCTCACCTGCTGCCGTCGCAGTGCCAACGGAACCCTCAGGCTGGGCAGAGCATTGTGAAATGACAGCCTCCCCTCCCCCGCCGGGGCCTGGGCCCAGGGCTGGGAGCTTGCAAGGCAAAGACACACCTCAGCTCAGCTTCTCCTGAGCTGCTCCAGAGCTCGACCCCCCGGGGCCCCGGGGCCCCAGGGCTGGGGCTCAGAGCAGGAAAGGGCGTTTTATTGGAATGTCCTTTCCTTCTTGATGATTCCTACAAACCGTTTTAAGCTCTGTACATATAGAAAAGCAACATGTGTCATGCCATTTGGGACATGCTGTTCACATGTCTAGCTCCACTAAAACCCTCCTCAGCATATTTCCGAGGCATCAAGGATGAACCAGGAACAGTGCACGGCCCTGACAAATCTGCTTCACTGTCCCAGCTTTAACAGACATCTGAGTGTCACACTACATGGCAGGTCCTGCCAGGGCAACAGCAGGGGAAGCTTCACTCGCACAGTGCTACAGCATGGGCTTCCCTCCTAGTGAACGGGTGCAGCAGGGCAAACTCCTGTCACAGAGAATGGGCACAACCACACTGCAAGCTTCATTCACACATGGTCTGGCTTCCGACAGCAAAGCAAGCCTCCTACATTGCACATACTGCACTGTAAAGCGTTAGTCTTTGGACAGCAGAGCTATCCCTCTGCATCACACATACTGGACACCCTGAAGGGCCTCCTCCAGATTGAATTGTTACTGGATCGCCGTCCTATCCCCCTGCCCCAAACCTCTCCCATTGACTGTCAGCATGCTTCTCCTTACCTTCCTGCAGATACAGCACCCCTCTAGGCCTAACGGATGGCACACCAAGCTTCACGGGGCACTTTAAGGTATTCAGTCTCCACCTTTTATCTGTCCTGCTCCTCATTTCACCACGAAGAACCACTGGCAGTATTTCAACATCATTTTGAAACTGAAGTTATGGAACAGCTACAAAACCAGGGGAATGGCGCGGCAGGGGATTTCATTCCATTTCATTCTGCCCTTTGGCTGTGTGTGCGCAGTGTCAGAAGAGTTTGAGGACTGCAGAAGACACTGGAATAGATTTCTGGGCGAAAGCGCCAGAGATTCTGGCCCCTGCCCCGATCGCCTTACAAACGCCTTACAAACGCCTGGCGGGCAAATGTCTGAGTTGGACACTCAGCGCAGTACCTGAGGAAATTAGAGTGAGGTTTGACTCAGGGACAAGCCTGCCAACCTATGTACTATGGCAGCTGAATGGGGGCATGGGGTCCTCATGTCTCAGGGATCTGCTTCTCTTATCCAAAACATCTTGCCTCCCATCAGCCTTAGCACCTAGCATATGGTAATGAGTGGAGTCTCTACACTTCCCCCGTTGCACATTTGTCAATTCCCAGAGCTCTGTTGCAGACAGGGTAAATGTATCTATGTGTGAGAGAGAGAGGGAGCCAGATAGAGAGAGAGAAAGAGAGAGAGAGAGGGGGGGGGGGGGAGCAGGCTCTGACAGTCACAATGAGAGAAAAGTGAAGTTGCATCCCCTCAAGCACTCCCCTGCACCCATCAACACAACAGCAAAGTTAGCTTGCATGTTCCCCGTTCTCCCCACTAACCCACCCACCCACCCTCCTCTCTTTCAGGACTTGCAGAGTGCCTAGAGACCCTGGAAATGATGGCAGCGGAGCATGGTACAAACACAAATATCAAAATAGAACTATTCCCCTACTGTCTACAAAACCAAGGAACTACTTCACCTTTGTTTTTTTCCACTTCACATTACAAGAGAAAGACGTCCTTCGTTGGCCCTTTTTACGCACTACCATTCGGTTTACACATTTCATCCTGTTGAGTCTCCCAGTCGGCAAGAGCTATATATTTGGGTGGGTGATCCCAATGAAGTCAATGGAAATAGAGAAGGTGTTAGAACGGTGATGATTGTGTGCTGCAAGTGTCTTTCCCTTGAAGTCCATAGATATCATGGCCTTGACTAGGGGGTGGTCGAAGTGGCCGATAATTTGCTCAGCAGAAAAAATGCAGAATTTTGGGCAAATTCTGCCACTTCGCCTGCTCTGCCCACAGAGAGAAATTGCCAATTTCAGGCTTTTTCTCCCTGAAATTCGGTTTTTTTATGGGAAATGTTTTTTGGTGGCCACAAGAAGTTTCAGACTGAAAACAGATAGTTTGTGAAAAAAACACCATTTCAGATGGTTTGCCAGAAGACATTGATTTTTTCCATTAAATTTTGTTTTAGCGGTCAAAAACATGATATTTCAGGGAAAAAACACATTTCAGGAAGCAAAATCTGCATAGAAAATTGGCACAACAGCCAAAAAATGTCCCTGCAGACAGAACAGAGCTGGAGGCGAATTTAGGCAATATCGTTCCACCAGTAGTGAGGGTAACTTTGCCCACCCCTAGCCTTGACTAGGGGACTGAAAATGAATCTACAGGGACTGGCCACAAAGTCCAGATGAGGGTGTATTAAGAGCTATGCTTTTTCCTTTCTTATTGGTGCTTTTGTTTTCACACCTCAACCTACCTTTCTTCAGTGCAGTGTCTGGGCCCTGTTTTTCACATGTTCTGTTTTTGAGCCCAGTCACAGGCCTCAGAGAAGGCCGGTGCCCTTTGAGGCCTGAATGCTTCCTCCGCCAGTAGCAGGGCCCCAGGGCTTCTGACAGCAGCAGAGGCCCTGTGAGGAGTGGCCTCGAGCGATCAGGTGGGCTCAGCTGAGCCACCTCCACTGGCCTGGGTCCTGTTCCTGGGGCTCCCAGCTCTGTCTGCCTTGACCTCTCCATGCCCCCTGCTCCAGGGCTCACCTGCTGCCGTCGCCGTGCCAACGGAACCCTCAGGCTGGGCAGAGCATTGTGAAATGACAGCCTCCCCTCCCCCGCCGGGGCCTGGGCCCAGGGCTGGGAGCTTGCAAGGCAAAGACACACCTCAGCTCAGCTTCTCCTGAGCTGCTCCAGAGCTCGACCCCCCGGGGCCCCGGGGCCCCAGGGCTGGGGCTCAGAGCAGGAAAGGGCGTTTTATTGGAATGTCCTTTCCTTCTTGATGATTCCTACAAACCGTTTTAAGCTCTGTACATATAGAAAAGCAACATGTGTCATGCCATTTGGGACATGCTGTTCACATGTCTAGCTCCACTAAAACCCTCCTCAGCATATTTCCGAGGCATCAAGGATGAACCAGGAACAGTGCACGGCCCTGACAAATCTGCTTCACTGTCCCAGCTTTAACAGACATCTGAGTGTCACACTACATGGCAGGTCCTGCCAGGGCAACAGCAGGGGAAGCTTCACTCGCACAGTGCTACAGCATGGGCTTCCCTCCTAGTGAACGGGTGCAGCAGGGCAAACTCCTGTCACAGAGAATGGGCACAACCACACTGCAAGCTTCATTCACACATGGTCTGGCTTCCGACAGCAAAGCAAGCCTCCTACATTGCACATACTGCACTGTAAAGCGTTAGTCTTTGGACAGCAGAGCTATCCCTCTGCATCACACATACTGGACACCCTGAAGGGCCTCCTCCAGATTGAATTGTTACTGGATCGCCGTCCTATCCCCCTGCCCCAAACCTCTCCCATTGACTGTCAGCATGCTTCTCCTTACCTTCCTGCAGATACAGCACCCCTCTAGGCCTAACGGATGGCACACCAAGCTTCACGGGGCACTTTAAGGTATTCAGTCTCCACCTTTTATCTGTCCTGCTCCTCATTTCACCACGAAGAACCACTGGCAGTATTTCAACATCATTTTGAAACTGAAGTTATGGAACAGCTACAAAACCAGGGGAATGGCGCGGCAGGGGATTTCATTCCATTTCATTCTGCCCTTTGGCTGTGTGTGCGCAGTGTCAGAAGAGTTTGAGGACTGCAGAAGACACTGGAATAGATTTCTGGGCGAAAGCGCCAGAGATTCTGGCCCCTGCCCCGATCGCCTTACAAACGCCTTACAAACGCCTGGCGGGCAAATGTCTGAGTTGGACACTCAGCGCAGTACCTGAGGAAATTAGAGTGAGGTTTGACTCAGGGACAAGCCTGCCAACCTATGTACTATGGCAGCTGAATGGGGGCATGGGGTCCTCATGTCTCAGGGATCTGCTTCTCTTATCCAAAACATCTTGCCTCCCATCAGCCTTAGCACCTAGCATATGGTAATGAGTGGAGTCTCTACACTTCCCCCGTTGCACATTTGTCAATTCCCAGAGCTCTGTTGCAGACAGGGTAAATGTATCTATGTGTGAGAGAGAGAGGGAGCCAGATAGAGAGAGAGAAAGAGAGAGAGAGAGGGGGGGGGGAGCAGGCTCTGACAGTCACAATGAGAGAAAAGTGAAGTTGCATCCCCTCAAGCACTCCCCTGCACCCATCAACACAACAGCAAAGTTAGCTTGCATGTTCCCCGTTCTCCCCACTAACCCACCCACCCACCCTCCCACCCTCCTCTCTTTCAGGACTTGCAGAGTGCCTAGAGACCCTGGAAATGATGGCAGCGGAGCATGGTACAAACACAAATATCAAAATAGAACTATTCCCCTACTGTCTACAAAACCAAGGAACTACATCACCTTTGTTTTTTTCCACTTCACATTACAAGAGAAAGACGTCCTTCGTTGGCCCTTTTTATGCACTACCATTCGGTTTACACATTTCATCCTGTTGAGTCTCCCAGTCGGCAAGAGCTATATATTTGGGTGGGTGATCCCAATGAAGTCAATGGAAATAGAGAAGGTGTTAGAACGGTGATGATTGTGTGCTGCAAGTGTCTTTCCCTTGAAGTCCATAGATATCATGGCCTTGACTAGGGGGTGGTCGAAGTGGCCGATAATTTGCTCAGCAGAAAAAATGCAGAATTTTGGGCAAATTCTGCCACTTCGCCTGCTCTGCCCACAGAGAGAAATTGCCAATTTCAGGCTTTTTCTCCCTGAAATTCGGTTTTTTTATGGGAAATGTTTTTTGGTGGCCACAAGAAGTTTCAGACTGAAAACAGATAGTTTGTGAAAAAAACACCATTTCAGATGGTTTGCCAGAAGACATTGATTTTTTCCATTAAATTTTGTTTTAGCGGTCAAAAACATGATATTTCAGGGAAAAAACACATTTCAGGAAGCAAAATCTGCATAGAAAATTGGCACAACAGCCAAAAAATGTCCCTGCAGACAGAACAGAGCTGGAGGCGAATTTAGGCAATATCGTTCCACCAGTAGTGAGGGTAACTTTGCCCACCCCTAGCCTTGACTAGGGGACTGAAAATGAATCTACAGGGACTGGCCACAAAGTCCAGATGAGGGTGTATTAAGAGCTATGCTTTTTCCTTTCTTATTGCTGCTTTTGTTTTCACACCTTAACCTACCTTTCTTCAGTGCAGTGTCTGGGCCCTGTTTTTCACATGTTCTGTTTTTGAGCCCAGTCACAGGCCTCAGAGAAGGCCGGTGCCCTTTGAGGCCTGAATGCTTCCTCTGCCAGTAGCAGGGCCCCAGGGCTTCTGACAGCAGCAAGGGCCCTGTGAGGAGTGGCCTCGAGCGATCAGGTGGGCTCAGCTGAGCCACCTCCACTGGCCTGGGTCCTGTTCCTGGGGCTCCCAGCTCTGTCTGCCTTGACCTCTCCATGCCCCCTGCTCCAGGGCTCACCTGCTGCCGTCGCCGTGCCAACGGAACCCTCAGGCTGGGCAGAGCATTGTGAAATGACAGCCTCCCCTCCCCCGCCGCTGGGGCCTGGGCCCAGGGCTGGGAGCTTGCAAGGCAAAGACACACCTCAGCTCAGCTTCTCCTGAGCTGCTCCAGAGCTCGACCCCCCGGGGCCCCGGGGCCCCAGGGCTGGGGCTCAGAGCAGGAAAGGGCGTTTTATTGGAATGTCCTTTCCTTCTTGATGATTCCTACAAACCGTTTTAAGCTCTGTACATATAGAAAAGCAACATGTGTCATGCCATTTGGGACATGCTGTTCACATGTCTAGCTCCACTAAAACCCTCCTCAGCATATTTCCGAGGCATCAAGGATGAACCAGGAACAGTGCACGGCCCTGACAAATCTGCTTCACTGTCCCAGCTTTAACAGACATCTGAGTGTCACACTACATGGCAGGTCCTGCCAGGGCAACAGCAGGGGAAGCTTCACTCGCACAGTGCTACAGCATGGGCTTCCCTCCTAGTGAACGGGTGCAGCAGGGCAAACTCCTGTCACAGAGAATGGGCACAACCACACTGCAAGCTTCATTCACACATGGTCTGGCTTCCGACAGCAAAGCAAGCCTCCTACATTGCACATACTGCACTGTAAAGCGTTAGTCTTTGGACAGCAGAGCTATCCCTCTGCATCACACATACTGGACACCCTGAAGGGCCTCCTCCAGATTGAATTGTTACTGGATCGCCGTCCTATCCCCCTGCCCCAAACCTCTCCCATTGACTGTCAGCATGCTTCTCCTTACCTTCCTGCAGATACAGCACCCCTCTAGGCCTAACGGATGGCACACCAAGCTTCACGGGGCACTTTAAGGTATTCAGTCTCCACCTTTTATCTGTCCTGCTCCTCATTTCACCACGAAGAACCACTGGCAGTATTTCAACATCATTTTGAAACTGAAGTTATGGAACAGCTACAAAACCAGGGGAATGGCGCGGCAGGGGATTTCATTCCATTTCATTCTGCCCTTTGGCTGTGTGTGCGCAGTGTCAGAAGAGTTTGAGGACTGCAGAAGACACTGGAATAGATTTCTGGGCGAAAGCGCCAGAGATTCTGGCCCCTGCCCCGATCGCCTTACAAACGCCTTACAAACGCCTGGCGGGCAAATGTCTGAGTTGGACACTCAGCGCAGTACCTGAGGAAATTAGAGTGAGGTTTGACTCAGGGACAAGCCTGCCAACCTATGTACTATGGCAGCTGAATGGGGGCATGGGGTCCTCATGTCTCAGGGATCTGCTTCTCTTATCCAAAACATCTTGCCTCCCATCAGCCTTAGCACCTAGCATATGGTAATGAGTGGAGTCTCTACACTTCCCCCGTTGCACATTTGTCAATTCCCAGAGCTCTGTTGCAGACAGGGTAAATGTATCTATGTGTGAGAGAGAGAGGGAGCCAGATAGAGAGAGAGAAAGAGAGAGAGAGAGGGGGGGGAGCAGGCTCTGACAGTCACAATGAGAGAAAAGTGAAGTTGCATCCCCTCAAGCACTCCCCTGCACCCATCAACACAACAGCAAAGTTAGCTTGCATGTTCCCCGTTCTCCCCACTAACCCACCCTCCCACCCTCCTCTCTTTCAGGACTTGCAGAGTGCCTAGAGACCCTGGAAATGATGGCAGCGGAGCATGGTACAAACACAAATATCAAAATAGAACTATTCCCCTACTGTCTACAAAACCAAGGAACTACTTCACCTTTGTTCCACTTCACATTACAAGAGAAAGACGTCCTTCGTTGGCCCTTTTTACGCACTACCATTCGGTTTACACATTTCATCCTGTTGAGTCTCCCAGTCGGCAAGAGCTATATATTTGGGTGGGTGATCCCAATGAAGTCAATGGAAATAGAGAAGGTGTTAGAACGGTGATGATTGTGTGCTGCAAGTGTCTTTCCCTTGAAGTCCATAGATATCATGGCCTTGACTAGGGGGTGGTCGAAGTGGCCGATAATTTGCTCAGCAGAAAAAATGCAGAATTTTGGGCAAATTCTGCCACTTCGCCTGCTCTGCCCACAGAGAGAAATTGCCAATTTCAGGCTTTTTCTCCCTGAAATTCGGTTTTTTTATGGGAAATGTTTTTTGGTGGCCACAAGAAGTTTCAGACTGAAAACAGATAGTTTGTGAAAAAAACACCATTTCAGATGGTTTGCCAGAAGACATTGATTTTTTCCATTAAATTTTGTTTTAGCGGTCAAAAACATGATATTTCAGGGAAAAAACACATTTCAGGAAGCAAAATCTGCATAGAAAATTGGCACAACAGCCAAAAAATGTCCCTGCAGACAGAACAGAGCTGGAGGCGAATTTAGGCAATATCGTTCCACCAGTAGTGAGGGTAACTTTGCCCACCCCTAGCCTTGACTAGGGGACTGAAAATGAATCTACAGGGACTGGCCACAAAGTCCAGATGAGGGTGTATTAAGAGCTATGCTTTTTCCTTTCTTATTGCTGCTTTTGTTTTCACACCTTAACCTACCTTTCTTCAGTGCAGTGTCTGGGCCCTGTTTTTCACATGTTCTGTTTTTGAGCCCAGTCACAGGCCTCAGAGAAGGCCGGTGCCCTTTGAGGCCTGAATGCTTCCTCTGCCAGTAGCAGGGCCCCAGGGCTTCTGACAGCAGCAAGGGCCCTGTGAGGAGTGGCCTCGAGCGATCAGGTGGGCTCAGCTGAGCCACCTCCACTGGCCTGGGTCCTGTTCCTGGGGCTCCCAGCTCTGTCTGCCTTGACCTCTCCATGCCCCCTGCTCCAGGGCTCACCTGCTGCCGTCGCTGTGCCAACGGAACCCTCAGGCTGGGCAGAGCATTGTGAAATGACAGCCTCCCCTCCCCCGCCGGGGCCTGGGCCGAGGGCTGGGAGCTTGCAAGGCAAAGACACACCTCAGCTCAGCTTCTCCTGAGCTGCTCCAGAGCTCGACCCCCCGGGGCCCCAGGACTGGGGCTCAGAGCAGGAAAGGGCGTTTTATTGGAATGTCCTTTCCTTCTTGATGATTCCTACAAACCGTTTTAAGCTCTGTACATATAGAAAAGCAACATGTGTCATGCCATTTGGGACATGCTGTTCACATGTCTAGCTCCACTAAAACCCTCCTCAGCATATTTCCGAGGCATCAAGGATGAACCAGGAACAGTGCACGGCCCTGACAAATCTGCTTCACTGTCCCAGCTTTAACAGACATCTGAGTGTCACACTACATGGCAGGTCCTGCCAGGGCAACAGCAGGGGAAGCTTCACTCGCACAGTGCTACAGCATGGGCTTCCCTCCTAGTGAACGGGTGCAGCAGGGCAAACTCCTGTCACAGAGAATGGGCACAACCACACTGCAAGCTTCATTCACACATGGTCTGGCTTCCGACAGCAAAGCAAGCCTCCTACATTGCACATACTGCACTGTAAAGCGTTAGTCTTTGGACAGCAGAGCTATCCCTCTGCATCACACATACTGGACACCCTGAAGGGCCTCCTCCAGATTGAATTGTTACTGGATCGCCGTCCTATCCCCCTGCCCCAAACCTCTCCCATTGACTGTCAGCATGCTTCTCCTTACCTTCCTGCAGATACAGCACCCCTCTAGGCCTAACGGATGGCACACCAAGCTTCACGGGGCACTTTAAGGTATTCAGTCTCCACCTTTTATCTGTCCTGCTCCTCATTTCACCACGAAGAACCACTGGCAGTATTTCAACATCATTTTGAAACTGAAGTTATGGAACAGCTACAAAACCAGGGGAATGGCGCGGCAGGGGATTTCATTCCATTTCATTCTGCCCTTTGGCTGTGTGTGCGCAGTGTCAGAAGAGTTTGAGGACTGCAGAAGACACTGGAATAGATTTCTGGGCGAAAGCGCCAGAGATTCTGGCCCCTGCCCCGATCGCCTTACAAACGCCTTACAAACGCCTGGCGGGCAAATGTCTGAGTTGGACACTCAGCGCAGTACCTGAGGAAATTAGAGTGAGGTTTGACTCAGGGACAAGCCTGCCAACCTATGTACTATGGCAGCTGAATGGGGGCATGGGGTCCTCATGTCTCAGGGATCTGCTTCTCTTATCCAAAACATCTTGCCTCCCATCAGCCTTAGCACCTAGCATATGGTAATGAGTGGAGTCTCTACACTTCCCCCGTTGCACATTTGTCAATTCCCAGAGCTCTGTTGCAGACAGGGTAAATGTATCTATGTGTGAGAGAGAGAGGGAGCCAGATAGAGAGAGAGAAAGAGAGAGAGAGAGGGGGGGGAGCAGGCTCTGACAGTCACAATGAGAGAAAAGTGAAGTTGCATCCCCTCAAGCACTCCCCTGCACCCATCAACACAACAGCAAAGTTAGCTTGCATGTTCCCCGTTCTCCCCACTAACCCACCCACCCACCCTCCTCTCTTTCAGGACTTGCAGAGTGCCTAGAGACCCTGGAAATGATGGCAGCGGAGCATGGTACAAACACAAATATCAAAATAGAACTATTCCCCTACTGTCTACAAAACCAAGGAACTACATCACCTTTGTTTTTTTCCACTTCACATTACAAGAGAAAGACGTCCTTCGTTGGCCCTTTTTACGCACTACCATTCGGTTTACACATTTCATCCTGTTGAGTCTCCCAGTCGGCAAGAGCTATATATTTGGGTGGGTGATCCCAATGAAGTCAATGGAAATAGAGAAGGTGTTAGAACGGTGATGATTGTGTGCTGCAAGTGTCTTTCCCTTGAAGTCCATAGATATCATGGCCTTGACTAGGGGGTGGTCGAAGTGGCCGATAATTTGCTCAGCAGAAAAAATGCAGAATTTTGGGCAAATTCTGCCACTTCGCCTGCTCTGCCCACAGAGAGAAATTGCCAATTTCAGGCTTTTTCTCCCTGAAATTCGGTTTTTTTATGGGAAATGTTTTTTGGTGGCCACAAGAAGTTTCAGACTGAAAACAGATAGTTTGTGAAAAAAACACCATTTCAGATGGTTTGCCAGAAGACATTGATTTTTTCCATTAAATTTTGTTTTAGCGGTCAAAAACATGATATTTCAGGGAAAAAACACATTTCAGGAAGCAAAATCTGCATAGAAAATTGGCACAACAGCCAAAAAATGTCCCTGCAGACAGAACAGAGCTGGAGGCGAATTTAGGCAATATCGTTCCACCAGTAGTGAGGGTAACTTTGCCCACCCCTAGCCTTGACTAGGGGACTGAAAATGAATCTACAGGGACTGGCCACAAAGTCCAGAGGAGGGTGTATTAAGAGCTATGCTTTTTCCTTTCTTATTGGTGCTTTTGTTTTCACACCTTAACCTACCTTTCTTCAGTGCAGTGTCTGGGCCCTGTTTTTCACATGTTCTGTTTTTGAGCCCAGTCACAGGCCTCAGAGAAGGCCGGTGCCCTTTGAGGCCTGAATGCTTCCTCTGCCAGTAGCAGGGCCCCAGGGCTTCTGACAGCAGCAGAGGCCCTGTGAGGAGTGGCCTCGAGCGATCAGGTGGGCTCAGCTGAGCCACCTCCACTGGCCTGGGTCCTGTTCCTGGGGCTCCCAGCTCTGTCTGCCTTGACCTCTCCATGCCCCCTGCTCCAGGGCTCACCTGCTGCCGTCGCCGTGCCAACGGAACCCTCAGGCTGGGCAGAGCATTGTGAAATGACAGCCTCCCCTCCCCCGCCGCTGGGGCCTGGGCCCAGGGCTGGGAGCTTGCAAGGCAAAGACACACCTCAGCTCAGCTTCTCCTGAGCTGCTCCAGAGCTCGACCCCCCGGGGCCCCGGGGCCCCAGGGCTGGGGCTCAGAGCAGGAAAGGGCGTTTTATTGGAATGTCCTTTCCTTCTTGATGATTCCTACAAACCGTTTTAAGCTCTGTACATATAGAAAAGCAACATGTGTCATGCCATTTGGGACATGCTGTTCACATGTCTAGCTCCACTAAAACCCTCCTCAGCATATTTCCGAGGCATCAAGGATGAACCAGGAACAGTGCACGGCCCTGACAAATCTGCTTCACTGTCCCAGCTTTAACAGACATCTGAGTGTCACACTACATGGCAGGTCCTGCCAGGGCAACAGCAGGGGAAGCTTCACTCGCACAGTGCTACAGCATGGGCTTCCCTCCTAGTGAACGGGTGCAGCAGGGCAAACTCCTGTCACAGAGAATGGGCACAACCACACTGCAAGCTTCATTCACACATGGTCTGGCTTCCGACAGCAAAGCAAGCCTCCTACATTGCACATACTGCACTGTAAAGCGTTAGTCTTTGGACAGCAGAGCTATCCCTCTGCATCACACATACTGGACACCCTGAAGGGCCTCCTCCAGATTGAATTGTTACTGGATCGCCGTCCTATCCCCCTGCCCCAAACCTCTCCCATTGACTGTCAGCATGCTTCTCCTTACCTTCCTGCAGATACAGCACCCCTCTAGGCCTAACGGATGGCACACCAAGCTTCACGGGGCACTTTAAGGTATTCAGTCTCCACCTTTTATCTGTCCTGCTCCTCATTTCACCACGAAGAACCACTGGCAGTATTTCAACATCATTTTGAAACTGAAGTTATGGAACAGCTACAAAACCAGGGGAATGGCGCGGCAGGGGATTTCATTCCATTTCATTCTGCCCTTTGGCTGTGTGTGCGCAGTGTCAGAAGAGTTTGAGGACTGCAGAAGACACTGGAATAGATTTCTGGGCGAAAGCGCCAGAGATTCTGGCCCCTGCCCCGATCGCCTTACAAACGCCTTACAAACGCCTGGCGGGCAAATGTCTGAGTTGGACACTCAGCGCAGTACCTGAGGAAATTAGAGTGAGGTTTGACTCAGGGACAAGCCTGCCAACCTATGTACTATGGCAGCTGAATGGGGGCATGGGGTCCTCATGTCTCAGGGATCTGCTTCTCTTATCCAAAACATCTTGCCTCCCATCAGCCTTAGCACCTAGCATATGGTAATGAGTGGAGTCTCTACACTTCCCCCGTTGCACATTTGTCAATTCCCAGAGCTCTGTTGCAGACAGGGTAAATGTATCTATGTGTGAGAGAGAGAGGGAGCCAGATAGAGAGAGAGAAAGAGAGAGAGAGAGGGGGGGGAGCAGGCTCTGACAGTCACAATGAGAGAAAAGTGAAGTTGCATCCCCTCAAGCACTCCCCTGCACCCATCAACACAACAGCAAAGTTAGCTTGCATGTTCCCCGTTCTCCCCACTAACCCACCCACCCACCCTCCTCTCTTTCAGGACTTGCAGAGTGCCTAGAGACCCTGGAAATGATGGCAGCGGAGCATGGTACAAACACAAATATCAAAATAGAACTATTCCCCTACTGTCTACAAAACCAAGGAACTACTTCACCTTTGTTTTTTTCCACTTCACATTACAAGAGAAAGACGTCCTTCGTTGGCCCTTTTTACGCACTACCATTCGGTTTACACATTTCATCCTGTTGAGTCTCCCAGTCGGCAAGAGCTATATATTTGGGTGGGTGATCCCAATGAAGTCAATGGAAATAGAGAAGGTGTTAGAACGGTGATGATTGTGTGCTGCAAGTGTCTTTCCCTTGAAGTCCATAGATATCATGGCCTTGACTAGGGGGTGGTCGAAGTGGCCGATAATTTGCTCAGCAGAAAAAATGCAGAATTTTGGGCAAATTCTGCCACTTCGCCTGCTCTGCCCACAGAGAGAAATTGCCAATTTCAGGCTTTTTCTCCCTGAAATTCGGTTTTTTTATGGGAAATGTTTTTTGGTGGCCACAAGAAGTTTCAGACTGAAAACAGATAGTTTGTGAAAAAAACACCATTTCAGATGGTTTGCCAGAAGACATTGATTTTTTCCATTAAATTTTGTTTTAGCGGTCAAAAACATGATATTTCAGGGAAAAAACACATTTCAGGAAGCAAAATCTGCATAGAAAATTGGCACAACAGCCAAAAAATGTCCCTGCAGACAGAACAGAGCTGGAGGCGAATTTAGGCAATATCGTTCCACCAGTAGTGAGGGTAACTTTGCCCACCCCTAGCCTTGACTAGGGGACTGAAAATGAATCTACAGGGACTGGCCACAAAGTCCAGATGAGGGTGTATTAAGAGCTATGCTTTTTCCTTTCTTATTGCTGCTTTTGTTTTCACACCTTAACCTACCTTTCTTCAGTGCAGTGTCTGGGCCCTGTTTTTCACATGTTCTGTTTTTGAGCCCAGTCACAGGCCTCAGAGAAGGCCGGTGCCCTTTGAGGCCTGAATGCTTCCTCTGCCAGTAGCAGGGCCCCAGGGCTTCTGACAGCAGCAAGGGCCCTGTGAGGAGTGGCCTCGAGCGATCAGGTGGGCTCAGCTGAGCCACCTCCACTGGCCTGGGTCCTGTTCCTGGGGCTCCCAGCTCTGTCTGCCTTGACCTCTCCATGCCCCCTGCTCCAGGGCTCACCTGCTGCCGTCGCCGTGCCAACGGAACCCTCAGGCTGGGCAGAGCATTGTGAAATGACAGCCTCCCCTCCCCCGCCGGGGCCTGGGCCCACGGCTGGGAGCTTGCAAGGCAAAGACACACCTCAGCTCAGCTTCTCCTGAGCTGCTCCAGAGCTCGACCCCCCGGGGCCCCGGGGCCCCAGGGCTGGGGCTCAGAGCAGGAAAGGGCGTTTTATTGGAATGTCCTTTCCTTCTTGATGATTCCTACAAACCGTTTTAAGCTCTGTACATATAGAAAAGCAACATGTGTCATGCCATTTGGGACATGCTGTTCACATGTCTAGCTCCACTAAAACCCTCCTCAGCATATTTCCGAGGCATCAAGGATGAACCAGGAACAGTGCACGGCCCTGACAAATCTGCTTCACTGTCCCAGCTTTAACAGACATCTGAGTGTCACACTACATGGCAGGTCCTGCCAGGGCAACAGCAGGGGAAGCTTCACTCGCACAGTGCTACAGCATGGGCTTCCCTCCTAGTGAACGGGTGCAGCAGGGCAAACTCCTGTCACAGAGAATGGGCACAACCACACTGCAAGCTTCATTCACACATGGTCTGGCTTCCGACAGCAAAGCAAGCCTCCTACATTGCACATACTGCACTGTAAAGCGTTAGTCTTTGGACAGCAGAGCTATCCCTCTGCATCACACATACTGGACACCCTGAAGGGCCTCCTCCAGATTGAATTGTTACTGGATCGCCGTCCTATCCCCCTGCCCCAAACCTCTCCCATTGACTGTCAGCATGCTTCTCCTTACCTTCCTGCAGATACAGCACCCCTCTAGGCCTAACGGATGGCACACCAAGCTTCACGGGGCACTTTAAGGTATTCAGTCTCCACCTTTTATCTGTCCTGCTCCTCATTTCACCACGAAGAACCACTGGCAGTATTTCAACATCATTTTGAAACTGAAGTTATGGAACAGCTACAAAACCAGGGGAATGGCGCGGCAGGGGATTTCATTCCATTTCATTCTGCCCTTTGGCTGTGTGTGCGCAGTGTCAGAAGAGTTTGAGGACTGCAGAAGACACTGGAATAGATTTCTGGGCGAAAGCGCCAGAGATTCTGGCCCCTGCCCCGATCGCCTTACAAACGCCTTACAAACGCCTGGCGGGCAAATGTCTGAGTTGGACACTCAGCGCAGTACCTGAGGAAATTAGAGTGAGGTTTGACTCAGGGACAAGCCTGCCAACCTATGTACTATGGCAGCTGAATGGGGGCATGGGGTCCTCATGTCTCAGGGATCTGCTTCTCTTATCCAAAACATCTTGCCTCCCATCAGCCTTAGCACCTAGCATATGGTAATGAGTGGAGTCTCTACACTTCCCCCGTTGCACATTTGTCAATTCCCAGAGCTCTGTTGCAGACAGGGTAAATGTATCTATGTGTGAGAGAGAGAGGGAGCCAGATAGAGATAGAGATAGAGAGAGAGAGAGAGAGAGAGAGAGAGGGGGGGAGCAGGCTCTGACAGTCACAATGAGAGAAAAGTGAAGTTGCATCCCCTCAAGCACTCCCCTGCACCCATCAACACAACAGCAAAGTTAGCTTGCATGTTCCCCGTTCTCCCCACTAACCCACCCACCCACCCTCCTCTCTTTCAGGACTTGCAGAGTGCCTAGAGACCCTGGAAATGATGGCAGCGGAGCATGGTACAAACACAAATATCAAAATAGAACTATTCCCCTACTGTCTACAAAACCAAGGAATTACTTCACCTTTGTTTTTTTCCACTTCACATTACAAGAGAAAGACGTCCTTCGTTGGCCCTTTTTACGCACTACCATTCGGTTTACACATTTCATCCTGTTGAGTCTCCCAGTCGGCAAGAGCTATATATTTGGGTGGGTGATCCCAATGAAGTCAATGGAAATAGAGAAGGTGTTAGAACGGTGATGATTGTGTGCTGCAAGTGTCTTTCCCTTGAAGTCCATAGATATCATGGCCTTGACTAGGGGGTGGTCGAAGTGGCCGATAATTTGCTCAGCAGAAAAAATGCAGAATTTTGGGCAAATTCTGCCACTTCGCCTGCTCTGCCCACAGAGAGAAATTGCCAATTTCAGGCTTTTTCTCCCTGAAATTCGGTTTTTTTATGGGAAATGTTTTTTGGTGGCCACAAGAAGTTTCAGACTGAAAACAGATAGTTTGTGAAAAAAACACCATTTCAGATGGTTTGCCAGAAGACATTGATTTTTTCCATTAAATTTTGTTTTAGCGGTCAAAAACATGATATTTCAGGGAAAAAACACATTTCAGGAAGCAAAATCTGCATAGAAAATTGGCACAACAGCCAAAAAATGTCCCTGCAGACAGAACAGAGCTGGAGGCGAATTTAGGCAATATCGTTCCACCAGTAGTGAGGGTAACTTTGCCCACCCCTAGCCTTGACTAGGGGACTGAAAATGAATCTACAGGGACTGGCCACAAAGTCCAGATGAGGGTGTATTAAGAGCTATGCTTTTTCCTTTCTTATTGCTGCTTTTGTTTTCACACCTTAACCTACCTTTCTTCAGTGCAGTGTCTGGGCCCTGTTTTTCACATGTTCTGTTTTTGAGCCCAGTCACAGGCCTCAGAGAAGGCCGGTGCCCTTTGAGGCCTGAATGCTTCCTCTGCCAGTAGCAGGGCCCCAGGGCTTCTGACAGCAGCAAGGGCCCTGTGAGGAGTGGCCTCGAGCGATCAGGTGGGCTCAGCTGAGCCACCTCCACTGGCCTGGGTCCTGTTCCTGGGGCTCCCAGCTCTGTCTGCCTTGACCTCTCCATGCCCCCTGCTCCAGGGCTCACCTGCTGCCGTCGCCGTGCCAACGGAACCCTCAGGCTGGGCAGAGCATTGTGAAATGACAGCCTCCCCTCCCCCGCCGGGGCCTGGGCCCAGGGCTGGGAGCTTGCAAGGCAAAGACACACCTCAGCTCAGCTTCTCCTGAGCTGCTCCAGAGCTCGACCCCCCGGGGCCCCGGGGCCCCAGGGCTGGGGCTCAGAGCAGGAAAGGGCGTTTTATTGGAATGTCCTTTCCTTCTTGATGATTCCTACAAACCGTTTTAAGCTCTGTACATATAGAAAAGCAACATGTGTCATGCCATTTGGGACATGCTGTTCACATGTCTAGCTCCACTAAAACCCTCCTCAGCATATTTCCGAGGCATCAAGGATGAACCAGGAACAGTGCACGGCCCTGACAAATCTGCTTCACTGTCCCAGCTTTAACAGACATCTGAGTGTCACACTACATGGCAGGTCCTGCCAGGGCAACAGCAGGGGAAGCTTCACTCGCACAGTGCTACAGCATGGGCTTCCCTCCTAGTGAACGGGTGCAGCAGGGCAAACTCCTGTCACAGAGAATGGGCACAACCACACTGCAAGCTTCATTCACACATGGTCTGGCTTCCGACAGCAAAGCAAGCCTCCTACATTGCACATACTGCACTGTAAAGCGTTAGTCTTTGGACAGCAGAGCTATCCCTCTGCATCACACATACTGGACACCCTGAAGGGCCTCCTCCAGATTGAATTGTTACTGGATCGCCGTCCTATCCCCCTGCCCCAAACCTCTCCCATTGACTGTCAGCATGCTTCTCCTTACCTTCCTGCAGATACAGCACCCCTCTAGGCCTAACGGATGGCACACCAAGCTTCACGGGGCACTTTAAGGTATTCAGTCTCCACCTTTTATCTGTCCTGCTCCTCATTTCACCACGAAGAACCACTGGCAGTATTTCAACATCATTTTGAAACTGAAGTTATGGAACAGCTACAAAACCAGGGGAATGGCGCGGCAGGGGATTTCATTCCATTTCATTCTGCCCTTTGGCTGTGTGTGCGCAGTGTCAGAAGAGTTTGAGGACTGCAGAAGACACTGGAATAGATTTCTGGGCGAAAGCGCCAGAGATTCTGGCCCCTGCCCCGATCGCCTTACAAACGCCTTACAAACGCCTGGCGGGCAAATGTCTGAGTTGGACACTCAGCGCAGTACCTGAGGAAATTAGAGTGAGGTTTGACTCAGGGACAAGCCTGCCAACCTATGTACTATGGCAGCTGAATGGGGGCATGGGGTCCTCATGTCTCAGGGATCTGCTTCTCTTATCCAAAACATCTTGCCTCCCATCAGCCTTAGCACCTAGCATATGGTAATGAGTGGAGTCTCTACACTTCCCCCGTTGCACATTTGTCAATTCCCAGAGCTCTGTTGCAGACAGGGTAAATGTATCTATGTGTGAGAGAGAGAGGGAGCCAGATAGAGAGAGAGAAAGAGAGAGAGAGAGGGGGGGGAGCAGGCTCTGACAGTCACAATGAGAGAAAAGTGAAGTTGCATCCCCTCAAGCACTCCCCTGCACCCATCAACACAACAGCAAAGTTAGCTTGCATGTTCCCCGTTCTCCCCACTAACCCACCCACCCACCCTCCTCTCTTTCAGGACTTGCAGAGTGCCTAGAGACCCTGGAAATGATGGCAGCGGAGCATGGTACAAACACAAATATCAAAATAGAACTATTCCCCTACTGTCTACAAAACCAAGGAATTACTTCACCTTTGTTTTTTTCCACTTCACATTACAAGAGAAAGACGTCCTTCGTTGGCCCTTTTTACGCACTACCATTCGGTTTACACATTTCATCCTGTTGAGTCTCCCAGTCGGCAAGAGCTATATATTTGGGTGGGTGATCCCAATGAAGTCAATGGAAATAGAGAAGGTGTTAGAACGGTGATGATTGTGTGCTGCAAGTGTCTTTCCCTTGAAGTCCATAGATATCATGGCCTTGACTAGGGGGTGGTCGAAGTGGCCGATAATTTGCTCAGCAGAAAAAATGCAGAATTTTGGGCAAATTCTGCCACTTCGCCTGCTCTGCCCACAGAGAGAAATTGCCAATTTCAGGCTTTTTCTCCCTGAAATTCGGTTTTTTTATGGGAAATGTTTTTTGGTGGCCACAAGAAGTTTCAGACTGAAAACAGATAGTTTGTGAAAAAAACACCATTTCAGATGGTTTGCCAGAAGACATTGATTTTTTCCATTAAATTTTGTTTTAGCGGTCAAAAACATGATATTTCAGGGAAAAAACACATTTCAGGAAGCAAAATCTGCATAGAAAATTGGCACAACAGCCAAAAAATGTCCCTGCAGACAGAACAGAGCTGGAGGCGAATTTAGGCAATATCGTTCCACCAGTAGTGAGGGTAACTTTGCCCACCCCTAGCCTTGACTAGGGGACTGAAAATGAATCTACAGGGACTGGCCACAAAGTCCAGATGAGGGTGTATTAAGAGCTATGCTTTTTCCTTTCTTATTGCTGCTTTTGTTTTCACACCTTAACCTACCTTTCTTCAGTGCAGTGTCTGGGCCCTGTTTTTCACATGTTCTGTTTTTGAGCCCAGTCACAGGCCTCAGAGAAGGCCGGTGCCCTTTGAGGCCTGAATGCTTCCTCTGCCAGTAGCAGGGCCCCAGGGCTTCTGACAGCAGCAAGGGCCCTGTGAGGAGTGGCCTCGAGCGATCAGGTGGGCTCAGCTGAGCCACCTCCACTGGCCTGGGTCCTGTTCCTGGGGCTCCCAGCTCTGTCTGCCTTGACCTCTCCATGCCCCCTGCTCCAGGGCTCACCTGCTGCCGTCGCCGTGCCAACGGAACCCTCAGGCTGGGCAGAGCATTGTGAAATGACAGCCTCCCCTCTCCCGCCGGGGCCTGGGCCCAGGGCTGGGAGCTTGCAAGGCAAAGACACACCACAGCTCAGCTTCTCCTGAGCTGCTCCAGAGCTCGACCCCCCGGGGCCCCGGGGCCCCAGGGCTGGGGCTCAGAGCAGGAAAGGGCGTTTTATTGGAATGTCCTTTCCTTCTTGATGATTCCTACAAACCGTTTTAAGCTCTGTACATATAGAAAAGCAACATGTGTCATGCCATTTGGGACATGCTGTTCACATGTCTAGCTCCACTAAAACCCTCCTCAGCATATTTCCGAGGCATCAAGGATGAACCAGGAACAGTGCACGGCCCTGACAAATCTGCTTCACTGTCCCAGCTTTAACAGACATCTGAGTGTCACACTACATGGCAGGTCCTGCCAGGGCAACAGCAGGGGAAGCTTCACTCGCACAGTGCTACAGCATGGGCTTCCCTCCTAGTGAACGGGTGCAGCAGGGCAAACTCCTGTCACAGAGAATGGGCACAACCACACTGCAAGCTTCATTCACACATGGTCTGGCTTCCGACAGCAAAGCAAGCCTCCTACATTGCACATACTGCACTGTAAAGCGTTAGTCTTTGGACAGCAGAGCTATCCCTCTGCATCACACATACTGGACACCCTGATGGGCCTCCTCCAGATTGAATTGTTACTGGATCGCCGTCCTATCCCCCTGCCCCAAACCTCTCCCATTGACTGTCAGCATGCTTCTCCTTACCTTCCTGCAGATACAGCACCCCTCTAGGCCTAACGGATGGCACACCAAGCTTCACGGGGCACTTTAAGGTATTCAGTCTCCACCTTTTATCTGTCCTGCTCCTCATTTCACCACGAAGAACCACTGGCAGTATTTCAACATCATTTTGAAACTGAAGTTATGGAACAGCTACAAAACCAGGGGAATGGCGCGGCAGGGGATTTCATTCCATTTCATTCTGCCCTTTGGCTGTGTGTGCGCAGTGTCAGAAGAGTTTGAGGACTGCAGAAGACACTGGAATAGATTTCTGGGCGAAAGCGCCAGAGATTCTGGCCCCTGCCCCGATCGCCTTACAAACGCCTTACAAACGCCTGGCGGGCAAATGTCTGAGTTGGACACTCAGCGCAGTACCTGAGGAAATTAGAGTGAGGTTTGACTCAGGGACAAGCCTGCCAACCTATGTACTATGGCAGCTGAATGGGGGCATGGGGTCCTCATGTCTCAGGGATCTGCTTCTCTTATCCAAAACATCTTGCCTCCCATCAGCCTTAGCACCTAGCATATGGTAATGAGTGGAGTCTCTACACTTCCCCCGTTGCACATTTGTCAATTCCGAGAGCTCTGTTGCAGACAGGGTAAATGTATCTATGTGTGAGAGAGAGAGGGAGCCAGATAGAGAGAGAGAAAGAGAGAGAGAGAGGGGGGGGGAGCAGGCTCTGACAGTCACAATGAGAGAAAAGTGAAGTTGCATCCCCTCAAGCACTCCCCTGCACCCATCAACACAACAGCAAAGTTAGCTTGCATGTTCCCCGTTCTCCCCACTAACCCACCCACCCACCCTCCTCTCTTTCAGGACTTGCAGAGTGCCTAGAGACCCTGGAAATGATGGCAGCGGAGCATGGTACAAACACAAATATCAAAATAGAACTATTCCCCTACTGTCTACAAAACCAAGGAACTACTTCACCTTTGTTTTTTTCCACTTCACATTACAAGAGAAAGACGTCCTTCGTTGGCCCTTTTTACGCACTACCATTCGGTTTACACATTTCATCCTGTTGAGTCTCCCAGTCGGCAAGAGCTATATATTTGGGTGGGTGATCCCAATGAAGTCAATGGAAATAGAGAAGGTGTTAGAACGGTGATGATTGTGTGCTGCAAGTGTCTTTCCCTTGAAGTCCATAGATATCATGGCCTTGACTAGGGGGTGGTCGAAGTGGCCGATAATTTGCTCAGCAGAAAAAATGCAGAATTTTGGGCAAATTCTGCCACTTCGCCTGCTCTGCCCACAGAGAGAAATTGCCAATTTCAGGCTTTTTCTCCCTGAAATTCGGTTTTTTATGGGAAATGTTTTTTGGTGGCCACAAGAAGTTTCAGACTGAAAACAGATAGTTTGTGAAAAAAACACCATTTCAGATGGTTTGCCAGAAGACATTGATTTTTTCCATTAAATTTTGTTTTAGCGGTCAAAAACATGATATTTCAGGGAAAAAACACATTTCAGGAAGCAAAATCTGCATAGAAAATTGGCACAACAGCCAAAAAATGTCCCTGCAGACAGAACAGAGCTGGAGGCGAATTTAGGCAATATCGTTCCACCAGTAGTGAGGGTAACTTTGCCCACCCCTAGCCTTGACTAGGGGACTGAAAATGAATCTACAGGGACTGGCCACAAAGTCCAGATGAGGGTGTATTAAGAGCTATGCTTTTTCCTTTCTTATTGCTGCTTTTGTTTTCACACCTTAACCTACCTTTCTTCAGTGCAGTGTCTGGGCCCTGTTTTTCACATGTTCTGTTTTTGAGCCCAGTCACAGGCCTCAGAGAAGGCCGGTGCCCTTTGAGGCCTGAATGCTTCCTCTGCCAGTAGCAGGGCCCCAGGGCTTCTGACAGCAGCAGAGGCCCTGTGAGGAGTGGCCTCGAGCGATCAGGTGGGCTCAGCTGAGCCACCTCCACTGGCCTGGGTCCTGTTCCTGGGCCTCCCAGCTCTGTCTGCCTTGACCTCTCCATGCCCCCTGCTCCAGGGCTCACCTGCTGCCGTCGCCGTGCCAACGGAACCCTCAGGCTGGGCAGAGCATTGTGAAATGACAGCCTCCCCTCCCCCGCCGGGGCCTGGGCCCAGGGCTGGGAGCTTGCAAGGCAAAGACACACCTCAGCTCAGCTTCTCCTGAGCTGCTCCAGAGCTCGACCCCCCGGGGCCCCGGGGCCCCAGGGCTGGGGCTCAGAGCAGGAAAGGGCGTTTTATTGGAATGTCCTTTCCTTCTTGATGATTCCTACAAACCGTTTTAAGCTCTGTACATATAGAAAAGCAACATGTGTCATGCCATTTGGGACATGCTGTTCACATGTCTAGCTCCACTAAAACCCTCCTCAGCATATTTCCGAGGCATCAAGGATGAACCAGGAACAGTGCACGGCCCTGACAAATCTGCTTCACTGTCCCAGCTTTAACAGACATCTGAGTGTCACACTACATGGCAGGTCCTGCCAGGGCAACAGCAGGGGAAGCTTCACTCGCACAGTGCTACAGCATGGGCTTCCCTCCTAGTGAACGGGTGCAGCAGGGCAAACTCCTGTCACAGAGAATGGGCACAACCACACTGCAAGCTTCATTCACACATGGTCTGGCTTCCGACAGCAAAGCAAGCCTCCTACATTGCACATACTGCACTGTAAAGCGTTAGTCTTTGGACAGCAGAGCTATCCCTCTGCATCACACATACTGGACACCCTGAAGGGCCTCCTCCAGATTGAATTGTTACTGGATCGCCGTCCTATCCCCCTGCCCCAAACCTCTCCCATTGACTGTCAGCATGCTTCTCCTTACCTTCCTGCAGATACAGCACCCCTCTAGGCCTAACGGATGGCACACCAAGCTTCACGGGGCACTTTAAGGTATTCAGTCTCCACCTTTTATCTGTCCTGCTCCTCATTTCACCACGAAGAACCACTGGCAGTATTTCAACATCATTTTGAAACTGAAGTTATGGAACAGCTACAAAACCAGGGGAATGGCGCGGCAGGGGATTTCATTCCATTTCATTCTGCCCTTTGGCTGTGTGTGCGCAGTGTCAGAAGAGTTTGAGGACTGCAGAAGACACTGGAATAGATTTCTGGGCGAAAGCGCCAGAGATTCTGGCCCCTGCCCCGATCGCCTTACAAACGCCTTACAAACGCCGGGCGGGCAAATGTCTGAGTTGGACACTCAGCGCAGTACCTGAGGAAATTAGAGTGAGGTTTGACTCAGGGACAAGCCTGCCAACCTATGTACTATGGCAGCTGAATGGGGGCATGGGGTCCTCATGTCTCAGGGATCTGCTTCTCTTATCCAAAACATCTTGCCTCCCATCAGCCTTAGCACCTAACATATGGTAATGAGTGGAGTCTCTACACTTCCCCCGTTGCACATTTGTCAATTCCCAGAGCTCTGTTGCAGACAGGGTAAATGTATCTATGTGTGAGAGAGAGAGGGAGCCAGATAGAGAGAGAGAAAGAGAGAGAGAGAGGGGGGGGGAGCAGGCTCTGACAGTCACAATGAGAGAAAAGTGAAGTTGCATCCCCTCAAGCACTCCCCTGCACCCATCAACACAACAGCAAAGTTAGCTTGCATGTTCCCCGTTCTCCCCACTAACCCACCCACCCACCCTCCTCTCTTTCAGGACTTGCAGAGTGCCTAGAGACCCTGGAAATGATGGCAGCGGAGCATGGTACAAACACAAATATCAAAATAGAACTATTCCCCTACTGTCTACAAAACCAAGGAACTACATCACCTTTGTTTTTTTCCACTTCACATTACAAGAGAAAGACGTCCTTCGTTGGCCCTTTTTACGCACTACCATTCGGTTTACACATTTCATCCTGTTGAGTCTCCCAGTCGGCAAGAGCTATATATTTGGGTGGGTGATCCCAATGAAGTCAATGGAAATAGAGAAGGTGTTAGAACGGTGATGATTGTGTGCTGCAAGTGTCTTTCCCTTGAAGTCCATAGATATCATGGCCTTGACTAGGGGGTGGTCGAAGTGGCCGATAATTTGCTCAGCAGAAAAAATGCAGAATTTTGGGCAAATTCTGCCACTTCGCCTGCTCTGCCCACAGAGAGAAATTGCCAATTTCAGGCTTTTTCTCCCTGAAATTCGGTTTTTTTATGGGAAATGTTTTTTGGTGGCCACAAGAAGTTTCAGACTGAAAACAGATAGTTTGTGAAAAAAACACCATTTCAGATGGTTTGCCAGAAGACATTGATTTTTTCCATTAAATTTTGTTTTAGCGGTCAAAAACATGATATTTCAGGGAAAAAACACATTTCAGGAAGCAAAATCTGCATAGAAAATTGGCACAACAGCCAAAAAATGTCCCTGCAGACAGAACAGAGCTGGAGGCGAATTTAGGCAATATCGTTCCACCAGTAGTGAGGGTAACTTTGCCCACCCCTAGCCTTGACTAGGGGACTGAAAATGAATCTACAGGGACTGGCCACAAAGTCCAGATGAGGGTGTATTAAGAGCTATGCTTTTTCCTTTCTTATTGCTGCTTTTGTTTTCACACCTTAACCTACCTTTCTTCAGTGCAGTGTCTGGGCCCTGTTTTTCACATGTTCTGTTTTTGAGCCCAGTCACAGGCCTCAGAGAAGGCCGGTGCCCTTTGAGGCCTGAATGCTTCCTCTGCCAGTAGCAGGGCCCCAGGGCTTCTGACAGCAGCAAGGGCCCTGTGAGGAGTGGCCTCGAGCGATCAGGTGGGCTCAGCTGAGCCACCTCCACTGGCCTGGGTCCTGTTCCTGGGGCTCCCAGCTCTGTCTGCCTTCACCTCTCCATGCCCCCTGCTCCAGGGCTCACCTGCTGCCGTCGCCGTGCCAACGGAACCCTCAGGCTGGGCAGAGCATTGTGAAATGACAGCCTCCCCTCCCCCGCCGGGGCCTGGGCCCAGGGCTGGGAGCTTGCAAGGCAAAGACACACCTCAGCTCAGCTTCTCCTGAGCTGCTCCAGAGCTCGACCCCCCGGGGCCCCGGGGCCCCAGGGCTGGGGCTCAGAGCAGGAAAGGGCGTTTTATTGGAATGTCCTTTCCTTCTTGATGATTCCTACAAACCGTTTTAAGCTCTGTACATATAGAAAAGCAACATGTGTCATGCCATTTGGGACATGCTGTTCACATGTCTAGCTCCACTAAAACCCTCCTCAGCATATTTCCGAGGCATCAAGGATGAACCAGGAACAGTGCACGGCCCTGACAAATCTGCTTCACTGTCCCAGCTTTAACAGACATCTGAGTGTCACACTACATGGCAGGTCCTGCCAGGGCAACAGCAGGGGAAGCTTCACTCACACAGTGCTACAGCGTGGGCTACCCTCCTACTGAACGGGTGCAGCAGGACAAACTCCTGTCACAGAGAATGGGCACAACCACACTGCAAGCGTCACTCACACATGGTCTGGCTTCCGACAGCAAAGCAAGCCTCCTACATTGCACATACTGCACTGTAAAGCGTTAGTCTTTGGACAGCAGAGCTATCCCTCTGCATCACACATACTGGACACCCTGAAGGGCCTCCTCCAGATTGAATTGTTACTGGATCGCCGTCCTATCCCCCTGCCCCAAACCTCTCCCATTGACTGTCAGCATGCTTCTCCTTACCTTCCTGCAGATACAGCACCCCTCTAGGCCTAACGGATGGCACACCAAGCTTCACGGGGCACTTTAAGGTATTCAGTCTCCACCTTTTATCTGTCCTGCTCCTCATTTCACCACGAAGAACCACTGGCAGTATTTCAACATCATTTTGAAACTGAAGTTATGGAACAGCTACAAAACCAGGGGAATGGCGCGGCAGGGGATTTCATTCCATTTCATTCTGCCCTTTGGCTGTGTGTGCGCAGTGTCAGAAGAGTTTGAGGACTGCAGAAGACACTGGAATAGATTTCTGGGCGAAAGCGCCAGAGATTCTGGCCCCTGCCCCGATCGCCTTACAAACGCCTTACAAACGCCTGGCGGGCAAATGTCTGAGTTGGACACTCAGCGCAGTACCTGAGGAAATTAGAGTGAGGTTTGACTCAGGGACAAGCCTGCCAACCTATGTACTATGGCAGCTGAATGGGGGCATGGGGTCCTCATGTCTCAGGGATCTGCTTCTCTTATCCAAAACATCTTGCCTCCCATCAGCCTTAGCACCTAGCATATGGTAATGAGTGGAGTCTCTACACTTCCCCCGTTGCACATTTGTCAATTCCCAGAGCTCTGTTGCAGACAGGGTAAATGTATCTATGTGTGAGAGAGAGAGGGAGCCAGATAGAGAGAGAGAAAGAGAGAGAGAGAGGGGGGGGAGCAGGCTCTGACAGTCACAATGAGAGAAAAGTGAAGTTGCATCCCCTCAAGCACTCCCCTGCACCCATCAACACAACAGCAAAGTTAGCTTGCATGTTCCCCGTTCTCCCCACTAACCCACCCACCCACCCTCCTCTCTTTCAGGACTTGCAGAGTGCCTAGAGACCCTGGAAATGATGGCAGCGGAGCATGGTACAAACACAAATATCAAAATAGAACTATTCCCCTACTGTCTACAAAACCAAGGAACTACATCACCTTTGTTTTTTTCCACTTCACATTACAAGAGAAAGACGTCCTTCGTTGGCCCTTTTTACGCACTACCATTCGGTTTACACATTTCATCCTGTTGAGTCTCCCAGTCGGCAAGAGCTATATATTTGGGTGGGTGATCCCAATGAAGTCAATGGAAATAGAGAAGGTGTTAGAACGGTGATGATTGTGTGCTGCAAGTGTCTTTCCCTTGAAGTCCATAGATATCATGGCCTTGACTAGGGGGTGGTCGAAGTGGCCGATAATTTGCTCAGCAGAAAAAATGCAGAATTTTGGGCAAATTCTGCCACTTCGCCTGCTCTGCCCACAGAGAGAAATTGCCAATTTCAGGCTTTTTCTCCCTGAAATTCGGTTTTTTTATGGGAAATGTTTTTTGGTGGCCACAAGAAGTTTCAGACTGAAAACAGATAGTTTGTGAAAAAAACACCATTTCAGATGGTTTGCCAGAAGACATTGATTTTTTCCATTAAATTTTGTTTTAGCGGTCAAAAACATGATATTTCAGGGAAAAAACACATTTCAGGAAGCAAAATCTGCATAGAAAATTGGCACAACAGCCAAAAAATGTCCCTGCAGACAGAACAGAGCTGGAGGCGGATTTAGGCAATATCGTTCCACCAGTAGTGAGGGTAACTTTGCCCACCCCTAGCCTTGACTAGGGGACTGAAAATGAATCTACAGGGACTGGCCACAAAGTCCAGATGAGGGTGTATTAAGAGCTATGCTTTTTCCTTTCTTATTGCTGCTTTTGTTTTCACACCTTAACCTACCTTTCTTCAGTGCAGTGTCTGGGCCCTGTTTTTCACATGTTCTGTTTTTGAGCCCAGTCACAGGCCTCAGAGAAGGCCGGTGCCCTTTGAGGCCTGAATGCTTCCTCCGCCAGTAGCAGGGCCCCAGGGCTTCTGACAGCAGCAGAGGCCCTGTGAGGAGTGGCCTCGAGCGATCAGGTGGGCTCAGCTGAGCCACCTCCACTGGCCTGGGTCCTGTTCCTGGGGCTCCCAGCTCTGTCTGCCTTGACCTCTCCATGCCCCCTGCTCCAGGGCTCACCTGCTGCCGTCACCGTGCCAACGGAACCCTCAGGCTGGGCAGAGCATTGTGAAATGACAGCCTCCCCTCCCCCGCCGGGGCCTGGGCCCAGGGCTGGGAGCTTGCAAGGCAAAGACACACCTCAGCTCAGCTTCTCCTGAGCTGCTCCAGAGCTCGACCCCCCGGGGCCCGGGGCCCCAGGGCTGGGGCTCAGAGCAGGAAAGGGCGTTTTATTGGAATGTCCTTTCCTTCTTGATGATTCCTACAAACCGTTTTAAGCTCTGTACATATAGAAAAGCAACATGTGTCATGCCATTTGGGACATGCTGTTCACATGTCTAGCTCCACTAAAACCCTCCTCAGCATATTTCCGAGGCATCAAGGATGAACCAGGAACAGTGCACGGCCCTGACAAATCTGCTTCACTGTCCCAGCTTTAACAGACATCTGAGTGTCACACTACATGGCAGGTCCTGCCAGGGCAACAGCAGGGGAAGCTTCACTCGCACAGTGCTACAGCATGGGCTTCCCTCCTAGTGAACGGGTGCAGCAGGGCAAACTCCTGTCACAGAGAATGGGCACAACCACACTGCAAGCTTCATTCACACATGGTCTGGCTTCCGACAGCAAAGCAAGCCTCCTACATTGCACATACTGCACTGTAAAGCGTTAGTCTTTGGACAGCAGAGCTATCCCTCTGCATCACACATACTGGACACCCTGAAGGGCCTCCTCCAGATTGAATTGTTACTGGATCGCCGTCCTATCCCCCTGCCCCAAACCTCTCCCATTGACTGTCAGCATGCTTCTCCTTACCTTCCTGCAGATACAGCACCCCTCTAGGCCTAACGGATGGCACACCAAGCTTCACGGGGCACTTTAAGGTATTCAGTCTCCACCTTTTATCTGTCCTGCTCCTCATTTCACCACGAAGAACCACTGGCAGTATTTCAACATCATTTTGAAACTGAAGTTATGGAACAGCTACAAAACCAGGGGAATGGCGCGGCAGGGGATTTCATTCCATTTCATTCTGCCCTTTGGCTGTGTGTGCGCAGTGTCAGAAGAGTTTGAGGACTGCAGAAGACACTGGAATAGATTTCTGGGCGAAAGCGCCAGAGATTCTGGCCCCTGCCCCGATCGCCTTACAAACGCCTTACAAACGCCTGGCGGGCAAATGTCTGAGTTGGACACTCAGCGCAGTACCTGAGGAAATTAGAGTGAGGTTTGACTCAGGGACAAGCCTGCCAACCTATGTACTATGGCAGCTGAATGGGGGCATGGGGTCCTCATGTCTCAGGGATCTGCTTCTCTTATCCAAAACATCTTGCCTCCCATCAGCCTTAGCACCTAGCATATGGTAATGAGTGGAGTCTCTACACTTCCCCCGTTGCACATTTGTCAATTCCCAGAGCTCTGTTGCAGACAGGGTAAATGTATCTATGTGTGAGAGAGAGAGGGAGCCAGATAGAGAGAGAGAAAGAGAGAGAGAGAGGGGGGGGAGCAGGCTCTGACAGTCACAATGAGAGAAAAGTGAAGTTGCATCCCCTCAAGCACTCCCCTGCACCCATCAACACAACAGCAAAGTTAGCTTGCATGTTCCCCGTTCTCCCCACTAACCCACCCACCCATCCTCCTCTCTTTCAGGACTTGCAGAGTGCCTAGAGACCCTGGAAATGATGGCAGCGGAGCATGGTACAAACACAAATATCAAAATAGAACTATTCCCCTACTGTCTACAAAACCAAGGAACTACTTCACCTTTGTTTTTTTCCACTTCACATTACAAGAGAAAGACGTCCTTCGTTGGCCCTTTTTACGCACTACCATTCGGTTTACACATTTCATCCTGTTGAGTCTCCCAGTCGGCAAGAGCTATATATTTGGGTGGGTGATCCCAATGAAGTCAATGGAAATAGAGAAGGTGTTAGAACGGTGATGATTGTGTGCTGCAAGTGTCTTTCCCTTGAAGTCCATAGATATCATGGCCTTGACTAGGGGGTGGTCGAAGTGGCCGATAATTTGCTCAGCAGAAAAAATGCAGAATTTTGGGCAAATTCTGCCACTTCGCCTGCTCTGCCCACAGAGAGAAATTGCCAATTTCAGGCTTTTTCTCCCTGAAATTCGGTTTTTTTATGGGAAATGTTTTTTGGTGGCCACAAGAAGTTTCAGACTGAAAACAGATAGTTTGTGAAAAAAACACCATTTCAGATGGTTTGCCAGAAGACATTGATTTTTTCCATTAAATTTTGTTTTAGCGGTCAAAAACATGATATTTCAGGGAAAAAAACACATTTCAGGAAGCAAAATCTGCATAGAAAATTGGCACAACAGCTAAAAATGTCCCTGCAGACAGAACAGAGCTGGAGGCGAATTTAGGCAATATCGTTCCACCAGTAGTGAGGGTAACTTTGCCCACCCCTAGCCTTGACTAGGGGACTGAAAATGAATCTACAGGGACTGGCCACAAAGTCCAGATGAGGGTGTATTAAGAGCTATGCTTTTTCCTTTCTTATTGGTGCTTTTGTTTTCACACCTTAACCTACCTTTCTTCAGTGCAGTGTCTGGGCCCTGTTTTTCACATGTTCTGTTTTTGAGCCCAGTCACAGGCCTCAGAGAAGGCCGGTGCCCTTTGAGGCCTGAATGCTTCCTCCGCCAGTAGCAGGGCCCCAGGGCTTCTGACAGCAGCAGAGGCCCTGTAAGGAGTGGCCTTGAGCGATCAGGTGGGCTCAGCTGAGCCACCTCCACTGGCCTGGGTCCTGTTCCTGGGGCTCCCAGCTCTGTCTGCCTTGACCTCTCCATGCCCCCTGCTCCAGGGCTCACCTGCTGCCGTCGCCGTGCCAACGGAACCCTCAGGCTGGGCAGAGCATTGTGAAATGACAGCCTCCCCTCCCCCGCCGGGGCCTGGGCCCAGGGCTGGGAGCTTGCAAGGCAAAGGCACACCTCAGCTCAGCTTCTCCTGAGCTGCTCCAGAGCTCGACCCCCCGGGGCCCCGGGGCCCCAGGGCTGGGGCTCAGAGCAGGAAAGGGCGTTTTATTGGAATGTCCTTTCCTTCTTGATGATTCCTACAAACCGTTTTAAGCTCTGTACATATAGAAAAGCAACATGTGTCATGCCATTTGGGACATGCTGTTCACATGTCTAGCTCCACTAAAACCCTCCTCAGCATATTTCCGAGGCATCAAGGATGAACCAGGAACAGTGCACGGCCCTGACAAATCTGCTTCACTGTCCCAGCTTTAACAGACATCTGAGTGTCACACTACATGGCAGGTCCTGCCAGGGCAACAGCAGGGGAAGCTTCACTCGCACAGTGCTACAGCATGGGCTTCCCTCCTAGTGAACGGGTGCAGCAGGGCAAACTCCTGTCACAGAGAATGGGCACAACCACACTGCAAGCTTCATTCACACATGGTCTGGCTTCCGACAGCAAAGCAAGCCTCCTACATTGCACATACTGCACTGTAAAGCGTTAGTCTTTGGACAGCAGAGCTATCCCTCTGCATCACACATACTGGACACCCTGAAGGGCCTCCTCCAGATTGAATTGTTACTGGATCGCCGTCCTATCCCCCTGCCCCAAACCTCTCCCATTGACTGTCAGCATGCTTCTCCTTACCTTCCTGCAGATACAGCACCCCTCTAGGCCTAACGGATGGCACACCAAGCTTCACGGGGCACTTTAAGGTATTCAGTCTCCACCTTTTATCTGTCCTGCTCCTCATTTCACCACGAAGAACCACTGGCAGTATTTCAACATCATTTTGAAACTGAAGTTATGGAACAGCTACAAAACCAGGGGAATGGCGCGGCAGGGGATTTCATTCCATTTCATTCTGCCCTTTGGCTGTGTGTGCGCAGTGTCAGAAGAGTTTGAGGACTGCAGAAGACACTGGAATAGATTTCTGGGCGAAAGCGCCAGAGATTCTGGCCCCTGCCCCGATCGCCTTACAAACGCCTTACAAACGCCTGGCGGGCAAATGTCTGAGTTGGACACTCAGCGCAGTACCTGAGGAAATTAGAGTGAGGTTTGACTCAGGGACAAGCCTGCCAACCTATGTACTATGGCAGCTGAATGGGGGCATGGGGTCCTCATGTCTCAGGGATCTGCTTCTCTTATCCAAAACATCTTGCCTCCCATCAGCCTTAGCACCTAGCATATGGTAATGAGTGGAGTCTCTACACTTCCCCCGTTGCACATTTGTCAATTCCCAGAGCTCTGTTGCAGACAGGGTAAATGTATCTATGTGTGAGAGAGAGAGGGAGCCAGATAGAGAGAGAGAGAGGGGGGGAGCAGGCTCTGACAGTCACAATGAGAGAAAAGTGAAGTTGCATCCCCTCAAGCACTCCCCTGCACCCATCAACACAACAGCAAAGTTAGCTTGCATGTTCCCCGTTCTCCCCACTAACCCACCCACCCACCCTCCTCTCTTTCAGGACTTGCAGAGTGCCTAGAGACCCTGGAAATGATGGCAGCGGAGCATGGTACAAACACAAATATCAAAATAGAACTATTCCCCTACTGTCTACAAAACCAAGGAACTACTTCACCTTTGTTTTTTTCCACTTCACATTACAAGAGAAAGACGTCCTTCGTTGGCCCTTTTTACGCACTACCATTCGGTTTACACATTTCATCCTGTTGAGTCTCCCAGTCGGCAAGAGCTATATATTTGGGTGGGTGATCCCAATGAAGTCAATGGAAATAGAGAAGGTGTTAGAACGGTGATGATTGTGTGCTGCAAGTGTCTTTCCCTTGAAGTCCATAGATATCATGGCCTTGACTAGGGGGTGGTCGAAGTGGCCGATAATTTGCTCAGCAGAAAAAATGCAGAATTTTGGGCAAATTCTGCCACTTCGCCTGCTCTGCCCACAGAGAGAAATTGCCAATTTCAGGCTTTTTCTCCCTGAAATTCGGTTTTTTTATGGGAAATGTTTTTTGGTGGCCACAAGAAGTTTCAGACTGAAAACAGATAGTTTGTGAAAAAAACACCATTTCAGATGGTTTGCCAGAAGACATTGATTTTTTCCATTAAATTTTGTTTTAGCGGTCAAAAACATGATATTTCAGGGAAAAAACACATTTCAGGAAGCAAAATCTGCATAGAAAATTGGCACAACAGCCAAAAAATGTCCCTGCAGACAGAACAGAGCTGGAGGCGAATTTAGGCAATATCGTTCCACCAGTAGTGAGGGTAACTTTGCCCACCCCTAGCCTTGACTAGGGGACTGAAAATGAATCTACAGGGACTGGCCACAAAGTCCAGATGAGGGTGTATTAAGAGCTATGCTTTTTCCTTTCTTATTGCTGCTTTTGTTTTCACACCTTAACCTACCTTTCTTCAGTGCAGTGTCTGGGCCCTGTTTTTCACATGTTCTGTTTTTGAGCCCAGTCACAGGCCTCAGAGAAGGCCGGTGCCCTTTGAGGCCTGAATGCTTCCTCTGCCAGTAGCAGGGCCCCAGGGCTTCTGACAGCAGCAAGGGCCCTGTGAGGAGTGGCCTCGAGCGATCAGGTGGGCTCAGCTGAGCCACCTCCACTGGCCTGGGTCCTGTTCCTGGGGCTCCCAGCTCTGTCTGCCTTGCCCTCTCCATGCCCCCTGCTCCAGGGCTCACCTGCTGCCGTCGCCGTGCCAACGGAACCCTCAGGCTGGGCAGAGCATTGTGAAATGACAGCCTCCCCTCCCCCGCCGCTGGGGCCTGGGCCCAGGGCTGGGAGCTTGCAAGGCAAAGACACACCTCAGCTCAGCTTCTCCTGAGCTGCTCCAGAGCTCGACCCCCCGGGGCCCCAGGGCCCCAGGGCTGGGGCTCAGAGCAGGAAAGGGCGTTTTATTGGAATGTCCTTTCCTTCTTGATGATTCCTACAAACCGTTTTAAGCTCTGTACATATAGAAAAGCAACATGTGTCATGCCATTTGGGACATGCTGTTCACATGTCTAGCTCCACTAAAACCCTCCTCAGCATATTTCCGAGGCATCAAGGATGAACCAGGAACAGTGCACGGCCCTGACAAATCTGCTTCACTGTCCCAGCTTTAACAGACATCTGAGTGTCACACTACATGGCAGGTCCTGCCAGGGCAACAGCAGGGGAAGCTTCACTCACACAGTGCTACAGCGTGGGCTACCCTCCTACTGAACGGGTGCAGCAGGACAAACTCCTGTCACAGAGAATGGGCACAACCACACTGCAAGCGTCACTCACACATGGTCTGGCTTCCGACAGCAAAGCAAGCCTCCTACATTGCACATACTGCACTGTAAAGCGTTAGTCTTTGGACAGCAGAGCTATCCCTCTGCATCACACATACTGGACACCCTGAAGGGCCTCCTCCAGATTGAATTGTTACTGGATCGCCGTCCTATCCCCCTGCCCCAAACCTCTCCCATTGACTGTCAGCATGCTTCTCCTTACCTTCCTGCAGATACAGCACCCCTCTAGGCCTAACGGATGGCACACCAAGCTTCACGGGGCACTTTAAGGTATTCAGTCTCCACCTTTTATCTGTCCTGCTCCTCATTTC